>NC_064622.1:172584177-182584177 GCF_023898315.1 Schistocerca nitens | reverse complement strand
AGAGAATTCGCACAAGATGGGCGCCGGTGGAGGCACCTACAACGTGCTGACATGAGGAAAGTTTCCAACCGATATCTCATACACAAACAGCAGTTGACCGACGTTGCCAGGTGAAACGTTGTTGTGATGCCTCGTGTAAGGAGGAGAAATGCGTACCATCACGTTTCCGACTTTGATAATGGTCGGATTGTAGCCTATCGCGATTGCGGCTTATCGTATCGCGACATTGCTGCTCGCGTTGGTCGAGATCCAATGATTGTTAGCAGAATATGGAATCGGTGGGTTCAGGAGGGTAATACGGAACGCCGTGCTGGATCCCAACGACCTCGTATCACTAGCAGTCGAGATGACAGGCATCTTATCCGCATGTCTGTAACGGATCGTGCATCCACGTCTCGATCCCTGAGTCAACAGATGGGGACGTTTGCAAGAAAACAACCATCGGCACAAACAGTTCGACGACGTTTGCAGCAGCATGGGCTATCAGCTCGGAGACCATGGCTGCGGTTACCCTTGACGCTGCATCACAGACAGGAGCGAATGCGTTGATGTACCCAACGACGAACCTGGGTGCACGAATGGCAAAACGTCATTTTTTCGGATGAATCCAGGTTCCGTTTACAACATCATGATGGTCGCATCCGTGTTTGGCGACATCGCGGTGAACGCACATTGGAAGCGTGTATTCGTCATCGCCATACTGGCGTATCACCCGGCGTGATGGTACGGGGTGCCATTGGTTACACGTGTCGGTCACGTCTTGTTCGCATTGACGACACTTTGAACAGTGGACGTTACATTTCAGATGTGTTACGACCCGTGGCTCTACCCTTCATTCGATCCCTGCGAAACCCTACATTTCAGCAGGATAATGCACGACTGCATGTTACAGGTCCTGTACGGGCCTTTCTGGATACGGAAAATGTTCGACTGCTGCCCTAGCCAGTACATCCTACAGATCTCTCACCAATTGAAAACGTTTGGTCAATGGTGGCTGAGCAACTGGCTCGTCACAATACGCCAGTCACTGCTCTTGATGAACTGTGGTATCGTGTTGAAGCTGCATGGGCAGCTATACCTGTACACGCCATGCAAGCTTTGTTTGACTCAATGCCCAGGTGTATCAAGGCTGTTATTACGGCCAGAGGTGGTTGTTCTGGGTACTGATTTCTCAGGATCTATGCACCCAAATTTCGTGAAAATGTAATCACATGTCAGTTCTAGTATAATATATTTGTCCAATGAATACCCGTTTATCATCTGCATTTCTTCTTGGTGTAGCACTTTTAATCGCCAGTGGTGTAAATCTTTCATCAGTCCGAAGATTGTTTTGAACACCATAGTGCTTTACTGGACGTGGACCTGTTGAATGACGTTGCCTTCCTCCGACCTCTGAACTGACTCACCCAACCAGTTATTCGGAAACCATGTGCTTAATGTGAATTACTAATCACGGCGCAACTCGGCATTTTTCACATCGACTAATATTGCCGGAGGTAAAAGAACTGATTTATGATAGGTATAAATCCTAGGATTGGTAAAGGATCAAACCGAGACATTCATATCAGTAGTCTGGCACGTTAGCATTGAACTACCGAGCCATTGGGGCTGTTCGACAGGTAAGCGAAAATGATATTTGACTTGTAACTTACCGCAATGATGACAGCATCCTAGTAGTCGCAATCTGGGTCTGCAATAAACAAATTCTGGTCCCGGCGGAGGTTCGAGTCCTCCCTCGGGCATGGGTGTGTGTTTCTCCTCAGGATAATTTAGGTTAAGTAGTGTGTAAGCTTAGCGACTGATGACCTTAGCAGTTAAGTCCGATAGGATTTCACACACATTAATTAATAAATAGTTTATTAGCGCCTCATTGCTGTACATTTTCTCAACTATTGATATTAATTGATTTTTACCAGAGGTTAATTCCTTCTGAAGAAATACTCTGCCAGAAGATACGTTCTGCATTAATACGAATCACTAATTTCTAAATATCTGACAGAAAATAACAAACATTCAGTTGACTATATTGATGTTAGGTAAATGAGATCAGATTTTTAAATGAGTTTTCGACACAACACAATAGTCATTCGAGAGCGGGTTTAATCATTCGTGGAAAATTTGAATGTGGTTCCCGATGTGTTACTAGTTACTGCCATTATGAATCATTGTTTTTCAAATCATTGAGAATTTGCAATAGCTCTCATTCTCATAATGACTGAAGCCACTGCTGCTGCTTCAAGGCAGTCTTCGTCACTAAGGAACTTCGTTGTTTCATTAGAGACGCCATTTTCTCGTGATTCGACGAAACAGAGAATACTATTGCTGGTAGTTACTTCAATGGAGATATTGTTCGAGTCTCTACATTTTTATAGGAAGGGCCGTAACTTAAACGCTCTTCGCCTTTGTTTTGCTATGTAACTTCGCTGAAGACACCCCTGTCGGCCTTGTCTGCATGAGTACGTGTGTTGCTCCATTTCCGAAAGCAATGGTCGCACATAAGCGGTCCCTGAGAGTCTTCATGAGAAGTTCATTACGGTTCTCTCATCCGAAATGATTATTTTTTTTCCCTTCGTGGTCCGGGAGTGTAATTACTTTTTGACCTCAGACTTTCCTCCTCGTCTCGGGAAGAATTTCGTCACGGTTCCTAGCCTCGAAGTTTGAGGCGCCTTGTCACGGTTTGCGCGGCTTCCCCCGTCGGAGGTTCGAGTCCTCCCTCGGGCATGGGTGTGTGTGTGTTGTCCTTAACGTAAGTTAGTTTAAGTTACATTATGTAGTACGTAAGCCTAGGGACCGATGACCTCAGCAGTTTGGTCCCATAGGAACTTGCCAAAAATTTCCAAAAGAATTTCACGGTTACTACTGTATTCTTCCGCCTCTGTGTAAGTAAACAGACAGTCTTCCCCTTCCATTTCTCATTTGACTACGCGAGCACTGTTTTCTCCTCCAGTCGAGTTAAGGTCGTGTAATGGGACGCCGTTTTCTAACATAACTTTTTTTTAAATAGAAATAACCGATACCATGTATACTATCGATTCCTGTGTAGGTGAACTTTTTCTGCTGTTTCACTGAAAGAATTTCATTTGATTTTGTATACGATGTATTATATTTCATGGTAAATGTGTTAAAAGAAATTAATTCGTTAGTACTCCGTAGGAACAGTATTATTATTTACGCAATCTAACGCTAATTATTAAATTTATTTCTGGATTCATTTATAAAATAATGTTGTGGCTTAGTAAAGATTCTTCTTTTGTTAAGAAAATATGTAAGCACTTTTGCTTTGTAAACTCTTATGAATATTGTGAGTACCGCGTAATGTACGCTGATGGGAACGTACGTATATTTTTAACTTTGTTTACAACAATGTAATTGATGGTTTTATGAAAATGCAGATTGTGAAGTCAATGTGTAATAGAAGAATGGGATAAAATAAAAGAAAATCATAGCAACAGACAGTACTTCATTAGTTATTTAGTCTTCTGGAACCTAGAAAGTCAAAATTTCAGTCTCAAGAATGTACCCCTAGACGCAAGAATTGGAGCCAACAACAAGAGAAAATGAAGATGAATAAAAAGTTTTCCTTTTTAGTATATCTTACGCCTATCGAAGCTTCTGGAAATAATGAAGTCACGATGAAAAATTTAATAGTGATTTGTGGGAGGGTAAGATTACAGTCATCACAACCACGTTATGCTTCCCAAGATAACCAGCACCTGTTTATTGCTCTTCTGTGCTTGTGCACCATTCGCTAGTACTAAAATCGCACAGACGATGGCTTATGTGGAATGCATGCTAGGAGTTATGGTAAGTGTTATCGTTGCCGCATAGCTGTTTACGGATTTCAGTACAGCCCTATTTTTTTTCGACCATTGTCAACGAAGCCTTCTGGTAGACCATGACGCGCAAAAGTTTGCTGTGTGGCTAAGTGATGGATTTTCTTGGTTGTTTCAGTGTATGAGTTATTGCTGTTATTCTTTGACATCAGTTATTTTTGGCGAAAATTAATAATTGTCAGTTATTATAACTGCTGAACACACCATAATCAAATGTAAGAAATAAAATGTTGCTGCATTCTTTTTTATTTATTCATGCTGGCATGAAAATGTACACCCATCCAAGTGTGAGATAAAAAGAGAATAGGCGATTCAGTAACAGTAAAAAGAAATGGTATGGATATATGAAAAAAAACTTCTAGTTGTTAAACAGTGGAAGATTGTTGAGGAAGCAGCTCCTACCCGTTAATCACTCCCGATTTTCTCGTCTTGTGTTGTAGACGAGGTATCAGTTACTGGGGTATGTTGCGCTTCACAATAACTTGACATATTTGTCAGAAGTGTTTACCGTTAATGTTGTCACCTATAAATCCATCATCACCTATAGATCCATTATATGTGTTTTTATGTAGCTTATTTTCTGCTTTAGAGACGTTGTGTCAGGAAGAGCAAAGTACATTGTTCGAAAGCAGTCAAACAGATTGCGGATAGCGTCTTGCTGTTTGAGCCTTGTGTCCAGAATACATCCTGCATCTGTAAATACTAAATCCGAATCAGTTTTGCTACCACTGTACAAGGTAAAAATTAAAGTAAGTTTTTTCACGGTCAATCTGCCTATCGAGGCCTGATGCAGCTACCAATTAGTAAGCGATAGTGATTTCATTTTTTTTTACATGAACTCACATAATACTCAATGGGATGATTAATATTTTCTGATGTTTGGATGTAAATCAAATACGTCGTGCTGTAGCGTATGTGCTGTGTCCTTCCGACGCCAAATTCATGGACTGCATACTACTTAGCATATTCATTTAACTTCATTATTTTCATACTTGCTCTCCGCTGCCCGACTTAGGATGCATTACACTTACTACCGCGAACGAGATTACGAAAATTGCTAATTGTTTTATGAATTGTAATTACTGTATGACCGTTAGGGTGTCCCTTGTTTTTCAACTTCAATATTTTTGAACACTCACTCACTAGTATTGTTTGTGTGAGTCTAAAAACATGTCTGTATGAAATTCTGTTGCGATAGAAGCACTATAACCCGAGCGACTTGAGTGTGAATGTTCGCAGATGTCTCGCTAATGTCCCCTCAGCCTTCCAGTATGTGCACGTGCAGTGCAGTTACCGATCATGTCACACGTATTTTCCAGTCGCTATCTAAGCTGTCACATCAATCACACAAGGCAAAGGAACGTGTGTTTTTCGTAGAAGATATAAAACACCAAATAGCTTCACACAAATTACCATAAAATAGACAAGTGCTAGAAGTATGATTTTATAACATACGGGAAGTAAAATTAACCTTTAGGAAAAGTGCTAATGTTGTGGTTCGCGAGTACAATACATTTTGGGGCAACGCAAGAATACGGACAAGAGCTATTCAGCAATGTTCATAAAAGGTCACTAACGTGCATTCAGAGTGGAAAAAATTACAAAATTCGCAAAAGTGTGTAAAGATGTGTTCAAGCGCCGTGAAGGGGAATTTATAAATAATTTGGACAATGCTCTACAAACAATCAAGCTGGATGAAGACAGGATGTTTTTACTTTGACAGAAAGAGCCAGGACGTATTGGCTACCTTTCAGGAGAGAAGGAAAAGCAGCAGAAAGAAAAGTACAGAGCGTCTACTTCTACATTTTCTGCTGCACTTCTTTCACCATATGGAGAATCAGATAAGGAATTTTGAAGTTCGGATGAAACTGACGTTTCTGATGGTGAGTTATTAGAACGTACCTCCGAGAGTAGTTCATTTGAGAATGCCGCAAGGCGAGGTACCAAAGAAGAATTAGCGTCTGCCTTGGACTTGGATAGATGACCGCTTTGTGTAAGAGATTCTGCATATATATATTCTTCAGGCGACAGCAGAGGTACTTGGTCACAATACTAGAAAGCTGTGTATTAATAAATCAGTTCTTTGTAGTGTCAGACAGAAGACAGAAGGAAAACGTTCAATAAAATCGGCTTCCAACAATGGAATCCCTGCATTTGCTGCTGTTCATTGTGATGCTTAACTGCCAGGGACCCAAAAAAAGGAAAACTTCCAATCACTGTTATATTTGGGGATAGTCAACATATCGTTGACATTCCGGAATTACAGAATAGTTCTGATGAGGGCAAGTGAATGCTGTTTGGAATGCATTAACATCTTAGGGTACTGACGAAAATATACAAATTCTATGCAGCGGAAACTGATTCAAACAATAGCTGTCTTACCATAATCGGGCATGCGTCTTACGTGAACACAAATACGACGAAGAAGGGGAGTTGTATTTCCCATGCCACCAACATTCAGGGTGACTATTATCGAACTATATGAAAAAACCTAAATAAGTTACAAACTACAGCGTGCACACACTTAATTCAACATGTAAACGTCACTGCAGATATTCGGGTTTGGGTTACGACATGTTAGATTTGCCTGTCGTCATTGGCGATGATGTGGCGCAGACGAAAATCGAAATTCTGCATGACTTGCTGAAGTGTCGGGATATCGATGCTGTCGATGACCTACTGAATGGCTGTTTTCAGCTCAGCATCGGTTCTGGGATTATTGCTGTACACCTTGTCATTAATACAGCCTCCAAAAAAGGAGTCGTATGTGTCCAGATCCTGAGATTATGGCAGCCAATCGAGGAGCATGCCAGTGGCCTCTAGGTACCTCAGATCCAGAATGCGACCCCCAAAGTGCTTCTCCAGGGGACCTAACACTCTCCTGTTTTGATGGGGTGGAGCTCCGTCTTGTATGAAACACATCTTGTCAAAAACTGGGTCACTTTGGATAATGAGGATGAAATAATCTTCCAAAACGTTCACGTAACGTTCGGTAGTCACCGTGCCATCAAGGAATATTGCACCGATTATTCCGTGACTGGACATTGCACTCCACACAGTAACTCGTTTAGGGTGAAGATA
This sequence comes from Schistocerca nitens, assembly GCF_023898315.1. Taxonomy (NCBI): domain Eukaryota; kingdom Metazoa; phylum Arthropoda; class Insecta; order Orthoptera; family Acrididae; genus Schistocerca; species Schistocerca nitens. The sequence goes on along the minus strand of NC_064622.1, from coordinate 182,577,263 downwards.
CTTCTCGATCGCGAAATGTGGACTGTCAGTCCCCCGAAGTGCTCCAGTTTTGCTTATTGACGAACCCATCCAAATGAAAGTGGGCTTCGCTTCGTCGCTAAACCAAACCATACAGTGCATACTAATTCCCACCATGCCCCGCGGCCAACCGTGCAGTTTGAACGTTCTAACGCAAACCGTGTATGGACTTTTGACTTGCATCTTAAAACATCGGATATCACGAATTTTGAAGTTCTCGGGAAAATTGTCATATTCTGTCATTAATTATATCAGTTTGCAAGTTGCAAGAAATTTAATTACAAGCATTGTTGAGTTCAGAATTTGTGCCATCAAGATGGCTGCTGGCGCGAAATATTGTAGTTAAGATATCGACGCGACCTTAGTTTGTTTGACACTCCAGCACGCCTCTTCTCACGAGTTGAACGAGATAATTTGGTATTGCCAACTGTAATACTTATAAGTACACTAGTGCAGAGAAAGCGAATGAATTTAGTCCTACAGTATATTTTGTGGTGTGACTAAAATTAATAAATGAGAAATCATGGAACCCACAAATAAGGTTCAACCCCTAGAAGATATCAAAAACGGCAATACGGAGGAACCGAACGCCGAAATTGTAGTCGCGGACGCCATTGAGATCGAGGTTCTGTATAAACATCTTCGCACCAAACAACGTCTGTAGCGCAAGATACTTTGACCTATTTCAGAAATTAGAAAATATGATGAATAATAATTTCGAGCTTATGGCATATTGACTTGACAGTAAACTAACCGCGCGTGACACACAACAGTCCGACCAACTGAAAACAATTTCGAGCTTATGGCACAGTATCTTTATAATAAAATGGACGCACGACTGAAATAGGATTTCAAGAAAGTAATAAAAGAACAATCCAAACAAACAAGAGCTACGCTCGATCACATCGCAGAAGAGCAGTCGGAGAATGTTGCCACAAATTTCACAGCAAAAATTACCAACATAAATACATAACAAGAGGCATACCACTCAATACTGCAGACATAATTACAAATTTCTGGTGGAGTAGGAGCAATGTAAACATAGCAGTCCGGTATGAAAACATAAATACAGAACCATACGAATCAGTTCCATAAATCAGTTCCATATTTTAGCTATGGAACACTGTAAGTAGGCTGTTTAGGTTTGTTTGGTAACGCCACCTCTGTATGAAAATCACTGGCTGTGCTGTGTGCAGTCTGTGGCTGCTTTGCATTGTTGTAATACTCGCCATTGTAGTGTTAGGCAGCTGGCTGTGAACAGCGCGTAGCGTTGCGCAGTTGGACGTGAGCCGCCAGCAGTGGTGGACGTGGGGAGAGAGATGGCGGAGTTTTGAAATTTGTCATGAACTGCTATATTTATAAATGATATCAAGGTAAATACATTGTTTGTTCTCTATTAATATCTTTCATTTGCTAACTATCCCTATCAGTAGTTAGTGCCTTCCATAGTTTGAATCTTTTATTTAGCTGGCAGTAGTGGCGCTTGCTGTATTGCAGTAGTGGGAGTAACCAAGATTTTTGTGAGGTAAGTGATTTGTGAGACGTATAGGTTAATGTTAGTCAGGGCCATTCTTTTGCAGGGATTTTTTTTGAAAGTCAGATTGCGTTGCGCTAAAAATACTGTGTGTCAGTTTAAGCACAGTCGTGTATAAATTTTTCAAAGGGGGACGTTTCATATGGCGACCCTGCCAGGATACCTCACTGGAATCTTCTCATTTTTTTCTTGTAGTTTGTGTAATTAGTGTAGCTTTTGTTTATTGCTAGCGCATAATTGTAGAGAGAATTTCCTTTGTAATTGTAGTTTTTCATTGTTGTACAGTAAAACAGTTGTGGCATGCATGTAGATTTGCACCAAGTATTTCGCAGCTGCGCTTGCAATTAACTAGATATTATTTTCAGTGTTATGTTAATGTGTTCTCTTATTTTTTGATCTTCAAATTGTGTTTTTCTGTGTTGTCGCGTGAAATACTGTGACAATAATGGCGTGTGAAAAACGTAATACTAGGCTCCAAAGTAAACTGAGAAATGACAGTGAAAATGAAAGCAGTGTGTTAGCGCCACCGAGTAATGAATTAACTGATGTTCAAAGTAGTAATTTGGTAACTGTGCATAGGGAAATGGAGCGGGCGGCAAACAATGGCGTGGACAGTGAAACAATTAGTGAAGAGGGAAGCATTATCGATCGATCGGTCGGCAACAGCTCGCCTCAGGAATCCGAAATGACAGGACACAATTTTGCAAATACTGTAGATTCAGGTTTTGGGTCCTCACCGTTTTCTCAAATAAGTCAAGACACATTTTCTGCTTGTCAAAATGTGAATGTTGCCGGTGCAACTTCACTGCCGAAAAGCACTGAGGAACGTGTTTCAGACACCAGTGCATTGTTATTACAGTTAATGCAACAAATGGGACAAAGGCTACAAAAGTTAGACACAACGCTTGAACAAAATCAGAAACAAATGGAACAAAATCAGAGACAAACACAGAAAAAGCTACAAAAGTTAGACACAGTGGAACAAAATCTTCAAAAGTTAGACACAATGGAACAACACCAGAGACAAACACAGCACCAGTTAGACGCAATGGAACAAAATCTTCACACCACACTTGAACAAACACGTGAAGATTTAACTACTGAGTTACATAAAATCGAATCGAAATGTCAAAAAGTCTGTAACGACGTAAAAACACAAATTTGTGAGCATTTTCAACCTATTTTTTCGCGGCGTGAAAATGCATTACAGAATCACGAAGCAGCCATAAAAGAACTGCAAACTATTGTTCATGAAAATCATGAGACCTTGCAAGCTAAATTTGACTCAGTTGCATCTACCGATTCGGTTACGCAACTTGCAAAAACTCAAGAAAACTTAAAGGACACAGTAGATTCGATTCCAACACAAATGGACACTCTGAAACTTGGTTCAGAAAAACACACTGAGGAAATAAGTACACTATCGGAGAAAGTAGCCGAACTTTCGGATCAGTTCACTAATTTATCTACGAAGGTAGATGATAATCTGAATGACACAAAACCGGTAGTCTTTAATGACACAGAAGAGAGCGAACAAATTAGGAAACTGAAACAAAATCTGAATCAACACCAAAGAGCAATCCGGGAAGTACAAGATCAGCTGACACAGGTAATACAAGAATTACGTATTTCAGAGGACACTCGCGCCCCAATACGGGATGAGGGACTTAGAAATACGGAAAAGCCACAAAATAATAACACAGGGCATTTCGGAAGTTATGAAAGAAATTGGCAATGTGCACCGAATTTTGAGATGGAACGGCCGACACAACCTAACAATGACCGATATGCGACTCGCCGACATGATGATTTTGACTATAAGCTGTTCATTACTACACGTAAATTCAAAACATTTAAGAATTCTGGTAACGACATTCATCCGCAAGCATGGCTCCATCAATTCTCTCATTGTTTTCCTCCCAACTGGTCATTAGAACACAGATTAGAATTTATGTGTGGCTACTTAGAGAATGAACCAGCTGTAAGAATGCGATCGGTCATTCACGATTGCCACAGTGAAGGAGAATTTTACCATGCCTTCCTCTCAGCATATTGGTCTCAAGCCACACAAGACCGAATAAAACATGGCATCATAATGATGAAACATTTCGAACAATCTGAATTCTCCAGTCTTATGAAATATTTTGAAGACATGTTGCATAAGAATCAGTATCTTTCAAACCCATACAGCCCCTCAGAACTCATCCGAATTTGCTTAATCAAACTGCCTGAACATTTACGACATATTATTTTGGCAGGACGTTGCAAAGACGACATTGAAGCTTTTGAGGGACTGTTACAAGAACTGGAAATTGACACTGACAATCGCGGAACGCGAGAACAGGAAGACAACAATTACAGGTCACATCTGTCACAATTCCGCGATGACAGAAATAATACACGACAAGGCTATTCTTATAACGTAAATCGTGACCAAAACAGACACCACCCGTATGACAACCGTTGGCAGAGTAGTAATAATTACAGGGAAAGATCATCTCTCCGTGGTAATGACTGTCACAGAGACAATCAGAGAAACAGACAATTTGGGAACCAAAATAATTATCAAGGGAGACAGAATAACTTTAGACGCAACGGTCCAGCGCGCAGTTACGATTCAGGGAGAAATTCTCCACCACGTGATGGACAAGGAAGAAACTACGGAATCTACCGACATGACGACAGACGATATATTCATAACGACAGACCTGAATTGCATCAGAACTGGCGGGATTCAAACAGGGCAGGGCCTTCTCGTCAGAGTGAATTTGTAGAAGTTAGGTCTCCTAATCCCAATAACGGCGCGCGCCAACAAAGAGACAGACAATGACTCGCGCCGCAGGCACCCACGTGCGCCGGCTGGCTCAGAGAAAAATAACATAGAAGCTAACCTTGAGAAAAATTCCAGTATTCTTTACCGACGTATACTGCATGATAATTGCGTTCAAACTGAAACTGAGTACTGTGAAGAGCAAAGGTTTACACCACATTTCACATGTAAATCCGTTTATTGAAAGATAATCTGCTTTTTAACTTTGTCTTTGCCATAAAATTTTTCACTTCATATTTCCAGTATGCTTTGTCAGACTTAGAATCTGTTAACATGCAACACTATTTGAAGTTAAATATTCAGTCAAGAACCAAGAGAACTAATTTAAACAGAAATTACGAATGCATTGTTATTGTGAACAGACGACACAGTGTTATTGTGTGTGTGCATTCTTGCTTGTTTGTTGCACAATTATGTAACGACTATAAGGCTCACATTCTTAGAACGTTTACCAGTACTGCTAATGAAATTTTAATGCAACATTTTGGTTTATTTGAAAATACATTCTGGATTTAAAGTACTTTCTGTGAGATACCAGATAACAAACAGGTTAGTTTATGTGACAACTACACGGTTTTATCACGACGCTACTAATGAGTGACAATTTACAATGTTGCTTTTGCGGTGTATCTGTTTTATATCTGCACAGCTTTCTGAATTCTTCTGGAAAGAAAAACATGTTTTAGTAGTAACTCTTGTGGTATAGCAACAATGAGACAGCCTTTTTCGTGGTACAACAATACGTTACAGTACAGTACTTTCTTCATCACAACAATAAGCGTAATAACTACGATATCTATACGCAAAGCATTTCACTTTTGTTTATCATGAGGTAAGTACATTGACTTCTGCAGAACTTAGCTTTCGGAGGACGATAACTACGACACTTCCACAGAGATTATGTTGCGACAAGACGCACAGTTTAGCGCTACAGTACACGCATTTGAGTGATTAATCTTATACTTAAAACACTTATTTTTAAAGATTTTTGAATTGCAAAGAAAGTTTTCTGTGATACATTTCATTCCATTGCTGTAATCTGTAACACCTGAGGGTATAATTACATTAATCCTCAGGGGGGTACACGCTTACTTTGTGTACCATGTGTGTGGCAACCACAAGGAACCCTAGCTAATATGGTATTTGCTTATACAACTTTACACATCGGTACCATATTTCTCTAACACACAAATTACACAGCTATCTGATCATGTAACTGAGAGATAAACATTTTTTGTTTACTACATTAGTGACAGATGTTTACGTAATTACACAGTTGAATAACTTCACACGTATGAAATTACATTTTGTCAGTACTTTGTGAACTGTTCATATTTTTTTGGAACCATTGTGATACTATGAGAGCTTTGAATGATGTATTTGGTATGGGATCATGATTTTAAAGTACGTTTGAGGCAGATGACACTTTTGACGAGCAGAGAATTTTTTCAGGTTTTGAAATTATTGGAGGAAGCTACGACGATTTTGAGATTTGACTGAGGTGTTATGATATTATTTTTACGACGACGATGTGTATTATGCTGTTGCGGTATGTTTATGATCAATAAGATGATGCTATATAAGGAATGTGATTACGTGTTTATATGTATATGAATAATGAATAGAAGGTAGGGACTCTGACTGGTGAAAAAGGATGTTGTAAACCGAGAATCGTACTTTAAGAGTTATGAAATGTGTGTAAATGTGTGAATGTATCACAATGCCGGCGAAAATTTTTTGGACACTGTTATATTCATACGATTTTGTTTCCACAGATTTGTAACGCAAATTCTTGACCTTTGAAATTTTTATATGAGACTGTCGCTGTAGCGAAAACTGCTGTCGTAAATATTTCGTTAAGAAAGGTAAGTGACCGTGAAGTAATTCGTTGTGAGCGGCCAGGTGTGTCAGACGCCTGGAGAAAAAGCCATTATTGCGAGCCCTTTTCAGTGGCACAGGTAGAAAAAAAGGGAGGCCATTATCCTCGCTATTGACGTTCGTTTGTAGAGAGCATCGCAAAAACGACACGGTCGAACTTGAAAACATATGTTGACACTGTGGAGCTCTTAATTTATGATATTTACAGAAATGCCTAATGAAATGACGAGAAATATTTTTACATCTGCACACCTGATTTCTGTACTACCTTATGAAATGCCCTATGGCTAATGAATGATGTTTCATGCCTTCCTTTGTACATATTTACTCATTTTGTTTAATATCTAGTTTCTAGCTGCACTGCAGCATTGGTTAAAATAAAATTTTATAGATGTACTAATATAAATATTTTTTGTCTACAGATCGAGTAAATAATAATTTTTTTAAAAAAAATGAGGGAGCACAAAAAGACATTTACCTTCACAGGAACTGCAATCATAGTTTTCTTTTCAAGTACTTGTTAATTTCTTTTGTAGAATAAATTGTGATGCATCACTCTAGTGTTAAGATGTGATATAGGTATTAGACATGGCCATTTTTAGTGTAATATTTTTTCTGCTTGAGCTATGTCACGTTTAGAGATAAGTTTTTTTTTTTTTTGCTGCTGCTGTTTGCCAGGCATAGTGCTACTGAATTTTAATTTGTGTTACTCTGCTAAGCCAGATTTATTTTTCTTGTTTGCTGCTCATTGCCTTATGTTAGTTGTAATTTATGTTGCTTGCTTCGCCATTTGTATTTTTGATCATTGCTGTTTGTGTTAATTGTTTTGTGCTACTGCATTGCCTCGTCCCTTAGTTTAGCATCTGAGCTCAGTAGATTTAAGTTAGCTTAAGAGGGGGTAGACTATATAAGTAACAAGTTGTGATGAATGGAAAGAAATGCATTGAAGGTATATGAAAACGTTTTGGGCCAAAATGAGTATTGTACAATGATCCGTAATTATTTTGAAAGAAATATGAACAGAGTAGAGAAAGCAGGTATTGATAGGACTTTTTGGAAATAATGAGGAACGAAGGGAGATCTCCGAGAAGTAAAGAAAATTTTGTTTGCCTAATACTGCAGTAAAAGAAACCCTGTCCTTTCCTTGTGTTTTCCCACTATATGTTTGTGTACCCTTGTGTATTTGTTTTCTTCCTGTCTCTGTGTAGCTTCATAGAATTTTTTTTCTAATACTATTCACTATGATGAGGAATACTGTTATCCTCAAATATAATTTGCATTAATAATGTTATTTTCTTTGTAAAGATTTTAGACATTATTTATTCTGTTTTGTTTTAATGCTCATGTGTGAAGTTGATGTTTCAAAATTTATTCTGATCTTTATGTATGTACTTATGTCATTATTTTTGCAACACTGATGTATATGTTTATTTCTATTCTATTGTAAAACCTGTACTACAAATGTTATCTGTATTGTTATGTTCTTTAATGATGTATTTTGTACCTTTGTAATTGTATTCTTATGTTATAAAATTGTAATTGACACCAGGTCATCAAATTGAGTAACTTGTAAGTTCCATTTCACTGCACACGTTTCTGTTGGTCATAGTATATGGACAATATGTGAGAAGTAGGGACTGATAGTGTTTGCACGTGTGTTAATGATTCAGCAAGGGACTGGATAACAGCATTGCTGGTTCTAAGGACAATTCCAAAAATTTCGTGAGTGGACAAGTGGTGGTTTATGGACTTGCTATATTGTCAGCAAGACTCTTCGATGGTGATTGTGCACCTGCACATTTGCAACAGATGGCTGCTGGCCGTCTCTACAAGGACGACTAGAGTGGGTCTGCGTCTTTACTGACTCACCAGTACCATTATCTCTACAAGGACTGCAGTGGGTCTGCGCCTCTGGTGGCCCACCAATACCGTAATCTCTACCAGGACTACAGTGGGTCTGCTCTGTGATGAATGACCAATACTCTTCAAAACTTCGACTGACTCTGCTGTGGGTTTGTTCTGTTGTGGCCCATTACCTGTCTGCATGTCAAGAGTCAGCACTGTCTTTCCGTTGGAAGGACAACGCTACTTCTTGAAGACTGTATGGAAATCCACTACTTCTGTGTACATTTTCTTTTACTGCTCAGACTTTGAGAAAAACACTGCAATATGATGAATGATCAGGACTGTCTTTATGGACTGTGAGAAAATTTTAGCTTTTGACCAACATTGTATCAATAAGTGTGTGCATTTGATTTCTTTGTTATTGTAATTACGATTATGAAAATTTTAACAAATATGTATTACCCAGTGCCCAAACCAATTTGTAAAATTTTTTTTTGGGGAGCATGGGGGCTATGTAAGTAGGCTGTTTAGGTTTTTTTGGTAACGCCACCTCTGTATGAAAATCACTGGCTGTGCTGTGTGCAGTCTGTGGCTGCTTTGCATTGTTGTAATACTCGCCATTGTAGTGTTAGGCAGCTGGCTGTGAACAGCGCGTAGCGTTGCGCAGTTGGAGGTGAGCCGCCAGCAGGGTGGATGTGGGGAGAGAGATGGCGGAGTTTTGAAATTTGTCATGAACTGCTATATTTATAAATGATGATATCAAGGTAAATACATTGTTTTTCTCTATTAATATCTTTCATTTGCTAACTATCCCTATCAGTAGTTAGTGCCTTCCATAGTTTGAATCTTTTATTTAGCTGGCAGTAGTGGCGCTCGCTGTATTGCAGTAGCTTGAGTAGCGAAGATTTTTGTGAGGTAAGTGATTTGTGAAAGGTATAGTTTAATGTTAGTCAGGGCCATTCTTTTGTAGGGAATTTTGAAAGTCAGATTGCGTTGCGCTAACAAAATATTGTGTGTCAGTTTAAGCACAGTCGTGTATAAATTTTTCAAAGGGGACGTTTCAACACGAAAACAAAATCAAAGAAAGTTTTGAAGCACAGCATCAGTAACTGACAAATAATGTTTCCACATGATTAAAGGCACAGAAAAAGCATACAAATGATACTTTTAACACCGAGTTACGCCTTGCAGCAGAGAATGCAGCTCAGGAAATAGTATTCCAGCGTAGTAAGCCTAATAATCACGTGACACATGAACTGAAACAAGTCAAAACACAAATTCGCGACAGAGGCAAGAAATAGCCATCATAAGAAATGTAGTATACGAACCAACAATAGTAAGTGAAGGTAACGTGTATGGTAAAGGATCTTTACCGAAAGACCTTATGCGGAAAAAGCAGGACCATTTAGTTCAGTAGTGGCAACTCATTTGATCATGTGGAGGCAGGACCAACTGTATCTTCAATATTACTCGGAGAAAGCCTAGTAAAACATAGGCAATTCCATGTATTCTTGCACAAAAAGAACTCACCCTACACAGCCAGCTTCAGAAGTGTCTTACCACAAACGTGGAATGACTAATAGAAAATAGTTTGTCATGGCATACATATGTACATGGTGAGGGAGCACTTTGGGCAACGGACATAGCCGATAAATGCACAACGTGTGCTGATTTCGAAAAGGCTTTCCTAAATCGGTGCCGGTCCGCGTCAGTTCAGGAAAGAGTACGGAAACAAGTCTATGATTCGGAGCACTGCAATCCAAAACGAGGCAAAGAAAAAAAAAATGGTTCAAATGGCTCTGAGCACTATGGGACTCAACTGCTGAGGTCATTAGTCCCCTAGAACTTAGAACTAGTTAAACCTAACCAACCTAAGGACATCACAAACATCCATGCCCTAGGCAGGATTCGAACCTGCGACCGTAGCGGTCTTGCGGTTCCAGACTGCAGCGCCTTTAACCGCACGGCCACTTCGGCCGGCCAAGGCAAAGAACCCTGATCCGTGGGGGATGGTAATAACACAAGATTTTTCAAAAGAAAAATTAAAATAAACAAAAGGTATTTCAAAATAAAGAGAAAACTATGTCTTGCCTGAGTGCGAGTGCAGTGATTTTGTCAGTAAGCGGGAGAATGATCATGAACGCTCTAATGAGTGCTGACGGTCAATTAAGATTTGTACTTTGGTGCAAAAACAACAGTGAAGAATGAAAATCAGGTATGATGTTCACTCAGCTTTGGTGAATCGTGACCTGTGACGTACGAAGTTAATCCAAAGTGCAGATTCTGCAACAGACGAACTCTTCATATATAGGTGATGCACTTCTTACGGCGGTAATGTTGTACACTGCTGTGAACACTACCGGTACGTACAATTGTGGCAACCATGTGACGCTATGCTAACTCCGTACGCTCTCGACAATGGAGTTAGCACCGCTCGGCAGTTGTCACATTCGAAATGTGGAAATGTGTTAACACGGTGCTAATAAGCCAGGTAGAAATTACGATTTTAAAGAAGAAAGCTACCATGCAAGGATGCTTATAAATTGTGCTTATGATAGTGAATTCAACGTGTTTGGACACAAAGTAACAACGGACATGACACCTCGTGCATATAAAGATCTGCATAATTTTACTGTGAAAATAAAAGTGAATAAACTTTTAATAAATGTAATACTAAGTGCGTAATGAAATTCCCCAATGTCAAAACACGGATAAAAAGCGATAAATGTAATCATGTTAAACAAATATTTTAAAATATTGTGAACTAAGAATGCAGTGTGCTAATGATATTTATCACTTACCGGTTAGCTGAGTAGGCCTCGGGTCAGCTGGGCATGACGTCACAGCGGTGCTTCAACATACAGTGCCGATTCTCAATGATGCAAAAGACTAGTCAGCTAGAAACTAAACTGAACATTGAAACTGCGTTAATCCATGCTATCAAATGTAACGTTATAGATAAACTGTATTCGCGTGGTGTCGGTTCTTTCGAGCACGTCTGAAAGAACAGACACAACGCGTTCATATAATTGATTCGCCTGGATGGGCAATGGATCCACCTTCTTCAGTGCGGATGCCCAAGTTCGTCTGACGTCCTGCGGGAATCTCACAAGGAGAGGCCAAGGCGTTAGGATCACAGATTTACTTCAAATGTTGTACACTTCTAGTAGCTCATTAAAACAACATAATGTACAAGTAGTAATGCGCACTACTCTGGCAGTTCCGAGAAAATCGCAAGAGATGTTTTACGTGTTTGCTATTTGGTTTATGTATCTATGCGTAGGTGCCGGACGTTAGAGTTCATGGCGGTCAACTGATTAGCGTTCGAACTTAATAAGACAACATGTGTGAGGCGACCGTTCGATTCCAAGTGATACTTAATTGTTAATCTATTTTTTCATCACTGATAACATTACTTAATTTACATGACATTTGAGAGGTAATGTAATGAAAAGACCATGTGTATTTTAGTTTTAGTGAATTTCATGTTATTTGACAACTTACTATTTTATTTAAATTATTAGAACAAACACACTTATAACTATCGACAAGTAAACTAAGAAACGCGTAGAGTTTCCCCGAAAATGTACGCCTGTCGTGATTTGCGGAATCCCTTATACATGCAATGTGGTAAGATACGCGGAACTACTCACCTCGACGCTTCGAGCTGCAGACACACAGGCAGGCCGCATTTGGCAGTTAACCTCCGTAGTGGTGAGACGTTGCTAATGTAGCAAGAACGGATAGTGCAGGTGCAAATTCTTTTAATATCACAGAATTTACACTTGTGCTACAAAAATGAAGGTGACCCCCTGTATGAAATGGGCTGTCCCACGTCCTTGAAAATTTAATGAAAAATAGCAAATAATCAAATAAAAGACGAAATTTACTACAACTTCATTAAAATGTAAGTTTTTTTCCCTATAGTACTTCAAAAACGTCATATAAAATAAATAATGTGACCAATCATGAAAAAAACTGCCGTTAGCGGGAGCCGGATCGTCGCCTGGGCAACAAAAACTTTTGCGTAGCTCGAACGCTAATTGCTGGACTACAATGACTTGTTACAGCCGACACTTTCGCACAGATACATCAGTTAAATAGCAGACGCGTAAAATTTCTCTTACGATTTTCTCGGAATTGCCAGAGTCGTGCATCTTACTGCTTGCACGTTATTTTAATGGTCTACTAAGATGTACAAAGTTTGAAGCCACGCTGGCTTCCCCTTGTGAAAGTAACGAATATGTAGGAAATGGACAGGGACTGTGGGGAAGTGGCGCTTGGTGGGGTGTGGGCAGGCCGTGAGCCGTACTGAGATTCTCTGTGCAAGTGCGATAAACACTGTGTGCCGGGTGGCGCAGGGGTTAACGGAGCTGCCCAGTAAGTAGGAGATCCCGGATTCGAGTACCGGTCCCAGAAACATTTTCACTCGTCGCTGCTGATTGCATGTAATGTCCCGATGGAGCTGACATCACTAATGCCTTCCTTTTCCGTCCTTTCTCCAAACTCCACCTTCAATTTACGTATAAAGTTATACAGCAACTACACTCCTGGAAATTGAAATAAGAACACCGTGAATTCATTGTCCCAGGAAGGGGAAACTTTATTGACACATTCCTGGGGTCAGATACATCACATGATCACACTGACAGAACCACAGGCACATAGACACAGGCAACAGAGCATGCACAATGTCGGCACTAGTACAGTGTATATCCACCTTTCGCAGCAATGCAGGCTGCTATTCTCCCATGGAGACGATCGTAGAGATGCTGGATGTAGTCCTGTGGAACGGCTTGCCATGCCATTTCTACCTGGCGCCTCAGTTGGACCAGCGTTCGTGCTGGACGTGCAGACCGCGTGAGACGACGCTTCATCCGGTCCCAAACATGCTCAATGGGGGACAGATCAGGAGATCTTGCTGGCCAGGGTAGTTGACTTACACCTTCTAGAGCACGTTGGGTGGCACGGGATACATGCGGACGTGCATTGTCCTGTTGGAACAGCAAGTTCCCTTGCCGGTCTAGGAATGGTAGAACGATGGGTTCGATGACGGTTTGGATGTACCGTGCACTATTCAGTGTCCCCTCGACGATCACCAGTGGTGTACGGCCAGTGTAGGAGATCGCTCCCCACACCATGATGCCGGGTGTTGGCCCTGTGTGCCTCAGTCGTATGCAGTCCTGATTGTGGCGCTCACCTGCACGGCGCCAAACACGCATACGACCATCATTGGCACCAAGGCAGAAGCGACTCTCATCGCTGAAGACGACACGTCTCCATTCGTCCCTCCATTCACGCCTGTCGCGACACCACAGGAGGCACGATGTTGGGGCGTGAGCGGAAGACGGCCTAACGGTGTGCGGGACCGTAGCCCAGCTTCATGGAGACGGTTGCGAATGGTCCTCGCCGATACCCCAGGAGCAAAAGTGTCCCTAATTTGCTGGGAAGTGGCGGTGCGGTCCCCTACGGCACTGCGTAGGATCCTACGGTCTTGGCGTGCATCCGTGGGTCGCTGCGGTCCGGTCCCAGGTCGACGGGCACGTGCACCTTCCGCCGACCACTGGCGACAACATCGATGTACTGTGGAGACCTCACGCCCCACGTGTTGAGCAATTCGGCGGTACGTCCACCCAGCCTCCCGCATGTCCACTATACGCCCTCGCTCAAAGTCCGTCAACTGCACATACGGTTCACGTCCACGCTGTCGCGGCATGCTACCAGTGTTAAAGACTGCGATGGAGCTCCGTATGCCACGGAAAACTGGCTGACACTGACGGCGGCGGTGCACAAATGCTGCGCAGCTAGCGCCATTCGACGGCCAACACCACGGTTCCTGGTGTGTCCGCTGTGCCGTGCGTGTGATCATTGCTTGTACAGCCCTCTCGCAGTGTCCGGAGCAAGTATGGTGGGTCTGACACACCGGTGTCAATGTGTTCTTTTTTCCATTTCCAGGAGTGTATAATTCGTTGTAATAGATTGACATTACAAGCCTGCCTTTAGCAGGGTGACAGAACTGGCTCAACGTCTGCATACACGGCGAACCGTTAGTTTCTGCAACAGTTATGGCCGACCCAAAGTACTCGAGGTAGAGCGTTTTCTGCGAGAGGAAGTGAACATCTCGGTGAACGACGTTTAGCAATACACTTGTCGATCGTGAGCAGCACGATCTGTGTTAAAATCAATAACGACGCGGCGTGCGAACGCATTCTGCGCGAGACCAAACAGGGGCTCCGCTTTTGTCTTGCTGATGGCAAAGTCGGGGCGGTAACCGTCGACCAAAGGGGCTTAGGTGTGCGTACGATACGCGTTTCCGAATTGCATTCGAATTGCAGAGGAAGTTGTCGCGGCACTCCACCATATTTCGGAGAAGGGGACGCAGTTTCGGACGTAGCATGTTCTAAACGGCGTCCGACAGGTCATCATAGATCTCCGAAGCCACGTCCCGTCCTACTTACAGATCGGTGGATGCCGTGCAATAATTATGTATGACTACCGGCCTCGGACCCGTTCAGGGTGCGGCAAATGAGGCCACCTTATAACTGAATGCCTACGACGGCGTGTTACGCAACTTCCAGCCGTCGACGGAACACCCGCGTCGCAACCTACGGTACTACGGGTGACCGCAACGCCGCACGGACGCCACAAATGAGCCCGACCCAACAGAAAGCGCCTCGGACGGCCCACCGCTTCGGCCGGCCATCGACCCCGCTCCGACGGTGCCAACGCTGCCGGCTGCTCACCCAAGCCTCGGCAACAATATGGAGATGGACTCGCTCGTCTCCAAAAGGTGGCCTTCTTGCCAGAGCTACGCGACTCCCCCCCCCCCCCCCCCCCCGAATCCTCCACTGACGAAGAAGGCGATGTGAGCCCTGCGATATCCGCCGCTTTCCCTGCTCCCGTCCCCGCAAAAGCACCATGAGGATGCTGAACTATTTAATGGACATAGCACAGCCGAAACTACACCACGAACTACTACTAGGTCCGCTGCTTTTTATGATTTACATAAACGATCTGGTTGATGGTGTTGACAGCGGGATTAGACTGTTTGCCGATGATGCTGTATTCTACAGGAAGGTAGTATCACACGAAAGTTGTGAAAAAAATCTATGAGGATTTGCAGAAAATAAATGCGTGGTGTAATGAGTGGCAGTTGTCTCTCAATATTAGTACGTGTATAACAAAGCGAAAATCCCCATTAATGTACGAGTGCAAAATAAATGCCCAGTCTTTGGAAGAGGTAACATCCGTCAAGTATCTGGGTGTGACTATTCGAAATGATCTGAAATGAAACGGTCAGATTACACAAGCAACGGGTAAGGCGAACTGTAGATTGCGGTTTGTTGGTAGAATACTGAAGCGATGCCGTCCTTCAATAAAGCAAATTGCTTGCAGTACTTTAGTTTGTCCAGTCTTAAAGAGTATTGTTCGTCTATATGGGACCCTTACCAGTTGGTTCTCATTCAAGAGATTGAGAAGGTCCAAACAAGAGCGGCAAGATTCGTGACTGGTACATTTAGCCATCGCGAGGGCGTTACAAATCTCATAGACGGTTTGAAGTGGGACACACTTGCAGATAGACGACGCGCTAAACGGAAGGGACTGCTCACTAAATTCCAAAATCCGATCTTCGCCGAGGATCTAGAGCATGTATTATCACCACCAACTTTCACATAGCGGAACTATCACTATTCAAAGATAAGGGAAATTAGAGCTCATATTGAGGCGTTCAGGCAGTCGCTTTTCCCTCGCGCGATCCGCGAGTGGAACAGAGGGGTGTGTGGGGGGGGGGGGGGGGGAGAGGGGAGAGGGGGAGGGAATGACTTTGGCTCGAATAGTGCCCTCCGCCACACACCGCTTGGTGGCTAGCGGAGTAGATGTAGACGCACTCCATCTGATCAAAATGGGAGATGCACCGGTGCCCGCCTCCACGGCGTAGTGCGACGAGGAGGTCGAGAAGCAGGACCTGTTGCGGGACCCTGTGTCGTCGGTGCCGCTCCACTAATCATACCGTCCCCAGAACCCCCTGCGGACGAGGTGGATGATGTTCCACGGCGACACTCACTCCCTTCCGAGGGACCAGCCTCCAGCGGTCTGCCGCCAGGCCTATCCGACAGCAACCATCAGCACCAAAAAACATCCCTTCTACGGTGAAAGTCCGTCTTATGCAGGAGATGTTCTGGGTTTCTGATGTTGATTTCGCCATCCTGCAGGACGTTCACTTGACCATTGTCACGGATATCAATGGCTATACCGCCCACGCCTCCGCAATTGATCCCATGGGCCTTAGATTGGGCATCTAAATTCACGAAGGGATTCCTATCACTGATGTCACCTTCCTTTAATCAGCTCGGGGCATGGCACTCACTTCAGTGGGGACACACGTCATTAATGCCTACACCCCTTTGGGCGCCAACCAACGACGTGAACAGGTCCAGTTTTATTTTCAGGGAATTGCCTCCCACCGCCCCCCCCCACCCCCCACCAAAGTTTTAGGGCGACGTGAACACTGCCTGCCAAGAGGTAATTTTAAGAACGTTCTGCACCCAAAAGATCAGGTTCCACACTATATCACATTCCAAGAATTAAGTATAGCGGTGCAGGACCACCGGCACCATTATATCTGGGAAGTACAACATGGAGACGATTCTGGACATACCTATCTTACCAATCATTCTCCAAGCAGCCTAGCCAGGATACGAGGGGCGTTTGAAAAGTCAGTGCAAAAATAAAAACTACTTACGTGTTTGGGTTAAACCTTCTTTATTTTTCAACATAGTCTCTTTTTAGACCTATACACTTCGTTCAACTCTGTTATAATTTGTTGATCCCTTCCGAATAATAGGAATAGTCCAAGTCTGCAAAATAGCCATTAGTTGCTGCAATCACCTCCTCATTTGAATAAAAACTTTATCCCGCCACCCATTTCTTCAAATTGGGGGACAAATAGTAGTCCAACGGAGCCAAGTCTGGAGAATATGGGTGATGTGAAACGAATTGGAATCCTATTTCCATTAACTTTTCGACCACAACTGCTGAGGTGTGTGCTGGTGCATTGTCGTGATGGAAAAGGACTTTTTTTGCGGTCCAATCGTCGGCGTTTTCTTGCAACTCGGTTTTCAAACGGTCCAATAACGGTGAATAATGTGCACCTGTAATAGTTTTACCCCTTTCCAGATAATCGATGAGGATTATCCCTTGTGAATCCCAAAAGACAGTCGCCATAACCTTTCCGGCCGAAGGAATGGTCTTTGCCTTTCTTGGTGCAGATTCTTCCATGGTAACCCATTGTTTGGATTGTTGTTTAGTTTCAGGAGTATAGTAATGTATCCATGTTTCATCCACAGTGACAAAACGACGCTTAAAGTCCTGCAGATTCTTCCTGAACAGCTGCAAACCATCCTTGCAACACTTCACATGATTCCGTTTTTGGTCAAGCGTGAGCAATCGCGGAACCCATTTTGCGGATAGCTTTCTCATGTCCAAATGTTTATGCAAAATATTATGCCCAGAACACTAGCAATCTCACGTACCTTAACTCTTCTGTCACCCATCATCATATCATGGATTTTATCAATGAGTTCTGGAGTTGTAACCTCCACAGGGCGTCCAGAACGTTCAGCATCACTTGTACCCATATGGCCACTCCGAAAATTTTCAAACCACTTACGAACTGTTCTAATCGAAGGTGCAGAGTCACCATAATGTTTATCAAGCTACTCTTTAGTCTCCTGAGGCGTTATTCCTTTCATAAAGTAATGTTTAATCACTACATGAAATTCTTCTTCGTCCATTTTTTAACAATCACTCGACTTCCTTGATTCACACGAATGCCAAACACAAATAAATAGACCAATATGGCTGAAACTTGGTGTGCGTTCTTTCCAAAGATGCTACTAACTAAACATAGCCTCGATACACGCCAGCGGTGTCATCACTTGGACTTTTAACCGACTTTTCACACGCCCCTCGTATGTGTCTCATGGAATCTTAGATCTGTGACACGGGATTTAGAAAGCTGGCTGCTGACCTTTGCCGACTTTTGCACTTACATCTGCATGGACATGATTCCGCCCCAATTTGTATGCAGCAGCCGTGCACCATCGAAACTAAATACTTTTCATCTGCGTGACTGGACTTGGCCCCAATTTGTATACCGCAGCCGTGCGCCATGGAAACTAAATACTTTTCATCTGCGTGATTGGATTTGGCCACAGCAAGTCACCGAGACATGGGCAGGTTGCAAACGATGCCTTCTCAGCTATTGTTCGATACTGATGTGGTGTATGGACTGCACCAAACCAGCGATTCGGAGGACACTGATGAGATATGGGAAGGACTTGGCTGAATGGCATCACAACACTGTCAACGTCTACTATGCGATTCTCTGAGGTTTGGATGCTTGGCCTCCAACGCCAGACAACCAGCTGGAGCGGCAAAGAACTAAGGCGAAAATAATTGCGCTGGCACCCCACAAATTGCAGGGAGTGGTGAAATGGACGTGGCACCACGATCATGCGGGTTTGGAAAGAGCATCCATTCGTCAGTAATGGCCAACGAACGACGGCGTCGTCGGGAGCTCAGCGACACTCTAGTCACGCCTCGTAGCCCACAGGTGACCAATCAGAATGATATCGATCACGTATTCGTCGAACACTACCGTCGAATTTACAGGGAAGAAGATGCCGAAACTGAACCAGATGACTCCATTTTCCATTGTGTCATGCACACCCTCCCCCACAAGGAGGCAGATACTTTGACAATGGCGGTCGCACGAGACGAAGTTGACGTCGCAATCGATAAGGGTACAGTCAACAGATCGCCCGGCAATGATGGCTTACCGATTGAGTTCTACCGAGTCTTCCGGGAACTTATGGCAACGCGTTGGACGACTTGTTTAACTGATGACATCTGACCAAGCAATCCCACCTACTTTTGCTGCGTGCTTCATTCCAGTCCACAAACCAGCCCGTGGTTCGACGGTCGTGAGCTGTAGACCGCTCACCTTACTAAACACTGATTACAAGATTTATGCCCACTTACTAGAGATGCGTCTCCTGAAAGTACTCCCTCATGTCCTCTTCCCACAGAAAACTGCGCCTGGGTTACAGGTTAACATAGAGATATACAGGATGGTTTCATTGATCGTGACCGGGCCAAATATCTCACGAAATAAGCGTCAAACGAAAAAACTACAAAGAACGAAACTTGTCTAGCTTGAAGGAGAAAACCAGATGGCGCTATGGTTGGCTCGCTAGATGGCCGTGCCACAGGTCAAACGGATATCAACTGCTTTTTTTAAAAAAATAGGAACCCCCGTTTTTTATTACATATTCGTGTAGCACGTAAAGAAATATCACTGTTTTAGTCGGACCACTTTTTTCGCTTTGTGATAGATGGCGCTCTAATAGTCACAAACATATGGCTCACAATTTTAGACGAACAGTTGGTAACAGGTAGGTTTTTTAAATTAAAATAAAGAACAGAGGTACGTTTGAACATTTTATTTCGGTTGTTCCCATGTGATACATGTACCTTTGCGAACTTATCATTTTTGAGAGCGCATGGTGAGGCTGGTCCCGCGGAGGTTCGAGTCCTCCCTCGGGCATGGGTGAGTGCGTTTGTCCTTAGGATATTTTAGGTTAAGTAGTGTGTAAGCTTAGGGACTGATGACCTTAGCAGTTACGTCCCATAATATTTCACACACACATAGAGAGCGCATGCTGTTACAGCTTGATTACCTGTAAATACCACATTAATGCAATAAATGCTCAAAATGATGTCCGTCAACTTCGATGTATTTGGCAATACGTGTAACAACATTCCTCTCAACAGCGAGTAGTCCGCCTTTCGTAATGTTCGCACATGCATTGACAATGCGCTGACTCATGTTGTTAGGCGTTGTCGGTGGATCACAATAGCAAATATCCTTCAACTTTCCCCACAGAAGGAAATCCGGGGACGTTTGATTCGGTAAAAGTGCGGGCCATGGTGCCATGGTGCTTCGACGACCAATCCACCCGTGATGAAATATGCTATTCAATACCGCTTCAGCCGCACGCGAGCTATGTGCCGCCATTCTGTCATGCAGTGAAACATCTTGTAGTAACATCGGTAGAACATTACGTAGGAAATCAGTATACATTGCACCATTTAGACTGTTATCGATAAAATGGGGGCCAATTATCCTTCCTCCCATAACGCCGCACTATACATTAACCCGCCAACGTCGCTGATGTTCCACTTGTCGCAGCCACCGTGGATTTTCCGTTGCTCAATAGTGCATATTATGCCGGTTTTCGTTACCGCTGTTGGTGAATGACGCTTCGTCGCTAAATAGAACGCGTGCAAAAAATCTGTCATCATCCCGTAATTTCTCTTGTTCCCAGTGGCAGAACTGTACACGACGTTCAAAGTCGTCGCCATGGAATTCCTAGTGCATAGAAATATGGTATGGGTGCAATCGATGTTGATGTAGCATTCTCAACACCGGCGTTTTTGAGATTCTCGATTCTCGCGCAATTTGTCTGTTACTGATGTACGGATTAACCGCGACAGCAGCTAAAACACCTACTTGGGCATCATCATTTGTTGCAGGTCGTGGTTGAAGTTTCACATGTGGCTGAACACTTCCTGTTTCCTTAAATAACGCAACTATCCGGCGAACGGTCCGTACACTTGGATGATGTCGTCCAGGATACCGAGCAGCATACATAGCACACGCCCGTTGGGCATTTTGATCACAATAGCCATACATCAACACGATATCGACCTTTTCCGCAATTGGTAAACGGTCCAATTTTAACATGGGTAATGTATCACGAAGCAAATACCGTCCGCACTGGCGGAATGTTACGTGATACTACGTACTTATCAGTTTGTGACTATTACAGCGCCATCCATCACAAAGCGAAAAAAGTAGTCCAACTAAAACATTCATATTTCTTTACGAATATGTAATAAAAAATGGGAGTTCCTATTTTAAAAAATCCAGTTGATATCCGTTCGACCCATGGCAGCGCCATTTAGCGGGCCAACCATAGCGCCGTCTTGTTTCCCCCTTCGAGCTAGACGAGTTTCGTTCTTTCTAGTTTTTTCGTTTGATGCTTATTTCGTGAGATATTTGGCCCGGTCACTATCAATGGACCATCCTGTAGACTGCCACGGGGGAATGCCCCGACTTAATTACGACGGCAGCGAGTTGCACACTCCGTGCAGTGATAGTCCCTATAGATTTCGATAGCGCCTTCGATAAAGTGCACGTCTATTTCCTGTTTTCGGTGGCAACTCGAATGGGCATCCCCTCTCCCTTCGTCGACTCCTCCTGCGACTTTACAGCAGTGTCAGTTCACGATCCAAGTCAATGGACGTTTATCTGGCCCGTTACCCATTCGCCGTTCAATTCGGCAAGGGTGTCCCCTTTCTACCCTCCTGTATGCTACTGCCTAGAGGATCTCATTGGAGGCCTGACGACCGAGGTCTCTGGCCCCACCCTTCACCAACACACCTTTCGCTGTCTGGCATATGCTGATGACGACCTCCTCCTCCTCATCCGTTTTGGCTCCAAAATTCGAGCATTCTCGAATTTATTATAAGTTGTGGACTGCCGCTGGCAGTGCCATGAATGTCGCAAAATATTCTGTGATGTACATTGGACGAGGTCTCCAGCAAGGTGAACTGGCACCCCTGTCGCTCTTGTGGACGTTCCGGTACCTGGGCATAACCTTTACCACCACCGTTACATGCAAAGCAATGAAGAAATTGCTGTCGCCTTTTACACATCGTCCGTAACGACGTCTGTCAGAACCTCCTGCGCCCCGAGAACACACTTTAATGCATTGAGTTTCTTAATCGTTATGTGGCGTCTAAACTGGTGCAAATCGTGCCGGTTCTCCCTCTGCCGACGGCAATTGAGCGTAACCTTCAGGCGGCCCTTGTCTGTTATCTTGCGGCTGTTTCTATGTTTAAAAACCGTTATGAGACACTTAACCTGCTCAGACGGCACAGTGGCCTCGGACTCGTTAACGTCTGTATGCAAGCTGCAGCCTTGTGTGTGAGTACCATGAGAAGACAGTGCAAAGAACGGGGCACATTTCTAAGACGAAGCTTGATTGAGGTCCTCCTGCGTGTGTCCACTTAAGCACTGACGACTGCCAGTCAGATCGTGCCTCATTTGTCTCACATTTCGGCCCTTTTCGTCGATTACACTTTCACACATGCCAGCCTCCCTGACATGCGTCCGCCCAGGACCAAATGTTTTTACAACCTACTATTTCGCCGTGTTCCCCATAATGTCATTGAGACCAAATATCCTCCATCCAGTGACCCATAGTGTGGAATACCATCCACCATCCACCAGTCCTTCCTCTCTAATGATGTCCGGGCAATGTGGTATCACATAGTCAACAGGAAATGTACCACAAAACAGCGACTGAACAACACTGGTTTGTCGGATTTCTCTCTTTGTCTCCTTTGCCTGCAAGTCGACACTGATGACTACCATCTGACCTGCGCCTCTTCGCACGACGTCTGGCAGTTCGTGCAGAAAATCAATGCCTGCTACCTCCGAGTGGGACCAGACACGATTGAATCGCAACCGGAGGACGAACATCTCCCCGCCGCCAGATGTCGTGCCATTAGGTGGGGCAAGGATCGATTCTATCCCAGACCTCCGCGGATGAGAGAGATCGCCGTAAATGAGCGGATTTGATTTACTATTCTTTTGACCAGTCTTTGTTCTTATATATATGTGGATGACGTCTGTTCGACATAATTTCGTAATAATAGTAAAAATTGCCGGCCGCGGTGGTCGTGCGGTTCTAGCGCTGCAGTCCGGAACCGTGGGACTGCTACGGTCGCAGGTTCGAATCCTGCCTCGGGCATGGATGTGTGTGATGTCCTTAGGTCAGTTAGGTTTAAGTAGTTCTAAGTTCTAGGGGACTGATGACCTCAGATGTTAAGTCCCATAGTGCTCAGAGCCAATAGTAAAAATTGCAATAAAAAATGAAAATAATTAAACAACAATAAAACCTTCCACTTCTGTTGATTCCTGCGTCTCCCTCTTTCCTGTACTCGACAAGCTCGGTGGTGGTGAGTGAGACACTGTGGCCAGGCCTCGGGTTTCGACCGCCGCCCACTCTGCCGACTGAACCCCACTGGTCAATTCCTTAAGGGAAAAATAATAATAATGAGAAAAAGCGGTCGGTAAGAGCAACGGTCATGACAGTCAAGGTTATGGGTTCGAATCCCACTCTTGTACATGATTTTAATCTGCCAGCGAAGTTTCGAACCAGCTAACGCTACACCACTGGTGATCGTCGAGGGGACACTAAATAGTGCACGGTACATCCAAACCGTCATCGAACCCATCGTTCTACCATTCCTAGACCGGCAAGGGAACTTGCTGTTCCAACAGGACAATGCACGTCTGCATGTATCCCGTGCCACCCAACGTGCTCTAGAAGGTGTAAGTCAACTACCCTGGCCAGCAAGATCTCCGGATCTGTCCCCCATTGAGCATGTTTGTGACTGGATGAAGCGTCGTCTCACGCGGTCTGCACGTCCAGCACGAACGCTGGTCCAACTGAGGCGCCAGGTGGAAATGGCATGGCAAGCCGTTCCACAGGACTACATCCAGCATCTCTACGATCGTTTCCATGGGAGAATAGCAGCCTGCATTGCTGCGAAAGGTGGATATACACTGTACTAGTGCCGACATTGTGCATGCTCTGTTGCCTGTGTCTATGTGCCTGTGGTTCTGTCAGTGTGATCATGTGATGTATCTGACCCCAGGAATGTGTCAATAAAGTTTCCCCTTCCTGGGACAATGAATTCACGGTGTTCTTATTTCAATTTCCAGGAGTGTATATTCGTGTCTGAACTGGATGTCACATTATTAAGGTCAAAAAATACATTATTTGGTTTGTAACAAAATCTTTCCTTTGCTAACCAAATATCTATTAGTAGTTAGTGGCTTTAGTAGTTGGAATCTTTTATTTAGCTGGCAGTATTGACCCTCGCTGTATTGCAGTAGTTCGTGTAATGAAGATTTTTGTGAGGTAAGTGCTTAATGAAATGTATAGGTTATCACTAAGATTTATTTTTAGTCAGGGCCATTCTTTTGAATTAATTATTTGAAGTCAGGTTGTAATTTTTTTGAGTAGTCAGATTGCGTTGCGCTAGAATATTGTGGGTCAGTGTTGACATGATAAGAAAAAGTAAAGAGAAATAGGCTCAGTACGTTCAGTTTTACTCAGCTGTTTCAGAATCAAATAACGTAGAAGTTTCATTTTCTCAGTCATTCTGCAATTTGAGTACAGACACACTCATTCAAATAAAGAAGTTTAAAACTTACCTCGTTCGAAAGCAATCAGATAGATCTCTGTTTGAGCATTGCATCCCGAATAGATCCTGAATTTTTAAATAGTAAGTCTTATTCAATTTTATTACCACTGTTTAAGGTGGAAATTAGAGTAAGAGCCAGGGCAGCCGCGCGGTCTAGGGCTCCTTGTAGTGGTCCGTGCGGCTCCCCCCTTCGGAGGTTCGAGTCTTCCCTCGGGCGTGGGTGTGTGAGTTGTCCATAGCGTTAGTTTAAGTTAGATTAAGTGATGCTTAGGCTTAGGGACAGATGAGCTCAGCAGTTTGGTCCTATAAGACCATACCACGAATTTCCAATTTTAGATAAGATTTTACATGGTCAGTCTGCTAATCGAGCAATGGTATGTCATCAGTGTGGTGTCACCGCCAGACACCACACTTGCTAGGTGGTAGCCTTTAAATCGGCCGCGGTCCATTAGTATACGTCGGACCCGCGTGTCGCCACTATCGGTGAGCAGACCGAGCGCCGCCACACGGCAGGTCTAGAGAGACTTCCTAGCACTCGCCCCAGTTGTACAACCGACTTTGCTAGAGATGGTTCACTGACAAAATACGCTCTCATTTGCCGAGACGATAGTTAGCATAGCCTTCAGCTACATCATTTGCTACGACCTAGCAAGGTGCCATTACCAGTTACTATTAATACTGTGAATCATGTACCGTCAAGAGCGACGTTCACCATTAATGGATTAAAGTTAAGTATTCCACCAACTACGTCCGTTTTTTCTAAATTTTAATTTCCTTGTCCTGTTCCAGACCTCACGCCAGCCTGCATGAGCTAAAACGCGTGCCTTTCGGCTTCCTCTAGTAACACGGTGTTGGCTCTCCTGCCAACCACAACAATCAGCATGTACTGCCTGATTCATTCATCAATCAGTAAGCGATAGTGATTTCAGTTTTATTACAGGAAATCACATATTGTCATAAATATTTTCCGATGTTTGGATGTAAATCCAATACGTCATGCTATCGCTGATGTACTGTGTACTTCCAATGAAAAACCTTCCATACATTCTCTGCATAGTATGGAGTAGGTTCATTGAAATATACCATTTCCATATTTGCTCGATGCTGCCCCACGAAAGATACATTACATGAACCTAAATAACATATAGGCTCTTGGTAGACAATGGCGAGCAAACGCTTGCAGTGAGGCTTAGTGACAGGTCTTCTTGGTTGTTATTCTTCGACGTCAGTTATTTTTGGAGAAAAGTTACAGCTGTAAGTTATTGTAACTACCATGTTTCAACAAGAATCTCCTGCTGTGTCGTACCATTCACCGTTTGGTATATCGGTATGCTAACAATGATAATTTTGGAAATAAAGTCTGCCGCATGTTCTAATGGGCTAAGTTAACTCCTATTTTGCAGCACTTGGTGTCTCAAACCATGTCGTAAATTCTGAGAGGTGTGTATCGGGACCTCTCAAAAATTTTTAATTTTTTTTTCGGTGGTGTGGGAAACCTTATTTTAAGAGGAATGCGGGAAACGTACTTGTCCAACTAATGCTCTACAAGGTTGTCGTACGGAAAATCTGAATCTCAGATTTTGCTACTATCGGCATGCATGCGACAGGTTGTGCATTTATCTTCCAAAACGCTGCGAAAAAAAACAGGATTCTTCCGCGGCTCATACCTCGGGTTCTGCTGATGACAGAAAGGTAGCGTCAACTGTTGTGGATAATCCTTGGGTTAGGGACTCTTTGTATACCAAACAGAATGATTGCCTTAGTGTCACTATCCTACGGTACAGAGTCATAGTATGAATATTACACACTTCCTCATACTTACGCAAATGGAGCAAATCGGTTGCTTATTTTTGCTTTTCATGTTTTCTGCGGTGGGCCTTAAGTGGCTTGTTTAGGCATCACTGGTTCATGGCTGATTCCTTAAAGAAATCCCAAAAACTCTTTTTTAGCATTTGTTTTCATACCAAAACCGTGCCGCTGATTCCAAGAAGGCTGTGCACAGGAAATGGCTGAAATTTTTAAGATATATTCCTAAGATCACGATCTCGAACATATTTGAAAATTTTCTTGAAACGTTTATCTGTCCGAGATGCAGAGCTTCAAAGGTAGCCTACTTCTGTACGTAAAATACGCACGTACAATCCGGCAGGAAGCGCAATCTAAACAATGAATAATCGCAGAAAACTGCTCAGATTTTACCGGAGTGCCCTCTGAGCATTTATCCACAAATGTACTCTCCCGTTTTCAAAAAATCTTTATTAGTTCATAGGTGGTTCCTTACAAAACCCAAAAAAGCGATTTTTCACCATTTTTCGAACAAAAACCGAGCCGCGGATTCCAAGAAGATTATGCACAGAAAATAGGGCTAATTTTTGCTAGATATTCCATAGATCCAGACCTCAAACAATCTTGAAAATTTTTTTATTTCTTTATCTTTTTCCGAAATATAGAGATTCAAAGTTGGATTAGTTGCACATGTAAAATCCGGTTTGAGGCGAAATCTTACTTTATAGAGTGACATAGTGCAGCTAAACTTCTAACTGTTGTTATTTATAGATCCACAGACTCCGATTTCACAACATTTTTGCTAAAGCTAGAGGAGGTTCTTGGTTCACCAACATTTTTGTTCATTCCTCATTACTAGAAGGGCATTTGTTAGCAAAAAGGTGAATGGTCTTTCAGATCATCATGCACAAATTTTAACTCTAAAAGATTTTTGTGCTGCAACACATGTTAAATATAGTTATCAATTGTTTATCAAAGTTAATCCAGTTGCTGTTGAGACCTTTGTAAACCTTATCAAGGAACAAGAGTGGCAAGATGTTTATAGTTCTGATACAGTAGACGATAAATATAATGCTTTCCTTAAGACTTTTCTCGTGCTCTTTGAAAGTTGCTTTCCGTTAGAACGTTCAAAACAGGGTACCAGCACAGACAGGCAGCCTGGGTGGCTGACTAGAGGGATAAGAATATCTTGTAGAACAAAGTGGCAATTATATCAAAACGTTAGAAACAGTCAAAATCTAAATGCAGCAGCCCATTACAAACAGTATTGTAAGGTGCTTAATATGTTATTAGGAAGGCAAAAAGTATGTGGTATGCAGATAGAATAGCTAAGTCTCAGGATAAAATTAAAACTGTATGGTCATTCATAAAGGAAGTGGCTGGTCTGCAGAGACAGGTCGAGAATATAGAATCAGTGCGTAATGGGAATGTCCGTGTTACTGATAAGTGGCATATATGTACAGTATTTAATAATCACTTTCTGAATATAGCAGGTGAACTAAATAGAAACCTAGTCCCAACAGGGAATCATATAGCGCTCTTAGAAAAAAGTGTTCCGAGACTGTTACCTGAAATTCTCCCCCATGATACTGACTAGAGGGAGATTGAGTTAATAATTAAATCACTAAAGACCAAGAACTTTCATGGATATGACGGGGTATCTAGCAGAATACTGAAGTATTGTTCTATGTATGTTAGCGCAGTACTTAGCCATATCTGTAACTTTTCCTTTAGGAGTGGTCGGTTTCCTGGCCGATTAAAGTACTCGGTAGTGAAGCCACATTATAAAAAGGGAGACAGGGACAATGTTGACAATTTTAGATGTATTTCTATACCATCGGTGTTTGCTAAAGTTATCGAGAAAGTTGTATATACAAGGTTACTGGAGCATTTAAATGCACATAATTTACTGTCAAATGTACAGTTTGGTTTTAGAAATGGTTTAACAACTGAAAATGCTATATTCTCTTTTCTCTGTGAGGTTTTGGATGGATTAAATAAAAGGTTGCTACCGCTAGGTGTTTTCTTTCATTTAACGAAGGCTTTTGACTGTGTTGACCACAGAATATTACTGCAGAAGTTGGACCATTACGGAGTAAGGGGAGTAGCTTACAATTGGTTCGCCTCTTACTTTAAGAACAGAAAGCAGAAGGTAATTCTCCACAATATTGAGAGTGGTAGTGATGTTCAGTCCCAATGGGGCACTGTTAAGTGGGGCGTTCCCCAAGGGCCGGTGCTGGGGCCAATGCTGTTTCTTATTTATGTAAATGATATGCCTTCTAGTATTACAGGTGATTCAAAAATATTTCTGTTTGCTGATGACACCAGCTTGGTAGTGAAATATTGAAACAGTATCAAATAATGTAGTTCATGAAATAAGTACGTGGCTTGTGGAAAATAATTTGATGCTAAATCACAGTAAGACTCAGTTTTTACAGTTTCTAACTCACAGTTCAACAAGAACCGATATTTTGATCAGACAGAATGGGCATATTATAAGCGAGACGGAACAGTTCAAGTTCCTAGGCGTTCGGATAGATAGTAAGCTGTTGTGGAAAGCCTATGTTCAGGATCTTGTTCAGAAACTAAATGCTGCTGTATTTACCATTAGAACAGTATCTGAAATAAGTGACAGTTCAACACGAAAACTAGTCTACTTCGCATATTTTCAATACGCTTATGTCGTATGGTATTATTTTTTGGAGTAATTCTTCTGATTCAAAAAGGGTATTTTTGGCTCAAAAACGGGCTGTTCGAGCTATATGTGGTGTAAGCTCGAGAAACCCTTGTCGACCCCTATTCAATAGTCTGGGAATTCTGACATTGCCCTTACAGTATATATTTTCTTTAATGTCGTTTGTTGTTAGTAGTATTACCTTATTCCCAAGAGTTAGCAGCTTTCACTCAGTTAATACTAGGCAGAAATCAAATCTGCATGTGGAATCCACTTCCTTGACTCTTGTGCAGAAAGGAGTGCAGTATTCTGCTGCATCCATTTTCAATAAGCTACCACAAGAACTCAAAAATCTTAGCAGTAGCCCAAACACTTTTAAGTCTAAACTGAAGAGTTTCCTCATGGCTCACTCCTTCTATTCTGTCGAGGAGTTCCTGGAAGAGCTGAAAAATTAAGCAAATTCCAGTGTTACATTGTTGATTTTCTTTATTTAAACTTACGGCTTGTTGCCTCAATATGTTTCTTATATTTCATTTTATCTGTTTCTACTATCGTGTTATAATATCATGTATTGACTCGTTCCGTGACCATGGAGACTTCTCCTTAATTTGGTTCCACGGAACAATAAACAAATAAATAAATAAATAAAGAGCAGTATGCCGTAAAGTGTTTCCGTTATCAACAGAAGGGCTCTGGGAACCCTGTGTTTTAGTAATAAAGCAAATTGAAAATTTTTGTACACGTAAAATCCCGTCTGAGTTGTAAAATTAGTTTTCCTTTATTTTAATTTCACGTAAGTAAACTATCAAAATTTTTGTTACTCACAAATTCCTTTTCATATCAGTGACACGCCCTGCTGTGAAATGGAAAAGAAGGGAACAAGACACGGCAAGAAAGACGAATATGGTCCTGTTTAAAAGACTCTGAAAAGTGGGTAGGTACTGCCTCATTCTACCTACTTCAGCACCTTCAAATATTTTCCTAAAACCTTTGGCATTCGAATATATTCCTTCGCACAGGGAAGGAGACAGTGGAAGTGGGAAACAGTTGGAAAAGTAATAAATACTGGAAGATAGTGGTTATAGAACAGAAAAAGCGAAAGAGACAATGACAGAGCGAGAGAAAGAGAGGGACAAGGTGACAGTGGAACACAGTTGACAGTGACAGAACGGTGCTAGGAAAAGAATGAAGTAGACTGTGCGAGAGGAATAAAGAGTGGGAGAAAGAGAAGTGCGTGAGAGCCAGTGATGATGAAAGACAGAGAGTCTATGACAGTGACGGTAAGGAAGAACGAGATAGTGACAGTAGTGGAAGGAAATGGATGAGAGGGTAAGAGAGAGGAAGAGGTAGACAACGACAGTGAGAGGAGACATTAGTAGTAGGAAGGAATGAAGTAAACTTTGACAGTGAGACAGAAAACAGTGACAGAGACACGAAAAGATAACGGCAGTGAGTTGGGCTGAATGAGAGAGTGAGAATGGACGAGCGGAAGTGGATGGATATGAGCAACTTACAGCGATGGACTAGTTTGCGTGAGCAAGTTACAGTTAGGGGAGCTTGTCGGAGTGAGCGGTGAGTTTCTTATTAAAAAGAACGCGATTATCCTCGCTTACCAAACTTTTTTTGAAAATTTTTAGAGTGAGGCAGCTGGCACTCCACTTTTCAGTCAGTCTTTTAAACAGGAGTGCAGTTGCCTTTTTGTGCCCCGATAAGAGCATTTATGGTTAACTTGATACTCGAGTATGGCGCAGGGGTCATCATACAAGAAATGTCAATGAGGCTACGTGATAGTAAACGTCTATAGCTACAGAAACACTTCGCAAGCTACTCTACAGTGCATAGCTGAAGGTACATCGAACTAATATTATCATTCCCGTATTGTCTGTATTCCTGTCAATAGTCCCTACTTTCTATCGTCTTTCAATCATGAACCTTACGCAAGGTGCACGTTGTTGGCAGTCTGATGGTCACACCACCGTTTTGGAATTTTAAATTTATCCAATAATGTTTCGCTGGAATTACGCCGCCTAACTTCCAAAGATTCCCTTGTACGTGTAACTTCTGAAATTTTCCCGGCATATTTCTTCTTCTAATAATGTTCGGGTGTGCAGCCGAATCTCGTCGAAATTCTGCCACGATATTTCGGCCCAGAGACGTCCGGCCATCTTGAGGTGAGTAGACAGTTACAGAAGAGCCCAGGTGCATTAACGGTATTTCTGCTGAATCTCGCGCAGGCGAAATGTGCTGCCGTCTTTCGGCTGAAGCGTCAGGTGATGGCATGAGCGGCACAGCCGAGCTGTGTGTGCTGCCGTCTGTGATGACATCCAGAGATGATCTAACTATCGAGTATCGAATGACCCCGTCGATTCCGCTGTGAATGGATAATTTTAATTACAGGATTGAAATTTCTATCCAGTTGAAAGCCGTTGTCGCGATTTATAAGATTATCGGCAAGACATATTTCCATTGATTCTTTGATTACTGAATCCCAGAAACTGGAAACGGGAACTAAAATTTTTGTTGTATTATATTCCACTGAGTGTCCCACGGAAATACAGTGATCTGCTACTGCTGATTTTAACGGTTGCCGAAGACGGGTGTATCTTTCATGTCACGTACAACGTTCTTTGACAGTTAGCGTCGTCTGGCTATATATGCAGCACGACACTCAAAGGCAATTTTGTAAACGCCCGCTTTTTTCAGTTGTTAAGTCGTCTTTAACGGATTCAACCAGGAAAGAACGCAGTTCATTTATAGTCCTAAGTGCATTGCTTCTTGTTATAGCTGTGCACGTCCTTCCTTGGTGTGAAGTGTAGTCAACCGCTTTAAAAACCTCCAAGTGTTCTAATTCTGCGTGAAGGTTTCCGTCGTCCGATATTACGTCACCCGATTTATTACGGTATTAGGAACACTGGCGATTTGTGCGGGGTGACGGCAGCTGGGACGCCTGGAGATATAGATCTGTGTGCGTGAGTTTTCTGCACACAGAAAGTCCCAGGATGACCCATCATTCTTATGGCGCACTAGCACGTCTATAAAGAGCCCATCTCTCTCAGTCTCCGTCGTAAACTTGACGTTCTCATGTGCAACAAAAGTATCATCTACATAACGCCAGAAAACCGTGGGCTTTAAAACAGCGGACTCAAGTGCTTTCTCCTCCAAGTCCTTCATGAAAAGATTAGGCTTCACAGGGCACAAAGGGCTCCCCTGGCGGCGCCGTCTCTTTGTTTTAGGAGTTTGTTATTAAATTAGAAGTAGACTGAGGAGAAGCTATGTTCAACAAGGCTGTTAAGGTTCAAATGAGTGTGAATTCTATGGGACCAAACTGCTGAGGTCATTGGTCCCTAGACTTACACACAAACTAACTTGTGCTAAGAACAACAAACCCACCCATGTCCCAGGGAGAACTCGAACCTTCGGTGAGAGGGGCCGCGCAATCCGTGACATGGCGCCTCAAACCGCGCGGCGGCCGTCAGGTCAGCGCTGTGTAAGTTACCAACAAGATGTAACGAGTCCATTTAAGGCACTTCGGTGAAAAGTGAGACCACATCAAAGCTAACAAGTAAATTCGGTTCAAAATGGTTCAAATGGCTCTGAGCACTATGGGACTTAATTTCTGAGGTCATCAGTCCTCTAGAACTTAGAACTACTTAAACCTAACTAACCTAAGGACATCACACACATCCATGCCCGAGGCAGGATTCGAACCTGCGACCGTAGCGGTCTCGCGGTTCCAGACTGAAGCGCCTATAACCGCTCGGCCACACTGGCCGGCAAGTAAATTCGGGATGCTAAGGTTAACTGTCTTCAGGCCTCTGAGAAGCCACTAGCACAGTTGTACTTCCTGCAGATAAGCGTAATGCCACGGTTCTTTTTACAAGGAAAGCCTACAACGAGGAGACGGATAATCAGCTAAGTGATTCTACATACCGCAAACTCAGAAAGGACCCAACGAGTCGCATATCAAGGAAAACTGCTACCCTTCTAGTCGCCTACCTAAACAAGTTATCAAGAGGTTGAGACTACACAACGCAGTACCACCAAGACTATATGGTCTTTCTAAGATTCACAACAATGGTGTCCTACTACTGCTAATAGCAAGTAATATTGCTGCCTCAACCTATTCTACCGCAAAACATCTGGCCTCTCTATTCAAGCCGTATGCTGGTAAGTGTTATCCCCACATACGTAATTTTGTGGATTTTGTCAATCGCTTGAAGCTAGTTTGAAGCTAGTTTGAAGCTATATTGACTACTAATCGAGTGTGACTGTTTCAAAAATATGAATAGGTTTCCAAATACCGCTACAAGACAAAAATTTGTTGACAACTAAATTATTTATTTAGCGACATGTTTCGCGGTGATACCCTATCATCAGGCTATATTGGCATTACGAAAACAATTAACATACGTTTAGGGAGAAGAGAAGTTTGTGGCACAACTTGGCTAGAGGAAGGGATCGGTTGGTAGGACATATTTTGAGGCATCAAGGGATCACAAATTTAGCATTGGAGGGCAGCGTGGAGGGTAAAAATCGTAGAGGGAGACCAAGAGACGAATGCACTAAGCAGATTCAGAAGGATGTAGGTTGCAGTAGGTACTGGGAGATGAAGAAGCTTGCACAGGATGGAGTAGCATGGAGAGCTGCATCAAACCAGTCTCAGGACTGAAGACCACAGCAGCAGCTGTGATCATCCTGAGGAGGGTGAGAAAGATAAACTAGTAAGAGGCAATGTCACATGGCGTATTGGTCTTATGTTCACATGAAAATTTTATAAAACAGTCACTCACTCATTTTGTTCTTGTGGCGTGGCAGTTTTCTTGTGTTGTGTCGAGGCACAGTTATTTCCATGGCTCATGGCTCTTTTGGATTTCTCCACCACTTTTCACAGACTTCACAAAGGTGTCTTTAAAACGCGAGACACACACACAAAAAAAAAAAAAAAAAAAAAAAAAAAAAAAAAAAAACAGATCAGCAGAGCGGAACACAAGATGGAAGTCAAAAAAAAAAAAAGGCTAGTTCCGATTTGACTATCGACATGTCGATCCTTGTGTTGTCAGTAGCAACGTCTTCTGCATGTCTTGCTGTCGTAGCATTGATGTTTTTTGACATAATATATTACAAAATGAGAGACTTTGACAGTTTTATAATACAAATTACAACATAAATACTTTTTATTTTCAGAATCGTAAATTTTTGAACTCTGTCATTTTATTTAGGATCTCGTTTTTCGATGTAAGGCTATGCTTGAATATTTCCCTTTCTTCCAAGATGTCCATTCTCCTGTTCTTTTGCAAAGTATGCAGTACTTCGATGTCGTTATCTATTACAACACTGTATTCAGTTTCATTTATGTGATTTGCTATAGCTGACTTATTAGCTTTATCCAGTCTGAAACAGTCACAATTATTTCACATTCAATGCAAAATGTACAAACAGCACGTGGGCCTAGTCTGTCTCAGCGGGATCATTGTATAAATTTTCATTAACCACCTATCATTAATGCTGTAAGAGGAGAAAAGGTGCCGGTAAAAATAGTTGTGCATAAAGATGTAGTGTGTAGCAAAGACAGTAATGTATGACCATTCGTCACCGATGAAAAAAAATGGTTCAAATGGCTCTGAGCACTATGGGACTTAACATCTATGGTCATCAGTCCCCTAGAACTTAGAACTACTTAAACCTAACTAACCGAAGGACAGCACACAACACCCAGTCATCACGAGGCAGAGAAAATCGTCACCGATGAAAATGAGATGGTGGCACAGCTGACGTGTTTTGCAGTAAGTCCTAGACACATCATACCTGTGTCAAAATTGTGCAAATAACAACAACAATAAAGAAACTAAAGCCAAAGAAACGACAAGTCAATTATAATAACGTCGAGCCCATACAAAAATTAGGTTACAAGGTAAGTCGAAGAAAGATAAGTATATCAACAAGAAAAGGACGCCAGCAGAAACGATGAAAAAGGCTGAAAGATGCAGACCTGCTGGAATGAATAACACAAAAAATGGAAAAAAAGAAAAGTAAAGACAGAACAAGGAAATGACCCGGTAAATGCAAGAAGCAGCTTTTCTCATAATACAGTGGAGAAGACAAGGAGACGAAGGACAATGAATGTTAGATTAAATTCTCTAATTCGAAGCAGCGAATTCACGAAGAATGTGCTGACTTTTGAATCTAATTTGAATTAGAACATATGACTGTGATACTGTGTACTATTAATGGGTTCTTCCGTCATTTGTTGGTAGAACAATCCCATATATAAGGCTGCATATCAGTTTGTTATTCAACCTTAAAAATGTTACTGTATAGTTTGGAAACAGAAAATATATTAATATTTTGCATAATATGATAAATTATTACTATAGTCAAGTATATTTTCTCAAGTTTAAATGGATTTCCTTCAGTAAATGTGTATGTTCTTCATCCTGTTCACAGTGTCCCAAAATCTTCATCTCAACCTTAGTTTCCCATTTCTTTCTCTCTGGCCATTTTACTCTGCATACTGGGAAGTGGCATTTTTGCAGACTTTCAGTTAAGCTCGTTTTTCTACTACAAAACGAGGGACTAAATTATAATCCGACTGTTTTACAGTTAAACAATGTTTGCGGTTATGCAGTTATCATTTGCTTACCTATGAAATAAAAGCAGAGGAAATTTGGCCGCTTTACCCAACTGTTCGCTAGACATTTCCTTACATTATCTTGCATTTATCTACTTTTAAGCCGGCCGCGGTGGTCTCGCGGTTCTAGGCGCGCAGTTCGGAACCGTGCGACTGCTACGGTCGCAGGTTCGAATCCTGCCTCGGGCATGGATGTGTGTGATGTCCTTAGGTTAGTTAGGTTTAAGTAGTTCTAAGTTCTAGGGGACTTATGACCACAACAGTTGAGTCCCATAGTGCTCAGAGCCATTTGAACCATTTTTCTACTTTCAAAAAGTTTTACTATTCATCACACGAAGTGAAAGGCTTGTAGAAGTCCTTCATGAAATTGTCCAACGATGATACATTCCTGTACACAACTACATTGCCAGCGAGCAATACTATAGTGCTTCTGACCCTTCCTGATAAATGGTTATGCTTCGTTGGGACATACCCGATGTTACTTTCGTGTCTTTGATACATCTGGCGTCCAGTTAAACGTACTGGATTTCATTAGTCGAATGTTCCTAGAGCCAATCACGTATTTGAGAAGGTACTCCCTACGTTCGTCAGTTGGCTAATAGTTGAAAACGTGGTTCATTGTCGAACGCCTTACAGAAATCTAGGAAGACGGAATCTACTTGATCGACTACACCAATTTTTTCCAGATATTATACATGAGCACAGCAAGCTGTATTTCGCATGAACGATTTCTTCCGCAACAACAACGATTATTTGAGTGAAGTTTATATTCCTCGAGGAACGCCATGGTGATTTAGCTTAGTACGAGTATATACTCTAGGATTCTCGATATTTCTTTGTATTTTACTTCATGTTATTATGACCTGCTTTTATAGCGTAATGCGCAGCGCATTTGCTTTACCTGATGTTGCTTGTACCTTAGGTAATTGAGCTATGCGCGGACCTGTTTAAAAAGAATAGTTCATAAACATAGAACATAAACATTAAATAAGAGGTAAATGAAGAATTGATAAAAAGAGGATATTCTAACGACTGTAATTGATTTAGAAGACAGAGAAACATGTTGAATTATGTATATTCAAGAGAGTAAATCTAAATAAACCGTAACCGGTGGTTCTATAAGTACGTGTGATACAGACAAAAGCAATCTTAACAGTTAATAAGAAGGGTTCACTTTAACTTCTGTAATTCCACTTAGACGGTAGAGAAAAACGATGAATAATGTTTATTTAAGAAAGCAAATCTAAAATAAACGGAAAGTGTTGCTACAATAACTACATGTAATACAGACAGAAGTAAAATTATTAAATGCGGCAAAACTGCATTGAGAGCGTTACGGGAATGACAGCGAAATCCCGAAGCTAAATAGTGATCTAAAACACCCGACAAACTACGTCCATTCCGTGATCACACTACACAAAACATTCATCAGCTCAAAATATTTCAGAGCTCATGACGATTTACAAATTAACACACGTGAGATAACAAGTAGGAACTCTACCTATTCTCAATTGAGTAATGCAGTCGGAAAAAGTAAAAGTTCTGCACGGGAACATGAAACGTAGGTCATCGCATCATGCCTATTCAGATGGAACATTACAACGGTGATTAGACGTGCAGTGTGAGTCACGCGCAAGACAGGTGGTGCCAGGTTTCTCGAGTGTATGTACTTTCTATTCGATATGATAAGGGTCACGGACACTGTCTGAGCGGCAGTCAAAACGCTGTCAGTTTTCTTTCCGGTTTTACTAATTGCTTATTAATTACTACGATTATAGTATTTGGAGTAGGTATTAAAATCCATGGAGAAGAAATGAAAACTTTGAGGTTCGCCGATGACAATGTAATTCTATCAGAGACAGCAAAGGACTTGGAATAGCAGTTGAACGGAATGGACAGTGTCTTGAAAGGAGGATATAGGATAACATCAACAAAAGCAAAGCGAGGATAATGGAATGTAGTCGAATTAAGTCGGGTGATGTTGAGGGAATTAGATTAGGAAATGAGACATGTAAAGTAGTAAAGGAGTTTGCTATTTGGGGAGCAAAATAACTGATGATGGTCTCACTAGAGAGGATATAAAATGTAGACTGGCAATGGCAAGGAAGGCGTTTCTGAAGAAGAAAAAATTGGTTAACATCAAGTATAGATTTAAGTGTCAGGAAGCCGTTTCTGAAAATATTTGTGTGGAGTGTAGCCTTGTATGGAAGTGAAACATGGACGATAAATAGTTTGGACAAGAAAAGAATAGAAGCTTTGGAAATGTGGTGCTACAGAAGAATGCTGACGATTAAATGGGTAGATCACATAACTAATGAGGAGGTATTGAATAGAATTGGGGAGAAGAGGAGTTTGTGGCACAACTTGACTAGAAGAAGGGACCGATTCGTAGGACATGTTCTGAGGCGTCAAGGGATCATCAATTTAGCATTGGAGGGCAGCGTGGAGGGTAAAAATCGTAGCGGGAGACCAAGAGATGAATACACTAAGCAGATTCAGAAGGATATAGGTTGCAGTAGGTACTGGGAGATGAAGAAGCTTGCACAAGATAGAGTAGCATGGAGAGCTGCATAAAACCAGTCTCAGGACTGAAGACCAGAACAACAACAAAAATAACTGTTATAGCGTTTAGTTATCAGAGTGAATGAAGGTGCGAATGTGAAATACTGTTTTATATGAAGCTTTTATACTACACAGTGAAGTAATTGATCACTTGAGGAATCTTCGAGAATGAAGTGTGTGTTAGTCATTTGTACCTGGGAATTTGGTGTAAACTATTTCGTCGGTTTATGGTATTGTGGAAATAAGATTATGATTTCGGTAAAGTAGTTCGGTTAAGGGGGAATTGATTTTATATTGTGGGTTTTCAAAATTTATTTGGGATAATTTACTGCCCTGCGCCAGTAACAAATTTTGAATGGTCCTGAATATATGGACGAGATTGAGCAGGCTTGATGCTGCTTTCCGACTGGCTGCGGTGTGTCTCTGCCAATCAGAAATTAGCATATTCGCGCGTATTTTGGAAAGTAGAAGCTTCTTCGTTGTAGAAAGACCAAAGTGGGGCTTAGATCTCATTGTGATCAGACCTAGTGACATGTCCTCCGTTAAAAATGATTAATATTGTGATATTTTGGTACAAAAATGTTTGAGAAGTGTTGATAAGTGTGGGAGTTCGATTTAAATCACAGTGTGAAATCAGGAAGATTTTGTGACATTTAAACATCTAAATTCCGCGTGGCGTGTTGCTTACTCGCAAACTCGAACATTTTGTTGCTTGAAACTGTTTATAGCAACATTTGAGCGAGCACTTCCAAAAGAAACAATCTGTTTGTAAACTTTCGGTGAACAATAATTAATAATTACCATAAACTGGCTACAGTTACGAATGAAGTGTGCGTGTGAACTTTTCAGATTTTGTACATCTTAGATTAAGAGTTGGTGTGTACAAGCTTATCGTAGTAGAGTGGAATATTACGCACTTAAATACTTTCATTTAACTATTCCTTGCACCGACAAAACAATTCTAGTGTGACTTGAGGCTATGATGCGTACAGCTGTTTTTGTGTATAGCTTTTTCCGGCTGCGACTGGATATCAGTAACTTCAAGGAGGCGTGGGTCTAATAAGATATTCACCATCAAGTAATTGGAAATTTGCAGTAGCCTCGTCGCCGCAATTTTTGCATCATGGTTCGGGAAGTACAAAAAGCTGGAGAGAAGAGAACCACCTTCGAGAATAAATGTGAAAATGAACAGTTTCGAACAGTGATCGAAAGAAAGTACAGAACAGTGCGTGACAAGTGGAAAAGCAGGACACTGCAACGAGAACTGTTACCCTACGGTGGGAAGAAGAAGAACGGCATCATAGATGCGACAAAAGAAGCGGCATGGAGTTAGCAGACGGAACGACGGATGCATTGACAGCAGCTATTTCAACAAATGCGGTGATGGTGTTGACAGCAGATGGCACCCCATGAACTGGTATACCTGGAGGCGGAGGACGGGCTCCCAGTTTCAGCGCGCCGAGACTACAGTCAACAAAGCCCGCCCGGCTAGCCGCGCGATCTAACGCGCTGCTTCCCGAGCGGGAAGGCGTGCCGTCCCCCGGCACTAATCCGAACGGCGGATTACTGTCGTGGTCCGGTGTGCCGGCCAGCCTGTGGATGGTTTAGGCGGTTTTCTATCTGACTTGCCGAATGCAGGCGGGTTCACCTTATTCCACCTCAGTTGCATTATGTAGGTTCAAATGGCTCTGAGCACTATGGGACTTAACATCTATGGTCATCAGTCCCCTAGAACTTACAAGGGAACCTCTCCATCGCACCCCCCTCAGATTTAGTTATAAGTTGGCATAGTCGATAGGCCTTGATAAACTGAACAATTTAGAAAACAGGAAGACGTTGTGTGGAACTGTGAAAAAATATGCAAAATACACAAACTGAGTAGTCCATGGGCCAGATAAGCCCCATAATTGACATCGGGGGCTTAGGAGCGCCGTGGTCCCGTGGTAGCGTGAGCAGCTGCGGAACGAGAGGTCCTTGGTTTAAATCTTCCCTCGACTTAAAATTTTACTTTCTTTATTTTTGCATAGTTATTATCTGTCCGTTCGTTCATTGACATCTCTGTTCACTGTAATAAGTTTAGTGTCTGTGTTTTGCGACCGCATCGCAAAACCGTGCGATTAGTAGGCGAAAGGACGTGCCTCTCCAATGGGAACCGAAAACATTTGATCGCAAGGTCATAGGTGAACCGATTCCTCCACAGGAAAACACGTCTGATATATTCTATACGACACTGGTGACGCCATGTGAGTCACATGACAGGAATATGTTCCCGACCCACCTAACTTGTACACTTGGCGAATGGGTAAAACGATTCTTCTACCTTGCCCGATTTAGGTTTTCTTGTGGATGTGATAATCACTCCCAAAAAAGTGATGAAAACATAAGAGTTTGTCACAGAAACTGAAAATAAAAAATTAAACTTTTCACTTGATGGAAAGTTTGAACCAAGGACCTTCCGTTCCGCAGCTGCTCACGTTACCACGAGACCACGGCGCTCCTGCGCACCCATCGTCCTTAATGTTGCCTATTTTCCATTGAACTACTCAGTTTGTATATTTTGCTTATTTTTTCACAGTTCCACACAACTTCTTCCTGTTTTCGCAATTGATCTGTGTCCAATTTTTCGAGGCCTATCCACTGTGGCAACTTATAACTAAATCTGAGGGGGGTGCGATGGGGAGGTTCCCTTGTTAGAACTACTTAAACCTAACTAACCTAAGGACATCACACAACACCCAGTCATCACGAGGCAGAGAAAATCCCTGACCCCGCCGGGAATCGAACCCGGGAACCCGGGCGCGGGAAGCGAGAACGCTACCGCGCGACCACGAGCTGCGGACCATTATGTAGGCGATTGCTGCGCAAACACTATCTCCACGTACGCGTTCTGTATAATCACTCTACCATGCAAACATTTGGGTTACACGTGTCTGGTATGAGACGTTCCCGGGAGGAGGAGGGGGGGGGGGGGTTGACTGGGGGCCGAACCGCACAGAAACGGGTTCAGTGTGGGGCGGAGGTGGGGCAGGTGGACTGCTGTGGCCTGTTGTGGGGGTGTGGACCACTGAGGACTACGGCGGAACGAAGTCTCTCCGTCGTTTCTAGGTCCCCGGTTCAGTGCACACATACATAGTCAACAAATGGAGATAGGTTTAGTTCATCTGTTGTTTGCTTGTATCGAAAGACGTTTTAAATTGGTGCGCAATGATAATTATGTAGTTGTTAAGGAATAGGATGCGATTCAGTTTGATGGAAGTGCCAGTCAGACAAGCATTACAGGGCAGAAAAATGTGAGTGAATTAGAAATTAATCATGGTTCAGTTCCTAATTTGAAACAGTTACCTCCAGTTGTGGGTGAGAAACGGGGACAAAACGGTTTAACAGATGTACTAGCTCTTTTAATAATTGAGTGATTTTAGTGATGCTGATTTATTTGACATGAGCCAGAGTGACAAATGAACAGGAGGCAAGACAGGCAGATGCCAAATTCGGTATGTTGCAAGTAAAGCAAACTGAACAGGGAAGTGTAAAGGAGATGTCAGCAACATTAATCCTAGGGATCAATGAAGCAAATAGAAATTTAGCCAGCCAGCTTAAGCAGTAGGCTGGTATTATAAAAGGTGTAGCTGGTAAGCTTAAACAGTTCAAAGTTGAAACTGATATCAAGTTCAAATATCAAGCTGCTGATGTAAAGAAAATGTGGCGAAAATAATTATAGGTTCTTCATGAAAACGTCGAAGTTAAAGTTTCTCAATTTGAAGAAAGTTGTAAGGAATCCTCAGATAGTGTAAGAAAGAAATTGAAAGAGACTGTTCAAAGGGTAGCTAATTAAAGCAAGTAAAGAATGATTCAGATCCAAGAAAATGTTCAGAAAGCAGAGCATAAAATAGCTACAGTGCTAGATATATATTAAAGTGAGTCCACAATTTTCAATAGCAAAATCAATGGAGAAAGCGAAAATTGTTTAAAAGCTGTGAAGGTAGTGTCTGATCGTGTGGAAGAAGTAGAGACTAACATGTATCACTTAACTAGTCAATTGGGAGTGGTTGCAAATGACCTGCATGAGCATAACGAATTGGTTCCGAGCACTATGGGACTTAACACCTGAGGTCATCAGTCCCCTAGAACTTAGAACTACTTAAAACTAACTAACCTAAGGACATCACACACATGCATGCCCGAGACAGGATTCGAACCTGCGACCGTAGCGGTCGCGCGGTTCCAGACTGAAGCGCCTAGAACCGCTCGACCACAGCGGCCGGCATGAGCATCACGAGAGACTAACTAAAGTAGAACACAATATACAAGTTAGTACTAACAGTGTGGGCGGTAGTTTCCTAATCGAGTAGGCTGAAATAGCTCACATTACTGACAGTGAGTTCTTACGTTTTGATCCTGCTGGACATGTGCATCCAAAGGAATTTAGGAATGATTCTGAAAATATGTTACCAAGATTGTAGACCGATAGGCGAAAGATCGGTTTTATTTCGTCAAAATTTATAGGGGAAGCTAGGAACTGGAAGATGAGTGCTACTGAACGATACGGTACTTTGGAAGAGTTTAAACATGCATTTTTCACAAAATATTGGGGTAAGCAAGAGCAGATGGAACTGAAAAAAATTTCAGGGCTGGAGGAAAATTTAATCCCAGAAAATAGAAAGTGAAGAGATTTGCTTTAAAGTGGGTGGCTAATTTATCTTATCTCACTAGTAAATTAGAGCCAGAGCAAATTATAATCGATAGAAGCTGCTTATGAATTGGTGAACCAAAATAATTGCTGCTTTTTGTGACGATATTAATAAATTTATTAATTACTTGGAAAGAGCAGAGAAGTAATCCTGGAGAAGGAGCAGGCTAATAGAAACTTGAGGCCTCCGAATTACGCGGAACCTCGACGGAGTATGAATATAAACAGAGTGGGTGCATCTCGAGGTAATGGTAGAGGTAGAGGCGTAAAAGGCTGATGCCATTCTGCGGGAGACAGGCAAACTAATTCCTATCAAGGAGTGCTAATAAATAGCGATCTTCATCGACGCCCACGAGAAAGACGGGCCGCGGGGCGTACGTCACCGAAGGTAGGCCGAGCTCGCTCAACTTAACAAACTCCGTTTGTACACCTGCTAACTCGTAACTGGATGTGTATGTACAAACGAGAATTGAATCTTCCATTGGAAGCCGCTATTATGGAGTCTTACTGCCGTTAGTCCTACAATGATAGGAAATCCAAAAGCGTACTGATAATTTATTACGGCTGTACTGGGGTATAATAAAATTATAATCATGCCAAAATGATTATCTGTTGGATAAGGCACCACATCTTGTATGGCACGAGGGCTGTTAAGAAGAAGAATGCTATAAACAAGCCGTTATATCATTTATGTCGAGAATTGATCTTAAATTTTGTTGCACGACTAGTAACCAGTAATACTTCATAATAGCAGATACCAGTAGAAGGTGCAATTCTCGTTAGTACATACACACTCAGTTGCGAGTAACAGGTTCAGAAACGCATTTTGTCTGCTGAGTTGAGCAAGCGAGAGAGCTAATCCTACCTTCGTGATGTACACGCCACAGACTGTCTTTCTTGTGGGTCGCGATCTTCATTATGCGACGATACTGATGTCCAAAACAGAGAACAGAGGGGACTGCGAGCGGGAGAAAGCGCAGTATCAGGAAGTATGGGAAACTAGATCCGGTCTGTGAAGATGCTGTCGTTTGCAGGACGGGAAATGCCAGTTTAAAATCGCTACCAACTCCTTTTACAATGTGAAGTGACTGAGTTAGGAAGTAATGACGTAGACAGTACGAATGAGGCACATGACGTCAAAATACTTGTATTTAATGGTGGTTTAGGTGACATCTTGAATAGGAACAGGCGAAGTAAACACTGCAGTAATGAGAATTTGATTTGTGTGAACAGATAATGACACAGGTTCAAATCAACAGGAGAACGTGTGCAGTGTAACATACGAGAAATCTTTGAACGAAGTAGAGGAGAACATAGATAGTAAAGAATTGCAGGATTTAGACGAGAGAAATATTGTGGTTGTTGTGGTCTTGAGTCCGTAGACTGGTTTGATGCAGCTCTCCACGCTACTCTGTCCAGCAAGAGCTTCTTCATCCCTGAGTAACTATTGCTACCTACAGCCTTCTGAATGTGTATTTATGCCTTGTCTCCCTCTACGATTTTTACCCTTCACTCTTCCCTCCAATACTAAATTGATGATCCCTTGACACCTCAGAAAGTGTCCTACCTACCGATTCCT
The DNA here is from genome assembly GCF_023898315.1 of Schistocerca nitens. Taxonomy (NCBI): domain Eukaryota; kingdom Metazoa; phylum Arthropoda; class Insecta; order Orthoptera; family Acrididae; genus Schistocerca; species Schistocerca nitens. The sequence goes on along the minus strand of NC_064622.1, from coordinate 182,532,899 downwards.
TCTTCTAGTCAAGTTGTACCACAAATTCCTCTTCTCCCCAATGCTATTCAGTGCCTCCTCATTAGTTACGTGATCTACCCACCTAATCTTCAGCGTTATTCTGTAGCACGACACTTCGAAAGCTTCTATTCTCTTCTTGTCTAAACTATTTATCGTCCATGTTTCACTTCCATAGATGACTACACTCCATACAAATACCTTCAGAAAAGACTTTGTGACACTTAAATCTACACTCGATGTTAACAAATTTCTCTTCTTCAGAAACGCTTTTCTTGCCATTGCCAGTATACATTTTATATCCTCCCTGCTTCGACCATCATAAGTTATTTTTCTCCCCACATAGGAAAACTCATCTACTACTTTAAGCGTCTCATTTCTTAATCTACTTCCATAAGCATCACCTGATTTAATTCGACTACATTCCATTACCCTCGTTTTGTTTTTGCTGGTTTTCATCTTAAATCCTCCTTTCAAGACAATGTCCATTCCGTTCAACTGCTCTTCCAGGTCATTTACTGTCTCTGACAGAATTACAATGTCGTCGGCAAACTTCAAACTTTTTCTTTCTTCTCCATGGATTTTAATACCTACTCCAAATTTTTCTTTTGTTTCAAATGGTTCAAATGGCTCTGAGCACTATGCGACTTAACTACTGAGGTCATCAGTCGCCTAGAACTTAGAACTAATTAAACCTAACTAACCTAAGGACATCAAACACATCTATGCTCGAGGCAGGATTCGAACCTGCGACCGTAGCGGTCGCTCGGCTCCAGACTGTAGCGCCTAGAACCGCACGGCCACTCTGGCCGGCTTTCTTTTGTTTCCTTGACTGCTTGCTCAATATACAGATTGAATATCAGGCTACAATCGTGTTTCACTGCCTTCCCAACCAGTGATTTCTTTTATGGAGGTGATTAATGAGAATTTATTTGTAATAAGGTTGACTATAATGGGTTCAGTTAAGAAATTTAATGGAGGATGTTCAGGAAGAGAAAGGTGATGCTCTAAAGTGTTTTGATATGTCAGTAGTGGACACGTTGACAGAATAACAGGATAAACAGTGAAAATAATCCTACAAATATGTGTGCAATCTCTAGGCATGGGAAAGGTTTTGAGAGAAGGGAAGTTGTACACGATTTGCTAGGTGAATCTGAAGTCAGTAATTGTGGTGTCACCGCCAGACACCACACTTGCTAGGTGGTAGCTTAAATCGGCCGCGGTCCATTAGTACATGTCGGACCCGCGTGTCGCCACTGTCAGGATCGCAGACCGAGCGCCACCACAAGGCAGGTCTCGAGAGACGTACTAGCACTCGCCCCAGTTGTACGACGACATTGCTAGCGACTACACTGATCGAAGCCTTTCTCTCATTTGCCGAGAGACAGTTAGAATAGCCTTCAGCTAAGTTAATGGCTACGACCTAGCAAGGCGCCATTTGTACCATTGCATGTATCTCAAGATAGTCTCACTTGTATCATCAAGAATGCTGTATACCAAAGGACGATATAAAAGTTAAGTGTTCTAGTAGCTACGTTCTTTTCTTTATCACATTCATTACGAATCCTGTTCCAGACTTCGCGCCGGTCGGCGTGTGTGTACGTGTGCCCTTTCGGCTACCCGTCACTGTGGACTGGCTGCCTTGTCAGTCCACTACAGTAATATTGGAGAGAAGACAGGCCAACCTGTAGGTGAGTTAGTGGTACAAGGGGAAGGAGTGCAGTGTTCAGCTGACTGTGGCCGTGATCTTTGTGTTGTTAGTCAAAAGCGGTTAGATGCTTTGCCAAACAAGGAGGAATTAGTAATCATGCTTTGAGAGGTGGCATGAGCCCCCTCTCATATTTCTATCTTACGATTCTCCTCTCTAGTTGCATGCGGTGGAGGGTTGCTTTTCCTTAACACGCGTACTTCCCACGCAGCGTCTCTCGTCACCCGGGTGGGCCGGTGACAGGCGGGCTCGGTGGAACTGGAGAGAGTTAAGCCGACGTGTGTGAGGCAGTCGAGTGAATGCTTTTCAGACGCCGACATTGTCAAGAGACACGCCCGCTGGGGTGTGAAGTAGCGGCTGGGCTAGAGGTTCCGTTACTTCAGAGAAACTTTGCGAAAACACTTTCTGGCGGGCTACCAGCGAGGCGTGGGAATGACTTGTGTACCCACGCAGTTGTGGCGGGAAAATTCCCGCACTTTCTGCAAAATCAGCACAGAAATTGGCGCCAAGAATCTCCATTGGTGGAATGGTAGTGCTCCGGCAATGGAGTGGAATTTCCGCCGGTTTTCGAGTTGCTGATTGGAACGTAACCACGGCCACTGTCGTGGGGGCGGGAATGTTCGGTGTTCGGCCTGTACGGGTGCTCTGAGTAGTCGGCAGTCGCCTTTCGGTCGAGGACGTCGAAGCAGCCAGCCCTCGCCTGCGGTACGCCAGATCGTGTTCTGGGAGATAAGAAGACTGTTGGTAATGTACGTCCGCAGCACCGGCAGATAGGGATTTTTCCTAGGTGATAATCAGAGCTCAGCAGAGCGCGCCTGTTCATCCTTTTCTAACTGTGTTCAGTTTCGAGTAACAGCAATTACTATTGGGTTAGCTGTGTGTCTCTCTTGAGATTTGAGTGGAAAGGAATTGGCTCCACATACCACTTCGTCTTAAACCTCAGGATCTAAGTTAGGGACAACTTCACCTTTATAGTGTTTGTATGAATCTCCAATTTTAGCCAATTTGATGATTTATAAATTTCCTGTGTTTCTTTTACTATTCTGTGTTTAAGCATAATAAATCATATTGTTATTTTGAACAGAACTTTCATTCTGTTAATCGATAGAGCAACCCTATCATTCCTCACTATGCTAATGAAACCTTTGTTTATTTAACTTATGTATCAAATTAAATTATTGCAGGTGCCAAACTCTCTTCTACTCCACTAGCAGGGTTGATTAGAGTCAGTTCGCGTATTTTTTTTTATCCTTGTGCAACAGCAAAAGTCGGAGTTAGAATAGGGGGGGCTTAGAGCATGATTTACACATGTGGATTCTAGTAGAATTTAGTGATAAATACACTACTAGCCCCGGCACCTCGCATAATATGGCGACCCTTGGCCTCGGATCTTTCCTGTGAATCTCTGATAAACAAACAGGATTCTTAGTAGGAACATTCAATTTTTTTTCTCTCTATTTTTTTTAATGATTAATACCCAAGTTTTTTTTTGTTTTGGTAGTTCCGCGTTTAGTTTTAAGTAGCGGCGCATGACTACAGTTTTTGTTTTCAGTGTATATATTTTTTGTTCATTGTTTTTTTTGTGTTTCGCTGATGTGGTGTCTGTACCGCATCGCACTTTGTCGGATTTGTGTGTGGTTTCTGTACCACATCATATTGTGTTTGTGATTACAGCGTTGGAACAGCGTTGTTGAAATTTTATGTTTATGTGTAAAAAATATATGGAGTAGATTAATTTTATTGTGCATTTTAGATGAATTTGTTTTTATGAATGATAACGAGAAGTAAGGCACGACTATTATCGGGCGAAGCTAAAACAAAAGAGGATAGCATAATGGATAAGGGGCAGTTTACTGACGGGAATAGGTTCGGAGATGAGATGGGCACATTTTTAGCAGGACAGGACGCCAGGGGCATTGATGAGGAAGGTGATTTGGACGCGATCTCAGAGCAGCGTTGCGGCCGTGATTATGATAGTGAAGTAGAGGATGAAACAGAGACAGGCACACAGGTCGAGACGGTAGCAGAAGTTTATAGTCAAACGAACGAGTGCAGACAGAGGCCAGCTCGGTCACGTCAGAGCTCTAGCGCCCAGGTGTCCAGAGTTACATCGCCCATGTTTGAAGAGGATCAAGAAGATGACGTAAACCCAATACTGAGCTTCCTACGATCAATGAAAGAAGAAGCTGACGAACAGCGTAAGAGGGAGAAGGAAGAAGAGGAGAAACAACGTAAGAAGGAGAAGGAAGAAGCTGACGAACAGCGTAAGAGGGAGAAGGAAGAAGAGGAGAAACAACGTAAGAAGGAGAAGGAAGAAGCTGACGAACAGCGTAAGAGGGAGAAGGAAGAAGAGGAGAAACAACGTAAGAAGGAGAAGGAAGAAGCTGACGAACAGCGTAAGAAGGAGAAGGAAGAAGAGGAGAAACAACGTAAGAAGGAGAAGGAAGAAGAGGAGAAACAACGTAAGAAGGAGAAGGAAGAAGCTGACGAACAGCGTAAGAAGGACACGGAGGCAATAATTTCGCATATAGGGGAAATTCGTGGGGAATTATTAACAATAAAGAAAGAATGTGGAGAAGCAAAACAAATGTCAACGGTAGCACAAAAAGTAGCAGGCCTTGCCAAAACTGCAGCAACAGGGGCAATGAAAGTCGCGGAAGCAACTTCTAAACTCGCAGGGCGCTTGCGACGTACAACACAATCCCACTCAAAATCCCTAGCATTCTTAAAAACTCAAGGTAATATCGCGGTTGCGAACTCCACGAAACGAATGGAAGAAGTAGAGAGTCGGATAGCAAAACTAGAGCAAAACGGGCACACGAGCACTGCGCGTTCGGATACCCATGATGGAGTACACAGAATTGTGTCTCCGAGGAAAAGCCCGCCGTGCTCTAGCCCAGTGACAGAGTGCGGAACTAACAATGCACACGCAGAAACAGCAAGTAATAGCTCCAATAATTATAGCCCACTTAGGAGAGTGAATTCTGAGTGCCACTTCCACTGTGATACAGAGGTTGCACATCACAGTTATCAGCAAGATAGAACAGGACACTCAGCAGACGTGCAAGTATCGGAAACGAGTGACAACACCAGTGCGAGGATCAGACAGGATTTTGATCACAATCACTTCCTGTCGATACTGAAATTCCAGAAGTTCAAAGAAAATGGAGGGTCGATGCATCCGAAGAGCTGGGTGATGCAGTTTACAAATTCATTACCGGCATCATGGCCAACCCAGGCAAAATTAGAATTCATGTGTGGACACATCGAAGGCCAAGCCGCGGAAAAGATGCGGGGTGTGGCAGTGACGTGTCGGACTTATCAGGAATTTGTTGGTGCATTCCTGCGGACCTACTGGTCAAAGGAAACGCAAGATAGGATTAAAGAGGAAATAATATTTTGTCCTGAACTGGAAGTGTCCGGGCATAGGAGCGCAACCAAATTTCTTGATGATTTACTCAAGAAGAATCAATTTTTAGATAGTCCATATAGTAACGGAGAAATCATTAAATTTTGCTTTTCCAAATTGCCAGTTAGGTACCAACAGACACTTGTCGGCAAGTGTGGAGCTGACATAGAAGCATTCAAGATTCTATTGCGCGAACTCGAAGTAGTCTTTGATAAACAAGACGCAAAGGACAGGAAGAAGGGGCAAAGTAACAAATACCACCGGCCAGGAACAGAAGACGACAGCAGATTGCATAATCGCACTGGTCAGTTAGGAAACCAGGGTTACGGAAGTCAAGGTTACGCTATTCAAGGTTATGGAAACCAAAGACACGGAAACCAGAACGTCAGGGAGCAGGGTCAATCTAGACAAGGAATCTGGGATAGAAGGAATAACGAACGGCAAAGCGACCGTAATTGGAGAGAGCGAAACCAAGGACAACGGTGGAACCAGGAGATTGAAACCAGACCCGCAAATCCTAATGCACGTCAGAGGAGGGGGAGCCTAACTAGGGATTGACGCCAGACTAGTGCGAACACAGGCCGCCGGAATTTCGCACGTAATCTCGGACCTGGCCAACTACGGATGATACATTACGAAGATTTATCAGAAATCCTGCTCGAGGAACATAAAGCAACTCCTCGACATGATCGGCAGCCTCTTATCACAGTAGCAATAGCTGAAAAGAGTCTGAATGCGATAATAGATAGTGGAAGCTACATAACAGCAATATCTGAGGCAGCATACAAGAGGTGCTCTCAGGAGATGGACTGGCCTGTCCTATCGGTTAAGAAAACCAAAATAAAAGGGGCATTATCGGGTAAATGTACGGAGGTCACCCAACAAACAAGACTGGAATTCTCCTGCCAAGGACACAAAATAGAGTCTAACTTCTGGATCGTGCCAAATCTGGCGATCGACATGATAATAGGAACGGACTTCCTAAATGAACATGAAGCGATAGTTGATCTAGGACGAGGTGAAGTGGTTTTGAGGAAAGGGAATGCCGTCCACATTAAGTTCGACGATCAGCTGATCCCAGCTCAACTACCGTCTAACTGTGTTCGGATAAACTATGCGTGTCTGAAAGACAGAAAGGAAGAACAGGACGACGTTGCGGATAGGGGAGAGGACACGGATGAGAATGAAGTCGGAATAATGGGAGAAATAAAGGAGAAAATAGGAGAAAAAGTGGAAGCAATAAAGAATATAAGGGGCGAACACCGCAAAGAACTTCATAAATTACTAGTAGAACATGCGGAGGTCTTCCTTCCCAAGACAGGATCAATAAAGAACTTCCAATATGAATTTCGTGTACGTCCGCACAACCAGTTTCGTGTGCCACCCTATCCAATCCCCTTGGCATATCGACAGAAAGTAGCAGCTGAAATTACGCGAATGCTGAGTGAAGGAATAATAGAACCTACGGCTTCAGCCTATAATAACCCGTTAAGAGTAGTCGAGAAGGCAGATGGTAGTATTCGTTTAGTCTTGGACTCGCGACAAATTAATACCATAATAGAACCCGAAACAGACAGACCGGAACGATTAGAGGAACTCTTACAAAACTTCCATGGAATATCAATCTTCTCATCAGTTGATCTAAAATCGAGTTTCTGGCAGATCGAGCTCCATCCAAATTGCAGACAGTACACAGCCTTTTTAGCATTTGGAAGATGTTACCGGTTTCGTCGTCTACCATTTGGTTTGAACGTTTCATCTGCCGCATTCATTCGGGGGCTGGACGGCATACTAAGCGATAATTTGAAACGTCATGTCACCAGCTATGTGGACGATTTGCTGATCGCGGAGAAATCTTGGGGAGAGCACAATGCGGTCCTCGGTGAACTCCTAGCGACATTCAAGGAATACGGTGTGACTATCAATATCGAAAAATCGAATTTTGGGACGTCCTCTGTGAAATTTCTAGGACATATCATCACGGGTGAGGGCATTGCGCCAAATCCCGAAAAGATCGAAGCGATTGAAAAGTTTCCCATTCCTACGACAAAGAAGCAGTTAAGGGGGTTCTTGGGGATCATAAATTTTTACAACCGCTTTATACATGTCAAAACTCAGAGCAGTCCTCGGTTGCATCAACTTACAGGAAAGAAGATTCCTTGGGAATGGGATGAGGCGGCCGAATCCGAATGGAAAACATTAAAATTCGCATTATTACAAGCACCCATCCTATCACACCCTAATTTAGCTGAAGAGCTTTGCATAGTAACGGACAGTTCATACTCCGGTCTGGGTGTCATGGTGTTCCAAGACTATGTACATGAAGGAAACAGGGTGTGGAAGACAATTGCGTTTGCTAGCAGAGTACTAGCCAAGAGTGAGAGGAATTACTCAGTAACCGAGTTAGAGGCGCTGGCTATTGTATGGGCGTTTGAAAAATTCAGATACCTTCTGTTTGGTCGCAAGACGAGGGTCTACACAGACCACAAGGCACTCGAGTTCTTGATGACTGCAAAGCTTAATCACAGGCGGCTCATTAGGTGGGCATCGTATCTACAGCAGTACAATTTTTCGATAGAATATATCCCCGGCAGTCAGAACATCATTGCAGACGCCTTATCACGGTCACCGATCGGATTTGAGCACAACATGGAAGAAGATCTGGAGGAAAATCACTACTGCCTTTACTATATGCAGAAAGTAGCCTTTGAAAATTTTATTACCTGTAGTATGCAGGACATCAAGGAGGAGCAAGACAAGGACCCTGCCCTAGTGTTATTGAAACAGAAATGGATAGACAGAAGACACGCCACCATCAGGCAGTTCTACCTCTTGCGGAAAGGCATAATTTTCCACCGAAATTATACCAATGACACTGAATGGGGGGTATGCATCCCTGAACACCTAATAAACAAGGTTATATGGCATACTCACCTCAGCTATGGACACTTCGGACCACGCAAGTGCAATCTCAAGCTAAGGACCATGTGTTACTTTCGAAACATGGAGCGTCGAATTCGGAGGGTACTGTCGGTGTGTAAAGACTGCCAAAAGGCTAAGCACACTACTGTGAGCATGCAGGCACCATTATACCCAATCGTACCGACCAAATTAAGACAATTAGCAGCAACAGATTTGATGGGACCTTTGCCAAGAACAAGAAGAGGATATACTTACGTATTAGTGTTTGTTGAACTAACGTCCAAATACGTTACCTTTACGCCACTGAAGAGGGCGACAGGACGAACTGTATCACGAGCCCTCATCCGGGATTTCCTACCACAGGTTGGTCATGTGAGTAGAATCATTTCTGATAACGGGCCACAGTTTAAGTCAAAAACATGGAAGGAGATGTTGCGTCGATGTAAAATTGATCCCATTTTTATATCTTCACACCATCCGAGCTCGAATGCTGCAGAACGGGTTATCAAAGAACTCGGAAACTTGTGCCGGTTGTACTGTAACAAACAGCACACGACATGGGACGTTTTCCTTAAAGACTTCCAGGAGGTGATCAATGAGGCACCCCATGCGATAACAAAATTGGCACCCATTACAGTACTGAAAAACCGGATTCCTAAGGACTTGATAACCAAGGTCGTAAACTTCCCACCAAGGGCGCGAACGCAGCACCAAGCCATAGTGGATTTGGCTCTCAAGAGGATACGGGCTGCAGCAGAGGTCAGGAAGAGACGTGCCGACAGGGGAGCTCGTCTACGACACTTCCAAATTGGACAAAAGGTGCTCGTTAAGTCTTTCCGACTTTCGAACAAACAAAAAATGAAATGCCAAAAATTCTATTCTGTTTACAACGGCCCGTACCGTATAAGGAGAGCAGCTCACCACAATGCTTATGAATTGGAGACGCTGAAAGGAAAGAAGTCCATAGGACTCCACCACATATCTCACATAAAGGAGTTCGTAGAATAGTAGTAGTGTAAGAAATGTACATAGTAGAATAGGCAAATATATGAACCTTTGTTCGGGGAACAATAATCGTTACATTAATAGATTAAGATTGCTAAAGTATTAACACGCTGCGTTGTCTTGCATAAGAATTTACTGCTGCTATCCTCTTTTTGTTTATGTTTGCGATCTCCAATGTCGATGGAGTAGGAGACACTACCTTTTCATGAGCAATGTTTTTGTCCTTTCCTATCTGGTGTCCATGTTAAGGGATAAGGATGAGTGACGAGACGTCGCACAAACGGGCGCATACAAGAACGTGCTCTTAGAAGCGTTCTGAGAGGTCGTGATACGCTCCATAGCGGCCACAACCAGTTCGTGAGACGTTCATACCAATGCTTGCAGGCACGCGTCAGTGCACTGCACGATTGTGGTATATTGCGCGATTTCGAGGGTGAATATGGGCAGTATAGTTTTTGCAGAGCTGCGCCGGTATCGTTGTCTTGCAAGTCGGGGTGAACCTGTGAGCATTTGACTCTAATGGTGCCCTAGACGAGAGAAATGAGGGCATAAAAGCCTACCATGCTAATGTGCTGGTTGGGGATTTAGCGTGCTGCTCGTTTTTGTCACAGATGAATCACCAAGGAATTGTACTTGGATATTCGTGACATACTGTGTAGCTGGCGTGTGTTGGGTGTCTGAATCCTCAACAGGAACCAGTCCTGGCTTGGTCATATTACATTGCTTCTGGAAAGGTGTACTTCGATCGCGAAAACCGCTTCACATAGAGAAGGAAGTTGCAACTATAAATTTATTGTCGTGTATAGCCATGGCTAACCCAGTCTCTGGAGTTTCAGTGAGGCGTAATGAAAACTCGGAGGTCATGTCGTACGGCGCGCACATCACTGTCGTCAATAGCGGCGAGCAGCAAGACATCTCAGCGTAACAGGAACTATGTAAGGGTATTGTATAAGGTAAATAAAAAAATAAATAAATAAATAAATAAATAAATAAAATAAAATAAATAAATAAATAAATAAAAGGGAAAGTACGATACTAGGATAAGTTAAACTGTAGGATTTAACAATAACTAGATTAATATTGTGGGGGTTTTCTACCACAAGTGTGGCGCGCGCCTGTTGAGTTGCTATTTTTCAGGTCACCAAACCACAGACCCGAGATGGAGGGACGACGGGCGAGCGAAAGTAGCGTAGTTGCATGTTCTTTATAGCACAGTAAAACTTAGACCTGCATAACAACATAATTTAATTAAAAGACGTAGAATGTAGATCGTTGGGATATGGTAGTTAATTCTTGAAGCATGTCTACTGTCGATCTATATAATTAATAGTAATATTAGTGCGGGCCCGCACATTTAGTTGTTCATCCACTACAAAGCATCAGTTATCACACACCATGTACTTACTGAGATCGGTCTCTACACGTATATCAAAATAAATTATTTCCATGTCTAGATTAGATGTTATAATGATTGCCATAGATTAATAACTATAAAAGTAAAATAAGAGTGTCTGAAATGACAGACCATCAATGTTTCATTAGGTAAATTTATTATAACATAGAAGGTCATGGGAAAAAGTTAGGCATAAGACTTTTGTAAGAATTGTACAGATGACGAGGAACGTGGCAATGCAGAGGCCAGCCAGCGCAAAAACAAGAGGTCTTCGGCTACCTGCTAGAGGGCGAGCGTCCCGTCCTACACGCTGACAGTCACCCGGCTGCCTACCTGAGGGATTACACGGGACCCTTGCCCCACCACAAGCGAAAGTGGGGCTGGCCGTTGACCCTGACACGCGACAGCCTGCTAGCTCTCCGGACGCGGCAGCCGCTTGGAGGGATTCCCTGCGGCAGACCACGTTGTCGTGAGTACACGAAGAAGATCACATATCGTGTCAGAACCTGCGCCTCATGTGCCTCAGGACAGAAAGGGACGCTCTATACTCACCTGTTTGGGTTTTTACAACTCACTAGCATTGGCCGATCTGCATACACAAAGCAGTATCGTGCCACACTAACAAATGTATGGTCTCATGTCTTACTTCTCCTCTCTATTAGAGAGCAGTTTTTAACAATAGTCGCTCCTAGTTCGATCCTGTATGGATGACCTCACACACTTGTGGAGTCACTCCACGTGCCATCATCCCTCGTCGAACTGCAATATTGGGAAACATAAAGTTCTGTCCAGCGAGAGAAGAGACCTAGACTAGTGATGTATCCCAACGAGTAGACCTCAGAGACAATTAATCGACGTGAGGAGAGCCTATCACTGTGTCTTCCTACCATACGGCCGTGATCATATGCGTGGGTCTGACTACAATCTCAACAGCGTACTGCAGACACTCCAGAACTCCCTATTGCTGTTGCCACAACGTAGCAACTACAACCGACGTTTAGCCTTATGTGATGTCAGTACAGTGGAATCAGTGAAGTGCCATGGATATTTCTAACAATGTGATTTAGTGCCTCATTCTCAGCACAGTCGTGAACTTTGTGCAATGTGCACGCACAATTTGATGCCCCATGAACCTTGTTTTTTTTGTTTTTCTTAAATTTCTTTCTCTTATGTTGTTTCTGTAATGTATGTTATACCTTGTATGCGTTTGTGTTTTACACTGTAATTCTTATTACAGATTACTGTATTGTTCTCCACATCATGTTTTTTTTGTATTTTGTGTTTATTGTTGTGTGTATGCTAACAGTGTGCCTGAAGTCCCCATAAACTGAAGCAGATACCACCACTGTCATTGTGAATGGACCATCAGTTCAGGGAACATTTTGTAAAGGTTATTCTTGCTGCAGGGAGACAGAATGAATCGGAGGTTGTAACTAGATTCTGAAAACTCACAAAGAGATTGTTAACTTAAATATTATCATGTGTGAGTGAGGTCAGGTTAGTTTAATGATTAAAATTGTTGTAACATCTTGGGCATTTAATTGCGGAGCACTCCAACTCTGATTGTAAAGAATAAACTGCTCCATATTTGGCTCAGATGCCCGGGCCATGTTTAGAGCGTGAATGTCTGCGTGAATCGGTGTTCGGAAGGGGCTCCCTGGGTATGGATGTGTGATGTGAGTGTTAGTGTTCCATATTAAGAAGGTGAAGTTGGCTACATCATAAATAATCCTCCCTCTATGAGTTGCATTTTTCAGTTGCAATGATCTTTTTTATAGAGTGCGGTATGTGGAGTCACTTTGTAAGATTGTTCTTGGGCGATTGACTCACTACCTTGCTCCTAAGTGAGCCAACCGCTCACCAATTACAATCTAAAATGGCGTAGGGGCAATGAGAGGTGGCATGAGCCCCCTCTCATATTTCTATCTTACGATTCTCCTCTCTAGTTGCATGCGGTGGAGGGTTGCTTTTCCTTAACACGCGTACTTCCCACGCAGCGTCTCTCGTCACCCGGGTGGGCCGGTGACAGACGGGCTCGGTGGAACTGGAGAGAGTTAAGCCGACGTGTGTGAGGCAGTCGAGTGAATGCTTTTCAGACGCCGACATTGTCAAGAGACACGCCCGCTGGGGTGTGAAGTAGCGGCTGGGCTAGAGGTTCCGTTACTTCAGAGAAACTTTGCGAAAACACTTTCTGGCGGGCTACCAGCGAGGCGTGGGAATGACTTGTGTACCCACGCAGTTGTGGCGGGAAAATTCCCGCACTTTCTGCAAAATCAGCACAGAAATTGGCGCCAAGAATCTCCATTGGTGGAATGGTAGTGCTCCGGCAATGGAGTGGAATTTCCGCCGGTTTTCGAGTTGCTGATTGGAACGTAACCACGGCCACTGTCGTGGGGGCGGGAATGTTCGGTGTTCGGCCTGTACGGGTGCTCTGAGTAGTCGGCAGTCGCCTTTCGGTCGAGGACGTCGAAGCAGCCAGCCCTCGCCTGCGGTACGCCAGATCGTGTTCTGGGAGATAAGAAGACTGTTGGTAATGTACGTCCGCAGCACCGGCAGATAGGGATTTTTCCTAGGTGATAATCAGAGCTCAGCAGAGCGCGCCTGTTCATCCTTTTCTAACTGTGTTCAGTTTCGAGTAACAGCAATTACTATTGGGTTAGCTGTGTGTCTCTCTTGAGATTTGAGTGGAAAGGAATTGGCTCCACATACCACTTCGTCTTAAACCTCAGGATCTAAGTTAGGGACAACTTCACCTTTATAGTGTTTGTATGAATCTCCAATTTTAGCCAATTTGATGATTTATAAATTTCCTGTGTTTCTTTTACTATTCTGTGTTTAAGCTTAATAAATCATATTGTTATTTTGAACAGAACTTTCATTCTGTTAATCGATAGAGCAACCCTATCATTCCTCACTATGCTAATGAAACCTTTGTTTATTTAACTTATGTATCAAATTAAATTATTGCAGGTGCCAAACTCTCTTCTACTCCACTAGCAGGGTTGATTAGAGTCAGTTCGCGTATTTTTTTTTATCCTTGTGCAACAGCAAAAGTCGGAGTTAGAATAGGGGGGGCTTAGAGCATGATTTACACATGTGGATTCTAGTAGAATTTAGTGATAAATACACTACTAGCCCCGGCACCTCGCAGCTTGTTATGGGGATTCAAATAATTGTAGCCACAGGAAAGGTTAAGAAAGCTGTTAAATATGAAGTGTTGCTCCCTGTTAAAATAAAGGATATACAGTGGTATCATAATTTCCTGATAATGCAAGGATTACGTGTGGACATGTTGACAGGGGTAGATTTCTTTAACGAATATAAAGGGGAGCTGCATTTTAATGTGGCTTCTATGATGTATAAATATAATTATATCATTTTCTAGGAAAAAGAAGTTAACTGCTAAGGAGAGTAACAGTTTTCCCATTAGGTATCGCAGAAAAAGGGAATATTGGATGGATACTATGAATATGACACGGAGGAAATGGGGCTTGATCTGGAAGAGTTGCTGTTTGTAAGAGATGTTTACAGTAACAGTAGGAGTAAAATGAGTTTACGCACACCACTTGGTGAATGGTGCCTCCCCTAGCTGGGCGTGTTCATTCTTATTTTCTGGTGCACTCTATCCTAACTCTTTCCTATCAGGGCTCTATTCCCACTGTGCTCTTCAATTTTGTTTTACTCTTTCCTATCTGGGGTCTGCCCTGTTTCATGTGACCACACCTTCTGTGTATTAGGTGATCTGGAGAGGGAATCTATGGACAGTTCTACATCTTTCTGGGCAACAGTAACAATATTGAAGGAAGTAAGAGAGTTTACGTGGAAGTAAAAGGTGCTGATGAGTGTAGCGTAATGAGGTAAGTTTGTTGCATATGGTACGAAAGTAAATGTGGAGCAGGCGCTTTTATTTTGTCAAGGTGAAGAGAGAATTCTATTCGAGTAACTGGATAGTTAGGAAAAAACTAGATTCAGAAATTGACCCTTGAAAGTTGTGAGTTTAGTAATGCTGAAGGTATCAGACAGGTAAAAAGTACCGCAGTGGGCATTGCACACTTTGCAATGCCAGGTAATTGACGATTACCAGGTACTCGAGTTATTGACAATACTACTAAATTTTTTCCTCATGTTGTCGGTTTTCCTCTTCTATAATTCTGAACTTTGGTCTATCAACATCAACTTTTTTTCAAATCAGAATTATATGTATATACACTACGTGATCAAAAGTATCCGGACACCCCCAAAACATACGTTTTTCATATTAAGTGCATTGTGCTGCCACCTACAGCCCTACATTGATATTTTAAGCACCTTCTTGCTTCCCATTGTTGAAGAGCAATTCGGGGATGGCGATTGCATCTGTCAGTACTATCGAAAACCTGTTCATAATGCATGGCCTGTGGTGGAGTGGTTAACCGACAATAACATCCCTGTAATGGACTGGCCTGCACAGAGTCCTGACCTGAATCCTATAGAACACCTTTGGGATGTTTTGGAACGCAGAATTCGTGCACGGTCTCACTGACCGACATCAATACCTCTCATCAGTGCAGCACTCCTTGAAGAATGGGCTGCCATTGCCCAAGAAACCTTCCAGCACCTGGTTGAACGTATGCCTGTGAGAGTGGAAGCTGTCATCAATGCTAAGGGTGGGTCAGCACCATACTGAATTCCAACATTACCGATGGAGGGTGGCACTAACTTGTAAGTCAGTTCCAGTCACATGCCCAGATACTTTTGATCACATAACGTACGAGGGGCAGCCAAATGAAACCGAGGCAGATGGGAAAAAGGTAACTATACTGTTTATTGTTTCAGAAGAAATCCCCATAACTTTCATAAATTTATCGCACTGTGAGAGGACGGTCTTCATGGAAAAATGTTTGCAGCTGCCAATGGAAATATAATTGTACCCAGACTATAGCACAATTCCCTAATAACTGAAACTTAACTTCTATCACGGTAAAATCTATGTATAACACTAACGTGCCATGAAACACTCTAATTTTACCCTCGGAGAGGATTTCAAAGTTCGACCGTTCGTTTGTCTAATGGAAAAGGGTATACGATTATAATATCGAATTTTGTGAAGTTGACAGTAAAACCAAACAGATATTAGAAGTTAACAGAAGTGGTAAAATTATAAGTCAATTAAAAATAATGAATGGTCCCCAGCCTAATTAGGCACATTAATCAGGAAATATATATTTGAGAAAATTGGATATCAGTTACTGAAATTACTTTTATTGAGATGTCCCTTTGAATGGCAAACAGGATGCAAACTGACACAGTGCTCTCTGTACTGTATGTAGAAGCAGTTACCAATAACACACACACACCAGTAAATTATGGGGAGCAAAATTGCACCGAGCTCATACTAATGATGGCCACCTTTGAAGCAGGTATTCTTGGGAATAATATTTTCGCAATCTTGCTCTGTAATACTACAAAACTATATTTTATAATAAACTAACGATACTTCATCTAAAGCCTATCCAACTTCACTTTTATGGTTTTAGCTTCTAAATAATTAAGATTTTCACTTTCCTACTGATTGGTCTTTAAATTTTTGTACTTAAACTTCCTACTTTAACTATTTCACATGGAGTAGTCCATAAACAAAGCATCCCAATTTTACTTATTTACGATATCGTGATATCCGAGTCACATTAGAGTCTGTATTTCCTCGTGTTCGTCCAGCGTCAATACGTACAAAAGTGCAGAAATTTTTACTAACTTTTTCTATACGTCTCGTTCAGAAAACCCTGTAGCCTATTCAGAAAATTCCTCTCACGTTACGGTAGCGCTTCACAGATGTGGGAGGCAAATCGACTGTAGAGATTGGAAATATGCTCCCCAACTCAGTGGATACGTGAAACAAATTACTTCTGCGGCAGTGATTAAAAAGAAGTAATTCCTCGCGCCACCATATTTTCTCTCTCTTCCTGTGAAATTCTTTCTCCACCACAGTCAAACGAATACGCATTTAGAGGGTAAATTCAGTTCGGTCGTTTCTTTCTTTCACAGAGATTTCTGAGAGGGAGGGGGACGTGAATCGAGAGAGAGAGACAGAGAGAGAGAGAGAGAGAGAGTTGTACTCACTCAAAGCCACCTGAGCATAAAGAATTCATTCGAAATGGAGACGATAATCAAATTTCTTTCTAAAGTGAAAAAGTACTTTTTTACTTGAATTTAATTCTTGGTTGGTCCAGTTTTTACTTTTATCCGATAGGCGAAACAGTTCCGGAATTTCTCGGTGGACCAAAAAGCTCCACAGCTATAGACAGAAATGAGCGTAACTGCATATAAACTTAACTATGACCTCGCGTCAGTAGAACGATGCTGTGTATCAGGAATAGTTGCGACGTATTAGACGTGGCTTTTTAATTGAATGCTCGCAACTGTAGGGAAGTGCGAATGAAAAATTTGTAAGATATTTCGCATGATTTGTAATTTATATGGACAATTCTATGGAGAGTGGCAATTACGTCATAATTAGGGTAGATCCTTGAACCTTTGTATTTGTCAAGGAATCGTAATAAAGCAATTAATATTTCAACTCCTCACTCTTAGACCCCTGGGATTATGAGTGATTACCTGTATGACGACATGGAAACACGTATGGCTGTAGTTATAGGTCATGGTATTACGACCAATTGTATTCACTTTACTGTAGATCTATATCTGGAATCTCTCTTGTTGGTTTTCCTTCTTGAAATCGCATCCCAGAGTTCTTATGGAGCATTTAGCATTTTTCTCTACTTTTTCGGAAAATACATTGTTATGTCTCTAATATTTGTGCGAAGCTGCTGGCTTCATAACTGTTATTTGATGGTTATGTGTTTTAGTAACTACACTTTCTAGTATACGATGTCTGTTCAAAAAATTCCGGAACATTCGTAATTTGGCGCACATGGTAAGTTGGAGCGAAGTGCAGTTGGCATCCCTGCACACGCCTGCACCGGACGTCTCATTATTGTGTGTTTGTCAGTTGTTGTTCAGTTCTATATTGAGTAGAACTTTGCGTGGCACAGTTCGCGAATCCCGGAATGGAAGAGTTAGAGGAGCAACGCATCTGCATTAAGTTTTGCGTGAAACTCAAGCAAACCTTTATAGAGACACACGAAATGATGCAGGAAGTCTACGGTGATGAGTGCTTATGCCGCACTCGGTGTTACGAATCGTTCACACTGCTTAGAAATGGCCGGACGGAAGTTAAAACTGGCCCTCGCTCAGGACGCCCTTCGAAGTCTACCGACGACGCTCATGCCAGGAGCGTCAACGAACTGTTCCTGCCAATAGAAATGTGGCTCTCCGAGAGATTGCAGAAGAATGTAACATTTCAGTTGGATCATGTCATGAAATCCTCACACAGCATCTTGGAATGCATCGTGTTGCCGCCAAGTTTGTACCACGGCTCATGAGTCTCGCAATCTGTGACGAGCTTTTGGATCGTGCAAATGACAGCGAGATGTTCCTTAAGAGAATCATGACTGGTGATGAGGCGTGGGTCTCCGGTTATGACGTTGATACCAAGGTTCAATCTTCACAGCAGATCGGGAAAGGTTCTACAAGTCTAAAAAGAGCTCCTCTGGTCAGGTCAAATGTCAAAGTCATGCTGATAGCGTAGAAAAATGTTGTGGACAAAGTCCCGGAATTTTTTGAACGGACCTCGTATTTGCAGTTTATTCTGTCAGTCCATTTTGATATCTACATCTACATCTACATCTACATGGATACTCTGAAAATCACATTTTAAGTGCCTGGCAGAGGGTCATCGAACCACCTTCACAATTCTCTATTATTCCAATCTCGTATAGCGCGCGCGGAAAGAACGAACACCTATATCTTTCCGCACGAACTCTGATTTCCCTTCCTTTATCGTGGTGATCGTTTCTCCCTATGTAGGTCGGTGTCAACAAAATATTTTCGCATTCGGAGGAGAAAGCTGGTGTTTGGCATTTCATGAGAAGCTTCCGTCGCAACGGAAAACGCCTTTCTTTTAATGATGTCCAGCCCAAATCCTGTATCATTTCTGTGACACTCTCTCCCATATTTCGCGATAATACAAAACGTGCTGCCTTTCTTTGAACTTTTTCGATGTGCTCCGTCAGTCCTGTCTGGTAAGGATCGCACACCGCGCAGCAGTATTCTAAAAAGAGGACGGACAAGCGTAGTGTAGGCAGTCTCCTTAGTTGATCTACTACATTTTCTAAGTAATATGTCATTCAACAAAATTGAAATGTCATGGGTTAAAGCTAGTTACCCAGCTGCGGTTCCTTTAGATTTATGAAGCAACAGAGAAAGACCATCGCCCTATCTGACACATATTTTAACGTGAAAGGAATGCATGAATTGCTACGTAATTTCGTATCTGTCAGTGTATTAGTGTCACAAAGGTTTGCAGTCCTTCTTTAGCTTGTTAAATTAGTTTATAAACTGCACATTTTGTGAACTATATGTATGATTTCTTTCGAAATTTTATGAAACGAATCGGTTAACAGATTCCGTACACGCAATGTATATCCATATAGGGCAACATGTGGATCATCTAACGGTTATTAAATGGCGCGCATTTCCCTTCACATAGTGCAAAATTAAAGTATTCGTCTTTGACACTACTCACGATTTTTTCGAAACACACTTAAATTTAAGACTTAAGGTCTGTGCCATCTGCCTTTATTTATCTATGTATTCATGTACACATCGTGTGCCGTAAATCCCTTAATTGAAGTGAACCTTCAGCGATGGATGGGGCGAACAGCAATCTGTAACTGCTTGAAGTGTACAATAAAGTGTTGTTGAGTGACTGTAGGAAGTTACTGGATGACTTAGACATAATTTCTATTTTGTGTGATGAATGGCACCATGCTGTAAATGTAGAAAAATGTACATTAATGTGGATGAGTAGTAAAACCAATCCTGTAAAGTTCGAATACAGTGTTAGTTATACGCTGCTTGACACAGTCACATCATTTAAATAAATATATGTGCAGCTGAAAATGAAACGTGGACGTAAGGTGTGGCAGTACCCCACATAATGTGATAAAAATGATATTAAATAACTTCGCAAGTATACCAAAACGGACGTCATAACTAAATATAAATATTATGCCAGAAAAATAACAAAGGCTCTGTAATTAATTAATATGGTATGCGAATGTAATGGCAATATCGTTTTTTTTTTTTTTTTTTTTTTTTTTTTTGTAAATAGATCGCCGTCTTCCCTTTTGTTTCTTTGTAGTGTAAGAAGCCATTTTACGACGAGCCATGACAACGTGTACGTTTCATGTAATATTTAGACTAAATATAATAAAATATTATGTTGGTGCAGAGGTCAGTGCAATTGTTCTAAATGATAATGGCTCTGAGGTGTAATAAATATGTTAATATTAGCTAATTTTCACAAGTAAAAATAAATGTAAATGTAGGAGATTTCTTGTGTCTGTCATATTAACTGTGAAAAGCACCACCACTGAGTAACTGATGTAAATAATTTTCCGGTGTGTAGTAGGCACAATAACATTAACTTCAACTTTTCATAATATAGAAAAACTAATACATAAAGAACCACCACAATGGCGCCCAACGTGGGGCACGAACCACAGATTTACATAAATATATCAGTTGTGGAGATACATAAAGCACCACCACAACTGGAGCCCAAAGCGTGCAGCTGGAACCACTTACATAAATATATCCGGACAGATGTGCAAACAGATATACAGCTGCATTTAGTTTTTGGTTAAACTCAAAATCTCAATCTAAAACTGAGATGTAAATGTATATTTTGTGTATGTACAAACTTCAGGTAGTACATATCTTAACATTGTAAAAATAAACTGTTTCATGTACCTGTCCCATTAAAAACCTACATGCAACCTGCCCATGTGTGAGAAGTGGCTGCAGTAACTGATCCTTAGGCTGTAACTTTAAGAAAAATACAAATAACTGGAACAATAAACAAAAAAACTATAAAAGGTAATGAACTGTGTTGCGGCTCACGTTGGTGCCGTTGGTAGGTGGGCATCATGTAATAGGGATAGCGACGTCTTGTTTTCTTCTTGTTTTTATTGGCGCCACTACGTTTGCTAGCGTTGTCTGTGAGCGAGTGGCAGCAGCAGCAGTTATCGATATCTAGTATGGTGGTACTACTATCTTTGGAAGGACGTCAAGTGTTTTCCGGGTCAGAGTGTCGGGGAGTTTGGTTGGGACGGAGCACCAGTGAGGTCCGGCAGCGCGAAGACATGCCGGGCCGCTGGCGGCACGCAGGCACTGCCGGATCGAGGGGCTGTAGCTGCGAAGGACAAAACCTCAGCCGGCCGAAGTGGCCGTGCGGTTAAAGGCGCTGCAGTCTGGAACCGCAAGACCGCTACGGTCGCAGGTTCGAATCCTGCCTCAGGCATGGATGTTTGTAATGTCCTTAGGTTAGTTAGGTTTAACTAGTTCTAAGTTCTAGGGGACTAATGACCTCAGAAGTTGAGTCCCATAGTGCTCAGAGCCATTTGAACCATTTGACAAAAACTCGTTGTCCACCGGACCCAGGACGTTTGAGTTGAGTGAACATTAACCCAGTAGTGAAACCTCCACTATTTTGAGATCCCGCCGTATGTTCGCACATTGCTGCTCGCGGGGTCGGGAGATGAAGAGCAATGACTGGAGTGTTTGGAGTTGGCGAAATTAATTAGCTGTCCTCCAATTGTTATTATTAATCACTGAATTCCTTGTGTTATTATTGGTGAAGTTCACCCAGTGGTATTTTCCTGCCCGGTGGCTGCTAACGCCCCAGCTACCTGACCTGGAGGTTAGCGTATTTTTGCGGGAGTGTACCTTTCCTCGCCTTGCCGCTGCTGTCCGGTAAGGCGTGTAGATTGTTAGCGTCCTTGATTGTGGTTCGGATATTTTGTTTCTTTTGGACTACTTTGGTCGTAGTGTTTCCTTCTGATTCTGGATGTTCTAAACACCGGATTCTGAAGACACCGTGCTGTCCACTGGTTCCGCCTTGTCTGGGTTATTCCATTGTTGTATTGGTCATCGGATGTTAGGTAGATTTTATAAGAGTGTTGGTCTGCGTTTAAACAGTAACTGGTTTGAGTTGCCATCCGGTTAAGTGAATACAACTCTTGGCTGCCTGTCTCATCGTTTACGAAGTTGAGCAACTTCCCCAGGTCGATCCTTGGAGCACTGTCTGAGGCCCACTTCTCTGTTGATTTGGTCAGATTGTGATGATTTAAAAAAAATTAATTTTGAATTATTACTGTTTGGGCCTTCAGCCGACAAAGAGTTTGAATTTCTTGTTAATAAGGCCTTCAGCTGTGAGTGTAACTTGTCTTAAGAAGTTTTAATTAGACAAAATATCTGAACTGTGAAATGTTGATGATTTTTCTTTAAATATCTCTTGAAGAAGTTTAATTGCTTCTAAAAAGTTTGCTATCCAGGCCTTCAGCCGTCCAACTGTTTTTTGAGTTATTACTATTGGGGCCAACAGCCGACAAATAATTTGAATATCTGGTCAATAAGGCCTACAGCCGTGAGCGCAACTTGCTTAAGTTTTTTTATAATTAGACATTGTGTCTTAACAGTAAAATTGAATAATTGTTCCTTATTGTCAACTTTATATGCAATTGTTCAAATGGCTCTGAGCACTATGGGACTTAACATCTATGGTCATCAGTCCCCTAGAACTTATAACTACTTAAACCTAACTAACCTAAGGACATCACAGAACACCCAGTCATCACGAGGCAGAGAAAATCCCCGACCCCGCGGGTTATTTGCAATTGTTTCCAAATAAACTGTACATGACAAAAAAAAAAAAACCGAACAACCAGTGATAACTGATTATGGCCCGGTCCACACCAAATCTTGCCTTTCCCTAAGTACCAGGTCTCAGGTAAGAGTGCAGATACTACTGCTGCTGGCTGGTGGATGACAAGACATAAATGAGCAGGGGGCCAGGCTCTCTGCAAAGTAAAAAAATTTAAATTGTTTACATATTTTAGTGAATTTACATTTGTATATTTTTGCAGTGAAGTCAAAACGATTCATTTGCTAAAAGCAGTGAATGATAGTGTTCAATTTGAGTGTCTTATATATATAGTTTTGTGCAGTCCATATTTCATACGAATTTGCTTGCCAGACAAAGGTAACTGCAGAACATAGATCACAAGGTAATTTTGCAGTGTTTCTGATAATTAACAATTCAGTATAGTAAAACTTGCACTGCAGTTGCAGAAAATTCTGTATAGGTGTACTAGCTCAATTCATGCATAGAGTCAAGTTTTGAGTCAATTTGTAGACTTTTAGTTTATCATAGGCTTAGATAAATAAAAGATAGTGAATTTAAGCAGAAATTTCTAATATTTGTGGGTGTTTTTTGAGTATATTGTGGCACAATTTCACTTAAGGTGTGTGTTACATTTCTTGTGTTTTTGTGTGTGTCTTGTGTATATTGTCATTGAATAAGCATGGGTAGACCGCGTAGAGAGAAGCGTACCGAGAGTGAGGCTATATCTGAGACGGAAGTGGACGATAATGTCCATGAGCTCAAAATAACTGACCCATCGGAGAATACCCATTTGCAAATTCTTCAAAAGGATCCAGAACTGTGACCAAGATCTCACGATTTCACTGAAAATACTGAACAAGCTCAAGTGAGCACACATGTTCATGAGATTATGCCAGAAACGAAGACTGATGTCACAGCCATCAACTGACGCTGCATCAGTAGCAGCAATTCCTAGTCCTGATTTTCTTGCGATGTTGTTAGCACAATTACATGTCCAGAAAAGTCAACACTAGGAAACAGACAGACAAGAACGCATACAAGCACTTTTACGTCAGGTAAGAGACGTAAGAACGCAATGAATGTGAGGAAAGGGAAAAGGTACAAGCCAAAGCTCTTGAAGAAAGAGAGAAGGCCGAAGCCCTTGATAGGGAGAAAAGAGTGTTATGCCCTTCTTGTTGATAAGTTAAACGACTTTTAGAAGAATGAGATAAGGCTATCATCTCACATCCATCGCAAGAAGTGGATGTTATAAAACATCGAGTTTGGGTACTAGTAGAACTCAACAAAGATGCTCTGGAAAAAGTCAATGACTTGATGATAGAGTAAATAAACTAGACAACACCCATTCCGTGCTCGACGCGCAACTAAAAGTTATCAGCAGCACTACCACTCACGTGTCTTAATTCAACATTTTGACAAGCGTAATTACGAATTGGTAAACCAGATACAAATCGACCCATCTACTACGTCGACTCATCTACTACGTCGACTCATCTACTACGTCAGTTAAATCTATGTCACTTTGCTATACAGCGGAGCAGTAAGGTGCGTATCCAGTTGATATCCGCCGTGACGATAGATTGGTCTGCGAGAGTCAGCCTTAACAGACTAAACCTTTTACGGGCATTGTTGGCGCCGCCTATTCAGGCGTATTACCAACCCTTTCCCAAGTAAAACTTGAGGAATCTTTGATAAAACATAGACAGTTTCAGATATACAATGATGAGAAAAGGTTGTGCATCCTCTCATCTTTATAAAAAAGTTTTAAAAACGTTTAGCCTCAATCATGTACAGAGAGGCAAAAGATCCAGTTTGTCACATCCTTTATAACAGGAGATGCAACGCTGTCGGCACTAGAAACGGCCGAACAGAGCGCGTCGTTTTCTGTTTTTGAACAAATTTCCTGCGAGGTTCTGGTCCCCATCTATACAAGAACTTTTAAGAAAACAGGTCTACAACCCAGAACTGTTCTACCTCGGCCAGGGGAATTTAAGAAAGTATTTTGAGAGATATCTTAATAAGACGCGCTATTGGGATGAATCGATGTTGGCAATTGAGAATTCTTAAAGGAAAATTACCCACTGTCATTCGAGAAAATCTCGTGCATGTCCCAGATACGGACTTAGAACAATTTATGTCAACACTACATTCTTTGGGTTTGATCCAAGAAGTGCACGTCTTGAAACGTCCCCTTTTTTTGAACATTTTTACATAACTGTGCTTATACTGACACACAGTATTTTTAGCGCAACGCAATCTGACTTTCAAAATTCCCTACAAAAGAATGGCCCTGACTAACATTAAACTATACCTTTCACAAATCACTTACCTCACAAAAATCTTCGCTGCTCAAGCTACTGCAATACAGCGAGCGCCACTACTGCCAGCTAAATAAAAGATTCAAACTATGGAAGGCACTAACTACTGATAGGGATAGTTAGCAAATGAAAGATATTAATAGAGAACAAACAATGTATTTACCTTAATATCATCATGTATATAGCAGTTCATGACAAATTACAAAACTCCGCCATCTCTCTCCCCACATCCACCACTGCTGGCGGCTCACCTCCAACTGCGCAACGCTACGCGCTGTTCACAGCCAGCTGCCTAACACTACAATGGTTGAGTATTACAACAATGCAAAGCAGCCACAGACTGCACACAGCACAGCCAGTGATTTTCATACAGAGGTGGCGTTACCAAAAAAACCTAAACAGCCTACTTACATAGCCCCCATGCTCCCCACAAAAAATTTTACAAATTGGTTTGGGCACTGGGCAATACATATTTGTTAAAATTTTTCATAATCGTAATTACAATAACAAAGAAATCAAATGCACACACTTATTGATACAATGTTGGTCAAAAGCTAAAATTTTCTCACAGTCCATAAAGACAGTCCTGATCATTCATCAAATTGCAGTGTTTTTCTCAAAGTCTGAGCAATAAAAGAAAATGCACACGGAAGTAGTGGATTTCCATGCAGTCTTGAAGAAGTAGCGTTGTCCTTCCAACGGAAAGACAGTGCTGACTCTTGACACGCTGACAGGTAATGGGCCACAACAGAGCAAACCCACAGCGGAGTCAGTCGAAGTTTTGAAGAGTATTGGTGGGTAGGTCATCACAGAGCAGACCCACTGTAGTCCTGGTAGAGATTACGGTATTGGTGGGCCTTCAGAGGTGCAGACCCACTGCAATCCTTGTAGAGATGGCCAGCAGCCATCTGTTGTGACTGTGCAGGTGCACAATCACCATTGAAGAGTCTTGCGGATAATATAGCAAGTCCATAACCACCACTTGTGCACTCACAAAGTTTTTGGAATTGTCCTTAGAACCAGCAATGCTGTTAACCAGTCCCTTGCTGAATTATTAACACACGTGCAAACACTAACAGTCCCTACTTCTCACATATTGTCCATATACTATGACCAACAGAAACGTGTGCAGTGAAATGTAACGTACAAGTTAATAATATGATGAACTGGTGTCAATTACAATTTTATAACATGAGAATACAATTACAAAGATACAGAAAACATCATTAAAAACATAACAATACAGATAACATTTGTAGTAATAAAGGCTTTACAAAAGAATAAAATATACCTATACATCAGTGTTACAGGAATTATGAGATAAGTTCATACATAAAACATCAGAATAACTTTTGAAACATCAACTTCACACCTAAGCATAAAAACAGAACAGAATAAATAATGTCTAAACATCTTTACAAAGAAAGTAACACATTATCAGAAAAATTCTACAACATAGCTCCTATTAGCTTAACACATTAAGAGAGGAAAAACACAACTACTCAAGGGTACACAAACACATAGTGGGATAACACAAGGAAAGGACAGGGTTTGTTTTCAGTGTAACTTTTGGTACTGCAGTATTTTGCGAACAAAATCTTTTTTGTTCTTGGAGATCTCCCTTCGTTCATCATTATTCCCAAAAAGTCCTATCTGTACCTCTTTTTCTGTATTCTAACCATATTTCTTTCAAAATAAATATGGCTCATTGTACAATACTCATTTAGGCCCAAATCGTTTTCATATACCTTGTTAATGCATTGCTTCCAATTCATCATAGTTAGTTTCTTATATAGTCTACCCCCTCTTAAGCTAACTTAAATCTACTGAGCTCAGATGCTAAACTAAGGGACGAGGCAATGCAGCAGCACAAATCAAGTAACACAAACATCAATGACAAAAATTTCAAGCTGGCAAAGCAAGCTACAGTAAATCTAAATTAACAAGCAATTCAACATTACAACTAATATAAGGCAATGCGCAGCAAACAAGAAAAATAAATCAGTAGTAAAACTGGCTTAACAGCGAAATACAAAGTCAAATTCAGTAACATTATGCCTGGCAAACAGCAGAAGCAAAAGCAATATATTATATCTAAACATGACAACGCTCAAGCAGAAAAATATTACAGTAAAGACAACAATGCAGATAAGGGAAATGTATAATCACATCTTAATGTCTATGTAATTAAAGTGGTGCACCACAACAACTTATTGTAAAAAAAATATTACCATGTACTTGAAAAGAAAATTATGAATGCAGTTCCTGTGAAGGTAAATGTCTTTTTGTTCTCACTCCTTTTTTTTTTTGACAAAAATTATTATTTACTCGATCTGTAGACAGAAAATATTTATATTAGTACATCTATAAAATTTTATTTTAACCAATGCTGCAGTGCAGCTAGAAACTAGATATTAAACAAAATAGGCACAGCAAGGCGTGAAACGTCATTCACTAGCCATATGGCATTTCATAGTGCAGTAAACAATCTTTCAACTAGAAAGACAACAGATGTGAAATGTTTCTCGTTTTCAAGTTCGACCGTGTCGTTCTTGCGATGCTTTCTACAAAGGAAGGTCAATAGCGAGGATAATGGCCTCCCTTTTTTTTTCTACCTGTGCCGCTGAAAAGCGCTCGCAATAATGGCTTTTTCTCAAGGCGGCTGGCACACCTGGCCGCTCACAACGAATTACGTCACGGTCACTTACCTTTCATACCGAAATATTTACGACAGCAGTTTTCGCTACAGTGACAGTCTCATATAAAAAATTCACAGGTTGAGAATTTGGTTACAAATGTGTAGAAACAAAATCTTATGAATATAACAGTGTCCAAAAAATTTTCGCCGGCATTGTGATACATTCACGCATTTACACACATTTCATAATTCTAAAATACGATTGTTGGTTTCCAACATCCTTTTCCACAAAGCAGAGTCCCTATCCACTACTCATTATTCCTTACCTTATTATACATATACATATTCGTCGACTAAAGTACAGACAAAATGCAATTTCATAAGTGTGAAGTTATTCAACTGTGTAATTACGTAAACATCTGTCACTAATGCAGTAAAAAAAATGTTTATCTCACAGTTAAATGATCAGATAGCTGTGTAATTTGTGTGTTAGAGAAATATGGTACCGATGTGTAAAGTTGTATAAGCAAATACCATATTAGCTAGGGCTCCTTGTGCGTGCCAAACACATGGTACACAAACTAGGCGTGTACCCCACTGAGGATTAATGTAATTATAACCTCAGGTGTTACAAATTATAGCAATGGAATGAAATGTATCACGGAAAACTTTCTTTGTAATTCAAAACTCTTTAGAAATAAATGTTTTAAGTATAAGATTAATCACTCAAATGCGTGTACTGTAGCGCTAAACTGTGCGTCTTGTCGCAACATAATCTCTGTGGAAGTGTCGTAGTTATCGTCCTCCGAAAGCTAAGTTCTGCAGAAGTCAATGTACTTACCTCATGATAAACACAAGTGAAATGCTTTGTGTATAGATATCGTAGTCATTACGCTTATTGTTGTGATCAAGAAAGTACTGTACAGTAACGTATTGTTGTGCCACGAAAAAGGCTGTCTCATTGTTGCTATACCACAAAAGTTACTACTAAAACATGTTTTACTTTCCATAAGAATTCAGAAAAACTGTGCATATATAAAACAGATACACCGCAAAAGCAACAAGGTAAATTGTGTCACACATTAGTAGCGTCGTGATATAGTCGTGTGGCTGTCAAATAAACTAACTACTGTGTCACCTGGTATCTCTCAGAAAGCACCTTGAATCCATAATGTATTTGCAAGTAAACCAAAATGTTGCATTAAAATCTCATTAGCAGTACTGGTAAGTGTTCTAAGTATGTGAGCCTTATAGTCGTTACGTAATCGTGCAACAAACAAGCAAGAATGTACACACACAATAACACTGTGTCGTCTGTTCACTATAACAATGCATTCGTAATTTCTGCTTAAATAAGATCTCTTGGTTCTTGACTGGATATTTAACTTCAAACATTGTTGCATGGTAACAGTTTCTAAGTCTGACAATGCATACTACTAATGTACAGTGAAAAATTTTATGGCGAAGACTAAGTTAAAAAGCAGATTATCTTTCAATATAAGGTTTTACATGTGAAGTGTGGTGCAATCCTTTACTCTTCATAGTACTCAGAGTTTGAACTTGAATGCAATTATCATGCGGTATACGTCGGTAAAGAATGCTAAAATTTTTCTCAAGGCTAGCGTCTTATGTTATTTTTCTCGGAGCCAGCGGGCGCACGCGGCTGCCTGCTTGTGCGAGTCATTATCTGTCTCTTTGTTGGCGCGCGCCGTTATTGGGATTAGGAGACCTAACTTCTACAAATTCGCCTTGCCGAGAGGGCCCAGCTCTGTTTGAATCCCGCCAGTTCTGATGCAATTCAGGTCTGTCGTTACGATCACATCGTCTGTCGTCATGTCGGTAGTTCCTGTAGTTTCTTTCTTGTCGGTTAAGTGGTGGAGAATTTCTCCCTGAATCGTAACTGCGCGCTGGACCGTTGCGTCTAAAGTTATTCTGTCTCTCGTAATAATAATTGTTTTGGTTCCCATATTGCCTGTTTCTCTGATTGTCTCTGTGATAGTCATTACCGCGGAGAGGTGATCTTTCCCTGTAACTATTACTCTGCGAGTGGTTATCATACGGGTGGAGTCTGTTTTGATCACGATTTACGTTGCAAGAATAGCCTTGACGCGTCCAGTTAATATTTCTTTCATCGCGGAATTGTGACGGATGTGACCTGTACTTGTTATGTTCCTGTTTCTGCGTTCCGCGATTGTCAGTGTCAGTTTCGAATTCTTGTAGCAGACCTTGAAAAGCTTCAATGTCGTCTTTGCAACGTCCTGCCAAAATAATATGTCGTAAATGTTCAGGCAGTTTGATTAAGCAAATGCGGATGAGTTCTGAGGGGCTGTATGGGTTTGACAGGTACTGATTCTTGTGCAACATGTCTTCAAAATATTTCACAAGACTGGAGAATTCAGATTGTTCGAAACGTTTCATCATTATGATGCTATGTTTTACTCGGTCTTGTGTAGCTTGAGACCAATACGCTGAGAGGAAGGCATGATAAAATTCTCCTTCACTGTGACAATCGTGAATGACCGATCGCATTCTTACAGCTGGTTCATTCTCTAAATAGCCACACATAAATTCTAACCTGTGCTCCAATGACCAGTTGGGAGGAAAACAATGAGAGAATTGATGGAGCCACGCTTGTGGATGAATGTCGCTGCCAGAATTCTTAAATGTTTTAAATTTACGTGTAGTAATGAACAGCTTATAGTCAAAGTCATCATGTCGGCGAGTCGCATATCGGTCATTGTTAGGTCGTGTCGGCGGTTCAATCTCAAAATTCGGTGCACATTGCCAATTTCTTACATAATTTCCGAAATGCCCTGTGATATTATTTTGCGGCTTTTCCGTATTTCTAAGTCCCTCTTCCCGTGTTGGAGCGCGAGTGTCCTCTGAAATACGTAATTCTTGTATTACCTGTGTCAGCTGATCTTGTACTTCCCGGATTTCTCTTTGGTGTTGCGTATTAATTTGATTCAGATTTTGTTTCAGTTTCCTAATTTGTTCGCTTTCTTCTGTGTCATTAAAGACTACCGGTTTTGTGTCATTCAGATCATCATCTACCTGTGTAGATAAGTTAGTGAACTGATCCGAAAGTTCGGCTACTTTCTCCGATAGTGTACTTATTTCCTCAGTGTGTTTTTCTGAACCAAGTTTCAGAGTATTTACTGTGTCCTTTAAATTTTTCTGAGTTTTTGCAAGTTGCGTAACCGTATCGGTAGATGCAACTGAGTCAATTTTAGCTTGCAAGGTGTCGTGATTTTCATGAACAATGATTTGCAGTTCTTTTATGGCTGCTTCGTGATTCTGTAATGCATTTTCATGCCGCGAAAAAATAGGTTGGAAATGCTCACAAATTTGTGTTTTTACGTCATTACAGACTTTTTGACATTTCGGTTCAATGTTATGTAACTCAGTAGTTAAATCTTCACGTGTTTGTTCAAGAGTTTGTTCCAATGAGTCTAACTTTTTAAGATTTTGTTCCACTGTGTCTAACTTTTGAAGATTTTGTTCCATTGTGTCTAACTTTTGCTATGTTTGACTCTGATTTTGTTCCATTTGTTTCTGATTTTGTTCAAGCGTTGTGTCTAACTTTTGTAGCCTTTGTCCCATTTGTTGCATTAACTGTAATAACAATGCACTGGTGTCTGAAACACGTTCCTCAGTACTTTTCGGCAGTGAAGTTGCACCGGCAACATTCACATTGTGACAAGCAGAAAATGTGTCTTGACTTATTTGAGAAAACGGTGAGGACCCAAATCCTGAATCCACAGCATTTGCGAGATTGTTTCCTGTCATTTCGGATTCCTGAGGCGAGCTGTCGCCGACCGATCGATCGATAATGCTTCCCTGTTCTCTAATTGTTTCGCTGTCTACACCATTGTTTGCCGCCCGCTCCATTTCCCTATGCACTATTACCAAATTACTACTTTGAACATTAGTTAATTCATTACTCGGTGGCGCTAAAACACTGCTTTCGTCTTTACTGTCATTTCTCAGTTTACTTTGGAGCCTAGTATTACGTTTTTCACACGCCATTATTGTCACAGTATTTCACACGATAACACAGAAAAACACAATTTGAAGAGCAAAAATAAGAGAACACATTAACATAACACTGAAAATAATATCTAGTTAATTGCAGCTGCGAAATATTTGGTGCAAATCTACATACATGCCACAACTGTTTTACTGTACAACAATGAAAAACTACAACTACAATGGAAATTCTCTCTATAATTACGCGCTAGCAATAAACAAAATCTACACTAATTACACAAACTACAAGAAAAATCAGAAGATTCCAGTGAGGTATCCTAGGCTAAGGGTCGACATATGAAACGTCCCCTTTTGAACAATTCTACATACGACTGTGCTTAAACTGACACAATATTTTTTAGCGCAACGCAATCTGACTTTCAAAATTCCCTACAAAAGAATGGCCCTGACTAACATTAAACTATACCTTTCACAAATCACTTACCTCACAAAAATCTTCGCTGCTCAAGCTACTGCAATACAGCGAGCGCCACTACTGCCAGCTAAATAAAAGATTCAAACTATGGAAGGCACTAACTACTGATAGGGATAGTTAGCAAATGAAAGATATTAATAGAGAACAAACAATGTATTTACCTTGATATCATCATGTATATAGCAGTTCATGACAAATTACAAAACTCCGCCATCTCTCTCCCCACATCCACCACTGCTGGCGGCTCACCTCCAACTGCGCAACGCTACGCGCTGTTCACAGCCAGCTGCCTAACACTACAATGGTTGAGTATTACAAAAATGCAGAGCAGCCACAGACTGCACACAGCACAGCCAGTGATTTTCATACAGAGGTGGCGTTACCAAAAAAAACCTAAACAGCCTACTTACAGTCTAAACGAATATGGTAATGCGAGGAGCAATCTAAACAACAATAAATCACGGCAGTCGAATAGTAGCAGCCCGAGAAAGAACGGGTTCGCGGAGAATAATGACTTTTCAAATGGTGAAGCTTACAATAAAAGGCAGGCGGGGCTTAACCAGCAACCGACTAACAGTAATTGGTATCCTAAGCGCCCGGAAGGAAACCGGTATTCACGATCTACTTATTCACCGAGTAAAAATTGAGAATGCGCTAGGTGACGATCAGTTTGGCTTTAGGAAAAGTAAAGGGACGAGAGAGGCAATTCTGACGTTATGGCTAATAATGGAAGCAAGGCTAAAGAAAAATCAGGACACTTTCATAGGATTTGTCGACCTGGAAAAAGCGTTCGACAATATAAAATGGTGCAAGCTGTTCGAGATTCTGAAAAAAGTAGGGGTAAGCTATAGGGAGAGACGGGTCATATACAATATGTACAACAACCAAGAGGGAATAATAAGAGTGGACGATCAAGAACGAAGTGCTCGTATTAAGAAGGGTGTAAGACAAGCTGTAGCCTTTCGTCCCTACTCTTCAATCTGTACATCGAGGAAGCAATGATGGAAGTAAAAGAAAGGTTCAGGAGTGGAATTAAAATACAAGGTGAAAGGATATCAATGATACGATTCGCTGATGACATTGCTATCCTGAGTGAAAGTGAAGAAGAATTAAATGATCTGCTGAACGGAATGAACAGTCTAATGAGTACACAGTATGGTTTGAGAGTAAATCGGAGAAAGACGAAGGTAATGAGAAGTAGTAGAAATGAGAACAGCGAGAAACTTAACATCAGGATTGATGGTCACAAATTCAATGAAGTTAAGGAATTCTGCTACCTAGGCAGTAAAATAACCAATGACAGACGGAGCAAGGAGGACATCAAAAGCAGACTCGCTATGGCGAAAAAGGCATTTCTGGACAAGAGAAGTGTACTAATATCAAACACCGGCCTTAATTTGAGGAAGAAATTTCTGAGGATGTACGTCTGGAGTACAGCAGTGTATGGTAGTGAAACATGGACTGTGGGAAAACCGGAACAGAAGAGAATCGAAGCATTTGAGATGTGGTGCTATAGACGAATGTTGAAAATTAGGTGGACTGATAAGGTAAGGAATGAGGAGGTTCTACGCAGAATCGGAGAGGAAAGGAATATGTGGAAAACACTGATAAGGAGAAGGGACAGGATGATAGGACATCTGCTAAGACATGAGGGAATGACTTCCATGGCACTAGAGGGAGCTGTAGAGGGCAAAAACTGTAGAGGAAGACAGAGATTGGAATACGTCAAGCAAATATTTGAGGACGTAGGTTGCAAGTGCTACTCTGAGATGAAGAGGTTAGCACAGGAAAGGAATTCGTGACGGGCCGCATCAAACCAGTCAGTAGACTGATGAAAAAAAAAAAAAAAAAAAAAAAAAAAAAAAAAAAAAAAAAAAAAAAAAGCTGACAATGAACAATAGAACCGTAAAAGGAGAGGTGAAGGAGGGGTAACCACAACTTCTTACAGAAAAACATGCGCACTGCCAACGACCACCGGGAACGCCCAGGGCCGGCAAACTGGCAGGCACAAAGTCAAATGTGGAATATTAATGTACTGAGTTATCACATTAACATCATTCCCATGCCACCGCAACCGCTGCATCCTCCTAACCCTAATGCCCAAGTGTATGTACCATAGAGTCAGTCTTGCGCTCAAAACGAGAATGTGAGGATTGTGGAGTCACAGACGAAACCCCTGAAGCGAGAGACAGGCCGTCAAATACCGGCCGACCGCTGTAGGCCCTTTCCAGTCGGTCGGCAGCGAAAGAGTGGGGGGCGCGCGGGATGTAAACTTGTGTATTCTGAGGTACAATGATGGCCAGCATTTAAAGGACGAACTAATATCTGAACCGTGACAACGAAGTACGGATGATGTTAAATCAATTCAGGCTGCCTTTCAGGCTAAAATTAAAGATTTTTTAATGACAGTGATTCTGGACACCGGTGCCAGCACATCCGTGATATATGAACCGTTGTTCCGTTCTGTGGACAAGATCAGGAAGCTGCCGATTTTACTAGTGGAAAGCGGTAGAGCGGTAGGGGCTCTGCGAGGGAAGGGGCAGTTAATATAAAACCAGGTGCAGGTAGAGCTAACACTGGAAAAAGAAGCATTTACAAATTCATTCCTGGTGGTTAGAAATCTCGCCGTACCCTGTATCCTGGGTTTAGATGCTCTCTGTGAAATGAAGGCCAAAACTGACCTGGCATGGGGCATCTGCACCTTAATATACCACAGTAAGCTGATCGAATTGGTGCTAATCAGGACGCCTGATGCGTGCTCCAACTATTGTCGACAAGTTAGTGTAGTGCTCCCTGACAGTCCCACACTAGTGGAGGTGAACAATCTCTCAGTAGAGACTGAAAATGATACGGAAGATTCCTTGATGCAGGAGTCACGGAACATTAAGCAAAATATTGTCGAAAACGTAGCCGAATTTCACAGTTTTGAATGATATGAAACAAAGTGAACTGACACAGTTGCTTAATCAATTTGCCGATATATTTACCGAAAGACGGTGTATGAGTACAATATGCAAGTCCGAGCATACGATACATTCTGCCGCGCGACCTATTGTATCCACAGAAAGATTGTATCCACAGGAAGACCTATAACCTTCTACTGGAAAAACCAATGACATTCCTGAAAACCGAGTAGAAATCACTCAATGAAAATTGTAAATAGATTCGTACTTGATAATCAAGCATACTTTGAACAAATTTAGGTTAGTGTGGTTTGTTCATTTTTGTGAGTAAACTTCCTTGTCTTGTTTAGTGTGTAAGTATGTGTATTCGCCGGCCGCGGTGGTCTCGCGGTTCTAGGCGCGCAGTCCGGAACCGTGGGACTGCTACGGTCGCAGGTTCGAATCCTGCCTCGGGCATGGATGTGTGTGATGTCCTTAGGTTAGTTAGGTTTAATTAGTTCTAAGTTCTAGGGGACTGATAACCACGGCAGTTGAGTCCCATAGTGCTCAGAGCCATTTGAACCATTTTTTATGTGTATTCTTGCATGGGTTGAATTGAAAGTGTGCATCATGTAGCGGCTGATCAAAAAGTCAGCATAAATTTGAAGTTAATAAACCACATAATAATGTAGATAGAGAGGTAAAAATTGACACACATGCTTGGAATAACATGGGGTTTTATTAGAACCACCCCATATTGCTAGACGCGTGAAAGATCTCTTGCGCGCGTCGTTTGGTGATGATCGTGTGCTCAGCTGCCACTTTCGTCTTGCTTGGCCACCCAGGTCCCCAGACCTCAGTCCGTGCCATTATTGGCTTTGGGGTTACCTGAAGTCGCAAGTGTATCGTGATCGACCGACATCTCTAGGGATGCTGAAAGACAACATCCGACGCCAATGCCTCACCATAATTCCGGACATGCTTTACAGTGCTGTTCACAACATTATTCCTCGACTACAGCTATTTTTGAGGAATGATGGTGGACATATTGAGCATTTCCTATAAAGAACATCATCTTTGCTTTGTCTTACTTTGTTATGCTACTTATTGCTATTCTGATCAGATGAAGCGCCATCTGTCGGACGTTTTTTGAACTTTTGTATTATTATTATTATTTTTTTGGTTCTAATAAAACGCCATGTCATTCCAAGCATGTGTGTCAATTTGTACCTGTCTATCTACATTAGTCCGTGATTTATTCAGTTTTCAAATTTATACTGACTTTTTGATCACCCGGTATGTACATGAACTAACATATAGCAAATGAATTGTACATACGTGTCCATAAATGACACACTAACACTGAGTAAAGTGTGTGCGTCCGAAAATTTGTCCCATTAAAATTTTTATAATGCCCATTCTCTGGACGAGATCGTTCGTATCTCTCATTTCTGCTACAGTACATCTTGATAGATTTAGCGCGAATACCAGCTGGAAGTACTTGGGGCTGCACTCTCACGTGCGAGACAGCTGCAAGCGCGCAATCTACGTTAAGCTAATGATTCTGTCTTGAATGATGATATTACGCACAAAACATTGAGAAACTGCAGCAGTAATAAAGTAAACGTAACTGCTCGTCACATATGGGTGAACTGTAATAAGTAAAGTGCTATATGATTGTTATAGTTTCACTGAACTGTGTTCAGCAAGAAACAGTGGTTTTTATTGGAAGACAGTGAACCTATACTTCGTAGTGAAAACTGAGTGGTTAAGAAACAGCCAACCACAAGCCAAAATCACAAGTGAACGCTTTATCGGCACAAGTATTAGCGGAAATGTGTGAAAGTGTCACGACAATAAAACTTGTACAGACGCTTACCAGAGTCACGTACAGGAAAATCATAGTGAACAAGTGTAGTGAACATGTGTGTTACGAATCACTGTTTGCGATAAGTAATAGAATGATCTGAAAAAGCCAAAATCCCATGTGAAGTAATGTTATTGTCTGTTCCCGACCAACATACTACAGGAACTTACAAATACACGTGTGACTGTGGAGTGTATGGCGTAATAACGTTTCCCTTACAGCCAGTGTATCTTGTGATACTATTGGTGAGAAATCTGATGCTAGGTGGGTTAATTTTTCACGTTGCTCGAGTGGCGAGCGGGCGCGTAGCAGTTCTGGACCGCTCAGCTGATCGGCGCCGGGCGACGCACAATTGTTCACTGCCACCGCTGACGTCATGCGCCGGTCATCGAACCTGCTTTTCATGCGCCTTTTTTCCACTTCTGCCGCTGCACTGCGCTGAATACTCTCCACCGTCGATCGACGAATTTTCTTCAACTAACGTTGGTGTATAGTAGTTGTAAAAAAAAAAATAAACTTTGCAACAGTAATGTGAACGCTAACATGTATTTTCTCAATACCAAACTACATGAACACTTTACGAAAGTAATTGAGAAAACGTGGAACATTTTGCTAATGAATTTAAAGTCAAATGAACTTGATTTGCTAAAACATCTCAAATGCCAAACTTTTCGCCGATGTTTCGAAACTGACAAAGACTTTTGCCTTATATGTGAAACTAGTATAACTTGTTACGGACTTGAGCCTTATGTGACAAAATATGTCATGGACATTCTTAACCAGCGAATACGAAAATCTTTCTGAAATAATTTGCACAATAAGCACCTGCTACATGAACTGTTTTTCTTTAGTGTTGATGTAAATACTGTTTTATCAAAATTGTTTTGTGCATATATATTATACGTGACATGCCAATCTGAATATTTAATTTATGATGAAGGCACTCATAGAAGTGTTGAAACCTGGTCAAGTGACTTAAATTTTGTGATCGAGGGCTGTAATTGCTTTAACTTTGAAAGTGAACAATTTGAAGACTCCGGGCAGGGGTATTTTCGACCCGTTTTTTGTCATACACTTGTAACCTGAATCGGGAAGTATAAGCCTTTTGCTATCGGGTCATAGGTTATTCCGAACTGTTGGCCTACATGTGCAGACACGGGTAAACAGTAAGTTAAACACAAGCCCCGACAAAAATAATTGTAAACCTGCAAAAACACATTGTAAACAAATACTGTAGGTGTAACATAAAGCTCTACTCGCTTAATAATGTGAATAGTCTGAAGCTATACTTGTTTGAGTCACAGTGACAAGTGTGACTGAAGACTTTAAAAATCATGTGAAGTGATCGGGTCTGATAGTGAGT
Source organism: Schistocerca nitens (assembly GCF_023898315.1). Taxonomy (NCBI): domain Eukaryota; kingdom Metazoa; phylum Arthropoda; class Insecta; order Orthoptera; family Acrididae; genus Schistocerca; species Schistocerca nitens. The sequence continues at coordinate 182,495,147 of NC_064622.1, read as the reverse complement.
GGGACCCAACATTAGAAATATTTGGGTACACCCTCACTAGGGGGACCATGTCACGGTACTCCACATAACGTGAAACAAATGATTTTTAAATAACTTTGCAAATATACCAAAACTGACGTTGTTACGGAATATAAATATTATCTCAGAAAAATAACAAAGACTCTAATCAATTAAAAGGGTCTACGAATGAAATTGCAATCTCTGTACTTTTTGCAAAAAGATCGCTCTCTTCCCTTTTGTTTCTTCGTAGTGTAAGAAGCCATTTTGTGACGAGCCACGAAAACGTGTAAGTTTCACGTAATACTTAAATATAATCAAATACTACTTAAAAGTGTTGTCAATGTTTATCTGTACCAGTTCCTATATTCATGAAGTGGCAAAATTAATTTCTTTATACAAATTTTGAAGGAGAACGTTCGTACAGAGCTCAGCGCCATTGTTCTAAATGATAACGGCCCAGAGTAGTAATAAATATCTTATTATTCGCCAATTTTCACAAGTAAAATTAAATGTAATTGTAATAGATTTCTCTTCATTAGCGGTTCTTCTTTTAAAGCAATAAAAGAAGCACATTTGGAAGTTAATATAAAAGCACCGTGTCGGGCAAATAAACTTCGAGAAGCACCACCACTGTGTAACTGACGTAAATAATTTTCCAGTGTGAAGCAGGCACAATAACATTAACTTCAACTTCTCATAATATAAAAAAAAATACATAAAGAACCACCACAAAGGCTGGTAGTAGCGAAGGCGAATAGTCGACTTAGGTTTGTTGAGAAAATTCTAGGAAAGTGTATCTCATCTATAAAAGAAACCGCGTGTAGAACACTGGTGCGATCCATTCTTGAGTACTGTTCGAGCGCTTGGGATCCCCATCAGACCGGATTATAGGAAAACATCAAAGCAATTCGGAGGCGTGCTGCCAGATTTGTTACAGGTAATTTCGATCACCGCCAATGTTGCGGAGGTGTTTCACGGAAAAAAAAATGAATAACTGGAGGGATGAGGACGTTACTTTTGCGATACATGAGAAAATTTAGAGAACCAGCATTTCCAGCTGACTGTAGAACGATTCGATTGCCATCAGTGTATATCTGGGTAAGGATCACAAAGCTATATAATAGAAATTAGAAGTCGTACGGAGTCTTTTACCCCTTGCCCCATTTGCGCTTGGAAAAGGAAAGGTACCCTCTGTCGTGCACCCTATGGTGGCTTACTGAATATGTATGCAGTTGTTGATGCCAATATGTAAGGAGTCAACATACACATTGACAATCTATGTTATTAGGCAAATGACCGAAGATTTTTGTTACTGCTTATTTAAGTCTGACTGTTTTGTCGATGTTCTGTAGCAATTTGTTACTGATTATCGATGGATGGTCAGTTACGTCACTATAAACATTCGAGCTCATATCCTTCAACAAACAACACCACTGATGCTCACACATTCGTTCATTTTTTTTATAGTTGTATATGAGAGAATATTGTCCCACAAGTTTGAAGTGTTACCCTGTTTCGATAGTTATAGACAATATAACGCTCATTATATGGAGCCCTGTTCATTGATTCTTTTTCGTAGACAACTCACCAGTGTTCTTCTACCAAAGTTCCTGTAACTGTATGCCAACTGCTTTTAACAATTAAGAGATAGAAAACACTAGTCTTCAATTTTCCACTGAAAGGTCTATGCATTTTCTTTTTAATTATTCATTTGTGTTATTTAATGCATTACATCCACTCATCTGATGTAGTTGAAAGCATTTCACAGCCCAGCGCCTCAAAGTGCAAGGCCCACTATTGGTTGTTATGTGCTAGGGGCAACTGCATGATGCTTGATGACCACGATGACTTCTAATGAGTGACGTCATCAAGATGGCATGTGTAAAATAAAACATTCAAAAACAGAGATGCATGAAGTCATCACGATGGAAGACGGCAGAAAACTGTTTTAAAAAAAGATGGCACTGGTAGAGAAATTCAAAAACCAAAGTTGACACTGCCTGGAAACTTAAACATTAAAAGCTGCAAAATGGTGGTGGTGGCAAAATTTTTAGTACTCATTAAATTAAACAACAAATCAAGGAACAAAGTATTTTGTATAACATGAAACAGGCCAATTAACGTATTGTATATCCCATCAAGTTCAAAGTGTCCATTATAGTACAGTATTCTGACGTTGAAAGTTATATAAACTGCTGCACCTGAATTGACGCCAGTTTCAAAAGTATGTGATTATTTATCGAAGTTTGGGTGTATGAACACACAAACACACGCACACACACACACTGCATGATGTTATACTTCTGTGAATACTGTACCGTATCATCACTAAATTTACTCTCGTATGTATGTACACAAAATAAAAAAAATCCAGTATTTCCACATCTGCTTCAAAATCTTGTCTCTTATCCACGCTAATAGATAGCTCGCGAAGTGTGTTCGGTGAATCAAAATTGAACTCACAAACTTCGCTCGCTGCGAGGGGCATTGTAATCTCCCCACGGAAAATTACCCTCTACCACGCAATAATTAATAAGGGTTAATCAAATCATCCACAATTATTTACGTTTGAAAAGTATCTGATCGGATTTTTTAGTAATATATGCGCCGACAGCTCGTCGACGCCAAGGTATTTTTCTAGTACGTTTATTCTTTGGAACAACAGAGGTACAGATATGTATGCTCCATGGTTATTATAGAGGGAGAAGGACACAGCTTCGGAAGTATCGTTTGGGAGATTGTCGGATTGCTAAAAGAGATTTATTTACTCTTCTTCGCGCTAAAACGAGCTAGGAACGTTTGTGCCGCTAGCGTGATAGATAAAGAGAAAGACAAAGACTGTAAAAGCAAATTATATGAGACTTGAAATCCACAGAAAACGGAACATGTACGGAAATGGATTCAATATACAATTTTCCTCAGAAATAAGGTTTGTGACCATTTTATTCTAGAGTGAATGACGAATGAGTTCTCTGTCTGAATCGTTGATGATTGTCTGGGCCCTGTAATTAATTGGGAAGTTTCAGCTGTGACGAAGAGAGCCTGCAATCTCTGAGTTTTTATAAATCGTCCAAAAAGGCTTCGTCCACATCTGAAATTGCAGATCTGTCGTAAACTGAACGAATTGTTCAAACGATCGATTTTCCCAACTGAATGCAGCGCTTAATAATAGTAACAAATGTAAAGATCTTTTCCAGCAAGCCAGCCGCTGAATATTAAGACGAAGGGCTCCACCAGAGATTCTACTAGGCTGATTTCACGTAAATAATATATTTAAACTGTACACAGATAAAGGACAGAGAGAGAGAGCGAATGAAATTCGAGAAATTACTCTGAATCCTCCATTAGCATAATTGTTTGTCTGTCTTTTCACGGATCAGCCTACATATAAACCACGAAGCCCTGACTTTATTATACCGATTTATGTGTGATAGTGAAGGAGTAATAAAGGCGACAGATACACCTCTGTACAGACAAAACATTACACCAAGTTAGCGGCAAGCTGCATTCACATAGACTTTCATCATTTACAAAAGTAGAGAGAATTCATTATACCTGGCCAGCAAGATCTCCGGATCTGTCCCCCATTGAGCATGTTTGGGACTGGATGAAGCGTCGTCTCACGCGGTCTGCACGTCCAGCACGAACGCTGGTCCAACTAAGGCGCCAGGTGGAAATGGCATGGCAAGCCGTTCCACAGGACTACATCCAGCATCTCTACGATCGTCTCCATGGGAGAATAGCAGCCTGCATTGCTGCGAAAGGTGGATATACACTGTACTAGTGCCGACATTGTGCATGCTCTGTTGCCTGTGTCTATGTGCCTGTGGTTCTGTCAGTGTGATCATGTGATGTATCTGACCCCAGGAATGTGTCAATAAAGTTTCCCCTTCCTGGGACAATGAATTCACGGTGTTCTTATTTCAATTTCCAGGAGTGTACTTTCAGAAACTACTTCCTGACACTTAAATCTATACTCGATGCTAACAAATTTCTCTCCTGCAGAAATGCTGTCCTTGCCATTGCCAGCCAACATTTTATATCCTCTCTACTTCGACCATCATCCTTTCTTTCAGGAGTGCTAGTTCTGCAAGGTTCGCAGGGGAGCTTCTGTAAAGTTTGGAAGGTAGTAGACGAGGTACTGGCAAAAGTAAAGTTGTGAGGACGGGGCGTGAGTCGTGCTTGGGTAGCTCAGTTGGTAGAGCGCTTGCCCGCGAAAGGCAAAGGTCCCGAGTTCGAGTCTCGGTCCGGCACACAGTTTTAATCTGCCAGGAAGTTTCATATCAGCGCACACTCCGCTGCAGAGTGGAAATTTCATTCTGGAAACATCCCCCAAGCTGTGGCTAAGCCATGTCTCCGCAATATCCTTTCTTTCAGGAGTGCTAGTTCTGCAAGGTTCGCAGGAGAGCTTCTGTAAAGTTTGGAAGGTAGGAGACGAGGTACTGGCAGAAGTAAAGCTGTGAGTACCGGACGTGAGTCGTGCTTCGGTAGCTAAGATGGTAGAGCACTTGCCCGCGAAAGGCAAAGGTCCCGAGTTCGAGTCTCGGTCCGGCACACAGTTTTAATCTGCCAGGAAGTTTCATCATTAGTTATTTTGCTCCCCAAATAGCAAAACTCCTTTACTACTTTAAGTGTCTCATTTCCTAATATAATTCCCTCAGCATCAGCAGACTTAATTCGACTACATTCCATTATCCTCGTTTTGCTTTTGTTGATGTTCATCTTATATCCTCCTTTCAAGACACTGTCCATTCCGTTCAACTGCTCTTCCAAGTCCTTTGCTGTCTGTGACAGAATTACAATGTCATCGGCGAACCTCAAAGTTTTTATTTCTTCTCCATGGATTTTAATACCTACACCAATATTTTCTTTTGTTTCCTTTACTGCTTGCTCAATATACAGATTGAATATCATCGGGGAGGGGCCACAACCCTGTCTCACTCCCTTCCCAACCACTGCTTCCCTTTCATGTCCCTCGACTCTTATAACTGCCATCTGGTTTCTGTACAAATTGCAAATAGCCTTTCGCTCCCTGTATTTTACCACTTCCACCTTTAGAATTTCAAAGAGAGTATTCCAGTCAACATTGTCAAAAGCTTTCTCTAAGTCTACAAATGTTAGAAACGTAGGTTTGCCTTTCCTTAATCTATTTTCTAAGATAAGTCGTAAGGTCAGTATTGCCTCACGTGTTCTAACATTTCTACGGAATCCAAACTGATCTTTCCCGAGGTCGGCTTCTACCAGTTTTTCCATTCGTCTGTAAAGAATACGCGTTAGTATTTTGCAGCCGTGGCTTATTAAACTGATAGTTCGGTAATTTTCACATCTGTCAACACCTGCTTTCTTTGGGATTGGAATTATTATATTCTTCTTAACAATTTTGTAACTTAACAATTGTTTCTTTGTTGCCTTTACATGTACTCTTAATTTTTAAAAATTCATCGTTTTGAGCCTTAACTGTTTCTTAAACTCTGTTAACTAACGTGCTCGATTGTTTACCTTGTTCATTAGCTTTTGTGTTAAGATCTTGCATTTTATTTTCAAATTCTTCATGTTTGGTATCACATTCCTTTCGGAGCTCCTTATGTTTCTGGTTAAGTGAATTAGTGAGCTCAGTTCGCAAGTTAACCATTGTATTTGATAAACTATTTATTTCTTCATTGGCGTTCGTACTTTCCTGTTTGATTTCTCTCAACATCTACACTATCAAATCGTTAGTACTAACACTCGTTCCCGTTTGTTGACTACTCACTGGTGTGGAACTAAGCGTCGTTGAATCGAAACTAACTACACCACCATCCTCCATTACGTTAAGTGTGGTATTCTCAAGTCCAAACTCGCATTCTACATTGACTAAAGCATTAATTTGTCCCTTCTCATTAATAACTTCACTGTTGTTTTGCGTTGTGTCCGCTATGTTAACAATGTTCACAAAAATCACTGTCCATTAATAATTAGTTCCAACACTTAATTTAAAAGATGATATTATAAATATCACAGTCTCTAACATAGTTCAGAGGTCCTTTCCTAATTTCTCCTGTGCAACGTGGAAAACAATTAGAAACGAAGCGCCGCGGTCGCAATTAGGTGCTTTACTCACCTGTTGTTGTGCCGTCTTCTCCGACGATCCAAAGATTGCGAAGGAATCGACGTCCGACACACGCGTCGCCAAATATAAGCTCCCGTCTCCTTGGAGATTATGTGGGTTAATTAATGATTACTATGTTACAATCCTCTTGTTGTAGTTGACCGTGTATATCGAGACTTCGTTATTGTTAAATGCAATGGTGTGGTACTAACTGATGGAGACGCATTAAGAACTGGTAAAATTTAATTTATTTCCTTTATCACACTGCACAAACATAAACACACTATTATTCAAACTGTATGCCACTACTGTTAGAGGTAAATCCTTCGCTACGCAACCGCCTTTGGTTCACGCAGCCTACAGCTTCCACAGCCTCTCCACAACTGCCTCTGCTTGCGATTCCCTGCACCACTGGCCATTGTCGCCCTCCAAAGAACAACCAGTTACAGATACTACACACCAGTACCCTCACATACTCCATAATGTACTTTGGACTTTCCTGAACATTTTGGCATATAATACATTGAAATCAGACAATTGTGAGACCTTCAAATATCATTTTGAATGTTGACGAGTGACTCAAGTCTCGCGGCTACGCATATACTGCCACAGTTGAGCAATCATATCTTGGGAACTACACGGTCTAGAAGGCTGTGAATTGCTTTGTTTAGTGCCTACTGTAACGCCTCGGAAGATGGCATTACGAATAAACAAATCAGTCCTTTGCTTCTGATACTAGCTTTCGTTTAAAGTAGTGTGGTTATCGGCTATTTTTGTAGTAAGCTAACTTCTATTGCTCTTTATACGTAAATAAATTGACTAAGCGTAAACGTACCTTCAAGAAACGGAAATCTGCAGGTAACGCATATGTGAGACCTGCATTTTCATCGAGTATCAACCGATGAAAGCCATCCATGCTTTGTGTCCACCTCCACCAAACACTTGGTGTAAATATAGGCAAGCTGAATTTTCTGGCACCCTGCTTGAATTTACACAGAAACATAATGTGCTGACCGAAGTGCCGTAGAGCACATATGGGCAGAGATGGAGAAAAGTATTAGGTATAGAACAACAGCACCGACAACCAAGCTGGCGTTGTCCGAAGCAGTTCATGACGCTTGGGAAGAGTTGTTATAGAATAACAGATTGCTCCGGAAACTTGTTGCCTCTATTGCGGCTAAATGCAGTTTTAGATGAGCTGGAAACTGGACACGTTAGTGAATTATTGTGTTGCCAGGAAAAATTTGTTTATGACAAATGAACGTTTTCAAAACATTCAAATGCGTGTAAATTCCTGAGGGACCAAACTGCTGACGTCATCGGTCCCTAGACTTACGCATTACTCAAACTAAATTATGTTAAAAACAACACACACTCACGCCTGAGGGAGGATTCGAACCTCCGTTGGGAGGGGCTGCGCAGTCCGTGGCATGGCGCCTTAAACCGCGCAGTCAGATAGTTCAAATGGATCTGAGCACTATGGGACTTAACATCTGAGGTCATCAGTCCCGTAGAACTTAGAACTACGTAAACCTAACTGACCTAAGGACATCACACACATCCATGCCCGAGCCGCGCAGTCACTCCGCGCAAAATGAACGTTTTGTTTTCCCTCGAAGAAGATGAAAAAGTCGTATGTCTTATCTATATTTGTATGAAAAAAGAGGAGAAGAGTATACATAAAAACTAGGCTGTCAATTTCACTCTTTCCAGTCACTAAACAAATTCATGATTTTACGTTATTTTACGACCATTGACCAAAAAGACTGAGACAAACGGGAAACTAATTTCCTTTTGTCACACAGCGTCGTGTCAATGCCGATGAAGGGATCAAAGAGAAAGTGTTTAGTTCTTTTACGTCGAGAAAAACATCCTACTAATTTTTGTTCTCTTTATTTAATTGCTGACAGGAACCCAACTCCGGAGGTAGCACAAAAGAAATATTTTCTTTCAATGCCAAATAGAAATCGCTATACGTATAAGAAAAAGTGCTGCAATACCGGTGATGTAGATGTAGTCAAGCGTTTGAGTCCAATACATACTCGGTTACATACTTAAGAATTCCTTAAAATCAAGAATATTTACCAATTCTCGTTGTCCTCCTAAACTAATAACTCTTACCATGAATTAAAGGTCATGGAAGTGACAAGACTCGAACTCCCCCACCTGCGGATTAGAAACGAATGACCTTAACAAATAAGCCGCTGTACCACTGCGTACGCTGTACTTAAATGGTATGATACGGTCGGTAACGTCGCACCTTTTCCATGAAAAAAGGTGCTCGTACAGAACTTGGCTTGAGAATCTTTTCAGCATGTATTTTTTCGTCCTGTCCGCCTGCTTATCTGAGAGGTATCGTGCTTACCTACTACGCAGCGGGCCCGGATTCGATTCCCGGCCTGCTTGGAGATTTTCTCCTCTCATGGATTGGGTGCTGTGTTGTCCTTTTCATCTCATAATCACAGACACGGAAGTCGCCCAAGTGATGTAACCTAAAATAAGACTTGCAACGCGGCGGCCGAACTTGCCCAAATGGCACTCCCATCTATCAACGCCACACGATCATTTCTTTTCGTTTCTATCACCGTGATTGAACTATATTGGAAAATACGGTTGAATTATTCACTTATTATATTTTAGGACGAAAGTTCCACTTACTGAAAGAAAACTATTTCAGTCACAGTTGTGAAATGTTTCAAGTAAATCAGACAGTAATCAAAAAGTATATATCCAAGGAAAATGTGTCCTTTGTGATGCAGATACAAAAAGAAAATTATGAAAAAGTTTGCAGTTCTGCTAATCAGTATATTTTTCTCTTCCAGATTTACCTCAGTATGTTCATTGCCTCCGTAATTTTTGTCTTGGGTGATGATTCCCTAAATGAAAAGCTACTTACAAATTACTGACTTTAATGTTTCCTTTGAGCCTTTTCTGAGCCTTTTTTGTGAAGCATCTCGGAATTTCCTAAACAGATATTTCTGCTCACTCCTACTGTGTATTAAATGGAGGTTGTCAGATGGCTTATGATGCAGAGCTTGTCTTACGATTTAGTCATTGTATCTCATTCTGGCCGTTTGCAGACCGAACAAAGAAAACAAGAAAAATATACTTCCAACCTGCAGTGAGATTCGAGCCGACAGGCTTATCAACGAGTGTACTAGATATCGAACGTGTTACCGCTGAGCCAACATGTGCTGTGGTGTACCTTTTTTCACTAAGTCCATGTTTCCTAATGTAGGTTACTAAGTACTGGGTGCCAAATGTCAAATCTTGGTTCAAACAATGGAATTAACGAACTCAGTGTCACATCTCAAATGGAAGCCATGCAGAATATTTCATCGAGATGACAAGAAAGTACAGTATTAGACATAAAACGTGGCCGCAGGCTGGCAGCCTCAGATACTAATTCCGAGTCTTTCACTTCAGGCAGCCAAATTTCCCGACCCCACTCAGAATTCTAAGTTTCGCCACATGCGCCATCTGGCAACAGTGTTGTATGTGGAAGTGAATGTAAGAAGGCCTGTCAGTCTTCTCCAGCTGTTACGAATGCAGATAGATGACTGTGCAGTACATCCATTTGGCCACATACACCAAAATATACCAGACGGCGTCCTTTACCGATGCAGTTAGGTTATCTACATACTTATAGCACAACTGGTCATCTTACCCTGTGAGGATGGGCGTCACAGAGTATTTTCGCATTCGTTGGTGGGGAGGCTTGCGTGCCTCAGCGATACAGATAGCCGCACCGTAGGTGCAACCACAACGGAGGGGTATCTGTTGAGAGGCCAGACAAACGTGTGGTTCCTGAAGAGGGGCAGCAGCCTTTTCAGTAGTTGCAGGGGCAACAGTCTGGATGACTGACTGATCTGGCCTTGTAGCACTAACCAAAACCGCCTTGTTGTGCTGGTACTGCGAACGGTTGAAAGCAAGGGGAAACTACAGCTGTAATTTTTCCCGAGGGCATGCAGCTTGACTTGATGGTTAAATAATGTTGGTGTCTTCTTGGGTGAAACATGCTGGAGGTAAACTAGTCCCCCACTCAAGTCTCCGCGCGGGGACTACTCAAGAGGACGTCGTTATCAGTAGAAAGAAAGCTGGCGTTCTACGGATCAGAGTGTGGAATGTCAGATCCCTTAATCGGGCAGATAGGTTAGAAAATTTAGAAAGGGAAATGGATAGGTTAAAGTTAGATATAGAGGGAATTAATGAAGTTCTGTGGCAGGAGGAACAAGAATTGTGGTCAGGTGAATACAGGGATATAAATACAAAATCAAATACGGGTAATGCTGGAGTATGTTTAATAACGAATAAAAAATAGGAGTGCGGGTAAGCTACTACAAACAGCATAGTGAACGCATTATTGTGGCCAAGATAGACACGAAACCCACGCCTACTACAGTAGTACAAGTTTATATTCCAACTAGCTCTGCAGATGACGAAGAAATTGAAGAAATGTATGATGAGATAAAAGAAATTACTCAGGTAGTGAAGGGAGACGAAAATTTAATAGTCATGGGTGACAGGAATTCGATAGTATGAAAAGGGAGAGAAATAGTAGGTGAATATGGATTGGGGGTAAGAAATGAAAGAGGAAGCCGCCTAGTAGAATTCTGTACAGAGTATAACTTAATAATAGCTAACACTTGGTTCAAGAATCATGAAAGAAGGCTGTATACTTGGAACAAGCCTGGAGATACTAGAAGGTACCAGATAGATTATATTATGGTAAGACAGAGATGTAGGAACCAGGTTTTAAATTGTAAGACATTTCCAGGGGCAGATGTGGACTCTGACCACAATCTGTTGGTTATGAACGGTAGATTAAAACTAAAGAAACTGCAAAAAGGTGAGAATTTAAGAACTTGGGATCTGGATAAACTGACTAAACCAGAGATTGTACAGAGTTTCAGGGATAGCATAAGGGAACAATTGACAGGAATGGGGGAAAGAAATACAGTAGAAGAAGAATGGGTAGCTCTGAGGGATGAAATAGTGACGGTAGCAGAGAATCAAGTAAATAAAAATACGAGGGCTAGTAGAAATCCTTGGGTAACAGATAAATATTGACTTTAATTGATGAAAGGAGAAAATATAAAAATGCAGTAAATGAAGCAGGCAATAAGGAATACAACCGTCTCAAAAATGAGATCGACAGGAAGTGCAAAATGGCTAAGCAGGGATGGCTAGAGGACAAATGTAAGGATGTAGAGGCTTATCTCACTAGGGGTAAGATAGATACTGTCTACAGGAAAATTAAAGAGACTTTTGGAGAAAAGACAACTGTTGTGGCGTAACAAGACAGCCACGCCACTCGGAAGTAGCCGAAAGGCACGCGTTAACTCACGCAGGCTAGTAGATAGGTCTGAAACAGGATACGTAATGAATGCTATAAAGAAAAGTACGTAGCTCCTGGAATACTTAACTTTAATCCATCCTTGTGGTACATCGCTCTTGACGATACAAGTGAGACTCTTTAGATACAAGCTATGTAATGCTAATGGCGCCTTGCTAGGTCGTAGCCATTGACTTAGCTGAAGGCTATTCTAACTATCTGCTCTGCAAATGAGCGAGGCTTCGTCAGTGTGCATCGCTAGCTAAGTCGTCCGTACAACTGGGGCGAGTGCTAGTCCGTCTCTCGAGACCTGCCGTGTGGTGGCGCTCGGTCTGCGATCACTAACAGTGGCGACACGCGGGTCCGACATGTACTAATGGACCGCGGCCGATTTAAAGCTACCACCTAGCAAGTGTGGTGTCTGGCGGTGACACCACAACAACCACTTGTATGAATATCAAGAACTGAGATGGAAATCCAGTTCTAGGGAAAGAAGCGAAAGCAGAAAGGTGGAAGGAGTAAATAGAGGGTCTATACAAGTGTGATGTTCTTGAGGACAATATTACGGAAATGGAAGACAATGTAGATGAAGATGAAATATGATACTGCGTGAAGAGTTTGACAGAGCACTGAAAGACCTTAGTCGAAATAAAAGCCCTGGGAGTAGACAACATTCCATTAGAACTAGCATTTCTGGACTTAGAGAAAGCTTTTGACAAAGATGACTGGAATACTCTCTTTCAAATTCTGAAGGTGGCACAGATAAAATACTGGGAGCGAAAGGCTATTTAAAAATGGTTCAAATGGCTCTGAGCTCTATGGGACTTAACTGCTGAGGTCATCAGTACCCTAGAACTTAGAAATACTTAAACCTAACGAACCTAAGGACATCACATACATCCATGCCCGAGGCAGGATTAGAACCTGCGACCGCAGCGGTCACGCGGTTCCAGACTGAAAGGCTATTTACAATTTCTACAGAAACCAGATGGCAGTTATAAGAGTCGAGGGACATGAAAGGGGAGCAGTGGTTAGGAAGGGAGTGAGACAGGGTTGTAGCCTCTCCCCGATGTTATTCAATCTGTATATTGAGCAAGCAGTGAAGGAAACAAAAGAAAAATTCGGAGTAGGTATTAAAATCCATGGAGAATAAATAAAAACTTTTAGGTTCGCTGATGACATTGTAATTCTGTCTGAGACAGTATAGGACTTGGAAGAGTAGTTGAACGGAGTGGACAGTGTGTAGAAAGGATGATATAAGATGAACATCAACAAAAGCAAAACGAGGATAATGGAATGTAGTCGTTTTAAGTTGGGTGACGCTGAAGGAATTAGATTAGGAAATGAGACACTTAAAGTAGTAAAGGAGTTTTGCTATTTGGGGAGCAAAATAACTGATGATGGCCGAAGTAGGGAGGATATAAAATGTAGACTGGCAATGGCAAGGAAAGCGTTTCTGCAGAAGAGAAATTTGTTAACATCGAGTATAGATTTAAGTGTCAGGAAGTCGTTTCTGAAAGTATTTGTATGGAGTGTAGCCATGTATGGAAGTGAAACATGGAGGATAAATAGTTTGGACAAACAGAGAATAGAAGCTTTCGAAATGCGGTGCTACAGAAGAATGCTGAAGATTAGATAGGTAGATGACATAACTAATGAGGAGGTATTGAATAGAATTGGGGAGAAGAGGAGTTTGTGGCACAACTTGACTAGAAGAAGGGATCGGTTGGTAGGGCATGTTCTGAGGCATCAAGAGATGACCAATTTAGTATTCGAGGGCAGCGTGGAGGGTAAAAATCGTAGACGGAGACCAAGAGAGGAATACACTAAGCAGATTCAGAAGGATGTAGGATGCAGTAGGTACTGGGAGATGAAGAAGTTTGCACAGGATAGAGTAGCATGGAGAGCTGCATCAAATTAGTCTCAGGACTGACGACCACAACAACAATAACAGGCTAAAGTCGGAGAGTGACAATTCTCTCCCACATTGTCCTCGATCAATCCTCGCTGCAACACGGTCGCCAATTTAATCTGCATTTGACCATAAGTATGAGGGTCCTACACCAATACATTCCATATCACATGATGAAACAGGGCGAGCTGCGTCTGCAACTGCTGTTCAGCGAAGATTTTACCGCACCAATCTTACCCAAGGTGTCCATCCAAATGCAAAAGATCTCTCCAGATGCTACATGTCGAAGAGGGTAGCACCCCTTATTGGTGTATAATATGCATGAGAGTGTTGCAGTATATAACAGACAGTTAAGAAGAAATGTGTGGTTTATTCATGATGGAGCTCCAATCAGATGGAACTTGAAAAATGTCACGTAAATCAACTGTACTATCAATCATGAAGTATTGTTCAACTGTCTGCAATCAGTACCAGAAAGGTACTGAAATGAACATGGAGGATAAACACACACACCTATGGCTCAATGGGTCTGCACCAAAAAATGCTACACTGTTAAAGTCATATGATTTCTGACATGCAGGATATATTTGTCCAACATCAGACATACAACCACCCTGCATGTGTCATACTCCAATCACTACGGTGAAAAACTTTAGAATGATAAAACTACTTCCTTCTGCAGTATTTTGGCATCCTAGGAAGGCATCTTCAGTGTACATCCGCCACTCGAGCTGCTTATAAAACAACTAGAATGAAGTCAGGAGACTGCTATTCTGCCTCTTAGGAAATTAATTGTTTTTATATGTCTTTTTAAGTCGGAAAACGTACGTACCCTCAATCACAATTCCCATGTCAGTCACACTTATTATTATTAGTAGTAGTAGTATCGGTTTTGACAGATGTGGCTATGTGTCACTAGGAAATGAAGTGGCCGTGCGGTTCTAGGCGCTCCAGTCTGTAACCGCGTGACCGCTACGGTCGCAGCTTCGAATCCTGCCTCTGGCATGGATGTGTGTGTTGTCCTTAGGTTAGTTAGGTTTAAGTAGTTCTAAGTTCTATGGGACTTACGACCTCAGCAGTTGAGTCCCATACTGCTCAGAACCATTTGAACCATTTTTTGAAATGGGGCGATGAAAACCAGCATGAAAATTTTCGATAGCTGTTACACTGAGGTACCGCCCACGCCCTGCTGCAAGAAGATGTACACGAAGAAGCAGTAACTTCATGTGAGGGTGTAAGCACCATGATCAATAGCCAAAGGAGATGCAACAGTTTTATTGCTGTTTACAGGTCTGGTTCCATCCCTCTTACACGAACAAGTCCTAATCTGATGTTTTGCTCATGTTTAGGACAATGTGGTAATTTTGTCATAACGGCATGTCTCTTAAGTACACACCCCTCACACTATTAAAGGTGATACATGTGTCATCGGTCCATTCTCCAACAGAACAATCTAGGGAATGACTTAAACATGATAAACGCATGGAGTCTTCTCCTTAATACTTAAGGAATAAAATTGCTTGTGAGAGCCAACCGTAATTCGGTGAAATCTGTATTCGACTGCATATGTGAAAACACAGTTATGGATTGGGATACATACGTTTCGTCTGCTTTGATGTGGTGCCTGTATGTAATAGTTATGTTGCCTCTGTTGAAGTATGTGTTACGAAAACGCACGTAGTTTACAGGGGGAGGGGAAGTAGGAGAGTTCAAATTGAATGCAGCACAATCTTTAAGCTTTTCTCCGTATTGAGTGTTCGCTTATCCCCAACCCACCTCAATTCTCTCGCATTTCATGGTACTTTTTCTCTAATTTTATGTATTATCAATTAATTTACGTGATTTGCAAGGTGGTTTTGCTAATTAACATATTTCGTAGTGTTTCTCTCATTTTTACGTATTTCCCATCAATTTGTCGTAATTACACCAGGTTTTATTCGATTTTTACCAATTTCAAGTCATTTTTCATATTTTTCGATATTTTTCCATATGTATATGCTCGTATTGTTGGCATACCAATGCGTTGTTTAATTTTATACGAGGATATTTGCGTGTCCTATACACAAGTCTACTCAAAATCATAAAAATTCCGCTCTTTTTGCATTCTGAATAGAAAGATAATTAAAAGTATAGTAAGACTCGCCTTGTACCTGGATGAGACTCAGCGAGTGTTGCAGATTGGAAACTTGTAGTCTGGAAACAAATCCGTTTACTGCTATGATACATGAAAGAGCTTGCCTGTGGACTCATGTAGCGATGCACCTGATAGGAACTCAAAGTCTGGCACAACTCTACACTTTCATCTGACTTCCACTCTATCATGTAGGGATTTGCAACCGGGAGCTGACTGTGTACAGAATTGATTTCTGCTGCTGCTCTGATATATTTTTCCCGTAAGTACATGCTCTTATTGCTTACCAGATGATCTTCGCTACTTTTGTGTACACCTTCCATCTTTGATAAACTCCCAAAACCATATCAGGACATCTACAAACTGTAAATTTCGGGTATCTTTTTTATCCTAGTAATAAGTTATTCGTTAGTTGACAGTGCATCACCTGCACTTAGCATCCTGGAATGTGAGAGATTCCCTTCCCAATACCTACAGAGTGCGCACCTTCAGCAACGTCATTTATAGACGAACAGTTAGCAAGTTATGCATTCGAACCACAACCGTTGCCGCTGACAGCTCTAGACACATAAAATTATGCATGCATATTACCAATCACGAAGTTTCGATTTTAACCGCTTTTACATTATTTCCGAAGTCCCACATCCCAACAAATAGCGAAATCCTCTTCGCAAAACGATTCTGCGGGGGACGTAATCACATTTATGCCACACATTTCTTGTTAATCATCTGTTATGTCACCACAACACTCTCGTGTCTCCTATACACCGATAAGGCGTGATAATCTCCTTGGCATTTGTGCATTTGGATGGGTGCTTGGGTAAGATTGGTGCAAACAGCCTTTGCTGAATAGTAGTTATGGACACAGCTCGCTCTACTCCTTCAAGTGATGTGGAATGTAATGATTGTAGGACCCCATACTTCTGATCAGTTACAGAGCAAATTTGCGACCGTATTGCAGGCAGGATTGGTCAAGGACAGTGTACGAGGGAACTGTCAGTCTCCGACTTTATCCTACGAATGCGAAAATACTTTGTGACGCCTATCCACACAAGGAAAGATGCCCAGTCATAATTGTAAATTCTGCACTATGTTCGATGTGCTGGAAATATGTAGATGACCTAATTGCATCGCTATAGGACGCTGTCTAGTATATTTTGATGTACACTCCTGGAAATGGAAAACAGAACACATTGACACCGGTGTGTCAGACCCACCATACTTGCTCCGGACACTGCGAGAGGGCTGTACAAGCAATGATCACACGCAAGGCACAGCGGACACACCAGGAACCGCGGTGTTGGCCGTCGAATGGCGCTAGCTGCGCAGCATTTGTGCACCGCCGCCGTCAGTGTCAGCCAGTTTGCCGTGGCATACGGAGCTCCATCGCAGTCTTTAACACTGGTAGCATGCCGCGACAGCGTGGACGTGAACCGTATGTGCAGTTGACGGACTTTGAGCGAGGGCGTATAGTGGGCATGCGGGAGGCCGGGTGGACGTACCGCCGAATTGCTCAACACGTGGGGCGTGAGGTCTCCACAGTACATCGATGTTGTCGCCAGTGGTCGGCGGAAGGTGCACGTGCCCGTCGACCTGGGACCGGACCGCAGCGACGCACGGATGCACGCCAAGACCGTAGGATCCTACGCAATGCCGTAGGGGACCGCACTGCCACTTCCCAGCAAATTACGGACACTGTTGCTCCTGGGGTATCGGCGAGGACCATTCGCAACCGTCTCCATGAAGCTGGGCTACGGTCCCGCACACCGTTAGGCCGTCTTCCGCTCACGCCCCAACATCGTGCAGCCCGCCTCCAGTGGTGTCGCGACAGGCGTGAATGGAGGGCCGAATGGAGACGTGTCGTCTTCAGCGATGAGAGTCGCTTCTGCCTTGGTGCCAATGATGGTCGTATGCGTGTTTGGCGCCGTGCAGGTGAGCGCCACAATCAGGACTGCATACGACTGAGGCACACAGGGCCAACACCCGGCATCATGGTGTGGGGAGCGATCTCCTACACTGGCCGTACACCACTGGTGATCGTCGAGGGGACACTGAATAGTGCACGGTACATCCAAACCGTCATCGAACCCATCGTTCTACCATTCCTAGACCGGCAAGGGAACTTGCTGTTCCAACAGGACAATGCACGTCCGCATGTATCCCGTGCCACCCAACGTGCTCTAGAAGGAGTAAGTCAACTACCCTGGCCAGCAAGATCTCCGGATCTGTCCCCAATTGAGCATGTTTGGGACTGGATGAAGCGTCGTCTCACGCGGTCTGCACGTCCAGCGCGAACGCTTGTCCAACTGAGGCGCCAGGTGGAAATGGCATGGCAAGCCGTTCCACAGGACTACATCCAGCATCTCTACGATCGTCTCCATGGGAGAATAGCAGCCTGCATTGCTGCGAAAGGTGGATATACACTGTACTAGTGCCGACATTGTGCATGCTCTGTTGCCTGTGTCTATGTGCCTGTGGTTCTGTCAGTGTGATCATGTGATGTATCTGACCCCAGGAATGTGTCAATAAAGTTTCCCCTTCCTGGGACAATGAATTCACGGTGTTCTTATTTCAATTTCCAGGAGTGTATATGGACGAATGACGTAGCGCACAGTCATCTATCTGCATTCGCAATCTGGCATATGGTACTTGCAGAGTAGTGGTGGGGTGATTTAGTGATGATACAAAAATTGGGAACGAATCTGCTGTATCATTGGCTGGCATTGAAATTATGGAACAACTGACAAAACTGCTAAAAATGGTGTGCTTTCAACGGTTGTGCATATTAGTACATGGTCCCATATCAATGATGTCTTTCCCATCACATCCGTCCACTGGTACGCTGTTATAAACAGAGTGTCCCCACCCAACAAAGCGAGAGATGAAGAGAGCCGTGCTGGAGCACTCGATATCTGCTACTTGTCACAATGGAACATGGGATAAATGTACAGATCATTATGCTCAGACAGTTGTTAGGAAGCGTTCCTCAATTCTGCAGACTCGTCCGATTCCCATATGCTACAACGCCCTCCAAATTTTTCTACCATCCTGTGTGATGTGGGAGGTGCATAGTTTATACCATGTGACATTCAGCTTTTGTAATAGCCAGTCTATCGAAATATGTTAATGTCAGTTTAGCACCTGACATAGACCTTGAAGTCATAGCAGAAAAACAAAGTGTGTGGTGGTGTACGAAGCTGTAGTCGTAAACTGCTTGGATGTGTTACAGCTGCAAGAAACTGCTTATGAAGGTACAATACACTAAACCTCTTTGTGACTCATAGGCTGTTGGATACGGTCTTACCCAAGTACAGTCGACAAAACTCTTCGTAGGTCTGTGCAAACGACTTCGACGACTGGCCACCGGTTCCAGTGGAGCGATATGTGTATATGTAATATGCTCGATGTCAGTCCGCAGATGGTATTGTTTTTCGATGTAGCGGAAGAGAGAGAGACGTGGTAAAATCTTATAGGAGGTTCTATTACAAGCAGTGGTATAACTGGTTAAGGTTTGGCTGCAGACAGTTCTCTCAAAACTACACTGCTTTTGCTCATAAAACTAATAAAAATCGGCTGTATCTATTCTCGTGGAATCATGACTTTTTATTATTATCATCGCGATTACGTGTTTAAAACTAGCTGTTCCTGCAACTCCTGTGTTATTTCATACTTCATAACCTCAAATTGCCGGCCGCGGTGGTCTCACGGTTCTAGGCGCGCAGTCCGGAACCGTGCGACTGCTACGGTCGCAGGTTCGAATCCTGCCTCGGGCATGGATGTGTGTGATGTCCTTAGGTTGGTTAGGTTTAAGTAGTTCTAAGTTCTAGGGGACTAATGACCACAGCAGTTGAGTCCCATAGTGCTCAGAGCCATTTGAACCATCTAATTACAAACTAAACACCACTTGAATTATAGCTTGTTGTGGAACTTCGAAATGGTAATGTTTTTTCCCGGCATATGAGTAGATTGTGTGAAACAGGCAGCGATGATTAGTTCGTGAGCGCCCGTTGAGGAGGACACAGATGCAACTGCTACTCCCTCTGCAAAATTTTTTGGATGACGATTTTCCCCTATGACATGTTGATCATGAGTGCTGTTTTTTTCACAATTTCGATGAGTAATTAGAACCGTGAAGCATTTTCCATTAGTTACGCTAGCTTGTATTGCCTTCGATTACCTGGGCTGCAGAATGATTGTCAAACAGGTGTCTGTAGCGAACGCTGGTGTCGAACAGCTATAGATACATTCCTCAGCTGTATGGTTACATGTAATACACTTATTAATCTCCTCTCTGTCAAACACCAGCATCTCTTCAGTTGAACACTCTTCCCAGAAAAAAAATAAAAAATAAAAAAATAAAAATAAAATAAAAAAAATAAAAAATAAAATAAAAATAGTACCTTTCACTCTACCCTTTTTTCCCTTCAGATTATAGGTGAAGGATGGAGTTTGACTACGTCTGCCACTAGTTTCCAGTCGAATTGGGAAATTTGATCGGAGCAGGATAATACCAGTGGAATGGTATCATCATTTTTTGAGATGCATTGCGCTTTTAAGCGCTCCTTGTGTAGCGCTGTGCATGTAGTTGTGTTATTAGGACCAATCTTTATTGATTAATTACGTAATTAGGGTCGTTCTCTACTTCCGTTTCGCAACAAAAATAAAGTACAACAAACTAACCTTCCTCTCTTGCATCTGGACAGTTTCCGTGTGTTGAGGGGTGTACTTGGCTTTCGTGTCTAGAAGTACCAGGGCTCGAGTCCCAGAAAGTACACCGCCAGGGGGGGGGGGGGTTCAGGACGGACGTCAACACAGCACGAGCAATTGAGTAACTTCTCCAGCTCTGTGTCGAAATTTTATGACGCATTAGCAGCTAAGACGTTTTCCCGCTCTCCCACAGATGGCACATGCGTTTCTGTCGAAGACAGTGTATGCTGCTTTCACTCGGTATATAACATCTTTTTCACGGAAAAGGTGTGATGTCACAGATCATATCATACAGCTACGTAAGCACAGTATTCGCGATTAGTAGAATGATGTAGTGGTTAAGGTGGTCAGTTTCTAATTCGCAGGTACGGGGTTCGAATCTTGTCGCTTTCATGAAATTTAGTTCGTGGTAGGAGAACAACGGGAACTAGTAAGTATTTTTAATTTTTAGGAATTCGTAAGTATATAACCGAGTATGTAGTGGACTTAAACGCTGGACTACGTCTACACCGCCAATCTTGCACCACTTTTTTTCTTTATGTATTGTGATTCCTGCTTATCATTAGAAAAAAATAATGTCTTCTTTGAGCTTTCTTCGGAATGTGGATAGCGCCGGAAAGTAAATAAAGAGAACACAAATTAATATGACGCTTTTTCTATACGTAACTTTGATGCCTTTATCGGCACTGACGTCATGTACCATGTGACAAGAAAAAAATTGCTTTCATGTTTGTCTCAGTCTTTTTGGTCGTAAAACAATTTAAAATCAAGAGTGAGTTTAACGACTGAAAAAAGTGAAATAGACAGCCTAGTTTTTATGTATAATATGCTCCTCTTTCATTCATAAAAAAAGAGATAAGACAAACGAATTTCGCTCTTCTTCGACGGAAAACAAAACGTCCATTTGTGATAAACAAAACTTTTTCCCCGATAACACAATAATTCACTAACGTGTCCTGTTTCCGGCTTCATCTACGATTACATTTAGCCGCCGGGGAGGCGACAAGTTTCCGGATGACTTATTCTGCGACAACTCTTCCCATTCGCCATGAGCTGCTTCGGAGAGCGCTCGCTTGATTGGCGGTGCTGGTGTTCTATACCTAATAATATTCTCCATCCCTGCCCATATGTGCTATACGGGACTGAGGTCAGCACCTTTGGGAGGCTAGTCCTACAGATCAAGGTCTCCGTTCATCTGAAACAAGTACTTTTCACAGTTCGCGGTGTGGACAGAGGAACGATTATGTTATAAGTTTATTCTGTCTCCCAAAAATCTCAGACGAACAAAAGGCAACATTACATTCTCCATTATATCGCAATCGTAATGACCAGATAATGGACAGTCCATTTGCCACTGAACGCCACAATCAGTTGCTGATATCCATCCACACACTGTGACAGCAGTTCGGCCACACCTTTGCCTCCGATGACCATATTTGCTGTCTAATCTCTCTCCACTTTGTCGATATACATGGACTGAAGTATTTGGTGTAGTACGAGGGCAATCCCAAAAGTAAGAAGAATGTGTGTGAAATCTTATGGGACTTAACTGCTAACGTCATCAGTCCCTAAGCTTACACACTACTTAACCTAAATTATCCTAAGGACAAACACACACACCCATGCCCGAGGGAGGACTCGAACCTCCTCCAGGACCAGCCGCACAGTCCATGACAGCAGCGCCTCAGACCGCTCGGCTAATTCCGCGCGGCCCAAAAGTAAAGTCTGTTGTTCGTTTTATAAGTACAGAGCTCTGTATAGCAGTTGGTCACACTGTTATGAAGAGTGCTTCACACGCTGTGTGTGTAAACATGCGCACGCCGCGTTGAGGCGCTCAGTCTCGGCTCGTCAGCCTTTGACAATGGAGCTCCCGCTGGATGTTACCGATAAGTGCGAATTGCGCGCAGTTATTCGGTTTTTGAACGCAAAGGGCACTGCGCCGATTGAAATCCATCGCCAATTGACGGAAGCGTATGGTGAGTCGTGCATGGATGTCAAAAATGTTCGTAAGTGGTGTAGAGAGTTTGCAGCTGGTCGGACCGAAATTCACGACGAACAAAGGAGCGGGAGACCGTCAATTTCTGAGGAGACAGTGTTGAAGGTTGAGCAAAGCATGCGGGAAGATCGGCGGATCACCCTGGATGATCTCTGCACGTTGGTCCCTGAGGTTTCCCGAAGCACCGCTCACAGAATTTTAACGGAAACATTGAACTACCGGAAGGCGTGCGCAAGATGAGTGCCACGCATGCTGACTGAGGACCGCATGCGGCATAGAGTTGATGCTTCCCGCGCATTTCTTCACCGCCTTGCAGCCGAACAGGACAACTTTCTGGACTCAATTGTCACCGGTGACGAAACCTGGGCATACCACTTTACACCTGAGACCAAGCAACAATCACGCCAGTGGCGGCATCCGTCTTCGCCAAAGCCGCGAAAATTCAAACAAACACAGCAAGCCGGTAAAGTCATGACAAATGTTTTTTTGGATCGGAAAGGGGTATTGCTGATCGACTTTATGCCCACTGTGACCACAATTAACGCTGACAGGTACTGTGAGACTCTGAAAAAACTCAAACGGGCAATTCAGAACCGGAGAAGAGGAATGTTGAGCAAGGATGTACACATTCTCCATGACAACGCTCGCCCACACATCGCTATGAAAACCGTTCCTCTCCTGCAACAGTTTCAGTGGAACATAATCACCCACCCACCCTATAGTCCTGTCTAGGTTAAAAGAACATTTGGCCGGAAAGCGATTCGGCTCCGACGACGAGGTGAAAGAAGAGGTTCATAACTTTCAGACATGGGCATACAAAAGCTGCCACAGATTCTACAAAAATGCGTCGACAGAAACGGTGATTATGTCGAAAAATAGCTAAATGTTCAAGCTGTAAACTGATGTAAACCATTGTAGAAATAAACAGGTCTATGTACTTATAAAAAATAGGATACCTTACTTTTGGGATTACCCTCGTAGGAAACACCTTCTTGGCCGTTAATATAACTTGCTCCCAGTAGGAAAGTGGTTTCCTTCATATGCCAGATCAAAGTTTAGTCTGGCAGCCTTATGTTGGTCCTTCAGCATGTTATTAACTGCTGATTTTCGTCCATAACTTCGCTTCTCGTTGAAACGACGACGAATAGTCGACCAGCTCACACTTAATTGAAGAATGTTGCTAATTTCTGTGCTAGTCCTGAAAGGGTCTTCATCTCTGCACTGCAGTGTACTATTATCCTAATGCTCTGTCGTAGTCCAC
The DNA here is from genome assembly GCF_023898315.1 of Schistocerca nitens. Classification (NCBI taxonomy): domain Eukaryota; kingdom Metazoa; phylum Arthropoda; class Insecta; order Orthoptera; family Acrididae; genus Schistocerca; species Schistocerca nitens. The sequence continues at coordinate 182,471,717 of NC_064622.1, read as the reverse complement.
GGACGTCCAGGTCGATGACCACGCTCGACACGGCCTGCCTGCTCCACCCTATTCACCTACAGACGTATCGTAGATTTCCTATATCCTAGAGCACGGGAAATTGCGCTGATACAGTACCCATCTTCATAAAGGGCAAAATGGGAACGTCGTCAAATTCCTTGAACTGTGACGTAAGGTAACGACCCACTGACATGTGAGAAGGAGAAGTGCTGCACAAGGCGGAGAGTACTTCCTTCGTCTCTGAAGTCATTCCCGGCTATACGCTTTGAAAAAATATTTAGTGAATTAGTTCCTTGTGAGTATTGTTTAGGTAACCGTTTAAATTCATTTTTACTGGAAACGTCGTACGTACTAATAATAATGGCACCGTTTTCAGAGATTATAGGTAAAATTTAGATTGATTTAATTATGCAGATCATGTTGCTCCGTCTCGTACTTTAGTCAACAGTCTTAACTCGCATATTTCACCACAGAAATTTGTAACGGCGCTTCATGCAAGTGAGAGGATAGTGGAGTGGGTAAAGCTGTCAGTTTATAATCTTTTGTTAACAGGTTCGTATTCTCCCGCTTCTAAAAATTTTAATTCGTTGTAAACAAAGAATTATTGCTTTAGGGGGACAACGCCAATTTTAACGTTCAAAGTACTCGTGGTATTGTAAATGTTTGTGCGTATGGATTCCAGTGATCACTGGAGGAAGGCGAGGACAAACGGTCTCCCTTGGTTTCCCTATTACAAATACACCTTAGTTTGAGGGTGAACTCAGCCTTTGGTTGTTAATGGTTTTGTATTTTTAGCAGTACCATACCTTTAGATGCTACACTCAGCTGATTGCTGCTTACGATGTTTTAATGTTAAACTAAATTCCTTCGCCAACGAGTATGTGAAAACAAATTTTCTTACCAGCGCTGAATAGCGGTTTGTGAAGGGATTACTGGCCACATTTCGCTGGTAAGAAGGACAAAAGTTTACTGAGCAGAAAACTAATCTGCCAGAAGGGAAGGACGAACAAAATGAAACGTCTCATATTGAGAGGTCATGTGACTTTCATTTCAGTGATTACAAAATCAAGTGAAACGAAGAATGAAGTTGGCAGTACGAAAACACTGTTGGTCTCAGTATGAGGTTGCCGTTCATGTGGTCTGAAATGATGCAGAGTCGGTTTGGGCCACGAATATTCGGAACTATTAAATTCTGGAATTCGTATTGCTTGCCCACGAAATTCCTGTTGCAGTATATTTGTAGAGCCCAATAAGTCAAGTGCGTATTTTCCGGCGAGTAAAAGCAGTGGTAAACGGCCTTCGCTGTATCAGTTTATTGAAGCTGGTGTTCCAACAGAGTTAGAATTTCTCTTTGCCGGCTACGTGTAAGGTGTCTCAGTCAGATGTCAGTTGTGCAGCGCTGGAATACTGTTCTGTACTGTTGAAATGGATACTACAGTTAGAGTAATTACGAGAAAACGTTAACTTGGACCACGTAAAATGAGTTTATTGCATTGGCAAACAGTTGATATTCAGCAATATTTTCTTCCTTGTACTATTTGAAGTATGTGTTATGTATCAGATCATCTGGAGAGAATGGGCGTGACATTTAACAGACGACATTAACATCCTATGCTTTGAAAGTGGTGTTTACCGCCAGTTCTAGCATTCTGCAAGCGTCGTTGCTAAGCGCAAATAAGTGAAGTAGTGCAATGCAATTTCCGTTATGAAATAACTTCTTCATCAGTTATTTTAGTCTTAATGAATCTACGAATAATTGGAGATATCCGATATTATCTTGAAAAGTATTCTCTACACTTGGAAAGAACTAAATAACTACTTGTTACGGTCCACTTTCCACAGATCGCCGCAGTCATTTGCTGTGAACTAAATATTTACTTGCAACTGCTTCAAAAAATGACCAGGAAGCAACAAATGCTCTATTGAGGCAGAAGTGTAGCAGCAGTGGGATGAGGAAGTTAATAGCGATAATGGCAGTAATAATGGAAATATTTTGTAACTTCATTCTCTGCAATGGTGTTCCTCGACCTAAGCAATTTCTTGAAATAATGAATATTTCAGAATGGCTTCCAATCCTGGATATGATGGCTAAAAGCGTCTGTAAATCCCGCTGTCATAAGACTAGCATATAATAATACCACAGGCTAACGATGGAAATTTTTTTTGCTCAAAATACCTTACTCTTACGTTTTTTAGGGTGGGAAATCTAAATATGATACTTAAAAAACTGTATTACCCACCATTTCTTTACATTTTACAGTTAAATTTATCAAATTAAGCTATTGCTTAAAGAATTTAACAGCTTTCATATAGTTATAAAAATTTAAAAAGGAGGTGTAATGAATGTAGATGACGTTGGTAGCACTTCTGAAAAACATTTGCTTGCAAAAAATAGGTCGATTCTATTTTTGTATTAACAGGCGGTGTTTTGTTTACTGTCAACCTAACCTCGCTTTCCCTTTCCTGTGCACGTGCTCAGTACAATGACTAATCGTGGCTGTAGAAACTCTTCTGACTGTTTTTGTTATATTTGTGGTGAATTTGTCATTTAAAAAACATCAAAGAAACAGTACAGACTTTGTGAAAAAGGTTTATCTATCATACTTTGGATCTAAATCTCAGGTGCCGCATAATGTATGTTACGTGTGGGTTGAAGATATGAGAAAATGGTCCAAAGAGGAGAAAAAAGCCTTTAGATTTGCTGTTCCTATGATATGGAGGGAGCCAAGAAATAATTCCGATGATTGCTACTTTTGCAGTGTTGATGTTACTGGTCATAATCCGAAAAAAAAGAAGGTAATAAGATACCCTAACCTTCCGTCCGCCACCCGACCATTAGGACATGGTGTAGATTTGCTGGTTCTTGAACCACCAGAAGTTTTGAATTCTATTCCAACAGAAGTATTTTCTGATGTACAATCTGATTTACGTGAACCAGATGGTGATGAATTCCATTGTAATACACAAAGTCTAGAGCCAAAATTATTTACTGAGACCGAGATTAACGATTTGGTGAGGGATCTGGGCTTAACGAAAGAGAAAGCTGAATTGCTTGTCTCTGGATTAAAAGAAAAGAACTTATTGGCAGTTGGAACCACACATACATGTATAGAAAGAGAGAGCAGTAATTTTGCAAGTTTACTCAACAAGAAGGTGATTTAGTGTACTGCTCAGACATTCCTAGTCTGATGAATGAGTTTGGTATAAAATACAAAAATGAAGACTGGAGGCTGTTTATTGATTAATCCAAAACTAGTTTAAATGCTGTTCTCTTACACAATGGTAACATGCATGCATCTATACCTGTTGGACATTCTGTTCATATGAAAGAAAGATATGAAAGCCTAGAAATAGTGCTAAATAAAATAGACTATTCCGCTCATGGTTGGATGATATGTGGCGATCTAAAAGTAACATGTATGCTCCTTGGTCAGCAAGGTGGCTTTACCAAACTTCCATGTTTCTTGTGTGAATGGGACAGTAGGACTAGGGAGTCTTTAAAACCTGGTGAGAAGAGAATTCTACACAAAAACCTTGTAGACCCAAAAAACGTAGACCTAATGAAACAGTTTGTACAGGCTTTGGCTATAGATGGACCAAGTATCTCTGCCAAAAGTTTCCACACCTTTCAGAAGCTAAACTAAAGGAAGGCATCTTTGTCGACCTGAAATTAGAAAATTTGTGTTTGATGTTAACTTTCAATACACAATGAACTTAAGTGAGAAAAAAGCATGGGTATCACTCAAGCAAGTCGTTAAAAAGTACTTAGGACATGAAGAAGACCCAGAATATGTTTCTATTATAGCTACAATGTTAAACAAGTTTAAAACTTTAGGATGTTTAATGAGTCTGAAAGTTCACTTTTTGAACAGTCACCTTGATTACTTCCCGGACTATATGGGAGATGTTAGTGAGGCGCAAGGAGAGCGTTTTCACCAGGACATTAAAGTGATGGAAAAACGCCACCAAGGCCGCTGGAACACCAACATGATGGGAGACTACTGTTGGTCACTTCACCGAGAAGTTTAGCAAGCGACTCATTGTAGAAAAAGCTACACAAGACGCTTCAAAGAAAAAAGAGAAAGAAAATACAAACCAATTACAGCTGACTAGTGAAACCTCTATTAACACATTCATTGTTTTAAGTAGCTTACTATAAATACAAACCACGCTTATGTTATAACAAAGCGTTTCAACAATTTCCCTGTTTAACATATAGCATAGGATTTTTATACTATATACGAGGGCAGTTCAATAAGTAATGCAACACATTTTTTTTCTGAAACAGGGGTTGTTTTATTCAGCATTGAAATACACCAGGTTATTCCCCAATCATTTAGCTACACAACACTATTTTTCAACGTAATCTCCATTCAATGCTACGGCCTTACGCCACCTTGAAATGAGGGCCTGTATGCCTGCACGGTACCATTCCACTGGTCGATGTCGGAACCAACGTCGTACTGCATCAATAACTTCATCATCCGCGTAGTGCCTCCCACGGATTGCGTCCTTCATTGGGCCAAACATATGGAAATCCGACGGTGCGAGATCGGGGCTGTAGGGTGCATAAGGAAGAACAGTCCACTGAAGTTTTGTGAGCTCCTCTCGGGTGCGAAGACTTGTGTGAGGTCTTGCGTTGTCATGAAGAAGTTCGTTCTGATTTTTGTGCCTACGAACACGCTGAAGTCGTTTCTTCAATTTCTGAAGAGTAGCACAATACACTTCAGAGTTGATCGTTTGACCATGGGGAAGGACATCGAACAGAATAACCCCTTCAGCGTCCCAGAAGACTGTAACCATGACTTTACCGGCTGAGGGTATGGCTTTAAACTTTTTCTTGGTAGGGGAGTGGGTGTGGCGCCACTTCATTGATTGCCGTTTTGTTTCAGGTTCGAAGTGATGAACCCATGTTTCATCGCCTGTAACAATCTTTGACAAGAAATTGTCACCCTCAGCCACATGACGAGCAAGCAATTCCGCACAGATGGTTCTCCTTTGCTCTTTATGGTGTTTGATTAGACAGCGAGGGACCCAGTGGGAACAAACCTTTGAATATCCCAACTGGTGAACAATTGTGACAGCACTACCAACAGAGATGTCAAGTTGAGCACTGAGTTGTTTGATGGAGATCCGTCGATCATCTCGAACGAGTGTGTTCGCACGCTCCGCCATTGCAGGAGTCACAGCTGTGCACGGCCAGCCCGCACGCGGGAGGTCAGACAGTCTTGCTTGACCTTGCGGCGATGATGACACACGCTTTGCCCGACGACTCACCGTGCTTTTGTCCACTGCCAGATCACCGTAGACATTCTGCAAGCGCCTATGAATATCTGAGATGCCCTGGTTTTCCGCCAAAAGAAACTCGATCACTGCCCGTTGTTTGCAACGCACATCCGTTACAGACGCCATTTTAACAGCTCCGTACAGCGCTGCCACCTGTCGGAAGTCAATGAAACTATACGAGACGAAGCGGGAATGTTTGAAAATATTCCACAAGAAATTTCCGGTTTTTTCAACCAAACTTGGCCGAGAAAAAAAAAATGTTGCATTACTTATTGAACTGCCCTCGTAATAAAAATCATATTGCCCAAAAAAACCGACTAGATTTGGATTCAGCTCATAAAACTCTATAAAGATCAGCTATCAAAGTAAAAAAAGTTTAAAATTTTTTTTTTCGTCGGCCTGTGTAATTAACCACTTAATGGAGAATTGAATTTTTTTTCACCGTTTCTAATTTGTAACCTTAGCTCATCATATTTTACGACACAATAACGAATGTAGCAAATGTAGGATTCAGTGATCTCGTGGAATGATCCCAGTTTCTTAGATGCGAGGTACGGGGTCGATTCCTACTTCCGTCATGTATTGTAAACAAACACGAACAGATCTCCTTCCTGTGTACTAATATCAAGGGAAGAGAGTCATGTTGCTCTATAGTTCAGAATCCGTATTATAAAAATCATATCGCTTCGCTACTAATGGAGTTTAGGTTGAATCATAGCAGAGGCATAAGTCGCGGCAAGCAGAATCTCTGTCAGCACTGAGCTTCTTTTATCTAGAAACTTTATTTTATTTAACGAGGCAATGGTAACTTCACGACTCAGGGCTCTTATTTAATTGAAATTGAGACGTTGGAAAGTATAGAGTTGGACTGGGATTCGAATTAGGTCTCCTCTTTCGGAAGGATATAGTTCGATCATTTCGTTGTTTTTCCCAAGATTGCAAACTCCTCTAGGTCTCCACGAAAGGCATGTGTGTACGTTCGAATCCTGGTGTAGCACAAAAAGATTCATGGTTTCATTTCACACCCTAGCACATGCACCCAGAATTACTAGTACTTCATTTCTAATGTCTCTTCACATGTTGTCAATAATAATGACAGGTGCTTTCATTTCAAGTCAAACATGTACACATATCACCACTAGTGAGTAAACAATTCGTGGTCAGAAAACCGGGTGCCGGGTTCGATTATCGATTAGGCAAAAAAGTTTTGTCCGCATTTCAAATTTAAACATCTCGCTGCTGGTGGAAATATTGATATCCAACATACGATGTTACTTAATTAACAATCTGATGGCGAGCTGGTTTCGTGTTTCAGTTCCCATGAATGTATATGTCCATTTTACTCAGAGTGTAGTATTTACGCGTCTATGGAATATCTGGTTTCTGAAAAATGCTGTGCAAATATGATTTTCTGTAATTTCCTACATCTGAGATGTCCCCTTAGTTTAGTAAATTCAGAACTCCCGGTTTTCCTATGTCATGCGAGCCCAACGTGTAGTGAATAATCTTGCACCGTCACTTTTATTCGCCAAAATTCAATGTTCTGTGAATTTAGATACTTGCCTCTTGTCTTAGTGGTGTAGTGGTGTGCTTTCAAGGTATCGCCTATCCTTGTTGATAGTTTATTATCGAATGGCAGCATTTATATTTAATTGACTGGAATTTGGCACGTTATTGATGAGCGTATTACTGCCTTTATTTGCTTATTTATCTTCCTGTAAATGTTGGTTACAATCCCATTCTAATTGACAGCACACTCCGGAGGAAGAAATGGAGGTAAGCAAGGACTTGGAGCAAAGTCAACAAATGTGGACTAAAATTTGTATTGCCTTTGTTTGGCTTGCAAAAGCGGAGAAGCTACATTTACTCCGACCCAGGGCGCCTACTCAGCATCTGATTTGAAAGTCATTTCTCTGCTGTGCTGTCAGAGAGCCGATGTGACCTGTGTTCGAAAGTGAGAGATATATTCTCGTTCTTTTTCTCATTGTAGGTTCGTGAAAGTGGGAGATACATTCTCGCTTTTTTGCTCATTCTAGGTGCGGTTGCAATAAATCCTCCACGAACCCACTGGCAGATATGGAACTTGTTTGCATGCATAATACTTTTTGGTGTCGCTCCTGTGATATTTGGAGAACGTCTGCAGCAACCCTTAGAATACGTCAGCTGTGAGCTCCGACATACACGTCACAGTGAAGTATGTGTGGCAGGTAGTATGGGAGTCATATGTTGCTATGTGAGCGCGCGACGTACACCATATTAAGACGTTAAGGCTTCCTAAAGAAAGTGACGCAAAGCTGTATCTCACTATCGTAGCTAAAATGTATGTGCATAGGAGTGCTTGTGCTTGACGTCCGTGATTGTAATTCGTATCAAGATATATCTACGTGTTTTGTAAGAACAGGATCCCTCTTTTCTCCCTTCCATTTTATAAAATGTGCTAAGTGGAAGTGAATTTTTGTTCTGTCTGTCATTGCATGAAACTCATTTGCTTCAGTTTTTAAATACTTGTCACAGAGATACCAGTTACTAAAAACGAATTTTAGTGATCATTGTATCGACTTACAGAAGTCGCAAATATACACAGTTAAACAGTAATAAACTTGAAGAAGATGTCTGGAATGCTGTCCGATAAGAAAAGTGTATAAAAAAACTGTATTTTCCATATGGATGTACACACTGTTTCTACAGTTTTAACCAAAAAGGTAAATGATGGCGATGATTAACCCTTACGACTTGTAGTTCAATATCGGGGAACACGGACACATATTTTCCATAAACAAAGGCAAAAGAATTTGAGAATATCTTTCGTCAAAGGACGACTACGCTGAAAGGATCAGTACTGACAAAATAAAGTATAATTAACTTGCTTCAGCAATATGCCATTTGTAAAGACTGTGTACGCGTATATTTCTATGCAATAGTTTTCTTGCACCTTTTGTTCTTTGAGATGAGATGGGGTTGTTATTGACAGAAGGTACGCAGTAGCAGGTGGAATAATATCCAGCTGCTAAAAGGATAAGAAAAGGAAACCACATAGTACTTCGTTGTGAGGTACAGTGCAGTATAGTGGTGGAAAAGAACGTGGGGGCATTCAGACCTGACTATCTGCTTAATACTTGAGTAGGTCATGAGAGAACCGTATTGCAAAAATGAAGTCGCGAATCCGTGTTGGAAAGAGACACGCGATCTAAAATTTCATTGTGAAACATTTTAGTGACACAGCGTCGCGCACAGTCTATTACGCTTTTGGTGAATCTTTGTGGGAGAACAAGGTGACAAACGAACAAACAAAACATCGTCCATGATCTTAAATATAAGTCTTCTTGAACTTATTAGAACGCTCATTACCTAACACATTATGAAACGATCATTGAATTGACGAGGAGTAGTGCGATTGGGAAAACTACGAACCGCATGGGGTGTCGTACAGTGATACCAATGTAAAAGAAAAAAAAAATATACTTAACTAATCGTAAGTAACAGAAATACATGCTCAACGTATTGCATACTGTAACGTAGGTCGGCTGAGAAACTACAAAATGGTTCAAATGGCTCTGAGCACTATGGGACTTAACTTCTGAGGTCATCAGTCGCCTAGAACTTAGAACTACTTAAACCTAACTAACCTAAGGACATCACACACATCCATGCCCGAGGCAGGATTCGAAACTGCGACCGTAGCGGTCGCGCTGTTCCAGACTGTAGCGCCTAGAACCACTCGGCCACCCTGTCCGGCGAGAAACTACAGTTTACTTCACACACATAATATGAATGTTGTTATTACAAATAACATTACATTGTCCAGGCAAAAACGTTACAGACATGCAGTGCACAAGGGAAATTTTTCTGACAATGGATAAATTATTCATGCCATTCCACAATGTTAATTATCACTTTCACTGTAGTTTCACATCTGTGGAATTGTCCTCCTTTAGTAGACGATACGGATTCAGTAACATCAGTAATTACGAAAAATAGCATTAAAAGAAGTACTGTCAATGTAATAATTTTGAAGAAACATAGCATATTTCTTTCTGCACATGAAAGACTGCAACACGAGTACCTAAGTCATCAGAACGCAAAAAAAAAAAAGAAAAAAAAATATGTTTACAAAGGAATCTTTAAAACTTTTATGAATTCGTAGTGCTCAAAATTTAAATTAAAAATAACAAGGGGTTGGGGAGTTTCGGAAACGGCTTCGTTCAGTAAATTTTGCAATTTGCATGTTTAGCGGAAAAATAAACGAAACTTATAAATTTTCAGTTAGCGTAGCTGGACAGACCTTGTTTTCAAAATAGGGGAATAGTAAGGTAGCAATATTTGTATAACTCCAATAGAAAGAGGGATGCAACTGGTGAAAATAGCGTCAACAACATTTTTTAAATGATAAGTTCCATTTTTTGCGTGCTATAATTATACATAAAGAGCTAAGTGACGTGTAATACTTTTTTTCGTTATCTGAACAGATGAAATAGGGTAGAAACTTCTCTTTTAATTTGATGTGATGATTCCTTATGAGGTACTTATACATCTCCGTTCTTTGTTATGTGGTACTTTATCTGCATACAGAGTGTACCAACGATACTCAAAATTACTATCGTTTTGCAAATGAATAAGTGCAGTCTTTTGGCGGAAATATGTCAGAATCACTTGCAGTGCTCCAGATGTTACCGTGCGCATGCTCTATGTAATACGTCTGTTTTTACGTTTTTTTAGAATCATTGCATGCAATCGACTTCTATGAAAATTTTATTAATAGTAAAATTGAAATTGCGATGTAGAAAGGAACGTATTGTACAAGACAAGATTATTTAGTATCATCCATCATTATCGATGTTTCCCAGAATCCTACAGTTATGTGAATAAATCAGTAAGTAGAATAATTTTTGAGGGGCGGAAGGGGTGACGCGTGTAATGCCATCCTACCTCCAGGATTTCCGCAAAAGGGCGATAAGCTGCATGTTCATCACACCCATTCACTGAGTGAATGAACGCACCTTATCTGCGTTGTGTGAGTGAAAGGCAGGGAGAAGACACTGACGTAGCAGCGATTTCAGAAGTTACAGCTGTAATTGTCAAAGGGATTACCTCTTCTGACGACAGAAAAGATATTATCCCTGATTGCATATACATACACTCCTGGAAATTGAAATAAGAACACCGTGAATTCATTGTCCCAGGAAGGGGAAACTTTATTGACACATTCCTGGGGTCAGATACATCACATGATCACACTGACAGAACCACAGGCACATAGACACAGGCAACAGAGCATGCACAATGTCGGCACTAGTACAGTGTATATCCACCATTCGCAGCAATGCAGGCTGCTATTCTCCCATGGAGACGATCGTAGAGATTCTGGATGTAGTCCTGTGGAACGGCTTGCCATGCCATTTCCACCTGGCGCCTCAGTTGGACCAGCGTTCGTGCTGGACGTGCAGACCGCGTGAGACGACGCTTCATCCAGTCCCAAACATGCTCAATGGGGGACAGATCCGGAGATCTTGCTGGCCAGGGTAGTTGACTTACACCTTCTAGAGCACGTTGGGTGGCACGGGATACATGCGGACGTGCATTGTCCTGTTGGAACAGCAAGTTCCCTTGCCGGTCTAGGAATGGTAGAACGATGGGTTCGATGACGGTTTGGATGTACCGTGCACTATTCAGTGTCCCCTCGACGATCACCAGTGGTGTACGGCCAGTGTAGGAGATCGCTCCCCACACCATGATGCCGGGTGTTGGCCCTGTGTGCCTCGGTCGTATGCAGTCCTGATTGTGGCGCTCACCTGCACGGCGCCAAACACGCATACGACCATCATTGGCACCAAGGCAGAAGCGACTCTCATCGCTGAAGACGACACGTCTCCATTCGGCCCTCCATTCACGCCTGTCGCGACACCACTGGAGGCGGGCTGCACGATGTTGGGGCGTGAGCGGAAGACGGCCTAACGGTGTGCGGGACCGTAGCCCAGCTTCATGGAGACGGTTGCGAATGGTCCTCGCCGATACCCCAGGAGCAACAGTGTCCCTAATTTGCTGGGAAGTGGCGGTGCGGTCCCCTATGGCACTGCGTAGGATCCTACGGTCTTGGCGTGCATCCGTGCGTCGCTGCGGTCCGGTCCCAGGTCGACGGGCACGTGCACCTTCCGCCGACCACTGGCGACAACATCGATGTACTGTGGAGACCTCACGCCCCACGTGTTGAGCAATTCGGCGGTACGTCCACCCGGCCTCCCGCATGCCCACTATACGCCCTCGCTCAAAGTCCGTCAACTGCACATACGGTTCACGTCCACGCTGTCGCGGCATGCTACCAGTGTTAAAGACTGCGATGGAGCTCCGTATGCCACGGCAAACTGGCTGACACTGACGGCGGCGGTGCACAAATGCTGCGCAGCTAGCGCCATTCGACGGCCAACACCGCGGTTCCTGGTGTGTCCGCTGTGCCGTGCGTGTGATCATTGCTTGTACAGCCCTCTCGCAGTGTCCGGAGCAAGTATGGTGGGCCTGACACACCGGTGTCAATGTGTTCTTTTTTCCATTTCCAGGAGTGTATGTTTGCGCCCAGTGTAAGAGGGAAACATAGCTGTGAACATTGTGTAGCACAACGGATGAACTCGTGGGGCTCATGGGTTAATGTAGTTGGTGGTGATGAGAGATGGGAGCGGGTGAAACCGGTGCCCGCAGGCAGTCTACTGCCTCCGAATAGTTAGAGGGTTCACCATCGACTGTGTCATATGTCCTCGCTTCTTGAGACGCTGCACTGAAATTAAATCCGATCACTTCCGCTGCTGTTGGTAATCAGGAAGTATAAAACACCAGCTTCTCCCCTCGACGTTCAAATACACCCACCTCCATAGCTGAGCGGTGAGTAGGGTAGCTGCCGTACGGAGCATCTGTGTTCCATTCCTTGCAGTTCCAGCGGTTTTTCCGTGGTGAAAGTCTGGAGCAGGGTGCAATCAGCTTTTTGATACCACCTGAGGAGTTACTTGACCGAGTAGTAGCGGCACCACGTCCGCTAACCCGATAAGGGCCGGAAGTGCGGTGTGTTAACCTCCATACCTCCATACAACAGCGGGACGTTGTGACCGAGCGGTTCTAGGCTCTTCAGTCCGGAATCGCGCTGCTGCTACAGTCGCAGGTTCGAATCCTGCCTCGGGCATGGATGTGTGTAATGTCCTTAGGTCTAGGGGACTGATGACCTCAGCTGCTAGGTCCCATAGTGCTTAGAGCCATTTGAACCATCTGAAACGTATAACATACACTTGAAGCCGTTAGCGGACGGATGACGGATGACACGGCGGTCTGTGACCAGGAAGGAAGTGCCTGCTTGTTTTCTTTACATGGTGGTGCATAAGCTTGTAGCGTTTTATCACAAATTTAACAAACACAACGGATACACACAGTAGAGTAGTTATCAATAATAAATCCTCCTCCACTATTTAAAACAATCTGCCAATGCTGGAGCAGCTTTTAGATTCCGCAACTGTAGAAATCACGTGCATTGGAGGCGATGAACCCGTCGGAGCGCATTTTCATCCAGTTTGTTCGATAGAGAACGGGAAAAGTGAAAATCTGAGGGCTCAAAATCAGCTGAATAATGTGAGTGCGGAATAACTTACCAACCCAGCTCCTGTGCAGTGTTCTTTGTCAGTCTAGCAGAATGCAGGAGTGCGTTATCGTTGAGTAGCATCACTTCACGAAATCTTCGTGGCTGTTGTTCCTCGACTGCGTCTGCAAGACATCTGAGTTGTTGACAGTAAACGTCAACAGTGATGATTTCATCTTGGGGAGGCAATTCGTCGTATATCACAACGCTGTTCCACCAGATGCGTAACATAACCTTATGTGAATACGCGCACGTCTTTGTATGTGACTTATCGCTATTTTTGGGCTCAACCATTCCATTCTTTTCCTTACGTTAGCACAAAGACAGCATTTCTCGTCACCAGTAACGATTGCATGGGGGCTTAATTATTTAAAATGCAAATAATTTTAATTTTCTGTCGCTGTATGTCCGGTTACGCAATCTCGTAAACGGTTGGCCCTGACTAGTATTTGTACGCAATCTGACTGCATAGAACAACAACAAAGAATAAAATGAAAATTTCCGTTAATACAATTAATTAATTAAGTCCCCAGCAACTATAAAACCTACGAAGCCAACAAAGCACAAGTATAACTGTTCTGTGTGTGGAAATGTGATTCAACGTACGCATCTGGCACGGTTCTTCTTCAATAACACAAGAAATTTTAAATATCATTTATACTGAAGTAATAAAAGAAAATAGAAATACTATAATTACGCAAGAAAACCAGAATTACACTCTAGTACAAGAACACAAGCCAGATGCTTTGTTGACTGAACCTGTAATGACGCATTATTCAAGACATTGAAATAATGAGAAAAAAAGCGAGTTTTGTTACCTTCATATATATTGATGAAAAACACTCTAATCATTACAATATCTCCATTGGAACAACATCTGCTGTCTAGCCCATCAAACAACTGCATAAAACATGGAACAAGCACTCCCTACTACAACATCTCGACACCGACTCGCTACTACCACCTCTCGACAAGAACTCTCCACCACGACCTCTCGACAAGTACTTTTCACTACGACATCTCAGCAAGCACTCCCTACCACGACCTCTCGACAAGCACTGCACACCGCTACTTCTCAATAAGAACTGTCCACTACATCTCAACAAGCACTGCCCACCGCTACTTCTCAATAATCACTGCCAGTGGAGGCGGCGGAACAATACTCTCTGGCGCGATCTCTGGCGCTGTGGCTCAGTGTAGCCACCTTTCACGATACAGGCTAGGAATGGTAAGTGTAGTTCACAAGCCAATTGATTTCGACCAAGCAGAGATGCAAATATGGTCACCCACAGATTTTTGTGATTTTTGACTTAAAGCATGCGGTACCCATACGTCCGATTTTTGAACCCCCATTGCATGCAAATGTCGCACGATGGTGGAAAGATCACAGTTTATCACATTTGCCAGTTCTCGAGTACATTGATATGGATCATCCTGGACTATTGCGTTTAAACAATCTTAATCAAACACCTTAGGCCTTCCTGAACTAGGAGAATCACTGATGTCAAAACGAGCTTTCTTAAGACGGTAGGAACTATGTTCCTGTCCAGTGGTACAATCCACACACACGACACGAATGTTTCTGGCTGCTTCCGCTGCTGTCAGACCTCTACTCAACTCAGACAGAAGAATATGTCAGAAATGTTCCAGTTTATCCACTTGGCACACCATTTTCTGGCGTCCACAGCTGCAGTCACTACCTCCAAATGACAAAATGGGAATACGTGAAGTCATACAGCAACAGTGAATTACAAATACTAAATAACAATCGATGAATACACCAATAGCAATCGGACTACCAATGTACAAAACAAAAACCCTACAAACTTATGTACTATCCTAATACTTACCACACCTTGACGCCTAAGTACTGACGCTAAAAATTTGCTCCAACACTAGAATTAGTAACCACTACTTATGACCGTCACACCACAAGCGTGCATTTACTGCTGTCGCATATTCCCCACCGCACACTCTTTTTTACTTTATATGCATTTTATATGGCATAAAATTTTAATTAATTTTACATTACTTATTGTTGAAAGCACGACAGATAAAATAAGATTCTCACTATTAGTTTGTGCAGTTGAAATTATTTTAACTTTATGCACTTTGATCTATTGTGTGGGGATACGCACAAGACTGAAAGATTTCCTGCTGTGGACGTACGATCTTCAATTTGTAAACTATTTTTATATAACACTGATCTGGCTTGTTAGATATGGAACATGGTATCATTACTGTAACTAATTATGGAATAAAAAAATGCCCTTCTATGCTTTGATCTCTTGAATGCACAGAAAATATCTATTACCTGTAGGGAAGTTAGAGTATGTTGTGTTCACTAAACGTAAAAGCTGCAATGAATTTTTAAATATATGAACACTATTAACTGCCACGACTAACATGAGAGCATGAAACTAAAACAAATGAAATTTGATTATGTTATTAGCCAGAACAGGTTGTGCACAGCAGTCTTTGATCACACACAAGTAAAATTTTACCACTCATGAATTATTTACGTAACTGATAACATAATAGCAGCTGCCCACGTCCACCTGAAAATGACATATTAAAGTCCACAATTTCCCTCTGAAGTCTCCAGGAAGCGGAAAGAGATAATTTTAATGTACCGTTACCTGCCCGCTATATTGCGAGAAAACTGCTTTCATTCAATTTAATTTGAATTTGCCGCGGCAGCGGCTCCTGCGATCGCTGCACGCCTCTGCGTCATGAAAAATTCCTGATATGCTCAAAACTGCTAAGAATGTGGAATGAAACCTTGGGCATGCTAGCAATAAATTATTACAGGTAACAATTTTAACAATTTCTATATTCAAAAAATCAACATAAATTGAACGTACACACCTTTTACAAGTATCAGCCTCCAATGGCGTCTTTCTCGATCAAAGGACAAACGAAGGCTACCTAAGCATTCAAGCAAGTGTCACAGGCTCTTACAACTTAAACGGCTACAAGAAGACAGAGAGAGTAATGATTTATTCTCCACTATTTATAGGCAATTTAATATGCATCTTTGTTATCTCTTTGAATTATCATTGTCTGCTTCGATACATACATTCGCCGACCACAGGTGTCATTTGTGAAATATAAATACATAAATATTGCACAAACATAAAAATGAGAAACTGTTATTTCCTTTTATACATAATCTACAACCATTCATACAGTAATGAAATAATAATACAGATAGAGGTTTATTTTTATTATTATTTTTATATATTCTAACGATTTTGTAAATGTCTTGCCAGAAGACGTCACACTACATAGACTATGAATGTGGCTATTGTACAGTAACGAAATGAATACCTCTACAAATTACATTTGTTAAAAAATATTTAGAAACATTTTCAACCACGGACTGACGAGAATAGTTAGTAACAGGTAGCTTCCAGACAACTGTTGCGGCTGTAAGTATAAATTAGTTACCGTATTATTACCTGATGAGGCCGCTAACTTGCCGAGAGCGCTAATTTAAATCTATTAGCGACTGCATATTAAATCTGGGCTGAGAAAAGTTAATCACTTCAACATCTTGTTTTGGGTATAGACTTATAAACGTCCAAGTTCGATAAACTCTAAAGCATACTTCGTTGTACTTAAGGTTTTCGGTGAAGCATTTTTGTGACCTTGCGGCAACTACACATCAGGTTCATCGTTTTGTAGATTGTGGAATATTTTCGATCTCGCGTCCTCCCGCTGAATCGAGTCACATTCTCAATTTTTTTGGAAATTTGTGGTAAGTTCCTATGGCACCAAAGTGCGGAGGTCGTCGGTCCCTAGGCTTACACACTACTTAACTAACTTAGCTAATGAAACCACACACACCCATGCCCCAGGGAGGACTCGAAACCCCCACGTGGGAGTGGAGCCGCGCGAACCGTGTCAAGGCGCCTTAAACCGAACGGCTACCCCGCGCGGCTCACTTCCTCAGTTAGGGGTCGATTTTCTAATACGTTCGATGTGAGTATTGCAATATTACTTCAGCTAAATATCAGAAGGCTGTTACAGTAATATCTCTAACGTTGTTGTTGGCCGGCCGCGGTGGTCTCGCGGTTCTAGGCGCGCAGTCCGGAACCGTGCGACTACTACGGTCGCAGGTTCGAATCCTGCCTCGGGCATGGATGTGTGTGATGTCCTTAGGTTAGTTAGGTTTAAGTAGTTCTAAGTTCTAGGGGACTGATGACCACAGCAGTTGAGTCCCATAGGGCTCAGAGCCATTTTTTTCGTTGTTGTTGTTTGGCCTTCAGTCCGAAGACTGGTTTGGTGCCAATCTTTCCTGTGGGAGTCTCTTTATCTCCGAATAACTACTGCAATCTACATCCTTCTGAATCTGCTTACTGTATTCATCTATTGGTTTTCCTCTACGATTTTACGCCCCACACTTCCCTCCAGTACTAAATTGGTAATCCCCTGATGTCTCACAATGTGTCCTATCAAACGATCTCTTCTTTTGGTCAAGTTGTACCACAAACTTCTTATCTCTCCAGTTAACTTAGTTACAAGATCTCCCTACGTAATCTTCGACGTTCATCTGTGTTTCACTTCCATTAAAGGCTACAGTCCAGACAAATAATTTCAGTAAAGACTTGCCAACACTTAAATCTATATTCGTTGTTGATAAACTTCTCTTCTTTAGAAATTCTTTTCTTGCAGTCTTTATTTTATCCTCTTTGCTTCGTCCATCATCAGTTTCTTTGCTGCAAAAGCAGCAAAACTCATCTACTACTTTAAGTGTCTCGGTTCCAAATGTAATTCCTTTTGCATCACCGGATTTAATTCGACCATATTCCATTATCACTGGCTGCCCTTTGTTGTTGTTCATCTTATATCGTCCTTGACGTCGATTTCTTTCAAGTGTTCTTCCAAGCCCTTTACTGTGTCTGACAATTTAATCGGCAAACCTCAAATTTTTTATGTCTTTTCCCTGAATTTAATAATCCAAACTTTTCGGTGGTTTTCTTTACTACTTGTTCAATGTACAGACGGAATGACATCGGGGATGGGCTACAAGACTGTCTTACTCACGTCAGGTATAAGAGTCAAGGGGCATGGAAGGGAAGCAGTAATTGTGAAGGGATCTCTGACGTAGCGGTCGTAATAATTCAAAGACGCTCTTTGAGAGTGTATTGAATGTCACTATTACCTTCTCATTGCTCCATTATGAAAAATAAAAAAGTGAATTTATCTGAGAAATACCAGTATTTTAACTTCGAAGATAAAAGAGAATGTACTTATATACGACTGCACCTATATACGCCATACTGCGAAACATTTACCTTGGTTCGAGAGCTACATAAACTAATTATGATTATCGTATTTCATTAATCCGATTCAGTGCATTTTAACAAAAATTCTGTGTTTAATGGTCGATACTGCAAGTACTAGCGTGATGTAATAGTTGTGTAGTCCATCTGACAATAAAACTAATTGGAACGTTGAAAGGCCATTGCTTGACTATTCGTCTAATTACATTTACGAACCTGGTCTTAGTGAAAGTTTTTCCAAAGGTTATTTTAATTTTAACATACAGCTTAGTGATTCATATGTCATTTTTATTGGTCGTCAGGCATCACAGAAAAATATTTTCACTGCATACTCACATAATGAATGTAAACAAGAATCTTCAATAACGTATATTCATCAACTTGCTTTTTTCTTTTTTTCGTTTTTTGGTCATCAATCTTCTGACTGGCTTGAGGCGGCCCGCCAAGAATTCCTCTCATGTGCTAATCTCTTCATCTCAGAGTAGTACTTGCAAACTACGTCCTCAATTATTTGCTGGATGTATTCCAATCTCTGTCTTCCTCTACAGTTTTTGCCCTCTACAGCTCCCTCTAGTACCACGGTAGTCATTCCCTCATGTCTTCACAAATGTCCTATCTTCCGGTCGTTTCTCCTTATCAGTATGTTCCAGATGTTCCTTTCCTCTCCAATTCTGCGCAGAATCTCCTCATTCCTTACCTTATCAGTCAAACTAATTTTCAACATTCGTCTGTAGCATCACATCTCAAATGCTTCGATTCTCTTCTGTTCTGGTTTTCCCACAGTTCGTGTTTCACTATCTCGCGTCTGTCAGCCGTCGTAATTTAATTTATTATTTACTACAGAAATTGATTGGTAATGGTGATTGTTGCCGACTTACGTGGTGGGCCCTAATAAAAATGATATTTTATTCAATTTTGATTTAGAATTAAATGCTTTTGTGAAGTGTGGAAATTATTTGTTACGTTAATGAACTTTAGACTCGCTGAATCTTAAAACATGAACGTATAAGTTGAACACTGGAATAAACTTTTCATATTAATTTCCTCGGCTAGTCAGTTCATTTTAAAGCAAAAAATCTTTATTTATTAATTACAATTGCGGCCCACACACGCGCGAGAGTATTTTTTCTTACCTCCGTTAACCATTGTATTATAGTCGGAGTTCTGTCTCTGGCTCTCGGCTGTTGTACTGAAAATAAGAATCTTAAAGCTACGTATTCTCTGCAACGTCGGGTGGCTGTGGAGAAAATATTTTGTTGATAGCGGGCGAGTTTTTCGCTTCCGCTAATTTTCATAAGTTAATATCACCACGTAATAGCGTCGTTGGCTGCATCGGCCGCTGCGGTTGTTGCACTGTAAATTACTCAAATGCAGGTTAATTAAAGGAAGGCGGACACGAAATCTAGATCACCTCTTACAAATTAAAAGTGAACAATAATATTAAATCAATATATTATCTGCTTAATTAGTACAAATATGCTTACATTTGCCAGCACTCGCAAGATGTCCGTCTACTCGCAACCAAGACAAGAAGTGAAGACGACTAAAAAATTAACAAAAGAGCGTATCTTGTCGTCTCTTTAGATCATTTTGTTATATTTCTTTGCCCTCAAAACTTACACAGAGAAATTATTATAATACGGATACATGAGAAAAATGTATATTATTCAATTTTTAAATGTCTCTTCTTTATAAATACTGTTTTTTAAGTCTTTTCCTATTATTGCACTGGGGACGCTATACCTACCATAGAATGCTGTACTCCAGACGTACATTCTCAGAAATTTCTTCCTCAATTTAAGGCCTACATTTGATATTAGTAGACTTCTCTATGCCAGGAATGCCCTTTTTGCCATTGATAGTCTGCTTTTGATGTCCTCCTTGCTCCGACCGTCATTACTTATTTTACTGCCTAGGTATCAGAATTCCTTAACCTCGTCTACTACGTGACCATCAATCCTAATGTTAAGTTTTTCGATGTTCTCATTTCTATTACTTCTCATTACCTTCGTCTTTCTTCGATTTACTCTCAATCCATACTTTGTACTCATTAGACTGTTCATTCCGTTCCGCATATCATGTAATTCTTCTTCACTTTCATTCAAGATATCAATGTCATCAGTGAATCTTATCATTGATATCCTTTCCCCTCGAATTTTAATTCCATTCCTGAACCTTTCTTTTATTTCCCTCATTGCTTCCTCTATGTACGGACTGAACAGTAGGGGCGAAAGGCTACATTCTAGTCTTACACCCTATTTAATACGAGCACTTAGTTCTTGGTTGTCCACTCTTATTATTCCCTCTTGGCTGTTGTACATATTGTATATGACCCGTCCCTACCTATAGCTTACCCCTACTTTTATCAGAATTTCGACCATCTTCGACCATTTTACATTGTCAAACGCTTTCTCCAGGTTGACAAATCCTATGAACGTGTCTTGATTTTTCCTTAGTTTTGCTTCCATTATTAACCGCAACGTCAGAGTTGCCTCTGTCGTGCCTTTACCATTCCTAAAGCCAAACTGATCCTCATCTAGCGCACGCCCAATTTTCTTTTCCGTTCTTCTATATGTTATTCTTGTGAGCAACTTGGATTCATGAGATGTTAAGCCGATTTTGCGATAATTCTTGCACTTGTCAGATCTTGTCGTCTTCGGAATTGTGTGGATAACGCTTTTCCGAAAGTCAGATGGCATGTCGCCAGACTCATACATTCTACACACCAATGTGAAGAGTCGCTTTGTTGCCACTTCCCCCAATGATTTTAGAAATTCTGATGGAATGTTATCTATCCCTTCTGTCTTATTTGATTCATGTCCTCCAAAGATCTTTTAAATTCTGATTCAAATACTGGATCCCCTAACTCTTCTAAATCGACTCCTGTTTCTTCTTCTATAGCATCAGACAGATCTTCCCCCTCATAGAGGCTTTCAATGTATTCTTCCCACCTATCTGCTCTCTCCTCTGCATTTAACTGTAGAATTCCCGTTGCACTCTTAATGTTATCAGCCGTGCTTTTAATGTCAACGAAGATTGTTTTGACTTTTCTGTATGCTGAGTCTGTCCTTCTGCAGTCATTTCTTTTTCGATGTCTTCACGTTCTTCCTGCAGCCATTTCGTCTTAGCTTCCATGCACTTCCTATTTATTTCATTCCTCAACGACTTGTATTTCTCTATTCCTGATTTTCCCGGGACATTTTTCTACTTTCTCCTTTCAGCGATCAATTGAAGTATTTCTTCTGTTGCCCATGTTTTCTCCGCAGTTTGCTTCTTTGTTCCTATGTTTTCCTTCCCAACTTCTGTGATGGCCCTTTTTAGAGACTTCCAGCCCTTTTCAACTGTACTGCCTACTGAGCTAGTCCTTATTGCTGTATCTACAGCCTTAGAGAACTTCAATCGTATCTCGTCGTTCCTTGGTATTTCCGTATCCCACCTCTTTGCGTATTGATTCTTCCTGACTAATGTCTTAAACTTGAGCCTACTCTTCGACAGTATTATATTGTGATCTGAGTCTATATCTGTGGATACAGGTTACTTGTGTTTAATGCAGTGGTTTCTATTGCCTTCTGCATCCTCATGCCGTTGATCATTGCTGATTCTTCCGCCTTTAGGGGCAGTTTCCCACCCCTAGGACAAGAGAATGCCCTGAACCTCTCCGCTCCTCCGCCCTCTTTGACAAGGCTGTTGGCAGAATGAGGGTGACTTCTTATGCCGAAACTTTTCGGCCGCCCATGCTGATTATTAATCAAATTTTAAATAGCTGCGGGATTCGGACCCCGGACCGATAACGTTTTGATTATGAAGCAAAGACGATACCCCCTAGAACATAATAGTAAGTGATTGAAATGTGACTGTCTGAGGACTTGTTTTATATAAAATAACACACAAATGACTGCGTAAAAATGAATGACAAATGTATGACACTAGGATGAAGAAGACAACAAGATGAGCTGACAGAACGACAGACTTTTCAAAAATTTGTACACAGACGAACAATCAAAATTTTTATGCATATCGAGGCAACTGACAAGCTGACGGTCACTTCCGCTGATTGTCAACATTTGGTGACTGCTCATGGTCGTGTGAGACAATACTTCGACATCGGTGATGTTAATCGAGATTCTCCAGTTCGAAATATAGCTACGATAACCACAAATTAACGAATTTAGGTATTTTATTAGGAAGAACGTCAAGTCGGAGTTTCTATGATCAGGAAAACAAACACTACCGATGAGACTTTCCTAGATCATGCCGTATGTCTATTTTCAGATACGCAGGTGCTTGTTTAATGATTGTTAAAAATTTATACTCTTTTTGGCAGAACTTATTAAACGGATCCTACTGGCTATTTCTTCTACAAGGTTAATTTTTATTGAAACAGAAGCCACATTTTCATAAAAGATGGCAAAGTCGTCTGCAAATGCGAGAGAGTTTATACCGAACTTTTGTTTCCTCTGTCTAGCCTTTGTGTTGAAATCTTATATTCATTCAGTTTTTCATTCCAAATTATCACTATTTTTTTCTGCAACACAAGTAAAAAGTATTGGGGATAGGCAATCACGCCGCCGTACAACTATCGTTATTTCGAAGGGGTGAGAAATTTCTCACAAAAATTTTACTTTAGATACTGCGTCTGCAGGTATTTCACGAATTACGAGTAGATTTTTTAAATTTAGATTTTACACCAAATTTTCGGATTATTTTATTTAGTTTGTCAGTCAGTGTATCCAAGGCGTTTTCGAAAGCGACATACTGATGATTGATACATAAGATTAATGAACTTCTTCAGAGGACACTGTTCGTCGATAATCTTCACGGAACTAGAAGTATTCAGTGCTTCGGTAGGACTGAAGAATTTCATTATGTTTGAAATAAGAACACAATTTTTATTTAAAGTTTCTCTTTGCCTACCATCGCACGGAAATACTCGTTATAAAGCTTAAAAGAAAATGAAGCGAAGCTCAGACCCCATAGGCAACCATCGACAACAGCTTGCTGACCGCCGTTTTTAAGATAGTGCTCTTTCTATGCATTACTTTCGGCGTCCCAAAGCTCTGGTCGTAGATGAATCTCATTTATGAAGTTTATAGTTCTATCGTATGTCCATCTCTCCATTATTGTACACAACGAAATCACAACAATAAACAAATAATAAAACAGGTAGCTACGTGTACACGTGTAAACTTTCGAACAAAAGCGAAACAATATTGTTTTCGCTCTGAAATATGTCTGCAGCGCTTTCGATGAGAGAAGCAGGAACCAAAGGTGAGAGAGGGAGAGAAGTAAGCATTTGCAAACAATGACAGAGAAAGATATTGTCCGGCAACAGAAAATATTCTCCAACCGTGTTGAACAGCACGTCCACCCCTCGGCAATACGTCGGCAACTACCGGCAACACTAGCACCGGTCATGTTGCAAAACTGCCGTGTACTGCAGCCAGATTGTGGCAATAATGACGGCAAGTTCATTGCAGCTATATATTGCTGTAAAATACGGCTCACTTAAATGTACGTTAACAAACGGGGTCGCGACGCTCCCGCTATAGAGCGCATAGAGCACCACCGACAAACAAACCACACTTCTCAATACGACGTCTGATGTATGAGTAGAGTATCGTTCATATTGATGTATTGGTTTACACGAAAAGGAGTGCATGCATCGCAGTAAATTATATCAATAACAAATACGAGACACCACATTGGCCATTCTTTAGGCCAGCTAAGGATGCTGAGAGGTATGAAACATCGCATAACACGACTGTCGTCTTGTACTCAAGACATTTACTGGGGATTAATGCTTTTCTTTAGAACCCAGAATTGGCGAGTAAATAGTAGAAGACCTTTCGCAGAAAGATGTCATAAACCTATACATTAACGTGGAGATTCGTTCGGTGCACTTTATGGCTAAACAGTTTGTGAATGAGGAAAATCGAAAAATGCTTTGTATTGAATAAAGTACCGGTACCTACATTATTTGACGTACCAAATCTACTACCACTGCTGGCACTGAGAGGAAAACTGCCACACACGCGTGGTAACAAAAAAGTAAAAAGCTATAAAACTTTCTCCTCTGAGAAAAAATCAATTCCACAATTATTATTCCTTAATCAGAGCCACTAATCACAGAACCTCCAACAAAGACGACATGTGAATATGAAATAATTAGATAAATTAAAATTATTCGTGTGTTGCAAATGCAAGTGAAGTGTGACAGTGTGCAAATCATTAGATTCCGTGCAAAATTATGTGGCAACGTGTAGGGAAAGAGGCCCCCCCCCGTATTTAATCGTCCTACCAGTAACGACTGTGTTCACGTCAAAAACCTAACCACATTATAGCTGATCTGTTGTAAGTGATATCCAGCGAATAGCGTTAAAGAACGGATAAGAAACCTGAAGGAACGAATAAAAGTCTGTCGTAGTTAATGGAATAACTCACTTACTGAATAATCATTAACACTCATCAACACAAGCAAACAAGTTACCTCAAGGGCTGTGCAGTACTACGATAGGATACGTTCTTATATGTAAACAAACTTTATTCAGCACGAAGTTTTCGGATTTGAAGCTTTGTCGCTGTCTAAATGCTGATGTGTCAATGAAAATCCAACTACACAGCTATGATCGATCGAAGTTACCTTAGCTAACAGCGCCCACTTTACGACACGCATATGTTAGTTGCACTTCGAATAAAATATTGCATAAGCTACAGCGAAAGGTCCCCAGACAGACTAGAGAAAGACGATTGCGTACGAACACTGCCAATGTCAATTTATACATAATAATGCAAAACAAGAATAAATAAATAAATAAATAAAATAAAAATGTATATTTCTTGTTACTGCAGAAAGTCAAGAAAGTGTAGTACATACATATGCTAGAAATTTAACGTAGTCAGATAGTATTTAGATCAACATTTTATCGTGAAAAACGTTACACAGTAAATTCAGTTTTAATTCAGTATTCGTAATTACTGAAAAAAATTAAATTATTTTGTTGCTACGATACGTGGAGTGGTATAAATGAACTCAGCTAAGCAGAAATAAGTTTTGTTAAAGAAACCATGTCAAAAAACATAATTACCAGAAGAGTGTTCCCTAACAATCACAAACTTTGGAGGAAGAAACTTACCTCTGAGAAACTATGACTCGCTGTCCCACCCTGACATTTTCAGCAAATCTGATCCTTGTTAAATAATGCCGTTGTAGTTTTCCTGTTGATAGTAAGAATACGTAGTAAATGATGCGTACCCTCACGTTGTTGGTGGAGACGTTGGTGGTCGACAATGCAGAACAAAAGCAATCCACACTGAACGATGTAATGTAGCGGTACTTAGAAGAGTTTGCATGTACCGCTCAGCCATTGTAGTTTCTGCGTATCTTACATAATTCAGAATATGTGGTTAATATTGAGATCAATTCACTCAGTAAATCTGACTTCTTAATCACTGCTTTCCTATTAACCCACGATATTACATTTCACCATAAGAGGCACCTCTCAAGGTAATTACATCTCGAAGTACGTACTCAATACTGAGATCAGTTCGCACGGTGAACCTGCCTTTTTATACTCAGTATCTTTCTATAACTTCACGACAACAGGGTACACCAACCACTGGAATTGTAACTCGGCTGTCCGCGTTGTTCTTCGTAAACCGTGCCGTTATCACGCTGTTAATACGAGAGCGTGATGAAAAGTAATACCTCCGAATTTTGTATGTGGAAACTCTTAAAGCTTTTTAAATAAAGCAAACTTTATTAACATTCTACGTTTCTACTCTGCTTCCCACTGTTGAAGAGCAATTCGGGGATGGCGATTTCATCTTTCAACACGATCGAGCGCCTGTTCATAATTCATGACCTGTGCCGGAGTGGTTACACGACAATAACAGCCTTGTAATGGAATGGCCGGCACAGAGTCCTGACATGAATACTATAGAACACCTTTGGGATGTTTTAGAACGCCGACTTCGTGCCAGGCCTCACCGACCGTCATCAATACCTCTCCTCAGTGAGAACTCCGTGAAGAATGCGCTGCCATTCTCCAAGAAAACTTTTAAAACCTGACTGAACGTGTGCCTGCGAGAGTGGACTCTGTCATCAAGGCTAATGGTGGGTCAAGACCATACTGAATTCCAGCATTACTGATGCAGGACGCCACGAACATGTAACTCATTTTCAGCCACGTTTCCGGATACTTTTGATCATGTAATGTAGATACGTTACACTCTGTCGTCATACACGCTGCTATTCGGAGGCCTCTAGCGGCAGAAGGTTGCAACTAGCTTCAGCGAACCGTGACCGTCGAGCGAATAGTGCGCTTGACGTACGCCAACTCAACCGATATTGGAAACTCAATAATAAATTCGGAGGCATTACTTTTTAGCACACCATCGTAGGTGTGTCTGTGCACTATTCTCTGGCCATAAATTACCGCGTAGAATATGAATCCACTTTGTTTTTACAGTCAACAGTACACGACAAAACAGTGTATTTCTGCGGTTACACATTCGCCATCCATGTCTGTGAACCGCAAGACAAACAACCATCCATAACTGTCCTGCAATTGTTATATCAAAAGTCGTTAGTATCGATATACTTCTGAACGCTTTACTCCCGGAGAATATTATTAATTATTACAATAAAATCTTATTTCATCTTCTCAGCTTCCGGAGGAAATTACCTGCCTGCCATAATAAGAATAGACACCCATAGAAATTTCACAGAAACCACGTGAAGAATGATGAGCTTTTTTAAAACAATCCTGGATACAGGCTGTTAAAAAAGAGGAAGCTGACTAACTTGTGATTCTTTTTATTAGCTGTGTGTTTAATTTATTTCTGTTGCTTAAATGTTTTTTGTTTTATTGATGATTATTGCCTCTTTCGGCTGGTCGTCATGCAATGCCTGAGAATCGTTTATGTAATATATACATTTATGTTATCTGTATTGTAAGCTATATATCATAGCAGAATTTTTCCCCGGTGGAAGTGCGTTTATGTGCTTCTTATATGTCACACTGTGTTTCTTTTCCTATTCTCTACCAGGTAAGGTATGATTAAGCTGTCAAATCATTCGGAGGTTTTTGCTCTCTTGACATTTATTTTACAATATTTCATCTCTCTTGATTTTTTTACTGTCATTTGAGACGTGCACTATTCCGTAAGTCATGCGGAAAAAGGATTAAAAACAAACATCGCTCTTATGACTGGCTTTCTCGCCGCTAGATGCTCTAGTGCCGCTGCACCTGTCAGATAGTAACAACTTTCACAGCAGTGGGTATGACAACGGTGGTTACATCAAGTGGGACCACATTCGGCAAAGAATATGAGTGTAAGTTATAGTACTCCTTCAAGTCGAGTGAGAACTGTATTTCTCTGCACATACATTGCTAATCTCATCTCTCCACTTAGGGCTGGGTAACTTTGAACTGTACGATTTGATTAAGCAAAAGAATAGAGCAGAAAAGATGAAATAATTCAGCTCCTATAGAGCATGGGAACTAACGCGGGTGAAGCCAGGGAACATCATAAGTTGCCTGACACAAGAAAAAATATTTCGTCAGCAATAGAGGTCTATTACACATTTGAAATATGGTACCGAAGAGTTGTGTCACATTTAAATGGGCTGTACAATAGCAAATTGATGGGATTTAGAAGAAATATTCAGCAGAAGAAAGTGCAGATTTTAGTGGGTCATTCGCAAAGATTTCTAAGCGTAGTTAATGTGGATTTTTTATTTTGGAGCGCATCGTCTATCAGAATTTTTACTAAGTTGTGTTTGTTTTCTTTCTTAGAAATAGACTCGAAGCCTTTCTTCGCATCATCCTTATGCACGTAGGAACAGTTACCGATATGAAGTACATACGCAAGTATATCTTGTTACTGTACCACAACATCCAGCAAAGTAGTAATATATAATATTTTCTACGTTAGAGGATAGTTATCATTTTGATAACTAGGCCTAAGTGTATGAAGATGAAGGCATAACAGGTTTCCAAACTGACTGTAAATGAAGTAAACAAACACAACTGAGTGCGAAATTTGTAAGAAAATTATCTGCGCGCTTTAAAAGAAGCTGAATCGCCCATTATCCATAATCTTGGAAGTAATAAGATTGATGTAGAATTGGAAGGAGTGGTACAGAGGAACATAGTGTGGCAAGCTATTTTTGAAAAAAAAAATCTAGTTTATAACTTACCTCTAGACAAATAATTTCACAAAATATTTGGCCGTTATTTTACAAATTTTTTAATCTGAATTTTTTTTTATTAAAGCACTGATTATTTTCAAGCAATTAAATATTCGTTTGCAAAACTAGGCTTCATGCTGGTCAGTTTGATACGTCAATTTGACACTGCGTTTCTCCATTTTATGTTCTCGTTATGCTAGGAATACAGAAACAGTATTTCTAGAGCGTTTCCGCTCAAACGTTTGACCAAAAGAATTAACGATCTTGTTGTGTACAGTGTACATACGGCGATGAAATAATCATTCAGTTATAGTCATCCAGTTCGGCATTTTCTTATCTAATGCGTTTCAGAAAATTGTTGTCGCTAGTGACTAAGATATTGTTCTGGATACTATGCTCTACACTTCAAAATAATTTCAACTATGTCAATTTCAGCTCGAATTTCCATGTAAAATTTGACTAATTTAACAAGTTTAACGATATAAGTAGAGTATGTGTTAAAATACTTGTTCTAATAGGTGTAGATATAAATTCTGAAGACAGTGCTATCATTTACACAAAATCCCCATCACATACTGGCGATCAGTATGCGCGGGAATACCGGAAACGTAAATGCGTTTTTATTTTATTTTATTTGTTTATTTTTTGGGGCACGAGTTTTCTGAGTGGTTTGATGCTGTTCCCCACACTTCCTCTCCTGTACCAACATCTTCATCTCAGAATAGCACTTAAACCACCATCCTCAGTTATTTGTTGGATATACACTGAAGCGTCAAAAAGACTGGTATAGGCACGCATATTCAAATACAGAGATACATAAGCAGGCAGAATGCGGCGTTGCGGTCGGCAGCACTATATAAGACATAAAGTGTCTGGCGCATATGTTAGATTGCTTGCTGCTGATACAATAGCAGGTTATCAAGATTTAAGGGAGGTTGATGACCGATGGCCTTTGTAGCCTGGTCCCTTCCACCCCCACAAACCAACCAACCAAGTGAGGTTGAACCTGGAGCTATAGTCGGCGCATGGGCTATGGGATACAGCATCTCCGAGGTAGCGATGAAGTGGCGATTTTCCCGTACGACCATTTCACGAGTGTTTCGTGAATATCAGGAATCGGGTAAAACATCAAGTCTCCGATATCGCTGCTGCCTGAAAAAGATCCTACAAGAAAGTGACCAACGACGACTGAAGAGAATGGTTCATAGTGACAGAAGTGCAAGCCTTCCGCAAATCACTACAGATTTCAATGCTGGGACATCAAAAAGTGTCATCGTGCGAACCATTCAAGGAAACATCATCGATATGGGCTTCCGGAGCCGAAGGCCCACTCGTACACCCTTGATAACTGCACGACACAAAGCTTTTCTCCTCGCCCGGACCCGTCAACACTGACATAGGACTGTTGATGACTGGAGACATGTTGCCTGGTCGGACGAGTCTCGTTTCAAATTGTATCGATCGGATGGACGTGTACGGGTATACAGACAACCTCATGAATCCATGGACCCTGCATTTCAGCAGGGGACTATTCAAGTTGGTGGAGGTACTGTAATGGTATGGAGCGTGTGTAGTTGCAGTGATATGGGATCCCTGATACGTCTAGATACGACTCTGACAGGTGACACGTATGTAAGCATCCTGTCTGATCACCTGCATTCATTCACGTCCATTGTGCATTCTGACGGATTTGAGCAATTCCAGCAGGACAATGCGACACCTCACACGTTCAGAATTGCTACTGAGTGGCTCCAGGAACACTCTTCTGAGGTTAAACACCTTCGCTGGCTACCAAACTCCCCAGACATGAACATTATTGAGGATATCTGGGATGCCTTGCAAAGCGCTGTTCAGGAGAGATTCCCACCCCGTCGCACTCTTACGGATTTATTGACAACCCTGCAGGACTCATGCTGTTAATTCACCCCCCCCCCCCCCCCCCTACTTCAGACATTAGGCGAGTCCATTCCACCTGGCGGGGGCCCTACACGATATTAAACAGGCTCTTTAGTGTATTGCAGTCGCTGTTTTCCCCTACAGTTTTCACCCTCTACAGTTCCCTCTAGTATAATGGTAGTTACTCCCTGATGTCTTAAAACATGTTGTATCATAAGTCTCTCCTGTGGCCAATGTTTTACGCAAACTTCTTTCAGTGCAGTTTCTCCAGAGAACCTCCCCGCTTCTTTTCTTAACAAGCCATCTAATTTTAACATTCTTCTATAGCCCATATGTCAAAATCTTCGATTCTCTTCCTTTCCGGCTTCCCAACAACCCATGGTTTACTTCAGGACAACGCTGTGTCCTAGACGTACTTGCTCTGAAATTTATTCCTCAAATTAAGGCTAATGACTGATACTTCTTTTGGCCAGGAATGACCTCTTTTCCAGAGGTAGTCTACTTGCTATGCGCACTGTAACCTCCCCAGAGAATTTTGGAAAAAAATGACAATAATTAAATGTTAATGGGAATCGTGCTCAACGCAACCTCCCAGCAAAAATAAAAGAAAAGTCTATGATAATGAAAACGTGCCAAAAGTTATTTCCCCACTAGATTACTGAATAACAATGACGCAAATGTTGTTGAGCTCCCACAAAACATCGTTAAATTGAAATAAAAGCGACTGTACCTTCGCTACAAAAATATTGAAAAATAATGACCCAATGTAAACTCGACACAAAAATTGAGAAATGAACATTCAATTGTAATGATTATCTTTTTTTTAAAAAAATTGTTTTGAGAACAAAATTATTATTTGGGCAATTCTTGGACAAATTAATTACAGTTAAGATACATTACATTATCAGATGAGCGCAATGCTGCTTCATTACCTTATTTAAAAATATACCTCGTCCTGAACCTTGACTAGAGGCCCATGTCGACGCTCGCCGACTCCTCACACAACTGCGACTGTCTCTCGCGCGCTACTACATGCTCTCGCGCCTCGCTACGTACAACAACTGCGCTGCAACTGCAACTACCGACTCCCTACATGCAACTGAACTCTCGCGCGGTCAAGCGCAGACTAGCAACGATAAATAACTCTCTGGTCAGAGATTCTGTCATGCCTCGCCATCGCTGCTACCGAGTACATACGCGTTTCATAACCCTCCACTGCTACCGAGTACATACGCGTTTCAGCACCTTACATCGTCCATTAAAGGCTCACGATATTTTGATTCCAAGGTAACAGAATCTCTTCACTCCTACTTCGTGGGCCTCGATTTTGATGTTAAGTTTCTCAATTCTGCTACTCCTTATTACTTGAACTTTTCTTCATTTTACTCTCAATCTATATTTTGTGCTCCTTAGGTTGTTCATTCCATTCTGTAAGTCTTGTAATTCTCCTTCAGTTTCACGGACGATAGGAATGTCATCAACGAACATTATCATTGATATCCTTTCGCTCTGAATTATATCCCACTCTTAATTCTTTCTTTCATTTCTCTCGCTGCTTCGTCGTTGCACAAACGGAACATTACTGGGAAAGATTGCATTCGTGTCACACACCCGTCTCTATTGACCGCACTATCGACCGGACGATAAACCATAATCATTCACCGTTCCCTTCTGTCTCACACTATTTTTAAACCGAGCACTTTGTTCTTAGTCTTCCATTCTTATTGTTCGTTTTGGTTCTGATACGTCTTCCGCTATCGCTTACACTAGGAGCAATACCAGATGAAATAAAAGACGACGTCAGAACAACAAGAAAAAAGCGCAGCGTTAGAGCTATGAAGAAGAACTTACGATTTTTATTGTAGTTAAATAGATCCTACACACATTTCAGTGCTAATTATTTTTCATTTAACTTCCCTATTTGACACACAGAAAAATCTTGTATACAGGGTGGTGCAGGAAAATGGTAAATTTTGAAACTTAGCGTTGTTAGCACCGTAGTGCCCGCAGTTGTTGGGAATCTATGCGGTGTAGCTGTGAACACGTTGCCATATACACTGATGCTCATAAATCAAGGATAATTGCAGAATGTGGTGCCACACAACGTGACATTACACAAAACTGGCGCTAAGAGAATAGGCACATAGGGAACACACACGACACAGATCCGTAAGTACACGGTATTGGTGATAAGTAGAGAAAACCGTCCCGAAACACATGTGCTACAAAACGCCACTGTTTCCTGCGCATGTACCCCGACATCAATATGGGATATCATCACCATGCACACGAACACAGGCCGCACAACGGGTTGGCATACTCTGGATCAGGTGGTCGAGCAGGTTCTGGGGTATAGCCTCCCATTCTTGCACCAGTGCCTGTCGGAGCTCCTGAAGTGTCGTAGGGGTTTGAAGACGTGCAACAATACGTCGACCGAAAGCATCCCAGACGTGCTCGATGGGGTTTAGGTCTGGAGAACAGGCAGCCCACTCCATTCGCCTGATATCTTCTGTTTCGAGGTACTCCTCCACGATGGCAGCTCGGTGGGGCCGTACGTTATCATCCATCAGGAGGAAGGTGGGACCCACTGCACCCCTGAAAAGCGGACATACTGGTGCAAAATGTCGTCCCGATACACCTGACCTGTTACAGTTCCTCTGTCAAAGACACGCAGGTGTGTGCGTGCACCAATCATAATCCCACCCCACACCATCAAACCACGACCTCTATACAGGTCCCTTTCAAGGACATTAAGGGGTTGGTATCTGGTTCCTGGTTCACGCCAGATGAAAACCCGGCGAGAATCACTGTTCAGGCTATACCTGGACTCGTCCGTGAACATAACCTGGGACCACTGTTCCAATAACCATGTACTGTGTTCTTGACACCAAGCTTTACAAGCTCTCCTGTGACCAGGGGTTAGTGGAATGCACCTTGCGGGTTTCCAGGAGAATAAACCATGTCTGTTTAGTCGTCTGTAGACTGTATGTCTGGAGACAACTGTTCCAGTGGCTGCGGTAAGGTCCCGAGCAAGGCTACCTGCAGTACTCCGTGGCCGTCTGCGGGCGCTGAAGGTGAGATATCGTTCTTCTTGTGGTGTTGTACACTGTACCGCCTGGACACGTTTCCTGTCTGCTGGAATCGTTGCCATAATCTTGAGATCACACTTTGTGGCACACGAAGGGCCCATGCTACGACCAGCCTCCAGTCGCCCTAGTATTCTACCCCTCATAACGTCATCAATATGTGTTCTCTGAGTCATTTTCAACACACAGTCACCATTAGCACGTCTGAAAACGTCTGCACACTTACTCGCTGCACTGTACTCTGACATGTACCAACGCACCTCTGCGTATGTGGACTACTGCCAGCGCCATCATGTAACGACCGGAGGTCAAATGCACCGCATGGTGATACCCCGAGGTGATTTAATCCCGCAAACCGCCCACCAGAGCGTTGTTTCACCACGTATCAACATTATTCTTAATTTATGAGGCTGAGTGTAGTAATAATGCAGCAGTGGAGTGGTTCGGACCGTACTTTCGCTGTGAGAGAGTTTCACAAGCAGCATGATACTGTGACCGCTGCGCAAAGGTTATTTCCACAGCGTTGCCAGCTAGACATCATGGATGTGTTCCATGGTTTAGTGTAGTATAAGAAGCCCCCAAATGGCGTTCGAACGGTACGTTTTCCAGAGAACATTGCAGGTGTTCGAGTCTCCATCGAGAGGAGACCTCACTACACCGCTGGACGACATGCATTTGCACTTGAGACTGAGTGAAAGAGCGTAAAAAGAATACTGCAAGAATTAAATTTCGACCTCTAAAACTTACAGACTGTGCAGCAATTAAGCCACAAATTCCTGCGTCGCATAGGGAGTTAAACGAACAAATGTTGACTAAAATCAACGAAGACGCAATTTTCTTAACAGCTCATGGATGTCAGATAAAACCCACTTCTACCTTAACGGACACGTTCGCAAACAGAATTTGCCTTACTGGGCACACGGAAAGCCTTGTGAATTTGACGACCATCCATTACATAGCGCCAAAGTTACATTATAGTTCGCTGTATCGTGTCATGATGGCATTGGCCTTTACTATTTTGATCATGAGGATGACATTACACTTTGTGAACAAAACTATCCGGACACCTGGCTGAAAATGACTCACAATTTCGTGGCGCCCTGCATTGGTAATACTGGAATTCAATGTTGGTCCACCGTTAGCCTTGATGACAGATTCCACTCTCGCAGGCATACGTTCAATAAGGTGCTGGAAGGTTTCTTTGGCAATGGCAGCAAGTCCTTCATGGAGTGCTGCACTGAGGAGAGGTATCGATGTCCGTCGGTGAGCCCTGGCCCGACGTTCCAAAATATCCCAAAGGTGTTCTATAGGATTCAGGTCAGGACTCTGTGCAGACCATTGCATTACAAGGCTGTTATTGTCGTGTAACCACCCCGACACAGAACCTGCATTATGAACAGGTTCTCGACCGTGTTGAAAGATACAATCGCCATCCCCGAATTGCTCTTCAATAGTGGGAAGCAAGATGATACTTAAAACATCAATGTAGGCCTGTGCTGTGATAGTGCCACGCAAAACAACAAGGGGTGCAAGCCCCCTCCATGAAAATCACGACCACACCGTAAAACCACCGACTCCGAATTTTACTGTTGGCACTACACTCGCTGGCAGACGTTTACCGGGCCTTCGCCATACCCACAACCTGCCATCAGATCGGCACATTATGTACCGTGATTCGTCACTCCACACAACATTTTTCAACTATTCAATCGTCCAATGCTTGCGCTCCTTACACCAAGCGAGGCATTCATCGGCGTGATATGTGCTTATGAGCAGCCGCTCGATCATGAAATCCAAGCTTTCTCACCTCCTGCCTTTCTGTCGTAGTACTTGCAGTGGGTCCTGATGCAGTTTGGAATTCCTGTGTGATGGTCTGGATAGATGATGTGTGCCTATTACATATTACGACCGTCTTCAACTGTCGGCGGTCTCTGTCAGTCATCAGACGAGGTTGGCCTGTATCCTTTTGTGCTGTACGTGTCCCTTCACGTTTCCACTTCACTATCACATGGGAAACAGTAGACCTAGGGATGTTTAGGAGTGAGGAAATGTTGCGTACGGACGTATGACACATATGGCACCCAATCACCTGACCATGTTCGAATCCGTGACGTCCGCGGAGCACCCCCTGCTGCTCTCTCACGATGTCTAATGACTACTGAGGTCGCGGATATAGAGTATCTGGCAGTAGGTGGCAGCTCAATGCACCTACTATGAAAGACATATTTTTTTTGTAATGTCCTGATACTTTTGATCACATAGTGTACAACTATAGTGGCACCCGGTCGGTATGTCGATGTTCCTGAAACATTCCTTTCACTGAGACTGCTCGATTCTAACATAAAAAACAATACGTTGTTTCAGCAGGACGGAGCAGGATCACATACTGCTCGACAATCGATGGAAGCCATTCGTCAATTGTTTGGAAGGCACGTCATTTCGCGTGAGGGTGACATTACATGGCCTGCGAGAACCTCTGATCTCAGTGTATGCGACTTCCTCCTGTGGGGACGTTTTCAAAGCAATGTGTATCGCATACATTCTGCAACAGTGTATGAATTGAAATAAAAGATTGAAAACGAAATCACCGCTACTCCGAGCGTTCCGGGGGTTTCTGTAACAGGCTATTAGAATGTGAACGCCAAAAGGAAGCTCATCCTTGCGACGTCATCTTTAAGGCTGTTTGTGCCGTTCTGTAATGAAAACACAAATGGTATACTGTCAATAAAAATCTTTTTCCTTTGTTTTTTGGTGCAAATTACATTATTTCAAAACTTTCGTTTCCCTCAGCCACTCTGTATAAAAAACGTCTGCGGCGCTTATCTGGCGTGTCTAGCGTTCATAAAGTAGGGACTTGAATCGTAAGGGCCTCTGAAAGCCCGTTGCCAGTTCCGCTGCGAAATAACGCCATTGGGGAAATAGACGTGTGGAATGGGCAGTATGGCACCGAGTCCTGTCTCGTACACCGCCGGTTTTGATCTTTTCACTGTTACTGCAGCAGAGGCACCAACTTCCGCTCCTGTAGTTCCCGACCTGGCCATTTGTTTGGAGCGGCAGCTGAATAAACAACGGACAAGTACGAAATGGCGGTAAAAATCTTCATCAACCGAGTTTTGTGGGACGTACTACAACGCGTCGTAACGTGAGAGAATTTACGACTATAGTTATCTCTGGGAAAGAGCCCGCTCATTTCTGCTCATAAAACCCTTCAAATATGCTGGGGAGCGAATAACATCTTTGGTAGCAGAAAACGTCCTCTGCGGAACATTATTTCTCGACGTAAACGTTGCCGTGCGGTATCCATATAGAGGAGCAACGATTTAAAATGTTCATTTCGGACTCGTAAAATGTGAAACAATGTTTACGATGGTGAAGAGACAATGTCTTTACTAGAAAAATATCTTTACTAGAAAAGTACGAGCGCTGTTCGGAAAGTAAGCTCCAATCGGTCGCGAAATGGAAACCACAGTGAAAATCAAAATTGTTTATTCGCAAAAGTTAGCCACACCTTCAGCTTCCTCTCCAAATAGTCGCCGCTCCGACTTAAACATTTGTCGTAGCGTTGTACAAACTTTCCAGTACCCTCATCACAGAAAGCAGCCGCCTGTGTTTTCCGCCAGTTCTCTACCCAGGTCTGCCTTTAGTTGTTTCTGCCAAAATATTGTCTTTGTAGCCAGCAGTTCATGTGAGCGGGTATGAGCATCAGAGGGATCCAATTAAGGGCTGTATTGTGAGTGATCAAACACTTCCCGTCGAAATAGGTGCAGAAGCGTCTTCATTACCCCGGCAGAATGCGGCTGAGAATTGTCTTGAAGAATGAAGTGCATGACATTTATGTTATGTGGGCTGCATAGCTTCAGGCGAAATCTCTTACCAAAACCCCATAGTTGGTGGGAGACACTGTTGTTTTAGGCATTTCTACGCTATCACTTTGCGCTCTGAACTGTAAAGAGCGACGTGAAGCGATCGACAGGCACACTAAAGACACTGCCCAACACATCTGTGCAAAGTTCCATCGGATTTTCACAGTGGTTTCCATTTCGCGCCAAATCGGACCTTACTTTCCGAATGCGCCTCGTATTTTACAAGCAAGTGTTTTGAGCCTGGCAAAATACGACAGGAAATGTTCTTATTGTGGTCGTCTATAGCCCCAGACAAATCGAGTATCGTAAACGTATTGCATTTACTATCCTCCGCTCACCCTGCACATACTTCCCCTAGTTCTATCGACAGCTACAATAGCTTCAGTAAAACGTACATTGGGCACATAGCCTAATAGTTAATACAACTTATACACGCCATGCTACTTATACCCACAGCTCCTTCAGAGAATAGTATTATTGGTGAACAGTTGGATGTCATTTCTTTTCTCATATAGTATGCTGTAAAACTCCCTTACAAACTTCTAGGACTTGTAGAGGGGGCTCAGTAGGCAATATTTTGAACTGACCCTTGCCTAGAAACGTATCGTTTCCGTGCTACAGCTGTTTGAAAGCGTATTTGCTGGGTAGGTATGCAACATGGAAGAGAAGGAGGAGTGGGGATGCTCACGTCGGATCGACTGATGTTATTTTTTGACGTCTATGCTACCTCTCTGACCTGGTTCGAGCCTCATTCACGTCTGTGTGGGTGCTAGAGCAACATGGTTGAGTACATGTTTGGAGATTACACTGGTGTGATCCTTCTATATGGCGCAACGTTCGGTAATGGAAGACCTGCCTGTAGCCTTTATTGGGATCATTATCCAAAACTGCCGACTCCATCGCACATCCTTTGTGCCACAATTATGCAACGGCTTCGAGAAAGGGTGCCTTCACTGTCAGCAGGCGTGGCAGTGGTGCTCCTACAGTGTATGTTTTCTTTGTTATTAATGAGTAGAACCGTAAAGCAAGTGATGTATTGAGTCACGTGTAAGAATTTACTTGGAGAAGTTGTTGCGTTAACATGTTATCGAACGGTTGTAGCACGGAAACAATACGTTTCCCGACGTAGATTCCAGTTCAAAATATTATCTACTCAGTCCCCTTTACAAGTTCTAGAAGTTGGTAAGGGGTATTTTAGAGCATCCTGTGTAATACAGAATACGTGTAACATAAAGCAGCAACCATCAACAGTTTAGGGATAAATAATTTTAACTGATAACTACCCGTATAAGTTCCATAATTTACAAATTAGTATGCAGACGAATTACATTTTTTGTGTTAATACGACGTGGTGCGTTATTTCACAGCTGTGTTACCCCAACCGAAACGCCAGCGTAAATTAACAGATAAAAATGTACGAAGAGCATGGTGGCAAATCGAGCATCAGTTAGCAAACTTTTTCTAGAGCAATGGTTTTCAACCATTCTGAGACCATTAACCATGAGCACAGGCAAATATTGGTTGGTACCCCAACCCCCCTTCCCCCTCTTGTCCACACACATACACTGCCCCTCCCCCCCTTTCCCCCGCGCTATCAAAATTAGCCCCTATTTACAATTTAGATTGGAGAACAATTTCCTTTGAACACTTTTGTTTTTAAAATGAAAGGTAATTGTTTCTTGGTTTTTGTAGGTGTTCTATTAAACTACGAACTACTAAGCCAATGAGAGAATGTGATTCACCGTATTTCTAACAACTTTTTTTTAGACTAACTGCAATTGCTAAATATGTATAGCACTTGCATATACGTACTAAATTTCTTGCCCACCTGTATCTGCCCATCTCCTCGTTCCCCTATCTATCTCCGCCCATCTCCTGCTTCCCTCATATTTCTGTGCATAGCCTCCTCCCTCCTCTCCCTTTCCTTCTCCTCACGTCCATTTCCACCTGAATGTTCAGTAGCTCCATACATCTCCTTCACCCCACCACTCCCTACCATCTGTCTGAGCATAGCCTTCTCCCCCTCTCTCTATCCATCTCTTCCTCTCCCCTCTCTGTATCGATTTCTGTATGAATGTTCTTTAGACTGTCGTGTAAGAATTTGTAGTAAATCGGTCAATAACTTTACGAGACTTTTTCGGTAAAGACGTTTCCCTGTATATCTACACTCCTGGAAATTGAAATAAGAACACCGTGAATTCATTGTCCCAGGAAGGGGAAACTTTATTGACACATTCCTGGGGTCAGATACATCACATGATCACACTGACAGAACCACAGGCACATAGACACATGCAACAGAGCATGCACAATGTCGGCACTAGCAATGGAGACGATCGTAGAGATGCTGGATGTAGTCCTGTGGAACGGCTTGCCATGCCATTTCCACCTGGCGCCTCAGTTGGACCAGCGT
Organism: Schistocerca nitens; assembly: GCF_023898315.1. Taxonomy (NCBI): domain Eukaryota; kingdom Metazoa; phylum Arthropoda; class Insecta; order Orthoptera; family Acrididae; genus Schistocerca; species Schistocerca nitens. The sequence continues at coordinate 182,432,081 of NC_064622.1, read as the reverse complement.
TCGTGCTGGACGTGCAGACCGCGTGAGACAACGCTTCATCCATCCCAAACATGCTCAATGGGGGACAGATCCGGAGATCTTGCTGGCCAGGGTAGTTGACTTACACCTTCTAGAGCACGTTGGGTGGCACGGGATACATGCGGACGTGCATTGTCCTGTTGGAACAGCAAGTTCCCTTGCCGGTCTAGGAATGGTAGAACGATGGGTTCGATGACGGTTTGGATGTACCGTGCACTATTCAGTGTCCCCTCGACGATCACCAGTGGTGTACGGCCAGTGTAGGAGATCGCTCCCCACACCATGATGCCGGGTGTTGGCCCTGTGTGCCTCGGTCGTATGCAGTCCTGATTGTGGCGCTCACCTGCACGGCGCCAAACACGCATACGACCATCATTGGCACCAAGGCAGAAGCGACTCTCATCGCTGAAGACGACACGTCTCCATTCGTCCCTCCATTCACGCCTGTCGCGACACCACTGGAGGCGGGCTGCACGATGTTGGGGCGTGAGCGGAAGACGGCCTAACGGTGTGCGGGACCGTAGCCCAGCTTCATGAAGACGGTTGCGAATGGTCCTCGCCGATACCCCAGGACCAACAGTGTCCCTAATTTGCTGGGAAGTGGCGGTGCGGTCCCCTACGGCACTGCGTAGGATCCTACGGTCTTGGCGTGCATCCGTGCGTCGCTGCGGTCCGGTCCCAGGTCGACGGGCACGTGCATCTTCCGCCGACCACTGGTGACAACATCGATGTACTGTGGAGACCTCACGCCCCACTTGTTGAGCAATTCGGCGGTACGTCCACCCGGCCTCCCGCATGCCCACTATACGCCCTCGCTCAAAGTCCGTCAACTGCACATACGGTTCACGTCCACGCTGTCGCGGCATGCTACCAGTGTTAAAGACTGCGATGGAGCTCCGTATGCCACGGCAAACTGGCTGACACTGACGGCGGCGGTGCACAAATGCTGCGCAGCTAGCGCCATTCGACGGCCAACACCGCGGTTCCTGGTGTGTCCGCTGTGCCGTGCGTGTGATCATTGCTTGTACAGCCCTCTCGCAGTGTCCGGAGCAAGTATGGTGGGTCTGACACACCGGTGTCAATGTGTTCTTTTTTCCACTTCCAGGAGTGTATATCCCTATGTATATATATATCAAATTGAAAACATTCATTTACTTTCTTTTTCATATCAAAAATACCATTACCATCTGCAGTTATCAACACACACACACACACACACACACAACCAAATTGGTCGATCCGTTCACAGTTGATGATCTTTCACAATTGATTTTAATTTCCGATTTTCCACAAATTTTCTTTTGTACAAACTTTGTCCTCGCTCACGTCGTTCTCAGGTGATGATATTTCGTACATTCGGCAACTGATTTTTTTTCTGTAGCTGAAGTAATTCTCAGTGAATCAAAGGTGCTACCTACGAGTCCTTCTCATAAAAGAAAGCTACCTCTCCACAATGAGGGTAGACACTTGTTACAAAACATGTTTCCTCTCCGCCACCCCTCTAGCTAGTGACACATGGTTCACCTTCATCTAGGGCGACCAATATTTGATCATGTTTTTAAGGGAGATGAACAACCCATGACCATGATTTTAAGCTAGATTTGGTCACAATAAATTACAACTTCACAGCTTCATCACATTTTACTGAACTGTGTGACAATACTGGTATAAAAAAATAAGAAAAAAACTTGCATACTTTTCTTACTTTTACATAAAGATACACTTGAACCTTGAACTTACAGCAGATAGGATTACAGGAAGAAAACTTCGCAAATCGGAACATTTCATACTGACTGTCCTCTGTTTTCGATTGCTGCAAGATTTAGCGATCTGTCAGTATCGGCTCTCTCGTAGCGCTGAGAACTGATGTGTTGTGCGAATCAAATGAGATATAAATAATGTAACAAGCGTGTTTAAAAATAAACGCCTCTATAATTCGCTCTTGCTGGTTCTTGTTACTTCCGTGTGTTATTCATACCAAAGCTGCTAATCAATACAAGCCGAGAGCATCCGTGGTTAGCCAGTACTGACCGAGAAACAAGTAACCATCTCACGACCCCTCTAGACATGTAGGCTACGTCTTTCTTTCTCCTTTCCTCGCATTCCCTTGAGCCAAACTGTTTTCCCCAGAAGCACGAACAGAAAAAAGACCGTATGTCAACAATGGTATCGATTATTATACGAAAAATTTTAGAATCTTTCTGTCAGAGAATTTTAACTATCGATAATACTACAAGGATTTAATATTTATAGCAATGATCATTGAAAAAAAAACGGAGATATGGAAAAATAAACGGGAGAAACAGGCGGACGGTAAGCAAGACGGGAGGACTACAAAAAATTGCCGCATTACGAGAGGTCGCGGAAAACACGGTAGAGTTGGTCACCATATCCTCAACCTGCAGCCCAATTTAAACTCCACAAAGTTAAAATGTGTTTACTATACTTGGTTTGTAAACCACTTCACTGGTGGACTGCTTACTTCTGAAATGGAAGACTTCAGGCTGCCAGCGCTTTGTATATAACCACTGCCACTAATAATAATAATAATAATAATAATAATGTGTAGGCCCTACAGCAGTGTAGTAGTCATTACGAAATTTCTGTAACCTGTTGCGAAGTGGATGATGGAATAATAGCTGCCTACAACTGGTGAAACCTTCCCGTGTCCTCTATACCTCTTTTGTTAATGGTAACCTTCCCTTTTACAATAAATTATGAAACCTTCCCTTAGGATTTCTATCTCTTGCTTAATAATAACAAACTAAATCCTCCCTTTGAAATTTATTCTCTTTCTCAATCTTCGCATACAAATTTAATTGCTGCTTATTAAAAGTGATTTTCTGATTATTTCGACGAAACATAGAATGTGTCGTCGTCGTGAGCCTCAGTCGTTATCTGCAATAACCCAAAACTGTTCCTTACCTTTTTTACTGTTACTGGATCGCCATCTGACTGATACATCGAACTGCGACATGAATATACTTACTCTGGTTTACTATACTCTATTAACGGCTGGTGGGCTGTCATAATCAGTGGCTGTATTTATTACCAAAGCTGACGTTATTCTTTATTAGCAAAGCTGACGTTATTCTTTAATTAATTTGACTGAAGTACGTAATTCATAGTTACACTTTGTCTTGACAACAATAAAATTTTTGCGAAGTTTTATGTTGATGTTTTTTGGGATGGATTATAAACAGTAATGCAACATTGCTGGCAAAAATTAATTATATTCTGAAAACGCTTCAAATACTTACTGTTGGTAATGAAATGATTTTACAATCGTTCAAATGGGACTTACTTTTTACAGTAATCTTACAACTAGCATTGCGCAAACATACCTTCAGTAGTCGTAAGTTTCGGAAAGAAAATAATTCAATAATATTAGTTCCTCTTACGATAATAGTTAGTTGATGTCTCTGTACATACTGCCTGACAGTGTTTAATAGGCCTCTTGTATTTCGTTGAAACAATGGTTTCCGTTAAATAATTGTACATATTTCGCTATATCTGCAGTGAGATTGACAATGCGACTTAGTTTACTATTGGGATTGCGTTAATTTCTGTAAACAATTGACATTGAACGACTTTGTTGACTGAATGATTCTTTATTCCAAGGGTATTTTTGTCTACTCAATTAAAGTTGCTCGGGAAATTGTAATAGAACAATTCGTTGCTTTGTTGTAAGTTTAAGATTTCAGAAAGCACTGTTCAGGATGCAATACAAGCACTCACGCGCAACTACTTTAAATTCTAGTCCCATTCATGAAGTATGTGATTACCAAGTATCCTAGTCCCGTATAAGTATCATGACTGAAATTAAATTAATCTTAACATTCCTTACATTGTACTCGTGATAATGAGAGTGATCTGTGTAAGTGGAATGAGGCAATCACGTTTTCTTTCAAAACTAAAACGGAGCGCCACACAATATATTAATAACCAGAGCACATCTTCACTGTTACGAATGCTATTTGCATTTCGTACCTTCAGCAGACATTTCTTCACTAAATTCCTTCTTTGGCCGTTCCTCCACGTTCATTTATATCGTTTTAACTCACATTCACATATTCAACAACTATCACAACGTACTCACCTTCATGACGTCCACGTGAAATTGCATTTGGTTTCTTTTTCTATCGCTTTTTTGTCTATCTCTCCCACACTAGTATTAATGACGTTTGTGTACTTTCTTGCTACCAGTAATAATCACAATAAAACACTTAGTTTTGGAATTTCGTTACAAACCACTACTACAAATACAAATTCACTTCCTGGGAAAAAATTGCGTCTTAAGAAAATTGTGTAAATACTCAGCATGTTGCTATATTTTCAATTTAGAAACTGTACTATAATTGTAAAACTGACTCGTTTTACATAATAAGACTAGGTCACAACTATGACCAACAAAACACGCAACAAATTAGCTAATTAACAAATTTAATTTTTGAAAAGCTGCACCACTGTATAAATGTTGTCACGAATTTCCAGCAACTCATGGCTCAGTTAAGAAAAGACAATTGGCCTCAAGGTGAGTAAAATATAAAACCTCAAGTGGATTCAGCGTGGTCTGTCTGTGTTCACGTAATTTAAAATTTTACATGCCTTAAGCTATTTGTAAATGTAAATTTTAACTGTGAATATCACATGTCCATACTCAAATACACAGACTGAATTGCTTTAAGGATCTTTCACAACGACATAAGGCATTAATATGTTGAAAAAAAATGTTTGAAGGCTGAATTTGGAGATGTTATTATCATTATAATCATTCACATCCTTCTTTATATGAACGTGAACACAAGTACTGCTCATTACTTTGTTTGCATGTAACGTGGCACCATTTATCCTGTTGGCTTAAAAGAGGCAATAGCTGATGGTATTTTCATGCTCACACTCACATACTTGTTGCCATATGATAATGACCCCCTTTCGTGGTTGCTGGGACACATGTCCCACTAATTTTGGGCCTTATTTAAAACACTGGGAAGCGAGTTGCATATTTCTGCTCAGACCTGCCATCTGTTGGCAGCTCTTCTGAACTCGGAAAAAAAATCGAGGCACTGAAATTCTCAGTCTATAGAAGGCTGTGACTGTTGCAGTGCGTGGTCGCGTGGGTTTCCGCGCCAAAACGTCAATTTCTTGTGTCTTGAGACAGTTTTCGGCGTATTCTGACTATTAAAAATGTCTAAAGTAAGTATTTTTGCTATTTTCAATTTCTTAGATATTTACAAATGACAACTACACTTTCTAAAACGTATTTTACTTCTAAAATATTTTTTTTAGCGTAGCTACAATTAGTGGGACACATGTGTCCCAGTAACCATTGTGTGACCCTATAGTTCCTTTATGTTAGGATGTTGCAGGACTTATATTTCAGAGAAAGAGCTTTTTTCGGTAACATTTTGTGCTAGTAAAAGTACGGTGTGTGGTTTAGAACTAAGACATATTATTGTTACCTTATGGAGAAGCTGCGAGACAGCGAGATCCTGGATTTTTTATTTTCACTGCCAGATAATCCAGAAGAATCGGACATTGAAGCTGATGATGATGATCTAGAGGAGGTTGTTTCATCTCATGATCATTTGTCTTCTCTGAGCACACCATTAGAAACATTGACACACAATTATATCGAACAGATTGTCAACAACGATGTGCAACTAGATTTGATAGATGAAAACATCAGTGTTGCGAGTGAAACTGGAGAATTTTGAGTAAGATGATGAAACTGATGATGACTTTACAGATCCTCACTGGGATGATGATGTAACTCACTTTGAAGAACCAAATTTACCCTCAGTGTTCGACCCAAAACCAACAGCAAACTTTGCTTTGGCAGACAATGAACTTGCGTATTTTGAAAAATTATTTGACGATCCAATGATGCAACAGATCTGCTTTCAAACAAATTTGTATTCCAAACGGAAGAATAGTGCACAATGGAGGGAACTCACAGTTCAGGAACTAAAAGCTTTTCTGGGTATGATCATAGTAATGGGTATGCATCAATTACTTGAAGCAGCCAGTTACTGGAGCTCAGACCCATATCTAAATGTAAATGCAGTATCGAATGTTATGACACTTGCTCGCTATAAGAAAATAATAGAGAACCTTCTCTGCAATGATAATTTGTTTCAGCCAGTAACAAGCGATCCTGGTTATGAAAAGTTATACAAAATCAGACCACTTATCTCAGACCTAAACAAAAACTGTTTGAAAGTATATCACCCTTCTACTTCACTTGCAGTTGATGAGTCATTGGTTGCATTCAAAGGAAGAACAAGCCTGAAACAGTACATGCCCATGAAACCTGTAAAAAGAGGTTACAAAATTTGGTGCCTTGCAGATGCAAACACAGATTTTATTTCAAATTTTGATGTCTACACAGGTAAATTTGATGCCAGTAGTGGGGAATTCAAAGATTGCCAAATGTGTGAAAGAGTAGTGCTGGAACTCTGTAAACCATTTTTTAATTCCAATAGAACTGTGGTTTTTGATAATTTTTTTTCAAAATTTAGACTAATGACGGAACTGAGAAAAAGGGGGCTTTATAGCTGTGGTACCGTCAGAGGAAACAGAAAAGGCCAACCTCCATTTTTGGCGAATAAATTACCAAGTCTAACCCATGGAGAGTTTACATTTGCTGTCAAATCTGGTGTTGCTGCTGTCTCCTTTCCACTGCACATAATCCTAAAGATTTTGTATTCATCAAAAGAAAATTGAAAGATGGATCCACAATCAGCATTTCATGTCCTGAAGTAGTACATGTTTATAATAGTACTATGGGTGGAGTAGATCGTTTTGACCAGCTACGAGAAAGGTATATGGTTGGCAGGCGATCAGTAAAATGGTGACACCGACTATTTTATTTTTTTGTTGACTTAGCCATCGTCAACTCTTATGTACTATTTCGACTGTGAAGACGAAACACAAACCATCTGTCTTTTCGAATGAGACTAGCAAGGCAGTTGATGAATGGATTTTCATCAAGAATGAAGAAGGGCCCATCACCTGCTTTCTGTTCTAGCAAAAGAGGTGTCACTGCAGTGCCACAGAAGTAAGGCTTATGAATGTCGGGTCTCATATTCCCAAGGAGCAGAAGACCAGGAGGCTGTGTAGGTTTTGCAGCACAAAAGACACTGAAAAACGAACAAAATATGTTTGTTCATCCTGAAATGTGCCACATTGTATTTCACCTTTCTTTCCAAAATTTCACGCAATGTAAGTAATATTCACTAAGTAGCAAAATGTATTTTTTGTTGGAAATAATAAAGTATACCACATGTTTGCATATTGGCAGAAATGAGTTACATTTAATTTCCAATAAATTAATGTTAAAAATTGGTGCAAATAAGCTTTGTTCATAAATTTTACACTAATTTGTGGTAACTTCATTGTGAGGAAAATGGTTCCAGAAATGATCAGTGGGACGTATGCATCCCACTTTTTTTTTATGAGAAAATGGTTCAAGTTAAAAATTATTCAAAGGCATATTTGTAATTCTAACCCAAATAAGATTCTGTAGCAGCTTAGGTACCTTAATAAATTCTAAAAAACGAGTAAAAACCACGAAAGGGTTATATGAACGTGAATACAAGTAGCGATCATTACTTTGTTTGAATGTAACATGCCATCATTCATCCTGTTGGTTTAAAAGAGGCAATAGCTGATATTATTTTCATGCTCACACTCACATACTTGTTGCCATATGATAATGACCTAATCCGTTGAAAACAGACGGTTGTGTTAGTTAAGCAAACATTGTACACATAAAATTAAAACTGTTGGTGGAAACAATGGAGTTAGTAAAGATACTATTGTTCAGAGTCCTAAAGATACTATTGTTCAGAGTCAACTTTGTGCTGTGTACGAGTGAGATTTTATATAGCTCGAATAAAGGATACGGCTTAATAATGCACCCTCTTTTCAAAACACGTTGCAGTTCACACGACCTATCTTCTTCTTCTTCTTCCTTAACTTTCCCTGCCTTTGGAGAACGTATACGGAAATATCATAGAAACTTTGATGGAATCACGTCAGTAGCAATTTTGGGCTAATTAAGGACCATGTGCCAATTTCAGTTCCTTACTCGTTGTTTTTCTATTAAGTCAGTGCACTTTCATTTGTTCATTATGTTTTTTCTTCCCGTTTTGTGATCACTTCAGTCCAGTTTTTTGCAGTCTCATACCCTGAACTCCTTCCATGTCCAATACTTTTTCCGCATCTACTTCCCTTAAAATGTGACGCCTGCTGTAATGCAAATTAATCTTTTAAAGGAAATAGCCACTATGTCCGGCTTAAGAACTTCTTCATAAAAAAAAACGGAATTTGAACAAACATTAAAATTGCTGTCAAAAAAGAGCTTTAAGCCTAATTTGGAAATTATTACAATTATCATTCTTTACTGTCGTAGATTAATTAGTTTCGTACCATTTGTATGTTTTATTTAGTGGGCAGCTTGATGCCCCACTGTTTCGAAATTTTTCTCCACCGATTTGAGCATTTAAGTCATCCAAACGCAATATGGTTTTCATCTTCGTTATTTTTAGAAAATCCCGAAGTTCTTCTGTTTTTTTCCGGATTATTCTTTTTGTAATTGTGAACTGAAGCATAGAAATTAACAAGTCCACAATTTTTATTTTCGAATTTACTTAATTGGGTGGAGAGTCGTTGCAAGGCAGATTTAAATTCAGTTACATTCCCTGTTGTACTTTTATTAACACAGAAAGCTGTTCACAGTAATGGCATGCTTTTGATAATTCTCATTGCTGGTTTACTCTTATACACTCCTGGAAATGGAAAAAAGAACACATTGACATCGGTGTGTCAGACCCACCATACTTGCTCCGGACACTGCGAGAGAGCTGTACAAGCAATGATCACACGCACGGCACAGCGGACACACCAGGAACCGCGGTGTTGGCCGTCGAATGGCGCTAGCTGCGCAGCATTTGTGCACCGCCGCCGTCAGTGTCAGCCAGTTTGCCGTGGCATACGGAGCTCCATCGCAGTCTTTAACACTGGTAGCATGCCGCGACAGCGTGGACGTGAACCGTATGTGCAGTTGACGGACTTTGAGCGAGGGCGTATAGTGGGCATGCGGGAGGCCGGGTGGACGTACCGCCGAATTGCTCAACACGTGGGGCGTGAGGTCTCTACAGTACATCGATGTTGTCGCCAGTGGTCGGCGGAAGGTGCACGTGCCCGTCGACCTGGGACCGGATCGCAGCGACGCACGGATGCACGCCAAGACTGTAGGATCCTACGCAGTGCCGTAGGGGACCGCACCGCCACTTCCCAGCAAATTAGGGACACTGTTGCTCCTGGGGTATCGGCGAGGACCATTCGCAACCGTCTCCATGAAGCTGGGCTACGGTCCCGCACACCGTTAGGCCGTCTTCCGCTCACGCCCCAACATCGTGCAGCCCGCCTCCAGTGGTGTCGCGACAGGCGTGAATGGAGGGACGAATGGAGACGTGTCGTCTTCAGCGATGAGAGTCGCTTCTGCCTTGGTACCAATGATGGTCGTTTGCGTGTTTGGCGCCTTGCAGGTGAGCGCCACAATCAGGACTGCATACGACCGAGGCACACAGGGCCAACACCCGGCCTCATGGTGTGGGGAGCGATCTCCTACACTGGCCGTTCACCACTGGTGATCGTTGAGGGGACACTGAATAGTGCACGGTACATCCAAACCGTCATCGAACCCATCGTTCTACCATTCCTAGACCGGCAAGGGAACTTGCTGTTCCAACAGGACAATGCACGTCCGCATGTATCCCGTGCCAGCCAACGTGCTCTAGAAGGTGTAAGTCAACTACCCTGGCCAGCAAGATCTCCGGATCTGTCCCCCATTGAGCATGTTTGGGACTGGATGAAGCGTCGTCTCACGCGGTCTGCACGTCCAGCACGAACGCTGGTCCAACTGAGGCGCCAGGTGGAAATGGCATGGCAAGCCGTTCCACAGGACTACATCCAGAATCTCTACGATCGTCTCCATGGGAGAATAGCAGCCTGAATTGCTGCGAAAGGTGGATATACACTGTCCTAGTGCCGACATTGTGCATGCTTTGTTGCCTGTGTCTATGTGCCTGTGGTTCTGTCAGTGTGATCATGTGATGTGTCTGACCCCAGGATTGTGTCAATAAACTTTCCCCTTCCTGGGACAATGAATTCACGGTGTTCTTATTTCAATTTCCAGGAGTGTAGATTCTATACCTGCAAGTACCTGTTAAATTTTCTTCTGGGATTGTGCTTTCTAGAACCTCTAAAATTTGAATTTGTTGTCTGTAAAAGTATTTTTATTCTAGTTCATTTTGTTCGTCGGATTTGAGAAAATAATTTAGATTTATAGAGCCTAAACATAATTTATTTTTAATTTTATTTTAAAAATATTCTGACATTCGCTTCGACTCTGACTGCAGTGTTGGGACTTCCAGGAATCTTTTGTTCCAGTGCAATGCGCGATGCCATGGCGCATTTCCTTTCGAATTACCTCCTGTTGTAGTGCTCTCATTTAAGGGGTTTCTCGTGTTGCAGCTGAAATTGTATCAAACTTTTTATATAAGGCCGGTTTGTTGGTTTGAAATTCGATGTTTTTTTCCGTTCTCTCCGCCCTTGGTAATTGGAGTGCACCTCCTTTGAGATCGTTGGCCGGGTTGCACCTGTAACGATAGCATGGAGTGAAACCATATGGAGCCAGATGAAACTAGTTTTTTTATTAGTCTGTTACTCCCATTTCACCTCCATCCCCACCACGAGCAAGATATTATTATTTTTATTATTATTGTTATTGGTTCTAAATTACTGTGGTCGACATGTTTTCGAAAGTAACTAAATAATTAAGAAATGGAGTTTAAGCGTGATAAATGGGTAATTTGCAGTTATTCAACTCTATCATTTAGCTCGCTATTGCCAATTTATCAAGGATACATGGAGTTGTTCCATGTTTCAAGCTCTCTCCACATGCATGCATGCTACTTGTCAGGGCTCCCACTAAATCGCCACTTGTTAGCACTTTCGGTGCGTGTATTTGAAAGGAATAATTTTGAAGCAATTAACTGGTCTGACAGTAATAAAGTAATCACAAAATGGCAATGACCTCTGTTTAACCAAAATTGTATGTTTTGGTCCAGTATTGCGTTACCCTGCTGCAGACTATCTTAAACGCTCTGCTGCAAACTATCTGAAATGCAAATGAAGTCAGTTTGGTGACAATCATTAATACAACTAATTAAATGCGCTTTGTAGTCTTAACCATGTATCTTTCGCACTATGCAGCACATTGAGAAAATGTACAAATATCAATTCCAGGTAAACAACCTATATTATCTGCTAGGGCAATTCGCAATAACTCTGAATGGTACCAAATTTTTTCTGAAAATTATTTATCACTTATTATCAAATTAATAATGCAGTTGCTAAGCACAAACTGATGATGACTCGGAACACACTTGTCTATATGTTCTTTATGATGGTAGTGTATCTTACCAACTATGCAGAAATCAAAATAGTAAATATTCAATCCTATAAAGCCACTTCTTAGTTCACCATATCCACTGTATGAAAATAATCAGCAACAGTTTTCAATTTTTTAAAGCAAGTGATAAATGTGTAATTTACATTCAGCAACACCGTCTCCAATTTTGAGCAAACTTGTACCCTGACAACACTTCCGTTTTGTCTGTAAATCGTCTTTCGAAATCAGCTTAGTAATTGTAAACATTTTAGCACACTACACATCTGTATCACCTTAAATAAGTACTTCACACAAAATTTAGGTCATGCTCCAGAGATTTACAACATATTCTTTTCCATTCAAAATATATGCCCTCTTTATTTAAAATGTACAAAGCAAGTTTATCACCGTCCTTAAATGAATAACTGAGGTCGGTCCACACAGACAATATTTATTATAAATGTTCTTATATAGTTGTTGAGAGGACAGAAATAAGTCGATTAATTACTCTGAATGTTATAATTACACCTAAAACGTTGCCACTGTTGCACAACTGGCACGTCTTTCACTTACTATGAAGTAGTACATCTACCCAGGTTTACAAACTCCACCATTAGTGGTTTTAAAGTGGTTCTTAGTATACAGTCACCGTAAAACGACTTTCCAACTTTATCCAAGATCGTTTCACTTATGATCTTATATAAACCAAAATATTCAACAACTGTCTCATGTAACAATTGAATTCCACAAGGTTTCTTGTAAATCAAAAAATGAACCACTACATTTGCTTTGCAATTTTGCACAATATAGTCTAAAAATTTATATATTTAATACGCAGTAATCGTTTCTGGTTGCAATTATCTAAGATTGCTGTTTATGAAGACACTGTTTATTTTACCGAGCTTTGCATTGAGATGGCATTCCCACGTGCCGTTTCCCACTTGACTAGTATTGAATTAGACTTGCGCTGTAGCAAAACTACAATTCGGTTGTCTTGGTACAGTACGTAATGACGTAGTAAATGGTAGAATTACCGGTAATATTTGTGGCATTGTTAGAGATAGAAACGCAAATGAATGTGTGAGAGAGAAACTGGGAGCCGACAACTTTTCTTTGCTTTTTGTTCGTTTGTTTGTTTTGCACATATTTAGTCCGGCACAGCATGAAGTATCCACTGTATATTTCATATCCTTACCAAATATAAATTGCATTTTATGAGTAAAAACGTTCGCTACCCTCGTAACTTCTGCGGTTTTATGTAACCAAAACAGTTACTTTTGATGCAAGTACCGTTTACACGAACAAACACAAAACAATCTATATAATTATTGTGCTATTTTGTACTCAGTAGATCTATATCATGATCAAAGGCAAGAATTCTTGTTATAATTGATAAGTACGATAGTTGTTTACCAATAACGGAAACATGTTTTACATAAGTATTGAAGCAATTTTTGACGTGTTTTTGTTTTGAATTTTCTAATGCTGTATGATATATCCGTATTTTTTTCATTTTTCAATACGACATACTTCTGTACCACGTTACAAGTCTACAATTTTCGGATATAACCTGAATTAAACAATGACAGTTTCAAATTTGCTGTACATACTGTTTATTTTTAAGTAACAGACAGAATGTTCTGTAGGTCACACAGCCCTTGATAGATCCACACGCAGTTTATAGACGGTTCATCACTTTCGATGTCTAGGGGAATCTAGTAAGACACTGATATCGTATGTAAACAAAGCGATCGAAATGAGGTAACACCGATAGAAGTGCAACACACTTAACGCACTGACAACGAGGTTAAGGAACTAACTGAGCAAAACTACTGGGAAGACTCCTGTAGTCTACACTTACTTATGACATTTACGGTCGCTTACGGTAGTTTTGCACTGAGGTGACAAAGTTAGTGGGATAGCGATTTGCACATATACACATGGCAGTAGAATCTGCGCGTACACAGTGTATAAAGGGCAATGCATTGGTGTATTCAGGTGAATCACGTGAAAAGGTTTCCGAAATGATTATGGCCGCACGGCAGGAATTACGAGGGTTGCCCAGAAAGTAATGCAACGCATTTCCTTTCTTCAACAGTTCGTTATTGGGCATAATGAGAATTACGCACACGAAAGAATGGTGTTTTATCTACACACCCTATTTTTCCACGTAATCTCCATCCCGTTCTGTGGTCTTCCTCCAGCGCGAAACGAGGGCGTGTAGGCGCTGTAGGTACTAATCCTTGTCCTGGTGGCGGAGCCAGTGCTTCACTGTAGGAACTTCCTTTGCTGACTGACAGATGCAGCTCCAACTGCCGAGTCGTAATGCATCTGTCCTCGTGAATGACATCAGATCGCTGCAACATGTCAGGTGTGACAGCCGTAGATGGTCTCCACGACCGCTGCAAATCGTGGAGCTCTGCCGAACCGCCTGCTGATGACTTCACCCTCCGTACCCAGCGACTAATTGTACCGCTGTCGACAGAAGATGCCCCATAGACTTTGCACAAGCGTTTCTGAATGTTACCCACAGTTTCTTTCTCTGTAGTCAGAAATTCAATGACGGCACGTTGCTTGTAACTTACACCACCTACAGACGACGATTTGAAAGTGTCCTGCAGCTGTGCTATCTGTCGGGGGTGACGGGAAACTTGGCGCGATCACTCAGGAGAATTCAGATAATACATACGTAACATTTCGCATTTGTAGCACTGTTTTCGTCTGAGAAAAAAAAAAAAAAAAAAGATGTGGTGCATTACTTTCTGGACAACCCTCATAACAAACTTTGAACGCCGAATCGTTGCTGGAGATAGACACATGGGTTATTTCATTTAGGAAATCGTTAGCGAATTCAGTATTCCGAGATTCACAGTGGAAAGAGTGTGCCGTGAATATTAATTTTCGGGCATTACTTCTCACCACGGACCACGGAGTGGCCGAGGGTCTTCACTTAACAACCAAGAGCAACGGCGTTTTCATAGAGTTGTCAGTCCTAGCAGACAAGCAACACTGTGCGAAATAATTGCAGAAATCAGTGTGAGACGTACGACGAACGTAACCGTTAGGCCAGTACGGCGAAATCTGGCGTTAATGTGGTATGGCGGCAGATGATCGAAGCGACTGGCTTTGTTAACAGCACGACATATTACTGTAGCGCCTCTCTTCTTTATCTTTCCGCCATTATGCTGATCGTTACGGTACTGAAGAGCACCGAACGGTCTAGTACTCGAATTAGAGTCCTCTGCATTATTCAGAATGCATTTCGGAAGCGATACCGTTCGGGTCTAAAGAACCGAAGCACTGTTGTCGGTTCGCGTCGCACAAGCCAATCAAAAGTAAGCGGGCGCAGATCCGCGAATGCCACTGCAGCGCGCACAGCGCCACGAACACAAAGCGGCTAGCTGCCGAAAATTGCGTTTACGTTGCCATAACGCATGACGCCGCATTCCATCGAGCTGACGTGCCTGCCTTCATCGCTCTTCTTGCCTCCTCCTTAACAGTATCAGGCGAATTATATCCATTTCCATGATTCTCAGCTGAAATGCATAGAAATTTTTACAGTTTCCCTGACCGCATGTTCCCATGCATGCATAATAACGATAGCGTATTTGACTGTATTCTGCAGATTGTCGTAAATGCCGCATTGTGTCATCTCATTCTCATTCACATTGACATCGTGTTTTGGATTTTACGTTTCGGATGATGAGTTAGGAATGATGTGTAGTTCCGCATTCTACTAATACATCTATAAAAACACCAGAAACATTGATTCTGAGACTATCAAAGAATAAGAAGATAAACAGAATGTGGTTATAACTTGCTCGTTGTTGTTGTTGTTGTGGTCTTCAGTCCTGAGCCTGGTTTGATGCAGCTCTCCATGCTACTCTATCCTTTGCAAGCTTCTTCATCTCCCAGTACCTACTGTAGCCTAAATCCTTCTGAATCTGCTTAGTTTATTCATCTCTTGGTCTCCCTCTACGATTTTTACTCTCCACACTGCCACCCAGTACTAAATTGGTAATCCCTTGATGCCCCATAACATGTCCTATCAACCGATCTCTTCTTCTAGTCAAGTTGTGCCACAAACTCCTCTTCTCCCCAATTCTACTCAATACCTCCTCATTAGTTATGTGATCTACCCATCTAATCTTCAGCATTCTTCTGTAGCACCACATTTCGAAAGCCTATATTCTCTTCTTGTCTAAATTATTTATCGTCCATGTTTCACTTCCATACATGGCTACACTCCACACAAATACTTTCAAAAACGACTCCCTGACACTTAAATCAATACGCGATGTTAACAAATTTCTCTTGTTCAGAAACGCTTTCCTTGGCATTGCCAGTCTACATTTTATATCCTCCCTGCTTAAACCATCATAAGTTATTTTTCTCCCCAAATAGTAAAACCCATCTACTACTTTAAGTGTCTCATTTCTTAATCTAATTGCATAAGCATCACCTGGTTTAATTCGACTACATTCCATTATCCTCGTTTTGATTTTGTTGAGATTCATCTTATACCCTCCTTTCAAGACACTGTTTCATTCCGTTCAGCTGCTCTTCCAAGTCCTTTTCTGTCTCTGACAGAATTACAATGTCATCGGTGAACCTCAAAGTTTTTATTTCTTCTCCATGGATTTTAAAGCCTACTCCGAACTTTTCTTTTGTTTCCTTTACCGCTTGCTCAATATACAGATTGAATAGCATCGGGGAGAAGCTACAACCCTGTCTCACTCCCTTCCCAACCACTGCTTCCCTTTCGTGTCCCTCGACTCTTATAACTGCCATCTGCTTTCTATACAAATTGCAAATAGCCTTTCGATCCCTGTATTTTACCCCTGCCACCTTCAGTATTTGAAAGAGAGTATTCCAGTCAACATTGTCAAAAGCTTTCTCTAAGTCTACAAATGCTAGAAACGTAGGTTTGCCTTTCCTTCATCTTCCTTCTAAGATAAGTCGTAGGGTCAGTATTGCCTCACGTGTTCCAACATTTCTGCGGAAACCAAACTGATCTTCCCCGAGGTCGGCTTCTACCAGTTTTTCCATTCGTCTGTAAAGAATTCGCGTTAGTATTTTGCAGCTGTGACTTATTAAACTGATAGTTCGCTAATTTTCACATCTGTCAACACCTGCTTTCTTTGGGATTGGAATTATTATATTCTTGTTGAAGTATGAGGGAATTTCGCCAGTCTCATACATCTTGCTCACCAGATGGAAGAGTTTTGTCAGGCATGGCTCTCCCAAGGCCGTCAGTAGTTCTGATGGAATGTTGTCTATTCCCAGGGCCTTGTTTCGACTCAGGTCTTTCAGTGCTCTGTCAAACTCTTCACGCAGTATCATATCTCCCATTTCATCTTCATCTATATCCTCTTCCATTTCCATTATATTGTCCTCACGTACATCGCCCTTGTATAGTCCCTCTATATACTCCTTCCACCTCTCTGCTTTCCCCTCTTTGCTTAGAACTGGGTTTCCATCTGAGCTCTTGATATTCATGAAAGTGGTTCTCTTTTCTCCAAAGGTCTCTTTAATATTCCTGTAGGCAGTATTTATCTTACCCCTCATGAAATCAGCCTCTACCTCCTTACATTTGTCCTCTATCCATCCCTGCTTAGTCATTTTGCACTTCCTGTCGATCTCATTTTTGAGACGTTTGTATTCCTTTTGCCTGCTTCATTTAATGGATTTTTGTATTTTCTCCTTTCATCAATTAAATTCAGTATTTCTTCTGTTACCCAAGGATTTCTACTAGCCCTCGTCTTTTTAGCTACTTGATTCTCTGCTGCCTTCGCTATTTCATCCCTCAAAGCTACCCATTCTTCTTCTACTGTATTTCTTTCCCCCGTTCCTGTCAATTATTCCCGTACGCTCTCCCTGAAACTCTCTACAACCTCTGGTTCTTTCAGTTTATCCAGGTCCCATCTCCTTAAATTCCCACCTTTTTGCAGTTTCTTCAGTTTTAATCTACAGGTCATAACCAATAGATTGTGGTCAGAGTCCACATCTGCCCCTGGAAATGTCTTACAATTTAAAACCTGGTTCCTAAATCCTGTCTTACCATTATATAATCTATCTGAAACCTTTTAGTATCTCCAGGGTTCTTCCATGTATACAACCTTCTTTCATGATTCTTGAACCAGGTGTTAGCTATGATTAATTTATCCTCTGTGCAAATTTCTGCCAGGCGGCTTCCTCTTTCATTTCATAGCCCTAATCCATATTCATCTAATGCGTTTCCTTCTCTTCCTTTTCCTACTGTTGAATTCCAGTCACCCATGACTACTAAATTTTCGTCTCCCTTCACTATCTGAATAATTTCTTTTATCTCATCATACATTTCATCAGTTTCTTCATCATCTGCAGAGCTAGTTGGCACATAAACTTGTACTACTGTAGTAGGCGTGGGTTTCGTGTCTATCTTGGCCACAATAATGCGTTCACTATGCTGTTTGTAGTAGCGTACCCGCACTCCTACTTTTTTATTCATTATTAAACCTACTCCTGCATTACCACTATTTGATTTTGTATTTATATCCCTGTATTCACCTGACCAAAATTCTTGTTCCTCCTGCCACCGAACTTCACTAATTCCCACTATATCTAACTTTAACCTATTCATTTCCCTTTATAAATTTTCTAACCTACCTGCCCGATTAAGGGCTCTGACATTCCACGCTCCGATCCGTAGAACGCCAGTTTTCTTTCTCCTGATAAC
This sequence comes from Schistocerca nitens, assembly GCF_023898315.1. NCBI lineage: Eukaryota > Metazoa > Arthropoda > Insecta > Orthoptera > Acrididae > Schistocerca > Schistocerca nitens. Next base: position 182,413,884 of record NC_064622.1, on the reverse strand, counting down.
GATGTCCTCTTGAGTAGTCCCCGCCTGGAGATCCGAATGGGGGACTATTTTACCTCCGGAATATTTTACCCAAGAGGTCGCCATCATCAATTAATCATACAGTAAAGCTGTACGGCCTCGGGAAAATTACGGCTGTAGTTTCCCCTTGCTTTCAGCCGTTCGCAGTACCACAACAGCAAGGCCGTTTTGGTTAGCGTTACAAGGCCAGATCAGTCAATCATCCAGACCCCCTGCAACTACTGAAAAGGTTGCTGCCCCTCTTCAGGAACCACACGTTTGTCTGGCATCTCAACAGATACCCCTCCGCTGTGGTTGCACCTACGGTACGGCTATCTGTATCGTTGAGGCACGCAAGCCTCCCCACCAATGGCAAGGTTCGTGGTTCATGGTTCCTAGAGATCCAAATCAATAAGTAGCCCACTTCCATATATGATACGTCAACTATTTGGGTCTTAAAAACAAAATTGAAAAAACGCATTTTCGAGAGCTCCTGCAGTTAGTCGAAGTTCATAACATGCACCTCACGAATGAAAATGTTTCGTATATGGTGCTACAGTCTAAAAATATTACGGCGGAAATCTTTCATCTCTGTCGACTGTTGTTGAGGAGACGATCGCAGATAAATACTTGTGACAAGCAAGATTATGAAGATGACTGCTGCGAGTTACATTCCCAGTAATTTAAATTTTGCTCTTAGATTCCTGCCTAACCGCATACTAGGAAATCGCTACATATTAGGAAAAAATGGTGAATTATTTCTGACAAGTAAAAGTATAAAGGTCACTGTCGGTTGTTTCACTCACAGCAATTTCATATTTCGTTTTTTAAACACACAGAAATCACGAAATTATTACTGAGGAAGTGCGCTCTTACATGTAAGTAATAACGAATATTGCAGAAAAATCTTAAATTACACGAATAACAATGTCTCAGAACGTGTAGCATATATGAAGAGGAAAAAAAATAATAACTTTTACCCCCATTCGTTCGCGAACCTGTGCCTTTTCGTATGGCATTACCGCGCGCTAACCACGTGGCCACGCCAAATAACAGTAACACAGCGTTCAATTCTTCTACTATTGCTGAACGTAGGCTGACGATTTGTGGGAAAAAGTATACAAAACCACTAGTAACGTCAGTTCACACTCATGTAATATATGTAAGCAGAGGCGGTGTCTTGATATTAAATGATCTTTAAACCCTTATTTGCATAAAAATAACACATATTTTGAGAGAATATTGACCGAAATTTTTTTTATGTAGTCATTCACAGTAACAACCTAATCTAACCATATTTCTAATAAAGGAATATAGTCTATTATGAACTCACTTTCCAACTGGATGCGTTCTCTGGTGTTTGTTTAGTAACACAATCACTAAATCCAAAGCTAAAACCGCTAAATATGTTTGAAACAACAAATTATAGGTGTACATTAACCATAACTCACCGATCGACAGGGCCACACCGAAATCCAAAACCTCTCGGTGGGAGGACCGTTCAGTTAACAGGTCTCAGAAGCTTACTGAATAGGATATATGGATAAAGAACCGAAAATGACGTCGCTACCGAGACTTACCTACGACACCGATCGGTATGAACGATACAGAATAGGGCCCCTGGGCCCGTGACCGTATTGGTTGGACCCTTGAAAACCGTGACCTGGTCAGATGAGTCCAGAATTCTGTTGGTAAGAACTGATGGTAGGTTTCGAGTGTGGTGCAGTCCCCACGAAGCCATGGACACAAGTTGTCATGGCATTGTGTAAGCTGGTGGTGGCTCCGTAATGGTATTGGCTGTGTTTACGTGGAATGGAGTGAGTCCTCTGGTCCAGCTGAACCGATCATTGACCGAAAATGTTTATGTTCTTCGAGATCGTTTGCAGCAAACAACGATGGAATTTTTGTGGGTGACAATGCGCCATGTCACCAGGCCATGGTTGTTCGTGACTGGTTTGAAGAACATTCTGGACAATTCGAACGAATGATTTGGCCACCCAGGTCGCCCGACACGAATCCCATTGAACATTTATGGAACATAATGGAGAGGTCATTCGTGAACAAAGCCGTGCAATGGCAACACTTTCGCTATTATGGACTACTGTATAGGCAGCGCAACTCAGTATTTCGGCAGGGGACTTGCAACGGCTTGTCGAGTACATGCCGCCTCCAGTTGCTGCACTACGCCCATCAAAAAGACTCTCAGCACGATATTAACAGGTATCCATCGACTTTTGTCATCTCACTGTACTGGTCTAATGAAAGTATAAACGGGCGCATTATGGCACGACTGCCACCCACCCAGCATTTGCCACCTCGCACACAGGCGTTGCCGTGCAAAAATACGCTTCACAACTGTCAACGAGCTGTGTAAGTAAAAAAAAAAAAAAACGCAGATACATCACACAAAAGTTCTTGAGTTGCATAAACGGGCGTGGTATGGTATGGAAACAACTTCCAAGGGACGACTAGTTGGAGAGGGCCGCAGTTATGTAAGAAGCGACTAGCATCACAACGATTAATTTGAAAATGCTTTGTTGCTCACAGTACCAAGTTTGTCGCCAGGAAAAGACTGTGATTTTTCGAGGGCTGTTATTTGTAGCAAGAAAACAGCGCCATGTCATGTGACTGCCATCATCCGAAAGTGAGAACTCGTCTGATGATTAAGTGATCAAAATACATGGTTTGATCCTCGAGAATAGTGTGCATTTTGCGAGTGCCCATGGTGCAAAAGGACAGATGAAAATGTGCAAGAGTGTAACGAAGTCGACGAGTTTTACAGGCTTCTTATCATATATGAAATATTTGCTCAGTCATGAAACAACTATTAATACTACACACATGACAATAATTTCCAAACATTTGAATGAATGGGTGCCAAGAAACGAGGATGAAATTCAGCAGTTATTTGGATTGATTTTGTGGGTGGGGTGGATGAAACTTCCCTCCACATAATTATAATGATCCCAGGATCCATTGCTGGTTCAAACATTCCCACGGAAGGTAATGAGTAGAGATAGTTTCAAAATTCTGTTGAGAAATGCTGCATTTCGCAGACAGTACAGAAGTTGATGATTTAGATCGTCCCCCAAATGAGCAATTCATCGTCTACGAAATGGACTAAACTTTTTTTAAAAATTATGATCTTGCCGAAATACTTCGTATCGGCGAGTGTCCTGGAACGAATTATATTACGGCAATATTTGAAACAAAAGAGCCAAAAATATTGCATCAAAATGTTTAAATTATGCTGTGATAATGGATGAGGCTACAGTTTTCGAATTTACTGATGTCGTCAAAACGAAAGGTGCACTTTCAGATCCAGAGGAGTGACGCACCACCACCTAAAAAGAAGGCCGTGGCGCGGTCTGTGTGACGTCATCCAGAGCGGGCTGGGCTTGGATGGGCTGACAGATTTTGAAGCGCAAGCCCTACAATCTTTCTCAAACGATTTTACAGAAATTGTTAGGCAAAAAACTTGATTTCTTTGTTACTTACAGCTTTACATGTTCAGCTTCATGGTGAAATACCCATCATTTCGATAACGATAGTAGTTATTGTAATATTTCCTATATAAATAACAAATTTGAAAAAGTTGCAATGAAAAATAGGGGTTGCTTTGATTTTACATTTAGTGCGTATTACACCACATGTTGGTGCAAATTAAATTTAGCTATGATATTGAATTTGTCTGTCTCCATTCTCCAGAAAATTGATTTTAAGTAGCGTGTTCACTTTCAGTGGCAAGAACGCGGTAATGAGATATTAATAACATCCCTCATATCTTCTAAATCACTCGAGATATCGAAACGACATTTTGGCGAATGGAAGCATACAAACAGAAGAGTGTTTCTCCGAATGGTTAACAAACAGAACTTTAAATATGGTGATATACCAGAAGCTACAGGTTTTAATTGTTTATTTTGTTTCAAACCAGTATTGTAATTTTTGAAAATTCATCAACAACTATTAAAAAAAGAGACTTTGCTAATATGAAAGACATGAAATTTCTTCTCGTAGATGGTGGAGAATGACAGGGCGCAAATGAAGAGTCCACTGTCGGTCCAACAGGGCTGGCAACGCGTTTAATGTGTTAACACTTCTTAGCGATGACCAGCGATAATACCCTAGAGAAAAGTAAGAGCTGCAATATATATAGAGATGAAGTGTGCGTACACATTGTCATATACATCTTAGATTAACAAACACCCTATCACAGATGCAATCTAAATACATTGTCTTGGCACTGGATGCCACAGACTAATAAATTCACGCTCAGGCGCAACATGGTTCATTGATACATTACAAGAGAATGTCTTGAAAATGATAACTAGCGTCTGTTTTACTGATATACTGCCTATTATCGTTGACTGCAAAATTTGCTGCAGTTGAGCTTCATTCTCATTGTTACTACGATTGCTTACGCGAGCAAGAGGGAACAGCAGTATTTATCAGAGGGTCGTCGATCTTGCCCTGATCTTCTCATATGTCTTAGAAAGGGAAGGTGAGTCTTCTGTTGCCACTTTGGGGCATTAAATGACAATTTCAAGCAGTGAGGACTCACATTTAACCTAGCACGAGTTCTTGTACTTGTTGTTACCGACACGTTACAAAAACTTTATTTGTGTCGATGTTCATCCTCTCAGCGCTTTCCATAGTTCAGTGAGTGCAGACGAGGAAAAAAATTCAGGTATGAAGTTTCGAAAGGAACGATCTCAGCATTCTCTTGAACTGATTTGCGGACGTTTAAGTAAGGATGGGCGATCAAGGATTTGAGTCCGCCTCCCCTTGAAGTGAGTCATAGCTGGAAATTGCCCCACCTTTCTTGAGCGAAGCGAGGGCCAAATTCTGATGAATTCTGGACGTCTAATTTGTGAGCAGTGCCCCGTTTTCTGCTAAAGTGTCTAGCTTTATAGAGTAATACTCAGAGATTGCGTTTCGAAAATCTGCATCTACATATGTACTCTGCAAACTATCGTTAAGTACGTGGCACAGTGTACGTTCCATTATAACACCTATCAGGGCTTTTCCCCTTCCACTCTTCTATGGAGTTCGTGAAGAATGATTGCTGAAACACCTCTGCGCATACTGTAGTTAACCTGATCTTGTCTTCGTGATCCCCGTGGAGCGATACGTAGAAGGTTGTGACTTATTTCTAGATTCAACACTTAAAGTTGGTTATAAAGCTTTCTGAACAGGTTTTCACCAGACAGGTTGTGTCTACCTTGAAGCGTCTGATATCTCAGTTCTTTCAGTATCTTCGGGACACTTTCTGGTGGGTCGAACAAACCTCGACCATTCGTGCTGCCCTCTTTTGTTTCCGTTCAATATCCTTTGTTAGCCCTGTTTGGTACTTCTACAACACAACTGAGGATAGTCTAGGCTGAGTTGTACTAATATTTGGCTGCAGTCTCCTTTGCAGACTTATTTCACTTCCCTCGTATTCCAAAGAAAGCAGGTGCTGACGTGTGTGAATGTTACAGATCTATCAGTTTAATAAGTCATAGTTGCAAAATACCAACACAAATTCTTTGCAGAAGAATGTAAAAACCTGTAGAAGCCACCGTCGGGGAAGAACAGTTTGGATTTCGTAGAAATGTAGGAACATGCGAGGCAGTACTGACCCAAGGACTTATCTTAGGAGATAGGTCAAGGAAAGGCAAACCGACATTTTTAGCATCTTAGATTTAGAGAAAACTTTTGACAATGTTGAGTGGAATATTCTCGTTGAAATTATGGAGGTAGCACGGCTTAAATTCAGGGAGCGAAAGGCTATTTACAACTTGCACAGAAACCAGACAACAATTAGAGTCAAGGGGCGTGACAGGGATGCAGCGGTTGAGAAGAAAGGGTCTTAGCCTATCCTCGATGTTATTCAATCGGTACACTGAGCAAGCAGTAAAGGAAACCAAAGGAAAATTTGAAGTGTGAAATTAAATTATGAGGGAGAAGAAATAAAAACTTCGAGGTTTGCTGATAATATTGTAATTTTGTCGCAGACAGAAAAGAGCTTGGAACAGCAGGTGGATAGAAAGGACAGTGTCTTAAAAGGAAGATGTGAGATAAACATCAAAAAAAGCAAAACAAGGATATTGGAAATAGCCGAATTAAATCAGGTGACGCTGTGGGAATTAGACTATGGAAAGAGACACTAAAAATAGTAGATGAGTTTTGTTATTTGGGCAGAAAAATAACAAATGATGGTCGAAGTAGAGCGGATATAAAATGTAGATTGGCAGTTGCGAGAAAAGTGTTTCTGAAAAGAGAAATTTGTTAACATCGAATACAGAGTTAGGTGTGAGGAAGTTTTTCCTGAAAATATTTGTGTGGAGTGTAGTGTATGGAAGTGAAACATGTACGGTAAACAGTTTAGACAAGAAGAGAATAGAAGCTTTTGACATGTGGTGCTACAGAAGATTAGAGGGGAAGATCACGTAACTAATGAGGAGGTACTGAACAGAACTGGGGAGAGAAGAAATTTATGACGAAATGTGACTAGAAGCAGGGAGCGGTTGATAAGGACACATTCTGAGACATCAAGGGATCACTAGTTTAAGATTGGAGCGAAGTGTTGGGCGTAAAATCGAGTAGGGAGACCAAGAGATGAATACACTAGGCAGATTCAGAAGGAGGTAGATTACAGTAGTTACCCGGAGATAAAGAGGCTTGCACAGGAAGAGCAGCTTGGAGAGCTGTATCGAAACAATCTTCAGAATGTAGCAATATAACAGTAGTCTATCAATGGAAGGCAATATCCCATCTGCTTTACTTCCGACTGAGCCTTGTGACAGTTCCATTCCATATCACTACAAACTGTTACATCCAGTTATTTTTATGAATTGACAGATTCCAATTGTGACTCACTAAAGACGTACAATATTACGTTTTTTTCGTTTTGTGAACTGAACTGTTTTACGTTTCTGAATACAGAAAGCCAGTTGCCAGCCTCTGCACTCCTTTTAAATATTATCAAGATCTCACGGAATATTTGTGCAGCTTCTTTCAGACAGTACTTCGATATTATCTGCAAAAGGTCTGAGCGTAATATTAACGATTTCTGCAAGGTTATGTATATACAACACACTTCTCTAGGCACACCACGAGTTACTTCTACAACTCTCTATAACTTTCTGTGTCTTTCCTACCAAAAAATCCTTAATCTAGTCACAAATTTTGCTTGTTACCCCATATGATCGTGCTTTTGATAATATATCTAAACATAGTACTGAGCCAAACGTTTTTTTGCATTTCAAGGAATACTTGCATCTGACTGAGTACCTTGATTCATGGATTTAAGTGTGTCATGTAAGAAAAGTGGGAGTTGGCTCTCACGTGGTCAATGTTTTCGGAATCCGCGGTGGTTGGCATGAAGGAGATCATTCTACTCGAAATATCTGACTGCGTTTGAGCTTAAAATATATTCTAATATTCGACAAGGAATCGATGTCAAGTACACTGGACGGTAGTTTTGTGGATCGGTTTTGTTACCCTTCATGAAGACGCATGTGACCTGAGCTTTTTTCTAACTAATGGGGGTGGTTTTCTGTTCGAGGGCTACCATAGATTATAGTTAAAAGAGGAGCTAACACATCCGTAAGTTCAGTACTGAATATGGAGGGAATCTCGTCGAGCCCTAGACCTTTCTTAAATTTAACGATTTTAGCTGTTTCTCAATGCCACTGATAGTAATATCTGTTTCACTCTTCGATTCTGTGGGACCAGAACTAATTGAGGCGATTCTCGTGAGTTTCCGGTTTTAAAGGAACATTTGAAATCAAACATTTCTGCTTTTGCTTTGCTATTCTGAATTTCAATTCCTGTCTCGTCCGTGAGCGCCTGGACACTAATTTTGCTGTAACTAACAGCCTTTATATACGATCAGTCTTTCGTGACAGAATATTCGCCAACATTCTGCTACAGAAATGACTGAAGACTGTAGTGACTGAATGCTTCACGCACTGCTCTCTTTGACAGCTAAACGCCTTTCAATTAGCATTTATCTGTCCATAGCCCTATAGATTGTTTTACACCTATTAGACGTAGTCTCGGTCTCCTTTGAAATTCTTTACAGTGACTTCATAACACGAATGGTCTCTCCCATCATGAACTGTTCTCCTCGTACATAACTATCCAGTGAATGGTAAACTATTTATTTAAGCATAAGACAAAGTTCCTCTACATGCTACAGTCCCGGGTTAAAAGTTTCAGTTACCTTACCGAGATACGACAATAATGCTTTCAACATAGTTTATTGGACACATGGTAATCATAGCAAAACTGTCTCATAGATACCGATAGCATTTTCGAAGCGGACATCCTCAGTGATATCAGGTCTGTTTGTTGCTGTTAGATTTAATATACTTCCATTATGAATAGGATTCCGTACTATTTATTCTAGTTAGTTTACAGAAGAGAAGGCGTTAATAATGTGTCATATGATTTCTTGTCAGGCACATCACAAAACTGTAACTATCACAATTGGTTGTTGGATTATTAAAATCTCCTCCGACGATTACAGTATTCCAACGTTCTTTTTCAAAAAAATAAATGCTTATAATTATGTTAAATGAAGTCTGCACATAACAAATAAACAACTTTCTTTAAATAAATTTGTGAATGAATGTCTGAACTGTGGAACTGATACAGAACTAGCATTGTCGTGTAGCGTGTTGTAGCTGCAAGAGGTGTGCTTACTCTGCGTTATTGTTAGCTAAACTTTACACGAATCGATTGGGCAATGCAACTCCCAATACCAATAAAGCAATACAGTCACTGCAAAACACATTCATCCCCTTAGGCACTGAATCATCTGGCCCTGTTCAAAACTGGTATTTTTGGTCTCTGTGCACATAACACATAAATTAAATTGTCTTACCTCTAGAGCAGCAACGGTGTAACGCGATATATTCTGGTCTCTCATAAGAAAATATGAATGCTAGCTACAGGCTCAGCAGTGTGCAATGCTGGCCATAATACCTGCAATGCACATGAAACTCTTTTGGCTGATAAACGAGAACATTTAAGAAAATTCAACTTCTTTAAAAAATATATGATCTGGACTGAGAGGCGGTACTGATTTTGGTGAAATACCAACAATCAGGTTTTTTAGCAAAATTATATTGCATGCTAAGTTTGGCTTTTCAAAAACATCCGACAACTGAAGCTAAATGACTCACAATTGATTCACAAACAATGAGATTTATATAGCACGTATTATCTAACCCCATTAATCCAACATAAAAGCAAATCATCAAATTATACATTGCTCTGTTAACAAATCTTAAAAGCATTACAAAAATGAAATATGAAGACAGTGTACGTACAGTCTGGGGTTACTCAAAAATTACAAATTATCAGCCAACTTATCTATACTAACGCGCTGGCAAAAAACAGAAATCATAATTATTTAAATCTTTACCTTATTTGCCTGAAGAGTTCTACCTCCGTGTTCAACAATATTGACATACCTACTTTAACCTAACTCTTGGCGGCTTCACACAGCACACGACAGAAACTGCCTACTCCATCGTCTTTCCCTCACAGACAGCTGACTATGACTGCTCGTCCAGTGCTGTCTTACTCTAACAAAGCTGCACGGTATCTTTGGCTCTGTGGTCACGCACAGTCAGCGATCCACATTATCGAGCCGATCAAAGACATTCATTGTTTATATCACACTAGTTTTATTTTAATTTATTAATATTCTTATTCTGGTGTCACATACGAGTGTGCCCAGGAAACTCCTTTCAGTATGATTGGAGAACGTACTTTTCGGTTACAACAGGAGTTGGGTATAGCAGTCGATAGCAGGATCAAATTGAGGTTTTATGCTCTTCCCTGATGGGCTTGCCCAAACAATCTCTCAGGCTCCTTTAATTTGTACCTTGGTGGGACTGAGTTTTTTGTCTGCCGCAACAAATACACCACCTCCTCTTCCCAGTGTCCTATTCTCATTCCAGAAGCAAAATTGTCATACTCTTCAGCGACGTTTTAATTCTTTCTACGGGTGTATAAGTAACTACAGGAGTATCATGCCCCTCTACATTCAGTTTCTACCGAATAACGAAGTTTTATTTCAGTAGGTAGCACACACAAAGCGCTCCTAATTGAGTCGGAGGAAGGAAAATTCATCCTCCAGGCGTTTGAGATGTACGCGTTATCGCATGTGTATTTGATCAAATGTTATTCTTTCTGGAAGTTTAATTATTATTACATCTACAAGCGGTTTGTTACTTCACAAGAATGCACCTATGTATTTTACTCTACACTCAGGTAAGTCAGTGTGATTTCGTTATTTTACTATACCTTCCCTTAATCACCAAAACCCCTGATCCTTTGAACCTCCACCATCGTCAGCGTAATACGTTCCTAATAGCAAGTAAGATAATAACCCTTCCTCAGCAAGGAATGAAATTGTCAACAGAGACTATTTTACTTGTCTCAGAACGAAAACTGTCAGTTGTTCGGGTGGAGGAGATCAGTAAATTTAAAGTGTCTATGCAGTGTAATGTATTCATGCTGAATTATCTAGAGTTCTCCACTAAAGCGCTTTCGCACCTGAACTTTCACTCCCATTCGGTGTCCCCTCAGGTTTAATTAAAAAAGTTCTTCTTTGCGATGCTGTGAAAGCCATTATGCAAAACGGAGATATATATTCACGTCCCTATCGTATTCTGGTGGCAATCGTTAAAAACATTTTGCGCGTATTATGTGCAGATAATAGATTCTTTTGTTCGCAAAAAACTTTTCGTCCAACTTAGTTTAAGCTTGATTATCATAAGTCATTTATGAGAATCAGTGGAATACACTTCGCCTGGTTTTTCACATTCTATCGTGTGTTATAGTGGAGCTCATTCTCTGGCTGTGACGCCGATAATGTCATCGCTGCATCGCACTGAGAGGTACTACTACGTATGTATTTTAAGGTTCCGTATTTCAGTCACCCTTGTGTAATCACTTTGTGTCCGTCTGCCTGTCAGACTGTTAAGAACGCTTTTTCTCATGAACGGGTAGACATAACAAGCACAACTTGTCACATACTAAGGTCTGTGATTCGTTAGCGATGTTAAAAAGTTCGGCATCTTCGTCAATCCAATCAAAAGATAAGGCCATTTATGCCACATAATTTGACACTCGCAAACTTATCCATTAGAACCTACGAGGTGTGGCTGGAAAAAAACCGGACTAGTACTGGTGAAACAATAAAACGAATGCAATAAGGCTGAAAGTCGCGTGGCCTGTCACGTGACTCTCGCTCCGCCTACTGCTCGAGTTTCATCTGCCTCCTGCACTCAGTCTGCCCGTGGCGTCTGTTTTAAGTAGTTGACGTTTTGTCTGTGCGTCGGAAAATGTTGAGTGTACAGAAAGAACAGCGTGTTAACATCAAATTTTGTTTCAAACTAGGAAAATCTGCAAGTGAAACGTTTGTAATTTTACAAGTGTACGGCGATGATTGTTTATCGCGAACACAAGTGTTTGAGTGGTTTAAACAATTTAAAGATGGCCGCGAAGACACCAGTGATGACACTCGCACTGGCAGACCATTGTCAGCAAAAACTGATGCAAACATTGAAAAAATCGGTAAACTTGTTCGACAAGATCGCCGTTTAACAATCAGAGCAGTGTCTGAGTTAACAGGAGTTGACAAGGAAAGTGTCGAACAAGTTTACCGATTTTTTCAATGTTTGCATCAGTTTTTGCTGACAATGGTCTGCCAGTGCGAGTGTCATCACTGGTGTCTTCGCGGCCATCTTTAAATCGTTTAAACCACTCAAACACTTGTGTTCGCGATAAACAATCATCGCCGTACACTTGTAAAATTACAAACGTTTCACTTGCAGATTTTCCTAGTTTGAAACAAAATTTGATGTTAACACGCTGTTCTTTCTGTACACTCAACATTTTCCGACGCACAGACAAAACGTCAACTACTTAAAACAGACGCCACGGGCAGACTGAGTGCAGGAGGCAGATGAAACTCGAGCAGTAGGCGGAGCGAGAGTCACGTGACAGACCATGCGACTTTCAGCCTTATTGCATTCGTTTTATTGTTTCACCAGTACTAGTCCGGTTTTTTTCTAGCCACACCTCGTATAGGTTACCTCCTGTTGATCTAGAATCATGGAATTTTGGCAGGAAGCGAGGTTCCAAAGTCCAAATAAAGGAAACAATCCGTAAAATGTTAATTTTTAACTATATGACACGAAAAATATTTCTTTTGTAATTTGTTATCCCACTATCTCTCTCATAGGAACCCTTTTTTCAGTAAATGCGAGATGCATCTAGTTGAATTATATGTCATATACTAACGTGTATGGTCCCTTGGAGGTGTAAAATATTCAAGCTAGTAAGCTAACTTAATCAAAAGATACGGCCATTTCGGTCACATAATTTAATACTCGTAAATTCACTCATCAAAACCTGTAATGACTTCTCATTGACCTAGAACCATGAAATTAGGCAAGAAGGAAGGTTCTATAGTACAAGTAAAATAAGAAATCCGAAAACAGTTAATTTCTAATTATATCACTCGAAAAAAATACTTGTTTGATCATGTTCTCTGAACGTTTGTCTGCCTCTCTGTAAAACCTTTCTCTCATGAACGGGTAGATGTATCAAAGAGAAATTTGTATCACATAACTAAACTGTGCGACCCCCTTACGATGTAAGAAATTTAAACATTCTGTGCCAATGCAATCGAAAAACAAGTGTAAGTAGGCTGTTTAGGTTTTTATATTGGTAACGCCACGTAGCGCTCTGTATGAAAATCACTGGATGTGCTGTGTGCAGTCTGTGGCTGGTTTGCATTGTTGTTCGATATTGTAGTGTTGGGCTGTTGGCTGTTAACAGCGCTTAGCGTTGCGCAGTTGCAGGTGAGCCGCCAGCAGTGGTGGATGTGGGGAAGTGAGATGGCGGATTTTTGAGTGCGGATGATCTGGACGTGTGTCCATCAGAAACAGTACATTTGTAAGACTGGATGTCATGAACTGATATACACTCCTGGAAATGGAAAAAAGAACACATTGACACCGGTGTGTCAGACCCACCACACTGCGAGAGGGCTGTACAAGCAATGATCACACGCACGGCATAGCGGACACACCAGGAACCGCGGTGTTGGCCGTCGAATGGCGCTAGCTGCGCAGCATTTGTGCACCGCCGCCGTCAGTGTCAGCCAGTTTGCCGTGGCATACGGAGCTCCATCGCAGTCTTTAACACTGGTAGCATGCCGCGACAGCGTGGACGTGAACCGTATGTGCAGTTGACGGACTTTGAGCGAGGGCGTATAGTGGGCATGCGGGAGGCCGGGTGGACGTACCGCCGAATTGCTCAACACGTGGGGCGTGAGGTCTCCACAGTACATCGATGTTGTCGCCAGTGGTCGGCGGAAGGTGCACTTGCCCGTCGACCTGGGACCGGACCGCAGCGACGCACGGATGCACGCCAAGACCGTAGGATCCTACGCAGTGCCGTAGGGGACCGCACCGCCACTTCCCAGCAAATTAGGGACACTGTTGCTCCTGGGGTATCGGCGAGGACCATTCGCAACCGTCTCCATGAAGCTGGGCTACGGTCCCGCACACCGTTAGGCCGTCTTCCGCTCACGCCCCAACATCGTGCAGCCCGCCTCCAGTGGTGTCGCGACAGGCGTGAATGGAGGGACGAATGGAGACGTGTCGTCTTCTGCGATGAGAGTCGCTTCTGCCTTGGTGCCAATGATGGTCGTATGCGTGTTTGGCGCCGTGCAGGTGAGCGCCACAATCAGGACTGCATACGACCGATGCACACAGGGCTAACACCCGGCATCATGGTGTGGGAAGCGATCTCCTACACTGGCCGTACACCACTGGTGATCGTCGAGGGGACACTGAATAGTGCACGGTACATCCAAACCGTCATCGAACCCATCGTTCTACCATTCCTAGACCGGCAAGGGAACTTGCTGTTCCAACAGGACAATGCACGTCCGCATGTATCCCGTGCCAGCCAACGTGCTCTAGAAGGTGTAAGTCAACTACCCTGGCCAGCAAGATCTCCGGATCTGTCCCCCATTGAGCATGTTTGGGACTGGATGAAGCGTCATCTCACGCGGTCTGCACGTCCAGCACGAACGCTGGTCCAACTGAGGCGCCAGGTGGAAATGGCATGGCAAGCCGTTCCACAGGACTACATCCAGCATCTCTACGATCGTCTCCATGGGAGAATAGCAGCCTGCATTGCTGCGAAAGGTGAATATACACTGTACTAGTGCCGACATTGTGCATGCTCTGTTGCCTGTGTCTATGTGCCTGTGGTTCTGTCAGTGTGATCATGTGATGTATCTGACCCCAGGAATGTGTCAATAAAGTTTCCCCTTCCTGGGACAATGAATTCACGGTGTTCTTATTTCAATTTCCAGGAGTGTATATAATATGACTTTTGAACAATATTAAGCTGGCAGTAGTGGCGCTCGCTGTATTGCAGTAGTTCGAGTAACGAAGATTTTTGTGAGGTAAGTGATTTGTGAAACGTATAGGTTAATGTTAGTCAGGGCCATTCTTTTGTAGGGATTTTTGAAAGTCAGATTGCGTTGCGCTAAAAAATATTATGTGTCAGCTTATGCACAATCATGTATAATTGTTCAATGGGGACGTTTCATACAAGGTCAGTTTGTCACATATTTTGCCAGTGTAGATATCGGTAACAGGCAAAAATCGTCCGAATTCTCGATTCCCGAGATCAATGAATTATCTGCATGCATAATTTAGTTCGTTTGCAACCTTCGGTGCACGAGTCCTATTCACACTTATTCGCAATTTTTAATTGCCAGATGCTCTGTGCAGAGTACTTCTCTGTGTCATTGTGTCTGAATGAGAGGAGAGGACGTATTCGTTGAGCACTTCAATGCAACAGAAAATGGTGGTGTCGATAAAATAAAGTGTGTTCACTATCGAATGTTATGCGAAACACAATTCGTGGAAAAAACGTGGGCAGAACTGATTCCGCAAGAGTTTAAGACTGGAAATGTTTTGCCAAAAATCTTCAGCGAAGTCTACAGTGTAAAATTAGCGGCAAAATAGTGCGGAAGTGTGACCATTTTGTGCATCTTCTGTGATGCATCAGACTTATTCACTCTTACTGTAAAAACACTCAACGGCGAATCACGAGGGATTTATCCGGATGGAACGGAATTGGTAGGCCTGACGTACACGTACAGATAAATAAATGATTACAGTTTCAGAAAATTAGATGGTTTATTCAAGAGATAGAGCTTCACAAATTTAGCAAGTCAATAACGCATTTGTTCACCTTTGGCCCTTATGCAAGCGGTTATTCTGCTAGACATTGTTTGGTACAGTTGTTAGATGTACATCTGAGGGATCGTGCTGAATTCTGTCCAACTGGCGCGTTAGATGGTCAAAATCCCGAACCCGTTTGAGGGCTCTGACCATAAAGCTCCAAGCGTTCTCAATTGGCGAAAGCTCCAGCGACCTTGCTGGCCAAAGTAATGGTTTGGCAAACACGAAAACAAACAGTTTCTCGGCGTATGTGGAGGGGGAATTATCTTACTGTAATATAAGCATGGGTTGGGTTCCCCTGAAGGGCAACAAAAGGGAGCGTAGAGTATCTCGACTGTGCTGTAAGGCTTCTGCTGTTGACAACCAAAGACGTCTTGCAATGAAATAAAATGGGACTACAGACCATCACTCCTGGTTGTTGGTTCGTTTGGCGGGCGACAGTCGGACTGGTATCCCACCGCTGTCAGGGGCATCTTCAGACAAGTCTTCGACGTGGAATATCATTGATTGGAGTAGAACTGCCTTCAGTGATGGGTCCCTCTTCGAACTGAGCTCCGATTACCAGCGAAGGTGTGTCTGGAGACGTCCATAACAGTAAAAATATTTCTGTTACTGATAAGCCAGATATATGTACAATAATTAACAATCACTTTCTGAAGATTGTTGGTGAATTAAATAAAAACTTAGTTTCTTTAGGGAATCATATAACTCAATTGGAAAATGCCTTTCCGAGACTGATGTCTGAAATAATCCTCTGTGATACTGACAAGGGAGAGACTGAGTCAATAATTAAATTGCTGAAGATTAAGGACTCTCATGGATATGATGGAGTACCTAACAGAATATTAAAGTACTAGGCTGCACATGTACTTAGCCCTATTAGTAATTTTTCCCTTAAGAATAGTAAATTTCCTGGACGATTAAATAAAGAGTAGTAAAACCGCTTTATAAAAAGGGAGAAAGGGATAATGCAGACCATTTTGGACCTATTTCCATGCCAGCAGTATGTGATAAAGTTATTGAAAAGGCTGTGTATATAAGGGTAATTCATCGTCTTATTTCACAATATTTGCTATCAAATGTACAGTTCGGTTTTAGAAGTGGTTTAACAACAGAAAATACTATATTCTCTGTTCTTTGTGAGGTAATGGGTGGATTAAACAAAAGGTTTCGAATGCTAAGTATCTTTTTTGATTTAACTAAGGCGTTTGACTGTGTTGATGACAAAATATTACTCCAGAAGTTGGATCATTGTGGAATACAGGAAGTAGCTCAAAATTGGCTCACCTCTTACTGTAACAACAGACAGCAAAAATTTATCAACAGTGTAGCGAATGATTATGATGAGGGGTCTGAGTGTGGCATGGCTAAATGGGGTATGCCCCAGAGATCAGGGCTGGGGAAGCTCCCGTTCCTTATTTATATAAATGATATGCCCTCTAGTATTACAAGTGATTCTAAAATATATCTGTTTGATGATGAAACTAGCATGGTACGAGGGTAATCGCAAAAGTAAGGTCTCCTATTTTTTTATATGTACATAGACCTGTTTATTTCTACAATGGTTTACGTAAGTTTACAGCTTGAACATTTAGCTATTTTTCGACATAATCATCATTTCTGTCGATGCATTTATGTAGACGCTGTGGCAGTTTTTATATGCCCATGTCATACCAGCTCGCCGCCATGCTGTTCAGAAAGTTATGAACCTCTTCTTTCACACCGTCGACGGAGCTGAATCGCTTTCCGGCCAAATGTTCTTTTAACCTAGGGAAAAGGTGATAGTCAAGTCAGGACTATAGGGTGGGTGGGTGATTATGTTCCACTGAAACTGTTGCAGGAGAGCAACGGTTTACCGAGCGATGTGTGGGCGAGCGATGTCACGGAGAATGTGTATGCCCTTGCTCAACATTCCTCTTCTCCGGTTCTGAATTGCCCGA
Organism: Schistocerca nitens; assembly: GCF_023898315.1. Taxonomy (NCBI): domain Eukaryota; kingdom Metazoa; phylum Arthropoda; class Insecta; order Orthoptera; family Acrididae; genus Schistocerca; species Schistocerca nitens. Next base: position 182,396,669 of record NC_064622.1, on the reverse strand, counting down.
TAGAGTTTTTTCAGTGTCTCACAGTACCTGTCAGCGTTAATTGTGGTCCCAGTGGTCATAAAGTCGACCAACAATACCATTTTCTGTTCCCAAGAAACGGTTGTCATGACTTTACCGGCAGACTGTGTGCGTTTGAATTTCTGCGGCTTTGGCGAAGAAGGATGCCGCCACGGGCGTGATTGTTGCTTGGTCTCAGATGTAAAGTGGTATGCCCAGGTTTCGTCACCCGTGACAAATGAGTCCAGAAAGTTGTCCTGTTCGGCTGCAAGGCGGTGAAGAAATGCGCGGGAAGCATCAACTCGTTGCCGCACGTGGTCCTCAGTCAGCATGCATGGCACCCATCTTGCGCACACCTTCCGGTAGTTCATTGTTTCCGTAAAAATTCTGTGAGCGGTGCTTCGGGAAACCTCAGGAACCAACGTGCAGAGATCATCCAGGGTGATCCGCTCCTCTGTTCGTCGTGAATTTCGGTCCGACCAGCTGCAAACTCTCTACACCACTTACGGACATTTTTGACATCCATGCACGACCCACCATACGATTCCGTCAATTGGCGATGGATTTCAATCGACGCAGTGCCCTTTGCGTTCAAAAACCGAATAACTGCGCGCAATTCGCACTTGGCGGTAACATCCAACGGGAGCTCCATTCTCAACGGCTGCCAAGCCAAGACTAAGCACCTCAGCGCGGCGTGCGCATGTTTACACACAACAGCGCGTGAAGCACTCTTCATAACAGAGTGACCAACTGCCACACAAACAGAGTTCTGTACTTATAAGGAAATGGGAGACCTTACTTTTGGGATTACCGTAGTAGTACGCAGTTCTATGGAACATTGGTACTGTTCCAGATAGTGCAATTCATCTCTTAAATTCATGGCTTGTAGAAAATAAAGTAACACTAAATCACAGTAAGACCCAGTTTTTACAGTTTCTACCACACAATTCAAAAAAATCCGACGTTTGAATTTCACAGAATGGGCGTATGATTCGTGAAACTGAACAGTTCAAATTTGTAGGTGTTCAGATAGATAATAAACTGTAGTGGAACTCCAACGTTCAGAATCTTGTTCGAAGATTTAATGCTTCTATATTTACTACTCGAATGGTATCTGAAGTAAGTATAGTTTGACACGAAAAGTAGTCTACTTTGTATAAGTTCATTCGCTTGTGATTTGTGGTATTATAATTTGGGGTAACTCTTCCCATACTCAAAGGATACTTTTGTCTCAGAAACGAACGGTTCGGGCAAAAAGTGGTGTAAGTTCGCGAACCTATTGTCAGCCCCTATTCACGAGTCTGGGTATTCTGACATAACCCACGTGCTTTCAAATCGAAACTGAAGAGTTTCCTCATAGGTCACTCCTATTCTATGGAGGAGTTATTTGGAAAATTAAGCTCATTCCTGTGTTATATTGTTGATTGCGTTTGCATAAATTTAGGCTTGTCTTGTTTTGGGTTTATAAATATTTTATTTTATCTGTTATACTTTTATGTTGTAATATCATGTACTGACACGTTCCATGGCCTTGGAGATTTGCTCCTCAATTTGGTCCTACGGAACTACGTGTAAAATTAAATAAATAAAAAAACTTCATTTAACATAAATGTTACTTACATCATGTAAATATGATTTTTTCCTTGTAAATACCGAACCGAAATAGCGTATATTATCAAAAACGAAGCTTTTCGATAGTTCATTTTAGGTTTTCGGTACCAATATAGATGTAGCTGTTCTTGTTTTATCTATGAATATAATACAATATTACGCAGAATTATTTATGTATCACAGGAAACTGTTTTAAAGGACTAATCTGAAGTTTTTATTTTCTGCGATTCTGCGTGCGAAAGGCAGCGAGGAGGACAACAGCCCGAGAACAAGAGATATAATGAAAGCATCGTTAAGACTTTTGTTTCTCTTGACAATCAAGATCATTAACAACAGATGGGAATTAGAACAACGGTGGAAAACTTGATTTTCTGTGTGCTTTGACAACGTGTTCCAATCTCATAAGCTTTTTATTAAACTGAAAGACGGCAAATAAGTCTGAATTTCAGTTCTAAACTCAGATACAGGAAGTCTTGGCGCCGACTACAATTACTTTTATTTATGTGAGCAGCCCTTTTTGCTTAAAAGAAAAGGAGAATGCATGTTAGCAATGTGAACATCATGGTGTGACACAGCTGGTAGAAAGAAATACTTGAAATCCAAACAAATCTAGGAAAGAGGTGAGAAAATAACACCGTTAAATAATAGTATCTGTGATTAAAGTAGAATGGGTAGTGATGTAAGATAGTAAATCTTGAGTGTAGCATTAGCCATTACTTTAAAGAAGAAATCAGGCACGCCCCCTTCAGTGATGATTTATGTGATTATCAATATAGGATCACTGGAGACAAGCCATTGCAAATGTGAAATAGTGGCACATTAATATCCGGTATAGACTCCCGTATGTTGAATGCAAGCATGCAAACGTGCATGCATGGTCTTTTACTGACCCCGCATATCAGTTTGTGGGGGGGGTGTTCCATTACCCGTTGCACTTGGTCTGTCGATAAAGGACTGTTTGCTGTTTGTGAATGACGTGGAAACTTTCGTCCGAATATGTCCCATCTGTGCTCGATTGTAGACAAATCTCATGATCGAGCAGGCCAATGCAACACGTCGACACTCTGTCGAGCAAGTTGGGTTACAAAAGCGGTATGCGGGCGAGCGTTATCCTGTTGGAAAACACCCATGGAATGCTGTTCGTGAATTGTAGCACAGCAGGTGGAATGACAAGACTGATGCACAAATTTTCGGTCAGGGTGAGTGGACTAACCACGAAAATGCTACTGCTGCCATACGAAATCTCACCGCAGACCATATATCCAGGTGTAGGTCCAGTGTGTCTAGCACGCGAACAGTTTGGTAGCAGGTCTTCAGGTGGTCTCCTTCTAACCACCCACCATCTTTCCAAAGAAAACACGACAGACGTCCATCCTGTCTTCCAATTAGCTGTCGCTTTGCATCACTGGAGTCGCAAATGGCGGTGATTTAAGGTAAATGGGACCCACACTACACGACATCAGGGTCGGAGCTGTCCTTGAAGTAATCGATTTCTGACAGTTCGTTGTGTCGCTATAGCTCCAGCTGCACTCAAATTGGTGCAAAGTACCTCCTCACAAATGTATCACGTTTGAGATACGGATGGCTACAGACAAGTGTTAACATTCATTACCGCCTGTATTTATGGTTCAAATGGCTCTAAGCTGGGGTGACCAGACGTCCGGATTAATCCGGACATGTCCTCCTCTTTAGCTCTTTGTCCGGGGTCCCGGCGGATTTTTACAGTGTCCGGCTTTTTCGCAAAGTTGAGCGTAATACAGTTAAATTTACAATTCATCCCGTTCTATTGCTCTTTTCTTAAATACTTTAACTATTGGCACAGCCTTCGTGATAAACAAGCACGAAGGCGGTGTTATGTATGTGGCAGCAGGATCTCCGACGTTATCGTTGATCGACCTTTAAGCGAATGCAAATATCGATTATTTAAAATTTTCGTTTCGTATCTTCGCTTTGTATTGGCTTGGCTTCCTCTAATGCACGTGTGATTTGTGAGTGTAATTTTTAACCGAGTGAGTTACGTAAAATATTTGGCTATGCATAAACGAAAGTATACATTTTCTAATGTCCTTTTCTGCAAATATCCGGCTTTCAAGAAAGGGAGAAATGAATTTGAAGCGGAATTTAAGATATGTGGAGCTGGAACGTACGTCTCAGTGGCCAATAAAGGTAAGAAATAACTTGACAGATTAACTGTCATGGTTTTACTTCATTGTTTCATAGTCATTCAATTTATTTATATTCGGAAGGTTTAAGTACAGTTTACATGTCGTCAGCTGCTTCTGTTGGTAGCGGTGCGTCGAATGAAGGGAGGTGAATAGTCTTACGTTTTTCGCTTTGTCAACAATTCCGTGCCGTACGGGATTAGCCGAACGGTCTCAGGTGGTGGTGGTGGTGGTGGTTAGTGTTTAACGTCCCGTCGACAACGAGGTCATTAGAGACGGAGCGCAAGCTCGGGTTAGGGAAGGAAATCGGCCGTGCCCTTTCAAAGGAACCATCCCGGCATTTGCCTGAAACGATTTAGGGAAATCACGGAAAACCTAAATCAGGATGGCCGGAGACGGGATTGAACCGTCGTCCTCCCGAATGCGAGTCCAGTGTGCTAACGACTGCGCCACCTCGCTCGGTCGAGCGGTCTCAGGCGTTGCACTCATGGACTGTGCGGCTGGTCCCGGCGGAGGTTCGAGTCCTCCCTCGGGCATGGGTGTGTGTGTTTGTCCTAGGATAATTTCCGTTTAGTAGTGTGTAAGCTTAGGGACTGATGATCTTAGCAGGTAAGTCGTACAAGATTTCATACACATTTGAACAATTCCGTGTTGTTGACATAACAAAACAATTGACGCCACACTGTCACCACAATCAATGTTTTTAATTTTTTTTATATTGCTCAGTTAACCACCACCTAACCATCGTAACAATTAACTACTAGTTTTACCGGGAATTCCCGGCAGTCGCGTGACTTGTCCAAAGCTGGTGGGTGGTATCCTCATCTGCAATTGACCCGTTTGATGTGTCCTCTTTTTTCTTCCTTTGTCCTCCTTTTTGAAGCTGTTTGTCCTCCTTTTTAAACAACTGCATCTGGTCACCCTACTCTAAGCACTATGGGACTTAACATCTGAGGTCATCAGTCCCCTAGGCTTAGAACTACTTAAACCTAACTAACCTAAGAACATCACAAACATCCATGGCCGAGGCAGTATTCGAACGCCTGTATTTATGTTCGTGCTCCATAGCCAGTAAACGACGCCTGTGTGCCGTGAGTTTTCCGTGCTTTAATTGCAAAATTAGCGTTAATTAGTAATAAACGTGACACAACAACAATATGGACAAATTAACACACTTCGTTAAAAACAAAAGAGATTCGAATCCAAGAGTATAAAATGCTGAAACATGTGACAAGAGTGAAGTCTGGTGACGTCTTCGACAGCAGTCAATATTCTGAAATGTGACAAGCCCGTCACGACAGCAGTCAATATTCTGAAAGGTGACCACACCGTCATTTCCAGAGCACAAATAGAACAAGAGGAAAGTGCAAGGGAATTTAAAACCATAGTAGGGTGGTCGGGGGTTGGGGGGGGGGGGGTGCGGGGTTGGGGCGCTACGCCGACCATGAATCGTAATACGGCGTATGCAGGAAGACAACACAAAAACTATGTAATTACCTAGCGCCGTCACACAACTACGGATCTATAGATATGAGAGGTGTCTGTTCTGTCAGACGGGTGCGATAGAAGACACCACTCGCGATGATGCAGTTGGGACGTTAACATGAGTGATTGGCGTGGAAGATATTGAAAGGTACCCGAATAGGGGAAAAGTAGGAAGGCAATAATGACTTCCAGCCGCACAGCGCACTACGGCAATGCAACGGCGAGAATTGAAAATTTGTGCCGAATCGGGACTCGGATCCGGATGCTCTGCTTCTATAGAACTTGCTCTTTTCAGATAATTATGCGCTTCTAGGCGTAGACCAAACTACGTTACTCAGCACAGAAATAACAAGGTAACAAATAAACTCCGAACGATGCGCAAACAGTACTCTAAGACTCAGAACACTAACTGACAGATCAAAAACTGAACTGCCAAAACAGCTGCCTGCTGTGATACTGGTAGCTACCGAAACATCAAAGTTTCTACAACAGAAGAGTGAAATCCACAGCCTTCTATATCTAATGTTGCCTCAACCGCCTCGTCCACACAGAGAAGCTTCCCGTTAGACCCTAATATCCTATTTCGCGCTGGCTGCACCGCGACAACACCCGCCATTTAATTCTCTACTCGCAAATTTCTGATTCCAATAGGAGGTCGGGAGTTGCTTGTGCATTCGCACTGAAACTTGCGTTGCAGCAACCGGGATGTTGGAAATTTGGGTGTGCCAGAAAGCACGTATGGGTGGCCGCGGTGGTTTAGGCAGCCGTTCTAAAAAAAGCGGGGCATCTGTGTACCAGTCCCAGAATGGCTCAAATTTTCAACCCTCGCGGTTTCATTGCCGCACTACCCTTTGAGTCTGAAAGTCATCATTTCCTTGTTACCTCATTCCCATCCCACTCCCTTTTCGTTGATTTTAGCCCAAGTATTCATGTACTACGAAATACGTCCAACGTCAGAAATCATCGACAGTGAATAGTAGTTACTGATGGGTGAGCAAGTAGCATTAACTCTGCCGTTCTATTGTTTCACCATGGAGAGGGCAGGGTTTAAAGCAGAATTTAAGCGAACACGTCCGTCTGTATTTACATTTTCACCTCAGTGTTACAAAAGACCCAGTGAACAGCCTTATGAAGCTTCCAACATTATCCGCTATATCATTTATATATCTTGTAAGCAGTAACTGCTCTATCAGAATTCCTTTTATGTAATCATGAATGCAGCAGCTAAGATTAGTAAGTGGTAATACATTTTCGATGTGTAAAATGTACAAGTTGTGTGTGATGTTAAGTGTGTGTGACTCTCTACACAAATGGACCATTAGAAAATTGTAAGTACAAATTGTTCTCAAACTTTAGCCACTAACCTCACAGAAAATATTGATACCCAACTAAAAATCGCGTTTCTTATGTATTACAGTAAAAGTCAACTAAATGAAGCAGACTCACACACACTGACAACATCAAAAGAAATGGCTTAACACACATCATAAAAACGCACTTGAAAATGGCAATTATTTCTCGAAACGCGTCGTGCAAATAGTAAAATAAAGAAAATCGTGACTGGTAGCAGAAGATTTATTTATTTATAAACAAACCTATAGTACGTGGTAAGTTCTTCAATTTCTGAAGTTCAGTGAAAAAAAAAGAAATATCGATCAAATATTTTTTCAAATAATTTGTCTAAATGTAAGAAATAGAATAGGTTAGAGAAAAATTTGAGGTACATAATTTGCCATACATGATTTAGAGCATCATTACAACGTCCATCAAATGTTTCTCTCTTCTTTTTTGTTTCTTACATTTAGATACATCATTTTACAAAACATTTGACACATATTTTACCGTTTTTTTATTTTCAAGTTTCGCTCAGAATCCACGTTCACATTGACACCTCTTTCTACTATATTGCAGTACCTCTGTTTTTACGATGTACTCTGCAATGTCCTTCAGACAGGCGTTGCAGCATAATATTTCATGCCAAGACAAAGCATCGACATTAATCATAAGTCCCTCCCTGTGCGGGAATCATAGCAATTGTGCGAGTAGGGGACATAGACAAAAGGTGACGTATGGAGGTTTGGGTCGGTACTGGAGGCGAACGCTTGCGTGAAGCGGTAAATCAGAGTTCGATTCCCGGTGTGGCACAAATTTTCGTTGTCACCAATACGTTCTACAGCTGGAGTGATCATATTTGCAATTGCGAATAGTTTATTGTGCACTTAATTTTCTTTCTAAGCCTCTTCTGTTTCTAAATGTCCTAAATTTAGTACATGATAAGAAGGAAGCCGTTTTAAAATTGAAACGTCTCACCAATGCAAGTTTTTGTAAGTAAAATAATTATTGAAGACAGGTACTCTCTGACATGTCATTTGCGTTGCTAGCATCATTTGTTCTCGAGAGGTCTTGAATTAAGTACTTGATTCCTTTTCGAAAATTAAATGTCTGATCGATTTAACGTCTTATGCGCAAAATATTTAGGCCATGAAGAGGAGGACTTTTTGACACACCATTTACGTAGCAGCAACTGTTCATCAAATATTTCAATTTTTCCTCAAACAAATAACTATGTTTTTCTTTAGTGTCCTGTTCAATTTTAAGCAATAAAATATACTTTTGCAAAAATAAACCTCATGCTGGTCAATTTGATGCCCCATTTATCCCTTTCCCACTCTTCGTTAGTCTGTGAAAATTTAGGCAAAATTTTCTCTCGGATCGCTAAGTAATGTATTCTTAACTACCCTAATTACTTCCAACAAATAAATCATTTTTGGCAAAACTAGACCTCACGCTGATCAGTTTGATACCACAATTGTCCATTTCCCACTTCTTTCTGGCTATGAGATTTCGGACAAAAACGCATTGTGTAATTTATAGGGAGTATTATTTTCGCTCCGCTCAAACTTTCCCTCTTCTAGTGGGAAAGTAACAATATTAAAGGCACAAGAGGAAAGCATGATCGGCTTTGATATTAGAAAAACGGACTGGAATTGTTTAATTGCCTACACTGTTGGCTTTCCAATACAATCGCCTCTGGTACATGTAGACTTGCGTGGGTACCTGCTAACTGAGCTCTGTAGAACACAGGACATTTACGTCACGAAAAAAAAGATGAATAGTCAGGCTACTACCCCATGGAACCCAGAACTTACCAGGTGGAGACGAAGAGTAAGATCAAGAAAAAGAACATTAGGGGAATCGGAGTGCATTGCAAGCCCCAGTGAGTGCAGACTAGTTTAGATGAGCTACAAAACATTGGTTCAGGAAACCAAAAGAATATACTGGGAGAAGTTTCTTCGAAGGCAATTGCAATTTGAAGGGTGGAAAAGGGATTGTAAGTTGTTAACTGTTAAGAAACCTTCTGCCATGTCCACAGTTCTTAGAGAGGATGGCTCAACGACAGTTGGATGAAGACAGTCAGGAGAATACTTGCTAACCATCCTGATGATAACATGAACATAGATACTGAAATACATATAGAATTTAGAAGCGAACTTGATAACAAATTATCTCAAAAAGAAGTTGCTATCCCAATGTCCAAGGTCAAAATTGGAAAGGCATCCGACTCGGGTGGCGGCTGCCCTGAGGTAGTGTGGATAACAGTAGTTTGGGTAATAGGTCTACTGATGGTGTCTTATTTGTCGGTATTATTAAGCGAGGCGCTGCGTATACGTAGTGCAGCGGAGCGGGGTCGATTGTCTGTGTTGTTGTTAACGCTGTCCTTCAGTCCACCTGCCTCGGTAGGAGTCTCGCCGATGTCCCTTCAGTCTGTGGTAGCAGATACGTGCTAGGCAGTGTAAAGCAGCATTGATGAAACCACTACCTAATACCTACTACACAGAGGCCGCATAACTCTAGTTGAAAGTCAGTTCCTGAAAGTTCATGATTAAAAAATCAGGCGATCGGGATATTCAGTCTACTTGCAGAAAAGCAGTTAAAATTAGATTAACTTTGTTTTTTATTTATATTAAAACTCATGAAATGACTATCAAGTCCGTATTTAAGATGGCGAAACGTTACCATTGAAAGTTCACTGCCTGTATAACAAATATTCACTCGAAAAGCAGCCAGAATTTTAGCAGCAAGTCCGACCCGACTAATTTTCACATTCTAGCAGTCACAGATCCACAACTATTCGCGAGCTAAACATTCGGTCGTAAAAAGTGCTCGCCAAAATATTCCGTAAAGAGCACGAAACACGCCACCGGAGTTGCTAATACGACCAGAAAGTTCACACGCTCATATCTCTCAAACTATTTAACTTAGAAACAGCAAACTTTCATTAAAATGTTCGTAACTTCAGTCGCATCAGTATGATATATTTGAACCAAAATTAGCTCACTGTTTCCTCATCTTACAGAGTATTTTTAAGGAGCGATCTAACATCATGTTGTCCGTAGGTTGGCTAGCAAGCGACTCTCTTGAGGTACTTTCCTCTTTGCACACACCTCTATTCGCGCAGGAACTGCTTGATTCTGATTGGCTGTTGATCCAAACGACCAATCAGAACCTTCCTTCCTGATCATTCTCGCGGTAAATCTTGCTTATCCAATCACTAATTAGGTAGTAATTAATGTCAGCAAAACTTCAATTTCTTGTATTATGTTTAATCAAAATAAGCGAAAGTGCGAAATATTTTTCAAATTAATAAATAAACTTTTTCTGCCTCTAACTTCCATTCTTGCTGATATTATACAAAAGCATGCTCACACAGACATACGTCACCTGAAACGTGGTTGCAACGTACCTTTCCCACGTTTCGTTTGTACAAAGTTTTACGTAAAATGAAGTATTAAATTTTAACGTAAGTCCCACACACACTCACTCATTCATTCTCAAGCACTCACACAGCAAAATATAATCAAATAATAATTCTGAACGATTTTTGTATTACGTAATGCAAAGGGCTAAAGTTTTAAAAAGAAAATTCTAATTAATTGATTTTTACGCACTGACAACTCTGTAATGGCTTCAAATTACAATTAAAGTCAATCTGTTACTGTTCCTAACTTAGTTTTAAAAACAAGCGTAGGCTTTAGGATTTTTAGGTAATTCTCTTTATCTCTGGAACTATAATAAATAAAAATATGAAATTTTGACAACATCATTCCATCAATAACAAAAGGCTGTGTACCGAATTAGAACAAAATCGGATAATAACTAATATGGATTATTTAGATTCGTAGAGGGTATGAATCTTCTTATCGACTGAATGTTACGCAATGCAGTTCTCACGGCAGGCAGTGTCAGCTGTGCTGTGAGGAGACCGAATAGAAACATAGCCATCCTGCAGCCACCGTACTAGATGGCTGCGTAACTTACGGCAACGAAAGTTATCTTGAAATAACTTGCTGGGTTGCAGTAGGATCCCAGCAGTTTGGAAAACAGCTAGGGCAAAAGTGATGAAAACGGGAAAGTGTAAAGGCCCATCAACATCGGATGACTATTGACCTGTCTGCTTGCCAACCTTCGTTTTTCGCGCGATTAATCCTGACACGGTTACTCGCGCGCATGACAGGTGTCTTCCACAACATAAACGATATATCTGGACACTTTGAACGGAGTATGTGAATGATTTTAGAAGTGTTATATTTACATGTAAATGGTATGCATTTAATACACAAATACAGTAACGTACACACTAGGTGATGAATATTTTTGGCAATAGCTCCGGTTCCGCTAGAGAGCAGCCAACTTGTCATTCTCTCTGACAACACAATAAGGATACTATCAAGCCTGAGACATCTCAAGTGCAACCTAAATCGGTTTTCACTCATGCGTAACTAGCATGATACAAGTCCACTGCCATTTGAGTTATCCATAACTTTGATAAAACTCCATCTAGAACGTCACGGAGATTCAAACAGATATTTCATGCGTATGAAAGCTGTGATCTCTACATGTTTTTTTAGTATCCCTTTCCCTAGAAAGTTACCACAAACTTCACTGATATAAATATTAGTCATGTTGCAATAATGGGTATTATATTTTCATCCAAGAATAACTTCCTAATACACAATTCTGTCTTTTTTATAAGAGCTTCATTTTTGGATCCAGGTAAATGATTAATAATATAACTAAGTCTTGTCCTAACATTGGTTGGATGTTTACTTTAGGGAAAGTAAATTTAGCTATTCCTTTGTTTCCTAAAAGAAATATGTCCTCTTGAACTACTTATTCCTGTGATTAATATTCATCATTTTCTGGCACCTCTTGTACTGTTCCTGAATCACGACCGCTTTCATACTGACAACCCTCGGAGTCAATAGTATTACTGTCAGGCTCTTCATCACTAATCTCATGCAATCGTTTCAGCCATACATCAGAATCTGGGATAAACTGTCCTAGCCTTTGACACTTATTCTACAAACTAAAAGTACAGAATATTTTTACTTTTCGGAGGTAAACATTCTAGGTAAAAAGCAAATTAACTGTAATTAATTTCGATACGCCTGAAACTGTGCACATGGAAGTTGGATTGAATCTGCGAAAGCAGTAAGGTAACATGCACTTAATTTGTTTCAGATTGTAGCAGTAGTGTTCATGCGGATGACCAGTGCCCTCCATGCTGTAAGAATATTTCATAAACCATACAAGTTGCGTAACTGAAAGCCAATGGAAAATGACGGGAACAAAGTCCAGCCCCCTCAGACAAAACAGAGCGGGAAAATCATCTGGACGACGAGTGTTATCCACGCGAGCAACGGAGGGTTAAACGTCTTGGCTATTTCCAGGAGCGTCGGCTTTTCGAAAGGATGCAGGCTCACTGGGAGCTCTTGAGTCTGAAGCAGTACCAACATGGTTTTAGAAAAGGAAGTCTGTAGATGACCCGTCTAATAGAGTTCTTCATAGTGCAGAAAATACTACTGCGAAACATTCGATACTGCACTCATGATTGACGTCGTAGGCACATTCGATCGTCTTTGATGACCTGCGATTTTCCTATGTCTGCAAGATCTCGGCGTCCCCAAATGTCTGTAGAAGAGGTTTGTCCATTACTGTAGTGCCATTACTGTAGTGGACGTAGTGTCCAATGGGTTGCGGGGCAGAACAAAACTGCCCACAAGGCTCCATAAGTGGTCAGTTGTTCTGGGATCCTAGAATTATCTCCTGCTACAGCTGTTGAACGGGGATATACTGTTCAAGATGTTCTTTCATACGCCACATCCTAGTAGTTGCGTCGACGGTCTCTAGAGGCTGTAGGAAAAGACGAATGGTGGTCTTGTTCCGATGCACCTGTGCTACACAGATAACAAAGTAGCTATAGCCGTCGATAAAGAAATGTAAATACTTCTGGAAGGAAGACTTTTCTTGCCTGAAATCCTTCTCTGAAGCTTGACGAAATTGATACAAAACGTAGTACCATTTGCAGCTATGAAGGCAGTCTTCTAGATGAGAAAATGAACTTCCTAGAAAATGTAAAATCCGTTAGGAAGCGTTTAAAATTATACATAAGCTTGCTTCTGTTGGCACTGCCGACTATAAATTGTGCTGTCATATCATGAAGCTAATTTAAGTACTATTGTGGATGTAGCTCTAGTGTGTGAATGTATCGCCTTCGACTGTAGACCTCACAGGACAACACTACGACGAATACAGCGGAGCGTAATCCCGAGATTTAGCGGTACCTTTCTCACTACGCAGGGTTTACTGATGATTGGCGGGATATATCAAGTGGATACCGTGGTACGTTACAAGATAGAGTTTTAGTGGTTGGGGTGCGAACAATATGATCGAGTGTAAACAATCACAGGGGCTCATATTCCTAATAAAAGACAGTTACGGGGTTACGTGCTAGACGAATGAGAGGTATTTAGCATTATAGCATTTCTCAAACATAAGGAACAAGTCAGTACGCTCAGTATTCAGCCTGCTCGCAGTATGGTACACTTGTTAATACGTCATGGTCCATATCCCAAACATGTACATCGAGTGGGATATAGGAACCCACAAATCTGTGAATGCGAAGAGGATCATGTCGTCTCTACTTTCCTCCGTTTACAGATATAGTGGAAGTGCAGATAGACGTTCGGGAAACAAATGTAAATTACCAAAACTCATAAACTACGGTTATTATGATTGCACATCGAATATCTAAACAGGAGCTGATCAACTTTCACTCTTAAGATTAAGTGGACGCTCTGAATATTAAAATAACACCACTTTAGAAGAACAAAGTACAAGACTAACAAGAAGTATTTCCTCCGTAACAGAGAAGATAAGACGGAAGACTAAAATCTAAGGAAGAGGAACCATAAAAATAAAACATGACTACAAATAAAAATGCAATAGCCCTGTACATTGATAAGAAAACTCAAGGATTACCCAGGCAGGCATATACCAATGGGGACAATGAATCATAGCCCTTAATATCTCTAGAGGATCCTCTAGTTACCACAGAGAGTAATTTTTGTTGATACTGTTGCAACACTAAACCAACTGATTCTTGGTTTTTATACGTGTTCTGCATCCATCTACGATGTCTTCATTGGAAATATAAAAGAATACTAAATTACATATTTTGACCATTTTTTCACAATTTGAACGGTGTCAATTTACGAAATGGCCTCAGGTGACAACGTTCATCGGATACCAGATGAATGTGATCTCAGTGACCCGGAAGATGCCTCGAGTGAAAGTGTTTAGGCCTTCTCTCCAGAACGAGATGCCTCAGAATCGGAAGAAGACCATAAAGTGTTTTCATAAGGAAGTGAGATTGTCAGCGAAAATTCTGATGGAGATTCCGTTGAAGGAGATCAGTTTATTGTAATGTCAGCAAGAAAAGGCAGAAGTTCTGTGCCTGAGATGACTGGCTGATGTCAGCATAACGATGTCAAAGTAGTTCTACGCTAAAGCATGCATGTGGTCTTACGCCCACAATGTCCGACGTTTTCAGCATGTTCTTTGACAACCAAACTGCAAATGCTATCTGCACCTTCACAAATTTCCAAGCCAATGGCAGTATTTCTGCTGCAGAAGAACATCACTGTGACATTCGTGGAATGACGGAAACTTCAAAAGGTAGAGCGCTTCACCGAAATCCGTATTGTCAGACGGTCTAGCAGTGGTCACCTGCGTCTCAAAGAAAAACAGAACAATCCACGTGCTTTCAACTCAAGCTGTCGACACAAGAAGCCCAGCATGATACTCGAATATAACCGTATCGAACGTGGAGTGGATGATGCAGACAAGTTGGTAAGAGAGTATTCTTGTGCCAGACGTACCACAAGATGGCATTTGATACTGTTCATGAACACACTTGACACTGGAGCCGTGGATGCTTTCTTAATTTGTATATGCAAAAACAAAGATTGGAGTCGCGACCAGAAAAATGGGAGATATCGATTACTGTTGGAGTTGGGCAAGGAATAGACTAAACCCAAAATTCGTCCGGGGGCAAACAGTTCCAATGATCTCCATCTTCCGTCATAGCTACTGAGTCTGCAGCAGTTTTTGTTGCGCTCAAAACCATGAACACCAAGGCAGCAACAGATGCACAAGAGAGGACGATGCACACACATACTGTCCCAGATGCACAGACGGGAACCACAATACAGTATGTTATGAAAGCAAACTTTTTGTTTGCGAGACACATTCGAGGAAGACTAGCACAGTTGTGCCACGTGATGAATACTGTACCGATGACAAGAAATGAATCTGCACGATTTGTTTTTGCGAAATGGTGTGGTTATACTTGTATTGTATACTGAGGTACACTGTTTTACAGTATTATATGTACATTTACCGTGTAGTATACTGTCCTACGTAATCTTGAAGAGTAGAAGTATTATACTGTACATAAACAAATAGAAAATGTACACAACACAATATCATCATCTCTGAAAACATAAAAATGTCGTAGTTAAATTTAAGTCTTCAAATTTAGAAACACAAAAGTGTAAAATTAAATGAAGAATAAACATAAAACTTGAAGTCAACAATGAATATTTAATTTAAATGTACTTTTAGGCTGCCAAAGAACCTAATTTGAGTAACCCTCTACACTACAGTGCTGGGAAAGAAAATGACACGGGTTCTCCAGAGGACCCCCAACCTCGTAAACTGATGTGATCTTCGCAATCGTCTAATATGAGGTGCCTAGGAAAGCTGCTTTCTCGGATCGCTAGACAAGCAAGGGGCGACAGACAAACATAAACAAGCTCTTCAGTATATGCAATTCTTAATACAAGTGAACCAATTCAGTTTCTAAGTCAGTGCTGTAGCGTTCGTAGGTCGGCTCGACTTCAACTCGGGCCGCGGCAAGGCGGCACGGCGCTCATATTCTCTTTGTGTAGAGGCCGCTCCTGTCTCGGTGTCGTCCTAGGGAGGGGTCTGTCAGCGTACTATTGGCTGACGTCGTCTCACACCCCTCTTTGCTCTTCCGTCCTTGATCGTCGTATCAGCGCTTGACGTTACGTCGGAACATAAACACGTTTACGACTTAGGCTTGGTATGTTACGGGATAGAGTAGCACAAGTATGTATTAGATGTACGTATAATTGTAGCTTCTTCCGAGGCTACCAGTGGTAGATATAGCAGCGTAAACTGGGAGCTGTTCACTTAGAACCTTAATCAAATTCCTATAATTTTAAGCTGTTTCTATTTGAGTATGTTTGCAACATCCTGTCTGCCCCAATAGCTGAATGGCCAGCGCATTTGAATGCCACGCACGGGGCCCGGGTTCGATTCCCGGCTGGGATGGGAGATTTTCTCACCTCAGGGACTGGGTGTAGTGGCTGTCATCATCATTTCATCCCCATTGTCGACGCGCAAGTCGCCCAATGTGGCATCGCACTCCGTAAGACTTGCGCTTGGCGGCCGAACTTCCCGCCTGGGAACTCGCGACCACTGACGCCATCCGCTCATTTAAATTTCATTTTGCAACATCCTGTTTTATTTCAACTTTAATATTAACAATAGTTGGTGTCAACATGTTTCATGACCATACTACACTACAGGCCATTAAAACTGCTACACCACGAAGATGACGTGCTACAGACGCGAAATTTAACCGACAGGAAGAAGATGCTGTGATATGCAAATGATTAGCTTTTCAGAGCATTCACACAAGGTTGGCGCCCGTGGAGACACCTACAACGTGCTGACATGAGGAAAGTTTCCAACCGATTTCTCATACACAAACAGCAGTTGACCGGCGTTGCCAGGTGAAACGCTGTTCTGATGCCTCCTGTAAGGAGGAGAAATGCGTACCATCACGTTTCCGACTTTGATAAAGGTCGGATTGTAGCCAATCGCGATTGCGGTTTATCGTATCGCGACATTGCTGCTCGCGTTGGTCGATGGTTCAATGTCTGTTAGCAGAATATGGAATCGGTGGGTTCAGGAGGGTAATACGGAACGCCGTGCTGGATCCCAACGGCCTCGTATCACTAGCAGTCGGGGTGACAGGCATGTAACGGATCATGCAGCCACGTCTCGATCCCTGAGTCAACAGATGGGGACGTTTGCAAGACAACAACCATTTACACGAACAGTTGGACGACGTTTGCAGCAGAATGGACTATCAGCTCGGAGACCATGGCTGCGGTTACCCTTGACGCTGTATCACAGACAGGAGCGCCTGCGATGGTGTACTCATCGACGAACCTGGGTGCACGAATGGCAAAACGTAATTTTTTCGGATGAATCCAGCTTCTGTTTACAGCATCATGATGGTTGCATCCGCGTTTGGCGACGTCGCGGTGAACGCACATTGGAAGCAGGTATTCGTCATCGCCATACTGGCGTATCACCCGGCGTGACGGTATGGGCCGCCATTGATTACACGTCTCTGTCACCTCTTGTTTGCATTGACGACACTTTGAACAGTGGACTTTACATTTCAGATGTGTCACGACCCATGGCTCTACCCTTCATTCGATCCCTGTGAAACCCCACATTTCAGCAGGATAATGCACGACCGCAAGTTGCAAGTCCTGTACGGGCCTCTCTGGATACAGAAAATGTTCGACTGCTGCTCTGGCCAGCACATTCTCCAAATCTCTCAACAATTGAAAACGTCTGGTCTATGGTGGCCGAGCAACTGGCTCGTCACAATACGCCAGTCACTACTCTTGATGAACTGTGGTATCGTGTTGAAGCTGCATGGGCAGCTGTACCTGTACACGCCATCCAAGCTCTGTTTGACTCAATGCCCAGGCATATCAAGGCCGTTATTACGGCCAGAGGTGGTTGTTCTGGATACTGATTTCTCAGGATCTATGCACCCAAATTGCTTGAAAATGTAATCACATGTCAGTTCTAATATAATATATTTGTCCAATGAATACCCGTTTATCATCTGCAATTCTTCTTGGTGTAGCAATTTTAATGGCCAGTAGTGTATATGTAATATAAAGCATTGTATGCTATCGTGGGTACTGAATGTGTCGACCTGTTTGGAGTTTTGAGATTCAGATCTAAAATATATGACAAAAACTGAATTGAATTGAACTGTACTGAAATCACCTGAACGTCCTGTAGCTTTTGTTCCGCCAAGAACGGTGTCTTGAGTTCCATATGCAAGAAAGATCTGAATCCGATCACAAATTTGGCATGTTGCTGCGTAAGTTCATACTTTATTCAGTGCTACACCATAGCCAGAGACGAACTGCAGGAAGACGATCAGGATGGTGGCAAGACTTGCTGTGTATTCCACTCACTATATAGCAAAGCAGTCGAGGTGGTCCTCACATATATTCCCCAGTCGCTTCTTTTTCCTTGGTCTTACTCTACCTTGAACAGGTGGCAACATCACTTGCATCTACAGTAGGAGAACGATGACGTCCTTAGGCCCACTTTACAGTTGGGAAGACGAGGAACGCTTCCTACCCTTTGCCTCCATGAAATGTTTGCTTTTACGGCGTCCATCGACTGACCGACCTTGTGGCCTCTGCAAGTCCTGCGAAATTCATGCGTGTCAGAACGCCCCGTCATGTCGTCCGCATATTTCAAAACCTAGGGACTGAATAAACATGAAGCGGAAGCTATGAATTCGGAAGTGGAATATGTCAACCGATACACGTGTGTTGATCATGCATAAACAACAGGCAAGTTTTGATGCTTTTAGTGTTAAAGAATTGACTACTGACGACAAAATGCAGGGGCCACTTCCATGATCTGGTGTACATCAGTGTTTGGTGTAATATATGAACAAAAAAGGGAAGTTAGTTTAATTCTTTTCTTCCAGATAGTATTAGCAATAACGATGCTTCGAGTAAACATTCAGTTCTGTATCATCCGAAATCGATATAACTGTCGATCAACCATGGAGAGAAAAGGATTACATCCAGAAAAGAACAAAATGTCAAGGTGATTTCTGTGGTACTTTCGCACTCGTAAGTCAACCTGTGTTCGCTATTCTGAAGATAATGAAGTGTTGGTTCAAAAAAACGTAGCACAGACTGCTTGTAGAAGTGTTGAAAATTTATTGCTTATTTCCTCTCGATATTTTCCATCATGACTGATATATTCCATAAAAACATGACTGAAAACTTTTAGACCAAATCAAAAAGAATATAACTTCGTGGCATTTTATTCGTGTAGTACTATTTACTGTATCAAATGAGAATGACTGTACAAAAAAAGTTGGCGATAAGTTTTGAATTGTTAGTAACAAACCCGAGTTATCTATTCGAGATAATACGAACGTCACTGCCTTCTTTTTAACGTGTCTGTAATTCTTGAAACAAAGGTCTCTTCCGCAGGTTGCGTTTTACCTTGTAGGCATCGTCGTGCAGGAAAGAATCGTGACCTTTAGGAGATATACAGGATACAAAAATAAAGGCCATCGCAAGTTGGAAGACAGGTGGTGGTGGTTAGTGTTTAACGTCCCGTCGACAACGAGGTCATTAGAGACGGAGCGCAAGCTCGGTTTAGGAAAGGATTGGGAAGGAAATCGGCCGTGCCCTTTCAAAGGAACCATCCCGGCATTTGCCTGAAACGATTTAGGGAAATCACGGAAAACCTAAATCAGGATGGCTGGAGACGGGATTGAACCGTCGTCCTCCCGAATGCGAGTCCAGTTTGGAAGACAGGAAAATGATGACACTTAAGATACTGAAAATATGTTAAAATAGCAGCCATATAATCTGCGCGAAAGTAAAAGCGCATATTGGTCATTTGACGGATGCTCTGAGGTAACATTCAGTGGTAGACTCTCTATTACTTACGAGATATGGCAAGTAACTTGCGTCGAAATGTGCTCACCGTAACGATACAGTAACAACGTACACCACTATTAAAACATAAAGTTTATTTTATTCACTCTGGATCGTAGAGATCCCACAATAATATAGCCTGCATATAATTTGAACGCAGATCGGTACTGATACCAGAAGTTATGGAAGACGGTAACAATTCCCACGAACATATCGTATTGCATTAATTTTGAGAGTTGTTATAATCAAGAATTACAAATGATTTCTCAGTTACAGAGGAACAAATCAATTAAATGACTGAATAATGAACTTCAAAGAGTTTCGCATCCGCGTTCAATTTCTTGTATCGCTACTTGACAGCGTAGAATATGGTTGACAGACGATACGGGCTAGAGACGGGATAATATTTTCCCGATACTTCCCGGTTGCTCAAAAAATTAATTACATTTGACTCGCGCCTAACTATACACGCGAAACCATATACTAAGCGCAACGGCAATCTACAGCTCCACTTACAATTTGACAGTTTTATGAAATACGTGATGAAACAAGATTAAATCCTGCCACCGTACAAACTGTTGCGTACTTGAACAAATTTGCAATTAGAAGTCTCATATAGTCTATCTGTATAAATAATAGTGAACTCGCCCAATGCTTCGAAATTGCTAAATACCTATCGAAATTAGATATAAGTTTTTATTTTTGTATAACCTGTATCGGATAACAGTCATCTCATCCCCTTCTGTCCTATCATGAGTCTTGTTTCTCGTTTCGAAGAGACAGGTGCTTCCGGTCCTATTACCAGTACCCTCACTGGTAATCAGACAGTCGTTTTTCCCTCATGCAATCCGCGAGTGGAACAGAGGGGGGGGGGGGGAGGGGGGGAGGGGGGATATGACTTTGGCGCGAATTGTGCCCTCCGCCACACACCGCTTGGTGGCTAGAGGAGTATATATGTAGATGTAGATATTGTTAATGCAAACGAAACCTAGTCTGGGAATTCAAGTCGCTTCAAATCAGCGGGTAAATCGGTTAGAAAACTTGGCATACGCGGTATGAGCGATAATCCCTGCGGCTGGAGCTGTGAAGATAGTAGCTTCAAAGCCAATATTTTGCGTAGTTTTAATCAGCGAAGGGATAAGATTATAATATTTCGGACGATTCATATTCCACAGTAGCAGTCTAATCATAAGCTGATTATCCATAAATACAACTTTCCTATTATCTGTTATAATCGACTACGGGGAAGAGAACAGATAGCACATTTTTGTGTATACTTTTTTTAATAATTACGTATAAAGAAAAAGAAGTGAGAAACAAGTTGTCTAACGCTTTTAATGCCCTGCTATACTAGATAACCTGACTGCGAGAAAGAAAACTAAACCGTACGTTTTCACAATACAACACGGCATTTTCTTACTTGCAGTCGGTTTTCACAGACAATCTGTAATTTTTGTTAAAAAAAAAAAAGATATATATATATATATATATATACAGCCTGTGTCCGAATGAACCATAATGGGGAATAACTCGGAATGGATACGAAATACAGACAAATGTTTCAGGTAAAAGTTTAGATTGCAAAGAAGGTCGTGCATTGCTAGTAATGGTCGTGACGTTGCACGTGATTTTCAACCTCATTTGGAGGTTCAAGTGATTTTTTTAAAACTGGAACCTTAATATTTGATTTAAGATTTGAAAGAGTGGCAAATTTTGTGTATAAAAATGACGGTTTTCAAGGTCTTGGCAAGGTTCAGTAAAGGTCAAATACGAAAATATGTTTTTAGTTGTTGTAGGTATTAACTCGGAATAGAGTAAGAATACAGAAAAATGCAATGGAAGGGGCATAAGGGGTCACATATCATTACCATCTTAAACTTAATTATCGAAGGTCTTTGGAAGGTTGTGTTTTGTTTCATGGAAACCCCTATTAGTAACGTCAGGTTTGAGAACAGCGAAGAGAGATTGTAACTTTAGGTTTTAATTAACGTGTGTATTGGTAAAAATAAATAAGTCATGTACAAATATTGTTTTCACACCTGCAAGTCAGAAGAAAAAAATAAGTAAATGCAGATCGTTAATTATCAGTCGTTCATGAGTCCTCTCGCCTCTTCTTTCCTCTGGATGTCCCTTTCATTTTGTACCCAACATTTTATTTTGCTGTGTCGTTCCTCGTGAAAAGATATTTACTTTTCTGACCTACATTGAACCTTGGCATGACCTTGAATGATATGTATTTTGCCGCGCTTTTCAAATCTTAAATCAAATACTACAGTTCCCATAAAAAAATCACTTCCCATAAAAAATCATTTTAGGCTCCAAATTACCTTGAAAATAACGCTCATGATCATAGCCGTTAGTAACTATGCGTGACCCTCATTGCTAAATACAACTTTTATCTAAAAGATCTTGCAGCATCTCATCACTATCTCTATCCCGAGTTATTCCCCAATTCCCCATTATGGGTTAAAATGGTCCACCAATAATTTAAATAATTTTAAGACACCAGTCAGAAAATATATATATATATATATATATATATATATATATATATATATATATATATATATATATCGGGTGTTACAAAAAGGTACGGCCAAACTTTCAGGAAACATTCCTCACACACAAAGAAAGAAAATATGTTATGTGGACATGTGTCCGGAAGCGCTTACTTTCCATGTTAGAGCTCATTTTATTACTTCTCTTCAAATCACATTAATTATGGAATGGAAACACACAGCAACAGAACGTACCAGCTTGACTTCAAACACTTTGTTACAGGAAATGTTCAAAATGTCCTCCGTTAGCGAGGATACATGCATCCACCCTCCGTCGCATGGAATCCTTGATGCGCTGATGCAGCCCTGGATAATGGCGTATTGTATCACAGCCGTCCACAATACGAGCACGAAGAGTCTCTACATTTGGTACCGGGGTTGCGTAGACAAGAGCTTTCAAATGCCCCCATAAATGAAATTCAAGAGGGTTGAGGTCAGGAGAGCGTGGAGGCCATGGAATTGGTCCGCCTCTACCAATCCATCGGTCACCGAATCTGTTGTTGAGAAGCGTACGAACACTTCGACTGAAATGTGCAGGAGCTCCATCGTGCATGAACCACATGTTGTGTCGTACTTGTAAAGGCACATGTTCTAGCAGCACAGGTAGAGTATCCCGTATGAAATCATGATAACGTGCTCCATTGAGCGTAGGTGGAAGAACACGGGGCCCAATCAAGACATCACCAACTATGCCTGCCCAGACGTTCACAGAAAATCTATGTTGATGACGTGATTGCACAATTGCGTGTGGATTCTCGTCATCCCACACATGTTGATTCTGAAAATTTACAATTTGATCACGTTGGAATGAAGCCTCATCGGTAAAGAGAACATTTGCACTGAAATGAGGATTGACATATTGTTGGATGAACTATTCGCAGAAGTGTACCCGTGGAGGCCAGTCAGCTGCTGATAATGCCTGCACACGCTGTACATGGTACGGAAACAACTCGTTCTCCCGTAGCACTCTCCATACAGTGACGTGGTCAACGTTACCTTGTACAGCAGCAACTTCTCTGACGCTGACATTAGGGTTATCTTCAACTGCACGAAGAATTGCCTCGTCCATTGCAGGTGTCCTCGTCGTTCTAGGTCTTCCCCAGTCGCGAGTCATAGGCTGGAATGTTCCGTGCTCCCTAAGACGCCGATCAATTGCTTCGAACGTCTTCCTGTCGGGACACCTTCGTTCTGGAAATCTGTCTCGATACAAACATACCGTGCCACGGCTATTGCCCCGTGCTAATCCATACATCAAATGGGCATCTGCCAACTCCGCATTGTAAACATTGCACTGACTGCAAAACAACGTTTGTGATGAACACTGACCTGTTGATGCTACGTACTGATGTGCTTCATGCTAGTACTGTAGAGCAATGAGTCGCATGTCAACACAAGCACCGAAGTCAACATTACCTTCCTTCAATTGGGCGAACTGGCGGTGAATCGAGGAAGTACAGTACAGAATGACGAAACTAAAATGGGCTCTAACATGGAAATTAAGCGTTTCCGGACACATGTCCACATAACATCTTTTCTTTATTTGTGTGTGAGGAATGTTTCCTGAAAGTTTGGCCGTACCTTTCTGTAACACCCTACATATACACTGCTGGAAATGGAAAAAAGAACACATTGACACCGGTGTGTCAGATCCACCATACTTGCTCCGGACACTGCGAGAGGGCTGTACAAGCAATGATCACACGCACGGCACAGCGGACACACCAGGAACCGCGGTGTTGGCCGTCGAATGGCGCTAGCTGCGCAGCATTTGTGCACCGCCGCCGTCAGTGTCAGCCAGTTTTCCGTGGCATACGGAGCTCCATCGCAGTCTTTAACACTGGTAGCATGCCGCGACAGCGTGGACGTGAACCGTATGTGCAGTTGACGGACTTTGAGCGAGGGCGTATAGTGGGCATGCGGGAGGCCGGGTGGACGTACCGCCGAATTTCTCAACACGTGGGGCGTGAGGTCTCCACAGTACATCGATGTTGTCGCCAGTGGTCGGCGGAAGGTGCACGTGCCCGTCGACCTGGGACCGGACCGCAGCGACGCACGGATGCACGCCAAGACCGTAGGATCCTACGCAGTGCCGTAGGGGACCGCACCGCCACTTCCCAGCAAATCAGGGACACTGTTGCTCCTGGGGTATCGGCGAGGACCATTCGCAACCGTCTCCATGAAGCTGGGCTACGGTCCCGCACACCGTTAGGCCGTCTTCCGCTCACGCCCCAACATCGTGCAGCCCGCCTCCAGTGGTGTCGCGACAGGCGGAATGGAGGGCCGAATGGAGACGTGTCGTCTTCAGCGATGAGAGTCGCTTCTGCCTTGGTGCCAATGATGGTCGTATGCGTGTTTGGCGCCGTGCAGGTGAGCGCCACAATCAGGACTGCATACGACCGAGGCACACAGGGCCAACACCCGGCATCATGGTGTGGGGAGCGATCTCCTACACTGGCCGTACACCACTGGTGATCGTCGAGGGGACACTGAATAGTGCACGGTACATCCAAACCGTCATCGAACCCATCGTTCTACCATTCCTAGACCGGCAAGGGAACTTGCTGTTCCAACAGGACAATGCACGTCCGCATGTATCCCGTGCCACCCAACGTGCTCTAGAAGGTGTAAGTCAACTACCCTGGCCAGCAAGATCTCCGGATCTGTCCCCCATTGAGCATGTTTGGGACTGGATGAAGCGTCGTCTCACGCGGTCTGCACGTCCAGCACGAACGCTGGTCCAACTGAGGCGCCAGGTGGAAATGGCATGGCAAGCCGTTCCACAGGACTACATCCAGCATCTCTACGATCGTCTCCATGGGAGAATAGCAGCCTGCATTGCTGCGAAAGGTGGATATACACTGTACTAGTGCCGACATTGTGCATGCTCTGTTGCCTGTGTCAATGTGCCTGTGGTTCTGTCAGTGTGATCATGTGATGTATCTGACCCCAGGAATGTGTCAATAAAGTTTCCCCTTCCTGGGACAATGAAATCACCTATGTCTGTCCGAATGTTCATTAGAGCATCACGTAAAATTTTTAACTAAAACGATCAAGATCTTTTAGAGATGTTCAGAAACAACGCTAACGTTAAACAACGTCATATCTTTATATGGAAGTACAGGTGCATTCCGATTGTTGGGTAAGGCAACAAGTGAAAGGGGAAAATGTTGTCCTTCAAGAAATTTTACATGAAACCATACCCACCACGAAAAGAAATAATATTTCGTTTGGTTGTTAAAGCCTACAGTGATTATCAAGTGGGTTGCAAAATAGCGATTTGATCCCTGTTCAAATATTACAATAATGGGTTAAAATTTCCAACTTTTAATCGGCATGGAAACGAGGTGATTCAAATGAAACAAGGACGAAAGTTAGACAAGAAGTAAATGCCCATTAGACGAAATAAATCATACTGAACTGAATATAAATGCGATATTGAGAGTAAACTGCAGCGGCAGATCCTTTGTGAAGATTATACCACCAGATGTCAGCAGATTGCGGGAAGAGCAATACTTCCAGAATAGGACTAAATCGTGAGTGCGTTTTTTTTAAATTTATTTGTCAGTTGTTGTTGTTACCTATGACTTGCGCTGCAAAAGATATTGTAGTCTGAATTGCACAGTTATTTTTATTATCTCACCTCATAGTACATTCATAACGCTAAGATATATCGTGAAGACAGTACCAAAAAAAGTAGTGAGATAAAGGGTGCCTGCACACGGAAACAACTGGTTCTCCCGTAGCACTCTCCATACAGTGACGTGGTCAACGTCAAAATATCGGGCAGAAACCGAGATTTCTCCAGCTATGTCGTAAACTGTTCTAGCCGTTCGAATTGTTCGCGAGCACACCACTAAAGAGGACGAGCCAACCAGAAATCGACTCGCGGCGAGTTTCGACGTAAGGCCCGCCACAGTCGCCTAGCTCCAGCAGTGGCCTCCGGCTTCGCCAGCCAGGAGTGTGGTGAGAATTGTGTCTGGGCCTTTACGACCCTGCGCTTTACGACTCGTGACCTCTACGTGGGTTTTCTGACCACAAATATTTTAGCTGAGGATTTTCCGAAAATCGAAAGAAGTCGGAACAGTGGGCGAGGCTCTGCCGACCGTTTTATAATAAGATCGCCCCTCCACATTTTATGCAATTTTAGGACAGGGTATGGATAAAGCACATTTGTTATTATTACTTTGTTATTATTACTTTTAATTTTTTTGTTTTCATATGTTTTAGGTTTGAATGTTTCTTTCTGGATTACTGCGGCAAATGATTGTTGTCTTATTTTATGAGTTTTAATTACTCACTCAATTTTTTGTAATAAAGCCAGATAATTTAAATATCCTCTTAAAACTCCGAGTCGTTATATAAGAGGCATTCAAATGAAATCGAGACAGATGGAAAGAAAGTAAGTAAACTTCTCATTATTTCAAAAGTAATCGCCATAACTTTTAAAATATATATTCCAATATGAAAGAAGACAGTCAATGCTGATGATGGAAAACGCCGAAAGGCTTAATATTAGACTAATAAAGAAATTCAGTCAATGACTTTTCCCTCACCAACCTATTCAGCATTTCGCAGATTGCACGTACTTTTCAATATGGTTGTACACCTCCTTCTTGACTTATGTCACGGCTATGTTGAATTGATTGACATAATAATAAAATAATACTTTCCATTCGATCAAATCCTTGTCTTCTAGCTTCTTGTTTTTACACCGTTTCCCAAGTCTGCTAAAATCTCATAGACACCAATTCCTACTTTAGACTTTTGTTCGGCGCCTGTCACTGTTCCTACACTTCCACACGACAAACTGAGTAAAACACTGTACTCATGTGTCCATAAACTTGAAGTCCAGTTTGACGGTTATTTATTGATCGATGTTGATGAGTCTCTCTCCGTTGTTTCCACCTGAGTTAATGTAATATTTATCCATCCCTTGAAATTTTGAGTACTATAGCGTTGTTCTTTTCATCAACTTTCTTCCTACAACATGCATACGATTTATATTTTTCTGTTCCAGACAGAGCCCACAAGTCGTAATCTCCCTTCCGTGTGGTGTTGGCTTCAACAATCGAAGCACCAACAACATTCACTAAATTTGGCATTTATAAACAATACGTCCATTTGCGTGATCATTACAAAGTTAGTACAATAAACTGTGCTAAACTATTAAGTCGAATAATGTCAGCTATTCAACTTTGTGTCCGTTGACGCAAAAATTTTTGATTGGTTGTACTTCTAGATCAATGATTTCGCTTGCTTGTATGTATGAACTGCGAAGTATTACTATGAACCAGCATACTGTCTTCGTGTCGACTTTTTAATGAACGTTAATTCTTTCACTTCACAAGAGGCAAAATACTTGTTCACAATTCAATAAAATCACTTACAGGCCGTATTTTCAGTCGAGTACGTCATACTTAAATGTTAATTCGTAACTGTACAACTAACGACAGTACAACTGCCAGAGTCCAGATACTTCCTTACAGTCCCAACGATATACCAAAAGTTTACATTCAAAGTTATGCATACAGTATCAATATAATCGAAGTTTCTTCCAAAGACCTATACATACATTTAACATTTTATTAACAAAAGCATCTTTGTTATCAGTTTTATCTTTTTGAATGCTTATAGAAACAATAACTGTTGTATTATTGACGTACCGTGAAAGTAATTACTTCAGTATTAGTTGTAAGTAATCTACCATACTTTGGGAAAAACAAGGTGTATTGAGAAGTGCCGTTACAGAGGACAACCGAATTATTTTTTCGTGAAGGCACTGACGTTCTTGTCTCACAGTGGGATACATGTATGAATAAATGTATTAATGGTTATGACGATTACTCTTAAAATAATAAACAATATACTTACCCTTTCCATGTGTGCCGTTGCCATTTGACTGACCCTTACATATTCATGTAATATCTTTTAACCTTTCGTCGAGATCTACGTATCCTTCTCTTCTTTTTGAAATGACAGACCAATGTAAATTTTTTAAAATTTCAACTATAGTATTTACTGCTTCCTACTTTAGTTTATTTATCAGGAAATATATGTTGCACTGGTTTTGGATTAATTGAGAAGTTGAATTTTCTATAAGTTTGACAGCAATGGTGGACCGATGCCACTGGTTAAAAAGACTGCACATTTCAATTTGTATACTAGGATTTTCTAGCCATTGATTGACCATTTACTCTGAGAATTTCATGATTTTATCTCCTCAGGGAATTTTCTCCATTATTAATTATTACCATCTACGCTTCATCAACACTGTTTGGCGGAACGTATGGCACTGTAGCACACATGCGGCAAAACAGTGAGACTTCTTCTCTATTCAAAAATGGTTCAAATGGCTGTGAGCACTATGGGAGTTAACATCTAAGGTCATCAGTCCCCTAGAACTTAGAACTACTTAAACCTGACTAACCTAAGGATATCACACACATCCATGCCCGAGGCAGGATTCGAACCTGCGACCTTAGCGTCTTCTCTATTCCTGTGTTCCTCCGTTAGTGCTTGTTCTTATATTTTCTTCTACAGACATTGGCTGAAGAGAAAATTGCCACCGGAAAACGATCTTTCGGGCAACACTGTTTTCATAGCTTAAATTAAACCCGTCTCAAAGTCTAGCACTACAGTTTTCGGCGATTACTCAGACATCTTAATTTTTAATCCAGAAAAGTCTTTCATATGTATTGTCTCTTTTGTCCGAGAGCGAAGCAGACAGAGTGGGAATTACTTCTGTCTCTTCTTCTGTCAATATATATGGTGTACGGTTAACTGAGTTTGTTTCGAACAACTGACAGATGTCCCGTCATTAAGAACAGTTTCATTATCACCGAGGATATTTTTCTCTTCTTCATCATCGAACTCCATGATTCTTTGGTCAAGAACAGACCCATCGACAGTTTTCGAAAGCTATTACCTATAGTTAATTTCAAATGTCTTTGCTCAGCTAAATCTCTGAATTAAATGTAGAGATGTGGCCAGTACCAGAGTTTCCATTCTTGTTTTACACAATCAAATTATGGCATATTTGTGACGGAATCTAAATCTTTATCTTTCAAATCTTAAAACTGATCTCTAAAAATTGGAAAACAGGTACTATCTTTTCTTCTTAGACTCTTTTCCTCGAGTTATGTATACGTTTTTAAATCTGCACGTGTAGCGATGACCATCCTTGAGGGGACATGGCTAACCTTTCGTTGTCATTATTTCCATTACTCGTAGTTTAACGAAGGTTAGGCGTACGAAACTACACACAGGGAAAAAAATTCGCAGGACCAAGAAAGAGTTATGCGTCATAAAAGAAAGTTGGTAGACGTGCTTCTACATCTGAAAAATGATGTCTATTCAGTCGCATAAGAGTAGAGCTAGTAGTGCCACTATGAGGATGCAAATCAGGTTTGTTTTAATTCATGCCCTAACAGGAATGAGCGTTTGAGGTTGGACTTGGTGAGTTAATGTCTGTCAAAAATAGCTTTAAGGCGGCAAAGACGCCATTATCACCACCTGACTGAGTGTGAACGAGGTTGTGCAATTAAGCTACGAGAAGCTGGGTGTTTCTTCTGCGATATTGTAGAAATACTTGGCAGGAAGGTAGCCACTGCTCGTGATTGCTGGCAGCGGTGATCACGAGAACGTACAGTCGCAATAAGACCGGCTTCCGGTCGGCCACGTGGCACTACAGAGAGGGAAGACCATTGTCTTCGGCGTATGGCTCTGGCGCATCGCACTGCATACGCAACAACAATTTGAGCATTAGTTAAAGCTTGCGGGCTGAGAGGCCGGTGGTCGATCTGCAAAACTTCTTCCTGACGTTTCGTTGCAAAGTGCGTGCAACATCTTCCGAGGTGAGTCAGCGACTGGCTGCCTGGCCGTGGGGGGACCCTTTATATAGAGTGCATAGAGGGCACCATCATACGTCACGTGAGGCCGATCGTAAATCTATCTCTAACGTCATTATTCTAGATTGAAGGTAATCGATTGTCACACCGTTGGTGCAAAGTCGGCCGCCATGTATTATCTAACGTTAAGCCTTCTTCTTTTCTATTAAAATTATTGTGGTGTTTTTGAATCTCTAAGCTTCTCTACAACGCATGCATAATAATGCGATTTCCTGGCCAGCACGCTCGTCTAACTAAATTTTATTTCATGATCACCGTCTTTAAAAAACATGTTCCAATACAGCTGACTTATCTATATGTCCCAGTCGACAGTTCCTTTTGTGTTCTGTTAAACGGGTATTGACACTCCTTTTCGTTGTTCCAGGCTAAACCTCGCCATAGCTACACGGAATTTTATACACCCCAGGAGTTGATACGGGGTGTCGAGCGTCTTTCGCTGATCTTAAACACTCACTAATCTTCTTGGCGAATCTAAAGATTGTTTCAATTTGAAACTTGGCCTGAGCTTTCCCAGTAAGCTCCTTAATATTGCGAACAAATGGAAGAAAAACTTTTCCGGCTGACAGTTTTTGGTGCTGAATGTTGTCAGACGCTTTTCTTCTGGGACGGGGTGCTCGCTCTATCTCATTATCAGCGTATCTATTTTTCTTAAAAGCCGTTCGCAAACGATTTAGTTCATCTTGCAAATAAACTGGCTCACAGATCTTATTTGCTGTGTTCATCAATGTTTTGATGACACCTCTCTTCTGCCTCGGTTGGTGGTTCGAATCCTTATGGAGGTAACGGTCGGTGTGTGTATCTTTTCTATACATATTATGCCCTAGACTCCCATCTGCTCGTTTAATTACTGATACATCCGAAAAATTAAGTTGTCTATTACTCTCTTCCTCCATAGTAAATTGTATCGTTGGATTAATACTATTTAGGTGCACCAAGAAACGATACAATTCCTCTTCACCGTGATTCCATACCACAAAAGTGTAATCCTCATACCGATACCACTTCAAAGGGCTTTTACTTGCAGTCTGCTGTTCAAAAAATTCCATGAATATATTAGCAACAGCTTGACTCAGAGAGCTGTCCATGGCCACTCCTTCGGTTTGTTCGTAAAACTCATTATCATACTGGAAATAAATCGTGGACAGGTAATATCGAAACAGAGCGACTATAGCAGTGGGAAACATATCAGCTATGAATGAAAGAGCTTCGTCAACAGGAACCATGGTAAACAGGGCTACCACGTCAAAACTGACCACAATGACGCAACGAACTTGTACAAACCGCCATTTGCGATTTCAATGGTGTCAAGCGAGAGCTCATTGGAGGGCAGAGTTGAGGTCTGTTGTGTCTTATGATGAAAGCTGGTTCTGCCTCGGTGCCAGTGATGACGAGTGGTGGCTGGGCAGAGGCTAATTGTGGGCCTATAACCAACCTGCCTGAGTGTTTATGGTCTGCCGTGCGATTTAGTATGACAGCAGGAGCTCTTTCGTGCCTATCCCACGCACCCTGACTGCAAATTTGTGCGTCAGTGTGGTGGTTCACCTGTTGTGCTGCCATTCATGAACAGGTTGTTTTTCAACAGGATAACACTCGCTCACATACAGCCGCTGTAAACAGCTATGCTCTACAGAGTGTCGACGTGTTATCTTGACCTGCTCGACCGCCACATTTGTATCCAGTGGAGCACATTTGGGACATCATCGGACGACAACTCCAGCGCCATCCACGAACAGCATTAACCTACCTGTAGTGACCGAGCAGTGAAACAGACATTGAACTCGATCTCAAAAAACTGACATCTGGTACCCGTACAACACAATGCATGCACGTTTGCCTGCTTGCATTCAACATGGCGGAGGTTACATCGGTCCCTAATGTTCCAGGATTTCGCATTTGCAATGTATTGTCTCACGCTTGCATTAATCTGTGATCTTGCAATGTTAATCACTTAAATATGTCACCAATTTCATTACTCTAGATTAATTACTTTTTATTTTGCGATTTTTTCTGTTAGTGTATCCAAGTGTTAATGGGATCAAGCACGCATAAGTCAAAAATGGAGCGAGCTCCTACACGCATGTCGATTCTTGTGTGTGAAGCACTCACAAAATGGCTCTGAGCACTATGGGACTTAATATCTGAGGTCATCAGTCCCCTAGAACTTAGAACTACTTAAACCTAACTCACCTAAGGACATCACACACATCCATGCCCGAGGCAGGATTCGAACCTGCGACCGCAGCGGTCGCGCGGTTCCAGACTGAAGCGCCTAGAGCCGTTCGGCCACTCCGGCCGGCAAAGCACTCACAGGCGCTTTGCGATTAGGCGATAGGCATACAGATGTGAACACACCTTCAGCCTATAGTCGCTCTTCCTTTGTGTGTTTTTTTAGATATTGGTTGTAAGGAATTATTTAAGTAAAATTGAGAAATTTCGATCATAATTTTGATGGGAGCAATGAAAATCGGAGAAGCCTTTATTGGCCGTCCATATTCAACGCGATGTTGCGTGACCGTAAAAAGATAATGAAATGCAATCAGATTCGTGCTGTCTTTGAGATTGGACAACTATGGGGATGATAATTAAAATGTGTTATTATAACCAGTCGCCAGCCACTGTATTTTGGAGCGAGGGCTGCCTAGCTGTAGGCGCCGCCGCGTGCTTAATTACTGAGTCTGCGATGCGCGAAGCTGTACCTTATCGACGATTATGGACCCACGGCGTCGGATGTTATCCTCTGACGTGCTTCCCGTGCAACACTGCTTCTCTGTTTACAGAACTACCACGCACGCACGTCTACATCCGTTAACAAAACGAGGTAAGTGAAGGAACCTCATCACTTTGTTCGAGAAGAGAGAACAGGGAGCAGTTGCAAAATGTAACTCTGATAAGTCAGTGCTTGACGTTACGCGGTTTCGATTTTACACACCTAACTCCTAACATTACGACAAACGGTCATTTGGAACAATTTTGTGTTGAAGGTAATGTGCTATACAGACAGATCGATGACATTTAGAGCTCAGGAAAAGTGTAAATGTACAGACGCTTTAATTTTATGCAAGTCATGTTAGGGATTAAGAATTCTGAAAATCAAATCAAAGCTGTTGGAACATACTTAGAACGAAAACTGCAGACTCTCACAAGGAACAAGACGATCTAGTAATTACAGATAATGACAAAATCAAAATGACCGTAGCCATTGTGGCAAAGCAGTTCGATTATGTCTATCCGCTACGTGTCCCCCCCCCCCCCCCCCACGCCGACCTGAAAAGAAAGAATAATTTTTATTATTATCTTAGTTACACAAATTTTGAGATATTGAGATATCATATATATTGTCATTTATAAAACATGTACACAGTACCTTAAAATTTCTAATATTCTCTCTGGCCTAACTCAGATTAACTTTATTATTTATTATCTTATTTAGTTTAGGTTAAAAAGTGTGCTAATTTCAAGTTTCGTTATCATTGTCCATTTCTAAACATATACCCAATTACAGACTTCCTTATAAGGTAGTAGATAAAAATCAATACAAGCAAGTAAAGAATTCATACATTCAGCGATGAAAATTAATTTCAAAGTAATTAACGACTCTTACTGAGATAGAACCGCGTATTGGCACTAACCAGCGTAATCCGACAGAAATTATTACCCTACCTGGCACTTCTTCAAAATAACCTCCATCCACTATTTAGTTAATCAGAAATCTAAATCTTTAAATGTAATTTGAAAAAAAAATCAAGCAATTGACAACAAACAACTTCAGTTTTCATTACTGTAAATTTAAAGCGGCATGTTGGAAACCAGTTTAGTTCGGCTCAAGTTCAGCCTATGGTTTGAGTAATGAAATAAGCAAGATCTGTGTCTGAAGATACAGGGTAATATATCGCAGACGATTTAGTACAGATTACAGGTCGGGAAATGTGCCTTGTGGTACTTAAATTTCATGACTATTTGTCATATAATCGAAAGAGTTAAATTTCAATAACGGTTAGTGCAAATCTGTGTGCACGTAGTGTTCGTACTGATATGATGTTAGGTCTGAAGACAGTGACTTAAGTCTTTTATTCAGTGACTGTGTTAATTTTGTATTTGCTGTAGGTGAATAATTATGAATGATTATGTTGGTGTTAGGTTACTGCACTCGAACAAAGTTGGAGGGTATCAGTAACTGCAGTATGTTGCTACTCGTTACATTATTGGTAGTAAATTGCTCCCACCACTAACTTTTCAATCAGGTTCGACGGAGGTATTAACACCGAGACTAACTGTGCATGTAAAAATGGGTAAACTACAACACCAAACATATGGCAAGCTTCTTTAATAATCACTTTCAAAATAAATCTGAAAAATTCACTGCAATCAACTCGAAAAGAATGACATTATAGAACCACGAACATTTTACCATGTGTGGTTACTCTAAATTCTTTCAGAGAGAGCAGGAAAATAATTCAGCCTCTTAGAAGGAAAAACCTTATCGGGTATGGTAACTCTGCAAGCAAAATAATGAAATTATGTGGCTGCTTTATTTAGTGAGATATTTAATCCGATACTTTGCCAAGATATTTTCATGATAGACTAAAGTATGTCATTTTCATACCTAGTTTGAGAAAAGTATTAGAGCAGATATTAGTAAAAATCGACCCATTTCGCTAGGAACTTCATTGTCAAGCGTTTTGGGAATTTTTTTTAAGAATGACTGATGATGTCTGGAAAAATAAGCTCCTGTGTAAATGACAATAACATTCAAGAAAGACTTCCCATTGGATATGTCAACTGTTTCACTGGGTATGTAATGAAACATCTCGATTATAAGACTTAACCTACCAGGACTTTTTATGATGTGTGATGTGATGAACGCATTTGATTGTGCAAGTCACAACATTCCTTCCAAGAAGTTTAAAGTTTATGGCTTTTGAGGTATAATGGGAATGTAGTTCACTTTGCGTTTCACCAGTACGAAGCCTATGGTCTTTATAGATATCTTCTGCAGCTTGCAAGTTGAATCTTTCTCTGAGTGACACAAATTACTACTAGCGTTCCAAGGAGCTTAGTTTTGAGACAACTCCTGTTCTTGCTGTATGTAAATCACTTTCCATGTTACAATGATAAAGGAGAAATACTACGTGATTCAAAGTATCCTGGCACCTAGTAGCGAACTTTAATACGGTGTGTGTCCACCCTTCGCTTTTAAGACGATTTTTAACTCTGCTGGGGACACTTGAAATGAGGTGTCTGAATATCTGCGGAGGAATAGCAGCCCATTCTTCCTCAAGAGCAGAAAATAGAGCAGATAGTGATAAAGTATGCTGGAGTATGATGTGAAGAGGACGTTCTGTTCATCCCAAAGTTGTTCTATTGGTTTCAGGTCCATTTCAGAAACCATTGCCTCACAGATGCTGCTTCAGGACATGGTCCACTGTCATGCCGATACAAACAGTCGTGTTTCCGAACTGTTCTTCTGCTACACGCAGTGTACAATTGTGTAATTTGTTTTTTATTCTTCCGTCCGCATTTAGCGTTTTCTCATGCGTAGTAAGGGGACAGCACCATAACTCACGAAAAACAAGTCCATATCATAACTTTATCTCATCCGTTCTTCACTGTTGGCACTACAAACCAAGACGTGTAAGGTTATCCAGGCATTAGCAAAACCCTAATCCATCCATCGAATTGTACAGGTTGTAGAGTGATTTATCACTCCAAATCATTTGTTTCTAGTTCGTCCTCTGTCCACTGGCGTCGCTCTTTACAGCACCTCAAGGGTCTTGACTACACAAATGTGTGGCTTATGACAGGATGCTCGACCATAAACAACATTATTTTTAACACGCTACGCACAGACACTGGGCTAGATGGATTGCTGGCAGAGCTTCTGAACTCACAAGTGTTTCCTTCCACTAATCTAATGTGATTTTTTATAACTACCCCTCGCAACGCTCGATGGCCTCTGCCCGTCAATACATGAGATCTGCCTAGTCGTGGATTAGCTGTGGTTGTTTCTTCACATTTCGATTTCACAATCCCATCACCAGCGCTCGACTGGGGCAGCTTCAGAATCCTTGGAATGCGTCTGATGGATTTGTTATTCAGTGACATCCAATGACCAGTTCACGTTCCA
The DNA here is from genome assembly GCF_023898315.1 of Schistocerca nitens. Classification (NCBI taxonomy): domain Eukaryota; kingdom Metazoa; phylum Arthropoda; class Insecta; order Orthoptera; family Acrididae; genus Schistocerca; species Schistocerca nitens. Next base: position 182,360,669 of record NC_064622.1, on the reverse strand, counting down.
AGTCAGTTAGCTCTTCTGACCAACTCATTTTGCTGTTATGACGTATCGGCTGACGACACAATACTCCTTTCGTGCTACCGACTCCGCCTCTAGTGACATCTAGTGGTCAGTTACGCATTACATTTTATTCGTTAGTGGAATGCACTTTGCTGATGACGTCAGCATCCTACTCAACCCAAACAAAGTTTTTTCATTAAATTTCTTGCATATTTAGAGACCTTTTGCCTAGAATTTTTCAACAGGTCGTACGTATTACAATTTTACATGTGACAATACAAAATTGCATGAAGCAAAATTGTTCCAAGCAAATACTGTATTCAGAAATAATATTCGAAGTAATAATAAGGAATAACAAAGAAAAAAATTAAATTAATTAATGGAAACTGAGGCTATTAAGTATAAGTGTTAGTAAGTTGCTGAAATTGAAGGAAGTTTGAAGATTATGTGAGAGATTAGAGATGAGTTGTGGATTCCCTCTAACACAGTTCAGCGCGGATGAGGGGGGGGGGGGGAATGGGGATAGCTAGGAAAGACAGAATCATTCGCCCACCCCTGGTGTGACTATGCTACGTGACTAATTCTGCCGTACGGGTTTTATGTGAATCTACGTATAATAACCTGTCACAACTTTTATACTTTGTGATTGGATCATGGAAGTTGTTATCATGATCGTCTGTTTCTTAGGTCAGTTTTGCCATGTTCCTCGGAGATGTCTATCACGTTCTTTGTTTGCTGTGTCCTGGGTCTCATGTCAGGTCTAGTCAGTCATTTGTTTACTTACTGAAGATCAATGCCTTCGAGATCGAGTCTGCCGTGTTGTTGATACATTTCCATGCTGTTTCGTTCCTAATCGTGTTCTACAAGTCATCGGCCTGTGTGAGAAGTGCGTAGTGTATCACTGTGTGCTCTGTGGAACGTCTCTCCCCACAAATACATTCTTCCCTTTCCGTGAGATGCATGCAGTGTAAATGCATTGGGTAAGGGCCATGTCCAACCATGAAGTAGACCATGCCTCTGCTTGGGCCGATATGTCTCATTCCGAATTGTTCCCTTATCACTGCTATCCCATTCCCGTTGCCAGCTATCTGACCGCCACCTCTTTAAGCAGGGACTTATTTCTTCCCATTTTATGGTAGTTATTCTGTTAAGTCTTCCCTCCTTCCAACATGCTGCAGCGCGATGTGTGAAGGTGTAGTCTATCGTGTACACTCTCAAAACAGCAAACAGAGCTTGAAGTGATGTGTTCCTGAAAGCCCCCGACAGTCTGAGCAACACACATCATTGCCTTCTCCAAACAGCTGTTCTACTAGTAACAAAGCTAAGGTGGCTTGCCCATGTACCTAGTCGCAAAGCGTACAATAGACTCAGAGATGGCGCAGTGGCATGTACGAAGTGTGACAAGTGATAATATAAAGTGTTCAGTGATTACCCTGGCTAATTTGCCTAGTAGTCGTTTAGCCTTCCAGGAGACGATTTGTATGTGGTTATGAAAGCTTAGTAGCTCGTCAGTATGTATGCCAGCGTATCGTGTTTTCCTGTGATGTGTTATGGAAACGTTTGTTTGTGCACTACTGACCATTAAAATTGCTAAACCACGAAGATGACGTGCTACAGACGCGAACTTTAACCAAAAGGAAGAAGATGCTGTGATATGCAAATGATTAGCTTTTCAGAGCATTCACACAAGGTTGACACCGGTGGCGACACCTACAACGTGCTGACATGAGGAAAGTTTCCAACCGATTTCTCATACACAAACAGCAGTTGACCGACGTTTCCTGGTGAAATGTTGTTGTGATGCCTCGTGTAACGAGGAGAAATGCGTACCATCACGTTATGGCCTTTGATAAAGGTCGGATTGTAGCCTATCTCGATTGCGGTTTATCGTATAGCGACATTGCTGCTCGCGTTGGTCGAGATCCAATGACTGTTAGCAGAATATGGAATCGGTGGGTTCAGGAGGGTAATACGGAACGCCGTGCTGGATCCCAACGTCCTCGTATCACTAGCAGTCGAGATGACAGCCACCTTATCCGCATGGCTGTAACGGATCGTGCAGCCACGTCTCGATCCCTGAGTCAACAGATGGGGACGTTTGCAAGACAACAACCATCTGCACGAACAGTTAGACGACGTTTGCAACAGCATGGACTATCAGCTCGGAGACCATGGCTGCGGTTACCCTTGACGCTGCACCACAGACAGGAGCGCCTGCGATGGTGTACTCAACGACGAACCTGGGTGCACGAATGGCAAAACGTCATTTTTTCGGATGAATCCAGGTTCTGTTTACAATATCATGATGGTAGCATCCGTGTTTGGCTACATCGCGGTGAACGCACATTGGAAGTGTGTATTCGTCATCGCGATACTGGCGTATCACCTGTCGTGATGGTATGGGGTGCCATTGGTTACAAGTCTCGGTCACCTCTTGTTCGCATTGACGGCACTTTGAACAGTAGACGTTACATTTCAGATGTGTTACAACCCGTGGCTCTATCCTTCATTCGAACCCTGTGAAACCCTACATTTCAGCAGGATAATGAACGACCGGATGTTGCAGGTCCTGTGCGGGCCTCTCTGGATACAGAAAATGTTCGACTGCTGCGCTAGCCAGCACATTCTCCAGATCTCTCATCAATTGAAAACGTCTAGTCAATGGTGACCGAGCAACTGGGTCGTCACAATACGCCAGTCACTACTCTTGATGAACTGTGGTATCGTGTTGAAGCTGCATGGGCAGCTGTACCTGTACACGCCATCCAAGCTCTGGTCGACTCAACGCCCAGGCGAATCAAGGCCGTTATTACGGCCAGAGGTGGTTGTTCTGGGTACTGATTTCTCAGGATCTATGCACCCAAATTACGTGAAAATGTAATCTAGTACAATATATTTGTCCAATGACTACCCATTTATCATCTGCATTTCTTCTTGGTGTAGCAATTTTAATTTCCATTAGTTTAGTTAGCCTAGTAACGTTATGTAGACTGGCTGCTATGTTAATAAACATACCCTCTCCTGTCAGCAACTTAAGCCTATTCTTGCACCGAAATGAGTGAAGTTGCAGCCGTAGAATAAGTGACCATGTAAAAGTTCTGGTAGCTAACGCCAGCGTTAAAACAAAATAAAGTATTTTGTTCTGGTAGGTAATGCCAGTGGTAAAAACAAAATAAAATAATTTCTACTTTTCAGCGCCCTCTACTCCATATTTGAACTTATGAGTTGAATGCATATACGGCTGAATGAAATTAATAAAATTTTTTTTCAGCTTAAGGCTGAAATAAAAAATACAGTTATCTAAAAGGCCAACATATAACTACCTTTGTAAAATTACTGACGCGCCCCACATAATGCTAACTTCCCGTAAATGTGACCCACAAGAGAGGGAAGAAACTTAAAATGCAGTATTGTCATTGAATTAAGAGACTGTCTCCTTTAGGTCTCATGACATGCCCTGAATTGCGTCAGGATTATGTAACTTATATGAACCCCGCGAAGCATCGTAAATCTACCTAATGTTATCTTACGTTTGGTGCAGTTAAATGAACGCACTATTCAGGGACTACGCAGCTTACGCAGAATGTGGAAGATTGTTTAAGATGGTCCTGGTCTGGAGGCGCTAGGCGAGCACTAAAGTTTGCACAGCTCGTCGCCGTAAAATGTATCTCTTGGACCTCATTATGTAGTGCAGATAAGGTGCAAACTCTGTGTTGTCTTCAGAGAAGTGATCGTGTGTTAAGTTCGCTGTATTTCTAAGCGCAAACGTACTCTGAAGAGCTACGAAAACTGGTACACCTGCCTAATATCGTGTAGCGCCCCCGCCAGCCTGCGGAGTTGCCGCAACATGCCGTGGCACGGTCTCGACTAAAGTCTGAAGTAGTGCTGGAGGGAACTGACACCATGACTCCTGCAGGGCTGTCCATAAATCCGTAAGAGTACGAGGGGGTGGAGATTTCTTTTGAACAGAACGTTGCAAGGCATCCCAGATAGGCTCTACAATGTTCATGTCTGAGAGTTTAGTGGCTAGCGGAAATGTTTGAACTGAGCCCAGTGTTCCTGGAGAAACTCTGTGCCAATTCTGGACGTGTGGGGTGTCGTAAAGTCCTGCTGGAATTGCCCAAGTCAGTCGGAATGCACAATGGACGTAAACGAATGCATGTGATCAGACAGGATGCTTACGTAGTGTCACCTGACAGTGTCGTATCTAGATGTGTCAGGGGTCCCATATCACTCCAATTGCGCACGTCCCACATCATTACAGAGCCTCAAAAAGCTTTACCAGTCCCCTACTGACATGCAGGATTCATAGATTTATGAGGTTGTCTCCATACCCGTAGACGTACATCCGCTGGGTACAATTTAAATAAGACTCGTCCGACCAGGTAATATGTTTCCAGTCATCAACAGTCCAATGTCGGTGTTGACGGACCCAGGCGAGGCGTAAAGCTTTGTGTCGTGCAGTTATCAAGGGTACACGAGTGGGCCTTCTGCTCCGAAAGCCCATATCGATGATTTTTCGTTGAAAGGTTCGCACGCTGATACTTGTTGGTCCAGCATCGAAATCTGCAGCAATTTGCGGTAGGGTTACACTTCCGTCACGTTGAACGATTCCCTCCAGTCGTCGTTAGTCCCGTTCTTGCAGGATCTTTTTCCAGCAGCAGCGTTGTCAGAGGAGTGATGTTTTATCGGATTCCTGATATTCAGGGTACCCTCGTGAATTGTCGTATTGGAAAATCTCCACTTCATCGCTACCTCGGAGATGCTGTGTCCCATAGCCCGAGTGGCGATTGTAACACCACGTTCAAACTCACTTAAATCTTGATAACCTGCCATTGTAGTAGAAGTAACCGATCTAAGAGCTACGCCAGACGCTTCTTGTCTTATATAGGCGTAGTCGACCGTAGCGCTGTATTCTGCCTGTTTACATATCTCTGTATTTGAATACGCATGCCTATAACAGTTTCTTTGGCGCTTCAGTGTATATATTACTGTAAAAGTAAGATGATTGGTAAATCCTAGAATTAACTGGTGAAACGTAAGGCTTACCATCGCGGTGTGGTAAAAGTCCGAAGTTTCTTATTATATGCAAGGATTTCGAACTTTTACCGTATTCACTAAAAAAATCAGTTTCTCAATTTGTATTTATTGAAATATTACGTACTTTCAACATTCTTGCATTCCATTGTGATTAGGCACTCCGTCTTCAGGCCACAAGTGGCCCATCGGGACCATCCGACCGCCGTATCATCCTCAGTTGAGGATGCGGATAGGAGGGGCGTGTGGTCAGCACACCGCTCTCCCGATCGTTATTATGGGTTTCTTTGACCGGAGCCTCTACTATTCGGTCGAGTAGCTCCTCAATTGGCATCACGAGGCTGAGTGCACCCCGAAAAATGGCAACAGCGCATGGCGGCTGGATGGTCACCCATCCAAGTGCTGACCACACCCGACAGCGTTTAACTTCGGTGATCTCACGGGAACCGGTGTATCGACTGCCCATTGTGATTATATTGAGCAATATTCCATATTAGAGAAAATGTTGTAAAAAATGTTACCATGTGAACGTTAATTTTTGTTACAACAAGGCTGACTATTGTAGCATGTCGAATTACATAATATGGAAGACGATTTGGAGAAGCATGTTTTAGCTAAACACTTTTTTAAGCAACTGCACTTTTTGAACCCTTGTCCTCCAACAAAACTTTGTTTGGCAACCACTTCCCGTAGACTAATTTCTTCTCTTGCTACTTCTTCGACGTTGATTAAATTTTCCTAGTGTACAATGACTTCCGTTTACCAGATTTGGGACGTCCGCTGTGGCCGAGCGGTTCTAGGCGCTCCAGTCCGGAACCGCGCTACTCCTACGGTCGCAGATTCGAATCGTGCCTCGGGCATGGATGTGTGTGATGTCCTTAGGTTAGTTAGGTGTAAATAGTTCTATACGAGGCTGATGACCTCAGATGTTAAGTCCCGTAGTGTTTAGAGCCATTTGAACCATTTACCAGCTTTGGTACCAAGATGGTAGCATTCGTCATCCTGAATATTTACTTACTTAATGGCTCATTGCTTAAAGCGTTCAGCAGCTCTTTTCAAATCGATGAAAAGCAACATATGGCAGGGTTAGGAACTTCAAATCGAAGGTTGGACACACCAGTATCTATTTATAACACGTCAGTGCAGGATACCTAGCTACAGATAGAAGTTAAGACCTGCAGTGTGTCAGGCAATTGTGTGATAAGTTTCATAATAAAATAAATCTTGTAGAGTCTTACAAAAATTTTCTTCTTCCACATAAATTTCTATAACTTCACTAGTGTGCAGTTACGATTATGTTGTTTGAACCTGATATTTGTGCGAGGAAGGTTTTCCCGCAATGAAGGGAACGAAGTGTAGCCGCCGAAGCTCACTGAGAGAATTCAGTTTAAAAACTTATGTTCGAATTATCAGCGCTCAGGAAGTGGTACAAGACATTGACGCTTCAGTGAGAAGCAAAATAAGTATTTATTGATATGCAGTATTTCTATGTTTACTGTGAGAATAAAATAGTCACAAACTACAAATAGATGTCGCTGCGTGTGAATTCCTAAGGGTCCAAACTGCTGAGGTCATCGGTCCCCAGACTTACACACTACTTAAACTAACTTATGCTAAGAGCAACACACACACCTGTGCCCGAAGAAGGACTCGAACCTCCGGTGGGAGGGGCCACGCAGTCCGTGACATGACGCCTCTAACCGCACGGCCACTTCGCTCAGCAAATTAGATGTCAATCTAAACTTTATCCGAAAATGATATTCATCCTAAGACAGGATCAACTGTAACAAATATCATGTTTCGTACTTAACTGTTCCATGTTCTTCACCACGTCAATTAAAATATACGTAAATTTCATTACGTTATCATTTCTCAACAATGCAGCTGCTTTAGGAAATCACTTTGCTGCGAAAGGCATTAATTAACCATAGTGCAGTGATAATACCCGTAGAACTACTAGCGGCCGTAGAACAGAGTCGTCAGCAACAGTTTCTCGTGCGGAGCTGCCTTGTTCCATTCCTCCTCCCCTCCCTCTCCTCTTCTTCTTCCACAACTCGGCGTGGGCTCGCCAGTTCCCCACCGATGGAGCGTGAGCATGAAATAGCTCTTATGAGGAGCGGCCGTTTGGGGCGATAAGCTGAGAAACCATGTAGGGAGTGCATCATAATTATTTAGTCGACCTCAGTGTTTCTTCACCTGGGCGTGATGGCGTGAGGGCTCTTCGATCGGCATATCGTGAGTTTTTGTTTTGGAATTCACGAGGACACGCTGAACCAGTTGATAATATGTGCACAACTGTCCTGAAAGCATTCACAGATATGTCCTGAAGAAGAGACACCACCCATTTATGTAACTGATTCACCTGCATGGGCATTGCATCCACCTTCTCCAGTGCGGATGCACAAGTACCTCCTGTGAGTTAACGTGCATTTCGCTCTCATTTAATTATATGGTCGAAAGATTCAGCCTTCAGGAATTGTGAAACGAACCCTGTTGTCGAGGACCGAGTGCTACAAAGAGCGCAGATTCGCCATGAGATGGGGAAATCGTGTATTTTGCTGAATGAAGCCTAAGCGCTGTAGTATGCGAGTGAGACAGACGAGAACCTACGTCATAGGGAAACCCTGTAGAAGCTGTGGTCAAGGAGACATAGCAGGGTCAAATATGGCGGATCTAGGATCGGCTGTAAAGGAAAACATTTATGAAAACTATTGAATTCTGTAGCAATTCCGGGAATGAAGCCACAGCAATTTTAATCTACCATCCTTCATAAATTTTCATGGTAATCACAATAGAACTTCAATATTGTTCATATCTATAATAGTTTAGGATTTACTGTTGAAGTGAAATTAACAAGTTTTGTAACAATGATCTCAATGCTAAAATCTGAACGCTTTGGTCGATCTTAACGAGCGATATTTCATACAGAAGAGCGTCATTAAAATGACAAACGTTGTATATATCAACTCTGTAACTTTATTTGTTTAAAAGATATAGTTAATTTAAATTATCAGTATTCTCAGTTAAGCATCAGATCATCATTTCCTCCACACAAAACACATTGAACGATGACAGCATGACACCTTATTCAATCATTAGGTAATAGAATATTTGTTTTAGGTTTAGTGCATGATAGTTACTTGTGTTCTTTATTTATTTATCAGAAAGCACATTGATACAATGCTACTGGCCGTGACATACAAAGTTAAGAAGGAAATTGTATTGGTTATATGTAAAAGAATTTAACGTTTATTATTTAATGGATATTATTGTTACTTTATTTATAACGTGAAAGTGGTCAAGCTTTGATTATTCAAATATGTTAAAATGTAAAATAATGTAGAATAAGCTGTAGGCAATCAGATGGATGGCCTCAGGAAAGGGAGCTGTCCTCGTCAGTTGAGCGAAGATGTTCGGCGCATGGGTAAACGCGACCGGGGACAGGCGGAGAACAACACTTCGGATTGAGACGCGAAAGTGGATAGTCGGTCTTTAGGCCGCAATTACGTGAAACGACTTAGAAAATTTCGCGTTGTGTGGTATCGAGGGACTTAGTCTCTGAGCGCAGAGCAGCCGCCCACCTAGTGCAAACTCTAACTTTTCGTGTAAATGACGAGGTGGAGTATCTGACTTGTGTTTCGCGAAGAGATTGTGAATGATCGAACTGTGTCAAATGGATGTGCTCTCGAGTGTAACAGTAACTCTAAATACGACCACTTTCGCTGTTGGTTCGCTTTCTGAATAAACATGATTCTAACCAAATCGCAATTGTGTGGCCTACATCATTTATGGGTCGTTAATTTAGTTCCCGATATTGTTATTATTGTTAGTGGTAGAGAAATTGCCCGCGAAAGGCAAAGGTCCCGAGTTCGAGTCTCGGTCGGGCACACAGTTTTAATCTGCCAGGAAATTTCATATCAGCGCACACTCCGCTGCAGAGTGAAAATCTCATTCTGATTGTTAGTGTATGTTACATTAACTTTGTACTTCGCAAACTTGCCATCAGCCAGACAATTTAACCAAAGGGTCGCAAGTGTCTAATTTAGTGCGTGTAATGCGACACGTGCGGTTCAACCCGTAGACGAGTTTGAGCCAAGACATTTCGATGAAGGGGAACCGCATGTGATCCGGAACGTCTCTGGGATGTTAGCTCGCACTCCGACCTCCTGCGGGAATCTCAGAGTAGTGCGCATTGAGGAAATGGATAGGAACTGCGGATCGGTGGCGCTCGGTGTGAATGTGGGTCAGCCGTTAGTCGTTCTGAGACAGCCCACGCAGTTGTGATAACACAGTGTCCCGTATGGCCAAGTAGTTAACGCACCTTACTAGTAAGTGCGAAATCCTGGCTTCGAATCCCGGTCCAGTGTACCCTTTTCAGTCATCGCCGCTGATTCCGCATAATGTTCCGACACAGGTGACATCGGTAATCTTCTTCCCCCCTCCACCTTCAATTTACATACCCCTGTACTTGTTTACTTTAACGTCACCGCATTATTAAGATAACGATCAAGCGGGTCCAACTGCAATAATATCGTGGTCAAGTAGTAGTACGATAACAGAAACTTAAACTTGGATCCGCAATAGACCCGTTGCGAGATAATTGCGAGCTGCCATAAAGTTCTTTATCAGTTGAAATTGCAGCCCAATTACGCTGCAGATTTTGTAGGCAGAGCAGTCACAGCCTCGACATATAGTTTTGAAGACAACGCCGTTTCATATGTAAGTTTCGCAGCTTTCTGGCTACATCATTAGGTGCAGTAAAGTGAAGTCATGATCCGCTCGAGAGAAGAGAACCGCGCGATTATAGTCAAGAGTTTTCACTAAGTAATGGACGTCAAACATAAAAAGCGTAAAATGACATAGAACGTTCCAATGATACTCATGGTAACACAGAAGCGTATCACGTGAGCTTTCTATATTAATTTATGCTGTTTTATGTTTTGGTTTTCCTATTCCAGGTAGATAGTGACTTAATGGAATAGTTTACAGTTTCATTTTTTTTTTTTTTTTTGTTTGAGTCACGATTCCTCTCTTGTGACAACCTTTTCATCTCACAGTAGCGCTTGCAACCTACGTCCTCAATTATTTGCTGGGTGTATTCCAATCTCTGTGTTCGTCTATAGTTTTTGTCCCTTCCAGCTCACTCCAGTATAATTGAAGTTAGTCCCTAAAGTCTTAATATATGTCTTATCATCGTGTCCCTTCTTCTTGTCAGCGTTTTCCATGTATTCCTATCCCCGACGGCTAATCGGAGAGCATTCTTATTCCTTGTCGAAGTTGGCCCATCTAATTTTCAACATCCTTCTGTAGCGCCACATCGCAAATACTTACATTTTCTTCCGTCTGGTACTCCAAAAATACATTCTCAGAAATTTCATCCTCTATTGATTCTATTAAACTTCTCTTGAGCAGGAATGCCTTTTTATTTAAGCTAGTCTGCTTTTTATTTCCATCTTGCTCCGTTCATAATGGATTATTTAACTGCCTTTGTAGCAGAATTCCTTAACTTCGTCTACTTCTTAATCACTAATTTTGGTGTGAAGTTTGTCGCTGTTTTCATTTATGCTACTTCTCATTTCTTTCGTCTTTCTTCGATTTACTCCAAATCTATACTGTGTACTCATTAGACTGTTCATTCCAATCAACACATCACGTAATTCTTCATTTTTATTGAGAATAACAATGTCATCAGCGAATCTTGTGACTGATATACGTTCACTCGGAATTTTAATTCCACTCTTTAACGTTTCTTTTCTTTCCGTCATTGTTTCTTCGATGTATAGATAAAACAGTTGGGGCAAAAGACCGGAGCCCTGTCATACACCCTTTTTAATCAGTACACGTCATTGTTTGTCTTCCAGTCTTGATATTCCTTCTTGGTACGGGTACATATTGTATATTACCCATCATTTCCTACTGTTTACCCTACTTTTTCCCAGAACTTCGAACATCTGCCATCATTTAATATTGTCGAACACTTTTTTCAGGTCGACAAAGCCCATGAACGTGTCTTGATTTTTCTTCAGTCTTGTTTCCATTATCAACTGCAACCTCAGAACTGTCCCTCTGGCGCCTCTACATTTCCAAAGTCAAACTGATCGTCATTTAACAGTTCCTTAGTTTTCTTTCCCATCCTTCTGTGTATTATTCTTGCCAGCAGCTTGGATGCATGAGCTGTTAAGCTGAATGTGTGATAATTCTCGCACTCTTCAGTTCTTGCAATCTTCGGAACTGTGTGGACGATGTTTCTCCGAAATCGTGATGTTATATCGCCAATCTCTTACATTCTACACACCGACGTGAATAGTAGTTATGTTGCCACTTCATCAAATGATTATAGAAATTCCGATGGAATGTTATCTATCCCTTCTGCATTATTTGATCTTAAGTCTCCCAAAGCTATTTTAAATCCTAATTCTATTACTGGATCCCCTATCGCTTCCCCATCGACTGTTGTTTGTTCTTCTGTCACGTCATTAGAAAATTCTTCCCTCTTTCTTTAGTGTACTCCTTCCACCCATTCTCTCGCACTCTTGCTTTTAATTTCACCGAAGGTTGTACTGGCTTTTCTATATGCTGAGTAAGTCTTCTCGACAGTCATTTCTTTTTAGATTTCTTCAAATTTTTAATGTAGCCATTTCGTCTTAGCTTCCCCGCGCTCCCTATTTATTTCACTCCTGAGTAGCTTGTATTTCCGTGTTCCTAAATTTACCAGAACGCTTTTGTACATCCTTCCTCTATAATTTTTATCCTCTATAGACAATTTTAGTATTCAGCAAACGTATACTCAACCATGTTGCTCTAATACTCACAGACAAGTGAATGATGCTCGTTCCAGCTCAGAGACGTAGGATAGACATCAGACGACATCAGCCGATGTGACGTAATCGTGCGCCACCACCGAGCGACTTGGCGCAGTGGTTAGCACACTGGACTCTCATTCGGGAGCACGACGGTTCAATCCCGTCTCCAGCCATCGTGATTTAGGTTTTCCGTGATTTCTCTAAATCGTTTCAGGCAAATGCCGGGATGGTTCCTTTAAAAGGGCACGGCCGATTTCCTTCCCAATCCTTCCCTAACCCGAGCTTGCGCTCCGTCTCTAATGCCCCCGTTGTCGACGGGACGTTAAACACTAACCACCACCACCACCACTATGCGCCACCATGATTAGCCTGTTTCATACCTATCTAGCAAACATGTTTACAGGCGACTGTGACACAGTAATGCTGCGATTCCGGACATGGGCTTCTATGCAGAATATTATGTACTGTCTCCTCTCTACAAGTCCTAGAAGACTGTAACATGAATTTCCGAACGCCCGGTGGATGTAAATGTAAATATAATCTACGTATTAAGATGTCATTCCATGCATTTATAGGAACACAAAACTCACGGAAGAATGTTGTCTCTTATTGATCGAGAAAACTAAAGGCGGAACTTTTGTTGTTGATTGTCTCTCGGTAAACATTTTCGTACTAATCCTTCATTTTCTCAGTCTGCCTTAAGTATTTCTGTTCTTATCAGCTCAACTGCTGTAATGTTGACTCATTTGTTTAAAATGTGACTGAATGAAGACTAACACACACTTACACAGTTGCTACATGAAGTATTACCATCGTGTATTCTCCAGGCGCAATTCTTATGCTTGCTACAACGAATATTGGACGTAGAGACCTCACCTCACGTCATGTAATGGGTGTAGTCTTACGCCATTAAAACGTATACTGTGACAGCGCAACCAGTGGATATAGTACTAAACCAATGAAACCTCCAGCTAAATAAGTGTAAACTCACTCTCCAGGTGATTCTTATGCTTGCTAAAACGAAATATTGTTCCGAGGGACCTCATCTCACATGGCGTAAAGGGTGTATTCTTGCGCTTTTAAAACAAATTTTATGACGGCAACAGTGCAGACAGCGGATATAGTACTAAAATAAATGTAAGCTCCAGCTAAATAAATGTAAATTGACACTCGTGGCATGAACTTATACATTCTACACTGATTACTGAACCGAGGACATTGAACCTTGCATTGAATATACTACAAATTAAGCACTTAACACAATCCAACAGTCCTTAAACATACTTTCAACTATCAAGTTTCACATACAATGGTGAGTAGAAGACTTCACCAATAACTTAACGCTCGTAAGACCAAATAACAATACGATAATCAATACTGAGCGAACATTCCGGGATGTATAGACGTATTTTTCTTTAAAGTAGTACCAGTTTGTCTTACCGCGAAAGAGACGTATTCCTTCTACACTCCTTGAAATGGAAAAAAGAACACATTGACACCGGTGTGTCAGACCCACCATACTTGCTCCGGACACTGCGAGAGGGCTGTACAAGCAATGATCACACTCACGGCACAGCGGACACACCAGGAACCGCGGTGTTGGCCGTCGAATGGCGCTAGCTGCGCAGCATTTGTGCATCGCCGCCGTCAGTGTCAGCCAGTTTGCCGTGGCATACGGAGCTCCATCGCAGTCTTTAACACTGGTAGCATGCCGCGACAGCGTGGACGTGAACCGTATGTGCAGTTGACGGACTTTGAGCGAGAGCGTATAGTGGGCACGCGGGAGGCCGGGTGGACGTACCGCCGAATTGCTCAACACGTGGGGCGTGAGGTCTCCACAGTACATCGATGTTGTCGCCAGTGGTCGGCGGAAGGTGCACGTGCCCGTCGACCTGGGACCGGACCGCAGCGACGCACGGATGCACGCCAAGACCGTAGGATCCTACGCAGTGCCGTAGGGGACCGCACCGCCACTTCCCAGCAAATTAGGGACACTGTTGCTCCTGGGGTATCGGCGAGGACCATTCGCAACCGTCTCCATGAAGCTGGGCTACGGTCCCGCACACCGTTAGGCCGTCTTCCGCTCACGCCCCAACATCGTGCAGCCCGCCTCCAGTGGTGTCGCGACAGGCGTGAATGGAGGGACGAATGGAGACGTGTCGTCTTCAGCGATGAGAGTCGCTTCTGCCTTGGTGCCAATGATGGTCGTATGCGTGTTTGGCGCCGTGCAGGTGAGCGCCACAATCAGGACTGCTGCATACGACCGAGGCACACAGGGCCAACACCCGGCATCATGGTGTGGGGAGCGATCTCCTACACTGGCCGTACACCACTGGTGATCGTCGAGGGGACACTGAATAGTGCACGGTACATCCAAACCGTCATCGAACCCATCGTTCTACCATTCCTAGACCGGCAAGGGAACTTGCTGTTCCAACAGGACAATGCACGTCCGCATGTATCCCGTGCCACCCAACGTGCTCTAGAAGGTGTAAGTCAACTACCCTGGCCAGCAAGATCTCCGGATCTGTCCCCCATTGAGCATGTTTGGGACTGGATGAAGCGTCGTCTCACGCGGTCTGCACGTCCAGCACGAACGCTGGTCCAACTGAGGCGCCAGGTGGAAATGGCATGGCAAGCCGTTCCACAGGACTACATCCAGCATCTCTACGATCGTCTCCATGGGAGAATAGCAGCCTGCATTGCTGCGAAAGGTGGATATACACTGTACTAGTGCCGACATTGTGCATGCTCTGTTGCCTGTGTCTATGTGCCTGTGGTTCTGTCAGTGTGATCATGTGATGTATTTGACCCCAGGAATGTGTCAATAAAGTTTCCCCTTCCTGGGACAATGAATTCACGGTGTTCTTATTTCAATTTCCATGAGTGTATAACCGAGCAACTATGTTACACTATGAGTGCGTTCCGTCCTTGGTTCTATAGGAAGAGAAACCACTGTACTAATATCACACAACTATCGAAAAAGAAATACTTTCGAGTAGAACAGTGCGTGTATCTTCATTTCGATGTGTGCACAGAGAGTAAGCAGCTTAGAACCGATCTTACCTCACATCCTCCCTCATTCTTCTCGCCCCAAAGGTAGGGATACTCGTTTCCAGGCCTGTTCTCTTCTGTCTCTGAGGTACGCAAAGAGTTCCATCCACTGGAGGTGCTCTGTTACAGTCGGTGTTGTGTTAACAATGCTATACCGTTTCCGGTCTACAGCAGTAGTGGTTCTGCTTTCCCCGGGCGTGTTCTATCTTCTCGCTTGTGGTACACAAAGAGATCTGATGTGTCGGCAGCTGGGCCAACACCTTGTAGATAGAGGTGGCTTAAAAAGGCACGCGAGACTAACGCAGACGGGCGTGAAGTACTGGAACAGGATACGTAATTAATGCTATGAAGAAAAGAACGGAGCTTCTCATATACTTATCTTTAATTTCTTCTTGTACATCTCTATGGTGAACACAAGTGAGACTCTAATTACAATCACTGTAAGGCTAATGGCGCCTTGCTAGTTCGTAGCCATTAACTTAGCTGAAGGCTATTCTGTCTCTCGCCTAATGAGAGAGAAAGTCTTCGTACGTCTAGTCGCTAGCACTGTCGTCCGTACAACTGGGCTGAGTTCGAGTCAGTCTCTCGAGACCTGCCTTGTGGTGCGCTAGGTTTGCGATCACACAGTGGCGACACGCGGGTCCGACATGTACTACAGGACCGCGGCCGATTTAAGCTACCACCTAGGACGTGTGGTGTCTGGCTGTGACACCACAAGATCCATGTGCTAGCAATGCTCTGATTTGGCCGATGCTGGGTTGACAATGATATTCTATTTCAGGTGTGCGGAAATGAAACATATGTCTAGGATATTTCTGGAACAATAGCGAGATACACTCGACTGTTCGTCAGAAACGGTAAACGGCGTGCTACGACCCTCGGCTATGTGTCGCCGTGGGAACAGGCAGCACTCGCCAGAGAGGTGGACGCTGTAACTGGGGGGTCGCTATTCAGTACGCTGGCTCTGACCACCCCACTGCCGCCGTCCGCTTCCTGCAGTGCCTCGTCAGCCGGGGTGGCCGAGCGGTTCAAGGAGCTTCATTCTGGAACCGCGCGACCGCTACGGTCGCAGGTTCGAATCCTGCTTCGGGCATGGATGTGTGTGATGTCCTTAGGTTGATTAGGTTTAAGTAGTTCTAAGTTCTAGGGGACTGATGACTTCAGATGTTAAGTCCCATAGTGCTCAGAGCCATTTGAAGCATTTTTTGCAGTGCCTCGTCGCCCGAGCACTCAAAATCAGTGTCTGTGGAAGTCACCTAAGTAAACTGTGATGCATGTGGGTATTACGTACATTTCAGAAACATGAATATCAATATAGAACAGCGGCTTCCATGCTATATATTCACATGTCGGATGAAAATAGTTATTTTTGCATCTGACAGCAAGCTACAATTCGCGTCCTTCCCTCCTCGTTATTTCGTAACATCCAACTAAGTAGAACTACAAACTTGATCTAGGATAGTGTTGTCGATGACAGATGAGCAAACTGCCGAATTCAGAGCTCTATAACAGTAATTTTTGTTGCATTTTTCACAATTTTACCAGGATTGTTTCGTAATTTCAACGTATTTTACTCAATTACTCGAGTTGAAAACCACTGCTCCCGATGACTTCTCACGTCAACAAAACGCCTCATCGCGTCGATCTCGTGATGGTGTCAGCCATTAACATTGCAGCAACTTTTGTATCAGTATCTCCCTCTCTCTAGAGTCTACCATTACATCGTACCTCGTTACAACCCCTCTCAACCTATTCCTGCATCTACATCCTACCATCCTTTAGCGCATATCCATGTCTATTTAGAGGCAGATGATTCTCTTTCCTAGGAATGCATCCAAGACAACAGTCAACCTGAGTGTTTTCCTATTATCTCGCCTTCAGCTACCTAGTTTCAACTACTTTGCAGATCATCCAACTACCTACTTTCTGCCGCTTGCCAAGAATTATGTAAAAGGCGCGTGTGGAATAGCGTAAATAGGAGATTATTTATGGGTTTTCGGCAGCTTGAGGTGTTCCTGCAGAGCAGTGGGCTGTGGATGACCGAGAAAAGTAGTAGTTGAAATAGGTACCTGAAGGTAAAGCGAGCCTGGTTTCGGACCTATATGACTGAACAAGCTCTTAAACTTTAGGAATCGTCGTCATAAAGAAGCAATATCCTGTAGAAAGTTCTAAAATTTCATCAGTTTCCGATGAAATAGGTACGAAACAGGGATTGCCTGGCCTTCAAATTACGTAGCTTCAAGTTCTTTTTTCCAGGTCATCGATCTACCCACTGCTTTGCAAGAAAACCTTACAGTGCCAAAAATCCATAAATAGTCTCCTATTTGCGATATTCCAGATAAACTTTTTGCATGGTGATCTTGCAAAACAAGAGAAGGTGTGTAGTTGGGTGACCTGAAAAAGTAGATGAAGCTAGGTAGTTGAAGGCAAGGCAACTCTCGATTCTTAGCTATTTGATCGAAAAGTGCTGAAATTTGGAATTTTCATCATAATATTGTTTCTTTATGGAGAAAATTTCTAAACGTTAAGCACTTGTTCGGTCTCATAGGTACAAAACGAGGGTTACCTTGCCTTCAACTACCTATTTCATCTACTTTTCCAGGTCATCCAGCCACACATTGCTCTGCGAGAACACCTTAAACTGCCAAAAACCCGTAAATAGTGTCCTGCTTATGATATTCCACATGCGCCTTTTGCATGATTGTCTTGCAAAGCGGCGGGAAGTGGTAGCTGGATGACCTGAAAAAGTCGTTAAATGTAAATGTCGTGTGACTAGGGCCTCCCGTTGGGTAGACCGTTCGCCGGGTGCAAGTTTTTCGATTTGATGCCACTACGGCGACTTGTACGTCGATGGGGATGAAACGATGATGATTATGACAACACAACACCCAGTCCCTGAGCGTAGAAAATCTCCTACCCAGCCGGGAATCGAACCTGGGTCCTTAGGATTGACATTCTGTCTCGCTGACCAGTCAGCTACCGGGGGCGGACGAAAAAGGTTTTGAAACTAGGTAGTTGAAGGCAAGGCAACCCTCGTATTGTACCTATTTAAGATAATAGGAATACATTCAAGTTGACTTCTGTTCTGTATGTTTTCCTGGGAAAGAGAAACATTCGCTTCTACATTGACATGGATCTGCGTTAAAGGAAGATGGAATGGAGATGGAGTAATCAGTTGAGAGGGTCTGTAACGAGGTAGCGTTTAATGGTAGACTGATGATGCACTCTAGAGAGGGGCAGATGTTGTGGCAGGTCATGTATCGCACATTTAACCATTTTTTTCTGTTCTTCTCTTGGGCTGTATCAGTTGTATGGCATAACCAGCGTTCAAAAATGGTTCAAATGGCTCTGAGCACTATGGGACTTAACATCTGTGGTCATCAGTCCCCTAGAACTTAGAACTACTTAAACCTAACTAACCTAAGGACATCACACACATCCATACCCGAGGCAGGATTCGAACCTGCGACCGTAGCTAACCAGCGTTCAACTTATGTACAATTGCGTGTGCTGTGTGTGATTTAGTGCGCTATCTACCTACAATCGTTACCAGCAAATCTCCCCATACCATAGTCAGTAGAGGACTTCCAACGCATTTGTGGTGAATTATGTCTACCAAACCAAACCCATGGGAAACCTATTTCGGCACCCTCCTCAAGACGAACGGAGATGTAGGCTAAGTACTCCGTTTGTATGCCACATCTTGGACATAAATCGAGTCTTTAGTTTTATAAAAGCAGTGATTCAAAGTCAGTGACAGGTGTTTGTTAGGTTCTGCAACCCCCTCCCCTGTGTATACATTTACTTGACAGATGTTGTGTGTGGAAGACACTGTGTCCTGCTCACGGTGTTAGTGCAGCATGGCGTATAATTCCTATGTCGCACAACACTGCTGTGCATTTGTCTATTTCCTCAAAAGACTTTGTTTCACGCATTTTAGGTTGATAACGATCACTTTATAGGTGTAATGCGAGCATTCCATAATATCGGAATCGTATTTGGACGTGAACAGTGGGCGCTATACAGGTCTGGAAAGCTATATAGTGCATGTATCACAAAGAATCTATGCTTTTTTCCCCTGGTGTAGAAGGTAACAGTTTTATCATCCTGAAGTTTCTACCATAGTGAATGGGACAGAATACTTGCAGGGTGAATGTATGTCAGGTGTTGGAAAACATATCTCCTGCAATAAAGTATCAACAGTGTTCATTCCACACGACTCATATATAGGAAATCACGCTGCTTTAACAGTACAACACGTTTAAGTGAAGAACCGGGTAGCCTTAGGAGTGTGTGTTTTGTTGTACAGTGTTGTACAGCCATTTTTCTCTTTTCAGTGCCTTGTTGGCATGGAATCCAAACACTACGTCAATACTACAGAAAAGATAGCACAAGTGATTCACGTAAAATGCTTTTAACTGCTTCCGCCCTGAACTCCATCAAGCATAAACTATACGTTTCTTCTTCTTCTCAGTCGTCTATCGCCACAACAGTCTCAAATGTATCAGGCTCGTATCTACTATACGTCAATAGGGAGTGGTGACCTCCTCAGCATGCATGTATCTAGAGTGATCGTGTGTAATTGTATGTGTGATGCATAACTGGTACCGGATAGTCTTCGCAAAACGGCAGTTACGCTATTGGAATGAGAATACCGGTCTATATCACTAGCATCGGTTGGTTGTATAAGTTTCGAACATGTTTTATTCTCTCTCCGAACGCAAACTATCGAAGTGTATTGAATTGTTTCCTTCACGAGCTATTGTAGCGGTTACAGTACTTTTCTCTTTCTGGTCAAATCCAAATTTTGTCGGAGCAATGTTGCAGGGAGGGTTGGTTAAAGACAGAGGGAGAGCTACGAGATGCAGAGAGAGAGACCATCTAGAATTTTGCTGAGAATCCTTAGCCGATAGGTTCAACGAAACAGCGGCTCGTTTCGAAACAGAGGACAGAGTGCTGCTGTGGATACGATTCGTTTGTTGGGGTGGTAATCATCGAAGGTGTTGGTTCAGAGTGCTGCTGTGGATACGATTCGTTTGTTGGGGTGGTAATCATCGAAGGTGTTAGTTCAATCTCCGACTTTATCCTACGAACGCGAGAAAATTTTGTGACTCCCATCCACAAAGGGAAGATGGTCAATCGTAATAAAATCTTAGGGATTTAATAAAATGGTTCGGGTAAGGAACGTAGTTTTTGTACATCCTCTCTGCTGCTGGCCATTTCTCAGACCACGAAACAGTATTTATCTTATATGATGTAGGCAGTGTAACGGGGTTCACGATACGTCCACATGTATATAGCAACAGCAAAGTAATGGAGATGGACGTGATGAGACGTTTTGCTGACATGAGAAGTCGTCTAGAGCAGTGGTTTTGAGCGAGAGTAATTGAGCAAAATACGTTGAAATTACGAAAAAAACCTGGTAAAATCGTGAATTTGACGCAAAAGACGTAAAAGTGAGTAAAAATATTACAAAAATGATTGTTATAAAGCTCCGAACTCAACAGTTTGCTTATCTGTCATCAACAACGCTATCGTGGACCAAGTTGTCAGTTTTACTCAGTTGGATGTTACAAAATAACGAGGAGGGAGGGGCACGAATTGTAGCTTGCTGCCGGCCGGAGTGGCCGTGCGGTTCTAGGCGCTGCAGTCTGGAACCGAGCGACCGCTACAGTCGCAGGTTCGAATCCTACCTCGGGCCGGCCGCTGGTGGCCGAGCGGTTCTGGCGCTACAGTCTGGAACCGCGCGACCGCTACGGTCGCAGGTTCGAATCCTGCCTCGGGCATGGATGTGTGTGTTGTCCTTAGGTTAATTAGGTTTAAGTAGTTCTAAGTTCTTGGGGACTTATGACCTCAGCAGTTGAGTCCCATAGTGCTCAGAGCCATTTGAGCCTACCTCGGGCATGGATGTGTGTGATGTCCTTAGGTTAGTTAGGTTTAATTAGTTCTAAGTTCTAGGCGACTGATGACCTCAGAAGTTAAGTCGCATAGTGCTCTGAGCCATTTGAACCATTTTTGTAGCTTGCTGTCAGATGTAAAAATAACTATTTTCATCCGACATGTGAATAGATAGCATGGAAGCCGCTGTTCTATATTGATATTTACTTGTAGCCGAGGGCCGTAGCACGCTGTTGACCCTTCCTGACGAACAGTCGAGTATCTGGCTATTGTTCCAGAAATTTCCTAGACATATGTTTGACTTCCGCACACCTGGAACAGAATATCATTGTCAACTCAACGTCGACCAGATCAGAGCATCGCTAGCAGATGTTTCTCTTTGTGTACCACAGGCGAGAAGATAAAACGGGCCTGGGGAAGAAGAACGAGTACTGCTGTAGACCGGAAACGGTATAGCATTATTAACGCAACACCGCCTGAAACAGAGCACCTACAGTGGTTGGAACTCCGCGTACCATCAGGGACAGGAGAGAACAGGCCTGGAAACCAGTATTCCTACCCATGGGGCGAGAAGAATGAGGGAGGAGGAGAGGTAGGAGGGAAGGTAAGATCGGTTCTAAGCCGCTTAGTCTCTGTCCGCACATCGAGGTGAAGATATATGCACTGGAAAGCTTTTCTGCTGATAAGATTATTACGTCTCCCTCCTCATAAGACACAATGGCACCACTCACAGGAAAAACAAGTCTATGTATCCCGGAATGTTCGCTCAGTATTGATTATCGTGTCGTTATTTGGTCCTAACAGCCTCAAGTTATTGGTTAAATATTATGCTCAGCACATTGGAACTTGTAAGCTGAATGTATGGTTAAGGACTATTGGATGGTATTAAGTGCTTATTTTATAGTTTATCCAAATCAAGGTCCAATGTTTACGATTCAATAATCATTATAGCATGCATGTTGATACAATGTGGGTGAATTTACAGTTATTTAGCTAGAGATCCGCTTTTTGCATTGTTGCTTCACAGCATTCATTTTAAAATCGTAAGACTGAACCCTTTACGCGATGTGAGGTGAGGTCTGACGCTACAATATTCTTTGTAACAAGAATAAAAATCACACCTGCAGAATACGCGATGACAGTACTTCATGCAGCAAATGAGAGCTCTTGGTTATTTAGTCACTTTTTAAAATAAATGAGCAGCTAAGAACGGCAACACTTCAGCGAGTCTGTGAAAATTATTGCCTACTACGTAGGTTTTTACCGAGAGACAACCAGCAGCAGAAATCCCATCTTTTGTTTTCTCGATAAATACGAGACAACATTCTTCCATGAGTGTTGTGTACATGTAAATGGATGGTGTCACATCTTAACAGGAAGACTAAATTTACATTTATACCTAATGCTTACTTTGCAAGCCATCATACAGGGTGTGGCAGAGGGTACCATGTACCACTATTAGTCATGTCCTTTCCCATTCGATTCGCAAATAGAGTAAGGGAAAAACACTACCTACATGCATCCATATGCGCGCTAATTACTCGTATCTTATCTTCATGATCCTTATGTAAAAAGGTACGAGCGCGGCAGTGGCGCCTTCTGCAATCAGCTTCAAATGTCGTTTCTCTAAATTTTCTAAATAGCGCTCCTCGAAAAGAGGTTTTCCCTCCACGGATTCCCATTCGAGCTACCTGGCGTGTGTAATCCGACTGCAGGAAAAATTACTCACCATGCAAAGGAACTCTCAAGATCAATTCAATTAATTAGTCAATCAATTTGATACCAATGATGTGCCGCCAGGAATGTGGAAGTGTGGGCGAGGACACCACGGATATGGGTCGCGGATCAATGTGGCTCATATTCCTCGAGTTTTGAGACCTGAAGAGCTTAAAGGCAGCAGTTATGGGCCTGGATGCTGCGTTTGATGATACCATTATCATGGCAAAGTTTCTGGCCCTAGAAATATAATTCCGACGCCAAGAAGATATGTAATAGGGCGAGGCCAACAGTATTGCTATGATTGCATCGCCGCCAGTTTAAGAGCCACTGCAAATTACGCCACCACTACCACCAGCGTTCCACTAAATTCTTGATATTTGACACTCTGTAAATGGACCAGGTATTTGCGAAATTTGGTTGATTTTAATAATAACGGTGGTGTTACTAAAAGCTCTATCTTACACCAGTGGTTATTGTAATTCACAAACCTGGACAGGAATCCTACCCTAGTGAATGTAATTTTGAGTGTCATAATTTATTATGAGAAAGTGGTTGAACTTGAATTTAATGTTGTGTTGTCATTTTCACAGCTAATTATATTTTTGAGTTGGTCAAAAAACAGCTTATGAAAGCACATTTATTATTTAAAGAGTTATAGTTTGTTGTGCTTTACTTAATTAATAATTAATGATAAGAATACTTACGATTTCTCATACTTACTGGTGTAATTTTCTTAATAAGCATGGCTCTTCAAGCCATGAAAGTTTAAGGGTCCTCATGTATCAGCCTAGTTAGTTAATGAAGCAATGAAAAGACTCCTTCAGAGCCAGTGTAGTTAGATTTGCATTTTGTTTAGATTAAGAAAGAACTATTTACTGTGTTATCTGTTGTAATGTACGTTGGTTAATGCACAGGCATAGAGACCCTGTACTAAGTAGTGAAGTTATACATATTGATCATTAGCAGGCCCCCTGATTTTCTCTGTAAGTATTGCTACTAGTTTCATGTGTGTGTGTAATTGGTTTTACAAACTGTTGCACCTAGTTCATTTAAGGTACGTGTTGTTGAGAGGCATATGTTGCTGTATACTGTCTTACTGTCCATTTGTTTATGTGACTTACTAGTTCGTAGCACATTTATCTGCAAGGTTAGGTTACTGTGTTGTAGTGTGATCAGATATAAGGGAAGAGTTCAGTGTGTGTGTGTGTGTCAAGGAAGGTTAGGTTAGCCTTAGCACTGCCTTCTGCTTTATCATTTTGCTTGACATAAGAATGACTAATTTGGCTGGCCATCGGTTTTAATATGTAATGTTACAACTTGCTTTTGTGCTGGGAGAACGACTGTTTCTGGCCTAACTGTTTACTGTTAGTTATACTCTGCTGGAGTGTTTCGGAAACGAATCCCAGTATGATTGTTCTGTTTCCATTAGGTTATCTCACGGTCAACTATTCAAAAATTCCTCGCAGAGGTATAAAGTTAACATCGGTTGCCGTTTAAGGTGGTCAGTGGTACCTTTACAAATCATTTACCACACCAAGAAATTTAATAAAATCACTTCTCACTAGAAACCGAGGAGACAAAGAAAATATGGAGGGATGAAACACGGATAGCGTGGGAGATCCTGGTGCGCGGCTCTTTTGGCTACTGACAAGGGGAGGCCGCCAATTGTGAAATTCAGATTCGATTCATACTGCGCAAAATAAAAGCTCATGACCAGAGGTGTAACGTGGCAAAGCACCAAGATGCACTTCTCAGCCGTTGTCGAGAAAATCGCCAGTTAAAATAAACCGTTGCTGTGAAATACTCTCTACGATTAACCGTTTCCTACAGCGTTGTGGCGCAGCGATAAGCGCTCGGGTTCATAATCCGAAGGTCGCCGGTTCGAATCTCGTGCCATGCAACCATATATATATATATATATATATATATATATATATATATATATATATATATAAAATTCCCGGCAATCAGTTGCAACAATTATGCCTATAATAAGTTGTTGAAAGTCGTTTGTCGTGGAAAAACTGGCGACTTCGAACATCATTATGTTTTCCGCAAACAAAGTTGTATTTCACAAATGTTATTAATTGTCTTCATAATGTTAACCACGTATAGTTAACGGAAGACGTAGAAACGATATTCCGAAACAAATACGTATAGCGTAAGTCAAACGTTCGAATTAGAATAGAGACCCCACGAACACAAACTTGCTGTGGCAGGTATGAAATATAATCTCCGTTACTCGCTCGTTACACTTGAAGGACAGATGTTGAATGGGCCGAAACGAGCCGCCGCATGACAGCGTAGTTGCCTGCTAACTTCGAAAGAAGGTAGATGCGGTCCCTAGCGCAACTTATAACATCGTCGAAAATCAGTGCGGACAGGAGAGCTTTGGTACACCCTGTTAAACAAACGGAAAAGTGGAGGTGGTATATATATATATATATATATATATATATATATATATATATATATATATATATATATATATAATAAAAAAATTGCATGGCTCGAGATTCGATCCGGCGACCTTCGGCTACGAACTCCAGCGCTTACCGCTGCGCCCCGACGCTGTAGAAAATCATTAATCGTAGAGAGTATTTCACCGAAACGGTTTCTTTTAACTGTCGATTTTCTCGACAAGGGCTGAGAAGTGCATCTTGGTGCTTTGCCACATTATACCTCTGGCCATGAGCTTTTATTATGCGCAGTATGAATCGAATCTGAATTTCACAATTGGCGGCCTCCCCTTGTGAGATTAATCCATCATGACGTTTGCTTCTCAGGATAAAGCGTCGTGGTTTCCATTTTTGATAGGCAGGCAACTGAACAATTAGTCAACAAGAGTGAAATCTTGAAACGAGTGGGACAACACATGAAATTTGTGGACGCTTGCGTTGTATCAACTAGTATACACTATTGCGAAATTGACAGAACTAATACTGAAGCTCTTACTATGGAATTTTGTTCGATAAATGATTCGTTAGACTCGTCGTCCTCGTCCAGACATAAGTGGAAACGAAATTTTTGTTTCTCTACCTTTAAGCGTTAAACTTGTGTGGTTTGTCCTGTAGGTGGCAGTTACTACTTGCCACAAAAATTATTTACGGCAGGAGGTACAACGTCTCAAAGCGGAAAATGAGGGACCGTCGTCAGAACAAATGTTGCATTGAAACTTCCTGGCAGATTAAAACTGTGTGCCCGACCGAGACTCGAACTCCCGAGTTCGAGTCTCGGTCGGGCACACAGTTTTAACCTGCCAGGAAGTTTCATATCAGCGCACACTCCGCTGCAGGGTGAAAATTTCATTCTGGAAACATCCCCAAGGCTGTACCTAAGCCATGTCTCCGCAGTATCCTTTCTTTCAGGAGTGCTAGTTCTGCATGGTTCGCAGGAGAGCTTCTGTAAAGTTTGGAAGGTAGGAGACGAGATACTGGCAGAAGTAAAGCTGTGAGACCGGGCGTGAGTCGTGCTTCGGTAGCTCAGATGGTAGAGCACTTGCCCGCGAAAGGCAAAGGTTCCGAGCTCGAGTCTCGGTCGGGCACACAGTTTTAATCTGCCAGGAAGTTTCATATCAGCGCACACTCCGCTGCAGAGTGAAAATCTCATTCTGGAAATGTTGCATTGTGTTTCTCAAACCCGACTGTTAGAAAAGATGCGAGCTTTGGTAGTGAGTATGTCGCCTAAGTCCGGCACATTCGTGAGATAGGCTGGGTCCTCAAGTCACAAAAATCAGTCAGTTCCTTATAACAAACAGCATTTACTGTTTCATAAAATGGAAGCGCTGTATGCCATATACACTGGGGAGAAAAACGAATGTTTTGCAGTTTGGATGTATGAGACAGTAGGTATTGTTAATAACATGTGTGTTATTTCAGTCTGAATGGTGTGATCAATCAACTAGAATGGATGACCTCTCTCCCGAAGAGAGGCTCATGAATTTCATGAAAGAGTCAATTATGATGATAAAGTGCCTGTTTAGACCGCATTAAAGGGCCACTGTATAATCGTATCCTTTCTCGTCCAACAACGCAACCAACGTCTTCCGATTCACCTACTGAACTGAAAGTTACAGAACAAGTAAAATCGAATTACTTCACCAATTTCAGCGATTACCAAAATGTACAGCAGTGTCAGTAGTAAAACAATCCCGTTGCTGTAATACGTTATTTACTCAATGAAGGGTGACATGGTTCAAAATGGCTCTGAGCACTATGGGACTTAACATCGGAGGTCATCAGTCCCCTAGAACGTAGAACTACTTAAACCTAACTAACCTAAGGACATCACACACATCCATGCCCGAGGCAGGATTTGAACCTGCGACCGTAGTAGTCTTGCGGTTCCGGACTGAAGCGCCTAGAACCGCTCGGCCACCACGGCCGGCAAAGGTGACATCGCATATCAGGCGTGACATGGTTGGATGTTTAGATTCAATAGTGGGGTCACACAAATCTCAGTGATACAATGTTACACTTCCTTTAAATAAACAGTGTACCTCGATTGTTATCAGGATGGTTAACAACCAGTTCAAAATATTTTCAAATGACCAGTCAGCAGATCGAAAAATCTTGTGAACTGCTACAGAAATATCTTTGAGTGAAAAAATGTAACAACCCTAGCTAGCCTTTTGTTTGCTTTATTGAAATAAATGAGTCACTGTTCAAAGTATTTTCGTAGAAACTGAAACGTACCGCTAACAGTTCTTTTCGAATTCATACTATCTCTAATTCTGTTGTTAAAAAATAAACTGATAGTCAAGATCGCAGGAATTCTTTTTAATCAATGATTACTGATTTAACATGTAGGTTACAAATTTCGGTATCATTTTTATTAGACAATATAATGACGTTATAATAATTTTTATGCTTGGAGTTACAATATTATAAGATAGTAAGAGTACTGAATTGGCACTTTTGAAACAGAAATTCAGCAACAGTTGCATTTGGAAAATTATAACTTTCATGTTTATATACATAGAACTACTCTACCGTGCTAAGACAATCTTCTTGTACTGTGAGAAAAATTGACACTGATTTATATATTGTTCTAAAAAAATCAGATTCGCCAAAATTGTTTGTAAATTGTTTATCGATTACCGGTTTAGCCAGAGATGTGCTATCATCATCGGATCTCTTAACACATTAACAAAAGTTCATTATCTTTACAAACAAGTTCCTATGATGACAGCATAGATCTGTCGAAACCGGTAATCAATAAAAAGACTTACAAACGATCTTGGCGAACCTGATTTCTTAAGAATAATATAACAACTCAGATCGCCCCCAACAGATGACATAAAGTCAGACATAAGTTAATTCAGGTCCCCAACTGGCAGAAATATTTAGAATTCTCAATGAGGCGAGGGGTGGTTCTTAGCCTCTAGTCGATGGGTGGCACCAAGAAACGAGTGTTCCATACGATGTTCACGCCCGTGAGTGGTATTGAATCGTGCTACAGCAGTCGGTTAGTCTATGCCAAGCTTCCTGGATGGTGAGTCAGTTGCCAGGCACTCAATGAAATCCGTCCTTGTTAGTCTGCGTGAAGCGGTCGTTACAAAAGTTCTAACCGTCCGTTGTGGGAAGGACAACGCTAATGTCTTACAAAATGGACCAGAATTGACTATTCTGAATGAAATTTTTGTAACTAGACGAAGTGAATTACACATTAATGCGTCTCACTTTCCGTACAGGTAAGTTTTGAGCGCTGCTTACCTGAAGTACGGGACAAATGGAGTACTGAAATACACCACAATCAAGATGAGCAAATTTACTTCTCTACTAACGAATAAATAAATATTTCAGTTAACAAAGACAAACAACAGAACATTCTCAGAATTTCGCATCATAAATGCGCCAAATGCTGCTTTTTATGTTGTAGAATGTCTTGCTTATAATATGAGTTTAAAAAATTCCAATTCGCGAGCTTTTCCTTATTTCCCGAAAACACAACTTTTATCAATTATCATACTGCACGCAGTATGTTCAGAAGATGACGCTGATATGTCAACAAGTGGACCGAAGTTTACGGGGTTAATTTTAGACTATTTTCAGGTTATTATTATAGTGATCTACTACCCCTTGTTGCGTGGGAGGGAAGTAAATTAGGCAAATAAACACTTCAGGTAGTGGAGAGTGAACAGTGAGTAGAACTAACAGCGTGAAGCAAATTTGACGTGATTGTGTTGTGCTTTATTTAACTGTGATGAGACGCAGAGAGTCGACGTTCCACAAACTGAATATCAGAGTTGAGTGGAGTAACAATTCGGTCTAATGACTCTGTAACAAGACACAAGTCTATAGAGGTTCCTGGTATCAAAACACTGACCGAATACCGGAGATCAACATCTGAAACAATGCCAATGGAGTTGAGAGTCGCTGTTTATAACAGACTGTGATGGAATGTGAACTGTGTACTGTAATTAGAGTTCTATCTCTAATATCGGTGTATTATTTACCACAGCACTAGTGCAATAGCAAAACTTTCAATCCTGTGACGCCAGTGCTTCCTCTGTACTCTAAAAATGGGACTAAATGCGGAGCGACCTCACACCGGGGGAGAGAAATGTGACCCAAAAATTTGTGGAGGCAAGCAGTCTGAAACAAAGTATGGAACTAAACAGCCCTGACGTCAGCAGTGGGAATTCCTGTGATGTACTGCATGTGTAGGTGGGAGTGCAATGCTACGAGCGCGCTGTTTGCTTTTTCCTCGTGCTGGACACAAACGCATGCGTGGCTACGTGCCTTTATATGCAGGGTAAAAAGGGAAACACTGCAGAATATGTGGGAGACACAGCGAGAATAACTGTGAGAGAAAGATGACAACATGAACTAAAAATATGAAGCCGCCTGCCTTCCACGAAGAGAAACGTCAAATCGAACTTCACTTGGTCACTTCTGTACTGCACTAGATCATGTGGATGCTTCTTAGCTCCAAACAGGGCAATGACACAAATGTCACAAACCCATGAAATGCAACCGTCACAATGTATTTAGTAAATTATTCGTTACTTAGGTTTATTAGAGTAAACGATATCTACATCATTCTTTTTTTCGGGTCAAGGCGTAATGTTGTGTTCTAAAGTCCACGTTGGTAGAAGGTCGGCAAGTATAAATTGAAAAGGGAAGATTGTTTACCTTGTTTGGATCCATATCATAAATCAAAGAGTTACTTACGACCGATGATAATACGTAGGCCTTACACAATGCAAAACTGCAGTTTCTAAATAAAAATTGTGGTGTCTGAAAGAAAGAGATTGTACTGGACTGAAATACAACGATGAATTATTTCACAACATAATGGGCAAGTCCAATAAAAGCAAAGTTTTTTGTAAAAGCAGTGTCAAGTGTGACTAACGTTAAAACAAACCTGTTTCATTTACTTGTATCTAAAGAATATGAAATCCACAAGTTATTGTAACTAGTACTAATCACTGCAGCGTATATATGTATCAAAAGGACGCGGCTGGAATCGTGATTTGAGGGGGGCCTTGGTGTT
Organism: Schistocerca nitens; assembly: GCF_023898315.1. NCBI lineage: Eukaryota > Metazoa > Arthropoda > Insecta > Orthoptera > Acrididae > Schistocerca > Schistocerca nitens. The sequence continues at coordinate 182,330,664 of NC_064622.1, read as the reverse complement.
CGGCTCCTTCGAACATGGGGTAAAAGTTTTTGGTTCAGCCTGGACCATTGGTCATTCTTACAACCATCCCAACTTTTGTCTTAATCTACCTATGTTACGGGAATTTTCTCTGCCCGAGGACATCATTTCATCATCATCATCATCATCATCATCATCATGATTCGTGACAGTGGGTAGATTTAATTGAGTATAACTTAGACAGTGCAAAAATTGGGACTTTGTACGGGCGCTGACGACTGCACAGTTGAGCGCCTCAACAGCCAAACATCATCATCATCTCTACCTATGTTACGGCACATTAAGCAAGGTTTGAACGACAAACTGGACACGATGTCCAGGCAAATTTTGCAAACTGATTAATTCCCTTTTTCAAAATATTTTAATTCTGCTGAAATTAATGCTCAGTTAATAGCACCATGACAAGAATCTACTGAAATAATACTAAAACAAACTATTCCACTCTTGAGTGATTTCGTCGATTGTATCTGAAGTAATGAGTTCATCTAAAGCATTACATGGTTTTTGTTGAAGTGTTCCTGCGTCACAGTCAATAGTGTACAGGAATTGTTAAGAACTTCTACAAAGAATCAGTTCTATATTTTCACACACATTACTGTACACACACATAGTTTTTGTGTTAATATTTTTTTGGGAAATTTTCGTTTTTCTGTTGCTGTACACAGTTAGTTCTACTTATAGTTTATTTTGAAGCGAATTAATTCGAGTGATTACTAATAACGTATTTCCCCAAATCCACAACTCCCGTCGATATACGTATTTTTTAGTCTTTTGCTGTCGAGCGTGGGAGATCCACGGCTTCATATGTGCGTCTGAAAGTCTTTTAGCTCTATACATAATAAACGAACCTCTCGAATGATCTTGGATTATTTTAATTGTGTACATAAACAAGATTAGATCGATGCACTGAAAGACTGAAATATCTTGCTGTCTCAGTGAGTGAGTGTTGCCACCTCCGACGTAGGCAAAATCACAGCAGCGCCATCTTGGAAACATAGGCACCTCTTGTATGCTAAAGGCATCTGCTAATACAGTCCCCAAAACAACCGACCACGCAAGTACTACTGCCAAAATAGACCCTCTTTCAGGTGAGAATGTTAGTGACGTCGTTCCTATTGCCTGAGATAATCTCTCCGTCAGAAATAAGTGTTTGGTGTCTCAAAAGTAAGTACTGTTAAACTTATGTTGATGCGTAATATATCAGTGCATCCAAAAGGACACTGCGAATCTCTTACAAATTGTCGGTCCCGCTCGCTTAGAAACTGTGTTTGAAATATTTCGATTGAGCTGGTTGAAAGGGATCGAAATGGTTAAAAACTCAGAAAAAAATCACTGGGAAAATGGCAATCTTAAAGCATAACAGAATGATATCTTGATTACAGGATTACACAACTATAATTGCATTTCATCTACACAAATTATCATGATGTTTTTTGATATATCCTTATTCATGTTTTAACTAATTAAATTAATAAATATTAACTTTAAAAAACTCTTATAAAACCATTACATCATCATATGTAGCAGTGTGAAACTGCACAAACACTACCACTGATTTCCTTTTCCCCGCCGTACCTCCAGCGGCTATTAGTCCAACTACATAAATGGAAAATTTGGAAAACTCTCGCCTCCCTCTATCTCTTGCCAATCACATAGTGAAGTAATCCTTATTTTCAACCGTTCATAGTGTCGATAAAAACAAGAACGTAGAAATAGTCCAGTTGCATTAATGGTAAGTTAAAAGTCTCTCCCCTATCCATATTCACATCTAATCAAAGCACAGCAAGATGGTGGATATAGACCAGTTGTGTGCGTTACACAACATCCACCTCCACTTTCCAACCAATCAGGGTGTAGTATTTAAATGATGTGTCAGATTATTTTATTTCTGTTGTACACTTACCTATCTCAAATGAATCATAGTGTAGTATTAAAAACAGTGCCAAATATGATATAAAAGTTAGGTAACACTCAGATTGAAGCCAAAAATATTCAGCACTTCCAATAGACGTAAAAACAGTGTCGAACTGCATTATTTATGTTCACATTCATACCTCTAAAATAGCACGAAATATGCAGTAAAAATCAGATTAAAGACAAAGATATTAAGAATTTCTAAAAGATGTAGAGTGTCAAATTACAATATTTACAGACACATACATACTTCTGATGTAGCTCAATCTGCACTGTTCCCAGAAATATCCAAAACAACTATCAAATATACGTAAAGTAGTAGTTGCTTAAAATGCCGAAGATGTGATCAAATATGTTAGCAGTACTATCTTCCAAACAATCGTTAATGGACTGGCTGACCAGTAAATTTCGTTCAAAGCTATATACCATTCGCTATGGAATATTATAACGCGTATATAACACATGCTCTGTAATTAAAAAACAACATTTGGTTGTAAAATATAAATAACAAACTAGGAATTCATAATTGTCGAACATGAATTTCAACTTAAATACTACTCTCCAAACTCTGAAAACTCTGTTTCATTTCTCAACGGCTTGCTGTCACAGTAGGATAGCTTCACTCTTGAAAAGCGACAAGAGTTCGTTCTCACTACCATGAGTTGTTACCACTGCCAGCAATAGTTGTCTGTAATGGGTAAAATAATTCATAGTTCGGTCTATGAACGCACTTGGTTTACGACACAACAGAGCTTAAATTTATTAACTGCCACATTTATGAGGTCATAATATTCTCTATCGGCTGCAAAATACATCAGCAACAAAAAAGTGTGAAGCACATAGATTAACTGGAAACCTAGTTGAGGTTAAGTACAAGAAAAGACGATGTAAGGTTCAAATTACTTACTTTACTTCATGTACGATGTCGCAACAGTCTAAAATACGTCAGAAAATGTAATGTCTATGTTACAACAGTGTATAAATATATGAAGTGTATTCAGTATTTGCAAAAAGTGCGATCTTTATTTGCATTATCTCTCAAAATTATTTTCCACACACATGTTCCATCATTATTGTGAACTCTAAGAAGAGTGTGTCAGGGGAGAATGAAGATAATGTATCACTACAAAAATGTTATTTATAACAATTATTGCATAAACGTCTGAGTTCCTATTTGAGATTAAGTACAAAAAAAATGGCTGTAAGGTTCAAATTAATTACTTTACGTCAGCTATGACTCCGCAATACATTCTAAAATGCCTGAGAAAAAGTAATGTTTATGTTTCAAAAGTATCTAAATAGGCAAAGTGTGTTCAATCTGATAATGCATGTGTACTGTCATCACCTAAAGTTTCTTTCTTTCATCACCAGTTTAGAAGGGGGCGAGAGAAGATGAAGCATCACAAGAAAAAATTCAGTCAGTGACAAGTATTACTAAGACAGACGGATGCTACATTTCAGGAAACTGTGGCTCACTAAAATAAAGCCTGTATCAACAACAGCATCATCTAATAAAAAGTATTATCGAACATTTACACTAAATGATACTTTTTCCCTTTTTTAGTGAGTGAAGGAATAAGATGTTTGTTTTTAGGAAGGAATAGGTATTTTATTACAATATACCACTGAAAATTTGAAACGATATATATTATTTATAAACATGTATGTATGGGAGATATAACCAAAGATGATAACAGTAAGAGATGTGGCGTCTCCAAAAATGTTGATATCTTTCTGTTTTTTCTGAGATTTTTCTCACACTTCGCAAACGCAATGAACCTTCAAATATTAAATATTCTAGCATCTAAATGCTCGGTATTAATGGTAAAAATGCATACAATTTGCATGTTTGTCGTAATAAATAGAAGATCACTACGAAAATTCGAGCAAAGTGAAAGTTGAACCATTTTATGTACGGCTTATTACACATTGGAAGCACAATTAAGCTTCAAATTAAATATTGCCCTATCGAAATTGTCTGTATTACTTATGAAAACACTCGCAGCTTGCATTTGGCATTACTGGTGTGATATTTTAGGTTAAGTCGCACTCATGTACGACGAACGATGAGATACTTTAGGTTAAGTCGCAGTCGTGTGCGACGAACGTTAAGTATATGTAAAACACTTGCAAGTTCTATGAATTCTTAAAATTAGATGGCTACCGCAAGTGATTCGGCCATTCTCTACAACTTGGAAATATGTAAAGTATTGGGTATTTATCTATAGGCACTCTACCCTCTACTGTAATTTACTTTGATGTAAGTTAATTTCCCCTGATCACAGAACATTAAACAAAATGGCTGTAAATATTACGAAGTATGGCCCTTCAAAAATGCAGGATGTGTGAGTAAGGGACCTAACCCATCTAGTAACCAATGTCGTTAAGTCTACGGGTCTGGTGGGGCACTAATTGCGTGCAGGCCCTGCCCTAATCCGTTGAGCAATTTCGATTATTATTGTTTTATTGTTTGTGTTTTGCCATTTACTGTCTGTGCGTCTGTCGAGATATCGCATGTTCAGTTGAGAAGATGTCTATGGTAGAAGAACTACTGAGCAGGATATGTGAGCATTCTGTGACAACTATTTTTTGAGCTGTCAGATCAATAGCAACCATCTACAGCCCAACAGATGTCTGATCCAAGCTGGCAGAAATACTGGATCAGGACAACGATCAGCATCTTCGTTACTACACTCTTTTTTTTTTAATTCCATAATGGTGGTCTACTCTAATGTCGAAACAAAATAACCTGCATGTGTTGGACATTAACGAATGGTGTTTGTAATGTTTAAAGATAGAACAATGGCGACGGTGAATTATTATTATTATTATTATTTTAATGTTTACCTACCTGTCAATACTACAGTTTGTGAGCGTATGCCTTTTCATTTTCCCAGCATCACTAACTATGATCCGCTTACCTCGCATCTTCTAAAGTTTCCTCGTAGATCTTGTCTCGATTGGCTGCTTTCCCATATTGGCGAAGGATTAGAAGTGCAGACTCTGCCAAACTGAGGTGGCAGTGTGGGAGAAAATACAGTGCTACGAAATAAAATTAACAAAACATAGAATGCTACTTGATTTTTATCCATTAACGTTTAGCGGTAATCAAGAAACGGAAGTAAGATTCCGATTACGTTCATGCTAACCACTTTCAGAGCACCGCAAAAGGACACAAACTAATGATTCACAATATTAAAAGACGCTCAAAACTTCACTCGACGCTCACCCAAGCATTGTTCAACACGCAAATGATTTTCGGTGAATCGTTGAACTATACCGTCCAAAGTGCGTGTTCCATTTGTTCACACTTGCTATAAAACCTCTAGTTACTTGTTATACAACGTTTTCCAAGGCACTGTTAATTACGTCGAACAATTGCAGCTTCGTAATCTACGTGACCATCCCGATGAGTGTTGCAGCGATCGTACCTGGTATTCGTAAAAGACTCGTAGTGAGTTACAGTAACAGCCTGGCACCTCCTTATTCTGTGTTGGCTACTGATTGGCCCGTCGTTTTCCACCAATGACAACTAAGTTAAAATGTTATTTTCATTTACGTTGTTACCTTAATGAGTTTATGAAACTATTATTACCCTTCCGTCAATGCAGCTGATGTTGGCGGTATGGCTGGAAGAACATATCAGTGTTCAAATAATAAATATTGACTAACAACACCGTAGTGCTTCGCGCCGTGCGAAGTATGTGATTGTCAGCTGTCTGTACGATACTCGAGCATGATGCAGTTACCGGTAGCAGGCGTGTTCACACGCTCTGAAACCAATAGCACACAACTCAATGCGCGGTACCCTCTCCCTACCTTGGCTGCTACTGAATTTTCTTGTACGACCGATGGCAAGCAAGACTGAAATAAAAATCTAATGAGGGGGAAAAATGGCAGAAACGCCACATGTTCATACCTGGATAAAAGGTAATGCTCTTCGTCTAATCTAGTGAAGTATATATAAGTTTGTAAAGATCATATTGCAAAATATCGTTTGAAATGACGTAATATTAAGGGTGCTTACCTTCGATATAGAAAAACTTTCACGCAGTGGTGAAAAATACGATATGCATCTCGTCTGCAGTCCCACCATGGCATATCAGAATTTTGCGTTAATTAAGAATTATTGCTAGTCTTCCTCACTCAAGCCTGAGAGACGTTGCGGGACTAAAACCTTTCTCTCTCACAGCTCCACATTTACGACATCCCCATAAAGCATAACAACTTTTTTCTCTTTGATGACAGGGAACCGCACGTGTATCATTAAAGTCGTTCGTGTCGGCCGCTTTTGCTTCGCCCTTCGTAGAGTTGCCCTGCTAGCAGAATGATGCAGGCAAATTTTAAAGATTGGAGCATGCCTTCTTTATATTTCGCTCGCCGTAGTATCGACTATATTCTCTGAACAGTAAATTTTATCTCGGAGCGATGGGTTGCACCTTATGACATTTTAATACACAACAGTTTTACTAGCTGTTTGCGAAGTTCTTCCTAATACCACTCCGAAATTTTGTCTGTGGAATTCGATTTGATCTTGTACAGGTGACTGAAAAGAGTTTCAACGGGTTCAGCTATACAGTAATTGCCGTCCACGTCGACAGTGTCTCTGGAAACTTTTCTCACCGGTGAACGTATCCCCTGCATTCTGTCTACGAACAATTGGAAATATAACTGGGGAAAGAAGAATAGTTTCAGGGTACTTCTGAGAAATTGTATTAAATGCATCGTGCAGCCGGATTCATCTCATAAAGAACATACCAAGTCACTGCGTGAAATTGTAAGAAATAAGACTAATTGTACGTCGTAATGCACTGAGGTGGCAAAAGATATGGGATGGCGACATGCACATATACACATGACGGTAGTATCACGTACACAACGTATAAAAGGGCAAGACATTGGCGGAGCTGTCAATTGCACTCAGCTGATTCACGTGAAAAAGTGTCCGACGTGATTATGACTGTGTGACGGACATTAAAAGACTTTCAACGCGGAGTGATTGTTGGAGCTAGACGCATGGGACATTTCATTTCGGAAATCGTTAGCAAATTCAATATTTCGATACCCACAGTGTCAACAGCGGGCCTAGAATACCGAATAGCAGGCATTACTTCTCAACTCAGACAACACAGTAGCCGATGGCCTTCACTTCACGACCGAGAGCAGCGGCGTTAGCGTAGAATTGTCAGTGCCAACAGACAACCAACACTGCGTGAAATTACCGCAGAAATTAATGTGATACGTACCACGAGCGAATCCATTGGGACAGTGCGGCAAAATTTGACATTAATGGGCTGTGGCAGCAAACGACGGGCGCGAATGCCTTTGCTAACAGCACGGCATCGCGTTTGTCCTCTCCTGGGCTCATGACCACATCGATTGGATCCTAGACGACTGGAAAATCGTGACCTGGTCAGATGAGTCCCGATTCCAGTTGTTAAGAGCTGATTGTCGGGTTCGAATGAGGCGCAGACATCACGAGGCTGTGGAGCCAGGTTGTCAAGAAGGTATTGACCAAGATGGTGGTGGCTCCATAACGGTGTGGACTGTGTTTGTATGGAATGGACTGGAGTCTCTGGTAGAACTGAACCGATTATTAATGCTTACGGTCAGCTATTTGGAGAGCGTCTGCAGCCATTCATGGACTTGATGTTCCCAAACAACATTGGAACTTTTATGGATGACAATGCGCCATGCCACCGGGCCACAACTGTTCACGATTGGTTTGAAGAACATTCCGGATAATTTCGTCGTCCAGATCACCGGTTTGAATCCCATCGAACATTTATGGGACGTAATCTAAAGGTCAATTGGTGCATAAAATTTTGTAACGACGGCACTTTGCAATGTGGACGGCTGTAGAGGTAGCATTATTCAATATTTCTGCAAGGGATTTCCAAAGATTTTTTGAGTACATGCCATGTCAAGATGCTGTACAGCGCAGAGGTCCGACACGATATTGCGAGGTATACCATCACTTTTGTCATCTCAGTGTATCTGTTACGAAGCTGTGCGAAAAGTGTTCCACTATTTCTTTCTTCTTCTTCTAGAAATGAGTGGATTTATCTCAGAACTTACGTAATTACTTGCTGATGGTCACCAGTGGTTCCAGAACGCGTATTAATCACGATGATTCTTTAAGCTTTCTGGAGTTCTGTTCAGGAATCATATTGTCATTTGCTGGTTACGTTTTTCCTTGAAAGGGTACTTATTGACAGACGACTTTTCATAAGTCGCAGTTACTTCCGCGACACGAAGAGAGAAAATGGAAAATGTTCTAAGCCCCAAATCTCAGATGTCAAGAGAATCAAAAAGCAATTTTTCTCTTTACGTACGTTTATTGTATCCAGACATCTAAGAAGATATTGTGACACCACGGAATAATGATGCTCACCTCATCACTGGATAAAAATACAGAGATAAATTAGAAAATAAATAATTTATCAAAAACTTTCGAAGGGCCACACCAGGAAACCGAATGGCCTAAGTGCTACGCTGGAAGTTTTCTTTTGTTACAAGTGTCACTAATAGATGGGATTTACTTTTTATTTATGATAAAATTACGAGAGCATGCTGAAGAGTAATGCTTTCGAATTTTGTATTGAAAACTGTCAAAGCTTTTGAAATAAAACAAACTTTATGAACGTGAAATGTCTTCATTCCTCATATCTACACATTTAGTTGGTTGCGTAATCACCTTAGCGACGAACACAATTCTCACAACGAAAGGCCAGTTTCTTGACACCGTAACTGTAGGATTTGCATCTGTGGTCTAGGGGAGCCGGCACGGTAGCATACAGTGTGCGGTTAGAGGATAAACTTGAACGGGTGTCATGGGTCGCCCGCCCCGAAAAAGTGCAACAAACGTTAACGAACAAAATGAGATTAAAAAAAAGAGAGAAAGACAGGATAGCGTCTTGGATTAGTAATCAAAATGTCCTCGGTCCCAGGTTCGAAACCCGCCACCGCTTTTTAAATTTTGATTAAAAATCAACATTGGCGGCCGTAGACTTCCGTCATAAGAAGTCACCCTCTTTCTGCCAAAGGCCTTGTCGAAGATGGCACCGGGGCAGACCGAGGTTCAGGGCACTCTCTTATCCTAGGACTGAGAAAACTGTACCTAAAGGCGGAAGAATCAGTAATGATCAACGCCATGAGGATACAGAAAGCAATGGAAACGGCTGCATTAAAGACACATAACGTGGATCCACAGGACATGTGGCCTTCAGTTGAAACAGTGTCATCATGATCTCTCCATTGGCAAAATATTCCGGAATAGTCCCCCATTTGGATCTCTGGGAGGGGACTGCGAAGGGGGAGGTGACGATGAGAAAAAGATTGAATGACCAATGAAAGGAAAACGTTCTAAGAGTCGGGGCGTGGAATGTCAGAAGTTTGAACGTGGTAGGAAATTTAGAAAATCTGAAAATGGAAATGCAAAGGCTCAATATAGATATCGTAAGGGTCAGTGAAAGATAACATGTGGTAATATCAACATCAGCAGAAAATGGTATAACGGGAGCATGATTCGCTATGAACAGGAAGGTAGGGCAGAGAGTGTGTTACTGTGGATAGTTCAGAGATAGGGTTATTCTTACCAGAATCGACAGAAAACCAACACAGACAACGACACTCCAGGTACACAACTTGACATCGCAAGCTGAAGATGAAAATATAAAGTACATGAGGATAGTGAAAGGATAATACAGGACGTAAAGGGAGACGAAAATCTAATAGTCAGTAGTAGGGGAAGGAGTAAAAGAAACGGTTACGGAGAATATGGGCTGGGGACAAGGAATGAGAAAAGAGAAAGACTAATTGAGGGGGTTCTGCAATAAATAACGAATACTCTGTTCAAGAATCACAAGAGGAGTATGTATACTTGGAAAAGGCCGGGTGATACGGGAATACGAGGGTCGTCCACAAAGTAAGTTCCGTTTGTTTATATAAAACAAACCTGTATAGATACAGAAAAAATAGTTGTTATACAAAAATCTACATTTGTTAAGTTACTTTTCTACACAGCCTCCGAAATTTTGTAGGCACTTGTCATAGCGTGGCACAAGTTTTTGTATGCGTTCTTCATAGAAGGTTGCCACCTGTGTATTCAACCATATGGTAACATGTTCTTTCAGCTCGTCATCATTGTTAAAGTGTTGACCCCCAAGGACTGATTTTAGGTGTAAGATGAGATGTAGCGCGTCAAAAACTGAAGTGCGCTGCCCATCCGTTGTTTTTGTGTTGTTCAGTAAGAATTTTGGGTACCCAGGGTGAGAAAAGTTTCCTAAATTTCAGTTTTTCAGTAACAATTTCATAAATCAGTGATCGTGAGATTTGCGGAACTTCCATAGTAAGGGCACTAAGTGTACGCTTACGGTTGTGCTTAATCTTCTCTTCAATTGTATGAACCAGTTCATCAGTAACCACAGACGGGCGTCCACTTCGTTCTTCATAGTGCATTTGATCACGTCCTTCATTGAACAGTCTGACCGATCTTCTAACCATTGAATTACTCATAGCATTTTGTGCGCAAATCTCGCAGATTTGCCGATGAATTTCCTTTGGTTTAACTTTCTTTGCATTTAGAAAACGAATCACAGATCTGATTTCGGACGCGGCGGCATTTCCAATTACGGTTGACATTATAAAGAAGCACTACAAAGTACATGTCGGCAGCAGCGATCTGAAAATGGCGTGCATGTCTTCTCCTCGAGTCAGAGTAACTGCCGCGCATGCTCGGAACTGCGATCGTAGCGTTGCCACGGATAGAAATAGAAACGAAACACTTTGTGGACGACCCTCGTATTTCAGTTAGATTACGTCATGATCAGGCAGAGATTCCGAAATCAGATACTGGATTGTAAGGCGTACCCAGGAGAAGATATAGACTCAGATCACAATATAGTAGTGAAGAAGAGTAGGCTGAAGTTTAAGACATTAGTCAAGAAGAATTAATACGCAAGGAAAAGCGATACGGAAGAGCTAAGGAATGACGTGTTACGCTTGAAGGTCTCTAAGGCCATAGATACAGCAATAAGGAATAGCTCAGTAGGCAATACAGTTGAAGTGATATGGACATCTCTGAAAAGGGCCACCACAGAAGTTGGAAAGGAAAGCATAAGTGTAAAGAATGGAACTGTCAAGAAACCATGGGTAACAGAAGAAATACCTCAGCTGATCGAAGAAAAAAGGAAGTACGAAAATGTTCGGGGTAACTCAGAGGTACAGAAGTACAAGTCGCTGAGGAATAAAATAAATAGAAAGTGCAGGGAAGTTAAGACGAAATGGCTGCAGGAAAAATGTGAAAAAATCGAAAAAGAAATTATTGTGGGAACGACTGACTCAGCATATAGGAAAGTCAAAACAACCTTCGGTGAAAGTAAATCGGGAGGGTGGTAACATTAGGGGTGCAAAGGAATTCCACTGCTAAATGCAGAGGAGAGGGGGTAGGTGGAAAGAGTACACTGGAGGCCTCTATGAGGGGAAGATTTGTCCAGTGTCATAGAAGAGGAAACAAGAGTCGATAAGGAAGAGATAGGGGATCCATTATTAGAATCAGAATTTAAGAGAGCTTTGGAAGACTTAAGATCAAATAAGACAGAATAGATAGATAACATTCCATCAGAATTTCTAAAATCGTTTGGTAAAGTGGCAACAATGCGACTATTCCCATTGGTGTGTAGAATGTAGAAGTCTGCCGACATACCATCTGCCTTTCGGAAAAATATCATCCACACAATTCCTCAGGCAGAATGAGCTGACAAGTTGAGAATTACCGCACAATCTGCTTAACAGCTGACGTATCCAGGTTACTGACAAGAATAATATACAAAAGAATGGAAAATAAAATTGAGGATATGTTAGATGACAATCAGTTTGGATTTAGGAAAGGTAAAGGCACCAGAGAGGCAAGTCTCACGTTGCGGTTGATAATGGTAGCAAGGCTGAAGAAAAATCAAGACACGTTCATAGGATTAGTCGATCTGGAAAAGTCGTTCGTCATTGTCAAATGATGCAAGACGTTCCAAATTGGAGAAAAATAGGTGTCAGCAGTAGGGAGAGACGGGTAATATACAATATGTGTAAGAGCCAAGAGGGAAAAATAAGAGTTGACGTCCATGAACAAAATGTTCGTATTAAAAAGAGTTTAAGACAATGACGTAGTGTTTCGCCCTACTGTTCAATCTGTACGTCGAAGAAGCAATGATGGAAATAAACTAAGGTTCAGGAGTGGAATTAAAATTCAAGGTCAAAGGATATCAGTGTTACGATACGCTGATGACATTACTATCCTTATCAAAACTGAAGCAGAATTACATGATCTGCTGAATGGAATGAACAGTCTAATGAGTACAAAATATAATTGAGAGTAAACTGATGAAAGGCGAAAATAATGAGAAGTAGCACAAATGAGAACAGCCCGAAACTAAACTTCAGGATTGATTGTCACGAAGTAGATGAAATTAAGGGCAGCTAAATAACCAATGACGGACTGAGCAAGCAGGACATCAAAAGCAGACTAGCACTGACAAAAAGGGCTTTCCTGGCCAAGAGAAGTCTACTAGAATCAAACATAGACCTTAAATTGAGGAAAAAAATTCGGAGAATGTACGTTTGGAGCACAGAATTGTACGTTAGTGAAACGTGGACTACGACAAAACCAGAACAGAAGAGAATCGAAGCATTTGAGATGTAGTGCTACAGACGAATGTGGAAAAGTAGGTGGACTGATGAAGTAAAGAATGAAGAGGTTGAGCACAGAATCGGAGAGGAAAGGAATATGTGGAAAACACTTACAAGGAGAAGGACTGCATCATAGGACATCTGTCAAGACATCAAGGATTGACATCCATGGTACTGGAGGGATCTTTAGAGGGCAAAAACTGTAGATGAAGACAGTGACTGGAATACATCCAGCAAATAGTTGAGGATACAGGTTGCAAGTGCCACTCTAAGGTGAAGAGATTATGACAGGAGAGGAATTCGTGACGAGCCACACCAAACCAGAGACCAGTCAGAAGATTGATGACTCAAAAGAAAAAAAAGGAAAAACACCTGCAGAAAATGTGACATTGTTGACTGAGCTGCAACCTCATGTCTACGTGCACCGCTTGATCACTGATTAGAAACCAGATGAAAGTCGGATGGGGTCGGGTCGGATCTGTATGGAGGATGGTCGATGACAGTGAAGAAAGGGCCTTGCATTGTTTCAGATGTCGCAGCGCTCATATGTGTATTGGCACTATCAAACTGAAGGAGAGGTTGCTCCGTCTGTGGACGAACTCTTCGAATTAGAGCTTTCAGTTCTCTAAGGGTGTCGCAGTTCCTTGTAGTATTTACTGTGTTATCCCACTCTTGCCTGATTCCTGTGTCTGTGTTATCCTGCCTGTTTCGCCTGACGAGTTATTCAGCCCGAGCCCTGTTGGTTGGTCGCCTTATGGTCGTCCACCCCGAGCTCTGTCACACACGTTGCGGTTAGCACCACCGCTTCTTTCATTACTAGCACGGGCGAACACAGCGTCTCCCATAACTGGTGTCGATAAAATTATCTCCGCACACAGCTTTCATTCGTCTATGGATTTCAATTGGAGGGACGTTTTCTGCGGTTAGAAACTGGATTACAGAACGCTGTTTATCACGCACTGAAGTTGTAACGTTACAATAAGCCGTGTTACACGCTACAATTTGGATCCCTCTAGCTACTGATGGTTGTAACTTGCGTCTGCGAAGCGGGAAAGTCTAACGAGTAATATGCATGACATATAACAACTCAAACAATATCTAGAACAGAATAAAAAAATGGTTCAAATGGCTCTGAGCACTATGGGACTTAACTTCTGAGGTCATCAGTCCCCTAGAACTTGGAACTACTTAAACCTAACTAACCTGAGGACACCAGACACATCCATGCCCGAGGCAGGATTCGAACCTGCGACCGTAGCAGTCGCGCTGTTCCAGATTGTAGCGCCTAGAACCGCTCGGCCACCCCGGCCGGCACAGAATTACTTTTCAGTACGCCTTCGTACATGAACACAGAAGTAGTAGTTGAACTAGTGGAACTACAGTCAGCAAAAACCGAATGCTCATTTCTTTTACATTCTTTTACAAGAGAATAAAAAAAATTACAATCAAAGGAAACATCTCTCTTTACTCCAAAAAACCAAGCTTCTGATCACATGTTTCAAAGTTTACTGCAAAAATCTCTGTGTTATTGTGGAAGAAATGGCAACATCATCAACAGATCTTTCTGTCTTACAACTGGTAAACGTGGTTGATCTTTCTGATGAAGCACGGCGTGGCATACAGCTGCGATGGTTTTTCCTCATTTGAACACGTTGAAATTTTTATGTTTGTTTCAGAGTAAGAAATTTTTAATAGTTGAGACGTATTTGTACGAGACACTTTGATCGTATTACATACTGAAACGTTACACGCCTGCATTGACGTAAGTGTTTCAGAAGTTCTGTTAAAAGGTGAATTGACACTGAATTGACATTTCTGCTTGCTTTTCGAATCGTAAAGAGAATGCTGGCACATAGTACTACAATGAAAATAAGAAATGTGTGAAGGAACTTACGAAGGAGAAAGTGCAGTTAACAAATGTACAGTTCCGAGAACATTAAATGTTTTAAATCCAAATCTGACCTTACAGTGGATGTGTACCCTTTAGGAATAAAACATACTTCAATAGTAATTAATTATATTTATGTTAGAAATTACGTCGCTTTGAAATGAAGATCATTTGAAACAGTGCATGGTGTCTTATCGATAAGTTTACAGGACGATGTAATGTCTGGGCGCTTAGAAGTAATCTTTTGGATGTAACGTCCTTAGTTCGGTTGTTTTTATCAGTTCCATGACCTACTGCTCATATGGTTTCATCAGCGGTGTGCATGAACCAAGATAAATCGCAGCACTTACTGAAAAATGTCTCCCCCCTATTTACTTTATTTCTACTACAATTTTTTTGTTACCGTGACTGTTTTAAAGGCTTTAATAATTCACAAGAGCAAATGTTTAAGTGCTTTTTTTTACTGTTATCTGGAATTTAAAGGTACCATTTTTGTTTTCGTAATATGATCGCAACAGCATGTTATTGGAAATCTGGATGAGGAATTATAAGCCGCAGAGGTAAATTAATGTCGGTAAATCGTGTTACAGCGCAGTCGACCAAACATATGTCGATGTATTTAAAATATGAGAGAGAGAGAGAGAGAGAGAGAGAGAAAGAGAGAGAGAGACGAGAAAGGAATACCGTGGGAAGCAGAGAGGGATCTACCAAACTTCGCAGCAGGTGCT
The DNA here is from genome assembly GCF_023898315.1 of Schistocerca nitens. Lineage (NCBI taxonomy): Eukaryota > Metazoa > Arthropoda > Insecta > Orthoptera > Acrididae > Schistocerca > Schistocerca nitens. The sequence goes on along the minus strand of NC_064622.1, from coordinate 182,315,433 downwards.
GCTAACACACGCACTATTTTCAAATACGAAACAGCACTACGTTCAGCTAGTCATACACATGTAAATGACAAAGCCATTGAAAAATCGGCATTGTCCTAGTTTTAAGCGAATAAAAAAAGGTACAATATGTCGCCAAATCGAGGCGGTGTGTGATGGCGGAACAGCAGTGAACAGTAATTTATGCAACAGCTGTCAGCCGATGAGCGTGTAAATGATCTTATTAAATCTACAATGGCCTTTGAAATGACTGAATAGACCGTAACATGTGGACAATGTTTCACATACTGCATGACGGTGCATCGACTGTGCTTTATTAACACTGCGTCAGCAGACTGTTCCGAGTTACTTCGCCCGTACATTATTTATTGAAAATTGGAATGTAATACACCAACATTAATAACTAGCAACACCACAAAAAGAGAGGGAGCAAGGTGGCGCAGTGGTTAACACAATGGACTCGCTCGCATTCGGGAGGACGACGTTTCAAACCCACGTCCGGACATCCTGATTTACGTTTTCCGTGATTTCCCTAAATCGCTTCAGGAAAATGCCGGAATGCTTGCCTAATCCGATTGAATCGATGACCTCGCTGTTTCGTCCCCCTCCCCCAAGTCAACCAACCAACTCCAAAAAAGAAGTGTTCGGTCAAAGAAAGTAGTTGTAAAGTACTGTATACGTTAGACCTTCAGTTTAAAGTTATATATGAACAATTTTTAAAAATTTTCTGGAAACTACACCTAAGTTTAGCAGGACTTGACGGTTTGTCGATGTAGTGCTAAGGTGCATGTGTGGAGAGCGAGCGGCCTTCGGATCGAATCCAGCTTAATATTCGACGAGAGGTGTCGGCAGGAACGTCACGTAGTTTGAATTTCACCCTAAGCTGTAGGTCCCCTTTCCCCGGGTGGAGAACACTGGGGACACACAAAACCTGCTCTCGGCTATTGAGGCACACGAAGTTATTGTTGTTAGTATACCTATCACAGAAGACTGCTCCAGTGTTTGGTGACGTTAATCAAGGACACCTTGCGGAAAACGCCGAAAATATTTCTCCACACGTTCCCCATTATTATAGCTACAGAGTTTTATGAATGGGTCCGTAACTGAGATTCTGTTTTAGAATTAGAAGCTGTGCGTCGACATTAAATTTAAATTTTATTTTATTTATTTGTATTCATTTGGTTCGCAGTCCCTTCTCAAGTGGTCCTGTATAAAAATAAAGCATAAAGAGTGAGTGTCACCATAACCAATTTTTGGTAAGTTACATTATAGCACTATTTTACTCTCATTAATTTACGTAGTACACATTATAAGATTAATCTATGCACTGTATAAAAGTAGTTCAGATCATAAATACATACTTAATCCGCAAACAAATAGTTATACTTCGTCACATGAATAAAATAGGTATTTATGTAGTTGAAGTTAGTTGGTTGGTTTTGGGGAAGGAGACCAGACAGCGTGGTCATCGGTCTCATCGGATTAGGGAAGGATGGGGAAGGAAGTCGGCCGTGCCCTTTCAGAGGAACCATCCCAGCATTTGCCTGGACTGATTTAGGGAAATCACGGAAAACCTAAATCAGGATGGCCGGACGCGTGAAGTTAGTGAAAGAGCCAAGAAAGAACAATGATTATAAACCATACTCTCTAAATAAATACATAATCTGAAGAATTGCATGTTTGCCATCGATTACACAAATTTATTATTTATTTTCTACCGGTTATTCTCGTAGCCACCATCTTCGCAAGAAGGTTACACCAACAGAAACAAACGAACAAATTACACGCAGGGTAAAAGAAATGAATTTTCCAGTTGATCTAGGTAAACACGTGGAAGTGCTGATAAAAAACCTATACATTATGTGGATATGCAATTCAACTTTCAATTCGATTAATTAACTCTGGTGCTTTTCAGTTTAGCCAATGTAAAGTTGAATTGCATATATATCTAAAGCAGAACTTTCCTTATAAGTACTTCCATAAGTTTATCTTGATCAACTTGACAACTTATTTGTCTTATGCTGTGTGCACAATGTTCGTTTTTTTCTTGTACAGTCGCCCTGTAATGGTGGTCGCTGCGACCGAAATTGGTAAAAAATCATAATAAATTTACACAGAATGTTTCAAAAATACTTTTACAATTTTTGGGGACAGGCTCCCGACACTAAGACAAGGACAAAATCTTATATAAACATACATTAGAAATACCTTCATTTTCAAGTTATTAATGAAAGTCGACGAAAGTCAGCATGGAGGATACTCTTACTTCACTAGCAACTCATGTATCCGTACCATCTTACAAAAAAAGCCTCTAGGTCCAAACTAATAACGTCTTACGGGTATGTAGAAAAGCTTTTCCTTCGGTACATCAGCTAGTCCTCTCTCTTGGTGTTTTCTCAGTCTAAGAATATTGTTGAATAGAGCGTATCTGTCCCCTTGCGTCCACCTTAGAGAATGAAGGAAAATTGTTGGGTGACTCGAGGAGGAGTGAGGGTTTTTTCGTGAATCTAGTATTTTGTGATTTTCAAACATTAATAATAATAATAATAATAATCATAATAATTACGTGTGTTTCATTGTCAGCGATCTTGTGCAAGTCTTTCAGTTGCTTGTCACTAGCTTACCCCAGACATTCACCTGAGGAAAGCGGACCTACAGTTTAACATGGAATCCGAAACGTGTGTCATTCCTGGTGAATCTTCACATCAGTGAGAGGAGAATGCTAAGCTAAAGGCAAGAAGAAAAAATCTGAGGCCCAACTGGGATTGGATCCCGCGACGTTTCGGTTAATCTACAAAATTGATTTAATAAAGAAGACATAATATTTAGTTTAATAAGAACGAACGTGACTGTGTCGACAGCCGAGCCTTTTTCTACAACAGCCAGAACAAGCAATATTGCAAGGACAAGAAGACAAAATTTCCAGAAGTTGTGATTAATGGCAGCTAGCCCTAAATGTGGAAAAATATAAGTTAATGCGCATGAGTAGGATGAGCAAACGTGTAATGTTCGGATAGAGTATTACTAGTGTCCTGCTTGACACAGTTAAATCGTTTAAACATCTGGGCGTAACGTTGCAAAGCTCTATGAGGTGGACCGAGCATGTGAGGACTGTGGTAGGGAAGGCGAATGGTCGATGGGAGAATTTTAGGAAAGACTGCTTCACCTACAAAGGAGACCGCATACAGCACGCCGGTGGGACCTATTCTTGAGTACTACTCTCCGGCCGAAGTGGCCGAGCGGTTCTAGGCGCTAGTCTGGAACCGACCGACCGCTCCGGTCGCAGGTTCGAATCCTGCCTCGGGCATGGATGTGTGTGATGTCCTTAGGTTAATTAGGTTCACATAGTTGTAAGTTCTAGGGGACCGATGACCTCAGATGTTAAGTCCCATAGTGCTCAGAGCCATTTTGAGTACTGTTCGAGTGTTTGCGATCCGTACCAGGTCGGACTGAAGTAAGGCATCGAAGCAATTCGGAGGCGGGCAGCAAGATTTGTTACCAGTAAGTTCGAACAACACGTATAAATACTAACGGAGATGCTTCGGAAACTTAAATGGGAATCCTTGGAGGGAAGGCGGCGTGCTTTTCGAGAAGCGCTGTTGAGAAAATTTAGAGAACCAGCATTTGAAGCTGACAGCCAAACGATTCTACTGCCGCCAACATACATTTTGCGTAAGGACCATGAACACAAAAAAGAGTGACCAGTTTTATAGGCGTGCATGGCTACACTTAATTTTCCCAATTATTAAGTAGAGAAGCGTATTTCAGTTAATTGTACTTCAACCTAAAGAACCGACCAGTTTGGCCAATGTTGTTCGCATTTTAACTGTTACACTGAATTTTGTAGATCTTTATCATATTTATCAACTTTCAGATTTAAATCATTTCTTAATTGACGTCTTAGCATGTTGTAGGTTTTTAAATGTGGCTTCAACTTTAGCCGACCTAAGAATATTAGCTACTTTCTGTGATAAATTACTGTAATATAGAATTGCGAATTTCTTAACAGTCTGTGAGGCATTCCCATTCACTTCCATGTGCTGTTCCTAACATATATAATTTGATTACTCATGTAATTTATTCACTGTGTTTTCATGGTATCCGTTAGCTTCTTAAAATATTGAGCTTACGCATTCTGTTCTTTTGTACCGTTTACACAATGGGTCTTTAAATGATCTATCTTCTGGACAGCAAAGGGTGGAAACTTTTTGGCCACTTGGGTGGGAAGAATTGTTATATAACAGAATATCCATTGTTGTTGGCTTCCTGTACACTTTGAAGGCATGCCTACCATCTTGCTTCATAATATATAGCTCGATATGAGCTTCCTTGATTGACAGCGTGTTAAATTGTATCACGCAAATCTTTAAAATTATTTACACTTTCCATAATCTCACTTTCCACTCCATCTATCAAAAACAGTGTGCTATCCATATACCACTTACAGTAGAGGATTTTGTCAAGGGACTACAGCACAGCAGACACTATTATCTTCCCCAGATGATTGATAAAAATATCCACTATATTAAAGGTATACTGGAGGAGATAGCCGGTTCGTCTTCTTTCACATTAAATTTGTTGTTAAAAGAACAGTAGTTACATTTACGATGAACTGAAATAGCTGAATAAATTCTTCGAGTAAGTTGGCTCTAATCACCTCTACAGCCTCGTCAACAAGTAAATTCAATATAGAATTTTAATGTCGAGTAATACGAAGCAAGACGTGTCAGAACTAGGCTTATACTTTGTCTGATTAATATAGCATTATTGCTAAGTGAAAACTATCATCTGAGTCACAAAACACCTATAAAATTTTATTCAGCATTTTCGAAGTTTTATATGAAGGCTTATTCATGGAGTTTGCAATCGGACTAAAGGGGTGACTTTTTTGTAAACTTTTCTCCTTCTGCTAATAACAAAGACACCAATCTCAGTAAACTTTGTAATGTTGCATGTACCATTTGGTAAGGTACCCAGAAATTTCGGTAATATTGTTTTCTTAAAAGGAACATGCAATGTCCTGTTGATATATAGTTATTAACCATCAATAACAGTAATATTTTCATTATTGACCTTAGTAACAATCACTTTATTAATATCAAGCTTGTCATTAATAGAAGTAACTGTCTGGCAATTTATATTGTTAGTGTGACCATTATTAGAATATTTATCTATTTTGGCCCTAATGGCTTTAGCCTGTTTCTGTCAATTGTACCCTTTGTCACTTGCATTTAACTTAGCCACGTCTGTCACTGTTTCAGTCGCTTCAACCTATTACATCACTTTTTTCTTGTTTAAAATGGGTTGTATGTTAAATTAGCAGCAGAACAGCAAAAATGGGTTGCGTGCAGCCAGTGATAGTTTCACAGTGTCAAAAACAATTCATGAATGAATAAAACTTTAACAAAAACAAAAAATAATTTTTTGCGATTTCCTGGAAAATTAAATTAAAGTCTACATTCAATATTTAACTCTGTAAATTCTGCTCATGTACGAGGAGCGTTCAATAAGTAATGCAACACTTTTTTTCTCGGACAGTATCGATTGAAAAGAGAGGAACTTTTTGTGGGACTACGTATGACATTCCTATTTCGTGACGTTGCTGTAGGTGGCGGGGCTATATGCAGCCTTCAAAATGACGTCTGTATGGAAGTGAATTTCAGACAGAGAGCTGACATTAAGTTCCTTTTAGCGGAAACCCAGTTACCGCAGATATTGTTAGGCACTTGCAGAGTGTCTGTGGAGACCTGGCAGTGAACAAAAGCACAGTGAGTTGTTAGACAACGCGTGTGTCATCATCACGACAAGTTCTTGCGAACCTGTCTGATCTCCCACATGCTGCCAGGTCACACATAGCTGTGACTCCTGCAGAAAGCGCAGACACTCTCATTCGTCGTGGTCGATGGATAACAATCAGGCACCTCGATACACAACTGTATGTCTCTGATGGTAGTGCTGACACACTCGTCCACCAGTTGGGGTACTTTATCGACCCAATTCGTTAACCATCAGCAGGGCGCTATCCTCTTCACCATAAATTCCGAGAAAGTCTTGAGTGAAACAAATAGTTAAAATAAAAGATTCAGTTAAATTTACAGTTAATTTTCAATTAAGTAATTACAGTAATAAAAAAGCAGTAATAAATGTAATTGTTCATATAATGCTGCAGTGCTGCTATAGAAAGTAATTTCAAACTAAAAATGGTTTAAATGCAGTTCATATTTCTATGAAAAAAAACTTTGGGTCTCTTGCAGTCAAAGCAGTTTTCATGATTTTATGTTGTTTCCTGCAAGCGATAATGTACCTATTTCTACATACCTTAGTTTTGACAAATAGTTGCTGCGTCATATGAAAGTTTTTACAGAATCATTTGAAAAGCTATGAGTAAAGAACGGTAGTTAAATTTTTCGTAATTGTTGCAAGCATCCAAAAGATAGCGTTGCGGTGAGTTACGTGATACAGTACAGTTTCTATTAAGTGTTGCTAGTCGTTGTATATTATTGGTTCACATAATTATAATTAACATCATTGCATTCCAAATTAACGTCACTAGTGTTCATGTTACAAACGCGTCTTCTGTGTATGAGCTCATGCGAGTGCATTTTTACAGTTGCTGAATAATCATTCTTGCCTGGTGTTTGCGTCATTTCAAAGTTATTACAATCGTTTACCAAATTTAACTTCAGCTCTTTTTGAAGCTGGCGACCGTTTTTTATCACACCATCTAAATTCATTCAAACAAACTTTTGTATGCGAGATTACGGCTAACTACAGTGAGACTTTAACTTCTAACCATTTTATTTGCATTTCGATCGTTGTTGTAGAGAGTAAACGCTTGTGCGATAACGATCAGATTGTACCTATTGCATCAGTAAGCACTGATCTTCGGATTTGATGTCTTGTTTCGATTAACTGAGGACATTAGGGATACGCGCCACAAAAACCTATTTGTAAACCGGAGAGTATATATACGTTATAAACTACGACAGAGATTTCCAACCTGATAATTCCCTATATCAGTGGAACAACTGCAGTGGCTTGAAAGTCATTTTGAACTATTGTAATGAATGACTTACAAACCGATTCTTACGTTGCACCGTCTCATATACTTCAGCCCTTTTCCACTTCCTTGCTACTTGTCTAAGCTCCACAGGGTAAAAAAGACTATAATTGCCGAGGGAACAATTTGCTGTACCGGATAATTTAGTACGTAAAGGGAGATGAAAGTCTAATGGTCATGAGCGACTGAAACGCGATTTTAGGGGAAGGAATAAAAGAAAGGGTTACAGGAGAATATGGGCTAGTGGAAATGAGAGAGAAGAAAGACTAATTGAGTTCTGGAACAAATTTCAGCTGCTAATAGCGAATACTCTGCTCAAGAATCATAAGAGGTGAGGTATACTCGGAAAAGGCTAGGAGATACGGGAAGATACTTATTAAAAACATGGTCAGAGAGGTTCTGAAATCAAATATTGAATTGTAAGGCATGCCCACGAGCGTACGTAGATTTCGATAACAATTTTGTAAAGATGAAGAGTGGGCTGAAGTTTAAGAGCTTAATCAGGAAAATCAGTGCATGAAGAAGTAGGACACATAGGTTGGAAAGAGAAACATAGGTACAAGGAAGGTAACTGCGAAGAAACCATGGCTGACAGAAGAAATACATCAGTTGCTCGACTAAACAAGGAAGAAAAAAATTCCCAGGGAAATTCAGGAACACAGAAATACATGTGGCTGAGGAATGAAATAAATAGTAAGTGCAGGAAAGCTGAGGCGAAATGGCTGCATGAAAGATGTGAAGGAATGGAAAAAGAAACGATTGACGGAAGGACTGACTAAGCATATAGAAAAGTTGAAACAATTTTTGGTGAAACTAAAAGCAAGGGCGGTAACATTAAGAGTGCAATGGGGATTCCATTGTTAAATGCAGAGGAGAGAGCGATTAGTTGGAAACAGTACACAGAGCGCCTCTTTGAGGAAAGAAGAAACACGAATCGAAAAGTAAGAGATACGAGATTCATTATTAGAATTGGTATTTAAAAGATGTTTGAACTACTTAATTTCAAATAAGGCAGAACGGATGAATAATATTCCACGGGATTTGTACAAGCTTTGAGGGAAGGGGTATCAAAAAGACTACTCACTTTGGTATGTAGAATCTATGAGATTGACGATATACTGCGAGACTTCCGGAAAATACATCATCCATACAATACCAAAGACAGCAAGAAGTGATAAGTGCGAGAGTCATCGCACAATCAGCTTAACAGCTCACGCACACGAGCTGAAGGCGAGAATAATGCACAGAAGAATAATGGAAAAAGAAAATTGACCATCTGTTAGACGACGGTAAGTTTGGCTTTAGGAAATGTAAAGGTACCAGAGAGACAAAAAAAATAAAAAAAAATTGTTCAAATGGCTCTGAGCACTATGGGACTTAACATCTGAGGTCATCAGTCCCCTAGAACTTAGAACTACTTAAACCTAACCAACCTAAGGACATCACACACATCCATGCCAGAGGCAGGATTCGAAACTGCGACCGCAGCGGTCGCGCGGTTCCAGACTGAAGCACCTAGAAACGCTCGGCCACCCCGGCCGGCCCAGGGAGACACTTCCGGCGTTTTAATTGATAATGAAAGCGAGACTGAAGAAAAATCAGGACGCGTTCAGACGAATTATCGACCTAGACAAATGATGCAAGATGGTCGAGTGGAAATTATCAGAAAAATAGGGATAAAGTATAGCGAAAGGTGGGAGCACAAGAACCAAGAGGACCAATAAGACTTTAAGACAAAGAATATAGTGCTCGGATTAAAAAGGATGTATGACGGGGTTGTAGTCTTCCGGCTCTAGTGTTCAATCTAGAAATCGGGAAAGCAGTAACGGAAATAAAAGAAAGGTGCAAGAGTGGGATTGAAATTCAAGGTGAAGGGATATCGGGGATAAGCTTCGCTGATGACATTGCTATCCTCAATAAAAGTGAATAAGAATTACAGGGTTTGCTGAAGGGAATGAATAGTCTAATGAGCGTAGAATGTGGACTGAGAGTAAATCGAAAACATACGAAAGTAGTGAAAAACAGCCGAAATGAGAACAGTGACCAATTTAACATCAGAATTGGGATCACAGAGTAGACGAAGACTACCTAGGTAGTAAAATAACCGAAGATGGAGGACACAAAAAGAAGACTAGCGCTGGCAAAAAGGGCCGAGAGAATTCTACTAGTTTCAAACATAGGCCTTAACTTGAGGAAGAAATTTCTGAGTATGTACGTTTAGAGCACAGCATTGTATGGTACTGAAACATGGACTGAGACAACAGAAGAGAATCGAAGTATTTGAGATGTGGTGCTTCAGACGACAGTTGAAAACTGAGTAGACTTACAAGGTAATAAATAAGCAAGTTCTCCTCAGAATCGACGAGGAAGCGATTACATGGATAACACTGGCCAGAGGAAGGGACAGGATGATAGGACGTCTGTTAAGGCATCAGGCAGTAACTTTCACGGTAGCAGAGAGAGCTATAGAGTGTAAAACTGTGGAGGAAGACAGAGATTGGAATATATCCAGCAAATAATTGATGGCTTGGGTTGCGCAGGAGAGCAGTTCGTGGCAGGCCGCTTCAAAGCATTCAAAACAGTGATTACTGAAAAAAAATGAGAATGCTACACTAAAGGTTAAAGGGGGGACGTTGATGAAATTGACCAAAAATGTCAATTTTCGATTTATTTTTTATTTGTTAGTAAGCCGGCCGATGTGGCCATGCGGTTCTAGACGCTTCAGTCTGGAACCGCGTGACCGCTACGGTCGCAGGTTCGAATCCTGCCTCGGGCATGGATGTGTGTGATGTCCTTAGGTTAGTTAGGTTTAAATAGTTCTAAGTTCTAGGGGACTGATGACCTCAGAAGTTAAGTCCGATAGTGCTCAGAGCCATTTATTTGTTAGTACAAATCATGGACAATAAGGTCCCAAAGTTTCTATGTTGAAATGACATTCGAAGTGCCTGAAAATTAATTAAAAGTGTAACGCGACCTCCCCGCCACGCTCATGTTTTGAAGCAGCACTTCAATACCAGCTCAGCGAATTGCCTGGAATTTTGCATGAATTTAAAATTGCACTTGTGGCGTTATAATTAAAAAATTATGAAAATTGTCCTATTTGACCTATTCCAAAAACCTCATGAGAAAAGCTTACAACATATAAAGAGATGAAACAGAGAAATTTTTGTAGAAATATCTTGAATACTTTCTGAGAAAAAGGAACATATATTATGTTTTTAAAATAAAACTTCAAACTTCATTCAAAAAAGTTGAATATATATAATCAGAGGATTTTATATGTAAAAGTGTTACTTTCATGTAAAGCGTGGTATAAAATTTCTTTGCCATATCTCCAAAACTAAGGGTTTGGTGCATTTGTGAAATAGTGTGTGTTTTTCATCAACGTCCCCCCTTAAACTAATATTTTGATTTAAGAGTACTGTTTTTAATTTTAACGTAATCTTGTAATGAATTTTTGGTTGATACTAAGATGCATAATTGGTTTATTGGTATTTATAAGTCTATGGATCAATTAAAGCTGGTTTTCAGCGAAAAATAATTTTCACACATAAATTTTCATGTGACACTCAACCTTCTAAAATTTTAAACGACTCAATGGAAAGTGTTTAAAGAATGAATGAATAAATGACCGAGTATTCTTATGACAATATGTTTTATAGTTCTATTAAATAACATATCATTGTGTTGCATAGTGTGAAGTGTATCCCAAGAGAATCTTCAGGTAAAATTATAAATTCCCGAAAGCATACTTACGCAGTACCCTCTGCCCTCTACCTACAAATAGTGAATTTATTTTATGGAGTACACAGAGTCGGGAGGTGATCTGATTTTGAGGGGCTGCATCTCCACCGCTCTCCTACGACGTCCGATCTACTCTGCCCAGCACGCTCTCCTTTCTGTGCAACTCCTCACAGATTTATTCTATAAACTACGAGGAGCGCCTTATCCAGGTCAGCGGAAGACAAAAGCAGTGTCTATAGTCCTTACACGCAATCCAAATCCTTTTCTTAATCACTTGAGAACTCAGCGTTGCACTATCAACTTTTAAGGAAATTAAACTGCTGGAGAAGGCAGGAAACAGCCAACTCCCTCCAGCTGAAATGCGCCACTGATGAGTTTGCACTTGGTCTAACGGGGCAGAGCTCTTTGGTCTGAATATTTGTGTCTGTTCAACATCTACCCTTGCAGTTCTCGCCCTGTGTGACAGACACGCTGTAATATATCGGGTCTAAACTTCGTGTTTTGCAACACAAGTGATCTTTGCTCTCCGGATCGTAGGATTCCACAGGCGCAATTAAAAAAAAATCTTTGTCGCCCTTCTCTTTCGCTCGCTGCATTACAAGAAATAATATATAAAATTTCGCCGCTATTTTACAATCCCCATCCTGCTGCAGTACTCTGGGAGATTAGCACTTTAAGATAGCTGTTTGGTCATACGATAAATGTACTACAGTTGTAATTTATTTCAAAGATATTATCTTCTCTTTTAGAATCGAATGCAAAATAATAAAAAATGAAACCATTTTGATTCACATGAGCTAATAAAAAGAGTAAGAGGTAGTCAAATGAAAATGAGATAGATGAAAGAAAGTAAGTAAACTGTTTATTGTTTCAGACACAGTAGCTTATAATACATTGATCCCACTGTGACAAAAGGCGGTCAATGACTTCATTGAACTATGTTTACGATTAACTACGGAATCTACCTCTACATCTACATAAATACTCCGCAAGTCACCGTACGGTGCGTGGCGGAGGGTACCCTGCACCACTACTTCTGATATTCTTTCCTGTTCCACTTGCAAATAGAGCGAGGGAGAAACGACTATTATGTGCTTCCGTATGAGCCCTAACTTCTCGTGTGTTACCTTCGTGCTCCATACGCGCACTGTATGTTGACTGATCAACAATCGGTCGGCAGTCTGCTTCAAATGCCAGTTCTCTCAATAGTGTTTCTCGAAAAGAAGATCGCCTTCCCTCCAGAGATTTCCATTGAGTTCGCGAAGCATCTCCGTAACATTTACGTGTTGTTCGAACCTACTGTAACAAATCTAGCAGCCGTCCTCTGAATTGCTTTGATGTCTTCCTTCAATCCGATCTCGTATGAATCCCAAACTTTCGAGCAGTACTCAAGAATAGGTCACACCAGGGTCATACATTCGGTCTCCTTTACTGGTGAACCACTCTTTCCTAAAATTCTCTCAATAAACCGGATTCGACCACTCGCCTTCCCTACCACAGTTCTCACGTGCTCGTTCCATCTCATATCGCTTTGCAACGTTATGGCCAGATATTTAAACGACTTGACTGCGTTAAGCAGGACACTGGTAGTACTGTATCCGAACATTGCAGATTTGGTCTTCCTGCTCATCCGCATTAACTTACATTTTTCCACGTTTGGGGCGATCTGTCATTTTCACACCAAATGGAAATTTTATCTAAATCATCTTGTATCTTCCTACAGCTACTCAACTTCGACACCTTACCGTACACCACAGCATCATCAGCAAGCAATCGCAGATTTCTGCCCACCCTGTACACCAAATCATTTACTTATATAGAGAACAAGAGCAATCCTATCACACTTCCCTGTGGCACTTCTGAGGATTATCTTGCCTCTGATGAACACTCGTCGTTGAAGACAACACTCTGGGTTCTATTACTTGAGAAGACTTCGAGTCGCTCACGTATTTGTGAACTTATTCCATATGCTTGTACCTTCGTTAACAGCCTGCAATAGGACACCGTGTCAAATGCTTTCTGGAAATCTAGAAATATGGAATCAGCCTGTTGTCCTTCATCTATTGTTCGCATTATATCATGTAAGAAAAGGATAAGCTGAGCTTCGCAAAAGCAATGCTTTCTAAAACCATCATGATACATGGACCTATGCTTCTCACTCTCAAGAAAGTTTATTATATTTGAACTAAGAATACTTTAAAGGATTCTGCAGCAAACAGAAATTAGGGGTATTGGCCTGTAATATTGTGGGTCCGTCCTTTTACCCTTCTTATACACTGGAATCACCTGCGCTTTTCTCCAGTTGCTTGAAACTTTGTGCTGGGTGAGAGATTCACGATAAATGAAAGCTAGTTGACGGGCCAATGCCGTATAGTACTCTTTGTAAAAGCGAACTGGGATTCCATCCGAACCTGGTGATTTATTTGTTTTCAAATCTTTCAGTTGTCTATCGACGCCAGGTATGCTAATTACTTTGTCGTCCATACACGAATCTGTCCACTGGTCAAATGACGGTATGTTTGTGCGATTCTCCTGTGTGAGCGATTTCTTGAACGTGAAATTTAAAACTTTGCCTTTCGTTTTGCTATAACGAATGCATTCTGGCGTGTACCTCTTCGTCCGAAGCAAATCGACTTCCACGAATGTGTTTCTTTGTTCAGGGTTCCAGAAATATAGAAATTGCTTGGGGAGAAACAGGGATTGTGAGGAAATTGTTTAAGGGCTTCGAAAGTTCTGGAGCATAATCGAAACAAACTTGCCAGCATGTGGGACCTCTCTGACTGATTCTTTTCTGTTTGACACCGTGCGACTCCAGGGAGGATGTTACATGTATTTGTGGTAATGACCCGTGTGACATTATCTTTGGTGGAGGGACACGCTGGTAAATTATTGGCTCGTTACATTGCTCATTCTCACGACGTGGTTAATGCACTGGACAACGCAAATGAAAGACAAATTGCGTAAAGTATTCCAAGTCAGGTAATTACAGGGAAGAAATAAGAACAGATCGTTTTCAGACGGTGCTACAAGTCACCCATTCTCACCGTTATCCCCATCCCTAGCGATAGTAAGGTTACCTTACTCCCACAGTATCAAATTTGGTTGAAACTGCTCCAAGTGTTACTAACGTATGTTTCTGTGACAGGCCTTTGTGTCTCCACCTTCAGCATCAGTGATGCTAGTCGTGCCTTGTATTGTATTGTATTGCATTTTATGGAACTGGGGACCTAGAAACGACGGAGAGGCTTCGTCCCTCCCTTAGCCCGCAGTGGTACACAGTCTCACAACAGGCTACAGCAGTCCACTCATCCCTCCGCAGCCCCACACCCAACCCAGGATTATTGCATGGTTCGGCCCCCAGTGGACCCCCTCGGGAACGTCTCACACCACGAGTGTAACCCCAGATGTTTGCGTTGTAGAGTAACTATGGTGTACGCGTACGTGGAGGTAGTGTTTGTGCAGCAATCGCCGACATAGTGTAGCTTAGGCGGAATAAGGGGAACCAGCCCGTATTCGCCGACGCAGATGGAAAACCGCCTTAAAAACCGTCCACAGACTGGCCGGCACACCGGATCTCGACACTAATCCGCCGGGCGGATTCGTGCCGAGGACCGGCACGCCTTTCCGCATGGGGAGCAGTGCGGTCGACCGGGCGGGCCTTCCACAGTAACTGTTTCTATACAGAAAGTGATACGTGTGTCAGTTTTGGCAGAAACTTCTTGAGAAGTTACAGAGATATAACGATATGTCAGTGTCTTTACAACCTCTCCTTCCCGCAACTCTAGCTGGTGACGTAATCGTGGTTGTCACCATTCAGTCAAGTGGCCGCGAGAACTATAGAGCTGATACTAATATAGGCCGTTGTTAAATATTTTTACTAGTTACGCCCACGAGTACCCGGTATCAGCGAGCCCAACAGCTGTGGATCTTGCTGAGACGCTGTTCTTCAATAAACGGTTCTCATTGACTCCCTAAAAGAATATAGCACGTCCACGCACAACTCTTAGGGTCGAATAACGTATTTTATTCCCACAATATTTTTATACAAATCATTGTACAAATAATTAGTCATGTATATTGAAAGTGCTCCAGACTTCCCTGAGTTAAGCTTCTGTGTAATCCCATTGCCCCAACACTGCGGGTGGTAGGCAGTTCTTACCCCCAAAGTAACTATCGCGCGGGTGCTTACAGCGCCGCATCAAAGTTGCATCGTCATTGGATGAATGGTATATGAACGCACTGAAGACGAACAGACAAATATTCGTTTTTACATGTGCTAGATTTAACATCGAAGCCGGATGCTTCTAATGGCGTCACAATCGTAAAAACGGGCTAAGGGAGGGAAGTGTCTGCATCTGTCTGTGAATAATGTCAACTTTGTTCTGTGTGTTATCGTATTTTAACTGTTTATATATCTTATTCTCTGAGGTGTCATTTGGGTACTAGCCCAGCATTTGACTTCACAAGCGTGGGAAACTGCCTAAAAACCTTCACTTAGGTTCGCCGATGCACCAGCTCTGGTGTGGCGCGCCTGCCAGTATTGTCAGCTAGCACCCGTGTGGTACACTATACGAACAGGGAATGATAATAATTAACTAAATTACCAAAAGCAATTATGCTGGATGAACCAGAAGTTCATTGAGAGAATTTTGAAGGTTGTTCAGGGATAATTTCTCCGTGTTTTGGTATAGGAGACCAGTGGTCTTCGTTGGTTCTTTACCAAGTCATTGCATTTCACGTTAAATAAGAAGGACCGTTGCGACAATTAAAAATCTTTATTCAAAGCCGTAACCAGTTTCGCCTAATGTATCTGCTTCGTGAGGTATTTTCCTGTGTACAAATTCTGGCAGTGGCAGGTAACAGAAAATAATACCGATTAGGTACGGTGACTACGCGCAGTCAGTACACGGAAGCGATCTAATTAAAAGCCGGAAAAAGCTCTAGCAGACAGATTTACATCACATAAACGTATTAGCCAATTCTGATTACTTAAACGAGTGATATTCCTTCATTCTCTCCACGTTTCAAAAACATTTTTATCTGTGTATTATCTGAGAAAGTTTCAAAATTATTTGTAATAGTAATTTGGACATAAGCGATTTAAAAACAGAATGTATTGTTTTTGATTATTATAGTTCTTTTTTTTTAAATGTACAGAGAGCCCCAAACTTTTAAATCTGTCTACCTAGTTACTTACACTTATTTGCTACAAAGTGCGTGCGCGGCTTCCCGCGTAGGTCACACTACAGCTTACAATTAATTTAATACTGGCAACCGCAATATTTCCTCCACAGGTTGCCTAAATTAGAAATAATATACGACATTCTAACAGTTGTTTCTCCATCAACATTTGAGATGTGGTTCTTTTGCAGAACATCTTTTAAATTATTTATTTCATATCCACACGATCCCACTTTTGACGTTGTCACTACCTTTTTAAAAGATATATACCTTGATGAGAATGTTGGGGAATGTGCTGTTTCCGGCTTTTAAACAAGTTACTTGTGTGAATGCACTGTAAGTATACACAAACCTAATCCCTTCTATTTTCCATTACCTGCCATTGCCAAAATTCTAATAAGTTCTTTTACATGTTTGTATATAGAAGAACACACAGTCATGGATATTTAACACTCACAGCGATGCTTGTTATTCATCGTGAAATATTTCTACGGTGGAAGCCCTATATATAAAGTATTCTGCATTTCGTTTGGTTACTTATCCTCATTTACCTTTGTGACTTTTTTACCAAGACTTTACCGCACTATATAGCAAATTTCAACTGTATTGTCCATGTACCTTCTTTGCAAAAATAAAAAAAAAATGTTTCCCATCCTCTCACGTTACCTGCTGTTGTCAACACCACTACCCACTTTACTCTTCGCCCTCAAGCTTCCATTCGGTCACTGGTTTGTTTTTTCGGCAGTATTACTTGTACGCTAACAGCGATACACAGGACTGTGTATACATTTACTAATGAAGAGTTGGCCAATATGCACCTCGTTTTCCTGTTCAGTGAATGTAATGGAAGAACGGCACAGTTGCTGTATGCAGGGCCGCACCCACAGCGGCGGAAAAAACCCTGTGATAGTAATCTGCATCTCAAGTTCTTGTGCTATTTATTTATTTTGTGTTCTAAGCTTTCGTGATTGCATGCTTCAGGTCGTGTGGAAGGTATTTTTATAGAAACAAATTCGGGTACGAAACCGAATAAATGGTAATACTTCTCAGTAACGAGCTACCAGTGACCACGGTCGCTTATACCAAAATACTCAGATAATATCCATGATAAACCTCTGAAATACTGTCATTGGATTTCTGGTTCCTGTTTTAGATGTGACGTAGGAAACAGAAAAACAAGGCACTTGCTGTGCTAGAAATACTATGTAAGCTGAAACTTCCTGGCAGATTAAAAATGTGTCCCCGACTGATAGTCGAACTCGGGACCTTTGCCTTTCGCGGGCAAGTGCTCTACCAACTGAGCTACCGAAGCACGACTCACGCCCGGTCCTCACAGCTTTACTTCTGCCAGTATCTCGTCTCCTACCTTCCAAACTGTGCCTAAGCCATGTCTCCGCAGTATCCTTTCTTTCAGGAGTGCTAGTTCTGCAAGGTTCGCAGGAGAGCTTCTGTAAAGTTTGGAAGGTAGGAGACGAGATACTGGCAGAAGTAAAGCTGTGAGGACCGGGCGTGAGTCGTGCTTCGGTAGCTCAGATGGTAGAGCACTTGCCCGCGAAAGGCAAAGGTCCCGAGTTCGAGTCTCGGTCGGGCACACAGTTTTAATCTGCCAGGAAGTTTCATATCAGCGCACACTCCGCTGCAGAGTAAAAAATCTCATTCTGGAAACATCCCCCAGGCTGTGGCTAAGCCATGTCTCCGCAGTATCCTTTCTTTCAGGAGTGCTAGTTCTGCAAGGTTCGCAGGAGAGCTTCTGTAAAGTTTGGAAGGTAGGAGACGAGATACTGGCAGAAGTAAAGCTGTGAGGACCGGGCGTGAGTCGTGCTTCGGTAGCTCAGATGGTAGAGTACTCGCCCGCGAAAGGCAAAGGTCCCGAGTTCGCGTCTCGGTCAGGCACACAGTTTTAATCTGCTAGGAAGTTTCATATCAGCGCACACTCCGCTGCAGAGTAAAAATCTCATTCTGGAAACTATGTAAGCTCTTCAGTAACGTTCAGGACTCACTATCTAAAAATCACCAGTTTTCTCCTCCGATTGCGTAAACATTCTGTTGGCACCCATCTACATAGGGAGAAATGATAAGCACGATAAAATACGAGAAATCAGGGCTCGCACAGAAAACTTTAAGTGCTTGTTTTTCCCGTGCGCTGTTCGAGAGCGTAACGGTAGACAGACAGCTTGAAGATGATTCATTGAACTCTCTGCCAGGCACTTTATTGTGAATAGCAGAGTAATCACGTTGTTGTAGATGTATATGCTGGAAGATTCCAGTTGGATTACATAATGGTCAGACAGAGATTACGAAATCAGATATTGGATTTTCAGGTGCACACAGGAGTAGATAAAGACTCAAAGCACAATATACTACTGACGAAGATGGGCTGAAGTATAAGCGAATAGTTCAGAAGAATCGATGTGGAAACAAGTTGGATAATGAATTTCAGAGGAAATGTAAGATGCCTTTGAAATTCTCTAAAGCTGTGGATACTGCAATAATTAATAGCACATTACGCACTTCAAATGAAGAGGAATTGACGTCTCCAAAAATGACGATCACGGGAGCTGGACAAAAACAGATGCACTGAGGGTAACAGCGAAGAAACCTTGGTTAACAGATTAAAGATTTGAGTTTATCGACGAAAGAATAAACTACAAAAAAGTTTAAGGAAAGATCGAAATGCAGCAGTAAAAGTTACTTAAGAGAAAAGTAAGTAGTATATGTAGGGAAGCAAAAATGAAATCGATGCAAGTATAATGTGAAGGAGCAGAAAAAGAAATGTAAGTCGGATGAAATGATTCAGCATACAGAAAATTCAGAACAATCTTCAGTGGAACTCAAGACGGAGACAGCAACATGAAACGTTAATGCCAACTGCACTGTTAACAGCGTAGGAGACAGCAGATAGGTAGAAAGAGTACACGGAAGTCCTCTACAAGGGAGAGGATTTGTCCGACGACGATGGAAGAATAAATAGGAGTAGATATGAAGGACAGAAGATCTAGTATTAGAGTCAGAATTTAATAGAGCTTTCGAAGAATTGTGACCAAATTTCTTCGAAATTTCTAAATCCGTTAGGGGACGTTGTATCGAAAAGACTGTACAAGCTGGTGCGTGAAGTCAGTGAGACTGGAGACATACCATCACGAAGAGGGAAAGGACACTTAGCTTGACAACTATAATTCAGCAGCTTCACATCTCATGCATCCAAGTTTCTGGCGAGAATAATCTACAGAAAACTGGAAAATAAAATTGAGGATGCGTTAGTTCACTATCAGTTTGGCTTTAGGAAAGGAAAAGGCACCAGAAAGACATTTCTGGCGTTGCGCTTCATGAGGAAAGCAACAATTAAGAAAAATCAAGACACGGTTACAGGATTTATCGACCTAGAAAAAGTGTTCGACAACGTAAAATGGAGGAACTTTTCGAAATTCTGAGAAAATTAGATATTAGCCATAGGGAAAGAAGGGTAATAAACAAAATGTACCAATAGGAACAAAAAAGAAAGACTTTAACAGAACGGAATTCCTGGATTATAAACGACGTAAGACAGTCTTTCGACCCTAATATTCAGTCTGTGCATCAAGAAGCAATTATGGAAACAAAAGAAAGATTCAGAATCGGAGAATTAATATTCAAGGTGAAAGAATATCAGCAATAAGATTCGCTGATGAAATTGTAATCATCACTGAAAGTGGAGAAGAATTACGGCAACTGTTGAATGGAATGAACAGGCTACTGAACACGGAATGTGTATTGAGAGAAAACTGCAGAAAGGAAACAGTAACGAAGAATTACAGTAATGCAGTAATTGTGGACTATGAAGTAGACGATGTTAAGAAGTTCTCCTCTTTTGGACAAAAAATAGTACTTGACCGGTGAATCAAAGACGACATATTGTAAGTAGGCTGTTTATGTTTTCTTATTGGCAACGTTACGTAGCGCTCTGTATGAAAATCACTGGCTGTGCTGTGTGCAGTCTGTGGCTAGTTTGCATTGTTGTCTGCCATTGTAGTGTTGGGCAGCTGGATGTGAACAGCGCGTAGCGTTGCGCAGTTGGAGGTGAGCCGCCAGCAGTGGTGGATGTGAGGAGAGAGATAGCGGAGTTTCGATATTTGTAAGAATGGATGTTATGAACTCCTATATATATTATGACTTTTGATGACTATTAAGGTAAATACATTGTTTGTTCTCTATTAAAATCTTTCATTTGCTAACTATGCTTGTCAGTAGTTAGTGCCTTCCGTAGTTTGAATCTCTTATTTAGCTGGCAGTAGTGGCGCTCGCTGTATTGCAGTAGTTCGAGTAACGAAGATTTTTGGTGAGGTATGTGATTTGTGAAACGTATAGGTTAATGTTAGTCAGGGCCATTCTTTTGTAGGGATTATTGAAAGTCAGATTGCGTTGCGCTAAAAATATTGTGTGTCAGTTTAAGCACAGTCATGTATAATTGTTCAAAAGGGGACGTTTCAATATAAAGCTGACTGAAAAAGGCACTGAGGGCAGTTCATCTGTGGTGAATTTGTTACTGTGTAAATACTTATACGCTCAATTTGAACTTCAAGATTCACTGCAGTTTAAGCGAGCTGACGGATGGCTCCATGTCTTTAGTTCATATATTTTACTGCCTCAGAACGCTCTCCTTGCACTGTAAAATCAAGCAATTAAATTTCAGTGTTATACCGTAACGATATTACAGACTTTCAGGAATGGTGGAGAAGGGTAAATGTATTATTTTGAGGTAAAGTTACCTTTTCCGGAAAAGACCAAGTCGAAACCTATAAACGAGAACCATTCTGTTTCCTCTGATAGTGGACTTGCTCTACTCCAACCGCTTTGCTTTCCATACTTTGGGACGAGATAGCATGACCAAAAAAAGAAAAAAAGTCCAGTAAACTTGGAGTCGAGGGAACATACCATAAGAGCTATGAGAACTTTTTAGTCTTCGCTACTTTGACACACATCTCTTCTACGGAACAAGTGCACAAAGCTCTTACGGTATGCTGTTTAGAGACCACCTTAACTACAGACTTTTTTTTCTCTTTTGATCCATCTCCTCCCAAAATATGGAAAGCAAAGGGCTTGAACAGAGAGATTCATTGTCAGAGGTATCAGAGAGATTTTCGGTTACAACTTTTGACTATGTCGTTTCCGGTTCTGGTTCAAATGGCTCTAAGCACTATGGGACTTAACATCTGAGGTCATCAGTCCCCTAGACTAAGAACTACTTTAACCTAACTAACCTAAGGACATCACATACATCCATGCTGGAGGCAGGATTCGAACCTGCAACCGGAGCAGCAGCACGGTTCCAGACTGAAGCGCCTAGAACCGCTCGGCCAAAGCGGCCAGCTTCCGGTTCTGGATCTTACCTCAGATTGATTTTTCTCATCTATCATAACTGAAACTTTGTAACAACATCACTGGTCACCATGCATATTGTGTTCGACAACGTCCGTGCGAAACAACCATCCGGAATAAATTTGTCCATGATCTGAATAAACGGATAATCAAGATTACTCCTCTGGTTGTACACCACATTTTTAACCTACAGCATCATGTCCCTAACGTTTTTCCTTCAATATTCTACATCCACTTATAAATTTGTTGAGTAATTTCACTGATTTATCTGTGTTAAAATAAAATGCCTTATGACTGATTAACGCTTCTGTAATGGTTTAAAGCAACAGCGCATGAGAGAACTCAGCTTGTTCATACTAGCCATATTCGAGATCTGTGGTCACATACTCGCCCTCTTGTGGTCAGGCAGTAACAAATTGATGCTCTCTGGTGATTAATTTCTCATTACCTTCTACGGTGCCCCAGTGAGGTTGCAAACATTGGCTTTAATTTTAGAAAGGAATTTCCGAGAACGTACTTTTGGAGCACATTATTGACAATAGTGAATCATTGACTCTCGAAAAAAACCGAAAAATAAGACTAGAAGCATCTGCTGTGGAAAGACTTTGAAAATTAGGTGGACTGATAAGATAAGAAATGAGGAGGTGCTCCGCAGAATCAATGATAAGGAAATGTTTGGAAAACACTGTCAAGAAGAAGGGACATGATTACAGGACATATGTCAAGATATCGGGGAATAACCTCCGCCGTACTAGAGCAAGTTGCATGGGATAAAAATGTAGGCGAAGACTGCGTGAAGAATACATTCAACAAATAAATGAGGGCGTAGGCTGCAACTATTACTCTGAGATGAAGAGATGTGCACAGGAGAGAAAGTCTTAGCAAGCCACAACGAACCTGCTAGGAGACTGAAGGTAGTGCTAGAAGAAGGTATGTGTGATGAATTTTTACGTGGGGAGTAACATATACATTTCACTCAGCCTAAAATTAAACCTTGTTCTTAATGTATTGTGACAGCGGTTAAGTTATTATTCAAAGATTTAAGGCCAAGTATACACGCAAAACAAGCCTTATGGAAGCTGTTATTTGGCTTGACATTCATGGATAGAACTGTTGGATGCCCTCCTGAGGAATGTCGTGCCGAATTCTGTCTGACTGGCGCGTTAAATCGTCAGAATCGTGGCTGGTTAGAGGTCCCTGCCAATAATACTCCAAACGTTCTCAACTGGGGAGCTAGGGTTTCGTAAGCACGAAGACATGTAGGAGAAACCCTGGCCTCGTGCGAGTGGGCGTTGTCTTGCTGAAATGTGAGCCCAGTATGACTTAACGTGACAGGCGACAAAACAGAGCGTAGAATATCTCAACCGTACCACTGTGCTGTAAGGGCGCCGCGGATAACAACCTAAGGGATCCTGCTGTGAAAATAAATGGTGTCTCAGACCGTCGCTCCTGGTTGGTGGACCGTATGGCGGGCGATAGTCAGTTTGCTATCCCATCGCTGTCTAGAATCTCAATTTCTGGAGTAGAATTGTCTTCTGCGACGAGTCCCGTTTCGAAATAAGCCCGGATGACCAGCGAAGACGTGTCTGGAGACGTTCCGGGCAGTGATGAGATCTCAACCAGAATGTTGCCCGCCGCACAGCCCGACAACCAAGAGTGATGGTATGGGGTACTATTTCTTTTGATAGGAGGCTCCCTTTGGTTTTCATCCGCGGCACTCGTACGGCACAGCGGTGCGACGATTTTCTACACCCATTGGCCTTACCGGGGAAACAACTACACTCATGCTCATAAATTAAGGATGATTGCAGAATGTGGTGCGACACAACGTGGCACTACACAAAACTGGCGCTAATAGCATAGGCACATACGGAACACACACGACACAGATGTGTAAGTCCACGATATTGGTGATCAGTTGAGAAAACCGTCCCGAAACACATGTGCTACAAAGCACCACTGTTTCCTGCATATGTACCCCGACATCAGTATAGGATATGATCACCATGCACACGTACACAGGCCGCACAACGGGTTAGCATACTCTGGACCAGGTGATCGAGCCGCTGCTGGGGTATAGCCTCCCATTCTTGCACCGGTGCCTGTCAGAGCTCCTGAAGTGTCGTAAGGGTTTGAAGACGTGCAGCGTTACGTCGACCGAGAGCATCCCAGACGTGCTCGATGTGGTGTAGGGCTGGAGAACAGGCAGGCCACTCCATTCGCCTGATATCTTCTGTTTCAAGGTACTCCTCCACGGTGACAGCTCGGTGGGGTCGTGCGTTATCATCCATCAGGAGGAAGGTGGGACCCACTGCACCCCTGAAAAGGCGGACATACTGGTGCAAGTGGCTCTCGGCACTATGGAACTTAACATATGAGGTCATCAGTCCCTTAGAACTTAGAACTACTTAAACCCAACTAACCTAAGGACATCACACACATCCATGCCCGAGGCAGGATTCAAACCTGCGACCGTAGCGGTTTCGCATTGCAGACTGAAGCGCCTAGAACCGCTCGGCCACACCGGCCGGCTACTGGTGCAAAATGACGTCCCGATACACCTGACCTGTTGCAGTTCCTCTGTCAAAAACATGCAGGGGTGTACGTGCACCAATCATAATCCCATCCCACACCATCAAATCACGACCTTTCAAGGACATAAAGGGGTTGGTATCTGGTTCCTGGTTCACGCCAGATGAAAACCTGGTGAGAATCACTGTTCAGACTACAGCTGGACTCGCTCGTAAACATAACTGAGATGATAGACTAGGGGTCAGTGGAATGTACCTTTCAGGTCTGCGGAGGAATAAACCATGTCTGTTCAGTCGTCTGTAGACTGTGTGTCTGGAGACAACTGTTCCAGTGGCTGCGGTAAGGTTCCGAGCAAGACTACCTGCAGTACTCCGCGGCCGTCTGCGGGCGCTAATGGTGAGATATCGGTCTTCTTGTGGTGTTGTACGCTGTGGACGTCCCGTACTGTAGTTCCTGGACACGTTTCCTGTCTGCTGGAATCGTTGCCATATTCTTGAGATCACACTTCGTGGCACATGGATGGCCGGTGCTACGACTTGCTGTCTTTGACCAGCCTCCAGTCGCCCTAGTATTCTACCCCTCATAACGTCATCAATATGTGTTATTTGAACCATTTTCAACACACGGTCACCATTAGTACGTTTGAAAACGTCTGCACAGTTACTCGCTGCACCGTACTCTGGCATGCGCCAACACACCTCTGCGTATGTGGACTGCTGCCAGCGCCATCATGCGACGACCGCAGGTCAAATGCACCACCTGGTCATACCCCGAGGTGATTTAGACCCGCAAACCGCCCACCAGAGCGTTGTTTCACCATGTATCAGCATTATCCTTAATTTATGAGCATGAGTGTATTTTATTCTATGTACTTTAGTTCCCAGTTTAACCGATTGCATAATGAATGAAGTAAAAGTTTAGGGATTAATGCGGTCCATAACGGACAAAACTGATACTGTTGCTTCCCTGAGGTCTTGGTTGCTTTTCTGGAAAAATGCTGACTGACCTCGGCTCACGTAGGCGATGTGGCCGTCCGTTCGTTTCGCCGCTTCCCACGCAGCAGGGTTCGCTGACGCACTTCGCGTTGACGTGCGGTAGCTCGTCTTTCATTCTAACGAGCTCCCCTTGTTGCGTGTCTCTCAGCTGTCACACATCGCCACAGTCGCTGTCGATACGTCACATCAGTGGCTGGTGCTGTCGCGTAGTTTCAATTTCTTTTTCATGCCAAGAGCACACGTCTCCCCACGACATGACACACTTCCGCCCCAGCGGTACACGAAGTAAGAAATGTCAACTTTAGACGGAAAACCGATATCTATTGTGCATTTTGCCACTCACCTAGAGACTTTTCGTTTCAGAAGCTACTCATTTGTGTGTGTAGAGGCTTTCGGAAATACTTTGGTACCCATGACGCGTTTTATGCCTTATGACGAGAACGAGGATTTCAGAACGTCAACGGAGGAAGTTCTGGTATTATGATTTACCATTCATTTTTGTAGTTGTAGCCGGTCGCTGTGGCCGAGCGGTTCTAGGAGCTTCAGTCTGGAACCGCGCGACCCCTACGGTCGCAGGTTTGAATCCTGCCTCTTGCATGGATGTGTGTGATGTCCTTCGGTTAGTTAAGTTTAAGTAGTTGTAAGTTCTAGGGGACTGATGACCTCAGATGTTAAGTTCCATAGTGCTCAGAGCCGTATGAACCATTTTGCAGTTGTATCTCCAAGTTGAACGCATTCTCAGGTATCAATCACACTTTATCATAAACTTCAACTATTTGGCAATAAGTATTTGTATGCTACCAAAAGATGAGTTCTTAAAAAAATCCTTTACGGTAAGTCCGCATATATTTGGACATGCCCGCATCTTCGACGCTCAATATAGCTTCCGTACACATTTTTACCATTTATGTTTATGTTCAATTTTTTAGTTTTGGAAATTAAAAAAATTTAAATTTTGTTTTTATCTCGTATCGTCAACAAATTATATACTATTAATTTCCATTATTGAATTAAAGCATTTGTTATTTGCTTACAGTCGACCTGTTATTCTAGTAAAACGGAAAATATCGATTCATATGGTTTACACCCAACATTTCGATTTTTTTAGCTTAGAGGAAGGTGTGATGTCTACGTTCCTTGGCTGTCATTATTTACCTTCCCCTTGGTTTCCACGTAACAGTTTGTTTTTGTGCGGTACACGATCTATTTTAGCAAACTATTGTATTTATCCAGTTTACTTGTTGTTTGTTACGCATGTCTTACAGCTATTTCAGAACATAAAACTGAGTTGATCATGCTTCAATCGGCAGTCCTAAAGGGATTAGTCCAGCTCTCGTAGGAACACTACAGTCACTTAGTTACGGAAATCGTAATTTCTTATTCAAATCCCAAAAAACATCCCAATCTAGTACCAGTGACCTGGACTTTACTATAGATAAGAGCTACAGCGATCATGCTTTTGTATTTAAAACAAAGAAAAACTTTGTAACACCGCCAAATAGATCCAGACAAGAATCACCGTCAAAGCATTGAGGTGTCCTCATTTTGGGGTCTCGGAATATGGAAACCTTACTTGGATTGCTAATATTCAATAGTCGGGAAATATGGAACAGTGCTGTGAAAATGCAGATAATCACGTAAATGGGGTAAAGCATATTTTATGTACACAAAATAAAATTGTAAGATTGTTCTTCATTTGGAGTACTTATCAGTAAAAGGGGAATAATTTGTTTCCATTACAGTGTTGTTAAATTTATTAACTTCTAAACAAAGCTCTGAAGCCAATCTTTGTTTATGTATTAGAGGCGATTTCTTTACATTCACGCATTTGCAGGTTACAGATCTAATCTTCGTTCTCAGCACTTGCAAAGTTAAGGTGCATTTTATGAACAACCAAGTATTCGATATTGCTCGACATGCGCTCTTTGGACTTCACAAGGTAACCATAAAACCAACTGTATGCATGACCAGAAATACGTAACGATCGACTTCTCTTTTACTTAATAAATTGCATAGTTTCAGTGAATATTTTCAGTTACTGTTGCATACTTTTGAAGGCGTAGCTTCAAACAATTTGTCAAACTACTTAAACAATTTTTATGCGCCGTAACTCACACGATCTCTGGAGAAGATCTGGACTCACTACAGAGCATCACGGGAATATCATTCGTCTCGACGGTGAGAAATAACGGTGTTCCGCGTTGCCCCACTATCCTATAACGCACGAAGTTCATCTACTATATGAAGAGAAGACATATTTGATACAAGCCTCAAATACGGATATGTCAAGTATTGTTCGAACTGTTGTGATAAATGACACCACATGTTATTACTGTAGCAGGCTTTGGGCCTAGGAGAACGAACATGTATAAGTAATCTACTGTACAGTTGCTTGTGAAGTGGAGTCTCTGAAGAACCATCACTAGAGAAAGAAACGGTTTGATCTGGTAAGTGCTTTGTCGCTATGGGATCGTTACCTTGACGCTAGAAGGAGCAAGAGTGGGAAGTAATTGTAGAGAACAAGCATTATTTCTTTTCAATCAGTCTAAAAATAATAAAACATAATTCCTTACGAGAGCATAATACCATTTTTTGGGGTGAGTAAATCCGCTACAGTGGTAACTGATATCCTTTATTTGGATGAAACCGTGCACAAGAGCCGGGTTTCATTTTCCATTTTCAGGCACTACAATATACACTAGAAACTAAGAGATATTGTATAAAATTAATTGACATTAAAAGGGTTCATACAAATATGAACATTGCATACGAGTAAAACGTAAGCTACCCATCACGTAAAAATCCAGGACATTTATTAAGTAACATGCCATATCCCGTGTGAGTGTGGCATGAAAAGGTTATTTGAGTCAACTTGCACCGCAGTGGGTAAACGGGGCCTAACCGAATCATTGCCAGCCAAATGCAACCAACCGCGAACGACCGGACAAGTGGCATAGGGTTAAGAAAGAAAATGAATGCCAAATTGTGAACCTCAAAAGTAGCTTAGCAGGTAAATCTCCAACCCACCGCATGTCGTGGACGCCCAGTAAGACCGGTCAAGGGACAGCCGCGTCATCCACAACGAGAGGTCTCAGTACACTTATCTACACCTACATAAATACTCCACAATCAGTCTGACAGTGTGTAGCAGAGGGTAGTCATCCGCGTCAGTCCTATCTCGAGGGGGCAGGGGAGAACTTATAATTTAGAAACAATGAGTCAAGATTTTGATATATCGATATTTTTGGCTAACACCTACGCGAGAGAAGTCTCGGGAGTGAAACACTCTTGCTGTGTGTTCTGGGCATGAAGTTTTGTGCTTATCATAAATATTTCAGACAATGAGAGTCCATTTTCAGATAACCAGTGCAGTAACGTGTGTAACTTTTGTGTCGAGCCTACGTTACTTTTACACATCGTCTATCTTTTCTTGATCCAGGCACTCAGGGGGTAAGGAGAGCACACATTCTGCCCCACTACTGGGAGTAGGGTTTTACACCTTTCTCATACACTGCTGTCACCAAACGTGGTCGTTTTGCATCTCGTACCTATCATTTTCAATTATAGAAATGACACACGGAAGCAACAAACTTCCATGAATATGTAGTACAGATACGTTCATGTTCAGTGCAAATGCTCATTTGTAGTACTGAATATGAAATTAAATTAAGCCCGATGTAAGACATTTACTGTCAGATTTCAAAGATAGGTAGAGCTGGAATAGGCAAGAAATTTCACGATGAGAACTATAGTGTCTGTGAATCAAGGAATGACAGGCAATAAAAAATATCACCTTCTGTTCACACTGTTTAATACTGATTGATCGATAATTTATAAATCTCCGACGTACATTGCTATTATTTGAAAAAAAGTCGATTATTTGATACATCGTTATTTTTTGCCCATCCCAACTACCCAGAAGAGTCCAAGGTTGACGGACAGCACTCAAGAATCGGTCGAACAAGCGCCTTGTAAGCCACTTCTTTCGTGGGTGAGTTCTGTTTCCTTAAGATGTTTAATATGAGTCTGAGTCTGGCGTCTGTTTCCCGTGCTGTTTGTGTCATGTGGTCATACGACTTAACGTCATAGAATGGCCACATCCAGAACTAATGCCGGCCTCTAAGGGCGAGCGGTTCTAGTCACTTCAGTCTGGAACCGCGAGACCGCTGAGGTATATCGCACCACAATAACTGCTGGAAAATATTTGTTTACCACACAGGCAAAAATGTCAATCACAACAAGATACAGCTCCACGCCCGCGGAAGGTACGACTGGACATTGATTGGAATTTATCTTCATGTAGCCGTCGATGTGACCGAGCGTTTCTAGGCGCTTCAGTCTGGAACCGCGCGACCGCTACGGTCGTAGTTCCGAATCCTGCCTTGGGCATGGATGTGTGTGATGTCCTTACGTTAGTTAGGCTTAAGTAGTTCTAAGTTCTAGGGGACTGATGACCTCAGATGTTAAGTCGCATAGTGCTCAGAGCCATTTGAACCAATTAGAACCAGAACTAAAACCAAGGGCGGGAGGGCAACCGTAGAAATCATAGCTAGCAACACGGCCGCATCCCCAAGTTTTCTCTCAAACGTCACCCGCTGCTGTAATAGCGCTACTTAGAAATGAGAAAGAATGTCGGAAAACGCCGTATTATTAATAGTTTTCTGTCGAGCACTTACTCACTACAATAATGTTCCGCGGCACACAGTTTGGGAAGCCCTGGTCTAGACAGACGGTAATTGCCAACGGCGTTCAGAAAACCTACATTCCCTGTTTGCCTCCTGGGCAAGCAGGCTGTAGTGAAGAGAGGCCGGACAGCGAAGAGAGACGGATCCGCGGAGTACCAGCCAGGACACCACAGCGAGACAGGAAAACAGGAAAGGTTCCTCGGACGGAGAAGGGAGAGAGGCACGGGAAGCATTCCAAAAGGCTGCAGTAGCAGCAGCGGCAGCAGTTGTAATAGTAGCAGTGTCTGCAGCTGTAGCTGACGCGGCGCTGACTCTGCTGGCGACCCTTTTGGATGGGGGGAGGTGGGAGCGGGAGTGGGAGGAGGGAGTGAAGCGCGGATGCAGCCTCTCTGTGGGCGCTAATGGCTCCAGCGGCTGAGTGCTGAGATACTCAGTCGACCACAGTACCGGCGCTGCTTAACCCCCCAATCCCGGCGGAGCTTCCGCACGGAGCTACTACCGTACGCGGATATGCAGTATCATACGACCCGCTCTGTTCGCCATCACTCAGCTACGTAAACATGGCAGATTAACGAAACCGTTGTTTACACAGGGTGACGGAAGTAAAATAGTTCGCCGCAACGGTATGCGACGTCTACTGATACGTAAGAATGCTTCACAGACGACGGAGGACATAACGTGGTGGGGACAGTTAAGTTTGCTATTTTAAATGCAGCTGTTCACATGAGTACTTAACTAGTACAGGCTCCACCTGAAATCCAAAATCTCTGCAGAAAGTTCGCCTGCTCACTGATTCAAAAACGTAGAGACACAGCGGAAGCCTGGTGGCTTTCGTAGCTGTTCTCATTGATGACACAAGCTTCTAAGTAATGAGAAGGCGTCATATTCTTCAGATTTCTTCAAAGCTCAGATTTCTTCTTCAGGAGTCCACTGGCGTACAGCAATCGATGGATAGCAGTGGAAACCTGAAGATGCCAGCAGAGGGAGCGCAACGTTGAGCATTAAAGAAATTTGAAGAGGAATATGACGTCGTCTAACGACTTAGAAGATTTTATCGTCCACAGCTCTTAATCACTACCATTCTGTTGTTGCGCAGTCTGGAACAAACAGGGTGTGTGGTGTCACAAGGCTTAGGCCTGTCCCACCCCTCATTAAATCGATCAAGACTTATACGAATAATTGTAAGAACAGTTATTATTATTATGTTCTTTGAGTTTGTTTTTGGGTTTTCAGAAATACTGTGGGAAGAAAGTTTATTTATGTTGCAGATAACGTGGAAGACGTTGCCCAACGATCACTACGAAAGTTCGACGTAGCGGCAAGTGGGCAAGGAATAAAAAGAATGCTGCAAACTACCGCGAGCCACGGAAGAGCCTGGGTCGCGAGGGCGTCGAGCTTCCTAGGTCGTCGTTGGACAACGTCAAAAGGAAGAGATATTAAGCTTTCTCTTCGTAAACAGATCGATCGAGTCTTGAAAGGTTCATGTAGAACGTATAGGCGGGCGACACATTAGGTGGGATCCGATGCCTGTAATACTTCCACAGTTATTAAAAAGTTGTTAAACGGCAAAACCAATAGTTCATCATTTATATAGATAAAAAGTAGTAAAGATATGGGAAAGGAAGAGTTGCGGCGTCAGAACGAAAAGTGATACATCGCTCAGCAACGAAGGGGGACGTAAACAGAGGGCGTTACGTGGTGAAAACAAATAAACTGATAAAATAGTAAGTCTGTAATTAAGGATAAAGCCACGTAACACTGCAGGTGGTCGGAAACTCCCGTTACAAACTTCTGTGACATGTAGAGGGTAGTGAATACATAACATTTTGAACGGGAAACCATGTCCGGAAACGTATCGGTTCCGTTCTACGACAGTTCCAATGCAGATTATTATCTCATCCACATCCATGTGAGGAATGTACTTACGGGTGACCCAGTACAATTGTTGCAATCCATTTGAAAAGAATACTGACACGTTCCGTTATTACTTACGCATTTGCATTACAACTTACACCTTATGGTTTACATTAGTCGACAACAACAAGAGCGCAGCATCTACGGCACCAGCCGCAACGTACCGATGCGTTACAACAGCGGATCGATGTGGCGACCACCAACGTTCTCACACACATTGTACCTCCGAAGCATGTTCTGGCACACTCTCTCCATCCCACCTGGTGTCTCTTCAATGTCTTGTGCAGCGGCCAGAACTGTGTCTCTACAGGTGTCTCATAAATTAGGCTTAGTTTGCGCGATGGAGTGTGACGGGGTGGAAAACGTTCGTGATACAGCCGACTAGAAGCTCTTCCGTTACCTCCAGCTTCGCCATACACAAGGAGCATGCCTGTGTATTCCGAAAACGTGTACTGCACCATGTTTCCTCTATCGGTGATGCACAGATATTGACTCGGTCTCACAGCAAAGCAGACAATAAGTGACATCTGGGGATCGTTTGACATAGTACACGTCATCGTGTATAATCTGTTGCGTACCAGGACAAGCAATTCTGAGACGTTTCTCTTGCCCTAAGCAGACATTAAATTGAAACTGTCGTAGAATGGAAACGATACGCTTCCAGACATGGGTTCCTATTCAAAATGTTATGTACTCACTACCCTCTACATGTCCCAGAAGTTTGTAACGGGAATTTCCGACCACCCTTTATATCGATAAAAGCGAAGGTGATCGAGTATTACTTGAACTTTTCAACGGTCGACCTGCGATTAGCAGGTATTTTTAAACTATTTACAGTGGCAGATCGAATGGCATTACTGTTTCCTCGGAGTCAAAGTACAGTCCACAATAGACCTTACATCACTGAGACACAGAAACGTTGGAAAAGTCGGTGTTTTTGCTATATACAATAACAATGTTTAACCAAAGACAATGCCGTTATGGCACTAAAAATCCCCACCACGTTAGTTTAACGGAAAATATCGAAGAAATTCAGAGGCGAGATGCTTCGGGAACCCAAATGGGAATGACTGGAAGGAGGGTGGTGTTCTTTTCGAGAAACGCTACTGAGAAAATTTAGAGAACCGGCATTTGAAGCTGACAGCAGAACAATTCTACTGCCGCCAACGTGTATATCGGGTAAGGACCATGAAGATAAGATTAGGGAGATTAGTGATTCTACGGACACACATAGATAGTTAGTTTTTCCGTCCCTGTGTTTGCGAGTGGAAAAAGGAAATGACTGAGTGTGCTACAGGGTACACTTCGCCACGCACCGCACTGTGGCTTTCGGGATATTATGAAGACGGAGATATAGAATTTGAACAGGAATATGACCCGGCCTAACGCCTCAGAAGACTTCGTCATCAGCATTTCTTAATCATTACGATTCAGTTGTTGCGTAGTTGGAGCATATATGGATAAAAACGAAGTTAATCGGGTATTATGTGAACTTTTCAACGTCCGTCCTGGGATGTTCAGGTGTTTTTACACTCTGAATAGTGAGGTCTCTTTATAGCGGCAGATCAAATGGCGTTGTTTTCTTTATGGTATCAAACTCCAACGCACAATAGACCTTATAACAATGCAACACAGAGTACTTCACTCTCTTATTTTCGCATTTTTGTTACCAATTTCACATCATTAATATACATTTTGTCATTTTACTGTGAATAGTAATTATTTGGAATACTGTAACGCAAACTTATTGCAAATCATTTGAGAACAACTTTGTAACAAATGTCGTAGAAACGTTGTAAAAGTCGGAGTTTTCGCTAGGTATAATAACAGTCTTTAACCAAAGATAATGCCTACGTGGCACTAACATCATTGATACGCGAAATCGGGCACACAGATAGCTGCCAGTTGACAGTGAGTGAAGTCGTAACGGAGTAACTTAGTGTGTGAACTTCATGGTGACAAAACGTTAGGCAAAGCAATGTGAAGATTATGAACAATAGCAGTGACCACAGTACAATGATTTCTTGGGAGAGTACTACATGGTCAAATATATTTAATCCTCCTTGTAAAGAGAGAGAGAGCCTTTGACAAATAATTGTTGTCATCGAATCATTACGCCACACCTACAGCAACACCACAAGAAGAGCCTTTGACCTAATAAATGTTGTAATCGAATCATTACGTCACGCTTACAGCAACACCACTTCAAAATAAGACTGTGTCATTCCAGAAGATTAGAAATTAAAATATTTGCTAGTGTTGTTGATTCATTTTGCTGGACAGTATACTTTTCATCGACTTTAATTCTGTCCCAGTGTTAATCATTTTCCTATGTCATCACTAGCAACAATAAGATCCTGTTCTTCTCGCTGTATAACCGAATATCGCATTAATGAAACAGAGTTGCATACTAAGTTCATGAAAGAGCCAGAAAATAAGCCTTAAATTTTTCTTCTTCAAATAAAAAGCGTCTGAAATGTAGTTGAAAGCGCTATTTCGAAACTTATAAATTTGACTGTATTCATTATCCTTCTGAGAAAGTACAAATCAAGTATGAAAATGGATACCTCTGGGAAAGCAAAGTTCAAATTACTAATTAACAGCATGATTGTGCATACTTGGCTGCTTTTTTTTATTTCAAGTTTCGATCGGTCGCGAAATGGAAACCACAGTGAAAATTAAAAAAAAATTAATTGGAACAAGGGAAGTAATGTGACTGAAAGTCATAATAACGCTCCACTAAATTTATTTAAAAACTGTCTATGCTTAAACTGTGTTTGTTTGTTTAATATGTTGCCAAGAGGGCGAAATTAGTGAAAAGAAATGAAATGATTTCTTTGTTCCAGCTAGAAAACAGACGATGCTGGAAAAGCGTATTTAGAGAAATAGACTGCAACTTTTTACAATGTTTTAGTATCTAATCATTATAGTTATTTTCCTGTACTGTGTTTGCAAGGAGAAGGCAACGTAGATGCCGTTTAAAGATAAGATAATATTTTTTCTCTTTCAATTTCAAATTGTGAAAGTAGTTTTGCTGTTGTGCTGTGCCTTTCAATAACAATGGGGCACCAAAATGTGTCTGCGAAGATTGTTCGTGAGGTTATTAATGTTTTCATTGATTACATTAATTAATTGAGTTTTAATTGAAATTCGGATTTATAATTGCATTCCATCCTCTATAACAAGGCTTGTTCGATACTATGCATCGTCCACAATAGAACAATCAATCATCTTAATATAATCTGCTGCATTCACGAAACAGACAACTAGGTGTATACATTGGATTCACAGATAGCTACACGAATACGATATTTGGCGTGTCTTGCATGAAATAAACTAGAAAATTAGCAGGAAAAGTAACGTGTAACAAAACTATTTCGTTTGCAGCCGAAATCGAACTGAAAATGGTGTAAATTTAGGTTATGTACCAAATATATCCAGTTTTCAGGAGTCGGTTATCGAGCTCATACTTGCATTCAATGCATGAAAGTCACCAGCTAATTCGAATTATATCACATACAGCAAACATCATTAATTAAAGACAGATGTCAGGCTTGTCAAGCGGAAGTGAAAGATCATTTCTGCCTTTTGTCCATTTTTTTACATGTCTTATGTATAACCTGGATCTTTCGGTAATATAGAAAAAAAGCCCCAACGCTAACACTTTTATCTTTCCTTCGGCCAACTGTCACTTGTTTGTAGGCCAATGTAGACTCACAAAGACTGGAAGTGCCTATTACTTAAGTTTCATACGCAGGCGAAACGAATAATATTATCATAAAGCTGAAACGTAGTTTACATTTCAAAGGGCT
Source organism: Schistocerca nitens (assembly GCF_023898315.1). Lineage (NCBI taxonomy): Eukaryota > Metazoa > Arthropoda > Insecta > Orthoptera > Acrididae > Schistocerca > Schistocerca nitens. Next base: position 182,280,158 of record NC_064622.1, on the reverse strand, counting down.
AAACAAATATTTCATTCCAAGGATGGTTTTCATTCATTTTGCTTTTCAGGCCCTTGCATCTTGAGCGAATGTCTTATTCGACACTGAAGTCAATTTGATAAAATACTGAGAGAAGAGGGAACTTCTCTCCTGTAATCTGTTTAAAGACAGGAGCACCGTGGGAACTAGTCCCCCACCAGATGCGGGATGTCGCATCTGCAGTTGGGGGCGTAATTCTGCGACGATGGGGGGTGGGGTGGGGGGGTGGAAAGGGGGAGCAGCTGATCCATTAGTCAAACAGCACCACCACCACCACCACCACTATACAACGCACACCTACATTTAGCGGTGGTAGCAACGTCGCAGCTCCATCGGAAAACATTTCTATGGGATTTTCCACTTCACTTTATAAAGCTCCAACCCATCGCGAGGAACCGCAGTCGATCTACATATTGAGCGTTTCGGAGTCGATTTCATCCTAATTTTTGCCATTTCCTCTTGGGCCTCTTTCTTCATAAAACCGTGTTCCCCGAACTGCTAGGCCATCACTAGAAAAATTGTACATGACTGTGCTTATACTGACACACAATATTTTTAGCGCAACGGATTCTGACTTTCAATAATCCCTACAAAAGAATGGCCCTGACGAACATTAACCTATACCTTTCACAAATCACTTACCTCACAAAAATCTTCTTTACTCAAGCTACTGCAATACAGCGAGCGCCACTACTGCCAGCTAAATAAAAGATTCAAACTACTGAAGGCACTAACTACTGATAGGCATAGTTAGCAAATGGAAGATTTTGATAGAGAACAAACAATGTATTTACCTTAATACTGTTCAAAAGTCATATTACATATGTATCAGTTCATGATATCCAGTCTTACAAATTTACTGTCTCTGTCCAGATCATCCGCTCTCAAAACTCCGCCATCTCACTCCCCACATCCACCACTGCTGGCGGCTCACCTCCAACTGCGCAACGCTACGCACTGTTAACAGCCAACTGCCCAACACTACAATAGCCAACAACAATGCAAACCAGCCACAGACTGCACACAGCACAGACAGTGATTTTCATACAGAGCGCTACGTGGCGTTACCAATAAAAAACCTAATCAGCCTACTTACAAGGTCTCCTGTTTTTTTGTAAGTACATAGACCTGTTTATTTCTACAATGGTTTACATCAGTTTACAGCTTGTACATTTAGCTATTTTTCGACATAATCACCATTTCTGTCGATGCAGTTTTGTAGACGCTGTGGCAGTTTTTGTATGTCCATGTCATACCAGATCGCCGCCATGCTGTTCAGAAATTTATGAACCTCTTCTTTCACTTGATCGACGGAGCTGAATCGCTGGGACCACAATTAACGCTGACAGGTACTGTGAGACTCTAAAAAACTCAAACGGGCAATTCAGAACCGGCGGAGTGTTGAGCAAGGGCGTACACATTCTCCATGACAACGCTCGCCCGAGCATCGCTCGGCAAACCATTGCTCTCCTGCAGCAGTTTCAGTGGAACATAATCACCCACCCACCCTATAGTCCTGACTTGGCGCCCACTGACTATCACCCGTTCCCTAGGTTAAAAGATCATTTGGCCGGAAAGCGATTCAGCCCCGACGACGAGGTGAAAGAAGAGGTTCATAACTTTCTGAAAAGCATGGCGGCGATCTGGTATGACATGGGCATACAAAAACTGCCACAGCGTCTAGAAAAATGCATCGACAGAAATGGCGATTATGTAGAAAAAATAGCTAAATGTATAAGCTGTAAACTGATGGAAACCATTGTAGAAATAAACAGGTCTATGTAGTTACAAAAAAATAGGAGACCTTACTTTTGGGACTACCCTTGTATAACTAATTCACGAATTAAATACAATATTTAAATATTCAGTGACTAAATACATATATATGTTTATCCGAATGTGACTCCTCACCACAATGAAATAAAATAGTGTAGATCCATATTATTCCGTATATGCCAGAAGGGATGGAGTATTAGCTCAAATGTACAGAGTTGTAGGGGGCATCACAGCTTGATAACACCTAGACTAATTCAGAATGACGTTGTAAAACTAAAACCAGTAACGTCAGATGGGAAACTAAACTACATTTCTTATGATACGAATCTAATGCCTTAACTACTGCCATATACAGGCTGAGTCAGGAGGAAAGGTACATGCTTTGAGACGCCATAGTATTAGTGATTCTGAACAAAAAACTTCATATGGACAATGCCCTATTGTGAATAGTTTTCGAGATGGAACACGCTTAATATCACTTTTGTATCTTTTTCTTTAATAACTCGGAGACCACACACTCCGACGAAAACATATCTCATTACACAGTTAAACTAAATTAAATTTGCTTCAAGAAAGGGTCCTGTTTATTTTTTGTCTAGGACTAACAATTCACGCGGAGGGATGGCGGGAATATTGAAAATCTCGTGCGACGCGCGTGCACTGTAGCTTAGGTACTTTTTGTAGGCCAGTTTGGGACAGTTTTCCGACTTGATAGGCCACAAGCGTCCTGTATCAAAAAGTTCGTCACCACTTCCTCTGTTTTACTGCGGTATTTTGTAAACAATGACAACGAATAATACAGAAAATAAATAGAAATGTACATTAAAAGTGTTCTGTATCGGAAATCATTCGGAATAGGGCATATGTCGACATCAGGTTTTTTGTTCAGAATCAGTAATGCTATCACGCATCAAAACACGTACCTTTCCTCCTGATTCATCCTGCATTTTTTCACACCTAAATAGACAGGTGAAACATTTGCTAATTTGGACAGCAAGAACAAATTAAAATAGTAAGACACAAATGAATTACAGTCATAGGCTACGAATGGGCATTGATTGATGTCAATGGGAAAAGTTAAAAATTCGTGACGGACCGGGATTCGAAGCCGGGTCTTCTGCTTACTAGGCAGATGCTCTGAACCCTAATCCATATAGATCCCGACACAATGGTCATCGCAACTGCATGAGCTATCCTAGAACTCCTTCGGGCAGACCAAAAGTCTAAACTTACCCACACACTGTAAATGTAGTGCCCTTTGACCATTATTCTCATTACTTGCGGCATTTCACCGACTCCCGTAAGAGCTCAAGCCTAATGCACATCCGCACTGTAAAGACAATCGGCCGTCTCGCACTGTGTTCTTGCGCGCGCGCTCGCTCGCCCATGTGTGTGTGTGTGTGTGTGTGTGTGTGTGTGTGTGTGTGTGTGTGTGTGTGTGTCTATGTGTGTGTGTGTATGTGTACACCGTCTTGATCGAGCAGCCTTTATGTCCGAAAGAACATACACTACACACATATGAAATTAGATTATTGTTGTCAAAGAAATAATTCTGGAGTTTATCTAAACTCACACCAATGTTTGTGAAAATATCACTGCCTAAACGAAATCTGATAACTGTATTAAACTGTATACCATAGCACTATAAAAATAGTTACAGTCATGAACCTGTACGTTATCAGACATTGTGATTAAAAGATGACGTGAAGCGTCTGCGTTGTGTTTCAAGGCTATAAGTGTGGCATTATGAAATCACAAAGCGCCTGGGCCTGTTTCCCGGAAGTCTCTCTCCTCGTGGTTTTTGTGCGAGCACACAAAGCATCACATTTGTCGGAAGACTGTAAAGAAGAATTTGCAGGCCAGCTATATTGAGGACGTATACGGAAGGATCATATAAGGCAAACAAGTGAGACAGCGAACCTGTGCTCTTCAGTAATGCCTTTCACATTCCTTGCAGAACATGGTCGGTGGCCTGTGGAGCTTCACGAAGGAGTGGCAATACCTAAGTATCTTCCTGATGTACTTGTTGCTCTTAACGTTTCCCCTTACGCACTGAAACCAGGGTAGCGTGTTGCAGTCGGTGGCGATTCAAACCTTCCATTTAATATACATCAAGCAGGAATAATGCACTTAAAATGAATAATTACTGCTTTTCTGCAAATGGTGTTTGTCTTAACTTAAAAAAAAAAAAAGAAAACTGCATGGTATTCAGTTCACCTCATCAAAGAGTGCAGCACCAGTGATACACTAAAACTTTGGGCAAGAGTAAGTGACAAAAACAGGTTTTCTCTAAAAGTTTTAATTTGCAAATTGATGAGAATTTAAGTTAGAAGATCACATTTTACAGCTTCATATACAACACGGTTCAGCCACCTTTTTTCTTTGGCTGATTTTAAGTCCTAGAGGAAAAACAAACATCATTAACTTAATATAGTTTGCTTATTTTCATACACTAAACTATTTTGGATTTATATTGTAGAGTAAATCTTATTTGAACTACAAAAGTTTCATTGCACAAAGACTTACCGTAAGAATAATATCAGCCGCTCCCTACGTTCGTCCTGTAAATGATAGGTTGAAGGCAAAAGTAACTGACCCAGTCTGCACCATGACAGTGTGAAATCGGCCCATGAAACATGTCACTAAGTAAACCATTACTCTTGATATTTTTCCTCTACGTCTCTACACAACACAGAATGGCTGTAAGCACTATGGGACTTAACAAAATGGTTCAAATGGCTCTGAGTACTGTGGGACTTAATATCTGAGTCCCCTAGAACTTAGAACTACTTAAACCTTACTAACCTAAGGACATCACACACATCCATGCCCGAGGTAGGATTCGAACCTGCGACCGTAGCAAAAGCGCGGTTTCGGACTGAAGCACCTAGAACCGCGCGGCCACAGCGGCCGGCTCTCGGCGGCCCCCTTTGTGTTTTTTTCGAAGAGTATGCTTTGTGCGTGCAGCGGGTTTTAACCTTGCCCGTCTCTCTTTATCATCATACAACACTAACATTCCACAACACACAATACATACATGTAGTATTACAAATATTGTAATGGAGCATGTTGCAAATAAGTAAACAAAAGAAGCAGTTTGTGCCTTGTTGCTATATACCATCAACAATTTATTATTATTAAATTATAAGATGTATAGTTGACGCAGTACGCAGACAGGAACGAATCTTCTTGGCCATTTAAAAATATTTCTTAGAGTAGTAACCCAGCGACACAAAATACAGGACTTGCTCGTAGACCTTGAGAACGCTATTCCATGTCGAGCTGTTTCTATGATTGTTGCTGGTCTAACTTGGAAATACGTAGATAAGAAACCAGTAAATTGAGTGAAATTTGTCTGACTAGACTAGATGATATTCCATCTCTATGGAGAGCTAATACTCGCCCCTGGGACATTAGACCTTCACTCAGTTTTAAAACATGAAGAAAAATTCTTAATCAAGATGGTTGAAATTAAATTTCCCAATATTTACACCAAAATTCTATTAGGTGTTACGCAACTTCAGGTTGCTGCCAAATCTTCCAAGTACACACACACACAAAATTATCGAAACCAGATGATGATAGCACCAGTTATGAATTGTATCAATGTATCTGACTGTCTATACATGGAGTACATAGGGACCTGAAGATGGCATTAATGAGATGCCGAGCTGGCCGAAGTGGCCGTGCGGTTAAAGGCGCTGCAGTCTGGAACCGCAAGACCGCAACGGTCGCAGGTTCGAATCCTGCCTCGGACATGGATGTTTGTGATGTCCTTAGGTTAGTTAGGTTTAAGTAGTCCTAAGTTCTAGGGGACTAATGACCTCAGACGTTGAGTCCCATAGTGCTCAGAGCCAAAAAAAAAAAAAAAATTTGTTGCTGAAACTGGGTATCTAAAAAAAAATACAACTTCCTATAACATACGGCTGATTAGCGACTTTTCTTTGGTGAAGATTACAATATTGGCTTTTGCCGTCGAATATGACGAAATTATTGTCATAATTTAATAGTTTCTTTTAACACTGTATATTAATGCCAAATTAGAGTACTGTTCTATTTTGGGCGAGTGTTACGTGTATAGTAGTATCGTCGTGTGGAGGGGGCGTAATGTGGTGTCAATGGTTGTACAACGGAGCAGCTATTTGGTCAAACGAGAAAGCATGAGAGGACATCTAGCTGTCAACGAATGAACTGTTACTTAAGCAGAATATGAGTTTATGAGAAGGCGTAAATACCGGAACCAAAGTTAACGTACCTAATTTACACAGTAGCTAAATGCGATAGTGTGAATTGTTGCCAAACACTGAGATCGTCACTCTCTGCATTATGTTTCAAACCTCCAGAAGAGAGTTCCTAGTTGAGCTGTTTAAGATTCCGGATGCTGCGAGTGAGCACTTTCACAATGAATGTAAGCCATCTCTTAGTGAATTAGGATGATTAATGAGCTAATTACTCACATGTATTTAGAACTCTGGTATCGACAGTTACCGTCGTCCAAAGTCATAGATTGAATGTTTTGTGGAATAAATGATTACAAAAATTAGAACTATACGTTGTTCTACTAAATTAGAATTTATTTCTGGAAGAGCAGTAATTCTGTTTTACTAATACTGACCACGAAACCTTTGACCACGGTACACCACCGGTCTACGTTATTGTGACACTGTACTCTCTCGCCATATGTGTCTTTCCAGTGCTGCATTTCGCCTTGTCTTCAGTTTTATGGATAACGAAGCGCGACTGCATCCAACAGCGTAGGTGGAGGACAGCGAGAGGATATCCGGCGAATGGAGTGGACTGCACGTTCTCCCGACTTAAATCTCATCGAGAAAGTGTGGGAAGTGTTAGAGAGACGTACTTCATCAAGTTCACATGCACAGACGACCAACCAACAGTTGTCGACTCCGGGATGCAGGAATGGAACTCAGCACGAAATGAACTTCTTATCTTTCCTCCAGCATGGGTGCAGGCTGCAGAGCATGTACAACCGTCCGCGGTACTCACATATCATACACTCCTGGAAATTGAAATAAGAACACCGTGAATTCATTGTCCCAGAAAGGGGAAACTTTATTGACACATTCCTGGGGTCAGATACATCACATGATCACACTGACAGAACCACAGGCACATAGACACAGGCAACAGAGCATGCACAATGTCGGCACTAGTACAGTGTATATCCACCTTTCGCAGCAATGCAGGCTGCTATTCTCCCATGGAGACGATCGTAGAGATGCTGGATGTAGTCCTGTGGAACGGCTTGCCATGCCATTTCCACCTGGCGCCTCAGTTGGACCAGCGTTCGTGCTGGACGTGCAGACCGCGTGAGACGACGCTTCATCCAGTCCCAAACATGCTCAATGGGGGACAGATCCGGAGATCTTGCTGGCCAGGGTAGTTGACTTACACCTTCTAGAGCACGTTGGGTGGCACGGGATACATGCGGACGTGCATTGTCCTGTTGGAACAGCAAGTTCCCTTGCCGGTCTAGGAATGGTAGAACGATGGGTTCGATGACGGTTTGGATGTACCGTGCACTATTCAGTGTCCCCTCGACGATCACCAGTGGTGTATGGCTAGTGTAGGAGATCACTCCCCACACCATGATGCCGGGTGTTGGCCCTGTGTGCCTCGCTCGTATGCAGTCCTGATTGTGGCGCTCACCTGCACGGCGCCAAACACGCATACGACCATCATTGGCACCAAGGCAGAAGCGACTCTCATCGCTGAAGACGACACGTCTCCATTCGTCCCTCCATTCACGCCTGTCGCGACACCACTGGAGGCGGGCTGCACGATGTTGGGGCGTGAGCGGAAGACGGCCTAACGGTGTGCGGGACCGTAGCCCAGCTTCATGGAGACGGTTGCGAATGGTCCTCGCCGATACCCCAGGAGCAACAGTGTCCCTAATTTGCTGGGAAGTGGCAGTGCGGTCCCCTACGGCACTGCGTAGGATCCTACGGTCTTGGCGTGCATCCGTGCGTCGCTGCGGTCCGGTCCCAGGTCGACGGGCACGTGCACCTTCCGCCGACCCCTGGCGACAACATCGATGTACTGTGGAGACCTCACGCCCCACGTGTTGAGCAATTCGGCGGTACGTCCACCCGGCCTCCCGCATGCCCACTATACGCCCTCGCTCAAAGTCCGTCAACTGCACATACGGTTCACGTCCACGCTGTCGCGGCATGCTACCAGTGTTAAAGACTGCGATGGAGCTCCGTATGCCACGGCAAACTGGCTGACACTGACGGCGGCGGTGCACAAATGCTGCGCAGCTAGCGCCATTCGACGGCCAACACCGCTGTTCCTGGTGTGTCCGCTGTGCCGTGCGTGTGATCATTGCTTGTGCAGCCCTCTCGCAGTGTCCGGAGCAAGTATGGTGGGTCTGACACACCGGTGTCAATGTGTTCTTTTTTCCATTTCCAGGAGTGTATTAAGAACAGGGTCCCACGTCTAATGCTGCCCAGGGCACAATCAGGAATCGCGGTCACTTTAGCGTAATTATTGTCTTTGAATAAAGACGTCATTTCAGTTCGCCACATTGCGTATTTCTTACAGTTGTCTTCTGTACTGGACTGTTCTATGCAGTAGCAGTTCTTTCTAGGTATGGTCCAAGTTTCAGTGATCTTTGCCGCTTTTTCAGTGACACATTATGGGAAAGTTACTTTCGTCCCAAACTTTTTAACACCAGTGTATACCATACGATTATAGACAGTAAGATACAAATGGTTGTAGAGTTCAGATTTTTGGCGGTCTTGCCACAAGGTCTGTCACCAGTCTCTACAGCTGCACAGTCTAGCTCAGTGACGAAGAAGAGTGCATTAATTGAATCAAATCAATCCCTTTGACATTAGATTTAGGTTATTCAGAACATTGACTTTCGTTGGACATGCACCTAGAGATGATTAAATTGTTAGTTCAAAAGTCTTAATAAGTAATCTTTAATAATTCGCTATCAGACTAATTTTCCCCGACAATCTGCGATCACCGTCGGCTCGGCTAACCAGTGAACTATCGGCTCGTCAGGCAGACGAATTTTCTGGGTCCTAATTTGATTAATTCTACAGTATCGCAAGATGGCCAATATTTGCAGAGGCTGGCCAGAGGTTAGTTTCAAATTCACACCACGAGAGTGCCCGCCGTTTCCGCGGGACCCGCCGCCCTCTCAGTAGTCCCAGCCTCTGGACTGCGGGCTCTGACCGCTGCACAGAGGAGCTGGCGTAGCCGTAGGGCAGGTTACGATGGCTATACGGCCCCTTTCTTGCTGGCGGAAGCTTACTGTGTCGAGGACTACTCGGCCACAAAAATGTCGAAGACGCCATGATCGCCCACAGTTGTGACTAGTTGATCGAGATGAACGGAGGTGGATACTTACGACGGTCGTGAGGTGCGCCGTTTGCCGCCATGGACCGTCCCGCAAGCGATGCTGCCGATAGTTAAATTCATCTCCAAGTACACATTCAGAAACGTTCGTAGTTATCCTGCTAGTAAAAATTTTTGATAAAAAGCAAATTTTTGCCTCATGTATATTCAAAAGTTGCATGTGAAAATTTCGTTTCGTCGTCATTACGAGACATAGCACAAGAGCAGAGCAGGGACAACGTATGGAAAGAAATTAAACACCTTTGGCAAGATAGGAGTAACGTTACCATTAGAAACAATTACACTGTACGCAACAACATTGTGTTTCGCCGCTCTCACCCTGACAGCAACGACTGGTTATTATGCATTCCTGATGAGCTTGTTAACAGATTAATTTGGTATACTCATTTACGTTACGCACATTATGGAGCCAGAACTGTTATTTTTGCCAGCATGGAGAAACGTATTGACGAGTTTTAGCGTCATGTCTAATCTGCCAGAAAGCTAAATCAGACATGACATCACATATTCCTCCGTTACATCCGATTGTACCCATTAAATTGAGACATATGGCCGCTGTAGACATTTTTGGGCCGATTCCCAGGTCTAATAGAGGTTTTTGTTACATTTGTCGCTGTTGAACTCACTTCCAAATTTGTTACCTTCACTCCGTTACGCAAAGCTACTGGTAATGTATTGAAAGTAATTTTCGACAATGGACCACAATTTCGATCTGCGATATGGACACGTATGTTATGAGCTAGAAACATTTCTCCGATCTATATATCCAGGTATCACGCTTCTTCGAACCCTTCTGAACGATTAATGAAGGAAATTGGTAAACAATGTAGAATATACTGCCATAAAAGACATATTGATTGGGACACACACATACTCTCATTCCACGATGTAATTAATTCCATACCAAATGAATCTACTATGCTATTTCCGTTATATTGAAAAATGTTGAACCACCCAACATAATTAAAGAATTACTATCTTTTCCTACATCTCTTCAAATACACCACCATGAAATAATTGACATTGCTCTCAACAACATCAAACGTGCTGCACAGCGCCGGGGAAGACAACAAAAACAGGTTTGCACATGTCGCGAACTTCACATGGGACAGAAGATATTAGTACGCACTCACTATTTATCGAACAGAGGACAGAGTAGATGCAGTAAATTTGAGCTTCTATACGCTGGTCCATATAAAATTCGCAGCATTCCTCCCCCAATGTAGTACATATCGGAACTTTGAGAACCAGAAAAACCAAGGGCAGTCACCATATTTCCAATATTAAACCCTTTATCGAATGAATACACTTTATGACTTATCACACTGTAATGCCATTTCCAGATATTTACATAACCACTTATTGATGATGATTATATTTTTTCTTGGCAAGTGCCCAGCAAGTTAAGATTAGCAAGTAGCTTTTCATTATACCTCAGGCCGCGCACATTTTTCATTTTTTTAATGTATGTGTGATGGTTTTCGTATCGAAAGTAGAATTTTGTCTGTATGCACTATGAAATCTTTAAGATATAACGAACACCAGTTGACTCTGACATTTTGCCTTATGATATCCCAATTTCTTGACTATTCTACATTTTGGTACTACCTTATGATATTGTATGTACATTTTTGCACTTGAAAATTGTCTATGGTTTTGACCTAATACGTTTTCTGTTATGCTATGCTGTGTGCTTAGTTATATCTCTAGAAACAAGTTTTCATTTCATGAGTATATGATTTAAATGCAAGATATTAATGAATATTCACCATTTTCAGAAAGCAATAACGTATAAAAGAAATAAATTAAACAACCCCAGTGGTTTACTATGAAATGGAAATTTCACCATCGGAATGAACGAAAGAAAATGCAATACCTTCTCATGAAGAGTAAATGGATTAGACTTAGCAAAGATTACCAAAATATAATATATGCACCATATGATAGCAACCTTGACTAATTACTTTTCTTTCAAACGCAATTGTGGCGGACTGTCGAGCAGAGCTATGTATGTTAATTTTAGTGATGAAGTATGATAGAAGTAAGAAACTTAGTAATATATGAAATGATGATGCTGATGATGGTATTGATAAATAAGATATTGAATAATGATCTACTTTTGCAGAGGACAATAAATGATGGTGTATAGTTATATGAAGAAAACAGTAACGAATAAGGAAGTTTTTCTTTTCTTTTTTGCAGATGAGGATAATGATGAAGTTTATGTAGTCATTTAAGTATGTGTTGTAGTTCTATTTGACGGTATGTCGTATATTGCTTAGTATAATGGTGAAATGTTTTGGAAAGGGACAGCTAGAGTACATTAATCTTGAGCAGATGTATCATTACCTGTTAATTTGAAGTTTACCACTTTTCAGAATAATATACATTTCTTCTTTCAGCTCAATAATCCACACTGTATTCTTGCAGGAGAAGCTTTTCATGACATTAAAATAATTTCTGAAATATGTCGTTGTTATATGCTACAAGCACTTAGTTATTAAAGCTGTTCTAGTACTTGCATTTTTTTTACCCAGTTGTCTCTATCATTCATGAATGTGATCACATATACTCTACTTGTTTGGAAACCTTGCTACAGCTGACTCATGACGAATGATGTCGATAATCCTTATTTCCAGGATTAAGTCAAAAGCAAATATTTTCATGTCCCAGCAATTGACTATTGATCCCAACACAATGCATTGCTAGCAAAAAAAAAAAAAAAAATTACTAGTTCCAATTATTACCAGTATACAACAAAATAATGCTACCAGTTTAAGATATATTTAAAGTCCTACATATAATGCAAATTTTTCTGGTGTATTGATTCCATTATGTCTATGTATTATTGGACTAAACACCTTGAGTACTAGTTCCAATGTCTTGCATTTTACGTATGTCTTATGTCACCTGCATGATATCAAATATAGTCACTAGCAGCTTGTTGCTGCATGCAATAACTCCTGTTTTGACTGATGACTTCTGAATAATGCATAATAAATGCTTTGTAACTGGCCAACAAGTGCCACTAATTACTGTAATGGGATGACTTATGAATAATGTTTTGTAATACTCCATAAATGCTATGCCAATAATTACTGCAATGAGATGACTTAGATGACTTATGAATAATGTTTTGTAATACTCCATACATACTACATAAATGCTTTGTAACTGGCCAATGAGTGCCAATAATTACTGTAATGACATGATTTATGAATAATGTTTTATAATACTCTATAAATGCTATGCCAATAATTACTGCAATGAGATGACTTATGAATAATGATATGTAATTCTCCATACATGCTTTGTAACTGGCCAATGCGTGCCAATAGTTGTTCAAATTGGAAGACTCACTAGTGTAGTTCTGAATGATGACTAGCATAAGACTTAATGTATCCTTCACCTTCTGACCTAATTACCACCAATTACTGCGATATCTGTATGTCCTGTCCATCCTCATGATCATGGAGCACTCTATTTGGTTTTTGCACTAATGCTACATTGATGTAAGATTATGGATTCAACAAGAATGTGGTGTTGACTTATCAAGCTGTCCACCACTCTGACCGAAGGAGATGTCATTATGGTCCTACTGTTTGGTGTACCTAATGTGCTACCAAAACGATATCATACAATATTAATACGACATTTCAGTGTCTGGGCTATACTCATAAATACTTCAGGGAAGAGAACTTCAGACTGTCTCACTTGGTGTTGTGCTTCTGTAGAAAGATATGGACTTTTAGTGCAGCTATGTGCAACCCACTGTGCTACAGCCATGATGCTATCCTTCCCGTTCCTTTCCTAGATCTTGTAAAATGATAAAGACTTATACACTGCATGTGCACTTTATTTCATTTCTGAATGTGTTCAGTTCTTCCAAAATGCTAAAGACGTATACAGTGCCAGTGCACCCTATTTCATTTCTTAATATGTTCTGTACTCAGTGTGTGTACACTTGATGTCATTTCTTAATATGTTCTGTACTTATATTATTTACCAATAATGTTATATATATAAATATATAACATTATAACATATGACAATATATAACATATAACAATATATAACACTATTGATAAATAATATAGGTTATAGAAAAAATTGTTGCTCATGACAAGTCCAATTGACTAACCATCGCTGCCAAATTTTTACCCCCCCAGTGCAGGGTTATGTAAGAGGTCCATGACTAAGGAATTTATTGCTAACGCACTCGAGCAGATGTAACTTCGATGGATTGCTCACGCGCTGCCTGCGATATGTAAGCTACAATAGAGATGCACATCAGAGAGCAGTGTCGGCAGCAGTAGGAGTAGCTAGCAGTCGGGCGGTTGGGTCAGGTCGCTCTTAGACAGCAGTTGTCTAGTTGTATAGCTCACAGAGAGCACTTGTGTCCTGTATGGAATTATCAAGGCTGGTCGTGGAGAACGATGGCGGTGCCTGAGCGATGTAGTATAAGGTAAAAGCAAAAATTATTATTATTTATTGCCGCCCGCATATGTAATTTGCAACAACTCATTTTGTATTATTGTTATATCAAAGTAAAATGTAAATATTTTTCAATACTATTTCAATAATAATCTTTCTTATAAAGATAACTTTTGACAGTCATTCACCTGAATTTAAAGTTTTTACTAGTTTCTCCTATCCATAGTCATTCCAATTATCGTAAATAAAATGAGTTGTTTTTCATACATAACAAAATCTAGTGGACAGCATTGCACTGGGCGTGCCAGAAAAATTTCTTATAGGAGCAGATATATATACGCGTTATCCGGCGACGTCATTGAGATAAGAATCTTCAGTGTATTCAGAATGACTTTTCAGGGCCACGACGCAGCATTGCTGATGTCCAGATTTACCAGTTTAGATTCACAGCCAATTAATTATTGAAAGGTTATATATGAATCACATTTTTATTGAGAGGTTAGATACCATTTTTATTGCGAGGTTACGGAAAAAATTTAACTGTTGGGAGGTTACAAATGTGTTTTCTCAAGAGCATGTTCGCCGAACGCTTCGACAAGCATTTGATGCGATTCTGCAGCAGTTGTCTTCAAATGATAGCAGAAAGCCAATGCTGTCCGCAAATCGTAGTTCGCAGGCACAAACATCGACGTGTTTGAATCAGATACAGATGTATGGAATTTGGGTTACCGTCAGCTATTACAGGAAGCAGATGGCGCCATAGACGCGGTCTCAAGAGCCGACACTGACGGCTAGCACCATCTATAAGGAATATTCAAAATAACCATCGCGATCTAGACTGTTTTTTCACTGATTTTACATGCTGATAATCGTTTAGAACGCAACAGACCGGTCGCTATTCAAGATGATACCGGACAAGTTGTTTGAAGTGGCCCCGTCCTTCGTTACCTTTCAAGCTAGTGAAGAAATGTCTCGAAAGTTTCTCGTTACACTCTGTCGTAGTTCAAGGGCTGAACCGTTTTAATTGGCTGGCTCTGAGCACTATGGGACTCAACTTCTGAGGTCATCAGTCCCTTAGAACTACTTAAACCTAACTAACCTAAGGACATCACACATATCCATGTCCGAGGCAGGATTCGAAACTGCGACCGTAGCGGTCGCGCGGATCAAGACTGTAGCGCCTAGAACCACTCGACCACCCCGACCGGCCCGTTTTAATTCAATGCTGTTGACAGCATATATTCTTGTCCTGCGTAATAGTACCTGGCGTACATAAATTTACAGTTCTACTCGTGTAGCAGATTACCTCGCCAATTTATTATGTGTTATTGGAGGAACAATAAAGTTAATATTACCAGAACAAACGCACTTTCTCTTCTCTGTGGCTTCCCTTTGTTGTCCTATTAATTACATTAATTAACGATCAACTGAACCACTGCGGGAAGAGAATTAGGTTTTCGAACTTTCAGCATTGCAGTGCGTCAGCAATCGTAAGTATCGAAATAATTATGTAAAATCTGCCTCGATTGCACGAACTACCTGGTGTTTACCTAGGTTTCAGCGTGGGTAACCACGTCTTCTTCAGAACAAATATAAAACAGCTTGCCTAAATAGGCATAGTCGAAGGCTAAAATCAACACCTACAGCGGCAAGACCCCATAAAATTTTTTTACAAATACACGGTACATACGTACCAAGTCAATAATATTACTTATCTCAGCCCTGTCTGTGCTGCCTCGTCCCAGCCAATGTGCGATGGTCACTGGCTCTCCACCGAACTGAGGCACTGCAGGCTGCTCACATGCACGGCTATCGAAATAACTGCGCACGCGCGTGGCCAGGAAACGCTCTTCTTATGCATGGGATAAATAATGCAACACATCTTTTTCTGAAAGCAGGTTGGCTTTATTCAGGATTCCAGCACACCATATTATTCCCCACTCTTTTGGCTAAAACACTCTTGTTTTCATCATAATCTCCGTTCTATGCGACGGCCTTACGCCACCTTACTGGGACGACCTGCATGCCAGCATGATACCACTCTACTGATCGACGTCTTGCTGCACCAATAACCTCCCCATCATCCACTTACTGCTACCCGCGGAGTTAATCCTTCATTGTACCAAACAGATGGAAGTCAGAAGGTGCGAGATCCGTGCTGTAGGGTGGATGAGGAAGAAGAGTCCAATGAAGTTTCGTGAGCTCCTCTCTGGTGCGCAGACTTGTGCGGTGCCTTACGTTGTCATGGCGAAGAAGTTCGTTTGTATTTTTGTGGTGAGTTAAAACACTGCAGGAGTCATAACTGTGTGCCGTCATCGGCCATGCATAAGATCGAACAGGTATGACGAGCTGCCGCGCGGGGTAGCCGAGCGGTCAGGGGCACCTTGCACGGTCCGCGCGGCTCCTCCCGTCGGAGGTTCGAGTCCTACCTCGGGCACGGGTGTGTGTGTTGTCCTTACCGTAAGTTAGATTAAGTAGTGCGTAAGCTTAGGGATCGATGACCTTAGCAGTATAGTCCCATAAGACCTTACCACAATTTTCCAAACGTTTTTTGCGCGACCTTGATGCGATGATGACAGACGCTTCGCCAAACGACTCAACGGTGTCTTTGTTCACTGCCATACGTCCATAGACATTCTTCGAGCGCGTATAAATATCTGCGATGCTCCGGTTTTCCGCCAAAAGAAACTCAACGACGGTTTCTGCTTGGAACGCACCTCTGCCACCGTCCACATTTTAAAGCCTACGTAAAGCGCCGCCACCTATCGGAACTTCATGTAACTACAGAGGCCGAATCGGGTATATTCGACGATGCCCCACAACACATTCCTCATTTTTTCACCCAAAATCGGCAGAGAAAAAATGTGTTGCGTTACTTATTGAACGCCTCTCGTACGTTGCTGTTTGTTGTGGTCTTCAGTCCAGAGACTGGGTTGATGGCACTCTCCATGCCACGCTGTCCTGTGCACAAGCCTTTTCATCTCCGAATAACTACTGCAACTGACCAGTCCGTCCCTGATGGGGAATGGAAGTCACAATAAAGTAAGAAAAAAAAAGAAACCTGCAAGCTGCATCCTTCTGAATCTGCTTAGTATATTCATCTCTTGGTCTCTCTCTACGACTTTTACCCTACACGCTTCACTCCAATACTCAATTGGAGATCCCTTGACGCCTCAGAACGTGTCCTACCCTTCACCTAGTCAAGTTGTGCCACAAATTCCTCTTCTCCCCAATTCTAGTCAGTACCTCCTCATTAGTTACGCGATCTATTCATCTAATCTTCAGCGTTCTTCTGTAACACCACATTTCAAAGCTTCTATTCTCCTTTTGTCTAAACTCTTTTATCACCTATGTTTCCCTTCCATGCATCGCTATGCTCCAAGCAAATACTTTCAGAAAGGACTTCCTGACACTTAAGCCTACACTCGACGTTAAAAAATTTCTGTTCTTCAGAAACCATTTCCTTTCCACAGACAGTGTACATTTTATATCCTCTCTATTTCGATCATCATAAGTTATTTTGCTTCCCAGGTAGCAAACTCATCTACTACTTTAAGCATCTCATTTCCTAAGTTAATTCCCTCAGCATTCGGCTACATTACATTATCCTCCTTTTGCTTTTGTTGATGTTCATCTTATATCCTGCTTTCAAGACCTTGTATCTATAACGTTAAAAATACTTATTATGAAAAACGCATATAATGAATTTCGTATGAGTATATATTTTAATGGTGATTGCGAATTGATACCTTTTTTATGCTTGTCTCTGTTACTTGTGGAAATCGGTCTGATAACGATCGTGTGATGGAAAACAGTTGTCTATTAAGGATTATACTAATTAAGCAGATTGTGATGGTTCAACACTGTTGTTACTAATATTTCAATCTGAGCGTCACTGTTTCTGCAAAGTATTCATAACTGTACACAATGTACTATAATCGCGAAAACCGATAGTGATGGAAAGCATACGATAACTGAAGTGACCCGGCCGTGGTGGACAAGCGGTTCTAGGCGCTTCAGTCTGGAACCGCCCGACCGCTACGGTCGCAGTTTCGAATCCTGCCTCGGGCATGGATGTGTGTGATGTCCTTAGGTTAGTTAGGTTTAAGTAGTTCTAAGTTCTAGGGGACTGATGACCTCAGATGTTGAGTCCCATAATGCTCAGCGCCATTTGAACCATTTTTTGGTTAAGTGCCGTAGTGCTCAGAGTCATTTGAACCATTTTTTGAACTGAACTGAAAACATTGCGGTGAACATGGGTCTGTCAAGGAGGTTTGCGGCAGTGTGAGTACGAGCTACCGCTGACTTGAGTTCGGCGTATTTTAATTAGTTTTATTTATCGATATATTTAATCTTTCAAGATTAGGGCCCTCAGGCGCTCTTAACATCCAACTAATCATTCTAAGTACTGGGGTTATGGAAACATCAAGAGAAGTGCATCATTTAACAAGAATTCAGATGCTAGCCAACACTGTTGTATTTCACCACGATATGTATTTCGAAAGCATACATTTATTCAATTTCCAAACATACGAATATGAAACTTTACACACATATTATTAGTTTTATTTATCGATATATTTAATCTTTCAAGATTAGGGCCCTCAGGCGCTCTTAACATCAAACTGATCATTCTAAGTACTGGGGTTATGGAAACATCAAGAGAAGTGCATCATTTAACATGAATTCAGATGCTAGCCAACACTGTTGTATTTCACCACGATATGTATTTCGAAAGCATACATTTATTCAATTTCAAAACATACGAATATGAAACTTTACACACATACACTCCTGGAAATGGAAAAAAGAACACATTGACACCGGTGTGTCAGACCCACCATACTTGCTCCGGACACTGCGAGAGGGCTGTACAAGCAATGATCACACGCACGGCACAGCGGACACACCAGGAACCGCGGTGTTGGCCGTCGAATGGCGCTAGCTGCGCAGCATTTGTGCACCGCCGCCGTCAGTGTCAGCCAGTTTGCCGTGGCATACGGAGCTCCATCGCAGTCTTTAACACTGGTAGCATGCCGCGACAGCGTGGACGTGAACCGTATGTGCAGTTGACGGACTTTGAGCGAGGGCGTATAGTGGGCATGCGGGAGGCCGGGTGGACGTACCGCCGAATTGCTCAACACGTGGGGCGTGAGGTCTCCACAGTACATCGATGTTGTCGCCAGTGGTCGGCGGAAGGTGCACGTGCCCGTCGACCTGGGACCGGACCGCAGCGACGCACGGATGCACGCCAAGACCGTAGGATCCTACGCAGTGCCGTAGGGGACCGCACCGCCACTTCCCAGCAAATTAGGGACACTGTTGCTCCTGGGGTATCGGCGAGGACCATTCGCAACCGTCTCCATGCAGCTGGGCTACGGTCCCGCACACCGTTAGGCCGTCTTCCGCTCACGCCCCAACATCGTGCAGCCCGCCTCCAGTGGTGTCGCGACAGGCGTGAATGGAGGGACGAATGGAGACGTGTCGTCTTCAGCGATGAGAGTCGCTTCTGCCTTGGTGCCAATGATGGTCGTATGCGTGTTTGGCGCCGTGCAGGTGAGCGCCACAATCAGGACTGCGTACGACCGAGGCACACAGGGCCAACACCCGGCATCATGGTGTGGGGAGCGATCTCCTACACTGGCCGTACACCACTGGTGATCGTCGAGGGGACACTGAATAGTGCACGGTACATCCAAACCGTCATCGAACCCATCGTTCAACCATTCCTAGACCGGCAAGGGAACTTGCTGTTCCAACAGGACAATGCACGTCCGCATGTATCCCGTGCCACCCAACGTGCTCTAGAAGGTGCAAGTCAACTACCCTGGCCAGCAAGATCTCCGGATCTGTCCCCCATTGAGCATGTTTGGGACTGGATGAAGCGTCGTCTCACGCGGTCTGCCCGTCCAGCACGAACGCTGGTCCAACTGAGGCGCCAGGTGGAAATGGCATGGCAAGCCGTTCCACAGGACTACATCCAGCATCTCCACGATCGTCTCCATGGGAGAATAGCAGCCTGCATTGCTGCGAAAGGTGGATATACACTGTACTAGTGCCGACATTGTGCATGCTCTGTTGCCTGTGTCTATGTGCCTGTGGTTCTGTCAGTGTGATCATATGATGTATCTGACCCCAGGAATGTGTCAATAAAGTTTCCCCTTCCTGGGACAATGAATTCACGGTGTTCTTATTTCAATTTCTAGAAGTGTATTTACAAACCTCTGAAGTTCAGATCACATATTTCAATATATCCTCCATCGGCGACACGAACAGTATCACATCGATACTCAGATTCCTCCCTACTTGGTAAGCATGTCCTTCGTCAATGATGTTATGGCAGTACGGATCCAGTTCTTCAACTCTTCCACGTACTGTGGGAATGGTGATACATAAGCGCTGTCTGTAACGAAACCCCACAGGAAGAAGTCAGAGCGTGTCAAATCCGGTGACCTTTGGAGCCCGACTGAGGCATGCTAAGTCGCAAGCTCCTTGATGACCACTCCAACTGTGCGGTAAAGTTCCATTCAGATTTTCATGCACTTGGCGACTCCAGTGAGGGGGTGCCCCGTCTTGTTAAAAAATGAAGTCGTCTTCGTGCAGCCTCGGAAACAACGTTTTGTAACGTACCGAGATACTGCTGACTGTTAACCATGTTTCCGTCAAAGAAGAATGGGCCGTAAACAGATGATTGGGATATCACACAAAACTGGCTTTGGGAGAATCTCGTACATGTTCAATGGCTGCGAGTTGGATCTGTAGGCATGCGAACATTGTGTTTTTTACCTAACCACTAACATGGAAAGTCGGTTCATCACTAAACACGATGCGTTGTGCGAAAGTGTTATCATTGTGAATGGCGTCAAGAATACTTTCTTTCTTTCTTGGGGCCTTTGTCACACTTCAACGCAGGGGCGGCCGTGTTACTTTTGATTTGGCAGTGTTAGTGGAAGATGGTGGCCCGATGCCCTTCCTGCCACCACTCAACCCCCCCTCCCCCCTCCCAGAACGGAAAAAGTATACCCCAGCTGTCTGCATCTAGTGTTCGTCATGGTATAGTGTGGAACGTGGAGACCAGCCTGGTATTCACCTATTGGGATGTAGAAAACCGCCTAAAAACCACATCCAGGCTGGCCCTCCTTGATAATCCGCCGGGCGGATTCGATCCGGGGCTGGCGCAGTTACCCGAGTCCAGGAAGCACAGCGTATTAGCGCTCTCGGCTATCCTGACGAGTCAATAGCGTAAAAACTCGTTACAAATTGTCACACGATCCGTTTGCCATCAGGACGCAGAGCTTTTAACAGCGATGCAGAGCTTTTAACAGCTTTAACTTGCATGGCTTCCTAACGAACCTATGTCTCTAAACACGCAAATTGTTGTTGTAGTCTGTTGTAACTCCCGACTGGCACGACTAGTTGATTTTGAAGAACTACATTGGAAAAACGGTTTGAATTTGTCCAACATTTTCTTCAGGAACACGAGGGTGTTCAGGACTCTTTCCTTTATATACACATCCTGTGCCCAGAAACTGTTGGTATCATCTGCGCATGTTTAGCCCATTCGGAGGCTCAATTTGATACCTCAGTTTGATTTGCAGCTCCTTGTATTGGCCGTATTTGAAGTTAAAATTGTTGGATGTGAGGTCTTCCCGTTATGCAAAACGCCGTTTTTCTCAGTACCCAAACCTGTTTCTCCACCACTGTGCCATCATCAGTGGGTTTTCGTTTTTATTTATTCTGCACTGTGAAAATTTTTCATAAATGATTATAATATTATGTGCATTTTTAGTTCAAACAACAGATCGTTTCCTTTTGTAAATACATCTACATTTGCTGTGAATGAATTTTCTGGATCACTTGTGTGTTAATTAATGCAAGTAGCTTGACATCTGCAACCAAACGATGTTGATGAGAAAGTTTTTTGCTGGGAGTTAACCTATCTTCTAGAATGTAATTTAGGTTTTCGCGCCTATATTCGTTTATACTTACATTTCCGTGTGGCAAACACTTCCATTATCCGCATCATGCTAAGGTGTTGTGATGCACACGTAACTATAACGGGTACTCTCTACAAATAACGTAGTAAAACACTTTTCACTTCACCAGAACACAGCGTGAATGTGGTTTGTTATGTGTCCCAGCCCAAACAGTGTTCATTTGTTCACCAGAGAGTTCGGCACCAAATTTGAATTTTATTTGCATTTTATCTTTGTGTGTGTGTGTGTGTGTGTGTGTGTGAAGGCTTTATCTGTTTGTGCTGTTTTTATTTGTAAAGTTCCTTGAATGTGTTAAATAGTGTGCCCTTGCAGAGTGTAGTGTATTCGTTTAAGACATGTTTTCCTTCTGCTACTGCCTGCTGTATATGGACGTTTTCCTCAATGGTCAATTTGCTCTATAGGCTGTGGCTGGGTTTTGGTATTTTTAAGCCTGTTTCTATTGTGGTTGGGTGGTGACTGTTGGCTACAAGGTGGTCAGCAAATGTGCTATGGGAGCTGTAGCTTTTTAAAGCTCTGAGATGTTCTGAACATCTTGTTTTGAAGTTTCTGTATGTTTGTCCTATGTACACTAATTGGCAAGTGTTGCATGTGAGTTAATATATTCCTGATCTGTTAAATTTATCCGTGGGTGTTTCTTGTGTTCTGATCTTTTTCTGTCTTGTGTTCTCCGTCCTATATCATACTTGGAGTCCCTGTATCTTTAATGTGTTGCGTATTCTGTGAACAATCTTGTTATTGTAGGTGAGTATTTGCCATTTCGTTTTGTGTGTGTGTTGTTGCTGTGTTGTGTCTTGTGTGTGGTCATTGTTTGTGTTTTGTGTTATTCTGTACTGGGCGAGGATTTGTGTGTGTGTGGTGTGTTCATTTTTGTACTGTTTGCATATTTTTGATTTAACTTGTCTACCATATGGGTAGTATAACGATTTTCTACTGCTATTCATTTTATTCTGTTTGCTTCTTGTGTGTAGTTCTGTTTGTTCATGGGTTTTCTGTTTTATCTGTGGAACATGAGTTTTAAGTTTGCATGCTTATGTGTCAATGGGTGGTTTGATAGGTTGTGAATGGTGGTGCTTGTGGTTGTTAGTTTTCTGAATATTGTGAAGTTGTGTGTGTTGTTTGTTTTTTGTATGGTGAGATCTAGAAAGTGTAGTATGTTATTGGCTTCTGTTTCTAATGTGAAGTTAATTTTTGGGTGTAAGTTGTTTATTTCATTGTGTAGCTGTTCTATGTGTGTATGTGGTTCATCAATCAAGCATATTATGCCATCGACATAACGGTACCAGTATATAGCTTTGTAGTTCTTTGGTTTTATTATGTGTCTGAAGATCGTGTTCTCAAGGTTGTTCATGAATATGTTAGCTAGGAGGCCACTGATTGGTGATCCCATTGGCAGAGATTCAAATTCTTTGTTGAATACAACACAGTTTTGGGATGTTGTGGTTTGAGTATGGTTGTTATTTCATTTATGTGTGTGTGAAGTATATTTCTTTGTTGTTTTAATCTTTGTGTGATGATTTCATTTATTGGAATGCAAGTGTACATTGATGTGATGTTGAACGATATGAGGGTTGCAGTGTCTGGTATGTGTATATTCTTGATTCTGTCTATTAATTCCTTTCAGTTTTCCAGATTCCTTTTGTTATCAGACGTGTACAGTTTTTTCAGTAGTGTGTGTGTTTGTTGGGCTAGGTGGTAGGATGGAGCATTTCGAAAGGGCAAGGGCACACTATTTAACACATTCAAGGGACTTTATTTACAAACAAAAACAGCACAAACAGATAAAGTCTACACACACACACACACACACACAGTTATAGTTACGTGTGCATCACAACACCTCAGCGTGATGCGGAGAATGGATGTACTTGCCACACGAAAACGTAAGTAAAAACTAATATAGGCGCGTAAACATCGAGAAAAACTAAATTACATTCTAGAAGATACGTTAACTCCCAGCAAAAAACTTTCTCATCAACATCGTTTGGTTGCAGATGTCAAGCTACCTGCAGTAATTAACACACAAGTGATCCAGGAAATTCATGCACACCAATTGTAAAGGTCCAGAATGAGATTTTCACTCTGCTGCGGAGTGTGCGCTGATATGAAACTTCCTGGCAGATTAAAACTGTGTGCCCGACCGAGACTCGAACTCGGGACCTTTGCCTTTCGCGGGCAAGTGCTCTACCATCTGAGCTACCGAAGCACGACTCACGCCCGGTACTCACAGCTTTACTTCTGCCAGTATCTCGTCTCCTACCTTCCAAACTTTACAGAAGCTCTTCTGCTAGTTTCGCAGAAGAGCTTCTGTAAAGTTTGGAAGGTAGGAGACGAGATACTGGCAGAAGTAAAGCTGTGAGTACCGGGCGTGAGTCGTGCTTCGGTAGCTCAGATGGTAGAGCACTTGCCCGCGAAAGGCAAAGGTCCCGAGTTCGAGTCTCGGTCGGGCACACAGTTTTAATCTGCCAGGAAGTTTCAATGTAAAGGTATTTACAAAAATAAACGATCTGTGGTTTGAACTAAAGATGCACATAATTTTATAATCATTTAACGAAAATGTTCACACTGCAGAATAAATAAAAATGAAAACCCACTGATGATGGCACCGGGCGGATCACACATCCAACAATTTTGATATCTCAGCCTGTCTTTGCACTGTAATCACGGAATTGCACTTCGCAAACTCGAGAACACAAAATGATTTCTGATGTGGAGTAGCTATTTTAAACATATGACGTTTACCAAGCGCCGCGCGGAGTAGCCGCGCGGTTAGAGGCGCCATGTCGCTGACTACGCGGCCCCTCCCGCCGGAAGTTTGAGTCCTCCCTCGGGCATGGGTGTTTGTGTTGTTCTTAGCATAAGTTAGTTGAAGTAGTGTGTAAGTCTAGGGACCGATGACCTCAGCAGTTTGGTCCCGTAGGAATGCACACACATTTGAACATTCGTTTACAAAGCAAAACAGAAGACAAGTGGCATCTAGCGGCTAGTAATATAAACTAGACTACGTAATCGTATCTCCAATAACCGAGTCGAGGCGCAGCGATCGATAGTTTGGACAAAATAATACTTTGTAAGACGTATATTCTTTTTGAAACACCCTGCACATTGCGCCAGTCGCGGTCAGAACAGTGTTCTGTGTAGTGTTCGTATGCCAGATGCATACGTAACCGAGGTAACCGAAGTGTTCGTTGTCTCAAGAGGCACTGTATCGAAGCTTTATACCGCATACAGAGTAAGCGGGGAGACATCATCCGCTAACTCACAACAAGGAAGGAAGTGTGTGTTGTGTGACCATGAAAGACTGTCGTTGAAGAGGCTTGTGGCGAAAAATAAATGGACCATAGCTGTAAAAGTGTTGCAGAACTGAATGACGCTCTCGCGAACCCTGTCAGCACCAAAACAAGTGGAAAGGAGCTTCATAAGAAGGAAATTGCAGGGCGGGCTGGAATTGCAAAACCACTTATCATATGAGATGCAAACGTCCGTACCAGGGGAACATGGCGCCGAAGCCATAAGACCTGGTCTATGGAGCAATGGCAGGAAGTAATTTGGTCGGATGAACCTTGTTTCAAACTGTTTCCAACTCCTGGCCGAGTATATGTTCCTAGAATTAAAATAGAAGAACTGAAAGATAAGTTGCAATTCTGTAACAGATGAAAATGTAGCTTTAAGGCATCTTTTCCATATGAATGAATTCAGAAAAACATTTGGATTCTGGGTTTTATCATGAACACACTTTTTTAGAAGTTCAGGATTGGACAGAAACCTGTAAGTGTTTTACAATATCCGGGATACAATTTGGAAGCCTCTTCTTGTGAATGTAGAGGGTTGTTCACCGAGCTAGTATTGAATTGCTGCTTTAAAGAGTAGGGATCGCAGAAAGGTTGCGTCAAACATTTAATTGTTTTTAAGGCACTTCGGATGCGATTTCATCACTGAAACTCTGCGTAGTTCTTAGCGTGGCTAAGTCGCGGATTACAGCAGCCGGCAACGGGTGCGACTGCAACTCTTGCGTTCGCCTCATGCACAGGTAGCGGAAGCGAATTAAGTGCGTCCACCGTCTACTGCCAGTGACCAAGGGAAAGTCTCTGCACCAAGCTCCAATGAGATTCGAACGTAGTCAGACCTCTACCGAAACTCCTAACCGAAAGCTCCGCATCTGAAAATTGCTACTCTCCACCTTGCCTCGCTGCAGTGCCTCCTCGCTTAGTCCTCGGCCAACCGCAGGGCACACAGAAGACGCAACTTATAACCCGAAATATAGAAAATGTAAGCTCCCACCTGCGTCTCCAAGAAGGAAGAAGCAATCAAATTCGCTCCCGCCTAAGGCAGAAAGCGCGCCCAGAAATGTCACCTCTAGCGAAACGCTGGTGTCCAACATCCTCCGCCACAAGAATTTCGACAGATGTCAGGCATGTTATTCTAAGCTGCTTGTTTGATTTCCCGAGTCCGGGGAAGATGCTTTCAGGCTCTGAAATCTCTGCCGCTTGCGTTCAACCATCATGGGCCGGACTCACTGCATTAACTGGCGCATACCCCTCCGACCTCTGCAGCTGTAGCTAATGACCTAGCTCCGCCCTCAGTATTGTCCGCTCTTGCTTCTGAGAGAAGGGTTTGGCCAGCAGGTGCGGCCAAGCACAAACACAACACTGACCCCTGTTGCCAGCAACACCCTCGGAGACCGCCCACACAACGTCTGATGCAATTCGTCCCGCTCAGCAGAGCCGAGAGACCCGAAACTCTGGGCCAGAAAGCTACATTTGTCTGACACGTGAATTGTTACAATATAAACTGCAAGATAAAATTACGTAACGAAATTAATGGATAACCATTATGAAGTGTTGGCAGAAGAGCCAACACCGTTTTGCTAGAGGAGGCCGAAATGCACGCGTTTAATTACACGCAGACTGGCGTGAGGTCTGGAACAATTAAAGGAGTTGAGTCTAATAAGAAAAGAACGTAGTTCTTGGAATACTTAACTTTAATCCATATTTGGTGTACAGCGCTCTTGACGGTACATGTTTTATAATTTCAATATTAATTGAATACGGCGCCTTGCTAGGTCGTAGCAAATGACGTAGCTGAATGCTATGCTAACTATCGTCTCGGCAAATGAGAGCGTGATTGTCAGTGAACCATTCCTATGAACGTCGGCTGTACGACTGGGCGAGTGCTAGTAAGTCTCTCTAGACCTGCCGTGTGGCGGCACTCGGTCTGCGATCACTGACAGTGGCGACACGCGGGTCCGACGTATACTAGCGGACCGCGGCCGATTTAAAGGCTACCACCTAGCAAGTGTGGTGTCTGGCGGTGACACCACACATTACACATGAACCTCGTAACCTCTGATTGAACTAAAAGGGAAAGTAAGTCCAATAGACTCGAGTGTGTTTTATGCCTATATAAGACTGAATGTGAGGCGATGACCGATTATTTCGCCACGTCACAACTTTAGTAGTGCATGAGTATAATAATAGACACAAGTTACACTGTCGGAAATGAAAATTAGTATACGCTTTGAGAGATTTCCAGTTCGCTCAAGATTTATTGTTGCAGCAGGGTATATGGAGTACACGAAATGATTATATTTACAGATCAATAGGGCAAGCGCTTCTGAGGTACCAGGAATCACCCACGCTGAAACACCGATATTAATGCGTGCTGCAGCCTACACGGGCCGCAATGCCAGTCGATCGAACAGATGGCGAGTACTGTCCTGGAATAAGTTATGCCACGCCTGATCTACCTCTCCACGTAGTTTTGTATGCGTCCTCGGTTGACGAGTCACGCAATTCGCTTCTCGTCCCATCATTTCCACGACATGCTGCCCAGGGAAGTTGCTGCACGGCTTGCAGAGTTTCACGGGCAGTGTGTGAGCGCGCATTATCCTTTTGGAACACCGGATCACCTTCCTGTTGCAAGAACGGCAAAAGAAGGGGTATATGACTAGTCTACACGTATCGAAGGTGAACGAGAGTTGGAGTATATCGCACCCCAGACCATAGGTCCAGGGGTGACACCAGTGCGTCTTTGGCGAATGCACTCTACGAAACAGCGCTCACCAGATATACGTCGTGCACGCAGAATCTGCTTTCATATCTGAAGACCACGGCGTCCTATTACATCTTCCAAGTGATCCTGTGACGACACTAGTCGAGCCACGCACGTCGATGCTGTGACGTGAGTGGAGGACGGGCTAGAGGTGAGCATTCTCATAGTCCCATTGCTAACAGTTGCTTCGTAATAGTTAATGTTGACACATCTGTGCTCACAAGCCCTCTTATCTGTGCTGTGGCAACTGTACGATAATATGTTGTTGTTGTTGTTGTTCTGGTCTTCAGTCTAGAGACTGGTTTGATGCAACTCTCCATGCTACTCTATCCTGTGCAAGATTCTTCATCTCCTGGTACCTACTGCAACCTACATCCTTCTGAATCTGCTTAGTGTATTCGTCTCTTGGTCTCCCTTTATGATTTCTACCATCCACGCTGCCCTCCAATACTAAATTGGTGATCCCTTGATGCCTCAGAACATGTACTACCAACCGATCCCTTCTTCTAGTCGAGTTGTGCCACAAACTCCTCTTCTCCCCAATGCTGTTCAATACTTCCTCATTAGTTATGTGATCTACCCATCTAATCTTCAGCATTCTTCTGTAGCACCACATTTCAAAGGCTTCTATTCTCTTCTTGTTCAAACTATTTATCGTCCACGTTTCACTTCCATACATGGCTACACTCCATACAAATACTGTCAGAAACGACTTCCTGACATTTAAATCCATACTCGATGTTAACAAATTTCTCTTCTTCAGAAACGCTTTCCTTGCCATTGCCAGTCTACATTTTATATCCTCTCTACTTCGACCATCATCAGTTACTTTGCTCCCCAAATAGCAAAACTCATTTACTACTTTAAGTGTCTCATTTCCTAATCTAACACCCTCAGCATCACCCGACTTAATTCGACTACATTCCATTATCCTCGTTTTGCGTTTGTTGATGTTCATCTTATATCCTCCTTTCAAGACACTGTCCATTCCGTTCAAGTGCTCTTCCAAGTCCTTTGCTGTCTCTCACAGAATTACAATGTCATCGGCGAACCTTAAAGTTTTTATTTCTTCTCCATGGACTTTAATACCTACTCCAAGTTTTTCTTTTGTTTCCTTTACTGCTTGCTCAATATACAGATTTAATAACATCGGGGACAGGCTACAGCCCTGTCTCACTCCCTTCCCAACCACTGGTTCCCTTTCATGTCCCTCGACTCTTATAACTGCCATCTGGTTTCTGTACAAATTGTAAATAGCCTTTCGCTCCCTGTATTTTACCCCTGCCACCTTCAGAATTTGAAAGAGATTTTTTTTATAATGTATACGAATCAGTGAGTTGTTTTTTTTCTCTGCATCGAACTGTCTTCCCACAGACACGTCACAAACTTCATGACCTAATGTTTTTTGATGGTCGTAACTGCACCACTAAGTGCATTACGCCTGTCAGTATAGACTAAATGTTACTTGTTCCTGCGTCCATACTTCCAACACTTCATCTACAGCGCGAGAAGAATAAGCAGTAGTGGCTTGCTCTTGCCACACAAGCTTGGAAGTACTATCCAACCTCAGAACATACGACTTGTAATATCTATAATTATTAGTCTCCAAATGACTTACATACTGAGGTAACGTTGTTCACTACACCATGCTCAGTCACCAATAGAAATATTTGCACTCATACTCCTTACACCCTGCCCAAGCGAGACCTTGTGTTTCGATGATAATGAGAGGACAGACATTTACAGTACTCACTTACACAAGGAACTGGGGTGCTTGTGCACCGAGGAGTCGATGAGATAATCATGGTGCGTGGTAGTCACGTAATTTTTCTGGTCGCCACCAACCTAACTCGACATACGAACCACTGCGATAGTCATATACACAGATGTTTCAGAAGTAACACAATCTAGTACGCGGGGCTAGTTCTAATCGTCTAGGGTTCTCACTACCCGTGCCGTATTGGAGAATAACGCAGCAGTGGCGCTTCGAAAGGACTAGTGATTCCACAAGTTTACATTTCACGATCTGTGGATATATGTTCTGAAATTTTCAACGGTCTAGGTGCAAGCGGAAGTCTTCCTGGATGGAGCGACGATGTCTTCTGCCCAGCTGAGATATTCATCTAAAGTTACACCCAAGTTATTCGCTGTATTGGAATACCGTCGAGGACAAATGTTTGCAGAATTCATAACGTATTAACTTCTGATGAGGTACTAAAATTACTTGGGACTTTTTCACTTAAAGTGGCAGGTTTGCACCCATCTCATATCGAAGACAGATAATCATTCATGAGGGTGACTGCATTATTGACGTTTTCAGGCCTGGCACACAGATAAAGTTGGGGGTCGTCGGCACAGAAATGATATTTCTAGGAGGACAGGAACGATGGGATATCGTTGACACGTGAGGGAAACAGTATTGGATCCAGAACTGATCCCTGTGGCACTTTCATGTGGACATGTTTCCAGGACAGCTTTTAACCCCCACAGACAACACGTTGCTGTCTGTTTATCAAGTAGCTCTCCCACCACTTCAGTATCCTATCTAAAAATTTCAGCTGGCGTATTTTTCTGGATAATATGTCAAAGTTGACTTTGACAGACACTTCGTTGAAATCTAGTGACTGGTGCTGAGTTCGACAGCGGCTACCTAAAAATAATTTCTGATTTTGTCTTTCCGACATCCGAGCTACGGAGATGCCTCCACAGAAACGCGAGTGTTGTATGGCTGCATAAAAAGGAACAATCGTGCCTCACTTGAGCATTCCCAACGAATTACTTTAGCACGATTCGCTGTTTTCTGTATTCTTCGTAGCGCTCCGGTTTCTACTTTTCCTTGGTACGCTTATGAGATGCATCCTTGTCGTTCATCATGTGACGTAAGACAGCTTTCAGGAAAGAAACAGGATTTTTTCATAGATGTATTGTATGTATAGGAGCGCATTTGTCGTAGAATTCACAAAGTTCACGAATTTTGGCCTCAATTGTGGCACTCTGATTATTTGATGGCCTTGGGTTTCTGTGCAGTCATGAGTTAGAGCCTCAAAAACCGTATGTTTAATAATTCTACAAGTTACATGACGCGATTTGAGTTCTCGGGGCTGTGAGGAGTAGAGATATGCGGAGAGGCTACAGCCGAAAGTTTGACCTGTATTTTTCCCGAAAACTTTTTTGTTGCGATTGTATCTACTGGGTGATTCCATGACCATGTTACAAACCTTCAGGCATGATGGAGATGGGCAAGTGTATCAATCTGAGGCAACAGAGCCTGGTCAAGAAACCACAGAGTCGAAAGTTGTATGCGACAATCTGTCTGATGCCTCTGACAGTGGAATACATGTACGGCACTGTTGTTACTAAGAGTGTAGGGTAGGCAACTTTCAGAGGTGTGAATATGAAGCAAAAAAAGAAAAAAAATGCCTAGTACACATGGGCTCTAAAATGCATGCCTTAGAAGCTACAAACACTTGTTCCTCTTATATTGCGAGCATCTCTTCTACTGCCATCTCCTTGTTTCCATATTTTTGGGGGAGGTAGTATGGATCAAAACAAGAAAAAATGTCCAGAAAATATGCATTCTATAATGCAGTTTCGACAAGAAGAGAATAGAAGCTTTCGAAATGTGGGGCTACAGAAGAATGCTGAAGATAAGGTGGGTAGATCACGTAACTAATGCGGAGGTATTGAATAGGATTGGGGAGAAGAGAAGTTTGTGGCACAACTTGACCAGAAGAAGGGATCGGTTGGTAGGGTATGTTTTGAGGCATCAAGGGATCACAAATTTAGCATTGGAGGGCAGCGTGGAGGGTAAAAATCGTAGAGGGAGACCAAGAGATGAATACACTAAGCAGATTCAGAAGGATGTAGGTTGCGGTAGGTACTGGGAGATGAAGAAGCTTGCACAGGATAGAGTAGCATGGAGAGCTGCATCAAACCAGTCTCAGGACTGAAGACCACAACAACAACCACATAATGCATACCTTGATAGCTATAGGCACTTGTTCATCTGCGAAACACATCTTCTCTACTGCAAGCTCTTTGGTTTCCATGTTTTTGGAGGAGGTAGTAAACAGGAAAACAATAAAAAACATTAAGAGAATATTGACTTTAAAACGCATACCTTAAGAGCTATAGGCAGTTGTTCAGTAGAAGAGATGTAATTTACACTAGTGAAGGAGAGCAAGTGCTAAAGTCCCTCAAGGTGCACATTTTTGAGCCCATGTTTACTGGAGCTTTTTTTCTTGTTTTAGTGCCTACTTCCGCTTCGGGAAGTTACATAGCCTGTAATCTGAGTAATAACAATACCAGTACAACATTCCACTGTCAGAGGTACTGCAAGGATTTTTACTTTTACGTTTCGACTCGGGCGTTTCTGGACCACGGTCCCTTACCTCAGATTGATACATTTACCCTCCGCCATCATCCCCGAAAGTTTGTATCATCATCACAGAATTGTCTGGTTTACATATTTGATTATGTGTCGTGTGGTGTGTGGGTTGTAATAGGAGAATGTTCATGTTACTGCAATTAAACAATCTTCTAAGGTTTGCTGTGGAGGGAGTGTCTTTTAACAACGTCTCCCACTATGGTGAAGTGTTCGCATTGACACTGAACTGAATATAATTCTAAGTGAAAGGAAGTCACCGAATTGATTTTTGGAGGCTTGTGGATGACACAAGTGAAACACACACTATTGTCTTATTTAACAGAAACATACAATTTTTTTGATTAAGATCACGTCTAATCAGACACAATATACTCCACCTATGACCAACCTTAAGAAGAAACGCAAAACTACATTGGCACGGTACATGCTACAATTTATTGTAGACTCGTATCTGCTAAAGGAAGTGATCTAAGGGTCGTTCTTACATTTGGAGGCAATGCTGTAGCTGTCTATGCAGTTAGGGCTGAATCCTTTCAAACACTCACGTATCGTCTACCATAACTGTAAAATTCATTCCACCATTTCTTTATCCTGCACGTTGTTGTCTTGTACCAAACTGGTGTGTTAGATGTCGTCTCCCATCAAACACCACACTCTCTAGCGCTGCGCATGGGAATATCGTCAAGTAATCCCCAAGAAAAACTCAAGGTATCCATGACCACGAAGTATTTTAGGAAGAATGTTTGAAAGAGACGATTATAATGTACGTCAAAACGGACATTCCATGAGAATGCCTCATGAATGATTTGTGGGCTTACGGCTTATTAACGGAAAAGTTTACATTACAAATACATCACTAATAAGCAGGTCCATATTTCATAATTTAAGTGAGTAGCGTTTCAGGATCACACATTTTTAACGATCTCGCAAACAGTTCATTTGTCAGCTCATGTTAACTGTAACGTTTTCACTTCTGCCATAATCTCTATCAAGAGTGTCAGTTGTCGCTGTACACCCTGCAGATACATTAATGATTAAAACAACTTAGTGGCTTTTCTTTATCGTGCACCGTTTTGCTCCGGAACGAGGGGCAGTAACGATTAACACTTGTTGCCATTCCTTACTCTATTTTCGTAACGTCATTCTGACCCAGTTCCGCACACTTATCGCTCTGTTCGCTCCAAGTGCTCCCAAAATGTAAATTCTTAACGGAGTTCCACTGTTCCCCGTAATGCTATTCTAAAATTATATTTTGATGGAAGGTCTGTTGTATTGCAGACCGACAAGCTGAAAATATTTTCCGCTAGTCAGTATTGCTCCATCAAAGTAGGCATGAATATTCAGTAACACAAAAAGGAAGCAGTAATTTCACGAACAATGCGCTAAAAATTCAGGAGGTAGAGAATAACCAGAACGCCACAGTCAGATGGCTCGAGACTGCTGTTTACCTTTCACTTTTTCTTTCTTTTAAAAATCGTTAGACATTAAAAGTTCGTAAAGGTTTGTAGTTTAAGAATAGCTATGGAATCTTGATCTCCAAGGTAAACAGAACATGTTCCTCCGATTGCTTTTTGTAAGGCGCGCATTTACCTGTAATAGACTTCGCACCTAAGTCTCCAGTTAGATAGTTATGCCTGAGTTTACCCTCTCTGAAGAGCGTAAGTTCCGGTGTTTTGTATCGTGTGACATCTGCCTTGCGGCGTACAAAAGTGGGACTGTCATTACTTTGTAAAATTTCGATCCCGTCTTATTCCTAACTTTCCCTTTGTGGTTACTTTCAATTTTCCCAGATTCTTGCACAGGTGTGTGTTACATTCTCACACCCTTACTCTCTTCGTATGTAGTGTCGAAACTCAGGTGTTAGAAAGATGCACTGCTCCAGTGTTTGACAATGAATGCAGAATTTTGGTCTCGGTGGTTCTTTTACCTGAGTTTCAGTTGCCATATATATATATATATATATATATATATATATATATATATATATATATATATATATATATATACTACATCACTTGTCATATATATCACAAGTGATGTAAATTATCTACTACCCTGTCCAGTTTCTTAATTATTACTTCATTGTCACTATTGAGTAAGGTGTTCACATATTATTGACTTCTTAAAGTCATTATCATAGAAGTGTACTTCTAACAGTTTAATTTAATGTTATACAAAGATGAAGATGTCCTGCATATTTGAGTAACGAAACATTCAAAATTTTTGAAGCGTACGGTTGTACTTAATTATAGATTTACTACCTCTAGCTGTCCTTTTTCTGTTTTTCAGAAATCCCATACCCAGAACGTCATTCTCGAGGCATTTATTATTTTGAGAATCTCCAAGTCCCAAGTTTTCTCTGCGTATTGGTTACACTATAGCTTTATATAGTGTATGATGTATTCTTGAAATATTTGGTTTAGCTACATCTCTCTTTTTTATGTAAGTTCATTAATTTCATCCCTTCCACATAATGTTATTTTCTGCCTGTGATTGCTTCACAGTACGCAGTTTTGGCTGGCCTGTTATTGTAGCTTTATTTCTTCTGTACGAAATTTTTGTGTTTTTTATCAGTGTATAGAATTTTCCACGGGCTCACACACGTAGCTATTGTATGTTCTCGTATCGAGTTGTCAAGTCCATATAATATCCGAATATACTCTCTAAGGAATAGATAAGTAAAAAGAAATTGAAGATGACGCAGCGTCGAATGGAGTGTCAAAGCATAACCCACACAGTGTTTTGTGTGTGCCAATATACGTACTATTGACGATTTAATTTCGACTATGTCAGGGAATCTTGTTTTAGATAGTACAAGATAATCGGTTACGGCATGTCGATTCCACCCTTGTTGCCTAACAAGTGTCTATACTGCTGCCTGCTGCTTGAGTAATTTCAAATCCTAACTCTAATCTATATAGATTGTCGATTCCATCTAGCAGCTCTCGTCTCCCCCTTACTTTCCATCTGAAGAGCTATACTGCGTATTCAGGAACTCCCGTTACAGACTTCCAGGACGTATAGAGGTGAGTGAGTACATTTTCCGTTCTGCGACGGTTTCAATTCAGATGTGCAATACCTCCTTCCACTTTAGCTAACTGGTCCTTCATACTTCACCTTCCTACAAAACGTGTTGGACCTGGTCTTGAAAGATGTGCCACTGAATGTCCGTCAGGAAATGTGGTTTTGGCATGATGGTGCACCACCTCACTTCTCAAGTGCGCTTTGGAGACGTCTGAACAGATGAAAGATGGATTGGCCTTGGTGGTCCAACAGCCGTGGCCGCCGCGATCGCCAGATTTAACACTTACGGACTACTTCTTGCGGGGCCGTGAGCAAAGTTTAATTTACGACATGTGTAAATTGAAGGGGGATTACCGCTATCAGCTGCAGCGGGACATCAAGCGGAATCAGCGGCGACGAGCGAAAATGTATACCGGACCGGGATTCGAACCCGGAATCCCCTTCTTACTAGGCAGGTGCGGACCCAGTATCCCGCTGCAGCTGACAGCAGTAATTCGCCTTGAGTTTACATATAGTGTTTCACAGCTGCGGGCTCTGCGTGGTATCTGCTCTTTCGTAGGAACAGGTACCATGCATTCAAATACGATACTGGTCATTAAAATAGCTACATCACGAAGATGACGCGCTACAGATGCGAAATTTAACCGACAGGAAGAAGATGCTGTGATATGCAAATGATTAGCTTTTCAGAGCATTTACACAAGGTTGGTGCCGATGGCGACTCCTACAACGTGCTGACATGAGGAAAGTTTCCAACCGATTTCTCATACACAAACAGCAATTGATCGGCGTTGCCTGGTGAAACGATGTTGTGACGCCTCGTGCAAGGAGGAGAAATGCGTACCATGACGTTTCCGACTTTGATAAAGGTCGGATTGTAGCCTATCGCGATTGCGGATTGTCGTATCGCGACATTGCTGGTCGCGTTGGTCAAGATCCAATGACTGTTAGGAGAATATGGAATCGGTGGGTTCATGAAGGTAATACGGAACGCCGTGCTGGATCCCAACGGCCTCGAATCACTAGCAGTCGAGATGACAGGCATCTTATCCTCATGGCTGTAACGGATAGTGCAGCCACGTCTGGATCCTTGAGTCAACAGATGGGGACGTTTGCAAAACAACAACCATCTGCACGAACAGTTCGAAGACGTTTGCAGCAGCATGGACTATCAGCTCGGAGACCATGGCTGCGGTTACCTTTGACGCTGCATCACAGATATGAGCGCCTGCGATGGTGTACTCAACGACGAACCTGGGTGCACGAATGGCAAAACGTGAATTTTTCGGGTGAATCCAGGTTCTGTTTACAGCATCATGATGGTCGCATCCGTGATTGGCTACATCGCGGTGAACGCACAGTGGGAGTGTGTATTCGTCATCGCCATACTGGCGTATCACCCGAAGTGATGGTATGGGGTGCCATTGGTTACACGTCTCGGCCACCTCTTGTTTGTATTGACGCGTACTTTGAACAGTGGACGTTACATTTCAGATGTGTTACGACCCGTGGCTCTACCCTTCATTCGATCCCTGAAAAACCCTACATTTCAGCAGAATAATGCAACGACCGCATGTTGCAGGTCCTGTACTGGCCTTTCTAGATGTAGAAAATGTTGGACTGCTGCCATGGCCAGCACATTCTCCAGATCTCTCACCAATTGAAAACGTCTGGTCAATGGTGGCCGAGCATCTGGCTCGTCACAATACGCCAGTCACTACTCTTGATGAACTGTGGTATCATGTTGAAGCTGCACGGGCAGCTGTACCTGTACACGCCATCCAAGCTCTGTTTGACTCAATGCCCAGGCGTATCAAGGCCGTTATTGCGGCCAGAGGTGGTTGTTCTGGGTGCTGATTTCTCAGGATCTGTGCACCCATATTGTGTGAAAATGTAATCACATGTCAGTTCCACTATAATTTATTTGTCCAATGAATACCCGTTTATCATCTGCATTTCTTCTTGGTGTAGCAATTTTAATGGCCAGTAGTGTAATTTAATTTTCGAGACTCATGTAGAAACATGAGGTCTGCTGGCTCGAGTACTGGCCGCTGCACTAGAAATTGAAGAGACGCTAGGTGGGATGATTAAACATGTGGATTACAATCCACGTAGAACAGAAACGGCATATTTCCGGACATTAATTCCTATTCAAAATAATATGTACTCACTCCCCCTAGAAGCCCGAGACGTTTGTAACGGGAATCGTCAAACAGCCTGTAGTGTTTGGAAATACTCTTTCACTCTTTCCTTTAGATTGACCATAAACAACAACCATATCTTACTGTCTCTTCCATTGTGCCTAATTTTTGCTCGTTATATGCAGACGTGACGTTCTAATCTGAAACTTAACCAGTCTAACAATCAAACCAGATAAAAAATTGATGTAGTGACGCAGCGCTAGTTTGAAAACCGTAATAATTATCGAACAAGAACGCAATTGCTGAATGTTGCACGATATCATTGGAATAACGATACTGCCTATACTTCCTAACACGGTGAAAAGCAGAAATTCCGTCCTGTTAATAGAATCGCTCCTGCAACACTCAGTTTTACTTTACATATATTTTTATTGCTTTGGAACTTGTTATTTCAGCATTACTGCAAAGGTCTTTCTGTACCCAGTATCGAGAGCAAAAACAGATTATCTCTGTCCGCCCCGATAGCTGAGTGGTCAGCCTGACGAATAGCCGTCCTACGGGCCCGGGTTCCATTCACGGCTGGGTCGGAGATTTTCTCCGCTCAGGGACAGGGTGTTGTGTTGTCTTCATCATAATTTCATCCCCATCCGGCACGCAGGTCGCCCAATGTGGCGTCGAATGTAATAAGACTCGCACCAAGGCGGTAGGACCTGCCCCGTAAGGGGCCTCCCGGCCAATGACGCCAAACGCTCATTTCATATCCATTGATTATCTCTGATGTTTTTCTCCGTAAGTTCGGTGTTCGGGCCTATAAGGGCACTGAAGGAAGGAAGCTTGGTTTTGACGTCCCGTCAACATCTAGGTCATCATAGTCAGAGTACGGTCTCGGATTGCGTCAAGGAAATCGGCCGTGCCCTTTGGAAGGAAGCATCTCAGCATTTGTCTGGAATGATTTAGGGAAATCACGGAAAACCTAAATGTGGATGGCCGTACGAGGGTTTGAACCGTCGTCGTTTCGAATGCGAGTCAAATGTGCTAACCAATGCCCTAACTTGCTCAGTGACAAGCCCGCTGCCCGTTCACAAAACCAGGCTAGGTCCCAGCTTTTCGAATACACTGTTATGGTGTGTGCCGTAGGGATCACACGATGCGCTTGATACTGAATGTATCTGGTCAATGAGTTGCTGTTTGGTGAGATGGTTCATGCAATTGGGTAGTGTTTAGGCAGTCCATATCTAAAATGTTATCACGGTAATCATTCATTCTGTACTAGCGTTTCATGGGTAACTTTCTCTAATTCACGTTGCGAAATTCCTATTAATATGTTGGTGTACCTACATGAGGTGGACAAAAATATGCAAATATCAAAAACACAAAAGATTACATGCCTAACACGGTGTAGAAAAACATTTGGCATTACAAAAAAAACTTCCAATCGTCTCGGAATGGATAAATACAGGTGCTGTATGGTTTTCGAGTGGAATCTCACACCTTATTCCTGCAAAATAGTGGCAAGTTCAGGTAACGATGATGGAGGTCGATAGCGATCGAGCACCCGTCTCTCCAGAGTAGACCACAAAGGCTCTCTGTGGTGGGCAGGGGAGTTGCGACAATTCATCCTTGTGCTCACAGAACCACCAGACCTGGTTAATGCGAGCGTTGTAAAAAGGATCCTTGTCGTCTATGGGAGGAAATGTACTAGACATAGCTATGCGATTTGTTGCAAATATTATCTTAACTCATAGAGATTTCTATGGGTAGACCTACACATATGTTGTCCCTATAACGTCTAGTTTCTACACGTTGTACTCCAGTCAATTTGTGTTTTTAAGACGAACTTTGTGGGGTATTTTTAATTACTTCCATTCTACATGGTTTTTTTGGACTGATTAGTGAGAGTCTGAGGTTTGACGACTGAATTTAATTAGTGACTCAACAATGGAAAAATGGAAAAAAGGTAAAAAAATAATTTTTTGTGGTTTTTTACTTGTTGTTGTTGTTGTGGTCTTCAGTCCTGAGACTGGTTTGATGGAGCTCTCCATGCTACTCTATCCTGTGCAAGCTTCT
Organism: Schistocerca nitens; assembly: GCF_023898315.1. Taxonomy (NCBI): domain Eukaryota; kingdom Metazoa; phylum Arthropoda; class Insecta; order Orthoptera; family Acrididae; genus Schistocerca; species Schistocerca nitens. The sequence goes on along the minus strand of NC_064622.1, from coordinate 182,240,880 downwards.
TCATCTCCCAGTACCTACTGCAACCTACATCCTTCTGAATCTGCTTAGTGTATTCGTCTCTTGGTCCCCCTCTATGATTATTACCCTCCACGCTGCCCTCCAATACTAAATTGGTGATCCCTTGATGCCTAGAAAATGTCCTACCAACCGATCCCTTCTTCTAGTCAAGTTGTGCCACAAACTCCTCTTCTCCCCAATCCTATTCAATACCTCCTCATTAGTTATGTGATCTACCCATATAATCTTCAGCATTCTTCTGTAGCACCACATGTCGAAAGCTTCTATTCTCTTCTTGTCCAAACTATTTATCGTCCACGTTTCACTTCCATACATGGCTACACTCCATACAAATACGAGGGCAGTTCAATAAGTAAAGCAACACATTTTTTTTCTCGCCCAATTTTGGTTGAAAAAACCGGAAATTTCTTGTGGAATATTTTCAAACATTCCCGCTTCGTCTCGTATAGTTTCATTGACTTCCGACAGGTGGCAGCGCTGTACGGAGCTGTTAAAATGGCGTCTGTAACGGATGTGCGTTGCAAACAACGGGCAGTGATCGAGTTTCTTTTGGCGGAAAACCAGGGCATCTCAGATATTCATAGGCGCTTGCAGAATGTCTACGGTGATCTGGCAGTGGACAAAAGCACGGTGAGTCGTTGGGCAAAGCGTGCGTCATCATCGCCGCAAGGTCAAGCAAGACTGTCTGATCTCCCGCGTGCGGGCCGGCCGTGCACAGCTGTGACTCCTGCAATGGCGGAGCGTGCGAACACACTCGTTCGAGATGATCGACGGATCACCATCAAACAACTCAGTGTTCAACTTGACATCTCTGTTGGTAGTGCTGTCACAATTGTTCACCAGTTGGGATATTCAAAGGTTTGTTCCCGCTGGGTCCCTCGTTGTCTAACCGAACACCATAAAAAGCAAAGGAGAACCATCTGTGCGGAATTGCTTGCTCGTCATGTGGCTGAGGGTGACAATTTCTTGTCAAAGATTGTTACAGGCGATGAAACATGGGTTCATCACTTCGAACCTGAAACAAAACGGCAATCAATGGAGTGGCGCCACACCCACTCCCCTACCAAGAAAAAGTTTAAAGCCATACCCTCAGCCGGTAAAGTCATGGTTACAGTCTTCTGGGACGCTGAAGGGGTTATTCTGTTCGATGTCCTTCCCCATGGTCAAACGATCAACTCTGAAGTGTATTGTGCTACTCTTCAGAAATTGAAGAAACGACTTCAGCGTGTTCGTAGGCACAAAAATCTGAACGAACTTCTCCTTCTTCATGACAACGCAAGACCTCACACAAGTCGTCGCACCCGAGAGGAGCTCACAAAACTTCAGTGGACTGTTCTTCCTCATGCACCCTACAGCCCCGATCTCGCACCGTCGGATTTCCATATGTTTGGCCCAATGAAGGACGCAATCCGTGGTAGGCACTACGCGGATGATGAAGAAGTTATTGATGCAGTACGACGTTGGCTCCGACATCGACCAGTGGAATGGTACCGTGCAGGCATACAGGCCCTCATTTCAAGGTGGTGTAAGGCCGTAGCATTGAATGGAGATTACGCTGAAAAATAGTGTTGTGTAGCTAAAAGATTGGGGAATAACCTGGTGTATTTCAGTGCTGAATAAAAGAACCCCTGTTTCAGAAAAAAAATGTGTTGCAGTACTTATTGAACTGCCCTCGTATTTTCAGAAACAACTTCCTGACACTTAAATCTATACTGGATGTTAACAAATTCATCTTCTTCAGAAACGCTTTCCTTGCCATTGCCAGTCTACATTTCATATCTTCTCTACTTCCACCATCATCAGTTATTTTGCTCCCCAAATAGCAAAACTCCTTTACTACTTTAAGTGTCTCATTTCCTAATCTAATTCCCTCAGCATCACCCGACTTAATTCAACTACATTCCAGTGTCCTCGTTTTGCTTCTGCTGATGTTCATCTTATATCCTCCTTTCAAGACACTATACATTCAGTTCAGCTGCTCTTCCAAGTCCTTTGCTGTCTCTGACAGAATTACAATGTCATCGGCGAACCTCGAAGATTTTATTTCTTCTCCATGGATTTTAATATCTACTCCGAATTTTTATTTTGTTTCCTTTACTGCTTACTCAATATACAGATTGAATAACATCGGGGAGAGGCTACAACCCTGTCTCACTCCCTTCCCAACCACTGCTTCCCTTTCGTGTCCCTCGACTCTAATAACTGCCACCTGGTTTCCGTAAAATGTAAATAGCCTTTCGCTCCCTCATTTTACCCCTGCCACCTTCAGAAATTGAAAGAGTATTCCAGTCAACATTGTCAAAAGCTTTCTCTAAGTCTACAAATGCTAGAAACGTAGGTTTGCTTTTCCTTAATCTTTCTTCTAAGATAAGTCGTAGGGTCAGTATTGCCTCACGTGTTCCAATATTTCTACGGAATCCAAACTGATCTTCCTCGAGGTCGGCTTCTACCAGTTTTTTTATTCGTCTATAAAGAATTCGTGTTAGTATTTTGCAGCCGTGGCTTGTTAGACTGATAGTTCGGCAATTTTCCAATCTGTCAATACCTGCTTTCTTTGGGATTGGTATTATTACATTCTTCTTGAAATCTGAGGGTATTTCGCCTGTCTCATACATTTTGCTCACCAGATGGTAGTGGCTCTTCCAAGACCGTAAGTAGTTCTAATGGAATGTTGTCTACTACCGGGGCCTTGTTTCGACTCAGGTCTTTCAGTGCTCTGTGAACCTCTTCACAAAGTATTGTATGTCTCATTTCATCTTCGTCTACATCCTCTTCCATTTCCATAATATTGTCCTCAAGTACATCACCCTTGTATAGACCCTCTATATACTTCTTCCACCTTTCTGCTTTCCCTTCTTTGCTTAGAACTGGGTTTCCATCTGAGCTCTTGATATTCATACAAGTGGTCCTCTTTCTCGAAAGGTCTCTTTAATTTTCCTATAGGCAGCATCGATCTTACCCTTAGTGAGTTAAGCCTCTACATCCTTACATTTGTCCTCTAGCCATCCCTGGTTAGCTATTTTGCACTTTCTGTCGATCTTATTTTTGAGACGTTTGTATTCCTTTTTGCCTGCTTCATTTATTGCATTTTTATATTTTCTCCTTTCATCAATTAAATTCAATATTCTTCTGTTACCCAAGGATTTCTACTAGCTCTTGTCTTTTTAATTACTGGATCCTCTTCTGCCTTCACTACTTCATCCCTCAAAGCTACCCATTCTTCTTCTACTGTATTTCTTTCCCCCATTCCTGTAAATTTTTTCCTTATACTCTCCCTGAAACTCTGTACAATCTCTGGTTTAGTCAGTTTATACAGGTCCCATCTCCTTAAATTCCCACCTTTTTGCAGTTTCTTCAGTTTTACTCGACATTTGATAACCAATAGATTGTGGTCAGATTCCACATCTGCCCCTGGACACGTCTTATAATTTAAAACCTGGTTCCTAAAACTCTGTCTTACCATTATATAATCTATCTGGAACCTGTCAGTATGTCCAGGCTTCTTCCATGTATACAACCTTTTTTCATGATTCTTGAACCAAATGTTAGCTATGATTAAGTTATGCCCTATGCAAAATTCTACCAGGCGGCTTCCTCTTTCATTTCTAACCTGCAATCCATATTCACCTACTACGTTTCCTTCTCTTCCCTTTCCTACTACCGATTTCCAGTCATCCATGACTATTAAATTTTCGTCTCCCTTCACTATCTGAATAATTTCTTTTATCTCCTCACACATTTCTTCAATTTCTTCATCTGCAGAGCTAGTTGGCATATAAACTTGTACTACTGTAGTAGGCGTGGGCTTCGTGTCTATCTTGGCCACAATAATGCGTTCACTATGCTGTTTGTAGTAGCTTACCCGTACTCCTATTTTTTTTACATTATTAAACCTAGTCCAGCATTACCCCTATTTGATTTTGTATTTATAACCCTGTATTCGTCCGACTAAAAGTCTTGTTCCTCCTGCCACCGAACTTCACTAATTCCCACTATATCTTACTTTAATCTATCCATTTCCCTTTTTAAATTTTCTAACCTATCTGTCCGATTAAGGGATCTGACATTCCACGCTCCGATCTGTAGAACACCAGTTTTCTTTCTCCTGAGTAGCCCCTGAGTAGCCCCCGCCCGAAGATCCGAATGGGGGACTATTTTACCTCTTGAATATTTTACCCAAGAGGACGCCATCATCATTTAATAATACAGTAAAGCTGCATGCCCTCGGGAAACATTACGGCTGTAGTTTCCCCTTGCTTTCAGCCGTTCGCAGTGCCAGCACAGCAAGGCCATTTTGGTTAGTGTAACAAGGCCAGATCAGTCAATCATCCAGTCTGTTGCCCTGCAACTACTGAAAAGGCTGCTGCCCCTCTTCAGGAAGCACACGTTTGTCTGGCATCTCAACAGATACCCGTCCGTTGTGGTTGCACCTACGGTACGACTATCTGTATCGTTGAGGCACGCAAGCCTCCCCACCAACGGCAAGGTCCATGGTTCATGGGGGGAGGGTTTTTTACTGTCGGAAATCATCAACTTTTCGTAAATTAACTTGCGATTCGAAATGAATGTACAAAAAATATCCCACAAATTTCACTCTTTAAGCTTTTTTCCCACATGAAACGTTGGGATTTAAGTTCTTGTTGGAAAATGAGTTTTTCGGCTGTCTCCGCAAAACTTCAGTTTTTCGCTCCTAAACTCTGTCAGCGGACTCATCCCAGTTCTTAGCACATTCCTTATTTTGGTAGTTTATGCAGATGCGCAGATAATTTTTTCAAAAATAATGCAATTTTCAAGTTACTTAATTACCTCCAAGACAAAAAAAAACTACGCACCGCAAAGGAATTATCCGACTGGGACAGAAATCGGTAGGCGTGATGTCCATGTACAGGTAAACAAATGATTACTGAGCCGTGGCGAGCTGGCGCCAGTTTTATTTTATTCATGTATCGTTGAGATCGATTGTCGTTGAAGTAAACGATCTTTGATTTTCGCGTGTCTTGTCTTGCGACTTCGCAGGCGAAGCGTGTTGGTTGTCAGCCTTCGACGGGAACACTCGAGATCTCTAGTCATTTGCGGGGGAGACGAGTGTCAACGGCTGCCGAAAGAGTGTGGTGGTCGTTACACGTTGTGATGTGAAATTGGATGGGCGTTTTACCGACATGGGCAGCTTGGAGATACAAGTTCTGTGACTTCGCTGGGAACAAAATTTGAAGGGAAACGGTGAAGCTGTGGAACCTGCTCCCTAGTCTTGTGTACCTGATATGGAGTAAGTCGTTGTAATTGTTTGTTCACCGACGCACTCAGAGATTTTAAACTTTATTATTATTACGGGAGACGTTATTGGCCTAGTTAAGTGGTGGCCGTTATTTGAAAATTTTCTTAGTAGTTTTCTTGTGTCTCTTACAATCAAATGATTTTATGTTGCTGTTTTTAAAGCCTGCACTCTGTCAAGTGTGTAAGTGAGTCAAAGGTTCTGCCTAGTGTTTCTATGTTTCAGAGTTGTTGGAATGTCTTTGTGATTCGGGCTGAAAATTTAAATTGTGCCAGCACCTTGGCGGGGAGTGAAATATCATCCGAGGTCTAGGCCTGGCAGTGTTAAGAACCTGGCCACTACCGGAGTTCGTCACATATCCCCTTCCAAAGTTTAGCATTTATCTTCCTTCCGTCAGGGCGGGTTAAGCTAGTAGATACATATTTTGAGTGTAACCTGTTTGTAAATGAACTTGTTTCTTAAATATTACGGACTGGCAACTGGCTACATCTTAAATTGCATACCATCCGCTTAGTTCCTTGTGCAGCTTTTTCTAGTAATTTTTATTAACACGTCTCCGTACGTAAAAATTTATATTTTTAAGATCAGTGTCTCTGTTGTAGTTTTTTTTAATTAAGTGATTCTATCATGTTATGTAATGGCATCTTAGTTTAGCACTAGTGCTCAAGTGTTATTAAGTCACCCTTTACCAGTAATTGTTTTATTATATCTGTTTTGAGGGAAGTCCTATATGGGAGTTTGAAGTTCTGAAGTTTGTCAGTAACCACCTTTTCTTAATTTGGAATTGTTTGTTAGAGTACTGAGTACGTTGGGTTTCTAATTGTATTCGCAAAGTTTTATCTAGTGACTCGTCCACAATTTGTAATTCTTAAATTATTTTTTTAAAGGCGTAAAGCCAATAAAGTGTCTTAATTATAAAGTGGGACTACCAACCATGATTCCATCCCGGTTCCTCTTTTATGGTATTTACGATATACTATGCAAGTGTGGTATGACTAATAAATAAGTATCAATTACAATTTTGGAAAAATTTGATGATTCGTTCAGGAGAAAGAGCTTCACAAATTGAGCATGTCAGTAACGCTTTGATCCACCTCTGACCAGTGTGCAAGCAGTTATTCAGTTACTGATTGATAGTGTTGGTAGATGTCTTCCTGAGGACTATTGTGCCACGTTCTGTCCAATTGGAGGGTAAGATCGTCAATTTTACGTGCTGTTTGGTGGGTCCTGCCCATAATGCCGCAAATTTCCTTAGTTGGGTATTGATTCGATGACCTTGCTGGCCAAGGTATGGTTTGGCAAGCGTGAGGATGAGCGGTAGAAATTCTCGCCTTTTGCAGGCCGTCATTATCTTGCTGAAATATAGCGAAAGATGGCTTGCCGTGTAAGGCAACAAAACGGTACGCAGAGCATTGTCGACGTACCATTGTGCATTAAGGGTGCTTCGGATGACAACCAAAGTGGTCCTGCTATAAAAATATATGTCACCACAGACCATCACTGTTGATTGTCGTGCCGCAGGGCAGGTGACAGTCAGTCTGATGTCCCACCGCTGTCAGGGACATTTCCAGACATATCTTCAGCCTGGAATCTCATTGGTTGGAGTAGAATTGTCTTCAGTGATGAGTCCTGGTTCGAACACTGCCCCTACGACCACGGAACACCGGGAGAGCAATGGGATACCAACCCGATCGTCTCCTACCGTACCGTCCGCCAACCGGAGTGATGGATGCTCTGGGATGCCGTTCCATTTCCTAGAACTCCTTTGGCTGTCATTCGCTGCACCACAACGGCACAACGGTACGTCGACGACGATACACTACGCTCTGTTTTGTTGCCATTCATGATAAAAGTTTCCGGTTTTAAAGAAAGAGTTTCGCGTGGCATCTTGGTACGTGTGTTTCTCCTTCGATTGGGGTAACATGAAAAGTTATAAAAAATCAGTCGTGACACGCAAATGATGAAGCGTTTCCGGACTTATATAACACACAACATATTTTATTGTTGCAAGTTTCACAAATGTGTTCTGAAGCTTCAGCCGCGCGGGGTAGCCGCGCAGTTTGAGGCGCCATGTCGCCGGAGGTTCGCGTCCTCCCTCGGGCATGGGTGTGTGTGTGTTGTTCTTAGCATAAGTTAGTTTAAGTAGTGTGTAAGTCTAGAGACCAATGACGACAGTAGTTTGGTCCCTTAGGAATTCACACACATTTAAAACTTCAGCATTATCTTACTGTCATATTACGTAAAAAAAATGCAGCCCAGCGTGTCATTTATCCCGACACCTTTAATAATCTATGATGTTCGGATTGCAAGTAGTGGCTCACTAGAAATAACATCCGTGAAGTAACATGCTCAGAACATTGTCGTAATAGATTGTAGTTTTATAAAAACTGGACAGATTTTTCATACGGGGTCATCTGCGATTCTTATGAAAATAAAAACAGCGATCGAGAAGCAAATGCTATAAGTTTCATTGTAATGTTCTCAGTTATTCTGCAAATCGCGGATACATTTTCCAGAGTAATCTGAGAGATGGTACAGTCGTATAAAATCATTTGGCGATGGAAACTGAACTGACACCACGAACCGAATTAGTAGATCAATACCAAAGAGTCTAGATAGATTATGTGACAGAAACTGCCACAGTCTGACGTTTATGCTAATAACCATCTCTCTTCGTTGGCGCAGATATAGAGGCACTCTGATGGCAGTATATCGGAGTAGGCCATATTGATTTATAGAGGATGGCGACATCCACAATGCCTAATGTAACGCGAGCTTAATGCGGTTAGGTGCGTCGTTACTGGAGAGCTCGCGTGAACATATCTAGTTATAACGGCTAGTGTAGTAATTTGCGGGAAGTCTGGTTTACGACATATGAAACCCAAGTGGAACGACACCGTCGCTAGTGAAGCTTAAATGTTACGTGAACCCTACGATCAATTGGACATGAAAGCACATGCTTTTCGGATCCTATTCTGTGCAATTACTAATTATTTCTAAACGATTTGTGGTCGATGTCATATGAAGCCCCAAGTGCATAGAATTTAAGGGACAATAGATATTCTTTGATTAAAAAAAAAAAGTTTCGTTGTACCACCTTCGTATCTACGAAAGTGTGTGGACGTTCACTATGTGATCAAAAGTATCCGGACAACCCCCCAAAACATACTTTTTTTATATTAGGTGCATTTTGCTGCCACCTACCACCAGTAGTCATTAGACATCGTGAGAGAGCAGAATTGGGCGTGGCGCACCGCGGAACTCACGGACTTCGAACGTGGTCAGGTTATTCAGTGTCATACGTCTGTACGCGTTATTTCCACACTTTAAACATCCCTAGGTCAATTATTTCCTATGTGATAGTGAAGTGTAAACGTGGAGGAACACGTACAACACAAAAGCGTACACGCCGACCTCGTCTGTTGACTGACAGAGAACACCGACAGTTGAAGAGAGTCGTAACATGTAATAGGCAGACATCTACCCAGACCATCACAGAGGAATTCCAGACTGCATCAGGATCCACAGCAAGTACTATGACAGTTAGGCGGAAGGTGAGAAAACTTGGATTTCATGGTCGAGCGGCTGCTCATAAGCCACGCATGACGCCGGTAAATGGCAAACAAGCGTAAACATTGGACGATTGAACAGTGGAAAAACATTGTATGGAGTGACGAATCACGGTACACGATGTGACGATCCTATGGCAGGGTGTTGGTATGACGAATGCCCAGTGAACGTCATCTGCCAGCGTGTGTAGTGCCAACAGTGAAATTCGGAAGCGGGGTGTAAAAGTGTGGTCGTGCTTTCATGCATCCCTTGTTATTTTGCGTGGCACTATGACAGCACAGGCCTACAATGATGTTTTAAGCACTTTCTTGCTTCCCACTGTTGAAGAGCAAAACTGGGGACGACGATTGCATCTTTCAGCACGACCAAGCACCTATTCATAATGCACGGTCTGTGGCGGCGTGGTTCCGCGACAATAAAATCCCTGTAACGGACTCGCCTGCACAGAGTCCTGATCTGAATCGTATTGAACACCTCTGGGATGTTTTGGAACGCCGACTTCGTGCCAGGCCTCACCAACCGACACCGATACCTCTTCTCAGTGCAACACTCCGGGAAGAATGGGCTGCCATTCCCCAAGAAACGTTCCAGCACCTGATTGAACGTATGCCTGCGAGAGTGGAAGCTGTCATCAAGACTATGGGTGGGCCAACACCATGTTGAATTCCAGCATTACCGATGGAGGGCACCAGGAACTTGTAAGTCATACTTTTGGTCACACAGTGTATATTAGTATGCCTTTTGTGTAGTATACGAACATTTTACCTGCACTCGACTGAAATGAGCCGCTGGCCTCTGGTATACCTGTACGGCAGTCGTGATATGGAGACACTGTCAGCCTATCCCCACGGTTAGGTTCCGAGGCGTCTCCGCTAGCCTGAGGTAAAAAACGCCTCCAGTCCATGACTTGTCATAGCGTGTCGCCAGTTTCACTTTTGCTATACAAATTTCCTTTCCCTTCCATTCTTCATGTAGGAAAAGGATAAATGACTTTTTTTAAATTTGCGTATAAAGAGAAAGTTGGATGTTTGCTTTTTAAATTTTTAAATTTAGAAGATCGGTATCGAATAAAGGCGATCTTACAAAAGATACATAAAAATAATACATACATACGTGCTGTCGGCTATAAGCTGTGGGAAGTAGAGTGTGTTTACAGTTTTGTGCAATTTATCTTAAGCTGCTAATTCTTACTTATATTTTACTTTTACATCTATTAGAAGCTTTATAAGATACCCTGTTAATTTTACACGACTTCTAGCACGTTCTCATGTTAGTAATACTGGTTCATAACTTGGTAGCATTTTTGTTTTGCATGTTGGTATTCGGGTTGCTATGGATTTATTTATTGATTGTCATTTTTTATTTGTAGTTACCTATAGCTACTTGAGTTTACATATTGTCATTTTGTCTTTTGGAGACAGTGAGTGGAGATGTATACGCCAGAAAACGGTGTGCCAAGTGGAGAAATCGGAACATTTCCGATGTACTCTTCTGTTTTAGTTCAGTACAGCGGTGACTGCAGCGGAGGCAGCCAGAGACATTTCCACTATGCAAGGAGATAATGCCGTTGGACAGAGTATGGCAAGAAATTTTTTTTCTCTTTTTATGGAGGATTCTTTTGACATTAGCTACTCCACGTTCTTGAAGACCTTCTGTGGTTTGAAACATCCCCTTAGAAAAATTATATATGACTGTGCTTAAACTGACACACAATATTTTTAGCGCAACGCAATCTGACTTTCAAAAATCCCTACAAAAGAATGGCCCTGACTAACATTAACCTATACCTTTCATGAATCACTTACCTCACAAAAATCTTCGTTACACGAACTACTGCAATACAGCGAGCGCCACTACTGCCAGCTAAATAAAAGATTCAAACTACGGAAGGCATTAACTACTGATAGGCATAGTTAGCAAATGAAAGATTTTAATAGAGAACAAACAATGTATTTACCCTTAATAGTGTTAAAAAATCATAATATACATAGCAGTTCATGACATCCAGTCTTACAAATTTCAAAACTCCGCCATTTCTCTCACCACATCCACCACTGCTGGCGGCTCACCTCCAACTGCGCAACGCTACGCGCTGTTCACATCCAGCTGCCCAACACTACAATGGCAGACAACAATGCAAACTAGCCACAGACTGCACACAGCACAGCCAGTGATTTTCATACAGAGCGCTACGTAACGTTGCCAATATAAAAACCTAAACAGCCTACTTACAGGTTCACGAAGATCGTTTAAATGCTTTAATCCACATTGATCCACGTCAGTGTATTCGAGAACAGGCAAATGTGGTGAACTGTGTTAATTACACCACCGTGAGAGATTTACCTGCAATGGGGAAGGTTCAAAAAATCGGATGTATGGGTACCGCATGCTCCAGGCCAAAATCGCAACAATCAGTGAGTTGCCATATGTGCATCTCTGCATGTACGACATTAATTGCCTCCTAAACAACAGCGACCATTCCTATCCTGTATCGTTACTGGTGACGAGAAATAGCGTCTTTATGCTAAAATGAGGGAAACAATGGTATGGTTGAGCCCAAACAAAACAGTAATTCCTCGTACAAAGACCTTGCGCCCATACGCAAAAGATAATGTTATGCATCTGGTGGAACAGCGACAGACTGGTGTACTACGAATTGCTTCCACGAGGAGTAATCATCATTGCTGACATTTATCGTCAACGACTGAGACTTCTTGCAGATGCAATTCAAGAACAATGACGAGAAAATTGCGTGAAATGATACTACTCCACGATAATGCCCATTTGCATTCTGCTAGACTGGCAAAAAATACTGTGCAGGGCTTGGTTAGTCATTCCTCACACACCTTACTCACTTGATCTTGCGCCATCGGCCTTTCACCTTTTCCGCTTTCTGTCGAACAGCCTCCAAGGAACTTGCTTTCCGGGTGAAAACGCGCTCAAAAGATGGATCGACGAGTTACTCGCCTCAGAACCTCGTGATTTCTACTGTCGCGGAATCGAAAAGTTATTGACGACTAAATTTCTCTGTTATGTTTATATGTTGCGTTTATTGAACGCATGGAAAATACGCTAGGAACGTATGCACCAACTCAATACAACTGAGGCTAATCGTGATTGATAATACCAGTGACATAGCTTGTTGTCAACGATTGTTATATACAGCTGTTATTGTATATTTTTTATTGGTGTAGCTAATGTATGCGATCTCTACGCTTATGTATCCAATTGCTAATAAATATACAAAATATAGCTAACATAAAAGTAAAATGTGTGAATATAAATCCTGTGAAGTCTGTTATGTTTTGCTTAAAAGGTTATTCCATATTTTGAAGAGTATACCTGTAAAATTTTCGACAAAAATATTTATTTTTGGGTTAGAATACCACACGCATCTTTTTTCATGTGAGTAGAAAATTCTATTTCCTTAAGAATGTTTCTATTTCCTTAAGAATATTTGGATATCTGCCTTTATCAGTCAAGTGTAGAAATGACATGCTTGTTCTAGGACTGTCGAGTTTGTTCGTTTAGAATACCACTCGCATCTTTTGTCATGTGAGCGAAAATTTATAGTTCCTTAAGAATGTCAACCAAGTGTAGAATTGCCATGCATTGTGCTATATTTGTGTTTATGGAATTTTGCTCTCTCAAATGTGTCCTACATGCTTACGGATTGTTTTCATTACTGTTCATGCGTTCCCTGAACCTCGTTTTAAAATAGCTCCTCGTTTGACCGATGTGTATTTTATTCATAGTCCTATTTTAAATTTATCAACTCCATATCTGGAAAATTTTATTAGTTGTTGTAATGAATGGTGTATTCGTGTTGTTACTGGGTTCTCTGATCTGAATCCAATTTTGTCTGACCTTTATACCCAACACGGTACATGTATTTGCCTTTTTGTTTATTTTGCACTCATTGAAATGTAGTTTCGTACTTCAGGTTATGTTTATTAGTTTTCTTTATATAACAAATAAATCTGTTGATTTTAATATTATATCCATTGTTGTGTTGGTATAGTTTTAAGTATGGTGGATTCTGATTTAATAATTTCTTAATTTAGTGAATATTTGTATGTTTTGTTAATGCAAAATTAAAACTAGGTCTCTTTGAGGCTTCTATGAAAGTTTTCTGAACAAGTTGAGGATATGCACTGAATTTTTTTCCCAATTTCTAGGTCTACAAAACTTATTTGGTTGTTTTCCTATTTATGGTGCGAATATGACGTTGGGGTGTAGTTCATTCATTGTGAATGGAATGTATCTACTTCTTGCTTAATTCCATTCATTAGGAACCGACTGTCAACGTATCTTCAGTACTCATTTTACTAAGGTTTGAAACTCCTCTTGATGTTCTTCCGTGTTTGTGATTTAAAAATTGCGTTGTTTTGAAAATCTTTATTAGTATCTCGAGTTCTAACGTATATTATTATTCCACACTGTGTTTTTATTGAAGAAATCATTTTAATTGTATAGGAGCGCTGACTGTGTGGATGAGCTCGATACCAGTCTGGTAAATTAAAAATAAATAAAATAGAAAGCCAACAATGTCGTCCTTACATAGAAACAAAAAGTGTTGTTTATTACGTACTCGTATATTAAGACTGCAAGGCATCTAGGATACAAAACATTTGCACGGTCAGGAATTTATTTAGTATCGTCATGACTGGCTGAGTTTATGATCTCTCCCCTACAGTTTACTACACCGTTCTAATAGCGTCTCTTCCTGTCCTTTATCTTCTCCTTTCTCCAATTTCCTCTAGAATCTAGTTGCGAATGTGCCTGATCATTGGTTCACATCTGTGTATTTCCTACGGTATATAGTCGCTGGCGTAACGAATTGTATATCTGCTACTTCGTCAATCTCTGCAGTTCGCGCAAACTCTTTTTACTTGCAACTGCATGCGAATAGATTAAAGTTTTAGCTCAGCATCCGTCCCGAAACGTCTCTTTGCTTGAGTCAGCGGCGTAACGAATTTAATCCGGTATTTAATCGGTCACTTTCCTAAAATTCTGCCGTGACCAATGGGAGCTTCGTTTCTTGTCCGTACATGACACTGTAGGCCGTAGGGAGAGCAAAGAGTCAGAAATGTTTATGTACAGAAAAGAAAAGAAAAGTCAAGTCAAACACACAGAGGAATAGTAGCATGTAGTAACTAGCAGTCGAACATACCAGCTGTTGCGTGAGACCTCAATAATTCTTGCTTTTCATCCTCTGCCGCCAGTATTGTGGTGCTCCTAACAGCATTCCTGTTACGATCTCTTTTATGTCTTTGTTTCTCATTCATATCATGATATCACTTATCTGTACATTTGTCGGGCGTATAGTCTTGAGCCACTTCACATTCACTATACGAAATGAGCCCGTTGTTGAGGTGGATATCCATTTATGAATGTTTGAAAGGCATCTCTTTCAGGCATCTTTTAGGATATTATTCCTTGTAATAATCGACTTGGGTTTATTTAGTTCAGCAAACCATTTGTCTGCTACTTATTTTACGTAGAGCAATGCTTGTGACAAAGATTGCGTGGGTTAAAATATTAATGCCGAGGTTAAGGGCTTAAAACTGGATGTTTTGGAAGAAATGCAGATCTTTAAGCAACTGCAACATGTTAAAGACAATATCCTCAATGACCAACTCCTACTAAGAAATAGAAAATGTTTTGAAGGTTTCGCGCCTTTACTTTGTTCTTCATACTTGTAAATCTGATGATCTGGGGATTATTACATGCGCGCGCTGATTGGCGAGCGCGGTTGGTCAAGCTGTTCATCTTCTTTCATTTTATCCTCATTTTCCTTTTACGATGAAGGTGAGTTTAGCCCGTTGAACACCTCACGTTTTATCCCTATATCTTTATTACTACGTCTTTAGATTACGTCCCCCCCCCCCTCCCCGCAGGCTAACTACTGGCTTTAGGTATAGTTTTTAAGAGTTCCTCCTGTTGTCATAGGTAGCTTCATATATAAGTTTCTTCACTAGCATAAGCAACCATGTGCTGTTATTTTTAGGTTTCATCTCCTATTTAGCTCGTCTCTTGTTCTATTCATTTCGTTGATCCACGGTTGGGAATATATGGGCTATTTAACCCCGACCCATGGATAAACTTTCTCGCATTCGTAGGCGCATGCGCATTCAAGTAACTTCCCTTGTCTATGTGCATACATAGCGGGTCAGGCTTGTAAGTGAGTGACCGTTTGTAGCTGCAGTTTATGGCGGTTCATGGCCCATCGAGCATAGGCCGGTGTGAGATGGGGCATACACCATTAAGTTAAGTAGTGGTTTTGACTTTGTACATATGTACTGTTTGTGTTTTCCTTTTCTTTTTCATTTATAAATGTATAGCTATGGTGTCCTTTTAATCATTGACAAAGGTCTTCGTAGGCACCTGTGGGTTTTATTTTTGTTCTGAAGAAGGTGTAGTTATCTACGCCGAAACCTGGGTTAACAACACTAGGTGCTTTTTTCGCAATCGAGGCGGGTTTTTAGTTTTTTAATATATTAACCAACGATTGCTGACGAGCTGCGATGTTGAAGGTTCTTGATTTTCTTTTCTTTTTTTATTTCACATCAGCATCCTGAGTTTCCGTTTATCCATAATCCTGACATGGGATAGCTTTGTGATATATGAATGTGTGGATGATTGGAATACTGCGATCATAGAATCAGAATAGCTTTCTTGAATCTAGCTACAGAAACCTAGCAACGTCCATTGAATTCAGCTTTCAACGCTGGCTTGTGCGTAGTCCGAAGCACAGACAACTCGTTCTTTTTGAACGATTGCTGAGGCAGACCAGCGCGCTAGCTGTGGAAAAATCCACCGAACTCTTGTTCAGATTTTTTGCAGTTAACTGGTGGGAGACTTGACCAATAGGCGATGATGTTTTTCGTATCCACTCGATTGCACAGATAGCCTCGTGCCACGGTGTCGTTTCTTTACGATTTGCTGAAGTCGAATGGCCACAGTGTCTATAAAGTGTTAGAAATTTGCCACGCGGGATTAGCCGAGCCGTCTGGGGCGCTGCAGTCATGGACTGTGCCGCTGGTCCCGGCGGAGGTTCGAGTCCTCCCTCGGGCATGGGTGTGTGCGTTTGTCCTTAGGATAATTTAGGTTAAATAGTGTATAAGCCTAGGGACTGATTTCACACACCTTTGAACATTTTTTTTCTTAGAAATTTTCTGGGTAAGTTAGTCTGGGTTGACGGTGTGGTGAGTAAGTCGTGCTGCTTTCGAGTGTACTTAGAATAAAATATTTTGGTTGAGATTCCGATTAGTGGCTTTATTTCATAATGTAGCTAATCTCTACAGTTGGAAATATAACTTTGATATCATCATCCACATACGTTAGGCTTTCTCGGTTGTTCTGTACAGATTCCTTAAGCAGAATGATTCGGAATAAACCAGATTTGACGGCCACAGCTACCAGTTCGTAATAATTATTAGGATTTTCTTAGATATAGTTAATTTACATTCTAGTGACTTTATTTCCTACTTGCAGCGAGCGTCTGAATTTCAGCAGAATCACACGGGCATGCATGTTCCATCCTCCTGACGATACAATCCTTTGGTGAGAGAGAATTTATCAAAACAGTATGTTAAGAACATCGCCCCCCCCCCCCCCCCCCAACACACACACACACACACACACACACACACACACTCGTAAGGGACCACATTACTGAGATGAATTTTCTTTGTAAAAAATTGATAAAGTCGAAGAGAGAGCACCTTGCTGACAGTAAATGTCTTCTTTCATGGAATATACTTAGTTAGACTTTTTTCTCCCGCGCATTATATCACTCCCGCCCACCTCCTGTGATTACTGACAAATGAGAAATTTCTTTCAACAAGATTAATGAAATTCAGTCCCTGATCAATAGTGTGGCAGTCGCTTCGTTGGATTCCGTTGCTCAATTCAGATAAATTACTGGACCGCAGTCCATTAAATTCTTTCTACGACGCCAGACAACACTACATGCGCAAGGAAATATCGGCAACTTGACCTCGTATATCATGGGAAAAAAAAATTGCAAGATTACAGTCCCAGCAATAGACCGCACGAGAAAATTTGGGACATAATTCTGATAGTACGCTGTTGTGACTTTCTGAAAGTAAGGCTTTTAAACTTTCGAGCGCACCTTTTTGTCACTCGCTCCACCCCCTGCCGCCGTCTAATGCCCGAGCGCGAAATATTGCACAGCGGAGTAACCCCCTATTCGCGGGATGTTGAAGGCGAGGGAAGAGGACGGAGAAGGTGGACACATTTGTCCAACGTGTTTCGAAATCTTGTTCTAGGTGGCGTTATTGTTTGAGAAAAACAGTAATTAATATCAGCACACAATGTATGATCCTCACGTATATGTACCGTCAACATTATTTTAACTGTATTCTTGTAATGACGTTTAGTAGCTGCGTATATGTTTCAAAATCCCCTGCCCATTCGGGCGTGGGGGGATGAAATACCAATAAAAAAATGAACAAGAATTAATCAAACCAACTGCAGAATTATTAGGAAATGAAAGTAATGATATTCATTAACAAGTTAATCATGCCTGTCACGTTGAAGAATTGAAGGATAATGCATATCTTGCAAAGGTACGTCACTTCAACACTTCTGGAAGAAAATAATGCACAACAGCGATGTTAATAATTAAACAGCGCTACGCTACTTCTTCAAAGACGTACTAGTTTGTTTCATTATATTTGTGATACCCAATGGAAAAATGATCAAAGTAAAGAGATCTCTAGCACCAGCAAACGTTAGAAACCTCTCACTTTATCACAATGAACACAGCACGTTAACAATTTGAACACACAAACCTGTTACGCAATCCACTATACAGTCCTTCGCGCTTGGTCATTAGGTGGCTGCAGTGGGTCGGAGCGAGAGATGCACATGAAACTTTAAAAGCTGTACTGTCAGTGGTTATAACTGCTTACTATCAGAATATTGAGCAAGCAGTAAAGGAAACAAAAGAAAAACTTGGAGTAGGTATTAAAGTCCATGGAGAAGAAATAAAAACGTTGAGGTTCGCCGATGACATTGTAATTCTGTCAGAGACAGCAAAGGACTTGGAAGAGCAGTTGAACGGAATGGACAGTGTCTTGAAAGGAGGATATAAGATGAACATCAACAAAAGCAAAACGAGGACAATGGAATGTAGTCGAATTAAGTAGGGTGATGCTGAGGGAATTAGATTAGAAAATGAGATACTTAAAGTAGTAAAGGAGTTTTGCTATTTGGGGAGCAAAATAAGTGATGATGGTGGAAGTAGAGAGGATATAAAATGTAGACTGGCAATGGCAAGGAAAGCGTTTCTGAGGAAGAGAAATTTGTTAACATCGAATATAGATTTAAATGTCAGGAAGTCGTTTCTGAAAGTATTTGTATGGTGCGTAGCCATGTATGGAAGTGAAACATGGACAATAAATAGTTTAGACAAGAAGAGAATAGAAGCTTTCGAAATGAGGTGCTACAGAAGAATGCTGAAGATTAGATGGGTAGATCACATAACTAATGAGGAGGTATTGAATAGAATTGGGGAGAAGAGGAGTTTGTGGCACAACTTGACAAGAAGAAGGGACCGGTTGGTAGGAAATGTTCTGAGGCATCAAGGGATCACAAATTTTTGCATTGGAGGGCAGTGTGGAGGGTAAAAATCATAGAAGGAGACCAAGAGATGAATACACTAAGCAGATTCAGAAGGATGTAGGTTGCAGTAAGTACTGGGAGATGAAGACGCTTGCACAGGATAGAGTAGCATATAGAGCTGCATCAAACCAGTCTCAGGACTGAAGACAACAACAACAACATCAGAATTATGGCCCAAATTTTCACTCCGAGTTCGAGGACTGCCGCCTTACAGTGACTGGGAGGTTTGTGCTACCTGCTGCGACCCAGAGAGCTATGCTGGAGGGAGAGGACCACTCTAGCCAGACAAATGCTATGGGAAGCAGTCAGACAGAGAGCAGACCACAACGAAGGGGCAGGGGTGGGGACGCTCTTGGGTGTAGGGAAGTCGTCCCTCCTAGACGAGACAACCTTGATTAGAAACAGGGAAGGACATCCTACAAAATCTGGAGAGATGGATCTATAGCAGTAGTGAAGCTAGTCATCTAAATTCTAAAGGAAGACAACTACTAAAGGAAAGCAGGTGTGCTGTGACACCTAAAGGTGGCAGCCTCACCACTTAGCAACTATGGGTACAGGTCGAGATCTTGTAACAGGAGAATTACAACATTACTCTCCAAAATGAAGTAGAAAAACTGAGTGATCTTTAGATCACGGCCAAACCGAGAGCAAAAGTTAACAGTAAAACGAATGGGAAAATGTTGAAAATAGCCACATGGCATATTATAGGAATTAGCACTAAAGAAGAGCAACTAACAAGGAGATTAAACACTGAAAAAGTTAATATAGCTTCAATATGGAAAACAAGGAACAACAAGGCTCTAAAGAAATCAGTGGTTATATTATGATGCACAGCGCCGTAAGCAAAACTGAACGGACAAAAGATGGAGTTTCAGTTACGATAAATCATACATTTCTTAAGTGAAAGACTGTTACGGTACATTTAAGGTTAAAGATATTGGGTAAATTGGTGAATATAATTGATGCATATGCGTCAGATAAGGGAAAGACAGAAGCAACGTGTGCAACCTACGAATGGAAACCTACGACCATTAATGGAATACATAAAGCAGAATATTTAATAATTGGTGATGGATAGGTAGATCTACTTTTAAAAGAACAAAGAAATATACAAAAGACGATAATGAAGATTTGTTAAAAAATTTATTCTATCTTCAACGACTTAATGATAACAAACGTTTTTGTCACATAAAGATGTTCATAAGCTTACATGGAGCACTAAGGCTACTAGATCTAAACAGACTACGTTAGTGCAAATGAGAAGGCCATCCCATTAATAGCAGACACAGAATTTACAGAGGATGTAATGTTAGTACTGACCAGTTTCTGATAAGATCAAAAATAAGAATCTCACTGTAAGAGAATAAAAACAAAATCAAAAAATAAACACGGGAATAAGTCTATAGAATACATTTGCTACAAGATGTAAGCGTAAAGGTGGTTATACAGAAAACGTCTGGATGAAGTAATCAAACAAGTGCAAGGGAAAAAGAACATTAATGAAGAGTGGAAAGAAATTGTAAGAATAATACACACAGTTGCTGGTGAAGCTTTGGGGAAAAAGATGATATATAGAAACTGAAGAAGTCTCCCTATCTGGAACCAAGAACTAACTGACATCATACAATATAAGAACCAGGCTCCCTGAAATATCTACAATCAAAGAAAAGTATAAGTTACACATAACAATGGTGAAGAAAAATAAAAAATCAACATAACTGGGAACATTTTCTGAGTGATATGGAGCGTGACGAACATGGGAATTATACTAAAGCCTACAGGATGCTGAAACAAAGACGAAATAGATATAGTTCAAATTAACCACATGTCAGAGTGGTTGGATTTATTTCCAAAATCTATGGACAAGTGACGAGGAAAACGTGAAAACTGCAGTTAGTGACGGAGATGTTGGTCTTATATCAACAGAAAAACTAAAGATTCTATTAAAAACATCAAAAAGCAGAAAATCCCCAGGCAAGACAACTTCAATGCGGAATTATTCAAATATGCTTCGGAATCGTTACTCACAAAGCTACAGAATTTGTTAAATACTTATTGGAAATAGAATAACGCACCAGAGGATTGGCAAACAACGGATGTTATCCAATTATTTAAATAAGAGGATCGCTGACAATGTGACATTTGTCGAGGTGTTAGTCTTCCGAACTTTGGATACAAGTTATGCAAGAATAATAACAAACAGGCTAAAGGTACTTTTCTAAACGTTTCTTACTGAAGAACAAAATGGGTTTCGGAGCTTGCTTAGACTGTGATTTTTCATTTAGCCAAGTCACTGCAAATCACGGAGAATACGATCATCCAACATACGTGGCCATCACTGATTATGAGAAAGCTTTTGTTAAAGCTAACAGAGTTAAATTTTGGGAAATTTTAGGAAAGAATGGTATATTCCCTTATCTAATAACTATAATTCAAAGTATGTATGTACACAACAAAATCAAAGTACAAAAAGGAAGTCTATTTGAGAGAAACATTTCTCACGGAGTGAGACAAGAGTGTCCTTTATCACTCATACTATTTAATATGTACACAGACGTCGTCGTAAAGTTATGACAGAATCAAGTAGCACACCATTATAAATTTAATATTGGAGTTGTAAATACACTCCTGTTTGCAGATGATCAAATAATCTTCGTGGAGTCATAAGACAAATTTCAGAGAGCAATTTGGTCCTTGAACAAGGTAGCAAATGGTTATAATATGAAAATATCTAAAGATAAAACTGAGACAATGGCATTCCCTGGTAAGAAGCATTTAAGAGCAAAAGTAATAACTGATGATAAGCCGCTAGGGTAACTAAATAATTTCAAATACCTGTAATATGAGGTCTCATACATCACACACAATGACCAGGAATACAAACGGCAAAAATTCCAGCAGTTGATAGGTACTATAAGTAGATCTCTCCACAACAGAGTTAGAAAAGAGACTACACTAAAAGTTTATAAGGTGATGACAGTCCGAGTTCTAATGTATGGGTCAGACACTTGGACTCTGACAGTCAAAGGAGGAGGATTGACGAAATAGAGATGAGACTCCCAAGGTCTCTGCCTGGTTACACTCTCATTGATCGGATGAAAAATAGTGACATAGGGAATGAGTTTGCTGTTAAAAGCATACTTCAGAAAATAGAGGAGCACAGGAAGAAATAGCATTAACACATTTAAAGGATGTCAGAAGAACGAATGCATAAACTAGTCTACAAATATGTACCTCAAGGGAAAATGAATGTTGGATGTCTTAAAAAGAGACAGAAAGATCAACTGCACTCTGTTTGAAACTGGAACAGGCAAGGACAACTAAACCAAAACTGGATATGATGATGATGGTTTTCACGTGGGATCGATTGCTGGGGCTGATATCTAGCAAGTGTCCTTTTTTCTCCTTAAAATCTGAGGTCAGTTTGGTGGTGCTTCTTTCTCAGTATAACTTGCAAACAGAAAGGCATTGCCTGATCGTGATAAGAAGGACGGTGGCTTTATAAAGTTCACGGTAAGTTTCAAAAGACGTACCCCGTATTTTAATAAAATCAAAATTCAGACTCAGACAGTAATCAAAGGACAGCCAGCATCAATGCGAGAAGTAGACATTGTAGAAAGAACAAGGGCTATCTTTTATATTTTATTTGAACTTCAACCTATTCACCTCTTGCTCCACAAAATGCAAGACTACGCTCTCTTTAGACTGGTCACATCCCATATTCATTAGTGCACCGAGTACTTCGTGACCTGTGGGAATATTTTC
Organism: Schistocerca nitens; assembly: GCF_023898315.1. Lineage (NCBI taxonomy): Eukaryota > Metazoa > Arthropoda > Insecta > Orthoptera > Acrididae > Schistocerca > Schistocerca nitens. The sequence goes on along the minus strand of NC_064622.1, from coordinate 182,218,604 downwards.
TTAAGGTACATCCACTAACGGTAATGTGCTTTTACACCGTCCTGTGGATCATTCTGACCAAATGGTGCATTATGTTCTCCAACCTGTATCAGTGGTCGAAGAGTTACAATATTAATTTTGTAAATTAAACTTCTTTCTCTTGCTGCAGCAATAATATACGAATACCAGACGCTTTTTACTTTCACTGTGTTGTAATAGTTCAGTTATCAACAAACCGCATTTGTCACAAAAAAGGAAGACTAATTTAACATCTGTCGCTGTATTGTATTCGTGCTGGACAGACTGACTGCATCACATTATTGCAGTAATCACTGATCTTTTCAAAACCTGTTAGGAAGTAGCCTTTATTCCCTTTTTAACTGTAATGTTATTTGAAATGTGTATCGCGATTTTAGCTTAGTGATCCGTGGTTTATTGTACATAGTGAACTGATATGAAAGTATTTTCATTTTATTGGCAATAATGTCGAGCAGTTCGCAGTTTATTTATTTATTTATACATTTTTTGAAATCGCTGATTGAGGCTGAGCCACATTTTTGTACTTTCATTTATCATTCCGTATTCTTTGGTTTTTTTAATGACGGGAATTTATTGAATGCAGTCAGATACGAATTATAGGGCCTCAGTTGTGGTGCTTAATCTAGTAACTTAAATTTTCCAGGAGGTTTTAGGCTCCTCATTACAGTGGTTCACCCGTACAAAATTGATACTGAAATTTAGCGTTTGGTATTAAATACGGTATAATTAAATTCAAAGTTTCATTTTTAAAAAAAGGAACCGCCAGGTTTCAAACGCACCCTCAGGAGATTTTTTGAAGATTCACATAATGTTTTGGTTTTACGCATATACTGCTTATAGATTTCAAACTTTTTACGCCATAATTTTCACATTAATGAAGTGTTATCTACAGGTACTCTTTACCAATTATGACAATATTTGTATTTCTTCTCATGAAGTCATAGGTTAAGAGATGCACTTTCGTTTTACTTAAGAAAACATGTTCGCGCCGTAATTTTCGGTTTTCTTGTCTTCCACACTTGGTTTTAAATGTCCTCCAGATATGGAAACTATACTCTGATATCAGATATAATAAGCATTATAGATAAAAATCTGAAATCAGGCACTCAACTTGCTGATGAACACATTAATGAACAACTGAAATTACTATAACTTACTACAGAACAATTATACATTATTCATGAAAGAAAAAACAATCCAAAAAAGATACCTCCAATATAACATATTCAGAAAGGAGCGACAGCGATTATAGCTAGTTACAGTTAAACCTCCCCGGCTGTGACTACAAACTCAGCAAAGTTTGGGAACCAACTTTTGAATTTATTAAAGTAGAAAAAGTTGTAACCAACAACAACATTGAACAGATATCTGACGAAGGTGGTGCGCCTAACATATACTCCGATGACTGGACTCGCTCACTGGAGCAGGCATAGGAAAGAGCGATACACACGGTCCAGGCGTGAAACGCGAACGAAACACCTAAGAACGTGCAGAGGAGGAAATAAGGAGGCTCTAGGTTGTGTGGATCCATCACATGTTCTCGCGTCTGATGATGACATCCTTCTTTGTAACTTTGTACTTTTTATGGGAAAAGAGGAATCGATTGGAGTCGAATGACTTCGGGCCCGTTGCCAACCTTAGAAACGAAACAGTACAGCGCGCCGTAGCAATGTAGCTTTACAGTAAGCATTATGAATGCAGGGTTGATCCTGTACGATGCCTGCCTTGTAAGGAGTCGCGGCTTCTTCCTGCCACACTCCGCTCCAATCATAGGAGCGAATGTGCGAGGCGGCGATAGAGTGCTTACGCTCCCGACAGCTTCCTGGAAGAGTGCCAAAACACATTGTACGTACAGCAGCCGATTTCTCATTTGACAGTAAGACTCAAGTTTTGGGTTTTGGTACTTACACACCGAACAAGAATTCCATTTGCATGAAATACGACAATATGCACACTCACTAAAAAAAAAAAAATAAAAAAAAATTAGTAATAAAAATTTAACACTGGATTGTACCATTCAGTTAGCTCATTTGTTGATGCCATCGTCACGCCGTAATGCGACTCGTTGAAAGTAGTTGAACATAGGAATAAAGTTCTGTGTCTATTGATAGCAATACCCATTGTCGCTGATACTGAATTTAAGGATCTGCGTATGAAAATTAGGCAGATTTTGATGTTTGTGATTCTCTTGCACTGATGTTGTACGCTTTACGAAGAAACCGCTTGAGATGTCCAGTCGGTGATGCACTCCTTGCCACTTCCGCGACATTTCCATGGCTAGGGTCAAGATGCCCTGGTACTCACTATCCAGGTAATTAGTACTTACAGAGGTGTTATAATTTTAATGCCCTATGTACCTTATTATGAAGCGAGAAATATATTTCATTTTTATACAGTTTGCGACAGTTACCTCATTACTCTGGATTTTTTGGACAAGGATAAATTATTCTCATAAAAACAACCTCTTTGATGTGACATTTAAAACTTTCCTGGCGTACATATTGTTCCACAAAATTTCGGGCGAACTGCACGATGTTTGCAACTTGCTGCCACAAATTGAATTCAACATGGAATCCAATCGCCGAAAAACTTCGTGTCCTCCGTAGGCGGCGTAGTTCTGTGATGGAACCACGGGAAGACAATCGAATTGATATCGATGCGGCGAGTTTTCGCCACGGAGGGTGCGCGGTGCAGCAGAATCGAACGCGCTCAAGTAGCACACGCGCAATGCCAAGTGAATCCACCACGCATGTGCCGGAGGGGCCTTAAATACCAGAGCTCAGGGAGTTTTCGCCTGTATCACCTGAAGATGGCCAGAAGAATCTGCGCCGAAATACTGTGGCAGGAAGTTGCAAACATCCGGCAGTTCGCCCGAGGCCGGCCAGTGTGGCCACGCGGTTACAGGCGCTTCAGTCTGAAATCGCGCGACCGCTACGGTCGCAGGTTCGAATCCTGCCTCGGGCATGGATGTGTGTGATGTCCTTAGGTTAGTTAGGTTTAAATAGTTCTAACTTCTAGGGGACTCATGAACTCAGATGTTAAGTTCCATAGTGCTCAGAGCCATTTGAACCATTTTTGAGTTCGCCAGAAATTTTGTGGAACAACCTCTTTGATTGTTGTGGCAAATAGCGATCTGAAAGCTTGTCTTTCAATGATTTTTTTTCTGTCGAATAAAGGTATTTTCTCTGACACCAAGCTAGAAGACATGGTCTCTTTCAGTGACAGAATGCACTGAGCGAATAACAGATAAGCTAAGAGGGACACTGTCATATGTAAAATACCAGCGGTTACAGGTGTTAGAGAAGTATCAGTTTTAGGGTACACAAAGAAAGAAAATGTGCTTATAGAGAGGTCAGGCTATAAAAAAGTATTCAGTTCAGAAAACAGATAAACGGCAGACAGTTTTAACATACAGCTTCTTCGCAAACAGCGCTTACCAGAAAATATTCAAAAAATTCCAGAAAAATTTTATCCAGTCAGTTTTCACTCAGTCGCAATTCAACAACAGTTAACGCCGTTACACCAGAACATCCAAGGACTCAAAAGTAAAATTGACGAACTACTCATTTGTTTCGGCCGTTGTGGCAGAACGGTTCCAGGCGCTTCAGTCTGGAACCGCGCTGCTGCTACGGTCACAGCTTCGAGTCCTGCCTCAGGCATGGATGTGTGTGATGTCCTCAGGTTAGTTAGGTTTAAGTAGTTCTAAGTTGTAGGGGACTGATGACCTTAGATGTTAAGTCCCATAGTGCTCAGAGCCATTTGAACCATTTTTTTACTCATTCGTGCTGATGAACTAGATTCATCTAATCCATTTGATGGAATCACCCTCTGAGAACATCTGACCACTGGTATAGCTACGTTGAACGTCTCAGGATTTAAATGAGCTTCTTACTTCCATTGAGTAGATATGCCACATTTACTTGAAACTGCCTTAAGCTCAGGAATATTGAAATTACTAAATTCTGCGTATAGCAGTATCTAGAAGCATGTGTAGCAGAAATAGTGTTCCATAACAGACATTCTGAACTAGGGACTATGCACTGAGCACCTACAGGAAATTATAATCTGCTCAATAATCATCCAGAAGCTCCAGTGGCGTATTTAACAGGGAAATAATTGTGGCTGCTGGTGATTTTAATACAGATTTTCTTAAAAAACTTTTCCAGTTAGTCCGTAACATTATCATTCAATATATGAGGCCATGGCGAAAAGTAATGCCTTGGAGTTTTTTACTGTGTTCTCAATACCGGTTAAGGTATTACATGTCATGCTTCGCTAACGGAAGTCTCAACCTTCTCCCGCTAGAGGACTCCGATTTTTAGCGTGTAAAATGGCGGTGTGCAACGTAACTATGTCGGCGAGGGAGAAACAGCGTGCTGTAACGAAGTTTCTAACTACAGAAAACGTGCCAGAAATTGAAATCCATACTAGAATGAATACTGTGTATTGGTGATGACTGTATTGCCATCGGTAACGGTGACGTTGGGTTGTTCGAGCTTGTAATGAAGGAAATGGTGCTGCTAACCTCAACGTGGATGACACAACTCGGAGTTAACGACCGCATTTCCAAAACTTAAAGAGCATCTTCGAAGACTTTACAGCGGTGCAAGCAGAGGTGAGATTGTGGGTCCGACATCAAAGTCAGATATTCTACAGAGACAGCAACAACAAACTGGTCTCTTGTTGGGAGAACTGTGTTCATCATCAGGTTGACTACATTGAGAAATAAATATGTACTTCCGAGGAATAAAGATGTAGAATGTTGATAAAATTTGTTTTATTTGAAAAGCTTTAATACTTTCCTCATAAAAAATTAGGTGACATTACTTTTTATCATGCCCTCGTAATTCCTACAGCAAACTTTCTAAGCAGGCTTGCTACATGATCTAAGACAGGCATTGATATCTTTACCGGCAAATCAAAGGAAGAAAATAATATCAGAAAACGAATAATCAACAGACTGTAAGACCATGTCAAGCAGTTTCTTTTTCTGAGTGTAGATACCGAGCAAGTTAAAACATGAGAACGGGATTTTTTGTACCTACAAGGGACGTGAGAACACCACAAGCCGTCACCGTTGACACAAGTGTATACCTACTAGCCGATGGTTGTCCGACTGCAAGCGAGGGACCTGAACCCCGGAAGAGGGAACGAAACTCGACGTATGAGTCACTCTATGGGGAGCAGAAAGTCCGAACACCGCCTAGTAAGCCACAAAAAGCGACCAACGAGAGCGATGGAGCAATTCGGCACACGGAAGCAGAATACGGCGTAAGAAAAAAATAGTTCAAATGGCTCTGAGCACTATGGGACTTAACATCTATGGTCATCAGTCCCCTAGAACTTAGAACTACTTAAACCTAACTAACCTAAGGACAGCACACAACACCCAGCCATCACGAGGTAGAGAAAATCCCTGACCCCGCCGGGAATCGAACCCGGGAACCCGGGCGTGGGAAGCGAGAACGCTACCGCACGACCACGAGATGCGGGCTACGGCGTAAGAGAAGGGCAGTTCCGAGATAGTTAGAATCAGTGTAAGAACCGACTGCACCGGACTATCACCGTCGACAGGTGAACAGCTGGATCAGGCCCAGTGGTTCTCCCCACAGAATGCAACGTTGCAACGTCTATGCATCCGTGGCAGTCAGTCACCCTATTCTGTCACGAGACCCTCGCCATTCCATTGGCGGTGATACAAAAGGACTGTAGTTAACCACCAAAAACAGAGTACAGGGTTATTCCAAATGATGGACCCATTTTCTAACATTGGTATTTATTCAAGCACAAATGCAAAATGAACAAGCTTTATACCAACGAAAAGAGGAAATTTCAAAGCTTTTTTTCAAAATGTTCAAATGGTTCAAATGGCTCTGAGCGCTATGGGACTTAAGTTCTTAGGTCATCAGTCCCCTAGAACTTAGAACTACTTAAACCTAACTAATCTAAGGACATCACAAACATTAATAACCGAAGCAGGATTCGAACCTGCCACCGCAGCGGTCGCGCTGTTCCAGATTGTAGCGCCTAGAACCGCTTAGCCACCCCGGCCGGCCCCAAAATGTTTGATATCAATTTAATAATTTGTAATAATTTGTAGCTAATTAGTTTTTAATAATTGCTTAATAATTAGAAACGTAATAAATGTTATACATGTTCAATGTGGCCACCGTTGGCTGCACGGTAAACATCGACGTGATAGACAAACTCGTACTACGCACGCGAAAGCGTATCTGCTGTTAGTGAGTGCACGCCAGCAGTGATCTTGTTCCATAGATCATTTAGAACGATTGGTAGAGGCGGGACGTAAACAGCTTCCTTCACGTAACCCGATAAGAAATATTCGCAGGGTGTGAGATGAGGAGATCTCTGTGGCTATAAGTGCAGAACCAGGTCCTAAGCACCCTGCGACCGATCTAGCACTGAGGAAGGGAGTCATTCAAAAAGCCTCGTACATCATGGTGCCAGTGGGGCGGAGCCCCATCCTGCTGGAAAATAAAGTCCTGGGAGTCTTCCATAGCTTGAGGGAACAGCCATTGTTCCAACATGTCCAGGTACGTGATTCCCGTTACAGTTCTTTCCGCAAAGAAAAATGATCTATTAGCCTTTGTACGGGATACAGCACAGAACATGTTGATCTTCAGTGACTCTTTCGTGTTACAATGGTGAATTTTCCAAACCCCATATGCGAACATTGTGTCTGTTCACTTTTCCACGAAGGTGGAAAGTCTCTTCATCGCTAAAAATTACATGCTGTAGAAATGCGCAATCCTCCATCTTTGCTATCACATAACAACAAAATGCAAGACGCTTCTCTTTGTCAGTGGGATGGACAGCCTGCACAAGTTGTAGTCGTTAGGGCTTGTACAGCAAACGCCAACTTTCCATACAGCTGATTAGGGTATTCCACGTTCTTGACTGTATCTATTGGTAGACTTACTGGGACTGCGCACAAAACTTTCTTGAATTCGTCGGACATCATTCTCTGACACACGCGGTCGGTCTGTGCTTTTACCTTTGCGCACACTCCCAGTTTATTTAAGTTGCTTAAACCAACGGCTAATCTTTTGCGAGTTGATGGTTGAATTCCGAATTTGGTACGAAATGCCCGCTGCGCTGCAATTTGCGACTCAGTTTTCGCGAACTCAAGAACGTAGAAAACCTTATGCTCCACAGTCACCATCTCACTCACAACTGACAGTGAAACGGAATGAAGGCCCTATTGCCGCGCGAACTCTACCAGCCGCTTCTGAAACCATCACCGCCCGCCCGCTGCCGATAGCCAAAAACTTTGAAACTTCCTCTTCTTGTTCATTTTGGTTTTGTACCTGAATGCATTCGAATTTTTGAAAATGGGTCCATCATTTAGAATAACTCTGTAGTTTAGAAAATTACTCAAATATATGAAGAGGTCCTTACAATGCTCGTGACATGAATAAAATAAACCACGCATTCATTTATAAAGTCATTACATTGTTTTAAAACTGTTATCCTCCAAAAGTAATTCAAATTCAACTGAAGTCTACAACGCATCCGTAGATTACTTAAGCAATTAAAGTTTCTTGAAAGGCAAAATGTAAACAGTATCTGTCAGCCAGGAACAGCTCCAACGTTAATGATTTCACTCATTAAAAGCAATATTGCAGAATATTAAGAAAAGTAATAATCTCATGCTATCAATAGGAAATGTAAAGAGCTTTTTAAAGAAATTTGTCACACTACCAGCATAAGTTAACAAAGTATTACGTACCCTTAAAGCTACGTGGCCATGTTTCTTGCTGCTTCTACCAGTCTTCTCTTTCACTACATCTCATTATGTTTTTATTTTGTTGTCTGATGTTGCTATTTTCTTATCATGATCCATTTGCTTAGACGTCTGGATTAAGGTTAGTAGATAATGCCCTAGAATATCTGAGCCTAACCTTGACGAATAACTTCAGTTACATGAATGTGCCACTCGAGCACTCACTACGTCAAAAGAAATGACATGCACAGTAAAATTTCAAAACTTAATAATTCTAGTATTTTTGATGAAATATCAACAAAGTTAATTAAAGAGTGACCTCGTGAGTTAGTAAAAATCTCAACTACTTGGTTCAAATGGTTCAAATGGCTCTGAGCACTATGGGACTTAACATCCGAGGTCAATAGTCTCCTAGAACTTAGAACTACTTAAACCTAACCAACCTAAGGACATCACACACATCCACCCGAGGCAGGATTCGTACTTGCGACCGTAGCGGTCGCGCGGTTCCAGACTGAAGCGCCTAGTCGGTCGGCACAAGCTACTTGTGAAAGCAGTCTTTTATCATTGGAACTTTTACTGATGGGCTAAAATACGCTGATAGCAATTCTCTGTTGAAGAAAGGGGGTAAAGAAATGCCTTCAATCGACCACTTACCCTTTTGCCAGCTTTATCAAAATTTTAGAAAAGGTTACCTATCAAAGACGCAGTAAAGATTTCTGTATTGTTCCGATATTGGAAAGACTATTTTGAAATATAGTGAGAATGAATTTAATTCTTCAGATATTTAAAGTAAAAGGTGCAGATGTTTCCAGTATTTTTTCAGACGTCTTTGAATTAGAGGTCCACGAAATCTTTGCAAGTAATTTAAAATTTACTTTGTCGCTGTCCATGCTGTAAAATTATTCAACGATTATAGTTACATCTTGCAAGCAGGAAACGAAGGGTGTCAGTATGAGAGGTCAATGAATTGAGCTATCAGTCATCATCAGATTGGCAATTGGTGTCCCACAAGCGTCTATCTTAAGAGCACTGTTTTTCTTGTTTACATTACTGACTTAACATCAGTTGCATTGCCAGACGAAGAATGGTGAAGGATGGTGTACGTAACAACACACAGCAAGTGGAGCAAGGTTTTACAGAGAGATGCTAATGAAATTTTCATGGATACTAATAAATACCTTATAGCGAATGCACTGTCATTAAAAATGGAAAAGATTCACTATATGCATTTCAGAACGTGTATGAGATTGCCATCCAGCATGTATGTAAAGTAGGAAGAAGCATAGATAGAATAGACTGATAGTGTTAAATGTCTGGGATTGCAACTTCGTAATAAATTCAGATGTGAAGAGCATACTATAAAATTGCTGAAACTCGTAAACAAAACATTACTTGAAATACGACCGTCAACGGAAGTAGGCGAAATAAAATAGCAGGCATATTTTACTTACATTCATACAATAATGACATGATATCATATTTGTGACAATTCTGCAGGTCAAACGTGAGTTTTCAGCATCTAAATGCGTTTGTGAGTTTATGGACTTCCTGAATCTTTTTCAAGGAATTGGTTACAGAAATTTACCAATTAATTTCTTTCAGTGTAATCATTCATTAATGAAATTTGTTTTAAATAACATATCCCTTTTTCTAACGAACAACTCAGTTCACATACCAGTACCAGGCACATGGACGATCTATTCATACATAGACCTAAAGGCACTTGCCTTAGTACCAAGAGGTGCCACTATCTGGGAACACACATTTTCAGTAAGAAGTGTAGAAAATAAAGCTACGAATAAATCTGTTTCAGAAGAGCCTGAAATATTTACTTATGCCCAGTTATATTTCACAGATGAATTTATAAACAGAAGCAATTGACGTACACCATACATTATTCCTGCTTTTTATTACTGCACGTTTATTAATATGACACACTGCAAGTAAAAGAATATATGTGAAATGTTCCATATCCACAAGTATTCCTCAATACGTAGATTTCAGATTACTTAATTTAGTCTTTATTTTTCTGAGTCAAATACAAAAACCTTAGATGGAATTCCGAATGATGCACAGTAGCGAAGTGTGATATTAACGAAAGTATTTTGCGTTGATGGTGTTCCATATTTCGGATTAACTTTAGAAATTACGTCGTATACGTAAGCCGCAGTTAAAAGTTCTTTTTTAGTAAGCGACCACTTTCACTCAACAATCATTTTTCAGCACCTGTAGTACATATATCAAGAATACAGACAGTACAATGATTTTTTTCCAGATTATATACCTGGATTAACATCAAGAGTTTCATTGGAAGAAGATGACACAAAAAAGGGCACAATGTCAAAAACTCGACTGGAAACTAGACCAGAAATCAATAATTAGTAGCCAGAAGATCGATTACGCGAACATGAGATGTGCAATAACGCAATATTTCACATTATCTGTATCGGGAGTAAACAAGCTTATAGGGTACAGGAGAGCGTTGTACCCTGGAATACTTCTCCTACGTTCGGCTCCAGGTATCCCAATAACAGAAGGTAAACATTTTCTAATTCTATTTTCGTGCGCTGACTTCTTTTTCTGAAATTACAAAAATTACTCCAGACACATGTGAAAACATGACATTATTGTATACTCAAGAAAAATCGAGAAAATCTTCAGTCTGTATTTAACGGTCTAAATGTTACATTGTTACTCTACTACACAATAGTGATCGGTAAACCAGATTAAGTAGAAGTAGTATCAAAAGCCTTTTATAAGTTAAACACATCCTGAAATAGAAGCTATTGGAAACTAAAACATGTTTCTGTTTTCATGAAAGATAAAACTGTTACGACACTAAAGAAACTCAGTTACTTTCTAAACGTCACGAATGGGTCCATGGGTCTCAAGAATAGGAGACTCTTATATGTGGAAATAAGACAAGGATGAACAATTTAAGTGCACTATAATGAGGTGGGTTAATCTTGACTACAAAGTTACTATTAACAGTACATATAATATACTAATTATATTATAAATTTACATAGCACAGTAGGAATTCCTTTAGTTATCTGAAACGCCATTTCATTGCCCAAAAAGGATTTAATGTGATTTGTGTGGCTGATGAATGCAAGTCCCTCCGTTTACCTGGATTCTTTCTGTACTGAAGATGTCTTTGTATATGGCTCATTTTGATCTTACTACTACAGTCCTGCTTTGTAGTACTTTCCAGAAAAGAGAGATATAGATATCTAATGTTAGAGCACATGAATGAATATATATTAATTTTGAAAGGTTTATCTAAGCACCAAGTTTTCTAAAGAGCTGACTTCAGCTATAGCCGGCTGGTCCCGGCGGAGGTTCGAGTCCTCCCTCGGGCATGGGTGTATGTGCTTGTCCTTAGGATAATTTAGGTTAAGTAGCGTGTAAGCTTAGGGACTGATGACCTTTGCAGTTAGGTCCCATAAGATTTCACACCCATTTTTTTTCAGCTGTAGCTGTAGATACACACTTCTGAGTTCTGAAAAAAAAAATCCTGTAAATTTACTCCTCCCTCCCCCCCCCCCCAACACATATGCTATGCTGTAACTCATGAATGAATGGAGGCATACGTAAGAAAATAATATTTTTATTTTTAAATCATTTGTAGCTGAAATCACAAACTCTACTAGTGTACTAAAGCGTTCCATAAAATCTAGGTGAGATGTGCTGAACTTGACGAAATCTTGTGATAAATTTTCCATTATCTACCCTGTCAGTAAGGAGACTGGTACTATTTCTTCTTATACTGCAAAAAGAGAAAGAAGTTACATTTCCTAAGTAAACAAGTGTAATAGCATTACTGTATTTTAGAAAAAGGAATGGGTCTATAATAAAACCCTCTGTTGCAGCATTTCTTATGGCTTCAGATACCGAGTGGTTGTTGGGAAGAGATAGACATTCTTGTGATGGACACTACTTTCTGTCACGCAGATCGGATGAAACAAGGAACCTACTGCGTCTATTATTATACTGTCCTTTAAGCTTAGCTTGAAGATATCATAATTCACACAACTGGAAGCCCTCGGTAACTCACGGGGTCACTATAAATATACTGTGTTTAGGTGATAGTCCTATTTGAAATTCAGACTGTTTGGTTCTGAGTAGAAGTTCTAATCTACATAATCTATAAACTTATTAAAAATACTGTGACAGGAAATATTTACTATTTTTCCATTTGCCTTTTTGTGAAGTGGCTCGAACTCAGTATATTTACGTCTGTTCAGTAGAATACGAATAGAAACTGATTATTTATGTAAATCTGTTTGTTACTGCTGATTCTGGTACAGCCATTTGACCTTTACTAACTGAAAGATGCTATACTTTATTGAGGATATTTTTTAACGCTAATTGTTAAAGTCTGTACTAAGCACAATAACAAGGTTGCTAATTTTTTACCTGCAGGTCGACACATCTGTTTCATATTGATGACAAAGAAGTGGCTGCAATGCACTGTGTTACAGTATCGACAGCTCTGTTAATTATCCGACATGCTCAGTAGTAAAAGTAATTGGCCTGAGGTTTCCAGGGAGATTTGCCCCCCCCCCCCCCCTCCAGGGGTTGTGGCAGCACGCTTCTGCCGCAACTTTCCATTAGCGATAGCTCGCACAGGCCTCGGAATTTGACGGACAGAGAGTGGCTGTCTGAAAGCTTCCACAAAGCGCTGTCTCCTATCATAAAACCGAATTGCTCGCAGAGCTACCACGCTTCTGCATCAGTGGTACACTTTGCCTTTGCCATACCGACCAATTGCATTAGCTCACTCCAGTGGGCTTGCTACCACAATAATTGCTCGCCTTTCATCTTCTAATCTTATGGAACGCAGCCCTGTTGCATGGCGTACAAATGTAGTTTGTGCCACTGACTCATGTTCGGCAGAGGCCGATAGCGAGTGACGGTAAAGTGAAATCCAATCAGAGTTACCAGGATGAGATCTTGGTAACAGAAAAAATTATCAGAAGTAGAATGTGGACGCCAATGGGGGAAAGGTGGCAGAATACCGTTCGTGAACACCAGCCAGTACCCTTCAGTTCAACTTTTCAAAGCCTCGCCTAGAAGTACAGCGGTTGGACCGAAGTATGGTAACATGGCGAGAGATGCATGTTTGAACATAAATGCAATGCTAGCCAAGCAAAACAGGTTGCGCTTTTGTATTTGAACACAACAGCAGTTGTGCAGCATCCCCAACAAATTAAGTGTCTGTCGTGGTTAGAATAGTGTTCTGCGTAGTTGTGAGTGGTTCTTTGTTGGAGCTAAGTGAAACATATAGTGGACAAATTGTTGGTGCTCATATGGTAAGTCGCTTCCATAAACACGGTAGTGTTTGCTGTTTCAAGGCAATCGGAATGAGTGATGTAAACTGCATGCAAGGAAACTGGAAAAATATCATCCGCTAAGACAAAACGCTGGCGAAAGTGCGTACTGCGTGACCATGGCGGTCGTTTAATGAAGAGGATCGTGACAAAAAATTAGAAGAAGACAAAAGTCACTGCATTGAATGCAGTAAACGTGAACCCTCTCAGCACCAAAAACATACGAAGAGAGCTCTGTAAGGTGGGAATTGCAGGGTGTGCTGGCCTAAACTGGCGCCAGCACACCATGCGGCATGCACCATGCTATAGGATCGACAGAGACCCCAAACAGACTCGTATGAAACGCACCACCAACGCCCTCTCGGCGGCCAGTGTTTAGATCGTCGCTGAGGACTTGAGGGGGAGTCTGTTAGAGTCTGTCGCATGGAGTAAGTTCCAGAGTCACCAGTCACAGCCTAGCGGGAATCGCAGTAGCGGTTAGCTCCACCGCTAACCCAGACACAGGCAACACATAGCAGCCATAATTGCGACCATAGCGGATTTTGTACTCCACCAGCAGTGAGGCTAACGTGGACTAATACAGAGAGCATGTACCACAAAGACTATCTTAAGATAAGTGATTTTCCATCTCTATAAATAAAGACCGAGTTAATATATGTTTTACCTCCCGTAAACTCGATCCTCCTCACCCGCTCATCTCCCTGATCCTCTCCCACCCCCGCCCGCTGCCGCGCCTGTATTCCCACGTCCCACCCGGTCTCCATTTCTCCACCCTCCTTACCCTCTCCCAAGGTGGCTTCCGCCAGCTCCCCCTCCCTGATGACGTCTTCCTCTCCTCCATCTACCCCTCCTACCAACATTGATCCTCCCTCCCTCTTCCTGTATCTGTTCCTTTGGGCACCCTCCATCCCTCCTCCCCTTCTCCCCACTCATCCCCCGGGCCTCCCCTCCCCTTTCCTTCTACTCCTCCTCCCATCTCCTCAGCCATTGGCATCTATGTTCTCCCCTCTCCACCCTCTCAACCTGCCCTCACCCTTCTTCCCCTCTTGGCAGGTCCCCGGACTCGCACACGCTACGTGGACTTTCGCGCGCCGGAGATCATCGCCATCTGTGTCTCGTGTGTGTGACGTCGTTTTGTGTTTTTAGTGTCCGCCGTCCCGCTTCTACGTTCACTTGTGCCTTCGGATTCATCAGTGTTATGTGCGCCATGTCAACGTGTTTTCAGTGTCGTTATCGTCGCGTGTGAACGGCTCCGTGTTTTTTGTGTATCTGTGACCACTATTTTTTGCCCATCACTCTGTTCATTTTAATTCTCCGTTCTTGTACTGTTATTGTCACCACTATGGCTGAAGAGCGGCGTAGCATGCCGCTGCCAGCCTACCTGCTTGTTCAGGTGTTAAAATAAGAATAAAGTGAAAAAAATATGTGTGCAATTCGTGTTATACACTACTGGCCATTAAAATTGCTACACCACGAAGATGACGTGCTACAGACGCGAAATTTAACCGAGAGGAAGAAGATGCTGTGATATGCAAATGATTAGCTTTTCAGAGCATTCACACAAGGTTGGCGCCGGTGGCGACACCTACAACGTGCTGACATGAGGAAAGTTTCCAACCGATTTCTCATACACAAACAGAAGTTGGCCGGCGTTCCCTGATAAAACGTTGTGATGCCTCGTGTAAGGAGAAGAAATGCGTACCATCACGTTTCCGACTTTGATAAAGGTCGGATTGTAGCCTATCGCGATTGCGGTACATCGTATCGCGACAATGCTGCTGGCGTTGGTCGAGGTCCAAAGATTGTAAGCAGAATATGGAATCGATGGGTCCAGGAGGGTAATACGAAACGCCGTGCTGGACCCCAACGGCCTCGTATCACTAGTAGTCGAGATGACAGGCGTCTTATCCGCATGGCTGTAACGGATCGTGCAGCCACGTCTCGATCCCTGAGTCAACAGATGGGGACGTTTGCAAGACAATAACCATCTGCACGAACACTTCGACGACGTTTGCAGCAGCATGGACTATCAGCTCGGAGACCATAGCTGCGGTTACCTTTGACGCTGCATCACAGACAGGAGCGTTTGCGATTCCGTACTCAACGACGAACCTGGGTGCACGAGTGGCAAAACATCATTTTTTCGGATTAATCCTGGTTCTGTTTACAGCATCATGATGGTCACATCCGTGTTTGGCGACGTCGCGTTGAACGCACATTGGAAGCGTGTATTCATCATTGCCATACTGGCGTATCACCCGGCGGGATGGTATGCGGTGCTATTGGTTACACGTCTCGGTCACCTCTTGAACAGTGGACGTTACAAAAAAACCGAGCGAGGTGGCGCGGTGGTTAGGCACTGGACTCGCATTCGGGAGGACGACGGTTCAATCCCGCGTACAAGCCATCCTGATTTAGGTTTTCCGTGATTTCCCTAAATCAAACCAGGCAAATGCCGGGATGGTTCCTCTGAAAGGGCACGGCCGACTTCCTTCCCCATCCTTCCCTAATCCGATGAGACCGATGACCACGCTGTCTGGTCTCCTTCCCCAAACAACCAACCAACGAACCAACCAAACGTTACAAAAAATATGGCTCTGAGCACTATGGAATTAACTTCTGAGGTCATCAGTCCCCTAGAACTTAGAACTGCTTAAACCTATCTAACCTAAGGACATCACACACATCCATGCCCGAGGCAGGATTCGAACCTGCGACCGTAGCAGTCGCGCGGTTACAGACTGTAGCGCCTAGAACCGCTCGGCTACTCCGGCCGGCAGTGGACGTTACATTTCAGATGTGTTACGACCCGCGGCTCTACCCTTCATTCGACCCCTGCGAACCCCTAAATTTCAGCAGGATAATGCACGGCCGCATGTTGCAGATCCTACACGAGCCGTTCTGGATACAGAAAATGTTCGACTGCTGCCCTGGCCAGCACATTCTCCAGATCTCTCACTAATTGAAAACGTCTGGTCAATGGTGGCCGAGAAACTGGCTCGTGACAATACGCCAGTCACTACTCTTGATGAACTGTGGTATCGTGTCGAAGCTGCATGGGCAGCTGTACCTGTACACGCCATCCAAGCTCTGTTTACTCAATGCCCACGCGTATCAAGGCCGTTATTACGGCCAGAGGTGGTTGCTCTGGGTACTGATTTCTCAGGATGTATTGAAACGCGTATGTACTCGGTAGCAGCGAGGGCGAGGCATGACAGAATCTCTGATCAGAGAGTTATTTATCGTTGCTAGTCTGCGCTTGACCGCGCGACAGTTCTGTTGTTGTACGTAGCGAGTCGCGAGAGCATGTAGTAGCGCGCGAGAGACAGTCGCAGTTGTGTGTGAGGAGTCGGCGGGCGTCGACATGGGGCTCTGGTCAAGGTTCGGGACGAGGTGTATTTTTAAATAAGGTAATGAAGCAGCATTGCGCTCATCTGATAATGTAATATATCTTAACAGTAATTAATTTGTTCAAGAATCGCCCCAATAATAATTTTGTTCTGAAAGCAATTTTTGTAAGAAAATAATCATTACAATTGAAACAATACTTCCTATGCTTTTCCTGCCAGAATCAATTTATCAGATTTGCACAGGGCCTAAGGTCAGCGCAGATGACCTTATAAAATTTATCAGGTTGATCATAACGTTAATTTTGTGGGGACTTAGCATTTTTGCACATTTTTGTTATCATTGAGTTTTGTTACTGTGGGAAGATGACATTTGGCTCCTATTTGCATTTTCATTCAATTCATATTATTTAAAAATAATTCCGGGGAGGTTACACTTAGCACGATGTCCATTCACATTTAAAATAGTTTGTTTCATTTTTGGGGGAAGATTACACTTGGTTCTATTCCCATTAACATTTAATTATTGTCTTTTCAAAATTCTCCAAAGAAATAACATTAACATTATATTATTGTCCCTTTTTTCAAAATTCTCCGGCGAAATTAAACTAATATATCTTTTTCAAAAAAATTCTCCGGGGAGGTTACACTTGGCGACATCCGGTCCAGGATCGTATTTCGTTGAGAATCTTCTGAGAAGTAGTTAGATATCTGCTCTTATTAACTAAAATATAATTAGCATTTGGCGCAACGCTTTTACTAATTTTATGACTTTCTTTCCTTAGATCATCGGCAATTCATTGCTCTGTTGTATTTGTGTTTGTTGCTTTTTGCATTGTTCTTATTTCATTAAGTGAATAACTGTGTCTATTGTAAAAATGCCGCGAAAGACTGTGAATAGTGCATCGCGAAGTGTAATGAATGAAATTACCGACTTAAACAACTTTACCAATAGTACTTGTGACACGCAGTGTAATGAAGACAATCCTGCGTTCACTGACAATCAGTGCGTTCCAACCACTCATGATGATTTTTGTCTTAATGATGAACAAACGAACTCGGTTATGTCCTCTGTTGATTTGACGACAATTGATGACGCGGGGCGCCCTATTGTAATGAGCGCTGCCCAGCTTAACACAACCGGTTTACTAAATTCACGTGACGAACAGACAAATTTGTCTAATGAAAATGAACAGGATACACAAAGTAGTACGGATTTATTTAATTCCGAAATAGTGACTGACAGTGTACATTTGACTGGCAAACCTTTTTGTAAATCTCAGAATAACCAAATGGTTACAGAAAGCGAGATAATTCCAGATCCATTATTAAACAGCACAGAGAATAGAAATGCTAATTTTGGGTTGGATCAAATTATGGCATTTTTTAAACAATTGGATAAAAAATTAGACAATAATAATGAAAAACAAGACAGTCTTAAAGAAGATATCAAACAACAACTTAGTGAACAGAACGAACAGTTAAATGAAAAATTAGACAACAATTCTAGGCAGCTTAGTGAACAAATTAGAGCCGTTGCCGCGCAGTGCCATGATACTAAGGAACAATTACGCGAGGAAATTGAGGCTTGTTCAAGAAAAAATAGCGAAGAAATTAGGTCTGTTGCTCAGGAATTAAGGGAAATGCAAACAGCTGCAACAGCAACACTTAGAAACGAAATTAGCGGAGTCGCTAAACAATGCTCTGAAAAAGCTACACAATTACGTGACGAGTTCAGACTAATGACAGCAGAACTTTCGCGCACAATGGATGAAAAGATCGACGCGAAATTCGACCAACAGAACACTCAAATTGACGAACGTTTTAGTCTTCACATACAAAACAGTGATACGCGTTTCCGCAAATTTATTCAGGATCAAAATAAAGTAAAACGTCAAGTCATGGAAACAATCACTGCACAGAGACAGGAACACAAACGTAAATTGTTCGCGAAAGCCAAGACATACGTAGACAACAATATTGCTACAGTGTCCGACGAAATTAATACCACCAAACAGTTGAACACAGAATTACGTGATGAAATTTCCGATCTTAAATCAAAAACAGATACACACACAGCAGATATTCAGACAGTGACAGACAGATTTGAACAATTAGAACTAACACAGGATTGCGATGTCATCAAAGCTGACGTTAAAAAATTGAACGAAACCACACGTAAATTAAAAAAACAGATTAATACTTCTAACACTGAAAACGATGATCAGGTAAAAATACTGACTGAAAAATATGATGAATTGGCCAGTCGTATTGGCGTTATCGAAAGTACTAATGACAATAAATCAGACGATACTGCACCGATTTCATTTAACCAAATACCTGAATTCCAAAATTTACAGCAGACAATTAATGAGATCGATTCCTCTAATATCACGTTGCGTAGAAAATTGTCATGTTTACAGCAAGAGGTGACAGAGATAAAAAATGTTTCTGGGTTTAACACATCACAGCAGACGCCATTTGGCGAACATTTGTCAGACGCACGCAGCGCTTATAATTTGAGTAATCTACAGAGAGTACGGGACTTAGATTCAGAACAGACACAGACAAATAGATTCTTTTACAATACAGAACCTGTTCCGTCATACAGAGACGATAATTTTGATTACAAACATTTTCTGTCAGTGAGAAAATTTAAAGTGTTTAAAAATGACAGAACACAGATTCATCCGCTAGATTGGATACAACAGTTTAGCTTTGCTTTTCCACCGACTTGGCCCGTAACACACAAACTTGAATTTATTTGCAGTTTTTTGGAAGGCGAACCGGCAACTCGTATGAGACCGATCGCGAGACAATGTTACTCGGTAGAGGAATTTCAGAATGCTTTTCTGTCAGCGTACTGGTCGAAGACGACACAGCGTGGAATTAAAGATCAGTTAATTAGTTTACCGAATTATGAGAACTCAAATTTTCCCAGTGTGACGCAATTATTTGAGCACATGGTGCAACAAAACCAGTATTTAAGTGAACCTTATAGTGAATCTGCACTCATTCAATTATGTATCTCTAAATTACCATGATCATTAAGAGTGCCCGCATCTCGTGGTCGTGCGGTAGCGTTCTCGCTTCCCACGCCCGGGTTCCTGGGTTCGATTCCCGGCGGGGTCAGGGATTTTCTCTGCCTCGTGATGGCTGGGTGTTGTGTGTTGTCCTTAGGTTAGTTAGGTTTAAGTAGTTCTAAGTTCTAGGGGACTGATGACCATCGATGTTAAGTCCCATAGTGCTCAGAGCCATTTTTTTGAACCATTAAGAGTGTCATTTCTAACGGGTCAGCAAAAAGAAAATATTTCGGCATTCAGGGATCTGCTGCAGCTTTTGGAAGTACAGCAATCTGATTATTCCTTTGTAAACAAAAATTTTTCACATAATAATCGAGGTCAACAAACATGCAGTAATTACGATCAACCACGTAATTTCAATAGTAAAAGTAACAGACGCTTTAGGAATGACAACCAACAGAACTTTAATAACAGACAAAATTCTAATTATCGATATCGTCAAAATTTTCAGCAACAGGAACCACATTTTAGTAACAATAGACGTTTTCCACCACAACAGCATGAACGTCAGCCGGCTAGCATACCTAACCAACAATGGAATGCACAAGGTCAACCAGGCTTTAATGTTTCGCCGCGTGCACGTTTAGTCTCTGGTACAACAAATAGTAACGCACGACAGCAAAGAAGCAACTACGTAGAGAAAACACAGTATTTTAATTCCTATCGCAATGCACCGTATAGGAATGACTATCACGACAGACGTAAAAACAATGAGCACAATTATCAGCGTACGTATAATAACAGTCGGTCTTACCAGCGACAAAATGATCAGCAACAACATATTCTCGTGAATGAACCCGACAGTAGGTATCATCCAGAACGTAATACATCTGGAAGAAGTAATAGAACAGTTCAAATAGTAGAAATGCCACAACATCCTCCTGATAATAATAATACGTCAGATAGAATCTGACTAGATACTGTACAGGTCGCATCTTCCAATAACACAAGCACTAGTTTAGACACGCAGAATGTTGTTCACGAAAATGTTATTACTTTTGACGACATCAGAGGCACTCTTTTACAGGAAAGACCAGTTGTTCAGAAAACCATTTCATATCCTGTCATCGAAATTAAAATAGGTTCATCGAAATTTTCAGCAGTAATCGATTCTGGATCACCTATGTCAGTTATAAATGAGGAGACTTTCAACGAGTGTAACAAAGAGAATACATATCCTACATTACCATTAGGCAAATCGAAAGTGAAAGGAGCAGTATCGAGTAAAGGTGTAGACGTTAAATTACAGACGCATTTATCATTTTGTATTGCAGGTCATACTTTTCACTCAAATTTTTGGATTGTTCCTTTATTGACAACAGACGTTATTTTAGGTACGAATTTTCTGGTACAACACGACGCAGTTATTGATTTTCAGAATTCTTATTTAATGTTAAAGGATGAAAATCTACAACTTGCTTTAGAATTTCAGCACTCACTATCTGCGGAAGAACAAACAATTAACCGCACAGAGGTCATTTCCGTATCACGTAACATAGACTGTAATCTCACATTGTTCACTGATACGTACGTACATAACTATAATACTCCAGACGAAGCTGACTACGACTTAATGCAGATGATTTCTGATAAAGTTAAACAAAGTAATGCAAATACAGACGACGAACGCACGCAACTACACAAAATTCTTTTACAGCAAGCTCCAGTTTTCGACAACATTCCTGGTACTATGTCCGGTTTTATGTATGAATTTCAAGTTAAACAGCACGATACATTTAAAGCAAAGCATTATCCCATTCCATATATCCATAGAGAACAAGTTAAGAAAGAATTGCAAGATATGCTCGACCAAGGAATTATTGAACCGGCAGTTAGTCCGTACATAACCCGCTGCATATTGTTAAGAAAAAAGATGGCTCACTTCGCCTTGTACTTGATTCGCGTCACATCAATGACATTATTATCAATGAAACAGATCGACCACAGACATTAGAGGAACTTCTACAGAAATTTCATGGTACGGCTATTTATTCCACACTAGATTTGAAATCGGGATTTTGGCAAATTCAACTTCATCCGAATTGCAGAAAGTACACAGCATTTCTCTGTTTTGGCGACTGTTATCAATTTTGTAAATTACCATTCGGTTTAACTATTTCTTCTGCAGCTTTTATTCGCGGTTTGAACACTATACTTCCGACAGAACTTAAAGACAGAATCACGACGTACGTAGACGACATTCTTATCGCAGAAGCTAACTGGTCTGAACACAATATGATTCTAGAACAACTGTTGCAAACTTTTCATGCACAAGGACTCACAGTTAATCTCAGTAAATCGCATTTTGGTAAAACTTCTATAAAATTTCTTGGACACGTAATTTCAGCAGAAGGCATTGCGCCTGATCCGGAAAAACTTCAAGCTCTACGTGACATTACTGTTCCTACGACGAAGAAGCAACTACGCAGTTTTTTGGGCTTAATTAACTTTTTTCGAAAATTTATTCATCATTCTGCTTTAGACACACCTAGATTATGCCAATTGACAGGTAAAAACACTATTTGGTCTCGGGATAAGCAAGCACACTCTGAATTTGTGAACCTGAAAGAAGCCTTGTTGAATGCTCCACTTTTATCGCACCCAGATCTTACCAGAAATTTTTCCATTGCCACCGACAGTTCCAACACAGCTTTAGGCGTACATATTTTTCAGGAAATTGAAGAAGATGGTTGTACAGTAATTAAAAACATCGCATTTGCAAGTCGCTTTCTGTCGCCTGCTGAACGAAATTATTCTGTTACAGAAATGGAAACGTTATGTGTTGTATGGGCTTTTACGAGATTTCGGCACTTTCTTTATGGCAGACATACCACCGTCTACACAGATCACAGAGCGATACAATTCTTACTTTCGGCTAAATTCACTCACGACAGATTAAGCAGATGGAAGCTTTATTTACAGGAATTTAATTTCACAATTGTTCACATTCCCGGCACACAAAATGTTGTAGCAGACGCACTATCTCGTTCTCTCAGCAATAATCAGCAAGACATCGCAACCAACTTCTGCAAAGCAAATTTCAGCGTCATGTACATTCAGCAAGTTGCATTTGAAAATTTTATTTCATCGTCATTACAGGACATAGCAAAAGAGCAAAGTAAAGACAATGTGTGGAAAGAAATTAAACACCTTTGGCAAAATAAGAATAATGTTACGATTAGAAACCATTACACTGTACGCAATGACATTCTATTTCGCCGCTCTCGTCCTGACAGCAATAATTGATTATTATGCAATCCTGACGAACTGGTTAACAAATTAATCTGGTACACTCATTTAAGTTACGCACATTACGGAGCTAGAAAATGTTTTCTTATATTGAAACAGAACTGTTATTTTACCAACATGGAGAAACGTATACGACGAGTTTTAGCGTCATGTAAAATTTGCCAGAAAGCTAAGTCAGACACCACTTCACATATTCCTCCATTATATCCCAATGTACCTGTTAAATTAAGACATATGGCTGCTGTAGACATTTTTGGTCCGATTCCGAGAACTAACAGAGGTGTTTTGCTACATCTTTGTCGCTGTTGAACTCGCTTCAAAATTTGTTACTTTCACTCCGTTACGCAAAGCTACTGCTAAAACTGTTTCGAAAGCATTTGTAAAACATTTTCTATTTCATGTAGGGCATGTGATGAGAGTAATTTCCGATAATGGATCACAATTTCGTTCTGCTATATGGACACGCATGTTACGAGTTAGAAACATTTCTCCGATCTATGTATCCAAGTACCATGCTTCTTCGAACCCCTGTGAACGATTAATGAAAGAAATTGGTAAACTGTGTAGAATATACTGCCACAAAAGACATATTGATTGGGACACACACATATTCTCATTCCAAGATGTAATTAATTCCATACCAAATGAATCCACTATGCTATCTCCGTCTGTTATACTGAATAACGTTGAACCACCTAACAAAATTAATGAATTAGTAAACTTTCCTACATCTCGTCGACTACAACACCATGAAATAATTGACATTGCACTGAACAACATCAAACGTGCTGCAGAGCGCACAGCAAAATCAGGTTTGTACACGCCGAGACTTTCACATTGGACAGAAGATATTAGTACGTACACACTATTTATCCAGCAGAATAAAAGGTAAGTGCAGTAAATTTGAACTTCTATACGCAGGTCCATATCGGATTCGCAACATTCCTCACCCCAATGTTGTACACGTCGAAACTCTGAGAAGCAAAAAAAGTAAAGGCAACCACCATGTCTCTAACATTAAACCCTTTATTGAGTGAAGACACTTTATGATTTAACATGCTATGATGCCATTTACACATTTTATGACTATTTCTGCAATTATATTCACATCACTACCTACTGATGATTATCGTATTTTTTCTTGGCAAGTGCCCGGCAATGTAAGGTTAGCAGGTTGCTCTTCTTGTCGTTACAAATCAGACCGTGCATATTTTTCCAGATGAACTTACACATTTTATGACCACTTATGCAATTATATTTATATGACTACTTACTGATGATTATCGTATTTTTTCTTGGCAAGTGCCCGGCAAGGTAAGGTTAGCAGGTCGCTCTTCTTGTCGTTACACATCAGACCGTCCATATTTTTTGAGATAAACTTACGTATCTTATGAATAATTATGAAATTTTTCCTAGTGACATATTAATTTTATTAAATTCTCTCTCCATTAAAGTCTTTAATTCTCGCCTCTATTAACTACACAACATATAAGCTGAACACAAAGAAGGTCATATTTCTTGTCATCATTTTTTTTTATGTATGTACGATTGTTTCATGTTTGTTAGTATGCACTATGAAATGGTTAAGATATAGCAAACACCAGCTGACTTTGACATTTTTTTGCCCTATGATATCTCAACATCGTGACTGTTTTACATTTTTTTTTTTTTTGCTGCTGCATTGTGATATTCTGTGTACATTTTTGCCTTTGAACACTGTCTATGCTTTTGACATATTACGTTTTCTGTCATGTTATGCTGTATGCTTAATTATATTACCATAAACCAGTCATTATTTAGTGAGTATATGATGTAAATGCAAGACATTAATCTTTGTTCATCATTTTCAGAAAGAAATAACATGTAAAGGAAATAAATTACACAGAAATGGGAATTTCACCTACGGAATAGACGAAAGAAGATACAAAAACCTTATGAGGAAGAGTAAATGGATCAGAATTAACAAGCATTAACAAGAATATACTATACACATCGTAGAATAGCAGTCTTAACTAATTTTTTCTTTCAGAATACGAAGCTATTGATGCAGGCTGTCAGACAGAACTACACATCTTAGTTTTAGTGATGGAATATGCTAGAGATAAGGAATAGTTGTGTAATGAGTAATGAAGTGACTTTTTTGCAGATGATAATGAATGCTGATGAATAATGATGAAGAATATGCTACTATGAATAATGAAGTTTTTCTTTACAGGTGATGATAATAATGGAGTTATGATAATATGGATAATGAAGTGATGGATAATGAAATTTTTTTTTCTTTACAGATGAGGATGATGTTGAAGTTTATGTATTTATGCTATGTAGTTATTTAAGTATGTGTTGTAGTTTGTTTTGACAGTATGTTCTATATCGTATGGTATGATGACTGAAGGTTTTGGAAAGGACAGCTAGAGAACAAATATTTTTAGACACATTTCACTACCTGTTAATTCGAAGTTCACTACTTTTCAGCATAAAATGCGTTTCTACTTTCAGCTTAATAATCCATTTTTCTTATATATTTTTGCAGGAGAAATTATTTATGAAATTAATGTGCTATAAGCAGTTGTTCATTAAATCTATGTCATTTATGAATGTGATTACATTTACTCTACTTGTTTCATAACGTTGCTACAGCTGACTCATGACAAATGACGTTACACATTTTCATTTACAGGAACAACCCAGAAGCAATTTCTTTTTTTTTTCTTTTTCTTGCTTTCCCCTATAATTACCCAAAGCAATGTAACGCTAACAAAAAAAAAATGTATTACCAGTCCCAAATAATGCTACCCGTTTAAGAGAGTTCTTAATAATACTGATCAGCTCTGAATAGTATGTCAATTGAATACATAAATACTATGCGCATAATTTCAGTGAATAATACTTTTATTCTACTGTTCTCTGTAAAATATTCTCTGTAAAGTGAATGACTTCTGATGATTTGCAAATAGGCAATCAGTTTCAATGTTATCTGTAAAACGAATGACTTCTGATGATCTGCAAATAGGCAATCAATTTCAATGTTGTCTGTAGAGCGAATGACTTCTGATGATTTGTAATTAAGCAATCAATTTCAACGTCATCTGTAAAACGAATGACTTCTGATGATTTGTAATTAGGCAACGAATTTCAATGTAAAACGAATGACTTCTGATGATTTGTAATTAAGCAATCAATTTCAATGTTATCTGTAAAACGAATGACTTCTGATGATTTGTAATTAAGCAACGGATTTCAATGTTATCTGTAAAACGAATGACTTCTGATGATTTGTAATTAGGCAACGAATTTCGATGTAAAACGAATGACTTCTGATGATTTGTAATTAAGCAACGAATTTCAATGTTATCTGTAAAACGAATGATTTCTATGATTTATAATTAGGCATTGAGTGCCAATGTTGTCAGTAAAACGCCAAGCAATGAACATTATTCTGTAATACTACATACATGGTACAGAAATGTTCAATAACTGGGCAATGAATGCCGCAAACTACTAATGTAATTTTCAGTGAAGACTAGTATGTGACTTAATGTCCTTCACCTTCTGGCCTAACTACCCTGAATTACTGCAATATCCATTTGTCCTGTATATCCTCATGATCATGGAGCACTATATTTGGTGTTTGCACTAATTCCACGTTGGTGTGCCTTGTAAGAGCGTGGTGTTGACACGACATGCTGTCCACCACCGTGAGCGATGGAGACGTTATTATGGTCCCACTGTTTGGTGTACCTGATGTACTGCCAAAATGATAACATGGAATATTACTAAGACATTTCAGTGTCTTGGCTACGCTGATAAACACTTCTGGGAAAAGAACTTCAGATTGTCTCACTTGGTGTTGTACTTCTGTGGAAAGATATGGACTTTCAGTGCAGCTGCGTGCAACCTAAGTGCTACAACCATGACGCAATCCTTCCTATTCCTTTCCTAATTCTTGTAAAATGAAAAAGTGATATACAGTGCGTGTGCATTTCCTTTCATTTGTTAATCAGTTGTCCTGAAATTACTAAAGACTTCTATAGTGCATGTGGACTTTATTACACTCCTTGATTTGTTTGTTTGCTGTAGAAAAATACTAGAGAGTATTACAATGTGAGCACTTTTGCCATTTGTTAATATGTTTTGTACTTAACTTCAGTGAGTGTACACTTCATGCCATTTGTACTCATTACATATACATTTGTGATTTCCTGATATGTTCACTACTTCAGTGCGTGTGCACTTTTGTCATTTGTCAATATGATTTGTACTCATTAGGTTTATTTGTCGTAAAAATATTAGAGAGTTTTACAGTGCATGTGCACTTTATGTCATTTGTACTCATTACGTATACATTTTGATTTGCTGATATGTTCTGAACTGCAGTGCATGTGCACTTATGTCACTTGTGAACATGATTTTTTTGTTGTGAAGATGCTAAAGAGTTTTTCAGTATGTGCACTTATGTCATATGTACTGTACTCATTGTCATTGTCTGAAATGTTTTGTACTTGGTGCATATGAACCACATTTAATTCATGTTCTACATCTGAATATTCTGTGAATTGTAAAAGTTAATTAGTTACAAAAAATTTGTTGCTCATGGCAAGTCCAAATGACTCACCATCGCTGCCAAATTTTTGCCCCCCCCCCCACCCAGTGGAGGGTTATGAAACGCGTATGTACTCGGTAGCAGCGAGGGCGAGGCATGACAGAATCTCTGACCAGAGAGTTATTTATCGTTGCTAGTCTGCGCTTGACCGCGCGACAGTTCTGTTGTACGTAGCGAGTCGCGAGAGCATGTAGTAGCGCGCGAGAGACAGTCGCAGTTGTGTGTGAGGAGTCGGCGGGCGTCGACATGGGGCTCTGGTCAAGGTTCGGGACGAGGTGTATTTTTAAATAAGGTAATGAAGCAGCATTGCGCTCATCTGATAATGTAATGTATCTTAACAGTAATTAATTTGTTCAAGAATCGCCCCAATAATAATTTTGTTCTGAAAGCAATTTTTGTAAGAAAATAATCATTACAATTGAAACAATACTTCCTATGCTTTTCCTGCCAGAATCAATTTATCAGATTTGCACAGGGCCTAAGGTCAGCGCAGATGACCTTATAAAATTTATCAGGTTGATCATAACGTTAATTTTGTGGGGACTTAGCATTTTTGCACATTTTTGTTATCATTGAGTTTTGTTACTGTGGGAAGATGACATTTGGCTCCTATTTGCATTTTCATTCAATTCATATTATTTAAAAATAATTCCGGGGAGGTTACACTTAGCACGATGTCCATTCACATTTAAAATAGTTTGTTTCATTTTTGCGGGAAGATTACACTTGGTTCTATTCCCATTAACATTTAATTATTGTCTTTTCAAAATTCTCCAAAGAAATAACATTAACATTATATTATTGTCCCTTTTTTCAAAATTCTCCGGCGAAATTAAACTAATATACCTTTTTCAAAAAAATTCTCCGGGGAGGTTACAGTATGCACCCAAATTGCGTGAAAATGTAATCACATGTCAGTTCTAGTATAATATATTTGTCCAATGAATACCCGTATATCATCTGCATTTCTTCTTGGTATAGCAATTTTAATGGCCAGTAGTGTAGAAAGAGTATACTGGCCACCAAACAACCTCCTCTCCTCGTTCCCATGGTACAGCTCTACAGAGACAACGAAACGACATAAAACAGGGCGAGCTGAAATTCGAAAACCACACATCAGTGATTCAAAGAGTCGTAAGAGGAATACGTGGTGCCGAAGCCATAAAGCATGGGCTAAGGAGCAATGCAAGAATGTCATTTGGTCGCATGAGTCTTGTTTCACACTGTTTACAACTTCTGGCTCAGTTTCCATCCCAATAGTGAAACACAGAGGAGGTTCAGTGACGATTTGGAGAACCATGTCGTGGTATTCCAAGGACCCAACGGTGACTCTGCAAGATGCATTATTGCCAAGGATTATGTGACAAGTATGACTGATCAGGTGTGTCCCATGGTACAGTTTTTATTCCCCTATGGTCGTCCTGTGTTCCAAGACGACAGCGGTCCCTGTTCACTCAGCTGCCATTGTCCTGGTTGTCTGGTGAGCACGAGGGTGAACTGTCACATCTCCCCTGAACACAGTCACCAGAGATGACTATTATTGACCTCTTGTTGTCTACTTTGGATAGAGGGGTGCTTGACCGGTATCCATCACCATCATCGTTACATGAACATTCCACCAAAATGTTGCAGGAAGAATGGTATAAAATTCCATTAAAAATAATACAGGGCCTGTATTTATTATGTATTCTGAGTTGACTGCAAGCTAATATTTGGGGACAACGGTTTTCCTGTACCTTATTAGTCATGGTGTTTCCACATATTTGTTCACCTCCTGCACAGTGCTGGGCATTAAAACTGGAACACTAGTGAGCCGTGCGCGGCTCACGGTAATCCCGTTTATTGCTCGTCATCTTGTTTGTGGTTCTGTCGCCTCGTTTTTTCTTTTTTTTTTTTAATTCGATTATTCGATTTACTGGCTTCACTAGGTTGTTGGATTGCTTTCACGTGAGTGGCAGCAGCAGCACTTATCGATAAGTGCACTGTCGTACCATCTCTGGAGTTCAGTCGGGGACGAAGCAGGAGTCCGGGACGGAGCGCCAGTGAGGGGCTGACAGCCAGTACTTTTTGGCCGCTGGCCACACACGTGAACTGTCCGAGGGCAGGAAATTGGAGAGGAACGCTCGTTGGTCGTTCGGTCGGTCGTCTCATCGGACGACGTGTAGTTGGTCGCCGACCGCTTATGGAAACTCTCTGTGTGTGTTCCCAGGTCATTGGTTCTAGGATTGTCGGAGTTCTTGGTGCAAGTGTTTACGTGGAACTGTGTTTAGCTTCTGTGATTTCCGCTGAGCAGATGAATGCTATCTGCGTACTGGAGTAGCCAGTCGGTCGGTTGCGACGGAGCAGGGAATTGATTGGGTTGTCGGTTGGTTCTTCAGCCATCCCTAGGTCGCGCTGCCACCCGACTGTTTAGTGTTACGCTTGGCTGGCTGCCTCACCTAAACTGTTGTTAGAGTTTCCTCCCAGGCCAACCCTTGGAACACTTATGAGCACCACTGTTCTGCTGTTTGTGATTCTCATTTTATTTGTTCGCAGGTACAGTGCCAGGCCTTCAGCCACGTGTTAACATTGTCTGTTTTATGTTTAGTATATGGCCCTCAGCCGACTTCATAACAACTTTAAGATTAGGTCTTCAGCCGTGTTTCATTGAAAATTCTTGTTGCTCTGTATTTAGGCCATCAGCCACGTTTGTTTCAGAATCTGTGGCTTTAATATGTAAATCCTTGTCTGTAAGGTTTCTCTTTAATTATCTTCAATTCTTGAAACGGCCTTCAGCCGTGTTCTGTAAATGTTTATCTTATGGTTGTCTCTAATTACTCTTGAGTAATTGTTTGGACCTTCAGCCGACAAGATACTTCAAATTTTCTTAAGATGTTTTTCTGTCGTAGGTACTGTGTAAAAGCTTGTCTTTAAAGCCTCCCCTTTATTATGTAAAGAAAAATTTTTTATTGGGCCTTCAGCCGAAGAATTAACTTGAATTTTCCTTGATATGGCCTTTAGCCGGAATTTCTAAATGCTTGGCTTTTAAAGAATTTCCTTAGCTGATCTGAAATATTATTTCGGCCATTAGCCGAGAAGATATTGTGATTTTGCTTAAGTAAAGCTTTCAGCCGTTACTTTAAATAGTGGTGTTTTAAAAGCAATCATTTAAAAGTATTCTGGAGAAGCTACTTGGACCCTCAGCCGTGAATTGATCTTTGTTGTTTTAAAGAGAAAACTGTGCATTCGTTTGAGAAATAAAGTTGTGTGTGTGTTCTTGTATAACTAACTATAATTGACCTTGGCCCCTTTCCACAACCTGATCCGCTCTGTCCTGCGATAACAGATTTCATCTAGGAAGTAAATCAAGTAAGGAAATCTTACTTCTCTTCGTATATAGTGCAGTGCTCCTCGCAAAAGACACCACGCTGGAAGTGTGGTTGGCGACGGACGTTGCTACACAGAAACTGCAGCCGCCAACCGATGGGCGTACCCACAGATACGCCCTCCTCGGGCGGCTCAGAGACCTCCGCTGTTGAGGTCTACAAGAGACTGCCACAAGCTGTCATCAGCACCCTTCAATGTTGTCATCCCATCTGCGAGTACTAGGTCTCTCTCGCTCTCAGTGATTAGTACTTTAAGCACTTGCCCACTGACCTGGAAAATTCTGGATACTGTGTTGCATCTGACTGCATACGTGTTCTGCATCCGTTTGAGTAAACTGTTTTCACCTGAATGTTCTTATGTCCCTTATTATTTGCTTTCTGCCCGTAGAACTCACGCATTGCTACAGGATGCAACATATACAGTGATGAAAAGAAAGTTTCAACACCAAAAAATAATTAATGTAGAGTAATGAAATTTCGGGTACACATTTGCCTAGTGAAAATATGTAAGCGGTTAACATTGTAAGAGCACAGATTAACGTAAGCAAGAGATGGACTTCCATCAGTGTTGCATTTGGTCGGTCAGTGCAGGGGAGGTGAATGCTGGTTGTGGATGATGTGGTGGAGTTGTCGTCCGATGATGGCCCAATTGTGTTCGACTGGAGACGATCTGGTGATCCATCAGGTCAAGGCAACATGTCGACACTCTAGAGCAAGTTGGGTTATAACAGCGGTATGTGGGTGAGCGTTATCCTGCTGGAATGCTGTTCATGAATAGCGGTCAACAGGTCGAGCCACCAGACTCGCGTACAAGTTTTCGGTCAGGATGCTTAAGGAAACCACGAGAATACTGCTGTTGTCCTACGAAAACGCACTCGAGACCATAATTCGGTTGTAGATCGTGTCCAGCTGTCAGACAGATTGGCTGCACGCTCTTAACCGGCCTCCTCCTAACCAACACAAGGACATCACTGGCAACGATACAGAACCAGCCTTCATCAGGAAACACAACGGACCTCCACCCTACCCTATAATGAGCTCTCGCTGATGTCTCAAATGGTGTTGTTTTGGGGTTAGTGGAATGCATGCTACAGGGCGTCTGGCTCAGTGGTGTCGTTGAAGTGACCGATTTGTAGCAGTTCGTTCTGTCACTGTGGTGCCACCTGCTGCTCCGATTGCTACTGAAAATGCAGTACGATACGCCCAGAGCTACACACCGAACACGATGGCCTTCCCTCTCGGTAGTGCGACATGGCCCTCTGGCTCACAGTTTCCTTGCGACCGTACACGCTCGTGACCAACGCTGCCAGTAGTCATGTAACTTGGCTACATTCCTGTCAAGTATTACTACAATATCGCTAAAGGAGCATTCAGCTTCTTGTAGTCCTATTACCCGACGTCGTTCAAACTAAGTGCAGCTCGGAGTAGCAGCGGGATCTCAACAGAGGATGTACCCTACGTTTGTTGATAATCTGATGCGATGAATTTCTAACTGTTGAATAAACAATGACTCCATTATTTTTCCTCCATGACAAAATTTATGATCATTAAGAAAGTTAAGGATTTGTGTTATGTAAATATACTAGTTTTAAGACCAGGCAGAGAATATTTGACCTTTCGAATACATCATAAAATATTTCAAGCTTCCTTTTACGACCTATTGTAATTTCTTTCACTCCACTGACAAAATAAATGGTTTGGGGTTGTATATCATCATTTACTTTCATCAACTCTGATGCAATCGTATAAAAACTACTTTAAGCTAAAATAAAAAGGTTTCGTTAATATACGGATGAAATAACATTCTCTTTTCATTATGTTATTCTTTGACTTAATTAAAGACTTGATGACATTAATTTCCACGCAACATTTTTCTTTAATAATGCATGCATGTTATGGATATTTAAAAGTTGTTCAGGTGCAAATATCCTATAAAACTCACACAATCCCAGAAATGCCTTCAGTTGTTTCTGCCTGTTATGTTTTGGAAACTCTTTAATTGCTCTTGTCTTCTCAGAATCAGATCAGACTTGACCACCAGACACTACATGTCCTACCAGTTTTACTTCCTTCTTAACAAATTCAATTTTGACAACTTAAGTGTCGTTTCACAGGTTTTTAAGGCCGGAAATAGCTTGCACAGAATCTGACAACGTTACACCCGTGTTTTGATAGCTTCCAATACTCCATTCACATAAGTGCTAATCTTAGACTTTAGGTTCTTTTCCAATACTACTTCTAATGCTACGATAAATGCTGATAATGATCTATTTAAACAAAGTGAGCTCACCATATTCTGCCAACAACTTCCGTCAAATAAGAATGCTGTGTACTTCCTGCTACCTTTGGCCAATGTAACATTCTCTGCAGCTCCTCCTCAGTTGGCTTTTATTTGGATAATGAGATAGTATAAGTTTTCATTCTAAAAGGTTTGCAGTAGGTCACTTCGAGTTCACACTCAATATTAATTATTTTTCCAGCCTTGTTATAAATACGTCCTGGACCTCAACAGGTATTTATTAGCTGTTGTCTTTGCTCCTCAGTAATACTTTGAATTTCTGAAACTTTGTTTCTAATTTCCCTTTCTCTTTCCTTCTCCTCCATGTCTTATTCCTCAAGACCCATATGATTATATTTTACTGTATATCCTCTCTATCTCCTTTCTTCAAAACTGTACACATGTTATTATCAGCTCCTTTACTTATAGTCAAGGTACTGCAAACACAATTTATATTTAAAAAATATTATTCATAAAATTCACTACTAAAACTATGTTTGTAATTAGTTCCAATATTTCAAAGAACTCTGCTTCCTTTACCCTTCCTTGTGCTGGAGCATCAGCCAATACTTAAGCCTTTACTGGTTTAGTTAATTTGCCTATCACCTCTTCAATCACAGGGATAATTATTAATTTTCCTTCTTCTTTTATAATACAAAATAATGCCAATGATAGCACTGACAACTTACGGCCATAGTCCAAACTGACTTCTAGTAAATTGCTAACTGTTGTTTACAAATTTGCAGATGATGCTCAAAACATGTCATTTGAAGCACTCTTCACAAATTGGACCGCCTTCAAGATGTAGAACACATTCAGAGAAGGTTTACACATAGTCCACACCAGTCTTCTCAAAGTGGCAGCAGAGTGTTTGCCACATGTCATGTGTTACTCTCAGGTGTTTTGTGGACACATTTGTATATTATAGTTGGCGTGAATCTTCTCTGGAGGAAGTTGGGAGATTAGGATGAGGCCATGCCAGCAAAAGTATTTATGTACCTCTCAGCAGTGTGTACTGGTGGCTCACCCCACGTCAGGTCAGTGTTGGGTCGTGGGCTTCATTCCTTTGGACTGCAGTGGTCTTTGCATAAAGGTGATGCAGCCGGCCGTTGCCGCTTCTAGCTCGGCTCGGTGAAAAGACCTTGCGAGGATACCCAATATACTGCATCACGTGACTCAATACAAGGGGCCACATGACCCGTGGGTTACACTGTGAGCATATAACTGGTTCCATGGACTTATCCCTTTGATCTTTCCCAGGTACGTCAGGTGGCTGGTAGTACTGGCTCAGTTGCAGGGGCAAGGTAACATGGCCAGGTTTGGTCACAGGCAAGGCATGTTGGCAGTCAACATGGTGTGAGGTAATAGATGTATTTCGTCTGGCTGGTGGCTTCTGGCTCTGGCAGACACTCAGTGGCACAGTGGTTGAAATTTCGATTCGCAGCCAACAGTACTGCAGCTTACTGCACTGGCGTGTTGTCATGTTCAGCAGTGGTGCCTCATGCTGGAAATCCTCAGTACAGCAGATGCTGATTCGATGACTTGCTTGAAGGCCTGTATATATACGCACCAAGGAAGGTATGTTGTCGTATGGTCACCACATATGTATGCCACATACTGAAGTGTCCCTGGATTCGGTAACTCGCTGGCCACCGACCAACAGATGGGCTGCACTGCCGAGGTGGGTTCCACGATGTAATGCTTTGGCAGCGAAATGCGGAAGTGGTACTCTGGCAGCAGTCAGACTTCTTGCCTTTGGCTCACGGTGCTACTCTCTTCTCTTCTTGGAAGAATTCGGCACTCCGAATTCCTGATCTGATGAGGGCTAGCTAAAAGAAGTTCCCCAATATATTAAAAAAAATTTCACTATTTGTATAAAACTAGCACTAGTCCTGCGAACTAATACCAGGGTAGTTGATATGTGTTGTTACAGTTTGATTTATGTCCACACCATACACGCTTATGTCCACTTTCTCACTCAGTGTTTTAAGCAACGCCCTCCAGGTTGTCTCACTGAGGAGCCTAGAATACACTGAAAGTCTATGACACTGACTTGTCCATTCTGCAACAGTGTCAAACTATCTAATAAGTACATGGTTTTGAGCTTCTGTGGAGTATCCTACAACAGTACTTCTGCTTCACTTGCCTAACGTAACATGACTATGTACTCGAGATTTTCCATAAATTATTCTCTTTCGCCTATACGTAGTTTCATCGATATAATCACTCTATTCCCTCTGTTACACAGTATCCTAAGAATCTATTAGGTCTTATCGCCAAGTCATGAAACAAGCACAAAAGATGAGGACAAGAACTTAACACAGATTGTGTACAAAAATAGAATCTGTGATAAAGACACTGTAGTCACATTTCTGAGCGTAACGTCTGGAGAACGATCGCTTGAATCTTAAAACTTATCCTATCCCCCAAAGAAGCCCATCCAGTGTGTCATGCTCCATAAGATCTGAGATACCACTGATATATTCATTTACACACAGGAGCTCTACCAGCTACTACCTGTGCACATTTAACTCAAATCCTATTATCATACTTTCCTGAAAGCTAATAAGTTTTCCCATTATTACTCCTGTTATTCCTTATACTGCTTCTGACTGTCTTACGTTGATTGTCTACTCTCATGCGGACTTTACGTTGAAGGACAAGAAGCGGTACAATGATGACATAATGGTTAGTGATCCTTCTCGCATCCATGGTATCTCAGCGTTTTGCTACTCTGTTTTGAGTCAGCGTTGCATAATGAGAAGACAGAAAAGACCAACTGTAAGACGCGTTCACGACGTTGATCTGTTTTTTCCTATTAGTAGTGTACCACAGCTTACAGCTACCTCACCAGAGAATACAATCACAGATAATGGCAGGAGTGGGTCCCAGAAACAGAAAAGGAGAAAAATGCTCTGCACACGACTCTGGCACTCTGTGATTATAACACCACACATCCACTGGCGTCACTCTGTGCAGGAAATCAAACCACTTATCCACTGGCGTAGCTCCGTGCAAGAATCGTAAATACATCACTCATACACCAATAACATTTACAGTAAATTACTCCTTCATTCATTCAGTGTTTACATTAAAATTCCTCAATACTCACGGTCTATGACGACTCAGTCACACACTTTTTTTTTACATAACCTGACATAATACCTTCTTTGCGCGCATATCAAACACAGTGCATCATGTGACTCAATACAAGGGGCCATATGACCCCGTGTGTTACACTGCAAACATATAATTCGTTCCATGGACTCATCCCTTCGATACTTCCCAGGTACGACAACCACATTTATTCCCAACGTAATCAAGACATATCAGTAGATCAAGAAGAGAACTGACACGAATCCAGGAACAGTAGATATGAGGGACCCATAGGAATTTACAGAATACACTTGCTACTTACTATCGATTCACTGGCAGCGATAGTAGCGACTCCACTAACCCCAATTCTGACACCAGTTATAGGCGGTTTGAGTGTCCTCTAGTGAAAGTTGATGGATCAAGATGAGAAAAAAGCAGCTAGTTGTCAGCAGAAACCTTCATTTATTTCCCATCAGTGTTTACTGGTGGCTCATGCCCATGTCAAGCAGGTGTGGACGTCATACTCACAGACAATGGCCCTTGCCGTTTAGAGGGTTGGGTTGGGTTGTTTGGGGGAAGAGGCCAAACAGCGAAGTCATCGGTCTCATCGGATCAGGGATGGACGGGGAAGGAAGTCGGCCGAGCCCTTTCGAAGGAATCATCCCGGCATTTGCCTGGAGCGATTTAGGGAAATCACGGAAAACCTAAATCAGGATGGCCGGACGCGGGATTGAACCGTCGTCCTCCCGAATGCGAGTCCAGTGTGATAACCACTGCGCCACCTCGCTCGGTTTGACGTTTAGAGCTGAGAAGTTAGATTTTGTTACATCCAGCTCAGTCCTGCAATGGGAAGACCTTGCGACATTTACACACTCAGGCATTCTAAAGCGGTGGTTCAGGTGCAGAGGTGAGTAGGGAGACACAGCTGGGCTTAGACGTTGGTGAGACTGGCTGGCAGTTGGCACAGTGCAAAGTGATGGAGAAATCTGGTTACGAACCCCAAACCTGCATCCGGCTGGTGGCGTCTGACATCTTACAGCAATGACTTTTCTTGTCTTTGGCTCGCTCCATTACACTTTCACAGCATACAGATCTGAGATACCACTGATATATTCATTTACACACAGGAGCTCTACCAGCTACTACCTGTGCACATTTAACTCAAATCCTATTATCATACTTTCCTGAAAGCTAATAAGTTTTCCCATTATTACTCCTGTTATTCCTTATACTGCTTCTGACTGTCTTACGTTGATTGTCTACTCTCATGCGGACTTTACGTTGAAGGACAAGAAGCGGTACAATGATGACATAATGGTTAGTGATCCTTCTCGCATCCATGGTATCTCAGCGTTTTGCTACTCTGTTTTGAGTCAGCGTTGCATAATGAGAAGACAGAAAAGACCAACTGTAAGACGCGTTCACGACGTTGATCTGTTTTTTCCTATTAGTAGTGTACCACAGCTTACAGCTACCTCACCAGAGAATACAATCACAGATAATGGCAGGAGTGGGTCCCAGAAACAGAAAAGGAGAAAAATGCTCTGCACACGACTCTGGCACTCTGTGATTATAACACCACACATCCACTGGCGTCACTCTGTGCAGGAAATCAAACCACTTATCCACTGGCGTAGCTCCGTGCAAGAATCGTAAATACATCACTCATACACCAATAACATTTACAGTAAATTACTCCTTCATTCATTCAGTGTTTACATTAAAATTCCTCAATACTCACGGTCTATGACGACTCAGTCACACACTTTTTTTTTACATAACCTGACATAATACCTTCTTTGCGCGCATATCAAACACAGTGCATCATGTGACTCAATACAAGGGGCCATATGACCCCGTGTGTTACACTGCAAACATATAATTCGTTCCATGGACTCATCCCTTCGATACTTCCCAGGTACGACAACCACATTTATTCCCAACGTAATCAAGACATATCAGTAGATCAAGAAGAGAACTGACACGAATCCAGGAACAGTAGATATGAGGGACCCATAGGAATTTACAGAATACACTTGCTACTTACTATCGATTCACTGGCAGCGATAGTAGCGACTCCACTAACCCCAATTCTGACACCAGTTATAGGCGGTTTGAGTGTCCTCTAGTGAAAGTTGATGGATCAAGATGAGAAAAAAGCAGCTAGTTGTCAGCAGAAACCTTCATTTATTTCCCATCAGTGTTTACTGGTGGCTCATGCCCATGTCAAGCAGGTGTGGACGTCATACTCACAGACAATGGCCCTTGCCGTTTAGAGGGTTGGGTTGGGTTGTTTGGGGGAAGAGGCCAAACAGCGAAGTCATCGGTCTCATCGGATCAGGGATGGACGGGGAAGGAAGTCGGCCGAGCCCTTTCGAAGGAATCATCCCGGCATTTGCCTGGAGCGATTTAGGGAAATCACGGAAAACCTAAATCAGGATGGCCGGACGCGGGATTGAACCGTCGTCCTCCCGAATGCGAGTCCAGTGTGATAACCACTGCGCCACCTCGCTCGGTTTGACGTTTAGAGCTGAGAAGTTAGATTTTGTTACATCCAGCTCAGTCCTGCAATGGGAAGACCTTGCGACATTTACACACTCAGGCATTCTAAAGCGGTGGTTCAGGTGCAGAGGTGAGTAGGGAGACACAGCTGGGCTTAGACGTTGGTGAGACTGGCTGGCAGTTGGCACAGTGCAAAGTGATGGAGAAATCTGGTTACGAACCCCAAACCTGCATCCGGCTGGTGGCGTCTGACATCTTACAGCAATGACTTTTCTTGTCTTTGGCTCGCTCCATTACACTTTCACAGCATACAGGCCTCAGTTGCTACGAATCTTTCATGGTAGATAACAATGTGTAGTTCTGTGAATTCATTTTAGTGTGAACATACTATATCATGCGAGTCAGTACATGGAGCCAGATGAGCCAGTATATTATACTACAAGTATATAATTGGTTCCTCTGGTTCATCCCTTGGATCCCTTTAGGCACCTCAGCCACATCTACTCCCAACATAATCAAGACACATCAGTAGGGCATCAGGAAGAGGATGGACACAGAACCAGGAACGATGAGTATGAGGAACCCATGGGGCTTTGGGTGATGGAGAAATCTGGTTACAAACTCAGAACCAGAGTCTTGCTGGTGGCGTCTGGACGTACATTTATAGTGGATCGATGGGTGAGAGGGCCTCAGTTCGATTCTCAGTTCATTATTGAGGCGACGGGGCGCAGTGGCGGACAGTCATGTCAGCACGGAGCTTTATGGCAGATTCGCACACTGCAGTGAATGGTGACTTGATCACTCACCAATTCGATGCTAGAAAGCTGGTTTGTTTTGCTTTGGCCGCCGCAAATGTCATTCCTGGTCACTGTCTGAGACACAGGCTGCAGTGCCGAGCTGAGTGCAGCGATGTAAAGCTGTGCCAACATATTGCGACAAGTAAATCTCTTATGGCAAAGAATGTTCTTTCCTTTGGATCGCTACATTACACTTTCAAACCACACAGGCTTTAGTTACGATGCGTCTTTCATAACAGTGATTTATAACAGAGTTTAGAGGTCTGTGAATACGTTCGAGGGTGAAAATGAATGCAAACAAATTGCTTTCACTTTTCTTGTGCAGTGAGTATGCCATGTTATATTAAGAGACAAAGTGAACAACATGAGACTGTGTGAACTCGGTAGCCACAAATCGTTGCTGACCGCGAGAGCGACTCTGCAAACATTATAACCCACTCAGTTTTGAGGGAAGAACAGTTACGTCAATTACGAACCTGGTTGTTTTGAAGGTCTGGCGTTTCCCACAAATGACAGAGCAAGCGTCGATAATTTCATTTTTCCTTGAAAGGAGTACTACCGCACTGGCCCTTGCATGTAAGAGCATTTCTTAATGAGTTCCTCAGTGATGGATAGGTCGTAACGGGAGTACGGCTCTCACATTCTACCACTGACATTACAGACTGCTTCATACCATGGTAACTTTTTCTTTTTTGTGGGGGTTTGTGAACGTCCATCTGTATGATTCCCTTCCCAACAACTGTGGCTCTACTGTGACTAATAACAGCAGTGAAGGTAATAACTCCGGACATGGCTGAAAAAGTATGGGACAAGTCTATCGCCTGGTCGTGCATCTGGTGGAGGGCAAATTGATTTGTGAAAGGTAAATACGATCTTTGACATAAAACTTAATCTTGAAAAATACTTCAATGTTGTGCTTATATGCATGTAAGAGGTGTATTGTTACATTTACTGCAGTGCAACAAACACCTTGTTACAAGAAAAGATGGATATACAATTATCACAATTCACAAAACAAGTGTACACTAGTTCATCGTAACCCTGTTGGCAGATACCGGGTAAAGACTCAAGATGTCAGTGGTCACGAAAGTCCGTCAGCATCTACGTATTCCCAGTCCAAAGAGTTGTCCAAGTGAGAACCAGTAAGTAGGCTGCTGACGTATGCAGAGTGTCAGCACAGCACGATAAGGAGAGAGATCACGCTGGCAAGGTGGCCGGTGTTAGTTTCTGCAACATGAGAGCGGAGGCTAGTCCCATGCCAGTGCTTTTAGGCGTAAACTGACAACCCACGTGATGGCTTCCTAGCATCACAGACTTTTCAATACGATGTATTTTCAATACTTGCTATTTTTTGTATGAGCTGGCTGTATGATATAAGGTAAAGGCCATTAAATTCAGTTAAAAAACTCGATTTTGTAAGCGTCTTTATGCCAGCAGCTGTCGTCGAAGCTCTACAGAGGTTATTGTTTTCGCCTGCAGCTGTTTGTACTTCACAGTAGTAGTAGTAGTAGTAGTAGTAGGAGCTGTATTCATCTGTAGATCTCTTTTTACAAGGATATAGGAAATGTCCAAGTATTTACAAGTTTAGACCAATTTATAATAAGCTAATTCGCACACATCCATATTTACAGACTTCTAGTTAGACATAGTCATTAGATTTACACCTGGTATACAATTCCTTTTTTTACAAATACATTATTAAATAATGTAATGCCACACTGCTCACTCCAATATCACTATCAGTCACTGCACACACTATACACACATTGTTTATAACACTTCACTCACTACACACACACACACACACACACACACACACACACACACACACACACACTGGTGATCTCTGGGCCATTTTCTGTACTGCAACTTCCCAACTGAAAAACTGAGTCAGCATCCCTCCATAATGACTGAGATGTTGAGCTCAGAAAGAGGAAGGAATGTTAGTATTGTGCTATGCATAGCTTGGAGGGAAGTATTTCTAGAAAGGAAATAAGAAGGAAAAAACATAAAGTGTATGTGTTATGTGGAATGTTGGATGTTTTATAATCATTGTTCTTATTATTTATTTGTACAACACTTTTTTATGAAACCCCTAATCTGTTTTATCTAAGTAATCCTTAAATTATAAAATGTATTGCATAACAGGTAGATTTTAGCTGCCTATTTAAATAAGTGTATTTTTGCATTTTCTTTAATCTCTTTTGGTAATTTATAGTACAGTTGTATTTCTTCGTAGAAAATGCTGTTTTGTGTTTTATGTTCGTTTTTTCTTCGTAAATGTAAGTTGAGTCTATCTCTTGTTCCATGGTCATGGACAGAGCTGTTTGTGCAGTAATTACCAGCGTTATTTTTGATGTGCATAACTGACTGATAAATGTATTCACATGGAACAGTTCCTATCCCAAGAGTTTTGAACAGATCTTTACAATGAGCTCAACTAGTATTTTTGGTTATTATTCTTATGGCTCTTTTCTGGAGTTTGAAAACTGTGTTCATATTTTGTGCGCTTTTTCTGCAAAAGAGAATGCCATACCTAAGAACTGAGTGTACATATGAATAACATGTAACTAAAAGACGCTGCATGTTACACACTGATGACAGGATTCTAAGGGCATAACATACTGATGATATTCTGTTTGCAAATACCTTTGTGTGTTCACACCACTTCAACTGAGAATCAATATTCAATCCTCGAAATTTTGCATTTGTTACACAGTCTATAGAGGTGCCATATACTTTTAATTTGACGTTGTCATTTTTCCTCTTGTTTTCTCGGTGACTATAATATTGATGTCATCAGAGAAAAGAATTTTTTCGCCATGCATAAGACTAGTGGGAAAGTCATTGATGTATGTCAGGAATAGTATGGGTCTAATATGCTACCTTGCAGAACCCATATATTAATGTATTTTGGATCTGATAAGTGTTTTACTAAATGTTTCGATCTATCTCCTAGGTATGTTCAAAACCAATCATTAGCTACCCCTCTTATTCCTGATGCTTCTAATTTATGTAATAGAATCTTGTGGTCGACTGTATCCAAGGCCTTAAAAAGATCTAAAAATATGCCTGTGACACATTCATCTTTATCAAGAGCTTCAAGTACATCTTTTGTGAATTCTACTATGG
Organism: Schistocerca nitens; assembly: GCF_023898315.1. Taxonomy (NCBI): domain Eukaryota; kingdom Metazoa; phylum Arthropoda; class Insecta; order Orthoptera; family Acrididae; genus Schistocerca; species Schistocerca nitens. Next base: position 182,176,054 of record NC_064622.1, on the reverse strand, counting down.
CTGACTCCATATTTTTGCCACTTCAGAAACCAAACTGCGATTCGCTGAAAAGATTGTATTTATTCAGGTATTTCGTTAATCTGTCATTCATAATTGCTTCTATTATTTTTGAGAATGCTGACAGCAGGGAAATGGGCCAGTAATTTTCTAAGTCTTCTACATTACCTTTCTTAAGCAAACGTACAACTCTTGCCTATTTTTACTGCTCTGGAAAAGTCCCTTACGTGAAGGATTGATTTATTATATTTGTTGAGGGGCCTTGTATAATCCCTATACAGTGTTTCAGTACACACATCGGTACTTCATCTAAGCCTACTGACATTTTATTTTTTAGCTTAGAATAATTTTATTGACTTCATTCTCTGTGGTTGGAAGCAACATCATTGTACTTAGTGCAACATTATTTACAGGAATTATATTTGTTTTGGGGAATTTTTGCTGTGACTTATCTGCAATACTTGAAAAATGCTCGTTTACATAGTTTGCTAAGTGTTGTGGGTCATTTATTACCTTATCCCCCTCTCTTAGCAGTATGTTATTCTGCAATTGTTTTCTTCTCCCCGTTTCCTTTTTTGTAAAACCCCAGAGTGCTTTGCTTTTATTCTCTGCATTATATATTATTTTGTTAATACATGACTTTTCTGCAGCAATCAGCACCTTCCTAGAGAACTTTTGTATCTACGATACAAATTTAAGAATTCTGGATCATTGTGACTCTTTTTTATGAAACTGAAGTGTTTGGGAGGACTTCTTAATTCCTGCTGTTATCCAACTGTTTTTGTGAGATGTTGATACAGACTTGCTTACTTTTGGAAATGCCTTTTGAAAGTTCAATTTAAACAATATGGAGAATTTAGAGAATCTCATATTCACATTGGTTTCCTTATACACTTCATCCCATGTTCGTTTCCCTAGTTCTTTTGAAAAATCTTTTATTTTGATTTCTGTGAGATGTCGTTTGTAGGCTTGTAATTTAGGGTATGATTCAATGCCTGATTTTACTGTTATTTGGCAGAGATGGTCTAGTAGTCCGAGATCTTTTACAGCTACATCACGTTTTTCCCTGTCCATATTTGTGGCCACATGGTCAATAACTGATGCAGTCATTGTAGTAAACCTTGTTGCACTATTGACCAATAGAGACACGCCAAAACTTTGAAGAATGTTTATGTAGGTGCTGCTGGTTTCATTTATGGTATTAGTGTTGATATTGATGTCCCCACACAGAATTGTGTTGACGTTTGTACTTGAGACTTTATCTAGAACTTCTGTTAATTTATTGAAAAAAGTGTCCACACTACCACTGGGAGATCTATACACATGCAAAATGATTAATTTCTTGGTGATATCGAGCCCTGTTAATTTAATAGCTGATATTTCAAAGTTTTTGTCTTCACTTACTGTACTGAGGTCATGTCTTGATTTGAACTGTGTTCCTTTTCTGATATAAATGAATGATCCTCAACCCCTTGAAGTAGTTCTGCAGTAAGAGTCTGCCCTTACATACAATGATAATACTACATATTGGATTTCTGTGTCTCTACACCAGTGCTCAGTAATACAAACTACTGTGCTGTTCAAAGATTGGAGCTCAACTTCTAATAGTTGTATTTTATTTTTTAATGACTGCATGTTTTGATGGAGGATTGTTAAGTCTGTGAAAAGCCCCATGTTACTATTTCCAATGGTTTGTTTTTCGTTGTGACATCTGGTATGTGCGATATTTGAAGTGTAAAAATCTGTCTTGTGAGTGATTGTGTCAGTATTTTTTAAACTGATGGACACTCTTTAGGCAGGGGAACCTGTTGTTTGGATTTATACTAAAAAAGACCTACTTTTCCTACCTTTGACAACAGGTATTTGACCATGTGTGGCCAGAGATCTACCCCCTATACTTTATGAATCAACAGTTGATAGTTGGCAACGGCTGTGCTAGCTGTCACGGGGAGCTCCTTATGCTGACTCGTCTACAGACTGCGTCACGGGAAAGGTTTGTGTACAATTTACAAAAATTTGGCACAAGTTGATTAAACTATGATGAATTAAAATATCTGCCAATTTTTTATGTATATACGTGAAGGTTAATCCCAGAAACTACTGTTGGGATTTTAATACAGGTAGACTGATTCACAAGAAAGGTTTGCGTATAACTGCTACACGAGACAAGTCATCCGACAACAGAGCTACCCGTGTGAGGCTTTGGCGCGTCGCTAGTTGCACTACAAAACTGATTATAAAGAAGTAACGGGATAAATGAAAATTAAGTGTCTCATAAAAGAGGGAAGATCAGGGAAGGAAAGAACGAAACTGAGAGTAACAAGTTAATGTATTACTACAAACGAGCGTGAAAAATAATGAAAAGACAATAACAGTAATGCTAATAAAAACAGAAGTAAGTTAAAAATATAATGCTCATAATGTTCTTAATGATGTTATTGTGTTACATGCACTTGATGACGAGTAGTTCACCAACCACAGTCTCTGACTCCGTATCCGGACCGCTGCGGCCACCGTGTCACATGTCCTCGGACTCGGAAAACGTCATCTTCGTCTCTCTGGCAGTCGTTGACACTGGTCATGTTTCTGGCACGTGGGGTGTCAACCATCGTATTTGATGGTAGTTATCTCCTTTGTTCGGCACTGCAGACTGTTGACGTGACGTACGCTCTTCCTTTACACTGTTGGAGTCCACACCCGGCAGGATCCTTCAGTACTCGTCAGGAACTCACGAATCGAGACTCACGATATGTCCCGTAAAAGTCATACGCTCCGTACCGAGTGCTGAGGTTAGTAATCTTTTCTCTGCACTGTCCACTCCGATAAGGGGTCTACACCGAAGTATCGTTAGAAATCACCAGGATTGATGTTCTTTTCCCCCCTGAAGATTGAAAAACTTTTGTAGCTATGCCCTGGAGAATGCGTCAGACAACTCGGTTGGGTAACTGTGAATACACAAATTCAACATACAGTGTTTTTGAGAGGCCTTCGAAGACCACGACGAAAAAAGCTTTGATGGATAATATGAGGAATGTTGGCTTCGCTTCAGCATTGAAAGTAACTAACAACCGCATTCAGCCGCAAATCGAGGTTTTATTAGAATGCACGATGCGTTTCGAACCCTGGGGCTCATCTTCAGGTGCTTCACAGTCTACATCAACTTCAAATTTAGATTAGTTCTGGACTGTTTGTGGTAATGAGTGGATGGTTCTGGAGTTTGTTTATGTACAAATAAACACTTTCTATTCAGCAGCACATTCGCAGAAACATTTTGTCACGGCACAGTTTCGAACACAAAGACGAGCTCCCAGGGCTCGAAACGCATCGTACATTTTAATAAAATTACGATTTGTGACTGAAGGCGGTTGTTTTTTCTTATTACGAAAGTAATACGGTCACGGAAGAAAGACTGCAGACAATGGAGAAAATTAAACAGAAAGTAACTATAGGACTATCGTATTAAAGAACAACGTCTATTCATCTATAAATGATTCGCGAAACACATGATATGCCTGTTTTCAGATTCACAAGAAAGCTTTGTATTTTAATTTCTTACATCTTTGTACACTTTTGGAAAAGATGTTTCAGACTTACTTTCTTCTCCCGTTTCTTTTAGCTATTTATGTTCTGTTGGTGGAAGGGATTTTGAAATTTCGGTGCTACACAGTCCTACATTCGCTTCACACACACTCTCCTCGCCCTAGTTGCTACAGGAGACCATCGCCTTGTTCGCCTTTCTGTCGGCGTGCGCCGCAAATTGCCCCTTAGTCAGACCGCAGACCGCGATTAAAGGACTCAGCTGACGGCAGCGCCTGCTGCGGTTGCCGTTGTGGCCAACTCGCTTTCGTAACTGCCTAATTACCTGTCCAGGCACTGCTCTTTAGAAAGCGATTCTGAACTTTCTCTGACGACATCCACAACGGTTCACGTAATCTAGTAGCTGGAAGCTACAGAAGGCCCCCAACCACCAGGGGGGAGATTATTCGGTTCGCAGATTATCCCTGTGCCGTTCGGTGATGTTTGAAAAATATCAAAAAAAGTAGAAAACGAAGACTTTAGTAAACTGTTATAAAGAGAAGGAATATTTTCGTTTAGAATACACTACTATGTATCTGAGGGAGTGCTCAAATGTATTAGGCTTGTGATCTACTACATACAATTTAGTCCATTTAGAGATCTACTCATTTAAAAATTCGTACACATTTCAGTAAAAAACCATAGTCAAAATTAAGCATTATAATTACACAAGATTCGTAAAAGGTAATTTACTCGTCATCAAAAATTGTTGGCCTACTACTCAATTTTTACGACACTACACGCTTGAAAAAAAATTAAAATATATACCATCCTTAATGATGAAGAAAGTTTAGAAATATATTTGGCTTTGCATGTCACTGGCAAGTTTATTATAATCTGGCTAATAATTCGTCAGAGTCAACCCTACACAGTCTGAAAGATGGGAATCAGTCAGTTTATTTCCACACTATGTTCATCGCTGAAAACGTTGCCTCACATAGATAAGTTGATCGAAAAAACGATAAAGCATACGATGCCACTTTTATGTAAAATGTTAGGGTAGGTCTTTACACTCACTAATTTCCAAAAGTTACCTTCGTTATGCCCTCCCGGCTAGCCGCGCGGTCTAACGCGCTGCTTACTGTGAGCGAAGGCGTGCAGGTCCCGGCACGAATCCTCCCGGTGGATTAGTGTCGAGGTCCGGTGTGCCGGCCAGCCTATCGATGGTTTTTAAGACGGTTTTCCATTTTCCTCGGCGAATGCGGACCGATTCCCCTTGTTCCGCCTCAGTTACTCTATGTCAGCGATTGCTGTGCAAACACCGTTCCCACGTACGCGTACACCATAATTATACTGCCATGCAAACGTCTGGGTCTACACTAGTCTGTTAGGAGACGTTCCCGAGGTGGGGTGGGGGGAGGGGCCGCGGCGGGGGGGGGGGGGGGGTCCACTGGGGGCTGAACCGCACAATAACCCTGGGTTCGGTGTGGGGCGGCGGTCGGGTAGGTGGACTGCTGTGGCCTGTTGTGAGGTTGTGAACCACTGAGGGGTAAGGCGGGACGAGACCTCTCCCTCGTTTCCATGTTCCCGGTTTAATACATAAATACATACCTTCGTTACATGCTGACCTGAAGAAGATTTATTTTCTATGCAAGTTCAGTCTCACTACTAGAGAAACGAATACTCATTTTACTTGAAATATCTTCCACATCCACTTTTTGGAAAAGTTGCGCTATGAAAGATAGAACAGGTTCCATAGTCTTCAAATCTGAAAATAGATTTTCGAACTTTGTCTTCAGTGTCGTCATATTGGTGGCTTCTTAATCCAGTGGTGTTTGTTGGCCTGACAGTTTTCGGGAAACTATTTCACATTTAATTTCTGTAATTGTGCTAGCAAAAGTTGAAGTTTCTGCTTGCGACAGTTTATAGAAGATGTAAGAGTGATGACGGTCTGGTTTTTTCCATGAAATTCTTTGCTTAACTCATTTAGTTTAACTGTCGTATCAGTTACAAACGCCAGATGCAACAACTAGCTCAAATCGTACAGTTACGAGTAATTTTTCTCTCTTCCAGACACAAAAGATTTTATCTCTGACAGAAGTTCTCTAAATCTGTTTAGAACCACATCTCTACTCCGCCACCGAACGTCGTGTGCAGTAGCAGGTCTCCATAACGGCTATCCATTTCTTCTAACAGCGCTCTAAACTACCTTCTCTGTAGTGGTTGTGAGCGAATAGAATTTGTAATTTTTGTGGCTGTACTCTTAAGATGTGCCATTTCTAAAATATGTCCACAAAGTACTAGCTAATGCACGATAAATGACACTTAAAGAAATGCGAGAAAGAGTCAACGTTCGCTCAAGTGGAAGATGCAAGTTTCTGAATTGGTCAATCATATTCAGTAATGAAGGATATGAAGACATTACAAGAATCTTCTCGTCATGTAGCGTCTTTCAAGATCAAAGTTTTAAGCAAATCTTCTTTTACATCCAAATCCAAAAATATCGGTCCTACAAAAATTACAATTCGAGTGATCGATTTATATGTACTGACTCGTCCAACGGCAATGAGAAACACAAGGAGGGTGGCAATTCTGTCACCAGTTGTCCTTTATATTCTCCGCCATTAACTGCACTCGTCTTGTTGTAGTAACTCTTGACAGAGCATTGCTCTGATGGCTGATATTATCTCTGACTTGTTTTTAAATATGGAAAAAAAAGTACTCAATAGCTGCCAGAAAGCACTCCTTAACAACTGTGCCGGTGTCAAATGATCTTGCTTTTTTCGTCAGTAATTCTGGTACAAGAAATGACGCTATTTTTGATGAAAGACTTTTTTGTATAGGCTTTACAAAAAACGACTGCTATAATTGCAATTTACTTTTAACATTAGAAAATTTCTTTCTCCTCGACTCACTATTAACAGCTGCTTCGGATTCGAGGTCTTTGTGAACTGTTCTAAATTGGTTTTCGATACTTCCCGTTTTGGGTATGGCTAATGTAGCATCACATATCAAACTTACGCACTTGTCTTTATACTCGATAAAAAAAAAGATCTATTCTCTCCATTCACCACGGGTATGGTATGTTCTGCTGTGTTCAACTGCACTCAGTTTTCAGAAACATGTGAATAACAAGTGAGAACTATTGATTGGTACGTGGGCACCCTATTTCTGATCGGTAGCACTCGGCAGCGGTCGGGAAACTTCGTGCCGTAGTGGCTAGTAAATGTTCGTTCGCCGGTGTTGACTGCATAGTCGCTAGGATATGCTATGGCTGTGGTGTGTATTGTTGCTCTATTATGATCGCTATAGTTTCGAAAATGAGTGATGAGGCGGTTATTTGAAATGTCAATACAAACAGCAATCTCTGATTCAATGGAATAAAGTATTTAACTGATCATTACCTCCGTCGTGAACGTCATTGCTTCATGGAAGCTCGGGAACAGAGGTTTGAGTTGCCTACTGGAGGCGGAGATTCTCCCCCCCCCCCCCCCCCCCACCCATCTCCACAGTCATCCAGAGCTTCTTCCCACCACACCGCACACCGCATGTAGCCCTTCCTGAAGCAAATCCTGTGCGCTTTCTCCGATTTCCTTAACCTCTGCTAACAATGCGCCAACATAAAGTCCGTGACTAGTGACGTTACCAGACAGGAGCAAAGAATGTTGCATGACGCTCAGCGTTAAAAGCGGTGAAATGCAGATGAAAAAAAAAAACATCTCATTTAAACTACTTCGGAGTAAGATTTTTAAATATCTACTCATAAAGCCGTGGTGCTCGACCGATCGATCGCAATCGACGTGTTGAGCACCCCTTGAATGGAGGATGCAGGCCCCATCCCATCGGCAGAAATCCTTCAAATATTTCTCCCGTTGTTTCCCATCTCATTGTCATATAAATGAAGAAATTCTACGTTTGTAACATATTTACTTAGCCCTTTCCCAAGGAGATGAAGATTGATAATTTACGGCTCACTTAAAAGCGACAGTAAAGTAGAGTGATTTATGTTTTCTGCTGGGACGGCATGGCTTCAGAAATATTTCTCATTGATGACGCTAAATGAAAGCATACTGTTGAACACCGCCAGGAGTACTGCATTGTTGATCGTATCTTTGTATCCATCTAGAGGCCTCAATAGTACCGTAGTTTCTAAATGGTTTAATTGACAATGAGTGTTAACCGACATCACATTCCTTGTTCTTACTAAAGTTACGGACGGTTTACATGTACTAGCAAGAAAATTTGAAAAAAATTAGAAGTTTTAGAAAAGTTATAAAAGGGCGAATTTACAGTGAAAGTCCCTCTGGATTACAGAACAGGCATGAGAACAATACGAGACTTAAAAGAAAAGGGATAGCTGCTAAATTCTGTAACCAAAACAGACAGGCAAGCTGAATACTCACAAAAGAACTGCCTGGAACTTCGGCTTACTCCAAACTGCGTGAGATAATGAGTTTGTCTCACCAGCATAAGAGAGCAAAAGGAGTTCCCGTAACAGATCCGATTTTAGTAGCGGAAGCAAGGGAGTTCCACGAAACTCCAAAGACTGAAGGAAAATTCGACAATACATAAGAACTGCTAATTTGATAAAATCATCGCTTCGGGACCTGGGAAGTTGCTGTTTAGGGCGAGCATCTTTGTGTTAAAAAAGGCGCAGCTGATGCTTCTTTTGTAATGACTTCTTCTGTTATATCGAGCAGAAATACTTTCTCCGGGCGATTGTAAATAAGGATTTGGGTCAGGGTATTACCACACGTACTTTAGCGTCTTGGGCAGACTGTAGCACATGTCAATCCGTATTAGCGTAGTAAAGCGAGGCTGAATTCAGCTGATGAACACGAATTTAAGCCACACGTTATTGGGAAAAAAGAACCGCCCCCACTCAAAGGAATAACGAAATAACCAATTCATTACATGAATAAGAAAGGAGCATCAATGGACAATAACATCTTCAAGGGCTGGGCCTGTTTAATGTTTATTCCTACTATGTGTAAGAAGAGGGAGACAGAGAAAGAGAGAGAGGAAAGGGTTACCTGAAAGAGCTGTTCTTTTATGCGCAGCATACGGTGCGTTTATCTTATTACAGTGTGCACCACATAATTCGTTTGACACCACCGATGTTTTGAGGCTCCAGAAAATGAGAACCGTTGAAAGGAAAAAAGTGAACGAAACAGAAGCAGAAAGAACAACAGAACGATTATTTCCCGAAAATAAACTGGAAACAAGTGTTACGAAACACTGTGTTTCAAACGTAGTTTTGTAAATAAGATGTCAGTCTCCGGCGAATCGCGCGTCAGTAATGCAGTGACCTTTCAGATGAGAAATATACGCTGTTCTGCAAATAAACTAAATAATAGTTTCCGTTACAAAACTGTGTATTTTGTATTATCTGTATTTTCTGGTTATTCGTAGTGCCCTGGACTAGAATTAACACAGATAATCGAGAGTACACTGTACTTAGAAACTATACTTCTTTGTATGTAACACCTGTAGTGTTGCCCACAACTGAACAGCCGTAAGTATTCCTCAGGGTTAAAATATTAACCTTCTGTCTATTGTCCCTTTAAAGTTGTTACATGTTTATTAATTAAGAGAACGTCAAGTCTGACCACCTGGAGTAGTTCTAACAGTTGATACTTCATATTCAACTGCCCTATTGAGAATGACCGTTTATGAGCAAGTACATTGTCGTGGTGAAAACTGAGGAACATGGAATGGGCCTCCCCGAAGATCGCAACACAGGGAGATAGGCACGACACGTCATTATCAGCGATCAGGCGTACCCTGGGCATCGCTGAGATTGATCACAACAACAGATCCTTCCACCACCAGAAGGTTATACATGGTTATAAATCAAAAAGGCTGTTTTGAAAGCCAGCTCTTACAATGATTTCCATAAATATTGAAGAAATATCATTAGAGAAAGAAATAATACTATCCAATGTGTGTAAGACAAAGAACTGTGACCCACTGTTCATCCAGGAAAGTCATAGACGCTCGAATGACAGAAGACCAAAGATAAGCGGAATGACCTTAAACATGAGAGACCCAGCGCGAAATATGGCAATGCAATATTTACTAAACAAGGGCTGAATATCTCGTCCGCAAACTTAAATGAAGACAACGACACAGAAATATGTAGCAACAGTCTCATACAGTAACATCCATGTACACGCCCCCAAATAATGTATTTTCTTTCAGGGGACCAGATAATTTTTGTTCGCAACCAGTGAAAGTTGATATGGGAGATTTTACCTGCCACAGAGTATCATGAGGTTAGGGAGAAACAGACCAAAGTGGAGAAAACTTTGAATACTGGGTAGAGCGCATGTGCCTGAAGCTAATACATGATCCAAAGCTATATACTCCTTCTGGAGTGGACGATAGGACCGTGGATATAACACAGATAATATGTTTGGAAGTGAAAATGTTGCCCACCAAGTGAATAAAGAAATGGGAGATCCAATTCCAAGTACACAACACCGAGCTATTATCTGCACTATAGAAGCACTCATCAAACACAAATATACCACCTTAAAGAAAAGGTTTGATTTTAAACGAGCACAATGGGATATACATGCTGAGGGACTTGTCTCCAAAATCCTTGTACTTGATTCTTCTAAAATAAATATGAGTCCTTTGTAAGGCGTGTCAAAACAATCTCACGTAGGCACATACTTCGGGTATGTAGAGAACCTATATACTGTTTGGACAAAGATACAAAGACAATTATGAATAAATATGAACACTTCTTCGACGACGATCCATTCTTTGAAGAAACAGTACAGGGTGGTGAAGACTTGATGCTAGCATTATCAGATGCAGGGAAAGAAAAATGGTGCGATCTGATGATGCAGCTAGATATGAAACAAAACGGTAGAAAGGCATGGAAACTGCTGAAGAACCTTGGAAACGACCCAAAAGCTACTCGCTCAGTGATTCCCAATATGACACCTAACTAGATAGCACACCAGTTATTGCTGAGTGGCAAAATTAATAAAAAAGTCTGTAACCTCAAAGACCAAAAGAATTATTGAGGAGAATAACTATATTGTCAAACCTTTCTCTTTGTAAGAATTAGAAATCACAATATGTTCAATGAAGAACAATAAAGATGCTGGGTTAGATGACCTGAAACGGAACAAATAAAAATGTTTGGACTAACAACCAAGAACTGGATTCAAGATTGCAAACACCAAAGTTCTGGAGAAAAACCAAAGTTGTGGCCTATTTAAACCTAGGAGATAGTAAACAGACGCCAAAAACCTCCGACCGATATCACTCTTATGACACCTTAGAGAGAATGATCCACAATCGAAAGTATATGTCGACCAAACACCGATTAGGAAACAATCGGGCTTCCTCCAGAGAGGTAATGTTATGGACAGGTTTTGAATCTGAAACAACACACAGAAGATGGATGTGAGCGCGGGCAGATCAGCGGTGTTGCCTTTGTTGATCTTTTTGCCACGTACGACAACATCAATCACAGGAAATTATTAACTAAGATCTATGTCAACACAAAAGCCATTTCACACATTTTATGAGCTGCCTGCTTCAAAACAGACCTTTCTTCGTTACTCTACAAAACAACAGGATCAGTTGGAGGACACAGAGATATGGTATCCCCAAGGATGTGTGTTAGTCCTATCATTATATAATATTTAAACAAATGACCAACCAATTAAACCTACCACAAGATCATTTACTTACGCAGATGATACAGTAGTTCCTGCCCAAGGGTGAACTTTTGAGGGGGTGGAAGAAATACTAAAAACAGATCTTAAGACAGTATCTGATTATTATGATAGTAACTACTTGAAGCCAAACTCTTCAAAGGCACAAGAGTGTGCATTCCAGGAGGAAACCGAGCATAACTTGGAGAGGTCTGCACTTAACACTCTGCAATACTCCAAAACACCTGGGAGTAAATTACATCGTTTCCTCTCCTTCAAAGACCACTGGGCAGATATAAAAACGAAAGTCTGTGCTAGCAACAATATTTTTCGAAAACTGACAAGCAAGCGGATCTCTTCCGCACATCTGCCCTTTCTTTGTACTTCTCCGCTGCAGAATATGCAGCACCTGTGTGGCAGACCTCAAGCCATGCCAAATAGGCAAATATTGCCCTAAATGAAACAGGAACGCATTGTGACAGGCTGCCTGCAGGCAACCCTGGATAACAAAATGTACTATCTCTTGGGCTTAGCACCTCCAGGTATCCGAAAGAGAACTGCAGCTGAAATGAAAAGAAGGAAACAGGAGACAGAGCCAAGACATCCCCTGTTTGGACATGAACGTCTGTCACCAAGACTGAAATCGAGAAAACGTTTCCTGCAGACAACGCAACCAATTCCGAAGTCATCTGCAATGCGTAGAATACAACAATGGCGTAGTTCATCATCAGAGGAATATTGGGATGACCTCCCATACGAGACATGGAAGGTCCTCAATAGCCCGAGAACTGGATATGCTGGTATAAAGTGAACATGAAGAAGTGCTGATACATCTCAAAGGACGAGTTATGTGAGTGTGGTGAACCTCAAGACCACCAGCACCTACTCAACTTCAGGGAACTGGCAGGACTTGTCTCGATGGACAATCTGGTTGCTCAGAATGATAAGGCAGTTCATACAGCGGAATTGTGCCCACCCCGTGGAATATTATCATGTGAATGTATTTTATAATACTTATATATATGTCTTGTTCTGGGCATGCACAAATAGATTAAAAAATGGCGAAAACTAACACTATATTTGAAATTTAACAGTTGTAAAACACTTTTTCGACTATTTTCGCATACAACTGGCAGAGTATCTCAACGTAATCAATCAGAAGAAGCACTAATGTATCCCAGAGGTTTGTGGGCATAATCTTTCCGGCATACTGGTTCAGTTGCACTTCTTCTGCCATGAAGTCGTGGTACCGTTGTCATATAAAAGAAAATATCTTCGTGCAGAATCAGTTGGTAGTTTTTGCTAAAATACAGGAGAGAGCTGGTCGTTGCAGAGACTACATTGACGGCCCCTACGAGGAGCAGAAACAGTCTGACGACGTAGTAGTACAAGAAACGGGAGTCTTTATGTAAGACATAGGGGACCCAATATTAGAGTTTAACAGACCACTGGAATACTTATAACCAAGTAATACCTGAAAATTGAAGGCTTTCGACACCGTTCCTCACAAGCGTCTTCTAATCAAACTGCGTGCCCATGGAGTATCGCCTCAGTTGTGCTACTGGATTTGTGATTTCCTGTCAGAAAGGTCACAGTTCGTAGTAACAGACGAAAAGTCATCGAGTAAAACAGAAATAATATCCGGCTTCCCCCAAGGAAGTGTTATAGGCCCTCTATTGTTCCTAATCTATATTAACGACATAGGAGACAATCTGGGTGGCCGTCTTAGACTGTTTGCAGATGATGCTGTCATTTACCGTCTTGTAAAGTCATCAGATGATCAAAACGACTTTCAAAATGATTTAGATAAGATATCTATATGGTGCGAAAAGTGGCAATTGACCATGAATAAAGAAAAGTGCGAAGTTATTCACATGAGTACTAAAAGAAATCAGCTAAATTTCGATTACGCGATAAGTCAAACAAATCGGAGGGCTGAAACTTCAACTAAATACTTAGGGATTACAGTTACAAATAACCTAAATTAAAACGATCACGTGGATAATATTGTGGACAGAGAAAACCATAGACTGCGATTCATTGGCAGAACAATTAGAAGGTGCAATAGGTCTACTGAAGACACTGCTTACACCACGCTTGTCCGCCGTATTCTGGAGTATTGCTGTGTGGAGTGGGATCCGCATCAGATGAGAGTGATGGATGAGATCGAGAAAGTACAAAGAAGGGCAGCTCGTTTTGTATTATCGTTTTAATGAACATGGATTCCGGAAACAGCGATCGTGTGAGACCCAACTTGCTTTATTTGTTCATGAGACCCAGTAAATATTAGATACAGGCTCCCAGGTAGATGCCATTTTCTTTGACTTCCGGAAGGCGTTCGATACAGTTCCGCACTGTCGCCTGATAAACAAAGTAAGAGCCTAGGGAATATCAGACCAGCTGTGTGGCTGGATTGAACAGTTTTTAGCGAACAGAATACAGCATGTTGTTCTCAATGGAGAGACGTCTACAGACGTTAAAGTAACCTCTGGCGTGCCACAGGGGAGTGTTATGGGACCATTGTTTTTCACAATATATATTAATGACCTAGTAGACAGTGTCGGACGTTCCATGCGGCTTTTCGCGGATGATGCTGTAGTATACAGAGAAGTTTCAGCATTAGAAAGTTCCGGAAGATCTGCAGCGGATATTAAATTGATGCAGGGAGTGGCAACTGACCCTTAACATAGACAAATGTAATGTATTGCGAATACATAGAAAGAAGGATCCTTTATTGTATGATTATATGATAGCGGAACAAACACTGGTAGCACTTACTTCTGTAAAATATCTGGGAGTATGCGTGCGGAACGATTTGAAGTGGAATGATCATATAAAATTAATTGTTGGTAAGGTGGGTGGCAGGTTGAGATTCATTGGGAGAGTCCTTAGAAAATGTAGTACATCAACAAAGGAGGTGGCTTACAAAATACTGGTTCGATCTATACTTGAGTATTTCTCATTAGTGTGGGATCCGTACCAGGTCGGGTTGACAGAGGAGATAAAGAAGGTCCAAAGAAGAGCGGCGCGTTTCGTCACAGGGTTATTTGGTAAGCGTGATAGCGTTACGGAGATGTTTAGACAACTCAAGTGGCAGACTCTGCAAGAGAGGCGCTCCGCATCGCGGTGTAGCTTGCTGTCCAGGTTTCGAGAGGGTGCGTTTCTGGATGAGGTATCGAATATATTGCTTCTCCCTACTTATACCTCCCGAGGAGATCACGAATGTAAAATTAGAGAGATCCGAGCGAGCACGGAGGCTTTCCGGAAGTCGTTCTTCCCGCGAACCATACGCGACTGGAACAGGAAAGGGAGGTAATGACAGTGGCACATTAAGTGCCCTCCGTCACACACCGTTGGGTGGCTTGCGGAGTATAAATATAGATGTAGATAGAGCCACAGACATGATACGTTAATTCGAGTGGCAATCATTAAAACAAAGGCGTATTTCGTTGCGACGGGATATTCTCATGAAATTTCAATCACCACTCCGATTGCGAAAACATTCTGTTGGCACCCGCCTACTTAGGGAGAAATGATCGTCACGATAAAATAAGAGAAATCAGGGCTCGCACGGAAACATTTAAGTGCTTGTTTTTCCCGCGTGCCGTTCGAGAGTGGAACGGTAGAGAGACAGCATAAAGGTGGTTCATTGAACCCTCTGCCAGGCACTTTATTGTGAATAGCAGAGTAATTACGTAGATGTAGACGCAGAAAAGAAAATTTCACTGCTAAAGAAGAAAACAAAACCTGTCAGTTTTCGACGGTGCAATGCAGCCGTCGACAAAGGAGCGATGGCGGAGGGAAGTGAAGCACGAATTGTTCGAACATCCCTCGTACTCAGTAGATTTGACATGCAGTGACTTCTACATCCTCAATAATCTGAAGATATTTGTTGTTGGAAAACGTTTTGAATCAAATAAGTACGTAACAGCTGCAGATTGGTTAGCAGACATTCCACAATTCCAATTCAAGGTTGCAACTTACTTACTAGGAAAACCATGTGAATAAATTACTTTGAAGTGAAATAGGACTACGTCAAAACATAAATGCATTTGTGACATAAAAGAACAGTCTCTTCACAACAATGCCAAAACATTTCTCTTCGTCCTCGTATACCGAGTTTACCGGTAACATTGGTCGTATTTTACAAACAGTTTCAACGAATAATTAGCTATATTTGCACCCATTTCCACTCGAAACATAGGTCCAGCTTGTCGTGCCATATGTACTAGCTTGCACCTACTAGCTGCTCTAATAGAGCAATCCTTTATTCAAGTTGAAAAATTGTTTCTGGAAAGGCGAATTGTGTTACAAGAAATGGCAGTGTTTTTATTTTGTCGTGATCAAAAGAGTGTACGTCATGTTTTTCTTTAACTATTATCACATGTCTCAGTCAAACGAGGCAATCTTCAGGTTTAAAAATAAAACACAGCAGGACTATTGCTATCACGACGACAGCTTGTGTGGATGGCCCAAACGTTAAAAATGAATGTAATATAAAGTGGTTTTTTAATAAACGAAATTGTTTGGACTTAAAAATGACTCGAGGGCACCAATATACATCGACTTTTGAAATTTGTATTGTCACATTTGATGTTCATCGTTTACTGAGTGCGGGGATGCCATTGCCTTTATTAAAGCATGACTGGAATGTCATAGGGTTTTAATTACAAGATACGGTACACATTCCATGTAGTAGGAGGCAGGATTTCAGCGATGCACAAAATGTAATGACGGGAGCGGAAATAACAAGTTGGTCGCTGTTAATCATCGCTAATGGCGACGCTTGAGCACTGCCATTCTGGGTAATATCGACAGCTCTTTATTCGTTGCTCTTGCATTCATTTCTTGTCCAAAGAGGTGCTTTTTCGCGAGAACTGTTATGAATTTCAGGAGAGTAAAAAAAGTCTGTACTTTTTTCACTTACTGGCAGGCCAACTGAACTTTCGGACGTAAAATAAAGCTTGCAAATCTATACTGTATTTGCAGAATGACTTAGATACGATGTCTAAATGGTACGAAAAGTGGCAATTGTCTGCCAATAAGAAATAGTTTGAGGTCATCCACATGAGTACAAAAAGAAGTCCGTTAAATTTTCATTACACGATAAATTACACAAATTTAAAGGCAGTCAGTTCGACTAAATACCTAGGAATTACAATTAGGAAAACTTAAGTTGAAACGATCACACAGGTAATGTTGTGGGAGATGGCAAAACAAAGACTACGCGTTTTATTGGCAGAACACTTAGATCTACTAAAGAGACTGTCTGCACACGCTTGTTCGTCCACCGCTAGAGCACTGATACTGTGCTGTGTGGGGTCATTTCCAGACAGGACTGACGGAGGACATCGAAAAAGCTCAAACAAGAGCCCTCGTCTGTATCATCACGAAATAGAGGAGAGAGTGTCAAAAATATGGTAACCGAGTTGGGATGGCAATCATTAAAACAAAAGCGTATTTTGTTTCGGCGAGATGTGTTCACGGAATTTCAGTCACCAACTTTCTCCTCTGAGTGGATAAATATTTTATCGTCGCCATAGTACGTAGGGAGAAATGATCATCATAATAAAGTAAGAGTAAACAGAAATCGTACAGAAAAATTGCCCACGCACTTTGAGAGAGTGCAGTCGTAGAGAAATATTCTGAAGGTGGTTCGAAGAACCTTCTGCGAGGCACTTAAGTGTGAATTGAAGTGTAGTCATGTAGATGTAGATGCAGATGCGAGAAACGCATGTAGTCTTTATGCATAATAACGGTTACTTAAGTCAGCGACATCGATAATATAGACCTTAAAGATATCTACGTCTCGCTGAGAATGATTTTGGGTTTAGTTTTTCAGCTATGGCATTTACGTCAAAAATTGTAGCTGTTTTTGGGAGTGGTACAAGTCTTTATCTGAAATAAGAAACAAAAATTAATTTCATATATTCTGTCGAATAACTATATCCTAAATATTGCGTAGTACCAATATTGGGGGGAGTCATCTGCTGCTTTGTAGTTGGAAAAGTTGTTAAGGCAAATTTGAAAAGCGTCATCACTTCTGAAGTGGTCCATGCTTAGGTGAATAGAGAAGAAACGTTTAGATCAGTGGCCCCCGAGACAGGAGAATAAGATCGATATTGAATCACTTCGCAACATATGCCTTGAAAAATTTATAAGTTTATAAATTTCATAATTTTTCAAGAGTAGTACAATAATGAGATTTCGGAAACTAAAAGTAAGATAATGACTATAACGAGAAGGGTAACATTTCGAACAATAGTACAACAGTTGATCAACAGGATGTGTAGACTGAACAGACATTGGATACTGTTTATCAATGCAGACGAAACAGACACACCAGAAAATTTAACGAACTATAATAAATTAAATGGTATATTAAAGAGGAAGTTTGTTAAATGATGAGAAAAGATATGCAAATCAGATATCACAATGCCCTATCAAAAGCGGCTCCTCTATGTGGAAGCGTATTTGGACTCTCCGAAAAAATGAGACAGCGACAGTAAATAACGTATAGATAAGACATCACCATTCCCAAAGTCGTCTAACGTCGACGGACAGCGCAACACGTGAAAATATTGGAAACCAATGCCACGAAAAGAAATTGTGCCTTAGATCAAAATGTACCAATGTAATAATAGACCCAAACTGATATTGCGATGCCAGGGAATAGATTTCCACATGAGGTTGTAAAATACGAAAACTCAAGGAAATTTATATTTATTACAAAACAGACTGAACAGTTTGAGTATTATCAGAATGGGTACTGGAACATACTGCTAATGAACGGCTATTTTGACCATAATGATCAGACACTATTTCCTGTGGAAGAACAGCGATTATGTGAAATAAAACTCTGTATTAGAACAGTGCAAAACACTACAATTCTGTGTAGATAGTTGGATTAGGTTAGTATTATCATCTTGAAACAATATCTGCGCTAAGAGTCCACAGTTCTGTTTCTATTCTGAAATCATCACAGTGAGAGGCGTCACTGTGTTGCGCAATCGCTTCTTGCAAACTTTTCACCATTTCTGCTCAATTGCGACTACAGAATAACTAATTTGCACCATCATTATTTATGATTTGTGCTACAAGACGGCTTCACTATCCACCCAAAAGCGTGGGAATGTGGTACACAAAAACACCATAAATGAACTACCTGAACTGGACTTCCCTTTAATATCGTCTCAGAGTTGTTATCTTTATGCCTTTTGTGAACAGACATTGGCCGTAAGCTAGTAAGTAACTAGGTTGCTCGAAATTAAAACTGAAGCATGAACAAGGACAGTAAATAACGAAAATTTATTTGTTGTGCAGTACAATGTAGTAGGCAGAATACGTGATTAGATTTGTAGGTGATTTTAGGGTATACAGGCATATATTTTATACTACCAAAATGGAACCGTGGATTCCAAGACGGCTATGCACATTAGACGGCAAAATTTTGTACGATGTATTCCTAAGGTTCCGCTCTCGAACAACCTTGAAAATGTTACTGATACCTTTAAGCGTTTGCGAGAATCAGAGATTCAAATTTAACTTAAACGTGCAGGTAAAATACGCACGTGAAATTCGATGTGACGCGAAATCGAAATAATAAATAACGGCAGCAAAATGCTCAAAGTTTAACGTTACATTGTCTAGACGTTTATTTAGGAGTGTCGTGCTCAAAAATCTTTATCCATTATCGAGAAACACCCCAATAAATGGTTTCTGGATACCAAAACCGAACAGCACGGTAAATAGAAGTAATTTCTACGATGTATCCTTACCATCCAGATCTCGAAGAACAAAGAAAATTTTCTTGATACCTTTATCCGTTTCCGTGATACGGAGGTTGAAAGTTACCCTACTTGTACACGTAAAATACCAGCGTAATATCTAGTGTGAGATGAAAAGGTAGTTTGTTAAGTGACGTAGTACGGAGAACTATGCTGTAAACTGTCACCGTTATCATCAGAAGGATTTTGTGAACCACACGTTGTACCACTGAAGAACATTGCAAAATTTGTGTGCATGTAAAATTCGGTGTGTTATTTAAAATTAATTTTCGTCATTTCGATTTCACACAAGTAAGCAATCAAAATTTTTAGGGAGAAGAAGGGTACCAGAGGAGCACAAAAAAGGCGAATATGCTTTTCTTTAAAAGACCCTAATTGGAAAGTGGGGTAGCAGCTTCCTCATTCTACCTTCCTCGTAGCCTTGACAAATTTTCCCGAAAATTTTGGCTTCCGAACATATTCGACCTTTTTTATATTGAGGGAGAAGGAGACAGTGGCGGTACGAAAAAAGACGGAAATGTAACAAATACTGGAAGATAGTAGTCGTTGTGTATGGAAAGAACGAAGGAGAGTGTGAGAGAAATAGAGGGACCGAGTGGCAGTGGAACATAGTGACAGTGGAAGAACAGTGCTAGGAAAAGAGTGAAAGTGGCAGTGGAACTCAGTTGACAGTAAAAGAACAGTGCTAGGAAAAGAGTGAAGGAGAAAGGGATAGTGATGGAGAAATATAGACAAGGAGAAAGTGGAAGTGGGCGAAAGCCAATGATAATGAGAGACCGTATCTATGAAAATGCCAACGGAAACGAGGAAAAGGGAGATGGTGCCAGTCAAAAGAGCCAGGGACAATGGGATGGAATGGGTCAGGTAGCACCAATAGGAGAGAACAACAGGAGACTGATAGTGAGAGGAATCAATAGTATTAGCACAGAACGAAGAAGACTACGGATATGAGACAGCAACCAGTGACAGAGAGACACAAAGAGATAACGACAGTGCCGGCGGCTGTGGCCAAACGGTTCTAGGTGCTTCAGTCCGGAACCGCGCTGCTGCTACGGTCGCAGGTTCGAATCCTGCCTCGAGCATGGATGTATGTGCTGTCCTTAGGTTAGTTAGGTTTAAGTAGTTGTAAGTCTAGGGGACTGGTGACCTCAGATGTTAAGTTCCATAGTGCTTCGAGCCATTTGAACCATTTGATAACGACAATGAGTTAGGATGAATGAATGAGTAAAAATGTGCAAGTGGGAGTGGATGGACTAGTGGGAGAGTGCGAGCTACAGGTAGGAGAGCTTGTGGGAGTGAGAGGAGAGTTGCATGTTAAAAAGCCCTTGAATATGTTCGAATGCCAAATTTTGTTGGAAAATTTTTAAGGGTACTGAGGAAGGAAAAATGTGGCAGCAGATTACCCACTTTCCAGTCAGAGTCTTTTAAACAGGAGCATATTCGCGTTTTTGTGCTCCAATAGGAGCACTTTTCATTCCAGGCAGCTTCGGATCTTTGCCAGAGTTAATCAGTGGTAGTGGCTGACGAGTGGTGGCATAAGCACTGTATCAGCAACCCATAACCATACTTTGAAACATCGTAGAGAACATGCTAGCCAGGGGAACAGTCATACACTCTATCTTGGTGCGTGAGGACAGCGTAGGTCGTTTTGTTGAAATATAACATCACAGACACGTTCAGTGCAGGGCACAGCACCAGCGTTAACACGTTGTGAAGGTAACGACTGCTACCCAAATCACCGACTATGCGAACCAGCGGTGATCGAGTAGTGCACCCTATAGCACTCTATATCGCCAGGCACTGGCCATACATAAATAATGCAATCCCGGCAACGTTAGTACTCCTCCAAAACTCTACACATGTCCACAATGATACTGTACCCAGAATTGGGGCCCTTATACAAGAACACGTCGCTGATACATCCAGTATTGTCTTAGGAGAATTACTATCGGCACGTGTCTCTATGCTGGTGCGTCAAGGTAAGCTGCAATAATGGTCGCTGTGCTGCAAGCCCGTGGTGTTCTAGGGGTCACTGCACAGATCATGTGGATGCTTATGTTACAGCAAACAAGTTACTATACTGTCTCAAGATACGTGGCGTGGCTGAACGATCCTACATAGCTCAGAAAACAGTATCTCCACCAAAAAAATGTTTCAAATGGCTCTGAGCACTACGGGACTTAACGTCTGAGGTCATTAGTCCCCTAGAACTTAGAACTACTTAAACCTAACTAACCTACAACATCACACACATCCATGCCCGAGGCAGGATTCGAACCTGCGACCGTAGCGTCGCGCGGTTCCAGACTGAAGCGCCTAGAACCGCTCGGCCACTCCGGCCGGCGTATCTCCATCTTTTCGGGTCTTAGTAGTATGGACTCAATCAGATTTGGCACGGCGATGTGACATGGCAGCTGATGATCCTGACCAACGTGATCACCAGAAAACCATAGTCTCCACCTGCGATACTATCAGTGTTGAATTCCGACACGTCGAAAAGACACTTCTCATTTTTACGTGATGTTCTCAGACTCAGGAGAGTCTCTGGACATGATGCTGCCACTGTCGAATTCTGACACATCTGAAGACGCTTCGCCTTTTAACACGATATTCCCGAAAACAATTAACATTCAGACGTGATTCCGGAATCAGAAACTTTCTGCACAAACTTTCCTTACGTGACATTATTCCTAAGTGCTCTGTGAGGTTGACTGAAATACTAATATTTGCGTATCCATGCTCATAGCTCGCTTCATGCCAATTTGCAGTCCGTTTTCATGGTTTGGTAATTTTAATGTCGATTAGTGTATATGCCCATAACGTAAAAATAATGAAGAAACGAGACGAAAATCCAGCAAGGCAAGACAAAGATGCATAGAATATTTCATTCAAACTGGCTGAGGTATAGGAAACGGTGGGAGAGTTGTGCAGGCATACACCTTAAACTGTAATTAAATTTATTTTTAAATTAATCTCAACAACTCCAAGCATATACACAAGATGATACAAATAAGTTGTTCAATGGTTCAAATGGTTCAAATGGCTCTGAGCACTATGGGACTCAACTGCTGTGGTCATAAGTCCCCTAGAACTTAGAACTACTTAAACCTAACTAACCTAAGGACAGCACACAACACCCAGCCATCACGAGGCAGAGAAAATCCCTGACCCCGCCGGGAATCGAACCCGGGAACCCGGGCGTGGGAAGCGAGAACGCTACCGCACGACCACGAGATGCGGGCAGTTGTTCAATGATCAGTTTACAAAAATGGTTCAAATGGCTCTAAGCACTATGGGACTTAACAGCTGTGGTCATCAGTCCCCTAGAACTTAGAACTACTTAAACCTAACTAATCTAAGGACATCATACACTTCCATGCACGAGGCAGGATTCGAACCTGCGACCGTAGCAACCGCGTGGTTCCAGACTGAGGCGCCTAGAGCCGCTCGGATACCGCGGCCCTCATCAGTTTACAAAAATGCAAAACTGAACAGCTGATGCAATGGAATAAATGATGAAAAAATCTGCGCCCTTTAATTCCGTCAACAATACAATAATAGAGGCAAGAAATTTCATACAAAAAATAAGAACATGACAATAACAGGATGATACACAGCAATGAGTCTTAGCCTAGCAAATCGAATCCTAAAATGTATCCAACCAAATACGGACACACTAACCAGCTCTGGCTCCAACAACCAACTGGCGAGAGAGCAGAAGTCAACAATTGAATATACCAAGCAAAGTTACCCAATGCTGGACACAATAAATGATACAAAGAAACACATCAAAATATCACTGAGCTCGCTAAAAATAAAATAAACTTTTCCAACATTAATAAAGTAGGCCATAGGTGAAACTTGTGATCTCTTGGTAAATTAATTGGCCCACCAAATCGCAGTCACCTGCGCCATACTACTGTGTTGATCACTACAGGCACAATTTCCTTCAACCGTCCTCGCCAAAAGCACACCACATCTAATGAAATTACAATCGTGATCATGCTGGGTTCCCTGGATCCACGAAACCAAGCACTGCCCACTGCAGCAGACTACAGCGATGACCTATCTTGACAGCAAACCATCGACTGCCATTACTGCAAGTCGATCAGGCTGCCTCGCTGCTTTGCTCCACAATTTCTGCTTCTTTACATCCAGCTGGATGCTCTCGTTGGGAGTAGTTATCTTTATTGCCTTCTAGCTGTCCATCTTCCAGGTATCTCCATTCTACTAAGGTTCCACTCTGATGACAGCAGCCGCCTCTTCCTGCATTCACTGGGCCAGTATCATGGACAACTCTCTGTGTCAGCTACATGAACAAGCTGAGCATGTGCACCATGCGTGGCCTAGCACCAAATGTGAAGACTCATCGGCTGTCTCTGTGTCAGACACATAAACAAGTTCATGTGTGGCCCAGCAACAAATGTGAAGATTCGTCCTCTGCTGTTCACAGCGCCTGGAACTGGTCCCAAGATGATGTTGGTGCTTAACTATCGTATGCCAGACTATTCATCGCTATGGCAGCAGCCTGTACGTCAGTATGATTTCTGCGTGGCTGCCTCAACGCAAGTTTTATTTCGGCGGACGAATATCCGTTCTTCATTAGTGCATTGTGGAGATGTTCCATCATACTGACGTACAGGCTACTGCAAAATCTAACGTTTTCCTGCCGTTTGTTAAAAATGTAACGGAAAGAATAGGGAGGATCTTGACGAAGCGGAATATTACCGTAATTTACAAGCCCACCCGGAAGATACAGGAATACCTTAAGCCTGCCAAGGACGCTCGCAAACCTTTGGAAAAAGCTGGAGTGTATAGGATCCCATGCAGCTGTGGTGATGTTTAAATCGGTACAACTAAAAGAACTGTTTCTAAACGTTTGGAAGAGCACAAGGGAAATTGTAGAAGAGAAGAAACGGAACGATCAGCTGTTGCGGAGCATGCTTCCATCCAGGGAACCACAATATTCGTTTCGAGGAGACACAAGTACTAGCGGCCACAAGCGGATACTACGAAAGGCTCTACAGGGAGGCAATCGAAATCGTTAAACATCCAAATAATTTCGGCCGAAAGAAGGAGGGCGTGAAATTAAACGGTATATGGATGCCGGTGTTAAAGAAGATGTGTACCATCCGTCCACTACTGGGTGATGGCAACGGCGATCGACGGCGACGAACAGCGGCCAATTGCACTGACGTTTTCAAAACACGTGACGTTACACCACGGCGCGGGAGCGCGCGGACACGGAATTTAGCAGCAGTCAGTAGCGAGCCAGTGGGCGTGTTGGACCTTCCATCGACCTACGGACCCCCTTGAAGATGTCTCCCGCAGTCGGAGACGAAACGTTGGGAATTGAGACAAAATTCATCAACCGACCACGGCATAACAGCCCGGATAATTATAATGGACATGATATTTCCGGCCGTGAAAGTCTACATTTTAGTATACAAATACCTGTTACAGTTATGAGGGCGCAACAGTGGCTCATAATGAGTTTTGGTGATTGAGGATGACGTACTGAGCATTACATCTACATCTACATCCATACTCCGCAAGTCACCTGACGGTGTGCGGCGGAGTATTTACTTCATTTGCAGAATAATACGTGAAGAATCATAAGTGTAATTACAGGGGTTAGGTGGAGTACGTTTTTAGGTTGGTGAGTAGCTGCAAGTACATATGGCAAGAGCAAGTCATCAATTTCCCTGGAGCAACAGCTCAGGTGTCGTAAGGGTTGACCCACAACACTTAGTACATAATGACAGGCGTAGCCCAATTGTTGCTGCAGTTACGCCCCAGCAGAAAACATCAAGTAGGAAATTACGTGACGTGTTTGTGAGAAGACTGTCAGACACAGAGGAAAAACAACCACCTCACATATATATTCAGAAGTGGTGGTCAATATTTCTTACAACAAAAGTACAGGCCTAAAGTAGCTAAAAAGCTCCAGTAAACATGGGTCTACAAATCAACCGTTGTCGAGATTCAACACATTTTCTGTTGCGGTTCATCAGTGTCTAGGAACACATGGCTTCTCTAAACGATGAAGTAGGTGTTTTAAAAGTTGTCCATTCGTCTGTATGCAACACCGAACACGCCTCTGAAATGAGTTGCGAATCCTCTCAGGCAGTCCTGGGGAATTCTGTAAACGCTGGAAGGCTGCTTCAATCCGCAAGCGTAGTTCCTCAAGAGAGTTGACCTCGATAGCGTATACCTGGCATTTGACATGACTCCACACACAGAAATCCGTGGGATTTAAATCGAGAGACCTCGGAGGCCATTGGCGTAGGTCCTCTTCTACCCATGCAATGTTGACCGACTTAGAAGCCGAAGCACTTGAAAATGAAAACGTGCTGCAACACCGTCATACATGAACCGCATGTTCAAGCGTTGGTTCAGTGAAACGACTTTATATACATCTGGAAGTACAGTCAGCAGAAGCCGCATGTACTGCTGTCTGGTTAGTCTCTGTAGTAGGAAGTGTGGTCTAATTGTGCGGTCTCCGAGCACTCCTGCTCAGACGTTCAACGAATAACCTTGCTGCTGTCGTGATACGTGTGTTGCATTGGGATTGACATCGGCCAAAATGTGACAGTTATGTTAGCTAAAAATACCGTCAAGGGTGAACGTAACCGCATCCATGAACAGAATATTGCTTACAATCAGGGGATTCAGGGCACACCCATTGGCAGAAATTCTCTGTAACACGGAAGACTGCATTGTTGAGGGCTTGCCCTCGCTGGAGACGTTTAGATAAAGTAGTTGCCTATGTAAAATACGGCACACACTGCTGTGATTCAGGACACACTCTTGGGTAGCAGTCCTCTTTGTTAAAGTACTCGGACGTTCGAGTACAATGCGTAACATCCTTTCCTCAATATCGGGTGTTATGGATCTGGATCGACCTCCTCGTACATGCTATGTGAAACTCCTGGTTTCTCTAAGGCACTGATGTAACCGGCTAAATGCACGCCTGTCGGTTTGCCTGCGAAGAGGAAAAGTGCAGCCTCAAGGGCACTGCCATTCGCTTTGCCACACATGAAATGCGTGTCAGCGTACTATTCATTGGTTTAACCTCTTTCCATGGAACCTTCACGTTTGTAAATGATTTTTGAGGCCTGTACGGCACAGGGCACGGAGGGGGATAGGGAAGTAGTTGCGCATGCGTAAACAAACAGATAGCTAATCCCAAACCTTGAGCTACCAACGCAAATACCGCTGTATCCACGGGCGTTTACAGTTGGTTTCCAACTCGAATTTATGCGATACCTCGGCAGCGGTTGATTTGCGGACCCGTGTTTATTGGAGATTTTTAGCTACTTTTCGTCTTAACTTTCAATGTATGAATTATTGGCCATCACTTCTGAAACACCCTGTAAATATAAGGTGTTTATTTTATTATGAGACAAATAATTGTTTCGAAAACGATGCATCGTACAAGGAAAATGTTCTAGAGAATATCTGCCTGTGCTGCAGCTGGACACTTGATATTTGTCGAATACAGCGCAATCTATCACGAATGGAACACAATAGTTCGAGTAAACGGCACGTTTTTTGCTGTAGAATCCGAACATGCAATAAAAATGGGGGTTCCCATTTGAAAATTCAAAGTTGACCTCGTCCACGCAGGAGTTGGTTAAGAGGTGGCCAGTTATAGCACAGACGGATGTCCCGATTGCTGATAATAAGCTTTCAACCAAAACATTTTTCTCATACGACGTGTAATTTTCCAGATATTTAGCTGTCTCAAGTTAAAACAAACAACCTGTGTGTTCCACAGATTTAATTAATTTGCGCGTAGTAAAGTCGAGTCAAAAAATGGTTCAAATGGCCATGAGCACTATGGAACTTAACTTCTGAGGTCATCAGTCCCCTAGAACTTAGAACTACTTAAGCCTAACTAACCTAAGGACATGACACATTCATGCCCCAGGCAGGATTGGAACCTGCGACCGTAGCGGACGCGCGGTTTCAGACTGTAGCGCCTAGAACCGCTCGACAAAGACGAGTCAGATTCGTTCCTACTGTTAATGTTAAGAACATCCTGTAATTAGTTCGAACAGTGCAGATAGCTACTCGGCGATGGACAGAGTGCCATTAAAATCTAGTTCATGGTATATCCAGACATAAAGGTTATATTTCTGCTCAGCAGTTTACTATTATGCTGAAGAGAAGTAAAATCATTATCTACCAGAGAATAAACGAGATATTCGTTCGCGTGTAAGTCAGTGGGACGACAACACAAATAGCAGATTGCAGTTCACATGAAAATTTGGTAACTGTATAAGTTGCATAGTGCAACCAGTAATTAACAGAGGGCTGTTTATACCTGTTGGACGAAAACAAAATAAATTTGCAACTCATGTATTGGAAATTATGCTGGATGTATTTTTTATTTTTTCTGTCTATTTCCATCCATTCATTCGCCTAAATAGTTTACAGCAAAGACTAAAACACGGTATGCCCTCAGCAATCAAGTTTGTGGAGCTAGCGAGAAAATATAAAGAACATTAATTATGTTATATTTGTAAAAACTCCGATCGGATATTGTAGTGTCAGTCTTTTCCCGTCCGTGACAGAGGACGTGTATTTCTGTTTCGTTCACTAGTAATGTGTAAAATATTCTTATAGTACAAAGTTCACTTCACTTACTGGATCCTCATTTCACCTCATCTGCGTTACCGGTAACTGTAATGCTTCGGAGAAGCAAGACATTTAAGCAGAGCAAGCAGGAGTCCGTAACATTGTTTTCAAAGAAGAAGAAGAGGTAAATAACACCAAGACTCGAAGAAGTGTCATCTAGTAATCCAATATTACAGGTTACAGATTTTTCGTGTAAACAAAAAATCACAAGTCTCACTGGAATGTGTGTCGCTGAACAGAAATTAGCTGAGACACTCGCTCCCGAGTGAAATCACAATTATTGCCGCTCTTGTGCGAGGCCAGCAAATTTTTCATCCTAATTATTATTGTTAAAATTATTAATTAATGATAGGCCTGGTGACTATTCCCTGGCCGGCCGAAGTGGCCGTGCGGTTAAAGGCGCTGCAGTCTTGAACCGCAAGACCGCTACGGTCGCAGGTTCGAATCCTGCCTCGGGCATGGATGTTTGTGATGTCCTTAGGTTAGTTAGGTTTAACTGGTTCTAAGTTCTAGGGGACTAATGACCTCAGCAGTTGAGTCCCATAGTGCTCAGAGCCATTTTTGACTATTCCCTGTGCGGTGCCAGCTTGATTAGGCAGGTGAAAACAATTAAATGATATAAAACATGATGTGTAACATATGGTTGTACAAATTGTTTTTTTTATTTACGTTGTTTCATGATTGGAATATTGGCGAGACAAAACAAAGGTCAAACAGAACATGCCATGCATAAATTAGAAATGGTTAACGGAAGGAATGGGACCACCATTTAAGAAGATCTTCTATAAGATAGGAAAGTACTACAACTTGTAGCTCGGATGACTGCGCTTGGTAACGCCTCGATCAACAGTAATATCAGTATCTTACCCCATCCAATCATACATTTGAAGCGTTATTTTAAAGCAATAGAGATTTGCGTTAGCAGTATTTTGATTTTCTGGAATGTGGATATAAAAATTGTAAACGGCAGCAATAAGCTGAAATACTGGCGTGGAATATATCATGTAATGATCGGAAAAATTCTCGCAATCAACTTTAAAATTCAATTTTATTTCCTATTTGTAACTTAATAACAGGTATACGAAATGGGAGCAGTTAAAAAGGTTGTGCCGACTAACGGAAATAGTGTAGAGATACAAAATGTCGTCGCAATGGGTGCGACGCCAAATGTTGGTGACACAGAAAATGTCGGTCATACCGACGATAACTGCTACAATGACACAAATTCACTTCATGCTGATGGCAATGATGTCTCACCTCATGACCCTACCATGCCCACGGTAGACGAGACTAATTCTCAACGCTCACCGAGAAGCATTTTCTCGCACGAAGGCAGTGACAGACGCGGTAGTACGGAACAGGTAAATTTCAGTTACTCCATCTCACGAGAACTTGTTTTAAATGTGATGGGACAAGACACGACGATACACAAGACGACAATGCGTCATCAGTGTATTAAATGAAGGACATGTATAAAGGCCTCAGTGACCTAACGAACAATTTATTTAATAATTTTTCTACACAACAAACGGAGAAACTTGATAAAATATTTCGTCATTTTACAAATGAACGAAAGCAAACATATAATGGTTTTAGGAATGACCTATCACAGAGGTTCGATAATTGAATTAGTGAACATACTCCTGATACTTAAAATTAGAAGTCTAATTTTACATCACACTTCAACGGCTTAGAGTCATAGTTGTTTAAAGTCTCTTTCCATTTACACTATTTTCTTCCCCGAGAAACTTTGTTATAGATTTTTTAAACTCGTGTTTGTAGGTGTCAAGTAATATCTGATAAATGTGTAAAACTTATTTTTATATTCAAATATAAGCAAATCTCAGAGCAGGGCAATAGAACAAAGTGAAACTTTTATTTTGAATGGCACTATGTGGAGCTCACGCTACACGATGCTAAGTACAGACCAGACGGTACATCAAACAGTTCGTCTGCGAGGAAGCAACCTGTTTTCAATGAAACTTACATATGCCATCTGACTACAGAACAAATGACTCAGATTAAAATGTTGGTCCTGAATACTGCTAATCGTTATCTTTTGTCTTACAAACAATCACTGTATGAGCTCTTATTGTAATTACATAGCAAATTAACATAAAAATTAACGCATCTGGCTTTCTGATAAAACTGCTTGAAAGTTCACAAATTAGCACTTTACTGAACTCTTCTGGTGGTATTAAGCATCTGAACTGGTAGGATCATTTTTTCAAAAATACACTCTCAAAATCACTGTGCCTTAGATTGGACATTAATTTTGGTGGCAATTAGATTTATTGGCTTACCAAAGTGCACGGGACGCTCGTCTGCTCTGCCAGTTGTTGCTATTAAGAGTAATGATAGGAACGCAAAAAAAAAAAAAAATCATTTGGTGTACTTCCGATGTGCAATGCAAGATGCTGTCTTAGCAATTTTCGTAAATACTTTCCAATGTACAACTAATGATGTGCAATGCGAGTGTGCAAACAGAGTCATGAAGGCAAAAGCGAAAATGGGGAACTAATCTTAATGGCTAATAAATGAGAACAAAGACTCCAAGTTTAATTACTCTTTATTAAACCACGACAATAATACACCTTTTCACGAAGTACTCATACCTAGACAATTTAGCAAAACTATTTCTCAATATATCTCCCGTGTAGAATTGCTTTGCTTGACATTCATTTTAACTATAAGACAAGACCATATGCTACACTGTAAAATTTCTACAGCGAACTTCAACCATACACAATGTTCTGACAGTAAGAAGCTACGCAGTTACAAATTGAAAGAACTGGATTGCCTTAGGAGTTGGCTTTTGTCATTCTTCCATTAAGATAATCCCACTAGCTCAATATCTTTCCTCAAAACATGTTATTACAAAACCCTTTTTAAATAATGCTGCCTCAACTACACAGCAGGCCAGCTTCCATCCTTTTTCTAAACAAGTACATTGCCAGAGGGTCCAGAACACACTCTTCCTGGTGCTTTCTGACTTACTCTGATCATCTCTCGTCTCAGACACGATCTTACGAAGACTGTAATTATATCGATATTGCAGAGGTTGAGCATATTTATCAAATTCGGAACTTCATTCACATTTATGGCCAAACTTCCTGAAAATCCTCATGTCAAACAGGACAGCTCCCTTTCACCTGCTATTAATACAAAATCCGATACTCATTAACCATTAAAAATTATCTCCTTCCATAAATTATGACTCTTACTACATTTGCACTTAACTTTTACCAGATGAAGCATATATACTGTGCCACTAAAAGTAAAAGTATTTCTCCACGCCATACGTTTTATAGATGGCTATATTTATGCCTTGTCTCATTTTAAAAGGTTAATACACTGGAATCACCTTTGTCTTTTATCCAACTTTGTCCAGGATCACAAATAATTACAATGAAGCTGGTGTAATTAGATCGCTCAGCTTTGCATCACTATTTTGTAAGCGAAAAATATTATTGCACAATATATTTTCATTATGGTGCTGTAGTAAATGAAAGGTGAATATGATTTCCGTAGCGGAACTTTAAAACAGAACTCCTGCTAACTAGCCCATTGTCATGACCACTTGACTCTGTGTCTATCAAGAACCTAACCAGGGAAAGAGATGACAATGACCGAGTCATAGCAAAATCCATCGGGACGTCTAGGTAGTCCCTATTATTATGTGAAAAGTGTGCAGTAGTCCTGTGAGCTGTCAGGGCTACATTTTACAGGAAGTGTGCAGGAATATTCTCAAGAATGTAACGAAACGTGCATAACTTTTTATGTACTCTGCCTAACCACCTAGATATGATACAACACTTCACATACTTTTAATTGTATTCGTGAAAATGTTATGAAATTATCATTAAAATCTTAATATCTGAGATTTGTATATAAATGGAAAATGGCTATTAGAAAAAGATACGCCACTGAAATATCTGTTACTACAGTGAAGAGAAGATAACTTTTATCCGGAAGACGATTAGAGAGGAAGAAATGTATGAATAAACACAGAATATAAGATGGACAACAGATTGTCTGGATGTTGAACGTAATAGCTTTACAGAGATGAAAAGTCTAGCTCTGGAGATCCTGAATGAGAAATGCACTTGACTCACATGTCAGCAGACTTTGTAAAAAATGCCGGCCTCAATAGCCTTGTCCTGAGTTATGAAAATCCCTAGGCCACATGTGTTTCAGACAACAGGGATTCTTTCTCGACTTCCGGGCTACAACTGTAGTCAACATATGGGCTAGAATTATGTTAAAAGTAGGACTTCAATTGCTGTCACCTGTTTTGTATGGTGCACATGACTTGCCATTCATTCGAGATATGCTGCGGTTGGCATCAGTTATATACGGCAACAAGTGTCTGGCGCAGTTGTTAGATCGGTTACTGCTGCTACAATAGCAGGTTATCAAGATTTAAGTGAATTTGAACGTGGTGTTATAGTCGGAGCACAAGCGATGGGACACTGCATCTCCGAGGTAGCAATGAAGTGGGGATTTTACCGTACGACCACTTCACGAGTGTACCACTAATATCAGGAATCCGGTAAAACATCGTATCTCCAACATTGCTGAGGCCAGAAAAAGATTTTGCAAGAACGGGACCAACGATGACTCAAGAGAATCGTTCAACATGACAGAAGTGCAACCCTTCCGCAATTTTTTGCAGATTTCAGTCCTGGGCCATCAACAAGTGTCAGCGTGCGAGCCATTCAACGAAACATCATCGATATGGGCCTTCGGAGCCGAAGACCCACTCGTGTACCCTTGATGAATGCATTACACAAAGCTTTGCGACTCGCCTGGGCCCGTCAACACCCACATTGGACTGTTGATGACAAGAACCATGTTGCCTGGTCGGACGAGTCTCGTTTCAAATTGTATCGAGTGGATGGACGTGTACGGATATGGAGACAACATCATGAATCCATGGACGCTGCATGTCAGCAGGGGACTGTTGAAGCTGGTGGAGGCTCTGTAACGGTGTTGGGCGAGTGCAGTTGGAGTGATATGGGGCACCTGATACATATAGTTACGACTCTGACGGGTGACACGTATGTAAGCATCCTGTCTCATCACCTGCATCCATTCATATCCATTGTGCATTCCAACGGACTTGGGCAATTTCAGGAGGACAATGCGACATCCCAAACGTCCAGAATTACTACAGAGTAGCTCTAGAATCACACTTCAGAGTTTAAACACTTCCGATGGCCACCAGACTACCCGGACATGAAAATTATTGAGCGTATCTGAGATGCCTTGCAATGTGCTATTCAAAAGAGATCTCCACCCTCTCGTACTCTTACGGTTTTATGGACAGCCCTGTAGGATTCATGGTGTCAATTCCCTCCAGCACTACTTCAGATATTAGTCGAGTCCATGCCACGTCGTGATGCGACACTTCTGCGTGCTTGCGGGGGCCCTACACGGTATTAGGCAGGTGTACCAGTTTGTTTGCCTCTTCAACGAATTTCCACTATTTTTTGTACCTCTAGTTGTACGAAATAGCATGTGATTTGAAGGCAACAACGCACCATCCGTTCGATATAAATGTGTGTTATCGCCTGTACAGCCAATAAACTCATCGTTAAATTGGAAGAGAAGACCTTGTCCATTGGCAAACACGATGACTTAATCTCATTTATTTGGATATATTTTTGCCTGGTTACATGGAATAGTTGGTGTACATAATCATATCTGGAACTGAAAGATAACTGTTTGACAATGTCCATACCTACGTGTGTCATTATGCAAAAGACAGCAGGGAGAGAGTGTGGCACAATTTTGTGAGTTGGCAGTAGCGGTAATCACTCTGAATATCAGCAATGAGTCTAATTTTAGCAGTAAGATGTATTTTGTTCATGCCAATAAAAAACTAAATACCCATTTCTGACCATTATTTCTTATCAGACTACTCAGTTTAGAATTCCCGTAGCATACGTACAATTTTGACTGCTAGGGATATTGTACAGTCTGTGTATGTGCGAGTTTATTATTAGGTAATTAAAATGTCGTCTTAGTATTGTGATCAACCACATCGTACGTGTTCGTATAGATTAGCGACCATGTGTGGGGTTATACACTCCTGGAAATGGAAAAAAGAACACATTGACACCGGTGTGTCAAACCCACCATACTTGCACCGGACACTGCGAGAGGGCTGTACAAGCAATGATCACACGCACGGCACAGCGGACACATCAGGAACCGCGGTGTTGGCCGTCGAATGGCGCTAGCTGCGCAGCATTTGTGCACCGCCGCCGTCAGTGTCAGCCAGTTTGCCGTGGCATACGGAGCTCCATCGCAGTCTTTAACACTGGTAGCTTGCCGCGACAGCGTGGACGTGAACTGTATGTGCAGTTGACGGACTTTGAGCGAGGGCGTATAGTGGGCATGCGGGAGGCCGGGTGAACGTACCGCCGAATTGCTCAACACGTCGGCGGAAGGTGCACGTGCCCGTCGACCTGGGACCGGACCGCAGCGACGCACGGATGCACGCCAAGACCGTAGGATCCTACGCAGTGCCGTAGGGGACCGCACCGCCACTTCCCAGCAAATTAGGGACACTGTTGCTCCTGGGGTATCGGCGAGGACCATTCGCAACCGTCTCCATGAAGCTGGGCTACGGTCCCGCACACCGTTAGACCGTCTTCCGCTCACGCCCCAACATCGTGCAGCCCGCCTCCAGTGGTGTCGCGACAGGCGTGAATGGAGGGACGAATGGAGACGTGTCGTCTTCAGCGATGAGAGTCGCTTCTGCCTTGGTGCCAATGATGGTCGTATGCGTGTTTGGCGCCGTGCAGGTGAGCACCACAATCAGGACTGCATACGACCGAGGCACACAGGGCCAACACCCGGCATCATGGTGTGGGGAGCGATCTCCTACACTGGCCGTACACCACTGGTGATCGTCGAGGGGACACTGAATAGTGCACGGTACATCCAAACCGTCATCGAACCCATCGTTCTACCATTCCTAGACCGGCAAGGGAACTTGCTGTTCCAACAGGACAATGCACGTCCGAATGTATCCCGTGCCACCCAACGTGCTCTAGAAGGTGTAAGTCAACTACCCTGGCCAGCAACATCTCCGGATCTGTCCCCCATTGAGCATGTTTGGGACTGGATGAAGCGTCGTCTCACGCGGTCTGCACGTCCAGCACGAACGCTGGTCCAGCTGAGGCGCCAGGTGGAAATGGCATGGCAAGCCGTTCCACAGGACTACATCCAGCATCTCTACGATCGTCTCCATGGGAGAATAGCAGCCTGCATTGCTGCGAAAGGTGGATATACACTGTACTAGTGCCGACATTGTGCATGCTCTGTTGCCTGTGTCTATGTGCCTGTGGTTCTGTCAGTGTGATCATGTGATGTATCTGACCCCAGGAATGTGTCAATAAAGTTTCCCCTTCCTGGGACAATGAATTCACGGTGTTCTTATTTCAATTTCCAGAAGTGTATGAGCGTCAGTAGTGTATTGCAGCAGCGCTGACTGCAGGCGGAAGAGGTGTGTTGTAACTACAAACTTGCTCAAGCATCGAACTCAGCGCACAGCGCAGAACATTGCAGCAAGGAGCAAGGCAGATTTCCATATCGACTGTTGAAGTGGTGGTTTAGGCTACATGACTGTCGGAGGTGCAGATCACAATGTAAGTTTCTATACATTGAAAATGTAGCTAATAACTTTACAGTTCAGTGATTTCTGTGTATGGCAGTGTTTACATGACTTATTCAATGTTGACATTTCATTTACGCGACGCATAGCTCATGCTCAGACGAAAAACGTGTTATTTACCTACGTACTAAATTGACTTACACTGTGTGATCAAAAGTATCCGGACACCTGGCTGAAAATGACTTACAAGTTCGTGGTGCCCTCCATCGGTAACGCTGGAATTCAGTAAGGTGATGGCCCACCCTTAGCCTTGATGATAGATTCCACTCTCGCAGGCATACGTTCAATCAGGTGCTAGGAGGTTTCTTGGGGAATGGCAGCCATTCTTCACGGAGTGCTGCACGGAGGAGAGGTATCGATGTCGGTCAGTGAGGCCTGGCACGAAGTCGGTGTTCCAAAACATCCCAGTAGGATCCAGGTCAGGGCTCCTTGCAAGCCAGTCCATTATAGGGATGTTATTGTTGTGTAAGCACTCCGCCACAGGCCGTGCACAATGAACAGGTGCACATTATTATTGAAAGATGCAGTCGCCATCCCCGTATTGCTCTTCAACTGTGGGAAAGAAGAAGGTGCTTAAAACATCAATGTAGGCCTGTGCTGAGATAGTGCGACGCAAAAACAACAATAGGTGCAAGCCCCCTCCATGAAAAACATGACCACACCATAACACCACCGTCTCCGAATTTTATTGTTGGCACTACACACGCTGGCAGATGACGTTCAACGGGTATTCGCCATACCCACATCCTGCCATCGGATCGCCACACCGTGTACCGTAATTCGTCACTCGATACAAGGTTTTTCCACTGTTCAATCGTCCAATGTTTATGCTTCTTATGCCAAGCGAGGCGCCGTAGGCATTTACCGGCGTGATGTGTGGCTTATGAGCAGCCGCTCGACCATGAAATCCAAGTTTCCTCACCTCCCGCCTAACTGTCATCGTACTTGCAGTGGATTCTGATGCCGTTTGGAATTCCTGTATGATGGTCTGGATAGATGTCTGCCTATTACACACTATGACCCTCTTCAACTGTCGGCACTCTTTGTCAGTCAATAGACGAGGTCGGCCTGAATGCTTTTTTGCTGTACGTGTTCCTTCACGTTTCCACTTTAGTATCACATCGGAAACAGTGGACCTAGGGAAGTTTAGGAGTGGGGAAATATCGCGTACGGACGATGACACAAGTGACGCCCAGTCACCTGACGCTCCCCATTCTGGTCTCTCACGATGTCAATTGACTACTGAGGTCGCTGATATGGAGTACCTGGCAGTAGGTGGCAGCACAATGCACCTAATATAAAAACATGTTTTTGAGTGTGTCCGGATACTTTTGATCACATAGTGTACGTCTGGAGTCATCTCTTTGTACTCCAACTAATGACAAATGTGAGATATAACAGAGATAATTTTGAAATGTGAATAACACTTCTTTAGAAAGAAATAAGCTTGAAGGTTAGATGTCCACTTGTTTCTTTGTTCTGTTTTCTGATCAGGCAGATATTACAGGAACTCATGACAAAACAAAGTCAATGTCGCCGTCGCAATACTTCAACGCTTTAACTTTCATATGTTGAATGAAACCAAACTGTTCGTCTCGGAGATATACGCATACTTATAAATTTTATTGTATTGTTGCATTGTATGTCAACTGGGGACCTAGAAACGACGGAGAGGCTCCGTCCCCGACGCAGCCACAGTGGTCCACAATCCCACGACGGCTACCGCAGTCCACTTCACCCCTCCAGCGCCCCACACCGAACTCAGGGCTATTGCGCGGTTTGGCCCCCGGTGGACCCCCGCAGGGAACTTCTCACACCAGACGAGTGTAACCCCTACGTTTGCGTGGTAGAGTAATGGTGGTGTACGCGTACGTGGAGGAATTGTTTGCGGAGCAATCGCCGACATAGTGTAGCTGAAGCGGAATAAGGGGAACCGGCCCGCATTCGCCGAGGCAGATGGAAAACCACCTAAAAACCATCCACAGACTGGCCGGCTCAACGGACCTCGACGTAAGTCCGCCGGGCGGATTCGTTCCGGGGAACAGGCGCTCCTTCCAACTCCGGAAAGTCGTGCGTTAGGATAATTCAAGTGGTATCTATTCTATCATTATATGAATAATGAATTAGGAAGGACTTGCGGTAACACTGTTTTTGTAAGAATGCAATGGTGATGATAATAATAAAAACAGTCATGATTTCACGAGACTAGATATAGCCAATTACTATTAGTTTTATGAACAAAATCCAATGCTCCACAGTGACAAGTAGTAGAAACCCGGTGTTCCACCAAGGCTCACTCCATCTCAACCAAATGGTGTCAGTTAATCATTGTGCAGTAATCAACAGCATATCAATGGAAGGATAGGATGGGAAAGGCACTTGATGTGGGTGATGAAAGGTAATACAGACCACAGTTGATAGTGGGATCAATTCGAGCAATTTTATCCAGTTGTTCCATAGTTCCAATGCCAGCAAATGACACAGCAGATTGCTTCCCAGTTTTTGTATCATCTCTATATCACCCTTCCACTACTTTGCAGATACCATATACTAGATTGCGAATGCAGATGTCTCGCGGTTCTAGGCGCGCAGTCCGGAACCGTGCGACTGCTATGGTCGCAGGTTCGAATCCTGCCTCGGGCATGGATGTTTGTGATGTCCTTAGGTTAGTTAGGTTTAAGTAGTTCTAAGTTCTAGGGGACTAATGACCACAGCAGTTGAGTCCCATAGTGCTCAGAGCCATTTGAACCATTTGAATGCAGATGGGTGACTGTCCAGTGCGTCTGTATGAACATATGCATCAAAACATACTAGTTATTCCACAAATTCAATACCAGTCAATGACATGGCAGAATGCTTCCCATTGTCTGTATTGTCGCTAAATCACCCACCCACTGATTTTCAGATACCACACACTACACTGTGAATGCAGATAGATGATTGTGCAGTACATCCATTTGGTCATATACATCAGAGTACATCAGACAGTATCATATACCAATGCAAATAGGTTATCTACATATTCCAGTGCATCGATCATAGTGCAGAATTTACGATTGGCCATCTTTCCCTGTGTGGATGGGCGTCACAGGGTATTCTCACACTCGTAGGATCCCTCCCACATTATCCTTGACCAATCCTCCCTGCAACACCAGTCATACCCATGGCACCCATTCAAAAGCACAAGATCTCTTCAGAAGCATCTATGTTGAGGAGGGTAGTACCTCTTATCAATCTATAGTAGACATGAGAGTGCTGTGTTGATATAACAGATGCTAAAGAAGAAACTTGTGGTTTATATATGATGGAGCTCCAGATGGATGGAGTTTGAAACATTTCCTATACATCAACCATATTATCAATTCTGATACTTTATTCCAGTGTCCAGGTACCCTCAACCCACCACAGATCCCAGCATTTTGTGGTACTTTTTCTCTAATTTTATGTATTCTCAGTCAATTTAAATAATTTTAGAACCTTTTCTTGCAAATTTACATATTTCGTCATAGTTCCCTCAATTTTACGTACTTCCCATCAATTTGTCGTAATTATGTTAGATTTTGGTAGATTTTTACCTATTTTATGTCATGTGACTTTTTAAAATTGTTCTGTATGTAGATGGTCTTATTTCCAGCATACCCATGTGTTGTTTGATTTATAGAAGGATACTGGTGTGTCCTAGACACCAGCCTACTAAAAAACTCAATGATATACATGCATGAATTTTGGATAAGACGATCATGAAAAGTATAGTAACACTCACCTCTTACCTAGATGAGCCTTAGCAGATGGTACAGATTGGGACTCGTAGTCCGCAAACAAATCCATGTACTGCCACGGCACATCAGAGAGCTTGTCTGCAGACTCACATAGCAATGCACTTGATGGAAACTCAAAGTCTGACACAGTGTTACACATTCATCTGAATTCCACTCTACCATATGCAACAGAGAGTTGACTTGTGTACAGAGTTTATTTCTGTTGCTGCTCTGATATTTTTTCCCCTACAAGATGGGCAAGTGTATGGTGGTGTAGAAAGCTGTAGTCGTTCACTGCTTGGATGTCTTACAGCCGAAAACAGTGTATTAAACAGCTTATGAAGAACCAATAGAGGAACTCTCTCTTGTGATTGATATTCTGTTGGATATGGTCTTCCTCCAGTATAGCTGACAAAACTTTATGCAAATCTGTGCAAGCAACTTTGAGCACTGCGCACGTGCTCCATTAGAGTGATACATGTATATGTGATATGCTAGATGTCAACATGCACCATGTATTTGTTTTTTCCATATATTGGAAGAGAGAGTTGCGGTAACATCTTTTAGGAGGTTCTATTACAAGGAGCAGAATAACTGTTTAAAATTTGGATGCAGATAGATTCTCAAAATTACACTGATTTTGCTCCTAAAAGTAACAGAAATCGGCTATTTCTAGTCTCGTGAAATTATGACTGTTTTTATTATTATGGTCATCATTATGTGTTTAAAAATATGTGTTACCGCAAGTCCTGTGTTATTTCGTACTCTAACTATAAAGTAGATACCACTTGAATTATAGCTCATTGTGGAACCTAAAATTGTTAGTGTTTCTTTCCGACATGTGAGTAGATTGTGTGAAACATGTTGTGATGATCAAATTGCGTACAACCTACAGCGCAAGATCTGCTGTATAGTGGAAACTTTACAGACATGTCGGTAGAGGTGAGTTATGGAGAAAAAATGTCAACTGTAAACACACAGACGGTAACTGGTTTAGACGTAACAGAACATGGTAAAATCTTATAGGAGTTTCTATTACAAGACAGGCTCTCACGATTTGCTTCGTAAACGACAGTGTGATATAGCAGCATATTGGTAAAACAGGACTTGCCATAGCGTTCAAAACAGCAACGTTTTCTTGAGTTGTAGCATTCTGTTGTCGAAGGCAAAATGATTATCTTTCTTTTTGACATGTGAGCTAATGGTGTGAAAGTTTGTATTATCTAATGTTGTTTCATGTGTCTGAAATGTTTGTAATACCCATGTGCTTGACAGTTTATTAACAGACACTGATCTGAATGGTAGAGACACTCAGGTCGTGTAATTTGTCCATAAAGTTGAAAGAAATTGCTTATCATCGATGTTTCTTCTTCAGAGTTTAGATTCTCGTTTTTTTTTTTTTTTACTCTTATGATGGTTTCAAAATAACGAGGACATTCTGCGGTGATCAGTAATTTTCGAGATAAAACAGTGGAAGTTTTTTCCCAATTATATGCAGGGTGGACGTGTACAGGGGGTATATTGGCTGACGTCTGAATTTTGGTCATATGTAACCGACAGCGGTGCACTTCGTTGGATGTGGCAAAATAATTAGATTCAAATTGTATTCTGCAGTCAAACATAAAAATATACCGATTTTGCTTATAAAACTAAAAGAAAATGACCTGCGACAATTTTCATGGGAAGAGGACATTTATTGTTACCGACATTGTGTTCTCCTTTTTAATAGAAACTCGATGTTAACAGACGCATTGACGTTAAGAACAATTGGTACAGTGAATTGTTTTCACGGCGGGCATTTGCATGGTGTGCGGAACAGTCCAGTGTTTGTATGTATGTGTGTTTGTGTGCATGTGCATGTGTGCGCGCTAGTGTGTGTGTGTGTGTGTGTGTGTGTGTGTGGTAGGGCGGGACAGCACTCGAGGAAACTCTGCATCCGAACAAGGAGGGTGTGTCGTATAGGTGGCTGTGCCACTAAATATTCCTTTTTGTTAGTGAAGAACCGCCGAATTGAACATACAGCCACGTTCCCTGTCCTGGAGAGTGCTCCTGCTACAGCTGGCGAAGACTCTGCTCTCAGATGCGGTTGGGGTTGTGGCCAGCAGAGGCGATGGAGACGTCTGCCTGTTCTCCAAGCAGCAGATGTTTGAAAAAGCGATCTGGAGAGTTCTCTGGAATTTCGTTGTTGTTACAGGGGGGGGGGGGTGTTCTTTACGTAATATACATTTTACAGGTTACAAGCAATGTCCTCTTCAAGCCATTTATCTGTCTGTACTGATTTCTGCAGACTGGAGACAGTACACTATGTGATCAAAAGTATCCAGACACCTCCAAACACATACATTTTCAGTATTTCGTGCATTGTGCTTCCACCTACTGCCAGGTACTCCATATCAGCGAATCAGCGACCTCAATAGAGAGAGCAGAATGGGTCGCTAGGCGGAACTCACGGGCTTCGAACGTCGTCAGGTGATTGGGTGTCACTAGTGTCGCGAGATTTCCACACTCCTAAACATCCCTAGGTCTACTGTTTCCGATGTGATAGTGAAGTGGAAACGTGAAGGGGCAGGTACTGCACAAAAGGATACAGGCCGACCTCTTTTGTTGACTGGCAAAGACCGCCGACAGTTGAAGAGGGTCATAATGTGTAATACGCAGACATCTATCCGGACCATCAGACAGGAATTCCAGATGGCATCAGGGTCCACCGCAAGTACTATGACAGGCGGGAGGTGAGAAGACTTGGATTTCATGTTCGAGCGGCTGCTCATAAGCCACATATCACGCTGGTAAATGCCAAACGACGCCTCGCTTGGTGTAAGGAGGGTAAACATTGGACGACTGAACAGTGGAAATACGTTGTATGGAGTGACGAATCACGTTAAATAGTGTGGCGATCCGATGGCAGGGTGTGGGTATGACGAATCTCAGGTGAATGTCACTTGCCAGCGTGTGTAGCGCCAACAATAAAATTCGGAGACGGTGTTGTGGTGTGGTCGTGTTTTTCATGGGGGGGGGGGGGGGGTAGGGGGGGCTTGCACCCCTTGTTGTTTTGCGTGGCACTATCGCAGCACAGGCCTACATTGATGTTTGAAGCACCTTCTTGCTTCCCCCTGTTGAAGAACAAATTGGGTATGGCGATTGCATCTTTCAACACGATCGAGCACCTGTTCATAATGCACGGCCTGTGGCGGAGTAGTTACACGACAATAACATTCCAGTGATGGGCTGGCCTGCACAGAGTCCTGATCTGGATCCTATTGGGATGTTTTGGAACGTCGACGTCTTGCCAGGCCTCACTGACCGACATCTATACCTCTCCTCAGTGCAGCACTCCCCATGACGAATGGGATGCCAGTCCCCAAGAAACTTTCCA
Organism: Schistocerca nitens; assembly: GCF_023898315.1. Taxonomy (NCBI): domain Eukaryota; kingdom Metazoa; phylum Arthropoda; class Insecta; order Orthoptera; family Acrididae; genus Schistocerca; species Schistocerca nitens. Next base: position 182,133,617 of record NC_064622.1, on the reverse strand, counting down.
GCACCTGATTGAAGACATGCTTGGGAGATTGGAAGCTGTCATGAAGGCAAAGGGTGGCCCAAAACCATATTGAATTCCAGAATTACCGATGGAGGGCGCCACGAACTTGTAAGTTCGATCTCTACATCACTTTGGCAGCCAAAATAAATGAAGTACAGTAACCTAACGTTACTTTCCTGCAACTGGACAGTTTCCATGTGTTGTGGGGAGGGAGGCGGTGCACTTGGGCTTTCTTTTCGGGGTACATTTTTAACTTCACGCCTGTTCCCTGGTTCAGGGTGGGGTGGGAAGTCAATGGAGCCCTGGGATAAAGAAATTTCCGAAAAAATTCAAAATTCGCGCCAGTAGGGTAGGAGGTGGAGGGGGTGGTAGGGGGAGGGGACCCACATGCCAGCTAAGGAAAACAGATGACGTCATCCTGAAATGGAGGGTGGGGGTGGGATGGTTGAGCGGTAATTAATTGATCAATTTAATCAATTTGCATATCAGTTTGATATTAATTTGATATCAAAATTGGGGTTGTGCTCCCTTGATCTACTACTAACCCCTCCCCCCCCCCACCTCCTAGTCCGACAACACCCCCGTTGCTACCCACGCACCTTTGCTGGGAACTTTAAAAATGTTCCTGTACAAAGTGAGCTATTTGCTAATTCCTAGGGGCGGATGATGTAGGCAGCACTTTCGACATCCCCTTATACGTATTTTGCAAGCAGCCAGCACTTGCTAGTTTAGCCAAGTAGCGCCTCTGACATGAAGTGTGTCGAACGGTTTCCTGTCACACTGGCATCTAGAAGTCAATGAATCTCTTTCTCTGTACAAGAACGTATTAAAGTACCCAGCAAAGATGCTCGGATTGCACCGGGCGTTACGCGTGTTTTTATGTCGTAAACCACTCCCCTCCCCCCGACACCGCTCCACTCCTCCGTAATTGCGCCACAGGAGAGATGTAAAAGTATGAATGCCCTTAGCTGCTTTCGCTGAATGGTTTAGAGCGGTACCTACTGTTTCCACCCTATACACCAGGGCAAAAGTTGCGGTCGCTCTACTCTCCAAAGGGTCTATGTCATGTTCAATGAGGCTGCAGACTCATGATGGCTTAGAAAGGGTTTAATTGTCCGAAGGGTTTCAGCACTTTCAAAAGTAATTAAGAACATCGTCCATTCGTTCATTGCACTGCAGATCGACGTTTTCGACCCAGAAATGTATGAGAATCAACGCCCAAGGGAAGGAGTGATTTCATCGATACCCTTTATTCCAGTTACCCATTGGGAATCCGTGTGATTTAAACGGTGGGCGTCGCGGTTCTGATCTCCGTCGCAGAGGGTTAAAAGAAGGGATGAAATGTGGGTAAGAGGGGCTGAGACGGCCTTTCTACCGTGTGACATGTCCAAGGTGGCGTTCGGGAGAATTATAATGAAATTCGGCGTGAATGTGACATCGTTAACCCACCCTACACCTCATGAAACTCCGAGTTCCGGCCTTTTTTCGGGTGTGTCCATATGTTGCTGTTCGAGGTGTCGCCGAGAACGAGTGTGACGTCGGAGTACGCCACCTTGCACCATTGCAGAGGAAGGCTGTAGGCATCTTCGAGCCAGAGCTCAAACTTGTACGTTACAATGGGGGGCAATTACGGGGTTGCGGAAAAGTGACACTTTAATTTAGTTTCGCAGCTTATGACTGATCTCCCGGGTACATTTATTGTATTTACTTGTTTATCATGTTCCGTGGATCCAAACGGGCAGAACATACTTGGTCACGGAACTAGTCAGTCCAGCACAGTATACAGAATGCTGATTAGAAAAATTATAAACAAAGAGTTAAGTAATTAATAAAACAAGAAAATATAGTGTACAGGGTTAAATAACACATTACCTTAAGGAGTTAAATAACACATTACCTTAAGGACCCTTAAAGAACGATTTTAGAAAGGAAAATAAAATCCTTATAGAACTGTCCCTAACATATCTGAGTTATGTAGAAGGGATAGAAAACAAAATAGAGAAACGTGAACCGGATGGAAAGAACACGTGACCTGAATGCCAGAGGAAAGACTGATGAGATAACTGTGGAGGTAAGGTCCGAGAGGAGGAATAAATCCCGGTAAGACCAAAATGAGATGGGCTGAAGAACAACCTTTAAAGGTAGCCCAATTCATGGAACAGAGGATGATAAGAAATTACGTAGGAAAGTTCTCAGTCACTGCGAGGACTACCCCTATGGCATAAACGGAGTGTGCAACAAAGAAACCTTTCAACTTGGTTTTGAGTATCTGGAGTTCATATTTTTTCCGTTCCTCTGTAACCCTGAAATCGATAACTACTGTATCAAAGCTGCCATTTTTATGGTTGCATCTTATTGGCATGAAATTACTCAACTAACGATTATGAAGTCATAGAAAACAGTATAACATGTTATTTGTGATTCCACCGGTCGAGTTTGTGAAGTTGTCAACACCTCTGAATTCTATGAAATGTTAGCAAACATACCTGGCCGTTCGGATGTAGGCGATAGTGGCGTAGGTGCCTGGGTGCAGAATGACAGTGATGCTGCTTACGGTCTGATTCCGCCTCTTATGGTACAGAGAAATACGACGAAAGTGGGCATTGAAACTGGTGTTTCGGGGAAATAAGTGATTCCCCTTGCGAAGGCATAAGCACAGCTCTAAAAATTAATTGTTTACCTAGAACGGTAGCCGCAAATGTGCGAACACTCGTAAATAAAAAAGGGGTCTAAGATCACCAGAAACCTAAAAAAACGATAAAAACGTCAAAAGCGGGAGCATAGTGGATATTAATAACTTATAAAGATATTTTGCAAAGAACCGCATTCGAACCGTTGATGGAGAAACAATAGAAGCTCGCCATTTGATTTACATGCAAATGAGTCTGTGTGGACAGTTCACTTCATATCTCTATGTATTGATACTCCAAATATTTGTGTTGTATTACAGACTATAGATGTGACTCATTGGTCTTTACTTAAGGGAACTAAAATCTTTCACTTTTCGTGAAATTTCTCTACATTAATAGCTAATTACTGGGCTTTACACAAGGCTGATAGTTTATGAGATCTAGTTGGATGTTAACAAAATGTTTACCATCTCTGTCTATATCTGTACAACTGCCCTGCAGTTCGCATTTGAATGCTTGGTAGAGGGTTCATAAAACTGGTTGAAACTATGCCTCTCTCAAATAGTACATGAGAAAGAAAGAACACTTAATGGTATCGGTGCGAGATCTGTTTTCTCCTATTTTATCATGAGAATCGTTCCTCGTTATTTAGGTGGAAGACAACAAAATATTTTCCCATCCAGAGGAGCATGTTGGTGACGGACATTTTGTGAAAAGATCTCGTCGTCACAATAAATGCATTTGTTTAATGATTGCTGATTGCCATCCCAGCTCGCTTATTATATCTGTGACAGTCTGTTCCATATTTCGCAGTGATACAGAACGACATGCCCTTCATTGAATGATTTGATTGCCCTGCGTAAGGATAGATGTCGCACAGCAATACTACAAATGAGGCACAAGCGATAGCTCACATTTAAGTTTTTTGTAATTATAGTCCTTTCGTATTTTTTTGAAGAAACAATTTCTAAATTTAATTTATCGTGTGACTTCTCTTAGTACTCACGGGGAGCGGAAGCTCATGATTGTTAAAGCTGAAGCTATTTCATCAGCATACTCCGAAGAATGCTGAAGATTCGACGGGTAGATCACATAAAGAGAGTACTGAAAAATACTGGGGAGACGAGAAATTTGTGGCACAACTTGAATGTAGGAAGGGATCGGTTGATAGGATACGTTATGAGACGTCAAGGGATCACCAGTTTAGCATTGGAGGAAAGCGCGTGGGCGAAAATCATAGAGGGAAACCGAGAGATGAATACAATAAGCAGATTCAGAAGGATGTAGACTTTAGTTGTTACTCTAAGATCAAGAGGCTTGCACAGAATAGAATCACATGGAGAGCTGCATCAAACCGGTCTTCGCACTGTCGACAACAATAACAACTCCGAAAGAAACCCAAGTGGCGGATAATCTGGACTGAAAGGCTTGGCTGTATTGAGTAACTTCAGTAGCTTCGTAAAATGTAAGCCTTCACCGCCGGAAATGTGACAATTAGTACATTTTACGGGCTATTAAGGCGAGGTCGAATAGATCAGATTAAAACCCAACGTTTCGTTCCCATTTGCGGAGAGCATTTTCAAGGGGCATTGTAGCTTTTTTGAGCGTCTGCTCACACCCTGTGCCGTATTGGCCGCCATCCGGATGCTCGCACTTTCAAATATGTGCGCCATGAACGGTGGAAACAATCTGCTTCCTCTTTAATTCGAATTCTGGGCGGAAAAATGGACCATTGCGCAGTGGAGGTTAACACACCAGTACGTTACGATTAGGGCACCATTAATACGTGGTACGGCGCAGTATGGAAAGGAATGTTCAAAGATCGCTACGCCGCACGACATCAAACTCTAGGACAGTTTTATGCACTCCAGTTAACTGCAGCTGACTTCATTTGGCGTGCAAAACGAATCCTACCGCCATATCTTGCGCCAGATCGTCCTCCAACGCGCCGCAGTGGTTCCTCGCCGCCATAAAGAAGTTCCGCCATAAAGAGGCCATAAAGAGGTCATAAAAAGGAGAGGCGACCACCTATAAAGGTGAGGTCCATACAAATGTTAATCCTTCGTGGACGACAGTTACCAAGGTGTCTGGAAATCACATCTACATCATCGCAAACGGTCAACCTCTCCAGCCAATATCCGATAATGAGAAGTCATTTTCTGTGATGCCGGATGCTTTTCGTCGCCAACAGGAGAATATTACTTTCTGAGATTCAAAAGACTTTGTGATGAAAGTTGCAAATGGAAAATACTTCTATCCAACAGTAGTGTGAGTTGTGAGAACAACTATCAATGACAGAATGTAGTCATTGGGATTTTTCGTTTTACCAGAAACCAGCCAGTATGTTATTCCTTGTATGGTACTTCTTTCAGGCGCCCAAGAAGTCATAGACTGTGAAGGACTGGAACTCCAGATTAAAGGAACTACCGCACTATCTTCCCACAACAACGACTGCTCTAGACGTTTGTCTACAATTGCAGACACAACTGCCTCACCTACATCAACGAGACGTGTTATGTCAATACTCCGAAAGCTCACTCTAGCTATGTAGCTGTATTCGAGAGAATATATGCCAGCGACGATCATAAACAACATAAGTGAACATTAAGGGCTCTTTTTCACCAACCCGTTAGTCATTCCTAAGGTCATTTGCAAAGGGGCGACCGAACCAGTCAAGGAAGGTCATCTTAATGCTGTCGATGAAACATCATGCTGAGCTACACCACGTAACACAACGCACAACTCATCTCCCTACGTTTAGTAATTACTGCTATAAAAACAGTTGCACCATGAATTTTTCTGCAAGCGATGAGTTGGGTTGGGTTGATTTGGCGGAGGAGACCAAAGTGCTATGTCATTGGTCTCATCGGATTTGGGAAGGATGAGGAAGGAAGTCGTCCGTGCCCTTCCAAAGGAACCATACCGGCATTTTCCTGAAGCAATTTAGGGAAATTACGGAGAACATAAATCAGGATCGCCGGATGCGGGACTGAACCGTTGTCCTCCCGAATGCTAGTCCAGTGTGCTAACCACTGCGCCACCTCCCTTGGGCTGCGGGGGATGAGTCACGGTTATATCACGCTCATATATATATATATATATATATATATATATATATATATATATATATATATATATATATATATATATACAGTTGAAATTGACACATATGTTTTCATTTTTTTCTTGTTGCTTTTACGTCCCTTTACGAATTATGCTTGCATCTTTACCGGTAACTGTAATATGAATGTGTCCAATAATTGCCAGAAACTGACTTGCTCCCAAAAAGCTTAGAAAGGTTAAGCGATTTGTCGTTCTGGTGAAATGCTTCAGGATCTGCTTCAAAGTAACGCTTCGAAAAGTAGATACAGCTTGCCAATAAATAATCTGTTAATTTCGCTTGGGAGTGAACATGAATTTGCAATGTTATCACTTATTAAACCGTCAGTATCCCCTGTTTATTGTATCTAGTATGTTTTAAATTGAGTACCACGGGTCTGGGTCAGTCACTTCACGCGAATATCAAATGCCACACCGCCAATTTGTTAGTAACTCGTGCAAGAATTAAGATGAATTTGAAGAGTCAGTTTTATATTACTACTAGCGAACCCGGCAACCAAAAATCAAATGGTTAAAATGGCTCTGAGCACTATGGGACTTAACTTCTGAGGTCATCAGTCCCCTAGAACTTAGAACTATTTCAACCTAACTAACCTAAGGACATCACACACATCCATGCCCTAGGCAGGATTCGAACCTGCGACTATAGCGGTCGCGCAGTTCCAGACTGTAGCGCCTAGAACCGCTCGGCCACTCTGGCCGGTGAAACCCGCAATCCTTTGCAATTGTAAATATATATGCGAATTGGATACACATACTAATCTCCTTTTCCGCCCTCTACATATCCATGCCCCCCCCTCTGTGCTTCTTACCTTCCTTCCTCTCACTCCGTCCATCACCTGTTACCCCCCTCTCTCTCTGTACATCATCTTCTTCCGTCTATCTCTGTCCATCTCCTCGTTCCCCATCAGTCCGTTTCCTCCTGTCTACGTCCATTTCCTCCACCTGTCCAGGCCATATCACCTTCCTCCCCTCCCTCCCCCACTCTGACTTTAAGCACTGTTTATTTTTAATTCAAACGAAATCTTTATTAAAAATTACTTGGGATCACTGGCATGTAAGGTATGAGAGAGATCTCTCCAACTGCCGGATCCGCGAGGATAGTAGCTTCCACGACAGGATTTCGTATAGTTTTAATCTACGGACGGGTAGGAATACAAAGTTTCTGACGTTACCGAAGTAGCGTATTAATCATAAGTCAATAAGCCATAAGTACAACTTTCCTTCTTTCTTTTAAAACTGACTATGAGGAAAAAAATAAAACGTCAAATTGTTGGGTATTCAACTTTTGTTTAAAATTATACGAGAGTGCGCTGAAAAGTATAGCCGCCAATTTTTTTATGTGGAAACACTTGAAGCCTAATAAATACAACGGATATTGTCAAGTTCTACATCTTTATTCTCCTTGTCTATATATTTAATTCTCAACATACTCAGGCAATATTCTACATCTTTGTTCTTCATATCTAGACATTTATTTTTCAATGTAGTCACCCAGGTGACAGTCAAATTTCTCGCAAAGAGAGACCAGTTCGTTGATACCGCCACTGCAGAGTGATTTACTTTCTTGTTAGAGCTGCAACCTCACCTCTACTTACACCACTTCATCACTATCAAAGTGAAGTCGTCGACGGTGCTCTTTGAGTTTTGGAAGCAGATGAAAATCGGATGGGGCCAATTTGGAACTGTAAGGAGGATGTTTGATGACAGTGAAGCCTAGGCTCGGATTGTCGCGAATATCGCAGCGCTCATGCGTGGTCTGGTTCAAAACATGGTTCAAATGGCTCTAAGCACTATGGGACTTAACTTCTGAGGTCATAAGCCCCTAGAACTTAGAACTACTTAAACCTAACTAACCTAAGGACATCACACATATCCATGCCCGAGTCAGGATTTGAACCTGCGACCGTAGCGGTCGCGCGGTTCCAGACTGTAGCGCCTAGAACCGCTCGACCACTCCGGCCGGCAGTGGTCTGGTGTTGTCTTGCTGAAGGGGAGGATGCCCCATGTGTGGACGACCTCTTTGAAGTTGTAACTGGATTACAGCATGCTGTTTCTCAAGCACTGACATGTTAGACACCGCTGTAATGGAAGAAGGTAGACGTGAAGAATGAAGATGTTGAATATGGCTACGAAGTTTTTCGTGGAGTCCGTGCATAAAAAGTTCTCGGTACGCTTGCCTCGTCAAATTCGGATTTTATGTAAAGATTTAGAATGTTAATAAGGTTTGTTTTATTTATTTACTTTGGGAAGAACGTCTAGAATTTTCACTGAAACAACTCCGAGACGTTACTTATCTGCACGTCCTCGTGTATAAGGAAAGAGAATGTACGGGGTGATCTGAAACAGACCGAAAAGCTTGTAAGAGTGTTGTGTGGTTGGTTGTGCTGAGAAATAATTGTTAGCAGGTAAAATACACGTTGCTCCGTTTCCAATTTAATTACACTGGGTAACAGCCAATTTGTTGTTCTAGATCTGTGACTTGTCCTTAACTAACTTTTAATCACTGAATTCTAAACTGTTAGCAGTTTTTCTCTATCACGTCAAGTTTTTAAACTACAGGATACTCTCTCTTTACCCTAAAAGTCATTAAAACTGGGCATACAAAGGAAAATAAAGTGGGTACTAACCAAAAGTAGTAGAATATTAGAATATTTTATTCATTCAAAGGTTATTATAGTATTCAAACTTACATTGTGTTTATACAAATAATAAAAACAAAGGTATTAGGGTACAAATTTTCGCTTATAACATTTCCTACAATGTCCCATCTGGGGACATTCTCGCTTGATGCTCCAACAGTAGTCAGCCATCATACCGATATTCCATCTACCTTGATACCTTGCTTCCAAGACCTTCAAATCTTCGTGGAATCGCTCACCCTGTCCATCGCTAAGAGCACCAAGATTTTCTGGAAAGTTTGCAAGATGGCTATTTAAGAAATGCTGTTTGATACTCACGTTACAGCCAAGCTGCTTAAAGCTCCCTAAGAGTTGTTGAACAATTTCGACGTAATTCTGGGCTAATGTATTTCCTAGAAAGTCCTTGACAATACTTCTGAATTCCAACCAAGCATTATTTTCAAGTTTGGTCATTGTTTCTATGAAACGTTCATCTTTAATAAGTTTCCGAATCTGTGGCCCATCAAAGACACCGGCCTTCATCTTCTCATATGACAAGCTAGGAAGTGCCGAAATGATATACTTAAAACAGTCCCCTTCAGTTGAGAGAGCTCTAAAAAAATGCTTCATGAGACCAAGTTTTATATGCAAAGGCGGATATATAATGTTTTTTTCTGTCGACAAGTGGATGATTTACAGTGTTTGGATCACCAGGTTTCAGGTCAGATCTTGGCGACCACTTTGACTGCACCCAATGCTTCTCACGAGCTCTGCTGTCCCACATACACAGAAAACACGGATACTTGGTATATCCGCCTTGCTGGCCAAGAAGGAAAGAAACCATTTTAAGGTCAACACAGATGATCCATTGTAAGAGTGTTGTGTGGTTGGTTGTGCTGAGAAATAATTGTTATATTGCAACACGTCAATGACCTTCTTTATGTCTTCGTATTATTCATGTAAGAAAACTGAATGGCCTATTGGGACTGAACCGTATAAATTTCCATTGTGGAGGAGAACACACATCAAGCTACGTTTTAAGCTATCTATAAACAATCGCCATTCGGTTGCGTTACAGTCTGAAATTCCCAAATCCTTCATTAAACCAGGTATGTTGTGGCAATACACAAACCCATCAGCACTCCGAAAGAACTGCAGAAATGCACTTCCTCTCAATCGGAAGTAGTTGATTTTAGCTCCTTTTCCTAACAAGTTTTTTTGGTGCAGTCTTGATGCTAGAAGTTCTGATGATTTTTTGGATAATCCCAAATCCCGTACCAAGTCATCTAACTCATGCTGATTAAATCCTTTACGAACAGAATCATCGTCACCTTTAAAATCTTCGTCGCTGCGGTCACTTCGATCTTCGCCCGACGCATCTTCTTGTATTTCCAAAGAGGTAATTCTTGAAACACTGGCACTGGAATTTCAGCTGAATGCGGCACATGGGGTATAGCTGACTTTAAAGGAGGGTAATCTATTTTATATATTTTTTGTTATATTCTGACGTTTTTACTATACAAAAGTAACAATCACTGGAGTGGTCTTTGAGTTTGGTATACCAAACGGAAGTTTATCGCCTATTCATTTTCTCCACATTCTCAAACCCTCCACACACTGCTTCCAGACTTTTTGAGGGACCCATGATTTATCTTGTTCGCCAATTTTTACTTTAAAATAAGCAGAATAGGCTTCCCTGACAAAATTAATAATGTTTGTCCGTTGACTGGGAATGGTAAAACTGCCAACATATAACAAAACGAATCGTGGCTGTTTAAGCACTTACGACGCTAACTACCAGCGGCAGACATAAAGAAACTTTTTGGTTTATACAGGGTGTCACAAAAAGGTACGGCCAAACTTTCAGGAAACATTCCTCACACACAAATAAAGAAAAGATGTTATGTGTACATGTGTCCGGAAATGCTTGATTTCCATGTTAGAGCTCATTTTAGTTTCATTCCAACTTGATCAAATTGTAAATTTTCACAATCAACATGTATGGGCTGACGAGAATCCGCACGCAATTGTGCAATCACGTCATCAACACAGATTTTATGTGAACGTTTGGGCAGGCATTGTTGGTGATGTCTTGATTGGGCCCCATGTTCTTCCACCTACGCTCAATGGAGCACGTTATCATGATTTCATACGGGATACTCTACCTGGTCTGCTAGAACATGTGCCTTTACAAGTACGACACAACATGTGGTTCATGCACGATGGAGCTCGTGCACATTTCAGTCGAAGTGTCTCAACAACATATTCGGTGACCGATGGATTGGTAGAGGCGGACCAATTCCATGGCCTCCACGCTCTCCTGACCTCAACCCTCTTGACTTTCATTTATTGGGCATTTGAAAGCTCTTGTCTACGCAACCCCGGTACCAAATGTAGAGACTCTTTGTGCTCGTATTGTGGACGGCTGTGATACAATACGCCATTCTCCAGGGCTGCATCAGCGCATCAGGGATTCCATGCGACGGAGGGTGGATGCATGTATCCTCGCTAACGGAGGACATTTTGAACATTTCCTGTAACAAAGTGTTTGAAGTCACGCTGGTACGTTCTGTTGCTGTGTGTTTCCATTCCATGATTTACGTGATTTGAATAGAAGTAATAAAATGAGCTCTAACATGGAAAGTAAGCGTTTCCGGACACATCTCCACATAACATATTTTCTTTCTTTGTGTGTGAGGAATGTTTCCTGAAAGTTTGGCCGTACCTTTTTGTAACACCCTGTAGATAAATAAGAAGTAAATACTGCTAATCTTGTGCAAATACAAATTCTTGTACTACGCATCGGAAACCGGCTACACTATATCAGAACGACAAGTACACTTGTTTGCTATAGCGTCTGTTGCGTAACTTACCACATTACTTTAGACAATATGAATCGAAACTTGTCGCGCGGCGTCACTATCCCCTCCAGTCGTCACTGGTTTAAGGTTTGTTTACAGAGTGCAGCACTGCTTTCTGTAACAAACAAGTTACCTCTCAGAAGCGTAATCGCATGCGCAACAACTGTAGAAACAAAACTTGACATGATAGGAAAAAACTAATTACAGTTTTGGAATCAGCATGTCCATTTACCTCTAAAACAGCCTAAGATTCGGAGTCAACAGAAATTAAGTTAAAAAATTTTCCCCGTTGTTATCATTGACGTCGGCCAGTCAAATTGTTGCGCGCGTGAATTAAAGCAACCCACCAAAGACTGTGTCACCATATCTGTTCTTCGTTTGGTTTTCAAAACCTAGTATGAGAGGAATCCAAAATTTTGGCACTGGACGGTAGTAAGGATCGAACCCGAGTCAAAGGCTGAGCAGTCTGGGAGGAGGAGGAATTAGTGTTTAAAGTCCCGTCGACAACCAGGCCATTAGAGACGGAGCAAAAGCTCGGATTAGGGAAGGATGTAGAAGGAACGCAGCTGTACCCTTTGGAAGGAACGATCCAGACATTTGCGTTAAGCGCTTTAGAGGAATTACGGAAAACCTGAATGAGGATGGTCAGACGCGGGTTTGAACTGTGGTCCCCCGAATGGGAGTTCAGTGCTGTGCGCTAACCACTGCGCTACACTGCTCACTGTGAGCAGCCTCGCAAGATATCACCTACGCTTCGAGAACAACTGACGCTAATTGTATCTGGCGGACTACTTGAATTTGTGTGTGCAACGGCCCGATTGGCCGGGAGGAATAATAATTTGCGTAATAATTTAAACGCTCCTATTATCGCAGTTAAAAGTGGCAGCTAGGAAAGAAAAACAAAACGCATAGTTTCACAGCATTGCACAATACAACGTTTTCTTTCTCTGTTTTAACAGACGCCTGTAGATTGCTGTTTAAAAAATGTAGACTTTATCTGTCTGAAAGTTTTTACAGTATTGTGTAAAAATTTGAATTGCTCAAGAACTTTTCGAAATTTTTGGTAACGTTAAATAATGCCTTGTCTTCATATAATAGTATAGACTGAAATTCATTTATTAAGGGCAAAAAAAATAATAATATTACCGAAAATTCTGTAGAAGCATTTGGAAAACCTTTAAAAAGCTATAAATAAGTGGCATGGTCGATGACAGGGAAATTATAATTAAACTTTCAAACCGCTGTAGAAATAATACCAGTGGTGAGAAAGACGTCAATTTTGCAACGGAGTATTATCGGAGAAGGGGCAAACGTATGACAGAAGAAAAATAAATAGTGAATAAATGTAGCAATAGATGGCGCTGTAAGCATCATAGTTTATTAGTGGTCGTCTACAAATGACAGATGAATCATACAACAACGCCTAAGGTGTACGTTGGACGTTAAACAAACTGTACTACTCAGCGTCCGTGGATGTACAAGCGTGATACTGTTAGTTACGTAAGCCCATCCACCACGGCAAGGTCATATCACATCGGAAGAAAAAAATTGATTTTTAATTGTCCTAAAGCCAAAAATCGTAAAAAAATAATCAATCGGTTTTTAATTGTCCTAAGGCTAAAAACCGCATAAAAGCATCAATTACAACGGTTTTTAATTGTCCTGACGCCAAAAACCGCATAAAAAGCATCAATCAAAGTCAAATCGGATTATTAATTGCCGTGTGATTGGCGCAAAACATGTTAAATTCTGTAACAAGTTGAACTCGAGAAACAGGATGTTACACAACCGATCGAAGTATTTCCGGGGTCACGTTCAGAATGTGTGCCTTCAGTGCAGATAAGTTTGCAACCAGAACACTGAACACATCTTTCAGGTAGCACGACAACCAGAGGTCATACGGATTAAGGTGAGGTGATCGGGACGGCCAGGCTGTAGGGAAATGGCGGCTGATAATTCTAGAATTTCCGCAATGGCGCTTCAGCAGGTGCTTAACTGGATTTGCAATGTGCAGAGGTGCGTCATCTTGCATAAAAATGATCTCATCCGCACATCCACGCTGTTAGAGAGCTGGAATGACGTGGTTGCGCAAAAGACACTCAAAGCGCTTACCAGTGGTAACAGGGGCGGAAGCACCTATCTCTCCGAAAAAATACGGCCCTATGATAAATGATGCCGTAAACGCGCACCAGGCAATTACCTATTCAGGATGAAGAGGTACTGGTTGATTTACGTGTGGATTTTCCGTTGCCCATATTCGACAATTCTGTGTACTGACATATCCTGTCAGATGGAAGTGGGCTTCGTCTGTCCACAAAATCTTCCACGGCCAATCATTGTCTACTTCCACGCAAGCAAGAAATTCCAAAGCAAAGGTATCTCTTGCTGGCAGGTCAACAGGAAGCAACTCGCGCACATGTATAATTTTGAATGGATAGCAAAGAAGGATGTTGCGCACCGTGCTCACGGATATGTGCAATGTTTGAACAATTCTCCGTGCACTTCACGGTTGCACACCACCACTCGTCTCCTGCATTGCTGTGGTCACTGCTTCCACTGACGTCGAATCAATTCGTTTCTTTCCTCTACCAGGATGCACACCAAAACAACCCGACTTTTCAAATTTACGAATAATTTTATCCAGACTCGCGGCAGTCATAGGACCAACACCTTTTTCCAACTCCTTCAGTGTCCGAAACTTCTGCAGAGCAACGTGTGCACAGTCATCAGTCTTGCAATACAGCTTTACACGCAGAGCGCGATCCTGCATTGAGACAGTCATGGCGAACGAAAGGAGGAAAAGCCGTGTACCCAGCGTGTTTATACCAACTTCAATGGGTCGTGCGCATGACAGATGTTTTCATTTACATATTCTGACACATACAGCGCCATCTATTGATCAATTTTCACACTGTTTTTTTTTCTTCTGTCACAAGTGTTCCCCCTTCTCCATTGCAATTTGACGTCATTCTGGCTAGTGGTGTTATTTCAAAACCTTTTGAAAATTTAATTATAATCACTCTGTACTTTCGAATAGGCATTCTGTTTTCTTCCACAACATTATGCTGGAAGAATGGGACGTGTCCTTACGTGTTCATCTAGAGCTAATGAATTTTTGCCTGTTCAACAATACCGTAGTGAACACGGCAGTTACTGTTGTGTTAAGTAATAGTTGCTTCCCTAGTTCTGCAGATGGTATCGCGAAATTGATTCCCACGGGCCTCGCCGCTTGCCTGTCAGCGTCGTCCAAGGTAAACAGCCCCAGTAATTTAACTTTCTCAATTAGTACAGCCTAAAATGGACAAGGGAGAGGGGACGAGAGAAGTAATCGTGAAACTTCAATGAAAAACATTAGTAAACCATATATACGTTTTGAAACTGTATAACAGCTCCCTCAACTTTTTCCAATTTATTTCTGTGTGAAAGAACTGTCAGTAATGATTTATATACAAAATTAACAATGGAGTGGTAGATAATTTCGCTCACGCCGTAATAGAGTACACAGTACAGAACAATCACCTGGTTGTAGCAATAGTATTTTAATTTACTTACTTTACATGAAGTTTTCCAAAATTTTCTTTGGAGAAATGGTGAAGTGAGATTGCTCTGGGGTGCGACAGATAATAAATGCTTTAACAAAATGATTTCCGTCGCAAAACTAATGTTGAGCGATGCTTCACAAACGTAAGGGCTAACTGTGTACAAAGTATTCCTGTCGCAATAAGTATAGCCTTGTGATGGGAACTGAACAGACAGGCGGCAACAGGTAACAAAAATTTTAGATAATGCCTTAAAATTATCTTTTTGTGTCATGGATTGGTTTAGGCAGTTGTTAATAACGAAGGTTTTAGTATACAGGAACTACCTTTGGGTACCAACTGACACACTTGAGTGACAAAATTCGCCAATTAGTGCTGCTGACTAGCGCCGGACAAAGCAAGCTGTTTGCAGATCTCTGACGACCGGTTCTCTAATAAATCTTTTAGTTGATTGTGTCACCAACGTTCTTAATCTAGACACATCAGATCTTTGAAATCTGTATAGTATAATCATTTTAAGTATGAATTAATTGTAGACACTGGTTTGCATGAAACATGGTACCTTTCTGCGTTATATCCTCCTCATTTGATTTTCTTTGTATACAGTGTATTACAACACGACACCGAAGCTTCGAGCGGCTGTACAGGAAGTATTGAGAAAAAAATTGAGGATAGGAACACGTGTCTCGAAACGCCATTCAACGACGCTACAGAACGTCGAATTGATAGGTGTCCCCGAGCGGTCGAAGTCGCTGCAGTCATGGACTATGCGGCTTGTCCCGGCGGGTGTTCGAGTCCTCCCTCGGGCATGAGTGTGTGTGTTTGTCCTTAGGATAATTTATGTTAAGTAGTGTGTAAGCTTAGGGACTGATGACCTTAGCAGTTAAGTCCCACAAAATTTCACACGCATTTGAACATTTTCATAGGTGTCGGCGCCTGCATCTAGGCTACCCCTTCGCCGTGAAACGTTACTTTGTATGCTGGCGGACCGTAGCCGGAACGTCTCGCTATGTGTTTGTTATTCAATGATCGCCACTGACTGCCACTATCGCCAGTGGAGAAGATGGAGCTATCTGTTGAGGAGACAGGCCTTTTCTCCTATGAATGCGATGCTCTATTGCCTCTTTGGATAATGGGGTTCCATTCTCAGTTTATTTTTCTCCTGGAACCTTCTAAAATCTCATTTGTTTTTCGGTATACAGCTGAAAAATGAAATGCAGATGGAAACCCATATCTGAAACCGTCATCCACCAAGCTAACAGAGCTCACATTCACAGGAGACAAAGGCCTGTCTATGCAGCAGATAGCTCCATCTTCTCTCCTGGTGATAGTGGCAATCAGTCGAGATCACTGAATGACAAACAACATTGCGAGACGATCAACGCCTGTGAGCAGCGGAAGGTCTAGATTTCATTATAACTTCATTCTTCAAGATCTTCAGTATCACCAATGATACCTGTACAGATACCAGCTTCATATAATAAAAACAGGTCTTTCTGGCCTGAGTGTATACCAATTACGTTCCTTTCAGAGTATGCTGATGCAATAGCTCCATACTTGACAATCACATACAACCACTCGCTCGACAAAAGATCAGTACCCAAGGACTGGAAAGTTGCACAGGTCACACCAATATTCAAGAAAGGTAATAGGAGCGCAATCCACTAAATTATAGGCTCATAACATTAACGTCCATATGCAGCAGGATAGTGGAACATATATTGTGTTCTAACATTATGAATTACCTCGAAGAGAACGGTCTATTGATAGACAGTCAACATGAATTTAGAAAACATCGTTCTTGTGAAACACAACTAGCTCTTTATTCACGTGAAGTGTTGAGTGCAATTGACAAGGGATTTCAAATTAATTCCGTATTTCTAAATTTGCAGGAGGCTTTTGATACCGTATCTGACAAGCTGCTTGTGAAATTGTTTGCTTATGGAATATTGTTTCAGTTATGTGCCAGGATTCATGATTTCCTGTCAGGGAGGTCACAGTTCGTAGTAACTGACAGAAAGTCATCGAGTAAAACAGAAGAGATCTCCGGTGTCCCCCAAGATAGTGTTATAGGACCTCTGCTGTTCATCTACGTATATAAACGATGAAGGACACAATCTGAGCAGTCGTGTTAGGTTGTCTGTAGAAGTACTGTCGTTTATCGTCTAGTATAGTCATCAAAAGAGCAAAACGGTTTAGAAAAGATATCTGTATGGTGCGAAAATTGGCAATTGACCTTAAATAATGAAAAGTGTGAGGTCATCCACATGAGTACTAACAGGAATCCGTTGAACTTCGACTACACGATACATCAGTCAAACCTAAAAGCCATAAATTCAACTAAACACCTAGTAATTAAAATTAAGAACAACTTAAATTGGAAATGTTGTGGGGAAGGTGAACTAAAGAGTGTGTTTTATTGGCAGAACACTTAGAAGATCCAACACAACAATCTAAAGACACTGCCTACATTACGCTTGTCCATTCTCTTTTTGAGTACTGTTGCGCGGTGTGGGATCCTAAACGAGATGGGATTAACGGAGTACATCGAGAGAGTTCAAAAAAGAGCAGCACGTTTTACATTATTGAGACTAGGGGACATATTGTCAATGACGTGAATCGGGATTTGGGGTGGACATCATTAAAGAAGAGGGGTCCTTCTTTACGGTGGTATCTTCTCACGAAATTTCAATCACCAACTTTCTCCTCCGAATGTGAAAAAATTTTGTTGACGCCGACCGACGTAGGGAGAAATTATCATCATAATAAAATAAGGGACATTTGAGCTCGCACCGAGAGATATGAGGAGACGGAGATACAGCATATTCGTGTGAGACACAGTTCTAAAAGGGCCTAATTGTGGGTCTCCATCTGACCGGCTGGTCGAGTGATGCAGTATCCAGCTTTTGAGTCATTAGGATGCGAAAGTGGACCGATGCTAGACTTTAGAAGTATGTGAGGCATACTCGTCGTAAAGCTTCCAGACGACCACGCCTGTCCACCACAAGACGTGATAGATGTATTGTGCACCAAGCAACCGGCCGATGTGACCGAGCGGTTCAAGGCGCTTCAGTCCGGAACCGCGGTACTGCTATGCCCGCAGGTTCGAATCCTGCCTTGGGCATGGATGTGTGTGTTGTCCTTAGGTAGGTTAAGTTTAAGTAGTTCTAAGTCTGGGGGACTGATGACCTCAGATGTTAAGTCCCATAGTGCTTAGAGCCATTTGAACCATTTTTTTGCACCAAGCAGGTCATCATCACTTCGCCCATCTGCTCCTACCATATGACAGCAAACAATGGACTCCATGAAACATTCTGCATACTTCTCCACCATTGGTTAAGGAATAACAGCAACATGGTTCAAATGGCTCTAAGCACTATGGGACTTAATATCTGAGGTCATCAGTCCCCTAGACTTAGAACTACTTAAACTTAACTAACCTAAGGACATCACACACATCCAAGCCCAAGGCAGGACTCGAACCTGCGGCCATAGCAGTAGCGCGGTTCCGGACTGATGCTCCTAGAACCGCTCGGTCTCAACGGCCGGTGCCGGAACAGAGAATCACCATTCCAAGCGTAGACTTCTGTTAACACCACAACACAAACGGATGATTTTGAATTGTTCCCGTGGGCGGGAAACATAGAATGTTGATGAATAGCATCTCATTGCGTTCAGCAACGAGTCGTAGTTCTGTATTCCCGCGGATCACCATCGTCAGCGAGTAGACGGCGACCTGGAGAGAAGTCACATTCTACCTTTGTTTTGCTATGGCACAGCGTTTCTACCCCCTGGTGTCACTGTATTGGGAGCCATCTGTCGTAGGTCAGGTCATGTCGTAACTGATAGCGACTGAGGGAACTCTGACAGCACAACGGTAATAAAGGGGTTTTCAGTGTCCTAATGTGTTACCTCTCATGTTACAGTATCGTGATACTTTGTGAGAAAGTGACAAAAGGCAGACTATTGCAGCGTGGACGTACAGGAAGACAGTCTGTAAGGTTCTGGAAGATACCAAAGCGATGTGGAGCCTTGGTGTGACCGTGCCATGCCATGCTGTGGCCAGCTACAGTAGGTTTCAGGGTTGAGGATCCGTGGCGCTAAGAGCCTGATCGTAGTGGTCCCACAGGTTTTCGGGTGGAGTTAAATCCGGGGGGGGGGGGGGGGGGGGGGTTCGTAGCCAGAGGAGTGGAGTTACTCTCCGTGGCGCTCTCAGAACCATGCATGTACATTGCGATCTGTGTTACACACAGCACTGTTCTGCTGGTGGCTGCCATCGTGTAGAGGCAAAACAATTTAGGGCTGAATTCCACAGAAACGTTCCAGATCATAACACTCCCCCCCCCCCCCCCTCCTCTGGCCTGTACCCATCGCTTTCAGACGTTCCAAGGCGTATACGCCTAAGACCATGTGTCCGATCGAGCATAAAATGTGATTCATCTGAAAAGGCTGCGTGCCGGTACACATTTGAAGCCCATTTGTGATATTGGTGTTCAAACTCCAGCCTTTGTCGCCAATGAACAACAATCAACATGGATGCATCAACTAGCCACCTGGTACAGAGGTCCATTTACAGCAACGTTCGCTGAAAGCTCATTGAGGCAGAGCTATTGGTAGCCCCTCGGTTTATCTGGGAGGGTCAGTTGCTCAGCAGTTGTAGGTCTACTCACCCTCATACGTCTCCTTCGCCGTCGTTCACCCTTATCATATACGACATGTGATGCAGCACAGGTGCCCTGTCGCCGGGTAAGGGAAGCACCATTTTGCAATGCACGGTATACTTTAACCACGGCGGCCAGCGAACTGCTCATAAATTTAACTGTTTCAGAAATACTTCCACCCTTGGCTCGAAAGCCAATGACTACACTCTTTTGGACGTCAGATAAATCACTCCGTTTCCGCATCACGACAACACTGCGCTGGTCTCCACGCTCCACCGACTCCACACATAGCAAGTGGCCAGGGAGATCCCCAGATCTGTTGCCCAGAGATGTCTAGGACCAGCTCGGACATCAGCTCCATCCCACTACTAGTTCACAGGATATCGAGCACCAGATACAGCAATTGTGGGTCAGATTGACTCAGGAGAGGATAGAAAGGTTTCATGGCACCCTTCCAAACTGAATCAGTGCATCCATTCAAGGCAGAGTGAGGTGCAACGTCATATTGCTAAGTGGGCTCTTACTGCCGAATGATTTCTGATTTGATTTTATAATCACTCAAAGAATGTCACATTGAGCCTTGCTCACTCCCAACTACGCGTTTTCGTGAACTCGGCTTTCCCGCACTTGTTGCAGTTATGCTGTTGTTCTTCTTCCTTCCACGTGTGGCAGCAGCGATATCTATCGATATTTGCACCGTGTACCATCTTTGGTTTTGTGCATTTAGTTTCCTGCTAGGGGGTTTGCAGGAAGTCGGTGGGTTGCTGCGGACCAGGGAAGGTACCTCCGCGTGGTGCAGTCTGCTGGGTCCGCTGGTGGTCCCTGCACAGTGTCAGACCGTGTGTGGAGCTGTCAGATCGCTACGAGCTTCATGGTTTACCGACCCAGGACATCAAAGTTCAGTAGTTGTTTCAAGTACCCAAGCCACGTCCATTCATGTTGTGTGGTTCGTTTCCGTGGTTCGCTGTTGGGGAGGTTTTTCTGTGAGCAACTCCGTGTTTGTATTGCTGAAATTTAGCCGCCATGCGGTGAAATTAACTATATTGGTTGACTACAATTCAAGTGCACCAGCAGAATTTTCTGCCTTATGGATGTTAGTGTTCCGGTTACTTGCCCTGGCCACTGACGTAATTTCAGGTAGTGTCCTTTCCTCACCTGTACACGGTGTGTAGTTTGGAAAGATTAATACATATACATATTTGATTGTGGATAATCACGCCCGTAACATTTTGTGTTTGAATTCTCATGTACCGATTGGTGGCAAGCAAGTCGTTTGTTGGTCAGTCCGTGGCTGTCCCTTGATTGGGTTCCGATGGATCAAGTGTAGTTGGGCTCACCACCTATCTCACCTAAGTGAACGAGGGCAGACCGACCCCCTGGAGGCTTCTGAGTGCTGTTGTCCCTCTGTCTTCCGTACCGGTGTTTAATTGTCTGTTTATAATCTATCATAGACAATGACAAAATAAAAATTCTTGGTTTTACTTTGTTTTATGTGAGGAGGTTTGAATTCCGGCAAGTGGATATCTGCTGAAAGGTTATTGCCATTGTGTTGTCTTTTCTTTTAGTCTGGTTTCAGAAACTTAAGACTTAAGGCTTATGTTTACATTTTTTTTAAATTTTGGAAAATTTATTGTGGACCTTCAGCCTTGGAACCTTATTCTTAAAATTACCTTTCAAGCTTAAACATTGCGGCTTGGAACCTTATTCTTAAAATTACCTTTCAAGCTTAAACATTGCGGCCTTCTGCCTTTGAAAGGTTATGGTAATTTATTTTAAAATCTTGAAAATTTTATTGTGGGCCTTCAGCCGTTTATACTCCATTTTGTTTTTGTTTGTCTATTCACCGTTGACTTGAGGCTTGCAGCCTAGCTGTGAGGTATATATTTTAATCATTTTATTTGTGATTGTAACTGCATGTTTTCAGTCACTTGAAATTTAGCTTGTTTTTTTTTTAAGTTTTCTTGTTTGGAGTCCCTCAGCCGTGAAATATTTGGAGTATGAAACTCGTGGTTGTAGAAGTTCGGCTATGTGCTGCTTTGGTTGTAAATGTGTTATTAAATTACAATAAATTACAATTTTAAGGTGAATCTGACCCCAACCTTATTTGACCCTTTCCACAATCCTAATCACCTGCTCTGCCCAGCGGGTTTAGCGGGCGTCTCACACATATCCTCTCAGTCCATGAAGTTTCATTTCGTTCCCTGCTCCCCTTCTGGATGCTTGACCCTTTTTTTAGTAGGCAGTGCAAAAAAAAAAAAAAAAAGAATGCAAACTGTCAAATCATGAAAAACTATTTTCCTTCCTGAAACGATTAGGTGGTAATTTAATATCTCTTTCAACTTCGTGTTCTTCAAATATCAAAGGAAACGTAATTCAAACTACATTTCATGGTATACACAGTGAAATAGGTCCGCAAAGCAATTTCTAACGGTACACGTAATTTGTAACGGTACACGTTCACCCGCAAATCCATACGCAGTAAGTTATTAATTTGTATGCGCGTCAAATTTATCGAAGTGTAATGTATATAGTACATCATTAGAGTCAGCCACCAGCTGTATGTTTTTAGTTTTGATTTATGTCTATTGCCAACTTGAACTGCAATGCTTCTAATATTTATATACTACAAATAATTAACAATGATCCTGATTCTAATTCTTTTTCCGGAGAACTGAATCTTTAAACGATATTTCGGGTTAGTATCCGGTTGTCGTTTACTACATACTTCGACTGGGCACGAGTCAATCTTACTCAGATGAACCATCGAAGGGTGAATGATAGGTCCACAGTCGGAATATCGCGGAATGTAGTAAATGATGACCGATTGCAAACCCGAAATTTCTTTTAACATTGGATTTGATTGTTTGATGTTTCAAGAATTACTATCGTTGACTTTAACTTTTGTTGCTTGTGCTATGGAACGGTGACTAGAGACACACTCATCTGTCAAAGTAATCGAAAGTTTATGGCAAGTATCTTCCGATGTCTCGTGTTTACGACATGAGAAGTGGGTTTAGACAAATAATTAGGCTCTACCATTCTTGCGTGCCTCTTCTCCGGTTACACGATCAGCAGCAGAGTTGACTGGTGATGCGAAGGAAGATGGATACCCATGTACATCCGGACTTCCTTAATTGTGTGTCAGATAGACATACATGTCTGCTTAGCAGTTGTGTGAGATGATACCTTTCAAGCGGAATAATGGAGCACACCATTTCACCGCAGTGACTACTCAAGTTTTATGACGCAGTTAGATGCGCTCAAGGAACCCAAAACTACAAACATATTTAGACGAGAAATTTCGAGT
This sequence comes from Schistocerca nitens, assembly GCF_023898315.1. Classification (NCBI taxonomy): domain Eukaryota; kingdom Metazoa; phylum Arthropoda; class Insecta; order Orthoptera; family Acrididae; genus Schistocerca; species Schistocerca nitens. The sequence continues at coordinate 182,110,878 of NC_064622.1, read as the reverse complement.
AGGTGGCGACTGCTCTACAACATGAATGCTGAGAAGTCATTACAAACACAATGAAATTAATCTATACATTGGTAAAAAAAACTATCCTAAGTCTCAAACTATGATCCGACCATGCGCTTCCACGTGTGTACCATTCAAAGAAACTGTATTCTAGAACACAGTGTGCAAGATGGATAGTGAAAAAGTTGTAGTATACTAACAAAACACAAATAGTATCATCGGCAATTAGTATTAACATCACTGAGACGCAGAGTAACTCTGTTTTTCGCATCGTTATTGGTGAAGACACATGAGTTTCGCCCCAAAAAGTTTCTGTAATGATTCAGGGAAGCACAAGTGCAAGATCATGACTACGAGAAAGGAAATTTGAACTCCACTTACTCTGAAATCAGCTAAATCGAAAAGATACCCCGACAAGTACAAAAGATGTGGGCTTTATCAAGATTCTATGTTGTAGCACTGTTTCAGACAGAGATAATAATCGACATGTAATGACAAGAAAATACATGACCAAAGCGATTTCTATCACTCCTACCAAAAGAGGAAATCATCCGGAATTTCTACACTGATATACGGTCATAGAAAAAGGTATTCATACACTGTTAGGCATGTAGTATAACTTCCTTACCACTGCAGATCACAACCAGAAATGTTACTTGGTAAATTAACAGTATGGGGTTTCCTTCCTGATTTGTATTAACTAAATTAGCCTTCTGCAAAAATTAAACAAAAATTCTGTACCAGCTGGCTTCAAACAGTGGGGAAAAACGTATTCAAGCATTACCAGAAATGTAGAAATAACGAACCGCTTGCAACGAGGAACGCTTCCAGTGACGAGCAGCACCTCGTGGGTGTTGGTTATGATAAATTCTGAACGCCGTCCAACAATAAAATGGGCCGCAAAGGAAAGGAAAAAATTGTAGAGGAAAGGCAATTAGTTGTCTTCCAATATGAAATGGAAAATTCATTTTCAAAAATAGCCGATATTATTTGGAAGAAGCCGGGCAACTGTGCAGTCCATACTATCGTGATTTAGAGACAGAAGTGCTCATTAATAGCGAATGAAGAGGTCGACCACATAAGCAAAAGCAAAGAAAGCGAAATAGGTTAATAAGGATGTTCAAAAAAGATCCTAAATAGACAGCTATTGCATTGTCTGCGCTTGTTATCATCAATTTGGGAATGAAATCGAACACCAGTTTCTGTGACAAGGTACTATTCACAGATGAAAGTAAGTTTAACTTGTTTGTAAATTATGGCAGGATTTTGGTGTGGAGACTATGGCATACTGAGCCGGATCCCAAACACATTCAGCCCACAGTAAAGCATATGAGGGAAGGAGTTATGGTATGGGTATGTATGGCTTCATCTGGTCTTAAGCAACTTGTTTTTGTTGGAGGTCCAAAGGAAAATAAAAAAAGGTCGAAAGCTTGGGTGTAGGCACAGATTACTACTTTCAACAAGACAATGACCCTATGCTTGCGGGGGGGGGGGGGAAATTGTTCGTCTGCGATTGTTGTACCATACTCCCCAAGTTTCCAGCACAGAGTACAGACTATTATCGAATTGAACACGTTTGGAGTACGCTTTAAAGAATGTTCAGAAAGCGTCAAATACGAAATAAGACTGCCCTGAAACAATGTCTACAACAAGAATGATAGAATATTATCTCAGAGACTACCAAAAAACTGGTTCATTCCATGCCAAAGAGATTAACGGAAGTGATACATAAAAGAAGACTGCCAACGAAGTACTAGTATTGTCATTATATTTACCTACATTTCATTTTTCTTTTCATGTATGAATACTTTTTCCCCACTCTCTGACGAAAGCTGGTACACAATTGTTATTTACTTTTTGCAGAAGGCAAACTTAGTTAATCCTTTTATATGTGCAGATCAGGAAGGAAACCCCATGTTGTTAGTGAACCAAATAACATTTCTGCTAGTGATCTTTAATTCTTGTAAACAAAATTATCTACATGACCAAAGGCGTATCATTACTTTTTTCTATTATTGTATACAATTGGCCAACATGTGTCAATGAAAGAACAACGTGTGGAGAATAATTCCGAAGAGAATGGAAAACAGTCGTAATTTGGTTCATTTATGTCCATATTAGCAATAAAGTATGAGCTATGTAATGATTTATTCTTACTTACGGGAAAGTACTAAGTAGGCTCACATATTTACTAAGGAAATTTTAACTTAGCGTCGAGAAAATCTGTCATGAATATCTGCTGTGCATTTTAAGTCTTCTCTCTACATTTATTTTAATGGAAAATGAGAAGAAAACCGGAATATCAACATAATTTTAAGAACTGCAATGTTTTTTGTTTATCCTGAAAATTTAAGTTATTTTGGACGTGTGCTGTATTACAATATTCCCATTCAATTATTATTCAAAGTCGAATGAGTAGAACAAGATACGACTCCAGCCAACACAACGACAAATATTTTTACTTACCTTCACAAATAGTGTGGCTAAGTACCGCTTCTGTGTAGTGTATAAGAAGAAACAAACTTTCGGAAACTCAAAATCTTATGTAACTCAGCGAGACATGTTACAGCTTAATGGCTTGTATTGGAATCCCAGCTAACATAAATATTCTACTCCAAATGAATATGAGTCCTGAAAAATTGTAATTAACTCGTAAAGTTAACTTCTCATTAGCTTTGGCGTAAATTAACTCTAAAAGTGTTATTGTGATGTATCGTAATAAATCACTATCATGTGTTCAAGGCCATAAATTTCCTCTTGTCAAACATCAATAGCTTTAAATGCAACCATAATTAAGGATAGCAACAGTTAAGAATATTCAATAAAAGTCTCTCTTTCTTTCGTTCTTTCTTTTCTGTACGGTAGTTAAACGTAATAGGAACGTACGAATATCTTTTGCTTTCTCATTCCTTTCCTGAATGAACAGTTCGTCGTAATAAGAGCTTTAGATAGTTCGTCAGTTCGTCGTAATGTACAACAAAGTTAACACTAACTTTAAGGGTGAACGATAACGCTTAATTACTACGAATATTAAACTTCGTTACCAAATGCTATGTACAGAAAAGAAACTCTCAAAATATCAGTCTGGTTATTTTCAGTTACCATTTTCTCTGTCTTTTATGTTAAGTTGCCAAGGATACCAAACAAATTCCAAATGAACCATACATATGTTTTAAGATGGGGTCCGCCTCTAGCAAAACAAAATTTTGTTTTTTTATCACAAAAATGTTTCACTGCAGTTGCAGCATCATCATTGGGCTTTTATTTTATGACTTTTTACTACATGGTGTGGTTTTACTGATGTATGTTTTTACGTGAGTGATTTCTTTCACAGTTTGTCATGTTTTCTGTTTTCCTCATCTTCTTCACTGTGAAGTTCTATGTATTCAGCAGTCACTGTCACTGCGCTCAAATAAGAAGTGCAGGAAAAGTAAAGCGAAATGAAAAATGTGAGAAATGTGGAGAAATCCAAAAAGAGATGACTGACGGAAGGACTGACTGAGTATACAGAAAAGTCACGAAAACCTCCGCTGAAATTAAAAGCAAGGGCCGCAGGATTAAGGGTGAAATGGGAATTCCACTGTTAAATGCGCAGGAGAGAGCGGGTTGATAGAAAGAGTATACCGACGGGCTCTGTGAGTGAGACGACTTGTCAAATGACGTGATAAAAGAAGGAACAGGAGTCGAATTTAAAAGCGCTTTTGGAAGATGTTACGTATAATATTCTTCCGGAATTTGTAGAAACCATTGTTGGAACTGACAACAAGACGACTATTCACTCTGGTTTGTAGAATGTATGAGACAGGTGATATACCATCGGACTTTCGGAAAAACATAAATAGCGCGACTCCGAAGACAGCAAGAGCCGACATGTGCGACAATTATCACACAATCAGCTTAACGGCTCATGAATTAAATTATCCGACAAAAATAATATACAAAAGAATCTAAAAGAAAACTGAGGATCCATTAAATGACCATCAATTTGGCTTTAGGGAAGGTAAAGACACCAGAGAGGCCGTGCTGACGTTGCGTATGCTAATGGGACCAAGACCGTAGAAAAATCAAGACTTGTTCATAGGGTATGTCAAACTGGAAAAAGCATTGGACAGTGTCAGATGGTGTATGATGTTCGAAATTCCGGGAAAAATGGGTATAAGGTATAGGGAAAGACGGATAACATACAATTCGTACAATAACCAAGAGGGAACAAGATTGGAAGACCAAGAACTACCTTTAAGTGCTCGGCTTAAAAGGAATTTACGACAGGGAACTAGTCTTTCGCCGCTATTATTCGAATTCTACTTCGAAGATGCAAGGACGGAAATTAAAGGAACTCAGGAGGAAAGGATATCAATGATAAGATTTGCTGATGAGATTGCTATCCTCAGCTAAAGTGAAGAAGAATGATAGGATGCACTGAATGGAATAAAGAGTCTAATGAGTACGGATTATGGATTAGGAGTATATCGAAGAAAGACGAAAGTAATGGGAAGCAGCAGAAACGAGAAGAGCGGGAAACTTAAAATCTTCATTCGTGAACACGAAGTAGGCGAAGTTAAAGAATTCTGCTACCTAGGCGCCGGCCGCTGCGACCGAGCGCTTCTAGGCGCTTCAGTCCAGAACTCACGCGGTTGCTACGGTCGCAGGTTCGAATTCTGCCACGGGCATGGATGCGTGTGATGTTCTTAGGTTAGTTAGTTTTACGTAGTTCTAAGTATAGGGGACTGATGACCTCAGATGTTAAGTCCCGTAGTGCTTAGAGCCATTTACTACCTAGGCAACAACATTACGCATGACGGACGGAGCAAGGAGGATATAAAAAGGAGGGTAGCATTGGCCAAGAAAGCAGTCCTGCCGAAGAAAAGTGTATTAACATCAAACATAAGCCTTAGTTTGTGGAATAAATTTCTGAAGATGAACTTTGGGAGAACTGCACAGTATGATTGTGGAACAAGGAGCGTGGGAAAAGCGGAACATACAGAATCGAAGCTTTTTATACATGGCGTTACATAAGAATATTGAAAATTAGATAGACTGATAAGATAAGAAATACGGAGGATCTCCGGAAAATAGGCGAGGAGAGGAATATACGGAAAACACTGACAAGATGAAGTGACAGGACGATAGGACATCGAGGAATACTTCCATGGCACTAGAGGCTTTTGTAGAGGGTAAAAACAGTAGAGGAAGACAGGGATTTCATTACCCTAGCAAATAATTGAGGAAGTCGTTTGCAAGTGTTATTCTGAGATGAAAGGGCTGGCACAAGAGAGGTTTCCTTGGCGGCCCGCATCAAACAAGTCAGAAGACTGATGACAAAAGAAAATGAGTGATCACAGCGAGAATAGGTTGTCTTCGGAGTATAGCAGACAATGCTATAGTTCATTCACCAAGGTGAACATCAAAACTTTCTACTTGATAATTTTTGACATTGACGTTCATTTCCTTCCTGTTCTGTTCCACTGACAGCTGTGTGGATGACATCATATGAAATTAAGTGTGGAATGTTTTGCTGTTATTTTATTTAGTCTAATAATTTCGACTCTCCAATAGAGTCGGTTCTATAAAGTTGAATAGTAATCAACTTTTACTGTTAAAATTCAGAAAGAAGAAGTTCCAAGAAGAGGTAGGCAATCCATTATCTCCTCGCTAATGTTTTGATAGTACCATGGCAGGAAAATCATAGAAACTCTATCTCATGAAGTTCTTTATCGACAAGCGTTATTTTCGTGCACCTTTCGTGAGACGAATAGGTACCTCGTGACGCCACAGTAAGATAGCTCACGGAGTGAAGATGTAAATCAGAAAAAGTGTGTGACGTAGAACTTTGACTGGAACGACCGGATGTGGCAGTTATCTACCAGTTCACCTGTAGATGCGTTGTTATGACAGCGAAACATCTTTGAGGCACTGTGATGGTCTTGGCTCATTATTACTCATTACATTTTTCACTCCTTTTCACGCCACAGAACATTCTCTCCAAGGGTTGTACCCAATTCGATTAATGTAATGCATCGGAATGTATCTCGACGTGCTTTTCTGAGACGTATTAATACGCATTTGGATAAGGGATCTTTCACGTACACAGTAGAGAAATTTTGGCCTGGGTGATAAAGGGACACTTAAATCACATGACGAATTGTTTGTGCTTCATATTCTCTCTCTCCTTATAGACGAGTTTGTGTCGAAAAATAATGCTTACGAATTTTTATGTGAAAAGTCTTAAAGCTTTTTAACTAAAACACACTTTGCTAACATAATACGTCTTTTTTCCTTACTATCTACTTTTTATTTCTCAGCATAGTCATACTGGTGAGGAGCACGAGAGACCAGTTTGTTGAGGCAGCAACAAACTCACCTCTGCTTGCATCGCTTCAGCACTATCAAAATCAAGTCCTCGAAGATGTTCTTTAAGCCTCTTAAATAGATGAAAATCGGATGGGGCCAAATTGGAACTGTATGGAGGATGATCGATGGCAGTGAAACCAAGACGTCGAATTGCTTTAGATGTCGCACAGTTCGTCTGTGGTCTGGCATTGTGTTGCTGATGCAGAGGGTGCTCCATTGAATTTGAAACTCGATTACAGCGTGCCGTTTCCTAGTTACGATACAAACCGGCATGTTACACACACTGCAGCGGCATAAGGATACTGATATGTTGACATTAAGAATGTAGGTGTAGAATGTTAATAAGGTTTGTCTTATGTAAAAAGCTTTAAGAATTATCACCTAAAAAATTCAAAGTCATTACTTTTCAGCACGCCCTCAGGAGACGAATATTAACAGCAGGGTAGATAAACTGGCCTAAAGAGTATGACAATAAAACGATGAAAAATACTCGTAAATGTAGTAGTAACAATTTTGTTTGGAGAGCGTCTTGCATTTCTAACGTGTATACAGTTTACTGATACAATACAATGATACCTTGCTGTCTGCTGCAGTGCTATTAACGCTGCTCAGTCAGCCGTCACAAAATAAAACGTTGAATAAACGATAGCAACAGAGAATATTTACATGCTTCCCTGCTAACCAACTGTCTCTGTGTGTATAAAAGTGCCGTATGATTACTTAAGTAAGTTGCTTCTACAATGTTTGTTCTGACGTCAGCCTGACACGACAAAGTTCAACAGTTCCTCTACACACAGAAAGGTAACTTAAGCAAACATGCATGTCCATCCCATCCCACCTACTTGTATTGTTTATTCTTTTAAATACGTAGGTTACATACATCCACATACACACAAGCGTACCACAAATTCACCAGTAAAATCTGTTACGAACATTAAATATTGCCTCAAATACGTCATAAATCGCTCACGTATGAAGAGATCAAAACTAAAATCTGCGTTCACTGTTAATTGTAGGTTACGAGTGTTTATCACATTTGAAGCTGCTTATTTAACAGATCACTACTTCAGACAAATCTTGGTTCAGCGTAATACGTCATGTACGCCAAAATTAAGAAAATATTTTAGGTATGACTTTGAACATACCGGGCAGCGAGTTTTATGTCTATTTCCATCCTGCAGGTAGATACAGCACCCTCTCCCCCTGTTGATCACTATTTGTACTTACGAAAGTGGATAGGCAGCTACAGATGCGTTTTTCTTGTGATGCGAATTGGATCTGTTTTTTGTGTTATTGCATCATTAATTTACTTGCACTTGAGAACCTTGTTTATTCTCTAGGTACCATAATGATTTTACTTGTTGTCTTCTCAATAGTAAAATGCATCATTAATTAGTTTTTAATGACCCATTTCCTCTCCTTAAGTAGTATTGGATGCGTAAAACGTGAGGCTCGAACCAACTAGGAGACATCAATAAATCTGACAGTCGGAAAGAGTCAGAGTCGACCTTAAATGCATGCAGTTAACTACATCTAGGAAATTATATATATGCAGAAACAACTCATTACGAAACTACCGCTGTGTTCTTGCGTGTGTAACCAACTCTTTTTTGAATATCATAGGAAGTCTGCAGCTATATGGAACTATTTTCTCACTGGCTGTCATTATGTCCTTTACAATACAGATACATATTTCATTGTGTGTTCGTTCAGTGAATAATAAACTTATAAAATTTTAAATTTTGTTTCCTGACCATGATCAGTGTTAAATATCTGGACAGCTTGAGTTGAAATGCTCGACGAATTTGTTACTTTATCTTCCCATGAAGAATATTGTCTTACTTCTACATTATCTCCTAATTTTTATTTTGGTATGTACACTGGAAGCTACTTTATCTGGAACATCTACTGTTAACAGCTATACAGAATAGGTTGTGATAGTTCCACCGTGAGAAAATTTTCCGTTTTCACTGTGTCCGAATAATACTTCCTGCAGTCCCTATAATTTCAACAGAAAAATCTCTCATTAAGAAACTATTTTCTCTCGTTACTGTTTTCCTAAAATAGTTAAACTGTAATATTCACTAAAGTAACTGATTACAATGGGTTTGATAAAACTAAGAAAGATTACTTCTGACATTGTTGCTTTTCAATGACCAGCGGTATATTTATTGTATCGTCCCATCTATCTGACTCCATTAACTACTGTTTGACGATGAGAGATCTCTGATCCTCTTCTGGTGTATAGATTGTACTATCTGCAACAAACGGCTGCTCTTGGCATTCAATAAGGACTGATTTTGTGCAGGTCCTGGTAGTCCAGCCACAAACGTGGGATAAATGATTCAAGAGAAATGATCTGGATGGGATCTGGCGTAGGATTCTAGAGATAAGAGAATTTTACAATAATGGGGAGTACACATGCCAAAGGCCTTGCCACAGTGGTAACACTGGTTCCTGTCAGATCACCGAATTTAAGCTCTGCCGAGCTTCGCTAGCACTTGCGTGGGTGACCATCTGCGTCTGCCAAGCACTGTGCGCTCGAAACATGAAGACGAGTCGTCATGTCTTCGTTTCATGAGCGCCCAAAGGTCATTTACCCACCGGGGCCCCCGGGGTCAGCATGGCGGCGGTCCCTGTCCTGCTGAGATAATTTGTCCTTTTAGGACAATTATCTGAGCAAGCACCCACGCAAGCTAAAGGTTGGCACGTGTAAAAGTTTTCTTTTTGGAGTGACAGACATATGAGTATTGATAACTGAAGTTGGTTAGCAACCACTCCAGTATATAAGGGGCATGGTATTGCCGTCTGTACATTACGTCCTCTGAATCGACTCCGAGAACTTCTATTGTCGCTAACGAGCTGCCAGAAATAGTAAGTACACTTCTGTTACAATGGAAACTTTGTACAAACTTGCACGAATTGCTATTTGTGGAAGACTGCAAAATGCGTTGGATGTTTTTCAATTAGATGTAATACAAACTATACAGGAAGATATTCTGTTGGAATTTTGTGTTTCGAAATTTAATTTCATGTTAAATTCCTATAGGTTGCCAGAATGTTATATATTTAATAAAAGTGAGAATGTTTCAATGATTTGTGAGATCGTAAATGATGCATTAGAAGCTTGTGGAAAAATAAGAGCAGGAATTCCAGTTCCATGGGAAACACTTGGTTTAATCACAATGTCTTCTTTTGACATTTGTACATTCTGGCAAAGTAGATTCAAAATCAAAGTATTTTTTTACGAAGAAACTCACAAGCATTTTGTATATACTGTTTGTGAAAACTGTTTATGTAAATTATCCGATTCATGGCAAAACGTGCTACTGCAACCACTTCTTATTGAAATGAAAATTAATATGGTAACTAAGACACCATCATTTTCATATGGGGTAACTTGTCCACCACATGTTAAACAATATAGTCTTTGGTGCATGTTTTGTCCAAATACTCCATTGTTCAGAAGTGTACGTTGTGGTGGCTCGTTAAGCAGTGTATCGGATTCAGAGGAAGACGACGCTGATATAGCTGATTTGTTGTTTGCAGATTTGTAATGGAGAATCTGTTGGAAGCCGTCCAGACGATCTTCACTCTCCTGGAAGCAGAAATACCAACACCGTCCTTGAAGACAATGATATACTTAATGACGAGATTGAATTGCAAGCTGGCACAGGGAGATGGACTCTGAGTCGAATACATCTTTACCATTTTGAACTATTTGACTCAATTCGAAAGTTCTTCATTGTCCTTTGGTTTCCAGAGCTTCTCCGAATATCTGAGATCTCTGAAAGATGGTATTACACTGACGTTATTGTCCTCAGAGGAGAGGACGAAGTTGATGAATTCCGTAGACGAATTAATATCATTGCACAAACCTACCCTGGCCAGATTGTCATGTGGAAACATGATGGGGACCACATCCACCTCATACACGACTGTATCTATTCATCAAGACGGTACCGCTGTAGGTTTAGAACTGACGGATTTATTGCCAGTCGAATTAAGAAAACAACAACAGGCACTAGAGCAATCGCAGCCATGTCAGACATCGACTGGCTCAATGTTCTTTTATATCTCTACTTGAAAAAACGGCCAAGTAGGGGACAAGTTCGGCTTAGAGGAACCGATAAGCTATTGCCTGGTGAGCTTGAAATTATACAATGGAACAGTTTCGTCGAGCAATCCCTCACAGTATTGGAGGGGCAAGACACTGGAAATGTTAATCAATGTGGAAGCGGACTCGCCAGTGATGCAGCATGTAAATGGCCTTATAGCAAGCGCCAGCCAATCGTTACAGGGAAAGGGTGCAATGCTGAAAAACAGCGAAAAAGGTACTATCCCTTTTATTAAGTTATAATTGGATCCCTCCGGAAAATATAGTCAATGTAATACCATCTGCTCATCCATATTTTATTTATTTGATTGACCCTAAATTCAAACGATTTTTTGATATGGGCTTAGAATTGTATAAAAAGTATATATGAATTGGATTTACAAGGTATAGAAAATTTATTGTGCTCTGGTTCTGAAGATAATATTTTTATTCTCATTCGACAAATGTTTGGGAATATTATTATACTCTTCAAGATTCTCTTTCTTGGCTAAATAAAATTTTATTATTTCAATATGAAGCCAATTGAGGAGCTACTTGATTGAGAAGTAGCGGCCCCACTCACGAAAACTGACAATGACCAGGAGAGTGGTGAGCTGACCATATGCTCCCGATATCAACATCTAGGTGACACCTGCCGGCAAAGAAGGACACTGGGTTTGGTCAGTACCGTTGGGCCTTCTGAGGCCTGTTCGGATGGAGAGAGGGTACACGTTTTCGTTTGTTTCTTTACAACATTTCCCACTATATATATATATATATATATATATATATATATATATATATATATATATATATATATATATATATATATATATATATATGTGTGTGGAGTTTAGCGTAATGCTTTTGTTGGATGGAACTCTGGCACAATGTCTGGTGACAAGGAACTTTACACTACCACCTATCCACCTATCCTCCCCTTGCCCGCTGAATACTAGAGTGTACACATGTGCAAGTGCATGTGTGTTTACTTAGAACTAGCTAAGTACCCAGCATTGCCCACTTAAGTATTCATTCCAATTCTATTAGTCCATCTCCTCCGCATCCTCTCTCTCTCTTTCTTCCCCCCCCCCCCCGTCCCCCCTCTCTCTCCATCTCCTCCACTCCCTGCACATTCTGTCCATCTCATCCTGCCTCTCTCTCTATCTGTCTGCTCCTCCCACTTCTATCGATCTCCTCCTCTGTCCGTCTCCTCTCCCTCCTCTTTCTCCATCTCCTCATCCCCTCCTTATTTCCTCCTCATCCCCCCCCCAAATTCCATCTGCTCCTCCTCCCACCCTTTGGTCGCCACCTTCTCTTTACTTTCCATCTCCTCCTTGCCCATCACTCTGTCTGCTCTCTCCTCCCTCTCTTAGTGCAGCTGCTCCCCCCTCTTTGTCCATGTCCTCCCCTATCCTTTTCCTGTTCATCACCTCCTCCTCGTCTCTTTCTCTCTGCCCATCTTCTCATCTTCCCATTCCATATACATTTCCCCTTCTCCTTCACTCTCTCCACATGTTTCTCCCCTTGTATCTATCTCCTCCTTCTCCCTCTCCACATGTCCACCTCCTCCATCCCATTCTGTCTCGATGTTATCACCAACTTCAAATCGATCCTTGGATTTAGCAGAAGCTTTTTGCCAGAAGCTTTGCCCATGTACGCGCGTGTCACATCTATTTCGTATACATTTTACGTGTTTCAGATATATTTGTACACATATTACAATTGTTCATACAGCGAAATTCACCCTGAAATGTCTTTTTTACCCATCCCATTGTTTGTGACGCCATATATGCTGATCAATTGTGACGCCATACATGCTGATCTATGTGCAATACAGTGATGTAATTTTGCATATACATCCAGTGGTACGTGGGGATATTGTCTGTGAAATGTGTTGCTAATAGAGTTAGTAGTAAAGAAGTAATAAATTAAAACATTATGCCTGATGCATACATGCCAATACAAGTGGATACTGTCTGCGAAATGTGTTTCTAATGGAGTAAAGAGTAAAGAAGTGATACGCTAAAACATTATGCCTGATGCCACAGTTTTACTGCATTAACTGCGAAAACATATAGGGTGACCGTCATTGAACTATATGAGAAAAAACGTGAATTAGTTACAAACGGCGTGCACACACTTTATTCAACATGCAAACGTCGCTACAGATATTCGGATTTAGGTTAAGAGATGTTCGATATGCCTCCCATAATTGGCGATGATATGGCGAATAGCGAAATTCTGCATTACCCACTTAAGCGTCAGAACATCGATGCTGTAGATGACCTCCTGAATAGCTGTTTTCAACTCAGCAGTGGTTTTGTGGTTATTGCCCTACCCTTGTCTTTAATACAGCCCCACAAAAAGGAGTCGCATGTGTTCAGATCCGGAAAATATGGCGGCCGATCGCGGTCCATGGCAGTGGCCTCTGGGTACCATAGTGCCAGAATGCTGTCCCCAAAGTGCTCCTCCAGGACATCAAACACACTACTGCTTCGATGAGATCGAGCCCCGTCTTACATGAACAACATCTTGTCGAAGTCAGGGTCACTGTGGATAATGGGGATGAAACCATCTTCCAAAATATTCACGTACCGTTGGGTAGTCATCGTGCCATCAAGGAATATCACACCGCTTATTCTGTGACTGGACATTGCACACCACACAGTCATCTGTTGAGAGTGAAGAGACTTGTCAGTCGCGAAATGCGGATTCTCAGTCCCCCAGATGCGCCAATTATGCTTACTGACGAACCCATCGAAAAGAAAGTGGGCTTCGTTGCTAAACCAAACCATGTATGCACATACTAATTCCCATATGCCCCGCGGCCAGCCGGCTGAAGTGGCCGTGCGGTTAAAGGCGCTGCAGTCTGGAACCGCAAGACCGCTACGGTCGCAGGTTCGAATTCTGTCTCGGGCATGGATATTTGTGATGTCCTTAGGTTAGTTAGGTTTAACTAGTTCTAAGTTCTAGGGGACTAATGACCTCAGAAGTTGAGTCCCATAGTCCTCAGAGCCATTTGAACCATTTTTGAACCCCGCGGCCAGCCGTGCAGTTTGAACGTCCTAACGCAAACCGTTCAGAAGTTATGCTGTTATCGCCTTTTTAAGAGTCTCCACACCTACCGATCTGATCATGTAAAAGTAGAACAGATGTGGAATCATTTCAGAGAGATAGTATCGACGGCAATTTAGGGATATATACCACAAAAATTAATAAGTGATAGTAGTGATTCTCCATGGTACACAAAACGGGCCAGATCGTTGTTGCAGAAGCAACGAAAAAAGCATGCCAAATTTAAAAGAACGCAAAATACCCAAGACTGACAAAGGTTTGCAGATGTTAGAAATATAACGCCTAATTCAATGCGAGATTATTTTAATAATTTCCGCAACGAAACTCAAAAAGATTCTGCTCATACGTAAAGCACACCAGTAGCAAGACGCAATCAATACCTTCACTGCGCGATAACAACGGTGAAGTCACTGATGACAGTGTCACTATAGCAGAGTTATCAAACACGGTTTTCGGAAACTCTTTCACCAAAGAAGACGACGCTCCTGAATTTCGATCACGAACAACTGCCAAGATGAGAAACATAGAAGTAGATATCATCGGTGTAGCAAAGCAGCTTAAAACACTTAATGAAGGCATGGCCTCATGTCCAGATCGTATACCAGTCAGGTTCCTTTCAGAGTATGCTGATACAATAGTTTCATACTTAGCAATTATATACAACCGCTCGCTCGCAGAAAGTTCCGTGCCCAAAGGCTGGAAAATTGCTCAAGTCACACCAATACACAAAAAAGGAAATGAGAGTAATCCGCTGAATTACAGGCCCATATCACAAAAGTCGATTTGCAGTAGGGTTTTGGAACATATACTGCGTTCGAACATTATTAGTTACTTCGAAGGAAACGATTTTTGACACACAGTCAGGACGGATTCAGAAAATATCGTTCTTGTGAAACACAACTAGCTCTTTATATTCATGAAGTAATGAGTGCTATCGAAAGGGGATGTCCTATTATTCCATATTTTTAGATTTCCTGAAGGCTTTCGACACCGTTCCTCGCAAGTATCTTCTAACCAAGCTGCGTGCCTATAGAATATCGCCTCAGTCGTGATTTCCTGTCAGAAAGGTCACAGTACGTGGTAATAGATGTAAATTAAGCGAGTAAAACAGAAGTAATATCCGGCGTTCCATAGGGAAGTGTTATAGGCCCTCTATTGTTCCTGATCTATGTTAACGACATAAGTGATGATATGAGTAGTCCTCTTAGATTTTTTTGCAGATGATGCTGTCATTTACCATCTTGTAAAGTCATCAGATGAATAAAAAGAATAGCAAATTGACTTAGATAAGCTATCTGTAGGGTGCGAAAAGTGGCAGTTGACAGTGAATAAAGAAAAGTGCAAAGTTATTCACATGAGTACTAAAAAAAAAAAAAATCCGCTAAATTTTGATTACGCGATAAGTCACACAAATCTGAAGGCTGTAAATTTAACTAAATATTTAGGGATTGCCATTACAAATAACCTAAGTTCGAATGATCATATAGATAATGTTGTGGGTAGAGCAAACCAAAGACTATGATTCATTGGCAGAAAACTCAGAAGGTGCAACAGTTTTACTAAAGAGACTGCTAACACTACACTTGTCCGCCCTGTTCTGGAGTATTGCTGTGCGGCGTGGGATCCGTATCAGGTGGGAATGACGGATGATATTGGAAAAGTTTGAAGAAGGGCGGCTCGTTTTGTATTATCGCAAAATAGGGGAGACAGTTCAAAACGGCTCTGAGCACTATGGGACTCAACATCTTAGGTCATAAGTCCCCTAGAACTTAGAACTACTTAAACCTAACTAACCTAAGGACATCACACACACCCATGCCCGAGGCAGGATTCGAACCTGCGACCGTAGCAGTCCCGCGGTTCCGGACTACAGCGCCAGAACCGCACGGCCACCGCGGCCGGCAGGGGAGACAGTGCCACAGACGCGAATTGGAGTGGCAATCATTAAAACAAAGACGTTTTTCGTTGTAAAACAAAGGGGTTTTTCGTTTCGACGGGATCTTTTCATGAAATGTCAATCAGAGTTTTCTCCTCCGATTGCGAAAACATTCTGTTGGCACCCACCTAAATAGGGAGAAATGATCATCACGATAAAATAAGAGAAATCAGGGCTCGCACAGGAAAAGGTAAGTGCTCGTTTTCTCCGCGCGCCGTTCGAGAGTGGAACGGTAGAGAGGCAGATTGAAGGTGGTTCATTGAATCCTCTGCTAGGCACTTTATTGTGAATAGCTGAGTAATCACGTAGATGTAGATGCAGATGTAGATTTCATTTCATATAGTTCAATAATTGTCACACTGTAGCAGGCGTTACACTTTTTTCCTTTCATCATTCTGTGGGGGATGTCAGCGAGAAACGTATCGTAAAGGTTTGAAATTATATGTAAAGTTAGTTGTAGGTCACTAAGAGCTCTCATTCTCAAGTACTGGATGAATATAACGTGGCCATTTGCTCGTCCTGAGCTGCGCTTCTTTGTCACAGCCACTCCTTTGAGAGGTTGGTGGTTCTTACCCCAGAGGGGTTCTTTCTTATCAGTAACCGATATGCATACCATGTTTGGTTGAAATCAGTTGCTTGGTTTAGGAGATGTGGGGTATCAACTTGTATAATATGTAGGAGTTTATCTCGTCCCAAATTTCGTGCTATGTCTCTAAACTGAATTGTAAGCATAAGGTAGAAACAGCTTTGTCAATCACTTACCACAGTCCGTGTGCACCTTAGCTGTTTCTCTAACAAGTTTATTAATTTTTTGCAGTATCTTCACGTCCATTTCACCTGCAGATCTTAATTCAGTGTCCATCAGACACCAGATTTTCCGTACTTGAAGCAGACAACATATGCGAGTACAGGTTACCGAAATACCTTCGCCTCGTCTGTTATTACGCTAAAACAAAAGCAAACAGGGAACGTAGAGTAGTATATAACCAGAACACATAACTTTCCAACAGAATCTTTCAGAGTGTCCAGTGCAATGACGTAAGTGCTGGTTTTGTAGAGTTGTAGAGCCACCTGCGTCAGCGCAGAGCCTGAGGCAAACACGTGCTGCGTCCGCTCATTAGCAAATGCAGCGTTAATCTCGTGGGAAGTGACGCTCAGTCTCCCACGGAACAGCCCGTGTTTACCGTACGGAATGGCCCTCGTGCGTTTAGGGAGCGTAGGGGACGCGGGGACCCCCAGCGGACTTGCGTAGCCTCTGCGTCACCACTCTGAATGGAGTCCTCTCCATGCAGTTTCCTGGATGAACTAGGCGAGAGGCTGTGGCGCTGTGTAGGAACTATCCCAATCAGAATGACTTGTAGCTGCGAATGGCCACTTTCATCAATGCATATGTTGGCGTAATGTTTAAGGCACCATCAATTCAGGACATTTTTCCAAAGAGAATTAAATATGACATTATTAAATCAATAAGAAAAGTGATAGGTGAACTTTAAATAACTACCGACCCGTTTCAATGTTGAAATCATTTTCCAAATTTTTTTGAGAAGTTGTTGCGTTCTAGAATAGTATCTTACCTGGTCAATAATAATATCCCCAGTATGTGATTGTTAGAACTTCAGAAGAATTACTTGATTTTGAAAGCAATTTGCGGGTTCAATAATCGAATTGTAGTAGCTTTATATAACAAAACAGAACCCATTGGCGTTTTATAAAGCAGCTGACTCCATGATGGGTTGGTTGATTGATTTGGGAGGGGACCAAACAGCGAGGTCGTCAGTCACATCAGGTCAGGGAAGGATAGGGAAGTAAGTCGTTTGTGCCGTTTCAAAGGAACAATCCCGGAATTTGCCGGAAGCGATTTAGGGAAATCGCGGAAAATCTAAATCAGGATGGCTGGACGCGTGTCTGAATCGTCGTGCTCGCGAGTGCCACCTCGCTCGGTGAGTCTGCGAATCACAATGTTGTTGTTGTTAATGTGGTCTTCAGTCCTGAGACTGGTTTGATGCAGCTCTCCATGCTACTCTATCCTGTGCCAGCTTCTTCATCTCCCAGTACCTACTGCAACCTACATCCTTCTGAATCTGCTTAGTGTATTCATCTCTCGGTCTCCCCCTACGATTTTTACCCTCCACGATGCCCTCCAATACTAAATTGGTGATCCCTTGATGCCTCAGAACATGTCCTACCAACCGATCCCTTCTTCTGGTCAATTTGTGCCACAAACTTCTCTTCTCCCCAATCCTGTTCAATACTTCCTCATTAGTTATGTGATCTACCCATCTAATCTTCAGCATTCTTCTGTAGCACCACATTTCGAAAGCTTCTATTCTCTTCTTGTCCAAACTATTTACCGTCCATGTTTCACTTCCATACATGGCTACACTCCATACAAATACTTTCAGAAACGACATCCTGACACTTAAATCTATACTAGATGTTAACAAATTTCTCTTCTTCAGAAACGATTTCCTTGCCATTGCCAGTCTACATTTTATATCCTCTCTACTTCGACCACCATCAGTTATTTTACTCCCTAAATAGCAAAACTCCTTTACTACTTTAAGTGTCTCATTTCCTAATCTAATACCCTCAACATCACCCGATTTAATTTGACTACATTCCATTATCCTCGTTTTGCTTTTGTTGATGTTCATCTTATATCCTCCCTTCAAGACACTGCCCATTCCGTTCAACTGCTCTTCCAAGTCCTTTGCTGTCTCTGACAGAATTACAATGTCATCGGCGAACCTCAAAGTTTTTATTTCTTCTCCATGGATTTTAATACCTACTCCGAATTTTTCTTTTGTTTCCTTTACTGCTTGCCCAATATACAGATTGAATAACATCGGGGAGAGGCTACAACCCTGTCTTACTCCCTTCCCAACCGCTGCTTTCCTTTCATGTCCCTCGACTCTTATAACTGCCACCTGGTTTCTGTACAAATTGTAAATAGCCTTTCGCTCCCTGTATTTTACCCCTGCCACCTTTAGAATTTGAAAGAGAGTATTCCAGTCAACATTGTCAAAAGCTTTCTCTAAGTCTACAAATGCTAGAAACGTAGGTTTGCCTTTCCTTAATATTTCTTCTAAGATAAGTCGTAAGGTCAGTATTGCCTCACGTGTTCCAGTATTTCTACGGAATCCAAACTGATTTTCCCCGAGGCCGGCTTCTACTAGTTTTTCCATTCGTCTGTAAAGAATTCGTGTTAGTATTTTGCAGCTGTGGCTTATTAAACTGATTGTCCGGTAATTTTCACATCTGTCAACACCTGCTTTCTTTGGGATTGGAATTATTATATTCTTCTTGAAGTCTGAGGGTATTTCACCAGTTTCATACATTTTGCTCACCAGATGGTAGAGTTTTGTCAGGACTGGCTCTCCCAAGGCCGTCAGTAGTTCCAATGGAATGTTGTCTACTCCGGGGGCCTTCTTTCGACTCAGGTCTTTCAGTGCTCAGTCAAACTCTTCACGCAGTATCGTATCTCCCATTTCATCTTCAGCTACATCCTCTTCCATTTCCATAATATTGTCCTCAAATACATCGCCCTTGTATAGACCCTCTATATACTCCTTCCACCTTTCTGCTTTTCCTTCTTTGCTTAGAACTGGGTTTCCATCTGAGCTCTTGATGTTCATACAAGTGGTTCTCTTATCTCCAAAGGTCTCTTTAATTTTCCTGTAGGCAGCATCTATCTTACCCCTAGTGAGAAAAGCCTCTACATCCTTACATTTGTCCTCTAGCCATCCCTGCTTAGCCATTTTGCACTTCCTGTCGATCTCATTTTTGAGACGTTTGTATTCCTTTTTGCCTGCTTCATTTACTGCATTTTTATATTTTCTCCTTTCATCAATTAATTCAATATTTCTTCTGTTACCCAAGGATTTCTACTAGCCCTCGTCTCTTTACCTATTTGATCCTCTGCTGCCTTCACTACTTCATCCCTCAAAGCTACCCATTCCTCTTCTACTGTATTTCTTTCCCCCATTCCTGTCAATTGTTCCCTTATGCTCTCCCTGAAACTCTGTACAACCTCTGGTTCTTTCAATTTATCCAGGTCCCATCTCCTTAAATTCCCACCTTTTTGCAGTTTCTTCAGTTTTAATCTACAGGTCATAACGAATAGATTGTGGTCAAAGTCCACATCTGCCCCTGGAAATGTCTTACAATTTAAAACCTGGTTCCTAAATCTCTGTCTTACCATTATATAATCTATCTGATACCTTTTAGTATCTCCAGGGTTCTTCCATGTATACAACCTTCTATCATGATTCTTAAACCAAGTGTTAGCTATGATTAAGTTGTGCTCTGTGCAAAATTCTACCAGGCGGCTTCCTCTTTCATTTCTTAGCCCCAATCCATATTCACCTACTACGTTTCCTTCTCCCCCATTTCCTACACTGAATAATTTCTTTTATGTCATCATACATTTCTTCAATTTCTTCGTCATCTGCAGAGCTAGTTGGCATATAAACTTGTACTACTGTAGTAGGTGTGGGCTTCGTATCTATCTTGGCCACAATAATGCGTTCACTATGCTGTTTGTAGTAGCTTACCCGCATTCCTATTTTCCTATTCATTATTAAACCTACTCCTGCATTACCCCTATTTGACTTTGTGTTGATAACCCTGTAGTCACCTGACCAGAAGTCTTGTTCCTCCTGCCACCGAACTTCACTAATTCCCACTATATCTAACTTTAACCTATCCATTTCCCTTTTTAAATTTTCTAACCTACCTGCACGATTAAGGTATCTGACATTCCACGCTCCGATCCGTAGAACGCCAGTTTTCTTTCTCCTGATAACGACATCCTCTTGAGTAGTCCCCACCCGGAGATCCGAATGGGGGACTATTTTACCTCCGGAATATTTTACCCAAGAGGACGCCATCATCATTTAATCATACAGTAAAGCTGCATGCCCTCGGGAAAAATTACGGCCGTAGTTTCCCCTTGCTTTCAGCCGTTCGCAGTACCAGCACAGCAAGGCCGTTTTGGTTATTGTTACAAGGCCAGATCAGTCAATCATCCAGACTGTTGCCCTTGCAACTACTGAAAAGGCTGATGCCCCTCTTCAGGAACCACACGTTTGTCTGGCCTCTCAACAGATACCCCTCCGTTGTGGTTGTACCTACGGTACGGCTATCTGTATCGCTGAGGCACGCAAGCCTCCCCACCAACGGCAAGGTCCATGGTTCATGGGGGTGGCGAATCACAATATTCTAGATAAACTGAGATTTTGTGGAATTGATGGTATAACCAACTAACGTAGAATGTCACATCGAACCAATAGAATACAGAAGGTTGCATTTAATAATTCAACCAATCTAAATAGGGGAAATTCTTCTGAATGGAGGAGGGTGTGAGTGGGGAGAAACCGCGTATGGGATTACTCAAGGCTCTATCTTATGTCCACTATTCTTTCTGATACGAGTTCTCGATCCTGGTTCAAAAATGGTTCGAATGGCTCTGAGCACTATGGGACCTAACTGCTGAGGTCATCAGTCCCCTAGAACTTAGAACTACTTAAACCTAACTAAACTAAGGACAACACACACATCCATGCCCGAGGCAGGATTCGAACCTGCGACCGTAGCGGTCGCACGGCTCCAGACTGTAGCGCCTAGAAACGCTCGGTCACTCCGGCCGGCTTCTCCACTCTGCTTCTAATATACAACAAACAGAATTAGTTCTATATGGAAATGGCACTAGTATCGTAATCATTCCAAATATTTTAATCAATCTAAACGTACTTACGGCTACAGATGAAATAATAAATAATGCCCTTTATTACTGAGGAGTTTTGTGCGTATGGTATCACAGTCCATTTAAAAAAAGAGATACAAAATAACTATTTCCGCTCATCTGGACTACACCAACGATAAGTGTACAGAGTGAGAGTAAATAATAAATAGGGTGGAAACTTGAATATTTATTGGTGTCCTTACTGACGAGAAGTTAAACTAGCAAAAAACAAGTTTTGGAACTTCTAAAATTACTTAATTGAGGAACATTTGCACTTCCCATCGTTGTAAATCTTACACAGAGACGACATATTTTGTGAATTTTGAGTTAAAAATGTCATATAATGTTCTGGAGGAACTCATTTTTCAGACAGAAAATTTTCATTGGTTCAAAACGCATTGTAACATTAATACGTTGTGTCGACGCACCATCATCTTGTAGACATCACTTTAAGGAGGTAGGGATTTTGACTACTACTTTAAAGTATATCTATTCGCTCGTGAAGTTGGTTGTAGATAACCCACTGCAATTAGAAAAAAAAAAACAATGATACACGTAGTTACAATACCAGAAGGAAAAATTACAAGCATTACACCACTATCACGTAGTCTATAGCTGATAAAGTGGTGCACAATACAGCAACCAAAATGCCTGATAGAGAGCAAATTTAAGTTTGAAAAGAAAGTGAAACAGTTTCTCCTTAACACCTCCTCCTGTTCCATAGAATAATATTTTTGTAATAAGTAAAAGATGGTGTGTAGGAATTACTAATCCACATCAGTCTTAATAAAAAAGATCTCTTGTAATTGGACAGCCTGTAGCCATAGTTGCAAATGACCGTTCACTGTGAATGAATGTAAAATGACGAAAAGATATACCGAAGTACGCATTTAAAATGAAACTAGATGGTAGACGTTAAGATGTGAACTCTATTCCCTTGTTATACCTGCTGCAACTTTTTCAATGTGTATATCACAATGTTAAGTGTAACATGTAATGCTCCGCTCAAAAAGTAGTACCTTTCAGGTTTAATTCTATTGTTTATATCTCAAAGCATCTACATCTATCTTTCGCAAGCCAATTTACGGTGTGAGGTGAAGCATTATTCTGTCACCATTATCGCAGTTCACCCTACGCTGCTCCATAAGCGAATAGCGTGTGGGAAGAGTCACAATTCTTACCAAGTTCCCTACGCACACCTGACTATAGTCGTTGATGGAGGGCAGTCAGCAATTGGTACAGCGCTTCATTCACAAGCAGTGCAATACTGGCAATCACGGTAATTTTCTCTAAAGCTCTGTAACCGTCCCAACAGAAGTTGAGTGCATATAATAGGGAAATGCTGGCAGTATACGAGGCTGTCTGGTACTTCCGACCTCAAACAGAAGCTCAACCAGCAACCATTTTTACAGACGTTACTTCTGCATTCAAGTACGTTAGCGACGTGTGTTCACCTAGATAGTTGCGACATACTGAGTTCATAAACCAGTTTACGATAGACATTTGTCACATAAAATGTTCCAATAATTTAATGGTTGACTTCTTTGCTCATATTTTTGGGATGGTGGAGGGTATGGAAAACAAAGAACACACAGTGGAGCAGGCCATGGACTTGCAGTTACGACGGCTGCTGAGCAACTCAACATTTCCTGGAACAAACCACGACCATACATTTCGAAGGAAACCTTCGACAGCATTCACGACTTATCTGGGGCCAAAATTGTGATCAGATTATTCACGAACCGTTTTGGTGGCCATCTGGGGAAAAAAGACGCACGCACAGAGGCACATTCATGCATTCGGGGCCAGGAAAGTGATGTGGGTCATCACATACATCCTGACATCGGTTGCTTACAAGGTGCACCAGCTAGATTCGGCCAAGTTCAGGTCAACCTGGTTGGTCCTCTTCATCGTTGATGGGTACAGGTATTTGTTCACAATGTAACGTGACCATTTTTCTCTGAAACTGTCCACTAATATACATCAGAGAGTGATACGCAAGTTCTCCTGATCATGCAGTAATTCAGATACGCTGTTCTGTAACTGCAAATCTTCATTATCATTGCCAGTGGCTGGTTTTCATTTCGCTTCTTCTGTTTATGCATTTCCTATGGAGGTTTCGAAGAACAGAAAACAGACGCCCGTCCGCATGTAGCGAGCCTGGCCTTCTTGTTCCCCCAGCCCACTCTCAAGGAGGTTAGCACAGCACGCATTCTTCTGAAGAAGGAATTACGGAATTCTTCGCAGGAGCCCTTTTGACAGATAAGAGCTCTGTAGACGGGTGTGGCTTCCCTAAAGGCGTATGGGTGTTCATTATTGTGCCACAGAGTAGTGCTTAGTTTAAATTTTTAAAACACAGGCTTATTGTAGCATTCTGTCATTTCGGAGAGCCCGTGTTTTCACGCTGTGCCTACGTGCAGAGTTTCCCGTTCATCGATTTCAGTATGATGTCATGGAGTATGAGAAGTTTTCTGGCTCTGGCTGCCCAGCTATGAGCGTCTGACTAAAGTGTAGTGAATCAGAAAAGAGTAGGAGATTGTGTGGTGCTGTTATGATTCTTCACTCGTCAGAACAGAATCACCGTACTCACTGGCAGCGACTTGTAGTTCTGGCAGTAAGATAATCGAGTTTGAGGTGGCTCTTGGGTGACATTGTACCTTACGCTTTTGTAGAATAAAGATTTCAGTTTAGGACAGGCGAGACAATTCATGAGACGAGCCTTGTAGCCGCTGGATGGATGTCTGTATTTAAGCAGTAAGTATAAAAAGAATGCTGTATCACTTCCCCCAGCCACTGCTGCAGCCGGCTGCGATGTTCCACATTCCGCGTGATTTGGTAAGATGGGCTGTCGTCACTCATATGGTGGTTGTTAAGGTGTGAAATGCCGAATATGCGATCTTAAGGTCGCGCATCCAGCTTATTCAATGCACATTTTGGCAATTTTGTGGTGTCCACTCCTATTTTTCCGTCTACTTTCCACATTTAATTAATAACTTACAAGGTCACTGACTTTTTCCTTGAAGTATTCACATAACTGTGTTTTATCCTTCCTCTCCATCTGTGCCAAGGTCATTCCTTAGAGTTATTAACCTTTGTGCGCTTGTTAGTGGTGTATTATAGATATCAGTGGATAACTGTCATGTCTAATCTAGTAAATGCAATTGTTATAATGCCCATTTGTTTCCATTCATAGCTAGAAGCTCTCTCCTTCCATTAATATGTCTGTGTGATTGGCGTGGAGCCCGTTTGTTTCGTGCTTAATTGGGCCACACCTACTAGTATCCACCTAAATAAGACGTCTTCCATTGAGTGACAGTATCTTGTTTTCGATTGATTTGTATGATCGTTTGGGGTGGTTACTTATTCGCTTGGACACCAGAATTTAGTAGTGTGCTTCCTATGGGTATGATTGGACGACAGCCTACATCCTACAAGAGATTATGGCCAACCTGAGTCGGAATGCTAATCACTGACAGTTTTCTGACATACACAGTCACCTTATGAGTCGCTGGAATAAGATTCAGGTGACCCTGTCCAAGATTATTTTACGAAATCCCGTGATCTTCTGATTTTCGTAGTCGAATTTTCTTTTGACTGATATCAACCGGAAAAGTAGGATGAACATCCAATAAGACTGAACATCACCAAATTAAAAATAATTTGAAATACAAGCGCTTTTACGAATTTGTGCTTTTCCTTAGCGATCTGCAAAATGTTGGTGAGTAAAAGTCCATCGCTGTCCTGAGTTTTCGTCATTGAAATTCTGGGAGAAATATTTAATGTATTATGTGTGGTAAGGAATTCCATTTTGTAGAGCAGACTTTTGGTCATTTTGGGAAAAGTGTGTGTAATTACAACGAAATGAACACCCTTAGTTGCTTACAGGCTTTGACACACGTCAACGGGGGCAGATGAAAATGTGTGCCCCGACCGGGACTCAAACCCGGGATCTCCTGCTTACATGGCAGACGCTCTATCCATCTGAGCCACCGAGGGCACAGAGCATAGCGCGAGAACAGGGATTTATCTCTAACACGCCTCTCTCGAAACCCACATTCTCAACGTATTGTCGCGCACTACATTCGTAGTGCCCCCGCCCATTATACTCTTTACTCGCGGCGCGTTGCCGATTCCCGTAAGAGTTCGGGCACTGTTTGTGCATTCGCACAGAAGAAGAAGATGATCAAGTGGTCGGTGAGCCTTAACTATATATATACTGAGATGGTATCTGTTCTTTCGGACATGTCAGTATAAAAGTGTGTGTCTTCAGTGTCGGTATTTGTTAATGCCAGGGATAACCGATGCTCGTGCATGCAGTTTAGGAAGAGTGAGCTCTGTAGATTGCGAGCAAACGAGTGATTCTGTAAACTGCGAACATGACATCTAGAACGGACAAGGAAGGTCGCACCGTTCTGAGGTAATTGGAAGTCAGGAGCCGGCCGCTGTGGCCAAGCGGTCCCAAGCGCTTCAGTTCGGAACCGCGCTTCTGCTACGGTCGCGGCTTCGAATCCTGCCTCGGGCATGGATGTGTGTGATGTCCTCAGGTTAATTACGTTTAAGTAGTTCTAAGTCTAGGGGACTGCTGACCACAGATGTTAAGTCCCATAGTGCTCAGAGCCATTTGAACCATTTTTTTGTAGGTGACTGATGACCTCTGATGTTAAGTCCCATAGTGCTCGGAGCCATTTGAACCATTTTTGGGAAGTCAGGATAGTCGTTAGAGACAAAACCGTGAATCCCATAACTTACATGATAACTTAGTACAAGCAGAAACATAGGGGTGGAGTGAAGAGA
Source organism: Schistocerca nitens (assembly GCF_023898315.1). NCBI lineage: Eukaryota > Metazoa > Arthropoda > Insecta > Orthoptera > Acrididae > Schistocerca > Schistocerca nitens. Next base: position 182,084,880 of record NC_064622.1, on the reverse strand, counting down.
TTGAGGCAACGTAAGATTCCATAGCTGTCGTAGTGAAAACGTAACACAGAAGGTTGCCGATCGGGAACGAATTCTTCTCCACCTTCATTTGATGTTATACTGTCACTATTACACCAAGTGCTGGCACCTAGCCAACAACAGTCCAAAACGATGGAAGAGGGGCTCAAAAGAACCGACAAAAAGACAGAAGAGAAAAATGAATCGCGTTTCAAGAATATAGCAGATCTGTTTCAGGAAAACAGTGATCATCTTAAGAGATTAGAACAACAGTTCACCGGTAATGTGCAAGGGCTGATGAACGGACTGAAAAACAAAACAAAAAGGTCGGGGAAGAAGTTAAGATACCTGAAGAGAGAACGAAAGTCATTCTTTAGGACCATATCATTAATGGCGAAAATAACTCAGTCACAGTAACACAAGAAGTCAAAGACGCAACTTTACACACTGCGGAATTGAAGATTTTCGATCGCTATTAGAATACTGAACTTATGACTGGAGCACGTGCACACAACTATACTTTGGCTACTGCTCACTTTTAGACTGTACACAAGTGCGAACAGAAATACTTTAATGGATGCATTATGCCACTGTAGACACATGTTTGGTGCTGCAGATGTAATAGTGGTAGCTCACGATCGCAGTAGTACAGTCCTTTTATATCACTCTGCGATATGTCATCAGTGTAGCAATGATGCTGCTGCTGCTGCGCTGTAGTCTCAAAGTTGAACGAAACAAGAACTGGGAACCTGAAGCCGATAAAATCAAGTAAGTGTAGTGGGAAATAAAGTGATTCCCGTAAATCAGCCTAATCGAGTGCATTATCGTCAGGAGCCCGCTGCACTGTAGGAAAAGAAAACTTTACTAAACAACAACAACAAATAATAATGATAATGAGAGAGATGGAGGAATTAATACTTACATTTGAATTAAACAGTATTTTCCTTAACACAAAAGTTTTTTGAGTATCGTACCACATCAGTGATCACTAGAAATTCGGATGGGAAGGTTCTAGATCGGGTCGCCCTAATGGGTGGACTGGCGTTCACACATAACTGTTCCCGCTGTCTTCATCCTTTATAAATAAATAAATAACTTGCCTCTATTAAAGCCAAACGAGGTTTAAGAATACTCAGCAGCAAAATTGGTTGAGCAGATTTTGGAATAATGACTTTTAAACAGACTATCTTTTAAGTAGGGCAACCACAGCTACGAGTAATCATCTTGGATATTAACAAATCTCTTCTGCCGTATTTAGACTTTTATTATTGGATAGCTACTGTTTTAGTGGCACTAAAGACCACATTTTCAGGTGAACGTATAACTAAAACATTAGAGCTGAAAAGCTCGGAACTTTTGTTCTGAAGGCCAACGAATGTTGGGTACAAAGTTCCCTGCTTTTCAGCTCTAATGTTTTAGTTATACGTTCGCCTGAAGATGTATCTCTTACTGCCACTAAACCGGTAGTGATCCAATAATAAAGGACTAAATACAGATAAAGATGTTTATTAATTCCCAGGATGACTTTTAAACAGCTGCTGCTAATTATGAGCTGCCAGCCATTAACTACACACCAAAAGTACACAATTTTTTATAAAAAGGAAATAACTCCAGTCAGTAAAATCCACTGAGCATTTCTTAACTAAGTAACCTTTAAACAGCTGCCATGAATTATTAATGCACTGTCACTTTGTAGACAGCAAAGGTGCAGAATTTTGAAAACAGTTAACAGTTACTGTATATTTAGGTGTAGTTAACCAAAATTCTCTGACCAGATTGCAAGAAAATGATTTTTGAACAGCTGTTATTATTTATGATCATTCAGTAGATAGTAAAATACAGAATTCAAAGCAAAAATTTAACAGTCGCTGAATAAGCAGTTACAGTTAGCGAATATTCACTGATCAGTTTTTAACCAAATTACTTTTAAATAGATGCTATTAATTATGAGTGGTAGTTGCATAAAACCCACAGAGGAGGTGGTGGTGGTGGTTAGTGTATAACGTCCCGTTGACAACGAGGTCATTAGAGACGGAGCGCAAGCTCGGGTTAAGGAGGGATTGGGAAGGAAATCGGCCGTGCCCTTTCAAAGGAACCATCCCGGCATTTGCCTGAAACGATTTAGGGAAATCACGGAAAACCTAAATCAGGATGGCCGGAGACGGGATTGAACCGCCCACAGAGGAGGGCGGGGGGGTGGGGGGGGGGGTGGGGGTGGGGGGTGGGGGGGTGGCGGAGGAAGAGCGAGAGGTAAGGACACATCCAAAAGTTACTTAACTTGGACAGGAATGCCGACGTCCTTTCGCCTTCACTAGCGTCGAATCGGCCAAACAACCTCCAAGTCGCTAGTGGTGTTTTCCAAAATATCGTGCGTACTCAAAGAAACCGCTTCGCAGTGCAGGTGTTGACCGAGAGTCAAAACCAGGCTTGGCGCCTTCACAGGAGCCAGGAGCCGATTCGTTCTCTTGTTTACCATCCAGAACTCCAAACCTCTCGCGCCCTCAACTGACTTGCTGTACCCATCAAACACTCACTCCAGAAACCTTCCTGCTTCTCAGATTTTGTCCCCATAGCTGGAGCCACCAGCGTACCTCCACAGTTAGCCAGACAAAAACCGTCACTGGGGGGCGAAATCTATTGAAAGGTAAGTCCAGAGCCAAAATGGTTCAATCGTAATGTAAGAAACTGTACTGGAGGAACCAACATTTCGACCGTGGTTACAGTAGCCTTCTTCTGGGTCTACTGATGTGATTCGGCTGTGATCATTCTCTTATATTTTGTCATTGCCGCTGTGTGAGCATGATATTACGTCATAATTTTGAAAAGTCGTAGTTGTGACTGATCATTTGAGTCGGAAGGAGGGGGAACTTTATTACAATAGGTTGCTATGATGGACAGAGTGTGGATCTGCTGTCGTCCACCTCTTCTTGCATTGTTTGTTTGTGTTCTTCAGCGAATAAGGCATGGGATCCTGTTTTCCTCCTGCTGCACGCAGGCCACGCGGCGGCATTTACTCGCCGCTCGCGCTCGCGTCACGTGGTATTGGTGCGGGCTGTTGGTCTTTGAGGGCTGTCAGCCAGGATGGGGCAAGTTCGTTTCCATACGTTATGAAACGGTACGATATTCAGGAAGCTTTAGAGTCAACTGACTCTGGCCGCGGAAGCCTACGCATTTATCAAGCTGCGACATAGTCGGGAATAAAACACAGATCTGAAGATGGTCATTATAGACCGAAACCGGTAATCTGTGAACGTTTGTGACCACAGACGTAAATTAAAGGAAAGTCATTCTACGCATTTGTGTTAGTTTTCTCCTTTTTATTCTCCTAAGAGGGGGTGCATGATCTCTAACACTTCATGCTGTTGGTGGTGCTGTTCCTTGAGTGAGTTACATATTAAGACAAAGGATGCTGAAGACAGTAAAGGGGGGGGGGAGGGTTATTCCTCGAGTGAGTTACAGATTAAGACAGAGGATGCTGAAAGCAGTAAAGAGGGGTGGGGTAATGTTCCTCGAGTGAGTTAGAGTCAGGCACAGGATGCTGAATACTGTAAGGCGGGCGGGGGGAGGCACGATTGTGGGGGGAGCACACTACACCAGTGAGGAAGAGAAGACGCCATTTTTGGGTCATAAATTACGATCTTTATGATTACAGTTATCACTTTATGGTAAAAGCATTTGACCATTAACTAAGACCTGGGTAAACATGAGTTCAAAATGGTTCAAATGGCTCTGAGCACTATGGGACTCAACTGCTGTGGTCATTAGTCCCCTAGAACTTAGAACTACTTAAACCTAACTAACCTAAGGACATCACACACATCCATGCCCGAGGCAGGATTCGAACCTGCGACCGTAGCAGTCGCACGGTTCCGGACTGCGCGCCTAGAACCGCGAGACCACCGCGGCCGGCTAAACATGAGTGCAAGTGCACTAGTCGGCTGCAATCTTGCCTATAAAGTAACTATAATGACTGTTATAGACCATTCATTGTAATTACAACGATAGTTAGTCCCATTAGTTACATCCTAAATAAACAAAAAGTGGGCTTAACTGAGCAGATTGTTAATATAAGTGGAGCTAGGGCAACTGACTTTTCTTGTAATATCAGTTCCAAGTTCCTGTAAGATGTTTCACCACCTTACTTCATTTTATAACTCATGTTACATACATTTTACATACTTCTTACCTCAGTTTATCGATATTTTAAGTCTTTTTAGTGATAATTTTCAAGGTATTCTCGATCATTAAAATCTGGGCCTTGTCGTTAGAGGTCCTCTCATTAGGGTTATCAGCCCCTACTGCCGCGAACCCACCACCCCCCGTCGGCTCTCCTTAGTGGAACTACAGCCTCTCCTCCCCCTTCCCCGCACCCAGCCCCCACTCTTTTGGGCGACCCTGAGAGAAACCGATAACTTAGTTTCTAAAAATTAAGAGGCAGGGTATCGTGGAGCCAAGCGAATGATATTCCAGGGTACCTGTACTGATACCTCTGAACAGCGGCGATCAGTAAGTAACTGCATCAGATGTGAAAATTGTAATGTTACTAAAGAGTTTTCGATGGTGCTGGGCTAAAGTCATACAATATTTTTTGTAAAGGATACACCGCCATTTTACTGCATATTACTGTATTTTTCTTCGGTACTATCTAGATTTCAGCTTTCACACCGTTATCGAGTACAATGTTCTTAGACCATTAACATCATTTTGCTGTGTACTATGTAGGATGACAAATACACATTTCAGCACATTTGCTTAGCATTGATACCATGGAACTTAATTTTGTACCATTTATGTCAGTGATGAACTGTGTATTTGTAATCCTACGTAGTACACAACAAAATGATGTTAATGGCCTAAGATCGTCGTACTCGATAACGGCAAGAACGCCGAAATCTAGATTGTACATAAATCTGATGTTACTGTTTTCCTTCGCATTATTCACTAGTTTATATCGGTAGCAATGATATTGCACAGTGGTTAGATCACACTGTGCTGCCTCACTCTTTGTTGACTCCCGCCTTCTCGCTGAAATCACATACCTGATTATGTATATTAAATGTACAGATCTCGGATGGCAGGCGTCGGGGCGTGCAGCTTCTAGTGCTTCGCCACATCAGTTAAAAAGCAATCAATCAGACTCCTGTCTCACTCAGTCTCACTGACGACAGGTGGTCGAAGTATGTTCGACATGTCATTAGGCAAAGTACCTGCCAGGCATGAGCCCATCCATTAGCGGGGATTATCACCTCTGGCCGACGTGACATAATCCGGTTATCAGTTCCTGGGGATCCGACAGGTTATAACGAAATGGCACTGTATCGTCCTTAATTGCACTGTTCATCACTCAAGCAGTAATATGCTTTCTTCTATTTTTTCAGTTCTTTCCTAGACTGCTTTACTAATGGAAAATAAAACAAAATAGTTGTGTAATACCAACATGTCTGTTAAAAAGCTGATCTATGAAGTTATCTCTTTTCTTTCGCCCGGGTGGTGGCTGTGAGTCTATGTTAACGTTCCTGATGAGTCATGGTGTAACACAATTGCTTGTAGGGATGGAAGTGATCATCTCTTTGGTAGTGATGGTTTTCATAGTGATGGTTTTCCAAGCTCTATGGAGCAAGGAGAATTTGGAACTGTTTTATAAAGAACCTACGGTGCAAGTCTAGAGACATAGTGTCCTAGTGATGTCAAAGGCCATATGTGTGAGACCCTGGAGAAACGCCAACAGAGCAAGTACAGTACCATATTCGTGATCCTCATGTAAAGTCATATGTTGGGAGATGGTGTGCGCTTCGCAGAATTTCTCACCTTTACTGTCTACCTGCGCCACGAGAACTATTTCTAGCAACCGACAAAAGAATCTAATATCGGCAAGTTGGCATCAGGCGTCAAGATCTAGCGAGATTCTCTAAATGGATGCACACTCTTCACTCCGTATTGTGCAGTCTCTGACCAGAAACTTTAAATAGGGTGTCCTGTCCATCGCTGGAACCAATATACACAGGGAGCCACACGCCAGGCAGCCTCCAGTGTTGAGTCTGACAAGTTATCATCAGCCGCCACACAGATAGCACACATAACAGCAACCACATCAAATTTCCGCCACTAGATTAGGGATAGCGTCTTTGATTAGTAATCAACACGTCCTCGATCCCGTGTTCGCGACCTGCCACCGCTTAATTTATGGTTAATAATCGGCATTGGCGGTCGAAGGCTTCCGGCATATGAGAGTCGCCCTCATTCTGCCGACGCCCTTGTCAAATAGGGCGGAGGAGCGGACAGATGTTCAGAGCACTCTCATGTCCTTGTGGTGGGAAATTGCTCATAGAGGCGGAAGCATCAGCAATGATCAACGGCATGAGGCTGTAGAAGCCATTGGAAACCACTGCAATAAAGACACGTAACGTTTATCCAAAGGACGTGTGACCTTATAACACTCCTGTCCGTTACTGCTATACCATAACCTCGAAGCTGGAGGCAGTTTGCAAAACAGAATTATTTTGTTTAAGTAATTATGGTATAAAGCAACAGAGCAGTGTCACCCTCTGAGAGGAATTTTGTTATGTTGACTGTATTGTACTTAATGGAAGTGGCTTATCGGAAGTGAAAGTCAGAATTACGTAAACATTTAAACAGTAAGAAATAATATTTCACTTAGCTATACTGTTTAGAGAGTAAAGAAAACGGTCGCCAGCCTAATTAGGTAAGAGAATGATTAACATTCTTGTTTGAGAAATTAGGTATGAGTAACTTTAACGGATAACGCAGCCTATAATTTACCACATGCGAGTGCAATGAACTCTGACACCTGCCTATGTTAACATTAAGGTTGGAACTAACAACTAGAGGAGCACAAACTATTTGCAAAAATATAACAGATACCGAAACACACTATTATTTCCAAGGCTTATTCAAACTGAATGGTCTTTATAACATTACTATTAATATTCACTGCAGGATCATTAATTGGACACAGGTTAAGTATTATTTTTCAAACACTTTCCTAGTTGACATAGAATTATAAATGTTGTTCACAGCAAAATTATGAGCTGGTAATAGGTTAAGTCTCTCTCAGTTAAATACTTTACTATTTAAAATGAAAGTTAATTGGAATCCACTCACAGGTTGCTTCTCACTATCATTTGAATAAAGAAATTATGGTTTTCATAATTAGTGGTCTTCCCGTTACTTGTTACCTAGCATTAGCACAATAGACATACTGTGGATCCTGTTCTACTATTAATATGCACTTCCAATACACAAGGAAGACAAACACTTAGCAATCATGAACATGTAATTTTCTACTATTGCAGTTTTCCATTTTTACTACAGTGAAACACAATGTTGTCAAATTTGCAAGAACTCACTCACCTTTTAAAATTTACTACAGGTACCACTATGATAATTAACTATGCAAAACTTTATAAGCTTCAAATTTTAAGAACTTTAATTTATAAATGGAGCAGCAAATTTTACTTTCAAGTAAATGATTAAATAGGTGACTTTGAAACTTCACAAAACTACATTTACTACCTCCCACAATTTCACTAAATCCACAGTAAATCTGAATATGCCCTTCTCATCAAAGCTCAAATAACATTATGTAATTAACTGTCTAACTTGGAGGCTTTCATTTTTTACACAAAATAGGACACTCGGTAATCATAATTCAAATGGACAGGAACCTGAGAGGTGTTGTGATAGGAAAAAATCAAGGTAGGTACATAAATTCAGTTATATGTTACCTTATATTTGTGCACACTAAATCGCCCAATAAGCTGATCCTTCACTGTACATTATTATAGTACTGCTTTACAGTGATTACGCAATGTGGTGGCAACTGCATGTTGGTAGGCGGATTTGCAGACAGAATTGCTGGACTTTGGCCCTTCTTGGTGACGAGGATGAATACCAATTCCAGAATCGTTCCAGCTATTTATCCATCCATCCGAGGCATTGGAAAGTAGCAGAAAAAGCCTCTCTCGGAACCAGGACAATGTTCCACTTTTACATGGGCAGTGCACAGTTTGGTAGCTCGTCCCCGACTAACCCTTGGTTCCACCTTTTCTACCTAGGGCAACCACAATTTGCGCGCGCTACACAGTTCCTTTCCAGAGGGGAACCACACTACCTCTTATACACAGAATAACTAAGAACCCTAAGCGAGGATCAGCAGTTTACATAACAGTAACCGAATACATTAAATAAAAAAGAACATTTACACATATTGACATTTCTACAAAAAAATTATTCACACAGAAATTACAATTATATATAGTACTTTTGTTCCCTCCAAATGGGACAAAGAATTTAAATAACAGATAAACTACATTGCATAGAATCAAACCACGACATCAAAGTTTTTACAAAGAAAGGAGTATACAATTTTGTATTATCGATTCAATCACAGACATTTACAGAAGATCAACGATGTAGCATTAAATAAAACAAAAGCAAAAAAAAATCAGTAGAGTATTAGAGCTATGGTGTTACAACCTGTTATTGGAAAAAAGTGTCATGATGATGTCTCCATTGGCAAAAGATTCCGGAATAGTCCCACATTCGGATGTTTGGGAAGGGATTGCGAACAGAGAGGTGACCATGAGAAATAGATTGAATAATCAACGAAACAATAACGTTCTACGAGGCGGGACGTGGCATGTCAGAAGCTTTAACGTGGTAAGGAAGCTAGAAAATCTGAAAAGGGAAATGCAAGGGCTCATTCAAGATATAGTAGGGGTCAGTGAAGAGAGATGAAAAACAAAGACAAGGATTTATGGTCAGATGACTGTAGGGTAATATCAACAGCAGCGGAAAACGGTATAACGGGAGTAGGATTCGTAGTGAATAGGAAGGTAGGGCAGAGAGTGCGTTACTGTGAATAGTTCAGAGTGATACGGTTGTTCTTACCAGAATCGACAGAAAACCAATGCCGACAACAAGAGTTCAGGTATACACGCCGACGTCGCAAGCTGAAGATGAAAAGAGAGAAAGTATATGAGGATATTGAAAGGGTAATACAGTAGGTAGTAGTCATGGGGGACTGGAATGCAGTTGTAGGGGAAGGAGTAGAAGAAAAGGCTACGGGAGACTATGGGCTACGCACAAGGAATGAGAGAGGAGACAGAATAATTGAATTCTGTAACAAATTTGAGCTAGTAATAGCGAATAATCTGTTCAAGAATCAGAAGAGGAGGAGATATACTTGGGAAAGGCCGGGTGATACGGAATGATTGTAGTTAGATTACATCATCGGCAGACAGTGATTCCGAAATCAGATACTGGGTTGTAACACATGCCCAGGAGTAGATATAGGATCAGATCACAATGTAGTAGTGATGAATAGTAGGCTGAACTTTAAGATACCAGTAAGGAAGAATCAATACGCAAAGAAGAAGGGTATAAAAGTAATAAGAATTGACGAGATACGCTTGAAGTTCTCTAAGGCTGTACATACAGCAATTAAGAATAGCCCATTAGGCAGTACAGTTGAAGAGGAATGTACATCTCTAGAAAGGGCAATCACAGATGTTGGAAAGAAAACCTTAGGTACAAAGAAGGTAACTGCGAAGAAGCGATGGGTAACAGAATAAATAGTTCAGCTGCTAGATGAAAGAAGGAAGTACAAAAATGTTTAGGGAAGTTCAGGAATATAGAAATACAAGTCGCTGAGGAATGAAAGAGGAAATCTAAAGACATCGAAAAAGAGACGATTATTGAAAGGACTGACTCAGGATATAGGAAAGTCAAAACAGCCTCTGGTAAAATTAAAAGGAAGGCTGGTAACGATAAGAATGCAACGGGAACTCCACAATTAAATGCAGAGAAGATGGTTCAAATGGCTCTGAGCACTCGGGGACTTAACTTCTAAGATCATCAGTCCCCTAGAACTTAGAACTACTTAAACCTAACTAACCTAAGGAGATCACACATATCCATGCCCGAGGCAGGATTCGAACCTGCGTCCGTAGCGGTCACGCGGTTCCAGACTGTAGCGCCTAGAATCGCTCGGACACCCCAGCCGGCGAGCAGAGGAGAGGGCAGATACATGAAAAGAGTACATTGAAGAACTCTATGAGCGGAAAGATTTGTCTGTTGAAATAAAAAGAAATAGGAGTCGATTTAGCAGACATAGGGGATCCATCATTAGAATCAGAATTTAAGAGAGCTTTGGATGACTTAAAATCAAAGAAGGCAGAATGGATGGTTAACATTCCAATAGAATTTCTAAAATCATTGAGGGAGTGGCAACAAGACGACTATTTACGTTGGCGTCTAGAATGTATGTGTCTGGTGACATACCATCTGACTTTCGAAAAAAATATGATCCACACAATCCCGAAGGCTGCAAGAGCCGACAAGCGCATCCAAGCTGCTTGCAAGAATAATTTACAGAAGAATGGAAATGGAACTTGAAGGATGTTTTAGATGGTGATCACTTCGGCTTTAGGAAAGTTAAAGGCACAAGAGAGGCAATGCTGACGTTGCAGTTGATAATGGAAGCAAGACTAAAGAAAAATGAAGACACGTTCATAGATGTTTGGAATTCTGAGAAAAATAGGGATAAGTTATAGGGAGAGACGGGTAATATACAATATGTACAATAGCCAAGGGGAAGTGTACGACCAAGAACGAAGGGCTCGGATTAAGAAGGGCTGTAGTCTTTCGCCCTTACTCTTCAATCTATAAATCGAAGAAGTAGTGAGGGAATTAAAAGAAAGTTCCAGGAACGGAACTATAATTCATGGTGAAAAGATAGCCATAATACGATTACATGATCTGCTGAATGGAATGAACAGTCTAATGAGTACCGAATATGGACTGAGATTAATTCAAAGGACGACGAAAGTAATGAGATCTAGCAGAAATGACAAGAGTGAGAAACTTAAAGTAATGATTGATGGTCACGAAGTATATGAAGTTATTTAATTCTATTATCGAAGCAGCGAGATCACCAGTGACGGGCAGAGCAAGGAGGACATCAAAAGCAGACTAGCACTGGGAAAAGGACATTCCTGGCCAAGAGAAGTCTACTAGTATCAAACACAGGCTTCAATTTGAGAAAGAAATTTCTGAGAATGTACGTCTGGAGCACAGCATTGTATGGTAATGAAACAAGGACTGTGTGAAAACCGAAACAGAAGGGAATCGAAGTATCTGAGATGTGGTGCTATAGACGAATATAGAAAATTAAAATTAGGTGGACTGATGCGGTGAGGAATGAGGATGTTCTGCGCAGAATCAGAGTGGAAAGGAATATGTAGAAATTACTGACAAGGGCAAGAGACAGGATAATAGGACATCTGACATCGGAGAATAACTTCAAGAAACGCGCTGACACCTCAATCGCTCCACTCCGTTCGAGTCTCCAGTACTTGGGGCAGTTACCCCCTCCGACATGAACACTCCCATCACAGCACAAGACATTAAACTTATCCTCCTGTCAAAACGAAACATGGCCCCTGGTTACGACTGTGTCACCTACCGCCACCTCAAAGAATGCCCCTTTTCCTTCCTGACTGTCCTTGCCAATTTATACAACGTCATCCTCTCCACTGGCGTTTACCACGATCTGTGGAAGACTTCCCGTGTGCTCCTGTTTCCTCGAACCCAACAAACCCCCTTCCGCTGCCTCTTCCTATCGTCCCAGCTCCGTCATCAGTAAGGTTTTTGAATCCATTCTACCCGATTGTATCCTTAATCGCCTTAATCAACACCACCTCCTCCCCCTTACCCAGTGTGGCTTCTGAACCTCCTTTTCTGCCAAAGACCAACTCCTTAACCTCGACCACCTTCTCTCCCTCCAACTTCTGTCGCTCCGCCATTTTTGTTTCCCTCGACCTACAAAATGCTTACGACAGCGTATGGCATCCCGGTATCCTCTTTAAACTCTAAACCTATGCTGTACTTGTGAATTTTGTCCATATGGTCGTTTCCTTCCTCTCACGCCGTCCTTCCTGTATCACCCTCCAAAATATCAATTCCTGTATCTTTTGTCCCACAGCTGGCGTCCCCCAATGCTCTATCCTCTCACCGCCTTCCTTGGTCTCTATACTACCCTTCAACAGCCCCAACGAACCCTCCAGACCCACCTTGACCAGTTCACCACGTGGTGCATATCACCCCTCAAAGACCCTGGCAATCATCATAGGCAGCACCTCCCACACCTTCTGTCTCCATGATTTCTACCTCCCTTTTATGGTCATCCCATCCAGCACACCCCTACCCTGACATACCTTGGGTTTACCCTCGACCGTCACCTGGACTGCTCATCTCCTGACCATCGAGCAGAAGGCCCATATCCATCTCTGCCTCGTGGGACTCCTGTTTGGCTGTACAAGGGGACTGCATCCTTCCACCATGCACACATAAAAATTCTTAATCCATCACATCCTCTGTTATGCCAATGTTGCCTTGATCTCCACCCCCCCCCCTCCCCACTTTTATAAGGCCCACATGCTGTGCCTTGACTTCCATATCTGCCTTCCGTCCACAATACAGCTACTGTACGAACTCCTTCCCTTCCCTCACCTCCTCCTTTTCTGCCAACATATCTGCATCCTTTACACTGTCCGCAGGCTTGATCCCCCCCACCACCTGGTGTTCCCCTTCCTCTTCAAGGTTTTTGAATCCATTCTATTCCATTGTATCCATGATCACCTTAATCAACACCACCTCCTCCTTCTTACCCAGTGTGGCTTCTGACCCTCATTTTCTGCTGAAGACCAACTTCTTAACCCCAGGGACTGATGACCTTTGCAGTTTGGTCCCTTTAATCTTTAAACCAACCAACCAACCAACCTTAACCTCGTCCACCTTCTCTCCCTCCAACTTCCATTGCTCCAACCTCACCCACTGCTGCGCCTCTAAGACTCCAGCTCCACACCCTCCATATCCTCCATCAGGACAATTTCTAGTACCTTCCCCTCCTGGATGATGAACTTCACCATGACGTCTACCCTTCTTACCAACTATATCTTGGCTTTCCCCTGAGTGGTTTATCATCTTCCCCCCCCCACCCCCCCACCGCCACCCCTGAGTCTCTGCACTTCCTCATCAGCTATTTTCCTCTCCCATCCTCCCCTCTCTGGCCCCCTCCAGTGCGCCCTCCACCCTATCCCCCATTCTTTCCCCCCTTCTAGCACTGCCCCTCCCCTCCGCCCCCCCCTATTCCCTTCTCCCTTGTATCCCCACCCCTGGCAGATCCTCCCTGTTTTTTATTCACCATCGAGTGCGCTGTGTCCGTGTTGCGTTTGCAGGAGTTCTACAGTCTCATGAGGTGATTTTTAATCGTGTGCTCGACTTGCATATAGTTTTGCTGTACGTGGTTTTTCCATGCTACTCCGCCCATCGCGTGGCTGTTTTAATCATTCTGTGACTTTTTGCACTCCGATCATACTTGGACTTGCTTCTTTTAATTCTTACAGTGTGTGATTTTTTGTGTAAAATACTTTTTTATTTTTATTTTTACAGTCATCCCCCGTTTGTATACTTTCTTCCATCATGTTCCCATTTGTTTATATCTATGTTCCAACATGTTTCCTCCTTTTTATTGTTTTCAAATATTCTCCTGTATACTTGCAATGTCTCTAGGATGAAGAGCAGCACCTCTGCTGCTGCCAGCCCACCCCTTGTTGGTAATTGCAAAAACAATAAAGAGAAAAAAATACACATCTCACTGCAATTGTTCCACGATGTTAACGATTGCAGAGAGGGCCGATATCATTGCCACATACTTTGAGGCTCATAGAAATGATGACGAAGCTCGTCAAACGTATGCTGCTCTGTTGACCGATAGGAACGTTCCATCTGCAACGACATTTTGCAGGGTTGGTCACCTGTTTACTGAAACGGGATGTGTTAAACCTAGAGATAGAGTCCGACCGTCCTGTGACAGACGTAAATAACACAGTCAATATTTTAGCTGCGGTTGCTGCAAGTACTCACATAGTTCTCGGCAAATTGCGCGAGGTTCAGGAATTTCGCAAAGAAGTGTTCGACGCATATTGTATGCACACAAATAGCGTTCAATTCATTTATCACTGCATCAAGAACTGCATGGCGAGATTTTCACAATCGCCTGACTTTCTGCAACTGGGTACAGGAACAACTGGCAATAAATGACAATTTAATTTCACAGATACTGTTCTCATAAAACTAAAATTTTACGATTCGTTTCAAGTGAATCGGCATAATATGCATTATTGGTCAGTGGAGAATTCCCATTGGGTAAGGCAAGTTCAACATCATCGCCCATAGAGTGTCAGCGTTTGGTGAGGTATTTTAGGTACGCATGTAACTGGCCCACACTTCATATATGGTAATCTGACTAATCAAATGTACAGCGACATTGTGGATAATATTTTACCCATGCTAATGGACAATGTGCCAGTTCAAACGAGGCTTGATAGGTTGTTTCAGAACGATGGATGCCCAGTGCATTATTCACAACTAGCTCGAGAAGTTTTGAATTGAAACTATCTTCGTCCATGCATTGGACGAGGAGGTCCTCAAATGTGTACCGCACGTTCACCCGAATTGACTTGTGCTGAATTTTTCCTGTGGGGATGGTTAAAAGAGAGAGTTTATATGGATGTACCAACAACCCCCGAAGATATACGGCAGCGAATTCGGAATGAATGTGCAAACATTAGTACAGAGACATTAATATGTCATTCAGACACAGAGTTGCTTCGTGCATTAGAAACGACAGACAACGTTTCGAACATTTGCTGCACTGAAACACTTATGAGAGGCAAGGGTCTCGCAGTAATCAAGCATAGCGAGAGGCAAGGGGATTCACAGTAATCAAGCACCCCGAGATAGTGAGAGGGAAGGAGCCTCGTAGCAGTCAAGCAGCCCACGATAGGGACTCACCAAAATGAAGCACCATGAAGGGAACACATTACTACTAAGTCCACGTAGTTCTTCCTGCGTAACGCTAAATGTAGTCTAATAATGCATTGCGAGAGAGTAGACGGTGGCACATGATAGCATTTTCCCAAACATCAAATAATGTACTTAGATTTTCCTAATAAAAAAATGTTCCAAATGGCTCTAAGCACTATGGGACTTAACATCTGAGGTTATCAGTCCCCTAGACTTAGAACTACTTAAACCTAACTAACCTAAGGACATCACACACATCCATGCCCAAGGCAGGATCTGAACCTGCGACCGTAGCAGCGCGGTTGCGGACTGAACCGCCTAGAACCGCTCGGACAAAGCGGCCGGCATTTTCCTAATAAAACATGTATTTTTGTGAGATATTACTGTTTTTCAACAACTGTCACCCTATATTCATGGGTGCCAATTACAGCACAATCTATCATGAAACGAAAGAAATGTTTCATACAAAAGTTAGATATTTTTTCATGGAGAATCCAAAGCTGCAATAAAAACAGGGGTTCCTACTTAAGATTTCAAAGTCACCCCTGCTACTTGACCTGGGGTTGGTGCTGGTGGACGAGGGTTATGGTAATAGATATCACTCTTCGATGTGAACAACGTTTATTACCATTTCTTTTAATCTGGCGTGTATTACGCCAAATATTTCGACAACTGTTTTAAATGCCTCACCCTGTACAGGCAGTTCATTCATTCCGGGAATGGAGGATCTTTTTATCTGTTATCGATACTGATACTGGCAAAACATACTGACTAAAGACCAGCCGAGATTCCAAGACTTTGGGGAATTTTTTGATTTCAAGTTTGAAGTGGTATAACAATGACAAAAATCTCTTTCGTGTCATGTATTTACGAATTAATGATTTTCGGATTTTTCCTTTGCTTGTAGTGCTAAAACGTTCTCCCTGCCAAAGACCATGATTATAGGCAAACGGGAAGTACCCTGTAGTTTCTGATGAGTGAGTTTGCAAGTATTCAAATATGTGACAATAGTGGCCGTATCTTTTGACTGCACTGACTTAGATGCTTCACTCTTTTACATCCAATGGGCCGCATAGATGACATGAACTTTAACTTGATAGGGCCACCCGTTCCTGAGGAAATGGGTTTTGAACAGTTGGACAGACAGACAGATGGACAACAAAGGAAATTTATAAGGTCTTCGTGCTTACCGATTGGGGTACGGAACCCTAAAAGAAGGTAAATTGTTTATTATATCAAAAGTAATTGCTGTAATTGTTAATACATTTATCCCACTGTGAAACAAGATGGTCAGTTCCCGCATGGAGAAACGTATGTGGTTGCGTGTGGAGCCAAGATAGTACCCAGCCGCGCACCTCTTCCTCCGAAGCAAATTGCTGGCCACGTGTCTCCCTTCAGGGCTCCAGAAATATGGAAATCGCATGGAGAGAGATCGGGACCGTATGGGCCCAGAAATGTTGAAGAACGGGTTCATTCTGTTGCAGCATAATGCCAGCCCACATGTTTCACGGTTGTTTCAATTACATTGCAGAAATTTCGCTGGGAAGCCCTTTCACATCCTGCATGCAGATCAGATCTCTCTGCATATTTTTGGAGCCTTGAAGAAAGGCGTTTGTGGCCGTCGATTTGCTTTGGACGAAGAGGTGCACACCTGGGCACAATAAAGGCTCTGTAGGCAACCTCAGAAAGGGACCTAACACAAAAATTAAACATAACATATGCATACAAACTACATAACAGGAAAAGAGTATTCGAAATCAAACGCATAGTTTCATTGTTTACGCAGTCGACTTAATCGTGGATATAGTGATATACGTACTGACTCAGCGAATGCCCTACAGTCTCGTACGAAGTGAGGCGAAGGAAAAATTGTAAATCCCTACAGTCTCGTACGAGGTAAGGCGAAGGAAAAACTGTAAATCCCTTGGTGCAAGATACCCTGAGAAGTCTCCATCTATCAAAGGAACTGCTTTAAATAATGCATCTACAGTGATCAGTAGGACGTACTGGAATTAGGATCAACGAACGTGCAGACCAACTGACACAAATGATGCTGCAACTGCTTCCCACCGACTTTCCCCTACCGTACAGTGATTTTCGTGGTATAAAATGACTGGTATAAGTTGTGGACGTGGACCTTAACATCAAGAGTGTATGGTATTGAATGATTAAGCAACAGATTCCATGCCACCCGTGATTTCCCTACTCGGCGCTCACGAGACAAGAAATAGTTACTGTTAACAGACTAAGGCTATGCCACATAAATACTAATAAAATGAGACGCTTGTTAAAATTAATTCCCTCTTCACCCTGCAACTCCTGCCCAACTGACGAGGACACTGGATATATCCGTATTACTAAATGGTTAATCTGTTTCCTCGTACCAGGTCAAAGTTAAGGTGGCTTACCTAACGGCTTTCAGAGGCAAAATATTTTATTTTCACTTTTTGAAATTATTGAAAATTATAAAATACTGTCATATTCTACTCATTAAGAGGTCTAACGTTAAGTTAAAGGTTTAACATAGGAAGAAAAGTTAGAAATTGTGTATACCGGTGTGCAAAACTTCAGAACGAAAGTAATTTTAGTATGATGTGCAACTCCCTAGTAAAACAGCACGATCAAAATTGGATCATTCATATAAAGAAATGCTATATTATGATACGGAAGGTAAGTAAAAATAATGTGCAATGAAACGAATACAAATGATACTTTTATTCCAAGATAATAATTACATTGAAGTAACCACGGTTGATAATTGTTCCATGGACATTATAAAACGCGGGAAATGGTTGTTAATAGAGTGTGTGATCACCGCGGTATGCAACATATGCCCTGCAACGTGCTTCCATGCTGATCACGAGGTTCGAAAGGAGTTCTTGTGAAAGGGCGTTCCAGTGCTCCACCAGCACTGTTCACAAATGCTGCATAGTCAGTGGTGCATGTGGAAGGTGTGCAGTACGTCTTCCTAACGCACCCCACACGTGCTCACTGCGATTTAAGTCGGCGGAACGGGTAGGTCAGTCCATTCGACGAATATCCTTTCGTTGCAGGAGCTCCTCCACCTGCGCAATGTCATTCATAAAAACGAAATCAGAAATCACATGTTGGAGAGGAAATTTATTTTAATAAACGTCTCATTTTATTAGCATCACAAGGCATGAGAATGGGATAAGATGATTTTCAGTCAGATTATTATAAATATGTAAGCTTTCGCAGCCAGGCTCCAGCTAATTAAAATCGTTCGGGGTATACTGGCGTGTCATTTAAACACTTAAAATACTAAAATAAATCAACTTTCCGGCCCTGTTGCAGTGGCCTAGCCGGCCGCGGTGGTCTAGCGGTTCTGGCGCTGCAGTCCGGAGCCGCGGGACTGCTACGGTCGCAGGTTCGAATCCTGCCTCGGGCATGGGTGTGTGTGATGTCCTTAGGTTGGATAGGTTTAAGTAGTTCTAAGTTCTAGGGGACCTATGACCTAAGATGTTGAGTCCCATAGTGCTCAGAGCCATTTGAACCATTTTTTTGCAGTGGCCTTCCTCTGGGCAAAGAGTCCCTGGCTGTGGAGTGGGTGTTTATATATACCGGTTTACTAATTCCGTTAAGAGACCACCGATGCCACATTTATTAGATTTTTGGTTTTAAGACACTCTCCAGTCACTTTAATGTCGCCACCTACGAAAAGCTAAAATAACCACCTTTGCAGCGCGAGATGTGCAGGATGAGAGACAGTGAGATTCTAGAAGGTATCGATGGGAACGTGAAGACACGCTGACTCTAATCCCATAGCCAGATATTTCAGGTTTCTCAGGTGGGAATCCATAGAGTGAACAGCCCGATCGAAGTAGTACCACAGAGTGTCGATTAGGTTTAAAACCTGGGGGTTTGGTCGCATGGGATTACGGTAAACTCACCCTGGTAGTCTTAGAATCACATACACACACTTCTAGTTGTGTGTCGCTTGGCTGGTAGATGCCATCGTGCCGAGGAAAAAGCAAAATGTCTGTGGGGTTGGACATGGTCCACAAGGATAGACGCATATTTGCGCTGATCACTGTGCCGTCCAGAATGACAAGATCACCCACGGAATGCCACAAACATTCCCCTGGCCATAAAGCTCCATCCTCCTGCTTCCAGTTGCAGGGCTGTAAATGTCCATGACCATCTGTCCGATGGAGCATAAAACGTGATTCATATAAAAAGTCACCTGTCGCCACTCAGTGGACTTCTGATTGGCATACTGGTGCGCAAAACCTCAGCCTTCGTCGCTGGTGGCTGACACAGTCACCCGTTGAGTATGAGGAGACTTCTCGATCGCGAAATGCAGATTCTCAGTCCCCTAAATGCGCCAATTTTGCTTACTGTGAAACCCATCCAAATGAAAGTGGGCTTCGTTCCTAAACCAAACCATACGCATGCGCATAACAATTCCCATCATGCCCCGCTGCCAACCGTGCAGTTTGAACGTTATAACGCAAAAGTTCAAAAGCTATGACGATTTTATTTCATATAGTTCAATAACTGTCACCCCGTATTAATGGTTTTTCTTAGAAGCGAGTGGGAGCAATAGGCCAACTCTTTTGGGGGGTAAAAGAACATCTGCTAACACATCAGGGAATAACTTCCAAGGCTTTAGAGGAAGTTGTTGAGCGTAAATAATGTAGAGGAAGGCAGAGAATGGACTATATCCAGCAAATAATTGAGGTCGAAGGTTGCAAGTGCAACTCTGTGATGAAAAATTAGGCACAGGAGACTAATTCGTGGCGGGCCGCATTAATCCAGTCAGAAGACTGATGACTCTATCTCTCACCCTCTCTCTCTGTCTCTGCTTCTTTATCTCTCTTTCTCTCTCTCTCACACTGTCTCTCTCTCTCTCTCTCTCTCTCCTCACACACACACACACACACACACACACACACACACACACACACACACATGCACACAACACACACACACACATGCACACAACACACACACAGCATAAAAAAGATACAGTTGGTTTCCTGGCTGCCGTTTCTCTGTTGATGAATTGCTGTGACTGTATTTATGTAGCTGTAAATGAAACAGTTTTTTATCTGACTGAGGCACTGTGGTCAGTTCCTTACGAGTCTTTTCACATGATTTCTGTTCGACTTAAATGTGTAAGATGTTTGTTCGAGCTAACGTGATATCATTGTCGGGAATTGTATAGAACTATGTACCTGTGTAGATGTAGTTCGCTTGATGAATACATCGGCTGCATTACAGCAACCTGTGATTGAACTAAAGAAGGAGTGAACTGAGCAACTGTTCCGTTGACTGCTGTACTGAGGAATTCCGTTCAACATAACACATGAGCAAGTTGTTGCCTCGAACAACTATCAATAAATTTGAGCGATTTTTTTTTCGAGAGCTGGCTTGTACAAATATAAAATTCCTCGTCCATTATACTTTCCTAAACTTGTGATATTACTTATAGTTGCATGAATCCGGATGTTCGTTTCGACCGACAAGTGGTCTCAGGAAATAAAATGTGTTGTGGGACAGTTCGAGCCACCTCCGTTACAAATCCAAATCCATAGGGAGGGGGACGGGGGATATATACAAGTAATTTGATGCTTTAGGACTAGTATAACATCTGTCAGAATGAGAAAGATGGGGTATTACTAATGTCTTGTCCAGGGTTACTTTTTAGATGGGAAATCCCGTCACCAGCAATATATACATTGATATTATTCCGTATATGGTTCATCTCGTTCCAGACATGTGCTTTCCATGTATCGCAGTCAATCATTTGACACAACTGCGACGACTTCACTCAGTAATGTAAAAATTCATTTAATTAATGCAGACGAGAAAATGAACAGGAATAGTAGGACGAAATTGTTTGCTGATGTAGATAGAAGAGATTAGGGAAGACAAACTTCTTAGCCGAGATCGCTAATAATAAACTTCATATTTTCTAATCTATTATCACAAATCACCCCTTGCGGCTCTAAATAAGTAAACTAAACTTGATAGAAGATTTGGGTTTCACGTACCTTACTGACGAAAGTTTCAGAATTTTACGGTAACATGGGGCAAATGAGTGGTCTCGATACAGAAACTTTCCTTCGACGGTAGCGATGCAGTTACGTCACATGTGTCGCAAGACACAAGCGTGTGTGGAAGACAGCACCAGATAGTTGTTATCATTTGGCGCAGTGAATAAGGAAATAAGCAGACTCTTACGTATGGTGATCACACCTCTAATGCGAATCAAAAGAACGTTACAAATGCTGTACAGTCACCAATTATAGTAAACGAATAAGCATGACCCATGAGTAGAATCGAATTGTAAATCGACAGTGTTAATTTTCTAAACCAGGATCTGATTCAATCAAACTTTCTGTCGTGTACTGCCACATGCGGTCTTTTCCGTATACATAAGCGTACACAAAAGCTTTGTTGTTAGGTTTTCGTGCTCTAAAAAGAAGTAACTTCAATCGGGACCTCTTCTAATATATATGACGGCAGTATCTGTTCCCGAAAGAACAGTTACCGTGGATAACCATGCAGCTTTGCTAGAAATGTAATGACAATTAAATGGACACCCTAGCTGCAAACAGGCGTTGATGTACTTCATTGCGGACATGTTGAAAATGTGTGCCCCGACGGGGACTCGAACGAGGGATCTCCTGCTTATAAGGCAGACGCTCTATCCATCTGAGCCACCGCGTGCACAGAGGATAATGCGTCTGCAGGGACTTATCCCTTGCACGCTCCCCGTGAGATCCACATTCCCAACATGTACACACCACTACATTCGTAGTGCGCCTAATAGATGTTTGCCCATCATACTCTCACGGGAAGCGTGCAAGGGATAAGTCCCTGAAGACGCAATATCCTCTGTACCCGCGGTGGCTCGGATGGATAGAGCGTCTGTCATGTAAGCAGGAAATCCCGGGTTGGAGTCCCGGTCGGGGCACACATTTTCAGTATGTCCCCAATGAAGTACATCAACGCCTGTTTGCAGGTAGGGTGTCCATTCAATTGTCATTTCATTTCTAGCAAAGCTGCATGGTCATCCACGGTAACTGTTCTTTCGGGTACAGATACTACCGTCACATATAGTTAAAATATGGCATCCCGGCCATTGACCTTTTTGTGCGAACGCACACGCTATGCACGAACTCGTATGGGACTTGGTAGATTAATCTGCCACGAGTAATGAGTATGATGGGCAAACATCTATTAGGCGCACTACGAATGTAGTGGTGTGTACATGTTGGGAATGTGGATCTCACGGGGAGCGTGCAAGGGATAAGTCCCTGCAGACGCACTATCCTCTGTGCACGCGGTGGCTCAGATGGATAGAGCGTCTGCCATGTAAGCAGGAGATCCCGTGTTCGAGTTCCGGTCGGGGTTCACATTTTCAACATGTCCCCAATGAAGTACATCAACGCCTGTTTGCAGGTAGGGTGTCCATTTAATTGTCATTTCATTTCTAGCAAAGCTGCATGGTCATCCACGGTAACTGTTCTTTCGGGAACAGATACTACAGTCATATATAGTTAGAATATGGCTTCTCGGCCATTTACCTACTTGTGCGAACGCACACGCTACTCCCGAACTCGTACGGGACTTGGTAAATTAATCTGCCACGAGTAATGAGTATGATGGGCAAACATCTATTAGGCGCACTATGAATGTAGTGGTGTGTACATGTTGGGAATGTGGATCTCATGGGGAGCGTGCAAGGGATAAGTCCCTGCAGACGCACTATCGTCTGTGCCCGCGGTGGCTCAGATGGATAGAGCGTCTGCCATGTAAGCAGGAAATCCCGGGTTGGAGTCCCGGTCGGGGCACACATTTTCAGTATGTCCCCAATGAACTACATCAACGCCTGTTTGCAGCTAGGGTGTCAATTCTAGCAAAGCTGCATGGTCATCCACGGTAACTGTTCTTTCTGGAACAGATACTACCGTCATATATAGTTAAAATATGGCTTCCCGGCCATTGACCTTCTTGTGTGAACGCACCTGCTATGCCCGAACTCGTATGGGACTTGGTGGATTAATCTGCCACGAGTAATGAGTATGATGGGCAAACATCTATTAGGCGCACTACGAATGTAGTGGTGTGTACATGTTCGGAATGTGGATCTCAGCCCGCATCTCGTGGTCGTGCGGTAGCGTTCTCGCTTCCCACGCCCGGGTTCCCGGGTTCGATTCCCGGCGGGGTTAGGGATTTTCTCTGCCTCGTGATGGCTGGGTGTTGTGTGCTGTCCTTAGGTTAGTTAGGTTTAAGTAGTTCTAAGTTCTAGGGGACTTATGACCACAGAAGTTGAGTCCCATGGTGCTCAGAGCCTTTTGAACCATTTCGTGGATCTCACGGGGAGCGTGCAAGGGATAAGTCCCTGAAGACGCAATATCCTCTGTGCCCGCGGTGGCTCGGATGGATAGAGCGTCTGTCATGTAAGCAGGAGATCCCGTGTTCGAGTCCCGGACGGGGGACAAATTTACAACATGTCCCCAATGAAGTACAACAACGCCTGTTTGCAGCTAGGGTGTCCATTTAATTGTCATTTCTTTTCTAGCAAAGCTGCATGGTCATCCACGGTAACTGTTCTTTCGGGTACAGATACTACCGTCACATATAGTTAAATATGGCATCCCGGCCATTGACCTTTTTGTGCGAACGCACACGCTATGCACGAACTCGTATGGGACTTGGTAGATTATTCTGCCACGAGTAATGAGTATGATGGGCAAACATCTATTAGGCGCACTACGAATGTAGTGGTGTGTACATGTTGGGAATGTGGATCTCACGGGGAGCGTGCAAGGGATAAGTCCCGGCAGACGCACTATCCTCTGTGCACGCGGTGACTCAGATGGATAGAGCGCCTGCCATGTAAGCAGGAGGTCGCGGGTTCGAGTCCCTGACGGGGGACAAATTTACAGCATGTCCCCAATAAAGTACATCAACGCCTGTTTGCAGCTAGGGTGTCCATTTAATTGTGATTTCATTTCTAGCAAAGCTGCATGATCATCCACGGTAACTGTTCTTTCGCGAACAGATACTACCGTCATATATAGTTAAAATATGGCTTCCCGGGCATTGACCTTCTTGTGTGAACGCACACACTATGCCCGAACTCGTATGGGAAGTGGTGGATCAATCTGCCCCGAGTAATGAGTATAATGGGCAAACATCTATTAGGCGCACTACGAATGTAGTGGTGTGTACAGGTTGGGAATGTGGATCTCACGGGGAGCGTGCAAGGGATAAGTCCCTGCAGACGCACTATCCTCTGTGCCGGCGGTGGCTCAGATGGATAGAGCGTCTGCCATGTAAGCAGGAGATCGCGGGTTCGAGTCCCAGACGGGGCACACATTTCCAACATGTCCCCAATGAAGTATATCAACGCCTGTTTGCAGCTAGGGTGTCCATTTAATTGTCATTTCATTTCTAGCAAAGCTGCATGGTCATCCACGGTAACTGTTCTTTCGGGAACAGATACTACCGTCATGTATTGTTAAAATATGGCTTTCCGGCCATTGAACTTCTTGTGCAAACGCACACGCTATGCCCGAACTCGCACGGTACTTGGTAGATTAATCTGCCACGAGTAATGAGTATGATGGGCAAACATCTAGTAGGCGCATACGAATGTAGAGGTGTGTACATGTTGGGAATGTGGATCTCACGGGGAGCGTGCAAGGGATAAGTCCTTGCAGACGTACTATCCTCTGTGCCCTCGGTGACTGAGATGGATAGAGCGTCTGCACATGTAAGCAGGAGATCCCGGGTTCGAGTTCCGGTCGGGGCTCACATTTTCAACATGTCCTCAATGAAGTACATCAACGCCTGTTTGCAGCTAGGGTGCCCATTTAATTGTCATTTCATTTCTAGCAAAGCTGCATGGTCATCCACGGTAACTGTTCTTTCGGGAACAGATACTACCGTCATATATAGTTAAAATATGGCTTCCTGGCCATTGATCTTCGTGTGAGAACGCACACGATATGCCCGAACTCGCACGGAACTTGGTAGATTTATCTGCCACCAGTAATGAGTATGATAGGCAAACATCTATTAGGCGCACTACGAATGTAGTGGTGTGTACATGTTGGGAATGTGGATCTCACGGGGAGCGTGCAAGGGATAAGTCCCTGCAGACGCACTATCCTCTGTGTCCTCGGTGACTCAGATGGATAGAGCGTCTGCCATGTAAGCAGGAGATCCCGTGTTCGAGTTCCGGTCGGAGCTCACATTTTCAACATGTCCCCAATGAAGTACATCAACGCCTGTTTGCAGCTAGGGTGTCCATCTAATTGTCATTTCATTTCTAGCAAAGCTGCATGGTCATCCACGGTAACTGTTCTTTCGGGACAGATACTACCGTCATATATAGTTAAAATATGGCTTCCCGGGCATTGACCTTCTTCTGCGAACGCACACGCTATGCCCGAACTCGCACGGGACTTGGTAGATTATTCTTCCACGAGTAATGAGTATGATGGGCAAACATCTATTAGGCGCACTACGAATGTAGTGGTGTGTACATGTTGGGAATGTGGATCTCACGGGGAGCGTGCAAGGGATAAGTCCCTGCAGACGCACTATCCACTGTGCCCGCGGTGGCTCAGATGGACATTCCGCCGCCTGCGGCCGTGCTGTGCGGACGTGCGGAGCGGCTGTTTGCGGTGTTTACATCGTCGCTGCGAGCGGCCGGCGCTGTGTGGTTTGTGCGCGCTTTCTGCGTTAGTCATAGTCCACGATCACATTTCTAGAATGACATAATGGAGCAGACAACGCGACGCGATACTTTGAAGTTGATTTTCGATCCGAACTACGCCCGACCGAAATCTTACGAAGTTGAGGCATTTATTTAAGAAACTTTTCAGATCAAAGTGGATGAATTGATTGGAATTCACCTGTCGATTGTCAGTCCGACTGTGTTCCTTAAGTTATCCAGTTCTGACAAGTACGACCAAATTGTAGAAGCATGTGGTGGGGTGGCAAAATTCAAACATTCATACGGACACATAGGGCAAGTCACGGTTTCGCGTGCCGGAAAGGGAATAAGAACGATTCGAATATTTGAGCTCCCCTTTGAAATAACGCCCGAGGAGATTAACAACAAACTGAGGGACTATGGCACCATTATCAGCAATATCGCAGAAAAATGGTCTAGCTTGCACAAGTATCCAGTATTAAATGGAGTCAGGCAAGTTAAGATTGACATGCTGAAACATATCCTATCGTGTCTCTGGATTGGTGGATATCGAGCGATCATCATTTACGATAGCCAGCCGAGAACCTGCTCTGGTTGTGGTTCGACCCAACACGTCCGCGCGCAGTGTGTTCAACGCCGTGTGACGCAACTGCCGACCTGGGAGCGAGACTCGCCTAGTCAGATGACCACGCTACCCGTGACGTACGCCGCCGCAATTCGCAGTGACATCGCCCCAGACATGTGTTTCGACAGGGTGGTAGTTGCTTATGCCGACGTTCCCGATGGTAACGTAGCCATGGATACTAGCAACACAGAAGCTACAGGTTCAGCACACTCACCAGTCGAGGTTGGCTCTGAGCACTATGGGACTCAACTGCTGAGGTCATTAGTCCCCTAGAACTTAGAACTAGTTAAACCTAACTAACCTAAGGACATCACACACACCCATGCCCGAGGCAGGATTCGAACCTGCGACCGTAGCGGTCTCGCGGTTCCAGACTGCAGCGCCAGAACCGCGCGGCCACTTCGGCCGGCACCAGTCGAGGAAACTGACAGGCGTACAGAACAAGATCAGGCTAAGACGGCAGAAGAAGGCATGTGCAAACCACTCGAAGAAGTCGGGCAACACAAAGAGGACACCGTTGCCACGTCGGAGGATAATGACCAGCAGCCTACAAATGTTTCACCGAAGCAACGGAAGAAACGTCGAATAGCCCGTCAGGGAGCAGCAGAAATCGCGCCAATCCTACGTGAAAAGGCGAAACAGATAGGCCAAGAACTGGCGGTGACGACACAGCAACTCCTCTGGAAGATCGAACAACAAAGAAGAAGACCCGAAATGAGGACACTGAACCCGACCGTGGAATCCACATTCCAGACGATACAGCTAGTCCGAAGGACCCTCCACCTATACCAAAAACGGACACGCGGGAAGTTACGTGCACGCGAGACTGGGCGGATGACATGGAGGAGTAAAGCCATGATGCAGAGATGGCTGACATACCACAACATTCAGGACGGACGGCACCCGACCGTCGACGAGATGTGTCCACCCGGCAACAAACCACCATCAAAGACGCTCGTGCAGCAGATGATGATGCTGACTTCTTCTAAGTGGAGCAAACATTCACTTCACCTGGTAAACAGTATCCCACCTGACACGGTATAATCGACATGACGTCCTTGCAGGCGTGCAGAATTGCGACCTTGAATATAAATAAAATTAGCAGCACTCTCAATCTGAGATATCTCCAAGATTTTCTGTACGCCGCGTATATTGACATCTTAATGCTCCAAGAAGTAACGGCTATCCGTTTGGATGACATCACTGGCTACAACCCTGTCATCAATCCTGGCAATGACAACAGCCTCGGCACAGCGATTATGACTAAAGAGGGGATCCTACTTACAGACGTGGCTAAATTGCCGAACAGTAGAGGTCTCGCTGTCACGATAAACAACACCGGGTTTATCAACATCTATGCCCCGTCAGGAACCGGAAACAAGCGCCGCAGGGCCAAATTTTTCAAGGAGGACATCGCCCCCCTTTTCGCGGTGCGATTTGAACAAATAATATTTGCGGGTGACTTTAATTGCGTGCTGAGTCCCAAAGATCAGACGCCAAATTTTAACAAATCTCTGGAGCTGGAGAACATCGTCAGAGACTTCCATCTGTTTGATACTTGGGAACTAAAACACGGTGATAGGCTAGGTTTCACCTATATCACCAGCCATTCTGCCAGTCGTATCGACAGGATTTACGCAACATCCGATTTAAGGAGACACGTTTTACAGTCCGAGTTATGGCCCACTATTTTCTCTGATCATATCGCGTATATATGTACGGTAAATTTAGAGAAACAAGGAACTTACAGGGCGAGAGGTCAGTGGAAGCTCAACGTTGCTCATCTTTCGGATCCTGGATGTCACGCCGCCTTCCACACCACTTGGGCAGGATGTGAAAGGAAGTTCCACTTGTACGGTACGGCGCTGACTTGGTGGTTAAGCTGCGCGAAGCCCGCAATAATAAATACAATGAAAACTTACTCCCGTGAAAAAGTCGCCTGGCGGAGGCGGACATTAGACTTTTACTCAGCTGTCTGAGAGACTTGTGCGTTCGGGATGCTACAGTCATAACAAATTATGGGCAAATCAACAGAATAAAAGCAAAATTACTCACCCTGCAGAGACACCATCTCGAAGGCTGTAAAATACGAACGCGTTTGCAGAACGGTACACGAGAAGAAACAACATCGATGTACCACATCCTCCAAGAGAAGAAAAGACAAACACGGAAAATTCTGACGGAACTCAAAACTTCAGACGGGAGACTCTTGACAGATCAAGCTGCAATACGCGACGAGATCCATCGACACTTTAGTGCATTACTGGCCAATACACACACAGATGAAACAGCGCAGCAAGCTCTCACTGCTAGGACGACAGAGCGACTCACTCCAGAAGAAGCTGATGTGCTCGCAGCAAGAATAACGGACGAAGACGTCGTAGATGCCATCTCGAGGAGCCCAAAGAGTAAATCACCTGGACCAGATGGGCTACCCACTGAATTTTATCAAACTTTTCGCGAACAGATAATTGCTAAGTTGACACTCGTCTGCAATGAAATACTAAATGCCGACACTGACCTTCCGAAGGAATTCTGTGAAGGTACAGTGGTCTTAGTCCCCAAAACACCAGGAGGCAAAACCGTGCAGAATCTTCGGCCTCTAACACTTCTCAATAGTGATTATAAAATCTTCGCCCGTATCATGATGCTAAAGTTCAATTCAGTTATTCGTACAGTGACAGGAGCTTACCAGACAAGTGTGGGGAAGGATAGAACGGTATTTCAGACCTTATGCGACTACAGAGACATTATAGCGATATCGGAAGCCTACAACATTCGCTGTGCTCTGATGTCGCTTCACTTTGAAAAAGCTTTTGATAAAGTTAATCATTCGTACCTGTTTCGGTGTATGACATCCATGCACTTCCCCCAGAAAATTATAGCCTCCGTGAAAAACATACTGACGAATAGCACGTCAAGAATCAGTGTCAACGGACAACTCAGTCACCCGATCAATATTCAGAGTTCGGTAAGACAAGGTTGCCCCATGTCCATGACGCTTTTCGCGATTGCGCTTGAACCTCTGTTAGTATCCCTGACTCGGCAACTCCGTGGACTAATATACACGGGCAGAAGATCATATGTCAAGCCTACGCGGACGATGTAAGGGTACTTGTGACTGACGAAAGCGAGGTGGAAACAGTACTTGAAGTTGTGGCGACCTACGAACTGGCGTCAGGAGCTAAACTCAACCGCAATAAATCTGGTATTATGAATCTTGGTCGGGGTATTGAGATCAGAGCCGCTGGACGTATCAACACTGTGGAAAAAATAAAATGCCTTGGAATAGAATATACGAGTAATATCCGCCGCACGGCCGCTCTCAATTATAGAAAATTACTTGCCACATTACGGGCAAGCATAAAACAACACGGCTTGCGTAATTTAAACGTAATACAAAAAGTGCAACTGGCCAATACATATATCACTTCCAAAGTCAACTATGTTGCTCAAGTGCTGCCTCTGCCACGAACCATAGCACACCAAATGCAAGCAGCGCTTGGTTATTTTGTCAGCAGAGGTCAGATATTTAAGGTTTCATATGATACCTTGACGCTACCGACACGCAATGGAGGGCTACATCTGACAGACATCTACCTTAATGCGCAAGCGCTATACGTTAGCAAAACTTATAAACAGTGGCAACGATCACCGCGGACCTTAGTGGCTCATCTCTTACGTGAAATCACCCCAGTCAGCAGAGACCCACCAATCGATGTGTATCACATCTCCCACGAGCTGTACCACTATAAACATTTTCTTGTGGAATACAGCTATGTCCCCCATAGAATGCAGGAGAAGGACATATATCAGGTTAAGGAGGTTTACAACACCTTGCTGGAAGGAAAATTGCGCAATCGAATAGAAAACAAGTTTCGACATTATAACTGGAAAAACATATGGGAAAACATATCTGACCCCCATCTACCATCCAATGTGCGATCGACGTGGTACCTCGCAGTGAATAGAAAAATCCCCACCAACTCTAAATTGCACTCGATACGTCTGGCACACACACCAAACTGTCCAAGCTGCAATGTCGTCGACACCGAAAAACATCGTTTCGTCTGTGACGATGTGAAAGACGTGTGGAATCTCTTCAGGCAAAAACTAGCACATGTGCTCCGCACGTCACCTAACACGATTACACCGACACACGTCCTTCTGCCTTATGACGTGCCGTATCCTAACACTAAAAGAAGGTCAGCCAACTGGCTCAAAGGAATGACAGTCCATTACATCTCCACGGCTATGACGAAGAGTGAAGCAGATTATTGGATGTACCTGATGACAGAACATCAGAAGCTCGAACGACAAACGAAATACAAAGAAAATTACGCAAATTTCTTGAACCAAACATTGTCTTAGCGACAGAGCTGAAGAACGATCGAACGACATTTTGTTCAATCTCAGGACTCCTCTTTTTCTTCTTTTTATAAAATTATCTATTAAGTTTCTCATTCATTTTACGCCAACAAGGTGGCTATTTCGTTCACCCTTAACCCTCGTCTAGCAGCACGAATAGGTTGCTGACGCAAACATGAGACGCCAGCAGACTGAAGTACGCCTGGCTCTCCTATAAAAAACGCTCCCACACAATGATGGACGAATGTAACGGACCTATTTTCTTTCCACAACCCCAAAAGAAGGGATTTTATTTATTTGTATACATTTACTTCGTCAGTCAACTATCTCGTATGGACCAAACACAGCACAGAAGCTAGCCGAAGAAGGCACAGCTGG
This sequence comes from Schistocerca nitens, assembly GCF_023898315.1. Taxonomy (NCBI): domain Eukaryota; kingdom Metazoa; phylum Arthropoda; class Insecta; order Orthoptera; family Acrididae; genus Schistocerca; species Schistocerca nitens. The sequence goes on along the minus strand of NC_064622.1, from coordinate 182,053,924 downwards.
CGAGCGGAAGGACGGGCTGTAGGGGAGGAAGGAGGCCCGAAAAAAAAAAAAAAAAAAAAAAAAGATGGATAGAGCGTCTGCCATGTAAGCAGGAGATCCCGGGTTCGAATCCGGGTCGGGGCACACATTTTCAACATGTCCCCAATGAAGTACATCAACGCCTGTTTGCAGCTAGGGTGTCCATTTAATTGTCATTTCATTTCTAGCAAAGCTGCATGGTCATCCATGTTAACTGTTCCTTCGGGATCAGATACTACCGTCATGTATAGTTAAAATATGGCTTCCCGGCCATTGACCTTCTTGTGCGAACGCACATGCTATGCCAGAACTCGTACGGGACTTGGTAGATTAATCTGCCACGAGTAATGAGTATGATGGGCACACATCTATTAGACGCACTACGAATGTAGTGGTGTGTACATGTTGGGAATATGGATCTCACGGGAAGCGTGCAAGGGATAAGTCCCTGCAGACGCACTATCCTCTGTGCCCGCGGTGGCTCAGATGGATAGAGCGTCTGCCATGTAAGCAGGAGATTCCGGGTTCGAGTCCCGGTCGGGGCACACATTTTCAACATGTCCCCAATGAAGTACATCAACGCCTGTTTGCAACTAGGGTGTCCATTTAATTGTCATTTCATTTCTAGCAAAGCTGCATGGTCATCCATGGTAACTGTTCTTTCGGGAACAGATACTACCGTCATATATAGTTAAAATATGGCTTCCCGGCCATTGACCTTCTTGTGCGAACGCACACGCTATGCCCGAACTCGTACGGGACTTGTTAGGTTAATCTGCCACGAGTAATGAATATGATGGGCGCACATCTATTAGGCGCACTACCAATGTAGTGGTGTGCACATGTTGGGAATGTGGATCTCACGGGGAGCGTGCAAGGGATAAGTCCCTGCAGACGCACTATCCTCTGTGCCCGCGGTGGCTCAGATGGATAGAGCGTCTGCCATGTAAACAGGAGATCCCGGACTCGAGTCCCGGTCGGGGCACACATTTTCAACATATCCCCAATGAAGTACATCAACGCCCGTTTGCAGCTAGGGTGTCCGTTTAATTGTTGTGAATGTGGATCTCACGGGAAGCGTGCAAGGGATAAGTCCCTGCAGACGCACTATCGTCTGTGCACGCGGTGGCTCAGATGGATAGAGCGTCTGCCATGTTAGCAGGAGATCCCGGGTTCGAGTTCCGGTCGGGGCTCACATTTTCAACACGTCCCCAATGAAGTACATCAACGCCTGTTTGCACCTAGGATGTCCATTTAATTGTCATTTCCTCTTCTAATAGGTTTAACCCCCTTCCGCTAAGGACTCCACAGTACAGATCTGTACTTAAACGTACTTCCATTGACTAATTCGCTGCACTAGCGCGTTGCAGACTATTAGACTATGTCCCGCAACTTCGAATGGTTATGTCTAATAGTTTGGAATGTGGCAGTGCAAGTGAAAGTAAAAGAAATTTCTGGTTATTTCACCGTAAGAAAGGGAATGCAAAACTTTAATGTGATTTTCACAAGTACTTAACCCGGAGAAGACAGAAACTCAGCAAATGACTTAATGTAATACTCATTATAAAGCACAGAGAACAAAGTTCACGAAGCTGTCCGTTTCGAATTTAATGGCGTTTTAGAGTCAGTGCCAGTAGGATGAACAGCTTAACAGTATTTAAGGCTCATTATTCAGTTGCTAATCCAATCGTCGACGAAATTTCTGTCTCTGATGACATGGAGGCCGATGAACTCTTCTTCCATTCCATTATACTACCATTACTGCCGCCTCTCTCTCAATATTTCCCTTCCGTCCGCCTCAGTGAGAGAGGGGGAGAGGCGGACACACGGATACACAATCACACACATACACACACACACACACACACACACACAGAGAGAGAGAGAGAGAGAGAGAGAGAGAGAGAGAGAGAGAGGGAGAGATTCATGTTTACACGGATAAACTCTGTACACTACTACTTCAGTGAAAGAAATTTTGATGAAAGTCGCCAGCCTTTCTTCGACCCCCAAGAGGATAATTAAAAGGTCACTCTTTTGATACAGTTAGTAGTGTGTTGCCCAAAATGGCGAAGAGAGGGAGAGAACCAGAAATTATATGATGAGGTTAGTTTAATTTTGATTTAATTCACCTCAATTTTTAATTATAGCGATTTTTTTGTAAGAAAGAGGACTCTATGAGTGCAAATTTATATATGCTTGACCTGCATCTGCTGGAAGATAACTGGCGATTAGGATGGGCCAGGTACTGGCGACCTAACAGATGCGCAGAGTTTCGTTGGAACTCTTTTTGTTAAAGTGACGTAATTTCTTTTGGGAACGTCCATTTAGGGTGGCAATGAAAAACGGTACAAATCATGACAGTATGCTCCTTTATTGTTGGAACCGAGTGTTTAAACTAACCCAGCAAGATAATCCCGTTTTTCTTAGGTCGGTTTTCTGAAGAAGCTCAACCCTATTGTGACAAAACTAGCACAGAAAGCTGTAGCATTCTAACATACGTTGTAACTCTTACAGTTAGTGAGTCGTAAATTGCGTTCATTATAAACACTGTACTACAGCTATATATATTCTGTAGCTAAACGTCACGGTGCTACCATCTGGGGCCTAAACATCAGGCCTTCATTTACCAGTAATTCTTGGAGTTGTTCATATTTCTCTATCTCGTTCATATCCAGACTACAGTACTGTTTTTGTTAATCAACATGACGCATTTGCTTCTATTACAGTGCAAGACACTTGTATTTCATTTTAAAGTTCATTTAAATGTGTGGAATATATTTCAAGTATCAAGTCTGGTTTTTTTCCTGTCGTAACGGCCCCTTATTGTTAGAGGGTCCGCAAGACACGCAAAATGGGTCGCCAAACCCCTTTCAGGAGCGCGTAGAGAAACATCGCCAGCGGACAGAAACAATAACAGTCTTTCCAAATAAACATGGAACTACTTCACCAGACAACATGTGATAGTGTTCCACCAATCAGAATTCATATGACTCATGTAACATTCTCGTCGACCTGGTTTTACAAGCACGCCTAGACCGTCAGACCGGCAGTGTTCACCAACCGCTAGGAACAGCTCCGGCCAGTACTTACGCCGGCCCTAGCATTGTATTCACTCGCCGTAGCATTGTAGCAGCGCGGTGTATTTTGTATTTTGCAGTGTGAATTTTGGTTAGTATTTTCTTCCACTGTCTTGTTTCCTTCTCTGATTTGCCAACACAAGAGTTGTGAGGTTTTTTTCTGTTTGTTCTTGCGTTTAACTCTTAGTATATGCCAAGAAGGCGTTTTTCTTTAATTATAATAAAGTGTGTTCAAATTGACTGTTAGTTCTTTCCTGCCGACCGCAGGAACTACATTTCCGGTATTGTTATTGTGCCATTGCTCATTCTTTTCACTTATATCCCCCCTTATTCTCCTCCTCCTCCTGCTCATCCTGCTCATCCTCTTTCTATGTCTTATTTTTCTTTGTCTTTCCGCATGTCTCCACGACGTCGGAAGGTTATTTCGGCTTTGAGAGTGTGATTTTGTGAGGTGTAGATCTACCTTTAGCTGTACTAATTTCTCTTTCCTTTCAGGCTCTCTTGCTTGTGGCCGACTCCATTTTTTTTTATTTTTTTTTTGAGACTTTACTTTTTCAGCAATGAGTTTGCAGCCGGACGTGTGGTCTCCCGCAGTTGTATTGTTGGCGTATAGGATGGGCCGCAACCCGCGGTACACCGCTGTGTGGCCGGTGGCTGGCCATAGGCGACAGTGTATGATTTTGGGGTACCTTGTACCATACTAGTATTTTGTAATGGGTCGTATCGTACTTAAGAATTATATTGACTGCTTTATAATTGTCTCCAGAGATGAAACTTGACAATAACAAATACTTCAGTAGAAAGAGCCCAATTTTCTGTTTGTGTAACACGAATTTGGTGTGTCCAGGGTAAATATTTTCGTAAGTCCGGAAAATGTTCTATAGCTGTGTGCACATTTATTTTCAGTTTGAAAGTGCTGTTCGTCAGAAAAACGTTTTAGCTCAAAAGTGACGTTTCTAATGGAAAAACAAATTATGACCAACTGTTCTTAAACGATGGCACAACTAGTAGTAGGAGCATTTACTATGTTTTTCTTATGAACTAGGTGTGTCATCGTTTGGAAAGTTTTGTCTGTATCAGTTTTGGGACAACTTACTGTATGTTGTTGCTGTTGTGGTTTTCAGTCCTGAGACTGGTTTGATGCAGCTCTCCATGCTACTCTATCCTGTGAAAGATTCTTCATCTCCTAGTACCTACAGCAACCTTCATCCTTCTGAATCTGCTTAGTGTATTGATCTCTTGGTCTCCCTCTACGATTTTTACCCTCCACGCTGCCCTCCAGTACTAAATTGGTGATCCCTTGATGCCTCAGAACATGTCCTACCAACCGATCCCTTCTTCTTGTCAAGTTGTGCCACAAACTTCTCTTCTCCCCACTCATATTCAATACCTCTTCATTAGTTATATGATCTACCCATCTAATCTTCAGCATTCTTCTGTAGCACCAAATTTCGAAAGCTTCTATTCTCTTCTTATACAAACTATTTATCGTCCATGTTTCACTTCCACACATGGTTACGCTCCTTAGAAATACTTTCAGAAACGACTTCCTGACACTTAAATCTATAATCGATGTTAACAAATTTCTCTTCTTCAGAAACACTTTCCTTGCCATTGTCAGTCTACATTTTATATCCTCTCTACTTCGACCATCATCAGTTATTTTGCTCCCCAAATAGCAAAACTCCTATCCTACTTTAAGGGTCTCATTTCCTAATCTAATTCCCTCAGCATCACCCGACTGAATTCGACTACATTCCATTATCCTCGCTTTGCTTTTGTTGATGTTCATGTTATACCCTCCTTTGATGACACTGTTGATTCCGTTCAACTGCTCTTCCAAGTCCTTTGCTGTCTCTGCCAGAATTACAATGTCATAGGCGAACCTCAAAGTTTCTATTTCTTCTCCATGGATTTTAATACCTACTCCTATTTTTTCTTTTGTTTCCTGCACTGCTTGCTCAGTATACAGATTGAATAACATCGGGGATAGGCTACAACCCTGTCTCACTCCCTTCCCAGACACTGCTTCCCTTTCATGCCCCTCGACTCTTATAACTGCCATCTGGTTTCTGTACAAATTGTAAATAGCCTTTTGCTCCCTGTATTTTACCCCTGCCACCTTCAGAATTTGAAAGAGAGTATTCCACTCAATATTGTCAAAAGCTTTCTCTAAGTCTAGAAATGCTAGAAACGTAGGTTTGCCTTTCCTTAATCTAGCTTCTAAGATAAGTCATAGGGTCAGTATTGCCTCACGTGTCCCAATATTTCTACGGAATCCAATCTGATCTCCCCCGAGGTCGGCTTCTACCAGTTTTTCCATTCGTCTGTAAAGAATTCGTGTTAGTATTTTGCATCCGTGACTTATTAAACTGATTGTTCGGTAATTTTCACATCTGTCAGCACCTGCTTTCTTTGGGATTGGAATTATTATATTCTTTTTGAAGTCTGAGGGAAAAGACCGTCAGTAGTTCAAACTCTTCACGCAGTATCGTATCTCCCTTTTCATCTTCATCTACATCCTCTTCCATTTCCATAATATTGTCCTGAAGTACATTGCCCTTGTATACTGTATATAAGTATACTGTATATAAGAAATGTATTGTGCACAAATATAGATCCTTTGACAGCTAAACCTGTCTATAGTAGTATGTCTACACTTGGAGAACCATAACTGCTCTGACGAACTTTCAGAAGTTGTTCAGGGATACATGGGTATAAGGGCCCAGGCTCTATGGCGGATCGTTATCCATGCTAATATTATAAATGCGAAACAAACTCTGTCTGTTACGGTTTACGACTAAACCACTGAACCGATTTTGGTGCAATTTTGTATGGAGATAGCTTGAACACTGAGAAAGAACACAGGTTATTTGATTTGAAGAATATAGCTCGAAATATGAAACAATAATTAGTCTTTGAAAAGGATGTTTACTCCTTGACCTTTGAATTTATCGTGTCAGTGTATATTATTCTATTGTTATATATGTTCTGTGTAATACAGTTCAGCCTAATGAATACAAAACTTATACAGCCCTGAAAGTGTTTAATTCATGTTTATATAACCTACTAATATCACTCACAAGCATGGTGAGCGTCATGAGTGTCTTATAGCATTTGAGACGCTTGTAGACTCGCAACAACAAATTTTAAATGCCATATGACAAACAGAGAGACGTCGTGCCTTTACACGCAGATCGTGGGAGGCCTTTAGTGAGATAGTTTTCGATTATGATATGCGAGCGCAGCCGGCGATAACGGGCGAAACATAAGGGCAGCTAACACTAATGCAAGTAAAAATGTTACAAAAGCTGCCCGACGCCGAACTAGAAATAATTTGATGTCTTTCTCCTTCAGTTTCATGCTATTTAATAATCCTTGGAAGTCCACATTTTATTTTACTACCGTCACAATCACTCACCATATCCAAAGTATTGTTTAGTTTCAACAACTAATGTTCTTTTGGTTAGCGTTGCTGACCTTTGATCAAGGAGTCCCGGGCTCGATTCCAAGCTGCGTCGGATGTTCTCCTCTTGGCACGGGTTTGCCTGTTATTCTTATCATTACTTCATCATTGTCGAAGCTCAAACACCGAAGTGGCGTTAAGTAAAGAGACTTGCACCAAGATGCCTAACATCCCGAACGATGTCTCCTGGCGAGAGCACTGCGGATAACTGTTAGTAGAGTAATAATGTAATCATTATTTATTTGGTTTTGTTGCCATAGTCCCCGTTGTTTCTGTGACAGTGCCTTCACAACACTGTAGAAGCCTGTAACATGCAACAACCAAAATGAACAAGCACAACACAGAGTAAGGCAGCAACACACATATGCAAAAGAACTGCGGAAACCCAGACCTTCGGAAGTCAGACACTCAGATCTGTACTAGACGTTGTATGTCGATAAGTATCGACCAAAACATCTATTTAGTTCGGGATATTTCTTGCCGTCCAGTAGAACATGTGGAAATGGTAATTAAAAGTGATTACATATCTACGGAGAATAGGAAAAGTGAATCTGTGAGTGATAGTTTCGTAGATCTCGCCTGGGTGACTTGGTCGCCGGCACGGTAGCTCAGCATGCGCTCAATGAGAGGAGTGGCTGCCACCTGTAATAAACAAACTGAGTGAAATATTCAACGATGAATATTAAGGGGTGTCATGTGACCTCCGCCCAGACCACATGACTAGTACAAAAATTAAAAAAAGAAGTTCAAATCCAGTTGATTGCATTTTTTTACTGTTTACGCGTGAAACTGTTATATGGGACATTTTCCTGACATGTAAAAGGATTTTTCGGAGTTTGTAGCAAACTGTTTTTGACAGTGACCTGTTTCTCCCTCACTTGAAAGAATAAACGTATAGAGTACATTTGTGTAGATAAGTGTGGTGCTCTGTCGCACATGTCCGACCACTGTCAGCTAAAGAAATGTAAGCAGACTGGCAAAAGAACATTCCAAAAAACTCCGAACAGTCCTTTTACATGTCAGGAAAATATTCTCCCGTACAGTAATTTCACGCGTAAACTGTTAAAAACAAGCACGCAGTCGGGTTTGAACGAGGGACCTTTGTTACGACTGCCTCACGTTCCACCAACTCACTCACTCGAGATCTAAAGAAATACATCTTGCAGATATTCTTTTTTTGTGCCCCCTTTTAATTACCGTTAACGCATGTTCTACTGGACGACGGCACATAGCACGAATTAAATAGGTGCTTTGGTTGTTACCCTATCGACATACAACGCTGAGTGCCTGATATCCGGAGGTTTGGTTGTGAGCACAGCGTCTTTGTGCCGCTGTTCCATAGTATTCAGTGAATCCTTACACGAAGTGCTCGCCGACCAACTGTTCATCAGTAAACGTATACGTAGTACAGCCGTATATCCTCTTTAACGCACAACGAACGGTGCCAGGAAATAAAACCCTAGACAGAAACGAGCAGTCCTGATTGCAAACCCGAGAGTAACGAGGCAAGGAGGGCATTAGTACTGCCAACAATAGGTACCGAGAGCGAGTAAGAGGAAGACACACAGGGCGTACCATCGTAATTTGCACTGTTGTCCACTATGTTCGGTGTAATACAGATACAAAGCTAATTAGGGGCAAGAGGTCTGTAACGAGACACTGGAGACCGTGGGTGCCTGGTACCGAATTACTCACAAGATATCGCTGAACAACCTCTGAAAGTTTAACTGTGGACTTCTGGTCCGCCCTGTATATGAACTCGGAATTTCCCATGCAATGTAAACTACCGTTTCTATGGTGTATAGTAATATGCTTATGTTATTTGCGTCATACCTGTTATGTGAGATGAAAAGGATGCTAATAGCGCAGCGAAGCGGTTAACTGATATTGTTGTAATATTCCGGCTGCGAATACCAGCGAGGATGCCCTACCATAATTGAGACAACAACGCTCTTTTTGCTGTGAAAAGGAGCATCTATGACTTTTGCAATTTTGGAGACAAGGAATGGCTATTGGATTTTGTTTTTTGCGGTATCAGATACGTAGTTTGGATATAGACGTAAATTGAAGTACAGAGGAGATACAACTTGTAATCGCAATTATCAAGAATAAAAAAATTATTTTGTGAAAAAGAAGGTAAATATCGCCTACGAACTTTTATTCGTTGTTGGATCTCCGGACCGTTATTAACCGATTAGTGTGTTTAGCAATCCAGTATACAGTAATTTCTTCGCAAATTAACAATACAGGGTGAATCTACTACTATCACGGTCCGAACGAGGCGAAATATTTCGCCGTCAGCTTGTGTGTTAAAGACGCTCCCTATGCGGCCAGTTTGTTAGTAAGAAGATATCATACTACATCTGTTGTTCAATCTTCTCATTCTGAGAGCGTTTTTTAGAAAATCTTACGGCGACTGTGAGTACTTTGGCTGCCACGAGACGGAGTTTTCATCGCGAGTTGTAGCAGTTTTCTCCGATATTGCCTGGCGTTCTCTGAGAAAGGGGAAACGAAACCCTCCGACCGTCAACTCATCCTGTACCTAACCCGTTCTCTCCTTACAGCAGCCACGAAGAAAACATATTCATCTATAAGAATTTTTTTTTACAGATTTTTGTATTAGTTAGGTCAAAATTTTAAAATTATGCATCCAGGCAAAAAAATCAAGTACGCAGTACCCGTCTTATCTGTGTCAAAGTCAAATGTAAAGTTAATTAATTTTTCTTTAGGACGTAGTAGTTCATTATAAACTACAGACCCGTCCTGGCCATGCAGTGGCAGTGCTTATTAGTAGACTGAATACTGCATGATAAACTGCTAAAAATGTTCCATTGTAGGAGATTAGAAACTATAGAAAAAGAAAAGAGAAAGGGAACTTTTTTTTCATACTATTTCTCGGAAATATTTCATAAGATAAAATCCGCCTTCTCACGAAGAAATATGGTTGTAAAGCTTCGTTTTCAACTACAACAATATTTGAAAAAATTTAATTCACAGCTTAAAGCGCAATGGCGAACCACATTCTCATTTTGGTATCTAAGTTGTGATGATTGTCTGTGTTTCTGTATACAGCACACAGGAAGAGCAGTGAAAGTTAGATTCGTAGAATACTTATTGGCTAAAGCAGACGGTAACGTTCGTGTTCCTACGAACGTCGAGCATTTCATACAGTGTGCACACTCCCATATTAAATTGGGAGACACGGTTATTTTTCATAGGGAAGAGAAACGTTTTGGATTGGACTTCCTGGAGGAATTTCAAATTTTTAAGAAAATTTTCCATTATAGGAACTTAATTTTTAATGATCAATTACAACACAAGAACAGAAACTTATTTGATGGCTTTCGGCTGTTCTTAAAAGGGACATAGCAGCTGTATTCGGATTTTCAAGCTAAATGTTATTTTTCTCAAAGACGCAATCTGTCGTTCCCCTGCTTTAATGTGTATCGTAGTTTTGTTGCATTTTTTTGCATAGGTTTATATGCTTTATTATCATTTTTATAATTTTTGTTATGTTGTATTGTACTGTATGTATTGCACTGTATGCTAACCGGGGGCCTAGAAACGACGGAGAGGCTCCGTCCCCGCTGCAGCCGCAGTGGTCCACAACCCCACGACGACTACCGCAGTCCACTTCACCCCTCCGCCGCCGCCACCGCCGCACACCGAACCACTCTTTCAGGGCTATTGTGCTGTTCGAGCCCCGATGGACCCCTCACCCACAGAGAACGTCTCACACCAGACGAGTGTAACCCCTATGCTTGCGTGGTAGAGTAATGGTGGTGCACGCGTACGTGGAGAACTTGTTTGCGCAGCAATCGCCGATATAGTGTAGCTGAGGCGGAATCAGGGGAACCAGCCCGCATTCGCCGAGGCAGATGGAAAACCGCCTAAAAACCATTCACAGACTGGCCGGCTCACCGGCTGGGCGGATTCGTGCCGGGGACCAGGCACTCCTTCCCGCCCGAAAAACCGTGCGTTATGTTACTGTCTGTAATGTTATTTTAATGTAATTCTATTAACCTTCAGGTGCCATTTGTCGTTCGCACCGCTTCTTATGTGAGCACATGGGCATAAGTTTCCTGCTGGCCTATCCGTTCTGTTCTGTTTGCTGTCTGTTTGCGTGTATGGTGCACTTCTGCCTTAGATTTTCCGTGATCATATTTACAGGTGACTAAGCGTTATGGCTGCGCCGTAGTGTTTATATCGATAATTTTAATGTTGACTAAGCCCTATGGCTTCGTTTCCCTTTTCTCACAATATGTAAGACGTAGGTTTATTTCATCTTTCCGCTGAATTTTTGATATTTCTTTTTGCTACACATATGAATTCCATGTACTGATTGCAATATGTTCTATTTTTAGTTGTTCTTACTTCTTAAAAAAATTTGGAGTAGGAACTAAAATCCAAGGAGAAGAAATAAAAACGTTGAGGTTTGCCGACAACATTGTAATTTTGTCACACAGTAAAGGACCTGAAAGAGCACCTCAACGGAATGGACAGTGTCTTGAGACAAGGATATAAGACGTAGATAAACAAAAGCAAAACGAGGATAATGAATGCAGTCGAATTAAATCAGGTGATGCTGAGGGAATTAGATTAGGAAATGAGACACCTAAAGTAGTACATGAGTTTTGCTATTTGGGGAGCAAGATAACTAAAGATGGTAGAAGTAGACCGGATATAAAATGTGGACTGGCAATGGCAAGGAAAGTGTTTCTGAAGAAGAGAAATTTGTTAACATTGAGTATAGATTTAAGTGTCAGAAGGTCTTTTCTGAAAGTATTTGTATGGATTGTAGCCATGTATGGAAGTGAAACATAGACGATAACCACTTTAGTCAAGAAGAGAATAGAAGTTGTCGAAATGTGGTGCTACAGAAGAATGCTGAAGATTACATGAATAGATCACGTAACTAATTAGGAAGTACTCAAAAATGGTTCAAATGGCTCTGAGCACTATGGGACTCAACATCTTAGGTCATAAGTCCCCTAGAACTTAGAACTACTTAAACCTAACTAACCTAAGGACATCACACACACCCATGCCCGAGGCAGGATTCGAACCTGCGACCGTAGCAGTCCCGCGGTACCGGACTGCAGCGCCAGAACCGCACGGCCACATCGGCCGGCTAGGAAGTACTGCATAGAAATGGGGAGAAGGGGACCTTGTGGCACAACTTGAATAGAAGAAGGGATCGGTTGGTAGGACACCTTCTGAGGCAATAAGGGATCATTCACTTAGTGTTACAGGGAAGGACGGAGGGTAAAAAATCGTAGAGGGAGAGAAAGGCATGAACACACTAACAGATTCAGAAGGATGTAGGTTGCAGTAGGTACTCGGAGATGAAGAAGATTGCACAGGATAGAGTAGCATGGAGAGCTGCATCAAACCAGTCTCTGCACTGAAGACCACAACTACAACAACAGCAACTTCTTTTGAGTAAGACAGGTTTGTTCAAATGTTCAAATGTGTGTGAATTCCTAAGGGACCAAACTGCTGAGGTCGTCGGTCCCTAGACTTATACACTACATAAACTAACTTCAACTAACTTATGCTAAGAACAACACACACCTCCATGCCCGAGGGAGGACTCGAACCTTCGTCGGATTGGGCCGCGCAATCCGTTACATGGCGCCTTTAACCGCGCGGCAAGACAGGTTTACATTTGTCGAAACCTAGGTAATGGTTTAAATAAACTTTTGACTTGAGTCTGGCTAGCTGGGTAATTCCCATAGTAATCATAATTCTTCAGTTGCTGTTCAAGACTGCCGTAGTAGTAAGTATTTACGAAGGGATAATATGAACTGACGTACACAAGCTTCCTCGTGGATCAGTCTACCTTAGTGAAAACCGAGTCCCTACAGTGGTTCCTTAGATTAGTCTCCACATGCAGAGAGAAAAAACCTGCGAGGGACTATAATTTATAACATATATAGAAGAAGAGGATATGTATAGATGTAGAGATTCTGGTAATAGCAATTTCGGGTTGCTATTTGGTCTGCTGCTAGTTTTTCAACTGGACGGCAGTTAGACGACTCGCATGTCTTTACCCTATCTTAATCTGTGGGGGGAAAGCGTGGAATCCGAAACACGTGTAGTCTCTGGCGAATCTCTTTATAATTGAGAGCTGAATTCTAGGGTTTAATTGCAGACTGATGTAGTCGGTGTACAGTGTTGCAACCTGGCGGTTCCCAGAAATGCACTTTACCGCTAAACCATAAGGCAAGACGCTGATCCGGATCAAGCTTCGCTGCTCTCTGAAGTTGCATCGGCCGGTTACATTGCCGCTTTCCCTGTGCAGCTGACCAGCCACGAGATGTCACTCCGAACGCCAATTAAATATGGAACAGGTAACAATATACACGTGACATAGACATTATACCTGAGCGATAACCCACAAACCTTGCTCGTGAATTAGTCTATTAGTATAAACCGTATTAAATTTCCCACAGGAGTTCCTGAGATTAACCTGAACGTAAATACAAAAACTGCGACACGGGGATTAATGTATAATGTGTATAGATCATTTACCTTTTAATTGTTTAGTTGTTTTGGATGATGTTTTACATTGCGTAATCGATCTGTGGACAAACAGACTAACTATGTTAAAAGTTTGAATCAAACAATGGAAAATCCAGGATGGAGTGATGACAATATTATGAGGACCATAGAGTGCTACTAACCATATAACGGAGCTGTTGAGCCCCATACAGGCACAACAAAATAACTACTAAACAAGTGAACTTTTGGCCAAAAGGCCTTCGTCTGAATTAGATAGCACACATTGCCATAAGCACAACCAACACACACATGTATCGGCTGTCAGAGACAGCGGCCATGTGTGTCTGTAAGTTGTGTGTGTCTACTTGTGTGTTGTCTACTTCAGATGAATACCGTCTTCCCGAAAGCTCACTTGTTTAGCAGTCTTTTTGTTGTGCCTGTCTGCGACTCAACATCTTCACTACATGGTGAGTAGCAATCTATCTTTTTCATAATATTGTCGTTATCTTGAAAGTTCTACGAATGCTAAATTTTTGTTATAAATTTTTCTGTCTCTGTGTCTGATACGTTTTACAGTGACTGTATAACCAACATCTTCGCATGTCTTAACAAATAATTGACTAACTTGTTCCTTCTTCTCATTATGGTTGTGCACATACCTCTTCCCATGCCAGTTTTTTCTTGTACATCTTGATATCGTATTTTTTTTCTCTGCATTAAATTTCCAACATCGTTTATAGCCCCTGCACTCCAGAGGTACCGAAACAGAAACTCCTTCCTCGTGTCTTGTTGTCTTGCTTCCTAGGTAGGAAACTTTTCTTCGCTTCACTTGTTATTCAGCAAGGGAATATTTTACTTCGTTCTGCGCTTGGTAACTGTCTTCATTCTTTTGTTCATTCTTAATGAAGGGCCTGTACTAAATATACTGTTCATTACATTCATCAACTACTTTACGTCTTTTGCATTTTCGGCCAGATGAACCACGTCATTTGCAACAGTAGTCATTGCTTCTACTCTCGTAGTGTTTCTGTTATTGTTTATAAATATCTTTCGTCTTCATTAACTGACCGTCACACGATAGTAGCTATACGTGACAACTGTTCTTAAACCTTGCATAACAGGACTCTTGACACATTTACTACTCCTGCTTGGTTTCTGTAGATGCTATGTATCAAGGCTGGCCACTTACCTTCGGAAGTCGTAAACTTGCGGTACAGTTTGGAAGCGAGCCACATTTTTTTTAGGAACTAATAACTAACGGAAATTTACAAACACTATTTTAAAAATGACATTATTGAACAACTTTATTGTACAGTAAGAAACAGGAAGTTACTTTCCTGATCCTTTTTTCCGAGTATTCACATTTGCTGTGAGCTGTTTGAAATCTGACTGATATTTCGTGAACTCATTTCACACATAATCATTTAAATGTCCGTGAGAAAGAACAGGTCGATGTTTAGACTTGACAGACTTGAGTGCTAAGTACAGTGATTCACAAATGTAAATGTCAGTCCCTTGGGACGCTCTTTTGATTGTGGATATTTTTCTTCTGGAACCTTCTTTCAAAAGTCAACAGCTGAACAACGGTTGTCTTTCAGATCTTTTAGTCCTTCATTCCCTAGAAGTTCCAACTGTACAGCTGCCGAATTCTTAATAAATTGTCTGTGAACGGTGGTATTAAAGTGAACATATACCGGAATTGTTATTTAAAGTCGAGCAAAAACTTTTCTTATAAATAATGCAGAATATTGTCAATGTGAATTGCTTTCTACAATATAATAGTTCAGTACAAATTTGTTTTATTTGCAAATGTCCATGCTGTAAATTTTACAATGCGCTCTTGCTGAGGATTAAACACTGTCACTGAACGTAGAAAAGCGACCGCGATCTTAGCTACGAATGTGAGCGGATATTGACTGCCGCGCCTCGATCCTTGCTGCTACGTGGGTGGCTCTGCGCGGGGTACCATTGTTAGATCGACACGGTCGCACAGTAGTGCGTTTGTGAAAGGAATTTCTTTTGTATTACGTCGCGTCCACACCAGCCGCGCCGCGTTGAGCAAAGCCAACAAAAGAGTTTTGGCCCTGTGCGGAGTGTCACGTGTGGACGGGAAGAATTTTCGGGACTGGTGCTGCCATCTGTTGAAAACCTTACCTTTGGACTAATGGTCACCACCACCCTCGAAGTAGTTCCCATCCGCAAGTACACACCGGTCCCAGCGCTTTTGCCACTTGTCAAACGTATTCTGGAAGTCCGGTTCTTTGAGGGTTTTCATCACCGCCAGCGATGCTTCTTGAATCCTCTCTAGGGTGTCGAATCGACAGCCTTTTAACTTGCGATTCAGTTTTGGGAATAGCGCGAAGTCGCAAGATGCCAAATCTGGCGAGTATGGTGGGTGGGCCCGCATCTCGTGGTCGTGCGGTAGCGTTCTCGCTTCCCACGTCCGGGTTCCCGGGTTCGATTCCCGGCGGGGTCAGGGATTTTCTCTGCCTCGTGATGGCTGGGTGTTGTGTGCTGTCCTTAGGTTAGTTAGGTTTAAGTAGTTCTAAGTTCTAGGGGACTGATGACCATAGATGTTAAGTCCCATAGTGCTCAGAGCCATTTGAACCATTTTTTCTATGGTGGGTGGGGTACAACCGTCATGTTGTTTTTTGCCAAAAACGTACGGTGAGCAAGGACGTGTGACATGGCGCGTTGTCGTGATGCAGCAGCCAGTTCCTTTGACGCCGAAGTCCGGGTTGTCGTCGCCGCACGTTTTCATGGAGCCGTCGCAAAGCGTCACAGCAGTACGCGGAATTCACTGTTTGGTTGGGTGTCAAGAATTCTTCGTGCACAGTTCCCTTGGTATCAAAGAAAACGATGATCATGCTCTTAACTTTGTTCCTCACCTGTCTCACTTTTTTGTGTCCTGGAGAGCCACTCAAACACGCGTACGGCTCACGCTCTGTCCCCCAGCACTTTTCCCGAGATTCGCAGAGAATTTTATACACACGTGCTGTTCTGTTCGAGGATCCATCGTAAAATCGCCACACACGAAACAAAGAGTATTGCGAAAATCACTGTGGACACGCAACACATCCTCCCAGCTGAATGCCACTCCGCACACTGACTCATCAGATATGCAGCTCTCGCTACCTAGCGGTGGAAGGAGCTAGTACTCCTACTTTCCAGATGGCAGCACCAGTCCCAGAAATTTTGGATTCCACCTCGTATGTTCTGCGCAGTGTCGGTATATCAGGGAAATGGTTCGTTCGTACACGGCACTCTTTGTACTACGTTTCTTGTTTTCCATCTGTTATGACGCGTACACGGACACACGGGAGCATTACTGCGTACCTACGAACACTGTGCTCCAACTTTGGCCGCTCTACTTTGCTTAGCGCTACTCTAAGCCGCACGTTTATGTACGGAGCGGCGCGCCGGGCGTAGATGTGTGTTTATTTGTGTAAGTGTGTATCTTTTTTTTTCTTTAAAATTTTATGATTTTTATGCTTTATTTATTTATACTCTTTGATTCAAGAGTCGCACTACACTGAAGCAAGACCCGCGTACGTCTCGCGAGTCTCGTTGTGGTCCGGGAGCACTTTAAAAAAATTACCGTAGCCGAATGAGTAGCATTACAAAGTAGAAATACACATAACGTGAGAGAGCAAACCTGTAATCCTTTTTCACGTTTCAGCTGTGACGTATAGTTTCATATATGGTCGCTAGGTGATATATGAGATGGTGATTGTTAGTTTTCTGGCTTTCTGCGTGCTAGAACTTGAAAAAACGAAGAGTGCAACTGGTGTCCAAGGAAAATTAGGATTAAGTACGGGATAAGCAGCACCAACTAGAAAGGCAGTCTGCAGTTGGAATGTGAAGTTCGTTGAAGCTGGGTATTTGTGTGACAAGAAGAGAAGTGGCTGGCCAGGTGTGAACACAAGTGACATCGAACGAATGAGAGAAGCTTTCACAAGGAATTCGGAAAAATCGCTACGCAGAATTTCACGTGAGTTGGAAATGTCAGCAACGACTGTATGGCGTGTTTTGGACTGGTCGAAGATGATGGTTTTGTGAATTCGATAATTTTTTCGGACGAGGCAAAATTTCATACAAATGGGGAAGTAAAAAAAAATGAGAATTGCAGCATTTAGGGAACCGCAAACTGGCACGACATTGTTGAACACTATCGGGATCCTCCGAAGGCCAATATTTCATGTGCCATGCCTCACAATAAACTTAATGGGCCTCTCTTCTTTGAAGAACAAACTGTTAATGGAGAGTCCTTCCTTCAAATGTTGCAGAACTGGTTAGTACAACTGTTGCAAATAGAATCGGAGAACTTTTTCCTTCAGTCAGATGGTCCACCTCCACATTATCACCGTGACGTTTGGGTGTATCTGAATACAGCGCCACCCACTCGTTGGATTGGTCTTGAAGGAGGAACAGACCGATGTGCAGAAGTGGTCTTGTTTATGCCCCTTCCCTTCCACGTGATCTTGCAGAAGTGAAAAGGAGAATAGAATAAGCAACAGACACGTTGGCCAATGTGTAGCAATAGTTCGATTATCGCGTCGACGTTTGTAGGATTACATACAAGTATGCTTCCCACATGGAGTGTGCGTGAAGCGAATATTGTTGAAAACACTTAAAACTTTATTCTTTCAAATTATGTGTATTATTAGTTTGTAATGCTACACATTCTTCTACAATAAAGTTTTTAATGTGATAGGGACATTTGAAACATGCTGTATTGTAGGCCTCTCTACACAGATCATCCGCATTTTCTACCAAATCTTTTTATTTGTATTTTATACGCAGTCTAGGTTTTATTGTAAACATGAAAATCAAAAATACTGCTGCAATTATTCAGGTACTCAAAGAATATCAGACGAAAGAGCAAAACATGTTTCCAAAAGAAGCAAAGTACATTCACTAGAGTTAATAATATATATGCCCATTCTCAAGAGACAACAGAAGATGTTGTAACCTCCCCAGAGAAATTTTGAATAATTTAATGACAATGACAATAAATGTGAGAACTAGCAATCTGAAACAAATGTAAGCTGCCCACAAAAAATGTAAGAATATTTAAATGTTAATGAAAACGCAAATAGACCGAAATGTCGATCTTTAGGCCCTGTTCAATAATTAAACTCAAATTCTTACCTCAGTAAAACTGGATCTGCTCTTATTTTTCGCGATAGCTTGGAGGAAATGCATTGTAAATATTCTTTTTGAATTTAAGTAAATTTTCTTTACAGGAAATGGAAGGCAAATATTCTTTCAATGAAATGTTTGTTTTGTTAAAGTGCTTGGTTTGAAAACAAAATTATTATTGGGGCGATTGTTGAACAAATTAGTTCAGTTAATTTACATTACATTATCAGATGTGCGCAATGCTGCTTCATTACCTTATTTAAAATTATATAACTTGTCGTGAATCTTGACCAGAGTGCCATGTCGACGCCCGCCGACTCCTCACACAACAGCTAACTCTCTACATGCTACTGAACTCTACTGCGACTAGACCGCAACTGCACTCTCGCGCTACTGAACTGCAACTGAACTGCACTCTCGCGCAGTCAAGCGCAGACAAGGAACGACAAATAGCTCTCTGGTCAGAGACTCTACAATACCTCGCCATCGCCGCCACACAACATACGTGTTTCATAACCCTCCACTGGGGGGGCAAAAATTTGGCAGCGATGGTGAGTCATTTGGACTTGCCAAGCGCGGCAAAATTTTTTCTTAACTAATTAAATTTACAATTACAGCATATATACAGATGTAGTACATGAATTAAATGTGGTGCACATGCACCGAGTACAAAACATTTCAGACAAAGACAAAATGTGAGTACAAAACATATTAGCAAATCAGAAAAATGTATATACAAATTATTTGATAGATAACAAAGTGCACACGCTCTGAAAAAATTCTTTAGCATTTTCAGAATAAATAAACAGAATGGCAAAAAATCATGTTGACAAGTGACATGAGTGCACATGCACTGCAGTTGAGAACATATTAGCAAATGACGAAATGTATATACAGTGAGTAACAAATGACATAAGTGCATACGCACTGAAGTATTGAACATATCAGGAAATCATAAAAAGTATACAGAATGAGTACAAATCATATTGAAAAATGAGAAAAGTGCACAGGCACTGAAGTTCAGTAGAAAACATATTAACATATAACATAAGTGCACATGCACTGAAAAACTCTTTAGCATTTTCATAACAAATAAACATAAAGGTAAAAATAATTTTGATAAGTGACATAAGTGTACATGCAGTGCAGTTGAGAATATATCATCAAATCAGAAAATATTAATAAACGGCAAAAATACACACGCACTGCAGTACAGAGCATATCAGAAAGTCACAAAATACATACGAATGAGTACAAATGGCATAAAGTGCACACGCACTGAAAAACTCTCTAATATTTTAACGACAAATAAACCTACTGAGTACAAATCATGTTGACAAATGACAAAAGTGCACACGGGCTGTAGTACACTCTAGTATTTTTCTGCAACAAACAAACAAATCAAGGAGTGTAATAAAGTGCACATGCACTATAGAAGTCTTTAGTAATTTCAGGATAACTGATCTTATTAACAAAAGAAAGGAAGTGCACACGCACTGTATATGACTTTTTCATTTTACAAGAATTAGGGAAGGAATAGGAAGAATTGCATCACGGTTGTAGCACTTAGGTTGCACGCAGCTGCACTGAAAGTCCATATCTTTCCACAGAAGTACAACACCAAGTGAGACAATTTGCAGTTCTTTTCCCAGAAGTATTTATCAGCGTATCCAAGACACTGAAATGTCGTAGTAATATTCCCTGTTATCATTTTGGCAGTACATCAGGTACACCAAACAGTGGGACCATAATAACGTCTTCATCGCTCACGGTGGTGGACAGCATGTCGTGTCAACACCACGCTCTTACAAGGCACACCAACGTACAATTAGTGCAAAAACCAAATATAGTGCTCCATGATCATGAGGATGGACAGGACAAATGGATATTACAGTAATTCCAGGTAGTTAGGTCAGAAGGTGAAGGACATTAAGTCACATAGTAGTCTTCATTGAGAATTACATTAGTAGTTTGCGGCATTCATAGCCCAGTTATTGAACATTTCTGTACCATGTATTTAGTATTATAGAATAATGTTCATAAAATTAAATTATTGGCATCATGGGTAATCGTATTACAATAAACAGTGGCAGTCCTTGCCCAGTCACTAAGCATATTTAGTATGACAGAATAATATTCATCAAAAGTCATCATTGAAAAGGAGAGTCAATTATTGGCATAGCATTAACATAATTCATTGAGTTATACAAATTATTGGCACTCATTGGCCAGTTACCAAAACATGAAAAGTCATCATTGATTACAGGAGCTAATTAATGGCATAATTAATAACATAATTCATTTAGTTACATTAACTATCGGCACTAAATGGCCAGCAAGTATTGAATAGTATAAAACATTGTTCATCATTCGGTATTATTCAGAATTCTCTTAAATGAGTAGCATTATATGAAACTGGTGATACACACCATTAAGAAGTCATGATTAAAAATCAGTTAATTACAGTCATAGCATTAATAATCATGGGCATTATAAGTAGTCTCATTACAATAAACAGTGGCAGTTATTTGTCAGTTACAAAGCACTATTTTATATTATTTTTTTGTATCATTATGAAGTCATTACTGAAGCGACATACTATTCAGAGCTGATCAGTATTATTCAGAATTCTCTTAAACTAGTAGCATTATTTGGGACTGGTAATACATTTTTTTTTGTTTTTGTGCTAGCAATGCATTGCGTTGGGATCGATAATTAATTGCTGAGGCATAACAATATTTGCTTTTAACCTATTGCTGCAAATGAGGATAGGTAACGTCATTCGTCATCTGTAGCAAAGTTATGTAACAAGGCAGTATATGTGATCACATTTATATATGACAGACACAAATGGGTAAAAAATAAAAATGCAAGTACTAGGACAGGTATAATAAGTAACAGGTTTAGTAAGTATCATGAAAAGCTTCTCCTGAAAAGAAAAAATAAATACAAAATGGATTATTGAGCTGAAAGAAGAAACGCAGACTATGCTGAAAAGTAGTGAACTTCGAATTAACAGGTAGTGAAATGTGTATAAAAATGTGTTCCATAGCTGTCCTTTCCAAAACCTTCAGTCATCATACCATACGATATAAAACATACTGTCAAAACAAACTGCAACAAATACTTAAATAACTACATAGCATAAATACATAAACTTCAACATCATCCTCATCTGTAAAGAAAAAAAAACTCCATTATCCATATTATCTTAACTTCATTATTATCAGCACCTGTAAAAAAAACTTCATTATTCATAGTAGCATATTCTTCATCATTACTCTTCATCAGCATTCATTATCATCTGCAAAATATCACTTCATTATTCATTACGCAACTATTCCTTATCTCTAGCATATTTCATCACTAAAACTAAGATGTGTAGTTCTGTCTGACAGCCTGCATCAATCGCCTTGTATTCTGAAAGAAAAAATTAGTTAAGACTGCTATTCTACGATGTGTATAGTTTATTCTTGTTAATGCTTGTTAATTCTGATCCATTTACTCTTCCTCATAAGGTGTTTGCATCTTCTTCCGTTTATTCCGTATGTGAAATTCCCATTTTTGTTTAATTTATGTCCTTTACGTATCATTTCTTTCTGAAATCGATGAACAAAGATTAATGCCTTGCATTTAAATCATATACCCACTAAATAATGATACCCACTAAATAATGACTGGTTAATGGTGACATAATTAAGCATACAGCATAACATGATAGAAAACGTAATATGTCAAAAGCATAGACAGTGTTCAAAGGCAAAAATGTACAGAGAACATCACAATGCAGCAGAAAAAAAAAAGTAAAATATTCACGATGTTGAGATATCATAGGGCAAAAAATGTCAAAGTCAAATGGTGTGTTATACCTTAACTATTTCACAGTGCATACAAACAAAACATGAAAACAATCGTACATAAAAAAGACAAAATGTGACGTTCGTTGCGTTCAGCTTGTGTGTAGTGTAGTTAATAGAGGCGAGAATTAAAGACTTTAATGGAGAGAGAACTTGATAAAATTAATACGTCGTTACATAGAATTGCATAATTATTCATAAAATGCGTAAGTTCATCTGGAAAATATGCACGGTCTGATGTGTAACGACAAGAAGAGCGACCTGCTAACCTTACCTTGCCGGGCACTTGCCAAGAAAAAAATACGATAGTCATCAATAATTAGTCACGTGAATATAATTGCAGAAATGATCATAAAAATTAGTAAATAGCATTACAGTGTGATAAATCGTAAAGTATGTTCACTCAATAAAGGGTTTTATGTTGGATAAGTGGTGGTTTTCTTTCGATTTTCTGGTTCTCAGAGTTTCGACGTGTACAACATTGGGGTGAGGAATGCTGCGAATTCGATATGGACCTGCGTATAGAAGTTCAAATTTACTGCACTTACCTTTTATTTTATTGGATTAATAGTGTGTTCGTACTAATATCTTCTGTCCAATGTGAAAGACTCGGCGCGTACAAACCTGTTCTTGTTGTCTTCTCCGGCGCTCTGCGGCACGTTTGATGTTGTTCAGCGCAATGTCAATTATTTCGTGGTGTCGTAATCGACGAGATGTAGGAAATGTTACTAATTCTTTAATTTTGTTTGGTCGTTCAACGTTTTTCAGTATAACAGACGGAGATAGCATAGTGGATTCATTTGGAATGGAATTAATTACATCTTGGAATGAGAATATGTGTGTGTCCCAATCAATATGTCTTTTGTGGCAGTATATTCTACACAGTTTACAAATTTCTTTCATTAATCGTTCACAAGGGGTCGAAGAAGCATCGTACTTGGATATATAGATCGGAGAAATGTTTCTAGCTCGTAACGTGTCCATATAGCAGAACGAAATTGTGATCCATTATCAGAAATTACTCTCATCACATGCCCTACATGAAATAGAAAATGTTTTACAAATGCTTACGAAACAGTTTTAGCAGTAGCTTTGCGTAACGGAGTGAAAGTAACAAATTTTGAAGTGAGTGCAACAGCGACAAAAATGTAGCAAAAACCTCTGTTAGTTCTCGGAATTGGACCAAAAATATCTACTGCGGCCATATGTCTTAATTTAACAGGTACAATGGGATATAATGGAGGAATATGTGAAGTGGTGTCTGACTTAGCTTTCTGGCAAATTTTACATGACGCTAAAACTCGTCGTATACGTTTTTCCATGTTGGCAAAATAACAGTTCTGTCTCAGTATAAGAAAACATTTTCTGGCTCCGTAATGTGCATAACTTAAATGAGTATACCATATTAATTTGTTAACCAGTTCGTCAGGAATGCATAATAACCAATTGTTGCTGTCAGGATGAGAGCGGCGAAACAGAATGTCATTGCGTACAGTGTAGTGGTTCCTAATCGTAACATTATTCTTATCTTGCCAAAGGTGTTTAATTTCTTTCCACACATTGTCTTTACTTTGCTCTTGTGCTATGTCCTGTAATGACGACGAAATAAAATTTTCAAATGCAACTTGCTGAATGTACATGACGCTGAAATTTGCTTTGCAGCAGTTGGTTGCGACGTCTTGCTGATTGTTGCTGAGAGAACGAGATAGTGCGTCTGCTACAACATTTTGTGTGCCGGGAATGTGAACTATTGTAAAATTAAATTCCTGTAAATAAAGTTTCCATCTGCTTAATCTGTCGTGAGTGAATTTACCCGAAAGTAAAAATTGTATAGCTCTGTGATCTGTGTAAACGGTGGTATGTCTGCCATAAAGAAAGTGCCGACATCTCATAAATGCCCAAACAACACATAATGTTTCAAGTTCTGTAACGGAATAATTTCGTTCCGCAGGTGACAGAATGCGGCTTGCAAATGCAATGTTTTTAATTGCTGTTGAGCCATCTTCTTCAATTTCCTGAAAAATGAGTACGCCTAAAGCTGTGTTGGAACTGTCGGTGGCAATGGAAAAATTTCTGGTAAGATCTGGGTGCGATAAAAGTGGAGCATTCAACAAAGCATGTTTCAGGTTCACGAATTCAGAATGTGCTTGCTTATCCCATGACCAAATAGCATTTTTACCTGTTAATTGGCATAATCTAGGTGTGTCTAAAGCAGAGTGATGAATAAATTTGCGAAAAAAGTTAATTAAGCCCAAAAAACTGCGTAATTGTTTCTTTGTCGTAGGAACAGTAATGTCACGTAGAGCCTGAAGTTTTTCCGGGTCAGGCGCAATGCCTTCTGCTGAAATTACGTGTCCAAGAAATTTTATAGAAGTTTTACCAAAATGCGATTTACTAAGATTAACTGTGAGTCCTTGTACATGAAAAGTTTGTAACAGTTGTTTAAGAATCAGATTGTGTTCAGACCAGTTAGCTTCTGCGATAAGAATGTCGTCTACGTACGTCGTGATTCTGTCTTTAAATTCTGTCGGAAGTATTGTGTTCAAACCGCGAATAAAAGCTGCAGAGGAAATAGTTAAGCCGAACTGTAATTTACAAAATTGATAACAGTCACCAAAACAGAGAAAAGCTGTATATTTTCTGCAATGCGGATGAAGTTGAAATTGCCAAAATCCCGATTTCAAATCTAATGTAGAATAAATATCCGTACCATGAAATTTCTGTAGCAGTTCCTCTAAAGTCTGTGGTCGATCTGTTTCATTAATAATAATGTCATTAATGTGACGTGAATCAAGTACGAGGCGAAGTGAGCCATCTTTTTTCTTAACAATATGTAGCGGGTTTATGTACGGACTAACTGCTGGTTCAATAATTCCTTGATCGAGCATATCTTGCAATTCTTTTTTAACCTGTTCTCGGTGGATATATGGAATGGGATAATGCTTTGCTTTAAATGTATCGTGCTGTTTAACTTGAAATTCATACATAAATCCGGTCATAGTACCAGGAATGTTGTCGAAAACTGGAGCTTGCTGTAAAAGAATTTTGTGTAGTTGCGTGCGTTCGTCGTCTGTATTTGCATTGCTTTGTTTGACTTTATCGGAAATCATCTGCATTACGTCGTAGTCAGTTTCGTCTGGAGTATTATAGTTGTGTACGTACGTATCAGTGAACAATGAGGGATTACAGTCTATGTTACGTAACACGGAAATGACCTGTGTGCAATTAATTGTTTCTTCTTCTGCCGATAATGAGTGCTGAAATTCTAAAGCCAATTGCACATTTTCATCCTTCAACATTAAATAGGAATTTTGAAAATCAATAATTGCGTCGTGTTGTACCAGAAAATTCGTACCTAAAATAACGTCTGTTGTCAATAAAGGAACAATCCAAAAATTTGAGTGAAATGTGTGACCTGCAATTCAAAATGATAAATGCGTCTGTAATTTAACGTCTACTCCTTTACTCGATACTGCTCCTTTCACTTTCATTTTGCCTAAAGGTAATGTGGGATACGTATTCTCTTTGTTACACTCGTTAAAAGTTTCCTCATTTATAACTGACATAGGTGATCCGGAATCGATTACTGCTGAAAATTTCGATGAACCAATTTTAACTTCGATGACAGGATGTGAAATAGTTTTCTGAACAACTGGTCTTTCCTGTAAAAGAGTGTCTCGGATGTCGTCAAAAGTAATGACATTTTCGTGAACAACATTTTGCGTGACAAAAGTAGTGCTTGTGTTATTGAAAGATGCGATCTGTACAGTATCTAGTCAAATTCTATCTGGCCTATTATTATTTTCTGGAGGATGTTGCGGCATTTCTACTATTTGAACTGTTCTATTACTTCTTCCAGACGTGTTATGCTCTGGATGGTACCTACTGTCTGGTTCATTCATAAGAATATGTTGTTGTTGATCATTTTGTTGCTGGTAAGACCGACTGTTATTATATGTACGCTGAAAATTGTCCTCATTATTTTTACGTCTGTCGTAATAGTCATTCCTATACGGTGCATTGCGATAGGAATTGAAATACTGTGTTTTCTGTACGTAGTTGTTCCTTTGCTGCCGTGCGTTACTATTTGTTGTATCAGGGACTATACGTGCACGCGGCGAAACATTAAAGCCTGGTTGACCTTGTGCATTCCATTATTGGTTAGGTATGTTAACCGGCTGACTTTCATGCTATTGTGGTGGAAAACGTCTATTGTTACCAAATGTGCTTCCTGTTGCTGAGAATTTTGACGATATTGATAATTAGAATTTTGTCTGCTATTAAAGTTCTGGCAGGTGTCGTGCCTAAATCGTCTTTTACTTTTACTGTTGAAATTAAGTGGCTGATCGTAATTCCTGTATGTATGTTGACCTTCGTTGTTATGTGAAAAATTTTTGTTTACAAAGGAATAATCAGATTGCTGTACTTCCAAAAGCAGCAACAGATCTCTGAATGCCGAAGTGTTTTCTTTTTGCTGACCTGTTAAAAGTGACACTCTTAATGATCGTGGTAATTTAGAAATGCATAATTGTATGAGTGCAGATTCACTATATGGTTCACTTAGATACTGGTTTTGTTGGACCATGTGCTCAAAGAATTGCGTGAC
Source organism: Schistocerca nitens (assembly GCF_023898315.1). Lineage (NCBI taxonomy): Eukaryota > Metazoa > Arthropoda > Insecta > Orthoptera > Acrididae > Schistocerca > Schistocerca nitens. The sequence continues at coordinate 182,027,254 of NC_064622.1, read as the reverse complement.
ACTGGGAAAATTTGTGTTCTCATAATTCGGTAAACTAATTAACTGATCTTTAATTCCGCGCTGTGTCGTCTTCGACCAATATGCTGATAGAAAAGCATTCTGAAACTCTTCTACCGAGTAACATTGTTACGGGCCAAGTCGGTGGAAAAGCAAAGCTAAACTGTTGTATCCAATCCAGTGGGTGAATCTGTGTTCTGTCATTCTTAAACACTTTAAATTTTCTCACGGACAGAAAATGTTTGTAATCAAAATTATCGTCTCTATATGACGGAACAGGTTCTGTATTGTAAGAGAATCTATTAGTCTGTGTCTGTTCTGAATCTAAATCGTATACTCTCTGTTGATTACCTAAATTACACGCACTGCGTGAGTCTGGCAAATGTTCGAAAAGTGGCGTCTGCTGTGATGTGTTATTAACTGAAATATTTTTCATCTCTGTTACTTCTTGCTGTAAGCTTGACAATTTTCTACGCAACGTGTTATTAGATGAATCTATCTCATTAATTGTTTGCTGTAAATTTTGGAATTCTGGTGTTTGATTAAATGAAACCGGTGAGGTATCGTCTGATTTATTGTCATTAGTACTTTCGATAACATCAATACGACTGGCCAATTCATCATATTTTTCAGTCAGTATTTTTACCTGATCATCGGTTTTAGTGTCAGAGGCATTAATCTGTTTTTGCAATTTACGTGTAGTTTCGTTCAGTTTTTTAACGTCAGCTTTGACGACATCGGAATCCTGTGTTATTTCTAATTGTTCAAATCTGTCTGTCACTGTCTGAATATCTGCTGTGTGTGTATCTGTTTTTGATTTAAGATCAGAAATTACATCACGTAATTCCGCGTTCAACTGTTCGATGGTATTAATTTTGTCGGACACTGTAGCAATATTGTTGTCTACGTATGTTTTTGCTTTCGCAAACATTTTACGTTTGTCTTCTTGTCTCTGTGCAGTGATTGTTTCCATTACTTGACGTTTTACTTTATTTTGATCCTGAATAAATTTGCGGAAACGCGTATCACTGTTTTGTATGTGGTGATTAAAACGTTCGTCAATCTGAGTGTTCTGTTGGTCGAATTTCGCGTCTATCTTAGCATCCATTGTCTGCGAAAGTTCTGCTGTCATTAGTTTAAACTCGTCGCGTAATTGTGTAGCTTTTTCAGAGCATTGTTTAGTGACTCCGATAATTTCATCTCCAAGTGTTTCTGTTGCAGCTGTTTGCATTTCCCTTAATTCCTGAGCAACTGACCTAATTTCTTCGCTACTTTTTCTTGAACAGGCCTCAATTTCCTCGCGTAACTGTTCCTTAGTATCATGACACTGCGCGGCAACGGCTCTAATCTGTTCACTAAGCTGTCTGGAATTGTTGTCTAATTTTTCATTAAGGTTGTCTTGTTTTTCATTCTGTAGTTTGACCTGTTCACTAAGTTGTTTGAGCTCTTCATTATTATTGTCTAGTTTTTTATTAAAGTGTTGTTTGAGATCTTCACTCTGTTGTTTATTTGATTCAAGAATTTGTAGCAATAATGCCCTAATTGGATCCGACACAAAACTAGCATTTCTATTCTCTGTGCTGTTTAATGGTGGATCTGGAATTGTCTCGCTGTCTGTAACCATTTGGTTATTCTGTGATTCACCAAAAAGTTTGCCTATCGGATGCGTACTGTTAGTCACTATCTCCGAATTGAATGAATCCGTCGTACTTTCAGTACACTGTTCATTTTCATTAGAAAAATTTGTCTGTACGTTATTTGAATTTTCCAAACCGGGTGAGTTAAGCTGGGCAGCGCTCATTACAACAGAACGCCCCGCGTCATCGATTGTCGTGAAATCAACAGAGGACATAACCGAGTTCGTTTGTTCATCATTAAGACAAAAATCATCATGAGTGGTTGGAACGCACTGATTGTCAGTGAACGCAGGATTGTCATCATTACACTGCGTGTCACTAGTACTATTGGTGAAGTTATTTAATTCGGTTATTTCGTTCATAATACCTCACGATACACTATTCACAGTCTTTCGCGGCATTTTCACAATAGTCACAATTATTCACAAAAGAAATAAGCACAATGCAAAAGCAACACACAAATACAACAGAGCAACGAATTGCCGATGATCTGAGGAAAGAAAGTCACAAAATTAGTAAAAGCGTTGCGCCAAATGCTAATTATATTTAAACAAATAAGAGCAGATATCTGGCTACGTTTCAGAAGATTCTCAACGAAATACGATCCTGGACTGGATGTCGCCAAGTGTAACCTCCCCAGAGAAATTTTAAATAATTTAATGACAGTGACAATAAATGTGAGAACTAGCAATCTGACACAAATGTAAGCTGCCCACAAAAAATGTAAGAATATTTAAATGTTAATGAAAACGCAAATAGACCGAAATTTCGATCTTCAGGCCCTGTTCAATAATTAAACTCAAATTCTTACCACAGTAAAACTGGATCTGCTCTTATTTTTCGCGATAGCTTGGAGGAAATGCATTGTAAATTTTTTTTTTTGAATTTAAGTAAATTTTATTTAAAGGAAATGGAAGGCAAATATTCTTTCAATGAAATGTTTGTTGTGTAAAGTGCTTGGTTTGAAAACAAAATTATTATTGGGGCGATTGTTGAACAAATTAGTTACAGTTAATTTACATTACATTATCAGATGTGCGCAATGCTGCTTCATTACCTTATTTAAAATTATATACCTTGTCGTGAATCTTGACCAGAGTGCCATGTCGACGCCCGCCGACTCCTCACACAACAGCTAACTACATGCTACTGAACTCTACTGCGACTAGACTGCAACTGCACTCTCGCGCTACTGAACTGCAACTGGACTGCACTCTCGCGCAGTCAAGCGCAGACAAGGAACGACAAATAGCTCTCTGGTCAGAGACTCTACAATGCCTCGCCATCGCCGCCACACAACATACGTGTTTCAATGTCTATGAACTGATACGCAACAAGAATTACAACAAGAATAACAAATGATTCTGCAGTCAGAACCTTTACCAGGAATGACAATACGGCGGCCGAATACAAGCAGAAAATGGAATTAGCAAAGACCAAATGAAATTAAATCTAAGTTCACTATCTTAATAACGAGATTTTATGAAACGAGATGGTCATAACCGACTTAAATATGTCTAATGATAGTAGACTGTAAAATCAAGAACACAAAAAGACATACAGCAGAAAGACATACTCTTATGAGACAGGATGTTAACAGTGTGGATTACCAGTATTACATTGTAACCAAGACAGAAAGAAACGGAGAATTAATATACCACTATGCTATCACAAATATGTATTATGATACTAGTTATAATAAATAAGAGAAAGAGTGTAACTGATTTACATAATGACAGGGAAACAGTGGAAGAACACAAGACAATGTCCAGGTCTAGATGCTGTCTGTTCGTTAATTCTAATATTTGTCTATCTGTCTCTTCTTCGGTATTGACATCTAGAGTGCTTTCCTGGATAACTGTTGGCTGATCTTGTGTAAATACCAGCGTAAGAATTTCTGACACCACATAGAGAAGGGAATATTACTCTAAGGAATCTTGAAAATTCTTTCTAACAGCACCCTATAATCCCGTGTCCCCTCTCCTCTTAATTAAAATTCCGAAGACGAGCAACGGAAGTGATATCGCCTTTTCGTGCCGAAACTTTTATCTCAGTCGTTGGAAGTTTGTTAGCAGCATTGCTACGCAAGGAAAAAGTTGCGAGTTCAGTGCAGCTGCAGGAATGACCACTGAATTAACAAAACAGAAACAGTTATTACATCTGCAAACAGTGTGCATAAATTGTGCGCAATCACTATCGTCATACGTAATAAAACTTTCTGCCGGATTAAAACTATGTGCCGGACCAACACTGGAACTCGAAACTTTGGCTGCAGTAGGAAATTCTCTATGGATTGGGCTGACTGTGCAGAATTAACACTCCTGGATGGATGATACTGTTGAAAAATAGCTTAGCTACAGCAGCGAGAGTTGTTTACGGAATGAACCTTTCTCTATATAGCAAAATGTGCTTTGGTTTGAAACTTCCTTGTGGATTAAAACTGTGTGTCGGAGCGAGAATCGAACTGTAACGCTGCCGGCATGGAATGATCATAAGAGAAAAAGTTACATTCATGTGCACCATCACACCATCAGGTAGCAATACATGTACATTATCATATGCATATGTAACTTTTCAGACAAAAATATCAGTTCTTTTCATTGTTATTGTTGCTTCGACTGAATTTTTTTTCGTATTCTCTATGTTTTCGATTTTTATTTTACCCATTTCACTCACATTCGATAGTGTCTCGGTGAGTATTTGCTGGCATGGATGCCCTTATCAAGCCGCTACACGAAGCCCACATAAGCTCGTCTTCATCTGTCATTATGGTTATTACCACATAGGTTACAAATCTTATTTAGAACAATAAGACATCTTCTCACAGTATTTTCACCATCATTCTCTAAAATATTTAGTTCACATCATCAGGTCACATGAAACATTTATACAAAAAGAATGAACTAAATACACTGCCGGGAAAAAAGTTGGTACATCCTTTTAGACTTCTCCAAAGCATTACAGATTTATTGTTTCAACAGTGCATATGGAGTACAAGAAAGGATTATGTGTACAGATCAATAGCACAAGCGGTTCTTAGGGAAGGTAGGGCGGGGCTAGTTGAAAATCGGAGTAAGTTGGGCAATCGAAATATCTCGGAAACTATTCAGCGCACACTAATGCATCAAATTGCGGAAGGAAGCGGTTTTGGGAGGGGAATCCACCGCGCGACCGCCCGTGGCGACTTGTCGGTCGAGTGAAGTACACGTGTGCATTGTTTATTATGTGATCAAAAAGTAAGATAATCGTAAACCGGAATATTTCTTCTGTAATAGTCAAATGTTATCCGCTTTCAATCAGGTAAGCGTTGAACTTACATAAATTTAGTATATTTTTGATATGTATAAATGTTCTAGATATAATTGTAACAGTTGTTTCGTAACCTTACTTTTGTTTAAAATTTTTGGGTTGAGGTTAGTTCAGCTATAGTTGCTTAACTAACCCCACGACTTAGAACGAAAGTAATCTGGTATCCCGGTCGGACGATTTGGAAAGCCCTCTGGAAGGCATGGACTTCTGTGACTGCCGCTAGAAGGCACTTGTCACACCCGCGAGCGCCGCCGTTGCCGCCACAGCCCTGTGAGCGGAGACACGCCCGCCGCTCCAGCGAACACCAGCGTCCGCCCTTTATAGGCCGCGGAGCCACAGCACGCTCTTCAGTCGTCTCGACTGCACTTTCGTGAACTCCTATTGCTTACGTTTATTTTGTTTTAGGATGCGGACTTGTAAAAGAAAGATCACAAGAGGTTCTTACACTACTGAAGACTTAAATGATGCAGCAAAGGCTGTCAATGGTGAGGGGTAAAAGTGGGAATGCCGCCGCCAGAGAATTCGGTATCAAACGAATGACTTTGACAAGATTTTTGAAGAAATTAATTGAAGGTGGTAATTCATCCGTGCATAATACAATACCGAGGCAGATATTTTCCCCCACGCAAGATGACTGTAAAAAAAAAAAAATAAAAAAAAAAAAAATAAAAAATAAAAAAAAATGTTAAAAATGGCGCCAATCTTCTATGGATATTCCCCAAAAGATGTTCATCACCTTGCTTAGGAGTGTGATGCTAAATTTAGCATTAAAATTCCATCCTCCTGGACGGATAATAAGATGGCCGGAAACGGCTTACGATGTTTCTAAAACGAAATGCGGAGCTAACCATTCGAAAGCGGGAACCAAGCAGCCTTGGTAGGGCAACATCATTTAATGCTGTGAATGTCAAAGCTTTTTTTTTTTTTTAATTAGCTGAAGTGATGATGAAACATGGATTCAGTGCTCATGCAAATACATTTGATTTCGTCAGCTATTCTATTAAGATAGTAGGAAAGCCATTTACAAAAGTGGATCTAAACAGAGGAAATTTTGTAGCCAATGATTTCGGATAGTATCGGTAGCAGATAAGTTTTAAGTCGATTTGTGTCATTACACTGATTAGAAATACCATGAACAAGCCTTCTGGAGTGCTGACTATCTTTTATCCTGTATAACTGTCAAATATTAAACAGGTCACACAAACAGTACCTGAAAAATGTGTTGTTGTCCGATTGACCGCTTACAGACCAACGGCCACAGCACGTGTCATGTTGACCTGAGACGGGAATGTCACCGCAGCATCCCACTAGTACGAACCAGTGGTATCTATTCAAGATTTCGCGAGACTGAAGGCGGAACGCGTACCCCTTTCTTTTCGATTCTGCCTAGATTCTAAAGCGAGTTGACTCCCTGTGCGACGTAAGAAGTGCCGACATTAGTAGTGGGCTCAGCGTGGCAGGTTCGCACGCACCTCAACCAGTCACGATGTTGTAAAAGCCTCTGTGGGAACTCCTCAGTATTCTCACAGGTCACCTGCAGCCGTTTGCGCTTCGCTGTTGAAAGCTGGCAACAGTGCTGCTAAATGTCAGGGAACTTCTTCCGCCGCCTCGACTGTGGGCGGTACTAATGTTAACTGAGGTTGGTAACACTTTTGCAGCCGTCTGTGGCGAGTTTTTTGTGTCGCAAGGTTCGATAAAAGATCGTAGTTCTTGTCTGTCAGCGCAGTAAGGTCAGAACGTGTACTGTGTAGGTAATAATGTGTCGTTTTTCTACATACCATCAGTATCAATACATTTCTCAGTAGGTAGCGACGCTACCGCAGATAGTTGCGTTGTAACCAGTTGGCAACACTGCCAAAGTTTTATATTTCTATTTATTTTCGACTTTTCTTCTAGATTACCACTCACGACCACCAAATTATTGTGGTATCTCAGTTGCTGCCCCATACAATCCAACATACAATGTAATCACACATCGACTAGTATGAGGAGTGTTTTTTAAGTAAGTACCGTTTTGAAATTAAAAAAAAGACATACTAAGATATCTCAATAATTTTATTTTTACATGAAAGCCTGTACGTTAACCTACGCACTGACGCCATTACAGTCTGATTCTTCCTTGATTACGTTGTGTACTAAGTGTTTAAGATGCCTCCGATAATCATGAGTCCCGCCGACTGTGAAGTACGGGCTGTTATAAGATTTCTTAGTGCCTTCGTGAGATCTGTGCAGTTCACGGAGAAAACATTATGAGTGATGGAATGGTAAGAAAGTGGGTGAGAACATTTAAAAATGGCCGCACAAATATTCTTGATGAACAATGGAGTGGGAGTCCTTCGGTAGTTAATGAAAGTTTGGTGCAGGAAGTGGACAATAAGGTGAGAGAAAACAGACGCTTTACCATTTCCTTCTTGCGGGATGACTTTCCTAATGTTTCTCGTAGTGTTTTGTATGGCATTGTGACCGATCATTTGAATTACCAAAAATTGTGCGCACGATGGGTACCGAAAATGTTGACGGATGTGCACAAAACCAAACGTTTAGACAGTGCATTGACTTTCCTTGAGCGGTACCACAACGACGGTGATGATTTCTTAAGCCAAATTGTTGCGGGCGATGAAACATGGGTGGCCTCCGTCACACCAGAATCAAAGCAACAGTCCATGGAAATTGAGCAAGGGCATCCTTTTGCTGCAAGACAATGCCCGTCCGCATGTGGCGAATCAGACCAAAGACCTCATCACATCTTTTCGATGGGAAACTCGAAATCATCCTCCGTACAGCCCCGAACTTGCACCCAGTGACTACCATCTGTTCCTGCACTTGAAGAAACACCTGGGTGGTCAGCGTCTTCGAGACGATGACGAAGTCAAAACAATGGTGATGCAGTGGTTAACAAGTCAGGCGGCAGACTTCTATGAGGAGGGTACTCAAAGACTGGTACAACGTTATGACGAGTGCCTCAATATTGACGGAAATTATGTAGAAAAGTATATTAAGGTACAGGCTTCCATGTAAAAATAAAATTATTAAGATATCTTAGCACGCCTTTTTTTAATTTCTCAACGTTACTTACTTAAAAACACGTCTCGTTTTTAGCAAATCAGAAATACTGTTGTATCGATGTAGATGCTCACACTTATACGAAGAAGGTCAAAGGTAATAAAACTGCGTATTACTCCGTGCCATTCTGAAGAAGGAAATAGAAAAAATACGTCAGTAGTTTCATCAACAAGGAACTGACAGGTGAAGCAATATAACCATGTTAAGAGCTTTACTCATTATTATTGTAATACTTCTAAGACATTCCAGCGATGAGTTGCAGCAATTTCTGAGACTATTTCCCCCAAGTGCAGTCGGATATTAGCTAGAAACCACCCCCCCCTCCCGTACTCCCACCGTCATCAACAATAGCCCCTATCTAAACTTGAAAACTTTTGCTTTTAAAATGACGAAAGATAAATAAAATTTAGTTTTTATAGATATTATATTAAACCGAAAATTAAGCTATCAATGGAACAGTTAGTACTGCTTATTCATGACAACACTTCATATAGAACGATGAAGCAATTCTCAGTGCATCGCAAGTGCTACCTACAACTCCTCCTTAGAAAGAAAGTTTACTATCCACTCCGTCACAAAAATGCTTCCTCAGCAGCTATCGTCTCCCTACCCACACTTTCTTCACCAATAACCTGCACCTCAATAAAATCCGGCAACTTAAAATACGTGCGCTATACTTATTGTTTTTAAATCACTCGATTGCTAGGCTTTTTACTCCTGAAGTGGCAGAAATTGGAAGTCTTCAGAATTCAATGCTTTGTGTCTGATCAGTACCACCTACACTACTACTGCTACTAAAATATGAAACTTCCCCTTTAGAAAAATTTATACACGACTGTGCTTAAACTGACACACAATATTTTTTTAGCGCAACGCAATCTGACTTTCAATAATCTCTACAACAGAATGGCCCTGACTAACATTAAACTATACCTTTCACAAATCACTTACCTCACAAAAATCTTCGCTACTCAAGCTACTGCAATACAGCGAGCGCCACTACTGCCAGCTAAATAAAAGATTCAAAGTACTGAAGGCACTAACTACTGATAGGGATAGTTAGCAAATGAAAGATATTAATAAAGAACAATCAATGTATTTACCTTAATAGTCATAATATATATAGCAGTTCATGACAAATTACAAAACTCCGCCATCTCTCTCCCCACATCCACCACTGCTGGCGGCTCACCTCCAACTGCGCAACGCTACGCGCTGTTCACAGCCAGCTGCCTAACACTACAATGGCGAGTATTACAACAATGCAAAGCAGCCACAGACTGCACACAGCACAGCCAGTGATTTTCATACAGAGGTGGCGTTACCAAAAAAAAAAACCTAAACAGCCTACTTACATAGCCCCCATGCTCCCCACAAAAAATTTTACAAATTGGTTTGGGCGGTGGCCAATACATATTTGCTAAAATTTTTCATAATCGTAATTACAATAACAAAGAAATCAAATGCACAGACTTATTGATACAATGTTGGTCAATAGCTAAAATTTTCTCACAGTCCATAAAGACAGTCCTGATCATTCATCACATTGCAGTGTTTTTCTCAAAGTCTGAGCAGTAAAAGAAAATGCACACGGAAGTAGTGGATTTCCATGCAGTCTTGAAGAAGTAGCGTTGTCCTTCCAACGGAAAGACAGTGCTGACTCTTGACATGCTGACAGGTAATGGGCCACAACAGAGCAAACCCACAGCGGAGTCAGTCGAAGTTTTGAAGAGTATTGGTGGGTAGGTCATCACAGAGCAGACCCACTGTAGTCCTGGTAGAGGTTACGGTATTGGTGGGCCACCAGAGGTGCAGACCCACTGCAGTCCTCGTAGAAATAATGGTATTGATGGATCATCAAAGATGTAGACCCACTGTAGTCCTTGTAGAGATAATGGTACTGGTGGGTCATCAACGATGCAGACCCACTGTAGTCCTTGTAGAGACGGCCAGCAGCCATCTGTTGTGACTGTGCAGGTGCACAATCACAATTGAAGAGTCTTGCGGATAATACAGTAAGTCCATAACCACCACTTGTGCATTCACAAAGTTTTGGGAATTGTCCTTAGAACCAGCAATGCTGTTATTCAGTCCCTTTCTGAATTATTAACACACGTGCAAACACTAACAGTCCCTACTTCTCACATATTGTCCATATACTATGACCAACAGAAACGTGTGCAGTGAAATGTAACTTACAAGTTAATAATATGATGAATTGGTGTCAATTACAATTTTATAACAGAAGAATACAATTACAAAGGTACAAAATACATCATTAAAGAACATAACAATACAGATAACATTTGTAGTACTAGGGGCTTTACAAAAGAATAGAAATAAACATATACATCAGTGTTACAGGAATTATGACATAAGTTCATACATAAAAGATTAGAATAATTATTGAAACATCGACTTCACACATGAGCATTAAAACAAAACGGAATAAATAATGTCTAAGCATATTTACAAGGTAAATAACATATTATTAATGCCAATTATATTTGAGGATAACAGTATTCCTCATCATAGTGAATGTAGCTTAGGATTAGAAAAATTCTACAATATAAGTCTTATCAGATAAACATATAAATACAGGAAAAACATAAATACACAAGGGAACACAAACACATAGTGGGATAACACAAGGAAAGGACAGGGTTTCTTTTGCTGCAGTATTTTGCAAACAAAACTTTCTTTACTTCTCGGAGATCTCCCTTCGTTCCTCACTATTTCCAAAAAGTCCTAGCTATACCTGTTTTCTGTACTTTTTTTGTATGACTTCTCAATGCATTTCTTCCAGTTCATCGCAGCGCAGTCTCTTATATAGTCTACCCCCTCTTAAGCTAACTTAAATCTACTGAGCTCAGATGCTAAACTAAGGGACGAGGCAATGCAGCAGCACAAAACAATTAACACAAACAGCAATGATCCAAAATACAAATGGCGAAGCAAGCAACATAAATTACAACTAACATAAGGCAATGAGCAGCAAACAAGAAAAATAAATCAGTAGTAAAACTGGCTTAACAGAGTAACACAAATTAAAATTCAGTAGCACTATGCCTGGCAAACAGCAGCAGCAAAAAAAAAAAAAGAAAAAACTTATCTCTAAACATGACATAGCTCAAGCAGAAAAAATATTACACTAAAAATGGCCATGTCTAATACCTATGTCACATCTTAACACTAGAGTGATGCATCACGATAACTTACTCTACCAAAAAAATTACCAAGTAGTTGAAAAGAAAATTATGTATGCAGTTCCTGTTACTAGTCCCTTCTTATTGTTCTTTCCATTCCAAGAGCTCCTTTTTTGAAGAATGTGGATCATAAAGTAATTATTTAATAGATCTGTTGACAGAAAGTGTTCACATTAGCAAATGCATTTAATTTTATTTTATGAAACCAATGCTGCAAGACAGCTGGAAACCAGATATCAAATGAAATAAGCAATTACGCAAACCAAAGCATAAAAATATCATTCAATAGTCATGTGACATTTCATAAGTTAGTAGAAATTCTCTCAACTCTCGTGGAAAGACGCTTGTCAGAATCAGGTGTGCAGATGTAAAAAATATTTCTCGTCATTTCATTAGGCATTTCTGTAAATATCATAAATTAAGAGCTCCACAGTGTAAACATATGTTTTCAAGTTCGACCGTGTCGTTTTTGCGATGCTCTCTACAAAGGAACGTCAATAGTGAGGATAATGGCCTCCCTTTTTTTTTCTACCTGTGCCGCTGAAAAGGGCTCGCAATAATGCCTTTTTCTCCAGGAGTCTGACACACCTGGCCGCTCAGCTGTGTGCCCACGACGCATTACGTGCAGGTGGTCACTGAACTTTCTTACCTAAGTATTTACGACACCAGTTTCCGCTACAGTGACAGTCTCATATAAATATATTTCACAGGTCTAGAATTTGGGTTACAAATCTGTAGAAACAAAATCCTATAAATATAACAGTGTCCAAAAAATTTTCGCTGGCATTGTGATACATTCACGCATTTACACACATTTCATAACTCTTAAAGTACGATTCTCGGTTTACAACATCCTTTTTCACCAACCAGAGTCCCTAACTTCTATTCATTATTCATATACATATAAACACATAATCACATTCCTTATATAGCATCAGCTTATTGATCATAAACATACCTCAACAGCATAGTACACATCGTCGTCATAAAAATAACATCATAACACCTCAGTCAAATCTCAAAAACGTCGTAGCTTTCTGCAATAATTTCAAACCCTAAAAAATATTCTCTGCTCATTTCAATAGTGTCATCTACCTCAAACGTACCTTAAAAATCATGATCTCATACCAAATATATCATTCAAAGCTCTCATAATATCACAATGGGTCCAAAAAAATATGAACAGTTCACTAAGTACAGACAAAATACAATTTCGTAAGTGTGAAGTTATCCAACGGTATAATTACGTAAACATCTGTCACTGAGGTAGTAAAAGAAATGTTTGTCTCTCTCAGCTAAATAATCAGATAGCTGTGTAATTCTGTGTTAGAGAAACATGGTACCGATGTGTAAAGTTGTATAAGCAAATACCATATTAGCTAGGGCTCCTTGTGCTTGCCAAACACATGGTACACAAAGTAGGCGTGTACCCCCCTGAGGATTAATGTAATTATACCTTCAGGTGTTACAGATTACAGCAATGGGGTACTGTAGCGCTAAACTGTGCATCATGTTGTAAGATAATCTCTGTGGAACTGTCATAGTTATCGTCCTCTGTAAGCAAAGTTCTGCAGAAGTCAATGTACTTACCTCATGATAAACAAAAGTGAAATGCTTTGCGTATAGATATCTTAGTTATTACGCTTATTGTTGTGATGAAGAAAGTACTGTACTGTAACGTATTGTTGTGCCACGAAAAGGCAGTCTCATTGTAGCTATACCACAAAAGTTACTACTAAAACCTAAGTTACTACTAAAACCTGTTTCACTTTTCAGAAGAATTCAGAAAAACTGTGCAGATATAAAACAGATACACCGCAAAAGCAACATTGGTAATTGTCACCCATTAGTAGCGTCGTGATAAAATCGTGTAGCTGTCACATAAACTAACCACTGTGTCATCTGGTATCTCACTGAAAGTACTTTAAATCCAGAATGTATTTTCAAATAAACCAAAATGTTGCATTAAAATCTCATTAACAGTACTGGTAAATGTTCTAAGTATGTGAGCCTTATAGTCGTTACGTAATCGTGCAACAAATAAGCAAGAATGCACACACACAATAACACTGTGTCGTCTGTTCACTATAACAATGCATTCGCAATTTCTGTTGAAATAAGTTCTCTTGGTTCTTGACTGAATATTTAACTTCAAACAGTGTTGCATGTTAACAGTTTCTTAAGTCTGACAAAGCGTACTAGAAATGTGAAGTGAAAAGTTTTATGGCAAAGACAAAGTTAAAAAGCAGATTATCTTTCAATAAACGGTTTTACATGTGAAATATGGTGTAACCCCGTTGCTCTTCCTAGTACGCAGACTTTCAACTTTAACGCAATTGTCAAGTGGTATACGTCGGTAAAGAATACTGGAATTTTTCTCAAGGTTAGCGTCTATGTTATTTTTCTCGGAGCCAGCGGGTGCACGCGGCTGCCTGCTGTGCGAGTCATTGTCTGTCTCATTGTTGGCGTGCGCCGTTATTGGGATTAGGAGACCTAGCTTCTACAAATTCACGTTGTCGAAAGTGCCCTGCTCTGTTTGAATCCCGCCAGTTCTGATGAAATTCAGTTCTGTCGTTACGATCAAATCGTCTGTCGTCATGTTGGTAGTTCCTGTAGTTTCTTTCTTGTCGGTCATGTGGTGGAGAATTTCTTCCTGAATCGTAACTGCGCGCTGAAATGTTGCGTCTGAAGTTATTCTGTCTCCTTTGATAATAATTGTTTTGGTTCCCATATTGTCTGTTTCTAAGGTAATGTCTGTCATATTCGTTACTATGGAAATGCGATCTTTCTCTGTAACTATTGTTACTCTGCCAGTGGTTGTCATATGGGTGGTGTCTGTTTTGTTCGCGATTTGCGTTGTGAGAATAGCCTTGTCGTGTCCAGTTATTATTTCTGTCGTCACGGAATTGTGACGGATGTGACCTGTAATGATTGTTTTCCTGTTTTCGCATCCCACGATTGTCAGTGTCAATTTCCAGTTCTTGTAACAGTCCCTGAAAAGCCTCAATGTCGTCTTTGCAACGTCCTGCCAAAATAATATGTCGTAAATGTTCAGGCAGTTTGATTAAGCAAATTCGGATGAGTTCTGAGGGGCTGTATGGGTTTGAAAGATACTGATTCTTATGCAACATGTCTTCAAAATATTTCATAATACTGGAAAATTCAGATTGTTCGAAACGTTTCATCATTATGATGCTATGTTTTACTCGGTCTTGTGTGGCTTGAGACCAATATGCTGAGAGGAAGGCATGGTAAAATTCTCCTTCCCTGTGGCAATCGTGAATGACCGATCGCATTCTTACAGCTGGTTCATTCTCTAAGTAGCCACACATAAATTCTAATCTGTGTTCTAACGACCAGTTGGGAGGAAAACAATGAGAGAATTGATGGAGCCATGCTTGTGGACGAATGTCGTTGCCAGAATTCTTGAATGTTTTGAATTTACGTGTAGTAATGAACAGCTTATAGTCAAAATCATCATGTCGACAAGTCGCATGTCGGTCATTGTTACGTCGTTTCGGCGGTTCCATCTCAAAATTCGATGTACCTTGCCAATTTCTTTCATAATTTCCGAAGTGCCCTGTGTTGTTATTTTGTGTCTGTTCCGTATTTCTATGTCCCTCTTCCCGTACTGGAGCGCGAGTGTCCTCTGAAATATGTAATTCTTGTATTACTTGTGCCAAATGATCTTTTACTTCCCGGATTTCTCTTTTGTACTGTGTATTGATTTGATTTTGATTTTGTTTGAATTTTCTAATTTGTTCATACTCTTCTGTGTCAGTGAAGGCTACAGGTCTTGTGTCATTCAGATCATCATCTACCTTTGTAGATAAGTTAGTGACCTGAGCCGAAAGTTCGGCTACTTTCTCCGATAGTGAACACATTTCCTCAGTGTGTTTTTCTGAACCAAGTTTCAGAGTGTCCATTTGTGTTGAAATCGAATCTACTGTGTCCTTCAAGTTTTCCTGAGTTTTTGCAAGTTGCGTAACCGAATTGGTAGATGCAACTGAGTCAAATTTAGCTTGCAAGGTCTCATGATTTTCATGAACAGTAGTTTGCAGTTCTTTTATGGCTGCTTCGTGATTCTGTAGTGCATTTTCATGACGCGAAAAAATAGGTTGGAAATGCTCTCAAATTTGTGTTTTTACATCATTACAGACTTTTTGACATTTCGATTCGATTTTATGTAACTCAGTAGTTAAATCTTCACGTGTTTGTTCAAGTGTGGTGTGAAGATTTTGTTCCATTGCGTCTAACTGTTGCTGTGTTTGTCTCTGGTGTTGTTCCATTGTGTCTAACTTTTGAAGATTTTGTTCCACTGCGTCTAACTTTTGTAGCTTTTGCTGTGTTTGTCTCTGATTTTGTTCCATTTGTTTCTGATTTTGTTAAAGCGTTGTGTCTAACTTTTGTAGCCTTTGTCCCATTTGTTGCATTAATTGCAATAATAATGTATTAGTGTCTGGAATCTGTTTCTCTATGCTTTTTTGCAGTGCATTTTCACCGACAACATTCACATTTTGACAAGCAGAAAATGTGTCTTGACTCATTTGAGAAAACGGTGAGAACCCAAAACCTGAATCTACAGTATTTGCGAGATCGTGTCGTGTCATTTCGGATTCCTGAGGCGAGCTATTGCCGACCGATCTATCGATAATGCTTCCCTGTTCACCACTTGTTTCATTGCCTACGCCATTATTTGACGCCCGCTCCATTTCCCTATGCACAGTTACCAAATTACTACTTTGAATGTCTGTTACTTCATTACACAGTGGTGCTGATAAGCTACGCTCGTCGTCACTATTATTTCTCAGTTTACTTTGGAGCCTAGTGTTACGTTTTTCACACGCCATTATTGTCAGAATATTTCACACGATAACACAGAAAAGAACAATTTGAAGAGCAAAAATAAGAGAACACATTAACATAGCACTGAAAATAATATCTAGTTAATTGCAGCTGCGAAATACTTGGTGCAAATCTACATGCATGCCACAACTGTTTTACTGTACAACAATGAAAAACTACAACTACAATGGAAATTCTCTCTATAATTACGCGCTGGCAATAAACAAAAGCTACACTAATTACACAAACTACAAGAAATAAATCAGAAGATTCCAGTGAGGTATCCTCGGCTAAGGGTCGACATATGAAACTTCCCCTTTAGAAAAATTTATACACGACTGTGCTTAAACTGACACACAATATTTTTTTAGCGCAACGCAATCTGACTTTCAATAATCTCTACAAGAGAATGGCCCTGACTAACATTAAACTATACCTTTCACAAATCACTTACCTCACAAAAATCTTCGCTACTCAAGCTACTGCAATACAGCGAGCGCCACTACTGCCAGCTAAATAAAAGATTCAAAGTACTGAAGGCACTAACTACTGATAGGGATAGTTAGCAAATGAAAGATATTAATAAAGAACAAACAATGTATTTACCTTAATAGTCATAATATATATAGCAGTTCATGACAAATTACAAAACTCCGCCATCTCTCTCCCCACATCCACCACTGCTGGCGGCTCACCTCCAACTGCGCAACGCTACGCGCTGTTCACAGCCAGCTGCCTAACACTACAATGGCGAGTACTACAACAATGCAAAGCAGCCACAGACTGCACACAGCACAGCCAGTGATTTTCATACAGAGGTGGCGTTACCAAAAAAAAACCTAAACAGCCTACTTACAAATAAAGAAAGTAATAATACTGTCTGAGTCCTACAGTAGTATACTAGCCACTAGATAGTTACTGTTGCACTGTGCCGTACTGGTAGTTTGTTCCTTTCTGTTGCGAGCTGACTGATGATGGAATTTCAATCTAATGCAGCAACTATCTACAACTCGAATAAGGCATTTTCATCAATTATTTAAGCATATGTGACGTTTTGGTCTCAGTTTTGTTGTATAGATGCGTGGTACAAGGTATATGTGAAAAGGGTGGACTATATGCGAAAAATGTTGTTCATACATTCGTTTCATAATCTCTTACCTTCATCTCACTATCTAGTGAGTTAATGCTAGTATTTGAAAAAAAAGTAATTATTGGTAACTTCATAATACTGATTACATGTCTTGCGAAATAGTGATAAAGTTAATGACTTTACAAAAATTATTTAGTTTCATGTCCAAAACATAATTAAACTATTCTTTATGACCCCTTGGCAAACTTGATCATTCCATCATGATATAATTACATCCAGATTGGGATCACTGGTAGAGCAGATACTTCTGCTTGCGGTGTGACCCGCGAAGAGATCAAGCTGTTACCTTACTTCTGGACTTTGGCTTCTCGTTTGAAACTCTGTGACTTGCTGATTGCGAAGATTCGGTCTTGGTTGACCGGTACTGAAATATGTTCGTGTTATTTGTAATCATAAAGTTCACTCTATGGCGTGTTTTTGACCTTCAGCTAAGCGTCCATGTTTGTTTTAATATGCTTCCTGTTTCACGGCATTGATCTGCCTAGTTTTTTCCGTACTCTGACGTTCCGCTTATTTGGACCACTCTGTATTTGCTAATTTTGACAACTGTAATTGGTTACTACAGTTAACAAGCGTAAATGAATTCCTAGAGCGACAATGTAGAGTGTTACAGGGATGAGTAAGAAGACTGTCTCAGCTAAAAAACTAGTGAGGAGTTCTAACCATCAATTCACTAACTTGATCCACGAAACGGTTAACTTAAGTTTAGAAGTCTGTAGAGAGAAGGGGCGATCAGTGCGTCGCCTGTACAACATTCTACGGACTCGTGGCTAGACGGAGAAACTTTTCTGAGCTTTCAGTACCACGGGTGGATCTTTCAATACGTACTAGACACAACATTCTTGGTGATCTAAATAACTTTTTTGAACTTCCGATACTTCCACTGTTACTGGCTGGCTGCCTTAGAGCTCCTAATGACACATTCCTCTTTCTCGCAAGTCTAGAGATTTCGTTCACTTCAGCAAGGATTTGTCATTTCATTTATCCCTTAAGGATTAATATTTTCTGTAGAAGCACGTGTCGATTGCATTCGCTTCTGCTTTCCAATTTTCTCACACGTCGCGTTTCACTGCACACGTAGAGTTCCAGACACTTTTCACATCATAAGTAGCAGCACCGTCTCCTCAAAACTTCGGTGTTGGATACGGATTTTAGGAGTGCCATTACTGAATATATTCTATGATCACAGGAATGAAACATAGGTATGCCTATTGTAAACGAAACAAACTGAGACATTTAAATACGAAAAAGCTTGACGTTATACAAATGATCAACTTGCCTGTAAGACATGGATAGCAAGGGATAACTCCTTTTTTCTTCATGTACATCAAAATTTTCTTACGTATTCGTTTTCAGTACCTGACAGTATGGAAGTTCTATAGTAGAAGAAAGATTTCATACTCTTCTCCAACTTTAAGTTTCCTTTGTCTCATTTGCCTCGTTCGATGATTATGTTGTTTCCTGCGGGTTTTGGCCGCGGATTTCGTTAAGCAGTTTGTTGTGCTCTCAACTCTTAACGTCATATGTAGCCCGTTATACGGCGTGAAGAGCTAGGTGACGTGTAAACTTCATGACTGATATCTATTGTCCATCCATATTTACTCCTGTTCTCAAATTTTGTTTTACTTATTGACTGCTTCGTTGATAAACAGCAATTCTACTTTAAATTTTTCGTATCGTGATTAATCGAATTTTCGACTTTCACTTTTTTCACATGGTCTTTTTAGGTTCTGCACATTATACGCATGTCTCCGTACTTAATTCCTATTCTTTGCATTGCTGCAAACGTTTTATATTGCAGGGTGTACGGAATGCCTTATGCCTGCAACGTTACATTTAGCCAAAAGTTAGAAACATGTCTCACTAGTTATTGGGACTATACTCTTGAGATTTTCTCACAGAACACGGATTTACGTTCTGCTTTTCTACTGAATTAATAATTCTGCAGAAAGAGAGTTTAGTTTTTGAGATATTTTATTGTTTCTAAATGATAAAATGAGTTATAAATTTTAACTAGTATTTTAAAGTACAAATCTCTTAATACAAAATAATTTTAAAAAATCTTTAAATTCAGATATATCAGAAGGCATTCAAGAACAACTCTTGAAAATTTAATCTTTCTACTGTTAACAGACTCTGTATCTTAAATGCCAAAAAATTAAAGGAAACGAGCTTCAATGTTTTTATTTTAATGCATGCCTGCTCCATAGCTAGTATTATCAGAATTGTCCAACAGCTTTCTCTTGTTGCTGTCCACCCATCTTTGAATGAATTTTTATTGCATTATCTGAAGATCTTAGTCATTTCTTGTCCAAACAAAGCATAACTGCTGCAGTTCATAATCCTACAAAGAGCCCCACTGCACTTTGTTGTACTTCCCTGGTTGAACAATGATACAGCATCATACATGACAAAGTGAAGAGTTTTCATACACACAGACACAGGTACATATCGCGTGATCCACAGAGTCATTTGGATTTCGAGTCTGCCTATGAAGACATTTCTTTAGTAGACTAATATCTGCCAAGTCTACGAATATTAGTTTTACTTAGTCCATTACGGCAAGTGACAAATGATGAGGGTGATTATATTGTTGTTTAGTTATTTTGCTGTTTTTGAAGTTGCACCAACTACTTCGTCCTTTTTGCATAGCCCATGCAGCGGATTCTCTTTGTTTGAAGCAATGTGGAAAAAGAGAGCAGAGACTGCTCCTTTCATTAATTCCTTATCTGCTGTGTTCCGTCAAATTATTAGACCATAGCACTTCTGAATATGGTGCGTAGCGCCATGTGTCAGTTTGTTTTCCCATCTAAAGTTTTTCCATTCGTCAGTTTCTTGCCTTTTGTGCTAGTGTTCAGCCTCTAAGTCCTGATCCCATCGTTTTCAAAACGTGGCCAACACACTGTAGTTTGCAAATGTTCACATTGTTCTCCTAGAGCCTCAGTTCCTCAGTTTCTTTGAATGTCTTTCAATCACCATCTACAAGATAATTTATATGCTGTATCTAATATTGTACCATTTTACGGAGCATCGATGAATACATTTTAGTCTAGCAACTTCCATATCCAGACTTGAAGCATAATAATTTGCATGGAGTCTTCTTCGCGTTTATTTTTCATTTCAACGTTGCAGCTGGAATGCTTGGAAAGTGCTGCCACATCAGCTACCTTGTTAGTGTCCTCACTTGTAGCTGTTACAACGACATTAAGAGATGTTTGGCCGATCTCCTTCCAGCTCACGTCAAAAGCTATGGACAAGCTGCCATTATTATTATTATTTTCAACAACTGCTGCGTCAACAGCATCTTTCATATTTTGCTGTACTACATATTAAACAGCAGAGACTATTGCAATGATGTGTTCGTCCAATTTTGAGGGCAGATCAAGGAGGTTCATCACAGAACATAACACAGCCCTGCTCTTAGCTAAAGGCCGTTATACATAAGACAGTCTAATATTTATATCACACAGTTTACTTGTATCTGCACTAACATGTGAGGAATTGAAAAAGAGGAACTGTTTTTGAATAAAACGTTCTCGGTTTTCCAGCCGCGTTAATTCGAATAAAATGCTCGAGCTTTCGATGGCCATATCCGCCATCGTCGTCAGGAGTTCACTGACTGCCGGGGCTGTTACGGTCTCTCAGCTGGTGAATCAGAAGAAGAGGCCTAACGGACTGCATTCCTGCCATACTGTGAAGCAACTAGCAGTAAGTTAGGACGTCTGCTGCAGAAACATGGGCTAAGACCAGTGTTCCGGCCCGCCCCCAAGATACGAGATATGTTGCGCCCTGTTAAGGACGACATTGCTCTTCGAGTTCCCGGTGTGTATGGTGTACCCTGTGAATGTGGCAGCATGTACATTGGACAGACAATTCGCACGGTTGCGGAGCGTTGTACAGAGCACAAGCGCCATATAAAACAAAGGGAACTTGACAAGTCGGCCATAGCGGAGCATTGCCTAGAAAACGGATATAAGATATAGTTCGAAAATACAAAAGTGTTGGCTCATGCTTCTACATATTGGGACTCCGTTATAAAGGAAGCGGCCGAGATTCGCTTAAACAACAACAATTTCAACAGAGACCAGGGATACACACTCAGCAGGGCATGGGGACGGGCGTTGGACATCGAAAGAAAGCAGGGACAGATGCGCGATGCGGGAGCGGCAGTTTCAAACGTGGCGCCTCCCCCTGGCGCCACCTGACGTCACCGGTGCTGCCACGAGCTGCCCGGGTCGACTTACGCGCGCGCGCCACATTGGATCGATCTGATTGGCTGCTGATGATGTCATCATGCCTATATAAGCGAGAAACCGTAACAGCCCCGGCAGTCAGTGAACTCCCGACGACGATGGCGGGGATGGCCATCGAAAGCTCGAGCATTTTATTTGAATTGACGCGGCTGGAAAACCGAGAACGTTTTATTCACGTATGCCGTCGCGAAAGACTCCGAGGACACAGGAACTGTGTTCGCAATAATTGCACATCAACTGTAATTCTCAAAATAGTTCTACATGTGTGTTTCTTGTCAGTGAAACACCAAATTTTCTCTACTGTTTGCAGCACACATTGTTCTGCAAAAATCCCGATAATAAAAACAAATTAACTATCTTATATTTTGTAGTTCCAGCATTTAGTTTCTTCTATCTTCAGTTCCAGCTAGTTTTCTTTCTGAAGCGTGTAATGGCAGCAGCGTCACTTAATGTATCATTACCAGTGTAGAGATTAGACGCTATTCGGATGTCAAACACTGGGGTAGACGATGAATTAGACGAATCAGAGTACCCTCTACTTTCTTGCGACAATATCTTCAGACTAGGTCTTGGCATGTTGAAGGGAAGAAAACTGAATAACTTCACCGAATATGACTTTCACAGCAAGCACATAGATTCACTCACAAAGGAAACAATACAAATGGAGCAGAGCGATTGTCAACTGTCTTGAACTGTACCTAATAGAAAAGATAACTCTCTTCCACTCATTTATATATTTGGCAATGCAGGCTATATCAGGCATGTTCCGTGTCTCATAGACACTGTGCAGAACACCGTGTGCTGCAATTTAAGAAAAATGTTTTAAAATACTTCCATCCTCGTCACTCAATATTTTACTCAGTTTTAAACGGGAAATCATTCGAAAATGCATTTTCCAAAAATCGATTTTCTCATCGAAAAGCTCATTCTGTGTACCTGCAAGACTTCTCTTTGATCCAAAAATATACAACGCTGCTCTAGTTTTTATTAATAGTTCTAAACTAGTAAGCACATTGACAGATTTGTTTCTCTGGTACATTCAACTTTTATCGATATCGTAAAACTTCTCTTGAATTTCTGTATCCTTTGGTTTTGTGTATTAATTTTATCGCTGAATTACAGTAATTACATCTCGTGTTTCTCTAGGCTGATTCTTGATGTATTTGCAGGTCACGAATGTTGTGTAAAGTACAAGTTAGACATTTGCGTTATACGAGTAGTTACGTGAGACAATATTATAACCGACGGTTATGTAAAGCAACTGAAGTCTTCTTGGAAATGTAAGAATTTGCGTCCCACTGTATCTACAACCGAATAAGTCACGTTAGTGGACCTTTTGTGTTACATATCAGTTATTCGTGCTGATTCATTTTGTTTGGAAGAGTAGTGAGGAATTGGAATTAAACGTTCCATCGACGCTCGTATACAAAGAGAGGAGAAAAGGACAGTAAAGAAAAGCACCATGTCTTACTCAAAGTAAGCATCCCGTCATTCACATTAACCAATTACAGGAACCGGTAGGAAACCTGTTTCTATTTCACCGGGCCTGATGACATCGATTGCGGTCTCTCGCTCAATGCCCCTTCTCTGTATAGGGTCCTCGGAAATTCCCGTTACAGACTTCTAGGAATTGTAGAGAAGAGTGATCGCATAGTATTTTCAATAGGAATCCATGTCCGAATACGTACTATTTTCGTTCTACGACGATTACAGTTCAGATGTGTAACGCGTTCAGGTCTGATGAGGGAAAGAGAAAAGTCACAAAACTGCTTGTTCTGATATGCAATAGGGTAGACAGGACGACGTGTACTAGGTCAGATGGTCACCTGAAGTCACTTAACGTCTGCCTTGCTGCGAGACCAATTCAATGCCTGTGCGTCTCCGATACAGTAAATATGGTTCGGTACACGTTTTCGGAATACACAGATATGCCCTTGTATACGGCGATGCTCGAGCAAACGGAAGAGCTGCTTGTCGGTTGTATAACGAACTTTTCCGCAACGTAGCACGCCATCGCAGAAAAGTTTCCGCCGAAGTTACGCAACGGCTCCGAGAAACAGCTACCTTCACCGTAAGGAGGCAGGACTTTGATGCTCCACGGCAACGGCGCATGACCGAATTTGAAGATGATATACTGCATCGCGTTGAAGAGAACCCGTCAGCGATACTCGAATAATTGCGCTTGCAATGGATGTTAGTCAGAATATCGTCTGGGACGATCCACGTGATCAACAATTACATCCGCACTACTTATTAAGGGTATGCGGTATGGGTTCATTCGATTTTCCACAACCAGTTGCCTACTGGACGAGGTTCTTGCACCGCTGCATCGACAAACCCGCGTTTCCACGTCGAGTTCTGTTCACAGACGAACACAATTTCACTAGGGACCCTGTTTTCAATTCGCGAAACAGCCATGTCTGGGCAGACGAAAGCCCTCGCGCCACGCATTTTCAAGGATGTCAGCACCGGTTTGGTATTAACGTGTGGGCAGGTATTGTGGGCGGTCATGTGATTTGGCCATTCCTGTTTGCACTCAGGCTAACTGGTCCTGCATAGTTGAGCTTCCTACAAAACGTTCTGGACCCGTTCCTCGAAGCTGTGCTACTAAATGTCCTTCACGAAATGTGGTTTCGGCATGTTGGTACACCACCGCTGCTGCAGTGCATCAGCACTGTTCTGTTCGTACAGTATGCTGGGTTTTTCTTCGTTTTGTCATAATGTAAACACATAATGTTTAAGTGTCAATACAAAACAAAAATATGGTCAAGTGATAAATAGATGTTTCATTGTATTTCCTCTCTAATTGTGACGTAATAGTTGTACTGTGTCACAACTAATTCAATTCCTCATGCAGAAGTGAATGAGTCAAACATCTGAACTGAAACCGTCTTAGAACAGAAACGGTACGTTTCCGGACATGGGTACCTACTCAAAATATTATGTGCTCACTGCCCTCTGCAAGTCCTAGAAGTTTGTAACGGGAATTTACGAACACCCTGAACAGAAGGTAAGCGCATGCATAAATAATGTCTCAGAATCAGCCGAAAATGAAGAAGCCATTGTGTCAATTAAGCAGTTATCTCCTTCTCTGGATTTAGCGATAGGCCCTGACTTCCACCCCATTACTGGCGCCGAGTACCTGTTCCGTAAGCACTGGACTAACTTCATACGCCCACTCCTCAATGAGTCCCGTCGGTGTAACCAAACTCCTCCACCCACCGTAGTGGAATTAATCAGCACGCCAGGTGCAACCGAATTCGATTAGCAACGCCCGCCGACGAGCTAAATTACAAGCCTCAGAGGGCGTAGTTCCGGACCTGTAGTTTGGACAGAGTCGAAACGTTAATGGGGAGGCGCACAACACTAAAGCAACAGCCCACGCTATTTTCGAGTTCAGTTGTTCTGTACTAGAACGGGCTTCGGTTGTCATTCACGGTTCATTGTGCCTGAACACTGAATCTGTGTGAAGTATTCGACACTGGTGATAGGTCGAGAAAAAAGTTTACAGTTTCACACTCCTTAATAAGTTCGCTAACAAAAATCGTTTCCAGACTCAAAAAAATGGTTCAAATGGCGCTGAGCACTATGGGACTCAACTGCTGTGGTCATAAGTCCCCTAGAACTTAGAACTACTTAAACCTAACTAACCTAAGGACAACACACAACACCCAGCCATCACGAGGCAGAGAAAATCCCTGACCCCGCCGGGAATCGAACCCGGGAACCCGGGCGTGGGAAGCGAGAACGCTACCGCACGACCACGAGATGCGGGCTTTCCAGACTCACGGTGTGTCACAGGAGGTCCTGTAACGAGTAAAATAACTGGATGTGCAGCAACTTCGCTGGGGGTAGTACATAACAAAATCATGTGGAATTAACAGCCAGCTGCGATCGAGTTATTGCTGCCTAACCACCAGAGGGCAAGTACATGACCTCTGATTCGTATTAGGCTTATCTGTACAAAAGAGTTCGGTCATGCACTGTTGCTTCAAGCCCTTGGAAGATCATGACTATGTTTTGAAGCACATTAATCTAATAATCTATAAACATTTTATATAGAAAAATAAGTTAAAGTTTGTTGTTGTGGTCTTCAGTCCTGAGACTGGTTTGATGCAGCTCTCCATGCTACTCTATCCTGTGCAAGCTTCTTCACACCCAGTACCTACTGCAACCTACATCCTTCTGAATCTGCTTGGTGTATTCATCTCTTGGTCTTCCTCTACGATTTTTACCCTCTACGCTGCCCTCCAGTACTAAATTGGTGATCCCTTGATGCCTCAGAACATGTCCTACCAACCGATCCCTTCTTCTAGTCAAGTTGTGCCACAAACTTCTCTTCTCCCCAATCCTATTCAACACCTCCTCATTAGTTATGTGATCTACCCATCTAATCTTCAGCATTCTTCTGAAGCACGACATTTCGAAAGCTTCTATTCTCTTCTTGTCCAAACTATTTATCGTCCATGTTTCACTTCCATACATGGCTACACTCCATACAAATACTTTCAGAAACTACTTCCTGACACTTAAATCTATACTCGATGTTAACAAATTTCTCTTCTTCAGAAACGCTTTCCTTCCCATTGCCAGTCTACATTTTATATTCTCTCTACTTCGACCATCATCAGTTATTTTTCCCCCCAAATAGAAAAACTCCTTTACTACTTTAAGTGTCTCATTTCCTAATCTAACACCCTCAGCATCGCCAGACTTAATTCGACTACATTCCATAATCCTCGTTTTGCTTTTGTTGATGTTCATCTTATATCCTCCTTTCAAGACGCTATCCATTCCGTTCAGCTGCTCTTCCAAGTCCTTTGCTGTCTCTGACAGAATCACAATGTCATTGGCGAACGTCAAAGTTTTTATTTCTTCTCCATGGATTTTAATACCTACTCCGAATTTTTCTTTTGTTTCCTTCACTGCTTGCTCAAAATACAGATTGAATAACATCGGGGAGAGGCTACAACCCTGTCTCACTCCCTTCCCAGACACTGCTTCCCTTTCATGCCCCTCAACTCTTATAACTGCCATTTGGTTTCTATACAAATTGTAAATAGCCTTTCTTTCCCTGTATTTTACCCCTGCCACCTCCAGAATTTGAAAGAGAGTATACCAGTCAACATTGTCAAAAGCTTTCTCTAAGTCTACAAATGCTAGAAACGTAGGTTTACCTTTCCTTAATCTAGCTTCTAAGATAAGTCGTAGGATCAGTATTGCCTCACGTGTTCCAATATTTCTACGGAATCCAAACTGATCTTCCCCTAGGTCGGCATCTACTAGTTTTTCCATTCGTCCGTAAAGAATTCGCGTTAGTATTTTGCATCCGTGACTTATTAAACTGATAGTTCGGTAATTTTCACACCTGTCAGCACCTGCTTTCTTTGGGATTGGAATTAATATATTCTTCTTGAAGTCTGAGGGTATTTCGCCTGTCTCATACATCTTGCTCACCAGATGGTAGAGTTTTGTCAGGACTGGCTCTCCCAAGGCCGTCAGTAGTTCTAATGGAATGTTGTCTACTCCCGGTACGTATTGTTAAAATAAAAGAGATACTCAAGGAATGAGCCCTCGAGATAAAGTTGCAGCCTAACCGCAGGATTAATGTTCACTTTCGCTTTATTCATGGCTCTTTGTGGTCTAATGGATAGGGCCGAAGAGTCTCTATTCCCTGCAGCAACGGCCCCTAGTTCGCGCAGCCTGGTGTCACAATGAGTACTGCGACTTCTAGTGCCGCGGTCTATTACACTCATATAGCAATTCGGCCGAAGGCGGTCGCGGGCTCACGCCACAGACTTTACATCAGTTTATTCAAATCGGTCACAAAGTTGCTGTGAATGATGCCTTTACCCAGACTTATAGTCAAACATAGTAAAGGATTCAAATGATTAACCTAGCACAGCAAGAAAATCGTTCGTAGGCAGAAAAGAATGTAAAACTAAGCTATTGTCCACTGTCTTCTGGGTGGACTCCACAGCCGCAATACACTACTGGACATTAAAATTGCTACACCAAGAAGAAATGCAGATGATAAACGGGTATTCATTGGACAAATACACTAGAACTGACATGTGATTACATTTTCAAGCAGTTTGGGTGCATAGATCCTGAAAAATCAGTACCCAGAACAACCACCTCTGGCCGTAATAACGGCCTTGATACGCCTGGGCATTGAGTCAAACAGAGCTTGGATGGCGTGTACAGGTACAGTTGTCCATGCAGCTTCAACACGATACCACAGTTCATCAAGAGTAGTGACTGGCGTATTGTGACGAGCCAGTTGCTCGGCCACCATTGACCAGACGTTTTCAGTTGGTGAGAGATCTGGAGAATGTGCTGGCCAGGTCAGCAGTCGAACATTTTCTGTATCCAGAAAGGCCCGTACAGGACTTGCAACATGCGGTCGTGCATTATCCTGCTGAAATGTAGGGTTTCGCAGGAATCGAATGAGACGTCGTAACACACCTGAAATGTAACGTCCACTGCTCAAAGTGCTGTCAATGCGAACAAGAGGTGACCGAGACGTGTAACCAATGGCAACCCTATACCATGACGCCGGGTGATACGCCAGTATGGGGATGACGAATACATGCATCCAATGTGCGTTCACCGCGATGTCGCCAAACACGGATGCGACCATCATGATGCTGTAAACAGAACCTGGATTTATCCGAAAAAATGACGTCATTCCATTCGCGCACACAGGTTCGTCGTTGAGTACACCATCGCAGGCGCTCCTGTCTGTGATACAGCGTCAAGGGTAGCCTCAGCCATGGTCTGCGAGCTGATAGTCCACGCTGCTACAAACGTCGTCGAACTGTTCGTGCAGATGGTTGTTGTCTTGCTAATCGTCCCCATCTGCTGACTCAGGGATTGAGACGTGGCTGCACGATCCGTTACAGCCATGCGGATAAGATGCCTGTCATCTCGACTGCTAGTGACACGACGCCATTGGGATCCAGCACGGCGTTTTGTATTACCCTCTTGAACCCACCGATTCCATATTCTGCTAACAGTAATTGGATCTCGACCAACGCGAGCAGCAATGTCAGGATACGATAAACCGCAATCGCGATAGGCTGCAATCCGCCCTTTATCAAAGTCGGAAGCGTGATGGTACGCATTTCTTCTCCTTACACAAGGCACCACAACAACGTTTCACCAGGCAACGCCGGTCAACTGCTGTTTGTGTATGAGAAATCGGTTGGAAACTTTCGTCATGTCAGGACGTTGTAGGTGTCGCCACCGGCGCCAACCTTGTGTGAATACACTGGAAAGCTAATGATTTGCATATCACAGCATCTTCTTCCTGTCGGTTAAATTTCGCGTCCGTATCACGTCATCTTCGTGGTGTAGCAATTTTAATGGCCAGTAGTGTATGAAGCAGTGAACGCACAGCGTGTAGTGGGGCGATCACTCTGTTGCAGAAATAATTCAAAAGTCAAGATCGCTTAAATACTGTTTACTGGATAACCGGTTGCAACACACTGAAGGTGCTGTCATCGGATCTGTATGTAGAGTAACATTTACAAACCATTTGGATATAACGATACACGCTGTTCTGTCGCATGTATCGTTGTATCCAAATGGTTTATAAATGTTAATCTACACTCAGATTCGCTGACAGCACCTTCAGTGTGTTGAAACGGGTTATCCAGTAAACAGTATTTAAGCGATTTTGTCTTTTGAATTATTTCCATAAATATGTAGAACGCCATTTTCCCACCAGTCTGTGTTCTACATTATTTTATCTGCACTACTGCGCTGTCTGTCATTAACGTGGCCATCTGCCAAGCGCCTCAACAAGCACCGCTTTCAGCACGAACTGCTGCGAGGAGTGCAAGAAATGAGTCAGTGATGTTCTGGAACGAATCGGAAGGGATATGGACCCATACTGTCTCCAGTGCCGTGGCCAGCTGCACTAGATTCCTCGGTTGAGGATCCATGGAGCATGAAGCCCGATCGCAGTGGTCCCACAGCTTCTCGACTGAGTTTAAATCCGAGAAGACACTAGCTAGAGCAGTACGGTAAACTCATATTGTTGCTCTTCGGACTACGCACGTATACTGCGAATTGCGTGACACGTAGAATTCTCCTGCTGGTAGATGTCATCGAGCAAAGGAAAAACAAATTACTTATGGGGATAGCTGCATATCTGTGTCAATCCATAGCGCCTTCCAGAATGGGTAGATTACCCAGGGTCCATTCTCCGATTAGGACCGTTCCAACGATGGTTTCAGAGAGTTTGCTCTCAGAATTTTCATGCCGTATCCACCACCGGCCATCTTTCAGATGATGATGATGTTGATGATGCTTGGTTTGTGGGGCGCCAACTGCGTGGTCATTAGCGCTCGTACGAAATCCCAATTTTTACAAAGTCCAATTTTTTACGCTGTCTAATCTAGCCAGTGTAACGAGTGATGATGATGATGATATGTTGAGGACAACACAAATACCCTGTCCCCGGGAAGAGGAAAAGCCCGAACCCGGCAAGGAATCGAACCCGGGACCACATAATCCAGAGTCAGCAACACTAGCCACTAGACCAAGAGCTGAGGACATTTTTCAGATTGAGAATAAAAAGTTGTTCATCTGAGAAGGCCATATATCACCACTCAGTGGATGTACAGTTGAGGTACTGGCGTTCAAATTCTAGCCTTCGTCGTCGACGAAGAGCATTCAGCATGGGTGCATGAACCAGGCGCCATGCACAGTCTACTTCAAACGACGGTGGCACGGGGTCAATTTACAAACTTAGCAGTTTCGAAAATGCGTCCAGCCTTGGCCCGAAAGCCAATGGTTCAAACGGCTCTGAGCACTAAGTGACTTAACATCTGAGGTCATCAGTCCCCTAGAACTTAGAACTACTTAAACCTAACTAACCTAAGGATATCACACACATCAATGCCCGAGGCAGGATTCGAACCTGCGACCGTAGCGGTCGCGCAGTTCCAGACTGAAGCTCATAGAACCGCTCGGCCACAACGGCCCCGAAAGCCAATGATCATGTCTTTTGGATATGAGATAAATCGCTCTGTCCCCGCATTTTGACAACGACTGCACTGTTTTCCACGTCCCGTTCTCTGCTAGTGCTGCCACTTACCGTGAGAGAATAGTTTTTACATATCGACTTCGAAGAGAGGCCGTTGTCACATTAGTGTGATGGACCGCCTAGTTTCGGTCACTGCTCGTTGTCAAGTGCATCTATAGTAATAGATGTGGATACGTCGCCCTCATTTCACGAGAACATCACCTACCACGCATATCTGTGCATAGCACCCTCATCAACCGTCATCATCTTGTGATGTTTACTACAAATCGCACTGTACACACTCGTTCATGTAAACGTTGCCTGCACATGACTAAACGAAACTAATATTGCAAATAGAATCGTTCATGTAAATGTTACCTACGCCTGACTATACGAAACTAGGAGTGCAAAAAGAATAATTTAAAACACAGCCTGATGGAATAAAGTCCTTCTTAATATTTTAAAGTTTAATAATTTCGGTCAAGAGTATATCCTACAAAAAAATTACCTTGCCAAAACCTCTCACTTGTAGCTCTACTACCACACACAATTCAAAGTGTATTTGCTGTAAACTGTTACAAAGAAATATTTCTAAGTCCCGAAAAGGTGAACATCGTAACAATTCCATGTCCAGACGATCACTTAACGTCATGTGGCTCACTGACAGTTTAACCCTTACCAAAACAACATTACCCATCAAGACAATAAGATCAAAGGGCCACAACCATATTCTGAGCACTAATTTCAAAAAAATGGCTCTGAGCACTATGGGACTTAGCTTCTGAGGTCATCTGTCGCCTAGAACTTAGAACTACTAAAACCTAACTAACCTAAGGACATCACACACATCCATGCCCGAGGCAGGATTCGAACCTGCGACCGTAGTGGTCGCTCGGCTCCAGGCTGTAGCGCCTAGAACCGCAAGGCCACTCCGGCCGGCCCTTTTTTAAAACTTGGTAATGTGACCAACCACTAGATTCAAGCTACAAGTTTCAACTAAGCTACCATTTTTACGATTCTTCACAACATTTACGTGTTTAAAATATATATTACGTTACTTCTTTTTATTTATTGGCTTTCGGTTGCGTGTACACAGGCAGTCCGAATACGAATGTCTTAAAAAATCATAACATACTGCAACTCCTTGATGAATTCAAACATAAACGTCATGGACAGCTCAAACAAAATAAACGAATAAATACACTTCAAACAAGCACACACACTCTCTCCGTCCATCACAAACACACAAAAATACACACACGCAAAAAGACACACA
Source organism: Schistocerca nitens (assembly GCF_023898315.1). Classification (NCBI taxonomy): domain Eukaryota; kingdom Metazoa; phylum Arthropoda; class Insecta; order Orthoptera; family Acrididae; genus Schistocerca; species Schistocerca nitens. The sequence goes on along the minus strand of NC_064622.1, from coordinate 181,995,484 downwards.
ATTACAATTTAATTTGAACTTTTAAAATAAATTCCTCTAGTAATATGTAAATGTCTGAAATCTTCGTAAACGAGACGATTAACACATGAGAAGGAAGTACTTCGTTCATGTGGATCAGCTGCATAATCAGCCACTCGGTTTCCCTTCTGTGTCGAGGGCAGATGAGGAAGATGTGATTAAAATCCTGGAGCTCCCCACTGTTCCAGCATGACGATGGTACCAGGTGGAGTGTATAAAAGTGTTGTCGGTGGCAGCCATTGACGAATTTCAACCTGGCAACGATCCTCACAAAAGGTCTCTCATTACCTATGCCAGGAGATTTGCAGTCCAGAACCCACTATTCAGGATACCATTGGACCTTCGGTAGGTGAGGGTGGATTTTTTAGACAGCTGCTGCTGTATCAGTGAGGCGGAACACCGGTACTGAGGTATCATTTGTGTGCCCGGAAGAGTCCTTGATGTGACAGTCGTTATTGAGAAAGCTGACCATGTGGCTAAAGACGCAACGATGATTGGCATACAAGACCAATGCATCCCAGCGGATGATCTCTTTGCAGTCTTAGAGACGTGGCTAAACGATTGGAATAATGCGAGGGAGACGGAGGCTCTTGAACTGCATCAGGCTGTAGCCGCTCTCGTGATTCATTCTTGTACTCTCAGCACATTTAATTCCTCCGTAACATCGGTCTAATTAACCGATAAATTCCGATATATATGAAAAGAGCAATACTGCCCGTTAGAGTGAATGATCATTGTGGAGGATTTCCTTCAATTTCTCTTAACTCTAAAATGCATGATAAATTCGTTCTTCTGGTAGTTAGTGACCAGTAAAGGCATGGCCCATGTAGTTTCCATTCTCCTCGGCCTGCCCTCTTTGAGCAATGCGAGTGACCGGACGTGCGCGGGTGGGGTGGGATGGGGGGGAGTGAGATTGGTGTAAACATGGGCCGGTGTGAGGAGCTGCCCATTATCATGTTTACTGCGCGAGAGGATGGCGTGCATTTGTGACGAGATTAGCAATCTTTGAGGAAGAAAGAAGTTGCGTGCTGAGTTCAGTGAACTCGGCCAGACCTCACCGTAATGGTGAATATGAATATGGAGTTTTCTCCAAACGAACAGACTTCACAAGCAAATGGCGTGTCCCGGGTGACAACATTTTCACGAAGTAGCCACGGGGCGCCTACGCCGGTAAGTATTTTGGCTTGTTCCAACCGGCCGCCGACGCTGCGAGCGTAAACATTGAGAAGGCAAAGTTACAGAAAGTTTTGGCGGGATGCTCTTTGATAGATCGGTGCTCGCAATCTTTGGGATCTACGATTTGCCATAATGCATCGCTGGCATGTTTCTAAAACGAAGTGTCGTGATAGGTCGCCGTTCGCAATCTTACGAAAAGCGACACCAAACCTTCTAGAACAAAACTCTTGTGTATTTTTAGACTGGAGAAATAGAGTATGTGATTTCAGATTGGCACACACCGTGAATGAGCCGGAGAGAAAAGTATCAGACATTTCTTCGCTGCGAGCCATTGAGAGAATACTTCATCACTTGGACGAGAGAACAAACCTCTTCACTGTTAGTAGTAAAGGGAGGAACCGACTTAGAGGGAAGTAGGCAATTTATGAGCAGATCAACTAGACCATGCCAGTGCCCCTCTCCACCTATGGCTTAGACACGCTTAGTTTCCTGCAATTGACGTAAGTGTTACTGGCAAATGGCACACGAATTCGTAAAGGATGATAGGCACATGGTTTAAAAGTAATCAATCGGTCACTCTTTGGTTACCTCTCAGCCATGATTTTATTCTTGGGGGTTCTATTTCTCTTTATGCTCTGACCTCCCAATGCAATCGTAATCAACAACTCAGTTTCGCGATTAGCAGTCAGCTGACACGAGTTCTTGCCCATTCGGTCTATTCTATCAAAAGTTTACCCGTCATTTTCTTTCGAAGATCCGCAGTTATCACACGTTCTCGTGTGTGTACGCACGCATTCTCCCATGAGGCGTATTTTATCCAATCATTGAATTTGGAACCGATAAATTCATCTGATTTGTAATCCTTGTTTCATTACCGTAGATAGTAGTCCCCAAAAGTACTTGGTAATTACTAACGTTTCATCAGGGCACGTAAGAATTGTCCACATGTTAGGGTCAACCCTTTCCTTCCATTTCGTTGCGCACAATTCCTTCACATAGACCTGGACCGTGGTTGGGAACTTGCACCTCGATCGGGGATACCTAGTGTATGTCAGTGGCAAATCAAATTGACCAGAGTTAACTCAAGTGGAACATTGCAGTCAGCAGAAGGTCGCCTGATGCATTACACACATTTTTGCAGAATGTACACAGTACATTAGTAAATGCTAAACAACGGTGAATGATCAAATTTTTGGACCTTATACATCATAACAGGAACGCCAAGAAATTAGTCAAGACCACATCTTTATTTAGGTTGCCACAGCAAACAGTCATCTTACTATCATTAAGTGGCTAAATTCCCAATAAATAGACGAAGGACATTGGCATAACAGAGCAAATCTTTCATGCTGACATTAATGTTAAGTGTTTTGAGAAGAACTCTTTCTTTTTCCACTATTTTATGAGATATCAATAATTTATTTATGACAATAATATAAAGTGTCATGAGATAGCTGCCCACCAGATCCATACAACCGTATGTCGTGTGCATTAATATTACAGTCATAGCATTTGTTACTGATTTTATAAACAATTTTATATGTCAACGTTAACAACCTTGTTAATATTTTCTCTATACGTACGGTAATAATTTTAGTAAGTTCGGATCTATACTGTGATATCAAGACTGTAATTAGGTTCTTCTGTAGCGTGTCTGGAAGTGGTTTTAGTGATTTCTGTCACTATGCGAAACTTCGGATTCAGCATAGTCAGAACCTGGCCATTTTTACCTAATGTCCACAAGCACGCTGCAGCGGTGTTTTTCTCAGTCTACAGCGGATTTCCAAGTAGCTAGAGCACAGCAGCCTGCTGGGAGCTACGTCGCCTCCTTTCATTGTTCGCTGGTCAGCTTACCGGGTCCAGCCACCACATCGGAACTTGCCACCCACACCTCGCACGACGAAACCCGTTGTTTTAGTAGACCTTGCATAACGGACACACAGCTCGTAATGTCACAAAATGATTGATGGAATTCGCGTTTAGATCCCCAAAAGAATGTCCTGACTTGAGCATGCGTAATTTTCTTCGATGGATTCTAAATTTAGTCTTAACTAAGACCACATGAATGCTAAAAGGACTCATATATCGACCAGAATGAAACTTACCACATGCTGGAGAACATTGATAGTATGCATAAGTACTGCAGTGAACACACCGAAGAACTGATTGCAGGCAAATAGTCCATAAGGAACAAAGATCGTCATCACAGATCCGTGGAAAAGAAAGGAGTTTCATGAACAGAACGAAACAAATGAATGAGAAGAATACATAACGCTAACATACGAGTGATGTGTGTAGCTCATAAACACATAGACTAAAGGGATGGCCATAAAATGCAGTTCATTCGAAACTTAGAAATGTATGACATACGCACACATTTTTCTTTTTTTTGTCATCAGTCTTCTGACTGGTTTGACGCAGCCCGCCACGTATTCCTCTCCTGTGGTAACCTCTTCATCTCAGAGTAGCACTAGAAACCTACGTCCTCAATTATATGCTGGGTGTATTCCAGTCTCTGTCTTCCTCTACAGTTTTTGTCCACTATAGCCCCTTCTAATATCATGGAAATCATTCACTCACACCTTAACCGATGTCCTATCATCCTGTTCCTTCTCATTATCAGTGTTTTCCACATATTCCTGTCCTCTCCAGTTCTACGTAGAACCTCCTCATTCCTTACCTTACCAGTTGTCTGTAGCACCACATGTCAAATGCTTTGATTCTCTTCTGTTCCGGTTTTCACACTGTCCTTGTTTCACTACCATACAATTCTGTGTTCCAGACGTACATTCTCCAAAATTTCATCCTCAAATTAAAGCCGATATTTGAAATTAGTAGACTTCTCTTGGCCAGGAATGCCTTTTCTGCCATAGCTAGTCTGCTTTTGATGTCCGTCACTGGTTATTTTACCGACTAGGTAGCAGAATTCCTTAACTTCATCTACTTCGTGACTATCAGTCCTCATGTTAAGTTTTTCACTCTTCTCATTTCTACTACTTCTCGTTACCTTCGTTTTCTTCGATTTACTCTCAGTCCATACTGTGTACTCATTAGTCTGTTCATTCCGTTCAGCAGGTCATGTAATTATTCTTCACTTTCACTCAGAATAGCAATGTCATTAGCGAATCGTGTCATTGATATCCTTACTCCTTGAATTTTAATTCCACTCCTGAACCTATCTTCTATTTCCATCATTGCTTCCTCGATGTACAGATTGAACAGTATGGTCGAAAGGCTACATCCTTGTCTTACACCTATTTTAATACCAGCACTTGAGTCTGCTGCTGTGGTCTAATGCATTTGTGGCTAGTGATGGGTAAACGAACATATGCAGTTACAGATTATGTTGTTTTACGATTTTTGAATACGAGTGTTCGCACTGTGTAACAACCTCACGAATGTATTTAACAGTATTAACAACAACAAACAAATGTGTCAGCTTACATTACGTTGACATGGCTTAAAGTCATAATATCACTTGATAATGGCCTAAGGCCGAAATTACCATAGTGTAATAAACATAGCTGTCACTGGCGTGAAGATGATGTCCTTCAAAAAGACTTCGTTCTTGGTCGTCCGCTATTACTACACTCCTGGAAATTGAAATAAGAACACCGTGAATTCATTGTCCCAGGAAGGGGAAACTTTATTGACACATTCCTGGGGTCAGATACATCACATGATCACACTGACAGAACCACAGGCACATAGACACAGGCAACAGAGCATGCACAATGTAGGCACTAGTACAGTGTATATCCACCTTTCGCAGCAATGCAGGCTGCTATCCTCCCATGGAGACGATCGTAGAGATGCTGGATGTAGTCCTGTGGAACGGCTTGCCATGCCATTTCCACCTGGCGCCTCAGTTGGACCAGCGTTCGTGCTGGACGTGCAGACCGCGTGAGACGACGCTTCATCCAGTCCCAAACATGCTCAATGGGGGACAGATCCGGAGATCTTGCTGGCCAGGGTAGTTGACTTACACCTTCTAGAGCACGTTGGGTGGCACGGGATACATGCGGACGTGCATTGTCCTGTTGGAACAGCAAGTTCCCTTGCCGGTCTAGGAATGGTAGAACGATGGGTTCGATGACGGTTTGGATGTACCGTGCACTATTCAGTGTCCCCTCGACGATCACCAGTGGTGTACGGCCAGTGTAGGAGATCGCTCCCCACACCATGATGCCGGGTGTTGGCCCTGTGTGCCTCGGTCGTATGCAGTCCTGATTGTGGCGCTCACCTGCACGGCGCCAAACACGCATACGACCATCATTGGCACCAAGGCAGAAGCGACTTTCATTGCTGAAGACGACACGTCTCCATTCGTCCCTCCATTCACGCCTGTCGCGACGCCACTGGAGTCGGGCTGCACGATGTTGGGGCGTGAGCGGAAGACGGCCTAACGGTGTGCGGGACCGTAGCCCAGCTTCATGGAGACGGTTGCGAATGGTCCTCGCCGATACCCCAGGAGCAACAGTGTCCCTAATTTGCTGGGAAGTGGCGGTGCGGTCCCCTACGGCACTGCGTAGGATCCTACGGTCTTGGCGTGCATCCGTGCGTCGTTGCGGTCCGGTCCCAGGTCGACGGGAACGTGCACCTTCCGCCGACCACTGGCGACATCGATGTACTGTGGAGACTTCACGCCCCACGTGTTGAGCAATTCGGCGGTACGTCCACCCGGCCTCCCGCATGCCCACTATACGCCCTCGCTCAAAGTCCGTCAACTGCACATACGGTTCACGTCCACGCTGTCGCGGCATGCTACCAGTGTTAAAGACTGCGATGGAGCTCCGTATGCCACGGCAAACTGGCTGACACTGACGGCGGCGGTGCACAAATGCTGCGCAGCTAGCGCCATTCGACGGCCAACACCGCGGTTCCTGGTGTGTCCGCTGTGCCGTGCGTGTGATCATTGCTTGTACAGCCCTCTCGCAGTGTCCGGAGCAAGTATGGTGGGTCTGACACACCGGTGTCAATGTGTTCTTTTTCCATTTCCAGGAGTGTATTTCCTATTGCCCGTTGCACACATTGTATATGACCCCTCTCTCCCTATATCTTACTCCTACTTTTTTCAGAATTTCGAACATCTTGCACCATTTTGCATATTCGAACGCTTTTTCCAGGTCGACAAATCCTACGGTCGTATCTTGATTTTTTAGTCTTGCTTCCATCGTGAACCGCAACGTCAGAATTGCCTCTCTCGTGCCTTTACTTTTCCTAAAGCCAAACTGATCGTTATCTAGCGCATCCTCAATTTTCTTTTCCATTCTTCTGTTGATTATTCTTGTAAATAACTTGGATGCATGAGCTGTTAAGCTGGCTGTGCGATAATTCTCGCACTTGTCAACTCTTTCCGGCTTCGGAATTGTGTGGATGATGTTTTCCGAAAGTCAGATGGTATGTCGCCAGACTCATACATTCTACACACCAACGTGAACAGTCGTTTTGTTGCCACTGCCCCCCCCCTCCCCCTCATTCTAGAAATTCAGATGGAATGCTATCTATCTCTTCTGCTTTATTTCATCTTAAGTCCTCCAAAGCTGTTTTAAATTATGATTCAGATACTGAATCTCCTATCTCCTCTAAATCGACTCATGTTTCTTCTTCTATCACATAAGACAATTTTTCTCCACCTATCCACTCTCTCATCTACATTTAACGTGAAATTCCCGCTGCACTCTTAATGTTACCACCCTTGCTTTTAATGTCACAGAAGGTTGTTATGACTTTCCTGTATGCTGAGTCTGTCCTTCCGACAGTCATTTCTTTTTCGATATCTTCACATATTTCCTGCAGCCATTTCGTCTTAGCTTCCCTGCACTTCCTATTTGTTTCATTCCTCAGCGACTTGTATTTCTGTTTTGCTGCGTTTTCCAGCACATTTTTGTACTTCCTCCTTTCATGAATCAACTGAAGTATTTCTTCTGTTACGCGTGGTTTCTTCGCAGCTACCTTCTTTGTACCTATGTTTTCCTTCCCAACTTCTGTGATGGCCCTTTTTAGAGATGTCCATTCCTCTTCAACTATACTGCCTACTGCGCTATTCCTTATAGCGTTAGAGAACTTCAAACGTATCTCGTCATTCCTTAGTACTTCCGTATCCCACTTCTTTGCGTATTGATTCTTCCTGACTAACATCTTAAACCTCAGCGTACACGTCATCACTACTATATTGTGATCTGAGTCTATATCTGCTCCTGGATACGCCTTACAATCCAGTAGCTGAAGTCTGACCATGAGGTAATCTAACTGAAATCTTCCCATATCACTCAGCCTTTTCCAAGTATACCTCCTCCTCTTGTAATTCTTGAACAGGATATTAGCGATCAATAGTTGAAACTTGTTACATAACTCAATTTGTCTTCCTCCACTCTCATTCCTTGTCCCAAGCCCATATTCTCCTGTATCCTTTTCTTCTACTCCTTCCCCTACAACTGCATTCCAGTCGCCCATGACTATTAGATCTTCGTCCCCCTTTACATACTGCATTACCCTTTCAATATCCTCATACACTTCCTCTATCTCTTCATCTTCAGCTTGCGACGTCGACATGTATACCTGAACTATCGTTGTCGGTGTTGGTTTTCTGTCGATTCTGATAAGAACAACCCTATCACTAAACTGTTCACAGTAACACACTCTCTGCCCTACTTTCCTATTCATAACGAATCCTACTCCTACTCCCATTATACCATTTTCTGCTGCTGTTGATATTACCCTATATTCATCTGAGCAGAAATCCTTGTCTTCTTTCCACCTCACTTCACTGACCCCTATTATATCTAGATTGAGCCTTTGCATTTCCATTTTTCTAGTTTCCCTACCACGTTCAAGGTTCTGGCATTCCACGCCTCGACTCGTAGAACGTTATCCTTCAGTTGATTATTCAATCTTTTTCTCATGGTAACCTCCCCCTTGGCAGTCCCGTCCCAGAGATCCGAATGTGGTACTGTTGCAGAATCTTTTGCCAATGGAGAGATCATCAAGACACTTCAATTATAGGCCACATGTCCTGTGGATATACGTTACGTGTCTCTAACGCAGTGGTTTCCATTGCCTTCTGCATCCTTATGCCGTTGATCAATGCTGATTCTTCCGCTTTTAGGGGTAGTTTCCCACCTCTAGGAGAAGAGAGTGCTCGGAACCTCTGTCCGTTCCTCCACCCTCTTTGACAAGGCCGTTAGCAGAATGAGGGTGACTACTTATGCCGGAAGTCTTACGGCCGCCAATGCTGATTATTAATCAAACTGCAAGCAGCGGCAGGATTCGAACCCGGGACTGAGCTCGTTTTAATTATGAATCATAGACTCTATACCTTTTTTGTTTTTTTGTTTTTCTTGTTCTCGTTTTCTTCGACATTGTTCGTTGCATTTGTTCGGTGCGGATGTTCCATGACACCAGATCAGGTTCAGTGTTGAGCCGTTGACTCAGTTTTTTATTGCAGAGGGCAGCTAACCGTCTGACCGAACACGCTGAGCTACCGTGCCGGCTATCCCTAGACCCCGCGCACATACTGAACCCCAAAGTACAGCTAGACAGGTGACGAAATGAACGAGCTGGTTATGTGATTTAACATGCAAATGATCTTCGACGCTTACAGACACACTACTGCCTTACAAAACGTCATTATAATAGCGGCTAAAACTTTCACTGGAGAATATATATCATAATACAAGCAAGAAGGTCTAACTGTTTTCAGTAAGAAATATTGTTGTAATTTGTACAAATGCATTTGAAATGCTAAATTTTCGTGTAAGTCCCTTGTTATTACTCTCGAATTTCGTCCATTGTGTGCAGTAACCACTACTACAATAAATTACAATCAACCTATTAAAGAAGATGTTCCCCCTGTCGTCTAGCACTGGGATGTAATACTGCACTCGTCATTGTAGTAAACTGCGAATTCTTTCAAACATCCCCAGATCAACTTAGGAATCTCGACAAACCCGAACGGATCACTGCTTCAATTCTTGAACCATATCAACGACAGTGATGTGTACTTGCGTTTTAAGGTGAACCCAGGTAACAAAATCCAGAGGATTTGTGGTCAGGGCTCCAAGGTACAGATCCTACTCGACCTACCCATCTTGGGCAATATTGGCGCGCTACATGTCGGGTTTCATCAGCAGTAAAAAGGGCTAGTGCAACAATCATACCTGGACCACATTCCTGTAGCCACAATATAGATGAGTCCATATTTTGACCTTGCAAGGTTTAATTGTAATTTCCTTTACATGTTTTATAAATGTTGTTTTTCATTATTACGTGACCAGTATTCTTCATTACAACAAATACGTCTGAATTGCGCAATGGCGGAGAATGGAGACCTTCACCAATAATAATCATTTTATTATCAGTGAAAAACCAGCAAAAAAACTGATGTGTAATTGATCGTGTCTGACTCTCAAATATAACTAAATAATTTCTACTAAAATGATAATCTGTTAGATATATGAAGCAGAGTTAATGTATTTATGTCTGGGATCTCTTCCCAAACTTCTTGGTTGATGTCAATCTAATTTGGCACAGAAACAGCAGGCCACATGAGTATCGATACTGAGGGAGTTTATAAACTTGTAACTGCAATTGGAGTGAAGAAATGTACAAAAGCATGCCTTTATCCAGCACCTGGCGTAGAGGGTCCCTACAGGACAGGCATGCTGTGCAGGAACAATATCAGCCTGCCACAGCATCCTGCTTTGCAGGGAAGGCTATATGTCTGGGGCAAGAAATGGTTGTCCAGGCCCTGACGTATAGGCTGCCCTACATGACAAACATGCTGAAGTAGTATTGAAGTCCTTTACAGACCTGCTATACAAGGTGGCTTGTACATCAGGGGCAAATAAACGATGTTCAAGTCCCTGATGAGCATCATGCTCCACATGAGAAGTGTGCTGTGAACTAGTATCGATGTGCTCTATTGCACTGTATTCTAGGGACTACAGATGCAGATGAGTGTCGCTCTGGTCAGATTGAGATGGACGTGTGGATGGACAGAGTGAGGGTGAGGAGGCAAGAGACAGAAACAGCAGAGGAGGAGAGAGGTATGAGGCAAGTGGAAGTTGTAGAGGGGTACTGGGAAGGTGGAAAAGGGAGAGGGTGTGGCAGAGATGGAGATAGAAAGAGGGAGAAGAATATGGACAGGTCGAGGGGGAGGACGATATGGTCAGAGAGAGCAGTTGGAGGACGTGTTCAAAGAGAGGGGTGGGGGATATGAGACACAGGACGCGGGAAAGAGAAGATAAGGGTTGGATGATGAGGGGGATAGACAGAGGGAGGAGGTGGTGAAACAGAGTGGGGAAGGAGGAAGACGTGTGGCATTTGTTGGCAATGCCGCAGGAAATAGGCTAGTAGTAATATAAAAATGAAATGATAGTGTGTCACTGTAGGGAGTGTTTGGCCATCTAGCGTAAGTATTTGTCGCTGACCTCACTTCGGCGACCTGTGGGTCAGTGACACGAAATGGACAACACAAACGCTCAGTCCCCCAAGTGGATAAGTTCCCAAACTCAGCTGGGAATCGAACCTGGGACATCAGTAACTCGAAGCAGAAAAGCTATTACCTATTTTTATTTATTCTCATCCATCTGGTTTTTCTCAGTTTTCTTTAGTAGTTCTGTGCGGATGTCAAATGACACCTCATTTTATTCTATCGATGAAAACTTCACTGATTTTCTTTGGTCCTGGGAGTGGCGAGTTAACTGACTGAATGCACTGAGCCTTTGTACCAGCACCCACCAGACAACAGGCAGTGAATAATAATAATAAAAATAAAAAATTATCTTTACCTGGAACTTGGGGTGTGGGGAGACTTCTCGAAAGAAGCACTTACTCGCCCCATACATCCAATCACATTTGGAACGAATTGATGCTTCTCACATCTTTACGCAGTACTAGCCTTCAGCTGGTGGCTTCTTTCTCCGTTTAGTACAACAACCAGAGGATTACAATTCACACACGACACCAACAGTATGTCGAGTCTTGACAGAATGCTATATGCACTTTGAGCAGAGAGCACCAAATGATTTGGCAGAGGGATGCTCCCTCTTTCGGGTAATGCACCTTTACCCTCTGTAGTAATGATTTAACAAATTCGTATGGTCCACGAAATGAGAGGACCCTGTGAGTTATTGCTGGGGTATTAATAATTTCTAGCGGGAGGGTTTCACCAACCGTTAAAAATTTGAACGCAACGGATAACACAATAGTTTTTAGAACCACTGTAGAAGGCACCTATGAAGGGGTTAATAGGCGGCATAGAGCTATTTTTTATTTACTTTCATTAGTCGACCCAGCATTCGACTGTGATTGTGACTTACTTTCGCATATTCTTTGCGATGAATGGAGGAAATAATCAGTTGAGGGTATAGATAAATTGATATTTATTCAATACAGATGGGATTTCAACAACTAGTCGTGTATCTGTTGGAATATATATCATCACTACTGGTCTCTCTAGTTAACATGATTCACTTACGCCACGTAATTATGGAAAGGGAGAGGGGAGCGCAGACCTGGCTTCAATGGAATTTTATGCAGGTATGCAATTATACATAAACTCATGCTTATTACATTCAATTACTAAAGGTCGCGCAGAACAAGTTCAGCAAAGACACTACAAGCGAACTCGTTCAGCACGGAAGAGTATCTGCCTAAATATTTCAATTTTCAGTAAAATGTAAGCTGATGAGGGGGTAGCAAGTGGTGCACTTGACTATGACTGCTAATTTTGGTTTAATCTAGCGTTCAGATACAACACTAAGTTAGTGAGCTGGGGGGAAGAACATTTCCTATCATATGGCGGGAAAATTTTGCGAGTCTTTATTCCATCAATGGGCATTAAAATCTGAACTTTCCTAGATACACGAGTTTAACCCGTATATATTGCAAGCGAATCATATAGGTATGGGGACATAAGAAATATTAACTAATTGTCATATTAATACTATTCCACACAAGTGACCAAGTTGCGGTAGCCAAAAGAAATGCAAAAAATACGGACACACGAGATTATTCCTTCCCCATCTTACACTTACCCACTACCGTATGGTTATTCACTCGTCTACAATACATTTTCAGACCGGAACTGCACTTTACCAATGCAGCGGTTGCTCCAACCGACCACGTGGCGGGAAAGCAAGTACACAAATAAAACATATGAAAAAAAACGAAATATTACTGTAAAGTAAGACCACATTAAAATACATTAAATGAGTTAACTTCCGTTAAGCGCAGAATAATAATACGACCGTGAGCTTAAGGCCCATGGTGCGTGCCCGGCCAAGTCACAAACGCAAAGTTCTTACTGAAATCTGACTAATTTATAAAAATGAACTCTCTTATGGTGGTTTAGTGGTAATCTCGCACCTGATTTTAGCATCTGGACCTTATTAACGAGCAGATTTGAAACATTGTAAAGCGTTTGTTAACATTACCAAAATGGAGAGCTGCGTCTCCACATCTGTCCAGTTCCGCTACCCAGGAACCAGAGGAACTGCGGACACATCGCCTGACCGTTGTTCGTTCAAAAGGTGGTGGAGGGAATGGTTCGCCAACCTCTGACACGAGTTGCACACTATCTTTGCCAAACGCGTTCGCCCTTAGGGGTTGGCACTATCCTACCACAGAACCACTCTACTCATTCAGTTCTACGACCTCTGACAAAAGCTTTCTGCTGCTTCACACAGTTTCTGATTCATACCGTCCAGGTTGCACAAGGGAAAGGATGCAGGGAAACGTGGCACACACGAAATCTAAAATCAATGAATAAATAAATAAACACTGCTTGATCCATTGTCTCCTGCTTGTTGCCCACAGTTTTATTCATGCAGAGTAAAAACACTCTCTCTATAATTCTCCGATATCGGAATTTATTTAAAAAAATATGGAACTGGACAACAAGTTCTGTTTCAACCTTTTCAGTTTTCGTGGCGGATCCGAGCTTGGAAGTACACTCTTATAAAGGCAAAAGAAGAGCGCAAAATTTGTAGACACGTTTATCAACTCTGCATTGCAATTTAGTGTAGTGATATCGCTAGTAATTGAACACTTCATGGAATATACTTTTTATTGTTTTCATTATCTTGAGGGGCGATGATTTAAATCTTTTTAGTACATTTAAGTGATCATGAGTTTCCACAGTAGCTGTAATGTCAATTCTTTCTCGAAGCACTGCCAATTTCGATCAGAAAGCAGATTCTGAGGCATTGTCAACGATGACTGAGGATAGTTTGTTGTCTGCCCAGAAAAACTGGTGTATCAGTAAGGAAATGGCGTGCAGCTATTGTGTAAAAATATGATTTTGGGAAAAAATTGTTTTATTGTATTCAGTGTTTTTATACAACTTCTTTAAATTGCAGGGCACTCGTAATGACCATGCCATACTACCACGCAAATGACCCAGATCATAAACAATAATTATATAATATAAAAGAAGTGTGGGAACGTGTTAGAAACGTTATTTGCGAAGGAGTAGTGTATTCTAGTCTTCATTATATCACACATTGCAACAGAATTTTCGAAATACCGCATCCATAGCCTCTATTGACGGACTTGTGTATCGAAATGAAAAGGCCACTGAAATAAAATCTGAAAACGTTAAGTTTTTACGTAACAACTTCAGTTAAAAGTAAAAATGGAAAACATAAATGATGAGTTAGAAGGATGGATGAAGAATATAAAAGTTTCCTGAGTGTATAACCGGGTCATGTTAACTGGATTAAAGAGACATTTGTTGCCTTTCTCTGGGTCTTCTAATGGCTGACAGCTGAAGTTCATTTGTATCGTAGTAAAGTACTCAGTGTCATGTTATTTTCGGTGCAGTCGCTTAGCAGCAACATGGAGGGACCATCCATCAACGCTGTCAACTATGCCGTTAACGACAGTTTCTTAATGGTTGCGTTACTCCACACAGACTTGCGTAAGTTGCCTGTTCGTCATACACGCGAACTTTGTCACCTCCACTGAACCTCAGCGTGCATAGCAGTAAGAGTTCATAAGCTGTCGGACGCTGATACAGGTATCGTTACAAGGAGTACGCACCGCGGTATAGTAGTGCCCTTAAATCGCGCTTTTTCTCCTATAATCTTCTTATAATTAGCAGATGTAACTCATTATAGTAACGTTAAGTAACCACTAATTACAAGGGAAAACTTCCAGTCCATTACATTAATGGTGACAGTCCCATCCCTAACAGTGACTAAACTCATTCAGTGCGGTGATTAGCGTCAAAGAGAAATTAATAACGCTACCTGAAAGTACCACTGCGTTTAATCCACTTGTACAGAAGGAAATTAACCCCCAGAACGTAGCAATTAAGTCTTTTTGACATATGGATAACTCTACAAAATTGCTGTCTGTAGGCGTCACTTAACGTGTGTAATCACGTTTCAGGTCACGCAATTAAACTGCAATTTCATTCCCAGTTGCCTTGGCATGATGTTTGTTGCTCTGATCAAAGAGTATTAATTTCTTCCATTCAGAACACTCGAAACAACAGTGCTCGATATCTCCTGCTGTCTACTTAACAGACAACTTCAGGTTGCTGTAGCTCATAATTAATGTCCTCGTAAAAGGAACACCGCACAGACTTTTCAGTGCTCTGTACAAGAGCACATTAACCCGTCCGATACATGAATGGCATTATACCATATCTACATTGCTTTCACGTATTTGTAGCTTGATTTGGTTCTGCTCGCTGACAGACTTACATACGAGACAATATATTTAAGACATTTCGCTGGTCCCAAAATGGTGTACACGCATCATCCAAACAAACCAACACAGAAACAATATGTAAATCTAAGTTCTTTGACAACAGAGATAAGAGTGTTTCACTATGTACATTTTTCATCTTCTTCTTGCTTTACTGCGAAAGTTGGATGTAGAATGGAATACAGAGATATGGACAAAAACTTAGTAATCGTATATGCAACAAAAATGTAGCATTATAAAAGATAAATAATATTAATCACAAAACTGTGAAACTAAATCGAAAGATTTGAGTCCCCTCCGAGGTCTGTGATATTAAACTGCGTCAGAAAGTAATCACTGGCGATTGGTGGCTGGCGTTGTTCACATTCAGTTGTCACAGTATTATTTCAGGTTCCTGTACAATAATACTACATAGATCAGATAAAAACGAAACTCTAGAATAATGCAAATCTCTTACTTCTAATGATAGTCAACAAGTCTATGACAAATAACAATTTACTTAAAGAGTGCTTGAAACTCAGTGAGCACGAAAAATTACATCTGTGGCATAAATGTAGTTGAAACGCAAGTTTTTAAGAAAATTAGTTGTGGAATACAATATCTTGAGACTTACCTGTAAATATATTGTACATAGACAAAACGATTTCAGATGATCTTAACACACACTAAGGGAAAAAAGGTTATGCGCACGACGAAGGAATTATCCGAATCGGACGAAATCCGATAGATGTGATGTACATGTACAGAAAGACATACGATTGGATATCAATTCCATAAAAATTGTATTATTTATTTAAGAGAAAGAGATTCTCAAACTGAGCAAATCAATAATACATTCGGGGACCTTAGGCCCATATGCAAGCTATTATTGAGTTTGACATTGATTGATAGTTGTTGGATGTTCTCCTGAGGTACACCATACAAAATTCTGTCCAATTGGCCTGTTAAATACTGAAAATGCTGAGCTGTTCAGATGGCCCTGTCCGTAATGCTCCAAAGCCAGCTGGGGAGAGATCCGGCGACCTGTCTGTTCAAATGGTTCAAATGGCTCTGACCACTATGGGACTTAACATCTAAGGTCATCAGTCCCCTAGAACTACTTAAACCTAACTAACCTAAGGACATCACACACATCCATGCCCGAGGCAGGATTCTAACCTGCGACCGTAGCGGTCGCACGATGCCAGATTGAAGCGCCTAGAACCGCTCGGCCACTCCGGACGGCTAAGTTGCTCGTAACTGCAATTCCTAGGTATTTAGTCGAATTGACAGTCCTTAGATTTGTGTGATTTATCGTATACCCAAAATTTATCGGATTTCTTTTAGTACCCATGTAGATGACCTCGCACTTTTCTTTGTTTAGTGTCAATTGCCACTTTTCGCACCATACAGAAATTCTCTCTAGATCATTTTGTAATTGTAATTGATCGGCTGATGATTTTAGTAGCCTTTAAATTAAAGCACCGTCTGTAAACAGTCTAAGGGTGGTGCTCAGATTATCACCTACATCATTTATGTAAATCGGGAACAGCAGAGGGCCTATGACACTACCTTGAGGAACGCCAGATATCACTTCTGTTCTACTCGATGGTTTACCATCTTTCACTACGAACTGTGACCTCTCTGAGAGGAAATCACGAATCCAGTCACACAACTGAGACGATACTCCATATGCACGCAGTTTGATTAATAGTCGCTTGTGAGGAACGGTATCAAAAGCCTTCTGGAAATCTAGGAATATGGAAACGATCTGAGATCCCTTGTCGACAGCACTCAGTACTGCATGGGATTAAAGAGCTAGCTGTGTTGCGCAAGACCGATATTTTCTGGATTCGTGTTGGTTATGTACCAATAAGTCATTTTCTTCCAGGTGATTCATAATGTTCGATTACGTTATATGCTCCAAAATCCTACTGCAAATCGAGGTCAGTGATATGGGTTTGTAATTCAATGTGTAACTCCTATTTCATTTCTTGAATATTGGTGTGACCAGTGCTACTTTCCAGTCTTTAGGAACAGACCTTTCAACAAGTGAGCGGTTGTATATGATTGCTAAGAAACGCGCCATTTTGTCTGCATACTCTGAAAGGAACCTGATTGGTATACCATCGGCACCGGAAGACTTGCCTTTCTTAAGTGATTTGAGTTGTTTCGCAACACCTAAGATATCTACATTTATGTCACCCACGCTAACAGCTGTTCTGGTTTCGAATTCTGGAATATTGACTTCATCTTCTTTCATGAAGGAATTACGGAAAACTGTATTTAGTAACTCCGCTTTAGTGGCACCATCATTGGTAACCTTTCTATCGCTATCGCGCAGTGACGGTATTGACTGTTTTTTGCCACTGGTGTATTTTACATACGTCCAGAATCTCTTTGGGTTTTCTAACATATTTTGAGACAATGTTTCATTGTGTATCTCGCATTGACTTCCGCACTAAATTTCGAGCTTCCGTGAAACTTAGCCAGTTTGGGGATTTTGCGTTCTTCTGATTTTGGCATGCTTTTTTCGTTGCTTCAGCAACAGTGTTCTGCCGTGTTTTGTGTACTATGGTTGAATAGTCGCGTCTCTTATTAACTTATGCGGTATGAATGTATCTGTTGCTGTCGATACTGTATCTTTGAATTTGAGCCATAACTGGTCTACACTTACATAATTAGCTTGGAAGGAATGGAGACTCCCTCTCAGGAAGGCATCAAGCGAATTGTTATCTGTTGTTTTAAATAGATATATTTTGCATTTATTTTTAGTGGGTTTGGTTGATATGGTTTTGAGCCTCGCTACAGTGTACAATTTCGGAAGATGTTTTCTGTGTATAGCAAGCCATCCAGTGTTTACAGTCCATTAAGATTATTGCACGCCTACACACGGCGAGAGTGTTAGTTGTGGGGTCACCGCCAGACACCACACTTGCTAGGTGGTAGCTTAAATCGGCCGCGGTCCATTAGTACATGTCGGACCCGCGTGTCGTCACTGTGTGATCGTAGACCGAGCGCCACCACAAGGCAGGTCTCGAGAGACGTACTAGCACTCGCCCCAGTTGTACGACGACGTTGCTAGCGACTACACTGACGAAGCCTTTCTCTCATTTGCCGAGAGACAGTTAGAATAGCCTTCAGCTAAGTCCATGGCTACGACCTAGCAAGGCGCCATTAGTTACTTCATGAATCTAAAGAGTCTCACTTGTATCATCAAGAATGCTGTATACCAAAGCACGATATAAAAGTTAAGTGTTCTAGTAGCTACGTTCTTTTCTTTATCACATTCATTACGAATCCTGTTCCAGACTTAACGCCAGACGGCGTGAGTTGACGCGTGCCCTTTCGGCTACTTCACTGTGGACTGGCTGCCTTAACAGTCCACTACATTAATTGCTTGTCTCCGTGCTTGCTGAACTCTACCTTGGGCCAGCAAAGTCGTCGGATATCTACCCAATTGAGAACATTTTGAGCATTATGGACAGGGCGCCCCCAACAGGCCCAGGATTTTCACGATCTAACGCGGCAACTGGACAGAATTTGACTTGATGTCCGTCAGGAGGATATGCAACAATCTATACTAAGCCGAATAACTGTTTGCATGAGGGCCAGAGATGGGCCAACGCGTTTTTGACTTGCTCGGTTTGTGAATCCCTTCCCGTTTAATAAATAATCCAGTTTTAGGAAACTGTAATCGTTCGTATGTCTACACATGCACATTAAATCTACCGATTTCCATCCCATTCTGATAATTCCTTCGTGGTGCGTCTTTTTTTAAATTTTTTTTGGAGTGTATAAATATTTAAAAAATTATGTATATGCAGATATCGTCATCTTATTTCTTGTAGCTAGGTGTGTTTAAGTCTACCCAACATTAGCCCTGTATTATCTGAAAACGGCCGTTAGAAACGAAGATATAACGAAATCAGTCAATAAACGGTTTTTGTTACGTCAATAATAATAGATTTTCCCTTTATATGTGACTGTAATGCCCCAGAGATGTACGCAGAAAAAGAGACTTCAATATATTGAGGTATAATATGGGTAGAGTTAAAGCCTAAATCCGCCACGTTAGAGGACCAAAATCTTAGATTCTGATGGAAGTGTTCTGATCAAAAAGACTAGCTTGTGTCATTTACGCGTTTGCTAATTATTCTAATTATCATATACAATGTAAAGAAATCGCATTTCAGGCGATATTTTCTTTTGTATTCGCGAATTTTGGTTGTACCGTTTGCTTTTAGTTTCGCGGTATTATTTCTATCAGCAGACCACACATTTCCCGTGAGTCCCACTCGGAAAGCTGTCCGGTTGGTTGATGTGAGAAGGAAAGGTTGAAAACTGACCAAACATAGCAAAACATGTATCCAGCATTTTCAGTTTCATAACTCCATATTAAGAGAGATACTGGATTACGAAAATAGCTTTTCCAAATCACATACTTCTCTTCTTTTCATTCGTAGTCCGTATTGAGAAAATGCTCAATTTCGAAACCAAGGTTTTCAAATCAAATATTTCTCTTTTTGGTTATTCGAAACGTATAACAAAATGAAAGTTATATTGACGAAGGCGAATTGTTCAAAAATGTTCAAATGTGTGTGAAATCTTATGGGACTTAGCTGCTAAGGTCATCAGTCCTTAAGCTTACGCACTACTTAACCTAAATTATCCTAAGGACAAACACACACACCCATGCTCTAGGGAGGACTCGAACCTCCGCTGGGACCAGCCGTACAGTCCATGACTGCAGCGCCCTAGACCGCTCGGCTAATCCCGCGCGGCGAAGGCGAATTGTATCGTGTTACTGGATCAAATATGTATTTATGACCGGAAGAACATCTGAAAATGCCTCTGACGCTGTGCGAAAGCTTTGTAGCATTTTCTGTTTAAAACAAGTGTTTATGCACGCTACAGAAATTAAGAACAAGAAGCAATCGTAAACTGTTGTCTGCAAATGTTTTGGGGTATCTAACATGTGAGCGCAGGTTAGAATCAATGTGGAACATAGATCTCTTGAGCCACCTCTTCTTATTATAGCACTACGGTTCAGTACTGAGGAACGTTCACATATGGTAACAGATGTTTCTTTATGTAATAAATATTAGTGAAACATATTCTAGCTTCTTTCGGACTGTTTTTCCCAGTGAATCATCCTAGAAAAGAGCACCTAGCATCAAGATGAAAAATGAATGTATAATTTTAAGATATGTCACAATCGAGGCGATGTTTAAAAAAAAAAGTAAAAATGAAAATCAGTGACGGATGAAAGGAAACGATGCATCTGTTTTAAGCAAATCCAGTTCTTTAGCCGTTTCACATGAAGGAGTGCTGGGTATAGAATCTGACAGAGAAACTAAGAAGCAAAGCAAACAGTGGAAAGATGTGGATTCAACAACGCTGAAGACGGCGATGACTCAACCATCATCGGACAAGCTGATGCAAATATTTCTGCGGCTGCGATGATGTGGTGCCTATAATTTTTCTCGTAAGATTCAAACCATATAGGGAGGGTATTATCAAAATGTCCTGACGAGTTTGTGGGCTGTTTATAAAATGAAACACCTCAGGAATCTATCTCTGGTTATTTGTCTGTTTCGTGAGAACGCCCAACACATTATGAGTAGGACAAAGTTACGCACGTTGCTTCTTTGGGGTATCATACTCTGTACAAAACAATAAAAAAGGGGTCACTTCTTAGACATCCACTAACTGTCTCCCATTGCAACTCAGATATTTTGAAGGTGCCTATAACTTTCCTCTTTAATGTTGCAAAACAATGGTGCCCTGCGATGTCACCAGCGGCCTCGGCGGTTCTTCAAACAGTATGGTATCGACACATTCGAAAGAATAGACAAGAGCGCAGAAGTTAATGTGAGGTGTAATGTGGTTTAATGTTGTCATATTGGCATCGAAATTCACCACAATTCTGTCCATCGCCAGAGTGGACCTGTCAAGCAACCTGACATCCACTCTTATCCTCATTTCACACCTCTTCTCTTGAGGCTTCTTTGATGGAGGTCAGAAACGCGACCCTCAGTGTTGAAGTCACCCGGGTTTTTTAGAGGTGGTCGAGGAGAACATATCCGACACACCGCGGCTCAGAATCGATACCGAAAGCCTCA
The DNA here is from genome assembly GCF_023898315.1 of Schistocerca nitens. Classification (NCBI taxonomy): domain Eukaryota; kingdom Metazoa; phylum Arthropoda; class Insecta; order Orthoptera; family Acrididae; genus Schistocerca; species Schistocerca nitens. The sequence goes on along the minus strand of NC_064622.1, from coordinate 181,974,470 downwards.
TAGTGTGGTACAAAGGGCGACAATGAAACCAGCCTACCTCTTTGGGCGTTGATTCCCACACATTCCGCGCCCCAAAACCGGCAGATTGTAGTGCGATGAGAAAGAGGACTGCGTTATTAACTTCTGTCTGATGTCTTAACAGATGTCCTGTCATAAGAGCTTTATAGAAAGTATTAGGCATCTCATGTGGACTTAGGGTAGAACAGAGCAAGATTGAGATTCGTCTGGGGGACTCAAAGTGGAACACAGGAAGTGGCAGTCAGACTGGAAATGTGAAAAAGAGCAGACTTCTAACAGATCAATGGGCTGTATGGAATAGAACAGGCGTGCAACATGTGACCAGTAGTGGAGGACAGCAGCAGTGACTCGAAAGACTGGTGATGACGAGAAGTATCGTTCTACCCCAGCTGGCACTGTTCGCGGTAAGAATAGAATGCTGCAGCAACATGTCAGGAACAAATAATCTCAGCATTTTTCTCGTTGGAATGGTAGTGGCGTTCGTCAGAATAGTCCTTCTACCCCAATGGGATAGTTATTTTCATTCGTTTTCAGTTTCTTGCTATGCACTCGCTACTTACTTGCCATACAACTTCGTATGTCTGTAAGTATGATACGATCACTTCATGTACTGACTGATATCCTCACTCACCTCCAAAGCTGGCCAATTAATAATAATGATTATGAATGTGATTTGTCAGATGTTAATTAAGAACATACTCTGAATCATAAATGTTCACTCCCTGCAAACTCCAACATTATTTATAAAATAAATTCTGGATACAGTAATTTATGACTGTACTTTCCTAGGTTGTAAATCCCATGTCACAGTGACGAGCTGGAACCTTCAAAGAGAATGCGCTCAGGATGCAGTCATTGGGGCCCTGTAGGCCACATCGTATAATCCAAAATGCACGCTCTAACCTCAGTAATTATCACTGCACCATGAAGAGTTATCTGCTACTGACTTTAGGCAGGTCAGATTAGACATAAACCAAAATTGCGTGTGGTACAAAATTTTTAAATTTAAGATGGTGAATGCAGTGAATGGAAAAATTCAAGATGATTATTGGGGTAAATTTGAAAATTCAAACTGATGCAAGGAGGGAAATACATTTCAGCCACTGACAGCAGAGTAATTTTAGAGTAATCATTTATTGTATGGCATTTACACATCAAATGCCATGTATGGCATTTACACATCCCCCCCCCCCCCCATGAACCATGGACCTTGCCGTTGGTGGGGAGGCTTGCGTGCCTCAGCGATACAGATGGCCGTACCGTAGGTGCAACCACAACGGAGGGGTATCTGTTGAGAGGCCAGACAAACATGTGGTTCCTGAAGAGGGGCAGCAGCCTTTTCAGTAGTTGCAGGGGCAACAGTCTGGATGATTGACTGATCTGGCCTTGTAACATTAACCAAAACGGCCTTGCTGTGCTGGTACTGCGAACGGCTGAAAGCAAGGGGAAACTACAGCCGTAATTTTTCCCGAGGACATGCAGCTCTACTGTATGATTAAATGATGATGGCGTCCTCTTGGGTAAAATATTCCGGAGGTAAAATAGTCCCCCATTCGGATCTCCGGGCGGGGACTACTCAAGAGGACGTCGTTATCAGGAGAAAGAAAACTGGCGTTCTACGGATCGGAGCGTGGAATGTCAGATCACTTAATCGGGCAGGTAGGTTAGAAAATTTGAAAAGGGAAATGGATAGGTTAAAGTTAGATATAGTGGGAATTAGTGAAGTTCGGTGGCAGGAGGAACAAGACTTTTGGTCAGGTGATTACAGGGTTATAAATACAAAATCAAATAGAGGTAATGCAGGAGTAGGTTTAATAATGAATAAAAAAATAGGAGTGCGGGTTAGCTACTACAAACAGCATAGTGAACGCATTATTGTGGCCAAGATAGACACAAAGCCCATGCCTACTACAGTAGTACAAGTTTATATGCCAACTAGCTCTGCAGATGATGAAGAAATAGATGAAATGTATGACGAGATAAAAGAAATTATTCAGGTAGTGAAGGGAGACGAAAATTTAATAGTCATGGGTGACTGGAATTCATCAGTAGGAAAAGGGAGAGAAGGAAACATAGTAGGTGAATATGGATTGGGGGGAAGGAATGAAAGAGGAAGCCGCCTTGTAGAATTTTGCACAGAGCATAGCTTAATCATAGCTAACACTTGGTTCAAGAATCATGAAAGGAGGCTGTATACATGGAAGAAGCCTGGAGCTACTGACATGTTTCAGATAGATTATATAATGGTAAGACAGAGATTTAGGAACCAGGTTTTAAATTGTAAGACATTTCCTGGGGCAGATGTGGATTCTGACCACAATCTATTGGTTATGAACTGCAGATTGAAACTGAAGAAACTGCAAAAAGGTGGGAATTTAAGGAGATGGGACCTGGATAAACTGAAAGAACCAGAGGTTGTAGAGAGTTTCAGGGAGAGCATAAGGGAACAATTTACAGGAATGGGGGAAAGAAATACAGTAGAAGAAGAATGGGTAGCTCTGAGGGATGAAGTGGTGAAGGCAGCAGACGATCAAGTAGGTAAAAAGACGAGGGCTAATAGAAATCCTTGGGTAACAGAAGAAATATTGAATTTAATTGATGAAAGGAGAAAATATAAAAATGCAGTAAATGAAGCAGGCAAAAAGGAATACAAACGTCTCAAAAATGAAATCGACAGGAAGTGCAAAATGGCTAAGCAGGGATGGCTAGAGGACAAATGTAAGGATGTAGAGGCTTGTCTCACTAGGGGTATGATAGATACTGCCTACAGGAAAATTAAAGAGACCTTTGGAGAGAAGAGAACCACTTGTATGAATATCAAGAGCTCAGATGGCAACCCAGTTCTAAGCAAAGAAGGGAAGGCAGAAAGGTGGAAGGAGTATATAGAGGGTTTATATAAGGGCGATGTACTTGAGGACAATATTATGGAAATGGAAGAGGATGTAGATGAAGACGAAATGGGAGATAAGATACTGCGTGAAGAGTTTGACAGAGCACTGAAAGACCTGAGTCGAAACAAGGCCCCGGGAGTAGACAACATTCCATTAGAACTACTGATAGCCTCGGGAGAGCCAGTCATGACAAAACTCTACCATCTGGTGAGCACGATGTATGAGACAGGCGAAATACCCACAGACTTCAAGAAGAATATAATAATTCCAATCCCAAAGAAAGCAGGTGTTGACAGATGTGAAAATTACCGAACTATCAGTTTAATAAGTCACAGCTGCAAAATACTAACGCGAATTCTTTACAGACGAATGGAAAAACTGGTAGAAGCCGACCTAGGGGAAGATCAGTTTGGATTCCGTAGAAATGTTGGAACACGTGAGGCAATACTGACCTTACGACTTATCTTGGAAGAAAGATTAAGAAAAGGCAAACCTACGTTTCTAGCATTTGTAGACTTAGAGAAAGCTTTTGACAATGTTGACTGGAATACTCTCTTTCAAATTCTGAAGGTGGCAGGGGTAAAATACAGGGAGCGAAAGGCTATTTACAATTTGTACAGAAACCAGATAGCAGTTATAAGAGTCGAGGGGCATGAAAGGGAAGCAGTGGTTGGGAAAGGAGTGAGACAGGGTTGTAGCCTCTCCCCGATGTTATTCAATCTGTATATTGAGCAAGCAGTAAAGGAAACAAAAGAAAAATTCGGAGTAGGTATTAAAATTCATGGAGAAGAAGTAAAAACTTTGAGGTTCGCCGATGACATTGTAATTCTGTCAGAGACAGCAAAGGACTTGGAAGAGCAGTTGAACGGAATGGACAGTGTCTTGAAAGGAGGATATAAGATGAACATCAACAAAAGCAAAACAAGGATAATGGAATGTGGTCGAATTAAGTCGGGTGATGCTGAGGGAATTAGATTAGGAAATGAGACACTTAAAGTAGTAAAGGAGTTTTGCTATTTAGGGAGTAAAATAACCGATGATGGTCGAAGTAGAGAGGATATAAAATGTAGACTGGCAATGGCAAGGAAAGCGTTTCTCAAGAAGAGAAATTTATTAACATCGAGTATAGATTTAGGTGTCAGGAAGTCGTTTCTGAAAGTGTTTGTATGGAGTGTAGCCATGTATGGAAGTGAGACATGGACGATAACTAGTTTGGACAAGAAGAGAATAGAAGCTTTCGAAATGTGGTGCTACAGAAGAATGCTGAAGATAAGGTGGGTAGATCACGTAACTAATGAGGAGGTATTGATAGGATTGGGGAGAAGAGAAGTTTGTGGCACAACTTGACTAGAAGAAGGGATCGGTTGGTAGGACATGTTTTGAAGCATCAAGGGATCACAAATTTAGCATTGGAGGGCAGCATGGAGGGTAAAAATCGTAGAGGGAGACCAAGAGATGAATACACTAAGCAGATTCAGAAGGATGTAGGTTGCAGTAGGTACTGGGAGATGAAGAAGCTTGCACAGGATAGAGTAGCATGGAGAGCTGCATCAAACCAGTCTCAGGACTGAAGACCACAACAACAACAACATTTACACATCAAAAATTGCTGAAAGCTTTTGGAAAGTTCAGGACTTTTGGCGCCTTTTTCTAAAATGGTTATAAATAAAATCACATAAAGAGAGTAGTTTGCATTACTGCAAGGTACTTTATAAAGTACATAAAAGTGTGTTCTGATTTTTTGTGCATTTTTCAAAGTATTTGTACAGAAAATTAGGTATAGTGCGTGACTTGTAGTATTTAAAAGTATGTTTCAGGGTACTCAAAGTATCTAAAAATCTGAATAATTGCCTCGTAAACATTAACAGAAGGTGGTTCCAGCTCAGCTTACATTATTGCCAATATTATTCAGATGGTGAATTCAATATGGCCTCCATACATGTGGCAAAATCGCACTGAAATCTTACCCTACCCCCACCAGATGTAGGATACTCTCTTTATTTAATGATTTTCGGGGTTTGCAAGTGCTATCTTGTTGGAAAATGCTTCCTAAAATTGTCTTTTATGTATGTTCACCTTTGTTTGTGGAGACTGACTGGTCTAGTTCACAATACCACAACCAGCGGTCGCTAGAAATTTTTTGGAAAAACAACCTTTCCTCCCCCAGCTGAAAATTTGTGGGAGAAACTCAGTCTGTGCAGAGCTGTTGGTCTGGAAGGATGTTCATTTTGAAAGAAGAGAGTATTATGCTGTTGGAAGATGTCCTATCAAATAACAACTACATGCCCTAAGAGTGTAATTAGACTGTTAAGCTCTACCACAGATCATCATTAACACCCCAATTAGTTGGGATAGAAAATTATAAACATGTATATGGATAGCTACAGATCACATATGGATCCAATACACACTAATCATATTACAAAGACTGTGAAATACTGCAAAAACTGTACCCGAACACAGCTATCACTCATAAAAAAAAGGAAACGTAATCTAGACACTCATAAACTTCACCTGCACGTCAAAAACATGCACCCTAAATACCACAAATTGATTCGAAACTGATATCCAAAGATCGCACTTGCACAATGCATAATAATACTTGCACCTTACATGAGAGCCGGAGGTGTATACATCTGCACCATCACAGGCACTGAAAGCGTGGGTGCGCATAGCACCCTACGTCCACCTGCTGCCGCAACTCGGGGCCAACTGCTGGCTATGCACATGGGCCCAAAAGCCTCCAGGTGCTTACCACGTGGTAGTGCGGGGAACCAGCACATCACCTGACTTCCTATGTCCCAGGCTAAATGCTTGTGTTATCTAGAGACCTCTGTGTTATCTACTAGGGCATCATGCAGTCGGCCCAGTCCCACTGCAGGAAGCCTGGTGGCAGCAGGCACTTTTCGTCCGATGGGTGTCTTTGTTCCTGCTAGCCACACTGAGCGCCCTTCACACAAAGATCTCCTGCAATTCCTTAACCAGACTTGCCAGAACGAAATGTTCTGTCTGTCAGTAACCATGCAGCAGCTGCGCTTCCTATCATTACACACAAGCAGGTGCTTTGAGGCCAGTTTCTAGACATTCCTCAGATTCTCAGAGTCATAAAAGCAATCCTACTCTACTTGGAAGCACTGACGAACACCTGGGCTTTTAAATGTCACCAACCTGAAGAATTGGGCAGGTACCACGGAATTCACCAACAGCGGATGCTAAGCTTCCTCTATTCCTACATGCAAATAGATAAGTTTTCCTCACAATACTATACTGTAGAAGCATTCCTAGTGGTTCCTGCCAAATTAGTGGGTAGAGGATGATGATGATGTTGTTTGGTTTGTGGGGCGCTCAACTGCACAGTTATCAGTGCATGTGCAAATTCCCAACCTTTGCTCAGTCCAATCTCGCCACTTTTTAGGAATTATGGGGAAACGATGAGGACAACACAAACACCCAGTAATCTTGAGACAGGTGAAAATCCGTGACCCTGCTGGGAATCGAACCCGTGACCCCATGCTCAGGAAGCGAGAACGCGACCGTGAGACCACAAGCTGCAGACTAGTGGCTAGAGCTTGAGTGTATATAAACCCAACCCCCCACACACTTTCTAAAGTTTTCTTGTGCCTACAAATAATCTTATAGATGGGGAAAGCACAGCTAAAAAAGTTATGTATAATGTGAAGGACAACCAAATAATCTAATATGAGAGATGGTAAAATAATATTAAAACTGAGTGAAAGTCCAAATCTGCAACAGCTGTTTATTGTGAACTGTGTGAGTTTGTTCATCTCGGTTTGTGGAGAGTGGCTGGTCTAGTTCACTGACCACCACCAGAGAGTGCTAGAATTTGATGGGAAAAGCAACCTCGCATCCCCTCTCCCACCTGTAAATCGGCAGGAAAAGCTCTGTGCTCATCAGCCTCAGTGGAAGCAGTTGTGTGCGTAATGTGTTCAATTGATGGGATGTTGGTGTCAGGCAGAGAGGACCTTAATGACTGTATTACCTAAGACCATGTAGCTGAGGACTGTATCCTCAACTTTCTGCATGATGACTGGAGAGAAGTGATAGTCGAGGAGTATAAGAAGAATAAAGTTTGTCGAATAATGGTTATGCAGCAGGACAGATTCAAGATGTTTTCGCAAATGATGCAGACCGTTGCTTGTACTGAAAGTGTGCCTGCCTTTTATGAAATGGTTATGTGATCTGCCTCCTTTACAGCACAAGAGGCAATTGACACAGATCAAGCATGTGGGTAATATTATTGTTATGTGCTACATTATGTGGAGGGCAGCACGCTAATAGTAGTAATATGCTAGACCAATAGTAGTTCTCCCTGCAGCCAAACTGATGGGGTTGCAGCAACTAGTCCTGTTCCACAGCCCGTGACTGACAGATGCCTGTGAAAGCCTCCACTGCATGATCTGCCAACACCACATCTGGTCAGGTGATCATGACATTGGGAGTATTATTTACATGACGTTGTTTATGTGTGCCTGACATTATTGTCACAAGCAGTGATTACTCTTCCTCTTTGTCCAGCTGCAGCAGCTCAACAGCACCATAGGTTGGGGCCTGTAGTGCAGACCTCCAGCTTTTTAGGACCTTCAGCAGTAGCAGTGACCTCTAACACACAGGATCCTGCAGTGGAACTACTTGGCATGTTGGAGCAGACAAGGAGCTGCTACTGTCTTTGCCACTCACCTATTTGTGTGACGAACACACGACAGCACAAGCAGAGGACAGATAAATCTGTGAACCAGTTTCAGAACTGCACCAAGTTTTCAGTTCCCACAACCACAACTTACTGAGTAGCATCAGCAATGCACCAGGAGTCTCAGACAGCATGGCGCAGGTCAGTACTGGGCTGTAACAAACGCATCATCCATTGAAATGCAGGACATTCCAGTGATACTGCAAGAACAGAGTGTAGATGCAGTGGATGAGAAGCCACGAATTACTCCCAGTGCACCGAGCGAGGTGGCGCAGTGGTTAGACACTGGACTCGCATTCGGAAGGACGACGGTTCAATCCCGCGTCCGGCCATCCTGATTTAGGTTTTCCGTGATTTCCCTAAATCACTCCAGGCAAATGCCGGGATGGTTCCTCTGAAAGGGCACGGCCGACTTCCTTCTCCATCCTTCCCTAATCCGATGAGACCGATGACCACGCTGTCTGGTCTCCTTCCCCAAAACCAACCAACCAACTCCCAGTGCACTACTACTATTATTCACTTCTGAATTTATCTGTGAGTGCGGTAAAGCGACAATATATAAATATAGAAGTCTGTGGTGATGGAGACTGAGACTGTGATGAAGGAAGTTGATGTGTGCTTTAGTCAGTCATAATGAGGGAAGGTTTGTTGTGCAATGCCCTACATCAATGCTCAGATGACTGCAGAGTATAATCCATTTCTTTCTCCCCCAGACATTTACTGTGATGGTCTACTGCTATCTGTCCCATCAGTTCGTGATGATGGAACACTTAAGGTGAAACCTGGAGACTTATTTATTTATTTACAGCACTCAACTGTTATGAACTTATAAGGACTAAGGGTGTGTCAGAGAGACTGAACCACTGGCTAACATATATTCAAGTCTCAGAACAGCGCTTGAGTTCATGTACCTGTGCAGCGACAAAGTCAGCTACTATTGCTCCAGCAGTTAGGGAATCTATCCATTCTGAATTTACAGACAGAATGCCTGAATTTTGTGATGTTCTCAGCAGTGTGAGGGAACTATGAGCTGAAGTAGTGCATACAAGAAATAGTTATTCAGAAAGTACTGTACTGCTGTGCAAAATGAACCACTGGATTTTGCCGATATACTGCAACCTATGAGCCATTGCAGAAGTGTAAATAAAAGAGTAATATGCTATCGTAAATCGTTTTTTTCCCTTACTTCACAAACTTTTCATCATAATTTACAGATGTGCGACCATAGTGCCTCAGTCGATGTGGTGCTAGGTACCTACGAAATACTGAATGTGCTATATTGGCTACGCATATTATTATTATCGTTACTACATGTGGTTTTTTCTGTAGAAATCCAATGCATGATTATACCTTGTGTAGTCAGTGGGCGAAACATCCCCACAACAAAGGCTTTGTTGTAAGTGACTGGTCCACTGATGACACAAAACACCAGAAGAAGAAGAAGAATAGGATGCGTCTTCCTGATAATATTCCGGAGATAACTGTAGGTCCATTCAACTGTGGCAAGATAAATCCTCTCATGTCACAGCTAGCATATCCAGATGGAGTTTGTATTGAGCATGTATGAGTATTTTCTAAAATGCTGTTTCAACCTAGTCCAATCTTTTACGGAAGATACTGCAAGGTGTAGATGGTACGACGTAAACGACATTCAGTGAAAGCTGTGACATCCAACCATCAGAAAAAGAAGTCAAGCACTTTGTTCATATATGATGATCTTGCTGTGCAAAACCAGTGTCAAATTCAAAAAATGTCTTGTTTGGGTCGTCATATGGGTGTTGATGTATATTATTTGAGTCATACATATTCCAGAATCCCAAAACAGTAGCTAAGGAATATGAAAACCTCATTATAGCCTTCAAACAAGACAATCTGAATTTGAAGCATATTTACCAAGCACATATAAGTACTGATATGTCATTCAATGAATTTTTAAAGATATATGGAGATTGCTGGAACCACAGACTGTACAGATTTCTCGTTATTGGTAAAACAAGAAAACTGAATGACGGTTGGTACAGATGAAACTTCTAAGAGTTTCTGTACATACAGCTATGGAAAAAGGTGAGTACATCAGTGTACGTTGGACCGTGGACAAATCTGCATATGTGTTGGACACTCAACATGATGGGATGGGTGTACAAAGACGGAACATTCGCTTGATCATGGAATGCAAAAATTCAGACTGTTGAACATGAAGTTGGTGGTGTACACAAAAAAACTAGTGATGAATTATAGAATTCTTCTGAGACTGATCAACTCATTAGTACATTGAGTTAATGTAACTGAAAAGAAAGTAAACGATTAATCCATAAAGACCGAAGTTACTGAAAAACAGATGCAGAGGAATAAATATAAGGTATGCACTGGACCGAACTCTGGTTAGTATATAATGCGATGTTGACTAAGCATAAGGTCATCGAGGCATCGAAGGCCTTTAGAGAGAAATTATGGCTGCTAAGATTAAGACATGTGGAGCAGGAGCAAACACTAAGAGTAACCTCTAACTAGTTACTGAATCTTTCGGGCAACTCACAGCAAAATTAAGCAATGACAACAATGCTGTTGCTGACTTCATTAACTGTCACAATGATACTAAAATAGATAACATATTTGGCATCAGCAAGGGAAAAACCATACACGCTGGGCACGCAGCTTCTATGTTTAACTGAGAGCATCGTACAGACCGGTGATAAGCAGTTTCAAAGAACATCTGGCCTACTGAACCTTATTTTCCAAGGATCCATAAAAACTGTAAATTATTCAGCTAAAGATGTGGAAACATGTAATGAAATATTGCATTTGCTGATGTACATAAGAAAGAGAATAGAGAATCAAGAAACCAATGAATGTACAATAAAAATCCAGTCCAAAACGTGTATTAGATAGATAAAATAGCAGCGGTGATGGTACTGACATTTAGCATAAAAAATGAATAATCGATCCCTACAATATAAGTAATATGATGACCACCCATTATAACCCTACTGTCCGCTACTGCTATACCATAACCTCGAAGCTGGAGGCAGTTTGTAAAATAGAACTATTTTGTTAGAGTAATTACGGTATAAAGCAACAGAGCAGTGTTACCCTCTGAGAGGAATTTTTTTATGTTCACCGTGTTGCACCTAACGGAGATGGCTTATCGGAAATAAAAGTCAGAATTACGTAAATATTCGAACAGTAACAAACAATATTTTTGCCTGTCTAGACTGCTTAAAGAATAAAGAAAACGGTCGCCAGCCTAATTAGGCAAGAGAATGATTAGCATTCTTGTTTAAGAAAATAGGTATGAGTAACTTCAACGGACAAACACAACCTATATTTCGCCACACGCGAGTGCAATGAACTCTGACACCTGCATGTGTTCACGGTTAAGATGGGAAGCTGACAGAGCAGGACAGACTATTTGCGTAAATATAACAGATAACGGAACACACTATTACTTTCGGTGCTTATTCAAACCGAATACGTTTTATAACATTACTATTAATATTCACTGCAGAATCATAAATTGGACATAGGTTAAGTATTATTTTTCAAACACTTTCCTAGTTGACATAAAATTATAAATGTAGTTCACTGCAAAATTATGAACTGGTCGCAGGTTAAGTCTCTCTTAGTCAAATACTTTGCTAATTAAAGTGGACGTTAATTGGAATTCACTAACAGGTTACTTCTCACTGTCTTTTGAATACAGAAATTATTGTTTTCATAAATAGTGGTCTTTCTATTTAAATGTTATTTGTCGTGAGCATAAAGGATAACCTCTGGATCCTATTACACTATTAATATGCACTTTCATTGCCCAAAAGAAACAAGTACTTAGCAAGCGCAAGTATATAACTTTCCACTATTGCAATTTTCCACTTTTACTACAGTGAGACACAATGTTGACAAATTTGCAAGAAACTGACTCACCTTTTACAATTTACTACAGGCAGCACTATGATCATTAACTAAGCAAAACTTTATAAGCCTCAGTTTTAAGACCTTTTAATCTTTAAAAGAAACAGCAAATTGTCTTTATTACCACAGTCTTCTACTTTCAAGTAAATGGTTAAATAGGTGAATTTGAAACTCCACAAAACTTTAAATTGGACTGTTTACATCACTGGGAGGCTTCCATAAAGCTACATTTACTACCTCCCACAATTTCACTAAATCGACAGTAAATCTGAATACTCCCTTCTTAACAAAGATCAAACAACATTATTTAATTAACTATTTGGCTTTGAGACTTTTTTTTTCCACAAACATTTTTTCCACAAACTAGGACACTCAGTAATCATAGTTCAAATGGAGAGGAACCTGAGAGGTGTTGTGTTAGGGAAAAAAATCAAGGTAGGTACATAAATTCAGTTATAAGTTACCTTATATTTGTGCACACTAAAACATCCAATGAGCTGCTCCTTCACTGTACATTACTATAGTGCTCCATTACAGTGATTGTGCAGTGCGGTGGCAACTGCATGTTGGTTGGTGGATTTGCAGGTAGTATTGCCGGACTCTGTCATTTCTTGGTGGCGATGATAGACTTCAATTCCAGAATAGTTCCAGCTCTTTATTCATCCATCCGAGGCATTGGAAAGCGGCAGGAAAAGCCTCTCTCGGAACCAGCACAATATACAATTTTTACATGGGCAGTGCACAGTATGGTAGCTCGTTCCCGAATGACTCTTGTTCCACCTTTTCTACCTAGGCCAACCACAACTTGTGCACTACTAAGTTCCTTTCCCGAAGGGAACCACACTACCTTTTACATACAGGATAACTAACAACCCTAAGTGAGGATCAGCCGTTTACATAACAGCAACCAAATACATTAAATAAAACAAAACATTTGCACATATTGACATTTCTACAAAAAATTATTCACACAGAAATTACAATAAGTAAGTTATGTTCCCTCCAAATGGGACAAAGAATTTAAATGATAGATACACTACATAGCACAGAATCAAATCATGACATCAAAGTTTCTACGAAGAAAGGAGTATACAATTTTGTGTTATCTATTCAATCAAACACATTTACAGAAGCTCAACGATGTAACATTAAATAAAACAAAAGGCAAAATAAATCAGTAGAGCATTAGAGCTATGGTTGTACACCATGAGCTAACAGATTGGGTACAACTGCTCATGACATCAGCTGCCTTGGTAATAAAGCTCATTCGAATTGGTTTGTTTCAATAATTTCTGAGATTGGAGAGAACTTCTTAAATGTTTGCATGACTTTTGGCAGGCTGATATTGTAGAGATGGGTCAATACTCACAGGAAAAGAAAGGTTTCAAATATGTTTTAATGGGTATTCATACATACTTAAAATTCACCAGGGCACTATTCACGAAAACAGAAACAGGAAGACATGTTGCACAGGTGTTTGAGAAACTGTTGCAGATGGGGCAAATTGCTGGCCTGACAACTGTCAAACAGATCATGGCGGAGAGTTTTACAACAGATATTTGAAGGCTGTGATGGAGTAGTATGGAATACACCACTACTCAAAATTCTCCTAGATGAAAGCATGTATAATCAAATGTTTGAACAGAAGAATAAAAATTCATATGATGATACATTTTAATGATATTCTGCCAGAAATAATTAACCAATATAACTGAATTAAACATCACATGATCAAAATGTGACCTATTGATGTCTGCGGTAATGAGCTTGTAAACATAGTGTACAGTCACATTAAAATGGTGGATCCACACGAATAGAAACTTAATATAACTATTTAAAAAGGCAGGACTACATTTGAGAAGTCCCAGCTACCAAACTGGTCGTATGAGATATTTACGATTCCCAAACTATGTACAGCAAATTCCAGAGCCTACATCTTAAGGGCTAGCAGTGGTTCTGAAACTGCAGGAGGCCTTTACACAGAGTAAATGCAGACGAGCTCAGAACCAGATTTGTTTATGATTGAATATGTCATAAGACATTGATGGAATACAGAACTAGTTAAATGGCTGTATTTTCTGCATCACCAAACAGTTAGATTGACAACAAAGATTTGCTATATAACAGCATACGTAGACCACAATCATGACAGTAACATAACACAGATGATAGTAGATGCATTAGAGGAGGTGGTGGTATTCTCGATATATGACCTGTTGAATTATGCATTCCTGGACATAACTAACGTAGACCTGGAAAAAGCTTCAAAACGATTCGCACATGGTGACAAATGAATTAATCTGCTCAATGAGGCGTGTGAGGAACACAAAATTGCATATACAGGAAATGAATATCTGCCAGGACATCATGCTGCAGATTGAATTTTAGCTGTTAAAGGTAAGGCAACATGTGTGAGAAGATATATTGGACAATACATTGCAGCATCTGCACTTGATAAAACCATGTGCGATAAAATTAAGCTGCGTTTTGGAGGAAAAAGGACGCCAGGTAGAATTATTTCTTTCCTCATTCCAGCCCCCAAGGGCTTGTCAGTGGTCGGCTCACTGGCTGGTGGTGCTGCGGCAGGACAGTCAATAATGCAAAAAACTCCCAAGAGCAGCCGGAGGAGGCAAGAAGACATAATGATATGATGAAGGCAGCAGCCCTCGGAAAAGGACTGTACTTGAAACCAGAAAGGACTAGGTCTCTTCATAAAGTGAAAAAGAAAGAATACTCTTACCATTACTACCAGATAGAGTGCTTAAAATACAGTTCTGCTTAAAGTTTGTTTAACAAAAATTCAACATTCCAAGATTCAGTGGTGTGTTGTAAGTAGGCTGTTTAGGTTTTTATGCTGGTAACGCCACGTAGCGCTCTGTATGAAAATCACTGACAGTGCTGTGTGCAGTCTGTGGCTGGTTGGACTCACTGTTGGAATATTCTCTTGTGTAGTGTTGGGCAGTTGGATGTGAACAGCACGTAGCGTTGGGCAGTTGGAGGTGAGCCGCCAGCAGTGGTGGATGTGGAGAGACAGAGGCCAAAGTTTTGAGTGGAAGATCTGGACGTGTGTTCGCTAGAAAAAGGAAATTTGTAAAGATGGAGGTCATGACTTGATAGATATACATATATGATTACAGGTCACATCTGTCACAATTCCGCAATGACAGAAATAATAACTGGACATGACAAGGCTATTCTTACAACGCAAATAATGACCAAAACAGACACCATCCGTATGACAACCATTGACAGAGTAATATTAATTACAGGGAAAGATCACCTCTCCGTGGTAATGACTATGACAGAGACAATCATAGAAACAGACAATATGTGAACCAGAACTATTATTACCAAGGGAGACAGAATAGCTTCAGATACAACGGTCCACCGCACAGTTACGATTCCGGGAGAAATTCTCCACCACATGACCGACAAAAAGAAACTATGGAAACTAACGACATGACGACAGACGATATAATCATAACGACAGAGCTGACTTTCATCAGAACTGGCTGATTCAAACAGGGCAGGGCCCTCTCGGCAAGGTGAATTTGTAGAAGTTAGGTCTCCTAATCCCAATAACGGTGTGCGCCATCAAAGAGACAATAGACATTGACTCGCACTGCAGGCAGTCACGTGCAGCGGCTGGCTCAGAGAAAAATAACATAGACACTGATCTTGAGACAAATTTGAGCATTCTTTACTGATGTGTACCACATGATAATTGTGTCGAAGCTGAAGCTCTGCATACTAGGAAGAGTAGAGGTTTACACCACATTTCACATTTAAAACCGTTTATTGAGAGATAATCGGCTTTTGAACTTAGTGTTTGCCATACAGTTTTTCACTTTACGTTACTAGTATGCTTTGTCACATTTAGAAACTGTTAACATGCAACAATGTTTTAAAGTTAACTAACCAGTCAAGAACCTAGGCAACTTATTTAGACAGTAATTATGAACGCATTTTTGTAGTGAACGGACGACACAGTGTTATTGTGTGTACATTCTTTCTTGTTCATTGCACAATTACATAATGACTATAAGGCTTACATATTTAGAACATACACTGCTAATGAGATTTTAATGCTACATTCTCGTTTACTTGAAAAGACATTCTGGATTTAAAGTAATTTCTGAGAGATAACAGATGACACAGTGGTTAGTTCATTTGACAGATACAAGATTATATCACGACGCTATTAATGAGTAACACAATTTACCTTATTGGTTTTGCGCTGTATCTGTTTTATATCTGCACAGTTTTCTGTATTATTCTAGAAAGTAAAACGTTTTTTAGTAGTAACTTTTATGTTATAGCTACAATGAGATAGGTATTTTTCTTTACACAACAATACGTTACAGTACAGTACTTTCTTGGTCACGGTAATGTACATAATAACTACGATATCTATACGCACAGCATTTCACTTTTGTTTGTGACGAGATAAGTACATTGATTTTTGCAGAACTTTGCTTATGGACGACGATAACGACAACACTTGGTATGTTTCTACTGTTAAGTAGTGACAGAAATTATCGTACAGCAAGACGCACAGTTTAGCGCTACAGGACACGCATTTGAATGATTAATATTTGTACTTAAAACATTTTTTAAAGATTTTTGAATTACAAAAGATAGAAAGAAGGTTTTCAGTGATACATTTCATTCAGTTGCTATAGTCTGTAACACCTGAGAGTATAATTATATTAATCCTCAGGGGGTACACGTTTGGTTTGTGTACTAAACGTGTGGCAAGCGCTAGGAGCCCTAGCTAATATTGTATCTGCTTATACAACTTTATACATCGGTACCAGATTTCTTTAACACAGAATTACACGGCTATCTGATTATTTAACAGAGAAACAAATGTTTTTTTTTACTGCGTCAGTGACGCATGTTTACACAGTTACACAATTGGACAACATATGGAATTGTATTTTGTATGTACTTTGTGAACTCTTCATATTTTTTCGGAACCATTGTGATACTATGAGAGCTTTGAATGATGTATTTGGTATGGGATCGTGATTTTTGAAGTACATTTGAGGTAGATGACTTTATTGAAGGTTTTGAAATTATTGAAAGAAGCTACAACGATTTTGAGATGTGATTGATCTGTTATGATGATGTTATTACAATGGTGTGTATTATGCTGGTGAGATATGTTTATGATCAATAACATGATGCTATATGAGGAATGTGATTAAGTGTTTATATGTATATGAATAATGAGTAGTGGTTAGGGACTCTGATTTGTCAAAAGGATGTTGGAAACCAAGAATCATACTTTAAGACATGCATGAATGTATCACAACACTGCTATTCATGAGATTTCGTTTCTACACATTTCTACTGTAATTTTTGGATCCATGAATTTTTTTTTATATGAGACTGTCACTGTATTGGAAACTGCTGTCGTAAATATTTTGGTAAGGAAGGTAAGTGACCTTGACATAATGTACTGTAGGCACCAATCTGCATGACAGTCATCTGGAAAAACTCCATGCCTTTCAGAGGCACAGGTGGAGAAAAAGAGGCCATTAACCGCGCTATTGACATTTCTTCATAGAAAGCATCTCAAATACGACACGCTCATACTTGAAGACATATAATTACACTTTGGAGCTCGTAATTGCTGATATTTACTGAAATGTCATATGGCTAGTGAACGACGTTTCATGCACTGCTTTATGTATATATTTGCTTATTTTGTTTAATACCTAGTTTCTAGCTGCACTGCAGCATTGGTTAAATTAAAATTTAATATATGTACTAATATAAATATTTTATGCCTACAGATCCACTAAATAATAATTCTATGATCTACTTTCTTAAAAACGGGAGCAGAAATAGACATTTGCCTTCACAGGGATTGCATACATAATTTCTTCAAAGATTTGGTAACTTGTTTGGTAGAGTAAGTTATTGTAATGCATCACTCTAGTGTTAAAATCTGACATAGGTATTAAACATTTCCTATCTTTACTGTAGTATTTTTTTCTGCTTGAGCTTTGTCATGTTTAGGTATAAGTTATTGAATTTGCTGCTGCTGTTTGCCAGGCATAGTGCTATTGAATTTCATTTTGTATTACTCTGTTAAGCCAGTTTTACTACTGATTTACTTTCCTTGTTGATGCACATTGGCTTATATTAGTTGTAATGTTGCATTTGCTTTGCTAATTTAGATATACTGCTGCTTGCATTGCCAATTTCCATTTTTTTGTCATTGCTACTTGTGTTAATTGTTTTGTGCTACTACATTGCCTTGTCCCTTAGTTTATGCATCTGAGCTCAGTTGATTTAAGTTAGCTTAAGATGGGGTAGGCTATATAAGAGATTGAGTAGTGATGAATTTGAAGAAATGCATTGAGAAGCTATAAGAAAAAGGTTTGACCAAAAAAATATTGTACAATGGAGAATAATTATTTTGAAAGAGAATATGAACAAAAATGTAGGTTTTAGGGCAACAGGTTTAGGTAGGATTTTCTTGCAAATAAATGTGGTAAGATAATGTGGTAAGATAATGGAAAATAAATAATGAGGTAAGAAATATGTGAACATGTAAATACAGAAAGCATGGTTAGATAGGATTTTTATGTGGGAACAAATGTTGAAATAAGAGGAAATCTCTATGGAATGAAGATTTGGGTTGGATTGTAGTACCAAATGTTATACTGAAAACAAACCCTGTTCTTTCCTTTTGTGTTATTCCGCTATGTGTTTGTGTACCCTTGTGTATTCGTGTTCGTCCTGTCTTTATGTATTTAGCTGATAAGAGTTATGTTGTAGAATTTTTCTAATATTAAGCTACATTCACTATGATGAGGAATTTACATTAATAATATGTTATTTACTTTGTAAAGTTGTTTAGTCATTATTAATTCTGTTCTGTTTTAATGCTCATGAGTGAAGTTAATGTTTTGAAAACTATTCTTATTATTTTATTTATTTACTTACGTCATAATTCCTGTAACACTGATGTATGTGTTTGTTTCTATTCTTTTGTAAAGTCTGTATTACTACAAATGTTATCTGTATTATTATGTTCTTTAATGGTGTTTTCTGTACCTGTATTCTCATGTCATAAAATTGTATAGACATCAGTTCTTGGATTTAAGTTTTATTTCACTGCACACGTTTCTGTTGGTCATAGTATATGTGAGAAGTTAAAAAAAAGGGCGACTGTTAATGCTTGCATGTGTGTTGATAATTCAGCAAGGGACTGGCTAACAGCACTGCTGGTTCTAAGGACATTTGAAAAATGATTTGTGAGTGCACAAGTGGTGGTTTATGGACTTGCTATATAATCCGCAAGACTCTTCAATGGTGATTGTGCACCCTCACAATCGCAACAGATGACAGCTGGCCATCTATACAAGGACTACAGTGGTTCTGCACCTTTGATGGCCCACCAATACCATAATCTCTACAAGGACAACAATGAATCTGCACTTGTGATAGCCCACTAATACCATTATCTCTACAAGAAATACTGTGGGTCTGCTCTGTGATGATCTATATACCAATATTCTTCAAAACTTTGAATGACTCTGCTGTGGGTTTGCTCTGTTGTGGCCCATTACCTGTCTGCAAGTCAAGAGTTAGCACTGTCTTTCCGTTGGAAGGACAACACTACTTCATCAAGACTGCAAGGAAATCCACTACTTCCGTGTGCATTTTCTTTTACTGATCAGATTTTGTGCAATCTGATTACTACTATGATGAATGATCAGGACTGTCTTTATGGACTGTGAGAAAATTTTTGCTTTTGATCAACAGTGTATCAATAAGTGTGCGCATTTGATATGTTTAGTAGCGTTAATATAAAAAAAAATTGGAAATTTGGCTTGGCCACTGCCCAAAACAATTTAAAAATTTTTTGTGGGGAGCATTGGGGCTATGTGAGTAGGCTGTTTAGGTTTTAATGTTGGTAACGCCACGTAGCGCTCTGTATGAAAATCATTGACTGTGCTGTGTGCAGTCTGTGGCTAGTTGGACTCACTGTTGGAATATTCGCTTGTGTAGTGTTGGTTAGTTGGATGTGAAGAGTGCTTAGGGTTGGGTAGTTGGAGGTGAGCCGCCAGCAGTGGTGGATGTGGAGTGAGAGATGCCAGAGTTTTGAGAGGTTACTATGAGCGGACGATCTGGACGTGTGTCCGCCAGAAAAAGAAGTTTGTAAAGATGGAGGTCATGAATTGATAGGTATACATATATGATGACTTTTGAACATTAGTAAGGTAAATACATTGTTTGTTCCCTATCAAAATTTTTCATTTGCTAACTATGCCTATCAGTAGTTAGTGCCTTCAGCAGTTAGAATCTTTTACTTAGCTGGGAGTGTTGGCGCTCGCTGTATTGCAGTAGTTCGAGTAACGAAGATTTTTGTGAGGTAAGTGATTCATGAAAGGTATAGGTTATTGTTAGTCAGGACCATTCTATTGTAGGGTTATTGAAATTCACGTTGCGTTGCGCTAAAAAAATATTGTGTGTCAGTTTAGTGATGATCAGAATAAGTAAAGAGATAACTGTCTCAGTACATTCAGTTTTACTCAGCTGTCTCTGTATCAAATAACGTAGAAGCTTACCAGCACAGTAATTTATGATTTTCCAAAGGGGACGTTTCATATTTCAAATTTTTCTAAGGGGACTTTTCAGTGTTTATGCAGGATAGATTACTGAAGACTGTGTGGAAATCTAATGAATCTGCGATTGTGGGTCTAGATGTTGCAGGAGGACCTGGAACTTACCGGGTGGAATTTGTTAAGAAAATACAAATAACGTCTGCTATTTCGACACATTTGGCGACCTGCAACCTCCAGAAGAATTTCAACGTTACTTAACTGGCAGAAGACATGTGTTGTACAATTTTCAGTGCTATCAGAAATTTAACACATATTGGTCTGGACATCTTTGCAACAAGTTCTTTCTGAAGTTTATGAAGAAGGATATATAAAGCAGAGCTTTAAGCACTCATTCATCAATTAATGTTTAGATGCAGTGTCTTACAATCTGACTTTAAGAGAACGATCGTCAGTATTAAGTGTGAATTACTTTACTCCAATTTATTGAAGCAGTTGACATTCGTGTATTGCGCTGATTGGGATGGAGAGATAAAACAGCATTTCAGACATCACAGAGGCTAACAATAAATTGCACCTGGAAATTAATGATGAAAAGGACATCGTGGAAATAGAAACTGTTGCATATGATACTGATGATTTAAACGAGGTTTTAAAACAGTCTGGAAAGGGGAATGATCTATGTGCAAACAGTACACTTTAATCTGAAATAAGGACTGTGAATTTAAGGATTTACTTTAATCAGAGAGGTTCAAATGGGAAGACACAGAGTTTTCTGAAGGGACAGGTTTTGAAGAAGGATTTTAATAAATATCGCGAGTCTGATCTGACAGTGAATATACTACCTGCAAATAAAATCAGTGTCGAGGGCATCATGGCAACGAACTCGTTTCTGAATAATAGATTTATTCATGCAATTTACATATTTTCGTCTTAGATGGATCAAAGTGTGTGATTGCTGAGACGCCTACTTACGCTACAGCGAAAGTTCAGACATTGGGTCATCTAGAGCTACGTATTGTGGGCCAGAATACTCAGCTCGTGGACTTTTATAGTGAGGAAACCATAGTACAACTACATCTAAGACAGGATGGGCGTAAGGTGTAGAACCAGCACACGCAGCCCACAGCACAGCACTTCGTAGCACGACTGTAAGGTGATAACACGTGCAGATCACGAGTTTATTAAATCAGTATGCTTGCAACCTTGCAGTGAGGTCGCTCAGTATCACTGTCCCAGGAGAATACGATGAGCGAATCACATGCCACGAATACTTCCTGCATAAATCTTAAGCTTCAACCACTTCTAACACAAATGATAAAATTAGGACTGCTATCCAACAGAAAGCAGGTGTCGACAGATGTGAA
Organism: Schistocerca nitens; assembly: GCF_023898315.1. Lineage (NCBI taxonomy): Eukaryota > Metazoa > Arthropoda > Insecta > Orthoptera > Acrididae > Schistocerca > Schistocerca nitens. The sequence continues at coordinate 181,952,995 of NC_064622.1, read as the reverse complement.
AATTACCGAACTATCAGTTTAATAAGTCACGGCTGTAAAATACTAACTCGAATTCTATACAGACAAATGGAAAAACTGGTAGAAGCGGACCTCGGGGAAGATCAGTTTGGATTCCGTCGGAATATTGGAGCACTTGAGGCAATACTGACCTTACGACTCACCTTAGAAGAAAGATTAAGGAAAGGCAAACCTACGTTCCTATCATTTGTAGAGTTAGAGAAAGCTTTTGACAATGTTGACTGGAATACTCTCTTTCAAACTCTAAAGGTGTCAGGGGTAAAATACAGGGAGCGAAAGTCTATTTACAATTTGTAAAGAAACCAGATGGCAGTTATAAGAGTCGACGGGCATGAAAGGGAAGCAGTGGTTGGGAAGGGAGTGAGACAGGGTTGTAGCCTGTCCCCGATGTTATTCAATCTGTATATTGAGCAAGCAGTAAAGGAAACCAAAGAGAAATATTAGGAGTAGGTATTAAAATCCATGGAGAAGAAATAAAAACTTTGAGATTCGCCGATGACATTGTAATTCTGTCAGAGACAGCAAAGGACTTGGATGAGCAGTTGAACGGAATGGACAGTGTCTTGAAAGGGCGATATAAGATGAACATCAACAAAAGCAAAACGAGGATAATGGAATGTAGTCGAAATAAGTCTGATGATGCTAAGGGAATTAGAATAGGATGTGAGACACTTAAAGTAATAAAGGAGTTTTGCTATTTGGGGAGCAAAATAACTGATGATGCTCGAAGTAGAAAGGATATAAAATGTAGACTAGCAATGGCAAGGAAAGCGTTTCTGAAGAAGAGAATTTTCTTAGCATCGAGTATAGATTTAAGTGTCAGGAAGTCGTTTGTGATGGTATTTGTATGGAGTGTAGCCATGTATGCAAGTGAAACATGGACGATAAATAATTTGGACAAGAAGAGAATAGAAGCTTTCGAAATGTGGTGCTACAGAATAATGGTGAAGATTAGATGGGTACATCACGTAACTAATGAGGAGGTATTGAACAGAATTGGGGAGAAGAGAAATTTGTGGCACAACTTGACTAGAAGAAGGGATCGGTTGGTACGACATGTTCTTAGGCGTCAAGGGATCACAAATTTAGTATTGGAGGGCAGCGTGGAGGGTAAAAATCGTAGAGGGAGACCAAGAGATGAATACACTAAGCAGATTCAAAGGATGTAGGTTGCAGGGTACTGGGAGATGAAGAAGCAGGATGGAGTAGCATAGAGAGCTGCATCAAACCAGTCTCAGGACTGAAGACCACAACAACAACAACATCAGGCACCAAGACGCCTTAATACTCCCATACAAGAGTTTCATATATCCGGATGAAACATTTAGGAAAAAGAATGATTCTGATACAGTGGGACTGAAGCTAACGGGTAATGCTTTAGCATTCCTGTTTCAGGAGATGTGATATAAACCTAACGGGATTGAGATCAACTGTACACGTGGTGTTGGCATGGCATCAACCCAAAGAACATATATCTGTACATCGACGTCGGATTTTAATGTTTATAAAATACGGGATGGTTCATACGTGAGGCAGTGGGTAGAATCGCGGAAGAATACAAGTGATTTCCTGAATGAATACCTCTAAAAGTGCTTATGGGATACATAGAGGACAATCGGCTTATCATTAAGAATGCTAAACAGCAACTTATTCTGGTAATGAGTGTGGCTGATAACAACTGCCCCCACATTAGAGCAGTGCGAAATCTAATGCTTCCTTACGTGTGTGCCCACTTCGTTAACAAGCCTGTAGGCGTTCTATTAGATCCTGGGAGTTCTGTTTCACTAATTGATTATAAATGGTACCTCGAATTTGGTAATTTATCTAGAATGGCTCCTCTGTGTCCCCCATGGCAGAAATGTCTTGTGGTTAATGAAAAAGAGTTACCTCTGATAGGGGAATTTCGGGGTACGTTAAGCATACTGGATTGTACATGGCCTGTCAACTTTGTCATTTCTAAGAATTTGTCAGTTAACTTGACGCTTGGCTGTGATTTCATTGAGCATACCAGTCTGGTTCTTGATTCTCAATCTCACACCTTTTATTTCAAATTCTGCACTAATGAAGGTTAGTATTGTATTCGTGACGGCGCTTGTTATGTTGCTAGAGAAGGCCGAAATGCACGCTATAAGCTCACGCAGGATGGCGTGAGGTCTGAAACAGGATAAGTAATGAATGCTATAAAGAAAAGTACGTAGCTTCTGGAATACTTAACTTTAATCCATCATTTGTATACATCGTTCTTGATGAGACATGCTTCATACGATAACTATCAATTGCTATGGCGCCTTGCTAGGTCGTAGCCATTGACTTAGCTGAAGGCTATTCTAACTATCTGCTCTGCAAATGAGCGAGGCTTCGTCAGTGTGCATCGCTAGCTAAGTCATCCGTACAACTGGGGCGAGTGCTAGTAAGTCTCTCGAGACCTGCCGTGTGGTGGCGCTCGGTCTGCGATCACTGACAGTGGCGACACGCGGATCCGACATGTACTAATGGACCGCAGCCGATTTAAAGCTACCACTTAGCAAGTGTGGTGTCTAGCGGTGACACCACAGCGCTTTCAACCGATTAGTAATGTGCAGTCAGGGTAATCTTAGTTTGATACTGACCATTTGGAACCTGGTGAGACTAGCCAACGGTAAAGCGTGATGCCCCGACTTATAATTTAGGTGTCACTAGTAAGATCCGATGTAAGATTCCCTTTGTTGACGATATTCCCGTTCGTGAAGCGCCTTATAGATTATTCCCACCCAAAACGAAGATTTTGCGTTGGCTAATTAATAACATGCTCCAGGATGGTGTCATTAGAGCTTCTACTACTCGCTACGATTCACACATTTCTCTTATTCCTAGAGAAGAGAGAGATCGTTAACGGACGTTCGTCGATTATAGGGCACTCAATCAGACGATAGTCTTGGAATCTGCCCTGGACATCAATGAAGCTTACGACCAGATACACTAAGTGATGAAAAGGACACCTAGATGAAAATGACCCACAAGTTCGTGGCGCCCTCCATCGGTAATGCTGGAATTCAATATGGTGTTGGTTCACCCTTAGCCTTAATGATAGCTTTCACTCTCGCAGGCATACGCTCAATCAAGTGCTGGAGGCATCCTTGTGGAATGGCAGCCCACTCTTCACGGAGTGCTGCACCGAGGAGAGGTATCGATGTCAGTCAGTAAAGCCTGGCACGAAGTCGGCGTTCCAAAACAAAGTGTGCTATAGGTCAGAACTCTGTGCAGGCAAGTCCATTACAGGGATGTTATTGTCGTGTAACCACTCCACCACAGGCAGTGCATTATGAACAGTCGCTCGATCGTGTTAAAAGATGCAATCACCATCCTCGAATTGCTCTTCAACAGTGGGCAGCAAGGTGTTGCTTATACCATCAACGTAGGCCTGTGTTGTGATAGTGCCACGCAAAACAACGAATGGTGCAGGTCCCCTCCATGAAAAACACGACCACACCATAACACCACCGCCTCCGAATTTTACTGTTGGCACTTCACACGCTGTCAGATGACGTTTACCGGGTATTCGTCATACTCACACCCTGCCATCGGGTCGTCACGTTGTGTACCGTAATTCGTCACTCCACTCTCCGTTTTTCCACTTTTAAATCGTCCAACGTTTACGCTCCTTACACCCTTACACAAAGCGATGCATCATTGGGCATTAACGGGCGTGATGTGTGGCTTATGAGCAGCCTCGCGACCATGAAATCGAAGTTTTCTCACCTATCGCCTAACTGTCATAGTACTTGTAGTGGATCCTGTTGCAGTTTGGAATTCCTGTGTGATGGTCTATACAGATGTCTGTCTATTATACATTGCGACCCTCTTCAACTGTCGGTGGTCTCTGTCAGTCAACAGATGCAGTCGGCCTGTACGCTTTTGTGCTGTACGTGCCCCTTCACGTTTCCAGTTTACTATCACATCGGAAACAGTGGACCTAGTGATATTTAGGAGTGTGAAAATCTCGCGTATAGACGTGTGGCACAAGTAACATCCAGTCACCTGACCACGTTCGAAGTCCATGAGTTCCACAGAGCGTCCTATTCAGCTTTTTCACGATGTCTAATGAGTACTGAGGTCACTGGAATGGAGTACCTGGCAGTAGGTGGCAGCAAAACGCACCTAATATGAAACTCGTTTGTCTTTGGGGGTGTCTGGATACTTTTGATCACTTAGTTTACCGTTAGCGAAGATTCCAAATCAGTAACTGCCCTTTGTACTAATTGAAACTATTACGAGTTTAATCGGGTTCCTTTCCAACTGTCTATTGGCGCGGCTGTGTCATCTCGTCTTTCGGAATATGGTTTACAGTGTCAGGTTCTAGGGGTTTTTGGACCACCTTGAAGAAGGTTTATTACGTCTTAGGGGGCGAGGCCTACTGTCAACCCTTCTAAGATTACCTTGACTAGTCATTGTATATCCTCCTTGGGCCATCTGATTCCGGCTCAATGGGTCAGCATTGATCAGGAATGGACACGTCCCACGGGTGACTCTCTCTCCTCCTCCTCCCCCCTTACCCACCCCTCCCCCCGCAAGAACAATAATCATTCGAAAGAGATTTATTGGAATCGCGAATTTATTTCGGAAGTTTGTACCTAATTTCGCCCAAATGGCAGTGCCCTTGAATAACTTGGGCAAGAAAGGCATGCCCTTCCTTCAGGGGAAGAATCATTATGCTTAGTTTCAGGCAGTGAAAGCCACTCTTAGCTACCCTCCTGTGTTAGTTACCCCGTATTTTAGCAAGCCATCCAATTCAGGGGTAGCGGCGGTACTCCTCCAAGAACATCAGGGGGATCGGCGTACCGTCGCCTACCCAACACGCTCCGACCTCCCGGTGAATTAAAATATTCAATTTATGAGTGGGAAGCTTTAGTAGCTTTCTTCGCCTTGGAGAAGTTTAAGTTCTACCTAGAGCATAGGGAATTTGTGATCGGGACTGATAATCAGGCGTTGAGCTGGCTACCAGCCCACCCCAGAAAAAACTGGTAGGTTGTTTGTTGGGCAGTTCGCATCTTCACATTTCGTCTCAAAGTTAGTCATATCAGGAGTCCAGAGAACAGCGTTGACGACGCTTTTAGTCGCGTATGTGAAGATTGTGATACCCCGCAATATGTGGAGGATGGTGGCCAACTTGGTTTGGGCGGCGCTGTGTTGACTGAGGTTCCTGAACTCTTCTGTGATCTCAAGGGGAGACCGGAAGAAGATTCCCGTATTTTCCAAATACCAAAACAAGGCTTTTAAATGGTGAGCACATAGGGGAGTATTTTCATGATAAGAGTGTTGTATGTCAAAAGGGGAAGGGTACCCTCACATAAAAAATTAGTTTTCCTGAGGTACTTGTTCCCACTGCTTTTAGGAATTTTCGTAGCTCCGTGGTGGACGATCATCTAGGTTTCCATAAGACCTTGGCCAAAATTAAACAACAGCGTTTTCGTCGTCTATTTGTAAGGATATGCGTCGGTTATTGGGCGGGTATCAGTATGCAAACAATGGAAACTCAACTATAATTCACACCTGGGTTTTCTCAAATCTACTTATGAGATGTGACCCATGGACTGTCTCTTCTGGACTACATAGGACACCTTCCACAAAACCTGGGGGAAGTAAGTGGCGCTGAAACCGTTATATTTTTTAGCACTTTAGCTGGTTAATTGTCAGGAGTGGAGTCATTAGTGCCCTGCATCTTACCAAAATATTTGCTGTCTTTGGGCCACCGAGCACCCTGGTAAGTGATACATCTAGAAATGTCCGTAGATTTTGTTTCGATGATGGTCTTAGGCATGTTACCGCTACTTCTCACTACCTCCAGACATACTTTGCTGAGCGCCTGAATAGGAATTTGAATTTCACGCTGAAAATATTTCATGCTAGGCCCCAAAAACATTGCGACCTTTCTATCGTATGGGTAGATCTCGTTCTTAATAATGCTCAGCATGAGGCCATCAGGGTCATTCTGGCCTCATTAATACTGGCTTAGCCAATTAAACAACCCGTGAGTAATCTCTGGACCATTGACGAGCTCCTTGAGCGAGTCACCCCCCATACCATCCAACATAACTGAGAGAGAGCGAGACGCAATAAAGAGCTAGTGCATAGGTGTCAGGCACGTAGATGCTATTGTGGGAGGTGTGAGTTCAAGGGAAACGTCAGAGACCGTGTGTTTGTGCAAACGTTTGCAGTTAGAGGCAAAGGTTTTAGCAACCCATTCTAATAAACTGTCTCATCGTTTTATAGGGCCCTGTAAAATTTTAATATTTCTGTGTCACAAATAATATTTTGGTCCATGATGAATTGAATGGGAAGTTCTGTATAGTGCTTGTTAGGTTAAGGAGGGTAGCTATCCACATCTTTACCTTCTGCCCTTGGTGCCGAAACCTGGCGGGGCGTCTTTGAGGTTGAGCCATGTGGGCTGACCTACGATCGATTTCGCCCCTCTTTCACGATTTCCGTCTGGATGACTTTGTAGGTAGAACGGTGGCGCCATCGGTGGGTACAAAAGCCACGAAGCCACGAAACATGAAGGTTCTGGGCAGTGAGTGTGTGGTGTGCAGAGTGAGTTGGCCAGGGGCATGAGAGATTTGGAGTTCTGGATGGTTCATGAGAGGACAAATCGGCACCTGTAAATATGCAAAGCCTAGTTTTGATTGTCAGTTGTCACCTGCCCTGTGAAGCGGTTTCCGTGAGGCGACATGATATTCTGGAAAACATACCAGCGACTTCGAGGTTATTTGGCTGGCTCTATGCTAGTGAAGTTGGTCTGGCCTCTTGTAGTCTTAAGAAGTGGATGGATGGCGGCCATCCTGACCAAGTAGCTTCTACGCATATGTCCTTGCCTCTCGCCCTTCCTCTGCTACCCCGCTCCCTTCCAATGGGGTTTATGCAACCATCATTCATATCTATTAACAGCTATTTAAATAACAACTATTTAAAGGTCATTTGGTTAAAACTGATTAGTGAATTTTGACTAACTGAAGTGAAGGAGTCTATTCAGTGACGGTTAATTGTGTCTAAAGTTACGTATATTGCTGTCTACTGAATGACAGGAGTTCATAAATAACAGAAGCTGTATAGAAGTCATTTCCTTAGAATCTAATCAATGTACATTGGTTGGCTGCAGCTGTCTGTTCAGTGACTGTTATTATTATTTTTTTTTAATTTGTATTTTCGTGTCTACAGTATGGCAGTTTGTGCATAATTAATGGCAGCTGTTTATAAGTCATTTGCTTAAAATCTGATCATTGTATATTGGCTAATTGTAGCTGTCTGTTCAGTGACTGTTAATTGTTTTCAAACTTCTGTATTTTTCTGTCTACCGAATAACAATGTGTTCATAATTAATAGCCTCTCTTTTAAAATCATTTGCTTAAAATCCGGTCAGTGAGCTTTGGTAACTGTAGCTGCCTATTCAGTAACTCATAATTGTTATTAAAATTCTGTACCTTGTTTGAGTGCTGAATGGCAGTGAATTCATAATTAATGACAGCTGTTAACTCATTTGCTTAAAATATGGCAGTGCATTTATAAACAATGGCAGCTGTTAATAAGTCACTTGCTTAAAATCTGATCAGTGGATTTTGGCTAACTGTAGCTGCTTATTCAGTGGCTGTTAGTTGTTTTTTAAAATTCTGTGTTTTGCGTTCTACTGTATGACAGTGAATTCGTAATTACTAATAGCTGTTCAAAAATCACTTGCTTAAAATCTGATCAGGAAATTTTTATTAACTGTTGCGAATTTTTAAAATTCTGTACCTTTGCTGTCTGCTGGTTGACAGTGGGTCCATAATCAGTAGCAGCTGTTTGAAGGTTATTATATGAAAACTCTTAAAGATTTTTACATAAACAAACGTTAATAACGTTCTACATCTTTATTCTTCATTTCTGTAGTCTCCCTGAGGGTAAACACATTTCTCCCCGCCTCGGTTCCCGTGTTCGATTCCCGGCGGGGTCAGGGATTTTCTCTGCTTCGTGATGACTGGGTGTTGTGTGATGTCCTTAGATTAGTTAGGTTTTAATAGTTCTAAGTTCTAGGGGACTGATGACCATAGATGTTAAGTCCCATAGTGCTCAGAGCCATTTGAACCATTTGAACCACATTTCTCCCAACGAGAGACCAGTTTGTTGATAATGTCACTGTAGAATGTTTGATTTTGTTGACGGAGCCACAACTTCACCTCTTCTTGCACAGCTTCATCACTAAAGTTGAAATCTTCGAAGGTGCTATTTAAGTTTTGGAAAGATATAAAAATCGGTTGGGGCCAAGTCGGGACTGTATAGATGATGATCGATTACAGTGAACTCAAGGCATCGGACTGTTGCAGATGTCTCAGCGCTCGTGTTTGATATGGCATTGTCATGCTGAAGTAGTGAATGCTTCACGAGCGGATGAACTTTCCGAATTCGAAACTCGATTACAGCGCACTGTATCTGGAGCGCTGACGTAGTTACGTTACACGCCACCATGTTACACGCTACAATGCGGAGCATAATAGGCGCAGAGGCTACAAATATGTAGACATGTATAAAAATATGTAGATTGTTATTGATTAATATTCGTCTGATTTTTTCACACAAGGGATTCGGAGGAATTTATTTTCAGCACTCCCTCGTAGAAGCATAATTTCGTACTTAATTGATTTCATAATAAAATTATTTCTACCATCACAAAAGTTTAGTTCTTACTCATTCTGAGTTAATGGGAAATAGCTCCTGCAACCATTTTGAAAGAACAAATCATGTCATTAAAAAGTTCACAATGCAATGTATTTTTACCAGGAAAGGAACTGTTGTGGAGAAGCAAGAATGAGGCTAAAGTGAACTTGATGTTCAGTTATCGTCCTCCAAGATTTCAGATACTAATGGAAATTGTCAAAAGGGTTATGTTTTTCAAGTCTTGACAATTGTTCTCTACAATGTGAAAAAGTCTTGAAATAAGATTCCCAATGCTACATAGAGCCCAAGATTCGTCACATTCAAAGTGAAATATTTAGGTTCACTACAATTTCTCATGGGTTTAAAGCACATACATTTGTACAGAAAATTTATAATAATCAGAAATGGTAATACAGCTCATAGAGTTTCAAATGCCCAAATATGCTAATGTTAACGCTTGCTGAGAAACTATATGATTGATGCCTGAGTGGCTACTGAATTTGTGGGTTTAATCAGAACGATCAGAAAAGGGAAAAAAGGCACCGTTCTCGCGGACGTGAGCCAGTAACTCGACGCAGTGTCACATCGCTTGATAGTCAAAAGGCTATATTAGGAATACCTGGGCGGTATATTGCAAAAGTCTTTCACGGCGAATTGAGCCGGATGGTTTTCAAACTCACTTTTTAAAGCATTAACCAGTGAATCTTTGTGAGAGACCACCGTTTCTATTACAAAAGTATTTGATCGTTCCACATAAAGAAATTTTTTATTGTATGTAGACATATTGATAACTTTTGCAGCTCATTAGTACTGATAACAAAGAACTTCTCTGTGGAACTACGACAGGACAGTTGGTATACTTCGTTTCTCTGAAAATTAGAATAGTTACAAATTTGAAAATTGTTGCAATTGAATTTCCTCCACCTTAGGTCCCATGCAGCACGAAAACGATGACTGTCCCACTACTGACACTGTGATAGTGTACTAAGTGTGAAACTTTATGCATAAGCTCCAAATAACTCGAATTTTTTATCTTGAACTCAAGTTTAGCACCACTAGTTTTGTCCTATAAAATATTTGTCCATAATTTAATTCATGTAGGAGGTTGTCATGTGCGAACAACTGATGAAGTTGATATGAAATTATTACAGTCAGCAGGCCGGTGTGGTTGAGCGGTTCTAGGCGCTTCAGTCTGGAACCGCGCGACCGCTAGGGTCGCAGGTTCGAATCCTGTCTCGGGCATGGATGTGTGTGATGCCCTTAGGTTAGTTAGGTTTAAGTAGTTCTAAGTTCTAGGGGACTGATGACCTCAGCTGTTAAGTCCCATAGTGCTCAGAGCTATTTGAATCATATTACAGTCATGTAGGTAACAAACGCTCTCTTCGCGTATGCCGTCGCCGATTTTCAGCATGTTATAAGTTACGTACGTGATCGTATTAATTAGTCCATGTCCCACTGATAGGCTTGTTATGTAAACTGTACATATGCATCTATCCTATCCTATTCCAGGGAGGAATTGCTCTAAAGATCGGTAATGCTGTAACGTACTGTAACGAGCTTTATCCGATCACAGCGGTAAATTTTCTCAGCGGGATCCGCAGATAGTCTCATGTTCTCACTTCAAATACTTGCGCTTAGTCAGATGGTTTTTGAGGTACCTACATAGGGTTTCTGAGTTACTATTAGACACTTTCACTCATGTGTATTGCTTTAACTTGTCCTTGATCCTCCTCGACCACCAAACGTAACTTTTAGAGTCTACGTAGTAACTACCTTACATTAAAGAGCTTAAGAATGTTTATGCGATAAGATGATAGAGACTTTTAGGGGTAATGGAGAAAGTCCAATATTTCAATGTCATATTTGCAGGCCACATCCAGAAGCCGCTGATTCGAAATTTAGCAGGGAAAATGAGATAATCTCAGAATTGCTATTAGTCTGTTGCTCTGTTGATTCTAACAAAAGTCAAATGAACATATACTTGTGATAACTCATTTATCAGCACAATTTGCTTAGCATTTGGTTTAAATAAGTAAAGCTTCCTAATAATATCGGTACCAGTTCCATACCCTAGTCTCACTACACAATTATGTATACAGGAAGTTAGTTCATAAAATCATACAAACAATGATTCGTAGCTTCTCGTCTTCCATAGACAGAGGTATCTCACAACATACTTTGGTTCATAAAATTTGTCTCAACTGTTTCTGGTACAATATTACTTTATCTGAAATATACAGGGGCTAAGAAGATACGAGCACAGTGGCTCACGAACTGTGATACTTATCTCCCCCTCCTCCTCTTCAATCCCTTCCCCGACCCACTGGATCGATTACCTTACGTATAAATGGGGGGCTGTTTTCGTTTTGGTTGGTTGACAGATAAAAATTTTTATGTAGGATCCTTCTCACTATAATTTCTTACCCAATTTAATATCCTTATTGCTTTGATTTTCAATGCACTTATGGTAGACTGTTATCGTCTTGGTAGGAGGCCAGAGAAGGCTACTTACTTAGGATTTTTATCACTATACATTATGAACTAAGCTGGCTGACCATTTATTAATCAGTTAGTGAATTTCATAGGCCGTTATTGTGCTCCAAGTTGACAAAAGGTTAAAGTTTCGTGTAAGTCTACACTCAAGGCCATCTTGAGGAACTTTATCCCCACCCCTATAATATCACAGTGACATGATGATAGAGACTTTTTACAACGTAAAAGAGTAGGAGGTTAAAAGAATTCTACCTGTATGTTTATTTAAACATTTATGAACATTTCTTGAGTTCCTCCAGTCGTGTGTGGTAGTATTTAATTATCAGCTCATGATTTATTATTATTATTACATGACACAATAAGGAACGGAATATGTAGCACATATTTGCGATGTTCAGAATGATTTATCATTATTATCATAGATTTGTTTCTGGAATAAAGATAAAGAAGATGGTGGATCTAGCCCAGTTGTACGTGTAAAAGTTCTTTTCTAAGCAAAGTACACCAGTTATATTGTGTAAGTGTTGGGGTTCAGTTTTTGAACAAAGTAAACTCTAACCACGCAACAGTTAACACTGTGAACGTGTTGGGATTCGTTTCTTTTAAAACAACGTACACTCTTTCTACATAACAGTTACACTCTGGAGTGGTTGAAGTTTATTTACAAAAAAAAAAAATCATACACTCTTGCTACATACCAATTACACTGTGTAGACAATTTGCTTACACTTTGTAAACAAAATACAATGACAGGTACCTGGTTCCAGGTTTAGCAATTACCACCACTTCTCCCTACCTTCTCCCGGAGATGGATGAAACAGTATTTAATTATCTCTGACTGCATGAGGAACCTACTGCAGTTGCGTATTATGTGGCTAACAGAACAGAGACAGACATGCGCCCCAGGTGTATCACACAAATGCTGCAGCCTTTTTTTTTTTTTTTTTTTTTTTTTTTTTTTTTTTTTTTTTTTTTTTGCCTCTATCATCTTGCAGGCCATGGACAACCAACCCAGAGCTCCTTTAAGAGGTCGGAAAAATTTAGGTGTTTAATATACTGTTCGTTTTTCCTTCATCCTTTTCAAGAATGGAATGGTTGATTTTGTTGTTTCTGATATTGGTTTTCGGCTAGTGCTAGTGTATACATCCTGCCACCTGGGCGGTGTGCAATCACGAACATGCTCCCCTCTTAGTATGTGATCTACATTCTGCATACCCTATCTGGTCAAAAGTATCTAGACACCTATTAGTGGACGTTAATATGGGGTGTGTCTACTGGTTGAAACATACATTTAGAAAAAGATGTGACTTTTACAAACACGCTCACTGCATTTAATTCCGCCTAAGGAACAAAGCTTCATTGGTTAATGAATTGCAAGTTAGAGCCTCAAAGCTCTGTCTTTTCCTTCAGTCAGTTGTTTGCTGGGGGGGGGGAGGGGGGGAGGGGGAGTACTGCAGGAACTAAGGAGTCGAGGTTCAGTGACTGGTGACTGTTTCTACGGTCAAAGTAGCAGCATGAGGAAGAAGGTGAAAAGACGAAAACGTGTGACAAAGTACTCTCTTGCTACGTACCTGCTACACTGTTTAAGTATCGGGGGTTCACTATTTAAACAAAGTATACCCTATCTACGCAACGGTCACACTGTGAACGTGTTAGGCTTAATTTTTTTAAAACAAAGCACACACTCCAGAATGAATTTTCACTCTGCAGCAGAGTGTATGCTGATATGAAAAGTACTCTCTTTCTACATAACAATTACATTGTGGAGTGATGTTTATAGTCTAATTTTATCCGCTTGTATACCTTAAAACGCAGTTTGTCACGTTTCGAAATAAGAAGATGGGGTTTGACAATGCTGACAAGTGCGTGAGACTTGCAATCATTTGCCTAGCATATGGGTCAGCTTGAGAATTGTTTTGGATGATTTCTGATGCCTGCATATGCAGTTTCTGGGCTAGTTCCTCGTCTATAAGTTATAAAAGGCATTATTAGCGTAAATCGTTCAGAGGAAGTATAGGCTAATATTCTCAGCAATCCTCTTGAAATCTTATCACGACGCGATAGTACCATTCCATCAGGTAGAAATTTGCCTTTGTCCCAAAATGTCACTGTCCATGCACAACGAGAAAATAAACCTCTAAAATTACGTAAAAAATTCACAGTCATACACCTCTCTTGCATATGGAAATCATTTACTGACTGGCAATGTACTCTGACACTGTGACATTGTGACTTGTGCAGTTTTGGGTGACGTATCTGTATTCTGGACTATACAGCGTAGTCAACACCGTGAACTGTCGAATGCCTTTTGCTTACAATATTCAAAGTAAACCATTCACATCACACTTTACTATTTATGGAGTTTTGCCGGCCTGCTCCTGTACCCTTTCCTCATAAAAGCAGCAACGGCCACATTTTTTTTGTTGAAAAAAAAGGAAAGAGGATTATGCTGTTTTATTTTTTAAAGTAATCGTGAATTTGCCATTACTTTGTAGTTTCCAGGCAGCATACAGCAAAGCACTTGCGATTTGTAGAGGTTAAAGCAGTCTAAGATCAAACACAGTTCGGTATCATTTATAAGAAAGGACCTTTCGATAAGTGTTATTCCAAATAAACACGTCACATCTTGCTGGTATTGATAAAGAACGCTACAGCATTCAGAATACAATTAAAGCATATCTAAAGGAGCCAACTTGTACATGACAAATCACACTCTGTTAACATCAGTAATAAAATGACTCGAGGGAACAGGGCATGGGGCAATTTGTTATAACTTTCCTGTACAGTGGCAATGCATGGGACGAAGTGCCATGTTGTCCCCACTGTGCGACTGCATAAATTAGCGGATGATGGTAAACGTTTTGTACTTCAAGATAATTTTTACTATCCTGGCATAAACATCAATATATACAAGGTACGGCTGTCTTCGATAACTGTTATATGACAAATAAAATGATATTTTGAGAATTAATACAGACAGTTTAGACATTAGTGTAAACGGGTGTTAATTTGATGCCAAGATAAAACTATTCTCCTCGACAAGTGCACTCCACGCCATTAGTTAGACCTGCAGTAGCGTCTTGTTTATTTTGTAATGCTATACAAGAAATTTTTACGTATTTTGATAAACCGTACAGACAGTTGTTTGATTTCTTCTATGCGTGGTACAAACATCAAACTAAGCTCAGTAATAAGTGCTGAATAATCTCTCTGTTATAACAGTAGCGCAGGTACATGACCCATATACAGGGTGGTCCATTGATCGTGACCGGGCCAAATATCTCACGAAATAAGCATCAAACGAAAAAAAATACAAAGAACGAAACTTGTATAGCTTGAAGGGGGAAACCAGATGGCGCTATGGTTGGCCCGGTAGATGGCGCTTTCACAGGTCAAACAGATATCAAATGCGTTTTTTAAAATAGGAACCCCAATTTTTTATAACATATTCGTGTAGTACGTAAAGAAATATGAATTTTTAGTTTGACCGCTTTTTTCACTTTGTGATAATGGCGCTGTAATAGTCACAAACATATGGCTCAAATTTTAGACGAACAGTTGGTAACAGGTAGGTTTCTTAAATTAAAATACAGAACGTAGGTACGTTTGAACATTTCATTTCGGTTGTTCCAATGTGACAGATGTACCTTTGTGAACTTATCATTTCAGAGAACGCATGCTGTTACAGCGTGATTACCTGTAAATACCACATTAATGTAATGAATGCTCAAAATGATGTCCGTCAACCTCAATGCATTCCTCTCAACAGCGAGTAGCTCGCCTTCGCCGGCCGGAGTGGCCGTGCGGTTCTAGGCGCTACAGTCTGGAACCGAGCGACCGCTACGGTCGCAGGTTCGAATCCTGCCTAGGGCATGGATGTGTGTGATGTCCTTAGGTTAGTTAAGTTTAATTAGTTCTAAGTTATAGGCGACTGATGATCTCAGAAGTTAAGTCGCATAGTGCTCTGAGCCATTTGAACCATTTTGCTATATAGAGAAATGTTCATTCCGTAAACAACTCTCGCCTTCCGTTATGTTCGCACACGAATTGACAATGCGCTGACGCATGTTGTCAGGCGTTGTCGGTGGGTCACGATAGCAAATATCCTTCAACTTTCCCCACAGAAAGAAATCCGCAGACGTCAGTTCCAGTGAACGTGCGGGCCAATCCACCTGTCATGAAATATGCTACTCAATACCGCTTCAACCGCACGCGAGCTATGTGCCGGACATCCATCATGCTGGAAGTACATCGCCATTCTGTCATGCAGTGAAACATCTTCTAGTAACATCGGTAGAACATTACGTAGGAAATCAGCATACATTGCACCATTTAGAGTGCCATCGATAAAATGGGGAATAATTATCCTTCCTCCCATAATGCCGCACCATACATTAACCCGCCAAGGTCGCTGATGTTCGACTTGTCGCAGCCATCGTGGATTTTCCGTTGCCCAATAGTGCAACGCGTGCAAAGAATCTGTCATCGTCCCGTAATTTCTCTTGTGCCCAGTGCAGAACTGTACACGACGTTCAAAGTCGTCGCCATGCAATATCTGGTGCATAGAAATATGGTACGGGGGCAATCGATGTTGATGTAGCATTCTCAACACCGACGTTTTTGAGATTCCCGATTCTCGCGCAATTTGTCTGCTACTGATGTGCGGATTAACCGCGACAGCAGCCAAAACACCTACTTTGGCATCATCATTTGTTGCAGGTCGTGGTTGACGTTTCACACGTGGCTGAACACTTCCTGTTCCCTTAAATAACGTAACTAACGGTCCGGACACTTGGATGATGTCGCCCAGGATATCGAGCAGCATACATAGCACACGCCCGTTGGGCATTTTGATCACAATAGACATACACCAACACGATGTCGACCTTTTCCGCAATTGGTAAACGGTCCATTTTAACACGGGTAATGTATCACGAAGCAAATACCATCCGCACTGACGGAATGTTACGTGATACCACGAACATAAACGTTTGTGACTATTACAGCGCCATCTATCACAAAGCGATAAAAGTGGTCCAACTAAAACATTCATATTCCTTTACGTACTACACGAATATGCAATAAAAATGGGGGTTCCTATTTAAAAAAAGAAAGCAGTTGCCATCCGTTTGACCAATGGCAGCGCCATCTAGCGGGCCGACCATAGCGCCATCTGGTTTCTCCCTTCAAGCTAGGCGAGTTTCGTTCTTTGTAGTTTTTTCGTTTGATGCTTCTTCGTCAGATATTTGGCCCGGTCACGATCAATGGACAGCCCTGTATAATGTGTTTACTACAATAGAACAATTAACTTACAAGAGTAATGCTACTTGTGTGTTTTATACTCGAAATATTATGAATTTTTATAAATAATCTAGAGGAATTTGATTTTGGATGCAGGACAGAATTTTTTCATTCGTGTCAAGAGATCTGTAGTTATATGTGCATACTACGAAAAGCAAGCTGCATGTGTTTTGTATGTAGTTTGTTACTGCTTATCCCAAGACATCTATGTAGGTTAACTTAGGTTTGTGTATTTATTACAGTACACACGAAAGTGATTAAATGTTTTTAAAACTTATTGCACATGTATTCAATTTGCCTACAAATACAACACGTAACAATTTTGTAACTGCGTGGGACGAGGGATCTAATTTTTTCGATGTGTGTGTTGTAAGAACTCTCGCGTGGTTTGCCGTTTGCCAGTTGTTATTATTATTATAATAGTGCAAGTTCACCTACGTCCTAATCATCATCATTTCATCCCCATCGACGCGCAGGTCGCCGAAGTGGCGTCAAATCGAAAGACCTGCACCAGGCGAACGGTCTACCCGACGGGAGGCCCTAGCCACACGACATTTCCATTTATACCTACGTAATATGTACATTTTTGATGCACAGTAACTGTACAATGAATAAGCTTTGTTATTAGACTTGGTTTTATTAAGCGTGATCCATCGTTTCCGAGAAATTCGCATTTGTTTAGCTTCTTTTCTTCCCTTTTTTCTTTTTCTTTTTATCCCTTGACTCTCGGTGTGCAGCTACGCCTCGCGTCACTCGCGTGGCCTTGAATTGTGTGTAGTTTATGCGGTTTTTCACATAGTGAAAATGGTCTACATATATGGTGACAAGCTGAGGCAGAGACAACTTTTTATCTAATGGACTGGGAGTGCCACATCGCGATTGGATTCCTAGAGAATCAACGAGAATATCAGATTACGCTATACACTCCCATAATACCATTTATAATGTAGAGATAAGAAACTAGCCTGGCAGTTGCATATGTGAATGTCAGACGCCACCCAAAATAATCTCAGGGTGACCTGTGTGCCACGCAAATTGTTGCAAATCCCACTCGTATGTCTCCGCTTTGTTGAAACCCGTGTTCCTGTCTCGAAACATAACGAGCTAGGCGTTAAGATATATGAGTAGGTAAAATGAGACTAGAAAAAAACTAGGCACATTCGATTTGCCACACTTTTTTATCTTTTCAGCTTTTTCTCTTTTGAGTTGCCTTGATCGTAGAGGTAATTGTTGATGCGCAATACTTCAGTTCCTGCAGTATCTTCTGTTATCGAGTTACTGAATGTTGGTTTAATCAGACTTCGGTTGAATCCAAGAGGATCCACCTGAAATTTGTTAACCAGTAAGACATTGTTCTGACTTCAGAAGAAAGTTTAAGTAATGGGTGTGTCTATAAAATACTTTTTTACTGTCAATCACAATTTTATTTTTTAATTATATCACGTACTTTGAAATTCAGGGACCCCGTTTATTAATGTTCGGTAATAGGTGCCCAGACGCTTTTGATCATACAGTGTGTGAACAAGGTAGTGTTGATCATAGAGTGTACTGCAAGCAGCTAAGACTGGAGCAAGTTGACATATTCACACTGCTCAAGTGGAAGGAGGTATATGCTTCTCCTTGCAGAAAACCGATACGTAAGTTACCTATATCTACAATTCTCCTCCAGAATAGGATGTTAGAAAAATGGAAAATGCATGCATTAAACACCTAAATACACTCCTGGAAATGGAATAAAGAACACATTGACACCGGTGTGTCAGACCCACCATACTTGCTCCGGACACTGCGAGAGGGCTGTACAAGCAATGATCACACGCACGGCACAGCGGACACACCAGGAACCGCGGTGTTGGCCGTCGAATGGCGCTAGCTGCGCAGCATTTGTGCACCGCCGCCGTCAGTGTCAGCCAGTTTGCCGTGGCATACGGAGCTCCATCGCAGTCTTTAACACTGGTAGCATGCCTCGACAGCGTGGACGTGAACCGTATGGGCAGTTGACGGACTTTGAGCGAGGGCGTATAGTGGGCATGCGGGAGGCCGGGTGGACGTACCGCCGAATTCCTCAACACGTGGGGCCTGAGGTCTCCACAGTACATCGATGTTGTCGCCAGTGGTCGGCGGAAGGTGCACGTGCCCGTCGACCTGGGACCGGACCGCAGCGACGCACGGATGCACGCCAAGACCGTAGGATCCTACGCAGTGCCGTAGGGGACCGCACCGCCACTTCCCAGCAAATTAGGGACACTGTTGCTCCTGGGGTATCGGCGAGGACCATTCGTAACCGTCTCCATGAAGCTGGGCTACGGTCTCGCACACCGTTAGGCTGTCTTCCGCTCACGCCCCAACGTCGTGCAGCCCGCCTCCAGTGGTGTCGCGACAGGCGTGAATGGAGGGACGAATGGAGACGTGTCGTCTTCAGCGATGAGAGTCGCTTCTGCCTTGGTGCCAATGATGGTCGTATGCGTGTTTGGCGCCGTGCAGGTGAGCGCCATAATCAGAACTGCATACGACCGAGGCACACAGGGCCAACACCCGGCATCATGGTGTGGGGAGCGATCTCCTACACTGGCCGTACACCACTGGTGATCGTCGAGGGGACACTGAATAGTGCACGGTGCATCCAAACCGTCATCGAACCCATCGTTCTACCATTCCTAGACCGGCAAGGGAACTTGCTGTTCCAACAGGACAATGCACGTCCGCATGTATCCCGTGCCACCCAACGTGCTCTAGAAGGTGTAAGTCAACTACCCTGGCCAGCAAGATCTCCGGATCTGTCCCCCATTGAGCATGTTTGGGACTGGATGAAGCGTCGTCTCACGCGGTCTGCACGTCCAGCACGAACGCTGGTCCAACTGAGGCGTCAGGTGGAAATGGCATGGCAAGCCGTTCCACAGGACTACATCCAGCATCTCTACGATCGTCTCCATGGGAGAATAGCATCCTGCATTGCTGCGAAAGGTGGATATACACTGTACTAGTGCCGACATTGTGCATGCTCTGTTGCCTGTGTCTATGTGCCTGTGGTTCTGTCAGTGTGATCATGTGATGTATCTGACCCCAGGAATGTGTCAATAAAGTTTCCCCTTCCTGGGACAATGAAGTCACGGTGTTCTTATTTCAATTTCCAGGAGTGTATTTCCATACTCTTTAAGAAGCTCTGCACTGGGCACACGATGACACCTTCTTTTAAGAATTGATACGGTGGATTTTGTTTTACGTATTTTTATTTAGTTAATGGAAGTGGATGGTTCGCTGAGGATTTTCGCTCTTGAAAGGCGTAGGCAGATCGCTTATTTTGCTTTTTCTAGCAGATATAGTACTTTTCCGGCTCCCGCAAAATCGCAGGGCAGTCTCCCGTGGCGTGTCTCACGAAATTCCAAATCTTTGACTGCGTGAGCCAATCAGAGACAATGCTGCTAAGATTCGAGTTGAGACGAAGACTTTCTTCACGAAGGTACTATTGCCCCGGCTTTGGTGTGGTGCGGAAGTTTCAGACTCAATTTGAGGTCGGACAAGGCAGATCTGCCATTACCGCATGTTGTTTCACGTATTTGGATCAGGTCTCATGCGTTTGGCTTAGAATAAATTCCCGCGACACGTTTTCTTTCATAGTATGACTATAACATATGAAACCTTCCCGTCTCCTCTATATCTCTTTTGTTACGCAACCTTCCCTTCTACAATAACCTATGAAACCTTTCCTTGGGATTTCTACCTCTTGCTTAATAATAAAAAATGAATTCTTCCCTTTGAAAGTTGTTCTCTTTCTCAATCTTCGCATACAAATTTATATTTATTTGCTGCTTATTAAAAGTGATTTTCTGATTATTTCGACAAAATATAGAATGTGTCGTCGTTACTGTTACTGGATCGCCATCTGACAGCTACATCGAACTGCGACATGAATATACTTACTCTGGTTTACTATGCTCTATTAACTGCTGGTGGGCTGTCATAATAAGCGGCTGTATTTATTACCAAACCTTAGTTATTCTTTAATAGCTAAGCTGACGTTATTCTTCAATTAATTTCACTGAAATTACGTAATTCATAGATACACTTTATCTGGACAACAATAAAATTTTTGTAAATTTTTACGTTGATGGTTCTTTGGGTGGATTATAATCAGTAATGCAACATTGCTGGCAAAAATTAATTATATTCTGAAAACGTTTCTTCAAATATTTACTGCTGGTAATGAAATGATTTTACAAACGTTCAAATGGGACTTACTCTTTACAATAATCTTACGACTAGCATCGCGCAAACATAGCTTCAGTAGTCTTGAGTTTCGCAAAGAAAATAATTCAATAATATTAGTTCCTCTGATGATAATAGTTAGCTGATGTCTCTGAACATCCGTTTATAATCTCTTGTAAATCATAGCTGGTGGCTGGTAGGCACACTGCTCCTCTCAACTTCTCGCTTCAAACCTGCAACCGACTCGCTTCACATCTTGCTTACTACTGACTTCCTACGAACGCTATGCTTTCTGGTGCAGACAATCCCTGCTACCATTACAAAATGTGTCAATTCGTAGTCTTTCCCGCTCTTTTCTTAAAATGTATCCATACGCGGTCTCTCCCGTCCTTTTTAAAATTATATCAATGTGCGGTCTCTATTGCCAACAATACTTTGGTGTAGACATTCCCTGCTACCATAATTATTTCCAACATGACAAATATTAATTATTTATACTTAATCCTATTACTAAAATATAAACATCTTTCATAAATTGTGGTTTGACAATAGACAATAGAAATATACACGTCTTACATAACCTTCCACTGGGTTTCCATAAAATTTTCCTACGTCGTTAAGTCATTTGGACTTGACGTAAGGAGAAAATTTGACCACAGAAATCTGTGTAGTATTAAATAAGTTAATGATAGAATACTTCTTTCAACAAAGCACATACTTATACTGTCAAAAGAATTGGGTTTCCTAAGTCTAACAGAGAGAATGTTCAAAAGAGTATACATCAAAATATACAAATAATATGAGTCAGTAAGGTGGAAGTGTACATCAGGTAGGAAAAGTTATTTATATTTCTAATAGTAATGGATGGCTAAAATTAGAACTTAGTTCGTGTTTCATTACAAATTGGCATCTATTAGTACCACATTCAAGGAAGGGAAGAAAAAGGAATTGGATAACATGGTCAAATCACTGGCAATGTCTGTGATTGCACTCAAAAGTCCATTTCTTTCCCTCACATAGCACAACACCAGGTTTCACCATGTGATTCCGTCGTCTCTTTGACCCATAGTTTTAGTGTAAGCAAACACTAAGTTAACCGTCGAATTGCCTGAGTTGCCGCAGCTACTTCAGGTACGAGTTCCAACTGCAATTGTCCATTAGTAGTGATGATGTGCATCTTGGCATGCAAGCATCTATTTACGTACATAATGATTGTGGTGTGCATCTTGGTATGCCGACACCTCATAGAAAACATCGTAGATTGAAGTAACGTGGTTCATTATTCACTTTGTTTGTGCTCCATAACCATGGGGATGCACAGGAATTAAGGTACAGGTATAATCATTTTGTCAAAAGGCTCACGGATATGATTGATACCGTTATTACCATATTTTACATCATCTCTTTCCTCTGTGCTAGTAAAAATTATCTTTACCGTATTCTTATTTTACGTTTAAAAGGACAAAATATGTCACCTTGTGTGACTGTAGAAAGAGTTTATAGTTTTAAACAATTACATACAAAACACATTTTTCATCTGTAGTGAATTCAACCTACGGTACATATTACATTACGTGACAGTCAATAACATAAACAAATATTTAGTAGTACATTTAGGCATCAACACATTAAATAAAATAGACAAGTACTTTTATACAAACTATGTCACTTTCTGTGACTATCAGATACATTTCCTCTAAATAGATCATAATCTGGTGCTCATATAAATAATTACATAAAGAAACTGTTATATTACTTCACAGGTTGTGAATTCACAGTTTTTGAAGTATGAAAGTACATTTTGACAAACTATGTCAGTTTCTGTGACTTCAGTATGTTCGGTAATGTGGTCGTCAGTTACGAGTCATATTGTCAGTCGACTATAAATTATGTTTGAGTTGTGTAGCACACATCGTCATTGTTATTTAAGAGAAAACATTTGTATTTTACGCAGAGTGTGAATCGGTATGCTGACATTTGGTGTGATCTGTTTTTCCTATGTGTGTATCTGATGTAAAAGATATCATGTTCAATGCAGAATTTTTTTTAGAATAGCAAAGTACATATAGTAAGCAATTTAATGTGGTTTCTCCATCCGTAGTGCTGCGCTGCGCTGTGTCACACGTTATCAAAATAAACCATCACTAAATTATATTCCTTACATACTAACATCTTCATTCTCCTCTCTTCTTTGTGCCTTGTATCATCTCTCTGCATAGCCTATAATAAAATATTCAATGTTAATAATCATCAGCGCACGGCATCACTTCAATATCTCTCTGTATTACCTATAATACAATATTCATGGTTAATATTCGTCAGCGCACGGTATGACTTCAACATCTCTCTGCATGTGGAAAATAGCGTGAGCTCTCGGCATGACCTGTAAAGCATTTATCCACATTTCTCCATATTCAATACTTACAATTAAAACCACGTTTATTTTGGTGAACTATGACAGCAATTCTGCATGCACGGGTTAAAGAATACATCTAATTGCTACTACTGTATGAAAATCATTTGTACGTGTTATACATTTACATTTAAAATAGTCCTGTTAATTGCTTCACTTACCTTACATAATGTGAAATAAATGTCCTGCGAGAACGCTTCTAAGACTGCTATTAATGTTCAGTGTATTTATCTGCGGTCGAATCGAGGTGACCTGTTGTGCACCTAAATAACCCATTAGTGTCTCACTGTGTTCGTGCTTGCTGGAATGTGTCAAAAAGCTCATTGTTATACTCTGTCTATACGTATCCCTGTAAGAAGGTTTTTCTATTTTAAGAATTACTTTATGTTTGACATATGATGGTTTCCTCTCGATTTTTTTTGTTCTGAATGTCTTACTGTGTACTAAATTAGCGTGCGGAATA
Source organism: Schistocerca nitens (assembly GCF_023898315.1). NCBI lineage: Eukaryota > Metazoa > Arthropoda > Insecta > Orthoptera > Acrididae > Schistocerca > Schistocerca nitens. The sequence continues at coordinate 181,929,437 of NC_064622.1, read as the reverse complement.
TTTCGAATTCTGTACGGTCCTGCATATAGAAGTTCAAACTTTTTGCGTCGGTTCTTCCCTTTATGTGACAGATCATTGGTACGGACTAGTACCTTATCGCCCATCTCGTACTTGCGTAATCTACTTACCTGCTTCTGCTGTTTCTTCCGAAGTTCTGCAGCTCGTTTAATATTCGCTGTTATCTCACAATGACGAAGTCTACGCTTCTTTGGAAAAGTAATCATTTCAGTAAGTTTATTCGGCGGGTCTTTATTCGTCAGCATTACAGTTGATGAGAGCATCGTTGACTCATTAGGTATTGCATTTATTACTTTCTGAAACTTTGAAACGTATTCGTCCCATGTTGTATGCTTTCTGTGGCAATAAATTCTACATAGTTTCCCGATCTCTTTCATTATTCTTTCTTACGGGTTAGAAGAACTGTGATATCTTGATATGTAAATTGGTGTTATGTTCTTACTCTCTAACATTTGTTTCCATATGTCTGACCTAATCTGCGGTCCGTTATCTGAAATAACCTTCTGTACATGTCCTACTATTGCTGGAAAATCTCTTACAAATGCTCTTGATACTGATCTAGCTGTTGCTTTCCTTAGTGGAGAAAATGTTACAAATTTGGATGTCAGTTCTACTGCTACTAGAATATATCTATAACCTTTGCTTGTTCTGGGGATTTGACCGAAAAGATCTACTGCTGCCATGTGTCTTAACTTAATCGGTACGATGGGATGCAGTGGTGGAATATGTGATACTGTTGATGATTTAGCTTTCTGACATATCTTGCAGGATGCTATAACTTTGCGAATGTGTTTTTCCATATTGTTGAAGTGACAATTTTGTCGAAGAATTAGAAAGCATTTCCTAGCTCCGTAATGTGCATAGCTTAGGTGCGTATACCATATCAATTTGTTTCTGGTCCCTTCTGGAATGCATAAAAGCCAATTGTTGCCGTCTGGGTATGAGCGAATAAACAGAATATTTTGATGTATGGTGTAATTATGTCTGACTTTTGCGTTGCTCATGTCTCACCAAAGCGTTACAATCTCTTTCAGTGTTTCATCTTTCTGTTGTTCTCTCTGTATGTCCTGTCATGCTGGTGATATAGTTTTCGAAAGCTACTTGTTTGATATACATAACACTATGGTTGTTGTGGCAGAGGGTATTTCCTTTCTCTAGTCCTTTATGGTGAATAGATCCCGATAGTGCGGCGGCACCAATATTCTGGCCGGCCGAAGTGGCCGTGCGGTTCTAGGCGCTGCAGTCTGGAACCGCGAGACCGCTACGGTCGCAGGTTCGAATCCTGCCTCGGGCATGGATATGTGTGATGTCCTTAGATTAGTTAGGTTTAACTAGTTCTAAGTTCTAGGGGACTAATGACCTCAGAAGTTGAGTCCCATAGTGCTCAGAGCCATTTCAAGCATTTGAACCAATATTCTGCTTGCCTGGAATGTGTAGAACAGTAAAGTCGAACTCTTGTAGCTATAATTTCCAACGGCTTAATCTATCATGCGTAAGTTTTGCTGATAATAAAAACTGGATTGCTCGGTGGTCCGTATATACTGTGGTGTGTCCTCCATATAGATAATGACGGAATCTCTTAAATGCCCATAATACGCATAGCGTCTCTAATTCTGTTACAGAATAATTGCGCTCGGCTGGAGAAAGTATCCTGCTTGCAAATGCAATATGCTAAACGATTGTCTTACCTTCCTCCTCTACTTCCTGGAAAATATGTACTCCTAGTGCTGTAGTTGAATTATCTGTTGGAATGGAAAAGTTTTGTGTTGGGTCAGGATGTGATAACAAAGGTGCCCTTAGTAACGCTTTTTTCAAATTCTCGAATTCATCTTCAGCGTCTTCATTCCATTACCAAATTGTGTATTTACTTTTGAGCTGATATAGCAAGGGTGTGTCTAATGCTTTATAATGAATCAATTTTCTAAAATAATTGATAAGGCCTAAAAATCTCCGAAATTTCTTCTTATTTGTTGGCACGTCGATATCTTTCAATGCTTGCCATTTGTCGGAGTCTGGTGCAATACCTGTTTGTGAAATAATATGACCTAAAATTTTTATTGAGGCTTTTCCAAATTCAGATTTACGGAGGTTTATAGTTACACCGTATTGCTCGAATGTATTCAGTAATTGTTGAAGGGTGTGGGTGTACTGTTTCCAGTTTTCTGCTGCGATTAGAATGTCATCTACATATGTAGTAATTTTGTTTTTAAGATACTGTGGGAGAATTGTGTTCATGCCTCGTATAAAAGCTGCAGACGAAATCGTTAATCCAAACTGGAGTTTACAAAATTGGTAACATTCACCAAAGCAAAGGAATGCCGTATACTTTCGGCAATTTGGATGCAACTGGATTTGCCAAAATCCTGATTTGAGATAGAGGGTGGTATATATGGAGGTGCCATGAAACTTTTGCAGTAACTCTTGTAACGTCTGTGGTCGGTCAGTTTCTGTAATGATTATTTCATTAACCTGACGTGAATCTAAAAGTTAACGGAGTGATCCCTCCTTCTTTTCAACGATGTGTAGTGGATTTATATATTGGCTTGCTGCTGGTTCAATTATACCCTGATCAATCATTGCTCGTAACTCTTTCTTAACTGCTTCTGTGTGTATATGCGGGATTGGATAGTGTTTTGCTTTGAAAGTTTCGTGTGGTTTCACCTGAAATTCGTACATAAATCCTGACATCGTTCCTGGAACATTGTTAAAAGCTGTTTTATGTTGCACAAGAATATTTTCTAATTCTGTGCGTTCTGTGTCGTCTTCTGCTATACTGTCTCCAGCCTTGCGTGTAATTGTCTCTAATACATTATACCCCTGTTCCTCTGCCATGTCGTAATTATGTGTATTCGTGTATAGTGTGAGATAACAATCTTTATCCTTAGAATCTGCAATGATCTCGATCCTGTGCATATTTTGTTGTTCTGAGGATACTGTGTTTTGAAATCTCTCCACCTCTTCACTGTCTTCCTTCTGTAATGTTTGATGATTTAAAGTCAATCTTTGCGTCGTACTGTACAAGAAAATTCATCCCTAATATTATATCAGTTGTTAATTGTGGAACTATCGAACAATTGCTGTGGAAAGTTTGCCCTGCAAAAACGTTAATTGTGTCCGTATTTTGACTTCAATGCTTTTTCCTGGAAATGCTCCCTTAACTTTAGTTTTGTGTAATGGGAATACTGGGTAATCATTATTGCTATTGCATCTGTTAAATGTGTCTTCGTTCATTCCACACACTGGTGAGTCTGAATCAATTATTGCTAAAATATTTTGTGACACTAAATTTATCTGGATTATTGGGTGGCATATAGTTTTCTGCATGATCGGTTTTTCGTGTAGCAATGTGTCTCGCACGTCGTTGAATGTAATGGCATTCTCTATCGTTATCTTTTCTCTGTCCTTATCCATAGTGTCGTCATTTAGAGATTCATCACAGACTATCTCTAGTCATAAATGATCTGACATTTCATTTTCTGTCGGGGAGTGTTGTGTGTTTTCTATGAGCTGTACTGTTCTACCGTTTTGATTACACTGTTCGACATGGGTTCTATTTCTGATATTAAAGTTTGTGCTTCTAGACCATTTTACCATGGGAAATTCAAATATGTAAACAAAATATCGTTGTCAGGGATACTTTTTATGTAATATATATATATATATATATATATATATATATATATATATATATATATATATATATTCACAATTTAAGGCATACACAGAGACGTTGTAGACAAATACGGGTATGTTGCCGTATCCAATAGTGATAGAACGTGATAATTTCTTGTGAAACAGCAGGTGGGAAGAATCAGACATCATTAGGTTATCCCCCGCCACACCTATGTCATTAAGACCACCTGAAACATCTCATTAACTCGAACGGCGACAGCCGGTCGCTGCCTCGGCAGTAAAGCTTCACGCCTCCTAGGGGCAGGTGCATCGAGTTTACAACAGTGGTGTTAGCCGCAATTTGTGTCAGTCTTAACGAGTGGGTGTTTTGGCTGACAAGTAACTGTGTGTCATATTTCCAAGCACTGTTGAATCTTTTAGTTCCTGTGTGTAAACTGATTGAGCCTGGTGCTGAAGGTAAAACGACTGCTTGTTTTTACACATCAGCGTTCCTCTAGTTCCCTACTATTAATTTAATACAGGTGTATTACCAGAGTGGTATTTTTAAATTTGCACAAATGCCACGTCGTCGTGGATGTTGATATAAGCCGGACTACTTCTGCTACATCTGTGGGAAGTTCACTTTTGCCAGAAATAGGAAGAAAATTTCTTCAATCATAAAGAAAGCATACAAACATTACTTTGGAGTAGAGGTAGGAGACCAAGATAAAGAATGGGCACAACATTTCTGTTGTGCTACATGTTACTGCAAACTAATTCAGTGGTGGAAAGGTAAAGAGAATGTGGCGTTGTTTGCTGTTCCCAAGGTGTGGAGGGAGCCTAAGGACCATGTTCAAAAATGGCTCTGAGCACTATGGGACTCAACTGCTGAGGTCATAAGTCCCCTAGAACTTAGAACTACTTAAACCTAACTAACCTAAGGACAACACACACATCCATGCCCGAGGCAGGATTCGAACCTGCGACCGTAGCGGTCGCGCGGTTCCAGAGTGTAGCGCCAGAACCGCTCGGCCACCAGCGGCCGGCTAAGGACCATGTTACTGATTGTTATTTCTGTCTAACAAACATTCAGGGTTTTACAAACAAAAAGTCGAAGAGGCACATTGTTTACCCAGATCTGCCTTCAGCGAGAATGCCAGTGCAGCATTCCGACAACCTTCCAGTACCTTATAGAGCCCGAGGTCAAATTCCGAGTGACAGTGAAATAAGTAGTACTGAATAAATCACAGATGATGATTCTTTATATCACTGCACAAGTGAGTCATCGCCACATTTGTTAACACAGGCAGATTTAAATGATTTAGTACGTGATCTAGGACTAAGTAAACAAAAGGCGCAGATGCTTGGTTCAAGATTACAAGAGTATAATCTACTGCACCAAAGTACCAAAATCAGTGTGTTCAGGCACAGAGAACATGCCTTTATTTCTTATTTTTCAACTGACGAAGCACTGACATTTTGCAAAGACGTTGCTGGCCTGATGAAAGTGCTGAACTTCACTTATATTTCACAGGAGTGGAGACTTTTCATAGATGCACCGAAAACAAGTCTGAAGGGTGTTTTGCTCCACAACGGAAATAAAATACCCTCTGTTCCAGTAGCTTAAGCTAGTCTGACAAAAGAGAATTACGAATTCGTACAAAGGAGCTAAATTCATTAAAATACAATGAACACAAATGGAAAATATGTGCAGATTTCAAGGTAATTGTTATGGTACTGGGAATGCAACAAGGCTACACAAAGTATGCCTGTTTTCTTTGCGAGTGAGATAGTCGAGACCGAAATTCTGACTACGTGAAAACGAAATGGCCTAGGCGAAGATGGAAAGTTGGCGAAAAGAATATACAACGTGAAAGTCTGGTAGCTCCTGAATATATACTACTTCCACCACTTCACATCAAACTTCGCCTGATGAAACAATGCGTGAAGGCCATGGATCCAACAGGCTGTGGGTTTGCATATCTAGCTACCAAATTCCCCCATCTTTCAGCTGCAAAAATAAAGGAAGATGTATGTGTGGGCCCACAAATCAGGGAGCTGCAGAAAGATGAAAATTTTGAAGCATGTTTAACTGATAAAGAAAACACCGTATGGGACTGTTTCAAGATGGTGTCGGAAAACTTCCTTGGAAGAAGAAGAGCTACTAACTACAAAGCAATGGTGAAGGATATGATCAAAGCATATCAGGATTTGGGGTGCAATATGTCTTTGAAGGTACATATGATGGACTCTCATCTGGACTACTTCACAGAGAGTTGTAGTGACGTATCGGATGAACATGGGGAAAGATTCCATAAAGACATTTCTACCATAGAAAGGCGCTATGAAGGGAAGTGGGTACCTTCTATGTTAGCAGATTATTGCTGGAATATCATTCGAGAGAAGAAAGATTCACAATACAAGAGAAAAAAGTGATGTGCATTACAATGCAGTGGCTCATTGCTTGTCAATTTTCTGTAATTTCTCATGTCAAATAAATGCTTTAATGTGTATACACAAAGGTTACTGTGTTGTATGTTAGATCCCACCCTCCATTAATGTGATGAACTTATAACACCATAAAGATGTGCATTTGTTTGTCGAATTTCACCTCACGTTTGCTGCACTATATCAGGAACTGAAAAGAGAAATAAAATTGCGATTACTCATAAACTATCCCTGACAGAAAAAAACCAAAAACAGTTTTCAATTCAGCACTCAAAATACAACTAGGATCACAATATTTTTTATCAGAAATAGAAAAAAAGTTTTTTTTGTAGAACAGTGTTATTAGCGGTAGGTGGCGGATGAAATCTTGTGTCTGGTACATTCACACGATAACATGGTTGTTGTGCACTGTTTGAATTTCTATGAAAATTGTCATTGTAGAATGTCCTTTGGGGGCGGTGTTCGTTTTCTCTCCTTCTGTCGTTATAACTGTAGTTACACGGCGAGGCACGCGTGTTTCTCTGAAAAGGCTGTCTTTGTTAATTTTTTGTATTTTGCGGCTCACCCGTGTAATTGCTTGCACCTGTCCCGTTTTCTAGGCAATGAGTCATGTGAAAGTTTGACCGGTTCGGCATTTCCTGTCGTATATGAGTCGTGTTATTTGGATGGCTTTGTTGCTGTCTTGAATTGTAATGTACATTGTTGTTATACTGCTGTTCATTAAATCTCTGTGTGTATTCTTGATTAAAATTTTCATTTCACTGCAAAAGCGTTTGTTACGATTGTTATTGCCATTTTGTGTTTGCTCAAAATAAGCATTGTTTGTCTGGTTTGCGTTATGTCGTGAAACGTTCTTATTAACAAACGCATATTCTGCCTGGTGTACCTCTAGCAATTGCAGGATGTCTCTAAATGCATACACACTGTCCTTTTGCTGGCCTGTTAATAATGACACGTTTAATGCTCTGGGGAATTTTGAAATACACAGCTGCATTAATGCTGATTGACTGTATCGCTCATTGAGGTATTGGTTTTGTTCAACCATATACTCGAAAAATTGTGTGATTATTGGGAAAGTAGAATTCTCGAAATTTGGCAGACTAATTAGCAGATCTTTAATGCTACTCTGTGTGGTATCTGACCAATATGCTGCTAGAAATGCTTCCTGGAATGTTTCTACTGAAAAACACTGTCTATCAATTGGTCGCCTTCTTCTCGCTGGTTCCCCTTCAAGAAAACTAATAATAAATTCTATCTTATGTTGAACTGGCCATGACGGTGGGAGTGCCGCATTGAATTGTTGGATCCAGTCCAGTGGATGTATTTGCGTCCTGTCGTTTTTAAATGTTTCAAACTTTCTCACTGAAAGGAAATGCTTGTGGTCGAAACCGTCATGTCTTTGTGTGTATTTTCGTAATGTTGTGAATATGAATTTATCTATCTTTCTGCCTGATTAAAATCTCTTACTCTCTGAAGTCTACCGACATTATATGTTTTGTGCATTTGAGGCATGTTGTAATGGTGTGTGTTCCGTTGGAATTGATGGTTTGCAGCTGTTTGTTGTGTGTCAGCTATCCCTTGTTGTAAATAATTGATTTTCTGATGTAACAAATTATTACGTGATACTATGTCTGCGATTGTTTGTTGCACATTTGTAATTTGCGTATCTTTGTTATTAGAAATCTGTTGAACTGAGACTGGTGTATTGTCATCTGATTTACTGTCATTGTTAGTGTCTAACAGGTCTATTCTTGTAGTGAGTGCGTTGATGTTTTCTGTCAGTTCGTTTCGTAATTTACGATTACTTTTGGTTACTTTCTTAAAATCTGCTTTCAAATTATCTGGGTCTTGATTGATTTCTATGTGTTCTATTTTGTCAGTTAGTGTGTGGACTTCTTATGTTAATTTATCCCTAATATTCTGGGTTTCAGTGTCTGTAGAAATTTTCGCCTCAATTGTGTGTGATTGGATTTCCGTGAGCCTCTCTTGTATTTGAATATTTGTCTCCTTAACAGTTTCGATTTCGGAAGAAATCGAAACTGTTAAGGATTGTCCACGTAAGTTTTTCCCTGAGCAAACACTTTCTTTTTGTCGCCCTGTCGCTGTTTATTAATTGTTTGTGATAGGTCTTTTCATTCTTTATCCTGCGATAGCACCAGTTTACGGTGACGTACCAAACAGTTTTGTGTGTGATTGTTAAAACGTTCATCAATGTGAGCGTTTTGTTTAGAAAAGTTCTCTGTCATTGTTTCTCGTATGCTAACCGCGAATGCTTCTTGTTTATCTGTTATTTCTTGAATCTTGGCGTGTAATTATTGGTTTGATTGTGAACATTTTTCAGCGACTACCTTGATTTCGTTTTTTAGGTCTGCTGATTCTTGTGCCCTTCTGTTAAAGTTTTGATTCATGTCTTGTCTCATTTGTAACAAAAATGCCATTGTTGGATCCGTTTCGGATTGACTTCCGTGTGTATGTGTATTCGTTGTTAAAGGTTGTACATCTGTGTTTATTTGAACATCGTCAGACGATTGTAATCGTGTCACCTCTTTCGTGGTTTCGGAATTTTTGTCATTAAACAGTGGTATCTGCTATGCAGATTGTGTAGCTGTGTACCGTTTGAATCTGTTTCGGCACGTAATGGAGTCACACTGTTTGACTGCATTATAGTGGCTTCGTTACTGAAACTATTATGTATGCTACGCGTAATTTGTGGCTGTGTAGCGCCTGTTGTATTTAAAAACAAATTATTTTGCACTAATGTCTCATTATCAGTTGGCATTTCTGAAGTTGATTGTTTGTCAAAAGATTCCATATTATTACTACTCTCGAATGTCTGTTCACCTAACGTTTCACTATCGCGTTTTTCACACGTATTATTTCTGTCTATTCCTGAAAAGAATTTCTCATCAGTATTTTCTACACTTTTATCACTTTGAGAACGAGTAATTATTCTGCGGGACATTGTCTTTAGTTAGCACACGCAACAAAATATATCGCTGTTCAAAGCGGATTCAACACCGAACAAACACTTTTCAACGCAGAATCAATAGAGCAAACAGAATTGCCGATGGCTGTGAATTAGAGGTATACAGTTTAGTATAGCCATTGCGCGGCTTAACACTAGCTTATTCACACAATTGTCAGAGTCAGCATATTCATTTTCACAGTTAATTTCACTAAAGAGTCTTACTGGTTGGATGTCGCCAATTGAAACCTTCCCGTCTCCTCTATATCTCTCTTGTTACGCAACCTTCCCTTCTTACAATAACCTATCAAACCTTTCCTTAGGATTTCTACCTCTTGCTTAGTAATAAAAAATGAAATCTTCCCTTTGAAATTAATTCTCTTTCTGAATCTTCGCATACAAATTTAATTGCTGCTTATTAAAAGTGATTTTCTGATTATTTCGACAAAACATAGAATGTGTCGTCGTCGTGGCCCTCAGTCGTTATCTGCAATAACCCAAAACTGTTCCTTACCTTTTTTACTGTTACTGGATCGCCATCTGACTGCTACATTGAACTGCGACATGAATATACTTACTCTGGTTTGCTATACTCTATTAACTGCTGGTGGGCTGTCATAATAAGTGGCTGTATTTATTACCAAAGCTGACGTTATTCTGTAATAGCAAAGATGACGTTTTTCTTTAATTAATTTGACTGAAGTTACGTAATTCATAGTTACACTCTTTTTGACAATAATAAAATTTTTGTAAATTTTTACGTTGATGGTTTTTTGGGTGGATTATAATCAGTAATGCAACATTGCTGGCAAAAATTAATTATATTCTGAAAACTTTTCTTCAGATATTTACTGCTGGTGATGAAATGATGTTACAAAGGTTCAAATGGGACTTACTCTTTACAATAATCTTACAACTAGCATCGCGCAAACATAGCTTCAGTAGTCTTGAGTTTCGCAAAGAGAATAATTTTATATTGTTAGTTCATGTTATGATAATAGTTAGCTGATGTCTCTGAACATCCGTTTATAATCTCTTGTAAATCATAGCTGGTGGCTGGCAGGCACACTGCTCCTCTCAACTTCTCGCTTCAGACCTGCTACCGACTCGCTTCACATCTTGCTTACTACTGACTTCCTACGAGCGCTAAAGTTTGGTCTCTCCTACCAACAATGCTTTCTGGTGTAGACAATCCCTGCTACCATTACAAAATGTATCAATGCGCGGTCTTTCCCACTCTTTTCTTAAAATGTATCCATACGCGATCTCTCCCACCCTTTTTAAAATTATATCAATGTGCGGTCTCTCTTGTCAACAATACTTTAGTGCAGACATTCCCTGCTACCACAATTATTTCCAAAATGACAAATCTTAATTATTCCTAATTAATCCTATTAATAAAATATAAACATCTGTCATAAATCGTGGTTTGGCAATAGACAATAGAAATATACACGTCTTACACACACTTTACACTGGGATGATATTGCAACCACGTGGCCAAAGAGGTGGACGTCGGTGTCTGTCAGCTAAAGTCATGAGGAACAATCTTATTCTAATAAACTTTAGTCGTATCAGAAACAGCCAGTTTCAATGATTTTGCGTGGCATTTCAAACCTACTGAAAACACACACAGGCGGTTTCCTTGTACAGTATTTGCGAGCATTAGAATCTCCTTCTAGCACAATCTGGTTTTCGTTTTTTCATTATACGAAATGGTTTCCTATCTCCAACCGCACAACCACATGGTTTTATAAGCTTGCATTACAGTAGTGTTATCGTTATAGTACCTGGTCACCTTTCCGTTGTTTTGCCACACTAAGAAATTCACCCCCTTTTCTTCACCACGCCTTACGACCCGGTTGTTCCTAGTATTTTGAGGTATCAGGTAATTAACGAAAAAATTCAGATGTTGTATTTATAATATGCCCATTGCTTTTCAAAAAATGTTTTTGTACTTTCTATCCCAATATTCCTTGTTCTCATTCACCATTCGTGTAATCCCCAAAAGGCCACCAATCTTTCGGTCGAACCCGTTCATCATCAGCGCATGCGCGAGCCGTCCACAGGCAAGCTGTTTACTTTCCTGTGGTCAGTACGACGGGGCATACAACCGCGTCCCCTGTACGCGGTTCCGTATAGATCGGAGAAGCAGTAAGTGCGCTTTTCAAGTTCTACTTTTTCGCAACAACTACACCACTGGCCATTAAAATTGCTACACCAAGAAGAAATGCAGATGATAAACGGGTATTCGTTGGACAAATATGTTATACTAGAACTGACATGTGATTACATTTTCACGCAATTTGGGTGCATAGATTCTGAGAAATCAGTACCCAGAACAACCACCTCTGGCCGTAATAACGGCCTTGATACGCCTGGGCATTGAGTCAAACAGAGCTTGGATGGCGTGTACAGGTACAGCTGCCCATGCAGCTTCAACACGATACCACAGTTCATCAACAGTAATGACTGGCGTATTGTGACGAGGCAGTTACTCGGCTACCATTAACCAGACGTTTTCAATTGGTGAGAGATCTGCGGAATGTGCTGGCCAGGGCAGCAGTCGAACATTTTCTGTATCCAGAAAGGCCCGTACAGGACCTGCAACATGTGGCCATGCATTATCCTGCTGAAATGTAGGGTTTCTCAGGGATCGAATGAAGGATAGACAGGACCTGCAACATGTGGCCGTGCATTATCCTGCTGAAATGTAGGGTTTCGCAGGGATCGAATGAAGGGTGGAGCTACGGGTCGTAACACATCTGAAATGTAACGTCCACTGTTGAAAGTGCCGTCAATGCGAACAAGAGGTGACCGAGACGTGTAACCAATGGCACCCCATACCATCACGCCGGGTGATACGCCAGTATGGCGATGACGAACACACGGTTCCAACGTGCGTTCACCGCGATGTCGCTATCCACGGATCCGACCATCATGATGCTGTAAACAGAACCTGGATTCATCCGAAAAAATGACGTTTTGCCATTCGTGCACCCAGGTTCGTCGTCGAGTACACCATCGCAGGCGCTCCTGTCTGTGACGCAGCGTCGAGGATAACCGCAGCCATGGTCTCCGAGCTGATAGGCCATGCTGCTACAAACGTCGTCGAACTGTTCGTGCAGATGGTTGTTGTCTTGCAGACGTCCCCATCTGTTGACTCAGGGATCGAGACGTGGCTGCACGATCCGTTACAGCCATCCGGATTAAATGCCTGTCATCTCGACTGCTAGTGATACGAGGCTGTTGGGATCGAGCACGGCATTCCGTATTACCCTCCTGAACCCAACGATTCCATATTCTGCTAACAGTCATTGAATCTCGACCGACGCGAGCAGAAATGTCGCGATACGATAAACCGCAATCGCGATAGGCTACAATCCGACCTTTATCAAAGTCGGAAACGTGACGGTACGCATTTCTCCTCCTTACACGAGGCATCACAACAAGTTTTTACCAGACAACGCCGGTCAACTACTGTTTGTGTATGAGAAATCGGTTGGAAACTTTCCTCCTGTCAGCACGTTGTAGGTGTCGCCACCGGCGCCAACCTTGTGTGAATGCTCTGAAAAGCTAATCATTTGTATATCACAGTATCTTCGTCCTGTCGGTTAAATTTCGCGTCTGTAGGACGTCATCTTCGTGATGTAGCATTTTTAATGGCCACTAGTGTATTTACTTGACGTTTTTGTCCACGTAAGTGCGTTTCTCCATCGAATGGCAACCACTTCTTGGTTTTTCATTCTGGCCCAAAATAAGGTCTTCATAGTTTTCATTTGTTTTCTCCTTACCAATAGATCACTTTGTTGCGATTTGTTCTGGACCCATCTACTGTATCGTAATCTGGCAGTTTTTAATCTCTGACATACTGTCTTTTAACGGTGTTTTGTTTGGCGGACAACGGATGTTGGGTATAAAGAGTCCGAGCTTCTCCGCTCTAATGTTTTAATCATGTGAGTAATAACATTTTTAAGTTCTCATGTAAGAGTTTCAAATATTTATAAAAAATTTTAAATCTTAAAATAATTTACCATATGAGTTATTATTCCTTCTGGATTTATTGCTATACAGATGTTCACCTAAAGATGTGTCTTTTATTGCCAAGAACCGGGTAGTGACCCTGTAACAAACGACTAAATATAGCTGAAGCGCTTAGTAATACCCTAGATGAATACTATTGCATGATCTGGGTATTTGCCGTCATTGACCTTAGACTGAATGACTCTAGAACTGTTCCAGCACAATCAATGGCTGATAAAAACCTCCAACGATTAACTCTGGATTAATTATTTTTTGTGTCGTGATCTTTTCCATCAGTCTATTTCGCAGCAACGACATGGCCAGTTCAGTCTCTCTGACGTAATTTTCGTCACTGTTCGTTAAGTGTTGAAAGTTTTTATTACGCATGCTGAGCTTCATAGTATACACATGGAAAATGCGTCGACTACATGAGTCTTATCAGCAAAGTGAAGCTCGTAACACAATTTCGCATTCATGCATCAGTATTACTGGTCAGAATCTGTGAATGTACCTACTTCAGGAACTTTTACATTAAATTTCCCGTTGCGCTTGTGATAGTCATTCCGTCATCGTTATCATTTACGTGTAATACTGCATTGTCAGGAAACCGCGTCTAAAATTTGGCTAACATTCATACTAAAACTTGCTTCAGAACTGAACGCTTAATAGCATTTTCCAAGACAATGGCAGAGTTTCTCTGCCGGCGTACGCCTCGCCAGCACACCGGTGGGCACTATGAAACATTGTGTAGCAGGCGCTGGAACTAAGCGCGCCTATGACAAGAGAAGACCAAAACACGCCGCGGGCTACGCGCCGATAACGCCCCCTTAGCAGCGTGCTTATAGGGCGCCGTCGCTGGCCGAGCTGTCTCGATCTCTCAACCTCAGTACCCAAGCGTGTCGCATTGGGACTCATTTCGCTTTGCGCCTCAATACGTCGCACTGTGCTTTAGTCTTCCACAGTGATACTCGTCACCTCGCACCTCAGTTACCTGTGAGGGAACGTTAGTCATTGTGTATAGTTGTGAAATGGACACGGACAAGATTCAAGAATCAGTAAATCTTGTTCGATTGCCGTTAACGACAGAACATCAGATTGGACATCATAGAAGTCAAGTACTCAACTTGTTCCTTTAATAAAGTGTATTTTAATCACGTGTGCATTTTGTGTTGTAGTGAGAGGAAACCGGTCACCCACCTATCATACCACCCCCTCCTCATCCAGCCAGGAACCACTAAACAAGAAAGCACAGCTACAACACTTTTACTCTACAGAAAATTTAGTTTCATTTAGTTTATGGAGTCATGTTAGGAAGAAAGTAGAGTGTTGAATTATGATATTAAAAGCCTACCGCCCGTGCCGTATAACTTGCGCGATAGTCATAGTTTGTTTCAAAGTGTTGTTGATGAAGGTTGTCACACTGACATGGCTTGCGTGCTCTTAATTTGGTCTATGAATTTGTGTACGCCAAAATTGAAGTTGGAGCTTTATGAGAGCAAATTTGACATTCGTCGCCTGTCTCCAGCACTGCCATTTCCATTTGCGTCCTAGTTCTGTGTTCGGTGCGTGCCTATGTACGTCTGAGTTTGTTTATGCACATACACACAACAGGACATGCACTCCATAGCAGGAGAACTAGGACAGCTTGCTCATTATCGATGTTGTTATATACCGAACGCTAGAGATAGTTAGAAGGCAATATGGTGGCCATGTTGGCAGACGGGAAGCTGTGCAGCAGTGTGGCACATGTTGATGGCACCATGATGATATTGCTCCGCGGGTGCTGAAGTTACACTGCACTCGCCCGAGGGCAGCTTTAATCACTGCAGTACGCTCCGCACTCAGATACTGCTCCACGTGGAGTCAGCTCACAGCTAGGAGTCATCTCACAGCTACCGTTAACTGTTGTATGAATACAGCAGTATGTAAAATAATCTACTCGGTAAGCATACAGGCAAAATGAAACGTGTAGAAGCTGAAGTTAATATTTGTAATAAGCCTTAGTTGCTGAGAAGAAGTATTGAACTCAATAAAGCTAGTACAGTTGTAAAATATGAAAAGTAATGAAAAAATATAGCGTTATACTGATTTAAAGCACATATATACACACAAAGGCGAAACGTGTCAGAGGAGAAATGAAAATTTAAGTTCAGTGCAGCTCTCCTTAAATTACCGTAGGACACCTTTGGTTGCCGTTCGCGGCACTATATGTCGACAATACTCTACGCCCCTTTTTGTTGTCCTTCATGACAAGTCATCCAGGGCTTACATTTCATCAAGATAACACCCTTCCGCACCCAGTTAGGTTTTCTTCTGTTTGTCTCCGTGCTTGCCAAACACTATCGTGGCTGGCTATGTCACCATATCTCTCATAAATATAGAACGTTTGGAGAACGACAGGCAGGGCCTTACAACCAGCTCGGGATTTTGACCATCTTATTGGACAGAATTTGGCATGGTATCCCTTAGGACACCCATCAACACTATCAGTCAGTGCCATGCCCAATAACTGTTTGGATAAATGCCAGAGGTGGACCAACGCATTACTGACGTGCTGAATTTGTGAAGTTCTCTTGAATAAATCACCCAACTTTTCTGAAGCTGTAATTATTTATTTGTCTGTAGAGGTATGTCGTATCTACCGATTTCCATCTCATTCGGAAAGTTCCGTCGTGGTACCTCTTTTATTTGTCTTAGAATGTAAATGTGTAATATGGAACGAATCGATTATTTTTTGTGATAATATATTGTCTCTGATAGCATCGGAGAATGTTCGTGCTTGGATTCACGTTTCCCCTTCGTTTAACGGTTCTTCACTCAATGCACTCGCCGTAACACTTACTATTCAGTGGACACAAGAGAATGCGCAGCTGGGACAACGTGTATCCCATCCCTCTGCACTCTTAATCACTTGTTGCTGAATGTAATGTAATTTTATTAAATGGCCAGTTAATCATACAAAAATTTTCAAATAGATCAATTGTTCTAATACTTTGTACCAATCTATGTTTGATACCACCTGTCAGAGTATAATTTATTGCTTGTTAATATATAACAAAGAAAACTGAAATGAGGAGATTTTAATAGGTCATTTTGATTTTCAGCTGTGATCAAGTACGAAATATATTTTATAAATGAGTTACAAAAATAAACGTGCCGGTAATTAATGTCCTGAAATTTGCGCGTGATGTGCTAATAGGTTTTTTGGGGACATCAAAGTTACGAAATTATTTACGTAATTAAAATTATGTACTGCTACGAAACAGAAAGCTGTGTTAAGGACTTATGTTGGAATAAGATATTTTTGAGTAGTATTGTTTGTCTCTACAGTTTATATTGGGCGATATTTTGATGAAGCATACGAAACTTTGGGCCGGCCGGTGTGGCCATGCGGTTCTAGGCGCTTCAGTCTGGAGCCGCGTGACCGCTACGGTCGCAGGTTCGAATCCTGCCTCGGGCATGGATGTGTGTGATGTCCTTACGTTAGTTAGGTTTAATTAGTTCTAAGTTCTAGGCGACTGATGACCTCAGATGTTGTCACATAGTGCTCAGAGCCATTTGAACCATTTGAACCATACGAAACTTTCTTGCAATTTATAAAAAAAAATTGTCATTTTCAAAATTAGCTTGAAGTTTATTGTATTCTATAATTCCAATCAAATTAAAACAGTTGAAATCGGTAAAATACGTCTCTTATTATGGAGATAATACCCAGCAGATTTATGAGTATTTGTAATAACCAAAAATTCCAAGATAATGAAGATGGGATGCAATGAAACTCTACGACGAGCATTTCAATTACAAAAGAAATAAGATAAGTAAGCCACTATTTTGAGTGTATGCTATCTAATATTGTATTTTCGACTTTCTTGCTGTGTCGTACTATGTTCTACGAATCGAAGGCCATGTGAAAAATTAAAAACTACAGCCAAATTACTGTAAAGCCATATTTCACAAACAGGTGGGGTCTTACATGATACACTGATTCCCACATCGCCCTAGCTCGCGTGGTTATTTTCAAAAACGTTAGTGGCTACAGTTTTTTTTCTTTTTATGTTGTTGCTGTTGTAGTCTGAAGACTGCTTTGATGCATCGTTCCACGCTAGCTGTGCAAGCCTCATCATCTCCAAATAACTGCTGCAACCTACATCCATTCGTAACTGCTTAGGGTACTCATGCCTCATGATGTGTCCTGTCATCTGGTCCCTTCTTTCAGTCAAATTATGCCACACAGTTCCTTCTTATCAGTTCAAAATAATAACACCTCATTAGTTCCTCGATACACCCAACCAGTTTTCAGCATTCTTCTGCAGCACCAACTTTCAAAATAATATCTGTGCCGCTTATACAGCCATTCTGCGTTTTGTATCCTCTCTGCTTTGGCTATAATCAGATATTTTGCTGCCCAAAGCAAAAGTCATCTTGTACTATTAGTGTCTCACTTCCTAATATAATCCTTCAGCATCACCTGACTTGATTCAGTTACATTCAATTACCCAAGTTTTGTTGACATTCATTTTACAACTCGTTTGAAGACACAGTCCATCCCATTCAGCTGTTCTTCCAAGACCTTTGTTGTCTACGATAGAATTACAATGTCATCGGCAAATCTCAAAGTTTTCATTTCTCTCCCTGAACTTTATCTCTCTCCGAATTTCTCCTTGGGTTCCCTTACTGCTTGCTTAATGTACATGTTAAATAAAATTTGGTATGGGCTAGAACCATCTCTCACTCTCATCTCAACGACTGCTTCCCTTTCAGACCCTTCAGCTCCTGCCATTTCTTCCTTGTTTCTGTACGTTTCTCTACAAGGTGTACATAATTTTCGCTCCCCGTATTTTATCTCTTGCGCCTTCAGCATGTCGTCGGGTATATTCGTCCACTACAGTAGCACCATACATCAGTTCTGCTGTGACTGAAGCAAGTAGCCTTATATAGACGACGAGTCACAGAACTTGGCGAAAAATGTGAATTCTTATGATCCAGCTAAGTCCAAGTAGTTACGGCATCAGCCGAGAGGTGTCAGTACTATACAGAAAATGAAATCTTAACAAGCCTAGACAATGTAGTTTTCGCAATTAATTTTATCTCCTATTGCTACGATTTTTTCTGTTAATTACTGCTAATTGTTTGTTTGATTACTAATGAAATTTGAAGGACGTGATATGTCAATATTTATATTTCTATTAACTGGTATATGGTAGTGTTGGATTTTGTATCTGGAGAAAGTGAATGAGTCATATTATGTGGAAAAATGTGTTATGTGTAATTAGTTTCTGGTACTGGGGGAAGAAGAAACATGCTCCTATATTTCAGTTTTGTAAAGAGGGGATCATGTTGCTAACTGTTGTTTTTTTGAAATTATATAATTATAAATTGCTCTGAAAAGATAATGTTGTGACTGGAACAAAATAAAAGAAAAGGGACAGCGATGTTTAGATCTACTAGCTGATTGGCTATGACGTATCTCAGCCAATCAGAAGAGAGAGCATTCGTGGGCATTTTGTGGGTTAGATAATTGCTTTGTAAAGTCTAGAAGGAATTTGGAGGCAGTGCAGCGGCACGGTTCTTTCCGTCCCTTTACGACGGACCTGAACCTACCTTTGAACATTTTCTCAGCAGATCATCAGTAGGAAAGCCGAGTGAAACCTACTGTACTTCGACGTGAACCAGGCTGTAATTTAAGTCATTAATCTAAGTTTCTGGAGAAAGATTTCACATAAATGAAAGTTTGGAAATTTTGTCCTAAATTAATATATTCTGAAACTTAGGTGAACAAGTATCACTGCCAAGCCCGTGCTAGTCTTAACACAGTCACTCATAATCCCTTTCACTCACGTTAGCAAGTTTATGGTGTTGCATTTCCCGAAAACGTAATAGCTACAAAAATACTGATTGTTTTTGATTGATAATGCTCGCCAAATGTTAAGTCAGGCGGTACCAAATGCGGTCACAGTTTTTAGCCACCAACCTGCTCAACACGTCACGCGGAATATATGTCTTTTTTCGTCACAAAATTCACTTTAAATTTCCGAAATTTCTACACGCCCATCGGAATAATTATGCCATCACTTTCCACACTTTTGATGTATGAAACAGTGCTACATCCGGCAACTTCTCATTTCCATCGGAACTAGTACTACACACGTCCGAATTGTTTCATGGCTAGGCTCCGACTCTTCTCTAGAATACTCTAACAAGGGAACCTCCCCATCGCACCCCCCTCAGATTTAGTTATAAGTTGGCACAGGGATAGGCCTTGAAAAACTGAACACAGATCAATCGAGAAAACAGGAAGAAGTTGTATGGAACTATGAAAAAAATAGGCAAAATATACAAACTGAGTAGTCCATGTGCAAGATACGCAACATCAAGGACAGTTTAAGCTTACGAGCGCCGTGGTCGCGTGGTTAGCGTGAGCAGCTGCGGAACCAGAGATCCTTGGTTCAAATCTTCTCTCGAGTGAAAAGTTTAATTTTTTATTTTCAGATAATTATCAAAGTTCAGGCACTCACACATAATCAACTTCGCTCTCCAAAATTCCAGGACATGTTGAGATTTACTTGGACATATGCAGAATTTGACGGTCTACGCACGGAAACATTTGAAAACGTAAAAAACATATGTTTTGACAGAGCACAGGGAAAACTGTGCGACTGTGAAACTGTTGCATTCATTTGTTGCAGTTTATGTGACAAACTCTTATGTTTTCATCACTTTTTTGGGAGTGATTATCACATCCACAAGAAAACCTAAATCGGGCAAGGTAGAAGAATCTTTTTACCCATTCGCCAAATGTGGAGGTTAGGTAGGTCGACAAAATATTCCTGTCATGTCACGCACATGCCGTCACCAGTGTCGTGAAGAACATATCAGACGTGTTTTCCTGTGGAGGAATCGGTTGACCTATGACCTTGCGATCAAATGTTTTCGGTTCCTATTGGAGAGGCACGTCCTTTCGTCTACTAATCGCACGGTTTTGCGGTGCGGTCGCAAAACACAGACACTAAACTTATTACAGTCAACAGAGATGTCAATGAATGAACGGACAGATCATAACTTTGCGAAAATAAAGAAAGTAAAATTTCCACTCGAAGGAGGACTCGAACCAAGGACCTCTCGTTCCGCAGTTGCTCACTCTAACCACGGGACCACGGCGCTCCTCAGCTTATCTTGGTCCTTGATGTTGCCCATCTTGCACATGGACTACTCAGTTTGTATATTTTGCTTATTTTTTCATAGTTCCACACAACTTCTTCCTGTTTTCTCGACTGATCTGTGTTTAGTTTTTCAAGGCCTATCCACTGTGTCAATTTATAACTAAATCTGAGGGGGGTGCGATGGGGAGGTTCCCTTGTAAGTGTTCTCTACCAGCAGAGAAAGGCGCGCGAAGAATACTGCTTTACCATTGGTCAGTTTACTCAACGGCCAATAGCAAAACAACATTCTCCCGCGTCAGCCCGCGCTTTTCATCAATAACCAATCGCAAAATAGTAAACCTAACGACTGCACTTTTTACCGACGTAATTATCTAATATGCTGAAGTTTTGCTCATACATAAATTTATTTACAATTTTTATTTATACCTGAATTAACTTTCCCTTTACCATAAACTTACTTTACAAATCTATTCTACAAAAATTCCCTTTGTCCATATCCATACTTCTTCGAAATGTTCCCACACTAAATCCTACTACATAACTCGTTAAACAATTATCTTCATATTAACCTTAAACCACACTCACGCATCATTCATACTGCTAAAACACATTTATAACATTTTACATACACAAAAAGACGTAATAACACTTTATGAAAATACTACAACAGTTTATGAAAAACATTCCATTACTTTAGTGCACTCTAGTAGGCACAATCTAAACAGTCCCCCTATCGAATATTGTCCTCTATCGGCTGATACATAAACTACGTGCGCGTCCAGTCTCGTGTCACCATCTGTCACTATCCGGCTCTGAGACACATCTCCCACTTAACCACCTCCAAGGCGCTACGCCTCAAAATGGTTCAAATGGCTCTGAGCACTATGGGACTCAACTGCTGAGGTCATTAGTCCCCTAGAACTTAGAACTAGTTAAACCTAACTAACCTAAGGACATCACAAACATCCATGCCCGAGGCAGGATTCGAACCTGCGACCGTAGCGGTCTTGCGGTTCCAGACTGCAGCGCCTTTAACCGCACGGCCACTTCGGCCGGCGCTACGCCTCAGCAGGCATCGTAATGATCTTACGCATTAACAGTGAGCTCTGAAAGTACGTTTCAATTTTGTGGACCTATGGTCTAAAAAAGATCGTGAACTGTCGGAATGCATTTATTTATTTATTTATTTAACGTGATCTGATTATGACCGTCAGTACCACTCCTACATCGAATCAAGGATTCAGGCATGTAAGATCGTCGTAGTTACCTAAGAAATAACTATATTAATGTAACAAATAGTATTAAAAATGATGTGACTGAGTGTATAGACGAGGTGAGTAAATAGTACTGATAATGTACTAATAAAGTTAATATTAGTAATAAAAGGCGCACGAACGATAAAGTCGAAAGGGTAAATTCTGGATTTTAGCGTCAACTGCGAACCTTTTAAATATCTTGAATCAGCGTGCTGTGTTGTGTAAGTTACATGCGAGAACTTACTCTTCAATGTGAGGAATGCTAAGCGAGTATTCTATTTCACACAAAATCCATGTGTAATTCTGTCAGTAAAAGGCAGATGGCATGTGCCACAAATTGGCTATTTAGAGTGACACTCATTACCGGCACGCACAAATTCAAAAATTTCAGATTGGAATTATATCGGATTTGCAGGTTAATTGGTATCCAAGAATTCACAATATATCGAAATTTTCATTCAGTGACTTCCTTTCATTCAACAGCTAATGAATTCTGGCAGTTGGAAAAATTTCTTAGCCCTAGTGATACTTTAGTGCGGACAGTTCCGCTGCAGTTTTTCTAGCCGTGCAACATTAAACGCTTTTCCTAAGGGAAGGCGCGGGTTGCAG
Source organism: Schistocerca nitens (assembly GCF_023898315.1). NCBI lineage: Eukaryota > Metazoa > Arthropoda > Insecta > Orthoptera > Acrididae > Schistocerca > Schistocerca nitens. Next base: position 181,907,346 of record NC_064622.1, on the reverse strand, counting down.
AACAAGATGGACACTAACTGTAAGCCGGAACACACCGTGTCGCCCCCTTAATTTCCTACCTTTCTGCCTTTTTTTGGTCCGTTTAGTGCTCTGCACCTCGTAGAAATCGTAAATACGTCATGTTATTAATTAAGTATTCGACAAAAGCTGCTTTATGGTAGTATTTTATTTCACCGGATCATTTTAGGGGTTGCTCATCATGAGCGGTATCTGTGTTACCCAAAAGACACGCATTTCATATAGTAAATTATTTGAAGCGTATATTGTAGAGTTCTTACGAATTTTTCAATTTATTGTAATTGACCTACTTTATATGTAATGTTCTCTAGCGTATCCGAAAGACAATATTTCGTAATGTTCAAGTAATAACACGATTATATACATGACGACTTACTGAATTTTGTTATTTTGGCTTAGAGGATGTGGTACCCAAACATCCGATTTTTGGACTTTCCCTGCCCTGTTGCGTGCAAATGTTGCACTGTGGTGGAATTATCATTATTCATATATATATATATATATATATATATATATATATATATATATATATATATATATGACATTTTTACGAAATGTATGTGTTTGTCACTGGAATTGTTGTATGCCAAAAATACTCTTGGAACTGCAAATCGCTAATGACAACAATACCGAACAGTATTATTACATGAACGTTACGAAATATTGTCACTGGTAGACGCTAGAGAACATAACATGTGAGGCAAGAGAATTTACAATGAATTGAGAAATCACAGACACATAAAACTCTACAATACACACTGCAAGTAACTTATTCTAGGAGATATGTGTCTTTTATATAACACGGATACCGCTGAGGATGGGCAACGTGCGAAACTATTAGCCTCGTGCAACAGTTCGTGGAGTTTTTGTTTTGCTTGTTGGTATTCAAGTTGCTAAGGTTTTATTTACCAATAGTCCTTTTTTATTAGTAGTCCACGGCTGCTATTTGAGTATAATTATTGTCATTTTGTCGTTTGGAGATAATAAGTGGAAATGTGGACGCTAGAAATTGGAGCGGAGAAATTAGAACATTCCTTTTCCATCCTGAGTTCAAGAGAGTTGTGACAGCAGCGAAGGTATCCAGATTCTTTTGCGCCATGTAGGGGATAATGCCAGTTGACAGAGCGCGGCAAGGAAATAGTTTTCTCGTATTGCGAAGGATCGTACTCACCTCCACGTTGAGGAAGACATTCGGGGATTGGTGAAGATCCACGTCAGTGTACTTGAGAACTGTCAGACATGATGAACTGTGATCATTCCACCATAGCGCGACGTTTACGCGCAATGGGGAAGCTTCAAGAATCGGATTAAGGCTAACGCATGCTCTAAGCCAAAGTTACGAAACTCAGCAGGTGGCCATACGTGAATCTCTGCTTGCTAGTGATGAGGTGGTTCTTGAACAACATCGGTCGTTTGTATCCCGTATCATTACAGGTGACGAGAAACGGTGTCTTTAAGCTAACATAAGGAAAAGAAAGGAATGGTAGAGCCAAAAAAAAAAAAAAAAAAAAGCAGCAGCAGTTCCCCGTACAAAGACCTGCGCACATACACATAAGATAATGTTATGCATCTGGTGCAACAGCGGTGATGTGGTGTACCACAAATTGTTGCTCTCGAGGTGTAACCATCACTGTTGACATTTATTGCCAACATGTGGGACGTCCTGCAGTCAGAATCCAAGAGCAACGATCAAGAAGATACTACTCCACCATAACGCCCGCCCGCATTCTGTCAGACTGACGAAAACACTATGGAGGAGTCGGATTGAGTAGTCACTCCGTACCCACTTTATTAACCTATCTTGCACCCTCAAATTTTCATCTTTTCTGCTTTCTATCGTACAACGTTCAAGGAACTTTCTTTCCAAATACAAAGCATTCCGAACATGGCTCTAGGAGTTCTTCTTAGCCTCAAAACCACATGATTTCTACAGTCGCAGAATTGAGAACATACCCCAGCGCTAACAGACTGATGTAAATAGTGAAGGAGAATATATTATTGATGACCAGAGTCCCTGTTATCTGTATCTGTTGTCTTTGTCAAGTTTACAGAAAATCGCTACGAATTTATTCACAAACCCAATATTCCGGTGGAACAAAATACTACCACAAACCAGCTTTTCTTGAAAAATTAGTTAAATGAGATGACATGTTTACAATTTATGCAATTTCTTCATCTTTATACATCCCAATCATTTGCGCAGACAATACACGGTATGGTATCCAGGTTAGTAGTTAGCGGCGGTTGTGGCGACGTACGCCTCCCAAAGACGCTTTCCAGGGCGTGCCCTAGCGGCTGGCGTCCCTGACGTTCGTTAGGGCGGATAATGAGCGGCTGGGGCGAACAAGCGCCAGCGCCCTCGAAACGCAGACCTTCACCCTGCCCTCCATCATCCGAGGACCGCACGCCAGGTGCCACATCTCTTCCGCGGCTCGCAAATCTGTGACACGTTATTGAGCACCACTAATATCGTTAGCGTCGATTACGCATACGATTATGGTTTATGCGGGGGATAGTCACAAAGTTTTCATCATCATCGCCGAAAATCAAACTGTGACAACGTTCGTTCTTTTCTGCATATCCATCGTTCGACGTGGAGCACACTGCAGAGCATGATTAAAGGGTCATTTTTTAGAAACTCTTAATGTCCCCCATTACGACGCTTAACTCTGAAGCTTGGCGCAAATATGCCTACAACCTTCCTCTGTAATGGCGCACAGTCTTGGAGGCCTGCGACACCACTAAGTTCATGTGAGTGTAGGGTGGACTACTGATGTCACATTTAAAAGCGTCAAAGCTTTCCATGTTTTTAATTAAAGGAGATAATTGCTTTTAAAATGTCTTTAGTTTATTGCAATATATGAATTGTGATGGAGGTGAATTATTGTGTCATTAAGCATCGGTAGACCCGTGGTCTAGGGGTAGCGTCTTTGATTCATAATCAAAACGTCTTCGGTCCCGGGTTCGGTCCCCGCCACTGCCTGAATTCTGATAAATAATCAGCATTGGCGGCCGAAGACTTCCGGCATAAGAAGTCAGCCTCATTCTGCCAACGGCCTTGTCAAAGAGGGTGGAGGAGCGGATAGAGGTTCAGGTCACTCTCTTGTCCTAGGGGTTGGAAATTGCCCCTAAAGGCGGAAGAATCAGCAATAATCAACGACATGAGGAGGCAGAAGGCAATGGAAACCACTGCATTAAAGACAGTAACGTGTATCCACAGGACATGTGGCCTGTAATTGAAGAAGTATCATGATGATCTCTCCATTGGCAAAAGATTCCGGAATAGTCCCCCATTCGGATCTCCGGGAGGGGACTGCCAAGCGGGAGGTTACCATGAGAAAAAGACTGAATAATCAACGAAAGGATAACGTTCTACGAGCCGGGGCGTGGAATGTCAGAAGCTTGAACGTGGTAGGAAAACTAGAAAATCTGAAAAGGGAAATGCAAAGGCTCAATCTAGATATAGTAGGGGTCAGTGAAGTGAAGTGGAAGGAAGACAAGGATTTCTGGTCAGATGAGTATCGGGTAATATCAACAGCAGCAGAAAATGGTATAACAGGTGTAGGATTCGTTATGAATAGGAAGGTAGGGCAGAGGGTGTGTTACTGTGAACAGTTCAATGACCGGGTTGTTCTAATCAGAATCGACAGCAGACCAACACCGACAACGATAGTTCAGGTATAAATGCCGACGTCGCAAGCTGAAGATGAACAGATAGAGAAAGTGTATGAGGATATTGAAAGGGTAATACAGTACGTAAAGGGGACGAAGATCTAATAGTCATGGGCGACTGGAATGCAGTTGTAGGGGAAGGAGTAGAAGAAAAGGTTACAGGAGAATATGGGCTTGGGACAAGGAATGAAAGAGGAGAAAGACTAATTGAGTTCTGTAACAAGTTTCAGCTAGTAATAGCGAATACCCTGTTCAAGAATCACAAGAGGAGGAGCTACACTTGGAAAAGGCCGGGAGATACGGGAAGATTTCAATTAGATTACATCATGGTCAGACAGAGATTCCGAAATCAGATACTGGATTGTAAGGCGTACCCAGGAGTAGATATAGACTCAGATCACAGTATAGTAGTGATGAAGAGTAGGCTGAAGTTCAAGACATTAGTCAGGAAGAATCAATACGCAAAGAAGTGGGATACGGAAGTACTAAGGAATGACGAGATACGTTTGAAGTTCTCTAACGCTATAAGGAATAGCGCAGTAGGCAGTACAGTTGAAGAGGAATGCACATCTCTAAAAAGGGCCATCACAGAAGTTGGGAAGGAAAACATAGGTACAAAGAAGGTAGCTGCGAAGAAACCATGGGTAACAGAAGACATACTTCAGTTGATTGATGAAAGGAGGAAGTACAAACATGTTCCGGGAAAATCAGGAATACAGAAATACAAGTCGCTGAGGAATGAAATAAATAGGAAGTGCAGGGAAGCTAAGACGAAATGGCTGCAGGAAAAATGTGAAGACATCGAAAGAGATATGATTGTCGGAAGGACAGACTCAGCATACAGGAAAGTCAAAACAACCTTTGGTGACATTAAAAGGAACGGTGGTAACATTAAGAGTGCAACGGGAGTTCCAATGTTAAATGCAGAGGAGAGAGCAGATAGGTGGAAAGAATACATTGAAAGCCTCTATGAGGGTGAAGATTTGTCTGATGTGATAGAAGAAGAAACAGGAGTCGATTTAGAAGAGATAGGGGATCCAGTATTAGAATCGGAAATTAAAAGCGCTTTGGAGGACTTACGGTCAAATAAGGCAGAAGGGATGGATAACATTCCATCAGAATTTCTAAAATCATTGGAGGAAGTGGCAACAAAACGACTATTCACGTTGGTGTGTAGAATATATGAGTCTGGTGACATACCATCTGACTTTCGGAAAAACATCATCCACAAAGTTCCGAAGACGGCAAGAGCTGACAAGTGCGAGAATTATCGCACAATCAGCTTAACGGCTCATGCATCGAAGCTGCTTACAAGAATAATATACAGAAGAATGGAAAAGAAAATTGAGAATGCGCTAGGTGACGATCAGTTTGGCTTTAGGAAAAGTAAAGGGACGAGAGAGGCAATTCTGACGTTACGGCTAATAATGCAACCAAGGCTAAAGAAAAATCAAGACACTTTCATAGGATTTGTCGACCTGGAAAAAGCGTTCGACAATATAAAATGGTGCACGCTGTTCGAGATTCTGAAAAAAGTAGGGGTAAGCTATAGGGAGAGACGGGTCATATACAATATGTACTGTTGAGTGGTACTTAAGTAAATAAATTAGTGAAATCAAAGTGAACTAGAAATTAGAATATAAATGGAAAACTTGGTTTAGTTTAGAGAGTTACATACTGGCATTCAGCGGGCAAAACAGCAGAACAGAAGAGACAATGACCATGAAGTCAGCAACTTCCACATAAGCGGGCGCTGTCGATTCAGCCGTCAGGGCATCGCCCGACTGGCTCACGTGTTTCTCAGTTGTCGTATGTGAGCAAAGGCCCTCGCCTACATCCCAAGAGCCAATGACCGACGTTAAGAAGATTCTTCGAGAAGCTATTCAACGTGACAGAAGAGGCAATGACCGGCTCACGTGTTTCTCAGTCGTCACATGGGATCAAAAGCCCTCACCTACATTCCAAGAGCCAACGACCGACGTTGAGAAGATTCTTCGAGAAGCTTTTCAACGTGACAGAAGAGGCAATGACCGTGAAGTCGTTCACCTCCAGTAAACTGAAGTGAATAAATACGCGAGACGCAGTGGGCCAGACGGATGAAGTCAGATGAAGACGGAGACGGAGACGGAGACGAAGACGGACGGAGACGAGTCGAGAGACGAAGAAGGAAGAAAAGAAGAGTAGCAGTAGTTTTCAGTCAGTTTCGGTGCTGAAGACCGTCATGCAAGAAGAGTCTGCATCATGCACAGACGAACCAAGTCCGCCGCTGTAATGGAATAGCAAACAGCAGCTGCGGCGCCAGAAGACAGAAGTTAAAAGGTATTTGAAGCCTGGTTTTTACATACCCGGGTGACTCGTGAGGACGGGAAGGAGACGGCCTCACATCACTAGTCACCTGTGAGCTGGGATGAAGACCTGACAGCCGAAGATTGGCAAGCGGGAGTCCGTGGTTCGAGTCCGGGACACTGGCCTTCCCCCGCCGCGCCGCTCCGCTGGTCGACGCACAAAATACGCGGCCGCATAGAGAAGAGAAACACTGGGACGCCACTCCCAAGGTATCATCCGACACACGACTTCGCTCGCAATAATTAAACCGGCCACCTCGCGCTGCGCGTCTCCCGACAACTGGGCGAGACAGCGACACGAGATACACACCGCTACGCGTAATCAGACGCCGCCGCCGCCGCCGCCGCCGCTGCCGCAGCAGAAGACTTCACAAACGACACAGCTGCCGCTCTCCGAACCAGAATATTCCGTAAGATACAGGTGTACAAATCTTCAATAAAAGTTATTCTTATGTAAAAATGATGTTTCACTCGACCTCATACCCGAGCCAAGGAAGAACCCACCCTGCCCACATGTTGTTAAGAGAGAAAAGTTAATTTATTTAATATTTTCACCCTGACAGAATGCTTTAGAATGCTCATCCTGACAACTGACTTGCATCAAAAGAGAAAACCCAGTTACATTTAGTGACAGAAGTGCCACATTTAGTATCACAACTGTTACATTTGGTATCAGAAGCCGTTAAAGTTGTTACATTTGGTGTCAGAGAAAAAACCCTTGGCTCAATATGAGGTGTGAATGACAGTCACTAAAGGTCCACAGTTAGTATTGTTTAATGTGTGAAAGGATAGAGGTTTGCATAGCAGTCTTAATATTTTCTTTATTTAGAAGTGTATTCTCTCTCATAATTTTAAGAGTTTGTCGAAAATATTTAAACATCTTTTTCATTCAGTGTGGTAATATTGTGTAACTAATAGTTTGTAAAATGATGGCACGAAATCGTACAAAGTCAGAGTCAGCACCACAAGCGGTTTCTACTGAGGAAGCTATTCAGAGCTTAGTTAATCAGATAGAACAGCTTAAAAGTGATAATAATGCATTATTTAAACAGTTGAGTGAGGTTAGGCAAACCAGTTCAATCCCTCCCACCCTAGATTCCTCAGCAGCAGCCTTAGTAACTCCTTTTTCAGGTAAACCTGGCGAGGACATAACAGCCTTTTTTGATGATTTAGTAGCAGCTGCAAAGTTAGGATCATGGTCAGATGAACAGCTCTTACAAATGACAAAGTTAAGATTGACAGGAGAGGCTAAAGCACACGTCTTATACCATGAAGAATTACGGAATGCTCCAACATTTGAGGAATTGAAGAAAGGACTGCTTAAACGTTTTCAAAAACAGAACAGCTGTAGATTTTATAGGGAACAGTTAAACACTATCACTCAGAGGCAAAACGAGTCGTTAGAAAGCTTTGTAGATAGGATTAGAAAAGTTAATATTAACACTTATCAGTTGACAACTACTGATGAAGCAAATAAAGTTATTTTACAAGAGGCAGAAAATAGAGCTCTGGATGCATTTTTACGTGGGTTGCCTCCTGAAACGTCCCGTCGTCTCAGGGCAGAGTTTCCTAAAAATTTAGCGGAAGCTGTATCTGTGGCGACGGCTTTCGAAGAAATAGACATTGCCACCAGATACAAGGAGAAGCGAAATGTATTTTCAGCAGGAGTACGATGTTTTAGGTGCGATCGACAGGGACATATAGCAAAAAACTGCAGACAACCTCAATGCACTAATTGTCAAAGAATAGGTCACACATTCAGGGAATGCAGGTCTAAGAAAGTTTTTGGAAATAGAAAGCAGTTAAACTCAAACGGGAATGTCGGAGCCGCCGCCAGGCGTTCCCAATAAAATTTCATGCCATTAAGGCGAATGTGAAGGCGGAATGCTGGTTATCTGCTACCGTACAGGATAAAGAGGCAAAGATACTAGTGGATACAGGCGCAAACGTATCAATAGTAAGTAATGAATGTATTGGAGAAAAGAAATATGACCCTCCAAGGTATAGATTGAGTGGAGTAGGAGGAGGTACAGTGAAGTCATTAGGATGTACATCACTGATTTTCTATATTCACGGTGTACAATTTAAGGAAGATGTAGAAGTGGTAACAAAAGTAACTGACGGGTACGACGCGATCCTAGGACTGGATTTCCTGAATAAACATCACGCTAAAATCGACCTCAGACAGCAAACTGTAGAACTTAGCGGAATAGTGTTTCAGCTAGGTGACACCGCTGCAAAGGGCCCTCTGCCGCAAGATTTCCCTAACCGGAAGGCGAAATCAACTACACTGCGTGCAACGTCCTTGAAGGTTGATTCGCGGGATCAGATACCATCTGGCTCAAGAAAACTTTTCTGGATGACCGTTGACTCCGAAGTACCTACAGATACAGTGTGTCTAATAGAGCCTTTAGAGGAAAATGAGGAATTAGATGTATCACATTGTTTTGTACGTAGAAGTGTTGTACGGGTTCACGACGTTGAGGGAGAAAGAAAAGTACCGGTACATATTGACAACTTCGGAGTGGAGGACAAAGAGTTGCATAAGGGAATATTAGTAGCTACAGTGAGTACTTTTGAAGAAGAAGATTTCATTTGGTCAGATATTAATGACGGTCAGAAACCAGACGCCTATAAAACCGCATTACGCCAGAAGATTGAGCATTTGCAAGGAAAGGATAGAGACACGATAGAAGCAGTTTTAGTTGAGTTTCAAGATTTATTTAATGCAGAAGGTCCACTGCCAGCAACAGATATCACACAGCATAGGATCCCAACAGGAAATAGCCCCCCAGTTTATAGGAAGCCTTATAGAGTTGCGCATCACTTACAGCCAGTACTGGATGAATTTATAGAACAGCATCTAAAAGATGGAATTATAGAATATTCTGATTCTCCTTATAATTCAAATATTGTAATTATTCCAAAGAAGTCGCCCGACGGTACGAAACGATATAGATTTTGTTGTGACTACAGACACCTCAACAAACAAACTATCTCAGATGTTTATCCTCTTCCAAACATTACAGATATCATTGACAGTTTGGGTAACAGTAAATACTTTTCAACAATCGATCTACGTAGCGGATATCATCAATTGGAAGTTGCACCTGAAGATAGGCATAAAACAGCATTTTCTACCCCTGGAGGCCATTGGCAATTTAAAAGAATGCCTTTCGGTTTGAAAAATGCACCAGCAACTTTTCAAAGACTACTCGATGGAGTATTGCGAGGACTCAAAACTCAGCAATGTTGTGTATATCTAGACGATATTATTGTATTCTCCAAAGACATTAATGAACATGCTGTGCGTCTGCGTAATGTTTTTCAGAGACTTAGAAAAGCTAAATTAACATTAAATATGGAAAAATGTACTTTTGCATTGACAGAGGTTACATACCTAGGGCATGTTATTAGTGAAAAAGGAATTAAAACAAATCCTCGATTAATTTCGGCAGTTAAGGACTTCCCAACACCACAACGCGTTAAGGAAGTACAAAGTTTCATTGGTCTCGCATCGTACTACCGGAAATATGTTCAAAATTTCGCTGAAGTTGCCCGACCCTTAACCCAATTATTGAAAAAGGGTGCAAAATTTCATTGGTCTGAAGATTGTGAATCAGCATTTCAAACCCTTAAAGGTAAGTTAACACACAGTCCAGTATTAGCCTACCCAGATTATAATAAAGAATTTATTTTATCCTGTGACGCAAGTGGTCATTCAGTAGGAGTTGTTTTGAGTCAGAATATTAATGGCGCGGAACACCCCATAGCCTACGCTTCGAGACAACTAACAACAGCAGAAAGAAATTATTCCACAACGGAGAAAGAATTGTTAAGTGTTATTTATGGTATCAAATACTTTAAATGCTACTTGTACGGTAGGAAATTCAAGGTCATTACAGACCACGCAGCTTTAAAATGGTTGCTTGGATTAAAGGATCCATCTAGTCGTCTCACGCGCTGGGCCCTATGTCTTTCCGAAATGGATTTCGAAGTTATCCGTAAACCAGGCAAAAAACACACAAATGCAGATTGTCTAAGTCGGAAAATAGCACTTTTGGAAGCAACAGGCCGAGATACTGAGGACTGGAGAAAGGCACAAGATGAGGATACAGAATGTAAAAAATACGCAACTCAAAAACAATTTTGCTTTCAAGATGGTGTATTATGCCGTAAAACAAAACTTGGACCGCGAATTGTTGTTCCCCAACACCTTAGACAAGAAATAATGGCAGAGGCTCACGACCATATCCTTTCAGGACACGGTGGACAGCGGACAACCGAAAGACGTGTAGCAGAGCGATTTTGGTGGCAAACCAGAAAGCAGGATGTTGCGCAGTACGTTCGTAATTGCATTGCGTGCGCACAACGAGCTGAACTTTCTCGTTCAAAAATACCCTTACAGAGGCTCCCCGAGGCTTCATGTCCGTTTCAAATCTGTGGACTGGATCTCTACGGGCCATTTCATAAAACACCGGCTGGTAATAAGTACGTTCTTACAATTATAGATCACTTTTCACGCTATCTAGCTATGGTGAGTCTCCCAGATCAACAAGCAAATACAGTTGCCCAAGCTTTAGTTAACAACTGGATACTTAAATTTGGCGTACCTGAAGCTATTATCACAGATCAGGGATCTAATTTTATGTCTGAACTAATGAAACAGCTATGCCACTTACTAAAAATACGTAAATTACGCACAACTCCGTTACACCCTCAGTGCAACGGACGCACAGAAAGAGTTCATCGGACAATTGGCAAGATGCTTAGTTATTATATTAACGAACAACATTCTAATTGGGATACGTATTTACCAATAATCGTGTCGGTATACAATGCCAAAACGCATGAAGCAACTGGCATGTCACCTTATGAAGTGGTCTATGGGAGAAAAATGCCGTCCCCTTTTGATGTAATCAGGCAGAAAAACGGAAAAGTCGGAGAAACAGTAAGAGATTTCAGTCGAATGATGAAGGATGTATGGAAAAAGGTTCAAAAATCTAATACAAAGGCTTTGGAACGACAGGAAAGATTAGGTAATACCCAAGCTAAATATCCAAATTACAAAATAGGTCAGTGGGTTATGGTTTCAACTCCTTATATTGCGAGAGGAAAAACGAAGAAATTTGTAACAAACTACAGAGGTCCTTACCAAATTATTGAGATCACGTCACCAGTCAACGTTAAATTGCAACTGCCCACCCGAACTTCCATTGTGCATGCAAGTCGTTTAAAACCTTTCAAGAGCGCTCCAGATGTAATTCCTTCAACAATAGTGTCTGCTTTTCCGGAGGGTGGAGGAAGTACCCGAAAAGGAAAAAGAGTGGCCACGCCAGCACAACATACAGACATGGCACCATACAATCTTCGACCAAGAGTGCGAATGTCCTAGTGGAATCATAGTAGACTGTAGTATACAAATGTAAATAATTAATACATGATAATGGTTGTCTCCCGACAACTGGGCGAGACAGCGACACGAGATACACACCGCTACGCGTAATCAGACGCCGCCGCCGCCGCCGCTGCCGCAGCAGAAGACTTCACAAACGACACAGCTGCCGCTCTCCGAACCAGAATATTCCGTAAGATACAGGTGTACAAATCTTCAATAAAAGTTATTCTTATGTAAAAATGATGTTTCACTCGACCTCATACCCGAGCCAAGGAAGAACCCACCCTGCCCACATGTTGTTAAGAGAGAAAAGTTAATTTATTTAATATTTTCACCCTGACAGAATGCTTTAGAATGCTCATCCTGACAACTGACTTGCATCAAAAGAGAAAACCCAGTTACATTTAGTGACAGAAGTGCCACATTTAGTATCACAACTGTTACATTTGGTATCAGAAGCCGTTAAAGTTGTTACAGTACAACAACCAAGAGTGGACGATCAAGAACGAAGTGCTCGTATTAAGAAGGGTGTAAGACAAGGCTGCAGCCTTTCGCCCCTACTCTTCAATCAGTACATCGAGGAAGCAGTGATGGAAATAAAAGAAAGGTTCAGGAGTGGAATTAAAATACAAGGTGAAAGGATATCAATGATACGATTCGCTGATGACATTGCTATCCTGAGTGAAAGTGAAGAAGAATTAAATGATCTGCTGAACGGAATGAACAGTCTAATGAGTAGACAGTATGGTTTGAGAGTAAATCGGAGAAAGACGAAGGTAATGAGAAGTAGTAGAAATGAGAACAGCGAGAAACTTAACATCAGGATTGATGGTCACGAAGTCAATGAAGTTAAGGAATTCTGCTACCTAGGCAGAGCAAGGAGGACATCAAAAACAGACTCGCTATTGCAAAAAAGGCATTTCTGGCCAAGAGAAGTCTACTAATATCAAATACCGGCCTTAATTTGAGGGAGAAATTTGTAAGGATGTATGTCTGGAGTACAGCATTGTATGGTAGTGAATCATGGACTGTGGGAAAACCGGAACAGAGGAGAATCGAAGCATTTGAGATGTGGTGCTATAGACGAATGTTGAAAAATAGGTGGACTGATAAGGTAAGGAATGAGGAGGTTCTACGCAGAATCGGAGAGGAAAGGAATATGTGGAAAATACTGATAAGGAGAAGGGACAGGATGATAGGACATCTGCTAAGACTTGAGGGAATGACTTCCATGGTACTAGAGGGAGCTGTAGTGGGCAAAAACTGTAGAGGAAGACAGAGATTGGAATACGTCAAGCAAATAATTGAGGACGTAGGTTGCAAGTGCTACTCTGAGATGAAGAGGTTAGCACAGGAAAGGAATTCGTGGCGGGCCGCATCAAACCAGACAAAAAAAAAAAAAAAGCATCGGTAAAGGGCTATGATTCTTCTCTTTGCAAACTTGGTACACTTTGTGCACGAAAGGAATTCTTCTGGTGCATTCCCAGCTGGAAGCGCGGAGACCAGGTGGACACAGGTAGTGCGCCCACGGGCGAGCGGCGGTCGCGCGCCCATCTCGGCACGCTTCACAGAGGGCAGGTCCCCAGAGGATTAGCGACAGGCGAAGACGCTGCATACATCAACACGCTGCCAAGGGAAGCCGTGGACATTCGCAGGTATGCCCGAGGCAGCGGAAACTACAAACGTAGAGCGAAAAACAGTTTTGTCACGATTCTAGGTAACGCGGACAGAGCGGCGAGTTGAATAGCAACAGCACGAGTTAGGTGTCCAAGAATCTCAAGGGGACCGGGGAATTTTGGCTGTTTCCCGCAAGCAGAACACCTGGGAACGTAGCGGCAATACTCAAAGGGAGAAGTCTCGGTTTATTTGTACACTCTGTCTCACACAGGGTATCGCTCTCTTTTCATCGCGGAATGCGACGACAAGGAGGGAGGACATTTTGAAATGGACCTCTTCATTGGCAAGAATCTCGTGTTCGCTTTGAAAAATAGTACGAGCTACGTAATTTGCGAAAGGGTGGAGACAAGACACTGGAGGGGAGCGTCTCTCTCTCTCTCTCTCTCCAGGTTCGAGGAGCACACTAGTATTAGGGAATTCCGAATATTGCTTCTGAGGAAGCAGCAGTTCACTCTTGACTGCTTCCGATAAGTCGCAACGATTCTCTTATCGCTTGTCATGAGACAGTGCACTTTGCATTCGTCGCAAACCGCGTAGAGAGCAAAGTTTGTTAGATCCAAGTGGGCGAGCTTCACTCACTGTGCGCGTTATCAAGAGCTTAACTCAAGATCATTTTGATTTACTACATGTTCGATGACGGTAGTGCTATCAGAACAGTTTTGAGCTGTGTTTAATGGCATACCGTCGTCCAGTAATGATAACTTCCAGTAGCAGGTTTCGGTCATTATTTTCAGTGTAGGGCATGTTAGACGCTATCAACTACGTCGCCGGTAGAGTCTTGATGCAGCCGCACGCAATCAGCCGACTCCACCGCCACGCCGACCACGCTATGAACATGTTAATACAGAAAACGCCCGCTTTCCTAGCTGCGCATTCTTCTTTCGCTTTCTTCAGTTTCTTTGCAATGTGTTAGATGCTCATAAAGACGAAAGGCACAGTATTCACGGTTTGCCGGTTAAGAAAGTCATATGTTCAGCTGTTGTCTTTTTTTTTTTAAATTCCTTCCTCATTTATTACACCAGGTCAACCCGTCTCGTGTAATTTATTTATATTTTAAATTAGAATGAAGTCATACAATACTCATGTTAAAAGACAAATACCAGGGCAGGCACCTTATATAATTCACTTGTTGTGAGCTCTTGGTGCCCATTCTATTCTATTTGTTGTTTTTTTTTTTTTTGATACTTTCTACAGTATCTGGCGACCCAATTTTTTTTTATTTTTGTTTATCATTATTTGAATAATTTGTGAGTGAATGTTTAATGAATAAACCACTTATATCATGAACATCCCTCGTTGCATTTGATTTATAGAGTTTAAATAAAAATTCACACCTCTTTTTCCCTCCCACACGAGGTATGTTGCAACATTGGCACCAAATCTCATCACAATTCTGCACAATGCCACAACTGAGGTGTCTCACTATGGGAAGGTCGTCCCAGCCCCTATTAATTACGTTTCATCCCTTTCAGAACAATGACACACAGCGTTTAAATCATGAGGCTTTCTTATGGGTGGCCAAGAAAAATATTTCAGACACGCCGCCACTCAGAATGGACATGAAAAGGCGTTTGGGATGACATAAAGGGTACCAATGAAACCACCCTTTTCCTTGGGATGTTGATTCCCACACATTTCGCGGTAGAGAGTGTGTGTGGAACATTAATATGTGAGTGAATATAGCGGCAAAGACCGTTCCTCCCCTCCCCCCTCCCCTGAAGTTCGGCAGAACTTTCTATGCCAACCAGTCCGCAGCTCGTGGTCGTGCGGTAGCGTTCTCGCTTCCCACGCCCGGGTTCCCGGGTTCGATTCCCGGCGGGGTCAGGGATTTTCTCAGCCTCGTGATGACTGGGTGTTGTGTGATGTCCTTAGGTTAGTTGGGTTTACGTAGTTCTAAGTTCTAGGGGACTGATGACCATAGATGTTAAGTCCCATAGTGCTCAGAGCCATTTGAACCATTCTATGCCACCCACACACCTCTGTGGAGCACGTTACAAATTTACCAGTCAGAAACTTGGACACACATTCAGCCTCGCGCTACTCCAGCGCCTAAGGGTTAGGCCATCCCTTCGACACCCCTTAGGTGGTGTTCGCTTGCCTTCAATCTCTAGAGCAACGCCAAGGCTCACTGTGTATCGAAGTTGGTGACAAATACAGATGTAACATGCTCAACAAGAGGTCCGTGGTTGGCACGAAGGGTGTTGGCGAACTGGGGTCCTTAGAGGGACACGTTGCTGTTTTATTCACACACATGTTAACGTTGCACTCCCGCGCCATCAAGCCATAGGAAGGCGTGAAGAGGGAGGGATGAAAAGGTGTGACAACCCTTTACTGCTTCAGATCAAGTTCATATTTCGTGGAATGGTTTTTAACAGTTTCTAGCGATTGAGAGTAAATCGAAGAAATACGAAGGTGGCAATAAAGTAGATGAAGTTAAGGAATTCTGCTACCTAGACAGCAAAATTACCAATGAAGGACAGAGCAAATAAAAAATTAAAAGCAGACTACAACTGGCAAAAACGGACTCACTGGCCAGGACAAGCCCACTAGTATCAAACATAGGCCTTAATTTGACGAAGAAATTTCTGAGAATGCACGTTTGGAGCACAGCATTGTATGGTAGTGATACATGGAATCGAAGCATTTGAGATGTGGTGCTAGAGAAGAATGTTGAAAATTAGGTGGACTGATCAGGTGAGGTATGAGGAGGTTCTGTGCAGAATCGGAAAGGAACATATGGAAAACTTTGACTAGGAGAAGGGCCTGGATGATAGGACTTCTATTAATGTTGTAGAGGGAAAGAATTGTAGGAAGACAGAGATTGTAATACATTCAGCAAATAAATGAGGACGTAGGTCACAAATGCTACTCTGAGATGAAGAGGTTGGCACTGGAGCGGAATTCGTGGTGGGCCGCATAAAAAGAGTCAGAAGCGTGGTGACTAAAAAAAAAAAAGTGATTCCAAGCAGAACAGCAGAGAAATAATTGCAATCGCGCTGCAATCGAAAGCGGTCAGATAACGTTCAATGCGGATTCAGCCCCACAATGTCCTTAGAGTAGGGAAGAAACTCCCACTGTGTGGCAGCAGTATCGAACGTTGCAAGAACGTCGTCCCGTTGTTCATGGCAGTGCGAACTGTACTTTGCGACCGTGAATTGTATGGGAATCAACGCCAAAAGTAATAGGATTGTTTCCTTGACGCCCTTTATGCCATCGCCTAAGTCCTTTTCGTGTCGATCCTGAGGGGCATTGCCTCTGAAATATTTTCCTCTGCTACCCATATAAAAACCAAGTGAGGTCGACGCTGTGTCTCGTGGTTCTCACCTCCACTGCAGAGGCGTCCAAAGAAGGGAGTTAAGAGAATATGTGGCGACCTTACCTTCGTGTCACAGGTCGCTGGAACCGTTGGGCAGGATTGTAGTGAAATGTGATGCCAACGTGACACCATTGACCCACCTTATAGTTCACATGAACTTCTGAGGTGTGGCATCTTTTTTGCTTTTATCGACCTCTTCCTGTTTGAAGCGTCAACGATCTCAAAGGTGATTTCGCGGGGCATCACTCTTTTTCACCATTACAGAGGATGTTTGTAGGCATCTTAGAGCGAAATTTCAAACTTCTTCATTGGAATGGGAGACAATTACGGGATTTTGAAGAAATGATCCTTTAATTTTGTTACGGAGTATATTTTTCCAGAATATGGATGATTTGGCGGTGGCTTTAGATGTAGAAGGCTAGATTTTGACTGCTGAGGAAACTTTCGAACTCACAAAGCATCTCGCCGGCAACCTGGAAATGCTTGCCAGGCAACAGTTTCTTCTTGCTCGGAAAGAGGATGAGGTCCCTGGCACAATGTCGGGAAAATAAGGAAAATAAGGGGGTCAAATTTGACAGCCCAGAGAAGTTGTATGTGACACTGTGTTCTGTGTAGTATGAGCTGGGGCGTTGTCACAGCGAAAGAACCCCCGCTGGATAGCTTCCCTCGATATTTTCGTCTTACCAACGACACGTAATCTCGCTACGATCTTTCGCTAATGTCGTCCTGTAATATTTTACGGTCTTATGAGCGAAGATGTTTGTTAGGATGTCGATTAGTCAGAAATAAACAGCAGGACACGTTCAGCCACAAATTTTAAACCCTTTATTGATATTTTTAATAAAGACTTAAGAATTTGCAGCTGAATGTGTACTGCCAGATTTTTTTAAGTTTTCAGCTGTGACGAACCCATACATGTCCTCTGCTTGATTTTTTCTCTTTTGCTCGAGATATAGTGATACACACATCACCGGTCTATGGCGATTAGACGGCTAAAAAAGTCATCTGGATTGGCCTGATGCAGCTGCAATACATCCACAGCTGTCTCGGTTGAGCATGCGTTTAAAATGTTTGTGAGTAGTGGCGAACTATGGTAAGTTCAAAATGTTACTCAAGATACTGGAAGGAGATTGATGACTAATTTTTGCTTTTCTCAATATCGCCTCGATTGTGATATGACTTACTTCGACCAGTAGGGCCTCTGCTTGTCTTGCGATTCATGGTTTTTCACTGAGAGATTATCTTCTTGTACTTTGTTGTTCAGACTTGTTGGCTGAACTCAGAGCCTCTCCACCACCTAGCCATTAACAGAGTATTGTTGCCACACACTGGCAGCAATTCACCATGGATTGTTGCGGTGTTGTTTCTCGTTAAACGCAGAAAGTGGGTAAGTATGCAGTACTCCGTTTTCTCAATGATCTACACCATTAATTTTGGTCTACCTTACTGTATGCGGGGATATCCACGTGTAACGGAACTTCAGATATGTGCCTGTAAATAAGCGAAACGTAATTACGGCACTCGTGACTATCCCTCATGTGCACTGTTTAAAATGGATGTTATAGTGAAATGCGACAGGCAAACACGTATGACTCTTCATTCAATATGAGATTGATTCATGGAATTCACGATGCCAGGGCGTGAGCCATAGAGTAGTGGGCTACCAAACTGTGGCCAGTATGTGATGCAAGCAGCTGGAGAGTGCTACTTTCCCATGTTTTGTCGATTGCTTTTTGAAGATAACCAACAGAAGGTTTTCGAAAGAAACATGGGCTCCAAAAAGTAATGACCATCGTTGCTGGGCACGATGGTGCAGAGTTTCTAAAATAGTCAGTGAAGCCACCGAGATGGAGCTGAAGTGGGCGTTTCGTTTTTGGATGTGAAAGGGCATTTTGTTATGTGACTGGAGTTTCATTGTGTTACATTGCCTTGGCGATATTGTGTGCTGTAAGGTACCTCACCCCCACCCCCCCCACCCCCCACCCCCCACCCCCTTATGAACCATGGACCTTGCCGTTGGTGGCGAGGCCTGCGTGCCTCAACGACACAGATAGCCGTACCGTAGGTGCAACCACAATGGAGGGATATCTGTTGAGAGGCCAGACAAAGGTGTGGTTCCTGAAGAGGGACAGCAGCCTTTTCAATAGTTGCAGGGGCAACAGTCTGCATGATTGCCTGATCTGCCCTGTAACACTAACCAAAACGGCCTTGCTGTTGTGGTACTGCGAACGGCTGAAAGCAAGGGGAAACTACAGCCGTAATTTTTCCCGAGGGCATGCAGCTTTACTGTATGATTAAATGATGATGGCGTCCTCATGGGTAAAATGTTCTGGAGATAAAATACTCCCCCATTCGAATCTCCGGGCGGGGACTACTCAGGAGGACGTCGTTATCAGGAGAAAGAAAACGCGTTCTACGGATCGGAGCGTGGAATGTCAAATCCCTTAATCGGGAAGGTAGGTTAGAAAATTTAAAATGGGAAACGGATAGGTTAGATATAGTGGGAATTAGTGAAGTTCGGTGGCAGGAGGAACAAGACTTTTGGTCAGGTGAATACAGGGTTATAAATACAAAATCAAATAGGGGTAATGCAGGAGTACGTTTAATAATGAATAAATAATAGGATTGCGGGTAAGCTACTACAAACAGCATAGTGAACGCATTATTGTGGCCAAGATGGACACGAAGCCCATGCCTACTACAGTAGTACAAGTTTATATGCCAACTAGATCTGCAGATGATGAAGAAATTGATGAAATGTATGATGAGATAAAAGAAATTATTCATCTAGTGAAAGGAGATGAAAACTGAATAATCATGGGTGACTGGAATTCGACAGTAGGAAAAGGAAGATAAAGAAAAGTAGTAGGTGAATATGGATTGAGGCTAAGAAATGAAAGAGGAAGCCACCCGGTACAATTTTGCACAGAGCATAACTTAATCATAGCTAATACTTGGTTCAAGAATCATGAAAGAAGGTTGTATACATGCAAGAACCCTGGAGACACTAGAAGGTTTCAGATAGATTATATAATGGTAAGACAGAGATTTAGGAACCAGGTTTTAAATTGTAAGACATTTCCAGGGGCAGATGTGGACTCTGACCACAATCTATTGGTTATGAACTGTAGATTAAAACTGAAGAAATGGCAAAAAGGTGGGAATTTAAGGAGATGGGACCTGGATAAACTGAAAGAACCAGAGGTTGTACAGAGTTTCAGGGAGAGCATAAGGGAACAATTGACAAGAATGGGGGAAAGAAATACAGTAGAAGAAGGATGGGTAGCTTTGAGAAATAAATAGTGAAGGCAGCAGAGGATCGAGTAGGTAAAAAGACGAGGGCTAGTAGAAATCCTTGGGTAAGAGAAGAGATATTGAATTTAATTCGTGAAAGGAGAAAATACAAAAATGCAGTAAGTGAAGCAGGCAAAATGGAATACAAACGTCTTAAAAATGAGATCGACAGGAAGTGCAAAATGGCTAAGCAGGGATGGCTAGAGGACAAATGTAAGGATGTAGAGGCTTATCTCACGAGGGGTAAAATAGACACTGCATATAGGAAAATTAGAGAGACCTTTGGAGAAAAGAGAACCACTTGCATGATTATCAAGAGCTCAGATGGAAACCCAGTTCTAAGCAAAGAAGGGAAAGCAGAAAGGTGGAAGGAGTATATAGAGGGTCTATACAGGGGCGATGTTTTTGAGGACAATATTATGGAAATGGAAGATAATGTAGATATAGATGAAATGGGAGATATGATACTGCTTGAAGAGTTTGACAGAGCACTGAAAGACCTAAGTCGAAACAAGGCCCTGGGAGTAGACAACATTCCATGAGAACTACTAACAGCCTTGGGAGAGCCAGTCCTGACAAAACTCTACCATCTGGTGAGCAAGATGAATGAGACAGGCGAAATTCCCTCAGACTTCAAGAAGAATATAGTAATTCCAATCCCAAAGAAAGCAGGTGTTGACAGATGTGAAAATTACCGAACTATCAGTTTAATAAGTCACAGCTGCAAAATACTAACGCTAATTCTTTACAGACGAATGGAAAAACTGCTAGAAGCCGACCTCGGGGAAGATTAGTTTGGATTCCGTAGAAATGTTGGAACACGTGAGGCAATACTGACTCTACGACTGATCTTAGAAGAAAGATTGAGGAAAGGCAAACCTACGTTTGTAGCATTTGTAGACTTAGAGAAAGCTTTTGAATATGTTTACTGGAATACTCTCTTTCAAATTCTGAAGGTGGCAGGGGTAAAATACAGGGAGCGACAGGCTATTTACAATTTGTACAGAAACCAAATGGCAGTTATAAGAGTCGAGGGACATGAAAGGGAAGCAGTGGTTGGGAAGGGAGTGAGACAGGGTGTAGCCTCTCCCCGATGGTATTCCATCTGTATTTGAGCAAGCAATAAAGGAAAGAAAAGAAAAGTTCGGAGTGGGTATTAAAATCCATGGAGAAGAAATAAAAACTTGGAGGTTCGCCGATGACATTGTAATTCTGTCAGAGACAGCAAACACTAGGAAGAGCAGTTGAACGGAATGGACAGTGTCTTGAAAGGAGGGTATAAGATGAACATGAACAAAAGCAGAACGAGGATAATGGAATGTAGTCGAATTAAGTCGGGTGATGCTGAGGGAATTAGATGAGGAATTGAGACACTTAAAGTAGTAAAGCAGTTTTGCTATTTGGGGAGCAAAATAACGCTCGAAGTTGAGAGGATATAAAATGTAGACTGGCAATGGCAAGGAAAGCGTTTCTGAAGAAGAGAAATTTGTTAACATCAAGTATTGATTTAAGTGTTAGGAAGTCGTTTCTGAAAGTATTTGTATGGAGTGTAGCCATGTATGGAAGTGAAACATGGACGATAAATATTTTAGACAAGAAGAGAATATAAGCTTTTGAAATGTGGTGCTACAGAAGAATGCTGAAGATTAGATGGGTACATCACATAACTAATGAGGAGGTATTGAATAAAATTGGGGGGAAGAGGAGTTTGTGGCACATCTTGACTAGAAGAAGGGATCAGTTGGTAGGACATGTTCTGAGGCATCTAGGTATCACCAGTTTAGTACTGGAGGGCAGCGTGGAGGGTAAAAATCGTAGAGGGAGACCAAGAGATGAATACAGTAAGAGGATTTAGGTTGCAGTAGGTACTGGGAGATGAAGAAGCTTGCACAGGATAGAGTATCATGGAGGGCTGCATCAAACCAGTCTTAGGACTGAAGACCACAACAAGAACAAGGTGCCTCACTATTGGGCCATGCTGTTTTGCATTTTCCTCTATTTGATGTCAGACACTGTTTGGCAGAAGAATATAGTAGGGCATAAGAATTAGCTAAAAATGTTGGAGTTGGTGGTTAGGTACTGAGATCAGTAGATTGAAGGGCTCTGTGCGATACTGTGAATAAGAGTGCACTGGAAGAGCTGGAGGGAAGACATGGAAAAGAGTGCTTCGTAGAAGATGACTGGGGACCAGAGTTGCAACAAAGACAACGGGCTCTCGTCCACAATCGGTGAACCATTCACATAATGGCAGAATTCACTATGACAGTTGGCGAATAATTTATGATGAGCATTAATATCGGCACTGGGGTGATACGTCATTCTTGGTCCGCTCTTACATGACTCTGTACAAACATCTGTATCAGTTCCAGAGTTTCTGAACTGAGTTCATAAGTTTCTTAATTTTCCAGCAGGTTTACAATCACTGTTCTTCGTTTTGGGTTAATGAGATTTGAGTGATACTGCAAATCAAATGAACTGCAATATATATATATATATATATATATATATATATATATATATATATATATATATATATATATATATATATATAAAAATTATAAATGAGGAAAAATATGTCGTGCAAATTATCACACACTGAGCTGCAAACATAATTTCGTTTGCCGTATGTTCCTATGTCAGTAAATGACAATGCAATGGAATGGTAAAAATTTGCAAATATGAAGTGAACTTTTGGGTGTTACTGTGCGCCGGCATTGACAAAGGGGACAGATCGGTTACAGGGCACAGCATGCGAGTGTAATAGGTAGTCTAGCCGCTCACGAGAAGGCGAGGCATGCGCCGTCAAGCGACGGTCTGCGTGGCACTGCGGGCAATGACAGCGTCCACATCTACAGTATCTCGTGCCGGTTACTCTTGCCGGTATTATGTATCGTGGCTAGTTGGCAGAGGGAAAGGAACGTGATGGGGGCTGCATTACTGTACATGCATGTTTTATAATTTGGTTTTTGTGTCCCAGACTTAGTTTTAAGAAACGAGTACATAGATGCAGAATACAAAATACAATTACACAGGTATGTGGCATTTAATACAGACGAATACAATATAGCTGTACAAATCGAAACTAACATAGAAACATATGACCAGAGGCTGCAGTGGTGGTTTAAAAGTACTGTTCGAAATTACGGCCACGGTATGTGCGGCAAAGTTGAACTCTTCGCAGGAAGGATTGCTGAACATGATCCAACATGTCTGTGTCTCTTTGCGTAATATCACAGGTATGTTGTATTCCGCGTTGAAGGGTGTTGACATCAACAACTTCTCCTTCATAAATTACAGATTTGAGATGGCCCCACAAAAAGAAATTCAGTGAATTCAGGTGTGGCGATCTTGCTAGCCATGCTACAGGGCCTCCACGACCAATCCATTTCGAAGGGAAGGCATTGTCCAGGTGGCGTCGCACTGTGCCGATCAAGTGAGCGGGGGCACCACAGGTTCATACGAGAGGCCAAACTAACGTCTTCCAACAATTCAACAATTCCGATAATGTAGCATCCAGGAAACGCAGATACCGTTCTCCTGTAAGCCTTTGTGGTAGCACATGTTCCCCTATGAGATGGCGATCAATAATACCACACCGGATATTGACACCGCATCGTTGTTGGTACCCTCGTATCACTGTGCTGTGGGGGTCTTCTTCCGCCCATTCGCGCCAATTATGCTAATTCACTATACCCTCCTTCGTGAAATAGGGTTCGGCCGCGAACAGCATTATTCTTGAAAAATGCTGGTCGTGGTCTGACGCCGCAGGATAAAGTTGCAGAAGTCCAGCCTCCTCTGGTAGTCTCTCGGTAATAATGCCTGTACCTATGCATGGGAAAGGGATAGTAATGGTTTCTATGGAGTAATCGCATAACAGTAGATTGTGTCATTCCGACCGCAGTGGCTTATTTGTCGGTCCTCTGCAGCAGTTAGTAACACTTTTTCTTCGTTATCCGCTCTGTGCGTCGACGGTGGGCCACAACCGCTAAATGCTGGATGTGCTACACATTCACCATACTTCCTAAAGCGCCTGTCCACAGAGTAAAACGTTTTTGCAGATGGAAGACGGCTGCTAGGAAACCTCTCGCGATACATTTGCCTTGCATAGTCAGCTCTTCCATCTGCAAGCCCGTAGATGAGGTGGATGTCGGCGTATTCCTCGTTTGTGAAACTTGCCATGGTACTGTAGTAACACTGCGACGCGGCCGTTAGCAGCTGTCGACACGGCGAGTATCGGGCAGAGTGAGCGGCACAGAAATGTTGTAAATACGTCATGCTCACCGCAGTTTTACTTCCGCCGTTGACCACTCTTTCCGCTTACAGGACACACATTCCGTTACATGGGACTGTACACTCCGTTACCGCCGGCAACGTGTGATTCACAAGTTCTGATACAATTTCACATACATTACGATGGGATTTGTTCTTTCTCCTATCTTTCAAACGCTAGCAGATACACATCAGCTCATTGGTGTGTCGTGTGTTGTATCTACGGGTGAATGACTTGTCATTATTGTGAGGCTCGTCGGTATCTCGTTCAATGGTTAACCGGTGTTTTTGTTTTACGTACACAGTACACCGAGCAGAACGAAATTAACAACGGTGCGTCTCGTGTTACGCATGGCAGCGTGCGGTCCTCGACATGTTTTTCCTCATTTATGACTCACCCGGAATATAAGTATGTATTGACTTGGTAAGAGGTGTGTGTGGATCGTGGAAATTACTCTGCAAACATTTATAAATCGTGTGTAGCCACTTTGATGTTTATTACTAAGATCAGGAAGCCTCAGCAGGCCAGGCTTGAAAATGAACATGTAAGGTTGGAAACTATCCGCCTAATATAAATGCTGCAACTGCTGACAGAATCGTTAGTAAGGAATTAATAGAGTTGCTGGTTCCGAGAAGAATATATGGTTCCCGTCATGTCAACGGTAAGTACCCTATAGGCTTTAGTGAGTGTGTTTGTATCAAAATAAATGACATAAATGTTCGTACCTTTTGATTACACTGATTTAGAAGCTCCAATTCTCTACACCGCCAAAGGAACGTAGATCTCCGTATTTGACACAAATGTCAGCTTGATATGTCTATAAATTCCTGTAAAAAAGGGCTTTTAAGAGTCGGAGAGACAGACAGACTGGCAGACAGACAGAGGGACAATGAAGTGATCCGACAAGTGTTCCGTTTGTACCGCTAGAAGACGGAACACTGAAAGTAAGGTAATTAACAATTTAAAAATAATGCCGCAGGTGGGAAGCATGAAAAGGAGATGCAGAAAGAGGTCACGCACCAGATGAGAGAATGTAAGAAGATGGAATTTCTGGCTGTCACAGCGGTCGACGAACAATTTGCTTCCGCCTGGAATTGGCGCCGTCACTGATGTGGAATTCGAGAAATCCGCATACAGAAAAGGAACCTTCTGCGAACTGCGAATGTGGACAATTAGCTACAAGCGCTTAAGCCGTGGAATCCAGAAGTTGGCGGGTGCCTTCATTTGCCGTGCCACTGACGGTATGCGACCTCAGTAAGGCTTCCTGTGACAGACGGAGCTTTGGTTTTCGAGGAAATAGTTGAAACTCTCCCTATTAAATTCCGTGGAATGTTGGAAACCGAATAAGGACCTAACTTTAATTTTGATGTGAGACTGACCAAGTAGATACGTGCTAATTGAGCTTAGTAGTTCGGAAGTCGTTTCTAATCTGGATGCGACCGCTCAACAATTTTAAGCACAATGAAACGTGGTTTTTGCAACAATCAGTGTGAATGTATTTGGCACTATTTGGACGATATATTCTGCTTAAGTACAATTTGAGGCAGACACTACTTTCCTCTTACCCGACTGATTACGGTTAATTTCAACACAGGTCAATACTTTCGAAAATCATCTTTCGCTGGTTAACTGTCGAACACTTGTCAGCAAAATGACTTGCCACGATTCTGTGTAATGTTTTACTGCGGGGCACCCCGCGGCGTTGCGAACACTCTCGGCCGGTATCACATCACGAGTTGCTCACTGACTCATTTCTCCATTCAGCCTCCACTAACTGCCACAGTGCTTAACAATCGATTCTGCCTAAAATGACATGTATGACCCAAAAACGTGTTTGTTGCTGAGTAATGGATCGTGGATCCGTTACATAGTGCACAGAATTTGCTGTCTGGTCGTCTTCTTGGATACCGATTAAGAGCTGTGGATTCTTCCCTTCTAGTTTAATGTATTTTTTTAGTCTTTTGTACTCAGTAGGTATCGATTATGATTGGAATTAATATATGTATTAACTAGGGTATTGGTTTAAACAAAAATATTTATGACAAGAACTTTTAACTGGAGCACTCAAACGGAATTAAAGCAAATCAAATCCTACAAGTAAATGTTTAACAGTGTGGATTACGCGCTGTTACTAGGATGGTAGCACCTTCTTTAAAACTGATACAGACTTTTACGAAACGTATATGGCGTACTTCAAACGAAGAAGGGAAAAAAAGAGAGAGACAGAGAGAGTCACACAGAAATGATTTCTGATTCCAGATAAACAGTGGAATTAAAAGAAATCAGTATTACATTTCGAAAAATCTGTGTTTTGACACTGCTTCAAAACACTTACTGTTACTCCAAATATAATAAATGTAAAAGAAGTTTCATTTTGACACTATTAGCGATATTAATTCTGACCATAGATGAATATAGGAGCTCCGTATTGCAACAGCCTTCGAGTTTACTTACATGAGAATCACAGATGTTCCATTACAAGTATTAAAAATTTGCTAATACACCGGGTGTATGGCAATTCCCCTTTCAAACTTCTATGACTTTTTTTTTTGGGGGGGGGGGGGTAGGGGGAGTGAGCAACCAACATTTTGAATAGGAGCTCATTTCCGGAAACGTACTGTTTCCGTTGGACAGCGGTTTGAGTTAAGATATTTAACTCAACCACTTTTGCTTGAAGAACTGAATTAGGCGTGATGCAGTACAGTTATTAGGTAAAAACATATCCCATCATCCATTTATTACTTACGCACATTTGTTTGTATTAGCACTTAAACACTAGATGTTTACATAATTAAGAAGAAAGCATATTGTTTGTACAGAACAGTAATGATGCATTAGAACAGCGGCTCGATGTGGCGATCACAAACGCTGTTACAGGCACTCCATCTGCGAAGCATATTCTGATGCACACTCTTCACGCCACCTTGTGTCTATATCTTCAGTTTCTATTGCAGCGGCCATAAATCGTGCCAGCAGATCATCTTCTGTCACTACAGGAGTCTCGTAAATTAAGCTTTGCATACGACTCCACATCAGGTGACCGTCTTACGTAGTACACGTCATCCTGTCTTTCGCACTACATATCGGGACAAGCAACTCTGAGCCTTTTCTCTTTACCTCCAGAGAGTACCTACTCCATTCAGCTGGAGGGCGCCTTGATAATAAGTGAAAGGTATGGCCTTACGTGCTTCCCGATATACTTGTTACCTGCCACTGGCGGGTACCACCTTGTACCGCAGCTCATCTGTCTTGACCAGACATGTGCAACTCTTGGTGATACACAAATTTATTGAAGGTCGCTATCCGCCTCCTCACGTGAGACGACAACAGCGCTCTTGGCCAATGAAATTAAAACTGAAGCGTCATTGACATTAATTTTTATTGGGTAACTCACCGATAGCAAATGGTTCAAATGGCTCTGAGCACTATAGGACTTAACGTCTGAGGTAATCAGTCCCCTAGAACTTAGAACTACTTAAACCTAACTAACCTATGGACATCAAAAACATCCATGCCCGAGGCAGGATTCGAACCTGCGACCGTAGCGGTCGCTCGGTTCGAGACTGAAGCGCCTGGAACCGCTGGGACACTCCGGCCGGCGCACCGATAGCAATGACACCTGATTTTCGACATGCCACGCCAACAAGTTATGCCTCAAAAGAAGAGTTTTTGAGACTATATTCATTTTATGTTAACCCCATCTTCAGTAGTTTACATTTCTTTACGTGACATGAACATTGTTTCTTTAATTACAATAGTAGCTATCTTGAAAGCTTCCTTTCCAGAATTCTGCAGCGGCACACTCTCTTTCCCATGAATTTCACCAGCGGACAGGATAGAAATCAACCGGGGGCCTGATACAGCAGTTAATCAGCAGCGAAATGCCTATTCTCCGTCATACGAGGCAATAGAACAGCGACCCCTACAGTCAACATTTTTCTGCCATTGGCATATGACCGGACGAAATGGCGCATCTGTAAGACATGAGACTCAGTCGGGAGCACAGGATCACAGAGAACACAGGATTAATCCTCAGTCCATCCAGAACTCTAGAGATCCCGCTTGGTTTTATCTGGGTAGATAAACTTGTGGAAAGATATCACTCCGCCTGGCTCTATTTAAAAACTGTACTTTATTCATCGCCCTTAGTTTCGGGCATTGCCCAGGTGCACTCTTTTACACGTATGCCAGTATGATAAACAGGTGTACGCTTTATAGCTGTGCGTCACTAAATGAGGCACTTTGACGCTCGTGCTATGCTTGGAGCGCGATTTTTATACAACGAAACGAGGACGATATATCCACTGCTACAGAACGCATGTGCCACGCCCGAAACTAGTAGCGCTGAATGAAGAATGGTTTTTAAGGTCCAGCCGGATGGAATTATGTTGTTCTTCAGATCCTGATGGATCATTCGAAGCTCATTAGCCCAAACTTCTGGAAACTGACATCTGTAATCCTAAAAAGGACAAACAAATTTTTCTGCCACAGCCAAGTGTCTACGAGAAATAAAGTATGAAATCCTGAACTAGGCTGAGCACCTAGGTACAATTATCTTCCCATTTGACGTGGAAAAGAAACTTATACAAATGTACTTAAATTTGTTGACTACAGCGATGTTACGCTGTAAAGTCTTTCTCAGGAAAAATTTCGGCGCTTGAAACTGCTGATGAGCCCGTTCATATCATATGTGTGTGACTTCCACCCTTTTCAATTTTCGCAAACTGATGAACGAGATCCTGGCATACAAACACAGAAATACCAACACTGTCGTTTTATCAACGTACAAAATACTTCATATCCCTCCTAGACCTTTACTCTCTTGTCTAAGCAACACAATAAAAATACTTGTTCTCAGCAGAGTAGAATTCTTCCTGTTCCATTTTATAGCTCAGCTACATACTCTGTGTCCTTTCCATTAACAGGAATCCGGTCTAGAATTATACTCTTCGCTGTATAGGAGAAATGAATAACATCTAAAGCCTCGAAAGACATCTGTTGACATTTCGGCTAATGCAATAATAATGTCCCCCTGTCTTCTGCGTGCACCTCTTACCCCATTACAACTAAGTACCATTTTTTTGCCGATAGATTTTCCTCGTTTCGTAAAGTCTCTAGCTAGTGCAGTCTAAGGGACTTCCTCTCCTTCATAATACCTTATGTCTTAAACTGTCGCACTTGTATACCGATAAATAAATTTTGTGTACTTTTCTGTCACTATTATTATTATTATTATTATTATTATTATTATTATTATTATTATTAATAGTAGTAGTAATACTATCAGCATTGGCAGCAGTAATAGAAGTATATCCAGTGTTGTTGATGTTAGATCTTAGCACAATTAATCCTGTTGGTATTAGATACACTGAAATCTGATTTCAAATCATTTTTAATTGTACTAATTACTGTTCATCATATGAAAGTTGTTATCAACCTGTAAGCAGCGGAGGTGTAAAACATATTGTACTTGTAAAGTGACATAAAAGAGGGCCTGAAGTACCTAACCTAAACAAATTAAATCCATACATATTGTAAAAATATATTTATGTATGTATGAATTTGTGTGTGTATGTGTTGTGTGTGTGTGCACTATGTGATCAGAAGTATCCGGACACCTGGCTGAAAATTACACACAAGTTCGTGGCGCCCTCTATCGGTAATGCTAGAATTCAGTATGGTGTTGGCCCATCCTTAGTCTTGCTGACCGCTTCCACTCTCGCAGGCATACATACGTTCGGTCAGGCGGTGGAAGGTTTCTTGGGGAACGGCAGCCCACTCTTCACCGAGTGCTGCACTGAGGAGAGGTATCGATGTCAGTCGGTGAAGCCTGGCACAAAGTCGGTGTTCCAATCATCCTAAAGGTGTCCTATAGGATTCAGGTGAGCACTCTGTGCAGGCCAGTCCATTACAGGGATGTTACTGTCATGTAACCACTCCGCCACAGGCCGTGCATTATGAACAGGAGCTTGATCGTGTTGACAGATGCAATCGCCATCCCCGAATTGCTCTTCAATAGTGGCAAGCAAGAAGGTGCTTAAAACAACAAGGGGTGCAAGCGCCTCCACGAAAAACACGACCACACCATGACACCACCTCCTAATTTTACTGTTGGCACTACACATGCTGGCACTTAATGTTCGCCCGGAATTCGCCATACCTACACCCTTCATACGTTCGGTCATACCAGATTGTGTACCGTGATTCGTCACTCCACACAACGTTTTTCCACTGTTCAATCGTCCAGTGTTTATGCTCCTTATACCAAGCGAGGCGTAGTTTGGCGTTTACCAATGTGATGTGTGGCTTATGAGCAGCCGTTCGACCATGAAAACCAAGTTTTATCACCTCCTGCTTGACTGTCATAGTACTTGCAGTGGATCCTGATACAGTTTGGAATTCCTGTGTGATGGTCTGGATAGATGTCTGTCTATTACACATTACGACCCTCTTCAACTGTCGGCGGTCTCTGTCAGTCAACAGACGAGGACGGTCTGTATGCTTTTGTGCTGTACGTGTCCCTTCACGTTTCCAATTTACTATCTGTTCGGGAACAGTGGACCTAGGGATGTTTAGGAGCATGGAAATCTCGCGTGCAGACGTATGACACAAGTGACACTCAATCACCTGACCATGTTCGAAGTCCTTGCGTTCCGCGGGGCGCCCCATTCTGCTCTTTCACGATGTATAATGACTACTGAGGTCGCTGATATGGAGAACCTGGCAGTAGGTGGCAGCACAATACACCTAATATGAAAAACGTATGTTTTTGTGGGTATCTGGATACTTTTGATCGCACTGTGTGTCCGCGTATGTTACACATCTACTCCTAAATCACGGGACCCACTTCAAACAAACTTAGCACACATATCACTTACTGTCTGCAAAGAACCGCTGTGGGAGTAAGACCCAGCTACCTTTGAAAAGTTTGGGTGTGGGGATGAAAAACCAGTGTAGTCCACGACGTGCGAATTGTAATAATTTAGCCATCGAGTATATGACAATTAGAGCAGTTAGCGACTTGGAATAAAAATTTCAAACCTTTACGAAACTTTTTCTCGCTGACAACGCCCGCATTATGAAGAAAGGATAAACGTTTAACGCTTACTACGTTTTCGCCGATCATGCAATAAAACTGTTGCATGAAACACGATGTTTTAAATTATTATGTCTGTACTAGCAAACGTATTCACGACACATTTTGCAGACTCTAATCACAAATACCACTGAATGTACAAGCAAAATTATTTGATTATACGACACATAGTTCAGTAGATATGACATAATAAATACTGAGTGGCGTGACAAAACTGCTGCATCATGCATGTCGTTTTACTTTATTACTTCTCACTATTAACTCTATTCACAACACAATTAGCTGTCCGTGGCCGCAGGTACTACTAGACGTACCTGCGAAATTATATCGTCGTACAGCAAACATTTCAGGAGGTACGACGCTATAAACATTAAGCTGCGTGAAAATAAAACTGAAAATAAAAGTTCGCTAGATATGCAGGTGAAATGAGTGTGCCAATACGTGTGAAGAATGTTAAATGTACATGAAATATATTTAACATGTGCGTACACCGGCAAACACAGGGGTAAAAAGCTCATCGTAAATCCATCAGAATGATTTCAACTAAATTTGGTACAAATATTAGTTACGATCTGGAAAGAAACGCTGTAGGTTTAGAACCACCAGCGTGCTACTGTGGTGAGCGTTGCAACTTGGTGAGAGAACGAGAATAGGAGGAGATGGACAGAACTTGTGTGTGTGTGGGGGGGGGGGGGGAGGGGTGGATAGAGGGAAGGAAGATAAAGATATGTACAAAGAAAGGAAAGAGAAAGAGATCGACAGAGACAGGGGAGGAAGAGATCGCCATGGAGAGGTGAGGAAAAGGAGTTGAACAGAGAGAGCAGAAGGAGGAAATGGACAGAAAAAAGCGAAGAGAAGGAGATTAACAGAAGAAGGGAGAGGAAGAGATGGGTGGAAAGAGGTGGAGGAGAAGATGGACAGAGAAGGGTGAAGGATGAAATGGACAGAGAGAGTGGGAACGAAGGGATGGACGAATAGAAGAATGGAATAAATACATACCCAGGCAACGCTGGATACTCAGTTAGTTGACATGTAAAAAATAAAATAATGGCTTTACAAGTCATTTCCGTCCATCCAGATTTATGTTTTCGTGGCTTCCCTAAATCGTTTAAGGGAAGTGCCAGGGTATTACCTGTGAAGGAGACATGTTCGATTTCCTTCCCCACCCTTTCCCAGCCCAGTTTGAGTTCCGTCTATAATGACCTCGTCATCGATGGAACATCCGCCCCTAAAATTATTTCCTCCCTTCCACGGTATTTGAGTGTTTATCCTGATTCAACACACACACACACACACACACACACACACACACACACACACACACACAGTACTCACTTTGTAAGTTGCCGACACGACCTCGAGAAGGCAGTCTCTCATTAGTTGCACACCCATAGCGAGCTAGGCCGAACGACGTGGCGCAATGGTTACCACACTGGGCTCTCTGTCAGGGGATGACGGTTAAGATCCCCTCCGGCCATCCAGATTTAGGTTTTCTATGATTTTCCTAAATCGCTTGAGAGAAATACTGGACTGGGGCCTTTGAAACGGCCACAGCCGATTTTCTTCTTTATTTACTTCTAATCCGAGCTTGTCCTCCACCTACAATGATATCCATAGGATGCATTTTTTATGTGGACCAGAGGGCACTGGTTGTGTAAGTGGGAATGTGCTGTTTCGGCTAGTACTAAGACGAGTGTCATGAAGCTTTTAGAATTCTGCGCATTGTCCGAACTCCAACCTAAGCTGTTAGGTTGGACGTTTTTGTGTCGCAGAGTGGCTGGCTGTTTGTCTTTTTGTCAAGTGATCAGTTAGTCACATATATCTGCTACGATCTCCCAGTCACTTATTTTGTTATGTCTACGTTCAACTTGTTTTTTAAGAACTGACATAACAGTACGTTTTAGAGAGCGTATGTGTGTAAATCTATACAGAAGTATTTTTCAGAAAGTAAATCATTTCTATTTCAGTGTAGCTTTATATCTTTGAGCCATTTTAATCACACTCGTCTGGTCATAATTTAGTACGGGTGTTAAAGATCTGCCGTGCGCCCACGCAACCCTACCGTCATACGTCGCCACGTCTTGCAAGTTATAGCAGACATGAAAGTTTATCGATCACACTAACAAACGAGTCTTTACAGTTTCTACATTCGAACTGTCGCGCCACGGAAATGTCTTTCATCTGAGTGTGTTCGAAGCTATGCGGTGCTTCAGAAATGGCCTCTCCTTGCTTGCGAGAATCCTCATCTTGCTGTGTAGGTAACAGTCCATTCTCTGAACTATTAAGAATTTGTGCAGAAGCCAGAGATACTTATCCGGAGAAGCTAGATCGCTAGGAGTCGCATATAGACACCTCAAACGCCACACGTCTGGTGGCTGGGAAGTATGTAACCTGTGGTGTCACCGCTAGACACCACACTTGCTAGGTGGTAACTTAAATCGGCCGCGGTCCTGTAGTACATGTCGGACCCGCGTGTCGCCACTGTGTAATCGCAAACCTAGCGCCACCACATGGCAGGTCACAAGACACGGAATAGACCTCGCCCCAGTTGTACGGACGACATAGCTTGCGACTAGACCTACCAAGTCTTCCTCTCATTTGCCGAGAGACAGATAGAATAGCTTTCAGCTTAGTCCATAGCTACTACCTAGCAAGGCGCCATTTGTATCAGTGCTTATAGCTTACTACTATTCAAGAGATGTATTCCAACAAGAGAATAAAAGTTAAGTAACATCTACGTACTTTTCTTCTTATTCATTAATAAGTCTCATGTTCCAGAACTTCAAGCCCGTCTGCGTTAGTTTAGCGTGCACCTAGCTACCTCATTGTGTCTAGGCTGTATGGTCTAGACACAACATAACCATTGTCAAGCGACGTCTTCTGATGGGCGCTATCGCCTCGACGTATCTGAAGAATGACATCCTGCCCACTAAACTGTTAGCTAAAGTAAGACTTTATTCATTAGGACTAGCTGATTTAGAGCATTTCTCATTCTCAAGTGCATAATAAATGTTCACGCATCATCCTCCTAAGTTCCATAAATCAAAAGCGACATTATGTAGAACTTATGTCATCCACCCTGTTCACAGATGAGGCTACCTATAAGAGGGGTGGTATCGTCAACCTTGACAACAGCGGCCTGTGGGCTGTGCAGAATCTTCATGATGTAATGGCAACGAACCATCAGCACCGGTTCGGTCTCAATGTGTCGGAGCGTTTAATTGGCGACCGCGTCATGGAACCAGTCATCATTCCACGATGTGAGTAATGTCTGGTCCTCCTGCGGGTGCCCCTACCTCGTACGATGAAAGACGTGTCTTTGTTGATAAGAAGGGTGATGTGGATACTATATGATAGTGCTCCAAGTCACTTTTGCATTTCAATGTGGAGGTATATCGACATCATCTTCTCCAGTAGATGGATCGAACGGGATAGTCGAATCTCGTTACATGCTTGGTCGCCAGACTTCAACCCTGTAGAT
Source organism: Schistocerca nitens (assembly GCF_023898315.1). NCBI lineage: Eukaryota > Metazoa > Arthropoda > Insecta > Orthoptera > Acrididae > Schistocerca > Schistocerca nitens. The sequence continues at coordinate 181,872,779 of NC_064622.1, read as the reverse complement.
TTTTACCTATGGAGACACCTTAAATAATTCGTGTACATGGAGTCTCTCCCAAACGTTCGTACACGGGAACAGCGCATTCATGCTCGTATGACGCCATCAGGTTTCATCACGGCACATTTGAACGTGTGCATCAGCCGCTGCTGCATGTTCATGCACGCTTAGACGCCTGTAGTGACCAATACTGCCTGACGGTCGTCTTATCATCGCATCTTTTGCAAAGGTGTGATGTAATTAAAAAATTGCAGCTTAGACAACATACACTTCCTACCATATATCCACATGAACTTTTTGGCTTCCTATCTTCTAAGGCATCTTACATTTTATGCTCTATTTAACAAAATCACCCTATCTGATACAAAGATCACAGGTCTCCTCCGCAGGTGCAAACGATCTCATTTCGTGGATGATTATACACGGTGACATTTTTTGAAAAGAAAGAGAAAAAAAGGTAGTGGATTTCAGTACTTTACTTCGGTAACTCTCAGGAAAAGGAGTGGCGACGCTTCTCAGAGCTGTTACGACACGCATACATCTGGGAAATCTGGAAGAAAATTGTATCCTTAACTTTAATAAGACTGGAGCCCTTACAGGTTACGCTGCATTAAAAAGTAATTAGTGAGAGGGAAGGAGCTAAAAACACAAGCACGAAACAGGTAAGTTTTGAAAGTCAGTCGGCTCAAAGCCGAAGAAAACACTTTCTGTTATAAGTGCAAAATAACTTACATTTCTTGTAATGATTGTTTTCTTAGTGTATTTTTTCTTACAAGCGAACATAAAGTGTACTGTGTCCACTTAAGCACATTCTTACCTTCTGGTAAGCGCTTTGTACCTTCCTACGTAATTATTTACCCTTAGTCCGTGTTGGCAGCATGTTGACCTTCTGCTGACGCTTAAAAATGCACCATTAAGTTCAGCGATCACTTTCTCCTTGTAATAACTAAATGTACCAATGCGTATGTTACGCAAGTTGAAAAAAAAGTGCACCATTATGCTCAGTGATGCACTGTATCCTAGTATTAATGATATGTACCAATGTGTATGTTTTGTAAATTAAGAATCTATGTGCTGCTACGAGCCGGCCGGAGTGGCCGAGCGGTTCTAGGCGCTTCAGTCTGGAACCGCGCGACCGCTACGGTCGCAGGTTCGAATCCTGACTCGGGCATGGATGTGTGTGATGTCCTTAGGTTAGTTAGGTTTAAGTAGTTCTAAGTTCTAGGGGACTGATGACCTCGGAAGTTAAGTCCCATAGTGCTCAGAGCCATTTGAGCCATTTTGCTGCTACGACACCGATGCAGTGCTATATGTAACCGTGAATGTATATCAGATTTTGCTTATATTTTTTCGACTTAAGCTTAAGAAGTTTAGCATTTGTTTATATTGTGAACAGAAAAGATTTAATAACGTGAGCTGGATATGACCAATGGAAATAGAGGGTGTTTCTAAATGAATACCTGACTTTTAAAAATTTGCACCATTTATTACATTCAAATGACATTTAAAAATAATACATCGAATGAAAGAGAAACTGGAACAGTTTTTCTTACAAGTGATCGATGTGAGCGCCATTCGTCACATGGCACATACCGAGTTGATAGGCGAGTTTTTCCCAAACTTTAATCAGTGTGTCTGGAGTAATTGTTGAAACAACTTCTACAGTACTGTTTCTTACGTCGGGTTGATCAGCTGGTAACGGGGGCACGTACACGTTAACCTTTAAGGTATAAGTCGGATAGCGTCAGGTCGGGTGAACGTGAAGGCCATACAAAACAAGTTCTGTCATCCAACCCCTTGCTTCCAGTCTACTGGTCAAATACAGTGTCGTTTAACCACTTGCGTATTGACAAGGGGATTGTCCAACCCGACATGTCGAAACCTAAAATTTTTCATACAGCAAGAACACACTGAAAGAAACACTACGCCAAAATTTTATCTGCTAAGAGACACTGCACGTTCCTTTTTACAATATGTGTTGCCATCTGACAAATATGTAGCTCAACAGGCGGCTCCTGAAACGTACACGCCCGCCATAGCCGTAGCAGACACATGTCCATGGTTGACCGTATATCGATAAACAGGTAACACGGCAAAACGCAGTTGCAGTTTGTAATGCAAATATAAGTTTCAGTTGATAGATTCCTTGACACAGTTGTTCTCAGTTACTATTCGTTAGAATTGGCAGCTCATTTAATGCCTATAGTAAATAGCATTAGTCTTTGCGGAGCCACTATCTGTGCATATTCCAAAGTATCACATGTTCCAAAGTATCACATGTTCCAAAGTATCACATGTTCCAAAGTATCACAGTGACGTGTTCAGCTTTGCAAGATGAAATACGAAGAACATAAGAGCATAGGAAATCACCTACAATTAATGAAGACCAACAGATGTATTCATTTCTTGGACATTCATTCCAATGCGTCGACAGTTCGTTAGGAATGATTAGAAACATTAGGTGAAACAGGAAAAAAAGTCGGACGCTTCCTTGAATTGTGGTTCGAAAGAAGATTGTTGTGAACTCCCCAGCAAAGTAGGGCCCCGTTCCAAGTCCAAAGGAAACATGTACAGTAATACCTTTCAGTGGAAAAGAAAAGGCTGTAATTGTTTTGATTAATCGAAGGATGGAGAAAATGCTTGAACTTAGGCAGTGCGCAAAGCTGGTTTAGTTTTGTTAAATCTGAACATGAATTATGTAAATGGAAGAAAGGTTTACACGAAGTACGAAATATGCGCCAAACTGAAACTCGCAAAGGTGTGAAAAAGTTTTCGAAAGATTTACAACAGCTCGTGAGAGTCAGCCCACCATTACTGAAGATGTGCGAGAATGGGCACTCTGAATTGGAAAGGAGATGAACATTTCTGATTTACAGGCTTCTTTGACATGGATAAAAAGATTCAAGAAATTATATTGAAAAGGAAGTAGCAAATTTACGAAGTCTACCTCACATGAACGTCTAAAGGTAAGACTAGAGAAATTCTTAGCTGACGTGAAGCTGAAGCACCTTTTTGTCCCATGAGGAAACAACGAGTAAAGCCAGTCAGTCAGGTTTCATGCAAACCACACGCCATCATTTCGAGCGAAAAGAAGACATATGGCTTGTGCAGTAGATGAATACTATGATAAATTCGTATACAACAATGGTTCAAATGGCTCTGAGCACTATGGGACTCAACTGCTGTGGTCATAAGTCCCCTAGAACTTAAAACTACTTAAACCTAACTAACCTAAGGACGGCACACAACACCCAGCCATCACGAGGCAGAGAAAATCCCTGACCCCGCCGGGAATCGAACCCGGGAACCCGGGCGTGGGAAGCGAGAACGCTACCGCACGACCACGAGATGCGGGCGTATACAACAATGCCAATGATTTTTATTAGTGGATTACTGTTTCCGCAGCTTTACCTCTCTCTTCAGGAACAACAAGCTAAACAAAAGATAAAAAAAGGAATGTTTACGTAATCGATGTAGCAAAAGCTGGAAAAATGGAAGAGAATAATTTTCAGTTTTACACCCGAAACATCTTCTTACCCGTTACAGAAAATAATTCATAGTTTTTGTTGGAGGTAGCGAAACTTCTTTAGGAGGACGACGAAAAACTGTTAATCTAATTCGGGTTTCACCCAGAAATAAAAGTGTGCTTGAGCCTCTCGATAAAAATACCTCATCAGTGTAAAGGATTTCTCAGAAAGTTGCCGCACAGTATAATTTCCGACAGCTCTTTGTAATTTCAGATCTGTTAGCGGAAAAGTACTGGTAACCTCTAGTCATTTCTGCATCGTCAATTTGCATTACTATATTTTACGAATTTAAATTATGTATGCCTGGTACGCAGCACAATATGCACGACAACGGCCATGGCCATTCTTCACTCCATTCCAGTTCTGTCTAAATAACACTAGTAATTTCAGTTAAGTGGTTGAATGCATAAATTTTTATTTTCTCAAGTGCTTTAAGGGAAATCATTGTTTTACAATATCCAATAGACACTTCACATGTTTTGAACAACTACAGGGAATAAACTGTTCCACCGTTAGCAAAATATATATTATTCAAAAAGCATTCTTACAAAATATTTAATAACAAATTAAAGTTCAGAGTTCAGAACAGGTTTCGACATGTCAAACTGGACTACTTCCTTGTGATATATGCCAGTGAGGCGACGTACCACTTGCTATCTAACGAAGTTTTGTGGTTCAGCTTCTTCCACTTGAGAAAAGAGCCATAGTCCATCAACATAATAAACACGTTACAGTTGCTTCACAAAAAAGAAAGGAACGTAAACTTTCCACCAGGATATGGCAGTCTCTGGAGTCTCGCTGCAACTGTACCATCTCGTGAGGATCTGCTAACCCCCAAATGGGCACATTATGTGTGTGTCCACATTTCCACTTAGGTGAAATACCGTTTCATCGCTTAAGATGACTCGATCCAGAAAATCTTCATCGTTGTGCAGAAGCATTTCGATTGTAAGACTGGTGCGTAAAATGTAGTCTGTAGACTTTAGAGCTTGTAATAAGTGGAAACGTTATGGTTGTAGATTTAAGGGTTTCTCAAAAGTCTGCACACAGCAGTGGGCCTGATAATTTACGATAAGCCTTCCGAGCCGATTTCTTGGGGCTACCTGTTAAACACGTTCTGCAGGCGCTCTTGGTCGTCCTGTATCCTTCCCTTTACAAATACAGCCAGAGTCTTTAAACTGAAGCTACCAGCTAAGGATGTCTTTATCACTGGGAGGATTACAGAGGGAAGTAGTATGGCAAGCACGTTGCACTCTAACAACAGATACAGTCCTTGCAAAACATAAAACACAAAAATCTTTCTCTTCAGTAGTCGCACATCTTTGTTAGTAGCGCTTTTGAAAGGAAGACACAGGAAACAGTGCATGCGCATGTAATAAATGCTACAAGGCCATAATATTCCGATATTCATTTGGAAACACAAAGTACTAACCTGTCCATGTAATTCTTAATACAATGTTGGATTTTTGTATTTATAACCTGTATCCTATAATCTTTAAACGAAAACTTATACACTAATACGTGTAGGAATGATGAACAAAGGCCGGCCGCTGTGGCCGGGCGGTTCTAGGCGCTTCAGTCCGGAGCCGCGTTGCTGCTGCGGTCGCAGGTTGGAATCCTGCCTCGGGCATGGATGTGTGTGATGTCCTTAGGTTAGGTAGGTTTAAGTAGTTCTAAGTCTAGGGAAGTGATGACCTCAGATGTTACGTCCCATAGTGCTTAGAGCCATTTAAACCATTTTGATGAACAAAGTTGTAAATAGTTTTTGAAAAAATATTTTGCAAAATTATTTTCGCTTGGGAAATATTGACAATAAACGGACACGAACATGTAAAGAGTCAAATATTACATTTACGCCTAGAAGGCATTGTATTTACATGGCGTCCTAGTCTGTCGTTGAGATGTCAATGAGGGCACACAGACATTAGGTAGCAGCTTTGAATTCACGTTGGAATATTAGTTTTGCAGGCAAGACTGTCCCACGTAACATGTTGATGTGACTAGAAATATGAGAAATATTTGGCGCAGGCTACCATAGGATTCCTATTCCCGGTGAACCAGGGTAAGGTGTCTAAAATGTCTGGATGGTAGTAAAATCTGCATTTTGTTTGTTGTAATAGATAAGCTGTAAATCGAAAGTAAGCACGAGAGTCATTTTAAATGTAAAGAACGTTTCATTTATTTTTGAGAATATTTCTCTTGCGGAACAGTGGTTTTCTTTATTGCCTTAAAATAAACGTAAACAGTCTCTATCGCAACAAACATTTTTTTAAAGGTTACCGTTTTCGGTCTGTTTTAGACCTCATACCGAAATATGAACACGTAATAGAATTAGACAGATGTCGTAACGTATAAAATACATCTTACATAACACATAATAAAAGAGGAAATTGTACCCATGATGTAGGTGGTGGCGATGAACGGAGCAGTGCTACCACTCCACCAACGCTAACTGCTAAACAGAGTATTTTTTGTTCTTCATTGTATTTCAGTGCCCCATATGGGGCGGGCTCGCAGCAGCATAGGCAGCGCTCTTCAGCGGAGAGACACTGCACAACTGGCAGACATTTCAAACAACACAAAGGAGGAAATACATGCCAAACAAACATAGAAGGGGAAACATAACGGAATATAGGATAAAACGGTGGTCACTGTAAAAATAGTGATAAAAATCTAAAACTGGTACACATAAAAAAAACCACTGTGACGTTTAAAAGAAACACAAGGCAAAGTATGGCCGGAGCATAAAAGTTACAATAGGCCGTGTAGCATATAACAATCACTGTCAGGAACACTATGCACAAGTTCAGCATATGATTAAAATCACAGGTCATGACATCATGGGAGAACAGCACTGTAGTGGCTGAGTGGTTCTAGGCATTTTAGTCTGGAACCGCGCGATTGCTACAGTCGTAGGTTCGCATCCTGCCTCGGGCATGGATGTGTACGATGTCCTTAGTTTGGTCAGGTTTAAGTAGTTCTAAGTTCTAGGTGACTGATGACCTCAGATGTTAAGTTCCATAGTTCTCAGAGCCATTTGAACCCTTTTTTAGAACAGCAACAAACACAACACTGACGTAGCACACCTACGACGATGAACAAACTGAGATGATCTGCCAGGGGTAGGGAAATGAGGAAGAATGAAAGAAAGGGGGAGGGGTGATGCTGGAGGGAGTAGAGAGGGGGAGATTTGGCGGGGGGTGGGGTGCGCCAAATGGGGCCATGGAGGGAAGGACAGGGGAGGGAAACAGCCCCAGGAGGAGGTGCAGAGACTCTGGGGAGGGGGGAGGAGGAAAATCCGCTCTGGGAGAAGTAGGGGAGAGGAAAAGGAGGGGCCCTGGGGAGGAGGGGGGATCAAGGCCAGGCTACAGTTGGTAGGAAGGGTAGATGTCATGTTGAAGTTCAACATCTGGGAGGGGTAAGTGCTGCAAATTGCCATGATGAAGGAGATGGATGGTGTGGAGGTACAGAGAGGAAGGGATACAGTGATAGAGGTACCGCAACAGGCTAGGGGTGGAGAGGAAGGAGAACACCACGGGGTGGGGGGATCAAGCCAGCAGACAGTGTAAAGAATGGAGATATGTTGGAAGAAAAGGAGGAGGTGGGGGAAGGGGATGAGGTCATACAGGAGTTGTGTGGTGGAAGGAAGACGGATAAGGAAGGCAAGGTGGAGCGTGTGGCGTTCTAGGATTTGGAGGGCCATATAAAACCGGGAGGGGGGGGGGGGAGTTCCAGGCAATACTGGCATAACACAGGATAGAGTGGGATTTGTAGGTGTGGAGGATGGTGGAAGGCTGCAACCCCTATGTCTATCCAGACAGGAGATTCAAGAGGCATAGGTAGGAATGGGCTTTCTGCTGGATGGTCGGGAGATGAGGGGTCCAGGTGAGGTGACGGTCGAGGTTGAGACCAAGGTATCTCAAGGTAGGGTGAGCTGGATGGGATGACCATACAGCTAAGTAGAAATCATGGAGACAGAAGGAGCTGGTGGTGCAGCCCATGATGATTGCCTGGGTCTTGGAGGGGTTGATACGAAGGAACCACTGATTGCACCAAGTGGTGAACTGGTCGAGGTGGGTTTGGGTTTGGAGGGTGTGTTGGGACCATTGAAGGTAGGATAGTGAGCCAGGAAGGCGGTGTCATCAGCATATTGGAGGAGATGGACAGGTGGGGGTGGCTTGGGCATATCTGCAGTGTACAGGAGGTAGAGGAGAATGGATAGGAGGGGCCCTGGGGGATGCCAGCAGTGGGATAAAAGATATGGAAGTTGGTATCATGGAGGGTGACATGAGAAGGACGGCGTGAGAGGAAGGAAGCCACCAGATGGATAAAATTGATAGGCAGGGCGTAGGTTTGGCGTTCAAAGAGGAGGCTGGGATGCTATATACGGTCGTAGGCATTTTTGAAGTCGAGGGAAAAAGTTGCGGAGCGACAGGAGTTAAGTTGGAGGGAGAGGTGGACGAGGTTAAGGAGTTGGTCTTCGGCAGAGAAGGAGCGTCGGAAGCCACACTGGGTACGGGGGAGGAGGTGGTGTTAAGGTGGTGATGGATACGATGAGAGAGGATGGATTCGAGACCTTACTGAAGACGGAGGCAGATGGGACGATAGGAAGAGGCGACGGAAGGGCGTTCGTTGGGTTTGACGAATAAGAGGATGTGGAAAGTCTTCCACAGGTCAGGGTAGAAGCTGGTAGAGAGGATGACGTTGTATAAATTGGCAAGGACAGTCAGGAAGGAGAAGGGGAATTCTCCGAGGTGGCGGTAAGTGACACAGACGTGAGCAGGGCCGTGTTGCGTTTTGACGGTAGGATAAGTTTAAAGGATTGGAGTGTTTACGTTGGAGAGGAGCAACTGCCCTAAGTACTTGAGACTGGGAGCAAGTAAACAGAGCAATGCTGCAGCCGCTTAAATACGCGATGCTCCACCCACTGTGCACCGAATTACATCAGCCATAGCCAGTCTGGACTCCAGAACGTATAACAGCTGTTACAATAAAGTATATAAGAATGTTTACGCGAAAGCTAATAACAAATGAAGAAATAGGTGCCTTATACTATATACTGTAACTGCTGTAAAAAGCATTTCGTCAATCTGTGGTAATAATATATATAAGAGAGGTAACCAGTCATAATCGGTGTGAGAACACCGATAGCCTTCTGTGGGGATTTATCGTAAATTGGTAGACTGTATGGCAGCAAAGATGGTGGTTAGGCGACGATACTGGTTATCGTGGGGGTGGCTTGGTCATATCGATATGCGCCATCTAGTGGAAGAGGATTTCAGAGCTGCTACAGCGGCTGGATGTCAAATTCGTTCTGGCATGTAGGTCGACATGTAGAAATACATGCAAGTAATTGCGTATTGCTCTTAGATCGCAGTGCCAGTGAAAATAATGCTTGACCGACGCCATTATTTACTATCGAAGCGGCGTGGAGGTGACGGTGCGTACGTTTACATGAGCCGATTTCAAATTTGTGACAGCGACTAGTCGATACAAACTACTGACGTACAAGTAAAACGACTGTTCCACTGTAAAAACTGATTAGGATGAACTTTATCTTGTTTTTACTGTAGAATACGAAAGCAACAATCGCATTAACTTTTAAGATCAACCATTTCAAATTGCAGCGATAAACAATGTTTACCGTTTACAGGAAGGCGAGTGTTATTGATGTAATTATTAATGTTAATTCATATCATCCTTCTAAACACGAAAAAGCCTTTTTCAAATCTGTAATTCACAGAATACTTAAATTACCTCCGGAGACAGATAAAGTCCATAAAGAACGGAACATTTTAAATCAAATAGGCGAAGTTAATTGTTTTAACCCCAGTGAACTGATTATTAGTTTCGTAAATTGCCATATTCGGACAACAATCTTACTACTCCCAACAGAAAATTTATCAAAATGACATACATCTGCTTAATTTCTGACAAAATTGATAAAGTTTTCAAGAATACCAATCTGACAATTGCTTATACTACTAATAACCATTTGCAGAGTGGAGTAGACCATACAAATCTTTTAACTTTCGACGGCTTGTGCGTTCTTTTATGTTTATATCTACCATCATTCTGGTGTGTTTAAAATATTGTGTACAGATTGCAACAAACACTACATTGGACAGACAGGTAGGAACTTCACCAGTCGCTATAAGGAACACACTTCACGTACGTCTCGTAATAAATCGGTATTCGGCCAACGCCTAACATGCCACAATCACTCAGAAGGATCTATAACGAATAACATTAAAATCCTTCACAACGCACCTAAAGGATTCTTACTTAACGCAACAGAAGAGATAGAAATTTATGCTCACTACAAAAATAAACCCTCATCCATGCTAAAAGAGGAACTAGACTTCAGAGAAACATATATCATTGATCCCCAACAGAACGAAACACATTCGGAGGACGAAAAAGATTATGGTCACAGTGGTTTGGGTTTTACAGGTCGTCCTACTTACCTCTACGTCTAGAGGAGACACTGCAATTATAGTAGCCTACGGTCAGACACTTCTCAGATGACGCCGTGCCGTTCTAAACAAACGGCATTCTGCTCCGTTGACGAAAGATATGCTTTGGCAGTTTTAGTGGTACGTTTTCGAACAGCTACCTTATAGTCAGGTCTTGGAAACAGTTGGTACCAACTTTTCCCCAAATTGAGTGATTGTTAAGGAGCAAAGCTCTTTGGAAATGACAGCGAACTGAAAGATGGACGTTACTGACTGGATCAACAACTCAGTTCTAACTGGGTAAGCAGAAGGCATATAAAATCTCATGGAAAGCTACGACATATGTTTAAATCTGAACAGCAACTTTGCAGAAATATAGCTAACATATTAATATACACTGACAGAAAAAATCGCACCACCAAAAAATAATTAATGTGCAGTTGAATTTTGGAGAATACATCTGTCTTGTTAACATATTGTAGTGTTCAGAATTAGAATCACATGATCAATGGTTAATGTAAATGCGAGATAATCCTTTGCAAATGTGAGATGCTAGTACATTAATATCAGGTGTATGTGCCAGAAGGTTGACTGCGAACATGCAAACGTGCACGAATTGTGCTGCACACGTGCCGGATGTCAGTTTGTGAGATGGTATTTCATGGCTGTTACACTCAGTCTGTCAATACAGGAGTAGTTAATGCTTTTCATGGATGACCCTGGAGTTGTCTGATGGTGTCCCAATGTACTTAGTTGGAGACAGATCTGGTGATCGAGCAGGTAAGGCAACATGTCGAAACTCTTTAGAGCATGTTGGGTTACAAAAGGGGTACGTAGGCGAATGTTATCCTGTTGGAAAACATCCCCAGGAATGCTGTTCATGAATGATAGCAGAAGCAGGCATGCACGCATTTTCATGATCACCACTCCCAGCAATCATGTACAGTGGCTACATTCCTGCCAAGTCTTTCTGCGATATCGCAAAAGGAACATCCGGCTTCTCGCAATCCTATTATACGACCTCGTTCATACTTACCGAGGTGTTGACAATGGCGTCTTTGTCCCCATGAAGGCATTCTTGATTAACATCAACTCACCACATCTACTCTCGATGGAAAATAACGCTCACGACCTTTACAGTGCATATTTAAAGCAAACCAGATTTACATCCCCATAGTGGCTTTACTAGCGCCACTCTTACGGGATTGGCGCGAAATCTGAATAGATATCACCTTTCAGATGTAGAAACAAAAATGTTTGGAAAAAGAAACGTTGTTTGCTTCTGGAGTGATACACGTAACTTTTGACTGTGTTGCAAATTCTCAATTAACTTTTCACTAAGCATTCAGTAGAGTGTCCTATGAATGTATAATTTTGTGCAAGTGCAGTTCATTCTTGCCTGTCCAGAACAATACGACGAATTATGATCTTCAGTTCTAACGACTACCCTGAATTCCACCCTAATTTTGTGACATAAGAATTATGAGTACTATTACATGTAATACACTTGTACACTGTGCAAGACCAGGGTTCTGTTACTGGAATTTTGTTGCAGGAACTCAGCTACGGAAAATTTTCTGGTTCGCCAGTCACTGGAACAAAAGCACATAGTGTTTTATCACTAACAAACGTAATTTTTCAAGGGGAGTGGTAGTTACTGAGAATAATCTTCAGTCTGACGTAACTGTTCTCAATGCACATATGTTTTTTGACTTAAATTAAGTGTGTTGAAATAAGATATGAGTAATAATACATTGACCTGTGTGTTACTAAAAGAATAATGATTTTGTTGTTTTTAATCTACATCTACATCTACATGACTACTCTGCAATTCACATTTAAGTGCTTGGCAGAGGGTTCATCGAACCACAATCATACTATCCCTCTACCAGCGCGCGGGAAAAACGAACACCTAAACCTTTCTGTTCGAGCACTGATTTCTCTTATTTTATTTTGATGATCATTCCTACCTATGTAGGCTGGGCTCAACAAAATATTTTCGCAATCGGAAAAGAAAGTTGGTGACTGAAATTTCGTAAATAGATGTCGCCGCGACGAAAAACGTCTTTGCTTCAATGACTTCCATCCCAATTCGCGTATCATATCTGCCACACTCTCTCCCCTACTACGTGATAATAGAAAACGAGCTGCCCTTTTTTGCACCCTTTCGATGTCCTCCGTCAATCCCACCTCGTAAGGATCCCACACCGCGCAGCAATATTCTAACAGAGGATGAACGAGTGTAGTGTAAGCTGTCTCTTTAGTGGACTTGTTGCATCTTCTAAGTGTCCTGCCAATGAAACGCAACCTTTGGCTCGCCTTCCCCACAATATTATCTATGTGGTCTTTCCAAGTGAAGTTGTTCGTAATTTTAACACCCAGGTACTTAGTTGAATTGACAGCCTTGAGAATTGTTGTATTTATCGAGTAATCGAATTCCAACGGATTTCTTTTGGAACACAGGTGGATCACACTTTTCGTTATTTAGCGTCAACTGCCACCTGCCACACCATACAGCAATCTTTTCTAAATCGCTTTGCAACTGATACTGGTCTTCGGATGACCTTACTAGACGGTAAATTACAGCATCATCTGCGAACAACCTAAGAGAACTGCTCAGATTGTCACCCAGGTCATTTACATAGATCAGGAACAGCAGAGGTCCCAGGACGCTTCCCTGGGGAACACCTGATATCACTTTAGTTTTACTCGATGATTTGGCGTCTATTACTACGATCTGCGACCTTCATGACAGGAAATCGCGAATCCAGTCGCACAACTGAGACGATACCCCATAGGCCCGCAGCTTGATTAGAAGTCGCTTGTGAAGAACGGTGTCAAAAGCTTTCCGGAAATCTAGAAATACGGAATCAACTTGAGATCCCCTGTCGATAGCGGCCATTACTTCGTGCGAATAAAGAGCTAGCTGCGTTGCACAAGAACGATGTTTTCTGAAACCATGCTGATTACGTATCAATAGATCGTTCCCTTCGAGGTGATTCATGATGTTTGAATACAGTATATGCTCCAAAACCCTACTGCAAACCGACGTCAACGATATAGGTCTGTAGTTCGATGGATCACTCCTAATACCCTTCTTAAACACTGGTGCGACCTGCGCGATTTTCCAGTCTGTAGGTACAGATCAATCGGTGAGCGAGCGGTTGTATATGATTGCTAAGTAGGGAGCTATTGTATCAGCGTAATCTGAAAGGAACCTAATCGGTATACAATCTGGACCTGAAGACTTGCCCGTATCAAGCGATTTGAGTTGTTTCGCAGCCCCTAAGGTATCTACTTCTAAGAAACTCATGCTAGCAGCTGTTCGTGTTTCAAATTCTGGAATATTCCATTCATCTTTCCTGGTGAAGGAATTTCGGATAACTGCGTTCAATAACCCCGCTTTAGCGGCACAGTCGTCGGTAACAGTACCATCGGCACTGCGCAGCGAAGGTATTGACTGCGTCTTGCCGCTTGTGTACTTTACATACGACCAGAATTTCTTCGGATTTTCTACCAAATTTCGAGACAATGTTTCGTTGTGGAACCTATTAAAGGCATCTCGCATTGAAGTCCGTGCCAAATTTCGCGCGTCTGTAAATTTTAGCCAATCTTCGGGATTTCGCGTTCTTCTGAACTTCGCATGCTTTTTCCGTTGCCTCTGCAACAGAGTTCGGACCTGTGTTGTGTACCACGGGGGATCAGTTTAATCTCTTGCCAATTTATGAGGTATGAATCTCTCAATTACTGTTGCTACTATATCTTTGAATTTGAGCCACATCTCGTCTACATTTGCATAGTCAGTTCGGAAGGAATGGAGATTGTCTCTTAGGAAGGCTTCTAGTGACATCCGCTTTTTTAAATAAAATTATTTTGCGTTTGTTTCTGGTGGATTTGGAAGAAACGGTATTGAGCCTAGCTACAACGACCTTGTGATCACTAATCCCTGTATCAGTCATGATGCTCTCTATCAGCTCTGGATTGTTTGTGGCTAAGAGGTCAAGTGTGTTTTCGCAACCATTTACAATTCGCGTGGGTTCGTGGACTAACTGCTCGAAATAATTTTCGGAGAAAGCATTTAGGACAATCTCGGAAGAAGTTTTCTGCCTACCACCGGTTGTGAACAAGTATTTTTGCCAACATATCGTGGGAAGGTTGAAGTCCCCACGAACTATAACCGTATGAGTGGGGTATTTATTTGTTACGAGACTCAAATTTTCTCTGAACTGTTCAGCAACTATATCATCGGAGTCTGGGGGTCGGTAGAAGGAGCCAATTATTAACTTAGTTCGGCTGTTAAGTATAACCTCCACCCATACCAATTCGCACGGAGTATCTACTTCGACTTCACTACAAGATAAACCACTACTGACAGACAGAAACACTCCACCACCAATTCTGCCTAATCTATCTTTCCTGAACACCGTCTGAGACTTCGTAAAAATTTCTGCAGAACTTATTTCAGGCTTTAGCCAGCTTTCTGTACCTATAACGATTTCAGCTTCTGTGCTTTCTATTAGCGCCTGAAGCTCGGGGACTTTCCCAGCACAACTACAACAATTTACAACTACAATTCCGACTGTTCCTTGATCCAAGCACGTCCTGTATTTGCCATGCACCCTTTGAGATTGCAGCCCACCCCGTACTCTCCCGAGGCCTTCTAACCTAAAAACCGGCCAGTCCACGCCACACAGCCTCCGCTACCCGTGTAGCCGCCAGCTGAGTGTAGTGAACTCCTGACCTATTCAACGGAATCCGAAACCCCACCACACTATGGCGCAAATCAAGGAATCTGCAGCCAACACGGTCGCAAAACCGTCTGAGCCTCTGATTCAGACCTTCCACCCGGCTCTGCACCAAAGGTCCGCAGTCGGTTCTGTCAACGATGCTGCAGATGGTGAGCTCTGCCTTCATCTCGTAAGCAAGACCGGCAGCCTTCACCAAATCAGATAGCCGCTGGAATCCAGAGAGAATTACCTCAGATCCAAAGCGACATGTGCCACCGCCTGCAGCTGGCTGCACCCTGTGCTCTTCATGGCATCCGGAAGGACCCTTTCCACATCAGGAATGGACACCACCCGGAATGCACACGAAGTGCACACTGGATTTATTCCCCTCCTTAGCCGCCATATCCCTAAGGGGCCCCATTACGCGTCTAACATTGGAGCTCCCAACTACCAATAAGCCCACCCTCTGTGATTGCCTGGACCTTCCTTTAATCAGTAAAATACAAATTAAATCAATTTTTACACATGGCGCATTTGAAATTCCTCTGAGTTTGAAAATCAGGAGTAGTACAAGACAATAAAGCAGGCAGAATATTTTCGTTAAGTGTTTCGAACTGTGCCGGTACATTATTATTTAGTATATGTTAATCTAATTTAATTAGGTATAAATGCACTGTATGTGTAAGTGAAAGAGTGAATGTTTGTAGAACAATACTGTCAGATTTTGTAATTTTTTATGATGCAGCTTGTGCTGTTTGAACTGTTAATTACTACTTGCTTCACAATATTTTTAAAAACACTGCTGCACAACTTCAGCTGCATTATGGAAGCACTATAAGCTGTTGTAATCTATAACGAATAGATGTAGAATAAATAAATATAATGAATAAATATACATTACAAAAGCTTTTGGTGGTTCTATAACGTTATTCTTTAGAGTGTTTCATTAGTCTAATTGCTGTGTCAGGTTACCTGTTCAAATTCACAGCGTACCGCCGAACATTGTATACGTTTACAAAAACTCATTGTACTCACAGTGGTGTGACGATACTTGTTCAACACATAGCCGATTCTCACTAGTTGTAAAAACGCTCGCAAGGTCCGATTACAACACGCTTAACAGAGGTTACTCGTTAGCAAGACTATGGAGTGCGCTTTAACGCAATTCTGTGGGTGAAAGCGATTATTTTTGTCCAGATTTTTTTTTGAAAATCTGATATATGCGTTCAAACACGATAATACTGAGGTAGGATGTCGTCATTGCAGTTATTTATTATTATCTCTGTTAACACGTTGTTTCCTCAGTGTAACAGAGATTCTTGAAAACGTAGGTTCTATTAGCCGCTTAGTTATAGACGAAAGTGTGTGTGTTTTTGATATATCTTATTGCTCTACACACAAAGGCAATGTCCTCCAAACAAGCAGTATAGTAATTTTAGGACCGTCCGGTCACATATGGACGGTCAAGTCATGTTACGGGTGAACACCGCCTACATTCGACGCCAACGTGCAGTAACCACTCATACACTATAGCATGCAGCGCTACCTATGGAGGATGTATAAAGCGTGTCGGGGGAGGCGAGGAATACTGCAGTCATTGGTGTACGACGGAAAATAAAGAGGTTTATCTGACGTCCAAAAGGACATGGTCGTTGACTTTCGGGCCGAGGGTGGAACCTCTCTCGAAAAAGCGTTGCTGTGCATGATCACAGCATAGGGAGTTTACAGAATGGAAACCAAGCTGAAATGCACGCGCCAAAATATCGTGCCCACGCGCGAAGTATGCCATACTCAAACCGAGTGAAAGAGCTGCGTTTGGAGTACCTTCTGTTTGTTTTAATAATTCTGCATTTTAACATCTGGGCTTACCTACAAGTAAACATTTGATTGATGTACTGTAGTTGTTAGAAACATATAGTGAACAGTAATAAGAGAGAAGTCAACACCGGAAAGTAATGAGCGATATCCACGAAGCAACTAAGAACAGTACATAAGAAAAACTAATTTTGGAATTTTCTTCCTCTAAACAATAAAAGCTCATTAAACTGAAAAAATGTTGTGTCTGAATGAAGTAAAGCTACAAGAACTATTCGAGTTAGTTTTCCGGTAGAAGTTCTCTATGTCCTTCAAAAAATTTAGAAAGACTTGAATTATGTCTGCGAGTGTTCTTTACTACTGTATATATTATCTCTCATTCGATTCTGAGGAAAATCATTGGTATATAAAATTGATTTCTTTCGTACCTTACATCACAGCTTGATGATAAAGTATCTGATACTTTATTTCCAAGTACTCTGTAGCACAAACGTTTGAAGGGTTTGTAGTGAAATCTGTAGCCACTGGATACTTTACGTTTGGTTAATTTTAGGTGATATGTTGCTGTATACTAAATGCAGTTACCATATCGCAATTGTTTTTAAAATTGAAAGGAAAGCCACAACAAAAATTGATGTAATTTGTTTGAGACAGCTTTTGTGGCCGAGCGGTTGTAGGTGCTTCAGTCCGGTACCGCGCTGCTGCTACGGTCGCAGGTTGGAATCCTGCCTCGGTCATGGATGTGTGTGATGTTCTTAGGTTAGTTAGGTTTAAGTAGATGTTAAGTAGATGTTAAGTCCCATAGTGCTTAAAGCCATTTTAACCATTTTTTTTTTTTTTTTTGAGCGTGGTTCCTGAGCGTGGCACGCACAAGCAGCCTGCAGATCACAAGAGGACCACACTCACTCATTGTCGCCACCGATTCCGTCAGGAGTTATTTTACATGCAGGGCTTGGTCACAAGTGGGAGCTTCAGGTTGGCAGGCGTTTAAGAGGAAATACAATTTTTGTTGCGGCTCGAGCGTGGCATGAGCCATTTATGTTAGCGCGATTCATAAGCAGTGGATGGCACAGCGAAAATAATGGTGAACGGTAAGCCGAGTGTCGTAGGTTTGAGCCCGTCCTTGGTACATTATCTTTTATATTTCCAATTATTACTTTACTTCCACTACCAAATAAGTAGAAATAATGTTTAATACATACACTGAAGCGTAGGCATGGGTATTCAAATACAGAGATACGTAAACGGGCAGAGTACGTCGCTGCGGTCGGCAACGCCTATATGAGACAATAACTGTCTGGCGCAGTTGCTAGATCGGTTACTGCTGCTATAATGGCAAGTTACCAAGATTTAAGAGAGTTTGAACGTTGTGTTACTGTCGGCGCACGAGCGATGGGACACAGCATCTCCGAGATATCCGTGACGTGGGGATTTTCCCGCACGACCTTTTCACGACTGTACCGTGAATATCAGGAATCAGGAAAAACATCAAACCTATAACATCACTGCGGCCGGGAAAAGATCTGCAAGAACGGGACCAACTACGACTAAAGAGAATCGTTCAAACTGACAAAAGTGCAACCCATCCGCAAATTGCTGCAGATTTCAATGCTGGGCCATCAACTAGTGTCAGCGTACGATCCGTTCAACGAAACATCATCGATATGGGCTTTCGGAGCGAAGGTCCACTCGTGTACCTTTAATGACTTCAACACACTAAGCCGTACATCTCACCTGGGCCCGTCAACACCGACAATGGACTGTTGATGACAGGAAACATGTTGGCTGGTCAGATGAGTCTCGTTTCAAATTGTATTGAGAGGAGGGACGTGTACGGGTATGGAGACAACCTCGTGAGTCTATGGACCCTGCATGTCGGCAGGGGACTGCTCAAGCTGGTAGAGGCTCTGTAATGGTGTGAGTCGTATGCAGTTGGAGTAATATGCGACCCCTGATACCTTTAGACACGACTCTGACGGATGATATGAATGAAAGAATCCTGTCTGATCACCTGCATCCATTCATGTCCACTGTCCATACGGACGGACTTGGGCAATTCCAGCAGGACAATGCGACAGCCCACACGCCCAGGATTGCTAGAGAGTGGCTCCAGAAAAACTCTTCCGAGTATAAACACTTCCACTGGACACCAAACTCCCCAGACATGTACATTATTGAGCATATCTGGGATGCCTTGCAACGTGCTGTTCAGAAGAGAACTCCATCCCGTCGTACTCTTACGGATTTATGGAAACCTCTGCAGGATTCATGGTGTCAATTCCCTTCTGCACAACTTCAGACGTTAGTCGAGTCCATGCCACGTCGTGTTGCGGAACCTCTGCGTGTCCGTGGGGGCTCTACACGATATTAGACAGGTGTGCCAGTTTTTTTGGTTCTTCAGTATACGACTTACTAATACTTTCTTAAAAGGCATGAAAGGAAACGCAAACAAAAATTTGGGATTGCATATAATTTTTCAGGGAGCCACTCTAAGTTCTACACGAGAACTTTGTGCATAAAATTAAATGCTTTCATTATTTTACAGTTGGTTATTTACATTTACTGGGGTGTTATTTATGCTAAAGACAGGGAAAATAGTAATTTTACTGTGCATGTTGCACATGTTACAGACGTCGCATTTTTACGATTACGTCGTTGTTACAAAGTTTATATAGAAAAACAAACTTGGTTTACGTTCATGAAAGATTCTCTCTCATGGCACATTTTTGCACCAAACCGGACATAGCGCATCACGTCACCAACTGTGATGTGCAGCAGAATGTATTTTGATGCAGTCTACTCGGGTTGTCATTTATTTTTTTCTCTCGATGTAATAAGAGCAGGTTTGAAGTTTCTGATAAAGTTCTTTACCTGGCGATAAAAACAGACATAGTAATTGGTGCTAGCGTAGTGCATTTGGAGGAATCACTTTAACACTGAACGATGGCAATCTTTCTTCAGCATGAAAAATTTGGTCTAATAATCACGAATTTTTTTATACTTCTCGCAAGTCAGCTAACAGAAGAAATTAGTTCACGTGCACTTAGGACATAAACACATCAGCAAAATTTTTTTCTGTAGGGCTGTTACGAGTTTGCCAGGTTTTGATGAAGTAATGACGACATATTTTGCCTTCCCCATTCCTCTCATGCCTTTTTGATAGATAGAATATATCGAGCATTACATCAGTCTACTTTCAATGTAAGTGACATTAAAAATTGAAACAAAAAGAAAGATGAAACAGTTTTCGCATAGC
The DNA here is from genome assembly GCF_023898315.1 of Schistocerca nitens. Taxonomy (NCBI): domain Eukaryota; kingdom Metazoa; phylum Arthropoda; class Insecta; order Orthoptera; family Acrididae; genus Schistocerca; species Schistocerca nitens. The sequence continues at coordinate 181,853,008 of NC_064622.1, read as the reverse complement.
ATCTCGATCACATGACCCTCAGATTACAGTTCCACACTATTGCCGCTGCAACAACCGCCGCCTAGAAATTACGCTAAGATAAATGGTGTAGGGTAATTGTAGAGAAAAAGGATATGGAAATGATGAAGGAAATATTATTTATAGTATTAAATGGTCTTTTAAGATTATTCTGGAATATATTATCAAATAAAGGAGGGGTTTGGCTGTCCGAACAGTCACCGTAGTTAAAGAAGAAAAAGCTGAACAATAAGATTCCGTTAAGAATACAAAGATATAAAAATTATAAATGTTCTTTGTCCTTTCCTGAAATAACTCCTTATACCAATTCAACGCTGCGGTAACACATTGATGTTTCCCTCCGTTATTACTGGTGTCCTTGCAGGTCCTCGTGATCGTCCAAAATTGTTACGATGGATTTTCATGGACTGATGAATAAATATAAAAAAAAACTTTTAATACTGTCACGAACATATCTGCACACACAACTTTTACGTTATACATTCACAACGTTAATAATACTTGGCGTGCGTACACATGCGTCTAGCCTCTTGTGGATCTCAACACAGACAGACAGACAGCTACTAACTAATTAGTACGCACTGTATTGCTCATTAATAATTGTCTCTGATCTCGCTATCCTTTAACGCTATTACGGATGTCATCGCTATCTAGCGGTCAGAGAGCACGTATTTTAAGCAGCTTCAAATTTACCGCCGCAATAGCTAATGCCTCTCCCAACCCACGCTAGAAAAAGCTATTTCTTCTAAACGCTAGGTCATCTGGAGCCCCTTCTTCCGTCACTTCACTACTGGCGAAGCCCTCCGTCTACCATAAATCTGGAGGAAATCGGTGACGGTGGGAAGGCGCTGTCCCCTTGTCAGTCGTGAATAGTTCGTGAAAGTAAATGTACGTTTGTCAAACTAGTGATCGCGATTTATTATAGTACTTGTTGCCGGAAGAAAATGATGATGAGAAGGACGTACTACACATTAACAGTTACATAATACATCTCTCATATTTAGGACAGCGATTGACAAAAGCGATTGACACTTATCAACCGTCATTTATTAAACGAAAGTGATTCATATTACTTTTTATGGTATAGTGAACTACAGATCTGGACCTAATTCAGAACATAAGTGTAAATTAAATTTTAGTCAGTCTACTTAGCAGCGCGGGATTAGCCGAGCGGTCTAAGGCGCTGCAGTCATGGACTGTACGGCTGGTCCCGGCGGAGGTTCGAGTCGTCCCTCGGGCATGGGAGTGTGTGTTTGTTCTTAGGATAATTTAGGTTCAGTAGTGTGTAAGCTTAGGGTGTGATGACCTTAGCAGTTAAGTCCCATAAGGTTTCACACATTTCTTCAGTCTACTTGCTTCATTTTAAGTAATACTTAACGTCACTTTCAGGTTGCAAACATGAATAAAAATTCCAGCACTGATGCAAACACCGAAACTCCTACAGTGTGTTAAGTAAGAGCTGTTTCTGTTGGAAGTGAAGCTGATTTACTGGTTCACTGTTCCAGAAAAGAAAAGTTAAGGAGTAAATTAAATTTGCCGCAAGGAAAAAGACGATATTTACAAACAATGTAGCTTCATTGTCATTTGAAACTAAAAGCAGTGGCTCTTCACAGCGTATAAATATGAACAGTAATTAATTTAAAAGCTCATGTGTTATTTTTTTAGCTAGATATCCATCACACCTTGTGTCTTTAGCGTTTCCTTTCGTAAAAGTTTTATTAGTCGATTAGATTAATTCTGTTTTGTAAGAATGTCCATTTCAAGCCGTAGTAGTAAGGTACAATAAATAAAATCTACTTAAAAAAATTTAAAATAATATTTCTTACATTACCAGGTAACAGCTTTGCCGCAGTGGATACACCGGTTCCCGTGAGATCGCCGAAGTTAAGCGCTGTCCGGCGTGGTCTGCACTTGGATGTGTGACCATCCACACCGCCATGTGCTGTTGCCATTTTTCGGGGTGCACTCAGCCTCGTGATGCCAACTGAGGAGCTACTCGACCGAACAGTAGCGGCTTCGGTCAAGAATACCATCATAACGACCGGGAGAGCGGTGTGCTGACCCCACGCCTCTCCTATCCGCATCCTCCACTGAGGATGGTCCCGGTAGGCCACTCGTGACCTGAAGACGCTACGTACATTACCAATGTTTCACTCTGTTTCAAAATGGCGTCGAATTCAACCCTTGGCTTCAAAAAAATCAGAGGAGGCGCCCTCTGCTTTAACATCTGTATTATCTCTGTTTTTTAGTACGGTCATCCGCAGCGTGCGCATGGTTCACGCATCCACGCCGACTGCTGTTCACCGACGACGAGGGCAGGAACTTGCACCACAGTACCACAACCGGATGTCTGCTGATTGGCATCAGTAGTAGGGAGACACGGGTGATGGCGCAATTTTGATATCAACTTGATATGAAAATTAATTAAATTGATCGATTACTTACACTTCCCCAACCCCACCCCCACCCCCTCCCCACCCAAGATGACATCATGTGTTTTTGTCAGCATGTACATGGGTTCTCCACCCCCCTGACTCTTCTCCACCCGTCCTCCCTCCCTCCCCCACCTACTCTACTGGCGGGAATTCCCATTTTTGGTGAGAATTTCGAATTTTGGATGGAATTCGGAATTTAAGACGTAATTTCTAAACTGTTTAAAGCGTACTGATTGTTCACATCAGGCAACTATACAGGGAGGAAGTGATGGAATGTATTCGAAGATTCGACAAGTTACGTGAAAGAAGAACGGGGCTGCTGAGCTCATTGATATTCTTATTAAGTTGCAGAGACAAGGGCATTATTCCAACATTTGCCAAAACTGTGCATTTCGTAAATACCGCTGCTGCAAACTTTTATAGTGTGGCCTCATGGTTTGGACCGTCTCCAAGAATTTTTACGTCACATGAACTCCATACATGAAAACATAAAGTTTACCATGGAGACAGATAAAGATGGTTGTCTGCCATTTTTAGACGTCTTGGTGCGACGGAAGAGTGATGGCACACTTGGTCACTCGGTGTACAGAAAGCCCACTCATACAGACCTGTATCTACAAGCCATCTCTCAAGCCGACAGTCTTCAAGCGGAACTGGAACACCTGCAAAAAGTATTTCTGAAGAATGGCTTTTCACCTAGGCAAGTGAACAGAGTGATGAAATCCCACAAACGACGGAACAAGGAAGAGGAAGAGGCCTTCAGGTCGACTGCTTATCTACCATTAATTGGGAATATTTCTCCACAGATAGGCAGAATATTGATAAAGTATCAAGTGAGAGTCATCTTTCGCCCTCTTCCAAAATTTTATCACTGGTGGGATCCGTTAAAGACGACATGGGGCTGCGTAAATCAGGGGCTTACAAAATTCCGTGTGAATGCGGCAAATCATATATAGGGCAAACAACACGAACTGTGCAGGAACGCATTGTGGAACACCAACGGCATACTCGCTTTCTCCAACCCACCAAGTCCGCAATCGCCGAACATTGTATTTCCACAGACCATTCCATGAATTACAACGACACACAAATTTTAGCCCATACATCAAACTTTTGGAGCTCGATTATCAATGAATATGTGGAAATAAGATTGTCTGATAACGAGACTCCCATCAATCGAGATAGCGGTTATCAGCTAAACTCTGCTTGGAATCCTGTTATAGAGAAACTTCGTAGTCAACGTAGTTATCTGCATACAGATGAAAATAGACCTGATATCGATACGCCAAGCTTTCACACCGTGGAGGGCGCGACGCGCAGCGCACAGAGTTGTTATGAACGCACACGCTGAGCAGCGCATGCGCAATGTCACCTCAGTATGGCTCTAAATAGCGGAGCTCAGCGCGTACTCGCCAGCACTACTACAGTGGCGCACATCTGAAGATGGCCAGAAGACTCTGCGCCGAAATATCATGGCAGGACGTTACTGATATCCGGCAGTTCTCCCGTGTTTTTATGGAACAATTTCAAAACTGGTGGGAATTCCGAATTTTGGCGTGAATTTCATTGCCTAGGCTGTGCTGACGGCCCACCCCACACCCCCACCTGGGAACTGACGGGAAATTGAAAATGGCAGTGCCCTTTCCAGGACTCATACACCGGTCCTTTTGGAAGGAAAACACAAGTGTGGCCCCCTAACACAATTATACCACCAGAGTCTCATGAAATTAGCAGTAGCCAATAGGAATGCAGCATCTAGTCACATCAGGAATATAAGACAGATCAAGCTGGTCTGCAGCATCCTCATCAGTGGATGTCACATCCTCCAGCTGTTAGGGTCTGCAACAGTGACGTGTCACAGCCTGTCGGGACCTGCAGCAGTGACAGCATCCTGGGATCCTGTTGCGCAACTGGTCACTTAATGGAGCAGGACAATCAGCTGTTATTGTTGGTCGAAGACACCCAGCGCTCCCCTGACTCGCTGAAGTGCACTGGAGTCCTAATCAGCACGACGCAGGTCGATACTGGGCTCCATCATACCTCGCATCGCAGAATATTCCATTGATATTGCATGGACAAAATGAGGATGTAGTGGATGAGAAGATACTAATTAAGCCCTGTGCACCACTAACGTTCACTTCAGTGTATAATTTAACCGCTAGTGTTTCGAAGTGCTTACATATTGGCACAGAAGCAACCACAGACGGAGATTGGCATGTTGTGATAGAGATCGAGAATGCAGCTAAAAATGTTAAAGTACGGTTTATGGAGGTGGAATGGAATGAACTGTGTCGTGCAGAAGCCTACATCAATCAGCATTTGATCCCCGAGAATCATTTACTGTGCTGCTCTATCTCTATCCATTAAAAAAGTGTACAATGACTCTGCACTCCGTGTGAAATCAGTGACACATCCATTTATCTAGAACACTCGACCGTTAAAAACTTGTTCGGTCTGCAGATGGTGCTATCAATTGTGCTGGAAATACTGAACAGATGGTTTCCTTGTGTGTGTATAGAGACATTGCGGAGTATCTAAGTATGAACAGTGTACATGTGGGCGACTTCGAACAGTAGGTCAATACGGTGCCAGTGAAAACTAATGTATTGTCAATAACTTTGAGAGAAATACATGCGGAATTCTGTGCTTCCAAGAAGGCATTATTTTCTATATTCACTACTGGCGTTAAGAAAAAGAAAGAACCAGTTGATATAGTGCATCCTGTGTATCATTACTGAATAAGAATGTATATAACCATGTATCTCCCCCCCCCCCCCCCACCTTCCCACCCCATGAACCATGGACCTTGTCGTAGGTGGGGAGGCTTGCGTGCCACAATGATACAGATAGCCGTACCGTGCAACAACAACGGAGGGGTATCTGTTCAGAGGCCAGACAAACGTGTGATTCCTGAAGAGGGGCAGCAGCCTTTTCAGTAGTTCCAGGGGCAACAGTCTGGGTGATTGATTGATCTAGCTCTGTAACACTAACCAAAACGACCTTGCTGTTTTGGTACTGCGAACGGCTGAAAGCAAGGCGAAACTATAGCCGTAATTTTTCCCGAGGGCATGCAGCTTTACTGTATGATTAAATGGTGATGGCGTCCTCTTGGGTAAAATATTCCGGAGGTAAAATAGTCCCCCATTCGGATCTCCGGGCGGGGACTACTCAAGAGGACATCGTATCAGGAGAAAGAAAACTGGCATTCTACGGATCGGAGCGTGGAATGGCAGATCCCTTAATCGGGCAGGTAGGTTAGAAAATTTAAAAAGGGAAATGGATAGGTTAAAGTTAGATATAGTGGGAATTAGTGAAGTTCGGTGGCAGGAGGAACAAGACTTTTGGTCAGGTGAATACAGGGTTATAAATACAAAATCAAGTAGGGGTAATGCAGGAGTATGTTTAATAATGAATAAAAATAGGATTGCGGGTAAGCTACTACAAACAGCATAGTGAACGCATTATTGTGGCCAAGATAGACACGAAGCCCACGCCTACTACAGTAGTACAAGTTTATATGCCAACTAGCTCTACAGATGATGAAGAAGTTGATGAAATGTATGATGACATAAAAGAAATTATTCAGGTAGTGAAGGGAGATGAAAATTTAATAGACATGGGTGACTGGAATTCGACAGTAGGAAAAGGAAGAGAAGGAAACGTAGTGGGTGAATATGGATTGGGGCTAAGAAATGAAAGAGGAAGCCGCCTGGTAGAATTTTGCACAGAGCATAACTTAATCATAGCTAACACTTGGGTCAAGAATCATGAAAGGAGGTTGTATACATGGAAGAACCCTGGAGATACTAAAAGGTATCAGATAGATTATATAATGGTAAGACAGAGATTTAGGAACCAGGTTTTAAATTGGAAGACATATCCAGGGGCAGATGTGGACTCTTGACTACAATCTATTGGTTGTGAACTGTAGATTAAAACTGTGCAAAAAGGTGTGAATTTAAGGAGATGGAACCTGGGTAAACTGACTAAACCAGAGGTTGTACAGAGTTTCAGGGAGAAGATAAGGGAACAATTGTCAGGAATAGGGGAAAGAAATACAGTAGAAGAAGAATGGGTAGCTTTGAGGAATGAAACAGTGAAGGCAGCAGAGGATCACGTAGGTAAAAACACGAGGGCTAGTAGAAATCCTTGGGTAACAGAAGAGATACTGAATTTCATTGATGAAAGGAGAAAATACAAAATTGCAGCAACTGAAGCAGGCAAAAAGGAATATAAACGTCTCAAAAATGAGATCGACAGGAAATGCAGAATTGCTAAGCAGGGATGGCTATAGGACAAATGTAAGGATGTAGAGGCTTATCTCACGAGAGGTAAGATAGATACAGCCTAAAAGAAAATTAAAGAGGCCTTTGGGGAAAAGAGAACCACTTGCATGAATATCAAGAGCTCAGATGGAAACCCAGTTCTAAGCAAAGAAGGGAAAGAAGAAAGGTGGAAGGAGTATTTAGAGTGTCTATACAGGGGCGATGTTCTTGAGGACAATATTATGGAAGTGGAAGAGGAGGTAGATGAAGATGAAACGGGAGATATGATACAGCGTGAAGAGTTTGACAGAGCACTGAAAGACCTAAGTCGAAAAAAGGCCCCGGCAGTAGACAACATTCCATTAGAACTACTGACAACCTTGGGAGAGCCAGTCCTGACAAAACTCTACCATCTGGTGAGCAAGATGTATGAGACAGGCGAAATTCCCTCAGACTTCAAGAAGAATATAGTAATTCCAATCCTAAAGAAAGCAGGTGTTGACAGATGTGAAAATTACCGAACTACCAGTTTATTAAGTCACAGCTGCAAAATACTAACGCGAATTCTATACAGACGAAAGGAAAAACTGGTAGAAGCCGACCTCGGGGAAGATCAGTTTGGATTCCGTGGAAATAATGGAACACGTGAGACAATACTGCCCCTACGACATATCTTAGAAGAAAGATTAAACGTACATTTCTAGCATTTGTAGACTTAGAGAAAGCTTTTGACAATGTTGACTGGAATACTCTCTTTCAAAGTCTGAAGGTGGCAGGGGTAAAATACTGGGAGCGAAAGGCTATTTACAATTTGTACAGAAAGCAGATGGCAGTTGTAAGAGTCGAGGGGCATGAAAGGGAAGCAGTGGTTGGGAAGGGAGTGAGACAGGGTTATAGCCTCTCCCCGATGCTATTCAATCTGTATATTGAGCAAGCAGTAAAGGAAACGAAAGAAAAGTTGGGAGTAGGTATTAAAATCCATGGAGAAGAAATAAAAACTTTGAGGTTCACCGATGACACTGTAATTCTGTCAGAGACAGCAAAGGACTTGGAAGAGCAGTTGAACGGAATGGACAGTGCCTTGAAAGGAGAATATAAGATGAACATGAACAAAAGCAAAACGAGGGTAGTTGAATGTAGTCAAATTAAGTCGGGTGATGCTGCGGGAATTAGATTAGGAAATGAGACACTTAAAGTAGTAAAGGAGTTTTTCTATTTGGGGAGCAAAATAACTGATGATGTTCGAAGTAGAGAGGACATAAAATGTAGACTGGCAATGGCAAGGAAAGCGTTTCTGATGAAGAGAAATTTGTTAACATCGTGTATTGATTGAAGTGTCAGGAAGTCGTTTCTGAAAGTATTTGTATGGAGTGTAGCCATGTATGGAAGTGAAACATGGACGATAAATAGTTTGGACAAGAAGAGAATAGAAGCTTTCGAAATGTGGTGCTTCAGAAGAATGCTGAAGATTAGATGAGTAGATCACATACCTAATGAGGAGGTGTTGAATAGGATTGGGGAGAAGAGAAGTTTGTGGCACAATTTGACTAGAAGAAGGGGTCGGTTGGTAGGACATGTGCTGAGGCATCCAGGGATCACCAATTTACTACTGGAGGGCATCGTGGAGGGTAAAAATCGTAGAGGGAGACCAAGAGATGAATAAAGTAAGCAGATTCAGAAGGATGTAGGCTGCAGTAGGTACTGGGAGATGAAGAGGCCCGCACAGGATAGAGTAGCATGGAGAGCTGCATCAAACCAGTCTATGGACTGAAGACCACAACAACAACAACCATGTATGTATTTTTTATTTCTTAGTTCTCATGATATTGCAAATACTACAGTTATTGCCACTAGTATTTTCACTGCAAACATGCAACAGGAGAAAATTATGTCATTTAATTAAATTCATCATAAAAGCCCATTGCACGCCACTTCCTGACACAGTCGGTATAATGGAAGGGCATAGTGGCCTTTATATTCTATAAATACCTAGTGCACAGCAGTACCTCTCGTAGTACGTGTCATCGCAGGGAGGCTGAAGCATCAACACTGTTGTAAGCGGCGGCAGCTGTGATGGTGTGAAGGAAGACCGGAAGAAGAATGGCCTACTCCTTCCCAGAAACATACGTGCAATAATTGTAGATCCATCCTACTGCAGCAAGACAAATCTTCTCATGCCACTGCTAATACGTCCAGATGGAGTCCGTTTTGAGCATTTATGTGTATCTTCAAAAACACTGAATAGCTGGTGGGGGATAATGCAAACGTAATTATAACATTCAAGCAGGCCAATCTGAGTTTAAAACATATTTACCAGGCTCACGTAGGAACCCATATGTCGTTCAATGATTTTATATAGATACATGCTGATTGCTGGAATGACTCACAGTATTCACAGTATAGGTTTCTTGTTATAGATAAAACAAGAAAACTGAATGTTGGCAGGTATATACGGAGCTTCCAAGAGTTCCCATATGTAAATAGCCGCTCAAAAATGTGAGTACGTCAGTATATGCATCACCATGGATTAATTCACCCGCATGCCGGGAGTTTAGCTTGATAGGAAGGGTGTGCATAGACAAAACATTCGATTGTAAATGGATGCGAAACTTCAAGCTCTCGAACGTAAAGTTGGAGGCGTACGCAAGGAACTGGAGACGTATTGTTACACCTTTCTGAGACCGAACAATTCGCTGAATGATCGGGTTAATGCAATCGAAAAGAAAGTAAACGACTTAACTGATGGGGAAATAGCTGTTATTGAGAATGGGACAATGTATGAATTGGTTAACGCAATTGGAAAGAAAGAGGACGACTCAAGTGAAGGGATAATAACTGTTGCTGAGAAGGGGGAACAGCATAAGAAGAACAAGAGCGGATATATAAAACCTCACGCTGCACAGAAGTCCGATTAGTATACACAGAGATGTCGACTAAGCATAAAGTCATCAAGGCACGGAAGGCCTTTCGCGAGAAGTTACGGCTGCTGAGGTTAGGGCATCTGAAGCGGAAGCAAACTCTGCGAAAAACCTTTAAACCCGTTACTGAATCCCTCGATAAACTCTCAGCGGAATTCCTCAACGACGACAATGACGTTATTGCCAATTTCATTACCTGTCACGGCGACGCTAGGATAGACAAAACATTCGGTGTTAGTGGTGAGAGACCATACATGTTGGGCACACGTCTATAACTTTAAATGAAAAAAGCCATACAGATTGGGAATAAACAGTTTCAAAGAATAGCCGGTCAACCGAACCCTATTTTCCTAAGACTGTAAATTATTCGCCTAAAGATCTGGAAGTGTCTCGTGGGATATAGCTTTTGGCTGATCTGCGTAAGAATGCAAAAACTGAAGCAATGTGAAATACAAATCCATTATAAAACATATGTTGGACGGTGAAAAAATAATAGCAGTAGTGATGGTATAGAAGGGTGAGCAATCGACTGCCGCAGTATATATATGTACACTATTTGATCAGAAGTATCTGGACACCCTCAAAACCAGGGTGGCCGTGCGGTTCTAGGCACTACAGTCTGGAACCGCGCGACCGCTACGGTCGCAGGTTCGAACCCTGCCTCGGGCATGAATATGTGTGATGTCCTTAGGTTAGTTAGGTTTAAGTAGTTCTAAGTTCTAGGGGACTGATGAGCTCAGAAGTTAAGCCCCATAGTGCTCAGAGCCGATGGACACTGAGGAGTCCAGAGTGGAGAAAAGAATGAGATCGTTGAAAAATGATCAAGAGGAAAATACGCAATATTGTGCAGGATATTTCTGAGTGAGTACAAATAAAAAAATAAAACAATAGTAAGTAAATTTTAGACATTCCAAACTTTAGTAACTGTTTCCGAAAACTTATACACTAAAGAGCCAAAGAAACTGACATACCTGCCTAATATCGTGTAGGGCCTCTGCGAGCACGCAGAAGTGCCACAACATGAGGCGGCATGGACTAGACTAATGTCTTAAGCAGTGCTGGAGGGAACTGACTCCATGAATCCTGCAGGGTTCTACGAGGGGACTGAGGTCTGTTCTGAACAGCACGTTGCAAGGCATCCCAGATACGCCCAACAGTGTACACGTCTGTGGACTTTGATAACCAGCGAAAGTGTTTAAACTCAGAAGTGTGTTCCTGGAGCCACTCTGTAGCAATTCTGGACGTGTCGAGTGTCGCATTGTCCTGTTGGAATTGTCCAAGTCCGTCGGAATGCACAATGAGCATGAATGGATGCCGTGATCCGACAGGATGCTTACGTACGTATCACCTGTCAGAGTCGTGTCTGCACATATCACGGATCCCACATCACTTCAACAGCACACCATTACAGAGCCTCCACCGTCTTAAACAGTCGCCTGCTGAGATTCAGGGTCCACGGATTCATTAGGTTGTATCCATACCCGTGCAAGTCCATCCGCTCGATTCAATTTGAATCGAGACTCGTCCGACCAGGCAACATGTTTCCAGTCATCAACAATCCAATGTGGGTGTTGACGGGCCTAGGCGAGGTGTAGAGCTTTGTGTCGTGCATTGATCAAGGGTACACGATTGGACTTTCGGCTCCGAAAGTCCATATCGGTGATGTTTCGTTGAATGGTTCGCAAGCTGACACTTGTTGATGGCCCAGCATTGAAAGCTACAGCAATTTGCGGAAGGGTTGCACTCCGGTCACGTTGAACGATTATGTTCAGTCGTCGTTGGTTTCCTTCTTGCAGAATCTTTTTCCGGCCGTAGCGACGTCGGAGATTTGTTTTTTTGCCGGATTCCTGATATTCACAGTACACTCGTGAAATAGTCGTACGGGAAAATCCCCCATTCATCGCAACCTCGGAGAGGCTGTCCCCCATCGCCCGTGCGCCTACTATAACACCACGTTAAACCTCACGTAAATCTTGATAGCCTGCTACTGAAGAAGCAGTAACCGACCTAACAATGCGCCAGACACTTGTTGTCTTATATAGGTTTTTGCCGCCAGCAGCGCCGTATTGTGTCTGTTTACATATCTCTGTATTTGAATACGCGTGCCTATACCAGGTTGTTTGGCGCTTCAGTGTATTTCAGGTAGATAATTCCCTAAATCTCAGGAATTACCTGGAGTACACTAGTCATATTTTCAGGGAGTTGCTACATACATACGCTGAGTCCATTGTATTAAATTAGCCGGCCGAAGTGGCCGTGCGGTTAAGGCGCTGCAGTCTGGAACCGCAAGACCGCTACGGTCGCAGGTTCGAATCCTGCCTCGGGCATGGATGTTTGTGATGTCCTTAGGTTAGTTAGGTTTAACTAGTTCTAAGTCTAGGGGACTAATGACCTCAGCAGTTGAGTCCCATAGTGCTCAGAGCCATTTGAACCATTTTGAACCATTAAAGAAATTATAACGTTAAGTGTAATTAAAATTATATTGGGGAATGTGCAAAATATTACTCAAAACTTTAACTATATAGTTAAAAATAGGTACATGTATCTCAATTCAGTAACTGAAATGTAATTGCATTACTTCTGTACACTAAGACAAAGTATTTAATGCGATTTTGCAGCCCCTATGTGATCCAGAAGTGCGATGCAGAACTGCTTCGGTCATCACGCATGTGCGAAGGAACAGGCGTTGTAGCGGCTGCAGCCGTTATGAAATCAGGAAATGTTTTCGCAGTTGCAAATATGGGCAACAATCTGCTGTGAAATGGAATGCCGACAACGAAAATTTGCGGACCAGTACTAGAACCCGATACCTTACCACCTACCATTATGCTATCCGAGCACGACTCACGGCACTTCTGTACATTGTCCACCACGTGTCTACAACCGGTACTCGAACATTCATTATGTATGTCCGCGTGTACATGAGACATTTTAACTGAAAATCACATGTCTTTGCATCGTACTTGTGAACAACAAAAAAAATTGGTCTGACAAGGGGAGGCCGCCAATTGTGAAATTCAGATTCGATTCATACTGCGCATAATAAAAGCTAATGGCCAGAGGTGTAATGTGGCAAAGCACCAAGATGCACTTCTCAGCCGTTGTCGAGAAAATCGACAGTTAAAGAAACCGTTGCCGTGAAATACTCTCTACGATCAAGTGTTTACTACAGCGTCGTGGCGCAGCGGTACGCGCTCGGATACATAATCCGAAGGTCGCCGGATCGAATCTCACGCCATGCAACATTTTTTTTATTATTAGTTTATTGTAATTCAAATATATATATATATATATATATATATATATATATATATATATATATATATATATATATATATATATATATATAAACTATTAATGAATTGCATATGCATGTTGGTGAAGGCGGATCGCTCTCCAGTTGTACCGACTCCATTTTTCCGTTTGTTTAACAGGGTGTACCAAAGCTCTCACGTCCGCTCTGATTTTCGACGATGTTATAAGTTGCGCTAGGGACCGCATCTACCTTCTTTCGAAGTTAGCACGCAACTACGCTGTTATGCGGCGGCTCGTTTCGGCCCATTCAACGTCTGTCCTTCAAGTGTAACGAGCGAGTAACGGAGTTTATATTTCATACCTGCCACAGCAAATTTGTGTTCGTTGGGTTTCTATTCTAATTCGAACGTTTGACTTACGCTATACGTATTCGTTTCGGAATATCGTTTCTACGTCTTCCGTTAACTATACGTGGTTAACATTATGAAGACAATTAATAACATTTGTGAAATACAACTTTGTTTGCGGAAAACATAATGATGTTCGAAGTCGCCAGTTTTCCACGACAAACGACTTTCAACAACTTATTATATGCATAATTATTGCAACTGATTGCCGGGAATGGTATATATATATATATATATATATATGGTTGCATGGCACGAGATTCGAACCGGCGACCTTCGGATTATGAACCCGAGCGCTTACCGCTGCGCCACAACGCTGTAGGAAACGTTTAATCGTAGAGAGTATTTCACAGCAACGGTTTATTTTAACTGTCGATTTTCTCGACAACGGATGAGAAATGCATCTTGGTGCTTTGCCACATTACACCTCTGGCCAAGAGCTTTTATTATGCGCAGTATCAATTGAATCTGAATTTCACAATTGGCGGCCTCCCCTTGTGAGCACTATAGCACTTAACATCTGAGGTTATCAGTCCCCTAGACATACAACTACTTAAAGCTAACTAACCTAAGGACGTGACACACATCCATGCCCGAGGTAGGATTCGAACCTGCGTCCGTGGCGGTCGAGCGGTTCCAGACTGTAGCGCCTAGAACCGCTCGGACACACAGGCCGGCTGTGAACAACACAGGCGCTAGACTATCGGATTTATACTCCGGCACAGGGCGAGCGACTTTCGATTAGAAGTCTTCCCTGTACGGGAAAATACGTAATGAATGTACGAGTACAGATTGTAGACACATGGCTGACAACAAATGGAAGTTTATGTCTGGCCGTAAGTCGTGCTGCTGTAGCCTAACGTCAGGCGACGGCTCGCCATAAAGCGGTTATCTTGGATCGAGTTGTGGTCTGGGACAAATTTTTATTTTGTCATTCCATTATACAACTGATAGCTCTCCATATTCACAAACGCGAATACATTTCATGTCAATTGTTGAATGTGCTGTAAAAGCTTCATTTCTGTTCCTACTGTGGTGTCTGGAATACGGGAAAGACAAAAAAAAAAGTTCAAATGGCTCTGAGCACTGTGGGAGTGGTCATCAGTCCCCCAGAACTTAGAACTACTTACACCTAACCAACCTAAGGACATCACACACATCCATACCCGAGGCAGGATTCGAACCTGCGACCGTAGCGGTCGCGCGGTTTCAGACTGTAGCGCATAGAACTGCTCGGCCACTCCGACCGGCAGGGGAAGTCATGTAATAAACATTGTCGATATAGGGAACTTCGACTCCCCTTAAGTAAGCTCAGTAATTTATGTATTTAAAAATTGTTTGTCAGGAGACAGAACGTTTTTACAACAGCACATGGAAAATCAAATGTATTGTTGAATACAGCTGTCTCACACAGAAGAAATTTATGGATTAAATAAAGGTTTTAGTTCCGAGAAGCATTATTCGACGCAATTCGCTACGTAATGCGGGAGAAACCGAACAAACAAATACGCACGTCAACAGCAGCGTCCAAACCATGATCAGTTTTTAAGCGGTCAGCAGCCGATTTGGGGTCACCTTTGACGTCAGGGCTTTTCCCGGTATCGTTGATTGCAGGTCACGTATTGTATGAGAGCAGCGACGGCAAAAAAAAGGTAACGTAAACGTTATATTCTGATTATGTGTAACTATAAAGGACATGTGTTCTTTGTTCTGCACAGTCAAGATTATCACCATCATAAAGAACTCTACGAGTAAAGAATTTCAATAACGAGATACTTTGTCTATGATATGAAACTAAAAATTTACATGGTATTAAAAACATTAAACTGATATATGTGATGTTGGCATTAAGTGCGAATGCTTTCAGCTACACTTACAAGCAAGATATCACATGTAAGTGGAGATGAAGCTGGACTGATGCCACTAGAATCAGGCTGTACAATAATTTACACTCTAAGAGAAAAGAAAAAAAAAGACACACCAGGAATTAATTTTTCGAGGGAGACTGAAATCTATGTATGTGAAATACATGAACAGACAAACAAATGATTGAAATTTCAGAAAAACAGTCAGGTTGGAATCCAACCACATCCTGGACGTCTTCAGACACGTCTTTGCTGGTCATCGGGGCTCAGTTCGAAGCGGGACTCATCAATGAAAACAGTTCTACTCTATTCAGTGATTTTCCAGACAGAAGAAGCGTCTGGAGACGCTCCAGACAGCGGTGGGATACCAATCAGACTTTCGTCCGCCATGCAGCCCGACAACCAGGAGTTACTGATGGTGTTCAAAAATGGTTCAAATGGCTCTGAGCACTATGCAACTTAACTTCTGAGGTCATCAGTCCCCTAGAACTTAGAACTTATTAAACCCAACTAACCTAAGGACTCCACACACATCCATGCCCGAGGCAGGATTCGAATCTGCGACCGTAGCGGTCGCTCGGCTCCAGACTGTAGCGCCTAGAACCGCACGGATGGTGTGGTGTGCCATTTCTTTTTATAGCAGGACCCCTATGGCTGCCATCCGCAGCATCATTACAGCACGGCGATACGTCGACGATATGCCACGCCCCGTTCTTTTTTTTTTTTGTGCCCTCATGGCAAGCCTTCCAAGGCTTATATTTTAGTAAGAGACTGCCCTCCCACGCACTTCGAGAGCTAATATTACTTTCCATTGTGCTTTCCAAACCCTAACTTGGCAAGCGAGTTCCCCGGATGTCTCCCCAATTAAGGACGTTTGGAGCAATGTGAACAGCCCCGTCCAACCAGCTCGGGATACTGACGGTCTAACGTGTAATTTCACTTGCGAGTACTGTTTATGAACCCGGACTTAGGATTGTATATACTGAACAACATTGTGTAACAGCCACAAGATAAATTTGAGCTACAGTGCGACGAGAGGAATTTATGGCTCTAATAGTTATAAACATTATCTATCCGACATATGAAAAAACAGTGAAAACAATGATAAAAATTAATTATTTACATAATATTTTATTATTTAATTGGACATATCGATTTGTATCATACAAAGACAATGATAATTGTAAATTCCTTTTATGATCTGCGTTTGTCTTCCTTTGTTTTTACCTTTTGTTGGTTGGCTTTTGTAGGTTGCGGACGCAAGACGTATATCAAACTGAGGTCTGTTAAGAAATTGTAAGTATTTGTTAATTATTACTTGAGAATAGAGTTCATTATTATTATAAATATGCGTGAATAATTATCTGTAACTTTAATTCCTCTCTCAATAAGCATTATCTGTGTTAATTACTTCTTTCCGCTGCAAGGAGCGCAGCCAGTGATGATAGCGATTTGTATCGCGTTTTTATCTGTGTTTCAAAGGTTTGCTTGATGAAAATTAGTCTAATTAGTGCACAATATGAAAGTAAAGTTTAATAAGCATTTCAAATTCTTATCCTGTTAAATTTGCTCTATCAATATAAAGTCTATATCAATTGTCTGCCGCCATCTTAACAATTATCTCACCGGCAAATTCAAATTACGCAACTCTGCAGACATAAATGCCGAAGGTAATAAAACTGTGTGAAAATAAATGTGCACCGGTGGTCTGTAACTTATTTTAATGAAAATAATTCGAATCAGATTGGTTCTTTAAAAACAGAGCTCATAGCACGATCCATATAACAAACTTTTCTTGCTGATGTATGGAGCCGAAATTAATTACGCACGAGTTGCGAAAAATATTGTTTCAGGTAACATACGTCAGTGTTGTGGACGGCTGATATTCGGTGGTTTTAATGATCGTTTTGCTAAAGACAACTGTTTCCATCATAATCAATAGTTGTATAGAATCTGTTGTATGAACTGTGATGTAGTAACACTTACACAACTTACAGACAACACTTTAACACAACGTTAACTTGGAGTTCTTTAGCAACTTGCCCAAATCTTTAGCCGGGAGAAAAATTATTTAGTAATTACTCAATGTAATAAAATAAGGTTATCGTTTTCATTTACAAATTAGTTAAATACCAAACCACTGAATAACACAGTAAACGCCACAATTGCTTATTTTGCATGTCGCACTTTGCTTGCGAACTTCTGTGTAATAATCAAAGCTAAGTATTGTAATCTTTCCCTTTTCTAATGAAACTCATTAATAAGATTTTTTTGAATGATATTTAGCTGTCCGAGAAAGCAGGTTTCCTAGACACTCCATCTTTGACGACTAGGCTGGATCTAACAGTGTGCACATGTACATCACATCTGTTTATTTCCGTCTCATTCACAGACAATTCCTTCGTGATGCGTCGTTTTGTTTTTATTGTCTTACAGTGTGTCCAAGGGTCTTAAAATAGCACTAGAATACTTATTTATTACTTATTCAGTAACAACAAACGCAGTACGCGGATTACATCAAGGGAGGTAACTACAGTCTTGCGGACCCTAGGGTAAGTACCTAAAGTGATGCCTTGTTACCCTGGTGCATGCCTCCTGTCCACCTCATGTTGAACTCTACACAACTTCCTCCACATAACCTTTATCACCACCACAACGTGCTGCGACCAAAGATGTGTAGATGTTCTCAACTGCTTTGATATACCGCGGCGTTTTCTTGATTAGTTCCCAAGTCCCTTTAAGTACTAAATTACAATTGTGACTCGATTCTTTTTTAGCACACCACTGTACTTTCTCTCATCTTGTCCCTTTATTTCAGTAGTTTCAATTAACTGATGTTCTAAGACCGGTAGGAAGGAAGATTCATGTTTATCGTTCCCTCAGCATCGAGCTCATTAGAGACGGAGCATAAGCCCGGATTGTTTCATGGTAGGAAAGGAAATCGGCCGTGCTCTTCCAAAGGAATCATACCCACATTTGCCTGGAGCGATTCAGGAAAAACATGGGAATATTAATCAGGATATTTGGACACGAATTTGAACCGTCATCTTCCCAAATGCGAGTCCAGTGTGCTTTCACTTCGCCACCTCGCTCGCTAACTGATGTTTGAGATGGATTCTTGGCCTCAGTGAAGGAAATAAACTATAAGTGCCTTCCGAATACGTAGCGCCCTTACTGTTGACCAGGAGGTTCACCTCGCAGTTATACTTACGGCAGAGGCCTCTTTGGTTTGGCCGCGATCTTTAGTGGGAAACATCGAGGAGTCTGGAGAGGGAGTTAGTGGACAGCCGGCTCGCTAGCGACACAGAGAGGACAACGCCGGCTGCCGGTGGAACGGCCTCGTGTGTGAAGGAGCGGTAGTTCTTCGCGGAGAGTCGTGGACAAGGGTGTGGGAGTGATGACTTTGGAGTGGGTAGCGGCTGCTCCAACACCGCACAGGAGCTGTGCGTTGTGTGGCGAAACTGCGTTTCTAGGGGTCAACGTGTCTCGTCTCACGGATTTGCTTGCAGCACTGCTCCTAGCTACTTTGCTGGCCACGATCGTTCTTGGTCAGCTGTTTTATTCGAACGTTACTTTTTGTACGATGTTCTGTAGTTTTCACCATTACTTGTTGCTGTTAAGGCTCCACCACCAGTAGAGCACTGTGTCCCTACACCACCAAGGTGTAGTTACTTGCAGATTAAAACTGTGTGCCGGATCGAGACTCGGACTCGGGACCTTTGCCTTTCGCGGGCAAGTGCTCTACCATCTGAGCTACCCAAGCACGACTCACGCCTCGTCCTCACTGCTTTTCTTCTGCCAGTACCTCGTCTCCTACCTTCCAAACTTTACAGAAGCTCTCCTGCAAACCTTGCAGAACTGGCACTCCTGTGGCTTAGCCACAGCCTGGGGGATGTTTCCAGAATGAGGAGGAGAGGTTCGCAGAAGAGCTTCTGTAAAGTTTGGAAGGTAGGAGACAAGGTACTGGCAGACGTAAAGCTGTGAGGACAGAGCGTGAGTCGTGCTTGGGTAGCTCAGTTGGTAGAACGCTTGCCCGCAAAAGGTAATGGTCCCGAGTTCGAGTCTCGGTCCGGCACACAGTTTTAATCTGTCAGGAAGTTTCATATCAGCGCACACTCCGCTGCAGAGCGAAAATCTCATTCTGTCGGTACTTGATTTGGCTGGGTGGTGCTTGTCTCCTTAGCTGTCTCCAGCGTCCTATGTTCTACGGAACTTCCAGCTTACTAACTGGTTGTTAATACTGTAATTGTGGAACTGTGGTCTTATTCTGAGGCTTATTATCACCAGCTACAAAGACTTAACCACTGAGCTGCGCCGGGTAGCCGAGCGGTCTAGGGTGTCTTGTCACGGTCCGCGCGGCTTCCCCCGTCGGAGGTTCGAATCCTCCCTCGGGCATGGGTGTACGTGTCGTCCTTAGCGTAAGTTAGTTTAAGTTAGATTAAGTAATGTGCAAGCTTAGGGACCGATGACCTCAGTAGTTTGGTCCCTTAAGACCTTACCACAACTTTCCAACTGAACCACTGAGATGGATAATCAAGTGTCAAAGGCTGTAAGAGTAGGCGAATGTATGCAAAATACTATAAGGGCAAATAAATTGATGACAACGGAGAGGAAAATAAAAATATGTAAAACAGTGTTGTGTCCTGTTTTGACATACTCAGCAGAAACTAGAGCAGAAACGAGGAAGATGAAACAAAAATTAACAGCGGTGGTAATGAAGGTAGTAAGTCAGGTCTAAGGAGTAACCACGTCTGACAAAAGAACAATGTGTCGATAAGGAAACATCGTGGAATACAAAGTACAAATAAGTGGAAGCAAAAGAAATTTGAAGGATTATATGGAAAGGAAGGACCCTTCAAGACTAGATAAGATTTGTAAACACGAACGACTGCAAGGGAAACGACTACCTAGACGGTCGGCACAGCAGTTGGTCCAATACATTCGCGGAATAAGGCAGACAAACGGAAAGAAGAAGGTTTGTCCCCGACTTAAGAAGCTAAGAGAAATCTAGAAGACAAAGTGTTCACCATCTCAGAGTGAGTCAGTGTAGTCTTACTGTTTTCTTTAAGGTCTGAAAAATTGTTATCTTCGTTTTAAAGCCCGCTGTGTGTGACCACACTATTTTCAGTTGTACACATTTATGTAAAGGTGTAAGTTTCCTTTGAGTGTGGCTTGAGCTTGAGTAGTTACTTTGAAATTCAGTTTTGTAGGCGACTCAAAATTATTTTTTTTATTTTAATCAAAGTGGTTGGCAGTAATTTTTACCCTAACTTCGGAAAATATTTTTACACAGCTTTTAAAAGGGTGTGAGTCTGAATTGTGCCCTTCGTAATTGTTAGTTTAAATCAAACCCCAATCTTCCTCTTGGGCTCTTGTTATTGGTTATATTGAAGTTAAGTATAAGTTTCAATGAGCTGCTAGCAATTTACTCGTTGATAAGTAGAACAGCCTATATTAATTCTTATTTAGTCGGTTCAGATCGACGCAACCGGTTATGGCGTTGAGTCAAGTGCCAGCACGCCAGTGGGGAACAACAGAGCGGAGAGGGCTGTGGCAAGACGTCAGCCAATTGCACACTGACCGACCCCTCTCCAGGACGACAACGCGGCAGTAGCGGCCTCTATGCGAAAAGAACATAAGCGCCTCGCCCGACTGGCCGCGGCCCGAGTTCTACAGAAGCTTTAAGACTATCGACCAGAACAGAAACGTAAAACTCTATTACTTCGATTGTATCAGAATTGTTATACTGAAGAGATTTCTTATTTTGTCTGTCGCCATTTACTTGCGACACATCTGTTTAACACAAAGTTGAGTATTGTAATATTTGCCATTTTGTAATAATACTCATTAATCTGATTTGTTTGAATGTCGTCTAGCGACCCGAAAAAGCAGGTTTCTCAGACACCCCATATTCTATGACTAGGTGGTATTCAAAGCAACGTATTTCTTATCATTGCTGAAGTCACTCCGTGGGTAGCCCGGCGCCTAGATCAATTAAGGTGACCGGAATATGGTCATTGTGGTGTCACCGCCAGACACCACACTTGCTAGGTGGTAGCTTAAATCGGCCGCGGTCCATTAGTACATGTCGGAACCGCGTGTCGCCACTGTCAGGATCGCAGACCGAGCGCCACCACAAGGCAGGTCTCGAGAGACGTACTAGCACTCGCCCCAGTTGTACGGACGACATTGTTAGCGACTACACGTACGAAGCCTTTCTCTCAATTGCCGAGAGACAGTTAGAATAGCCTTCAGCTAAGTCCATGGCTACGACCTAGCAAGGCGCCATTAACCATATCTGGAGAGAGTCTCACTTGTATTATCAAGAGATATGTACCACAAGGAAATTAATGTTAAGTAAACCTAAGTTCCGTTCTTTTCTTTATAGCATTCATAAGTATCCTGTTTCAGACCTCACGAAAGACGGCGTGAGTTGACGCGTGCTCTTTCGGCTACTTCTCAGTGTGGCGTAGCTAGCTTGTTACGCCACAACAGTCATAATGTCATATATTGTTCTTAATATGGTGAGGAGATTGTCTTCCAGCTAAATTTTGAGTTAATTTCTGTGCAAGTAATGTTCAAGTACCTGAATTTATCGAAGTTTTTTTGCACTAAAAATTTTTAGTTAAATTCTGTTTCAATTAAGCTCTTTTCAAACACTGGTTTCGAGTCTGTTTTACTATTCAGATTGCTGATTCTACCTGTAAAATAATGTTTACCTAATTGTTTCAAGTTAAATTTTGCTTTAACTGACCCTCAGTGTAAACTTCGCGGTTGAATCTGTTTTGCTGTTCAGATCGCTGAGCCTGTAAAATCACAATTCCTTTAATTGTTTCAAGTTAAATTCTGCTCTAATTAACCCTCTGTTTAAACGTGCCATTTGTACTTCGTTGTTATTTAAACTACTGAGCCTCCATGTAAAATCAAATTTCGCTTAATTGTGTCAAGTAAATTTTGCTTTAATATCTGTCTAAATATTTGATCTGATCGTTGAAACTGCTGAGCTTTTATGTTAAAGCGCAAGTTCCTTAACTATTCTATGGATGCTACCAACTGCCTCAGTAAGTGCAGCAAAAGTTATATTTTGGCGTATCCTTGTCTTGTGGTAAAGTCTTATGGGACCAAACTGCTGAGGTCATCGGTCCCTAGGCCTACACACTACTTAATCTAACTTAAACTAACTTACGCTAAGGACGACACACACACACACACCCATGCCCAAGGGAGGACTCGAACTTCCGTGGGGGGAGCGGCGCGGACCGCGACAGGACGCCCCAGACCACGCGGCTTCCCCGCGCGGCCTCGACTTGGGCTTAGACCTTCTACTCAAGCAGCCCGTTCCTTACTATCTTTCCATATTGTAAACGATTCATTATCTTAAACGTAGAATGATTTCCAAAATAGTTTTTGACTATATTAACATAATAAAACACAGGGTGTTTCAAAATACACTCCTGGAAATTGAAATAAGAACACCGTGAATTCATTGTCCCAGGAAGGGGAAACTTTATTGACACATTCCTGGGGTCAGATACATCACATGATCACACTGACAGAACCACAGGCACATAGACACAGGCAACAGAGCATGCACAATGTCGGCACTAGTACAGTGTATATCCACCTTTCGCAGCAATGCAGGCTGCTATTCTCCCATGGAGCCGATCGTAGAGATGCTGGATGTAGTCCTGTGGAACGGCTTGCCATGCCATTTCCACCTGGCGCCTCAGTTGGACCAGCGTTCGTACTGGACGTGCAGACCGCGTGAGACGACGCTTCATCCAGTCCCAAACATGCTCAATGGGGGACAGATCCGGAGATCTTGCTGGCCAGGGTAGTTGACTTACACCTTCTAGAGCACGTTGGGTGGCACGGGATACATGCGGACGTGCATTGTCCTGTTGGAACAGCAAGTTCCCTTGCCGATCTAGGAATGGTAGAACGATGGGTTCGATGACGGTTTGGATGTACCGTGCACTATTCAGTGTCCCCTCGACGATCACCAGTGGTGTACGGCCAGTGTAGGAGATCGCTCCCCACACCATGATGCCGGGTGTTGGCCCTGTGTGCCTCGGTCGTATGCAGTCCTGATTGTGG
Organism: Schistocerca nitens; assembly: GCF_023898315.1. Classification (NCBI taxonomy): domain Eukaryota; kingdom Metazoa; phylum Arthropoda; class Insecta; order Orthoptera; family Acrididae; genus Schistocerca; species Schistocerca nitens. Next base: position 181,829,748 of record NC_064622.1, on the reverse strand, counting down.
CGCTCACCTGCACGGCGCCAAACACGCATACGACCATCATTGGCACCAACGCAGAAGCGACTCTCATCGCTGAAGACGACACGTCTCCATTCGTCCCTCCATTCACGCCTGTCGCGACACCACTGGAGGCGGGCTGCACGATGTTGGGGCGTGAGCGGAAGACGGCCTAACGGTGTGCGGGACCGTAGCCCAGCTTCATGGAGACGGTTGCGAATGGTCCTCGTCGATACCCCAGGAGCAACAGTGTCCCTAATTTGCTGGGAAGTGGCGGTGCGGTCCCCTCCGGCACTGCGTAGGATCCTACGGTCTTGGCGTGCATCCGTGCGTCGCTGCGGTCCGGTCCCAGGTCGACGGGCACGTGCACCTTCCGCCGTCCACTGGCGACAACATCGATGTACTGTGGAGACCTCACGCCCCACGTGTTGAGCAATTCGGCGGTACGTCCACCCGGCCTCCCGCATGCCCACTATACGCCCTCGCTCAAAGTCCGTCAACTGCACATACGGTTCACGTCCACGCTGTCGCGGCATGCTACCAGTGTTAAAGTCTGCGATGGAGCTCCGTATGCCACGGCAAACTGGCTGACACTGACGGCGGCGGTGCACAAATGCTGCGCAGCTAGCGCCATTCGACGGCCAACACCGCGGTTCCTGGTGTGTCCGCTGTGCCGTGTGTGTGATCATTGCTTGTACAGCCCTCTCGCAGTGTCCGGAGCAAGTATGGTGGGTCTGACACACCGGTGTCAATGTGTTCTTTTTTCCATTTCCAGGAGTGTAAATATCCGGGTTTTAAGGCTTTGTAGCACATATTACATTCATCTTGTAATTATAAATAATACACCAAATGAAAGAGAAACACAAAACGTTTTTCTTATAATTACTCGGTGTGAACACCATCACACATCGAGTCGATAGGCGAAGTATTCCAAAACCTTGATCAATGTGTCAGGAGTAACTGTTGCAATAACACTGTTTCTAAAGTCGGATAGGTCAGCTGGTATCGGAGTCACATACACATGATTGCGTCAGATCGTATGGAGGTCAGGCATAAAATGCTGTGTCAATCGGTCCCTGAGTCCCAGTCCACCGGTCGAATACAACGTCGTTTAACCAGTCTCGTAGTGACCTACGCCAATGGCCGGCGCACCATCTTGCTCCCAAATGAAGATGTGTTGTTCAGCTTCTTCCCATTTGGGGACGGGCCGTAGCTGTAGCTCATCAAGATAAGAAACATCAATTACAGTTGATTCACCGAAAAAGAAAGGCCCATAAACTTCCAGCGGGGATAAAAAAATGGTTCAAATGGCTCTGAGCACTATGGGACTTAAAATCTATGGTCATCAGTCTCCGAGGGGATATTTCTTGGGGCTAAGCAAGGATGATTCGCATTTGTTCAACACGTTTTTCAGTCACTCTTTGTCAGTCCATACATGCTCTTCCCATTGCGTACAGGTATACAGACAAAACTGTTTTGAGTTGCACTTTTATTTGGAGTATTATTTGCAATTTTAAGTTCAACGTAATAAATGCTACAACGCCTTAAAACTGGAATGTTCATTTTGAAACACCGTGTACTTTTCTTGACTGATCGATTTCACCAATTTCTACTTTACCTTTCCATTTAAATTTTTCCAAATGTTTTCTTTTTTTATTTTAAGAGGCACCTTATTCACGGGGGCTTTGTCCTGGATGCAACAGTCTGTTTTCACACCTGCTATTAGCGCTTGATGATTTCCTTATTTGTGTGGTGATTATATTGTCATGACCTCTTAGAATAAACAACATATGAATGGAAACGTGATGCAGTTCTCAACAATACAGCGACCCCTCCAGCGGCCCACGCCGTTGCTTAGCATCAGTCTGAGATGAGTACAATGGCAAGCAACGTGAGTGTTTGTGTCACAATTCAGCAAAACCTTCAAAGAAAAGGGAAACGCAGTAAGAGCGGGAAGCGACAGCAGTCGAAAGGTAAGCCATTTGACATCCGTCATCTCGTGGCGCTCAGAACTGACGCATAACATAAATTCAATGAACATAGAGATCTTTGAAATAGCGGTCATATTTAGGGTAATTTGTATTTTCAAACCAGTTGTTCAAGCGTTTATCATGAGCTATCTCAGGCCGTCTGTATAGGAGAAACTTGAATATTGCAAATTTTGTTATTACAGGAAAACCGGAATACTACAAATTATGAATACTCCTACCAAATAGCCGTGCCAAATGGTTTCTGAATTCGTTCGCATGGATAACGTTCATCAAGTTGAATACATCGTCACGCTCTCTGGACACACACGTTTTCAATGCACTTATCGTCAGGCGTAAGTATTTTATAATATTTTCTAGCGTAATGTAGACATTTAATGCGTTAAGCTATATTTGTGTCAGAAAACTAATTTTTAAGTCATAGTTGTCTTATTAATGGATTCATTTGAAATTGTGGTTTCTGCTTGTACATCTTTAGATTATGTTGGTCGGTTTCATGGTCTTTGTATCAGTGCAGTATGTATCCTCAGTCCCAGCATAGTAGGTCCACACTGCCTTGGCTTGTCTTCCCCTAGTACTGAATCGGTAGAGACAGCTAGAATTCGAGTTGCTACTATGTACAGTGTCTCACTGTTAACGTGGGCAATGAAGTCGTACTGTGGGCCTTAGGCCCTGCACTACAGCCAACATTGGTTACTGCTGTGTTTCATTTCAGTGACAGGAAATCTTTTACTGTCTGCGTAATTCTTACAGTGCTGTTATAATTAAAGTACAGCTACTGAGGAAGTCCATTGTGGGCTGTAATTATCGTACGGAAGCGAAACTTGGTAGATATGCCAATGCGTTAATGCGGACCGATTTACGATGGAAAAAATTAGTTTCAGTTTTGGCTACCAGATGCAAATGTGTCGCTGTACACTGTTTGTACGACGGTATGACATCCATGTTGTTATTTGACAAACCATAAAGTGAGTGAACAGTATGACTGTCGAGAAGAGGGACAGTGGACTGTTGGTGAAACTGTTTCATGTGAACGGCAGCAGTCACGGTGCTGCGTTGAGAGAGTATCGCCGACTGCAAAAGCTGAAAAGAATGAGGAGAGACCCAGTACTATTAAATAGTTTAAAGAACATGATAATGAGATTCGAAACCACACGTGAGCTTGGTATGACATATGGAAGAGGACGGCGTCTTATCCCCGTGCAACTTATTCATGAGGTTGCTGTTGCTGTAAATGACCAAGCAGAACGTGTCCCGGGAAATGCCAGTGCTCGTGGAATGTCACGGGAACTGTCCATCCCAACGTAAATAATACGAAATGTGTTGCGGTATGTTTTACACTGATACACGTACAAGATCCAGACGCTGCAGAAACTGGAACTTCATGATCGGCAGCAACGTTCTGAATTTGCTCTTCGGTTTCTGGCATGGAGCGCAGTTGATGACATGTGGCCGGACAATATTCTCTGAAGTGACGAGGTACATATTACACTATAGGGTGGAATGAATATACAGAAGTTGCATATTGTTAAATCGTTCAAATGGCTCTGAGCACTATGGGACTTAACATCTGAGGTCATCAGTCCCCTAGAACGTAGAACCACTTAAACCTAACTAACATAAGGACATCACACACATCCATACCGGAGGCAGGATTCGACCATTCGATCGTAGCGGTCGAGCGATTCCAGATTGAAGCGCCTAGAACCGTTCGGCCACACCGGCCGGCTGCATACTATTAAACCGCGTGTTGTGCACGAAGAGCTATTGACCCGCAGTACGTGATTGTGTCCTGTGGATTCAAAAGAATCTTTGTTGTCGGTCCGTTCTTTGAAGAGGATACACCCAGAGGACCCGTCAGGTGTATCGTGACATCTGCACGTTCTCGAGACCTCCTTACGCAGCATGCGATTCCTGCTTTGGAAGAGAGCATCTGTATGGAAACCACTAGTTTCACGCAAGATGGGGTAAACCTCATGTCTCTCGCATAGTGAAAGATCTGCTTAACACAACCTTACACGAACGTGTTAGCTCCAGAGGTTTTCCCGTTGTATGGCCTGCAAGATCGCCAGATCTGAATACACGTGATTACGGCTCTGGGGATATCCAAAAGAACGCGTTTCCCAATGACACTTTCTGTCTGTAGGTGCTCTGAAGGCCAGTATACAGTAATACGTCCCTCAGATTCCACCGGAAATGCTGTGAGCATCTTTTGATCACGTCCTTTTACGGATACAGCATCTCGCCATTATCTCCGTGCTCATTCTGAACAAATTGTGTAAGCGACGGCTTAATAAAAGCAATATTATGACTTTCTCACTAGCTTGGCCTTTCCTGCCCACGTGGCGTTTCTAATCCATTACATATGGTAATAATCCTATTCGTCTTTCTCGCATCCACAGCACCTGGATTGCATCTGGCAGCCGATATAGTAACTAATTGGTTTCGCGAGTAAATCAGTTGAGGATGGACGCATTATCTTTTCTGCCAAGTTTTGGTGTCATATGATGATTACGCCTCACGCTGGACCTTGCTGAGTAGGTCCACTTTAATTAGCTATAATCACCCGGCACTTGACCTCTTACGCCGCTGTGTACTCTGATGCAACACATGTAGTCCCATCGACGACAAGCTCGTTAAGTGGCACACACACGAGCGAAGTATCGCCGTAATACCGCGAGCAGTATGTTGTTGCCTGCAGTCGGTTACACACTAGCAATTTACCGAGAGACTTCAATCAGTATTTCGAGCGCCATTATGTCAGTAAGTTGAGTTAATGAAAATTATGTGCTACGTCTAACAAAACTGCTTATTTTGATGAAGTCACTTAAAAATATAAGAGTTTAAATGTTTTAAGCTTGTTTCGCAGTGATTTTGGTTCTTTGAAACTAATATATCGTATAAAGAAAATGATCAGACTTAAATTATATTCTACTTACATAAAGAAAACTTGATAGTGCCCACAATTTTGGAGCTATCTTAGATCAGTACATAATTTACTAACTTTTCTAATTCCACTTTCCTGTCTCTCTATTCATATTGTTTTTATTGTTGCAGAAGTAATTTATTTACTCTTGAAGGAACACTTAATGGTAAAACACGGCACTAATATTCAGGAGAAAGGCTGTTCAAACTGCTATCCTATATACAAAATTAGGTTTCTTGTGATTTCTCTAAATTGCTTAAGACGAATGCCAAGATGTGTCCTTTCAAAAAGGCACAGCAGGTTTCCTTTTTTGTCCTTCCCCAGTTCGAGCTTAGGGTCAATTCTTAATCACCTCGTCGTCGACACTAAAATATTTACATTTTGATTCAATTATGTGATTTCCTTTCATACTCTTTCTGCGTGATTGGCTGATTTTATTTGTAGTGTGTGATTTAGGACCATTTAGGCAGGTTTCATGCATTAATTTTACAGGATACCTCTTTTCAAATTACTAGCCTTTGTCTGTATTATGTTATATTTTTTATCCACGTCAAGTGAGCTACGTACACACTACCAATCTGAAATTTGGAAACATATTTTGAAGTCCTCAGTTCCGTCAGAGCCGTGCCCACGATATTTGCTTATTTTCATTGTGAGTTTCTGCGGGTTGACCTATAAGTGCTACAGACTCGGCAGAAGCATTTCCAATTACGGCATGGTCAGTAATAGGTACGCAATCTGTGATTTTCGCCGCAACAAAACAACATTCGTTCCATACACCTAATTAATCGATGTATAAGTCCTAATGGAGATTGATTTCTCATCTCACCGATGCAGATAATTGAGTTTCATATCTATTCCTCTGAAGAATTTCCAAAATACACTTAATTTTGACAAAGGGAAATGCTTCATTGGGCTTATAGATTTTACGAATTTTTCATTTTTTTGTCATTTTATTAATCTTTATTTTTTCCGTTTGTATGTTTCAGTCGGCAGAGACCCACTCTTCCAGAAGGCTCTACGTTTATGCTCTGGTTGCCCCAGACTAATAACGCTCTCGCTACAGCTCCAATCCTTTGGGAAATAAATCTGAGGTCTTTTTTCACCTTTACAAAACCCAAACGCAACATCGAAAAGCTGCCTACTGGACGAATAAAATACACTTATTGTACAGGCTGCAGGTGTAAGTTTTATTCTAAATTCGGCTTATAAATTCGTCGATCCAAGATGTCATTGTTCTCACTTGTCGGTTCGTGTAATGGGATACCAAGTTGGTTTATACAAGGAAGCATGCAAATTAGGTCGACGTTGTAGCTTTCTGTATCATTTGGCAGAATCTATAGAGTCAGACGGTGGTTATCCGTGCGATTAATTCGAAGTACTGAACATTTTTGGAGCTTCTCACCTCCATACACAGCAAAATCTCGAGGTTTGGAACATAGTTTATACTATATTTTCCTGATGTACTGCTCATGTCTTTAGTTTTAGCAGAAGTTACAGTCTGATCCTTCATTTTCTGAATAAGTGAAAGACATGATAGAAGATGTGAACTATGTATAACCACGAACAGTGACTGATTGTTAGCAATAAGCTCGTGTGTCGTTTGAATAAATTTACAAATAATCAGGCAATTATATTCACTCTGACAACCGTTTTATTTTCAGCAGAATAGTAGCTTTTATAAAAGTAACTGATAAATAAAATGAACGACTGTGAACGCGCAGTTCCTGTTGTTTCCACACTAATTATTTGGAAGTTTGCACGGGCGTGTGTTGTTTCACGAGAGATTGCCAATATTCAGGTATATGACAGGAAAGATCATTCTAAACAAAAAAGTCAAGTAAACATAGGATCTAAAACGCATACCTTAGGAGCTATCAGCAATTCATGATCTCCGATACTGTGAAACAAATCTCTTTTGCTGCAAGCTCTTTGCCTTCCATATTTTGGGAAGTGGTATTATGCACCAAAACAAGAAAAAAATGTCCAGTAAACATGTGCTCTAAAACACATACCCTAAGAGCTATGAGCACTCGTTCATCTTCACTACTTTGAAATACAACTCTTCCAGTGAAGTTTGCAGTTTCTGTCGTCCAAGTTTCATTCCCGTATTGATACTACACTCCAAATCAGTACTTCCAGAACAGACTTTTAGGTTCGTATTAGGTATTCATATGTTTCACTTAAAATAATATTTTCTTCGTATTGCCCATCTACTTTTTGTTCTTTCTTTATTCTGCCAGCTGAAACGGAGTATCTGTCTGGTGCTCGTTGACTTCGGCTATTTTTCTGTTATTACGTTGAAATCTTGTGCTCAGTCCTGTTAAACTTTGCTACTGTCAGTAACATATTTCGGTATTTTGTGTTTAATAAACTGTTAGCAATTAGTGGTCTTGTGTTTACTGTTGATGACTCTCGATTATGGAGCCCCGGGTTCGATTCCCGGCAGGACGGGAGATTTTCTCCCCTAGAGGCAGTATGTGTGTGTGTGTGTGTGTGTGTGTGTGTGTGTGTGTGTGTCTTTTGTCCTCATCATCATTGTATCGTCGTCAACACGCAAGTCGCCGAAGTCGCGTCAACTAAAAAGACTTGCACTGGGTGGCCGATCTACCCAGAAGCAGTAGACGTGTACTGTACTACTTCCTCAGCATGTTCCAGTACACAGAGCGGACTACACTCTGCACGGAGACACTCCAAAAATATTAACGAACTCATAATCAAATGTAATGATATGAAAACATCAAAGATGAAACTTCTGTGAATTGATAAACAAATAGAGCCACTGCGTTCGATTTATTTTGCATGAAGGATTTTGTCATTAATTAAACTTATTTTTGTAGCTGTGCTGTGTCAGGATGAAGTTCATACATTAAAATCACGCAACGAAACCTTCAGGAATTATTGTGAAATGTGCAACTCCAGCATGCACTTCCATGTTCTGAAGAGCAGCTTGCATCCAGTGTTTCACAGTCTGGGTTCTAATATCATGTCTACAGTATATGTGAGTTTAATATTACTATTTAAATGAAGTTGTTCCTTCGAGATGACTTTGTGTTGTCAATAAATTTGACAAAACTTTTGGCTACGTAAAATTATAATAATTTCAACCATTTTAATCTTGCAATGGATAACTGACGGAATTTCTGACGATTTAAACAGTAAATCTCACAATATCAAGTGCCAGCAAAGTTAATATCAATTTTGGATTGGTTCGTTCCGTAAACGTCAGGGTTTTGTTGTTATGATATTGTGACCAAAGATGTATCTCCTTACCTCGCTAGCAAAGAAATACTGCGATGAAGTGTTGCATGGTCCTGACGTCACCCGTTCTCGCTGAATGTCGTTACTAGAAAAAGCGCCCTTTGGTATCCATTTTATAATAAATTATATTACTCTGGAAGTTCAGGCTGTAGATAGACCACAGCTGGAAAAACCCTTTTGTAAAGACCCAAGAGTGATAGCTAGACAGGATATGGCTTGTAACTAACACACGGAACCAGAGTGATAGCAATGCACGCAAGAGTGAATTTATACATTGGCTTGCGTGCGTCTTTATTAAGAGTTTTCACTTGACCGAACATGCAACAATCCTTACAGTTCCTGATGTTTCTAATTGAGCTGATAAATTCAAATTTCCACTTAATATTTAAACCTCGTTACACTGCCCAGTTCCTTTCCCAATTCTATATACATGATTTTCTTTAATTGACAGTAACACTACTTTTGTAAGTTAGTAGTCTCTTCCCATTCCTCTCAGTCTTCCGCTTAGCTGAAATGTCCGTCAATCACGAAGCTTCTCGTTATTCTCCAAAATATGTTTAAATCTTCTTTCTTGATAGTGGATCTTCACCGGATAATACTGCGGTATTCTCTTCTTTTCTCGTTCTTCCAGTCAAACTTCCTTAAATGCGTACATGCACCGACATCTTCTAGAAGTAGAGTTCGTCAAATAGGACTCCCGTTCCACCATTACGCTTCGACACGATGATAATGTAAGACTCACGGCAGTTAATCTATAAACAAATTTCACGCTGCGTTACGTCGTGATACTCCTCGCTTAATGTTCCATTTACCGGCACCGTCTAACCTGCTGTTTCACTATCGTGACACACTTAAAGTCCCACAACACTTGCGTACTTCCATTACATCTTACTCTCTCCCTTCCACTCCCCACTATCAGCTGTCCCCTCTTTCCGTTTCAGAACATAGGTAGCATCCATGTTGCTAAACCGTTATCCTGGAATCCGATACCAGTTGCAGCCTGTCCATCTAAGCTAGCAATGGAAACAAGAATTTGATTGAAACTTCCTGGCACATTAAAACTGTGTGCCAGATCGAGACTCGAACTCGGGACCTGTGCCTTTCGTGGGCAAGTGCTCTCCCAACTGGAAGAAAGGATTTCACGGAGACATGGCTTAGAAGCAGCCTTTCTTCCAGGAGGTATGCAGAAGAGCTTCTGTGAAGTTTGGAAGGCAGGAGACGAGGTACTGGCGGAATTAGAGGTGTGAGGAGGGGTCGTGACTCGTGCTTGGGTAGCTTAATTGGCAGAGCACTTGCCCGCGAAAGGCGCAGATCGCGGATTCGAGTCTCGGTCCGGCACACTGATTTAATCTGCCAGGATGTTTCATAGCAGCGCAGACTCCACTTTACAGTGAAAATTTCATTCAAGAATTTGATTTTCAGTATGTCACATGGTTACTGACCGAATTTACAAAATTAAAATGCTCTCATAATCCATCATTAAGATGTATAAACTTTTCTTTAAAATTTAATTCAATAAGACAAGTACTACTGTTAGAAATGTGTGTTTGCATTGAGGCAGCGTAACCGAAGGCGAACAGATACTAGACTCACGTCGTATACGAGAGTGAGAGCACTTAATGAATTCCAGTAAAGTTTAACATAATTTCAAAACTTAACGAAACTTTTTCTCTCCGACACTTCCCCCCCCCCCCCCCCCCCCGCCACACACATACACACACACACACATACACACATACAAAATGTGAGAGGAAAAAAGTTTATCGATTACTACAGAGTGTTTATAATTAAACTGATGGTGTTCCGAGAGTTGCAGTGCGGGCTGTATAAATAATAGTTACACCTAACGGGGCATGGTACCTAATACAGCCGGCTGGGCTGGCCGAGCGGTTCTAGGCGCTACAGTCTGGAACCGAGCGACCGCTACGGTCGCAGGTTCGAATCCTACCTCGGGAATGGATGTGAGTGATGTCCTTAGGTTAGTTAGGTTTAAGTAGTTATAAGTTCTAGGGGACTGATAGCCTCAGAAATTAAGTCCCATAGTGCTCAGAGCTATTTTGTACCTAATACATTTATTTATAATGAAGTACTGTACAGTGCAACTTCCATATTAAAATATTTTGATATACAACACTTTACATAGCGAGACACAGGTTCATTCACAAATTAACTGCATAATTTTGTACAGAAATAGTTAAAATAAATGATAATATGTTACACTTGAAACAAGCAGTAAGTTATCCGTAAACATCAGTTAACTAGAATTAGAACGTATAGTGGCAGTTATTTTTGGCTCAAATAACAAATCTCTTCAATCACTTGTAGTGCCTCATTTCTAATCAGATTCACTCAGTATCAGGGGACGAAATTCGACTACACTAATCTTGCTTTACTTGTTGTTGATATTCACCTCATCACCTCCTTTTCAAGATCCCTAAGTTATTGGTTATCTTCTTTCTTTGCTTAGAGGACTGCTGCGAACTTAACAGCTTAACGGAAACTCGTTGGTGGTAGTGATATTGACAGGGATACAGCGTTCGCTTTACTTAACATGTCAGCTGTATAAAAACGCGGCGACGCGTTGGGGCTAAGCTGTTTGTGGTTACCTGCCAGTGGCAGCTGCTCCTTCCTGATTAATGGTCTCTGAGGGAGGGCGTCTGAATTGCTCATCTGTTCTCACTGTTGGCCACCGACGAAGTGTACAGACCACGCGCTATGAGCGTAACACAGGGAATGTTCACAAACACTGAGATAATCTAGCAACGCAACTGTATCTAAAGTCTCCTTCCTGGCAAGAATGTCATCCCCCAGAAGACATGGTCGGATATCAGTGTAACTTCGTATATCTATACACCAGTGGGAGATATGTTAAAGATAAGCGTTGCAATTCTCAGTTATAGGTATAACAGTCAACACAGTGTTGAGGTTTGTTACCAGTTCTGGAAGGGTAAGTAAGGGGCGTGAATAGCGCCAGATGTTGAGTGATCACTATGAAGGTAATGGAGGTACCGCATATTCGAATGAGATGGCATGATGAGTACATGACAAAATATGAAAGGAGCCTCCTTGTGGGTACCCATTTGGTCACTCGTGCAGTATACAGATTTCTGGGGCTTTTTGATGAACAGTGGCCCGATGTTCAGTGAATGGGAACATAAAGGTAAACGAACTCGACATCAATGCTCCAGTCGACACGGCTGATCACCATAAGGGAGGATCGCCATAATGAGCGGCCAGAACATCATAACCACCTCATATCCATGCCTCCCATCAGAGCACAAGTCATAGACTACATGCAACGTTCTGTATCATCCTGAACCATTGCTCTTAGACTAGCCAGATTAGGGAATTAGCGTCTCACGCGTTAGCTGTCGTTGACATTACAACACAAGCGGCTGGGTCTGGACTGGTGCATGGAACTGAAACCATGAAATGCTGATGAACGGTGCCGAATTATGCTCAGCATTGAATCGCTCTTCTGCACCATCCGTATGATGGTCGTCGGTGGGTATAGAGGCAACCTGAAGTGAGGTCCCATTCTTCGAATCTTTTGGAGCAGCACTGCAGTGTTACTCTTGGTATGGAGAGCCTACAGGAATGACTTCAGGTCACGGCTGTCAAGTCTGAGGGAACTCTGTGACAGTGTCAAGATGGCATGATGCTCTTCAGACGTGTTACATATCTCTGTGAGCTATCTACGTGATGTCGAGGTACTCCAATGGCCAGCACGATCCGAGATCTGTCCACAGTAGTGCATGTGTGGGACGAGCTAGGATGTAAAGTCTCCCCTAGTCCCCAGGATATCAGGGACCAGTTACAACAATTGTGGACTAGCTTACCTCAGGAGAGGATACAACGACTTTATGACATGCATCCATACCGTATCAGTGCGTACATCCAGGCCAGAGACGAATGATTCAAATGGTTCTGAGCACTATGGGATTTAACATCTGAGGTCATCAATCCCCTAGAACTTAGAACTACTTAAACCTAACTAACCTAAGGACATAACACACATCCATGCCTCAGGCAGGATTCAAACCTGCGACTGTAGCGGTCGCACGGTTCCAGACTGAAGCGCCTAGAACCACTCGGCCACTGTGGCCGGCAGGCCAGAGACGGAGCAACGTCATACTATTACGTGTGTTCGTGCTGCCACGTTCCTTGTAAATATGAGACGGCATCTTAATCACATGCCCTTTTAATCTGTGAGGTTTCACTTCATTTCCTCCTCCGCTTCTGGGTGCTTAACTGTTTTAGTGACGCAGAGTCTCGGAGGCAACTCTCTCCTAACTTCTCCTTACTACAATTTTTCGAAGTTGGTTTAAAAAAACTATCTGGCTGTGTTTTCATCTGACCAATCAGGGCCTCAACGTTAACCTTAAGCTCCGCCTACAAAAATTCTGTCTATCCAATGAGAAACGTTATACTTTTCGTGGTGGGGCAATGTTTTTAAGGTTTGCAATGTAACAGAGACGCGAAAAAGTCTCACGCTAAAACTTGCAGCTGGTGTGGTCCTTTTAGCGTTATAGTAAGATCTATACTGTTCTTCTGGAGGGCTCTATCTATTAACATGGGCTGGGAGGTGGTCCTGACGTAGCGGAGACGCGAAAAAGTCTTACGCTAAAACTTGCGGTTGGGGTGTGGTCCTAGAGGTTAGCTGGCGACGTGGGTATCCGTCCCTATTTGTAGGGCCTTCCAGCTTAACACGGTTCTGCTCTCGGCTTCTGTTCTCGTTTCTCCCCTCGGAACTGCGTCTGTCTCACGGTGGGAAGGTATGACATGAATTTAGGCATTCTTGTGTTAGTCTGTGGTATTCCATTTGCTCACTCGTTACTCGTATTACTGTGGTTAATTTAATGTCAAGAATTATTCGGAGCTATGTGACGTACTACTGGATTTGCTTATCATGTCAGGGTTTTCATGGAAGGTGTTGGATTTGCCTGACACCTTACATATCACCACCCTTCTAACTTAATTTTTGCACTGAATTTAGGCAATGATTGAATCGTTGTCTAAGTCAGTCAAAAATTATTCCTTTATCTAAATTTTGTAGCCTACTGATCAGCCACGTTATTCTGGTTCTATGCCAGTTTGTATTACTAATTTATATTTTTATATTCTTCCACATTATTCTCAAAAATGACAAGAGAAGAATATTTTTATGCTATTATTAATTTTTAATTATTTTCTTTCCTTATTTAAGTGTGAAGTTTGTTTTTTAAGAAGTTTGTTATCGAAAGTGAGGAGTCTTTCACATCGATTTTCTTAGAAATATTGTTTTTATAAATGTAGTAATTAAGTAAAATCTATTCCTATCACATTTTCTAAATATCATGTACAAGTAAAATGTTTTTGTTTCTAGTCACTCATGTCAATATTGTTACACTAACAAATAAGAATTATTTCCAAGAATTGCTTTGACAAAGAAATATACATACACAAGTATTGAGATATTATCCTAACAAATGGTACAAATGTTAAAAAAAAGGGAAAATATCTAACAAGATAATTTTTTATTCTTTGTTTTTATAAGGAGAAAATAAGTAAAATATAGTTATTCTTTTATTTTTATGAGGAGAAAATAAGTGGCATATAGTTTTAGTGTTTATTATGCCTTACGTTTGTTCTTTATATACTGTCCATTTCAGAACTAATGACTTATTTTTATCTATAGTCTATTTCTTTTACTTAAGTCCATAGGCAATGACTGTTATTTTGTAGTTTATTAGCTGTCTGGTGTGCTTAACTTATTTAGTTTTTCACACGTTTCTTTGGCACAATTCCTACATCACATAATTTGATTTCACACATTCAGACAATCCTACGAATGTTTAAGCATGAGGTTGGCGAATGTTTTTTGCACAAAAGTGATGGACTTGAGCGAGATGGATGTGGGCAAGTATTTGATGTACAGCTTCGTTCGTCGTTGCTTGTTGGCTTTGCAAGTGTGTCTTGCTGTTATGGAGGTCCCATAATGGAATGGAGCTGTGAGTGCAGAATCTCGTGTTTTACTGGCTTTGTATGCGTGAAAGTCATCGTTATGTGTCGCTGAAAGCGGTCGTTTTTCGTTGTAATACTTCGCAGACGACTAGTTTACAATAGGATAGGGATTTGGGAAGGTATGTCGTCTATTCTTCACCCATCTTCTTTCTTGGTCTCAATCTTGCGAATCTTCAACTTCTGTTCTTCCTGCTTTTTCTCTGCTTCTTACTTGATTCTTGGTTTTTCTCTGGGAAGGAAATGGAATTATTTATTGATAACTAGTCGCTTTGAAGTTCTCCTCCTAGTAACAGTTTGATAAATGGTTTGGGCATGTCATTTCTACGTTGTGGACGTTTCCTCCAGTTTCGTGCATCAGCGTGCTGTTTAATAGTGGTAGTCTGACTTTTACACATATTTTTTTGCCAGTGGTGGCTTGCTCAAGCCGTCTTCTCGTCACACCGTTTTTTTGCTCGCTCCGCTGAGTCGGGGCGCTCGGAGACCCTTCCGGCATTCGGCATCCCGTCGCGTCTCTGCAGGGCTCTGCCACTGTGTGGCTCTGTGTTCTGTCCCAGCAGGGATCTGCCTAGCGGGCAGATTTATTGCCCACTTCCGATACAAGGGCCTTCTGTTGGTCTCGCTGTCCTTTCCTTTCTCTCGATGCTTCTGCCTTGTAGGAATCGTGTCTTGCTAATTACGTGCTTTTCTTTCTTGATACTTCTCGCGCTGCAACTTGTGGGTCGTTGCAACTGGTCTTTGCTGGAGTTTTTACAATGGTTCTTACAAAAAGTTTTACTTACAATCATCTAACACATGTCTATTACCTACATTGTTTTACGCCTTCTTAAAAACTTTACAAATTTTGGCGCCCTTTCCTTGTTACAATTCAAAGATATTTTGAGAATTCTCAAATTCGTTTTTTATTTTTATGTAGTGTCATGGTGTATAGCATTTTAGTGTTTCATGCTGTTAGATTATCTACGTTTTATCCCTTCACCTTAATCTATGGTACTATTGGTGTTATTTTTGTTTTTGTTTTTATTGAAACTACTTTCTTTTTCCCACCTTCCTCTCTCTATTCATTCTTCTTTCTTATGGCGACCTTATCTGCAACATAATCTTGAAATATTGTGCTAATTATTTACCAGTAATAAAATTAACCTTCAAACTTGTACTGAAAGTGTTTAATACTGCCAGTCTTAGGTAAAAATACCTCTGCTTTATCTAGTAAAATACCCTCTAATTCTCTTTACTGTGTTCCGAAATACCTTGAACTTCTTGCAATTTTTCGTTGATTTCTTTATGGACTTCTAACATGAGTTGAGGCGATTCCCCCTTTTGTGCATACCTTTCTAATTCTTCATCCTCTTTATCTCGTATCATTCTTAATTGTTTGTTTATGACTGGTTTATCTTCTAATTTTAGCTTTTGCTCAAAGAGAAGTGTGACATTCCTGAATGTTACGCTACATTTCCCCATATCTATTATCGCTCATCTCTCATTTAAAAAATCTGCACCTAAATCAAATCTACATTTAGTTTAGGTATGATCACAAAGTTGGCTACGATCTTTTGACCTTGACACGAAAGAGTTAACCTTGTTTGTCTCGTAACTTCTGCAGCATTGTTTCTAATAGGACCTCTTACTTTAATCTTACGTGTTTTTCAGAACTGGCAATTCCACATTGGCATTACACTGCATGAAGAAAGTTCTGTCAGTTCACTTCCGCTATCAATTACAATATTGACTGGGATGTGCTTTGCCATGGCCTTCACAATTGGTTGAATTTGAAAGGGTTGGTTCTGTTCTTCTTCTTCTTGCATCAACGAATCCTGCACTGAATCATACATGAGTCTTTTTAGGAATTTCCCTTGTGAATTCGAACTTTCTGTAGGATAAGCCACAACTGCTACTTCTCTCTCTTTTATTTCCTCTTCTCTGTTTCTTCCTTCATTTACGCTTTCTTCAACATCCTCTACTTTTTCCTCATCCTCGTCTATCTTCTCCTTCTTCGTCGCTACTTCCACATAATCGCATCTAAATGCTCTAATTAACGCTTCATAGCTTCCTTCATTATGTACGTTGGGTCGTGTGCCCACTCGTAACTTATTTTCAACTTCTGTCGACTGCGCATTATCCTCATTGAATTCGCTTTCCCTGGTTTCCATCTCAAATAGCTCTGCAATACTCATTACTTCGTCCTTTCCTCCTACATTCGTTGTGCATGCCCCTGGTAATTCATCTTCCTCGTCAGTATTCTCCAAATTAATTTCGTTGCAACACGATATTGTTATTTTCTTGTCTTCAAATGGTTCAAATGGCTCTGAGCACTATGGGACTCAACTGCTGTGGTCATTAGTCCCCTAGAACGTAGAACTACTTAAACCTAACTAACCTAAGGACATCACACACATCCATGCCCGAGGCAGGATTCGAACCTGCGACCGTAGCAGTCGCACGGTTCCGGACCGCGCGCCTAGAACCGCGAGACCACCGCGGCCGGCTTCTTGTCTTCGTTTTCATCTGGTCCCTGCGGATTTGTTTCTTCCATCTCCTCTTCTCGTGATAAGATTTTTACTTCTCTGTTCAGGGTGCTGCAATTGTCGTGGGTCGGTGCGTCATTCTCTTTGGCATGGGCGCTTCGCTGTCAATTCGACCGTTTATAGGGGTTTGGTGGTCTTACCTCCACCTCTTCTATCTGTATTCTCTTTTCTTGTTCAGCTTGTTGATAGTGGTTTCTTTGTTGATAATTTGTCGGTCTATTGGTTCCCCAGTACCCGTTCCGGTTGTCGTTATTCCCTCTGTAATAGTTGTTGCCGTTCCTGGGTGAATTATAGTTATTGCCATATTCTCTTCTAAATCCATAACCGGTTCTTTGTTGAAATCTATTGTCGTTTCTTGGTGCGAAGTTATCACACGGTTCGTAATTATTGTTCCTTCGTACTGTGTCTTGTGGATTCCACTGCTTTTTGCTTTCGTTTTCACGTGCGCTTCGTCTTTTTCTTGCGTAATCTTCCGAAAATATGAACTCTAGTTCCCTTAGAATAACTTTAAATGCTTCGACGTCATTGCCTCCGCGAACTACTAATGACTGCTGGTATTTGAATGGTAGCTTCATCGCGCATAATTTAATGAACTCTCCGTCACTGTATGGTACATCTAAGCATTGATTTTACTTTGCCATTAATTCGAAAAATTTCACGGGACTCTTCTCTCCTGAATTTTCAAAATATGGGTTCTGTAATAATTCGTACTTCACTCTGTTCTGTGCTTCGCTGGACCAATATCGTGAGAGAAACTTCTCTCTGAAATCTTCGTACGATCGGCATGTCGCTGCAACATTCTGCATGGTTTCTGCGACTGTTCCTGACATCTGTGCACATATAAAGTCTAATTTGTGTGCTAGCGTCCAGTGTTCTGGTAATCCTACTCGGAATTGATCAATAAAAGTTTGTGGATGTAATGAGTTTCCTTCTCGAAAGTGTTGAAATTTTCTGACTGTGAGGAAATGATCGTTGTCGTACTTCGTCATAGTTCCACATGAAATCCACGGTTCTTCGCCACTTTTGTTTCTGATCATTTCCCCTGTCGTTCTTTCCGGTTGTGGTAGATCCATTGGATATTGTCCACTGTAACTTTCGCGTACCTGCGGTGCAGGCTGTCTGATTTCACGTATGTTACTTTCCGCCTGTGATTGGAATCGCAAATGCATGATATCTTCGTTAATTGCTTGTTTTTCCGGTGCTGTTACAGATACGGATGTGGTTGCAGACTCTGTGCTTGTTCGATCCTGTTCACTACGCTCTTCAATCGTTTGCAACAACTCTGTTCGCAGTTTCTGAAATTGTCGCTTCGTTTGCGCTTCTATTTTGACTTTGCGGTTGTCACATCTTTTCAGCGCTGTTTTGTGATACGTTTGTGTAACGCACTGTTTTCAACAACTTCACGCGCTGTACCTGCTGCTTGTCTAGTAATTTCGTTTATCTGTTTCTCTAGTTTCTTGACTTCTCCCTGGGTGTTGTTACGTAATGTTTTGATCTTGTCCTGAATGTC
Organism: Schistocerca nitens; assembly: GCF_023898315.1. NCBI lineage: Eukaryota > Metazoa > Arthropoda > Insecta > Orthoptera > Acrididae > Schistocerca > Schistocerca nitens. The sequence goes on along the minus strand of NC_064622.1, from coordinate 181,811,544 downwards.
ATTACGCAATGTTTGTACGTCCGCTTGTACCTTGTCAATGTCTGTTCTCAATTGATTGTAACCTGTTATTAAGTTTCCTATCACTTCTCGAGATTCTTTTGCCTCGTCTTCAATATGACTCAGGTGTAACTGAATTTTTTTGTTTTGTTCTTTAATCGCACGCATTTGTCTCGTGGTTTCTGCATTTTGTTTCGTCATTTCTGCATTCTGAATTTTAATTTGGTTCGCAATTTCTTTATTTTGTTTTGTCATGGTTTCCGTCATTAATTGTAATAATTCTGCCAGATTGGCGGGTCCTATTGCGTTTTCTTCTGACGACCTACGCTCTGTGTTTTCGCCCAAGTGTTGGTTCGCAACCGATTGCATGGAACTGTGCGGTGACACGTTTCTGCCCGAATTCCTTGTACTCTGTGGTGAGGGAGCTCTGATTACTTGTACTATGGGTTCTACGTATGCAAGACGCAAGTTAGAATCGTTATCGACTGTCTCTCTACGTTCCTGCTCCTCTGTCGTATGCTGACTTATGTTTTATATGCCTTGACGTACATTATCCTCGTTATGGTGCGTTATATGTCCTATTTCTCGCGATACTGCATCGTCTGTTGTACTGTCCTCTATTCTCTGTCCATTCTAATGCTGGGTCTCTACCTCAATTCGGTCAAGGTCTCGATCTGCCATTGCTAATCTTTCCGAATCCCTTATTTTCTGTTTTAAAAGCAATTCACACGCCCTACTTCGCGTCAACATGCGCTCATACGATCTCATGCGTTTCATAAACTTTTTGCACACACGACTTGACAATCAATTCACTTACTTGTTGGGTCAGAACCAACTGGTCAACGATGTATCCGCCACCTGTGCGCTTGCATTGGAGAGAAACCTTAATTCTAACAATATTAAAATTCATAACTTAATTATGCTATTGTCTCTGCTAGAATGTCTCACTATATATTGAATACTTTCTTACTATCTATCGCTGCAGCTACTGTTTACAACTACTTATAACTTAAGGGAAAAAAATTTTTTTACTACGAAAATTTTTTAACAGGATATTTTTCTGACCTAGTTAGGCATGTGGTCGTCTTTCATTCATGGTATTTTACCATCCTGGCAGGGTCGCCATTTTCTAACATTCTGCATGATGTTTGTTCTATATCATATCTCCCTACCACTTTCGCGCAACGACGCTCTGGGTGTGTTTTTTAGGGAATTGACTAGTTTGAACCTGGGACCTGTTGCTGGTAAGGAGACGCCAGACCACACATGACATGTAGAGTTCAGAAGAATTCAGTGAGACTAGCGATGATATAACCAAATACTTAATGATTTCAGCGTCAGCTCCACTGCACTCCCTGTAACAGAATCTTAATACTAACTAAATTTAGTGGAAGGGGTTCAAGGCTTTCCTATTTTTAGTTAGCTGGTAAAATAACGTCGAAAAAGCAGTTAAGTTTACCATTGGAAATTTTATTCTACTCACAAAACATTGTTTATCAATCGCAATATTGATAAAAGGAAATGTTTTAATACAGGATGATAAAAACCAACTTCGTTCAACAAAAATATGAACGAATATTCCCTGAGTGGGTTTCCAAGTTCTTCAATGGATCGAAGGATGACCTATGCCATGTCACATCTATAATCTAGGTTTAAATTAAGTTTCACAAAAGAGAAAACTATGAAAATGGCCTACAGTGACTCTCAATTATCTTTAATTGCTTATCTAACTTGTCGTAAATTACAGTGGCTGATGTGGCTTCTCAATAACTATATAACAGAAAAATCATCGCGTTTCAGATTTTTACTTCAAGTGGCAAATGTGAACACCATGAGCTTTAATTGACGATCGACACTAGTATTACGCAAAAAGGGGGTGTAACAGATGAGACTTCTGCAGTTCTGAGTGAAGCTTTATGCACTGTTAAGCGGCACTTTGTGCGTTCATTACCTTGTCGGTGTTCGTCATGGGGTGGCGGACAGCACAGCTCCGCTCACCTCGCCGTCTCGGAAGCAACTCTCTCCTAACTTCTCCTCACTACAATTTACCGAAGTTGGTTTAAAAAAAAACATCTGGCTGTGTTTTCATCTGACCAATCAGGGTCTCAATGTCAACATTAAGCTCCGCCTACAAAAATTCTGTGTATCCAATGAGAAACGTTATACTTTTCGTGGTGGGGCAATGTTTTTAAAGTTTGTATCGTAACAGAGATGCGAAAAAGTCTCACACTAAAACTTGCAGCTGGTGTGGTCCTTTTAGCGTTATCGTAAGATCTTTCTTCTGGAGACCTCTAGCTTTTAACATGGGCTGGGGGGTGGTCCTGACGTAACAGAGACGTGAAAAGTCTCACGCTAAAACATGCGGTTGGGGTGTGGTCCTAGAGGTTAGCTGGCGACGTGGGTGTCCGTCCCTTATCGTAGGGCCTTCCAGCTTAACACGGTTCTGCTCTCGGCTTCTGTTCTCGTTTCTCCCCTCGGAACTGCGTCTGTCTCACGGTGGGAAGGTATGACATGCATTTAGGCATTCTTGTGTTAGTCTGTGGTATTCCATTTGCTCACTCGTTACTCGTATTACTGTGATTAATTTAATGTCACGATTTATTCGGAGCTATGTGACATACTACTGGATTTGCTTATCATGTCAGGGTTTTCATGGAAGGTGTTGGATTTGCCTGACACCTTACACCTTCACGTTTCCACTTTAGTATCACATCGGAAACAATGGACCTAGGGGAGTTTAGGAGTGTGTAATTCTCGCATACAGACGTATGTCACAAGTGACACCCAATAACCTGACCACGTTCGAAGTCCGTGAGTTCCGCGGAGCGCCCTATTCTGCTCTCTCACAATGTCTAATGACTACTGAAGTCGCTGACTGGAGTACCTCGCAGTAGGTGGCAGCACAATGCACCTAATATGAAAAACGTTTGTTTTTGGCGGCGTCCGGATACTTTTGATCACATAATGTACGTTACCACTTCGTCAACAGTTCTTGCTCGACGCGGAAGATAATACAATTGTTATACATCTGTTTATGCGTTTCCTGGCCTTTGTAAGCTCCACAATTTCTTTCCCAGCCATCTACGGCGGTTCGGTGCAGTCTGCTATGAGCTCCACTGATGGCATACCAACACTGTGGAGGCTCCCGTTGTCCGTTCAGCGTTGTCACTTCTGGAGTGCTCGTTATTCCTTGTGCTTTACTGTCTCTGCTAATGCATATAGGAGGAACGAATATCGCACTCGACTAATTTGGAACCTCTCTATGGAATGGGCACATAAAATTTCTCTTTAAAAATGCTTTTGTTTGTAAGGGAAACAAACCGACGCTTTCAATTGACACTGGGCGTCGCATGAATGACGTGATGAGCACTGTTTGGTTGAGCTGACAACAGCTACACGTTGCAGAAAGGAAATTCCAAATACCTGCCGAAACACCAGATAAAATGCGCCTGACGACTCTCAGGAGGCGCAGCCTCTATATTACATAATAGTTACTGAAACAAAATAAGGCCCAAAAATAACATACATCTACTGCAATCATTACCTTATTGTCTAGAAGGTTATTCTGTAGGACTTCCTTTATATTTTTTTTCTTTGTGAAATACTTTCATTCAAAACCCGACGAATCATTTGTAATTACCTGGAATAAGATTTTATCTTTTATTTTCTCCAGTCTTATCAGCTAGATGTCTATTCTGATTTGCAGCAGTTTATCTAAGCTTATCATACAATCACACAAGCTCTGCTTTGAGATTTATTTTACCTTGCCAGCCTGGATGTAGCCATCACCACTTACACGTTATTTGCTTTATTTCTGGCTTCCATTTATTCTTATTCTAGTTTTCCTGTATCATGATGAATTACCTTAACTCAGATTTATTTTAAACTGGACTACGAACCTATGACAGTTAAACAGCTTAATCACAACGGGACAAAGAGCGTTGGGCCATCTACAGCTTATCGTTTGGAACAAACTGTAAATGTGATTCCTCCTATACAACTTAATGCATTGCACAAACAAATTTCAGCAGAAACAGGATCCTGATTCATTCCCCTCCCCCACCCCTCCTGCCCACACACGGCTCCGGCTCCATTCCTGAAGATGTGCTGAAGCAATCTTATTCATCATGACTCAATTCTACAGCTATAGATGCCCACAATACAAAATCTGCTTCATTATATGTATGTATAAACAAAATATTTAAGGAAAGCTTAAGAATATGCACATAGAACGGCTAACAAAAGAAGCTAGTCAATGAATGCCTACAGGAAGTATTAAGCATGCAAGCTTGTCGCAAGTGTACGAGTGGATTGAGAAATCTTGGAAATGTACCGCAAATATAAATTTTCATGACACATTCAAAACATGCTGTGTTTCTAATTCACTCGATAGCACGGAGAACGACGCTCTCTACGAAGAGAGTAGCGACGAGGAATGGAGTAACAACTCCGGATCATCTGTAATTGGAAACATTAAATATACGTTTATGACAGCTCAATAAAATTTCTGTTTTGTATGTTTGCTTTTCATTTGCAAGTCATTTTCTTTGTATAAGTGTGACAACATCCAGCCACTCTGTGAGCCTCTGCTACTATTAATGAGAAGTGCCACGTGCTACCTATGTGCCTGTTCACGGGTTAGTTACGAGGGTGCATCAAATTCAAACTGGATTTTTGTTCATGAGCCTTAACAGTCGGCAGGACCGTACTCGCTCTTCTAGTATTGTCGGTTGGGGCCGTTAACAATGGGCAGTGCCTGCTGTTATATGTTTCCTACAGCTTCTTGACGTTATCATATAGCTTGCTTTTGCGAGGTTCGATGGCTATTAAATAATTTACTATATTTCACCGTAATTTCATTGACCGAAAATATTTCGCGAAAATATTTTACTACCACTTTTTTGGCGTTCTTCTCTTCACCTGCTTTCTCCTATCTTGCATAAATAGACACTGTAAATGTTTTTTAATGAACAAGTCAAAACAAGTTAAAAGTCATCTTTAAAAAACACGGTGTTTCTGTGCTTGCTGTGTGATTAGTCCTTGTTGATTTTTAACTTTTTTCCCGCACGGTTCCGCGCATCATATGAACTTTGTTCTGCTACGTTTATTTTATGAAGTGTTCGCTCTCTCGTTCAAGCGGTGTGCGTGGATTCATATGTGCTTTTAATTTTTTTTTCTTTTTGGTGAAGTTACTTCAACGTGCCAGGCATTCAAGCATTGGGCCATTGCGTTGTCAAGTGTAGTCTTTTATAATATGTTTTCATTCCTTCACTGCAGCTTATGTGTGGAAATCACATCCCACGACAAGCTTTTGGTACAGGCTGGTGTATTATTTTTAAATTTTTATTAATCTGAGCTGAGTGGTCTTCGCAGGGCCTTGTGGCGCTCCGAATATCTTCTTTTAAAATTTATGAATGTCTGACGACCGACAGTGGCGTAAGTGCCCACAATCAGCTGGTCGAAGGGCTTCACGATCCTCCTCAGTCCCAGAGACTGAATCGGTGAAGCCCTCCCAGCCAGTTAAACCCAAGGAGCAGCGTGAGAAACCAAAGAAGAAGCGCTCTAAGCCCAAGGAACTCGCGGTGGCAACCACCCCACCGCAACCTTCCAGCTCTGCGTCTGAGGACGAGGTGGAGATTCTGGCGTCCGCTGAGGACATGGATCTCGCCGGTCCCTCAGACGCCATGAATAGCACTAGCGCGGGTGCTCAATCAGAGGCAGCAGGTGACCCGGCGGCGTAATCTGCCTTCCCAGTCCCGTCACGCCTTTCCCAGCCATGGCCAATACCATCATCCAGTGGAACTGCAACGGTTTCTTCCACCATCTAGCTGAGCTCCGCCAACTTATCAGCCTTCACCCTTTCTTCTGCATTGCTCTCCAGGAAACTTGGTTTCCAGCAATGGGAACCCCCGCCCTCCGTGGCTATCGGGGTTATTATAAGAACCGAGCAGCTTATGAAAGGGTGTCTGGTGGCGTCTGCATATATGTCCTTCACACTCTGCACAGCGAGTCTGTCCCTCTCCAGACGCCTTTAGAGGCTGTCGCTGTACGGGTGTGGACGCCACAGGCTGTTACCGTCTGCAGTCTTTACCTTCCACCGGATGGTGATGTCTCGCAGCATGTCCTGGCTGCACTGGTCGCCCAATTGCCGCCACCTTTCTTGCTATTGGGCGACTTCAACGCCCATAACCCTCTGTGGGGTGGGTCAGTGGCAACAGGTCGAGGCGCCATCGTTGAGAATTTATTGTCGCAGCTCGATCTCTCGCTGTTAAATGATGGTGCCTTCACACACTTCAGTGTGGCGCATGGCACCTACTCCGCCATTGACCTTTCCATCTGTAGCCATAGCCTCTTACCGTCTGTCCAATGGAGTGTGCATGACGACCTGTGTGGTAGTGACCACTTTCCGATCTTTTTGTCACTACCACAGCGCCACTCTTCTGGGCGCCCTAGCAGATGGGCTATGAATATGGCAGACTGGGACTTGTTCTCCTCCACTGCCGCTTTTGAGCCTCTCTCTACTGATGACATTGATGCGGTGGTTCAATCGGTCACCACCGGCATCGTTACTGCCGCCGAATCAGCCATTCCCAGTTCCTGTGGGTCCCCTCGGCGGCGGACTGTGCCTTGGTGGTCGCCTGGGATCGCTGAAGCGATTAAAGATCGCCGGCGGGCGCTCCAGCGTCACAAGCGACATCCCTCCATCGACCACCTTATCGCCTTCAAACGGCTGCGTGCGCGGGCCCGCCTCCTTATCCGCCAAGGCAAGAAGGAGTGCTGGGAGCGGTATGTATCCACCATTGGCCTCCATGTCACTCCATCGCAGGTCTGGGCCAAGATTCGACGCGTCTACGGCCATCGGACCCCTGCCAGCGTCCCTGCGCTCTCACTGAATGGAGCAGTTTGTACTGACTCCGACGTCATTGCAAATCGCTTAGCAGAGCATTTTGCTATGAGTTCCGCCTCTGCGAATTACCCCCAGGCCTTCCGCTCCATTAAAGAGCGGATGGAACGTCGGAGCCTTTCGTTTCGCACCAACCACCTAGAATCTTACAATGCTCCATTTAGTGAGTGGGAATTTCGCAGTGCCCTAGCTGCTTGCCCTGATACCGCTCCTGGGCCAGATGGCATCCACTGTCAGATGCTGAAACACCTTTCAGTGGACTGCCAGCGGCGCCTTCTCGATCTTTACAACCGTCTTTGGGTCGAGGGGGAGTTTCCGTCGCAATGGCGGGAAGGCGTTGTCATCCCCGTTCTGAAACCTGGAAAGAACCCTCTGGAGGTGGACAGCTACCGTCCCATTAGCCTCACCAACGTTCTTTGCAAGTTGCTTGAACGGATGGTGAGCCGGCGCTTGAATTGGGTACTGGAGTCTCGGGGCCTTCTTGCTCCGTCTCAGGGTGGGTTCCGTAAAGGCCGCTCCGCCACCGACAATCTGGTGAGCCTGGAGTCGGCCATCCGTACTGCCTTTGCCCGCCGTCAGCACCTGGTCGCTGTCTTTTTCGACATGCGGAAGGCGTACGATACGACATGGCGTCATCACATCCTTTCTACGCTTCATGGATGGGGTCTTCGTGGTCCTCTGCCGATTTTTATCCGCAATTTTCTGTCGTGTCGTACCTTCCGCGTGCAAGTCGCGGCCTCGTATAGTTCCTCCCACGTCCAGGAGAACGGTGTGCCACAGGGTTCTGTTTTAAGTGTCTGTCTGTTTTTAATAGCCATTAACGGGCTTGCTGCGGCCGTGGGAAATTCTGTCTCCGATTCCCTGTATGCTGACGACTTCTGCCTTTATTACAGCTCTACTGTCATTGCAGCGGTTGAACGTCAGCTACAGGGCGCTATCCGCAAGGCGCAGTCTTGGGCTGTAGCGCATGGGTTTCAGTTTTCGGCAGCCAAGACCCGCGTTATGCATTTCTGCCGGCGCCGAACAGTCCATCCTGAGCCGCAGCTTTCTCTTGCCGACGAACTGCTTGCTGTGGTGGAGACCCACAGGTTTTTGGGGGTGGTTTTCGATGCCCGGTTGACTTGGCTGCCTCATATCCGGCAGCTCAAACAGGCATGTTGGCGGCATCTCAATGCTCTGCGATGTTTGAGCCACACCCGCTGGGGCGCCGACCGCTCTACCCTCTTACGGCTCTACCAGGCGCTCATCCAGTCCCGCCTGGATTATGGGAGCCTGGCTTATGGCTCAGCATCCCCATCTGCGTTACGGGTGCTGGACCCAATTCTCCACAGCGGGATACGCCTTGCCACTGGTGCTTTCCGCACCAGCCCTGTGGACAGCGTACTAGTGGAGGCAGGTGTACCTCCACTGCGGTTCCGACGCCAACGTTTGCTGGCCGCTTATGCTGCCCATGTTCTAAGCTCGCCCGGGCATCCTAACTATCGTCTCCTGTTCCCGCGATCGGTCGTCCGTCTGCCAGAACGTCGGCCCCGGTCTGGTTGTACAATAGCGGTCCGCGTCAAAGAGCTTCTCTCTGGGCTTCGGGTTTTCACTGTTCCACCTCCTTTCCGGGCTACTTTGCATACACCCCCATGGTGTGTTCGTCGCCCTTGCCTTCGGCTCGACTTGGCACAGTGCCCGAAGGACTCAGTCCCTCCAGAGGCCTTCCGCCGCCGCTTTCATTCCATCCTGGCCACGTATCAGGGCTCTGGCATTGTTTACACCGACGGCTCGATGGTTGCTGGTCGAGTCGGTTATGCGCTAACTCTAGGGGACCATTCCGAACAACGTTCCTTGCCGGATGGCTGCAGCGTTTACACTGCTGAGCTGGTCGCCATCTTTCGCGCCCTAGAGCATATCCGCTCCTGCTCAGGTGAGTCCTTCGTTATCTGTAGCGATTCCCTGAGCGGTTTACGAGCTCTCGACCAGTGTTTTCCTCGTTCTCGTCTGGTGCTGGCTATCCATGAGTCTCTGCATACTCTTGCCCGTAGCGGCCGCTCTGTGGTCTTTGTGTGGACCCCCGGTCATGTCGGTATCCCGGGTAACGAACATGTTGACCGCCTGGCGAAAGAGGCCACCAGTAAGCCATCTCTGGACGTTGGCCTCCCAGAGACTGATTTGCGGGCAGTCTTCCGCCGCAAAATCTTGGCGCTATGGGACGATGAATGGCGCGAACTGACAACGCGCAATAAACTCCGTGATGTCAAGGAGACGACGGCTGTGTGGCGGTCATCCCTGCGAGCCACTCGCAGGGACTCAGTCGTTCTTTGCCGGCTCCGCATTGGCCACTCCCGGCTGACACACAGTTATTTACTGCGCCGGGAGGACCCTCCTCTATGTCGATGTGGGGCTGCTTTGACAGTGGCCCACATTTTGATGGCCTGCCCCCTTTTAGCTGTGGTCAGGCAGACATTTGCGCTGCCTGATACGCTCCCTGCCCTTTTAACAGACGACTCCACTATGGCTGACTTAGTTTTACGTTTTATTCGGGCAGGGGGATTTTATCATTTAATCTGAGTGTTTCTGTTTTATTTTATTGTTTTGTGTTGATTCTGGCCTTTGGCCTATGATTTTAAACTGATTTTTTTTTAATGTGTTTCTCAGTGGTTGACTTTTCCTTTTTTATTTCTATGGTCGGCCAACCACCGTCACACTCTGTGTGGTTTTAGTTCGTTTTGTCTTGTCTTTGTCTGAGTTTCTCTTGTTCTGTTTCGTCTGTGTTCTATTCTGTTCCTCGTTTTTATTCTCTGTGGGTGTTCTTTGTCTTTGGAAAAAGGGACCGATGACCGTAGCAGTCTGGTCCCTTTGATCCCCCAAACCAACCAACCAATCTGTCCTATGGATGCTGATTCACAATTGTTATATTCGTGGCGTACTGATTTACAGCGTGAATGTGAGAGATGGTTTCTGTGTGGTTTTGCTTGTTCGGTATCGGTTTTGGAAGTTTCTCTTCGATTACTATGTTCCCCACTTAGCTGAATATTTTATCGGTATGGATGAATATGTCTCATTTTCTTTTGCTTCTGGATTCCTATTCTGCTGAGCCCTGCGTGTTATAATTTTTGGGGTATCGGATTCTTCTCTGATGTTTTAGAGGGTTTTGTGTTGTAATGGGACACCTGTTCTAGCATTACTTTTTTAATAGAAGTAGTCGATACCAGGATAAGTCTCGGATCTGGTATAGGTGCACATTCTCACTGAAAGAATTTCATACGATTTTGTATACGCTGTACTATATTGTCACGCAGAAGAAGGTGTAATTAGATGAATGACGAACACTAAATTCACTTAATGAGGTTTATTCAGCACTTGCACATACAAGAGCGGGGAGCGAACTGCCTCCGGCCAGAACACATACGGTATATATGAAGTTACAGAACATTCCAGTACAGTGATTCTTGACAATTGTGTATACTTCTAGAATGTACACGAACCGATTATAGAAGTTAAAATGGTACATTACAGATGAGTTGCAACAGCCTAGTATCATAACCACTACACCACGGTGCTACTCGGCTACTGATGTGAAAATATCTCAGGTGAAAAAGTATAAAAAGAAATTAATTTGTTCTGTACGTACAGTTAAAAATACTCTTCTTCTAGAAATACTTGAAATTAGAAATTCTGGCATACTAGAAATTCATATTATTAACTGCACAATCTAGCGGTGATTATGAAATTTATTTTTGGATTCATCTATAAGATAATGGTATAACACGATAAAGATTCTACTTTTGTCAACAGAGTTTGTAAACTCTTTTGTTTTGTAAACTTTTTGGAATATTGGGAATGCGGTAGAATGTTAGGAGTAGTGAGAATGCCTCTGATGGAGACAGATGTATTCATATGATCGACAATAACAATGTAATTTGGAATATTAGGTGGAAATTGTAAAAACATTATGATATCGAAAAAGTGACAAAGAATAAAATTCAAGAAATATACAGCCAAATCGTCTTCAGTTATTTAGTATTCAGAAACTCACAACCGTGTAAATCTAAATTTTCAGCTCAAGAAGGTATCTCTAGACGCAAGAATTGGAGCCAACAGCATGAAGAGAAAATGAAGATAAGTAAAAAGTTTTTCTTTTGTATACCTTACGCCTCTCGAAGTTTTTGAAAATAATTAAGAGACTAAAACAACTTTAATGGTGATGTGTGGGAGGGTGCCCAGGGGTTGTTAATTCTTCGCTTGTTTGTGTACTCTCCATTTCAGTTTCTCTGTCATGAGGATTTTATAACCATTGTCTAGTATTATTTGCTTTATTACGTTTAATCCGTGTATGTCGTTATGTTTGTTTGCGAGTGTTTGTAGTATGCGGAGCAATAATCTGAAGCCTGCTTGTCCCTCTGTCAATGAGTGGTTTGATTTGTTGTGAATAGCGGTATTCGCAGTCGGTACATGAACGATACGTAAGGAGCGGCAGTAAATTTAGGTTACTTACTCTATACGGTTCCTGGAATGTTTGAACTTGACTTTGGTTGGCATCTATTTTCAGGCATCTGCCAGTTCGGTTTTTACAACGTTTCGGCCGTCAACCGTAACTGGGGCAATTCCCGCTACCCTTGGTTATAAACCATGTGAGGCCAGTTTGCAATCTCCTTCATAAATTTACTGCACTTCCCCGTTACCTTGTTAAAGAATCGAAGTCTGCTTTACCTGCAACTGAGCAATATGATCATTCCATTTCACCTCCATGCGTATGGTAGCGCCCCGATGATTACGTGAATAAGAGATTTTTATGACAGTAAGGAACCTCCAACTTGTTGCACTCGCTGGACAGTGTGTCTAAGGCGTTCAGCCTGACTGGATTGCCGCCAGATACGTCTCCGACGATTGTCTGGTTTAAGGCATATACGTCCTCATTGGTGAAGAGAACGTGATGCCAATCCTGAGCGGTCCATTCGGCATGTTGTTGGGACCATCTGTACCGCGCTGCATGGTGTCGTGGCTGCAAAGATGGCTCTCGTCATGGACGTCGGGAGTGAAGGCGCGCATCATGCAGTCTACTGTGCACAGTTTGAGTCGTAACACGAGGTCCTGTAGCTGCACGAAAAGCATTATTCAACATGGTGGCGTTGCTGTCAGGGTTCATCCGAACCATAATCCATAGGTAGTGGTCATCCACTGCAGTAGTACCCCTTGGGCAGCCTGAGCGACGTATGTCATCGCCAGTTCCTGTCCCTCTGTATTGCCTCCATGTCCGAGCAACATCGCTTTGGTTCACTCTGAGATGCCTGGACACTTCCCTTCTTGGGAGCCCTTCCTGGCACAAAGTAACAAAGCAGACGCGATCGAACCACGGTATTGACCGTCTAGGCATGCTTGAACTAGAGACAACAAGAGCCGTGTACCTCCTTCCTGATGGAATGACCGAAACTGATCGGCTGTCGGACCGCCTCCGTCTAATAGGCGCTGCTCATGCGTGGTTGTTGACATCTTTGCTCGGGTTTAGTGACACCTCTGAACAGTCGAAGGGACTGTGTCCTCAGGAGTTCTGGGAACCGGGATGATGCAAAACTATTTTTGATGTGTGTATTCAAACTTTTCCTTTCGTTTCTAATGAACTTTTTATAAAAGGATCGTTTAGCGCTAATGTTCCTTTCCTTTGCATTACTAAGCCACTTGGCTTACAAATATGAAGGGAAATAACACGTGATGTCTGCTCCTACGTGATTAGTCTTCAGGTGGGCACACAACCCATACTTCACCAGCATAATATCTCCGCTCTATCGTCTACGGATGACGTGCACAACTGTTCTTGTGGCCAAAATGGTCGCGATTACGTGACTGGGCTGTTGTTCGTCAGCAACTTGTTTATGAAGATCATTCAGCTGTGTGGACTCAACACAGACCGGGGCGGGGGTTCCCCTCGAATATAGGCGTGCCTGCTTTGATTAGGTGTCATGATAATTAGAAGATATGATTGAAGCATATTTCACATCTGGGTTCATAAATCATTTAATGTATCGTCTTGAAGCTCCGTTCGACTCGACGGCCAGCTCTATTTTAACAGTTGTTGCTACCAGAGGAGACAGCACTGTGCACTAGATTTCGTATCCTCTCTAGCCGCATATCACATGCAGATTTAATGATGTATCCTTCCTGCTGTACTTCATAAGCACCATAAGTAATGTTTCATTATGTGTTGTCCTCACTGGTGTTTCACTTAATAAAGACCACGGTCAAATCTCTGGAAATATTGTTTTCCATTTCTCGCGGCACTTTATTCATTAGTTCTGAAACGTCCCCTTAGAAAAATTAATGAATTACTGTGCTGATAAACCTTTTACGTTAATTGCTTTTCAAACAGCTGAGCAAAACTGAACGTACTCAGATATTACTCTCTTTACTTCTTCTGATCAACGCTAAACTGACACAAAATATTTTTAGCGCAAAGCAATGTGACTTTCAGAAATCCCTACAAAAGAATGGCCCTGACTAACAATAACCTATACCTTTCATGAATCACTTACCTCACAGAAATCTTCGTTACTCGAACTACTGCAATACAGCGAGCGCCAATACTGCAAGCTAAATAAAAGATTCTAACTACTGAAGGGACTAACTACTGATAGGCATAGTTAGCAAATGAAAGATTTTGATAGCATAAAAACAATGTATTTACCTTGTGTTCAAAAGTCATAATATATATCAGTTCATGACATCCAGTCTTACAAATTTACTGTCTCTGATGGACACACGTCCAGATCATCCGCTCTCAAAACTCTGCCATCTCTCTCCCAACATCCACCACTGCTGGCGGCTCACCTCCAACTGTGCAACGCTACGCGCTGTTCACATCCAACTGCCCAACACTACAATAGCAAATTCCAACAATGAAAACCAGCCACAGACTGCACACAGCACAGTCAGTGATTTTCATACAGAGCGCTACATGGCGTTACCAACATAAAAACCTAAACAGCCTACTTACAGGTCCAAACCAGAATCATTCTTCTCTTTGTCTCGTTGAACACGTTTACTCATCGGGAGAAGAAAGGGAAACTTTCAAAACTCCTAACACACTCTGAAACTCGTTACTTTATAAAATTGTGAACTTTTCTTCTGATGTATAGCCTGTTACGTCATTTATATATTTCGTCACGTCTGAACACATCTAGAGTACTGGCGGAATGTAAATCGTGCTGAGGAGAATCCATAAATATTATAAAAATGGCAGTATTTATATGTGTGTGTAAGTTTAAAATCTGCTCCTAAACCTCTGCACCGATCTGAACCAAATTTGATATAAATATCTCTTAAGATCAACAAAAATGGCTGTGGGTGTAAGAACCACTTTCCTATCAAAGGTGGAGACATGACGTAATAACAAGTGAGATGCTTGAAAAACTGCCGCAAAATGTATCACGTTTAAATTTATTACGTCTCTTTCAGCAACACATTTTGTAGATAGTATCCACACATGCCATTTATTGTACCTATGAAATTATATCGTTAAATGACGTATATATCAGGAAATATGGTGTCACAAACACTGAGATGCGTAAAAAATGCTGCAGCATTAATTATGTTCCAATACATTTATTCTTCATTGTTGAGGCACTCCTACAGTCGAGTCAACCTAAGGAAATCCCCTGGATTCGCATTCGGAAGAACGACAGTTCAAACCCGCGTCCAGTCATCGTGATTCACGTTTACCGTGATTTCCCTAAATCGATTCAGGCAAATGCCGCGATGGTTCCCTTGAATGGACACGGCCGACTTCTTTCCCCGTCCTTCCGCAACCAGTTGTGACCAATGACCTTGCTGTTTGGCCCCTCCCCGAAATTAACCCAACAACCAAGGAAATCTCTGACACCTGGCAGCACTTTTGACGGCTTTCAACTGAAAAGCGAAAATCGTTGCAGGGGAAAACAATAGCCGTCTGTAAAATTGTGATGAGCCTTTGCCCTGGAGACGTTTACAAAATCGAGTTGTAGCTCCCAAATATAACACGAAATATTGTTTATAATGGAGTTCAGAGTTAAATAAAGATTGAGAAAGATTTTTTTGCGTACTATGTTCCTTATTTTAGATACTGTAAATGCACATTTCTTTTGCAACTGTTAATTATTTCAATTGCGTTTTCACGAATAGTGGGAATGAAATGTTTTATATATTACACTACAAACACAGTTCGTTTTTTTTCCGTTTCTGATAGAAAGTTTGCAAAATGAACACCCAGGAAATGCCGGGTTTATCGGCTAGTATCTTTTATAAACGCACCGGTTTCATTTGATAAAAATTACTGTGTTTCTGTAGTAGTAGCATTTAGTAACGGCAAAGGTTATATAAATTTTGAATCTGTTTGGAGCTTTTTAAACAAAATATTAACCTGCTTGTGATAGTCTCGGGGTTTTTACCACAAACAATTATAGTACTTTGTTTGTCTAACGATTTTGGTGGTAAGAAATGTAATCACGTATGTACACTGTACATGATGTACGAAATATTACTCCAGGCGGTGTCTTCATTATGCAGAAGTCATAGACCTTTCTCGCTTCCTTCCCACTTCGTGACCTTTCTAGTGATTTTGTTCATCCGCAAGAGATGAAATTTAACAACTCAGCGAATTTAACTACTGCTTTCGCACAGGCGATGAACTCTGAGAGTGCTGAAACAAAAGCATCTGAAACAGTCGCAGAGCAAACTCAAGATGAAAGCGTGCGCTTCGGTCGCTGTACACAGACCACAAGTATCAAGTTTGTTGCAGCAGAAGATTCTATGTTCCGAGAAGAGTTCTGACTTCACAGCACAATGAAAGCCTCTGCGCAGAGAGACAGTGGATACTGAGTTTCTGACGTGTTAGTAGCAGCAAGCTGTTGTCAAATGTCGTCGCATTTGCCAGACTATTATGCTTAAAAACCTTTATGTCCAAAAACGTCAAGTTTCCTCCCAGTCTGGAGATATGGTAAAGTGGAAAAGAAGTATACAAAGGCTGGTGTTTTGTAACTGCGATCAACGCCCGATTGATGTCTGAGCTCAATACCAACTGAAATAAATTTTCCTTGCACGCTAATCACGAACGGAGGCCGGTTGCGATTTTATCGCACAAAACAGTTCAAATGGTTCAAATGGCTCTGAGCACTATGGGACTCAACTGCTGAGGTCATTAGTCCCCTAGAACTTAGAACTAGTTAAACCTAACTAACCTAAGGACATCACAAACATCCATGCCCGAGGCAGGATTCGAACCTGCGACCGGAGCGGTCTTGCGGTTCCAGACTGCAGCGCCTTTAACCGCACGGCCACTTCGGCCGGCCACAAAACAGTGTAACAACGATTGTTGATTAAGCACTGTATGAGCTCGAATCTCTCTGATTTTACTTTCGTGGTCTTTTCGTAAGATATACATAGGAGGAAATGGTAAACTGGTTAACTCTTCTAAGAACATACATTTTCGAAGTTGAGCAGTGCACAACACGTCTCCTGCAGCGTCTGCCACTGGAGCTTATAAACATGTCCTTGGCTCTTCCCGGCTTACTTAATCGATCTGTCGCGTAAAAACACAGCTCTTCTTTGAATTTCATCAGTTCTGTCCGGTAGGGTCAAAGTCTGACAAATATTACCCAGAAAAGGCTTTCATAAACCACCTCCTTCATAGGTCGATTGCACTTGCAGAGGATTCCTACAGTGAATCTATCTGTCATCTGCCTTGCATATGATTAGGCTTACGTGATCATTCCATATTACATCGCTCATTACGAACGCCCCCGGATATTTAATGGATATGAATGCTTTCAATAATTCTTCGGCAATCGTTTAGTGACAACGGGTCCTTACTTCTGTTTATATGCAGCACGTAACAATTTTTTTATCTAATTTCAAACGAAAGATCGACACCAGCCCCAATCGGTCATCGAAATAATTCGGTAGTGAATGTTGAAAATTTGTGCCGGACCGGGACTCGAACCCGAATCTCCTGCTTGCCGCTAGCGATTGCCGTAGCCGCCTAAGCCATCCAAAGACGCTTTCCGTCCGACACACATTCTCAACTTGTCACAGGCTAGTAGCGTCCAACTGTCCATTCGTTTACTTGCTCTCAGCGAGTTCTGTAGTCTCGCAACAGGCTCGAGCCCCGCTGTGCGTCTGCTCTACATAATCAACGCAGTCAATCCTACAGATATGCTAC
This sequence comes from Schistocerca nitens, assembly GCF_023898315.1. Lineage (NCBI taxonomy): Eukaryota > Metazoa > Arthropoda > Insecta > Orthoptera > Acrididae > Schistocerca > Schistocerca nitens. The sequence goes on along the minus strand of NC_064622.1, from coordinate 181,794,469 downwards.
GTATATACGAATTGTCTCTCTTACAACTCGTCAGGCGCCTTTTCACTGGTGTTTCGGCAGATATTTGCAATTTCGTTTTTGCGTGGTGTAGCTTAACAACGCACAGTGCTCATCACGACGTTCACGTGACACCCAGTGTCGACAGAAAGCGCCGGTTTGTTTCCCGTTACAAACAAAATGATTTTTAAAGCGGAATTTTACATGGATATTGGACAGAGAGGCCCCATACTAGCCCAGTGCTGCATGTGTTTTATCGATACGTATGAAGAGGGACAGTAAAACTAGAAGAATTGGAATTTGGAAATTTGCGATAAGGTCTTATGGGACCAAACTGCAGAGGTCATCTCTCACTAAGCCTACACACTACTTAATTTAACTTAAACTAACTTACACTATGGACAATACACACACCCATGCCCGAGGGAGGACTCGAACCTCCGACGGGGGAAGCCAGACGGACCGTGAAAAGACGCCCCAGACCGCGCGGCTACCCCGAGCGGCGCTAGAAGAAAAACCGGTGCTCCGGCAGGGACAGTACTTTCCTGGCCTGAGCTGACTGCTCCCGCAAAGCATGAAGCGCTACTGAGTAATAGTTGGCTTGTTGTTTATTCTTAGTGTTTTACTGTCCCTGTTAATACATGCCGATAAAAAAAACAAAAACCAAAAAACATCGCGCTAGGCTCATCTGGGACCACACTGTCGAATGGGCAACTAAAACTACGCTGTACAATTTTTTTTTTTTTTTAGTTTTGAGACAAAGACCGGCGCTTTCTGTCGCGACCTAGCGTCGCATTTAAGATGATGAGTAATATTTGTGCGGACTGACTCCAGCTACTCAATGCAAAAACTGTATGTGCTGAAACACGGAAATGCGCCTTATGACTCTTAAGGAGACTCTCTCTCTCTCTCTCTCTCTCTCTCCCTATATATACACTAGGTGCGACAATAAAGTAATGAGACTGATGTGAAAAAAACGTTGTTTATCATTTTAGTCAAGTGTAGTGTTTCCAGAATGAGATATTCACTCTGCAGCGTAATGTGCGCTGATATGAAACTTCCTGGCAGATTAAAACTGTGTGCCGGACCGAGACTCGAACTCGGGACCTTTGCCTTTCGCGGGCACGGGTACTGGTAGAGCACTTGCCCGCGAAAGGCAAAGGTCCCGAGTTAGAGTCTCAGTCCGGCACACTGTTTTAAGAGTCTCAGTCCGGCACACAGTTTTAATCTGACAGGAAGTTTCATATCAGCGCACACTCCGCTGGAGAGAAAATCTCATTCTGGAAACATCCCCCAGGCTCTGGGTAAGCCATGTCTCCGCAATATCCTTTCTTTCAGGAGTGCTAGTTCTGCATGGTTCGCAGGAGAGCTTCTGTAAAGTTTGGAAGGTAGGAGACAAGGTACTGGCAGAAGTAAAGCTGTGAGGACGGGGCGTGAATCGTGCTTCGGTAGCTCAATTGGTAGAGCACTTGCCCGCGAAAGGCAAAGGTCCCGAGTTCGAGTCTCGGTCCGGCCCTCAGTTTTAATCTGCCAGGAAGTTTCAAGTTTAGTGTTGTCTGCCTCAAAGTAGTTCCCTTCTGATTGCACACACTTTTTCCAGCTCTTCTTCCATTGATGGTAAGATTTCTGGAGCTCATCTTCTCTTAATATCCTCCAACACCCTCGTCGCAGCTTTTTGGACATCTTGTGTTGTTTGAAAATGGTGTCCCTTGACCGCCATTTTTACTCTTGGACATAGAAAAAAGTCGCACGGTGCGATATCTGGTGAATAAGGTGGCTGTGGTAGTACTGAAATTTGTTTTGAGGTTAAAAATTGCTGTGTTGGCAGAGCAGTATGGGATGGCGCATTATCGTGATGCAGAATCCAATTATCAGCAATGTTGGCACGGACACGAAGAACTCTCTTACGAAGTCTTTCTAAAATTTCTTTGTAGTAATATTGATTAACTGTTTGTCCATGAGGCACCCACTCTTTTGAACAATTCCCTTGGAATCAAACAAGCACACAGGCATGCATTTCACTTTTGACTTTGATGTGCGAGCTTTTTTTGGTCTGGGTGATCTCTTTGAGCACCATTGCGGCGTTTTGTCTGTGGATCGTTCCGGTACTGAAAAAGCCAGCTTTCATCACCAGTGATAACACGGATTAACAATTCTGGATTGATTTCCGTTTGCTGTAATAGATCGACTGCCACATTTTTCTGTGTTTCTCGATGTTGTGGTGTGCGATTTTTGGTGACCATTTTTGCACAAATCTTTCTCATACCAAGATCTTCAGTTATTATTAGACGAACCGTTTCTCAGTTGATGTTCAGTTCTTCTGCAATCATTTTCACGGATAATCTTCGATCGGATCGTACAAGTTCACGCACCCTGGCCAAGTTGACATCCGTCCGTGAGGTTAATGGTCATCCACTGCGGTCTTCAACTTCAACATTCCTTCGGCCTTCACTAAACATTTTATGCCAACGAAAAACTTGAACTCTTGACATAACCTCCTCTCCAAAAGCCTTCTGAAACTTATTGTAAGTTGTCGTCGCGTTTTCACCCAATTTAACGCAAAAAGAAATGGCATACCGTTGCGAAATATTATGCGGTTCCATTTCCGTGACGAGAGACACAAACACGTGTTAACTTATTACACAACTCACGACTGAGCAGTTGCATCGATGTGCCGCTTGGACTAGAAGCAGCTTATAGACCAAGTTCAAAGACATTGTGCCTACACAAGTCTGCAGGCTTGCCACATCTTGCAAAGAAAATCAGTCTCATTACTTTATTGTCATATAGTGAAGAGTCAATAAAACTTGTACACGTGCCTAATATCGTGTAGGGCCCCTGCGAGAGCACGCACAAGTGCCGCAAAACGACGTAGCATGGACTCGACTAATGTCTGAACTATTGCTGGAGGGAACTGACACCATGAATTCTGCAGGGCTATCCATAAAGAGTACGAAGGGTTGGAGATCTCTTCTGAACAGCACGCTGCAAGGCATCCTATATAAGCTCTTTGATTTTATCCATACTGGATGAGAGGTCGTGGTTGTGAATGTCAATGCTAAAAAATACACTCCTGGAAATGGAAAAAAGAACACACTGACACCGGTGTGTCAGACCCACCATACTTGCTCCGGACACTGCGAGAGGGCTGTACAAGCAATTATCACACGCACGGCACAGCGGACACACCAGGAACCGCGGTGTTGGCCGTCGAATGGCGCTAGCTGCGCAGCATTTGTGCACCGCCGCCGTCAGTGTCAGCCAGTTTGCCGTGGCATACGGAGCTCCATCGCAGTCTTTAACACTGGTAGCATCCCGCTACAGCGTGGACGTGAACCGTATGTGCAGTTGACGGACTTTGAGCGAGGGCGTATAGCGGGCATGCGGGAGGCCGGGTGGACGTACCGCCGAATTGCTCAACACGTGGGGCGTGAGGTCTCCACAGTACATCGATGTTGTCGCCAGTGGTCGGCGGAAGGTGCACGTGCCCGTCGACCTGGGACCGGACCGCAGCGACGCACGGATGCACGCCAAGACCGTAGGATCCTACGCAGTGCCTTAGGGGACCGCACCGCCACTTCCCAGCAAATTAGGGACACTGTTGCTCCTGGGGTATCGGCGAGGACCGTTCGCAACCGTCTCCATGAAGCTGGGCTACGGTCCCGCACACCGTTAGGCCGTCTTCCGCTCACGCCCCAACATCGTGCAGCCCGCCTCCAGTGGTGTCGCGACAGGCGTGAATGGAGGGACGAATGGAGACGTGTCGTCTTCAGCGATGAGAGTCGCTTCTGCCTTGGTGCCAATGATGGTCGTATGCGTGTTTGGCGCCGTGCAGGTGAGCGCCACAATCAGGACTGCATACGACCGAGGCACACAGGGCCAACACCCGGCATCATGGTGTGGGGAGCGATCTCTTACACTGGCCGTACACCACTGGTGATCGTCGAGGGGACACTGAATAGTGCACGGTACATCCAAACCGTCATCGAACCCATCGTTCTACCATTCCCAGACCGGCAAGGGAACTTGCTGTTCCAACAGGACAATGCACGTCCGCATGTATCCCGTGCCACCCAACGTGCTCTAGAAGGTGTAAGTCAACTACCCTGGCCAGCAAGATCTCCGGATCTGTCCCCCATTGAGCATCTTTGGGACTGGATGAAGCGTCGTCTCACGCGGTCTGCACGTCCAGCACGAACGCTGGTCCAACTGAGGCGCCAGGTGGAAATGGCATGGCAAGCCGTTCCACAGGACTACATACAGCATCTCTACGATGGTCTCCATGGGAGAATAGCAGCCTGCATTGCTGCGAAAGGTGGATATACACTGTACTAGTGCCGACATTGTGCATGCTCTGTTGCCTGTGTCTATGTGCCTGTGGTTCTGTCAGTGTGATCATGTGATGTATCTGACCCCAGGAATGTGTCAATAAAGTTTCCCCTTCCTGGGACAATGAATTCACGGTGTTCTTATTTCAATTTCCAGGAGTGTATATCGGCTCAACCACTTGTTTATAGTGTGTTAAAAAATATATCGGCTCAACCACTTATTTATAGTGTGTTCAAAAATATATCGGCTCAACCACTTGTTCATAGTGTGTTAAAAAATATATCGTCTCAACCACTTGTGTATATAAACAAGTGGTTGAGCCTATATATTTTTTAACATTTCCATACAAGCTCAATAATGTTCATTCCTGGGGAGTTCGGTGGTCAGCGGAAGTGTTTAAACTCAGAAGAGTGTTCCTGGAGCCACTCTGCTCTGTAGCAGTTCTGTACGTGTGTGGTATCGCATTGTTCTGCTGGAATTGCCCAAGTCGGTCAGTATGCACAATGGACATGAATGGATGCAGACAGGATGCTTACGTACCTATCACCTGTCAGAGACGTGTCTAGAAGTATCACGGTTCCCATATCACTCCAACTGCACACGCCCCACAGCATTACAGAGCCTCCACCAGCTTGAAAGTCCCCTGTTGGCAGTCAGGGTTCATTGATTCATGACGTTTCCTCCATACCCGTACACGTCCATCCACTCGATATAATTTGAAGGGAGACTCTTCCGACCAAGCAACACATTTCCAGTCATAAACAGTCCAATGTCAGCGTTGACGGGCCCACATGCGACGTAAAGCTTTTAGTCGTGCAATCAGCAAGGGTACTCGAGTGGGCCTTCCGCTCCGAAAGCCCATATCGGTGATGTTTCGTTAGATGGTTCGCACGCTGATACTTGTTAATGGCTCAGCAATAAAATCTGCAGCAATTTGCGGAAGGGTGACACTTCTGTCATGCTGAACGATTCTCTTCTCTTCAGTCCCTTACTTACAGGATCTTTCTTCGGCTGCAGCAATGTCTGACGTTAGACGTTTTACCGGATTCCTGATATTCACGGTGCACTCGTGGAATGGTCGTATGGAAAAATCCCGACTTCATCGCTACCTCGGAGATGCTGCATCACATCGCTCGAGCGCCAGTTATAACACCCTGTTCAACCTCACTTAAATCTTGATAAACTGCCATTGTATCAACAGTAACCGATCTAACAACTGCGACAGGCACTTGTCGTGTGTAGGGGTTGCCGACCGCAGCGCAGTATTCTGCCTGTTTGCATATCTCTGTATTTGAATACTCATGCCTATAACAGTTTCTCTGGCGCTCCAGTGTATGTGTGTGCGTGTGGGGGGGGGGGGGGGAGGAGGAATTCTGTTTGTAGGACATATTTGATCTACGATTTGGCACAGTGTAAAATTAATTCTAGCAAGCACCTTATTTTAGCGCATAAACAACGTTTAGGATGCCCCGTAATAGATCTACCATCTCAGTGGCATTTACATTCAGATAAGCGTAGCATCGTTTCTTGCTTAAATAATTATTCACATTACCTGATTTGGAACAACTGATGATCCATATCTGCGTTCAGGAACATATTCAAGAACCTTATCTGCGTCCGAGTTACCAACGTTGTCACACATTCGTACAAACAGCCCGTGCGAAGCGTTTTTCCGGTAGTAACATTTTTGGCACTTATCGCTGTTTACAAGTAAACATCCTGAAAAAGTTGTTCATAGCGAAAATCTGCAATTTGAGATAGAGCTGCCGAATATCGGAATATCGTGAAACTATCATCTATTATGAATAAAGCATGCATTTTCCGTGTATTACGTGCAGTAGCTGTGTTTGTCATTGACTGTCAGTTACCACTGTTTACGACCGAAGTTTTCATAGTACGAAAGTCATTACCTATTAAGTTAAATCAACTTTTCAGAATTCTGTTTTAGATTCCATCAACACCATATGAGCGGAGTTTTTGTAATTCTGTTGATTTCAGTCAAGACTGATGGTGTTACTTCGAACTGCTTATTTTAGTCGAATGACGTTCTTAACATAATCTCTTGCTTCTTAAACTGAACCATTTAATCCTCTTCTTGCTGCTGTATCTAGAAAGTGATTGCGAAAAGTATTTGCAACTTCTGAATCAGAACACGCAGGTTTATGGACATTTTAATGACTCTCCATAAAATATTACAGTATTTTTATAGGTTGAAAGTAATGTCGGATCATTACTTATTCTGGTGTCTATAGAAATTTGCCTTTTTCTCTTTTTGCATGACATATTAAACCCTTTAGTTATCGGTGGCTAACTTGCTCTTTTAATAATCGTTCTGGATGACTGTTTAGGAAACCTACCTTCAAATACCAACATAGATTTTCTATAAAATTTCACATTAGCTTACCTTTCTATATTCAGGGTGATTCAGAAGCAACTGTACACACTTAGTGGGTGTAATGTGTGCATCAAAATAAGAGTAAAATGTTAAATACCGTTTTGTCTGTAATTGATTTATTTCAGAGTTATGCAGTGCTGTAGGGATCACAAATGCGATACAAACAACACAAAATTAATTTTTCTCAGAAAACAACAACACGAAGGGACTCGAAATTCAACACAACTACGTACTGTACATTTACCGCACAACATGTTCAAAATGAAGTCTTACGGTTCTTGAAATCTTGCACGTCCGTTCATATCACTCTCGACAGTTGCACAGCCACTTTCACTCCGCTACTGTAGCTGTGTTACATTCTCAGCTGCAACGCTAAACACGAGCTCCGCCAGACGGGCCCATGTGTAGAAGCCCACGGTGACAAGATTTGGAGAGCTGGCGTGTCAAGCAACTGGTCTTGCATGACTTATCCACTTATCGGGTAAGAAACACTGAGATACTCTCTTGCCTCCCGACAGGAACGAGCATGCGTGTATGAACCACAAGTTGGTTCGTGTAAGGAGTGTGTAACCTCGCTCCTACTAATCGGCCTATCCTGCTTGCGATATAAAATATGACCGTGGATTGGTTGTATGCCGAATGGAATTTTTCTAATTAAATAAGGCTATCTTTCCCGAAGAAGTAATACCGATAAGTAGGAGGAAAGTGTCCAGCCGATCTTTCTGATAGAAAAGGGTACTAAAAATAAAAAAGTAATTAAACCGAACAGGGCTACAATTTGGAAAAATGAAAGTTATTTTGTGCATTCACTCACAGAAAAGGGGTACCACTGATCATGAATCCAAAAGTTACACTAATGGACGAAAAAGAAATCATTACGGTCGCCAGCCCACTAGGCGATTTACATCCAAAGTCCTGTTCGAGATGATGGGAAAGAAAAACGTTTATTATTAAAGACTGACGTGGCAACTGAAGGTTGTCACGTTTTTTGACACTAATTGTGAGTCTGTAATGATGAAGAAAACTGAGAAGCCACTTTTACGTTAAGTTTGTCATTAAATTTTGAAAAAGGCAATCGAGTAATGATTTGAAAATATCCACTTAAACTGTATGTTACTATTGAACTTCGTTACGTGAACAATGGCTTTCAGAGACCTCAACACAACGTCATCAAAGAAATTTAGAGAAACGCAAGCACTTTTTACTTTGCAGTTACTTATATTTCAAATTGAATTTCATATTATTGTCTGAACAACTGAGTCTTTTTTACTGACTTGAACAGAATTAAATTTTGCATACGTACCAAACTAAACAGCCATGTGATCCAAGCTAAATGTAAAATAAATAAAACTTCCGCAACTTGTGCATTTTCGTTAGATTTGGATTTTTTCCAATGATAGATTATCAAACTTCAATTAGCATATAAGGAAGAAAGGGAACAAGGACACTCCTTGGTTACAATGTCTGGGGGCAAAAAGGACACAATCGTACTGAATTTAACTGATTATTATTTAAATAAAGTTCATTAATCAAATCACATTCAGTTGTGCTCCTGGGTTAACCGTTAGTACTTTCTACCAATGAACAGTCTTACTTCAGTGCTGTGCGTGCGACGAAACACGGAGCCGACGACGCATCTGTGTTGCTGGAACTGCTGCTGTTGTTGAAGGTGGTTGCATCTTGTGGAGCCACGGCTAACTGCAGGAACGGGCAATCGTAATTAATACAGCCTCTTCCGCCCGTCCACTGTTTGTACTCCTGCTACTAGACATCTGCCCGGCGCGCGAACATGATGCCGCCGATATGGTACTCTCTACTGCGAGAGCAGTAACACCACACTTCCGCACACTACAAGTGCTGGAACCCGTCTCCTCTATCTCCACGCGCTCTGCTCAACAACTCCCTGCCCAAAGATTTCACAACGCACAAGCACTGCTATTATCGTTGCTAGTCGATGCAAATAACAATTCCTTTGGCTTTTACCCAGAGCTTATAAGTTTCACAGTAAAACACAGATAAATACAATGAAACGTCAACAGACTTCTACCTAAATGCACAAATACAGCGAAGCAATGTCCTTACTAATTAAAGAAAGCATTTAAATTGCAAATATTTACATCTCATTTAACAAAAATTTATATATCGGTAGCAGGTGCCATGCATCCTGCATTTTCGGTGATACAAGTGGGACATAAAGAAACAGACCATCCAATTCATGTTCGAAACACTGTCGGTACGCCGGCCATGGTGGCCGAGTTGTTCTATGCGCTTCAGTCTGGAACCACGCGACTGCTACGGTCGCAGGTTCGAATCCTGCCTGGGGCATGGATGTGTGTGATGTCCTTAGGTTAGTTAGGTTTACGTAGTTCTAAGTTCTAGCGGACTGATGACCTCAGATGTTAAGTCCCATAGTGCTGAGACCAATTTAACCATTTTTGAACTGTCGATACACTTTAAAAGTCAGGTGCTGGTAATAACTTGCGGTCCGAGTAAATACCATACCTAATGTTCGCTGCAAAACGTTGTTAATACCCTCGTACTGTAGTTACGCGAGGATTCTCATACGCCCTCTTGTACATGTTACGAACGTTTATGTTACCCGCACTGCTAAAAGCACTCTCGCCTGTGAACAGTACCAGACGACCGAAACGCGGTTCAGCAGCACCGCGCTCGAGTAATCACTGAGAAATTCTGACGTCTAAGGTATTCTACAGGTGTCACCTAATCTACTGTACCCTCTGCAGAGGAAATAGGTGGAATTCCTGTCCCCGTAGCAAGTGCATATCTGCGTATTCACCGTCTAAGTACGCCAACGTACCGTACTCAGGGACTGCAGTGGGTGAAATGCCGAATGAATGAATGTGCGTACTACGTTTGGCCCCGCTGCATTACAACAGTGCCATGGAGTACAACGGACCAACCGAAGTTGTGGGGTCTACATCTACATGATTACTCTGCAATTCACATTTAAGTGCTTGTCAGATGGTTCATCGAACCACAATCATACCATCTCTCTACTATTCCACTCCCGAACAGCGCGCGGGAAAAACGAACACCTAAACCTTTCTGTTCGAGCTCTGATTCCTCTTATTTTATTTTGATGATCATTCCTACCTATGTAGGTTGCGCTCAACAAAATATTCTCGCATTCGGAAGAGAAAGTTGGTGACTGAAATTTCGTAAATAGATCTCGCCGCGACGGAAAACGTCTTTGCGTTAATGATTTCCATCCCAACTCGCGTATCATATCTGCCACACTCTCTCCCCTATTACGTGATAATACAAAACGAGTTGCCCTTTTTTGCACCCTTTCGATGTCCTCCGTCAATCCCACCTGGTAAGGATCCCACACCGCGCAGCAATATTCTAACAGAGGACGAACGAGTGTAGTGTAAGCTGTCTCTTTAGTGGACTTGTTGCATCTTCTAAGTGTCCTGCCAATGAAACGCAACCTTTGGCTCTCCTTCCCCACAATATTATCTATGTGGTCTTTCCAGCTGAAGTTGTTCGTAATTTTAATACCCAGGTACTTAGTTGAATTGACAGCCTTGAGAATTGTTGTATTTATCGAGTAATCGAATTCCAACGGATTTCTTTTAGAACTCATGTGGATCACTTCACACTTTTCGTTATTTAGCGTCAACTGCCACCTGCCACACCATACAGCAATCATTTCTAAATCGCTTAGCAATTGATACTGGTCTTCGGATGACCTTACTAGACGGTAAATTACAGCATCATCTGCGAAGAACCTAAGAGAACTGCCCACTCGTCGCTTATAGGATGCCTAAAGGATGCTGCTTTTTTCGGAATGCTATACAACAATTCTAGCAAATCACATTAATAGTTTTTATTACAATAAAGAAAGATTGACAATACTTAACTTTTACAATTGAGCCGTGTGTCGGCTCTCAACGTATATCGCACTGTAAAGATTGTTCTGAGTCCTTCCATTCCATCGTTAATTGATTCTTTCATATTTATCTTTATGCTGCGTTCCATTCTGTTGAGATTCGCCTCTGGCGGCGTGTCTGGTCTTATCGATCTTCGAGTCGTTGCTTCCTGTTAGCCTTGTGTAAGGGAATAAGATCTTTGGGGGGATGGCCGGTTTGTTGCCTAGCGGTGACGAGTCGGTCGGTCGTTTTTTAAAAAGGCAACATAGAGAATATCGTAGGATGAGACCGCGGCGTGGCGTGGCGGTGGGGAGTTGGCTGTTGTTCCGAGAAGCCGCGTGGTCTGTCCTGGCGGTGCGAGACGAGTGCGGCGAGTTGACGTGACAAGACTGTAAGCTCTTGCTGTGAGCACCCGAGGGCCATGGCTGTGGTTCCGCGTCACTACTTGGTGGGAGCGGCAACGGATGTCTTTAAATTTTCCGTCTGGATGCGGGAATGATGGACTAGTAACTCGCCTAACCTGAGGAGTGCTATTTCGCCGCCGTGGTTGCAGAGAAGGCGAGGGCTCCGGTGACAGCGCGTGGCTGTGTGACTGTGCCCAGTTGGGTACGCTGGCGACGTGTACACGTTCGGGTGTGAGGAACCTTTGCATCGGAGTTCACCTGCTGTTTCTCTGATAAACTGCAAGTTAAGTTGGTTAAAGGTTTAGATGTTAATTGAAGAATTTTGGTTTGTGCAACCAGCGTCTTTTCCGCCTTGTGGCCTCCTGCGTTCGGGTTTCCTGTCCCTCTCGCCGGTGTATTTATAGACACTGATCTTTCCGCTTCTTATTAGTACTTCCCGATAGGACGTGTATTTTTGGGCAGTGATTATTGTTTTAAATTATATTTTTTCTGCTTTGTAGCCTCCTGCGTTCGGATTTCCTGTCCCTGTCGCCGGTGTAATTATAGACAGTGATCTTTTGGCTTCTTATTAGTACTGCCTGAGAGGAAGTGTATTTTTGGGCAGGGATTATGGTTCCTGATTTGATTCCTCCTCCTCCCCTGGCCTCGCGTGAGGTCGATGTGATTGCTGTATGTGAGGTGTTGTGGGTCTGTTAGTCCGCTTCTAGCCTGATCATCCTTCGGGAGACAATTGTGTCCGCCCTTACACCCGGTCGGTTAATTATTTCTATCCCAGCATATTTTGGTGGCAGGACATGGTATTAAAGTTGTTAGTTATTGTAAAATGTTAAATGGAGGTATTTTATTCTGATTGTTTCTGGCCACTGTTTAAAAAGATTAAGTTTGTCTTTCATTGGTGGGTTTTTAAAATTACGTGGCTTTAAAATTGTTAGTTATTGTAAAAGGTGAATAACTGTATTTTTAATTTGATTGTTTTAATCTACTTGGCATCCTTTGAAAATGCTACTTCTGCCTCCCTGTTAGCGAGCCCTTGTAATTTAATATCTTGTTGTGCCAAAGTTTAAAAGAAGTCGGCTCCCTACATGTTCGGTAGCGAAGTTGAATGCAAATTGGTGGTTTTTTAGTTTTATTACTTGGAAAGTTTTAATTTTGTTATTAAATGCTTTATCAGAGTCTCTTTTAAGTAAAATGGCTTGGCTATTGACGGTAAAGTTTTTAATTTCATTACTTGGAAAATTTTGATTTGTTATCAAATGTTTTATCAAAGTCTGTTTTAAGTAAAATGGCTTGGCCGTTAACTGTAAAGTAAATTGTTTTGAACAGGCACTCATGCCTACCAGTGTTTTTTGGATCTGTTCCTGGTCAAGTGGTAAAGAAATGACTTTTAATGGTTGAAGTACTCAGTAAAGAAATTGTAAATTGCAGCTCGACAGTAACCAACTAATTTTGGTCCCGTTTCCCAACTGGGGGTTTTCCTTGAATAATCGTAACACCCGTCTCAACAATAAAGAAAGATTGACAATACTTCCAATTTACAACGGTGTCGCAAGCGATGGGTGACATGCAAACAGCCATTGTCTTTCACTGTATACATTGTCCTTGTAAGCAATGGATATGGATCACTAATAACTGCTATCGTTAATATCACTGTTCATATAGGCCTCTCTGCTACTACCGGTCTAGTACTGTGCTGGTCAGCGAGTCGCAGTCTGGTACTGTGCTAATATAGTGCGGCCGGGGCTGGCACGAGCGGAGCTTATATTCTCTTCGGCTATAGGGCGCTCATGTCGTGGTGCGGTCGTTGCCAGCGGGCTATTGGCTAACGTCGTCTCACAGCCTTCTTTGCTCTTGCGGTCTTCATCTTCGTGCCGTCGCTTATCCGTACACCGCAATAGAAGTCAAGTAAACAAAGGTATTTGGTGGTAGAATCAACAGAGCAGTTGAGAGGGTTGTACAAAGCAACATCAGTCGATACAAGACACGCCAGAAGAATGTACTGGCCCATGATGTAAAGCCTATCGCAGAAGACATTATGCATCTTAACTCGGAAATAAAGCAATTTCAGACTAAAGTTTATTTAACATTTTACTCATATTCTGATACATACGTTACACCCACGAGGTGTGCGGAGCTATTTTTGAATCACCCTCTATACTTCATTCCATAGTACCTATTTTTCAATTATTCTGGAAACATTATCATTAATAAGCCTCCCTGCTTTGAAGTGGAAGGTGCTAAATTGTTTATTTTAATTATTTGTATGTCATTATGAGATAGGTCATTATGAGATAGATCATGAATGGTTGGATACACATTAATTGTTTCAGCCGTAACACTGCCTATAAAATGTTATCAATCGGGAATCTGCTATTTTTCTGCACGTGAATTGGAAAATTTCCGAATGAAATCAGATTAAATCGTCAAATAATGAATCCAGTTCTATTTTGCTGTCAGAATCTTCTAAGAACATGATTTGCCAAATTTGGCAAAGTAAAAAGCGTAAGATCGACTCACCGGTATTTTGAGTTACGTATACCGTTTTAAAGATTGTGTTCGAATGAGACCGGGTTCAAGTCTAAACTTTCTATTTTTCATATCGGTTACAAGCTGAGATTTCTTCTCCAGCAGGACTTTCTGTCAGCACTCAAAAATGTGAGATACTGTCCAGTCTTCAGTGACCCTTCTACAGAATGAACTGCAAGCATGAGAAAAAAAGGAATAGGAAACAAACGTATATGAGTAAAGATAAAATAGTTTTCACTTATAGGGTGTACAGTTTCGCAGCGATTCGAAGTGAAATGTATGTAATAAAAAATGTAACAGCTAGTGACATCTGTCTGAGATCTTCAGTCCTGAAGAAACGAGGAGAACGCTTCAGAAAACTAAGTGTTATTGCGAGAAGCAAGCGAATTATGCTTTGTCTTTGTGTTCTGTAAAAAAGCAGTCACAGAAAGGCTACGAACAAGGTCGAACTCCAAATATATATATTGCGGTAACACCTGAAAGCAGAGGAATTTGCGTACATTCCAGGCCCCACAAAAAAGGCCTCGTGTGTTCATGATGTAAATACAAATCGCAAATGAGAATATCAGCGCACAATATATCTCGTCGCTAACACTCTAAGGGGTTCATTTGATATCTTGATCTGAATATTCACGGCAAAGATATAAATTAATAAGCCAGTCCCTCCTCTCCCCCTCCGGTGCTGTCTTGTCGATGTTCACTCCATTTCAGATGCGTCACTTTGCTTCACCTCTCTTCTATTCAGATGAGTAGTATCTAGTGCGTAAATAATGAAGTGGCCGTTAGCTTTAGGTAACTGTACAGGGTGTGAAACCGTAACTCTGGTGGCATAATTTTGCACCTATGCGTCACGCATATACAAAGCTGATACCATTACAAAGCCCTGCATTCTTCATTTTCCATGTAACGTAACAACAGATGAGCCAATAGTCTTAATGAAGGTTATAGAACAGGGGGTAGGGCCTAACGAGTCACTTCTGAGCTGTTCATTTGAACCACAAACTTAAGCCTAAATCTTCAACTCATTACCGACACGGTGATGTCACATTTTGTTTTCTTAGCAGTGTTAAAGTTGGGGTGGTTCAAAATGGCTCTGAGCACTATGGGACTTAACATCTGAGGTCATCAGTCCCCTAGAACTTAGAACTACTTAGACCTAACTAACCTAAGGACATCACACACATCCATGCCCGAGGCAGGATGCGAACCTGCGACCGTAGTGGTAGCGCGGTTCCAGTCTGAAGCGCCTAGAACCGCTCAGCCACACCGGCCGGCAAAGTTGGGGTGGTTTGTCATTGTCACGGCGTACGGACTGTCGAATGTATCATAAGGTAAATTATGGAAAACGTCTCTAGAGCCTCTTATTGTGCTTTTATGATTGTTACAGAAATAAAAGGAAGGGAACGGAGAGCACACTGTCACCGAACTTTCGCCAAAGAAGTCATCGTTTTTAACTTTGCCATGCAATGGATGGATTATCGACTCTGAAACTCTCTATAGGATGTTGTAAGGCTATGAATTTCACCACAGGAAATTAGGGTACACTGTATAACTATAGTTCAATATTGTGACCAGAAACATTAGAGCACTTTCTCTTTTTTTTACAACTAAATACTGATGATGTGTTTTTTTATGTAATGTGTATTGCATAATCTGAAATGAGATCAGCAATAAACTTAACATCAAAATAGATGATCACAGGGTAGACGAGGTGAAGAAATCTTGCTACTTTGGAACAAAATAATGTACGACGGAGGAAGAAAGGAGGACATAAATAGCAGGCTATTGTAGACAAACAGTGTAGTTATTCCTAGCGAAAAGAAGTCTCTTAGCATCAAACATCGACCTTCATTTCAGGAAGAAACTTCTGAGGATTTACGTCCAGAGCACCGTGCTGTATGGGACAGAATCACGGACTGTGGAAAAACCAGGAAATAAGAATCCGCGTTTGAGATTTGCTGATGTAGAAAGATGAACTGATAAGAACTGAGAAGGCTGCATAGAAAAGGGGAGCAGAAGCACACGTGGAAAGCATTAAAAATAAGAAGGAACAGGGTGATAGGAAATGTTTAAGACATCAAGGATAAAATTAAGTGCCCTGTCGCAACGTACAAACTGTAGGGGCAACAGAGATTGGAAGATATCCAGCAAATAATGACAACCAGAAACTAAAATACGTCCAACAAATAACTGAGGATGTTGCGTGTAAGTGCTAGTGTTAGATGAAGAAGTTGGCAGAGGAGAGGAAATTGTGGCGCATCAAACTAGTCAGAAGGCTGAAGAGAAAAGGAGAAATACTCGATTAATAATGTGGATAATTACAGACGGAATCCCTTTATGGATTATTAAGACAGTCAGAGCAACTAAATTTTTCACTTAGTAGCAGATCATTGTTGTACTCTAGGGCTTATTCTGAGAGTGACAGTATCAAATGAAATGAGTATTGGCTCACGAATATATCGGAGATAATCTGTATTATATCTGGTCAGCTAGGCGCTTACGTGTTTTTCCATTACAAATATTAAACCTATAGTTGCAAGAAAGTCTACATAAATAATTGCTAATTTAGCTACCAAGCATGGGTTGTATCCTCTTAAAAATTACAAAAGATACTAGCGTGGAAAATATTAGAATCACTAATTTTTAATCCATGAGATTGTCATTTATCCGCAGTCACACGGTTGATGACAGATCTGCCTTCGATTCTTCATAATGTTCCCCAGGTTTTCCTCGTTTTCTTAACGACAAACAACAGATGAATTAGTTATGTAAGTTCTAGTGTTAACTAGTGAAACATCTTCTTTTTTTTAAAAAAAAGGTGTTTAGATTATATCATAGCAGATGTTCCGTAAATTAGTATATATTTACGAATTTACTGTACTATTTCGTAATAACTGAACTGAAAGCCAGTAAAATATGAAGTTTACAGTGGCTTTATTTTATATGCGTTTAGTTCTGATAAATATTTGAACACTGCCATGTGACACATACATCATTAATTTCGGTCGCCAACAAGTGAACATACTAAAAAAACAGCAAAGAAATAGAATGGCAGAGAAACGCCAAAAGAAAATATTGTAAGAACATTAAGAAAGCTCCAAGAAGTGCGGGTAGAGATCGCGCTCTGGGAGTTCTATACAAGCTTCGTTATGTGTAGAGATAATATTGATGATTTAGAGTGGCTTGGCGGCGTGGTGCAGCTCTTTCTATTGGTCGCAGCTTCGACAACTTGCGTCTCGCCAAGGTACCGCAGTCATCCAACTGGGTAAAGGATGCGGCGGGGCGGTTTTCTCTCTCACTGTCCTTTAAGCGATCTGTCCACTTACCTGGATAGGCTTCGGATTGTCTGCCCCTTCATTCTGTAATAGCAGATACTGATTTAGCCGACAAAAGCAGTGTCGACTAAAATTCGTCTAAGTCACCACCACGCAAAAGCCGTATGACTTCAGTCCATGCGCAGTAGCTGAAAGTTAGTTACACTATAGAGTGCTCGGTATTCTTGCATCACTCGTTTGAAAAAAAAAAGGTCGGAAATTACCTTTTAGTTGGTTTATTGTTTTCAAAACAATAAAAATAGCTATTAAGTCCGTATTTAATATCTCGACACTAATTATGCAATATTACTGACTGACTCTGTAATAAGTGCATATCTAAAAGTAGCCAGAAGATATTTAGTCCGACCCAATCAGATCATCTCGAGCACTTCTATATTGGCGGTAGGCATATTTCTAATGTCAGCCAATCAGATCACCACACGTTATTTAGACTAGAAACCTCGTAATTCTGAAACCAGATAAAATTTAATGAAAACGACATACGATTCCTTTCCACAAAATAAATTAGTAATACATTTAATACTCAATGGCCCTTCTGACTACCCTTTAAAAATCAGGCTCACTCGGACATACCTCACAAATTCCCCTATTACACAACAACTTTGTCACGCTTACATTTACATAGTTTTCAATAAAATATCGCATTCTCACTTTACGTATGTCCTCAGTTTACTCACTCAGTCTCTCCACAACAATCACACAACCAAAACATAAATAAATAATAATAATTTTCAAATGTACTGTTAATTACGTCAGCTATCTGTGCTAATGAAACTAAAGAAAGTTCCAGAACATTAGATTATTGAATCAATCCTCTTGGTTGTAGTTTCAAGTGACACTATAGATGAATACATTACAGTCCTTAACACGGTTTCACAGCGCCAGCACAGTTGTTATGCGTGCTAGGTAAAAATTTATATCTCCGAAAATATTGAAGTAACTGATTTGAAATTTTAGCAGTATGGCTCTCTTATCCATCGAATTTTATACACTAAGTATGAAAAAGATCGATTAATATTTGATGGTCTATCTTTAGACCCATAGAGAGTATGTGTAACGTATTGCACGTAGCCCGGCCCATTGCCACCGTCAGGTGTGCGAGCGTGAGCACAAACACCTCCTCTCCTCCCGGCTCTACGGCAAGCTACATTTTCAATGCAAGGTGACAACTCGTAATAATTTGATACGTTACAAGGGGACCTACAATTTAAAGTAGAATCCGAACCTGGTGTCATTTCTGGCGGCTTCTCATATCGTTGACTGGGTTAAAACGAAGACTGAAAAATCGGCGGTCCGACCGAGATTCTGTCAGGCGACCTCTTGCTTTACATGCACGCGCTTTATCACTAGAATACTTGTTTCCTCTTTTTCTCTTTTTCTCCCCAAAGTCACACATGTAAACAGATCATCTCTCTGTTTTGATAAATGCGTTTTTTGGAAATTTGGAAATTTCCTATGGGACGAAACTGCTGATGTCATCAGTCTCTAGGCTTACACACTACTTAATCTAACTGTAAGTAACTTACGCTAAGGGCAATACACACCCACGCCCGAGGGAGGACTCGAACCTCCGACATGGGGAGCCCCGCGAACCGTGGCAAGGCGCCCTATACAGCGCGACCACCCACCGCGGCGGGTGAATGAATTTACGGGTATCAAAATGCGTGACGTAAATTTCGTATCTTTTGCTTTCATTGTGTTAGTAGCTTTAAATGTTTCACACCGATAATGGACCATAGGCCTTGCCATGTAACATAAATTTTAACTTGAAAACTTCTCCTGTTCCTGATGAGAAAGTATCTTAACAGACGGACAGATAGAGAGACGGCAAGAAAACAGAAACAAAATTATCTAATGTAATTACAAATTAACAATTTCGAATTTTCTTTCTTTACGTCTACTTAAACCTTGTTTCATGACAATGTTTTTGATTCTAGGTGAACGGGAAGTACCCTATAAGTTTTGACACATGAGTTTTCGAATATCAAAATACGTGACATGACTGGCCATACCTCTTGATTTCTTTGACTTAAAAGTTATTTTTTTTTTGCATCGTCAAGGAACCGTAGACCTTACTACCTTACTATGTGACACTAATTTCTACTTGACACCTCTACCCGTTCCTGAGAAAAAATGGATCTCAGCAAGGGACGATCAGACAGACAGAGAGACGGGCAACAAATGGCAGTTACTGGCTACATGATTGAATAGCTACATAGCTATAACTCGCTCTAGTACCGTGGCAGCTACTTCGTGATATCTTATCACATATCCCATTACCCTGTCCCATCATCCTGTCTGTGTTTTTCCACATGATCCTTTCTTCGCAGGTTTTGAGGGAACGTCTTCATTCATTATCTCATCTACCCACCTGATTTTCAAGTTTTTTTCTGTATCACCACACCCCAAATGCTTCTGTCTTCTCACGGTCCGCGACTGATGTCGATACAATGCTGCGCTTCAGACGTACATTTTCAGATTTTTTTCCACAAATTAGATCCAATCGTTGATTCGCGTATTAATATAATTCTTAGTCAGGAATTCCTATTTGCCCGTGCTGATTTGCTTTTATGTGACGTTACTTTCTAAGTCATATGTTATTTTGCTTCCAAGACAGCCGTATTCCTTCACTTCGTCCTCTTTGCGGTCCCAAATTTTGTTGATAGTTTCAGCTATGCCTCATTACTTTCGCCTTTCCTCGGTTTACTCTCATTCCAGAGTGCGAGCTTATTAGATTATTCATCCCTTTCGACAGGTCCTGTAATTCTTTCTCACTTTCCCTGTGGATAGCGATGTCATCAGCGAATCTTTACAGTGATATGCTTTCACGTGAATTTCAGTCTTACTCCTGAAACCGTCTTTCATTTCTGTGATTTTTTCGATATATAAATTGAACAGTAGGGTCCAAATCTTCATCCCTGTCTGCCACCCTTTTTAATACAAACACATCACCCTTTATCTTCCCCTCCTTTTTCTCTCTCTTGATTCTTGTACACAGAGTATGTTACCCGCCTTTATTGTCTTATTCTTGTCAGTAACATTGGTGGATGAGCTAACTATGCAATAATTTCGTACTTACCTGCCCATGCTATCGTTGGAATTGTGTAAACCATATTTTTTCGAAAGTCTGATGGTATGTGCTACGAATTGTCGATTCTAGAAACTAATCTGAATAGTATGAGGGTGAGTGATAAGAAAACCTTAAATTTGAAATAACAAATCGAAATTTCACGCAGTTATCCTGTAAGTTGGTAAGCGTGCTACAAACAGCGTGCAGAATGGCCTGTAGGTGGCAGCATAGTGCAGATGCATGAATACCGTCGTAGTATCAGTATAAAGATGGCCGCCCCACTTGCGACTTGCACCAGGGAAGAAAAGCGTTCTGTTATTCGGTTTTTGCGTAGTGAAGGTGTGAAACCTATTGAAATTCATCGAAGAAAGAAGGTTCAGTACGATGATGCATGTTTGTCACAGAAACAAGTTTACGAATGGAGTAGGAAGTTCGCAAATGGTGTGACTTTAGTGGAAGATGCTCCTTGTCCAGGTCAGGCACAACGAGTTGTGACTCCACAGAACATTGCAGCAGTTGAAGCCATAGTGAAGGAAAACAGCTGAGTGGCACAGAATGACATTGCAGCACGTTTACAGATTAGTCATGGGTCGGCACACCAAATTGTGCATGATGTACTCCAGTTTCACAAAGTGTCTGCAAGATGGGTGCCACGGCAGCTGACTACTGAAATGAGAGAACGACGTGTTGATGCTTGTGAAGAACTTCTTTGGCGCTTTGAATGAGAAGGTGATGGCATCCTTGCAAGAATCGTTACTGGGGACGAAACCTGGGTTCACTTCCATTTTGAGTATCTTCCTCATCCACCATACTCACCAGACCTTGCCCCAAGTGATTTCCATATGTTTTGACCACTCAAAGACGCAATGAGAAGGAAGAAGTTCCGTTATGATGAAGAGGTACGCCACGCAGTGCATGAATGATTGCGCGAACTACCAAATTAATTTTTCCTAAAGGAATTTATGCTCTTTGTAAGCGCTGGAGGACTTGCATTGAGCGTGGGGTGGATTATGTTGAAAAGTGATACAGTTTTGTATCACTTCTGCACAATAAATAATATTTAAAAATATATTTAAGGTTTTCATTCGACTCACTCTCGTAGTTTGGTTGAAAATTTCCCTTGTTGGTTTAGAGCTATTGATGGAATATTGTGTATGACTTAGGACTGATTTGATCGCAAGGTTTTCCATTACCAATAATTATTCTTAACGACACTGTACTTTTGAAGTGTAATCACTTCTACAGTCTGATAGGACTCCAGGCATCGAGCATAATTCAAAAAATGCTGTAATTCCCTTAATAAGATGGCATGGTAACTTGCTGAATCGTCGTGGAACGTTTTAGTTTGTTAGAAAGTAGGAAACGTACGATCAGTTGTTGTATGGTTCGCATTCTCACTGTGATTATTTTAAAGTAATCATGGGCGCCTTATACTGTTGAAATTATTTATCTTCAAAACCCACTACATTTTCGACCTTGACGCAGTTTGAAGTGTTAGCATGTACTAAAATAAGAAATTTTCGCTGTGGGAGGAATTGCCACAGCAAATTTAAATTAAATAATTTTAGTAGTTGAAGGTGACCATGATATCATTTAAAATGTGCTGGACTCCGAAACTTAGGAAAGAAATTAGCTTTTGCTTGATGTGTCGCTGCCAAGTAAAACAGCTTGAGGAAACTTGCACCGTACATAGGAAGAACTGTCACGGCATAGTACAGAAGGTAATTGAAAGAAATACGCACTGAGTCGAGATGACACTTATATTCTGACAATAATTAGAACTGAACTCACTGCAGTTTATGATGGTCCCCTCGACATTACAAAAGGCGGGACAACGTTCTTTGTAGGGTGTCTCATCACCACGGATGGCAGTGCTTGCTCTGCAACATGAGACCATGCCGGGCACAAAGATAGTAATGTGTTCTTGTAGTAGTTCTTGAGACTGATAATTGCTGGATGGCCGAGGTGTTGAAATACCTCTTCCAAACACATTATACACATTCTTGATGGAATTAAAGTTGGGGGAAGGGGCCGACCAGACCATTCGAGACATTGTCTTCTTCCAACAGCTCCTCCACCTGCGCTACTCTATGTGGTCTCGTATTGTCACGCATAAAAATGAAATCGGGGCCGAATGCATCACTGAAATGACGCACATGGGGAGGGAGTACAGTTTCATAGTGACGCTGACTAGTGAATGTACCGTGTTCGAATATTTGGAGGTCAGTATACCCACGCAGCAATATGGCTTCCCATACTATGACACCTCGACCACCAAAACAGTCATGTCCAACAAGGTTCCTGGGTGCATTACATGTTCCCATATCTCACCATATGTGGATATTTCCAGCAATGCCGAACATGATTGTTTTGGTGCCACTGGTAAGAGGGGCGTTTGAAAAGTTGGTACAAAGTCCGAGAGATGGCACCACCGGAGCGTATCGAGGTCATGTTTAGTTAGTAGCATCTTTGCAAAGAACGCACACCAAGTTTCAGCCATATTGGTCTATTTCTTTGTGTTTGGCATTCGTGTGAATCAAGGAAGTCGAATGATTGTCAAAAAATGGACGAACAGAATTTCGTGTGGTGATTAAGCATTACTTTATGAAAGGCAAAATGCCTCAGGAGACTAAAGAGAAGCTTGATAAACATTACAGTGACTCTGCACCTTCGATTAGAATAGTTTATAAGTGGTTTCAACATTTTCGGAGGGGCCATATGGGCACAAGTGATGCTGAACTTTCTGGACGCCCTGCCGAGGTTGCGACTCCATAAATCATTGATAAAATCCATGATATGGTGATGGAGAACAGATGGGTAAGGCGCGTGGGATTTCTAGTGCTGTGGGCATCTCGAATGAACGGGTACATAATATTTTGCATAAATATTTGGACATGAGAAAGCTACCTGAAAGATGGGTTCCGCATTGCTCACGCTTCACCAAAAGCGGAATCGTGTGAAGTGTTGCAAGGATGGTTTGCAGCTGTTCAGGAAGAATCCGCAGTACTTTAAGCGTCGTTTCGTCACTGTGGATGAAACCTGGATACATTACTAAACTCCTGACCCAACCAACAAACTAAACGATGGGTTACCAATGGAGAATCTGTACCAAAAAAGGCGAAGACCATTCCTTCGGCCGGAAAGGTTATAGCGACTGTCTTTTGGGATTCACAAGGGAAAATCCTCAACGACTATCTGGAGAAGGGTAAAAATATTACAGGTCAATATTATTCATCGTTATTGGACTGTTTGGAAACCGAGTTGCAAGAAAAACGCCGGCGATTGCAACGCAAAAATGACCTTTTCCAACACGACGATGCACCAGCACACACCTCAGCAGTTTTAGTCGCAAAATTAATGGAAATAGGATTCCAACTCGTTTCAGATCCCTCCTATTCTGCAGACTTGGCTAATCCGGACTACTATTTGCTTCCCAATTTGAAGAAATGGCTGGTGGGACAAAGATTTTTTTCAAATGAGGAGGTGATTGCAGCAACTACTAGCTATTTTACAGACTTGGACAGTTCTTATTATTCGGAAGGGATCAACAAATTAGAACAGCGTTGGACGAAGTGTATGAATCTAAAAGGAGACTATGTCAAAAAATAAAAAAGGTTTACCCCAAACACGTAAGTAGTTTTTTTTTCTCGGACTTTTCAAACGCCCCTCGTATTATGGTGTGGAGAGACAGAGTGTTGCATGGGAGTTGTTGGGGCTTACCCACTCATCTCATATAGGGTGCCTAAGGAATGTCGCATTCTCGGAATGCTATACAACAATTCAAGCAAATAACATTAGTAGATTTATTTCTATAGAGCAGAATGACAATACCTAACTTGGGGATTCACAAGGAGTAGTTGCAAACGAGCGGCGACATACAAACAGTAGTACTCATGGCTATACACAGGCTTCAACAAGTCTGTCCACTGATGTCCGTATACTGAGCCGATGTGAGCGGCCGAGGCTGACAGGAGCGGTGCTTATATTCACTTCTTGCAGGGGGCGCTGCTGTTGGGGTGCGGTCCTAATCAGCGCACCATTGGCCGACTTCGGTTCACCACCTTCTCTGGTGTTGCGTTCTTCGTCTTCGTTCCAGCGCCTATGGTTACGCCAC
The DNA here is from genome assembly GCF_023898315.1 of Schistocerca nitens. Lineage (NCBI taxonomy): Eukaryota > Metazoa > Arthropoda > Insecta > Orthoptera > Acrididae > Schistocerca > Schistocerca nitens. Next base: position 181,770,409 of record NC_064622.1, on the reverse strand, counting down.
AGCTGGAGTACTGACCTCGAAATCTTTGAACACAAGCCCTGAACTCCTGCAGCATTCAGGGGTGTTTTCGGCCATGACGTCATTTTTATTGGTGAGAATGCTGCACCGCATCGAACTGCCCAGGTGGAAGAGCTCTTGGATCGAGAGGATATTCGGTATATGGACTGGCCTGCCCGTTCCCATCGACTTAAATCCCATCTATCACTTGTGGGATATGATGTGGAGGCTTACTGCAGCACGTCCACATGAACGTAAGACCATCCAGGAGTTGTCAGTTGCTTTGGTGGAGGAAAGGAGCGCGCTACAACAAGAATAGCTTACCAACTGGCCAGCATGGAAGCACGTTGCAGAATTTGCACTGCCACCCGGGGTAATCACATACCATGTTAAGAATCATGTCCCACATTTTGTAATGTGCAGGTGAGTATCACTCTTGATACCATTTCACCGAAACTGCCTGTTACTCAAATCTCGGTTGTGGTGGTAAGAAGCGCACAATTTAAGAGGTCATGCTTGAAAACACTCTGCCTGAACTATTTGTTGAGTTCTCTTAGTGTACTGTTTGTTAATCTTGGCTATCAGTATACCATAGAACATTCACATTTCGTGTTTTTCATTTGTGAATATGAAGTGTTCCTCGCAAAGATGCGACGGAAGTATTAATTGATCTAGTTAGGAGCTGGAGGAATAAATGGGGAACACTTCGTCACTGTTGTAAGTTTCTCATCGAAGGTTTATTACATTTAAGTAAAGTGAAACTAATACAAATGTACTTGAGGTAAATCATTTCTTTAATGTTTCCATCAATTTTATGTAGTAATGAGTTACAGATGTCTCTCAACATCGACAAATTTACTTCTCAACTCAAAGCTTAGTCACTTGAGTTAAGTATTTTGACTTCCATTGTGTAGTTAGCAGTGTTCAGAACCGAAAAAGAAACATGTATCATTGGAATGGCACCCTAATGTTGAACGTATTACTTACCCGATTAATATATCACCTACGCCTCAGGTACAGAAAGCATTATCCCTGTTTCTTTCAATGCTAGTGTGCTATTCCAGTGCTGGAACACTTCTGCAATACTGATACGATTTAAGATGGACGGCACAGTGGTTAGTGCATCTGCGAAGTGAGCAGGAGACCTGGGTTCGAATACTAGTCTTGGTACAAATATTAATTCATTGCATTTGTCTGTATTCCTTATCCTTTAGAACAGTCGTTATGTATGCTAGGCTGTGTAATAACCTACTAGATGTGGGTAATGGTGTGAAATGTACAAGGACTAGTGATTAAGGTGATAAAATTAAGCAATTAATGTTTTGTGGCTTACGAGTACGCAACGAAATCCGCCCTGGATTAATTTTCAACATGTTGCACAACATTTTGATAATAGCACACGTCACTACCTGCTGGGTTCTGCGGCTTTTCACACCGGTTCAAAATGCCCGCCACCTATGACGCAGCAGTCGAAAAGTTGCAGCTGTGTCAGGCTGAGCCGGTGACTTCTCAGCTATCTGATCACAATGGACGGGTGCTGTGCGTGTAGCTGAGGCCCCGACTCAAAGGGGCAAATCAAACAGTGGAAACATGTGGACTCACAGTCTGCCAAAATGGCAAGATGATTGTGAGCACTTTTGGGGACTGTGAAGCTGTGCTTCCAACATTTTGCATTTGCACGGGAATTTTTGGATGTCACCCCAGTAAGAGATACATCAGAGACATTTCAATCTTTCTAAAGCCTCTCATATCTATTGAGTGTGAAATGATAGCGAAACTGAAACGCGGAGAAACTACCACAGCTAAATCAAGACGACGCAAACCACATTACTGACGGACAGGGACAGTCAACCACTGCAAACGATGGTTATTAAAAATCTCATGAATTCAAGAGAAAGAACAACTCGCGAGTTAGTAAGTGTTACCAACAGTCCAGCTAACACACTGACTGGAGGTACGCAGTTAGAGGGAATAATAGACCAACCATTACTGCATCGCTACTAAGCGACTCTTTAGGTAATACAAAGAGCGACACAATTGGACAGTGGATACCTGGAGACGTGTGATTTATAGTTGTGAATAACGCTGTACTCTATGTCAGTCCGGTGGAAGGGTTTTGGATTTGGCGTAGGAGTGGAGATCGTTACCTGTCGTCATTTGTAGTGTCAACAGTAAAGTAAGGTGTAGGTGATATAATGATATGAGAGTCTTTTTGCTAGTTTCTTGGGTGTCTCCTTATTGCAATTAAGAAAATGCCAAATCCGGAAGGATATAATTACATTTCACAGCACTGTCTACTGTGTACTGGAGGTTGCAGGGGTAAAATTCAGGGTGCGGAAGGCTAGTTACAACTTGTATAGAAACCACACGGCAGTTATAAGAGTCGTGGGGCACGAAAACGAAGCAGTGATTGAGAAGGGAGTGAGACAGGGTTGTAGCCTATCTCTGACGTTATTCAGTCTGTACACTGAATTTGCAATAAAGGAAACCAAAGAAAAATTTGGAGTAGGAATTAAAGTTCAGGTAGAAGAAATAAAATCTTTGAGGTTTGCCGATGACATTGCAATTTTGTCAAGAGACAACAAACAACTTGGAGGAGCAGTTGAAGCTAACGGACGGAGTCTCACAAGGAGGACGTAAAATAAATACCAGTATCAACAAAATCAAAACAATGGTAATGAAATGTAGTCTAATGAAACCAGATGACGCTGAGGTAAATAGATTTGGAAACGAGGCACTTAAAGCAGTAGATACGTTTTGCCATTTGGGCAGCAAAATAACTGATGACGGCCTGGCAACTAGAGAGTTAGCATAATGAACTCGCATTCGTGAGGACGACAGTTCAAACCTGCGTCCGGCCATCCTGATTTAGGTTTTTCATGATTTCCCTAAATCGCTCGAGGCAAAAGCCCAGATGGTTTCTTTCAAAGGACACGGCCGACTTCCTTCCACCGGCCGGTGTGGCCGTGCGGTTCTAGGCGCTTCAGTCTGGAACCGCGTGACCCCTACGGTCGCAGGTTCGAATCCAGCCTCGGGCATGGATGTGTGTGATGTCCTTAGGTTAGTTAGGTTTAAGTAGTTCTAAGTTCTAGGGGACTGATGACCACATATGTTAAGTCCCATAGTGCCCAGAGCCGTTTTTTTGAACTTCCTTCCCCATCCTTACGCCGGCCGGGTGGCCGAGCGGTTCTAGGCGCTACAGTTTGGAACCGCGCGACCGCTACGGTCGCAGGTTCGAATCCTGCCTCGTGCATGGATGTGTATGATGTCCTTAGGTTAGTTAGGTTGAAGTAGTTCTAAGTTCTAGGGGACTGATGTCCACAGATGTTAAGTCCCATAGTACTCAGAGCCATTTGAACCATTTGAACCCATCCTTACCTGAACCTATTGGACTGATGACCTCCCTGTTTGGTACTCTAGCCCAAATCAACCAACCATACGATCTAGAGAGGGTATAAAATGTAGACTGGAAATGACAGGAAATGCATTTAGAAAGAAGAGAAATTTGCTAACATGTAAAATAGATTTAAGTCTTAGGAAGCCTTTTCTGAAGGTATTTGTACGGAATGTAGCCATGTGTGGAAGTGAAACTTGGACAAAAACAGAATAAAACTTTCGAAATGTGGTCCTACAGAAAAACGTAGGAGATTAGGTGGGTAGATCATGTAACTACGTTGGTAGCCGCGCAGTCTAAGGCGTCTTGCACGGTCCGCGCGGCCGGCCGCGGTGGACGAGCAGTTATAGGCGCTTCAGTCCGGAACAGCGCGACTGCTACGGTCGCAGGTTCGAATCCTGCCTCAGGCATGGAGGTGTGTGATGTCCTTAGGTCAGTTAGGTTTAAGTAGTTTTAAGTTCTAGGGGACTGATGAGCTCAGATGTTAAGTCCCGTAGAGCTCAGAGCCATTTGAACCATTTGAACGGTCCGCGCGGCTTTCCCCCGTCGGAGGTTCGAGTTCTCTCTCGGGCATGGGTGAGTGTTGTGTGTCGTCCGTAGCGTAAGTTAGTTTAAGTTAGATTAAGTAGAGCGTAAACTTAGGGACCGATGACCTCAGCACTTTCGTCCCATAGGACCTTACCACAAATTTCCAAATTTCATGTAACTAATGACGAGGGTTTGAATAAAATTGGGTGGACAAGAAATTTGTGGCGCAGGTTGACCAAAGGGAGCGATCGGTTGATAGGACACGTTCTCAGACATCGAGGCATCATTAATTTAGCAATATGAGCAAGGTGTGTAGAGGCGGGAGGGGTGGATGTGGGTAAAATTCGTACAGGGAGTCCAAGAGATAAATACAGTAAACAGATTCAGAACGATGTACCCTGCAATAGTTATTTCGATATGAAGAGACCCGCACAGGATAGAGCAGCATGGAGAGCAGTATCAAAGCAGTCTTTGGACTGAAGTCCACATCAAAAACAACAACAGCTGCGTACACTAGAGGAACAATTTGGAGACGATAATTGTGCCAACATGACAGAGAACACCTCCATAAAGCAGCATGGCAGTGGATTGTGAACAATAATATTCCTGGAATGGTCTGATACGCGAAAAATCGCAACCTGAACTGAATGGAGCACCATTGGGATGAGTGGTAGCGTCGACTTCGTTCCAGACTCCAACGTCCAACATCATTACCTTCTCTGATCTCGGCTCTTGAGGAAGAATGGGCGACTATTCCGCCACAGACATTCAGATACCTCACTAAAAGTTTTCGCAACAGAGTTCAAGCCATCATAAAGTCAAAGTATAGATATTTCTCACGTTAATGTTCACTAACAGTTGTCCAGATACTTTTGATCGGATAGTGTATGCTACTCTTTTGTGTTTCCTTTAGCCCCATCCCCTATTATCCTGGGGTGGCACCCAGTGAATTCATCAATTTTCCTCAGTTGAAAAGACCCTTGTGTGTCATGTATTTACAGACGTCGATATGATTTTCGCCATGGAACGTTTCTTGAACAGCCAAAATGCAGATCTTCACGACGAAGCTCGCTACCAAATTATCCAGCATTCGTTAAAATTTTTATTTGTTGCTGTACTTGGACAAATACATCGCATAGTGTTTAGTAGCCCGCTACTGGATCCAGTGTCTTCCCATGATCTTTGACCAGACAATATATAAACTATGTGCATTAGACAGTCCTACTCTATCCACGGAATTCACGTGTTTACAAAATCCATAGAGTGCTGTAGATGACAGGCTTACACCGCTTGGAGTACCTACAGCGGCGTATTTAGTGTGAGCTGAGCTGAAGGTGGAGCGTGGATCATCATTTCGTTTGCTTTGCCTCTACGTAGGTGTATCCCATCCCTCTTCACGGTATCTGCTACAGGTGCGTCCAACGCTACTATTCTGTACAACCCTTCTCAACACATTAAACATCATGATCGTTGAAGGAAGTGACCGCCCGCCTCCCCAGGCACACACTGGCAGGCTACCAGACAAATTCGGAGGCGGAGCGCTGGAAATCGATGCACGTCGCGCCACCACGTGGCAACTGGGAGAGTCCGCTGGTCGCAGCGAAGCGGCGCACCAGCTGTGAAAGTGGGCCTGATTGGACCCCCCTGACCACCGCCTCGCGGCCCCGGGTCCAGTCCGGGCCAATTCGGCCAACAGATTACCTCTGGTGCTGCGAGTCCGATCAATCGTTCCCTCGCACGGACAGCTCATTTCGACGCGTCTCTGCGTCCACCGGGGGACTCGGGGTTCCTCCACCGCACGTGCGCTCGTGGATGACGCTTCACGGAAACCTGATGAACCGCCGGCGGCGAAGGATCGTCTTAATTACATAGAGGGTACCCTAATACGAGGTAGCAATTTTCGGGACGAGCTGAGCTGAATACGTCAGCTGAAAAGGTCTCTCAACGCATTCGTATGCATTGATGAGTAATGAAACTAAAATGATTATCATTCATTGCTGACGTCTGAGCCCCTTGGATGGGCAGTCAATCTGCATACCAATATTCACCGTATTACTCACTGAATATTCGTGATTTCGTTTCTGAATCATACTTTTCATTACAAAAAGAATTAGAGAAAAGAAATATGACGCTACTTCTTTTTCGAATCGATACTGTAGATGTAATTTTCTGTTATTGGAAAGGGCTATTTTGAATTCACAGAATGTCATTCGGAATGGGAATATCATGCAAGGTACCTTGGTTGGCAGCCCTGCAGCCAGGCGGACGCGCATGTACGAAAGTCTCACTAAGTTAAGCGATTAATATTGAAATAAGCACTTATTTAGTTAATATTACATTTTAGGCTAGTGCATTTACTTCTCATCTAATTTATCTATTGAAGGTTTCGCTTTCCTAAACGTAATTACATCGAAGAGTAAGTATTTCGGAAAGGCCGGCAGTCACGAGTTTGTTTACATAATTAGGCGTGAATTTCGTACGAGCGTAGATATTTGTTTTTGACTAGACTTAGCGCTTCATAGTTAAATTAACTCGTGTCTCTCATCCAGTATTTGTGTGGTAAATTAAAAGTTTCTGGAGCATGTTTATAAGTTTGTTTACATTAGCGTTTAGTTACGTATTAGTACAGGTTACAAAACTACTGTGTTCTTGAAGTTATTTTCTGCTTTTGTATTACGTTTTACTATCAAACCATGTGTGACAAGTGTGGTGGTTCCCATAGAAATTTGAAAGAGGGGGTGTTCTGTATATACTGTAGGCTGTGGTTTCATTGGGGCGGCCGGCCGGTGTGGCCGTGCGGTTCTAGGCGCTCCAGTCTGGAACCGCGTGACCGCTACAGTCGCAGGTTCGAATCCTGCCTCGGGCATGGTTGTGTGTGATGTCCTTAGGTTAGTTAGGTTTAAGTAGTTCTAAGTTCTAGGGGACTGATGACCACAGATGTTAAGTCACCTAGTGCTCAGAGCCATTTTTCATTGGGGCGTTGCAGTGGAGAGGAAATGAGCGTAGATAATGAGGCTCTTCCATGGCAGTGTGGATTATGCAGAAAGGACAGAAAAATCGCGGAACAGGAGGCAAAGATTTGTACCCTTAAGGCTGAGTTAGAAATCGCGAATTTGGAATTATGTAAGCTAAGGGAAGAAAAGGACTCTGGGCGCTGTGAAAAGGTAGCAAGCAAAGGGCGAAAAAGGGAAACAATTGATAAAACTTCTGAAATTCAGTTAGCAAATCAGGTTGGCTTGCTATGTGAAGTAGTGGAGGAAGGGCCTCATTCAGATGTAGTTGAATGTAGGTTGAAGCAGAATACCAGCTTAAAGAAAAAAGACAGGTCGGGATCAAACCAGAATAGGAAAAGAAGAATTCTGCTTATCGCTAGCAATCATGGGAGGGGTGTGGGCCAACAGCTTTAGGAGAATTTATGGACAGAGTACCAGGTCACAAGTTTTGTGAAACCAAGTGCTAGACTTAGCCAGGTGACAGAAAACTTAGGTCAGCAATGCAAGGACTTTGAGAAGGAAGATCACGTAATTATAGTTGGGGGAGCAGGAAACAGCCTGGCTATGGATCCAAGATATAGTATTAGGAGTGACCTGGATAAAATAGGAGCAGAAACTGGGCATACGAATGTGGGATTTGGGGAGGTCTTTCAGCGTCATGGTCAGCCCTAGGTAAACACTGCTGTAAGAGGTGTAACTTTGAGCAGAATGGGATGCTTCAGACATCGACAAAGTCTCAAATGAGTGTTGTTCCAGTTGATGCTATTGGTAGGAGGGGTTACACTACACATGGCCTGCACCTTAATAGGAAGGGGAAAGATAAGTTAGCTTCTCTATTAGCAGATACTGTAAGTGGGGCCACAATCACACAAGGGGCGATCTCTGTGGTTATTGAGACCAGGCAGACAGGTTTTTTAGGTTAAAGCCTAATTCCAGACAGACAACAACCAAAGAAAAGAAGAAAAGAAACTTCATGCACAGAAAATAGGGATAATGCTAATGGTGGTATCAACTTACTTGACCAAAATATCAGGGGAATAAAAAATAAGGTAGATGAGCTTAGAATGTGTTTAGATGATCTCAAAAATAAAAATGAGATTGATATACTTTGTCTGTCTGAGCACCATGTAACTGTGGGAACGGAAAATGTCAGTATAAATGGGTATAATTTAACATCTTACACTTGTAGATCTAGTATGGATAAATGAGGAGTTGCCATTTTCATAAAACGAGGGTATAAATACAGAACTGTTGAAGTAAGCAAATTTTGTATTGATCAGCACTTTGAGGTTTGTGCATGTGAACTTCAGCTAAACAATGTTTTGTTGATATTAACAACAGTGTACAGGTCTCCACTAGGCGATTGGGAGCTATTCATAAAAAAGTTTGACTCCCTATTATGCTGTCTGCCAGACAAAAAGAAGAAGTTATTAATCTGTGGTGATTTCAATGTTAACTTTCTAAGCAATTCTGATAGAAAAAGTGAACTAGAAGTGTTGTTAATAACACATAACTTAGAATCAGTGATCAATTTCCCTACACGTATAGCTCAGGACAGTAGTACTCTAATAGATAATGTATTTGTACAGCAAGAAGATGTAGGACAAACACATGCTTTCCCTGTGGTAATTGGATTATCTGACCATGATGCACAACTGATTAACTTACAGTACCTAACAGGGTGTACACTTCAGAATCCATTAAGTAAAAGTGTGAGGGTGCTCAACCCAGTAACTTCAGAGAAAGTTTAGGAAATGTAAACTAGGAAGATGTATATAATGAGCCAAATGCTAATGATAAATACAGCATATTTCTTGATAAATTTATATCCTTTTTTGAACATCGTTTTCCAAAGAAAATTAGTAAGTGTAACATCACACACTTTTCAAAGAAATCTTGGATTGCTACAGGTATTAAAGTGTCTTCAGAAAGAAAAAGAAAACTGTATGAGACAGCAAGAACTAGTAAAGATCCAGAAGTAGTTTGACACTATAAAAATTATTGTAACATACTGAGAAAAGTTGTAAGGAAAACAAGAAATATGTATGTTAGTGAAGAAATTAACTACATCAATAAAATAAAATCGATATGGAATGTTGTTAGAAGGGAGGCAAGAAAGGTAACCACTCAGGTAGGTAGTATTACTGTTAAAGAGAATGAGACGATCTTAACCATCAGTAGACAGGTAGCCAATGTATTTAAAAATCACTTCTTATGTGTAGGAGAAAAAATTGGTGAGAATAGTTCAAAAGAAAAAGCCAGGCAGTACATGGAAGAGTCAGATTAAGTTTCATCTAACAACCTCTCGTGAAATAAGGAAAATTATGAAATCTTTGAAAAATAAATGTTCTGTTGGAGTAGATGACATCTGTAACAAGTTATTAAAACTATGTGGAGGAATTACAGCTGATGTTTTGACTCACATATGTAATGCATCACTGACTCAGGGTATTTTTACAGACAGGTTAAAATATACCATTGTCAGGCCTCTTTACAAAGAGGGCGAAACCACAGATGTCAATAATTACCGGCCAGTGTCCCTGCTTACAGCATTTTCAATAACCTTTGAGAAAGTAATGTACTCAAGAGTGGTTAGCCATCTCAACAGTAATGGGATACTTAGTAAATCACAGTTCGGATTTCAGAAATGCTGTTCCACTGAGACAGCAATATATAATTTCACTGTCCACATAATAGAGTCTTTAAATAGTAAAATGTCACCAGTAGGAATTTTCTGTGACTTATCCAAAGCATTTGATTGTGTGAACCATGACATTATGTTAGAGAAATTACAATTCTATGGTATAAATGGAACAGCATATGAGTGGTTTACGTCATATCTACAGAGCAGGAAGCGAAAAGTCTCTCTATATGCTTCAAGTGCTTCAAAGGAGTGTGCCACTTCATCTAACTGGGGTGACATTACATTAGGTGTTCCACAAGATTCGATCATGGGTCCCCTCCTGTTCTTGAGATAAGTGAATTACCTCCCCTCTTACGCGAAAAAGATGCTGAACTGACACTTTCTGCTAATGATCCAAGTATAATTATTAATCCAGTAAAAGAAAGTCCAATAGAAAGTGATACAAATAAGGTCTTTGCACAAGTTATTAATTGATTTTCTGCGAATGGGCTTGCCCAGAACTTTGAAAAAACACAGTACATCCAATTTTCTGCTGCAAAAAGTATAATGTCTTCAATAAACATAACACATCAAAAGAAGTCAGTAGCGAGGGTAGAGCATACTAAGTTTTTGGGTGTACATGTAGATGAGAATCTTAATTGTAAAATTCGTATTTTGGATCTCCTAAAGCGACTAGGTTCAGTAAGTTTTGCAATCAGAATAATTGCCAATTTTGAGGATGTAGAAATCAGAAAGCTAACATACTTTGCATACTTCCACTCTCTGATGTCATACGGGATAATATTCTGGGGCAACTCAACACTTAGGCAAAAGGTATTCACTGCTCAAAAGAAAGTAGTTAGAATAATGTGTGGGATTCATAGTCGCACATCTTGTAGGCATCTGTTTAAATGGTTAGGAATATTCTTTCAACTGCTTCACAGTACATTTACTCAGTAATGAAATTTTTTCTCAACAACATGGATCAGTTTAAAATCAACAGCGACATTCATGATGACAATACCAGAAAAAAGAAAGACCTACACTATCCTTTACTTAACCTATCTTTGGCACAGAAAGGGGTAAAATATGCTGCTATAAAATTTTTTGATAAATTACCAGATGAAATAAAATGTCTGACATACAGCAGTAATAGTTCCAAAAACAAATTGAAATCATACCTCCTTGACAACTCCTTCTATACCATACATGAATTATTGAATATCAGTAAAAAAAATCTGTAGATATAATGTAAGCCATTTAAGGGGATAGATAATAGAAATATTTAGGTATAACGCTACAATGTAAACAAAAAAGAGAAAATCTTGTTTCCTGTGCTTATTTCTTGTGCATTTGACACGTTCCACATCATAACGGTTTTCTGTGTCATTGATCACTGGAACACGTAACTAACTAACAAAAGGTGCCTTGTTACCGTTGTCTATTGTAAGGGTACAAATTTGTATAGGTGAACGAGATGTGGAATTCGAATAGTATTTACTACTGTGATTTCCTCTACAGGTAACATTTTTTTTCTTTTCTCGGATTATCATTCATCTTTTTGGTCTAGTCTACAGACTTCTTCTTCTCACCATAACAGTTACGCCACACGTCTTTGATAATTTGTTGGATGTATCCCATCTTTGTGACGCAAGTGCAGGAGGGTAGAGGTCAGCATACAGCATTCGGGAGGACGACCGCTCGGATTACAGTCCGGCCTTCCAGATTCAGGTTTTCCGTGATTTCCCTAATTCTCTTCAACTAAACTCCAGGATATTCCTTTGGAAAGGGCACGGCCGATTACTCTCCCCTTCACCCTCCCCCATTTCACTAATCTAAGCGGGTTCTCCGTATGTGTTGAGTTCGTCGTCGACGGGACACTAATCTCTCAATCTTCCGTCATTCCTTCCAATTTCTGTCTTGCAGTTTTCGCCTTCCGTTGTTACCATGATGAAATCAATCAACAGACAAGAGAATGATCGATGCGTGGCAATAATATAGGAGAGAAAGGCTGGTAGCTCATTACAAAACATTATGACATGATGATACTTTACTTCAGACTTTATCTGAACTGAATGATACAAAAGACCTTGCCGACCCTGATATGAGAGAACTGACAGAAGCTCTAAAGCCTAAAAAAATTCGATATTCGTTGGTTTAGACGCTATTTATCTGGAACTTTGGAAATGTGGTGGTTTATTCTAACATCTAAGGCCTCTTCACATCTTGAATCAATAATGTAAAAATAAGAGCCAAAGTAATACCTGTTTAAAGGCGATAAAAATAAATGTAGGAACTGCAGAGGTATAAGCTTCCAGGATTCAGATTATTAATTATATGCCAAAATACTGAATGCAAGACTTAGAAATATCACGCAAAAACTAATATTTGACAAACAATCACGTTTTAGAAAAGGACGATCAACTTCTGCAATGTTTTCGCACTACCGAAAGTTACAGAACGGAGACGAGAGGCCAACAGAGAAACCTGTCTTGTTTTTATGGATTTTGAAAAGGTATTCTATAATGAGAATAGATAAATGGTATGGAATATCGTTGCTAAACGAGGCTATCCATCTCACTTCCTAAATGCTACGAAGAGTCTGTGCACAAACACCCAAATTATTGTGGCTGTGTAACATCTAACAACAAATCCAGTGAACAAGAACAAAGGGGTACGACAAGATTGCCTTACTCCTCCGACACTCTTCAGCATATAAACCTATGTATAGATGAAGTTACCAACAAGTGGAAAACATTGAACATAAAACGAGTTTTCTTAGATTGCGATACTACATGAAGTGTAATTTTATATGGAGATGATATAACTCTCTTTACAGAGGATGAAGGTGACCTTCAGATGGGAGTCCATAAGCTGCAGTAGGTAGCATTGGATTACAGTCTAACATTGTCGGTTAATAAAACGAAAGTGATGGCATTTCAGAGCAGAGAACCAGAAGTACCTAAAATAGTCTTGAATATTGAAACCTTCGATCAAGTAAAACATTTTAAATATGTAGGATGCGACATCACTTATGAATACATCCATAGTATTGATCATAAACTAAATAAATGTAATTTCATATGTGGAACCATCGAAAAACGTTTACAGAGTAAATCCAGGAAAGGAATCTAGCTGAAGTTTTGTAAAACAACTGCAGTATCATCCCGTACTTACGGAAGTGAAGTATGAGCAACAACAAGTCACCAAGAAACTAGAAAACAGGCTCAAGATATGCTTGTTACATCCTACTCTTTTCGTCTCTAGTACGTTTTCAGAATTCTTCTACGTCGTCTACTATGAGAACCAAATTTTGGTGCCAGTTTTACAGATAATCTCATTTCTACTACTTTTTGTTACTTTCGTCTTCGTTTGCTCTCTGTCCACATCCCATATTCAGTAGGCCGTTCATACAATTCAATAGGTCCCGTTAGTCTTCCTAACTCTCTCAGACGATGCAAATACCTAGTGAATCTTATCACTGATATCCAATCACCTGAAATTTTAAATGCACTTCTGAGGCATTTATTTGCTTCTTTGTTTGTTCGTTATAGATGTCGGACAGTAGTGTAGAAGAACAGTGCCCCTGCTTCACTCCCCTTTTCTCTCCTAATCTTCCATTCTTATTGTTCCCTGTTGGTTCCTGTACATCTATATTACCCATCTTACTTGTCTGACAATATCAATCGTCATGCTGCATTTTACGTTGAGATCGTCCTAACTAAGTCCGAATCTATTTTTTTCTTAAGTCTTGCTTCCAGTATAAAGCATAAGGTTAACTATATGTCTGCTACACCATTACCGTTCCTGGAGGAGAGCTGATCGTCAGCTCGCCGAACGTCAAGTTACTTTTCCAGTTTACCATATACTATTTTAGTAACCTACTTGAACAAAAGACCAGTGCAACGGATTGTTACAATTTTCATAGAATCCGAACAGTAAAAGGGAGTTTCAAGGAATTAACCCATCTTGGGGTCATCTGTTTCCGATCGGCGAGATGCTACCAGCCAGATCGGCACGCTCAGGTTCCCGGGTTCGATTCCCGGCGGGGTCAGGGATTTTCTCTGCCTCGTGATGACTGGGTGTTGTGTGATGTCCTTAGGTTAGTTAGGTTTAAGTAGTTCTAAGTTCTAGTGGACTGATGACCATAGATGTTAAGTCCCATAGTGCTCAGAGCCATTTGAACCATTTTTTGAACCCGATCGGCTGCAATATGCATCGTTAGCTGGAACTCAATTCAGTCACATACAGCCCTTAATTAGTTACCACTCAAAAAAGGGTCGATTCAAACTTTGTGAACCAACGTCCATATTTTCAGGATATAGGCACATCCAGTGACAAAGACACACAGCATCCAGTGGTGTGTTCGTGCTTAAGTGGAGCGGCGGACTTCTGCTTTCTTCTCATTCGTCACCGATATTAAATTCACTGTTCTCTTTAACGATTCTCATGGATTTGGATTAGAGGATACAGACGTCTTGACAAGTTGCAGTAGCTTGTAAGTAAGTATAAATTAGGTGCCCCTTTGGAGGTATCAGGAAGCTGGAGAGATCTGAGAGATTGAATAAGAGTCTCTGGCCGTTCTTTCCATAAACCTGTCACCTTCCAAAGCTGTGCCCGCAGCGCAGACGACAGCTCGTCGGTCGTGGGATCTTCTTCGGCGGAGGCCGCTGCGCTGCCAGTTATAACCTGTGTTTGTGCTTTTTGCAGGATGCCACATGCCCAGATAAGTATCTTTATCTAGATAAGGCAAAATCTGTAGTAGTGACAATGATGATAGGTGACACTTTGTGACATTATTGTTCATATTTAAAAAAAAAATTGTAAATATTTTATTGAAATTGTTAAAGCGTAAGTAGAGACATCTTGTTTGAAGCGAAATCGATACTGAAACTCTTTGATAAGATTAAAACGAATGTACATACTAAGAAAAAGGGTGTAATATTTACTTTTAAATATTGTAAAGATATCTGTTTGTTAAAATTATTAAATGTAAAAAGGTGCTATAATGTAATTATGTATGTAATAGTTACTGGCACTCGCTTAGGACTGTATGAGATATGTGTAGTATAAAAGATGGAGTAGTTCCGTAAGGAACGGAAAGCTGTGTAAGCGTAGTAAAAGGTGGGAGCGGGAACGTTTGGCGCACTTTGGCGGGTGCGAACAAAGTCAGTCGGTCACCAGTGATCTTAGAAGCAGCACGTACAGTGCCAGCATAGTGTGGAGTGCGCCATATTGTTGCATCTTGCCTCGGTTGGAAACTGCAGTTTATCACGGCCTGGTATGGGGATAAAAACGGGCTATTGATTATAAGATGGATCATCGCTATGAAGAGGAAATAAGACCGACATGGATAACTGCTCTTGGCCGTTCTGATATCGATGCAGTTGTTGCCACCAACGCCACCGTCGCTGATCACAGCTTACAGGGTACGACATTTTAGCTATGTATTATAGTATGTGCCAGGAAGTTGAAATGTGTTTTAAGAATAATAACCATCATCCAGATTCACAATTGTGTCCACCTGGTAATTTATCCCTCCCATAAACCGAGCAGGATCCTAACATGGTAAATGAAAATCCCGAGTGACCTGTATTCAGCCAAGACAGTGATATCTTTAATATATTGTTGGAAAATCAGTGATTAATCAGTGAAATAACTGATGGAAAGAATATCTGAGAATTTCATAATTAACATTGCTATTATTTTCTGTGTTAAAATGATTATGTAAGGTTATGCCAGATTCAGAGACCACATTAGATAAATTGTTTGCTGCTTTCACATTACGTATTAATGAAAGGAAATACTAAGTTGATGATTAATAGTGATAAATAGTAACGTTAAACAGTTTATAGTAAAACAATGAAATGTAGAGTACCAAATATGTTGATGTAGAACCCCCCCCCTGTCCAAATTTACTTCTGTTTTTATTAAATCAGTCTGTTTGATTGAGCAATTGGGTGCTATAGTTTTGTTTCGAGCGGCTAAAATTTTCTTGTATTGCTGAACCATCTGTTATCTAAATCTAAAGCGAAGTCCGTTAGGTAAGTAGGGAGTTGCAATCTTTCTGCTGTCCTACTCAGTTTCATTACGTGTGCCTAATTAGACTGGCGAATAATAGTGTACCACCAACCACATATATTGTTATCGATGCAGAATAGTAGTCTAGCTACTGTTATTTGCCATACCTCTGAACTCATTACTTATTTGAAGAAACGAGTTAAAGTCTGATGCTTATTCCTTAGTTTAACACACAGGGTTATTACACTTGTTTTTGTGGTTTTGCTGTCCGGATAGGTAACTGTATTTCTGTTTGTTAAATTGCTTATTATTAATAGTATAGTACAAGAATATTATAGTTGACTTTGGATGACAGTATATTTTGTAAACCAATTCAGAGAATACAAAATAGACGCAGGTATTACATCTGGTTCTTCATATCAGGACAGTAAATAGCACACACAAGTCAAATGGAGGAATATTACAACTTCTCATTAATGTATCCTGGTTGGTTATTATTCAAATAGTCACACATTTACACTGTCTTTCACAACACTCGACATAGCTTTCTTAATTTTATGGTAACTTTTCCACCAAACTTCCGAAATGTGATACGCTTGTCCAGCTCTCCAGTACGCACTAGACAGAGTGAGTATTACATATCCACAACTAAGTTACAGCCGATATGGAGTATAACTTGACTGTCTCTGAAGAACACCCGAAACAGAGTGACTATTACATCTTCACATCTAAGTAACACACGATAATGAGATCCATGTCCAGCCATCCAGAACGCCCGAAAGAGAGATACGTGTCCGGCCCTCCAGAACGCCCGAAACATAGTGACTAGCACAGCCGAAATACTTCGGCTCCCAGGCGCGAAGCGCATCAGAACGAGCCGAAGGTGTCCAAAGCATTTCGGTTGCAATATCGTTACTTTTATGTTTCTCAAAACCAGTGAAATTTTATAAACAAAAACGATAGACTCGTAGGGCAATCATGAGAGGCTGTCATACTAAAAACTGGGTTAAATACAATGAAAAATACATAAATTATTAATAAGCACCCGAACGTGCCGACCGATCAGAAGCAAGTTCAGTACAACTGGCGGGCTCTCCCACGGGACTGGTACACACTGTACCATCTGTCGCTTGTACCTCACTCCACTTTTGTACCTTATGCTACTTCTCGTGTAACAAACTGCACCAAGGCGAGATTCTATCAAAATAAAATACTGGCGGTCACAGCCAGGAATATCACACATGTGTCTTGGCGACGACGCTACTATCTGAACTACCAACATTGGCCCACTTAACCAAGCTAACAATGAGAAGGCTGATGTTTACTGCTAGGCCATCGCCATTCTTTGTGCACATACGCACAGGGCACTACCGTCTCATCCTCCCTCTGGCCCCTCTGAGAGCGGATGTTTCGTGGGACGATCGTAATAACATCTTCTAACGTGTCGTTGGGAGGAGACATGGGCTTCATTGATTCCCATCTCACTCCATGTGTAACAAATTTGTCTTCCTGAAAGACGTCGTCAGGATATTTGGCTGGCGTACTAATCACCAGCTCACGGCTTCGATTCCAAAGGTTACTCAGTTTTGGTGCTAAACATTGTAACTGGTTCAAATGGCTCTGAGCACTATGGGACTTAACATCTGAGGTCATCAGTCTCCTAGAACTTAGAACTACTTAAACCTAACTAACCTAAGGACATCACAGACATCCATGCCCGAGGCAGGATTCGAACCTGCTACTGTAGCGGTCGCGCGGTTCCAGACTGAAGCGCCTAGAACCGCTCGGCCACATCGGCCGGCTGTAACTGGTTGCTAGATCATCAGTGAAATGTACACATCATGCGCTTATCAAAGAGAAAGGACTGAAGAAGCAAGAATGCGAAAAATTTTGAAGTGAATACGTGTCGACCTTTCCTAAATGAAGTGGAACTGCATTCTGCAACATGTTACGCAATGAGGGGAAACACAGAGATTATCAGGGCAGGCACAACGTACTTGTAGCTCCCACATAATGTAGCTAAAAATTAGGACACGAATGTTTTTAAAACTATGTAAAAACAGCAAACTATTCCGAAATATCCAATGAAAGTGACTTCTACGTGGATCACGAGCGGTGTCTGGAAAATTAAATACTGTTACTCCAGCAGAGAGAAACCATTCTGCTCATAAATGAATAATGTATAACATGAATTGAAGATTTGTGATATCTTTTAAGTAATAGAAACAAAATACACAGATGTGAATAATCCACACCAACAAGCAAGTTGAGATAATACAAGTATCAAAACGAAAGCAGCAAGATCTTGTGATGAACGAATTAAGCACCCTACTGCCAGAGCTATTTAACGTCTAGGGAATGTGAAAGACGCGAACCCGCATGTTGAATAGATAAGTTGTCTACCATATAACTGTGGATAAGGATGGACAAAACAAAAACATATGTGATTCAAAGTATTAGCCGAATCAACGTTGACATCAGAAGAAGAATAATATAGATGAAGAAAATTTTCTTCAAGAAATATAATCTGCTAATAACAGAACAGAATACAGCTAGAAGTTTATAAATAGGAAGTATGGTCCATACGCTAGAAGGGACATAAGCCTGGTGAAAGTCTGTAATCAAATTAATTGTGATTGTAGTAAGATTGGTGATGAGCTATGAATGTAATGGCTGCAGATACAAGAAAGGTGCTCTGTGTGGTTTTGCTCTGTATAATGAGATTGCTTACAAAACGCACTAATATTACGTCCACTAAGTGAAAAACACTGGAATATTTCTGCTTTACACAACTTCTCAGTCTTTTCTGAGACACGATGATTTTTCAGTGCAGTAAACACTGCCTTGCGAGTGCAATATGTCAGTTGCATACTGCATTGGCGGCAACTTGCAATGATCTGCATTCGCGGAAAGTCAGCTTACAACGATAAGAAATCAAACAGTTTTGAGTTATCGATACCGATATCAGCAATCATTTTAAACTAAAAAAAATATTGCCAGTTCTAGTAAGGTTTGTCACTTTCAGTATGGTTAACAGCATTGCCTTTTTCCCAACATAGCTTCAAAGTAATTTTCTAGTCACAACGAGTGCGAAGTGTGTGTATAAGCATACCCATTGTGAAATGTTGAAACTACTGATAAAGGAAAACTATTAAACCAAGTATGTAAAAGGGCTACAAGGCTCCAAGTATTTCCTTCACGGTTGAAAATGGTAACGTAGGCCTCAGCAACAGCCACAACTGTAAAATACTAAGAAAGTACTTTGAAAAATTATTGAACTATGAAGGACCAAACTATAAGCTAGAAATCCAGATCGCCATGAAAACACAGAAGCAGATCCACAACCTACAGCTGAAGAAATTAGAAAAGCAATATGTACCCTGAAAAGCAACAAAGCAGTGGAGAAGACTCTATTACAGCTGAACTTATTAAATGGTCTCAATCAAAAATTATAACTAAGCTTCAGTTCATGTTTGAAGAAATATGGGAAACTAAAAAGATACAAGAAGACTGTAAAGGGGCTCTCATCCATCCCTTGCACAAGAAAGGTGATAAGCAAAATGAAAATAACTACAGAGGTATATTTTGAATAATACTAGTAAACGAGGTAGAAGCAACACTTGATAGTCATTTGGGAGAATATCAGAATTGATTAGAAAGGGCAGATCATACTCAGAGCAGATTTTTAACCTAAAGTCCATAATTCGTCAAAGAATTACAAACTCTGAAGGCCTAGTTGTAATATTTATAGATTTTAAAAAGGCATTTGACTCGGTTGATAGGGAAACAGCAGATCAAGTGCGCAGATAATTTGGCATCAGATCTAAATTAACAATCCTCATTCGTGAAATGCTCACAGACACCAAGTCAAAAGTAAAGTTTTGGGGTGAAATATCGAATGCATTCAGCATAAAAACAGGTGTAAGGCAAGGTGATGGCCTGTCTCCACTCCTCTTTAACTGCGTACTAGAGAAAATAGAGGATGGAAACAAAAAGTAACAGAACAGAAGCTATCACCATTAAAACTGGGAACTAAAAACAAAGATACTGAAACTCACTGTTTACCATTTGCGGATGATTTTGCCATTCTTTCTGAAAATCTAACACATTCCGAAATACAAATTAATCTCTTAGAAGAAACAGGCAACAAAGCAGGTTTAAGAATATATGCAGAAGAAACAAAATTTATGACAAATATAAAAAATGCTCCAGAATCCCTGGCAACAGATACTGGCCAGATAAAGACAGTAAATAAATTTAATTATTTGGGGGAAACTAACCAAGAAAATAGCTTAGAAAAATTCGCTGTTGAAGAAGGAGTACATAAAATGGAGAGAGCTTATGGAATAACTAGGAATGTCTACAACAAAAGGTGTCTGTCTAAAAATTTGAAGATACAGCACTATAACACACTCTTTATGCAAGTTATTTCAAATCAATATGTCAAAAAGCTACTTTTCTTACTGTCGCGACCTGGAATTTCTGTACATTGCTGAAACAAACCGACTTGATGTTTCGTTACTTAACCCTTAAATGACGTATCTTTGAGGAATCTTCCATATTTTAATAACACTATATGTTCCCAGAGTTTCTTAAGAAGTTCCACAAAATTCCTGTGTCGCTTTGGGTATATTTTCGAACTTCCCAGGAACACAGGTTACCTTCATTTTAATAAAACTTTGCCTGTCCATTCACGTCTCTTGGCATACATGTAAGTGGAGAATGTAGATACACGTCAGCAGTTAATCTTATTGCTCTGCTTTAAAGCTAAACAAGTTATAAAATCTTATCGTGAAATATATTCGCAAATTACGAATACGGCAACAACAGAGTTATACAATTTACTGGAAACAAATGAAAATTTGTGCTGGACGAGGACTCGAACCCTATTTTCCGCCACCCAGCACCCTTCAAGGACTAACGCGAACTTCCAAATGTCCCGGAGTCTTATCCATAGTGCTCGCACAGTTATGTGATTCCTGCACAGGAAGATACTTTTTAGCTTTCTCGTCAGACTGCGTTGACTTTGACACGAAATAGATTGATGTAGTTTCTGTATCTGACAGTGTTCATAAAGTTCTACATGCATGCATGCATGTGCGAAGGAACATTGTACCTAACTTCACAGACACTGCCAAATACAGACACTGCACTAATGTACAAAATCTTAATAACTATACGTATTTAATCTTGTTTGATGAGTTTTTAAATCTCGAGAGTGTAATATATACACAAACAAAATTACGTGGAATTTTAGAAATATTGCACAAACAGCTCTGACTGAAAACGTCCGTTACAGAAGACACACGTGTATTTAAATGCTAAAAACCCTAACGGCACCCCCATTTATTCTGTCTAATTGGAGTGGTCATTAGAGATGAAGTTTCATGTCATGTAGCGTTGGCGCGGGGAACCCACCATTAGTCGCCTTATTTAAGTACGTCCCTTAGGATTTATTGCAAGTGACTCGGAACATGACAGGTGCGTCATGGAATGGTGGCATGGGGCGGGGGGTCGATTATCCAAATCCTGTACCTGCCCAACAGCCCGGCGCAAGGTTCCTCTTATCCTCGCGCAATGTCTCTCTCTCTCTCTCTCTCTCTCTCTCTCTCTCTCCCCCCCCCCCCCTCTCTCTCTCTGTCCCATCTCTCCATTTTCCCTTCTTCCTACTCGAATTTCTTGTTTCTCTCTGCCATCTTTCCAGCGGCTGATGTTTCATTACTAAGGATCTATTTATCTTTTTTGTAAAACTCTTGTGCTCTAAATTTCTTCTGCATTAAACGTGCATTAAACGTGCACAGACAGCTCGCACGGCAATTAACTACGTTACATCATCTTTGCTGAAGTAATTTCGGGTCGAGAGAAAAACGAGCGAAATGCCAAGAAAATAATTTTTCATATAGATTAATGAAAACGTTACGAAGGTGTTCGTTTCTGAAGTATAATGCGAAGAATATTTCATAACATTCGTAAAGGAAGGTAAATGTCGTACACAAATTTTGAGGCGAATAAGAATATCAGTTTGGCAGTATAATTGAAGAGGATGATCTACAAAATTCGGCAAAATTTACACCTATCTACATTGTACAAATGCTATTTGTAAATCGAAACTTATAAAGTTCTTCGCGAACCAATGCAGGCAACTGGGACAAATTGGGAGCATCCATAAATTACAGATAATGATGTTGAGTACTGTGGTGCTAAGGTCGAGGAAATGAGTCACAGTTGGAAGGCAAAGTTTTGACCGTTTTGTTCCCCTCCTTTGCCCAATGCGAGATTAATAGCATTCTGAAATTGATAGAAAACATTTATAGCATTTCATGTCTAACATATCTATAACAAATTCTTCTTTCGTTACTCATCAAATTTTCGTGTAAACAAATGCAGAAATTTACGTGAGAACGATTACCCTGCACTGTACATACTTCTAATATACAATTGGACAAGCACACAATCAGCACAAAGCAGTACGAACACTCAAAAGCGTGTGACGTAGACTCAAATAGGAAAAACCTAATTGGGAATAACCTCCCAAAAAGCACAGCATTTCAGGCGGCATGCAGATATCTTTGATTACCTTTTATCGTTAGTGTCCGTCATAATCATGTAAAATTTCAAATGGAAATTACCGTTTTAGACCGTCATCCACCAGATTCAGATCTACAAGATAAAAAACCGAACCGAAAAGAACTTAAATAGGAAGTCATAACTCTTACGTCAAAATCAAAACGCTTAATATATAATCAGGGGGTGGACATTTGAGGAATGTCATAGTACCGCCTTGGGCTGGTGGTAAAATGCTTTATTTACACAACCAGTTGCAATCGTCTGACCATCAAGTGAGTTCCTAGAAACCAAATGAAGTAATACATAAGTAGCATTGAAAGCTTAAACGGTCACGAATCTGTTAACCGTTGTAAATGTTAATAACAACACAGAGGAAATAAAATATCACGTGTTCTCATGATGACGTGAATACATTTATGGCCGGCAGAGGGGCCGAGCGGCTCTAGGCGCTACAGTCTGGAACCGCGCGACCGCTACGGTCGCAGGTTCAGATCCTGCTTCGGGCATGGATGTCTGTGATGTCCTTAGGTTAGATAGGTTTACGTAGGTCTAAGTTCTAGGGGACTGATGACCTCAGCAGTTAAGTCCCATAGTGCTCAGAGCCATTTGAACCAATACATTTATGTGAGTTCATAACAGTTATTATGTGTGTGTGTGTTTCATTAACATTTGCATCAGTGAAGAGATTCGTGATAATTTAAGCATGTAATGCTACTTATGTATTATTTTATTTGGTATATAACTAATGACGATCATACGACTGAAACTCACTCTGTAAATACAGAATTTACCATTAGATCATTGCGGAAATATGACATTTTTAAAATTTTAAAACGGTTAAGATGCAGTAGCCTCATGTCGTGAGAGGAAGTGGTTGTTCATTCACAAGCGCGTTGTGTAAACCACAAAGGCCATGACTAAGGGGTGTCTTGGGTATAAAAACTAATTGCATGGTGCGCATGTAACTAATAGTCAGCCACTGCACATTAATAAGTCCGAAAGTAGTTAGCATATAGTAAGGTCCAATAAGTTATAAGTTTTAGAAAATGCAGTGCCGCTGGAATTTGAGTGGATGTGCTACAGCACCGATGTTATTTAAAATCCACCTAGAGGAAGCACTTACTGCCTGGAGGAACCAATGTGGAGGAACGAGAGTCCCCGTGGGTGATTAAATCGTGTACACATTCACGTCGCTGCTGATCACATCACAGCTGGAGACCAGGACGATTCTGTCGCAGGTTCGAATCCTGCCTCGGGCATGGATGTGTGTGATGTCCTTAGGTTAGTTAGGTTTAAGTAGTTCTAAGTTCTAGGGGACTGATGACCTTAGAAGTTAAGTCCCATAGTGCTCAGAGTCATTTGAACCATTTTTGAACCAGGACGATTCTGAGTACATACTTCGGAAGTTAAAAGAGAGGTATGAAAGATGAGACCTCACAAAAACAATGAGAAAAACCGAATTTTTGAAGTTTGGTAACAGTACCATAGAGTATCTGGAGGCAGGAGCCAGTAAGATCAGGGGATGTAGGTCTCTGAAGTATCCAGGGGTTTTGATGTCATCAAACGGAGAAAGTGAAAATGACATAAATAATAAATCAGGCAAATACGAACATAAGAAATGCTATAGATGCCGATAAATCAGTATGAGGCACCACAGAGATGAAACGCCTAAAATGGTATAGACATCTGGAAAGGATGGAGGATAGGCGACGGCCAAAGAAACTTTGACACTGGACCCCAGCGTAAAGAAAAAAGCGTGGTCGAACTAAGAGGGGCTGGAGTCGAGAGGCCTAGGTTGCGGTGGGTGCCAGAGGGCTACAAGAAGGAGGCTGGCAGGCGGGGAGGACGTGGAGTACGGGAAGTGAGAAGCGGTGCCAGCCGTAGAACATTCGCAAGATGATGAAGAGAATTTGTAATACTGAATAAAAGGAATCTTTCTATGTGAACAATATGACCAAAGACCTAAGAGAGAATTTACATAACTGTATTGTAGAATATGATACCTAGTGTATAAGAATTCATTTTTACTTTATGTCTATTGTACGAACGAAAAGACGAGTATAGGATAATAAATACAGCAAGGAATCCGAATGAACACAGGTCCAGAAACCAATGGTTTCCCCTTCAAGTTGTTGCTTGCTTTAATCATAAATGTATGTCTGACTGATGTTAAATGTTATTATCTGTGCATAAAGAAAATTATTATTTTCCGAATAACTTTCAAATTGAGACCTATATTCTTAAATTGGTAATTATTAAATTGGTGAATTTCCTCTTTTGTTGCCTATGTCTGTGGTCATTGTGAGAACTCTAATAAATAATGAAATTAACTGATTTAATAAGACTGAATCTTGAATCGCTGGTGTACCCATGTATTACCATAAAAAATAAAAACGGTGAATTGTTGAGGAAGTATGAATGAGAACAGTGGCGCATTTAAGTTTACAAAGATAATGACGAGGTCAGAAAAGGGATGGTGCTGGGTTGGCAAAGCATTCATTGCGTTAGAAACGATACAAATTCTCCCCTAAATTAATCCCTTTTTCAACGCAGTCTGACTTGTTTACATGAATCCACTGTGAGACCTAATTCTATTCCAAAGGAATCAACTACGACCAAGTACACCACGGACTATGGTTCACCGGAGAACAGATAGCTGTGAATATCTTTTAACAACCCTACGCCTTTGCAGCAGTACTTACCCTTTCACCTTGATTGACGCGGCAGTAGTAAAAGTCACGCTGTGGGCGAAGAGCGGCGCGTTGGGGCAGCTGTAACGTTCCGACGCGTCCACATAAATCTGCAAACTACACGGACTGGCGTTCTGATTATTAGAACGCGGGAAACTTCCCTATCAGAGCCTGAATTCCCGGCAGATTTCAGTGTGAGATGCTGGTCTGGCTGAACCAGTTTGACTTACAGGAGCCTGAGGCGCCTTACCCCGGTTCGCGCGGCTTACCCCCGTCGGACGTTCGAGTTCGAGTCCTCTCTCGGGCATGGGTGTGTATTGTCCTTAGCGTAAGTTAGTTTAATTAGTGTGTAAGCCTAGAGCCCGATGACCTCAGTAGTTTGGTCCCATAGAACCGCACCATAAATTTCCAAAATTCACAGGCACGACGGTGCATGCTGAATTTGTGAACGTCAGACGGTCGTCTCTGGACGAATAAATTCACCCTCGTGGCACAGGACATGTCGGAGATGACATGCAGTTTCACAGTCGGTACAGCTGGAACTGGAAACTGCCACTGGCTTTTCGTCCACCACAAGTTGCAGATCACAAGTCTCACCGACTAGGGAACGACCTGAAGTTCACCACTGGGGAGGACCAGAAGACGAAGCAGAAAAGAATCACAAAAATCTCTCCTGTCTGTCTGTCTGAAAAAAAGATGTAGACCAAGAGGGGTCGTTTTCGCGGTAAGAGTGGCCTTGTTTCGCAAGAAAGTCTACATATATGGGAATGCAGTCCCTCTTTTACGGAAAGTTCTAATCTTTTCAGGCCGGTCATTTCCAATTTCTGAAAGAGGACTGTTAAGCTTCCCAGATAGACGTGCCCGTGAAATATATTTTTTTACCGCTCGCTAAAAGAACCTGGCGACTTCCTGGTGTCAGGACAGTTAAAATTCAAATGGTTCAAATGGCGCTGAGCACTGTGGGACTTAACTTTTGACGTCATCAGTCCCCTAGAACTTAGAACTACTTAATTCTAATGAAGCAAGGACATCACACACATCCATGCCCGAGGCAGGATTAGAACTTGGGGCCGTAGCGGTCACGCGGTTCCAGACGGAAACGCCTAGAACCGCTCGGCCACCCCGGCCGGCACAGTTACAGCCTTGCCCCCAGTAAACACGTGCATTCTGCTCTGTCCGTATCGTAGAAGCTTCTAATATTGGAATTCTTGAGTTTTAGTAAAGTTCCACCGTTTGCACAAAAGCTCAGATTCCAGCAGCCTCTCTTAAATTGCTTCCTCCACCCATTCTCCGCCAATTGGCCCCTTTCGCGACGCTCTGTCGCCTGGTCCAAGTAAACTGTTCGGCGAGCTGATGCACTGCAGCTTCGACCCTATGTGGGAAGAGGAGAGAGCCACGGCCCGAAGTCTCTGTCCAGGTACAATCCACAGAACGCTGCTTCCCAGAATCACTCGCACAGGCAGGTCGCTGGACGCAGCCTTTATGGCCCGCAATCCGTCTTTCTCCCTGTTCTCCGTCGCCTCCACTAAGCCCCCCCCCCCACCCCCCGCCCCCCCGGGTACAAGTTCTCTACAGGCTACATATACAGTTATATGAACATTCTGCCCACAATTTACTCATGTTATGATCATAAACCACACATACCAAATGTAATACTGGGGAACACCGACATCATGAGCTAAAATACGTATAATAATCTGACTGAGAGCGTTGTTAAAGTGAGAGAGTGGCTTGCCACCCTTCACCCCGATACGAAGTCCCTGAGTATCAGAACCATAGATATGCACCGGCCGCTGTGGCTGAGCGGTTCTGGGCGCTTCAGTCCGGAACCGCGCGAATGCTACGGTCGCAGATTCGAATCTGGCCTCGGGCATGGCTGTGTGGAATGTCTTTAGGTTAGTTAGGTTTAAGTAGTTCTAAGTTCTAGGGGACTGATGACCTCAGATGTTAAGTCCCATAGTGCTCAGAGACATTTGAACCATAGATATGCACTTGAGGACAGAAACGTAAGAGCACGTGTTCCACATGGCCGCCTTTCACGTGAAGGCCGGCATCAGCAAGCCTCCGAGTTGACGCCTGTACACGTTTTAAAATTCCAGCGGCGTTCCGAATGCATTGACAACCATCCACAATTGTTTCATGGGGTTCGTCGAATTATCAGCAGGGCTGGAATACACCAAAACTTTTAGATATCCCTGCACAGAAAGATACTTTGGGTTCAGTCGAGGGACCTAAGAGGCCATGGTATAGGCGAACCACAACCAGTACACTTGTTATCGAAGTTTCGTGATATGTATTCCCACACAGCCACATGAAAGTGTATCACACACGCATCCTTTCTCATAGGGCAATAACCTAACAGTCGATTAGCTTGTCTTTCAAGAAATGTCTGCAAGTCGGCCAGACAGCAAATGTGGCCGTATCGGAGAAACCACTGGTCTTCGGACCTAGTTTTATCAGGATTATTTTCTTGATCCACTGTTCCCTACTTACCTCTTTCTTTTGTACCAATAGCAGTCAAACACCCTGTACACATACTGATAGTAAAAGAAAATGTAGGAAACATGCAGGGATTTCTATGATGCAAAGCACTTAGTTCGTGATGTGCAGAGGGCATCTGTCATCTTTTCCTGCAGGGTCACTCGACGTTTCTTGTACCATCGATGCTCACATCCAGCTTCAGATTTCCAGTGGAATATGCTCTTTCTCTGAAGGACTATATCTATATTCGCCTTTACTATTTGAGGCAAGCACGGAACACCCGTATTTTAATGGCAGAACAGAGATGTGAAGTGAACCAAGGACATGCCGAGTATATGTCTACTGCCTTAAAACTGCCCGGTTCGCTTGATTTATCTACGAACACGTATAGCAAGATACTGTTATACTGTGTGTCTAATTTTATATAGTCGTAATGATGACAGACTAAGTGAAACACTTTTCTTCTTTTTTAAGCAGAAGAATTTTCAGCTTCTTTAACTAAAGCTTGTTGTGGTCTTCGGTTAGAAGACTGGTTTGATGAAGCTCTGCATGCTGCTTTATACTATGTAAGTCATTTCTTCCCCGAATAATTATTACAAACTCTATACTTCTGAATTTGCTTACTGTATTCATCCATTGGGTGCCCTCTAGACTTTTGACTTTTGCTCCCCCCCCCCCTCTCCCCACGCTGCCCTCCAGTACTAAATTAGTGATTCCTTGATGTCTCAGAATGTATCATAACAACCGATCCATTCTTATAGTAAGGTTTTGCCGCCAGTTTCTTTTCTCCCCAATGCTACTCAGTACTTCCTCATCAGCTACGCGATCTACACATCAAATTTTCAGCATTGTTCTGTAATAACATGCTCCAAAAGTTTCTACTGTCTTGTTATCCGAACTGTTTACTGTCCACGTTTCACTTCCATGCATCGCTAAACTCCAGACAAATAACATCAGAAAAGACTTCCTAACAATTAAATCTATATTCGATGTTAACAAATTTATTTTCTTCGGAAACGCTTTTTTCGCCATTTCCAATCTATATTTTATATCCTTTCTATTTTGGCCATAATCAGTTATTTTGCGGCCCAAGAAGCAAAGCTCATCTACTGGTTTCAGTATCTCGTTTGCTAATCTAATTCCCTCAGCATCACGTAGTTCGACTACATTTCATTACCCTTGTTTTGATTTTGTTCATGTTCGCCTTATATCCTCCTTTCAAGACATCGTCCATTCTTTTCAGCTGCTCCTCCCAGTTCTTTGCTGTCTCTAACAGAATTAAAATGTCATCAGCGAACCTCAAAGTCTTATTTCTTCTCCCTGGACTTTAATTCCTAATCCCAACTTTTCTTTGGTTGCCTTTACTACAACCTCAATTCAGAGATTGCATCACATCGTGGATAGCCTACAACTCTGTATCTCTCTCTTCTCAATCACTGCTCCGCTTTCATTCCTTTCGACTCTTACAACTGCCATCTGGTTTTTGTACAAATTGTATACAGTCCCCCTCTCCCTGTATTTTACACCTACTACTTTCAGAATCCAAAGAGAGTATTCCAGTCAACATTGTCAAACATTTTCTCTAAGTCTACAGATGCTATAAACGCTGGTTTGCCTTTCCTTAATCTATCTTCTAAGAGATGTGGTAGGGTTAGTATTGCTTCGTACGCTCCTACATTTTCTGCAATACAAACTGATCTTCCCCGGGGTCGGCTTCTACTAATTATTCAAATCTACTGTAAAGAAATTTTGTTAGTAGTTTACAAAAATGTGTTATTAAAGTGATAGCATCAGCTTTCGTTGGAATTGTAATTAATAGTTTTTGTTTGAATTCTGAGGGTATTTCGCCTGTCTCACGCATCTAACACACAGGTGGAATGGTTTTGTCATAGCTGGCTCTCGAAAGGCTTTCAGTAGTTCTGATAGAAGTTCGTCTATTCCAGGGGCCTTGTTTCGACTTAGGTCTTTCAGTGATCTTTCAAATTCTTCCCGCAGTATCTCCCATCTCATCTTTATCTAAATCCTCTTCGCTAACTGGTATATTCCCTGCAAATTCACGTCGCTTATATAGATCGTCTATACGCTCCTACCACCTTATATCTTTCCCGTCTTGCTTTGTACTGATTTGCCATTTTGGCTCTTGATATTCGTACAGCTTCTTTTCTTTTATCCAAAGGCCTCTCTGATTTTCCTATAAGCGGTATCTATCTTCCCCTAGTGATATATGCTTCTAAATCCTTAGTAAAGGTATGAATATTAAATGGTTTACGGAAGTGAACCCTGGTCTCTCAAAGTTGGAAACAGAAGAGTAGAACGTATTGCACAGAAGTAAGTGTACACAGTATGTGAACTAGCTAATAAATTTCCAGGAGACTGGAACAAAACCAGTAAAAAAGAAAAAAAATCGTAAGTTGAATATCAGAAGATAAGTCAACAAAACAAAGTATCAACAGACATAGAACGTGAAAAGAGGTGAGGTGTTCCATTTACAGTGAGGTGACAATAGTCGTAGGATACCTATAATGTCGTGTCGGACCTCCTTTTGCTCAGAGGTGGCACAGACCGAGTAAGTCGTTGGAAGTCCCCTGCAGAATTACTGGGCCATGCTGTTTCTATAGCCGAAACAACTGCGAAATTGTTGTAGGTGTAGAATTTCATGAACGAGCGGACCTCACTATTATGTCCAATAAATGTTAGATGGGAACCTGGGTGGCCAAGTAATTCGCTCGTACTGTTCAGAATGCACTCCAAACTAATCACAAACAATTGTGGCCCAGTGACGTGGCGCATTGTCATCCATAAAGATTCCATCGTTGCTCGAGAACATTACGTCCATGAATGACTGGAAATGGTCACCAAGTAGCGGAACACAACTATTTTCACTGAGTGATCGGTTCCGTTGGGCCATAGGACCCAGTACACTACATATAAACACAGTCCACACCGTCATGGATCCACCACCATCTCGCACAGTGCATACTGTAGTGTCGCGGAATAGTAAAGAGTTGGAAAAGTGGAATATTGTCAAAGTTTCGTTGCGTATGCCGAGAGCCAGAGGCAGTAGGTTAGCCAAGAGGTAAGAGGATTGCACATGTATCAGAATGTGTCGTCACGCAGGGGCAGTGGCCTGGTTACACATAACAGGCGAGAGAGAATTGCTTACCACGTGGGTTTTTGTTAGATGGAGACTTTGGTACGGTGTAAGACAGAGGTATAGCATCAGCTGTACTGCATTTCATAACTTTGCGTAAGTCTGCCGTAACCACATGTAACTCTGTCACAAGAACACCTAAGGGGCGAGTACGAAGAATAAATCAGCAGTATAAGTGGAACGATTGCATTCATTACAAACGAGCATGACGTCAGGACGTCGCTCGTGCTTCCTTTAAATACGCCAGCTTTGATAGCAATAAGGCACTCGCAGTTAGACTTGCACTTAGATGTGTACTGGGACGCTGTGTAGCGCTCAGCTCGCTGATCGACATGTTAATCTTTATTAAGGAGATGTTGTAGTAAGGGTGACCCATCCAGTAGCAGACGTGAGGGGAAGGTACCAGCTCTGGTCCTCTCTGCTGCCGCTGTCAATCATCAACCCAGGATTAGCAGACATCACAGCAGACTCGCTCACCGCCAATGCTGACCACATCAGTGACCCGACGTCGAGATCGTGCGGGACCTAGGCCCTGTGCATCCACCATCACAACTGGGTGAGCCGACGATGTTGGGGGTCTGCAACGCATTCCGCCCGTCCACCGCAGACGAGCAACCTGGAGGAACAGGGAAGAAGACGGGGTGGGATAGAGTACACTCCGCGCTACAAGAACGCCTCTCGTGCCGACAGCGCCATGACTCCACAACCCAGAGCCTCCTATGTGCTGCGGCCTGCTGTCCGCTGCCGAGCTTGGTGGCCAGCCACGCGTGGCCGAAGTAAGGGCATTCCACCGCTACTTCACAGCACCCAGCGCTGCGCTAGCAAGACTGCTGCGGCTCCGAGTCAGTGAGGACTCACCGAAGGTGGTTGATATCACCAAGCTCAGCCAGCCTGTGTTACGCGGGCCACATTGTACTCGGCAGGAATATAGTGGTCAAGAATTAATAATGTTTCTTTGGCGTTTCTGACGCGTCCACAGTCATTTCCCAGCATCCTGACGACTGGAGAGGTCACCGCTCGGCTTCCAGTGCACCGTAGGCGACCGGGACCACTGGGGCGCCTACAATACTTGACAGCTTGGGTCCATGGATTCATGGGTTCTATGCCACACTCAAATCCCACCATCAGTTCCTAGCAGCTGAAGTCAGGCCCCATCTGACCTGGCAATGGTTTTATAGTAGTCAGGGTCCAACCGATATGCCCACAAGCCTGGGAGAGGCTATGTCGTGCTGTTAACAGAGGCACTCGCGTCGGTTGTCTGCTGCCATAGCTCATTAACGCCAAATGTCGACGCAGTGTCCTAACGGAAACGTTTGTCGTACTTCCGACTTTGATTTCTGCGGTTATTTCACGCAGTGTGACTTGTTTGTTAGCTCTGACAACACGTACGTCACTGCTCTCGGTCGATAAGTGATGGCCGTCGACCATTGCGGCCGGCTGCTGTGGCCGAGCAGTTCTAGGCGCTTCTGTCTGGAACCGTGCGACCGCTACTGTCGCAGGTTCGAATCCTGCCTCAGGCATGGATGTGTTTGATGTCCTTAGGTTAGTTAGGTTTAAGTTCTAGGGGACTGATGACCTCAGATGTTACGTCCCATAACGCTCAGAGCAATTTTTTTTTTTTTACCATTGCGTCGTCCGTCGTGAGAGGTAATGTCTGAAATTTGGTATTTCCAGAACACTCTTGACATTGTGAAGCTCGGAAAATTGAGTTCCCTAACGATTTCTGAAATAGAGTGTCCCATACGTATAGCTAAAACTGTCATTCCGAGTCCAAAGTATGCTAATTCTCGTCTTGCGGCCAGAGCTATGTCGGAAATCTTTTCACACGAATCTCCTGAGTAGAAACGCCAGCTGCGCCAATGCATCGCCCTTTTATACCTCGTATACGCTATCTGTAGATGTCCTTATCGCTGTCCCATTACCTTTTTCTTCTCAGTGTATTGTAAGGTGTCAGGCAAATCCAACACCTTCCATGAAAACCCTGACATGATAAGCAAATCCAGTAGTATGTCACATAGCTCCGAATAAATCGTGACATTAAATTAACCAAAGTAATACGAGTAACGAGTAAGCAAATGGAATACCACAGACTAACACAAGAATGCCTAAATGCATGTCATACCTTCCCACCGTGAGACAGACGCACTTCCGAGGGGAGAAACGAGAACAGAAGCTGAGAGCAGAACCGTGTTAAGCTGGAGGCCTTACGATAAGTGACGGACACCCACGTCGCCAGCTAACCGCTAGGACCACCCCCAGCACATGTTAAAAGCTAGAGCCCTCCAGAAGAACAGTATAGATCTCACGATAACACAAAAAGGGCCACACCACCCGCAAGTTTTAGCGTGAGACTTTTCCGCGTCTCTGTTACGTCAGGACCACCCCCCAGCCAATGTTAAAAGCTAGAGCCCTCCAGAAGAACAGTATAGATCTTACGATAACACAAAAAGGGCCACCCCAACCGCAAGTTTTAGCTTGAGACTTTTTCGCGTCTCAGTTATGTTGCAAACTTTAAAAACATTGCCCTACCACGAAAAGTATAACGTTTCTCATTGGATGGACAGAATTTTTGTAGGCGGAGCTTAAGGTTAACATTGAGACCCTGATTGGTCAGATTAAAACACAGCCAGATAGTTTTTTTAAACCAACTTCGGTAAATTGTAGTAAGGAGAAGTTAGGAGAGAGTTGCTTCCGAGACGGAGAGGTGAGCGGAGTTGTGCTGCCCGCCGCCGACAAGGTAATGAACGCACGCGATGCCGCATAACAGCGCATAAAGCTTCACTCAGAACTGCAGAAATCTCATCTGTTACACCCCCTTTTTGCGTAATACTAGTGTCGATTGTCAATTAAAGCTCATGGTGTTTACATTTGCCACTTGAAGTAAAAATCTGAAACGCGATGATTTTTCTGTTATATAGTTATTGAGAAGCCACATCAGCCACTGTAATTTACGACAAGTTGGATAAGTAATAAAAGATAATTGAGGGTCACTGCAGACCATTTTGATAGTTTTCTCTTTTGTGAAACTTAATTTAAACCTAGATTATAGATGTGATATGGCACAGGTCATCCTTCGATCCATTGTAGAACTTGGAAACCCATTCAGGGAATATTCGTTCACATTTTTGTTGAACGCAGTTGGTTTTTACCATCCTGTATTAAAACATTTCCTTTTATCAATAGTGCAATTTATAAACAATGTTTTGTGAGTAGAATAAAAATTCCAATGGTAAACTTAACTGCTTTTTCGACGTTATTTTACCAGCTAACTAAAAATAGGAAAGCCTTGAACCCCTTCCACTAAATTTAGTTAGTATTAAGATTCTTTTACAGGGAGTACAGTGGAGCTGACGCTAAATCATTAAGTATTTGGTTATATCATCGCTAGTCTCACTGAACTCTTCTCAGTTCTACATGTCATGTGTGGTCTGGCGTCTCCTTACCAGCAACAGGTCCCAGGCTCAAACTAGTCAATTACCTAAACAACACGCTCAGAGCGTCGTTGCGCGAAAGTGGTAGGGAGACACGATATAGAACAAACAGACACCACCCAGAATGTTAGAAAATTGGCATTCTCTAAAGTTTGCAACGTAACAGAGACGCGAAAAAGTCTCACGCTAAAACTTGCAGCTGATGTGGTCCTTTTAGTGTTATCGTAAGATCTATACTGTTCTTCTGGAGGGCTCTAGCTTTTAACATGGGCTGGGGGGTGGTCCTGACGTAACAGAGACGCGGAAAAGTCTCACGCTAAAACTTGCGGGTGGTGTGGCCCCTTTTGTGTTATCGTAAGATCTATACTGTTCTTCTGGAGGGCTCTAGCTTTTAACATGTGCTGGGGGTGGTCCTAGCGGTTAGCTGGAGACGTGGGTGTCCGTCACTTATCGTAGGGCCTCCAGCTTAACACGGTTCTGCTCTCAGCTTCTGTTCTCGTTTCTCCCCTCGGAAGTGCGTCTGTCTCACGGTGGGAAGGTATGACATGCATTTAGGCATTCTTGTGTTAGTCTGTGGTATTCCATTTGCTTACTCGTTACTCGTATTACTTTGGTTAATTTAATGTCACGATTTATTCGGAGCTATGTGACATACTACTGGATTTGCTTATCAGGTCCGGGTTTTCATGGAAGGTGTTGGATTTGCCTGACACCTTATAGTATGGCCAAAACAGAAGCTAAGGGGGCGGGGTTGGGAAGGGGGTTGGGTTGTTTGGGGGAAGAGACCAATCGGTCCCATCGGATTAGGGAAGGATGGGGGAAGGAAGTCGGCCGTGCCCTTACAAAGGGCCATCCGGGCATTTGCCTGGAGTGATTTAGGGAAATCACGGAAAACCTAAATCAGGATGGCCGGACGCGGGTTTAAACCGTCGTCCTCCCTAATGCAAATCCAGTGTGCTAACCACTGCTCCACCTTGTTCGTTACGAAAGCTAAGGACGTGTAACAAAGCTAAAGATATTTTTATGGGAAAAAAGGAAAGGTATGTACCCATATCGTTGTTACAGGTTCGTCTCGTTCCTACTTGTTTCAACTGTATCGTGGGACACAAATCGCCGTTTTACAGCCATGCTCTTCACACGTTCTGTCTACCACCAAAACTTTGAGATTTGTCGCACACAACTGTTCTTATGCGATGGTTGTGGTACAGTGTATCCTGATATCCTTTCCGTCACCGCTCGTCGTGGAGAGTCGGACTTAGTGCTTTCTTGATCTAGGTTGCGAATCATTCGTTGCACTCACAGTATTACTTATTGAACAGTATCCAGCTTGCGTTAAAGACATTGCGGGAACAGCTGGGTAAAGCGGCCACCCGAGGGAAAACGGGTACGCATGCGGTGATCCAGAACGCTGCGCAGTGAAACGGTATTTTTCAGGGTTCATGTAACGGGTACTATTGGTGATAGAGAGGTAGGTCAGTCGTCCCGAATAGCCCTTGGACTAGGGGCCATTTGTATCCACAACAGAAGGATCGTCTTGCTATAACTTTCTCACAGTCCAGGGCAAACCTTGAGCATTACATATTTCCTCCAGCTTAGGCGGACAGAGCAAATCGGTCGATTATTTTTGAATTAGATGTGGTCTACGGCTGTATTTTATGGGGCTCAAGGAAGTTCCATTTAGTTCATCGACGCCTCCTGCGTAACCCGAAAAAGCATTTTTCGCCATTTTCTCTCCATCAGTACCGGATATCTACGAGTGTCCTTCAATAAGTAATGCCCCACGTTTTTTTTAAAAAAAGCCATTAGTATGCATAGACGAATTTTGTTGTTGGTGCTTCACATTTGATATTTTTTCGAACCGTTCTGGCAGATGGCAGAGCCGTAGCACATCGTCAAAATGGCGTCTACATACTACTCACGCTACAAGCAGCGAGCTGTTATTGAATTCGTGTGTGCAGAAAAAGAACCCGGGGTGAACATCCATAAAAGTTTGTGTGCAGTGTTTGGTGCTGCTGCAATTGATAGGAGTACAGTTGGGCGATGGGTAAAGAAAGCTACAGCCTCCGGAAATGCAGAAACAGAGCTCCATGTTCAGCCACGCTCGGGAAGTCCTGTCACAGACACTGCTCCAGACATGCTGAATCGTGCGTATGCCATGACTCGTGCATACCGGCGCGTCACGACTCGAAATTGGCTCTACAGTTGTCTGTCAGCATTGGAAGTGCGTCTGCAGTGGTCGAGACTCTCGGATATTCAAAGAGGTGCTCACGATGGGTTCCACGAATGCTCACAGTGGACCATAAGATTCAGAGAAAGGCCATTTCATCTGAGTTGCTGGAGCTTAAAGATTCTGTACGGGGAACACATTTTGAAGATGACAGGAGCGTCGCTCATGCAGTGAAAACATGGTTACGCCTATAAGAGAAGAGCTTTTACCAGCAGGGGATACATGCTCTTTCAAAAAGTTGGCGTGCGGCCATAGAACGTGATGGAGACTAAGTAGAAAAATAGGAGCTGCACAAGGCACATTGATGTATATTGTCAACAAATTATGAATCTTAACAATAAATATGTCCTGAGAAAGAAAAAGATGGGGCATTGCTTATTGAAAGACCCACATAAGTAACCAATCGCAGCAAATTGCTCTAATTTTAACAGTATTTTCCCTAAGCATTCGTATGGAAGTATCGGTTTTCTGTCTTCAAAAGTATGTATCCATTATCTAGAAACGCCCCAAAAAGATGGCAAAACCGTGCCGCGGATTCCGATGCGGCTATGCTTAGCAAATGGCTATAGTTTTCACCATATTTTCCTAAGATTCCATTCACGAACAATCTTGAAAATTCTCTTGATATCTGCATCTGTTCCAGAGATACAGAGGTTCAAAGAGACCCTACTTATAAGTGTAAAATGCGCACGGAAAATTCGGTGTGAGACGCAAATATAGTTTGTAAAGTTGACTTAGGATGGAGAAATATTCTCTAAACTGTCTCCCTTATCATTGGAATAGTTCTGGGAAAACCATGTTGTAGAGCTGATGTACGTGCAAAATTTTTGTACACTTGAATTACGGTCTTAGTTGTAAAATTAGTTTTATCTTATTACAATTTTACATTCGTAAGCTATTAACATTTTACTGACAGTGAAATTATTTTCGTATCAATGGCATGCTATGCTGTAGCAGTGAAATAAGGGAAGGGTACCAGGGAAAGTTGCTCCTAACGGAGCACTAAAAACGCCAATATGCTTCTATTTATTAAAAGACTCGGACTGAAAAGTGGAGTACCGGCTGTCTCATTCTGCCTTCCTCAGAACTTGTAAAAGTTTTCCAAAAGTTTTGGAATGCGAACATATTTGCACTTCTTTATGTTGAGAGAGAAGGAGTATGTGGCAGCAGGAAAGAGACGGGAAAGTAATAAATACTGCGAGATAGTAGACTGCGGTTTTGGAACATAAATAGCGAAGTAGACTATGACAGTGTGAGAGAAAGTGTGGGGGACAGTGGCAGTGAAACTTAGTTGACAGTGACGGAACAGAGCTAGCAAAAGAGTGAATGAGACAGTGCCTTATGGGGGAAGGAATAACGGAAAGAGAATGTGGAAGTGGATGAGAGTCAGTGGTAATGAGAAATGCAGCCTAAGACAATGACATCAAAGAAGAGAGAGTTAGTGACAGTGAGAACAGACTACAGGAATGGGAAGGAATGAGTCAGACAGTAGCAGTAATAGAGAGCAAGAGAGAGAAAGTGACAGTGAGAAGAGACAGAAATTAGACAGAACGAAGGAGATTGTGGGCGTGAGACAGGAAGCCAGGAGACGTGGCAGTTAGAAAGACACAAGGAGATAATAAAAATTATTTGGGCTGAATGAGTGAGTGAGGGTAGGCATGTTCGATTGAGTAGCTATGAGCGACTTACAGCGAAAGGCTAGTGGGTTTGAACGAGTTGCAGTAAGGGGAGCTTGTGGGAGTGATAGGTGAGTTGCATGTTAAAAAGAGCGCAAATATGTTCGAATGTAAAAATTCTTGAGAAAATTTTTAAAGGTGATGAGGAAGGTAGAATGAGGCAGCTGGAACCCCACTTTACAGTCACTCTTTTACTTAAATAGGAGCATATTCGCTTTCTTGTGTTCCCATAGGAGCAGTTTTCCGCTGGTGTTCTTTTTCTATGAGATCATGTCAGAGAAATGCGTATGAAGTATATATGTATAAACTGTATATATTTCGTAATTATAAATGCTTCTATTATTATTTAAGTCCTCTTTTAATTGCCAGAGATAGAGGAATAGAAAATTAAGACTCAGGTCAAGTGGAATGTGGTTTCCTAATGCTTATGTTTGAATGTCTCTTTCTAAACTGTGCCTCCCACTTTTTGTTGAAAGGGCGTGATAGAGTTTTCTGCTCAGCAAGTTGACATGCCAAGTGTCGCAAGTCAGTTACTAATATGCCATAATACACTCCTGGAAATGGAAAAAAGAACACATTGACACCGGTGTGTCAGACCCACCATACTTGCTCCGGACACTGCGAGAGGGCTGTACAAGCAATGATCACACGCACGGCACAGCGGACACACCAGGAACCGCGGTGTTGCCCGTCGAATGGCGCTAGCTGCGCAGCATTTGTGCACCGCCGCCGTCAGTGTCAACCAGATTGCCGTGGCATACGCAGCTCCATCGCAGTCTTTAACACTGGTAGCATGCCGCGACAGCGTGGACGTGAACCGTATGTGCAGTTGATGGACTTTGAGCGAGGGCGTATAGTGGGCATGCGGGAGGCCGGGTGGACGTACCGCCGAATTGCTCAACACGTGGGGCGTGAGGTCTCCACAGTACATCGATGTTGTCGCCATTGGTCGGCGGAAGGTGCACGTGCCCATCGACCTGGGACCGGACCGCAGCGACTCACGGATGCACGCCAAGACCGTAGGATCCTACGCAGTGCCGTAGGGGACCGCACCGCCACTTCCCAGAAAATTAGGGACTCTGTTGCTCCTGGGGTATCGGCGAGGACCATTCGCAACCGTCTCCATGAAGCTGGGCTACGGTCCCGCACACCGTTAGGCCGTCTTCCGCTCACGCCCCAACATCGTGCAGCCCGCCTCCAGTGGTGTCGCGACAGGCGTGAATGGAGGGACGAATGGAGACGTGTCGTCTTCAGCGATGAGAGTCGCTTCTGCCTTGGTGCCAATGATGGTCGTATGAATGTTTGGCGCCGTGCAGGTGAGCGCCACAACCAGAACTGCATACGACCGAGGCACACAGGGCCAACACCCGGCATCATGGTGTGGGGAGCGATCTCCTACACTGGCCGTACACCACTGGTGATCGTCGAGGGGACACTGAATAGTGTACGGTACATCCAAAGCGTCATCGAACCCATCGTTCTACCATTCCTAGACCGGCAAGGGAACTTGCTGTTCCAACAGGACAATGCACGTCCGCATGTATCCCGTGCCACCCAACGTGCTCTAGAAGGTGTAAGTCAACTACCCTGGCCAGCAAGATCTCCGGATCTGTCCCCCATTGAGCATGTTTGGGACTGGATGAAGCGTCGTCTCACGCGGTCTGCACGTCCAGCACGAACGCTGGTCCAACTGAGGCGCCAGGTGGAAATGGCATGGCAAGCCGTTCCACAGGACTACATCCAGCATCTCTACGATCGTCTCCATGGGAGAATAGCAGCCTGCATTGCTGCGAAAGGTGGATATACACTGTACTAGTGCCGACATTGTGCATGCTCTGTTGCCTGTGTCTATGTGCCTGTGGTTCTGTCAGTGTGATCATGTGATGTATCTGACCCCAGGAATGTGTCAATAAAGTTTCCCCTTCCTGGGACAATGAATTCACGGTGTTCTTATTTCAATTTCCAGGAGTGTATCTTCATTCCATTTCAGAAACATGGTCAAGGAGTTCTTCGTCTCGTTCTTTGTTGGAACCACGTTTGAAGTCCTCAAGGATGTTCTTGTCATCAGTACCATCACTTTTGTTTAAAAGAACTGTTATTTTCAGTGTGTTTCGTGTGACACTGAATAATTTGGTTGCTGTAGCATCTTTCTTTTTCTTACAGCATCCAGTGCCTGTTGTATACAAGGGATATTCGGAAAATAAGTACAGATGGGCCGCGAAATGGAAACCACTGTGGAACAAAAATGTTTTATTTGCGACAGTTAGATATAACTTCCATTTATTTATCTACGTAATCGACCCTCCAAATTAGACACTTGTCGTAGCGTTGAACCAACTTTCCAATACCCTCGTCATAGAAGACAGCCGCCAGTGCTTTCCGCCAATTCTCTAGTCTACAGCTCGTCGTCTATGCCAAAATGTTGTCTTCATACCCAGCGGTTCATTTGAGCACAGATGAAACTCAGAGGGAGCCAATTACGGTCTGAATTATGAGTGATTAAACACTTCTCATCGAGAACACTGTAGCAGCATTTTCATTGCTCCTGCGGAGTGCGGCTGAGAATTGTCTTGATGAAGGAAACGCATGTCAGTTACGTTATGTGGGCTGCACGACATCAGGCGAAGACTCTCACCTGGCCCTCATATTTGGTGGGAGACACTACTTTCTGGGTATCCTTACGAGCTCACTGTGCACTCAGAACAGAAAAGAGCGATGTGACGGTACCGACAGGCGTACTGGAGACATTGCCCAACACATCTCTGCAAAGCTTCATCGGATTTTCACTGTGGTTTCCATTTCGCGACCGATCTGAACTTACTTTCCGATCAGCCCTCGTAACTTCGGTATCCGACGATATTAGTAGCGATTAAAAAATCGCCATTAAATAATTTTATGGCATTTTAACATACACCAGTAATAAGAGAACATAGCTTCTCCCCAAGTTGTTAAGACAATAGCGACTTAGTACACTTGTTTTATGAAATACTCCCTTCTTACTATCAATTACACTGTCTAGAAAAATTACATTAAAAAGTGGCCACTTTTCTCTGGAAGGTGACTGGCCGCTATGCCTAACTGGACGCCATTAGGCTAAACGTTTCCGTATATGAAATTACATAATCAAGGAAGTGTATATACACGTGGTTTCGAAGCCTGGAATTTACAGTTTTACCAGCGTTGTAGCAATTCACTGTCA
Source organism: Schistocerca nitens (assembly GCF_023898315.1). Taxonomy (NCBI): domain Eukaryota; kingdom Metazoa; phylum Arthropoda; class Insecta; order Orthoptera; family Acrididae; genus Schistocerca; species Schistocerca nitens. Next base: position 181,729,431 of record NC_064622.1, on the reverse strand, counting down.
CGATGTACATTTTTTTTCATACATGCAAATGAATTTTTCACTTGCATTACATCAGATGTAGAGGAATTTCTAAATATTTCACTGCAGACGAGCGAACGCAACTGTCCCCACGAAAGTCGGTGAGAAAAGCAAAGAAGCCCTTTCGAATAGTTTTTAAATGTTTGCCACTAAGCTATAGCTTTAAATGTCCGCCGCTAGGCTGCAGCATGCTTACGAGAGTAAATCGAAACTGTCACTTTAACCACCCTGGCTACAATAACCGTCAATTTCCCATTTGTTTCACCAGTTAGAAACCTGCCAGCAATTTAGGCAAGTGTACAACTTTAACAGAAATGTCAACAAGGTGAAAAATGTATGGCCATCCAATGGACACTTCAAAGCCAACAAACTTAAAGAGTCTGTCAAGCACATATTCAAGTCCCTTTACACGACGAGAGAATGTAAAGAAAGAGTTAATACGTCACAGCGCTCTCTCTGAATTTCAGTAACAGACTTCTGCACGGTGCACAATTCCTCTGCTGTAGCGTCCGACACTGGAGTCACGTGACAATTTCAGTGACATTCTGATCTGTCCTTTGACTTTTTTGCTTTAGTTTCTCCTTATTTAACTGATGCTGATATAATACATGATAATAAAAAGTTAATTTCTTCATAAAAAATCTTGTGATGAAAGTAAATTACTCGTCAAAGACAAAAAAAAACGTTTTTTTGTAGTGTGAATGCATCGAAATTTCCAGAAGCTATGAGCTGTGAATGTAATGATGCTGAAATAAAAGATAGAGAGGTCTGTCCGTGTGTCATCTTCCTGCCATGGCTTGTCCTTTTTATTTTTTGTATTTTTTTTTAAATTGTGATCTTGTGGTGTAAGTTATGTGACCTAATGCCATTTCTGGCTAAATAATTATTTATGTCGCCGTACTTTATCGAGTTCATTATTTAATGAGAACAACCATCCTATCTGCTTATTAGATACCTGATCTCAATTCTGCTTCAATGTTTTATAGCAGCTACGTAGGAGAGGTTGGAAGTGGAATGAGATTTTCACTCTGCAGCGGAGTGTACGCTGATATGAAGCTTCCTGGCAGATTAAAACTGTGTGCCGGGCCGAGAGTCGACCTCGGGACCTTTGCCAATTCGCAGGCAAGTGCTCTAATGACTGAGCTACCCAAGCACGACCCACGACCCCCCCCCCCCCCCCCCTTCACAGCTGCAATTCTGCCAATACCTCATCTCCTACCTCCCAAACTTCACAGAAGCTCATCTGCGAACCTAGCAGAACTGACACTCCTGGAAGAAAGGGTATTGCGGTGACATGGCTTAGCCACAGCCTGGGGAATGCTTCCAAAATGAGACTTTCACTCTGCAGCGGAGTGTGCGCTGATATGAAACCTTCTGGCAAATTAAAACTGTGTGCCAGACCGAGACTCGAACTCGGACCTTTGCCTATGGAAAGGTCCCGAAGTCGAGTCTCGGACCGGCACACAGTTGTAACCTATCAGAAAGTTTCAGGTTGGAGGTGGATTGGTTGGAGGCCAGCGACCGATCACTATTTGGTTTCATTGGACTCGAACTCGGACCTTTGCCTATGGAAAGGTCCCGAAGTCGAGTCTCGGACCGGCACACAGTTGTAACCTATCAGAAAGTTTCAAGTTGGAGGTGGATTGGTTGGAGGCCAGCGACCGATCACTATTTGGTTTCATTCGTTAACTGCTTAAAAAATGGTGCAAATAGCTCTGAGCACTATGGCACTTAACTTCTGAGGTCCTAAATCCCCTAGAACTTAGAACTACTTAAACCTAACTAACCTAAGGACATCACACACGCCCACGTCCGAGGCAGGATTCGAACCGGCAACCGTAGCGGTCGCGCGTTTCTGCACTGTAGCGCCTAGAACAGCTCGGCCATTCCGGCCGGCTTAACTGAACGAGAACCCCTGAGATATTTTATCCAATCTTTTCCCTTTTCCAACCTACTCTAAGGCCTTTTATAGCCCTTATTGTGAAAGAAAATAAATGATGATAGACACCTACAGGTAACCATTTAGAAAACTGTGCCGTAAGTCACCCTCACATAGTTAAACGTCGTCATCAGTGTGGGTTACTTCTATGTCGGCAATTCATCTACGTGAATATGTCAACCTATACAGCCCCTTGGCATAAATTCAGCTGAGCCGTCTCAATGACATAATGGGAGGAAACGCCTCAGTTCTCAGCCTTACGAAGCGAATCCATGACAAAACATCCAGCCTTATTTCAATCTTATCTGATTTCACTCTTAATGTGTCTGAGAAGATACTAAAATGCAGTACTGATGAAAATAAGTAACGAGTGAGGTGGTCCAATGGCAGGCCGCTGCACTCTGGGTTTCTCTTGAAAATAACATTGCCTGTTTCTTTCTCCTTCTTTCGTCAGTCCGAGCATGTGCTCTACCGTCAGAGATCTAGTCGTTGACCGTTCGTTAAACCCTCATCTTCTTTCCTTCCAAACTAAAATGTGTGATAATGTGTCTTTATGCAGCATCAACACTTGATTGTATCAAACATAGGCTGTCAGTCCCTGAATTAACGACCGATTTTATGCAAGTAGGTCGTGCTTTCGAATGTGATACTTTACTGAGTAAAAAGAAAAGCGTAGAATACAAGTGACAAGACCGTGTTACATTCACAGAAAGCGAATAGGTAAAGAATCACAAGATGAAGCAGCAGGTTCGTATCCACTGTACGCATAAAATCTCCTTCTTCTTCCACCTTTATGGATTAGGTGATTTCACCCGTTCCAGTCAACCTGGTCCAGCTATCTCTTCCATAGTCTTCACATCTATCCTGTTCGTCCATGTTCGGAGTCGAGAAATTTGGTTTGGAAGTGTATTTTCAGGCATTCCGTCTACATGTACTCATCATCTGTTTCTGTTTAGATGTATCAACTTGCATACTGATTCATACTGGAGATATTCGAAGTGCCTAATGTATTTCATTTCTGTGACGACCTTCTTCCGCAGCCTGAATCCAAGCAGATGTCCTTTTGCTTGGGAACTCACATCATGAGAGTACATGCATACTAATTGTCAGCTAGTCTGTCACACTAGTTACTTGACTCGATGGGACGGCGTATTTCACTGATAAGCTGCGGAGTAATTTCCTCCGTTTGCGAAGCTGACAATAGGTGCTCGGGCGCTTCAGGTGCTACAATGTAATCAAGTTTACACTTGAGCCCATTCATAGCGCGTGTATTAATCTACGCTGTACGTATTAACATCGCTCTGAAGCTGGCCGGACTAGATATTTCATCCAATCAAGTCACTACTTGTTGACACCAGTTTCATTTCGCAATCGCCACGCGTTGCATCTGATCTTCTTCATTTATCATTGAGTTATTTTTGGCAGTCTGTATGATAATGTTGTTCCCGTGGCGCCGAATAAAATAAAAACTTTCCAGAGTAACATCAATAGCAAAATGTGTAGGAGCTTACACTTGATCGGCAGATACAATCTCGTCGAAGACAATTTACTTCTGTCAAAAATAAAATTTATCTACCTGTATGTTACGAGGCTTCTTCTCTTCTGCTAAAATTTTATGTTTATATATTTCTACGGCTTCTCTATAACGCCGTGCATAATAGCGAAGGGGTGCTGCTTTATTAAATTCGTTAAAAAGTGATTAAAAGGAGAACAGAGATCTGCTTCCTTCTACAGGGCAATGATATTAGCGGAATCAGGTCCGGCATTTTGGAAAACTACTGTGTAATGGAAAACGCTAGCGAAAAAGGAACAGGTAATAAGGCATCGTATGAAGATCAACAATGTCCCAACATTACTAAAGATTTAATAGCGACATTGAAATATGATAGGACTTGTTTTTGATAGTGATTTGAGGGTAATGGCTATCTACTGAATTATCTATAATGCGAATTTATTACTCTATTAGGCGTTATTAATAATAACGTTGAATTAAACATACGAGTATGTTGCTTGGGACGCTGGCACATTGTGGTTATCTCGTGGAGCTGAAAAGCACTTACAATCTATTACACAGATTTTTTCGTTTGTGCTCTTAATATGCACACAGAGTGTAATTTATACAACAGAAGTAACCTAATGGGTTGCGTTTGGGAACACATGGTCATGGTTAGGAGCATTCGGTGAGGACGAGGTTCATACATACAGATTACACAGAGCGACCTACAGTGAAACTCTTGGAAAGCCACCCTATCTTCATAACTCAGAATAATGTTCATTAATATTACGGCAGAAAGGAAAGGATCTGTTCAAATGGTTCAAATAGCTCTGAGCACTATGGGACTTAACATCTGAGGTCATCAGTCCCGTAGAACTTAGAACTACTTAAACCTATCTAACCTAAGGATATCACACACATCCATGCCCGAGGCAGGATTCGAACCTGCGACCGTAGCAGTCCCGCGGTTCCGGACTGAAGAGCTTAGAACCGCTCGGCCACCACGGCCGGCAAAAGGATGTCATAAATGATGGCTTGTGACCTCGAAAATCAGTCCACGTAGGGAAGAATTGTAAAAAAAGTCATAAAAAGCAGTAATATAAAGAAGCTCATAATTTCACTAAACTGACGAAAATGATGTACATTTGGGTACTCGTTAAGTGGGGAACAGTGTTATGAAACGCACTATACAAATGTTATTTACTCGAAATTCAGCGAGCAGTTAACATGTCTTTGTATCCTAAGCGAACTTTAGCAGCTAGATTCGAGACAGTAAACAAAGTATGGCAAAAATCATTGCTCACGCTGCTGTGCACATAAAAGAGGGAATGAACCTCTATGATACACGAGAACAGGAACAAAATAGTCTCCTTGCAGGTGAAACCTGCAGGCTGGAGGTCAGTTCCCTATTATTATAAGGAGGGTACCTACCTTCACTAAAAGGAAGGAAATAAATAAGAGGTTCAAAAAATGGCTCTGAGCACTATGGGACTTAACATCTGTGGTCATCAGTCCCCTAGAACGTAGAACTACTTAAACCTATCTAACCTAAGGACATCACACACATCCATGCCCGAGGCAGGATTCGAACCTGCGACCGTTGCAGTCGCGCGGTTGCGGACTCAGCGCCTAGAACCGCTAGACCACCGCGGCCGGCAATAAATAAGAGGGCAGACTTCATTAACCATCTGTGCAGCAGGTACTAATTTAATAGGGTGTGCAGTAATTGAACAAACCTGCTTTGTATGTAAGATTATATATAAAGCTCTCTCTAGTTGCAACGAAATACTACTCCTGTTCAGTAATATCGAAATACGAATGCGCAGGTCTGTCAAGTATAACGATTCGGGCAACATGATGGATACAACACACTATAAGCCTTATTAAGTACACTGATTGTCATGAAAAGGACTCAGAAGCTCACAATCGACCCACTGCAAACTGTGTGGTGTGTTGCGCACCATTAGCTGCACCTATGATTACCTTCGTACTGTCAGCCGCACACTCGGGGATGTGGATGTGCCCGTGACATCGTGCCTATGGCGTGATATAACTAGGCCCCAAACAGCCATACGAGATACATCACCTAAATGAACACACTATGCCTAGGCGACGCGTTCTTAAACGGGTTGTCCAGACAGAGTAGTTTGAGAAGCGCCGCAACATGGGTCTGCGGGAAGCTGGGGATCCTATCGTGGTACTGTTCGCCACACTGGTCGTATGGACACCACCACTGCCCGTTGTTGGTGATGAAACGGAACTTGTTGTCCCGTTCCATATTTTTCCAATAAATTCTGGTACAGGAGAACTATAGCCAGAATTCCGTTTTTATTTATTTATTCAATTTATTTCGGTGTGCCACGTTTCCTTGTATCCTTTCGCGTATGTGACCTTGGACGGTATGAATGAGATAGTATGGGATGTAGAAGAAACCTCTGGTCAGAGGTCGTAGCATTGCATGTTTGAGTCGTTTTGTAGTAGGATAGTACCAACCCCTAAACGTGAACATGTTTAGCACATATTGTGGGCGTATCAGGTCATAGAGGTCGCAAAGACACGAGTATTGCCTCTGTTAGGTTGGCGAAACATCCCCTCGAACACCTTTTAAACGAAGAATAGTTAGGCGAGGTGTCCGCAGATCCACTTGTTCCTGGGTTCGCGGCTCTGGACAGACGTGGAGACGCAGCTCTCGATGTTGGTAATGTTAACAAAAGTATTAGAATGTCTGAAATCTGCTCAGTAATGACGTCCAGATGTTGAAATCAGGTGTGAGATTACCACTAAACCCGACAAGGGAATTTATTTTCATAATTCATTCGCATTTCAGTAAAACTTTGCTTTTGTGCCTTGATCAGGTCAAGCTCCATGGGCCTTAAGCCCACAGTCGTATTATTGCTCTGTGTTCATCGGAAGTTCACTCATTTAACGTATTTTAGTGTGGTCTTTCATTTACAGTAATATTTTGGAGAATTTTTATTTATTTTATATATGTTTTCTTTGTGAACTTGCTTTCGCGACGCGTGGTCGGTTGGAGCAACCGTCACATTGATAAAGTGCTGTTTCGGTCTGAAAATGTATAGTAGACTAGTGAATAACCATACGGTAGTGGGCGAGTGTAGATAGGGAAGGAATAATTCTGTGTGTCCGTATTTTTCGGGATTTCTGTTGGCTACCGAAACTTGGTTACGTGTGTGGAATAGTATTGAAGTGATAATGTTTCTTGCGCTCCCCTATAACTATTTTATTTGCTGGAAATGTTGTGCATTACGTAAAATACACAGTTTGAACTCGTGTATCTAGGAAAGGTTCAGATTTTAATGCTCAATGAGTGGATAAAGACTTGCGGATACTCTTCCGCCTTGGCTTGGTTCCCTTATAGTGTCTTTGCTGAACTTGATCTGCATGACCTATAGCAATAAAATGCAATGAGCATGGAATTAGGTATAATGGTGTGTTTTCATAAAATGACATTGAAGCCAGGTCTGCACTCCCCACTCCCTTTCCATAATAACGTGGCGAAAGTGAGCTATGTTAACTGGAGAGACCAGCTGTGATGATGTATATTGCACAGAAACACGGCTAGTTGTTGAAATGCCATCGGTACTGAATAAATACCAATTAATCTGTACCCTCGACTGATTATTTGCTCCCTCCATCATAAAGAATAGGTGAAAGGCAGTGCCACATTCGAATCCCGGGTCATGAAAGCAAATAAAAGCTTTTAAGCTCTGTATAGGTGTCTTTATAGTGGTTCAAAAAACTATTGTTTCATCCATTGCGTTGAAACTTTTTAGCGGTTGGTTAAAACCTTCTGCTAGAAATTATTAATACCCATCAGTAACTCTCGGCAACGGCCTTGCTGCAGTGGATACACCGGTTCCCGTGAGATCGCCGAAGTTAAGCGCTGTCGGGTGTGTTCGGCACTTGGATGGGTGACCATCCAGGTCGCCATGCGCTGTTGCCAATTTTCGGGGTGTACTCAGCCTCGTGATGCCAACTGAGGAGCTACTTGACTGATTAGTAGCGGCTTCGGTCAAGAATACCATCATAACGACCAGGAGAGCGGTGTGCTGACCCCATGCCCCTCCTAGCTGCATCCTCCACTGAGGATGGCACGGCGGTCGGATGGTCCGCGTAGGCCATTCGTAGCCTGAAGGCGGAGTGAGCGCAATAATTCTCAGGGACCAGTAACTTCGCAGACCACACGAAGTTAAGAAACCATTTACTGCAGACACTATCTTGCAGGAGCTGTAGGACATGACTAAGTGACAGTAATCTTCCTACTTAGATAGAGTTTTACCACCACCAGTATTGGAAGTTTGCGTTGCAGGTGTCGACCCTGCCAGGTTTTCGAGTAGCAGGTCCTTCTCAACAGTAATTAGGAAGTGCTAATTATATCAAAATTTCAATGTACTAATGATTATTTTTTTCCTTGTACAGCTTAGCACAATTCTGCTTGTGTTGAATGCTGCATTGTCTTCATTTGTGTTGTATTCTCTTCTTTTGTGTGTGTTGTGTTCTATTGTTTTTTTAAAACTTGGGTAATTACAATTTGTCATTCGTGTTTTGTGCTTGCATACTGTGTAAGGGGTAGGAAACAGTGGCTATAACGGTGCAGATACGTAATGAGTCAGATTATTACCAGGGCGCACGCTAGAAGTATATTGGAATGGACGTGCTTAGTGTTGAAAACAATAGTCTGGAATGTGCGTCAGCATTGCCAGGTGCAGCACTGTCCGAAAACATGGCAGTGAACTCGCAAGGTCAGTTCACCATGGGTGGCGAACAAACAGGTAGGCCCAGTGCGACCCTAATGGAATCTGAGGTAGGAAGCGTGGGGGTGACGTTGGAGACCGCCAGCATGAACGAGGGTGCGAGAAGTGAGGCTGCAGAAGAACCACTTCCAACAGTCGGAGGTATGAGCCCGGAAACCCTGTTTTAGCAAGCATTATTCATTTCATGAAGCAGCAAGCCGCTGAGCAGAAGAGGGGATTTAAAAACTTGAACAATTCAAACAAAGCATTAAGTGAAAAACTGAACGATTCAGAGAAAGCATTAAATGAAGCTTTGCGCGACTCAAATAACGAGTTTCGAGATGATCTAACACGGAAATTGGACGAGCAAACAGACGCAATGAATACGCGATTTGACGAACAAGAACGCAAGCTAGGGAACCACCAGGAACGCCTACAAGCGTTAGAAACCAGAATCGAAACAGCATCTGCTGCAAACCGAGCATTGGATGACTCCATGTTAAAGGAGACACAGTCGGTGCAAACCAAAGTCAGTGAGGCGACAGGCAGGCTTAAAAATTGTGTAATAGTATTAGGAAACGAATTTTCCTCGCGAGAAATCGTCATTCCTTCGGAGTCTCAAATAAAGGAAGTCCTAGAAGACGTCTGCAAGGTTGAAAATGGCTGTGAGCACTATGGGACTTAACATCTGAGGTCATCAGTCCCCTAGAACTTAGAACTACGTAAACCTAACTAACCTAAGGACATCACATACATTCATGCCCGAGGCAGGATTCGAACCAGCGACGGAAGCGGCTGCGCGGTTCCAGACTGAAGCGCCTAGAACCGCTCAGCCACACCGGCCGGCACGTCTGCAAGGAGCAGAGAGAAGCTGTTACTCATGTGAGCGAACAAGTGGCTGCTCAGCGTGCGCAGATTACCGCGCAAGCGGATGAGATTGAGAAAGTAATCAATGAGGTGGGCGCACTAACGAATGCGGTAGAAAAGATACGCTAACGAATGAGGCAGACTGGGACAGGACACAGACAGCCGCAATTGCGGAATCCGAAAAGCGTGCAAGCAGACATAAACAAACGCAATCGGGACCTGATAGCTGACTCGCATAACAGGCTGCTGGAAAACGAAAGTGCAGAGGCCAGTTCCACTATTAGCAACACGGTTAGAGGAGCGGAAAGCACCAGCGGTAAGTGCAGGCACGCAAAAGACGAGGAATACAGTGACTTCGAAAAGAGACTCTGTAATCCTAGAGAAAATTCGGCGCCACCTGTACGGACGGTGAATAGTGAAACGAATGCAGAAGGCACTTTGTCTCTGTACAGTCTTACTCTCTTTCCCCAGACCCAAATTACGATATAGCGCCGTCTGTGTGGTTAAACCAGTTTGAGCACTCGTTACCTCGCTCATGGGGAGATGCGGTCAGAGTAAAATTTGCGTGCAGTCACCTGAGAGGTGAAACGGCAACCCAAATGAAAATAATGCTTCAGGACTGTCGGACGTACGAGGATTTTAAAACGGCTTTCCTCAACGTATTCTGGTCTCGGAGCATGCAAGAACGGGTAAAGTTAGGCATCTTGATGCGAGAAAACAATGCTGAAAGTACATACAAGCACCCCGTGGAATTTTACAAAGAACTTCTGAGAAGTAATCAGTTTCTTGATGAACCATATGATCCCAAGGAACTTAACAGAATTTGTCTGATTAAGCTTCCGAATAAATTGCGCAAAAAAAAATTAAAATTTAGTGGTTTTCAGAACCTGCTGCAAGAATTAGGCACTGAAAGAAATGTAAATGAGCAGCAAAACGTAGTTAGGTTCTAAGGCAATCATGGCGAGAATCACGGACAGAGGAGCAACCAGAGTTGGAGGCCCCTCAGTTTGCTCGCAATAACAATCATGATCGTGGTAACGACAGGCGTGGGACTGGACCTTGGAGCCCACGGCGCAGTGATAGAGGTTGGAGGCGCTTTAGGGAAGATCGGCCTCGGCCTGATAATGGTAATGTGTTGCACACGACGGACGGTAGGTCAGTCGAGCCACACGATAATTACCGAGGCAACAATGTTAACGAAAGTAGGGACGCGTGACTAGCAGTAATAGGAGCGAGCACATCTGCGATGCAGAATGATGGAGCTTACGATCTCAACGCAATGTGCTTGGAATACGAAGACATCTGGGACATGTTACTAGAGGAAACAGCCATAATAAACCCAGTCAGATGTCATACAGGCAGAATAACAATTAACGAAATGACGATTCCCTTTCCACTTGATTCAGGAAGCGAGTCATCGGTGATTAGAGAATATGTGTTCGCGCCGAGAAGTGTGAAGAGTCCGTGGTCAACACTTCCCTTTCAGAAAACGAAATTGTGTGGTGCCGTAGGGAATAAAAGCGTAGAGGCGAAACAGCAGGCGTACATTGATTTTACTTGGCAGTCGTACAACCTTACGGCCGTATTCCTGATAGTGCCACCACTAGTAACTGAGGCAGTGTTTGGCCTGGACTTTCTAAGACATTATAAGGCCGTTCTAGATTTTCATGGTATGTGCGTTCATTTGTGCTACCACAAAACAAAAAATGAGTGTTGCTTTCGATGAGGGAAGAGTAGAAGGAATGGGATTTCAGTCCGTTGGTATACGCGTGATCGGCGAGGATGATGGCACCGAAGTGCGCCTATGCATGCTAGACGCAGAGGAAGTAGATCGGGTTAGCAGATAATAGTAGAAGAGGTAATACGCGAGAAAACGCGGCATTTACGATCGACAACGATAGGGAAATAACTACGTGGGATTCACAGAAGGTCCGAACCGTTTTTTCACATTCGGCTTGACCGACATGTAATTTCAAATGTGAAGCACAAATTAGGAGACGTAAAAGACAATTAACCTTTGGAATAACAGATAAAGTTCTCGTTAAAATAGTTTGTCCACAAGACACCGGTTGATTAGTGGCACATTTTTCGAAGTCGATTCTGGACCCTTTCGAGTGAGGCGTGCCGCTTACCAGGACGCGTTTGAAATAGAAATGATCAGGTCTCGTATACCTAGGGGTTTGCATCACATAACTGATATCAATAAATGGATGGAGTAAGAATTAGGGGCAGAATTGTCAACTCTTGTAAATGAATGACATTAATTTAATGAAAGATGATACTTGTAGAATAAGAAGACGTAAAGTGGGCTCTTAGTTTTAAACTAGATATATGTGATATGCGATATCTGTGCTTGATTTTTTTGTTCACAGGGAATACAAGATACTAAAGAGGACGAGGTGATGATGATTATAGACTGAGATGAATTGCGAATAACAAGAATTGGTGCAATAACTAAAGTGGAAGTATAATTTTTCTATGAGATTTTAAGTGAGCAAAGCCTTAGTGGTTTCCTTAATGAACTAAACTAGAGAGAACGAAGAGTAAAATGTCCGATTTGGATAATGTAGAAGTGTGATCCAAATGGTAATAACTCCAGGTGGTATCTTTCCAATTGGTTTTGATTTTATATATTTTTCTCTTGTACTATGTAATTGTCTACATGTCATTTGGTAGTGTATTATCCTGGTCATACCCTCATGGATGAGCAGATACATCACCTGTTTTGACTGTCATGTGCAGTATAGGAATAGTTATGAGACATCTAACCTGTTTTAGAAGTGGATTAGAGGAAAGTGTGATCGTAAGACCATAAAGTGATATGGAAATGTTTGGGGTAACCGGCATGTAACTTATACCAGATAGTCTATGAGATAGTGAGCATGCAGAATAGTAGGACATGGATGTGTAGAGAGTGGTGGTGGTGTAGTGAATTGTAAACCGTTTCTCACAAGCCAAGACACCTATCCTAATTGATTCAACAATTTGCTCATTTATGGGCAATCGAATACCTTTTAAAATAAGAAATAGGCTAGTTCTTGTAGGACGTCTCCAATACTGTAAAGACTTCTAGAGACGTATTTTCTTTATTAAACTGTTATTCAGGAATCAAAAGAGTTTGTAGTGTTAAGTCATTTAGTAAGTCTAAAATGCCTCACAGATATGAATGGACATTTTAGAGGCCTGTATTGGAAGCAAGCCTGTAATACAAAGCGATTTAGGAGTCTTATTTTTGTCAATAACTATTCGCCATTGATTGTAAAGCTCTGGCAAAATTGGTAGATAATTAAGTTTCTATGTACAGTAGGTTACGTGAAAATCGTACTTGCTACAAACAAGAGTAACTGAGGACCCCTAAGAGAAATTGAGAGCCGGTCGGTGTGGCCGAGCGGTTCTAGGCGCTTCAGTTTGGATCTGCGCGACCGCAGGTTCAAATACTGCCTTGGGCATGGATGTGTGTGATGTCCTTAGGTTAGTTAGGTTTAAGTAGTTCTAAGTTCTCGGGGGCTGATGACCTCAGATGTTAAGACCCGTAGTGCTCAGAGCCATTTTTAAGTAATTGAGGATCACCAAAGTTTAAGGGAGTAACAACTGCTTTATTTAAATGTTGCAAGATGACAGCGAGCAGCAAAGGGCAGCTGATCAGCGACAGCACACACTGTCCCTGTCAAACAGCTGATCCCGTGGACGTGTGTGGCAGGCCAGTGACTGGTTAATGGAGTCTCAGACTACCTTAGCGCCTCCCCCTCCACCTCGCAGTAGGCTGAATGGGTGACAGCAGCAATGGCGGCGCACGCTGATGCACGGTCCCGAGGGCTATGGCACACGGTGCTGCTACCTGCAGCAAGGTCATGGCCGGTCAGAGTGGCTAAACTCTTTCCACTACAAAGGAGAGCCCTGTTGTTATCACTATGAGGCATCTTGTCAGAAGGAGATAGTAATGTCACCATGCCAGGACACAGGACGCGATGACTTTGGCACAGGCTATTAGCGCCACTCAACCTGTTAGTTGGTGATGGTGAACACTGTTGTCTTTTGCAAAAGTCAAGGGATAAAGGACAAACTACTAAGTGCTGCTAGCTCCATTAGTAACCCTTGTTGGATGCATGAACACTGAGCATAGGAGAACATGCTGTAGAACTTTCAAGGCAAAGGCAGTGGACTTTGAATTTAGAAAGAGAGGATAGTTAAAAAAACAGATTTTTTAGTAAAGTGTATGTGTAGTCAACATGAACTTACGTTTTGGTTACCCATCAGACTAAAAAAAAAATTGTTCATCACAGAACTTAGGCCCATGAGCCATGGAAAATTCCTGTTTAAAGAGTTTGGAAGTAGACTGAGGACAGTAGAATAGGTCAACAAAATAGAGACACGTATGTGCAGTTAGTTCTCGGACATATATGGTTTTATTTGGATTGCTGGAACTGATGTACCGTTAGTCCAATCCATACCACTAGTGCTAATAATAATAAGAAAAGGGGAACTGATTTATGACAGTGTGTTGACTGCAAATGGACAACTAGTCTGCGACCATAATTCTGCAGAAAGTAATTGCCTACGGAACAATAAATTTAAGGAGACAGCATGAGTTATACAGTCGGCAGAGTGCAATAGGCTACCTCCAAATTCCTTTAGAAGAAAGGCCTCCCTGACAATTGCCTTAGATGGTGTGCGAGTGACTTCATAGTGCCATGTAACTACACAAACATAGGGCGTGCCAAACAATAGCGAAACTAGCTTGTGAGCTTGTCCTATAATCGTATGAATCTTTGGGATTTTCGTCAAGATATCCTCATACTAATATCGCGTGTTTTCTTATTAATGACTTAGTTAAATATGTGGAGGATATGAAATGTTGTTTGTCTTAGGTTACGCATTTTATGTATTTCCTTTCTTTTCTGAAACGTGCAGCAGGACAGTGCCTTGTTTACTGAGTAAGAATTTTGAGCAGAGAGGAAAGAGAGAATGTTTTTTGCTTTAGTGTGATGAAGTTATCTCTAATCTTAGAAGCGTGATCGATGATATGTTGATTTTGACATTTATCAGCATTAAAATGGGGCAGTGAGATCAACAATCGTTTGCTGGCTCAAGGCAAAATGTTGTCTAATAAATTAATTAGAAAGTAGGTCGACGTTGTTTCCCTCATTCCTGTCAGACTAGAACTACATTTGTGGGTTGACAAGTAGGCCCTAAGCCTGAAAATAGCAGATATAAAGTAGTCAAGTGTTATTGATCATAATGTTTAAAAGGACTCTCACTCTGTGAGTTAAGTGGATAAGGATAGTTCATTATATTGCTTGCTGGAAGTAAATAACTTGATTGCTAGTTGGTATGTATCAAAATACAAAGTTGTTTTTCCATTAAAATTTGTGATCTACCTAATATGCCACTGTATAATTTTGTAATAGTTTAATTTGAGATTTAGAGTTGATCAATTATTAAATATTAAGTTTCATTACATGTAAATAGTGTACAATAAGATCTGTTTCAAATGTGTATTTTCTCTATCAGAGTTTCTGATTAGTGACAAGTGGATATGCATAACAGTAAATTTTTGTGGAGCCTTTGAAGGCTGGGTGTTTTGTATGATTAACTGACTTACTAATTTTTTCTTAATGTTGTTTTCTTGCACAATTGATGAATAGGTTGACTATTTCAAATAATGTACTTTCAACCTTACCAAGCATAACAAAAAAGAATAACGGACTGGTATAGCTTGGAGATTAGGGTCTCCACCTCGAGGCGCCAATTGAAAAATGTCCTGGACTGTCGTTCCATTGGAAAGACAACCCTGGGTCCATTTATTTCCAAGATACTCGAGAGTGATGAAACGGACCTTGTTGTCCCGTCCCATATTTTTCCAATAAATTCCGGTACAGAAGAACCATAGCCAGAGGGTTTCGACTCCGCAGAAGTGAAATCCATGTATAACAAACAGAAGAGAATGAGGCAAGTGGTGTTTATTTATTTATGTATTTATTCACTTTCTTACATGTGTGCCACATTTCCTTGTATCCTTTCCCATATGTTACCTTGCACTGTATGAATAAGACAGTATGAGATGTAGAAGAAAGCTCTGGTCGCATGTCGTAGCACTACATGTGTTTAGTCGTTTTGTGGTAGGATAGTACCAACCCCTAAAAGCGAACAAGTTTGGAAAAGATCGTCGGCGAATCAAGTCAGAGACGTCGCGAACGCACGAGTATTGGCTCTCTTAGGTTGGCGATACATCCCCTCGAACACCTTTTGAACGAAGATTGGTTAGGCGAGGTGTCTAGAGGTCCACTTGTTCCAGGGTCGCGGCTCTGGAGAGACGTGGAGACGCAACTCTCGATGTTGGTAATATTAACAGAGGTATTAGATTGTATGAAATCTACTCGGTAACGAAGTCCAGATGTTAAAATCAGTTGTGAGATTACCACTAAACCTCCACAAGGGAATTTATTTTCATAATTCATTCGAATTTCAGTAAAACTTTGCTTTTGTGCCTTGGTCAGGCCATGCACGGTGGGTATCAAGCTCACGGTCGTATTATTGCTCTATGTTTAACGGAAGTTCCCTCATTTAACATATTTTAATGTGGTCTTTCATTTACAGTAATATTTTGGGGGATTTTTATTCATTTTCCATATGTTTTCTTTGTAAACTTGATTTCGCAACGCGTGGTCGATTGGAGCAACCGCCACATTGATAAAGCGCAGTTTCGGTCTGAAAATGTATAGTAGACGAGTGAATAACCATACGGTAGTGGGCGAGTGTAAGATAGGGAAGGAATAATCCTGTATGTCCGTATTTTTCGGGATCTCTGTTGACTACCGGAACTTGGCCAAGTGTGTGGAATATTTCTTTTTGTTGTAGTGGTTTTCAGTCCTGAGACTGGTTTGATTCAGCTCTCCATGCTACTCTATCTTGTGAAAGCTTCTTCATCTCCCAGTACTTACTGCAACCTTCTGAATTTGCTTAGTGTATTCATCTCTTGGTCTCCCTTGATCATTTATACCCACCATGCTGCCCACCAAAGCTAAATTTGTGATCCCTTGATGCCTCAGAACATGTCTTACCAACCGGTCCATTCTTCCTGTCAGGTTGTGCCACAAACTCCGCTTCTCCCCAATTCTATTCAAAACCTCCTCGTTAGTTATGTGATTTACCCATCTAATATTCAGCATTCTCCTGTAGCACCACATTTCAAAAGCTTCTATTTTCTTCTTGTCCCAACTATTTATCGTCCATGTTTCACTTCCATACATGGCTACACTCCATACAAAAACTTTCAGAAACGATTTCCTGACACTTAAATCTATTCTCGATGTTAACAAATTTCTCTTCTTCAGAAACGCTTTTCTTGCCATTGCCAGTCTACGTTTTATATCCTCTCTACTTCGACCATCATCAGTTATTTTGCTCCCCAAATAGACAAATCCTTTACTACTTTAAGCGTCTTATTTCCTAATCTAATTCCCTCAGCATCACCCGACTTAATTCGACTACATTCCATTATCCTCGTTTTCCATTTGTTGATCTTCAACTTATATCCTCCTTTCAAGACACTGTCCATTCCGTTCAAATGCTCTTCCAAGTCCTTTGCTGTCTCTGACAGAATTACAATGTCATCGGCGAAACCCAAAGTTTTTATTTCTTCTCCATGGACGTTAATACCTACTGCGATTTTTTCTTTTGTTTCCTTTACTGCTTGCTCAATATACAGATTGAATAACATCGGGGATAGGCTACAACCCTATCTCACTCCCTTCCCAACCATTGCTTCCCTTTCATGTCCCTCGACTCTTATAACTGCCATCTGGTTTCTACACAAAATGTTAATAGCCTTTCGCTGAATGTATTTTACCCCTGCCATCTTTAGAATTTGAAAGAGAGTATTCCAGTCAATATTGTCGAAAGCTTTCTCTAAGTCTAAAAATGCAAGAAACGTAGGTTTGCTTTTCCTTAATCTGTTTTCTAAGATAAGTCGTAAGGTCAGTTTTGCTTCACGTGTTCCAACATTTCTGCTGAATCCAAACTGATCTTCCACAAGGTCGGCTTCTACCAGTTTTTCCATACGCCTGTAAAGAATTCGCGTTAGTATTTTGCAGCTGTGACTTATTAAACTGATAGTTCGGTAATTTTCACATCTGTCAACACCTGCTTTCTTTGGTATTGGAATTACTATATTCTTCTTGAAGTCTGAGGGAATTTCTCCTGTCTCATACATCTTGCTCACCAAATGGTAGAGTTTTGTTAGGCCTGTCTCTCCCAAGGCCGTCAGTAGTTCTAATAGAATGTTGTCTATTCCCGGGGCCTTGTTTCGACTTAGGTCTTTCAATGCTCTGTCAAACTCTTCACGCGTTATCATATCTCCCATTTCATCTTCATCTACCTCCTCTTCCATTTCCATAATATTGTCTTCAAGAACATCGCCCCTGTATGGACCCTCTATATACTCCTTCCACCTTTCTGCTTTCCCTTCTTTGCTTAGAACTGGGTTTCCATCTGAGCTCTTGATATTCATACTAGTGGTTCTATTTTCTCCAAAGGTCTCTTTAATTTTCCTGTAGGCAGTATCTATCTTACCCCTAGTGAGATAAGCCTCTACATCGTTAGATTTGTCCTCTAGCCATCCCTGCTTAGCCATTTTGCACTTCCTATCGATCTCATTTTTGAGACGTTTGTATTCCTTTTTGCCTGCTTCATTTACTGTATTTTTGTATTTTCTCTTTTCATCAATGAAATTCAGTATCTCTTCTGTTACCCAAGGATTTCTACTAGCCCTTGTTTTTTTACCTACTTGATCGTCTGCTGCCTTCACTACTTCATCCCTCAGAGCTACCCATTCTTCTTCTACTGTATTTCTCTCCCCCATTCCAGTCAATTGTTTCCCTTATGCTCTCCCTGAAACTCTGTACAACCTCTGGTTCTTTCAGTTTATCCAGGTCCCATCTCCTTAAATTCCCAGCTTTTTGCTGTTTCTTCAGTTTTAATTTACAGTTCATAACCAATAGATTGTGGTCAGAGTGCACATCTGCCCCTGGAAATGTCTTACAATTTAAAACCTGGTTCGTAAATCTCTGTCTTACCATTATATAATCTATCTGCTACCTTCTAGTATCTCCAGGATTCTTCCATGTATACTACCTTCTTTTATGATTCTTGAACCAAGTGTTAGCTATGATGAAGTTATGCTCTGTGCAAAATTCTACCAGACGGTTTCCTCTTTCATTTCTCTCCCCCAATCCATATTCACCCACTATGTTTCCTTCTATCCCTTTTTCTACTGCCGAATTCCAGTCACCCATGACTGTTAAATTTTCGTCGCCCTTCACTACCTGAATAATTTCTTTTATCTCATCATACATTTCATCAATTTCTTCACCATCTGCAGAGCCAGTTGGCACATAAACTTGAACTACCGTAGTATGCAAGGGCTTCGTGTCTATCTTGGCCACAATAACGCGTTAACTATGCTGTTTGTAGTAGCTTACTCGCACTTCTATTTTTTTAATTGATTATTTAACCCACTGCTGCATTACCCCTATTTGTTTATGTATTTATAACCCTGTATTCACCTGACCAGAAGGCTTGTTCCTCCTGCCACCGATCTTCACTAATTCCCACTACATCTAACTTTAACCTATCCATTTCCCTTTTTAAATTTTCTAACATACCTGCCCCATTAAGGGATCTGACATTCCACTCTCTGATCCGTAGAACGCCAGTTTTCTTTCTCCTGATAATGACGACCTCTTGAGTAGTCCCCGCCTGGATATCCGAATGGGGGACTATTTTACCTCCGGAATATTTTACCCAAGAGGATGCCACCATCATTTAATGATACAGTAAATATGTACGTATGTTTTAGCATTGCGTGTAGTACCGAGCGAACGTTTGTTTTAGGATAGCTTGCTGTATGTAACTTTGGGGGCTGACATCTTGCGGCCTGCCTCGGAGACACATGTGCATCTGTCACTGCCTGCTTTGGGAAAGCTATTCAATGTATCTTACTGAACGTTACTTTCAGCACCTATAAGAATCTAAATAAAAGATAGTAGTTTTATCGCTTTCAAAATTTGTATACTGCACATGGTTATTAATAGAAAGGTGTTGTGAAAATCTCAGCTTTCCAGTGGGGATACTTTCGGATACAGAAAAATTTACTTTAAAATTAGAAAAACTACATCTAAGAAAGGAAATTCACGGGGGAACATTTCTGACGTGGTCACCATCCATAACACAGATTCCTACACCTTTTTCCCCTCCGCCAGTGTGGCCCAAGGCTCCGTCCTCTCCCCCCTTCTGTACCTTTTGTTCACGGTGGACATGCCGCCACCGTCACCCCCCGTCCACCTTCTCCAGTTTGCCGATGACACCGCCTTCCTTGCCCTTGCCCCCACCCTGCAGCGCTCCCAACACCTTCTCCAATCCCATCTTGACCGGTTCACCGCTTAGTGCAACCAGTGGTTGCTCAAGGTCAATCCCTCCAAAACCCAGGCGATCATTGTAGGCAAAACCACCCCTTCCTTCCGCCTCCTTGATTTCTATCTCACCATCTATGGCCGTCCTATCGCCCTCACTCCCACCCTTAATTACCTTGGCGTCACCCTCGACCATCGCCTCTCCTGGACTCCCCACCTACGGACAATCCAAGCCAAGGCACGATCCCGACTCAGTCTCCTCAAGCTCCTCTCCGGCCGTACATGGAGTCTGGACCCCTCCACCATCCTTCACACCTATAAATCCCTCATCCACCCTATCCTTTGTTATGCCCATCTGGCTTGGATCTCCGCCCCCCCTACCTTTTATAAATCCCTCCAAATCCTTGAACGCCATGCTCTCCGCCTCGCCTATCGCATCTGTCTCCCCTCCACCACGCGGATCCTGTACGATCTCATCCCCTTCACCCACATTCTCCTTTTCCTTGAAAGGATACGGATCCTGTACACCTCACGTAAACTCGATCCTCCTCACCCACTCATCTCCCCGATCCTCTCCCACCCCACCCGGTCTCCATCTCTCCACCCTCCTTACCCTCTCCCGAGGTGGCTTCCACCAGCTCCCCCTCCCTGATGCTGTCCTCTTCCCCTCCATCTACCCCTCCTATCAACTTTGACCCTGCCCGCCCCCCCTTCTGGTGTCCTTTCCTTTCAGCACCCTCCCTCCCTTCTCTTCCCTTCCCGTCTCTTTCCTTTTCCCCCATCCCCTCCCTCCACCCCTCTTCCCTCGGGCTTCCCCTCCCCCTTCCACCCTCCCCCTATCTCCCCTGCCCGTGGCATCTCTGCTCTCCCCTCTCGCTCTCCCACTCCCCTTACTCCTCCTCCTCCTCTCTTGGCAGGTCCCCGGACTCGCACACGCACAGTGAACATTCGCGCGCCGGAGGTAATCGCCATTAGTGTCTCGTGTGTGTGCCTTCGTTTGTGTTTAGTGTTTGTTCGCCGAAACGCCGCCACTGTTCACGTTTACCATCGCCATCATCCCTGTTTTGTGCGACGTGTCAACAAGTGTCAGTGATGTTTTCTCGACAGGCGTGAACGGCTCCGTGTTTTTTTTTTTTTTTGGTGGCTACATTGTTTTGCCCGCCATTTTGATTGTATTCTCTGTGTCCCCTCTCTTTATTACTTATTGTAAATCTCAAGGCTGAAGAGCGGCGTACTCAGCTGCTGACAGCCCGCCTTGTGTAAGGTGATAAATGATGTGTCGGCAGCGGGGCCAACACCTTGTAGATCGAAGTGGCTGAAAGTGCACGCTAAACTAACGCAGACGGGCGTGAAGTACTGGAACATGAGACTTATTAATGAATAAGAAGAAAAGTACGTAGCTGGAATAATATACTTAACTTTATTCTCTTGTTGGAATACATCTCTTGAATAGTAGTAAGCTATAAGCACTGATACAAATGGCGCCTTGCTAGGTAGTAGCTATGGAATAAGCTGAAGGCTATTCTATCAGTCTCTCGGCAAATGAGAGGAAGACTTGGTAGGTCTGGTCGCAAGCTATGTCGTCCGTACAACTGGGGCGAGGTCTAGTCCGTGTATTGTGACCTGCCATGTGGTGGCGCTAGGATTGCGATTACACAGTGGCGACACGCGGGTCCGACATGTACTACAGGACCGCGGCCGATTTAAGTTACCACCTAGCAAGTGTGGTGTCTAGCGGTGACACCACATTCCTCCCCCGCAAATCGGCGAACGGTCGTGAGATAAGGCTTCCGCCCGCCGTGGGGAGGACCCCATGTTGACGTATGCGATGAGGTGGGGAGCCTAACAACAGGCGAGGCTGTGCCACTCGCACCCGGCCATTCGGTCCGAGGGGAGCTAGGAAACGCCTGCAAACCTAGTCCAGGGTGCACGTCAACATGCGGTGTATGCGCACGTAATGAGAAAAAAGGGGCCGAAGGGTCGACCTCCATTGCGTCGGGGAAGCTGACGCGCGACGACGACACCTGGTCCGGAGCGGGCAAGAGGTCCATGGCGGAGGACGGCTGGGCACGGGAAGCGAGTGGCGGCGCGTGACCCAGGGAGACGCCAGGCGGCTGCAGCGAAGCGTCCGCTGCGGGCGGCGCCGGCGGCGGCTGCGGCGGCGGCGCGACGCCATGAGGCAAAATGGAAGGCAGCGTCGGTAACACCTGGGGATGAGGCGCGCCAGTAGGTGGGTCCCCAAGGCGCTGACCTGACGGCTCCGTCGCTGAAAGCAGACGGGGAGCGGCAGAACCCAGGCGACGACAGAGGCGCAGCTGATTGAGATGCCGACGCACCTCACCAGAGGCCCCCAAAACCAAATACATCGCGCGGCCGAGGCAGCGAAGAATGCGCCCTGCGAGCCAACGCCGTGAACCGCGATAGGTGCGATAATAGACAACGTCGCCAGGAGCAAAAGCAGGAGTCTGCCGCTGCACAGGAACCTGATGCGGCGGATGCAGCAAAGACATCAGGGTACGATGAGGACGACCATGGAGCAATTCAGCCGGCGAGCGACCATCGCGGGGCTGAGAGCGATACGAAGACAAAAAGAGCAACAAAGCGTCCTCCCGAGAATGAGACTCTTGCAATTTCAACATCTGTGACTTGAAAGTCCGGACCAATCGTTCAGCGGCACCGTTTGACTGAGGCGAAAACGGCGCGGACGTCAGATGTTGAATACCATTGGCCTGGCAGAATGACTGAAATTCTGCGGACATGAATTGTGGGCCATTGTCGGAAACAATAGTCTGCGGAAGACCTTCAATGCAAAAGATGGCAGACAAGGCTTGGATTGTGGTAGAAGACGTCGTGGAAGACATCCGGACAACAAAAGGAAAATTACTGAAAGCATCGACCACAACCAACCATCGAGCATTCCAGAATGGACCAGCAAAATCGATGTGCAAGCGTTGCCAAGGGGAAGTGGCGTTCGGCCATGCAAAGAATTTACGCGGCGGTGCGGATTGGTGTTCGGCACACGCCACGCAAGAGGAGCACATATTCGTAATCGCAGCATCGATTCCGAACCAAGTACAGTGCTGACGAGCAAGTTGTTTCGTACGCACTATACCCCAATGTCCTTGGTGAAGAAGCTTTAAGACAGAGGACTGCAACGAACGTGGGACCACGACTCGGGATTGATCATTATCAGAACGCAACAACAAAACACCACGTCGTACAAAAAGTCTCTCCTTGTGAGCAAAAAAACGGCGAACCAAAGGATCCTCGATCCGTGACTTTGACAAGGGCCATTGCGTAGCAACAAAACGCAAAACAGTAGCAAGGACAGGGTCAGCAGCTGTGGCTGTAGCTACACGACGAAAATCAATCGGAAACGATGCGACCACGTCATCGGCTTCCGAATCAATGAACATGCAAGCAAGTTCGGAAGAATCGAATGCTTTATCCTCAGCAACAGGCAAACGGGACAACGCATCAGCGTTTCCGTGCTTAGCAGTGGACCGATACAAAATATCGTAGCGGTACTGCGAGAGAAAAAGTGACCAGCGAATGAATTTCTGCGCTGTACGTGGAGGTACAGGCTTGTGCGGATGAAAAAGCGATGTCAACGGTTTGTGGTCTGTGATGATGGTAAAGTGACGACCATACAAGAAGTCATGGAACTTGGTAACACCAAACACGAGAGCTAAAGCTTCTTTCTCTATTTGTGAATAATTTCTTTGCGCAGAGGAGAGCAATTTGGACGCAAAGGCAATAGGGCGATCATGCGAGCCATCCTTGTGCGCAAGCACAGCACCGATCCCGAAATCCGATGCATCTACCATCAACAAAAGGGGTTTTCGGGGATCGAATGGCGTAAGGCAAGTATTTGAAAGTAACGCCGATTTCAACTGGCGAAAGGCGCGTTCGCATTCCGTCGTCCAGACGAACGGAACACCTTTACGGCGTAAGCGATGAAGCGGAGCTGAAATGGAAGAAGCATTGCGCAAAAATTTATGATAATAATTTATTTTACCCAACACACTCTGTAGCTGTTTCAAATTCTGCGGAGCAGGTAAGTCCTGTATGGCACGGAGGTGCTCTGGACTCGGATGTATACCTTGGGCATTTATGACATGCCCCAGGTAGGGTAAGTCCCGAGCAAAGAACACACATTTGTCCTTTCTCAAGCGAAGACCATTCTGACGCAATACCTGAAATAATGTTCGGAGATTTTGCAAATGTGCTGCTTCTGTCTGTCCTGAGATCACAATATCGTCCAGATAGTTCGCAGCAGTAGGGACCGACGCACAAATAGTTTGTAAATATTGCTGAAACAATGCAGGGGCGGATGCACACCCGAATGGCAGTCTTTTGAAGCGATACAAGCCAAGATGCGTGTTTACCACCAAGACGCGCTGGGAGTCTTCGTCCAAAGGTATCTGCAAGTACGCATCTGCTAGGTCCAATTTTGAAAAATATTTTCCCGGGCACAGTTTGTCAAAAAGATCTTCCGGGCGGGGCAAAGGAAAAGTAGCAGTCACAAGTTGTGGATTCACAGTGGCCTTGAAGTCCACACAAAGTCTCAGTTTTCCGGAAGGTTTTGGCAAAATTACTAAGGGTGAGGCCCAGAGAGAAGCCTGCACACGTTCAATTACACCTTGAGATTCTAAATCGTGCAATGTTCTTGCGACCTCATCCCGCAATGCGTGGGGAACATTGCGCGCTCTGAAAAATTTCGGTTGCGCGTTGTCTTTCAATTCCAAATGTGCTGCATAGTTCTTAGCGCAACCAAGGCCCGGTGCAAAAATGTCTGCAAATTCTTCACAAAGACTAGAAACACTGGCGGAAGGCACAGTCTGATTCACTGATAGGACCTGATTTACTATAGACAAATTAAACAATTGAAACAAATCTAAGCCAAACAAGTTCACTGCACTAGAAGAACGAAGAACGTAAAATGATACAAGTTTTGTTTGTCCCTTGTATGTTGCAAGAAGGCTGCACTGTCCTAACACAGGGATCGGCTGTCCTGAGTAACTAGTTAACTTAACATTTGCGGCACGCAATGGCGGTTTGCCCAGTTGTTTGTACGTGTCGTGATTGAGCAATGAAAC
Organism: Schistocerca nitens; assembly: GCF_023898315.1. Lineage (NCBI taxonomy): Eukaryota > Metazoa > Arthropoda > Insecta > Orthoptera > Acrididae > Schistocerca > Schistocerca nitens. The sequence continues at coordinate 181,704,850 of NC_064622.1, read as the reverse complement.
TGCAGCTCCGGTATCGAGCTGGAATGGGATCACCTTGCCTTCAAAGTCTAAGTCCACAAAAAGTTTATTGTCCTGCTGACGACAAGAGCGACTGTCACGTGCAATTTGAACTGATACAGGTACAGAAGCACTTGCGACTTTACGGGATTTCCTGCGACGTCGACACACACGTTGGGTGGGACGAACACAGTCACTGTTAGCTAAAGTGTCACTGGACGGGTGGGAATGAACTACATTAATGTCCATGGGCGAAGGTCCACGAGCCTGATTGTCCTGGGTGCGATTCCGGCGCGAAGCAAAAGGCCTGGAATTATTGCGATTGTCTGATCTAAGCTTTTTCTGGCAAACACTTTGTACATGTCCCTTCTTTTGACAGTAAAAGCAAATAGCTTGGCGTGACGGGCAATTTTCACGCGAATGTCTAGTTGCACACCGCGGGCATGATTTCACTGCAGTTGCTTGCTTACGCGGCGCACGTGTTTGCGAGCGAGGCTGCGACGGGCGCGAGGGCCGCTTAGCGTCCCGTGCAGCGGGCCCGGCGGGCTGATTAATGTGACACACTGCTGGCGAAGTTTCAAATGAGTCCTGAGCAAAGTCAAGTGTGTCTTGCCTATCCAATATGTCTATCACTTGTTGAAGGGAGGGATTTACGAGTTTCAAAATCTGTTCCCGTATGCGAACATCAGAAACGTTCTGTGCTATTGCATCACGCACCATAGTATCTGAATAAGGGAGGCCACAGTCACATTCAAAGGCACACTCCCTAGTAAGTCCTTGCAAAGTTGCAACCCACTCCCGATTAGTCTGACCGGCCGTACGTTTTGTACGAAAGAACGTATACCGTTTTGCAACTACATTGACTGTTTCTTTGAAATAGGCATCTAAAGCAGACAAAATTTCTTCGTAGGACAGAGTTGCTACGTCGCGTCGGGGAAACAATTTCACTATCACACGGTAGGTAGACACACCGACACAAGAAAGCAAAAACGGCTGCCGCTCTTTACCTTGAATTCTGTATGCTGCGAGATGAAACTGGAACTGGCTGGCCCACTCAGTCCAGGTTTCGCACGTGGCCTCAAAGGGCCTAAATGGCGGTGCGACAGCGTTGTGTGGCTGCGGTAGCGATGAAGCGGCGGCTGCCGCATCGGTTTGCAGCGCACGTTGACCCTGGACGAGCTGTCCAAGGGCTTCCAATAACGCCTGCGTCTGCTGATTCTGCAAGCGAAAAAATTCGGACAGTACATCTGGAGATTGTGGCGAAGCCATGACACAAGCAAATCAGAGCACAAAAAGGGAAAAAGAACAAATCAGTCCAAAGCAGAAAAAACACTTTCTCTCGTCGCCATGTGATGTGTCGGCAGCGGGGCCAACACCTTGTAGATCGAAGTGGCTGAAAGTGCACGCTAAACTAACGCAGACGGGCGTGAAGTACTGGAACATGAGACTTATTAATGAATAAGAAGAAAAGTACGTAGCTGGAATAATATACTTAACTTTATTCTCTTGTTGGAATACATCTCTTGAATAGTAGTAAGCTATAAGCACTGATACAAATGGCGCCTTGCTAGGTAGTAGCTATGGAATAAGCTGAAGGCTATTCTATCAGTCTCTCGGCAAATGAGAGGAAGACTTGGTAGGTCTGGTCGCAAGCTATGTCGTCCGTACAACTGGGGCGAGGTCTAGTCCGTGTATTGTGACCTGCCATGTGGTGGCGCTAGGATTGCGATTACACAGTGGCGACACGCGGGTCCGACATGTACTACAGGACCGCGGCCGATTTAAGTTACCACCTAGCAAGTGTGGTGTCTAGCGGTGACACCACAATAAAAATCACAATAAAGAAAATAAAAAAAATTTTTGGTTGTCACTTGAAATACTCACCTGAAGTATCAGGGTATAGAATTATTTAACTGCAATTTAATTTTAAAAATTTCAAGTGCCTCACTATTTTGATAGTATGAAATCTAGAATAAATTCAGAAAGATCTAATAAAATCATTATTTACTTTATTATGTGTTATGTGAGCCTGTGAGTAAATGAGATTGTGTAAGTGGGACGTACGTCAAATTTCAATATTGCTTTATATACCACTTAAGTAACGTTCAAGAGTTACACAAACCTGTCATGGGAAAATGATCCTAGGGGCTTTACTCACTTTGATGATGGCATATGTCTATGTGTGATTGCCACTGTAACAGAGCAGCCAGAAAGTCAGCTGGAGTAAAATTTGTATCTAAGAATATTTCCAGAATTACTGTCTTGGCATGTTTCAGTGTTCAACTAATGAGCATCTTTGGCGAGAAGTTCCTTTTTTAGAAATCCACAAGAAGGACCGAATGTAGTTACTCATATTAGTGATGAAATACTGTGAAAACGTTGTTTCATTTTGGTCGGGTTTGAGCAGATTCCTGGCTGCTGTGTGTGTGAGATGTGTGTATGAAGCGTGAACTGGAAGGAAATAGGCAGTAGTTTAAAAGTGGAGTGATAGTACCTTTTCTTTGGTTATCAAGGACAAAATAAACATTATTGTGTGGAAATTTCAGACATTATTATCCAGAAGCCAGCCCATTTTCTTACTACCCACTACAATTGGATGACCGTATTTCTATAGAACCTTCATAACTAGAGTTGCGTATCCTCAGTAATTGTAGATATTAGGAGGTGTATTTTATCAACGCGCTTTTACATCATCTTGTAAGTATCTACGTTGCCGAGTGAAGGGACGTCGAACAGACGCCGTTCTGAGGCAGGTGAATTTTAATTTGCAGCCTGCACAGTGACAGAGACGAATAAACAGGATTAATTAAATACTGACGCGCCGCAATGTGTGTGTATTCATATTCTACATCTCGTCCTAAACCACTGGACCAATTTCAACCAAACTTGGTACACATGCGCCATGGGCTGCTGTGAAGCGGCCAGTGTGAAACCTAGAGCTGCAGAGTGAATACCTGCTGGAGGTTGGGGCGCAACTTAAAATACAGTGGCTGAAAATCATCTGTGGGCGCTTGGTGGGCATGTGAACCTCTGATAAAAACGGATTCTTCCAATTGCAGTGCTGCTGGTGCAGATGTACGTGCGGCTTGTGAGCTATGATTGCGCCTCTGGTGGCGCCTGCCAACGATCAGCATGCCAACAGGTTCTTTTTGATAGGGCTACAGTTTCGATTACATGTGACGCACTTGCGATTCTCGTAAATAGTCTCTAGAAGGGGTAGTTCCTGTGGCACTCAAGCAAATTGGCCACTGGCAGCGTGCGTAGTACTGCCTACATTGCTGAGTATAATAATTTCCAAATTGCATAATCTAAATGAATGTTAAACATATGGGTTGGATGGTGCACTCCTTTATTTAACCTGTGTTAGGGCACCATTTATATCTCAATTATAGTCGTTCTTTTGTAGAGACTGTTTAATACGTTTCTTAGGTATTGCAGGTGTCTGCTTTTCCTCATACAGCACCACAGTATCTCTCTATTAACTTTATCGGATGCTTTAATGAAATCTATGAATCTTAAAGATATTTCCTTATTATACTATTCTAATTTTCTGTTATTTTTTAATTGTAAATACGGCATCTGTTGTCAACCGGCCATTCGAAATCCTATTTAATCTTTTCCTAGTAAACTTGTATATGCTGATTAACTGTCTTTCGAAGTGCCAAACTATCTGTGAAGGAACTGATGATTTATTGGCAAAACGCGCAAATCCAGAAACAGGATCTGAGAAGTTAGAAATCAGAAGCTTTCCATCAACAGTGGGAATAACTACAAATACGTGCTAGAAGGTTTCTGTAGATCATAATCGAAAATCAAGAGATGTTCTTAAAAAGTCGAAGACGTAGCACATGTTAATGCTTTGAAAATAATTAATACTGAAGATGGTAGTCATTCCTGAATCAACTGTCGAAACAACTGAAAATGTTGTTCCAGATATGGGTCTCTAGTTATTTACGAAAGAATTAACAGATTGTAAGCGAGCAGATACTGGCAGAAGAGCCGAGAATGGAGCTAATATGATAATCAAAAATTCAATAAGTAATGGAAACGTCCTACCCCAATGAACCATGGACCTTGCCGTAGCTGGGTAGGCTTGCGTGCCTCAATGATACAGTTGGCCGTACCGTAGGTGCAACCACAACGGAGGGGTATCTGTTGAGAGGCCAGACAAACGTGTGGTTCCTGAAGAGGGGCAGCAGCCATTTCAGTAGTTGCAGTGGCAACAGTCTGGATGATAGACTGATCTGGCCTTGTAACACTAACCAAAAAGCCTTGCTGTGCTGGTACTGCGAACGGCTGAAAGCAAGGGGAAACTACAGCCGTAATTTTTCCCGAGGGCATGCAGCTTTACTGTACAGTTAAATAACGATGGCGTCCTCTTGGGTAAAATATTCCGGAGGTAAAATAGTCCCCCATTCGGATATCCGGGCGGGGACTACTCAAGAGGTCGTCATTATCAGGAGAAAGAAAACTGGCGTTCTACGGATCGGAGTGTGGAATGTCAGATCCCTTAATCGGGCAGGTAGGTTAGAAAATTTAAGAAGGGAAATGGACAGGTTAAAGTTAGATATAGTGGGAATTAGTGAAGATCGGTGGCAGTAGGAACAAGCCTTCTGGTCAGGTGAATACAGGGTTATAAAGACATAAACAAATAGGGATAATGCAGGAGTAGGTTTAATAATGAATAAAAAAATAGGAGTGCGGGTAAGCTACTACAAACAGCACAGTTAACGCGTTATTGTGGCCAATATAGACACGAAGCCCTTGCATACTACGGTAGTTCAAGTTCATATGCCAACTGGCTCTGCAGATGATGAAGAAATTGATGAAATGTATGATGACATAAAAGAAATTATTCAGGTAGTGAAGGGAGACGAAAATTTAATAGTCATGGGTGACTGGAATTCGGCAGTAGAAAAAGGGATAGAAGGAAACATAGTGGGTGAATTTGGATTGGGGGAGAGAAATGAAAGAGGAAACCGTCTGGTAGAATTTTGCACAGAGCATAACTTCATCATAGCTAACACTTGGTTCAAGAATCATAAAACGAGGTTGTATACATGGAAAAATCCTGGAGATACTAGAAGGTATCAGATAGATTATATAATGGTAAGACAGAGATTTACGAACCAGGTTTTAAATTGTAAGACATTTCCAGGGGCAGATGTGAACTCTGACCACAATCTATTGGTTACGAACTGTAAATTAAAACTGAAGAAACTGCAAAAAGGTGGAAATATAAGGAGATGGGACCTGGATAAACTGAAAGAACCAGAGGTTGTACAGAGTTTCAGGGAGAGCATAAGGGAACAATTGACAGGAATGGGGGAAAGAAATACAGTAGAAGAAGAATGGGTAGCTCTGAGGGATGAAGTAGTGAAGGCAGCAGAAGATCAAGTAGGTAAAAAGACAAGGGCTAGTAGAAATCCTTAGGTGACAGAAGAAATATTGAATTTAATTTATGAAAGGAGAAAATATAAAAACGCAGTAAATGAAGCAGGCAAAAAGGAATACAAACGTCTCAAAAATGAGATCGATAGGAAGTGCAAAATGGCTAAGCAGGGTTGGCTAGAGGACAAATCTAACGATGTAGAGGCTTATCTCACTAGGGGTAAGATAGATACTGCCTACAGAACAATTAAAGAGACCTTTGGAGAAAAGAGAACCACTTGTATGAATATCAAGAGCTCAGATGGAAACCCAGTTCTAAGCAAAGAAGGGAAAGCAGAAAGGTGGATGGAGTATATAGAGGGTCTATACAAGTGCGATGTACTTGAGGACAATATTATGGAAATGGAAGAGGATGTAGATGAAGATGAAATGGGAGATATGATAACGCGTGAAGAGTTTGACAGAGCACTGAAAGACCTAAGTCGAGACAAGTCCCCGTTAGTAGGTCAATTTCCATTAGAACTATTGATGGCCTTGGGAGTGCCATTCCTGACAAAACTCTACCATCTGGTGAGCAAGATGTATGAGACAGGAGAAATTCCCTCAGACTTCAAGAAGAATATAGTAATTCCAATCCCAAAGAAAGCAGGTGTTGACAGATGTGAAAATTACCGAACTATCAGTTTATAATAAGTCACAGCTGCAAAATACTAACGCGAATTCTTTAAAGGCGAATGGAAAAACTGGTAGAAGGCGACCTTGTGGAAGATCAGTTTGGATTCAGCAGAAATGTTGGAACACGTGAGGCAAAACTGACCCTACGACTTATCTTAGAAAACAGATTAAGGAAAAGCAAACCTACGTTTCTTGCATTTTTAGACTTAGAGAAAGCTTTCGACAATATTGACTGGAATACTCTCTTTCAAATTCTAAAGATGACAGGGGTAAAATACAGTCAGCGAAATGCTATTTATAATTTGTACAGAAACCAGATGGCAGTTATAAGAGTCGAGGGGCATGAAAGGGAAGCAGCGTTTGGGAAGGGAGTGAGACAGGGTTGTAGCCTGTCCCCGATGGTATTCAATTTGTATATTGAGTAAGCAGTAAAGGAAACAAAAGAAAAATTCGGAGTAGGTATTAAAGTCCATGGAGAAGAAATAAAAACGTAGAGGTTCGCCGATGACATTGTAATTCCGTAAGACACAGCAAAGGACTTGGAAGAGCATTTGAACGGAATGGACAGTGTCTTGAAAGGAGGATGTAAGTTGAAGATCAACAAATGGAAAACGAGGATAATGGAATGTAGTCGAATTAAGTCGGGTGATGCTGAGGGAATTAGATTAGGAAATGAGACACTTAAAGTGGTAAAGGAGTTTTGCTATTTGGGGAGCAAAATCACTGATGATGGTCGAAGTAGAGAGGATATAAAACGTAGACTGGCAATGGCAAGGAAAGCGTTTCTGAAGAAGAAAAATTTGTTAACATCGAGTATAGATTTAAGTGTCAGGAAGTCGTTTCTGAAAGTTTTTGTATGGAGTGTAGCCATTGTAATGAAATTAAATTAAAAAAAATGAAATGAAATGTGATATTGATTTTTGCAAAATGTACGGGGGGGGGGTGGGAGGGGGGTTGTAAATGTTACTTTTTAAATTGCTTTTTTTTTTTTGTTATTTGCTCTTTCTTTCAGTCAGTACGAACTTTCCGGGCGTTAGCTATGGAACACAAGACTGTCTCTGTTAGCAGAAAATGGTTTAATATTGCAAAGCCGACGTTTAATTATCATTGATAAAACACACTTCACTATACGTTTAAGTTATTTGAAAGAACCAACAAATTGTTGAATTTCAACGTTAACTATCCGTCTATGAATGCACAAATGTGAAACTAGTAATAAATTCCGTCAGTCTCAGGATCGCTGTAAAAGAAAAACGTTTTCTTAATTCACTGCTAATTTTTATCTGCTCCCGATTTACGGGTTTGGTTAAATTTTTCTTAGCGGAACAATGTTTTAAATGTGCTGCCGCTGCAAATCGTTCGGTCGCGGCACAGCCCAGCAACACCAGCGATAATTGCTAAAAATGCTGAAAATTCTTTAAAGAAATATTATAGATGACATGGGCAAGCTAATTTACATTAGTAATACACACTTTTGATAAATTATAGTGTGTTTAGACCACAACAATAATTCAACTTACAGTAGTTTTTAATTTCTCCTCTAATGGCGGCTAAATCTAGATACAGACAAATGAAGTCTACCCATTCATAAAATGCTACGTCACAGGTTCCTCTCTCTCTCAGCTCTCGAGGAAGAAGACAAAGAATGCACACTATGTATTCCTACTTATACGACTCTCAACCGTTATTGTCTCATTGCAATCTGCGGCTGTATTTTACATTTTTCTTATCGCAGATATCGACACATTTCGTAATTACATCATGAGTATAGAAATATTACAATCATAAATACATTGAGAATATTATTACAGAAAATATTACAATAATAACGAATTTCCTCTATACAAAATTAAATAATATTTTTTGTTAAATAATTACAGTATATAAAAATTGTTTCATAGCGGCGTGTATAGTACAATTAAATTTTAGTTTATTAATAGTGTGTGTGTTGCCAGGGAACGTTACATTGCCCCCTGGCAGCGTTTGGCAAAGAGTTTCTATACTTTAACACAATGGTGCCAGTAACGTTCCTTACAATTCTGTATTTTTTATGGAATGACTCTTTTAATTAGTCCCAGGGTTATATATGTTCATGGCTCCCCCATTTGGGCGAAGGCAGACAGGAAACTTGGGCAAAACTGTGCCGGAGCCCAGCCATCCCAGTTGGTTCATGATTAAACTTGTCTTTTTAACAGTCATTCTTTTGAATTGATTTAGCAGTTTGTCATCTACGGTTACATAATATCACAGTCACATACAAGTCAACGAAAGTTTGTTGTGTGTGGTTTACAACTCGTAATTATCATTTTTGCGATATACTGCAAGGTCACTTGTCCTAGGATATATCACTTAGTTTTTTGAAATCATTTAGCACAACGTCACTTTTCATAATGTTCCCACTACCTACGTGTTACAAATCTTGTTAGTGTTCATTTTCTCTTGTCAATTTACAGGTATACGTAATAAATGTTCACTGTTTATCAAAAATCGAGTTCATTGACATGTTATGCAGTTTGTGTAAATATTTTGGTATATGTCAATAACGCTGTAGTTGGTGAGCGGTGCGGAGTGATTGTTGAGCGGCGCTCGGCGCGGCGCGTCGGCTCTGTGTAGGTCACCGCCCCCGGTGTTGACAGCTAAGGCGCGGAGAGGCGTGTGGCTATCTGGTCTGCTACGGGCTGCTGTGGCCGCAGCATGGCTGAAGTAGCCGGATGCGCGTTGTATATCAGCTCGCCCATGAGACATCTTCTTGCAGTGCTCCAGCAAACATGCAACAAGTTCACAAACAGTGTAATATCCTTATGGGCATTTTTCCTGCTGTGGGAAAGAACGCACACAGTTATTGGCAGTTATTATTCAGTAGGCCTTCACTAGTCTGGTTTGCACAATGTTTCGTTGTCACAGTAACACGTTTTATGGGCACACAATATTTTTTCACCATGTCATGACTTGTCATTAGTCACACGCAAGTTTTCACCTTAGGACAAAATGTATCTCCGTAGTCAATGCGCTTTTCTGGCTTCCCTTGACACACAAAGAGTTACAGTTTGACACTAACTTGGTCCACCGTCTGTTATCGGCTCACTGTTCGTGTCGTGCTAGTTTCTTGTCCACTTGCACACACGGCGATGATACAGTTTCTTATTGCTTGTTCAAAACAACCTCGTGACGTATTGCTGCAGGTTTAACAGTCACTGTCTGTCTCTGCCACACAATACCGCACTTTTGTTTAAGTTTTTTCAGTTACAATGTCCGTTGTGCAATTTTTTGTAACAGCACATTCGTAACTTCTTTGTTCGCTCTTTACCAAGGTGTGTGATAATTGCGTACATGGTAACAAATATTAAAATTTCGTATTAGTTTGACCAAAAATCATCTATATTTATGTTCGAGTAGATTTTATTTGTGCATTCCAGCCGGATTCAGGCATATTGTTCAATAACTCCTTTGAAATCATGTCTCACTTTACTTGCAAGGTCCTACGTAACTACAGTGTAGTCTCTGTAGGCTGAAATTGACTTGGACTGTATCAGGCTAGCTCTTTTTTAGTGATTGGATCTGCACATGCTTCAATTGAAGCTTCTTTGTGCGTAACCTTGCGTTACTTAAATTTGCAATAAGTTTGCCTCGCATGGTGCCCTCGGGTCACTACTGGGTGCATTACTCTCTTTGATAATTCTGGTTTGAAAATAAAGTTCTCATATATATATATATATATATATATATATATATATATATATATATATATATATATAATAGAAAAGATTGTACCAAGAAATATTTCAAGTTTGACACACATATAGAATATTATGCAGTACACAAACTGATCACTACTAAAATGTTCCTCCTGACTGATCTCTGTCACAATTTAACACTACAAATAATTGCACTAATCAGGTTATCTGTGCAGACATTTAGAGCATGTTTAAGCTAACACTAATTAAAAAGAAGACATAACACAATTATTCATAAACAAAAGAGAAAGTCAATCATATTTTTATAACTAAATACTTCTACACTAGTACATTATCTCTACAGATCACACATCATTAATGTTCATTCATTTTCAAAAGAATGGCGTCCTTTTTTTTTTACACGTAACACATAGGACTATTAGTCATTTACTGTAGGAATATTTTCACATCCTTACGCGGATACAGTCCCCGTACTCTCCCTGATTGGAGATCTGCTACGAGATAGCTACTATTTCCTTCTTGGACTAAGGAATGAAGTATGAGGCTCGACAGTAGGTTTTGTGAGGCTTCACCTCGATATTGTATTGATATCCCTTAACAATTCCTGGTCGTTCTGAAAATACATCTGCATAGTTATATCCTGCTGTGGCATTGAGTTCAAATTTTCGGACTGTGATACTCTGTTCACAAGTACGTCCACATTTGCTTTTAATTGATCACTTCGTACGTCTGGATAATAGAGATTTTGTCCTAGAGAATGATTGTCTAAATGTAGTATCCACTGATTCCTACATTTTATGTTAACAGCATTACAATTGGGCACAGGTACCTCTTCAGATCTGAGCATGGACAATTCTATCCTCCTACCCGCGTTCATCAAACTTAATTTTCCCCGAGAAAGGTCGATTACTGCGGCGTGTAGCACCTGTATCTACGATTGTTTGCACATCAATATTGTTAATTTTGATCTCTATTATCGCTTGTACTTTGTGCTCCTTTATGCACGTGGGTGGTTCAGTTATTAATTCATGTCCCATCTGTACCCCGTCATTATACCTGAGGATACAGATTTCCGATGTTTTGTTCTGTGTCGGGCTACTCTCACTCCAAACCTCAGCCGACGATGGAGAGCGTATCTCGGCTGAATCTAGTTTGTTGGATTATTACAGGTGGATGGGTGTGGCTGCTTTGTGTCGCTGACCTCCACTATGTGTAAGTTGTGTTGCGTCGGCTGCCACGGTTGCGCAATTGGCGCATTTTGTGGTGGCGGTCGGTTATTGTCATATCTTTCACTGTTTTGCCGGTACGGACTGGGCCTCTGGTACTGTGGCCAAGTTCGGTTTGCATCGTTATAGGTATTAGTGTTCCACGGCCCCCTGGCATTTTTCCTACTATTGCTTGGTGGGCCTGTTTCATATCGGTCATCAGACCTCCTTTTCCGGTCATTATTCACCGGCGGACTATTGCCGTTCCGGTCTCTACCTCTATTCCCGTTTTGTACATATTCTTGTCTCCTATTGTTACCTCCGCCGTTTCCATTATTTGGTGGAGGCGTGTTATTTCGACCATTTCTGTAACCGTTTCCGTTACTTCTAGCCTGTTCAGAGGCTGCTTTAACATCCTCCTGAATCAGGTCAATTGAGTCCAGAACAGACAAAAAATGTTCCATGTCGTTCTCCGGTACGTGTATAAGTTTTCCTTTTCGTGTATCGGCAAGTGTGATTTCAAATGCCCGATCAAAACCTGGATGAAATCTGCTCGTCCCAGTAACGGGTCTTATTAATGTATTTCTCAAAATATTTTCGCAAATTGCCTAATCGTGGAGAATACGGCTCTGGATTATATACCTCTTTCCGTAATCTCTCCTGAATACATGTTGAACAATATTTGGCCAAGAATGCCTTTTCAAATTGCTCATATGTGTCGCAACTGTCAGCTGCTTCGGTAGCCCATAATGCAGCTTCTCCTTGTATGTAAGACATAACGAACTGTATTTTTTGTGTATGACTCCAAACGCTAGGCAAAATGTTTCTAAATCCCTTGATAAATACTACAGGGTGAACAGATTTCTTCTCCGTTGTAAAGATCTGAAACTGTCGGTTTCTAATCAGGCTTTCTTCAATCACTATTTTGGAGTGACATTGTTTGTTTCGCTAACATTGGTTGCCTGTTCTGTCTCGCAGTTGCAATTTTTCACTGCTGTACTTATACGCCTATCATTGTTGGAATTGGCTGGCGTGACACACGCCTGTGCGTCGCCGTGCAGCAAGCTGTTTTCCACTTCCGCAAGACGACGGTTGACATTTCGCTGCCACAGCGGAAAGTCAGTGTGCACCGCCTTTTTTAGGTCCTGCACTTCCGCATTGGAGCCCACGGCTTTGGCCTCAATCGCGACGTGCACCTTCTCGTCTATTTTTTTTTATAAATTGGTTTTCTATTTAGTGCACTTGTTCGGACATTTTCTGCTCAGTTACTTGACTTGTGTCAATTTCTAATTTTTCCATCCTGTTAGCCAGTACACTGATTTCACCCGCGATACTGGCGTTAGCCACTTGGATATTATCTACTCTTTCGCTCAGTTCTTGCACCGCTTTTGGTATGGTTCCATAGTTTTGTCTCAAACTAACAATCTCACTTTGCATAGCTTCCAAAGATTGCATTAACTGCAAGTCTCTCTCATGCTGGCGTCGATCACGCTCTGCTTGTTTAGCATCACGTTCTCTATCGCGTTCTGCTTGCATACGTGCAAATTCAGCTTGGAAATTGAGCATGCGCTCGAACGTAACCCTTAATGACTGCACTTCTGACACCTCACCACTCTCTGGTCCGTGTCTAGTGCTTGTGGGTGGTACAGTATTTCTACTATCAACTGAAACACTGGCTGGCAGTGGCAACATTTCTTGCCCTTCTGCCCCCAGATTCTCACATTGTACTTCCTGAACTACGCCACTAACATTACATCGTGCCTCACTTTCTAACTCGGTACCACTGCTTGCTAACTGTTGTTCATTATCCATGTTTATATCTTTCTGACTACGCAATCTAACCATAGTCAACAAAAGAAACAAAATCTGAACTAAATATCCTAACACTCAGGTTTCACTGACATAATCACACAAGAAATTATCGTTTGTTGAAACACACTTATTATATACTACGATGACTAACTACTCAAATGTCCTGTTATTTTTTAAAAAAGAACACTGACAACAAGCACACCACAAATGATCCGAGAACACTGCACTGAGGCTACTTTACTACCCACAGGACAACTACACTGTAGCTTTACGTTTTGGTGATCTATCTTGGGTGCAGCTGCCCCCTGGTATTGTGGTAGGTAATTAATTTTTTGATATAATGAGCTCTCTTCTTCAGCTTGCCTCTGGGTATAAAGTGTTCTCATGCAAAAAATCATATACAGGTATTGAAATGGAAATGAAGTCCCATGCTTCTTTACAGAGCGTAGGGGAACGATGCGGGAGACCCGCACCGCCTTACTAGGCAAGGTCCTAATGGAGGTGGTTTGCCGTTGCCTTCCTCCGACCGTAATGGGGATGAATGATGATGATGAAGACGACACAACAACACCCAGTCATCTCGAGGCAGGAAAAATCCCAGACCCCGCCGGGAATCGAACCCGGGACCCCGTGCTTAGGAAGCAAGAACGCTACCGCGAGACCACGAGGGGCGGACATACAGGTATTACCACACGATATTGGTTAGGCAATACATACAATACATGAAAAAAAATATTAATTGATCTCCAACAAAGTTCGACTACAATAATTCCCTAGTTATCTCATGAGTATTTTGTGGTCACTGCAAATTCGAGCCCCACGTTGGGCGCCAATTTAATGAAATTAAATTAAAAAAAAATGAAATGTGTATTGATTTTGCAAAATGTATGGGCAGGGGGGTTGTAAATGTTACTATTTAATTTTTTTTTTTTTTTTTTTGTTATTTGCTCTTTCTTTCAGCCAGTACGAACTTTGTTGTAGAGCCCCTTATTTACGTGTGGTAATAAAAATTCATTTAGACAGAATTAAGTACATTTAAAATTGCTTGATCTTAGTCAACCCTCTCATGCTGATAAATTCACATTAACTGATTAAGAATATTTACTTGAGAATTAAATCTTTTACATATTTCGGCCTTGGCACACATTTTCTAAATGCAGTGGTTTTTTTCTAATATTTACTGAATTCTTTCCCGGCGTTAGCTATGTAACACAAGACTGTCTCTGTTAGCAGAAAATGGTTAAATATTGCCAAGCCGACGTTTAATTATCATTGATAAAACACACTTCACAATACATTTAAGTTATTTGAAAGAACCAACAAATTGTTAAGTTTCAACGTTAACTATCCGCCTATGAATGCACGAATGTGAAACTAGTAATAAATTCCGTCAGTCTCAGGATCGCTGTAAAAGAAAAACATTTTCTTAATTCACTGCAAATTTTTTTCTGCTCCCGATTTACAGGTTTGGTTAAATTTTTCTTAGCGGAACAATGTTTTAAATGTGCCGCCGCTGCAAATCGTTCGGTCGCGGCACAGCCCAGCAACACCAGCGATAATTGCTAAAAATGCTGAAAATTCTTTAAAGAAATATTATAGATGACATGGGCAAGCTAATTTACATTAGTAATACACACTTTTGATAAATTATAATGTATTTAGACCACAACAATAATTCAACTTACAGTAGTTTTTAATTTCTCCTCTAATGGCGGCTAAATCTAGATACAGACAAATGAAGTCTACCCATTCATAAAATGCTACGTCACGGGTTCCTCTCTCTCTCAGCTCTCGAGGAAGAAGACAAAGAATGCACACTACGTATTCCTATTTATACGACTCTCAACCGTTATTGTCTCTTTGCAATCTGCGGCTGTATTTTACATTTTTACCATCGCATATATTGACACATTTCGTAATTACATCATGAGTATAGAAATATTACAATCATAAATACATCGAGAATATTATTACAGAAAATATTACAATAATAACGAATGTCCTCTATACAAAATTAAATAATATTTTTTGTTAAATAATTACAGCATATACAAATTGCTTCATAGCGGCGTATATAGTACAATTAAATTTTAGTTTATCAATAGTGTGTGTGTTGCCAGGTAAATTTGTTAACATCGAGTATAGATTTAAGTGTCAGGAAGTCGTTTCTGAAAGTTTTTGTATGGGTGTAGCTATGTATGGAAGTGAAACATGGACAATAAATAGTTTGGACAAGAAGAGAATACAAGCTTTTCAAATGTGGTGCTACAGAAGAATGCTGAAGATTAGATGGGTAGATCACATAACTAATGAGGAGGTTTTGAATAGAATTGGGGAGAAGAGGAGTTTGTGGCACAACCTGACAAGAAGAAGGGACCGGTAGGTAGGACATGTTCACAAATTTAGCATTGGGGGGCACCGTGGAGGGTAAAATTCGTAGAGGGAGACCAAGAGATGAATACACTAAGCAGATTCAGAAGGATGTAGGTGCCAGTAAGTACTGGAGTACTGGGAGATGAAGAAGCCTGCGCAGGACAGAGTAGCATGGAGAGCTGCATCAAACCAGTCTCAGGACTGAAGACAACAACAACAACAATGTAAACGTGTTTGAAAATAATGGAATAACCCATTACTTACGCAACACTAGCAAATTCCTTGACTTCAGCTGTGTTAGGTACAGATATTCTACCCAAGAGTGACATAAGAAAATTTTTGTCGGACTGGAATTTGAAGGCGGAATTCCCACTTATCGCGAACGGTAGCCTTAACCACTTCACCTATCCATATGCACTCAACTGACCTACTTAAACTTCCATATGTGACACTGTCTACATCCTTGTATCGTAGTCCTTTAAGGTCATCACCTAATGCTCACAACATTACTTCGATTCCATACAACAGGGATATTGAGACAACGAGAAACTGGGCCACTGTCGTTATAATCATGCGCTCAGCTTTGTTTCTAATACATACATGCATGTGTGGTAGATTAGACCCTGTTGACGATCAACAGCTGCACGAAAAATTTTTGTAATATTTATGAAATATAATTGTAGACAGTGTGAGATATGATATAGATCGGTTCGGTAAGCGTGCACTGATAGGGAGGAAAAAGCCGAAGTGATTAAGGAATCCGGGTCCGAGTACATGTCCGGCACAAATTTTCATACATCGTTGTCGGGTAGTTGATCTGTACTACATACCGCCAACGTCAACGTATTTGCAACCAGTGAATTAATTCAGAAATATTTCCTACATTTGTGGATCGCGAACAGTATCTGTTCTCTCTTAGGCATGCCTATAAATAACATTAATAATTTCGAGAAAATTTCCGCCATATTACTTACCCTCAGAAAGAGAAGGCCAAAGATGTCTATGAAATTCTTTCTGAATTGCGTCTTCATTCCTGTGTTAAAAGTTTTGTGTTTGACACAACCGCATCAAAGAAGTGCGGTTTTGGAAAAAGGCGTTTGGTATTTACCTTCCAGGTATCGGATATATATGAACCCATTTTCAAAAGCGTTTTTGTAGAAAACATGAGCTATGGAAACATAGCTCCAGTTTTGTATCATACTTGTAAAAATTTCCGGCCTCTTGTTTTGCAACAGATTTTAACAAATTTCAATTTGGAATTCAACATTCGAAGGCCTTTGTTTAAGTCGCTGTGCCTCTAACACTGAATTTTGTTCGATATACTTTGAGAAGCAACTCATATAGTATTTTATCCAAAAACCTGAAGTATCAGCACAAAAAAGAAACGCCATTTATGTAACTTATACGTTGTTGTATGATTCTGTGCGCTTGCACAAGCCAAAGCAGAGTATTAGGACTTCTATATTCTTTCAAAACTTTCTATCTATCAGGTTGTCGGTCTTAGTATCTCTAGTGTGGCTGAACAATGGAAAATCATATCTGGCATTGATATGTTTCCCTTTCTGTAGCTTTGGCTACACCCTGAAATGAAAACGAAAATGGTTAATGGATTGAATCGAGAAGCAGAGCTATGTTAATACTAAAATACTAAAATGTTTCTATTAGGAATCAATAAAATTTCAGAAGTAGTCTACAATGGAATTGAGCTTTGTGTTCTAGTTTTGACTTGAGTCGAAAGTTCTTTAAAAGAGATCGCTATAAATTCGAAATGAAGCCTTCTAAAATGCCCTATACGTAGTTATTAAACAGAAAATAGTAACTATAATAAATTATTTACAAAAACTCATTAACAGAGGAAATGTGTGTTTCATGTTGTCTCTGGGTATCGCGACAGGATTTCAGAGCATAAAGAAAGAATACATTTAAGTTTGTTGTGCTCAGAAATGTTGTGCTGATCATCGAACGTGTACATCTACATCTACATGGCTACTCTGCAAATCACACTAAAGTGCCTAGCAGAAGGTTCTTCCAATAACCTTCACAATAATTCTGGTATTCCAATATCGAACTGCGTGCGGAGAAAACGAACACCTATATCTTTCCATGCGAGCTCCCCTTATATTATATTCTTTTAATGATAGTTTCTCCCTATGTAGGTCAGCGTCAACAACATACGTTCACATTCTAAGAAAAAAGTTGGTGATTGAAATTTCCCGAGAAGATTCCACCGCAACGAAAAACGCTTTTGTTTTAATGATGTCCACACCAAATCCTCTATCACGTCAGTGACACTCTCTCTCACCTCTTTCTCGATAATACAAAAGGTGCTGCTCTTCTTTTTAACTTTATCGACATCTGGTAAGGATCCCACACCACGCGGCAGTACTCAAAAGTGGGCGGACAAGCGAATTGTAGGCAGTCTCTTCAATAGATCTGTTGTATTTTCTATGCGTTCTGCCAGTAAAACGCAGTCTTTGGCTCGCCTTCCCTACAACATTTTTAAGTGTTTTTCCAATTTAAATTGTTCGTAATCTTTCCAATTTAAGTTGTTGTAATTGTAATTCCTAAGTCTTTAGTTGAATTTTCGGCCTTTAGATTTGAGTGATGTATCGTATAATCGAAGTTTAACGGATTCCTTCTAGCACTCATATGGATGATCTCACACTTTTCGTTATTTAGGATCAATTTCCAATTTTTGCACGATGCAGGTACCTTTTGTAAATATTTCGGCAATTTGTTTTGATCTTATGACAACTTTACTGGACGATTTACGAAAGCATCATCTCTAGACAAACGAAGACGGCTGCTCAAATTCTCTCCTATACCGCTTAAATACGTAAAGAACAGCAGAGGGTCTATAACACTACACTGGGAAACGCCAGAAATCTCTTATGATCTACTAGATGACTTTCCGTCAGTTACTACGAACTGTGACCTCTCTGACGGGAAATCACGAATCCAGACACGTAACTGCGACGAGATTTCATAAGCACGCAATTTCACTACAAGCAGCTTGTGAGGTACAGTGTCAAGAAATACAAAATCAGTTTGAAATCCTTTGTCAGTAGCACTCAACTCTTTGTGTGAGTAAAGAGCTAGTTGTGTTTCACAAGAACAATGTTTTGTAAATCCGTGTTGACTGTGTGTCAGTAGACCGTTCTCTTCGGGGTAATTCATAATGTTCGAAAACAATATATGTTCCAAAGTGCTGCTGCAAATCGACGTTAATGATTAAGTGGATTACTGCTCCTGCCGCCGGCCAGAGTGGCCGTGCGGTTCTAGGCGCTACAGTCTGGAACCGAGCGACCGCTGCGGTCGCAGGTTCGAATCCTGCCTCGGGCATGGATGTGTGTGATGTCCTTAGGTTAGTTAGGTTTAATTAGTTCTAAGTTCTAGGCGACTGATGACCTCAGCAGTTAAGTCGCATAGTGCTCAGAGCCATTTGAACCATTTGAACTGCTCCTGCCATTCTTGAATACTGGTGTGACCTGTGCAACTTTCCAAGCTTTTGGTACGGTTCTTTGGTTGAGCAGTTGTATGTGATTGTTAAGTATAGAGCTATTGCACCTGTTGTGGCCACATGTAGAAAGTGCTGCTTCACGCAGTGGAGAATGGCGAAACGGAGGCACGCCGGCGACCAAGGCACTGCGAAGTAAGCACGCACAGATAGCCTAGCAGCAGTCTACCAACAGACTGACGCCGAGACTCACACAGACAAAGCGCCGAGCGAATCCTGGAGAGTGCTGAGTAAGGGGAAGTGAGGCCAGCACGCTACGTTACGCTGCAATATAGTGCGGGAGTAATAACAGAAGCTACCACTGAGGGTGAAAAACGTCATCCTGCCGGATATAAATAGTGGAGCGCAGGCAGCAACAGACAGAAGCCGTTAGGAAGCAGTTCGTATGTGAGGACGGACGTGGTCCGTGTCCGAATGTTCAATCTTCGTAGGTGACGATTCCGGAAGTCTGTTCCAGTTCGCAGGAGTCATCCGTTCCCCGCCAGATGTCAACTTCAGCTCTGGAGGTCGGCCCGAGTTCGGTAGGCACCATGGTTGACTAACTACAGCGAGAACTTCCAGCAGGACCGGCCGCAGCGCGGTCTTGGTCACAGGCGCCGCCACGGACTGACGCCTGGACTTCATGGCAACCCGGCTCCACGGTGCGTGGTCCGTCCATGACGGGACCTCGCGGACATCGCAACTGACGGCTTCCCAGCCGCCAGTACAGCAGGCGTCGGCAGCTGACCTCACGGCGACGGGGCTCCGTGGGCGCCCGTACTGGGGCGCTGAGCGGCGACGAGTTCATCTCAACCACAGGGCATCCTGGCTTCAGCGGAGCACTGGTGGCCTGAGGCTCCCGAGTGCGATCAGCGGCGCGCGTTGCGCGCATTTTCGGGGAATCTACACAGCAGCAGCCAGGCGGAGGGATCCGCAAAATGGCTCTGAGCACTATGGGACTTAACTGCTGTGTTCATCAGTCCCCTAGAACTTAGAACTACTTAAACCTAACTAACCTAAGGACATCACACACATCCATGCCCAAGGCAGGATTCGAACCTGCGACCGTAGCGGTCACGCGGTTCCAGACTGTAGCGCCTAGACCGCACGGCCACTCCGGCCGGCCGAGGGATCCGCAGGGCTGGGCAGTGATGAAGAGGGAGAAAGTGTAAAGAAAGCTCAATAAATAATTGTAAAACTCCACGCCGTCTCAGTCATTGGCGCAGCCACTGTGTCTGCTGCTAACACACCAGCATACTCTGAAAGGAACCTAATTGGTATACGGCCTGGATCGGAAGACTTGCTGTTATTCAGTGACTTAAGTTGCTTCAGTATTCCTAGGATATCTACCTCTAAGTTACTTATGGTGGCAGCTGTTTCTGTTTCGAATTCCAGAATATTTACTTCGTCTTCTTTGGTGAAGCAGTTTCGGAATGCTCTGTTTAGTAACTCTGCTTTGGCAACGCTGTAACCGATAGTATTTCCGTTGCCATCACGCAGATAAGGAAGTGATTGTGTGTTGCCGTTAGCATACGTTTCATACGACCACAATCTCTTTGAAGAAGATTGTGACAAAAAAAAAAAAAGAAAAAAGAAAAAAAGAGGACGAAAGCTGCAAAAATCACTACAGATCTGAATGTCACACTCGCGAACCCTGTTAGCACCGAAACAATAACGAAGGGTGCTTCAGAAGCCGGAAATGGCAGGGCAAGCCGGAATTCCAAAACGACTCATTATCGATGGAAATGCCCATAACAGAAAAAAAACGTGGTGCTGAAACACAAAGTATGGAGCCGTGGAAGATTGTCACTTGGTCGGATGGGTTTTGTTTCACAGTTTTTTCAAATTAAGGCCGACTTTACGCCCGAAGGGTGAAACATGGCTGTGGTTCGGTGATGATTTGAGCATCCAAATAATGGTATTCCATGGTCACTCTGAAAGGTCGAATTACGTGACCATTTTAGCTGATCAGGTCCATCCCATGTCAGAATGTTTTGTTCCCCAATGGTGATCCTCTGTTCCAGTGTCTACACAGCTCGCATCGTCCAGGACTGGTTTTGTGAGCACGAGAACGAATTGTCACGTCTACCTTGGCTTCCACAGTCACCATATTTCAACTCTGCACAGCCTTTGTGGCTACGTGATCGCTATCCAACTGCACCAGCGTTACCTGAACTTGCATCTATTTGGCAGGGAGAGTGGTTTAAGTTTCCCTTACAAGCCATACAGGAGCTATATTTATCCATTCAGAGATGACTGGAAGCCCTTCTTAATGCTTATGTGTTTCCTGCACGGTATTAGGAATGCTAATGAGTAGTGTTTTTGGTGTTTCCAAATTTTACATAATCCCTGCAGTTCTGGCTTACATGGTCCCACGGAACCTTATAGATAAATAAATAAAGCAAAGAAATAAGAATACTGTGTAGCAACAAATTAACTGTGTGCAATCATCATTCAATGCCAACTTCGCAATCTGATCACATGCAGTCACCTGGTAATCTGACATCTCATCGTATGTTTTCATTACTACAATATTCCAAACAATTTACAAAAAAATGGTTCAAACGGCTCTGAGCACTATGGGACTTAACATCTATGGTCATCAGTCCCCTAGAACTTAGAACTACTTAAACCTAACTAACCTAAGGACATCACACAACACCCAGTCATCACGAGGCAGAGAAAATCCCTGACCCCGCCGGGAATCGAACCCGGGAATCGAACCCGGGAACCCAGGCGTGGGAAGCGAGAGCGCTACCGCACGACCACGAGCTGCGGACAAACAATTTACAATACAAGAATTATGTATACACAGGGGGGACGCTCCCATCGAACTCCGAAAAATTCAATCACAATGCAATTGTTTATTGTTTCTTTCACTGAAAGGATATAGCTGAAATATGTAGAGTGTACAGTCACAGCCAAATTGTCCGTAGAACGACACGTACCTCAAGTAGAAGAGGCACTTAAAGTCAGCCGGCAGGGGTGGTCGAGCGGTTCTAGGCGCTACAGTCTAGAGCCGCGAGACCGCTACGGTCGCAGGTTCGAATCCTGCCTCGGGCATGGATGTGTGTGATGTCCTTAAATTAGTTAGGTTTTAGTTCTAAGTTCTAGGTGACTGATGATCTCAGAAGTTAAGTCCCATAGTGCTCAGAGCCATTTGAACCATTTTTTAACTTAAAGTCATCAGTCCGGTGTCAAGATCGGATAGTCGAGTCTAATCCCAATAAGTCTGCAGCACACCAGAGAGAGAGAATTACGGTTGGGTTCGGTTGTTTGGGGGAAGAGACCAAACAGCGACATCATCGGTCTATCGGATTAGGGAAGGATGGGGAAGGACGGGGAAGGAAGTCGGCCGTGCCTTTTCAAAGGAACCATCCAGGCATTTGCCTGGAGCGATATAGGGAAATCACGGGAAACATATATCAGGATGGCCGGACGTGGGGTTGAACCGTCGTCCTCCCGAATGCGAGTGCAGTGTGCTAACCACTGCGCCACCTCGCTCGGTAACAGCACACCAGCTAAGAACATACGTTTAGCAGCAGTTAACTTCACTATTCCTGGGGCTCCCGACAACCAACAGATGAGTTAATTTTCTTACCATGAAACAAGTCCTGACTGAAATTATGTGACTGTATACTGTAGACATTGCTTAATCTATGAGAAAAATATTATCAATAGTTTCGATTAGCTAATCCTCGATTTCATGCAGCTATTCTTCTTTTGCATTTCTTCTCTTAAATGATACAATTTTCGATCTCTTACTTCTCACATTGCAAGGAAATATCGAAGTTTCTTTTCCGTTGGTGAAGAGTAAAAGTACGTACTAACGCCCGAACAAAAGAAGATAATATAGGAAATAATTAAGATAACTATAATTTCGCTATACACTTTAACAAGGATCACTGACAGCGTTCGTAGACGGGTGACATCTAGTGGGAGTTGAACGGACAGAAGAAAGAAAGTTCCACAAAGTAATCCTGGAGAGTTGCTTCAGACGGCCCCGCTGTATTCTGATGTGCGACCGACGTCTCGGGTCGTATCTCTTATCTCTTCCACAGTCCTGATTCGAAGCTCCTCTTCTCTCTGCATCAGTGGCACTCGGGATATATATATACCTCATTGAGTAGCATACACCGAAGGGCGAACGAAGAAAAGCCAAATATTTTCCTCTGTAGGACTTACGCTACGGTGCATTTCGGAATACTTCAGGATCGGGGATTCGTTTTAGAAATAAATTTCGTATACTTCTCGTTGTCCTTTCCGAACATCCTTTAATATTAACTCTTACCTCAAATTATATTCTGTTTTTATGTATGTTTTACCTATTACTACGCGTTATTACTGTTGATTATCAACATTAATAATATTACAACTTTTGGCTTATTATTAAAATTCCTAATGTTATAACTTCTTGTTTTTTCGAGTGGAATAAGATGGGTGAAGGGAATGGCTATTAACTCGGCCCGGAAATTGTATTTATGAAACTTAGTTTTTTAATGTCTTTACAATTCCTCAATAACATAAGTCAATTTGGTTCGAACAATCTCCGAAATCTAATCCTTCTGAGCACTTATCTTTCAAATGATAAAACTGAAATACCGTGTCGTCAAAAAATTCTTTGTTTAGGACGGTGTATCGCAAACAGAAATTCATCCAAGTGGATGAATTCTAATAGTGGGTCCTGACGTTAACCTTCAATAGACAAGAAATGAGCGACTGAATTGAAAGATGGTCTTACAACACTTCAAGACAATCTGCATGTAGAACTTTCGATAACTGCAGATGTGGATCGAAAAATATCCAGAATGTGGACAGCGTGGTATTCTAAATTCTGCGATTAAAGGTGAAAGAAAGATATAGTATGCTACATGTTACATGAATAGCCTTTATGGATTATGCGCGCACCACATGTTGAGTGTTGGTATAAATGAATCCAAATTGATTTATTTGACCGTTTCAAGAAGAATGTGTGCGCTGATTTATTATTGTGCACAACACATGGGTTTACCACGACACGCCAGATACGAGATAGCAAATAAACAGTCGGTGAAGGAGGCTGTGGTCCTACACAAAGAAGACGAAGTCAGTTTACCGGAAGATAACAGTCAGTATTCTCTGGTATTCAAAGGGAATTTTAACTAATCATTCAGCATAGCGTAAAACAATGACTTGCGGATATTTTTGGGCACACTGTACAAAACATTAGTAGAAACGAGTTAGGGATTTCAGAAGAAAAATATTCACATTACAACCGTGCATCCACCGATTATTTGGCGGTCAGGAAATAGGTGATCCTTGATTCAGATACCCTCGCCTGTTATTAAAGAAATTTCTTGCTGAAAAATGTCCAGTAAAGAGCTCAAGCGCTGATTTGAAGGCCTTTCGAAGTTGGGAGCTATTCAGTTAGAAAAATGTGCATTTACTTCAAAGTGGAGTACGTCAATAATAAATTTATTTTGACATAAACAGCTATATCAGATAAGATTAGAGTTTAATGCCCAATTGAGAAACGAGCTCATTATAAATGAAGCACAAATTTGGAATTCGTACGGGGTTGGAAATGAGCTGAGCTCTTTCAAAGGAATCATCCAGATGTTTGGCTTAGCACTTTAGTGAGTCCGCAAGTAATTTTTTGGATGGTAAGACGGGAACTTGAACTGCCGTCCTCTGTTACCACTGTACGAACTCGCTCAGCATCAATAGCTTTATGTAGAAACGTTGAGTTTTTTTATTACTGATGTCCATCGCACCTACGTTTGAAATATTACAGTAGTGACCCTAAGGATGGTTAAGATGTGAGCGGTGTGCAATGGAAAAAACAAAATCAGCCTAGTGGACACACACACACACACACACACACACACACACACACACACACACACACACACAAACACATACATATGTGTGAGTGTGTGTATGTGTGCGTGTGTGTGTTCCACGTCTCCTCCTAAATCACTGGACACACGCTGTTTGTCTGACAGTCTGAAGTGATGATCGCTGACTGAAAAATCTACAGATACCACTCACTTAATGCTGGTCCGTAATTTGACTGGACCAGAGATGGGATTCTTCCTACACGTCGGTGAAGGGGCTTAATGTAGCTCTGAAACTGGCGGTGACATTCCAGTACAAAATTTAACTACATTATATTTACTACAAAAAGGTCTTACTCATTTTTTTTCTGCAGGATTAATAAGTTGTGCGTAGCGAGCTATAGGATATGGAAATCATTCACCTTGTTTTTTAAGGTTGCTTAAAACCCAGCAGTAGGGGCAGCTGGTTCACCATGTGTGACAACATATGTCTCTCTATTTTTCTGTGTGTTTAATGTTCCTATATTTTGGCGTCTACATGTTCTTCTTCATGTGTTATGTCACATGTTTCGGTGCTGGAGAAGTCCATTGTCCTGAAGTCCTCATCTGAACTCAGTTGCCTTTCTGACGTCTGTTACGATGCTTGTATGGTTTTTCTTTTGTTTCTAGATGGTGTATCGTGTCTTTGAGATGTGCTCTGTTAGTTCATTTAGTTGTCTCCACATCTGTGAGTCACTGAGTATGTATTGTAGTATTTCGGTTGTGATGCCTGTTATGTTTTGCTGTGTGTGTGAGCACTGCTCATAGCATTGCATGAGTACTCACGGGATTCAGTTCGCCACATTGGTAGTAGCTATTCTGCCATCAGAATTGGTATGAATCATCCATAAATGCTCCCTGATGTGCGCAAAGAAGGTGTACACCCTATGGCATTTATCACTTTGGTCATACTTCCGTTGCCAGTCATCCAAATGCCAAGTGCTTAGTTGATTCCAGAATGAGATTTTCACTCTGCAGCGGAGTGTGCGCTGATATGAAACTTCCTGGCAGATTAAAACTGTGTGCCCGACCGAGACTCGAACTCGGGACCTTTGCCTTTCGCGGGCAAGTGCTCTACCAACTGAGCTACCGAAGCACGACTCACGACCGATACTCACAGCTTTACTTCTGCCAGTACCTTGTCTCCTACCTTCCAAACTTTACAGAAGCTCTCCTGCGGACCTTGCAGAACTAGCACTCCTGAAAGAAAGGATATAGCGGAGACATGGCTTAGCCACAGCCTGGGTGATGTTTCCAGAATGAGATTTTCACTCTGCAGCGGAGTGTGCGCTGATATGAAACTTCCTGGCAGATTAAAACTGTGTGCCCGACCGAGACTCGAACTCGGGACCTTTGCCTTTCGCGGGCAAGTGCTCTACATCACCCAGGCTGTGGCTAAGCCATGTCTCCGCTATATCCTTTCTTTCAGGAGTGCTAGTTCTGCAAGGTCCGCAGGAGAGCTTCTGTAAAGTTTGGAAGGTAGGAGACGAGGTACTGGCAGAAGTAAAGCTGTGAGTACCGGTCGCGAGTCGTGCTTCGGTAGCTCAGTTGGTAGAGCACTTGCCCGCGAAAGGCAAAGGTCCCGAGTTCGAGTCTCGGTCGGGCACACCGTTTTAATCTGCCAGGAAGTTGCTTAGTTGATGTTTGTGCTCTATGTGTTACCCTGTTATTTCCATAATCTTGATGTGCCTTCCGCTCTTAAGCTGGTAGCTTGAGGCCCGATATATCATCGTTAAGTCGATCGTGAAGACACCCAACACCACACACAGTGCCTCTGATGAGGTAATGTGGAATGACCCCGACAGCCTAAGAAGTACACTTCTTTGTCCACGCCTCACCGCCGTCTTATTGGTCACTAGAGCAAAACCTGTGTGCCCATATACTTTCTGCGAAGCTCACCACCGATCATAGGGTGTGCAGTGGCATACTATGATGTGTGTGATTTGTATACTACGATGTGTGTGATTTGTAGTGTTTGCTATGTAGTGCTTAAGTGTGCGATTATGTATATTATTTTATCCGTTTTACTATGAGTATACGCTTGTGCTTTCGTCAATGTATACTCCCAGGTATATTGTGGCTTTTTCACTTTTAATGATTTTGATGCATAGATGCGGCTGTGGGGTGCTTCTCAATACTATATATGATGTATTGTGTGCTGCGACTGTATGTTTGTGTTGGAAAATAGTATTTAACATATCACTGGGTTTGCTCTATTGTCAGGGGAAACCAGTAATACCAACTCACCAGTGTATGCCATGACCCCGTTGATGCGGATGTAGGTCCTTGACTATGAGATGCAATAGGAACTCTCTTGCGATGTCACAAAAGATGGGTCCGCACACTGAGACCTGAGAGCATCGTTTTGTAATCTTTTTGCTAGTTTCCGATTTACCGCCTGCCACTCTGCAATTCTGTTTGTGCAATAATCGAGGAAACTATTGCAGAGAGACGCCAATATCTGAAGGTAACGACGTCGATTAGACTGTGCAGACCACCAAATGTTGTCTAAGGTGCCTGCAATGTCGATTAAGACAGCGATACAATAGTTGACTGTTCCCTATGATGTGAAAGACTGTATCTACTGCACGGAGAGTGCAAGGACGTCTGGATCACTATGTACCGTAAGCACAGCTCACATGGTTGCGACATACAATGACGAGGCAACAGAGAGAGGCATGCTGACAAAGGTGAGCCCAGCTACGATACCGAGCATAATGTTTCTGAGTCTTGGGCTGCATTAGAATGTAGTGGGAATGAATGTCTCATCCAGAAGCAATATAGGCTACTGGAAGTGACTGAAGAGTCGATACCTATAAAGCCAGTAAACGAAATTAATGTGAGCATTCGAAATAACATATTTTGTCAAATTTAATCTCTCGGATGTTGTACGCTAACAGCATGGGGAATGTGAACAAATACTGGGCACATTTTCTTTTCAGACGAGTCCTGGTTCTGAGTGTGGTGTGATTAAGGATGTGTCTGTGCATGGAAGTGAATGAACGTTGTCCGATTGCATTTGTCATCTTCATACAGTTCCCAGCGCCTGGAGGTGGCCGTATGGGGTTCCAGTTGGTACACGACACCATCACCTCTGGTCCGACAGTTGTTAATTGGGATAGTGGGCTTTACGTTTCTGACCTGTTAAGGCCAGTGACCGAGTCCTACCTTCGAAGTGACCATGATGGTATCTTTTAACAAGATAACACATATTGTCCATGCTCTCCCGACCTAGCTCTATATGGAGTGTGTGCGACAGTTGAGCTCGTGCGAACATTCTCCAGATCTTTCATTCACTGACTACACGCCGTCCAGTCACACAAGTGAGACCACCACCAAGTTCGACATCAACGTTCAATAACCACTCACAGATGACAGGTGGCAGCACTAGCAGTGGAGGGTATGTTAAGCGTGTCGGGGGGAAGCGGAAAATTTCGAAACTGGAGCTGGGATGAAACGCCAGTTCGGTAGCTCATCCGACATCCTGAACACAGGGATTTGTCGTAATGCGGAAACGGAGGGATTTATTCGATGTCCGAAAGGGCATGATTATTGGCTTCCGTGCCAAAGGTAGAAACCTGCCACCATCGTTAAAGTACACCGTGCATGGCAAAATGGCGTTATTGGAAACCGGCGCAGCGGCAACTGTTGTCCACGACGGGCCATAGATGTTAAGGGTAAACGACGGCTGCGGTAATGAATACAAGTAAATAGACGTATAACTGTTGAGCAACTGACCGCTGATGCTCCAAAGAGCTACCAACAGTGTCTCCTCAACGACAGTTCAGTGAACTTCGTTGTGTACGGGTCTCTGCAGCAGACGACTGGTTAATGAATCCATGCTGACTGCTGTTCATCAGTGACAAAGGCTGAAATTTGCACGTGAATACCACAATTGGACGTCCGCAGAGTGGCGACAGATGACCTTTGCAGATGAATCACGTTTTAGGCTTTTTCGGACACATGGCCGTTTGCAGGTACAGCGTGAAACGTCTGTAAGCAAACACACTTCAACAATCGTCGGAATTCTCAGGCCGGAGGATGGAGCGTTATGGCCTGGAGAATGTTTTCGTAGCACTCCCTGTGTGACCTCGTCATTCTGGAACGTACGATGGGTCAACACAAGTACGCAAATATCCTTGTAGACCATGTCCAACCCGACATTCAGTTTGTTCTTCCTCGTCACAATGGTATCTTCCAGTAGGACAATGCAACGTGGCATACACCTCGAAATGTGTGCGCGTGCTTTGATGAGCACCAGAATGAATTTACCGTAACCCCCTGGCCACCAAAATGTCCAGCTTTAAGCCCAATCGAGAATTTGTGGGCCATCTGGAACGGGCTGATCGCGCCATGTACGCTCAACCGAGGAGCCTAGCGTTGTTGGCTATGGCGCTGGAGTCACCATGATTTTACATTCCCGTCGGTACCTTCGAAAACCTCGTCGACTCTTTTCCTGCCCTTCTCACAGCGGTCCGTGCTGCAGAAGATGGTTATTCATGCTTTTGGCTTATGGAAACATTAATGTGAATGGATAGTGGGTTGGTCATTGGTTGCCAAAAGATTGGAATGATGTACCCGTAATTGGCTTCCAACTTCTGTCGGACTCGATGTCCAGACAGGATGGACCAGTCGTTGCCGATAAATGTGGCAGCTCTATGCACTAAATTCCCCACACTGTCCTCCATTAGGCCTCGCTGAATACGCCCTTGCTGGGACGTATAACAGAAAAACAGAAAAAGAACTTCAGTCTGTTGGATCCGACTATGGTTTCCGGGAGAATTTCCTTGGCCACAAGGCAAATTTCGAAACTGGAACTGGAATGGACCTTCCAGTTCGGTAACACATCCTGAAGACGGGGATATGAATGTGAACAACTGATATCTGCAACTGGTTGCCTATCAGCCCATTCCACTCTTTGAGTTAGAGAATTATCTCTATTGCAGTAAGTAAAAAAGTTAACGTCTCTGCCAAGAAGAAGCACCAAAGAGATTACGTGTCAATGTACCACAGGATTTTCTTGCAGAGAGACCGTAATTTGTCGCGCTTTGCAGAACAAAAGAGACACATGTAAAGGTAATTTTACGAGTACACCGAGGAAATGTGATAGAGCGATTTCTGTCTACAATACACCGTCTGTTCAAAAACTTCGGACATTGATTTTATTCCTGGTGTACAAGCGACTTCAGCGCCCTAAAAACGATAGCAGCTTGAACAAATCACTGTAAACAACAAATGCGCATCCGATCACTCAGTCGTGAGAAGGCAGTATTAAGAAATGAACGGGCGGCCGTAATGTGTCAACGTTGTTACAATACAAATCTCAATAAAGCACCACCTCATTCTCCAGAATGTTTGAAAGGTTAATTCAAATCTCTGTCTTTCTGTGCAGGTTTTGCGTTCTTCAGCTCACTCTAGTACCACGAAGGTTACTCTGTGATGTCTCAACACATGTCCTATCATTTTGTCCCTTCTTCTTGTCAGTGTTTTCCATGCTTCTTTCTTCACCGATTCTGCGGAGAACTCCTTATCAGTCACCTAATTTTCAACATTCTTCTGTCGCGCCACTCCTCAAACGATTCGCTTCTCTTCTTTTACAGTGAACTCTTACAATTACTTAATTGCAATGCAAAACGCAGACAGTTCTTCTCTGGAAAGAATCATCACTCATCACGAGACTTACTGTTACCGATAGGAACCTACGACAAAATGACAATATTCAGAAATTCAGAAGAAAGGTCAACACTGTGACATCCAACGAGGAATGTTAGTTGGAGCTAGACGCGTGGGGCATTCAGTTTCGGAAATCGTTAGGGAATTCAATATTCCGAAATCCACAGTGTCAAGAGCGTGCCGAGAATATCAAACTCCAGGCATCATTTCTCACCACCGACAGCATAGTGGCCAACGGCCATTACTTAACGATCGAGACCAGCCACGCTTGTGTAGAGCTATCAGTGCTAACAGACAAGCAACACCGGCAGAAGTCAACGTGGGACGTACGACGAACGTATCCGTTGATACAGTGCGGCGACATTTGGCGTTAATGGGCTACGGCAGCAGACGACCGACGCTAGTGCCTTGTTAACAGCAGGACATCGCCTGCTGCGCCTCTTCTGGGCTCGTGACAATATCGGTTGGGCTCTAGACTACTGGAAAACTGTAGCCTGACCAGTGAGTCTCGATTTCAATTGATAAGGTAGAGTCGAGCATGGCGTAGACCCCCGAAGCCATGGACCCTAGTTGTGAACAGCGCACTGTGCAAGTTGGTGGAGGCTCCATAACGGTGCGGGCTGTGGTTGCATAGAATGGACAGGGTCCTCTGAGTGTTCGGTTACCTGGAGATCAGTTGAAGCCATTCGTGGACGTAGTGTTCGCAAACAACGACGGAATTTTTATGGATGACAATGCGGCATGATACCGGGCTACAATTGTTCGCAATTGGTATGAAGAACAGTATGGACAATTTTGGCGAATGGTTTGGCAACCCACATCGCCCGACATGAATCCTATCGAACATTTATGGGATATAATCGAGAGATCAGTTCATGCTGTAAATCCTGTACGGGCTACTCTTCCACAATAATGGACGGCTATAGAGGCATCATCATCATCATTTAAGACTGATTATGCCTTTCAGCGTTCAGTGTAGAGCATAGTCCCCCTTATAAAATTCCTCTATCATCCCCTATTCAGTGCTAACATTGGTGCCTCTTCTGATGTTAAGCCTATTACTTCAAAATCATTCTTAACCGAATCCAGGTACCTTCTCCTTGGTCTGCCCCGACTCCTCCTACCCTCTACTGCTGAACCCATGAGTCTCTTGGGTAACCTTGCTTCTCCCATGCATGTAACATGACCCCACCATCTAAGCCTGTTCGCCCTGACTGCTACGTCTATAGAGTTCATTCCCAGTTTTTCTTTGATTTCCTCATTGTGGACACCCTCCTGCCATTGTTCCCATCTACTAGTACCTGCAATCGTCCTAGCTACTTTCATATCCGTAACCTTAACCTTATTGATAAGGTAACCTGAATCCACCCAGCTTTCGCTCCCATACAAGAAAGTTGGTCGAAAGATTGAACGGTGCGCAGATAACTTAGTCTTGGTAATGACTTCCTTCTTGCAGAAGAGAGTAGATCGTAGCTGAGTGCTCACTGCATTAGCTTTGCTACACCTCGCTTCCAGTTCTTTCACTATGTTACCACCCTGTGAGAATATGCATCGTAAGTACTTGAAACCGTCCACCTGTTCTAACTTTGTTCCTCCTATTTGGTACTCAACCCGTTTATATCTCTTTCCCACTGACATTACTTTCGTTTTGGAGATGCTAATCTTCATACCATAGTCCTTACATTTCTGATCTAGCTCTGAAATATTACTTTGCAAACTTTCAATCGAATATGCCATCACAACTAAGTCATCCGCATATGCGAGACTGCTTATTTTGTGTTCACATATCTTAATCTCACCGAGCCAGTCTATTGTTTTCAACATATGATCCATAAATAATATGAAAAACAGTGGAGACAGGTTGCAGCCTTGTCTTACCCCTGAAACTACTCTGAACCATGAACTCAATTTACCGTCAACTCTAACTACTGCCTGACTATCTATGTAAAGACCTTTAATTGCTTGCAAAAGTTTGCCTCCTATTCATAATCTCGTAGAACAGACAATAAATTCCTCCTGGGAACCCGGTCATATGCCTTTTCTAGATCTATAAAGCATAGATACAATTCCCTATTCCACTCATAACACTT
This sequence comes from Schistocerca nitens, assembly GCF_023898315.1. Taxonomy (NCBI): domain Eukaryota; kingdom Metazoa; phylum Arthropoda; class Insecta; order Orthoptera; family Acrididae; genus Schistocerca; species Schistocerca nitens. The sequence continues at coordinate 181,672,588 of NC_064622.1, read as the reverse complement.
CTCCATTATTTGCCGTAAACGAAAGATCTGGTCCTGACAACCTGTAAGAGGCCTAAACCCACACTGATTTTCATTCGGTTTCTGCAGGGGGAATTCAGCGACTTGTTGAGTCCATGCCACGTCGAGTTGTTGCACTACACCCGGCTAAAGGAAGTCCGACGTTATATTAGGAGTTATTTCATGAGTTTTGTCACCTCATTGTATAACTGATAACGCTGGCAGCTTCATCAGGCTGTTCACGGAAGATAGCAACGTCATACGACTACAGTGAACTTCACTACGAGTTGCAGGGGATGGATGGTGGTGCAGAGACCTGCATCTGAAATCATAAGTCAGAGTGACTTATTGTGCATAAGTCAGCAACTGTTCGGTTACATTGTTGGTGATCAATCGCTGGAGACCGTAACTACAGTAAATTACCTAGGAGTAATCAACCGTAGCGACGCACATTTACGCAGATACTCTGCAGACAACTGTGAAGCGAATATCCGCGGAATGACCGTACATAGCTAATTGCACGCAAAGCGGGTGCCAGGTTGAGATTTGTTAAGGAATCATAATAAAAGGTCTACTGAGTATTGCTTGTCAGGCTGAGAACCCTGTTAGGTCAGATTAAACAAGAAGTAGAGACATGCAACGAAGAACGACGCGTCCCCGGGTCGCTTAATCTGCACAAGGACTTCACGGAGTTGCTCCTCCGCTGGTAGAAGCAACAAGAGAGAAGTTGTGCCTCACAGAGAGGTTTATCGTTGCAATTCCGAGACTGTCGGGCAACAAATTAGTTCCCCCGAAATGCGTCTTCCACAATGATCACATCGACAAATTCAGGAAATCAGTTCGTCTTCAGAAATTTACCAACCTTCATTCTTCCCACGAACCCATTCGCGAAGTTACAGGGAAGGAAAAACAGATACAGGCACCAGAATTATCCTGCGACACACACCGAAAGGTGGCTTGCGACGTGTAGATGTACAGTCGTGCTCAAAAGTATCCGAACGACCTGAATTGCATTTCGCCTGATTCGCATGCAACCCACATAACGCAGCTGTTTAGCAGGTCCTCTAATCGCTCCTCGGTACAGTCGTTTGACTATTGAAAATGGTTCCAACAAGTCACCAGTGGAAAAAACTGCTCTGTATCGCAATAACTCAAGATGTAAAGCTATACCACGATACTACAAATATCAGGCAACACCTTATCACAGATAAGACTGTCATTAAGGCTTGTAAGCTCGCATTTATTACAATAAATGACATACCTGCAGTGTTACGACTCTCAGTATTACATCAGATAGGTAACTCACGAAGTAAATTCGTCGTTTTCATACCGACATTAAAAGACATTAAAAATGTAAGTTAATAACGAGCAGCTAGTTCAGAACATGTATGAACTTCAAATGACACGACGAACGGTCTCGTTCTGCATATGGATTCAAACCCAGCTCTCTCGTGACTGACGGAAACTAACAATTATTCTTGACTATGCATACAGAGAGTGATATACCTCGATTTTAGACAGTTTCAGCTGGCAAATATTAACTTTACATCACATAACATAAACATTTTTAACGGACGGGAATTCCTATCCAGCACCTATTGTCCCTGTTAACGAACTACGAGAGATGGTAAATATTGCTTCTTCACAAGTAACTTACTTGAAATACCGTAAGGAAAAGCTTTGTGTTGGACAGGGATTCGAACCCAGAACCTAATCAAATTGTTATCGAACACAATCAACTGCCGGCTCGGTGGTCTCGCGGTTCTAGGCGCGCAGTCCGGAACCGTGCGACTGCTACGGTCGCAGGTTCGAATCCTGCCTCGGGCGTGGATGTGTGTGATGTCCTTAGGTTGGTTAGGTTTAAGTAGTTATGAGTTATAGGGTACTGATGACCACAGCAGTTGAGTCCCATAGTGCTCAGAGCCATTTGAACCATTTGAACAATCAACTGTGCATATCGGTTTTTCTCGGCAGTAGCTAGATGTTTTAACTGAAATGACGAGACGAAGCATTAATTTTTTCCTTCCCAGGCCTCCAACCCGACACCTATCGCTGTTATATTATAGAGAAAACGAAAGTTAAATATGTTCAAAATGGCTCTGAGCACTATGTGACTCAACTGCTGTGGTTATCAGTCCCCTAGAACTTAGAACTACTTAAACCTAACTAACCTAAGGACATCACACACATCCATGCCCGAGGCAGGATTCGAACCTGCGACCGTAGCAGTCCCACGGTTCCGGACTGCGCGCCTAGTAGTTAAATATGTGTTTGTTACACCAGCAGCGACATGTGAGCATGTTTGAACTAGACGAAGAGTTCATTGCTGACTGGGAATCGAACCCCACACAAAACGTTCTTGTCTGTAAGAGACGTCAGCTACCGAAATTTTCTCCACCAGCATCCTTGAACTTACAGTTATCTCGCAAATATTTCTGTCACACTGGGAGTCAAAAACGTTAGATATCGTTAGTGCTGACAACGAATGAAAATACTTTAAAAATCAAAATTATTATCTACCTGCAGATAGGTGTTCTCATGCTAGAGCTTGATAATTCATAATGAAAACTTTAGTGCTGGGCCAGGATTCGAACACATTCAAGCGCAATATGTGGAAATGTTGAGGAATCTGCAGTTTTGAACCAACAACAAATTGTATTCGAGCTGTATTATCACGAAGGGATCAAATTCCGCGTTGAGGGCGGTCTGAGTTGCATTATAAGTTCAGAACCAATTTTATCGACATACAGAAGCTCAAATATAAGATGGAATAAGCGACCTGTATCCTACATAGCGTTTGTTTCGTCACTAGAAATATATAACTAGTATAATAAAGGTTACTGGAGATAGAGTTTCTACATGTCGCCACTCCTGACTTTATTGTGGTTCAAACTAACGTCTACTTGGTAGAGAAGGAATATCATGATTAATGTGAATTTCAGACCACAATGCAAGAAGAGAATAGAATCTGTCCCTCCCTATCAAAAATCATCGGCAGAAGTTGGTATCGAAGCCAGACCATACGTATATCAACCTATTATCAACCTAACAGACCGCTGAATCGCCTGCTCCTAACGCCGTTGCACCACATTAGATCAGACTTCTGCCACAGAGGCTCCATGTAGTGGTTTGCAGCATGTTCAGTAGATTCATTTACTTGGTGGACTGAATCGCCATGAACTACCTGCCTCAGTTACCCAGTGCATACATTCGTCTGTTTGTTGTAATCACCGAAATAAATTCACGTAACTGCCACCTGCACAGAACTGACAACGGCGTAGGGTGCAGAAATTTAAATAGGAAGTGTTCCTTTCCACTTGAGCTACTCGATTGCGCTATGTGTTTGTTGAAAACGTCATGCAGTGCAAAAGAAAAGCTGTAACTGTCTGTCTCTCAGAAGTCTAGATCCGGTCATATGCATTATCTCACAACACTGTGGAATGCGGAAATTGTGAAGGAAGTGTTATTGACTTCTGGAGGTGCCATAGCTGCGTGTCGGCTAGTTAGCGTAATGGTAAGCGTCGTGCACTGTAGATAAGGAAAAATGGTTCAAATGGCTGTGAGCAGTATGGGACTTAACTTTTGAGGTCATCAGTCCTGTAGAACCTAGAACTACTTAAACCTACCTAACCTAAGGACATCACACACATCCATGCCCGAGGCAGGATTCGAACCGGTGACCGTAGCGATCGCGCGGTCCCAGACTGTAGCGCCTAGAACCTCTCGGCCACTACGGCCGGCCTGTAGATAAGACGTCGCGAGTATGAGTACATTCACCGCTACATTTTTTAAATACGGAAATCTGCTATCTACTGAAGTTATCGATCTAATGGAACTTTGAACATAATTCCCTTCACTTCTCAACCCAAAATAGTCGCATGTCGAAAAGGGCTATCTTCTGTGACATTTTGTTCTTTTCAGGTCTCATAGAAGGCCTGGCAGCAGGTGCATCTCGAAACTTTTGTATTGTGTATGGGGAGAGCGCATCGTGCCAAAATACCCCAGAAAAGTATTTTCTACATTACCTGTCATGTGATGGTGGCATTTAACTCTTCTTCAAACCTTGTTGGAAAGCTTTAACCCGGAACTAGTTTTCTGAATGCACGTAAACAATAAACCGCATGTGCATTGTCAGACTGTTATATATAATATCAGAGAAGGTAGGAGACGAGGTACTGGCAGAAGTAATGCTGTGAGTACCGGTCGCGAGTCGTGCTTCGGTAGTTAAGTTGGTAGAGCACTTGCCCGCGAAGGGTAAAGGTCCCGAGTTCGAGTCTCGGTCGGGCACACAGTTTTAATCTGCCACGAAGTTTCAGTATCAGAGAATTTGGATATATCGTTGATGATAAACTTCTGTCTCATGTTTAGTATTGTTTTAACAACACTAAAAAAAACCTTACGGAAATTGTGCACTGTACTATAAAAAATGAAATAAACCTACCCAGGTTAGCCTTACGAGGAAAGTCTGTTTTAATAAAACTGAGGCCGGCCGCGGTGGTCTCGCGGTTCTAGGCGCGCAGTCCGGAACCGTGGGACTGCTACGCTCGCAGGTTCGAATCCTGCCTCGGGCATGGATGTGTGTGATGTCCTTAGGTTAGTTAGGTTTAAGTAGTTCTATGTTCTAGGGGACTGATAACCACAGCAGTTGAGTCCCATAGTGCTCAGAGCCATTTGAACCATTTTTGAATAAAACTGAGTATTTGTACACAAGTGTGCCTCTATTGGCACGAATTAGTAAAACACTACTCACATTTCGATTGAGTCTGTGCTTAATTGGTATGCTGTATCATTCTCAAGAGGTATGCAACTGTAACATTTAAAAATAAAGTTATGTATTCCTAGAAAGCCGAAATTTGCTTGTCAGCAGCGGAAAGAAGCGTTTCCTGTAGTGCGAAATTGTAAGTCTTTCACCATTGCACTATGAGCCGAAAGTATTTTCTTGCTATTTCCTTATCTATGTATCTGTCTGCTCGTAGCTCCTTCACAGAAAGGATAAAAACGTTATTGTCAGCTAGACTGGAACCGCGTACTGCAACGATCGCTTATTCACAGGTTAGCCCGTAACCAAAGAGCTATAGAAGAGGTACGTGTGTCGTTTTCCTCTTACGTGGCCAATAGTGGCTAGAACTCGTAAACAGCTACTTAAATGACGAAATTAGTTGCGATTTCCTCGTGCAACGACTTTCCTGGGCAGAAAACCGTAAATTTACAATCATTTGTTACAATTCAAACGATAATAACTCAGATTATTCTGTGGAAATGACAGGAAAAATCAAGTGAACTTTGAGGCTTAATTCCGTGTACACCAGGAACTAACTCGTCGATCACAGAGTTGCCAAACATCCTTGCCGTGTTGCCAAATCTCAGTTACAGTACCTGCAGCAGGCTGGGAAGTGACCATAGCTGGCGTCTCAAAGACGCAACTACTATGTCATGGAATATGTAATGCGTCTGATTCGCATTACTGTAACTAGATTTAGGGACTGGGACGTAGTTACTAATAATACTCAGAACTGACTGCAAACTAAGAATGCTAATTCAGTAAGGCTTATAGTTATTTTCATATTTCTTTCGTAAGTGTACTCAAAACTAAGAAACTCATTCACGGACGTTTTCGTGCCTCACCAATAGTCAAGCACAACAAACATATAAAAATAAAAAAATAATGTGTGTGTGTGTGTGTGTGAGAGAGAGAGAGAGAGAGAGAGAGAGAGAGAGAGAGATAAAAATGAAGAAGAATGAGAGAGAGAGTATAAAATTGTTGTAAAGAAATTGAATGATGGTATGTAAAGAAATCTTTCATTAAAATGACACGTTCCACATCATTACAATATGTCGTATTCACGATCTATGGAACAAGTATTAATCTAATCTAATCTAATCATATCCTATTGCTAACTAGCCGTGAATAGTCATGAATTACCGAAATTTTCGCCAATATCAGTAACCAAATCAAAACTTGAAAATAATAAACGACAGTTTTTATAATAAACCAGGACTCCCATCAAGACCCTTTCGTCCCTGTTAACTGACCACGAAAGATGTCTGATATACCTCCATTCAGAAGTAACAAAGTGTGCATGCATTTAAAGATGAAGCGCATGATGTGAAGTTATGTGATGGAGATTCGAACCAATCACATTGTCGGATTGTTAACTAAGTAAAATCTAATGTTATTTATAGGTTTTTCTTACCAGCTGCTAGGTGTTTGAGTCTAAAATAAGAATACAAATTTTTGTGCCTGAGCGACAATCGAACCGCACACCTATCGTCCTTCTTTATCATCCAGCCGGTCGGAGTGGGCGAGCGGTTCTAAGCGCTACATTTTCGAACCAAGTGACCGCTACGGTCGCAGGTTCGAATCCTGCCTCGGGCATGGATGTGTGTGATGTCCTTAGGTTAGTTAGGTTTAAGTAGTTCTACGTTCTACGGGACTGGAGACCAAAGAAGTCCCATAGTGCTCAGAGCCATTTGAACCATTTTTATCATCCACGAATATAGCTTAAGTATCAAGGTAGGTGTGCGGTTAGATTGTCGCTCAGGCACAAAAATTTGTATCCTTATTTTAGATTCAAACACCTAGCAGCTGGTAAGAAAAGCTATAAGTAACATTTGATTTTACTTAGTTAACAATCCGATTATGTGCGTGGTTCATATCTCCATCACAGAACTACACATCATGCGCTTCATCATTAAATGCATGCACACTTTGTTACTTCTGAATGGAGGTATATCAGACATCTTTCGTGGTCAGTTAACAGGGACGAAAGGATCTTGATAGGAGTCCTGGTTTATTATAAAAACCGTTGTCTTTTATTTTCAAATATTGTTTTGATTACTGATATTGGCGAAAATTTCGGTAATTCATGACTCTTCACGGCTAGTTAGCAATAGGATATGATTAGATTAGATTAATACTTGTTCCATAGATCGTGAATACGGCATATTGTAATGATGTGGAACGTGTCATTTTAATGAAAGATGTCTTTACATACCAAGATTCACTTTCGATACAACAATTTTATACTGTCTCTCTCATTCTTCTTTAGTTTTATCTCTCTCTATCTCCTCTCTCTCTCTCTCTCTCTCTCTGTCTCTCACACACACACACACCACACACACACACACACACACACACACACACACACACACACACACACACACGTAATTTTTTTTTATTTGTTTGTTGTGCTTGACTATTGGTGAATTTTCTTAGTTTTGAGTACACTTACGAAAGAAATATGAAAATAAGACTTATTGATTTAGAATTCTTAGTTTGCAGTCAGTTCTGAGTATTATTAGTAACTACGTTCCAGTCCCTAAACCATGTTACAGAAATGCGACTCAGACGCATTACGTATTCCACGACATAGTAGTTGCGTCTTTGAGACGCCAGCTATGGTCACTTCCCAGCCTGCTGCAGACTCACGTCGGTTCGTCTTCTTCCTGCTGGTACTGTAACTGAGATTTGGCAACACGGCAAGGTATGTTTGGCAACTTTTTGATCGACGAGTTACTTCCTGGTGTGCACGGAATTAAGCCTCAAGGTTCACTTGATTTTTCCTGTCATTTCCACAGAATAATCTGAGTTATTATCGTTTGAAGTGTAACAAATGATTGTAAATTTACGGTTTTCTGCCCAGGAAATTCGTTGCACGAGGAAATCGCAACTAATTTCGTCATTTAAGTAGCTGTTTACGAGTTCTAGTCACTATTGGCCACGTAAGAGGAAAACGACACACGTACCTCTTCTATAGCTCTTTGGTTACGGGCTAACCTGTGAATAAGCGATCGTTGCAGTACGCGGTTCCAGTCTCGCTGACAATAACGTTTTTATCCTTTCTGTGAAGGAGGTACGAGCAGTCAGATAAACATCGATAAGGAAATAGCAAGAAAATACTTTCGGCTCATAGTGCAATGGTGAAAGACTTACAATTCTGCACTACAGGAAACGCTTCTTTCCGCTGCTTACAAGCAAATTTCGGCTTTCTACGAATACATAACTTAATTTTTTAAATGTCACAGTTGCATACCTCTTGAGAACGATACAGCATACCAATTAAGCACAGACTCAATCGAAATGTGAGTAGTGATTTACTAATTCGTGCCAATAGAGGCACACTTGTGTACAAATACTCAGTTTTATTAAAACAGACTTTCCTCGTAAGGCTAACATAGGTAGGTTTATTTCATTTTTTATAGTACAGTGCACAATTTCCGTAAGGTTTCTTTTAGTGTTGTTAAAACAATACTAAACATGAGACAGAAGTTTATCATCAACGATATATACAAATTCTCTGATATTATCTATAACAGTCTGACAATGCACATGCGGTTTATTGATTACATGCATTCAGAAAACTAGTTCTGAGTTAAAGCTTTCAAATAAGGTTTGAAGAAGAATTAAATGCCACCATCACAAGACACATAATGTAGAAATTACTTTTCTGGCGTATTTTGGCACGATGCGCTCTCCCCATACATAATACAAAAGTTTCGAAATGCACCTGCTGCCTGGACTTCTATGAAACCTGAAAGGAACAAAATGTCATAGAAGTTAGCCCTTTTCGACATGCGACTATTTTGGGTTGAGAAGTGAAGGGAATTATGTTCAAAGTTCCATTAGATCGATAACTTCAGTAGATAGCAGATTTGCGTATTTAAAAAATGTAGCGGTGAATGTACTCATACTCGCGACGTCTTATCTACAGGCCGGCCGTAGTGGCCGAGAGGTTCTAGGCGCTACAGTCTGGGACCGCGCGACCGCTACGTTCACCGGTTCGAATCCTGCCTCGGGCATGGGTGTGTGTGATGTCCTTAGGTTAGGTAGGTTTATGTAGTTCTAGGTTCTATGGGACTGATGACCTCAAAAGTTAAGTCCTATACTGCTCAGAGCCATTTGAACCATTTTTCCTTATCTACAGTGCACGACGCTTACCATTACGCTAACTAGCCGACACGCAGCTATGGCACCTCCAGAAGTCAATAACACTTCCTTCACAACTTCCGCATTCCACAGTGTTGTGAGATAATGCATATGACCGGATCTAGACTTCTGAGAGACAGACAGTTACAGCTTTTCTTGTGCACTGCACGACGTTTTCAACAGATAGCGCAATAGAGTAGCTCAAGTGGAAAGGAACACTTCCTATTTAAATTTCTGCACTCTACGCTGTTGTCAGTTCTGTGCAGGTGGCAGTTACGTGATTTTACTTCGGTGATTACAACAAAGAGTCGAATGTATGTACTTGGTAACTGAGGCAGTAGTTCATGGCGATTGAGTCAACCAAGTAAATGAATCTACTGAACATGCTACAAACCAGTACATGGAGCCTCTGTGGCAGAAGTCTGATCTAGTGTGGTGCAACGGCGTTATGAGGAGACGATTCAGAGGTCAGTCGGCTCACAGCCGTGTTAGCGTGCGGAGCTGCTCCGTGCGCCGTCCGACGCTCCGCTCTCGATGGTGTTTACTTCCGCGTCGCGGTGTTTGTGTCTATCGAGTCCAGTACTAACGTACTCCATGGCGCACTCGTACCGCCGTGCAACGATCGAAGTAACGTTTCAGGACGAACATCCACGACCCAGAGCTTTCAAAGTCGAATAATTCATCCGAGAGGATCTACGTTTGAACCCCCAGGACGTAATCGGCATACACTTTTCCATCACTGGAAGTGTTGTCTACATCAAGATGTCGACGGAGGAAATTTGCACTGACATAATTCACCGTCATGCCACCGGATTAAAATTTAAACACCGACACATGGGTGCTGTGACAGTCGCCCATGCTGGATTTGGTCTCCGTACATTGCGGGTGTTTGAGCTCCCGTTCGAGGTGCCTCAGGATGTGGTCATTGCCGCTTTCCAAACATATGGCACCGTCTTGGGTCACGTCGCGGAGAAGTGGCAGACATTTACCACCTACACCGTACTAAATGGGATCCGGCAAATAAAAATTGAGCTGAGGAAACATGTCCCATCGTACCTGCTGATTGGCGGTGTGAGGGCCGTCGTCATGTACGATGGACAGCCACGAACGTGCGCAGGATGTGACCAGGAGGGACATGTACGTTCCGAATGCTTACACCGCCGTTTAATACAGACGCCGTTACGTGAAGAGACCCAGGCTTCGACGGTCACGTCCTTACCCATCACCTACGCCAAGGTTGCACAGGACCCCGTCGTGCCACTCCCGATTGCGCCAGCAGCATCGTCAACGCCACCCGCCGCAGCACAACGCGCCAACGACACAAGCACGGCGTCACCTCCAGTGCTCGCTTCAGGACCGTCCGGTTTGCAGACCGAAACCGATGGTCCTGTTGGAACCATGGACGTCGACTTCGGTGTCGTGCCGACGTCTGCATTGTCCAGACAGTTTCGGCGTCAGATGACGGATGACCACATTCTGATTCAGAAGGCCACATCAGAAAACAGCGGTCGCCTCGCAAACACAGGAAACGACGACGAACGCCTTCCGATGACGGCCCCGCGAGATGTCTACCTGATGTCTGACGGTGATCTCCCACATTGCGTCCAGTCACGCGATGTGGCAGCAACAGGCGCCCCTCCTGTGACGCTTCCTCTCCCAGCCAAGGACGTATCCTCGCCTTTGTCAACGAATGATGACGGCGGTCCCCGTGCCACTCATGATGCGGAATTCACAACACCCGTTCCAGAAGTACGTGACCGTCACATGTTCACGTCGTCAGCTTCCTGGGCCGATGACGTTGAAGAAGAAGTGGAACAGACTGCCAGCGTGTCTGCACAGGAGTCAACCACGGCGACACTGGGGCTGGCGCCCCGCCAGTAATTATCACCACTGCGGCACCACCGGCGGGTCTCCACCTGCCGGCTACTTCTACCGCACGTTCGACAAATACTGAGGATGGCCGTACACAGCAATATCGTATCGCCACGATGAATCTTGCCACCATTCGTGCCCCCCACAAACTGGCCACGTTCCGAGACACTATTTACTCTGCGGGTGTTGATATAGCACTCTTACAAGAGGTGTTTGTGGCTGACTTCCTAGTTCCCACCGGATACAACGCCCATGTTTCCCCCGCATCCGACACCGGTAGCGGCGTCGCCATCCTGCTACACGACGGACTCCCTGCAGAGGACGTCATCTACCTCCCCACTGCGCGAGGTATGGCCCTCACACTGTTCGGCGTGCGTATTATTAATGTCTACGCTCCGTCCGGAACTGGCCACCGTCATGACCGACAAACTTTTTTTGCCGAAAGCGTCACACCCCTCTTCACAGGTCCGCAAGACGATTTGGTACTCGGTGGGGATTTTAACTCGACACAAGAGCCCGCGGACCAACTCCCGCGACATTCACCTTGTGCATCTCTCTCAGTGGTCATCGACCGTCTACGACTTGTTGACACTTGGAAGAAGCTCCACGGAATTCAACCGGGCTATACATTCTACACCTCTCACTCGTCTAGCCGCATAGATCGCATCTACGTTACCCGCTCCCTTGCTGATGGCACACGTCATGCGGAAGTCTGGCCCTTGACCTTTTCAGACCATGATGCGTACCTCTGTGACGTCACTCTCGCCCGACAGCGAGTGTGGCATAGTCGTGGTCTGTGGAAACTCAATGTCGCTCACCTGACCTCCTCAGACTGTCGCCGTATGGTCGAAGAAGCGTGGGCACGCTGCCGCCATCGTCGAGAAGCCTATGACTCCACCTTATCATGGTGGCTCTCCTGTGCAAAGCCGACCCTCAGAAAGACACTGATGAGCTATGGGAAGAAATTGAAGGCGTGGCAAACTAATTCCCTGCACTTCTACTACATCATACTACGTGACTGTGCGACGACGCCTTTCTCGCCAGCCCGGCAGTCGATGGTCCATCGCACGAAGGCGCAGATCTCCTTGATCATGCGGCGTTACTTGGATGGAACCGTAGTCCGTTCTCGTGCTTCTAATCGTATTCCTCAAGAACGTCCGTCGATGTACCACCTCCTTCAGGGACGACAACGACGACGACGACGAGCTCTGATCCAAGTACTCACTGATGTGGAAGGGCGCCGGCGCGACACCCAACAAAGCATCGGTCGTGCTCTCCATGCTCATTTTGCCGGGCTATACGCAGCACTGATCACAGAAGTCGCTCAGCTTACTACGAACACTCTTCCGGAGGATGCAGTGCATGACCTCCAAGACGACGTAACCACAGATGAAGTGGTAGATGCTATCAAGGCGGGTACCAATAACAGATCTCCTGGACCTGACGGTCTACCCATCGAATTTTATAAACGTTTTCACTATTTGTTGGCTTCCACGTGGACGGCAATCGCACAAGAGCTGATGTCACCGATGACAGTGGTCCCAAGCGCCTTTCTAGATGGCATTATTATCCCCGCACATAAACCGCACGGGTTATCTAGGGTCCAGGACTATCGACCAATTACTTTGCTCAACAGCGACATGAAAATATTCACACGGCTATTGGCATCGCGACTCAAGAAGGTCGCACGTTACGTCACGTCCTGCGACCAGACTTCCCTAGGAGGCGACAACAACATCCGTACGGCCCTTTGCCGTTACAGAGACATGATAGCATTGGCGCATTATCAACGTCTCCCTGGCGCCTTGGCTTCACTGGAATTTAGCCAGGCTTTCGACCGCGTTGACCACTTCTATTTACGGACAGTTCTTGAGCATATGGGATTTCCTGGCGGTATTGTCACAGTGGTTATGCGCCTGTTGAGTAGTGCAACCACTAAAATCATGTACAATGGTCGCCTCACACCGCCCCTGGTCATCGCACGATCTGTACGACGAGGCTGCCCCTTTTCCACGATTTTGTATGCTTTCGCCTTGGAACCCCTGCTCCAGGGCATGCGCCAACGTTTGGAAGGTATGGCTGTGCACGGCCACCGTTTTTGTTGTACAGCCAACGCAGACGACATAGTACTATATCTGCGCAGTGAAGATGAAGTACGAGCAGCACTGACATGGGTGGCGACTTACGACGATGAGTCGGGGAGCTGCCTCAACGTGTCAAAATCCAAGGTCCTGCTCATTGGTGAGGGCTTGCCGGAGAGATGCGTTGCCCCCCTTAGTGTCGCCGCCACCATACGATGTCTTGGACTTGATTTCGCAGAAGATCTGCGCCGCTCAGCGACTATCAATGGTAGACGCTTGCTACAGACAGTCAGAGCAAATCTCGCAAATCACCGGCTACGAGCTCTCGACGTTATCCAACGCGCGCAATATGTGAACATGTATCATGCTTCCCGTATACCACACGTGGCTCAAGTACTACCAGTCCCAAATCTCCTGGCCCGACGACTGTTGATGGCTTTTGGCTCCTTCGTCAGCTCGGGGATGTTATTCAAGGTGCAATATGAATCCCTTGCACTGCCACGAGATCGTGGCGGGGTGGGACTCATCCACGTGCCGACTCGTGTCAAGGCACTTTACGTCAGCTCCGAACTACAACTTTGGCATCGTTGTCCGCAGAGCCTTACTAGCCTCCTGCTTGACAACTTTGCGCCGGCCTCCTTGTCCGCCCCAGTACTGGTATCGACCATTCCAATCCCCTTTTATTACATTCAACGATTTTTCCTGGAGTTCAGCTATGTCTACCGGTCCTTACCACTTACACGTTTGTACCTCACAAAAACAGTCTCCGAATTGTTACAACAGTGCCGCCCGTCCAACCCCATCGAACGTAAGTATCCATAATACGTGTGGCGACACATATGGAAGGCGATCCATGCGCGTTTTCTCGAATCAGGCGTTCAATCAGCGTGGTACATCACCGTGAATGGCAAACAAGTTAACCGAGATCGTCTACACCGCATCCATCTCGCCGATTCATCCCTCTGCACCCACTGTGGAGTGGATGACACGGATCTCCACCAGTTCCACTGTGGCACAGCGTTCGATGTCTGGACACTTGCGCGGCGAATTTTGGCGTTTCTTACTCGACAGACACCAGCTCAGATCGACGTCCACATGCTTTTGTACCCCGATAAGACTTTCTACCACTCTGCCAAAACTCACTCTGTGAATTGGATCTGTGGCCACACGATCCGCTATCTTTTTACTTCTGGCGACAAGTCTACGCTAGGATATTGGACTTATCTCAACGAACGACTCTGCGTCCTGATCCGTAACACACGCTATAAGCAATATTTTTCCAATTTCTTACGGAGCACCTTCGATGACCCACCTCGTAGCTGGAACGTCCAAGCCCTGAGAAGCTGAAAACTGTATTAACCGAACCGAACTGAATAGATCTGCTACCCAGAATCCACGCCTACGCAATGGGAAGACACGTTTGGACGAGCTGGCCTGCTTTAGGCGTAGACACTTCAGGCGCTGCGCTCCTGTAAGAACTGATCTGTAACTACAAGCAGCACCACGACTTTCTATTACAAAAAAAAAAAAAAAAAAAAAAAGCTTTTCCTGATTTATTCCTCATAATTCCTTCTTAAAGGAAAATTAAATTTCATTTTGGCTTCGACAAACTTTTTTTTTGTTTTTTTTGTTTCACAAGATTACTTCGCCATCAAGACGAAGGAGACTAATTTGTGTTTACTGGAAGGAGAAACCAGTAAAAAAAGTGGTCAGCGTGAAGGAATGTCAATCCTAAGGGCCCGGGTTCGATTCCCGACTGGGTAGGTGATTTCTGTGCAGGTGGCAGTTACCTGAATTTATTTCGGTGATTACAACAAAGAGTCGAATGTTTGCACTGGGAAACTGAGGCAGGTAGTTCATGGCGATTCAGTCAACCAAGTAAATGAATCTACTGAACATACTGCAAACCACTACATGGAGCCTCTGTGGCAGAAGTCTGATCTAGTATGGTGCAACGGCGATATGAGCAGACGATTCAGTGGTCTGTTAGATTGATAATAGGTTGATATACGTATGGTGTGGGTTTGATTCCAACTTCTGCCGATGATTTTTAATAGGGAGGGACAGATTCTATTCTCTTCTTGCATTGTGGTCTGAAATTCACATTAATCATGATATTCCTTCTCTACCAAGTAGACGTTAGGTTGAACCACAATAAAGTCAGGAGTGGCGATATGTAGAAACTCTATCTCCAGTAACCTTTATTATACTAGTTATATATTTCTAGTGACGAAACAAACGCTATGTAGGGTACAGGACACTTATTCCATCTTTTATTTGAGCTTCTGTATGTCGATAAAATTAGTTCTGAACTGCGAATGCAACTCAGACCGCCCTCAACGCGGAATTTGATCCTTTCGTGATAATACAGCTCGAGTACAATTTGTTGTTGGTTCAAAACTGCAGATTCCTCAACATTTCCACATATTGCGCTTGAATGTGTTCGAATCCTGGCCCAGCACTAAAGTTTTCATTATGTATTATCAAGCTCTAGCATGAGAACACCTATCTGCAGGTAGATAATAATTTTGATTTTTAAAGTATTTTCATTCGTTGTCAGCACTAACGATATCTAACGTTTTTGACTCCCAGTGTGACACAGAAATATTTGCGAGATAACTGTAAGTTCAAGGATGCTGGTGGAGAAAATTTCGGTAACTGACGTCTCTTTGCGTGTAGTCAACAACGATATGTGTGGGGTTCGATTCCCAGTCAGCAATGAACTCTTCGTCTAGTTCAAACATGCTCACATGTCGCTGCTGGTGTAACAAACCCATGTTTAACGTTCGTTTCCTCTATAACATAACAGCGTTAGGTGTCGGGTTGGAGACCTGGGAAGGAAAAAATAAATGTTTCGTTTCGTCATTTCAGTTAAAACATCTAGCTACTGCCGAGAAAATCCGATATGCATAGTTGATTGTGCTTCGATAACAATTTGATTAGGTTCTGGGTTCGAATCCCTGTCCAACACAAAGCTTTACCTTACGGTATTTCAAGTAAGTTACTGGTGAAGAAGCAATATTTACCATCTCTCGTAGTTCGTTAACAGGGACAATAGATGCTGGATAGGAATTCCCGTCCGTTAAAATGTTTATGTTATGTGATTTAAAGTTAATATTTGCCAAATGAAACTGTCTAAAATCGAGGTATATCACTCTCTGTATGCGTAGTCAGGAATAATTGTTAGTTTCCGTCGGTCACGAGCGAGCTGGGTTTGAATCCATATGCAGAACGAGACGGTTCGTCATGTCATTTGAAGCTCATACATATTCTGAACTAGCTGCTCGTGAATAACTTACATGTTGAATGTCTTTTTGTGTTAAATACTATGTACGGTATGGTACTTTGAAGAGGAAATCATGAAAACGACGAACTTACTTCGTGCGTTAACTATCTGACGTAATACTGAGAGTCGTATCATTTGAGGTATGTCATTTATTGTAATAAATGCGAGCTTACAAGCCTTAATGACAGTCTTATCTGTGATAAGGTGTTGCTGATATTTGTAGTATCGTGGTATAGCTTTACATCTTGAGTTATTGCGATACATAGAAGTTTTTTCTAGTGGTGACTTGTTGGAACCATTTTCAATAGTCAAACGACTGTACCGAGGAGCGATTAGAGGACCTGCTGAACAGCTGCGTTACTTGGGTCGCATGTGAGTCAGGCGAAATGCAATTCAGGTCGTTCGGATACTTTTGAGCATGACTGTACATGTAGATCAGCAAAAAGTGAAAAAGTTTCACTCATGTCTGTGTGCGCTACTTTCCGCTAGGGATGGCGGTTATCGCTGAAACAACCGGTATTCAGTTATACCGGATTTTTCGACGCCAGTGGAATCGGACTTTTAATCTGTTTAAAGTAACTGGTTCCGAAATAACAGGGTTGCAGATTTTCCCCTTTTATTTCCTGTAGTAAACGTAGAAATAAAACAGAGATTAAAAAACCTTGACTCCCTCAGTTTCAAGATACATAGAATCAAAACATTAACTTAAACAGGTAAAAAAGGAAAAGTGAGATGTAGTTAACTCCTACAAAAAATCACCACTATCCTCCCATTGATTCTAATTGCCTTGAAACTCTGCTCAAACATCGTTACATAATCGGTGATCCTATCACTAAGAAAATGAATTGATGGAATGGCATTGTTGGCCAGGTGGCCCCATTCGGGGCAGTTCTGTAGCCGTATTGCAAGTCCTTTTTAGGTGACGCCACATCGGCGAATTGCGAGTCAGTGATTACAAAAATGATGATGAAGGACACACAACACCCAGTTCCCTGCCGGAAATCGAACCCCGGCCCCTTGAGTGCTAGGCGGTAACGCTATCGCTGCGCTACGGAGGCGGATTTGAACATTATGAAGTTAGTGTTGCAGGGTGAAAACTGAAGTTGAAGATCTCTGGTTTTCGTGTTAAATTCATCGCAGACTTTCAGTACAGTACGGGAATAGTGTTTTGCCACAACGTAGGGTCTACGAATGGATTAAAAAATTCCGAAATGGTCGGACAAGTGCTACGCACGATGAAGGAGCCGGATGACCGTTTACCGCCACAAATGAAGAAACCATTGAGGGTTCACGTGAAATGATTCTCTTTGACAGACTGTTAACTATTGACGAAGTGGCTCATCGTCTGAAAATTAGTCACGATTCTGCCTACGAAATCATCCACAACAGACTTGGTTTTCATAAAGTTTGTGCAAGACGGTTCCTAAAACAACTCACACAGTTGCATAAACAAACGCGCTTGGACATCTGCAAGAAACATTTGGATCGCCATGGGAACGAAAGGTACAACTTCTTAGACGGTATCATTCCTGGTGACGAAACATGGATTCATCATTACGAGCCGGAGAATAAACGGCAGAGTAAGGAATGAAAACATCCAAATTCGCCATGGAAGAAAAAGTTCAAGATCCATCTGTCCGCAGGAAAACTGATGGTTACGATTTTTTGGGACTCACAAGATCTAGTACTGGGACGTTATGGGGAAAGGGGCACAACAGTAAACAGTGTACGTTCCAGTGTGATGCTTACTGCCAAGCTAAAGCCTGCAATTCGAAGCAAACGCCGAGGATTGCAGTCATAAGGTGTTGTGTTGTTGCACGACAATGCCTGTCCGCATACCGCTGCCCACACTGGTGAAACGCTCCAGAAACTCAAATTTGAAGTACTGGATCATCCTCCATATAGTCCCTATCTTGCCCCACTCAAACAGGCATTAAGGGCCGTCGATTTGCCTCGGACGAGGTTGTGAAAGAAGCGATGCGTTCCTGGCTCGCAGCTCAACCGAGAACCTTCTTTTATGAGGGCATCAGGAAGCTTGTACAACGCTGGACGAAGTGCGTTGAAAGGCAAGGAGACTATGTAGAAATATGATGTTCTTATGAGTTTCCTATTTGATTACAATAAAATTTTATAACTGCTTCGCGGATAATAATTGACTTACCCTCGTATCTGAGAACAGACTTATCAGCTAATGTTCAGCTTCAAATCCAAGGTATCCCACCATTTGCTGCGCTTCCTCCGTCAGCTCTAATTAAGGGCGTTATTTAAATTGCTGGGAATCGGTCTGTGCACGTGGCGCCTTCTTCGCAGCAATGTTTTCGCGCCGGGGCCATTTGTTTCAGATGTTGAGGACGGCCGTAAGCGGAGATCCAAGATCCGGAGATTCGGCTTCCGCTTAGCTTCTGCCTTACGCAGAGCTCTGCGGAAATGTGCGAGAGGTGATTATTTTCTCCGACACCTGGCTCTCCCGTAGCCGACAAGCAATTATTTACTGTGATTAACTTGCGCCTTAGCCTCCGCAGTGCCTAACAAATGAGTCTGAATAATTGCTCTGGAGATGCTTAAAGAGACTGAACGTCTCACAATGAGCTAAGGATGATTATAACGTCTATGGTTCCATGATCGTGTTAAAGACTTGTATTTTAGCTCTTGGAAGCTATTGTTTGTACTGACCATGTCTTTTGGACGATCACATCCAGAAGTTAATGACCCTTTAAACTAGACTAACAAAAAGAGACTCGGGAAAAATTATGACTCCTAACACGTTTTATGTAATTCTCTTTAATTGTCCGATCGTTTTGGAAATCAGAGACCGATTGTTAGTACTCGATCTACTGCTGTTCGATTTTATCAGAAGGAACACATTATCTCTTTTAATATCGATCTTTCACTTGTAATTATTGTAACAATTTTCTTCGTGTTATTCAAGTTTTTGTGTTTCGTTTCTCTTTTATCAATCATACGCAGCTTTAGTAACATTTGTTGGCAGTCAGATCCATCTGGTATTCGCAGTAACATGATAGGAGAGCACTGCTCTGCTTACTTTTCGAAATTTTCTTTAACATGCATTCTGAAGTAATTGAAGTATTGCAATCGATGTACAAAGTCGAAATATATCGATACATGTAATTCTTTCATCCAAAAGACAATGTGAAACACCACTCACGGATTACGCTACGCGCGTGTTCCATTTGCCTGACTTCTCCCTGCAAGGGGATATGAGAAGCTATTTACGATCGAAGGACATGTGATCGGCATGTTGTCAATCATTCCAGGTGTTGTTGCCAGTAGATGAATCCTGATTTTACCACTGCTGCTTTGTTCAAGCAACTCGACAGCTTGCCACATGAGGCTGAGTGGAATCCGCTTCTGACTTCCCTACCTCAGAAAAGAATCTGAGGAGGTCCGAGAATCGAAACCGTGTCCTTTCACACCAAAGGCAGAGACGTTCAAACTCCGAATTATTGTAAATTACTTAATACTTAATAACAATACATCGATAACTTACGGGATATGAAAGAGTTTGACATGGAAAATTTCAGTTCTATAACTGTAATCTGTCGTCAGATTGCAATTTTTGATAGAGATAACAACCACCTTCTGTTTGATTTTTATGTTGACTATTTGTTGTGATATTACGCTTTATTCATTTTAGCCCTTCTATCCCCACGTCCTTCCCGTTCAGTCAGCCGATTATAAAAATGATTTGTGTTCAAGAAGAACTGGCAATCTGTGAGGTTTACTATATTCTACTTTGATCCACTCAATGGATGTAGCGTCAATGTAAGTTATAGAAATACAGGATGTACATAAAGTCCGGGAACACTTTCCATTATTTATTGCACAAGAACCAACCATTGTACAGATATTATACACATTTCATTTTGAAGAGAAACCCTTTTTTTTTTCATGTGCACCGGCACAGCGGAGTTTGGTAATTCGACGATAGTTTGCGCTAGTTGCAAACATGGCGAGTTCAGGTGCGGAGCGAGCTTCCTGTGTGCTGGAGTTCGACAAAAACACCAGATGTCACTCCGTGTAAATTTTTTCTGTGGGCACACATTAAAGATCTGGCGTATGTACCGCCTCTAGCACGTGATATAGCAGAGCTTCGGGAGAGAATACGGGAAGCGACTGCCACAGTCGACGATGCCATGGTGGGACGGGTACGGCAAGAATTCGATTACCATATTGACGTCTGTCGGGTCACTCATGGTTCGCATACTAACGCTTGTTTAAAAAAAAAAGTAAAAAAAAACTTTCAGAGTTTCTCTTCAAAATTCAATATGTATGACATCTGTACAGTGTTTAGTTCTTGTGTAGTAAATAATTGAAAGTGTTCCCGGACATTATGTACATACTGTATTCTTAGAATCCATAAGACACTTTGTAATTATGACGCAGGTCGTGTTTGACGCGATAGGAATGACGTCACAAGCCACCATAATAAGTGAGTGATGACGTGAAGATTGGTAGTCATTGTGGTTGGTTTACGAGTGTGGTGGCTTTGTTAGGCCAGTTACCAGCAGAGCGATTTTGAAGATTCGAATCTGTTATACAGTGTGATGGCTGACTGCGCGGTTTTGAAAGGAAGCAACGCCTCTTCATGTTGTGCTTAACAATAGTAAACAAAGACAGAGGAAAGTTTTTGTTGGTTTTACAATCATATAATATCATCCCAAATATTACTTGAACCCACAGACCTGCAGTCTTCGACAGACCAACAACCGCAAAGTACGTGTGTCCACGGGATTTCTGGATTTGACGACATGCTCATGTGGGATGGCCTTTTATTATCAAGGTACCAAGGTCTCGCAAAGACATTAGGCATTTGGCGAAATCGATGGTGCGTACTATACAGAGTGGTCCAAAAAAATGTATCCACTGTTTAAAAGTCCATAACTGGCAAACTAATTGACGGAGTTGTCTCATCTTTGGTAGTGTAATAGTTTGTAGTATCGGCAATCGCCACACAAGCTTTGTATTGCGTTGTTTTGTTTTGTCAGATGAGAGTCGCCAGATAGTCAGTGTTCTGTTCTTAGTTGCACCTAGTTACTCGAGGAAACATGGCTGGAGCAAGGCTTACATTCGATGAAAGGAAGTCAGTTTTCAAGTGGTATTTTAAGTACGAAAACATTAATGAGGTTCAACGTCAATGGCGAAATGAGTATCAAACAGAGCCACCGACACGTTTAACGATTCGTAGCTTTCGAGACAAATTTGAAGCCGAAGGCTGTGTTGAAGATGTACACAAACAACGATCTGGACGACCTGTAACAGTAACAAGTCCAGCTAACTCCCGTCGTGTGCTACAACAATTCACTCGCTCACCACAGAAGTGTGAGAGACTGTGAAACGTCCCCTTTCAACAATTATACACGACTGTCCTTAAACTGACACACAATATTTTTATTAGCGCAACGCAATCTGACTTTAAATAATCTCTACGAGAGAATGGCCCTGACTAACATTAACCTGTACTTTTCACAAATCACTTACCTCAAAAAAATCTTGGTTACTCCCACTACTGCAATACAGCAAGCGCCACTACTGCCAGCTAAATAAAAGATTCAAAACTATGGAAGGCACTAACTACTGATAGGGATAGTTAGCAAATGAAAGATATTAATAGAGAACAAACAATGTATTTACCTTGATATCATCATATATAAATATAGCAGTTCATGACAAATTTTAAAACTCCGCCATCTCTCTCCCCACATCCACCACTGCTGGCGGCTCACCTCCAACTGCACAACGCTACGCGCTGTTCACAGCCAGCTGCCTAACACTACAATGGCGAGTATTACAACAATGCAAAGCAGCCACAGACTGCACACAGCACAGCCAGTGATTTTCCTACTGAGATGGCGTTACCAATAAAAAAACCTAAACAGCCTACTTACATAGCCCCCATGCTCCCCACAAAAAATTTTACAAATTGTTTTGTGCACTGGGCAATACATATTTGTTAAAATTTTTCATAATCGTAATTACAATAACAAAGAAATCAAATGCACACACTTATTGATACAATGTTGGTCAAAAGCTAAAATTTTCTCACAGCCCATAAAGACAGTCCTGATCATTCATCACATTGCAGTGTTTTTCTCAAAGTCTGAGCAGTAAAAGAAAATGCACACGGAAGTAGTGGATTTCCATGCAGTCTTGAAGAAGTAGCGTTGTCCTTCCAACGGAAAGACAGTGCTGATTCTTGACATGCTGACAGGTAATGGGCCACAACAGAGCAAACCCACAGCGGAGTCAGTCGAAGTTTTAAAGAATATCGTTTGGTAGGTCATCACAGAGCAGACCCACTGCAGTCCTGGTAGAGATTACGGTATTGGTGGGCCACCAGAGGTGCAGACCCACTGTAGTCCTTGTAGAGATAATGGTACTGGTGGGTCATCAAAGATGCAGACCCACTGTAGTCCTGGTAGAGATTACGGTATTGGTGGGCCACCAGAGGTGCAGACCCACTGTAGTCCTTGTAGAGATAATGGTACTGGTGGGTCATCAAAGATGCAGACCCACTGTAGTCCTGGTAGAGATTACGGTATTGGTGGGCCACCAGAGGTGCAGACCCACTGCAGTCCTGGTAGAGATTACGGTATTGGTGGGCCACCAGAGGTGCAGACCCACTGTAGTCCTTGTAGAGATAATGGTACTGGTGGGTCATCAAAGATTCAGACCCACTGTAGTCCTGGTAGAGATTACGGTATTGGTGGGCCACCTGAGGTGCAGACCCACTGCAGTCCTTGTAGAAATAATGGTAATGGTGAGTCAGCAAAGACGCAGACCCACTGTAGTCCTTGAAGAGATGGCCAGCAGCCATCCGTTGTGACTGTGCAGGTGCACAATCACCATTGAAGAGTCTTGCGGATAATATAGCAAGTCCATAACCACCACTTGTGCACTCACAAAGTTTTTGGAATTGTCCTTAGAACCAGCAATGCTGTTATCCAGTCCCTTGCTGAATTATTAACACACGTGTAAACACTAACAGTCCCTACGTGTCACATATTGTCCATATAGTATGACCAACAGAAATGTGTGCAGTGAAATGAATGCTTACAAGTTACTTAGTTTGATAAACTGGTGTCAATTACGATTTTATAACATAAGAATACAATTACAAAGGTACAAAATACATCATTAAAGAACATAACAATACAGATAACATTTGCGGTAATAGGGGCTTTACAAAAGAATAGAAATAAACTTATACATCAGTGTTACAGGAATTATGACATAAGTAAACACATAAAGATCAGAAGAACTTTTGAAACAACACCTTCACATGTGAGCAACAAACCAGAATAAATAAGGTCTAAACATCTTTACAAAGTAAATAACATATTATCAATGCAAATTATATTTGAGGATAACAGTATTCCTCATCATAGTTCATGTAGCTGAGTATTAGAAGAGAAAAAAGTTCTATGAAACAGTACGCAGAGACAGGAAGAAAACAAATACACAAGGGTACACAAACACATAGTGGGATAACACAAGGAAAGGACAGGGTTTCTTTTACTGCAGTATTTTGCAAACAAAACTTTCTTTACTTCTCGGAGATCTCCCTTCGTTCCTCATTATTTCCAAAAAGTCCTATCAATACCTGCTTTCTCTACTCTGTTCATATTTCTTTCAAAATAATTACGGATCATTGTACAATACTCATTTTGGCCCAAAACGTTTTCATATACCTTCAATGCATTTCTTTCCATTCATCACCACTAGTTTCTTATATAGTCTACCCCCTCTTAAGCTAACTTAAATCTACTGAGCTCAGATGCTAAACTAAGGGACGAGGCAATGCAGCAGCACAGAACAATTAACACAAACAGCAATGACAAAAAAGTGCAGATTTGCAAAGGAAGCAGCATTTTAGAAATTAGCGAAGCAATTGCAATATTACGACTAATATAAGGCAATGTGCAGCAAACAAGAAAAATAAATCTGGCTTAGCAGAGTAACACAAATTAAAATTCAGTAGCACTATGCCTGGCAAACAGCGTAACTTATACCTAAACATGACAAAGTTCAAGCAGAAAAAGTATTACACTAAAAATGGCCATGTCTAATACCTATGTCACATCTTAACACTAGAGTGATGCATCACAAGAACTTACACTAGCAGATAAGTTACCAAATCGTAAAGAAATTATTTATGCAATTCCTGTGAAGGGAAATGTCTATTTATGTGCCCTCGTTTTCTTGGAAGTAGATCATAAATTTCTTATTGACTCGATCTGTAGGCATAAAATAACTATATTAGTACATATATTAAATTTTATTTTAACCAATGCTGCAGTGCAGCTAGAAACTAGATATTAAACAAAATGAGTAAATATGTATGAAGGAAGGCATGAAACATCATTCATTAGCCATAGGGCATTTCATAAGGTAGTACAGAAAATCTCTCAACTCCCGTAGAAAGACGCTTGTCATAATCAGGTGTGCAGATGTAAAAATGTTTCCAAGTTATTATTAGCGTGTCGTATTTACGATGCTTTCTACAAAGGAATGTCAATAGCGAGGATAATGGCCTCCCCTTTTTTTTTCTACCACCTAATGGCTTTTTCTCAAGGCAGCTGGCACACCTGGCCGCTCACAACGTATTACGTCACGGTCACTTACCTTTCATACCGAAATATTGACGACAGCAGTTTTCGGTACAGCGACGGTCTCATATAAAAATTTCATAGGTCAAGAATTTGCGTTATAAATCTATAGAAACAAAATCGTATGAATATAACAGTGTCCAAAAAATTTTCGCCGGCATTGTGATACATTCACGCATTTACACATATTTCATAACTCTTAAAGTACGATTCTCGGTTTACAACATCCTTTTTCACCAGTCAGAGTCCCTACCTTCTATTCATTATTCATATACATATAAACACGTAATCACATTCCTTATATAGCATCAGCTTATTGATCATAAACATAACGCAACAGCATAATACACATCGTCGTCGTAAAAATAACATCATAACACCTCAGTCAAATCTCAAAATCGTCGTAGCTTCCTGCAATAGTTTCAAAACCTAAAAAAATTCTCTGCTCATTTCAATAGTGTCATCAACCTCAAACGTACCTTAAAAATCATGATCTCATACCAAATACATCATTCAAAGCTCTCATAGTATCACAATGGTTCCGAAAAAATATGAAGAGTTTACAAAGTACTGACAAAATACAATTTCATAAGTGTGAAGTTATCCAACGGTGTAATTACGTAAACATCTGTCAGTGACGTAAAATAAATGTTTGTCTCTCTCAGTTAAATGATCAGATAGCTGTGTAATTTATGTGTTAGAGAAATATGGTACCGATGTGTAAAGTTGTATAAGCAAATACCATATTAGCTAGGGCCCCTTGTGCTTGCCAAACACATGGTACCCAAAGTAGGCGTGTACCCCTCTGAGGATTAATGTAATTATACCCTCAGGTGTTACAGATTACAGCAACGGAATGAAATGTATCACGGAAAACCTTTGTATCATTGTACTTCAAATATCTTTAAAAAATAAATGTTTTAAGTACAAAATTAATCACTCAAATGCGTGTCCTGTAGCGCTAAATGTGCGTCTTGCTGTAAGATAATTCTATGGAACTGTCGTAGTTATCGTCCTCTGTAAGCAAAGTTCTGCTGAAGTCAATGTACTTACCTCATGATAAACAAAAGTGAAATGCTTTGCGTATAGATATCTTAGTTATTACGCTTATTGCCGTGATGAAGAAAGTACTGTGCTGTGACGTATTGTTGTACTACGGAAAAGGCAGTCTCATTGTAGCTATACCACAAAAGTTACTACTAAAACATGTTTTACTTTCCAGAATAATACAGAAAAACTGTGCAGATATAAAACAGATACACCGCAAAAGCAACATTGTAAATTGTCACTCATTAGTAGTGTCGTGATAAAATCGTGTAGCTGTCACATAAACTAACCTCTGTGTCATCTGGTATCTCACAGAAAGTACTTTAAATCCAGAATGTATTTTCAAGTAAACCAAAATGTTGCATTAAAATCTCATTAGCAGTACTGGTAAATGTTCTAAGTATGTAAACCTTGTAGTCGTTACGTAATCATGCAACTAACACGCAAGAATGTACACACACAATGACACTGTGACGTCTGTTCACTATAACAATGCATTCGTAATTCCTGTTTAAATAAGTTCTCTTGGTTCTTGACTGGATATTTAACTTCAAACATTGTTGCATGTTAACAGTTTCTTAAGTCTGACAAAACATACTAGAAATGTGAAGTGAAAAGTTTTATGGCAAAGACAAATTTAAAAAGCAGATTATCTTTCAATAAACGGTTTTACATGTGAAATGTGGTGTAAACCTTTACTCTTCATAGTACTCAGACTTTCAACTGAAAAGCAATTGTCATGTTTTATACATCAGTGAAGAATGCTAAAATTTTTCTCAAGGCTAGCGTCTTATGTTATTTTTCTCGGAGCCAGCGGGCGCACGCGGCTGCTTGCTGTGCGAGTCATTGTCTGTCTCTTTGTTGGCGCGCGCCGTTATTGGAATTAGGAGACCTAACTTCTACAAATTCACTCTGACGAGAAGGCCCTGCCCTGTTTAAATCCCGCCAGTTCTGATGCACTTCAGGTCTGTCGTTCCGATCATATCGTCTGTCGTCATGTCGGTAGATTCCATAGTTTCTTTCTTGTCGGTCACGAGGTGCAGAATTTCTCCCTGAATCGTAACTGCGCGCTGGACCGTTGCGTCTGAAGTTATTCTGCCTCCCGTAATAATAATTATTTTGGTTCCCATATTGTCTGTTTCTCTGATTGTCTCTGTAATAGTCATTACCGCGGAGAGGTGATCTTTCCCTGTAATTATTACTACTCTGCCAACGGTTGTCATACGGGTGGTGTCTGTTTTGGTCACGATTTACGTTATAAGAATAGCCTTGTCGTGTATTATTTCTGTGATCGCGGAATTGTGACAGATGTGACCTGTAATTGTTGTGCTCCTGTTCTCGCATTCCGCGATTGTCAGTGTCAATTTCCAGTTCTTGTAACAGTCCCTGAAAAGCTTCAATGTCGTCTTTGCAACGTCCTGCCAAAATAATATGTCGTAAATGTTCAGGTAATTTGATTAAGCAAATTCGGATGAGTTCTGAGGGGCTGTATGGGTTTGAAAGATACTGATTCTTATGCAACATGTCTTCAAAATATTTCATAATACTGGAAAATTCAGATTGTTCGAAACGTTTCATCATTATGATGCTATGTTTTACTCGGTCTTGTGTGGCTTGAGACCAATATGCTGAGAGGAAGGCATGACAAAAATCTCCTTCACTGTGACAATCGTGAATGACCGATCGCATTCTTACAGCTGGTTCATTCTACAAGTAGCCACACATAAATTCTAACCTGTGCTCCAATGACCAGTTGGGAGGAAAACAATGAGAGAATTGATGGAGCCACGCTTGTGGATGAATGTCGTTGGCAGAATTCTTAAATGTTTTGAATTTACGTGTAGTAATAGATTAGATTAGATTAGATTAGATTAGATTAATACTAGTTCCATGGATCATGAATACGATATTTCGTAATGATGTGGAACGAGTCGAATTTTCCAATACATGACATAATTAGGTTAATTTAACAACATACTTAAGTTAATATAACAACTTTATTTTTTGTGTTTTTTGTTTTTCTTTATTTTTTATTTTTGTTTTTTTAATATTTTTTTCTTTTTTTCTTAATTTATATCTAAAAATTCCTCTATGGAGTAGAAGGAGTTGTCATTCAGAAATTCTTTTAATTTCTTCTTAAATACTTGTTGGTTATCTGTCAGACTTTTGATACTATTTGGTAAGTGACCAAAGACTTTAGTGCCAGTATAATTCACCCCTTTCTGTGCCAAAGATAGATTTAATCTTGAATAGTGAAGATCATCCTTTCTCCTAGTATTGTAGTTATGCACACTGCTATTACTTTTGAATTGGGTTTGGTTGTTAATAACAAATTTCATAAGAGAGTATATATACTGAGAAGCTACTGTGAATATCCCTAGATCCTTAAATAAATGTCTGCAGGATGATCTTGGGTGGACTCCAGCTATTATTCTGATTACACGCTTTTGTGCAATAAATACTTTATTCCTCAGTGATGAATTACCCCAAAATATGATGCCATATGAAAGCAATGAGTGAAAATAGGCGTAGTAAGCTAATTTACTAAGATGTTTATCACCAACATTTGCAATGACCCTTATTGCATAAGTAGCTGAACTCAAACGTTTCAGCAGATCATCAATGTGTTTCTTCCAATTTAATCTCTCATCAATGGACACACCTAAAAATTTGGAATATTCTACCTTAGCTATATGCTTCTGATTAAGGTCTATATTTATTAATGGCGTCATACCATTCACTGTACGGAACTGTATGTACTGTGTCTTATCAAAATTCAGTGAGAGTCCGTTTACAAGGAACCACTTAGTAATTTTCTGAAAGACAGTATTGACAATTTCATCAGTTAATTCTTGTTTGTCAGGTGTGATTACTATACTTGTATCATCAGCAAAGAGAACTAACTTTGCCTCTTCATGAATATAGAATGGCAAGTCATTAATATATAATAAGAACAACAAAGGACCGAAGACTGACCCTTGTGGAACCCCATTCTTGATAGTTCCCCAGTTTGAGGAATGTGCTGATCTTTGCATGTTACGAGAACTACTTATTTCAACTTTCTGCACTCTTCCAGTTAGGTACGAATTAAACCATTTGTGCACTGTCCCACTCATGCCACAATACTTGAGCTTGTCTAGCAGAATTTCATGATTTACACAATCAAAAGCCTTTGAGAGATCACAAAAAATCCCAATGGGTGGTGTTCGGTTATTCAGATCATTCAAAATTTTACTGGTGAAAGCATATATGGCATTTTCTGTTGAAAAACCTTTCTGAAAACCAAACTGACATTTTGTTAGTACTTCATTTTTACAGATATGTGAAGCTACTCTTGAATACATTACTTTCTCAAAAATTTTGGATAAAGCTGTTAGAAGGGAGATTGGACGGTAATTGTTGACATCAGATCTATCCCCCTTTTTATGCAAAGGTATAACAATAGCATATTTCAGTCTATCAGGGAAAATGCCCTGTTCCAGAGAGCTATTACACAGGTGGCTGAGAATCTTACTTATCTGTTGAGAACAAGCTTTTAGTATTTTGCTGGAAATGCCATCAATTCCATGTGAGTTTTTGCTTTTAAGCAAGTTTATTATTTTCCTAATTTCAAAGGGAGAAGTGGGTGAGATTTCAATTGTATCAAATTGCATAGGTATGGCCTCTTCCATTAACAGCCTAGCATCTTCTAATGAACACCTGGATCCTACTATATCCACAACATTTAGAAAATGATTATTAAAAATATTTTCAACTTCTGACTTTTTGTTCGTAAAGTTTTCATTCAATTTGATGGTAATACTGTCTTCCTCTGCTCTTGGTTGACCTGTTTCTCTTTTAATAATATTCCAAATTGTTTTAATTTTATTATCAGAGTTGCTGATTTCAGACATGATACACATACTCCTGGATTTTTTAATAACTTTTCTTAATATAACACAGTAGTTTTTATAATTTTTGATAGTTTCTGGGTCACTACTCTTTCTTGCTGTCAGATACATTTCCCTTTTGCGGTTACAAGATATTTTTATACCCTTAGTAAGCCATGGTTTCTTACGAGTATATTTAACTATTTTCTTGGGGAAGCAGTTTTCAAATGCATTTACAAAAATGTCATGAAATAAATTATATTTTAAATTGGCATCAGGTTCACGGTACACCTCATCCCAGTCTAACTGCTGTAGG
Source organism: Schistocerca nitens (assembly GCF_023898315.1). Taxonomy (NCBI): domain Eukaryota; kingdom Metazoa; phylum Arthropoda; class Insecta; order Orthoptera; family Acrididae; genus Schistocerca; species Schistocerca nitens. Next base: position 181,642,567 of record NC_064622.1, on the reverse strand, counting down.
CTTTCCCTGAAATTTGCAATTGTTAAATCGTTGACTGAACGTACCACTTTGGAGGACTGTTTAGTATTGCTGAATGGAGCTATGTCATATATTGTAACTAGCTGTGCACCATGATCAGAAAGACCATTCTCAACAGGCTGAGCATTTATCTGGTTAAACTTATCTTGGTCTATAAAGAAGTTATCTATCAGTGAGCTGCTATCCTTTACCACCCGAGTAGGAAAATCAATAACGGGTGTCAAATTGAAAGAACCGAGTAATACTTCAAGGTCATTTTTCCTATTACCCTCTTTCAGAGAATCTACATTGAAGTCCCCACAAATAATAATTTGCTTCCCCCTGTCTGACAGATAGCACAACAAGGAGTCCAAATTTTTCAGAAATAGATGAAAATTTCCTGATGGGGACCTATATACAGTTACAATTATAAATGTGCCTTTATTTAATTTAAGCTCACAGGCACATGCTTCTATATGTTTCTCTACACAAAACGTTTTTGTTTCTATACTTTTTGCACAATGATAACTTTTGACATATATGGCAACTCCTCCTTTCTCCATATTTTCTCTCATTACATGTGCAGAGAGCTTATATCCACTTACATTTACCTTATCCATATCAGTAACAATGGGATGCTCAGACAGGCATAGTATATCTATTTCATTCTCAGCTTCTAAATCTTCTAAACAAACCAGAAGCTCATCTACTTTATTCTTTAAACTCCCAATATTTTGATGAAATATACTTACATTATTTTTAATTATACCTTTATGAGAACCTTTCCTTATTCTAACATTTGCAGTACTCTCCTGTCTGAGTTTCTCATTGTGCTTAGGCCTAGTTCCTATACCAGTGGTCACACGGTGTTCAGAGAGGCAGATTATGTCAACTGGGTTGGGTGACTTTAATTCATCAATGCAATTACCTAGGACTGAGCTACAACTTGGTGGAAATAAAATTTCTGGTGATTGGTGAAAATTTATAATTGATAGCTGTGATTGGTGATCCAATGTGCTAGAATTGTGCTGTTTAATTTCTTTCCTAAACTGAAGATTTGTTTCAATCCTGACCTCTCGTAGAACTTGACATCTTTCTGTCTTACCTATCCTAAAAAAGGTGCTGCTCCAACACCTGTAACCACTGGTATTTTACCATTCATGGCAGTGCCTCCCCCCCTTAAATTTCCTGCTATTACCCCAGCCAGTTTCCCCTTCCCTTTCCTGTTGAGATGTAGGCCGTGCCTGGTATAGTCCCACCTACTGAGATAATCAACAGGAACCACACCAATATGAGCCCCCGCACCCGACCCAAGCAGCCGTTCCAACTCCAAATTAACTCTCCCAACAGAAGAGTCCAAATGAGGCCGGTCATGACGTCTCAGGACAGATACAAATTCAACATTGGTGTGTCTCGATGCCGACGCAATCTTTACCAGGTCACACTCTATACTGTACCCAGGATCTCTGTCAATGCTGTTCCCTGGCCCTCCCACAATAACCACGGTGTCTTCCCTGGTAAATCCTTTACAGAGTGAACCTAAATCCTCTGTCACCTGATCCAGACTAGCACTTGGTTTGAAAAAATTTGTGACCTGGTATTCTGGTCCTAATTCCTCCTGCAGAAGTTGGCCTACACCTCTGGCATGAGAACTGCCTAACAACAAAACTTTCTTCCTTTTCGATAACTTTCCTACATTCTTTTTCAATTTCCTATTGAAAGTTTGTTGTGTCCTGTCTACACCTACCTCTGCTTGAGGCTCATCAGTTTCTAACTGAAGCAACAGGTCAAACTTATTTTTGACATTCACCACAAAACTGTCAGACTTAGTTCTAGGCCTGTTCCTTCTGCTACCTGTTGCCACTTCCCACCTCTCTTTGCCCTTCTCCCTCCTTAACCTGTCCAGATCTTCCCTAGCCTGATCTAGCTCAGCCTGAAGGGCAGCAATTTTCCCCTCCTGTTCCACTATCTTCCTATCTCTGCTGCAAATCCTACATAACCACTGATGAGCCTGATCCACTTTCCCAACACCCACGCCACTGCAGTCCCCCCAGTGAAAAAAACTACTACATCCATCACACCAAACCCCGGAACTAACAATTCTACGGCAAGTCAGGCACTTCTCACTCATGGCAAAAATAATACTTTAGCTAGAATAAATCAATTAAATTACCGAAAATCAAAAAAGACGTTACAAGAATTAAGCCTATTCACAAATGTATATAAGCAAGTTTCTGATTTAAAATTCCGCTGTTTTTCTGAGATCTGTATTAAAACAATGAAGGTATACGCTATTTATTATATATTTCACTCGATGGAATGAAAAAAAGGACAATTAAACGAGATACTTTAACTTTGATTCTCCAAAAACGTTACGAGAATTAGGCCTATAAACAAATGTATATAGGCAAGTTTCTGATATAAAGTTACGCTGTTTTTCTGAAATCTGTATTAAAACAATGAAGTTATACGCTATTTGCGGTAGTTTACTTATTTGTTACCGAGAAACTAGTTAAATTATCGTGAAACAAGAAACAAACACGTTTACAAAATTTAAGCCTAAGCGCGACTTCGCGAAGTTACGATCTTTTTGTGTTTTCTGAAAAAATACGCAAAGAAAAGTGAAACCTTTAATGGCAAGACTAAACGATACACTAATGCACGTATTTAATTTGTTGTCGGCGTTAAACTAAATTATATTACTGTCTAAATCACTTATCTTTCTGGAAATGGTTTCTGGCGTCACTTACTCGGCGGCCATCTTGGAAATAAACAGCTTATAGTCAAAATCATCGTGTCGGCGAGTCGCATATCGGTCTTTGTTACGTCGTGTCGGCGGTTCCATCTCAAAATCCAATGCGCCTTGTCAATTTCTTTCATAATTTCCGAAGTGTCCTGTGTTATTATTTTGTGGTTGTTCCGTATTTCTATGTCCCTCTTCCCGTGTTGGAGCGCGAGTGTCCTCTGAAATACGTAATTCTTGTATTACCTGTGTCAGCTGATCTTGTACTTACCGGATTTCTACTTGGTGTTGCGTATTAATTTGATTCAGATTTTGTTTCAGTTTCCTAATTTGTTCGCTCTCTTCTGTGTCATTAAAGACTACCGGTTTTGTGTCATTCAGATTATCATCTACCTTCGTAGATAAATTATTTAGCTGATCCGAAAGTTCAACTACTTTCTCTGATAATGTACTAATTTCCTCCATGTGTCTTTCTACTGTGTCCTTTAAGTTTTCCTGGGTTTTTGCAAGTTGCGTAACCGAATCGGTAGATGCAACTGAGTCAATTTTAGCTTGCAAGGTCTCATGATTTTCATGAACAATAATTTGCAGTTCTTTTATGGCTACTTCGTGATTCTGTAATGCATTTTCATGCCGCGAAAAAATAGGTTGAAAATGCTCACAAATTTGTGTTTTTACATCATTACAGACTTTTTGACATTTCGATTCAATGTTATGTAACTCAGTAGTTAAATCTTCACGTGTTTGTTCAAGCTTATTTTCCACTGAGTCTAACTTTTGAAGCTTTTGTTCCATTGCGTCTAACTGTTGCTGTGTTTGTCTCTGGTGTTGTTCCATTGTGTCTAATTTTTCAAGCTTTTGCTGTGTTTGTCTCTGATTTTGTTCCATTTGTTGCATTAATTGCAATAATAATGTATTAGTGTCCGGAATCTGTTTCTCTATGCTTTTTGGCAGTGCATTTGCACCAGCAACATTCACATTTTGACAAGCAGAAAATGTGTCTTGACTCATTTGAGAAAACGGTGAGGACCCAAAACCTAAGTCTACAGTATTTGCAATATTGTGTTCTGTCATTCCCGATTCCTGAGGCGAGCTGTTGCCGACCGATCGATCGATAATGCTTCCCTGCTCACTATTTGTTTCACTGTCTACGCCATTGTTTACCACCCGCTCCATTTCCCTATGCACAGTTACCAAATTACTACTTTGAATATTAGTTAATTCATTACACGGTGGCGCTAACACACTGCTTTCGTCTTCGCTGTCATTTCTCAATTTACTTTGGAGCCTAGTGTTACGTTTTTCATACGCCATCATTGTCACAGTATTTCACACGACAACACAGAAAAACACAATTTGAAGAGCAAAAATAAGAGAACACATTAACATAACACTGAAAATAATATTTAGTTAATTGCAGCTGCGAAATACTTGGTGCAAATCTACATACATGCCACAACTGTTTTACTGTACAACAATGAAAGGCTGCAACTACAAAGGAGATTCTCTCTACAATTACGCGCTAGCAATAAACAAAATCTACACTAATTACACAAACTACAAGAAAAAATCAGAAGATTCCAGTGAGGTATCCTAGGCTAAGGGTCGACATATGAAACTTCCCCTTTCAACAATTATACACGACTGTCCTTAAACTGACACACAATATTTTTATTAGCGCAACGCAATCTGACTTTAAATAATCTCTACAAGAGAATGGCCCTGACTAACATTAACCTGTACTTTTCACAAATCACTTACCTCACAAAAATCTTGGTTACTCCCACTACTGCAATACAGCAAGCGCCACTACTGCCAGCTAAATAAAAGATTCAAACTATGGAAGGCACTAACTACTGATAGGGATAGTTAGCAAATGAAAGATATTAATAGAGAACAAACAATGTATTTACCTTGATATCATCATATATAAATATAGCAGTTCATGACAAATTTTAAAACTCCGCCATCTCTCTCCCCACATCCACCACTGCTGGCGGCTCACCTCCAACTGCGCAACGCTACGCGCTGTTCACAGCCAGCTGCCTAACACTACAATGGCGAGTATTACAACAATGCAAAGCAGCCACAGACTGCACACAGCACAGCCAGTGATTTTCCTACTGAGATGGCGTTACCAATAAAAAAACCTAAACAGCCTACTTACAACTGTGTGCCTGTGAAACTGGAGTGAGTCGCTCAAGTGTTCGGCGAATTCTGGAGACAGCAAAATTGGACGTGCTACATCCCACGACTGCTGCACGCAATGAACGAGGACGACCCAGATCGTAGAATGGAGTACTGCGAGTGGTTTACTAACATGGTGCGCAGCCGGCCGCGGTGGTCTAGCGGTTCTAGGCGCTCAGTCCGGATCCGCGCGGCTGCTACGGTCGCAGGTTCGAATCGTGCCTCGGGCATGGATGTGTGTGATGTCCTTAGGTTTGTTAGGTTTCAGTAGTTCTAAGTTCTAGGGGACTGATGACCACAGATGTTAAGTCCCATAGTGCTCAGAACCATTTGAACCATGGTGCGCAACGATGAAGAGTTTGCAGATATGATTGTGTTGTCTGATGAGGCACAGTTCAAGCTCAATGGTACAGTAAATCGTCACAATTGCATCTATTAGGCCGCCGAAAATCCGAACGTCCATGTAGACAAAGCCGTGAATTTGCCAGGAATAAATGTGTGGTGTGGGTTGCTTTACCGGGGCTTGATTGGGCCTTCTTTGACGGCACAGCTACCGGTGAGGTGTACCTTCAGAAGCTTCAGACATCCATTTTACCTGCCATGGGAGACTTGTATGGAGACGGAAGAGCTTACTTTCAACAAGATGGTGCCCCAGCCCACTACCAAAATCGCGTTTGGGCGTATCTCGACGAAAATCTACGAGGAAGATAGATAGGCCGTAGAGGTGCTGTGGATTATCCACCACGTTCTCAAGACCTAACTCCTCTGGACTTTTACCTGTGGGGAACTCTAAAGGACGTCGTTTATCGACAAAAGCCACCCACATTGGACGAACTTCGAGAATCCATCGTACATACATGTGGAAATATCCAACTGAACACGTTGCAGTCAGTAGTTCGTGCTGCAGTTCGGCGGCATCATTTGTGTGTGGACGTTAATGGTGACCATTTCGAACACCTACAGTGACATCTTTAAGTTGGACTTTAAGCTACTCTTTCACCAAAAATGAGACAACTCCGTCAATTAGTTTGCAATTTATGGACTTTTAAACAGTGGATAAATTTTTTAGACCCCTCTGTATGTGTCCTCCTGCTGCGTGGATACACTTGCTTCTAAATTGTAGGTCACGCAGTTTTATTAATTGTTTACTGTGATGAAACATCTGGTGTATCCCAATTTACACGGGCAGCAAACGCGGGTTGTATAGTTATCTGAAGAGGAGTAGAAAAAATTTATTCGGATTGTCTTCCTACTTCCAGGCTCTTTCAGGCACTTCACCTGAAAAACCACTTCTCCTTTAGATATAGGTGATCACAATGCTTCTAGTGCGGTCATGATGATGATGATACGGTCCCATACTCCGAGGAGCATAGGGGACGATGCGGGAGACCCGCACCGCTGTACTAGGCAATGTCCTAGCGGAGATGGTTTGCCATTGCCTTCCCAGGTAACACACAGTTTAGAACGCTAGATACTGTGAAAAGTATTTCAGTTCGATATGAAGCACCGAAGGCCTTTACGGAAGCTGACTGTGGGGTAATAATTAAAGTCCGCCGGCCGGGGTGGCCGAGCGGTTCTAGGCGCTACAGTCTGGAACCGCGCGACCGCTACGGTAGCAGGTTCGAATCCTGCCTCGGGCATGGATGTGTGGATGTCCTTTGGTTGGTTAGGTTTAAGTAGTTCTAAGTTCTAAGGGACTGATGACCTCAGAAGTTAAGTCCCATAGTGCTCAGAGACATATATATATATATATATATATATATATATATATATATATATATATATATATATATTAAAGTCCTTCCTAACCATTCACTTTCATAGATAGCACCTGCTGTAAGTTCAAATTTGATAGAAAAGTTGCTTTTACAGCGGTTGCCAATATTTGTTTTAAAAGCTTGACCTAAAGTGGATCTTTTTAAAATAATGAAATTCCTCAATTCGGAATAAAGTTCACTCGTCGTGCGGCAATACCGATCGAGCTGATTGTTCCAGAATTTAAGTCCACCATCTAACCTGATGAACGCTCGTACTGCTACTCATTCAGCGCTTGATTTCTGATGGAGATCGCAAAATAACTCAGGGACGGTGTCGCTGAACCACCTTGAGTGTCCGCATACCAACCTTCACCTGGTGGAGTGGACGGCGGAGGGAAGGCCCATTCGCAGTGAATTTGTGGCTGCTTCTATCTCCAGTTAATCTGAAGCAAGCTTCAGTGATCTTCCGAATGGCAAGGAATGAGGTAGGTAGATGATCACGTCTGAACTGGATGTGTGTGAGATCGGAAATAGTTTTCTGTGAGAAAACTGTGAGGTACCAGACTGCGAATGTTAATTGTGTTGTAGATTTTCTGTGGTGGATGTGAAAGTCAGTAATCAGCCAGCAAGATTCCAACAGCAGAAGAATACTCTTTACGTGACACTGAATCCTTAAACACATTGCCTAAAACAGGTGTGTGCCCTTTTCCCACAGTCACACTCAGGCATTGAACTCTAGTTTACACGGAGCAGCGCAGCACTACGGCACAGGTTCTGAGTGGCAGCATGGTGACTTGCTGTAGATGATGCTTCAGTGTGTTGAGTTCGTGGTTGGCAGACACGGCCCCCGTGAATCGCCCGTCGCTGGCTGGCATCAACTAAAGCACTACGAACAGCGTCACCACGTGGCAGCACGCTCGGGCCAGAACTTGGGAGCTGAACATGCAGGTGTCGGGCTGACAATGAACGACTGCTGTTCAGTAGATGCTAGAAGCCCAGCAGCATTGTGGCTGTCTAGTTAAGGTTGCTGGTTCGAATACACCTAACATCTGTAAGGGCATGTGCCACGGCAATGTTATGTCTGGCTGTTATCAATGGCGATGTCAGTTATGTATAGTAACTAGAAAATGTATGCCATATGACGTACACTAGGTTGACAAAAGTCATAGGGTAGTGACGTCTACATATACAGATCACGGTAGTATCACGGACACTAGGTATTGGCGGAGCTGTCAGTTCTAACCAGACGATAAAGGTTTCCGATATTATTACGGTCACACGACCACGCATAGGACGTTCCATTTCGGAAATTTTTAGGAAATTCTATATTCCGAGATCCACAGTATCAAGAGTAGGCCGAGAATACCGAATTTCAGGCATTGCCTCTCACCACGGACAACGCAGTGGCCGGCGGCTTTCACTTAAAGACCGAGAGCAGCGATGTTTTCATGGAGTTGCCAGTGCTGAGACAAGCAACACTGCGCGAAATAAGCGCAGAATTCAACGTGCGTACGATAAACGTATCCGTTAGGAGAACGCAGCTAAATTTGTCGTTAATGTGCTATGGCAGTAGACGACTGACGCGAGTGCCTTTCTTAACAGCACGTCATCCCCTGCAGCACCTCTCCTGGGCTCGTGTCCATATTGGTTAGGCGCTAGATGAGTGGAAAAATGTGGCCTGGTTAGATGAGTACCGATTTGACTTTCAGTTGATAAGAGCTTGTGGTAGGGTTCGTGTGTGGAATGAAACCATGGACGCAAGTTGTCAAAGATGCACTGTGGAATTTGGTGGTGGCTCCATAACGCTGTGGTCTGTGTTTACGCAGAATGGACTGGGTCCACCGGTCCTGCTGAATGGATCATTGACTGGAAATAGTTATGTTCGGCTTCTTGGAGACCATTTGCAGCCCTTCATGGACTTAATGTTCCGAAACGAGGATGTAAATTTTTTATGGCATTGCGCCACAATTGTTCGCTATTGGTTTGAAGAATATTCTGGACAATTTGAGCGATCGCCCTACAAGAATCCCATCGAACATTTATGGGACATAATCGAGAGGTCAGTTCGTGCACAGAATCCCACACCGTCAACACTTTCGCAGGTAGGGACGGCTGTAGAGGCAGTATGGCTCAATATTTCGGCAGAGGGATTCCAACGACTTGTTGAGTCCCTGCCACGTCGAGTTCCTGCATTATGCCGGGCAAAAGGACTGTTGTCAACCCCGTGTATCATCCAATACTTGTACACTGTGACAGCTGTCAGTCCCATACCCTCCAGTAAAGAAGACCAAGTTGATGGAAGATTTTCAGTTGACCCTTGAGGCTTCCTGCGAAAGCGTAATCCCTCTCTTATTTTGCACTATGTAATAGAGCCGTGCTTGTGTTTATCCCGATTACGGCTGTTGGTTCACCCTCTCTGGTTTCTTTCCATATAAACGGCCTTAGTCATGTCCCGATAGGGGGGCACCCTTGAGTCAGCTTGAAGGGATATTAAACATCACGCGCGACTCTCTGGTGACTTGTCTTGCTGCCTGTTCCGCATGCTAAGAGTGCTCACTCACAGAGTCCGGAGGTGTGCTTCCCTCATTGTGGTTAGCGGCTGTTTACCGTGGACTGTGTGTCGAACTCACTTGGAGATTCCTTGCTTCCTTCTGCCTTCACAGATACGCGTTACGTCTTCTGAGGCGGCAAGTTCTTATTTCTGATGTCTTACTGGACGGGTATTTGTTTGACAGCATTCCTTGTGTCTCCGGGTAAAGCGTAGAAATAAATGTTCGTCCACCTCGTTTCCTTGTGGTTAAGCTTCGGATGCGGTTTGTAGAAATCCTAATTTTGCTAAGTGCTAAGCCCTGATAACTGTCGCAAGTTTTGAGTCTATGCCTATAGCGTCATAGCTCTCACTAGTGGCCATTATTTGGCCCGTATTTTAAAAGTGGATCAGCGTCCTTGGTAACCGTAACATCCCAAGTCAGTTGTAAAAGCGGTCACATTTTGGCCGGCCCTAGTTCCATTATTACTTGATTAAGTACAGACACGTCTCTGTGGATGGTTCTTCATAAATGTAGCATGGGGATATGTGACTGTTGAGTATACTGAACAGGTATAATCTGGCCAAAAAAATGTACATATGCTTTGCAGGAAAGTGAAGACACACCATACAGTGAAACAACGCCCTTTGGGGCAAAGTCCGTAGAGAGCAGAACTTACAGCTTACACTGGTTGTCTTAACTGGTAGATCAATTTCAGAAATGTGTGTCTGAGAACGTAGCTCAATACAATCTGTTTACTTATGTACAGTTTCCATGTGCTTATCTGCTAAGGCAAACCGTGAGCAGCCTGGACAGAAAACTAGTCAGTCCTGTGAGACATCATACTATCCGTGTACCACCGCATCTACCATTGATAATGATCTCATTATAATGATGAAGGTAATCCACAACTTTTAAGTATGGCACTTCCAGATGATGTCGCACATTGACCTACTGTAACGTCTAGTAGAAAACCCACATATTATGTAGAAATTAGAAAATTAGATGTATCATATTGTATCATTGTATAAAATTATGTTTTTTTTATTATTTATATTTGAGAATATCTGCGTCGGCGAATAATGAAAACGTCACAGACAAATGCTGAACAAAGATTAAAAAAGTATCTAGTATATAATACGTGATAAACATTAATTTCTTTGTCTTCTTAATCTGAGAGTCGTGCGAGTAAGATCTCCTGTATTGTAGTAGCGAACGCTAATGTAGCTTTCTTTTGTCAAGGCTAAGAGATGTACGCCATCACGTGTGAATTCATAAAGGTCTGTAATCATTGAGATATTTAAATGTTTTAATAGAGTTGTTTAAATGGAAACTTGCATTATTAATTGTTAAAGCTTGCTTGCCTATTATCCCATCCTGTTGAGACATTTTTCAGTTATATATAAATATTATCTGTGGTGCTGAGCTGCGCGATGAACGAAAGAACCGCTGCCGCGGCGTATTCAAACTACTTCCAATATTATTTCTTTTAGCTTCCAGACTTGCAGTGAAGATCAGCAGATTTTATGATGTGTTGCAGGTTGACGCGGGTTGCTGATAGTATATAATTCACAGTACAGATAAGTTAATGTACCTCCAAAATTTAATAAGAATCTTGCTGTGCTCTGTTCTGGTCTGGCAACTTTATAGTGAAAACGTATTATTTTAATAAGAGTCTCACGTTCTTGTGCTAGTCGTGGTATTGAATGGTGTTTTACCGAGAAACAAAATCCACTGCAAACTTTTGTTGTTGAACGATCATACGAACTGTAACATCAGTGTTCATGACAAAGTAATTTCAATTTTCAATAGCTATAAAGTAGGGAAGATATATTGAGTTTTAGCATGAGTTACAGTTACGAAAAAACGTTCCTTTAAGTGTAGGCCAGATACAGAACAATAAGATCTCAATATATATATAATTTTTTTTTAAAGGTAATGACGATAAAGAATTTCAAAGCACAGCATTGTTAAAAAGTATTTCACGTAACTCTTTACATATATGCGTTACTAAGCGAGCAATAACAAAAACAAAACCAAAATAAATAAATAAAGAGCAATAATTTACAATTCATGAGTTTTACGTGAAACTACCAAAACATGGGTGTCATGTTTACTATGTCTGAAGATGTAGAACAGGGGCGACCACAATTCTGTTCGTGATCCGTGACTCCTGGCACAAGTGCCATAGTGCTCAGCCTGGCTCACATTTCCCGCACCGCCACGGCACGCTGCCTGAGCGTGAGGATGGGAAACTGCGAATGCGCCGCATTTAAATGACAATGCAGTCACATTGCAAGCGACTTGGTTTCATATTTCATGTATCTGAATAACATAGATCACAAACAAAACAAATTTATTCAATCACTTTTTGGCTCGCTGAAGCTATAACATAACTTTTGCCTGGTACAGACTGCCTGCATACAGACAGATGCAGGGAATTTCACAGATTTTTGCACAAACTTTATCACGTAATCACGGTTTATTTAGTTTCACAATCAAAAAATAAATAGTCTTCCACATACTAAATTCATCGAAATATTACGGCACTTTTACAACCTCATTACGGATACATGGAAACTCTACCTCAGAAAAACAATTTACGCGTCTAGGAAAATTTTAACTTAAAAGGATTTGTCTTTAAATGGGGATTAATTCACAGATCCATCAGTTACATCCACACATGCACAGCGGCATTTCAAACGAAACAGCAAATAGTTTTGAAAACAGCTCGAAAACAAATGTCAGACTGACAGTGTCCTCAAAACTTTTAGAAAACTATTTTTGTAATTCTTTCAAGGCCTCAATAACTTTTTCAAAGCTCACGTTTTTTTAAAGACCTGCAAATGCACGTTGCAATGTGTTACCATGGACAGTGCGCAGTGAAGTCCATTTAAAATGTAAGGTCTGCAATCCATTCCGGCTGTTATAATTTTCATTCCTGCACTAATGTTTCCTTTCATTAATTCAACAATAGAGGTTTTTAAAATCTAAAAATTGTTCCAGGCATGCCCATTGACTTAACCAACGTACTTCGCAGCATTACATAAAACCTGAATAACTTTCGTCCGATTACATCGTAATCTGTAGCAGCTGACTCTGGGATAATGCGTGCGACTTCAGAAATTTTACTTTTCATACCACCAATTTCTTCACTTGCTCCATGGTTGCAAATCCAGTGCATAGTGCTTCTTGGTGTACAGAACAATGCACCCTGTCTGTCGATCATCGTAAGTTTTTGCTTTTAGTTGGCAAGTAAATCTTTCAATTGTTTCTGCATATTATTATGAAATCACTTCATAGCAAATTTGGAGTACTCGTCGATTGTGCGACAGCATAATATATATTGAGAGTTTTCATCCCTCTCTAATGTTATTCTTATTAAGTTTTAAAGGCATGAGAAGATATATCGGTAGACCGGTTCTTTTTATGCAAACAGCCTCTGAGAAGGGCCGAACAAATCCGAGACAGGCTCAGTGTCAACTACAGGCGGGCCACACGCCAAGCCCTGTAACATATCCCCTCGCTAAACGGTTACTGCGGAATTCTGACCGCGTTTCACGTGTGCCCAAGAGAAGTGACAAAATCCTGAATAATTTTCCGAAGAAATCTGACTCTGATTAGAGGGAGGGTGTATAAAACAAACTATTCCGAAAAATAACTTATTCCTCTCCTACTATTCTGCTGCTGTTGCACTTAATGTTACCTTACTTGGTAATTAGTGCAATCGCTAACGTGAAGTACGAAAAGGAAAGGGCCATTACAAGAATCGGCTAGGCCACAACAACTCAAGTGAAATGACTTATACGGTCGCAGGTTCGAATCCTGCCTCGGGCATGGATGTGTGTGATGTCCTTAGGTAAGTTAGGTTTAAGTAGTTCTAAGTTCTAGGGGACTGATGACCTCAGAAGTTAAGTCCCATATTGCTCAGAGCCATTTGAACCATTTGAAATTACTTAAAACGATTAGTAATTACGAATGTCAGCTCAGTAGGACGATTGCTATTCGATAAATTAGTTTCTGCTGTCACCTCGGCTGGTAATATCAATGATCTACACTTTCTCTTTTTCCGCAGTTGTGGCGATTGGTGCATTGTTCCAGATCTCGATCTGTCTGAAGTCGAAAGTCACATAGTAATTCCGTATGTTAGGTTGCGACAACCTCTTCTGGCTTATGATCCCACAGTTTCTTATAACTGGCAGATTGTAATTTTGGACACAATTTCCGGTGGTTTATTCACGCCACAGCATGGCGCCTCTGCTTGTAACAATTCTGATCGATCTTTTTTCGCAACAGCTCAGGATTTGATTTATTGTTTCGCCAACTTCTTGGGTCTTTCCTTGATTTCTCGATTTTTTTTACATTAGTTCTAATGGCTTCTTCCTGTTCAGCGGAAATCAGTCCTTCTGAAACTTCCTGGCAGATTAAAACTGCATGCCGGACCGAGACTCGAAGGCAAAGGTCTAGAGTTCGAGTCTCAGTCCGGCACACAGTTTTAATCTGCCAGGAAGTTTCATATCAGCGCACACTCCGCTGCAGAGTGAAAATCTCATTCGGTAATCAGTCCTTCCCTTTCATTTTTGGGATTCTATTAGTCAACCAAAGCCAAGTCTTTTCTACTTCTTTTTGCTTTCAGTATCCTCTGAAAGCTATCCGTGCAGTACTTTACTGCACAGGCGGTCAGTCAGTCTCTGACCGGTACTGATTCTGGTTTTGCTTTACTTTGAAAAGTTTGACACTCAAGACTGATGATTTTTGGTTATCTTTCACATAGTCTACCGGTGCCTCTTTATTTCCGCTGTTAGTCTAACTTAAACGTCCTTTACTGCCTTTTTCTCTGGGAAAGTACACCCTGTCGATGTCATTGTGAGGGAGAAGTGCATGGTGAATTTCCTGTCCAGATTGTCCACCTGTGCTTATGTACAATTCATTACGCCTTCAGTGTATCTTATGATGGGACGGCCCATGTACTGACTGTATGTTACTACTGCCTCCATTCAGTTTGCTTTTCAAAATTTCTCTAACTCTTTGAGGGGTGCTCTTTGTTGATCAACTTTTTACATGACAGTGCCTGATGTTGTCCTGCTGCAAACTACATAGGTATTTTTAGGCTTTTGTCCGCCGGCAGTTGATGGCGTCCTTATTTGGCATTTCGATGTCTTCAGTTTTTCAGACTTTTCCATTGTTTAGTGCTAGTTTGGTGCACTCTTTTAAGCCGAATTCCATGCTGATGAAATTGTTGAATATTTAGCCTCTATTTTTAGCGTTTGTATTTCAGTTTCTCGTTTTCCGTAAACTCTCAGGTCACGCATGAATAGCAGCCTGGACATTTTCTGAGAAATTCTCGCTGTTCACTAGCTCATATTTGTTTCCTGTAAGATGGATGTCATTGGAATTAAGGTGACTATGAACATCTGCGGGAGCTGCGAGTCCCTCCGGAAAATGCCCCTCTGAGTGTTGGTTAGTTCGTAACTTTCTATTCCGAGAAATATTTCTGTCTACTAGTGCTCCATCGAATTTTCTGCGAAATTTATTGATATTTTTACTGGCCCCGCTGGTTTCCAGTTACTTTGTGATCCAAGTTGTAACGTTGTGAATCAATATGCAATAGCATTTACTGCACTGCTTTGCAGTATGGCTCGTAGCTTTGGAGCCGTTGGCGGTGATAGAAACAGCCGCTTGTATCAGCGTGACTTATTCGAACCTGTCGCTAGCCCAGCTGTGGGAAGCGGTACATGTGTCAGTTCGAGCGACAGAATATTCAAGCCCCTAAGAATCTAAATAAACTGTATCAAATATTATTCAATGTAGTTAAAAGTCAATATACTGCCCTTTGTTATTAAAAAGATTTTGTAAAAATTTCAGCTTTCTAGCTAGCATACTTTCGGAGTTAGGACAAATTTCCTAAAATACCCCAAACTGACACTTGTAAGGTTAAAGTCAGTATTGATTCATAACAGCTTGTCTTTTAGTATCGTTTGGAATCATTACTGAACTTCACAAAATGGCAGAACAATTTATTTAGATTTTCATGATTAAAAAAGGTTAACTACTTTTCATTTTTCGTAATATAAAATTGTGAGAAGATTATTGTTTAGTTAATATGCTGTTGTGTGAGTAAATGAGAATGAGTAAGCGTGTGTATGTGGGACATACGAAATTCAATACTATATGATGTACAGCATTACGTAACTGTGTCATGGGAAAGCTGTGTTTTCCCCACCTTACTGACGACGTACATCCAAGGGTAGTTGCTTTTGTAAGAAGGCAACCAGAATAGACGTTTGTAGAGTAATAGTTTTCTAAAGTTATTTCAAGATTAGTTTTCTTTTCATTTGGTTTTGTTAAACATGTTATCAATATTTGAATGATGAAGTGACGTATATGCATCTGCGAATAATGATTGGCGTAGGACAGTTTTAGCGCAAAAATGATCTCGAAGGATTGTTTTGATTGGCGGGTCATTTTGAACAACCAATCAGAGTTAAGCACTTCCCGCGCATTGGAAGTAGTTGTAGGTTCTGGAAGGAACGGCATTAGTCAGTCGCTAGTCAGCTATCGGACATGCAGGTCATGTTGAACGCTTCCGTCCTTATTATGTGTAAAACGAAGAAGTAATTGGCTTCTCGCGTCCAGATTGTGTGGCCGTAATAGTAGTTGCATTTACGGACAGTTTTGTGAAGTTTGGAAGTTTCTGGATTGTTTTGCTGGAAAGAGAACCGCACGTGAACCTTCGGCCTTTGTAAAATTCCGCGCAGCATGTTTCATATTCGTCTATGGAAAATTTGGCGAGCAATTTCTTTGTTAGTTATCCACTGAAAAAGCACCGAACACGAAATTCGTATATTGTAGCAGAGTAATGATTGTAAGTCGCGTGATAATTCGGATTGGACTTAAGTACATTCCTGGCTGCCTTGTGTGTACTGGGTTGTCTGAACTATGAGATGAGGACAGTGATATTATTCGTTAATTAAATACGGGCTGATGGCAAGTTTTGTTTTGAACCTAAAGAAATAAAAGAACTTGTTGCAGAATTTTGACATTTTTCTAAAGAGATGAAGCAATCGCCTTCCACCCGAAAATTGTTATGAGATATTACAGGGTAGTTTACTACCAGAGCTTACGCGGACTTTGCGAATGTAAGTATTGACAATGTTTTTCTTCAACGCTGCGTTTAACGCCGTCTGAACAGCATCTACGTATGCAGAGAAACGGGCTGGTGATCATACGCTGTACTGCGGTAGGTTGAACTTGTGTAGTGCACAGTGCGACGAGAGACAGTGATCAAACAATTATGCAACATTTAACATTTAACCCCACCACCCGCAAAGTGTGTGGCAGCGAGTCGAAGCTTTAATTTTGCGACTACTCGTTAGGAGCAGAACTGTTTCCGGAATTTTTAGTTATCGAGAACCATCTTGTAGTTCAAAGGGTGGTCTCTGTTGCGCCTGCTTTTTTTTTTTTTTTTTTTTTTTTGTTCTCGGCCAAGGTTCGAGTCCTTAGGATAATTTAGGTTAAGTAGTGTGTAAGCTTAGGGACTGATTACCTTAGCAGTTAAGTCCCATAAGATTTCACACACATTCGAACATTTTTTGTAACCTTTTTGTTACACTGGATTGATTTATTCTGCCAGGAAGAACTCATTCCTGTCGGCTACAATCTGCCATTAATACATTTCCAAGCTGTTAGCCATTTTCTGATGTTTCATGTTTGCAGCGTTGCGCGAAACACTTCCACATCTCTACTGTTATTATTCACTGCTAATATTTGTGTTTGTAATTATACGTTTTCACATAATAATTTCTCTGAAGCGCGTAACTGAACCAGAAGTACTCTTTGAGACCTTTTTTTAATATTTTTTGTGATGTACTATTCGTGGCCTGACGTACGAGAGGGCCTTAAGGCCCTAATTGGCCAGTCATGATTAAATAAGTTCAAATGGTTCAAATGGCTCTGAGCACTATGGAACGTAACATCTGTGGTCATCAGTTGTCTAGAACTTAGAACTACTTAAACCTAACTAACCTAAGGACATCACACACATCCATGCCGGAGGCAGGATTCGAACCTGCGACCGTAGCGGTCACGCGGTTCCAGACTGAAGCGCCTAGAACCGCACGGCCTAACCGGCCGGCGATTAAATAAGTAAATAAAAATATTTTATTGTGTGAGTGTTTTAGAGAGTTGTCAAAATTCTCTCGTAAGTACTACAATAATTAAATAAATAATAAAATTTTACGGTTACGCCGCAGTATGACTGAGTGCTCTAGATAGGCGTCAAGATTCTCACGGAAGTAGGACAGAGTAGGAAGACGTGTCCCAGGCTGCCTATGCTCTCAGGGGTCAGAAGGTCCGCTAGAGGCCCACTCCTGTTAGCCGTCCGTCGACAGCTCAGTGTGTGACTCGGTGATGAGGTCGGACCTACCTGCTGCCTACCGCGGTCGATATCTGGCTCTTGGACGCACCGCGCCGCCCTCACGCTGCCGTCCCACTACCCTTTATCCTCCGCATTCCGGCGCACCGCACCCGCCTTTCTGCTGCGCTGAGGGTCTTTCGTTCCACGATTGGCTCAGGATTCCAGCCGGTTGCACACGGAGGGCGCGATCCAAATCTTGGCTGCTGTGCCGGATGGAAAGGCGGGAACGGTTTCAGGCAAAGCGTGAAGGCTCTAGTGCCATATCGATTTTTGTTTTACTTCGCTGCGTGCTCGAAAATTATTAAGATAAAACATGATATTCGTCGCTGTTGAACAAATGAAAGAACAGTGTCTACAATAGTAACAATCGAACAGGACAAAGTGAATTAGAACAAAGCATCAATTTTTTTCTTGTGCACATTAACGAGAATGCGAACCGGGTGAAGTGCAATAATTAGCATCTCATTTAGCTTCGGTATTTCTTACCCTTGTGTGATTGTCATTCTGCAAGATATAAATTTACGAAATATGCGCATTTCTAATAGATACGAATGACTATGTTACACAAAAGTGCCAGCGAAAATGATATACTGTTTTATGTTCATACAGTACCTCACATTATAGGTGACTTTTCATCTAATTATATATGATGTTTCAGCTAAGCTGTTAAAGCCCGGTTCTTTAAAGAATTAAAACTCGTGTATAAAAGAACTTCAAACATGTGATTACTTTACAAATCAGTTCAGGTGTTAAGTATTTGATCTTAAGCGTAGGAGTGACGAAAATTTTAGGAAATGTTCGACATTATGGTTAAAGCTTTTGGACGTCACTTAGTTTTGTCATTATGAAACACTGGATGAATCCAGTCTGGAATTAGCACTCCATTTTAAGTAAAAGCTAATTTTTCACGCATCTCAATGTTTATGAAGTCAAATCTTCTGAATTATGTGTCATAAAATGAAATACTTTTTCACGTGCATTCAGTGATATATCGCACACCGGTAAGAAAAAAGACAGAAGTCGGAAAACCTCATCTTGAGTTTACCTGACAGAACAATGGGTGTGGCCGGCCGCAGTGGCCGAGCGGTTCTAGGCGCTACAGTCTGGAACCGCGCGGCCGCTACGGTCGAAGGTTCGAATCCTGCCTCGGACATGGATGTGTGTGATGTCCTTAGGTTAGTTAGGTTTAAGTAGTTCTAAGTTGTAGGGGACTGATGACCTGAGAAGTTAAGTCCCATAGTGCCCAGAGCCATTTGAACCGTTTTAACAATGCGTGTGAATTGCTGCAACGTGCGTGAGAAATATAATGGAAATTACTGCCAAGAATACTGACTTTAATTTTAAGGGAAGGTTAAACCACTTTCATATAAGTTTTATAGAATTAATTCTTTAAGTCTTTTTCCTCAAGTATTGCATTTTTGAGCTGTGTCACTGTTCTTGCTATGTTTCGATATTTAGATACCATATGCAGAACGTGTTTCGAATAGAGTTAGCAGTAGAGAAGTACTATCGTAAAATTTCATCCCTAATTTTTAAATTTTACTGCGGGCCATTTTAGGCAAAAGGTAGTTTTCATGCCTCTAAATGTTTATGGCGTCATGTCTCTTGAACTACGAACAGCACAATGATATAATTTTGCAGATACATTCAGTGGTTTATGTGGTTTACGGGGATACTGCCTGACAACTGTGTTGCGATTAGAGTTCGCAGTAAGTAAGTGAGAAATTAAAACGTCCTGCCCGGTGCTGAATTCTGACTGCATGAACAGCGAAAATGTAGTAAGTGACAAAATTTTATTCGTTTCAAAATCTTGTGGGGAATATCAGCGATGATGAGGATGGTGATGATATGAAGTCCTCCATAACACAACTGCTGATTGTTCCTAAAGCGTTTATCATATGTTAATTCTTGTTTCACACAAACGAGTTCTGAAAAAGTAGTCACTAAATGAGGTTGAGTCACTTTGTATAACTGTATTACAAAGACGCAACTACAATAATTACTGCTACTACTGCCGTAGTTTTATAAGACACAAATTGAAGCGCGTTTGACTCTTCAAAATCCATTACTACACTGAACAGTCACATTAATGTGACCATCTGTCAGAACCCAGGATAAAGAGCAGACCGAGGACAGACTTTCGGGAAGAGAGCCAATAACATTCTGGAAGATACTGACAGGGATGTGGAGCCATGCTGCCTGCTTCTTGCGCCGTGGTCAACTGCACTAGCTTTCTTGGTTCAGGATCCACTACACAAGCAACCAGATGGAGGTGGTCTCGCAGATTCTAGATTGGGTATAAATCCGGGTAGTTTGGTGCCCAGGTGAGTATGGTAAACACATACTTGTTCTCTTAGAACCACGCATTCAACTGCGAGCTGTGTCATACGTTCCATTGTACTGCTTGTAGATGCCAAGATGCTGAGGAAAAAGCACACTGCATGTAGGGGTGGACATGGTCCCGAAAGGTAGGTGCATACTTGTGTTCATCCATTGTGCCTTCCAGAATGACAAGATCACACAGAAAATTCCACGAAAACATTCTACATATCATAACACATCCAGGGTGTGCGATTGTAGACGTTTTCCGCCATAAACTTAAACGGCTATAGGTCTGATGGAGCATAAAACGTGGGTTTTCTGAAAAGGTCACCCATCGGTACTCAGTGTACGTTCAGTTACTGTACTGCCGTGCAAATTCCAGCTTTCGTCGCCGATTAGCATGAGTCAGCGTGGGTGCTTGAACCAGGCTCCTACTGAGGAGGCTAATACGCAGCAACATTTGCTGGACGATCGTTGTGAAAACATGTTATTGGCCCCTTGGTTCATCTGGGCGGACAGTTGCTCAACAGTTGCACGTATATTCGCCTATAAACATCTCCACAACCATCGTTTTCCCTGTCATCTCCTGCCCTTGATTCTCCAAAGTTACCTCGGTGCCAGTTATGGACAGCACATTTTGCCACGGACGGTATGCTTCAACCACAGCAGCACGCAAACAGTTCGGAAACGTAGCCAATTTCGGAAACACTTACAAAAGCCAACGATCGTACCATTGTGATGTCAGATAGATCTCTCCGTTTCCGCTTTATGACAACAAAACTGCATTGTTTTCTGAGGCTCCTTATCCCTATCCCACCCCCCCATCCCCGCCCCTGCCCCCGACACACTTAATATGCCCCCCCTCTGTTGTTGCTGCCACATGCCATCTGTGAATATTTATTGCCCGTTGACGTCGAACGTAGTATACATTAATGTAACTTAACGGTGTGGTTTTAAAGTAATTACAATTGACACACACAGTGGTTACGGTTACTACAAGCCACACCACAAGAAACGGGGCCAAATTTCTGGTAGTTTACTGTCAAGTTGAGATTTTCACAAATGTTTGATCATATCTTACAGAAACTAGCAGTACGGCAATAAACAGCATCTTCAACACGCCGCTAACGGCAATCATGTAATTTATAGCAATACAACAATTTTTAAAAAATTTAAAGAACATTAGTAAACAGGCTACTAAAGTAAATACAGAACTTTGTTAATAAAGTACGGTGAAGGTAGTGAAGCTACCAACACCAACATTAAAAAAAATTTAACAGGTCTCAGCAAACACACGATTAATTTCAATAAAAGGAATTTACAAACTAGGAGGAATTTAAAAAAAATTTAAACAAAACATAACAGATATGACGGACCCATGTAAGGTGGCCACAAATTACCCACTCAGGGATGCTCAGCCTAGACAGAATACTGACCAATTTAAATACGTCCGTAAAGACAACTGCCGCTCTCAGGCTGGTCACTGCACCGACTTTCAGCCAGCGTAAACTTGTTAATGGCTTAACTTGCTGACACAATTAGAGCTAACCTCGTGCATGGAAACATTACACCACACCATCCTGAATGAGCGACCACATGATCAACCAACAAGAAGCATGAATTTGCTCATAACCTACGACAGAATAGTGAAACAATTGAACTGCCAAAACTACACTTCTCATCGGACAGTAACGAGAGGAGGAGGAAAGATCACTGTCTTAAATTACACCGGTGCCAGGGACAGGAAATCCGGTCGCCGGAGGCCACAAGGCAGAAGATACGCTGGTTACACAAAATTATTACTTAATGATTAAACCTTCCACGAACTTAACTTGAATTATGCTCGAACAGGCAATACACGACCTCCGATGACAAGGATCCACACATCCGACAGCGCACGCGTCGCCAGCGTAACCAACACGCCACGGTCACGCGACAACACGCTCTGTCACCGGAGTTCGCGTCTTCTCTGCAACGTTGACGGGTAGTGACCGCTCCTTCATGTTAGGCGTCTCCTTTAGAACTCCAGTGTTGAAGCGGAGGATTTAAAGAAGCTTGTTTACGCCCCACCAAGGCGAAATGATTAGCAACTACTCCTGGGGCGATTCTTTATACAACCAACACGCCGGGAGGTCTTCCGTCAACTCGACCCGCTCGTTACACACAACCGACATACATCACATGGTGACTCGGTACAACCGACCACGCCTGCTACACGCTGGAGAGCCACACTGCCCTCCCGTGTCCACCACACTCTCTCTGCGCGCAACGCCCCTACTTCCGCACCATCACACGAGATTACAACCGGTCAAAGATCTCACTTCCTCCATAGCAGTTTCCCGGAAGCAAAAACGTAGATATCGATAGCAGAGGGAAAAGACAACCAAGCAGCCACTTAATGACAGACAACATATCAAACAAACATGTCAGGGGAAGAAAAGGAAAACCAATGCAATCTAAACACAAGGTGTAGCACGAGTCGATACACGGCTCAACAATATTTAAAATCTGGGATTGGTCTGTTTTGAAAATGAAACCGATTGCTGTCTTAAGCGGAAGTTCGTGTTGTTATACGGATCTGCATCGTCAGACTGAAAGCGGAACAATGGAAAAAGTTTAATTTATAACTGGCGCTAATCACTCCTCTCAGGAGCTGCTTGTATCGATACTCCCACTATAAGCAATGGAAGTATCTAAAGATGATTCACCTGCTAACTAGCGTAATAGTTCTGTTCTTGGTCAGCCAGAAACTTGAAAGAAAACTGCACAAAATTGAATCAAGTTGTAAAACAGGAAATTGAGGTAGAAGGAGATAATTAGCAGCTCAGCATCATGGTTTTAATGTCGAGATGCACTCTTACACTGTCCGCCTCTGTAGCTGAGCGGCCAGCGTGGCTGACTTTCATGTTGGGGACCTGGGTTCGACCCCTGGTACTGCCAGGAGTTTTCTCTTCTTGGCAGGACTAGTATTGGGTGAACTCAACCTCGTGGCTCTACTACTTTACCGATTAGCAGTGGTTCCATAGTCAAAAACCCAGACGATGACCAGGAGAGCAGTGTGCTAACCGCATGGCATCCGGTGACGACACTGGTGTGGGATGACATGGCTATCAATCAGTGGGCTGGAATGCGGAACTTCATCTCGTTTACAGTTTTATAACAAAATTACATCAGCAAAAAGGAAATTAGGAAAGAAAATCATCTTAAACAATTCTTTAAAATTCAATTTACGTGATGGAGTGTTCGAAATGCCCAACTTCTACTGCAAAACACATTTCCAGTCGCTGGTGCAACGACTTCAGGACAAATTAAAGAGACTCCTTTGGTAACATTGCACATGCTGCAACAATGCGATGTCTTAAATCCTCTTGGGTTATCGGAACTCGTGTACAGATTTCATCTTTGAGCGTGTGTGTTGTGGTCTTCAGTCCTGAGACTGGTTTGATGCAGCTCTCCATGCTACCCTACCCTGTGCAAGCTTCTTCATCTCCCAGTACTTACGGCAACCTACATCCTTCTGAATCTGCTTAGTGTATTCATCTCTTGGTCTCCATCTACGATTTTTACCCTCCATGCTGCCCTCTAATGCTAAATTTGTGATCCCTTGGTGCCTCAGAACATGTCCTACAAACCGGTTCCTTCTTTTTGTCAAGTTGTGCCACAAACTCCTCTTCTCCCCAATTCTATTCAATACTTCATCATTAGTTATGTGATCTACCCATCTAATCTTCAGCACTCTTCTGTAGCACCACATTTCGAAAGCTTCTATTCTCTTCTTGTCCAAACTATTTAACGTCCACGTTTCACTTCCATACATGGCTACACTCCATACAAATACTTTCAGAAACGACTTCCTGACAGTTAAATCTATACTCGATGTTAACAAATTTCTCTTCTTCAGAAACGCTTTCCTTACCATTGCCAGTCTACATTTTATATCTTCTCTACTTCGACCATCATCAGTTATTTTGCTCCCCAAACAGCAAAACACCTTTACTACTTTAAGTGCCTCATTTCCTAATCTAATTTCCTCAGCATCACCCGACTTATTTCGACTACATTCCATTATCCTCGTTTTGCTTTTGTTGATGTTCATCTTATATCCTCCTTTCAAAACACTGTCCATTCCGTTCAACTGCTCTTCCAAGTCCTTTGCTGTCTCTGACAGAATTACAATGTCATCGGCGAACCTCAAAGTTTTTATTTATTCTCCATGGACGTTAATACTTACTCCTAATTTTTCTTTTATTTCCTTTACTGCTTGCTCAATATACAGATTGAATAACATCGGGGAGAGGCTACAGCCCTGTCTCACTCCCTTCCCAACCACTGCTACCCTTTCATGCCCCTCGACTCTTATAACTGCCATCTGCTTTCTGTACAAATTGTAAATAGCCTTTCGCTCCCTGTATTTTACCCCTGCCACCTTTAGAAATCGAAATAGAGTATTCCAGTCAACATTGTCAAAAGCTTTCTCTAAGTTTACAAATGCTAGAAACGTAGGTTTGCCTTTCCTTAATCTTTCTTCTAATGGCTCTGAGCACTATGGGACGTAACTTCTGAGGTCATCAGTCCCCTACAACTTAGAACTACTTAAACCTAACTAACTTAAGGACATCACACACATCCATGCCCGAGGCAGGATTCGAACCTGTGACCGTAGCGATCTCGCGGTTCCAGACTGCAGCGCCTAGAACTGCTCGACCACTTAGGCCGGCCTTTCTTCTAAGATTAGTCGTAAGGTTAGTATTGCCTCACGTGATCCAGTATTTCTACGGAATCCAAACGGATCTTCCCCGAGGTTGGCTTCTACCAGTTTTTCTATTCGTCTGTAAAGAAGCGTACCCGGAGAAAAAAGGTAACTGGTGTCAAATGAGGTGAATGTGAATGTGCAGCGCAACTGACAACGCCTTCACGTCGAGTGCAGCGACCTGGAAGGAGGTAGGTGAGTGCCCTCCTAGCCTCAAGCAAGTAGTGAACCGAAAATCCAACATTATCCAATATATTTCAAGTGGTACTTCCTCTGGGAAATCAATAGCAGTTCTGTGAGAAATTGTGTTCGTGTGTGTATCACCTGTTTGTCAATGTTTCTTCACAATAAAAAAAAAAAAGTGTGTGAAATCCTATGGGACTTAACTGCTAAGGTCATCAGCCCCTAAGCTTACACACTACTTAACCTAAATTATCCTAAGGACAAACACACACACCCATGCCCGAGGGAGGACTCGAACCTCCGCCGGGACCAGCCGCACAGACCATGACTGCTGCGCTGCAGACTGCTCGGCTAGTCCCGCGCGGCTCTTCACAATCGACTGCATCTGATATTCAGCATATCTCAGCCAGTGGGAATTTTCAATGGTCCAACATGCATTTTTTTTCCATTTAGGTTTCAATAATTTGTAGGGCAGCTTCTTACATAAAAAAGATTATTTGAAGAAAGAATCCATTGTCCTCATGAATGAAGAAAGCCGGAGTCAGAGAGACCGTTTTGTGCTTTTCCAATTCCTTTATTACAGCCCTCAGTCGTGATTCATTACAAGCAGCGGCAGTGCGGTTGAGGCATCTAGTTGCCTACCACATGTGTGTGGGTGATGTTCAGCAATGCTGATAGAGCCCAGTGTGGACATGCAGGGCGTAATGCCACTGCATCTCTCAGCGATGTCCTCAGAAACTAAGGCACCAGCGCTGTCCAGCTAATGACAGGTCAGAGTCGCTGTGTCCGGATGTGCTGTATCCCAGTGCTCAGCTGACTAGCGGTGGTGGTGGCTCTGAGTCTCGTGTCTCAGGGTAGGTTCCCCTGATGTGAGGTCGAACTGTGGACCTGCACAGTATTCCGGATGGTGCCTCAAGTTTCCCAGCCCTATGCTGCGATACTAACACAGGAGGATTTCAGTACAAAAGTGACTCAGGTGATGAGCTTACTTGGGCTTTGCTATACCATGAGGCACGTATACTGAACACTTCCACGTTTGCTAGTGTGGAAAGGATTCCTCCTGTACTTACGTGCTGCTGTGTCAGCTATCTCCACACAACATCTGATCGGCTATCCTCACACGTGCAATGGCTTTGTCGTGTTTTGTAAGGCATAACATCCGCCTGTGGCTGGCTCTACTGTAATCTACTTCCTACTTTGTTCGTTTCTGGCTGAATATGGTCGGTGTGCTACGTGACGCATCAGAACTGACGGGCATTATTCCATGTGTCTTTAATCTGGTGGTGAAGTGTCACATGATGTGAATGGAAGCTATTTTGCCGCAAAAAGTGGACAACGCTGGACTGATTTATTCCAGAGGACTCGCAGTTTTTCTGGAACTAACAATCGGGTTGAGATCAACAGCTGTCAGAAAAGCTATTCGTTAGATCCACTAGGACCAGGCTCCTTATCCTCTGCGTCATATTCCAGTGACCTGTTAATAATGGATTAACTTCTAAAATTCTATAATTGACATCATGGTCATCTTTGGCAATAAAATTATTTATCTATAAAACCCATTACTGAAGTTTTGATCGTGTCGCCATTATCAAGAGGAATACTGAAAAACTGTACGTTAGTACACGTAAAATTGTGATAAATGTTTGACGGGTATGCTTGTCGACGGACATCCTAATGTTGGATATTTAATGTTACCTTTGCTATCATCTTTTGATAAATCATAATTCATGGGCTGTAAGGGTTTCTAATAATGGCATGAGGCATTTCTCCATGTCCCGGTGAAACAGTCGCCCCGGAATGATGTTATGCACATAAACGTCAAATCATCAGCGTTGTTGAGGATAAACTACAGCGCTATGAAATACCTGCATACTGCGAGAATCCTATTCAGTGGCGAACATATTCTAAGATTTTTCATTTTCGCAGCATATATACACTGTGATTCTGTAATAAGGCTTGTCGGAGTTGTAGAAGGGATCCAGCAGATAAGGAACCCACATCCAGACGTGCACTGTTTGGATGTGTGATTGAGGAAAGGATCACTTTCAAACCTCCCGCTTCACGATATGCACACAGCGGAGACAATGAGCTCTGACTTTTGTGTTGTAGGAACTAATGGCATCGGCAGTGTCTTCGGGTTCTCTTCTATGTGGCGAAGTATGTCCCCTTCAAATTCGAGAGTGCATCGTGTCCGTGGAACGCCACAGTAAAGTCCCACCGTTTGGAAACTACGAATTTCTCGCAGACGTTGTAGTTGTGGGAGGAAGGTGCTAAGTGAAGTCATAACTGCAACAGAGACTGTCTACTGTACCATCTTGTCAGGTTGTGCGGGTGCCGTGGAGTGTAAGGTTTCAAAGTGATTCGATCTTCAAGCTTATTTTATATCCAGACGACATAGGATCCTGGACAAAAATCCATCTTCAAATACGCGCTACAGTCCCTAGAAGTCTGTGTAACAGGAATTTAGAACAAGTCTTAAGAAATGTAAATATGGAAACTATGGAAACAGAGGTTATATGTCGACAAAGTTGTTCTTTTAAAGTAGCTAATTCTATAGATAACGTACAATTGTGAAACACGATTGCACTGAAAGAATATAATGCGTATCTTACAGCCAAATAAATCAGCAGTAGCTGTCCATTTGCTCGAAATTGGCCATCCTTCTGACGACGATGAAAAAGACCTAAAATCCTTTAAATACAAAACAAAAGCCGAAAATTGGTCATCCTAGAAATTATTAGGTACTGTTAGTCACAAACATATTACACCAAATCAATTAATAAATGAATAAATAATACTGTGAATACGTGATCTGAATATTTCCGACAGACTTTCACTGAAGTGAGTCCATCAGTTTAAGA
This sequence comes from Schistocerca nitens, assembly GCF_023898315.1. Taxonomy (NCBI): domain Eukaryota; kingdom Metazoa; phylum Arthropoda; class Insecta; order Orthoptera; family Acrididae; genus Schistocerca; species Schistocerca nitens. Next base: position 181,614,823 of record NC_064622.1, on the reverse strand, counting down.
CTTCACTGAAAAAAAGAAAAAAACTGTTTTTTTCATTTTTGTCATGCCATCACATTTGGCAACCATACCCAATATTCATCACTGGCATGAAGCAAATTTGGCAGAAGCAGCCCTTATCCTGAATTACTACAGCGCAAATATACGTTGATTTCATTGCTTAATTTCCAAAATTGTAGGTGCAGGAAACATACAACTTCTCCCCTCCCCCCCCCCCTCCAACCATAAAATCATATTTGAAAACTTGTGATAAACTTACAAAGTGAAAACATTTTTTGCATAATACCGTTCTGAAATTCAGCTCTTTAAGTCAATTCGTTATAATCGAAACAATAAAACCGCAAGATTTAGTGCAAATAGCATGTGCTACCGTCTGTTTCCGTAGCAGTGTCGCTTTGCTCCCTAGTTGTGCTCGATACATATCGGAACAAGTCGGTAGTCTTCGTGACGGTGGCGTCAAATTTTCAACTGTTGCCAGCCGTAACGTTCAAACAGTTTCACTGTAGCTGCTCGGTGAACGTGTATCTAGTGTTAACGATTAAGCGTTTAGAGATGAATGAAAATATTCCTGGTCAATCGGGGTCGCGTACAATTATAACTTGCCTAAGAGTTAGGATAAACAAATCACTGTATGGCATGAGGCATGGAGTTAGGTATTTAGTATAAGTACCACTGTGCAGGAGGAGTTTACCTGGCACGAAAAGGGATTCTGAAATGTCTGCAATTATTTCTCACAGTACAATTACGTCGAAAGGTAAGGTCTTGTTATGTACGTCCGTTAGTGCAGCTATGACACAAAAAAAAAAATGGTTCAAATGGCTCTGAACACTATGGGACTTAACTTCTAAGGTCATCAGTCCCCTAGAACTTAGAACTACTTAAACGTAACTAACCTAAGAACACCACACACATCCATGCCCGAGGTAGGATTCGAACCGGCGACCGTATCGGTCGCGCGGTTCCAGACTGTAGAGCGTAGAACCGCTCGGCCACCTCAGCCGGCGCTATGACAGAAACTGCTTTCTGTGTCTCATGTTGTCCATGTGACGGCACTTTGCTGTGAGCAGGAGGACGCCATGATGTGTGTCGCTAACGTGACTGCTCGCGAGTGTATCTGTATACGCTTGACAGTGTATTTATGTATTAGGTTAGTATACCAGCAGCCAGACTGGGACCTATCCATATTATATAGATAAAGCGCTATGATATTTTGCCTTTTCATTCTAGTGATTGTACCTGTTGATCGGGATAACAAAGTCGTGAAATAGGTAATAAACGGTTGTGTGTAGCGATCAACAATAAAATATTACTGTAACAGAGCGAAGCACTTAAAATGGAATACTAAATTCAGACTTAATGTCTGCCGAAACAAAATCTGCTGTTTAAAGTAAGAGCTGTTATTAGATACATTCGAAATGGCAGTCCTTGACACGGGGAGTTGTAAGCAATATGCTGTAAAATATCAAATTTAGAATGTATGATTCAGCATAATTTTAATGCCTTTACACTCATTGTTTTATGAGAATATCTCGTGTATAAGCTCCACTATAATCTTCTGATGGCATCATTTTTTCTATACGGTGTTGCTGTATTCTGAGATGGATTTTAGGTCACAATTCAGAAATTAGCCAACTTTGCTTCCTTACGATCTCAGTATAAATTGAGATATATCATTAAATCATGACATATTCTACACATGCGTCCGGTGAAGCACTTCACGAAAGATGTGGACCTATACTTGCAAAAGGGCACTATAGTTTCGTCAAATTGCTCACCATGCTCTTCTGAAAGGAAAATCTCAAGCTGAACAAAATTTTTCCATCTACTTGAGAATGTGATCCTGTTTCCAGGGCCGCCAACACCGCTCTGTTCTACGCACGCACACACACACAAACACACACACACACACACACACACACACACACACACACACACACACACACACGATTCTCGTTACTGTCTTTCCAACTTGTCTGGCCACGAACGTGTTTACAATGTCAACAGAAGGAAACGAGAGAGCCCAGTTCTGACCTCAAAGCGCCAGCCTTGTTTCGAGAAAGATCCTGGATGCTATTGGCGGGAAACAAACGTAACTTTTCTCCCAAAGCTCGCTCGAAGGAAAATCGTAGTGACGTCAACAACTACACTAGTGATCAAAGTCACAATATGCAACAGCCGTCTCGGTACGGAACTGATTCCGTATCTGTAAAGCTTTTCTGATCTTCATCTACATTTACACCTACATGATTACTCTGAAATTGACATTTAAGTGCTTGGCAGAGGGTTCATCGAACCACAATCATACTATCTCTCTACCATTCCACTCCCGAAAAGCGCGCGGGTAAAACGAACACCTAAACCTTTCTGTTCATTATAATGATCATTCCTACCTATGTAGGTTGGGCTTCAGTGTCTGGTATTATTATTCACATAATAAACAGCTCAGTAATGCACAACGTCGCATCTTCTTGGGCAGTTTTTTCACAACTTTTGCCTGTGGCACTCAAAGTCAAAACACTGACCTATCTAAGCGGAACTGCACATTTTTTGTGCTTATGTTAATTTAAACATACGACAAAAAAAGAAGATATTTTAAATTTACGAACAATTTTATCGAAGAAACGTATATTTGATATAATTTGTAGAATGAATGACATTATTATTCACTAAACATCTTGTCAAATCGCTAAATTAAACTGGACATGAACCCTCACTTCTTGTTCATTGTAACTTTTGGCACATATTTACGCTTTATTACAACGTCGGACCGAAGACCCGTCTTCGCAATAACCGCTTGTCGAAGCTGATTTCCAGCCTTATAGTTATCCAAAAAAATCACGGTGTTTCACGCTCTCTACTTTTGCCTCCAATGTAGATCTAATGTTGTAAGCCAACTTTTTAGAAGAAGAAAATTCAGATGATACTGCGGCTCTAAATCAGTCTTGAATTCATTCGAATTTGTCAATATTATTTGCTTGAAAGTAGTTTCTCTAACAATTTAATAAACTACGATAGGTGAGTTTGAAATTCAGAATTTATATTGCATAACAAATGAATTTCAACGAAAATTAAAAACTGTCCACTGTCGGCAAAGCTATTTTCTTAATGTTGTTTTATTTTATAGATATGATCCAAATGAGAATCAAGGTAGGTTTTTGAAGGAACAAAAGAAGACAAGATGAAATACGAGCATAGAGTTAATTACAAAACAGCCACTGTAAAAAGTTTACTTTTTTCAGTGGAGCGATAAAACGCTGTAAATCCTTTTACATGATGTAATCCCCTATAAAATTTTGCAGCATTTGCTACACGCTCATAAACTTAACTATGACTCTATTCTAACTTATCTTTCAGCCTAGCCGCAAGGAAATATATATATATATATATATATATATATATATATATATATATATATATTTACGTTCCTCACTGACGTAGGCTGTTTATAATTTAGCTGGAAGTAGGAAGGAATGATAAAATGAGTTGCACAAATTGTATTTTATTTACTTCTGCGTATGTTAATGTGTTAAAGAAAGAAAGATTTACATTAAAGATTCACAGAATTGAACAATTCATACTTTCACTGGTCCGCTCCGCCACTGGTCTCAGATTAAAACATAAGCAAGAACGATAAACGAGCCCTGATGATCTCAGCTTTTTAGTTCTCAATCTTTATTATGTCTTTGTAAATCTGGCTGAAAGTCCCTCTTTGCTGAACCATCGCTTCGTTTCGAATTGGAACGACTTGTGGCTAGGTACTGTGTAACTTTTCCACACAAAAATGTAGCTGTTTGATGTGTCTAATTTATACATTCTTAACGCTTTCAATTTGCCTCTTATTTTTGCATATGGTTTCAAGTAGTGATCTATAGCTTCTTTTAAGTTAAATATCAGTTAATGGTCTTCCTTCAGATGCTGAAAGGAGCAGGATGTAGTCAAGAAGAAGTAATGGCTCCGTCTCAGTCATCAGTAAGCTCAATGAATAGATTGTGGTTTCTGCGCGAAACCGAGGAAAGGATTATGATCGTTAGGCCTAACAGAATGACCTATCATGAGAGAGACATTTGGTGAACATTTTAGGCTATGCATCTGCTTATACAGAATGTAGACCACGACAAAATTTTTATTCTGAACAGCGCTTCATTTTTTAATTGAAACTAAATTTCATTCCGAATGTTACGTATTTTGAAACCGATGAAATAATAAAAAGTCACTTCGTTCGGCTCTCTCTTGGCAACTGCTTCACGATACGCATACGTTATGGCTTCATCACCGGAAAGATCGTGAACATCGAAAGCATACTATATTATCTGTTCTCAATGGGTCTTTTTGCTCAATCAGTTTCGCTATAAGACCAGCAATAACAGGTGTTACCCTCTTCACCAACAAGTCACGAGTGTAACAGATGTAAAATCGAGGATATGCAAATGATATATTGAAAGTATTGAACATTTCGCAATAGGATTTGTGGGACACATTAATTTGATACTCGTCCAGAAAAATTTAGCGCATTTCCGTCACAATTAGGCTTTCAGGCACATACGTTTTACAGAGGGACTTTTAAGGTATGAGTAATGGGGTGTCTTGGCTTTAATATGTATGTGTCCAAGATGCTACTCCAGGTGGGTGTAAAATGAATGTGCGCAGCGGAGAATAATAAACGCTAAAATGAAGATTTGGCCCTGTCTGACTACCCCCTGAAGCAGATCTTAGGATCTCTTAATTCTATAAATTAAATCTAAACGTAAATGAATGATGAATGCAACTCATCCTACTAAATGATAAACGTTGTTCCTGCTTGTATATTTATTGTAGATTTAAAAAAACCTTTATATTTCAAAGTTTATAATTCATAATTAAAATTACTAATCAATTGCCCAACTCTGCCCGCTATTATGACAGCGCGATCTAATATTAATAACGCGAAATGAATGACATCATCTACGTACCAAACACTAGAAGACACTACTTTGAAAGATGATCTACTGTGGTGTGGAACCTCAGTGGAAATAAACTAACGTGATCACAGCTGTTTAGCTTTTATAGCCCTAATAAGCCGAAGCAATTTGCGATATCACCCTATGTACTGTGTCCGGTGCGTCGAAGTGATGGTTCTCGTACTCATCTGCGACGATGGAAGAACTCCAGCCACAAATAAACTCTTTCAAACACTAGGACGGCAGAAGGCGGTCCTCTGACTAATATACTCTAATACTTTCTTCTCCTCTCTGTGTTCTACAGACGAGAAACGCAAACTCCCAGCCACAAAGACAGAGTTCAGATAACGTCTCAAAGTAAATTTAGGCAGAGTAATTGCTCTCAATTACTGAACGCTGGGTACTCAACGACGACTTCAAACCGGAGGTAACGTCCAGAATCGTCTAGGTTGGCAACAGTACAGTGCCTGAGTGTTCTAACTATAAATTCTCCTGAGAGCAAGACAGCAAGTCCGTCTGTACCAACAAAGCTGATACCGAGCGACCGGCACACACTAGCGCTCACAATGGAAGACCACGTCTCTCCAGCGCTGGCTTCCCAGCAAGGCTCGGCGTCCTACCATCTTAATTCCGAAAACGAATCATATTCCCGAAACCACGGAATATTCTCCCTCTCTACAGATTCTTCCGAACGCCAACCAACCATATTTTAGTCTTTTGTCGTCCAGCGCGGATCGTTTACGAGGAAAAACCTATACTCGTACAATGGTACGCTTCTGAGTAAAAATCCTTGCAAATAACCCAGCCTGCGTGGTTTCCGAGATGTCGCTTCTTCGTTCTCTCACCTGCTTCCAAGATTTTCAACGTTCGGAAGTATTATCCGGTTATCCTTCCGGCCCCTCCTACAATACCGGCGAACCGTGACCCTATCGTGCACCAGAGCTCAGATGCCGCGACGTCCGTCAAGCTACTTCCTGTGTTTAAGCAGGACCAACACCTGTGCGGGCCCTCCACCCAGATCTTGAGTTCTGCCTGCTGTTTCATCTCCAACCTCTACTAGTATAGGCAACCATTCATTACGCTGTTTTTATAATAAAGACACTCCGTCACCTTTCACGAAATAAGCGTTAACAATTATTTACAAGACGTACGTGACAATGTCAGTCTCCTTTATATATTCATATATACGATGTACAACGTATCACATGATACCACGGCAAAGTATATGGATGAGTTCTTGTAAGTTGCGGAATTATAGCCACCTTACAATACCCCCACCTAACGAACTATTTTGTACTAGGATGGAGTAATTCTTATACAATCATCTCATCCAGTACAAAATCATATAACCATCGATTGTCAGAACTCACTCACTCTCTTACTGGTCATACCGGACTCGAGAGTCCATTACCGCAGCAACGTATTTTCGCCATCTGTCCCTGTCTTGGGCTGCTTCCTGCCATTCACCTTCAATACCTAGGCTCCTCAAATCAGCCCTCACATTGTCCTCCCATCTACGCCTCGGTCTCCCCACAGGACGTTTTCCCTCTAAGTGCCCTACCAGTACTCTGCGCGCTGCCCTGCCCTCATCCATTCGAGCTACGTAACCCACCCATCGCAGCCTACGTGATTTAATAGTACTGATTATGTCACGGCTTGAATAGAGTTCGTGAACCTCTTCGTTATGCAGTTTTCGCCACTCTCCGATAATGTCATCCCTTTTTCCTCCGAAAATCTTCCTCAAAATTTTGTTTTCAAATACTCGAAACGTCTTTCGATTTTGCACAGTGAGAGACCAAGTCTCACACCCATACAGCGTAACTGGTAGAATAATAGTTTTGTATATTCTAATCTTTAAATTCCTAGACAATATCCGTGATGAAAGTAAACTATTCAGTGAGAAGTAGCACGCGTTTCCCGCTCGTAATCTCTTCTTCAGTTCGGATTCAATCTCATTTCTCGAAGTGATGTCCACGCCTAGATACTTAAATGTGTTCACTTTTTCAAACTGCATGTCTCCAACTGTTAACATTTCCTGATCTACTGCTGTTGATATTCTAGTAGTAACCAGGTATTTAATTTTGTCTTCACTTATCCTTAGACCTAAATCTTCACTAGCCTTGATTAACGCATTCGCATTTGCCGTTACAGGTTCTTTCCTATCGCTAATGATGTTTAGATGATCTGCATACCCTAATCAATTGTCAGAACATACGTACTAATAAGAATACGAGTGCAGAGGAACACTTGAATTATAATATATACTTCTACAGTCATTCTGCATTCATTCATGGGTTCACTGCCATAAATTTACTTATTACATGTTTATTGTATTCTGCCTACCCCTTATGTTAGGAACATTGTTCCAAGACGTGACAATTGGAATATACAATATAAAAATAATTTAACAAACATTACAAAATTTTATTCTCTTTCAAAAATGGCAGTTACCATCTTTCTTTAAACTTAAGGCCCACGCTCTTTGTCATTCCTCCATCCCTAAGACATAGGCTGAGGCAAGAAATATTAAAGTACAGTATCCTAATCTTTCCAAAGTGATCATCGAATAAATTACATGTTCTTCACTTAGCCATTGATATGCAAAACAAGCAGTTACATCAATTATTCAAGAGGATATCTATTGGTTATTATACAATTATATAAAATCCTGTGAAACATCGTAAGTAATTTCACTTTGTCATATTTATACTCTTGGCTTACATTAAAAAAGGAAACAGCCTTTCACAAACTGATTGATCAAGACTAGTTTTTCCTCGACGTGTATACCCTTTAAACTTTTCCAAAATCTTATGTTCTAAAGCGTTCTTTGACAAACTGCATTTGCGTTTACTGTGATAATATTTGCAAGAAGAGTTCAGATCACCAATTTTATCTAAGGTGTTTGTTCACAGTGTGTAAAATGTAATAAATAAAAAAAAATTCAAATCCATAGCATCATTAACAAAGAAAATGACAAACAATAATTTTACATAAATACATATACAAATAAAATTCTGGAAATACACAAATATATAAAAAACAGCGAAGGACATCACATCACTATCAAAGACAATGTCAAACAATATTTTACATGAATACATACACAAATAATTTCTTAAGACTACCCTGAAAAATAAGTACAAAATGTTTACACAGTGTTAGATATCGGAAACTGTTAGTCTGTGAGTGTGATTTATCAGTGTTCACTACATTATGCACCTTTTTTTTATCAAGAGTCACACACTGATTCGGCTTTCACAACACACTTTCATCTTCATTTGTGCATGGGGATGGAAACTACAGTTTTTTGTGAAGTTTAGGACGCAAAGACCATTAGAGATGGGATACGTGGCCTTTACACGTCGGTCTTGCGACCCTCTGCCTATTGTTGGTCCCGTCAGGTGACCAGTGTCTAACGGAATTGATGATGTGGAAGGATCCTCGGATTATACAGCCAGTATGTTTGGAACAGCTAAGTTTTCGTCGAATTTGCACATAGTATGAGGGAGGTACAGTCAGCTAGGATCGTTATAGATCACCTAGAATTCTTCTGTTTCGGCTAAGAGAAGTGTAATTGTGCCTAGACTTCAGTTCTTCGTGTTTCTTGTGTTCCTATTCTTCTGTTCTTCATGTCGCTTCTTTCTCTTGATATAACTATTCTATTTAGGATAAGGATATCGGTAATTGTGGACTGGTAGGTTATCTGTTTGGTGACACTATACATGGAACTTAAGTCGTGTGTGACTCATATTCCTCAGAAGTCAATGCCAGGTGACTGACTGCTACAGCTTACGATGTTATCAGCCTTTGTCTGGTGGAGGACCACAGAAAACAAGCAAATATAGCTCACGGCTCTATGCAGCTATTAGCACTTCTGCCTTAGGCTTAACTGACTGAACTATGTGTGCAATTGGTTTATCTCGTCTCCATCGTGTAGTACAACAATGGAGACAAGTCAGTAGTGGCTGTTTAAATACCACCTCTGCTGTGCTGGCCACGTTACCTGGTACCATTGTCTGCCACCCGGGCGAGGTCTTCAGGCAGCCGACGAATAGCCCACGTCCTCAAATCCACCGTGACATGACTAACGGCGCCCCTTGCTTCCGGACCTATCCGTCCGCACACCATGTTTTTGCTTCCAGTGTGTCTCGCAAGGTGTTTTTGCGCATCCTGTGCCCACTATTGCCCACAATTAGTTTCAGATTTACAACAAATACTATACAATACATAACACAATTTATTGACATTTATGAAGTATGAAATTTTAAGATGAACTCACTAGTGAGGTTATTTACCTTTACATTTATTATTGTTCTATTTGTATTATTAGCCAAGGCGCGTATTTACTATTATTATTTTGATAAATTTTTTTATGTACAAAGTTAATGTTACTTATAAAGGAATACGCCTGTACCTAAGTCAATGAATTATTAAATATCTGTCGGCACCTGTATACCTATAAAAATACATGTTCATTAGTTGTTTATACAATACTAGAATTAATCCTCACCAAATCCTAATGTTAATAGTTGCAAATACTACTTGTTAAACTATTTGTTAAACTACTTGTTAAACTACCGTTAACTACTGGCCAGTAGGATGTCCATATAAGTCTAACTACTACACTGTCGTGGGTATCACAAGATCGTCCGATCTCATAGCTCTTGGTTTACATTTTGGATGTCATCGTGAATATCTATGAACAATAAAGTGCACGTCTGCACACAAAAACATACACAAATGAGTGATTAAGTGGGGTTTTTCTTCATTTCATGCTTCTGGCGTGCTTTCTGTGGACAATCATACTGCATAGCAAGTTTAGTGCAGTTACTGATATCTTTTATTTTAATCACGCTTTCACGTACCTTTCCTCATGGTTTTACTCAGTAGTACCTTTTATTCTCTCTTCCCTTTTCGGATCTGCTGCTGATATCTTTCTCTGGTGGTCTCTTCTTTTCATCTTAATGAAATTACATTTTATTTTATTAGTGGTACCTATAAATATAAAGATTTAGTACATTATGTAAAATCATTGCTCATCAACACGACTGCCATATCCTTTTGTATTACTCACTGTGTCCTGTGCTTTGAACGTACAGCTTCGTACTTTTCCTTTATTACATTTTACGTGTCTATATCCTCTTATTACACTTCCATTTCATGTCCCTCTAACAGTCAGTTAATATTTCGGTGCGCTCATATGGAATTCCGCAGAACTGGCCACCATGTACACAATTATTTCGTCTCTTTGGCCAGCATAAATACAAGCGTCCCATACAAATAACGGTGCACTCTCGCGTAGACACGTGGAGCTGCCCACCTATTGAACTCCCATTTCTCTGAATGGAGACAAATCATACTTCGACGACACACCTACGTGTCACCACAAACCCTATTAGCAAGTCACTCAATTATGATCATATTGCTAAACATGTAAAATAGACACTCATTTCTCAAATTTTAACTACTGACAGTCTCTCCTAATATGTTCCACATCAACTGGTTAACAATAATTTTTTTATTCCCAAATGGTTCAAATGGCTCTGAGTACTATGGGACTCAACTGCTGTGGTCATCAGTCCCCTAGAACTTAGAACTACTTAAACCTAACTAACCTAAGGACATCACACACATCCATGCCCATGGCAGGATTCGAACCTGCGATTTTATTCCCACATCTTTAAACATTTTTGCAGTACCACACGTTTCTCAGTTTCACTTTATTCCTTCATGGACAAATAGCACATCTTAAACTCTAAACATAGCCAGGCGGTCTAAGGCGCTGCAGTCATGGACTGTGCGGCTGGTCCCGGCGGAGGTTCGAGTCCTCCCTTGGGCATGGGTGTGTGTGTTTGACCTTAGGATAATTTAGGTTAAGTAGTGCGTAAGCTTACGGACTGATGACCTTAGCAGTTAAGTCCCATAAGATTTCACACACACTTGAACATTTGAACATTTGAACAAACCCTAAACACCTTCTGAAACTGTACACTCAGCTTGCTTGCACATAGTTATTGCCTACACAACGAAACATACCATACTTTTCTCAACCACTACATCCTGCCCTTTTATGTACTGTAGTACCTCTTTTAACATGATAATATTATAGCAAATTTGATAAATCTTCAGATCCCTTCAGTGTAATACTTAACTTAATTGCTATCTGTATACAATACTATACTTTTGCCATAGAAGCTCCCTTCAATTCTCCCTTGAGATGCTCACATGATGGAGTCCCAAAGAGTTTCATGTTTTCGACGACTCAATTTCAACCGCATTTGCGTGCGCTAGTCATCTTATACGTACAAGGCCGCTGTATGTCTTGAAGAACTTTTGACACAGCTTCATTTGTTTGTTGGATGACCTGTAAGACTTAACTAAGACTTTTTGTCCAACTACAAATTCCCTTACGTGCTCCTTTTGGTCTGCGTTCACCTTGCGCTTCTCACCAGCGACCCGAATATTGCGCAAAGCCTCCTTCACTATGACTTTATAATGTTGACGCGTCCTTTGTGGAAAATCTATCAGTGCACGAATTTTATCTGGAGGGTCCCTATTCTTCAGAACGATCATAGGTGGCATCAGTGTAGTACTGTGAGGGAGCTCGTTTATCACACCCTGAAAATCTTTAAGAAGCACATACCAGCTATCATGATTCTTTCTACAGTATAATCTACATAAATTGCCCAAATCTTTCATCGTTCTCTCTGCGGGGTTCGAACTCGGGTGAAACTTACTAATAAATATGGGCTTTATCAAATACCTCCTTAGAGTTTTTTTCCATACCTCAGATTTATATTGAGGTCCATAGTCTGAGATGATACAGTCTACAGTTCCCACTTGGTTTATGAAGTCTCTACCCAAGGCTCTACTTAGAGTTGCACCCGTCGCCCTTTTTAGTGGTGTCAACGTCACAAGTTTGGATGTCAGCCCCAATACTACCGATATATATATTGGTGGTCCCTTGGTGTCTTGGGTAATGGACCCATTAAATCCGTCGCTGCCATAGGCCTTAGCTTCTCAGGAATAATTGGGTATAAAGGAGTCATGGGTGACTGGAATTCGGTAGTAGGAAAAGGGAGGGAAGGAAACATAGTAGGTGAATATGGATTGGGGTTAAGAAAGAAAGAGGAAGCCGCCTGGTAGAATTTTGCACAGAGCACAACTTAATCATAGCTAACACTTGGTTTAAGAATAATGAAAGAAGGTTGTATACATGTAAGAACCCTGGAGATACTAAAAGGTATCAGGTAGATTATATAATGGTAAGACAGAGATTTAGGAACCAGGTTTTAAATTGTAAGACATTTCCAGGGGCAGATGTGGACTCTGACCACAATCTATTGGTTATGAATTGTAGTTTAAACTGAAGAAACTGCAAAAAGGTGGGAACTTAAGGAGATAGGACCTGGATAAACTGAACGAACCAGAGGTTGTACAGAGTTTCAGGGAGAGCATAAGGGAACAATTGACAGGAATGGGGGAAACAAATACAGTAGAAGAAGAATGGGTAGCTTTGAGGGATGAAATAGTGAAGCAGTAGAGGATCAAGTAGGTAAAAAGACGAGGGCTAGTAGAAATCCTTGGGTAACAGAAGAAATATTGAATTTAATTGATGAAAGGAGAAAATATGTAAATGCAGTAAATGAAGCAGGCAAAAAGGAATACAGACGTCTCAAAAATGAGATCAACAGGAAGTGCAAAATGGCTAAGCAGGGATGGTTAGAGGACAAATGTAAGGATGTAGAGGCTTATCACACTAGGGTAAGATAGATACTGCCTACAGGAAAATTAAAGAGACCTTTGGAGATAAGAGAACCACTTGTATGAATATCAAGAGCTCAGATGGAAACCCAGTTCTAAGCAAAGAAGGGAAAGCAGAAAGGTGGAAAAAGTATATAGAGGGTCTATACAAGGGCGATGTACTTTAGGACAAAATTATGGAAATGGAAGAGGATGTAGATGAAGATGAAATGGGAGACATGATACTGCGTGAAGAGTTTGACAGAGCACTGAAAGACCTGAGTCGAAAGAAGGGCCCGGGAGTAGACAACTTTCCACTAGAACTACTGACAGCCTTGGGAGAGCCAGTCCTGACAAAACTCTACCATCTGGTGAGCAAGATGTATGAGACAGGCGAAATACCCTCAGACTTCAAGAAGAATATAATAATTCCAATCCCAATGAAAGCAGTATTTGTAGACTTGGAGAAAGGTTTGACATTGTTGACTCGACTACTCTCTTTCGAATTATGAAGGTGGCAGGAGTAAAATACAGGGAGCGAAAGGCTATTTACAATTTGTACAGAAACCAGATGGCAGTTAGAAGAGTCGAGGGGCATGAAAGGGAAGCAGTGGTTGGGAAGGGAGTGAGACAGGTTTGTAGCCTCTCCTCGATGTTATTCAATATGTATGTAGAGCAAGCAGTAAAGGAAACAAAAGAAAAATGCGGAGTAGGTATTAAAATCCACGGAGAAGAAATGAAAACTTTGAGGTTCGCCGATGACATTGTAATGCTGTCAGAGACAGCAAAGGACCTGAAAGAGCAGCTGAACGGAATGGACAGTGTTTTGAAAGGAGGATATAAGATGAACATCAACAAAAGCAAAACGAGGATAATGAAATGTAGTCGAATTAAATCGGGTGATGCTGATGGAATTAGATTAGGAAATGTGACACTTAAAGTAGTAAAGGAGTTATGTTATTTGGGGAGCAAAATTACTGATGATGGTCGAAACAGAGAGGATACAAAATGTAGACTTGGAATGGCAAGGAAAGCGTTTCTGAAGAAGAGAAATTTGTTAACATCGAGTATAGATTTAAGTGACAGGAAGTCGTTTCTGAAAGTATTAGTATGGGGTGTAGCCATGTATGGAAGTGAAACATGGATAATAAATAGTATGGGCAAGAAGAGAATAGAAACTTTCGAAATGTGGTGCTGCAGAAGAATGCGGAAGATTGACGAAAGGAAGTGATCGTTTGGTAGGACATGTTCTGAGGCATCAAGGGATCATCAATTTAGTATTGGAGGGCAGTGTAGAGAGTAAAAATCGTAGAGGGAGACCAAGAGATGAATACACTAAGCAGATTCAGAAGGGCTTACGGTGCAGTAGGTACTGGAAGGTGAAGAAGCTCGCACAGGACAGAGTAGCATCGAGAGCTGCATCAAACCAATCTCAGGACTGAAGATCACAACAACAACAACATTACAAAATCTGTTTCCACGTACAAGTGGACCCCTCACACAGCGTAGAACAGCATAACTTGCGTTAATGGTGTTAGTAACTTATATCTGCATTCCATCCAGTGTTAACGCATTTGGTGAAAAATATCCCCCAGCGGGCATGACTACACACCGAGTTGCTAGTGGTTCACAGTGCGTGCTGTGGAGGTCCCTATAACTTTCTGAAACATCTGCACCTACATATACATATTCCGTAGTTGCTCCTCGTGGCGTAGTGGGGAATTGTGTGCTGGATCTTACGTTTGCAGACCTATAAAGGGAAAGAGTGTGTGAACATAATCTGGCGACCTACCTTCCCTCGCACTTCTACGCCACACGTGCCTCTTCACCCCTCACCCCCTTCACCCTGTTACTCCCTCGGAACAAAATTTATCCCTTAACATTGCACTTAGACGTGGTACACACATTTAATATTTGCTGTAAGCCACTCGATATAGAGATAAACATTAAATAATTCATATTGCTAAAATAATAATCAACGTGAAATCTGTTAGTCCTAGAAAAAAATACGAACAGGACATTTTTGTAGTAAATATAAGGTAATTTAATTTTGTACTCGGGAACATTTTCGTTAGAAGCCGTCTTTTTCAAGTTACTGAATAACAGCTTAAAAACTGGCTTGCAAATACCCCATCCCATTCCCCGCACCAGTTCTCACACCCCATCGTTTATGGTTTATAATCTGTTGCCCCTGGCATTTACTCTTACCTAGAAAAACATGCATTTACATGAATTTTTCCCCTCATTTTCCTTCGTGATCAGGACTGACAGTGAAATGCATATAAATATCCCCCATGGAGCGTGAATTTGGCAACAACTTGACAAAGTTAAGTAAGTGAACAAAAAAAAAAAAGCGGAGAAATATGTTAAAGACGTAGGTGCAAAATTTTGGTATGTATGTGCGAATACTTATGGCATAAACATCATAGGAACGTCGTAGGAACTCATAAAAGACGTATGACAATGACCAAAGGTGTCAAATGTTAGATACTAATTATACACATCAACCATTTGTATAATTGTTGAAAAAGAGAACAAAGAAATTAGGCGGCAAAAATTTCTTTATAATGTAATACCTTGCAGTGCACCTAGGGTGAATTTCTTCGGCTTGGGTCTTACATCCTGTTCATGTTGTCTTCATTCTTGTGACGCTAGCTGATCACAACGAAAGTTTCGTGAAACTGATAATCAAGTGTTGTGTTGAGTAATCAAACTAGTTACATAAAAATTAATGTTTCACATTCTGTGCACTATAATATTTAACATTTTTCTACAATATAAACAACATCGAAATGGCGACTGAGTAAGAATGGCCACAGGTATTAACAACATAACATTCCTTTTATAAATTAACGTGCCTTTTTCTTGCTGCAATATATTAATTTCTTTGCGAATGAATTTTGTCTTAAATATTCAGAAAATGATCAGTGAATGTTATTTTTCAGTCTTGCCTAAATCGATGTTTGTTCTCACCTCTGATCTGATGTGAAGAAATGCAGAGGTTTTCAAGTTAAAATACACTTCAGGTACATTTCATATATAAGGAGAAACGCTTCTGAAAAATTAAAATCATACTGTAGCAAAAACAGGCTTTTGAATCTGTAAAACGAATATTTATATACATGCTGCGGAAAATGGCCACAACTATAAACTTGTTAGCTATGTAATTCAAGATTTTCCATTGTGCATAGACCACATAAACGAGCAGTGAATGTTAAGTAATTTTAGGTGGTAAGTGACGTAAACTATTGGAAGTGTTCTTGGGAAATGACAAAGGGATCAGTCAATAAATGATACCTGCAAAATGAAAGTTTGGCGTAGAAGTAATCCGTTTATGTATAGTGCTTTACAGTACTATCAGTAACATTGAAGTGCGGTGTGAAACATTTGACTTTTTATTTATTTTTCCTTACTAGGAGAAGGTGGTTCCTCTATCCCACTCGGTAAAGCAGAGTCCTAATTCTTGCTAATCATCGAAAGAGTGCCCTCAGCGTCGCTGTAACGATTCATAAGGGTCAATATATTAGGTCAGCTCGTCTCACATTTACCTGGAGCCCTTGTCCCGAAGGGACCCTTTCCTGTCGAGTTGCATGAAATATGGACGCCGCGTCTACCGGATCCCGTGAAGCGAAGGAACGTCGTATTACTCGTGGCTAAAATGTCTTTATCTTACTGTCGGCGACTCGGCGGAGCAGTGTACACTCATAAAAGCTGCCCTACGACGAACTATCATTTCATTTTTAACCAGCGAAGTTACAAGGGACTGTAATCTAAAAACAAGTTACAAAATACTGTGCTCTATCTGTAAACACTTGCTACTCGACGAATATGTTAAACCTTTCTTCCTCCTTATGAATGAGATATATCCGTACTGAAACGCTAAGTGAAACACGGATGTACTACAAAAGAGAGGCCCGTGACCAAATTAAAGGTTTAGCAGTTTTATCGCCAGACCACTAGTAACACATTTTCACAAGGAACGGATTATGAGCGTCTGGTTGTCACTGTGTTTTTAAATGTAGTACAAAATCATAATATAAGGATTTTTAATGCTTGGTACGCAACTATTTGTCCTTTATTATAATTACCAGTTTCGTTTATACCATTCTTGCGGTCTAAAGGATCAATTATTAATCACATATCACGGCATATCATGTTAATAAGCCATGTTGATGTTATATGCAATGACATGTGATTAACATCTGACCCACTATACCGAAATGATGGCGTTAACCGAAACAAGTAATTGCGAGGGCTATTTGGAAAGTAAGTTCCAATGCGAAAATCCGATAAAGTGTTGCACAGGTGTGTTGGGTAGTGTCTAATATGTACGTCGATCGCAGTATGTCCCTCTTTACAGTTCTGAGCCCGCAGTAAGCATGTACAGATGCCAAAAAAATAGTATTTCCCGCCAAGTATGAGGACGTGGTGAGAGATTTCGCCTGATGTCGTGCAGCCCACATAACTGTCATGCCTTTCGTTCTTCGTGGCAACTCTCGGCCGCACTCTGCAGGGGCACAGAAGATCTCCTGCAGCATTTTCGGTGTTTAATCACCCGCAACATAGCCTGTAACCGGCTTGTCCTGAGTTTCATCTCTGCTCACATGAACCTCTGGCTATGAGGACAGTGTTTTGGCATGGACAACAAGCTATAGACAAGCATAGAGAATTAGCGGAAAACACAGGCGGCTGTTTTCTGTGGGAGGGTATTGGGAGTTTGGTACAACGCTACGACAAATTTTAAGTCAGAGAGGTGACTATGAAGAGAGGTAACTGTAAGGTGTAGCTAAGTATTGCAAACAGAACATTTTTGACTTTCACAGTGGTCTGAATTTCGCGATCTATCGGAACTTACCTTCCGAATAGCCCAAATATAGTAGTAAAAGTCAAACAGCTGCGTGGCATAAATTAAAAAAAAATTACATAGCATGTGCTGGCAATAGCCTTCAAACAATGTACAACAAAAACTTTTAGTCAATAGTTGGAATATAAACGTTTTCAAGTTACACTAGTGAAATACGGATAGGGGATAGTGTTGTACAATGGAACACATTTCAGACATTCGCCTCTAACCAATTCTGTAATATAAGACAAATTATTTCATTTTTGAATGATGGCGTTCACCTTTAATGTGTTGCAAATTACTTCGGAAAATTAGGGTTTTTAAAAATGTGGAAACATATTCCAAGATCATACATCTAGGAACTACTACCAGTCTGAAATTTAAAAAAGTTGCAGTCCAGGAAACAGCATCAAAACAGTAGTTAATAGTTTGTGTGTTACGTTATTATTCTACTACACACCAATAATTAGAAAGTGAAATCAAATTAAACAGAAGTATTGTCAAGGAAAAGCTACAAATTAAATACGTTTCTATGTAGACGCTATTGAAAACTGATATAAACTTCCATTTTCAAGACACGTAAATTGTTAAGTAGTTACAGGAACTCCGTCATTTTCAAATATTACATGTTCCTTTGTAAAAAACCTTCTTCTGTTTCAGGTTAGCCGGCCGAAGTGGCCGTGCGGTTAAAGGCGCTGCAGCCTGGAACCGCAAGACCGCTACGGTCGCAGGTTCGAATCCTGCCTCGGGCATGGATGTTTGTGGTGTCCTTAGGTTAGTTAGGTTTAAGTAGTTCTAAGTTCTAGGGGACTAATGACCTCAGCAGTTGAGTCCCATAGTGCTCACAGCCATTTGTTTCAGGTTATAGGATGGTACTGTACCGGCGAAGTGTGGGTTAACGGTCCACATGTTACGTAAATAGTTCTGAAAATACAAGATGCGTCACGAGGAAAGGTACGTACTTCGCGGGACGCTAGTGTTGGCAATACTAGACAAAAAGCTTCGAATGAACATAGGTGCCATTCTTAACCATATGCGAAATACAGCTGATTGAAAACCATGGGCGTCAGTCGTGTATCCTCCTTCACCAGCACTCATATGCGAGTGCAAATAAAGCTGCTTTAGGCTGCGTAGTGTTCCTTTTGCTGATCATTTCAATTGCGGTAGTAATGACCATCTCATTGATCCAGTTGTTTTAGATAACTGTCTTAATGAAGTACGGCACCTTGAATCCCTTACAAATGTGTTATCAGAAAACATGGAGGATAATTATTTGGCAACACGATGTGATATGTATGACAGAGCTCTTCCGTATTCCATACGGCCAGTGAAACAGTACCTTACTGAAACGTATCCTGGACGTTGATTCGGTCGTCGTGGGGCCATTTATTGGCCACGTACGTCACCCCAACGTAATCCATTCCATTACTGTTAGCGGGGTTGGCTTAAGAGCGAAGTCTGCGACACGTACTATTAAATTTTATCACCATGGCCTTCTACAGTAGTAATAGACGCTGACACATTGGACAAATCTTATGATGAGCTGAAGGACATTGCGAGTTAGCGCTCGCATCATAATCCATTTGCCTATCACACAAGTCACTGACATACAGTTGTATGTGGTTTAACTTTTGTGATGGAAAAATTTGTCGTTTCCACCCAGCAGACTACTTGAGGTCTGTGTATCAATGCATATTAAGTTGCGAACTTCTTGATACAAACATATTCCTTGCAGCTTCCTATGCTACGTTTTATGGTTTTGTGCATCAGTGTCGTACGCTCTCTCGTTCCATAGTCATACGTCGTTCGCGGTCTGTTTCCATTCACCGTACTCAGCTATATCCTAAAATCAGTGTCGATTCCCCTAACGTTTTTCGCTAGCATCAGATAGTATCCTCACTGAACTCCTTAACGAGCCTCCGTAGACTACTGGTCGCTTATGGCAAGTACTCAGATAATATCCCTGAACAACCTATGAAATGTGTCGATGGAGATTGGATTCAATCTGTCCACATTCTCAAGCTTAAGACAGTTTACCCAGTGGAATATAAAGCAATAGTAATCCAAATTTCCAATGATTATTCAGAAAATTTTTGTTTTAAAGCAAAAAATCATGTGCTTCGTGTTTGTAGAATACTGTGTTGGGTTATACATTGTTTAAAGTCTTCTCTCCAATATCCCAAAACCAAAATAATTTTTATCCAAAATAAGTAAAAGAGATATAGACATTTAAATATTTCAATTAGATGATTTAATTAGTATAACTTTCTCCTTGCAGGTAGTGGACCTATTCCACTTATTATTCGCTGCAAGCACTCTCTTGACATGGGATACTAGAACTGCTTTTACTGACACTCATTAGCAATATAAATAGCTGATTCAGTATCTACAAACGACAACAGGAAGCCTGTAATTTACCTTCACATACGTAAATTGATTTGCGTGCAAATAATAATAATTTCACATCATATCGATTCCGGAAGTTATTTTACAGTAATAGGAGCAAATCACTTTAACCATACGTCTAACTTCAAGCAACATTAGCAAGAGAGAGGTAGATAGACTCTGTGTAGTTGAAGCTACAACACAAGCCAAAGAAAAGACAAGTGATGTAAAAGATTCATTAATATAAGAGAGGATACTCTGGATTAATACAGATACAGGATGAATTCATATTTTTAGTAGGAAGTACGTAGAAAATTGTTTAAAATCTACTTGCTGGATGGTGGGCGGTTGACGGTACACCTAGTACTTAAAAACTACAGAACTCTTCCCGGAGTTGTCGTAGTCCTATGTTACGCAGCAGGTTCCGTGTCGAGAGAGAGAGAGACAGATTGCTCGATTGACGTCTGTCGATTTGTTTGTGGCTGCGGCCTGCGGTGTTCCTTGCTGCTGCACTTTAGAAACGCAGGACGTTGAAAAACGACGAAGATCGTCTCGTCCGCAGAATTTGTGCCTTTTAGTATGCAGCAATCGGAGACCTCCGGGCAGACTCTCTGACCAAACCCTACAACTCCCTGCTTTTGCAAGCGCTGAGTTATGCCCTTGAGGACGCTTAGCAAGTCCACGTGGCAGCGGCTGCCTGTCCTCTGGGAATCACCACGTGCAGGCGACAGCTTCTTCTGACGTCGAGCAACGCTTCAAACAAGGTGATCGGTCGTACTGGGACGCGCAGGTTCCAAATAACTTGTCTAACACTCCGTTTTGTTAATCACCTCGGGTGGCACATTCTGAAAATTTGTAACGGGTTTTTTCTCTGGCATTGTCGGAAGGGAACATTTCTGCATCGCTAAATACCTAGAGTTCTACCCAAGTTTCCCCCGTGATCTTAACAATGAGATTTTGAGCAAAACTTTCGCTATGTTTTACGAAATACACAGGTTTCATAGATAGCGGCTATAGTTCACGTATCTAAGGTTAAAGAATCCTGTTTTAAATTTTGAAGCATTTGTGTTCTCTTTGTGAAAGCTCAACCCCACAGCCCTGTTTATTTGTTGTAAGTAACATGTTTTTTTTCTGTATCTTTGAGACTCTTTGGAGCATGTCAAATTTTTGAGCCACTTTTGTGGGAAGTTGCTCGTATGTCCTGCTCCCTCCTGATGCGAGAGTTTCTTTACACTGCACTACATTTGTTGCATTCCATGGATGCCAAGGAGAGTGGTGTCTGGGATGCGGAAAGAAAGTCGTGCATTTAATTTAATTAAAGTGTTGCAGTGCTAATTGTAGTTATAAATTAAGATAAAACGCTAAATTTAAGACTTGCTGTGAAAATACGCTTCATGTTACTAAAAAGATTAGGAACCAGAAACTTCAGTAATTCAGTCTTAAACTGCATCAGTTTATCAACATGATATTTAAAGTGCTCTCGCAGTTTGATGTGTACCTACGTGTCGGACTCGTTTCTGTCGTAAGGTTAAATTCTTGATGTCTTTGTAAAGACTGTTTTTGGTCCTAGAGTGATACTGATGTCTTGCACTATTATTTGCGGAAATGGCCAAAGGTATTAATGAATATGAGTAAGCCGAGCGGTCTAAGGCGCTACAGTCATAGACTGTGCGGCTGCTCCCGGCGGAGGTTCGAGTCCTCCCTCGGGCATGGGTGTGTGTGTTTGTCCGTAGGATAATTTAGGTTAAATAGTGTGTCAGCTTAGGGACTGATGACCTTAGCAGTTAAGTCCCATAAGATTTCAAACACATTTGAACATTTTTGAATATGAGTAAATACATATCATAAAATAATTTTCAGCATACGAAGGTTTGTGAGGAGAGCTCTGCAAGATGTTCTTGGCTAGAAATCAAATACATTAATGTTCGCGAAAAGCGGAATACGTCGAACGAATAGAGATAGAACGTTCATATTCACAGGACGTGTACGTTAGTATGTTCTGCAGAAATTATTAGCATTTCAATCACTTCGTTTCAGCATGTGCTCTGTTGCCTAGTAGCACTGCGTCCACCATGGGCCCTGATAAATTGTTCCGTGCGTGATGGCGTCGAAGCGTATAAGGCGCGTATGGTGTCCTGTGGCATAGCCATTCATGCATTCACCTGGTTACGAAGTTCATCTGTGGTGGTTGACATCGGGCCACAGCACTGCACTCGTAGTTTCACCATATCCTTCACATTTTCGATTGGCGACAAGTCTGGTGATCTGGAGGCCATGGTAAAACTGTGACATCCTATGACACCAAGAACGCACGTGTTCGCACAGCAACATGTGATTGCGCTTTGTCTTGCTGAAAAATGCCGTCTGGGGTGTTGTGCAGAAAGGGTACGGCTATGGGTCGCAGGATGTCATTCACGTAGTTCACACTGGCCACAACGCCCTTCACATGCACAAATTATAATTAGCGTTTACACCCAATAGCACTCCACACCACAAAGCCTTGAGCTGGCGCTCTATGTCTGGTGCGAATGCAGTCACTGTGATGCAGCTTCCCTGTCTGCGGCGAACCGAAATGCGGCCATCATTTTCAAACAAGTAGAACTTGGATTCGTTTGAAGACACTATGTGTTGGCATTCCTGTCCCTAGTGATGTTGTTCCACACACACTGCCGTGTGCATGTTTCTGCACGTTCGTCAAAGGTAGACGGAGAAGCACGTAACCAGCGCCGCAATAAACGGAGACAGACTGTCACATCTGATAACGGACGATGTGTTCCACTGTTTCACTTGTTGCGCCAGAGCCGAGGAGGATGCAGATCTGTCCTGCAATGCCATTCAGATGAGGTCTCAATCTTCTTCGGTGGGGGGGGGAGGGGGGAGGGGTGAGGGAGGGGGAGTTGTCTACCTGACCCATCTCTTCGCGTTCTATGGCCTTCCGTGCGAAACATTCTCCACACACCCGTTGCACTGCCGAAACACCTAGTCCCACACGAACAGCAATTTCCCGGATGGATGCATCCATACGTGCGTACGTCTGCAAGGGATCCTGCACGGCTACATATGTCACTCTGTTCCATTATCTTCGGTTTATAGTGACGATGAGAGCCACAGGCACATTTTACCAGAAGGTGGTGTTTCACTGGATACCGATGTTGACGTTGAACTCGCGGCCCGACATGTTCAAATACTAATCTTTTCTGCAGACCATATTAATCTACTTGTCCTGTGAATATGAACGTCCTATCTCTTGTCGTTCAAGGTGCTCTGTTATATTTTTTTCTGATCATGAGTATGTAACCCTTGTAGCACAGTCCTGTATTCTGGAAGTACTGTTGCTGTACGTGGAGTTGTGCATTAAAATAATTTTATACCTGATTAATGAGTGGAAATGTGCGAAACAAACTAGGTTCCTTCTTCGTCTGTAAATAAAGTATACAAGTAATCATCAGTAATACAAACGTAGCTGACTAAAACGCTTTATCTATTATAGGTAGCGGATGACGTTTGTGAGCTCTGTGTAGCCCAAAAAATTAACACTCCTTCCTGCTGGTATTTCATTGATTGTGAGAACTATTTTTATAGCTTTTAGAATTACATGAGAGGTACTGAACTGTATGTACTGAATGGTGTTAAAATTCAAAGACAATCAATTTTCTTCCATTCACTTTTTGACGATGTCTGTACATTGTTGTCAGTAGACTGTTTCACTTACATTTTTCTACCTTTGGATTAGTGAGATAGCTCTTTCTACTCAACGTTCCTTATATTGCTACTCTAGACAGCAGTTAATCTTGTAACACTTAGTACCTTGCAGGTTTGCCCACATCATAAATCTGAGTTAGAAGCATTGAGTTGCCGATGATGTACAGTATATTCATTGTCCGCTTAAGGGTCCCGCCTTCTCGTGACTTGAAACCAGGTCGCTCCAACATTTCTGAGCTTTGGGAGGCGAATGGCCGGTGATGGGTCAGAGAGAACGCATTATGGCGTGGAACTCATACTGCGAAGTAACGCTGCTCTGACTGAGGAGAATAAAGTTGCTACATGCGAGACGTCGCAGTGTGAACTATTCCTTTTGCTCTATTAAGCTGCCTTCAGCTCTTCTAGGCTTCATAGCACCTCTATTTATCGGAGCTCTCGTGCTTTCGATTCTGGGGTGAAGGATAATAGTAGAGTGTTTCATTAAATAGCCACAGCGCCACTTTAATATTCAGATATTTTATTTTCGAAAATAATATTTTATAATTCACACATCATTAGCCATATTAAGTATGTATGTGTACCTATAACCACGTCTATTTGATATCCATACTATATTTCTCTGTCCACTGATGTATTTATATATTTCTGTACCTCCTCCTTATCTGATCAACTACAGTGCTTGAGTATCTGAAGTGATGCGGCCGAGCGAGCTGGCGCAGTAGTTAGCACTCTGGACCCGCATTCGGCAGGAAGACGGTTAAAAAACTCGTCCGGCCATCCTGCTTTAGGTTTTCCGTAATTTCCCTAGATCGCTTCAAGCAAATGCCAGGATGTTTCCTTTGAAAGGGAACGGCCGATTTCCTTGCCCATCTTTCCCTACTTCGAGCTTATGCTCCGTCTCTATGACCTCGTTATTCCCGGGAAGCCGCACTAGGTAGCCGTGCGGTCTTAGGCTCCGCCGTCGGAGGTTCCAGTCCTCCTTCGGGCATGTGTGTGTGTGTTGTCCTTAGCGTAAGTTAGTTTAAGTTAGATTAAGTAGAGCGTAAGCCTAGGGACCGATGACCTCTGCAATTTGGTCCCATAGTCCTTACCACAAATTTCCAAATGTTGACAGGACGTTAAATGGTTCAAATGGCTCTGAGCACTATGCGACTTAACTTCTGACGTCATCAGTCCCCTAGAACTTAGAACTACTTAAACCTAACTAACCTAAGGACATCACTTACATCCATGTCCCAGGCAGGATTCGAACCTGCGACCGTAGCAGCAGCGCGGTTCCAGACCGTAGCGCCTATAACCGCTCGGCCACCCCGGCCGACATGACGTTAAACGCTAATCTTCTTCCTCCTCTGTAAGTGATGCTTCCATATACTTTAGTTCGCGGGCACGAGTTCTTTGAATGGAAGTGGCAGTTCAGTCAACTTTTGTGTAGTGCTCCGATGGGCCAAAGAGATATTATGGAAAACTGGTCAGCAGCTATTATATAGGTTGGTACTGGCAGATGGGATGTATTTTCTCTGCCCATTTCCGCTGCTATCCGTGGATCTCTGTTTGGTAGCAAGGAACGGCACTGTTCGCTGGGTCTTCAGAAGGTGGCTCTGGCTCTGAGCACTATGGGACTTAATTTCTGAGGTCATCAGTCCCCTAGAACTTAGAACTACGTAAACCTAACTAACCTAAGGACATCACACACTTCCATGCCCGAGGCAGGATTCGAACCTGCGACCGTAGCGGTCGCGCGGTTCCAGACTGTAGCGCCTAGAACCGCTCGGCCACCCCGACCGGCTTCAGAAGGTGGGATATCTGTCCTGGTCATCTTTAGTAATGTATGTTAGGTAGTTGGAACTTGTAAGAATTGGGTTGAGCTGCAGTTGCTAGTACGCTCGTCACAATCGTAACCATGGTAAAACGTACTAGAGTATCTATTCAGTTAGAGAATGCGACCTTGCTTATTAATATTTCAGTTATTTAGCGCGACTCTTTGTCCTACCGCCACCTAGCGATGGAAGAGTTCTTTTTCCAGCCTGTGTCTCGTTACAGTTAATGTGAGTCTCTTATGTGTGGATGCGGTGTGTATTTTCCGTTTGTTGTGTTAGGATTCTTTCTCCATGTTTCAATTTTATATTCATCATACATTTCGGGTTTCTTGTAGTGTGTGAATTGGTATTAGTTACCACGCGTTTTTCATGTGGTACATTGGTGCCTTCAGGTGTGTAAATGTCATCTTCCCTTTCTGTGCCTTCTTTTTACAATCTTCCGTGTGTGTATAATTTTATTTTGTTCGAATCACTTTCGTGAGTTCGGCGTTATTTGGCATCGGTTATCTAAATGAGACCATGTGCCTTTCCGCCACCTGGAGCGACTTTAGCTCAGCGTTATTATTCATTCGAGATTAATGTCCAAATGGAATTTCGAAAGGTATGAGCATCTGCTTTCATCCTAAATATTTCCATATTCTTCCTACTTCCATGATAACTCGGTTGATCAGAAAAAAACTTTCTCAGGCCTAACCTGTTTTTAATCTGTTGAATAAGTTTACCTTTATGTTCTATTCTTTCGGTGTGTGTACTGTTGGGATGAATGTGCGTGTGCGTGTAGATGAGACAAATCCTTTCTTTTACCAAACCGAGGCGCTCCCCACGTGTTAAGATATAGTTACCTGTACTGGATACTAAACTCTTTAGTGGTCATTGAAGTTATTATGTAATTTTATTCGTGACTAAATGTTAAATGGCTTCTAAATTGTTTTTCTAACGTTACTTGTGCAACCGGTCTAACGTTTTAGTTTGGCTTGACTATTTGTTTTTTAATATTTTATTTGGTATTAATACGAAAGTTTGATTTTGAATTTCATCAAATGCTAGTCAGGATTATAACATTACAGTGATTCAGTGTAACCTTAAATGATTTAATTACTTACCAACTCATATATTTAATGGAGACTTACTCCATACGCACTAGTCTCGCTTTTAATACGACTGTGGACTATGTTCTGCAGTGGAAGACGCGTAGGAATTATTCACATGCTACGAAACAAGTCTATCGAATTCAATTGCTCGTGGATGTATTATAACTTCTCGTAATTCATTGTTGATAAATTGCATTTGTTTCGCTAAAACCAAAGTGCTGCAGTTTCACTCAGAGTAGCTTCGGCAGTGCTATGTTGTTTCACCTGCGTCAAAAAGTAATCCATGCAGAATAGACAGCCTTGCCCCTTTTCACATAGTGCAGTGTTATCTCGAACAATCTGCGTTTCACCTGTACGTTTAGTGATGGGCAGTGAAGACCGCTTTGACGGCCGAAGCAATATTCGCTTCGGGCAGCCTCGATATCGACCCGTGCTTGCGTCACTCATGTTATGGGCGAAGCACTTGTCAACCGCAGTACGTTCATCTGCGTGACCTTTTTTGCTTTGAATTTGTTATTTATCAGAAAGCTAGGTTGGTACCCTGTGTATCGGTACTACAGTTTGAGTAATGCAACATACTGTTGCTACGACACCGTGTGTAAAATGTGTGACTATTACGAAAGTGGTCCTAAGATCAAGATAACAATACACAAAAAAGACGCTTATGACACTTCAACGCAGTATGTCATATGTGACAAAACATTACTTTTGACTCATTAAATTCTATTGAGTTTCGTGAATGCAATGTTTTTCTTATTTCTTTGTTACGCATGGTCAGTCTCAGTATCGTGAAAAGCAGTTGTTATAACTGCTTGAAAACAATTTTTGTAACATTTTGAATGTCAGGGATACAGTTTCGCATGACGTCAATGATGCTATCTGGATAGGAAAAGAAAATCTGTGGTGTTTTAATTGCGAGTGAAACAAGCCGCAGTAGTTTGGTTCCGGCATAGTTGGTATCTGTGCAGCAGCGCCTAATAGTGACGCAGTGCAATTTCCATGGACCACGGTACATTGATGTTTTATAAGGAGATTTCAGGAGGATTGTAAAGGAGGAGTACTGTTTGGACGAGGCACGCATAAGAAATGTTTGTAACAGGAAGACGAAACATGATTGCTTTAATTGCTTCTGCCGAGTTAATATTTCGCGCCAGCAGCTTCGCAGAACGAACGATGTCATTTGGTTTATAGTGACTTAGAGATTTAGGGCTAATACAACAGTTGTATGACGTTCAATCATAATTTTACGGTGATCATTAACGCAAATCGTTGTTACAATGAACAGGATCCACGTCCTTTTACCCTAAATTCTGAGAATCCCATAAGGACTGCAAAATTTAATTAATGTAAGGGATGATCGCTTTTGCCAAAAAGTATAGACAAATTTGCTCTTGCATTCGAAATTCATTTCTTCTAACTTAACCAAAATCATTAAGTAAATTTAGAATGCCAACAATCATAATTAATTTTTCGAAGAACTAATCAAAGTATCCACGGGTGTACTGCCGGTCTACAGTGTCCAACGGCACAATATTTCGGCGATCATACATGTCGCCATCATCAGGTGAACTGACGGACTGAGCTCCTGTGAACGTGCCGGCACGGAGATCCGTACACTATCGCTGCTCAGGGGGAACTGGGTTCGGTCGCGGCGGCGGCCGATTTAAATACCCTCCGCCCGCGGCGCGCTCACTCCACCGTCCGAGCCCCGCGCCACGGTCGCGCGGTGGAACAGATTGCGACGGCGTCTGAGATGACGTCGGTGTGATGGCTCTGTCCGCCGTGGTCGTCACAACTATACATTTGCTCGATTTACTCTTGATTAACCCAATCGCTGGTTCCCAAGCCTTGCTAAGATTATAGCCACAGTCACGGTTTATGAGGTCGTCATTGGTGCGAATTTCGATGGACTCTCTAACAACGCTGTCCCAGTATCTCGACGTCTGTCTATTTGTAACAGCTATTGCAAAGTATGGAATCTGGCAAATTATAACGAATTTTACCATTTGTTAACTATTATGATTACTTCTAAGTGTTTTTGGTAAATTTATAAATCAATCTCTTGTCTGTCTTATTTCAGGGTTGACATGGTACTTTGTTAGTGTTTCGAAATCGTTCACGTTCAAAATTAGTAATGTCGCAAGTGAATTATAGTGAATTAGAGGCAGTGGATAATCAAAATTGCTGTCAATAAGGATTACAGTGGGCTTATGCTACATCGTTATTAGCGTGATGTGCACTGAATAAATACGTTCAGTTTTGATTTTGTCTACGAGTTTTTTAAATAATTCTAAAGTTTTATGTATCTACTTGGAGTTGACTACACAAAACTTGCCTACACAAAACTGTCTCCAGCACGAATAATGCCCGTTGTCGCATATATGCATCATTACTGATTGTTACGTATGCTTAAATTCAATCAAAATCATATGTAAGGAATAAACTGTCCAGTTTAGGACTGGTGTCTGTGTTATCCACAATAATA
Organism: Schistocerca nitens; assembly: GCF_023898315.1. Lineage (NCBI taxonomy): Eukaryota > Metazoa > Arthropoda > Insecta > Orthoptera > Acrididae > Schistocerca > Schistocerca nitens. Next base: position 181,585,823 of record NC_064622.1, on the reverse strand, counting down.
TATGTTGAAACGAGAAACGTTGTTAGCAATAAACTCGAAAAGTTCTTATCGATGTACTTGAAATTTTTACACGACGCTCTAATAAACATTAGACGGATATGAGCTATATATATTTTTAAATAACAATGCACATGTTTTCTGCTGAAACAGTCTGCGAGGAAGAAAACGTTGTTCTGTGGAAATATGCGATTTCGTTTCCTTTCTCGAAACTGGTTTTAATTACGTTAGCTTAAAGTGAATGAGTAAGTCGACTGGGATCAACGATGAACGAATTATGAGACTTGCTGGGTAGTTGAGGATAGCATCTTCAGTGATGCGGTTTTAATCTGCGAACTGATAGCATTATGAAGTTTCGGACGACTGAGGTTGAGTAGTGGTGTTATAACCATAAGCATATAAGCAACTAATACAACGAAACAGCACACAGATGTGTAAGTAGGAGAAACAAGGTGTCTAATGTTTGAAGTGTCCTGCGGGAAAGAAATCGAAACGAAAAATTTTAGCTGCAAACAACAGTACTGTTTTTCTCGAAGTCGATTTTAACAGAAGCTTGTACGTTGTCATTTAAAAACAATATGAAGCCTTTGTGCGTCCGAATGTCAGAGTATTATGCAAAACTTGATAGTAAATCGGTTAGGAGCTTTTAGACACCTTTGTCTTTCATATTCTGTCTCCAAAGTAGGCGAAGTCTCATCGTAGAGCCTAAATTTGCGTTCTGACACTATTCGCAGGATACCACAGATTAGGACACGTACACAGTTCCTACACGTACTGAGCAGTAGCGAGGAATTGCCGGGTTCTCTAGTTTCATTATATAATTAAGAATTCTTAACACTGTAATTTTTTCATTACTGAGAAATTCGACTAACTATTCAAAATTAATACTTTCAATAATTAGGTATGCCTATAGTAATTCGTTATTAGGATAGTGTATTCACTTGTCATATCGACAGTTAGTTGTATCCTTTTCACATAACTGCCGCAATTTTCGTCGGAATCGAAGTGCCTCGTGGGATAGTTGTTCATTCTGAAATAAGTCACGATAAACATTAGTCTGCCCTCTCCATTGCTGGATTTCTGAGGTCTTCATAGTCCGAAGAGATTTTTTTGAATACTTTACGGTATTAAGTGGTTCCAATGACCAGTAGTCCATATTGTATCAATTGACATGCTTTCATCTCTACAAAAACTGGGTTTCATTTATTTATGTTACAGATTAACTGACAATATGTTCACCAAGCGCTGATCGACTTTATGTTTTCCCCCATGTCTTAAAAAATTACACAACGTCGTGATCTCCTTGTGTAGAACTGCTTTGTCTGCAAAGAAGCACAGAGAGCTGAGAAAGTTATCCGCTGCATCCCTTGGATAAACTGAAAGGAATCGAAAGCTGAGGAAACCAGTTGCAAGATAAATACACTTTGAAATTGTAGTTAGTGGTGAATAACACAACTGTGCATTTCCAGTGGAAAGGAAAACTGTTAAGGGATTAAAGAACCTCAATTCATCTGCAAGTATCACGTGTTCCACAGTAGGAGACTTTCCGTTTCAGAGCACAATATGGTACATTACTGAGGAAGTTCGGTTAAAATATACAGAATTAAGCTCACCATGAATCTCTGTAACCGAAGAATTAACACTGTCCTCCAAATAGCATCAATATGCACTGATGAACCTAAAAATCAAGACCTCTTGGTGAACTGCTTGTTTGTCCGTCTTTGGAACGAAATACATAACTGATTCGGCGTGTCGCGGATCTGACAGTTTGTTGATAGATTTGTGGAGGTATATGGCATTAGATATCTACGCACAGGTCACGTAATTCGCGTAAACAACGGGCTGCTGATGTACGTACGCTGTGATGGCGCCCGATAACGACCCGGTTGGTTACCATAGGATTTACATCAGGTGAATTTGATCGCCGAGACATCAACGTGAGTTCAGTATAAGGCTTCTCAAACCACTGTAGCGCGGTTCTGGCTCCGAGGCACGGACACTTACGCATATACTGCTGAAGGATGACATCGCCGACGGGGAAGACTTCGAGCGTAAAGGGATGGAGGTGTTTCGCAGCTATCAGCGTGTCTCGGATTACTACCACAGGTCCAACGCAAACGAAGGACAATGTCTCTCATAGCATAATACTGCTCCCACCAGCCTGCGTCCGTGGCGCGATGCACGTTTCGAGTCGCCGTTCACCTCGATGACGGCATTTCTGGAGACGAACCATCGCCCTAGTGTACCAAAAAATGTGATTGACCCGAGGGGCTGACATGTTTCCATTGATCTATGGTCGAATCCCGATGGTCTCGTGCCCATTACAATCGTAACTGACGACGTTGTTGGATCAACATGTGAACGGGTAAGGGTGGTCTGCTGTGGAGCTCCATTTTCATCAGTGTACGATGAACGGTGTGCTCTGGAACACTTGTGCGTGCACCATCATTGTGTACTTTCGGCGGAGGTTCCACAGATCACTATCTATACTGCTATACAGAGGCGATAAGCCTCCATACCAACGATCTGTGAAGAGCCATGGACGTCTAACTATTTAGTGCCTAGTGGTAGTTTCACTGACCTTCTACCTCTTTCCTTAGATGCTCACGACACTAGAGCGTGAACATTCGACCAGCTTCGCCGTTTTCGAGGTACTCATTCAGAGACATTACTAGGATGATTTCCATACGTCTCTGCTGCGCTTACATACCTTTCACAGCGCGTCACGTGGCCGCACCGTCACCAAGCAGCATCCAGTCTCGCGGTGGACAGTGATCATAATGTTTTGGCTTATCACGGTATTATACAGCACTTAAGTACATGGAATGCATTATATTTACAAACGCTGCACAAAGTGTATATTACTGTCTCACAACAACAAAAACAGTTGGAAATGTCGGAAACTGTTGATGGCGGTCTGTACTGAGCGTTCCTTTATTTGATTCTAGAGCCGATTACTAGATTTAAACATAGAACAGAAAACACCATGTGTTCTTATGTACACTATCCTCCAGACACAGTACTGTCCACTATAAACAGTAGGGAATGGCCTCGGTTTCACGTTGACACGTTTATCACTTAAATATATTGCTGCCGTTCGTGTCTACTACGGCAGAAGTACACTGTGTACAGCCGTAGATGGCGATGTTGCAAAAGAACGAGTTTGTGAGAAAGCATTAGAAAACGGCACATCGCTGAAATCAGCTGATCATGTGAAATGAATGACTGTGATCGTAATACACACAAACTGGCAAAACGAATTGTCATATAAGAGAAAAACTCACTCGTAGCTCCTTATTGATTCCCGCTGGTTGACCTCGACAGGAAAAAGCAGTACTTCTACAAAAATTTGCTGACGGCGTTACGGCTTACAACTATTTATGTAATGGGACAATTCTGTGGATCCTGTGTACTAACACGTCACAAGTATTTATTGTTTTAGGCATATTTCTGTTAATTTCTCCCTTTCGTGTGGTGTTATATATCTATATGTCTCGATAGACAAGCAGTGATCGCTGGTTAACGAAATGTGCGCTGATGCACGGATTTCTCTTACTACAACTTCCTCATTGATTCCGCCTCACTGCTACTGTCTAGTCTCACTGTCACTATTTCTCTCTTCCTGTTGTCACTCTCACAGACCCCGAATCTCTTTATCACTGGCTCTCACTCACTTCCACTTTCTACTTCTCTTTATTCCTTTCCAACTGGCACTGTTCCTTCACTATTTTCCTCGCACTGTCCGTCACTGTCAACTATGTTCCACTGCCACTGCGCCCCTCTCTTTCTCTCACACTGTCATCGCCTCCTTCGCTCTTTGTATACCGTAGCCACTGTCTACTGTCCTCAGGTACCTGATACTTTTTCGTCTATTTACCACTGTCACTGTCTCTTTCTCTCCCAGTATACAAAATCTCCAATATGTTCGAACGCCAAGCATTTTTAAGCATTTTTAAAGGTGGTAATGAAGGTAGAATGAGGTAGCTGTTGCCCCCTTTTCAGGGGGGAGTATTTTAAACAGGAGAAGATTGGACTTTTTTGTTCTCCGTTAGGAGCATTTTCCGTTGGTTCCTTTCTTTTACCTGTCACAGCAGTGCATGTCACTCATATGAAAAGAACGTTATGGGTCAGTAAGATTCAGACGGTTTACATATGTGAAATTGAAATGATGCAAAATTAATTTTATGCCTCTGATCGCATTTTAAGGGCATACAAATTCTGTATGTGTTTTAATATTACAACATGGGGTTCGCAAAACCCATCTGATTATAACGGAGATCCTTCACAACACATTAATCCGTGGTATATCACTTTATAAGCTACGTCGCCGCCTCACACCAAATTTTACACACGTATTTGATGTATAAAAGTCGCGTAGGTATGAACCTCTGTATGTTCGAAACGGATAAAGGTATCAAGAAAATTTTCAAGGTCATTCTGGATCTGGATGTGCGAAATATATTGTAAAAATTACAACCGATTTCAGCGCAAAATCTTCTTGAAGTCCGTGTTACGCTTTCGGTTGCCAACCACTATGTTTTTGGAGTGGGTCTGGAAAACGGTTAAAGATTTTTGAAAACTGGAAGATGGCAGTTCTAGATAATTGCCTAGAGAATATACCATTAAAATTTCAGCAGTTCACTGCGGCTCGTTATTCAGATATCCACTGCTGACGGGGAAAAACAATGAAAAACGCTTTTATCGAGTTTCTTCGGGAACCGACACGGAGTAAACACTGCCTGCGTAAGTCCCTTAAGGATCTCCGTAGACGACAATAATTGAAAAGGGAACCAACCGATTTGCTTCATTTGCCTAAGCTGGAAAAGTGTGTAGTTGTGTAGCAATCAAATTTTTGATCCTTTTCTGTATGATAGAGTAGGACGATTCTTCTGTTTGGTATACAAATGGTCCCTAGCTCAAGGGATACCCAATACACTCAGCCCTTCCCTTCTCGCAGCGATAGAATCCGAGATATGAATCTCGGAAACACTCCGTTTTTACACGCGGCGTTCCAGAATATGTTAGTAGTGCATGCTGTCGCATGCGCACCGATTACCCATTTTTCTCTATAGTTTACTCCTATTTTCTCAGAATTTCGAACATCTTGTACTATGTTACATTATCGAAGGCTCCTTCTAGGTCGACAAAACCTATGGTGGCCTCTTAAATTTTGTAAATCTTGCATGCATGATTAAGCACAGCGTCAGAATTGCCAGCCTGGTACCTTTAACTTTCCCTAGGCCAAAATGAGTTCCGTGTAGCAGACCGTCAGCTTTCTTGTCCTTTCCCCTGTGTTTATTCTTGTGAACAACTTGCACGCATGAGTTGTTAATCTGATTGTCTGATAGGTCTCACACAAATTTACCCCTGCTGTCTTCGGAATTGTGTGGATGATATTTTCCGAAGTCACATACACTATGTGATCAAAAGTATCCCGACACCTGGCTGAAAATGACTTACAAGTTCGTGGCGCCCTCCATCGGTAATGCTGGAATTCAATGTGGTATTGGCCGACCTTTAGCCTTGATGACAGCTTCTACTATCGCAGGCATACGTTCCATCAGGCGCTGGAAGGTTTCTTTGGGAATGGCAGCTCATTCTTCAGAAGTGCTGCACTGAGGAGAGGTATCGATGTCGGTCTGTGGAGTCTGGCACGAAGTCTGCTTCCCAAAACATCCCAAAGATGTTCTATATGATTCAGGTCAGGAGTCTGTGCAGGCCAGTCCCTTACGGGGATGTTATTGTCGTGTAACCACTCCATCACAGTCCGTGCTCGATCGTGTTGAAAGATGCAATCGCCATCCCCGAATTTCTCTTCAACAGTGGGAAGCAAGAAGGTGCTTAAAACATCAATTTAGGCATGTTCTGTGATAGTGAGTGCCACACAAAACAACAAGGGGTGCAAGCCCGCTCCGTGAGAAACACGACCATACCGTAACACCACCGCCTGCGAATATTACTCTTGGCACTACACTCGCTGGCAGATGACGTTCAACGGGCATTCCCCATACCCCGATTGTGTACCGTGATTCGTCACTCCACACAACGTTTTTCCAGTGTTCAATCGTCCAGTGTTTACGCACCTTACACCAAGCGAGGCGTCGTTTGGTATTTACCGGCGTGATGTGTGGCGTATGAGCAGCCGCTCGACCATCAAATTCAAGTTTTGTCACCTCACGCCTGTCATAGTACTTGCAGTGGATCCTGATGCACTTTTTGGAATTCCTGTGTGATGGTCTGGATCGATGTCTGCCTATTACACATTACGACCCTCTTCAACTGTCGGCGGTCTCTGCCTGTCAACAGACAAGATCGGCCTGTACGCTTTTGTGCTGTACGTGTCCCCCTTTCGTTTCCACATCACTATCACATCGGTAACAGTGGACTTAGGGATGTTTAGGAGTGTGAAAAATCTCGCGTACAAACGTATGACACAAATGACACCCAATCACCTGACCACGTTCGAAGTCCATGAGTCCCGCGGATTGCCTCGTTCTGTTCTCTCACGATGTCTAATGACTGCTGAGGTCGCTGATATGGAGTATCTGGCAGTAGGTGGCAGCACAAAGCACGTAATATGAAAAACGTATGTTTTTGGGGGTGTCCAGATACTTTTGATTACATTGTGTAGTACGTTGCCACTCTCTTACGTTCTGTACACCAACCTAAATAGTCGTTTGCAACCACTTCCTCAAATGATTTCAGAAATTCCGAAGGAATGTTATCTACCATTCTAGTTTATTTGATTTATTTATTCTCGTATCAGAAACATACATATAATACACAGTTGTGACTATATCACTTCTCTCCAAAACGTGACCAGTAATAATGCATATACCCTTCCTTGAATAAGTTTACCCTTTGTGCAGGAGGCTAACACAAAAGTGAAGTGCACGAGGAACAGTAAGAACTTCTCCACAGTCAACCTTAATGAGTGCTGTCCTATCTTACCAGATTAACCTTTGATCTTCCAACTCCAGATCTCAGCCTATTCAGGGACTTCCAGGTCGTCCATTTCTCAATGTAGCCACGAGTTTGTTTCGCAGCTGGGGGGAAGGTAGGTCATAGCCCGCCATACTTCCAACCTAGCTTTTTCAGCAGTGGTTCTAAGTGCCATCGATATTCTAAGGAAACTCCTCCTTGACTTCCGTCGTTGCGTGTACGGTTGGTGCCGATACAGAGGAGGTGTTCTCTCCTGCTCCACTTTCTTTCTTTCCTCATTCGTAGCTATTTTTTTTCGGACATGAGGTGGTGTTATTCCTCATTCGTTAGTCTTCAAAAGGTCTATTAAACACTGACTCTAATACATTCATCCCCTTCAAACTCGATTCATATTTCTGCTTCTAGCATGTCCGGTGTGTAGAGGCCTTCATTGTACTCCTTCCACATACTTGTTCTCTCTTTAACAGGGTAGCTCACAATGCACTCACAATGTTGAGTTGTTTGATTTCAATCTGCCCGATGGTTGTTTCTAATTCTTTATATGCGTACTCTGTCCTTTTGTCGACTACAAAGATAGAAAAAAAATCGCAACACCAAGAAGGAGCTGTGCCGACACAATCAAAAGTTTGTAGGCGTGTTACTACGTCTGAAAGAGGATGTGTGTTGAAATTTCGCAGCAGTCGCATAAGAGTGCTGCCTGTAGCGCCAATACGAGAATGCAAATCAGGTTTGCTTAAAATATATGCTATTACGGTCCAGAGCGTTAATTCGCTTTGATATTGAACGTGGTGAGTCGATATTAGTCAAGAATCTCTCTAAGGCAACAAAGACACCATTATCAACAGCTCGTTGAGTTTCATCGAGGACTTGTAATAGGGTTACGAGAAGGCGGATGTTTCTTTTGCAATACTGGAGGAAGACATTCCAGGAATGTAACCACTGCGAATGACAGCTGGTTGTGGTGGTCACGAGAGTGTTCGGTCGCAAGAAGACCAGGCTTCGGACGCTAGTTTGGTGCTACCGACAGATAAGATCATCATGTTCATCGTATTGCATCTGCAGGAGCAATCTGAGCAGCAGTTGGCATCCACAGTGATACAACGAACTATTACAAGTCGGTTACTTCAAAGGCTCAAGGACAGCTCCGAGCCAGACCTCCGATAGGATGCATTCCGCAGACCCCAAACCACCGCCATTTGCGACTTCAGTGCTGTCAAGCGGAAGATCATGGGAGGGCCGGTTGGAGATCTGCTGCGTTTTCTTGTGAAAGCTGTTTCTGCTTCGGTGCCAATGATGGCTGTGCGTTTATTAGAAGTAGGCCAGTTGAGGGCCTGCAACCAGCCTGCCTGCATGCTGGACTTACGGTCTGGGCTTCATATGACAGCTAGGGTACTCTCATGGTTATCCCAGGCACCCTCACTGCAAATTTGCCCGTCAATCTCTTCTTTGTACCTGTTGTGCTGCCATTCATACACAGTATCCCACGGAATGTTTTCCGAAAGGATAACGCTCACCCATATACCGCTGTTTTAATCAAACACGTTCTGCAGAGTATCGTCACGTTTTTTGTCTCCACATCTGTCTCCAATTGAGAACATATGGTATATCATCACACGTCAACTCTAGCGTCATCCACAAACCAGCGTTACCGTCCGTGTATTGACCGACCAAGCGCCACAAGCATGGAACTCCATCTCACAAACTGACACCCGGGCCCTGTACAATACAACGAATGCACGTCTGCATGCCTGCATTCAACATTCTGGCGGCTACAGCCGTTATTAATAAACCAGTATTTCATATCCGTAATGGCTTGTCTCGCGCTTACATTTACCAATGATCTTGCAATGTTAATCACTTAAATGTGTTATTCCCAAAATTTAATTATGCTACATTAATTATTTTTTGGTGTTGCGATATTTCTTTTTGTCAGTATATTTCTTTTTCGATTTCCTTAGATTTTTACTGAAGCCATTTCGCTTTAGCTTGCATATATAATTATCATCAGCAACATACTTATTACAGTTTGAGAAAGGTTAAGATAGGGGCGGAAAAGGAGGATTAATGTAACAGCGCCACTGCCACGACACTTTTACCCACTACATACCAAAAAAAATCGCAGATGCGAGCTACTTACTACAAAGGGTGGAGTCATAGACGCACACAGTATAGAGTGGGATGGAGTATGCGACCGCTGGCGCCGGCTTCTATGGCTACCGCACTACAGCGCACACAGGGGTCAGGCGGCGTGTGCTAAACTTGCAGTGCGATAGTAGATGCCAGCCGCCGGCTAGCGAAGCGCGAAATATTCCAGGAACGTGATAGCGGCGACCGCCCGCATATATTGGACAGTGCAGCTCTCTTGGTCGTTTGCCAGAGCGGCACCCGGTGGCGTACTGACGACCCGTCATACAGTTTGCCTGTTAAGAGCCATCTCCAAAGCCCACGCCGACATCCAGACCTGCACGGCTTGCTACATGCTGGAAATACACTAAACTCGCCGAGTAAACTATTAGTATGCCCCTTAGAAGAGCACTCTGGTCTAATATGGAGCCCTTGCCACGAGACCTCGATATGTGACAAATTGAAATACCGACAGAGATGCCATGACGTTACAAAAAAATGGCTCTGAGCACTATGGGACTCAACTGCTGTGGTCATTAGTCCCCTAGAACTTAGAACTACTTAAACCTAACTAACCTAAGGACATCACACACATCCATGCCCGAGGCAGGATTCGATCCTGCGACCGTAGCAGTCGCACGGTTCCAGACTGCGCGCCTAGAACCGCGAGACCACCGCGGCCGGCCCATGACGTTCCAGCAGAGTACTGTTTCTGCATCGTTTAGTGTAGACAACGACAGTGAGTATAAGAGAAATGCTTTGTTTGTGTAGTTATGAATCATCATGGTAGATAAATATTGTGTAGGGGAACTCGGGGCAGAACGGGATAGCGGGGCACAATGGGAAATTGCTCTTTTCTAGACTGGACAGTGTTGCAACCTGTTGTATGGGCATGGGATAGTGTCCCATTCTGCCCCGTCATATTTTGACGCAAGAAGAAAGCAAACTCAGCCTGGATGTTCATGGATGCCAGACTCTTCCAACCAACTATGTTCGTCGAACAACTCAGTTATCCAGATATCGTGGATGTTCATGGATGCCAGACTCTCCCAACCAGCTATGTTCGTCGAACAACTCAGTTTTCCAGATATCGTGGATGTTCATGGCTGCCAGACTCTCCCAACCAGCTATGTTCGTCGAACAACTCAGTTTTCCAGATATCGTGGATGTTCATGGATGCCAGACTCTCCCAACCAGCTATGTTCGTCGAACAACTCAGTTTTCCAGATATCGTGGATGTTCATGGATGCCAGACTCTCCCAACCAGCTATGTTCGTCGAACAACTCAGTTTTCCAGATATCGTGGATGTTCATGGATGCCAGACTCTTCCAACCAACTATGTTCGTCGAACAACTCAGTTTTCCAGATATCGTGGATGTTCATGGATGCCAGACTCTTCCAACCAACTATGTTCGTCGAACAACTCAGTTTTCCAGATATCGTGGATGTTCATGGATGCCAGACTCTTCCAACCAACTATGTTCGTCGAGAAACTCAGTTTTCCAGATATCGTGGATGTTCATGGATGCCAGACTCTCCCAACCAGCTATGTTCGTCGAACAACTCAGTTTTCCAGATATCGTGGATGTTCATGGATGCCAGACTCTCCCAACCAACTATGTTCGTCGAACAACTCAGTTTTCCAGATATCGTGGATGTTCATGGATGCCAGACTCTTACAACCAACTATGTTCGTCGAACAACTCAGTTTTCCAGATATCGTGGATGTTCATGGATGCCAGACTCTTCCAACCAACTATGTTCGTCGAACAACTCAGTTTTCCAGATATCGTGGATGTTCATGGATGCCAGACTCTCCCAACCAGCTATGTTCGCCAAACAACTCAGTTTTCCAGATATCGCCCGAGGCTGTCATTCCGATCCCAATAATCTGTCAAAATAATCGGCGGCCTACAAGACGAAAAGGAAAAAACCGTCGTATTAACAGATTCTCCTTGTAAGAAGGAACTGCAGAATGCTGTCGCACGTAAAGTAGGCCTACAGAAAGGAGGAGGGTGCACAAATATAAACAATGTCAGGACAGAGACGTCATGTGCAATGCAACATAAGGCAAAAATATCAAACTGTACACCAAAAAAATCCAAAACAGAGGACATCAAAGACCCTAAGAAAAATAAAAGAAAGAAGGTGATGGAGAAGAGAGAATCAGAGAGAGAGGATGCTGAGTGTCTCTTCCGTGGGGACTTCTACTCCGTTTCTAATGAGGGCTGGGTCGCATGCTAGAGTGGGCACACAATTCATGTGCTGGCATAGACAGTGGAGATGAAGAGGAAATACTGATTTGTGATATTGTTAAAAGGGCTAGTAGTTAGTGGTTTGGTGGTTATTAAGCATTGTACATTTTTCAGAATGACATTGAAATATTTTCTTATTTTGAGGAATGACTTTTAAATTGTTTAAATTACTCATTCCGTAGTCTGAATTGCCTGTTATACAACATTTTGTCATAGTTTAATACGATATTCATAATTCAATTTCAACGTTTTTGCAATAATTTAACAAAAAATACTCTTATCCCATTCTGCCCTGTGGGTGGCGCGGAACGGGAAATATGCAAGACTTTCTTTAAAAAATTGTAAAAAATGCAAAAGTATTGTTTTAAGTGATTTTAAAATGAGGTACATTAGGTTACACTACAAGGTGTTTTTTTATCACTTTAAGAAGTGTTTCTTTGTGTTCCCTTATTTTATAGAAATTTTTAAACATTAAGTATCCCGTAGTCTTTACAAAACGAATCGTTTTTACTTGTGTTACTGTATTATTGAAACCTGATTTCCTCTCAAATTCAAATTGTCAAATTGAGAAATTTCATCTTGAGTATAACTGCTACTCGTTGGACATTTTTAACGGTAGTTTTCGATGATTCAAACGTAATATCACGAAATTTGAGTATTTAATTTTCTGTACAAAATAGAATATATATAACCAACCTTGATAGTCACTATGATTAACATTTTCTATCACGGTCTGCGAAATTTTTCCTCTTGAATGGCTTTTGTAACCTGAGAAAGGTGAAGTAGGTGAGAGGTAAGAGCACGCAGCTGAAAAATGTTATGTAAACACTGAAACCTTCCCGTCTCCTCTATATCTCTTTTGTTACGCAATAACCGTCTCCTCTATGCCTCTTTTGTTAATGATAACCTTCCCTTTTAGAATAACCTATGTAACCTTTCCATAGGATTTCTATCTCTTGCTTCATAATAACAAATGAAATCTTCCCTTTGAAATTTATTCTCTTTCTCAATCTTCGCATACAAATTTATTTGCTTCTTATTAAAAGTGATTTTCTGATTATTTCGACGAAACATAGAATGTGTCGTCGTCGTGGCCCTCAGTCGTTATCTGCAATAACCCAAAACTGTTCCTTACCTTTTTTACATTACTGGATCGCCATCTGACTACTACTTACTCTGGTTTACTATACTCTATTAACTGCTGGTGGGCTGTCACAATAAGTGGCTGTATTTATTACCAAAGCTGACGTTATTCTTTAATAGCAAAGCTGACGTTATTCTATAATTAATTTGACTGAAGTTACGTAATTCATAGTTACACTTGTTCTTGAGACCAATAAAATTTTTGCAAAGTTTTACGTTGATGGTTTTTGGGATGGATTATAATCAGTAATGCCACATTGCTGGCAAAAATTAATTATATTCTGAAAACGCTTCAAATATTTACTGTTGGTAATGAAATGATTTTACAAACGTTCAAATGGGACTTACTTTTTACAATAATCTTACAACTAGCATTGCACAAACATAACTTTAGTAGTCTTGTGTTTCGCGAAGAAAATAATTCAATAATATTAGTTCCTCTTATGATAATAGTTAGCTGATGTCTCTGGACATCCGTTTATAATCTCTTGTAAATCATAGCTAGTGGCTGGCAGGCACACCGCTCCTCTCAACCTCTCACTTCAGACCTGCTACCGACTCGCTTCACTTCTCGCATTATACTGACTTCCTAAGAACGCCTAAGTGCGGTCTCTCCTGCCAACAATGCTTTCTGGTGCAGACAATCCCTGCTGCCATTACAAAATGTATCAATGGGCGGTCTTTCCTGATCTTTTCTTAAAATGTATCCATACGCGGTCTCTCCCGCCATTTTTAAAATTATATCAATTTGCGGTCTCTCTTGCCTACAATACTTTGGTGCAGACATTCCCTGCTACCACAATTATTTCCAACATGACAAATATTAATTATTCCTACTTAATCCTATTAATAAAATATAAACATTTTTCATAAATTGTGGTTTGACAATAGACAATAGAAATATAAACGTCTTACAACATTTACTTTCGTTACAAAATTTTGACTCTGAATGTACTGTAGTATTAAGTAATAACGTTGAGGCACATAAAAAACTCGTCTCTGTGCACAAATTGTAAGACCGCCGTCTCGTGTCGGCAATGATGAGAAAGTTTTTGCGGAAGTTTTCAAGGTTCTCTTACGCCCAGGTGAATTTGGAATAATGAAAAGGTACTGTTCTTGAAAAAGAAGAGCTAGATAGTTTTCACAGCGCAGTTACCCTGAGGGGATTAGTCCCTGCAGTGGAAGTCTCCTCAGCACAGACGCGGGTGACTTTTTCAACACTGGGCTTAAAACTTGGAGGTAATATCCAATACTCCAGACCCGTAACACGACGAGAAAAAGAATATGACTGCCAGAAGGTAATGACAATAGGGAGCAGGTTTCAGTATATTTTCCTTATTAAGTAATGGATGGCGTCATAAAAGTCTTCTATCATTACTGAGTAAAATTACTACTTTTGCTTCTTCGAAGGGGAGGTATTTTGCTTTACTTTAAAATGTCTTTCATCAATTACGTTGCAAATTAAACGCTCACAGAATAACCATATAAGATCGAAATCGGTAGTTGTAATGATAATTTAATGTTGCAGTCGTATGTGTTACTGAAATCATTCTCAAATAGGTCGCGTTCCTTCTTTGGTCTTCTCGTGTCGTTTTCCGCTTTTTCACATTGGAGTTTCTTAGATCCGACAGCTAATTTTCATTCTGTATGCTATATTCCGTCCGAGACGTCGATACTGGAGGTGCGAAATTAACTGACAGTGTGGGATGTGGTAAAAAATAGAACCGAAGGTCGATAGAACCTAAGTGTCCCGTCGACGGGAAAGAGGGGAATGTGGAATGATCCTTTTCAGAGGAACGTCCCAGCAGTCGTCATAAGATATTTTGGGAAACCAGCTACGGCTGGCAGAGGGAGTCCAGTGTCTTCATCATTAAGAAAGGAAATTAGTCGAGAGCGATGTAAACATCACATCTCTTAATTGTTGGAAAGTGAGTACTTTAAATCCCATCAGCAAGGAATGCTTGAACGATGCCGAACAAGTAGCGTTATACATTAACAACCAGTGTTTAATTTCTAAAATGTTAGGTGCTGGAACACACTTTTTCAACCACACAACCCGCTCCCCCAAAGCATAAAAATCACAAGTGTCATGTTTTGTTCATAAAACGTACAATGAGAAATAATTTGTTACAAAATACTGTTCTGAAATTCAGGTTTTTTAAAACGATTTGTTGTAATTAAAACAAAAAAATCACAAGATTTATTAACAGGGCGATATGTACCGATCACAACTTCGGAATGACGCTCAGCTTGTCTTCGATATACTGTAGACGTCTGAAGTTGCTAGTAATCGTAAACAAAAGAACACAGTACCTCGAGCCACACCTTGCTCATCGCATCACGTTTATCACCCTCTGCTAGGCACTTTATTGTGAATAGCAGAGTAATCACATATATTTAGGCGCTCCAGTCTGGAACCGCGAGACCGCTACGCTCGCAGGTTCGAATCCTGCCTCGGGCATGGATGTGTGTGATGTCCTTAGGTTAGTTAGGTTTAACTAGTTTTAAGTTCTAGGGGACTAATGACCTCAGACGTTGAGTCCCACAGTGCTCAGAGCCATTTTTTGAACACATATTTAGATCAGCCGTCGTCGATTTCACTGCTGCCGGTGCGAACTGTAGTTACAAGTGCCAATTTGTTCCAGTGGGTTTACAAAAAAATATCCCTGGGAACTGTCGGAATGCATAGTGAAAGTCTGCACGCGGTAGTGGCATCAATGCGGAATTGCTTCGGTGCGGGGAAAGGCGGTAATAGGAGGCCTCAGACAACTTATGGCCGAAACATCGTCAGCAAAGGAGATCCCCACGGATAGGAAAAAGGCAATCGTATACACGACGTTTTTTTTTTAAAAAAAGCGACGTCACAAAAGTGCGTAATTATCGAGGGATCTCGCTGCTGGAGATAGGATATAAAGAATACACCACTCCAGTATTAGGTTTGCTGAAACCATTACTCGTAGGGATTGTAGACACATACCAATGAGGATTTACCCCTGGACGTTCAACCACCGACAACATCTTCACATTGAGACAAATGATGGGGACGTTTTATGAATTCGATGAAGACTTACACCTTATATTCATTGACTACCGGCGGGCTTACGACAGCATTAATCGGACCGCCCTCTGGAATAATACGGGACTTTAGTCACCAATCAAGCACATTAGGCTGATTGTAGTTTGTCACGACGGATCAAGTTGCCAAGTCTGCTTTGCAGATCAATTGTTGATACACTTGACAGCTAAAAATAGGTTGGAGCAGAGCGATCCTCTTTCACCAGTTCTGTTCAATATATCGTTGGTAAAGGTGTGACGTGCATTTGGTTGTAATAGGGTGATGGAGATGGTTGGAATCGGTACGATCGTTGCATTTGCAGACGATCTGGTGGTTGTGGGTGGAACTCGAAATGAGGTGACAGCAGATACCTCTGTATTTATGCTGCAACGGAGGAAACTGGCGTTACTGGTCAACGATGAGGAAACAACGTATATGGTAGTCTCTCGTCGACAAAATGATAACGGACGCCATCAGTATGGACTGTCACAATTCTGAAAGAGTTGAAAAAGTATCTGGAGTAAACATTGTCGAATAAAAGTGACAGAAGCTGCGATATTGTCGCGAATTAAACAGTGACCAGAATATAGAATAAATTTCCTTTACTTTACGTCTTTGGTCACAAACTTTTTGTCAACAGATTACCGGTTTCGACCTATAATGACCATCTTCAGATCTGTTTTATAAAAACAATGTCCTAATGTACTGCAGCCGTGGTGGCATCGTCAAATGTTATACACAAAATCAGCACCAGCATCCTCAAATGTGTATAAATAACAGCATATGCAAGAGTCATCTTGTCATCAGCACTACACAAGCTGCTTGTGGCTGTGTGGATGGCTCCCGAGTATTTCCTGGCGCGGTCTGCTATTTCTTTGCAATCGTGTGTCCTGTCTGTCTGTCCTCAAGTTGTCTACGTTATGTTATCTGACTTGCATTGTAAATGAAATTTGCTGTCGGCCAGGAGGCTTTTGATTAACTGGTTTCACACAGGAGATTTTCACTTTATTATTATTGTTCTGTTTGATACATATTGTAACATTGTTCTAAATTTATAGTAAATTATTTGGTATAAACATTTTCAGTAAGCCATAAAAGCGAACTGTTATATAGTGGTAACTAGTTAACATTTATCTTTTGGAGGTCTGCCTAACATCTGGGATTTTAGCTCCCTTGAGGAAATTTATCTAGAACTCTGTTTTCATTATTTTTGTTGGCTGGTTCGTTTATTTTAAATTACTTTAAAGGACAATATTGTTGAAGCCTTATTTTCTTGCATCTTGTTTGAGGCCATTATTATTGTAATTCAGTGACAGTCTCTCTCAGAATTTTTAATGCCTACATATCTATAAATTGAACACGGCAAATTAACTTGGAATTTTCCTATCTGTTTTTAATTAAAGGGGACCTGTTGTTACTTTGAAAAAAAAAATTGTTTTCAGGACGATCAATGATGTTTATTAAATGAGCCTAGTCGTTTCATGTCATTTCCGTGTTCCTGGAAGATACTGATTTCAACTACGGGGCTAAAATCGAAAGCAGTGAGCATAACCATCAGATTTCACAGCATTTGTAGAGTTTTTTCTCGGTCTTGGTCATGGTGCTTCCACTGGGGCGACTGAGCCTTAGTTTCATTGTCATATCCGTGAATAGGACGCAGTGTATGTTCTGGCCCGGATAACGCTCTTGTCGCAAGGTCACTGATAAGAACTTGCGGTGTCAAGTTATAAAATTGGGATGCTTATATTCAAGTCATTGCTCCCTACTTTCTCTGGGGAATCACTGGGAATAGAATCAGATCACCCTCCTCCTGCTTTTCGCCTTCTCTCTCCCTTCCTCTCTGGACAAATGACTAAGAAGCACCCCATCCTCCCCCTACCCATCACGAATTACTGGAACACTCTAGAGTTGGGCAGCCTGGGGAGAGGCTGTAGGCTGTGTCTATTTATTAATGATACGTTGTCCGCCCCTGGTAGCTGAGTGGTCACCGCGACAGAATGTCACACATGACGGCCCGGGTTCGATTCCTGGCTGGGTCGAAGGTTTTCTTCGCTCAGGGACTGAGTGTTGCGTTGCCCTTATCATCATCATTTCATCTCCATCGATACGGTAGTAGCCGGCCGGTGTGGCCGAGCGGTTCTAGGCGCTTCAGTCTGGAACCGAGCGACCGCTACGTTCGCGGGTTCGAATCCTGCCTCGGGCATGGATATGTGTGATGTCCTTAGGTTAGTTGGGTTTAAGTAGTTCTAAGTTCTAGGCGACTGATGAACTCAGATGTCAAGTCCCATAGTGCTCAGAGCCATTTGAACCATTTTTTTGATACGCAAGTTGCCGAAGTGGGGTCAACTCGAAAGACTTGTACCAGGCGAACGGTCTACCTAACAGGAGGCCCTAGTCACACGGAATTTCCATTTCCAATGACAAATTAAATCCCTGAAGGCCTTTTTGTTAATAACAATTTAATATTTCATCATTTGAGACACCAGCAGACATCGACACACCAAATCGGATGTGTAAATACTCTCATTTTTCCATATTTTTCACAATTTTACTTATTTGACCCAATTACAAGTGTTTTATCTCAACGTTACGTCAACATTGTGACATGTTGCGTCATCACGTTCTGTCAGTGTCACATCACCCCTATCAACATCATGTATCTCACAGCTAACCACAGTGAAGAATGTGCCTCATTTACTTATCATTGCATGTATTAGAAACGAACACTTTGCTTGAAATAATGACGTTATATAAATATGTCAAAGTAAATTCTATAACGCAACCGATTTTCAACAGATGTTATTGTACTCGTACGTACAAGAAATATCACACTGCAATAGATAAAGCGCTGCCAGACCACCACTACATTACTACACTGAGTGACATCACAGTAAAATTCTGATGGTTTCAACCAAAGATACTATATCTGTATCGCAACGCTACAAAACGCGCCTCTGAACAGGTGAGCAGTATCGACAACAACCAAAGCTAAAAGCACGTCACCTACATGATAGCCCACGCCTCAGACTCCAACGTTTAGGGTGTAGTCCCGAACGCTGGTTTTTCCAAACCAGCAATGGCTGAGGAAGTTACGGTGTAATCCTCTCTGGCCTCGTGGCTGACAGTGTTGCTGTATCAGTTCTGGCCGAGAGACTTCCGGTCCGCGGTGATAAACATCCCAACACAAGACATCAAAGACTGCTAACGAATGCACACCTATATTACGAAGAACTCTCCTCCCTGCATTCGACAGATAATGCAAGGTGAAGCATTCAGACGAGATACTGGTGGGGTATGGAACTTATCTAGCAGTCACGGCCGTCACTGAATCCGTGAGAGAGCTCCACATCTCTACCCAACACAAAGAAAGACCATCTCCGCGGGCGTGGTAGAGTAATTTGCGCAATGTGCGTGCCATCATCTTCAATTTGGTGGCTGGCCAAAATACATTCAACTGTTCAGGGAGGAGGAATACCGGCTAGGCATCTAGTCGTAACTCGTAGACACTTACACGCTCACCAGAGGAAATCTGTGGATGACTTTCCGGTTAAAAGTTGAAAACAGTTGAAGTGCAAAGCTCTTTCATTAACTCCACCATTTCTCTCTGGACAAAGCACAAACAAGATCTTCCCCAACCATCATGCTCCTAAAACTAGCATGAGTGGACCCATTTTCAGCCAGGCAGTACTCCCAGGTGGAATGAAGGGAAATAATTATAAGTGAGATATCTAAACAAAACAAACCCTGAAATATTATTAGTTTGCAGTGATGCTATAAGATTCATAAACACAATCCTCTAAGAACACTTACTGTTGACAAATTCCGGCAGGACTTCCACGCAGAATAAAAAGACACTTAACTCACGGAATATTAGGGTGGGACGTCTCCAGAGGACTCGTAAAGAGATGCGGAAATAATCGGAAATAGATACGTCCTTGCCACACACAAACGAGACTGAGCAAAGGCGACATGTACCAAAAATAAATTCTTCCTACATACAAAGTCACGGAATCACAGAGGTCAAGGTAGCTATATCGCTATATGTTTTTTTTTTTTTTTTTTTTTTTTTTTTTTTTTTTTTAAAGGACCTTAGAGAATGAGCACCGTATCTTGAACAACACACGAACGATGACTGACACAAAGACAGGCTGCACTTAACTGATAACAGTTCAATCACCGCCACAGTTAAGATGAGATGCTGTGCGTCTGTGTCGACGCTGCCCACCCAGGGACAGAGGCGGCGACTCCTGAGGGAGCGGGACCTGGAATACAGGCCGACAGTGACGTCCGTCACCCCTCCTGCTACTCTTAGAGGAAGATAATCCATTGAAACAACAGTCTTCCACAATACGTACACGTCCACCTAATATAAATAACACTTATATATTCGAATCGTAGAAGGTTTACCGAGAAAAAATGTAATAATCAACACCCTCAGAGCTAGTATTACTTCAACAGTACACAAACTGCAGGACGATCTTAGGGTTACATATACGATAGTTTTAATATCTAACGGTCCCAGTCTGCCCAACGCACATTGCCTCCTCTACGTATCAGGAAGTCATAATTTGTTGTATATATCTACCAGAAAGACAGTCGCACCCTCCAGAGATGTGTAGTTATTCCGTGCAATCTCATATTTATGGTCACAAGGATTTTTCATGTTATTAACACTAACAAAAAAACCTCTGGGCTGATATTCTATCGCATACTGGTTTGCTTACGACGAATATAGTCATCCAACCTACATATAGTTCATAGCAGAACTGTATTCTCTATAGTTGCAAAAAAACATCGAATAAACACTACCATGTCAACAATTCCAATTACACGATCCTCTTAATGTGACTGAACTTGCACTATATAGTGTGTACCGTGACGTGGATACCGCACGGCTATGGGGTGGGGGGCGTGGGATCCACCAACAACAAGCAACATGAACACTGCTACTCCGCACACCAAAAACGCATGCATAGCCTGTATATTTATTAAAGTGTCTGCCATGATGTCTATAAAAATGTCAGATGCAGCTCCGAAGTCCGACTGCTACATGGAATAAAGTGACAATGCTATCTTAGCATGGAGAATCATCAAAATATGTATGTGGCTATGATATCTTTTTAAGTAGACCTAAGACCTTTATTTTAAAAAAAATAATTCAAGTAACTTAGACTTACGTCCTCAGGCCAGCGCTGATGCAACCTCTGTAGTAGTGGCAAATGACCCGAAATGTATTATTTTTGAATACTAGGACCATCAACAGCACGAGTTTGTGTAATCGATTTCCATGGTAAATAATTAAAAATTATAGGCAGATAATATTTTGCATTAGATCCCCACAGGTGAAAACAGTTTAGTTGATGAATCGTATAAAACTTCTGTGTAAAGGTTGAAGATGGGTGCACTTTCAATTATATGCTCTAAGCTCTATCTCTCTCTCTCTCTCCTTCTCTCTCTCTTATGCTCTAAGCTCTCTCTCTCTATCTTTCTCTCTCTCTGTTCTGCAAAGTGAATACTCCAAGACCAAGGGGTAAGATGTGTGTAGTTCCTTCTGTATGCATGACGCAAACTAATGGAGGGAAGTCAGTTTAAAAACACTCAGGCAACTTTATGGCAAGACAATTTTTAATTTATAATAAGGTATAACTACAAAATGTAAGAGTATGGGCACAGGAAGTTGCTAGAAGGCAGATACAGCAGGAATTGTGATGTGCTTGGGCCATAACTGCACATTTTATTTGTTCACCTCCACTCCTGGTCACTCAATTGGTGTAATGGTTATTTGGATGTTCATTTTTACGTGTCTGACAAGCCAACGCGGTCTCGTTTCGTATGAGTCGTAAGAGTTCTCATTCTATTGGTGTCATGTAACGAAGCTGTTTGTGTAAAATGAAATAAAAATGCCAAGCGATCTTGGATGCAGAAGATTCCCCTAATCACGAATGACACATCGCTCCCTTCAAACATGTGCAGCTCTGCATGCTGTGTCTGTGATTAACTAGTTTAAAATTGAATATAAACTAATAAAGACAATTTAAAAATGACCCGCAGATCTCGATCAAATATTTTAAGATTAAGGTTTTCATGGTTATGGGATAAAATTACGGTCTCATATTAAACTCACGTCAGTTCCTAATCAATGTCAATGTAAAACAATATTGATTAGCACCAATTCGAGAAACAAATCAATTGCATACTAACGTTAACTTTCTTTTAGCACATACTTGTACTTTCTGGTGCATCCGTTCTAATTTGAATTGTGACATCTCCTGGAAAGGCCTATATTTAAGTATCAAAGAGTAACTGCACAATGTAAAGACATGCTTTGTAACCATAAACATCTTATCTCATTAAGGTTAAAGAAGGACTTGGTTCAAAGACGGAATATTTCTTTTGTCTCTGCTGTTGAAGAATTAAGTTGCGTAGCTGTTCTGACGCACTAACTATTTGATGTACGTATTCTATTTTATAATATATGGTAAAACTTGACTTTATCCTGTTCTTATTCAAAACCTCTCCCTCCCTGTTGAAACATTTAACTGAAAAAGTGAGAAGTGTATGCGACTGAACATCTGACTTTCTTTTGTCGTAATGGCGGCCGGGCGGCCATTACTTAATATTTAATTAAATATTAAATATTGTGCTTCACCTTCAACTCAACATTATAAAAACTTAGAATACTGACAATAATTTTCAAGCTTTAATATTTGCAAAGCTCATTTTATTATAGTTTTTACAGAATCGCATGGATAGGTTTAACTGCAGTAGGCAACAAAGCTTAGGTTTGCCTCACGATATCTTTGAGTTTGCAATTAAATTTGTGTCTCTCAAGGAAATGCTTAACCTAAAATGAAGCCACCTTGCTACCAATGAAATTGTTTATCGTGATTGCAAATCCTTACGCTGCGTAGCTAGTTACATCATCCTCTATCTTCGGAACAATTAATTTAACGCCCAATAACAGTAGTAGTTTCATGCTACTTCTGATTATCTTTGAGCTAGCTGCATGTTTAGATAATGTTATTAAATAATTACAAGCAAAATTATACCAATTTTTACTAGTATTTGTGACTGCGTGGCAACCTCGATTACCGTCGGCGTATATGTTTGCCGCATTTACGAGCGTGCAGAATACACGCGACGCCAACAGTGCATTAAATATCCTTTACCTTTCTCACAACAATCCCGACCACATCTTACATTAAAATCAAAACATTTATTACCGAAATGAAGAGGGAGGCACGATATAGAGTATATGTATCTTTTCATGTAGTCTACCAAACATGGACGTCGTCACGGCCGCGGCCTCCTTTTATCCTCCACTGAGTGTCCTCGAAGTAAGCTGTCCACGGATCCCGACAACCTTTCCTGGGAGGTACATCAGGATGACATATGCCCAAACTTTCAGCATTTAAAGCGCCGCATCGGAGGAGGGATATATGGTTTCACATCACAGCGGTAAACCATCACCTTGACGTTTTCGGGTAAGACATCACCCTCGAAGGCCAAGATGAAGGCACCGGTGGCTACATGATTATCCCTTGGATCCCAATGGACGCACCGGACGAAGTGAACACCTCGTCGTTCTAGGTTCGCGCGTAGTTCGTCGTCTGACTGCAGAAGAAGATCTCTGTGGAATACAATACCCTGGACCATGTTTAAACTCTTATGGGGCGTGATGGTAACTGAAACATCCCCCAACTTGTCACAAGCGAGCAACCTCCGTGACTGGGCAGAGGACGCTGTCTTTATTAGAACTGGCCCAGAGCGCATTTTGGACAAGCCCTCCACCTCCCCGAACTTGTCCTCTAAATGCTCCACAAAAAACTGAGGCTTCGTCGACATAAATGATTCACCATCAACTGGCATACAGACGAGGTACCAGAGTGAAGAATCTGCACTGCCTTCTTTAGCCATACGTTCCTCCCATGGAGTGGTCAGGGAGGGAATTGATCTCTGATCGTATTTCTTTCCATTGAGGTTAGACCTCGATCGCTTAGAGACTGCTGGTGGAGGTCCATCAGCGGGAGATGATGTACCACACTTCATTGCAGGTTATCTGCCCTGAAGCCACCCACTCCGACCAGGGGCTCTCCCCACTGGCGCCACCCAGCCACAGCAAAGACCACCTGCAGGATGGCCTTTGCTGGGAGTCCTGATGCCCCAGAGGGATAGGCATCTACTCCTCGGCATACATGGGGAGGTAGCAGCTCAGGCATCAGCAGTGCGATCCCTGTGTGGTCTGGGGGCTACTACCAAGAGGGTACATGATGACCCCACCACAATGGACTGGCTACCGTGCTGGATGGCGGGTGTCGATTATGCATGTATATCACGAGGGCATAGATAGAAGCGCACAGTGGAGGGAATGTATGCTACCCGGGACACACTGCAGCTGATGTGGCCGGCAGCTCGGTGTTAAGTCCAACTCCATGACAATATCGGGTGTGCCAGATCTTAGAGCAAGATGGATTTAAGATGCACCACGTAAGGCATCCTTCCCAAAATGGTTACGCACTAACGGAACATTTTGAAATGTAGTGGTCAAACCCCTTAGCGGACCATCACATTAAGGTCGAAACTTTGGAGACTTCTTTTAGTCGCCTCTTACGACAGGCAGGAATACCGCAGGCCTATTCTAGCCCCTGGCCCCGCAGGGAGGGGGGAGGCAAAGATTCTCCTTTCCTACCAATGGAGATTAGAATTAAATCAGTGTTATTATGATTCGAGTCCAGGCAGTATGCGAGTCATTTTCTCGTGATAACAATGTTATTTCCCATTCAGTGAAACATCACTCTCTTTGTTGTGCACGGTAAGAAAGGAAAAAAAAAACATGTTTTTGAGTTCGTTCATTGCCGCTTGATCTACCCGCGGATATAGTTACATGTCTCTGTTGAATTCAATTAAAAAAAGTTTGCGATAAATTACAGATTTCATTCGTACGCCACGAAGATTTAGTGGAGTACGTGGATTACAGATTCTCATTTATTACGAATGTCATATTTTTCCACCTAAAGGTCTGGGTCACCATAATGCATTCAGGGTGTTAGTAATTATTGCCCCCCATTTGAGCGAATCCTTCAGGAAACTCCAGAGAACAAAAACTGCTGTGAAACCTTCAGACCTTTTCTTTGATTTATACAATAGATTATTTTTGAGCTGAGAAAAGGTCCTTCGATATATTGTTTCTTAATTACGTATATTGTTCATATATACATATATAGAAGTGAGTTTTTTATCACACACACTTCTCAGACACTACAAGCACTTATTGTTACAAGATTTACATTGATTATACCACTATTGGCAGTGAAAGTTATGCTAATTGATAAGTTTTCTGTGTTTGCATTTAATATCTTAACACAAGAGCATGAATTAATTAACCTCGGCGACAGTTTCTTTCTTTCAAAGAGTTTTAGACTAATATGAGTGCTTTCATTTACTTCAATTTCAATGCAAAATCTCAGCTAGTATAGACTGCCGATGGCTGCATTGCCGACGGTGGACAGGTTGCGAAGGACTACATACTTCACATCCAAATACTCCATATGCCCCGCCTCCCATCTGTGTTAACTGCAGAGGACACCATCACCCCTGCTCGCTAGACTGCTGGGTATTCCAGAAAGAACGGAAGATCATGGAATATAAGACCCTGGACTGCCTGACCTACACTGAGGCTAATCGGAAATATGAGAGGCTACATACTGTGCCTATGACGTCAACCTACGCCACTGCTGCAACAACGGTTCTCCCATCTCCCGTGTCGTCACGTATGGTTGGCTCTATCATCCGTCAGAATCCACCGGCCCCCTTCATTGTGGGGTGTACTTCACTCCCTGCTGCTCCTGATCCATCTACTTCAGGAGCAACCCCCCCCCCCCCCCAAACCATCGGGGACATCAGTTCCCGCTTCCCAGCCGGAGAAGCGTAAGACTTCTTCAGCTCCTCTAGCCAGGAAGGGGTCCCTTGGGGACCTCCCTTCGCAAGTTCAGACCAGTGAAAAAGCAGACATCCGCAAGTGGCTGAAGCAACCACCAGTCGCTGGTGCCTTTCATTTCACACCCACCATCCTGAATCCTAAAATGTTCCATTCAGTGAGTGGGAATTCCACCGTGCCCTAGCCGCTTGCCCTGATACAGCTCCCAGGCCAGATCGCATCCACTGTCAGATGCTGAAACACCTCTCAGTGGACTGCCAGCGACGCCTCCTCGACCTTTACAACCGTATCTGGGTCGAGGGTGAGTCTCCGTCGCAATGGCGGGAAAGCATTGTTATGCCCGCTTTGAAGCCTGGCAAAAACCCATTGGAGGTGGACAGCTACCGCTCCATTAGCCTCACCAACGTTGTTTGCAAGTTGCTCGAACGCATGGTGAGGCGGCGGTTGAGTTGGGTACTCGAGTCTCGGAGGCTTCTGGCTCCGTCTCAGGGTGGGTTCCGTAAAGGCCGCTCTGCCGCGCGACAATCTGGTGAGCCTGGAGTCAGCCATCCGTATGGCCTTTGCCCACCATCAGCACCTCGTTACTGTCTTTTTTGACATGCGGAAGACGTACGATACGACATGGCGCCATCACATCCTCTCTACGCTTCATGGTTGTGGTCTTTGGGGTCCGCTGCCGAATTTCCTACGAAATTTTCTGTCGCATCGTACCTTCTGCGTGCAAGTCGCGGCCTCCCATAGTTCCTCCTGCTTTCAGGAGAACGGGGTACCACAGGGATCTGTCTTAAGTGTGCCTGTTTTTAATTGCAATTAATGGGCTCGCTGCGGCGGTGGGAACGTCTGTCTCGGCTTCCTTGTATGCTGACGACTTCTGCCTCTACTATTGCTCCATTGGCATTGCAGCTGCTGAACGTCAGCTGCAGGGCGCTATCCGCAAGGCGAAGTCTTGGGCTGTAGCGCATGGCTTCCAGTTTTCGGCTGCCAAGACCTGTGTTATGCATTTCTGCCTGCGACGCACTGTTCACCCTGAGCTGTGGCTTTATCTTGCCGGCGGACTTCTTGCTGTGGTGGAGACACATTGGTTTCTGGGTGTGGTTTTTGATGCTCGGTTGACTTGGCTCCCACATATTCGGCAACTTAAACAGATGTGTTGGCGGCCTCTTAATGCTCTGCGATGCTTGAGCCACATCAGCTGGGGCGTCGACCGATCTACCCTCTTACGGCTCTACCAGGCGTTAATCCAGTCCCGTCTGGATTATGGGAGTCTGGCTTATGGTTCAGCATCTGTGCTCAGGCAGACATTTGCGCTGCCTGATACACTCCCTGCCATTTTAACAGATGACACTGCCATGGCAGGCTTAGTTTTGCATTTTATTCGGGCAGGGGCTTTTATCACTTAATCTAAGTGTTTGTCTTTTTTAGTGTTGAGTCTGGCCTTTGGCCTACGATTTTAGACTGAGTTTTTAGTGTGTTTCTCGGTGGTTGGCTTTTCCTCTTTTGTCTCTAAGGTCGGCCAACCACTGTCACACTCTGTGTTATTTTAATTCCTTTTGTCTGGTCTATGTCTAAGTCTTTCTTGTCCTGTGTCATCTGTCGTCTTTTCCACTGTTCGTTTTTATTCTGTGTGGGTGTTTGAAATTTAAGAAAAAGGGACTGATGACCATAGCAGTCTGGTCACTTGCTTTTACTCTTGTCTTGCCATCTGTTCTTATGCTTTCTGTCTTGGTTGTATCTGTATGGGCACGTGGTCTGTGTAAATCTATTTATCGAATAATAAGTTACGACAAAAAGGAATCTATTGTATTTCGCTGTTTCATTTTAATCACGATATTACATTTCAATAGTCCGTCTCGTGAACTAAGCAGTGAGTTTTTGTAATCAGAATTCGCCGGCTTAGCTGCGATATGTTCAGCCGCCGTTGTGGCCACTTCATTGAGATAATTATTAGTTAAGTACATTCCACAGAAACTGCTTGTTTTATTTTGACGAAATTCTATTTGCTAGTACGAACAGAAATTGACGCACATACAATTTTAAATTTCACGGTCATTCAGTTATGTTTTACCGAACCTGTTAATTGGAGAGGTAGCACTTCGTGTTCAAGTTACTAATTTACAGCATGAGAGGAAGATAATTTGTCGTAAGAAATCTGTAATGAACAATTTCAACCCAATCTTCTTGGTGAGCGATGGGACATGCGTTTTATGTGATCTGAAAACACGATTCGTTAATGAATAAATTCGACTTTGGATATTATATATTCAGAGAGATTTTTCGTAATTTATTTTCTGCTCAGATCGCATTTAATGAGCGTTACAAATTGGTATACAATCTGGACCAGAGGACTTGCCTTTCTTAAATGATTTGAGTTGCTTCGCTACACCGAGAATATCTATTTCTAAGTTGGCAGCAGTTCCTGATTCAAATTCTTGAATATTTACTCCGTCTTCTTTTGTGATGCTATTTTGGTAAACCGTATTTAATAGCTCCACTTCGGCGACTCTGTCATCGGTAACATCATCATCGCTACTGACTAGAGAAAATATTGACTCTATCTTAGATTTTCTGCCAGATTTCGAGAGGCGTTAGTTGTGGAAACTATTAAAAGTATCTCGCAATAATATCTGCACTAAATTTCGAGCTTCTGTAAACTTTCGTCAGTATTAAATGTTTCACTTGAATCAGTCTATAGTGCGATCTCTTAACTTTATTATTTCTTCTCAAACACATGTTATATGGTGACGTAGCGGACTATGATACGAATTGAAAATCTCATTGTGGCTGCTAAGGTTGTAGTTGAATTTGTAATATCGACGTAGAATGCTTGACGCATCATACATTTAGGTGATATTTTCTAGCGTTTGAAAACAAATTAACTGTGGTAGATAAAGAAACATCCCACTAGCTGCAGCGTTCGCAACTTTTCGATTACGGTTCCTGAAACTAACAGAGCGACGAGGAGAGGATTCCAGCCTGACTCCAGAAATCTCGGAAACGTCTGGAATCCGGGATGGAAACCGGAGTAGCCATACAGCTGAAACTGCAATAGAGATACCGGCCTGTCCAGAACGCATCTGGCGCGGAGACCGCTCTACACTCAAGTGCTGGCTCTTAGCTGTCGCTGTAAATGCAGAGGCAGCGGCCTACGTCGGGAACTTTCCATTCGACATGCTTTCTACTCTTCTCAGGGTCTCAGTCAGTCTTCAAGCTGAATGGTTGTCATCTCTCGAGACGGTAACTATGGTTCAGTGCTTTCAGGTCGTTTGTTTTATACAGTCTGTTACGTGAAGTAAGCAGTGAAATGCTAGTCGTTTTCCTCGACTTTTGGCCATTGAGTTAAATCAGCGACAATCGGGAAATCCCTGAAATTCTTTCAAAGAAATATATGTATCGTGTACCTTGAAGTGATCTGGTTTAATGAAAACTGCATGACGCGTCGAGATTACAGCCGTAAAATGTTGTCTTGTTACTTGTTATGAAGAATGACTGATTACAGTTTCAACCTTTGTTATAGGCCATTTGCAGATTCATATCTAATTATTGCTCAGTTTTGACTGAATCTTCGCTTTGCTGACGAACTACGAATGACAGTAATTTCTACAGGCCCTCAAGACTGAAACTGATTTGGTGTATCGTAATGTTGCATGTTACTGGCATTGAGTATTCACTTACAGCTGGCTAATATTTTATAGTATATATGAAAAAGACTGAATATTGCATTTGACTGACGCTGAAATGTTTAAACCCAATGGAAAACAAGTTCATCCACCAAAAGGGTTGTCAGTAACCCCCACCAAAAATGCACAAGAAGAAAAGTATGTCTCTCGACGGAATTACTTTACTATTCCTTAAGCAAAAGCACAGCCTGGTTAACGATTCTGACTTCATGGAAACAACCGATACCATATATCCTTCTATTCCATACCATATTACATTTGAAACATACTAACAGTGCTGTAGTGATACTTCACCATCTACCTGTAATTTGGTTCGTAAGGTGCTGTACACTGTAACAGAAGTCTGAAAGGAAAAATGATGCTCTGTTACATCAGAAAAGAAGTGATCGTGTTATTTACTAGCTTAGTCCCGACCACATGAATCCTACGTTCTTCTATCAGTCTGAGGACTCCCTGTACGACTGTTTTAAGTAGGAACCTCAAGAAAATTGTTAATTTTCCTGCCAAAATACTAATCTGAAATTGAAACAGAATACCCCTTTCAACATAAAGCAATAAACTGTGAACAAAGAGAGCATGTGACGAATAACTGAGTTCAGTACAGATTTATTAGATCAAAGAAAGGGAAATTTCCTCCCCCCCTCCCCCCCAAATTTAGACTCGAATTATATTTAGGTTAATGCATACCTATTTATAACACATCGAACATATTGCACACCACTACAGAATCATTTACGATTAAAGGAAATCTCACGTCTGAAACAAAAATCAAGAAGTCTGCTTTCATCCATAAAATAGTATATCTTCAGATATGAGACGAATAGCAGTAAAAACATAGTAACATAACGTAAGGGTAATGTTTCAGTAAGACAAGCCTTCAGACATTCAATAGTTTCCTACGTTGAATTGCACAAAGAATTCAATTTCCCATCGATAATTAACTGAAATCAAATAGAAAGTGACTCAAACGTTTTTTGTGAAAAGCGCAATAACCCATGACTCATGAACTACAAGGGACAGTCAAATAAAAGAGAGGGAGTTAGAAAATAGTAAGTAAATTATTTATTATTTCAAAAGTAATCATTATAATTGTTAATATATATATATATATCCCATTGTGAGACAAGACAGTCCATACCTTTATGGAAAAACGCGATTGCCTACAGAGCCATGATTACACTGAGGTGACAAAAGACTTGAGACAGAATATGTACATGTACGAATGAATTTACTATCGTGTACACAAGGTATAAAAGGGTAGTGCATTTGCGGAGCTGTCATTTGTACTCAGGTGATTGGTGTGAAAAGTTTCCTACATTATTATGGCCGCACGGCGGTAATTAACACACTTGGAATGCGGAATTATTGTTGGAGCTAGACGCATGGAACATTCCGTTTCGCCCGCAGCTCGTGGTCGTGTGGTTGCGCTCTCGCTTCCCACGCCCGGACTCCCGGGTTCGATTCCCGGCGGGGTCAGGGATTTTCTCTACCTCGTGATGGCTGGGTGTTGTGTGATGTCCTTATGTTAGTTAGGTTTAAGTAGTTCTAAGTTCTAGGGGACTGATGACCGTAGATGTTAAGTCCCATAGTGCTCAGAGCCATTTGAACCATTACGTTTCGGAAATCGTTAGGGAATTCAATATTCAGAGATCCACAGTGTCAAGATTGTGCCGAGAATTCTAAATTTTGGGTATTACCTCTCACCACGGAGAACGCGGTGGCCAAGGCCTTTACTTAACGACCGAGAGCAACGGCGTTTGCGTACAGTTGTCAGTGCAAACAGGCAAGCAAAACTGAGTGAAATAACAGCAGAAATAAATGTGGTGATTACGACGAACGTATCCGTCAGGGCAGTGAAGCGAAACTTGTCGTTAATGGGCTGTGGCACTAGACGACCGACGCGAGTGCCTTTTCTAACAGCACGACATCGTCTCCAGCGCTTCTCCTGGGCTCGTGACCATATCGGTTAAACCTAGACCACTGTAAAACTGTGGCATGATCAAATGAATCCAGATACCAGTTTGTAAGAGCTGATGGCACGGTTAGATTGTGGCGCAAACACCACGAAACCATATACTCAAGTTGTCAACAAGGCACTGTGCACGTATGTAATGGCTCCATAGTGATTTAGTGAGATGGAATGAACTAGGTTTTCTGGATGATCGGTTACTAGTGAATCCATATAAATCCATTCATGAACATCATGTTCCGAAACATCGATGGAATTTTTATGGATGTCAATGCGCCATGTCACCGGGTCACAGTTGATCGTGATTTGTTTCAAGAAATTTTTGCACACTTCGAATGAATGGTTTGGCCACCCAGCTTGCCCACATGAATCCCATTGAACATATATGAGATATAATCGAGACATCAGTTCGTGCTCAAAGTCTTTGAACAAAAAAAATGGCTCTGAGCACTACGGGACTTAACTTCTGAGGTCATCAGTCCCATAGAACTTAGGACTACTTAAACCTAACTAACCTAAGTACATCACACACATCCATGCCCGTAGCGGTCTCGCGGCTCTAGACTGTAGCGCCTAGAACCGTTCGGCCACCCCGGCCGGCTGACTTTTAAGTGCCTCTTCTACTTGAGGTACTTGTCGTTCTACGGACAATTTGGCTGTGACTGTGCACTCTACATATTTCAGCTATATCCTTTCAGTGAAAGAAACAATAAACAATTGCATTGTGATTGAATTTTTCGGAGTTCGATGGGAGCGTCCCCCCTGTGTATGCATAATTCTTGTATTGTAAATTGTTTGGAATATTGTAGTAATGAAAACATACGATGAGATGTCAGATTACCAGCTGACTGCATGTGATCAGATTGCGAAGTTGGCAGGGAATGATGATTGCACATAGTTAATTTGTTGCTACACAGTATTCTTATTTTTCCTTTGTTTATTTATCTATAAGGTCGCAGGTTCGAATCTTGTCTCGGGCATGGATGTGTGTGATGTCCTTAGGTTAGTTAGGTTTAAGTAGTTCTAAGTTCTAGGGGACTGATGACCACAGATGTTAAGTCCCATAGTGCTCAGATCCATTTTGCCCCTTATATAATTTGGTCTGGCAAAGGCTTTAGTGGTCGCTAACAGCCATGTGGTACGTAAAATGTTAAATTTACAAAGATAAATTACTCTCAAAATTGTTACGAGAATACCACATTTTAACATAATAAATTTCTAATTATTTACAAGATACATGGCAGTGTTACATCTACGGTCATGTCACAAGAGAACACAATGTAACAAAGCAAAGAGTTCCAGTCGTCTGCTTGATGCGCTAGTTCTCAAGTAATTACTATTAAAGAAACGGTGTATTTTGAAATATTACACCGAAAAATATTTTTATGATGAGGAAGCACGATTACGCAACTTACTAGTCAACTGCCTCCGAAAGAGTACCGTTGAAGTAGTGTAGTTTTTAATTTCATGACTCAGTTAATAAACATTTAAGTCAATAATAAATATGAGAGAAGATCTGCAATGACAAAAGTAGTGATCTTCCCGTTTCACGCAAACGTAGAATGCCGTAGCGAATATCATCCAATTCCTGCCCAACAACAGCAGTGTGTGACTCCCGAGCTGCTATCCTTCACGAGTGTCCAACCAGATGGCTCCTTTGTTCCCAATTTCCAATCAAAATTTCTGTTCCTCCAGCTTAGCTGTCTCTTGTCTTACTGTCACACAATTAACACGACGTCATTGACTAAGACGACAGTTGTAACGTGAGTGATACATGTAAAGCACGTGATTCCGAATAGACAGGTAAATTGGAATTGAATTCGAGAACCAGTCAAAAAAAATTACTGATCATACGACGTAACGAGTCAGTTTCTCACTGCAGAAAACTTTCAAAACGGGATGCAACGAAAGTCCAACTCGATAATCCGAATAGACTGCACACAAAAACGTCACAGAAAACGTCTATGTTTCTTCGTTATATCAAAAGTTGTTATAAAGCCACCAACTCACATATTTGTATTTTATTGTCTTCTCGCATCTATGTTCCAGTTGAAAATCGAGATCTGATTCCTCATGTAGCAAAACGCCACCATCCTGGTTAAGACCTCCATCAAACACAATACCACACATACTTTACAATTCATAAAAAGAATAATTTCGTCGGAGCCCATATTTTGATGCCAGAATAATCTATGAAATTTTTCGTGGAGATACACAGCTTAACAAAGGCCGCTGGCCTGTGAAGGAGTGTCATGCTGATCTCCATTGCACCTTTCCTGTACTGTGCACGTGATTTGGGTATTAAACCTTCGACAGTTATCATTTAGTCATAAAACTTACTTAAATACGGCTGCCTTGTTGTGGCTTATTAGTTGTTGGCCCAAATATCGAGACAAGAAATTAAAATCAGTGTGAAATCTAGTGGAAAACTGTATCCTAAAAATGTGGTTACGGCGTCGCGTTAAAATTTTTTAGCCCATTATACAGTGAGGAGCCAACGAAACTGGCATAGGCACGCATATTCAAATACAGAGACATCCAAAAGAGGCAAAACGCGACGCTGCGGTTGGCAACGCCTATATAACATAGCAAGTGTCTGGCGCAGTTGTTAGATCGGCTACTGCTGCTACAATGGCAGGTTATCAAGACTTAAGTGAGTTTGAACGTGGTGTTATAGTCGGCGCAGTACCGATGGGGCACAGCAACATCGACGTGGCGATGAAGTGTGGATTTTCCCGTACGACCATTTCACGAGTGTACCGTGAATATCAAGAATCTGGTGAAACATCAAATCTCCGATATCGCTGAGGCCGGAAAAATGTCCTGCAAGAAAGGGACCAACGACGACTGAAGAGAATCGTTGAACGTGACAGACATGCAACCCTTCCGAAAATCCTTGCAAATTTCAATGCTGGGCCATAAACAAGTGTCAGCGTGCGAACTATTCAACGAAACATCATCGATATGGGCTTTCGGAGCCGAAGATCCACTCGTGTACCCTTGATGACTGCACGTTCCAAAGCTTTCCGCCTCGCCTGGGTCCGTCAATACCGACACTGGACTCTTGTTGCCTGGTTAGACGAGTCTCGTTTCAAATTGTGTCAAGCGGATGGACGTGTACGGGTATGGAGGGAACTTCATGAATCTATGGACGCTGCATGTCAGCAGGGGACTGTTCAAGCTCGTGCAGGCTGTGTAAGGGTGTGGAGCGTTTGCAGTTGAAGTGATATGGGACCCCTGATACGTCTAGATACGACTGACAGGTGACACGTACGTAAGCGTCCTGCCTCATCACCTGCATCTGTTCGTGTGAATTGTGCGTTCCGGTGGATTTGGCCAATTCCAGCAGAACAATGCGAAACCCCACACGACAAGAATTGCTACAGAGTGGCTCTAGGAACACACTTCCGCTGGCCACCAAGCTCCGCCGACATGAATTTCCTTCAGCATGTCTGGGATGCCTTGCAACGTGGTGTTCAGAAGAGATACCCAACCCCGCGTACTCTTACGGATTTATGGACAGTCTTTCAGGATTCGTGGTGTCAGTTCCCTACAGCACTACTTCAGACATTAGTCGAGTCCATGCTACGTCATGTTGCGGCAGTTGTGCGTGCTCGTGGGGGCCCTACACTACATTAAGCAGGTGTACCAGTTTCTTTGGCTCTCCGGCTTATGTCCTTTGTCATTCTGTGTACAATCTCCACACACATACGTATCTCTGTAGGGACCTTCGCATGTTATAATTACTGTTCCGTTCTCACACAACGTTTAGTGACCATTCGGTATCGTTCATAAATACTTTTGACGTGAGAAGTAATTTACGGTTTCAGAATAATAGGTGCTTATAAGGAAGAACATGTTTCTCACAAGGGAACCTCCCCATCGCACCCCCCTCAGATTTAGATATAAGTTGGCACAGTGCGATAGGCCTTGAAAAACTGAACACAGATCAATCGAGAAAACAGGAAGAAGTTGTATCGAACTATGAAAAAAAATTGTAAAATATACAAAGTGAGTAGTCCATGCGAAGATAGGCAACATCAAGGACAATGGAAATCTAGGAGCGCCGTGGTCCCGTGGTAAGCGAGAGCAGCTACGGAACGAGAAGTCCCAGGTTCAAGTCTTCCATGGAGTGAAAAGTTTAATTTTCTACTTTGTTTATGTGACAAACTCTTATGTTTTCATCACTTTTTTGGCAGTGATTATCACATCCACAAGAAAACCTAAATCGGGCAAGGTAGAAGAATCTTTTTACCCATTCGCTAAGTGTACAAAATGGTTCAAATGGCTCTGAGCACTATGGTACTGAACTGCTGAGGTCATAAGTCCCCTAGAACTTAGAACTACTTAAACCTAACTAACCTAAGGACAACACACACATCCATGCCCGAGGCAGGATTCGAACCTGCGACCGTAGCTGTCGCGCGGTTCCAGACTGTAGCGCCAGAACCGCTCGGCCACCAGCGGCCGGCTAAGTGTACAAGTTAGGTGGGCCGACAACATATTCCTGTCATGTGACGCACATGCCGTCACCAGTGTCGTATAGAATATATCAGACGTGTTTTCCTGTGGAGGAATCGGTTGACATGTGACCTTGCGATCAAATGTTTTCGCTTCCCATTCGTCTACTAATCGCACGGTTATGCGGTGCGGTCGCAAAACACAGACACTAAACTTATTACAGTGAACAGAGACGTCAATGAACGAACGGACAGATCATAACTTTGCAAAATTAAAGAAAGTAAAATTTTCAGTGGAGGGAAGACTTGAACCAAGGACCTCCCGTTCTGCAGCTCTCACTCTAACCACGGGACCACGGCGCTCCTTGACTCCCATTGTCCTTGATGTTGCCTGTCTTCACATGGACTACTCAGTTTGTATATTTTATTAATTTTTTTCATGGTTCCACACAACTTCTTCCTGTTTTCTCGATTGATCTGTGTTCAGTTCTTCAAGGCCTATCCACTGTGCCAACTTATAACTAAATCTGAGGGGGGTGCGATGGGGAGGTTCCCTTGTCAGTAAGTGCACTGCCTGACAAAATTAGCAAAGGAGGGACAAGACATCTCAGTGTATTGTGTATTGAAATCGGGGACCTAGAAAGGACGGAGAGGCTTCGTCCCGCCGTAGCCATCAGTGGTCCACAACCCCACAACAGGCCACAGTAGTCCACCCACCACACCGCCGTCCCACACCGAACCCAGGGTTATTGTGCAGTTCGGTCTTCAGTACCTCCCCCCCCCCCCCCCCGTTCCGGGTACGTCTCATACGTCTCAAAGCAGATGAGTGCAACGCCATATGTTTGCGTAGTGGAGTAATTATGGTGTACGCCTTCGTGGAGACAGTGTTTGCGCAGCAATCGCCGATACAGTGTAACTGAGGCGGAATAAGGGGAACCAGCGCACATTGGCGGAGGTAGGCGAAAAACCGCCTTAATAACCATCCACAGGCTGACCGGCACACCGGACCCCGATCTATTCCGCTGGGCGGATTCGTGCTGGGGACTGGCACGCCTTCCCGTTCGGGAAGCAGCGCGTTAGATCGCACGGCCAGCCGGGATGTCAATGTAACTTCTCACACATACTCATACTGGCGCGTAAATAAATGCAATTCTGTGAGACAGGCAAACGGATATCATAGAACATTACTGTTGTTCGTCTTTAGGGTTATTGCCAGTCGTGATCGGAAATGTAAGGAGTGTGATAAGCGTCAGATGTCGAGTGGTCTATGTCTACATCATACTCAGCAAAACACGTAATAGTCCGTGGTCGATGGTACTTCTGGTACCAATAATGGTGAAAGGGTGCAGTACTTCCCGACATAGAAAATATTTGCCTCATTGGGCATAGTAATACCTGTTGTATTACAACACACTTCGTTGTTCTTGTCAGAACAGCGATTTTATGGTAACATAATTTTATGCAATACACTGAAACCGGATACTGATATAGAAAAGAAGGACAATTTGTATATTTAATTATTCATATGTGTATTTCCCTCAAAAAATTTTCCCTATACCCAGTTTTGTGATGTCTGAGAAGTGAGTGAATTGTTGGTTGTCTGCTGACCACAGGTAGTGGATGCAGAATCTGTAATTATCTTTGAGACAGTCCTCTGGTCGCCTTTGGTAGAACCAAAGAAAGGAAGTATTCCAGAGCACCAGAGGGCCTGGAGTGTGGCTGACCAATCCTCTCCCACTCTGTCGCTGGTTTCTGAAATTGAAACACCTATTTTCAGTGTGCTCCGTAAAACTAAAGAATATGGGAATGGCATGCATGTGGAATAGTGATTTCCCTTTAAAGAATATCGACGAGGACAAAACTTTTTGGTGGCGGATTCATGTAAAGGTAGGCAGTTAAAACTCATGGGGAACTTAGGATTCTTTGGCAGTGACCAATGGTCACAATGAAACCACGTGTGGTAATTTTAAGCTGAGATACTTGCGTGTGTAAGTTAAAGCTGAGAACATTTAAAAATTGCGTTTGCAGAATTTCAATTGGGAATAAGCATTCCCACATGGTGAGTACTGACATTGTCTCAATCTGGCCAAGAGACGATGGAAAACATCTACATCTACATCCATACTCCGCAAGCCACCTGACGGTGTGTGGCGGAGGGTACCCTGAGTACCTCTATCGGTTCTCCCTTCTATTCCAGTCTCGTATTGTTCGTGGAAAGAAGGATTGTCGGTATGCTTCTGTGTGGGCTCTAATCTCTCTGATTTTATCCTCATGGTCTCTTCGCGAGATATACGTAGGAGGGAGGAATATATTGCTTAACTCTTCGGTGAAGGTGTGTTCTCGAAACTTTAACAAAAGCCCATACCGAGCTACTGAGCGTCTCTCTTGCAGAGTCTTCCACTAGAGTTTATCTATCATCTCCGTAACGCTTTAGCGATTACTAAATGATCCGGTAACGAAGCGCGCTGCTCTCCGTTGGATCTTCTCTATCTCTTCTATCAACCCTATCTGGAACGGATCCCACATTGCTGAGCAGTATTCAAGCAGTGGGCGAACAAGCGTACTGTAACCTACTTCCTTTGTTTTCGGATTGCATTTCCTTAGGATTCTTCCAATGAATCTCAGTCTGGCATCTGCCTTACCGACGATCAACTTTATATGATCATTCCATTTTAAATCACTCCTAATGCGTACTCCCAGATAATTTATGGAATTAACTGCTTCCAGTTGCTGACCTAATTTGTAGCTAAATGATAAGGGATCTATCTTTCTATGTATTCGCAGCACATTACACTTGTTTACATTGAGATTCAATTGGCATTCCCTGCACCATGCGTCAATTCGGTGCAGATCCTCCTGCATTTCAGTACAATTTTCCATTGTTACAACCTCTCGATACACAACAGCATCATCTGCAAAAAGCCTCAGTGAACTTCCGATGTCATCCACCAGGTCATGTATGTGTATTGTGAATAGCAACGGTCCTATGACACTCCCCTGCGGCACACCTGAAATCACTCTTACTTCGGAAGACTTCTCTCCATTGAGAATGACATGCTGCATTCTGTTATCTAGGAACTCCTCAATCCAATCACACAATTGGTCTGATAGTCCATATGCTCTTACTTTTTTCATGAAACGACTGTGGGGAACTGTATCGAATGCCTTGCGGAAGTCAAGAAACACGGCATCTACCTGTGAACCCGTGTCTATGGCCCTCTGAGTCTCGTGGACGAATAGCGCGAGCTGTGTTTCACACGACCGTCTTTTTCGAAACCAATGCAGATTCCTACAGAGTAGATTTCTAGTCTCCACAGAAGTGCTTGTGCAAACTTTCAGTTGAGGATCCGTGTGTGAGATAATTAAGTAATCATGATACCAAAATTACCGTTATTAATTACATTCGTGTGAAGCAAGTTAGAAATTTTGATACTCTGAGAGACAAAAAAGGTGAATTAGCCATCTGCCAAGGAACACAACAATGGTTACATTGCAGTGGGAGATGAGCATAAATCCTCCAGAGTATGTGGTAGGTCCGTAAGGAATGTTACGTGTGTAATTTAATCCGAAGGTCTGTGACTTGTTAATCTGTGTTGAAATTTTGTTGTGGGGAAGATTTGATACGAACTAGGTAAAGTCCGTTGTTCTGTTTTATTTTACATTTTTAATCTGTGTAGTTTGAATGAGGCGACTTAGTTACAGGTACTATACCAAAAAGGAAGAATTTTCTTTGACTAGCCGGACCGCTTGTAAATTATCTAGGTTCTTAATGAGTGAGCTTATGAGAGAGAGAGAGAGAGAGAGAGAGAGAGAGAGAGAGAGAGCGAGAGCGAGAGAAGTAGTGGATATTCGTACTAATCCAGAAAGTGTACTAAGGAAAAACATTAAGAGACCATAGGATATTGAAATGTGTACGGAATATCATGCCCACTGGGCAGAGAGTTCCATGTTTTCTTTTATGTTTCAATGTATTGGCGGAAATTTTATATCATTGCGCGGTAGAATGTCAGAAAATAAAAGAGGAGATATGAAACAAAATGGTGGTCATGATCATTCACTAGAGGCTAGCCATTTTTTCAGACTTTTTTTGCCATAAGCTCCCTATTACTGGAATTGCCAAGCTCTGATTAAAATTAATGCAATAGGATGGAAATGTGGCTTTGCCACGGTGGAGTGAGTCCATCGAAATTGCTTACAGACAGTGCCATATTTAAAATTTATTAGCCAGGTGCGTTTAATTCTGTTGCGTTGAGATAGTTAAAAAGAAAAAAGTACAGAGCAGAACATTCGGATGACAGGTCTTTGTTAGCAATGTACAGCAGCAGTGGCTACGGTACGTCATATGAACATTTCCAATGCACAAATATCAAAACACTCGCTTGGCAGGTCACCCATCTAGTAGGACTGACTGCTAGATTCAACAGGTGGGAGAGTTGCGTTCGGAAAAGATAACTGTTGTAACCTCTCAACAGAGACAGTACCAGTTAGCAAATCTGAACTTCAAGTTACATGACAAAAATTTTTGTATTGGATCAGGGTAACTATCCAGAAGCTATTCTTCCTGTTAACTAACCACGAAAGTTGTTAAACATGGTTTCATTTCCAAGTAACAGACCTGAATTGACTAAGATATATGTTGGATGGCAATTCGAGCTCAGCATCTAATCCGATTGCTATGTAAGCACGAACGAAGGCCAAATATAGAATTTTCTCAGCAGTAGCGAGCTGTCTGAAACTCTAGTGAAGAGAAAAATGAATAATTTGTGCCTTTCCGGGATTCTAACCCGGCACTGTCCTCGTTGTTTTCTAGCCACGAATGGACATTAAATATAGATTTCGTCAAAAGAAGATTGTTTAAACATACATTGACGTGACGAAGAGAACAGTGATGGCTGAGAACCGAACCCCACACAAATCGTTGTTTACTACAAACGAAAACACGTTAACTATCGAAATCTTTCTCACCGGTAAGAGTGGGGTGTATGAACTTGAAATGGTGCGACGAAAAGATGCGTGTTTTTCTGGCACTCGAAACTATCACATGTCGTTATTGACAATGAATGAAGAGACGTTAAAAATGAAAATAAATTTCCATCAACAGTTAGATGTGCTATGCTAAAGCCTGAAACGATATTATGAAAATTTTTGTGACTAATCATGATTCGAACACAGACATGCGCCTTACGTGGAGAACGTGAGGAGTTTGCAACAGAAAAAAAAAAACTATAGAATAAATGGCCTGTGATCTTCCACGGAGTTTAGTTCTTTAACAACATTCATAATAACAATCTAGGAAAGGTTACTGGTGACACTTTCTACGTGCTGCCACTTACGGCTCTTTGATGGCCCAACCTAACCTGTAGTCGGTAACGAAAGGAAATCGCGTTTAATGTGAATTTAGAACCATGGTGGAATCGTATGTTCTTCATTTGGCATAATCAGGGGTAAACAGGATCTGCTAGTGCCTATTAAAAACCTTGGTCTGAACTGAGAATCGAAGGATGACCTTACGTTTACCATCCAAGGATCAAGCCCCCAAATCAATGAACTCCACAGACGACTGGGTAACGATTTTATCGTAGCACTAGTGTGCCATACGTAATGAGAATTGTGACTTCCTGACACCCTGGGGTGGATTACAGTCGGCTCAATACATTCACTTCTTGCTAGATCGAATCGCCATCAACTAGATGCCTCAGTTACCGAGCGCACACATTGAACATCATTTCTATTCACTGAAATGAAATCACATAACGGCTGTCTACACAAATTACCAACACTAAGGATGCGTAAGTTTCTAGACGAAGTGTTGCTTCCACTTAAGCCACTCTCCATGTTAAACGACGTGCAGTGCAAACGAAAATCCGAAATCGATTCCTCAGTAATTTAATTTACACTACTGGCCATTAAAATTGCTACACCACGAAGATACGTGCTACAGACGCGAAATTTAACCGACAGGAAGAAGATGCTGTGATATGCAATTCACACAAGGTTGGCACCGGTGGCGACACCTACAACGTGCTGACATGAGGTAAGTTTCCAACCTATCTCTCATACACAAACAGCAGTTGACGGGCGCTGCCTGGTGAAACGTTGTGCCTCGTGTAAGGAGGAGAAATACGTACCATCTCGTTTCCGACTTTGATAAAGGTCGGATTGTAGCCTATCGCGATTGCGGTTTTTCGTATCGCGACATTGCTGCTCGCGTTGGTCGAGATCCAATGACTGTTGGCAGAATATGGAATCGGTGGTTCTCAACGGCCTCGTATCAATAGCGGTCGAGATGACAGACATCTTACCCGCATGGCTATAACGGATCGTGCAGCCACGTCTCGATCCCTGATTCAACAGATGGGGACGTTTCCAAGACAACAACCATCTGCACGAACAGTCCGACAACGTTTGCAGCAGCATGGACTGTCAGCTCGAAGACCATGACTGCGGTTGCCCTTCACGC
This sequence comes from Schistocerca nitens, assembly GCF_023898315.1. Taxonomy (NCBI): domain Eukaryota; kingdom Metazoa; phylum Arthropoda; class Insecta; order Orthoptera; family Acrididae; genus Schistocerca; species Schistocerca nitens. Next base: position 181,543,803 of record NC_064622.1, on the reverse strand, counting down.
TGCATCACAGACAGGAGCTGCTGCGATGGTGTACTCAACGACGAACCTGGATGCACGAATGGCAAAACGTATTTTTTTCGGATGAATGCAGGTTCTGTTTACAGCATCATGATGGTCGTATACGTGTTTGGCGATATCGCGTTGAACGCGCAATGGAACCGCATATTCGTCATCTCCATACTGGCGTATCACCCGGCGTGATGGTATGGGGTGCTATTGGTTACACGTCTCGGCCACCTCTTCTTCGCATTGACGGCACTTTGAACAGTGGACGTTACATTTCAGATGTGTTACAACCAATGGCTCTACCCTTCATTCGATCCCTGCGAAACCCTACATATCAGGAAGATAATGCACGACCGCTTATTGCAGGTCCTGTACGGGTCGGTCAATGGTGGCCGAGCAACTGGCTCATCACAATACGCCATTCACTACTCTTGATGAACTGTGGTATCGTGTTGAAGCTGCATGGGCAGCTGTACCTGTACATGCCATCCAAGCTCTGTTTGACTCAATGCCCAGGCCTATCAAGGCCGTTATTACGGCCAGAGGTGGTTGTTCTGGGTACAGATTTCTCACGATCTATGCACCCAAATTGCGTGAAAATGTTATCACATGTCAATTCTAGTATAATATATTTGTCCCATGATACCCGTTTGTCATCTGCATTTCCTCTTGGTGTAGCTATTTTAATGGCCAGTAGTGTAGTAAACTACAAGTTCTCGGTCTCCTAACAGTATCAATCTGTTACAAGCTCATCAGTAATTTATCCCAATTTATAACCCGTCAGTAACAGCAAAACCTTGAGAAAACGTATCTGTGGAGAGCTCGTAGCTGCCTGTTCTGATCGGAAGAATTTCTGCTCCATCGGCTTATGGCCGCCTGATGCTAGTCGGAGTCAGATCAGGTGATCGCGACGGATCTATAGCTGACATTTCTACAATCACATTTGCAAACATAAGATTATTTAACATTGTAGTTTGGACGTCAGCGTGAAACACTTCCGTAAAGGGTGTAGATACCACGCAGTAACAACAACGTTGTAACCAGTATTCCCTCACCATATGACGTGTGTTGTGTCCTCGCCAAGGGACGCAACCGGAGATGGTGTGCTGAGATAGTTTCCGATTGGACCCACGAGCAGGGCTTTGAAGTTCGCCGCCACCCACAAGCGCGACCCAGTCAGCAACCTCTGCGCCCTCGCCAATGAGATAGACTTGGCGGCTGTGATGCCGGGCGGCCACAGTCAGCAACGGAAGGTTCGTGTTCGGCGTCGGCGTACGATAGTTCTAGAACGGAGTTTCACGACTGCTGTTCGTAGGTACAGTTAGCAGCGGAGATCAGTCTGCGACAGTTGGATTACAAGCAGAGTCGCCTATAGCCTTTGCACAGGGACAGTGACAGACAGTGTGGCGCCCACGACGGACATTGTCTTGTTGCCATTGTAGTTAGAATGCACACTTTCACAGGCCACTGCTCGTTGTATCTGTCCGCACGCACATCCAACGAGTTGCTGCAACGCAACGAGTTGACTAACGCAGCGCAATAAAGTGTATATTAGTGCGTCGCTAATTTGTTTGCAACTGTCACAGATCCTTCGTTCACTTCAAAGCACCTACACCGTTCTACCTAATACTAAGTACGCAGCGCTTGACTTTGTGACGATTTTGGATATAATAGAAGGACGAAGGCAGGAAGTTTGGACATTTGTACTCCTGTATGGTTTGAGTGTTGTCGAAGAAATGAAGTTGGATAATAGCTTTCTCGTGTCGTGTTGGATAACTTTTACGTGAATTTTTTGTCACATTCAACAAGCCGTATCACTGTAGTTTTGTCAGATGACAGTTAAAAATGCCAGTCTCCTGTGAGATTAGAACGTAGAATGAATGTAACTTCGGCTTCATAGCGCGACGTCATTTCCACTGCCCTAGCGACCTCCAGCAGGGTTGAATGCTCCCTGATTCTGCTAGCGATGGCTAAGAAACATAATTCGCAATGAAGACGAAGTTAGTATTAGTTTCTGTGTGGAATGACCTTCCTCGACTAAAAACGTACATTTGATAATTAGATGGCCCACCATAAGTGAAAATCATTCAGAATATTTAACTGAAATACGAAGACAATAGCAAGTGAATTTAACAAGATAATTCCGTGTCACTCCAGGAAGTACCTGGATTATCACAGGGTTGCTAGATTGAATCTACAATTTTGCTAAGTCTCAGTCATCCTCGCAGTGGGAAGGAATACATTTCCACAGTCGATGGATCTCTTGAACAGGTAAGCAATCCAGGAGTAAGAGTTGCTTTTAAAAGACACAGCGGAAGCATTTCGCAACTTGGCAGATACCTGAAATACGAAAGTGTAAGCAAATATATGTAATTCAACAAAAACAGCATATACTAAGAGCAGGGGAAATGAAATGGATGGCCTTTCTCTTCATGGCCGCCAATATTTTATTTATATTTTAGTCTGTAGGTTATCAGTATATTCATACGGAATCACCGACAAGCAGTTGTTAGAGTCTACTGCTACGTCAAGTTTAAATAGGAAAATAATTAACACTCTTTCCTAAGAAGGCCTCAATGGTAGCAGCTCCTTAAATAAAAAGAAATTAAATATGTAGCATGGGGTGGCGTTTACACACAAAGACCCACAACAACATCTGGGCATACGACGTGGCAGTATTAAGGGACACATGGTGCTGCACTGTGTACAGAATATACGCGTGCTGTTGATTCATTGCCAACTGGATTACAACCAAAACTTAATTTCTATTGTTAAAACAGTTGAACAACAGTGTGTAAATAGCATCAACACTTTTGTATATCATACACAAGTCGACCCCCTTGCATACTAGTTAGTCACAGCAATACAGCCTATGCTTATACCTTTCTGTAGATGATTTAATTTCTTTGTAGCAGACAAACACCTTATTTTGGAACTCAAACAAGAGTAAGAGGCTCTCACAATATCAAGTACTTCATACATCTCCACAACTTCGCACAACCCCAAACACCAGAGTGGATTTTCGTAGATTGTTGTCTTCCTGGGCTCTAAAGAGATTCGGCAATTACAAATGGATCTCATATTTCTATATTACGAAACTTCTACGCTACCGAAAATAACTGCCGTGTCCTGCGTCCCTTTGGAACCTACGGCCTTTAGTCTGCCCTCGACGAGGTTATTTTGAACTATTCATTTTCAGCATTCAGAGCTGTAGGTACAGAATTATCGGCATTTTATATCACTCAGGAGCCTTTTCCCCTAAAAGCATTACTTTACCAACCCTGCCGCCTTGAATTTTAGATTAATTCATGCAAAACCGTCACAAAGACTACAGAAAAGACGACAGGCACGTAGACAAAATTTTACAAAGTAGTTCGGTATTCTCAAAGCAATCACCTATGGCTAATCACACAACAATCAATCATGGTTGCCAGGGGACTAATGATTTGTTTTCAGTACCTTACGTCATACGAATAACTATTACCCAATAACTATAGGATTTTTACCGAAAAGCCAGCAGAGTACAGTATTTCCACTTTTTCATAATTCGCTACAAATGCATCATAATCCCAGTGGCATGGAATCGTTTCTGCCATTTTCAGTTAATCCAGAGGAGCCAACGGAGGAAGCAGCAGAAAACCATTTGTTCGAGGCTAATTAAGACAATATATTCGCGGCTTTCTGGTGGTTTCGTTGAGTTTTCCCGTGGGGGAATATGCTCCAGAGTGAATTACTTTGTCGTTACTGAGATAAATCAGCATAAATGATTGTAAGTTTATACCTGCAGTACCGGCCCTTTGTTATTAGCTTTCTTCACTCTGAAAATTAAGTGAACAACAAAGGTAAAGAAGAATATCGTATGAGGTGACATCAAATGCCTCCATTTTTCTAACTCAACCTGAAAAAAGTAACTAAAATAATAGACAAAAGGCTTTATAAGAACAAACAAATAACACCAGAAATAATAATATTATAGTAACAATTAATTAAATTTGGCTTGTTCCATCATTCACGTGGTGATTATAAAAAAGTTGTCTGTTCAGTCTACACAAAAACTGCAATACGAGCTCAGAGATTTCCTTAAGACGGCGCTACTGAATTTCATTCTCGTCCTTCTCTGTTGCATTAGAGAAGAGAAAATACAAATTACTATACATGTACCACTTTCTCAGTGATGCTTCACTCTATGAAAGTTGAATTCGCATCAGCAAAGAAGCCTTACATCAGAGAGCAGTGATAATCCGATGAGCATAACATTCACTCATTGCTGTAGTAGCAGTTAAGGCAGAATGAATAGCATACTGTTCACAATGCGAGAGATAAGAGAAATATTAGCAAACGTACGAGTGAAAGGACTTTCTTGCATACACAAAATTAAATTTTTCCTTTACCACATATTACATTCAGAATGTTTCATCAAAATTACAAAGAAAAATCCAACGAATTTGGAACGATAATTCAGCTCTAGTTCCGAAAGTAGTTACTAAAGAAATCCTGCTCAGTTTCCGAATCTCTTCTACAGAACACATCACTGAGTTAATATTAATTCTACCTGACAATTACAGTTATCTAATACCAAAGAATCATCGTAAATCCACGATAAATATCCTTTGACTTTTGTAATTGTATTATTGCATATTTATATGTGCAATTGTGTAATGAAGATATAGCTGCGTCATGATAATTGTCAATGATGGAAGTTCTTAGGTAAAAATTTTGGAGAGCGTCTTTCCTATGGTAAGGATAGTTTAGCTATATTTCTAGGATTGTAAAATATCTAAATCAGCCAGAGCCTTAGCTTTTGGCAGTTTTGCTAAAAAAAAACGCATCACTTGCAACAGAGCCAGTGCTTCACAAGTGATACGTAGACAGAAACGAATGTAAAGAATTCAGTTATACTATTGGAAAAATTCGCAGACTATGAAGTAATAGTAAAATGTAAACACCAACATGTCAGTTACTTTAGACACGTTGCTACTCAAGAATTACTGAGGAGACATAGACACTGTCATCTTACTGCAGTAGATGAAAGCTCCTCTCTTTAGCACAATGGACTTGTAGTCTGCCAAATGTCACAACTAAGACAGTAAAATCATCAGATATAAGTTGCCTACTTCTGTAAAAGGCAGACAGGACTGCAGTCCACCTAGTGGCTTAATTTATTTGTCCTCTAAGACAATATAAAAGATTTGCGAACATTCGTATTGACATCTGTGTCATAGGACATTGACAGCATTTTATCTTCATTCACTTTTATGACGGCGCTACTACACATAAAAATGAACATTAATCAAAGTGCAACGCCTGTTTATTCGAACTACTGATCAGAAAATACAGAAGAGTGAAAAAATATAGCAATGAACTGGATGCTCATTTAAATAATTACTGGTCAGTACAGTCAGTTCTGAATTATCGAGTTTGAAATAATAAATATGATTGCGGTAAAGCGGCATGCTTGAGTAGTCGATGTAGACACTATTTTCTATTATGTGTTATGAGGACGGCAATTTCACTGGTTGAACCTGGAAAACGATGTATTCTTTCTTTGGATCTTGGCTAATAAAACGTTATTGTAAAGAAGACTAGAACAGTTATAATTTTAATCGCTCTTAGAGCGCACGAATTGAGATTTACGTTCGCTAAATCAGACTACTCAGTTTGATGCTATCTTCAAGGGAAGTCCTTTGAAATTTACCTTTTATGGTATTTTGCAACTAGCGGTAAAAGAATTAGTTCCTATGTGACCAATATATCACTGTGTTGTTTATTACAAGAAAATATTATTTATGACATAAAGTGCGTACATGAATCATTATTCATGAAAAAAAAACATACTCGTGAGGTAAAGGTTGTTTCTACGAAGACTGTGTCAAATAGTATAATTTACACTACAGTATTTACTAATTCAAACTGAACAGCAACGAAGATCTATCAGTATGCACTAATGATAGAAAAGTTTCGCCGTTTGGCAACAACAACGGGCGCTACCTAGTCTCGTGACACTGCAGCTGTGGGACCACAAGTACATCACAAATTCGTCGACGCTCACGACCGCGACCTCAATCTTCCAAAGTCAGTCTCCAAAAGAGACCAAAGATCTGTGGGAACGTTAATTAACATTTCTATGTATCGTTCTGGTTTTGCTCCAATTGTGCGACCTCAATTTTTTCAGTTAAAAATAAGCTGATCAATATCTGCGGACTTTTTTACTGGCTTTGGATATTTCTAAAACTTCAGGGGTCGAGATCACGTAGTTTTGTTTATCTACCAGCGACGGACCTTCTTTACAACATCTATTCACCACAGCCAAAACGGGAAAATAAATTCACATAAAAGAACATCAAATGGCGTTCAGAATCATAATTTACGATAAATCCACAGTCGAAGTATGGAGGGGAGTGGTGGGGTTGCACAGTAATGTGATAACCTATTGTTATTATCACCTCCACAATGAAGTGGCAATCTGCTACTGAAGATATTAAATCGTCTACAGAAAGGTGTAAGCAAACTACATACTGTTGTGATTAACAAGCATGACTGTCGGTTGCGGCATAAAATCACCCAGCAACCCTGCATGCAGGATGTGCATATTGAAAATTAGCTTCTCCACACTTTATTCGGCTGCTAACAACGGCAGTCCACTTTTCAAAAATTTATTTGCTTACGTGTTTCGGGTATATTCCACCGTCCGAAATTCATATACAATAAAAGTACTTAATATTCAGTGTAGTGCCACATGACGCCAGTCAATTAAGAGTGGAATGACGTGACAAGAACCTATGGTTTGTGATTAAAACCATACGTTTAATACGAGAGACAATCAATAGTTAAAGAGACATATGGATATAAAAAAACTGAGAATTTTTACAAATGAGCCTTTCACTGCTTTTCAACATAATCGCCACCGATGTTATGACGATTCTCCCAACAATGAAATAGTTTTTTATATTGGATCCAAATAAATCGTTGTTTTGTTGTCTGAGCCACTTTCCAACAAATAGTTGTTGTCGTGTGGACTCTGTTTCAAAATGGTGAACCGAAGTTTCACCACACGCTGAAATCTTGTCTCTAAAAGAGTCACATTACCTTTCATAGCGTTCTTTTAAGTCTGTACGCTTCGAGTCTTGATTCCTTGTGTTGTGCAATAATTCTTTCTGGGCCCCCCTTGCGCTTCTTTTGTTTTACTGGTGCTTATTGCTGATAACGTTATGAACTATGCCAACACCTACTGGAACTGTTTCTGATATATGTTCAAACGTTACACATCGGTCTTCATCAATAAAGACGTCAATGCGGGTTTTAAGCGAATGAATTGACACTTCTACTGGCCGGCCAGGATGTCGCTCGTCAGTCACTGAGGTTCGGTCGTTTCCGAACTGCCCATTTACAATAATTTGCACAGTACATGCAAATATGACCACAATATAAAAGCATTCGAGAACAGATTGTAGCTAGTTTTTCACCTTCAGCAAGAAAAGAAGACTGGATCACTTAAAGTTGTTCAAATGTAAAGTTTAAACGACTACGCCATCGTTTAATGCGTTATTGATGTTACAAAATAAACAATTTTTATCCGACAGCTGTTCATAGCCAATCCCAGTGATGAGAATCGAAAGTCATGCAATTAAAAAACTCCTCCTACGAACGTTTTCATTTCTACATCTATTTTTCCCTTCAGTTATTGAATTTCCATCGCATACATCATTGTTCGTCGCCTCTTTTTGACTGCTGCCGTCATCAAAACAAAATCAACGAAAGAAATCCTTTTAAATGATGTTGTGATGATTGGCTAACGAATAAGGAAGTGAAAACAGACGTGCTCAGTATTAACTGTGGTGTAACTATGCCGTTCGCACATTGTTGAAGAAGCTTGAGAAATAATCTGGTTGACAACGGACGCTGTTAATGAATCCTGTCATTTTAACATAATACAACTACAGCTTCTGGATAGTCTGTACACATTCTTAGACCGTCTGGCCATCTACACAGTAGCATTCGTATCCCCAGACATTGTTGCGAGTCGCTGACTCTAAATGCCACTCAATGCTACTTATTTAATTTAATTTTATTTATGGTCTTGCTGCCATAGTGCTCTTCATTGGAAAGAGCACTGATTATTTTCCTATTTAATATTGACTTAGCAGTTGATTCTAAAAGTTACTCGTGGCTAATTCTCATCTGAATACCAGTATTCTGATAACCTACAGACTAAAACATAAATAAATTAATTACAACTGTGAATGGGGAGGTATCCATTTTGTTTCTCCTATTCATAATGTATGTTGTTTCTGTTGAGATACAGACATTTGCTTACACCTGTCGTATTGCAAGGATCCGTCAATTTGCGGAATGTGTCCTCTGTGTCTTTGAGGCACAAGATGTACTCCCAGATTGCTAGCCTCCTAGAGAAATTCGTCGGCTGTAGAAATGTATCCCTTCTTGCTGCGAGGATGATTAGGCCTTGGAAAAATTGTAGTTTAAGTCTGGCTAACCTGTGATAGTCGAGATACTTCCTGGAGTGACACAAATCATCCTACTTAACTCACTTGATATTGTCTTCGTATTTCAGTTAAACGTTCTGAACGATTTTCACTAATCGTGTGTCATCTAACTATCAAAATGTATGTTTCCAGCAAAGGAACGCCATTACACTCAGAGATCAGAAATAATTTCGTCTTATTTACGAATTATCTCTCTTAGTCATTACTAAGACTATGAGGGAAGATCGACTGCTGCAAGAGGTTGCTGGGCTAGTGGAAACGACGTCGTACTACAAACCTGAATCAACGTTGGTTCTAAGTTCTCATCTCACAGAAGAATAACATTTAGAATCCGCATGTGACATAACTACAGCGGTTGGGACTGTTCCATGTGACAAATAATTCATGTTAAAATCGTCGTAAAGGACACGGGAGAGTTACTGACCGACTTCAGTGATTCAATTACACTCACCCCGTACAGGGCACAGATATTTGAGCTTCCTGCCTTCTCCTTTCTATTAAATCCAAACTCGCCACAAATACAAGCATGTAAATTATTCATTTTTCTAGTCACTGCAGTTTCGAACATCCTACCACTGCTGAGAAAATTCGATGTGTGGCCTTTGTCTGTGCTTATGTAACAAACGAATTAGGAGCTGGGTTCGAATCGCCATTTAACACATACATTACTCATTTCAAGTTTGTTACTTGGAAATGAAACCATATTTAACATTGTTCCTGATTAGTTAACACGGACGACAATTTCTGGATAGCTGCCCTAATCCAAAACAAAAATTTTAGTCACATAATTTAAAATCTGATTTTCTAACTGATACTGAAGATGTTTTATATCACATTCCTTTTAAAGTTTATCAGCAATAATGATCAGTGCTGTGGGTTGAATCTCTGTCACCCACGAATATTTCGCTGAGTTTGTATTAGGTCTCAGTCCATATCCAGAACAAAACAGTTCGTCAGGTCATTTAAAGTTCATACATATGCACAGTTATCTGATTACTAAAACTTCCATTTTAATGTTACTTTGTGTTAGATAGCAGATGGTTCTCGAGTTGCATGAAGAACAACGTGCCATTATACCGATAGTGAAATTAATAGCGATACGCTGGTGATGATGAAGTTAGGATAGAACGATTGACGCTGTTAATCATGTACTTCATTAGTTCATAATTCGATTTACGCAAAACTAGTTGCTTAGTGAACGACGGTTAACAGGTCGTTGTAAGACCTTTTAGATGGCTTGAATAATTCGGCTAATCATGGAGATTTGATATCCATATGTTCTTGCATATATCTTATCCACAGTTGAATCAGTTCTGGGTAAGGACTACAACATAATTAATGTGTTAGAGTTACAAGCATTTCGAAATGTCACTTATTCTAATAAAATTGGGTTTAAAAGCATTAAGGACTGTCTAAGGTGTTCCCTTAAATTTATAGTATCGTGGTGTTAATTTGCATCTGGAGTTATTGCCATAGGAACAGTGTGTTTTGTTGGTCACTTGGAGTAACCGTTTTGTATAGGCAAGCGACTGTACCGAAACGTGATTAGAGAACCTGCAAAACAGTTACGTGATGTGGGCTGCGGGCAAATCAGGCGAAACACAATTCTGTTTGTTGGGACATCTTTGAGCATGATGGCACATCATGCCGTTATATGACAACATCATGTGACGATTTGAAGTATATCCATGATATTCAAAGTGCTTAACTATACTCGTTAATGCATATGTGCGAAGCTTTTTAGTGGTTGAAGAACATCTGGAGTTGGCGACTACACGCCACAAACGGTGTTGTGAATATATTTTCTAAAGGTGTGAAAGTCGTCATTTCTTAAATATTGTATGGCCATGGAAACAAGCAAATAGAACGTAAAGAAACATTACGTCAATAAACGAACGTCAGGTCGAGTCTATAATCACTAGTAATATTAGGTTTTGTGTTTCTTGCAGGACATTGCCCTTACAGTGCGTATAGAAAGGAAAGCATAATACTGCCAACATAAGTTTAAGGGACGTGGAACTAAGGTAGCCTCTCTTGAATGTGTGTAACATGCGAATAATAGCAGTCTATCTCTCACTGAATGCATATGTTTCTGGATGCAGCGAAGGTAAGTCTGCAATAACACTACCTACATCAACCATAGAGCTCGACTGGATTCTGACGATTCAGTTCCTGATATTTGCTAGAGTCTTCTAGGTAATGAATTAAGAGTTCAGTATCAAGACGCATTATTGTTCTTGATCGTTCCTTGTGTTGTCATTTTCGTAACGTGATCGCTGAAATTTAGCTGTCGGAAGAAAGGGAAAGGGAAAGAAGATTAGAATTTAACGTCAAGTCGACAATGAGAACATTAGAGACCGGGAACAAGATCATGTTAAGGGGGAAGAGGGGGGGGGGGGGGGTGAAGGGAGAAAAAAATGGCTCTGAGAACTATGGGACTCAACTGCTGTGGTCATAAGTCCCCTAGAACTTAGAACTACTTAAACCTAACTAACCTAAGGACAGCACACAACACCCAGCCATCACGAGGCAGAGAAAATTCCTGACCCCGCCGGGAATCGAACCCGGGTACCCGGGCGTGGGAAGCGAGAACGCTACCGCACGACCACGAGATGCGGGCTGAAGGGAGAAAATCGAGATAAATTTTCAGAGGAACAATCTCGTCATTTGCCTTAGTTGATTTGGGTAAAACACCAGGAAAATGAATATAACGTCTGAACCGCATTCCATCTGAACAAGAGTGCAGTGTCTTACAACTGGCCGCATCACTCGATCTTTATAGAGAACTTTTATTGCCTGAAATGACGGACGAACAATAACATCTGGTTGTTCAGCATTCTAATTCGAAGTACATGATACCACAATGAGAATATCAGTTCATTAAAAATTGTAACACCGTTCGAAAACCAGGCTCCAGTACGCATTCTCGCTAGAAGGTCTATGGCAAAAGACGACGTCATGTCTCATTTTCATAAACGTAATTCATATAGTGAAAACTATTTCCTGGCACAATTACTTCAATATTTACACATATTGACCAGTTTCAGCGGTATCAGATGATTATCGTAACGTGAAATACAGAATTCACGTCTTAATCTCGATAAAGAATGTGATTAAATGAAGACAGCCATAGAAAATATCTTCCCCCGTAATGTCTTTAGTGAAGAATCAAAAGTGAAAATCCCACAAATGAGAAGAAAGATAAATATAGAAATAACTGTGCGCGGCTATTGAAAAATAGCTCATGCTGCCGCACAAAACAATATTAAACCAGAACAAAACACTCAACATTTCTAACATGCGTCCCTCAGAACAAACTCACATCCAACTGTGTTCCATTACAGGAAGCTTATCCAAACGCTCCATTAAAAATGACAGGTGTGAGACTTTCCAGTATTCATCTAAAATCGTTACTGTTTAAGTCAGATGTCCTAGTACCTACACACCTGGAAATTGAAGTAAGAACACCGTGAATTCATTGTCCCAGGAAGGGGAAACTTTATTGACACATTCCTGGGGTCAGATACATCACATGATCACACTGATAGAACCACAGGCACATAGACACAGGCAACACAGCATGCACAATGTCGGCAATAGTACAGTGTATATCCACCTTTCGCAGCAATGCAGGCTGCTATTCTCCCATGGAGACGATCGTAGAGATGCTGGATGTAGTCCTGTGGAACGGCTTGCCATGCCATTTCCACCTGGCGCCTCAGTTGGACCAGCGTTCGTGCTGGACGTGCAGACCGCGTGAGACGACGCTTCATCCAGTCCCAAACATGCTCAATGGGGGACAGATCCGGAGATCTTGCTGGCCAGGGTAGTTGACTTACACCTTCTAGAGCACGTTGGGTGGCACGGGATACATGCGGACGTGCATTGTCCTGTTGGAACAGCAAGTTCCCTTGCCGGTCTAGGAATGGTAGAACGATGGGTTCGATGACGGTTTGGATGTACTGTGCACTATTCAGTGTCCCCTCGACGATCACCAGTGGTGTACGGCCAGTGTAGGAGATCGCTCCCCACACCATGATGCCGGGTGTTGGCCCTGTGTGCCTCGGTCGTATGCAGTCCTGATTGTGGCGCTCACCTGCACGGCGCCAAACACGCATGCGACCATCATTGGCACCAAGGCAGAAGCGACTCTCATCGCTGAAGACGACACGTCTCCATTCGTCCCTCCATTCACGCCTGTCGCGACACCACTGGAGGCGGGCTGCACGATGTTGGGGCGTGAGCGGAAGACGGCCTAACGGTGTGCGGGACCGTAGCCCAGCTTCATGGAGACGGTTGCGAATGGTCCTCGCCGATACCCCAGGAGCAACAGTGTCCCTAATTTGCTGGGAAGTGGCGGTGCGGTCCCCTACGGCACTGCGTAGGATCCTACGGTCTTGGCGTGCATCCGTGCGTCGCTGCGGTCCGGTCCCAGGTCGACGGGCACGTGCACCTTCCGCCGACCACTGGCGACAACATCGATGTACTGTGGAGACCTCACGCCCCACGTGTTGAGCAATTCGGCGGTACGTCCACCCGGCCTCCCGCATGCCCACTATACGCCCTCGCTCAAAGTCCGTCAACTGCACATACGGTTCACGTCCACGCTGTCGCGGCATGCTACCAGTGTTAAAGACTGCGATGGAGCTCCGTATGCCACGGCAAACTGGCTGACACTGATGGCGGCGGTGCACAAATGCTGCGCAGCTAGCGCCATTCGACGGCCAACACCGCGGTTCCTGGTGTGTCCGCTGTGCCGTGCGTGTGATCATTGCTTGTACAGCCCTCTCGCAGTGTCCGGAGCAAGTATGGTGGGTCTGACGCACCGGTGTCAATGTGTTCTTTTTTCCATTTCCAGGAGTGTATTTCAGTTTGTATTTTTACTTATTGCTTAAAAGCCCGTTATCAGTCCTTCGTTGGGAAAGCAATGTATCCGAGACACGCGCACGTATGAGAGGCAGTTTCCCAAGTGAAACATGAAGTAATTAGAAGAGTCCACCCCTATGTTTCAGACCACTTTAAGGAATGAGGAGTCATCAAATCCTGCGTGTTCCTCCGCTGTAACAGAACTAATTTATGCAGGAACTCACTCTCGCTGATTACTGTAGCAGGCGGCAGGAGTTCGCTATCATGTGCACCTAATCCAAGTGTTTGGCGCTGTAGTACTTCGCTTACAGCGAACACACCTGACATCCAAGTATCAGGGCATGACGTAATTGCCAACGCTAACCCTCCGGCAATCACAGTGAGGGCCTCGAGGTTTTATTTCAAATTCTGTGGTCAAGTTTTCATAAATGCGAGGACTACGTCTTTCTGAAACAAGATATCGATCAAAAGTTGTTCCTTCATTACTTATTTATGTGTAGGGATTGATGGATATTCAAATTCTAAGCAGAGCGATTGAGATCTACTACATGGAAACATGACTATAGTTTTTTTCCTTTTTTTAAGAAGTAAAGTGTATTGTTATAAGCTGAAAAATGATCTCCGTCGCTTCTTGTGCTTCTTCTTCAATCCTCAATGTAAAACGGGCAAGGTAGTGTAGTGGTTAGCATACTCGACTCTCATTTGAGAGGACGGTGGTTCAAACCGGCGTCTGGCCATCTTGATTTGTATTTTCTTTATTTCCCTAAATCGTATAAGGTGAAATCCGGGATGGTTGTTTTCAAAGGACACGGCCGCTTTCCTTAATCCGTGCTTGTGCTCAGACTCTAATGACCTGGTTGTCGACGGGACGTTAAACACTAACGTCTGCCTCCTCCTCCTCCTCTTCAATGTTAGTATCACAGATAGTGCAATAAACGTCTATCGACAGGAGTAAGATTATGTATGATGATTTTAAGGGTCATCTACTAGGTCCAGCTACGGCTTTATTAAGTTTGAAAACATAGTTGGAGAGAATCAGTGATCAAAATGCAATATTTGTAGTTAACTGTAAAACAGTGTAGATTGCAAGGCACTTTTATTAAAAGATGGTCAGTTTTCATCATCACATGATCACTTTCAAACCTGTCACCATACTGGTGGACAATGGCTGTGCAGGGAGCTGGGAACGCTGAATGACGACAGTCAAACAATTTACTACTGTCATTCATAAGTTCCTACTCCATGCACAGTCATTATTGGTAGATATGGCTGGAGATTTGAAGATGATCATGTGATATTCGAAACCGGTCACCTTTTAATAAATGTGCCTTGCTATCTAGACTGTTTTATAATTAACTCCAGTTACGATTGTCTGAATTAATTTTATAGACTGTGTTCTGTTTCGTTATGACTGAGAATATATCTCACTCGATGTCTTGTTGTATTTGTCCTTTCTTCGTGCATTAAGCCGGCCTCTGGTGGCCGAGCGGTTCTAGGCGCTTCAGTCTGGAACCGCGCAACTGCTACGGTCGCAGGTTCGAATCCTGCCTCGGGCATGGATGTGTGTGATGTCCTTAGGTTAGTTAGGTTTAAGTAGTTCTAAGTTCTAGGGAACTGATGACCTCAGATGCTAAGTCTCATAGTGCTCAGAGCCATTTCGTGCATTAAGGTTTCATATGTCACGTCCCCTTTCGTGCATATTTTCTTGGTTTAATCGCGTTCCATGTCATGCGTGGTCTATGTAGCGAATACTAATAGTACGGACGTCAGTCTGTTGTTAATCTCTAGCTTCAGATTGTATATTTTGAATAATTTGCCGGACGGAAATGAGGCTGAAATAAAATTTCGGAAACATTGTGGGCTATATATGACGTGTATACAGAACAGAATTGTTCGTTACTTCATAACTTATCGTAATGTAAGGATCTAAATGCACTGATCGTTCCGTGATTTATCAGCCAGTCACAGCAATCGATATCCCTTGTCATATTATCACATAGATCTGAACCATGTTTCTCGTAGAAATAACAGTCATTGTATATTAAATGAAGTGTTGACATGATGTGCAGGCGATTGAAACATAGATATTTCCATGTGCTTCCCGTAAAATTTATTTTGATGCACCGTAAGTGTCATGAATGTTTATAGATAGAGGACATAGTATTTGTGGATATTGAAAACATGTATTTAGGTCAGAAACAGATAATATACTTTCAGATCTCGTGTCTCTGTATTTCTTGCTAAATATGCCGTTACTATACAGCAAGTGTACTTTTCGTTTCCTGCCGAAACTGTTGTCCATGTCACACTTCGATCTTTGGTTAGTGTTGATATCTTACGTAAGATTCGCATTTAAATGTCGCAGAAAACAGCTTTTTTGTGGTGTTGGTGGACCATTTAAGTTTTCATATGTGATTTACCGAAGCGGTAAGACAGCCCTGTTAGCCAGAAAACCTTTGTTTCTATTTCATTCCACTTTCACTTCTTTTTTGTAGATTTTATTCAGTGTACTTGGTATGCGCCGTAAAATCAATATTACATGACTGAAATCATGAGGGAGACGAAATAATACAAACAACACAGATTAAATGTCACATGCATCAATTGGTAACAGAAACTGAAACTTACAAAACCAGTCACACACTGAGTAAGAGTTCGCAGAACCCTTCAGATAATGATCGCGCAACATATAATGGCAAAAAATCGGTCTTCTTTCTCATTGTTTCAAGAACTAAATTTCACTGAATTAACAGATTCTTTCACCAACTTCTAAAAATTAAAATCATATTATTCATCAGTTCACGTTACATTCGCTAGCATAACTTTTAGACACTTAATCAGCCATTAAGCTATTGTTCTACCCAGACGTACACAATCATTATGTGGCAGTGCCACCATCTGACATAGTTTAGGTTCTGTGATATCGCCAGTCTGCACCCACTAATAAGAAAAGGAAAGCCTCTTAGTGCGTACACAATGCGAAGAGTGCAGAAACTCCGTACATATGCATGCACTTACGTCGAGTTGTAGCGCCACGTTGGAAATCAGCTGAATGCCACTGCATTTCACCTATCTGTTCCACTGTCGATACAGCCTTACAGTGGAGGTTCACTGCCTTTTAACACAGCAGCTCCGCTTTACCGATCTTGACCCGAGAGACTCATCACGCAGATGATGAGGAAGGAAGGGGAGAGCAGTAGCAATCTCGTTAAAAAGACAGTGTTCCCGTGGCTCGGATGATAAGCACCCTGCGAGAAAACCTCGCTAGGGTGACGGCGAAGACTCCAACTGTAGAGAGGTCGTAGAGAATGTAAGCACAGAGATGTCAGTAAGGAGAAACTGACAGAAATGGCATCACATTTACTCGACTGTGTAAAACCACCTAGAAGAATGGCGCGTTTTACTAATCACAAAACTGCTCTAGGAGGGAACAAATCCTCAGCCATCAGTGGCGCAACCAATGTGTTAGATCTTTGGAAGGCTAACAAGAAAAGGTCCCCAGTGACTGGATTGACTTTTTGAAACCATCTATACAGTGATGTAAGTTACGAGTGCCCGGTATCTCACCTTGGAATCATCATTTGCTAAGAATTAACTAAAAACATTTCGTATTTTTGGGTGATTTTTGGAGCCTTAAAACTAATAATATACATCGTATATTGGCTTTGTGCCACAGTGGTTAACGTAAGTGCATGATATGAAAAAGCTTCTGGGTTCGAATTTTGTCAGCTGGTCTCGAATTTTTATTTTTTCGTTCTTATTGAAATGACTTTATTAATTATTTTTAATAAATTAACTGCTTTAAAGGCATTTTTTTATAATTTCTAATCCTTAGTCACATCATTTTAATCACCGTATTAACTTTGTATGTGCTCTTACCTTTCCTCCTATAATTTTTTGCTATTTGTAGTCTTTTTATACGTGATTTTAATTATTTTTGTATGTTAACTCCGATTTTATGACTTTCGGTTTTTCATCTTATATTTACTTCCATTTATTGCGTTGATTATTGCTGTCTCATATTTTTCCTGAATCTCGTTTTATTTATAATGTGTCCTTCCATTTAAATTTTCATTTCTGTTGTTCGTAGCACAAGAGGAATTTATATTTTAAATTTTTGTATGACGATTACCTTACAGAAATGTACATCATGTAAACAAAAGAAAAACTTTTGTCACCACTGCACAGCCATTGTGTATACATTATTTCACATTGTTTTTAACCCATTGATAGGCATTTTCAAACTTTAAATATTGTAATAGATAAATAAAAGTAATTAGAACCACATACGCAAAGATGCCAAACGGAAAATAGAATGACAGGAAGAAAAAATAAGAGCAAGTGAAGACATAAAATGTTGATTAAAATAATACGTTGAAGGATAAGAAATTTTAAAAAATTACTTTTAAGCCAATTAACTGAATAAAGATAGTGATCAAATTCATTTCACTAAATATTTAAATATAAAAGATTCCAGAGCACGAGCCGTAATTTGAACCCAAAACTATCTGCACATTACACATGTATGTTAATCACTGCACCACATTGCCAATGTATGCCCTAATATCAATTTTAATAGTCTAAAACATCAAGCAAAATTAGAAAATTTTTTCGTCAGATGCTTACAAACGAGGGTACTCCATGGTGAACAGCTCCAAGTGAGATACCTGGGGCCGTAGCCTACGTTACTGTATAGATGCTTTTAAAAAGTCGATCTCACTGTTGAGGATGTCTTCCTGTAAGCTGAACTGTTACATCATACAGCAGAGGATATCCTCAGGGGAGAGGAGTAGAATGAAATTTTCGTGGAAGGGAGGAGGGGGAGGGCAGCAAAGAGTTCGATTCTATCTCAATCACGAAATTAATTATTTTTAAAAGCTACTTACTACTATAACTATATCGTAATATTGTAATATTGATCACACAAATTATCAATAATTTGACTTTTACAAATACTAGCATTAATTCATGGCACAGTGTGGTGGAGGTTGACAACATGTGAAACCAATGTATGAACAATATCCCTCACATAGTGCACGCAATACACACATTCTTTGTACCATACTTCCATGACAGTAAAATTGAGGCATATACATCACATACGCTTAAATATCTCATGAAAACGCCTTCTGAGTGTTCTAAGTAGTTTCCAAAATAGGATGGGAGTAAACGAACTTACTGACTTCACAACCCAACAGTAACTATCTAATAGCTACTACCTTGTTTAAGATTATTGTTATTAGTGGCAGTGACCAGACACAAAACTTCTGGTAGCCTAAGGTCTTCCAACTACTGTCGCTTCAGAAGTAAGGACTCCATCAATGAAGGGATTTACAAACAGTAAGTGTGTTAAACACCTTACCTTTTAACTTTGCTGATCTTAAGGGCTGCAGGGTATGGGTGAAGCAAGTGTGTCTAGAGAGCGGAGCGGTGCACAGGAAGCATGTTTGTGTCTACATTTCTAAGAAGAAATTGTGGATAGCACTGGCGATGCACTGAGAAATACTTCAACATAGCCCAAAAAGAAAGCGGTTTTGCAAACAAGCAGTACCAGTTATCTCAATTACTCATTATTCATTTTTGGAACACAACCTACGACCAGCTTACAGACAGAAGCGATGCCACTTTCTGCAGGGCCTGACCATCATTTTGCAGGACAATGCTCAAACACCTACAGTGCAAGCTGTTACTGATTTGTTTGACTGATGGGTGATGCTATGTGCTATATCACCTACTGCAGTCCCCTGATTTAAGTCCTCGGGATTTCAACTCGATTTCTCAACTGAGGGAAACACTTCACGGCATTCGCTTCAGAACTGCTACAAATTCGTCGGGCGATACACCGCGCCTCTCGAACTGTCAACACAACCGGCACTGCTAAGACTTCCACATCGCTGGAAACGGTTTATACACAATGCTGGTGACTACTTTGAAGGTCAGTAAAACTTTGAAACACGTATCTATTTTTTACGAGCTGTAAATAAATAGTTGCCACAATTAAAGTTACAACCCTCGTACATTACAGAGCATCTACTATACACAGTTTTGAACTTCAGAGCAATTCTACAACGTTGTGCTACCGGAGCACACTCGGCAGCAATTGCTAAAATGCATATGCTAACCCACAGATGTGTAATACAGCTGCAATTCATTTCAGTCTCTTAATAGCATATTGACATGCCATTTACACCATATACAACATCAGTTCAGCATCGTACAAGCTATTTACAATTTTATAGATGTATATGACGTCAAATATTTATTAAATGCATGACCAGTTACTATTAAGAATTAAAGCACTTTTCCATTATTCTGAAAGAATGATCTTTGATGAATGTATCAACTAGGTACTGACGTCCCAATCATGACAGATGACTCTCCCATTTTTTAAGTTTTAGTACCGCAGCGATCAGAGATACAGTGTACATCCCCTAAAAGTTATGAGGTACATTTTCTCTGGTGTTGGTATGTATTTGAAATTTGTAGCTAGCATCATCACAAACAGATACGGTCTATCGAATCTTTGATCCAGTAGCCAGTGTCGACGGAATGTGTCGTTTTGTTCCTCGTTAAAAGAAATTGGTTTTACTTACACATTCAGTAGAGCTGTCTAGTTATACGTAACGCTACGTAAAACACACACACACACACACACACACACACACACACAAGGCATATTCAGAAAGTAAGGTACAATTAGACTTGAAGCGGAAACTTAGCACAAATGTGTTGGTCAGTGTCTTTAGAGTGCCTGTCGATCGCTTCACGTCGCTCTTTTCAGTTCAGAGCGCAAAGTGATCACGTAGACATGCTTAAAACAACAGTGTATCCCGCCAAGTGTGCGAATCTGATCAGAGATCTCGCTTGAAACTATGCAATGCACGTAACATAAACATCATGCGCTCCTTGCTTCAAGACAATTTTCAGCCGCATTCTGCAGGGGCAATGAAGACGTTCCTGCAGTGTTTTCGATAGGAAGTGTTTGATCACCCACAATGCAGCCTTTAATTTGCTCCCTCGGTTCTTCATCTCTGCTCACATGAACAGCTGGCTACGAAGACAGTGTTTTGGTACAAATAAAGAAAAGCAGGCCAGCGTAGAGAATTGGCGGAAAGCACAGGCGGCTGCTTTCTTTGACGAAAGGAAAGATTAAAGCCCCAGCATTTCGAGGTTCCGTGTAGTTCGAGCTGGTCTTAAGAAAATTAAAATTTTATATAAACCTTCAGTAAACAGCCATTTCCATACATTGTCTGCATGTTCATTTTACACATTTTCGTACCCGTTAAATTTCGAACTTTCTTTCAGTTTTCCGTGTACAATAGAATGCATAGCAAAAAGTTTACCTCTGACTGTTAATGTATTTCTATTACAGATGGACACGTATCATTAGTTTTCGAGGAGTAAGCTCGCTCTTTCTTTGTCTACACTACAGTAACAGGAACTGCCTAGCAGTCAGATGTACAGTGTATGCCATCCTTAGTGTTATCCATACTGTTGTGCCTACTCATCAAATTGCTCTGAGCACTATGGGACTTAACATCTGTGGTCATCAGTCCCCTAGAACTTAGAACTGCTTAAACCTAACTAACCTAAGGACATCACACACATCCATGCCCGAGGCAGGATTCGAACCTGCGACCGTAGCAGCCTACTCATCAACAGTGGCCATTGAAATACAGCAAGCCTAAGTAATGATACAGTACACATTTTACAACATTGGCTGACCATTTTTATCTACTGTAATTGGTTATATAGTAACATCTGTTCTGTAGTTAACCAAACTGTGATACGTTAATTTTAAAGTGTTGTCTATATGTACAATGTACATATATTTGTAACTGTGTGGTTCTTAATATTTTAATTCATACATTACAATGAGAATTTGTGCCATTGAATGTGAAATTGGAGGCTTTGAAGAGACTACACACTGGAAAAAAAGAATTTGCTGCTGAGTGTGGAGTCAGTGGAGCACCAGTTGGAGATTGACGCAGAAACGGAGACAAAATTGAAAAGTTTTCATCAAAACAAGTGTGCTATTTCATTACTCAACCAAGTAAATGAAGAAATGTGAGTATGAAAAAACGAGTGAAGCTTCGTTCGTTTGGTTTACTCAACAAAGACCTGTAGTGTCGCGGAATAATAAACAGTTGGAAACGTGGAATATTGTCAAAGTTTCTTCGCCTATGCCGAGAGCCAGAGGCAGTAAGTTATCCAAGAGCTAAGAGGATTGCACATGTATGGAATGTGTCGTCACGCAGGGGCAATGGCCTGGTTACACACAACAGGCGAGAGAGAATTGCTTAGCACGCAGGTAGAGTGTAAGACAGAGGTATAGCGTCAGCTGTACTGCATTTCACAACTTCGCGTAAGTCTGCCGCAACAACACGTAACTCTGTCGCAAGAACACCTAAGGGGCGAGTACGACAGATAAATCAGCAGTATGAGTGGAACAAATGCGTTCATTACAAACGAGCATGACGTCAGGACGTCGCTCGTGCTTCCTTTACATACGTCAGCTTTGATAGCAACAAGGCACTCGCAGTTAGACTTGCAGTTAGATGTGTACTGGGACGCTGCGTAGCGCTCAGCTCGGTGATCGACGTGTTAATCTTTATTAACGAGATGTTGCAGTAAGGGCGGCCCATCCAGCAGGAGACGTGAGGGGACAGTACCAGCTCTGGTCCTCTCTGCTGCCGCTGTCAATCATCAACCCAGGATTAGCAGACATCGCGGGAGACTCGCTCGCCGCCAATGCTGACCACATCAGTGAGCCGTCGTCGAGATCGTGCGGGGCCTAGGCCCTGTGCATCCGCCGTCACAACCGGGTGAGCCGACGACGCTGGGGGACTGCAGCCCGTTCCGCCCGTCCACCGCGGACGAGCCACCAGGAGGAGCAGGGAAGAAGACGCGGTGGGATAGAGTACACTCCGCACTACGAGAACGCGTCTGGTGCCGACAGCGCCGGGGACTCCAACCCGGAGGTTCTTGCTGTCCGCAGCCGAGCCGCCGCCCAGCCTGGCGCCGCCAGCCACGCGCGGCCGAAGTAAGGGCATTCCTCCGCTACGTCACAGCACGCGGCGCTGCGCTGGCAAGACTGCGCGGCCCGGATCTGGTGTCATCGCTACGAGTCAGCGAGGACTCGGGGAAGGTCGTTGATATCACCAAGCCACATTCTACTCGGCAGGAATAAAGTTGTTGTGAATTAATAAAGTTTCTTTGGCGTTCCTGACGCTTCTACAGCCATTTCCTAGCATCCTGGCAACTGGAGAGGTCACCGCTCGGCCATCCAGTCTACCATAGGCGACCAGGACCACCGGGGCGCCTACAGACCAAAAGGAAATCCAGTCTCAGAGACTATTCTGCAAGGAACAGCTGTATTTTTTTTCAGAAATGAGTTAATGGATGAGCCGGACGTTCTTTCTACAAGTTCAGGATGACTGGATAGTAGATATGATACTGCGTAAGACTGCTTGAAATCTGCAGTGAAAAACTTTCTGGGGATTCTCAAACTGTTACACAATTTTATGATATATATATATATATATATATATATATATATATATATATATATATATATATACGAGAAGAAAATTTTACTCCTGATCAACTATATAACTGTGAAGAAACAGGATTAAATAATAAAATGCTTCCACCTAAAACTGTAGCTTCAAAAGAAGAAAAGTCTGCTCTGGGTTACAAAAAACTGAAGAGACTCTGAAAGTTCTTGCTGCATCGAGCGCAAGTGGAGATGGCAAACTGAAGCTGTTCGTAATAGAAAAGTCCGCTGAACCTAGAATTTTAAAATATATCACTTCTTCTGCACTGCCTGTTACACAAAATCTGCTTGAATAGACAAAAACATTCTTAAGAAGTGATTTTTTGAAGATGTGACAAACTAAAGAGAGGCTGCATTAACTATGCTTACCATTGCATGCACGCTGCCACTCGATACACTGGTGGTTCCAATAACTGAGCCATATGGATTTTCTTTTACTTCTATAGAACTATTGCTTTACCACATATGTTTTTATACACGAAATTCTTAATAAGGAATGGTTTAAAGCTGTTTCAACTTTTGGTCTTGTGTCTTACGACCTTCTGACTACCATCTTTTGTAGGAATCAATCCTAATTCGGTGATATTTATATTTGTCAATATTGTGGCGAACAATGACTTAGATAACGACGAAAATGTTTCTCCTGCCTTAACATAACCCTGACATCGTCTGTATTGCAGTCTATGTGATGAATCTCCATGAAGTTCACAGTGAAATAGCTGAAACTGTAGGCAGACAGAGCGCAGTTTAAAATCTCTCTCGTTCGTGATTGTCTGGGCTCTTTACTTGCGTAGAAATCATCTTCCATGTGCTCTTAATACCCCAGTAGACAAACTGCAGAACGCTATTAAATGCCACATAAGACAGCTGTTTTGTAAGCTATGGGATAATTTGCACATAGAAGTACAGCACAGAGTGCAGCAGACTAATACACACATCAAAAAAAGTTTTACATCGCCTCGGTTCCGAGAGCTTTGGAATCTGTACGGAAAATTGGAATAGAGATCGACATAAACGTCATTTCCGCCCTTTTTATTTCTCATGAAAACCACAATTTGGATGTTGTACCACCATAAAGCGAGACCTTCAGAGACTGCTGCACCCACCGGTACGTCTAACAGCCAGTAGCACGTCCTCTTGCTTTGATCATGCCTGTATTAGTCGTGGCATACAATCCACAACTTCATCAAAGCCCTGATGGTCCAGATTGTCCCACTCCTCAACGGCAATTCGGCATAGATTCCTCCGAGTACTTGGTGGGCACGTCCACCATAAACAGCCCTTTCCAATCTATTCCAAGCATGATCGATAGGGTTCATGTCTGGAGAACATGCTAGCCACTCTAGTCGAGTGATGTGGTTATCCTGGAGGAAGTCATTCACAAGATGTGCACGATGGGGGCGCGAATTGTCGTCCACGAAGACGAATGCCTCGCCGAGAGGCTGCCGATATGGTTGCGCTATCGGTCGTAGGATGGCATTCACGTATCGTACAACGGTTAGAGCGCCTTCCATGACCACCAGCGGAGTACGTCTGGCCCACATAATGCCACCCCAAAACATCAGGGAACCTCCACCTTGCTGCACTCGATGGACGGTGTGTCTACGGCGTTCAGCCTGACCGGGTTCACTACAAACACATCTTCGACGATTGTCTGGTTGAAGTTATACGCGACACTCATCGGCGAAGAAAATGTGATGGCAATCCTGAGCGGTCCGTTCGGCATGTTGTTGGACCCATCTGTGCCACGCTGCATGGTGTCGTGGTTGCAAAGATGGACCACGCTATGGACGTCTGGAGTGAAGTTGCACATCATGCAGCCTACTGCGCATCGTTTGAGTCGTAACACGACGTCCTGTGGCTGCACAAAAAACATTACTCACCATGGTGGCGTTGCTATCAGGTCTCCTCCGAGTGATAATCCGTAGGTAGCGGTCATCCAATGCAGAAGCAGCGCTTGGACGGCCTGAGCGAGGCGCGTCATCGACAGTTCCTATCTCTTTGTATCTCCTCCATGTCCGAACAACACCGCTTTGATTCACTCCGAGACGCCTGGACACTTCCCTTGTTGAGAGCCCTTCCTGGCACAAAGTAACAATGCCGACGCGATCGAACCATGATACTGACCGTCTAGGCATGGTTGAACTACAAACAGTCCGAGCCGTGCACCTCTTTCCAGATGGAATGACTGTAACTGAGCGGCTGTCGGACCCCCTCCGCCTAACAGGCGCTGCTCATGCGTGGTTGTGTACACCTTTAGACGGGTTTAGTGACATCTCTGAACAGTCAAAGTGACTGTGATACAACATCCACAGTCATCGTCTATCTTCAGGAGTTCTGGGAACCGAGGAGATGCAAAACATTTTTTGATGTGTGTATAAAAAGATACAGCTCGGTAGCAATTAATATATTCAGACAGTCCTCTGCAGGGTCATCCGGCTGCAGTCTATTTCATACTTATAAATCACAACTTAAAACCATGTTCTCTATTCAAAGCAGATGTAAAGAATACTACTACATGTATATCAGGAAACTATATAAATTTGATAAAATCATTACCGATGACTTCTTTTACACCTTTGGTTCTGATTTGACATATTGATATCTTATATATCTTTACAACTGGAACTTGTCCACGTTAAACAGCCTTATCGTGTTTACAATAACATTACTATTCCCCCGGTAGTCTTCTTCTTGCAAACGTAAGTCGTGGTTCGATGTTAGGTAGTCACACATTCCCATTTTGTTAGAAATCTTACCATAACCTGGCCTTATATCCACATCCATAAGCTGGTTCTGGTCTACATGAAGCTGTGGCAACGGTCGAGGCAGTTGGTCCATTTAAGCGTCAGCCACTTCCACGTTGCGTGGAAGCTGTATTTTTCCTCGAAATGGTTTCCAGTGCTCCATTGCAGTTTTTTTCCAATATGCCATTTGCTTCGGCGGTATTGCCCCCTTGTTCGAGAAATTAGTTTTGTTTTCACATCTTGTCTGTAAAAGGAATCGTCTTTCCTCTATTGAAGTACAGATAAGCAGTGTCATAGCTCTGTCATGTCTAGTGCTCACAGTGCGTGCCAAGCATTCTGATAACTTCCACCGCATGTTGCTGTTTCATGAGTGTCTTTGTAAAATAGGTGTAATATTACTGAAGGATTTTGGGATATGGGCTTAGGCAACGAATTGAAATTGGTATGTAACGAAGTGTGATATTCCCCATGGTGTGCATTCCACTGAGGCCTTAAGTCATCCTAGATTAGTGGAGTGTACAAGTTGTCCCTGTAGTGCTATTCCCACATTTCAAATCAGATTTTAGCATATGATACGGAACTGTGTAGTACAAACCCCAATGTCATAACAACAATACTTTGCGAGGAACAAATTTGGGCAGTTTAAGTATACGTAGCGAAAAGTGCTTTTTATGATAGCATTTTCCGCCGTCTTTCTTGTTTACTTTGTTCATATTTGCCATCTTTGTCGGAGAGTGTCCACGGGCTCTAAAAATGGTTATAATGTTTATTTCAGTGTTAACACATACTCTGTTTACTTCATATATCAGTTTACTTCATATATCTGTTTTAGTAATTTTCAGTAGCACATAATGCTTCGTAGCCGATGGTTGCGTCAGAACGTCGTAAGAGTAAAAATCTTCTCACGTATTGTCACATTAGGCTCTCTCATCTCCCCCACAACTATCTTTTTATCCTTCTGCATCAAAGTAATTTGTCACAATTTAGCATTTTTCTTTCTTCCGTTCTATCATGTGTGCATATTTTTCTTTATTATGGTCTTATTATTGTTATTCCTAAACGTCAGTCCTTTATCCTTCTCTCGCTTACCTCTGTTATTAGCGTCATTCTTTTGGGTAATATTAGTACTTAGTGTCTGATGATAAGTCCGGTAGTCGATGTTGGCGGCATTTATTCCACGTTACTTGTCAGAGGTAGTGTCGACCCCCTAAACTCACCGTGTTCAATAAATACAGAAATATATAAAAATCCCGTGTTTCTGGACTAAAAAACATCATTGGTTTCAATATTTTGTAAATTTAACATTTATTCTTGACTTTCCTTTAGTTATTGACAAGATGGTCTTTCATTTCTTAGCCCACAACAAATTAATACCAACAATGCTTGAATGTATCTATCATTCCCATGCCCGTCGGGACATCTGAGCTCTATACACCAAATATATCCATCAATAATCGCTCTTCCAAGGGGTAAATACAATCGATTATCAGCCTCTTTGAGAAAAAGAAACTAATAAAACAGGCGAATTCTGTAAATGAAGCATGATCAAGTCCAAGTAAATGTGAATAATTATTTCACTACCAGGCAACCAGAGTAAAACTACGCCAGAGGCCATTCCCCTTGCTTTCGCGGTGTTGCACATAATCCAAGTTAGTTTTAGACATCGTCATTGCAAGCTCCACCGAATTTCTGGAAGCTTAGCTCTACGCTTTAACTGCTCATTACTGCATAACCTGTGATCTAAGTAAGTACATAGAGCTATAACTAACCACAATAAGAAATAAAACCTGTCACCAGAAACTCTTACAAAACTAATGGCTACGGCTTAGTCAAGGAAAGCGAGAGGGGATAAGGCTTTAACGCTCTGTGGATAACGAGCCCATTACACCCCAAGCTCGGAATGTGGAAGAAAAATGACCGTGTCCTCTCCGAAGTTACCATTCCCATTTGCAGTAAGTCACTTTGGAAACAACGGAAAAACTAAAGCTGCTTGGCTCGACAGGAATTTGAACCTGCGTGTTTCCGAACGAAAATAAAGAATTTTACAAAATGTGCCATCACACTTGATGCTGTATGATTATAGGATCAACCACACAGTCCCAAAACGTCATGAGTCTCCTGTGTTTTACGGAAAATACCTTTTTTACCAGAGCCAGCTTCCTACCTTGTATATTTCACTGCAAATTCCTGGTTAGTGTCACATTACCATTGTTCTAGAAACTTGCTTTCGAAATGATCATTTTTTTTCAGTAACCTGAATATGAAATTGAAACAAATTTAATCTGGAAAGTGTTATACCGATCAGTGTGTTTCTGTTCTACCATTTAACTACTACCGATCGATAGAGTTAGTTCTTTTTTAAAATGGTTCTCTGTTGAAACTAGAACATAATCATTCGTTCTCAGTTACCGACATCAGTTATAAAAAAATATACTAACTGAATGTAATTATTACGAGGAAATCATAATTAATGATATGCAGTATGGAATCATGTAAAGCAATTCTTGTATACGATCTAAAATAAGACTTGTCAGTATACATACTATAGTCTCCCGAATAGCCTCTACCAGCAACAGCAAAGATAACACAACATACTTTATAAAAGCAGTTAACGAATATTATTTGTACATATCAATTTTTATAGAACTGTACTACTTTCATATTAGAGTTCCCATCGATGAACTATCTGTTCAAGATACTGGAACGACGTTTGAAAAAATGACAGCATGTGGAATGGCTGGTAAAGTGTTTTAGGTTTATACGTAGAATAAGTTATAAAAATTTATTGACACAGCGCAATACCTTTAGAGTGAATATACCATGCTATTTAACGGTGTTATTAAGTACCCAACAAGACAGATACTTTGGCCACATCCGTTTAACACATATATAACACCCTCAAGAAGCCTGAACTATTTTAAGAACAGGTATAGACTGTAATACTATACCTGCACTATCTCGGAACTTTTTGTTTTGTATTTATGTGTAACAGTCAGTGACGCAATCGTGTGTGTGTGTATAAAAAATCTTGTATACTTTTTGCTTGAACATCATCGAAATGAAGAGTTTAATAGACCACTGCCACGCGAAGTAAAGGAAATGCTAATGCAAAACATGGATCGAACTGATGATGGCGTCAGCCTTCGACACGCGTAATCGAATAAAATGAAAGTGACTCACCCACGTAACTGTCTTTTGTATCACAAACAGTCCTGTTACCAAATTCCAGTGCAACAAGGACAAAATGAGGTTAAGAAACATACGGCGTAGGATGTACTTAATTTTACGTATCTTAGATATGAAAACGGAAACGGTTCCAGCCAAGCTCTTCTAACAGAAAACGTTCTGATGATTGCCTGGAATGATTTGTGAAAACAGAGAAGACTCATAATAAATTCCTCAGCCTGTATTCTCTTTATATTGAAAGTTTTCGTCCTTTGTGAAGCTCTAACGACAACGCATGTTGTAGAAGGTATGATGTAACTGCTCTGTAATTTAGATAACTTGAGACACTATCTTTTAAATATGTCCCGTCCCTTGTAACACGTACGGACAGCTGTAAACCATTTTCGTTATTTAATGTGTCTGTTTCGATGAACCTACAGTTTCATGTACTGACCTCGCCGGAGCTTAAACCTTCGACGTTGTTTACACGGCAATCTAACTAATCAGCTGAAATTAAAAGGACCACAATAAAAAACCTTAACTTCCATTATTCCACAGGTTTCATTGACAAAACCCATATTTATATTTTATTTGGTTCATACATCACAACAGTGCAGGTTCAACACAATAAGAATCAACACAACACAGCTTAATAACAGGCTTCGATCCT
This sequence comes from Schistocerca nitens, assembly GCF_023898315.1. NCBI lineage: Eukaryota > Metazoa > Arthropoda > Insecta > Orthoptera > Acrididae > Schistocerca > Schistocerca nitens. Next base: position 181,514,292 of record NC_064622.1, on the reverse strand, counting down.
GAAATTAAAGTACTGCAACACACATTCTCTACTACAGTACTTATAGTTTTTCAAAAATGACACGTTAAATATTTGCTGTTTAATTACTTTGTTGCTCTGTGGCAACGCTAATCATTAGACTGAGCATGCGCAATGCAGCAGCTGCTACTGGAATTCAAACACTCTTCCTTCGAAAACTTTTTACATGTGCGTTTATGAGCCGAACTGGATCCTCATTCACTAGAAGGGCTGCGAAAAGTGTGTTATTAATTTATCAAGACAGAACACAGAAGTGATTTTAAGCTGTAAAGTTGTAAATGCCTGTAACAGATATCCATCTGACATTGTTTAAAAATTATAACTGACCCTGAAAGTTAGAAAAATCTATTATGACCCAATTAACAACAGAGTGACGTTATTGTGCAGATGAAATTAGGGCATCTGCTCATCCAGTTGATACGTATTCAGTTGCGGACGGTCCGTAAGTTTAGAGCGGACTGAAGTGAACAGGTGTTACACCGGTCTCAGCTTCAGTTTGGAAGCGTGTTTCATCAAGTACGTCAGTTCATCTCAACGGTTGCTGGATTCACTTTGCGAGTGTAAAGGAACAGAAGTCTCCATTCACCTTAGCAAGACATAGGACGACAATATTTACTTGATATACATATACTACGCAGCAGCCTTGTTGAGGCACCTACGAAACGCATGCTTTTTGCCTTTACGACACCACAAGTTCCTAACAACATTTTAAGAGATGGAAAAGATTCATCGTGGTTTCACAGCAGTGTTAGGAAACTGCTATATAAACAGAGTTTCATCACAGATCCAAGTGAAGTCAGAACTTAGCACGTGGTTCTTCAGCTTCTCCCGGCGTGCTTTGTGATGAAATAGTTCACGAGTGAACTGCCGGATATCATTGTCCAACGGGCACAGTATCTCAGCAAACGACCACTTTGTCATCATCGGTCAGTTGATCAGGGCATCTAATGATGACAATGTGGTAGTTTGCTGAAATATTGTGTACGTTGGTTACAGACATCCGAAAGTTCACCCGTAAACTATTTTATCAGGGAAACGAAAGCTGAACGAAGGGAAAATGTGGAGAGTAAGGAGAGCAATGACTAGTAATAGTAGTAGTAGTAGTAGCTTTATTTATCCGTAGATCTCTTTTTACAAGGATGTAGGGCATGTCAAAGCATTTACAAGTTTAGATCAATTTAAAATAAGTTAATACGTATAAATGATAATTAATTGAAACCCTCAGCTGCCGACAGGTGTTGTTCATATACCTCGATGGGGACAGCTGAAAATGCTAATTCGTATACACAAATATTTGCAGACTCCTAGTTAGATACAATCATTAGATTTACTCCGGGTATACAATACTTTTTTTACAAATAACTTATTAAATAATGTAATGCCACACTGTTCACTCACATCTATCAGTCACTGCACACAGTATACACACATCGTTTCATAACACTTCACTCACTACACACACACACACACACACACACACACACACACACTGGTGATCTCTTGGCCATTTTGTGTACCGTTACTTCCCATTTGCTATCCTGAAAAACTGAGTCAGCATCCCTCCATAATGAGTGAGACGTTGAGCTCAGAAAGAGGAAGAGGTGTTAGTATTGTGCTATGCATAGTTTGGGGGTAAGTATTTCTAGAAAGAAAAAAAGAAGGAAAAAAGCTAAAATGAACCTGTTATGTGAATGTTGGATGTTTTATAATCATCATCATCATTATTATTATTATTATTATTTGTATAACATTTTTATCAAACCCATACTCTGTTTTATCTAAGTAATCCTTCAGTGTATAAAATGTATTGCATAACAGATACTTTTTTACTGCCTTTTTAAATAAGTGTATTGTTGCAATTTCTTTAATCTGTTTTGGTAATTTATTGAACAGTTTTATTCCTTGATAGAAAATGCTGTTTTGAGTTTTATGTTTAGTTTTTCTTGGTAAATGTAAGTTGAGTCTATGTATTGTTTCATGATCAGGCACAGAACTGTTTGTGCAGTAATTACCAATGTTATTTTTGATGTGTACAACTGACTGGTAAATGTATTCACACGGAGCAGTTAAAATGCCGAGTGTTTTGAATAGATCCTTACAATGAGCCTGAGTAGTATTTTTGGTTAATATTCTTATGGGTCTTTTCTGGAGTTTGAAAATTGTGTTCATATTTTGTACGTTTGTGCTGTTTGAATGCAAAATTTTGTTAACCGATCTGAGTAAAGGCCTGAAGGAGTTTGGGCCATATGTAAAATGACTAAGCAGCTCGAAAGCGTCTATACAGCCACTCAATGACCATACAGGCACCGAAGCAGAAGATAACTGACTGAAGGCCGAAATACTTAATTCGGTTTTCCGAAATTGCTGCACAGTGGATGATCATAATACTTCACCTCCTTTCAACTATCGCACGAACGTCAAACTGGCAGGTATTGATCAAACAAATGGCGGAATACAACTACAATCACGTGGCAGTGAAAGACATCAGGATCAGATGAGGTATGATATATTCAATATTGTGTTTGGCAACGCATTCGTATACTACCCATGGACACGTTTATCACTTAAAATGGAAAGTTGCAAACTACTCTCGTGTGCTTGTGACTTTAACTACCTTTCAAACGAAGATATTCTCAGCACGATTTGTCAGAGAGATATCGAATATTTTGATAGAATATTGTCCAAATCGGATAATACATTTTTTTTTCTCATTGCGTACATTATCTGTGGTATCTTTCTCGTAATATGTTAGCAATGACTGGAATTTAAGGTGTATCAGCACCGTTCGTAAGGTTTACTCTCTCAAACTGTCTTAACAACAATGGAATCTTACATATATCCTCCTTTCATATATCAGGCATCTCATTCTGCCAGAAATTTGTGGAATATTTTTCATACTTTTTGGTCCCATTCTCCTCCCACATCCCCTACAAGCTTGAGTCTTGGCATCTCTGTACACTTATTGTTTTTTTTGCTCGGGCTTTATTTCTTTCCTGTTCTGGGTCTTTCTGCTACTATCGAAATAAGTTCAAAAATTTGCTTACTTCTTGGAAGTCAAAGATGTGTCCACAATGGTCACAACTGAAACAGTAGAAGTGATGTATGGCCTGTTGTAAGGGAACCATTATCCCACGAACATAGATGCTAGTATCCGATACCCAGGTCGATAGCAGACAGGAGTCGATTGTCGAGCGCTGCAGGACGCAGTGAGACGAGTGCCGAGTGAGCAGTAGTACTGGAGAGACGGGCAAGATTGGTGGTCGAGTTGGTAGTAAACGGTATATTCACCGGAGTATGACAAATGAGCGCGTCCCCCTGATCGCCGTGGGGTTGACCCTCATCGATACAGATTCGTGAGTGATATAAAACCAAAAATGGCAAGTGCCGAATTACGTGTTTCGCGTCGGCCAGCAACAACCATGGATTGCAGTGAGGATTGTTATGAATATTAATCATCATCATTGCGTGTGACGAAGTACTTGAAATCAGCAACCAATAAAAAGATATAACCGTAATAAACGTGTGAGGCGAAGGTAGCAACTGCCTCAGAATTTGTGTGTTAGTAGAAAATACATATATACATCGCAACCTGTGTGGTCCTTAATAATAGACAAACTTTCAGTCATTCCACTATTCAGTCTCAAAACAGCCGCACTCGGTTGAAGTACCCCCGAAACCACAGCAGAAAAAACCGATAGCCTTTCAACCATTAAACACAAGGTCATGTTATCCTAATAATTAACTGTTTGGCGGCTTCGGTAAATCACACAAAATCCAATGAAGGGATTTATACGTGGGTGTTTCACTGTCTTGCTCAAAATTGCATTACACAAGTCACACATGTGCGCTCTTTCACTTTACTGTTAACATTCATAGCTTCTTAAACATCAGTTTTCGTGTTTTACTTGAAATCCATACCAAGAGGAATGATGAGCAATACGTTGTAATCAGTAAACCTATAGATGCGTGTTCATCAAGACACCAAATCTACTGTTATCTTCTCTGTCTGCAACTTAGTGTCAGGCATATACAAGACAGAGATACGTCCTGAGATACTTTCTCTTGTGAAAATTTTTAGGTTTTGAACTGAACATCGATTTTGCAAACTTCTCAGAAAACGTGTGTATTATATAGTACATACTCCATGATTGTCGCCATACATTATAATGCTATTGGCAAGCATTTCGAATTTTCTCCATATTTACTGCAAAATCCGTCTTGGTGCTGCACACATCATCAGCTCCTTTACTGAGTTTTAACTGTGGTGATCTCGATGATTTTGTCAACATTGGTTCTCCAAATTTAAAAATTCTCTGCTCCTCACTAATGAGATTTTCTCACTTTTATCAGTCAAAGGCCAATGTTATGACACATTCTGAGCAAAGAGCTCTAATAATTGTTAGTGTCGTACTTTCTATTAAAAGCAAAACATGTTTCAAGAAAAAGGAATAGGAAACGAGTAAGCGTCATCTTTTTGTTGTAGCCTTCTGCTAGTCACATCTGCTGCTAGTTTTGAATACGTCTTATGAAAATTAATACAAAAAGTCTAAAGTGAACAATATGTGGATCAAAGCAAGAAAGAAGAGACTGTATCAGAGACAGAATTAGATAAACGTCTTTCTACACGAATTTTAAAAATTAAAGTCTGAGACAATATTCTTAAAACCTTATCCAGATCAATGAAGCCATATAATATTCACATCTGTTTCATTTTACATTCCATCTTCAAATAAATTCTTGTGCTTCACAACAAATTTCCAGATATGTCCGTGCTGTGATATAGCAGCTATTAGAAATACCAACATGTGCTGTAAAGTCTTAGATTAGCTTTGCGGCCTCACATTAATACAATGTCTGGCCCAAATGACTGTTTTTGGGACAAAAACATTTTTTTTGCCTGTCTGAGGTTCCTCTTACTCAGTCTCATATATCAGTAGTTTTCTGCTAGAATAATCATCCCAGTACAAAGCGAATTACACGTAATGCAATTTTACTGAGCTGAATTGCGATGACGAGTTAGACTATTAGTGTAAACCAGGGATTCACGTTATTTCTTATGTTTTTTATATTCTGTCTTACGTGTTAGAAAAGGAATGCGCTCTTGCAACATATGACTTATCTCTTAATTCCAGAAAGTGTCATGAATTGGGAGCTGTAAAGACGGTTACATTTGGACAGATATCATTACATTTATTCTTGCAAGCTCTTCTACCATAACACCATTAGGTAATCATAATCGATGACATTAACTACTGTCTTGAAAAGCTTTGGTACGTTGCTCAAATTGTGTAAAACACTCTATTTCAAGTTTTCGTACAAAAAAAGTCGCATGAATAGTAGTATAAACCACATTTTGTCGTTTTGTGCCACAGACGAATAACACATACGTAAAAATCGGAGTTCTCCATTGCATATGAGAGAAAATTTAAAAAAATTAAATGAATCATGAACCAGGTAACCCATGATAGGAGAAAATTTATAATCTAACAGTACAAATACTTAAACTGTTGGGTGGTATACTTAATAAGTAAATTTAAAAATACTGCAGGGAACAATTCCAAAATAAGTAATATAGAATGTTTCGATTTGTTTACAAAGTAGCAATTTTTCTCAGTTTTTATATTGCTACCTATTTAATGCATTGTGTGAATGGATAGACCGTTGTCGAGTTGACTCGTTGCTTCATATAAGGTCATGAGTTAGAGTTAGGCACTTGTGACCAGTGTGTGTGAGTTATTGACGTACCGTTATAATTTAAATGTCACAGGAATCTCTAGGAACAATTAGTATAAATTCTCAATTTGTATGTAAAATGCTTTCAAGTGAAAAATTAGAAATCATTGTAAGAAGTAACGAATATTAAACAAAATGCACTGATAAATTGGGTTTAGAATACAGAAGCAGTTCAACATACTGAAATAAATTGTAAAGGTATCTCTGCTAAGCGCACTTAAACATGAAAATTAAAACTATTTGCTCAGTCGAAACATCAGCTGCTTCAGTCAATATAAATTCCAACTAATGAATGTAGTTATTAAGACCCTTTGAAACTTCAGCCACCTATTCTAAAATTCTAAGACTACATCTACATCTACATGGTTACTCTGCAATTCACACTTAAGTGCCTGGCAGAGGTCTCACCGAACTATTATCATACTACTTCTCTATCATTCTCGAATTACGCGTGGGTGGCTGTCAAGAAAATATTTTCGCATTAGGAAGAGAAAGTTGGTGATTGAAATTTCGTAAATAGATCTCGCCGCAAAGAAGATCGCCTTTGTTTCAGTGACTGCCACCCCAACTCGCGTATCATGTCAGTGACACTCTCACGCCTATTGCGCGATAACATGAAACGAGCTGCCCTTCTTTGCACTTTTTAGATGTCCTCCGTCAATCCTACCTGGTAATGATCCCATACCGCGCAGTAATAGTCCAGCAGAGGACGGACAAGTGAAATGTAGGCTGTCTCTCTGGTGGGTTTGTCGCATATTCTAAGTGTTCTGCCAACAAAGCGCCGCCTTTGTTTCGCCTTCCCCACAATATTATCTATGTGGTCTTTCTAATTTAAGTTGCTCGTAATTGTAATTCCTAGGTATTTGTTTGAATTGACAGCCCTTAGATTTGTGTGATTTATGTACACCCGAAATTTATCGGATTTCTTTTAGTACCCAAGTGGATGACCTCGCACTTTTCTTTGTTTAGTGCCAGTTGCCACTTTTCACACCATACAGAAATTCTCTCGATCATTTTGCAATTGGAATTGATCGTCTGATGATTTTACTAGACGGTAAATTACAGCGTCATCTGCAAACATTCTGAGGGGGCTGCTCAGATTATCACCTAGATCATTTATGTAAATCAGGAACAGCAGAGCGCCTATGACACTACCTTGCGGAACGCCAGATAACAGTTCTGTTCTACTTGATGATTCACCGTCTATCATTACGAATTGTGACCTCTCTGAGAGAAAATCACGAATCCAGTCACACAACTCCATATGCACGCAATTTGATTAATAGTTGCTTGTGAGGAAGGGTATCAAAATCCTTCTGGAAATCTAGGAATATGGAATATATCTGAGATCCCTTGTTGACAGCACTCATTGCTTCAAGGGAATAAAAAGCTAGCTGTGTTGCACGAGAACGATATTTTCTGACACCGTGTTGGTTATGTATCAATAAGTCATTGTCTTCAAGGTGATTCATAATGTTCGAGTAAAGTATATGCTCCAAAACCCTACTGAAAATTGAGATCAGTAATATGGGTCTGTAATTGAAATGTGTTACTGCTGTTTCCTTTCTTGAATGTTGGTGTGACCTGTGCTACTTTCCAGTCTTTAGGAACAGACCTTTCGTCAAGTGAGTGGCTGTATATGTTTGCTAAGAAAGGCGCTATTGTGTCTGCATACTGTGAAGGACAACAGGTTACTTTACTCACAACAGTAATACAACACTGTGGTCTACCAAAATTTTTCCTTGAAGTTTTACTATTCGATGTCTTTTTCTATGCATCAAGGTTTGCAAATAAGTGTACTACTGATGTGTGATGAAATGAAATATTTCCTCATTGTAAAGTTAAAAAATTCTAGTTGTAAGAAGACTCGCTGGCTTAGTCAAGGGCGATACGATATTGTCAGAGAGCATAGTAAACTGGCAGGCACACCAGCGGTTGAGAACAGTGCAGAGGATAACGTAGAAGAGTGTTGAGAGAGACAGTCCAGTCTAGTCGAGTGGTGCAGCGGCTCTTTTTTTGAGAAATGGTTGCACACAGCCGTGCCAAAGTATGTAATGACTTGTCGAACAATTTGGTGTGGACAGGCGAAGTATGTGACATTAAATGGGCACAGCAGAATTACCACAAAAGGATGCAAACCAACATGAAGAGCACTGAGGGCTCAGTCTGATTTGTTACCGAGCTACAAGAAGAAGAGCCTGTGCCACACATTGTCAAGGAACGATGCCATACATTGCATCAGCGATATCTCAGCCTGAAGTGGGAGCCAACTAGTTACCTGGGCAGACTTGCATACGGCTAGACAGCGTTGTACTTCATTTTGTGTTTGAGTATCACCGAGTTGAACTAAAGCGTTCACCTCCAATTTTACCTAAGACAAAATACTTAAGTAGGATCCATCCTATCCGTCATCGATGATCCGAGAGTGTCCTAACGATTGAGAAACTATTGCAACACTTTTATTAAAGAAATAATAGTAATTAAAATTTCAATAATTTTCAAAACAATAATTAACGCAAGTGCTTCAGTCTAGTAAACAGTAAAACGAAAGACAGTGCTTAACGAAGTAAAATTCAGTAAAAGGTATTTTATCGTTGTGCTTTTTCGTGGATAAATAAGTTGTCACTTTTCTACAATTGAAACCAGTCAGAAATGTGTGTTAACGTCTTGAACCAACAGTAGTAGTAAGTGCTCAAAGTGAGTAGCAGCAATATTTAATGCTGAAGACAGTTAAAACCTACCGCGAACTTTCGCATTCTTTTACAATCGAAATTTTGGCTTTGCAAATTTCGTAACTGTAACTCACAGGAAAGAGATTATAGAATGGCACTACATCATTACGATAAATTTTAAGCTAAATGACAGCACTGAGTAATGGATAAACATAAATAACTTTTTGACCGAAAATGAAGACAATAGGCATTAGAGTGAGTGACGTCACGAATTTTTGCAATTACGTGACTGTTTAGTAGTGATGAGATTTTGTTGTTCTTTGATTATTGCTAATTGATTTCCACGAACTACTACGGAACTGAAAAGTATTTGGTCACTGTCAGATATCCATCTGAAATTACGCAACGGCAGTGTTTACAAATTTTGAGCCGTTTTCGCATTGCAACAAAACTAAACATTCTTATGTAACAGACAGCACTTATAGAGACAATACTTATGCTAGCGTAGTGAGCAGATGACCGTTCATTTTCATTTATTCATTAATTAAATTAATAACTTTTTCCAAATTGAACAAAGCACTGTAATTCCATATAGCCTAATTTTATATTCGTTTACTTTACCCGAGTTTTCATTTCTTGTCGTTATTGCTATAAGTGCAGTTATAACTGAACCTTCTTTACAGGATTTCATTTATTCTTTGCAGTAGATGCCTTTTCTGCACAACAGGGAACTTCAGGCACACGATTCATTTAAGTCCCATTTAACCAGATATATAGTGGGTGCTTATAACACCATTGTTATCCTCGCATAATTGTTTATCTGTTTGATGTATCACATTATCCCCCTTCCCATTTGGAAATTGTTTCATTCTGTAGGGCTGCTTTCAAAACAAACATCTCTTGAATGAGATTTTAACTCTGCAGCAGAGTGTGCACTGATATGAAACTTCCTGGCAGATAAAAACTGTGGGGTGGACCGAGACTCGAAATCGGGATCTTGCCTTTCGCAGGTAAGTGCTCTACCATCTTAGCTAAACAAGTACCACTGAAACCCCGCCGTCACAGCTTCAATTCTGCCAGTACCTCGTCTCCTAACTTCCAAACTTCACAGAAGCTCTTCTCCGAACCTTGCAGAACTAGCACTCCTGAAAAAAGGATATTACGACTTAACCACAGCCTGTGGGATGCTGTTCTGCAGGATTCGCAGAAAAGCTTTTGTGAAGTTTGGAAGGAAGGAGACGAAGTACTGGCAGAAGTGAAGCTGTGACGGCGACTTGTGAGTCTTGCTTGAGTAGCTGAGATGGTAGAACACTTGCGCACAAAAGGCATAGGTCCCGAGTTCGAGTTTCGGTCCGGCACACAGTTTTAATTTGCCAGGAAGTTTCAGACATCTCTTGCTATAACGACTCTACACTCATAATTTCATTCGTAATCATAGCGTTCTCCAATTGTGTTTTATTGCCATTGCAAGGCCACTCCTGCTAAAAGGCATGAGCTTATTGGACTCTGGAGTATTTATCGTAATGTACGGTATAACTTTGTAGTTTCTGCTAAATGCATAATATTAACCATCTTCTCATTGTTATGCTAATTCAAGGTTAGGCCTCAACATCTCTTCCTCGCCCTTGCCACACTCCTTCTTCCAGTTGGATTGCATTCCATTGCTTGTCGAGAGACTCTGAGGTGATATACGCAGTACATGTTCTTTCCAATTCTGCTTTCGTTTGAGGACTTTTTCAATTAAGGGTTGCCCCCACCCCCACCAAATTTTTTTCTTTTTTTCACATTCCTTATTCTTCTTCACTTGTGCAGCCTTTCACTGACTAACGAACTTCATTTCTGAAGCTCTCACTCTAACACTGCTGCAGGCTTCTCGCACAGTTTCGTCTGTCTGCAGTATGCTTCGTTATATACAAAAGGCATTCACAAAAAGAAAAGGAAAAGGTCGAGGCACCACCGTGAACCCTATCTCGCCGCTGTCTGCTGGATCTCCCTATTGCGCATTTTCCTTCGTAGAAAATGTAATGATGAAACGGAAGGACAAGAGCTAATCTTGGCCTTCCTTCAGTTTAATGGTTTCATCGTTTGCTTCACAGAATTTTATGCTTCGCGAAATAATAAATTACAACATCCTAGGGAAAGGAGCAAAAGAAAAGGTTACAAGAGAATTAATGCTTGAGACGGGTAAAGACAGAGGAGAGAGACTAATTGAGTTCTGTAATAAATTTCAGCTAGTACTAGCGAATACTATGTTCAAGAATCGCAAGAGGAGGAGGTATACTTGGAAAAGGCCTGGTGATACGGAAGATTTCAGTTAGATTACATCGTAGTTAAACAGAGATTTCGAAATTAGGTACTGGATTGTAAGGCGTACCCAAAAGCAGTTACTCACATCAGAATGTAGTAGTGGTGAAGGAATGGGCTGAAGTTTAAGAGATTGTTCAGAAACAATCATTACACAAAGAAGTGGGACACGGAAGTAATAAGGAATGCTGAGATACGTTTGAAGTTCTCTGAGGCTATGGATACAGCAATAAGGAATAGCTCAGTAGGCAGTGCAGTTGAAGAGGAATGGACATCCCTAAAAAGGACAATCACAGATGTTGGATAGAAAAACATAGGTACAAAAAAGGTAACTGCGAAGAAATCATGGGTAACAGGAGTAATACTTCAGTTGATGGAACAAAGGAGGAAGTATAAAAATGTTCAGGGGAATTTACGAATACAGAAATACAAGTCGCTGAGGAATGAAATAAATAGGAAGTGCAAGGAAGCTAAGACGAAATGGCTGCATGAAAAATCTGAAGAATTCTAAAAAGAAATGATTGTCGGAAGGACTGATTCAGCATATAGCAAAGTCAAAATAACTTTAGGTGAAATTAAAAGCTATGGTATTAACATTAAGAGTGTAACTGGAATTCCACTGTGAAATGCAGAGGAGAGAACAGGTAAGAGGAAAGAATACACTCAAGGCCTCTATTAAGGGGGAACGATTTGTCTCACGTGACAGAGGAAGAAACAGGAGTCGATTTAGATGAGACAGGGGATCCAGTAACAGAATAAGAATCTAAGAGAGCTTTGGAGGACTTAAGAGCAAATAAGACAGTGAGGATAGATAACATTCCATCAAAATTTCTACAGTCATTGGAGGAAATGGCAGTGAAACGATTATTCACGTTGTTGTGTAGGATATATGAGGCTGTCAACATATCATCTGACTTGCAGAAAAATATGATCCATACAATTCCGAAGACTGCAAGGAGAACATTAATAGCAGACTAGCAAGGGCAAAAAGGGCATACCTGGCCAAGAGAAGTATCAACGATAGGGCTTAGTTTGAGGAAGAAAATTCTGAGAATGTACATTTGGAGTACAGCATGGTATGGTGGTGAAACATGGATTGCGGGAAAACCACAACAGAAGAGAATCGAAGCTTATGAGATGTGGTGCTGCAGATGAATGTAGAAAATTAGGTGACTGACTTAGTAAGGAATGAGGAAGTTCTGTGCAGAATTGGAGTGGAAAGTAATGTGTGGAAAACACTGGCAGGGTGAAGGAACAGGATGATAGGACGACTGTTTAGACACCAGGGAATGAATTTCATGGTACTAGAGAAAGCTGTAGAGGGCAAGAACTTAGAGGAAGACAGAGATTTGAATACATCCAGCAAATAAATGAGGAAAGTAGATTGCAAGTGTTATTCTCAGATGAAGGGGTTGACAAGGGAGAGGAAGTCGTGGCGGGCCACCAGATCAAACCGGTCAGAAGACTGATGACTTAAAAAGAAAACGAGCTGAGACTATACAAGCTTGTTTGTTTTATATACTTAATTACAGAACATCAATATGAATGTCTCTGATACTCCTGATATGACAGACATTTATACTGATGTTCTGTAATTAAGTAAATAAAACAAACGAGCTTGTAAAGTCTCAGACCCGCACTTTCCACCTGAAGAATAAACAGGCAAATAGGTCCTTAAATATATCCTGGGGAGGCATCGTACCCGTACATAATCCTATTCCCAAATATCTTGGAGTAACTCTGGATCGCGCGCTAATATATGAAAAGCATTGCCTAAACACCAAACAGAAAGTGGCAGCCAGAAATGACATAGTGCGAAAATTGACAGGTACATCATGGGGTGCTGATCCATGCACTGTGTGCTCAAGCGCGCTTGCTCTGTGATATTCCACTGCTGAATATGCATGTTCGGTATGGTACAAGTCCAGTCATGCCAGGAATGTAGATGTGGCTCTAAATGAGTCTTGCCGGATTATCACGGGTTGCTTAAGACTTACACCGGTGGACAAACTTCATTGCCTCGCTGGCATAGCTCATCCTGAAATCAGACGTGAGGTAGCTGCGAGATATGAGAAAACTAGGGCCACAACGAAGGAAGCCCATTCAATATATGGTCGTCAGCCCGCACATCCTATGCTGAAATCAAGAAAGACCTTCTTGTCAACTACTGACACTCTCATCGAGAATCCACATGCGGCAAGAATCTCGCGATGGAGGGAGGAATGTCGGTATTTGGGAGAACGGATTGCTCCAAAGGAAGAACTTCCCCGTGGACACTCGGAGAAGTGGTCAATATGGATGCCTCTCAATAGATTACGATCAAACACAACGAGATGCAAGACCAATCTGTTGACTTGGGGTTTCTCTGTGGACTCAGTTCTATGCCAGTGTGGCGTTGAGCAGACGAACAGCCATTTTCTTCAGTGTTCCTCATCACCAACCACCTACACCGTGGAAGACCTTATGAAAGCTACATCAAATGCACTTGAAGTGTCCAATTTTTGGCTTCTTTTGTATAAAATTATGACAACACTTAACATATATATTTTGATATTTCTGTACCTTTCACACGATGAATAAAAATAAAATATAAACGTGCAGTTCCTAATCCAACTATACTTTCATGATGACTTGTTCACATCTCTAGCTATATAATCAGACTTGTATGAATATTAACCAATCAATTTAGATTTCGTCAACTCACTATTTGAGTATAAAGTTACGGTGTTCAGTTATCATATGATTACTGCTTTAATTTCTGTGTATCTATTTATTTTAGTTTTAGAAGGGTGTTTACACAGCGAATGTACACTGAATAATTATTGTAAAACAGCTATCAAAGACATGTGGTACACTCGAGGAAAAAATCGCAACAACAAAAAAGTAATTAATGTAGGGTAATGAAATTTCGGGAATACATTTATCTTGGTAACCTATACAAGTGATTAAAACGCAAGATCACAGGTTAATGTAAGTGTGGGACACGCCATTTCAAATGTGAAATACTGGTACATTAATGACCGGTATAACAATCAGAAAGTTGAATGCAAGCATACCATCATGCTTGCATTCTGTTGTACAGGTGTCGGATGTCAGTTTGGGAGATGGAGTTGCGTCCACGTTGGACTTGGTCAGTCAGTACAGGGAGATTTAATGCTGATTGTCGATGACGCTGGAGTTGTCGTCCGATGATGTTCCATTTGTGCTCGATGGAAATCAGATCTGGTGATCGAGCAGGCCAAGGCAACATGTCGACGCTCTGTATACAATGTTTGGTAACAACAGCAGTATATGGGTGAGAGCTATCCTGTTGGAAAACACTCTCTGGAATGCTGTTCATGAATGGCAGCACAACAGGTCTAATCACCAGACTGACGCACATATTTGCAGTCAGGGTGCGTGGGAAAACTACGAGAGTGTTTCTGTTGTCATACGACATTGCACCCCAGACCAAACTCCAAGTATGCTCCCGTATGTCTAGCATGCAGACTCGTTCTTTGCCGGCCTCCTTCTAGCCAACATACTGCGGTCACACGAACCGAAACAGACCCAGCTTTCATCAGAAAACGTAGCAGACCAACTCCCTCCCCTCGAATGAGCTCTCGCTTGAGCCCACATGGCGGTGATCTGGGGTTGGTGGAATGTACGCTACATGGCCTCTGCCTTGGAGTTATCCTTGAAGTTTATAACAGTCCGTTGTTTCACTGTGGTGCCAACTGCTTCTCAGATCGCTGCTGCAGATGCAGTACGATGCGCCAGAGCCATACTCCGAACACGAAGGTCTTCCCTCTTGGTAGTGCCACGTTACTGTGCGTGCCTCGTCTTCTTGCGACTACACATTCTAGTGACCACCGCTGCCAGCAATCATGTACACTGCCTACATTCCTGCCGAGTCTTTCTGCAATATAGTAGAAAAAACATCCATTTTCTCGTGGCCCTGTTACACAGCCTCGTCTAAAATCAGTGAGTTGTTGGCAATGGCGCCTTTGTCGCCTTAAAGGCATTCTTGACTAACGTTAATTCACCACATACAAGCTCAAACTAAAATAACGTTCGTGGGTGTTACAACTTGTATTTAAAACATACCTAATTTGCATGTTGGCAGTATTAGCGTCACTATTATTGGAGGTTCGCCGATGACATTGTAATTCTGTCAGAGACCGCAAAGGACTTGGAAGAACATTTGAACGGAATGGGCAGTGTCTTGAAAGGAGGATATAAGATGAACATCAACAAAAGGAAAAAGAGGATAATGGAATGTAGTCGAATTAAGTCGGTTGATGATAAGGGAATTAGATTAGGAAATGAGACACTTAAAGCAGTGAAGGAGTTTTGCTATTTTGAGGAGCAAAATAACTGCTGATGGTCGAAGTAGACAAGATATAAAATGGAGACTGGCAATGGCAAGAAAAGCGTTTCTGAAGAAGAGAAATTTGTTAACATCGAGTATGGATTTAAATGGCAGGAAGTCGTTTCTGAAAGTATTTGTATGGAGTGTAGCCATGTATGGAAGTAAAACATGGACGATAAGTAGTTTGGACAAGAAGAGAATAGAAGCTTTCGAAATGTGGTGCTACAGAAAAATGCTGAAGATTAGATGGGTAGATCACATAACTAATGAGGAGGTATTGAATAGAATTGGGGAGAAGAGGAGTTTTGGCACAACTTGACAAGAAGAAGGGACCGGTTGGTAGGACATGTTCTGAGTCATCAAGGGATCAAAAATTTAGCTTTGGAGGGCAGCGTGATGCGTAAAAATCGTAGAGGGAGACCACGAGATGAATACACTAAGCGGATTCAGAAGGATGTAGGTTGCAGTAAGTACTGGGAGATGAAGAAGCTTGCACAGGATAGGGTAACATGGAGAGCTTCATCAAACCAGTATCAGGACTGAAGACCACAGCAACAACAACAACATTATTGGAGTGCCACCAAAACTGACTAGACGTCTTCTTTCAGATGTAGAAACAGGCCTAACAACTTTCATTTATGTCGCATAATTCCTTCCTCGTGATGCGATCTTTTTCCGTCAGTGTAATTCAGACAGCCGACCTAGGCAGACCAATCCATCTCTGATACGATGCCTCTTTTCGCAGTCGACAAGGCTAGTCCCACTGTAAATTATACTCACGTACGCTCCTGTACACATACACTCACTCACAGACGTGCAGATAAAACGGCAGTGACAACTAAAGAGGAAATGCGCATCCGACTCGCAGCGCCTTTCATTCCGCCGCTCTTTGTCCCTGCTGTCTCTCATGCCGATGGCTCACTTCGTCGAAACGCACTCCAGCACAATGCGTTCTTTGCAGCTTTGTTTCCGGTTACGGCAGTCGCCGTAGGCGGCGTGCCAGGTCGAAAAACCAGCGACTCCTGGCTGCAGCTCCTTTAGTCCGAGTTCCATCCGACATTCCTACTCTCTTACGTACCTATGTTGGCCGCATTGAGGGAAACTGAAGCTTAATCTGATTTTGCACAAGACATATGAAAGCTAACATTTCCAAGTATTCAGCCACTGACGTTCTTCATCGACATCAGCGAATGCTAGGGTAGCTGCGTCCACCACGATGCTACTAAACGTTAGGAAGCCATTTTAAGTACCATTTAGTTTCGTACTGGTAGAACTAGGTGGTCTGAAAAAATACATTGTGATCCTCCAACTATCAAAACCAAGTGACGTTACTCATTTTCTTTCTTCTTTTTTTTGTCGTCGACACACCGAAAAGCTTCAAAAATGTAATGATTTCTTTGTTCCTCTTCTCATATTGATCCTGTCGCAGAGCAAAAATGAGTATTAATGGGAATATTAACAGAATAATTTGAAACCTTAATTCTCGTTTGTCGTCTCGGAGCTTTCTTAGTGCGGCCAGAATCTAAGCACTCTAACAATTAACAGTTTTGCTTCGTACACTCCCCCTGAACATGTGTTGGCGGTCCCTAATAGACTATCATATGAGTCTAAATAAGAGTCTCCAACCTCCCACTGACTTGCGAGACTGGGATAAACTCGTCACCTCTTCTATGTTGCTAATCATTGGCCTGTAGCAATCCAACTACATTCATGAAACTCTCAAATCCAACTACTCAAGTGGGAAACGAGTATCGCAAACAGTCACTTTTCCGAACCAGTTTATAGCAGAGGAGAGTGTTGCACCTAGAGGGTAGTTAGCTAGGAACATACGATGTTTTTTGGTCGGTACTTCTGTCTACTGACTGATATTATAATCATATGAAATAATGTCTTCTAGGAACAGCTATAAGTAGTTTCGACCATTTATGTTGGTATTGCTGTAGTGCGTCATGAGCAACATTGTAAATATTTTTACCTCTACACACTTAAGTGTTACATAACATGTTATGTTATTTAACAGCTGCTGTTCATTCTTCAGTTACAGAATTTTTCGTGAGTAAAATTCTGTATATTATCCAGTTATATACAGTATGAACAGTTAAGCCATCCATACTTCGTCAGCCGTTCACTGTCTCGTACCTTGAAACAGAAGGAGGTCTTTTACCATGGTATACGTGATACTTGCAAATGAACTGAGTTTCTTTCAGGTCTTAATTTTACCCGTCTTAAAAATGGAAATTACTGCTAGTTCTCAACAGCTTCTACTTCAAAATGTATTCAATTTGCACCGGTTTATGATCATTCTTCTGCCGAACTTGATTCCACTTGCTGATCATTGGTGAGTATTAAACTGATAATAAAAAAAAATAGACTGCTACAAACAGTACTGACAAGATTTATAGACTACAACGCTTTAAATTTCAATAAAATATTTGTTCCTAGGTACATGAGGACGTTGCACTTGAAGATGTTTCCATTCTTGAAAAAAAAAAATCCGCGGGAACTATTGCAATTTTAGAAAAAGACAACTGCACACGAAAACTGAATGTCATCATTTAAAATCGGAATAAAAAAAATACAAGGTGTGTCAGGAGGAGTGGTCAGTATTCAGAGGTATGACAGAAACTTGAAGCAAAAGTAAACACTGGCTGTAAGATGCTTTCCATAAGACCCATGCGCACATCTTCATCTTCGATACTGTGAAAGAAATATCTTCTACTACAAGATCTTTGTTTTCCATGTCTTGATAGGGGGTAGTATGGACCAAAAGGAGGAAAAAGGTCCAGTAAACATGGGCTTAGAGCTCCGCACACCTTAAGAGCCCTTGTGCTTCTCCACTACAGCGAAAGACATCGCTTCAACTGAATAAGTGCTCATAGCTCTTATGGTATGCATTTTGCAGTCCACTTAAAGGATTTTTTTTTTGGTTTGGTTCATACCACCTCCTCACAGAATATGGAAGACAAAGAGTTTGCACTAAAAGAGGTTTGTTTCACAGTATCGAACTTGAGGAAGTTCCACAGCTTTTAAGGCGTGCATTTTACATCCCATGTTTACTAGATATTTTTGCTTCGAAATATTGGTCCGGTCATGTTCCCGAATATTGACCATTCCTTTTGAGACAACCTGCACATTGTACTTCTAGCGCTTGGACAGTTAGGCGAAAGTCTGAAAAGTGTACCAAGAAGCAACTCTCTTCCATGGTTCCAACATACACAAAGCATGGTGTCAATTATAAGTTAAAAAACTGGCCATGTGCGAGTAGAACTCGCGCACAGAAGCTTCTGTATAAACTTAATTATGTATATAAACAGTTCATCCACTACGAGCATCGAGCATCTCACGATTTTTGCATGTTGTCGAAACTGAAATTGGCAGGGTATCGGTCCCAGGAATTCCAAGACTTTCGGATTGCACATGACAAAAGAAATAATTTTTTCGTGCGATGTAGTTACAGATTAACGATTTTCTGACTCTTTTCCTTTATTGGGCTGTGGATTCTCTCTTCTTGCCGAAGTTCATTATTCTACTTCAGGGGGAAGTGAGTGAGTGAGTCTGCGAGTATTACAATGTGTGACATAAATGACAGTATCTTCTGATTCTATTGGCTAGGAGCTTAACATTTTTACACCACCAAAAGACTGTAGACCTAAGTAAGTGACATAAATTTCCACAATCTAACGGTTCCTGAGAAAAAGGGGTCTTAACATATTGACGAACAAACCCACAGTCGGATAACAATGACAGAATTTTTCGTGTGATCTAATTACAAATTCATAATGTTTTACTGTTGTCTTTGCTTATACAGCGAAACCTTGCCACTTGCCAGATTTCATAACTTTATGTCAAGGGGTCTAGGCGTAAAATCTTTGATTAGTAATCAAACCGGTCTCGGTCCCTGGTTCAAACCCCACCACCGCTTAAATTCTGAATAAAAATCATCAGCATTGGCGGCGAAGAGGGCGTAGGAGCGAACAGAGGTTCACGGGGTGGTAAACTGCCCCTAAAGGCAGAAAACCAATGGCATTAAAAACACATGATGCGCATCCGCAGGGCATGTGACCTGTAACTGGGAAAAAAGTATCATGATGATTGTTCATTGACAAGAGATTACGGAACACTCCCCCTTCTGGTTTCCGGGAAGGTACAGCCATGGGGGAGGTGGCCAAGAGGAAAAAGAATGAATAACTACTGAAAGAATAACGTTATTGGAGTTGGGGCGTGGAATGTCAGAAGTTTGATCATGGTAGGAAAGGTAGAAAATCAAGAATGGAAAACGAAAAGGTTCAATCTAGTTATAGTGGGGGTCAGTGAAGTTAAATGGAAAGAATGCAAGGATTTGTGGTCAGGTGAGTATAGGGTGATATCAACAGCGGCGGAAAATGATATAACGCGAGTAGGATTCGTTATGAATAGGAGGGTATGGCAGAGAGTGATAGGGTTGTTCTCAACAGAATCGACAGCAGCCAACACCGGCAAATATAGTTCAGGTACACATGCCGACATCGCGAGCTTGTAAGTAGGCTGTTTAGGTTTTTTTTGGTAACGCCACCTCTGTATGAAAATCACTGGCTGTGCTGTATGCAGTCTGTGGCTGCTTTGCATTGTTGTAATACTCGCCATTGTAGTGCTAGGCAGCTGGCTGTGAACAGCATGTAGCGTTGCGCAGTTGGAGGTGAGCCGCCAGCAGTGGTGGATGTGGGGAGAGAGATGGCGGAGTTTTGTAATTTGTCATGAACTGCTATATATATGATGATATCAAGGTAAATACATTCTTTGTTCTCTATTAATATCTTTCATTTGCTAACTATCCCTATCAGTAGTTAGTGCCTTCCATAGTTTGAATCTTTTATTTAGCTGGCAGTAGTGGCGCTCGCTGTATTGCAGTAGCTTGAGCAGCGAAGATTTTTGTGAGGTAAGTGATTTGTGAAAGGTATAGTTTAATGTTAGTCAGGGCCATTCTTTTGTAGGGAATTTTGAAAGTCAGATTGCGTTGCGCTAACAAAATATTGTGTGTCAGTATAAGCACAGTCCTGTAAAATTATTAAAAGGGGATGTTTCATATGGCGACCCTGCCAGGATACCTCACTGGAAATCTTCTGATTTTTTCTTGTAGTTTGTGTAATTAGTGTAGATTTTGTTTATTGCTAGCACGTAATTGTAGAGAGAATCTCCTTTG
Organism: Schistocerca nitens; assembly: GCF_023898315.1. Classification (NCBI taxonomy): domain Eukaryota; kingdom Metazoa; phylum Arthropoda; class Insecta; order Orthoptera; family Acrididae; genus Schistocerca; species Schistocerca nitens. Next base: position 181,494,035 of record NC_064622.1, on the reverse strand, counting down.
TAGTTGCAGTCTTTCATTGTTGTACAGTAAAACAGGTGTGGCACGCATGTAGATTTGCACCAAGTATTTCGCAGCTGCAATTAACTAGATATTATTTTCAGTGTTATGTTAATGTGTTTTCTTATTTTTGCTCTTCAAATTGTGCTTTTCTGTGTTGTCGTGTGAAATACTGTGACAATAATGGCGTGTGAAAAACGTAATACTAGGCTCCAAACTAAATTGAGAAATGACAGTGAAGACGAAAGCAGTGTGTTAGCGCCGCAGAGTAATGAATTAACTAATGTTCAAAGTAGTAATTTGGTAATTGCGCATAGGGAAATGGAGCGGGCGGCAAACAATGGTGTTACAGTGAAACAATTAGAGAACAGGGAAGCATTATCGATCGATCGGTCGGCAACAGCTCGCCTCAGGAATCTGAAATGACAGGAAACAATCTCGCAAATATTGTAGACTCAGGTTTTGGGTCCTCACCGTTTTCTCAAATGAGTCAAGACACATTTTCTGCTTGTCAAAATGTGAATGTTGCCAGTGCAACTTCACTGCCGAATAGCACTGAGGAACATGTTTCAGACACCAGTGCACTGTTATTACAATTAATGCAACAAATGGGACAAAAGCTTCAAAAGTTAGACATAATGGAACAAAAGTTAGACACAGTGGAACAAAATCTTAAAAAGTTAGACACAACATTTGAACAAAATCAGAAACAAATAGGACAAAATCTTCAAAAGTTAGACGCAATGGAACAAAATCTTCAAAAGTTAGACTCATTGGAGCAAACTCTTGAACAAACACGCGAGGATTTAACTACTGAGTTACATCGCATTGAATCGAAATGTCAAAAAGTCTGTAATGACGTAAAAACACAAATTTGTGAGCATTTCCAACCTATTTTTTCGCGTCATGAAAATGTACTACAGAATCACGAAGCAGCAATAAAAGAACTGCAAACTACTGTTCATGAAAATCATGAGACCTTGCAAGCTAAATTTGACTCAGTTGCATCTACCGATTCGGTTACGCAACTTGCAAAAACTCAGGAAAACTTGAAGGACACAGTAGATTCGATTTCAACACAAATGGACACTCTGAAACTTGGTTCAGAAAAACACACTGAGGAAATGTGTTCACTATCGGAGAAAGTAGCCGAACTTTCGGATCAGGTCACTAACTTATCTACAAAGGTAGATGATGATCTGAATGACACAAGACCTGTAGCCTTCACTGACACAGAAGAGTATGAACAAATTAGAAAATTCAAACAAAATCAAAATCAAATGAATACACAGTACAAAAGAGAAATCCGGGAAGTGCAAGATCAGTTGACGCAGGTAATACAAGAATTACATATTTCAGAGGACACTCGCGCTCCAGTACAGGAAGAGGGACATAGAAATACGGAACAGCCACAAAATAATAACACAGCGCATTTCGGAAATTATGAAAGAAATTGGCAAGGTGCACCGAATTTTGAAGTGGAACCGCCGAAACGACTCGCCGACATGATGACTTTGACTATAAGCTGTTCATTACTACACGTAAATTCAAAACGTTTAAGAATTCTGCCAACGACATTCATCCACAAGCGTGGCTCCATCAATTCTCTCATTGTTTTGCCCCCAACTGGTCATTGGAGCACAGGTTAGAATTTATGTGTGGCTACTTGGAGAATGAACCAGCTGTAAGAATGCGATCGGTCATTCACGATTGTCACAGTGAAGGAGATTTTTATCATGGCTTCCTCTCAGCATATTGGTCTCAAGCCACACAAGACCGAGTAAAACATAGCATCATAATGATGAAACGTTTCGAATAATCTGAATTTTCCAGTATTATGAAATATTTTGAAGACATGTTACACAAGAATCAGTATCTTTCAAACCCACACAGCCCCTCAGAACTCATCCGCATTTGCTTAATCAAACTGCCTGAACATTTACGACATATTATTTTAGCAGGACGTTGCAAAGACGACATTGAAGCTTTTCAGGGACTGTTACAAGAACTGGAAATTGACACTGACAATCGCGGAACGCGAGAACAGGAGCACAACAATTACAGGTCACATCTGTCACAATTCCGCGATGAGAGAAATAATACACGACAAGGCTATTCTTACAACGTAAATCGTGACCAAAACAGACACCACCCGTATGCCAATCGTTGGCAGAATAGTAGTTACAGGGAAAGATCGCATTTCCGTAGTAACGAATATGACAGAGATTACCATAGAAACAGACAATATGGGAACCAAAACAATTATTATCAAGGGAGACAGAATAACTTCAGACGCAACAGTTCGGCGCACAGTTACGATTCAGGGAGAAATTCTCCACCACGTGACGGACAAGGAAGAAACTACGGAACCTACCGACATGACGACAGACGATGTAATCATAACGATAGACCTGAATTTTATCAGAACTGGCGGGATTCAAACAGAGCAGGGCACTTTCGACAACGTGAATTTGTAGAAGTTCGGTCTCCTAATCCCAATAACGGCGCGCGCCAACAAAGAGACAGACAATGACTCACACAGCAGGCAGCCGCGTGCGCCCGCTGGCTCCGAGAAAAATAACATAAGACGCTAGCCTTGAGAAAAATTTTAGCATTCTTTACCGATGTATAAAACATGACAATTGCTTTTCAGTTGAAAGTCTGAGTACTAGGAAGAGTAAAGGTTTACACCACATTTCACATGTAAAACCGTTTATTGAAAGATAATCTGCTTTTTAACTTTGTCTCTGCCATAAAACTTTTCACTTCACATTTCTAGTGTGCTTTGTCAGACTTAAGAAACTGTTAACATGCAACAATGTTTGAAGTCAAATATCCAGTCTAGAACCTAAGGAACATTTTTAAACAGAAATTACGAATGCGTGGTTATAGTGAACAGACGACACAGTGTTGTATTTGTACATTCTTGCTTGTTAGTTGCACGATTACATAACGATTATCAGGCTTACATACTTAGGACACATACTGGTACTGCTAATGAGATTTTAATGCAACATTTTGGTTTACTTGAATATACATTCTGGAGTTTGTGTGACAGTTACACGACTATATCACGACGCTACTAATGTGTGACACAATTTACATTGTTGCTTTTGCGGTGTATCTGTTTTATATCTGAACAGTTTTCTGAATTCTTTTGGAAAGAAAAGCATGTTTTAGTAGTAACTTTTGTGTTATAGCTACAATGAGACAGCCTTATCCATGGCACAACAATACGTCACAGCACAGTACTATCTTCATCACAACAATAAACGTAATAACTAAGATATCTATATGCAAAGCATTTCACTTTTGTTTATCATGAGGTAAGTACATTGACTTCTGCAGAACTTAGCTTTCGGAGGACGATAACTACGACACTTCCACAGAGATTATGTTGCAACAAGACGCACATTTAGCGCTACAGGACACGTATTTGAGTGATTGATTTTGTACTTAAAATATTTATTTTTAAAGATATTTGGAGTACAATGATACAAAGGTTTTCCGTGATACATTTCATTCCATTGCTGTAATCTGTAACACCTGAGGGTATAATTACATTAATCCTCAGGGGGGTACACGCTTACTTTGTGTACCATGTGTGTGGCAACCACAAGGAACCCTAGCTAATATGGTATTTGCTTATACAACTTTACACATCGGTACCATATTTCTCCAACACATAAATTACACAGCTATCAGATTATTTGACAGAGAAATAAACATTCTTTTTACTACGTCAGTGACAGATGTTTACGCAATTACACAGTTGGATAACTTCACACTTACGAAATTGTATGTTGTTTGTACTTTGTGAACTGTTCATATTTTTTCAGAACCATTGTGATAGTATGAGAGCTTTGAATGATATATTTGGTAAGGGAGCATGATTTTAAAGTATGTTTGAGGTAGATGACACTTTTGACATGAGCAGAGAATTTTTTTTAAGTTTTGATATTATTGGAGGAAGCTACGACGATTTTGAGAGTTGACTGAGGTGTTATGATGTTATTTTTACGACGACTATGTGTATTATGTTGTTGCGGTATGTTTATGATCAATAAGCTGATGCTATATAAGGAATGTGATTACGTGTTTATATGTATATGAATAATGAATAGAAGTTAGGGACTATGGTTTGTGAAAAAGGTTGTTGGAAACTAAGTATCGTACTTTAAGAGTTATGAAATGTGTGTATATGCGTGAATGTATCACAATGCTGGCGAAAATTTTTTGGACGCTGTTATATTTATGGGATTTTGTTTCTACAGATTTGTAACCCAGATTCTTGACCTGTGAAATATTTTTATATGAGACTGTCACTGTAGCGGAAACTGGTGTCGTAAATATTTCCGTACGAAAGTTAAGTGACCACCTGCATGTAATGCGTTGTGAGCGGCCAGGTGTGCCAGCCGCCTTGAGAAAAAGCCATTAGTGTGTGGTGCAGGTGGTAGAAAAAAAAGGGGAGGCCATTATCCTCACTATTGACATTCGTTTGTAGAAAGCATCGTAAATACGACACGCTAATAATAGCTTGGAAACATTCTTACATCTGCACACCTGATTAGGACAAGTGTCTAACTACGAGAATTGAGAGAAATGCCATATGGCTTGCTTTATGTATTTATTTTCTCATTTTGTTTAATATCTAGTTTCTAGCTGCACTGCAGCACTGGTTAAAATAAAATTTTATATATGTACTAATATAAATATTTTCTGTCTCCAGATCCAGTAAATAATAGTTTTGTGATATATTTCCAAAAAATGAGGGAGCATAAAAAGACATTTCCCTTCACAGGAATTGCATAAACAATTTCTTTACGATTTGGTAACTTATCTGCTAGTGTAAGTTCTCGTGATGCATCACTCTAGTGTTAAGATGTGACATAGGTATTAGACATGGCCATTTTTAGTGTAATATTTTTTCTGCTTGAGCTATGTCATGTTTAGGTATAAGTTGCTGCTGTTTGCCAGGCATAGTGTTATTGAATTTGACTTTGTATTATTCTGTTAAGCCAGTTTTACTAAGGATTTATTTTTGTTGTTTGCTGCACATTGCCTTAGATTAGTTGTAATATTACAACTGCTTTGCTAATTTCTTAATGCTGCTTGCTTCGCAAATCTGCGTTTTTTTCATTGCTGTTTATATTAATTGTTTTATGTGATGCTGCATTGCCTCGTCCCTTGGTATATATATCTGAGCTCAGTAGATTTAAGTTAGCTTAAGAGGGGGTAGACTATATAAGAAACTAACTATGATGAATTTATAAGAAATGCATTGAGAAGCTATCAGAAAATGGTTTGGCAAAAAAAAAAAAAAAAAAAGATACTGTACAGTGGAGAAAAACTATTTTTGACAGAGGATGTGAACAGAATACAGAAAACAGGCTTAGATAGGACTTTTGGGAATAATGATGAATGAAGGGAGATCTCCATGCAAAATACTGCAGTAAAACAAACCCTGTCCTTTCCTTGTATTATTCCCCTATGTGTTTGTGTACCCTTGTGTATTTGTTTTCTTCCTGTCTCTGTGTACTGTTTCATAGAACTTTTTTCTCTTCTAATACTAAGTTACATTCACTATGATGAGGAATACTGTTATCCTCAAATACAATTGGCATTAATAATATGTTATTTACTTTGTAAAGATGTTTAAACATTATTTGTTCTGTTTTGTTTTAATGCTCATGTGTGAAGTTGATATTCCAAAAGTTATTCTGATCTTTTATGTATGTACTTATGTCATTATTTTTGTAACACTGATGTATATGTTTATTTCTATTCTTTTGTAAAGCCCCTATTACTACGAATGTTATCTGTACTATTATGTTTTTAATGATGTTTTCTGTATCTTTGTAATTGTATTCTCATGTTATAAAATTGTAATTGACACCAGGTCATCAAATTAAGTAACTTGTAAGTTACATTTCACTGCACACATTTCTGTTGGTCATAGTATATGGACAATATGTGAGAAGTAGGGACTGTTAGTGTTTGCACGTGTGTTAATAATTCAGCAAGGGACTGGATAACAGCATTGCTGGTTCTAAGGACAATTAAAAAAACTTTGTGAGTGCAGAAGTGGTGGTTTATGGACTTGCTCTATGTCTGCAAGATTCTTCGATGGTGATTGTGCACCTGCACAGTCGCAACAGATGGTTGCTGGCCGTCTCTACAAGGACTACAGTGGGTCTGCATCTTTGATGGCCCACCATTACCATTGTCTCTACAAGGACTACAGTGGGTCTGCATCTTTGATGGCCCACCATTACCATTATTTCTACAAGGACTGCAGTGGGTCTGCACCAATACTGTAATCTCTACCAGGACTACAGTGGGTCTACTCTGTGATGACCTACCTACCAATATTCTTCAAAACGTCGAATGACTCTGCCATGGGTTTGCTCTGTTGTGGCCCATTACCTGTCTGCACGTCGAGAGTGAGCACTCTCTTTCCGTTGGAAGGACAACACTACTTCTTCAAGACTGCATGAAAATCCACTACTTCCGTGTGCATTTTCTTTTACTACTCAGACTTTGAGAAAAACACTGAAATGTGATGAATGATCAGGACTGTCTTTATGGACTGTGAGAAAATTTTAGCTTTTGACCAACATTATATCAATAAGTGTGTGCATTTGATTTCTTTGTTATTGTAATTACGATTATGAAAAATTTTATCAAATATGTATTGGCCACTGCCCAAACCAATTTGTAAAATTTTTTGTGGGGAGCATGGGGGCTATGTAAGTAGGCTGTTTAGGTTTTTTTTGGTAACGCCACCTCTGTATGAAAATCACTGGCTGTGCTGTGTGCAGTCTGTGGCTGCTTTGCATTGTTGTAATACTCGCCATTGTAGTGCTAGGCAGCTGGCTGTGAACAGCACGTAGCGTTGCGCAGTTGGAGGTGAGCCGCCAGCAGTGGTGGATGTGGGGAGAGAGATGGCGGAGTTTTGTAATTTGTCATGAACTGCTATATATATGATGATATCAAGGTAAATACATTCTTTGTTCTCTATTAATATCTTTCATTTGCTAACTATCCCTATCAGTAGTTAGTGCCTTCCATAGTTTGAATCTTTTATTTAGCTGGCAGTAGTGGCGCTCGCTGTATTGCAGTAGCTTGAGCAGCAAAGATTTTTGTGAGGTAAGTGATTTGTGAAAGGTATAGTTTAATGTTAGTCAGGGCCATTCTTTTGTAGGGAATTTTGAAAGTCAGATTGCGTTGCGCTAACAAAATATTGTGTGTCAGTATAAGCACAGTCCTGTAAAATTATTAAAAGGGGATGTTTCATAAGCTGAAGATGAACAGATAGAAAAAGTATATTAGGATATTGGGCGGGTAATTCAGTACATAAAGGTAGATTAAAGTATAATAGTCATGAGGATTGAAATGCGGTTGTAGGGGAAGGAATATAAGAAAGGATTGCGTGAGAATGTCGGCTTGGTAGTGGGAATGAAAGGGGAGAAAGATTAACTGCTTTGTGCAAATAAATTTCAGCTCGTAACAGAGAATACTCTGTTCAAGAATTACAAGAGGAGGAGGTACACTTGGAAAAGTCTGGGAGATACCGGAAGATCCCAGTTAGATTACATCATGATCAGGCAGAGATTCCGACAACAGATACTGCATTGTAAGGCGTACCGAGGATCAAACATAGACACAGATCATAATTTAGTAATGATGAAGAATAGGCTGAAGTTTAAGAGACTAGGCAGGAAGAAAAAATGTGCAAATAAGTGGGATACGGAAGTTCTGAGGAATGATGAGAAACGCTTAAAGTTCTCTGGGGCTATAGATAATGCGACAATGAATAGCTCAAAAGGCAGATCCATTGAAGAGGAATAGCAGTTTCTAAAAAGGGTAATCACAGAGGTTGGAAAGCAAAACATAGCTATAAACAAGGTGTAATGACCGAATCATGAAAAGATTACCAAAAATAATAAAAAGAATTATATGTCGACTTGGTAAGAATTTTATCAAGCAGAGCCTGGAAACCAAGATGGGGACGTCAGTTTCATCTACGTTCTACGCTCATTGAAAAATATGATCCAGCGTCTGTGCTCTTCGACATATTCATGTAAGCTAGGGAAGAAGCAACAAAATGAGACCTAGGTACCAATCCAGAAGCTCGATTCTTCATTTCTACCTCCCTACCCTGATACACGAGTCTTTTTATACTGCCTCCATCCATAGAGACCCGGTAAATCTAAGCTAGATCCTGTCGCCGACTTATTCCTTTGCATGATGCCATTCGCGTGCCAAATATTCGGTAAACGTGAAAAGTCCCACATCGCTTTCTATTTGACTGACTCATTCACGGAAGTATGTTGCGATCCCCGTCGGATTACGAACTATAGATTGGTGTCATATGTGGCGTCGGGTTCAAAATGGTTCAAATGGCTCTGAGCACTATGGGACTCAACTGCTGAGGTCATAAGTCCCCTAGAACTTAGAACTACTTAAACCTAACTAACCTAAGGACAACACACACATCCATGCCCGAGGCAGGATTCGAACCTGCGACCGTAGCGGTCGCGCGGTTCCAGACTGTAGCGCCAGAACCGCTCGGCCACCAGCGGCCGGCTGTGGCGTCGGGGTTTCGATTGCTGGCTAGGTACGTTATTTAAGAAATAAGACACCTTTGAGTACGAAACACAGAATTTTCTCTTTGGAGAACTAAAAGCCTTTGTCTTCAGACAAATCAGTTTGAACATTCGAGATATATCGGGTACCGAAGATAGGTTGAGCAGTCCTTTGAGTGTAGAGCAGTAACGAACAGGAAGGAATGAAGAACAAGAGAACAAGAGTCTTCAGCCCATCAGATGACCCTTGAAACAGAATTACGAGACCGCTGTCAACATCTCGTCACTAGTAAACACCGAAGACGAGGTTGCAATTAGTTACACCAACCAATGTAGGGTCCGGCGACACCCTAACCAACAACGCGAGCATTCCAGCACTCACCTTCCCGAGACGCCGACACAGGGCCATTCGTTTGATCAACAACCACTGTGACTGAAACACACCGTGGCAAGGAAACAAGATCCGTGGCTGCGAGGAAGGACGAAAAATCCCCTAAATTGAATATGGAAGGTAGTGAGTTCCCCATACAACAAATGGTTTTATCTGATGCATTCAAGATAATTCTGAAAGCTTGACGGAAATAAAGGTAATCTTAGGGAATTCGTTGACAATTGTGACTTGGCATTTGAACTTATTCCATATCATATTAATAGTGTACTATTAAAATTTGTAAAAAGTAGGATTGGCGAGCCGCACGGAGTAAGCTACTCGTACGCGATTTGACCACAACCTAGGCAGACTTGAAGCGAATTTTATTGGAGAACTATGAGTCAAAATAGACTCTCGGCTACGACCCGTTTTTATTATTGTCGAGTAGACAGAATAGGACAGAAAATATGGCCGAATAGGCAAGTCGAGTGGACATATTGCAGGCACCAGTTTTGAGAAGCTATGCAAGGGGTAAAGAGAGAATCCGACATTCCGGGGAGCCAAGGTCTAATTGGGTAGTTAGCGAGAGGAGTATTCATACAAGGAATCGAAGATGAGAGGATTGAATGAGCTGTGAGAGGGAGAGGAGAAGGTTTAACAATAGGGCAAGCGGTGATTTGTGCAATAACAGAGGAAGCTTCAGTCGCCTTTTGTGTGGAAAAATTCGGAGAATCAGGTCGCTTGAGGGACTATTGCTTTAGATGTAAGAAAACAGATTGTAATGCATGGGATTGTACTTTAGAAAGAGGTGTCAGAAAAATAGACGCCATGCACCCAAACTGCTCGTCACCGCCAAGGAGGACAGATGAGACATTATGAAGAGATCATCGAAGGGTCACGGAAAACATACGGTCGATTGTGTGCCGCCGATGCAGCCTAAAAGAACGCGCTGGGCCGTGTGATAATGCAAGAGCCACAGTGGGCTATGTTTGCAGAGAAACAGGACACGTAGCTCGACAGTGTCATGTCAAGACTGGGTCAGTAAATACTAAGATAGATAATACACAGAAAAATGGACAAGAAAATTGAGGTTGTGTTAGATGATGATCAGTTTGGTTTTAGGGAAGGTAAAGGCACCAGAGAGGCAGATTTGATGTCGAGATTGTTAATAGAAGCAAGACGACAAAAAATATCAAGACACGCTCATAGGATTTGTCGACCTGGAAAAAGTGTTCGACAGTGTCAGATGGTCCAAGACGTTCGAAATTTTGAGGAAAATGGGGGTAAGCTATAGGGAGAGACGGGTAGTATGCAACATGTACAAGTGCCAACAGAGAGTAACAAGAATGGAGGACCAAGAACAAAGTGCTCGGATAAAAAAAGGGTGTAAGACAGGGCTGTAGTCTTTCGCCCCTACTGTTCAATCCATAGATCGAAGAAGAAATGATGGCCATAAAAGAAAGGTTCAAGAGTGAAATTGAAATTGAAGGTGAAGTTATCTCATTGATAAGGTTCGCTGATGACATTGCTATCCTCAGTGACTGTGACTGTGAAGAAGACTTACAGGATCTGCTGAAAGGAATGAACAGACTAATGAGTAAATCGAAGAAAGACGAAAGCAATGAGAAGTAGTAGAAATGAAAACAGCGAGAAACATAACACCAGGATTGATGATCACGAAGTAGATTAAGTTACGGAATTCTACCACCTAGGCAGTAAAGTAACGAATGACGAACAGATCAAGGTGGACATCAAAAACCGACTATCACTGGTAAAAAGGCTCATTCCTAGCCAAGAGAAGTCTACTAGTGTCAAACATAGGCCTTAATTTGAGGAAGAAATTTCGGAGAATACATTTGCAGCCCAGTTTTGTATGGTAGTAAAACATGCACTGTGGGAAAACCGGAACGGAAGAGAATCGAAGCATTTGAGATGAATGACAGACGAATGATGAAAGTTAGGTGGACTCATAAGGTAAAAAATGAGGAGATTCTACGTAGTGTTGGAGAGGAAGGAAATATATGGAAACACTGACAAGAGGAAGAGACAGGACGATAGGATATCTTATCAAACATTAAGAAATAACTTCCATGGTGCAGGTTCTAGAGAGAGCTGTAGAGGGTAAAAACTGTAGAGGAAGACAGAGATTGGAATACATCCAATTAAGGACGTTGGTTGCAAATTGTACTCCCAGATGAAGAAGTTGGCGCAGGTGAGGAATTGGTAGCGGGCCGCATTAAGCCAGTGAGAAAACTAATGAAGTCAAGGGGAAGTCCCTTATAGGCTTTGAAGGGTGAGCTTGCGAGTATCAAAGTATGTGACATAAATGGACGTATCTTTTAACTCCATTGACTCATAAGCTCATGTTAATTATATTGCCAAGAGACCTTAGATGTCAATTTGCACTTGGTGCGTTTAACCGTTCCTGAGAAATACGGGATTTAATAGACCGACGGATAGACAGACAGTCTGATAACAAACTATGATAACTAATTAGTCGTACAAACCATTTTTTCGGGTGATCTAATTACAAAATCTCAATTCACCGATTATTTTCCTGTTGCCGGTGTCGCGAAACCCTGCCTTTTGGCAAATTTCATGATTCTAAGTCAATGAGAAGTATTCTAGAGGTTTTGATGAGTGAGTTTGGGAGTATCGAAATATGTGTCTTAAATAGCCGTTTCTTTTGGTTGCGTTGACTTAGAACTTTCACTCTCTTATATCGCCAAGAGACCAATGACTCTAATATGTGAGATAACTTTCAACCTGATCCGTCTGCTCGTTTCTATGGAAAGGCCCTTCTTCCCCACAAGACTTTTAGAAGATTGTTTCCGAAAGAGTATGAGGATACGATGGCATTCTATGGCAGAGCGCCACACATTTACCCGGATGAAGGACAGACTGACTCATTATCTCCAGGATGGAGAATAGTCCCAATCACACAGCAAACGACAAACAGCGATGACATCCACCACACCAACCAGTATTAGCCGAGGCCAGAAAACTGGTACGTTACAAATCTTAGTTAGTAAGTTTCACACTGTGAACGTTAAGTACAGACGTCATAATATCGCGATACAAACAGTATGGAGTGAAAAAAAAATACAACTTGGCTATGAGCGCTACGAAAAATTTGTGCAGTCATCTTTACAGCGAATTCAAATAGCAAACTATTTTCGCATTCAGATCTATAAAAGACACATTTATTAACTGCCCTGGTTACTGGCGAACACACACACACACACACACACACACACACACACACACACACACATACACACATCTTATGTACGATTAATTATTGGCACTAGAAGCCTCGCGTTTGTTCTAATGAAAAGCAGCACGGAGTGTTTTAACATGTTTTCACAAGGGTTTCTGCTATTTGCATCATATTTTCTCTCGCGGCGGATATTCCATGGTAGATTATAGCGTTTTGATTCAGCTCTTCCTCTAGGTACAATGGGTACGTTCTTTCAAGGGTATAAATTTAAAAATGTTATTAGCATCTCTAAATCGGCTTCAATACATTATCTAAGAAACAATGCAACACTAAGCTCTTCTTTGCAGACGTTAGGTTTTTAAAGTGATATCCCAGAAAGCGTAACTGCATTTACCTCAGACCTTATAGCTGTCAGACACGTAACTGTTTGAAACTAGTGGAACATTTTTGCATCTTAATACCATAATATCCTAAATGGACCATCCACATTTGGACTCAAATTATTCTTCGACTGGTCGACGTTCAATACGTTAAAAAAATTCGTTATCTGAAATAACGACTGTTATCTCCACTACCTTTATTAACCTCTGTTTTTCTACAGCATTTACATATTTTGTCTTATTACGTTATGCTGTAACACTGTATTCACTATTCGTTTTCCAAATTCAGTCACCTGATACACTTATTAATGTTCGTCAAAAATCTGCAATATCAAAAATAAAGCATAAGATGCTACGCGGCACACATGTAGAAATCCAAATGGGGTCTACGAAAGGCGCACTGTTAATCTTTAAATGCAAAAAACAACGAAAGGGCTAAACAGAAGATCCTTTATTTCCGTCCATACAACCGCTTAAGGGGGCGTGATTGAATTAGTGCACCCACAACTGGTGATGCTACGTACACTATGTGATCGAAAGAATCCGGATACCCCCCCAAAACATACGTTTTTCATATTAGGTGAATTGTGCTGCCACCTACTGCCAGGTCCACCATACGAGCGACCTCAGTAGTAATTAGACATCGTGAGAGAGCAGAATGGGGCGCTCCGCGGAACTCACAGACTTCAAACGTGGTCAGGTGATTGGGTGTCACTTGTGTCATAATTCTGTACGCGAGATTTTTACACTCCTAGACGTCTCTAGGTCCATTGTTTTCGATATGATGGTGAAGTGAAACGTGAAGGGACACGTACAGCACAAAAGTGTACAGACCGACCTCGTCTGTTGACTGACAGAGACCGTCGACAGTTGAAGAGGGTCGTAGTCCAGACCTTCAAACAGGAATTACGACCTGTATCAGGATCCATTGCAACTACTATGAGAGCTAGGCAGGAGGTGAGAAAACTTGGATTTCATGATCGAGCGGCTGCTCATAAACCACACATCTCGGCGGTAAATGCTGAAACTCCGCCTCGCTTGGTATAAGGAGCGTAAACATTGGACGATTGAACAGTTGAAAAACGTTGTATGGACTGACGAATCAGGTACACAATGTGGCGAGCCGATGGCAGGGTGTGGGGATGGCGAGTGCCCGATGAACGTCATCTACCAGCGTGTGTAGTGCCAACAGTAAAATTCGGAAGCGATGGTGTTATGATGTGGTCGTGTTTTTCATGGAGGGTACTTCCACCCCTTGTTGTTTTGCGTGGCATTATTGCAGCACAGGTCTACATTGATGGTTTAACCACCTTCTTGCTTCCCACTGTTGAAGAGCAATTAATGGATGGCGACTGCATCTTTTAACACGATCGAGAACCTGTTCATAATGCACGGCCTGTGGCGGAGTGGATACACGACAATAACATTCGTGTAACGGACTGGCCTGCACAGATTCCTGGCCGTAATCCTATAGAACACCTTTGGGATGTTTGGGAATGCCGACTTCGTGCCAGGCCTCACCGACCGACATTGATACGTCTCCTCAGTGCAGCACTTTGTGTAAAAATGGGGTGCTATACCCAAAGAAACCTTCCAGCACCTGATTGAACGTATGCCTGCGAGAGTGGAAGCTGTCATCAAGGCTATGGGTGGGCCAACACCGTGTTGGATTCCAGCAATACCGATGGAGGCGCCACGAACTTGTAAGTCATTTTCACCCGGTGTGCCCGTATACTTTTGATCACATAGTGTATATCGTTCTTCTCTGGCACCATGATGATACGTTTTGGGCACACATGTCGAGTTTCTCAACGGTCTAAGCTATTTCGGTGTTTAATTGCGTCACTTGCGTGGCTCAGCACTAATTTGTGATTCTTGTCAGAAAAATACGTGGGTAATGGGTATGGGGGGAGGGGGGTGGGGGAATATTTAAGCGTGTTAGTTACCCTAGCAGCCAAAAGTGGGAGAAACAAGCGCATAACAGTTCGATGATGTGCCTAGAGAAAACGCCAAAATGATAGCGTTACAAGAAACTACCACAAAAGACATAAAATGTTGTACGTAATTTCAAGGCAGGCAAAGATTTGACGCGTCAATATCGAAAGAGTCTGAAAACAAATTTACGAAGGATTGTGAGATTGAGCTTATATTGCTTAAGATTACCATGTTCTCGAGAAAAAGGCACTGTTAAGAAATTGCTAAAATTAATATAATTAATGAAGAAATAAAGTGGCACAAAATAATCTATACGCTGCAGATTCAGGGAAGAGGAGAAATGTTTGAATTTCCGTCAGCAACTAGACTTGTTGGCGGATGACAGAGATAGGACTTCAGGTATGATTTTATCGATTGAAGTATACCAGTGATTTAGGACAAGGCTTTGAAAAACTAAATGAAGATACCTTTCCTTTATTTTAAATTATAAGATACTTCACTTAACGTTGCAGCTTCTGATGTCCAGGTATATATGCCAAGAGGCACATTTATCGCAACCCTTCAGCAAGACATTTATCTACGTATACAGAAAACACTATGTTAATGCTTTACATGTATCAGCATGAAATGTTTGTATAGGCGCTAACTCACGAGATTGAATTAATGTAAAGTAATTGTACCAAGAAACGTTATGCTGCGAAGTTCAGATGCCATAGCCCATACATTAGTCACCTTCCTCTGCTTGCAGATCTTCGTTACCGTTCCATGTTCGCCAACGAATGTTTAAGAATTATTGGGAAAATGGACCATGGTGTGAAACTAGCCCTCCAAGTGCTCCTCTTAAGCTGATTTCAGCTGTCAACACGAATATGACCCGATCATGAAATGCAAATGGTTCAAATGGCTCTGAGTACTACAAGGTCATCAGTCCCCTAGAACTTAGAACTACTTAAACCTAACTAACCTAAGGACATCACACACATCCATGCCAGAGGCAGAATGCGAACTAGCGACCGAAGCTGTCACTCGGTTCCAGACTGAAGCGCCTAGAACCGCTCGGCCACACCGGATGGCTGACCCGATTTTAACCGCCAACTGTGCGTCCGCGGTCGAGTTTTTGTGATTGAATGAAGTGCCCCTTCCCTTTACAACAGGCTGCCGTGTTACACAATGCAGGAAACATACACTGAAGCGCCGAAAAAACTGGTACAGGCATGCATATTTAAAAAGAGAAATTTGTAAACAGGCAGAATACGGTGCTGCTGTTGGCAGTCTGACGGAGTTGTTAGACCGGTTACATCTGCTACATAATGCAGGTTATCAAGATTTAAGTGAGTTTGAACATGGTGTTATAGTTGCCTCGCGAGCGATGTGACGTAGCATCTCCGAGGTAGCGATGAAGTGGGGATTTTCCCGTACGACCATTTCACGAGTGTATCGTGAATATCAGGAATCCGGTAAAACCTCAAATCTCCGACATCGCTGCGGCTGGAAAAGATCCTGCCGGATCGGGACCAACGACGACTGAAGAGAATCGTTCAACGTGCCAGAAGTGCAATCCTTCCCCAAACTGCTGCAGATTTCAATGCTAGGTCATCAACAAGTGTCAGCGTGCGAACCATTCGACGTAACATCATGTGGGATTTCAGAACCGAAGGCCCACTCGTGTACCCTTGATGACTGCACGACACAAAGCTTTACCCCTCGCCTGGTCTGTCAACACCGACACTGGACTGTTGATCACTGGAAACATGTTGCCTGGTTGGAGGAGTCTCCTTTTCATTGTATCGACCGGACGTCCATGTGTACTGGTATGGGGACAACCTCATGAAAGCAAGGACGCTGCATGGCAGCAGGGGGCTGTTCAAGCTGGTGGAGGCCCTGTAATGGTGTGGGGCGCGTGCAGCTGGAGGGATATGGACCCGTGATACGTCCACACACGACTGCGACAGGTGACACGTAGGTAAGCATCCTGTTTGACCACCTGCATCCATTTATGTTCATTGTGCATTCCGACGGACTTGGGAATTCCAGCAGGACAGTGCTTCACCTCACACGTCCAGAATTGATACGGAGTGGCTCCAGGAACACTCTTCCGAGTTTAAACACTTCTGCTCGTTACGAAACTCCCCAGACATGAACATTATTGAGCATATCTTGGATGCCTTGCAACAAGCTGCTCAGAAGAGATATCCACTCCCCTCCTACTCTTACGGTTTTATGGACAGATCTGCAGGATTTGTGGTGTCAGTTTCCTCCAGCACTACTTCAGACATTAGTCGAGTCCATGCCACGCCGTGTTGCGGCACTTCTGCGTGCTCGCGGGATCCCTACAAGATATTAGGCAGGTTACCTGTTTCTTTGGCTCCTCAGGGTAGCTTACAACTTTCAGATAGCACGGAAGGGCTACCAAGCTTACCATCCGCACCTGACATATGTGTAACTATCAGTACTAAGAGAGATTGGTGTACGTTGACGATCGAGATGACGCTCAGGAAATACTCTCCACCCTTATCCTCCATTAGATTGCGAAATACTGAGAATGAAACTTTATTTCAGCACATAGATTCGAACCGGTAATCTATATAAAGGTTCTAAACCCCAAACTCTCTTTAGTCAGTCATGATATGATCGCTTGTGACACTTTTACAACTGTTGCTAACGCACAAAAAGAAAAAAAAAATCACTTTGCGGCCCGATCTGTTTAAGAAGTAAAATTATTATTCTGCCTTTATTAGCACCATATAAAATAAAAATCTGTTGTAAAAGCACCTCCTCTCTTTGTATCTAAGAACTGAACTCGAGCCTCGTAATAGTTTCCAACAACAGACTCATTAGTGAAGCTAGACGTTGCTTGGTATTATGAGAGGCCAGGATGAAGCCCGATACATGTTATCTTTGCGATGTTATATAAGAGACACCTCATTACGCCGTCCGCAGAATACTCCAAAGGAGACTGCACATCTTTGTTTCTCGAGGAAAGCTATACCACCGCTTCCTAGTGAAAAATATTAAAAAATAAGCCTCTCTTGCTGGTGAAGATTTCAAGATGGCTGTAAAAGAGGCATATTGTTTACTAACTGTTTTGTACTTTTAAACGAGTATTGGAATGTCTTGTTTAGAAGCCCGAGTTCATTGTGCAGATGAAGGTGCTTACAGTATGAATAAACTGGATCAGATTATTAGTTACTCATCCATATGGTTAAGAGGATGCTTCAGTAGTGACTCCGAAAATGGGCAGTCAGTTTTACTGCGAACTTATTCTTCAAATGGGATCTGGTAATGGTGTGTAGAATATGACACACATAATCCAACGAAAAAGAAATGATATGATTACAGAAAATCAGTTCACCGTAGATGCCGCTAGGTCCCTATACGGGATTTCCAAGAGATTCATCCGATTGCTTCAATATGAAGTAGAGTAATGTTATTTCCGAAATACATCTGTCTAGGTAACGTATGTAAGTGTTTATAATTGCAAGATACAGGCTCATGTAAGCACGAGACAAACCATTGCAAATGTGGAATGGTGGTACATTAATAACCAGTGTAACTGCCTCAATGTTGAATGCATGCATGCAAACGTACTTCTATTTTGTTGTGCAGGTCCCGGATGTCACTTTTTGGGATGGAGTTGCGTGACTGTGGTTCAAATGGCTCTGAGCACTACGCGACTTAACTTCTAAGGTCATCAGTCGCCTAGAACTTAGAACTAATTAAACCTAACTAACCTAAGGACATCACACACATCCATGCCCGAGGCAGGATTCGAACCTGCGACCGTAGCGGTCGCTCGGGTCCAGACTGTAGCGCCTAGAACCGCACGGCCACTCCGGCCGGCGCGTGGCTGTGGCTCTTGGTGGGTCAATACAGGGATGGTTAATACTGTCTGTGTATGAGAGTTGTCGTCTATTGATGTCGCAGTATACTCGACTGGACACTGATATGGTTATGGAGCAGGCCAAGGCAACATGTCGACAGTCTGTAGACCACATTGGGTTACAACAGCGGTATCTGGGCGAGCATCGTCCTGAAATCGTGAATGGCAGCACGAAAGTTCGAATCACCAGTACAAATTTGCGGTCATTGTGCGTAGGATAACCACGAAAGAGCTCCTGCTGTCATACAGAATCGCTCTATGGACGATAACTTCGGGTGTAGGTCCAATGTGTCTAGGATTGAGGTAGATTGGTTGTAGACCCTCATCTGGTCTCCTTCGAACCAACACTCGGCCCTCACTGGCACCAACATAGAACCGGATTTTATCAGAAAGCACAACCGATCTTTGCCGTGTCCTCCAATAAAATCTCGCTTGACATGGTTGAAGTCACAAATGCATAAATGCTGTTGGTTTGTGGTCAGTGGAATGCACGCTACAGAGCGTCTGGCTCGGAGCTGTCCATAAAGTAACCAGTTTGTAACGGTTCGTTGTGTCTCTGTGGTGCCAACTGCTGCTCAGACTGCTGCTGCAGTTGCAGTACGATGCGCCAGAGCCATACGTTCAACACGTTCGTGGAGTTACAACGTCCGCTTCATTCACTGCCACCGCCTATCATCAAGGAGTGAGGGTCTGAGGATGGTTAAAAAGGGGGAAAACTGGTTACCATCGAAATTCAGTTTTTTGTGGCCGAGTCTGATGGTTTCTATTTTTAAAGTACACTTTTCCAGACCGCTGATCTCTAGGAAACAGTCTCAGAAAGTACGCCTACCAAATTTTGTTTATGTCGCACAACTGCTTCTTGGAGTTACGATTTTTCTTTCCGTCAGTCTAGATACTTGACGTAAATTTTGCCTAATGCATCGAAACTGAAAACTTACCTTCCAACACGTGGTCGCCGGTAAAGGATCTCTCTGGTGCAGTTAGCATACACGTTCATGACCAAATGTGCATTCGTCTAGTAACTATAGGATTTTAGTGTTCCCCATTCCAACAGGTGCAATTTAGTTATAATTTTACGATATGATTTTCGTCGAGAAAACAGCATGTCACATGCTACGGTGCTCGAACAGGGCACCATTCAGAATATTTTTGCAGGTAGTAGATAGAAGCTCTCTCATCGTGCCAGATGATTCAGTTCATAAAAGTTCTTCGTAACATACAATGAGTAGCCGGGAAACCGGGAGTGGCTCAAGCACTTTTTATTCCAGTCTATCCATGTCCTCCTTCTCCACTCTCTATCCATGCCTCTTGTCTGTAGACATGTTCTCTTCCCCTCCCTCTCTCTGTCCATCTTCCTGCTCACACCTGTTTCAGTCCACCTCATTCTCTTGACCATCTCATCCTCCCCCTCTTTCCATCCTCTCCTCCGCCTCTATCCATCTCCTCTTCTCCCCTCTCCCTGTCCACCTCCTCCTGTAGCCTCTAACTGTCCATCTTCTGCCCCTCCCTCTCTATGTCCAACTCCTACCCCTTTCTCTGTACATCTCCTTATCCCCTATCAGTCCATGTCCCCCCCATCTCTATCATCCCGCTATCGCCCCCATCTCTACACTAATGGCAGGTTGGTGATTACCAAGTTTGACTCAAATCGATCAAGGTACTTAAAAGAACATGTTGAACATATGATTATGTGGTATATATCGAACACTATTCCTTTTTCAGTCAGCAGTCTTCTGACTCTTTTGATGTGACCGCCACGAAATTCTTTCCAGTGCCACACTTTTCACCTCGGAATAGCAACTGAAACCTACATCCTCTGTTGTTTGCTGTATGTATTCATCTACAGTTTTTGCCAGGTCCCTCTAGTACCATGGAAGTCATTACCTGATGTCTTAACAGCACTTCACACATATTCCTTTCCTCTCCAATAACGCACAGAACCTCCTCATCCCTCACATCAGTCCACCCCATTTTCAACATTCTTCTGCAGCATCACATCTCAAATTTTTCGATTGTTTCCTGTTCCAATTTTCCCACAGTCTATGTTTCACTACCATATAATGCTGTGTTGCAAACGTACATTCTCAGAAATTTCTTCCTCAAAATAAGACTGATGTTTGATACTAGTAGACTTCTCTTTGCCAGGAATGTCCTTTTTGCTAGTTTGCTTTTGATGTCCTCCTTGCTCCATCCGTCATTGGTTATTTTGCTGCCTAGGTAACAGAATTCCTTAACTTCATCTACCTTATGACGATCAATCCCGATGTTAAGTTTCTCGCTGTTCTCATTTCTGCTATTTCTCATTACCTTCATGTTTCTTCGATTTAATCTCAGTCCATATTATGTATTCATTAGATTGTTCATTCCATTCAGTAGATCGTGTAATTCTTCTTCACTTCCACTCAGGATAGTAATATCATCAGCACATCGTATCATTGACATCCGTTCACCTCCAATTTTAATTTCACTCCTAAACCTTTATTTTATTTCCATCACTGCTCTTTCGATGCACGGATTGAAAAGTAGGGGTGAAACACTACATCCGTGTCTCATACCCTTTTTAATCCAAGCACTTCGTTCTTGGTCGTCCACTCTCATTATTCCCTCTTGGCTCTTGCACATATTGTGAATTACCGGTCTCCCCCTATAGCTTACCCTGTATTTCTCAGAATTTCGAACATTTTGCGGCATGTTACACTGTCGAACGCTTTTCCCATATCGACAAATCCTATGAACGTGTCTTGATTTTCCTATAGTCTTGCTTCCATTATCAACCGCAATGTCAGAATTGCTTCTGTTGTGCCTTTAGCGTACCTAAAATCAAACCGATCCGCATCTAACAGATCCTCTGTTTTCTTTTCCGTTCTTCTGTATATTATTCTTGTTAGCAATATGGGTGCTTGAGCTGTGAAGCTGACTTTGCGATAATTCTCGCACTTGTAGACCCTTGCGGTCTTCAGAATTGTGTGGTTGATATTTATTCGAAAATTATATGGTATGTCACCAGACTCATACATTCTACACATAAACGTGAATAGTCGTTTTGTTAGCACTTCCCCGAATATTTTCCAAAATTCGGATGGAGTGTTATCTACCCCTTTTGCCTAATTTAATCTTAAGTCCTCCAAAACGTTTGATCCCCCATCTCTTCTACATCGACTCCTGTTTCTTCTTCTATCACAT
This sequence comes from Schistocerca nitens, assembly GCF_023898315.1. Lineage (NCBI taxonomy): Eukaryota > Metazoa > Arthropoda > Insecta > Orthoptera > Acrididae > Schistocerca > Schistocerca nitens. The sequence goes on along the minus strand of NC_064622.1, from coordinate 181,472,482 downwards.
CCGACAAATCTTCCTCCTCACAGAGGCTTTGAATGTACTCTTTCCACCTACCCGCTCTCTCCTCTGCATTTAACAGTGGAATTCAAGCTACTCTCTTAATGTTAACACCGTTGCTTTTAATTTCACCAAAGGTAATTTTAACTTTCCTATATGCTGAGTCAGTCCTTCTGGCAGTTATTTCCTTTTAGATTTCTTCACGATTTCATGTAGACATTTCACCTTTACTTCCCTGCACTTCTGATTTATACCATTCCTCGGTAACTTCTACTGCTGTATTCCTGAATTTCCCTGGAAATTTTTGTACTTCCTTCTTTCAGCCAGCTGGTGTGGCCTAGCCGTTCTAGGCGCTTCAGTCTGGAACCGCGCGACCGCTACGGTCGCAAGTTCGAATCCTGCCTCGGACATGGATGTGTGTGATGTCCTTAGGTTAGTTAGGTTTAAGTAGTTCTAAGTTCTAGGAGACTGATGACCTCAGATATTATGTCCCGTTCTTTCATCGATCAGCTGAAGTGTTTCTTGTGTCGCTCATGATTCCTTCGCGTTTAGCTTCTTTGTACGTATGGTTTTCCTTCCAACTTCTGTGATTGCCTTTTTAGAGATGTCCATTCCTCTTCAACTGTACCGCCTACTGAGCTATTCCTGATTGCTGTATCTATAGCTTTAGAGAATTTCAACCGTATCTCGTCATTCCTTAGTACTTTCGTATCCCACTTCTTTTTTTGTGTATTGGTTCTTCCTGACTAATGTCTTAAACTTAAGTCTGTTCTTCAGCACTACTATATTGTGATCTGAGTCTACATCTGCTCCTAGGTACACCTTACAGTCCAGTATCTGATTTCGAATCCTCTGTCTGACCATGATGTAATCCAACTGAAATCTTCCCGTATCACCCGGCATTTCCCAAGTGTACTTCCTCCCCTTGTGATTCTTGAACAGAGTATTCGCTATTACTAGCTGAAATTTATTACAGAACTCAATTAGTCTTTCTCCTCTCTCATTCCTTCCCTCAAGCCCATGTTATCCTAGAACCTTTTCTTTTATTTCTTCCCCTACAACTGCATTCCAGTCCCCCGTGACTATTAGATTATCATCTGTCCTTACGTAATGTATTATCCTTTCTATATCCTCATAAACTTTCACCATCTCTTCATATGCAGCTGAACATCATCATGTATACCGTCGTTGTCGGTGTTGGTTTGCTGTCTATTCTGATAAGAAGGACCCTGTCACTGGACTGTTCGTAGTAAGACACTTTCTGCCCTTCCTTCCTATTTATAAGGATTCCAACTCCCGTTATACCATTTTCTACAGCTGTTGATATAACCCTGTTGTACTACGATACAATGCTATGATCCAGACGTACATTCTCAGAAATTTCTCCCTCAAATTAAGACTCATGTTTGATAGCAGCAACTTCACCGAGCCAGGATTGTCCTTTTCTCCAATGCTAGTCTGCTTTCTTATGTCGAGTTTTCTTTCCGTTCCATTGTTCCGTATATTGTACTTATTAGCAGCTTGGATGAATGAGGTCTTTAGCTGATTGTGCGGCAGTTTTCGCTCTTGCCGCCTCTTGCTATCTTCGAAACTGTGTGGATGAAATTTTTCCAAAAGTTTTTCTGTGTATCGCTAGTGTCATACATTCTACACACCACAGGTATTATTCTTTTTGTTGGAACTTCCCTAATGCCTTTAGAAATTTCGATGGAGTGTTATCTATCCCTTCTGCCTTATATGATCTTGAATCGTCCAACGCTCTTTTGAAGTCTGATTCTAATATTAGGTCGCCTATCTATTCCGTGTCGACTCCTGTTTTCTCTTCCATCACATTATCAGACAAGTCCTCCCACTCATAGAGGCCTTCGATATACTCATACCATCTATCCCCTCTTTCTTCTGAGGTTCACCAAGAACTACCATGATTACTATTATTTTTGTATTTGCAAACTGAAGGCTTCAATACGGAAAATAAAAAAGGGTATGGTTTATCCTGTTTGGAGTCTGCTATAAGATCTGTACCACATGGTCCCGGTGTTCCTGTACCTATCCCTCGCAAGAATCTTCAGATAATGTATTCCGAATGAAGATACATACATCAGATGAGTCTACTGACAATTCTGATTGCTCAGGTGGACAATACATGCCCGAACGTTTCACACAACTTATGTTATGGTGTTTGGAAACTGTTGGAACTGTTTGAAAATCTCCCACAGAATACTTCAGAACTTCTACCTTCAAGGTTGTGAGAAAATAACTGCTGGCTCTAAGAACAAGTGTAACATCTTACAGACACAGACTGAAATACTTCGAAGACGAATCTTAGCAGGATTATACCGCATTAACACTCTAAACCATATTAACAAGTTAGGAAGCTCTTCATTGATTCAAGTAAGAGAAATTTAAAAGGGCGTTGTTACATAACGGCAACATTCTAGCATCAATCCCAGTAGCTCATTCTGTCCATCTCAATTAGACATACGAAAATACTGAGATGCTGTTCAGAAAAGTAAATTTCAGTGAACTTCAATGGACTTCTGCTGTGATTTGAAGGTTTTGTGTTTGTTGGCAGAACAACAGTAGGATTATACTAAGTGCCCATGTTACCTTTGTGACTGGTACAGCAGAAATAAAAAGAACCATTGGTTAACATAACAAGGGACTCGAAGAAATACACTGATTCTAGGATCCAAGATCATTATTAGGAAAAGTTTAGTAGCTCCCTAGAAAATTCTCCTACGACCCTCGCAATATTAAATTGGCGCTAATAAAGCAATTTACAAAGGCACTAGATAAAAATGGTAATTGCTTTAAACACCTAACCAATAACTTTTCTGCACTCTCAAAGACGAAAGAATGTATATTTGTGGGGCCGCAGATCAGGGAACTAAGGAAAGATAAAAATTTTGATAACTTGTTCCTGGAAAATAAAAAAGACTCATTCTACGTCGAACGTGAGAACAATATGCTGCAAAAATATATAGACGTAGCACGCGACGTGAGTCGAAGGTCAACTTGTGTAAACATTTATTCACATTTGGAAAAGCCGGCCGTTGTGGCCGAGCGGCTTTACGCGCTTCAGTCTGGAACCGCGCGACCGCTACGGTTGCAGGTTCGAATCCTATCTCGGGTATGGATGTGTGTCATGTCCTTAGGTTAGTTAGGTTTAAGTAGTTCTAAGTTCTAGGGGACTGATGACCTCACATGCTAAGTCCCACAGTGCTCAGAGCCATTTGAACCACATTTGGACAAGTTCCCAGGAAACCATGGGGAAGTGAGTAAAGAATAGGGTGGGAGACGATATAGGGGCGAATGAGCACATCCACGATGACCGACAGTTGTTGGTTACTGCAATACGATAGTCCTGCACAACAGAAGAGAACATTTGCTATGAGAAGCTTTCGTCCAAACTTGCTCACAAGCATGAACAGGACTGAATTTGATGTTTTTTCTTTGAATTTTGTGTGTTACAGTAAGTCTTAAGTCAGTGTGTTTCTTTATGTATGTGCACTACATTCTATCTCTTCTATATAATTCATGTTTAGTGCATTATATTGATCTGATGCAAGTTGTGAAATTTTGTTGTAAGTAACTTTTTAATAATGTTGAAACGGAATTGTGTTATGGTAATCATACAGCCTCAAAACAGAAACTAAGTTATTTGACTTCAAAAGGTCATCAAACTTTTTTGTTGGTTTGTGTAATAAGTCATACACCTAACAAATTTGGTTGAAATTACTCCAGGTGTTTATGAGTTATGCTACAGTGTCACCTCCATTCACTCGAATGTGCTGGTTCTTAACCTACTGCGCTTCTTTCCAGACAGTAAGTAACAAGTAAACCCCCAATTCTTTAAGAAATAGAACTATATTGTATAAAACAGCTTCAAACTTCTGATCACTTTATACATCAATTATTGTGTTTAATGATTGTTTTCGGGCACGTAAGGAAGAAAAAGCTTGCGAAAAAGTTTCAATTTACTTTTAAAGTTCGTTTCAAGTCACTAACTGCATTTATTACCAAACACAAGTTGTGTATATTTTCGGTAATTTGCTCTCCGATTTAAGAAAAGCTACTTTCTACGCATCTCAGGTTTTGTGACGTGATATCTGCTGAACTATTTGTCGTACAGTGACATAAGTTCGCAGCTACATATCGTGGTATATGTGAAGATTGCCAGCAGAATTTGTTACGAATAGAGTTAATGGTAATAAAGTAATAAATTAAATGAACAGCCAAAACGTAGTATGCGATAAACGTTTTTTGATTTCATCATTTTGTGTGTGTGTGGGAAAGGGGGAGGGTGAGGGAGGGGAGGGGGGGTGGGAGTTCACAGAAAAGGAGTTTCGTCAAGATTTGAAATTCTGTATTAAGCTTTTTTTACCTTTCTTTTTGCAAGTCGCTACGTGCTCTCATTCTCAAATGTTGGATGAATATAGAGTTTGTTTTTATGCCTAGTGTTGCGCTTCTTTGTCACCGACATCCTCTTGTTGTTGTGGTCTTCAGTCCTGAGACTGGTTTGATGCAGCTCTCCATGCTACTCTATCCTGTGCAAGCTTCTTCATCTCCCAGTACCTACTGCAACCTACATCCTTCTGAATCTGCTTACTGTATTCATCTCTTTGTCTCCTTCTACGATTTTTACCCTCCACGCTGCCCTCCAATGCTAAATTTGTGATCCCTTGATGCCTCAAAACATGTCGTACCAACCGATCCCTTCTTCTAGTCAAGTTGTGCCACAAACTTCTCTTTTCCCCAATCCTGTTCAATACCTCCTCATTAGTTACGTGATCTACCTATCTAATCTTCAGCATTCTTCCGTAGCATCACATCTCGAAAGCTTCTATTCTCTTCTTGTCCAAACTAGTTATCGTCTATGTTTCATTTCCATACATGGCTACACTCCATACAAATACTTTCAGAAACGACTTCCTGACACTTAAATCTATACTCGATGTTAACAACTTCCTCTTCTTCAGAAACGATTTCCTTGCCATTGTCAGTCTACATTTTATATCCTCTCTACTTCGACCATCATCAGTTATTTTACTCCCTAAATAGCAAATCTCCTTTACTACTTTAAGTGTCTCATTTCCTAATCCAATTCCCTCAGCATCACCAGACTTAATTCGACTACATTCCATTATCCTCGTTTTGCTTTTGTTGATATTCATCTTATATCCTCCTTTCAAGACACTGTCCATTCCGTTCAACTGCTCTTCCACGTCCTTTGCTGTCTGTGACAGAATTACAATGTCATCGGTGAACCTCAAAGTTTTTACTTCTTCTCCATGAATTTTAATACCTACTCAGAATTTTTCTTTTGTTTTCTTTACTGCTTGCTCAATATACAGATTGAATAACATCGGAGAGAGGCTACAACCCTGTCTCACTCCTTTCCCAACCACTGCTTCCCCTTCATGCCCCTCGACTCTTATAACTGCCATCTGGTTTCTGTACAAATTGCAAATAGCCTTCCACTCCCTGTGTTTTACCCCTGCCACCTTCAGAATTTGAGAAACAGTATTCCAGTTAACATTGTCAAAAGCTTTCTCTAAGTCTACAAATGCTAGAAACGTAGGTTTGCCTTTTCTTAATCTTTCTTCTAAGATAAGTCGTAAGGTTAGTATTGCCTCACGTGTTCCAACATTTCTACGGAATCCAAACTGATCTTCCCCGAGGTCCGCTTCTACAAGTTTTTCCATTCGTCTGTAAAGAATTCGCGTTAGTATTTTGCAGCTGTGACTAATTAAACTGATAGTTCGGTAATTTTCACATCTGTCAACACCTGCTTTCTTTGGGATTGGAATTATTATATTCTTCTTGAAGTCTGAGGGTATTTCGCCTGTCTCATACATCTTGCTCACCATATGGTAGAGTTTTGTCATGACTGGCTCTCCCAAGGCCATCAGTAGTTCTAATGGAATGTTGTCTACTCCCGGGGCCTTGTTTCGACTCAGGTCTTTCAGTGCTCTGTCAAACTCTTCACGCAGTATCTTATCTCCCATTTCGTCTTCATCTACATCCTCTTCCATTTCCATAATATTGTCCTCAAGTACATCGCCCTTGTATAAACCCTCTATATACTCCTTACACCTTTCTGCCTTCCCTTCTTTGCTTAGAACTGGGTTGCCATCAGAGCTCTTGATATTCATACAAGTGGTTCTCTTCTCTCCAAAGGTCTCTTTAATTTTCCTGTAGGCAGTATCTATCTTACCCCTAGTGAGACAAGCCTCTACATCCTTACATTTGTCCTCTAGCCATCCCTGCTTAGCCATTTTGCACTTCCTGTCGATCTAATTTTTGAGACGTTTGTATTCCTTTTTGCCTGCTTCATTTACTGCATTTTTATATTTTCTCCTTTCATCAATTAAATTCAATATTTCTTCTGTTACCCAAGGATTTCTATTAGCCCTCGTCTTTTTACCTACTTGATCGTCTGCTGCCTTCACTACTTCATCCCTCAGTGCTACCCATTCTTCTTCTACTGTATTTCTTTCCCCCATTCCTGTCAATTGTTCCCTTATGCTCTCCCTGAAACTCTCTACAACCTCTGGTTCTTTCAGTTTATCGGGGTCCCATCTCCTTAAATTCCCACCTTTTTGCAGTTTCTTAAGTTTCAATCTGCAGTTCATAACCAATAGATTGTGGTCAGAATCCACATCTGCCCCTGGAAATGTCTTACAATTTAAAACCTGGTTCCTAAATCTCTGTCTTACCATTATATAAGCTATCTGATACCGACATCCTATCCACTTTGAAAGATAGGTGCTTCTTACCCTCACAGTGTTTATTTCCAAATAGCAAGTGGCATGTGTACCAAGTTTGACTGAAATCGGTCCAATAGTTTAGGGGTTACATACATAAATTTTTAAAAGATGTAGAGGTAGATTTGTGTATAGTCCTGTAAATTTTGGCATGGAAATGGACGATAATTTCGTTCCGTGTCTAGTATTCAGCGATGAGGCTACATTCAATTCAAGTGGAAAAGCTTAACTGCCATAGCTTGGCAACGTGCGGTACTCAGGAACCACATAAGATAATCGAACACCTGCCAGAAACCCTCTAAAGTTGAAGTCTTTAGCAAAGTTTCCGGATAACAGATTTACAGCTCAACCTTTTTTACAGAAAATACGGTTACAGGAATCGCGTACCTGGACGTTTTGGACATTTGGCGTTTTCCACGTATTCGACAAACAGGCTAAAACCTTCATTTTCCAATATTCTTACGGCATGCGGTAATTCTTGGTGAGAGTTTGTGGAAGACTACATCTATGGGCCTTGCAATACAGCCAACTTTGAATGCACCAAGACGCCGCATAGCTACAGAAATGAATGAAGTAGTGTCAAACACGCTAACAGAAGTATATGACGAGTTTGTCGTTTCGTTGGTTGTAATGCGACCAGTGGCGGGAACAATGAATACTTCTGAACGATAAATAAATATTTTATCCTAAACGCAATTGTAGAAGAAGCATCTAAAAGATATTTCTTTTAGAATACTGGATGGATCTTTAACACAAAAACTTTTCATTCCTATATGTACACTATGTGATCAAAAGTGCCCGCATACCCCCAAAAACATACGTTTTTCATGTTATGTGCATTGTGCTGCCACCTACTGTCACGTTCTCCATATCAGCGACCTCAGTAGTCATTAGATTTCGTGATAGAACAGAATGGGGCACTCCGCGGAACTCACTGATTTCGAACGTGGTCAGGTGATTGGGTGTCAATTGTGTCATACGTCTGTACGCGAGATTTCCACACTCCTAAACATCCCTAGGTCCTCAGTTTCCAATGTGATAGTGAAGTGGAAATGAGGAGACACTTTCAACACAAACGGTTAAAGGCCGTCCTCGTCTGTTGACTGAAAGAGACCGCCGACAGTTGAAGAGGGTTGTAATGTGTAACAGGCAGACATCTATCCAGAACATCACACAGGAATTCCAACTGCATCAGGAACGACTGCAAGGACAGTAACAGTTAGGCGGGAGGTGAGAAAACTTGGATTTCAGGGTCGAGCGGCTGCTCATAAGCCACACATCACGCCGGCAAATGCCAAACGCCGTCTCGTTTGGTGTAAGGAGCGTAAACATTGGACGACAATACAGTGGAAAAACGTTGCGAGGAGTGATGAATCACGGTACACAATGTGGCGATCCGATGGCAGGGTATGGGGATAGCGATTGCCCGGTGAACGTCATCTGCCAGCGTGTGTAGTGCCAACAGTAAAATTCGGAGGCAGTGGTGTTATGATGTGGTCGTGTTTTTTATGGAGGGGTCTTGCACCCTCGTTGTTTTGCCTAGCACTATCACAGCATAGGCCTACACTGATGTTTTAAGCACTCTCCTTGATTCCCTCTGTTGAAGAGTAATTCGAGGATGGCGACTGCGTCTTTCAAGACGATCGAGCGCCTGTCCATAATGCACGGCCTGTGGCGGAGTGGATACACGACGATAACATTCCTGTAATTGACTGGCCTGCATAGAGTCCTGACCTGTATCCTATAGAACACCTTTGGCATGTTTTGGAACGCCGACTTCGTGCCAGGCCTCACCGACCGACATCGATACCTCTCCTCGGTGCAGCACTCCTTGAAGAATGGGCTGCAATTCCCCAAGAAACCTTCCAGCACCTGATTTAACGTATCATCAATTCTCCCGGCAGTTTAAAAGGAGGCGGGCAGCAGTGTGTTGTCGATATAGAAACATTAACAGCATAATTGGTCGGTCAGGAGAGCTGAGCGATTTCGAACGCGGTCGGGTCATTGTATGTCACCTGAGTAACATGGACATTTGAAGGCTTCTAAGGCTGCGCAGTTCGAATGTTAGTGAAGTCACTATGATATGGAAACGTGAAGGAACAAATACAGATGAATTAAAACCACGCAGATATATTGTACTGACAGCGACCGTCGAGGATTGCTGAGGGTGACTTTAAAAAATCACCTGATATCAGCGGAAGGAATCACTCCAGAGGTCGAAAGTGCTACTAGCGGCCGATATAGCACAACGAATTAGCGTAGGGAGTTAAAAAGAATGGACTACAAAGGTTGAGGTGGTGATCATAATCCATACATTCCTACGCTCACTTCTTAGAGACGCTTGAGGTGGTATAAAGAGCGACACCAAGTGTCATTGTATGGCTGAAAACGAGTGATATGGAACGATGAATGACGATATACACTGTGTCAATCCGATGGGAGGGTTCGGTTTTGGCAAATGCTTGGTAACGTTACCTGGCATCGTGTGTAGTTCCAACAGTGAAGTACGGAGGAGGTAATGTTACGGAATGGGGACGATCTCATTGTTTGGATTGTGGATATGTTGCCCACATTTTGCGCTTAAGAATACGATAAATGCGGAACAACATGAACACATTTTACGGCATTGAGTACAGTGTACAGTAAAGAACAGCTACTGATCAGTCTGTCAGCATGAAAATTCACTCTGTCCTAGACATCAGCTCTAAGGAGATGGTTTGTGGACAATAACATTCCTGAAATAGACTCGCCCGCCCAAAATCTCGACCTCCGCCCAATGGAACATCTCTGAGGTGAGTAAGAACGTAGACTCCGCTCCAGGCCCCACCGTGTGTAATCGTTACCTTCTCAGGTTTCGGCTCTTGAGGTAGACTAGGCTGCCATTCCTCCACAGATATTCGCCTTTGAAATTGGTCCCATCAGAATGAAAACTATGATAAATGTGGAGGGTGAACACACATCTCCACTAATGGGTGTCCGGAAACTTTTGATCATATAGTGCAGGCCGGGGTGGCCGAGCGGTTCTAGGCGCTACAGTCTGGAACAGAGCGGCCGCTTCGGTCGCCGGTTCGAATCCTTCCTCGGGCATGGATGTGTGTGATATCCGTAGGTTAGTTAGGTTGAAGTAGTTCTAAGTTCTAGGGGACTGATGACCTCAGATGTTAAGTCCCTTAGTGCTCAGAGCCATTTGATCAGATAGTACATAGTCTTGCGAAATCAGCAAATCTGTCTGCAACAATCTGTATGTCAACGTTAATGTTACAGACGACTGAGGACAATGTAATGGACGTGTTGACAGAAAAATGTGGCCTTTTCTCTTTCCTCTATTATAAGGCGGAGTGCGTCTGCAACTAATCACTGCATCTACACCTGTCTTATCCATGTACATCCGCATCGAATTGAACCACAGGAACTAATGGCCTTGGAGAGTGCCACTACTACCTCGTAGAGAACACTAATTTGCCCTCAAAAGTCGTCAGACTTTGCACTGGTCATGAACTTGATATGAGTTCAATCGGTACAGCCGCACGCCGCAAAATTTAACTTGTGTGAACAGCCACGTGCTGACTACACTAGCTGCCGACGAGTATCAGGGCTGTAACAGCGATCAGATGGGCCGCAATTCAACAGGCTACTTATCAGTCAAATCCTGTAAAACAATATATCATCAATCGCTTAACCTTCGACAATCATCTGCTTGATAAGGTGTGCAACAGCCTCCACATTGCACTAGCAGTCTTTTTTATCGTGATTCAAAGGCTACAGAAAATAGATTGCGCACAGTAAGTGTGTGGTTGGACGCTTGAAGTTTGGGAAAATGTAGCGTTGGCTAACAGTTTGTGGTACACGTCGAAATCATGCCACTCGTTGGAAATTTAATCCTGGATGTTCAAGAAAAATGTTAAACCCACCTTTCCCTGACATTTCTCCAAATTTGTTAATCTTAGATCCCTAAATACGCTATCTGAATGGAGCCACTGTATTTCGGTTGTGGCAAAACTCTTGCAAGAAAAACTAGGGGTTATTCTGAAATTATTCGGGACGGTTAATCATAGATTTTTACTATATTTGTAGTTTACAGAGATTTATTACAACAGTGTATTGGACCTCTTCACCTGATTGTGGGCACTAAATTACAGTTATTTACCTTCACGATCAGCCAGCAGTCGTTACCGCAATTGTCAGTTCTCTGCAGGTGTCCAGCATTTCGCTACAGTCTTTTGCCGTTGTAACTTTCCTACAGACATCTTCATCGGTGAATAGCTTCATGGGTCTACCAATTACACTTACAAAATTAGTAATATACATCGAAAACAGTAACTACTCTGTAACACTACATTGAGGTAATTCCAAATTACCTTTATTTCCTGACTGTGTTTCACCAAGAACGACTTTTGTTGAGTTGTATCAACAAGGGAGTTCTCAATCCAATCACAGATCTGATCCGATACTCAGTAACTGAGGCCTTAACACATACAGCATCATATCTCATTACTGAACTACTAGGTTGGTGGTTAAATTTGCTACGTTTTTCCATAAATTTAATAAACACAACATATTCAGGCAATAGGGAATTTAGTCGTCGATGATATACTCTCCTTCACTATTTACAACAGTCTGCCAACGCTGGGATAACTTATGATTCTGTGACAGCAGCAATCACATGGTTTTTATGTTGGTTGGTTGGTTGGTTGTTTCGGGGAAGGAGACCAGACAGCGAGGTCATCGGTCTCATCGGATTGGGGAAGGACGGGGAAGGAAGTCGGCCGTGCCCTTTGAAAGGAACCATCCCGGCATTTGCCTGGAGCGATTTAGGGAAATCACGGAAAACCTAAATCAGGATGGCCGGACGCGGGATTGACCGTCGTCCTCCCGAATGCGAGTCCAGTGTCTAACCACTGCGCCACCTCGCTCGGTCATGGTTTTTAGCCGAAGAACTCGTCCAGACATGTTAGGAGCGCGTTTCCATCCGGAAAAGAAGTTCCTTGAAGGCTGTTCAATAGAGAACAGAACAAGGAAAAGTCGGAGGATGCAAGATGAAGTGAATAAAGTGGAGGCGGAATGACCTCCCAATCCAACTCCTGTATAGCGTTTTTTGTCTGTCTACCAGAATGCGGCGGGCACCATAGTGGGGGAGCATCACTTCACACAGTCTTCCTGGTCGTTCTTCAGAGACTGCGAGTTTGTAAGGCGATTCACTTGTTGACAATAAATGTCAAAAGAAATTGTTATACCTAGGAGAAGCAATTCGTAGTACTCTACATCGTCGCTGTTCCACTATAACATTATCTTTTGTGGATGCACGCAAGTCCTTGTACGGGGGATTACTGGTTTGTTACGGCTCAAAAACTTCTTTCTCTTCATTGTGTTAACATGAAAGCACAATGGAAATGGAAATGAGCCTCATTGGCTGGGAGGTCCGGCCACCTTGGTGCAGGTCTTATTAAATTCGACGCCACTTTGGGCGAACTGCACACCGGATGATGATGAAGTGATGATGAAGACAGCAGAACATCCAGTCGCCGAGCGGAGAAAATACCCGACCCAGCCGGGAATCGAACCCGGGTCGGGAGGACGGCAATCCGTCACGCTGACCCTCAGCTATCGGGGCGGACATAAAAGGACAATTTCTCGTCACGACTAACAATACAGTATAGGAATGACCGGTATTGTTCACGAGCCAATTGATAATGAGCGACCAAATATGCGCATATGTCCACCTGTTGATTTTTGTGATTTTGGCTTAGAGCATGCGGTACCCATACACTCGGTTTTTGAAACTTCCCCGCTGCATGCAAATGTCATACGATGTTGAACCATCACAGTTCGCCATATCAGACAGTTCTCAAGTGCACAGTCGTGGATTATTGTGCATTAATGCATTTAAACGATCTTCACCAAACCCCGAATATCTTCCTGAACGAGGAATTACAAATATCAAAACGATGCTACTTAAAACGAGAAAACCATTTTCTTCTCGTGCTCTGTCCAATGACATTATCACCTTACGCGGTACAAATGTTTCTGGCTGCCTCTACTGCTGTCAGAGTTGTGCTCAACATCGCTGCACGAACTACCCAAGTCGACTGCCCTCCCCAACACAAACCTCAATTCGTATCTTCAGCTTTTTTTCCCACTATATTGTCACTATTGCCAGGGATCTCCGGTATTGGAACAGCACCCCAGCGATGGACGTAATGGGAAAGTCCTGTACCATAGTGTGAACTTATAGATCTTGCAATTAAAGTTCTCCCTGAGAGATTTAAGTCTCATCGTTATCTGCGATAATGATGGAAGCAGAAGAATGGAATTAAAATTTGTACTGCGGCCGGGACTCGTACCTGGGTTTCCATTCTTAGCAGCCAGATATGCTAATCATCACACCATCGCAGCGCTGTTGTCAACAGTTCAAAAATGGCTCTGAGCACTACGGGACTTAACATCTATGGTCATCAGTCCTCTAGAACTTAGAACTACTTAAACCTAACTAACCTAAGGACATCACACAACACCCACTCATCACGAGGCAGAGAAAATCCCTGACCCCCGCCGGGAATCGAACCCGGGAACCGGGGCGCGGGAAGCGGGAACGCTACCTCACGACCACGAGCTGCGGACTGTTGTCAACAGTGCTGCACGAACTACAAAAGTCGATTGCCCTCCCAAACACAGATTTCTATTCATATCTGCAGCTTATTTTTCCCCTACATTGTCACCGTTGAATATGTAAAACCAACACTGAACCACAAGTAAGAAATGGCAATCGATAAATAAATCCATAGCAACCGGAATACCAACACACAAAACAAAAACACAGAACTTATGCACCAACCTAATGCATAGGAAGTTACCGTCAGTTCAGTAGTTGTCCTAGAGTGTTGACGATATGCATTTCCAATAAGGCTACGCCGAATCCAAAATCTAGTGAAGGTTTTGAGAAATACATCATTGTGAGATGCGTACTTGCGTGACGCTCAGCCCACCCGAACTCAGTCGTTGCGATCATATTTGACACACAATTTTTAGTATCCTAGTTGGCGTCACACATCCAGATCGAGATGGACGTACCACTGTTGGCCATCCACAGGCTTTGTTTCGCTTCCGCACCGGGTGCGGCGTAGATTTCAAGCTTGCTCTTTGTTTTTACACCGGTTTAATATTTTGGCTTTCGTGGTACGCTATTGGCGATTCTTGGTTTTCAGGTTTTGCATTTCTCTCGGTTTACCCTTTCGGATTTTTGTACGGTTTTTGCTGCTGACCACTCAATCCTTTTGGCTTCATCGAGTTTTCTGAGAAACCGACTCGTGGCGTTCCCAAGCCTGGGCTGTGCGCTATTCAAACGGCACCCAAGACGTGCACTCCTCCAATCAAGCTCGACCTCATTGCCATTTTCCTAACAATTTCGACAATTATAACGTATTACCTTGTAAATAATATCTGTGTATTTGTAAAAGTGCAGCACCTTGATGGTCGAAATTCTTTGACTTATTCTGAACTGCGTTTGAAAATGTGCTCTGTCAAAATGTTTCCCCAAATGTGCTGCTTAATAAAACGTGTGTATTTGTACGTAAACGTTCTCCATAACCAACACCTTGTACTAAAAACACTAAGTCACTTTTATATTTGTCATAATTTCATAAACTTATATTTCATAATGTGGTGTTTTGTAATATAAAAATGTGATCTTGCCATACCCAGAATTAAACGAATATAAAGCTAATGGAGACAGTCAAAGCATCTGAAGATGAGCACCCAGGCCTCGAAATGCATCGTGCATTTTAATAAAAATCACGATTTGTGGCTGAAGAAACACTGCAAAAAATGGATAAAATTAAGTTATAACTGTACATTACTGATGCTTCGATTTTCTTTCTCCCGATTATCTCACAGTGTATGATTCGCCTCCATATGACATACTTTCTTAGAAATCTTGTTTTTGAAATCAGGGCCTGTGTTTGAAGTAGTAGACTTTTTTTGGCAGGAATGCTCTCTTTTCTTGTGCGAAACTGCTTGCTATGTTATCCTTGTCTCGTCCGTTGTGCGCTATTTTGCTTTCAATGCAGCAAAATTTCTTCACTTACTCTACTACACTGAGGTGAGGAAAGGCATGGGATAGATATATACGCATATACAGGTGGCGGTAGTATCGCATAAACGAATTATAAAAGGGGATTGCTTGGGCGGCCTGTCATTTGTAGTTAAGTGATTCATGTAAAAAGGTTTTAGACATGATTAATGCTGTACGAAGGGAATTAACATACTCTGAATGCGGACTGGTAGCTGGAGCTAGACGAAAGGGACACTCCATTTCGGAAACCCTTAGGGTATTCAATATTCCGATTCACAGTGTAGAGAGTGTGCCGAGAATACCAAATTTCAGGCACTAGCTCTCACGATGGACAACGCTTTGGCCGGCGGCTTTCACTTAACGACCGAGAGCAGCTGCGTTTGAGTAGAGTTGTCAGTGCTAAATGGCAAGCAGCACTGCGTGAAATAATCGCGGAAATACATGTGGGACGCACGATGAACGTATCCATTAGAACAAAACGTCGAAGTCTGGCGATAAAGGACTATGGCAGCAGACTACCGACACGAGGGCCATATAGTATAGTATATCCCACATCGATCTGACGTTAGACGACTGGAAAACCGTAACCTGATAACCTGCATCTCGGTTTCAGTTGATTAAGAGTTGATGTTAGAGTTCTAATGTGGCACAGTCTCCGTGAAGTCATAGACTCGAATCTGCCAAAAATGCTTTGTGCAAGCTGGTGGTCGCTCCATAGTGATGTGGGCTACGTTCACAAGAAGTGGACTGCGTCCTCTGGTTATATACACCTACTTGGTGGGGGGACCATATGTAGCCATTCACGGACTTCGTATTGCCAAACAACGATGGAAACTTTGTGGATGGCGAACTGCTGTGTCACTGGGCCGCAGTTGTTAGCAACTGGTTTGAAAAACATTCTAGACAAGTTGAGTGAATGATTTGGCCATCCAGATCACCCGACGTGAATCCCATCGAACATTTATGGGACATAACCGAGAGGTTAGTTCGTGAACATAATCCTGCACAGGCAACACTTCCGCAATTATGCTCGGCTGTAGAGGCAGCATGGATAGTATATCTGTAGGGGTCTTCCAACGACTTGTTGCTGAACTATGCCGGGCGAAACATGGTCCGATACAATATTGGGAGGTATCTCATGATTTCCGTCACCTCAACGTACTCGGTCTTAAATATCTCATGTATTATGGCGGCTAATCTAATTTCTACTGTTCTCCGGTGCTTTCGTCATTTGGATTAATCTCAATCCATATCATATCCTCAATTCATTGTTAGTTACACTCAATAGGTCCTGCAATCCATTTCAACTTTCTGTGACCAGAGGAATTTTATCAAGCAATCTTTTAGGTAACCTTCAATCTTGAATTTTAAGCGCGGACCAGAATCTTTCCTCTACATCCTTCATTGCTTCTTATATAGACGGTGGAAAAAAACTCCGCATTTGGCGGTCGGCTTACGATGCCTCATCCAAATTACAGACAGAAGTGTTTGTAGTAGTACCTAGTCCCACCGACTAGTTTGATACAAATGTGATTTAAAAAACCAAGCTCTGTTAACGATGTAACTGCGAGCAGCGTGGTCAGGAAAATGCAGCAGGAACTCTGCACTGTGCCGGACCTGTGCCATTAGCTCAGTGAGACGAAACAACGCCGTGTGGCACGGATATGCTGACATGCCAATGTTTGAGTAGCGTTCACGCCAACCTTTTTTCAGCTAAAGCATCAAATTGTACCCAATTTAAATTTCCACATTGCAGTATCTTGCGCATTTCCTTCTATTACTGTTACCTTTATCGAAACGTCAATATGTAACTAAAAACTTCTTACAGACATAAAGGAACACTTTGTTTTGCCCATGACACAAATAAAGCCAATAGAAAAATTGATAATCCTGGATACAGTAACATCGTATCCATCCAATGAGGTACAAAGAAAACAGTAGGTAGGCTACGCTAGACTGCACATTATGCTATGCGCAATAATTCTATTATGTATGACTATTATTCAAGCTTATCTTCACAGAGCCGCAACTTAAACCGAGGGGCAACGTTCACTTTAGAGAAGATGTTCAAAGCGACCACACTGCATTTGCAAACAGTTTGCCACTCGCTGAATCATACTTTTCTGGACCCTACAGAACACACCTGCATCCCCATTCGCCAAAGCGGCATGCACGCGAGCTATGTATAATGTGTGGAATCCAGAATTAGAGTCGTTGTTTGGAAGACTTGAGATCAAACAAGACAGAATGGAAAGATACCATTCCCTATGTTCAAAGCAGGGAGTAGAGTTTATGAGAATGGAGACATACCACCGGATGTTCATAAGAATACCATGAATAGATTTTCGAAAATAGCGAAGGCAGATGAATTCGAAAGCAACCGTTCAGTCACCGTGACCGTTCTTGTACCCAAGTTACTGACGAGAATGATGTATAGATGAAAGGAGAAAAAAACTGAGAACCTATTATACAAAGTTCAGTTTAGCTCTAGGAAAGATAAAACACCAGAAGGGCAGATCTGATGTTACGTCTGAGGAATACACAGAAAATCAAAACTCTTTCATGGAAATTTTTGACATATATACATTTTAAGTGAAGACATTGTATATCTCGAAAACTACACATCGGATCAGAAAAAGTTATAATTCATACCAAATACCAATTGTTTGCCTCGGAGAGGAATATCCAACGATACCACGCTGGACCCGTCACCCCACCCTGTGCGTAGGTGACAGGGAACAACATTGTAATAGTCAGTGGGAACTGCCAGTTTTTATGGCAGATTAATAGTACGGAAAAATCTACATACGTTTCGCCTGCAGCATTTTCTTCGTTTCTCCACAGATAGCGCTGTAGTCGGAGGAATAGTAATGGGTCGTAATTTCCAACATGCGACTCATTGGCTCTTGAGTATCCAATGGTATGTGGTAGCCCACATCCATGCTGCGATGGTAGGGAAGGCCAATATTTCACATCTTCTAATTGGAAATCCCATTCGCAACGCTGCATTCCTCTGGCAAATCAAACAGGGAAATGCTTGACGCGCCACCATGGCCGTGTAGCGAGCTACGACGTATCATAACAGGCAGTACACTGTGACCGGGTATCACCTATCGTCCAGACGTGGAACAGACAGCGGTTCTAAACATTACAACACTTCATGGTCTGCACACCTATCGTTAGGAGAACAGACGTTGAATGTTGCAACCACAGAAGAAAAAAATGTTCAAATATGTGTGAAATCTTATGGGACTTAACTACTAAGCTTACACACTACTTAACCTAAATTATCCTAAGGACAAACACACACACCCATGCCCGCGGGGGGACTCAAACCTCCACCGGGACCAGCCGCACAGTCCATGGCTGCAGCGCCTTAGACCGCTCGACTAATCCCGCGCGGCGCAACCACAGAACAAAAAATCGAAATGATCCTGATTTACAGAGAATGTAGGAGAAATTTTGAATCTGTTGTTGCCTTCTATGTCGAACGTTTTCCAGAGAAAGCTCTCTCTCATTTGTTCTTTTACGAGGTTGTGAACGCCTTGATGTTTGATGCCCGCGTACCGACCGGCAAAAGGGATCGAAGCAAACGTGTTACAGGAGAAAATAATGAATCAGCTGTACTAGCGGCAGTGCACCACAACCCACGAATAAGGACCCAACAATTACACCGCGATTCCAGTACGTCTGTAGGTGGTATTGTCACAATACTGCATCATCATAAGTATCATCCATAACAGGTGTCACTGCATCGGTAACTTCATGGCGCCAATTTCCGTAAGTGGGTAGTGTTTTCTGAATGGGCACGTCAACAAACGCAAACGACCCCCAAGTTCTTTTCCGAGGTACTATTTTCCGGTGAGTCTACATTAACAAACCGTTTTAGCGTTAACCAGCATAACATGCATTACTGCAGTGTAAATAATCCCCTCTTGTTACGCCAAGTTCAAAATCATTGTCCTTGGTCAGGTAATGTGTGGTGTGACACCTTGAGGATCAAACTCATTGGTCCGTATTTTATCGACGGCTCGTTGAATGGACGCAAATATCGAACGTTTTTGGAACAGGAACTACCGGTACAACTGCAAGATGGTGTCCTGGACGTTCGACAACGCATGAGGTTTCAACATGACGGTTGGCCAGTGCATAAAGCAATTGAAGCCCGGAAGGTACTAGACCGTGTTTACAATGCTGGGTGGATCGGCAGACTTGGCCCTATTAATGGGCCCGCTAGGTCGCAGGATTTGACGGGCCCGATTTCTTTCTGTGGTGGTATTTAAAAGATATGGTGCACCAGCAAGTGCCCACAAGCCGCGAAGACATGGTCGACCGCATAAAAATGCCTGTGCTGACATTCCCAAAGATATGCTTCTCTCCTGTGTGCGGTCATTTGGAAAGCGGATTATTAAACATAAAGAGGTTGGTGGTACTATATTTGAGCACTTACTCCAATTAGAAAAGTAGAGCAACGTTCGCCTAGATCCACAGCCACAGTTGTACGTCGAGTAGTCAGTCCCCTGTTCGATATGTCGGGGGAATACAACGTGCCATTGGATATTCAAGGGCCATTAATTAGGATGTCGTAAATAAAGAATGTGTACCCATTTCTGTTCCTCCGATTACAGCGTAATCTGTGGCGAGACGAAGAAAATGCTTCAGACGCAACGTATGTAGGTCATTACGTAGAATTATAATCTGCACTAAAAAAACAGGGGTTCCCATTGAGGATTTCAAAGTTGACCCCCGCCACCCACGCACGGGCTGGACTGGGGAGTCGAATGTTTAATTACCTCCACCCCCCCCCCCCCCCCCCCCGTCTCCCCAGACAAACAGATGAGAACTATGACTTCTTTTTTATCCGACGTGTAGTTTTCGAGGTATTTCAATGTCTTCATTTAAAATAAAAATGCCAAATATAATTATGATTTTCTTTACGGATTCCTTACACGTAACATCAGAACTGCCCTTCTGGTATTTTCTCTTTCCTAAACTCAAACTGATCTTAATCTTACAGCGTGTCAGTTATCTTCTTCTTTCTTCTATACATTATTCTTTACAGTAACTTGGGTATAAGAGCTGTCATGGTGATTGTAAAAAAGTTTTTGCATTATTCTACCGAAAGACTTCCACCCGGCGAACGGTCTACCCGACGGGAGGCCCTAGTCACACGACTATTTTCGGAAATATTTTGATGTTATTCTTAGGTAAGTCCGGTGGAATGTCTCCATTCTCATAAACTCTACTCACTAATATGAACTATATGTGTTTCCCTGAAATGATTTCAAAAATTTATGGGGAATTTTGTCGTCCCATTCTGTCTTTTTTGAACTCAAGTCTTCAAAATTACGACTCTAGTGCTCGATTCCAATTCACCCTCTGTTTCTTACTCTATGACAATATAAGGTAGTTCATCCACTTTGCAGAAGCTTGCCACTGAACGTTGGCAGCTATTCTCTATATTTCTCGCACTAGGATTTCGAAATAAGTAATACGAGAAAAACAGACGAGCCACGGAAGAGCTATGCAAATTGGTCACAAATTGATATTCATACAGGTATCAAAGTAAAATGATAAACTGTAAACATTAGCGACCGATGGGAGTGTGTGATACTGTAGAGCAATTTCGCAGCACAGCTGGCAAGGATGGTAAACAAGAGACATGTCGATATGTAACACCCCACCCGTTGCTTGTCCGATTTTGCGTGTGGCAAACAACTTACCGAGAAATTGTGTGTGGAACTGTACGCAAAAATGGAAATCGCTAGATTTAAATGTGGCCCTGTCACCCCTAATTGATCTGTGGTGGTAGTGTTGACGATAAATCACACCTATTGTTCCTTCCAAACATGAAAGATCACGAACACTGAGGGTGTTCAATGACATCAAACACATACACAAAAGTAAAAAATAAGCATAAGGATGAATTCAGGGTGAACTACTGAATGTAAAGGCTCCATTGAATCAAAATAATTTTATTATAAACTTCAGATCAATGCTGATAAAGCACAATGAACGATTTACAAACTACCCTCGTATATGGCACAGTGAACTGTTACAAAACCGGTACCACACGCGCTCTCTTACAAATTGGCTGACCAACTGACATCGACACAAACGTAAAATACGAAGAACCACTACACCCCAAAGTATCGTGAAACCTCTGTGGAAAAAGCAGTTGCACGTGATCCAGCTGTCTTAACGTTACCCCTAACAGGCCAAAGCGGGAGCGATCTCACCGTAATATTCCTGTTGCAGAGGTGGTCTCCGATGGCGACGGCGCGGCCGTGCTGCCGGCGGGTGGCGTCTCGGAAAGTACAGTCCAGCAGTATATGGACAACAGACTGCTGTCCGTAAAGTTCTCTAATTGCAACAGTCTTTCCGTCAGTAATGAGCTGAAGCGGCTAACGTCGTCTCAGAACGAAAGACCAAGAAGGGAGACGACTTGGCTGACGTCCTCTCAGTACGAGAGCCCAGAACGGAAGACCTATATATAGAGTCAAGCAAAATCGCTCTTCACCTCTGTTTTCCCACCTCAACTTTTACCGAGCGAAACGCATCACTAGAAGCTCTCAAAATACCCACTTTGCCAGTGCCGACCAATGAATGGCTTGGGAATAGAACTCTTTTCCACAACTCATCCCTTTCTACAAAATTTCACAAGTAAACTCTGCCCACGCTGGCTGGGAAGAACCACGTTTACTGGAATCTTTCTCCTAAGAGACCGCTCGAGATTTTCCCGGCAAGATTCCCCGTTGTAGCGAACACAGACTCCTGCATTGAAAGTTTTTGTTATTCGGAACTTCCGGACAGCCCAACTTGAGTTACTCGAAGGCGTAAAATTAGTGGGGCATAGGCGAGAGCACGCACAGGAACGCCTGTCCAGTTATCCACTGCTATGTTTGGTAAACACTTGAACACATGTCGCCACGCGTCCCTCAGAAGCTGGCGGCCGCTGTGGCCTCTCTAAACGGATTACAGAACTTCCCCACTTCATCATTCATACCGTTAGGCTGTTGGCTTCGGCGCCTAGCCGGGGAGGTAGCCGAGGTCTGTTCAGCATACTGCCTCTCTACAAAATCTAATAGTTACAAAATCGAGTAATTCTCGCCGTAGTACCTAACCAGCGTGCCGATGCGTTTCCACATACATTACTGGCCATTAAAAATGCTACACAAAGAAGAAATGCAGATGATAAACGGGTATTCATTGGACAGATATATTATACTAGAATTGACATGTGATTACATTTTCACGCAATTTGGGTGCATAGATCCTGAGAAATCAGTACCCAGAACAACCACCTATGGCCGTAATAACGGCCTTTATACGCCTCGTCATTGAGTCAAACAGAGCTTCGATGGCGTATACAGGTACAGCTGCCCATGCAGCTTCAACACAATACGACAGTTCATCAAGAGTAATTACTGGCGTATTGTGACGAGCCAATTGCTCGGCCACTATTGACCAGACGTTTTCAGTTGGTGAGAGATCTGGAGAATGTGCTGGCCAGGGCGGCAGTTGAATATTTTCTGTATCCAGAAAGGCCCGTACAGGACCCGCAACACGCGGTCGTGCATTATCCTGCTGAAATGTAGGGTTTCACAGGGATCGAATGAAGGGTAGAGGCACGGGTCGTAACACATCTGCAATGTAACGTCCACTGTTCAAATTGCCGTCAGTGCGAACAAGAGGTGACCGAGACGTGTAACCAATGGCACCCCATACCATCACGCCAGGTGATACGCCAGTATGGCGATGACGAATACACGCTTACAATGTGCGTTCACCGCGATGTCGCCAAACACAGATGCGACCATCATAATGCTGTAAACAGAACCTGGATTCACCCGAAAAAATGACGTTTTGCCATTCGTGCACCCAGGTTCGTCGTTGAGTACACCATCGCAGGCGCTCCTGTCTGTGATACAGTGTCAAGGGTAACCGCAGCCGTGGTCTGCGAGCTGATAGTCCATGCTGCTGCAAACGTCGTCGAACTGTTCGTGCAGATTGTTGTTGTCTTGCAAACGTCCCCATCTGTTGACTCATGGATCGAGACGTGGCTGTACGATCCGTTACAGCCATGCGGATAAGATGCCTGTCATCTTGACTGCTAGTGATACGAGGTCGTTGGGATCCAGCACGGCGTTCCGTATTACCATCCTGGACCTACCGATTGCATATTCTGCTAACAGTCATTGAATCTCGACCAACGCGAGCAGCAATGTCGCGATACGATAAACCTCAATCGTGATAGGCTACAATCTGACCTTTATCAAAGTCGGAAACGTGATAGTGCGCATTTCTCCCCCTTACACGAGGCATCACAACAAAGTTTCTCCAGGCAACGCCGGTCAACTGTTGTTTGTGTATAAGAAATCGGTTGTAAACTTTCCTCATGTCAGCACGTTGCAGGTGTCGCCACCGGCGCCAACCTTGTGTGAATGCTCTGAAAAGCTAATCATTTGCATATCACAGCATCTTCTTCCTGTCGGTTAAATTTCGCGTCTGTAGCACGTCACCTTCGTGTTGTAGCAATATTAATGGCCAGTAGTGTAGATTTCCTACACCATAATCTAATTACTCCAACAAACAACAACTACTTATCTGCAAAGTGATTGCGCCGTTGTCAGTCGTTTTTATTGACCTAAAGTGGTCGCAAAGTGATTACAGCCACGTTAAACGGACTCACCGTTGCCACCTTACAGATACCATGTCGCAAAGTCTTTTAGAATTTCAATCCGTATACTCAGTTTGATAGTAAATATGCCTCACAGACGGATACTTGCACAATATATTCACATTTCAACATTTGAGACAGGACGTGTAGTTGGGCTGTACATTTGAATATGAGCGATGCCACTATTCAACGAAGCTAGCAGGAATGGATTAGCCATGGCTGAGCACAGCATCGAGAAGGAAGCGGTGGACCTACATAGATGACAGAACGAGCGGACCGACAAATCTGCAGAGAGGCACTCACAGCCCGGGATTCATGCTATCCATCGATGCGATGTGTCACTGGTGCTTCAGTGACCACAAGGACCATTAATAGGAGGCTCACAGAGAGCGGGCTGGGATCACGGTGATTCTTCCACCGACAACCATTGACATCTGGACACCAACAAGCCCTTTGCAGTGGTGTCGGGCACATTCGGCCTGGAATCGCATTGAACGAAGTAAAAGTGTCTTCAGCTGTGAGTCTCGCTTTGAACTGAGCGCCGATATCAGCGAAGACTTGTCTCGAGGCGCCCCGGACAGCGTTGGGGTATCGACGTGGCTGTCGACCGCCGTGCTCGTACGGCCTTACAGCCAGTAGTGGCGGCCAGGGGTGCCGTTTCATTCTTAGTAGGATCCGTCTGTTTGTCATCCGCGACACAATCAAAGCACAACGAGACGTCCACGTTATTCTACGATCCATTTCATTGCCTTTAATGGCAACCCTTTTTGTGCATACATTGCAGCAAGATAACGCCCGCCCGTACACGGATATACACTACTGGCCATTAAAATTACCACGCGACGAAGATGACGTGCTACAGACGCGAAATTTAAGCGACAGGAAGAAGATGCTGTGATATGCAAATGATTAGCTTTTCAGATCATTCACACAAGTTTGGCACCGGTGGCGACACCTACAACGTGCTGACATGTGGAAAGTTTCCAACTGAATTCTCATACGCAAACACCAGTTCACCAGCGTTGCCTGGTGAAACGTTGTTGTGACGCCTCGTGTAAGCAGGAGAAATGCGTACCATCACGTTTCCGACTTTGATAAAGGTCAGATTGTAGCCTATCGCGATTGCGGTTATCGTATCGTGACATTGCTGTTCGAGTTGGTCGAGATCCAATGACTGTTAGCAGAATATGGAATCGATGGGTTCAGCAGGGTAATACGAAACGCCGTGCTGGATCCCAAAGGCCTCGTATCACTAGCAGTCGAGATGACAGGTATCTTATCCGCATGGCTGTAACGGATCGTGCAGCCACATCTCGATCCCTGAGTCAACAGATGGGGACGTCTGTAAGACAACAACCATCTGCACGAACAGTTCGACGACGATTGCAGCAGCGTGGACTATCAGTCGGAGACCATGGCTGCGGTTACCTGCGGGTACCGTTGACGCTGCATCACAGACAGGAGCGCCTGCGATGGTGTACTCAACGACGAACTTGGGTGCACGAATGGCAAAATGTCATTTTTTTTGGATGAATCCAGGTTCTGTTTAAAGCATCATGATGGTCGCATCCGTATTTGGCAACATCGCGGTGAAAGCACGTTGGAAGCTTGTATTCGTCATCGCCACACTGGCGTATCACCCGTCGTGATGGTATGGGGTGCCATTGGTTACACATTCTGTCACTTGTTCGCATTGACGGCACTTTGAACAGTGGTCGTTACATTCCAGATGCGTTACGTCCCGTGGCTGTACCTTTCATTCGATCCCTGCGAAACCCTACATTTCAGCAGGATAATGCACGACCGCATGTTGCAGGTCTTGTACGGGCATTTCTGGATACAGAAAATGTTCCACTGTTGCCCTGGCCAGCACATTCTCCAGATCTCTCACCAATTGAAAACGTCTGATCAATGGTGGCCGAGCAACTGGCTCGTCACAATACGCCAGTCACTACTCTTGATGAACTGTGGTATGGTGTTGAAGCTGCATGGGCAGCTGTACCTGTATACGCCATCCAAGTTCTGTTTGACTCAATGTTTCAAGGCCGTTATTACAGCCACAGGTGGTTGTTCTAGGTACTGATTTCTCAGGATCTATGCACCCAAATTGCGTGAAAATGTAATCATATGTCAGTTCTAGTATAATATATTTGTCCATTGAATACTTGTTTATCATCTGCATTTCTTCTTGGTGTAGCAATTTTAATTGGCCAGTAGAGTAGTTTATGCTGCTTGTCTTCGCCCGTTAGAGAAGTTGTCGAATCTCTCCCCAGTTGAAAACGTTTGAGCGTTCGTGTTTTGTTGCTCTAACGCGCCAGTTGGACAGAATCTGATATCATACCTCTCAGGAGGATGTCCAATAACTCTGTCAATTGGTGCCAAGCAGAACATCCGCTTGCAGAAGATACAGAGGTGGACCAACTCATTATTGACTTGCAGTTTGAGAAGCTCTTTCTCTTGAGTAAATCATCCTTCCTTTCTGACTTCGTAATAATTTGTTTATCTGTAAATGTACATCACATCTACCGAGTTCTTTCCCTTTCGGGTAACTCCTCCGTAGTGAGTCCAGTTTTTGTTCTTGTTTAAGTTGTAGTAATTGAAACGTCAATTTTCCCAGTATTATCTGGTGGTGTATCCATTCGCTCCATCGATACAACACTCCTTTAACACTTTCTGGACGAAAGGTGAGCCTGTGAAATATGAACTAAACGTTCCTTGGGTTTCATTATGTCTGTTTTATAGAGAAATTTATTTGATTCCTACTTAATTTTCCGTGTTACTGAAATTACTCTTGTTCGTTAACATTATCCACGTTTCTTCCATAGATTTGTGTGATTTTTATCGCAAATGAAATTCAATCCTCTTTACTGATTTTACACTAACAAACGTCATAACCTTTCCTTAAATAATTATGTCTGTCGCTCACTGAAAATATGAATGGCAGCAGCAGTTTTGTTTTATTGCAGTTGATAGGTAACGACACATTTGTATGTACTTAGACCTTAACAGTTTTGTAATACACATTCTTTTTCAAAGTTCACAATTTATTCATCGATCATTTTAGTCAAAAGTTCAAAATTGGATAACACCTTATCTCATGAAACTGGACATTGTAGCTTGGTGGACAGGATCTAATTTATTGACGTATGTTTTACTAATTCTGCGCTAAATAAAATGACAAAGCTGTCTTAGTATGTAGTGTGATCAAGAAAATTTTAATAAATAAGGTAGTGAAGGTCACGTATGTTTTATAGCAAGGACTTAGGAATGGTCCACTAAATCAGTTTTCCATAATTTTAATAGAAGGATGCGCTAGAAGGTTTTTTTTTAACGGTATTCTCGCATTGTTACTCTTGAGTGATTGAGGAGATCTTGGGATATATCTGCGTGGAAATTCGGAAGAGACCGTGGTGACGGTGCCTTCGAAATATAATCTGACATTTTTTCACAGTGGAACCTCGCTGTGAATTGCAAGTGGAAACTTCAAGAAAAGTAAAGAACGTCACAGTGTCCGAGATGTGCGGCTGTGGAACACGGTCAGGTGCCGCGCGGCACACTGGGAGAAGAGTGTAGGAGGGTCGCTGCTCGGCTTACACCGCTTGTGGTCGAACGACAGTCGAAACCCGAGCTGTGGGCTGAGTAGAGAGGCAGGCGAGCGCCGGAGCTGTTTGCTCTCCTGACACTCTGCTTTTGTCAAGGATTACCCTTACAAGCTACACATGTTACGTTTTAAGTGGACTACGGACTGACATCTACGGCACAATTATTAACCTGACTCCATTGTAACAGCGTCTTTTCCTTCAACAAAAATCTCCTACCGTTCCACCGACAGATTTCAGGTTCATGATTTTTAGGTTATCTGTATAACAGAAATCCATGTGTGTTAGTTGCATGCTGATCACACAGGCACTCTTAACCTGAAACAAGCAGACATGGTCCACCGCAGGGTACTATTTTTATTCCTTTCTGGTTTCTGATATACACAAATGATTTTTCTATTAAACTGTCGTATATGATAATTTTTGTCGATAGTAAACATATGGAAATAAAAATTAGAACCAGTATTCTTACTGCAAAGGGTGCTGATGGAATAATGGCTACATCAACATATGGTCATGGCAAATGTATTATCATTACCTTTTGAAACAGTACCGAGAATTCTGAACTTCTTCCAATACTCTACAAGGTAAGGAAATAGTTTATGCAAACAACGAAAAACAAACATTAAATAGTGTTCAGCTTTTAGGACTCAAGATAGATGACAGTGATGGTATTTTATACAGTTTCAGCAGCTGTAGTTGCATTTATTGAAATAATCAGCAACCAGTTACACAGAAGAAATTTTATTTCCTTAACCGGTTTCAGGTCATTAGGGCCCTTCTTCAGAAGCTTATATTTATCGCATTATTTGCGACTGCCCAAATTAATGCAATAGTTATATCCCTCTGAAAACGCACCAAGTACCTGACACCAGTTAAGAAAATTTCTTTTACGCAACTGGCTGCTAATTAATCAATAAAAATAACTGTGACAATTGAAAATTCCAAACATTGGAATTTACAAAGCGTTCTAGTTCACCTACGCATAGTTACAGCTATATGCTGTTATTTATTATTAAATTTTAAATACGTACATTAAACATCATGTTATAGACTAAATTTATCAGAAACACAACTATCAGGAATATTACTTCCTGAGTTCAGGATCATGTTCTAAGAATTAAATGTGATTTACTTTTAATACTTCGCTCATAAAATCTGTAAAAAACGGTTCGTGTTTGGCACATTTTTTACAAAATATAACTCTGCCCCAAAAATATCAGAAGTTGACATTCAGCCAACAAATGGTTCAAATGGCTCTGAGCACTATGGGACTTAACATCTGTGGTCATCAGTCCCCTAGAACTCAGAACTACTTAAACCTAACTAACCTAAGGACATCACACACATCCATGCCCGAGGCAGGATTCGAACCTACGACCGTAGCGGTCACGCGGTTTCAGACTGATGCGCCTAGAACCGCACGGCCACACCGGCCGGCCATTCAGCTAACAACTATGGCCTCTGATAATAGAGAACACTATCTGCAACCCCGTGAACAACAGCAGCAACCACAATAATACCATTAATCGATCATAATGTAAAACCCTGCACACCATTATTGCATCTAGTACTGCACCACCAGTCTCTAGTTCATTTAAAATTAGTTAATTCTTTATCGTGTTGCTCTCCTCTCCTTCTGTTGCACTTTTTTGTAGCGAACTCGAAGCATGAGTCAGTATCTCCAATTCTACTGATTAAAGACACCTTTGACACCATACGCTTAAGGGAAAGGTTTATTTAAAATTTTGGATTAACAGGCTCCGTGATAAACTATATGTTTCATGGAGTTTGGATTTGACACTATACATGGCGATACAGCGACCGGACGCGGACTCGATGGAATCGAAAATCCTCAATTTCTACGAACTTCCATAACATAAACCGTAGGTTGCACAAGGATTCAGAACATTCGTCCACGTAACACAAGATTTTATGTCTAATTTTTGCTGTATAGCGATTCAAGATTGGTGCAGCCATTTAGCCGCGGTCCATATTATTTCAGGAAGAGAATGCTTCAACGTGTTCCAAAGTGACTGATATCACGTACTCGAAATTAATGCATCTAGGAGTTATCTGTACTCCCAGACTGGGTGACAGGTTGTAGGTGATGAAGATGTCATATTATGGATACGAAGTCTTTTGCGGCGGAGTGCTTGGATAAAATGTTCTCGGTTAATATTCCGCAACAAATTAGGATGAAATCTCATATTTCTTGCGAATGACGTGTCTCCTGCTGAAAATATTCATTGGGGTGCACCACACGCTCCATGTCTCAAAAGATGCCGATGTCATCTGAATTTGATGCGTCAAGTCAGCCGAGATTTTTTGATCCCAAATGTCTTTTTATTATTGCGGGTAATATGCTAGCGGAATTCTGACATGCTGGGATCCTGCTCGTTTTCTAAGTAATTAAGATGTCAGTCAGTGGAAGTGTTGCAACCTGAAACATACTGCTGGCTAGGCTACACACGATACACACTCAGTACTCACTAATATCTGTGACTTTTCGATTGTCTCCCACGTGTAGTTACGTATTAGGTTTTGTCATGGTTCATGTCGTTTCATTATAGATTAATTCGATATCATATAATGAGGAGTAACGTGACTTATGTAATGCTTTGCTGTTTCTTGTATTCTGATCTGTCACTAACAGCCGGCAGGAGTGGCCGAGCTGTTTTAGGCGCTTCAGTCTGGAACCGCGCGACCGCTATGGTCGCAGGTTCGAATCCTGCCTCGGGCATGGATGTGTGTGATGTCCTTAAGTTAGTTAGGTTTAAGTAGTTTTAAGTTCTAGGAGACTGATGACCTCAGATGTTAAGTCCCATAGTGCTCAGGGCCATTTGAACCTTTTTTTTTGTTACTAACATGAGAAGCGCATTATGACCTACTATGATTAATTATATTACATAAAGTTCTAATGTATCATTCTATTTACCTTAAGCTCTTGACACTTGAAACTGACCTGGATGCTTGAATCTAGTAGTTCATAAGGAGAAATTTTTTAAATGCAAGTGAAGTAATTATTTAAGAATGCTAAGTCTGCTCCACTTATACAATAACCGAATTTTCAAAACCGGGACTATAACCGAAGTGAGACTCATGCCCGAGAACTCTGCTTTACTGGGAAGTGATGATACGGTAAATTTTGATTGAGAAATATTTCAGTGCTGATACTCCGTTCATACATACATCTCTAAGAGGGGAGTGATGACGTGTTTGCAGATTTTTCACGCTAAACATAAACGTACGAGAAGTTGTGCGACACGCCAGTCGTGGAGCACTCTACGAGAGCTGTATGGCGTCTCATCAAACATAGAGACGTGTGGTGCACCAAAATGTGCGCACAATTCATATGCTGACAGCTCTATTTTGTCTTGCTGTGAACGCCGGATACCAGTCCTGTTGCTGAATGCTCACTCTTGGTCTAACTTGTACTGGTCAGCAACGAACATTTCCTGTGTAATAGTACTGTTACCAATGGCTTTAAATGACAGTCAGTGGCATCTGCAACAGCGCTGAGAGTTCGCTGTGGGAATGTTCTCCAAAGAGTGCAGTGATTCTACCTTCTACAACAAAATCATAATGGCATCTATGTTGAATTTCGTTGTAATGCTCAGCACGTAAAGGTCACGTAAATTTGCATACAAAGTTGGAACAATCCTAATTATCTTGCAGATGAGAACAAGTATTACGTATTGTTTGCAATTGAATTTTTATTGTTTCCGAAAAAAAGTGTTTCGCTTATTTTTAATAGATATTTCCAGTGGACTACTGATTCATAAAAGAACTGATTGTTTACTTAACTGTAAATATTTGTCTGTAAAGGTATGTAAATTTCAATTTTAGGGTATCTTAATATTTACATAATTTACAAGTACAAGATTGTGATTCAGGACTTAATTTTTGTCTTATATGCATTGTGTGTGTCTATTGGCTCTTATGGTAACAATTTTGAACTCAAATGTGTTTCAAATGGTTTGCAATAAGTCGAATATCACGCTCTTGCTGTTCACTAAACATGACTTTCCAATTACGTGCCGGCCGGAGTGGCCGATCGGTTCTAGGCGCTACAGTCTGGAACCGCGTGACCGCTACGGTCGCAGGTTCGAATCCTGCCTCGGGCATGGATGTGTGTGATGTCCTTAGGTTAGTTAGGTTTATGTAGTTCTAAGTTCTAGGGGACTGATGACCTCAGAAGTTAAGTCCCATAGTGCTTAGAGCAATGTGAACCTTTTTTTTTCAACTACGTTAACGGAGGGAGCGTGGGAACTATAGAGGATATCAGTAGAATGAAGTATTAGGGTGGAGAGGAGTCGACGGTGAGTGAGTAAAGTGGTAATGGGGACGTTCTGGCCATATTACTTTTTTTTATTGTGTGTGTGTGTGTGTGTGTGTGTGTGTCTGTGTGTGTGTATGAGCGTGTACGTGTGAGCGTGAGTGCATGTGCGTATGCTTGTATGTATATGCGTGTGTGTATGTGTTTTCCTTGGGTTTTGGCACGTACATATTATTGGGAATCTTAATTTTCGTTTCTTATACAATACGATCGTTAGTTGTAAGGTTGAAATCCTTCGTAAAAGAATCGGTGAGATATTCTACAATCGAATGGTAAGTCGGCGGGAATCGGCTTGCGTTGTAAGCACGCTTATGCCAACCACCTCTTCTATTTCGTGAACGGTTTCAGATATCAGAACGTACATCCGTAACTGATAGTATGTTAGGGAGCACGTAATATTTTGTATCTATAATGCACTGAATTCTGGCATCAACCAAAAAAATGGTTCAAGTGGCTCTAAGCACTATGGGACTTAACTTCTGAGGTCATCAGTCCCCTAGACTTAGCACTACGTAAACCTAACTAACCTAAGGACATCACACACATCCACGCCCGAGGCAGGATTCTAACCTGCGACCGTAGCAGTCGCGTGGTTGTAGACTATAGGGTCTAGCACCGCTCGGCCACTCCGGCCGGCAATAGTTCTTGGATAGACAATTACAGTGATCTAGTGCTTGGTAATGTTGACGTTGAAAGCTTTCGCAAAAGAATCCGAGAAAGGTACTAAAATTGGAAAGCAATGCAACCACAGTCGGTATTGCGGTGTAAACACCGTCAAGCAGAGCTCCATCGTTATATGCAGCAAGTCAGGCCTGCGCTAGAAAGATAAAACCTAATTTCCTACACGACATAAATACAGGTCAGCTAAGACAAGCAGGCCAGAGTGGCCGTGCGGTTCTAGGCGCTACAGTCTGGAACCGAGCGACCGCTACGGTCGCAGGTTCGAATCCTGCCTCGGGCATGGATGTGTGTGATGTCCTTAGGTTAGTTAGGTTTAATTAGTTCTAAGTTCTAGGGGACTGATGGCCTCAGAAGTTATTCGCATAGCGCTCAGAGCCATTTGAACCATTCATCTATGACATCTTTATATGGAACTACGCCATTTGCTAGCTTGTGGCACATTCAGATGGGGATTAGTGTGTACCAACAGGTTTGACTTGCGGCAGTGAGCCATGGTTTTTTTTTTCAAAGCGCAAACCATTCCAGATATGAGAGTTTCTCAACAGGTAATGGTGACATGCGTTTTGGGAACACATGGGAGCTACAAAAAAGCAAACAGATTGGAGAAGTGTGCTTTAAATAACCAAAATGATAATGACATTAATGGCCTGGACATTTACCAGGTCGAATAGATGGTAGATGCACGGAGGAAGTCCTTCACTGGATTCCATGAGACCGAGTCGTAAACCTAAAGAAACATTGTTAAATGTCATTAGAAGACGTACAGAAGTGCGATGTATATGCATGTAATGTGTTT
The DNA here is from genome assembly GCF_023898315.1 of Schistocerca nitens. Lineage (NCBI taxonomy): Eukaryota > Metazoa > Arthropoda > Insecta > Orthoptera > Acrididae > Schistocerca > Schistocerca nitens. The sequence continues at coordinate 181,439,558 of NC_064622.1, read as the reverse complement.
ATTTAACACTGTAAAAACTCTATTTTATTTTAATGGGCAGTAAATGTCGAATCCTTGAATTGGACACAAAATCATACCTTAGACATTGGATATCTTAACTAACGCCTTGATCTATCGGCTCTTTCGTATTCAAGTTAGAATGAACAGTCAAGATCGCGTGAATTGCGCATATTGCGCGTGACTCAGTGTACGATCGTGGTATTACGAGACAACCGAGGATCCGCCAGCACCAGCGTAGGGGTAAACGCTATAATCCTCATCTATTTCCTACCCTTGCAGGGCCAAAAATTCTGAAGATGGTTTCTACGTAAGCCTAAACCGGCAAATAAACAAATATTACTGCGATCTTGACCGTTAATTCTAACTTAAATATGGCATCAGGTCTCTGTTCTTCATAGACTATGTTGTTTAAATGTATTATTTTTCGTCTTCCATAGCTTATTAACCGACAGTGTCTAACAGTGTACAATGTTTTACATTCTTTGTTAATATCTCCAATAATCCTTTTTCTCGCACAGTTTTCTATCTTTTAGCTGTTTCAACGTTGGCCCAACATCTTAACATAATCGACTATCAAAGTATAGTCTGTAGGCTGTACTCTTGGAATTTCCCAAAATTCTATTTTGTTATGAATTTGCGGTGTGTGAAAGATCAGCCTCTGATGAAACTTGCAGTAAATAGGGGCTCTAGTATTGATTTGATTGTTGTGCTAGTAATTTTATGTCAGTTTCGTAGGGCGCTTTGAGCACAAATATACCTCCGCATTTGCAGTGTCTTATGACTTCCCATTGAAAATATGGACTAAAGAAAGTATCGTTTTAAAATTTCAGAAATATTAGGAGGTTTCAGCTGAACCTTTCTTTCTTTTGCCCTGATGATATATTGTGAAGTTACAGTCTGTCTCTTCATTTTTAGTTCACAGTAGTCTATGTGTAATGTCTGTAGTTAGTAATCAGAACGTCCTTTGTCACGGGACCGAAACTAGACACTACTCAAACTTTGAATAAAAATCTTCAAAAATGGCGACCTAAGACTTCCGGCATAAGACGTCACCATTGTTCTGCTAAAAGGAGGATCGACAAGTTCAAGGCCCTCTACGGCCTTCGGGTGGAAGAATCGGCAACGATCAACGGCATAAGGCTGCAGAAGACAATGGAAACCTCGGCATTAAAGACACATAACGTGTATTCAGGGGACATTTCGCTTTCGATTTAAGAAAGCGTCATCATGATTTGTGCAATGGGAAAATGTTCCACCTTAGTCCAGCATTCGGATTTCAGTGAGTAGCAGAAAACGGGGAGGTGATTGTAAGTAAAGATGGAACAACCTACGAAAGGATATCATTCTACAAATAGAATCGTGATAGATTGCCAGTCCTATGTAGTGTGCGCATATTTTGTTATGTACGTATTCACTTCAACTACAATTTGTATTGGTATATTTATGTTTCAAGATCATAAGCGTGGCCCTATTTTAACATTGCTGCAGGACTTCTGCGAAAGTTCAGACCAAATGTTTGGCTGTCTATGACTAATGCACTCGCCGCAGTTTCCAGAAAAAATTCTGAATATGTCAGAAAAAGACGAAACGAGTAAACAAAGCTTTTGGTGTAATTTTCAATCTAAATTGTTTTGTTATTGAAAATACATCAGCAAGGGTGCTACGTCGTAGCAATGGAGGATTTTTATTCGTTAAAGAAATACGCGTGGGCTGTTAAAAACGGCTGGAAATCCTCCTACTATTGTCTCTGTAGAGGCTCTATGCAAACGACAGTGAAATTACACAGAAAGTGACAGTCACGTGTGGGAGACGGGAACGTAACCACATTTCTGGCCGCGCAGAGAGAAGGCGAGTAACCGCAGAATCGTGCTCGCTCAGAATTCAGCCACTTGTGGTGGTCGACCTGTAGTGCACGTTCTATAACGATCTGCTGTGTACAGGCGTGCGTTCAGTAGCTGTTTCTGTGGTGCTTTCAGGCGGTGCTACATCCGTTAAAAGGTAACAGGGGGAGCAGGGTGGCAGAGGCGCTGCCTGTGTGAACATCACTATTATTGTCACTGCAGTATAGCATCCATTGCCTGCGATTTACATCGTGACTTCACCTCTCCGACACCTAAATCCTCAGGGGTGGAAAATGGCTAACTAGGACGAGGTAAAACGGAGTGTGATACATCTGCATCCTCTCAATGCTCTTATAGCGAGCGAATCACTTTCCGCCCTTTATAATCGTCTATCTGCGATCTGGTATCAATATGGCGAGATTTCAACACGGAGAGAAAGCAACGCACGACCTAGATGACACTGCTTTCTACAGTAGCTGAACATACAATGCCAGAAACAAGCCAAAGCTCTCAAGGATAAGATCATTTTATTGACAAGTGATGTGACAAGTAGGTCATCACTTTAGGAGTATACAACAAACTCAGACAAAATGAGACACATATGCCACACTAAATAGCTTCCAAACAGCAACACCAATACACAGTGTGCCCCATCTATTGGGAAGACGCAAATAATCGCAAAGGTGCCGAATGGCATTCTGCAGTAGATTTTCCCATCCACAGTGCACCTTTTGTTGCAGTTCGGCAATGGTTCTTGCACTCTGGAGGGCAAGTACATTTCCGCTTAGCATGCTCGGCATGTACTCAAAAGGCGAGAGATTTGGTGTTGTTGGTGACCATGAGGGTTCTTGTACACGATGAAGAGCATGTTGCGTATGTGGATGTGCGTTATCCTGCTGGAAAATAACATCATCTACCAGTCGAAATGTATCGGTCTCAGGTTACTTTATTGTGCAGAAACAGCAGATAAGACCATGAGTTTCTGTACTGCCCAGATTTCTTCCCTGGATAATGTTCGATCGGTCACTGCTGCTCTCACATTGCGTCTGTCATGAAGCATGTCTATTCTACGCGGGCGTCCAGAACATGGTCGAGGGACGTGGGAATACTCTACAGACAATTTCTTAAAGCAGCGATACAACACCGGTGAACTAAGCCCAACATTCGCAACAACCCGTTGATACGTCCGTACAGTTTACCGCCTACCAATAATAGAACCCTGCTCAAATGGCTAATGATGTGCGACAGGAGTAGATACACGTCGGCGGGACATGGTAGTGCTCTAGAATGAATTTTGCATACATTGTTCGCCTTTAAACTCAATATAGTTACCGCCTGCAGGATCAAAACAGATAGCGCACATTCAGGGAGGAGGAGGATATTAGTGTTTAACGTCCCGTCGACAACGAGGTCATTAGAGACGGAGCGCAAGCTCGGGTGAGGGAAGGATGGGGAAGGAAATCGGCCGTGCCCTTTCAAAGGAACCATCCCGGCATTTGCCTGAAGCGATTTAGGGAAATCACGGAAAACCTAAATCAGGATGGCCGGAGACGGGATTGAACCGTCGTCCTCCCGAATGCGAGTCCAGTGTGCTAACCACTGCGCCACCTCGCTCGGTTCGCACATTCAGGCGTTCCGTGCTCCATCTGATCACTGATGACAGCGACAAATGAATCACTAACACTACAACTCTTCACTGTGCACATATTACATCCTGTTGCCACAGGACACCATCCTTGAGGATATTGCATTTTCTTTTCCTGCAGAGCAGAATATGGATCGTCTGCCACACTGTCGCGAGAAAAAGCGTTTCGTACCGCTGCACGTTATTAAGGGTTATTCAATCATTTCTGGCTCTGTCACATACTGTACAAGAAACTGAAGCGGGAAAATATCTGATCAGCGTAAGATTACAATACCTCAATACAAGGAGCCCACATAATTAGAATAATTCCTTTGCAGCGTCTTAGATAGTTATGTTGCTGCAAATAGTTAGTGTATCTTGCAGAAAACTGACAAGCATTTGCACCATTGTTCCCGAAATCCATTGCAACAGTCTGTCATCTTGTAAATGTATAGCCTTTGTCAAGATAAACAGCTATCAATACTCAGAAGTGTAGATAATCTCCCGGACAACCCGATATCTGATAAAGGACATGAACTACACTTCTCAACGACTTTGCTCTAAAACAAAGATATGTATAACGCATATGACTTGTGGGACGTTTCCACTTACTTGTCACTGTAACTCACAGCTGGCTGACAATACTGATATATACGTGACACCAAATAAAGCATAGGCTACAGTTAGCCAACGCTTTCAGTATTTAATCAGAAACGCATTAATTGATATCAATTCAAGAAAATGAAATTCTGGCTTAATCAGTGCTGTCACCGCAAACCAAAAATTTGAATTCGTTATCATATAGCTAATAACTATTGTATCCTCCAACAAAAATAAAGATGGTAAAGGATACAAACACATAAGCAGAAAAGCATCCAATGGACACCATTAAATAAAGACTTGAAGAGAATAAAATTCTTACCTCAATGAAAATGAAATGGTAAGGGAAACACCGCATTTCAAGTCTATATCTTACAGATGGCCATCCTTAATATCTGCATTATCAGTGTACGTCGCTTTGTCGCTTCAAACACAACCACCAACACAGCCACCTAGTGGCACTGATAAACACACTGGTTCAATGGTCACCACAGGTAACTCATGACAAACCACACCATAGTAGAGGTAATTACCCACGTAATACAGATATTACTATACATCCTGCTAGTAGCAATGATTACTGTGTATTAGTAGACACGCTAGTGGCTGATCACTAAGCTATATTCGAACTGACTGTTATCCTGGAGCACTTATTTGATGTTTATTAATTTTAGCCGTGAGAGTGTCACTTACATCTAAGACAGCAGTTGTCTGTCGTAGGTTAAGACTCACAACTTTTGGATGATAACACGCATATGCTAAATTCCACCAGCTGTAGCTTTATCTAGATTTTCAGTTTACACAGCGGAAGAAGTCCCTTTGCAACTAGAGAAGCATCACTGATCAACACTGACAATAGAACACCGCGTACGGCAGTGATCTTCCTAAAAGACGGCGCACTAATGCGGTTTTACACAGTAGAATTAGAACAGGTTAAATGTTGTAGACTTATAACCTCTCACTGAAGGGTTTTGCTGTTAACAGCTAATAACACACACCGAGAAAAGCGGGTGAACTACGATAACAAGATACGCTGTTGCTTATAACCAGTCTTGAACACTTCGCAGAAATCAGCGTGTAATGCCGAAACAAGACGGCAATACCCAAACGAGACACCGATCACCACAAGACAACAACTAAAACTGGATACGCACAGTACATGCACCAGGTACTGCCATCACGATAAAGAAAAGTTCATAAACGCAGCCAGACATCTTAACGCTCAATCATGTGCGGCTACGATAAGCTAAACGTCCTTGGACAGTCCATATACTGACTCACAAGCTGAAACGAGATACGTATCAACACAAAGCCTTACTTAAACTAGATCCTCCCACGCACGTGCACTACAGACGACAACGAGGTTGAGAAAGTTCACAAAGAACAATCAGCCAAAACTCAATGCCCAGTGAGACATGTTTTTAGTAAACCAACTTATCTTCAGACAACCGACAAGGGACGCGCCCGACAGAGTGGCCATTTGCTCCACAGTAGTGGAGCCATCTTAATTAATACAACCACGTTCAGTTAAATTTGCTTAACACTCCCAAGCCAGGCCTGGCCAAGATTTGCGCTCCCGAAGCGCTCTCGCACTCGGTAAACACAGCCAACTCTGCTCAGTGCTCCGGCTTCCCCCTCCACTGCGTTATTCTCAGCAGGTGTGTGAGCGACTCGGCTATACGGCGAAGGCTGCACATGCAGAAAACTTACAAACACATGTTTACAACATACTGCGACAGTAGTGTGTTAAGGAGACAATGAACCAGTCCTGACCCTGACCCAGAGGTCATTCCAGGGTAACTCGTGCAACTATGCGTTTCATATTTCCCTAATATCAGCAGCAGCACTTCCTATCTGTTCAAGGTCATTCCAGGAATCATGACACATTGCCACGTGCAGTGGTCAAGAAGGAAAAGCGAGGGGAGGGCTCTGAACTTCTGCAAACTTGGCATGAAGCACCCCGGCCCCATGTTCTGCGCATCCGTGCTCCCACGCAGCTACAATTCCATGTGCATCACGTCTACACGGCTGTGAAGTCACGACACCATAAATAATATGTATGAAGAGTAACCATGTAAGTACTGATCTACCTATAGTCATTGTGTTTCGATACTCAGCGTTTTGTAGGTTAAATATAAATGCAGAGTACTCTCTCGCTACATTTGCGCCTTCACAGTGACAATGTGTGATGAAGACATCGACTGTGGTGATTAAGATATTCAGATATTCAGGCAACTTTCTGTAGTTGCTATGGTACTGTAGGAATTCTAATGAGAATATTGTCGTCGATTGTGTAAACATCGATCGGCATGCCACCTCTGGTTCTGAGACGCTTATCACCCATGCCACCTAACTGTCCTACGCATACTATCATAAACATAATTTTGTACCAATATTCGTCTTCTTCGTCCCAGCTGATCGCTGCTGTTGACGGCACTTCATTCTGGACAGCAAATGATGACACGCATGCAGTCACATTATTTTAAAAATAACTGCTAAAGAGGAGCAGAGCTAAGCTTGGAACTGCTGCTGCGAAGCAAGTGTACAGGGCGTGCTGCGTGGGTTGGAGGTGCTGCATGCAAAATTGGTATAAGTCCAGGGCCCACGTCTACCCTCCCCTCCATGACCTCAGCGTGTGGCAAAATGTCATGATTCCTGGAATGACCTTGGAGATAAGGAGGTGTTGATGCTGATGTCAGCGGTATTTGACTTACGCAGTAGCATTAGATGTTCTGGTATGACCTCTGGGCCAAGGTCATTGCTGGCTCATTCTCTCCTTGCCACAATACTTGTGAGTATTTCTAAGATGCGAATATTGCATTACAATTTTGTAAGGAGCATCTTATCACTAGTGTTTATTTTCAACTTCCCGCTTTTCAGCCATAGCAATGACTTTACTGCTTCATTCATTAAGTACATTTGACAGTGTTAATACACTGAGGAAAACTACAAAAAACCTTACATACACGCATTTTTCATTAAGTTGTGATGTTTATAAATCCATATGTGTTTCGATTTAAAGAATAGGTAACAGATTTTGAATTATGGTTTGTGCTACAAGTACATGGTGTTATGCTGATTAAAATTTGGTAAACTGGAACGTTGGTGGGAGTATTCATAGTTTCGTAACAGATAAACAATAATTTGAACATGATCGTTAAACCAGAAGTTGAAATAATTTTAATGACTTATACGTTCAGTCGATGATATTGCTCTTGAGGAAACATTTATAACAGCCTTGTCAATTCCTAGAGTGAGCAAACAAAACATTGGGCTGGGCATTGCACTGTGTGTCTGCTACCTCAGTATTGAGGTGCTGACGAGGTGCAACAGTAGCTAAAGCGAGAATAATTTGACAGATAATCCGCATTCAGTATTCAACGTGCAAAATCTTCTAATCTCTATGAGAATTCACGATGAAACGTAGTCAGCAGAGTCTGATCCACAAATGACTGCCTTGAGTTCTGGGAACTTTTCCATGTCATGAACTTAAAGCTGATTTTCCTACTGAACTAAGTTTGATAGCATCAGTCTTGTCTGCCGTATCTATTACCAAATGATTCTCCCCTTGTATTAAAAGACTTAATGAGATCAAATAATTGGTTAAGTCGACCGTAAAAGATTTTGTCACTGCTCTATTTACCACTAACTCAGTTTTTCTTCTTTAGTGGGCACCTAAATTCAGTCAACAGTCCCTATCGATCGTCAGAACAAAGGCACATGAAATCGTCTTTGCGGCTGCTTTTGTAATGATAAAACAGTGAATGTTTCCTTAGCTCATCATAGTGCCATAGTGTGTTAAGAACTTTGAGCGGCCTTCAGACTATACGAAAAGTAATGTAATTTCCACTCGGCATTGAATGGTGTTGCTTCTCTAATTTTCTTTTTTGGACAAGTGTGTTGATGGCGTGGCATTCCTAATGCAGGACCTAAATCTAATCTGATACATTTGCATCAATTGTTATTAAACAGGCTTTATTTCACGATTGTCTAAAAGAAGAAGTAACCCTGTTTAGCAACTGCACATTTCTGTATATAATGGTCTTCATTGCAGCCTTCTTAATGGACAAAGTGCCCACATCGTTTCATGCTTAACTTTATGAAGTTCTTCATTTCTGGAATAGAGCCTTTTCTATAATTATGTTCCTTGTGTTCGTTTCTTTAAGTAGTGTTTGTCAAAATGGAGGAAAGGTCTACATGAGCAGCTGCGAGCTTTCATGTGTAAGAAAAAGGCAAAGAGGAATAGTAATTATTAGAAGTGTAACGTCATCAAAGAGGCACGAGTATTACTATTTTCATGTCCAGAACAGTTGAGTACAGTTATCTACAAATTAAAAATACACAACACTATATCTGCAATATATACGCTAGACTTGATAAACGTCAGACTAATTTTCAGGCCTCCTCGAACGTTCTTCCTTTCGCTGCAATAGCTGTGTCGTCGGCTTATATGAAAGATCTTGTGTCTGTTCTGACAAGTTGGTCGTTAGTGTAGATAGTCTACAGCAGCGGTGCCAACACACTGCTCTGAGGAAGACCGATATTCTGGATTCTCCATCAGCCTTCCTTGTTTTTCATGATGACAAAGAACCGCCTGTTTTGTTGTAGGGTTTGAATGAAATGCGCTAGTCGGTAGTCGTTGGTGATTCTATAAATCTTCCCTGCGAGTTTGTTATGATTTGCTGTGACATACGCCGCTATTAGGCCCATGAATGCCACGCCTGCAACCTGCCCTCTTTAGTATACGTTTCAAAAATGCTGGCCGGCCGTGGTGGCCGAGCGGTTCTAGGCGCTTCAGTCCGAAACCGCGAGACTGTAACGGTCGCAGGTTCGAATCTTGCATCGGGCATGGATGTGTGTGATGTCCTTAGGTTAGTTAGGTTTAAGTAGTTCTTAGAGGACTGATGACCTCAGATGTTGAGTCCCATAGTGCTCAGAGCCATTTTGAACCAAAATGCTGAGTTAGGTTGAAGATCTGGCCACAACATGATTTTCCTGGGCAGAAACCAGCCTATCGTTTAATAAGGGTCTCGTGTGTGCGATTCTGTATAATTCTTTCCAACAGTTTGTACATGTGACACAGAAGCGAGATCGGCCGAAAATCTTGAGTTCTGTTGGATCCTTCCAAGATATAGGCCAGATTTTGGGCATCTGTAACTTCGAAACGCAGTTCTTAATTGGATTTAAAATCCACTTTTTAGTACCTGGTTTGTTCAACTCGTACGTCATCTACGCCTGGAGCTTTGCTGCTCTTCTTGCGTATGGCGTCCTGTAGTTCTACTAAAATGAAACGGCAAGCAATAAATTCATTTTCTTCAGCATATCTCTGTAGCGTTGTCCTCTCAGATTGTGTTTTGTTTTGCCATTAAGTAGCAGATGATAAGCTATTTGATCAAGGGTTTCATTGGAAACTCTAATGTGGTCATCACTAAGGATTTTCAGGAGGTTCCATGGTTTTGCGACTGCTATGCTTCATGTGTAACTGGGCTACTAGGTTGCACCACTTTTCTCTTATAGAGGCAAATACGGTAGGTATCACTTGCTCACCTGTTTGAATTATTTCTTCAGAGAAAGGGTCTTCATTGAATGATTGTTCGTATTGCTCCAGCTGTGATTTTGAAACTTTGCCAACTCTTGGGATTCAGGTAGCTCTACAACACTTAGAGATATGTTTCCGTGAGATTCTTTTCACTGGGTTGAGAAACAGATTATACTGTACTTTCCTGCGATAGGTTCCACATTACCCACTCCCCTGTCCAGATCTTTCGTGAAATTAGTCCATTGCGCCCTCTTAAAATTAAATCGTCTTTTGAATGCACAGGTATGGATTCTTGAGTACACGACTTATTCTGGAAAAGTTGTAAGCACCAAGTAACCCAGGAAGCCTTGTGTTGTAACCTAACTTCAGTTATGTAAGAAAGTGTGGATTTATTTTTTTCTATGATCATACTAAAGTTTGTACTTATTTTGTTTTAGGTGCTGTAAACAATGCTTTAACGGAATATCAGAGAAGGAACAAATTAGTATGTTCACAGACTTGTACAATTATAACATAAAAAATTAAGAAGACAAATTTTTGACGAGTTATAGTTCAACGAAGAATATCAGGAAGAGATGAGTCTCTTCGTAAAAGATCACAGTTAGCCAGCTACAAGTTTTTGTAATAATTGTTATCGTTAGAAGTGTTGAAGTCTGCAGAAAAGCTTTCCCAGATGTATTTGAAATAAGTGAAAAAAAGCTACAGAGAGTTTAGGATCTTTTTCTTGAAGATAATCTCATCACGTTATGAGAGGTATTGAAAACAGAAATAACTCTCTGTCTCCAGGACGGCGGAAACTAATACATGACGGTATAGGCTCCTTTCCTGTACATGTTTGTCACTACAGTTCACGTTAGCACAAGTACCTTGATTCTAGATAGTTAGTGGAAGTAATGCATGATATATTCCTGGAGAAATATCCTGAATTAAATACAATGCTAAATACATCATACAAAACTTCAGTTTTACCTTTGTCCATTCTCAGGTGGACCCTTGGGTATTATGTGAAGAGTTGAAAGTGAAAATAAAACTTCCTCTCTTGGTGACCTGCAAGAGGATTGGTTGTTGCTGAATTAACGATCCATCAACGGCGAAGTAGGAAGTTTCATACCGCAATGGAACAAAAGGGTTGCCAGAAAGGCAGTAGAGTGTTAAACCCACGTCTTGATTTTATGTAGAATTTTCCATCACCACACATTTCTGTTCAGGACGTATTTTATACCAGGCAACTCTAGGTTTATGTTTTTTCATCAAAAATTTAAAACTAATTCTTCTGTGATGTGTGTAGACCATGAGAGAATGGTCAAAAATGGGGCAAATGAGATATGTCGATTCCTGTTCAACTATGCTTAAGAAAATTAGTCCAACAACATTATTAAGGAGTTAAGATTGTATTCAAATGGATGCATTCGACAAAACAAAAATCATTGCATGATTAAGTTGTGTGCGTGCAGGAAAATTTCAGACGGTGAATTAGCTCTTTCCTATCATGAATACATTCTAAAACCATACTTTGAATTTATTGTGCATGTTGCATAAAGCTGTTACTTTACACTGAAACCTGTTGAAAATAATGATAACTACGACTTTGCCAAATCATAACTATAAGAAAGGAGGCTTATCATTTGAGTCACGTGATAGAGATGTTCTGTCACAAGATAACCTATCCTTTCAACTAATAACTTTCATGAATTTTGAGCATTCTTCTACATGTCATCGAATTACAGTACCTTCTTACATTGGAGGAGTTGTAAGACTTACTTTTCATCAGCAGCTCCTTACAACTCAAGTTCGGCTCTCAGTAAGATGGGCATATCACGTTCCTATCAACGTGTAGAAGATTAATTATATACTTGGCCTAATTCGATACATCCATGAAGAATATAAACCCTTCTATGATCCAATACTCTCTTGGTCAGTCAGTGGGAGCGGAATATACAATGACTGACCAATTTTGTTTAAATTTCGCACATACATAACATCATACTTTAAACTTTAATAATTTGTTCACTATATGTTTGTATATGCTTTCTCTCTCTAAATACAGAAAAAATACCAAAAAGTCTTACGTGTTGAATGCACACTGTATCACATTTTACTTTTATTATCTATGTCACTGAGCAAAAGGGTTTATTCCAAATTTCAGTTGACCGGTTTGAATATGAAATACAAATGAGCTATGATTGTTGTATACTGCAAGAGCCATCTTACTACAACGTATTTTTGGTACTACTAAAAACTGTTCAGATTGTTACATATACTAATCAAACGTATTTTTCGGTTCTTGAAAAACAATGATTTCGGAGTAAGGCCTTTTCTAAAATTTTCCGTTTAAATTAGTATTGTTAGCAGACTGTGACTTGCCGACTGCCTTGCTCTGGCTGCGTCCTGCTGCGGCCTCTTCCTGTTGCTTCTTCCTCTTCATTGTCGACCCCAGTAGCCACCACGCTCGGAGCTCGGCCGGCCTGCTCTATACAAATACCACAAACGAGACTGAATAGTCGTTTCCTCCTGAATGACAAGCAGAATTTATTCTGCAACAATACACTAGCTAAGCAAATCATGCATTCACTAATATACGGAACCAGTACAAGATTTCAGTAAGGTTTCACTACCTCAAAAATCTCCGTAAACAACTAATAGTTCTCAACACCAGACAAATAAACTTTCGGCAAATGAGTTTCCATTCTGTTTGCTCTAAAGAATAAAACAAAAACCAAATGTCCCGAATCGCCAACCACATGGTCAACCATCTGGAAAAGCGAGCCAGAACCAGTTTCCTAAGCAATGAAACCAAACTCGGCTAGGAACTCACACGTTCACCTAACTCACCACAAAACCAGTCGGAGATCAGCTTGTCGGGGCTTGCAGTAGGAAGCAAACACTAAACTGCAACTGGTAGAATATGACGGACACTGGCCAGTGCTTCCACAATTCCGGAATTGCCAAGCCATCTGACAGCTTAGAGAAACATTTCCAAAACTATTCCTCTCATACATATGACGATGCGACAGGGAGTCGCCACATCAACATCTACGCAGACTACTTCTTGCCTCAGCGATTCAAGAAGGAAAAACCCCAGTCACCACAATCGCTAGAGGAGGCGCATACTCCAAGCGAGTTGCGCTCCACTGCCCACCATGAGAGCAAAGACTGCGTATCGGGCGCGCTGCAAGTATCACGTGTCAAAAACAGGTGCCAAGCACTGCCGTTTGGTGAGAGAGCGCCGCGCTCGGTATGCGGCGGGATTTAAAAATCCTCGAAAGCGAGATCTACGAGGACCACTTGGCTCAGTGCTTAAAGTTGTGTGTTTGTTCTCTGTAGTTGATCCTACTGCTTGTGGGCTACACAGGGCTAATAGACACATTCAAACCGCAACTCGTGGTGTATGATTAGAATTTCTTTAACAAAATACTTACAAGCTGTGGAGCACCTATTATACGATATTTTTATAACTAGATATTTAATGTTGAATAAGAAAGACTGCGGCGACTGTTTAAAATCTTTACTCAATGACACAAACGGTTTCGCAAACTATGTATGTATCAACAGGTGTTTATCTGTATACAAGTATGTAAAATCAGTTTTTGGAATTTTGGCAATGGAAGTTAATGAAAAATAGGAGCTATTACAGTTTTGTCTATTTACAGCGAATCCATAAAAGCAATTTTTTTAAAAGCTGGAAAAAGCACTTTCCACAACATTCTCATCAAGTTATTAAAAATTTGTGAACTTCCATAAATAATAAATATGGATGTTCGTAGATTAGCGAGTTAGAAATTTTAAATACCTTGATGAGAATGTTGGAGAATGTGCTTTTTCTGGCTTTTATCAGATAGCTTTTATGGATTGATTGTGAGTTAAGACAAACACAATAACTTTTATTTTGCATTATCTGCCATTGTCAAAATTCTAATAACTTGTTTTACATATTTGTAAACAGACAAACACTTTGTGATGCAAGTACAGGCTCGAAACCGGTTTTGTATTTTAATAAAGATAATAAAAAGGTCACATCGATCCTTCTTATTAAACATGGTGTATTTAGACTGTGAATGCTCTGTAAACAATGTGTTATCTTCGACATTTAACGTCTCATTAACTGAAATATCTTGTCACAATATCAGTACATGACTCTATGAAACTGAGAGGTAACTCAATGATGTAGCGCCTGCACAACCACATAGGGTGCTTGTACAGTTGCGAGCAGATTGGTTGCGAATCCAATCGTGAGCACATTGCTCGCAAGTGTATAAGTTACTTGTGAGTCGCTCATGAAACACTTGTCTGAGCCATGTACCGTTGGGTTTTCCAGCGAGCACAGAGTGGATCAGTGAGGGTGGCACTGCTGCCTGAACATGTGTCTGAGAGCAACGTAACTCACAGAATGCTTAGGTGAAGCTTTCCGTGTCAGTACACTGAACACACGTTACGTAGTTCCACCATCAGACGGTACCCATGCCTGTAAAAGATTCACTCGAGAGCAACATAAGAGCAGCTCATCAGCTGCTTGGGGAAAACCTGGCTCTATCTAATTACTGGCATCTCTATGTTCTTTGTAACCTGTTCTCAGATTCCTTCTCACTTTGCCTATGTACTGTTTCTGATAGTTATCATACAACTGCACAATGATTAAAAATCTTAATCAGCTGACTTATGCCTACGGTGACGTAGTTGGTCAATGCACTGAGTTAGTGGAGAATAATTTTACTTTTTAAGCCTCTGAAAAACTCTCGTGTACTCAATGGGAGGGTAGGTTAGTATCGTAACTATTGATATTTAATGGTCAAAGTGTATGCAAGTTAGAGTGAGCAAAATCTTGACTCAACCTTTATTGTGGCCTAATGCACGATGGTGTTTTACCAAGCGGGATCTGCAACGGCGTTGTCTCTGCGCTGGGTCTGAAACGTTAATTCCCTACTCTGGTCTTGGCTGAATTCAATCAATCTCAACTTTCCTGCATTCCGCAGAACGTTAATGTTTCCCTAGTCAAAATAATGGCTATTGCATACTCGCTATGGGTTGGAGCAATGAGCACAATTCCTTTGCCCACAAAACATCCCACATGAATAAATTTTCACACATTGCTAAAGATCTCTCTCATCTTGCGGCAGATGGCACAAGTGTGTGAAAAATTATACCTGTGGGATGTTTTGTTGGTAAAGGAATTGTGCTCATTGTTCCAACCCTTAGCGAGTGTGCAATAGCCATTATTTTGACTAGGGAAACATTAAAGTTCTGCGGAATGCAGGAAAGTTGAGATTGAGTGAATTCAGTCAAGGTCAGAGTAGGGAATTAACATTTCAGACCCAGCACAGAGATAACACTGTTGCAGATCCGGCTTGGTAAAGTACCATTGCGCATTAGGCCACAGTAAATGTTCAGTCAAGATTTTGCTCACTCCAACTTGCATACACTTTGAACATTAAATATCAAAAGCTAGGATACTAACCTACCCTCCCATTGAGTACACGAGAGTTTTTCAGTGGTTTAAAAAGTATAATTATTCTCCACTAACTCAGTACATTGACCAGCTACACTATCGTAAGCATGGTCAGCTGATGAAGATTTTTAATCATTCTTTCCTGTGATAAAATGTTTCGTATGCAAAGATAACGATTTTAACAATCGCCAATTCAATATGTTCAAGAGGTAAATATTTTTTTGAACATGACTGTTGTGTATCACTTGACCCCTGAAAGCACAGTTGATCAATTATGTGTAGAATAAAAAAGGGAATAGCTGTTTCGTCTTTCTAGAATAGATCTCAAATACTCAGTTTTATTAATTTATGCATTCTAATTACATGATAGCAGAATTTCTAATTGCACCTAATATTAGCTGCATGCAGAGCCAGGTTCATATTTATCTAGAATGTCTGTTTAACACCCTGGGCTTAAGAAGATAGTTCAGATGTTTTGTCCATTTGCATGCTTCACAAATGGCGACGTCTGCCAGGATTTGAAATTACAGCATTCTGATAGACTGAGGGTTTGCTTTTGACAGGTACAAAACACATAATCATCCGAAACAATAAGCTGACACAATGTGGGAAATAAATGAAAATGTAAATGTAAATTTATATGTGAGTGAACTGTGTAGTAAGTGTAGATAGAATTGTATTCATGTATTTCTTATTTTCTGGCGCAACGCATCGTTGAATTGGGTTGTGTTGAGTTCTGACTCAACTACAGTAACAAAAAGGCTATATAAAAGACGAGGATATGGGTTCAAATATTGAATATATACTGTGGCTGATATTTTGGTGTAGAATCAAGTAATATGATAAGATGTTAACGCGTAATCAGGTTCGGAAAAGTCGCGAACAAAAATGCTTAGTGGAACGCTCAAAATGACAGAAAAGATTAGATTAAGACAAAGAGAAGTCGTGGAAGATCTTGATATGATCGAGATGGACACTCAACAGGTACACCAGCGTGAACAACACGAGAGAGAACCCGTAGTAATACCGATGAGACCGAAAATGCAACACATGATGTCCAATATGGTCCAAGGAATGGACATGAGAACGGCGTTGCTAATGAATCAGGCCCTGAGTCTGTAGATGGTGATTTACAGCACATTGAACCAAACGTAATCATATCGAATCCGGCAGGCTTGCAATTGCATGAAAGAACGAGTGTTTTAGTGCTCCTACACTATGTTCGGTAGTGGAGGAAATGGTTCACGAGAAACAAGATGGGGAGCAGTCACATCAGATGGCAACAGGCGAAAATGATGTAGATGAAAAGGCCAAGATATTTTGAATGTTGCAGCGTTTAATACAACAATCTCAGGAATCTCAGCTTTCATTACAACAATTTCAGGAATCAGAAAAGCGTTTGGAAGGGTGAATAACACAAAGACATAAAGAATTAGAACTGGGCTGAAGGAAACTAACAATGTAATACAAAAACCGGGTGATAATATTCAAGGACAATTAGATCAAATGCGAAATGAAGCTAAGGAAGCGCAAATCACGCTTAAAATGCTCGTTACAGCGCAAAAACAGGTGATAACAGACAGTGACACTGTCTGAGACCTGGTGGTCAAGGGAAGGCAGGATTCTGTTACGACTGTGGACTGGGCCATAATCAGTTACTATTGGTTGTCTTTTACAGTTACAAACAATTTATTTTAAATCAATAATTCCAGACTCAACAATAAATTTAAAAAAATACCACACGTTATTAATGAAGTAATAAACAAGTGTAAATAATAGGGAACACCTAGAACCGCAGCGGACGGAAAACGGAGCAGCAACGCTCCAGCAGGTCGCAGGGAATGGGCGCGGACCACAGAGGAAGCGCCTGCAGCCGTTGGTGGAGGGGGAAGGCCATAGGCATAAATACTGGACCAGGTCCACTCGAGGAGCAGTCTCAGGTCGCACCTGATGAAGGTTACGAGCTACGTGACCGAAATATCGTGCAAGTACGACGCTGATATCCGGCAGAACACCCGACAACCCAAGATGTAAATAATAGTGTTTTCAGTGAGTTACAATTCAGCAAATCACCATTTAAATCAGATACAACAGATAATGTTTTAAAAGCAAGCCACTGTGACCTGGGAAGAAGGCCTTACATACCAGAAATGGCAATAAGTTAAGAATTGTTTAAATCTTGCTGCAAATAACTAATTACAGGTATTTAAACATTAAAGGCAAGTCGCCACAAATACAGCAGACGGCATCAGACGTCAGAAATGGAAGTAAATAAGGTTTTAAAGGCTTACTACGTAAATAGAAATACCAAATTAGAATTTTATGGCAAGCGACCATAATCACAGTTGAAGACCTTACACGCCAAGGATGGCAATAAAATAAAAAAAAATTGAATCCTGTTATAAAACAGCAAATACAATAAAAAAGCTCTCCGTCTTCAGGCCACGAGTGGCCTACCGGGACTATCCGACCGCCGTGTCATCCTCAGAGGAGGATGCAGATAGGAGGGCCGTGGGGTCTGCACACCGCTCTCCCGATCGGTACTATGGTATTCTTGACTGAAGCCGCTACTATTCGGACGAGTAACTCCTCAATTGGCATCACAAGACTGAGTGCACCCCAAAAAATGGCAACAGCGCATGGCGGCTGGATGGTCACCCATCCAAGTGCCGGCCACGCCCAACAGCGCTTAACTTCGGTGGTCTCACGGGAGCCGATGTATCCACTGCGGAAAGACCGTTGCCTAGCAAACACAATAGCAAAAGTTAATTTAAAAAAACAAGCAACTGTTGCAGACGGTGCTCCAGTAATCGACCTCTGAGAAGGTCCAGCAACGAACACTTTCGCGTGCGATGAGATAGGCAGCGAAGAGTTGCATTCACTTCACAAGATGGTAACTCAGACTAGTGGCAGTCTAACGAATGGTTAATGATAATCTTGCTGAAGCTACCTCACGTCTGATAAACCAAATGCAACGATGGAACAATGCACCAAAGCCGGAACCGGCGGTCTGCACTACGTCCCCAGAATACTGTATTTAGAGCGCCGAGAACGAGAAAGAAACCACTACCAGCAGAGAAGAAGAATCACCTCTGCTCTTCGCCTCGGCGATACTACGAGCAGCAACACGAACGCAAGTCACTGGAGAATCGTGAAATATCACAATGGTGGAGCTTTCTCTACTGGTACTGAAATGCACTCATCTTAAAGCTTGCTGGATCCGGTTCACGAAGAGGTAGTGCACCCTCGTGACGACAGCCCTTCTATCCGGCAGCCCATGCATGCTGCCAATGGTCCCGGCGTGTTCTCGCACTGCACAGACCTGCGTCCTCCTGAGTCCGAAACCAAACTGGCCCACTCAAAAAAATGGTTCAAATGGCTCTGAGCACTATGGGACTTAACATCTATGGTCATCAGTCCCGTAGAACTTAGAACTACTTAAACCTAACTAACCTAAGGACATCACACAACACCCAGTCATCACGAGGCAGAGAAAATCCCCGACCCCGCCGGGAATCGAACCCGGGAACCCGGGCGCGGGAAGCGAGAACGCTACCGCACGACCACGAGCTGTGGACTGGCCCACTCACACGACCAGGAAAAACAACGACGTCGCCTCAAAGATAGGGCAACAATTACTACGTATCGATAATAGCCGCTGCTGCCACTAGCGGACAGGCAATGCTTGCGAAACCGAGTTGCGCAAGTCAACACGAGAAGAAGACAAACAACCGCAACCATTCCAACAAAACGATACTGTCTGACCTCCAACAGAGGGTGGTAACCTACAAACAGCATCGACGCGAGCAGCAGCACGGCTCACTGTGCAGAACAGACATGGTTACGTTGCGTGAAGTTAAGCAACAAAGTGTCGAAAAGATTAAACAACATGTCGAAGCATTTGCCATCAAAGCGACGATGGAAGTGAAAAAAATTCGCAGACCGCGAATGGAAAATTAGTTCAAACCAGCGTACGCCAAAACATCACGGTAACCATAGAGAAAAATGTGGATTGCGACCACAAGAAAGAATAACAGGTCATTCACGAGCACAAGACTGTGATTTACAGCACGGCTCTAGACGTCAAGCACAAAGCGTGACATACACGGATGAAACTATAGAGACGCGTTACTCAACGCCACAACCTGTAGGACGAATACCGACGGGTTACAGTTCGGCGTCTAACGAGCCAGAATTGCTTACACGTCAAGATACAGAGCCTGTAGAGGGCGTTATGCGCGCATATTGCGCAATGAGATCTGCAAGTGATTCTACGGCACAAATGTCACAGAATGCACCACGCTACACAAGTTTGCGTAGATTTGGTGCAAACCTAGGACAGAATTCTAGTCTTCAAAACCCAGAACGTACATCACAGAGAAAAGCGAGAGATTTTGATGATAACCACTTTCTTACAGCGCGGAAATACCAGCAGTATAAGGAAGATGCAAATATTCTCTATCCACACTCAATTATTGACCAATATAAAGTAGGAATACTGACACATTGGCCACATTGGCCATTGAAAGATAAGTTAGATTTCATTTGCGTGCATATGGAGGGAAGTGTTGCTGCAACTATGCAGAAGATAGCAGAAACTTGCGATTCATATGATTCGCTTAGAACTGCCTTTATAGCAAGATACTGGTCACTTGAGGCTCAGATGAGAATAAAATATGGATTATTACAAAATGTCTCATTCGAAAATTCGCGTGAGAAAACAGCAGTCAAATCCTTTGACAATATGGCTAAAAGGAGCCAATGCTTAGATAACCCATATAGCGATGGAGAATTGACTGAAATATGCAGAACGAAACTGCCAATGAAGTATCAACAAGTCTTGATAGGACATGTGGGTGATAATGTAAAAATTTCAAAGGTGTTTTGAGAGAAGTGGAATTCATGTATGAAAACGACGCTCAAAGGCGTCGCGATTCAGGGTAGAATAATTTTGAAGGAACACGTTATAGTAAGGAGAATAATAATAATGGTAGCAATTGTAGGCCGGTATTGGGATTGAATTCTGGACGAAATAGGAATAATTACGGAAATGGGAGTAGTGGAAACACTAGACCACAGCGTAATGGATATGGTTTCAGTAGTGGTTAAAACAGATGGAATATAGACGAAAATAGGAATGGACACTGGAGAACTCGAAAACACTGACAGACTTATTTTAATCAGAGATCGCCAGGTCCATGGAGAGAAAGCAGATGGGGAGGTGGTGCGAGAACGCAGCCACAGGCAAATACTTCGGGTGATTACCGGAGAAACGAATCACAGATGGAGGTTGAATTACGACCACCAAATCCTGCGAAGCGCGAGGATTGACTGACGTTAGGTATTGCAGGAGTTCAAGCAGATAATACACTTTCTGCAGAAATGGATGATAAGGCGATCACAGAAATAAATCGGTTAATATGCGAAGTACAAGAATCGGAATTAGGAACAGAAACGACAGAAAGATAATCAAAAGTATCCGTACAGATACTACAAATAGGGAGGAAGTCACAACTGAAAAGATGGGACGAGATAGAGTGGATTGACACCGACGATCAGGATGATCTCCCTCCATTACCTAGTAATGTATCGACTCTCGTATCGTGCAGGCTTGTATGTTTGGTTAGAGCAGCTCAGTCAGTGTCAGTTAGACCGTCAGCGAGAGCGCATCGCTAGCTCCTGCTACTACTAAGGCGAGTACACCGTTTGCTTCTTACATATTTTACAAACAGCAGCGACTTATTTTCAGTTATCTGTGTAATTACTAGTTTATTTTTGTAATTTCTTGCGTGTTCGAGTGCTTACTAGGTAGAACCTTTTATTTCAATAACAGTGTTTTTGTACTTATTTGCTGCGCTTAGCTTTTAAATAGTTTTTCTGGGAAAACCTAGCGTAGTTTTCGCGTCTCGTATTTCAGTGAGTGTTTCTTGATTATCAGAGTAGCTCATCAGAAGATTATCTTGGGAATTTGTCACCGTATAGAGTAGGGTAAACATAGTCATGTGTAGGGACTGTGGTTGTTGTGAGCGGACGCAAGGAGAATTGGCCACTCTTCGGGGACAGGTGGAGGCTTTGTCTGTTAGGCTCATCGAGCTCGAGGCGCAGGCGTCGGCTCGTAGTGGCGTTGGGGCAACTGTGGTGAGACCTATGCCTACTTCGGTGGCCTTGGAATCACATGGAACCCCTGATGTCGCTGCGTCTTCCGGCAGTGAGCATCTTACCGGTCAGCCATCACTCCAGGGTGAATGGCGGACAGTGGTGGGCTCGCGCGTGCCTGGCCGAAAGGCGAAGGTGGGATCTGGCCGCGTGGCGGCTGCCTTACCCCTTTCCAACAGGTACGGGGTGCTTCCTAGTGGTGATGACATCGTTTCCGAGCCACCACAGGATGCCTCGCCTGTTGGGCCAGTGGCCGATTCTCCGGCAAGGTCCCGACAGTCACAGAGGGCGGGCCTATTAGTTATAGGGAGCTCCAACGTTAGGCGGGTTATGGAGCCCCTCAGGAAAATAGCGGGTAGGTCGGGGAAGAATGCCAGTGTGCACTCGGTGTGCTTGCCGGGGGGTCTCGTCCGTAATGTGGAGGAGGCCCTTCCGGCAGCTATTGAACGCACTGGGTGTGACCGGCTGCAGATAGTAGCACATGTCGGAACGAATGACGCCTGCCGCTTGGGTTCTGAGGCCATCCTTGGTTCCTTCCGGCGGCTGGCTGATTTGGTGAAGACAACCAGCATCGCACGCGGAGTGCAAGCTGAGCTTAATATCTGCAGCATAGTGCCCAGAGTCGATCGCGGTCCTCTGGTTTGGAGCCGTGTGGAGGGTCTAAACCAGAGGCTCAGACGACTCTGCGACTATAATGGTTGCAAATTCATCGACCTCCGTTATTGGGTGGAGAACTGTAGGGCCCCCCTAGACAGGTCAGGCGTGCACTACACACCGGAAGCAGCTACTAGGGTAGCAGAGTACGTGTGGCGTGCACACGGGGGTTTTTTAGGTTAGAGGAACCCCCCCCCCCCTTGGGCGAAACGATAAAATACCTGACGGCTTACCAGAGAGAACATTATCATCGTTGATAAAGAACGTCCGTCCTCAGAGACCAAAAACAGGAAAAGTTAACGTAATATTGGTAAACTGCAGGAGTATCCAGGGCAAGGTTCCTGAATTAGTATCTCTTATTGAAGGAAATAGTGCGCATATAGTATTAGGAACGGAAAGTTGGTTAAAACCGGAAGTGAACAGTAACGAAATCCTAGACACAGAATGGAATATATACCGCAAGGATAGGATAAACGCCAATGGTGGAGGAGTATTTATAGCAGTAAAGAATTCAATAATATCCAGTGAAGTTATTAGCGAATGCGAATGTGAAATAATCTGGGTTAAGTTAAGTATCAAAGGTGGGTCAGATATGATAGTCGGATGCTTCTATAGGCCACCTGCATCAGCAACCGTAGTAGTTGAGCGCCTCAGAGAGAACCTGCAGAACGTCGTGAAGAAGTTTCGTGATCATACTATTGTAATAGGGGGAGACTTCAATCTACCAGGTATAGAATGGGATAGTCACACAATCAGAACTGGAGCCAGGGACAGAGACTCTTGTGACATTATCCTGACTGCCTTGTCCGAGAATTACTTCGAGCAGATAGTTAGAGAACCAACTCGTGAAGCTAACGTTTTAGACCTCATAGCAACAAATAGACCGGAACTTTTCGACTCCGTGAATGTAGAAGAGGGTATCAGTGATCATAAGTCAGTGGTTGCATCAATGACTACAAGTGTAATAAGAAATGCCAAGAAAGGAAGGAAAATCTATTTGCTTAACAAGAGTGATAGGGCACAAATCGCAGAATATCTGAGTGACCACCATCAAACGTTCATTTCTGAGGAAGAGGATGTGGAACAAAAATGGAAAAAATTCAGAAACATCGTCCAGTACGCCTTAGATAAGTTCGTACCGACTAAGGTCCAAAGCGAGGGGAAAGATCCACCGTGGTATAACAATCATGTACGAAAGGTACTACGGAAACAAAGAAAGCTTCACCATAGGTTTAAGAGTAGTCGAATCATAGCTGATAAGGAAAAGCTGAACGAAGCGAAAAAGAGCGTAAAGAGAGCAATGAGAGAAGCATTCAACGAATTCGAACATAAAACATTGGCAAACAATCTAAACAAGAACCCTAAAAAGTTTTGGTCATATGTAAAATCGGTAAGCGGATCTAAATCCCCTATTCAGTCACTCGTTGACCACGATGGCACCGAAACAGAGGACGACCGAAGAAAGGCAGAAATACTGAATTCAGTGTTCCGAAACTGTTTCACTGCGGAAAATCGTAACACGGTCCCTGACTTCAGCCGTCGCACGGACGCCAAAATGGAAAATATTGAAATAAACGATATCGGAATTGAAAAACAACTGCTATCACTTAGTAGCGGAAAAGCATCCGGACCAGACGAGATACCCTTAAGATTCTACAGTGATTATGCTAAAGAACTTGCCCCCTTTCTATCAGCAATTTATCGTAGATCTCTGGAAGAACGTAAAGTACCTAGCGACTGGAAGAAAGCACAGGTCGTTCCCATTTTCAAGAAGGGTCATAAATCAGATGCGAATAATTATAGGCCTATTTCACTTACGTCAATCTGTTGTAGAATAATGGAACATGTTTTGTGTTCTCGTATTATGACGTTCTTAGATAATACAAATCTCCTTCATCATAACCAACATGGATTCCGCAAACAGAGATCATGTGAAACCCAGCTCGCCCTATTTGCCCAAGAAATTCACAGTGCCGTAGACACTGGCGAGCAGATTGATGCCGTATTCCTGGACTTCAGGAAGGCATTTGATACGGTTCCGCACTTACGTTTAGTGAAAAAAATACGTGCTTACGGAATATCGGACCAGGTTTGTGATT
Organism: Schistocerca nitens; assembly: GCF_023898315.1. NCBI lineage: Eukaryota > Metazoa > Arthropoda > Insecta > Orthoptera > Acrididae > Schistocerca > Schistocerca nitens. Next base: position 181,415,602 of record NC_064622.1, on the reverse strand, counting down.
GGATTCAGGATTTCCTAGAAGAAAGAACACAACATGTCATTCTTAACGGTTCAAAATCTGCAGATGTAGAGGTAATTTCGGGAGTACCGCAAGGAAGCGTGATAGGACCTTTATTGTTTACAATATACATAAATGACTTAGTTGACAACATCGGTAGCTCCGTGAGGCTATTTGCAGATGACACGGTTGTCTACAAGAAAGTAGCAACATCAGAAGACTCGTACGTACTCCAGGAAGACCTGCAGAGGATTAATGAATGGTGCGACAGCTGGCAGCTTTCCCTAAACGTAGATAAATGTAATATAATGCGCATACATAGGGGCAGAAATCCATTCCAGTACGATTATGCCATAGGTGGTAAATCATTGGAAGCGGTAACGACCGTAAAATACTTAGGAGTTACTATCCGGAGCGATCTGAAGTGGAATGATCACATAAAACAAATAGTGGGAAAAGCAGGCGCCAGGTTGAGATTCATAGGAAGAATTCTAAGAAAATGTGACTCATCGACGAAAGAAGTAGCTTACAAAACGCTTGTTCGTCCGATTCTTGAGTATTGCTCATCAGTATGGGACCCTTACCAGGTTGGATTAATAGAAGAGATAGACATGATCCAGCGAAAAGCAGCGCGATTCGTCATGGGGACATTTAGTCAGCGCGAGAGCGTTACGGAGATGCTGAACAAGCTCCAGTGGCGGACACCTCAAGAAAGGCGTTACGCAATACGGAGAGGTTTATTATCGAAATTACGAGAGAGCACATTCCGGGAAGAGATGGGCAACATATTACTACCGCCCACATATATCTCGCGTAATGATCACAACGAAAAGATCCGAGAAATTAGAGCAAATACGGAGACTTACAAGCAGTCGTTCTTCCCACGCACAATTCGTGAATGGAACAGGGAAGGGGGGATCAGATAGTGGTACAATAAGTACCCTCCGCCACACACCGTAAGGTGGCTCGCGGAGTATAGATGTAGATGTAGATGTAATGAATCATTTGATTGTGACGAAGTATTAATGTATATGGTTAAGATGTTTGATTCTGCACAGACGAAAAATTATTTTCAGCAGGATAACACAAATCCTACTGTAACCTTTAATGCTACGATTGATCAAGGCGATAGGATTATCCAACAAAATGCGGCCCATACAGGTCATAGAAAAAAGATGGGAGTACGGATACGTACAACTGATCGAAAGTTCGACATGCTACAAGATCTACTAAAATCTTTCCACAAAACTTTGTAAGAAAACCAGAAAGAGTCTGAGTCGTTGTGGATAGCGGGAATCGAACAAAATCGGGAAGAACAATTCGATAACGGAGAGGAAAATGACTGCAAAAATCCCGTCTGGATCGGAAAATGAACCAGATTATAATGTGAACAGTCTGATAAATCAGATTCATATAAAATAAATAAAATAAAATAGAATAAAATATTAATTATTCTATCTGTATGATAGTGATTGGTTGTAATTAATATTTGCTTATCTGGAACGTGGACGTTTAATTATTTGGTGTCAGACGCTTGACAATGGCTTTTTCGTAAATGCAATGTTATTCATAGTCGACCGTGAAATAAGACTCAAATAATCGGACTTCGTATTTAAATCGTTTCCAAAGACTGCTGCGGTAGGTGCGGACTCAAATCTAAATCTCAATATTAGAATAATTTGCCAGCCATGTCAATACGTCGTACAGAGGTGACTGTCTACTAAACATAAAAAGTTTACACAGTTAGTTAAATCAGATATATTCAACGAATAAGCCTACAGTTAAATAATTCTACTTACTTTCATAAATATAAATTTTTTACAGAAACGAGTGCCTAGTAAGATTGCAACTCGCAGTGTTCTTATACAACATCAAATATGGCGGTGTGCCAGTCAATAAAATATACGTGCTTCCCGCACCACTTATCCAAGACCTCTCCCCTCTTAAAGAAACATAAGAGTATCGTAATTGTGTTTTTGTTTTATCAGCGACATAGCGCTGCAGTTCTGTGCAATAGGCTTTATTTATTTGTCAGAGATTAATTATTTAATTAAGATTTCGCGTTTCCGAGGAAACTCACGCACGGCATGCAAATGTGCCTTTATATTGCCCCCTGAATTGCGAGGCGAAAGGACACACCTGCAGGCGAGCAATTCACCTAAAGGCACAAGAAAATCTAAGTTATCTACAACTATTTACATGACATACATTATACTGTATATTATATACAAAATTTGAATGACGCGCGTGCGCCGTAAAAGTTCTTATGTTGACAAAATAGAGGCCGCGCATGCGCAGAAGCGTCAGTGGGACTCCGGCACTGCCGTTATATCGTAAATTTAGATCACGCGGCACAGTATTGCAGTTCATATTGTTCGTGTGCGCGCGTATTTCTTAGTCGTTGCACAAAGAAAATATTCCACCAGGATTGCATATGAAGACTACATTCTATGACAGGTAACTTAGTTTTAAAATTACAATATTTGTTATAATACAATACAACTTTAGATTGTTGAATGTTCTTAGTTACATAGTATTGCAATGAAATGCTTAAAAGAAAAATGTCTTTTTGTTTCAGGTGCGTTGACCTATACACATCGTGTCGTTATTACAGTTTATATTCATCTGCTGCACAATAATTTTTCACAGGTTAGTGTCGTCGTGGTAAAGTTTTTTTTTTTTTTTTTTTTTTTTATCACAGTAACATCGCTGTATAACAACGTGATTGATACATAAGCATGTCCATTTCCTATTTTCATTATAGTCGTTGTGATGCAGTTCGTTGTGACAAAAAGCATTGTTTATTACAGATCAGACGTGACCCGTCGAGTAACTGGTCCATATGCAGTTCGTTTTCGATATTCCGTGGAAGCTTGGTTGCAGAACCTCGGACGGCACATAGCTGGCGTCGATCCTTGGACAGTCCAGGTAAGTGTGTCCGTCACATTTCGACAACATTCCGTTCCCTGAAGTTCCAACCAAAATTCTTCCACTCGTCGTGTTGTTTTCTGGACAGGCACGTTGTGACCATTTAATCCAGTTAACATCTTGAAGTTAGATACTGTAGTAATGTCACTAGACGATGCACCAATTACGCACTTCACATTTTCAGTTTTTTTTGCTGAATATAGCTCACCTAAATATTCGTAGTTACTAATCAAAGAAATCGTTCATCGCGTTTACAAAGGTACGATGCATGATGAATGGCATTAACAGTTTCTTTCACATAGGTTTCTGCGTAGTTGCAGACTTAGTAATGTTCGTTAATGTCTGTGAACAGTCGTTCACTATGCAATTTTTTTTAAAGTTTTTCACATTTTGGCACTCGTTATGGTTCAAATTTTCACATAGTAACAGTTACACTATACATCATTTTTTTTTTAAAAACATAAGTAATCATACATATACTCGCCACATATTTTCTTAGCATAAACATAATACAGTTACACATAAACATGTTTACATCATCATTACATAGCTATAAATTATTACATTGTGTCACATTTGATTACATGAATTGCAGATATTTACGTCCTCTTTAACGGTTTTGCTGGGATTTTATCGATGTTCTTTTGTGATGTCATCTGAAATTAAGATAGGTTAGACACAACATTCATTACATCAGTAGGCAAGACCAGGCGTTTTCACTACTCAATAAATATTCAAAATAATAAGAGACGGAAAACTGTTCGATTCCTCGCGTTTTGTGCGTGTGTGTATAGTGTCTGTGTGGCCTTGGCTACTGGTAGATGCTTTTCTTGCTGAGAGATGTGCGTCTAATCTATTTCTCGAAGTAAAAGATCGCTTCACAGATGACGTCTGTCGGTTCGTCAGGTGTCATACCAAGTCAGTGGTACCTACAGTCACAAATGTTCCGTGAAAAATTAATATATCATTCACTGCTACGTAATCATAAATTTTACCTTAATATTCAGTCTTCTTGGTAGTGCCGCGGCGTTGAAAGATAAGTTCTTCTGTCTTCAACTGCGTCACTGGTACAGCTGAAATGAAAATTCCTATACTACTTATTATCTATGTTGTAATTTGTTTTAGTTCTTGCCACACAGCAGGTCGTTGAGATAACGGTACGTTATATGTCTTGTGGTAGAAGATCTTGTGAGGCTTAACTTCAATCTTGTACACATACGTGTTGATAACACCTAATCGTTTGGTAAAAACTTGTAAATATTTGGATAGCACTTCCTGTAGTTTCATACGTTCATGTACACTGAGAGCTGTAGCTTCATTCATCTTATGATCAAGCAATTTTTTCAAGTCCATTAGCTCTGTGTCAGATGAGTGTGTGTGCGTGTCTTGAATGTCATTGTCAAGTACTAACTGAACCTTGTACCCTGTACAGTGTTTGTCATGCTTTAGAGTTCTCCTGTCCAAATCAATAATAATTACACTGCCTTTATCATTTAAAATGCATTTACCTTTGGAGAAGTCTATAATGCAGTCCTTCTCGCTCATAATATCTATTCCTAATATGCAATTTGTCACAAGGTTTTGTACAACCAGAAATGGCCATTGTACGGTTCGATTACCTATTTTAATGTTTACAAAAACTTGCTTCGTAACCCTACATGACTTATTACCTAGAGCAGTAGTTATTTTACAGTTTTGGGCAGGAAACTCAGGCACAGGCTCCAATTCACACATCTTTTTATAGAAATTAAAAGACAAAACGCTCACAGCTGCACCTGTATCTAAGATAATAGTAGTTGGAATTCCACCTACTACACCAGTAGTAGATGCTAAAACAATTTCATTTGTGTTTGAACGACATTGTGTACTGTCTTGCAAAAGTTCATCTGATATATTGTCATTGTGGTTGTATCTTATAAATAAAACAGGTAGTTTTTGTTTCGAATTATTAGGCATATCATTATTTTGTTGTTCAATTGTGGTGTCAAATAACTGATTAACATTGAAGTCGCCCCCCAAGAATTCTTCAGCCACGACCCGGGGCATAGAAGTGACTGTTTCTAGTTTGTTGGATTAGCATTTGTATTAGGTACTGACACAGATTGAGGTTGTGTATCAGGTGTCATTTCTATTATATTCACATTCGGATATTGCCTGTTGTGATCTCCAAACTTTTGCGGTTGTTGTTGCTGTTGCGCATTATAACTTACCTGTCGGTCTTAAGGTATGCTCCAATTTTGTCCTGGTGGCTGCTGTGGTAAAGCAGTGTTTGAATGAAAGTATTGATCGCTACGAGTCCCGCCTTGATGCTGTCTTGGCTCGTAGTTATTATTATTTCTATTTCTGTTTGTGTTTTTGTTGTTACATTTGTATCCGTTGTTACCGTTGTTGTTATTACCGCGGTGCCTTTTGTATGGATTGCCGCATGGAGTGTTATTACTGTTGTAACTGTTGTTTGTATTGGAATACGCGTGTTGATTTAGATTTCCGTATTGAGACGGCATGTGAGTTTGCTGTTTTAGCTGTACCGCGTATCCAACTGTGGGCGCACCAGAATTGAGTTGGCAAGCCTGCATGTTTTGCATACCACTAGTATAAACATTGTGGCTGCTGTTTTGCCGCGCGAAGCGCTGATCTTCTAGTAACATGTCGACCGAATCTAAAGCTGTTAAAAAAAAATCTGGATCGTCATCCGGAATATGTAAGAGTTTTTCTTTAATGTTGAAAGGCAGTTTGGCCTTCAACGCACGGAGTATATCACGTGTTGCGACTGGTTCGTCTAAAAAATGTCCCATGTTCAAGTATTTTTCAAAATATCTGCGTAAGTTACCATTTTTACTGTTAAAAGTTTCAGGTTCTAAAATTTGTCTTCTGAGTCGCTCCTGGACGGATTGCGACCAGAATTTGTTCAGAAAGGGACGCTCAAACTCACTGTACGTGGTACATACGTCAGCTTGACTGTATGCCCAGACAGCTGCATCGCCTTGGATGTAACCGACAATATATGAAATCTTTTTCCGGTCACTCCAAGTGCGTGGAAATGCGTTACTAAAAGATTTAAGAAAAATCACCGGATGAATGGTTCGTTTTTCTGGGATAAAAGCCTGAAATTGCCTGTGTTTTATTAAGCTTTCTTCTTCCTTTGCATTATGATATGGATTTGTTCCACTGTAATTACTGCAATGTTCAGCTGGCGAGTAATTACGATAATGTTGCTGTGGTTTACCATGATAATAGCTTGTGTTTGTGGTTGCACGTCGTGGTATGTGTTGTAGTCGTGGTGTGTTTTGTTCTTGTGTGTTTGTCGTGTGCGGTATGTGTGCGTCATACTCGAATGTATATTGGTTTCTGAACTGTACATTTTGACTGATATTTTCGTTACATTCAGACTGTGGTTGATCGGTGAATTGTCTCATGGGTGCAGTGACGGATTGTACTGCGTCACTAATCAGCTGTTTGTTATTACTGATGTATTCCGCTACGGAGTCGTGCACAATTGTTGGTAAATTTTCACGTATGCATCTATCAAAATGTTTGTCTTTGTTCTCTACCCAATCATAAAATTCTTTATTAATATTTTGAAAATGAGCTGTGGCATCAGATTGTAAGATGTCAGTCAGGTGTTGTTCAACATCGTCAAATTTATTCTGCACGTCAGTAATTCGTTTTTCAAGGCTGTCGTGTACTGAAGGATATGTTTGAATTTGTTCAGTAAGAGCTTCACACGTGACATTAAGGTTTTTTACTTGTGTCTGTAAAAGTGCTACGTCATTTGTAGTCTTTTCTTGTCTCGTATTAAGCTTGGAAAATTTCGTACTGAGTTCAGTCATCTGTTTGGTCAGTGTGGCGTCTATAAGTTCTACACGTTTACATAAAGTGTCATTACCTGTCTTGATTGCTATGAGATCAGATTTAATTTCGTCATTTTGTGTCTTTAACTCTGTCTTTAAGGTTGCCATGTTTTCCGCGTTCTGCATCCTTAAGGTTGCCATATTTTCTGCGTTTTGTTTCATTAGCATTTGTAACATGTTGGCAATGTTTACTGTTTGCAAGGACTCTGCCCCCGCCGCGTCATTAGACGTGACGTCATGTATTAACATGGGCTCTGACTGAGACTTTGAAATTTTTGTGGTGGACGGCCTATTGTCAAAATTTCCGTCAACACTTGCGTCAATATTTGATGAATCGTCACTACCGGTTGCTGTCGTAAAGTCATTTTCTAACATTTGTCTCTCGTCCGAGTCGGATTGCGTCTGAATAGTATGTCTTTGCTGTTCCATCTTTGCGTATTGTTTTCTAGTTATGACCATGCCACACGTGATATATGTTTCAAGAAAATAATGTTTGACACTGGTTTTAAAATAAAATTCAGTTGAGCATGAATCGCTCGTAGCAACAATGGCTGTTTGTTAATTTAGAGATGTAAACTGAATATGGGATTATTGTTAATGGCTGCTGTCCATGTTACAACGTATCGTACAGAAGTCGGCCATATTGTACACTCGTGTATTGGTATTGTTGCAGAAGTTATTGTTTAAGGAAAAGTACTGAGAATGAAATTTATCACTGAAAACTGCTACGCGTGAAAGAAATACTACAGAATCTACTGAAGAGCTAATACACTGAATTATGCGTCCGGTCAAGCCTGCCAATGCAAAGATGCGTCTTACCTTATTTTGCTGGAAGCTTCATTGCGTCTTCCCGCAAAATTTTAGAATTGGAAAATATCTTCAGATCTTTGTTATTTCTCATACATTCACGTCCAGGTCCAGAAAGTTGATTTTTAACATGAAACAAAGAGAACAATGTAACAAATGACAAAATAACAAGTCCGACAGGCAGTCACCAATATAAAATAAATAAAATAAAATAGAATAAAATATTAATTATTCTATCTGTATGATAGTGATTGGTTGTAATTAATATTTGCTTATCTGGAACGTGGGCGTTTAATTATTTGGTGTCAGACGCTTGACAATGGCTATTTCGTAAATGCAATGTTATTCGTAGTCGACCGTGAGATAAGACTCAAATAATCGGACTTCGTATTTAAATCGTTTCCAAAGACTGCTGCGGTAGGTGCGGACTCAAATCTAAATCTCAATATTAGAATAATTTGCCAGCCATGTCAATACGTCGTACAGAGGTGACTGTCTACTAAACATAAAAAGTTTACACAGTTAGTTAAATCAGATATATTCAACGAATAAGCCTACAGTTAAATAATTCTACTTACTTTCATAAATATAAATTCTTTACAGAAACGAGTGCCTAGTAAGATTGCAACTCGCAGTGTTCTTATACAACATCAAATATGGCGGTGTGCCAGTCAATAAAATATACGTGCTTCCCGCACCACTTATCCAAGACCTCTCCCTTCTTAAAGAAACATAAGAGTATCGTAATTGTGTTTTTGTTTTATCAGCGACATAGCGCTGCAGTTCTGTGCCATAGGCTTTATTTATTTGTCAGAGATTAATTATTTAATTAAGATTTCGCGTTTCCGAGGAAACTCACGCACGGCATGCAAATGTGCCTTTATACGACATGCTACAAGATCTACTAAAATCTTTCCACAAAACTTTGTAAGAAAACCAGAAAGAGTCTGAGTCGTTGTGGATAGCGGGAATCGAACCAAATCGGGAAGAACAATTCGATAACGGAGAGGAAAATGACTGCAAAAATCCCGTCTGGATCGGAAAATGAACCAGATTATAATGTGAACAGTCTGATAAATCAGATTCAAAGGTATACAATTTTGGCACATATGAGGACATAGTTCGGTAGTATAACCGAGACTATGTAATCATCACACCAGACACAGATAACAGTGTCGTAATAAATGGTGACACAGCTGAAAATCTGAATCTGCAACTCTCAGTGGTAGATAACAAATATGATCACGAGTTGAATCAGGGTGCAAGTACAGACACAATTGATGTAGAATCTGACGAATCCCCAGAATCTAAGTGTGAAGTATTGTCACACTTAAAGAATACCTGCCTGGCTCTAAAATCCAATTTAAACACGATTACCGGATGTGTGACGAGGAAACCAACCTTAATGGAAGTAGCAAGGTGTGAAAATGAAGATTTAAGATCTAGATTGGTTGCGGTAGAACCTGATCTAGAAGCAGCGAGAATACAGTTGGACAATTTAAAAGAGGGAAGTTCCTCTCCCCAAACTCTCGATGAAGACCATCAAATGTTGATGGAAGATGACGTAGCTATAGATGCCTATAAACATCCAGTTGTGACAGAACAAACACACATACATCGGTTAAATTACGAAGTAATTCAGGACATATTAATGGAGGAAGTCGAAGACGAGAGTACTCTGGAGATAAGTACGATACTTCGTGTAACAGCCAAGGGTATTGTCGTTAACGCAATAGTAGATAGTGGGAGTGAGTTAAAAGTGGTATCAGAGCCGTTATTCAATCGTTGCAATGTTGACAACGACTTATTCGAACAGAGGAAAGATCCAGAGGTCAAACATAAGTGGTGTAGGCGCCCCGGTGGTCCTGGTCGCCTACGGTGGACTGGAGGCCGAGCGGTGACCTCTCCAGTTGTCAGGATGCTAGGAAATGACTGTGGACGCGTCAGAAAGGACAAAGAAACATTATTAATTCATGACACCTTTATTCCCGCCAGGTTCAATGTGGCCTGCGTAACACAGGCTGACTGAGATTGGTGATATCAACGACCTTCCGCGAGTCCTCGCCGACTCGTAGCGATGACACCAGCTCCGGGCTGCACCAGTCTTGCTAGCGCAGCGCCGCGTGCTGTGACGAAGCGAAGGAATGTCCTTACTTTGTACTTCGGCCGCGCATGACTGGTGGCGCCTGGCTCGCCGGCCGGTTCGGCTGCGGACAGAAAGCCGCTGCGCATAGGAGGCTCCGGGTTGGAGTTCCGGCGCTGTCGGCACGAGAAGCGTTCTCATAGTGCGGAGTGTACTCTATCCCACCCCATCTTCTTCCCTGCTCCTCTTGGTGGCTCGGGTGGACAGGCGGAACGGGCTGCAGTCCCCCAGCATCGTCGGCTCACCCGGTTGTGACGGCGGATACACAGGGCCTAGGCCCCGCACGATCTCGACGACGGCTCACTGGTGTGGTCAGCATTGGCGGCGAGCGAGTCTGCCGCGATGTCTGCTAATCCTGAGTTGATGATTGACAGCGACAACAGAGAGGACCAGAGCTGGTACCATCCCCTCACGTCTGCTACTGGATGGGCCGCCCTTACTGCAACACCTCCTTAGTAAAAATTAACATATCGATCACCGAGCTGAGCGCTACGCAGCGACCCAGTACACATCTAACTGCAAGTCTAACTGCGAGTGCCTAGTTGCTATCAAAGCTGGCGTATTTAAAGGAAGCACGAGCGACGTCCTGACGACATGCTCGTTTGTAATGAACGCATTCGTTCCACTTATACTGCTGATTCATCTGTCGTACTCGCCCCTTAAGTGTTCTTGCTACAGAGTTACATGTTGTTACGGCAGACTTACGCGAAGTTGTGAAATGCAGTACAGCTGACGCTATACCTCTGTCTTACACTCTACCAAAGTCTCTGTCTAACACAAACCTGCGTGCTAAGCAATTCTCTCTCGCCTGTTGTGTGTAACCAGGCCATTGCCCCTGCGTGACGACACATTCCGATACCTCTTGGCTAACCTACTGCCTCTGGCTCTCGGCATAGGCAACGAAACTTGGACAATATTCCACGTTCCCAACTCTATACTATTCCGCGACACTACAGTGGAAAGACAAGAACCCGTTAGACATTCGTCATCATTATTTGCTGGAGAATGACGTGCTGTTCTACAGACGAGACCCAAGTACAAGTTGATGGACAGTATGTCTTCCTGATGAACTCGTAAACAAGTTTATATGCTACACTCTCTTCAGTAATTGGCACTTTGGAGCGAAGACATGTTTTATGAAACTTAAAGAGACCGCACATTTCCCAAACATGGAAAAACGTATTCGGCAAGTACTCAAAAAACGTAAGGATTACCAACGAGCCAAACACGTTGCTTTGCAGACTAGACCATCATTATCACCCACAATACTGGAAAAAAATAAAACATCTAGCAGCAACAGATTTTATGGGACAGTTACCATGGCAAAGGAATGGGAACACGTTTATCCTTGTAGTCTTAGAGTTAACATCAAAGTCTGTCACTTTGACCCCATTGAAACGTGCAACGGGTGTTACAATCAGTAAGATACTACAACGTCATTACCTTAAGTAGGTAGCGCATGTAGAAAGGTTGATTTCAGATAATGGGCCAAAATATACACTATTGGCCATTAAAATTGCTAAACCAAGAAGAAATGCAGATGATAAACGAGTATTCATTGCATAAATATATTATACTAGAACTGATATGTGATTACATTTTCACACAATTTGGGTACATAGATCCTGAGAAATCAGTACCCAGAACAACCACCTCTGGCCGTAATAACGGTCTTGATATGCTTGGGAATTCAGTCAAACAGAGAGTAGTGACTGGCGTATTGTGACGAGCCAGTTGCTGGGCCACCATTGACCAGACGTTCTCAATTGGTGAGCGATCTGGATAACGTGCTGGCCAGGGCAGCAGTCGAACATTTTCTGTATCCAGAAAGGCCTGTACAGGACCTGCAACATGCGGTCGTGCATTATCCTGCTGAAATGTAGGGTTTCGCAGGGATCGAATGAAGGGTAGAGCCACACACATCTGAAATGTAATGTCCACTGTTCAATGTGCAGTCAATGCGAACAAGAGGTGGCTGAGACGTGTAACCAATGGCACCCCATACCATCACGCCGGGTGATACGCCAGTATGGTGATGGCGGATACATGCTTCCAATGTGCGTTCACCGTGATGTCGCCAAACACGGATGTGACCATCATGATGCTGTAAACAGGACCTGGATTCGTCCGAAAAAAATGACGTTTTGCCATTCGTGCACCCAGGGTAGTCGTTGAGTGCACCATCGCAGGCACTCCTGTCTGAAATGCAGTGTCTCGTGTATCCGCAGCCATGGTCTCCAAGCTGATAGTCCATGCTGCTGCAAACATTGTAGAACTGTTTTTGCAGATGGTTGTTGTCTTGCAGATGTTCCCATCTGTTGACTCAGGGATCGAGACGTGTCTGCACGATCCGTTACAGCCATGCGGATAAGATGCCTGTCATCTCGACTGATAGTGATACGAGGCGGTTGGGATCCAGCACGGCATTCCGTATTACCCTTCTGAACCCACCGACTCCTTATTCTGTTAACAGTCAGTGGATCTCGACCAACGCGAGCAGCAATGTCGCGAAACGATAAACCGCAATCGCGATAGGCTACAATCCGACCTTGATTGTGTATGAGAAATCGGTGGAAACTTTCCTCATGTCAGCACGTTGTAGGTGTCGCCACCGGCGCCAGCCTTGCGTGAATGCTCAGAAAAGCTAATCATTTGCATATCACAGCATCTTCTTCATGTCGGTTAAATTTCGCGTCTGTAGCACGTCATCTACGTGGTGTAGCTATTTTAATGCCCAGCAGTGTAGATCTAAACCTTGGCTGGCAACTTTAAAAAGACATAAAATAAAAGCCATCTTCATATCCAGGTACAAACCAAGCGCCAGTTGAGTAAAACGAACGATGCAGGATATTGGGACATGGTGTCGTCTGTATTGTAGTTCACGACACACCACGTGGGACGCCTATTTACATCATTTACAGACTATTATTAACGAAATGCCGCACAGTACTACACGCTCATCACCAGTCATAGTGCTCAAAAATTAAAAAAAAACAGTGGATAGGGTAAGAAAAGTTGTACAGTTCCCCTTCCATCACAATAGCAGATAATAAAATTTTCACTCGCAAACATAGAACAAGCAGCTGCAAAAAGGAAGCTCAGAGCAGACAGAGGTGCATCCACATGGGCATTCACAGTGGGACAGTTGGTTCCTGTTGGAACTCACTTATTATCTAAAAAAGGAAAACAGGTATGTCATAAATTTTATCCCATTTATAATGGACCCATGTTAATTAGTAAAGTGGTTCATGCTAATGCAGTAGAATTGGTGAACCCAAGAACGGGTAGAAATATAGGTCTACATCACGTCACTTCCTTAAGGTTTATAATGAATGATAATTCTAGCAGTGGTCATATGGCAATTAGCCATGAAAATAAAAATATAAACGGATCACATATGATACAGCAAACCAATGTAGATATGTTCCAGGTAGTAGCAGATCTCAGGAGGCAGACATGACGAACCACAAACATATAAATATTCAAATATAAGTACAATAATACTAATCATTTAAATCGTTAAAGTAGATCAGAAAAAAAGAAAACTAATGGCATGATGTACTAACTAACTAACCTGCGTATCATCAATCCATGCTCAGTCACAAACTAAAGGCACCGTTATAAAATAAAATAACTTAAGGTGTATGATAAAATGTCTGTAAAGTACTAGGAAAAAAATTAAATCTTCATTGTATTATTCATGTAAATATTTTATGTAAAGTTCATCATGAATTTCGGACTTGACCATATGTCATAACAACATAATGGTAATCGTTCCTAATAACTTTCACTGAATAACATATTCTATCCCTATGCCCAAGAAGTTGCAAGTTCCAAGGAAACGACATGAAGATGCCATAAGAAATGAAGAGAAGAAAGGGTCCCAAGATGAGGACATAAGACAGCAAGATTCCTTTCTAAATCCTATACCTAAAACCAGTATGAGATCTGGCAGAATCAAGTGAAAACAATGTCCAACGAAACTGTGGCAGTTATTTCATTCAAACCATCAAATCAACTAGAGTTGATCAAACCATCAAACAGAGTACTCATAAAAAGACATCAAACTGTAGAAATTGTCAAGGGGCAACACCCTTCAATCTCAATAGCAATGACAATAGCAAGGACAAGGCCACCTGTGTCATCACATCATTGCATTGCCTTGGACGAGCAGTTTGTCATCAAAACAATGCAAAATAGAGTTGACCATGTAATGGCATTTGTGATCAAACACTCAGAACCGTAAATATCGATAATCTTCATCAACATCGCGCCGAATCTATAACTGACTAGCAGCATCAACCACAACTGATCGATAGCAGCACCAGGAAGCAAATCCAGCCCAAAAGTTTGAAGGGTAAAGTGTGCGAAGAAAGAAAGTATTGGGGTGACAAAATCATTGTAATAATTTAAAGAGCGCAAAAGATAATAACTTCAGCAAGGAGTTGAGTGCCTATAAATATTCAGTTGCACCTGTACCACTGAGAATTTGTATTTTATGTGTTTCATTTGTATTTTTTATTTGTTAAAGTATATTCATAAATGTACCATATTTTATATTATGCATTTTATATGTAAATTTGTAAATATCCAATCAATCTAAATATGTTAATAAGAATTTGTGTATAGTAGATATTTTGGAAACGTGTTTTTAATGAGAAATAATGTAAATGAAAAAAGCTTGTGCTATGCAGAAATATTAACTATTTTAAATATGTAGACTTTCTCGGCCGGAAATATCTTGTCCATTATAATTATCCGGGCTGTTATGCCGTGGTCGGTTGATGAATTCTGTGTCGATTCCCAACGTTTCGTCTCCGACTGCGGGAGACATCTTCAAGGGGGTCAGCAGTGAGCCAGTGGGTGTGTTGGACCTTCCATCGAGCTACGGGCCCCCTTGAAGATGTCTCCCGCAGTCAGAGATAAAACGTTGGGAATCGACACAGAATTCATCAACCGACCACGGCATAACAGCCCGGAAAATTATAATGGACATATTTTAAATATGTTGACAATTCAATATTGATATAGTATTTATGTGTTGAGAATAGAGATAAGAGAAACAAATGCTTCTTTAACTTCACTCAGCTTTCATAATCATCTATATCATGAATGTTTGAGTATTATGGAATGTTTGAAGTTATTGTAAAGAGAAAATCTAAAGGGTGGATGAACTATTGTAATAGAAGTTAACCCCGAGTACTCGAGAGAAAACGTTGTAAGATTAGTAAAAGGAACTGCTATAAAGGACTGTCAATAATAATCATCTAAATAGAAAGTACCCTGTAAAGCAATACATTTCAAATCAAGATAGAATATTAAAACGACAACATCTAGCATAAGTTAGACCAGTAGCTGGACGGTGATCAAAATAAATTGAATTTATAATTTAGCACTGCAGTGAGCGATGCCTCAACCATTGATCACAGCAGCACAAAATTAATTCGGTATGGATGACATGTGTAAGGTGTCTGGATTTTATGGACCTTACATGAGCTTGATTCATAGTGACAGTATGATACAGTATGACATCCTCAGAAAATAATAATTAAATTATAGCAACAAAAAGCAATAGCAGTAATCTCATGTACCGGAAATTAACAAAACAATATCCACCAATATAAGGACAGGGGCATGGATAAGTATGTTATAGTGAAACGCAATTTGGAGACGAACTGAGCAGGTGGTTAATGGCATTGGAAAACTCCACTTAACAAGAGAACAGCGAGCTTCAGCCCAGAAAGGGAAAAGCCCAGAACAATACATTATACCTTTCAACATAAATATGGTTGGGACCAAAGGTAAGTGGCTGGACGGCTGTAACAGGGCTAGATGGCAACCCAGCAAGAAAAATAAAATTCACCTCTAACAAGCCAGCGATTGGTTGAAGCCATACTGGGTGACTCAGACGCGACATGGTAGAGAGAGCGCCATTATAAAAAAGCATTTTGAGAACTAAAATTGTTAAGGATCTCTCTCGTCTCACAACAGACCACACAAGTGTGTGAAAAATAGTGAGGGTGTTGAGCGCTTTGCTTCTGTGAAGTGTGGCGATATGCTTCATATATCATGGTGACAGATAGCAAAGAAGTAGTTAATTATTCCTTTGGGAAGATTTGTGGGCAAAGGAATTCTGAACATCACCTCAACCATTAGCTAGTGTGCAATAGCCATTATTTATCCTAGGGAAAGATTAACGTTCTACGGAGTGCAGGAAAGTTGAGATTGAGTGAATTCAGTCAAGGCCAGAGTAGGGAACCAACGTTTCAGACCCAGCACGGATATAACGCCATTGCAGATCCCGCATGGTAAAGTACCATCCTGTATTAGGCCACAATAAATGTTGAGTGGAGATTTTGCTCACTCCAACTTGTATACACTTCGACCATTAAATATCAAAAGCTAGGATACTAACCTACCCTCCCATTGAGTCAGTATTTCACTAGTTTAAAAAGTAAAATTATTCTCTACCAACTCAGTGCATTGACCAGCAACACCATCATAAATGTAAGTTAGCTGCTGAAGAGTTTTAATCATTCTTTCCTGTGATAAAATTTTTCACATGTAGAATAACGATTTTAATAATCGCCAATTCGATATTTCCAAGAGTTAAATATTTTGGTGAACACGATTGTTGGGTATCACTTGACCCCTTAAAGTACAGTTGATAGATTACATGTAGAATAAAAATAGGAATAGCTGGCTTTTGTCTTTCTAGAATAGATCCCAAACTTTTACTTTTACTAATTTATGCACTCTAGTTACATGACAGCAGCATGGACGTCGCGATGGACGTCGGGAGTGAAGCTGCACATCATGCAGCCTACAGCGCACAGTTGGAGTCGTAACATGACGTCCTGTGGCTGCACGAAAAGTATTACTCAACATGGTAGTGTTGCTGTCAGGATTCTTCCGAGCCATAATCCGTAGGTAGCGGTCATGCACTGCAGTAGTAGCCCTTGGGCGGCCTGAGCGAGGCCTTTCATCGACAGTCTCTGTCTCTCTGTATCTCCTCCATGTCCGAACAACATCGCTTTGGTTCACTCCGAGACGCCTGGACACTTCCTTTGTTGAGAGCCCTTCCTGGCACAAAGTAACAATACGGTCGCGATCGAACCGTGGTGTTGACCGTCTAGGCATGGTTCAACTACAAACAACAACAGTCATGTACTTCCTTCCTGGTGGAATGCCTGGAACTAATTGGCTGTCGGACGCCTTCTTCTAATAGGCGCTGCCCATGCATGGTTGTTTACATCTTTGGATGGGTTTAGCGACATCTCTAAACAGTCAAATGGACTGTATCTGTGACAGAACATCCATAGTCAACGTCTATCTGCAGGAGTTCTGGGAACCGGGGTGATGCAAAACTTTTTTTCGTGCTTGGAAACTACGGTTAATTTGTTTCATTCACAGTGAATAGGTAATGTTTCGTGATACATCTGTAACACACTTGGGAGTTGCTCTACAAGGTGTTCGGAAATTCTTGTTCAAAAAGTCTAGGAGTTATTGAGGGGATTGAGTAGATAATATTTTGAATGGAAAACCATGTCCGGTAACTCACCGTTTCCGTTCCACGACTGTTTCAGATCACATGTGTAACGTGTCCGCATGTGCTGAAGGATGAACAAAATGGTCAGAGTTGGTCGTCTTGGCATACAGTAGGGTAGACAAGATGACGTGTACTAGTCAGACGGGCACCTGATGGCAAATAACGTCTGCCTTGCTGCGAGACGTATTCAGTGTCTGTGCATCTCCTATACAGTAACCATAGTTCGATATGCATTTTCGGAATACACACACATATTCCTTGTGAATAGCGAAGCTCGAGGTAGCGGAAGAGCTGCTTGTCGGCTGTATCAGGAACGATTTCCTGAACGCAGTGTGCCATCGCACCAACTCCTTGCCCAAGTTACACAGCAGTTCTGAGAAACACGTACGTTCACAGTGAGGAGGCAGGACTCTGATGCTTTACAGCAAAGCCGCACGCCTGAATTTGAAGCAGATATACTGTATCGCGCTGAAGATAATCCGTCAACGAATACTCGAACAACTGCGCGTGCAATGGGTATAAGTCACAGTATCGACTAGGACGTTTTACGTGAGCAACAGTTACGTTCTTACCACTTACAAAAGGTTCACGCTATCGATACAGCCGATTTTCGACAACGTGTTACCTATTGCACGAGCTTCCTTCACTGCTGCGTCGGCACACTGTCGTTTCCGTGTCGAACTTTGTTTACAGATTATAATGAGTTCACTAGGGACTTCATTCTGAATTCACAATACAGCTATGTCTGGGCAGACGAAAACCCTCGTGCCACACATGTCCAGGGACTTCACCACCGGTTTTATAGTAACGTGTGGGGCGGTATTCTGGACGTTCATGTGGACGTTCATGCACTGGTAGTGCATACGTAATCTTCCTACAAAAGGTATTGGACCCGTTATTGGAAGCTGTGCCATTGAATGTCCATCAGGAAACTTTGTTTCGGAATGGTAGTGCGCTAGCTTACGTTTCACCTGCGACTCGGAGACATCTTAACAGCTTTGAAAAATGGGTAGGCCGAGGTGGTCCAACAGCGTGGCCGCCGCGATCGCTGGATTTTGCTCCAATGCAGTACTTCTTTTGGGGTCGTATGGAAAGTTTAATTTAGAAGGCTCCTGTACAGACAGAGGAAGATGTGCTGGCTCGAGTGCTGGCCGATGCCCTAGAAATTGAAGAGACACCAGATGTGATGGAGAGTTTGTTCAAGAACATGTTTCGTAGGTAAAATGAATGTAACAATGACGATGGTCGCCACATCGAACCGCTGTTGTAATGCATCAGTACGGTTCTGCACGTACAGTGTGTTGGGTTCTCTTTCGCTTCGGAATAATATAAGCACGTAACGTTTAATTGTCAGTACAAACAAATGTGCATAAGTGATAAATGGATATTAGTTATGTTTCCTTTCGAAATGTTATCTAATAGTTGTACTGCGTCACGCCTAACTGAAGTCCTCAAACAGATGTGAGTGAGTTGAATTGAAACCGTCGTACGTTTACGTACACATGTTCCTATTCAAAATATTATCTACTCACTCCCCTCTAAAAATCCTTGAAGTTTATAACGGGAATTTGTGAACACTCTGTATATGCACAAATATCCCCTGAACACTGGAACAGGGACTGTATATTTAACGTTCGCGTGCCTAAACCACACGCACCCGGTTTTCCTGCTGCGTTTGCTCTTCTTTCCTTGCTGTGAATGCTCCGATGTGTCCTGTAATAACTATTATCTAACAAGGTGAGGAGCCCTCAAACAAACAATTCAAACTTACTCTGGTAGAAGTCCGTACAGTCTGTTAAACGTACAGGGTAGGGCTTCACTGTTCACAATAAACATTATTTCACAACTGACGTAGTTGATCTTTGCATCCGAGCAATCCGTTGTGACGTACTACCGTTATTGTTAAAGTAATATTATCCAATTCAAATGCATCCAACAGAAAACATGCAAAAAATTCACTGCTGAAACGTTGATTTACAAGTCGACGAGAAACACAGTTCTTCCAATCAATACTAAACTATTCCTTCGTTCATTACATGGGCGTGCGCCTGTCCGAATCGCGACGGGTATGTTTCAAAAAATCGGTGTGCAATACCCGAAACGATGAAGTTCCCACGCTCGTGGTATTCAAACAGTCTAGCCATAGATATTTCATTTGCTTGGAACTTGTAATTAGAGTCAGTCTAGTCAACTTTAGCTTGCCGTAACCGTCCTGGCGTGGTAGATTATGGAGCTCCCGACACAATACATGAAAAACGAAATCGTCACCTTGTAGGTAAAAATTGAGCCATGAGCTCTGATACGAAATGTACAACTTGCGTGGTAAATATTTATAATTACACCACAATAACTTGAAAAAATGCGTACTGCAGACGCGGCATCAACACTGCACGATGCCCGCGCTCTGGGGTACCCATGGTATGAACCACTAACGCCCTCTACTCTCACCAGAGAGGCGATTACCGATAAATCAGACATACAACAGTACGCTAGCACCCCCTTCATTTGCACTTTCACGTAATTTCTTGTGTTTCTGTGTAACTAAACAATTGTTCCGATAGAGGAGCTATCCATTGTGGGGTCTTGATGACATTTTACTGTATCACGAATTATGTTTACAGCGATGTAGTTCTGTCTTCTGACAGCTCGCATACTGAATTGTTAATTTTCCAACATCGTGATGCTGTTACCCGTGTATCTGGCAAGGCAGTTTCTGACCTTTAGCATCACACGTATTCCACACATTGTTAGTTCTCAAGTGGTTCATATGGCTCTGAGCACTATGGGATTTAACTTCTGAGGTCATCAGTCCCCTAAAACGTAGAACTACTTAAACCTAACGAACCTAAGGACATCACACATATCCATGCCCGAGGCAAGATTTGAACCTGCGACCGTAGCGGTCGCGTGGTTCCAGACTGTAGCGCTTAGAACCGCTCGGCCACATCGGTCGGCATTGTTAGTTCTACCAAATGGTGTTGTTCGAAGTATAGATCACAGTGCAAAAATTGTAACGAACACCAATATGTGCACGGTGTTTTTGTACATTTTCATATTTTTCAATTTCTTGAAGAGAGGCTTTGAGCCCACCACATGCCTTGCATCCGGTCACTAGAGTCACGTGTTATAGATTGCGTCATGAGTATAGTCAAAACCTACTTTTGAGGAAAATTTCTCTCAGTTTCCGATTTCTATTGTCTCCCCACTTTTACGCAGTGGCCATGCATACGTCTTGCTAGAAGCACCACACACACCTGATACTCTCGATTAATCTCTGATCTCCCTAAAAGGAAGCGAATTGTAGATGTAAATATTGTTGAGTTGCTCTATGTATCTGCATGTACGTGAATTGAGTCCTCTCTCATTCTGCATTTGGGCTGTGTGTCATTGTGTTTACTAGCATGTTAATGATTTTCTTTTCGTAAGTGTATATTAAGGAACGGCTTAAGGAATAATTTGGTACAGAATTCTTGTGTTTGTTAAAATGTGTGCCCTCCTTGTCCTTTTAAGAGTGTGACGATGTGCAGAGAGGTGTCCCGTATATCAACTCTAGTTCTTATTCTTGCTGAACAGTCCGCTTTGTGTTTAAGGAATCTCATTGTTACTCTAACGCACCCAACGTTGCACATTCTCCATTACGTCCAGTATGAGACCACAAAGTGATGATATGCATGATGCTTATGTATATCTTGATTTAGGGATAGAATCGTGATTGGAAAGCAATTTAGCAAACTTAAAAAATTATAACTGTGTAGAGTCTGGTCGTGGAGCGATAAAGTGTTGACGAAATTTAAATATAAGTACACTCTCGACGTCAGTTTGTGTACCATAAATAAACAATAACACAGACGCCCATTTGGTGGTCTTTGACAGAATCTCCACAAAGAACAATTAACGCTTAAAATTATATTGGAGACGAATGGAACTATATTGTTAAATTCAAAATAGAAAACACTATTACAATTTTCTTAAAATTTGAGTTCAGGAATTTCTAAATTACTCAATTAACAGAACATACAGTGCACATAACTTTTCTGATATATAATACAAGAAACCCGCCCGCAACATACTAAAAACCTTAAAGACAGGAGTAACACATAATAGATATATTATATAGAACTAAGTCTAGTATCATTACGATAGCTAGTTTTACCACTCAAAGTTTTGAAAACTGCAATTACTTCAGCCAGTATTTGAAGTGGCCAACAGAGTCATACCAAGATAATTAAGTAGCGCCTCAGCGGTTTAAACAAGTTAAATGTCAATTTAAATAAACGTCAATAATGTCAATATAATGTCAATTTAAATAAACGTTAATGGTTCTTCTGGCAATTTACACTCGTGGCAACCAGGACATAGCTTAAAAGGTGGGCGGTGTGGAATCATTTTCATTTAAATCTATGAGCCTCTCTGCGAATTTCTGTTCACTGAGACGGAGCCTTTCGTTGCCTTATTTTATAAGAGCCCACTGGAGTCATCAGCTGAGAGATTAACTTGGTCAATAAGTTTCAAACTGCTAAGCAACGTATCATGACTGGCTGCAGATTGTGTAAGCAACTGGACTCTTGCACGAACTTTTCTGCCTTCTGTGCAAGAGAGACACTAATAAGTATGTTATTGTTGGGAGCGTGGTGTGCTGCAGAAAATGTAACTGATTATACAGGGTGTGCGGAAATTCCTGTTACAAACTTCTACTACTTCTACAGGGGAGTGAGTACATAATATTCTGAATAGGGTGCCATGTCCGGAAATGTGCCGCTTCCGTTCTACAACGGTTCAGTTCAGATGTTTCGAGTGGTTCTAGGCGCTTCAGTCCGGAACCACGCGGCTGCCACGGTTGCAGGTTCGAATCCGGCCTCAGGCGTGGATGTGTGTGATGTCCTTAGGTTAGTTAGGTTTACGTAGTTCTAAGTCTAGGGGACTGATGACCTCAGATATTAAGTCGCATAGTGCATAGAGCCATTTGAACCATTTGGATTCAGATTTTCGACTCATCCACTTGCGCTTGAGAAATTGAACTAGACGTGACGAAGTACAATTATTAGGCAACAAATCGAATGGGTACATAATGAAATATCCACTTCAGAACATTTGTTTGTATTTACTCTTAAATATAAAATGTTTACATTATTTCAGATCTAAGGCGCTGCAATCATGGACGGTGCGGCTGGTCCCGGCGGAGTTTCGAGCCCTCCCTCGGGCACGGGTGTGTGTGTTTGTCCATAGGATAATTTAGGTTAAGTAGTTTGTAAGCTTAGGGACTGATGACCTTAGCAGTTAAGTCCCACAAGATTTCACACACATTTGTACATCTGAAAATTATTTCAGAACAGAAATGAACCCAACCTACTGCATGTACGGGACAGTAGTGATGCATTACGAGGTGCATTCAAGTTCTAAGGCCTCCGATTTTTTTTCTAATTAACTACTCACCCGAAATCGATGAAACTGGCGTTACTTCTCGACGTAATCGCCCTGCACACGTACACATTTTTCACAACGCTGACGCCATGATTCCAGGGCGGCGGCAAAGGCCTCTTTAGGAGTCTGTTTTGACCACTGGAAAATCGCTGAGGCAATAGCAGCACGGCTGGTGAATGTGCGGCCACGGAGAGTGTCTTTCATTGTTGGAAAAAGCCAAAAGTCACTAGGAGCCAGGTCAGGTGAGTAGGGAGCATGAGGAATCACTTCAAAGTTGTTATCACGAAGAAACTGTTGCGTAACGTTAGCTCGATGTGCGGGTGCGTTGTCTTGGTGAAACAGCACACGCGCAGCCCTTCCCGGACGTTTTTGTTGCAGTGCAGGAAGGAATTTGTTCTTCAAAACATTTTCGTAGGATGCACCTGTTACCGTAGTGCCCTTTGGTACGCAATGGGTAAGGATTACGCCCTCGCTGTCTCAGAACATGGACACCATAATTTTTTCAGCACTGGCGGTTACCCGATTTTTTTTTTGGTGGCGGTGAATCTGTGTGCTTCCATTGAGCTGACTGGCGCTTTGTTTCTGGATTGAAAAATGCCATCCACGTCTCGTCCATTGTCACAAACGACGAAAAGAAAGTCCCATTCATGCTGTCGTTGCGCGTCAACATTGCTTGGCAACATGCCACACGGGCAGCCATGTGGTCGTCCGTCAGCATTTGTGGCACCCACCTGGATGACACTTTTCGCATTTTCAGGTCGTCATGCAGGATTGTGTGCACAGAACCCACAGAAATGCCAACTCTGGAGGCGATCTGTTCAACAGTCATTCGGCGATCCCCCAAAACAATTCTCTCCACTTTCTCGATCATGTCGTCAGACCGGCTTGTGCGAGCCCGAGGTTATTTCGGTTTGTTGTTACACGATTTTTTGCCTTCATTGAACTGTCGCACTCACGAACGCACTTTCGACACATCCATAACTCCATCACCACATGTCTCCATCAATTCTCGATGAATTTCAATTGGTTTCACACCACGCAAATTCAGGAAACGAATGATTGCACGCTGTTCAAGTAATGAAAACGTCGCCATTTTAAGTATTTAAAACAGTTCTCATTCTCGCCGCTGGCGGTAAAATTCCATCTGCCGTACGGTGCTGCCATCTCTGGGACGTATTGACAATGAACGCGGCCTCATTTTAAAACAATGCGCATGTTTCTATCTCTTTCCAGTCCGGAGAATAAAAATCGGAGGCCTTAGAACTTGAATGCACCTCGTACAACAGCGGCTCGGTGTTGCGACCACCAACGTCGTTACAGACATTGTACCTACAAAGCATGTTTTGGTACACACTCTCCATCCCACCTGGTGTCTCTTCAATTTCCAGGGCAGCGGCCAAAACTGGTGCCAGCAGGTTTTCCTCTGTCTCTGCAAGAGTCTCGGTAATTAACTTTGCCTACGACCCCACAAGAAGTTGTCCGTAGGAGTTAAATCCGCCGATCACGGTGGCCACGCGGTTGGTCCATCTCGGCCTATCCACCTTTCACCATAGCCTCCAATGAAATGTCTCTGAACCGCACGTGAGAAATAGTGTGGTGCACTATCATGCTGAAGCCACATTTTCTAACGGTCATTCAGTAGCACAGCTTCCAACAACGGGTCCAACACGTTTTGCAGGAAGGTCACGTATGCGCTACTAGTTACCTTGACTGGAAGGAGGTATGGCAAAATCACATGACTATCCAGAATACCTCCCCACACATTAATACCTAACCGGTGCTAAATCACTGAACATGCATGGCACGAGGTTTTTCGTTTGCTCAGATATGGCTGTTTCGTGAACTCGATGCACAGTCCCTAGTGAACTTGCGTTCGTCTGTGAACTGAAATGGTGTGCCGACGCAGCAGACAAGGAACCAAATGCAGTAGCCAACGAGATGTGAAAAATCGGCTGGACCAAGAGCGTGTACGCTTTGCAACTGGTGTAGATGTAACTGTCACTCACGTGAAACATGTGACAAACACCCATTGCACGCGCAGTAGCTCGACTACTCGTTAACGGATTCTCTTCAACGCGATGCAGTACATCTGCTTCAAATTCCGGACTGCGACGATGCTGTGGGGCAACACAATCCAGTCTCCTCACTGTGAAAGAACCTGTTTCTCTTAGCCGCTGCGTAATTTATGCAAAACCTGAGCTCCGCTATAAACAAGGAGCATGTCTGTGTGTTCTGAAAACGTGTACCGAATCATTTTTACTGTATCGGAGACGCACAGGCATTGAATAGGCCTCACAGCAAGGCAGACGTTAAGTGGCCGTTTGACGTAGTGGATGCCATCTTGTTTACCCCATGGCGTACCACGATAAGCAACTCTGAAGACTTTTCTCCTTCTTTCAGCAGACGTGGACGCATTACACATCTGAACTGAAACCGTCGTAGAACGGAAACTGTATAATCCAAAAACTTCATTTCTCTTAATCTCAAGCGAAAGGGTAGAGTTGTTGTTAACTTTTACATGGAATTCGCCGCATATTTAGCTCCTTCAGCCAGCCGTTGTGGCCGAGCGGTTCTAGGTGCTTCAGTCCGGAACCGCACGACTGCTACGGCCGCCGTTCGAATCCTGCCTCGGGCATGGATGTGTGTGATGTCCTTAGGTTAGTTAGGTTTAAGTAGTTCTAAGTTCTAGGGGACTGATGACCTCAGATGTTTGGTCCCATAGTGCTCAGAGCCATTTGAACCATTTAGCTCCTTCCTTTGCTCACATTTACAACAAATCGCTCAAGCTGCAGATTTTTATTTCTTATTGAAGAAGGGGTCACAGCACAGCTATTTCTGAAAGAAACAACGTATACAACTGCACAATACTATCTCCAACGTCTGTTCTTTTTAGAATGCTAGCTCATATTATTAGCTCGTAAATAACGAGATTCCTAGAGGAAAAGGGCTTTCCCTAAAGAATCGTCAGGTATTCAGGAAACATTAGTCTTCCGAAGCAACAGGCCTTTATCGCACAGTGTCTTGCAAGCACTATATCGCACCGTATCCTGTAAACGGCAGAACTGGTAATTCCACCATCGTTGACGCCCAAAAGGTGTTTAGCGCTGTAAACACTGTCGACTGTAATCAAGATATTATGTACTTTTCCCCCAAAAGAATTGAATAACTCGATGAACTTTCGTCTGACAGAAGCTGCTGCGAAGAGTAGTCCCAGAAATCTATTCCCCATCTCGAAAAAAATAATGTAGTGATTTATTCGTTTGTTAGCAGGTACATATCCGCAGGCCGGGTATCCACCGACAACTCCTAGTGGCAATGTCGTAGAACGCCCCTAGAGGAGAGAAAAGGACATGACGCAAATCATTAATAATGTGCTGTATCCTGAGATAGTTCCTTTGCTGCAACAGCGGAAATGTTCCGGCTGATCAATACATTGTCGCCTATAAAAGTTCACAAAATATTTGATCAAGCGAACATCTGCAACTCAGGAACATACACTGAAGGTAAAAATCAGAAAACAAAAGAATAATTAATTTTGTGTAACGAAATTCTGGGTAAACATTTGTTTAGGTAACATTTCAAGACCACAGATTCATGTACGCGTGACATAGCCCAGTGTGAATGTGAAATTCTGGTACATTAATGAAGGTGTAACCAACAGAATGTTCAATGGAAGTGCATACATTGTGATGTGTAGGTGTCGGATGTCATGGGATGGAGGTATATGCCTGTCGCACTTGGTCTGTCAATACAGGGATGCCGGTCGGAGTGGCCGAGCGGTTCTAGGCGCTGCCTCAGGCATGGATGTGTGATGTCCTTAGGTTAGTTAGGTTTAAGTAGTTCTAGGTTCTAGGGGACTGATGACCTCAGAAGTTAAGTCCCATGGTGCTCAGAGCCATTTGAACAATTTGCCAATACGGGGACGGTTAAAACTTTTTCTGGATGGTGCTTGACTTCACGTCCGGTGATGGTCTATTGGAGACAGACCTGGTGATTGAGCAGGCCAAGGAAAGATGTCGATAGTCTGTAGAGCGTGTTGGGTTACAGCAGCGGTATGAGGGCGATTGTTATCCTGTTGGAAAACTCCCCCTGGAATGGTGTTCATGAATGACAACACAATAGGTCGCTACAGGCAGTCTGGCTCGAAGCTATCCTTAAAGTAACCGATTTGTATCACTTAGTTGTATCACTGTGGTGTCAGCAGCTGCTCACATTGCTGCTGTAGATGCAGTGCGATACGCCAGAGCCACGTGCCGAACACGATGGTCTTTTCCTCGGTAGTCCTACTGCCCGTCCGGAACCTGATCTCCTTGCGGACTTACATGCTCGTGACCACATGCTCTCAGCGATCATGAACAGTTGTTACTTTGCTACCTATTCTTCCTGCAGTGTCGTGGAAGGAACATCGAGCTTCTTGTAGCCCTATTACGTCACCTCGTTCAAGCTCAATGAGGTATTGATAACGGCGTCTTCGTCGCCTTCAAGGCATTATTGACTAACTTACCACGTACAATCTCAAAGATAACTAACGCTCATGCACCTTAAAGTAAACATCATTTGGATACTCACAGTGACCCTGCTAACGCCGCTCCTTTGCTACCGGTGCGAAATTCGGACAGACTTCATCTTTCAGACGTAGAAACAATCCTACCAACTTTCGTTCATGTCACACAACTCCTTCTTGGTCGTGCGATTTTTGTTTGTTAATGTATTAATAGCATAAAAGAATGCTTCAGTTGCCATATACTGTCATTAAAAGCAGATTTTTATTCTGTTAACATAAAAATTTACTCAAGGCCGAATGCACGCTGGAAAGACACATAGGGAAGATGTGCATTATTACAATAACACTGAATGATGAGTGTTTCGTGCGAAATGATTTGGAGGTCAGGCCGTCCATTCGACATTATAGCTACCACATGGACCACGCAAACGAGTATGTTGGACAACCTGCCCACTTCCCATCATTTGAAGGTACATCCAGCGTTGTCCAACATGATGGTTTTTATGATGCAGATGTTATAGTGTAGAGAGGCATGAAGTTGTGTTATCATACACACACCACTCAACTTTATTGTGGTACTGTACTTTGCCCATGTGAGTCTTTTCAGGGATGGGTTCAGCCCTTTCTGTATCTTTATGAATGACAATGCATGACAGCACAAAACACCGCAGGTGGAAGAGCTCATGGAATATTCGGCCATTGGTCTGGCCTGCCCGTTTCCCCGGCTTAAATCCCATCAAGTGCGTGTGGCATGCATTAGAGATCGGTAATGTAGCAAATCCGCATGAACGAGATCCCACATAGTGGTTGTCAACCACGCTGGAGTAATGGAACGCCCTACCACAAGAAATTATTACTAACCTTGTGGCCTGCATGGGAGTGAGTTGCAGAACATTAATTCCTTCGGTGGTGATAACATAGTCAATTAAGATCCCTGTCCCGCTTTTTGTTATGTTCAGTGGACCATCATGATGGCGGTGACTGCAGTGTCATTATGTCTTTTAATTTAAGCGTCATTTCTGTTCGTATCATTGCGTATTTCTTCCATTACTTTCTGTACTACACTGTAGTAGTTCTTTCTAACAAGGAGACGGCACGACCGTTGGGTCCGGGATTTTTCCGAAATTTTGTGTGGTGAAAGAGGACCCCTAACACCTCATGTGATTAAAATATTACGACGCACTACTCGGAAAATCCTGAGAAAAATCGATCCAAAGTTTCTTAGGTGCATTATGAGTATAAAATGTTAGTCCAATGCCGAGCCGCCGTCTGGCCTACATGGTTAGCGTTCGGACCCTTACGCGAGAGGTCTCGGGTTCGATTCCACCTCCGGGACTAATTTTTCTTCTGTTGCTTGCAAAATTGCAGCGCATTGTTACAGAAGAATCGTGAAATTAATTCCCGGGAAGACTGTATAAAAATTCATTCTATAATTCACCCTCAGTTATCGTCACCAATATTCCGAGACATGATTCAATATGCCTGGTTTGCCTCAAAATTATCATGAACACTAAACATTTTCGTAAATGTTAATGGGGCATATTTTTGTACAGATTTATTGCAAACGCCCTGTGATTGTAAAACATCCGCCTTTATATGTTGCGCAAGATGTCGCAAAAATTATTGCTTTGTTTGTTTTTACGATAATTACCACTGCTGTTCTTGTTTATAATTATTATATGTATAAAAAATGAATGTTTTCCAATCGAATTTGTTATTCTGATTAAAAACCCAATGATTCTCCTTATATATTTTACAATGAAAAATGGCAAACCCACCGCCATGAATTGTTTTCTTGGACAAAAAGAAAATACTTTTTATTCAATAATGTAACTAATTTGTTAAAGATAATGCAGGTTTGGGAAACTTTCTGAATAATTGGTGGAATAACAAAAGAAAATGAAACAGAAGGAAAAAAAGGTGCCAGAGGAGGAATCGAACCAGAGACATCTGGCGTAAGAGTCCGAGCCCCAAACATCTAGGCCAGACGGCGATGGATTAACATTTTATACTCATAAGGCATCTAAGAAACTTTGGATTGATTTTTCCCGGGATTTTCCGGGTAGTGCGTCCTAATATTTTAACCACATGAGGTGTTAGGGGTCCTCTTTCTCCACACAAAATTTCGCACAAATCCCCGACCCCCGCTCGTGCCGTCTCCTTGTAAGTGTGGCTCAAGCTTCATCGAGCTAAGTTACTTGGCAACAACATAACATACGAAAGCTACTTTCGTCATTAAATTTTCATATCAGTGTATTGAATTGTTAACATTATTTTTTCAAGACGATAATTAAAGCTAAGTGACGAACCATCGTAAATTATACTGGACGGCCAATATTCAACAGAGTCGATAGCATCATGGGGTGGGTCCTAAGGAAGCGAAATAGGAGCCCTAAATATATCAATACGCTTAAACCATTTATGAGAATGTGGTTATATGCAACACAAAATCCGTAAGGAACAGAAAAATCTTTATAACGTATGATTACAAGATGAGCTGTAAACTTGTGTCGTATTGTTAAATATATACGGATAAACACGAAGCAATGTGAAATAAACACGTGAAGTCGGTGTAGTGAGGGCGAGTGGGTAACTTCGATTTGTTGTGATGATTTTGTGAAAGTGCAGTGAAGTGCACTGTCCACATGGCGATAGAGCATACTGCTTCAGTATTTTCGCTCCTTACCAAGCCGGACTGACAAAGGGCAGAGATTATTTCTCAGAACCGCAACTCCGCAGCAAGCTATGCTTCATACGAAGAAGGAATAACGGAAAGGCTCAGGAAAGTTAAATGTGTTACGGAGTATAAAATCACTTGTGTTGCAATTGATACGTCCTAATTGTCGAAACTAGTTTCGGAATGAATTGATTTCATTTGCATGCTGCACTGCGTCTGAACTTTATCCGAACGTGAGCTCTAATTCCATGAGTAATAGGAATCCAATTATCTGGGTTCCTGGTCATAAGGGGAAAGGCACGCACATTCTGAGTTCCTCCAGGTAAGTCTTCCCCAGCGTTCATATCTTTCTCTTCGATAATACATATTTCCATCCAATAAAAAGAATCTACCTCCCACACATTATTGTGCCTCCGTATTGATCCGCTAATGAGTAATGATGATTATGAGTCTTTCTTGTGTTGTGGCCTTACACATCAATGATCTTTGCAAATTATGATAGATTACTTATGGCGAGTTTGACTAAGGAATTTACTTGTTGCGAGGGTACGCTTAAAAAATCTAACTGCTGAACGAATGCCTATAAAAAAAAAGAGTTCAAATGGCTCTGAGCACTATGGACTTAACTTCCGAGGTCATCAGTCCCCTAGAACTTAGAACTACTTAAACCTAACTAACCTAAGGACATTACACACACCCATGCCCAAGGAAGGATTCGAACCTGTGACCGTAGCGATCACGAGGTTCCAGACTGTAGCGCCCAGAACCGCTCGGCCACCCCGGCCGGCTGCCTATAAAATAACGGGGAAACTCAACACTGTATTCGATTGCTCGCTGTTGTACGCTCACTACTATCGTAGGTGTAGTCACCCCATAGAAAATATACCATAACATTAATGAATCGAAATAAGCCAAATAAATTAAAGTTACCAGTTATATAACGAACGAAATACCGGAAACGTAACTTTTTCAAAAGCTAAATTTTTTTCTGGTTAAAGTTTTCAGCGTTATTTACAATCTGGAACATTCTATACTATTCACCGACTCTCTTTCGCACATGCTACATTTGTCGTCTGTGCTGTCCAGTTTACTGGATGTACCTAAGTTGCATTTTTGTTGTATTATCTCGCTCTGTTACACTGAATTGGATTTTAAGAGATCAGAATGGTGGACTTTTTACTTGTATACGAATAGGTCAGATCTTATGCTTAGCTGTCGCTATTGCATTTCTGTAATTTTATGACACGTGTCGTGCGCATCGTCTTCTCTAGCTACTTGAAAACTTCGCGAAATGTCAACACAGCTGCTCAGCTGGAAATCACAGAATTTTCGACATCGAATCAGGCTTTCAGGAACGCGACAGAGTTCTCTCTGTGAAGCAAAACTTCGGTTCTCGTTACACGGCAGGGTGAACGTTTTTCAGAAAGTGGAGCGAGAAATGTCGAAGGTGATGCGCTATTTGCTGTTTCTCAAGTTTGAGATAATCTTGTAGTTTGTAACATGGTACTAGTTAGAACATACACAAAAATCATATTAGCAGCAATTATACTGTTTCAGCCGTTTGTCAATATTAATTTAAATTTATTAATGTTCTTTTGCAAAATATGTCTGCTCTCAAAGGACAAGTAATTATCTGAGATGTAAAATACGTGCCGTTGGTTCATAATTTTGTTCTGAATATTTTTGTTTCTCTCCGGAGGTAACGACGGCGGTTCCTGCACGGAAGATATCGACGTTATCGAGTCAAAGCGGTTCAGGGACTGGAAACTGAGGATAGACGGCTGTTGGTCCCTGTTAATAATCTAGTTCCGCCAGTTAGACGTCAGAATGTCATTATAAGCAGTGGCATGAACTCCACTGCCGAATCATTCGCCGTGTGAAGACTTGACACTACATCCGCGCGACTCCCTGTTGGAACCTGGGTGCCTAACTGGACTGGGCTACAGATTCTTATATGCACTACGTATTACTGCATGACTCTGCGAGGCCTTACGACCTTCTTTCATTCAACCATCATCCTGATAGCTCGTTCACTCCGACCTGACTCGTTCAGATTTTTGTGAATTAGAACTTGTTCTGCGGTTCAAGAAAAACCGTGCACGTTGATAGACA
Organism: Schistocerca nitens; assembly: GCF_023898315.1. Lineage (NCBI taxonomy): Eukaryota > Metazoa > Arthropoda > Insecta > Orthoptera > Acrididae > Schistocerca > Schistocerca nitens. The sequence goes on along the minus strand of NC_064622.1, from coordinate 181,383,613 downwards.
GGAACGAAAGAGGGTATACAAAACGTATGAAACTACACTGGTGTCGAAAATTAAAGCAACAAATGGGAATTTTGCAAGATTGCTTTTATTTTGCCACAAAACACTATAAACAAGTGATATTAAAGTAGGACCAGTATGTATAATACAGAACGTAAAGAACAAGAACAAGCATAACGGTAGACAGAAATGTCCTCCATTTTTTCCAACTTAATGCGCTTGCACAAAAATTCCGACAAACGCTCAGTGAGCTCAGCAGAGGGTGTGGCCACCTCTGGCAGGAATAGAGGCCTGAAAACAACGGGTACGCTGTGAATGACGTAATCAATCTCATGTTGAGGGCCATTCTTCTCGCAGAGCTGTTCGCAAGTCTTGGAGAGTGGTTGGTGGATGTTGACGTGATGCAACTCGTCCCCTAGTGGATTCCAGATATTCTCTATGGGATTCAAATCGGAAGAGCGAGCAGGCCACGTCAGGCGTGGAATATCTTCCGTTTTCAAGAAAATATCAACCACCACTGCTCTATGAGATCGTGCTTTATCGTCCTTGGATACAAAGTATGAGAACACAACACCTCTCATCAACCTTACATCAGGTCCCAAGATCTCCTCACGATGCCTGACAGCAGTTGAACCTCGCCGAATCGCCCATACAGTTTCATAATGAGGTGTTACAGTGGTCAACATACTCCCTGCCCACACCATTAGGGATCCTCCACGATATAGGTCTCTTTCCAAGATGTTTGGGTGCCTAAATCGTGTTCCACGTGCCCTCCATATCCGAATCCGTCGAGACTCACTCACCAGACCAAATCGGGCTCATCTATAAAAAGATCATTGGCCCTCTATTCGACCGTCCAGGTGGCATGTCGACGACTCCGCTCTAGACGTTCCCTTTTGTGAAGAGGCGTCGTAAGTAAATAAACAACAAGTCTCTGAAAATAAATACCACTCTGTCTGTACACCATTTACCTCGATACAACACGTCCAACGGGTGATGCGATGTCAGATGGTAGTTGCAGTGTCGTACTAAGGGTATAGAAAATGGTTCAAATAGCTCTGAGCACTATGCGAATTAACTTCTGAGGTCATCAGTCGCCTAGAACTTAGAACTAATTTAACCTAACTAACCTAAGGACATCACAGACATCCATGCCCGAGGCAGGATTCGAACCTGCGACCGTAGCGGTCGCTCGGCTCCAGGCTGTAGCGCCTAGAACCGCACGGCCACTCCGGCCGGCGCGGGGTATAGATCCGTGGTCTAGGGGTGGCGTCTTTGATGCATAATCAAAACGTCTTCGGTCGCGGGTTAGAATCCCTCCGCTGTTTAAATTTTGATTAATAATCAGCACTGTCGGCCGAAGACTTCCGGCATAAGAAAGTCACCCTCATTCTGCCAACGCCCTTGTCAAAGAGGGTGGACAGAGGTTAAAGCACTCTCTTGTCCTAGGGGTGGGAAACTGCCCTTAAAGGCGGAAGAATCATCAGTGATCAACGGAATGAGGATGCAGCAGTAAATGGAAACCACTGCATTAAAGACACGGAACAGTAACCACTGGACATGTGGCCTGTAATTGAAAAAGTGTCATGATGATCACTCCATTGGCAAAAGATTCCGGAACATTCCCACATTCGGATCTCCAGGAGGGGACTGTAAAGGAGGAGGTTACCATGAGAAAAATATGGAATAATCAACGGATGGACAACATTCTCCAAATCGGGGCGTGGAATGTCTCTGAAAAGAGAAATGTAAAGACTCAGTCTGTATATAGTAGGGATCAGTGAAGTGAAGTGGAAAGAAGACTAGAATTTCTGGTCAGATTACTATAGGGTAATATCAACAGCAGCAGAAAATGTTATAACGGGAATATGATTCAAATGGCTCTGAGCACTATGGGACTTAACAGCTGTGTTCATCAGTCCCCTAGAACTTAGAACTACTTAAACCTAACTAACCTAAGGACATCACACACATCCACGCCCGAGGCAGGATTCGAACCTGCGACCGTAGCAGTCGCGCGGTTCCGGACTGCGCGCCTAGAACCGTGAGACCACCGCGGCCGGCGGGAATATGATTCGTTATGAATAGGAAGGTAGGGCAGAGAGTTTCTTACTGTGAACAGTTCAGTGACCGGGTTGTTATTATCAGAATCGACAGCAAACCAACACCGACAACGATAGTTCAGGTATACATGCCGACGTCGCAGACTGAAGATGAAGGGATAGTAAAAGTGTATGACGATATTCAAAGGGTAATACAATATGTAAAGGGGGTAGAAAATTTAAAAGTCATGGGGTACTGGAATACAGTTGTAGGGGAAGGAGTAGAATATAAGGTTTCTTGAGAATATGGGCTTGGGATAGGGAATGAGATAGGAGAAAGACTAATTGCATTCTGTAACAAGTTTCAGGTAGTAAAGCGAATACTTTGTTCAAGAATCACAAGAGGAGGAGGTACACTTGGAAAATGGCGGGTGATACGATAAGAGTTCAGTTAGATTACATAATGATCAGACAGAGATTCTGAAATCAGATACGGAGCTGTAAGGCGTACCCAGCAGCAGATATAGATTCAGATCACAGTGTAGTAGCGCTGAAGAATAGGCTGAAGCTTAAGACATTAGTTAGGAAGAATCAGTACGCAAAGAAGTGGGATACGGAAGTACTAAGGAATGACGAGATACGGTTGAAGTTCTCTAAGGCTATAGGTACAGCGATAAGGAATAATTCAGTACGCAGTACAATTGAGGAGGAATGGACATCTCAAAAAAGGCCAAGTTGAGAAGGAAAACGTAGTTATAAAGAGAAGGTAACTGCAAAGAAACCATGGGTAACAGTAGAAATACTTCAAATGGTCAATGAAAGGAGGAAGTACAAAAATGTTCTTGGAAACTCATAAATACAGTAATACAAGTCGCTGAGGTATGAAATAAATAGGACGTGGTGGGAAACTAAGACGAAATGGCTTCAGGAAGAATGTGAATACACTGAAAAAGAAATGATTGTCGGAAGGACAGGCTCAGCATACAAGAAAGTCAAAACAACTTTCGGTGACATTAAAAGCAAGGGTGATAACATTAAGAGTGGATCGGGAATTCCACGGTTAAATGCAGAGGAGAGAGCGAATAGGTGGAAAGAATACATTGAAAGCCTCTGTGAGGCGGAAGATTGGTCTGATGTGATAAAAGAAGAACCAGAGGAGATAGGAGATACTGTATTAGAATCAGAATTTAAAAGAACGCTGGAGGCCTTAAGATCAAATAAAGCAGAAGGGATAGATAACATTCCATCAGAATTTCTAAAATCATGGGTGTATATGGCAACAAAACGGCTATTCACTTCGGTGTGTAGAATGTATGAGTCTGGTGACAAACCATCTGACTTTCTGAAAAGTATCATTCACACAATTCCGAAGACGGCAAGAGCTGACAAGTGCGAGAATTATCGCACAGTCACCTTAACAGCTCATGCATCCAAGTTGATTAGATGAACAATATACTGAAGAATGAAGCAGAAAATTGAGGATGCGCTAGATGACGATCAGTTTGGCTTTAGGAAAGGTATAGGCACGAGAGAGGCAATTCTGACATTGCTGTTAATAATGGAAGCAAGACTAAAGAAAAATCAAGAGACGTTCATAGGATTTGTCGACCCGGAAAATGCGTTCGACAGTGTAAAATCGTGCAAGATGTTCGAAATTCTGAAAAAGGTGGGGGTAAGCTATAGGTAGAGACGGATTATATACAATATGTACAACAGCCAAGATAGAATAATAAGAGTGGACGAACAAGAACGAAGTGCTCGGTTTAAAAAGAGTGTAAGACAAGGATATAGCCTTTCGCCCCTACTGTTCAATCTGTTTATCGAGGAAGCAATGATGGGAATGAAAGAAGGGTACAGGAGTGGAATTAAAATTCAAGGTGAAAGGATATCGACGATACGACTCGCTGATGACATTGCTATCCTGAGTGAAAGTGAAGAAGAATTACATGATCTGCTGAATGGAATGAACAGTCTAATGAGCAAATCGAAGAAAGACGAAGGCAATGAGAAATAGTAGAAATGAGAACAGCGAGGAACTTAACATCAGAATTGATGGTCACGAAGTAGATGAAGTTAAGGAATTCTGCTACCTAGGCAGTAAAATAACCAATGACGGACGGACCAAGGAGGACATCAAAAGCAGGCTAGCATTACTGGCCAAATGAAGTCTACTAATATCAAATATCGGCGTTAATTTGAAGATTCTGAGAAAGTACGTCTGGAGTACAGCATTGTATGGTAGTGAAACATGGACTGTGGGGAAACCAGAAGGGAATCGAAGCATTTGAGATGTGGTGCTACAGACGAATGTTGAAAATTAGGTGGACGGATAAGGTAAAATATAAGGAGGTTCTGTGCGGAATTTGAAATAAAAGGTATATGTGGAAAACACCGACAATGAGAAGGGACAGGATGACAGGATATCTGTGAAGACACGAGGGAATGACTTCCATGGTCCTAGAGTGAGCTGTAGAGGACAAAAACTGTAGAGAAAGACAGAGATTGGAATACATCCAGCAAATAATTGAGGACGTAGGTTTCAAGTGTTACTCTGAGATGAAGAGGTTAGCACAGGAGGGGAATTCGTGGCGGGCTGCATCAAACCATTCAGAAGACTGATGAAAAAAAAAGTTGGTACCGTCGAGCCCTTGCAAGAAAATGACGGTCCTCTGTCTCTGTCACACTTGGTCGGCCCTGCCTTGGCCGTCGGGATACAGTTTCGAACTGTCACAACATCCGAGAAATAACAGAACGATGCACATTATGCCATCGGGCTAAGTGAATTTGCAACTGCCCTGCTTCCATTCATCCTGCGGCCCCTCCACCGCAGAGTGGCTGGCAGGCGTCTTTTCTGTGCCACACTGCACCGTCTGTGACAGAGCACACTGTCCCGGCGTAACGTCAAGTGCCGGCATTCCTGTCAAGAACGTTAGAGCAGAGAGGGCTGTGAAGGAGACGTCAGCAAACACTACGCTGACCGACCCCATCTAGGACGAGAACGAGACAGCAGCGGCCCCTAGACGAGGAGAACATAGAGTCGCGCCGCTTGCCAACGGCCCAGCTGAAAACTAGCCATTCTACGAGCTCTACAGGAGCTGTATAATTTCACTTGTAATAGGCATTGTCTACAATGAAGATACATCTTATTTGTCTGTTGCCATTTGCAAGCGACACACCATTGTAAACTCTAGCTAAGTGTTGTCTTTTATTTACTGTAATAAAAATTCGTTAATACGATTTGCTTGAATTGTTGTCTAGCGATCCGAGAGAGCAGGTTTCCTAGGCATCGCATACTCGACGAGTAGGCAGGACACAACACAGACACAAATTGTGGTCGGGCAAACGCTATCACATAGGTTCCCTGACGTCATTGTTGGCGTGGTTGTCCGTTGACCGGAATGCCATCTTCCGTGCAGAACACGATCCTGCGGACATCTGTTGACAGGTTGTATGTTTATATCGTGAGTTAGACACAGGACGGGGAAGTAGCAGTATTTATGAAGTTGATGAAACATCTTTCATTTACCGCATTCTCGCCACAAGTAAATTAAATGACAGATTTCCTCCTGCGTCCTTCAGGAGTTCGATAAACACTAATGACCTCTTGAAGTTGTGGCCGGATGACGTTCCTACTAGGGCAGACGTTAGTTATGATAGAAAAGTCGACAGTTCTGTTTATTATCGTATTTGAATTCTTTGTGAATCGTATTTTCTGAAACGGAGAAAGAGATCACGATGAAATGCCTACAAAGCACAACAGTGTACACCAGTATACCAGATCGATGGTCACACATCCACGGGGATTGGAACAGCGCCTTGTTTATCCCTCGTCCTTGTAATCTAGCGCACTTTGCATTAAGCTGTACTCCCAGGTCCATTCAACTGTAGTCCATCACTGATGACAAGTGGTTGGAGCTGGTTCCAAGAAACGCACATCGTGTTCGTTCGGCTCCTAATGTGCTCATTCGTATTGAAGGCAAGCGACACATGGTGGTAAGATAGTACATAAGTACCTTAATGTACCTAGAGCAGCCCTCAAATTCTTTTGAAGCAATAAAGTAGTACACCGTCTCACTACGAGCACTGGATCTCTATACATCTGTCCGCATCTCGTGGTCGTGCGGTAGCGTTCTCGCTTCCCGCGCCCGGGTTCCCGGGTTCGATTCCCGGCGGGGTTAGGGATTTTCGCTGCCTTGTGATGACTGGGTGTTGTGTGATATCCTTAGGTTAGTTAGGTTTAAGTAGTTCTAAGTTCTAGGGGACTGATGACCATAGATGTTGAGTCCCGTAGTGCTTAGAGCCATTTGAACCATCTATACATTTGTGTAGGTAAACTAAAGTACGCACATGATCGGACAGAAGATTTTAGCACAGATAACGGCTGAGAGATGGTGGGAGAGGTATCATCACCTCTGAATGCTATTCGTTGTTGTTTCAAAATCTTTTCTTTATTTTCTGCGTTTCTCTACATTTATTGACGCACATCAAGTCATTAAAATGGCAAGAAGGTCAAGGTTGGACGCAACACAGGTCATACTAGGATGAAGTGTGCTACATACTTTGGTATGCTAATAATTAGAACCGTATACAACAGGTGTTAACAATAACATCTGTACATTGTACACAAGCCAGTTTCTCATTCAGATATGGCATCTGAATGTTGTTTGTGATGTGGGTAAGAAGAAGAAACGTGTCTGAACTCGGCTACGCCAGCATCGTGTCTTATCGAGACTGCGGTTTATCTTTTCAAGGTATTGGTAAACGTATTCGATGAGATCACACCTCTACCATGGCAGTCTAAAATTAATGAACTCAGGAGGGCGGTACACGACGCCATGTGGGACCTTACTGGCACCATGTGACTAGCAATCGATGGAGCAAATACACTGAAGACCCAAGGAAACTGGTAAAACTGCCTAATATCGCATATGGCCGCCGGGAACACGAAGAAGCGCGCAAGACGACGCGACATGGACCCGACTAATCTCTGAAGTAGAGCTGGAGGGAATTGACACCATATATCCTGCAGCGCTGTTCATAAATCCGTAAGAGTATGAGGGGGTGGAGATCTCTTCTGAACAGCACGTTGCAAGGCATCCCAGATACGCTCAATAATGTTTGGGGAGTTTGGTGGCCAACGGAAGTGCTTAAACTAAGACAGTTCCTGGAGTTACACGGTAGCAATTCTGGAAGCATGCGGTGTCGCATTCTCCTGCTGGAATTGCCCAAGTCCGTCGGAATGTACAATGGCTATGAATGGATGCAGGTCATCAAAAAAAAAAAAAAAAAAAAAAAAAAAAGGCTCTGAGCACTATGGGACTTAACATCTGTGGTCATCAGTCCCATAGTACTTAGAACTACTTAAACCTAACTAACCTAAGGACATCACAAACATACATGACGAGGCAAGATTCGAACCTGCGACCATAGCGTTCGCGCGGTTCCAGACTGTAACGCCTAGAACCGCTCGGCCACTTCGGCAGGCAGCTTATGGAAGAGGCTGGGTATCGAGAAACTCATCTTTTGTGATCAACCAACGTTTTTTTGTGAATGACACATTGAACGGGCACATTGTGCGAATCTAGGGGACAGAGAATCGCCAAACTATCATACAGCACATTTGAGATTCATCAAAAGACAATTTATTCTGTGCAGTCTCACATTTTACAGTATACAGTCGGTTTTTCTTCTGTGAAGAGGCTGTTACACGACGTGTGTGTCTGGACATGTTGGAAAAGTGGCTCACGTCACCACTGGACACTGACAGTTTGGAACTGATCCACCATCGGGATGATGATCCAGTCCGCTTCCATCACAATGTTCGTGAATTCATAAGCAGGAACTGGAAAAACCGATGGATCTGTCGTGGTGGGATTGATGATCAGGGATTCATATTATGGCCTCCACACGCCCCATAAATAAACCTACACAAACTTCTTGGGTAGTGCTATGTGAAATATCTGGCGGTTATGCCTCCTTTACTAATAAGCCGTCTAGAACTTCGACCCCGCATCAAAAGTGTTTATGGAGAGGGTGACAGGGACATGTTGTGCCGAATATACTTATATGGATATGGTGTCTGTTCTTTCGGACGTGTCCATTGATGACCTGCAGCCGTCTAGAACGAAATTAGAATTGTATAATAATACCTTTAGCTGTTGACGGTCGTTGATATATATCAACGGGGGCAGGTCAAAATGTGTGCCCCGACCGGAACCGGAACACGGGATCTCCTGCTAACATGGCTGACGCTCTATCCATATATCGGAGATGTCCGCAAGAACAGACACCAGAACCATATAAGTATATAGTTATGGCAATACCGGCCATGACCTTCCTCTTCTGTGCGGATGCACACATGTTACCCTCACTCTTATGGGGACATGGTAAGAATGTCTTCCACGAGTAATGAGTGTGTTGGGTAGGGACACTACGAATGAAGTGTGTGGACATATAAGGTGAGAATGTGGATCTCGCGGGAGGCGTGCGCGAGATAGTCCCTGCAGTCTCACTATCCTCTGTGCCTTCGGTGGCTCAGATGGACAGAGCGTCTGCCATGCAAGCAGGAGATCCTTGGTCCGAGTCCCGGTCGGGGCACACATTTTCACCTGTTTCCGTCAGCAGCTGAATGTATTAATACATAATTCGAATTTTGTTGTGCCGAATGTGGAAAGAATTTGATTTTAGACTTGATATCTGCAGACTCAAAAGGCTGCACATTCACTGAGGTGATAAAATTCATGGTGTACCTCCTAATATCGTGTTGGGTCTCCTTTTGGCTGGTATATTGCAGCAGCTCGACGTGGTATGGATTCAACAAGTTGATGGAAGTCCCCTGCAGAAATATTGAGCCATGTTGCCTCTATAGCCGTCCATAACTGCGAAAGCGTTGCAGATGCACGATTTTCTGCATGAACTGACCTCTCGATTATGTCCCACAAATCTTCGATGGGATACATGTCGGACGACGTGTGAGGCCACATGAATCTCTCGATCTGTCTAGAGTGTTCTTCAAACCAATCACAAACAACTGTTGGCCGATGACACGGTGCATTGGTATCTATAAAAACTCCGTCGTCGTTCGGGAACATGAAATCCAGGCATGGCTGCAAATGGTTCCAAGTAGTCGACATAACCAGAGGACTTAGTCGATTCCACATAGACATCCCACATCACTGTGGAGCAACTCCAGCTTGCACAGAGTCTTCTTAACAACTTTGGTCCAAGGCTCGTTGGGTCTAAGCCACACTCTGAACCTACCATCAGCTTTTAACAACTGAAATAGGGACTCATCTGACCAGGCCACGGTTTTCAAGTCCTCTAGGGTCCAACCAATGCGGTTACTAGCTCAAGAGAGGCGCTACAGACGATGCCATGCTGTTAGTAAAGGTAACTGCGTCGGTCGTCTGCTGCCATAGCACTGTCCTAACAGATATGTTCCTCAAGTCCCATATTTATTTCTGCGGTTATTTCACGGCGTTGCTTGTCTGTTAGTACTGACAACTACGTGAACGGTACTACTCTCTGTCGTTAAGTGAAGGCCGTCGGCCACTGCGTTGTCCATGGTGACAGGTAACGCCTGAAACGTGCTATTCTCGGCACGTTCAGGCGCTTTACATTTCGGAATGTAGAATTTCCTAACGATTTCCTAAACGGAATGTACCATGAATCTAACTCCAACCAGAGCGTTAAAAATCTGTTGATTCCCTGGTGCGGTCATAATAAGGTCGGAAACGTTTCCGCATGAATAACCTGAGTGAACTGTGAATTACTTTCAAAATCTTTTCTTAAAGAATTTACTTTATTTACTAGCGATTCATGAAGAACATTAACACATTTAATCACACTAGGTGAGCGTGGAAGTAGTTGCCAGGGAGTAACTGATGAAAATGAAATTACTTTTAACAAGTGAGAGTTTTATTCATAAAAGCCTTTTGGAAATCATATTTAAAATTTATAAGCAGAAAAGCACCCTCAAAATATCAAGTTACAATTTTATTTAGAGGCAGAAAAAGCAATATTGACAGTATGAGTCTTCGGGCTGAGAAGCTTGCCACTCCCTTTCAACATGGCCGTAGTCACGACCGCCCACAACTTCTGAAAGACTACACTGGTGCAAACCTGCAACACTCCCGATTACATTAATCTAAAAATTGTAACAACTCACACTAACACATTAACTATGCGCCCCGTAAGAGGGATGGAAATGGTACAAACAGTCACACTAAGAAATTATTTGCCACCGAAAGTGCAATTTGTTTTTAAAAGGACTCTTACGGTGGAAGGGTGGCAACTTTATAAAAATGACTATTTAAATAAAACCCATGAAATTCAGACTTACATAAAATGTACAACATGCTCTACATTACACATATATCGCCTCGCAAGATGATACGCAAGATAAAAAACATATTTCAGGAATTCGGCCTCAACCTCTTAATTCTATAAATTCGTTAACGCCGAATACAACAAACATGACAGAGGCAGCTATTAACGTATGGCAGATTGACAAGGGGTTTACTTAACAATCTGAACCGCAGATCGCTCTAACTCTCCCCAACTCCACAAGTGAAAAAGGACCACCCAATTCCCAAATAACCACCTTCCCGCGGGTGGGCAAAAGGAGAAAAATGGTGGGACAACCCCAAAACAAAGTGGCTGGTCACCTCACTAAGAAAACAAGTATAATTTAACAAGTAAATGAAAGAACATATCTCCAATCACTTACTTTGTAATAAACTGAGATTTATGGCGAAGACCTGGCGCAGCAACCCCAAAACGCTCTCCCGAATCGTCCGCTGCCAGCCGCTTCAACGGTCGCAGGAAGGCGCGCCGATCTCCCGTCTCACGGCGTCGCAGCTCGCTCCGGCCAGACCGACGTCGTGGGTTGACTCCTGTTGCTCTCGTGTCGGCCGCGAAGCCACTACCCCTTTCTATACGGCGCGGCCCACTGGACTCAGGTGGGGACCTCACATGCGCCGACACTCAAGGCGGACAAGTCATCTTGTGCCTCAGTGCGCGACCGACCAACCGATCGATCCAACTGCCAATGACCGTTGCCCAAGAAAACTCGAGCAGACTGGCGGCCTAACACATACTAGCACTCCGGACGACAGACAGACACTGACTGCCCCACACTGCGCCGGCTGACCAACTGACCAGACTCGCTCGGACTGACAGACTGCCCCCTGCCGAGCTCATAGCGCCCCTTGAATGCACGTGAACAGGCAACTTTTTCCCTTTTCCCACCAGAGGGAGACACCAAAGCTGTGATTGCCACAGCGGCGCCACCGCCAGAAAACAGCATATTTTACCACGGCTCACTGAGTACAAACAACAGCCTCGCCAATGCACTGTCCTTTTATACCTTATGTACAAGACACTATCGCCATCTGTGTGTGTGCATATCGCTATTCCATGACTTTTGTCCTCTTAGTATATGGGAACTTATGTATGTCAAAAAAACATTTTAGTTTTCTACCGGTGTGCAGAGTCCTGTGACAATATGGCAAGTAATACAGCTACAGCAAATCTGTGAAATCGCTTCAGTCATTTATAATAATCCCGTGTTTCTGAACCTGTTTACGGAAAATAGGTACCACAATGCAGCGATCAGGAGGACAGCGAATTGTTTGGCCTTCCAACTTGGAAGACGCAACACTTGCAAGAGGAAATGTGGAACGTTCAACCATCACTGGATCACTTGCACTTAAAATGGATGCCTTGCACAATATTGCATTGAAGGTAATACGGAATCATTAGTTGCACCCTTACAACTTACAAAAAGTTGTAGACTTAACCACGGCTAACTTCGGACTGCGAGTGGTTTTGAGCAAGTGGGTGTAGTGGAGCTGAATTGTATGTTCTCTCCTGGGAAGCTTGTGTACTTTTCTTGGTGGATGAAGCTTGTTCTGCTACAATCAGATTCTTCAGTCCTCTCAACAGTCATACATAGGCCGCTGAGAATGCCCACACTACAGTTGTCAAGAACCATCCACTTAGATTTTCATTGCACTTTTCAGTGTTATTTAACAAGCTCTTACTCGATTCCATCCCGTTTAACATCACCATAGTAAACTGTGGTTGCAAATCTCCTCGTCGTTGGAGGGTATCGTACTTCATCTTCGTGAAAGTGTGTTAATCCTGTATTATAAAACTACTAATCCATTTCGCACTTGCCGCGCGGGGTAGCCGCGCGGTCTAGGGGCGTCTTTTCACGGTCCGCACCGTTCCCCACGTCAGTGGTTCGAGTCCTCCCTCGGGCATAGGCGTGTGTGTTGTCCATAGCGTATGTTAGTTTAAGTTAGATTAAGTTGTGTGTAAGCTTAGGGACCGATGACCTAAGCAGTTTGGTCCCATAAGATCTTACCACAAATTTACAGATTTCGCACGTTTTCCCTCTGAACTCCTGCGTCAGACATTCCAGGTTAATAGGAAGAGGAGATCTTGTTTGTTAGCCAGCTTATTCACCCGATCTAATCCCACTTTCTATCATCCTGCTGGGTCATGTCAAAGGTTTTGTGTATGAGGCACCTTCTTAGGTTCTCCTTTCGAGAATTGATGCCATAGTTATTTGGACAATAAAGTTTTATTCGAACAAATACGACGTAACATCGAATAACGATGGCAAGCACGCTCACCACCGTTGCCGTGAGTTTGAGTAAGCAGATAAATGAAATTATTACAAACGGTCGTCTGTTTAGAGTTTTATCAACGCCACTAACCAACGATAAATTGTCGTGCTGGGTGGTGTAGCCGTAAAGTGCGTGCTTGGCAACCGAGAGGATGGGGGAATCTAGTCCTGATCGGTGAACTGAAATGTTCAGCCTTCACCTTTCAACAATGTGAGGGTCTCCAGGGGTGACACGTGATTCAGATTCCACGTTAAATAGCAGGTTCTCTTGGATAACTAGAGGACGATGGGACACGCAAGTTCCTGAAGTGGCGTCCTAGAAAAACACTTTCACCCGGCCTTTGAGTCACACACACGCAACGAACGCTCAAGTGCTAAGTATTTAATTGTCGCTCGTAACTTATGACTCAATCACTTGCTGGTTATGTATTTCAAAATGAGAATATTGTCCTGGGAGTTTCTATCTGTTCTAGAGTGGTGTGCAATTAATTATGAGTGTGGGGGATTGCTGCACACTAGCAAGATAGTCTGTACCATGCGCCATGTCCTCCAATAGCTGCATTTTGTGACAGCTGTCAGTCTCCACACCTTGCAGCAAGGAGGAACAAGTAACTACACGGAAGATTCTAAGTCGATCCTTGAGGTTTGCACCCATACCTAGATCTTCAGATTTCAGCCTTTAAATCTGCAGCTGTGTAACGATTTACGCACGTCGTAATATCTACTTAGGCGACTATTGATCCGCCTGTTGCGATGGACTTTCGTCATTTGAAATTCAAAGATTGTTTAATTGAACGACCAACACGAGTCATTTTGCCCAGCCTCCATTCAACATGATGTAAGTACGTTTGAGCACATGTTGGGCCCGTTGGCAACAGCTGCATAACTCGGACTTAAAGGTGTGAGTCCTCATGGTCTGTCAGATGTGAGTCTGTATGGTTTTTCAGTAATGTATGAGGTCATGTCGACTTCACGTTATAATGTGGCGCCTCTTGTATCAAAGCGAAAAGACGTACTAACACTATGAGCAAGGTATCACAGTGTCGTATGTTGAACAAAAGGCAGCTGTAGTAGCAGTAGGAGTGATAATGATAATAATAATAATAATAATAATAATAGTTTATCTGCTTTCATATCGTTTTACAATAACAGTGAATAAGTGAGCGTGATGTGAAAAGGTAACATACTAAATCAATTAGTTCTTAAATAATTTAATAGCACTCAGATTTACTTTCAAAATGGTTCTCGTCTTGCGTACAATGCTGAATTGTGTGTATCTACGTGGAAGCAAAGTACATGATAGTGCCGAAATTTGATACGTTTCTGAATAAAATCACTTCCACAGTGACTACACATACTTATAACTTAAACAAGGGCCTTAGCAATGCTGCTGACTTTCCGTCATGTACGTCGTTCTTTCCCAGTCGTCTGCCCGAGAAAGAATCTCATATCTTTCTGCAACGAATAAGATACTGAACTAAGGAAAATGATAATGCGTTTCTGTTGGTGTTATGTATGGCAGATCACGTGCGAAAGATTCTCCAGTATGAAACATTACCCGGTAAACGTATACTGTATGATGATGCAGCCTCTATTTTTTTCTTAAATTAATGTATATTATCTTTCTACCAACCTGTTGCTTGCCTTACCCAAATAAATATTTGACTACTATTATATGAGAAGTATGTTTCCAATGCCTGCTTGAATTGTTGAGTTCATCAATTCTCTCCAGGAACTTTGGGCAATGAATTGTATAATTTGACAGAGTATACCGTTTTGAGCTTCTTTTTCTTCTTAAATGTAAGATAAATCTAGCTCTTGTCACAAGATCACGTATATAATTGTTTTCATACCACGTTTAATGCAATGGTACATATACTTTCATAATGCTGTTACATTCTACAACTTTTAAAATGGTCCGTAGCTCTTAAAATTGCTGTATATTTCTACTCGCAGAGCCTTCTAAAACGATTCATCTGATTTCGTAAATCTGTGTGCTGTACATGAGTGAAGACAGAAACTTAAAGTTTACCTTGTTGCCATTTGTAAATGGTTGAAGTTGAACTAAATCGGCCCTCAGTCAAATTTTTTTGTATTTTTGACCAGCTTCCAACACTTCTAAGAGTGTCTTCATCAGACTTTAAATATTTAAAGTGGCCTATAACATAATTACAAATTTATGGTAAAGGAAAATTTTGTATAAAAGTGTGAGTAATGACTAACAGTAAAGAAAGAGATAGTACTTCATGCTTTTTTTTAAGAAAAAATTTATTGGTGACATGTAAGTACTGTCTCTTTCTTTACTGTTAGTCATTACTTACACTTTTATACAAAATTTTCTTTTACCATAAATTTGTAGTTACGTTATAAGCCACTTTAAATATTTAAATTCTGATGAAGACACTCTTAGAAGTGTTGAAACATGGTCAAAAATACTAAAAATTGTGACCGAGGGCTTATATAGTTCAACTTTAATTTATAAATGGTAACTGAACGAAGCAGCCACGTTTAAAACTTTGTAAATTTTTGGTTCATTTGTGGTTCCCAGCAGGGGCCTCCATGGTGTACATAGAGCGTTCACTGCCTCACTCATTTCCCTATACACCAACAGTTTCAACAAAGTGGTTGTTCATATATGAAGAAGTACAAAAGGTCATCTCCTCTGAGGACATTCAACAGTATGTTTTTTTCGTACCAACTGAGTGCAATTCCTCAAGTATTTGTCTGACGTACCGTGTGTCTGCAAACTCTCCGCAGCGGCGAGCCTCGCTTAGCTCGCCTGACGGGGCGCATAGGTTGGCGGTCATTTCAAGTCTCGCTCTCACGTGTTCCTTGTACCTGTAGTGGTAGCGTGGCGGTAGTAGTGTTGCGTGCGTTTTGCAGCTGCTGGTTATGTTATTATCTAGCTCTTGTGTAAGCTTAGTGTGGTGAGAGCCTTCTTAAGTGGAAGCGGTTTTCCACGCAGGAGAAAACTTTACAGACCACATGGGGCGACAATTTAGGTTGCGCCTTGCTACTTCGAGGTGTCCACATGATGACACTGTGCTTAATTTAATTCGCAGATACCAGAAAACAGTTCAGCTCTTGGTGCAGCACCAACTGGCAGACCCAAAATTTTAACAGGAACGGAAGTTTGACGACGTATCGAACATTAAGCTGCGGAGTCCAATAAAATCAGCTAGGAGATTATCACAAGAGACTGAAGTCTCCCTTACGACAGCATATCAGGCCGATCCAAAGAACTGGGGCTGCATCCGTACAAATTTACTGCTGTGCAGCAGTTACATTGTATGAACTATGTGAAAGGAGTAGCTTGTTGTGAATGGTTGCAGCGATTTGTTAACCGACGTGGAGTTGGTCTTTTCGATAGAAACTCTTTCACTGATGAGGTTTGGTTTCACCTATCTTGTTATATTAATTCCACGAATTTGGTCTTCAGAAAATCCAAATGCCTTAAGAGAAACGCCATTACACTCAGACAAAATCGGAGTGTGGGTTACCATAACGCGAGCGCGAATTGTAGGGCAGATCTTTTTCGATTCTACCGTCACTATTGTTCCCACATAATTTATCATTTATTGTCATGCTGAATGAATATGAGATCATTCATTCATTTTTCCAACGCGATAACGATACTACTCACGAGTACAATGTATTTAATTGTAATTAACTTACTTCATTATTTTAATTGTAATAATGTTGAATCCTACACCTCAGCATAACTCCAGCCACTGGCAGTGAATCCCGGCCACTAGCTTATGCAGCGACATGAATGTGCCGCCAGCCTTACACGCCCCACAAAGCGAGACGCGCAGAGCTCGCCGCAGCCTGGAGACATAGCACTGCTATGTATGTATTTCAAGTCGTACAGGTTGAATTGCTACAAGCCTTTCATAACTGCACTAAAGAACAGCTTGTAGTTTTCAGTGAACTCATTCTGGGCGTGGAGAAAAAAATTGCTTTCAAGTTCAGCATTTGGTTATGAGGCTACGTTTCATTTAAGTGGAAGTGCAACAATGTATGGAATACAGCAGCCACATGTGATAGAAGGACTCCCTAAAGTTTCATTTTTGCAACATTTTTACGTGAAACGTTTCATGAAAGAGGCAGCTACGAGAATCATATGCCTGGACATGTTGGAGGTATAGTTTGTTGCACAATCACGACGACATGTCGAAAACTTCATTTCCGAAGAGAACGGAGCACCACTGCTCTGGCATATGTAAGCAAGAGCATTTTTTTAGCAATGAGCTGCCTCAAGGAATGACCAACTGTAAGGATCGTAACCGTGATATGCCCATAAAATATAGGGTGGGTTGCACTATAGTCTAATTTTGTCGTGCGTCCGGTGGAGGGTACTTTAAACATTTGTGAAAAGCAAAGGAAATGCATGATAGCAAATGTAATTGTAAAAGTGCCCCAAAGTTCTATGTACGTATATGTAAAAGATATACCCCCATTTTGAAATGGTTTTCCTTTCAAAATAAAAAAAAACTTTGAACATTGTGTGTAGTTCAGAATTCACCCCGATTTCATCTACATTTGTATTGAAGATTGAATCCTGTGACAGAGTCAGCAGATGAATCATTTTGAAACGTCCAGTACGACGTACAAGAGTGCAGCTACAAGGCACTAGTTGTTACATCCTTATGACAGGACTTCATACGGATGATTATGAGCGAAGGGACACTATAGGCAGCCTACGGAAGAGGAACAGGTGCCCTGCAGCAACAAGAAACACTGTCCAGTCCGCAGAAACAGAGGGGCGCAAAGTGGCGGTAATGATCGAGTGTGGATGGACGAGAGCTGCGACATAAAACCGGGCCATCCTAACGACGGCGTGTGGCTGACGTTGCGCAGGGGAGTCTGGCTCCGTTCGCTGTCCGCCCGCCTCTTTTACTGCTTTTCCAGAGAGGGTAGAGAGCTCAGAAACAGCTAAAGTCCACGTTTATAGTCCGGGCGGGTTCTTCCATTCACGATACTCCCTCTCCTGCCACTCCCCCCCCCCTCACTCCCCCCACACACACAACCTAGCGGCCGCCCACGCAGCCGTCTTTCACTGTGAACACCCCTTCAACATCAAATTTTATTACCTGTGCTGAGAGTCGGATGTAAAACATTTTCGAAACTGTTATTTGGTTACTCGTAGTCTTTTGTCCAGAGAGAAGGTCTTCCTCGCAGACGTTTTCGGAATTTTACAGATATTTCAGATCTTCGTTTAAAGACGTCTAATGCAAGATGTCTAATTTTTTTGTCTTCATCTAAACTTTCGTAATTCTAAACGTATAAGACGCCATTTATAGCCTTCTCAAAATTTGATCCAGGTGTCTTTGTTGCTCGTTTCAAACTTGAAGTAATGACCATGTTTAATTGATTGTTATTATCTGATTCAATCTTAAATGTTTTAACAAATGAGGAGCTGGGAGTGGTTTGGTGCCAGGGCAGAAAAACGTAACACGTCACCCAGAAAAGGCTTCACTTAACAAGCTGTACAAAATTCTTTTCGTTTTTCTTTGAAACACATGAGATTGAACGATCCACACTGAATGTAAGAACAGAGCAAAAGATTGTTGTTGTTGTTGTCTTCAGTCCTGAGACTGGTTTGATGCAGCTCTCCATGCTACCCTATCCTGTGCAAGCTTCTTCATCTCCAAGTACTTACTGCATCCTACAACCTTCTGAATCTGCTTAGTGTATTCATCTCTTGGTCTCCCTCTACGATTTTTACCCTCCACAGTGCCCTACAATTCTAAATTTGTGATCCCTTGATGCCTCACAACATATCCTACCAACCGGTCCCTTCTTCTTGTCAAGTTGTGCCACAAGCTTCTCTTCTCCCCAATTCTATTCAATACATCCTCATTAGTTATGTGATGTACCCATCTTATCTTCAGCATTCTTCTGTAGCACCACATTTTGAAAGCTTCTATTTTCATCTTGTCCAGACTATTTATCGTCCATGTTTCACTTCCATTCATGGCTACACTCCATACAAATATTTTAAGAAACGACACTTAAATCTATACTCGATGTTAACAAATTTCTCTCGTTCAGAAACGCTTTCCTTGCCATTGCCAGTCTACATTTTATATCTTCTCTACTTCGACCATCATCAGTTATTTTGCTCCCCAAATGACAAATCTCCTTTACTACTTTGTCTCATTTCCTAATCTATTTCCCTCAGCATCACCCGACTTAATTCGACTTCATTCCATTATCCTAGTTTTCCTTTTGTTCAAAAGATTGAATATTTGCAAATTCAGAATGTCCCAAATCGAAAAAAGCATCACATGAAACTAGTCCACAATGGAACGGACAAAAATATTGAAGTTAAAAAGTAAAATGTATCAGTCATCACCAAATATTTAGACAACACAACAGGCCCAGTAAACCGGAACAATTGATGGGAATTTGTAAAATACTATGTACGAAATATAAGCTTCACAGAAATTTACACTGACAGAAAAAATCGCACACCAACAAATAATTAATGTAGAGTAATGAAATTTCTGGATTACATGTGTAATATGTTTAAGACCAAGATCACAGGTTAATGTAAGCGCGAGATAAGCCATTGCAAATGTGAAACGCTGGAACATTAATAACCGGTGCCATCGAGAGATTTTTGAATGCAAGAATGCAAACGTGCATGCATTGAGTTTTAGAGGCGTCGGATGTCAGTTTGTGGGATGGATCTCCTTGACTGTTGCACTTGGTCAACCAATACAGGGCCAGTTAATGCTGTATGTGGATGACGCTGGATTTTTCGTCTGATATGTGCTATATTGGAGACAGATTTGGTGATTGAGCAGGTCAAGGAAAAATGTCGATACTCTGTAGAGTGTTTCAACAGCGGTATGTGGGTGAGCGTTATCCTGTTAAGCATCCACTGGAATGCTGTTTATGAATGGCAGCACAACAGGTCAAATCACAAGACTGACATACAAATTTGAAGTCACGGTGTTTGGGATAACCACGAGAGTGCTCCTGCTGACATACGCAGTCACATTCTAGACCATACCTCCAGGTATAGGTCCACTGTTTTTCACCCAGACAGGTAGTTTACAGGCCATCAACTGGCCTCATTCTAGCCAACATACGACAATCTCTGGCAACGAGGCAGACTCCGCTTTCATTACCCTGCCCTTCAATGAGCTCTCGGTTGACGCTACTGAAGTCGCGAATGGCGGTGGCTTGGGATCAGTGGAATGTATGCTACAGGGCTTACCTCGGAGCTTTCCTTGAGGTAACCGATCTGTCACAGTTCGTTGTGTCACTTTAATGCCAACACCTGCTCAAAGCACTGCTGCAGATGCAGTACGATGCGCCAGAACCATACGCCAAACACAATCATCTTTCCTCTGGGTAGTCCCATGTGGACGTCTGGAGCCCGGTCTTTCTGCAGCGTACATACCCGTGAGCACCGCTGCCAGCAATCAAGTACAGTGGCTACATTCCTGCCAGACATGCCTGAAAAACGCAGAGGAAACATCCACCTTCTTGCAGCTCTATTAGACGACATCTTTCAAACTCAGAGAAGTGTTGATAATGTTGTCGCCTCATCACGTCCAGTCTCAAATAAAACTAACGCTCAAGACCATTAAAGCGTATATTTAAAGGAAGCCCGATTTGCATCCCCAGATGACGCTGCTAGCGCCACTCCTATGCGACTGGAAAGAAACTTACGGATACATCGTCTTGCAGATGTAGAAACACGCCTACCAACGTTCGTACAATTCCTTCTTGGTGCGGTGATATTTTTTCCGTCCTTGTAATTGAACTCTCGAAATTTGGATTCAAATAACTCAAGCTAATACTGTAAAAAATGTATAAATAGAATTTAAACACTAATGCCCACTAGCTCTCAACTAAAACAGCAATCAGGAAATTAAACCTGAGCTCATAAACGAATTACCCATGGCGAGCACAAGTAATATTCATAAATTACAAATCAGGCTCAAACCCGTTACATGCGGCCTACCGTGGCATAAATCATCAGAAACCTTTCCAAATGTATGTAATCCAAAATGGAATGTGGAAAGTCCTTGATTAGAATCGGGTTTAGTTCAATGGGAAAACATAACATAAAGAACCTTGCGGCAAAGCGGATAGTTCCGAATAATTCTCAAATTCAGCACACTGTGTGCTTACCGAACAACGTCCAACCAGCAACGGTGACTGCGGCTCATTAATCCCAGTTTGTCTGGGAATTCAGTGGAAACAAATGGCAGATCGAGTTCCAGGCCAGCCTTCCATCAAAATCGTCTGACGAGATACTGGGGGACGTAATTGATGTAATACAGAGTTTTTTTCCCTTTGCATCATCGGTTTCCCGACTGGTTTGATGCGGTCCGCCACAAATTCCTATCCCGTGCAAGCCATTTCAGTCTAGCACATGTCCACTACGTCCAGAATTATTTACTGGATGCATTATAATCTCCGTGTCCCCTACAGTTTTTATCCTGTGCAGTTTCCTCTTGGACTATAGAGGGTAATTGCTAGTGCCTAACACATGCACTGTCATCCAGTCCCATCTTCCTACCAGTCTTTCTCCACAGGTTCTTTTCTTCGCCGATTCTTCAGCGAATCTCCTCATTAGTCTACCGAATTTTCAACATGAAAAACGCTTCGATTCTCTTTTGTTCTGATTTTCTCATTCTCCATGTTTCTCTAACGTGCAATGCTGCGCTCCGAAAGTACATTCTCAGAAATTTCTTCCTCGAATTAAGGTATATTTTAGGTACCTGAAGACTTCTCTTTGCCAGGAATACCCTGTTTGCCAGTGTTAGTCTGCTTTTATGTCCTCCTTGCTCCATCCATCATGGGTTACTTTCGTGTCTCGATAGCAGAATTCCTTTACTTCGTGGTAACCAGTTTCTCGATTTTCTCGTATCTGCTATTTCGCTTTACTTCCAGGTTTGCTCTCAGATTAATTAGACTTATCATTCCATTCAACACGTCCTGTAATTATTCTTTCACTCATGATAGCAACGTCATCATTGAATCTTATCACTGATATGCTTTCGCCCTGAATTTTAATCCTACTCTTGAACTACACTCCTGGAAATTGAAATAAGAACACCGTGAATTCATTGTCCCAGGAAGGGGAAACTTTATTGACACATTCCTGGGGTCAGATACATCACATGATCACACTGACAGAACCACAGGCACATAGACACAGGCAACAGAGCATGCACAATGTCGGCACTAGTACAGTGTATATCTATATCCACCTTTCGCAGCAATGCAGGCTGCTATTCTCCCATGGAGACGATCGTAGAGATGCTGGATGTAGTCCTGTGGAACGGCTTGCCATGCCATTTCCACCTGGCGCCTCAGTTGGACCAGCGTTCGTGCTGGACGTGCAGACCGCGTGAGACGACGCTTCATCCAGTCCCAAACATGCTCAATGGGGGACAGATCCGGAGATCTTGCTGGCCAGGGTAGTTGACTGACACCTTCTAGAGCACGTTGGGTGGCACGGGATACATGCGGACGTGCATTGTCCTGTTGGAACAGCAAGTTCCCTTGCCGGTCTAGGAATGGTAGAACGATGGGTTCGATGACGGTTTGGATGTACCGTGCACTATTCAGTGTCCCCTCGACGATCACCAGTGGTGTACGGCCAGTGTAGGAGATCGCTCCCCATACCATGATGCCGGGTGTTGGCCCTGTGTGCCTCGGTCGTATGCAGTCCTGATTGTGGCGCTCACCTGCACGGCGCCAAACACGCATACGACCATCATTGGCACCAAGGCAGAAGCGACTCTCATCGCTGAAGACGACACGTCTCCATTCGTCCCTCCATTCACGCCTGTCGCGACACCACTGGAGGCGGGCTGCACGATGTTGGGGCGTGAGCGGAAGACGGCCTAACGGTGTGCGGGACCGTAGCCCAGCTTCATGGAGACGGTTGCGAATGGTCCTCGCCGATACCCCAGGAGCAACAGCGTCCCTAATTTGCTGGGAAGTGGCGGTGCGGTCCCCTACGGCACTGCGTAGGATCCTACGGTCTTGGCGTGCATCCGTGCGTCGCTGCGGTCCGGTCCCAGGTCGACGGGCACGTGCACCTTCCGCCGACCACTGCCGACAACATCAATGTACTGTGGAGACCTCACGCCCCACGTGTTGAGCAATTCGGCGGTACGTCCACCCGGCCTCCCGCATGCCCACTATACGCCCTCGCTCAAAGTCCGTCAACTGCACATACGGTTCACGTCCATGCTGTCGCGGAATGCTACCAGTGTTAAAGACTGCGATGGAGCTCCGTATGCCACGGCAAACTGGCTGACACTGACGGCGGCGGTGCACAAATGCTGCGCAGCTAGCGCCATTCGACGGCCAACACCGCGGTTCCTGGTGTGTCCGCTGTGCCGTGCGTGTGATCATTGCTTGTACAGCCCTCTCGCAGTGTCCGGAGCAAGTATGGTGGGTCTGACACACCGGTGTCAATGTGTTCTTTTTTCCATTTCCAGGAGTGTATTTCCGCCACTGCTTCTTCGATGTATAGATTGAGCAGTAGGGGCAAAGACTACATCCCTGCCTTACACCCTTTTTAATCTGAGCAGTTCACTCTTATTGTTACGTAGTATTCCAATCTCATTGTTCTTTCTCGGTCTCCTGTACACTACTGCACATCAGTTCTTCCCTGTAGCTTACGCATATTTCTCTCAGAATCTCGAACATCTTGCACTACTTTATATTGTAAAATGCTTTCTCTATGTCGATAAATCCTACGACCGTACCTCGATTTCCCTTCACTCTTGCTTCCATTATAAAATGCGAAGTCAGAACTGCTTTCTGATGCCTTTACCTTTCCTAAAACCAAAATGATTGTCATCTTACATGTCCTCAATTTTTTTCCATTCATCTTATCACCAGCTTGGTTGCTTGAGATTATGCTGACTGTGCAATAGTTTTCACACCTATCTACCATTATCACACAGCTGCTCTAAATGTTATTCAGTCTTGAGAGATTCTCATAACGTCGTACTACCACATAACTGCCGGCACTTTCCCTTGATTTCCTTGCAGCTAATGGCTTTAAACGAGTGAGAGTTAGCTCGCACATATAGCCGTTAGGTCGGCGTGTCAGAGAGCCGGATGCCCTCAAGGGAGACAAGAATGAGGCAATTGCTTAGCTACACTGGCAAAGAGATTACATTGCTCTTTTGATACGATATTGAAGCCATGCACGGGTCATAAGTACTTCTTATTTCACTTGTGCTTTTCTACATAATGCAGTGTCCGTTAAAAGTCGTGGCTCTGTGCTGTGTTCTGGCGTAGTCTTTTTCATAGCCAATTTTACCTCTCTTATCAATCTCTTCTCCAAGAAGACACTGGACTAAACAGGTTGTTAGAACCCGCCAGTTTCTGACGGTATAATGGATAGGGCACCATAGCCCACTCCAACAAAGCAATAACTTAGCTTATTGTCACAGGAATATACTGTTGTGAATTGTCAAGAGTAACATGGATCACTTTCAGCTTCCTTTGCGCTCTCTTTACCTTCTTGACTTTCTTTAAAGTCCTTGAGTGTCTTCTACGAATGGATTCTTCATCCCTGCTCATAAGCGTCCCACCTACATTAATGATATCGAGAAACAGAGAATCTTTACTTCTTTTGAGAGGTTCACACAGTCACAGTCGGGTGTCACTATCTTAGATACTCACATCACACATACTTCACTCCCTCCCAAATCTTCCTTTAATTTTTGTGTGGCCCTGTGACACAGTTCACTTGGGCAACGAGATCGTTGATTGCGACTTGTCTGTTCTTGCCAGTCACTTCGTCTACACATTTATTTTCCGTGGCACATGTCGTAGTTAATGGTCAACGATTGTGCTGTTTGATTTACACACTGACTGCCGCTTCTGCATCCATCCATGCATATTGCCGTTATCTATGACGACATGTTCATATACACTCTTCAGCTTTGCCCCACTCCTCTTACAACATCACCTTCCATAGGAGGGTACGTCCAGCGTCGTCGAACAGGATCGTTTCGGTGTCCAGGTGTGGAAGGGGGGGGGGGGGGGAAGGCTTAGCTTTGCATTGGCGTATTGACATCCAGGTTACTGACCACGGTACAATCATCGCTCAATGTTTCTGTGACACGGTATTCCCTGAACATGTATAACAACAGTTGTACATACGGACCAGATTTCATTATTGTCGATGACAGTGGGATACCACATCAAACGGCGAAGGTGTAGCAGCTTTCGAAACAAGAGAATATTGGTCCAATCGACTTTTAGTCCGCTCTCCCGTCTTAAACGCCATCGAGTTTGAGTGGGATGCGTTGGATGGGCGAACTGCCAAGCATCCACATGCACCAACGAGCACGCAGCTTTCGGGCTTTGAAAAATAAAATAATGAATGGATGGTGGTGTTGTGGCCCTCAGCTACGCACCTAGTCTCAATGTTGAAATATTAAAAGTATTTCTATCTCTCGCGATCATGCGCAAACCGCTCCACACTCCAAGTCTCTCTCGCGACTCTGCGTCCGTGGTGCCGTCGCGTCTTGCACTTCGCATGTCCTATTCCATACTGTGCGAATGACCCTCGTGCTGCACTGTTCACCACTGCCTCAAGTCCACTCCGGAAAACAATCCTCCTTCCCCACTTCCATACAGTCTCTCCACGTGTCCTTTTTGGAACGATCGCTGTGATTGGCTAGAGTGCTCCTGCCCTATCTCCAAGCCAATGCCCACTCACGAACGTATTGAAACACATTCGACATACTGGATTTACATTTATATAAGGTGAAATTACATAAATATTCCTACGACTTGACGATAAACACGCTCTAACACGCATTATTAAATACATAAACAAATTAAATAAACATATATCAAAGGAATAGCAAGCGAAGGTAGACCAGTTGCCTAATGTCTCTGTGCTTTCTAAAACACAATAAATATTTAACCAATGTCTTCATGGATAGGATATATCTGATATAAACAAAGACATAGATGAATAAATATATTTATAAGCATGCTGCTACCGTTTTTCCGTATAACTGTGGAGTAGTTATAGTCCGGATGCGATCGATAGTAATTGACTAATTTGACCTCCAATAACTGATGTACTATTCCAGTTACATGCCTGTAATTTTTACCAATTTAGGTTTACACTAATAGCTTTCTAAAGAGATGTCGATCGACGAAATCAGGTGGACCATCTACATTTTGGAAATTCTTTGCTGGGTATTACTTGTATAATTTCCCTTTGATACTAAGCTTTAAACTAATAGAGATATTGAAAATCTGATTACACCTTCAGAATCGTTGTGCAAATAATAGTAATGTACATGTTTCTTTTTGAGGTATCATGATTTGTCTGGCTACTATTAGTTTATATACAAACTGTGAAACGTCTGCCATGATGATTTCACAATGTCCGCCATCTTTGGTACTCCCAGCAAGTCTCCTTCATCGACACAGCGTCACCATGGAATTCCCAGCCGCGCAGCTGGACCACACGCTGGGGCTGCCCTTCATGCTCAGCTAACATTCGGCACCATGTGGTTGCTGCTGGGCCGCGGCCTGCCGAGAGGCCCCCATGCGGCCGCTCCAACTCTGAACTTAGAATAATTCCAGGCGCCACAATTCTCCCAATACCTCACAAGCTGTTGTCAGTCACGGTCGTGGAGGAATAGAGCGCCTTACAACAAGATTAACAATCTTGTGGTTAGCATGACAGTATGTTGCAGTGCATGAACTGGTGTTACACAGACAATTAAGTCCCGCCTTTTGTAATGTCCAGGGAAGCAACATGATTTGTGGCGACTTCAGTGAAATTACTGACTTCGAATGAAAGTGTTTTTCCTATTCATCTTATTGCATATTTCTTTCAGTTACCTTGTTTGCTATACTGTAGCAGTATTTTCTGTGTATAGTCCATGCTTCATCGACAAATATTACTTGGCAGTGACATATGATGTGAAAGATACTTAAGACTCAAATCTTGCAGACAAGTGCATGTTATCTTTTAACATAGTCTAGTAACAAAGGTCTGCACTCGTGGTCTCGAGGTAGCGTTCTCGCTTCCCGAGCACGGGATCCTGGGTTCGTTTCCCGGCAGGGTCAGGGATTTTCACGTGCTCCGAGATGACTGGGTGTTGTTGTGTCGTCTTCATCATCATCATCATTCATCCCCATTATGGTCAGAGGAAGGCAACGGCAAACCACCTCCAATAGGACCTTGCCTAGTACGGTAGTGCGGGTGTCCTGCATCGTTCCCCTATGTTCCGCAAAGTAGCTTCGGACTTAATTTCATTTCATTAGTAAGGAAGTATAATTCCAGTTACGAATGATGATTGTGTGGCGTAACAGGAAGTGATAGGGCTGAATTGAGAGGTAATATTTTTAAATCTTTTATTTAAAAACTTGGCAAAAGTTTTGTTTTAAACACTTTTTTAAAAAAAATAACTAAAAAGAGCAATGCATTAAAATCAACCACAAGTGGAGGTGAGACGTGGCATTTACTTGTATTCAGGAAAATGTGGAAGGGAGGACCCACCAATGTAACTTCCTTTTCACAGAACCTGTTTATTTAACAACATATAATCATAAAATTGTTTTCCTTACAAATTAACAAACTTGTGAAATGAATAAGCTTTTACAAGAGAAATAAAAACAAGAACAACATGAAAATAATTACAAGGGCCCGGACCTGCAGCCCGCCCATTATAGGGTGAAACAGGGATGTTTACTACCATGCTGGACACGGTTTCTCTTATTAAATGCACTTCTGCAACACATGAAAACATATAAGTAATATTGATTACAAGAGTGTTTCAATTATTCAAACAAATGATGTAATTTTTTTTTATTTGGAATCTGTATGTCGAAAGGCTCGGGGTTAAGATGCGCACCTATGCTTAAAGGTCAAACAAATTAGGAAACAATTACGACAAGGCTTGATTCAAAGCGAGCAGCCTTTTCATTTCAATCAGCAAGACGGTGCGACTGGATCCCAACCTGTCCCTTATTCTGACTAAAGCCATGGTGACAGTTGGCTGTTAATATGTCAGAAGTTAAACTCAGTTATGAAAGCCGCTCTGAAGGAACGTTTTAAAACAAGACGTATTGAGCACTTATTACAAGAGAACTCACTCGGTGGAGCCTCAAGATCCAGTTAAAAACACAGCAATAATGACCCAGTCTTTCAAAGACAGGAACGCACAGCTTAGTACAACAGCTAATTTATATTATCTCAAATACAATTACAATCAAGGAATTGAACCGGTTAACATCTAAATCTAACCACAAGACCCCCGTTTCTTTAACAGCAACCTATGCCTTGGTATCATTGTTCCGACTGTATTTCCGACCAGGGGCTGATTCATTAAAACAATACTGAAAGGGTATGAACTAGAAAGAAAGTGCAATATAATATCAGAACAAATTTTCAAACGACAACTAGTGTCTAGTACAATACTACGGTCTATATTTACGACCAAAGATCCGACCGGGTAAAACTCTGTTGTCAGGTACAGACCAGGAAATAATAAAACCAAGGCAATATAGTAACGGGGCAAATTTTTAAACGACAACCAAGGTCTTAGTTCAATACTACGGCCTATATTTACGACGAAAGGGCCGACCGAGTAAAACTCTGAGGGTCGGGTGAAAACCAGAAAATAATTGCGAGCTTGGGTAGACAATGACATCAGTCACCTCGAGGATTACAGAATGTTACTCCCCTTTATCATCAAGCAGCTCAATGGCTTTACGGTGCACCACGGCGCTTGCTGAGTGGTGTCGATGACAGCCAGGTACAAGGGGGCAGCCAGGTCACGGGCAGTCGTCCGACACAAAAGTTGCCAACCAACTGACCGGATGACGGCCTGCTGCTTGTAGTTGATGCTGACCCTAGTGAAGTGCTCCGGTGTTGTTCTTTTGTGCAGGCCCTCCTTGCGTAGCTCGTGGCTTCGGCCGCTCGGACCTCGTGATAGCCTCTCTCTCGGGCCAGCGAACCCGTATATACAGGGTGTTACTAAAAGGTACGGCCAAACTTTCAGGAAACATTCCTCACACACAAATAAATAAAATATATTATGTGGACATGTGTCCGGAAACGCTTACTTTCCATGTTAGAGCTCATTTTATTACTTCTCTTCAAATCACATTAATCATGGAATGGAAACACACAGCAACAGAATGTACCAGCGTGACTTCAAACACTTTGTTACAGGAAATGTTCAAAATGTCCTCCGTTAGCGAGGATACATGCATCCACCCTCCGTCGCATGGAATCCCTGATGCGCTGATGCAGCCCTGGAGAATGGCGTATTGTATCATAGCCGTCCACAATACGAGCACGAAGAGTCTCTACACCGCGGGACTGCTACGGTCGCAGGTTCGAATCCTGCCTCGGGCATGGGTGTGTGTGATGTCCTTAGGTTAGTTAGGTTTAAGTAGTTCTAAGTTCTAGGGGACTTATGACCTAAGATGTTGAGTCCCATAGTGCTCAGAGCCATTTGAACCATTTTTTTAGTCTCTACATTTGGTACCAGGGTTGCGTAGACAAGAGCTTTCAAATGCCCTCATAAATGAAAGTCAAGAGGGCTGAGGTCAGGAGAGCGTGGAGGCCATGGAATTGGTCCGCCTCTACCAATCCATCGATCACCGAATCCGTTGTTGAGAAGCGTACGAACACTTCGACTGAAATGTGCAGGAGCTCCATCGTGCATGAACCACTTGTCGTGTCGTACTTGCAAAGGCACATGTTCCATCAGCACAGGTATAGTATCCCGTATGAAATCATGATACCGTGCTCCATTGAGCGTAGGTGGACGAAACTAAAATGAGCTCTAACATGGAATTTAAGCGTTTCCGGACACATGTCCACGTAACATCGTTTCTTTATTTGTGTGTGAGGAATGTTTCCTGAAAGTTTGGCCGTACCTTTTTGTAACACCCTGTATATCAGCAAGCAAAGAGCTTCTGAGGACACAACCCACAGATACCAACTCTTCCTCATAGATTTTGGCAACGGGGGCGCAAGGGGAATAGTCGATACTACCTTCGCGCTAGCGGTGCCAGACAGTACAGTCTCTAACTCAGTGGCGCCACTGCTCAGGTCGAATAGCAATATATATTTATTAGAATTAATTAAAATACAAAAACAGCTACCTAATATTAAAAACAAATTTCATAATAAAATTACACTGGAGCAACCCACAGAATGAGAAAAATTTCAGAAATAACACATACTAGATTCAAAAAAGAACTGACTGCAAGTGGGGCAGAGCACCAAATGCAATACATGTGTATGTAAGTATGCTCCGAATAATAGTGTCCACTACCTCTGCCAAATAACACAAGATATCAAACATAGAACAAAATGTAATGAGATTCGTTAGAATTAAGAATTATGCAGAGTGAGAGGAAGCTTCAAAGTTGTACTCAAACTCGACGTTGTGGGCAACAAGATTAACAAAATTGTGCATGGATCATTGCTCACTCATTACAAAAAGAACCAGAGGGGTAGTTATAACAACGCTAGACCGAAATCACTAAAATTTTCGAAGGGCGCACTTTACTTAGACGTGCTTATATCACCTGGAAAAAGGTTCAGTGACATAATACAGTCGTTCACTATTGCTGCTCAACTGGCCGATATGATTACAACACCAGAACTGAGAATCAAGGGTAAACCATTACAAAATCACCTAACAGCCACGAATAATTAATAAGCATTCTTGCACAGAGTGAGAACCTATGTACGTACCAATAATGCTTTCTACTCGCTCCTATAAATACGACACCAGCGGTATAAGTGAGAGAGGTAGCAACGACTGGCATCAGAAATGAGGGAAACTTTGCATTACAACACATTTACACAGATCGAGACGCTGTCCCAATCTGTGTGTTCCAGGAACTGCCCGGAACAGACTATTCTACAGCAAACAGCACCAGGCGTACTATACTTTCACTCTAGAATGAGATTTTCACTCTGCAGGGGAATGTGCGCTGATATGAAACTTTCCTGGTAGATTAAAACTGTGTGCCGGACCGAGACTCGAACTCGGGACCTTTGCC
The DNA here is from genome assembly GCF_023898315.1 of Schistocerca nitens. Classification (NCBI taxonomy): domain Eukaryota; kingdom Metazoa; phylum Arthropoda; class Insecta; order Orthoptera; family Acrididae; genus Schistocerca; species Schistocerca nitens. The sequence goes on along the minus strand of NC_064622.1, from coordinate 181,352,887 downwards.
TTTCGCGGGCAAGTGCTCTACCAACTGAGCTACCGAAGCACTACTCACGCCCCGTCCTCACAGCTTTACGTCCGCCAGTACATCGTCTCCTACCTTCCAGACTTTACAGAAGCTCTCCTGCGAACCTTGCAGGATTAGCACTCCTGAAAGAAAGGATACTGCGGAGACATGGCTTAGCCACAGCCTGGTTTCCATAATGAGATTTTCATTCTGCAGCGGAGTGTGCGCTGATATAAGACTTCCGTGACAGATTAAAACTGTGTGCCAGACCGAGCTGTGTGGACGGTTCGTCAGTCGTGCTTGGGTAGCTCAGTTGGTAGGGCACTTGCCTACGAAAGGCAAAGGTCCCGAGTTCGAGTCTCGGTCTGGCACACACTTTTAATCTGCCAGGAAAATTTCATATCAGCCCGCACTCCGCTGCAGAGTGAAAATCTCATTATGGAAACACCCCCCAGGCTGTGGCTAAGTCATGTCTCCGCAATATTCTTTCTTTCAGGAGTGCTAGTACTGCAAGGTTCGCAGGAGAGCTTCTGTAAAATTTGGAAGGTAGAAGACGAGGTACTAGCGGAAGTAAAGTTGTGAGGACTGGGCGTGAGTCGTGTTTGGGTAACCAAGTTGGTAGAGCCCTTGCCCGCGAAAGGCAAAGGTCCCGAGTTCGAGTCTCGGTCCAGCTCACAGCTCTAATCTGCCAGGAATGTTAAATACTTTCACTATTTGGACAGCACACACTTCTTTCCGCATGTCGTCCATTCCACGGCTTCCCAAGTGACCGGTCCAATCAGTCTTGATTGCTGCTCCATGGTACTCCGGGGTCCCCTCTCATATAAGGGGCTTGCTCTCATGACACTCATTCTGTCGCACTCCCAGTTCCGCCCGATCTATCCAACTGGTCTCGCATGCCGACTGGCTCCAGAGGTGGTGTCAGGGCGCCGTCGCTGTCAGCACCCTCACGCAGTTGCTACTCTGCTCACGCGGCTTTCCAAACTACACCGGCTGCATGTCGTTTGCGACAGCATAGATCTTTAACTTTTTCACATCCTGCATTCGCAAAATCCCAGCTAATGAGAAAAGGCAGACAGCAGGAGGACTTCCTTCTTTTCAGCCAAATAGCGGGCAGAGGGAATCCTAATTGAGAACGGTTGGAAGGGTATTTCCAGTTCCAGCAATTGCCCTATATCCAAGGGAACGGTCCCGAACTATTTTTATTTATTCCTGGGACAATAATGTTGATTGCCCCATACATAAATTAATATACTGCGCGTGTGTAAGTACTGTGTGTGTATGTTTACTATTGCCACCAAGAATAACTTCGAAAGTATTATAGGAGCTGAAAAGTTTGTGGGAGAAAAGTTTCAAGCGACAACGGAGGCCATAATATGACGTTGGTTTTTTGTTGCTAGGTGGCGTCGTGTCAGAGATATGAAGGTCAACATTGTTTGTTTAAATAGATGCTATAGTTTGGTACTTATTTTTTAATAGCGGCTATCGAGACGAATCCAATCACATGTAATAGTAAGGTCTTTAAAGATCAACGAAGGTCACAAAGGTGGCATGAACGTCCATGTACAGAAAGTGTTTGAAGTGATGACCATTGGTATCAATGCAGTACTGCAATCTTCTTATCATGGACTGAGTGGTATTCCCTATCACACTTATCGAAGCACACGCTCTGACAAATCTCTCTCGCATATACTCAGGTGTACTTGGAACGTGTTTATAAACGATGTCTTTTACGAATCCCCACAAGAAAAAGTGCAGACGCATCAAGTCTGGCGAACGAGCCGGCCACGACACATCTCCTCCGTGTCCAGTCCAACGAATTGGGAATTGTCTCTGCAACTCATTTCAAGCCATCAGCGAGAAATGTGCCGGACACCAATCGTGTTGATACCACATCCTGTTCCTTGTTCCTCAAGATATTTCTCGCAATAACAAACCTAATGTTTCTTGCAGGAATGTGGTGTACTTCCTACCATTAATATTTCCTTCGATGAAATAGGTGCCTATAATTCTGTCCTCCAGAAGCCCACACCGTACATTCACCGACCACAGTTTTTGGCGTGCAACTTGGCGCAGCCAAAAAAATGGTTCAAATGGCTCTGAGCACTATGGGACTCAACTGCTGTGGTCATAAGTCCCCTAGAACTTAGAACTACTTAAACCTAACTAACCTAAGGACAGCACACAACACCCAGCCATCACGAGGCAGAGAAAATCCCTGACCCCGCCGGGAATCGAACCCGGGAACCTGGGCGTGGGAAGCGAGAACGCTACCGCACGACCACGAGATGCGGGCGGCGCAGCCAACATGGATTTTCAGTTGCCCTATAATGCATGTTTTGCAAATTAACATTTCCATGGTTCGTGAATGTAGCCTCGTCAGTAAATAAATCAAATTAATAAATGTGTCAGTCCTCTGAAACTGAAGCTGAGTCCATTGACAGAATTTAAAAAAAAATGGCTCTGAGCACTATGGGACTTAACTACTGCGGTCATCAGTCCCCTAGAACTTAAAACTACTTAAACCTAACTAACCTAAGGACATCACACACATCCATGCCCGAGGCAGGATTCGAACCTGCGACCGTAGCAGTCGCACGGTTCCGGACTGCGCGCCTAGAACCGCTAGACCACCGCGGCCGGCTGACAGAATTCAATGCAACATATACAATCCGTACCAGTTAATTCTTGGTGGAGATTGATGTGGTAAAGATGCTATTTATGGCGATGCAGAACACGAACAACAACACTCTGCCTCATGCCAGATTCCCTTGCAATTTGACGCGAACTAACACAAGGATCTCGAACCACAGTGGCAAGAGTACCAATTTTCGTTTCCTCGTTGGTAAATTTCCTTTGCCGAATATGTTTCCGATGCGTTCAAGATCCAGTTGTTCTCAATTTATCATACACGTATTTAAATGTACGACGTGTAGCGTCAGTACGTTGAGGATATCTTCTAGCGTATAAGTCTCCAGCTCTCATTGAATTTCATTGTGATTCTCCGTAAATGAGAAGCATATCGACTTGTTCTGCGAAGGAATACATCACTCACATTCGCTTGATTCGACGATACTAGTCTTACCGTTCGTATTAGTGTTGTATTGCGAAACCGTCGAATGGTATCAACATGTCAATGACATGTCGTATTCGGCGAATAATTAGTACTTGCGCGATATACGAGAGAGAACTGTCAGAGCATGTGTTTCGGTAAATGCAGAAGTAATAAGGAATCCCACTCAGTCCATGATAAGAAGATTGTAGCCCTGCGTTGATACCAATGGTCATCACTTCGAACACCTGCTGTAAATCGACGTTCACGCTACCTTTTTGACCTTCGTTGATCATCAAAGACCTTACTGTTACACACCATTGCATTCCTCTCGATAGCAGCTATCAGAAAATAAGTACCAAACTATAGCATCCCATTTAAAAACCAAAGTTGACCTTCATATCTCTGACGCGGCCCCACCTAGCAACAAAAAACCAACGTCGTATTATGGGCCCCGTCGTCCCATGCAACATTTGTCCCACAACTTCTCAGTTACTATCATACTTGCGGAGTTATTCTAGGTGGCATCGCATTCGGGAGGACGACGGTTCAATCCCGAGTCCGGTCATCCTGATTTAGGTTTTCCGTGATTTCCCTAAATCGCTCCAGGCAAATGCCGGGTTGGTTCCTTTCAAAGGGCACGGCCGACTTCCTTCCCCGTCCTTCCCTAATCCGGTGAGACGGATGACCTCTCCATCTGGTCTCCTTCCCCAAACAACCCCACCCAACTAGGTGGCAATAGTTACTGACTCGCCCTGTATATGTTTGTGACATGTGTTCATGCCAGTTAAATACTTTTTTTCTGCTTTTAGTGCTACCTATAGTTTATCATAAAAGGATGTTGCTCTTGTTATACCTGTGCAATACCATTACCAAACAAATTTATCAACTGTCCTGCTATATTCGTCTGTAAATTTGCTTCTGAATAGTTTTTTTCCTACAAAAGAGAATAAAGTCATTAAGCGTTATGTTGATTCTTGCTATGTACATGTTACAGATCTTCGAAGCCTACAGGTTTATGCAATTAAGTTCCTACTACCTGACGGTGTATATAGATTGCGACTAATAGTATAATGTGCTAAGATGTCATCAAGCTTTTCTTAATTTTGTGCGAATAAACGTCGCAATGATTATTTGTTCTCTTTGGCAACAAACTTGCTTGCGTTGAAACAGATTTTTAGGAATGCAGAAAAGAAATCGGAACAATATATGAAGGAATACCTAGGTGGACCTAGTATATTAAGTTTACTTAAAATCGCAGATTTTAAGTCCGTTTCGACTGTAACGCCTGATTTACAAGTCAGCTGTCTGATTCTCTGATTTTAGATAAATATTAATAACTCTTATTATAGCGCCAATACGACATAGCATATTCATATCCGAGACTTACATATATAAAAATTTACTTATTTCTGATAACACACAAGACAATTATTAAAGAAAAACTAGAAACAATTCTGTAACACCTGTCCTTATCGTTTCTCAAGATGAAACAAAGTAGAAGTTTAAAAAGCAGTCGTAAAACATGCGGTGCGAAGCTAAAAGGAAGATAATTTGTTATTTACAATAACAGATTTAATTTTTCTGAACACTTACTTTCACATCAATCGATAATGCTTTGATGTATGGTGACTGGTCGATTTGTCATCTATCAGTTCATTTCTGTCTATCTTTAATATCCCTGTTTTCATTTTTTCTCTTGCTTGTACAGAAGCACTTTCTCGTTTTTGAATAGCCAGGTTTCCCGCTAGACAAGTTTGATTAGAATTTTATTGATATTTATTCTCCGTGTTTACATTTCTTTTCATTTCGGTGCACACGTACAATGCTGCTCAGGGCAAGAGAGTCATGCTCCTCCACTGTCTCACAGTCTGCCCACGTTAGTTGCTGACGGTAGCGGATGTACATCTCTATTAAAGGTTGATATCTGGCATTAATTTCTGCAGCAGCCTCATTCTTTCTTAATAACCGCTCCTTTACCTCTTAATTTGTACACTTAGCAGCCACCTTCCACTTCATGACTTCACCAGATTTATCTAGCCTCTTCTTCTTTTCCTCGGTACTGACTTTGTTTCTTTGTCTCGATGGAGAGAACGTTGTATAATATTTTCTAATTCTCTCAATTTATAATTGACTTTGTAACCTCCCCGCAAAATATGTTAAATGAAAATTGTGAAATGGAACCATGCATAAACTCCCCACAAAATTGATAAATGAAAATTGACCAAAAACCCACAATAAAATCAATTAAATAATGAACCATGATCGAAATGTAACCTCCCAAAAGAAATAATAATATCTGGTAAATTTTATAAGGACAACAGCGCTGACCTTCGGCCCTGTATTCTGAATAACAAAAGCAAAAATTCTTACCTCAATAAAAACTGCAACTATTTCTGCTCTTATTTATCGACACAGCTTCGTGCAATACTCATCCTCCAGAGTCCTGACCAGAGTCGCGACCAGAGCACACAGCCGACGCATGCCGACTCCCACAGACTACTCCTGTCCACTCGCTACTAAAGCCGACCGACTACTATTGTATCCGACTGACTACTACTGTATCCGACTGACTACTACTGCAGACTCGCGCAGACAAGCGCAGACTGCCTTCTACTGTCGACTCGCGCAGACTAGCGCAGACTCGCGACAAGCAACAACTAACAATAAACTACTCTCTGGTCAGAGATTCTGTCATGCCTCGCCCATCGCCGGCGAAGCATACACTTTACAACTTTACTGTTGCTGCAGCTGCTGATCCCACCCGTTCTTCATCCATTACTTTACTAGGCCCCCACCACTTCTCCTGTCCCTTATCTTCTCCTTTTCTTCCATTTATTTTCATCTCTCTCTTTTCCTTGCCGGAACTATTTTCATACCAAATACAATTGGCAGTTGTTTCGCGTTGTGTTGCTTGTCTGTTATCACTGACAATTCTACGCAAACGATGTTGCTTTCGGTCGTTAATTGAATACCGTCGGCCACTGCGGTGTCCGTGGTGAGAGGTAATGCCTGAAAGTTGGTATTGTCAGAACAATCTTAGCGCTGTGGATCTCAGAACATTCAAATCCCTGAGGGTTTTCGAAATCGAATGTCTCTTGCGTCTAGCTGAAATCAACATTCCGCATTCGGCATGTTAATTCCCGTCGTACACCCATAATCACGTCGTTAACCTTTCACATTAATCACCTGAGTGCAAATGACAGCTCCACCAATGCACTACCCTTTTGTACCTTGTGTACTCGATAGTACCATCACTTGTACACGTATATATCGCTATCTCTTGACTTGTGTCATCTCAGCATAAACCCTCTGTACAATACTGCAGCAATTCCTCCTACAGATGTTGCGTGTTTCGCCTAGTTATTTTATTTGGCAGTGCAAAGCTACTTTCGCTACTAAGTTTTGCACACAAGTGTATTTAACTGTTGTTAACCAATACCAAAAGATGAAAGTGAACCTGTGGGCAGCGCGTCATTTTCCTCTGTGCAAACGCCGAGTGTAGCGTTGTAGAGAGATGATGCAGACCTCTGAGCAGCTGTGGTGGGGACCGGACGCCAGAAGTTGGGAGCGCGGATGGCCAGCAGCAATCTGTCGTCCGCAGGCCGGCGCGCCCGCAAAGCCTCCCTCGGCTTAGTCGGGAACTCAGCCACCCCTGTCGCCCCGCCTCCCGCCCCCCCCCCCCCCCCTACGCCACCCACCCTCGCGCTAAGTGTCCCAGAAGACCAACGTAACGCCCCAGGCAGACCGGCGCCCTTACGGCCCACCCCCCGCAAGACTGGCTCACTTCATCACATTTCCGCACGTCGATCCTCAGGCTGCGCCCGCACACCTCTTAAAGTGATTAGTGGAGGTACCACGTCAGGTAGCTGCAACAACGCAGGCTCTTAAGCTTGTCACCTGGCAAGATACTGCAGGCTTAAGAGCACAGCAGATTAAACACTTTAACGTCCCGAGTGGCTATACGAGTTACATGAACTGTATTCGCAGTTGCGAATATCAACTATCGTCAGCTGTATAATGAAAAGAGACAATGAAAATTTGTGCTTGACTGGGACCCGAACCCACGTTTTACGCTTATTGCGAGCGGTCGCCTTACCATTCAGCTATCTGCTGATGGCCAGATCTAAACATCCATGTCGTGAATCATGTGTCTACATCATGTACTCATACAAATGGTTCAAATGGCTCTGAGTACTATGGGACTACTGAGGTCATCAGTCCCCTAGAACTTAGAACTGCTTAAACCTAACTAACCTAAGGACATCACACACATCCATAACCGAGGCAGGATTCGAACCTACGACAGTAGCGGTCGCTCGGCTCCAGAATGTAGCGCCTAGACCCGCTCGGCCACTCCGGCCGGCTGTACTCATACATCCATCATGTATATTCCCGAGCACGGGAGACATTTTACTTGAAAGTCACTTACCCGGTGTTGACGGATAAATATGATATTGCAGTGCCTGTGTTACTCCGAATTACGATGCATAGTTCTTTCGGAATGCATGGGTGTACTAAGGAACTGGCACTGTGGCGACTACAGCCATCATCAAATACACGACATGCATTCGCAGTTGCGAACATTTCGATGTTTTTGTCTGGCCAGGAGTCGTACACAGATAGCCAACTGGTGAGGCGACCGCTCGCAGTAAGTGGGAAATACAGGTTCGAGTCACAGTCTGACACAAATTTTCATTGTCATCATTCCATTATACAGCTTATTGCAGACCATATGCGCAGCTGCAAATACATTTCGTGTATTCCATGACGGCTTTAGTCGCTGCAGTGCTTTTCCTTTCGGGCATGCACGTATGTCCAAAGGAATTTTACACTGTAATTTGGAATAAGACAGGCACTGTAATATCTTATCGTGATTATACGAGGCCTCTGCGGAAAGTAAGGTCTGACAGGTCGCGAAGTGGATATGACAGTGAAAATCCGGTGAAGCTTTACACAGATGTGTTCGACAGTCTCTCTAGTATCCCTTTAGATTGCGTCATGTCGCTCTTTTCAGCTCTCAGCACGTAAAGATGCCTAAAACAGTAGTGAATGCCACCAAGTATGGGTGTCAACTGCGAGGTTTCGCCGGATTCCACGCAACCTCACATGACATAGCAGTCATGCATTTCCTCCTTCAAGGCAATTCTCGGCGGCGCACTCCAGGGGCAATCAGAACAACATGGTTGCGTTTTCGATGGAGAGTGTTTGATCATCCACCATACCCCTCGACTTGGCTCCCTCTGATGTTCATCTCTGCTCGCATGAACCACTGGCTACGAAGCCAACATTTTGGTACAGACAGTGAACTGCAACGGGACGAGAGAAGTGGTGCAAAGCACAGGCGGCCGCCTTCTATGACGTGGTTATTCGAAAGTTGGTGCACCGCTACGTCAAATGCCTAAGCCAGAGGTGCGACTATGTAGAGAAGTAGTTGTAAACTGTTGCAAGTAAACATTTTTGATTTTCATTGTGGTTTCCATTTCGCGGCCGACTGGACATTAGTTTCCGAATAGCCCTCGCAATTAAAGTGCAGCTACTCACGGAGGTCCAATGCGGCTGTAATTATGGTATGGCAGCGAAACTTGGTAGGCATCCTAAAGCGTTAATGTGGAGGTGATTTCCACTGGAAAATACTTGTTCCAGTTTTGGCCACGAGGTACAGACCTGGCGCTGTGCACAATTTGTATGCCAGTATGACACCCACTCTGTCACTTGCCAAGACATAACTATAGTGGGCAGCATGGCTTTTGGCAAGAGAGACCATGCGCTGTTAGTGAAATTGTTTTATGTGAACGGCAGCAATTACAGTGCTGCATTGACAGAGTTTTATCGACTGAAATGTCTCAGGAGAAGCCCAATGTCATTAAATGGTTTGATGGATGATGAAATTCGAAAACACGGGTGAGTTTGGTGTGGCATATTAAGGCATCGTATCCTGGTGGAAGCTATTGGCGAGGTTGCTGTTGATGTAAGTGACCATGCAACATGTAACCTTGTAACCTCCCTCTTACTAATCAGCCTATCATGCTTGGGATATAAAATATGACCGTGGATCTCGTGTATGCTTAATGTATTTATTCTAATTGTGTAAGGCTATCTTTCCCGAAGAAGTTATACCGATAAGTGGGAGGAAAGTGTACAACCGACCCTTCTGATGAAAAGTCTACTAAAAATAAAAGTAATTAAACCGAACAGGGCTCTAATTTGGAAAATGAAAGTTATTTTGTGCATTCACTCACGAACAACTCTGACAGAAAAGGGTACCACTGATCATGGATCCAAATGTTACACTAATGAACGAAAAGAAAGTAATTAACGGTCGCAGCCCACTAGAGCAATTTACATCCAAAATCCTGTAGAAGATGGTGGGAAAGAAAAACATGTATTATTAAACACTGACCACTGGCGTGGCAACAAAAGGTCGCCACATTTTTTTACACTAATTTTAAGTGAGTATACATTGATAAAGAAAACTGAGAAGTCACTCTTACGTTACGTTTGGCATTAAATTGTGAAAAAGGCAATCGAGTAATGATTTGAAAATATGCAATTAATCTGTATGTTAGTACTGAACTTCGATACGTGAAGAATGACTTTCAGTGACCTCAGCATAAAGTCATCAAATAAATTTAGGAAAAAAGCAAGCACTTTTTACTTTACTGTTACTTATTTTGCAAATTGGATTTCATATTATTGTCTGAACAACTAAGCCTTTTTTACTGACTTGCCGGCCGCGGTGGTCGAGCGGTTCTAGGCGCTTCAGTCCGGAACCACGCGACTGCTACGGTCGCAGGTGCGAATCCTGCCTCGGGCATGGATGTATGTGACGTCCTTAGGTTAGTTAGGTTTAAGTAGTTCTAAGTTCTAGGGAACTGATGACCTCAGATTTTAAGTCCCATAGTGCTCAGAGCCATTTGAACCATGTTTTAACTGACTTGAACAGAATTAAATACTAGAATACATACCAAACCAAACAGCCCTGTGCTCCAAACTATGTAAAATAAATAAAACTTACGCAATCTTAATTTGTGCATTTCTTTAGATTTGGATTTTTTCCAGTGCTTGATTCTCAAACTAGAAAAATGATATTGCTTTACTTTAGTCATATAATGAAGCCTCTGTTGTACAACAGTTAACTGACAGTAGATTGAGGCTAAAACTCTTAAAAGAGAAATTATTCATTAATAAAGTGGCTCTAACTATTCAATTTGTTACTTATGACACTCAGAATATTAAAAAAAAAGTGGTACAAGGATCCTGCTTGGTAACAATGACTTGGGGCAATGAGGACACAATCGCCCTGAGTTTGATTGATAAATCAAATTACATTCTTTTGTGCTGCTGGGTTAGGTGTTAATACTCTCTACCAGTGGACAGTGTTACTTCTGTGCTGTGCATACGATGAAACTCGGAGCCGACGACGAAACTGTGTTGCTGGAACTGCTGCTGTTTTTGAAGGCGGTAGCATACTGTGGAACCACGGCTAATTATAGGAACGGGCAATCGTAATTAATACAGCCTCTTCCGCCCGTCCACTGTCCGTACTCCTGCTCAAGACATCTGGCCGGCGCGCGTACATGTTGCCTCCGAAAACGGTACACTCTACTGTGAGAGCGTTAACACCACACTTCCGCACACTACAAGCGCTAGAACCCTTCTCTCTCTCTCTCTCTCTCTCTCTCTCTCCCCGTACGCTCAACGCAACAACTCCCCAAAGATTATACAACGCACAAGCACTGCTATTATCGATGCTAGTCGATACAAATAACAATTTCTTTGGCTTTTTGCCAGAGCTTATAAGTTTCACAGTAAAACACAGATAAATACAATGAAAAATCAACGGACTTCTACGTAAATGTACACATGCCCTTACTTATTAAAAGAAAGCATTTAAATTACAAATATTTACATACAATTCAGAAAAAATAGTTATATATCGGTAGCAGGTGCCATGCATCCAGCATTTTCGGTGTTACAACCTGGGTAGTGATAGCGCTTGTTCTATATCGCGAGAACTTTCCATCTCATGCTCAACAGCACGAAGAGTTTTGCGGTAGTATATTAACAACACTGGTACCCATACAAGATTTATACGGTGCAACAACTGATACCTTCTTATCCACAGCAATGTTCTGAATTTGCACTTCGGTTTCTAACACGTATCGAAGCTGACGACTTGTGGTTGGGCAGTGTTCTGTGGAATGACGAGGCGCATTTTATACTACAGGCCACAGTGAATACACAGGACTGTCGAATTCGGAGTACTGTTAAACAGCGTGTTCTGCATGGAGAGCAACTGAATTCGCTGTATGTGATTGTGTGGTATGAATTCACAAGCTCCTTTTATCTCTGGTCAGAACCTGTTTGAAGAGAATACATACAGAGGGCCTGTCAGGTGTACCTTAACGTCTGCATGTTATTGAGAATTCCTTGTACAGCCTGTGGTTCCTGCTAGGGAAGATGGTTACTAATGAAATCAATACTAGGTCTTTCTCACTTGTTTGACCTTTTCTACCCACGACCCATTCCTTATCCATTACATATGGAAACACATCTATATTTCTCACATTCACGGTGCCACGCACCTGGTCGCCATAATTCGGACTAATTTTTCCCCAGATGAATCGATTCCACATTAACGCATTAGGATATCTACCACGTTTCGCTTACATCAGGTAACTACAGCCCTCACTGGATCGTTTAATTATAACCATCCGGTACTTGTCGTTCAACTTCTAAGATGAAAAGAAAAATATAGCTATAGCCTGTATCTACATATACGTCATATTCCGCAAGCTACCATACGGTGATGCTGAGGGAATTAGATTAGGAAATGAGACACTTAAAGTAGTAAAGGAGTTTTGCTATTTGGGGAGCAAAATAACTGATGATGGTCGAAGTAGAGAGGATATAAAAAGTAGACTGGCAATGGCAAGGAAAGGGTTTCTGAAGAAGAGAAATTTGTTAACATCGAGTACAGATTTAAGTATTAGGAAGTCGTTTCTGAAAGTATTTGTATGGAGTGTAGCCATGTATGGAAGTGAAACGTGGACGATAAATAGTTTAGACAAGAAGAGAATAGAATCTTTCGAAATGTGGTGCTACAGAAGAATGCTGAAGATAAGATGGGTAGATCACATAACTAATGAGGAGCTATTGAATAGAATTGGGGAGAAGAGGTGTTTGTGGCACACCTTGAAGAAGGGATCGGTTGGTAGGACATGTTCTGAGGCATCAAGGGATCACCAATTTAGTACTGGAGGGCAGCGTGGAGGGTAAAAATCGTAGAGGGAGACCAAGAGATGAGTACACTAAGCAGATTCAGAAGGATGTAGGCTGCAGTAGGTATTGGGAGATGAAGAAGCTTGCACAGGATAGAGTAGCATGGAGAGCTGCATCAAACCAGTCTCAGGACTGAAGACCACAACAATAACAACAACCATACGGTGCATGGTTGAGGATACAACTTACCTCTACTATCCATTTCCTTTCCTGTTCCACTCGCAAATACAGCGAGGGATAAATGCCTCCGTATGAACCCTAATTTCTCTCATCTCATTTCGTGGTCCTTAAGTGGTAGTAGACTCCATCTACAGTCGGCCTCTAATCCTGTCCTCAATTCTGCTATAGTGTCACGCGAAAAGAGCGCCGTCTTCCCTCTACAGATTACCATTTGAGTTCACGAAGCATCTCCGTAATGGAGTGATGGAAAAAAATTACAACATCAAACATTAATTAATGCAGGATAGGCAAATTTTTGGAATACAAATGTCTACGTAACATTGTAAGAGCACAGATTAATGTAACCGCGAGATAAGCCACTGTAAATTTGAAACGCTGGTACATTAACAGCCAGTGTAACCGCCAGAATGTTGAATGCAAGTAAAAGTGCATAAGAGGTCTGTTCAAAAAATTCTGGAATATTCGTAATTTAGCGCCAGTGGTGCGTTAGGGAGACATATGGTTGACATCCGTGCGTAGGCCTGTAGCTAATGTGTAACTGGCGGAAGTTTCATTGTTGTATGTCTGTTAGTTGTTGTTCAGTGCTGTAGTGAATAGAGTGTTGTATAACACAGTTTGAGTCTGCATAGAATTTTGAGCGAAACTGAAGGGAACCTTTACAGAAGTACACAAAATGATGGGTGCTGAAGCCGCACACGGTGTTGAGAGTGGTACACGCGGTTTAAAAATGGCCGAATGAAAGTCCAGGATGACCTTCGTTCAGGACGGCTTTCGACGTCTGCCGAAGACGCTCGTGTCAGGAATGTCAAAGAAACTATGTATACCAACCGAGAAATGACTGTCGAGAAATTGCAGAAGGATGTAACATTTCAGTAGGACTATGTCACGAAATGCTGACACAGCATCTTGGAACGCATCGCGTTGCCACCAAGTTTGTCCTACGGCTCATGAGTCAAGACCAGAAGGACGTTCGCGTCGCAATCTATGAAGAGCTTTTGGATCGCGCAAATGAGAAAGAGATGTTCTTTAACAGAATCATAACTAGTGATGAGACGTAGTTCTACGGTTATGATGTTGAGACCAAGGATTAATCGTCACAGTCGGTCTGGAAAGATTCTACAAAAAACAAAAGCTCATCAGGTGAGGTCAAACGTCAAAGCCATGCCAATAGTTTTCTTTGATTTTGTACAATTAGTTCATAATGAACTCCTGTCACTGGGACAATCTGTTAATTGATGGCACTGTCGGGACTCGTTGCGACGCCTGAGAGAAAATTTGAGAAGGATACTGCCAGAAATGTGACGAGATAATTTATAGGTACTGCATCATGATAACGCCCCCGCACATTCATCGCTGTTGGTGTGTGACCTTTGCACAATAAACGAACTCGCTGTATTGACTCACTCTCCGTTTTCTCCAGACCTGGCCCCTGCGGACCTTTTTATTTCCAGCATTGAAAAACCTTTTGAAAGGACGAAGATTTACAGTGATAGACGAGATAAAAGAAAATTCGCAGACACGCTTCGCTCCATCCAGCAAGTTACGTACAAAGACTGCTTCCGGAAGTGCAAACGGCGTTGGTAGCGATGTATCAGTTGTGGAGGAGAGTATTTCGGAAACCACTTACAATTAGTGAAAGGTAACGCGGAAAAACTTTGTGAACAAAGCTCCGGAGTTTTTTGAACATACCTCGTACACTTTGTTGTATAGGTGACGGATGTCACTTTGTGGGATGGAGTTCCATGCCTGTTGCGGTTCGTCGATCAATACGGGGACGCTTAATGCTCTTTGTGGATGACGCTGCACCAGCCGTCCGATGGTGTCCCATATGTGCTCGATTGGAGACAGGTCTGATGACTGACCAGGTCAAGGCCACATGTCGACATTCTGTAGAGGAGTATGAAGGCAAATGTAATCCAACACTCGCTGGAATTCTGTTCATGAGTGGCAGCAGAAGAGGTCGAATCACTAGACTGACGTACAAATTTGCAGTCAGGGTGCGTGGGATAACCACGAGAATACCCCTGCTCTCTTACGAAATTTCAGCCCAGACCATAACTCCAGCTGTACGTCCAGTGCGTCTAGTACGCATACAGGTTATTTTCAGGCAGTCAACTGGCCTCCATCTCGCCAACATACAACCATTACTGACAACGAGGCAGAGAACACGGTAAACCTCCATCCTGCCCTCCAGTGTGCATTCGCTTGAAACCACCGAAGTCACAAGTGGCGTTGGTCTGAGGTCTGTGGAATGCAAGGCAGGGTGATAGTATCGGGGCTGTCCTTGAAGTAACCGATTTGTACCACTTCGTTGCGCCAGAGCCCTCTACGTGGTGCCACGTGGCTATCAGAAGCCCGATCTTTTTGAGACCTTACATTCTCGTAGCCATCGCTGCCAGCAGTCAAGTACAGTACTTACATTCCTTCCTGGTCTTTCTGCAGTATCATAGAAAGAATATTCAGCTTCTCGTAGCACTAAAACACGAACTTGTTCAAACACAGTGCGGTGTTCATAACTCCGTCTTTGTCACTTTAAAGACATTCTTGACTAACATCGGTTCACCACGTCCAATCTCTCAGATAACTAACGCTCAAGACCGTCACAGTGTGTATTTAAAGGAAACCTAAATTGCATCCTCAAAGTGACGCCACTAGGGACACTCTTTTGCGAGTGGCGATAAATTTGAATAGACGTCAGCTTTCAGATGTATAATGACGCCTACCAACTTTCGTTTGTAACTCACAACTGCACTTTGGTGTTCCTTTTTTCCGGGATTGTTCTTGCTTGCTGATCCAACCCACCGGTAACAAATCTAGCAGCAAGCCTCTGTATTTCTTAGATGTCTTCCTTTCATCCTACCTATTGGGGATCCCAAAAGCTCGCACACTATACAACACTGGACTAAACTAGCATCCTACATTCCGTCTTCGCCATAGATAGCTATACTTCCCAGCATCCTATCCTATAAAATTAATTCGAACATTTGCCTTCCCTAGTACAATATTACGAGCTCATTCCATTTCATATCGCTTTCCAACGCTACGCCTAGATATTAAATCGATGTTACTGTGTCAAACAGCACAGTAATAATGCTGTACTCGAAAGTTTTCCCTAGTCATTCGTATCAGTTTACAAATTTGACGACACCTTGCCGTAAACCAAAGAAGCATCAGAAAACAGACTCAGATTGCTGCTCACCCTGTCCGTCGGATCATTTATGTATATGCAGAATTAGAGCAGTCCTGCCGCACTTTCCTGGGACACTCCCGGCGATAGCCTTGTCTTTCATGATTTCCTGCTGCCCAGGGCAACGTCCCGTGTTCCATCGCTCAAAAGCTCTTCGAACTACACACCTATCTGGGAAACTAAACGCTATACTCGAAACCTCGTCAGCAGCCTGCAGTGGCGCATCGTGTCAAACGCTTTCCGGAAAACTGCGAATACGAGATGTACCAGTTTCTCTCCATCCATAGTTTGTAGGATATCATGTGACAAAAAGGCAAGTTAAGTTTCACAGCAGTGATGCTTTCTAAATCCGTGCAGTCACCTGCGACTGTTTTTTTCCAGTCGCTTTGGTCTTAGAGCTACGCGAAAAATTTGCGATAAAGGCAAGACAAGTAAGGCGTTAGTGTCGTAGAGTACTCTTCGTAAAAGAGAATTGGGATTTCACCTGGACCTGATGCATTATTTTTTTCAACTGTTTCAGTTGCTTACCTACCCTAGGGGTGCCTATTTCTGTGTCGTCCTCGCGAGAATCTGTGACAGTCAAACGACAATATGTTTGTACGATCCTCCTGCGTGAATGATTTCTTAAACTGAAACCCACAGCTTCAGCCTTCCTTATGCCGTCATCTACTGCCATCGCAGACTGTTCGATGACTGACTAAATCTTTGGTATGACTAGAATTTTCTCGGGTTCACGGTAAATCTCTTTCGCTAAGATACGACGGTGGAAGCTGTTGTATCCTTCGCGCATTGATCTTACAGACGCAAGAATTACTACCAACCTTTTCCTGTCGACATCCGCATATTCTTTTTTAAACCGATAGTGCAACAATATCTGTTTCCTTTGCACTTTGCGCATTAGGTTATGAAACAGTCCTTAATCCACTTACGCGGCACATACGTCTCCCGAGCGCGATTTATAATATTTAAACCTTGCCCATAATTCCTCTACTTTCGTCATATTAGAACTGAATCATGTCCGTTCACTGTCAAAGTGGGGAGCTAACAATTACTTGTTTGATTTTCTTAACATAAATACTCTCCTAGCCTTCATGGTGGATTAATTGACGTTGGTAACCGTCGTCGCTATGTTGACGTCATAATCACTGATCTCTCTCTGCGTAACATGATTAAAGGGTCACTTTTTCGAAACCCCCTAAATTGGCACCCATTGCGACGTTGAAGTTTGAAATTTGGCTCAAAGGTGCCTGCAACCTTCCTCTGTAATGATGCGAAAGATTTGCTTCAAGCAGCAAGATGTCGACTCATTCAAGAAACTCATAAGTACGTGTGAGATGTAAGGTGGGCTAATGATGTCACAATGGTACCATATTTCATCAAAATTCTGCGTAACGCGACCGTGGATGTGTCATACGATGAGAAGGCCCTCACACCACCTCCCCCTTACCCGCATTTCACGCCTTCTTTTGGTACATCTGCAATGGAGGTCTGAACCGTGACGCTCAGCGTTGAAACGATGGGGTTGTGTTATTGGTGGCTGACGAAAACGTATCACGCCCACCACTGATATTCAAGCACCTCACAGTAATTACCACTTCTGAGACGAATCTGACCTAGAGTAAGTAATGGTACCAACCGTTGTTCTGCATATTTTCCTGCGGAGGAGGTATATTTGACCCAAATCATGGAAACTGATTACATATAAATGACTGATGTTTGAGACACCATTTTGCTGTTGAACTTGAAACTGTAAAGAGCTATTCACCGTTGGCACAAACTACTATAAAAAAGATGAATCACATTCATGTAAGCTAACGGTGGAATTCGCATTACATCAACTGTCTTTTCGTCGTCCTCAAAGACAGAGGTGCCGTTATGTACAGGCCAAGAGCCGAACCAAAGCAAAGCATTATTTTCTGCAACTTGTAAGAGGATATTTCGAATAAAATTTTGAAAATTGTTCTTTGTTTTTTTTTCAGATTTTGATACGTCGATTATAAGATTTTTGCAACTTAACAGTCCGTGCTTTGTATCTGGTCCTAATTTTCCTTGAGGTTCCTGAAGACGGATATAAGGCTGCATTAATGCACAAATACAATGTGAACCATACAAAATATTTACGCCTCACTTACTGGTTAATCATCTCTAGTCGAATTGCTGGTAAAGTGACAACATTGTCTGGAAATTTGGCTACACTCCATTTTATCGGAAAGTTGAGTATAGCTGGGTGTTCGTGAGTCAGTTGTGAGAAGGTTACATTCTTTGTTAGTTCATTGTTGCTTGACACTCAGGCCTGAGGAGTACCGGTTTTATGTGGGACACCTTGTACTTGTCTCTGACATTGTTATATACCAACGTGTCATAGCCCTCATCGATTGCACAATCGATTCTGCTCATTTCTCGCCCAGAAATCATTAAGTGTTGTTTGCTCGCAGTTCTTTCTCGAAGCCTGACTTATCGGCTTTTTACACAGCAATTTCCGACTTCATGTGAGCTAAAGATATCTCATTGTATTGTCTGTTAACAGCATCTCCTCTACGTGTTTACTCGAAGTAAACTTCGTAATTTTGCGATTTACTAATCTGTATGATTTCTAGAATGTGCTTAAGCAGGTCCAACAAGCCTGGAAACCAGAGATGATCATTAACTTGCAGTTTGGAAGGCCCACTCTCGCAGATCTCTTTCAGTAACGGTGTACTGTCCTTCACGAGCATTTTTAAATCATTCGAACAGTTTTTTTTCACATATTTGTGAGTTTACTTCAGACGCACAATTCCTATTTCGTGTAAGTCTGTCTTCCCTTTGTAAAATTCACACTCATATTAATGGAACGAAACCCGACTTTGCACACTCCTCAACTTTCAGCGCTTTCTCTCTCCTTCGTTTAATCAAAAATTCAAAGTATTTTCTTTGCCGCTGAAAGCCATTACTGCTCTTGGTTTCTTTGGGCTGGGACTGTATTGCTCCTGATTAGGACTTGTTGACACAGTAATCATGGCATCTTGAGACTTGTCTACTATTTCTTCTATCGTTTCCACAGTTCTAACGAGACGTCGGTATCATTCGAGTTAATACCCAAGATATTAACCAATAAATAACACATAAGTAGGTGATTTCGACTGCCTACCATGTTCTCCATATTTCATCTCTAAAAGTTTGAGAACGTTAATTCTATTCCACATTCCAGTGAGACCCTTGAACTTGAATAGTAACAGATGCGATTAGCAGACACATGTGAAGGAAACGCAACAAATATTGCCAGGTAAAATAAATGCATAAATAAATAAATAAATAAATAAATAAATATTGATTCAGTTTCGTCTTTATTATTAATACCGAGCCCACAAAAGAACTGGTCATTATTGTGGATATTAAATAAGTTGCAAATTCGAGTGAATAGTAAATGTGACATTTTATCAACCGAAAGTGAAATTCGCTTTACAAAGTACAACTATGTTGGGTCCCTTTATCTGTTTACCTCTAGGCAAACGCAGGGTTGATTACTTTGGGAGGGCACGGGTGATTTCCTTCCTCTTCCTTCACACAATCAGAGTTTGTGCTCCGTCTCAAGTGACCTCGATGTCGACGGGAAGTTGAACACAATTTTCCCTCCTTCCTTTTTCTCTTTACCGATGCGCCGTCAATCAAGGCTACGCGCCTGCCGTGTTGCGCGTGCGAAGTTTGCTACAACTCTGGCTGGGCTGTACATTTTAGCGGCCGCCTGATGGCTACTAATTAGGCAAGTTTCAAAGTTAAAAAAAAAGTTATAGTTCGTCTTAACAGCTAAAATATTGACACTATTTCTTTCAGGGTATTCTTCATGTACAAAAACGTTTCAAGGCAAGTTACAACGTGTCAGGTTGGACCATTACCTTGTAAGGCTTTTCCGAGTTAATGACATACTATAAATGTCTAATGAAACTTATTGGGATTTTAAGGCGATTATCGGAAATATATGAAACTCAGGTGGAAGAATTTTGATCGAAAAGGAATAACATTTATAATATTGCAAAACACTTCTTAAAATCCAAGACACGTTAATTTAGTAACTAATTAAAGAATATCCACTTCAGGTAACTGGTCAACTCAAAAAACCAGCATACACTATATTCTGTGTAGAAAAAAGAAGTTCTTTGATGAGTGTAAATTCTTTGAACAGTGTCAAAACTCAAGAAAATTCATGCAACAAAAGAAAACGTCAGCCTCCCTTTAAGAAGTTTTTGTCACATGAAAGGTAGACAGCTTACATCAGAGCACAGCATAATGAAGAATTCTATTTGAGTTACTGAAATTGGCACAAAACTGCTTTCTAATTCCAGGCCATAATGGTAACGTCGAAAGAGTGTTCTCCTTCATAAATCGAAAATGAACAAAGGAACACAATAAACTGCGAACTGATACTATCACAAAGATAATATGGTTCTTGTGTAAACTGAAATTACCTTTTGAAGAGTCTCACGAAATGATTTCCGAGAAAAATATCTCTCTTGATAATGTGGCTTCAAAGGATAAATATTAATAATTCTCTACAGGATATTGTCTTTCTTTATAACCTCTAATTGAAATGATGTAATTTACTGAATATCTTGTCGTTTTCTGTCGCAGAGGAATTGCTTATTTTGTTTAATGAAGAATTTCTACTTTAGTTTGACACAAAACATCTTAGGAAGAAGACTTGCACAGTCTTAAGATGATTGAGCATTTAGTTGATGTCATGATTAACAAACTGCACGGTGATTTACTGATTTTTTGAGTTCATACATATTTACGGTTGATCTAGGAACAAACTGACTGTAACAGATTATTAAGTAACGATTGGAAACATGTAACTGACAATTCCTATTTAAAATAAGTAGTCCAAATTTAAGGGCAAAATGTCCGGCTGAATGTAAGGCAGTGTTTGGTCTCTCTGTTTTTGGACCTGGCAAACCTAAACGTCGAGCCACGGTATGAGGTAATTTAGCTTACCACCGATACGGACTCAGCATTATTCAAGCTCGGGTAGCAGGATTTTGCAAACTGGTTGCTTCCATCTCGCCACGGGATGTGAAGTCGCAACGTTCACGTTAATGCTTCTAAATGTAAAACGTTTATGTGTAATGTAGTAATACAATCTTAGACCATAGCTGTGAAATAATCTGTGCTGCAATTTTCAATTCAACTCTCTAAACATAGTGCGTAAAGTTTATTTAATGCTGCACAACTTAGTATCTCTGTCCCTATTCTGTGAAAGTTTATTATAGACTGGAAAAGGTAATTTGCAATAAGTTCCCTTACTTTAATAATTACTGATTTGAAATGGGAAGAAAATATCTATGAAACATGATACTCAACAACTTGCTTATAAACACTCAAGGCTTCGGAACGTTAACAGTCGTGTGGATAGCCACATACAGATACTGTTACTATTAAGTATTTTGTATAAATTCATCAATGATCACTGCTTCCTAACCACATCTAAGAGTTGTTAATCATGGCCCTAAAATTTTAACATTACCTGCGCAGCAAAATATCTCCTCTGCTCTGCAACAGTACCTGATATTTCTGCAAGTCGGTTCACAAATGGTTCAAATGGCTCTGGGCACTATGGATGGGACTTAACATCTGAGGTCATCAGTCCCCTAGAACGTAAATGTACTTAAACCTAACTAACCTAAGGAGATCACACACATCCATGCCAGAAGCAGGATTCGAACCTGCGATCGTAGCGGTCGCGCGGTTCGAGACTGAAGCGCCTAGAACCGCTCGGCCAGTCCGACCGGCTTGCAGGTCAGAATGAAGTAAATAACTCTAAGTTTCCAATGCACTATTACGCAGTGCCTATTAAATAAATGATGCTAGGTACAATACGTGAATAATGGTTTATGAAACTAGCCAAACAACTATGCAATGCGTTTGAGAAACGTTATGCTAAGTAAGATTCCTGTTACCAGGAAGAAATGTACAAGTCCGAATTGAAGTAACTGTCAGTCTGTCTCAATGTAAATTTATTTTACAGTTCAGAACACAGAGTTAAGGAATTTCAGTTACATTTGAATGGAAACTCAGCGCCTCGTTTGTGAACTGTTGCTAACAATCAGTAAGACACAAGAACGAGGCCGAAAGCGGTATTGCTGCATTACACAATTTCGACACGACGTTGTCTATAGATTAGGTGCATTTAAAAGGGTGAAGAATGATGTAATCTCTTCCAGGACAGATACATAAATATCGTGTAATATCCTCCAAAGCAAAAGTTTTGTGACCTCCCCATAACAACTCGCATAATGTGTAGTTTGCAATAAACATCTTGTGTGGATATTAGTGATTGCATCAAATTCAAACGTTTTGAGTCATGTTATCCCACTTCTTATGTTGTTGTTGTTGTGGTCTTCAGTCCTGAGACTGGTTTGATGCAGCTCTCCATGCTACTCTATCCTGTGCAAGCTTCTTCATCTCCCAGTACCTACTGCAACCTACATCCTTCTGAATCTGCTTAGTGTATTCATCTCTTGGTCTCCCCCTACGATTTTTACCCTCCACGCTGCCCTCCAATACTAAATTGGTGATCCCTTGATGCCTCAGAACATGTCCTACCAACCGATCCCTTCTTCTTGTCAAGTTGTGCCACAAACTTCTCTTCTCCCCAATCCTATTCAATACTTCCTCATTAGTTATGTGATCTACCCATCTAATCTTCAGCATTCTTCTGTAGCACCACATTTCGAAAGCTTCTATTCTCTTCTTGTCCAAACTATTTACCGTCCATGTTTCACTTCCATACATGGCTACACTCCATACAAATACTTTCAGAAATGATTTCCTTACACTTAAATCTATACTCGATGTTAACAAATTTCTCTTCTTCAGAAACGCTTTCCTTGCCATTGCCAGTCTACATTTCATATCCTCTCTACTTCGACCATCATCAGTTATTTTGCTCCCCAAATAGCAAAACTCCTTTACTGCTTTAAGTGTCTCATTTCCTAATCTAATTCCCTCAGCATCACCCGACTTAATTCGACTACATTCCATTATCCTCGTTTTGCTTTTGTTGATGTTCATCTTATATCCTCCCTTCAAGATACCATCCATTCCGTTCAACTGCTCTTCCAAGTCCTTTGCTGTCTCTGACAGAATTACAATGTCATCGGCAAACCTCAAAGTTTTTATTTCTTCTCCATGGATTTTAATACCAACTCCGAATTTTTCTTTTGTTTCCTTTACTGCTTGCTCAATATACAGATTGAATAACATCGGGGAGAGGCTACAACCCTGTCTTACTCCCTTCCCAACCACTGCTTCCCTTTCATGTCCCTCGACTCTTATAACTGCCATCTGGTTTCTGTACAAATTGTAAATAGCCTTTCGCTCCCTGTATTTTACCCCTGCCACCTTTAGAATTTGAAAGAGAGTATTCCAGTCAACATTGTCAAAAGCTTTCTCTAAATCTACAAATGCTAGAAACACTACTTATGTACAGTCATAGAAAAATTGCATCCCCGAAATCAGTCCTCACACATCGTCGCTGACAACGGTACAAGTAATCGCTTGGCTGGTCAAAAGCAAGTGACGTCTTCTAGGCGAAACAAGATTAACTCTGGAGCCAAATAGATTTATGTCAACATCGGTTCAGGTATAGAACTCCCTGTGACAAAGATAACAAAAGCTCTTTTTTGTCATGAGTGATCTGACTGGTTTGATGTGGTCCGCCAAAAATTCCCCTCTTGTACCAACATTTTCACCTCAGAGTAACACTTGCAACGTGCCTCCTCAGTACTGCTGCTTCTCATCATCTGCGCTCCTTATAAAGTCTGCACCGAAAGGTGTTGCCGCTACACTGTAGGCAGAATCCTTGCCCTTATAATGAACTGCGATTCCTCGTAATTAGATATGGACAGTAAGATGACCTGTAACGAAGGTCGAAACCGGTAATCTAAATGACTAGAAAAAAGGAACCAGTCGGTGGCTGTCTTCATTATATGAAAAATGACCACTGTCATCACCGACATCATGGCTGCAGTTATAAAATTAACCCAAAAGTTTCTTCGAAGGTAATAACATCTTAATTATCATTTCCAAAACATAAACTTTCGTGATTATTTTTGTTTTGTTTGTTTCCAGCTACATGTATGCAGTCTTGGTAAACAATGGTATTCCCATGCCACAGTATCATAGCATAGCACTAGAGGAGCGAAAAGAAAATGTTACCACATTGATAGAGGGTCACGACGAAGTTTGTTTTCTGAATTTCGTGCGGAATGAAGCTTCAACGATATATGCTGAGTTGGTGAAACCTCATTGAGTCTGTCAGCGCAGCCAATGAATGAGGATTGGTGCCGCTACGCGACCACACATCTCCGAGCGCTTGGTATCGACGCTCACCTACCAGACACCGATGGCGACCTGGGCCATCCCCCGCGCTCATGTCACTACTGATGCAACATGGCATGGGGCTCTCACAGCCCAAACTGCAGCAGCACACCGTGCTGCAGCACCGTCACGGCCTGATTTCTTATGACGAACATATGGCACGACATGGTATCCGCTTGCACGCTTGCATGATACTCACTTCTAACTTAACCCATCCTTGCATGACCTATCGCAGTGAGCAAGACGTCAGCTACTGCTCTTACTACCCGACCTAACTATCGCAGGGGTTTATTTCCCTTGGCACTTGGCTTGGCACTTTTTTCCCCTCTGCCCTTCAAACCGCTACCCTTCGTTCGGCTTTCGACACGATCTATCTCCAGATGAGCGCCTATAAATGGTTAACATTAACCAGACGTACGCAAACACCGCAGTACCCACATCACGCTACACCTCACATTAAAGAAAACTAACCCTTATGCAGAGATGGCAGTAGACCTTTTGAGTTGGCCATATGCCGGTGTGGGCATGGAGGGGCTCCACCTCTAGCCCGGTATACGGTAAGGACGGATCGTAATATGACTCGCTGAACGGGTGAAGGAGGAGCTTCTAGTGAGATCGATCAGGTCTGACTAACATGAACGCCTGGTAGACTGTCTCTCTGTGAAGACTCAGGAAGCACAACACTAGATCCATGAGCTCGAAGACCGGCATATCGCCGCACATTGCTTATTTCCAGATTTTTGACAATATTTCCAAGACCGCTCAGTCGTTTTCTTCAAATATTACGAGTTATGCCTTTATATGCATCCCCAGGTTGGACTCATCAAGCTGATTTCATACGTAGTAACAAAAAGAGACAGAGGATAGGAGCACTTCTGTATACCCCTAATAAGACAGTAAATCTCGCACATACTTGGCTACTGTCTCTTGGCACCGACACCAGCACCAGACTACGAGCAACAGCGCATGGTGGGAGAAGCGGTCTGGGTGTGGGGTAAGGAGGAGGGTGGCTTGGGGTGGGGAGGGATAGCGGGGTTGAAGTGAGGGAGGGTGGAGTGCTTCTTGTGTTTGCGTGAATGTGTATGTGTGTGTGTGGTTTTTTACTATTTCAGAAGAAGGCATTTTGGCCGAAAGATTACTTGTTAAGCAGTGTTTTTGCTGTGCTGTCTGTGACTCAACATTCCCACTATATTGTGTGCAGCAATCTGTCCTTTTCATTATAATTATATATATATATATATATATATATATATATATATATATATATATATATATATATCATGGCCCTAAAATTTTAACACTACCTACACAACAAAATATCTCCTCTGCTCTGCAGTAGTACCTGTAACGAAACACTTTTCTGCAAGTCGACGTGAAATAATTAACTCTGAGTTTCCATTGCGCTACTACACAGTGCCTATTATGTATACAGGATGTGTCACCTAACTCTGCCACCAACGATATCTCTGGGACAACAACAGATATTCAAAAACGGTTTTCACCAGCATCAACGTACGGCAGGGGCTTAGGAAACCAAATACTTCGCGAAATTTTAGATCATAAACAAGTACTATTTTCAACACAAAATTGTGTATTTTGAAATGGTCACCATCTATTATTTAGCATACAATCAATAGCATGAAAAATCACAAAAATAATGGCGTTGGGTGCATCGCAATACGTCAGTTACATACCGAGAAATGGGGAAGCGAAATTGACTCTTGAAATAAATGAAGCGCACAGCTAGCGCACGTCCTGAGACTCAAATGGCTCTGAGCACTATGGGACTCAACTGCTGAGGTCATCAGTCCCCTAGAACGTAGAACTACTTAAACATAACTAACCTAAGGACATCACACACATCCATGCCCGAGGCAGGATTCGAACCAGCGACCGTAGCGGTCGCGCGGTTCCAGACTGTAGCGCCTAGAACCGCTCGGCCACACCGGCCGGCCCGTCCTGTGACTCAAGCGTGCACCTCACGCTGCCTGTATCAGGGGCTCACACAATGGGAAGGTATGCACACTCCACAAAAATAAACAAGTAAACGTCCAACGCAAAGTTACGTTTTTCAAATTGTAAATGTATGTTTATTTTAGCGAATTGACAACTAGAGCTACAATTAGAGATAACACACTTGAATTCACTTTACTAAACACATTTACTAGTGCCCTGACACCCACAGAACTGTATTGTTGTGCATTACATCCAGCACAGAGAATACACCCACATCTATACCAATGAAACTGTGTAACGTCAAAATATGTGAAACCTGGTGGTTGAGTTAAGGCAGGATTCGGTTACGATTGTGGACGGGGCCATAATCAGTTACTATTCCTTGGCTTTTACAGTTATACACATTTATTTGAAAAAGAGTAGTTCCAGACTCAATAATAAATAAAAAAAGTACCACATGTTATTACTGAAGGAATAAACAACTGTGTAAATAATAGTGTTTTCAGTGCGTTACAATTTAGCAACTCACCATAAAATACAGATGCAGATAATGTTTCAAACAAACGAGCCACTGTGACCACGGCTGAAGGTCTTACACGCCAAGAATGGCAATAAATTAAGAATGTTTAAGAACTGGCTGCAGTTACAACATACAGGTATTGAAATATCAAAACGTAAGTGGCCAAAAACACGGCAGAAGGTATCAGACGCCAGGAATGGCAGTAGATAAGCTTTGAAGGTTTACTGCTAAAATACAAATATCTAATTATTTTTTAAGGAAATGACCACAATCACGGCTGAAGGCCTTACACGCCGGGAACGGAAATTATATAAAAATTTAGAAACCTATTGTAGAACAGCAAACACAAGCAAACGTTAGTTAAAAGAAACAAGCAATTGATCACCAAACGGGTGAAATAAGACTACGGTAACCTTGTAACACAACCCTTACGCTGCTAGATTTATTCGAGAAGGCGACTGGACCTATTAACTAGACATTCAAAACCTTTAATGCAGGCATTACAAGGTGTGGTAATAAATAATACAATAATAAAATACAAGGTCCAGTCACAGACTATGCTCCAGGAAACGACCTCTGAGAAGGTCCGGCAACAAACACTTTCGTGAGCGATGAGATATGCAGCCAAGGGTTGCATTCACCTCAAAAGATAGTAACTCAAACTAGTGGCAGTCTAACGAAAGACTAATAGTAATCTTGCTGAAGCTACCTGACGCCTGATAAACCAAATGCAACGATGGAACAATACGCCAAATCCGGTACCGCCGGTCTCCACTACGTCAGCTGAATAGCGTGTTTAGAGCGCCCGCAACGAGAAAGGAACCACTACCAGATTTGTGTCCGATTCCACAAACCCGAAAATCTGAACAAACAAGTCACAATACAGAACACCAGACAAACTAATAGCAATTAAAAATGTAAGCAACCAGAATCAGTAACCACACATCATTGCGGAAACAATCGCAAAGCGAGCCAAAGCCCAGTACAAATAAGTGACATCAAATTCATTAGACACACAAACGCACACTGAACTCACTGTGACCACTCTGACGATGGTTGGCAGAATAAAACAAATATCTTCACTGCTTTATTAATTCACAGTTGAGTAACCACAGTCTAATCACTGAGCCAAGTGCTTTTAATACAATAGGTACTAAGCAGTACGCAGATCCACCAAACTGTACATGACGGCGTGATGATAATCTGTCACAACATCACATACATACTATGGGGCTTACATGGGTGACTGACTCCGCTCTGCTAGGATTGAAATACACTCTTCTTAAAGCTTGCTGGCCGTGTACCCTCGTGAATAGAGCCCTTCCATCTGGCAGTCCATGCATGCTGCCAGCAGTCCCGGCGTGTTTGCGCACCGCGTGGACCTGGCTCCTCCTGAGTCCCTAATCGACCTGGCCACTCACACGACCTGGAAAAAAAACGATTTCGCTCCAAAGATAGGGGAACCATTACTACATATCGACATATCGATAACCGCCGCTGATACCACTAGCGAACAGGCATAGTTTGCGAAACCGAGTGGCGCCAGTCAACACGAGAAGAAGATAAATAACCACAACCATGTTCTATTAAGTTTCAGTTGTGCAGCAGCAAGAATTCTCCTTCTTCTAATGTTTCGCCCATATAACGTTCAGCCATCTTCAGAGTGAGCCGCAAGACTGCCTCTCCAGTGCTCGCTTTGTCCCTTTACACTCGTGTACCGTGCAACTGCGCATGCAGCCACAAATGCAAATGCGCCAGAAACGTTGGTCGGCGGCAGAGACGTGCACAATGCGCGAGTTACATCTTTGACTCCGCAGTCGATGTTTGTTGGCATGTCGATATATCATCGTGAGCTGCATGTCATGGCGTCTTTGTGAGTTTATTACAGCAAGTGTCGCATTCCATGATTTATCAAGGTTGAAACCACTATATCTATTAATTAAATTCGGCGTCAAGCGTATTTCAATTGCCTCCTTGACTATCGAGTCCCAAAAAGATGATGTAGATGCCAAAATTTCGACGTTGTCATACAACATACTGTGACCAGTGTCAATACAGTGCTCTGCCACTGCCGACTTGTTAGGTTGTAAAAGTCTTGTGTACCTCCGGTGTTCTGTACGTTTTTCTAGGACAGTCCAAGTTGTTTGTCCAATGTAAGAAAGGTAATGCTACTGTATATACCATGATAAAATGTACAATTTATTGAGTGACAGCATGTACCGGAAGATCAGCAGGGATCCTACTAATCGAGTGGCGAAGAAAACTGTTTCGCTTCTGAATGATTATTCCTTTGACGTCAGTGTCAGTGTTGGTGCTTCTGTTGTGTCGATTCCCTAAGGTCTCGACACAATGAGTGGCTAGGTGCACGCGAAACTAACGCAGACGGGCGTAAATTCTGAAACAGGAGACTGGATGAAAAACTATAAAGAAAAGAAGAGAGATTGTCATCTACTTAACTTTTAATGAAGTCTTGTTCTTGTTGAAATACATCTCTTGCATAGTAGTAAGCAATTAGCAATGATACACATGGCGCCTTGCTAGGTAGTAGCGATGGACTAGCTGAAGGCTATTTAATCTGTCTCTCGGCAAATGAGAGGAATACTTGGTAGGTCTAGTCGCAAGCTATGTCGTCCGTACAACTGGGGCGAGGTCAAGTCCGTGTCTTGTGACCTGCCATGTGGTGGCGCTAGGATTGCGATTACACAGTGGCGACACGCGGGTCCGACATGTACTACAGGACCGCGGCCGATTTAAGTTACCACCTAGCAAGTGTGGTGTCTAGCGGTGACACCACAGCTTCTACAGCGGTCTGAAAGTTTAACTTTATAATTAAAGTGCTGTATATATCGTGAACGCACAATACATGAGTACCAGAACTAGTTGAGAGACTATATGCATACGAATTAGCTCAGAGTAGAGAGTGTGAAACTTTAATAGGAAGAATGAGTAATAGACAGACGATATTTAATAGTAACAGACATTTCACACAATGTGCTGAAGAAGAGGCAGAGAAAAACAGTCACAGCGAATACTAAACCCTTGTAAAAAATATTAGTGCACTCATACTGAGGTGAAAAAAGTCATGGGATAGCGGTATCCACATATACAGATGGCGGGAGTAGCGCGTACACACGCTATAACAGGACAGTGTTTTGGCGGAGCTGTTATTTCTGTTCAGGTGATTCATGTGAAAAGGCTTCGGAAGTGACTGTGGCCGCACTATGGAATTTAACACACATCAAACTCGGAGTGGTAGTTGGGGCTAGACGCGTAGGATATTCCATTTTGAAAATCGCTAGGGAATTCAGTACTCCAAGATCCACAATGCCGAGAATACAAAATTTCAGGCATTACCTATCACTACGGAAAACGCAGACGCCGACGACTTTCACTTAACGACCGAGAGCAGCGATGTTTGCGTAGAGTTGTCAGTGGTAAGACACAGTCAACTTTATGTGAATCAATGGCAGAAATCAATGTGGGACGTAGGTTGAACGTATCCGTTAGGACTGTGTGGCGAAGTTTCCCATTACTAGGCTACGGCAGAAGACGACCAACGTGCGTGACTTTGCTGCAGCGTCTCTCACATCTCCCGCAACGACTCTTCTGGCCTTCCAGCCATAGCGTATCGATTCAGGACGACTGGAAAACCGAGGCCTGGGCAGATAAGTCCCAATTTTAGTTGAAAAGAGCTGGTGGTCGGATTCGCGTGTGGCGCAGACCTCACGTATTCGTGAGCCGAAGTTGTCAACAAGTCACTGTGCACGCTGGTGGTGGCTCCACAAAAATTTGGGCCTTATTTACATACAATAAACAGGGACCTTTGGTCAAAGTGAACCGATCATTGACTAGAAATATCTATGTTCGACTCCCTGGAACCATTCATCGACTTCATGTTCCCAAAGAATGATGTCATTACACCCGGCTAGAAAAGATCGCGATTGGTTGGAAGAATATTCTGGACAATTCCAGGAAGTAATTGGCCACCCAGAGCACCCATAATGTATTCTGCCTAAAATTAAAAGGACATAATCGAGAGGTCAGTTCGTGCATAACATCCTGCACCGGAAACGCTTTCGTAATTATGGACGGCTATTGAGGGAGACTGACTCAGTATTTCTGTAGGGTGCTGTCAAGGACTTGTTGAGTCCAAGTGATATCGAGTTGCTGCACTACGCCAGTCAAAAGAAGGTATGGCACTATATCATTTGGTATCCCATGACTTTTGTCGTCCCATTGTATGTATAAATGCATATATATGCTGAAGAATGGGCGTTTTATCTCTGCCGTAGCAGTCTCAAAGGGGCATCGGGACTGTTCGCGACACTGTATTATACATCACGCATTGTGCACCTCCCTCCGACACGCATCTGCTCTCACTTTCGGCGATGTGGAACCGGTTGCTGCGCTAACGTAGAGCCGATGGGTACTGCGGGTTCAGCCTCATGTGGCGCTGTGATCTCGATTACTTGCGCACATTCTCTAACACAACACTCGTATTCGCATCTTCCAAAATACTGTATGCACACGTTAGCACTTCGTTACCCACATTGACGCTCCTACGGTGACGCAGTACAGGATGGGATGGATTTTGTAATTGCCTTACTCTAGTAAATTTGCCTTTCTCAGGCGGGGATATGGTGTTGGCATCATTGTCTACTGTTATCGACAATTCTTTATTTCTTGTAGGTTTCTCTGTTGGTTCCATAATTCCATTATAGGTGCCAGAGTCAACGATAATGTAGTTTGATTCTCCCACAGGAACACGCCAACTGACGTTGGCATGCCGACTCTCGTCATTAATCCACCGGGCGGATTCGATTTGGTGCTGTCGAACCTCCCTGAATCACGGAAGCGGCATGCTGAAGGACGCCTCTTGGCAGGTTGAGCGAAATACGTAATTTTATGTAATATTTATATTATTGAATATGTTTACAGTATGTATGCTATTTCGTTTTCTTTCAGGTTCCGTGATTTGCTTCACTAGTGTCTCGTTACAGAAAGATTACGGCATCGAACGGCACTTTCATAATAAAAGATTACAAAATCTGTTTCTAATTTCACTAGCAAATGTAGCATTTAATTTGCTACAACCTGACGACGTACGTAGGGTCGTCTCAGCAGAGCACAGAGGAGTAGAAAGCGGGCAAAGGCACTGCCGCTGATA
The DNA here is from genome assembly GCF_023898315.1 of Schistocerca nitens. Taxonomy (NCBI): domain Eukaryota; kingdom Metazoa; phylum Arthropoda; class Insecta; order Orthoptera; family Acrididae; genus Schistocerca; species Schistocerca nitens. Next base: position 181,321,188 of record NC_064622.1, on the reverse strand, counting down.
CTGGAAACTGCTGCGGTCTGAGTTGCTCGTCTATTTCGGTCTGCGGCAGTACCCGACTACGAATAATGTAAGTCAATACAAACCAGACAGCGGAACGTAATCTCCGAAATACGAAGACCAAGTAGCGCGGGCTGCCTTTGCTAATACATCGAGACCGAAATTTCCGACTGTGTAAGCACCACGTCAGCGCTAAATTTACGCAGTGACTTCTCAACGTGCTCTGTGAGTAATGGAAGTCATTGAGAACTAAAAAGTTTGCACAGTATCAATCTAGGTAACCTTAACGCTTTCAAGGTATAAAGAAACGACTTGTTTACGTTCTAGATATTTACTGTAACATAGGTCGTTTCATATTTACTGTTCAACAGGCAGATGATCGTTCTCTCATATTTTTAAGTAAGATAGTAATTATGTCTATGTTAAATACAATGTTTGCGATGAAAGCGTGAAAACTATAGAGTGAATCCTTAATATAGTTAGACGTAGAGCTGCGCTGTTATCTGGATAGTCCCATATACTATGATTTATCACTGACCAGAACATGATGTGTTAGTTACATAAGCGAAAAGCTGGTGCAACGGAAAAGAGTAATCTAGAGGAAAAGGCAGCACGTGACAAATGAAGTTGAAATTTCTCATACTGACCAAATGGAAGAAGCGTCTATATTTAATTAGAAAACGCATCTTATGGCCTAGATCGCATTAATTAACATTTACCACTGACGCCTGGTTTGGACAGCTGAAACAGTCATCTTTTGATCGTCAAAAAAATTTTTTTTGTTATAAATCGCGTTCCGTGATGAGTTCGTCACTCAAGCCATGTCGTCATTATGGTGGATAATATACAGCTGCTCGCCCGATTGGCCGTGCGGTCCAACGAACGGGTTTCTGGTCGGGAAGGAGCGCCAGACCTCGGCACGGATCCGCCCGGCGGATTCGTGTCGAGGTCTGGTGAGCCGGCCAGGCTGTGGATTAGTTTTTAGGCGGTTTTCCACCTACCTCGGCAAATGCGGGCTGGTTACCCTTATTCCGCCTCAGCTACACTATGTCGGCGATTGCTGCACAAACAAATTTTCCACTTACGCGTACACTACCATTACTCTACCATAGGGGTTATACTCGTCTGCTGTGAGACGTTCCCTGGGGGGACCACCGGGGACCGAACCGCACAATAACCCTGTGTTCTTTGTGGGTCGGCGGAGGGGTGAAGTGGACTGCCGTAGTCGTCGTGGGGTTGTGGACCACTGCAGCTCCGGCGGGGACGGAGCCTCTCCGTCGTTTCTAGGTCCCCGATTAACATAATATAACATAATATATACAGCTCATTATACAAAAAGTTGCACCATACCTTTCGACCGAGATGTATCCATGATCTACACAACACGTCATGTAAACGTAAATATTTGTACAAATGTGCATTCTTTCTATGTGTCTTGCATATTAACGCCTAACAAGTATCAGTCGAGCCCTACGTGTGTGAACACTCCATTGCCGGAGGATTTTTCATCTGTATATGGTTTTACTTATGACGAAGACTTTGCATAATGTGCTGTATATTCTCCACCATAATGATGACGTGGCATTAGTGGCAATCTCATTAAGGAACACAATTTAAAACAAAAATATTTTAAAGATCAGGAGATAACAGTTTCAAATGTTGTCAATAGTAAACATTAATTAATGCGATATCCGCTACAAAAAGTTTTCTCATGACAGATGTAGATACTTTTCCGTCGCCATACCGAGCGCTTAGAAACCCGGCTCCAATAATAACATGACGAGCATTGGCTTCATAAATATTTATGATCAGAAGTTTGTGGCGTGAAACTTCAGCCGCTACCACTAGAGGAAACAGGATGAGAACTTTACTGAAGTAGCCGCGTAATCTGGAACATTAACAGAAGCTTTTTCCATTTTTTTTACTGTTGTGTCTGAAGTTGTAGGAGGCGAATACGAGGTAGACCTTTACAAACACGAAAACATACAATTGCAAGGGTAAATTTCACACATCTTTACTGACAACTAGCTAAGTACCGGGCATTACCCAGGTATGGACTTATTCCAGTCTTCTGTTAGTCCATCTTGTCTTCTCCCCGCTCTCCATCCATTTCTTCCACCCCACACCCTCAAATTTCTACCAATCTACTCCAGCCCCTCTCTCTGATCATCTGCTCCTTTCTCTATGTCCGTCTCCCCCTTCCTCGTCCATCTCCTCCTCACCCCCTCTAAGTCCACGCCCTCCTCCCTCCCCTTTGTCCACCACCCCCTGTCTGTCCATTTCCCCCTCTTTTCTTTCTGTGCCAATCTCCTTCTCTCCCATGTTTTTCGCTGTATCACGACTTTCGCTGCCTGTTTCCTCCACCGTCTCATTTGTCTACCACCTCCACCCCTCCTCTTGGACTATCTCTTCCTTCCCCTTAATCCATCTCTCCCTCTTGCTTGGTCCATCTTCTCCTTTTCCCTACTGTCCCATTTCCCTCTCCCTCTCTTCATCTCCTCTTGACGCCTGTCTGTGTCCCTCTCCTTCTTTCCCGTCTACATCTACCTCCTCCTTGTATCTCTCAATCCACGTTATCACCCCCATACCAACAGAAGATTGCTGTTGTTTCTTTCCATATAGCAAGTAATACACTATGTGATTTAAAGTATCCGGATACCCATAAAAACATGTTTTTCATATAAGGTGCAATGCCCGGTGAACGTCATCTGCCAGCGTGTGTAGTGCCTACAGTAAAATTCGGAAGTGGTGGTGATGTGGTGTGGTTGTGTTTTTCATGGAGGGAGCTTGCACCCTTGTTGTTTTGCGTCGCACTATCACAGCACAGAGCTACATTGATGTTCTAAGCACCTTCTGGCTTCCCACTGTTGAAGAGCAATTCTGGGATGGCGATTGCATCTTTCAACATGATCGGGCACCTATTCATAATACATAGCCTGTGGCGGGCTGATTACACGACAATGACATCCCTAAAATGGAATGGCCTGCACTGAGTCCTGACCTAAATCCTGTAGAACACCTTTGGGATGTTCTGGAATTCCGACTTCGTGCCAGGCCTCACGACGAATATAGACACCTCTCCTCAGTGCAGCACTCCGTGAAGAATGGGCTGCCATCCCCAAGAAACCTTCCAGCACCTGGGAGAGTGGAAGCTGCCATCAAGGCTAAGAGTGGCCAACACCGTATTGAACTCCAGTATTACCGATGGAGGGCGCCACGAACATGTAAGTCATTTTCAGCCAGGTGTTCGGATACTTTTGATCACATAGTGTATTTGTACCAAGATTAGTAGAAATCGATCAAGAGGTTTAGGAAAAACATTTTCCTCTTGCCTTTGCGCACATACGTACATATCAGATATATTTAACATATTTTGCGCTCATTTGTAAACATATTTGACCTATGTAAGTAGGCTGTTTAGGTTTTTATATTGGTAACGCCACGTAGCGCTCTGAAAATCACTGGCTGTGCTGTGTGCAGTCTGTGGCTGGTTTGCATTGTTATTCGATATTGTAGTGTTGGGCTGTTGGCTGTTAACAGCACGTACCGTTGGGCAGTTGGAGGTGAGCCGCCTGCAGTTGTGGATGTGGGGAAGTGAGATGGAGGATTTTTGAGAGCGGATGATCTCGACGTGTGTCCGTCAGAAACAGTACATTTGTAAGAATGGATGTCATGAACTGCTATATATATTATGACGTTTGAACACTATTAAGGTAAATACATGGCTTGTTCTCTATCAAAATCTTTCATTTGCTAACTATGCGTATCAGTAGTTAGTGCCTTCAGTAGTTTGAATCCTTTATTTAGCTGGCAGTAGTGGCGTTCGCTGTATTGCAGTAGCTTGAGTACCGAAGATTTTTGTGAGGTAAGTGATTTGTGAAAGGTATAGGTTAATGTTAGTCAGGGCCATTCTTTTGTGGAGATTTTTGAAAGTCAGATTGTGTTGCGCTAAAAATATTGTGTGTCATTTTAGTGTTGATCAGAATAGGTAAAGAGCGAAATGCGAAATGTCTGAGTACGTTTAGTTCTGCTCAGTTGTTTGAAAATCAAATAACGTAGGGGCTTACCAGCACAGGCATTCATTAATTTTTCTATGGGGACGTTTCATATGTCGACCCTTAGCCGAGGATACCTCAATGGAATCTTCTGATTTTTTTCTTGTAGTTTGTGTAAGTAGTGTAGCTTTTGTTTACTGCTAGCGCGTAATTGTAGGGAGAATCTCCTTTGTAGTTGCAGTCTTTCATTGTTGTACAGTAAAACCGTTGTGGCATGCATGTAGATTTGCACCAAGTATTTCGCAGGTGCGCTTGCAATTAACTAGATATTATTTTCAGTGCTATGGTAGTGTGTTCTCTTATTTTTGCTCTTCAGTTGTGCTTTTCTGTGTTATCGTGTGAAATATTGTGAAAATAATGGCGTGTGAAAAACGTAACACTAGGCTCCACAGTAAACTGAGAAATAATAGTGACGAAGAGCGTAGCTTATCAGCATCACTGTGTAATGAATTAACAGACATTCAAAGTAGTAATTTGGTAATTGTGCATAGGGAAATGGAGTGGGTGGCAAATAATGGTGTAGACAATGAAACAAGTAGTGGACAGGGAAGCATTATCGATGGATCGGTCGGAAACAGCTCGCTTCAGGAATCCGAAATGTCAGAACACAATATTGCAAATACTGTAGATTCAGGTTTTGCTTCCTCATCGTTTTCTCAAATAAGTCAAGACACATTTTCTGCTTGTCAAAATGTGAATGTTGCCGGTGCAAATGCACTGCCGAAAAGCATAGAGGAACAGATTCCAGACACTAATACACTCCTGGAAATGGAAAAAAGAACACATTGACACCGGTGTGTCAGACCCACCATACTTGCTCCGGACACTGCGAGAGGGCTGTACAAGCAATGATCACACGCACGGCACAGCGGACACACCAGGAACCGCGGTGTTGGCCGTCGAATGGCGCTAGCTGCGCAGCATTTGTGCACCGCCGCCGTCAGTGTCAGCCAGTTTGCCGTGGCATACGGAGCTCCATCGCAGTCTTTAACACTGGTAGCATGCCGCGACAGCGTGGACGTGAACCGTATGTGCAGTTGACGGACTTTGAGCGAGGGCGTATAGTGGGCATGCGGGAGGCCGGGTGGACGTACCGCCGAATTGCTCAACACGTGGGGCGTGAGGTCTCCACAGTACATCGATGTTGTCGCCAGTGGTCGGCGGAAGGTGCACTTGCCCGTCGACCTGGGACCGGACCGCAGCGACGCACGGATGCACGCCAAGATCGTAGGATCCTACGCAGTGCCGTAGGGGACCGCACCGCCACTTCCCAGCAAATTAGGGACACTGTTGCTCCTGGGGTATCGGTGAGGACCATTCGCAACCGTCTCCATGAAGCTGGGCTACGGTCCCGCACACCGTTAGGCCGTCTTCCGCTCACGCCCCAACATCGTGCAGCCCGCCTCCAGTGGTGTCGCGACAGGCGTGAATGGAGGGACGAATGGAGACGTGTCGTCTTCAGCGATGAGAGTCGCTTCTGCCTTGGTGCCAATGATGGCCGTATGCGTGTTTGGCGCCGTGCAGGTGAGCGCCACAATCAGGACTGCATACGACCGAGGCACACAGGGCCAACACCCGGCATCATGGTGTGGGGAGCGATCTCCTACATTGGCCGTACACCACTGGTGATCGTCGAGGGGACACTGAATAGTGCACGGTACATCCAAACCGTCATCGAACCCATCGTTCTACCATTCCTAGACCGGCAAGGGAACTTGCTGTTCCAACAGGACAATGCACATCCGCATGTATCCCGTGCCACCCAACGTGCTCTAGAAGGTGTAAGTCAACTACCCTGGCCAGCAAGATCTCCGGATCTGTCCCCCATTGAGCATGTTTGGGACTGGATGAAGCGTCGTCTCACGCGGTCTGCACGTCCAGCACGAACGCTGGTCCAACTGAGGCGCCAGGTGGAAATGGCATGGCAAGCCGTTCCACAGGACTACATCCAGCATCTCTACGATCGTCTCCATGGGAGAATAGCAGCCTGCATTGCTGCGAAAGGTGGATATACACTATACTAGTGCCGACATTGTGCATGCTCTGTTGCCTGTGTCTATGTGCCTGATGTATCTGACCCCAGGAATGTGTCAATAAAGTCTCCCCTTCCTGGGACAATGAATTCACGGTGTTCTTATTTCAATTTCCAGGAGTGTACATTATTATTGCAATTAATGCAACAAATGAAACAAAATCAGAGACAAACACAGCAACAGTTAGTCACAATGGAACAAAATCAGAGACAAACTCAGCAGAAGCTTCAAAAGTTAGACACAATGGAACAAAATCAGAGGCAAACACAGCAAAAACTTCAAAAGTTAGACACCACACTTGAACAAACACGTGAAGATTTAACTACTGAGTTACATAAAATCGAATTGAAATGTCACAAAGTCTGTAATGACGTAAAAACACAAATTTGTGAGCATTTTCAACCTATTTTTTCGCGGCATGAAAATGCATTACAGAATCACGAAGCAGCTATAAAAGAACTGCAACTTATTGTTCACGAAAATCATGAGACATTGCAAGCTAAAATTGACTCAGTTGCATCTACCGATTCGGTTACGCAACTTGCAAAAACTCAGGAAAACTTAAAGGACACAGTAGATACTCTGAAAATTGGTTCAGAAAGACACATGGAGGAAATTAGTTCATTATGAGAGAAAGTAGTTGAACTTTCGGATCAGCTAAATAATTTATCTACGAAGGTAGATGATAATCTGAATAACACAAAACTGGTAGTCTTTAATGACACAGAAGAGTGCGAACAAATTAGGAAATTCAAACAAAATCAGAATCAAATTAATACGCAACACCAAAGAGAAATCCGGTAAGTACAAGATCAGCCGACACAGGTAATACAAGAATTACGTATTTCAGAGGACACTAGCGCTCCAATACGGGAAGAGGGACATAGAAATACGGAACAGGCACAAAATAATAACACGGGGTACTTCGGAAATTATGAAAGAAATTGGCAAGGTGCACCGAATTTCGAGATGGAACCGCCGAAACGACGTAACAATGACCGACATGCGACTCGCCGACATGATGATTTTCACTATAAGCTGTTTATTACTACACGTAAATTCAAGACATTTAAGAATTCCGGCAACGACATTCATCCACATGCGTGGCTTCATCAATTCTCTCATTGTTTTCCTCCCAAATGGTCACTAGAGCACTGAGTAGAATTTATGTGTGGCTATTTAGAGAATGAACCAGCTGTAAGAATGCGATCGGTCATTCACGATTGCCACAGTGAAGGAGAATTTTATCATGCCTTCCTCTCAGCATATTGGTCTCAAGCTGCACAAGACCGAGTAATGATGAAACATTTCGAACAATCTGAATTTTCCAGTCTTGTGAAATATTTTGAAGACATGTTGCACAAGAATCAGTACCTATCAAACCCATACAGCCCCTCAGAACTCATCCGCATTTGCTTAATCAAATTACCTGAACATTTACGACATATTTTGGCAGGACGTTGCAAACACGACATTGAAGCTTTTCAGGGACTCTTACAAGAATTAGAAATTGACACTGACAATCGCGGAATGCGAAAACAGGAACACAACAAGTACAGGTCACATCCGTCGCAATTCGATGATGAAAGAAATAATAACTGGACACAACAAGGCTATTCTCACAACACAAATCGTGACCAAAACAGACACCACCCGTATGACAACCGTTGGCAGAGTAGTAATAATTACAGCGAAAGATCACCTCTCCACAGTAGTGACTATCACAGAGACAATCAGAGAAACAGACAATATGGGGACCAAAATAATTATTATCAACGGAGACAGAATAACTTTAGACGCAACGGTCCAGCGCGCAGTTACGATTCAGGGAGAAATTCTCCACCACGTGACCGACAAGAAAGAAACTATGGAATCTACCGAAATGGCGACAGACGATATGATCATAACGAGAGACCTGAATTTCATCAGAACTAGCGAGATACAATCAGTGGAGGGCCTTCTCGTCAAGGTGAATTTGTAGAAGTTAGGTCTTCTAATCCCAATAACGACGCGTGCCAACAAAGAAACAGACAATGACTCGCACCGCAGGCAGCCACGTGCGCCAGCTGGGTTGGGAAAAATAACATAAACTAACCTTGAGAAAAATTCCAGTATTCCTTACCGACGTATACAACATGATAATTGCTTTGAAGTTGAAACTCTGAGCACCAGAAAGAGTAAAGGTTTACACCACATTTCACATGTAAAACCGTTTAATGAGAGATAATCTGCTTTCTAACTTTGTCTTTGCCATAAAACTTTTCACTTCACATTTCTAGTATGCTTCGTTTGACTTAGAATCTGTTACCACGCAACAATGTTTGAAGTTAAATATCCAGTCAAGAACCAAGAGAACTTATTTAAACAGAAATTACGAATGCATTGTTATAGTGAACAGACGACACAGTGTTGTTATTTGTACATTCTTGCTTGTTAGTTGCACGATTATGTAACGACTATCAGGCTTACATACTTAGAACATATAATAGTACTGCTAATGAGATTTTACTGCAACATTTTGGTTTACTTGAAAGTACATTATGGATTTAAAGTGCTTTCTGAGAGATACCAGATGACACAGTGGTTAGTTTATTTGACAGCTACACGACTATATCACGACGCTACTAATGTGTGACACAATTTACATTGTTGCTTTTGCGGTATATCTGTTTTGTATCTGCACAGTTTTTCTGAATTATTCTGGAAAGTAAAACATGTTTTAATAGTATCTTTTGTGGTATAGCTACAATGAGACAGCCTTTTCAGTAGCACAACAGTACGTTACATTATAGTACTTTCTTGATCACGGTAAGGTACGTAATAACTACGATATCTATACACAAAGAATTTCACTTTCGTTTATGATGAGGTAAGTACATTGACTTCAGCAGAACTTTGCTTACTGAGGACGACACTCCCACAGAATTATCTTACAGTAAGACGCACATTTAGCGCTACAGGACACGCATTTCAGTGATTAATTTTGTACTTAAAACATTTATTTTTAAAGATTTTTGAATTACAAAGAAAGTTTTCCGTGATACATTTCATTCCATTGCTGTAATCTGTAACACCTGAGGGTATAATTACATTAATCCTCAGGGGGGTACACGCCTACTTTGTGTACCATGTGTTCGGCAAGCACAAGAAGCCCTAGCTAATATGGTATTTGCTTATACAACTTTACACATCGGTACCATATTTCTCTAACACATAATTACACAGCTATCTGATCATTTAACTGAGAGAAACAAACATTTTTTTCACTACATCAGTGACAGATGTTTACGTAATTACACAGTTGGATAACTTCACACTTATGAAATTGTATTTTGTATGTACTTTGTGAACCGTTCATATATTTTTCAGAACCATTGTGATGCTATGAGAGCTTTCAATGACGTATTTGGTATGTGATCGTGAATTTTAAAGTATGTTTGAGGTAGATGGCACTATTTAAATCAGCAGAGAATTTTTTTTAGGTTTTGAAATTATTGGAGGAAGCTACGATGATTTTGAGATGTGATTGATCTGTTATGATGTTATTATTACGATGACGATGTGTATTATGCTGTTGAGGTATGTTTATGATCAATAAGCTGAGAATCGTACTTTAAGAGTTATGAAATGTGTGTAAATGCGTGAATGTATCAGAATGCCGGCGAAAATTTTTTGGACACTGTTATATTTATAGGATTTTGTTTCTACAGATATGCAACGCAAACTCTCGACCTGTGAAATTTTTATATGAGACTGTCACTGTAGTGCAAACAGGTGTCGTAAATATTTCGGTAAGAAAGTTATGTGTCCACCTTCACATAATGCGTCGTGGGCACCCAGCTGCGTGACAGTCGCCTGGAAAAAAGCAATTAGTGTGTGCCTTTCAGAGGCACAGGTGGAGAAAAAAAAGTGGCCATTTACATTCCTTTGTAGAAAGCATCGCAAATACGACACGCTCAAAGTTGAAAACATATGATTACACTATGGAGCTCTTAATTAATGATATTTACTAAAATGCCTAATGAAATGATGAGAAACATTTTATATCTATTGTCTTTGTAGTTGAGAGATTGCTCATTTTGTTTAATATCTAGTTTCTAGCTGTACTGCAGCATTGGTTAAAATAAAATTTAATAGATGTACTAATATAAGTGTTTTCTGTCTACAGACCCATAAAGAATGCTCAGAAAAGAGAGCACAAATAATCATTTCCCTTTACACGAACTGCATAAATAATTTTTTTACGATTTGGTAACTTGTCTTCTAGAGTAAGTTCTCGTGATGCATCACTCTAGTGTTAAGATGTGACATAGGTATTAAACATGGCCATTTTTACTGTAATATTTTTTCTGCTTGAGCTTTGTCATGTTTAGATATAAGTTATTACATTTACTGCTGCTTGCTTTGCCAATTTGCATTTTTTTGTCATTGCTGTTTGTGTTAATTGTTTTGTGCTGTTGCATTGCCTCGTCCCTTAGTTTAACATCTGAGCTCATTAGATTTAAGTTAGCTTAAGATGGGGTAGGCTATATAAGAGAACGAGTTGTGATGAATGGAAAGAAATGCATTGAGAAGCTATAAGAAAATGGTTTGGCCAAGAAAGTATTTTAAAAGAGGATATGAACAAAAAAGTAGGGTTTAGAGATAACAGGTTTAGGTAGGATTTTCTTGGAAATAAATGATGAGGTAAGATAATGGAAAATAAATAATGAGGTAAGAAATATGTGAACATATAAATACAGAAAGCAAATACAGAAAGCATGCTTGGATAGGATGTTTTGGTGGAAACAAATGTTGAAATAAGATGAAAGATTTATGGAATGGAGTTTTGGGTTGGACTGCAGTACCAAATGTTACACTGAAAACAAACCCTGCCCTTTCCCCTTGTGTTATCCCACTATGTGTTTGTGTAGCCTTGGGTATTTGTGTTTTTCCTGTCTTTATGTGTTTAGCTGATAAGAGTTATGTTGTAGAATTTTTCTAATAATATGTTATTTACTTTGTAAAGATGTTTAGACATTATTTATTCTGTTTAGTTTTAATGCTCATGTGTGAAGTTGATGTTTCAAAAGTTATTCTGATCTTTTATGTATTTTATGTGGGTTTGCTCTGGTGTGGCCCATTACCTGTCTGCATGTCAAGAGTCAGCACTGTCTTTCCGTTGGAAGGACAATACTACTTCTTCAAGATTGCATGGAAATCCACTACTTCCATGTGCATTTTCTTTTACTGCTCAGACTTTGAGAAAAACACTGCAATTTTACTGTGATGAACGATCAGGACTGTCTTTATGGACTGTGAGAAAATTTTAGCTTTTGACCAACATTGTATCAATAAGTGTGTGCATTTGATTTCTTTGTTATTGTAATTATGAAAATTTTTTTCAAATCTGTATTGGCCACTGCCAAAAACAATTTGTAAAATTTTTTGTGGGGAGCATGGGGGCTATGTAAGTAGGCTGTTTAGGTTTTTATATTGGTAACGCCACATAGCGCTCTGAAAATCACTGGCTGTTCTGTGTGCAGTCTGTGGCTGGTTTGCATTGTTGTTCGATATTGTAGTGTTGGGCTGTTGGCTGTTAACAGCATGTACCGTTGGGCAGTTGGAGGTGAGCCGCCAGCATTGGTGAATGTGGGGAAGTGAGATGGAGGATTTTTGAGAGCGGATGATCTGGTAGTGTGTTCATCAGAAACAGTACATTTGTAAGAATGGATGTCATGAACTGCTATATATATTATTGCTTTTGAACACTATTAAGGTAAATACATGGCTTGTTCTCTATCAAAATCTTTCATTTGCTAACTATGCGTATCAGTAGTTAGTGCCTTCAGTAGTTTGAATCCTTTATTTTGCTGGCAGTAGTGGCGTTCGCTGTATTGCAGTAGCTTGAGTAACGAAGATTTTTATGAGGTTAGTGATTTGTGAAAGGTATAGTTTAATGTTAGTCAGGGCCATTCTGTTGTAGGGATTTTTGAAAGTCAGATTGCGTTGCGCTAAAAATATTGTGTCATGTTAGTGCTGATCAGAATAGGTAAAGAGCGAAATGTCTGAGTACGTTCAGTTCTGCTCAGCTGTTTGAAAATCAAATAACGTAGGGGCTTACCAGCCCAGGCATTCATTAATTTTTCTAAGGGGTCGTTACATTATTTCGCGCTCATTTGTAAACATTTTTGACCTGTATGTCTAGCGAAGCTCAGTCCGGAACCGCGCGACTGCTACGGTCGCAGGTTCGAATCCTGCCTCGGGCATGGATGTGTGTGATGTCCTTACGTTAGTTAGGTTTAAGTAGTTCTAAGTTCTAGGGGACTGATGACCACAGATGTTAAGTCGCATAGTGCTCAGAGCCATTTGAACCATTTTTTTTTTTTTTGTCTAGCGAATTTCAGCCTGCAGTTTCATTTCGCGCAGTTCAATGCTTTTTCACGTCATATCCCCTGAACTATGGGTTGTACAATAATATATTTCTGCAAGTACATTCATTCATATATGTGAAAAATACTGCCTGCTAAATGTGTTGTATATAAAGTTAGTAATAAGGAGGTAATAAATTGAAATATCAAGCTTGGTGTGGCAGTTTTTCTGCATGAAAGACAAATATGTAGTAAGCAATAAACTTTTATCCTTTCATCATTTCGTTGGAAGTGACAGCGAGAAAATGTCTCGTAGAGGTTAGAAATTGTGTGTAAAGTTGGTTGCGAGTCGCTTAGTGCTCTCATTCTCAAATGATGGATTAATATAATCTTTGTTATTTGCACATCGTGAGCAACATTTCATCCCCCCCCCCTCCCGTACCAAGGGTAGGGGGTTCTTACCCTCAAATCGCTTCTGTTCCGACAGTACTTGATATGTATACCAAGTTTAGCTGAAATCGACACAGTAGTTCAGGAGGGGATGTGGAACATACATACTTTTATAATATGTATACAGGGTGAAGAAAAAAAATGCCGCCCTTGGACGTTGGTAAGCGATTTCTCATCCAGATTCAAGACAAAGGTTCATCTAGCAAAATCATATCGGATGCATTTCGAAAACACGTGCATGTGAACGAGGAGTTGGCAACACTGTCACATTGTGCAGCGCCTCGGGATGTACAGAGGAAAGTGTATCGCCCCAACCTATCGTACTAGCTCAATGAATAAAGTGCAGGGACAACAAACCTCCATCCACCATGCTCCTAAGGTTCGAATTCTCTTCAGGTTCCTTTTTTACTTTCTAGACGTCTGTTCCCTAATTATCGACGTTTATAAGAGGGACATAATTTTATCGCATGACAATAGCCTATCAGGTGAGAGTGGGATCCATTAAACTGCTTGAATATGTCTGCTATCTGTGCAGTGCACAACCATAACTGGTCCTGTCAAGTTAGATGGAGTACACCCCAACGATGGAGTACAAAATCCATGATTGCGTCGAAATGCGTTTGCTGATTGGTGTAGCCGATAACCAAGCTGCTGCTGCTGCTGGATCGTATGCTGCACAGCACCCTCAAAGGCGCCATCATGATAATGTTTTTCGTCGCCTGGAGCAACACCTTTGGGAATCCGGTAATCTTCGTCCACAAGTAACGGACAGAGATCATCCATGGACTAGGCGTACTCCACAGACAGAGAACGTGATTTATGAAAGCATTCACCAATCACCAGTGAAAAGTACCTGTTACATTGCAAGACAGTTCCAGATATCTCAATGACTAGTTGCTGAAGGGTTGCACGATGAAGTACTGCATCCGTATCATTACAAACGCACCATCAGCGGTAAGAAGACCGCATTCGACGAGTGTATTTTTGTCGATGACTTTCACACCAAGTGGAAGATACGGACCACTTTTTAAGTAACGTGATATGGACCTACAAGTCTAGCTTCACTCGTGAATCAACCTCCACAACAGCCATTACTGGTCGGAACACAACTCACATGTCACCCGTGAACGCGGTTTTCAGGCACTCTTTTGCATAAACCTTTGTGCTTGAATCGTGGGAGGTGAGCTTTCGCGCCCCTGTCTATTGCCAGACAAATGAAATTTTCCTCCGTATCCTGTGTTTCTTGGCAGTGCTTTGCCCGACGCATTAGAAAATGTTCCCCTTGCTTTTTCGACCACAGCTATGTTTCCCATATCTGGGATGAATGTGCGTAACTATTTAAATGAAATTTTTCCTGGGAAATGGTTAGTGGTTTAGGTCCGATGGTCTGGCCTCCACGATTCCTGGACCTTAATTCAGTACATTTTTATCTGTGGGGACGCTTAAAAGATAAGAAACTTCCTGGCAGATTAAAACTGTGTGCCCGACCGAGACTCGAACTTGGGACCTTTGCCTTTCGCGGGCAAGTGCTCTACCATCTGAGCTACCGAAGCACGACTCACGCCCGGTACCCACAGCTTTACTTCTGCCAGTACCTCGTCTCCTACCTTCCAAACTTTACAGAAGCTCTCCTGCGAACCTTGCAGAACTAGCACTCCTGAAAGAAAGGATATTGCGGAGACATGGCTTAGCCACAGCCTGGGGGATGTTTCCAGAATGAGATTTTCACTCTGCATCGGAGTGTGCGCTGATATGAAACTTCCTGGCAGATTAAAACTGTGTGCCCGACCGAGACTCGAACTCGGGACCTTTGCCTTTCGCGGGCAAGTGCTCTACCTGGTAGTTTTAATCTGCCAGGAAGTTTCATATCAGCGCACACTCCGCTGCAGAGTGAAAATCTCATTCTGGAAACATCCCCCAGGCTGTGGCTAAGCCATGTCTCCGCAATATCCTTTCTTTCAGGAGTGCTAGTTCTGCAAGGTTCGTAGGAGTGCTTCTGTAAAGTTTGGAAGGTAGGAGACGAGGTACTGGCAGAAGTAAAGCTGTGAGTACCGGGCCTGAGTCGTGCTTCGGTAGCTCAGATGGTAGAGCACTTGCCCGCGAAAGGCAAAGGTCCCGAGTTCGAGTCTCGGTCGGGCACACAGTTTTAATCTGCCAGGAAGTTTCATATCAGCGCACACTCCGCTGCAGAGTGAAAATCTCATTCTGGCTTAAAAGATAAGTTGATAGTATTCCACCCACGGATGTACAAGACCTAATAGTTCACTATATGCCGCTTCGGCAGTGGTGAATGCAGGTGCGTTACACAGGGCCCAGCGAAGTATTATCCAGCGAGTGGCAAAGTATTTGCAAATACGCGTTGGTCGTTTTTAATTTCTTCTCTAAAGTGAATGTTGCTTATATGTATATGCAGCAGCTCTGTGAAGATAAGCCTGGACATTACTGCGCTATCTAGTGTAGCCTACCAACTGTGTTTTTCTTTACACCTCATTGGATTGGTACTGTATCCGTGATTATTTTTGTTGCCTTTATTTGTGTCATGGACGAAACAACGTGGTCCTTTATGTTTGTAAGAAGTTCATTTTAAGTTTTAATTTTTAAGTAAAGGTAACAGTAACGGAAAGACACAATCAAGATATCGCACTTTTGAAGTGTAAACTCGTTGCAAATTTATGCTATGTCTGAAAATTGTTTGATGCGAACCCAAGCCGAACGTCGGGGAGTCTGGATGTCCATTTTCCACGTCATTGCCTCCTCTCACTAATCTAGTGGGAGAGCTGCAGCACACAGAAGAGTTCATGCTACCTGTTCTCGGACACGCTGCACGCAATTACAGCGTTGCCAGAGACTCGTCTTTAAAATAGGTTTTCTGTTAAACGTAATGTCGGTACTAGGCCTTGCTAACAAGCACACTTTTGTCCTAATTTCGGATGAGAAATCACATGGCGGCCGCCAAGTGTGGCATTTTTCTTCGCCTTATAGATATTTACGTGTAGCCAAGCTGGTAAAGGTAGATACTTCACTTCCTGGGTTGCCTTTAGAATTGTTCGTCTAACTGAATTCACTGATTAGTCGCCTCTAGTAATTGAAGATCGCGGTGCAGCCGTCTGTCGCTGTCTTTCGATATTCATCGAGTCATCTGTTGGAATTTCTGCATGTGCTGATACACAACGAGGCGCGAAAGGTTTCAATTTGCTCCGAAAAGGTCGTGGTCTTTAGCAGCGACCTCTGCCTGTATAGAGCGAGTACCAGAGATTCCGGAGCGAGCAACTCGCCCGCTGGCGGCCGGCATGGAGCTGTGGTACTCCGCTCCCTTAAGGGGGAATGACAAGCTGACTGTGGAAAAAACTCAAATTTTTTTTATTACGGAATGCGAATGTATATACATTGAATAATTGTTCACCAAAATATTATGCGAGTGTAAAGATTTCTGTAATCGTTTGAAGCCGAGCGTGCGCGTTAGAAAACCGGTTCTGCACTCACGCTCCCTAATTATACCGATTTGGATAAACCTGATACGCTGGAGCGTTGTTTGGGTGGTTTTACTAAAAATGTGAACCAAAGTTTCAATAGTGTCATTTTGATATACAATCCAAAAATAACATCCAGCCGATGCGAAAGTGACAACATTGCTTCAAATTTGGCCGCTTATCTTTTCGGTGTAGGCCATACTGCATTAAGACAGGTGGCAAATGACCTTCAAATGAGAATCGGCAATGAAATGCGCCGATTCTGTGAAGAGACGGCAGCTGCGATACGCCCAGCGACGAAATGGGCTTCCAGGAGGAAAATTAGGGCTTACCAGATCAAAGTAGCAGAAAGCGGCCATCCAATGTCTGGGGAGATAGTGATTATGGACCAGACAACGATGATATTCCGTAAGTTTCAAGCTTTGTCCCTTTTTTATGTGATAAATACTTGTCAGACCTTAAACGTGTTTTTCTCAAAGCAATGTTTTTCAACATCGTTGTCGTTGCCCACGCTACAATTTTCACCTTATTTTAATGATTTTTGGTTGCAAGTAATTCTGTAAACACCACTATTACTTAATAAATCTGTTTTGACATCGCAGTTGAATAGGACACGAGCTGTAGTGGCTCTTATATAAAACGAAGTTTTGTACTTACAGGATTTGAGGGGATCTGGCTAATTTGTCGGATAGCTTCCCTAAATAAGGTATAGTACAGCAATTGGGCCGCGCGGGATAAGCCGAGCGGTCTAGGGCGCTGCAGTCATAGACTGTGCGGCTGGTCATGGCGGAGGTTTGAGTCCTCCCTCGGGCATGGGTGTGTGTGTTTGTCCTTGGGATATTTAGGTTAAGTAGTGTGTAAGCTTAGGGACTGATTACCTTAGCAGTTAAGTTCCATAAGATTTGACACACATTTGACCATTTTTGAACAGCAATTGGTTTATGATGTGATGATTGCTGCACGGGGGACATACACATAGGGTAGCATTTTCTTCTTTGTTCTTATGTAACATGTTGTCAATTAATTAATAATCATTGTTTGATGCAATACATTTAATGGTGTCTAATTCTGCCTGAAAACTCTGTTTTGATGTTGGTATGAATGTAACATAATGTACCATGGCATCGAAGGCAGCATGTTTATGGGACATTGTGTGTTGTGAACATGAATGTATTACAGTGTCCGTTGTCGCTAATTATATATATATTTTGAAACTATGTGTGTTTATTGTGCTATCTATTTTGAGGTACAAGAATTTAATGAATTTTTCACCAGTCTCCTGGTGAACTCTATATACAAGCCACACACTAAAGTTAGAAACTCTGTACCTCTTGAGGCATCGTAATTGAAGGCGAGAAAATTCACACCATGTTTAAGAAAGCGACCACTAAGGGACTTTCAACCGACTATACAAAATTTCAAACCTTTTCTAAATTTTTTCTTGCTGTCACGCCCTCAAATAAATAAATAAATAAAAGACGCTTGTTACATTTTCGCGGTTTGTGCAGTAAAACTTCAGCGTCAGTCATGAGAGTTTTATTTCATTCTTCCCTACTACTAACTCTATTCGCAAAACATTTTGCAGACACTATTCACATACCACTGAGTATACCTGCAAACTTATATCATTGTAAGACACAAAGTTAAGGAGATACGAGTTATGAGCATTGAGATGTGTGGAAAATTAGCTTTTGCTTAGAACGGAGTCCAACTTACCCAGGCCAGACCCATTCGTGTTTCATAATGAGAGCGACTTTCGACAAATTTTAAGCATTAAACCTCTTGGCAAATAAAAACAATGTGCTGGACTGGGACTCGAACCTGGGACGTTTGCCTGTCGCGGACAAGTGTTCAACCGACTGAGCTCCTTTTTTTTTTTTTTTCAGAAGTACGTCCGTCATCTTCACGGATGGGTTTCCACCAGTGTTGATGGGGGCCCTTTTCAACGTTATTTGAGGTTGCTGAAATTGAAGGAATCTTCTCTCAAAATGAAACTAAAAAACACTCACCTATCTTTTTTCTTATTACATAATTTTTGTCAGTCACAAACAACTTAGTGTGGTGTCACCGCTAGACACCACACTTGCTAGGCGGTAACTTAAAGCGGCCGCGGTCCTGTAGTACATGTCGGACCCGCGTGTCGCCACTGTGTAATCGCAAACCTAGCGCCACCACATGGCAGGTCACAAGACACGGACTAGACCTCGCCCCAGTTGTACGGAAGACATAGCTTGCGACCAGACGTACGAAGCTTTCCTCTCATTTGCCGAGAGACAGATTGAATAGCCTTCAGCTTAGTCCATAGCTACGACCTAGCAAGGCGCCAATTGTATCAGTGCTAATAGCGTACTAATATTCAAGAGAGATGTATTCCAACAAGAGAATAAAGATAAGTATTAAACGCATCTACGTACTTTTCCTCTTATTCATTAATAAGTCTCATGTTCCAGAACTTCAAGCCCGTCTGCGTTAGTTTAGCGTGCACCTAGCTACCTCATTGTGTCTATGCTGTAGGAAATAGACACAACACTTAGAATCTAAGATAAAATTACAGTCTCTTCCGCTTCATCTTCCCAGAATTTATTCATGCGTTGGTGATGGCCTACCTCTGTTCATTTGACGTCATCGTCTTAGTTTGTGAATTTCGTTGTTGGACAGGAAATTTCGCAGTATTGATCAGTAGCCTGCAACACTCACTGTTCTGTATGATGTCTTCTGTGACGTTAAGTTTTCTCAAAACCCTTCTTGCCTCTTCCAGCCATTCAGTGGTGTTTTTTAATGTCGAAGTGAAATAAAAAATTTACTGTCTTTCATTCTCTAAATATGACAATAAAACTTTAATCTTCTCTTTCTTATCGTACCTGTAATAGCCCCTAAGTTTCTGTACAGAACTTAATTTCTCCTCTTCGACCAGTTGTTATCTCTTTTCTTTTGTGGTCGTAAAATTTTTTCTGAATGTGTTGTGCATTCTGATCTATAAAGTGCTTCCAGTTTAATTGTAGTTGCATGGTGTCTAATTTTTGCCTGGAATGATACCGATCTTTTATTGTATCGATTTCGGGAGAGTTTGTATGCTAATACCAATTTCTTAGATCTTTCTTTATTTTTGATGTTATCTAACCCATTTGATTGTATCCATTCTCCGAAATACTTAGAGTTATCATCACTTTTGATGTTTCCATATTGTTTTTCTATATATTTTTCTTTGTTGTGTTCATGTTCAATGTATACCGTTTACTCATATGATGATAATTATTCGGTTTTAGCTCTAATTTCCTAAAGTTTCTCTATCATTATATTTTTATCTGTTTTATCCTTATAAATTACCGCAATATCATCAGCAAAAGCGAGACATTTCACCTCAAGTCTTGCTCTTTCTTGTCCTAGATGTATTCTTTCGATGATTTTCTCTTGTGGTTCTTTATTCCACACCAGATTGAAGAGAAACGTTCAGAGCCCATCGCCCTGTTCAACACCTGTGTTAATTCTAAACGGTTCAGAAAATTCTCCCAGAAATTTAATTTCAGAAATTGTTCGTGTGTGTGTCTGTTCGACTAATTGTCTGGTGGTTTTATCGTTACCTGCGTCTTCCAGTGTTTGAATACTGTCTGTTTGTCTACAGAATCGTAGGCTTTTTCGAAATCAATGAATGTAACGACTGTGTTAAGGATCCGCACTGCTCTGGTCCTGAGAATAGCTTTTCAAGTTAAAAATTTGCTTAGGGCACGATCTATTTTTTCTGATCCCCGCTTGGTATTCGCCAGTTCTGTGTTCTGCTTGATGTTCCGTCTTAATCAATAGAGTTTTGGTGATAATTTCGTACATGAGTAGGAACAAAGATATGCTTCGGTAATCGTTGCTGCCTGTCTTGCCACACTTCTTATGAAGCTGATGAATTATGGCTTGTTCCAGTCGTTCGGTATTTTTCCTTTCACCTAGCAATCTTTAATAATCTCCTCCCAGTTTTCATATCTCAGATAACATCCCGTCTTAACCTGGTGCTCTGTTTTGTTTCAGCTGGCCCATGTATTGTTTAATTTCATGCAGTGACAGTAGTTCTGCAGGTGGACCTTCCGTTTGAGGCAGTCTGAATATTAGTAGTTGTGTTGGTTACCAACCGTTTTGAAGACTTTTGAAGTATTTTGCTAGTAAGCCGCACTTGTCTGAGTTGCTGGTAATCAGTATGCCTGTTGAATTTTTGTAGGTTCATGGGCTTGTGTTCTAAATGACCACCGGCAGCTGCAATACACGCTTCCAGTCTGGTACGGAACGACTGCTGCACACGTTCAAGCATTTTGAGCGGAGATGTCCGAGCAGGCTGCAGTAATGCGCTGTTGCGTATCGTGGGTGTAGTCTACACGTCCTTCACGACAACGTCTTTCCGTGTTCCCCATAGAAACGAGTCTTCGGGAGTGAAATCCGGGTAACGGGCCAGCCAAGGTACAGGTCCTCTTCATCCACTCCAGTGACTGGGAAACAATTTGTGAAGACATGCTGTAGTACTTAGTGGCCTATCTGCCGTACAGCCATCATGTTGGTACCACAGCCTCTTACTAGTCTAGGGAGGAATTTCTTCTGGTATCCGTGGGAAATGGTCTGTCAGGAGGCAACGATACTTGTGCGCTTTCTGTGTTCCGTCTACGAGAAACGTGCCTATGAGCTAATGGTTCACTGTCTCACGCCACACGTTTGCACTCCATCGACGCTGACGTTCCAACGGGGATTGTCAACAGACCAGTAGTACATGTTTTGGCGGTTTACCTGGCGGTGACTGGTAAATGTCGCTTCAGCACTAAACAAGATACGGACATGATACTTCTGGAGTATCCTGCAGTAATGCCCATTTTCAGTCGTTAATACTATACTCTTAATAACTTCGACGCAGCTCTTGATGGAGAGAGATGTGAGAAGGATGGAAACCACGTCGATGGAGAGTACATAGGACACTTGCCTGACTTCTGTCACTTATTTGTGCTATTGCGCGGGAACTAACATGCGGATCAACTGCCACGGCACCAAGAACATTTTACCTCTCTCCTGTCATAAGTTGTTTCCCTTTGTTACATTGTCTAGATGTTACATTACTACTATCACATAACTGGTCGAAGAGATTGATAAATAACTGCCGAGGTGGTTGAGGTCTATTGGGATATCTTGCTGCACACACTAGTCAAGAACGAACTACATTCTTCCTACTATCTCTACACACCATGAGCGTGCTATTTTCTTCTGTAATGGGAATCCTATCGTCCACTCACGACCTACTGCATGGACTGTCACACACTAACTGACTGCCATGTCGCAATGCACTCAAGGAACACACAATCACACTGTAAGCAAACATAACAACATCGTACCTAACAACTACGCAAGTTGAATGGCAAAAAGAAGTGTCAATGTGAAAACTTTTCAAAATAACATAAATCACAAACGACTCGCACTAGAATGCTGCAACGAGCACCACTAACGTTCTAATTCACCCTAATTTTAGTCTGCTAACGACAATAGGCATTGTTCCCTATAAAAAAGTGTATGTTTGCACAATAAGCACACTTTCTAAGTATTACTACGCTCTGTTGATTGGGTAACAATAAGAGCCGCTGACTACAAATCCATTCTGTGGAAAACGCACGTCAATTGGACTTTCTATTTCCGCAATATTTGCGGTGCGAAATTTAGATGATTCACCTCGTACGTTTTAGTGAGTATGTTTGTGAGTGTTAAAACATGGGACGCAAAAGGCCTTATCATTCTATTGCATTAACGTAGGAGCTTAAATTGTTTAAACCGCCAAGGCGTTATAGACCTTACCATCTTACACAAGATTTGAACTTGCTATCTCTACCGATTTCTAGGTGAGGGGAAGACAGAGATAACAAAAGACAAAAAAATTATTTTGTATGATATTACAAATTAACAATTTTCGGATTTTCTCCTTTGGTTGTAGTGTGAAACCTTGCTTCTTGTCAGATTTCCCGATACTAAGTCAACGGTTAGTAGCCTGTAGGTTTTGGTGAGTATGTTCGTAAATATCAAGAAACGCTACATAAATGGGCTCATCTTTTGACTGCATTGACTTAGATGTTTCACTATTTTACATCAGCAAGGGACCGTAAGCCTTAATATGTGACAAATATCAACATGATGCGTCTCTCCGTTCCGGAGAAAAACTGTTTTGAAAATTCGGATACATAGATAGACAAACGGACAACGAAGTGATCCTATAAATGCTCCGTTTCTACTTGTGAAGTTCGGAAGCCTAAAAATGTACGTATGAAGCCCAGCATTGTATGGAAGTGAATCATCGACAGTGGCAAAACTTGAGAAAGTGAACAGAACTGTTTGAAATATGGTGCTATAGAAGGATTTTGAGAATTAGGTGGATATTTAAGGTAAGGATCGAGGAGGTTCCGCACAGAGACAGAAACATTTGGAAAACACTGAAAAGAAAAAGGGACAGAACGACAGCACATGTGTTAAGATACCAGAAAATATTGTGCACTGCACTAGAAGGATAAGTGAGTAGTAAAATCTGTAGTGGAAGAAAGAGATTGTAATAAAAGAAATATTTGAGAACGTTGGATGTAAGTGATACTCTGTGATGAAGAGATTAGAGCAGGAAAGGAATAGGCGGAGGCCACCGCAAACCAGTCAGAAGATCTATCACAAATAAAAGACAAAAACAAAAAACTAACAGCTCTTTGATTCTTGCAGATTAAGGAAATTTTGTGTGCACTGAGCTAAAAAGAAATCACTAAGGTTTTACTTAATTCCATCCGATGCTGCGTTGGTCCGAAACGTTGATCTAAATGTCATGTGTGCTGAAGCAAAGTTAATAATGCATTGCGTCAAAATATGATCAGCCTAAACCTGCGACGTGAGTAATTTTCAGACCCCGTAAGCAAACAGCACATTATTAACAGCTTAATTAAAATGGAGTCCATTTTGTTTAAGTGTATTTACAGTTCACATTATTTTCGATAGTGACGGTACTGTCAACGTGATTACTAAACATGGTATGTTTCATGAGTGGAAGGTACATAAAATTGCAAAAGGGAAATTTAATATTCTCCTGGTGGCTACGTGTCCTTTCATCAATTATAAAAATTGCAGCTAACATTCTTCATCAAAATAACGTCGAAATCACTGTCGTATCAACTTTAATAAGAATATGTACGATAATTTCAAAAACACCGATGCAAATCTTGACAAGTTTCCAGATATCCTCCTGAATATATACGTTTTTAACGCATTTGTTCTTACATTTCCGTATCTTTGCGTTTCTGTACGTATTTTGTGCATGTTTTTACGTATTTTTTATGCGACTTTCTGTTATCCAGCTCCTCTCACAGCCATCTAAAACCTTCATTCGCCCATTTCCGTTTTCCCTACGTCATCAATACCAAAAAGAAACCCTGCTCCATGTTTCTGTACAAATTCAGAAAATTATCCATTTCCCTGGCAATAAAAGCAGTCCCATATCCTGCTTCTTAAATGCTGCCTAAACAATGAAATCTCTCCCCCCCCCTCTCCGTCCCCAAAGACCCAACCACAAAAATGCCTTTCTCTTGATCGCACCCCTCCTTTCACAATGGTCTTCAACTTTTCAGATTATGCCTATATGCCTATATCTAGCCCTCACAAATCTGGTACTGCACATTGTACAGCCACCCACAACCACCTCTGTACCCTCCACATGATACTATTACTGTGCAATCCCTGCTACATACGTCGCATCTCTGAAACTGAATCCTTTGCTCTTCAGGACCTGGAAAAGCATTTCACACACCACCTACTTAGCTATGCATTTTGCTGACATCCTACTAATTTCTCGGTACACAACTGCCCTGTTCCTCTCCTACCCGTAGCGTTTATCGTCTTCAACCCCTCATAGCATCCAGACCATGCCTATCTGGCATTTTCAACTTGCCACATCTCCGGAAACTGCCTAGCAACACTCCACCAACTCCAGAGCCGAAACGTTCCCGTGACACTGCTGTGAAACATAAAAAAAAAGCCATCCGGTTTGTGCCACCGGATATGGTTGTCATGTGTGCTTGAGGGGTGCTTGTTTCTGTGGATGAATGTGTGTTTGCGTTTTTTCTTCATTTTTATTTATTTTTTTTATCTTTTTTTTCTGACGAAAGCTTTGGCCGAAAGCTAGTGCGTAAGTGTATTTTAGTTGTGCCTGCCTGCAACTCAGTGTGCCATGTTTACCGTGGACAGCAATCTATCTTTTTCATATATTGTTAATTACAGTACGTCTTTAGCGGCAAACAGAGGCAAGTTTCTACAATGACAGAATAAACGGTGTCACGCAGTTAACACAGTGGATTAGGGCGGGACTAATTGAGCATCGGGGGAAGTTGGCCAATCTAAATATGTCAGAAACTATTCACCGCACGCTAATGCATCAAATTGCGGAAAGAAGCGATCTTGGGAGAGGACCCCTCGCGCAACCGCCAGCGGCGACTTCTCGATCGAACGAACTATATGCGTGAATTGTTTATTTTGTGATCAAAAAGTAAAGTAAACCGGAATATTTCTTCTGTACTAATCAAATGTTATCCATTTTCAATCAGGTAAGTATTAAAATTACATAAATTAAGTATATTTTTGATATGTATAAAAGTTTTGGATATAATTTTAACTGTTGTTTCAAAACCTCACTTTTGTTTCAAATTTTGGGTTTGGGTTAGTTGAGCAATAGTTGATCAACTAACTAATGACATTGAACGAAAGTACTCTGGTATTCCGATCCGATGATTTGGAAAGCCCGCCGGAAGGCATGGACTTGGATGACGGCCACTAGAAGGCTCTTGTCAAACCTGTGAGCTCTGCCGTCGCCTTCAGTGCGCTGCGCACGGAGACACGCCCACCGCTCCAGCGAGCGCCAGCGGCCACTCTTCATAGCTGCGGAGCCACAGCACGCTCTTCACTCGTCTCCACTGCCCTTGCGTGAACTTCTATTGCTTATTTTGTTTTAGGTTGACAACTTATAAAAGACAGACTACACGAGGTTCTTACTCTGCTGAAGACTGAAATGATGCTGCAAAGGCCGCCATAGAATTCGGTATCAAACGAATGACTTTGAGAAGATTTTTGAAGAAATTAATTGAAGGTGGTAATTCATCCATGGGTTATGCAACACCGAGGCAAGTATTTTCTCTAATGCAAGAGGAATCTTTAGAAAACACTTGTCACAAATGGCATCAATCAAATGGCATATTCCATAAAAGCTGCTCGGCACCTTGCCTACGAGTATGCTGCTAAATTTGGCATATAAATTCCATCCTCCTGGACTGCAAGTAGGACGGCCGGAAATGGATGGCTTACGATGTTTTTAAAACGAAATCCGGAGTTATCCAAATGAAAGTCGGAATTCACTAGCCTTGGTAGGGCAACATCATTTAGCGCCGAGAATATCAAAGCTTTTTTTTCGACAACTTAGCTGAGGTAATGGACAAACATGGATTCAGGGCGTCAGACACATGAAATGTAGATGAAACAGGAGTGTGTACTGTGCTGAAGCCAAGAGTAACTGTAGAGTCGACGTCATGACTTCAGGCGAGTGAGCGACTAACGTTACTGTAATAACTGCTGTAACTGCTTATAGAAATACAGTACCTCCTATGTTTGTGTTTCCAAGAAAAAAATTTGAAGAGATACTTTCTTAATGGAGGTCCCTCTGATTGTGCAGGAGCAGGCAATGCCGGTGGATGGGTTACAGACGAAGAATTCCATCAGCTAATGCAACATTTTATGAAACATGTAAAACCGTCCATAGAGCACCATATTTTGTTAGTATTATATAATCACTCCTCTCATTTGAAAGTGATGACACTAAATTTGGCCAAAGAGAACGCAGTTGTAATGTACTTTCCGCCGCATCGTAGCCACAAGCTGCAGCCATTGGATGTCTCGGTGTTTGCACCATTCAAAAAGCATAGCACCGCAGCTCAATACACATGGTTACGAAATTACCCTGGCAAGACCCTAACTATTTACGATACATCAAAAATTGTCGCTGATTCGTCTCGAATGGCTCAGACAAGTACACTATGTGTCCAAAAATATCCGGACACCTGGCTGAAAATGACTTACATGTTCGTGGTTCCCTCCATTGGTAACGCTCGATTCCAATATGGTGTTGGCTCACCCTTAGCCTTGATGACACGTTGAACTCTCGTAGGCATGCGTTCAATCAGGTGCTGGAAGGCTTCTTGGGGAATGGCAGCCCATTGTTCATGGAGTGCTGAACTGAAGAGAGTTATCGATGTCGGTCGGTGAGGCCTGGCACGACGTCGGCGTTCCGAAACATCTCAAAAGTGTTGTGTAGGATTTACATCAGGACTCTGTGCATGCCAGTCCATTACAGGGATGTTTTTGTCGTATAGCCATTCCGCCACAGGACGTGCATTACGAACAGGTGCTCGATCATGTTTAAAGATGCAATTGCGATCCCCGAATAGCTCTTCAAGAGTGGGAAGCAAGAAGGTGCTCAAAACATCAATGTAGGCCTGTGCTGTGATAGTGCCACGCAAAACAACAAGGGTGCAAGCCCCCTCCATGAAAAACACGACCACACCATGACACCAACACTTCCGAATTTTGCTGTTGGCACTACACACGCTGGCAGATGACGTTCACCGGGAATTCGCCATACCTACACCAGCCATCGGATCGCCACATCGTGTACCGTTATTCGTCACTCCACACAACGTTTTTCCACTGTTCAATCGTCCAATGTTTACGCTGTCTTACACCGGGCGAGGCGGCATTTGGCATTTACCTGCGTGATGTGTGGCCCATGAGCAGCCGCTCTACCATGAAATAAATGTTTTCTCAGCTCCCACCTAACTGTAATAGTTCTTGCTGTGGATCGTGATGCAGTTTGGAATTCCTGTGTGATGGTCCGGACAGATGTCTGCCCATTACAAATTACGACCCTCTTCACACTCTCGGCGGTCTCTGTCAGTCAACAGACGAGGCCGGCCTGTACACTATTGTGCTGTACGTGTCCCTCCATGTTTCCACTTCGCTATGAGATTGGAAACTGTGGACCTAGGGATGTTTAGGAGAGTGGAAATCTCGCGAACAGACATATGACGTAAGTAACACCCAATCACCTGACCACGTTCTAAGTTCGTGAGTTACGCGAAGCGCCCCATTCTGCTCTCTCACGATGTCTAATAACTACTGACGTCGCTGGTATGGAGTACCTGGAAGTGGTGGCAGCACAATGCACATAATATGAAAAACGTACCGTGAACAATGGCCGCCTGGTTTAAGCCGCCATGTCACGGACTGCGTAGCCCCTCCTACTGGAGGTTCGAGTCGTCCCTCGGGCGTGGGTGTGTATGTTGTTCTTGTGGTGTCACCGCTAGACACCACACTTGCTAGGTGGTAGCTTAAATCGGCCGCGGTCCATTAGTACATGTCGGAACCGCGTGTCACCACTGTGTGATCGTAGATCGAGCGCCACCACACGGCAGGTCTAGAGAGACGGACTAGCACTCGCCCCAGTTGTACGGACGACATCGCTAGCGACTACACGTACGAAGCCTTTCTCTCAATTGCCGAGAGACAGTTAGAATAGCCTTCAGCTCAGTCCATGGCTACGACCTAGCAAGGCGCAGTTAACCATATCTGGAGAGAGTCTCACTGTATTATCAAGAGCGATGTACCGCAGAAGTGAATAAAAGTTAAGTATACGAGAAGCTCCGTTCTTTTCTTTATAGCTTTCATCACGTATCCTGTTTCAGACTTAACGCAAGACGGCGTGAGTTGACGCGTGCCCTTTCGGCTACTTCAGTGTGGCGTAGCTAGCTTGTTACGCCACAACAGTTCTTAGCATAAGTTAGTTTAAGTAGTGTTTAAGTCTAGGGACCGATGCCCTCGTTAGTTTGATCCCTTAGGAATTCACACACATTTGAGCACGAAAAGCGTATGTTTCTGCGGGTGTCCGAATACTTTTGATCACATAGTGTATAAATATTGTCAACGATTTCCGAAAGACTGTCATCTTCCCGTATAATATGAACACTTTTCGTGATGATGAGTGGTCACCATCATTTGTTACCGACCGTCCAGATCCAGAAATTGTCGAGCTGGAAAAAGGTCGCCCAGAGCAAGCTATAGACCTAATGTCCAATACTAATCCCACTCCTTCTACGTCCACCAGGCAAACTGAACCAGAACCTGGTACAAGCAATATATAAAAAAAAAAAGAAGAAGAAACTGAGCTGTTCGATCTAACGCATACATTGTCTCCAGGAATTGTTTGACCATATTCAAAAGGAGGCCCTAGGAAAGCAACCAAAACTAACAGAAGAAAGAGGAAAGCTGCTGTTGTAACAGACACTCCAGTAAAGAACGCATTGTAAGCGGAACAAAATAAAACCACTACAAAAATTAAAAAGCCAAGAAATAAAATTGGTAAAAAACGAAAGAAGAGTGTTTCTAAAAAAAATACTACAGTCAAGTGAGGAAAGCAACGATGATGACTTTCTGTCTGGTTTGTTGCGAAAGCTAGTCTGCAAGTTTACCAGGTGAAACACGAATCCAGCGTCAAGATTGCAGGCAACGGGCACATATATAATGTGCGCCAAATGCTGGTCTTACTTTCATTTGTGTAAGCTACAACAGTGACAACGATGATTAAGTTTCCAAGATTTTATTAATATTTTGTTTTTTAATATAAGCTATATTGATAATTACATAAATATTCAAGTCTGATTTTGAATAGAAGTTAATCTTAAGACACGCTAGTGTTTTGTTGATTCAATTTTTTGTTTATTAGTAAAAGATAATTACTTTTTGTTTTACTGTTACGTCAGTGAAAGACTATAAATAAAAAGTTGATTGTCAAACAGAAATTTTATTTCATGTCTAACTAACATTAAACCCATGGTCTGGCTAGATTTCTAAGTGCTCTATTTGCCCCATACCCTTGCTCAACTTACCTCACCTATGGAGTACTAGCCTACTTGCATTTAAACAGCTTAGTTCTTAAATGCGACTTTTTAGAAACAAATTACTATGGACTCTTTTGCAAAGGGATAAATTACTTACCCAACAGTATGCATAACAAGCCATTAAGCCTTATCGCTGAGGAGTTACAACCAGTCAAGTGAAAATTGCTCGTCTAGGCCGCCCTAGCCTACTGAAATGTAAAGTCGTTAAGGTACGCTGTAGGCTGCATTTTTAGAGTAATGCATGTATTTCACACACCATTTTCTTAGAATGCCGTACTTTCCCCATCGATTCCAGCAGTGCTTAGGCCAACGCATTGCCTTTCTGCGCTCAGCATTATCAGAGTAAAAATATGTCCGTAGCTATCGTAATTAAAAACGAAGTTAGCCTTCATTGAATGGACAAGCACAGGCCATGAAGAGTTGTATGTGCTGGTGTTGGCGAGCAGAAGGAAACAGTGCCATGTTCCACCTGACAGCAGCTGTTCGTGTGTCTACAGTGCGCCATATTCATGCAGAGTACTGTGAGTTATCCATAGACTATGTCATTTTAATCTTTTCACTTTAAATTAATAGATATCGATTATTAGTATAATACTGGATTCATACTATCTCACGACTCGCGCCATGTATAAGATGCCTTTTAGAGGTAGCTGCTTCACATTTCTGAGGTAGACAACGTTTGGATTCTGTATAGACCTATTAAAACTGACACTTTTTCTAGGTCACAGTTACTCACTACATTAAACATAATTTTGAGCGGTAATTACAAACTGCGCATTGCTCTTTTTTTGGTCTGTTTTATCTAATTATTAAGGAATACATCAAATATGATTTGTCGAGACAACAGTTGTTCACTATTGTTAGTTAGAGGAGAACTTTTGCTTTTATGGCCTTCGCCGCGGTAAGACCACTAATAAGACACGCAAAAATGTAACTGGCTGTTATGATACGCGTCATTGTTTATTAAAAATTGAGATATTTACTCATGCCTCTATTACAGCTGCCGTCTGAACGTGACTGTGAAACGCAAGACATTCCACTCTGCTATAAAAGGAAGATAACGGGTCCTGCTGAACGTAGCTGATGTACCTGGAAGACCGAAAAATTTCCCTTAAAACGGTTGCTCTGTACCCACCGTACAGTGAGTGAAAGAGCAATACGTTTTCTCAGGCTTACTAATTCTAGGTACCATTTGTAATAATGTTTAGTCACTCCACTGCCACTAGATTCCTTTTAGGGTCCCAGTTTCTACTTTCGAAGTGTGCTTATAATAATTTAAAGCAAGAACATACCCAGGACTGGAGTCGTGTAGGCTTTTGATTGTGCAAATCATAGAATACTTCTACATAAGCTCAAGTACTATGGTATGAATGGGACAGCGCTCAAATCGTTTAAATCATACCCAACTGCAAGGGTGCAGAATGTTGAAATAAGCAGTTCACATAA
Organism: Schistocerca nitens; assembly: GCF_023898315.1. Lineage (NCBI taxonomy): Eukaryota > Metazoa > Arthropoda > Insecta > Orthoptera > Acrididae > Schistocerca > Schistocerca nitens. The sequence continues at coordinate 181,290,410 of NC_064622.1, read as the reverse complement.
TATGCAAAAAACTGGTGATTTCCCAACCTGGGGAACAATCAAGAATGGGGTGCTACAAGGTTCAGTCTTAGGTCCTCTGCTGTTATTAATATATGTTAATGACTTACCATTCTATTTTCATGAAGATGCAAGCCTAGTACTTTTTGCCGATGATACAAGTGTAGCTATCACACCCAACAGACAAAAATTAACTGATGAAATTGTAAATGATGTTTTTCAGAAAATCATTAAGTGGTTCTCTACAAATGGGCACTCATTAAACTTTGACAAAGCACAGTATATACAGTTCCACACAGCGAATGGAAAGACACCATTAATAAATAGAGACTTCGGCCAGAAATCGGTAGCTAACGTAGAATGTTCAAAATTTCTAGGTGTATGCATTGATGAGGGGTTGAACTGGAAAAAACAGACTGAAGATCTGCTGAAACGTTTGAGTTCAGCTACTTATGTTATTAGGGTCATTGCAAATTTTGGCGATATACATCTCAGTAAATTGACTTACCACGCCTATTTTCATTCTCTGCTTTCGTATGGCATCATATTCTGGGGTAACTCATCATTGAGTAAAAGAGTGTTCATTGCACAAAAGCATGTAATCGGCATAATTGCTAGAGCTTATCCAAGATCATCCTGCAGACACTTATTTAAAGTGCTAGGTATCTTCAGAGTAGCCTCACAATATATATACAGGGTGTTACAAAACGGTATGGCCAAACTTTCAGGAAACATTCCTTACACACAACGAAAGAAAATATGTGGACATGTGTCCGGAAACGCTTACTTTCCATGTTAGAGATCATTTTAATACTTCTCTTCAAATCACGTTAATCATGGAATGGAAACACACAGCAACAGAACGTACCAGCGTGACTTAAAACACTTTGTTACAGGAAATGTTCAAAATGTCCTCCGTTAGCGAAGATACATGCATCCACCCTCCGTCGCATGGAATCCCTGATGCGCTGATGCAGTCCTGGAGAATGGCGTATTGTATCACAGCCGTCCACAATACGAGCACGAAAAGTGTCTACATTTGGTACCGCGGTTGCGTAGACAAGAGCTTTCAAATGCCCCCATAAATGAAAGTCAAGAGGGTTGAGGTCAGGAGAGCAGAGCGTGGAGGCCATGGAATTGGTCCTCCTTTACCAATCCATCGGTCACCGAATCTGTTGTTGAGAAGCGTACGAACACTTCGACTGAAATGTGCAGGAGCTCCATCGTACATGAACCACATGTTGTGTCGTACTTGTAAAGGCACATGTTCTACCAGCACGGGTAGAGTATCCCGTATGAAATCATGATAACGTGCTCCATTGAGCGTAGGTGCCCAAACGTTCACAGAAAATCTGTGTTGATGACGTGATTGCACATTTGCGTGCGGATTCTCGTCAGCCCACACGATTGTGAAAATTTACAATTTGATCACGTTGGAATGAAGCCTCATCCGTAAAGAGAACATTTGCAGTGAAATTAGGATTGACACATTGCTGGATGAACCATTCGCAGAAGTGTTCCCGTGGAGGCCAATCAGCTGCTGATAGTGCCTGCACACGCTGTACATGGTACGGAAACAACTGGTTCTCCCGCAGCACTATCCATACAGTTACCTTGTACAGCAGCAACTTCTCTGACGCTGGCATTAGGGTTATCGTCAACTGCACGAAGAATTGCCTCGCCCATTGCAGGTGTCCTCGTCGTTCTAGGTCTTCCCCAGTCGCGAGTAATAGGCTGGAATGTTCTGTGCTCCCTAAGACGCCGATAAATTGCTTCGAACATCTTCCTGTCGGGACACCTTCGTTCTGGAAATCTGTCTCGATACAAACGTACCGCGCCACGGCTATTGCCCCGTGCTAATCCATACATCAAATGGGCATCTGCCAACTCCGCATTTGTAAACATTGCACTAACTGCAATACCACGTTCGTGATGAACACTAACCTGTTGGTGCTACATACTGATGTGCTTGATGCTAGTACTGTAGAGCAATGAGTCGCATGTCAACACAAGCACCGAAGTCAACATTACCTTCCTTCAATTGGGCCAACTGGTGGTGAATCGAGGAAACTACATACTGACGAAACTAAAATGTGCTGTAACATGGAAATTAAGCGTTTCCGGACACATAACATCTTTACTTTATTTGTGTGTGAGGAATGTTTCCTGAAAATTTGGCCATACCTTTTTGTAACACCCTGTATATATTCACTTATGAAATTTGTTATTAAGAATCAGAACGAATTCAAAAGAAATAGCAGTGTACATGGCTACAACACAAGGAGAAAGGATGATCTTCACTACTCAAGGTTAAATTTAACTTCGGCTCAGAAGGGGGGTAAATTATGCTGCCACAAAAGTCTTTGGTTACTTACCTTATAGCATCAAAAGTCTGACAAGTAGCCATATAGCATTTAAAAGGAAATCAAAAGAATTTCTGAATGGCAACTCCTTATACTCGTTAGATGAATTTTTGGATATATTAAGTGGGCAGTTGCCCCACCTCCCACTAAAAAAAAAAAAAAAAAAAAAAAAAAAAGATAAGTGGCATGTAATATTTTGTGTAATGTAATATCTTGCATAGACACCTTTTATTAACCTGAAACGTTCCACATCATTACGAAGTGTCGTATTCATGATCTACGGAAAAAAATGGTTCAACTGGCTCTGAGCACTATGGGACTTAACATCTGTGGTCATCAGTCCCCTAGAACTTAGAACTACTTAAACCTAACCAACCTAAGGACATCGCACACATCCATGCCCGAGGAAGGATTCGAACCTGCGACCGTAGCGGTCACGCAGTTCCAGACTGAAGAGCCTAGAACCGCACGGCCACATCGGCCAGCTGATCTATGGAACAAGTACTAATCTAATCTTTAGGGTCCCAGTTTCTACTTTCGAAGCGTGCTTACAATTACTTAAAGCAAGAACCTAGGACTGGAATCGTGTATAGAACCGCACGGCCACACCGGCCAGCTGATCTATGGAACAAGTACTAATCTAATCTTTAGGGTCCCAGTTTCTACTTTCGAAGCGTGCTTACAATTACTTAAAGCAAGAACCTACCCAGGACTGGAATCGTGTAGGGAACGCATGTCAGTGTCACGGTGAATGACAATATTTGACAACAGATGGTTGCAGATACACGTGCCAAAAGCCTGTATCTGTTACATGTTCTGACTTCCTTCAAACTTACTCTGATGCGATACGTTGTCTATTTGGCCGTTTCGCTGGCATTTTCGGTCTGCAGTTTTTTTTTTTCCTCTGAGGTGGGAGGGGGAGAAAGGCCAGCGTTGAGTATGTCCTTGACTTGAGACTAGCAAGATAGAACCGATCACACAGCTTAAATTTTGCGCCATACGTTTACCGTCTTAAAAGATTATACAACGTTCTCGCGCTCTCAGCTATTTACATTATTTGACCATTTCTGTGCGTTAAGATTTGGCTGTCAATTAGAATGCCGACTGATGATTAATATCAAGGCAAACTGTGGTCGGAGAAGGCGATCTGCACTTTCATCTGTCTACCCTCATCTTGAACATGGTCTATGTGTGGAATACCTTACACCTTTTAAAGGTATGTCAAAGTTCATACATGAATTAAGGTTAGAAATACCAACGTATTTTCCATAATGCGTTCAGGAAAAGGGGTGGGGTACTTTATGTCCACCACGAAAAACCAGGCAAAAAATTAAAAATAGACAAATTTCGTTAATTGTTGTTTACTTTAGTCATCAAAATCAATTTTAAATATGTACTGCATTTTCCGTTCTGTGAACTTAGAGAGGAGGGATACTTTCATGACAACCACAAAAAATTAAGAAAATACCATTTCGTTAATTCTGTCACTGAGTTATTTCACATGACATCTTTTATATATATATATATATATATATATATATATATATATATATATATATATATATATATATATATGAGAAGGGTCCTGAGCTTGTAAATATGAATATAATATTTCTTGGATAAAGTCACATTTACTAAAACGACTTAAATAATTGAGAACGTTTTGTAGAAAAATTCAAAATGCTGGATCTGGTGCTAACGTCATCAAAATCAATAAATATTTTTTTCACCATTTTCAAATATAGAGCACATGACTAGGCCAGAACATTTTCAAATAGCGGGCGTAAAGTAGCCCTCCCCCCCTCCTTGGTATTACGACGGTTAACAAGAGCGTGCAAGTGACTAAGCTAATGTTCGTACAATTATTCTTTAGATTTATTCATTTGAATAGTTTAGATTACATAGTTAATAGATTACACCAATGATACTTATACTATGGTCTACTATTATCATACGATAAGATATTTCAAATGATGCCTTCAGAACGCACATAGCGACAGAATTCAGTTATTCTTATGCCCTTACACCGCCTTAAAGTGCCGGCTCGAGACTTCATCTACGGCAGCTACAACAATGGAAATCCTTCAGATCTCTCCCGCTTGCTCCAGTCTTGTGGCCATGCAGTCACTGTTGAATTCAGCGGATGGCTCGGGAAATACGGTAACTTTACATTCTCTGATTTCTAAGCATTCGGAAAATTAGATTACACAGTTATCTGGTGGTAAGTGATTGCAAGCAGCGTGTAGCAGCAACATCCGAGTTCAAAGATATGCTCCTACTAACAGCAAGGGCAAAGTACATGAGAATTTTGGATGTAGACATGGACGTGCGATGCTCTTCCGTGTTGAAAGTTCCACTCCTAGTTCCGTACCAGTATTTCAGACACCAGCGTTAACGGTACATCGAGACTCGGTCACACACTGTGTAAAGAAACTTATTTCCTAATTGCAAGCCCTGTAAAGAATTCACTTAGGAAGCTGCAATAAATACAAAATTTCCCCGGCTGCCGAATGCTCTGAAGCGGCCGGAAAGTGAAACTAAATAGCTACCCATCAAAGCTACCATCCCAAATTCGGCTTTCAGATTTATGTCATCTGACTGCTGAAAGTTAACTACACCGAACAATCTTATAGTAAATAATAACGAAAAGCTTTATACACATAGATAAGAAATAATACGGGAATTTTCCATCGTTTAGTTTCAGCTAAATTACTGAAGATCAGCCAACTATATGTATTCAAGGGAATATACCCTTAATCATATAACAAAGCTGCGCAGTGATGATACTATCATGCGGACTATGACGAACGTGTTCGATCAATCCGAAATAAAAGCTCGGAAAATCTAATTACGAGATCTGTTATATGGAAATTAAAATGAAGTAAATAACACTTATTAGACGGTTTCCCTGCTATCAGACCAGAACTATCCCACTTCACATTTTCGTGAAATTCTCTATATCATTCCATACTGAAGACCTAGTATTCCACGTTTTATGCAAACAATGACTCTGTCAGTGTGGAAAAGGAAATGAGAAACAAAGCATCGACAACAGCATGAATGTGTGGCTTCCATTTGAAACACAGCCAGAATGCTCTTGCCAAGTGCCCAGTTTGATTTGTGAGAAACGCGAGCTCAGTTTTGTAATTTCGTTCGGTATGGAAAAGTCAATAAAGGCTTGAACAGTTGTGTTTATCGAAACATTCGAAAAACTGCTACGCATAAATATCAGAGGCAGAATTCAGATGTCAGTTTGCAAGTTAGCGTTAATTCTGCTGTGAGAGAGAAAGAGATAGAGAGATAGAAAGGGAAAGAGAGGGAAGGAGACAGAGGGTAATAGAGCGTTGAGTGCTTTAGAAACTTGGTGGCCGAATACTGATTTAATTTCCGCCTACGTTCCTGACGATTGTAGGCCATCAAATTTAATATTCAACATTCAAACGAAAGTCCGCCACATTTTGCTCTTCATATGTGATATTTTCCCTTCAAATTTTATTGATATCAACTCAGATTTTGATTTACAACACTGAAATGTTTCTTATTACTTGCGGAACGAGTCTCCAATTAATATAAAGTTTAAACGATTTCAGTAATCCAATATTTTTTCACTGTGCGTAACAGAAAATTTGCCTCATTTCCACCATGGAAGGTGGCAGGGATTTAAAAACGTAGCTCTTACATTCTCTGCCTTGCATCTGAGTATGATTTGCTCACAGAACTGCTCATGACCTTTAACAGAAACCTTGCAAATTAACGATAATTAATCGACTGTCCAGTACTGCAAATGACTAATCCAGTCTGTGCACGATGAAAAGTTGATCCCGATGTAATCTACTTTTCTGATACAGTAGGTTGTATTTGTTGTGGTATGTGAATTACAAAAAAGAAGTGGGAATTCTGAAAACTCTCCTCACTTACCTCAGTTTACAGAAACAAGAATGTATTGTACTATTAGTGTAACACAAACTCATTCTTTTCATTTCTTTTTCCGTTCTGCCTTGTTCGCCTGCATCTTGTATTATTGCCGGTATTTCTGATTCATGTAAACAGAGTACGGTCCACACAACCCACGACATGTAGGAATGCATGTTGGAGAAATGGTCTGATACGCAATTTGAAACTGAAAGATAAAGGAGATTTATTGCTCTGAAAGCCCTTATAAAGTCGTAAACTGAATCTCATCCTAGCAAACTTAAACTATTATGTACACTACTGGCCATTAAAATTGCTACACCACGAAGATGACGTGCTGCAGACGCGAAATTTAACCGACAGGAAGAAGTTGCTGTGATATGCAAATGATTAGCTTTTGAGAGCATTCACGCAAGGTTGGCGCCGGTGGCGACACCTACAACGTGCTGACATGAGGAAAGTTTCCAACCAATTTCTCATACACAAACAGCAGTTGACCGGCGTTGCCTGGTGAAACGTTGTTGTGATGCCTCGTGTAACGAGGAGAAATGCGTACCATCACGTTTCCGACTTTGATAAAGGTCGTATTGTAGCCTATAGAGTTGCGGTTAGTCGTATCGCGACATTGCTGCTCGCGTTGGTCGAGATCCAATGACTGTTAGCAGAATATGGAATCGGTGGGTTCAGGAGGGTAATACGGAACGCCGTGCTGGATCCCAAAGGCCTCGTATCACTAGCAGTCGAGATGACAGGCATCTTACCCGCATGGCTGTAACGGAACGTGCAGCCACGTCTCGATCCCTGAGTCAACAGATATGGACGTTTGTAAGACAACAACCATCTGCACGAATAGTTCGACGACGTTTGCAGCAGCATGGACTATCAGCTCGGAGAAAATGGCTGCGGTTACCCTTGACGCTGCATCACAGACAGTAGCGCATGCGATGCTGTACTCAACGACGAACCTGGGTGCACGAATGGCAAAAGGTCATTTTTTCGGATGAATCCAGGTTATGTTTACAGCATCTACATCTACATCTACATCTACATTTATACTCCGCAAGCCACCCAACGGTGTGTGGCGGAGGGCACTTTACGTGCCACTGTCATTACCTCCCTTTCCTGTTCCAGTCGCGTATGGTTCGCGGGAAGAACGACTGTCTGAAAGCCTCCGTGCGCGCTCTAATCTCTCTAATTTTACATTCGTGATCTCCTCGGGAGGTATAAGTAGGGGGAAGCAATATATTCGATACCTCATCCAGAAACGCACCCTCTCGAAACCTGGCGAGCAAGCTACACCGCGATGCAGAGCGCCTCTCTTGCAGAGTCTGCCACTTGAGTTTATTAAACATCTCCGTAACGCTATCACGGTTACCAAATAACCCTGTGATGAAACGCGCCGCTCTTCTTTGGATCTTCTCTATCTCCTCCGTCAACCCGATCTGGTACGGATCCCACACTGATGAGCAATACTCAAGTATAGGTCGAACGAGTGTTTTGTAAGCCACCTCCTTTGTTGATGGACTACATTTTCTAAGCACTCTCCCAATGAATCTCAACCTGGTACCCGCCTTACCAACAATTAATTTTATATGATCATTCCACTTCAAATCGTTCCGCACGCATACTCCCAGATATTTTACAGAAGTAAGTGCTACCAGTGTTTGTTCCGCTATCATATAATCATACAATAAATGATCCTTCTTTCTATGTATTCGCAATACATTACATTTGTCTATGTTAAGGGACAGTTGCCACTCCCTGCACCAAGTGCCTATCCGCTGCAGATCTTCCTCCATTTCGCTACAATTTTCTAATGCTGCAACTTCTCTGTATACTACAGCATCATCCGCGAAAAGCCGCATGGAACTTCCGACACTATCTACTAGGTCATTTATATATATTGTGAAAAGCAATGGTCCCATAACAATCCCCTGTGGCACGCCAGAGGTTACTTTAACGTCTGTAGACGTCTCTCCATTGATAACAACATGCTGTGTTCTGTTTGCTAAAAACTCTTCAATCCAGCCACACAGCTGGTCTGATATTCCGTAGGCTCTTACTTTGTTTATCAGGCGACAGTGCGGAACTGTATCGAACGCCTTCCGGAAGTCAAGAAAAATAGCATCTACCTGGGAGCCTGTATCTAATATTTTCTGGGTCTCATGAACAAATAACGCGAGTTGGGTCTCACACGATCGCTGTTTCCGGAATCCATGTTGATTCCTACATAGTAGATTCTGGGTTTCCAAAAACGACATGATACTCGAGCAAAAAACATGTTCTAAAATTCTACAACAGATGGACGTCAGAGATATAGGTCTATAGTTTTGCGCATCTGCTCGACGACCCTTCCTGAAGACTGGGACTACCTGTGCTCTCTTCCAATCATTTGGAACCCTCCGTTCGTCTAGAGACTTGCGGTACACGGTGCATCATGATGGTGGCATCCGTGTTTGGCGACATCTCGGTGAACGCAATTTGCTAGCGTGTATTCGTCATCGCGATACTGGCGTATCACTTGGCGTGATGGTATGGGGTGCCATTGGTTACACGTCTCGGCCACCTCTTGTTCGCACTGACGGAACTTTGAACAGTGGACGCTACATTTCAGATGTGTTACGACCCGTGGTTCTACCCTTCATTCTATCCCTGCGAAATCCTACATTTCAGCAGGATAATGCACGACCGCATGTTGCAGGTCCTGTACAGGCCTTTCTGGATACAGAAAAAGTTCGACTGCTGCCCTGGGCAGCACATTCTCCAGATCTCTCGCTAATTGAAAACGTCTGGTCAATGGCGGCCGAGCATTTCTTCTTGGTGTAGCAATTTCAATGGCCAGTAGTGTAGATTTTATATGTATTTTCGATTGGAAGCGCGTCTATTTTCTTCCACCTCGTACGTGTGCTAGTCAGGTAACGGCATCACTTACACACATCAATCAGTCACAAGCTGAACACTGCAAAATGTTTTTTATAATCACCCACACATAGTTTCTTGTCAGATTGTCGGTATCACCGTTTCTGTATTTTCATTCAGAAGCTAAAAATATTTGCATGAATGTGATGTGATGTGTGTGTGTGTGTGTGTGTGTGTGTGTTTGTGTGTGTTATTACAGCGCAGACGTCACTGTAACGGTCGAGTCGTGGGTGTGTTGGTGAACCTTCCTGTATCTACGGCAGAGGTGAAAATATACTGTAAGTGCCAATTGATTATACACTATCCTGTAAAATTTAAGGACAGGCTGGATAAAGTAACATATTAGCTACGAGGTTTGAAAGGAATGTAAGTGCAGGAGCGTGCTTCAACCCATATCCAGTTGTGCACAGGAAGTTGCACATCTTAGGGTACGAACGAAGCCTGACTTCAGCGCCAAATGGGGCTGACCTCGCAACACGATGCAGTAGAAGACACGGGAACAGAAAGTGTCTGTCACTCAGTGAGCAGTTACGGTATACTGTGCTGGTGTTCTTCATTCCGACATGGCCAGCAAACAACTCATGGATAACTTCACAGTGCGAGAATTCATCGGAAAACGGGAAGCAGGATGGTGTGACGAGTGTAGTGATGATATTGCTCGCAGCGTTGTTTCATTTGCACGAGGAGCGTCCGGTCCTCAGGAACAGCCCGAAGAAACTGGCCAACACAATTAACTACAGCGGCAGATGACCGTAGAAGGGACACACATCAAACAGTAGGTGCAATCGCAACCACGTTGATATGTTATTGTGAGACTGCACTTCTTCCTCATGGGCGTGTTTTCAGCGGTACATTCTGCCCTGATTTCATGTTTGTGGATGACAATGCGCCGTTGTACCGAATAGCGCAGGTGAATGGGCTCTTGGAACGAGAGGATATTCGGTGAATTGACGGTTCAGACCGCTCAGGCTACTTAAAGCCCACTGTATAAGTGTGGGATGCGTTGGGTAGACGTATTGTCGTTCGTCCACTTGCACCAACGACCATCCAGCAATTTTCAACCGCACTGATGGAGGAATGGAATGTCCTACCACGGGAACTCGTTCCCAATCTTGTGACCATCATGTGAGGACTTTGCAGAGGATGCACTGCTGTCCGAGGTGATCACACACGTTGCTAAGGATCATGTTCCACCTTTTGTAACGTCAAATTATACCATCATAAATCGAGGTGACTTCTGTGTAATTATTCTCTCTGAACAAAAAGGCAATTTTGTTTTTGTTTCACTGCATATTTTTGTTAGCTACCTTCTGTACTGCATTATTCTGCAATAGTTATTTCTATGTCCGGTAAGCGAGCTATGTTACTTGGCAGTGACACATAATGGGAGATTAGCAATCTGCGAGAACGGTACCAACATCGCTATAGAATTTACTGGGAACAAGTGAAAATTTGTGCCAGAGTTGGACTCGAACCGGGATTTCCTGCTCTACGTGAGCGGTCGCCATAACCACTTTGGCAGTCCAAGCACACTTGATGGATAGACCCAAACTTCCATATGTCCCAGAGTCTGCTTCCCAAAGGACTCACAAAGTTATGTGACCCTTGCACAGAGAGAAACTTATTTAATTTTTTCGTCAGACTACTTCGATAGTGGCATGAAATTCATAAGTGCAGTGTCTGTTATGTTCGATGCAATGTTCCTTCGAACATTCATTAAAGTCTGAAGGAACAGATACTGCTGACGACTTATATCCATATTTAATCATATGTGTTCAGTACCGTCATAGCTATACAATTTACTGTGAACTGTTTAATACGGCTATCAACTGTCGGGAGTTTCTGTTACTTTGGAAATACATGCATGTCAGAAGGAACATTACATCGAACTTTAGAGATATTGTCAAATAGAGACATTGAATTCACGTATTCCATATCATAGACAAGGCAATTTGGTGAGTAAATTAAATAAGTTTCTCCCTGTGTGGGGATCACGTAATTGTGCAACTACTATGTGAAACAGACACTAGACATATGGAGGTATGGGTTTGTCTGTGAAGTGTGATCAGATAGATGAAGTGGTAGTCTGCCTTCAGCAGTGGGGAAGTGTAAACGTCCTGTTTACGTCCCTTCAGTGAAAGCGCGTTCGCAGTGTTGTTGTGGTTTAATGTCGCCTCCTTGAAATTTACTACCTTCAACACAAAGGGACGTTTTGATTAAACAAATCGACATTTAAATACTGTTTTACGATTGAGTATGCACGAATAAAAGTGTAGGAATGTGAACAATTATCACGAGATGACGTTCGCATCGATTATATTGAGCTAGAAAGGGTTCACATCCCCATCACAGCTACTGTGGTCTGTGCGAAACTGGTAGACGACGCAGTTTGTGAAGCGAACCTCAACATGGAGAGCAACCTTCAGTTTCGACAATCTGATGGACACATTGGTCTTGTGAAAATGGAACATGTGACTCTCAACCAGAGGAATGTCCATGGAGCTGCCATTTGAGATGCCAGCAGAGATGGTGATCACAGCATTGAGACACTGAGGCGCTATGATGAGCCATATGGCGGAAAAATGGGCATGCTTTACCATTATCCAGTTGTGTACATGTTGTACCACGTGTGCATAGATATTACTGATAATTTGCCATACTATTTGTACGACAGTGGATCCCATGCCATTGTAAGAGTCAGGCAAAAGATACGTTTGGGTTGCAGGCAAGAGGGACCTCTCAGATCTAGCCGTAAGCAATGTCGCATTCTGCAACTGCGGTTGGAGGAGGAGAAGAGGTCGCCTTTTCCAACGGCGCTCACACTGACGTACATGGAGTCCCTCAGTCTGTACCATCCAATTATCAACTGTTGCCAGAAGTGCCGCCTCCAATTGACCCTGAGCTGCTCCAAATGTGGAGGTGCACTGTCCAAGCACCGGTCCCCCCCCCCTCCCCAGGCCCAGTCTTGCAACTCTAGGTGGGAATGGGCTTGGACGAGAGACTGGCCACTGCAGACTTGGTGGTGAGGAGGGATGCTTATGTCCCTAACGGCAATAACCCACAGTCGTCGTTAAATACTGACACTCATGTGCAGAAGGAATGAGCACCTAACAGATGGAACAAAAACCAACTGGCTTGGCCTGATACCTTCCAATGATGTCTACAGACGCCAAACATCTCAATGACTGCGACCACTCTCAGTGGCAAGATATGGTCATCTTTTCCCCAGATGGGATTCGATAAGGTCTCACAGCACAATGCTTCTGGATGATTGACCACAGGCGAATTCGGTCTCTGTCCCCAGCACCCAGCACTGACATGCTGCAAGCTTCTGATGTCCAATTAATGCTGCAGGATGACCACTGAATAAGCCTGACTGCATGGGCCGATGATGGTTCAAATGGCTCTGAGCACTATGGGACTCAACTGCTGAGGTCAGCCGGCCAAAGTGGCCGTGCGGTTAAAGGCGCTGCAGTCTGGAACCGCAAGACCGCTACGGTCGCAGGTTCGAATCCTGCCTCGGGCATGGATGTTTGTGATGTCCTTAGGTTAGTTAGGTTTAACTAGTTCTAAGTTCTAGGGGACTGATGACCTCAGCAGTTGAGTCCCATAGTGCTCAGAGCCATTTCCCATTGCTGAGGTCATTAGTCCCCTACAACTTAGAACTAGTTAAACCTAACTAACCTAAGGACATCACAAACATCCATGCCCGAGGCAGGATTCGAACCTGCGACCGTAGCGGTCTTGCGGTTCCAGACTGCAGCGCCTTTAACCGCACGGCCACTTCGGCCGGCGGCCGATGATGTCGAGGATGTAAAGCGGTTGTAGTTGCGTCAGTTCACGACAGCTAAATTCCAGTAGATGTTAGAGGGTACCCGTCTTCAATGGCCTTCTTCGGATATCCTCCTCCACCCCTCCCAATAGGTGCAACGATACTCCCCTGTATGCCAAGCGAACCAGATTGGCACCATCAACATCAGCATCAGTACCATCAGTTCAAGGGTAAAGCTGCAGATGTTTCGAGATGTTTTGTTGGCAGTTGACCTCGACGTCACACTCCTACAGAAAGTGCGCCGCAACCAGTTCCTGCTCACTCATCAACACAGTATGCCAAGTGCCGTTCATGTTCAATGGCAGTAGTACAGCCATTCTCGTGAAGGAAAGCGTTGTGATCGTTGGTATGTCCCACCTCCCATTAGCACAGAGACTTCCCATGGCTTATCAAAATGTCAGGATTGTGACTGTTTATTTACCATCTGGTAAGCTCAAGAGGAGAGACCGTTTGAGGTTTTATGCAGAGTAGGTCGCGTGCTTATTCGAGGGACATTGCGATCACATCGTCCTAGGGGACACTTCAGTGGTTTCCTGTCACCACAGGATCAAATGTCACATTTTAGCATGTGCCGGGAACAGCTACGCAGGTGCAAGACCCTTGACTCGTCAATACCAGACAGAGTACTCATAGCGCTGAACAGTGATACCCATATGGTAGTGGATAGTCGGCGACTCGCCTTGACTGGCTTTATGTCCCCCAGCGACTTGTGGTAGAGATCCTGAGATATGGGCGATGGCCTTTACCAATCATGATGCGTACCTCTGCATCATCTCCCTACGAAGACAGAAGGTTGACGATGTGTAGTGTCGGCAGAAAACACCGGAGTCCTGGAGGAACTGTGAGAGATAGCATCCCATGTTTCCTTCCTCAATACAGTGGTGGCCCGACTGCACAAAACCTGCTCTGCAGAGCAATACATTGGCAATGACACACCATGGAATGTAATTTTATGCTCCTGTGGAAAATATCTGCACAAGAGCTGGCGCCAGGTTAAGTGATGGTAAGCAAACATCACAACCATTAGTCGACGCTATCTGGAGATAACATGGAGTGCCTGTGTATTCTGCACAGGATCAGGGATGAAATCCTGGCCTTGCATCAAAATATCGTTTTACATTGTAGATGCCGAAGAGAGTTGATGCCCTTGCTGGATATGCTGGATGGCCGGTGCCTGAGGGCCAGAAAAAGGATACCACCAATGCCTTCTTGGATCATTATGGGCAGATCTTCACTACAGGAAAACACAATGCTCTGGAGACTACTCAATGGAGGTATGGCGGTTACCTTTAAGGACCACATAGTGGTGGACGAAGTCGTCAACACCCTCCGAAAGGGGTGATCAACAAATCGCCAGGCCCAGATAGTCTAGCAATAGATTTTTATCATATGTCCATGTTATGATGCCCTGATAAGTTACGATGTACCAACAGCTGATGAACCCTGGAGTGTAGATGCCACTTGCGTATGTCGACACCATCACATTTTGTTGGTTGGTTGGTTGTTGGGATGTTTAACGGGGACTAAACAGCGAAGGTCATCAGTCCCCCTCACATTTTGTAACTAGACCTCTACTGACAAGGGAACCTCCCCATCGCACCCCCCTCAGATTTAGTTATAAGTTGGCACAGTGGATAGGCCTTGAAAAACTGAAAACAGATCAACTGAGAAAACAGGAAGAAGTTGTGTGGAACCGTGAAAAAATAAGCAAAATATACAAACTGAGTAGTTCATGGGAAGATATGCAACGTCAAGGACACTGGAGATGCAGGAGCGCCGTGGTCTCGTGGTAACGTGAGCAGCTGCGGAGCGAAAGGTCCTTGGTTCAAATCTTCCATCGAGTGAAAAGTTTAATTTTTTATTTTCAGTTTATGTGACAACCTCTTATGTTTTCATCACTTTTTTGGGAGTGATTATCACATCTACAAGTGTACAAGTTAGGTGGGTCGACAACATATTCCTGTCATGTGACGCACATGCCGTCACCAGTGTCGTATAGAATATATCAGATGTGATTTCCTGTGGAGGAATCGGTTGACCTATGACCTTGCGATCAAATGTTTTCGGTTCCCATTGGAGAGGCACGTCCTTTCGTCTACTAATCGCACGGTTTTGCGATGCGGTCGCAAATCACAGACACTAAACTTATTACAGTGAACAAAGACGTCAATGAACGAACGGACAGATAATAACTATGTAAATATAAAGAAAATAAAATTTTCACCCGAGGGAAGACTTGAACCAAGGACCTCTCGTTCAGCAGCTGCTCATGCTACCACGGGACCACGATGCTCCTGAGCTCACTTTCTCCATGATGTTGCCTATGCGACCCGTGGACTCCTCAGTTTGTAGATTTTGCTTATTTTTTCACAGTTCCACACAACTTCTTCCTGTTTTCTCATTTGATCTGTGTTCAGTTTATCAAGGCCTATCCAATGTGCCAACTTATAACTAAATCTGAGGGGGGTGCGATGGGGAGGTTCCCTTGTGAGACATTAATTTAACTGTAGGCGTATTTAGTAATAATATGTAATTCTGTTCATGGACGCTTGTTAGTGCAGATTGGGCTAAGGTAGTAAAGTGTCGGCGCATCATCGCAAATTGCCTATAAACCTATAAATAGTAACTAGATAAGTAACGAGCCGTATTTTAGTATTCAAAACACAGAAATGAAGAATAATCCCGCCTCCACGTCGCGGGACACAGGCAACGGTAAGGTCGAATGTGGGTGTCATGTGGAACTGCTGCTTAGATCCACTCGGGTCCCATACATCGCTCATAGCGGCCAAGAGGCAATAAATGACCCACCGTAAGCAGTCAGGTAGTGTGTAAAAATAAGCAGCAAGTGAAAAAAAGTACCCTCAGAAAACTGGAGAAACGACTTCGGCGTGTTTGTCGCCACAAAAATGCAAACGGATTTCTTCTTACCCATGGCAACGCAGATCCTGACCCACCTCTGCGCACCTGAGAGGAGTTCACAAAACTTCATTGGACTGTTCTTCCTTGTCCACCCTACAACCCGGACCGCTCACCCTCTGACTTCCATCTGTTTGGCCCAATAAACGATGCACTCCGTGTAAAGCAGTACTTGCATGATGGGGAGCTTATTGATGCAGCAAGACATTGGCTCTGACGTGGACGAGTAGAGTGGTATCGTACGGGCATACAGGCCATCATAGTGAGGTGGCGTAAGTCCATCCCATTGAACGGAGATTATAGCGAAAAATAGGATTTTGTAATTCAAATAGTGGTGGATAACATGGCGTACTGGAGCCTTGAAGAAAACCAACCTGCTCTTAGAAAAAAGTTTCGCATTACTTATTGAACGCTCTTTCTATGTTTTTGTAGAGCCCTGAAGTCTCATCTATAAAGGTGACCCTCTCACTACATTGGATACACTTGGTTGCGCGCCGGCCGAAGTGGCCGTGCGGTTAAAGGCGCTGCAGTCTGGAACCGCAAGACCGCTACGGTCGCAGGTTCGAATCCTGCCTGGGGCATGGATGTTTGTGATGTCCTTAGGTTAGTTAGGTTTAACTAGTTCTAAGTTCTAGGGGACTAATGACCTCAGCAGTTGAGTCCCATAGTGCTCAGAGCCATTTGAACTTGGTTGCGGCATTTAGAAGTGGCGCTGTAAAGGTGAGAATCGTAGGACAATCCTTAACTACTTTTCAGTAAAGCGTAGACAATTATTGTTCCGAATTTTTATTAGGAGCTATGATTTTTAATACCGCACGCTGAACGTTATTCGGGATGTGTTGCACAACGTGGCATTTGCATTGATCCGTACAGTACACTCGTAAATAATACGGGTAGCGAAGCCAGTTTATTGCTAACAACTATCTATGTGACCGCAATCAGATACGGCCGTGCCTGAGTAAACTTATTAACGCAAATCGCTCTGAACAGTGACATGGTTTGTGCGACCCTTTGAGACCACGTCATCTAACTCCATCTAAGAAACGATTAATTCTATCTCACGAGAACAGTTTAACATATGCGCTGCCCTCAGATCAGACATGTACCTGAATCTTCCTTAAAGTATATTTCGTAACAATCGACCACAACTGTAACCGTCGCCATCCAACTCTTTACTTGCAATATTTAGTACATTTAGCAGTCATTTGTCCGAAAATGTGCAACAGTGCACTGTGACCGCCGATTCATTCATAAGTAACATAAAGTAATGTTTCGTAATAATCGGAAAGAGGCAGAACCGTCACGTCCGCCCACCTTTGCCATCGCCACGCAGCTTATACTGGCAAATACGAGGCGCACGCTTGCAATCTTTCTCAAACGATTTTACAGAAACTACATGGCAAAAAAATAAATAAATAAATAAATAAATAAATAAAAAAAAATCTTGTTTGCGTAACTTGTGGATTTATATATCAGCTTCATGATGACACGCCCATCATTTCGTTAAGCAGTCCGTTAGTACGAAAATGTGAGAAATTGGAAAAAGTTTGCAATTAAAAAAAATGGTCGCAATTATTTTATGAATGGTGCGTATTACATTATATGTTGCTGCACACGAAATTTATGTAATATATTGAATTTTTCTTTACATTTCAGTGGAGATCTCTAACCGTCTCAGTCTCGAGAAAACTGATTTTATGTGGCACACTCATATGGTATCGTGTGTGCCAGAATTAAATATCCGTGACATTCATAATATTTCGTAAACGGTCTGGGATATCTAAACGAAACTTTGGCATATGATACAGCATAATCAGGAGAGTATTTTGCCATGTTATTGCTATGCAAAAATTTACTAACTACCCTGTTATTACTCTAACTACAGACTTTTTTGATGAAAGAATCAAGTTTTTAAGACGTTTGATAGCTGGTGAAATGAAATTCTGTGGGTTTTGGGACGACATAAATGGAGACACTACTTTTTTTGTATTTCATCATAAGTTATTGATCTTCCTTGTCCACAGTTCCTCACTTAGTAAACTTAATAAGCAACTGTTTCAGAATTCTCTTACAACTGCGTCAGCACAAAATGTTAGTCATATGACACTGTGGGAACTCCACTTGGGTTTGGCAAAAGAAGAAAATTTTGCCAATTCAAAAGAGAAATATAGGTTTTACTCAAAATTCGCCACTCGCGACGCTGCTCGGAAAGTTACAAATGGTTAACAAATGAGGCGAAAATAAATCACTACTTTCATTGCATTTTCAACGGAATCTTTTTCGTAAACTAACCAAAGTACAGATAACTGTAGATCTTTTTGGATGGTCACTATACAAGTGTGGACGTGAAGGGACTCCACTTACTATTTACAAAAAATTTGAGTGCATGCTGAAGTTTAGAAAAGCTGTTTCATCAGAACAACAGCAATAGTGTTGCTGCTCTTCGCGAGTATCGACACATTAAAACAATAAGGAAAGGTCTTCTTTCCACACAGTGGTTGAAGAACATGATTCAGGAGTTTGAATTAAGTGGCGTTTTGAGAATCGATCCTGGGAGATGCCATCGGCCACTTGCATCACAGACTGTTGAAGTTACTGTTGACATGGCTGAGAATACTGGACCCATCCTGCTATTTTCAAACAGTGCTCGACCTTTCTGACGATAGCTGAAAATAGCATGATCCACCACTCGAAAAGTGCTACGAAAAATTGTGAAATGCTATCTAGAGCGGATCCAGGCTGTCGTGAGTGAAGATCGTCGTCACATTGTACAATGTATGTAACCTCTAATGTAAACATGGTACCCAACTAACAATTGCTACCCCCTCATATGAAGGGCTTATTTCAATAGTGGTTGGTACATGTCCATTAAATCCACTTTCCTGCCTATAATGCTTCTGAAATTAATGATCCAAACAAACAGAAAGAAAGGTTCATCTCAAGCAAGAAGCCATTTCTGATACCTCAACTGTAGATTTTTCAGCGCTCATTTAACTTTAGCACTCTGTATCTTACAATGAACAAAAATGGACTTGTACCACTGTTGAAATAAGCCCTTTATATGGAAATTAAAATATGTTTCGTTCAATGATTTATTCGTTATTTGTTTTCCACACGTCCTTACAAATGTTTACACGAAGTTTCATTGTCCTGCGATCCCTTTTTGTTCATGGAGGCCCTCTCATGTAGCGAAAGTTTAATTATAACTACGGTCTAATAATTGGCATGAGTAGCCACATAGCTGAATTCTGTGAACGTGCTAAGTTGTAATAGCCACATGAACTCCCATTAGTTACGTGTACATAACTCAGATTGTAGCTAAGTTATGTGCAATGGATAAGCTTGGCCTAGTCTTTCTATTCAGAAATCTGAAATGCAAAGGCAAAAAACAAACACGTCGTATATAAAGCGATGAGCCGCCAGTACTCTCTCCAACTGCTGAGGTACCTTTTGGTCTGTAGAAACACGTAAAGAAGGTAGACGAAACGTGCCGCTCACTGCCATTTTGAAATGTCTTACCTCATAGATCAACAACCTCGCATGCAGTAAACAAATAACTGCTATTTGAATTACATAGATTTAATTCCTTGAAATCCTCGAATCAGCAATACCAGCAAATTTTTTCTTCGTTTATTTCGGCTGGTTAACCAATTCAGTTCCTGTGTCTTTGCATCTTCTAAGATTCATACATTCTTATATTTGAAACTTCCGGGCAGATTAAAACTGTGTGCCAGACCGAGACTCGAACTCGGGCCAATTGCCTTTCGCGGGCAAGTACTCTACCATCTAAGCTACCCAAGCACGACTCACGCCCCGTCCTCACAGCTTTACTTCTGCCAGTACCTCGTCTCCTACCTTCCAAACTTTAAAGAAGCTCTCCTGCGAAACTTGCAGAACTAGCACTCCTTTCTTTCAGGAGTTACCACTACAGAGTTAGAACGTCTGATCATTTTTTTACAGAGATTTAGTGACGACGTTGAAAAATAGTGTCATGTATGTGCGTCACTTTGATGTGTAATGCGGAATTCAATAAAAGTTACGTGATCTGCCAAACTAATACACTCCTGGAAATGGAAAAAAGAACACATTGACACCGGTGTGTCAGACCCACCATACTTGCTCCGGACACTGCGAGAGGGCTGTACAAGCAATGATCACACGCACGGCACAGCGGACACACCAGGAACCGCGGTGTTGGCCGTCGAATGGCGCTAGCTGCGCAGCATTTGTGCACCGCCGCCGTCAGTGCCAGCCAGTTTGCCGTGGCATACGGAGCTCCATCGCAGTCTTTAACACTGGTAGCATGCCGCGACAGCGTGGACGTGAACCGTATGTGCAGTTGACGGACTTTGAGCGAGGGCGTATAGTGGGCATGCGGGAGGCCGGGTGGACGTACCGCCGAATTGCTCAACACGTGGGGCGTGAGGTCTCCACAGTACATCGATGTTGTCGCCAGTGGTCGGCGGAAGGTGCACGTGCCCGTCGACCTGGGACCGGACCGCAGCGACGCACGGATGCACGCCAAGACCGTAGGATCCTACGCAGTGTCGTAGGGGACCGCACCGCCACTTCCCAGCAAATTAGGGACACTGTTGCTCCTGGGGTATCGGCGAGGACCATTCGCAACCGTCTCCATGAACCTGGGCTACGGTCCCGCACACCGTTAGGCCGTCTTCCGCTCACGCCCCAACATCGTGCAGCCCGCCTCCAGTGGTGTCGCGACAGGCGTGAATGGAGGGACGAATGGAGACGTGTCGTCTTCAGCGATGAGAGTCGCATCTGCCTTGGTGCCAATGATGGTCGTATGCGTGTTTGGCGCCGTGCAGGTGAGCGCCACAATCAGGACTGCATACGACCGAGGCACACAGGGCCAACACCCGGCATCATGGTGTGGGGAGCGATCTCCTACACTGGCCGTACACCAGTGGGTGATCGTCGAGGGGACACTGAATAGTGCACGGTACATCCAAACCGTCATCGAACCCATCGTTCTACCATTCCTAGACCGGCAAGGGAACTTGCTGTTCCAACAGGACAATGCACGTCCGCATGTATCCCGTGCCACCCAACGTGCTCTAGAAGGTGTAAGTTAACTACCCTGGCCAGCAAGATCTCCGGATCTGTCCCCCATTGAGCATGTTTGGGACTGGATGAAGCGTCGTCTCACGCGGTCTGCACGTCCAGCACGAACGCTGGTCCAACTGAGGCGCCAGGTGGAAATGGCATGGCAAGCCGTTCCACAGGACTACATCCAGCATCTCTACGATCGTCTCCATGGGAGAATAGCAGCCTGCATTGCTGCGAAAGGTGGATATACACTGTACTAGTGGCGACATTGTGCATGCTCTGTTGCCTGTGTCTATGTGCCTGTGGTTCTGTCAGTGTGATCATGTGATGTATCTGACCCCAGGAATGTGTCAATAAAGTTTCCCCTTCCTGGGACAATGAATTCACGGTGTTCTTATTTCAATTTCCAGGAGTGTATGTAATTTATTTTCTGAAGTCCCATCGTATATCTTGTTTAGGCGAGCGTCACAATAATGGTAATTTATCTGAATGTAGCGAATTCTTTTTCGTACCCACGTACCAAGACAACCCACTCGCAGTAATCAAAATTTAGCGATTACTTACATTTCTTACCAGTTACATTCTTCCTAAGTATTGAAACAGTCTAACGAGTTGTAGATGCCACGAGTCTACAAGTTAGAACTGGTGCTCAAGATTGAAAAAATATATCTCTTTGTCCATCTTCTATGGAACCATTTTGTATTACTTGATTAATGGCTACATGAAGCACAAATATGATGTCTGACATTAATTTGTGAGCCACTGATAGAGCTCATGCTGTGTACACAGATCTAGGCGCAAGAAAATTTGTGAATTCGAAAGCACCAAAGGGACGTCATCTGAAACATGTTGCCAGCGGGCATGTATATAAATGCATTACAGGCTCCGTTGCTGTCTCTCGTTCTGGATGTAGAATATCGTGTAGCGGCGAGAGTGGTGTTCCAATGTGCACATGTGAAATCAGATGGCTCGGAGCAGATGTCATCAACATGTATAGACGCCAATGAATATTTCTCTGTTGTATATGGAAATTTATTGGTGAACGAGTGAGAGACCGAAGCAAACCAGGACAGAGAGAGAGAGAGAGAGAGAGAGAGAGAGAGAGAGAGAGAGAGAGAGAGAAAGAGAATGTACGGTTTGTGGGCGGACGTGTCCGATTCTTTTGCGCCAGTATTAAATCTCGTGAGTCCCATAGTGCTCAGAGCCATTAAATCTCGTCGTGATACCATATGACAAATAATTAAGAAGAACATTGATTTTTATTGTGAAACGCGAATAGAGATTATTTTCATTATAGTCTGCATGGGTGTATGACGCTAACTGTGGTGTGAATTTGATAATATTTGTGATAGTAAAATATTTTGTGCTTTAATTTCCCAAAGTACACACCTCTCATTTGAAAACTCAGTATTTCAGCTAACCGAAAACGGCAAATTTTGTGTTTGTGTAAGGTAGCTCATCGCCTCTAAGTTTTAACATTCATTTCAAAAATGCTGCAGAACAAATGAAAAAACAATAGAAAATAGCAAGTGGGGCACATGGGAGAAATGTATATGTTGTACAAAATTTTTACCAACGAAAGAATTGCTTAGTGAAATTACTTAAATGAATAGGAGCAAACTTTCTGCGCGAATGGATGTAGTACTCTTAACATTTCGTGGAAATTTTCAACAAAATCTGCACTGACACCCCTTCACCACTAAGAATGATTTCCGTGCTAAATTTGCGGAAAATCTGAACACGATTCTGCAGCTGTCATTAGATTCCATCCGGATTTTTGCAACTCAGAATTAAAAAGGAGTCACAAATGGCAATTTCGTATCACCAGTACTGTTTTCATGAGTAATAGATGACGTTTACAGATCTGTAAACTTGCAAACGGAGTATGAACAAATATACTGAAATAACTTCGTGTTACTAATGACAATATGCAGTTTGCTTCTAGTACTAGTAAGCTTCATAGGGTAACTTAATAGAGCAAGTTTGAAACTTGAACTGGAAACTATCCACAATAAGACAAAAACAATATCTAACAAAAATATTGAAAGGAAGGAAAGTAGAATTAAAGACGACATAGAATCAGTTAATGAATTTTGTGCGTAAACTATATAAAGTTTTGTTGTGTTTTTGTGAGACATGGACTTTTATTGTGAAAATCAATTATATACTGAGAGTTAATGAACGAAACATCTAGTTGCGTTTTTTGGAAGTTAATTGAGGTTACAGGAAAAACCTTTGTCCTGAGGAACAAAAAGAAGACGTGGTTATGAGTATAACGAATAAGACGAAGAGAGGGCCTGAAAATGCATCTAACCGAATAGGTGACCCAAGGTAGTTTCTTGTTTACACGAGGTAAGAATTGATCGATAGACGTACTAACGGAAGGGTGTAGATGAAATTAGAAAACACGTTGGTGCACCCCGGTTGCCTTTGCTGAAAACTAAGATATATGGTGACTATGGTAGATACATTGCGTATGATGTGCCAGAAATTTACAAACTAGGAGGGCACATGTAATAGAGTCATATGTACAATGTAACAAATTTCTGATAAGGTATGAAGCTGTTGATAACCTAAAACCACCTTTCGATATCCTGTATCCTATCCTATCCGCAGCCTATTCTTTTTCCTTATCATTGTCAATCAAAATTGTGGCGTTAAAAGGTCAATGGCTTGGGGGTGGAAGAAGATGGCCACTCATTTCAAATTAAGATATGGCGAACCCAAACGGTCATAGAGGCGGATGAACTTTCTCACGACAGAGTAGCGTCTGTACTCCAGTGGAGCGGCCACAAAACGCATCTGATCCCATTGGGGCATTCTAATTACATCCTCCGGGGCTAACCACCTCAGTTGTAACCACGCTACTGCAAATGCGATCGCCAAAGTCGAAACGTCTCCTTGTGAAACAGTCATGAAGCATGTGATGATCACAAATATACACCAGGGAGCTAATACCTCGTTGACAGAGACCAACGTAAGCAGGCTATCGGATTCGGGGGAGCCTGTATCATGTGCGAAACAAAACTGCGATCCTACCAGTACCTCAAAATTCAGTGTAATTCAAGGACACAAAATCAGACCGAGACAGACTTTTAAAATGGGAACCATAAACACGCAGACAATGATGAAGGTGGGCAAGCTAAAGCAAGTTCTTAACAGTGGGTCAGAACTTGGGATAGGCATACTGGCACTACAGGAAACAAGATGCAGAGACGAAAGCACGATGGAATCGGAGGGATATGTCATTCTGGAAGGGAAACAGGATATTGGGGGGCCCAAGCAAACTTTTATGTTTGGCACAGTCTTTGTAATAGGTCGTAGATACCTGGTTAGTATCACTGCTTGGAAGGATATAAACGAGAGGCTGTCATATCTGTCAATGAAAATAGGAAACAAAACTTATACAATAGTAAATGCACATGCATCAACAAATAATAAGAACAAAAATATAAAGCAGGAACTGAAATTTTTTTCACTTTGGATAAGGTAGTGACAGATGTGGATAAAAAATGTGTCAGTATTTTTCTACGAGATTTTAACACGCAAATAGGCACGGAAAGGAAGTTTAGAGGTCCTATGGGAGTTTATCCCGCCCACAAAAGAACAAAAAAGAATGGTGAGAGATTAGTGGACCTGTGCAAGATACACAAGATGAGAATAATGACCACCCATTACAAAGCTAAGGCAAGCAAGAAAACAACGTGTGTCAGCCCTGGAAACAGGATTGTGGGAAAACACTAGACATTGTAGCAATCCGTGACAAGAACCACAAATTATGCACACGAAAGTGAGGAAAAATAGCAGGATGGAATCAGATTATTACCTTGTCGAAACAAAATGCAGATGGATACCCAACAGAGCAAGGAAACGGAGGGTCATAAACAGGCACGGAATCGAACTAGATCTTCTGAAAAAAACAGAGAGTATGAAAAGAGAATGGTAGTTCAGAGTGATTGAGAGAGAGTGTGAGAGATATAAAGGAAGAAGGGGCAGTGAGACTGGCTACGTTGTGCATCATATACAACAGACTCTAGATACCAGCTCCCTGGTTGATGCCATATTCCTCGACTTTCGAAAGGCGTTCGACTCAGTTCCTCACTGTGGCCTACTCCAAAAAGTGCGCACTTACGGTCTATCCGATGTCATGTGCGGTTGGATAGAAACATTTCTAAGATTCAGAGAGCGGTATGTCGTCCTGAATGGGGAGACTTCAACAGAAACAAGCGTAACATCAGGTGTGCCCCAGGGCAGAGTAATAGGTCCGCTGCATTTTACGGTTTACGTAGACGATCTGGTTGATGGTATTGACAGCGGCCTTAGACTGTTTACCGATGATGCTTTAGTCTACAGGAAAATAGTATCGCACGAAAGTTGTGAATAAATCAATGAGGATTTGCAGAAGATAAATGCGTGGTGTAGTGGCTGGCGGTTATCTCTCAACATTAGTAAGTGTAACCTACTGCGTGTAATAAAGCAAAAATTCCTATTAATGTGCGAGTACAAAGTAAATGCCCAGTCTTTGGAAGGGATAATATCCGTCAAGTATCTGGGTGTGACTGTTCGTAATGATCTCAAATGGAACGATCAGATTACACAAATAACGAGTAAGGCGAACTGTAGATTGCGGTTTATTGGTAGAATCCTGAAGCGATGTAGTCCTTCAGCAAAGGAAATTGCTTACAATACTTTAGTTCGTGCAGTCTTAGAGTATTTTTCGTCTGTATGGGACCCTTGCCAGTTGGGTCTGATTCAAGAGATTGAGAAGGTCCAAAGAAAAGCGGCAAAATTCGTGACTGGTATATTTATCCATCGCGAGAGCGTTACGAATCTCATAGAAAGTTTGAAGTGGGACACTCTTGCACACAGACGACGCGGTAAACGGAAGGGGCTGCGCACTAAATTCCAATCCGATCTTCGCCAAGGATGTAGAGCATATATTATTACCACCAATTTCAAATCGCACAATGATCACCATTCAAAGATAAGGGAAATTAGAGCTCGGGGAATGACTTTGGCGCGAACAGTGCCCTCCACCACACACCGCTTGGTGGCTAGCAGAGTATATGTGTGGATGTAGATGAAACAACAAGACAAGGAAGCATGGGTGGTGGACGGATGAATGTGGGAATGCAGTCGAGACCAGGAGGAAAGCATAGATCAAATGGCAATCATGTAAAAAGCAACAAGACTGGTCGAACTTCCAGAATGCGAGAAAAATTGCTAGCAAAACGATCATAAATGCCAAGAGAAGTAGATGGAATGGGAAACCTGAAGAAGCAAACACAGCCTTCAAGAAACACAAATCACGAGTCCTTTTCAAAGAAATGAAGAGCAGAATTAAAGGCTTCGAGGCAAAAGAACCCTTCGAAATTGGACAAGATGCCACAATAAAAATTGACGAGAAAGAGGTATGCTAGGAAATGGCTAGGTAGTTTAGGGGTTTGCTGAATGCAGAAGCACCAACAATAAAGTGGACGAAAGTCAGGATAACCTAGACAATGCACCCAGCAGGGCAGAAGTATCAGAGGCAATTAGAAACCTCAAAAACAGCAACGCAGCAGGCAATGATGGTATCTGCGGTGAAGAGATCAAGTGGGGTGGTCCTGCAATAGACGTATGTACAATATAATAATAATGAATATCTGGAGAAATAAGAAGATACCCATAGACTGGAAAGAAGCCGTTATAATGCCACTACGCGAGAAAGGGGACAAGAAAGTACTGGATAACTACAGGGACATCTCTCTCGTAAACATAGGGTACAAGGTTTTATCGAGAATCTTGCTGAACAGAGGTGAAGGGAAACTGGGGCCGACAATAGGAGAGAACCAGTGTGGCTTTAAAAAAGAGTGGAACTGTACAGAACAGATATTAGGAATAAAAAGGATAATAGAACAGACACAGGCAAAGAAACAAAGACAATCGTAACATTTGTGGACTTCCAAAAGGCCTACGATTCAGTTGACAGCAGTACTTTGCCTGATGTGTTAGAAGATAGACTGCTGGATGCTACATCACATGCAATAATAAAGTAAACGTTAACCCACACGACTGCCAGGAACAGGCATCGCAGTGGGCTGTCAGACAGCTTCGAAATAAAACAGGAGACCCTCAAGGGGATTGACTGTTACCAATTTTATTTAACCTGGTTTTGGACGAAGTAGAGAAGCAGTGGACACAACTAAATAGTAACATGAAGAACAAAGGTGTGCAAATAGGGTACAAGGTCAAACATAATGCAACAGTGGACTGCCTGGCAATTGCAGACGATATGACACTCTTAAATGAGACAGAAGAGGCAAAGACAGCACTAAAAATCTAGCCGAAACAGAAGAAAAGGTCGGACTGAAGATTGCATATAAGAAGCCCAAGACATTGACCACTGAGTCTGATAGGAAGATAGATGGCCAATTGGTTGAGAAAGTCAACAGTTTTCGTTATTTGGGGGAGAAGATAACTGGCTACATACAGACCAACAGTAGCGCAGTAGACAGGTCATAGCTTTTGCAGAAGCTTCGGTATGCGGTGAAAACAACATATGGCAAGAAAAATCTGTCACGGAATGCCCAATTGCGACATTACACAGCAGCTGTAAGAAATGTTGCTCTGTATGCATCAGAAACGATCACACTTGGCAAGAGAGCTTGTATACAGTTGAAGGAGGAGGAGCGGAAAATTTTGAGGGACATATGGGGCACCAAGAAAGCATGCGCATATCTGGATACACAGAACACGACAGGAACTGTATGAAAATATTGAACCTAAATCGAGCGATAGGTTACGATTTGTTGGGTACATCGTGAAGATGGACGAAAAGACGTTGACTAAGAAGATATGGAATGCAACATGTCATACGGGAAACAACTGGGTGTAGAAAGTCAGAGATGACTGGAAGGCTGTAGGAATAAAAGAAAGGAATTTGCAGGCAGTAGTACAGGACAGTGAGAAGTATAAAGGGTTGGTGGATGTTCACAGGTGCCAGGACACCAAAATTGAAGTTGTCTTCACAGAAGAAGAAAGAAACAGTAGAAGCGAGTGAATGAAGAGGTATTGGGAAGAAAGAAGTCGTGGAAAACAAGCCACATCTGACCCTTAAGGGTCCTAACGAATCAGAAGAAGAATATATGGTATATCAAAATGGTTCAAATGGCTCTGAGCACTATGGGACTCAACTGCTGTGGTCATAAGTCCCCTAGAACTTAGAACTACTTAAACCTAACTAACCTAAGGACATCACACACATCCATGCCCGAGGCAGGATTCGAACCTGCGACCGTAGCGGTCGTGCGGTTCCAGACTGTAGCGCCTTTAACCGCTCGGCCACTCCGGCCGGCTATGGTATATCTAATTTGTGTGTATTTGGGTGAGTTAACTGAATTGTTTTCTGTTTGACTCCTCTAAGATGATTCAGAGCTACGTATCTTAATTAATTTGATATATACTTTAATCTTTTGTCGTTGTATAACCTGCCACTGAATAACTTTGAATAGAATATGAGGAACCAGAAACAAGGTGTGGATTTTTTTTTCGTTGTTGTCTCCCATCGCCCGTTCTTGCGTTTGGTGCACAATATTCATCCTTTGCACAATGGTTTTTTGACACTAACGGCATGGACGTTTGATTTGTTGATATGCTTTTGAATGAAATTTGTTCATTAATTGTTGATTTGCTGCAATAAGGAGCGAGTTATTCTCACTGCTTCTGAGACACATAATGGCTCATATGACCGTCGACTGGTAAGCACCAACTTAATTGTTTGTACAGAAATAACGGACAAGTACCAGTGCATCAAAATGTCTGTCTAAATTCAGCCTTCCAACATGAGAGGGTTCAGGTATTGGATAGGTTTTACCTTAATGTTCTTTCTGTTAATCATATTTCTACTTTACGTAGACAGTTGAAGGCTGACGATTATGTGAAAGTTTTCCGAAACTAATTAAATGGAAGTATACAGTTTTAGTGTCTTAAAGAGGATAATAGCGCTAAATGGAAGAGCCATAGTTGATACAAATGCTCTTTTCGAGGTAGACATTCAAACCCTCGCTTATTCCAGCGGACCAAACAGCTTAAAAGCTATCTGGTTGGTCGGGGATAGCAAAAAAGCGGCGCTGAAATCTCATTTCGCTGACGGTAATGTGTAGTGCATTGCGTAGTTGCCCTTGAAGTGGTCAAGGTCGGTAGCTAATACGGATGCATCAACGTTAGGGATCCCTTTTTAAAGGATAGTTGTTGAGATTTCATATCGAGCTATACACGCAGGTGTTGATCAAAATAACATGGAACAGACGACGAAATATTGAGTACGCTGCGCAAAATGCAACATTTGCAATATAAGAAACGGAACAAAACTTTATACTATATTTTCAAATGTCGAGTGCTAACAGCAGCAGCATTTTAGCTTAATAACTGTCGTACATTCAGAGAAACGAAAAAAACAACTAAAATGGCAGAATTTAAAGCTCGCATGATTCAGCAACTTTTTTAAAGTATATATATATATATATATATATATATATATATATATATATATATATATATATATATATATAGATTAGCCAAAACATTTTGACCACTGCCCACCGCGTGACGTTGCGGGCGCGTGACGCGGTAACAAAAGAATGTGAGCGGAGCGGACACGGAGGGCGTATCACCCTAGCGAAGATAGGAGCTGAAAACAGGAAAATTGATTGAGATATGTGTCAGTGACAAATGGGAGATTATTATTACGCTGTGCCTGTGAACTAATGTCTCGAAAACGGTGACGCTGAGCCAATATCCACGTGCTACTGTCGTTAGCATCTACGGAAAGAGGTGGAAGGACAACGGAACTACCACTTGGCGGTAAATGCTTGCTCGCCCACGGCTCTGCACAGAACGTGGGGTTCGGAGGCTTGTCTGCACTTTAAAATAGGATAGATAGTGATCTGCGGCATCTCTGCCGAAAGAGCACAATGTCGGCGCAAGCATAAGTGTCTCGGAGCACACCGTTCGTCGTACATTGCTGAACAATGAGCTCCGCAGCAGATCACCCCTACGTGTTCACATGTTTGCCCAATGGCATCGTTAATTACGATTGCAGTGGTCACAGGACAGACGGGAATCGACCGTCGATCAATGGAAACGTGACGAATCATCAGGTAAATCATATGTCTAATACACTAGGTCGATGGTAGACTCCACAAACGTCGTCATCGAGGTGAAAAGCGGCTCGAAACGTGCAGCGCGCAACAGACTGTGGCTGGTGGGAATAGTATTATACTATGGAAGACATTCTTTTGCTTTCGCACGGGACCTTTGGCAGTAATCGAAGACACGCTGACATCTGCGAACCAGCTGCATTCCGGCATGCTTGACACCTTCCTTGACGGCGATGTCATCTTTCAGTGATTGTCCGTGTGTCGGAGCCATAACACTGCTACACTGGTTTGTGGAGCATTGTAGTGAACTCACGTTGACGTCTTGGCGACCAGAATCACCTGACGTGAATCCTATGGAACCTATCTGGCTCGATATCGGGCGCCATCACCGCATACGCAAATAAGCGGCCCGCTATTTATGCGAATTGTTTGACATGTGCATAGACATCTAGTGCCACATACGTCCACAAACCCACCAAGAAACTGTCGCATCCACGAACAACCAAGCTATTAAGCAGATGGTGATAATGTTTCGGCTCATCGGTGTATCTTAGGTAACAGCTCGTAAAGACGTTTGACGGTTTACCTAAATTTTCAGTGACCTGAGTGTATGAAGGAATGTATCTGTGTTCTGTGTGTGACTTATGATTATTTGTAATCACATGTCACACACTGTAATCACAGTTTAATACATAGGAGCGCGGGAACGTGGATTTTTATTGTAAGTGTGAACCCAATACGGCGGGGCAATTTAAAATTTTTAATAGTCATGTTTATGGTATTAAGGAAAAGATAAAAGTACTTCAATAGTTCATTTGCGTGAAGAAGGTATTAATTTACTGTTATTGGTTTTCCAAAACTAATTATTTAATAAATTGAGGTATAGAAATGTTCATTATATTGTTGGTGCAAGCAAGAAGGCGTGGGATATTGAGGATTAGAGCTGCAAGTTGATTGGCTACAATGGGTTCTAGCCAAATCAGAAGATAGCACCTTCGCACGCATTTTGTATGGCGAGAGAAATTTCATTCTGAGGAAAGAAGATTCGGGGCTTGGCCATGACGTGTTACTTTTGAGCTCTCAAAACATGCTTTAGTTTCGAACGTTTTGCGGGTTTAAAGAGATAGTAGAGTGTTGGAAAGTATTAACGGGCTAACTGTAAAGATGAACGTGAAAATTCCAGATTTTTTATTTGATTTATAGATTTCTTTGAATAATTTAAATCCCTGTTACGTACCGTAACAATTGTATCGTACAACTAATAGTTCAAAGTGATCAGTTTGCTGAATAATGACCGAGTATTCAATTCACATATAATCGGTGGGTGATTTTCTGGTAACAGGTTAGCGTGTATACCATACGATTTATATTTAGATTGATTTCACTTACCCGTGAACGTCGTAATTACAGTTACAAATTTGTACAGATGTGGTGGACGAAAATGTCTTCAGGGAGGAACAATATATCCAAATTTTCATTCCTCAACCTTCCCTC
This sequence comes from Schistocerca nitens, assembly GCF_023898315.1. NCBI lineage: Eukaryota > Metazoa > Arthropoda > Insecta > Orthoptera > Acrididae > Schistocerca > Schistocerca nitens. The sequence goes on along the minus strand of NC_064622.1, from coordinate 181,258,770 downwards.
ATTTGGTAGCTACTCAGACCTGCAACTAGAAGAACAATTTGTGCACGCCGTAGATACCTTTATACGATTAGTTATGACTACAGCCTCTCTATCCGACCCACATTGAAAGTTTTCTTCAAAGAGGGCGTCTGTGGTACGGAAGAAATCAGCGAAAGGTCAGTGAACCTTTTTGTGCAGGCGACAGACCACGTCACTGCAGTATCTTTTAGAGTGTGGACATTTGTCTGATAGTTCACCATGATGCGACTATTGGTTAAAACGTTTAGTTTGACGGCCCACTGCTCGAGAAGTGAATTTTATGTGGATCTAACAGTTTCACCTTCTCTCTCAGTCACCAGTACAACAAAAACACCGCCACATTCCCTATAAATTATTGCAATGGCTTTTATTCGAGTAAATGTGACACTCCGGATGTAAGGAAGTAATTATGTAAATGTTTTCATAAATTATTTTCACTAACTTAAAGCAATATAAGATGTTGCTGTTAAGTAATTAGTGTTTCCGTTGCGTAAAATAATACTTCATTTTCCACAAATGATTGTAAATATACTAGTGTATGCTTTATAAAAGCACATTGACAGAACCTGTGAGAGAGCTCTCAAAAAAGCTACACACAGTAACAAATTTTTTTCGCTACACAGTCTCGTGATTAGGAACTGCGTATCAGCACTTCCTTCTTTCTTGGCCAACCATAATCGATGCAACATCATCTGCGGCCACCCTTACGACCTCTATATCCAGCTCGAGTACCTTCGGATTACGAGATCCAATTTCCTCTGAAAAACGTTTCCTGTATTTGCTATATTCAGTTTTCTAACTGCACAGCTCACGTGTCTGCCAAGAAGCAACGAGTGTAATGAAACTTTTTCGGCAAAAATGTTCTCTTGTGTGTTCGTTCCACTCAAAAAAGTTCGACTTACACAATAATACACGAATTTTAACTGTCGTAGTTAACAGAAATGGGTATAATAAAAATTTATGGCAGCAGTAACGTAAAGGGATGTAATTTTCATACAAAACGTATGTAATTTGCTTCAGAGGCTTAATGGCACGTTCAGCCGGTTAACCTTTCCCAAGCTGGACAAATGCTGCGGTACCATTCAGAGACTGTGTTACGTCCCAGTACATTACTCGCAGGAAATGCGGGCATCCTGTAGTCATTTAAAAAATCTCTTTGGTGACAAAAATATATTTGGGAACACCTTTAGAAATCAGAATCATCCTTTATAGTAAATTACTTGCTGTTGGTTTACAATAAATTCTTATTGAAAATATTTCACAAAACTTCAAAGAGATATAACCTGTGCTTCAAATAACGACGCCAGTGAAGAGAAGAAGTTCCACCAAAAACTGTGTGCTTCTCAGTTGTTGTATGAACATGTGAGCCTGGCACTAGAACGAATCCTCCAAAAAAACCGATTCCTAATTAGTTGGCTAATATTAATTTGAAGGATTCGGCGATGAGGCACATAATACATGTTTGTAATTTCTTAAGCACAGTTCCGTGAATCTCCTAGCTAACTTTCATAGATTCAGTTGTTTATGAGAAACCTCTGAACATTCGATTGCTTATCCATTAAAAAGAACAATATCATGGCATCTGTTGGCTTTATAAAGTGATTTGAGACGCATTTCCGGTACCGATTCGTATTATTACGTACTGATCATCTTCATAATCATCTGCAGATGTTCGTCTCGGTTTTCTTTCGCATCCGCGCGACATTCAGGAAAGGATTGGGGAAAGTCTGAACACTGTGGAAAGTATAAAATAAGGGTGGACGTAAAACAATGACAGGAAGAAAGCTTATTATTTATTACATTTTCGCTGTTCAAGGAGTAACACATTTTGTAGACAGTGTCTATATACTTTGCTGAACGTATCTGAAAAATTCTATCTATGTACGACACATTTCTCAGGAGACATGCCAACATCAACTTTATTATTTTTCTATTTTTGGTTTTGGTTTTTTCATTAGTGTATTACTAAAACCAACCCTGTTAAGGTTTGCTTCTTCGGCTATACAGGTCCTACAAGCGTAACGTCAAATATGTAAGCCATTAAGTCAATTGGAAAGTACTCAGGTGTTCGAAGCTGCTGTATACACAGCAGTTCGATTCTTTAAAGCAGCGATACCAAAAGTGTGTTCTGCAGAGCACTGGGTCTCCGTAAAGGCTCCACCTAGCGCCGGCAAAATAATGTCAACGCGAAGAACAAAGCACATCAGTCTTGTCACACAATGAGTAGAACACCTCTTATAAACACAAGCCCGCAGTGGCCGTGCTGACGCTTTCTCCCTTCCCCCCCCCCCCCCTTTCTCTCTCTCACTCTCTCTCTCTCTCTCTCTCGCTGCACGCTTTCTCATCTACACATGCCGTGCACATTCCCTCTCAGCCAAAAATACACTCCTGGAAATTGAAATAAGAACACCGTGAATTCATTGTCCCAGGAAGGGGAAACTTTATTGACACATTCCTGGGGTCAGATACATCACATGATCACACTGACAGAACCACAGGCACATAGACACAGGCAACAGAGCATGCACAATGTCGCCACTAGTACAGTGTATATCCACCTTTCGCAGCAATGCAGGCTGCTATTCTCCCATGGAGACGATCGTAGAGATGCTGGATGTAGTCCTGTGGAACGGCTTGCCATGCCATTTCCACCTGGCGCCTCAGTTGGGCCAGCGTTCGTGCTGGACGTGCAGACCGCGTGAGACGACGCTTCATCCAGTCCCAAACATGCTCAATGGGGGACAGATCCGGAGATCTTGCTGGCCAGGGTAGTTGACTCACAACTTCTAGAGCACGTTGGGTGGCACGGGATACATGCGGACGTGCATTGTCCTGTTGGAACAGCAAGTTCCCTTGCCGGTCTCGGAATGGTAGAACGATGGGTTCGATGCCGGTTTGGATGTACCGTGCACTATTCAGTGTCCCCTCGACGATCACCAGTGGTGTACGGCCAGTGTAGGAGATCGCTCCCCACACCATGATGCCGGGTGTTGGCCCTGTGTGCATCGGTCGTATGCAGTCCTGATTGTGGCGCTCACCTGCACGGCGCCAAACACGCATACGACCATCATTGGCACCAAGGCAGAAGCGACTCTCATCGCTGAAGACGACACGTCTCCATTCGTCCCTCCATTCACGCCTGTCACGACACCACTGGAGGCGGGCTGCACGATGTTGGGGCGTGAGCGGAAGACGGCCTAACGGTGTGCGGGACCGTAGCCCAGCTTCATGGAGACGGTTGCGAATGGTCCTCGCCGATACCCCAGGAGCAACAGTGTCCCTAATTTGCTGGGAAGTGGCGGTGCGGTCCCCTACGGCACTGCGTAGGATCCTACGGTCTTGGCGTGCATCCGTGCGTCGCTGCGGTCCGGTCCCAGGTCGACGGGCACGTGCACCTTCCGCCGACCACTGGCGACAACATCGATGTACTGTGGAGACCTCACGCCCCACGTGTTGAGCAATTCGGCGGTACGTCCACCCGACCTCCCGCATGCCCACTATACGCCCTCGCTCAAAGTCCGTCAACTGCACATACGGTCCACGTCCACGCTGTCGCGGCATGCTACCAGTGTTAAAGACTGCGATGGAGCTCCGTATGCCACGGCAAACTGGCTGACACTGACGGCGGCGGTGCACAAATGCTGCGCAGCTAGCGCCATTCGACGGCCAACACCGCGGTTCCTGGTGTGTCCGCTGTGCTGTGCGTGTGATCATTGCTTGTACAGCCCTCTCGCAGTGTCCGGAGCAAGTATGGTGGGTCTGACACACCGGTGTCAATGTGTTCTTTTTTCCATTTCCAGGAGTGTATATCGAACTGCCTCGAAGGGTCGCTTCACAGTCCGGAGCTATATAATCCACACCACACATACAGAGTACAGCTCCTACCCGAGTTTGTGATTTCAACGCCTAGTCCAGTTTAGCATGACGAACCTGCATAACGCTCTCTGATCGCTCTTGGATCACCGTATTTTCGAGTCCTGTTTGCTTTTGGCTACAGCTGCGAAATTCAATATCTTGTGGTGATATTGTTCTATGTTCGTCATTTTATAAAGATAAAAAGTCGATTTTAAAAGATAGAATAGACCGTAGGCTTAAGGGTGTTGCAACGAAATCTTCCATCGTAGATGCGGCAACTACCTCAAAGATTTAGGACCCGGACTATGATATTCAAGAGGCGATGTAACGATTTAAAGTCGCATAGTTTCAAGCCATACGCTATCTAAAAACTCCCTAAAGGTAAAAAAAATGAAGTATGGCGAATCTTACAGCAATCTCAGAATAAAAAATGGCTCTGAGCACTATGGGACTCAACTGCTGAGGTCATTAGTCCCCTAGAACTTAGAACTAGTTAAACCTAACTAACCTAAGGACATCACAAACATCCATGCCCGAGGCAGGATTCGAACCTGCGACCGTAGCGGTCTTGCGGTTCCAGATTGCAGCGCCTTTAACCGCACGGCCACTTCAGCCGGCTAATCTCAGAATACCCCGACTGTAAAGATAAGAATGAAGAATTTTTTGTATGTGAGAAAGGACAGTTATTCAGATGTCAGAAACTGTGAAATTTGTGTCCCAAGCTGTCACTGAAACAGCCACAGAGGCATGGCATTTGGTCATCTAATACAGATCAAAAATGGGCGAAGCGCACACTATCGCTGAGAGTTTAATATAATACAATGCATTCTCGATGAAATATCTGGAAAGTTTCTTTCTATTGCTCGTTTCGCTTATAATTAACGACCTGGCGGGCTATATCAGACATGAACTAGATGGTCGCCTTCATCGCAACAAATTCGTCTCACAAGTGGATGAGTCGAGTGATGTTGCTATACTGGATATCTTGCTAATCAATGTGCGATACCCGTATAAATTCACTCAAAGAAGATTGCATTGCGTGCAAATCGCAACCAACTAAAATTACCGTTTAACATTATAAAAATTCCAGAATGAGATTTTCACTCTGCAGTGGAGTGAGACGAGGTACTGGTGGAAATAAAGCTGTAGAGGAGAAGGCGTGAAGTCGTGCTTCGGTAGCTCAGTTGGCAGTCGGCTTTCAGCCGTGATACCGTGCGGACGGGCTCGGCCCGCAGGGCAGGTGTTATTGCAGGGCAGCGCTCCGCAGGTGTTATTGCCTTATAGTACCGATACCGACCCGCCATGGCGGTCTCATATCGACAAGATATAATCAAACTAACGTTCAATGCATCGTACACCAGACCGAAGGCCCATGAAATTAAACAGTTTCTTCGAGACATCATGCACACAGAACCGCAAGAACTGATAGGCATTCATTTGTATATTGTATCCAGCAGAGTGTACTTCAAACTGATGAAGCGGCCTGCGACAGACTCCTCCAACGATCTGCATAACGGCTTTCGCTTCTGTCACGCAGACGGTAATGTGAGCGTGGTAGGAGTTGACCATGCTAGTCTGGGGGTGCGTACCTTGCGCACTTTTGAACTACCGTTAGAAGTTCCTGCCAACTTTGTCGTTGATGCACTGCAGCCATACAGCACAGTTCTGAGCCACACAGAGGAGAAAGGGAACACCTTCGAAACGTACCCTGTCCTTAACGGGGTATGACAAGTGCGCATACAACTTAGGAAGCACGTTCCATCATATGTTTTCGTTGGTGGCTGCCGCGCAATTGTTATATATGATGGACAACCGAAGACCTGCTCGGGCTGCGGCCAGGAGGGCCATGTTAGAACTGAGTGTCTGCAGCGCCTCCTCGTTCAGGTGCCCCGCAATGAACTTCCCCAACGATCCACTATGACCTCTCTCCCGCTAACATATGTGGAGGCGGCACGACATGATGTGATGGATGATCAAAACCTGCTACCTCCTCAAGCCGCTGCCAGCTCCGTTGAAGAGTCAGCGCCGTCGACGACGCCGCAGCCCAACGGTGCAGAGGTTCCTACAGCCTCTGCCCACCGCAGCGTCGTGGGCACCCAGCCACCGTCACTGTCGGAATCGGACACAGGGGTTCCTAGCGACCGTGTCGAGCCACGCCCTCCAGTGGATGTCGAATCTCAGACCCGCAAGCAAAAATCGCCCAAGCGACACAAGAAGAGGCGATTGTCAGTTGAAGAACGGGACAGGGATGTGAAGCCGGCGGAAGACATCGATTTCGTCGACTCGTCTACCGTTGCAACGGACTCCAGTGGCATGACTCCAGTGGCATCATTCACCAGAAGGCCCCTGAAGATAAGGAACTCTCTCCTTCATCTGGTGGCCCTGAAAACGAGGCGCATTGCCTCGACTCCCAAAATGTGGGCTCCTGTGAAAGCAACCAGCCACCACTGACATCACAATCCTCTCTTGGTGATTGGGCAGACGATATAGACGATATGGAGGCCGATGATGCACAGCAAATATCGATACGAGCCCATGGCTGACATTGAGCCCGGAGGGCTCTGCCAGTTAGGGGATCATATGGCACAGTAATGCACAGCATGCGGCTGGATGGCTGTGTTTTGTGTGAGATCACTGTGGGCTTGCATCAGCACACTGCCTCCGCCACTTGATATGTCTCAGTCATACCGTGTGGTAACAGTCACTGTCAATGGTGTCCACTCCACTGTCAAGACCCGCATGTTGCACGACATGATCATAGCGGCAGACTTGGACATTGCCCTTCTCCAGGAGGTCCGTCCCGAGTTGCGCTTAGACCTATATGGCTACGCTACCTACAGCCTACCCTCTGGTGATGGCGCAGGAGGAACGGCCATACTTCTCCGAGATGGCATAGGCGCGACGGACGTGACATACTTGCCGAACGGGCGAGGCATCGCTCTCACACTTGGTGCAAAAAAATGGTTCAAATGGCTCTGAGCACTATGGGACTCAACTGCTGAGGTCATTAGTCCCCTAGAACTTAGAACTAGTTAAACCTAACTAACCTAAGGACATCACAAACATCCATGCCCGAGGCAGGATTCGAACCTGCGACCGTAGCGGTCTTGCGGTTCCAGACTGCAGCGCCTTTAACCGCACGGCCACTTCGGCCGGCCACTTGGTGCAGTCCGCCTCGTTAACGTCTACGCTCCCTCCAGTAATTCGCACCGTGGTGACAGGCATGTCTTCTATTCGGAGGAGGTATCCCCACTTTTGCAAGGAAATATGGACCACTACATAGTGGGCGGCGATTTTAACAGTGTTCTGCGGCCCGAGGACCAGATACCGCATTACGTCCCATGCCCGGCTCTACAAGCATCGATAATTGACCTCGCGCTCCACGACACGTGGCTCTTCCATCATGGGAACCAGTGTGGATATACGCACTTTACCAGCCACTCTGCCAGTCATCTGGACCGGATATACTTCTCGCGTGCCCTCCGCACAGCAATTCGTGATGCTGAACTCAGGCTGACGGCCTTCACGGATCATCTCGCGTATATCTGCACCTTACCTCGACAATCACAAGACGCAGCAGAGGCCCGTGCACGCTGATCGTCTCCCTCCTTCGCGAGGCAGCGTGTCAGCAAGCAGTTACTGATACGTGACGTCGTTGTCTCAGGCACTTGCCCATGTATGCTTCCATTTTGCTGTGGTGAGTGGGATGTGTCAAACCTGCACTCCGAAAGACCCTGATGGCCTACGGTCGTGACAGACCGAACTGGCAAAGGAAAACATCGGAATTTTACTATACAGCGTTACGTGAGCTGGCGACGCATCCCGAACGTCAGATGTCCGGTTTTTCTTTTCTTTTTTTTTTTTTTTGGTCATCAGTCTACTGACTGGTTTGATGCGGCCCGCCATGAATTCCTTTCCTGTGCTAACCTCTTCATCTCAGAGTAGCAATTGCAACATACGTCCTCAATTATTTGCTTGACGTATTCCAATTTCTGTCTTCCTCTACAGTTTTTGCCCTGTACAGCTCCCTCTAGTACCAAGGAAGTCATTCCCTCATGTTTTAGCAGATGTCCTATCATCCTGTCCCTTCTCCTTATCAGTGTTTTCCACATATTCCTTTCCTCTCCGATTCTGCGTAGAACCTCCTCATTCCTTACCTTATCAGTTCACCTAATTTTCAACATTCGTCTATAGCACCACATCTCAAATGCTACGATCCTCTTCTGTTCTGGTTTTCCCACAGTCCATGTTTAGTTACCATACAATGCTGTACTCCAGACGTACATCCTCAGAAATTTCTTCCTCATATTAAGGCCGGTATTTGATATTAGTAGACTTCTCTTGGCCAGAAATGCCTTTTTTGCCATAGCGAGTCTGCTTTTGATGTCCTCCTTGCTCAGTCCGTCATTGGTTATTTTACTGCCTAGGTAGCAGAATTCCTTAACTTCATTGACTTCGTGACCATCAATCCTGATGTTAATTTTCTTGCTGTTCTCATTTCTACTACTTATCATTACCTTCGTCTTTCTCCGATTTACTCTCAAACCATACTGTGTACTCATTAGACTGATCATTCCGTTCAGCAAATCATTTAATTCTTCTTAACTTTCACTCAGGATAGCAATGTCATCAGCGAATCGTATCATTGATATCCTTTCACCTTGTATTTTAATTCCAGTCCTGAACCTTTCTTTTATTTCCATCATTGCTTCCTCGATGTACAGATTGAAGAGTAGGGGCAAAAGGCTACAGCCTTGTCTTACACCCTTCTTAATTCGAGCACTTTGTTCTTGATCGTCCACTCTTATTATTCCCTCTTGGTTGTTGTACATATTGTATATTACCCGTCTCTTCCTATAGCTTACCCCTACTTTTTCCAGAATCTCGAACAGCTTGCACCATTTTATATTGTCGAACGCTTTTTCCAGGTCGACAAATCCTATGAAAGTGTCTTGATTTTTCTTTAGCCTTGCTTCCATTATTAGCCGTAACGTCAGAATTGCCTCTCTCGTCCCTTTACTTTTCCTAAAGCCAAACTGATCGTCACCTAGCGCATTCTCAATTTTCGCTTCCATTCTTCTGTATATTATTATTGTAAGCAGCTTCAATGCATGATCTATTAAGCTGATTCTGCGATAATTCTCGCACTTGTCAGCTCTTGCCGTCTTCGGAATTGTGTGGATGATGCTTTTCCGAAAGTCAGATGGTAAGTCGCCAGACTCATATATTCTACACACCAACGTGAATAGTCATTTTGTTGCCACTTCCCCCAATGATTTTAGAAATTCTGATGGAATGTTATCTATCCCTTCTGCCTTATTTAACCGTAAGTCCTCCAAAGCTCTTTTAATTTCCGACTCTCTATTGGATCCCCTATCTCTTCTAAATCGACTCCTGTTTCTTCTTCTATCACATCAGACAAATCTTCACCCTCATAGAGGCTTTCAATGTATTCTTTCCACCTATCTGCTCTCTCATCTGCATTTAACAGTGGAATTCCCGTTGCACTCTTAATGTTACCACCGTTGCTTTTAATGTCACCAAAGGTTGTTTTGACTTTCCTGTATGCTGAGTCTGTCCTTCCGACAATCATATCTTTTTCGATGTCTTCACATTTTTCCTGCAGCAATTTCGTCTTAGCTTCCCTGCACTTCCTATTTATTTCATTCCTCAGCGACTTATATTTCTGTATTCTCGATTTTCCCGGAACATGTTTGTACTTCCTCCTTTCATCAATCAACTGAAGTATTTCTTCTGTTACCCATGGTTTCTTCGCAGCTATCTTCTTTGTACCTATGTTTTCCTTACCAACTTCTGTGATGGCCCTTTTTAGAAATGTCCATTCCTCTTTAACTGTACTGCCTACTGCGCTGTTCCTTATTGCTGTATCTATAGCGTTAGAGAACTTCAAACGTATCTCGTCATTCCTTAGTACTTCCGTATCCCACTTCTTTGCGTATTGATTCTTCCTGACTAATGTCTTGAACTTCAGCCTACTCTTCATCACTACTGTATTGTGATCTGAGTCTATATCTGCTCCTGGGTACGCCTTACAATCCAGTATCTGATTTCGGAATCTCTGTCTGACCATGGTGTAATCTAATTGAAATCTTCCCGTATCTCCCGGCCTTTTCCAAGTATACCTCCTCCTCTTGTGAATCTTAAACAGGGTATTCGCTATTACTAGCTGAAACGTGTTACAGAACTCAATTAGTCTTTCTCCTCTTTCATCCCTCGTCCCAAGCCTATATTCTCCCGTAACTTTTTCTTCTACTCCTTCACCTACAACTGCATTCCAGTCGCCCATGACTATTAGATTTTCGTCCCCCTTTACATGCTGCATTACCTTTCAATATCCTCATACACTTTCTCTATCTGTTCATCTTCGGCTTGCGACGTCGGCATGTATACCTGAACTATCGTTGTCGGTGTTGGTCTGCTGTCGATTCTGATTAGAACAACCCGGTCACTGGACTGTTCACAGTAACATAACGAATCCTACACCTGTTATACCATGTTCTGCTGCTGTTGATATTACCCATACTCATCTGACCAGAAATCCTTGTCTTCCTTCCACTTCACTTCACTGACCCCTACTATATCTAGATTGAGCCTTTGCATTTCCCTTTTCAGATTTTCTAGTTTCCCTACCACGTTCAAGCTTCTGACATTCCACGCCCCGACTCGTAGAACGTTATCCTTTCGTTGATTATTCAATCTTTTTCTCATGGTAACCTCCCCCTTGGCAGTCCCCTCCCGGAGGTCCGAATGGGGGACTATTCCGGAATCTTTTGCCAATGGAGAGATCATCGTGACACTTCTTCAATTACAGGCCACATGTCCTGTGGATACACGTTACGTGTCTTTAATGCAGTGGTTTCCATTGCCTTCTGCATCCTCATGCCGTTGATCGTTGCTGATTCTTCCGCCTTTAGGGGCAATTTCCCACCCCTAGGACAAGAGAGTGCCCTGAACCTCTATCTGCTCCTCCGCCATCTTTGACAAGGCCGTTGGCAGAATGAGGCTGACTTCTTAAGCCGGAAGTCTTCGGCCGCCAATGCTGATTATTTATCAAAATTTAGCAGTGGCGGGGATCGAACCCGAGACCGAAGACGTTATGATTGTGAATCAAAGGCGCTACCGCTAGACCACGGAAACTAGACCTAGATGTCCGTACAACGCATCAAAGCTCGTTTACTTCGCATCAGGGCAGAGCAGCTAGAAGGTGTGCGGATCCGTGCGCGAGTGCGAGACTGCTTCCCCAACGAAACGGCATCAGTCTATCACATTGTGCGCGAGAGGCGCCACCGCAAACGTCGGCTCATTACGGCGGTAAACACGGAGGACGGCGGCCGCGCAGTGACGCAAACGGACATAGCGCACACGTTCGCCCGACAGTATGGGGCTTTGTACATGAAGATCCGCGAAACGTACGTGATTATGACGAGCTGTTGCACGACTATGCCGCCCCTTGGGACGTGGCACACGATGATACTCTGCTGTTGCTTATTACATCCTACCAGCTGACATCGACCTTGGCACGTGGAGCACTGAACAAGTCGCCTGGACCGGACGGTTTACCCCTGGAATTTTACCGCACTTTTTACGACCGTATGAACGACATGTGGCTCCAAATGTTTCAAGACCAGATTTCACTGTCCTCTCAGAATTCACATATGGCATCTTGATCCCAGTACCGAAACCGGGTGGTTGTAGGTGGCAGGACTTTCGCCCACTCACACTCCTCAACAACGACTACAAGATCGCCCGTATCCTCCGCGCGCGTCTCCACACAGCTATCTGGAAAGCCATCCACACCGATCAGACATGTTTAGGTGGAGTCAGCAACATTCATACCGCGTTAGGAGCATACCGCGATGTAAATGCTCTGACGGCGGCCTGAAAAATACGAGGCGCCCTTGTCGCCGTGGATTTTGACCGCGCATTGGATCGCGTCGAACACGGCTTCTTACGCTCAGTTTTGCAACATATGGGCCTTTCCCCAGAGTCTGCACAGGTGGTCCTTCGACTGGTCCACGGAGCGCGCTCCCGCATGATGGTCAACGGTTACCAGTCTGGTCACATTGTTGTTGGACGGTTAGTGCGACAAGGGTTCCCTCTGTCGGGTATATTATTTGCGGCAGCCCTTGAACCAGCTTTACATGGTCTACGGCAGCGATTAACAAACATTTCCATGCGGGACGTGACATTTCGTTGTGGTGCATTCGCCGATGACGTGGCGTTCCTGGCCAGATCAGAGGATGAAATGCATATGGCGCTTCAGTGGCTACACCAGTACGGGGAGGTCGCTGGTAGCGTCATCAACGTGAAGAAGACAAAATACATGGAGGGGGGATTTCCCACGCAACGACGGTTCCCTTTGACAAGGTGCCCGTACTCAAGTGTTTAGGAGTGCAATTCTATAGCAATGTTCGCCGCACGGCGGCGGCTACGTACCGCCGGCTCCTACACCAGACACGTGCTCTGCTGCAGGACAACAAATTTCGTCACTTGGATTTGCTCCTCAGAACACGTTATGTCAACACACATCTTGTCTCCAAACTGAACTATATGCGCATGTCCTTCCCTTGACGGCTACTATGGCCGACAGATTTCAAGCAGCATGTGGACATTTCGTAAGCACCGGCCTTGTTTTTAAAGTCCGATACGCCACCCTCACACTAGCGCAGCGGGCGGGCGGTATCGGTTAAATTCATGCCTATAACCGTGCGCGATGGCTTTATCTCAACACTATGCGTCGCACGTGGACCTCTGCCCACGCCACTCTGACGGGCACCCTGATAGCGGAAGTGGCACCACACTCTCTGCATCCCCCGGTTTTTGTAGGACACATTTCCCCGGCACTCACCCACATCAGAGAGTTCTTGATTGACTTTAGCTACTTACGTTCAGAACTGCCTCTATCAACAGCAGCAACCTATAAATACGGTCGCCCACAGACATCCTGAAGTTGCCTGGAACACGGTGTGCACGGTGTGGCGAGCGGTACACACGCCATTTCTACCTACGACGGTGCGTTCATTGTGGTACGTGGTTGTGAATGGGAAGTTCGCTACTCGTCAGAGGCTACATTCCATTATCTAACGGACGACTCCTTGTGTCCGACATGCTCAGTCGTTGACTCGGATGCACACCGTCTGACTTGTACAGCGACCAGCGAGTGCTGGCTACTGACGCAGCGCATGCTGGCATTACTCTTGCGGCGATTGCCGGAGTCTATCTCCCCTGATGATATATTGCGCCCCGACGGCGTTTACTTTCTATCGACCAGGACGAACGCCGTTAATTGGCTAAAAGGCATGGCCCTTTACAAAATATTTTGCGATGCTCACAAAGGCAAACTCGACTTTTGGTCCCTACTGATGACGACACATGCAGCTTTCAGCCGCCACCCGAAGTACAGAACCCGCTTCGCGAATTATTTACGTTCATTATTTGCGATTCCTCCTGCTCACTGGGGTATGAGACGCTGAAAATGAAGAAGGATCGTCGAGCATATTGATCCTCTACGGACGGAATAGGGGGAAACCCCTCCCAACAGACGAGAAGACGACTCGTTGGTGAAGCAGTAAAAACAATAATTTACCTTAAACCACTCCCTCTTCAGTGCCGATTCTTTTCAGTATTTCGTGAAGATTATGGGAGTAGACATAAAACACTACGACTTCAAACCATGGCTAAATGTCTATCTCGGGGAAAGGTCTCAATAATATTACTCGAACTAACAGCTGAATTACAAGCTTTTATGACTGACTTGTTTTCAAATAAAAGACCGTTTGAGCGATGTGACTTGGTTCTCCAGACTATTTTTTTGCAGATACATCTGGAAAAACTAATGAACTAAATCTAACTTTACAAGGAAAGCAGTCAACAGTTTTCAGTGCCAATAACCAAATAAATAAATTATTGGATTGTACATATAGGCAAGAGAGAACTAGAAAGCTTCTTAAACACTAAATCTGCTTCTTGGTAGATCATCACAATTTCCAAATGAAATATCTGAAGAATTTTTCCTGTGTCTCCATGATACACCCGCATCTTTGAGACGTATTTTCATGAACAGCAAAATTCAGAACTGGAAGTGAGTCCATGGGTTCAGAATCCTTTTGTACGGAATTTACAGAAGCCAGAAAATATCTCAAATGAAAGCCGCGAATATTCATTTTTAGAAATGACTTCAGATTCAATCACGGAATCATCATTCAAAACAATGTCATTTGATAATTTTTTGTGCATGGTTCGTGATGAGCATCCTCGACTTGCAACATGGGCTCTGACTGATTTCCTCCCGTTCACAGGAAGATACTTATGTGAAACGGGAGTCTCGGCATAGGGAGCTTCAAAGACAAAATGCTTCAACAGACTGGAGACAAAATAGTGCAATAGACTGGATGCTGAACGTGACATGCGTCTATATTTCTCTTATATCAGCCTGACATTACAAAAGAAACATTTCATAACACCCATTAAATGGAAACAACTTATCAGTTTATGGTTGATCAATACCGTGTTATTCCGTGTATCGTATTACTGTGTGTTCTTTAGTATATTGTTGTAGAACTCAGTAATGTATAATGTACTTATTTTTGAACGATTTTCGTCAAATAATTTTAAGAATGAACACAAAACCAGGTTTTGTTTATCTTATCGTTCCCCAAAGTAGTTAGTATTTCAAAAGGGTCCCATAGAAAAAAAAAAATTACAGATGGGTTTCTTTAAGGAATTCTGAATGGTGATCACTGGTATGAACAAAGTTTAAAGTCCCGAAATGAGTAATTAGGGTATAACATGGCTCACATCAGTGTACAGCTTGCATACAACTGTATAAGAAAATGGAGATTCTAACAGCTTCATATATGTTCTGCATTATTAACTTCATCGTTAACAACAGTTCAGCACACACAACTGTTAACGTACATGAATAGAACATAAGGAATGAAAATTATCTGAAACATTCACCAGGTATTTATGTTAAACAACTTACGGAAGACAGAAGACGAATGTAGGAACCCGATTTTCACTGTCGTGTTTGCGTGTTAGACCTCAACCTAGCCTGCTAACCCGATCTAATATCAGTCTTCCACGCGTCAACTGTCTGCTCAAATGCCGTCTGTAAATTAGTTGTTCCTTTTCCGTCAGTGTGATAAAATGACATTATTAATATCTTTGTAAATATTTAATAGAGAACGATGTAATTTTGGCTCAGTGAACTCATAAGGAGGAAGAGGAGGACGAGATTGCTCATGCATCAGTTTGTTTTATTGGGCCGACCACGATCAGAACCGTTATGGGAAGAAGTTCTAAATGAAGAGAGGTGTAATATTATTTTATTCCAACATTTTTAGACCTAGAGGTCTAATATTATTTTATTCTAACAAATTTCAGCTACCAATGTCTATGCTTATTAACAGAGTAAGCGAAAATTTTGCGACAGCCATTGTGTGTGAGACGTTTTACGACGGTCGATACAGCAGTTTATAAATTGGCCAGCTGTGTGGTTATAGCGTTATTACCAAGCTATTACATTTCTAATTGTGGGGCCTGATGGTCTAGCGGTACCGGCAAGGTAGCTCAGCGTGTTTAGAGCGCTGGCTGTCCCCTGTCCCCTGTAACGAAGAAGACTGAGTGAAGTAGTCAACTATAAACTTGAAGGGGTGTCACGCTACGTCCGCACAGAGCAAATGACAACAATAACGGCGAACAAAATAAAGGGGTGGAAAAAGCGATAAAGCGCTTGATTGGTCATCTAAAAGTAGCGGGTTCGAATACCGATCCGACCTCTGACTTTTCAGTCCATATTCTAATCTATCCTATACCTATCAGCAATGTGGGGACTCGCCAAAAGCAACGCATAGTTCGGATTCCATGTTAAAGTGTAGGTCTCCTCTATTCCGGTTGGGTAACTGGGATAGGTTAGGGGCCTTCAAGTCGATAAACTGGCGTCCAGCAGGAAATCCTGCATCAGGCCAGTGATCCACACAAAATTATTATAATTCCTAATGCAACAAACATGTCAGCAATCGTTTATCTCTTTCCATACGAGGTGTGGCTAGAAAAAAACCGGACTAGTACTGGTGAAACAATAAAACGAATGCAATAAGGCTGAAAGTCGCGTGGCCTGTCACGTGACTCTCGCTCCGCCTACTGCTCGAGTTTCATCTGCCTCCTGCACTCAGTCTGCCCGTGGCGTCTGTTTTAAGTAGTTGACGTTTTGTCTGTGCGTCGGAAAATGTTGAGTGTACAGAAAGAACAGCGTGTTAACATCAAATTTTATTTCAAACTAGGAAAATCTGCAAGTGAAACGTTTGTAATGTTACAACAAGTGTACGGCGATGATTGTTTATCGCGAACACAAGTGTTTGAGTGGTTTAAACGATTTAAAGATGGCCGCGAAGACACCAGTGATGACACTTGCACTGGCAGACCATTGTCAGCAAAAACTGATGCAAACATTGAAAACATCGGTAAACTTGTTCGACACTTTCCTTGTCAACTCCTGTTAACTCAGACACTGCTCTGATTGTTAAACGGCGATCTTGTCGAACAAGTTTACCGATTTTTTCAATGTTTGCATCAGTTTTTGCTGACAATGGTCTGCCAGTGCGAGTGTCATCACTGGTGTCTTCGCGGCCATCTTTAAATCGTTTAAACCACTCAAACACTTGTGTTCGCGATAAACAATCATCGCCGTACACTTGTTGTAACATTACAAACGTTTCACTTGCAGATTTTCCTAGTTTGAAACAAAATTTGATGTTAACACGCTGTTCTTTCTGTACACTCAACATTTTCCGACGCACAGACAAAACGTCAACTACTTAAAACAGACGCCACGGGCAGACTGAGTGCAGGAGGCAGAGGAAACTCGAGCAGTAGGCAGAGCGAGAGTCACGTGACAGGCCACGCGACTTTCAGCCTTATTGCATTCGTTTTATTGTTTCACCAGTACTAGTCCGGTTTTTTTCTAGCCACACCTCGTATACTAATGATAAAATGTTTTCAATTCGATAAAGAAATGATGAACTTCTGTGTCAGACGAACACTTCAGTTTATTCTAACTCTACACTCAGAATTACTTGGTCCACATTGGTTAACATTTTACACAGCAAATAGTAACCTCACAACCTAAACGGGATTCAAATGCGGAAGGTTGTTAAAATAAGTCAAAATCTGCTGTGGAATCCGAAATCAAACTGAAAAAGTCATGTTTCCGGAATCGATTATGACCAAAGAGAGGCAGAATTATGCAGTTTTATATGGGAGCTTATGCAGACGTACTGACTGATGACATAGTCTATTCGAGATAATAGAAAGAAAAAATATTGCAGCCATAGCAATATTCGCTTTCTAACAGTGAATTAAAGGTTGCGAATTAATTTTAGGATAAATTTTGAAACTCTGAGATATTTATTTTGCTTAACACTGCACAAAAGTTGCTGGGCTGGAAATACATGGACGAAGATCAGATTTGTCTTCAGAACTCTCTCGATTCTAGAGAGTATCGATTATAGGATAAAGGTACTAGCAAAATTGAATAACTGAAAGATGCAATGTCAGATGTCACAGCTTAGCTCTGCATCTAACGGTCCGATCATCAAAAACAGAACATCTCAGAGTTTTAGAAAGCAACAGCTCCCATAGCACATTTCCTGACCACCTAATAGCTCACAATCGCTGCCCTGCTACAATAGAGACAGACTTACGAATACTAAAACCCAGTCAGAGCCTATACAGCAAACTGACCATTGAGGAAACTATCCACACGCACAAGGCAATAGCAGAAGGAAGAAAATTTTACTTGCACATGGGTGAGAACTACGTACACGAACTAAACACAATAAAGCAAACAGCAGTAGAAAATGATTATGATACCCATATGGTAGACAAATTAAACCAAAAATATGTATACAATACAGAAATGAACATACCCCCCCCCCCCACACACACACACACTCACAAGACCTCACCCAACGCAGAACACACAAAAAAAAACACAAACAATGATCACATGCAAGACACAACAGAGCAAAAACATACACACAAAACGAAGTGGCACATACCTAAAGTAACAAATTTGTTCACAGAAAAGGCTACATAGTAAAGAAACAGGGACACCAAACAGGACACAGGACAGCGAACACAGCACAGAAAATGATCAGAACATAAGAAACACCTACAGATAAATTTAACAGATGAAACTCACATGCAACACTTGCCCCTCAGTATACATAGAACAGATATGCAGGAACTTTAAAAACCAGATATTCAGAACATCTCAGAGTTTTAAAAAGCAACAGCTCCCATAGGACATTTTCTGACCACCTAATACCTCACAATCGCTACCCAGCTACAATAGAAACAGACTTACGAATACTAAAACCCAGTCATAGCCTATACAGCAAACTGACCATTGAGGAAACCATCCACTTGCAGAAGGAAAACAGGTCATAAATACGACACCTTACAAAGGCACACTCTTTAACACATTAAGGGAACTTTACAGATACAGTTAAATAGTGTACACACATAAACACACACACACACACACAAATGTAAAATGTAAAAAAAAAATTCAAAATAGGCGCCAAACTCGCTGGTGAACAAATGACGCTGACTGGTCTGGGCACACAACAACCACTATTACAGTGTGTTTTGGTGAAGTGTAAAGTGCTTTTTACAACCAAATTTCTGAAAATAAGTGTTATATTTACGTGTGCTTCACAACAGCTCATTAGGCTGCTGAGAAAAAAGGGCTTGCCACACAAAAACGTAAGTAAAAACGAATGTATGAGCGACATATTGCGACAAACTAAATTACGTCTAAAGCCTAAAATGATAGGTTAACTCCCAACAAAATTTCGCATCAACATCGTTTGGTTGCATGTGACAAGCTACCAGAACGAAATAACACTCCAGTGGTTCTGCAAAACCATGAAAAACCGAATGTAGAGATATTAACAAACAGCAAGAAATAGTTGTTGGAACTAAATATTTGTGTAATTTTGTGATCATGTTTCGTAGAAATGCTCACATTACAGATTATATAAAACAGAAACCCACTGGTGATAGCACAGAATTGCTGAAACATGTTTGGGAACTTTGATAAAACGATGCTTTACGTAACTGGCTGACCATACATCCAACAATTATATGTTTTTAGTATTTTTTTGGCGGATTGACTTCGTGGTTGTTTTACACCCTTAATGGGATCATACCATTGTGCCCTACTCAATTTGCTGCTCTGAATGAACAAGGGAAGGTGTTAGTTTGTTATAACTTCAGCCAACACAGTGAACGTAGTTTCTGTTTTTTTTTTTTTTTTTTTTTTTTCTGGTCCACCTGTAATGATATTCCTTGCTGTGTGCAAGCCCTATGTACGGTCTTACTGTAGCTTCTTGTTAGCTAGCAGAAGTATTTGCGTGTTACAAGTGTCGGAGCTAACTGCATAAAGATCCCTTCGCTGACAGTGCTGTTAAGAATGTGCATAGAAATCCACCCTCCTCTTCCTTAAGTAACCGTATCAATAAATTTGTTCTGTTTTTGGTAAACCATTAGTAAATGGAGAAGTAGAAGCTTAAAGGCTAACAAATGTTTATTTCATGGCAGACTGTTGGCTTCTACTTTATCCCCCATTTACACTTCGCTGTTTCTGTACACCGTCTTTGATTACTAACAGACAGGACCTCTTCGAGAAATGAATCGCAAGCGATTAATGAAGCTCATTCCCGGCACTTTTCAAATAATTTATTGGGCCAAACATAAGCAAATTCTTTTAACAAATTTACACGACACTGGACACTGTGAAACTGGTATTTAAAAAAGCACTGCCGGCTCTTAACAATGGGTATATTAGCTTCCCGAAACCATGGCATATGGAAGAAATTACATTCCGAAAAATAATAAGTCATACAGGGTGTTCGGAAATTCCGATTAAAAACTATTAGGACTTGTAGAAGTGAGTAAGTACAGTATATTTCGAATAGGAACCCATATCTAGAAATACAGGTTTTTAAGTCATCCACTTCTGCTTGAGGAACTGAATTAGTCGTGACGCAGTAGAATTATTATGTAACAATTCGAAAGGAAATGTAACGAAAAACTCATTTATCACGTCAGTACATTTCTCTGTACTAAGTATTACGTGTTTACAATAATATAAACCAAAAAAGAGGCCAGCATACTGTACGTACAGAACAGTACTGATATATTACAACAGAGACTCGATATGGCGTCCATCAACGTTGTTACAGACGTTGTACATACAAAGCATGTTCTGGTACACACTCTCCATCCCACCTCGTCTCTCTTCAGTTTCTAGTGCAGCGGCCAGAGCTCGTACCAGCAGTTCTTCTGTTGTCCCTACAGGAGTCTCGTAAATTAAACTTTGCAAGGCAGACTTTAAGTGACATCAGGTAATCGCCTGACGTGGTACACTCCATTCTGTCTACCCTATTTGCACACCAGGACAAGCCATTCAGACTTATCTCTTTCCCTCAGCAGACGTGGACGTGTTACACATTTGAGTTGAAACCGTTGTAGAAATTAAACGGTACGTTTCCAGACTTCTGTTCCTATTCAGTATATTATGTACTCATTCACCCTCTATCCGCTTTATTTTGTGACTGGAATGTCCGAACAACCCGTATATCAATGATAATCGATGTTACTAACAGAAGGGTTTAATGCAACTGTTTTGTGACACCCTACCCAACTGAATCAGTACGTGTATCCGGGCCAGAGGAGTTTGAGCGTATACTGCCAAGTTTTCTGTATTCTGACTATTTTATAATTACCAATATAACATCACATATCCTCTGAAACCGTGAAGTTTCATTTCACTTCCAAACTCCTTCTGATTGTTTTACTCTTACTGGCGACCAATGTATCATTCGCACAACTGGTCTTTACTGCCAGTAAAATATGGGATCTTGTTATCTAAAATTCAACTGTAAACATGCGGTCTGTAGCTAGATCATAGTTCACATAATGTTACTTTCACTGTGGCAGCATGATGTGAGTAGAGCGTATGTGTACTTGTACGAAAAAGCTGGAAGAAGGGCATATCGCTGTCTCTGTCCTTTCCAGAAATCAACAACGCGTTTGCCCTCTCCAGGACTTTACATGCTGAAACCAACACAGTGGCACTGTGTCCCGAATGGGTAATAAATGTGACTTGAAAATAGTAATTTCTGTCGATTCACATAGACGAAAACTGTAGTGTTGACACTTTCTCTAAACCTGTAGTCAATAAAAATTATAATTCAGATATCTGGTGATACACCGGTGGATATCTCCATCGTCACGGACCTTAGCCTGTGAAGTAATTATTGCTGTGGATATCCGCAGATACGACCTGAGAATGTAGCTTGCATCTCACGAGTATATTTAGTTACGAAACTTCTGCACTTTTGTGTAATGGGTATTCCCAACGTTTCACTTTTTCTTCCTTTTATTCAAAACGACATTTGATACTACGTATCTTATCACTGCTTTTCATGTGAGGCTTGATTGTGGTTTTATGCCACCACTGAAATTTCATTTCGCCTTCCATGTCATTGCCGTGTCGGTGCGCATGCGACAGCTCGCACAATCTAAAACAAGTAAGTTTCAAAAGGCTGCGAATAAAAAAGGAATTCTTCCGTGCTCCTTCCTTGGTTTCGATTGCTGAGAGTAAAGTGGGGACAAATGTTTTTGATAGTCCTTGGGATAGAGACCATCATCTATAAAAATCGTTGTGAGGCGACATATAAATGATAAATAGCCGCAGAAAGTTGCTCAAATGTTAACGTTATATTCTTTAGGCTTTTATCTAGAAGTCCCGTCCTCTCGTTTTCAAATATCTTTACCTGTTGTCGAGAAACACCCGTAAAACGTGGTTTTTTGGTTACTAAACGAAGCCGCATATTTAGAGATGGCAAACGGATGTGAATGTTTGCGATATGCTTCTATGATCTGCGTGTTGAATATCCTTGAAAATTTTCTTATTCGCCTTTTTTTGTTCTCTGATAGGAGTTTTCTTTCGCTGATCCGTATGTCGACTCTTAACTTTAACTATACGTCTACATTAAAGGAGAGCGCGAAACTACACACATCGTGAAAAAAGACATAAATTAGATACACTATTACCCTTTTTTCATCTTGTAAGTAGGCTGTTTAGGTTTTTATATTGGTAACGCCACATAGCGCTCTGTATGAAAATCTCTGGCTGTGCTGTGTGCAGTCTGTGGCTGGTTGGCATTGTTGTAATACTCGCCATTGCAGCGTTGGGCAGTTGGCTGTTAACAGCGCGTAGCATTGAGCAGTTGGAGGTGAGCCGCCAGCAGTGGTGGATGTGGGGAAGTGAGATGTCGGATTCTTGAGAGCGGATGATGTGGACGTGTGTCCATCAGAAACAGTACATTTGTAAGAATGGATGTCATCAACTGCTATATATATTATGATTTTTGAACACTATTAAGGTAAATACATTGTTTGTTCTCCATCAAAATCTTTCATTTGCTAACTATGCCTATCAGTAGTTAGTGCCTTCAGTACTTTGAATCTTTTATTTAGCTGGCAGTAGTGGCGCTCGCTGTTTGCAGTACTTCGAGTAACGAAGATTTTTGTGAGGTAAGTGATTTGTGAAAGGTATAGGTTAATGTTAGTCAGGGGCATTATTTTGTAGGGATTATTGAAAGTCAGATTGCGTTGTGCCAAAAATATTGTGTGTCAGTTTAAGCACAGTCATGTATATTTTTTCTAAGCGGACGTTTCAATCTTTACGATGAAATCTATCAGATTACTGTTTGTACGTGACGCTGTGCACATGACATCCGCAGGTAATGTTTTTTTGCTCTCGTCAGACACTACACATCTTTATCTCAGTTCATTGTACGTCGCTTTTTTAGTTCTTTTATTGTATTACTCTGTGTACGAACGTTGTTGTGAAAGCGATTTGTACGTTTGTGATGTTAATTACTTACAAAGTTCACACATGTACAGTTCCTATTGCTGCTGTAATGTAATGACAATTACTATTGTATTCTGTACTGTGTTTGTGCGTATGTCTTGATATAAGTGTATATTCTGTCAGAAACTATCTAGACAACATGTAAATAACCACAATATGTTTTGTTACAGATGTGGGCAATATACAATGAAAAGCCAAAGGCATAATCATACTGCTGCAGTTAAGATCGCATATGAGCGGTATTTTGGCAGCAGAGTTGGGGACCAAGATAAGCCCTTTGCTCCTGATCTAAGCTGTGGCACTCCTCATCTAAGTTGTGGCACCTGCAAAAGTGGCAGCAGGTTTCTCGAATCTCAGTGACATTTGTAGTACCAATGGGGTGGCGCCAACTGAAGGATCATGCCACTGGCGGCCTTTTCTGCTTGATCAAGGAGAAACGATATTGTAAAAATTCAAAAAATTCCAGACCTGCTATCAGGCATGTGGCCAGTTCCTCATCACCTCCTATGCCACGGAGTGACTGGACGACATAAACAAGGAACGAAACAGCAGCAGCAGCTAGCCCAGCGTATGTTGCTCTGGTTCCAAAGTACTTGCCATCACAAACAACATTACGCAGGATGAACTGAAAGACATCTGTAGGGACTTCAATCTTTCACAGGCACCGGCTTCGCGTTTCCACGGATGGGATTCGCTCGCTTAGAATGTTAAAGTGACTGCATGCAAGAGGCGCCTTTTTCTCTTTCTCCATCGAGCTTTTGTAGTGTACGGAAATCTAGTGTTTCTTTTGAGCACTGTGTCATGTTCACAACACTGAGGAATGTAGACTTTATTGACTCCTCG
Source organism: Schistocerca nitens (assembly GCF_023898315.1). Classification (NCBI taxonomy): domain Eukaryota; kingdom Metazoa; phylum Arthropoda; class Insecta; order Orthoptera; family Acrididae; genus Schistocerca; species Schistocerca nitens. Next base: position 181,235,084 of record NC_064622.1, on the reverse strand, counting down.
AAGTCAAGTTTAAAGAATCACTTCCGTCATACTGGTAATACATATCCTTCAGTTTCAGTCGGATACTCGGTTAACAGTCAAGATACTTATGAAGATATACGAGATTTGCTCATTTACTTACACTATGGTACGTGTAACTGAAAATAAAAGAGCTATTGACTGGTATGCAGCCAGGTTGCATGAAATACTGCTGCTTTCTTTACGAGAGCGATAGTCGCAACGAAAAGGCACATTGCTCACTTAAAGAGTGGTCTTAGTAAAAATCCTACATTACACGTAAAATAAACTCTGAAAGTATAATTTTCCCACCCCTGCATATTAATATGATGATAATGAAAATATTTGTAATATCGTTCGGTAGAGAAAGAGAAGCTGTGGCACACATGAAGCCCAAGTGCTCCAATATCAACCGTGCAAAGATGAAAGAGAGAGTTTACTGGCTCCAGGTAAGACAGCATAAGAAACCTACACGTGGCACCAAATCGTTAAGTGAGACTGAGAAAAAAAGGGCATGAAATGTCTTCAAGTCAGTGGTTACGCACTTTCTTGGAAACCTCAATCGTGGTGACTATAAAGAGATTTGAATAACACGATAAGACGTTTCCAACTTATGAAGCGTCATATATTACCAAACTCACATTTCCTTGATTGTCATCTTGACCCGATGCGGGACTAGTAAACCCCACACATCATGTTTTTAGTGATGGTGGTTCCTCCGCCCTCTCTGCCGTTGAGGTGTCACTAATCACCCTCTTTCGTCTTCCAGGTCGCTGACCATCCCAGATGAGAAGTATAGGTTGGTAACTGAAAGACCCCTAGCCCTTGAAACCTAATAGCATCAGGGTCGGAAAGAAACAAGAGGTGGCCGAGAATGGTCAGATAGGAAAGATAAAAGTGAGGAGCCTGGCATAAGTAAGTGGAAGCAATGCCAGGACTCAGCTCGGGGTCCCGTGGTCGCCAGCCACGTGCTCACTAGGTGTGAGTCCCTGGGGGAGTAAGAAATGTGTGACTTATGGCGTTTCTTTTTGTAATAGAAAGGTGTTACTTTTGGCGTTTCTTTTTGTAATATAAGTGCCGTATGCATATAGGCCTAACACTCTGATCTTTATTTCCAGTTTTTCAGTAACGTGTTCTATTTCATAACGGCCATAAGACCGAAATTGTGGTAGGGAAAATAACTATTTTTTACAGTCAGTGGTGACTAAGGTGTCCTTTATCAGTTATCTGAATTTCGGTTTTCTGATGGTAAAGAAAATAAGAATTTATTCATCAAAATCGCAAGGGAATCAAATCGTGTGCGTCGTAGTTTACCTCTGCAGTAATGCGAGTGCGTTTCATTTCTATTCGAATACTTCCAGGAAAGGCTAAAATTAAAGGCTAAAGTAGCAGAAATTCATACATAAATTTCGGGAAAGGAAAGGAACAAGAAAGCGACAGAGCGTTTTGAAACAACGATGGCAGGTGCGCATATCTTAAACTAGGTTCTTTGTGGTGAGATTATTGAATTCAGTTCCGAAGCTTATGGAAATGTGGGATGATCATAACTGCGAAAAGTTGGAGAAAAGGTTCCTTCCGCCACAACGCATAAAGAATGTCTGCCTTGTCTTCTAAAACTGTAAAACGGAGGGAAAGGTAGAAGGATTAACTGAAAGAGAGAGCGGAAGATGCGAAGAGGTCATAGGATTTTCTTCCGTTTCGGGAGTTTCCTGCAGTGTAATATCCGTTCTTAAGTCTATAAATTATTGTATACCCACTTGACTTGGTGGAATCCTCTGAGCATCTCACATAAAACTTTATATCAATCCGTTTAAATTGTAACTTTAATAACACTAGCTACAATTTTTACTGCAGTTGCTGTAGTTTCACTCTTTATATATACGGAGATTTCCTGAAATCTCCTCGGACTATGGAGTTGAGACTTCCTTTCAAAGAAATACTTATTACCACAAAAGAATCGTCACAACGACTTGCTCAGCAACTGCAATGAATGGTGTTTATCTTTTTTCTATCTACAGGGGATAGGAAAAATAATGTGGACACCTGTACTTACTTGTGAATGCTTTCATTAATAAGGGGTAGGTGCCCGTTTGCCCGTAATATAGCTGCAATTCTTCTTGTAATACAGGCATATAATGATTGTATAGTGGAATGTAATGCCACTCTTCGATCAGAATGAGGGAGGCGGAAATCTGCTCCAATGCCGACCTACGTGCTTAGTCGTCGGGATCACGCAATCATTATTGTAGGCTTCTTTTTGCGTTCTGCCGACGTAAACCAGTACCGATGTTGGAAATAACGATACCGTTGACTCGTCGGACCATATGAGGTGTTTCCACTGATCAGCTGTCCATGATTTATGCTCCTGACACCATGTTTTACGCTTCTTTGTGTTGGTTGTCGTCACTTATGGTTTCGGTATAGCAGCTCGTCCATGAATATTTGTCTTACAGGGTTCTCGGCGGGCAGTGTCGATAGATACGGGATCTCGAAGATGGGTGTTGAGCTCTGCAGTCACTTTAAACGCCGTAGTTTTGTGTTGACACAATTCGTGTCAGCTCACGACGATCTCTGTCATTTAGTATTGATTTGCACCCACTACTACGTTTACAACAAGCAATCTCATAACGTATTTCCCGTCAACGTACATTCTCCATAGATCAGCAGCATTTCTACCATATCTTCATGTGTGTACATTATACTGTACAGTATAAGTTCCACAACACAACGTTTATTCACAATGTGTACTACCTCCGTGCCGTCACTAGATTACTCTGATGCACGACTACACTGGCAAGCTGTGTGCTTCACGCCAAAGCAACAACAAATGGGATGCTCGGAGGGTGGTGGAGTACAGGAGTTTGCATGGGTTGCAAATCATAAACAAGACGAAGTGGTAACTGTGGCAGTAGTGGTAACTACGTTGGACACTTGACTAGGTACAGCCAGGCCCTGCGCGACAGGCACAATGGGTCATATAACGCATTAGATAAACCTTATTTTGGGTGTGCAGGATGAATAAGACAACCTGACGGATGTACACCGATCGGTACTGGTCATATTGTGTACGTAGATACGTAAAACGTGCAAGAGGGAAACCATTATGTGCTTATGAGAGTTGATGGCAGCAGACCGTATTATTCGTTTCGGACCTCTTGATAAGTATGGAGGTGTGGTTACACATGTCAATAACATCACGATTACGGGCAGCATGGGGTTCACCCCTGAGCCTCAGGACGTGCGCTAGCAGCGCATGTCGGGTGTTTCAAGCGTCAACTTCGCGTCTCAACATCTCGGGATTTAGTGGGAATATTGCGATGCAATCAACGCCATTGTGTATGTGCTATGTCATGCTATGGATTGCTGAAGAAAAAATATAGGAGGTCCATGTAAAAAAAAACATAAGTTTGTGTTAAAAAACACATATGCTTTCATTTTAGAATGTTTCCAAATATGTACATTCATGGGCCCCAGCCCTACATTGATAACGGTGAAAGTCGTTTTCCAATATTTGTTATTGTTCCAGAGATATTTTGGGTGGACAAGATAGCTGGGACACCCTGTATAAAAATTCGGTCTGCGCATGTTGCTGTTCGGAAAACTTTATATGTGGTCGGTGGACTGATTTGAAATTTTGACACACGTTGCATGTAAATACTCGCATTTTTCCGTACACCGATGTTTCAAATTTATGTAGTATTTAAATAAGTATGCAATATGCAATGGGGAATCTAGGCTCTCATGACCATTCGGACGGACATAGGCTATATATATATATATATATATATATATATATATATATATATATATATATATATACGTGTGTATGTAAAGGTGAAATATTGTTACAAAAATGTCGAAACATACTTACAATTTTACACGAATACTGTAACTAACAGTCAGACCTACAGGAGGCTATATATTTTTATTATGTCTTAATGTATGTGTAATATGCAAAGAGTAAATATAGCTACCAAAAATATGGAAAAGTACTTCAGTTATATACTTCAAAGCTTTACACATTATTTTAACATACGTTTGGACGAATACGTGATACATATTTCATAATGTACATAAGATGTAAATGTATATACATACTGTGTAATGGTGAAATGTTGTTAGAAAAACTTTCGTGAAGATCGTGACCGATTTGCTTCAAATTTTAGACGGTATTAAACATTGAGAAAGACCTAAACCATATAATTATTAAACAGAAATGTACAGGTTTTCTATTAAAACGGACAGTGAGGAAGAAAATACTTTAATTACTATAAAAAACAATCTTGATCACGATTTATTTAACAAGGTGACCGGTTTCAACCACTACTGTGGTCATCTTCAGACCTATAAGTTGTATACAAAGCTCTAATTAGAGGGCTACATACATTAAACAAAATACATAAAGTTATAAAGCTATAAAACTTTGAATTACCATTGAGTAGGAACCTCTTTCTGTTGAAGAATCGCTACTGGAGAAACCAGTGCACGTCTTACTATATATAATGGAGGCTCCACCCACTTCTGACTGCATGATGTCATTATTAACCAATGAGTTATAAGTCGAATTACAATTTAAAATTTCTTAGTTAAAAGAACATTGTCAAGAATTAGAAATAAATACACACTAAACTTAGCTTATTAAACAGCTATTGTCAATTAAGAAGCGTTAAAAATATTTAAATATGTAGGAAAATGAACTTTGGTTTGGCAGTACATGGGTTGCCCTCTCAAGGCCTGCCAGTGAACCATTTGGAACCACTGGTTGCTATGGTGAAGTTAGACGCCGTTGCAAAGATGAAGCAGCATGCTTTTTTCACTGAAGTTATTGTAAGGTCGATAGTCGAAGTAGTGGTTGCCATGGTGAGGACAAACACCAGTGCAAAGATGTGGCAGCAGGCTTCTTTCCAACGAAGTTGTTGCGAAGTTGAATGGCAAAGACTGTGGCGTCAGACGATGTATTATTGAGCAGCAACTTGACTTTATTGAAACGAAAAGCGTAAGCTACAATAATCTGTAGCTGACATGTATACTACATGCTGTCCAAATACAATATGAAGTAGTTGTCCGTATGTATGAAATATTATCTATGAAGTTGATATGTAGATTACATGTGCTTTTTTAAGGCATTGCTATTCCTCAAGTTATATGCCAGTAATATAAGCAAATAAAAATGAAAGAATTTAAAATTATAAAATTATGAGCCAGTGTCAAAAATAAAACTATGTGAATTAGCAATATGCAGTCTAAAAGCATAAAAGCAAAATTCTAAAACAGATAGTCAATCATAAAATAATGTTCGGTAAAAGACAATTACAATGTGAAGATAAAATATTTGCTAAAAGTCTTTATAATTAAAAGAATATATATATATATATATATATATATATATATATATATATATATATATATATATATAACCTTTCAAGACAAAGGACAGAAGAGTAAACATTCTAAATCAGATCATCGAAAAGCTCAAAGAAATGTTTGTCTTTGAACTGAAGTTGTTCGTTTAAAACAGATAATGGATTACTTTTGTGAAGTGAAAAAATTTCAATTTCTTCTAAGGTATTTAGCAGTGGTCCTTTTGGCACAGTATGTAATATTTTCAAATTGCTAGAAATGCAACCCTCAGAATGATTGTATCCATCAAGATGTTGACCAAATATTGTCTTGAAAGGTTAAAAAAAATAAAAAACTAAAATAAAATAACTGGCATATAACTTGAGGAATAGCAATGCCTTAAAAAAGCACATGTAATCTACATATCAACTTCATAGATAATATTTCATACATACGGACAACTACTTCGTATTGTATTTGGACAGCATGTAGTATACATGTCAGCTACCGATTATTGTAGCTTACGCTTTTCGTTTCAATAAAGTCAAGTTGCTGCTCAATAATATATCGTCTGACGCCACAGTCTTTGCCATTCAACTTCGCAACAACTTCGTTGGAAAGAAGCCTGCTGCCACATCTTTGCACTGGTGTTTGTCCTCACCATGGCAACCACTAGTTCGACTATCGACCTTACAATAACTTCAGTGAAAAAAGCATGCTGCTTCATCTTTGCAACGGCGTCTAACTTCACCATAGCAACCAGTGGTTCCAAATGGTTCACTGACAAGCCTTGAGAGGGCAACCCATGTACTGCCAAACCGAAGTTCATTTTCCTACATATTTAAATATTTTTAATGCTTCTTAATTGACAATAGCTGTTTAATAAGCTAAGTTTAGTGTGTATTTATTTCTAATTCTTGACAATGTTCTTTTAACTAAGAAATTTTAAATTGTAATTCGACTTATAACTCATTGGTTAATAATGACATCATGCAGTCAGAAGTGGGTGGAGCCTCCATTATATATAGTAAGACGTGCACTGGTTTCTACAGTAGCGATTCTTCAACAGAAAGAGGTTCCTACTCAATGGTAATTCAACGTTTTATAGCTTTATAACTTTATGTATTTTGTTTAATGTATGTAGCCCTCTAATTAGAGCTTTGTATACAACTTATAGGTCTGAAGATGACCACAGTAGTGGTTGAAACCGGTCACCTTGTTAAATAAATCGTGATCAAGACTGTTTTTAATAGTAATTATTTATAAGACATTGATCACTGCTGTGCCCATAATGTATTCAAAAGAAAATACTTTGCTGTAACAGTGTGAGGCTTTTTTTCCTTTGTAGCAGACAGTTTTAACTACTTAGTAGGGCATTTAAACAATTAGATTATTTCTCCCATACATATTCTTTCACAGTATGTAAGTTCTTAAACATAAATTGTATACACAACAGTATGCTGTTTTGCTTTCCTCCTTGCAGACGGTTTTCACAGAAAACAAAGTTGTATACTAAGGAATATTAATTAGGGACAATAACAAATAAGACTCGAGGTAAGAGAGGTGGCAGAGGCAAGAGAAGATGTATAGGCGGGTGGGAGGAAATGGCCGTTGGAAGCAAAAAGTAGAAGATGAAGAGAGGGAGGGGAGAGGAGAAGATAGATAGATCGAAGAGGTGATGGACAGCCAGAGGGGGAAGAAGTAGACGGATAAAGAGAGAGGGAGGAGAGCTGGACAGAGGCGGAGGAGGAGATCAGGACTTATATCCAATACATATACATATTGATTTTTCTTTTCTTTCTTTTCCATTAAACCAGACTGAACTAAGCAAAGCGTGGGATGGCACTGATAGTGCTGGATAAAAAATTTTACCACTTAGCAGTTAAATGCCTCTCTGTGAACTGTAATTACTCCTGTCCAGTCTCTCGTGATCCTTCCGGGGGAGATACGAAGAGGACTGTAGCATATTCCTGTATTTCTAATTTTATACTAGTTTTTGGAACTGGAGAAGTAGAGGTTTTGCAGAATAATTCGTCAGCTCTGTGACGGTCATCCGTCATCATGCAGGTAAAAGTATGCCCTAGGAACGTATAACAGACATGCGTTAGTGATATTATCCTCTAATTCTATGATCCGTCGTTTTTACCCTCATGGTAAACATTGAACGTTTGCCCCCTCCCAGCCCCGCTGGACTTTTCTCTACACGATAAATATTGGTTAGGCATTGAGCTAATTTCGCTGTCTATCCTTTGTAAATTGTAATACAACTTCCGTAAGATATGAAAAAATGACTAACATTGCATATTACATACAAAGAAAACGGTATTTTACCGAACGCGTTGGTCATAATAACGAAAGATTAATAAGGCTATTGGAAGTCATCTGAAAAAATAAGTACTGCCATAAGAAATTAGTATCATGATAGTTTCCGACAGAGGTGGTTATTTTAATCATTGTAACGTTGATCATGCTGTCGTAATGAAAATGGTAAGTCGTTCAAACCATCCGCTTTACTATCCTTTTCTGAAAACAAATATCTTTTAAAAATCGTTATCAATACGGTGCTCACTGTTCCAACACAAATCATCAGCTAGTCTTGTCGTTCAACACCGGTTATGCTTGTTCGAATATCGCTGGATCGTTAAGCACCTTGATGAAATATTGCTGCTTACAAACTTCATTTGCAAATACATTTTCAAATGCGGTATTTAATTTTTGGACTTTCTGCGTGTTGTCAAATCGGATTCGATGTTTGTATCAGCATGAGAATTGAACCTCTTGTAAAGCAGCATCTGTGAGGCGATGGTTTATGGACTATAACGTTCCTGAAAGTAACTGTCCTGCCGAAAGTCTCGACCTGAGACCAATGGAACACTTTTTGCATGAGTTAGAACGTCTACTTCGCTCCAGAGCCTAGCGACCAACATGAGTAATTTCTCTGGTCTCAGTTCTTGAGGAAGAATTGGATGCCATTCAAACTCAGGCATTCAGACATCTCACTGAAAGTATCACCAGCAGCGTTCGATCTGCCATAAAGGCGAAGAGTGGAGAAAAATGGTTCAAATGGCTCTGAGCACTATGGGACTCAACTGCTGAGGTCATTAGTCCCCGAGAACTTAGAACTACTTAAACCTAACTAACCTAAGGACATCACAAACATCCATGCCCAAGGCAGGATTCTAACCTGCAGCGCCTTTAACCGCACGGCCACTTCAGCCGGCGAAGAGTGGAGAAACTGCGTGTTAATGCCGCCGAATATTTCTGATCAGAAAGCGTAATTTCTTCGGTGCCCTTAGAGAAGAATGTGTAGCATGATGGTAATTCAGACATACTTCGTACTACAAGATCTATACTCCACTGAATCTGAAACAGTCGTTTGTTTACTGAGCAAATATTTTTCATCCCCCTCTTCCCCCCCCCCCCCCCCGGTAAGTGGAAGTATTCAATACTTGATCCTGACTGTAAATATTAACACCTCGTAGCATATGGTCCATCTGATTATATAGGCTGAGTCACCTGAGACGTAAGACGCCTTCTATTTCGAGGCGTGTCGAACCAGCTTTTTCGGCAAATTATAATGTGCAAAACTAACAATATGCAAACCTACACGTAAGTTTCTAGTGTGGTTAACTGGGTTAACTCTTTTATCAAGCGAGCCATTATATACGCTTATTAATGTTTACGTTAAAACTTAGCAGAAAATGTTAGAAAACTGCGCCCAAACCAACTGCGAAGTCCACCGGATCAGCAGTTTCTGTATAAATACCGCCACGTGGGACTCCCGAACTAGGTTCATCCGTTTCCACGATGTATTCACTCTGCGTGAACATCCGTGGCCTGGTGTCTCAATCTCGCTGAACTCCCTGTGTGGCTTTCGAGAGGCGAAATTTCACTGACAACATCGATTTTATGATGGTGGAGGCAGTCACGCTAGACTCTAAGCACAAGATATATTACTGGGAGGGAGCCGGTCAAAATTTAACGTTTGCAGCACGCGAACAGCGTGACACGTGATCGAGATCACACTGCCCTCAACGATTGCTCCACTGGCTCAGATAGCGTGGTGCGTGCGTTTCTAAGTTGACATGTTATCAAAAATTGGATGCGCGCTCTGCACATTAAGCTGGTACCACTGACGTCGGTAAAATACGCCTGAATAATCAGAGACCGTCATAACAAAATAGAGAACAAGATAGCCGCGCGGGGTAGCCGCGCGGTCTCAGGCTTCTTTTCACGGTCCGCAAGGCTCCCCTCCCCCCCCCCCCCCTCCCGCCCCACCGTCGGAGGTTTCAGTCCTCCCTCGCTCATGGGCGTGTGTGTTATCCATCATAGCGTAAGTTCGCTTAAGATAGATTAAATAGTGTAGTAGAATTACAAATTGTTTACAGATCAAGACACATAATCTTAAGTTAGTATGTCATAACGAAATCGCCGGAAGTGGATGAAGGCCAGTACTCTTATGCAAAACGGAGACTTGCTAATAATCAACGCGAGAAAGAATCAACACTGAGGCTGCTTTGAGACGTGGAAACTATTGGATGAAGCGTGCTTATAGATTATTAACAAGCCTGAGAATCAGATGTGCTTCTTTCTTTGCTTGGCAAAAGGGCGTGAACATTTGGTTGCAATATTATCAGCGTTTACCGTGTCACACCACGTAATTGCCATGTCTAGTTTTCGTACAGAAACATATTGTCACACTCACGTTTGATATAGTCAGCTGTTACTGGTTTTAATCCTATGATCATTTCCAGAGAATACGAGAAATATGTGCATTATGACTATAGCTCAGTGCCTCGAAGTTATCATCATCATCATCGTTATCATCATTATTGTTATTACTATTATTATTATTTCGATTGTAGAACATCATCCATCGTTGTCCGATGCCGAATTTTCATAATTCTCGATTGTACCATTTATCCCTTAAATCTCTTGATCTCACTCCTTTCATAAATCCCTTTTTCCAAATTTTCCTTGGCCTTTTACGTTTTCTGTTGTTCGCTGGTACCCACAACAGTCTTCTTCGGGAACCTGAATTCTTCTATCCGTTGGACATGAACACGCGCTATTAATTGCCTCCTCTCGATATCGGTTGCTAATGACCCTCCTACACGCATTAGTAATCGAATTTCTTTCCACTTATTTTCACTGTTCAGAAAATTCCCAGTGACCGTCTGAGAACATCCTTTTCGGTGGCCACAAACTTCCTTTTCTTTTTCTCTGTAACTTTCCATTTCTCATTGATAGTTTATTTCCGGTTCTTTCCTGTTTCGATACACCAAAGGGTTCCCTTTCGACTGTCTTCTAGCCTGGCCGGCCGGGGTGGCCGAGCGGTTCTAGGAGCGTCAGTCTGGAACCGCGCGACCGCTGCGGTCGCAGTTTCGAATCCTGCCTCGGGCATGAATGTGTGTGATGTCCTTAGGTTAGTTAGGTTTAAGTAGTTCTAAGTTCTAGGGGACTGATGACCTTACAAGTTAAGTCCCATAGTGCTCAGAGCCATTTGAACAATTTTTTCTTCTAGCCTGAGTTATTGGTTATGGAATTTCTTAATCATCTTTACCGGCGGTAATATCAGATTAAACCGGTAAAGATGATTAAGAAATTTAAGAACGAATAATATTACTCGTGCAACTACTGAAACTGCAGCATGCTCTGTACCGAGATGCATGCTGAGTAGTTCCGTCAGTATTTGAACGTATATTGTTTTCTGGGTATTGAGTTCGAAGCTCCATCACTTACACTCTTCGTTGTAGTTAATTAATCGTCCGTAAATTCCCTTAAAGTATACAAGCCGTTTCATCTACATCTTTACCCATTCCACTAGATTGACTTTTCGGTTGATTTATAGCTATGGCTATATATACTTTAAACAGGGTGGGTGACACACAAACCAGCCTTGATGCAAACCCTTGTTGAGAGAAAACTTCGATATAGTGCATTACAAAGATTTATTTTTGATGTTGTGCCATTATACAAATTTAGTGAGTTAAAGTGTGACTCAAAAAAATGTTTCAAATGGCTCTGAGCACTATGGGACGCAACTGCTGTGGTCATTAGTCCCCTAGAACTTAGAACTAGGTAAACCTAACTAACCTAAGGACATCACAAACATCCATGCCCGAGGCAGGATTCGAACCTGCGACCGTAGCGGTCTTGCGGTTCCAGACTGCAGCGTCTTTAACCGCACGGCCACTTCGGCCGGCAAGTGTGACTCATGTCAGAGTTCTATCAAGAGCTCTTATACAGGGTGTTACAAAAAGGTACGGCCAAACTTTCAGGAAACATTCCTCACACACAAAGAACGAAAATATGTTATGTGGACATGTGTCCGGAAACGCTTACTTTCCATGTTAGAGCTCATTTTATTACTTCTCTTCAAATCACATTAATCATGGAATGGAAACACAGCAACAGAACGTACCAGCGTGACTTCAAACAGTTTGTTACAGGAAATGTTCAAAATGTCCGCCGTTAGCGAGGATACATACATCCACCCTCCGCCGCATGGAATCCCTGATGTGCTGATGCAGCCCTGGACAATGGCGTATTGTATCACAGCCGTCCACAATACGAGCACGAAGAGTCTCTACATTTGGTACCGGGGTTGCGTAGACAAGAGCTTTTAAATGCCCCCATAAATGAAATTCAAGAGGGTTGAGGTCAGGAGAGCGTGGAGGTCATGGAATTGGTCCGCCTCTACCAATCCATCGGTCACCTTATCTGTTGTTGAGAAGCGTACGAACACGTCGACTGAAACGTGCAGGAGCTCCATCGTGCATGAACCACATGTTGTGTCGTACTTGTAAAGGCACATGTTCTAGCAGCACAGGTAGAGTATCCCGTATGAAATCGTGATAACGTGCTCCATTGAGCGTAGGTGGACGAAACAAAAATGAGCTCTAACATGGAAATTAAGCGTTTCCGGACACATGTCCACATAACATCTTTTCTTTATTTGTGTGTGAGGAATGTTTCCTGAAAGTTTGGCCGTACATTTTTGTAACACCCTGTATAGGTACAGTATCATATGCTTTACGAGGGCCTACGAACATAACATAGGTTTCTTGGCTAGTGTTTGATCTTTTCTCTACTACTACTTTAAAATAAAACACGTTTTCTGTGCAAGTCATATCAGTTCTGAATCCCAGCTGCTCTTCTTCCTCGTCGTATTTGTTACTGAAATGCTTCTGTAATTTCTACAATGCCTCTTTTGGAAATGGGCGATGCCCAGGTATCCTTTCACTGATTTAGTACAGAAGTGACATTTAAGAATTTATTTGTACCCCAGGCAACGTTTCCAATAGTTACCTCACTCTGCACTGGGGTTCTTCTGAACTTGAAGCTCGATAATTTTTTAATCTATGTACGGAAAAACTATGAAAACCGTAATGGAAAAATCATTCACGTTGTTTTCCAACTCTTAGAACCAATTAACTTTCCGCAGACGACTTTATCAGATAATGGTCGTGTTTTGGTATTACATGTGGTATCATGTAACGGGTTTCGCAAAAGTTTTTGGTCAGACAAGAAAGTGGTAGTGAGGGTCAACAACCGATTATATTGAGATGCGGAACCAGTGATAGAAAATGCATTCTTATTGTGTTATGGACATGCACAGCGTACACTGAATAACAACTTAGCCCATAGTAACTGTTCAAAACCAATGCATGTATTGCAACGGCGCATGCAGTTCTGCCGCACTCTAGCGAAGATGTCTGTAGCACGCTGCGGGGTGATAAACCGCATACATCACTGACTGCCAGACAGACGTACTGCAATAACTTAACCCATAGCATGAGTGTCGTGTGACTATAGCATTCACCACGCCAAAGTGTTAACCTTTGCCGCACGCACACTACTATCCCTGGTGTCTGTTATCCATTACATCAGCCAGCTTGTGATGTGTCCATGGTGAGGTGTGTTACTGTGTACAGTGCACGACGTGCAGTCAAAGATGGAACGTTATTCAGCACGAGTGTTGGTAAATATGTTTACAATGTACGGTGCGACCGGATGTAACGCCCGTGGCAGCACTAATGTGCAGCGAACACTCTACCAATAGGCGTGATCCTAGTTGGCAGATGTTTGTCTCTGTGGATAGCAACTTACGAGTGACGGGGTCGTTCACAACACGGAGAGCCAGCCAAGGTTCCCGTCAAACACATGCCCTAACACTGGACTACAAATTCACATTAAGTTAGCACTTCTTAACGTCGAGCTTCTTTGCAATAAACACTGACGATAACTTTGATATTCTATCCAACGGTCAAAACGGAAACACCATTACCAGTTGACATAACAGCAGCTGAGAAGAGTCCTCCACCTACCATCTTCTAAGGATGCCATGTGTCTGATGATGGTCATGTGACATGACCGAAACTGGTCACCCATGTTCTTGTAACATACGTGGTGTGATTAAGACTGAATTTTAAAAACCAAAAAATTTCATATAAGATATGATTTTATTTGTCTATAATTATTTTGTATAAATTCTTTATACGCACTGCTTTATATAATTCTGTACTTAAGTACCGTCCTGTTTCTATGAATATTACAGTTATCTGTGCATTTCACTTGTTTTCTTTCTTTAAATATCTACCGTTATCTGTTATTTGTAATCAACTGAATAACAGAAAGTGGTTAAGTTATTGAATATTTTATGAGTGTTGTGTACCTTATAGCTATAATGCAGTGTAGTTAATTTCTCCCTATCAGCTACTTGCCATCTCACTGATTTTTATTTATTTGTTTATATGTTTATGGTGGGCCCCTTCCCTGAAACCAAAATATGACCGTTACATGTAGCGTAACTTGTGTTAATATTTGATAAAACGTGTTTCTTATCTTTCTTTCTATTCTTAACATTGAACTAAACTTGTATTGTCTAACACTATTTTTTATCATCTTTATTTATTTCTACTATTATCGTTCTGGCATTTGGAAGGCTACCTGTACGCTATTCTACGTGTAATTTTCCTGTGGCACATTCTTCCACTCTGTCGGTTGTTCCTTTAGTGTGACAAAAAAAGACTCGTATGTTTTTGTTCTTTGAAACTATTCTGACTAATTTTACTGTTTTCATTGAAACTTTCTCTGGAGTGCGAATATTTAGAGTGACGATTAACTCAAAAGATGGCGTTAGAGGCTAATGTGGAAATAACACTGTTTGCGAGTCGTTACAAAGGACGTTTGCACTTGAAATAACGTAACTGGTTTTTCCAATTGTATGTTGTTAATATAATTTAAAATTAAAGAATAAACGGAATATATACATTTTAATTACACTTGAAATTGTGAGTGCGGATATATAAAAGCTCACCTGACTAAACTCCATGAGAATACAGCTGACAATAATTTCTTATGTTAAAACTGTAATTAACTACTACAAACACTCGCAGTACCGATTCCGTCACATTAACTACCGTCTTCAGCTATGACGTAAGTCCACAAATGTACTCTACACATAAAACAATACGGCTGGCTGCTGCATGTCGAAAAGTGGTTATATTTACTAGATGTATGTGACCGTATTTTGGCTCTTCAGAGTTGGAGAAAAGTTCATTACTTGAATTCTGCAATTCGTATTATTACTGTTTTTATAGCTTCTTCTCTAGCGCAGCAACATTTTGAGGTACCCATATACTACATTCTTTTATTGAAGGCTACCTGAAGCTGACCACAAAGTGAAAACATACAATAAATGAATAAATTAAATTTCATTATGATTGTGAAGGCGGTTTACCATGCTAGTCGTGACATTTCTGTAGATCGTCACCGTTTTATTAATCAGATTTGTCCATAGAGTGTTGCTGGAGCCGGCCTGAGTGGCCGAGCAGTCTTAGGCGCTTCAGTCTGGAACCTCGAGACCGCTGTGGTCGCAGGTGCGAATCCTGCCTCGGGCGTGGATGAGTGTCATGTCCTTATGTTAGTCAGGTTTAAGTAGTTCTAAGTTTTAGGGAACTGATGACCTCATACACTCCTGGAAATTGAAATAAGAACACCGTGAATTCATTGTCCCAGGAAGGGGAAACTTTATTGACACATTACTGGGGTCAGATACATCACATGATCACACTGACAGAACCACAGGCACATAGACACAGGCAACAGAGCATGCACAATGTCGGCACTAGTACAGTGTATATCCACCTTTCGCAGCAATGCAGGCTGCTATTCTCCCATGGAGACGATCGTAGAGATGCTGGATGTAGTCCTGTGGAACGGCTTGCCATGCCATTTCCACCTGGCGCCTCAGTTGGACCAGCGTTCGTGCTGGACGTGCAAACCGCGTGAGACGACGCTTCATCCAGACCCAAACATGCTCAATGGGGGACAGATCCGGAGATCTTGCTGGCCAGGGTAGTTGACTTACACCTTCTAGATCACGTTGGGTGGCACGGGATACATGCGGACGTGCATTGTCCTGTTGGAACAGCAAGTTCCCTTGCCGGTCTAGGAATGGTAGAACGATGGGTTCGATGACGGTTTGGATGTACCGTGCACTATTCAGTGTCCCCTCGACGATCACCAGTGGTGTACGGCCAGTGTAGGAGATCGCTCCCCACACCATGATGCCGGGTGTTGGCCCTGTGTGCCTCGGTCGTATGCAGTCCTGATTGTGGCGCTCACCTGCACGGCGCCAAACACGCATACGACCATCATTGGCACCAAGGCAGAAGCGACTCTCATCGCTGAAGACGACACGTCTCCATTCGTCCCTCCATTCACGCCTGTCGCGACACCACTGGAGGCGGGCTGCACGATGTTGGGGCGTGAGCTGAAGACGGCCTAACGGTGTGCGGGACCGTAGCCCAGCTTGATGGAGACGGTTGCGAATAGTCCTCGCCGATACCCCAGGAGCAACAGTGTCCCTAATTTGCTGGGAAGTGGCGGTGCGGTCCCCTACGGCACTGCGTAGGATCCTACGGTCTTGGCGTGCATCCGTGCGTTGCTGCGGTCCGGTCCCAGGTCGACGGGCACGTGCACCTTCCGCCGACCACTGGCGACAACATCGATGTACTGTGGAGACCTCACGCCCCACGTGTTGAGCAATTCGGAGGTACGTCCACCCGGCCTCCCGCATGCCCACTATACGCCCTCGCTCAAAGTCCGTCAACTGCACATACGGTTCACGTCCACGCTGTCGCGGCATGCTACCAGTGGTAAAGACTGCGATGGAGCTCCGTATGCCACGGCAAACTGGCTGACACTGACGGCGGCGGTGCACAAATGCTGCGCAGCTAGCGCCATTCGACGGCCAACACCGCGGTTCCTGGTGTGTCCGCTGTGCCGTGCGTGTGATCATTGCTTGTACAGCCCTCTCGCAGTGTCCGGAGCAAGTATGGTGGGTCTGACACACCGGTGTCAATGTGTTATTTTTTCCATTTCCAGGAGTGTATGTCCCATAGTGCTCAGAGCCATTTGAACCATTTTTGTTGCAGGAATTGCATCTCGCTATCATGAACATCACAACCCGCACCCGAACTCTAATTTACAGTGGGATCTCATACCTATAGGGTGACAGCATTACTCAGTTTTCTGAGACCGATACTAGACGTCTAGTGGTGGTGGTAGCAGCGTCCCACAATTAGTAGGCCTATGACTTGTCAGGGAAGAATGGTGAGCTGTTGGAACACGCTATAATAAAATTACCAACAATGATTGGATTATGCTTTGCAATTTGGAGAAGGTACTCGAAAGAGATTATACAATAATAGGATTAATAATGAAGCGACAAGTTGTGTGGGGAATGTATGATGATGGTTTTACTAGACTTATTTCAATTCATTTGTTAATGGAAGACCAAATCGTATCATTACAGATAATTATAAGAGCAATTTGACCGTACATGATCACAACAGTTTGATCTCAAACGACACCATCACATTTGGCCATAAGCTTCAAGAATAACATTTTAGTCATACAACTGGTAGCAAAATATGTGTGGCTGTAATGCTTCGCGCACGTTATATAAAAATCTTAATGAAACTGAAGTACGCACACTATTCAGCTACAATGATACAACAAAGAAGACGAAAAAACTGAATGCTAATTATTATCAATATAAAAAAATCAAGCATGTCGTGATAAATTTTTAAATTTACATTTACTGCAACTTCGCAACCGATGATACTGTCTGCTTGTGAATCGCTAAAGGCATTTACAAGTTAACGAATACTTTAAAACCAATGTTTACGTAAAAAAAATGGTTCAAATGGCTCTGAGCACTATGGGACTTAACAGCCGTGGTCATCAGTCCCCTAGAACTTAGAACTACTTAAACCTAACTAACCTAAGGACATCACACACATCCATGCCCGAGGCAGGATTCGAACCTGCGACCGTAGCAGTCGCGCGGTTCCGGACTGCGCGCCTAGAACCGCGAGACCACCGCGGCCGGCGTTTACGTAAAAACTTAACAGAATAAAAACATAAATAACTCATATCTATTACTGATTTATCTTAGCGCAACTGGCGCAATAAAGTGTACAGATCAAGTGGAGATACAATTGCAAGGAGACACATAATTCTTTAAAATAAACATTCAACACAAACCGCTGTAAAGGGAGGGCATACATGACATGGAAATCGATTAGTTTAAGATACATCAAAGTCTTCATATAGCATTGGCGCAAATGGTGCACTAAACCTCACAGAATACAACGGCAGCAATCTAACATCAATAGCTTCACATACGAGTATTTGGAATCGTCTAATAGACAAACTCAGCATTACCAGTGCAATAAACAATTTAACTTCTCAATAAAACATGAGTGCCCTTTGCAGCAAGCAATAACACCCGCAGATACAGACACAGGTAGACAAACGACTAGCCAAACGAAACACTAAATACTACAAAAAGCGGCAATCAAGAAATGAAGCTTCACGTTTGAAAATAGGTCATTCACTTGCATGAAAGCCGCATGCACTGTGATACACAGTTCAACAAGAATACTAGTAGATACACAGCAGCCAACACTAACACAGCTCAATGAACTAGACAAACATGACGCCAAATACATCAGGAAAGCCGGCCGGAGTGGCCGTGGGGTTCTAAGCGCTGCAGTCTGGAACAGAGCAACCGCTATGGTTGCAGGTTCAAATCCTGCCTCGGGCATGGATGTGTGTGCTGTCCTTAGGTTAGTTAGGTTTAATTAGTTATGAGTTCTAGGCGACTGATGACCTCAGAAGTTAAGTCGCATAGTGCTCAGAGCCATTTGAACCATTTTTGAACATCAAATGGTTCAAATGGCTCTGAGCACTATGGGACTTAACATCTATGGTCATCAGTCCGCTAGAACTTAGAAGTACTTAAACCTAACTAACCTAAGGACATCACACAACATCCAGTCATCACGAGGCAGAGAAAATCCCTGACCCCGCCGGGAATCGAACCCGGGAACCCGGGCGCGGGAAGCGAGAACGCTACCGCACGACCACGAGCTGCGGACTTTTGAACATCAGGAAATAAAACAACGTCATACGAAACACAGTGGCTGACAAAACAAAATCGCTCACACACGTGATTAACCTCTTGTAGCCGTAGCTGAGCACCATGCTAATCTGATCACTTGAACACCTACACCAACCGACACGGTCGTGGTCACAGTTCCAGTACACTATCTGACTGCTACCTAAGGCACTCCAGTTGGCCACGTGTTCCCTTCTTCTGTAGACCATCTCCAAACTGACTCTGCACCAGCTGACACTTGAGTCTCGCACCGCACTTGCGGCATGGCCAGCGACATATTGGTGTGGCTTAAATAACTCAGTGGTCAATATTAGTAAATATTAACGAGCAATAATATCGTCACTCGCAACGCAAATAGTCGAAATATGCAAAGTATAATATAAAAATTGACCTTGTTGTCGGCCTTCGGAACAATGGAAGTGAGCTGATAGATAAAGTGTGTATACTAGCCCAACTTGAATAAGTGGAGTAACTCACAGCTAGTGTGCAGGGCGCTTCTATGGAGTGGTGGTCAGGCTATCAAAAAAATTCAAGTGACAAAATCGAAATCATTTACTGTAAAACAACATAATTCTCTGTAGCCCAAAAGGCTTAAGTAGGGCTAATATATTCAGACAAAAATGGAACAAGGTAAAACAGAGTAATTTCACTCTGGCCCTGAAACAGGCGTCTAGATAAACATACAACAATGTAAAACATTAACACTGCACTTATTACACAAGGTAGCTGAAAGCTGACCGAGCCAGACTACTTATGGTGAAGGCGGTAACGTTTACCTGCACCATGTTTTGGTGTAACTACCAACACCAACAACCAGGACACCATTTACCAACAAGAGTAGCAAGGTACCCGTGCTCGTGTCTAGATAGTTATCGAATTACGCAGTTACATATACAGCATTTCATTCATATAGCATAAAACAAATAAAATCTTGCGTACAATTATGAATCAAGGATTTACACACGAGTCCAGTGTCCCAACCACTGCGCCACCTCGCTCGCTGACATATAAGAACGACTTGTCTTTGTATAGCAGCATAGATATACCTTAGTGACCTCTTACCGCAATGTTCCTTGGTATGTAGTGGCACGGTTTGGTCAAATTAAGGTATTTTATTTAGGCATGGGTTTTCCTATGTAATCTCAATGTTGTGCTGGCTGTGTGCCCGGTGGCAGCCTTTCATGTTGTATTAATGGGCTTGTGCGAGGTTCGAGCCGCATTACTTCTACCTGGGGTGAGTGTAATGCGCAGTCACTGGACGTCATACGTCAGCAGCAGTTTAGAGGGCCGCGCAAATACAGATCCAGACGAGCCAGTGCTGCAGTGCGATAGACCTGGTAGTAGGAGCGGCACTACACCAACGCCAGCCAGAGCCAAGTTAGGAGGCTGCAGTGTATTACAGACGGAAAGAGTAGCACCACAGAGGAATGGACGTTGACGACCAGAAGACAGCCCGCCCGGCTAGCCACGCGGTCTAACGCGCTGCTTCCCGAGCGGGAAGGCGTTCCGGTCGCCTACACGAATCCGCCCGGCGAATTAGTGTCGAGATCCGGTGTGCCGGCCAGCCTGTGGATGGTTTTTAAGGCGGTTTTCCATCTGCCTCGGCGAATGCAGGCTGGTTCCCCTAATTCCCCCTCAGTTACACTATGTCGGCGATTGCTGAGCAAACATTGTCTCCACGCACGCGTACACCATAATTACTCTACTACTCAAACATCTGGGATTACACTTGTCTGGTATGAGACGTTCCTGGGGGGGAGTGTTTGTCCACTGGGGGCCGCACAATAACCCTGTGTTCAGAGAGGGGTGGAGGTGGGGTGGGTGGGCTGCTGTGGCCTGTTGGGGTGTTGTGAACCACTGAGGGCTACGGCCGGACGAAGCCTCTCCGTCATTTCTAGGTTCCCGGTATAATACGTGATATACACCAGAAGACGGAGCACAACGGTCAAACAGAGTGCATACATAGATGCTCTTGGGTAGCCGTTGGCTAGTAGAAACATATGGGAAGAAGAACGTGTTGTAGCTCTCTCCAGGCTCCAGCGCATTTTGGAAGTCTGCCTGTGGTATAGACATTCTCGTATTTACAGGAAACGGAAGGCGGAACAGGGTATAGCGCATATTATGCAGTTTCTCAGTGTTGAATTTCATTATAATAATTTTCATTGCTATTAAGAGTTTGTAGGATTGATTTTGAGCCGAAGCCATAAGAGTTGGACTGAAGCTTTTCGTGGCGGTATTAGAGTGTCAATGTTCGTTCCGGAGTAGTTTTAATTTATTCAATATGGTGACTCTCCCTGGAAGGACCCCACCTCCTCTCTGTGGGGGATCAGAACTGAAAATTACCCTACAGCCTTGCTGCTTCAAATTCAAATAAACTTAACTGCTCAAAATTGGTGGGGCAACAGAAAAATGTTTTCGTGAAAAAAAGGGATCTTCTGATACCAAAAGGGGAATAAATTTGAGCAATATAATGTTTATTTATTTAAATATTAAATTAATTCATTAAATTGATGGGAAAAGTGTTCATTTAATTAGATCTTGGTGTTGGTCATATAGAAGATTAACATGTGTATTACCTGTAAGCATCCAGAGAATGGAAGGAGGTGATAATGGATGAGCGTGATGGGAATACTTTCCAGCAAACAATAGTGATGCAGCAGGATGGACTGAGGATACATTTCGTAACTCACACACAGTGTTCAATGCACTGGCGCTGCTCGTGTGTTTTGAAATGGCCAATTAATCCACAGTGCAGGAGATAACTGTACCCTAACCCAGACTGAATGAACCAGAGGTGCTTGCATGGTGAATGCGACTCGACGGAGGACACTTGAAATGATTTTTTGTCCTTTCTTATCGCATGTGTGCCTATGTTCACCTTCCTGTGTGTCCTACTTTACAATACCTCTCTAAATTGGTGGGAAACTCTCCTATAGCAGCTGCTGGAAGAATTGCCTCCTACAGATCTACAAGTGTATAGGTGCTGAGCAACTTAGATAGGACAGCAAACGATCACTGAAGTGTAGAAAGGCCTGTATACGCTACCACAATTGATGGAAAATGCTTCACTGCTTTGATTACACACCGAAATATTCTTGAAGGAACTAACACTCAAACAACGGATGATAATACAACACATGTTCTGGGAATCGACAAAAATCATTGTAATAACACAACTACCAAAAAGATCTCGCCAAGTGAGAGTGGTAGCAGCTGCATGTATGTTCACCTCGATGTTGGATACAGAGTAAGCAGCTTAGAATCAGTCTTACCTCCCCAATGCGAAACAATACAAAGAATTGTTTCCGCAATGATGGAATCAGGTACGCTCGTTTCTCTTTGTCCAAGGATGTGACACCCGACGATTTTTTTGGAAGAATATCCATAAATTTGGTGTTGGAAGAGCAAAATTGAAAATTTTTTTATAGGTCTCAGCTTAGGATTGCACGAGCTTTCTCGGCACCAGTCCAACTTCACGATGCAAAAGACTATCGCCTACAAGAATCCCAAGGCTAAATAGTTAAATCCGACAGTTTCTACCTAAAACGAGTTACTATAACTCCGACAATTAATTAAATGACGAGTATATCTTCTGAATCGATGTACGTCGACGGTAGCAGCATAGCTATTGTCAAGAATGTTGCCTATACCTCCGTACCTATCTTAACAGATATACGTAATTTTTCTCTCTTGAATGGAATACGTCCCACTCATTCCAAGGAGAAGCATGATCTGATCTATCCATAAAAACAAAAACACACAATCATCTTGTGATTATTGAGCAGCATCTTATTCGCTGTATCCAAAGCCTTTGTATATATAGTTATGAACCAATCGACTGAAAACTTAGGTAAATTCAATTAGTATCATAAAGATCAGAGCAACTTCACCAATTACCGTAGCTCAAACATTGCACTAATTGATGTATATGATGACCTGAGATATATGAAATACGGCGTAGACTACTATCAGACTAAATGACTGACATTACTAGACAACGGCAAAGCATGTGACATGGTATCCCACAGAAAATATTCAGATGGTACCCTGAAGTGGTTTGGAAGCTACTTGAGAAACAGGTGTACCCCAAGGGTATGTGAGAGGTCTGTTATTTTTACAATACATCTAGTAATATGTGCAGGGAGTGGAAGCTGTTTAAGGCTCTTCGCAGATGATACGGTTGTCCATACGAGTGTAGCAACGCCAGATGACAGTAACGGTTTGCAGAAGGACCTACAGAGGATCCATGAATGGATGAGGCTTTGGCAGCTGATTCTGAACGTAAATAAATGTAACGTATTGTGCATAGATAGGAAACGAAATCCACTACAGTACAACTACAACACTGATTTCTGAAAATGGTAACCACAGGAAAATATCCAGAAGTATCCATCCGGAGCGACCTTTAAGGCAATGATCACATAAAACAAACATCAGGAAAAGAAGATCCGAGACTGACATTCATAGGAAGAATTTTAAGGAAATATATTTCATCAACTGGTGAAGTGTCTTACAAAGCGCATATCCCATCGATTCCCGAGCATTGTTCAGCAATCTGGGATCCTTAATAGGTACAATTGAGAGAGAGAGAGAGAAGATCCAGCAAAGAGCGGCGCGTTTCGTCACGGGGTCGTTTAGTCGCTGTGAGAGCGTTACAGAAACTCCATCCAGAGGCAGACAGTACAAGATAGTCGTCTTGCATCACGGAGCATTTTACTGTTTAAATTTCTAGAGAGTGCTTTCCGGGAATAGTCGGAAAACATATTACTTCCTCCAAATACGTCTCGCGAAATGACCACAGCTAGAGGATTTGAGAGATCAGAGCTAATACAAGAATTTAACGACAGTCATTCTTCCCACACACCATTCGCGAATCCAAGAGGGAAAGGAGGGGGGGGGGGGCAATCAGTTAGTGATACGAGAAGTACCCTCAACCACACACTGTCAGACGGCATGCAAAGTACTGATGCAAATGCAGACCGTTTTCGTAAAGTATGATTCAGGTTGTATTGTATTGTATTGTATTGTATGTTAACCGGGAGCCTAGAGACGACGGAGAGGCTCCGTCCCTGCCGCAGCCGGGCCGGCCGCGGTGGCCGAGTGGTTCTCGGCGCTTCAGTCCGGAACCGCGCAACTGCTACGGTCGCAGGTTCGAATCCTGCCTCGGGCATGGATGTGTGTGATGTCCTTAGGTTAGTTAGGTGTAAATAGTTCTAAGTTCTAGGGGACTGATGGCCTATGATGTTAAGTCCCATAGTGCTCAGAGCCATTTGAACCTGCCGCAGCCGCAGTGTTCCACAACCCCACGTCGACTACCGCAGTCTACCTCACCCCTCCGCCGCCCCGCACCGAACCACTCATTCAGAGCTATTGTGCGGTTCGCCCCCGGTGGGTCGCCCCCCCCCCCTCCCCACCCAGGATACGTCTCACAGCAGACGAGTGTTTGCGTGGTAGAGTAATGGCGGTGTACACGTAGGTGGAGAACTTGTTTGCGGAGCTATCGCCGACATAGTGTAGCTGAGGCGGAATAAGGGGAACCTGCCCGAATTCGCCGAGGCAGATGGAAAACCACCTAAAAACCATCCACAGACTGGCCGGCTCACCGGACCTCGACACAAGCCGGCCCGGGCGGATTCGTGACGGGGAGCAAGCGCTCATTCCCAGTCCGGAAAGCCGCGCGTTAAGTTTTTGTATTATTTACTGAGTGTATTCATAAATACTATTCTCGGACGTGCAGTCGTTGTGGTAAGCTTAGTAAATTGTTTATACTTAAAGGTGAGACTACTCTTGAGTACATTGTTTTTTCGAATATTTTCTAAAAACATGTCACTAAGAAGCAGCACGATAATGTCACGTTTATCAGCTAATTACCTTGAGTTGAAGGTAGGAATATCGATTGCGTAATGTGCCATTATTTGCTGCCGCCGAGGGTGACCACAGATCTTGAATTGAGACGAAATTTCCCTACGTGGTAGGCTGTCATCGCAACTACCTCTTTTCCGTTACCTTGATTGATGTCTCATGGGCTCAGCTCTCTATCCAGCACGTCAGGTTACTGACATGAATTTAACTATCAACTGCACTTTAAAATCAAGATGTCATTTATGTTATTTTGACAATTATGTACTTTGTATCTCGATTCCCGCAGTCAGTGATTAATGTCTTTGTATGTCAGTACGTTGTGTAAAGCCTGCCCTAGGCTATATGTTAGTAAAATATCGGAAATTATTTCTTATTATAACTGCCAGAATCAATTGACACAAAGGTGTTCTGCGCACGGTACTGTATCATATTAGAAGAAACTATTACTGGTGAAACCAACATTTTGGCCACGGTTAAAGTAACCTTCTATTTGGTCTAAAACGGATACAACTCTAATCTAATTAATACAGATTAGGCAGATATATCGAATAAATAGTAAGCATGTCCGGAACATAAATGGGGAAAAAAGAAATTTATGGCACATCGACAGTAAGGGTCAGAAAGGATGGAGTAAAATGACGCATCTTCGAGGCTACTGCAATAGTGGCCGAAGCGTTGGTTCCATCAGCAATAATTTTTTTAATAATATGACGCCATACCATACACAACTTTGACGTCACTATATCCTTCTTGTTAGAGCTGTACGTCCTGTGGACTTTCTTCAGTCTCCTAATTAACTGGAATCACGAGCAAGTAGAAACGATGTTAACAGCCTTCCACAGTCGGGACTGAGCTACATTTCCATTAAAATCCCTGGATGTCCGCAAATCTCCCAGCTATTACGACCTGAGAACTCTGCGGCGAGTCATTTACTCCCATCCGCCCGGCGATTAAGGACGCAGAGTGGGGATTACACACGCTACTCTATCCTCTGCAAGTCTCTTTATCCCTGCATAACTACAGCAACCTAGATCCAGCTGCACCTGCTTGTTATAGCCAAGCCTTGGTTCCCCTCACGCCCCCGACACTTCCCTTCACCACCAAACTGACGATTCGTTGATGACACAGGTTGTGCTGTATTAATCGATCTCTTTATTTATTTAGTCAGGTTGCGCTATAAATTTATTTTTCCCCATTTATTTTCAGTGATAGTTCATTATTTATTCGATCTGTCCACATAATCTTCAGGATCATTCTGTACTAACACATTTCAGAAGTTTCTATTCTCTTCTTGCAAACCTGTACTGTAAATTGTCCAAGCTGCTCTTCTGTACGAGACAAATGCCTACAGAACGGCCTTCCTAACATCTAAATTTATATTAGATGCTTGCCACTGTGGGTTTGAGTTTTAATTTCTCTCTATTTCGGCCAGCGTGAGTTATTTTCTTGCCCAAACAACCAAACTAATCTACTACGTTTACTGTATCATTCACTAACCTAATAAAATTAGTATCTCCTGATTTAATTCGACTGTATCGCATTATCTTTATTTGAAGTTCGTCGTATATCCTCTCTCCAAGACAATATTAATTCCATTCAACGGCTCTTGCAAAACCTTTATTGCGTGTGGCAGAATTACAACATAAAGCTCGAAGTTTTTATTTTACCTCCGCAGTACACATACCAGCTACTTCACAAGAGGTAGATAGCTCTGCACAAGGGTTGAGAAAAACCTGTGAACCTCAAGAAACAACACGGTGAGTTAAATTTGGTTTTTGTGAGTTTTTTGGCGTTTTTTCAAGTTCACAGTTAAATAGTTCAGTTGAAATTGCTGTGATTAATATATTCAAAACACTAACCCATTTTCACAATTACTTATTATAAACGTTCAAAAACTGTAACGGAGCACTCTCAAGAAGTCATTGTTAACATCTTCGAAATCATGGATAATATTGTAATTCATAAAGATGCCGCTCATCTTCTCCGACAATTGTCAGAGTTTCTTTATGTATGGAAGGACACACACCACAATTATGAATATAAGCGCCTTGAGGTCAATTAATGATCATTCAGAGCAGATGCAATCTTAGTTCGAATCAACTTGACGCTACGAGCAATGAGGTTAATGGACAGGGAACGCTACGCATGGAGTGCGCGACATGTTGGGAATTTGGTGTGGACGTCAAGCCTGCTCCGAAAGCTAAAGCTGCTAAGGCGACTGTTCGCGCGGGTACTGCGGGTCTGAGTCCCAATCCGGCTGCAATTTACACTTGTCGCCAATGAAGTTTCTTCAGTGCCCGATAGATGAACAAAATACTGTACAAAGTAACGAACTAGGGATGGATCTTTCAGAAAGTCTTGATATAAAACTCTGTAAGGACTTAATAGCAAACAACAAAAGGAACAAAGACTAGAACATTGTCGCTGTCTTGTTGATACGTTTGATCCAAGATTCAGAAAAAGACGATTAACTGCTGAACAACAGGTAAGGGAAGAAAACTGTCTCATAGAGACGCATCCAGTGTGGATCGCCTGTGTTTTGTCTTTTGGGGTTGCTGATGGTACGAAGTACCCGCGCCGGCGTCAAGCTTTCTGTGGTAGGAGAGAGACGACTAAAGGGACACTGTATATCATTCCTGTTGTGAAATTTCTCTTTATTTTAAGAGAACACATTGAGTTAGATTTACTAAACACTTACTGGAACAACACCTACAATTACATTGACTACTAAGAAATAACAACAATCATAAAACTGTACCAGATTGATTACCAGCAGTCGGATGAAATACAATACTGAAAAGTGTGGCAGTACAATAAAAGTGCTACAAACTCTTTCTCGAAATAAACTTTTAAATTTACGTATACTCCGCGAATAAGCAGTATATAAGAAAATTACTATACTGCCGGACAGCGGAGATGCGCAAGGCATGCAAGAGAAATAACTAGCCATATTTGGTGTTAAATATGTTACAACTGACAGTGAGAAAATTCACGAAATTAATTGATCTTAAATCTCATAGTGTTTGGCCAGTTCAAGAAACAAGAGTGCATTCACGAGTAAGAATAACCCCTTCAATTGTACGAGTCACACTTTTGTAAACACATTGGAGAATATAATCTAGTAATTACTCAAATGCCAAATAAGCCGTTTAACACATCTACTATACGATCTGAAAAAAAGAGAGAGCTGCAGTAGGAGCGCAGTGACTTAGACACAAATAAATACATCCCTATCTTGGCAAGGCGTAGTGGGCTCGGAAAGATTAAGTGGTGCACACCAGCTACATCCGGCTGGCTGGCCGTTCGGTCGCTTGGCTCCGCTTTCGGACGCTGCGCCTCCCCTATCAACCAGCCAGATTTCACCCAAGTACCACCAAAAGAAACACAAATCGTACCCTCATTAACACGGAAATACAGAATTTAATACAGAATGGGCCAGGATTCTATTATAGATAGAACGCTTCCGTAAGACAATCAAAATTACAGCAATAATAAAAACAAATAATTTTTCAGTGACTAAACAGTCAGATCAATAAAACTTGTAAGGCCGTTTCTATGAGAGTTACCGAGCAGAAAGTTCGACTGCAAACCAAAAATTGTACCAAACTAGGGGTAAAAAAGTAACCGCCACTTGGAGCGGAGCACTAAACCCTAACCTAACGGGTTCGATTGGCTAACGGACCCCTAACAGCAGATACGGCATAACCTCTGAATTACATTACAGTCACAAAATAGCTATAACGAACTCAAATAAGGTCCTTACTGAGAGAACCTTAATTATTAAGATTAAGAGGCCCCATCCTTACTAACAAATAAGAAAAACACAGACTTGGTAGTATAAACACCCAACAGGACAACAGATGAAACGTGCTACAAAACGCTATTGTTTCCTGCACATGTACCCCGACATCAGTATAGTATATGATCACCATGCACACGTACACAGGCCGCACAACGGGTTGGCATACTCTGGATCAGATGGTCGAGCAGCAGCTGGGGAATAGCCTCCTATTCTTGCACCAGTGCCTGTCAGAGCTCCTGAAGTGTCCTAGGGGTTTGAAGACGTGCAGCGATACGTCGGCTGAGAGCATCCCAGGCGTGCTCGATGGGGTTTAGGTCTGGAGAACACGCAGGACACTCCATTCGCCTGATATCTTCTGTTTCAAAGTACTCCTCCACGATGAAAGCTCGGTGAGGCCGTGCATTATCATCCATCAGAAGGACGGTGGGACCCACTGCACCCCTGAAAAGGCGGACACACTGGTGCAAAATGACATCCCGATACATCTGACCTGTTACAGTTCCTCGGTCAAAGACATGTAGGGGTGTACGTGCACCAATCATAATCCCACCCCACACTATCAAACCACGACCTCCAAAAAGGTCCTTTTCAAGGGCCTTAAGGGGTAGGTATCTGATTCCTGGTTCACGCCA
Source organism: Schistocerca nitens (assembly GCF_023898315.1). Lineage (NCBI taxonomy): Eukaryota > Metazoa > Arthropoda > Insecta > Orthoptera > Acrididae > Schistocerca > Schistocerca nitens. Next base: position 181,205,977 of record NC_064622.1, on the reverse strand, counting down.
GATGCAAACCCGGCGAGAATCACTGTTCAGACTATACCTGGACTCATGCGTGAACATAACCTGGGACCACTGTTCCAGTGACCATGTACTGTGTTCTTGACACCAGGGTTTACGGGCTCTCCTGTGACCAGGGGTCAGTGGAATGCTCCTTGCAGGTCTCCGGGCGAATAAACCATGTCTGATCAGTCTTCTGTAGACTGTGTGTCTGGAGACAACTGTTCCAGTGGCTGCGATAAGGTCCCGAGCAAGGCTACCTGTAGTACTCCGTGGACGTCTGTGGGCTCTGATGGTGAGATATCGGATTGTTGTGGTGCTGTACACTGTGGGCGTCACGTACTGTAACGCCTGGACACGTTTCCTGGCTCCTGATTGGTTCAAATGGCTGTGAGCACTATGGGACTTAACTGCTGTGATCATCAGCCCCTAGAACTTAGAACTACCTAAACCTAACTAACCTAAGGACATCACACACATCCATGCCTGTGGCAGGATTCGAACCTGTGACTGTAGCGGTCGCGCGGTTCCAGACTGTAGCGCCTAGAACCACTCGGCCAGTTCGGCCGGCCCTGTCTGCTGGAATCGTTGCCATAATCTGGAGATCACACTTTGTTGCACACGGAGGGCTCGTGATACGACCCACTGTGTTTGTCTCCAGTCGCCCTAGTATTCTACCCCTCATAACGTCGTCAATGTGCGTTCTTTGAGCCATTTTCAACACACAGTCACCATTAGCACGTCTGAAAACGTCTTCACACTTACTCGCTGCACCGTACTCTGACATGCACCAACACACCTCTACGTATGTGGACTGCTGCCAGCGCCACCGTGCGACGACGGCTGGTCAGATGCACCTCATGGTCATACCCCGAGGTGATTTAAGCCCGCAAACCGCCCACCATAGCGTTGTTTCACCACGTATCAGCATTATCCTTAAGCTATGAGCATGAGTGTACATGCAGGACGTGGCTCATTAAATGAACCCGTTCAATATATAAATGCGCGCCGCCACAAATTCGACCCTTAGAGTAAATAACACCGAAATTGGTGCATTACAAATACATTAGTTTAATAAGAGCGAATCAACAGCTTTTCTGCCTAGAGACAGAAGCGTTATCAATAACTAGAAGTGTGATATGGAACCGGACGTGAACATCGAAAAAACAACCAGTAAACTACCGAGCCAGACAGTCACAGTACTGGTACAGGAAATAGTAATTACAGCTACGGTTACTGCTGATGCTCGACTCACTCGCATCCTATAAACGAAATCGAAAGCTCACCAGACACATCTGTACAGCGTTCCAGGAAGGACAGAGTGGAACTGTCGCACAAATTCAACCAGCGCTTGTCCATCGCCGGGCTCCAGGTCCGGTCGGTCGCTGGAGTACCCAACACTCTCCTTTCCTCGCTGTGGGCTCCACACGTTCAAGGGTTTGCAGCCGACGGCAACACAGGTAATAATGGTTCGCAACCCACGAACCCGCCTGAGTGTCTGTCGCTGCCACACTCGGGGCCTCTGACTTAACTCCCGAAATTATACCGCCAACAGCCGGCACATTACTCGCCTCGCCGCCAGGTTTCAACTCGGCCGCTTCACCAAGAGCGAACTGCTTTCACCTTCACGATCTCACTGTCACTGCCCTCGCGCCTCCGATCTGCGGGCGAATCACGCCCCGGTTCAAATGGTTCAAATGGCACTGAGCGCAATGGGACTTAACAAAATGGTTCAAATGGCTCTGAGCACTATGAGACTTAACTGCTGTGGTCATCAGTCCCCTAGAACTTAGAACTACTTAAACCTAACTAACCTAAGGACATCACACACATCCATGCCCGCATCAGGATTCGATTTTTGATGATGCATTTTGATGTCTTTATAAAATACCTGTCGAAACAGAGGCTATATCACGGATATTGGAATTATTGAGACTTGATAACTATAAAGATGACCGATGACTTCACTTAATCACAATCACTAAATGACAAATAATACAGGTGTGACTACTGTATATATTCTGGAGGAGTTGGACTGAATCTCCCAGGAAGTGCAACTGCCAAAAGACTGTGAGCATCCTATAAAAAATACGCAATGTGAAATTATTGTATACTCAGATTGTCAAAATGGCTCTGAGCAGTATGGGACTTAACATCTGAGGTCATCAGTCCCCTAGAACGTAGAACTACTTAAACCTAACTAACCTAAGGACAGCACACACATCCATGCCCGAGGCAGGATTCGAACCTGCAACCGTATCAGCAGCGCGGTTCCGGACTGAAGCGCCTAGAACCGCTCGGCCACAGCGGCCGGCACTCAGATTGTCCAATTCAGGTAGACAGGAGAAATAATACTAGATTTCTATTATTGCATCTAAACCATAAATGAAGAGAAAAAATAAAATTAATTCTGTAGGCTGTAGATGTTATGAAATGGGAGTGACAGTTACAGTACTTCAGGAATTATTTTGATGCATAGTGGATGCTCATAAATATATTACTCATGAGCAATTGGAAGAAATCTACACGGGAAACCTGGGCTCAACGTTGCATCATCCAGCTCATTCACTTGATTACTCTATCCATTATTCTCTCAGTATAAAATGCTATTCGCTGCCAACAGAGGTGATTCGACTGAGGAAATGTAGAAAACTCAGGCCAAAAACCCTAAGAATAAAATACAAATAAGAACTATTTGAGTCCATGAAAAGTTTTAAGACTCGTTCTAAGGTATGCCAATTTTTTTTCTATTTTTCATACATCAGATTTTGGCTTTGTTAATGCATTCATTCGTGAATGTAGGATGTCTCAAGAGGAATTTTCAACATTCAGGGGCACGAAAGGGTCTCTTGTTTGAAGTAAAAAATTTCACATACACCCTCTTCCACAGGTTTTCCGGGAAAGAACGCATTTAATGTTATTTCCGTATGTTTTCCTTCAATAATTGTAAACCGCGGCCTCTAGGGAAACCATGTCACGGAGCAAAAATAAACTATATTACAATTCCTACAAAAAATTCCTATTCAATTTTTTCTACTACTAATAGTTTGTACGGAGAGTGAGAGAGAGAGATGAGAGAGAATATTGGAAGTCTCAGGCGACGCGCATACTGTAGCTATGAGTGATTTAAGAAAAGGAAGCCTCCGAATTTTTATGTGAAAACTCTTAAAGCTTTTTAAATGAAACAGACGTTATTAACATTCCTAATCCTTATTTTTCGTATCTATGTATTTGCAGCCCACTGCTGATAGAGGTCTCCGAATTGTGCCGTGTAACATGGCCGTGTGTAACGCAAGTGTATTGGTGCGTGAGAAACAGCGTGCTGTAATCGAGTTTCGAATTCAGTGAGTTCGTCCACATATGGAGCACGCTCTCCTTCAGCACGACAACGCCAGATCACACACGAGAGCGGCGACGTGTGCAACAATCCAGCATCTTGGGATCACTGTCATCGATCATCCTAAATACAGTTACGGTTGATTCAGCCCGTTTTGCATCTGTTTCCAAAACTTAAAGAGCACCTTCGAGGACTTCACTTTGATAGTGATGAAGTGGTGAAATCAGAGGTGAGGTTGTCGCACCGTCAACTAAACCAGACACTGGAAAGTGATAGTTTCAAGAAACTGGTCTCTTGTTAGGTGAAATGCTGTTGTTTTCGTAACTCTCTCATTGATTCTACGATTGATTACTTTAACTTGGTATCATATTATGTGTTTGCCTGTTTCAAATCCTGTGGAATAATACGATGGCCAGAGGGAGTACCCGCGTAACCAGCGTTTTATTTTAATTTGTGAGTGCCCTTTCTGATCAGCAATTTCCATCTCTGTGTCAGTTCACTATAGTGGCGTGAGGATATATGTTTAGCTGAGTTTTAGTACGGATTTCTGATCTGCCTTGGTGAGGGGGCCAAGGGAGGTTCCGTTAGCTTTTGTGGCAAAACAGTTTTATGAACACGCTTAAAAACTGTATGAGCCTCCAACGGCACATTCCTGTGTGGGCTAAGTGATTCGCTCTGTGTATGCTGATGTAGAAATTGATGTTTCCTCCAAATTGTCAAGTGAGGCATTCCATTAGTTCGTTTCCCCGGGAGAGGCTTCTAGAAGCTTCTGGTAGCCTTCTCTCGACAGAAAGGATCCAAATAAGTTCTACTCCTACGCGCTGTTCTCGGAGTTGATTGGTCTGTATTGTCGTGTACGAAAGCGGGAGAGGATTGGTCGATGAGGACTGCGGAAATACGAAGGTAAGGTGCCATCTTGGCCATTGGAGTGAAGGAGATAGCTTCGGGGAGGCGTTGAAAACAGTCGTGAAAGCTTTGGGGGTGCGAAGAGTGTAGTCCAGATAGCTTCGGGGTTGCTGGAAGTGCAGTCAGATATTCAAGTAATTGTATAAATTTCACTCAGACTGCGCTGGGAAGTTACAGTTACTCTGAGGAATAATTTCGTTGCTTGATATGATCAGAGAGCAACTGGGAGTAATTTCAGTTCTGAGGTTGTCCGACACACTTTGGACGCAGCACAAATCATGGTCTCGTCGGATGCAGTTGATGAATCGTAGAAGAACTCTTAGGTTGTTGCCGCACAGAACTGCTCCAGCTTACACGCTGAAATGGTAAAAAACAAGTAAGCAAGGTTAGCGATGAATTGTGGACCCCTGAGTAATTCATAGTTTCATCAGTACTTCATCTTTCGTCTGTTGAAGAGTGGTTAAATAATAAGACAATTTAGAATCATTGTTTCAGTTCATGTGAGTGTCCGGTTTGTTCTTTGAAAACGAGTTGGTTCCAAAATCTTCCATCCTGTTGTTAACTACCAAAGCTTTAATTAACGAAACTCTAAGTTGCATCCCTTAATTTGGTTCGTATGTGCTCTGCAGCTTTCTTTGCTAGAATATCAGTGTTCGCTTTCGTTTCCCACGTTTTTCTTTAACGGAGCAGGTTTCGTCCTTGCATGATTAACGTTCCTCCCAATGTAGTACACGTTTCCTCATTGAACAGAGCAGGCACCTCGCTGATTTTTTCCCACTTGGTTCTCAGTCAATTGCAAATGCGTATGGGAGAGGTAGATGAAGTAATTTTCCATTCTTTTGGTGCCAAATTCCATGTCAATTATGCAAGAGAACGTTAGTAAATGTTGCAGTTTACTGTTTTTCTTTAAAATTTAACAGTTTGCCCGTCACACGAACTGTAACTGGCAGCACAATTCAAAAAGGTATCAAATACTTGCAAAGGTGCAGTAATCATCACCCTAAGGCTGTATCGAGTTATTGTTACCTTGCGTGAGGTTAGATTAAGATCTCTCTCTTAAATTCAGTACTTAATGATTCATTTTTCTGTGGATAGAAACCGGTACGGCCAATGTACTTGTCGTTGGCGAACGATTCAAAATTATAACAGAAAATGTCTGATGGGCGAAGACAATAATATACTCATATAGGCCAGGAACGATCAGCTATAAACTATTTACAAGTTTTGTCACTTATAACTCCCAGAGGTCTTCAACGATTTGTACTACCATATATCGTAATAAATAGACAAGCACCTTTCAATGTATTTGTCTCCAGCTTGACTATGTGGAGAAATAAATCCGTACACATCAAGAATAAAAAGGTATTTCATTTGCAAAGGCTTAAGAGTTTTGACATACGGAAATTGGAGGCGTTACTCTTCAGCATGACCTTGTAGTCTTTGCAGACCAATTTCAGGTTTTTCCCTATCTGATAGACCACGTGTGTCCCGTATCAAATTGTTCGTCATTACTTCCTCTGCACCAATAACGTGCGCTCTAAGCAATGACAATGTACTGAATAATAAAGAAAACAGACAATGGTGTACGTTAAATACTTTATATCACTGAAACTATTCGGAAGAGGGCGTATTTCCATTGAGATTATCTTTTGTGTCTTTTTTTTATTTTGTTTTGAGTCATGAGTCTTCTGACTGGTTTGATGTGGCCCACCACGAATTCCTCTCCTATGCCAGTCGATTCATCTCAGAGTAGCAACTGCAGTCTACATTCTCACTTATTTGCTCGACTTATTCCAATCACTCCTCATTGCTTATTAGTCCATCTAATTACCAACATTCTTTGGTAACACCACATCTCAAATGCTTCCATTCTCTTCTGTTCCAGTCCATGCTCACTAGCATACAGCGCTGTGATCCAAAGGTACATTCTCAGAAATTTTTTCCTCACATTAAGGCCTATGTTTGATGTTAGTAGACTTCTCTTTGCTAGGAATGCCAGTTTTGCCACTGCTAGTCTGCTATAATGTACTCATTGCTCGTCACGGGTTATTTTGCTGGATAGGTATGAGAACTCAACTTCACCTACTTTGTGATCTGATGTTAAGCTTATCGCTCTTCTGATTCCTCCTACTTCTCATTACTTTCGTCTTTCTTCAATTTACTCTCCATATGCTGTATTTATTAGAATGTTCAACACATCCAGTAATTCTTCGCTTTCACCAAGGATAGCAAAGTCATTTGTAAATCTTATCGACATCATTTCTCTCTAAATTTTAATCCCACTCTTGAAACTTTCTATTACTTCCCTCACTGCTTCTTCGATGTATAGATTCAGCAGTAGGGGCTAAAGACTACATCCCTGCCTTACAACCTTTTTAATCCAGAACACTTCGTTGATGGTCTTCCAGTCTCATTGTTCCATACTCATTTCTTTACATATTGAGAGTTGTCCGTCTTTCCCTGTTGCTTGCCCCTGTTTTCCTCTCCTTTCCCTGACTATTGACCAAATCTCCCGGCGGACTCTGTATACTGACCATTGCGTGTATTGATGCACTTATAAAGTTAATGCAAATGTGTCCTAGAATTCCGTTCTCTTAGTCTGCTGGTCTGGCCTCGCACATTCTTCTCATTTACGAAATCTCGGGCCGCAGTTTTCGGCGACGCATTCCTTGTCGCTCCGGAATCCCATTACGCCTCGTCGGACGCGCATCTGAGGCGCGAGCTAGCTTCCCGGACCGGCCGCCTGGCGGCTCTGCCAGCAACAGTTCTTGGCGCCTACCGCTTGCTGTTGCGCTCAGTGCGGCCCGCGCACCCGCCACGTACGGAGGGCTGCCTGGACACAGGCGCAGGCGCGCACCAGTCCCTCTCTGTCTCGCCGCGCGAAAACCACGCCGTCTGCGAACAGGTAGGCGGCAGCGGTTGGCTTGTTTTACGGCGTTGTCAGCTCCTCTCCATGAGACCATATGATCTAAGATTTAAACACTAGACAATAAAATTTTTGTCGACAAGTGGTTCTGTTTGGCCTGTTTGTGGGGTATCAGCTGATTAAGCAAAAAGAAAAAATGAGAATGAATGACAGTTCTGTGTTACTGTTATACGATCAAAAGTCATAAGTCTACTTTCTCCATTCTAGTGAGAATGATACTGCATGACAATTATGGATTAACTAACTTCAGAGAAAGTGATACAGGTACTTAGTTCCTAAATTAAGCTGCTCAGAACGATATGAGAACGCAGCTTCTCGCGGCGATATTCTGTGCAAAATATTTACCAATTTTCTTAAGTCAAACTTGTTTGAATTGTCAAGCGTCCAACGAGAGCCTCTATTGTTATTGTCACGAGTCAACTGTCATACTAATACACCGAGTAGTATTTTCGTATGTAGGTGGTCAAATTTGTCTGCAGACGTCACGGAACCTCTATATGATACCAGTGGTTGTGTCAATGTCTGTGATACCTGAACATTAGCAGCGTTGCTTATTATGGTTATTATGGTAGATGATATGCAGGTTGTTTCTCTGTACCCTTTCATTATCGATTGGTCTTTTACTGTGACGATGAAGTCCTGACTATGACGAGTACGCAAAAAATATGACATGGTAAGAAAAGCAAGTTACATTTATCCAGGTCCAGATGGTTGTATGCGATTGTATGACACTGTCTTGATCCGCAAACGTCCTTATAACCACGATATTTTTCAGTTCTTCCATATTTAAGAAACATATTTAAGAAACAGTTCAACAAATGAATTAATTTCTGGAATACATTTAGTAAGAAAATCATTTATTGAAGATTAAAATTTAAATAGCACGTGTCAATGTGACTGGGGTATCAAAAGAAAACAGTATATTTCAACATTGACCAGTTTTATTTATGTCGCACTCAAGCAGGAATTAACGTGGCATGGTAAAATAAAGTATCTATAATTGTGACATTTAATTCATTTAACCAATACTGATATAGTGATATTTCAGGAACTGTGTATAAAATATTACATGACTTCCAGTTTAGAGGGGTCTCATTACATGAACAATGGCTGTTTACGACTGCCTTTCCATTTTCGGGACGTCAGGTATTGTTGTAAGACTGCAGCACGTTAGGCATTCGCCTTGTAAGAAGTTGACGACGCATTGTACCGCTTCCGAGAGTTGATATAAACGATTTATTTCTTTACGAAAATTTTTGAAATTTCTTGTACAACTTCATTGTTAACTCCAAAGAGATATGAATCGTAGATGAGTAAGATTCAGGCAATTTGCGAAGATTTATATTTGAATCTTCAATCTGCAGTCAGGAAGGTGGTTTATAATTGTTGTCGTCTACATACGTATACGATCGTAACATAAAAAACTTCTACAACGTCCGTACTTTGATGCAGACATTGTAATTGTCGTTCATAACACTGCAGCATGTCACGTAGACCACCGCATATAGCTGAAAAGATTTTATTCTAGGAACAAAGCGTTCCAGATAACTTTTTCATTACAACGGCGTTGTAACAACGTGCACCAGCTGACGCTGGTGGTAAAAGCAGTCCTCCCGCACTGAAATTGAAATCTGTGGATACCCTAATTCGGACGAAACGCATAATGAAAATTGATAAAAACGCCTGTTAGACTTTTGTTCATAAAATAAATGCCGCGGATCTGTGAATATATTTTATTTTCCTAACGTAAATTGGGAATATAATGATAGCCTACTTCCCACTCATTTCACAATGAAGTATCTTTTTTTCATATTTACTAATAAAACAGAAAAACTGAGCTGAAAGAAAGTTTCCTGTCGCGTATGTGTTGTCCGTTCACTTGGGTTGCCTATCCTTCCGCTAACATATGAGAACTTATTCGTCCGTTACTTAAAATCCGTCTTGCTTGCAAATTTTTTTCTATTATTCATATGACAGGTTTCGGTTCATTCAGAACAATCTTCAGATCTGATATTTCAGTTACAGGAGTAACCCGTCCAAATCCAGCAACTTTCACATGCTACGTCACATGTGATTTGGACGGGTTACTCCTGTAACGGAAATATCAGATCTGAAGATGGTTCTGAATGAACCGAAACCGGTCATATGAATAATAAAAAAAATTGCAATCAAGACGGATTTTAAGTAACATTATAAAATCACTGATTGCTGTTATCCCATAAGACATTATGTCTGTTTTTTGCAAAATTATTCGTCCGTTATTGTCGGTTCTAATTAAACCTACTATAATTCTCTTCTTTAACTTCCTGCCGCATCTGTTGTGTTGCAAGTTAAAAAATGTGATACATTTTATTTCTTCGGACATCTTAACAATGTGCCAATTCAAAAGATTTCTTTTTATTCAGGTTTTGTTAAACCAGTCCTTTATGTGTTAATAATAGGTGTCGAGTACCTATTGTGATCACTGCTCGCATATAGGAAGGAGCCTGGCTGCATTTTTGCGCTCAATTAACGGTAGTTCGGTAGGAAAACTATTAACACCAACAAACTCTTTGATAAGTATATTATGAAAATACTATTAAGTTTACACAATGAACGCGTGTTATTTGAAATACTATGACTAGATATTAACAAAGACTCTGCGTTACAGGGCAAGTGTATGCTCTACGGTATAAAATTATCACTTACAAATGGACATGCTATACTTCTTTATTTTTTAACTTTCCATTCAGTCATTTCAAGAGTGAATTTACGTCTGCTCTGTAATTTTCATAGTGTGACGTTTTGCTTATTCGGAAATACCTTATTATTAAATAACAGTAACGCATAATTGTACCTGTCGATCAGTTACGTCGCCCAGAGATATACAGTACACTGAATGAATGGCGCAGAATCACAGACGTTTGTTTCAAAGGGGTAGTACGTCATTACGAGGTTTTTTACGTGCAACGTTAATTTCGACTGCGGGAAACACGACCTCCCGTACTTCCTCGTTGAATTCATCACTTTTTTCTGCTTTCCATGTCGCAACGTATTCAAACGAAACCACGTTCCTGAAAATTGAATGCATTAACGTCCGCAACTCCAACAGGTCACCACCACAGTGTCTGGACGTAATATGAACAAGAAAGTAGCATTCTTTAAGGAAATAGAAGGCAATTGCGAGGTCTTAAGTCTGCGTTTATTCAATCGCTCTGACGTGAGTATAACATGCCGATTGTACATCACGCTTAAGTACCGTAAGTATACGATGAGCCCTGAAATCATTATTGCTAGCCTGGCTGTAGCCAGCTAGTAATTACCTATCCTGTCCCGCATATCACCCACCACACCGTATACCATCGATGACTCCTTGCAATTTCAGCTTCATTTGCTGGTCATCAAAGTTGTTCTGGCCTATCCTATGGAATTTGGGCGTTTGGATCGTTTGAGTGCAAACAAGGTTGAGGTCCCGTTATGCCGCCGCTCTCTCCCTTGTCTCGGCGGAGCGTGGAAGAGGTTGCTTTGGGCTTGGCGGCTTTCGGCCAGTCTGTGGAGTTTAAAAATTCTGCACTGCGCAGCAGCACGGAGTCTGACTCGAGTTACGCAACGATAAGCGATACGGACATTTACAACGCTCTTGCGACTAGCAGTCCGCAGGCACGTTCGCCACCTCATTCTCACCTCACCATCTTGTCGTCTGCTACGTTCATAAAATAATTGGTACCATTTAATTAACGTAATAGACATTACCTTATAACAGGAAAAATATTTTTATGGAATGAAGACTTTTTATAGTGTCGATGAACATCTTGGAAAGGTAGACAGAAAATTTGTTCTGTTCCACAGTAATTAGGTGATTACCTGTGATCTTTGTAGAACACCAATATTAGAATCGGGCTAAAATCACTTAAGTAAACCGCGGAATGAGTAAATCCTGATAACCGTACTCCATATAAATCTTGATATTTCCGTACGTGATTTCGCTGTTGCAACAATTTTCTAATTGCCTCTTGGCAAAAAACCAACCATTACAGTTATCTGTACCTCTGCATCACTAGTCCACGAAACGGCATATGGTGTAGGACGCAAGGCACTAAGTGATCCTATTCACTTTTTCTTGTTTCCTCCTGTCGGAATCGCGGAAATATTGCTACTCCCCCGAATATTCCTAGTTCAGCATCATTTTCACTAAGGGGGGAAAGGAAGCAGTAGGTTTCATGGTTCGAACTGGTTTGAGTCTTCCTAAGATTTCTACATCTACACACGTACTCCACAAGCCACCACAGAGTGCATGGTGGAGGGTACTTTACATCGCTATTAGTCATACCCTTTCCTGTTCCACTCGAGAGAAGTAAAGGCTGTTCATATGCCTCCATACGAGACCTGATTTCTCTTACTTTGTCTTCATGTTCCTTAAGAGACATCTACGTTGGTGGCAGTGGAATCGTTCCACAGTCACAAAAGCCAGTTCACTAAACATTCTGAATCGTTTTTCTCCGGAAGATCTTCGCCTTTCCTCCAGGAATTCCCTTTTGTGCTCACAGAACAGAGAGAAGGCGTGTTAATCGAACCTACTGATTTCAAATCTAGCGGCACACTACCGAATTTCTTCGATTCAACAATGGGTCGCAATAGTGTTCTAAACTTGGTCTCGTTAATAGATGGGCTCTACTTTCCTAGAATTCTTCCAGTAAGCCGAAGTCGACGATGTTAGGTGCTCGTTCCATCTCATATCGCCTTCTAGCGTTATGCATACATATTTGATCGGCGTGACTGTGTCAAGTAACACGCCATTAGCAACGTATCGAACATTACACGATTGTTTTCAAAGTTATTTGCTTTAACGGCAAACGGCCGTTCATCGCACTCAATAGAAGTTCGGTCTAAATAATCCTGTATTCTCCTACAGTTACCCCACCATTACACTTTCCCATACATTGCTGCTCACACTATCCACCGGATCCTTTCGCACATCCGTGGGGCACTCCTTGCCTCTAAAGAATATTCGCGGTCCAGAACAACGTTCTGAGTTGAATTACTTAAGAAGTCTTCGAGCGACTCACTTAGCTGACAATCATTTCAGTATGAAATTTCCTTCTTTAACAGTCTGCAGTGGCGTAGTGTGTCGAACGATTCTCTGAAACCTAGCAATACCTAGTCTGCCTGTTGTTCTTTATCTGTGGTTCGCAGGATATCGCGCGAGAGATGTGCAAACTGAGATATGAATTAGCGATGCTTTATAAATCCGTGTGGATTTGTGGATAGATGCTTTTCTATCTCAAGGGCAGAACAAGGCTCTCCGCAATGGATAACTCCTAAATTGTAGGGTCTCCCACTTGTCGAGTATTTTTGAAACGCTCTGTCCCTCACAAACTGCTTACGAAACGTGCAGCTTTTCTTCCTATTACCTCCGTTGTGTTACTCGTTGAGCGTGGATTTATTAAGGGAACATCTTTGGTGGATTTCAGTCCTGTAAGGAATTTCTTTCGAATTTCATTATGGCATGTATCGCTCAACGTCACACTTGTGTAGTTTCTCCTTAAATCACAATGAACCTAGAGCTACAGATGACGTGTTGTACTGATATAGGTGTCTGATATCAATATCTGAGACGAAACGATTTCCTCGATCGGTGTTATTGAATGTGCAACTCTAAACACTTCGTACAACTACGGCACAATTACAGTCCGTCTGAGCAACTGTACATAGGAAAAGGATTTGGGGTGTCATCACAATTTGTGTGTTAAAATAAAGAAAAAATTCTGAAGAGTAGTGATACACTGTAATGTCAGTTCTGCCGTTTGTAAAGATTGGTTATCGGACCAGTGGCTGATAGTACTGCTGAAGTAACAGATAATAATATTTAACGGAATCGATATGCACCGATGAGCACAAACATTATCCACGCCTGGTGGGACTTCGGGTACTTGATGCGGTATGGAAAGTATATAAGCAGAAGGGAGGTGAACAAGGAATAATTCTAGGGACGACAAGACAGCATATCGGGAAATACAGTGACATAAAATTGTCATGGTCCAGCGCCAGGGGAAGAGCTTCCAGACACAGTGGAGCTGCTCGGCTGTTCGCGTTCTGCTGTTGTAAACATTTACAGATAGCGGCTGAAGCAAGAGATACGGTGATGGACGTCAATGCGTCATCATGTGACGTGGAGATCGGAGGTTTGTCCGCCCTCTATAGCAGGATAGGTGATTATATCTGACGTATCTGACGACAGAGGACAATGCTGGTGCCGGCACAAGTATCTCGTAGCTCACTGTTCATCCGTTCCCCCTATATCGGCCGTCACGAAAATAGGCACCTCATGGTCATATCACAATCTTACAGCGTTGTCAGTCAGTGAAAATATCAAATGTTTGCAAAAAAATCCGAAGAAAAATATTGGACATACGTATTTTAAGTCTAGAATATGAAGGAGTAGTTTTCAAAAGAAAAATCTTGCCAACTGCTACGAAAAAAATAAAAACTAACATTACAAGAAATTTTGGAGACAAATAATTTTTTACTTCAACCAGTGGAAAATATATGAGCGTTCTCAAAATTTATAGTAGCAAGTGATACACATTTTACTGAAAAATTATAAGTGTTCGAGATCAAAAGTAAAATACTATAAGCTGTGCGAAACTCTTCCTCCAGTGCAACGAAAAATGTCATCGCCGATGAATTTGACTTCTGTTGGATCTTGTGGAAACTTCCAGATAGAAAATTGTTACGAAAGCTGTATAATTAATTTTAGTACCATCTCAGACATCATTATTGTATGGTGTCGCGCATGAACGCGTTTAATTTACGAGAAACCCCGTGTGCAACAGCGCGCGACGATTTGGATGGCGCCGCCAATAGTTCCGACGGCTTCCCATAGTGCGGCCGAGAATATTTATTACCTCTCGAAAACTTTTTCTTGTTGCTCTTACTGACCCTTCGTCATTGCACCCACCTCCCAGATGGGCGATATACAGTACAGAAAAGTGTGCTGTAGGTGTGTTCACGCCAATATTTCCGTTGAAGTAGAGCAAATTGAATTTGTGCCTAGGGTTGTGTAAAACACAAGTTTTATCGAAGTATACTACAACACTATTGGCCTCAACACGCCATAATTGCATTGCACAGCGAATTTCGTTCTTGCTGTTGCACTGCCTCTCCCTTGCATTACAATTTTCATCCACCATTACACTTTCTGAATCAAAAACCAAGTGAGCGCAAAAGACAAAAAACGGAGGTCTCTGTGCCAGAATAATTAATATTTTCCAGGAGATCTCTCTATCTAATACTTTACTTCGCCATAATATGTAAGTACAAATCTACATACTAATTTTTTGTTAAAATCGTCAAATTCCGTAGATTTCAGTTCTCATTTACACCACTTTCTTGGAGAACCAAAACATATGGTCACATTTAGACATTCTGCCAATGTTAATGTTAATAAGGAATGCAGTAGATTCGGAAACACAAGACTTTTTGCTGTCTTATGAACTTGAGAGAAATTTATATTATTCTTGGCTTTTTAAATGCGAGCCACATCAGTAAAAAACATCAGAACATTCGGTACGACTATTTTAGTTGTTCTCGAATGTTTTTACGCACACCGTACAGAGTAGAGGTGCACGTAGGCTCCCGATTCTGCATTTGTGAGGACTGAAGGCAGTGGGTGTGACCTTGAAGTGTCTACTTTCGTAATAGCCATTCTACATCTACATCTACATCCATACTCCGCAAGCCACCTGACGGTGTGTGACGGAGGGTACCTTGAGTTCTCCCTTCTATTCCTGTCTCGTATTGTCGGTTATGCCTCTGTGTGGGCTCTAATCTCTCTGATTTTATCCTCATGGGCTCTTCGCGAGATATACGAAGGAGGGAGCAATAGATTGCTTGACTCCTCGGTGAAGGTATGTTCTCGAAACTTCAGCAAAAGCCCGTACCGAGCTACTGAGCGCCTCTCATGCAGAGTCTTCCACTGGAGTTTATCTATCATTTCCGTAATGCTTTCGCGACTACTAAATGATCCTGTAACGATGCGGGCTGCTCTCCGTTGGATCTTCTCTATCTCTCTTATCAACTATCTGGTACGGATCCCATACTGGTGAGCAGTATTCAAGCAGTGGGCGAACAAGTGTACTGTAACTTACTTCCTTTGTTTTCGGACTGCATTTCCTTGGGATTCTTCCAATGAATCTCAGACTGGCATCCGATTTACCGACGATTAATTTTATATTATCATTCCATTTTAAATCACTCCTGATGCCTACTCCCAGATAATAAATGGAATTAACTGCTTCCAGTTGCTGACCTGCTATATTGTAGCTAAATGATCTTTCTTTCTGTGTATTCGTAGCACATTACACTTGTTTACATTGAATTTCAGTTTTCATTCCCTGCACCATGCGTCAATTCGTTACAGATCCTCCTGCATTTCAGTACAATTTTCCATTGTTACAACCTCTCCATATACTGCAGCAGCATCCGCAAATAGCCTCAGTGAACTTCCGATGTTATCACAAGGTCATTTATACATATTGTGAATAGCAACGGTCCTACGACACTCTCCTGCGGTACACCTGAAATCACTCTTACTTTTGAAGACTTCTCTCCATTGAGAATGACATGCTGCGTTCTGATATCTAGGAACTCTTCAATCCAATCACATAGTTGGTGTGATAGTCTTGTTCATTAAACGACTGTGGGAAACTGTATCAAACGCCATGCGGAAGTCAAGAAAGACGGCATCTACTTGGGAACCCGTGTATGCCATTCCAGCACCTTATTTCCTGACGTCTTAACCAGTATCCTAATGCCCTACCCATTCTTCGCCTTGGTTCGAAATATGTTTTCCTCGTTGACTCTGAACAACTTACCTTACCAGAGTTTATAATTTTCATCATCCGTCTATGACATCGCATCTCAAACCCTTCAGTTCTCTTCTTTATCGATTTTCCCTCAGTCCATGAATAACTGACTTATAAAACTATGCTCCAAACATATTTCCCAGATATTTCCTCCTCAAGGCTGATTTTTCGCACTATGACTTCTTGCCTATGCTACCTGGCTTCCTGTAGCCTCCTTATTTCCTCCATCACGTGTTCTTTTGTTCCCCAGATACCAGGATTCCTTTATTTCGTCTGTCAAGGAGTCCCCAATTTCAACGCTAAAGTTCATAGGTATTCACAGGTCTGCTACTCCTCATTACTGTCGTCTTTCTTTGCTTCACCTTCAGTCCGATTTTCTGTACGCAGTGGATTGCTTCTCCCCTTGACAAAGTCCCATCATTCTTCCTTGCAGTCACTGTGTACTTTAATGTCGCCAGCGGACCTTGTGAATGATATCCTCAGACCGATGAGCAATTTAACGAGTGCATCATAATATTCTTCCCCCGACAAGTTACAAAATGGCTAGCGGCGACAGCAACATTACTCCTCTCATCTCAAGTACTGATCGTTTTCTAGCTTCGGACGTTTTCTTTCGGGCAGCGCGTTAACAACGCCTTTTTCTATCTGACGTTACTGGGCCACTTCTAAAAATAATAAACATTCATACTGTTTTCAGTCTTATACAGAATATCGACTTTTTAAGCATAGTACTGATACTTCGTTTCCTGCAGTTAACTGCTAAATTACAAACCAAAATCGTCTTCAAATGGCTCTGAGCACTATGGGACTTAACATCTGAGGTCATCAGTCCCATAGAACTTAGAAATACTTAAACCTAACTAGCCTAAGGACATCACATACATCCATGCCCGAGACAGGATTCGAACCTGAGACCGTAGCAGTCGCGTGGTTCCGGACTGAAGCGGCTAGAACCATTCGGCTACCAGGCCTTCCAAAAACGTGTTCACTAGAGTAATAAAATGTATGTGAAATGTTAGACACCAGGGCAAGTGCGAAATATTTAGATTACTAATCCGATTACAATATTGGAGACAAAAAATTATAATAAAATTACTTTTACAGGTGATATGTCAGAAGTCGTGTCGTAGCTCAAGTTACTCGCTTACTACGCATTATGCAGATCGGTACCGGGTCTCGGAGTGATCTTTACCATAGTACTACCAATAAATTCATCTTGTTTTGATTCTTATAGAAAGAAGGAAGGAATATTACAGTGTAACGTCACGTCAGCAGCGTGGTCATTAGAGGCAGACCGCTAGCTCGCATTACACAAAGGGTGGGCAAGCAAATCGTGTGTGCCGTTTTCAAAGGAACCATTGCGGCATTTTCGCTGAGCGATTTAAGGAAATCACGGAAAACCGAAATCCGGGTGGCTGGACGTGGATTTCAACCGTCGTCCACCCGAAAGTCACTCCACTCTGCTAACTACTGTGCCGCCTCTGTCCGGCTGATTTTTATAGTACTATCAGATATGAGGTGAGCTTACTGTATTTTTGTTGCTATTCACTATTTTTCTAAAAACTCACGCCCACTACTGACATGTATAGGTACCATTAATGCGAAACACACGCATTTATGCTCATAGGACGCAAATCTGCTACCTGTAGCGGTGGGAAGTTATTGAAGATTTCTTTCACTCAATTCACTGCACGCAAACGAAAGGTCTTAATCTCGCATCATTTATTCTACCCGATTGCAGTGTCCTGCCTTTCCATAAAAAGCGTAGCCCATCGATGTTTGCCTGCTTGGCTCTCCATTGCAAACCTTTTCACGCCCTGCAATGAGTATTCGCGCTCACGTACGGATCTTTGATACATCGCTTGCCTCGCAGCTGAATTCCTGACAATTTTGTCGATGAATGCGCGCGCCTGTCAATTTTCGTGCATTCAGGAAAGATCCGCCCACTCATTTCCACTCTTCTTCTCAGTACAAAATTCTGTTGATATTTGTTGACGTGCGTCGACGCACTCATTGAATGAAACAGACTGTATAATAACATTTCACTTGGTTCGTAAAAAGTTTACCGCCTATTCATTAACTTATGGTTGGTAATAACAAATAATTATAAATATCTGTTGTAAATCTGGAAAAGTTTGCTCCACGAAATGAAAATATATGTAATTAATTTATACGCTCATTTGAGTGTATAGCTATTGGTTTACGTGGTGGAATGAAGACCGTACAGAAGATCGTACGAATAAGAGTGTTTTGTCAAAGAATAGTAGGGAAAATAGAATGGTTTGGAGAAGGTTTTTCATCACACTTGGAGATTCTTAGGCAGTTTCGTTTCAGCTACAGCGATGGAAGTGTAATCCATTCTCATTGTACGAAACAAATCGGAATTGTCGGCATTGGCGGAACAGAACATGAGACTAAACTCAGGTACGGCGTGAAGCGGGGTTGTTCATTGTTACCACTGATATTTAAAATGTATGTAGGAGAGACGAAAGGGGAAAAAAAAGAACTACCTCGATATGAAGGTTATTTGTCCCGAACAGATGATAAGAATTCTGCGTTTTGCTGGACATGTCAAATTGTCTCTTAAAGTGAATATCGGTTGTGCCGATTGTTTAATCATGACGAACGAGTACGGTCTCATTGCTGTGATGCACACATAAATATAAAGAATACGGAGATAACGGTGTGTGCCCTAGGTAGTCATGCTGAACGCCTAAAAGATTAGATACTATTGAACAGCTGCAGAAATTTTGCCGTTTCGAGAGTAGAGCAGATACAGAAGGAATATAAAGGAAGGATGCAATTCAAATAATGTCAAATAGGAAACACTTTCCTACATTCCTGCACCTGACGGTGGCCTAAGAAACCGAAAGCCGATTCCTGACAAAATAAATATAATTTTGGAGAACATCAGGCAAGTTTTCCCATTTAATGTTGTCATGTTTTGACAGTCATGAACGGGAAATTCAATTTACGTTAGAGCAAAGATTGCAAAGGGCTAAATATAAAATAAATATCTCCTAGCATCTAAAATATTAACGTTGGGACTAAAAAATGATTTTGTATATTTAATAAAGCATGAGATTTCTTTCTAACGTGTTCGTTGATTTGATTTTTAGTATCAACATCTCTGGTTATGTGATTGTACTGTAATTGTATTTTTTAATTCATGGAATCAGAGTCTCACACAGGTACAATGATTGTCAGTTCTTCAGTAGTTCGGTTGTTATCAACTGAGGAAGATGTGATTGGTATCTAACATGTCAGACTGTGCGAGAACGTAACGTTTAACGCATTACACTTGCAGCTACATGAATACTCTACAACTCAGACTTGAGTGTTCGAAAGTCCACTCTCGAAAGCACGTTGTAAAAATAAACACGATTCCATGTGAGATATCTGTTTCATTACGATGGCAATTTCTCTATATTTAGAACAGAGTCAGCAACATATTTTACGTTCTAGGGGAGGAACTTTCTTTTGATGATTGTTACACCAACGTGCTTACCATATCCGTGACAGTTTCTGCCCTATTACTCTTCTTTGAAACTTCCCGATGTCCTCCGTCAATCATACCTGTTAAGATATGCATACCGATCAGCTGTACTCCAGAAGACGACTGACAAACGTAGTTTAGACAATCTCTTTAGTCCTAAGTGTTCTGCCAAAAAACGCAGTCCTTGGTTCGTCTTCCCCACTACATTTTTTATGTGATGGATCAAATTTAAATTCTTTTTTAAAAATAATCATCGGTCTTCTAACTGGTTTGATGCAACCCGCCATGAATTCCTGTCCTGCGCTACCCTTTTAGCCTCAGAGTAGCATTTTCGCACTGCATCCTCAGCTATTTGTGGGATGTATTTCAGTATCTGTCTTACACTACAATTTTTCCCCTTTACAGCACCCTCTAATACCACAGAAGTTATTCCCTAATGTCATAACACACCTATCGTGTTCCTGCCCCTTATTCACCTCAATGTTTTCCATATGTTCGTTTCTTCGCCGATCATACGGAGGAACTCTACATTATTTACCTTATCATCCACTTAATTCTCAGTACTCTTCTGTAGCACCATATCTCTAGCACTTTGATTCTGTTTCGGTTTTCCTACTGTCCATGATTCACTTCTATACAATGCTGTGCTCAAAACGTACAACTACTCAAATTATTTCCTCAGGTTAAAGCCTATGTTTGTTATAGTAGAATTCTCTTGAGAAGAAATGCCCCATTTCGCAGTGCTAGTCTGCTTTTTAAGTTCAAATGGTTCAAATGGCTCTGAGCACTGTGGGACTTAACATCTGAGGTCATCAGTCCCCTAGAACGTAGAACCACTTAAACGTAACTAACCTAAGGGCATCACACAAACCCATGTCTTAGGCAGGATTCGAACCTGCGACCGTAGCAGCAGCGCGGTTCCAGACTGAAGCGCCTAGAACCGCTCGGACAGCTTTTTATGTGCTCCTTGCTTCGTCCGTCACGGGTAAGTTTAGTTTTGAGATAGCAGAATTCCTTTACTTCCTCTACTTCGTGATAACCAATTTAACATTAAATTTTTCGCTGTTTTCATTTCTGCTTCTCTCATTACCTTCTTCCTTTTCCTGGTTTAGTCTCAATCCATATTCGGTATTCCTTAGACGGTTCATTCCGTCCAACAGATCCTGTAATTGTTTTTCACGTTCACCGACGATAGCAATGTCATCAATGAATCTTGTTATTGATATCTTTTCACCCTGAACGTTACTCTTGCGCCCAAACTGTGCTTTTATTTCCGTCATTGAATTATAGGTGTAGAGATTGAACACTAGGGGTGAAAGATAGCATTCCTGTCGTACATCCTTTTTAATTTGGATGCCTCATTCGTGATCGCCCAATGTTATTTTTTCCTCTTGGTTCCTGTACTTACTGTGTATTACCGGTCTTTACCTTTACCGTACTCCTACTCTGGGATGCCGCCCACTCGTTAATATAGGGTGCCTAGGAAGCTATTTTCTCTGATAGCTAGACAACAATTCAATCAGATCTTATTAATGGAGTTTATTGCAGTAAGTTAAATTTCCAATACTTTACCTTTATACAAAGAGGTGTTGCAAGCAATTGGCGACATGCACATAATCAATGTCCTTCGATATATACAATTTCCATGCAAGCAATTGATACTGTTCACAAGTCACGGCTAAATCGTCTGGACCACGGCTCGTCTTCTATTCCGGCTCTTGTAGTGCGGGCGAGGCTAGCAAGAGCGGCGCATAGATTCTTTTCGTATAAGTGCAGCTCTTGTCGTGGTGTCGTCCTAGTGAGCGTTCTGTTGGTTGACGTCGTCTTTCAGCCTTCTCTGCTCTCTAGCTCGGGTAATGAACGTGTCTTTATTTTTTTTAGTCTTGCTTTCATTATCAGACACAATATCAGGTCAGAACGGCCTCTCCGGTGCCTTTACGTATCCTAAAGCCAAAATAATCGTCATCCAGCAGATCCTCAACTTTATTTCCCTTTCTTCTATACATTACATTCAGCAGCCTGTATTCATGAGCTGTTAAGCTGATTGTGTGACAGTTCTCGTACTTATGGGACATTACTATCAGCGAGATCGACTGAATGGTATTTTTCCGAAAGTGCGATTGTACGTCATCAGTCTCATAGACTCTATAACTTGAATAGTCGTTGTCACTTCCACCAATGACTTTAGAAGCTCCTGTGGAATTTTACCTTTCCCTTCTGATAGTTTGATCTCAAGTCTTCCAGAGCTCTTTTAAATTCTCATTCTATTAGTAGATCTCCTATGTCATCTATATCGACTCCAATTCCTTGTGCTATCACGTCATCAGAGAAGTCCTCCTCCTAGTAGCAGCTTGCAATTTACTCTTTCCACCTACTCCTCCTTAGTTCTGCGTTTAAAGTGGAATTCTAATTCTACTTTTAAAGTTATCATCCTTTCTTTTAATTTCACAGAAGTTTGTTTTGACTTTCCTATATTCTGAAGCTGTCCTTCCTACAATCTTTTGTTTTTCTATTTCTTCACATATTTCTTGCAGCCATTTCGCCTTGGCTGTCTCTTTCCTATAGCCGTTTCGCCTTAACTGCCATGAATGTGGTGTTTGATTAATTCCTGTGTGATTTGTATTTCTGTATTCGTGTCTTTTTTGTACTTCCTTTGTCGCTGATTAGTTCAGGTATCTGATCTGTTACGCAAGGGTTCTTCTCATTTACTTTCCTCGTACCAATATTTAAAAAAAATTGTTCAAATGGCTCTAAGCACTATGGGACTTAACATCTGAGGTCTTCAGTCCCATAGACTTAGAACTATATAAACCTAACTAATCTAAGAACATCACACACTTCCATGACCGAGGCAGGATTCGAACCTGCGACCGTAGCAGCAGCACGTTTCGGACTGAAGCGCCTAGAACCACTCGGCCACATCGGACCAGTATTCATCTGACCCTTATCTCTGATTTCCTTTCAACTTAACTCCCTATTCTGGTGTTCCTTATCTCACCATCCACACCCTAGGCACACTCCAAAAGCCTCTCGTCATTCTACTACTTCCTTCCACAATGATTCTTTCGGACGATTCTCTTACACTGTAGTCTACCGCTCCTCATTACTGAATTGTCATATGAGTCTATATCTGTACCTGGATACCTCTCACAATCAAATATCTGATTTAGGAATCTCTGACAATGATGTAATCCAGCTGGAATCTTCTTAGAATCTCTGGATGTTTTCCAAATATACTTCCTCTTCCTCCTTCTCCTCCTGTTCCTCCTCCTCATGAACAGAGTATTCGCTATTACTGTCTGAAATTTATTGCAGAACTCAATTACTCTTTCTCCTACTACTGTCAAATCCATATCCTTCCGCAAACCATTGTTGTGTTCCTTCCCTTACAACCGCGTTCCAATCCCCCACGACTATTTGAATTTCAGGTCCCTGTTCCTAATGAATTACCCGTTCAATACTGACATATACTTTCTCTAACTCTTCATCACCTGATTTCAAAGTCGGCATGTATACCTGAACTATCGCTGTCGGCACTGGTTTGCTGCTGAATCTGTTGAGAACAGCCGTATTACCGAACCGTCGTACTCTTGTTTTCCATTTTCTGCCCCTGTTATATTACTCTGTATTCGTCTGACCAGAAATCATTATCTTCTTTCCATTTCACTTCACTGACCCCCATAACATCTAGATTGAACCATATCGTTTCCCTTTTCAGATTTTCCAGCTTTCTCATTACGTTCAAACTTCTGTTATTCCATTCTCCGACGACTAGGCTGCTGGCCAGTCGTCTTTTTATCTTATCTTTTTCTCATGGTCACCTACCCTTTGGCAGTTCTCTGCCGGTGATCCGAATGGGGAACTAATAAAATCCTCTTAGAGCTGATCAGCGGATGCTGATATGTCCGTTACTACCACAGGTCTCAACGAACATTCGGAGATCACCTAGAGGTGGACTCTCTCGCCTTGAGTACAGCTATTGAGCAGATCAAATTTACTGAGGAGTAGATCGAATCTTCCGACTAGGACGCTCTCTCCGGCAGTCTAGTGCCGTCGCAGGATGTGATGAGGAAACACATGAGACGGGTATTGCACCAGAGACAGAATACAGATATTGGCGCTGTGTGTCTTAATATACTACATATTCCCTACATACTGCCTGAACAGCGACCAATATACTTAGGGAAAGGTGTGTGTTTTAGTTTATAATAGCAATTTTCCTTTATTTTATCTACTGGCTACTAGTTTCGGTACACAGTACCATCCTCGTACCAGCCGCTGACACGCAGTTGTCATGATCGCTTTCCAAGCAGGTCTGTCAAAAACACTTTTGTCCCACCTAATTGGAAAGTGAGCGTAACGATTAGATGACAGAAGATGGAACGAGGATGGTGGTGTTTACCGAAACTACAAGCCAACAGGCAAAATTACTACAATAGTTTAAAACCAATACTTTGTTCTAATATACACTGCCCCCCAAAAAAGTGAATCACCAGGAAAGGGCAACAGAAATGAAACGAAACTTGTGGCTGTGAGAGGGTTTGTAATGCCAATTTAAGTGATTACAAAATCGAGTAAAATTTGCAAGGGACTAGGCAATTGAAGTTACATCCCCCGTAGCCTGGAGGCATGTACTGTTTCGGTTGAGAAGGTCTTCTAAAGCCATTGTATCCTCCCTGATCCACACCTGATGCTCTGATCCATGATACCTTGTATTCTGGCCGTGGGGCAAGGTTGAATTACGAGTTAGAGCAACATCTTCTATCAAAGACGGATCTGGGCACCTTGGTGCCTATGGGGGTACTTCAGCATCACGAAGACTGTTGATATAGACACGTATCACGAGTGGACGAGTGTTGTGCTGTTCGAAAATGGCATCACGATACTGTTGCGTAACACCTGACGACGCAGCATGTCCGTGACGTACGGCTGTTGATTTCTCTTAATCACTACCAGCCGTCATTTCCGATCGTACCCGCCAGTTCTTCACCTCATGACACCAGGAGTAACGCAACAATATCTCTATAAAACATCAGGTCACCGATGTACTCGGTAATGATTGTCATCCGCGAGAGTGCAGAACTACGGTTCATTGCTGAACACAGTGCCACACAATTCATCACCCGTCCGTGATTTCCAGTAACAGCACCTCCAAACGCAGTCATTTGTGTTGTGGTGTTAATGGCAGCCTATGGTACGGTCGGTAATGCCCAAGTCGGGCTGCTGCCAGTCTCGGACAAAAGGCGCAGGAAGACACAGGGTGTTGGATGAAGTACATTACTTTTTATCCTATTTGAGGCACAGGACTGAAGGGGTTGTGTTGTGTTTCGTGTACAATTTTTCCACCCTTTGTTCTGGTGGCAAACGTGTTCAACTGGAACCTTGGGGAAGAGTATGCCAGCCCTCACGTTCCAGTGCAGTCCAGCATCGGGCCACAGTAACATCCGAATGCCCTTGAAATCAGGATGTTGTATGACTAAATTCAGGCCGATACTGAAGCCTCTTTCAAATTCTGTTAGGTGCTGATAATCATGTCTCATACGAGTTCGCAACATCTCCGCGTCCTGCACTTTCGTTAACATCTAACACTGTTCTTGTAACAACACTAAAGACGAACAACACTAATTTACACTGATCGTCATTTTAAATGTCACAGAGAACTTCAGCTGTAATCATTTAATGGAATTTTTTCCTGAAATTCAACTTAACTGTAATTGGTATAAATACTCTATAAGATTACTTCGCGAGGTATTCAACCGTAAGTCATCATTCTGCCATCGAGGCTAGACAACATACTCTGCGGTTGGAGAGAAGGTAACTGACGTCGGCGACCAGTGAATGAAATACTGTCCCAAGAATCTACATTGCGTTGGTGCAAGTGATCATAGACGTGTGGACTTTAAAAAAGTAACAGTTATGTATGGAATTACTTGCAATGGTGGAAACGCTGCTGACGGGGTGCCCGACGACCAAGGAATCCAGCAGACTGTGGCTGTTGACCGGGTAGTACGAGGGCGGATGCAATAGCGGAGACAACCATCTACAAGTCAAATGCACCAAAATAAATGAAAAAACAGAGAACAAATCGAATTCTGTATCGTTTGTGTTTGTGTACGTGTAGAAGTATCAGAAATAAACAATTGAATTAATACATAATTTATTACTATCCAAGGAAATGTTATTTGTATATCCTAATTTGGCTTTTCAGAAAATAGGCTTTAGTTAAGAAGAATAAACAAATGAAATAAATGAATGCACTATCTGATATATGCCGGACCGAGACTGGAATTCTGATTTGTTGTTTATAGCCGGCCGGGGTGGCCGAGCGGTTCTAGGCGCTACAGTCTGGAACCGCGCGACCGCTACGGTCGCAGGTTCGAATCCCGCCTCGGGCATGGGTGGGTGTGATGTCCTTAGTTTAGTTAGGTTTAAGTAGTTCTAAGTTCTAGGGGACTGATGACCTCAGACGTTAAGTCCCATAGTGCTCCGAGCCGTTTGAACCACTTTTTTTTGTTGTTGTTTATAGTGAGATGTTGCCTTATCTCTTGTGCTCCGCCAACACGCTTCCTGGACCGACTCAGACTTGCATACGTCACTTGCCTATCTATTTCTTATCACAGATTATTAATCATTTAGATTAACCTAATCTGATCATTTACTAAACTCGGATGCAGTGTACATGTACGATGTTGACGTCATCTGGTGCTTCACTTTTATTGTTAAGGAGTGTACTTCATGTGTCAGACAAGGGAGCGGATACGCTGAAGATTATAGAGATTCGAGAATACCGTATACAGAAGTGCCTTACCAGAGAATACAGGTTTGTAAAATGAAAATAGTAAAATAGTGGATATGTCAATACGGAGTGTAGATGTGGTGTTGTTTTCTGAAGGCACCAAGAACCAAATATAAAATATATTTAGCTAGTTGGACCATGCTCGGACAGAGGTGAAGGAACGTCTGTACATTTCACAGTCATTTATA
Source organism: Schistocerca nitens (assembly GCF_023898315.1). Classification (NCBI taxonomy): domain Eukaryota; kingdom Metazoa; phylum Arthropoda; class Insecta; order Orthoptera; family Acrididae; genus Schistocerca; species Schistocerca nitens. The sequence continues at coordinate 181,179,491 of NC_064622.1, read as the reverse complement.
ACGACGACGGGAAGATTACGGTAGAGCTGAGTGACCAAAGTAAGGAAAGCGTTGCATATGCACCATATAGAGCTCCACACTTTTTCAGCAGTAAAATGCTTCACCGAGGAAGGAGATACTCTAAGACAATGTCGGTGACGTACTATGGTTCCAAAGTCTGCATGGATCAGTCATATTTTGGGACGAATGTCGATGTTAATTTAATCTACACCACTCATACAATATTTGTGTGGTAGTCCTATTAATTTATAAAAGTTTTTACAGGTACACAGTGTTTTTTAGTGATGAAGAGTCAGCTCACATTCTGCTAAGTTGTGTTGTATGCATAAAGAGCAGCAGAGCTAATACAGAACCTATGCAAAACAAGACGAGGTAAATGCTTCATTTCAGGATTCCAGTGAAGAACAGCTGCCAACAAGAGTAACTCGTAACGGGGCATCCTTCTCTAGCATTACTTTTCCTCAAAGGTAGTTGTAATTTTGGACAAGTCAATATTATCTCAGCTGTTTTTCTGAAAACTTTCATATAATTTTATAGACACTATGTTATATTTCAAGCTAAAATTCCTGAAAAGGAATTACTTTATTTTGGATGTTATAATCGATCAGTACTAGTTCTGAATGTACAGTTAAAATTACTTTTACTAGAAGCGTTTGAATGGTTCAAATGGCTCTGAGCACTATGGGACTCAACTGCTGTGGTCATTAGTCCCCTAGAACTTAGAACTACTTAAACCTAACTAACCTAAGGACATCACACACATCCATGCCCGAGGCAGGATTCGAACCTGCGACCGTAGCAGTCGCACGGTTCCTGACTGCGCGCCTAGAACCGCGAGACCACCGCGGCCGGCAAAAACGTTTGAAAATACGAATTATTTGGCATAATTAAAATTACTATTATTAATTACACAATGTAGTAAAGTTTGTTACGTTTATTTCTCTAATGGTTTACGAAATAAAATTGGAAACTAACAGAAATTCATTTCTCAAGAAAAATTGTAAACCCTCTGGAATATTATTTCCGATCAGTGAGACGGTAGTAAGCATTCCGATATGATAGGATGTCTTAATAATGGCAAGTCTTCTGGTCCAGATAGTACACCACTTAGGTAGCTTCCAAAATATGCCGACACCTAACGCCGTTCTTAGCAATCATATACGACCACTCGCTCGTCGAGAGATCCTACCAAATGACGGGAAAGTTGCGCCATATCACACCAATGCTGAAGAAAAGAAGAGTATTCCAATGAATTACAGACTCATATCAGTAACATCTGTTGGTAATAGGATCTTGTAACATATGTTTTCGAACACTATGAATTACCTCAAAGGTAACAGTGTACTGACACGTAATCATCACGAACGTAGAAAATATCGTTCTTGTGAAACACACCCGTATATTCACACGAAGCAATGAGTGCCATCGATTATATATTTCTATATCTCCAGAACGCTTTTGCTATCGTTCCTCACAAGGGACTTCTAATCAAATTGAGGGCCTATGAGGTATTGTTTGAATTATGCCACTTGATTAGAACTAGAAGCAAGGTCACAGTGCGTAGTAATCGATGTAAAATCAGAGTAAAACGGAAGTGATATCCGGCATAACCCAAGGAGGTGCTACAGGCCCTCTGTAATTCCTTAAATATATAAACGATTTAGGACACTATCCATGCAGCCCTCCTAGATCGTTTGCAGTTGATGCTGTCACACGCCGCGTAGTAGTCATTAGACGACAAAAATAGACTGCAATATGATTTACATATATCTGTATGATGCGATAAGTGGGAATTGTGTTGGAATAACGGAAGTGTGTGGACATCCAAATGAGTATAAAATGAAATGTGTTACATCACACAAATTAGAACGCTGTCAATTCAACTAAATGACAAGGAGTTACCATTACAAAAAACTTAAACTAAGCAGGTCACATATAAAATATAGTGTAGAAGCTGAATCAAAGAGAGTATTTTATTGGCAGAGCACTTAGACGATGCAACAGACCTGCTGAAGAGACAGCCTACTCTACGTTTGTGTGTACTCTGCTAGAATATTACTGTGTGGTATTGGGTCCTTAGCAGGCAAGATTGACGGTCAACATCGAATAAGTCCAGAGAAGAGCAGTTCGTTCTGCATTATCGCGAAAGTGTGAAGTAAGTGTCACGGATATGATAAGGAGTTGGTGTGGCCGTCACTAAAAGAAAGGCGTTTTCCGTTGTGGCGGGATCTTTCCACGAAATTTCAGTCACCAACTTTCTCCACTGAATGCGGAAGTATTTTATCGTCGCCAAACTACGTAGGGAGAAATAAGAGAAATCCGAGCTCGAACGGAAACGTTTACGTGTTCATTTTCTCGACGTGTTGTCACAGAGTGGAACAGCAGAGCAATAGTCTGAAGCTGGTTCGAAGGACCCTCTGCCAGGTACGTAAATGCGATTTGCAGAGTAGTCACGGGGATGTAAACATCCCGGAACCAAGAAAATGCATTGTTTCATGTGGAATAAACGACCTTCGTAATTGCTACATTATGAAACGACAGCATCTATCGGCCAAAGTGAAAACAGTTTATCAATATCTTTACCGAATTAAAACAAGTTGAGAGCCAAATAAACGCCTCACTTTCTGATATGTGTGATTCGAGGGAGTGACGCAGCCGTGAGGCTGCAGGGGCCGGCTGTTTGAAATTCCCTCGATGCCTGTCCAGCCTGAGCGGCTCGCGTGTTCCGACTACAGTGACGCGAAAGATCAGCATCCGCAGCAGCCTCTCCGTGAGCAGCCCTGCTCCTTATTTTCACCGCATGACGGCCGCGGCGTGTTTTCTTGTCATTATCGGGAGCCCTGTCTTAGGCGAGGCGCTTCCCCTTCCGGCTGCACGGTGTTTGCCCATTCAGCCGGGCGCCTGTTGCCGGAATGATCGATGTAGGAGGCACGCGCCAACTGAATCACAACACACAGCAGAATATATGCGCAGGGAGACCGGCTTTCTACAGTAACATGGAATGAGGTATGAGGTATGACAGACAAGTAAATTTTTAGTAAATTTTTTATCGCTTCAACTTTACACAGGGGTTTATATTTTCATGCTGCTTTTCTTTCACAAATTGCCATACGAGTGATGTTTGCTGTTGATTCACGAGTCTTTTTTTACTTTTGCGCGATGATTGTACGCTGAGTCGTTAAGGCCCTATTGCACGCTGTATATTCGCACAGATTTTTAGAATCCTATTTTAGCTCAGATAATGTAACTAAGCCATTCACAGCCTGCCCGGCTAGCCGCGCGGTCTAACGCGCCTCTTCCCGAGCGGGAAGGCGTTCCGGTCCCCGGCACGAATCCGCCTTGCGGATTAGTGTCGAGGTCCGGTGTGCCAGCCAGCCGGTGGATGGTTTTTAAGGCGGCTTTCCATCTACCTTGGCGAATGCGGGCTGGTTCCCCTTATTCCACCTCATTTACACTATGTAGGCGATTGATACGCAAACCATGCCTCCACATATATGTATACCATAATTTCTCTACCGCATAAACATCTGGGGTTAGATTCGTCTGGTACTGCGGTCGAACTGCACAATAAGCCTGTGTTCGGTGCGGGGCGGTGGTGGGATGGGTGTTGTAGGTCCCCGGTTTAACACACAACGCCATTCACACGCACTTTGTACGCCGATACACACTATGTAATAAAAAAGTATCTCGACAGCTGTGTGTGATACGGAACTAGACCTTACGAGAGGAGAACCCGGAAGTGCAAAAGGAAGCAGTGAGTTCTGTGTTGTCAGTAGAGAAGTAGTAAGCAGAGTTCTGTGACTTGGAATGTGTACTAGTCATTACATATCGCCTGTGTAACAAATTCATCAGGGGCATTTCAACACTTCTAAAGCGACCCAAGTCAACTGTTGGTGATGTGATTGTAAAGTGGAAACGCAGAGGAATGGTCACAGCTAAACCAAGACCAAGAAGGCCTAATGTGCTGACGGACAGGGGCCTTCGAGCACTGAGGAGAGTGGTTGCAAGAGGAAGGAATCGCTCGCGGGTTCCAAGGTGCTATTATAAGTCCAGCTAGACCAATAACTGTGCATAGAAAGTTAAAAAGAATTATATACAATGGTCGAGTGGGTCCTCATAAGCACACATCTTTGAAGTCATTTCTAAACGATACTTGAGGTAGTCAAACGAGTGGGGATACTGGGCAGTGGATGATTTTATGACTGAAAATGTGTGAAGTGGAGTGCTGAATCACGTTATACCCTAGAACAAAATCGTATCGAAGGGCTTGGGTTTGGGGAACACCTGGAGATCGTTACCTGCCATCATGTGTAATGCCAACAGTGAAATACTAACGAGGCGGTGTTACGGCATGGGGTCTCTCCGTGGTTAGGGTAACATCGTCTTCTTCTAAGTAAAAAAGCGTTGAATACGGAAAGATGAATACAATTTACAGCACCATTTACTGCGCACTGTTGAGGAACTGTTCAGAGACGATTATTGTTAATGCTATTGTTGTGGATTGGCAGGAGAGCCAACCCACGAATGTTAGAGGAAGCCGAAAGGCACGCGTTTTAGCTCACGCAGGCTGGCGTGAGGTCTGGAACAGGACAAGGAAATTAGAACTTAGAAAAACGGACGCAGATGGTGGAATACTTTAATCCATTATTGTTGAACGTAGCTCTTTTCTGTACATTATTTACAATATCAATAGTAACTGAACATGGCGCCTTGCTAGGTCGTAGCAATTGACGTAGCTGAAGGCTATGCTAACTATCGTCTCGGCAAATGAGAGCGTATTTTGTCAGTGAACCATCGCTAGCAAAGTCGGCTGTACAACTGGGGCGAGTGCTAGGAAGTCTCTCTAGACCTGCCGTGTGGCGGCGCTCGGTCTGCAATCTCTGATAGTGGCGACACGCGGGTCCGACGTATATTAACGGACCGCGGCCGATTTAAAAGGCTACCACCTAGCAAGTGTGGTGTCTGGCGGTGACACCACAGCTATTTTGTCTAAAACTGACATGGTGAGACTATGGCTGTGTACAATAAATGAAGGTTGACTCTTACAAAGAAGAAGACAGTATCGGGATGTCAATGCATCCTGTCATAAAGCAGCACCTGGGAGGCAATGGTTTGTGGAGAATAATAATTCTGAAGCGGACTAGCCTGTCGAAAGGACCAACCTGAACCCAGTGCAACACTTTTGTGATGAGAAAGTATGTCGACTTCGCTCCGGACCGCAGTGCCCTACATTTCTAACTTCTCTGGTTCAAGCTGTTGGAGAAGAACGAGCTCCAATTCCTCCACCGACTGTCAGATACCTCATTGGAAGTGTACCCAGCAGAGTGCACGCCAACATAAACGTGAAGGATGGACACTCCCCATATAAATATCCGTTAATGTGTGTTAGCATACTTCAAAAATGGTTCAAATGGCTCTGAGCACTATGGGACTCAACTGCTGAGGTTATTAGTCCCCTAGGACTTAGAACTAGTTAAACCTAACTAACCTAAGGACATCACAAACATCCATGCCCGAGGCAGGATTCGAACCTGCGACCGTAGCGGTCCTGCGGTTCCAGACTGCAGCGCCTTTAACCGCACGGCCACTTCGGCCGGCTGTTAGCATACTTCAGATCAGATAGTGTGCCTCTGTGATTATTTATTACGTATATAGTGCGTATGAATGGTTCAGTTACGTTACCTGAGAAAATATAGGGTTTCCAAAATCAATACATTTAAATATTCACAGCGCTATACAGAGTTACAATTATTGCTTTCGCAGCCAATCTTGACTTTGGTTCAGGGTAGAGAAACTTAACATGTGAATCTATTTACTGGCGTTTCGTTCCAGTTTCTCGGCTATATCATCGCAGATAAAACAGGCAACTGCATCAAAATCTAGAGATGACCCAAATTTAAAGGCTCAATGAAAGCTGCATATCGGCCACACCATCAATCACGTAATGACTAATTCATGAATTTCTTTGGCAGGTGACACACTTGTTAATGAAAAGTAATCTCGATCTGTATGTTATTTAATTTTACTTTCTCCCTTTCTCTTAAATATATAGTGCATCTGTATGAAACCACACTGACATAATTGAACTTAAGATGCAGTAAAATTTGTTTTCATTGGTTGTGCTCCACAGTTTATATAAACTGTGGAAATTACATTTGTAACAAGTTAAGCCGCTGTACAAATTATTTTAAATTGTACGGCAAGTTTCGGTCAGAGACCATTTTGTAGTACCTGTTGTACACACTTCATGGATGTAGAAAAAATTTTGCACAATACGAATGTTGAAAAATGTAGTAAAATATGAGTAGTGCTTACAAATGTTTTAACAGCACGAGTTAAATAATGCAGTAAGACAAATGTCAAATTATAATGTGTACAAATAATACTTTGTCATATAATGGTAGATGCACTGAGTGTCAGTTATACAACATAGATATGAAAATGCACAAAATGTAACTCCAATGCATAACCACCTTTGTAACAAAATATCACGAAAATGTTCAACACTTTTTTTTGTTTTTTGTTTTACATTTCTAGTATTTCAGTTCAGTCTGAGTTGCTGGCTAATCAGTTCAGAGGCATTATTCAGAAAGTAGAGATTACGAAAGTGTAATTGTTAATTTTCTTATTTAACTCTTCATTCCACATATTACCAGGGGCTCCTCTATAATTTACAATCAGCCACACAAAGACATCATTCTTATAAGTTTTCAATTGTGCCCTTCATTAAGGAACTCTTGGATTCATAACAATACAAATTTCCTTTTTCCTCTCTGCAAGCATAAATTAGTAGTTGTTAAATGCATTTTTAAGTGAGTTGTTAAATTTTCCTGCATGTCTTTTTCTGAGTAATATTACTGTCTTGAAAAAAATTATGTTTTTCCTTTGTAGTCAGATTTATACATGATGACAGCTGAATGACCTTTGTCACCTGCAACTACAATAGTTCTGTGAATGGTTTATTTGTCTTTAGCTTTCATTAGCAAATGCTTATGAATTATATTACTTTTTGTCTATTTTCTGGTTAACAATTTGATTATTCTTGGTATTTACAAATTTGCTCTCATACTGTTTTGCTCAGTACTGTTAATTTTTGACACAACAAATGCCATTTTAATATGTGCTACCTAAGGTCTCATGGTAATATAGTTAAGGTTTGTCGAAAAATTGTGGTTTACAAATTTACACAATAAATTTTCCGCCTGTCCTCAACTGTGGTATCTTTCAGGTTGATTATTTAGTCGTAACATTTGTACCAGATACGATCATTTCATCCTCTTTGGTATTATATAATTACATTTTAGCCAACAACTTTCATGGCATGTCATTGTCTAATTCTTGAAGTTTCCTAATATTTCGACAACACACGTTTTGCTGCTTTTAGGTATTTGTCTTGATATCGATTTTAGCATACATCACTGCTAATTACAATACTTAGTGTGTGTGTGTGTGTGTGTGTCAGTGAGCTTATTAATCGAAATAGAATCCTGCACCAAAAGGTGTTTTAGCTTGTACATTGTGTGACTTTCTTGCTTACTTTATTTCATTAATGTATTTATTTACTTTTATATTTTATTCTTTGGAACACAGAGCGCAGTAACGAACGCATCACAATGTAACACTTTCACATTCAGATATTTACATCATTCCAATGATGGCTGTCTGTGATGACGATCTAATTTCAATGGTTAAGATGGGAAAGGACACAAAATGGAGATATAGAAATTTTGATTTGTGGCACTGTACATGGTAACAGGTTACTAAGTGATAAATTAGAAAGTAACAATATTAATTTCCTTAAATAATCTCCAATGTAGAAAACTTAATTAATCGAAAAAAGAACTGAGCTAAACAATGATCTTTTCCTAACAATATTATAATTAATTATGTATCATGACATAGATACGTGTGAGTACATAGAAAGTCTACATGTAACTGTAATTCATCTGATGATGGCAGCAAGCTGCCAAAACAGGTCATGGAAATAATATATTAGTAAAAAGTGACTGAAATAATAGAAATTATATCATAAATACACTTAGGAATTGTTTGTCGAATTTCGTTTCTTCTTGACAGTTTAATAATTTGCATCTTAATGGTAAGTATCTGAAGATTACATTTTGTGCCTGGTATGACAGATTCTAAAATGGTTCTTCTTGATAGTGATATGTGACTGTTATGAATTGCAGGAATAGCGTTTGTAGTATGTAAGGCTGTCAACCGAATTACAAAGTTAATACTAGTCATGAAGCCAATTTTGCCCATTTTATTTAGTGTGTTCTTCAGATAACTGTACAACTCACGCTAAGCATCTACCTTTCCATAACAAAATATTATTTACAAATATTGTCCTTCATTTTATGATATACATGAAACTCCTGTTATTAACAAATTTGTGTAAGTATTGCTCGTATTTTACTACGTTTCTAAAATATCCTTATTGCCCAAAACTTTTCTGTATCTGTGACATGTGTACAACAGTTGCTAGAAACTGATCTGTGACCAGAATCGGTCGTACTATAAAAAATAATTTATGCAGCAACTTCGTGTGCTACAGATGCCATTGCTGTGGTAAGAGAAAATGTTGCTTTGGACGAATATATATAGGTCTGTCCACAGTGAAAGAAGTATTAGAAAGCGGAGACCATGAAACTGAATTATGTATTACTTGCATTGTAGTCAATGCATTGTCTATCAAGTAAATATGGATATAGAGGCAATAAAAGGTTATAAACACTATAACAAATTTCGTGCTTCTATACTTTATGATGATCTTGGAGACCTCTAAATTAAATGGGTCCAATGAAACTTGAGTTTATAATATTTGTCACAATGTACCTTCCCCTAATCACGATGTAAAACTTGTCCTACACCTCATATTTTGCTTAAAACGCACTCCTTACACAGAGAGCCACATATGAACACCATCTACTTTTCAGTTTAGTGACAAAGCAGATTGTACAAAATGATATGTCAGACACAGAAATTCTATTGCTTTGAATTAATCTGATATGTTACTCACTTAGACTTATTATTCAGATTCCACTAATTAGAATGTACATAAAGTTGTGGAAAGGGGTGAACTTGTAAATATATCTTCCAGTAACTGCTTTAATTTCAGTTACTTATCACCTTCATCCAAATGACCATTGACCATGTTTGAGGCAAACATACAAGACTGTCAATAAAGCTATTAACATATTAAGTAGAAACAAAATTTTATCGTTAAATATTTTATGAGAGTAGTTTCGGTCTGATGTGTCTATCATCAGTTTGGGATTCTTGGTAGTATCATTTCCTCTGATAAACTCTCTCTTATTCTTTAGTTAATTTAAGCTGTCTTTGTATTTTTAGACCTTAAATGTAGATTACAATTTTGATAGCTTTAATAGAAATTAAATTATGGTCAAAATATTGAAGCACATATCACGCCTGCACAAAATACACAGGCATGGGAGTGAATGACGTTCATAAAGCAGTTGACGAATAGTGAATAAAATTGCTGAATATCATTTACTCACAATATTTCGTACATGTAATTGTCCTAAAAAAGGGGGGATGTGAACTGTTAATTGGCCAAGAGTAGACTTCACAAAATTATTCTGTGTTCGATACAAGACTGAGATTGAGATTGGAGATAATTTTGCAATCATACATCACGTTCTATAGTATTCAATTTTATGTACTGTCAGATGTCGATCGTTTCAGGAGATATGGTGTCGCTTCGGCTTCTTATTGTGACCAACGGCTGTCGTCCAGCTCAAATTTGTATGTGGTGATGTGTGACGCTCAACACTCGCTAAGTTTACCCATACACTCTCCCCATATATTCACCAACACGCGTGAAACAAACAACACAAATACTTTGTAACATATATTGAACAAAATACAGTACTACATTCATAAACTTAAAAGTATTCATTATGTAGTGTACCACATATTAAAGTGGATAAATCCTAGGTAATACTATTTAGGCCCAGCATCACTGCTGCTTGTGTGTTACTTGCGTTCACTGGCTGGACACTATTAACTTAATGTCATCCACCATAAACGATGTTCTTGAAACGAAAAACGTAAGTGATCCTATGACTATATGATCTCCATGAATCTAGACTCTGTTGAAGATCTTGTATGTTTTTCTGTGTTTGCGGCCAAACAGTGCAATGGATAACACTTTACCGATATTGGCTTAGTACGTTGTCATGGCGTATTCACTGTGTTCAACAAATTCAGCTTTTAAGATAACGAATGCTGTGGCCACGTGTTTATAAAAGCTCGTACCTGTCAGAACAGGCGGAGCTTATAGTCGGCTCCTAGCAGCCCCGTAACTTAAAGACGCGAAAGACAGTGAACACATGGTGGGATTTCGGCTATGACGCTTACTGAAATAAAAAGTCTACTCTAAAAATTTTGATATTTAGTGTTTCACATTCCATTAACACTACAGCGATTTAGAAGTTACCAAACCGAGCATATTAATGAACAAGTTCATCGCCACTAGGGCTGTTTTAAATGCCAAATCTATGCAACCTATTATTGTATTAATAACCAACATTTACAGAAATTTATTTAACAAATTGACTCTGTGAGGACCTGATGTGCTGCTGGCTTAAACGAGGTGGCAAAATTAGTATATATAATTACACTACCTGTACGACTTTTGAGCCCCATGCTTCAATATGCTAAATACTCTTCATGCTACAAGCCATAAACAATTTTATAGATTAAACAAGCAGCGCTAAATACGCAATTCTCCATAGTAGAACTTGTTATGAAGTCATAATAGTGTAGGCACGTCCATTACCTGTTTCCGCAGGGGTTTTACACTATTCTGCGTTTTTATTAGTAAAATAAAATTTGTTTAAATCTTTTACCAACAAATTCTTTTATCACGTTAATATGGTGAAACTGAGGAACGAGAAGAAAGATCGTCGAAGCAAAGTTCGGCGTATTTTGTCACTTAATTTTTTGTGTTAATTCCTACAGTGTTTAAGCCAATGTTGTAAAATGATTTAAATATTTATGTTATTAATAACTAGCGACCCACTTTGGGTCCACATGGGTAACACTAAGCAAGTACAGGCAGAGACTTGTCCAGCATAGCGGTAAATTCATTTACTGGCCACTGTGTAGAGTTATGACTAAAATTCATGTCTGAGCTGTGAACACTTGCTGGATGCACGACTCCAGTGCCACAGCTATATTTTCTGTGTGACCACTTTTCCAACGTAACATTCCTGCAAAACACTTCTGCTGTGCAAAATCAGTAGGTTGCACTCTACAACACGAAACATTGGCACGAAGCATGCTCTGCCACACAACATCGGTACGAAGCACCCTCTGCCACACAACATCATCACAATGCACCCTCTGCCACGCAGTGTCTGTAGGAAGCACCGTGTGTCACGGTATGAAGCACGCTCCATCACACAACATTTGTACAGAGCACCCTCTACCACACAACATTGTTGCGAAGCAACCTTTGCCACATAGAATTCGTACAAAGCACTTTTTGTCACAGAAAATCAGTGAGAAGAACCCCCCCCCCCGGGTCGAAACATCGTCAGGCCGTGTAACTTACTGCGATTCACCGCTAGAGCGCAATGGCATCGTTTTCACAGCGTTTCAGGACTTTCATTCATCATAGTTCACCCAGTATTCTGGAAATAATTACAAATTATATGCGCAAACCTTCCTCGTGTATTAGATGAAAGTATTCGCAGCTGAGAATACGAACAAGCATCAGCTGTACACGGGAATGACGGCAATGAAAATTTGTGCCGCATTTCCTGCCTTACGCGAGCCTCAGCTGCTTTGGCTATCAGTGCATGACTTAACACACTGCCCCAGTCTGCCGTACGTCCTCATCGCTGCGTCACAACCTGAACTTGTACACACAGTATAAACTCCCGTAGAGGAGGACATTTTAATTGACCGTCAGATGCCTGGTATCAGTGAAAAAGTACGAGACTGCAGTGCCCTTGTTGTTAAGAAATACGATGCAATGTTCCTTCAATCACGCATGCGTGTTCGAAGTAATTTGCATCGTTCTTCTTAACAACACAGACTGCGGAATATTGTATTCCTGGTGCATACTCTATTAGCGATAACCGTATCAAAAATATTGCAGTAGAACCTGAGATTAGCTTAAACATATAGACAGAACCATGGTATGGAACTTCAGTTGATACCGGGTGTTCCTCCGAAGAGCGAACAGACGCTGTTTCTTTGATGTTTCGAGGACTTTTTTAAATTTTGTGTTTCCGGTGGCTGGAGGCAGTCCAGACGAATACGGCTCAAAAGTCTCATGCGACGCCCAGTGTAGATGGAAAGCGTGGGTCTCTTTCCCGTTATCTTTAAACAGGAATTTTGCGTCACCATTCCTTAGGGCGTTACAGTTTTAGTGTAGTGCAATATTTGTTTTATCACAATTTATTAGCAGGGAATGAAAAACGAAGAATAACGAGTACTTCAACAGCGACTAAGCGGATGTATTGCATGACAGTAGCAGTCGACGTGGACCAGAACGATGGTATCACTGCTTGAGTACTCGTTATTATTCATTCTCTGTCAATACACACCGGTAAAACGGATATCGCACTAGACTATCAATGGAACGTTGTGTTGTGGGTTGGCAGGAGAGTCAACACTAGGTTACATAGAGGAAGCCGAAAGGCACGCGTTTTAGCTCACGTAGGCTGGCGTGAGGTCTGGAACAGGACAAGGAAATTAGAATTTAGAAAAGCGCACGTAGCTGGTGGAATACTTAACTTTAATCCATTAATGATGAGCGTCGCTCTTGACGGAGCATGATTACAGTATCAATAGTAACTGGTAATGGCGCCTTGCTAGGTCGTAGCAAATGACGTAGCTGAAGGCTATGCTAACTATCGTCTCGGCAAATGAGAGCGCATTTTGTCAGTGAACCATCGCTAGCGAAGTCGGTTGTACAACTGGGGCGAGTGCTAGGAAGTCTCTCTAGACCTGCCATGTGGCGGCGCTCGGTCTACAATCACTGATAGTGGCGACACGCGGGTCCGACGTATTCTAACGGACCGCGGCCGATTTAAAGGCTACCACCTAGCAAGTGTGGTGTCTGGCGGTGACACCACACGTTGTATCGAAGACAACGTCATTTTCAGTTTTAAAAATTGTTTTGTTTTTAACTGGAAACAAACGGACGCTTCCCGTCGGCATTAGCCGTCGCATGAAAAGCGTGATGTAATTGTTAGGATAGACACGAGAGCGGCATTGCAAAAAGCGAAATAGCAAATATCTACCGAAACGTTAGAGAAAATGCACCTATAGACTCATAAGACTGTACATGTAATGACGGGTAGAAGAGGGAACCAATAAGGGTGAAACGTAGTTTTTAAAAACGAAACTACCTCTAAAACGGCTATCTTTATAGATGATTAACTTAAATATTTTATTTGTGAAAAATGAATCGTGACAGTAATAATAAGTTTAGTTGTAACGAACAGCGGTACTACACAACCGAGTCGCTCCAGTGCAGTATCGGCAGAGCATTCGCAAACAGCATAGTTTCAGCAGTAGCTTTTGTAAGTGTTTTGCTGTAGGGAGCACTGGACATCTGAGCGACGTATAGGCCACAATGAGTATGAAAAACTGTAAACTGTGCTGAACTCTGTTTTATTTTATCATTCGTGACCGCTCGTGAGAATTATAACTTTCCACTGTTGACTCGGAAGCGTGTTAAAATATTACATTTTGTAGTGTGTTGTATGCTCATCAAGGGAAGAGAGCTTATATTATTTTATCCTAAACTATTGGTGCTAATGATGGCCGCGGTGGTCTCGCGGTTCTAAGCGCGCAGTCCCGAACCGTGCGACTGCTACGGTCGCAGGTTCGAATCCTGCCTCGGGCATGGATGTGTGTGATGTCCTTAGGTTAGTTAGGTTTAAGTAGTTCTAAGTTCTAGGGGACTGATGACCACAGCAGTTGAGTCCCATAGTGCTCAGAGTCATTTATTAGTGCTAATGAGAAACAAAGTAAAGTTTATCGCACTTTTTATTACTGTTATTTAATGAATACAATGTCATAACGATTTATGTTCGGACTCATGGACATTTTATCGGAAATATCGAGTAGTTTATCCTCACACAAAACTTTAGTACGACCACTTCTCGGTGCATCTGTCATTGAACTCGTACTTAGAAATTTGTTAGTCAAATCTCGCACAGTAATGCGATGTGGGAGTGTTGTCTCCGGGAAAACCGAATTACATGTTTGACGAACTGAAACTGTGTATTTACTGCAAGCTTTTAACACTTGTTCGACTAAAAACACACATTCGTGAATGGTTAGCATTTTAAAAGTGACAAAAACGATACAAACGAACAAAGGAACTAAACTTAAACGTTCAAGTCAACCCTTAATGACACACACCAACGATACTACTGACGCTGGCTGAGATAAACGAAACAGTGGAACATTGGGAGAGTCCACTTGAAGGGAAGTAACCCAGTCAGGCGAAGAATCATAGGGCACCCGCGGCTAACAATCATACGGCACTGCGGAGAGACTTTGTGAACACCCCCTATATGAAGGAAATATGGAGCCTGAAGATGGAACTGGTAGTCAAAGTAAAATAACTTCTCAAATACGTACGGCTGTTTGGTGATCTTCTTTGTAAATACTTTTCCAACCGCTGTTGCGGGTCAACAGAACCTGTTGTAACTGGTCTTTGATACCCTGGACAATGGCTCTGCAACGGAACTGATGTCTGAGCCGGTCCACACAAGGGTTCTATCAATTACAGATTTTTGAATCTTGCTGATAACGGAGTATCTGCAGTTCATAGAGAGAGGTGTTTTGTGTGCATGTGGCATTGTCCTACTGATAAATGGTACTACCGCACTGTCGCATGAGAGGTAACATACACTCCTGGAAATTGAAATAATAACACCGTGAATTCATTGTCCCAGGAAGGGGAAACTTTATTGACACATTCTTGGGGTCAGATACATCACATGATCACACTGACAGAACCACAGGCACATAGACACAGGCAACAGAGCATGCACAATGTCGGCACTAGTACAGTGTATATCCACCTTTCGCAGCAATGCAGGCTGCTATTCTCCCATGGAGACGATCGTAGAGATGCTGGATGTAGTCCTGTGGAACGGCTTGCCATGCCATTTCCACCTGGCGCCTCAGTTGGACCAGCGTTCGTGCTGGACGTGCAGACCGCGTGAGACGACGCTTCATCCAGTCCCAAACATGCTCAATGGGGGACAGATCCGGAGATCTTGCTGGCCAGGGTAGTTGACTTACACCTTCTAGAGCACGTTGGGTGGCACGGGATACATGCGGACGTGCATTGTCCTGTTGGAACAGCAAGTTCCCTTTCCGGTCTAGGAATGGTAGAACGATGGGTTCGATGACGGTTTGGATGTACCGTGCACTATTCAGTGTCCCCTCGACGATCACCAGTGGTGTACGGCCAGTGTAGGAGATCGCTCCCCACACCATGATGCCGGGTGTTGGCCTTGTGTGCCTCGGTCGTATGCAGTCCTGATTGTGGCGCTCACCTGCACGGCGCCAAACACGCATACGACCATCATTGGCACCAAGGCAGAAGCGACTCTCATCGCTGAAGACGACACGTCTCCATTCGTCCCTCCATTCACGCCTGTCGCGACACCACTGGAGGCGGGCTGCACGGTGTTGGGGCGTGAGCGGAAGACGGCCTAACGGTGTGCGGGACCGTAGCCCAGCTTCATGGAAACGGTTGCGAATGGTCCTCGCCGATACCCCAGGAGCAACAGTGTCCCTAATTTGCTGGGAAGTGGCGGTGCGGTCCCCTACGGCACTGCGTAGGATCCTACGGTCTTGGCGTGCATCCGTGCGTCGCTGCGGTCCGGTCCCAGGTCGACGGGCACGTGCACCTTCCGCCGACCACTGGCGACAACATCGATGTACTGTGGAGACCTCACGCCCCACGTGTTGAGCAATTCGGCGGTACGTCCACCCGGCCTCCCGCATGCCCACTATACGCCCTCGCTCAAAGTCCGTCAACTGCACATACGGTTCACGTCCACGCTGTCGCGGCATGCTACCAGTGTTAAAGACTGCGATGGAGCTCCGTATGCCACGGCAAACTGGCTGACACTGACGGCGGCGGTGCACAAATGCTGCGCAGCTAGCGCCATTCGACGGCCAACACCGCGGTTCCTGGTGTGTCCGCTGTGCCGTGCGTGTGATCATTGCTTGTACAGCCCTCTCGCAGTGTCCGGAGCAAGTATGGTGGGTCTGACACACCGGTGTCAATGTGTTCTTTTTTCCATTTCCAGGAGTGTAGAAGGACGATGTCTTTGACGTACCTTTCTGCCGTCAGAGTTGCCTCAACTACCAGTCATGATCTGAAGGCGTACCTGATGGCACCATGAGTAACACTACTGAGCCTCTCGAAAGCATTGGGAAAATTGTGCGTCTCCACAGGTAGCCGCCATATTTGCCGACGATGGTCATCTGGGATCGTGTAGAACCATGATTCATGGCTGAACACAGTGCAGAGGGTTTCATCAGAGGTCGATGCTTTTCGGCCTTGACACCGCTCCAAACACAGCTGTTCACAGTAGCCTGTGTATGGGATGGTAATTCCATATTCATTCTGCTGTCACACTCCGACTACTGGTGCGGGATGACACGGGATGTTGCAGGGAGGCCATTACTTGAAGGCAAGCGCAGTCGTGAAGGGGTTACAAGGCACTTGGCACACAAAACAGCGATCTACCGTTGTGGTGGTCAGGCGTGGTTAAATGAAATCTTGACGACGAGTGTGGCTACCCTCAAGTTCCACTGTGGCTCAACATCTGGCTGCTGTCACATCCGAATATCCTAAAGATCTGAAGACTGGACAACTCGAGCAGCTGGCGAAATGGTCCCACAATGTGCCCCTTTCGAACTCAGTCAGGTGCTGGTAGCACTGTCTCATACTGCAATGGCCCCAGTCAGCTTTAGACGCTGTTCGTATCCCTTACATACTCTGTCCGGCATGGTAATAAGCTTAAATACGAACAACGCCAAGGCATCGTCTTCGCTGTTCTACCGTCCACAGAGAATTTCGACTCTAATGATTTACACACCCGCCAATGTTGTGTGAGGTTATAAAGTTACATTGACATCTGACCATCTCTTCTGGGCGCTTCGCTTTATTTTTGTCAGGTATTGTACAATCGCACTATTTACGATAACATTTCTTTATGAAGTCCACACATTCGCAACTACCTCGCAAATCGCTAATGGGACGTCCTGGTAAACCCACAGGACAGGACAGGTAGTTTAAATCGTGGAAAGCGGCCAAAATGAGCGGCTGTCAGTTACATTCGAACATACAACTTTATTTATTTGATCAAACATTAGAAGAGCCAAGATGGAACTTAATAACCGGCTGAATGCGACATACGATCTCATGCCTTAAGGGCAAGAGCACTTAAATTTAAAATCGGCTGAAAGACAATAACTTAAAACTCAAACCAAAATCAGAAATTTAAAAGGCAGAATGCCTTATCTTAAATCAGTTCTTTAATTAGGCTGAAGGCCCAAACAATCTGACACCTTAAGAGCAAAACAACTTTAATTTAAAAACTGGCTGAATGCCCATCACTTAAGACTCAAACCAAAATAAACTTTTAGAATGCCAAAGGCCTTACCTTAAAACAGTTTATTTAATTAGGCTGAAGGCCTAAACAATCTTACGCCTTAATGGCGAAACAACCTTAATTTAAAAAACGGCTAGAAGCCATACAGATACAAACAACAAGAACAAATAAGAAAAGGCAGTGCACCCAATGGTGCTAAGAAGTTTCCGAGGGGCAGTCTCGAATTCAAACACTAGCGCTCGCTTAGTTGAGACAGACAGTCGGCCCAACCATTTTCGATCTGACGACAACCCATCCGACAGACAGTCAACGGACCCACCGACAAGATAACTTCCGCTCCACCCAACCAGCACACAACAGGGGGTTCAATGGAACAACGTAGAACGTATTGGCGCCCACAACCAATTATACATTGAGCTCTCAAACTAAACACCGTGCTGGACAGCGACAACACGATGAGGAAAATACACTGCCTGAATTTACGTCAACGGCCAGGGCAGGTGACAGGAACGTTAACAGTCAGAAGGCAGAAGATTCCGCTGGTGCACTTCAATTCAAAATAACCAAGTATAGCTAAACTCCATCGGAGGGTGGCTAAAATTTGCAAACTCAAAAACACACGTTGTTTCTCATGGGAATGTCCCAACAACCGACAACGAAATGTAAACGACACAATGTGAACAGTCGTAACTTGCTGGTAGATTAAGTCAAAACTCAACTTTCGTGTCCACGACCAGTGAGCTAAGGACCTCGTAGCAATGGGAACAGCACCACACACTCCGACCGCGCGGAGACCCCGCCAGTAGCCCCGGCCAAACTATGCGTCGCGGAGATTTGCTCGCTGCTCCACGACAACCGACCACCTGGTCGCTCACAGCACAGCCGGAAACTATAAGCGCCAGGCGAAAGATAGTACAAGGTGCGAATATCGATACACACCGCTGCTGCCACTCGCAGAGAGGGAGGATAACAGCATAATCGCGATAACAGCGGGAGATTAAATATAGAATAGCGACCAAGGTTTAATCCAACGAATAACATGAGCCAGCCACGGCTCAGCTATCTTCCAAAGCTAAATCTACTGACACTATTATAAGTAGCAGTCTTCGGTATTAATTAGGTCTCGCCCTGCGTATGTTCGCGACACAGCAAGACTTCACCATTGAAGACGTGACGATCTTAGTCATGTTAACGGAGTGCAAATTCGATGAATCATTTTGTGCACGAACAGGCCTCTCTGTTTATTCGATGTGTTTCATGTCGGTCAATCTAGTTGGCCAAGGATTCGCCTGAATAATCCAGAAAGTTCTACAAATCATTCGCGAACAATTATGGCCCGGTGACGTGGCACATTGTCGTCCATAACAATTCCATCGTTTTTAGGGAACATCAAGTCCATGAATAGCTGCAAACGGTCTCCAAATAGCCGAACATAACCATTTCTAGTCAATGATCGGTTCAGGTGTACCAGAAATCCATTTTATGTAGACAGTTCACACCATTATGGAACCGCCTTGTTGACAACGAGGGTCCATGGCCTCGTGCGGTCTGCGCCACACTGTAACACCATCATCAGGTCTTAGCAGCTGACATCGGCATCTTATCTGACCAGGCCATGTTGCAGTCGTCTAGGGTCCAACCGCCTACGTCACGAACCCAGGGGAGGCTGCAGCAGGGGACCTCGTGCTCTTAGCAAAGCACTTACATCGGTCGTCTGCTGCCTTAGCTCATTAACAGCAGATTTCACAGCACTGTCCTAATGGATACATCTGTCGTACGTCCCATATTGACTTCTGCTGTTATTTCACGCACTGTCAACTCTACGCAAACTGTGTTGCTCACGGTCGTTAAGTGAAGCCATTGCGTTGTCTGTAGTGAGTGGTAGTGCCTGAAATCTGCTATTCTTGACACTCTTGACTCTTTCGATCTCGGAATGTTGAACTCCCTAACGATTTCCGAAATGGAATGGCTGATGCGACTAGTTCCAACAACCATTTTCTTTTCAAAGTTTGTTAGTTGCCGTCGTGCGGCCATAATTACATCGGAAACCACTTCATTTGAATCACCCGAGTACAAATGACAGCTGCGCCAATGCACTGCCGTTTTATAAGTTGTGTACGCTGAACTATCACCATCTCTATACGTGCATATCAATATCCGACGACTTTAGTAACTTCAGTTTAATGTGTTTGTAAGCTGTATGAAAATGTTATAAAGCTTAGTTTAAAAATATTTAGTGGAACATAATATGCTTATAAGCTACAAGGATACATTCAAGTGTCATTTTAACAAAAGAAAATCTGCATAGATTGTTTCAGGACTTCAAATTAACAAATTATTTTTAGCGTCTGATTGAAGCCTTTACGTAATGTCATGCTACAGAAGCATAATTATTGCCGATATTCTGCTCTGTCGATAGCTTTGCATGCAGCCAGCATTTAATTCGCCGCTAAGGTCTTCGCTCCAAGGTTTTTCTTCGTGTGTTATATAGCCGTACCGATCGGTCGATGAGCAGTCGATGGCGACCACTTAGCGCGCCGGCCGTGGTCCAGATTTGGCATTAACGCGTCCGCCGGGCCGTTGAGATTCCTAATTAAGCTGTTGGTGGTAATTATCCCCCAACAGCGATCAGCCAACGGCCCTACGTTCGCCGCTATACGGCAGCAGCCCACAACCAAAGCGGACGTTATTGAGCCTGTTTAAACCTACATCAATTTCGCTATCATTCGCGCTTGGACTATTTACGCCGCAATAGACAAATATGGCACACAGGACCATTACGAATCGATATTACCTGCGCTGACTTGAGTGAAGCGCTTAGGTGTACTTCTTATTACCTCAGGATACTGACACTGTTCGCCGACTTTGATTCAAATAAGTACCAGTTATCATTTAATGCCGTTTTTGAGCAGTTTCTCCTCATTTCCTTTGTTATAAAGGACAAAAACTGTTGTCGTATTTATTAATTTTCCACTCCACTGTGCCTATTGTTTACTTTATTTAAACCGATTTCGATACCTTTTGTGGTATATTAGAGCTGTGTGTGGGGCGCCGGTTAGAAAAATATGTTGTTTATATAAATATTGTTTGTAGAATGTAGTAACACTGCATTTCCTATTATTTAGAATGTTATTTATGCTGTCTTTCGCCGTTCTCAACACTGGCTCTCTAACTACAATATTGGCAACCAGAAAGTGATTAGCAAAACGTGAAGCCTGTAATTAGAATTCCTAGTGCCCACTTCATCTGAGAATACACTTATAGTTACAGCTTATAGCTCTGAGGAATTAGGAGATTGTCCGGGATTTATAATCAAAAACGGTCTTGAAAAAACGTTCTGTATTCTGAAAGTCACAGATGAAAACAAAAGAATCCACACCAACTAACTAACAGAGCAGTTCAGAGTCTAATGCGCTGATGCAACTATAAATGTCCAAATTAAATGTTTAAATGAATGCTCGCCATAATTTGATGATTAGTTTCATCAAACGCCACGCTAAATAATTGGTAGAATGTTTGTCCCGCGGCGGCACGTGAAAATACGACAATACGCAAACTGAAGATCGATAATTAAAGTCATCCCAGAATTAACACTACACTCGAAAATGATTTCATGGTTACGCGTATTCCGAGTAACTTAATACGGCATCCGAGGCTGTTTCTAGCAATGATACCGACGCTACGCGACTCCCGACACAGATGACGTGCTATTCAGCGTCTGGAGAGAACTGGGGTCTTTTTTCCTCGCGCAGCGTTCTTATATATAAAGCCGCGGTGCGGACGGCTAAGGGAACGCCTGATCAAATCGGCTCTCCCGACTAGCCGCTGGGCTAGTAATGCACCACCTTAAGTTATTGAATAAATCATAGCTTCTCTTGCTGATGGCCGATGAAGCTCTTAATTTAAATGTGCATTCAGCATACAGGTAAGTAATCATAATAAAATTTTGATGTGGCTAAATTAAATATTTTGGGCGAGAGAATTAATTTAATTACACTGCACGCAGTAGACGAGCTCTGAACTGGCCCTTTGGAGATACGCTATCGCTATAGTTTTATAGGTATTCAAATGAAACTTCTCACATCCTTATGGTGATAGCGGATCTCCATTCTACTTAAATATAAACATCCTAGCGTTATTTATTAGCGTACTTAATCTATCTTGCTTCCTTAAGTTTTAAGACGAAACCAGAAAATAATTAATTTCCACTAAAATCTTAATTTGTGAGATCCAGATGACTGTTTTTATTAAATAATAATGAAAAATGAATCTAATTATAAATTTTTAACTCTCTAGCTCTTTTCTGTTGCGCCAATGATTTTTACAGAAAAATGTCCAAATTTCGAAAATGGCTCAAGTTATCGAACTGATATTCAACACACGTTGTTTTAGTATTACTCCTGACATGCTAGAACTGTTTTAGGTTATTTGCTTGATTTTTAAAGTATTGCGCAACATTTATGACGTCAGAGCTACACTCCTGGAAATGGAAAAAAGAACACATTGACACCGGTGTGTCAGGCCCACCATACTTGCTCCGGACACTGCGAGAGGGCTGTACAAGCAATGATCACACGCATGGCACAGCGGACACACCAGGAACCGCGGTGTTGGCCGTCGAATGGCGCTAGCTGCGCAGCATTTGTGCACCGCCGCCGTCAGTGTCAGCCAGTTTGCCGTGGCATACGGAGCTCCATCGCAGTCTTTAACACAGTAGCATGCCGCGACAGTGTGGACGTGAACCGTATGTGCAGTTGACGGACTTTGAGCGAGGGCGTATAGTGGGCATGCGGGAGGCCGGGTGGACGTACCGCCGAATTGCTCAACACGTGGGGCGTGAGGTCTCCACAGTACATCGATGTTGTCGCCAGTGGTCGGCGGAAGGTGCACGTGCCCGTCGACCTGGGACCGGACCGCAGCGACGCACGGATGCACGCCAAGACCGCAGGATCCTACGCAGTGCCATAGGGGACCGCACCGCCACTTCCCAGCAAATTAGGGACACTGTTGCTCCTGGGGTATCGGCGAGGACCATTCACAACCGTTTCCATGAAGCTGGGCTACGGTCCCGCACACCGTTAGGCCGTCTTCCGCTCACGCCCCAACATCGTGCAGCCCGCCTCCAGTGGTGTCGCGACAGGCGTGAATGGAGGGACGAATGGAGACGTGTCGTCTTCAGCGATGAGAGTCGCTTCTGCCTTGGTGCCAATGATGGTCGTATGCGTGTTTGGCGCCGTGCAGGTGAGCGCCACAATCAGGACTGCATACGACCGAGGCACACAGGGCCAACACCCGGCATCATGGTGTGGGGAGCGATCTCCTACACTGGCCGTACACCACTGGTGATCGTCGAGGGGACACTGAATAGTGCACGGTACATCCAAACCGTCATCGAACCCATCGTTCTACCATTCCTAGACCGGCAAGGGAACTTGCTGTTCCAACAGGACAATGCACGTCCGCATATATCCCGTGCCACCCAACGTGTTCTAGAAGGTGTAAGTCAACTACCCTGGCCAGCAAGATCTCCGGATCTGTCCCCCATTGAGCATGTTTGGGACTGGATGAAGCGTCGTCTCACGCGGTCTGCACGTCCAGCACGAACGCTGGTCCAACTGAGGCGCCAGGTGGAAATGGCATGGCAAGCCGTTCCACAGGACTACATCCAGCATCTCTACGATCGTCTCCATGGGAGAATAGCAGCCTGCATTGCTGCGAAAGGTGGATATACACTGTACTAGTGCCGACATTGTGCATGCTCTGTTGCCTGTGTCTATGTGCCTGTGGTTCTGTCAGTGTGATCATGTGATGTATCTGACCCCAGGAATGTGTCAATAAAGTTTCCCGTTCCTGGGACAATGAATTCACGGTGTTCTTATTTCAATTTCCAGGAGTGTAGTTGCAGCGGACTGGCTGGCACACAATGGAAAGACTGATGTGAATTTACTACGGCGTGAGTAGGCTGCTTCCCTACATGTGGTATACCAATGTGATGTACTTGCATGTTTAATTAATTTAACGTACTAATCATTTCAAATGAAGTAATCAACAAACACAGTGGAGTGGAAAATTTGTACGAAAATAGACTGTGCGCTCCAAGACAAAATAATGAACAACTAAAGCGCACTATGGAGCGTCATAGAAGCAGTGAGATCGGAAAAATTAATTCTGTCTGAGGGCATGGGACTTAAAATCAAACTCTCGATTACGACTCGTTGAAGAAGGATATAGCATATAAGAACCTGCTCACAACTCTAAGCAAACTGTTTGAAGATACGTGGGATTTGTAACTGATACTATTTGCAACGGTACCCCAAACTGTATGTCGTTAAGTCTCAAAATATTTACGCTATTCGTTCACAAATCTGAAATTGAATCCATCCACACCTTGCCCCCCCCCCCCCCCCCCAACTCAGATTCTGGATATGCTGTTGGTTCTCCATTTACATGCTACTGCCACTGCAGTTCTTTGGCTATACAAAGGTATTGTCAGTGAACTTTCGGGTCAAAGCGAGTAAAGCGATAGAGAAATCGACACTGACAAGGGAGAGTCTCCATCGCACCCCTTCAGGTTTAGTGGTAAGTTGGCCCGTTGGTTAGCTTGTCAAAAACTGATCACAGATCAAGCATGACGACAGGAAGAAGGTGTACTGCACTGTGGAAAAGAAGGAGAAAAACAGAAACAGTGAACGGTTCACATTAAATCTAAGCAACATTGACCACCATCAGCCACGGTCGTGTAGTGGTTGTATGGCCACAGTGTTAGCCTGCGTAGGGCGTGATGCGGGTTCAAATCTCGCTCAGTTCATTTATTTTTTTCATAAAATTACGAGCTTTCCGGTCAATGACGCACCTGTTCGCTGTATTCAGATTTGTATATGTGTAGTGGTGTAAATGACCTGAAATACTTTATAATTATAAATCTTGAGAATTATAACTCTAAAAAGATTCTCTGATAACGGAGATATACAAACAAATAAATCAAGTAGAGTTAATCGTGTATTATCAATCACGGGGACCTCCAGATGTACGTACCTCCTGTTTGTTCTACACAGATACCACATGTTATGTCTCTTGCGTTCCGTATTTAAAGTTTAGACTCTTAAATTCCTTCGCTGTAGCGTGGTTCACACAATTTTGTTGTTGTTTTGAGAAGTCTGTGCGGCATCTTGCGTGCTCAGCCTTTGCGGAACATTGCCTTAACAATAACTACAAATACATAAAAGATGTAGAAATCTTACACACAGAGGAAAAGGGGGGCTAAGCTTAGTCAGGTGGAAATTTTAGAAATTAAAAAACAGATGCGTACGTGCTCACACCGATTATTGAACGAGCAAACCCATTTCAGTTTAACGCCTACTATCGATGATATCACAACTCTAGGATAGAAATAAAACTTTGGGACTCACTCCATCAGTAGATAAAAAGTGCTTGGCTGATGCATAACTTTATTCCTAGGTATGTTTAGACACGTTAATGTAATTGTTGAATTGTATAGTTCCATGTGTAATTTGTCAAAAAATTGTCATTGAAGTAATTTTACATTAAGTCAAAGACTGATGTCTTTGCCTTATCATCATGTTTATCTTTGCATTATCATATTTGGGAAGCAGTAATGTACGTGAAAATGAGCTTATAACCTGAAAGCAAGGCTGTGGAGCAACAATAATGAAATTTGTGAAATAAGGCAATAACAGTGCTTGTTTCGTTAATTTACAATATTTCACCAAGAACCTACAGTTGATTCAATTAAAGTGACTATATAACTCCAATTGCGTGAAAGTAGATTGGTTAATACAAATGCTGCATAATCGTTTTCTGTATAGTGTAGTCTATGATAATGGAGCATAGATCATCATTTGTTATTTGTCATGTAAGATATGTAACGTGCTGTATAAAGGCGCACATGAACAGACTGACTTCGAGATGCGACACGCCGTTGGCATTAGGCGTGTGTGCACGTATACCAATGGGACATTATAGACATCAGCTGTTTTCTCCAGTTTCCAGCGCCAGTCCGTAGTCTAATTCAGCTGCACTGCATGAATACATCTACGCTGCGAAAAAGATTCTATGCGGCTATGTATCATGTGTGTATTACCTGTGTGTGAAATGACTGTCACCTAATCAAGCATTGATAGGGCAGATATGTTACAGTTCAGTGAAAAACTAAAGAAATATTAAGAACTGAATTTTTGTTTACCAGATTTTTTATAAGTGATTTGCATCCTAGCTATAAGGCCTGCCTTGAAAGTGAAGTAGTCACCAGCCTAATAAAACGCAACTGTGACAGAATTACAATAAAGTAAAATATTGTTGATTCAGAAACTGTTGTGCGGTTTCTTCAATTTACAAATTAACCACCCTAAGTTGACAAACCTCCTATCATAGGCTACAAAACTTCCATCCACGAGAAAACACACTTGTCTGACTCACTAAAAAGAGACATACGGAATCAAAACACAAGGTTATGATATCAACACAATCTTTCGTCGGTTCTTGGTAAAACAACATTATATTAAATGAAAAGCACCAGTTTGCTTTTGTTCCACTAAAGTACATATTCTAGAACAAAAGCAGACTGGTGCTTTTCATTTATTACAAGATTATGACCCTGGAAAAGGGTTACGATGGAAAAAAAATAGATGCAATGATTGGAAGAAGAAAAAGACATGGCTCTTTTCCTTCCTTGAGGTTCGCTTCCGTCACATACAGGAAGCTAGAGATATCGAAAACTCAGAAACAACACGACTAATACAGATTTGATATAGACAGAGCTGCTAAACAATAGAGGAAGCATTTGATTTAATCACAATAAAGGTGCAACACAATTCAGATTTCAGTCGGGGAACTGGAAGGTAGGCAGAAGAGAATCAGTTCCAAGAGTCGTACTTTCTCACGACATCAGTCCCTTGGCATAATATCTATGGGATAATCTAAAACAACTGGCTGATGTGGAAATCCTTTCTAATGAAGGGACATTTCAAGTATGTGCCTTGGAAACAATGGAGAAAATGGTTCAAATGGCTCTGAGCACTATGGGACTCAACTGCTGAGGTCATTAGTACCCTAGAACTTAGAACTAGTTAAACCTAACTAACCTAAGGACATCACAAACATCCATGCCCGAGGCAGGATTCGAACCTGCGACCGTAGCGGTCTTGCGGTTCCAGACTGCAGCGCCTTTAACCGCACGGCCACTTCGGCCGGCAAACAATGGAGACCATTTGGCACTGTCCACGTATCCGATGGTTATAATTAATGTGAATTTACTCACTATCTCTAATGTGAGCTGTTATTAAACGTATGTTAGCGAAACTTGGTAGATATTCTAATAAGATAATGAGGAAATGATTTACGCTGGAAAAAACACTAGTTTCAGCTGTGGCTACCAGGTGCAAATCTGGCACTCTGAACTGCTTGTGTGACATCCACGTTGTCATTTCACAAGCCGCATACTGAGTAAACAGTATGGCTATCGAGATGAGAGAACGTGCGCCGATAGTGAGCTGTTTTATGTTAACGGCAGCAATTACAGCGCTACAATGATAGAGTATCGTCGACTGAAAGGTCTGAGAGAGTCTCGGTGTCCTGAAATGGCTTAAAGAAGATGATAATGAAATCCGAAAACACAGGTGTGCTTGGCGCGGCACCTGCAGGAGGAAGTCGTCTTATCTCTGTGGAACTTATTGACGAGGTTGTGCCCCGGGCAGCGCTGGTGCTCGTGCAGTGCCATGAGAATTGTACATTGCATGGTCAACAGTACAGGAAGTTTGGCAGTCTATTTACACTGGGACGCATACAGTAGCCGGACGATGCAGCAAACGGAAACCTCACGATCATGAGCAACGTTCTGAACTTGCTCTTTGGTTTTCGGCACCGATCGAAGTTGATGACATGTGGCCAGCCAGTGCTCTATGGTGTGAAGAGGCTTGTTTTACACTACACGGTTCAGTGAATACACTAAACTGCCGAATTTGGGGTACTGTTAAACCGTGTATGGTGCACGAAGAGCCATTGCAGCCGCCATATGTGACGTTGGAGTGTGTACTCACGAGTACCTTTCTTCTCGGTCCGTTATTCTTTGAAGAGAATACACCCTGAGTGTCTGTCAGTTGTACCGTGACATTTGCACGTTTTCGAGAACTCCTTGCACAGCCTGTGATTCCTGCTTTGGAGGAGCGCAACAGTGTGGAAACCACTGTTTTCGTGCAATATGGAAAATGGAAATGTGTGTGAAATCTTATGGGACTTAACTGCTAAGGTCGTCAGTCCCTAAGCTTACACACTACTTAACCTAAATTATCCTAAGGACAAACACACACACCCATGCCCGAGGGAGGACTCGAATGTCCGCCGGGAGCAGCCGCACAGTCCATGACTGCAGCGCCTTAGACCGCTCGGTGCAATATAGAGTACGAACTCATATCTTTCACCCAGTGAAAGATCTAGTTAGATTTCCAAATGCATGGCCTGCAGAGTTACGTGATATGAATCCGTCTGACTTTTGGCCTTGGGGATATCTAAAAGAACGCGTTTGCCAATGACATGTTCGGTCTCTAACTGATCTGAAATCCAGTACACAGTACCACGTTGGTCAGATTTCACCAGGACTGGTGTGAGCAACTGTTGATCATAGCGATTAATAATAAAATCAGTATTATGCCTTTCTCATTTAGTTGCCCATTATTGCCCACTTCCCGTTCCTGATCCATTATGTATGGAAACATTGCTATGTCTTTCTTGCATTCACAGTGCCAGATGTGCGTGTGATGGCCAAAATTGGAACTAATTTTTTCCAGTGAAAAATTGGTTCCGCATTAACGCATTAGCGTATCAATCAAGTTTCGCTGCCATACAATAATAACAGCACACAATGGATCAGCGTGAGTAGATTCACTTTAATTATAACCACCTGGAATGTGTAGAAGCAAATGGAGGATATTTTCAACATGTTACTTTCTGAATTGGAAAACTAAAAATTTTCCTCTATTAACAACTCACAAGCGGAGGAGTATTTACCAGCTTAAGGTAGGTAGGACGTAAAACGGGCCGACTTGGAGCAGGAGCGCTACTACACCAAAGGATATTTTTATTTACAGTGTCTATACTTTTGCAAATAAATTCGTAAAACTTTGTCAGCATGACCAGTAAGGATTCAGGATACACACTTATAGCAGAGGAATTTCAAAAAAATAACAAAATATTTTTTTTTTTTTTTTGCATGTGAAATTTCATCACTTTTTCACTTTTGTTGCTATAGGTATACTTTTCTTCACAAGTAAGAGATATTCTTCGATGAATTTTGCGCAGCATACAAAACATACTTACAGGTGTATGAAACTCTAGAATTTATTTAATTTATGAAAAAATGAATGAACTGTTACATTTTAAACTTCATGTTTAGAAAAATCTCAAATTTTATAGTTCAATTTCTACCACAGTTTTTAACAGATTTGGAAAATTCTAGAGTTTCATACACCTGTATGTATGGTTTGATGCTGTGCAAAATTCATCGAAGAATCTCTCTTACTTATGAAGAAAAGTGTATGTATAGCAACAAATACAGCCAATAGTAAGTGAAAAAATGATGAAATTTCACATGTAATGGGAATTATATTTTTAAATGTTTGAACTTTCACTGCTATGAGTGTGAATCCTGAATCCTTCCTGGTCATTCTGACAAAGCTTTATGAATTTATTTGCAAAAATATAGATAGTGTAATTTAAAATGTCCTGTAGTGTCTGTCCTGCTCCAAGTCGGCTCGTTTGACGTCCTGCCTCTTTAACGTGTATATACTTATTTTGCGTAGGTGTGAGAAATCTACCGCAAAAATTATGAAACTATCTCTGATGCAATGTCTTAGCTTAATGTCATGTACACAAAGGCAAATCATCCCATCCCGAACTGTAAGGGGTCCGCAAGCCCTTACTACTAAGTTTGCGCTCACACAGGTCGACAGGGCAACTATCGATTAGTGTGTCAGGTCGCGAGAGCGAGAGTTGAGTCAAGTCAGTGCTGTGTTGGGTAGGTTCCCGCGAGGCGGGCAGGGAGCTGTGCAGAAGCCAGCAGTTGTTACGGTACAAGAATTACCGTCAAAGGGAGTGGCCATCGCCGCGGTTTAACCCCTTTGTGTTAGTATTATACGGGAAAGTGAAGAAGTTTAATTACAAGTGTGATCAGTGATATTTGTGTGCCGTTATTGAGATTCCGCGTCTACCGCGCCGGCATTATTTGGATTACAGTGTTGGATTACAGTGATTGGATTTTGCGTGTGACGACGATGAATAACGAAGAAACCTGTGCTGAGATTAGCCGTTATTAACAGTGTATGACGAAGGCAGTGGCTGTCTCCTTATCTTTGTGTTTTTGATAAGAATATAGGTCTTGATTAGTGAAGCTGCGTTTGTTGTTCTTCTTGTCAACAGACAGTTCATTATTGCAGCATTTGAGAAGGACAGAATGGAATGTAACAACTCCGAAGCAGTCCAATCCGATTGCCAGCCCCATTAGGTACACGGTCATATTAATTAATACTTATGTGGGCTGCTATTCAGATCCGCGAACGAGTGGATACACCAAATAATAAGGGAGTGTTACAGAACACCCGGAAATTTGAACATACATTTTTAAAAGGATCAGTTATCACCTTATAAGTGTTGCATAAACCTGTCTCAAAGTTAGCATAGTAACAACTTACATAATCGTATTTCATACTATTTAAAAGTCTTTTTAAATATTTAGCTGGCACAGCAATTACCTCAGAAGTGTCACACATCCTCGTTTGAGAGTTAGCATACAAACCTACGTCATCGTGATTTGTATATTTTACTCTTTGTTAAATCATGTGACTAAAACTGCACCGCTTTATTAGCTGACGACTAGCAGGCCCGAGATAGGGAATTTTTGGCTGTACTCTTCTTAGTTAAAGTGTCATTAATACGGATGTTGTCGACAAATTGAATCAATCCAGAGGATACGTTCTGTTCTGCAACACATACGCGCTACAAGTTTGCTAAACAATCAGTGCCCTCGCTACGTACACGTCTATTTATAAATCTGCAATTCAGAGACGAGCCATAGTGTCAATCGAACAGCTGAGTTGCTCTACGATTAATCAATGGCAATCGGTCTGAGCGCGGTTGAAATTAACATTGTTCAGGAGGACAATACCAACTAGAAAACAATGAAGTGTGGAACGTTGCCCCTCTAAAAGTTAAATAAAGCAATATTGAACAGCATGAACACTTCTAGAGCACACACACACAGCGGTTAATGCAGCTGAATATCACCGCTTTGAAACATTCATCCACTCAGGCGAATCAACAAACATTCATTACGTTCAGACAATAAGTACGAGATCATACAAACATTTTTAGATGAAATTGCTCACGCTTAACAGCCATGATGTTCCTTTGTGGCTGAGGTACACTTAAGTCAACTCAAACTGCCCCAGTGGAGTACAGAACGGAAAAAGAGTTTTTTAAAAAAATTATTTGATTATCTAGTGCTGTTAGAATTAAGAAATCATAACTTTACGTCAGCTGAACCTCAGTTTTCTTCATAACATGTCATTACTGCCTAACCACCATCTAAATATCGCATGAAAATACGAATACTCTCTTTCTAACACAATAAAAGACACACTACGAACGGATAACCTGAATAGGACAGAAATAAGTAGATTCCAATTTCTGGTCGATTGGAGTATATATTCAAGAGCAAGAGATTCACAAACTGAGCAAGATAATAACGCAGTGATTCGCCTCTGGCCATTATGCAAGCAGTTATTCGGCGTGGCACTGACGGAGTTGTTAGATGTCCTCTGAGGGATATCAAGCCAAAGTCTGTCCTATTATTGCATTAGATCGTCAGATTACCGAGCTGGTTGGAGGGCCTATAACGCTCCAAAAGTTCTCAGTTGAGAGGAGATCCGAATATCTTGCTGGCCAAGAAAGGGTTCGGCAAGCACTAAGGCAACCAGTAGAAACTATCGCTGAAACCCAGGACAGATTTCCATAAAGGGCAACAAAACGAAGCGTAAAATATAGTCTACGTACCGCCGTGCTGCAAGGCTGCCGCGGATGACTGCTATGAAAAGAAATGGTACCACAGATAATAACTCATGGTTATCGAGCCATACGAATGGTAATAGTCAGGTTGGTATTCCACCCCTGTCTCGCCTCCAGACTCGACCTCGGCCTGGAATCTCATTAACTGGAGTAGAATTGTCTTCGTGACGAATCCCGCTTAGTACTGAATCCCGATGACCAGATCCTCTTTCCATCAGATACAGCCGTTTTATGCGTTATTTGAAGTTCTTTGCATTCTTGGTACCAGTAAATATGCTAGACAAGGATTAACAGGCCCTGTCTTCTGTAATTTCAGGATGTGAAGGCCATGCAAGTAAGGTGTCTTCTAGATGACATAAAACAGGAAGAATAACAAAATGTTTTCTTGTTTTAAAGAGTTACAACTGTGCACACCAAGATACAGTGGATTTGAAAAGTTATGGTGATTATACCAACATTTTTTTTTCAGTCATAGAAACATGTTCAGTACACTATGTTTTGAAACTTCGTTGCAGATTAAAATAGTTTACCGGACGGAGACTCTTACTCGGACCTTCGTATTTCTCGTGAAATTACTGAGTCACTGAGTCACCCAGCTCAATAGACAGATCATTTCCCCACGAAAGACACATGTCCGGTGCTCGACTCTGCGCCTGACACACAGTTTTTATCTGCCAAGTAATTTCATAACAGCGCCATTCCGCTGTAGAATGAAAATTTAATTTTGGAAACATGGCGTTTTATTGCATTTTATTTTTTATCAGATTCCGTGGGAGCTGTAATACATAGCTATCTGGTCATGAAACGAGTCAGTACATAGTTTACGGAATGGTGATTAGAATGTACATAAACAAAGACTTAAGAAAACACTAAAATACAGAGAATATACGAATAAATTACACATTACAGAGAAAGGTTCCCAAATACTGCGACGAACTCCTGCACAGATTAGGAATGTGTCAACCTGAAAGTAAATACTTGGGGTTTCTCACACAATTTTTGAGCATAGTGAACACCTTTTAGTATAATGTTATCCAGGTGTATATCACTTTTCTTTCTAGTGTTTGTTGAATGTATAGTGCAGCTTCTTGTGGAGGAGTCAACATTGCAGTCAACATTTACCTTGGTGGAGTAGGCCTACAGGGATACCAGAATTCCGATATAATTGTGCAACGACCTGTACGAAGTCTGCTAACTGGCATGACAGATCAGTCTGACTGCACATTCCTGGGTTTACAATATTCTTGATGAGAGTGCAGAGTTGCCGTAAAATACAACACCAACGAGACAATAGAGTGAAAGTGAGCAAAGTAAACAAGTCTCCGTGTTTCAGTGTCGAAGACGATGGAGTTGTTGTAACGAAGATAGAGGTAGCAATGTAGAGTCTCTGCACAAGATCCTGCGGCTCAGGTGCTACCGCCGTGCGGCCGTGCGGCCAAAGTCGGTTCCGTTCCAAGAAATCCTTCCCTCTGTCCTCAGTCTTAATAATTTAAAATGGCTGACTTTAGTGATAGTTTGTACATACTCAGACAAAAAATTTCCTTTTTACAGTTCTGTGACAGAAACTGTATTGTTTATGGAACAATCAGTACGCCGGGAAAGCTTTAAACATCACAGAAACTGTATTCTTTGCGTTATGTTGCAGTCGAGCGTGAATCTATTCTCTAAAGACCGTCTGCTGATGTTACTGACCTCTCCATCTGCTTCGTCACTGTTACGACCTTGTGCGTCTTTCACAATAAACAACTGCAAGGAGAACATTTTTGTGTCAACTGTTATATACAGTGGCATATCATTGATACTCATGAAAAAGAATTGACCCAGAACATAACCGTTTGGCATCCCTTACACCTGCGCCCACTTTACTCATACCTGTTACCTCTTTGATGGTAATCGGAGGACAACACTTGTCCGTTCCACACGTAAAGTGAACTGTTCTCTCCTGATATCATAATATTCCAAATTAATGCAAAGGTACTGTGTACGGCCACATAAACAAAGGGTTTGGTTAAATCAAATAGAACACCTAATGTCCTCAACCTATCCTTTAGCCTGATAGTTCCTCACACGCAAAAGCATACACTGCGAGTCTGCATGGAAATTATGTCTATTGAGATGTGTCACTGTTCACCTATATATTGCTGTCTTCAAAAATACTGAAATGGTAGCAAAGAAAGTGGCCTATAACTGTCTACCTTATCTCTAAGATTTATTGTAAAGTTATCTTCCTAACGAGTATTTCAATGTATCAGGAAACTGGCCCTACCTGTGACACACACTGCACAGGTAATGCATGTTGCACTTATATTCATAATCATTGTTTACTCCTTAATGATCTAATAATAGATTCACTTTCATCTTTGCTTGTTTCCTCTAGCTACATGTGGTTCAGTTGTCTTGGCACACCACTATTCCAAAGTTCTACATATTTAACTGTAGAAATAAAACATTGATTTAATCAGCAGACTATTGACAGGAAATAATTAGAAATATTTATTTCAACTCCTGTGGATCGCTAATACTGTCATTCTCACCAAACAGAGGGGTACTATGTTGAGCACTTATGGTGCACTAGAGGTTTTAAAATCCACTATTGCCGTGGTTAGTGTACGATCTTACACTTTGAGGTCTTAGGGGTTGGTAGTACACAAGCACTTTAAAGCCCATGCATTTAATAGAAAACATTGCTCTTAGATCATTATAATGTAGTAGGTAGGTTAGAGAAAAAACTCACACAAATATTATAAATGCGAAAGTGTGCTTGCCTGGATGACCGTCAGAGGTAAAATACAGAATTCTACCACAAACAACACAGCAAAGTGGTGAGAGACGTCATCAATCAGGCTAAACCAGTGGATTACACCAAGAGAACAGAAATCTAGTAAACAAGATTTCTGCATTATGATCAACTGTTAAAATATGACAGTAGAAAAGCACATACATCATAAAAGTTGTGGTGTAGAGAAGAGCTCTTTGCAACTTTGAGCAAGATTGTACGATAATGCATAAAAAAGTTACAAATTTTAATTATAAATATTATGCTGGACAATAGAAATTAATAATAATGGAACCAATGGACTTATCACATCATATGAAGTATCCAATGAAAGTTGTGGACCTCACAAAACACCACAATAGGTTGCATTTAAAAATCTCATGGCATCTCAAAGGCTACACGTGATTTTATGAAATACAGTATACACATGCAACTGTGCCACAGCGATAAATCCTCCATGTAGAATGAAAGTAGCGTCAGTTACGTAGTTCCTCAACTAATCATCCCAGATAATGGATACATACAATTACTACAATACTTAAAACGGGTATTTATGGAAATGGCAATGAATAAATGTTATATTGAACCCACTGAGGAAGTGCGGTGATAAAAAATAAAACATTTTCGTGAAATAACATGTATCTAGAGCGCAACAGGGCGCACCTGCTTCGAGCTGGCCATATGTATTTTGTAATTTTACCGTAAATATTCCATATTGCAAAACTGGATGTAAACAGGTTTCACAACTTTGCTAATAACTTATGTAATTGTCTTTGAAATGAGAGGTGGCAAAATGATCATAACTATTGTGGAATTATTGTAATATTATGCACATATGTACAAATTGTCTTAGTTTTGATCGGTGTTCATTGTTTCAAACTTAAAACATCGATTCAGAGCAGAGTAACGTCATGGAAAGTATATAAGGGCGTGCATCAGCGTGCACACGGTCTTTGTCTTTGGCGTTCAGTCTTTTATCTGAGAGGGTTTTCGTCTTTCTCGGGCGATATTGTGCAGCAGGTGTTCCTGGTGGCAGTTAATACAGTGTAGATGGTCAAGAAGTAGCACTGGCAACACACTTTGTTCAAGCGCCAATTGTTGAACTTAGAAAATAATTCCGTGAGCCCAGGCTCACATTTTCCTTTTACATTGAGCTTGAATATTCGTCGATGTTTATCGCTAACTGAATTTGAGGAGTCATAAGAGCTCTACTTTTAATTGTGGGACTTGAGGCAGGCAAGGACTTTAACTGTAGCTCTGCAGTTAATATTGAGACATGCATGTAGTGGACTTTGCTTGTTTCCGCTGTGATTATTTAGGATAATGAACTTTAGTTTTATGTCGCGAGGAATAGTGAGAAACGGTACTGCCAGCACTGACTGATTGCTTGCGGATTTTCTGTTTAATGAACTCTTAAACGAACTTTGCTCGCATGTGTTTGATATGCGTTACTCTTCTTAACTACACCCATTATTTATATTTGTTTTCATTACAATCAGCAGTTGTGTAAGAACACCATTCAAAAAGATGTGAATTATTCTTAAGAAACGTTTTTTGACTCCAAACGATAACTACCAAGTATTTTCCACTGGATTTAGCCACATAGTTTATTTGTGGACAACACCAACAGTGCCATCTGTGTTGGACATCCGTCTTCCGATCTCTGCTAGACAGTCAATCCTTACGGCAGCTCTCTGACTTTGTATGTAGCCAACAGGCACTAATGCAGAACGGACTATTTGTCACGCCTGCGGTTAGGGATCAGTGAATGAATATCTCTGTGAGCGGACATTTTGAAAAGTCTCCAAGAGAGTTGCTCGAGTGACACCAAGGGTGTTACTGTAGTGGGAGGGGGCAGGGGATGTCATAGAGGCACTGTTTGCCATTTCATTCACGTGCGTGTCACGGTCACACC
Source organism: Schistocerca nitens (assembly GCF_023898315.1). NCBI lineage: Eukaryota > Metazoa > Arthropoda > Insecta > Orthoptera > Acrididae > Schistocerca > Schistocerca nitens. Next base: position 181,143,097 of record NC_064622.1, on the reverse strand, counting down.
GAAGAAGCATGAACACAGTTTCTGCTTCGGCTCACGTACAAATTTCGTCGAAAGGTTTTGAGCCATCCCTAGTGGTTCCATCCTGCATTCAAATCCAAACTTGGGGTCACGCATAATCCAAAGGGTTGGCAGCACCTTCAGTGGGACTGCAGCCCCGCGACTTCCTTAGAAAAGAGTTGAATCGTCCAAGAGATGTCAAGTGTGTAAAAATTTGTCAAAAAGATCGTTGTACAGTCGTGGACAAAACGAGCGAGACCACTCGCCTTTCGTTATGCTGATACACACAGCTTTAAAGTCTGCTACACAGGATAACAGGCAAGGCGACGAAGTGCTACCAACATACTATGCACAGGCGTGAAATTGGAAAACTATCCAAAATTTGTCAGACTGTTTTCAATCATGTGTAAGACTATATTAATGCTGATTAGTGTATTAACCACAACACCTACATATGAGAGATAAATGAAAGAAGAAACGCTAATTAGAATGAACTGTACTAATAAAAATGAATTTCAGCTTTCGAGATAGCATAAATGTTTTAGTAAGACAAAGTACCCCAGATCGTTACGAATTAGCAAAATATTATGCGCATTCGGCCGCGAAATGGTCTGTTTCAAAGTTCAGAACAGTCGTACTGGATTACCGTTGCTGACCTACCATGAAAGAGTGCAAATTTAGCAATTCGTGAAGATTCATAACGAAATTCAGTTAAAAATCATTCAGTGCCACACTTAAGTCAATTCAATTATTGACAGAAGCGGAAAAAGTAGGCAGTAACATGTATGAAATTCTACAAGAGTGTCATATTGACATGCACAGGGCGCCAGTACAGAATAAAGGTAGCGATAAAAAGTATTGGGGGCGCGAGAATTTCTTAAAATTGCTTTACTGATATTCTACCTGCCTCCGAGATTAGAACCGAAAACAAACCAGACCTTCCTTTCACTACGCTAGCAGACAACCCAGGCATCCCTCTATTATTACCCCAGACATGAATAAGCCGGCAATTTCGCAATGAAAATGGCAAAATGATCTGCAGTTTCTGTTGCATAGAGCTTTCTGGACTCAAAAACATGAATTTTCTTCCTTTATGTCACCGCTTATGTGCAACCATTCGAGATGTTTATCGAAATAGCAAAATACTGTTATTAGAGAGTAAATGTAGTAGGATATTTCTGCACCACCCCAGGAAACAAACGGCTACACAGCTGCCAAACGTATTCTACAATGTTTCGAAATCTCCGTTTGACGTGCCACAGCCAGAAAACGTTCGTTAGATCAAGTGTTCCTTAAGGTAGCTAGCAATGGGAATGCTCGCACATCTAAAACGCGGTAGCAATAATAGTGGGATCTGAATTACCACGTGTATAGGCAAATGGATTTTATTTGCATTCCTGTAACCGTGATTTGGATCGATAGCGTAACTACGATTAATGTGCTGATGTATTGACTGCAACTGGGACATTTCGAATAAAGTGTAGGGGAAATTATTATGTGGCTTCATCTACAGTAATTGTGGTAGCTGTTTTTGTTTTTAGGATTTCGTCACGTAAATCGGTAAAAATGGAACCATACTAGTCTCACTTTCTTGACCGTCTATCTACCTCGAGTACGGGGGGACATTATAAGCTGAAATGTATCGCACTTCCTGCGGTATACGGTCCCTTGGTGGTGTAAAAAAGTGAGTTATGTCAACGCAGTCTAAAGATACGGCCGTTTATGTAAAGAAAATTTACGCGAAAGGTCAAAAAATGGCTCTAAGAACTATGCCACCAAACTGCTTAGGTCATCAGTCGCTAGATCTAGAACTAATTAAACCTACCTAACCTAACACACATCCATGCCCGGGGAAGGATTCGAACTGACGGCGCAAGGAGCCACGCGGTCCGCGATGTGACGCCTTTGAGCTCAAGGCTAACCCGCGCCGGCAAGCTGTTAATATCATCTGTTGTTGCTAAAAAGTTATTCACTTTTGGTGAATGATTTTCTGCGAAGTTCATTTAAGAAAGAATAACTAAAATTAATTTGATGTTACGGAAGAGGAAGGACGCCTAATTCATTTCCCCTTGTCTTTATTCATGATGTTAGATTCGCAATCTGAGCATACGTACTATCCATAACCACACTTTCGATCCAAGTCATAGTCACAGATATGCGAATACAACACATTGGCTTATACTTGAGGTATTTCGTTTCCCACAAAGTGGCAGCAGAAGATGCTGTGGCGTTTTCGAAGCGCGAGTTTCTCCAGTGCTATCTCAGCACATCAGATGAGCGAACTTCGATAATATGTTGGTAGCACTTCGTCGCCTTACCTGTTATGCTGTGTAGCTGACTTTAAAGCTGTGCGGATCAGCATAACGAAAAGGCGAGGGGTCTCGCTCGTTTTGTCCACGACTGTACATCGCACAGCAGACTAGTTTCCGAAAACGGAAGAGATGGTTTCATTGGCGCATTTTGTGTGATCTCCTGAGGCTTTGTCGTATCGATTCTGAGCGGTGGTGTGGCTGTAATGTGTTCATCGCCCTCCCATAAGAAACCCGTGTGATTTCAACGGCAGGCATCGCGGTTCTGGCCTGTATCGCAGAGGCATCATAAGAAGGGGTGAAATGTGGATAAGAGGGATTGTAATGCCCTTTGCATCGTACGGTACGTCCACAGTGGCGTTGGACAGAATAGTGGAGTAATTTGGCGCCAGTGTGACATCATTAACCCACCTTATAGCTCATTTGAACTTCTGAACTCTGGCTTTTTAATTACATGTGGCAGCTGAAACGTCCCCTTTGAAAAATTTATGAATTACTGTGCTGATAAACTTCTTACATTACTTGATTTTCAAACAGCTGAGCAGAACTGAACGTACTCAGACATTTCGCTCTTTACCTATTCTGATCAACACTAAACAGACACACAATATCTTTAGCGCAACGCAATCTTTCAAAAATCCCTACAATGGCCTAGACTAACAATAATCTATACCTTTCATCAATCACTTACCTCACAAAAATCTTCGTTACTCGAACTACTGCAATACAGCGAGTGCCACTACTGCCAGCTAAATAACAGATTCTAACTACTGAAGGCACTAACTACTGATAGGCATAGTTGGCAAATGAAAGATTTTGATAGAGAAGAAACAGTGTATTTACCTTAATAGTGTTCAAAAGTCATAATATATATAGCAGTTCATGCCATCCAGTCTTGCAAATTTACCGTCTCTGATGGACACACGTCCAGATCATCCGCTCTCAAAACTCCGCCACCCTCTCCCCACATCCATCACTGCAGGCGGCTCACCTCCAACTGCGCAAGGCGACGCGCTGTTAACAGCCAACTGCCCAACACTACAGTAGGAAACAACAATACAAACCAGCCACAGACTGCACACAGCACAGTCAGTGATTTTCATACAGAGCGCTACGTGGCGTTACCAATAAAAAAACATAAACAGCCTACTTACACAGCACTTTGCCGTCTGAGGCGATGCCGAGCCCTACGGTGACGTCATAAGGTAATTACAGAGGAATTTATAGATACCTGCAAGCCAAATTTTAAACATCTACGTCTCAATAGGAAACAAATTGCTCAGTGTGTTTATTAGAGGCTCGTTGCGGGTTAGTTTCATAGGGTGATTATTTTAAATCGAAAATCGACAGATTTTCTCCTAATTTCGGACAAATACTGCACAGTGGAATTTTCATGGGGGAACCTGAACGGTCAGAAACGGGGACGAGCACCGTCCAGATACGGGACTGTCAGTCTCACCTGCTTCTAAATTACGCTCTTTGACGGCGTAATGATAACATCGTAGGCTCCGCCCCACTGAATCTTGCGTTTACCTGAAGACATTACCCAGTTCGCTTGCTTAGGGAACCAAACTACATCAGCTATTGCACTACCCACGTGACCTTTCAGTCGTGAACTTGCCCGGAGGCACGCTGCGGTGCCGGGAACGCTTTTGTGATAATTATCTCAGTTAACAGAAGTTACCACCCCGGCAGTCCGCCCCCACGGAGGGTGTACTCCGGTATTGTGTGGGAAGTCTGTGTGTGTGTGTGAGTGTGTATGTGTTTATGCGCAAGGCATAGTTTACATCCCACGGCCAACCCTCCTGTGTGCTGGCAAATTCATTTCCGAAATTAATGTTACGTGTTTCCAGGTAACTCAGGGTCACACAGGATATCTGAAAAACCCAAATCTACCATTTTACCCCGGTGTGCACTACTGTGCGCAGTAGTGCACAGCGCCGTATAGAACACGAGAAATGTTTCCATGTATGATACTCGCAGGAATCAGCGGTTGTAGAATAACCTGCGGTAAACGGACAGTGAATTCCATTCCAAGAGACGTACGAGATGTGATCAAAAATTAGCGTGAGTTTTTGTTTTTCTTAAAAATATCTTTATTTATGCATCAACATCATCTTTGTCCCCTTCACAATAATCTCCCTCACATATTACACACTGGTGCAACAGCTATTCCAAACTTGAAGAATATCTGGAACTCGCTTTTCGTTATGGTGTTCATATCCTTTAGCGATTCTGTTTTAATCTCATCAGTGGTGGCAAACCGACGATGATTTTCATAAGCCTCGGGAATAGCAGGAAGCGGCAAGAAGCAATTGCCGCCGAATATGGTGGCTCAGGCAACACAATGGTTTTGTTTTTTGTCAACAAATCAGGAACAAGCACTGGATTGTGAACGGAAGCATTATCGCGATACAATTTCCACGAGTGACTTTGCCATAATTCTCGTCGATTTCTTCGGATTGCTTCACGCAAACTTCGTGTAACTTCCGGGTATGGTAACCGAAAAAAAAAAACAGTGAGCAGAAACATTACATGTGATCGAACTTTAGGAATTTTTTTTTCGGTCTTGGCTCTTCAGGCAGTTTCCATTGGGACGATTGGGATTCGGTTTCGACGTCCTACCCATATATCCATGTTTCATCGCCTATTATACGTTCTGTAAAAGTTATGGACTGTTGTCGAATTCATTCCGAAATCCCTGAACGACGTCATTGTTGGTCAAAACTCAAAAATTTCTGGAAAAAGTACCCTGTTGCACGTTTCATGTCGAAAATATACATAAAAATTTGTTTGGCTTTAGCTGAAGGATATTCCGACATCATCAGGAACGTCTCTGATGGTGATTCGGCGATTTTCCAGAAACATCTTCGTCACTTCTTCCACGTTGGCAACAGTAACTGATGTGCTAGAGCGTCCAGGGTGGTTGTCGTCTTCAACGTCTTCTCGACTCTCTTTGAAACGTTTATACCACTCGCAAACTCTTGTCTTACTTACAGTAAATTCACCAAAGCCGCAGTCAACATTGCGAATGCGGTGCTGCACTTTATTCCATTTTTCAAGCAGAATTTTATGCACATTCTTTCTTCTATCTTTTTCGGAAGAAAAAAATTCGCCGAGCACTCCAAAACACATAAACTTTTAGATTGTCAACGATAAACTAAATATTCGAAAGAGCTGAACATGCAAACATTCATCAGGAACAAGTGTACCAATAAGATAAAAACAACCCGCGAAATAAAAAAAAAATCCATCTACTTTTTGATCACACCTAGTACGTCATAAGGCAGATAACTGGTTTCTAGAAGAACGTAATAAAAGAAGGGATACAAATAAGTCAGGTAAGTATCAAAGACGGTGCCTTGGAGCTGAGATCAGCGTGGAACAAGCCTATCAGAAGGTTAAAGCGGACGCGGTGGACACGCTACGAGAACTTTACCTTATGTCGTGCTGAATCACAGATGTCACCAACGGTCTCAAAAATATAATAGTTTATATGATAGAAACCAGTAGCCATACGATCCCAGAATAAGTATAGGGCCATAACATCATTAACACGATAACCAGTGCTATGATTATAGCTCGACGCAACTTCGACCATACTTAAAAAGAACTGCTGCAGGATGGTACAGTAGGCAACAGAATTGAATACGCACTAAGACGTATAGAATTGACACTTTTATCCAAAGACTTTAGTTACACTGGAGTCACCGCGATTCATGACGGTCGCCTGGACATGGTAAAATGCGGTCATGGTTCGTAATAAAGGGTGTGATCATCACGGACCGCAAAGCATGCTCTGTAACGAGCTCCCATGGCTACCACACGGTTGGTAAGGAGTTCCTGTGGTAGACCGCTCCATCTCTCCACCAGCGCGGCTGCCAACTGCTGAAGGGTCTTTGGAAATCATGGAAGGGCTGAAATATGTCTCCCAACTGCTACAAAAGATGCTCGACGGGATTAAAATGACAGGCAGGCCAGTCCATTCGCCGACTATCCTCTCGTCTCAAGAGATGCTCCACTTGCGCTGTTCGACGCGGTCGACCATTGTGATCCATCTAACTGAAGTCGGGGCCGAATGCACCGCTGAAAAGATGCACATGGGGAAGGAGTATAGTGTATACCGTGTTCAAAGATTGGGCACCCGATTCGCCACGTTGGAGGTTCGAGTCCTCCCTCGGGCAGGGGTGTGTGTGTAGTCCTTATCGTAAGTTAGTTTTCGTTGGATTAAGTACTGTGTAAGCGTAGGGCCGATGACCTCAGCAGTTTGGTCCCATAGGAACTTACCAAAAAAAATGTGCGCACCTTTCAATTGCACCTGCTTTTTGACATGGATGCCTTCTCATCTGTTGCACAATGTAGCGGTCATCTGGTCACCGTGGTTGACCACCTCCTCTCCTTTGGTGAGGATTGTCTGTAGTTCAGAACGCTCCATACGCATGTAAAACAATGCTGTAAGCAGTATCGAACCTCCGAACTTCACCCGTCGCACTTCTACATCTACATCTACATACATACTCCGCAATCCACCATACGGTGCGTGGCAGAGGGTACCTCGTACCACAACTAGCATCATCTCTCCCTGTTCCACTCTCAAACAGAACGAGGGAAAAATGACTGCCTTCGTCCTCCTTCCAATCTCCCAATCATTCTTCCCCATGTGAAGTCATCCAGACGTTGTTTCCCGGCCATATTGTAATGAACTTTCTGTGCCAGAAGACCTGGTAGACCTCTCGCAGCACGCCCCTGCACTTCCCTTCATTTCTACCAAGTAGTTAATATTTTATGTTACTTCATCTATCTCATCCTGAAGTTTTGCATTACAGTGTACTGTAAATGTAATTTAAAATCGTCTAAAAGGATTCTAAATGTCATATACATTATTTTTCAGTTACTTTTTTAAAAAAAGCACCACGTCTTGTCATTTGGTTCTGATGTAATTTAAAGCTTCTCTTAAGTATGTATGACGTTTGGCTGAAGAGCGGTTTTGTCCTTTGAAATAACGACAAAATAAAGGAAACCACATAGTGCCACATTCACGACTTGACAATGGCCGAAGAGTACTCGTCGATATTTAACAACCTTACGCGGCTTCGTGCTTGGGGAAGTTAAAATTGTTTTATACATCCGATCCTCTGGTTTTGTTGTTAAAATACATTGGACAGTAATTTAACCTCGTCCCAAAATTTTTAAATATCTAAGCCGTGGCACGGTAATTCAATTTATCTGTGCGAGGATATCCTTTTCGCCAAATATATCGATACTGGTCAACTCTGTTGTGAACAGAGGGGATGATGGAGAGGAGTGGATGCTCAGTATTGCTCACTCGGTGAGCAAACTTGGATGGCGTTGATTGAGACGGCGTGAGCTCTGATGCGCTCCTAGTTGTAGATGCACTTGATACGGACATGGGTAGCGAACCGCCTGTATTCCCGTGGTGTTTTGAAGCGCATAATGGCGAGAGGGTTCGTTTGCCTGGGGCGTAGGAGACGGAAAATTCTACTGCACGCCTTGGGAGGAGTCATAGCTATTATGATAAGGCAGTGCGATGGTGAATTCTTACCTGGATCATGGACATCCTATGGGTCCGGACTGATTTGTCCGCTTGTTTCGGAGACTTCCTTGTTCAGTGGTGAGTTCTCTCTGAATTGTTATTGTTATGGAGAAACCTTCCAGCCTTAACGCACCGTAATTGTCTGCCACAAAGAGGTTTTCGTTGGAAAAACTAATAATGATAATGATAATAATAATAATAATAATAGAATGTAAAAGAGGCCGGGAGCGAGTTGAGTGTAGGTACCCGGGCTGTGACAAAATTTACCCTGATACTGGAGAAGTAATTAAAGTGTGCTGAGCGTGGGCAAGTTTGGTGACAGATTATACCCAGGTGTTAAATAATTACCTAATTGTGTAAGACACTGGTCGGAGTCGTTGATACATTTATGTGGATATTTTGAGTCTGGCCCTTAATCTGCCCACCAGCTGCTTAAGTCAGAGTTGTTAAATCTTGTTCAATTATAGAAATCTGAACGGGTTCCTTTCAAACTGTGAGTGTTAATTTGTGCCGCGCGGGAATAGCTGAGCGGTCTTAGGCGCTGCAGTTATGGACTGTGCGGCTGGTCCCGGCGGAGGTTCGAATCCTCCCTCGGGCATGGGTGTGTGTCTTTGTCCTTAGGATAATTTAGGTATTGTATGTTTATTAGCTTGTCCTGCCCCTCACCACTCCACCATTTAGCTCCTGGCTACTGCAAAATGCCGGCCGTTGTGGCCGAACGGTTCTAGGCGCTATAGTCTGGAACCGCGTGACCGCTACGGTCGTAGGTTCAAATCCTGCCTCGGGCATGGATGTTTGTGATGTCCTTAGGTTGGTTTTGTTTAAGTAGTTCTAAGTTCTAGGGGACTGATGACCTCAGAAGTTAAGTCCCATAGAGCTCAGAGCCATTTTACTGCAAAATCTCAATATCGTGGTTATTATTCATCAGTGACTTAAAAGAAATTTCTTGTCATTACTTAGAGGATTATGTCTATTACTAGAAGTACTCACAACGGTGAGATTTCTAATAACTGCATTTAGGTTCCAGATCAATATCTGGACTGATTGATTGTTTGCATGATTAAGTGTTACTATATTATAACCTTCTGTATTGTTACTGTTTGTGAAGACAGCTACCCGGCACTCCTACTCGTGAGTGTTTGTCACACTGTCCACATGTATAGCCTCCACACATTATATAAATAACATCGCATGATCATTTTGTATGACTTTACCTCAAGATTTGGCCATGTTTCTGCAACGTGACCGAATTCCAGCGCCTTCCGTTTCTCACATCGTGAAATCTTTCACACCTCATGTGAGATGTGACATGTCCTATTAAGACTAGGGAATTTTTTAAATATGCAATCTCAGATTTTTATGACTGCATGAAAGTATTGATATTAAATAAACTTCAAGCATAAATTATGTAGTTTTATATCTGTGTGAAATAATAGTGAAATTCAAAATTAAAATCACCTACACCAATTTTAACGTTCCGCACCGCCGCTCCAAAACTATATATGGATAATATTGTACTGTGAATCTGAAAAAAATAATAAAGGAAAAGCAATCACGGTAGATAATAATAATAACAGTAATAACAAAAAATTGACACTGCAGTAGCGTAGCCAGATCTTATTCGTTGCAGAGTCAGTTGTCAGAAAGGGTCTTTAATAAAAACAGAAAAAGATTCTAAGAAAGAGTCTGGGATGCAAAACCGTAACAGCAAGAGAATTTCCATTCATTTTAGATCAAAGAATTACAGGACATGTTTGAAACTATCTCAATCACAATAAAGAAACGCTGGCTTTTTGCGTACTAAGGAATGAAACCAGAAAGTGTTACAGGTAGGATAATGACTTAACAGTAGAACAGAAAGATACAAGTATGAATGAAGTACGTTAGGGTCTAAGGAAGTGTGGGATCAATGAAGAGGATACAGGGAAGAGAGAGATATTTACTGTAAGCTTAATGGGAATGGAGGAGCCATTCGAAGAAAAAGTAAGAGCAACACTAGCAATATTTTCGGGATAAGATCGCACAAGACTGGATGAGCAAATGAAGGAATATTGGCAAGGAAACAAGTTCGCGGGTAGCGTAAATAGGCGTGCAAATTTAGCCAACACGCAACTGAGGCAATCCTTCAAGAGAAAATTCAATTATTCCTTCCACTGTGTTCAGAAACACAGCTCATGAACGTCATGAACGACTATAATGTCGACGTGAGGTAAAATTCAAAAATGAAAAGGGAACTCCTACAGAGGAGTCAAAAGAACGTGACAACAGACTGCAGCGTTTGTTTCCCACAGGACATGCACTCGCAAAAGTTCAAAGTATAACTTCAGGCTACAAAATTACGCAGGAGTAACATCTGTGTATTGACGCCGTACGTGCGTGGACAACAATATCCGCGAGCTGCGTTACAAAACAGGCCTCTCTCGGATGCTGTGTTTCATTTCCTGGCTTTATATGTGCAGCGCTGCCTCACTGCTGGAAATTCAAGCACTTTTTGCTCTCCCTCGTCACGTCTCCATCCTCCCTCTTTCTCTCTACCTGACACTAGCTTCTCTCCATATCTATAGTCTCAATAACGGTGGTACTAGTTTCCTGTCGTTGTTTCTTGCTTCACACAGTCATAGAGTTGTCTTTCCTCTATTCCTTTGTGCGTAACATCGAAACGTAGAAACATGACCATTGACAGTATGTCTGTCGGAATCTCTAGAATTCTCCGTAACAAATCTGCTCCTAATCAAATACGGTAAGGTATGCTGTTGCCAACGGTACTAGTAATGAAATAGGAAAGTATTTGTCGATAGACTGTGACAGATGATTAATTGAGTTGACTTTAAACTTCAACACTATTCTACACCACCTTAATACTGAGTAGCTATCACTCCTGGTGAAATGAAAGACTAAAGAAACATTCTCTGAAGATGACTTTCGTGCCGACGCCACATCAACGAGAAAGTGCAGAGGTACACATTCATATAGACAGTGTGAGAGCAAAGGTAATAGCGATACATCGGAAGTTCGCGAAGTAAGGTGAAACAATTTCCACGTAAATACATTTATTCGCGGGATCCTAAATCGCTTAAGGAATTATTCTTAAGGGAGGATTGCTTTGAGAAGGACTGGACTGATTTCCTTTCACATCCTCATCTGCTGCAATATGTGCTCCACCAGTAAAGATCACGTCGTAGACGGAACTTTAAACTCAGTCTTTCTCCGTTCTTATGGTACAGTGATCGAAAAAGGCATACTCTGTTTCACTCGGTTGGTGTTTACGGAATATATATCGGCTGCCGCAGAGAAGACTGTATTGTTCCAGGTAAATGGAAATGAGCGTTTGGAGTCATTGGCCGGGAGGCCCCTTGCGGGGCAGGTCCGGCCGCCTTGGTGCAGGTCTTATTACATTCGACGCCACATTGGGCGACCTGCGCGCCGGATGGGGATGAAATGATGAAGACGACACCCGGTCCCTGAGAGGAGGAAATCCCCTACCCATCCGGGAACCGAACTCGGGCCTGTAGGACGGCAATTCGTCACGCTGACCACACAGCTATCGGGGCGGACGTTCCAGGTACATCATTATGTGTGTAGCCAGCATAATTCTGAAATTCTAGTACTCATGGATGTGTATTGACATGAATAAGTTCTGGTGATTCCTGTAGATGTATGAGTTCCGTATAGTCATTTGTGACAGTTCTTTACTTTAAGGGTATGTACTACATTTTGGTTAAAAGTAAATTCACTTTCTCTTTCCATAAATAATCTTAGAGGGATTGTGAACCCAATAGCTTTGTTGACTTTATAGAATTTATCATCTTTTCAACGTCGTTAACGCAGATGTCTACGTCAGATATGTTACCAATGTCGGTTGTCTACCGTTCTCCAAGGTAGTAGCGTACACCAAGTGGGAAGCAAACTAGTGAACCAGAGTGCCGAAAGTGCTGCCATCTGTTAACGGGTAGAACACCACGCGGCGAACTGACCCGGCCGTTCACAATTTGAATTAGTGATTTACATTCAAAATGAGGAAAAAAAGATTGCGTAGAAAGTTACATGAAGAGCGCTAGAAGTACGTTATGAGTGGTAAATAAATATCTTTAACAGGGGCAGTACAGAACTGTAGTAAAACTAACTGAAAGCCGGCTACATAAGATTTATGTATAAATCGTGAAATACAATGAAAATTTTTCCCTTACCACGAGTGGCACGCAGGTTTTCAACTTTGTGGAGATATATATGACGATGGATGTAGAATAACGCGCCACGGTCATGAGTTAAAAGACCATAGACATGTGCCAATCCAGTTTAAAAAGCCTCTCGCTACTGAACGAAATGGAAAGTCGCACCACCTTTCAGTCCACACTGTCAAAAACTACTATACCAACTAATAGCTTGCAGCAACAGCACTAAAGAGAGGCATTAACAGTAGGATAGGTTTAAAACCTGCTAAGAGCCGACGACTCAACGAGGCTTACGTAAGATAAGACCTGAGAAAAATTTTACATAATGAAAGACGGGTAAATTTTATTTTTGTGAGGAAACACACAATGACGCACAATAATGCACCGTAATCATAGGATAAAAAATTAAAAATATGCAAACTTCTATTAAAAGAGGACATTTTACAGTTATGTAAAATAAAATGCTTGAACCCTGTAGTCCTCACTATACGAGGTATGCATATGCTGTACAGTAACTAAGCGTAATTAGGGGCCACCAAAACAATGGCAAAAACACTGACCCAGATAAGAAGTATACATGTGTGACGTACAGCAATCAGAAACCTGAAGGAGAAATAAATGAGGCTGAAGGCTTCTTCAAAATAGAAAGGTTATTCAGCAGGACTGCGTGCTTAAGCGAAGTTTTCTCATTCAAAATGCCAGACGGATCCCCGTTAATGCTGCGGTTAATTTCTACTTCTTCTAAAATATTTAAAACAGGGTCCATACGTTGAATATGTAGGATGTTGCAAAACGTGTTTATATCTGAAATGGAATGATTATGGTCCTTCAGATGGTTATGTGGGCGGATTTAGAATTGATAAGGTCATCATGCGCTCTGAACCGTATGCTAAAGGAACGGCCTGTTTGTTCTATACAGGCGGAAGAACACTTACTGCACTGGATGCGATAGGCACGCGATTGTGCGTAGCGATTATCTTCTCTGGTTTGGTTATGCTACAGGAGGTTCCAGACTTTATGGGGGTATAGAAGGCGGGTATAAACCCCTCGTTCCTAAGCCATTTGTCGATCCTATCGGAAAAAATCTTTTTTGAGTTATCATTCCTACTAGATGACCTATTGCTACAAGCGGCTTTCGACTGCATTTGCTGGTGAAGGACATCAGCAACATTTGGCTGGTAAGTATTAGCATGTGCTATAAATTTAATGATATCCATCTCACGCTGGTAGTTTTGTTTTGAGAGAGGGACTCTCGTCGCCAGGTAAAGCATTGCTCGAAGAGCTGCCGTTATTTGCTGCTGTTATTGCAATGAATAAGAGAACTACTCGTGGTTGGTTTTCTAAGTATGTAAAGGTGAACTTATTGTCTTGTAACGTAATTTACAAATCCAAAAATGGGGATATAAAGCAAGACTGGTAATATGTCGTACATTAATTTTCTTAAAATCGTGTTGAAAAGGTTGCAGCTGGGCATCGGTCCCGTTACACGAAAGTATGATGTCATCAAAGTATCTTTTGTAGCATACTATTGTCTGAAGGTGTTGTGGGTGGATTGAAAAAGCTGATGTTCATTATGATAAATGTAAATGTTAGCGATTGTACTGGGACTGAAGGATCCCATGGCTGACCCATTAGTTTGTTCATACATGGTGTCTTTGAAGACAAAGTAATTATGGTTCAGAACAATCCAGAGCAAACAAAGGAATTCACTAATTTTTGTGTGTCTAGACGAGAGTACAACCGTAAGTTGGATTCAGTAACAGGTTCAAATGGTTCAAATGGCTCTGAGCACTATGGGACTCAACTGCTGTGGTTATAAGTCCCCTAGAACTTAGAACTACTTAAGCCTAACTAACCTAAGGACAGCACACAACACCCAGCCATCACGAGGCAGAGAAAATACCTGACCCCGCCGGGAATCGAACCCGGGAACCCGGGCGTGGGAAGCGAGAACGCTACCGCACGACCACGAGATGCGGGCTCAGTAACAGGGATCACCCCTTTAATGGGGATATTCGTGTACATGCCTACGATGTCCAGACATGCTAAGTTTGTATCACTGGTTACAGTGACACGTTTGAGGTATATAATTAACTCCTCTCTAGTCTTAATTCCACGTTCATCATGAAAAAAATACTGAGGGAACATTGCAATTCCTGAGCCAATACGTAACCTGGAGCATTAATAGCGTTGATAATGGGCCTTAAAGGAGCATTCTCGGATTCATCGATATCAAAGCTTTTTTTTAAGAAATGGGGCAAATAAAGCATTTGTTTCCTTAAGAGCCATGATTAATCTCCACAACGAAATCAGCTGTAGCGTTAAATGAATATATTTTAAAAACAGCGCTGGAAAGGAAGCCATGTGCTTTCTGTACGTAATGGGCCTTGTATAAAACTATTTATGTGCGGCCTTTGTCTAACCGCACAATGATGGCTTGGTTTTAGTAACGCTTCCTGTTAATGTCGCGCTAAATGAATTGCTCTCTTGCGTGAACGTACTCCTTGTCGGGATTCCGTTTTTGATTTTCATTATTTACTGCTCTAAGTTCTAGTGCAATAGCTTTATTCAGCTTTTGGGACATGAAGTTTTTTGCGGGGTTATGAGATTCAGCCAGTACCAGTGCAACAAAAGTATGGATCACCAATGAAGACACCTTGTTTTGATGAAATGGGAAGTTAATCCTATGGGATAGCCCTTTACTTAAGAAACACTTTTTTCGAGATTAAAAATGGTGCTAGATGGTTTCTCAACTGTATGGTAGAAACTAAAGTCACATTTAGGAGCTGCTTCTAAAACAGAGTCGAATCTCACACCTAATCTTTCCAGTTTCTTAACATGAGAACTAGTAACATTATCCTTTATACAATGACATGCGTAATATGTGTTTATGTATCGTCAAAGATAAAATGGATCTCTTCTTTAGAGCATATAACGTGAGTTACGTAGTCTTTCTTTGAATATGAGCGTCTCGTTTCTTTAATAATAGTAGTTTTCATGAACTGCTGAATGTAACTTGCTGAGCTACTAGTAATCGTATTGAACATCTTCTAATAGAGTTGGGAATCACGTTATATGGTACACACGTTTTATTATAATTAATGGCTACAGATATCAGACAGCGTCTCTAGCGTAAATTCAGAAATTGTTAATATGTTCCAATTGCCCTGCGCAACATTTTATTATTTGTAGAAACAGTCCTGCAAGAGGAACATCCACAACGAGCGTTATAGGAGAGGTTGAAAGAACCGTTTCAGTTGTAAGGTCCTTTCTACTTTTCAGTAGTTAAAACACGACCGGTTTCGGGCTCTTTTATGCTCGTCATCAGATGTCATACAGAAAATATAAGACGAGAGCTAATAATAGCTTTTACACGCAGTAGTACATTTAAAAAAGCAAAAAAGAAATTCCAATTAACATTTCAGAAGCGTTTGGGTTATGCACGGCAAAACCTAAGTCAATGGCAAAGAGACACCAGACAGTACTATGGACAACTACCTGGGTAAAGAAATACGCAAAGTCCCCCGGGACACTTACACTTTGTACTGTGACTCCGAGCGCCGCGGTGGCCGAGTGCATAACTCGGTGTGTCTCAGCGAGCGCAGAGCACGGAGTAGCGTATACGAAGGGGGAAGCAAACTAGAGAACCAGAGTGGCAAATGTGCTGCCATCTGTTGACGGGAAGAACAGCGCGAAGTGAACTGACCCGTTTTTTTTTCTTTCTTTTTGTAATTTTAAGCACCTCATACAAGGCGGGCTGTCAGCAGCACATTACGCCGCTCTTCAGCCTTAAGGGGTACAATAATATGACATAGAGGTGACACAAACAATACAAGAAAAACGGCGGGCAAAAAATGTAGATACAAAAACAATAAACATGAAGCCGTTCACGCTGGACGAAAAAAAAACACTAACACTTGTTGACACGGAGCACTGAATACGGACGACTGCGACAGCACACGTGAACAGTGGAGGCGTGACGACGAAACAACATTAACCGCAGACGAAGGCACACACACGAGACACTGATGGCGATGATCTCCGGCGCGCGAATGTTCACTGAGTGTGTGCGAGTCTGGGGACCTGTCAAGAGAGGTGGAGGGGGGGTGGGAGAGGGAGAGGGGAGAGCAGATGCCATGGGCAGGGGAGATAGGGGGAAGGGAGGAAGGGGGAGGAGGGCCCGGGGGAAGAGTGGTGGAGGGAGGGTACGGGGGAAAAGGAAAGAGAAGGGAGGGAGGGTGCCTAAAGGAAAGGACACAGGAAGTGGGGCGGAGGATCAAAGTTGATAGGAGGGGTAGATGGAGGGGAGGAGGACATCATCAGGGAGGGGGAGCTGGCGGAAGCCACCTTGGGAGAGGGTGAGGAAGGTGGAGAGATGGAGACCGGGACGTGGGAATACAGGCGCGGCAGTGGGCGGGGGTGGGAGAGGATGGGTCAGACAAGCGGATGAGGAGGATCGAGTTTGTGGGAGGTGTACAGGATCCGTATCCTTTCAAGGAAGAGGAGGAGGTGGGGGAAGGGGATGAGATCATACAGGACCCGCGTGGGGGAGACGGATGCGATAGGCGAGGCGAGGCGGAGAGCGTGGCATTCAAGGATTTGGAGGGATTTATAAAAGGTAGGGGGGACAGAGATCCAGGCCGGATGGGCGTAACAAAGGATAGGGCGGATGAGGGATTTATAAGTGTGGAGGATGGTGGAGGGGTCCAGACCCCACGTACGGCCGGAAAGGAGCTTGAGGAGACGGAGTCGGGAGCGTGCCTTGGCTTGGATTGTCCGGAGATGGGGAGTCCAGGAGAGGCGACGGTCGAGGGTGACGCCAAGGTACTTAAGGGTGGGAGTGAGGGCGATAGGACGGCCATAGATGGTGAGATAGAAATCAAGGAGGCGGAAGGAAGGGGTGGTTTGGCCTACAATGATCGCCTGTCTGACCTGGCCGTTCACAATTTGAATTAGTGATTTACATTCAAAATGATTACGTAGAAAGTTACATGAACAACGTTAAAAGTACATTATGAGTGGTAAAGGAACGTATTGAATAGGAGCATTACAGAATTGTAGTAAAACTAAGTGGAAGTCGGCGACAAAAAATTTATGTGTAAACCGTAAATCAATGAAATTTTTTCGTTTGCAAATGGAAGGTGCTTGCCACACCGTTATTTACCTGACAGTTGGCCCCGCGTTGTTCTTCCCATCAACAGATGGCAGTACTTTTGCCACTCTGGTTCACCCGTTCGCTTCCCCCTTCGTGTACTCTACTCCGTGCTCTGCGCTCGCTAGTGACAACACTGCGTCCTGCACTTGCCCACCGCGGCGGCCGGCGTCACAGCACCAACTGTAAGTGTCCTGGTGTTCCTTTCGTATTTCTTTACCCAGGTAGTTGTCTGTAGTACTGTCTGATGTCATTTTGTCATTGACCTAGGTTTTGTGGCACCCAACCCGACCGCTGTTTTCTGGAATGTTATATGGGATTTCTTGTTTGCTTCTTCATGTCTGCTACTACGCGTAAAATCTCTTATCAGCTGCGGTCACTTGTTTATTTTAATATAATAACTGATGATGGGCATGTCAGAGCCCAAACCGGTCGTGTTTTAACTACTGAAAAGTATAAAGAACCTTACAACTGAAGCTGTATTTTCTACCTCTCCTAAGTCTGTTTTATTTCAAACTTTAAATCACAATATATTTTTTCCATGATCCTATATTGATGAAATTAACCCAATAAGTTGTTACACTGTACCTAACTGTGGAAATTCCGTGGAAGAAAATTGTAATCTGTGAAAACTCCGTGAAAATTCGTCTAGTAGATTCGGAGATTCGTAGGTTCCACAGACACGCCGCTTTTACAGTTTCATTATTAGTATCGACAAGAGGCGTTCGGAAACTAATACAACACTTTTTTTCTAAAAGCAAGTTGCTTTTATTCGGGAATCCTATACACTGTATCATTGCCAGCTCTTTTGACTAGAAAACCCTATTTTACAGCATAAGCTCCGTTCAATGTGACGGCCTCTCGTCACCCGACTGGGATGTCCTGGTGTAGCCGAGCGGTTCTAGGCGCTTCAGTCTGGAACCGCGTGATCGCTACGGTCGCAGGTTCGAATCCTGCCTCGGGCATGGATGTGTGTGATGTCCTTAGGTTTAAGTAGTTCTAAGTTCTAGGGGACTGATGACCTCAGATTTAAGTCCCATAGTGCTCAGAGCCATTTTCTTTTTGGATGTCCTCTACGCCCTCATGGTACCACTCTACTGGTTGTCGTCGGGAACAATAGCCTCCCCATTATCCACATACTGCTTCCTTCATTGGGTCAAACAGATAGAACTCGGAACGGAGAAGATCCTTCATGTAGGGTGGGTGGAGAAGATCAGTCCCTTGAAATGTCGTGACTTCCTCTCGGTAGACTAGTGTTGGGCCTTGCGTTGTCATGGTCATGGGGAAGTTTGTTTACATCTGCGTGGGACGAACACGCTGAAGTATTTTCTTCAAATTCTTGAGGGTGGCGCAATACACTTCAGATCTGATCGTAGCACCATGACGGAAGACGTCAGAGTAACCCTTTCAGAGACGCAGAACAGCAGGCTGATGATGGGGCTTTAAACATTTTCTTCAGAGGAGAGCCGGTGCGGCGCTACTCTATGGAGAGTCGATTTGTTTCGAGTTCGAAGTAATGGATCCATGTTACACCGTGCGTGACGATGTTCTAAAAAATACTGTTACGATCAGCCATGTAATGTGTAAGCAATTCCTCACAGATGTTTCTTCGTTGTTCGTTATGGTCTTCTGTTAGGCGGCGAGAAAAAAACCTGGCACATACCTTCGAGTACCACAGTTGGTGGACGAGTGTGTCAGAATTACCAGCAGTGACGTCCAGTCGCGTAGCGATGTATTTGTGGTCCCGAATGAGTGTCCTCATGTTACAACACTGCAAGAGTCACACCTTTGTGTGGCCGGCTGGCACGATGGAGATTGGACGGGTTTCCGCGACCTTTTTGAAATAATGGTGACGGGCGCCTAGCCCACTGACTCACCGTGCTTTTCTTCACTGCGAGATCTCTGTAGACATTCTGCAAGCGTCCACAAATATCTGCGATGGTCTGGTTTTCCGTCAGAAGATACTCAATGACAGATCTCTCCTTGGACTGCATGTCCATTACAAACATCATATCAAAGGCTTGTTACAGCGATGTCACCTATCGGAACTTCATAAAACTATAAGGACTGAAGTGGGAATGTTCTAAGATTTCCCACACGAAATCTCTTTTTTCAATATAAACTGCCCGAAAAAATAAATGGATTACTTATTGAATACCCCTCTTAGTATAAAGTATATATAGTAGATAGGCGTAGAAAAAGATATAGATTACGCAGAGGCAAATCAAATAACCGCAGTAATAATAATAATAAGCGTGGAGATGTCCGTGTTCTTTCTAACCTGCTTGAGACAAATGACGTTATGATTCACTTCAAAAGCCGGCCGCGGTGGTCTCGCGGTTCTAGGCGCGCAGTCCGGAACCGTGCGACTGCTACGGTCGCAGGTTCGAATCCTGCCTCGGGCATGGATGTGTGTGATGTCCTTAGGTTAGTTAGGTTTAAGTAGTTCTAAGTTCTAGGGGACTGATGACCACAGCAGTTGAGTCCCATAGTGCTCAGAGCCATTTGAACCATTTTTCACTTCAAAACAACATGCCCCATTTCCTTCCGCTTCCTTTTCTCAATACAAACTAACGCTCCATCACTAAAGCCTTCGTGTTTCGAGTAACAAAACTTAAGCGTCACTGTCACAAGGATAGGAGGATGCAGCAAAAAAACTCAAACCAGGAAATGTCACTTTAGTCAGTTATAAATGCAAAAAATGGTTCAAATGGCTGTGAGCACTATGCTGAGGTCATCAGTCGCCTAGAACTTAGAACTAATGAAACCTAACTAACCTAAGGACATCACACACATCCATGCCCGAGGCAGGATTCGAACTTGCGAACGTAGCGGTCGCTCGGCTCCAGACTGTAGCACCTAGAACCGAATGGCCACTCCGGCCGGCTTATAAATGCAGTAGGTCAATTGTTACCCACACTTCCCATTCTGTACAATCGAGATCAGTGATAAGTTTCTTACAAGGGAACCTCCCCATCGCACCCCCCTCAGATTTAGTTATAAGTTGGCACAGTGGATAGGCCTTGAAAAACTGAACACAGATCAATCGAGAAAACAGGAAGAAGTTGTGTGGTACTATGAAAAAAAATATGCAAAATATACAAACTGAGTAGTCCATGGCCATGATAGGTAACATTGAGGACCGTGTGAGCATAGGAGCGCCGCGGTCCCGTGGTTAGAGTGAGCAGCTGCGGAACGAGGGATGCTTGATTCAAGTCTTCCCTCGAGTGAAAATTTTATTTTTTTTTATTTTCGCGAAGTTGTGATCTGTCCGTTCGTTCATTGACTTCTCTGTTCACTGTAATAAGTTTAGTGTGTGTTTTGCGACCGCATCGCAAAACCGTGCGATTAGTAGACGAAAGGACGTGCCTCTCCAATGGGAACCACAAGGTCATAGGTCAACCGATTCCTCCACAGGAAAACACGTCTGATATATTCTATACGACACTTGTGACGGCATGTGCGTTACGTGACAGGAATATGTTGTCGACCCACCTAACTTGTACACTTGGCGAATGGGTAAAAAGATTCTTCTACCTTGCCTGATTTAGGTTTTCTTGTGTATGTGATAATCACTCCCAAAAAGTGATGAAAACATGAGAGTTTGTCAGATAATAATTGTCTGAAAATAAAAAATTAAACTTTTCTCTCGAGGGAAGACTTGAACCAAGGACCTCTCGCTCCGCAGCTGCTCACGCTAACCACGGGACCACGGCGCTCCTGAGCTCAGACTGTCGTTGAAGTTGCCTATCTTGCCATGGACTACTCAGTATGTATATTTTGCTTATTTTTTTCATAGTTCCACACAACTTCTTCCTGTTTTCTCGATTGATCTGTGTTCAGTTTTTCAAGGCCTATCCACTGTGCCAACTTATAACCAAATCTGAGGGGGTGCGATGGGGAGGTTCCCTTGTTAGTTGAGCTCGCTTTCTCTGCTGATATACTGTACGTCTGGAGTGTCTCTGCACATACAACAAACGGCCGTTCACACGCAAGCTGTGCAGCAGGAGTTTAGGTCGGAAGTTTGCGTCCCCTATGAGACTGTGCAGCCTGACACCTCCCAGGACGCACGAATTTAGGGCGTTCACCGAAACAATACGGCTCCGGCGGCGCTGTGAAGTTTCACTGCCGGGATTCCCCGAAGCCTGTTTACAAGGCCTTGTGTCTGCTCCTTTAGCGCGCAGTGTGACAGTTGGCTGAAAACTAAGCTCGTTCTGGCCGGCCGCGCATAACCTCTTAGGTTATTGCTACAACGTGTGCGGTACGTAGTTAAACCCGGATATTAAGGTTAAGCGCGGTTACTTGCGAACGACGCAATCGCGTGCAGCCCACTATTTGTACACTCTGGAAAACTACTGAAGAATAGATGTGAGACCAGACCACATTAAATATGTTTTTTGTACGATGCTGCGCTATCTGACTGTAATAATTTTTAGTTTATTGTTAGACGACCCAGATTTCGGCTTTGGGCCACTTTTCTAACATATTTATGAAACGACATCAGACTGGTATGAAATACAAGTCTGATGCCTTATGACATATAGATAAGTTTGTACATGAAAATGGTCCAAGACCGAAGTCAGAATCGTACAATAATAAAAATTATTACAGTCAAATGTCGGCAGCATCATTCAAAAATTTACCATTACCGTGGCTCCGGCCAAAATAAAAATTATCACATTACATGTATGGTTTTCCTGCATGAAACTGTAGGTATAAAAAGATTTGTTGCCCGCCGCTCGTTACCTATCATTATGTTGATCAACTGCAGTACTATTGCAGAATCAAAGTGAAATGTCACCTCTGACGGTTTGTTTGATTTTTACATAGGAAAGGTCGTATAACACCCATGGTAAAGTAGCCTTTGAGGTACAGCACAAGCGTCTTATGAACACATGTAAGCGTACAGTTGTGCTAAAACAGGTGAAAAACTTGCTGTATGTGTATGAATGAAAACTCATGTATCACAGGCAACTGTAGGCGTACTCGACCCGTGATTAAACGATGAAGACTCTGTGGGATGAAAAAAGTGCGCCTGTGAAAGCAAAGGCGAGTTTCAAATAGCAATTCCTGCCACAGTTATTATTTAACTGCTGCTCCGTCGTAGCTAAATAGTTTTTGTGGTGTTCCGTCCTCTACCAGTGATCAGAACATAAAATGATCGGAGTCGCGAAAAATGTTGTTTGACGCCGCTCGGGGTGGTCGTGCGGTTTAAGGCGTCATGTTGCGGACTGCGCGGCCCCTCCTGCCGGAGTTTCGAGTCCTCCCTCGGGCATGTGTGTGTGATAGTCTTTAGATGTAACTTTAGTCTGTCAACCCAATATTCAAACCATTGAATCGCCGGAAAGCTGTTGTGTGCGTCGAGGTGGCTGCTTCGTTCAATGAAAACCCCACGTCAAACCAAAAACGATCTCGCTCTTGTAAAATCGCCTTCCTTTCTTGTTCATGGGTTGTTTGCCATTAGCTGTCCACTTGCGTTAATTTGACCACCAGTCAAACACCAGAATAATCACATTTTGCTGCGACACGTGTAAAAAGGGTCCGTGAGGTTCTGAAAGGTACCGACAGGAATGTGGAGCTACGCCGAGTTCAGTAACTGGTTTTCTCGGTTGACGATCCATGGCGCATACACTCCGATGGAGGTGGTCCCACAGATTCTCGATTGTCTTCAAATCCGGGGCATTTGGGACCAGGGGAGTGAAGTAAATAGATCCAGGTTTTCTTCGAACCACGCACGTTCACTGCAAACTGTGTTACATTGTCATGTTGGTAGAGGCCGTCGTGCCGAGAACAAACAAACTGCATTTATGTGTAGACATGGTCAATAAGGGTCCGATGAAGCATAAAACGTGATTTGTCTGAAAAGGTAAGTTGTCTCCACTCAGTGGACATCCAGTTGCGGTTCTGGCGTGCAAATTCCAGCCTTCGTCGCTGATGAACAGCAGTCAGCATGGGTGGGCGTATGAACCAGGATCTTGTTGGGGAGGCACACACGAAGCAATGTTAGCTAAGCGGTCGTCGAGGAAGCACCGTTGGTAGCCCGCTGGTTCATTTGGGTGGTAATTTTCTCAACATCTGCACGTTTACTTGCCCGTACACAGCCGTCGTTGAACCCTTGAGTTTTACAAATGTTGACGCAAATATTAGTTTCTTCCGCATATTCGGAAATTTGTAAAACTCTAATTCTTCTCTCTCAAACCCAACCCTATGGGGAAAGAGGGAGAGTTTTAGTTTTAGCGAATCAAAATTTACGAAGTAAATAAGTATTTTTTTATTTATCCGTAACCATTTTCCACGCAAAAATGAGAACATGGATTTTCTTGAATTACAGCGTCAACCACCAAGAATCAAAATAAATGTTTAACACAAAATGTGCGTAGTTTTTTATTTAGAATCTGATTCTGCAATAAAAACTGGGGGTTCCCATTTGAAATTTTAAAGTTGCCTCCCGCAAAACCCACAAGGGGCTTGGGTGGCGGGCTAATTTTAGCACCAGCAGATGTCCCCCTCGAAAATAATATACTTTGGATTCTACACATTTTTTCGTGTGAAGCTTATTTTTCGATTTATTCTGGTTTGTCAACTTAAAATATACACCCTGTGTTTTTCACAACCCACCGTACGGTGAGTGACGGAGTGTATGTTGTACCACTACAAGTCGTTTCCTTTCCTGTTTAGATTTTAAATACAGCGATGGAAAAACGACTGTCTATGTTCCTCCGTATGAGCCCTAATTCCTCCTATCTTATCTTCTTGGTTCTTAAGTGAAATTTGTTGATAGCAGTAGAGCTTTAAATGCCGGTTCTCTAAATCTTCTGAGTAGTGTTCCTCGAGCACTAGTTCACCTTCCTTCCAGAGATTCCCATTTGAAATCTTGAAGCATCTCCGTAACACTAGCGTGTTTTTCGAGCCTACCGGTAACAAACAGTATATTTCAGAGTTCCACATACTGTATTCGTCTCCTTCTTAAAATTTTATGCCAAGGTAGCTACATGACTCAGAGTTGGCTATGTGCAGCAACAGCAGATGCCACGAAGCGTTAAGACAGTGCACTGCCATCATTTCTTTGCCCTTTTTATCGGCGAACATAGTATGTTTCTAAAGTACACTTACAAATACTCAAAGATCTAATTCCGCTCCCGAGGCCTGAATATTTTCATTGCATGAATATCTGTAAACTACGCCACTGTGTGGTGGTCATTCATTCACCACAATGCAGGTAAAAATCACAGGAGATCGTAAAGCACCATCACAAATTATAAATATTATAACAGCTTCAAGCACAGTTACATTAACAACCATGCACTCTATTAGGTCTCCATGCTCGTCCTCAAATATGTGGAGCCTAGGAATCCTACGAACTCTTTTCGCTAGACAAGCAATTCGAACAAATCGTGTTAATGAGTTTTACAAAAAAATGGAAAGATACAATAATAACCTTCTCAATTACACAGATGTGTCGCAAGCAAAGGGCGACTTACGAAATAATGACACTTCTTCAGTAAAAACAATTCCAAGTGTATGCTGCATAGAGTGCACAAGCGAAATAATTAGAGTTGACGCTTCTATCCAAGTCGCTAATCTTGAAGCTGCTATTCAACTGCCGGCCGGAGTGGCCGAGCGGTTCTAGTCGCTACAGTCTGGAACTGCGCGACCGCTGCGGTCGCAGGTTCGAATTATGCCTCGGGCATGGAGGTGTGTGATGTCTTTAGGTTAGTTAGGTTTAAGTAGTTCTCTGTTCTAGGGGACTGATCACCTCAGATGTTAAGTCCCATAGTGCTCAGAGCCATTTGAACCATTTTGCTATTCAACTGCGGCGTCGCCAGTCGGACGCGGTGTTTGTGTCCTCTTCACACAGGGTCCGCTGCTGTCGCGTTGTCGTCCTGGAGAGGGGTCGGTAAGCGTGCGATTATCTGACTTCTTATCACAGCCATTTCTACCCTATCGTTGCCGACTGGTGTGCCGGCGCTTGAATTTACAACGTAACACACTCTTCATTTAGACAACACGTTTGGGACTGTACGTCTGTCCATAAGGGTACAACTCTATAAGCAGTCTAGTGAACCCAGTTTGAAGCCACATTGACCTGTAATCGACTGCGACTCTTTCAAAAATGTGAAAAATTTCCAGACATACCGCCACTGGTCGACAACATTTGTTGACTTACTTACTTTAGTTAATGAAGTAAAGTATTTCGAGGTATAAACCCCATCTTCAGGCTATCATGGGAATACAAAAGCATTTAACAAAAGTACATCTACATCTACATACCATACGGTGCGTGGTGGAGGGTACCTCGTACCACGACTAGCATCTTCTCTCCCTGTTCCACTCCCAAACAGAACGAGGGAAAAATGACTGCCTATATGCCTCTGTACGAGCCCTAATCTCTCTTATCTTATCTTTGTGGTCTTTCCGCAAAATGTAAGTTGGCGGCAGTAAAATTGTACTGCAGTCAGCCTCAAATGCTGGTTCTCTAAGTTTCCTCAGTAGCGATTCACGAAAAGAACGCCTCCTTTCCTCTAGAGACTCCCAGCCGAGTTCCTGAAGCATTTCCGTAACACTCGCGTGATGATCAAACCTACCAGTAACAAATCTAGCATCCCGCCTCTGAATTGCTTCTATGTCCTCCCTCAATCAGACCTGATAGGGATCCCAAACGCTCGAGCAGTACTCAAGAATAGGTCGTATTAGTGTTTTATAAGCGGTCTCCTTTACAGATGAAGCACATCTTCCCAAAATTCTACCAAAGAACCGAAGACGACTGTCCGTCTTTCCCACAACTGCCATTACATGATTGTCCCGCTTCATATCGCTCTGCAGTGTTACGCCCAAATATTTGATCGACGTGACTGTGTCAAGCGCTACACTACTAGTGGAGTATTCAAACATTATGGGATTCTTTTTCCTATTCATCTGCATTAATTTACATTTATCTATATTTAGAGTTAGCTGCCATTCTTTACACCAATCACAAACCCTGTCCAAGTCATCTTGTATCCTCCTACAGTCACTCAACGACGACACCTTTCCGTACACCACAGCATCATCAGCAAACAGCCGCACATTGCTATCCACCCTATCCTAAAGATCATTTATGTACAGGATGTTTCAAAAATGACCGGTATATTTGAAACGGCAATAAAAACTAAACGAGCAGCGATAGAAATACACCGTTTGTTGCAATATGCTTGGGACAACAGTACATTTTCAGGCAGACAAACTTTCGAAATTACAGTAGTTACAATTTTCACCAACAGATGGCGCTGCGGTCTGGGAAACTCTATAGTACGATATTTTCCACATATCCACCATGCGTAGCAATAATATGGCGTAGTCTCTGAATGAAATTACCCGAAACCTTTGACAACGTGTCTGGCGGAATGGCTTCACATGCAGATGAGATGTACTGCTTCAGCTGTTCAATTGTTTCTGGATTCTGGCGGTACACCTGGTCTTTCAAGTGTCCCCACAGAAAGAAGTCACAGGGGTTCATGTCTGGCGAATAGGGAGGCCAATCCACGCCGCCTCCTGTATGTTTCGGATAGCCCAAAGCAATCACACGATCATCGAAATATTCATTCAGGAAATTAAAGACGTCGGCCGTGCGATGTGGCCGGGCACCATCTTGCATGAACCACGAGGTGTTCGTAGTGTCGTCTAAGGCAGTTTGTACCGCCACAAATTCACGAAGAATGTCCAGATAGCGTGATGCAGTAATCGTTTCGGATCTGAAAAATGGGCCAATGATTCCTTTGGAAGACATGGCGGCCCAGACCAGTACTTTTTGAGGATGCAGGGACGATGGGACTGCAACATGGGGCTTTTCGGTTCCCCATATGCGCCAGTTCTGTTTATTGACGAAGCCGTCCAGGTAAAAATAAGCTTCGTCAGTAAACCAAATGCTGCCCACATGCATATCGCCGTCATCAATCCTGTGCACTATATCGTTAGCGAATGTCTCTCGTGCAGCAATGGTAGCAGCGCTGAGGGGTTGCCGCGTTTGAATTTTGTATGGATAGAGGTGTAAACTCTGGCGCATGAGACGATACGTGGACGTTGGCGTCATTTGGACCGCAGCTGCAACACGGCGAACGGAAACCCGAGGCCGCTGTTGGATCACCTGCTGCACTAGCTGCGTGTTGCCCTCTGTGGTTGCCGTACGCGGTCGCCCTACCTTTCCAGCACGTTCATCCGTCACGTTCCCAGTCCGTTGAAATTTTTCAAACAGATCCTTTATTGTATCGCTTTTCGGTCCTTTGGTTACATTAAACCTCCGTTGAAAACTTCGTCTTGTTGCAACAACACTGTGTTCTAGGCGGTGGAATTCCAACACCAGAAAAATCCTCTGTTCTAAGGAATAAACCATGTTGTCTACAGCACACTTGCACGTTGTGAACAGCACACGCTTACAGCAGAAAGACGACGTACAGAATGGCGCACCCACAGACTGCGTTGTCTTCTATATCTTTCACATCACTTGCAGCGCCATCTGTTGTTGAAAAACGTAACTACTGTAATTTCGAAAGTTTGTCCGCCTGAAAATGTACTGTTGTCCCAAGCATATTGCAACAAACGGTGTATTTCTATCGCTGCTCGTTTAGTTTTTATTGCCGTTTCAAATATACCGGTCATTTTTGAAACACCCTATAGATAGAAAACGCGGACCTACCACACTTCCCTGGGGGAACTCCTGATAATACCCTCACCTCCGATGAACACTCACCATTGAGGACAACGAACTAGGTTCTATTACTTAAGAAGTCTTCGAGCCACTCACATATTTGGGAACCAATCCCATACGCTCGTACCTTAGTTAGGAGTCTGCAGTGAGGCACGGACTCAAACGCTTTCCGGAAGTCAAGGAATATGGCATCCGTCTGATACCCTTCATCCATGGTTCGCAAGATATCATGTGAAAAAAGGGCGAGTTGCGTTTCGCATGAGCGATGCTTTCTAAAGCCGTGCTGATGCATGGACAGCAACTTCTGTGTCTCAAGGAAATTCATTATATTCGAACTGAGAATATGTTCGAGAATCCTGCAACAAACCGATGTTAAGGATATTGGTGTGTAATTTTGAGGATCCATCCTTCGACCCTCTTATATACTGGCGTCACCTGCGCTTTTTTCCAGTCGCTAGGGATTTTACGTTGGGCAAGAGGTTCGCGATAAATCCAAACTAAGTAAGCAGTCAATGTAGTAGAGTACTCTCTGTAAAACCGAATTGGAAACCCATCAGGACCTGGCGATTTATTTATTTTCAACTCATTCAGCTGCTTCACAACCCCAGGGATGTCTATCACTATGTCCTCCATATGGGAATCTGTACGACACTCAAACGGCGGTATGTTTGTACGTTCCTCCTGCGTGAAAGATTTCTCAAATGCTAAATTTAAAATTTCAGCTTTCGTTTTGCTGTCTTACGTTGGCAGGCCAGACTGATCAGTTAGTGACTGGATGGAAGCCTTCGACCCGCTTACCGATTTTACGTTAGACCGGAATTTCCTTGGGTTTTCAGCAAGATCTTTTGCTAAGGTATGACGCTGGTAGTGGTTGAATGCTTCGCGCATCGCTCTTTTTACAGCAGCACGAATCTCTACTAACTTTTGCCTGCTCTCATTCTCCCGATATTTCTTGTACCGCGAGTGCAACTGCCTTTGCTCCCTGAGCATTCTACGGATTGCGCTGTTAAACCACGGTGGGTCTTTTTCATCCGTAACCCACTTTTTCGGCACATTCTTGTCCAATGCGTGATTTACAATGTGTTTAAAATTTGGCCATAATTCTTCCACGTCCATCGTACCGGAAGTAAATGAAGTCGATTCATTTACTAGGTGGGATGCTAAGAACTGCTTATCTGTTCTTTCTAGTACGAATGCTCTCCTAGCCTTCTCGACCGACTTTCAAAATTTCGTAACCATAGTCGTAATGACAACATCATGATCACTAATCCCTGTCTCAACACTGACACCGTCGATGAGTTCTGGTCTGTTCGTGGCTACCAGATCTAAAATATTTCCATTACGCGTTGGCTGTCGATTTAGCTGCTCAAGACAGTTTTCGGATAATGTGTTCAAAAGTAATTCACACGACGGCCACCCAGAGATATTAAAGTTGTTCAGTACAGCCTGGCTTGTGTTGATATTCTGCAGAAAAAGAGAAAGAAAACATAACATGAGGGCATTTTCACTTCGTTAGTTGGTCTGTTGTTTATAAAAAATCTTCAAATAACCACTCAGGTTGTTCATATAAAATGGCTCTCATCTTGTGATGTTTCTATTCCATTTCTATGGTTCCTTGCCTCTTGTTAACAACTGTTACTGAACTTTCAAGGGACACTTGATACACGAGATCACATTCGACTCTGCTGTGCTATAGAAGCGCGATGGCGGCCGAAACAAAGCTTGCTTAGATTTAACTGTCGGTTCTGCCGTTGTGTTTTGTGCACAACTTTTTGGTCTCTGATGTTAGTCGGCGAAATATATTACCAAACGAGAGACTGCGTCAGTTTTATATTAAAGATGACCGTACAAACGTAACTGTAAAAAAATGAAGATATATTGCTATTGGTCCCCACATTCATATGTATTCATAACTCTTAAGTATTTTTATTTTAACAATACGGAATTGATGTTGGTGAAGAAATGTGAAATCTCGAAACGTGTCACATCGTTTGGGATTTTGATTTTCCAGTTTTGGCCACGGATGAATATTTCCATTTTCCCCAGGATGTCCATTTTCGACCCCTTCTTTAAATTTTGGATTATTTAAAGATCATTGTCCATTGCAATGCTGTCTTGTTTCGTCATTATGCTGTCCGATAACTGACTTGTTAGGTTTATCAAGTCCTCAATAGTCATTATGTCCTTTAAGACAGGTTTTAAAATTTCCACCGGCCTAAGTGGCCGAGCCGTTCTAGGCGCTACAGTCTGGAACCGCGCAACCGCTACGGACGCAGGTTCGAATCCTGCCTCGGGCTTAGATGTGTGTGATGTCCTTAGGTTAGTTAGGTTTAAGTAGTTCTAAGTTCTAGGGGACTGCTGACCTCAGAGGTTGAGTCCCATTGTGCTCAGAGCCATTTGAACCATTTTTAAAATTTACGACCCATTGGGCAATGTAGTATCTGTTGCAGTTGCTGCATGTTACTTTACAAATTCCTAAAAGTGCCAAAAGCGATTCTAATATCTGTGTTTTTAAACAGTTTGGATCTTTTGTTCGAAATGACGGGACCGGTTAGACAAATTAGCTACGTTCCTTAAAAATACAGATATCAGCTCAGTTGGTAGAACACTTGCCCGCGAAAGGCAAAGGTCCCGAGTTCGAGTTTCGATCGGGCATACAGTTTTAATCTGCCAGGAAGTTTCATATCAGCGCACACTCCGCTGCAGAGTGAAAATCTCATTCTGGAAACATCCCCCAGGCTGTGGCTAAGCCATGTATCCGCAATATCCTTTCTTTCAGGAGTGCTAGTTCTGCAAGGTTCGCAGGAGAGCTTCTGTAAAGTTTTGAAGGTAGGAGACGAGGTACTGGCAGAAGTAAAGCTGTGAGTACCGGGCGTGAGTCGTTCTTCGGTAGCTCAGTTGGTAGAGCACTTGCCCGCGAAAGGCAAAGGTCCCGAGTTCGAGTCTCGGTCGGGCACACAGTTTTAATGTGCCAGGAAGTTTCATATCAGCGCACTCTCCGCTGCAGAGTGAAAATCTCATTCTGGAAACATCCCCCAGGCTGTGGCTAAGCCATTTATCCGCAATATCCTTTCTTTCAGGAGTGCTAGTTCTGCAAGGTTCGCAGGAGAGCTTCTGTAAAGTTTGGAAGGTAGGAGACGAGGTACTGGCAGAAGTAAAGCTGTGAGTACCGGGCGTGAGTCGTGCTTCGGTAGCTCAGTTGGTAGAGCACTTGCCCGCGAAAGGCAAAGGTCCCGAGTTCGAATTTCGGTCGGGCACACAGTTTTAATCTGCCAGGAAGTTTCATATCAGCGCACACTCCGCTGCAGAGTGAAAATCTCATTCTGCCACCATCACTTTTATCACTACTAACCACGTAAGGAAGAACCTGATGTTCGACATTTCACAAAGGCCGAGAAACTCAGTATATTATGAATTTATAAAGTAACATAGTTATTGTACCAAATACTATATTCGCCAAACGGACAAAGATTTGAAGACCTATTTTATAGAGTATATTGACTTCTTCAGAATCGATAAAATTATCACGTTAATTACAGCGAAGCATAATGATAAAATAAGACAGCACTAAACAGACAACGATCTTAAACTACTGCATGCACATTTCATGGTATTCCAGGGGATCCACGGTTACCCTACAATTTCGCCTTACTGCCAAGGATTATGTGACCATTTTGGTTGATCAGGTCCAATCCATGGTACAACGCTGATTCATTAATGATGAAACTGCGTTAACAAAGCTATAGGCCCTTGTTCATACAGCTCGCGACATCCAAGACTGGTTTTGTTAAGAC
Organism: Schistocerca nitens; assembly: GCF_023898315.1. Lineage (NCBI taxonomy): Eukaryota > Metazoa > Arthropoda > Insecta > Orthoptera > Acrididae > Schistocerca > Schistocerca nitens. Next base: position 181,111,435 of record NC_064622.1, on the reverse strand, counting down.
GAGGATGAAATGTTACACCTCCTCTGGACACCACAGTCATCAAATCACAATATTTTTCAGCCTTTGTGGTCTACTTTGGAGAGAAGGGTGTGTAGTCGCTATCCATATCCATCACACTTACTTGAACTTGCCATTTGTTTGCAGAAGAATGGTATAAAATTTCCTAGAAAATCAGACAGGACTGTATTTATCCATTCCGAAACTCCAGGAAACTCTTTCGAGTGCCAACGGGTTTCATAATCCATTTTAGGCATGGTAATGAGTTATGTTTGTGGTGCTTCCATATATTTGACCAATCAGTGTGTGTGTACTTTTGTTAAGCATATTTGTGCAGACTTTGTAGCCTGAAAGTAAGGTTTATACCTCGAAACATGTTGCTACATTGAGTAATAGAAGTAAACGAATTTTGTGACTGGTAACAGTAACTAGACAACTTTTTCATACTAGAGTATTCACATTAGTGACAACGATATGTGGGGAGGTGGGGGGGGGGGGGGGAGGTCCTAATAGAGGAAGTCTGGTGTTACATCTTTCGTGGTTGATGGGACACATATGTCCAACTAAAATAACAAGCAGTTGTGAGCGTTGGAACGTCTATATCTCATGTCTGTCTAGTGTTACCATGTAGCGAAGTGCTTTCGGAACGGAATGGATATAAAACATGCTCTGAGCGATCAAATGGAATGGCGTGTGTTTCCAGATGGCACAGCGTGTCTGTTTCACGAAGAACGGATCAAATCACCCTCTCCTCCATTCCAAGAAAGTCTGAATTAACTAATTGTGTTTTCTTATGCAACATATTGTTTTGAAACATTAGTACAAATCTCAGTAATTCAGCTGGTTTTTGGATATAGTAGTACGTATATCCCTTAGAAAACTTCGTACAATGTAGAAGACATTGGTGTATGGTATATCAAAGCCATCTTTAAATGTATGTTATGACATTTTTAGCGATATTTCATGTTTTTCATTGTCAGAAGAGGAAATGTGTTTCGGTATTGATTTGTTACATTTTTCCATAATTACCATTCTGATAAGAAAATTTTAAGATAAAAATTTCACTCTGAAAAATCCCAGGTTCACACGAAAACATGGATCTAGTTAGTTCACCGGTTTTTAAACTCGGTTAGCTCAAAAGGTTTTATGGTCTTGTAAGTGTGTTATTTATCACAAAGAAGACTGTTTTTGACATTTATTTATCAAACAAATGCAAAATAAATTTTAACCATGAAAGGGTTACCGTACTGTCAATGATGAGTTCCTTAGAGATGGAATACAAGCTCTACGTGGAGGATAGTGAGGAAAATCATCTACCCAATTGCGAGGAAACCACATGAGGAATCGTATTAAACAGCATAGGGAAATCGCAGAATACCTAAATCAGGATTATCGGACGAGGATTTGAACCGCCGCTCTCCAGAATCCAGTACTGTGTCTTAAGACTACATCTTACTCGGTTTTGGGAGTAAGTATTAGTAGTGAAATTTTAGGAATTTGAGACTAATATTACACCATGTTGCGTCACCTGTTCACTGCATATCTGATTTTTTTTCTACATGCTTTAAAACTGCATGCAATGAAAAAGAAATTTTACATTCTGGGCGTAATATTTGATCGATGACTTATGTAACGGTCTAAAATCGTATATCGGACCGGGACTCTAACCCAGAACTTTGCCTCTGGCTGGCAGCACGGTAGCAGTTGCCCCATCTGAGCCGACTTCGGTGTCTGACCCTCAACTATAATTTGTCAGGGGCTCATCACATTTCCTCAAAAGCCCAGCAAAGATTCTCTCACAATAATGTAAAAATTGTATCTTTGAGAGAAAAGACACAGCGGGTAAGGTATTTTCCAGTTCCAACACGGCGTATAATTTGAACTCGCCACATATAATCAAAAAAGCCTTTACTTACGGTAGAGTAAAATATGGATACTCCAAAATTGCCGCTACATATCCGAACCACCTTCGTTTTCTCAATTACATTGTACCATTTCCATCTAGTGAAGGTAAGTTTCAGTAACCAATCAAACATCTCAGTAGAGCCAGTCTGATAGTAGCCACATAACAAATTATAATGAGATTGAAACTTCAGTCAGTACATAAAAAGGAAACAGAGCAAATTGACGTTGAAGTTGACACAATCTTGGATTTAAAGCAGATGAAGACAACGACTAAATATACAGCCAAAGTAATTAACAGAGGAATAAAAACAGCGTGGAGCACTTTCGGAGAAAATGGTATCATTTTTCAAACTAAGCTTCAGGTGGTGGTTCAAATGGCTCTGAGCACTATGGGACTTAACATCTGTGGTCATCAGTCCCCTGGAACTTAGAACTACTTAAACCTAACTAACCTAAGGACATCACACACATCCATGCCCGAGGCAGGATTCGAACCTGCGACCGTAGGAGTCGCGCGGTTCCGGACTGAGCGCCTAGAACCGCTAGACCACCGCGGCCGGCTAAGCTTCAGGTGACTCTTAAAAGGTTTACCGATCTGTATTATAACAGTAAGACGTGGAATGCTAATGCGTAAACCAAGTAGAGGTTTCTTTGCTCGTGGCAGGAAAACTCCGCGTATAAGATAACTCGAAGAATAATGCGAAGTCTGCGTTTTTGTGACATAACGCGAAATCGGTTGTTCCTACTAAATTTCACTTCATTTGAACGCAATGATGGGACTCTGGATATCGCCGAAGAATGTTCCTCTGAAAAAGCTTCTCTCAGAAAACTTTCGAGTCAGCTCTCGTGTAATTTTTTTTTGCAAGATAGATAAATAACACTATGCTCTTTGTTCCTGAAACATTTAGCTTTTCAATCTTTCATCAGTTTACCAACCAATCCTTTTCCCAGACACATTTCATGAATCACTGCCAACAACACACTTCCAATTAAACTCTTTTCAGTCATTGTTTATAAAGTGTGCTACATAAACACACGCTTAATAACTGCAATGAAGTACTGATGTAAAAAACTGAAAATAGCCCTATCAGAAAAAGACTAGCACAGTGAAGTTATTTAATCTACTCATATAACAGGTCTGGACAGGAAGTGCTGGGCAACAACAGCCTGTCTGTTACCTGAGTTGCCCGCATCTCGTGGTCGTGCGGTAGCGTTCTTGCTTCCCACGCTCGGGTTCCCGGGTTCGATTCCCGGCGGAGTCAGGGATTTTCTCTGCCTCGTGATGCCTGGGTGTTGTGTGATGTCCTTAGGTTAGTTAGGTTTAAGTAGTTCTAAGTTCTGGGGGACTGATGACCATAGATGTTTAGTCCCATAGTGCTCAGAGCCATTTGAACCATTTACCACTCGTGGAATAAATCTAAAACTACCGTATAAGAAGACCAAGAGTGTGTTTGCGGCCAAGCAGCGTAGGGAAGAGTGCAGAGATTTGTGTAGTCCCTGTCTGTATTCATTTCTTGTGTTACTGCTATCAGTAATTAATATCCGCGTTCTGTTTAGCCTTAACGCACTTTGTGAAAAACAAACATATTTGCATTACGTTGCCACTGATTTATAGAGCACACCGAGGAAGAGTCGGTATAATTTCGAAAGAGTGTGCAGTTGCTTGTGGCAATGTAGTGTGTTAGAGTGAGTTGGAGTCATATGTTCGCTCTTCAGTATGCATATCCACAAAGGAGAGAAGCCCCTGATCACATTCTGGGCGATGTGCTTTTGCTCAAGTTCTCCTCCTTCCCCCTCCCCTCCTCCATGCTGGGGAAGTGTCGTATAACTGGGAAACAGTACGCAGGTGCAGTTGCTTGTTGCGCTGCAGTAAGTTAGAGTGAGTTGTGAGTCGCCTCTTCAGTCTTCACCTGCAGACCCACAAAGGAGAGAAGAGACTGACTACATTCCAGGTGATGTGCTTTTTTTCTAGTTCCTCTTCCCCCTCCCCCCATGTTCCCACCACACCCCAGAATAGAATTTATCCTTCAATATGGCCGGCCGGAGTGGCCAAGCGGTTCTAGGCGCTACAGTCCGGAACCGCGCGACCGCTACGGTCGCAGGTTCGAATCCTGCCTCGGGCATAGATGTGTGTGATGTCCTTAGGTTAGTTAGGTTTAAGTAGTTCTAAGTTCTAGGGGACTTATGACCTCAGCAGTTGAGTCCCATTGTGCTCAGAGCCAACCCTCAATATGGCTCAACTGCACATATATATGGTGCACGCATTTAATATATGTTCTGAGAAACAGCAGCCACTACCAGTATCAGCACTGTGGGGTTTATAGCCTCTTAGTTCCCATAGGATCATAGATAAAGGTAAAAACATATTTTCTCACAGACCTGGCATATTGACAGCCCCGTAAAACAAACATGTTGGGTGGGAACAGTATTGGCCTGCAGAAACAACCTGCTTTGCACGATAGCGCACCTGTCAAGGGCAAGAGACGGTTTTCGAGGCCCCAACATGTAGGCCACCCTGCATGACAGGCGAGTTCAAATGGTTCAAATGGCTCTGAGCACTATGGGACTCTACATCTGAGGTCATCAGTCCCCTAGAACTTAGAACTACTTAAACCTAATTAACGTAACGACATCACACACATCCATACCCGAGGCAGGATTCGAACCAGCGACCATAGCAGTCCTGCGGTTCCGGCCCGAAGTGCCTAGAACCGCTCGGCCTCTGCGGCCGGCACAGCCGAGTTGTGTTGGGAGTTTCGTTGGCCAATTTTATCGATCTGTTTAGCATGGCGGCCTGTTCTTCATGGACAAATAAATGATTTTGAAGCCAGTGATGTGCATGTAGCCTGCCCTGCATAGCAGGCATGTTGTGTGATCAGTCGTGAACTGCCCTATTGAACTGTATTGCAGGGGCTACACATTCCAGAGAGCACGGCAGGAGACAAATTGAGAAGGACAGAGGTGGGGCTGGACAGAGGAAATGGGAGGAGAAAATGGACATAAAGAGAGGGAGGACCAGGAGATCCATGAGGCAGGTGGAAGGTGCCGAGGGATAGTGGGGAGGGAATAGGGAGGTTAGAGATGGAAAGAGAGAGGGACAAGAGAATATGATCAGATTAAGGAGTGGGAAAACATGATGAGAGAAAAGGGGTGGACGAAACTGACAAAGAGAAGTGGACGAGGAAATGAAGAGGAGAAAGTCAGAAGGAGGTGATAGGTAGGTGGGAGAACGAGGGTAAACGACAGAGGAGAAAGAAGTGGCCACATAGAGGGGGAGGAGGTGGTGTGTTCAATATCAGTGTCGAATGCATATGCGAATGCGAATGCATATTTGCGACTTCTAAATCCCCTGTTTCGAACCAAATGTTATTCGATGAGAAAATATAACATGACCTTTATTGCAAAATTAATTTAGTTTGATTTTGTAAGTTTTCGCTGGAGGTCGCGCTTTTCAAGTTATTCAAGAAAAACGAAAAGAAAGCGTTATCCTCACGTTCATCACATAACGGTCAGAACTTGTTGTATTTCGTTCGTGCCAACCCCCATTATCACGGTACAAAAATTTGCGACTACAAGAATTATTTCCCGTAGTTCCTTCGTTGACTGGACTACTGCTTCTCTCCCTCTCTCTCTCTCTCTCTCTCTCTCTCTCGTTCAGAGAGTTTCCCTCGGCGTTTGAGCTGTGTCGGCGAGCAGCCGAAATGGGTGTATAGTCGCCCGCGGGCGTAGTAGAGGCCGCAGCCAAATTGCCTGCTGCGGTCTGCAGGCGGCTGCTTATTGTTCCGCAGATATTCCCGCTGACGGGTGCGCATGTTCGCCTTAGCTGGCCTTTTACCAGCCAGAGATAAATTTGATTCCGAAAATAAACGTACATGCACTGCCACATTCCGCTGCTACCTCACTTGCTAACCCCTTTCTCCTGTGTGAAACATAACCCTCAGACCGAAAAGTTTCAAAACTGGATTAATAAAAGACAGAGGAACGTTAAACTACTGGTTTTAATGCTTTAAATATCCCTAATTTGTTTCCATTTATCATAAAGCTCTCATCCAGCGCAAAGTCCGAAGCTAATGGAAGAAAGCACAAGTAACTCCTGTATATAAGAATGGTATTGAACGGATTCGCAAAATTACAGACCAATGTCCTTAACATCGATTTGCTGCACATGCTTGAAAATATCCTTAGTTCAAACATAATAAATTCACTTGAGACGGAAAAGCTTCTGCCCAGGAATCCGCACAGGTTTACAAAGCACCGCTCGTGCGAAAATCATCTTACGATTTCGTTACATGATATCCTGACAATTACGGATGAAAGATGACAGGCAGAGTGCATATTCATAGATTTCCGAAAAGCATTTGACACGATGCCCCGGTACAGGTTATTAAAGGAGGTACGAGCATATGGAATAGGTTCCCATGTGCGTAAGTTGCTCGAAGACGTCATAAGTAGCAGAACCCAGTAGGTTCTCCTTGACGTCGGGTGTGCGTCGGAGAGAAGGGTATCGTCAGGAATGCAAGCTGTGGCTGTTTGCTACTGATGCTGTGGGGTACGGGGAAGTGTCATCGTCAAGTGACTGTAGGAGATTACAAGTTGACCTACATATTTCTAGTTGGTGTGATGAATGGCAGCTAGCTCTAAATGAAGGAAAATTGTAAATTAATGCAGATGAGTGGTGTGATTAGTAATGTGCTGCTTGAGACAGTAACGTCTGTTAGAACTCTGAGGGCAACGCAAAGGCTGTAGTAGGAAAAGCGAATGGTTGACTTCGGTTTATGGGGAGAACCTTAGGGTAGTGTAGGGCATTTATAAAGGATACCGCATATAGGACACTAGTGCCACCCAGTCTTGAGTACTGCTTGAATGTTTGGGGTAAGTCCCAGGTCGCATAAAAGGAAGACAATTGAGAGACTGGATGATAAATTTTTTACCACTATGTCGTAACAACACGGGAACACAAATAGGAATTTCTGGAGGATATGTGCCATCCTTTTCGAGGAACGTTATAGAGAAACTTTTGAAAATCGGCATTAGAAGCTGCTTGCAGGACGATTCTGCTGCTGCCAACGTATACCTCGCGTAAGGACCACGAAGATAAGATACGAGAAATTAGGGCTCATGCGGAGGCAAAAGACCCGCTCTATCTCCGAGTGGAACAGGAAAGGAAATGACTCGTAGTGGTACAGGGTACCCTCCACCACGCACCGTACAGTGACTTGCGGAGTATGTCTGCACATGTAGATGTACGTGGTCTCTCTCCACTTGCGTACGGCTCACGCTATGTACGTACAACCATGAGAAACTTGAACGTCACTTCAGTCGATTACATGTGAATACCTGCGCTCTGTCGTTTTAGGGCAGGTTCGTCTTATAATACCATGTGTTGTCACCCATTATGATTTCTTCCAGATAAGAACTGTTCCCGTTTGGCAGTACAGCCACATCACGGCAGGCGTTCAGGTACACTTGTCTTGCAGAGTAAAGGTGTGGGCCGTCTCTAACGACATCGATATCAACGAGACGTTAAACTTTAATCTACCTTTCTCGTTCCTTTTTTTAAGGAGTGGGGTGTAAATTTTGCAAAACTTTTCTCTTCTTCAAACCATTGTGGACAGTGTCTTGAATGCTTTATTTAGAGGTGAAGCTCCATTGCGATTTGTGACAAAACATCGTTGACATAGTATGGAGACATGTTCACGGCTTATGACTACCTGCTTACAACTGACTGGTCAAATGCACATCTGTTGTCTTCAGCGTTAGTTGAAGCTGCCTTAGCACATACTGAGCTGACGTGGCTTATACACTCCTGGAAATTGAAATAAGAACACCGTGAATTCATTGTCCCAGGAAGGGGAAACTTTATTGACACATTCCTGGGGTCAGATACATCACATGATCACACTGACAGAACCACAGGCACATAGACACAGGCAACAGAGCATGCACAATGTCGGCACTAGTACAGTGTATATCCACCTTTCGCAGCAATGCAGGCTGCTATTCTCCCATGGAGACGATCGTAGAGATGCTGGATGTAGTCCTGTGGAACGGCTTGCCATGCCATTTCCACCTGGCGCCTCAGTTGGACCAGCGTTCGTGCTGGACGTGCAGACCGCGTGAGACGACGCTTCATCCAGTCCCAAACATGCTCAATGGGGGACAGATCCGGAGATCTGCTGGCCAGGGTAGTTGACTTACACCTTCTAGAGCACGTTGGGTGGCACGGGTTACATGCGGACGTGCATTGTCCTGTTGGAACAGCAAGTTCCCTTGCCGGTCTAGGAATGGTAGAACGATGGGTTCGATGACGGTTTGGATGTACCGTGCACTATTCAGTGTCCCCTCGACGATCACCAGTGGTGTACGGCCAGTGTAGGAGATCGCTCCCCACACCATGATGCCGGGTGTTGGCCCTGTGTGCCTCGGTCGTATGCAGTCCTGGTTGTGGCGCTCACCTGCACGGCGCCAAACACGCATACGACCATCATTGGCACCAAGGCAGAAGCGACTCTCATCGCTGAAGACGACACGTCTCCATTCGTCCCTCCATTCACGCCTGTCGCGACACCACTGGAGGCGGGCTGCACGATGTTGGGGCGTGAGCGGAAGACGGCCTAACGGTGTGCGGGACCGTAGCCCAGCTTCATGGAGACGGTTGTGAATGGTCCTCGCCGATACCCCAGGAGCAACAGTGTCCCTAATTTGCTGGGAAGTGGCGGTGCGGTCCCCTACGGCACTGCGTAGGATCCTACGGTCTTGGCGTGCATCCGTGCGTCGCTGCGGTCCGGTCCCAGGTCGACGGGCACGTGCACCTTCCGCCGACCACTGGCGACAACATCGATGTACTGTGGAGACCTCACGCCCCACGTGTTGAGCAATTCGGCGGTACGTCCACCCGGCCTCCCGCATGCCCACTATACGCCCTCGCTCAAAGTCCGTCAACTGCACATACGGTTCACGTCCACGCTGTCGCGGCATGCTACCAGTGTTAAAGACTGCGATGGAGCTCCGTATGCCACGGCAAACTGGCTGACACTGACGGCGGCGGTGCACAAATGCTGCGCAGCTAGCGCCATTCGACGGCCAACACCGCGGTTCCTGGTGTGTCCGCTGTGCCGTGCGTGTGATCATTGCTTGTACAGCCCTCTCGCAGTGTCCGGAGCAAGTATGGTGGGTCTGACACACCGGTGTCAATGTGTTCTTTTTTCCATTTCCAGGAGTGTATATCAGGAGTAAAATCAATTTCGGAACTTTTAGGATCGACGGTTTGTAAAGAGTGCTATGGGTGCTATTGTGTCCATGAGACTTAATTTTGTGTGAAGTAATTTCCAGTCGACTTTTAGTAAAATGTGTTGTGAACAGAGCCTAATAACGAGATTCAATTTCTAACTAACGATACTTGTAGATAGCTACTGCATCTATTACCCTTAATTGACACTTGTATGAGTCTGAAACTCTATAAGGTAGGAAATAATAACTCGGTAATGTTAGAGCAGGCTGGGGAACATCGCATCTAGCAAAAATTTCCAGGTAGTACATGGATGTCGGATATGCACAGTTGGGGAGCTATATCTATGAAACGACAGCTATTCATCTCGATCACTGAGAAATGGTTGCTGTGAACTAACTTCCCCCAGCGAATATCTGTTATGCTAAGGAACGCAGTTACTACACTACTGGCCATTAAAATTGCTACACCAAGAAGAAATGCAGATGATAAGTGGGTATTCATTGGACAAATATATTATACTAGAACTGACATTACATTTTCACGCAATTTGGGTGCATAGATCCTGAGAAATAAGTAACCAGGACAACCACCTCTGGCCGTAATAACGGCCTTGATACGCCTGGGCATTGAGTAAAACAGACCGTGGATGGCGTGTACAGGTACAGCTGCCCATGCAGCTTCAACACGATACCACAGTTTGTCAAGAGTAGTAACTGGCGTATTGTGACGGGACAGTTGCTATTGACCAGACGTTTTCATTTGGTGAGAGATCTGGAGAATGTGCTGGCCAGGGCGGCAGTCGAACATTTTCTGTATCCAGAAAGGCCCGTACAGGACCTGCAACATGCGGTCATGCATTATCCTGCTAAAATTTAGCGTTTCGCAGGGATCGGATGAAGGATAGATCCACGGGTCGTAACACATCTGAAATGTAACGTCCATTGTTCAAAGTAGCGTCAATGCGAGCAAGCGGTGGGCGAGACGTGTAAACAATGGCACCCCATACCATCACGCCGGGTGATACGCCAGTATGACGATGACGAATACACGCTTCCGATGTGCGTTCACCGCGATGTCGCCAAACACGAATGCGACCATCATGATGCTGTAAACAGGACCTCGATTCATCCGAAAAAATGACGTTTTGCCATTCGTGCATCCAGGTTCGTCGTTGAGTACACCATCGCAGGCGCTCCTGTCTATGATGAAGCGTCAAGGGTAACCGCAAACATGGTCTTCGAGCTGACAGTCCATGCTGCTGCGAACGTCTTCGAACTGTTCGTGCAGATGGTTGTTGTCTTGCTCAGGGATCGAGACGTGGCTGCACGATCCGTTCCAGCCATGCGGATAAGATGCCTGTCATCTCGACTGCTAGTGATACGAGGCCGTTGGGATCCAGAACGGCATTCCGTATTACCCTCCTGAATCCACAGATTCCATATTCTGCTAAAAGTCATTGGATCTCGACCAACGCGAGCAGCAATGTCGTGATGCGATAAACCGCAATCGCGATAGGCTAAAATCCGACCTTTATCAAAGTTGGAAACGCGATGGTACGCATTTCTCCTCCTTACACGAGGCATCACAAAAACGTTTCACCAGGCAATGCCGGTCAAGTGCTGTTTGTGTATGAGAAATCGGTTGGAAACTTTCCTCATGTCAGCACATTTTAGGTGTCGCCACCGGCGCCAACCTTGTGTGAATGCTCTGAAAAGCTAATCATTAGCATAGCACAGCATCTTCTTCCTGTCGGTTAAATTTCGGGTCTGTAGCACGCTATCTTCGTGGTGTGGCAATTTTAATGAGCAGTATTGTATTCAACGAGCTGAAAAATGCGGTTTCAGTTGGACGGTCAAATCTGTTCAAACTGTAAATCTTTATAGGCTGCTGGTTACGTTAGGAGCAAGAGTGTGATGTTTACTTGACCAATAAATCAACTACGCTATGAGCAGAGCAAAGCAGTAAAATGGATAAGATGCAATGTTGTTAACAATCTGTTTACGCACCCGGAAGAGGTAATCGGAATGTTTCTGTTCTAGGGCATTACTGCAGCGAATAGCGCAACTCAGATGTGGGTATATAAACACCGACACGTAGGAAAGCGACTAATGCAACATTCACGTTTTTCCGACGTGCGTGCAGTATATGCGGAAACATTAACCATAGCGACGTTATTACCACTTTGCTGCTATTCTTTTCGTGGCTGCCGAAAGACAAACACAGGTAGACATCCATAGAAAGATGCAGACTGTGTGTGGAGCAGCATGTCTGTCAAAGACCGCCACTGCAGAATGAAAAATGTACCAAGGCATCCTGCTGCTTTCTGATAGCGCGCCTATGATTCATTGCATCACGTGAAGCGATGATAATAATAATGCAGTGCAACCTCAATGTAATTTTTACTGTTGCTGATAGACTAACCAGCCCTTCCAAGTGCTTTCAATTCATTATCAAAAATGTAATCACTAAGAATGTATGAATCAACGACAGCAAGATAAAAAGGAAATGCTGGAATACGACAGCCAATACGTCATAGATAAACTTAACAAAGTGACTCTTATAGTGAAGAAAAGTTAAAACTCTCTATCTTTTACCAAATTAAATAAATTCAGCAGGTGTCGAATATTAACTTCGAAAGTTAATTAAGGTCGTTCTAGTTTTGTTTGACCAGCTAGAAATCATGTTTCAGTTTAAGACAACAGTTTAGTTTTATCTTGGGCCAAATTTGACATTTTTTATGTTGAAATATTTCTGTCATTACTACTATGATTCTCATCATTTAGGATAACAGAATATAGATCCTGCTTACGGTAACAATGATTTAGGTTAATAACCAACATAGAATTATGATTAAGTTTCATGCAGTTAATGTACTGTCCTTAAGAAAACTCTACACGGATGTGACGAAAGTCATGGGACAGCGATATGCACATAAGCAAATGGTTATCACGTACACAAGGGCTGAAAGGCCAGTGCATTGACGGGCCTGTCATTTGTACTCAGCTGATTCATGTAAAGAGGTTTGCGACATGATTATGGCCGCACGACGAGAATTAAGACACTGAACGCAAAATGATAGTAGGAGCTAGACGCGTGGGACATTCTGTTTCGGAAATCCTTAGGGAATTCAATATTCCCCATATCCAAAGCGTCGAGAGGGTGCCAAGATTACGAAATCTCAGCCATTACCTCTTGCCACGGACAAAGCAGTGGCCGTCGGCTGTCACTTAACGATCGAGAACACTGATATTTGCTTAGTGCTGTCAGTGCTGACAGACAAGCAACACTGCATCAAATAACCTCAGAAAACAATGTGGGACTTACGACGAACATATCAGTTAAAACAGAGTGGCAAAATTTGGTGTTAATGAACTATCGCAGAAGATAATCAACGCGAGCGCCTTAGCTAACAGCACGACATCGCCTGGACGCGCCTCTCCCGGGCTAGTGGTCATACCGGTTGGACTCTAGACTACCGGAAAACCGTGCCCCGGTCAGACGAGTCCCGATTTCAAGAGCGGATGGTAGGAATCATGTGTGTTGCAGACCGCACGAAGCAATGGTCCCAAGTTGTCAATAAGTCACTATGCAAGCAGGCAGTAGTTCCATAATGGTGTGGACTATCATGGATTGGGCCGGGTCCTCTGGTCCAACTGAATCAATCATTGACTGGAAATGTTTATGTCCGGCTACTTCATTTGCACCCAATCATGAACTTCATGTTCCCAAACAATGACGGAATTTTTGTGAATGCTAATGCGCCATGTCACAGGGCCGCAATTGTTCGCGACTTGTTTGTAGAACGTTCTGGACAATTTTATCGAATCATTTGGCCACCCAGATCACCAGACATGAATCCCATCAAATATGTATGGGACAAAATCGAGATGTCCTTCCACAAAATCCTACTCCGACAACACTTTCGCAATTATGTATGGCTACAGAAGCAATACGGCACTCTCTGCAGGGGACTTCCAACAACTTGTTGAGTCCATGCCACGTCGAGATTCTGATCTCCCCCGACTATAAGGAGGTCGAACATAATATTAGACTGTATCCCATGACTTTTGTAATCTCAGTGTAAAGACATTGGCAAGTCTTTCACAGAACTATATGTTTGAAATGTTCAGTCTTATTTGCTGCGAAGCTGTCAACCAGACATATTTAGTTCGGCATCAACAACAATATGAACCATTGCTCGTCTGCCAGTTGTAGACAATTTTAGGCTATTTTCTCCTACCACTGTTGTACCTACACATTTCTTTTGAAGCCTCTTCATAAATTATCGTTGTATTATGGCCCGCAGAAATTTCACGACACTCACAGCACACACTATTTTGTCTTCTTGTACTTGCGACGACTACACTTCCACAATCTTTCACTGCTTACTGCCGAATACTTTTCACTCGTACGCCAAAGATCCTATCCTACCATTCAGATTAAATCGTTGACACTGTACATCATTGGAACGCTACAACTGTACGCAATAGTAACTGTCACTGACACTGATACGCCAATCTCAGCGCATACGAAGCGTTGCTGATGGACCCAGTTTTCGACAGCGTCTTGCATTTCCTTGACACTCTGGCCTTTCTGAGATAGTTTTATGTGACTCATACGATGAGATATCCAGGTCCTAAGGAGCATTTTATAAGATCTCCCATCGAAATTTTTAAATTTATCTGAGGGTCTCTTTAGTCACATGAGTTATAGCGTTGTCAAGGGGAAGCACCGTCCCATTCAAGAGCTTGCCCTTGCATTTGTTCTTGATGGCCTGTCTGAGGACCGAGCGAGGTGGCGCAGTGGTTAGCACATTGGACTCGCATTCGGGAAGACGACGGTTCAATCCCGTCTCCGGCCATCCTGATTTAGGTTTTCCGTGATTTCCCTAAATCGTTTCAGGCAAATGCCAGGATGGTTCCTTTGAAAGGGCACGGCCGATTTCCTTCCCAATCCATCCCTAACCCGAGCTTGCGCTCCGTCTCTAATGACCTCGTTGTCAACGGGACGTTAAACACTAACCACCACCACCACCACCTGTCTGAGCCTCACCAGCGTGCTGCAGTACTGCTCAGGGTGAACTGTTGCACTCTGTGGTATCCAGCCGACGAGCAAAACGTCTTTCTTCGTCGGTTAAGAAACTGAGCATCACTTTTACGATCTTTGGAGCAGAGTGGGCCTCCTTTGGACTCCGTGCTCATTCGTTTGGTGGCAGGGTCAAAGTGTTGCACCACAATTCATTACATGACATAATCTGAGCAATGAAATACGTTCCTTGCTCTGCGTGTCTCAATAGATGGATGGGATGAACGCTCATTGTAGCTGCAACTGATTCTCTGAAAGATACTTGAGCACCTAGTGTGCACAGACCTTGCCATAAAGAAGCTGCTCATGGATTATGTGATGCAAAGTTCTTTTGCTTATTGACAGCTCCTCAGCGATGTCACAGGTGGTAAACCGACAGTTCTTCCGTGTGAGCTCCTCCAAACCCGAAATCTTGCGCCGGTGGTGTAAACGAGCGCCTGTCCAGGGGATAACGCTGACACCACAGCAATAATTTGCGCTACGCCTCTTTCATTCCGCAATAGAACTGTAAAGCATGCTCTCCTTCTGCGCGAAGCAACTGGATAACCACTCATTGTACTGATCTGGAGGAATCCACCATGCGAGAGCAGCGGAAACAACTGTACACAAAATAGGAAACTGCTGCAAGCCATTCACTCTCAGTCCGCTTGTGCAAATGGGGTTAGCACTATGCCATCCGTCAAACACATTCACCCATCGCGATTACGTATAACGCTGCTACAGCGAAGGTGTCCCATTCAATTGGACGTAGCTTACACAATGCATCATCTCTGACAATGTCAGTGTGTCTACATTACAAAAATTGAAAACAACAAAAATAGAAAAAAACTAGCTATTGTATTGTTTGTGAAAGATTAACGTCATAATATTTAAACTGATCGTTTAAGACAAAGAAACACTGAGAGTTTTTACATTTGCGAAAAGAGTAGCACTGAATAATACAAAACAATAATGTACCATAGTGTGACATTTCCGTTGTGTCCCTATCTTACCGCCGGAACGTTACCAGTTACTACACTTTGGATATTGGCAGCTATGGAAATAAAATGAAAAGTAGAAATTTTGTCTTTCAGTCGGCTCATTTTTAGATTAGATGTTCACACAGTAATCGTCATACGAGATAAGGAACCATCGTACAGAAATGACTAAATCATAAATTATGAATCCGAACGTACTGCGGGATAGCTCCACCGCTGAAAATCGGGAGCCTATGGACCTTTGTTTGTACATTGTAATAAAAACATCTGTAACACATATAATTCATAGCATTGTATAGCAGATAGCGCGTAGCAAGCTTTCATCCTGAAGCACGGGGACATTGCAAAAATGATAGTAGAAAGCTCTGGCAGATTAACATGTCTTTACGCGTTGATGTCCATAGTCAGTTAGCCGTATTGAACGGGGTCTGTATCCAGCTCAGTAATTACCAATGTACATGTAGATGCTAATAATAAATAAAGTCTTTATTTCAAAATAAAAGGCCTACACAGAAAAACGACTTCTTTTGATAAATTTACAGCGGATAGATAAGCGGACAACTCGGCTGGTATGCTAACTGTGTACAGCTGTCGTTCCGTACCAGACGGGTAGTGTGTGTTACTGCTGTCGGTGGTAATTTTGAACACAACCTGTGAAGATCAGTTGTCTCGTTGTTGGTCGCAATCCACATAACTTGTGTATGCACTTGATTTGCTCTTTAGTGTGTGTTACCACAGCTATTGTAAAAGTGTCGGAGTGGAAAACTTCAAAATATGATATCTCGTAAACGACTCTCACTACAATCCTGTAACAAACACCACTGACATTTTAATTTATCGTACTTTATCATTAGGCTAGTACCATTAAATAAAAGAGTATATTTTCACAAAAGATACGCTTTGTATTATTAAAATCCGTTTAGTAGCCAACAGTACGACCCTCTGACTACCAATCCATCCCCTGAAAACCGAACGTCAACAGCCTTTTCCATCTGGGAAATATAAACGATCCAAGTTTTACATCGTTCACGCTGGATAATTTTTTAAGCAACAACTTATAGGTGTTAAAAACTACTGTGAGAAATAAAATGCTGTGATACACCATTCTTTGCTGTGAAAATGAGCGGTTTTGCTTTCTTTTTCGCAGTTGGCCTAAACTACAATTGAGGGCCATTTAAACGAGTAGACAAATTGTTTCTCTCTTATATACTGCTTTCCAATATAAATAAATGTAGACAAAAAATGTGTGTACAAAAGAAACGAACCGCTTCGTTTTCTCTTAGTCGGTTGTAACAGAAAAACCTTATATTAGGGAAGTTATTTATGTTTTACAGGCTTATGATTATAACACTACTATGGAAAGTGCATGGTTGGAAATTTCGTGACGCTAACCCTTCGCAGATTAAAGCTTTGCGAAAGAATGTCATTTTAGCTACTATCGTCACAGATGGTAAAGTCTCTCTCATATCCTGTGTACCAATGAACCTAACTAATTTACCCACTCAGTTTAAGAGAAGCAAGCTTTTGCTCGCAGTAACAACGAAGAACGTTCGAGTTCGGTCATTCAAATACGTCGCAATTGATATACGATCAGGAGTTTTTACCATAGACGGTTGTATGTGCCCTTTCACTAAATCTTATCACACAGTATCCCCCAAAAAATAAAACTGTACTCATACTATTAGGACATAGATTATACATTTTTATGTGGTGTGTAAATGTAATGTTTCGTTTCCCTCCTTGCAGCCGTTTTAACTAAGATGGCAGGGTGTTTAGAAAGTTAGTTTTCTTTTTTTTCAATTGCACTTCGTCCTTTCATGGAACAGTAGTTTACAAGTATCCAAAAAACGAAAAGAAATGTGGATTCTAAAGTTTTATAGCTATACTGTGTACAATAAGTTCAAAAAAGTTTGATAAAATGAAAACCAAAACGAAAACAAAGGAGTCTGTTTTTATTCATGTGATTTACTACAATATAGAATTACATTATTTCAAAGTTGCTGAAGTCGCAACAAGGAGATAAAATTCTACTCCTAACACAAATCCCAGGGATACTGCACATTAGGAAGGTTACCGAATTCCCGAAGACGAAGAATTACTGGGTTCATTATTATTAGGTTGGTGCATAAGTTAGTAGCGTTTTCTATTGGATATGGGTTTATTTATTAATTACCATTTTTAATTTCTGTTTCACTGTTGCTGTTTGCGTTTACATCTCCTTATTTTTCATCTGCAGTTATGGACGCTAGAAAATGTAGTGCCAAGTGGAGAAATCGGAACAAATCCTACATGTTCTTCTCTTTGAGTTCAATAGAGGGGTGGAAGCAACGGGGGCAGCCAGAAACATTTTCGCCGTGGATAATGACACTGGATAGAGCACTGCAAGAAACTGAGTTTGTCGTTTTAATGTGGATCGTTTTGACATTAATGACTCTCGAAATTCAGAAAGACTTTCGGGGTTTCAATAAGATCGTTTAATAACATTAATCCACAATGATCCACGCCAGAGCATTCGAGAACTGGCAAATGTGATGAACTGTCATCATTCCACCATCGTGCAACTTTTGTATGCAATGGGGAAGGTTCAAAAATCGGGTGTGTGGGTACCGCATGCTCTAAGCCAAAATCACAAACATCAGCGGGTGGCCATACGTACATCTGCGCTTGCTCGTCCTATCCTGCATCGTTACTGGTGACGAAAAATGATGTCTTTATGCTAACATAAGGAAAAGAGAGTTATGGTTGCGCCCAAACGAAACAGCTACTCCTCATACAAAGACCTACTTGCATCCACAAAAGATAATGTTATGCATTTGGTGGAACGGCCATGGTGTGGTCTCCAAATTTCTGCCCCCGGTCGTAACAATCCCTGCTGACTTTTACTGTCAACAACTGAGACGTCTTACGGACGAAGTCCAAGAACAACGACCAGAAGTCTCCGTGAAGTGATGCTGCTTCGCCCCCATTCTACTAGACTCACAAAAAAGTCACTCCGCACCCATTTTAGTCGACTGATCTTGCGCCCTCAGACTTCCTCTTTATCCGCTCTCTATCGGACAACTTTCAAGGAACTTCCGAATGAAAATGCGCACCGAACATGGATCGACGAGTTCTTCGGCTCAATATCAATTTATTTCTACAGTCGCGCAGCTGAAAAATCACCCCAGTGATGGCAGACTGTTGTAATTAATCAAGCGGATTATATTATTGATGACTCTGTTATATGCATCCGTTGTGAAGCTTAACGAAAATCTCTGCGAACTTATACATCACCCCAATGCAATAAGTGTGCTTTCAGCATTATCGGTATTCCAGTTACTGTCATGATTATGAGCACAGATCTTCAGACAATGACTATATTTATTTATTTATTTATTTATTTATTTAACCTGGCACGATTAGGGCCATCAGGCCCTCTCTTACATCTAACCAGGCATTCTACTTATTTTACATTCATATGTTTTAGTAGGCATGTTAAACTACATCTAGTACAAAAAGTGAAATAAACAATTTGAAAGGTACACCTGGAAAAATACATACATATAGAGTTTATATTCTTAGACTCAAGTACTGTTATAATTAGACATTATTGAACAGACAGATTTGAGATAGGAGTGCTGGCAGCAGGGAGTATGAGGGAGACTCATGGTGAAGGGAGGAGAAGAATAGAGAGACATGATGAAACATAATTAAGGAAATATAAAGGAAAAGAATATTGCGTGGCTAATAGAGATAGATGAAGAGGAAGGCATCTCAGGAGCAACATAGGAGACGCTAGCTTTGCTAGCTTGCTGGGCCTCCGTGTCACCCTCCGCCATATGACGTAATTCGGATGCGGTACTGACTAAAATGTCGTGCCAGTCATTTTTCCAATGTGTCCAGACTACCTGCCTTCAGCAGCAGGATCATCCAGAGAGGGCACTGAATGGTCCTGCAGCTGAAGAGAGGTAGGTAGTCTGGACACATTGGAAAAATGGCTGGCACGACAATTAAATCAAGTTGTGGTTTTGAAAGTGGAGCTGTTAAGGTTGCCCAGTCTGTGTCAGATGCTTCTCAGATAATGTCGCTAGCTTCGAAATGCCTGTCCCGAACTGAAAAGTAAACAATGAAATAGATTCATCGAAATAAATTCAAGGCAACTGACCTGGAAAACAATTACACGTCATAATTTCAGACACGCATTACTAAATTACATTCGAAATATAATTTACCACTGAATAAAAAGAAGTTGCGAAATCGTGCCTTGGAGTTGCATGGAGCCATTTCTGTCTCATTACATGTTCTTTAGGAAACTTAAACACGTGAACCTTGTTCCCTGCTGTATAATTTTCAGCGCCTCTTGGCACTCAGCCGAAATGAAGATGAAATTGTATAAACGTGTTTTATGTTCCGCTGAATTCACAGAAACACAGCTAAGTAACATGTATGATATCTGTGTAATTAAACAGAAATCTCGTAACGATTACACATAGCAATTTTTATACCCAACAGGTTTTGATGCTGCAACCCGTTCTACATTTCTCTGGTAGTAACGGGAATCGAATCAGAGTCCTCTGCATAGTACTGAAAGACGCTGGCAGCTATGGAGACGGATGAGTATGGTTATTCATGAGTGTAAATGAGTGGAATAATGTTTCTTTCAGTCATCAGCCTTCTGGCCATTTTTTCCGTCGTTGTGTGTGTGTGTGTGTGTGTGTGTGTGTGTGTGTGTGTGTGTGTGTGTGTGTGTGTAAGCACCTGGTCATAGTCAGCCAGTCAGGCAGCAGAAGCCGACCGATACAGACCCAGCAACAGGCAAGTAACTGCTTTTGTCATTTACGAGTTCCGAACCAGGAGCTAATTTTATTATATCATCTGTGTGCTTCAATAGTTCAGTTTCTTGAGTTTCTGCGTGTTAATTTAATATCAATAGCCACAGATGTCGCGTTTTTCGTTTGCATCAAAAAGTAAACCGATTTTGTGACATATTGTAAGTTCCAAATCAGGGCCACATTATTTAGTATTACCTGAGTGCTTCGGTAGTTAGGTTTTTCAATATCTGCGTATTACTAGACACAGTTCGTGTGTTTTCGTCAACGTCTACAGTAGAGTTGCGCAGCACGTGCCGATAGTCCGTTTATCTGCATAGTTTAGTTTTCCACGGTTTTTAGTATGGACAGGGACTGCGATTGTTGTGTGCGGATGCGGGCCGAGTTGGCGACCCTTCGCTCTCACCTTCGGGCTGTGATAGCTTCGTATACACAGCTTGAGGCTGCAGTGGATGGGCACCACTGTTGTGAACCGGCCGTGGGGATCCAATGGACGTCCAGCACGTCAGAGTCCTCCGATCGGTCCTCACAGGTGGCCAACCCAGTTACTGCTTGCATTCTACATCTACATCCACACTCCTCAAGCCACCTGACGGTGCGTGGCGGAGGGTACCCTGAGTACCTCTATCGGTTCTCCCTTCTATTCCAATCTCGTATTGTTCGTGGAAAGAAGGATTTTCGGTATGCTTCTGTGTGGGCTCTAATCTCTCTGATTTTATCCTCATGGTCTCTTCGCGAGATATACGTAGGAGGGAGCAATATACTGACTGACTCTTCGCTGAAGGTATGTTCTCGAAACTTTAACAAAAGCCCGTACCGAGCTACTGAGCGTCTCTCCTGCAGAGTTTTCCACTGGAATTTATCTATCATTTCCGTAACGCTTTCGCGATTACTAAATGATCCTGTAACGAAGCGCGCTGCTCTCCGTTGGATCTTCTCTATCTCTTCTATCAACCCTATCTGGTACGGATCCCACACTGCTGAGCAGTATTCAAACAGTAGGCGAACAAGTGTACTGTAACCTTCTTCCTTTGTTTTCGGATTGCGTTTCCTTAGGATTCTTCCAATGAATCTCAGTCTGGCATCTGCTTTACCGACGATCAACATTACATGATCATTCCATTTTAAATCACTCCTAATGCGTACTCCCAGATAATTTATGGAATTAACTGCTTCCAGCTGCTGACCTGCTATTTTGTAGCTAAATGATAAGGGATGTATCTTTCTATGTATTCGCAGCACATTACACTTGTCTACATTGAGATTCAATTGCCATTCCCTGCACCGTGCGTCAACTCGCTGCAGATCCTCCTGCATTTCAGTACAATTTTCCATTGTTAAAACCTCTCGATACACCACAGCATCATCCGAAAAAAGCCTCAGTGAACTTCCGATGTCATCCTCAAGGTCATTTGTGTATATTGTGAGTAGCAACGGTCCTATGACACTCCCCTGCGGCACACCTGAAATCACTCTTTCTTCGGAAGACTTCTCTCCATTGAGAATGACATGCTGCGTTCTGTTATCTAGGAACTCTTCAATCCAATCACACAATTGGTCTGATAGTCCATATGCCCTTACTTGGTTCATTAGACGACTGTGGGGAACTGTATCGAACGCCTTGCGGAAGTCAAGAAACACGGCATCTACCTGTGAACCTGTGTCTATGGCCCTCTGAGTCTCGTGGACGAATAGCGCGAGCTGGGTTTCACACGACCGTCTTTTTCGAAACCCATGCTGATTCCTACAGAGTAGATTTCTAGTCTCCAGAAAAGTCATTATACTCGAACATAATACGTGTTCCAAAATTCTACAACTGATCGACGTTAGAATAGAGGTCTATAGTTCTGCACATATGTTCGACATCCCTTCTTGAAAACGGGGATGACCCGCGCCCTTTCCCAATCCTTTGGAACGCTACGCTCTTCTAGAGACATACGGTACACCGCTGCAAGAAGGGGGGCAAGTTCCTTCACGTACTCTGTGTAAAATCGAACTGGTATCCCATCAGGTCCAGCGGCCTTTCCTCTTTTGAGCGATTTTAATTGTTTCTCTATCCCTCTGTCGTCTATTTCGATATCTAGCATTTTGTCATCTGTGCGACAATCTAGAGAAGGAACTACAGTGCAGTCTTCCTCTGTGAAACAGCTTTGGAAAAAGACATTTAGTATTACGGCCTTTAGTCTGTCATCCTCTGTTTCAATACCATTTTGGTCACAGAGTGTCTGGACATCTTGTTTTGATCCACCTACCGCTCTGACATAAGACCCAAATTTCTTAGGATATTCTGCCAAGTCAGTACATATAACTTTACTTTCGAATTCATTGGAAGCCTCTCGCATAGCCCTCTTCACACTACATTTCGCTTCGCGTAATTTTTGTTTGTCTGCAAGGCTTTGGCTGTGTTTATGTTTGCTGTGAAGTTCCCTTTGCTTCCGCAGCAGTTTTCTAACTCGGTTGTTGTACCACGGTGGCTCTTTTCCATCTCTTACGATCTTGCTTGGCAAATACTCATCTAACGCATATTGTACGATGGTTCTGAACTTTGTCCACTGATCCTCAACACTATCTGTACTTGAGACAAAACTTTTGTGTTGAGCCGTCCCCTCGACGATCACCAGTGGTGTACGGCCAGTGTAGGAGATCGCTCCCCACACCATGATACCGGGTGTTGGCCCTGTGTGCCTCGGTCGTATGCAGTCCTGCTTGTGGCGCTCACCTACACGGCGCCAAACACGCATACGACCATCATTGGCACCAAGGCAGAAGCGACTCTCATCGCTGAAGACGACACGTCTCCATTCGTCCCTCCATTCACGCCTGTCGCGACACCACTGGAGGCGGGCTGCACGATGTTGGGGCGTGAGCGGAAGACGGCCTAACGGTGTGCGGGACCGTAGCCCAGCTTCATGGAGACGGTTGCGAATGGTCCTCGCCGATACCCCAGGAGCAACAGTGTCCCTAATTTGCTGGGAAGTGGCGGTGCGGTCCCCTACGGCACTGCGTAGGATCCTACGGTCTTGGCGTGCATCCGTGCGTCGCTGCGGTCCGGTCCCAGGTCGACGGGCACGTGCACCTTCCGCCGACCACTGGCGACAACATCGATGTACTGTGGAGACCTCACGCCCCACGTGTTGAGCAATTCGGCGGTACGTCCACCCGGCCTCCCGCATGCCCACTATACGCCCTCGCTCAAAGTCCGTCAACTGCACATACGGTTCACGTCCACGCTGTCGCGGCATGCTACCAGTGTTAGAGACTGCGATGGAGCTCCGTATGCCACGGCAAACTGGCTGACACTGGCGGCGGCGGTGCACAAATGCTGCGCAGCTAGCGCCATTCGACGGCCAACACCGCGGGTCCTGGTGTGTCCGCTGTGCCGTGCATCTGATCATTGCTTGTACAGCCCTCTCGCAGTGTCCGGAGCAAGTATGGTGGGTCTGACACACCGGTGTCAATGTGTTCTTTTTTCCATTTCCAGGAGTGTAGTTCGGGTCTGTTTGTCACCAGAAGGTCTAATATGTTATCTCCACGAGTCGGTTCTCTGTTTAACTCCTCAAGGTAGTTTTCAGATAAAGCATTTAAAAACATTTTACTGGATACTTTGTCCTGCCACCCGTTATGAACGTTTGAGTCTCCCAGTCTATATCCGGAAAATTAAAATCTCCACCCAGAACTATAACATGGTCAGGAAATCTACTCGAAATATTTTCCAAATTATCCTTCAGATACTTAGTCACAACAGCTGCTGAGCCCGGAGGCCTATAGAGACATCCAATTACCATGTCTGAGCCTGCTTTAGCCGTGACCTTCACCCAAATCATTTCACATTTCGGATCTCCGTCAATTTCCTTCGATACTATTGCACTTCTTATCGCTATAAACACGCCTCCCCCTTCACTATCCAGCCTGTCTCTGCGGTATACATTCCAATCTGAGTTTAAGATTTCATTACTGTTTACATCTGGTTTCAGCCATCTTTCTGTCCCGAGTACTATATGGGCATTGCGACCGTTTATTAATGAG
The DNA here is from genome assembly GCF_023898315.1 of Schistocerca nitens. Taxonomy (NCBI): domain Eukaryota; kingdom Metazoa; phylum Arthropoda; class Insecta; order Orthoptera; family Acrididae; genus Schistocerca; species Schistocerca nitens. Next base: position 181,087,406 of record NC_064622.1, on the reverse strand, counting down.
AGCAGTTCTGGGACCTTTCTATAGACGGTCCTGCAGTTTACTATTAGCACATTAATATTGTTATTCCCTGTAGCATTTTGCCTACTCCTATATTGCCGCGTCTCAGGAGCCGTCTTTTCGGGCCTAGGGAGGGAATTCTCTAACCTAAAAAACCCACATGTGCACTCCACACGTACTCCGCTACCCTTATAGCCGCTTCCGGCGTGTAGTGCACGCCTGACCTATTCAGGGGGACCCTACATTTCTCCACCCGATAGCGGAGGTCAAGAAATTTCAACCCCAGATCTCCGCAGAATCGTCTGAGCCTCTGGTTTAAGCCTTCTACTCGGCTCCAAACCAGAGGACCGCGATCGGTTCTGGGAACGATACTACAAATAGTTAGCTCAGATTCCACCCCGCGAGCGAGGCTTTCCGCCTCCACCAAATCCGCCAGCTGCCTGTACGAACTGAGGATGACCTCTGAACCCAGACGGCAGGAGTCATTGGTGTCGACATGAGCAACAATTTGCAGTCGGGTGCACCCAGTGCTCTCTATCACCGCCGGCAGGGCCTCCTCCACATCTCGGATGAGATCTCCCGGCAAGCTGACAGAGTGAACACTGGCCTTCTTCCCCGACCTTTCCGCTATTTCCCTGATGGGCTCCATCACCCGCCTCACGTTGGAGCTCCCAATAACTAATAAATACCATCCCCCCGTGTGCCTGCTCAGACCTTGCTGAAGGAGCGGCCACATGTCCACTCACAGGCAGAGCGGGTGGTGCCACACGGCCAGCCTCCACATTGACCCTCTGTCTCGTACTCCGCGAACGCCGCTGAACCCACCACTCCCCTTGGGGAGAGGTTTGCCCAACCGTGTCCGTTACCGGCGAAGATGTCTCGACACCTGGGGTGTACATGAGGCTGACCCCTCACCTCTGTCGAATGGGAGGTCACTCCAGGGCGAAGCAGGGGGCGACAGACTTCCCAGGCGGCCGCACGTAAGGCCTACCCGGTTTGTCTGACAAACAGGTTCCAGGTTCTGTCTGTGGCTGACACTGTCGCTGAGCCAGATGCTGTCGCCTGTCCTGTTTTAGAGGAAACCACTCAGCCTGAAAGATCTGGGCAGTCGCAGAGGGTGGGATATTGGTAGTTGGGAGCTCCAACGTTAGGCGCGTTATAAGGCCCCTTAGGGACTTGGCTGGCAAGAAGGGTAAGAAATCCAATGCGCACTCCGTATGCATACCGGATGGAGTCATTCCAGATGTGGAAAGGGTCCTCCCGGATGCCATGAAGACCACAGGGTGCAGACAACTGCAGGTGGTGGCTCACGTCAGTACCAATGATGTGTGTCACTTTAGACCAGAAGAGATTCTCTCTGGTTTCTAGCTGCTAACAGAAGTGGGAAGGGCTGCCAGTCTTGCTTACAAGATGAAAGCAGAGCTGAGCATTTGCAGCACAGTCGACAGGACCGATTACAGAGCTCTGGTACAGAGCCGAGTGGAGGGTCTGAATCAGAGGCTCAGACGGTTCTGCGACCGTATAGGCTGCAGATTCCTCGACTTGCGACTAAGGGTGGTTGGGTTTCACGCTCCTCTGAATAGATCAGGTGTCCACATTACGCAGGAGGCGGGTACACGGGTAGCAGCGGCTGTGTGGCGTGGACTGGTTGGTTTTTTTAGGTTAGAGGGTCTCGGGAAAACACAGAAAGGGCTTCAGTCACAAATAGTGTAGGCTGAACACAGGAAAAACGTAGATACAGGAACCTTTGGTATAACAGTTGTAAATTGTCGTAGCTGTGTTGGGAAAGTACCAGAGCTCCAGGCGCTAATAGGAAACAATGATGCTCATATCGTTAGAGGCACTGAAAGCTGGCTAAAGCCGGATATAAGCTCAGCCGAAATTTTTGCGAAGAACCTAACGGTGTTCCGAAAGGATAGGCTAAACACGGTTGGCGGTGGCGCGTTTCTTGCAGTCAGGTTTAACTTGTCGCGAAATTGAAGTAGATACATCCTGTGAGTTAATATGGGCAGAGTTCATTGTTGGCAACCGGAATAAAATAATAATTGGATCCTTTTACCGACCTCCCATTTCAGATGATACAGTTGCTGAACGGTTCAGGGAAAACTTGAGTTTGGTTTCAAACACGTACCCGAGTAATACGTTATTAGTTGGTGGTGACTTTAATTTACCCTCGATATATTGGCGAAAATACATGTTTAATTCCGGAGGTACACATAAAATATCATCCGAAATTGAGCTAAACGCATTCCCTGAAAATTATTTCTAGCAATTAGTTCACGAGCCCACGCGAATAGTAAACGGTAATGAAAACACACTTGACCTCTTAGCAACAAATAATCCTGAGTTAATAACGAGCATCAAAACCGATTCAGGGATTAGTGAACACAGGGCTGTAGTAGCAAGACTGAATATTGTAATCCCCAAATCCTCGAAAAATAAGGGAAAAATATACCTATTCAAGAAAGCAGATAAAAATGCACTTGACGCCTTCCTGAGAGACAATCTCCAAACATTCCAAATTAATAATATAAGTGTAGACCAGATGTGGCTTAAATTCAGAGAAACAGTATCAGCAGCAATTGAGAGAGTTATGCCAAATAAATTAACGAACGACGGAGCTGATCCTCCTTGGTACACAAAACGGGTTAGAACACTGTTGCAGAAACAACGAAACAAAAATGCCAAATTTAAACAGACGCAAAATCGCCAAGATTGGTGATCTTTTACAGAAGCTCGAAATTTAGCGCGGACTTCAATGAGAGATGCCTATAACAGTTTCCACAACGAAACTTTGTCTCGAAACCTGGCAGAAAATCCAAAGAGATTCTGGTCATATGTGATGTATGTTACCGGCAAGAAACAGTCAATGCCTTCTCTGCACGATAGCAATGGAGATACTATCGAAGGCAGTGCTGCCAAAGCAGCGTTACTAAACACAGCCTTCCGAAATGCCTTCACAAAAGAAGACGAAGTACATATTGCAGAATTCGAATTGAGAACAGCTGCCAACATGAGCAACGTACAAGTAAACATCCTCGGAGTAGTGAAGCAACGTAAATCACTTAATAAAAGCAAGTCTTCTGGTTCAGACTGTTTACGAATTAGGTTCCTTTCGGAGTATGCTGATGCATTAGGTCCATGCTTAACAATCATATACAACCGTTCGCTCGACGAAACATCCGTACCCAAAGAATAGAAAGTTGCAAGGATCACACCAATATTCAAGAAAGGTAGTAGGAGTAATCCACTAAATTACAGGCCCATATCGTTAACGTCGATTTGCAGCAGGATTTTGGAACATATATTGTGTTCGAACATAATGAATTACCTCGAAGAAAACGGTCTATTGACACACAGTCAACATGGGTTTAGAAATCATCTTTATTCACATGAAGTGCTAAGTGCTTTTGACAAGGGATTTCAAATCGATTCCGTATTTCTGGATTTCCGGAACGCTTTTGACACTGTACCTCACAAGCGGCTCGTAGTGAACTTGCGTGCTTATGGAATATCGTCTCAGTTATGTGACTGGATCTCTGATTTCCTGCCTGATAGGTCACAGTTCGGTAATTGACGGAAAGTCATTGAACAAAACAGAAGTGATTTCGGGCGTTCCCCAAGGTAGTGTTATAGGACCTTTGCTGTTCCTTATCTACACTCCTGGAAATTGAAATAAGAACACCGTGAATTCATTGTCCCAGGAAGGGGAAACTTTATTGACACATTCCTGGGGTCAGATACATCACATGATCACACTGACAGAACCACAGGCACATAGACACAGGCAACAGAGCATGCACAATGTCGGCACTAGTACAGTGTATATCCACCTTTCGCAGCAATGCAGGCTGCTATTCTCCCATGGAGACGATCGTGGAGATGCTGGATGTAGTCCTGTGGAACGGCTTGCCATGCCATTTCCACCTGGCGCCTCAGTTGCACCAGCGTTCGTGCTGGACGTGCAGACCGCGTGAGACGACGCTTCATCCAGTCCCAAACATGCTCAATGGGGGACAGATCCGGAGATCTTGCTGGCCAGGGTAGTTGACTTACACCTTCTAGAGCACGTTGGGTGGCACGGGATACATGCGGACGTGCATTGTCCTGTTGGAACAGCAAGTTCCCTTGCCGGTCTAGGAATGGTAGAACGATGGGTTCGATGACGGTTTGGATGTACCGTGCACTATTCAGTGTCCCCTCGACGATCACCAGTGGTGTACGGCCAGTGTAGGAGATCGCTCCCCACACCATGATGCCGGGTGTTGGCCCTGTGTGCCTCGGTCGTATGCAGTCCTGATTGTGGCGCTCACCTGCACGGCGCCAAACACGCATACGACCATCATTGGCACCAAGGCAGAAGCGACTCTCATCGCTGGAGACGACACGTCTCCATTCGTCCCTCCATTCACGCCTGTCGCGACACCACTGGAGGCGGGCTGCACGATGTTGGGGCGTGAGCGGAAGACGGCCTAACGGTGTGCGGGACCGTAGCCCAGCTTCATGGAGACGGTTGCGAATGGTCCTCGCCGATACCCCAGGAGCAACAGTGTCCCTAATTTGCTGGGAAGTGGCGGTGCGGTCCCCTACGGCACTGCGTAGGATCCTACGGTCTTGGCGTGCATCCGTGCGTCGCTGCGGTCCGGTCCCAGGTCGACGGGCACGTGCACCTTCCGCCGACCACTGGCCACAACAACGATGTACTGTGGAGACCTCACGCCCCACGTGTTGAGTAATTCGGCGGTACGTCCACCCGGCCTCCCGCATGCCCACTATACGCCCTCGTGTATATGAACGATTTGAGAGACAATCTTAGCAGCCGTCTTCGGTTGTTTGCAGATAACGCTGTCGTTTATCGACCAATAAGGTCATCAGAAGATCAAAAGAAACTGCAAAACGATTTAGAAGAAATATCGGCATGGTGCGAAAAGTGGCAGTTGACCTTAAATAACGAAAAGTGTGAGGTCATCCACATGAGCGCTAAAAGGAACTCGTTAAACTTCGGTTACATGATAAATCAGTCTAATCTAAAAGCCGTAAATTCAACTAAATACCTAGGTATTGCAATTACGAACAACTTAAATTGGAAGGAACACACAGAAAATGTTGTGAGGAAGGCTAAGCCTATCCAAAGACTGCGTTTTATTGGCAGGACACTTAGAAAATGTAACAGACCTACTCAGGAGACTGCTTACACTACGCTTGTTCGTCCTCTTTTAGAATACTGCTGCGCGGTGTGGGATCCTTACCATATAGGACTGACGGAGTACATCGAAAAAGTTCAAAGAAATACGTATTATAGCGAAATATGGGAGAGATTGTCACTGAAATTATACAGGATTTGGGATGGACATTAGTAAAAGAAAGGCGTTTTTCGTTGCGACGGAATCTTCTCACGAAATTCCAATCACCAACTTTCTCCTCCGAATGCAAAAATATTTTGTTGACACTGACTTACATAGGGAGGAACGATCGCCAAGATAAAATAAGGGAAATCAGAGCTCGTGCGGGAAGATATAGGTGTTCATTCTTTCCGCTCGCTTTACGAGATTGGAATAATAAAGATGAACCCTCTGCCAGGCACTTGAATGTGATTTGCAGAGTATCCATGTAGATGTAGATGTAGATTGTAAGCACGTAAGTGTTGTTTATGTATCGCCATCGTGATACCGTATTATCACTGTCAGCAGTTTCTTTACTGCACCATCGTCATCAAGGCTTTTGTGAGTTGTCGCAGTCGAGAACATGGTGAACACCACAACAAAGTCTCCAAGGAGAATGAAGGTGCAGAATAACGTTTAGTACTAACTAAATTGAAACTGCTGTGGCCTCTAAAGAAAAATAAGCCAGCATTTACGACCCAAACATTGTTATTTAAAGTAATTTCTTTTGGATAACAATTTCCTGACTTTTTCAAAAGCTGTTTCAACGTACCAGAAATCTGTTTGTAGATAACAACTCGACTGCAATGGGAGCCTGTTGAAAATTTATCCAGCAGCGTTTATTTTATGGTAGAGTTCATGAATGACGAGGGTTTGTGTTGTATTGTTTACTCACTTCTCGGGACGCTGTCCTTGTGCGTTGTCCGTCTCTGATGACAGCGCGGTCGACGGAATAACCTTCCTTCCTTTCTTTTTATCTTTAGTGTGTTTAAATTCAGCGGTCCGTCAATGTGCTGGTCCTAGCAAATCTTCGCAACGCTTCGCATCATGATGCAAGGGCAAGCGACGTCTGCGTTTGATCCTCAATCAGCGATTATGGTTCCGAATAACACTGTGAAGCCGACTTCAACATGTAATCTACAAAAAATCCGTTCTGGTATTGTTAAAAACTGTCAACTGATCATTTTCTCCTGCTCTCGACTCGGATAGTAAAAATTGCTACTAATATATTAGTGGAATTTTTTCTGTATTTTTCGTCAGCTCTATTGTTTATTCACATTCAGAGAGTTTAAATAAAAACTAAGGACGTAACGTTTTTGGTGGTAATTGGCTATTTAGCGGTACATTCTTGTAAATATTAATTTCAATTAACTATTTCTTCACGATCGTAATGGAATTTTATAGTAAAGGACGACACTAATAATGTTTCCGTTAAGCCAGTTCTTCATTGAACTTTGCTGGTTAACCGCCAGCTAACGTTCTGTAATATATATGCGAAATAAGAATTCACAAACAAATCACTGTCTCAGTATTAAAACACTCTGTCTCTATTTTTGAGTTCCAATACACAAAAGGAATGTGCTGAAAATACAGTATGTTTCTTTACTCATAGAAATAGTAAATTTAGTTACGGCATGCTTCTAATTTTCAGTGACAGTATCACGAAAGCAAAACAATGACAAAGTATCCATGTGAAACGCCAGGCAGCGACTGATCTCGAAAGTTTTCTTCAGTCCGAAGATCGGTTTCATGAAGCTTTGAATAGCTATTGCAACCTGCATTCATTTCAACTTGTTTACACTGTTTATGCCTAGCTATAATTCTACCATTTTACTCCCCGCAGCCCTCTGATTTACCAAACTGACAATCACTTGCTTGTGTCCTATCAACCGATCTCTTCTTTTAGTCAATTTATTTTTCCCCAGTTCGAACACCTCCTCATTATTTATTCGATCAAATCATCAAATGTTCAGCATTCTTCTGTAACATGAATTTCAAAAGCTTCTATTCTCTTCTTGTCTCCACCACTTATAGTCCATGTTTCACTTTCATTCAAGGTTACACTCCAAATACTTTCAGAAAAGACTTCCCAACACTTAGATTTGTATCAGACCTTAATAAATGTATCTTTTTGACAACTGATTTTCTCGTAGTTACTGGTTTGCGTTTTATAAGAGGCAGTCAAATGAACGCCGAATAGCTGCCACAACAGGTCTACGGAATGGTTCCGTTCACAAGTAATCACCACGTGTGCGAAGACATTTATCCTACCGTGAGACTAGACGATCGGTTCTGGTTTCGTAAAATGCGTTCGGCCGCTAACGGGTCCACAACCACACCCACTCCTGCGCTTCCATGTCCGACTGAAATCGACGTCCATGCATGTATTTCTTCAGATCACCAAAGATGTGAAAATCACATGGTGAAAGATTCTGAATGTACGGAAGATACCAGATTATTTGACAACCAAATCGAGGAATCGCAGCCTTCGTCCGTTTGGCTGTGTGGGGATGGGCGCTATCGTGCGACAGGGTAATTCCTGTAAAAGGACCCAGTTATTAATTTATTCCGGTTGTAAAGTATAACCTCTACCAACACCAACTCACTGCAACTATCTACTTCAATTTCGCCACAAGATAAACCATTCCTCCTGCTTCTAACAGCCTTAACGCACCACCACCAACTGATTTAATCAGACTACATTCAATTACCCTCGTTTTTTGTTGACATACATACTACGACTGTTTTCAAGACACGATCATTCCTTTCAAATGCCTTCGAAGTCCTTCCGCATCTCTTGTTGAAATACAAACCCATGAGTCAACAAAGTTCTCATTTCTTCTCCCTAACCTTCAATTCTCTCTCCAAGCTTCTCCTTGATTTCCTTTGCTGCTTGCTCAGTGTACAGATTGAATAACATCGGGGAGGGGCTGCAACCCTTCCTGACTTCCTTCTCAACCACTGCTCTCCTTCCATGACCATCTACTCCTATAACTGCTGTCTCGTTTCCGTAAAAGTTATAAATAACCAGTCACTCCCTGTGTATTGTCGCTGGTACCTTCAAGACTTCATAGAACTACTTAAACCTAACTAACCTGACATCACACACATCCATGCCCTAGAACCGCTCTGCCACCCCGGCCGGCTTGATAATAATAGCAGAACATTCATATCAATACCAGTCACCACTTTACATGCTGTTTGTAGACTTTGAAAAAACATTTGACAGAATAACTAGAAGAAAAATTTGGAGTTTACTGCGAACTTTTGAATCCCCAAGAAAATAATAGCTCACGTCAAGTGCATGTATGAAAACTACACGTGCCAGATTCTACATCAAACTCTGCTTTCAGATCCAATAGCGAGTTAAGCAAGGCTGCATGCTCTCACCGATACTTTGTAACATAGTACTTGGCGCAAGCAATAGATAAAGGGAGAGGGATAAAATGGAGCAATGAGACACATCTAGAAGACTTAGATTTTACATATGACCTTTTCCTTTTATCCCACAGCCTCAACGAGATGAAATAGAAGCTAGAGATCAGAAATCTGCAGCGAAGGAAGTTGGCTTGAAACTTAGTGCCCGAGAAACTAAAGACACGCGGGCAAATGGTAACAGCACTGCATAGCTTAAACTTGGGAGCCAGTTAATTGAGGCCGGCCGAAGTGGCCGTGCGGTTAAAGGCGCTGCAGTCTGGAACCGCAAGACCGCTACGGTCGCAGGTTCGAATCCTGCCTCGGGCATGGATGTTTGTGATGTCCTTAGGTTAGTTAGGTTTAACTAGTTCTAAGTTCTAGGGGACTAATGACCTCAGCAGTTGAGTCCCATAGTGCTCAGAGCCATTTGAACCAGATAATTGAAAAGTTGGATAAGTTTTGCTACCTTAGAATCATGATTACACCAGATGGCGGTGCAACAGAGGACATTAACAGCCGCATCAACAAAGCAAGAGGAGGTTTTACAGCTCTACACTCTATCTGGAGATCGAAGGAAATATCACTGAGGACCAAATTCCAGATATTTGAAAGTAATGTAAAATCTGTGCTCCTTTATCGATGTGAAAGTGACAAAACAGTTAATCCCCAAGCTGCAGACATTCAACAAATGCCTGAGGAACATCCTGGGGATACGATGGCCAAATGTCATCTGTAACGAAACTCTTTGGAAAAGAACAAACCAGAAGCCAATAGAGCTGCAAATCAGAAGCAAGAAATGGTTAGGACATACTCTTAGAAGACCAAATGAACAGATTGCGAGAGAAGCACTTGACTGGATCCCGCAAGGACGACGGGGACGAGGCAGGCCAAAAATGACATGGAGACGGTCAGTTGAAGCAGAAGGCCATCAGCAAGGAATAGGATGGGGAGAAATGAGGATACTAGCAGAAGACAGAACAAGACGGCCATCATTTGTTGCAGCCCTGTGCTCCATATAAGGAGTTAAAGGAATTAATAAATAAATAAAATAATGCAAAACAAAGATTCTTAGCTCTAACTATCGTATTGTAGGAAAGATAAAATTATTAGTGTCGCAGGTCACTTTTTTGAACACTATAGCATGGAATGTACGAGGTTCATTTTAAAGGAAGTGCCGCTTTTAAATAGAGGGAAACAGGAAAAACCCAAAACGATATTTCAACTACTTTATGTTTACGTACAGGGTGTTTCAAAAATGACCGGTATATTTGAAACGGCAATAAAAACTAAACGAGCAGCGATAGAAGTACACCGTTTGTTGCAATATGCTTGGGACAACAGTACATTTTCAGGCAGACAAACTTTCGAAATTACAGTAGTTACAATTTTCAACAACAGATGGCGCTGCGGTCTGGGAAACTCTATAGTACGATATTTTCCACATATCCACCATGGGTAGCAATAATATGGCGTAGTCTCTGAATGAAATAACCCGAAACCTTTGACAACGTGTCTGGCGGAATGGCTTCACATGCAGATGAGATGTACTGCTTCAGCTGTTCAATTGTTTCTGGATTCTGGCGGTACACCTGGACTTTCAAGTGTCCCCACAGAAAGAAGTCACAGGGGTTCATGTCTGGCGAATAGGGAGGCCAATCCACGCCGCCTCCTGTATGTTTTGGATAGCCCAAAGCAATCACACGATCATCGAAATATTCATTCAGGAAATTAAAGACGTCGGCCGTGCGATGTGGCCGGGCACCATCTTGCATAAACCACGAGGTGTTCGTAGTGTCGTCTAAGGCAGTTTGTACCGCCATTAATTCACGAAGAATGTCCAGGTAGCGTGATGCAGTAATCGTTTCGGATCTGAAAAATGGGCCAATGAATCCTTTGGAAGAAATGGCGGCCCAGACCAGTACTTTTTGAGGATGCAGGGACGATGGGACTGCAACATGGGGCTTTTCGGTTCCCCATATGCGCCAGTTCTGTTTATTGACGAAGCCGTCCAGGTAAAAATAAGCTTCGTCAGTAAACCAAATGCTGCCCACATGCATATCGCTGTCATCAATCCTGTGCACTATATCGTTAGCGAATGTCTCTCGTGCAGCAATGGTAGCGGCGCTGAGGGGTTGCCGCGTTTGAATTTTGTATGGATAGAGGTGTAAACTCTGGCGCATGAGACGATACGTGGACGTTGGCGTCATTTGGACCGCAGCTACAACACGGCGAACGGAAACCCGAGGCCGCTGTTGGATCACCTGCTGCACTAGCTGCGCGTTGCCCTCTGTGGTTGCCGTATGCGGTCGCCCTACCTTTCCAGCACGTTCATCCGTCACGTTTCCAGTCCGTTGAAATTTTTCAAACAGATCCTTTATTGTATCGCTTTTCGGTCCTTTGGTTACATTAAACCTCCGTTGAAAACCTCGTCTTGTTGCAACAACACTGTGTTCTAGGCGGTGGAATTCCAACACCAGAAAAATCTTCTGTTCTAAGGAATAAACCATGTTGTCTACAGCACACTTGCACGTTGTGAACAGCACACGCTTACAGCAGAAAGACGACGTACAGAATGGCGCACCCACAGACTGCGTTGTCTTCTATATCTTTCACATCACTTGCAGCGCCATCTGTTGTTGAAAATTGTAACTACTGTAATTTCGAAAGTTTGTCCGCCTGAAAATGTACTGTTGTCCCAAGCATATTGCAACAAACGGTGTATTTCTATCGCTGCTCGTTTAGTTTTTATTGCCGTTTCAAATATACCGGTCATTTTTGAAACACCCTGTATATGCCTAGACCTTAATCTAGTTTTCAACGTAAATTGCATCTTTATTTATGCACTTATCACATCGTATGACCAGCTTCGGAAGCCGTCTTCGTAGGAATCCAAGGTCTGATTTTTAACCAGTGCTGTACCGACGTTTTGACAACGTCTTCTTCCTCGTAGCGCTGACCGTTTAGGTAATATTTTAAGTTCAAGAACAATTGGTTGGTGTTAGGTCGGGGCTATTTGGAGGGTGATCAGTTTGTTTCTGACCATACGAAGCGAGGGGGTATTGAGTTTAATGAGGCACATGGCTGAGGGCATTGTCGTGCAGAAAATTAAACCATCTCTTGAGCATGTCAAGTATTTTGTTTCTAAATGCGTGGAGCAGTTTCATGAAGATCTCACAGTACTTCTCTGCATTGACGGTGCTACTTCGAGGCAAAAAACTCAACAGACCAAGCACCCTACTTATATGGAAACACAATGTTGATGAGTCTTCGGAGTGAAATTGATTGCCGGAAGTTCAGGTTCGTGGGAGTGTTGAATACCTCCATTCCTAGGACTACTGTTTTGATTCTAGTGAAAAATGAGCAAATCATTTCCATGTTTCCTCTACAATGACACTTCGACTAAACTTATTCTTGTCAACACTGTACCACTGATGAATTGCGATTGCAGTGGCTAAACGACTGATTTTGTTTAATTTTCCATTTCTGCAACACCGTCTGCGTACAACTTCAGATATCATAAGCGTTTGGCCACAGTTTCTAGCACGACTCTAGTTGAAATGCGAGAAAGGCATGGGGTACTGGGGATATCGTGAAGCGTCCTTCTCGAAATTTACTGTCAAATTTCCACTCGGTGTCATTAGCTGTGATGGACAGCCGCCCACTTCATTTCTCATGATTCACATTTCTGCTACCATATTTAAATTCTCCACATCATTTTCTAAACATTTTATGTGTATACAGTGCACTAGTCTCCCGATGAATTTCGCCAGTCTTCACACTCCATGCTTTTAAGGCTACGTTCAAATGACGGAAACCTGATGTGCGGTTCCAAACTGGGCATTTAAAATCTTGGCATTCAACTTGGAGCCGATCATTTGAACGCGCGTTGAAGTAACGTTCACAGAATAACTTTCCACAAAGAGACGAACGCGTGGTTAGAAGGGCAGATGGTGCACGTGAACTGGACATTTGATCGCGCGTACCCCTAGTAAACATACAGATTTTCTTTGAGTTTCTGTTACTTTTCTTTTTTGGACGTTGCGAAAAATGATGTCAAGCTACTAAATAAAAACGAGAAAAGTGGTCAGCGTTTTTGAATGTATCTCGCAAGTGAATAAAATTATAATTTATAGATGGCGAGCTTGGGAACTATTGGTTTTGATCTCCTGTGAGGGAAATCAGCCAACCAATAAAAATTATGTAAGAGAAACTTTATCGGCACCAGCAAGGGCTGGAGTCCCATAACTCAATGACTGAATGACTAAAAGCTACTATTCTAGATTTTGAATCTATTAATCAGAACCGCTATGTTACCTCAACTTATTGTCACTGCCGCCGCGACTCCCGTCGCCAGCGGTGTTCACAAAATCGTCGCGGAGAGATCACCTTGTTCTACTGTGGCCAGACGCTACCACCATCGCCGGATTGCTATTCGATTACCAAAGCTTCCGAATGAGGACCTCACCCGGAACTGGATCCACAACAAATACAGCCACAATATACACATTGCCTGCTACCTGCACAACAACAAGACAACAACTACCTGCCGAACGTCCGCAGGTCAGTTTAACAACCCTCCAGCAAAACCAACGGTGCCACCGACCGCTCAGGACACAGCGCCATTTCCATCACCGCCAGGTCTCCCAGCACCAGACACATTATCGCCAGCAACATCAGCCACAGCATCGCCAGCAACAGCAGAAACCGCAGCATCACCAGGAGCAGCCACACCATCACCTGGAGCAGCCCGAAGACCACCAGCCACAACACCAGCATTGACGCATACAACGATACCAGCAGCTGAAAAATCCCTACTACCAATCATTCTGCAACCTCACTCACACACCCAACCAAAAACTACCACTAAAACTAACAAAAGGCCGAGTACCACCTACCGACACGCTGAAACTAAATGGACCCAACTGACTCCACTAGTCACTGAAGACATGCAGATTGAAATCGTCCTAGTACATTCCTCTTTCTTTTTACGCAGTAGATATGACTCCAAATTTGTCAGTCTAAAGACACTTCTAACTCACATTCAGCGCTAGGAGAGATTCCATAATGAGTAAAACTAACGATACTCTTTCGTATTCATCCCTCCGAATTCTCGCCTCTTCTAGAGGAAGTGCTACCATTACTACTCTTACAAACCCTCCTCCTAAACAACGCCGACCTCCATGCTGACCTTCACAGCAGTTTGCAAGAAGGTCAACTAAGAGTACGAGGAGATCGAAAATAAACTCGACTCTCAGTGGGGGTATCAATGTGAACAAGGCACTTAGCATTCACAGTGATAATGGACCTCTCTTCTTAGTACGACAATTCTCAAAATCACTCGATACCATTGACAGATTTATCAAACTTAGGGACTTGATTTACAACAGAAAGCATCCTGTATAAGCTTCTCGATCCACTATACAAGCACAAACAGGTCGGCGAACCACCAACCTGATTTCACTGCAAGCAAAATCACCTCCACAAACAATGCCCAAAACTTAACTCCCCACCTACCTGAAACATCTGCGACCAGCCTCACGTCATCTACTCCCATAAATCCAAATTCAACCCTCTTCCCAAAAGCCTGAGCTCACCATCCCCAAATGCGCAGTTGCTCAGAGCTGCAGACGAACCACTCCCACCGTCCGCCACCCACCATTTATGATATCGCATGTTTCATAACACCATTCCTGCAAAATATCTATCCCTTTGAAAGGTCCTACATCGCACAACAAATAACCCACACCAACCGCTACATGTTCTATCTCAATACCTACATCACATATTCCCAAAATCTAGCCCATTTGATTTTTGATTGTCTCGAAACACTATTCTAACCTACCCCTCAAACTACTTCTTGTTTTGCTGAAAATGGCGTAGCAGACATACAGCAACCTATAACAAAATGTCTGTTCCCTCCACTCCAGTAAACATACCCTCCAAAAACACAAAATCCATGCCCTCCACCTCAACAAACCCTTTCTCAAACCACACAATTCCATACTCAATTCTCCCTACATCCTACATCACACTGCTAACTGCAGTCCTATTACCCATAGTGGAGTACCCATCTCCGAGATAACGTCACCATCCCCAACTGCTCCTAAGAGATCAAACTGAGCACCTCATCAATGTCTCCCAGTTCGCATCTGACCTAGAAGACACATTCACCATCCCACATGATCCAAACTTTGGTTACACGATGGACCCTTACGCGTATGAATGTACCAGACAACTATCCCACGTCTCGCATCAAACATCCAGTAATTGCACAGCGCTCCACGAACAGGTCTAAACTGGGCAATAACACCTGACGACATTGCACAAATACTCGCTAAAAAGTGAAACACTGCGCCCAGCTATGATACAGTTACCTACTGCCACCTCACGTAATGTCCCAGAGCCTATTATGAAACCCTTTCCAAACTTTACAATGCTCTCCAGTACACAAATTATTACCCACAGCACTGGGAAACGTCCAAAGTCCTCCTCGCCTTCAAACCTGATAAACCACCCTCACAGACCTCATCATATTGTCCTCTCAACCTCCAGTCAGTGTTCAGCCAAATTTCTGAGATCATTCTTACCCAGCGAATTCCCAATACCCAAAGTGGCTTTCGTCCCAACTATTTCATCAACAACCAACTTCTTTATCTTGCCCACCTAACTTCACATCAACTAAATAAACGAGTGTTCGCCATATTTGTCTCCCTTGACAGCCAAATAGGCTTTGACGGGGTATGGCAGTCCCGATCGCTCTTGAAGGTGCAACCTTACCTGACAGTATCCTTCCGCACTGTCGTACATATATCACAATCAACCAAGTCTGCTGCCACGTCTTTCACCATGCTGCAAGTGTGTGTCAAGGCTCTGTCCTTTCACTCTTCCTTCACATTATGTACCCTGCAGAACTTCCCAAACTGCCACCCCGAACCTACTACTGCAACATGGTGACAACACCACCTACCCAGCCACTCATCACAACCTTCAACTCTTCTATGACCTCCTGCAACACCACATAATTCTCCGAGCCGAGTGGAAACTTCAAATTAGTCCAGAGAAAAGCCAAGTGACCACTTTTACTCACAACGCTTCGCGTTTCCATTGTCCAGATTTCCATCTCTTCATCCACACCTAACCTACACCTCTGAGTAACACAGTAAAGTGTATAGGACTAACTGTCGATGGAAAACTAACGTGGAATGCAAATCTCTTTACCATCCAACCCAAGGCTAGAAACCGACGAAAACTACAAAAACTACTAGAAGGAGAGTCTACAGTCTTCAGCAGTTATCCACACCTATAAATTCCTCATCTGCCCCATACTATCCCACACCAACGTTGCCTTGATCCTTGCCTCGCCTAAATTCTATAAGCCTTTAAAATCCTGGAAAGACATGCACACCATCTCGCCTTCCGCATTCATCTACCTTCCCCAATTCGCATTCTGAAGCAAGTCATCCAGTTCCCACATCTTCTTCTCTTTCTAGAACACCTTCGGATCTCATACATTAATCGCAAAACCCAGTCATGGCATCCAATTTTCTACCCACCAGTAACCAATCCAGGTGCCCTGCTGCGCCACTGCATCCATATTCCACCTTCCATGCAGCTCTATACCTTATCCTTCCTCTACCGCCATAATTGTAACCCACTCCCCAACGATGAAACTCCTCCCGAGATATACCGCTCTTTCCAATCCTGATCACAACGATCCACCTCGCACATTAACATTGCCGACTTCTAGTCAGTTGTACAGGGCCCCATAGCCGTAGTCATCGTCGCACCTTCATCATGACATGTTTTTAATGTGTCACCTAGCACCACCATTACAGCTTAGCATCATTCACTGCCATCGATAACTACATTTTGTCCATCATATAAATCGTCAAACGTGCTTAAAAAACCATCAATAGTTTCCATCTATGCCTATTTTACAAAATCCTCGTTAATCGTCACTTGTTTTATGTGAAAATCGTCCGTGTTTTTTTTTTTTTTTTTTTTAAGTCAACTCTTATCACCTTTTATATATTTTAACCCACCGAGCGAGGTGGTCCAGTGGCTAGCACACTATAATCGCGTTTGGGTGGACGATACCGCCGATCATCCAGATTTAGGCCTCCCATGATTTCCCTAAATCGCTCCAGATAAATGCCGGGGTGGTTCCTTTGAAAGGGCACGGACGATTTCCTCCTCCATCACCGACACAATCGAAGCTTGTCCTCCGTCTCTAATGACTTCAATGTCCCTCCTTCCTACTTTCCTCCCTTCTCATATTCAACCCATCTTTAAACACATTTAATGCAACCTGTGGCTGAAGAGCGGTTTTTATCCGCTTCCAGCCCACCACCGTTGAGGAAAAAAACACCCTTTTCGGGTAACAAGTATACTTTTGTTCCTATTATAGGGCTTGAAAGTTCAAGTTTACATTCATCAACAAAACTGTTGCTAAATTTAGTCCGAACATTATTTGCTGATGAAGTTGGTCGCCCATTGTAGGGAGCATTTACATTTGTGAGATTTCTTTTTTAGACGTCTTCGTATTTACATCCATATCTTATTATGTCGTAGTTGTGGATTACTGCAATCTCTTTTACAATTTGTTTGGCACAATACACACTGGCCTCTCAAGAGCGATGTATTCTACGCTTACTACAAGCAGCACCAAAAGTACTCTCGACATACCGGTACCTACGTGTTGAAGTGAGCCCTTAGTTAAATATCGTTTTTTCATACGCCAGGTGCTTTCCACCATAGGGTCTCATTAAATTTTTAATCATCCAAAATACTTCATCAGTTAGTGCGACGCAAGGAAATGCGATGTTCCTGTTAAGTCTTTGTTTATTTTGTCCTAAGGTTTTCCTTTGAGTTTTTCGTGTAGAACTGAATCTTCGAAAAATCCTGAGTCGCAATCTTTTCCATAAGCGCGAAATGCCTCTACACATAATGCGGTAATCACGAGTCATATTGCACCCACATCACCAGGGAAAATAAATGTTTACGTGTGAAATATAAGAAACCGAATGTATTGGATTTTTTATCCATCACTCTCTCATCGACAGTTCCATGCAGTGAGAAACCACTGTACACTATTTCATTCCATCTTAATTCTCTTAGTGTTGGCATTACAACGTGTTTTAATTTCATCCTCGTAATTCTGATTTACTGCAGATACAGTCAGCTTGACCAGTTTTGTATTAGCATTGAAATTCAAGCACTGAAAACCACATTTTTTTTTCTTTTTTGAGCCATCAGTATCTGGTTTGATGCGGCCCGCCACGATTCATCCTGTGCCCACCTCTTCCTCTCACAGTAACATTTCAACGCACATACACTCCTGGAAATTGAAATAAGAACACCGTGAATTCATTGTCGCAGGAAGGGGAAACTTTATTGACACATTCCTGGGGTCAGATACATCACATGATCACACTGACAGAACCACAGGCACATAGACACAGGCAACAGAGCATGCACAATGTCGGCACTAGTACAGTGTATATCCACCTTTCGCAGCAATGCAGGCTGCTATTCTCCCATGGAGACGATCGTAGAGATGCTGGATGTAGTGCTGTGGAACGGCTTGCCATGCCATTTCCACCTGGCGCCTCAGTTGGACCAGCGTTCGTGCTGGACGTGCAGACCGCGTGAGACGACGCTTCATCCAGTCCCAAACATGCTCAATGGGGGACAATCCGGAGATCTTGCTGGCCAAGGTAGTTGACTTACACCTTCTAGAGCACGTTGGGTGGCACGGGATACATGCGGACGTGCATTGTCCTGTTGGAACAGCAATGTCCCTTGCCGGTCTAGGAATGGTAGAACGATGGGTTCGATGACGGTTTGGATGTACCGTGCACTATTCAGTGTCCCCTCGACGATCACCAGTGGTGTACGGCCAGTGTAGGAGATCGCTCCCCACACCATGATGCCGGGTGTTGGCCCTGTGTGCCTCGGTCGTATGCAGTCCTGATTGTGGCGCTCACCTGCACGGCGCCAAACACGCATACGACCATCATTGGCACCAAGGCAGAAGCGACTCTCATCGCTGAAGACGACACGTCTCCATTCGTCCCTCCATTCACGCCTGTCGCGACACCACTGGAGGCGGGCTGCACGATGTTGGGGCGTGAGCGGAAGACGGCCTAACGGTGTGCGGGACCGTAGCCCAGCTTCATGGAGACGGTTGCGAATGGTCCTCGCCGATACCCCAGGAGCAACGGTGTCCCTAATTTGCTGGGAAGTGGCGGTGCGGTCCCCTACGGCACTGCGTAGGATCCTACGGTCTTGGCGTGCATCCGTGCGTCGCTGCGGTCCGGTCCCAGGTCGACGGGCACGTGCACCTTCCGCCGACCACTGGCGACAACATCGATGTACTGTGGAGACCTCACGCCTTACGTGTTGAGCAACTCGGCGGTACGTCCACCCGGCCTCCCGCATGCCCACTATACGCCCTCGCTCAAAGTCCGTCAACTGCACATACGGTTCACGTCCACGCTGTCGCGGCATGCTACCAGTGTTAAAGACTGCGATGGAGCTCCGTATGCCACGGCAAACTGGCTGACACTGACGGCGGCGGTGCACAAATGCTGCGCAGCTAGCGCCATTCGACGGCCAACACCGCGGTTCCTGGTGTGTCCGCTGTGCCGTGCGTGTGATCATTGCTTGTATAGCCCTCTCGCAGTGTCCGGAGCAAGTATGGTGGGTCTGACACACCGGTGTCAATGTGTTCTTTTTTCCATTTCCAGGAGTGTATATACGTTCTCAAATATTTGCTGGATATATCGCAATCTCTGCCTTGCTCCATAGTTTTTGCGCTGTGCTGCTGACTTAGTACCACAGAAACCATTATCTGGTGTCTTAACAGGTATCCTATCATTCTGTCCCTTCTCCTTGACCGTGCTTTACGAGTATTCCTTTCCTCTCCGATTCTGCGTAGAACCTCCTCGTTTCTTAGCTTATCGGTCCACCTAATTTTAAACATTCGTCTGTAGCACCACATCTGAAATGCCTCGATTTTTTCTTGTTACGGTTTTTCCACAGTCCATGTTTCACTACCGTATATAATTATGTGCTCCAAACGTGTAGATTCAGAAATGTCTTCCACAATTTAAGGTCTTCTCTTGGTCAGGAATGCCCTTTTTGCCAGTGCTACTCTGCTTTTGATGTCCTCCTTGCTCCGAACGTCATTGGTTATTTTGCTGCCAAGGTAATGGAATTCCTTAACCTCATCTACTTCGTGACCATCAATCCATTCAGTAGATCATGTAATTTTCTTCACTCTCACTCAGGATAGTAATGTCATGAACGAACTGTATCGTTCATATCCTTTCACCCTGAATATTAGTTCCATCATTGCTTCTTCGATGTACAGATTGAACAGTAGGGGCGAAAGACTACATCCATGTCTTATATACTTTTTAATACGAGCGCTTCGTTCTCGGTAATCCACCTTTATTAATACCTCTTGGCTCTTGTATATACTGTAAATTACGCGTCTCTCCTTGTAGCTTAACATACTTTTCTCAGAATTTGGAATATCCTTGCACCATTTTACACTGTCGAACGTCTTTCCCAGGTCGACAAATCCTATGAGAGTGTCTTTGATTTTTCTTTAGTGTTGCTGCCAATATCAACCTCAACGTTAGAATTGCCTTTCTGGTGCTCTTAGCTTTCCTAAACTCAAACTGATCGTCATCTAACACATCACCAATTTTCTTTTACATTCTTCTGTATATTACTCTTGTAAGCAATTTGGCTAAATGAGCTGTTAAGCCTATTGTGCGATAATTTCGCGCTTGTCAGCTCTTGCAGTCTTCGGAATTGTGTGGGTGATATTTTTCCTAAAGTCAGATGATGTATCTCCTATCTCACACATTCTACACACCATCGTGAGTAACCGGTTTGTTGCCACTTCCCCCAATGATTTTAGAGATTCTGTTGGAATTTTATCTAACCCTTCTGTCTTATTTAATCTTAAGTCCTCCAAAGCTCTATTAATTTCTGACATGGATACCCTATCTCTTTGAAATCGACTCTTGTTACTTCTTCTATCACATCAGACAAATCTTCCCCCTCATTGAGGCCTTCATCGTACTCTTTCCACCTATCCGCTCTCTCCTTTGCATTAAACAGTGGAATTCCCGTTCCAGTGTTAAAGTTACCCCCCTTGCTTTTAATTTCACTGAAGGTTGTTTTGACTTTACTGTATGATAGGCAGTTCTTCCGACAACCGGTTCTTTCTCGATTTCATCACATATTTCATGCAGCCTTTTCGACTTAGCTTCACTGCTCTTCCTGTTTACTTCATCCCTCACTTATCTGCGTTTCTGTATTCCTGAATTTCCCGCATCTACATCTTCATCTACATGGATAGTTTGCAAATCATATTTAAGTACCTGGCATATCGTTCATCGAACCACCTCCACAATTCTCTGTTATTCCAATCTCGTATAGCGTGAGGAAAAATGAACACGTATATGTTTCCTTGCAAGCTCTGATTTCGCTTATTTAACATGGTGATCGTTTCGCCCTATGTAGGCTGGAGTTAACAAAATATTTTCGCAATCGGAGGAGGAAGTGGTTGACTGACATTTCGTTAAAAGACTCCGCCGCAACGAAAAACGCCTTTGGTTTAACGATGTCGACCATAAATCCTGTATCATTACAGTGACACTCTCTCCCCTATTCCGCGATAATACAAAACATGCTACCCTTCTTTGAACTTTATCGATTTACTCCGTCAAATCTATCGGGTAAGGATCTAACATAGCACAGTAGTATTCTAAAAGAGGTCGGACAAGCGTAGTGAAGGCAGTCTCTTTAGTAGATCTGTTAAATTTTCTAAGTTTTTAAAAAGTCCAGAAGCATGTGTATCATGTCTGAAATCAGTAACTCTGATAATAAAATTAAAGCAATTTGGAATATTAATGAAAGGGAAACAGGGCAACCAAGAGCACAGGAAGACTTTAGTGCCATAAAACTGAATGACAAGTATACTAACAAACAATCAGAAATTGAAAATAATTTCAATAATCATTTTTTAAATGCTATGGAGAAAAAAGGATCTAGATCTTCACTAGAAGAGGCAAGGCTACTAATAAAAGAGGCCATACCTGTGCAGTTTGAAAGAACTGTAATTCCACCAACCTCTCCCTCTGAAATCAGTAAAATAATAAACTCACTGAAAAGTAAAAGCTCTTACGGAACTGATGGCATTTCCAGCAAGGTACTTAAAGCTTGTTCCCCACAGATAAGTAGGATTCTCAGCCACGTATGTAATATCTCTTTGGAGCAGGGTGTTTTCCCTGACAAACTGAAATATGACGTTGTAAAACCATTGCATAAAAAGGGGGATACGTCGGATGTCAACAACTGCCGTCCAATCTCTCTTCTGACAGCTGTATCAAAATTTTTTCAGAAAGTAATGTATTCAAGAGTAGCCTCCCACATTTGTAAAAATAAAGTACTAACAAAATGTCAGTTTGGTTTTCAGAAAGGTTTTTCAACAGAAAATGCTATATACGCTTTCACTGATCAAATATTAAATGCTCTGAATAACCGGACATCACCCATTGGTATTTTTTGTGATCTCTCAAAGGCCTTTGATTGTGTAAATCATGGAATTCTTTTAGATAAGCTAAATCATTATGGTTTGAGTTGGACAGTGCACAAATGGTTTAATTCATACTTAACTGGAAGAATGCAGAAAGTTGAAATAAGTCGTTCATGTAAAGATAAAGCAACAGCTGATTCCTCAAACTGGGGGGGCTATCAAGTACGGGGTCCCACAGGATTCGGTCTTAGGTCCTTTACTGTTCTTGATATACAGTAATGACTTACCATTCCACACTGATGAAGATGCAAAGTTAGTTCTTTTTGCTGATGATACAAGTATAGTAACATAACCCAAGAACTAAGTTATGTAATTCTAAATGATGTTTTTCACAAAATTATTAAGCTGCTCTCAGCAAACGGACTCTCTTCAAATTTTGATAAAACACAGTATATACAGTTACGTACAGTAAATGGCACAACTCCAGTAATAAATATAGACTTTCAACAGAAGTCGGTGGCTAAGGTAAAATTTTCAAAATTTTTAGGTGTGTCCATTGACGAGAGGTTAAACTGGAAGCAACAAATTGATGGTCTGCTGAATTGTCTGAGTTCAGCTACGTTTGCTATTAGCGCTGTTGCAAATTTTGGTGATAAGAATCTCAGTAAATTAGCTTATTATGCCTACTTTCATTCACTGTTTTCGTATGGCATCGTATTCTGGGGTAATTCATCGTTGGGTAGAAAAGTATTCATTGTTCAAAAACGTGTAATCAGAATAATTGCTGGAGCCCACCCACGGTCATCCTGCAGACATCTGTTTAAGGATCTAGGGATCCTCACAGTAACCTCACAGTATATACACTCCTGGAAATTGAAATAAGAACACCGTGAATTCATTGTCCCAGGAAGGGGAAACTTTATTGACACATTCCTGGGGTCAGATACATCACATGATCACATTGACAGAACCACAGGCACATAGACACAGGCAACAGAGCATGCACAATGTCGCCACTAGTACAGTGTATATCCACCTTTCGCAGCAATGCAGGCTGCTATTCTCCCATGGAGACGATCGTAGAGATGCTGGATGTAGTCCTGTGGAACGGCTTGCCATGCCATTTCCACCTGGCGCCTCAGTTGGACCAGCGTTCGTGCTGGACGTGCAGACCGCGTGAGACGACGCTTCATCCAGTCCCAAACATGCTCAATGGGGGACAGATCCGGAGATCTTGCTGGCCAGGGTAGTTGACTTACACCTTCTACAGCACGTTGGGTGGCACGGGATACATGCGGACGTGCATTGTCCTGTTGGAACAGCAAGTTCCCTTGCCGGTCTAGGAATGGTAGAACGATGGGTTCGATGACGGTTTGGATGTACCGTGCACTATTCAGTGTCCCCTCGACGATCACCAGTGGTGTACGGCCAGTGTAGGAGATCGCTCCCCACACCATGATGCCGGGTGTTGGCCCTGTGTGCCTCGGTCGTATGCAGTCCTGATTGTGGCGCTCACCTGCACGGCGCCAAACACGCATACGACCATCATTGGCACCAAGGCAGAAGCGACTCTCATCGCTGAAGACGACACGTCTCCATTCGTCCCTCCATTCACGCCTGTCGCGACACCACTGGAGGCGGGCTGCACGATGTTGGGGCGTGAGCGGAAGACGGCCTAACGGTGTGCGGGACCGTAGCCCAGCTTCATGGAGACGGTTGCGAATGGTCCTCGCCGATACCCCAGGAGCAACAGTGTCCCTAATTTGCTGGGAAGTGGCGGTGCGGTCCCCTACGGCACTGCGTAGGATCCTACGGTCTTGGCGTGCATCCGTGGGTCGCTGCGGTCCGGTCCCAGGTCGACGAGCACGTGCACCTTCCGCCGACCACTGGCGACAACATCGATGTACTGTGGAGACCTCACGCCTTACGTGTTGAGCAATTCGGCGGTACGTCCACCCGGCCTCCCGCATGCCCACTATACGCCCTCGCTCAAAGTCCGTCAACTGCACATACGGTTCACGTCCACGCTGTCGCGGCATGCTACCAGTGTTAAAGACTGCGATGGAGCTCCGTATGCCACGGCAAACTGGCTGACACTGACGGCGGCGGTGCACAAATGCTGCGCAGCTAGCGCCATTCGACGGCCAACACCGCGGTTCCTGGTGTGTCCGCTGTGCCGTGCGTGTGATCATTGCTTGTACAGCCCTCTCGCAGTGTCCGGAGCAAGTATGGTGGGTCTGACACACCGGTGTCAATGTGTTCTTTTTTTCCATTTCCAGGAGTGTATATTCACTTGTGAAATTTGTTGTTAATAATCCAACCCAGTTCAAAAGTAATAGCAGTGTGCATAGCTATAACACCAGGAGAAAGGATGATCTTCACTGTGCAGCGTTAAATCTGACTTTGGCACAGAAAGGGGTAAATTATGCTGCCACAAAAGTCTTTGGTCACCTACCAAACAGCATCAAAAGCCTGACAGATAGCCAAACAACAATTAAAAATAAATTAAAAGAATTTCTAGATGACAACTCGTTCTACTCATTGGCTGAATTTGTAGATATAAATTAAGGAAAAAAAAATTAAATATTAGTGTCATGCAATATTTTTTGAAATGTAATATGTTGTACAGACATCTTTTATTAACCTGACACGTTTCACATCATTACGAAGTGTCGTATTCATGATCTATGGAGCAATTATTAATCTAATATAATCTAAGTGTCCTGCCAATAAAACGCAGTTTCTGGTTAGCCTTCCCCATAACATTTTCTATATGTTCCTTCCATTTTTAGCTGTTCGTAATTGTAATTCCAAGGTATTTAGTTGAATTTACGGCCTTTAGATTTAACTGGTTTCTCGTGTAACCAAAGTTTAATGGATTCCTTTTAGCACTCATGTGGATGACCTAATACTTTTCGTTATTTATGTTAATTGCCAATTTTCGCCCCATACAGATATCTTTTCCAAATCGTTTGCAATTTGTTTTGAGCTTCTGATGACTGTACTAGTGGATAAACGAAAGCGTCATCTGCAAACAACCTAAGACGGCTGCTCAGATTGTCTTCCAAATCGTTTATATAGATAAGGAAATCAAGGCCTATAACACTACCTTCGGGAATGTCAAAACTACTTCTGCTTTATTCGATGACTTTCCGTCCATCTGTCGAGATGTGACCTCTCTGATAGCAAATCACGAATTCAGTCACGTAACTGAGACGATATTCCAAAACCACGCAATTTCTCTACAAGCCGCTTCTATGGCAGAGTGTCGAAAGTCTTCCGAAAATCCAGAAATACGGAATCCATTTGAAATCCCTTGTCAGTAGCACTCAAATTTTCATGCGAGTAAAGAGCTAGTTGTGTTTCACAAGAACAATTTTTTCTAACCCGTGTTGACTTTTTGTCAGTTTTTGTGCTTTCTTCTTATATCTATCAACTGAAGTATTTCTTCTGTTACCCTATGTTTCTTCGCAGCTACGTGCTTAGTACCTATGTCTCTCTTTCCAACTTGCGTGATTGGGCTATTTAGAGATGTCCATTCGTCTTTAACTGTACTGCCTACTGAGCTGTTCTTTACTCCTGTATCTATAGCCTTAGGGAACTTCAAGCGTATATCGTGATTCCTTAGTACTTCCGTATCCCACTTCTTTGCGTATAGACACTTCCTGACTAATGTCTTAAACTTCAGTCTACTCTTTAGCGCTACTACGATTGCGATCTGAGTCTATATCTGCTCCTGTATACTCCTTACAGTCCAGTATCTGATTTCGGAATCGCTGACCATGATGTAATCTAAGTGAACTTCTCCCGTATCACCCGGCCTTTTATAAGTATACCTCCTTCTCTTGTTTTTCTCGAACAGAGTATTAGCTATTAATAGCTGAAATTTATTACAGAACTCTATTGCTCTTTCTCCTGTCTCTAATTTCTTGTCCCAAGCCCATATTCTCCTTTAACGTTTTTTCCACTGCTTCCCCTACAATACATTCCAGTAACCCATATTTATTTCATTTTCATCTTCCTTTACGTACAGTATTACTCTCTCTGTATTCTCATATGCATATCTCTTCATCTTCGAATTCGCGATGTCAGCATGTACACCTGAACCATCATTGTCGGAGTCCATTCTGATAAGAAAAAATATGTTTCAAATGGCTCTGAGCACTATGGGACTTAACATCTGAGATCATCAGTCCCCTAGAACTTAGAACTACTTACCACTAAATAACCTAAGAATATCACACACATTCATGCCCGAGGCAGGATTCGAACCTGCGACCGTAGCGGTCGCGAGGTTCCGGACTGAAGCGCCTAGAACCTCTCGGCCACAGCGGCCGGCTCTGATAAGAAGAACTCTATCACTGAACTGTTCGCAGTAACACACTCTCTGCCCTACCATCCTATTCTACTCCCGTTATACCATTTCCTGCTGGCGTTCATACCAGAAATCTGACCAGAAATCCTTCTCTTCTTTCCATTTCACTTCACTGACCAACACTACATCTAGATTGAGCAATTGCGTTTCCCTTTTCAGTTTTTCTAGCTTCCCCATCACGTTCAAGCCTCTGACATTCCATGCCCCGATTCGTAGAACGTTATCCTTTCCTTTCTCGTGAATTATTCAATCTTTTCCTCATGGTCACCATCCGCTGGTAGTCCACTCCTGGAAATCGGAATGGGGGGGGGGGGGGCATTCCGAAATCTTTTGCCAACAGAGACATCAGCATGACACGTTTTGTGTTATAGGCCACGAGTCCTATGGAGACACCATACTTGTCTTTAGCGCAATGATTTCCATTGCATTCTGCATCCCCATGCTATTGATCGTTGGTGATTCTTCCGCCTTTAGGGGCAGTTTACCACTCCAAGAACAGGAGAGTGCGAATACATAGAAAGAAGGATCCTTTATTGAATGATTATATGATAGCGGAACAACCACTGGTAGCAGTTACTTCTGTAAAATATCTGGGAGTATGCGTGCGGAACGATTTGAAGTGGAATGATCATATAAAATAAATTGTTGGTAAGGCGGGTACCAGGTTGAGATTCATTGGGAGAGTCCTTAGAAAATGTAGTCCAGCAACAAAGGAGGTGGCTTACAAAACACTCGTTCGACCTATACTTGAGTATTGCTCATCAGTGTGGGATCCGTACCAGATCGGGTTGACGGAGGAGATAGTGAAGATCCAAAGAAGAGCGGCTCGTTTCGTCACAGGATTATTTGGTAACCGTGATAGCGTTACGGAGATGTTTAACAAACTCAAGTGGCAGACTCTGCAAGAGAGGCGCTCTGCATCGCGGTGTAGCTTGCTCGCCAGGTTTCGAGAGGGTGCGTTTCTGGATGAGGTATCGAATATATTGCTTCCCCCTACTAATACCTCCCGAGGAGATCACGAATGTAAAATTAGAGAGATTCGAGCGCGCACGGAGGCTTTCAGACAGTCGTTCGTCCCGCGAACCATACGCGACTGGAACAGAAAAGGGAGGCAATGACAGTGGCACGTAGGGTGCCCTCCGTCACACACCGTTGGGTGGCTTGCGGAGTATAAATGTAGATGTACCTCTGTCCGCTCCTCCGCCCTGTTTGACGAGACCGTTGGCAGAATGAGGTTGACTTCTCGTGCCGGAAGCCATCGGCTGACAATGCTGATTATTAATCAGAATTTAAGCGGTGCACGTTCGAAGTCGGAGGAGGACGGTTTGGTTATTAATGAAAGACGTTGCTCGTAGACCACGGTTAAGGCAAGAAGCGTAGGGAGCATCAGAAACCGAAATAGACTGCGAGAGAGTCTCTACCGCTGGCAAACAGAACAACTTTGTAATTGGATCGCGCGTTATCGTGCGTCAACGGTCCTTACATCTGAATGTAGCACTGGACACAAATAACAACGCGTATTTCACTTTCAGCGGTGTTTTCAATCTGTTGAGCCATTTTAAAGACGTATAAATAAATGTTCACGGCATCAGAAGTCGCTGTAATTGTGATCGTGGATAGCCAACAGCTGCGTGAAGAACACGACGACCATAAAATTCAAACTGCTAATTTCTCTACAACTTTCAACGAACTCCTCGTATTTCACTATGAATCGTTTGCTCCACACCGCGTACTAAGACATCTGCGAAGTTCGCGGGAAGCCCAGAAGACGGCTGCTGTGGTCCACACGCATCGGACATCGCACGGCGATGGGCGCGGCTGCCGTGAATTGCCTGGTTTACGCCACGCGTCTTTATGCCCTGTGGCCCGCCGGGCCATAAAACAGTCCCTCCATCATGTCCGCCCAAATATACGATCGGCCTCTGACCGGTTCACAGCTCCCATCAGGAGGTGTGTTGACCAGTCTATTTGTGTGTGAAAGGAGCCCCCGACAATGCCCCACTCATTCATCCAGACGGGGTTTGGAGTCATAAAAGTAGCCAGCATTTCCTCTGACGACGTCAGACCATCTAGAAATTGTTCGTACTGGTGAAAGTGTCAGAATCCGCCACTACTGACTGCCACTGTTGCTTTTCCTCTAACGAAGCAGATTTTTGACTTACTGACATCCAAAACTGACAGCCGAAAATTTTCCCTACAGGTGTCTATGTGTTGTGCAATTATCCTTTTACTAAAAGACCGATCTAGATTATATGAATGCGAGCACACAGTGTACTAGCGTCAGAATTAAAACAAGGGATCTTAATGTGTAATATAATAATCATCTTTATAACTAATGCCACATTGTAGGACATACACAGAAGTGACAAAAGTTGTGACATACCTGCTACACATCGTGTCGCGTCTCTTTTTGCCCGGCGTAGTACAGCAAATCGACGCGACATGGACTCAACAAGTCGTTGGAAGTCCCCTGTAGAAAAACTGAGCCAGGGTGCCCCTATAGTTCTTCATAATTGCGAAAGCACTGCCGTTTCAGGATTATGTGCACGAACAGATCTCTCAATTCTGTGCTATAATCGTTCGATGGGGTTCAAGAATCATAAAAGAAGGTTGTATACCTGGAAGAATCCTGGAGATACTAAAAGGTATCAGATAGATTATATAATGGTAAGACAGAGATTTAGGAACCAGGTTTTAAATTGTAAGACATTTCCAGGGGCAGATGTGGATTCTGACCACAATCTGTTGGTTATGAACTGCAGATTGAAACTGAAGAAACTGCAAAAAGGTGGGAATTTAAGGAGATGGGACCTGGATAAACTGAAAGAACCAGAGGTTGTAGAGAGTTTCAGGTAGAGCATAAGGGAACAATTGACAGGAATGGGGGAAAGAAATACAGTAGAAGAAGAATGGGTAGCTCTGAGGGATGAAGTAGTGAAGGCAGCAGAAGATCAAGTAAGTAAAAAGACGAGGACTAATAGAAATCCTTGGGTAACAGAAGAAATATTGAATTTAATTGATGAAAGGAGAAAATATAAAAATGCAGTAAATGAAGCAGGCAAAAAGGAATACAAACTTCTCAAAAATGAGATCGACAGTAAGTGCAAAATGGCTAAGCAAGGATGGCTAGAGGACAAATGTAAGGATGTAGAGGCTTGTCTCACTAGGGGTAACATAGATACTGCCTACAGGAAAATTAAAGAGACCTTTGGAGAGAAGAGAACCACTTGTATGAATATCAAGAGCTCAGATGGAAAACCAGTTCTAAGCAAAGAATGGAAGGCAGAAAGGTGGAAGGAGTATATAGAGGGTTTATACAAGGGCGATGTACTTGAGGACAATATTATGGAAAGGGAAGAGAATGTAGATGAAGATGAAATGGGAGATAAGATACTGCGTGAAGAGTTTGATAGAGCACTGAAAGACCTGAGTTGAAACAAGGCCCCGGGAGTAGACAACATTCCACTAGAACTACTGATGGCCTTGGGAGAGCCAGTCATGACAAAACTCTACCATCTGGTGAGCAAGATGTATGAGACAGGCGAAATACCCACAGACTTCAAGAAGAATATAATAATTCCAATCCCAAAGAAAGCAGGTGTTGACAGATGTGAAAATTACCGAAATATCAGTTTAATAAGCCACAGCTGCAAAATACTAACGCGAATTCTTTACAGACGAATGGAAAAACTGGTAGAAGCGGACCTCGGGGAAGATCAGTTTGGATTCCGTAGAAATGTTGGAACACGTGAGGCAATACTAACCTTACGACTTATCTTAGAAGAAAGATTAAGAAAAGGCAAACCTACGTTTCTAGCATTTGTAGACTTAGAGAAAGCTTTTGACAACGTTAACTGGAATAGTCTCTTTCAAATTCTGAAGGTGGCAGGGGTAAAATACAGGGAGCGAAAGGCTATTTACAATTTGTACAAAAACCAGATGGCAGTTATAAGAGTCGAGGGGCATGAAAGGGAAGCAGTGGTTGGGAAAGGAGTGAGACAGGGTTGTAGCCTCTCCCCGATGTTATTCAATCTGTATATTGAGCAAGCAGTAAAGGAAACAAAAGAAAAATTCGGAGTAGGTATTAAAATTCATGGAGAAGAAGTAAAAACTTTGAGGTTCGCCGATGACATTGTAATTCTGTCAGAGACAGCAAAGGACTTGGAAGAGCAGTTGAACGGAATGGACAGTGTCTTGAAAGGAGGATATAAGATGAACATCAACAAAAGCAAAACGAGGATAATGGAATGTAGTCAGATTAAATCGGGTGATGCTGAGGGTATTAGATTAGGAAATGAGACACTTAAAGTAGTAAAGGAGTTTTGCTATTTAGGGAGCAAAATAATTGATGATGGTCGAAGTAGGGAGGATATAAAATGTAGACTAGCAATGGCAAGGAAAGCGTTTCTGAAGAAGAGAAATTTCTTAACATCGAGTAGATTTAAGTGTCAGGAAGTCGTTTCTGAAAGTATTTGTATGGAGTGTAGCCATGTATGGAAGTGAAACATGGACGATAACCAGTTTGGACAAGAAGAGAATAGAAGCTTTCGAAATGTGGTGCTACAGAAGAATGCTGAAGATAAGGTGGGTAGATCACGTAACTAATGAGGAGGTATTGAATAGGATTGGGGAGAAGAGAAGTTTGTGGCACAA
Source organism: Schistocerca nitens (assembly GCF_023898315.1). Taxonomy (NCBI): domain Eukaryota; kingdom Metazoa; phylum Arthropoda; class Insecta; order Orthoptera; family Acrididae; genus Schistocerca; species Schistocerca nitens. The sequence goes on along the minus strand of NC_064622.1, from coordinate 181,056,247 downwards.
CTTGACTAGAAGAAGGGATCGGTTGGTAGGACATGTTTTGAGGCATCAAGGGATCACAAATTTAGCATTGGAGGGCAGCGTCGAGGGTAAAAATCGTAGAGGGAGACCAAGAGATCAATACACTAAGCGGATTCAGAAGGATGTAGGTTGCAGTAGGTACTGGGAGATGAAGAAGCTTGCACAGGATAGAGTAGCATGGAGAGCTGCATCAAACCAGTCTCAGGACTGAAGACCACATCAAAAACAACGGGGTTCATATCGACAATATGGATGAACAAATAATTCGTTTCATTCGTTCGACTTGTCCACCACCTTCTTCAGACCAATCGCGAACAACTGTGCCCTGGTGACAGGCGCATTGTCATCTATAAACGTTGACTTGTAACACGAAGTTCATGAATGTTTGAAAACGGTCTCCAAGCAGCCGAAAATAGCCATTTCCAGTCAATGATTGGTTCAGGTGGACCATGTGAACATAGCTCACACCGTTACGGAGCCACCACCAGCCACTGTTTTCCAGCCACCTATGGTCCATCCGATAAGGTCACAAGGCCATAAGAGGCGCTGTAGGTAACGTCGTGCTTTTAGCAACGGCACTCCGAATCGGTGGTCTGCTGTCATAGCCTATTAACGCCAAATTCGGCCGCACTGTCCTAAAGAATACGTCACTGGTACGTCCCAAATTGATTTATACTGTTATTTAACGCAGTGTTGCTTGTCTGTTACAGCTGACAATTCTCCGCAAACGCCACTGCTCTTGGTCGTTAAGCAAAGGCCATCACGCGGTGCCTCGTCCGTGGTGAGATGTAAGGCCTCAAATTTGGTATTCTCGGAACAGTCTTGGCACTATGGACCTCGGAATACTGAATTCCCTAACGATTTCCGGAATGGAACATCACTTGTATCTAGCTCCAATTACTATTCCGCGTTCAAAGTCAGTTAATTCTCGTCGTGAGGCCATAAACATGTCGGAAACCCTTTCACGTGAATCGCATAAGTAAAAATGACAGTTCCGCCACTGAACTGCGCTTTTATACCTTTTGTATTCGATACTACCTGCATCTCTGCATGTGCATATCGCTGCCTCATGTCTTTTTTCACCTCAGTGTATGTGTTCGCTTTCGCTGTTGACCACCAACTGTCACTTCTGTTCACTTCTGTCTATATGAATAGTGTTCCCATACAACGGTACGAGAGTCAGAGATACAAAATACTGTATGGTATTATAATCATATACTACAAGAACCGAGCGAGGTAACGCAGTTGCTAGCACATTGGACTCGCATTCGGGAGGACGACGGTTCAATCCTGTGTCCGGCCATCCTGATTTAGGTTTTCAGTGATTTCCCTAAATCGCTCCAGGCCCGGCCGACTTCCTTCCATAATTCAATGAGACCGATGACCTCGCTGTCTGGTTTCCTCCACCAAACAACCAAACACCGAACCAAATAAACTACACGGTCGAAATTGTAAGAAAAAAAAATCCAAAACGAACATTGTGCTGAAGTAACACATGCGCCAGCAGACTCTACTGAAATAAAGACAATGGGAGAAGGAAGTCTGTATTACATTTTGAACGTTAAATAATTAGAAATACACTATCCTAGGCGACACATTATCAAATATAACATGTGATTATATAGCTACATGTTTGTGACTAATAACATTTACTCTAGTTAGTAAAGAACATTAACGACTGACAAAAGCTTATATTCAGAGTCAGAACTGTTATTGTAATGCATGGTTAGGCAGATGACACAAACATTCCTTTACGTGAGAAAATGCGAAAGTAATGATATACGTGTACTGATAGAAAGTCACAAGAGTCGTTTGATGTAGATAAACAAATGGAAACTTCCATAGAAAAATCATCAGTTTATAATTTATCACATGGTCCTAAGATCATCATAAGTAAAAGGGGCAACCAGCAGGTAATATGGCAAATGACGCACATAGTAAATAATATAAACAACCTAAAATATATGGTTGTCAATATTTAAAATATGAACAGAGATAGTTTGCTACAGCAAAATAAGTAACAGGTTATAACACATGACAATAAAATATGCAGTATATAAAAACGACAGTTATTTTATTCTCTGTGGTCGGTAACGTCTTATGTACATCGCTAATAGCTGCTAAAAGGGAGGGGCTGAAAGGGGAGCACTGATGCATCAATTAAAAAGCATAGCTAGCTAAAAAAATTTAATGTTTTTAATAAAATTAACACCTTTAAAAAGAGTAAACAAGATCTTGTTAGAGGCAGCAAACGTGTGAAAGTGTGTGATATGACCATAGTAATAGAATACACAGCACTTAAAAAGTGAATGCCATAATTTAGAAACGGAATTAAAAAGTCTGTTAAACTTCCTGGGTGGCTAGAGACGAAATCTGAAGTGTTCCGTGGTTCCGTCGTTCCCCTGGTACTTCTACAAATATTCTCACCTCTAATGCTCAGCGACGCTGAACAAGTGAGGTTATTACCAAATTCTAACATTTCCCCTTCGTTTTCTTTCTGCTAAATCCTCTGTACCTTTCTTTCATAAATGAAACCCGTTTGTGAGTCAACGGTCGCTAATGGACTTAATCGTTATAATTCCTGTGCCGCTTAATTGGGTACTGATTTATTACGACGGTGTCAACAAAGCATGTGTGTCCAATTCTTACTCCTCTTTTCCTAAGAGGTGCTGCCAGTTCTCACTTTCTTATATCTCTTTGTCGAATTTCTGCGATTCTGAGCAAATGGTGTCACATTACTGGTTTTCAACAGCAGAAGCCCTCAAACTGGAAAGGTTAACGTTCACGCACAACCCTAATTAAGTCGGAAATGGCGCGATGTCTCGAATTTTTTCTTAAGAATTATTTCTCAACAAAACCTCCTCTGCAACAACCTTACAAGTTTTTCGGACTGTTTCTGACCATCCTGTATAGACGTTAGTGAATTAGCCTCAGGTTAATCAACTTAACAGTCCTAGTGTTGCTTTCGTTGACATAAGTACACGTAACACGTTGATAATGTTAGTAACTATTACGTATTGTCGAAATTGGAATAATTTTTACCATTTTGAAGCAAAAGTCGTTTTACCTACGAAAATTACACCGGTAAATTAAAGATTTTACGAATGTGATAACCTTCTCCAAGGTACAACATGGTTAAGTATCTTTAGTATAGAGGAACAAATGTGCAATTGAAATTTCAAAGCGTTTCAGTATTGCATTTGATCGTCTGTCTGTTACATTACAATACTACGCACGAGTATTCAGTAAGTGGATCAAATAATCATAAGTTATATAAGCAAAAAGTTAAAAGTTAAAGACATTTGAAGAGTACAGGGAGTAAACCCGATAACTCACTCTTTTTCTGGATAAAAATTTTAAGTTGGGAGACACATAGTATTTCAGTTTATAATGTTATTCACTTTATAATGTTATTTTCTTGACTTTTGTTTAAAGTAATAATATATATTCCAGGCAAGCATTACTGCTGAATTTAAGTTACCCACATATAAACATGATTAATGTAACAGCAATAAGATATATTTATATCGTGATTGCAACTTGTACATGGAAGAAATGACAATTCCGAAACGTCTTGCAAGTAGCTACTGGCTTTCAAACACTTACCGTTTATTTAATTTCTCATTACAATAAACCATCTAACGTGATCTTATAATAATACGTCATGAAATACTGTTTTCTTTATCAATGGTTCCTACGAGTGAGGAAGATAGCACTTCCCAACGGCAAAATCCTTTAAACTCCTGCATATCTCTGTATTTCTAAATAGGTATTTTAAGATCGTCTGCGAAATGATCAGAATAATCTAATTAAAGTAGTTATAACACTTAAAAAGAGAGAAATTCACTTCATGACACAACACCACTTCATAGCTTGTTACTGCAAAGGAAATACAGCATATTTTTATCTACAACTACGTGGCTACCCTGCAATTCACACCTATGTCTGGCAGAGAGTTCTTTGAACTACCCTTAGACACTTTCTCTACCGTTCCACTCTGACAGCGTGTGAGGAAAGTGAACCCCTAAATCTTTCTGTACGAGCTCTGATTTCTCCTCTTTTATTGCAATGATCATTTCTCCCTACATGAGTGGGCGACAACAAAATCTTTTCACATTCAGAGGAGAATGTTGGTGACTGACATTTCGTGAAAAGATCTCGCCACGACGACAAAATGCTTTCATATCGAGCAGAGGACTGACTGAACCTGCCATCTGTCCAGTTGGTAATTATTTTTTCTTTCCAGGAAGGAATGGCGACGCTTGTTCATATGCCCTGTTTTAGCTGCTTCTAAACCGAAGCACTGCTGTATTATATCGTGTGACTTCCAGATGTCTTCTTGGCCTTGACTGGAAAGGTAGTTTCTTCTGGTATATTGTTTTATCCAGATGCGCTTCCCATTATTTGATTATTTCGGGTTTCTCGTCAACATCAATTAGAACAAATGGCGAAGTGTGTATGCGTGAATTCCTGGAAACTTGACACTATTATTTCGGCATTCTTGAGTTTGATCAATCAACCTGAGCTACAAATGACCCACTATGGGGGATGTCATCTTTACGAAGCCCATAGTTTATCTGTATGGATTAGAGTACTAGATCGTGAAGACTTCCTAACACAGTCCTACTTTTGTTTTGCCATTCGCAGGAGTCACAGAAATCGTCTGATGTCTGACTTCTGGATGAAGAAAAGTGTGTAGAAAATGATGAAGGAACTGTGAGACTTCGTTTGCTCCTTTTCTGCCTGCGTTGCCTGGATACATAAGGAAGTAACTATCCTTTGTTAACAAAATATGAACGTTGAAAACAGACAACTGTCGTTTATTATAAACTATTTCTCTTTATATTTGGACATGGGAAATTTTTACTGTAATCCATGGTTAATTCAACATTAGCGGGATTCTTTTGACATTCCCTCTACGCTTTTTCCTCCATGTCGTAGAACACTTTTATTTTCTAAGATATAATTCATGTTGGTTTCATTGGTCGAAGTTCACAATGAAGCCGTACTTTCTTTTCAGCAAAAGATGTTTAGTCAGTTCCTTCTCAAAAATTTTCTTTTTAGATTGATACTCAATACATGAACCACAAATATCAAACCCTGGATATCCAAAAATATTAAAATCTGAATTGAATATCGGGTGGTCTGTTTCATATGATACATTCTTGTCTTTAAATTACTCCCTGAACATAATCAACATACCTTCTATATTCAAGGACTCATAAAGGTAGACTGTTTTCTACTTCGTCCAGCTGTAATGGCTGTTACGCACTTTAATTGAACTATTGTGTCATCTTATTGTTCCCCGAGTTACAAGCATTAAAACCTGAGGGCGGGTTCTGTGTTTTCCTTGGCCATATAGCAAATTATGGTTTCCATATATAGATTTCTTGAATAAATAATCTATCTCCCTTTCTTTATTCCGTGTAATAGCATAAATGCATGGTTGCAGACACGTATTTCTTAAACAGTTCTGTTAAGTGTAATGGAGACATTTAATTTCTAAGGTGTATATCGAAATTGTGCCTCCTCCTGCGCGGCGACCACTCTTTGTTAAACCACTTAGAGGTTTCATTCATCATGATTTTCAAATTGGTTCATCGTCTTAATAAGATTCTTTTTATTTCTGTCATTGGCAATAGCAAAACAATTAATTTTACACTTACAAGGTTCTTCTGTTTCATGTGATTGCAGTCTTAAACTTTTTTAAACGTCACTAATGCGACCGAACTTCTTCCTTTTATAATCAGCTTCACTGAAGACGCACTATACATTTTTTCATCAATAAATGAGTCACTTTCTCTTTTATTCATATTACTTTGCCGCGACAAACTGAAACGGTCATATTAAACACAACTAAGATAATATCAGCGGTAACAAAAGTGCAGAGGCTAGGAATCATTACATCGTTAAATTTTCACATCAAATTCCCTGGACTTGTCAGATTATTCCTCTTTTTCGCATTGACTTGACCGACTTTTCCCGTGCACGCGTTTACAAGATATTTCGCGACTCGTTAGACTGTTGACCACTTCTGCAAATGCAGCTAAATTTTCACTAGCTGAATTATTAAATTATGTAGAAAACGGGAAATTTGTAATTTGTGCTTATCGTGATTTTCTCCTCAACCCTTCATTTTGAAACTGAAGTTATTAGAAAATAGCAAAATTTTTCATTTTCAAGCCAGGTAAAATTGTTAAGCCCTTAACAAAACTCAGTTAAATCACAAATATCACATGTTCCACGATAAAATACCTCCTGTTTCAAGGTACAAGATGGTGGACGACAGAAGAAAATATATTAAATTTTAAAAGCTTCTTTTCAGGTAGGTCCGCAGAGTGCATATGGTCAGTGAGTGACATATTAGATAATTTCCTGTTTCCTGCTGCACACTGATTTTACTAGCTCGTTATACGAACGACGAGTCGGGTTTCGTCAGTTTGCCATTTTGAAGTTTGTTCTTGATAACAATTGGAAAACCTTCTTTTCGGATGGGCTCCCAGCATACATCAGGTCAATGAGAGACAAATTAAATATTTTCGCATTTTCTATAAATGGAAGGATAAACAGCATTGATCGTATATTTTTTTTGTTTTTGTTTTATTATCCGCAAAATCGATTTTCGGTCACTTAGTGACCATCCTCAGTGCTGTAAGATACAATTAAAATTGTTAGGCACTGGTATTAACAAGCTTAGAGCGATCACATAAACTGAGACAAGTCTCAGTGGCTCTAAACTTAGTCACTAAACTGAAGCAATGGCCGAAAAAACATAATGTGTTCCTTGGCACACTGTCCTCTAGGTACAACTTTCTTGTCCTACAAATGTTTATGTGATCGCTCTAAGCTTCTTAATACCAGTGCCTAACAATTTTAATTGTATCTTACAGGACTGAGGATGGTCCCAAAGTGACCGAAAATCGATTTTGCGAATAATAATAATAATAATAAAAAATACGACCAATGCTGTTTCTCCTTCCATTTATATCCATTACCTGGTCGTGGTGCACAGAACACTCCATGGAGTCGCCAATCAGTTCCCATTTTCTGCTGCACAGTGATAGCCTCAGCTTATTTACAGAAACGACGGATTTCGTTTCAGCGGTTTGCCATTTTCAAGTATGTTCTTGGCAGTAATTCCAAAGGCTTCTTTCATATGGGTCTGCAGCATGCATTAGGCCAGTAAATGACATATTAAATATTTTACCTTTCGTTTTAAGTGCGGAAGATGTCAAAAATTGCTCATGGCGGTCTCTAGCCCGCCTTCATTCATGTGGCTCTAAAATTAGTCACTAGACTGAAGTAATGGCCGAAAAAACATAATGTGTTCCTTGGCACACTGTCCTCTAGGTACAACTTTCTTGTCCTACAAATGGAAATTACAGGGGAGACGGAAGGCAAGTGGGCTTCAAAAATGCGATTTTTAGATTTTAGCATATTTGAAATGCCTGGTCTTTTCTGCGTGAAACAGTTATATAAATACGACAATTTTTTTGTGAGATATGATGGTTTTCCTGACACTCTGTGCAATCTGGGGACAGTGACAGCAATGGTTACGACCGGGTATGTGCAGAACAGGCTCTGGTCCTAATGTCACAATTTCTAAATTAGAGAGCTTTGGGCATGTCCAAAGGAGAATGGGGTCCAGGTTGAGAAGAGTATTGAAAGAAAAGTCAGAATAGAATTGGAAGGTGGTAAGAAGATAGGCGGTAAAGGTCGCCTGACAAATGTTGAAATACAGAATTATTATGGCTTGGCCATAAGAAGAAATGAAGGAAATTTATAAAACATGAAAAAAATCTGTATGGGCTATCTTTTTCCATAAGCTTTCCACAAATGAATATCCAGTGCACAGTCTTTGCCCATATGATCCTCACACTTGGTTCAAGTACAGGAGAAATGCCAGATATGACCACAAACATTCCTTACCTCCATCAGTAATGAATGAAATTAAACCCATATTTAGAGACCTTTGTAAAGATACCTTGTTGAAGAAATGTCTTCATGGGGAAACCCAAAATTAAGTGAATGTGTGAATTCTGTCACTTGGAACCGGTTACCGAAAACTGTATTTGTTCAGCTTACAACCCTCAAATTTGGTATTTATGACGCTATTTTATGCTTCTATGATGGTGTAATTAGAAAACTGGATGTTTTAGAATTATTGGGCATAGAATCTATTGGAAATACTGCAAAATCCTTGATGCTAATAGATAAAGAGAGAATCTGGAAAGCAGATATTGCTAATTTAAAATGCACAAAAGAAGCAAGACAGAAGAGAATAGGGACCGAGAGAAGAAAAGATGATCAGTATGATTCAGATGATGCTCAGTGTGGTGCAGGAAAATATTAGTGGTCAGTAATTCTCATCAATAACTATACTAGAATTGCAATATTAAACTATAAATTGATTTTTCTCAAAAATACAGTGTTTTACTTTCAGATACTATTATTTGATGAACTAATGTGGTTAGAAACATGAAATTTTGTCAATTTGTACTGCAGATGGTTATAAGTTATTAGAAGTAAATTGAAAACCAACAAACAATCAGAAACTGTTTTATAATAGAATGTACAAGAAAAAGTTAAATTTTACTAGTGAAGGAATAATTTTTTGTCTTCAAAACCATAAGACGTATTATGTTCATTTTACTTGTGAATTGAGACATATTCTGTTGTATATATGCAGTAAAAATTTCATTGTTTTATCACTTATAGTTCTTTTGAAAAGTGTAAGTATTAAAAGGGTAAAATAGCATTGGCAGAATAGGGATCGAAATTGTCTTCCATCTCCCCTTAAGTGCGGAAAATATCAATAGCTTCTCATGGCAGTCTTTAGCGCGCCTTCATTCATGTGGCTCTAAAATCAGTCACTAGACTGAAGTGACGGCCGAAAAAACACTATGTGTTCCTTGGTACACTATCCTCTAGGTACAACTTTCTCGTTATACAAATGGAAATTACATTTATTTCGCACAATTTACAAGCTTTCCGAGGTAGAGGACGCACGTAACAACAAATCAGCTCTTTCTGCCCTTCCCTTATCAAGCGAATTAACATATCCTACCAGAGTTGTCTTCTAATGCTTGAGCTTCCTCCCATTGTGGACGTCGTTGCCGTCATCATCATACACAGCCTTGAAACGCGCAATAGCAGCACACCATACGTAGGCGACTGCAACACACTCACGAGAAGGAAGGTAATCACAACCCCCCCTCCCCCCTGTAACGGCACCCCGTTTGCAATGCAAACGACCAGCTACTGCACTGAGCTATGCTTCAGTGCTGCAGGCGCTGATATGAATCAGCAGTAGCACCAAGTCGAAGCAGTATTATAGGGATTTGCATGCTGGCAGTGGGCCCTACTGTAATTGGTTGTTTCAGCGTCGGTTTCTGGGTATGCAAATAATTGGTAACATCTATTTCACGTAATCTGAATTAGTATCAGCTCTCGAAATCCATGTCGGTGGATGAGGTTTAACATTATCAGATTTTTATGTAATAGACTCTCGGGACACGCCCTGAGCTGTACGAAGACAACGGCAGTAAATGACGTAAAGGACGCGATTGTATCTGCTAATTAGTCGTACTTCGTGGAATTCATACCATCCTTTGTTTAGAATTCGGTTAACTGTATTTGGCAAAAGTCGATATATTTTGTAAATGTAAATATCATGGCGTCAAATAGATTCACGTTCCTTACCAACTGTATTAAGCATTTTATTCGTAGAGCGTAAGTACAGAGAACAGAATCAAGGGGATTCACACCGGACTTCAGCATTTGACGATAACAGCGACGAGTAGTATAATGGGCATAAAAACACCTTCATGTAAAAAGCCAGTCCCGGAAAGACACGGCACTTCAAATGGTTCAAATGGCTCTGAGCACAAGTGACCCTTTATCTCTTCGAGTATGGCTCTTGCACGGAATAGCTTGTGCGAGCGCGCATACACAGAGCAAATGAAATTTCGTGGACTACGCACAGAAGTAGGTTTTCGGCTTGGGAGAGTCTATTTGCAAGAAGTGGTGGTACGCGGTGGTGTACGCGATTCAGACCACTTGCTGCTACCCGCATCGCTTTTTCTGCTTGTGTCAGTGTCTTCGAAAGTGGGGGATAAATAATGCATCTAATACCGGCGCGTGAGATAACTTTTAACGAGCTTCACGTCATGCACTGCAAAGCAGTCGAATAAATACGTATTCTGATGAAGACTGTAGAACTGTTTCTCATGAAATGTGGAAAGATAGATGCGATCGGAAGAACGAAGATAATTATATTAATAATCAATCATTTGGAAGCGATTTATTCGTAACTACGAAGCGGAAATAAGTTCAACAGGCGATAGTAGGGACAAATAATTATAAGCTTGTGCAATAATGAATAAATATACTTGTAGACATGACTGGTTTCCTTAATTCCATTGCTTGGTTGGTTTTTGTGTCTTTATCTTACGGCGAGTGTTCTGAAGCGAAGATGATTTTTAACACCTAGAATAGTATTCCTTACTCAAGTCAAATGAAAAAAGTAGCGTACGCTGTTCTTCTCTATTCGGGTCTAAGTATTCACGCAAATAGTCATTTTCAAGCATGAACCTTGTGAAGATAAACTGAAAACTGTTCTTTTTGCTGAGAACCAGGAATCTTACCTAAAATTACCGGAACTTTCCAAGGAGGTGCCAGATCATTTCCACATTAGTATTTACCAGTCACTGCCTGGATTTAATTTGTGGATTCCATAGTATATAATTTTATCAATAAATAATATCTTGATTAAGTATGGGAGCAAGTTTTATTCATTTCACTTAGAGTCTAACTAAGACTGAAAACTTTAGGTAAGTTTCTTAACTTAATTTTATGGATCGTTGAAGAATGAAAGAAGATAGTGTCGAATATTTAGGAAGGTATGATGAGACTGTTAGGACAGACAGAAAGGAAGAACGAAAGGAGGCGGACAAAAAAGTATACAAGACTGGTGTGAAGTGTGGATGGGAATTTGGGAAAGGGTCGGCTGAGCGATTGTACTTCATTCAGACTGAGGAGATTTTTGCAAAATCAAGCTTATGAGTATCTTAATTAAGTTTATAACTATAAATTTGCCTCTCTAGTGTAAGATTAAAAAATCGGCTCTCATAAGAAATTTCCATTGTTCGATTTTTAATAAAAGGCTTTTGATTTAAGAGTTTTCCAACCACTAGAATAAAGCAATGTGATGGAAACACAAATGATAAAAATAGGAGAAACATAATGAAGTGACCGACTGAAAAACGGAAACAGGAAGAAGCTTAACTGGGAGAACCTGGGATCGTGCACTATGCAGTATGGCAGAGGAAGATCTGTCCATATACGTTACGTTTTGTGTGCAGAGTGCAGGGTAACTTGTTCCACAGGCAGACAACAGCAACAGAGACGGAGTTGGCGAAGGTTTCTTGTTTTATTGATGTGCACAACTAAGGGACTTAAGTGAGATTTTGTGTTTCGATTATTAAGAGATGATACATACTTAATCTCTAATGCAATGCACTTGGATGTATGTGCACTGTGGAGCCGATGAAACAAAAATAGTGTGTGGTAGTCACTACAGAGCAGAAACAGAGCGAGTATGAGTCAAATGTTGCGGGCTGCATACTTTACAAACAGAGGTGCAGCTGTTACATCAGCGCTAATGAGCTTCCTTCGTTCCTGCTATAGTTCTGCGAGTGTGATGAGTCTTAAACTGTGGTGCTGCGGTCACTTCATACTAGTGGTGGTAGTAGTAGTAGTAGTAGTAGTAGTAGTAGTAGTAGTAGTAGTAGATTTATTCATCCGTAGATCTCTTTTTACAAGGATATAGGACATGTCAGAGTATTAACAAGTTTGATCAATTTAAAATAAGTTAATTCGTTTACACATATATTTACAGACTTGTAGTAAGAGACAATCATTAGATTTAGTCCTGGTATATAATACTTTTTTCCAAATAACTTATTAAATAATGAATTCCACAATTTTCACTCATATCTCACTATCAATCACTGCACACACCATACACATATTGTTTCATAACACTTCACTCACTACACACACACACATACACATACTGGTGATCTCTGGGCCCATTTTCTGTACCGCAACTTCCCATTTGCTATCCTAAAAAGCTGAGTCATCATCCCTCCATAAAGAGTGAGGTGTCGAGCTCAGAAAGAGGATGGGTTGTTAGTATTATGCTATGCATAGCTTGGGGGTGAGTATTTGTAGAAAGGAAAAAAGAAGGAAGAAAACATAAAGTGAAGATGTTATGTGAAATGTTGCATGTTTCATAATCATCATTATTATTATTATTATTTATTTGTATAACATTTTTAATCAAACTCCTACTCTGTTATATCTAAGTAATCCTTCAATGTATAAAATGCATTGCGAAACAGGTACTTTTAGGTGCCCTTTTAATAAGTGTATTTTTGGAATTTATTTAATCTTTTTTCGTAATTTATTGTACAGTTTTATTCCTTGGTAGAAAATGCTATTTTTGAGTTTTATGTTTAGTTCTTCTTGGTACATGTACGTTGAATATGTCTGTTGCTGCATAGTCATAGACAGAGCTGTTTCTGCAGTAGCTACCAATGTTATTTTTGATGTGTACAACTGGCGGGTAAAAGTTTTCACATGTAGCAGTTAAAATCCCCAGTGTTTTGAACAGATCTTTACAAGGAGCTCGACTAGTATTTTTGGTTATTATTCTTATGCCTTTTTTCTGGAGTTTGAAAATTGTGTTCATATTTTGTGCTTTTGTCCCCCCAAAAAGAATGCCATAGGTAAGAATTGTATGTACATATGTATAATATGCAGCTAAAAGACGCTGAATGTTACATACTGATGATAGGATTCTAAGGGCATAACATGCTAATGACATTCTGTTTGCAAGTACCTTTGTGTGTTCACGCCACTTCAACTGAGAATCAATATTCATTCCTAGAAATTTTTCATTTGTTACACAATCTATAGAGGTGCCATCTACATTTAATTTAACATTCTCATTTTTCCTCTTCAAATTGAAATTCATGGCATTAGTTTTCTTTATGTTCAATGTCACTTTATTGCTTATTGACCGATCATAAACTTCCTTGAGAGTTTCATTTGTTTTCTCGACAAGGAGTTCTCTTGTTTTCTCAGTGTCATCAGCGTAGAGAATGATCGAAACCAGTCATTAGCTACTCCTCTTATTCCTAATGCTTCTAATTTATTTAATAGAATCTTGTGGTCGACTGTATCAAACGCCTTAGAGAGATCCAAAAATATGACTGCGACACACTCATCTTTCTCAGTAGCATCAAGTACAACTTTTGTGAATTCTACTATGGCTGACTCCGTATTTTTGCCACTTGTATTTATTCAGGTAATTCATTAATCTGTCTTTCATAATTGCTTCTATTATTTTCGAGAATGCTGACAGCATTGACTGGTTGGCTTCCTGAAGCATGCATGACTGTAAGCCTAGTCGGGACTTACTGTCTACCGGGAGATGAGTACACAATCTTGCTGATTGATAAAATGGCACTGACAAAGCGAAGTAACCGATGACCGACATCAGATGGCCTATAACGAAGCTTTGTTTTGTGAGGCGAAATTTAACTCATGCAAAGAACAGAATTACAGACGTGTTCCATTAGAGAAGGAGTGATATCTGAAGTGTTTCATGCTATAGACCATACTTCAGACGAAAACACACAAGTTTCGTCCAGTGCAAACAAAATGGTCGTATTACTGTTTATTCCACCTCCACCACGAGAAAACGTATGTGCTACGTCAAACGGAAACTGGGCTCAGAGCAATGCGCCTGCTACATCGTTGCGACAAGAAAGTGCGCTATTTCTGTGTTCATTTGGTCATTGTAACTTGTGTTTGTGGACTAAAAGCGAGTTGTGTAGCTTATCATAGATTTCTGTAATTTATTTTCGTAATTAATCACCATTTCGAGATTGCTCTTCATTTTCATGTCACTTTTTCGTTACAGACTCAATAACGCCCCGAAAGTGTGTACACGTCACTGTAATTCTTACACATTTTCTAATAGGTACTAAATGTTACAATTAATTTACAATAGTCTTAAAAAAGTTTTACCTATATAAATGTATACACAGAAAAATATTCATTGCTAACCGATCGGTCATTATATTGGTGTATAATAAAAGTCATGCCCAATGGTTGCTTCTCTCATTTGGGCATGTCTACCATTTTGTGACATTTCAACTTGTTCTTGAGAATGGCTATGCAGGACGAAACTGTGATTCGGTGAGATAAATGAACAGAAATTTACAATTTAATGGCGGAAATTTCTTTCAAAACGGTTGCGTGTGGCGCGGGAATGCGTTGAGGCCCCTATTCTAATTGCGAACTCGAGAGTCCCGCTCTCCTTTCTGAGCGAGTCGAGTCCACTTCTATCCAACAACAGACTCAGGTGACGATAGGGCTATGGCGGGTACACGGAACGGTAAGTTTTGAAATGATGTCACATGATTCACTGGCAGGTTTAAAGCGAGTATACGGACATCATTTCTGACGTCTAATAATCATTAACTTATTGGCCGTAACCAAACTAACTGCACGTATGAAGCACTGATATTGTCAAATTAATGGAAAGTTTCTGTGTGAATGAAACAGTTAGTACGTAGCAAATTTCGTTTATTTTTCAAATAATGAGCTGCAGTTCTTATTAACATCCAGATTTGAAACGACCACCGTCGATACAAACACCAACGCATTTTGTCCACTCCAAACTCCTTTCGAACGCATAGGTGTTCAGTATCTCTTACATATCTTATGCCTTTGCATTTGTAGTGCACTAGGTTTACTGTGGCTCGCGAACATAAGTCAATGAATTTTTATTCTTCTTCTCTCGAACTGTCACTGCAGCAAAATGTGTATAATATCAGAATTTCTGATACAGAAAACGTAAACATGTGTTTTCCCTGGAATGTCAGTCTTGACATATGAAACAGCAGCGTTGTATCGCTTTATGGCGGCCAGTTTGTTTCCACACTGTCCGTGTACATACGTACCCCAGTGATGCCGTAAATCATTGACGTGTGGCGTTCTTTCAGCTACGTTTGACTTGAACAAACACAGCCCGTTGTTATATGTAAGCTTTGTTTAAACAGGACGTGGCTGATACGTTCTGCTCCGACTCATATTTACTAATTGTGTTTTGGAGTGTGCTACATTCAGTCTTACCAGCAGCCTCCAACAGGTTCAGTATCTCCACTCTGTATCTTGGCCTCGCTGCAAATGGAAACTGAAAACAACACTGTAACCACAGGTATACTTTGTTTACCAACTAGTGTTTGTTCTAGCTTCTCTCAACGCCTTATAAATTTATTTCCTAGAATGATTCTCATCAATGGAAATTTAAATACCATTTCCGAATGTCTTTTAAAACAATCCAGTTCGGTGGCTTATAATTTAGTCGTTCAGTTGTGATATCTGTCAGGCCTAGACGTGTAAAACTTCCGTGTACTATGGTAGACTGACGTAAGTAAGAATAGACTGCAGTAAATCTCCTAGTAGCTTTAGTCAGTTAAGGTCATACCCTCGTTATCTGTTAGGTGTGTTGCATATCTGTTGGGCATTACGTCATATTAATCAATTTCTCTGCGCAAGTAACCAATATCTTACTAGATTCCCCTAAATACCAGAAGTAGTTAACTGTATAGAAAGTGAGTGAGGACATATAAAGGGCTGGGTATCTTACAGAACATTTTTGTTCTACATAGTCATCCTTCCGACTGTACCTTACGAATAAACAGTATTTATAACAAAACTGAAATTGTCAACATTTAATTCAGGTTTCATTCGAAAATTGTTGCTCTGTCAAATTCACAGTATTGATGAACGCTGGTGGTGTAACTCCAGTTGGGATTAACTCAGCTGATTAAGATTATGAAGTATTATACAACTAATTCACAATTTCATAATATCTATAAACTAGATAAATTCTTGAGGACAGGCTGTGTTATAATTCGAAGTGAAATTACATGACTAAGTTGAACTACGAAAATAAAATTATGAGCTTACAGAAGTAACATTGTTACACGGGGAAATCATTTTCCTTTGAAGACTATTGAGAAAATGAGACTGGGAAATAGTGGAAGTTGTTCTTTTGCCCCTGTTAATAATTCACAAATGGAGATGTTAGTTTTTCTTACGACTAACAGGCCATATGAGGAAGTCTCAGATATTTTCTAAAGGTGTCAACATAACAATGAATGTTGTATGTGTACATGCAACATGACACATGATGCATGATGCATGACCAATGAATCAGCTAGTACTGTAAGACCTATCAGAATGAGCTCTAAATGAGACCATTTTCCTCAAAACTGTAACTGCTGCTTCCATTTCACATTAAGTTATATAACTGGCCCCTTCTCCTTTTCATAGCACTTGGAGTTTCCAACGTATAGAACACAATATATTGTGAAATAACTGTACTGACATGGTGTAGGCAAACTATGATTTCTATTTGTATTATAACACCGTAATCTGTTATTGGTTCTTATGTACCATGTGCTACATCAGTACCGTTTTATTTATAGACTGATGGGCATGCCCCATTAAAAGGCCTGACATTGACTCTTTTTATATATATATATATATATATATATATATATATATATATATATATATATATATATATATAGTGTGTGTGTGTGTATGTAAGTGAAAAATCATTTGTTTTAATTTTTTGCCATTCTTCATTATTTTATTCTAGTTACTGGTAGAGAGATGGTGATGGTTCGGTAGAAGTACTAAACGATGAAATGAAAAAAAGGGACAACTTTGTATTGACTCTAACGTAGCAAGTCCTACAAGCAATCATACTATGGTGGTATACTTCTGGATACTTCTTAGAGGAGTATATGCAGTTCTTTTCATCATATGGAATTTTATTAATGCAAAAGTTAAGAAATGAGGTTTGAAAACTGTTGCATGAATAACAAGTACCTTACCAACGTCAGTGGAAAGATCACTGACCATTTTCCTGTGTGTTTCAGTCACGGACTTAAACATGCATCAGTATCACAAACTTAATCATTTTAAGTGGATATGTATCCTTTTACTGTGCCGTAAGAAGTGACTAGTACGCAATGGAGTCGTTTCACTATGACGAAGGTCTGATGCTGGCAGCACGATTACATGCAGTGCATGAAACGTCGTAGCATGACGTGCTGTCTGTACTTATCTTGAGTCAGGTGCTGTGTTCAAACGACTCATGTCGTCATCGTCGGCAGAATAGTCGATTTTTACGACCAGCAGCAATTGGCAAGGTAAGCTTATGTTACAGTGGACGCAGCTATTGTGAAAAACACAAAGCGTGAACTTCTCGCGTGTTTTGGTGATGAAACCGCCGCGCGACATGAGAAATGGCACCTTTGTGAAAAAATGGCGTGGAAACGGAAGACCGACACGTGATATAGACATAAGGGGTGAGAGGAGTTGCGTCAGAATCGACCGATGCAGCAGTGGTAGCTGTATACCGCTGTAATAAACAATATGTGCGTTCACAATCGAACAGAGACAAAGGGATTCTCGCTACACCGATACTCGTAATAAACCAAGATACAACTCGTAACAGACTTCTGTTGGCGCAGTAATTTCTCAACTGTACCATCATTTGGAAAAAAAATAACCCACGATGGAAGCAAAACAACCTACGGTAGTAAAATAATCAATGACGGACGAAACAAGGAGGACGTAAAAGACGTTGGCCAAGTGCCTGTATAACTCGCGCTCTCTGGGTTCCATACAAACATAATATGTATGTTAACAGGTCACCCATCCAGAGAATCGAGAATCTTGACGATTTTGGCGTGTTATTGGTATCGATACTAGCAAATTGTAAGTCTCGGGAATTTCAAGTCTTTTGAGAATGTTTTAATTTCAAATTTCAGCATTTTGTGTACTTTGTCATTTACTTTTATAATACCTGAGAAAACGCGATGTTGACAGATGGATAGACATACAGACAAATTGCTAATAAATGATAAAAATATCGTTTTCCTTTAATTAGCTAGATATTAACTATTTTCGGATTTTTCCATTGCTCGGTTGGGAAACCTTGCAGCTTCCCAAATTACATGTTTCCAAGTCAACGGGCAATAAGCAGTAGGTTCTGATGAGCCTGCGAGTATTAAAATATGTAACATAAATGGCGGTGTCTTTTAATTACACTGACTTAAAAGCTTACATTCCTTACACGAACAAAAGACTGTATATCGTAGCGCGTGAGATAAATTTTAACTTGATACGTCTACCTGCTAGTGTGGAAAATAGGTTTCAGTACACAGTCAGGCAATAGGACAACAAAGTGATCCTATAACAGACCCGTTTTTTACCGACTGAGGAATGTAATCCTAAAAGCAGACTAGTATGATCAAAAGTAGGCCTTAATTTGAGGAAGATATTTCTGAGAATGTACATTTGACGCTCAGCATTGAATGTGTGGGAATTATAGACTATGGGGAAACCGAAAGAGAGGGCAATCGAAGGGTCTGGCACGTAATGCTAGAGGAGAACATTGAAAAATTAGATGGACTGATAAAGTAAGGAATGACGATGTTCTTCGCAGAATCGCATATAGGCAGCAACTCTGTCTCTCCCTACTCAACCACTGCTCCCCTTTCGTGCCCCTCGAATCTTATAACTGCAATCTGGTTTCTGTACAAATTGTAAATAGCCTTTCACGGCCTGTATTTTACCCCTGCTACCTTTAGAATTTGAAAGAAAGTGTTCCTGTCAACATTGTCAAAAGTTTTCTCTAATAGTACAAATGCTATAAATGTAGGCTTGCCCTTCCTTAAGCTTTTTTCTGTGGAAAGGGCCACTATTGCCTCGCATATTCCTATATTTTTCCGGAATCCAAACTGATCATCCCAGAGGTAAGTTTCTACCAGTTTTTCCGTTCTTCTATAAAGGATCCGTGTTAGTATTTTACAGCCGTGACTTATTAAACTTCTTAGTTCGATAATTTTCACTCCTCTCATCATCTGCTTTCTTTGGAATTGGGATTATTATATTCTTTGTGAAGTCCGAGGGTATTTCACCTCTCTCATAGATCTTGTTCATCAGATGGAAGAATTTTGTCATGGCTGGCTCTGCCAAGGCTTTCAGTAACTCTAACGGAATGCCGTCTACTCCCAGGGCATTGTTTCGAGTGAAGTCTTTCAATGCTTTGTCAAATTCTTCACGTATTATATCTCCCTTTTCATCTTCCTCTATGTCCTCTTCCATTTCCATAATATTTTCCTCAAGTACATCTGCCTTGTGTAGACCCTCTATATACTCATTCCACCCTTCTATTTTTTTCTTCTTTGCTTAGAACTGATCCCCCACCTGAGTTCTTGATACTCGTACATGTGGTTCTGTTTTCTCCACAGATCTCTTAAATTTTCCTGTAGGCAGTATCTATCTTAGCCCTAGTGGTATACGTTTCTACATCTTTACATTTGTCCTCTAGCCATTACAGCTTAGCCATTTTGCACTTCATGTTGATAACATTTTTTAGACGTTTGTATTCCCTTTCGCCGGCTTCATTTATTGCATTTTTATATTTTCTCCTTTCATCGGTTAGGTTCAGTATCTCATCTGTTACGCAATTATTTCTACTAGCCCTCGTCTGTTTCCCTACTTGATCCTCTGTTGTCTTCATTATTTCATCTGTCAAAGCTACCCATTCTTCTTCCACTGTATTTCTTTGCCCCGTATTCGTCAATCGTTCCCTAATGCTCTCTCTGAAACTCTACACTAACTCTGTTTCTTTCAGTTTATCCAGGTCCCATCTCCTTAAATTACAACCTTTTTGCATTTTCTTCAGTTTTAATCCACAGTTCATAACCAGTAAATCGTGGTCAGAGTTCACATCGGCCTCTGGTAATGTCTTACAATTTAAAATCTGGTTCCTAAACCTCTGACCATTATATAATCAATCTGAAACCTTCCGTTGGCTCCAGGTCTATTAGACGTATACAACCTTCTCTCATGATTCCTAAACCAAGTGTTAGCTATGATTAAATTTTGCTCTGTACAAAATTCTACCAGGTGACTTCCTCTTTCATTCTTTTCCCCCAGTCGATATTCACCTAATACTTTTCCTTCTCTTCGTTTTCCTACTACCGAATTCAAATCCTAATTATTATTAAATTTTCAGCTCACTTAACAATCTGAATAATTTCTTTTATCTCATCATACATTTCCTGTCTCCTGCTCACCTGCGACGCTAGGTGGCATATAAACTTGCACTACTGTGGAAGCTGTGAGTTTCGTGTCTGTCTTGGCTACAATAATGCGTTCACTATCATGTTCATAGTAGCTTATCCGCGTTCCATTTTTTACTCATTATTAAACCTATTCATGAATTATCCCTGTTGGACTGTATTTATAACCCTATATTCACGTGGCCAGAAGTCCTTTTGCTCCAGCCAACGAACTTCCATAACTCCTACTATATAACATCAAACTATCCATTTCCCTTTTTAAATTTTCCAACCTACCTTCCATTCCACGCTCCTCTCATAAGAAGGCAGTTTCGTTTCTCCTGATAAAACTTCCTCCTGAATGCCCACACCCCGCATATATGAATGGATGACTATTTTACCTCTGGAATATACAACATACAGTAGACCTGTATGCCCTCGGGAAACATTACGGCTGTAGCCTCTCTTCAGGAACCACGCGTTCGTCTGGCCTCACAACAGATACACCTCCGTTGTGGTTGCACCTACGGTATGGATATCTGTATCGCTGAAGCATGCAAGCCTCCCCACCAACGGCGAGGTCCATCGTTCATGAGGGGGGGGGGGGGGGCGAAGGGAGGGAAGAAAATTGGAATACATACAACAAATAATTGAGGACGTAGATGGCAAAGTGCTACTCTGAGTAAAAGGATAGCACTGGAGACGAATTCGTGGTGAACCGCATCAAACCAGTCAAGCGACCTACGACTGAAGAAAAGTCACTTAGCGAGCAGGACTTTCATTTTCTTGACCTTACACAGGAAGATGTGCACGTCGCGATATTGCGAAACGTGGCGACAGGAAGGGCATCCGCACACTATTGTGTTTGTTTAATCCGTGTGAGAGTGTCACCGAGATACTGAAGGAACTGACCTGGCAGACTCCTGAAGATAGACCTAAACGAGAAAGTTTGTTAACAAAGTTTCAAGTAATTGCTTAAATGATGACCCTAGGAATATATTACTACCCCTCCGTATCACTCATATAGGGATCGTGAGGATAAGATTATAATAACTACTGTACGCACAGAGGTATTCAAACACTAACTGTCCCAGCGCTCCGTACGTGAAGGGAACGGGAAGAAATCGTAATAACTGGTACAATGGGACTTACACGCTCCCGTGCACCCCACGGTGGTTTGCAGAATATAGATGTGGATATGGATGTGGATCTAGAGGTAGATTTGCAACCCTATGCCGCTAGAGGGCTTAGAAGTGTATTGTGTAACAAGTCGGTGTGTAACGTAGCTGTATCGGTGTATGACAAACAGCGTGCTGTAATCGGGCTACGTACATGGAGCATCCTCTTCTTCAGCATACAATATTAGGCCATTCACGAGCGTTTGATTTACCAGCTAGTCTCGATTTCGCATCGTGCAGCGTGAGCTCCACATATTTGCCTTCAAAATTAAATTTTCACGTAGGTCTATTGTCCTGCGGCGAGATTTACATACTTCGATGTCAAAATACGTTTTACACGTTTTTCAGATATCTACTGGACAAAAACATGAGTAAGTATTACAGTAAAGCTATAGGTAATAGCAGAACCAACAAATAGGCGATCATGGTATTTCTGCCAGTTTCGTTGCAATATTTTTTCACTTACGAATTTTGTACCTACGGAAAGTGACTGTCTTGATCTCTCTCTCTCTCTCTCTCTCTCTCTCTCTCTCTCTCTCTCTCTCTCTCTCTCTCTCTCTCTCTTGTGTGGCTGCTTGCCATCGGGTGCAATACTTTTTAGTTGACACCATTGACGTACTTCGCGCGTCAGTGACTATGAACTGATGATGACTACACCGAGACCCCGAGCGGAGAAAATCCCCACCCTGCCGGTAACCGAACCAGTATCCGTTTCGGTTTGCATCCAGCCACGCTGACTGATCCAACAGCTACGGTTGGTTCCTAATATGTCCTACAATATGCCAAATGTAATGCGTTTTGTTTATCAGTCCACAATTTAGAGGTCTTGTCTGAACAAAAGAAACATAATAGAAATGCAACGCTATAACAGTATATTCCGAACGAAAGTAGCAAACGAATTAAAAAATCTGTAGTTCAGTTCAGGATTCATGAACTTAAACAAGGAAGAGTAAACACATCATCTGCGAATGTACTGGAGGAAACTAATTAGAGAAAGATTGGAAGGCAGGATTTATATCAACAATTTATCAGAAACGAAAAAGGAATAGTCTAAGAATTATAGAAAAATAACAGTAATTAGTATATTTAGCAGCCTTTGTGAAAGGATCTAAAAACGTTTTTAGTGGCAGAACAGAGGCCGAAGAACAAAGTTGGCTTCAGAACAGGAAGATCAGCTAGAGACCATATAGTTTGTTAGCAACAAATACGTGGAAAGAAAAATATTCGAAATCAGCTCCTTCACTTAGTATTTGTAGACATTGAAAAGGCATATGGTATATACCTTAAGGCAGGTTATTGAAAGGTTTGAAATGAATTTATGTTAATCTAGTCATCATTAAAGCAGCTCAGAACCTATATCACCATTCTGTAGCGCGAATAAAATACAAAACCTCCTGCCACCTGGATTTAAAGTTACAGAGTCACTACGTCAGGAATGCAGCCTATCACCTACACTTTATAAAATACTTGCAGAAAAACTGTTCCAAAATTGTAGGGAAAAAATGTAAACGTCAGAACATGGCAGTCCCAATAAATGACAGTGCTACACATTCACTTCAAATTTCTGATAAACAGCTAATTTTGGTACAAGATGAGGCAGCCATTGAATATATCACCAAGAAATTAGTAGAGAAATATAGAAAACAAGGGCCCAGAGGTTAACATAAATGAAATAGAACACACGCAAATAGCAGGAATACAATCAAAAATTAACGTTGGAAGACGCGATGGAAATGTTTAGACATACAGAAGAGTTCAAATATGTAGAAGTGCAAATCACACAACACAGTAAGTAAGGTAATGAAACTAATTTAAAATAAATGCTGGAAAGTTCACTACTGGAACATTAAATGATTTTTACGTGGGGACAACTGATCAGAAAGGAAATAAAAGAAAAAATCTTCGAAAATATTACTGGAACTATTAGGACTATAGATCAGAAACGTGGAGTTAAATCCCAATTAATGAAAGACTGGTGGCAAGTGAGATGAACTTTTGGAGATGTCAGTGGGTAAATCGAGATGGGAAAGAGCTAGAAATGAAGTTATCAGGAAGAAAATGGGTGTCACAAGATCGATTATTGATTGTATAAGAAAAATAATTCATATATTACGGACCTACGAAAAGGATGGCGGAGGAGATCTTGTCATCATCCAATGGGAATCACCGGGAAGGAAGAAAACAGGAGAAACGCCTGCTACGATGATGCAAGGAATTCAGCCATCAATTAGAAGAAGAAATATTTAGGAAAATTTATAGTAGATAGGCGCAAATAGGGAATGGACTCTAAATGTAACTGTAAATACATTGTAAAACCGAGAATAATAATAATGAAGCAGTGAAAATATTTGCTTGTACGCACCGTGATACCGACCTATATTCATCTCCATAACCGTATGGTATCGATATACATCAGTCCTGGAAGCACAAGGATTACTTCAAGACAGACTAACGATCAACAACTAACTGCTATTGTTTGTGAAATTCAGTTCCCTCTGATTCTTCTGATAAATCTTAATTTGGCATCTGCTGTACCCATAGCAAATTTCATGTGGTCGTTCCCTCTTGACTGATTCTAGTGACAGGTCTCGGACCGCATGTTCAGACGATTTTGCATCTTTCCGTCTATTTAGGCATCAAATTACGTGCAAAGACGAGGCATAATATCAAGGCAAAAAATTCAGATGCGCTCAAATTGCCATACAATAAATATGTAGCGACATTTAATGCCACATACAATCGAACTCCGATTTCCTGTTAGTCTCGAGCAGTTGGCTTAACTATTTTTCTTGTTTTTAGGTTTCCGTACCTCAGTCTGTAAAAAGGGAACGCTTATACAATCGCTTTGTTGCCCGTCTCTCTGTCCGACTATTAAGACTCCTTAGTCTCAAGAAAGTCCGCCCCTGGTAGCTGAGTGGTCAGCGCGAAGTGGTCAGCGCGACGGAATGTCATACCTAACGGCCCGGGTTCGATTCCCGGCTGGGTCGGAGATTTTCTCCGCTCAGGGACTGGGTGTTGTGTTGTCCTTATCATCATCATTTCCTCCCCATCGACACGCAAGTCGTTGAAGTGGCGTCAACTCGAAAGACTTTCACCAGGCGACCGGTCTGCCCGACGGGGGCCCTAGCCACACGGCATTTACATTCTGAGGATATCAAGTTAAAACTTATATGGCGTGCTGTCTATAATTTCTTGTCCTAGAACTATGAAGCAACGTTTAACAATACAAGTAAAAGGAAAAATCTGAAATCTGTCAATTTGAAATTATATACTACGAAAAAATATTTTTGTCAGTTTTTGTTAATCCGTCTGTTAGTCTGTTAAGACCCTTTCTTCTAAGGGTAGGTATATAAACAGCAGAAATATGTGACACACTAAGTTCCCTTCCTGGTGTTAAAAATGTAAACTTCTACGCCAATGCAATGCAAAGACGCTGCCATTTATATCACGTTTTCATACTCGCAAATCAACTCATTAAAAGTATACTTCCTGTTGATCAAGAACCACGAAATTTGGCAGGAAGCAAGGTCTCACAGTACAAATAGAGGGAAAAAGTCCGAAAATTGTGAAATAGTAATTATATCGTATAAAAATTCCTATTACTATTACAACTTACATCCGATTCATCATCCGTCAAAAGAATAATGTAAAATTATTACTGCATGTGAACATAAAACTTAAGTTGTTGTCATATTGTAGTGAGTAAATAAAAAAGCATTTTATTAAATCTCCTCTTCCTACAAATATAAACTGAAGTCAAATACAGTTGATATTCCTGAAACATATTGAGTCTCGTCTTGATCTAATACAATGATGTAGGCCAAAGCAATAAACATTATTCGTACCATTGTCAAGAGTTTAGAAGGGGAAGAGCAATGGGCTGAATCGTGAGTTTGTTTGAATTTGCTCCCATGATGCGGATGTACTATTGCAGCCCCTGAAGATCTTGTGACAGTGTGGCGTAACAGCTAGGGCATATGTCTAGGAAGCAGGAGACTCAGGTTCAAAAGACAATGCTGGTACAAATTTTGATTCATTGCTTGGGTCTGCACCATTAGCACAGACAACGGTAAGCGTCAGTATGTTTGAGGAATATCAACTATAGACGGCTGCGGTGGCCGGGCGCTTCTGTCCGGAACCGCGCGACTGCTACGGTTGCAGGTTCGAATCCTGCTTCGGGCATGGATGTGTGTGACGTCCTTAGGTTAGGTTTAAGTAGTTGTAAGTTCTAGGGACTGATGACCTCAGATTTTAAATCTCTTAGTGCTCAGAGCCATTTGAACCATTTTTATCAATTATATTTAATTAATATGTCACCTGTCTGGGGTACAGGAAAGATTAACCCCATTTCGATCACTGCTAAGGTGCTATTCCAATATTGGAGAGTCTTATAAATACCGATGCAACTTTAGGTAGGTAGCAACGGCCTGAGGTGTAAATATGAATTTTTATCGGTGAGGGAGACATATTAGTGTAGTCAGTGCATCTATGGTATCTGTAGTGCAAGCGTGGTGTAGCAAATAGCGCATCTGCCATGTAAAGGGAAGAACGAGGTTTGAATCCCGTCACGGGTTTTAATGAAATAAAAAAAATATTTATTTATTTATTATGTAAAAATGAATAAAATGAATGAATGGATTTGAAAATGTGGGGAAATGTTGCTTTAAATATTTTTGTTATTTGCTCTTTCAGTACGAACTTTGTTGTAGAGCCCCTTATTTAGGTGTGGTAATAAAAATTCATTTAGACAGAATTAAGCACATTTAAAATTACGTGAAACTTAGCAACCCTCTCATGCTGATAAATTCATATTAACTCATTAAGAACATTTAGTTGAAAATTGTATAAATTAAAATTTTTACGTATTTCGGCCTTGGCCCACATTTTCTAAATGCAGTGGTTTTTTAAATAGTTACTGTTTTTCTTTCCCGGCGTTAGCTATGGAACACAAGACTGTCTCTGTTAACATAAAATGGTTAAATATTGCCAAGCCGACCTGAACGTTTAATTATCATTGATAAAACACACTTCACTATACGTTTAAGTTATTTGCTTTAGAAATTGAAAGAACCAGCAGATTAACAACTTCAACGTTAATTATCCGCCTATGAATGCACAAATGTAAAACCAGTAATAAATTCCGTCAGCCTCAGGATCGCTGTAAAAGAAAAATATTTCGTAATTCACTGCTAATTTTATCTGCTCCCGATTTACGGGTTTGGTTAATCTTTTTAGCGGAACAATTTTTTAAATGTGCCGCCGCTGCAAATCGTTCGGTCGCGGCACAGCCCAGCAACAACAACGATAATCGCTAAAAATGCAGAAAATTCTTTAAAGAAATATTATAGATGACATGGGCAAGCTAATTTACATTAGTAATACACAATTTTGATAAATTATAATGTATTTAGACCACAACAATAATTAAACTTACATTACTTTGTAATTTCTCCCCTAATGGCGGCTAAAGATAGATACAGACAAAAGAAGTCTACTCATTCATAAAATGCTACGTCACAGGTTCCTTTCTCTCTCTCAGCTCTCGAGGAAGACGACAAAGAATGCACATTATGTATCTCTATTTATACTATTGCTGATTGTTAATGTCTCTTTGTAATCTTACAACATTATTTTCCTCTGTGGCTGTATTTTACATTTTTTTATCGCAGATGTTAACATATTTCGTAATTACATTATGAGTATTGAAATATTATAATCATAAATACATCGAGAATATTATTACAGAAGATATTACAATAATAACGAATGTCCTTTATACAAAATTAAATAATATTTTTTTTTGTTAAGCAATTACAGTACATACGAATTGCTTCATAGGCGTACATAGTACAAGTAAATGTCACTTCATTTTATTAATAGTGGGTGTGTGCTGCCAGGGAACGTTACATTGCCCCCTAGCAGCATTTGGCAAAGAGTTTCTATACTTTGACACAATGGTGCCAGTAACGTTCTTTGCAATTCTGTTTTTTTTTTATGGAATGGCTCTTTTAATTAGTCCCAGGGTTCTATATGTTCATGGCTCCCCCATTTGGGCGAAGGCAGACAGGAAACCTGGGCAAAACTGTGCCGGAGCCCAGCCATCCCAGTTGGTTCATGATTAATCTTGTCTCTTTAACAGTCATTCTTTTGAAATGATTTAGCAGTTTGTCATCAACGGTTACATAATATCACAGTCACATACAGTTCAACGAAAGTTTTTTGTGTGTGTTTAACAACTCGTAATTATCATTTTTGCGATATACTGCAAGGTCACTTCTCCTAGGATATATCAGTTTTTTTTAATCATTTAGTACAACGTCACTTTTCATAATTTTCTCACTACCTACGTGTTACAAATCCATCTCCTACACTTGTTAGTGTTCATTTTCTCTCGTCAGTTTACGGGTACACATAATAAGTGTTCAATGTTTGTCAAAAATCGAGTTCATTGACATGTTATGCAGTTTGTGTAAATATTTTGGAATATGTCAATAATGCTGTAGTTGGTGAGCGGTGCGGAGTGATTGTTGAGCGGCGCTCGGCGCGGCGCGTCGGCTCCGTGTAGGTCACCGCCCCCGGTGTTGACAGCTACGGCGCAGAGAGGCGTGTGGGTGTCTGGTCTGCTACGGGCTGCTGCGGCCGCTGCATGGCTGAAATAGCCGGATGCGCGTTGTATATCAGCTCGCCCGTGTGACATCTTCTTGCACCTCCTCCATAACGATCGCCCCCTTCCTGACAACCTCAGTAAGGCCAACCACTTCGCTTCCCACATTTCCGAGCTCTTCTCTATCCCCGATGATCCCCACTTTGATTATTCTCTTTTCCCCACCGTCATGGAACGTGCCGATACCTCGGTCGCTCCACTTGCTCCTAGCCTTCAGTACTTGGGGCAGTTGCCCCCCTCCGACATAAACACCCCCATCACAGCACAAGACATTAAACTTATCCTCCGGTCCAAACGCAACACGGCCCCTGGTCACGACTGTGTCACGTACCATCACCTTCGCGAAAGCCCCTATTCCTTCCTGACTGTCCTCGCCCATCTCTATAATGTCATGCTCTCTACTGGCTTCTACCCTGACCTGTGGAAGACCTCCAGCATCCTCTTATTCCTCAAACCCAACAAACCCCCTTCTACCGCCTCTTCCTATCGCCCCATCTGCCTCACCTCCGTCTTCAGTAAGGTCTTTGAATCCATCCTCTCCCGCCGTATCCATCAGCACCTTGCTCAACACCACCTCCTCCCCCTTACCCAGTGTGGCTTCCGGCCCTCCTTCTCTGCTGAGGACCAACTCTTCAACCTTGCTCACCTTCTGTCCCTCCAGCTCAACTCCTGTCGCTCCACCATTTTTGTTTCCCTTGACCTCCAAAATGCCTATGACCGTGTATGGCATCCCGGTCTCCTCTTTAAACTCCAAACCTACACCCTGCCTATCAATTTTGTCCATCTGGTCGCTTCCTTCCTCTCGCACCGTCCTTCCTATGTCACCCTCCACAACACCAACTCCCGTATCTTTTATCCCGTGGCTGGTGTTCCCCAGGGTTCTGTCCTCTCCCCTCTCCTTGATCTCTTGTATACAGGTGATATGCCCAAGCCACCCCCACCAGTCCACCTTCTCCAGTATGCTGATGACACCGCCTTCCTGGCTCTCTATCCTACCCTTCAACGGTCTCAACGTACGCTCAAACCCACCTTAACCAGTTCACCACTTGGTGTAACCAGTGGTTCCTCCGTCTCAACCCCTCCGAAATCCAGGCAATCATCATAGGCCACACCACTCGCTCCTTTCGCCTCCATGATTTCTACCTCACCCTTTATGGTCATCCCATCCAGCTCACCCCCACCCTGAAATACCTTGGCCTCACCCTCGACCGACACCTCACCTGGACCCATCATCTCCAGCAGAAAGCCCATTCCCGCCTCCGCCTTCTGAAACTCCTGTCTGGCCGGACATGGGGATTGCATCCTTCTACCATCCTCCACACCTACAAATCCCTCATCCGTCCTATCCTCTGCTATGCTAGCGTTGCCTGGATCTCTGCCCCCACCTGCTTTTACAAGGCCCTCCAAATCCTTGAATGCCATGCACTCCGCGTTGCCTTCCGTATCCGCCTTCCTTCCCCCACACAGCTCCTGTATGAACTGATCCCCTTCCCCCTCCTCCTCCTGTTCCTCCAACATCTCCGCATCCTTTACATTGTCTGCAGGCTTGATCCCCCCCACCCTCTGGTTTCCTCCTTCCCCTCCACCCCCCGCCCATTGCCGCGCCTCTATAGCTGTATCCCTCCCTCTCTCCCCCTCCACACCCTCCATCTCCTTCATCAGGGAAATTTCCAACGCCTCCCCCTCCCAGATGACGAACTTCGCCGTGACATCTACCCTTCCTTCCAACTATAGCCTGGCCTTGTTCCCCCCCCTCTCTCCAGGGCCCCCTTTTTCCTCTTCCCTCCTTCTCCCAGAGCGGATTTTCCTCCTTTCCCCCCCTCCCCTGAGACCCTGCACCCAATACTTGCCTCTTTCCTTCCCACATCCCTCCCTCCCTGGCCCTCTTCAGCGTGCCCCCCCCCCACTCTTCTCCCTCATCTCTTCCCCTCCCTCCCTTCTTCCGGTCTCCCTCATCTCCTTGCGCCTGGCAGATCCTCTGTTTTGATCATCCTCAGTGTGCCACATCAGTGTTGTGTTTAGTGCTGTTTCTCCTGTGCGTCAAGAGGTGTGATTTTAATTGTGTACTGCCTTGAGGTTCCCCGTCAGTGTTTGTTATGTGCCACGCCATCCGACGATACCTTTTATGCTCCAGTCATAATGTGCCTTATGTTCTTTTAACTGTCGCATTGTGTGGCTTTTTGTGTGTGCTGCTTTTAAACTGTTTTTTATGTCCATTTTACAGTCACCCCGTTTTTTGTCTATTGCCTTCCATGATGTTCCCACTTTTTCTATATCTATGTTCACCATATTCTCTCCTTTGTTATTTTTAACTGTCTTCTATTGCTTGTTCTATGTCTTTCGGCTGAAGAGCAGCGCATATGCTGCTGCCAGCCCGCCCCGATGGGGAATTGAAATACAATAAAGAAAAAAAAATCTTCCTGCAGTGCTCCAGCAAACATGCAACAAGTTCACAGACAGTGTACTATCCTTATGGGCATTTTTCCTGCTGTGGGAAAGAACGCACACAGTCATTGGCAGTTATTATTCAGTAGGCCTTCACTAGTCTGGTTTGCACAATGTTTCGTTGTCACAGTAACACGTTTTATGGGCACACAATATTTTTTCAACATGTCATGACTTGTCATTAGTCACACGCAAGTTTTCACCTTAGGACAAAATGTATCTCTGTAGTCAATGCGCTTTCCTGGCGTCCCTTGACACACAAAGAGTTATAGTTTGACACTAACTTGGTCCACCGTCTGTTATCGGCTCACTGTTCGTGTCGTGCTAGTTCATTGTCCACTAGCACACACGGCAATGATACAGTTTCTTATTGCTTGTTCAAAACAACCTCGTGACGTATTGCTGCAGTTTTAACAGTCATTGTCTGTCTCTGCCACACAATACTGCACTTTTGTTTAAGTTTTTTCAGTTACAATGTCCGTTGTGCAATTTTTGTGTAACAGCACATTCGTAACTTCTTTCTTCGGTCTTTACCAAGGTATGTGATAATTGCGTACATGGTAACAAATATTAAAATTTCGTATTAGTTTGCCCAAAAATCATCTATATTTATGTTCGAGTAGATTTTATTTGTGCATTCCAGCCGGATTCAGGCATATTGTTCAATAACTCCTTTGAAATTATGTCTCAGATTACTTGCAAGGTCCTACGTAACTACAGTGTAGTCTCTGTAGGCTAAAATTGACTTGGACTGTATCAGGCTAGTCTTTTTACTGATTCGATCTGCACATGCTTCAATTGAAGCTTCTTTGTGCGTAACATTGCGTTACTTAAATTTGCAATAAGTTTGCCTCCCATGGTGCCCTCGGGTCACTACTGGGTGCATTACTCTCTTTGATAATTCTGGTTTGAAAATAATGTTCTCAGGGTCTCATATTGTTAATATTATTCTGGGTTCGAATCTGTCAATCTGACAGCTACACACCCACACCCACTCCCACCCACCCACACACACACATTTTATATATATATATATATATATATATATATAGAAAAGACTGTACCAAGAAATATTTCAAAATATTTCAAGTGTGACACACATATAGAATATCATGCAGCACCCAAACTAATCACTACTGAAATGTTCCTCCTGACTGATCTGTCACATTTTAACACTACAAATAATTGCACTAATCAGGTTTTCCGTGCAGACATTTAGAGAATGTTTAAGCTAGCACTAATTAAAAAGAAGTCATAACATAAATAATCATAAACAAAAGAGAAAGTCAATCATATTCTTATAACTAAATACTTCTACACTAGTACATTATCTCTACAGATCACACATCGTTAATGTTCATTCATTTCCAAAAGAATGGTGTACCTTTTTACACATAACACATAGGACTATTAGTCATTTACTGTAGGAATATTTTCACATCCTTACGCGGATACAGTCCCCGTACTCTTCCTGAGTGGGGATCTGCTAAGAGATAGCTACTATTTCCTTCTTGGCCCAAGGAATGGAGTATGAGGCTCGACAGTACGTTTTGTGAGGCTTCACCTCGATATTGTATTGATATCCCTTAACAATTCCTGGTCGTTCTGAAAATACATCTGCATAGTTAGATAATAGCTGTACCAATTCCTGCTGTTGCACTGAGTTCATATTTTCGGACTGTGATACTTTGTTCACAAGTGCGTCCACATTTGCTTTTAATTGATCACTTCGTACGTCTGGATAATAGAGATTTTGTCCTAGAGAATGATTGTCTAAATGTAATATCCACTGATTCCTACATCTTATGTTAATAGCAGTACTATTAGGCACAGGTACCTCTTCAGATCTGAGCATGGACAATTCTATCCTCCTACCCGTGTTCATCAAACTTAATTTTCCCCGAGAAAGGTCGATTACTGCGTCCCTTTCTTTCAAAAAATCTACCCCCAAAATGCAGGCTACCTTTAAACCCTTTACTACCAGGAACGAGCATGCTATGGCTTCTCCCCCTATATACATCTCTACCCGCACTTGGAGTTTAATTATTTGTCGCTGTGCACTGATGGCTCCAGTGACTTGGCAATTGTTCACAGGAAAAGTCAGCATACGCTTTTCTTTCCCCAGTACTCTGAATAAGTCCATACTCATGACACTGACAGTAGCACCTGTATCTACGATTGCTTGCACATCAATATTGTTAATTTTGATCTCTATTATCGCCTGTACTTTGTCTTTGTGCTCCTTTATGCACGTGGGTGGTTCAGTTATTAATTCATGTCCCATCTGTACCCCGTCATTATACCTGAGGATACAGATTTCCGATGTTTTGTTCTGTGTCGGGCTGCTCTCACTCCAAACCTCAGCCGACGATGGAGAGCGTATCTCGGCTGAATCGAGTATGTTGGATTATTACTGGTGGATGTGTGTGGCTGCTCTGTGTCGCTGACCGCCACTATGTGTAAATTGTGTAGCGTCGGCCGTCACGGTTGCGCAATTGGCGCATTTTGTGGTGGCGGTCGGTTATTGTCATATCTTTCACTGTTTTGCCGGTCCGGACTGGGCCTCTGTTTCTGTGGCCAAGTTCGGTTTGCATCGTTATAGGTATTGGTGTTTCACGGCCCCTGGCATTTTTCCATCTACTATTGCTTGGTGGGCCTGTTTCATATCGGTCATCGAACCTCCTTTTCCGGTCATCATTCACCGGCGGACTATTGCCGTTCCGGTCTCTACCTCTATTCCCGTTTTGTACATAATCTTGTCTCCTATTGTTACCTCCGCCGTTTCCATTATTTGGTGGAGGCGTGTTATTTCGACCATTTCCCTTCCGTTACTTCTAGCCTGTTCAGAGGCTGCCTTAACTGAATCAGGTCAATTGAGTCCAGAACAGACAAGAAATGTTCCATGTCGTTCTCCGTTATGTGTATAAGTTTTTCCTTTACGTGTATCGCCAAGTGTGATTTCAAAAGTCTGATCAAATCCCGGGATGAAATCCGCTCGTCCCAGTAACGGGTCTTATTAATGTATTTCTCAAAATATTTTCGCAAATTGCCTAATCGTGGAGAATACGGCTCCGGATTCTATACCTATTTCCGTAATCTCTCCTGAATACATGCTGACCAATATTTGTCCAAGAATGCCTTTTCAAATTGCTCATATGTGTCGCAACTGTCAGCTGCTTCGGTTGCCCAGCATCTCCTTGTATGTAAGACATAACGAACTGTATTTTCTGTGTGTGACTCCAAACGCTAGGCAAAATGTTTCTAAATCCCTTGATAAATACTACAGGGTGAACAGATTTTTTCTCCGTTGTAAAGATTTGAAACTGTCGGTTTTTAATCAGGCTTTCTTCAATTACTATTTTGGAGTGACATTTGTTTGTTTCGCTAACATTGGTTGTCTGTTCTGTCTCGCAGTCGCAATTTTTCACTGCTGTATTTATATGCCTATCATTGTTGGACCTGTCTGACGTGACAGGCTTGGGCGTCGCCGTGCAACTATCTGTTTTCCAGCTCCGCAAGACGACAGTTGACATTCCGCTGCCACAGCGGACGCACCGCCCTTGTCAGGCCCTGCTCCTCCTCACTGGAGCCCAAGTCCTTGGCCTCAATCGCGGCGTGCACCTTCTCGTCTTTTCAGTAAATTCGTTTTCAATTTTGTTCGCCTGTTCGGACTTTTTCTGCTCTATTGCTTGACATGTGTCAATTTCTAATTTTTCCATCCTGTTAGCCAGTACACTGATTTTACCCACGATACTGGCGTTCTGCTCTATTGCTTGACATGTGTCAATTTCTAATTTTTCCATCCTGTTAGCCAGTACACTGATTTTACCCACGATACTGGCGTTAGCCACCTGAATATTATCTACCCTTTTGTTCAGCTCTTGCACCGCTTTGGGTATGGTTTCATAGTTTTGTCTCAAACTAACAATCTCATTTTGCATAGCTCCCAAAGATTGCATTAACTGCGCTAGCCCTGCTCTCCCTTGGTCATTTATTTTTAATTTATTTAGGTTCATCAGACTTCCGACTTGTCTGATGCGCCCTCTGACAATCGCTTCATGTCAGAGTAGGACTTACACACAATCGTCCTAAATTATCTGTTGGCTATACTGCAATATTTGCCTTTCAATAAAGTGTCCATCCTCTCCAGCTGCCTCTAGTACTAAGGAAGTTATCTCCTGATGTATTACGTATGTGTCTTCTTGTTGTCACTGTTTTCAAGATATTTATTTCCTCATCGATTAATCGGAGTGTAGCCACATTTCTTTCATCAGTCCATATAATTTTCGACGTCCTTCTGTAGCATCACATCAGAAACGTTTGTATTCTCTTCCTTTCAGCTTTCCATGAATCATTCCGTGTAGAGTTGTGCTTTAGACGTGTATTCTTACAAAATTATTTCTCAGACTTAGGCCAATGTTTAATACTATCAAGCTTCTTTTGGTGAGGAAGGAACTCTTTGCCTGAGCGAGTCTGCTTTTTAAGCTCTCCATGTTTCGTCCATCATACATTATTTTGCTTCTAAGGTACCAGAATTCCTTCACTTCGTCTACTTCATAATCCTCAATGATGATGATGATTTTATCACTATTCAGATTTCTGCTACTTCACGTTAATTTTGTCTTTCCTCGGGTTACTCTCAGTTCATATTTTGTGTCCGATAGACTGTTCATTCCTTTCAGTTCACTCATGATAGTAAGGTTATCAGCAAATCTTATCATTGATATACTTTAATTGTGAATTTTAATCCTAATTGTCATTGATTCATCGATGTGTGGATTGAAAGTAGAGCAGATGGTCTACATTCTTGTCTTAGACCTTTTGTATTTCGAGCTCAACGTCGGTGGTCCTCCATTCTTATTGTACCTTATTGTATCTTACACATACTGCATATTTCCCATATTTTCCTACACTTTACGCCTATTTTACTGAGAATTTCGAATATCTTCTACCGTTTTAAGTTGACGAGCACTTTTTACACATTTTATATCTAGGTGTTTTGATTTTTCTTAATTTTTATTTCCAATACCAAGCGCTACGTCAGAATCACCTCTCTTAAAATCAAGTTGAACCTTATCTAAGAGATCCCGTGTTTTCTTTTCCATTCTTATTTATACTAAACTTGTCAGTAACTTGGATGCATGATATTTTAAGCTGATTATGCGATAACTAGCATACGTATTTGTTCTTGCTATGTTCGCAATTACGTGGATGATTTTTCCTCAACTATGATCTCTTAAGTTATTTTATTTTATTGCATTTTATAATTGAAAACCAAAAATGAACTACGAAATCCTCGTCCTGAAAACTGACAAGAAACGTAAGTCGACAGGAAGTAATATTACCTCACTTCATTTGTTTATTAAACTAAAATGCAATAACTTATTTCTTAAACTAAAATTCGGCCTTCCAGAATGGGATCCGCAATTTCTAAAACTACTTGCTAAACTTGTATTCTCATTTGACAGCTGAAATAATGCTTCTTGTGTCATAGCCGTTAAAGTCCGTCTGTACATACGTATATTCGTACATTCACTGGGTACACTGGATTGCAATCTCTCAAATTCAAATTGTGATACAACCATGAGTAGGAAATTTTGATAATCTTCTGCCTGTTTAGGATGCCATTTATTATGAAAGCAATGCTCTCGAATAATCTTGATAGTCATTGTGTAGGAAGTTCGTATTTGTGTGCATAGTACGCAAAACGAACTGTCAGAGGTGAATAGACATTACGTTTGCAGACTATAAATGCAAACCTGTAGGAGTGGAGTATCTCTTAGATGGTCGTGTAGGTATCAGCCATTCCATCTTCTTTCTAGTCCATTTCGAGACTATGTTCAGGCTCTTACAGACAAAATTATGGGATTAAGTACATGAAGCCCTCAGATATAAACAGTGGATCCAGAATGAGTTTTTCATTCTGCAGCGGAGTGTGCGCTGATATGAAAATTCCTGGCAGATTAAAACTCGAGACTCGAACTCTGGACCTTTGCCTTTCGCGGCCAAATGCTCTACCAACTGAGGTACCCAAGAACGACTCACGCCCCGTCCTCACAACTTTACTTCTGCCAGTACCTCGTCTCCTACCTTCCATATATATAAGGTGGTGTTGTTTCTATTGTTGCCATCTCTTTCTGCGTCCATTCCAGATTCGCAGTCGTCCCTTGTCTAAGAAAAGAAGAGCGATAGTAAGAAAGACTTAATGTTGACTGCAGTGTGAACTCTGCTTTCTTTGATGTCTGAATAATGCAAAATATCGGGTTACAAAAAACTATATATATATATATATATATATATATATATATATATATATATATATATATATATATATATATATATATTACACACAGCCGGATTGGAAGGCTGGAAGCTAGTTTCAACGCTTAAGCAAAATAATTACAGCTCGATCACTGGTCCGCTCGCTCCTTACATTGCCAGGACTCTTAACTCTGTAGAACAAGAACAGTGAGGACTGCCTTTCGCAACAGTATTGGAAGGTAACGCTTAAGCTATAACAAACAGAGGAAAAAAACTCAGGAGATCCACTGTTTCACATTCTCTGTGTAATAGATCCGCGCAAACTGCCGGAGGAATGAAGATTCGAATTTTTATGCTCAATATCATCGAGAAGATTACTTAGCGAAACAATCAAATAAAGGACACTACGTGATCTTGTACTCCTGCTTTCCTTTCACATACAAACAAGATCTGAATCTGGATAAATTCTAAAGTAACGAGAATTCGCTTTTTATAAACATTCAACAGTTTTAATTCCATCAAGAACCGAATTTTAAGGCAAAAACAAAAAAATCATTAAATTTTATTCCAGTCTGAAATGTCTTACGTACCAAATTTTATGTTTACAAACAAAAGATTTTATTTTAACGGTAATAAATGCTGGAGAGTGCCAGTCGAAAAGGAAAAATATGACTAGGGGAAGGGATAAAGGGCAATGAGTCCTTAGAAAAGTTAAAAGTAATAATAATTTTTAAAAAGCACATAGGTATAGGCGACTGCTTTCGGGCACGCAAAATATTTGGGTTTAGATCCTGGATTGGTTCAAAATTTCATTTCTAATTACTGAAAAGGTGTTCAACATTTTGGAATTACCTTTGCATCAAAAATTCGATTTCTTTTCAGGGGGGATCATAAAAGTAGAACTCCCTAATAGTGTTATTATAGCCTTAATTTTACAGTGCTTCTGGTACAGCTTTTGCACTTCACCGGACTGTTTTTGCATGAATCAGGTTTTCAGTATTTCGAGAGTCGCCCTCTAACTTTCCACTTTGTTTAATGGCGCTAAAAATTGTACTTTAGAATTCACGACCCGGAACCGAGCACCAGGGAAGCACTGCTGTGGTACCTTTCCTCAGTTTAGTATGCCGACATGTGAGGATTACTTGTTCCAGCAGGTGTGCGGTAAGGTAAAAAAACAGTTAGGCTCGGTCATTCTGCCTGCACGGAACAAAACAAACACGGTGTTTGTGAAACCACAGGGGATATAGTACGTTCTTGCCACCGGAGCGTCGGATGCTAATGCCAGTCGGCGGAAGCAAAGGGAAACAGGTCTCCTCTACCGGAGCAGGCGGAAGGCTTCCTGCCGGTCAGGGAGGCCTCTGTTTAGCGATGCTAATGTCATGTAAATGGATACTGGCCAGAGTGCCAGCAAACAAACTTTCCCGATGTCACCATATCTTGCTATCATCGACCCCTCTTCACCTTGTTCCGCGACTCTCTTTAGCCGCTGCTGTTGCTGGAAGAGGCAAAAACCTGACCGGCGCTTCTGTTACTGCAGGTTGTAGGAAATTCCAGTACGCGTATTTGCTTCGCTGCAGGAAACAGCAGATACCAAGACGAGACACGTGGTGCAGATATACAGCGTTATTTACAAGTAAACTATGTAAACGAAAGTATCCGGATATCTGACTAAAAATTACTTACAAGTTCATGGCGCCCTCCATCGGTAATGCTGGAATTCAGTATGGTGTTAGCCCACCCTTAGCCTTGATGACAGCTTCCACTCTCGCAGGCATATGTTCAATCAGGTGCTGGAAGGTTTCTTGGGGAATGGCAGCCTATTCTTCACGGAGTGCTGCACTGAGGAGAGGTATCGATGTCGGCCGATGAGGCCTGGTACGAAGTCAGCGTTCCAAAACATTCCGAAGTTGTTCTATAGGATTAAGGTCAGGACTGTGTGCAGGCTAGTCCATTACAGGGATGGTATTGTCGCGTAACCACTCCACCACAGGCCGTGCATTATGAACAGGTGCTCCATTGTGTTGAGAGATGCAATCGTCATCCCCGAATCGCTCTTCAACAGTGGGAAGCAAGAAGGTGCTTAAAACATCAATGTAGGCCTGTGCTGTGATAGCGCCACGCAAAACGACAAGGGGTGCAAGCCTCTTTCATGAAAAACACGGCCACACCTTAACACCAACGCCCCCGAATTTTACTGTTGGTACAACACACGCTAGCAGATGACGTTCACCGGGCAGTCGTCATAGCCACACTGTGCATTGGATCGCCACTAGGTGTGCCTTGATTCGTCACTCCACGCAACGATTTTCCACAGTTCAACAGTCCAATGTTTAGGCTCCTTACACCAAGCGAGGCTTAGTTTGGCATTTATCGGCGTGATGTGGAGCTTATGAGCAGCCGCTCTACCATGAAATCCAAGTTTTCTCACCTCTCCCCCTGACTGTCATTGTACTTGCAGTGCATCCTGCTGCAGTTCGGAATTCCTGTATGATGGTGTGGTTAGACGTCTGCCTATTACACATTGCAACTGTCGGCGGTCTCTGTCTGTCAACAGACGAGGTTGGCCTGTACGCTTCTGTGCTGTACGTGTACCTTCACGTTTCGAAATCACATCAGAAACAGTGGACTTAGGGATGTTTAGGTGTATGGAAATCTCGCGTACAGACGTATGACCCAAGTGTCATCTAATCACCTGACGACGTTCGTAGTCCGTGAGTTCCGCAGAGTGCCCCATTCTGCTCTCTCACGATGTCTAATGACTACTGAGGTCGCTGATATGGAGTAACTGGCAGTAGATGGCAGCACAATGCACCTAATATGAAAAACGTATGTTTTTGGGGGTGTTCGGATACTTTTGATCACATTAAGTCCGGGGTTTCAGGAGACAAATGCGCGAAAGGCGTACAGTGAAATGGCATGTATCAGTAGGCAGACTACAACTGTAACAAGCAGGCATGTCAGTATACGTAAACCAGCCAAATGTCTCGCGCACCGACTGTGCGGGCTGCGTGAATGATGAGACTCGGGTTTGCCTGGTCCTTCTCGGAATTACTCGGTACAGCTCGACATGTCATTCAGCAAGATGGTGTGGTATTTTTCTGTCGGCACAACTCTTTTCAGTTCGGCAAAATTGTGCTGTCAGCGCAGATTATCATTTGCTCACGGTATGGACGATGTTCGCTGGTCTAGTGGTTATTTGCTCAAAAACAGTAAGTCTAGCCATCCATCGTCAGAAGCCTTCAAATCTGAATGAAAATGACAGAAAAGAACGAGGAGAATCCTGAATACCTATTGTCCACTCGCATGATCGATGGGCACTGCAAATTTGGTTTGGACGACGTTACAGTACCGGTACCACGCAAAAAGTTAAAGATGTAATTGACAGTAAAGGAACAAAAATTTTCAGTGATCAGTAGACAGATTCCATTGCATTTTACATCTAGAAGCGCATTGTGCTAAATGTGTGACATAGGGCACGTAAATAAATTGGTGGTATAAATAATAAAGTTTTTGAAGTCACTCGCATTATTCCGCTGTCAATTGCTAATGTTTTTGATGGAATTGAACTAAGAGTATAGAGACTATATAGATATATAATACTGCAACATACACTGCTTAAGTCGAAGGGCACGTCTGGAATCAATTTTCTATCTGAATGAACTTCAGGTATTGACATTATGGCACCCATAATGAACACCTGTGAAGCGAGTTAACAATTTGCAGAGATGCTCTATCCGCTGATACGTGTCTATTTTTTCCATGTCGTTTATTTAATGTCCAGTTGTTTCCTGAAATCCCAGAGGTACTGTAATGTAATTTAAGAAAATTTTAAATTTATTATATCTGCTTTGATAGCTTTTAATAAAGTGACGTCAAAACAAAAGAGAAACTATGAACAGTGTAATGTAATTTAATTTAGCCCGACGCGGATCAGCAATCAACAATCAGCAAACTAGCTCAGTACTCAGGGTGGTTACGGGACCATAAATAATTAATTTTCTCTCTCCTGAATCATCACAGAGTTAAAACTTATCTGCTTATAGCACCAGACAATATTTCGTATGCCAGTTCAATTTACAGTAATAAAACCCGTAACTCGTTATCGTGGTTTCGTCTCGAATGACAATATAGCAAGCATAAGCTTTTACAGATGACATCTTATATTAGAAGTGGAATCCTGTGACTAGGCCTTTCTCCTGGGATATTATCTCGCAACCTCGAGGAAATCTGAAAGTGAAATATATTAAATTATTTCTAAAGGCCACATAGCTCGTCGAATCTGAAAGAAAGTTTAGTGTCCTAGCCGGCGGCACGTCTCGTAGATGAGCTGAAGGAAAATAACTAATTATTTTCTAGTATGGCGCTTAACAACGGTCAATATTCCGTTAAGGCCACGTCTACTCAAGAGAGGTAAGGTTGAAGAATGTACATTACTGAATACCGTACACAAATTTTAAGTTATGAACTATTATATTTTATCTTCGTTTTCAGATTACATAGACTATTACAGCAAGATGAAATACAGACAGTCGTTCTTTCCTCTTCAAGTAAAATAACGGAAGAAGACGACAAAAGAATAGAGAATTCAGACACAGAATCACGAATGTGCATGGAATTGCTATTTAATGAATTTGTTTACTCGACGGCGTGCTTGGCCAGCTATTCATACAATAGTTATCGATACATGACATTTACACACTTCAAGTTCATGACCACCTCAGGAGATAGAGTACAGTACTTATGGACAATCCCGTACTGTGCAGCAAAAGTTGCAGTATACGTCATATTGTGTGGATTCTGCTATTGCTGCTGAGAACGTTAATTCCCTGGGGAAAATTTGATAACAGTACATTAAGGCGAAATATGTTTTCTTTCTTCCTGAAAGATGGAGAATAGTTGTCTGCTCGCTGGCACGCTGCCAGACAACTACTCCTTTTCATTAAAGAGATGAGCTTGTTAGGGAATGAGAATAAGTCAGATATTTTTACTGTTTGTTTATTTGTGTACGATTTGATCACATTAGGGCCTTGAGACTGTCTCCTACATCGGACCAGGGTTTTAGTCAATCTACACTTGTAGCACTGCAACGTAGTTAAATAATAAGCGTCTTAACTCGACACAAACAAAAGATAAAACATCACAGAAACTGTAAGTAACACGCTAAATAATCCGATACGTACAGATTCTCAGTCGGAAATGGGCAATAAACAGAAATAAAAAAAAACTTTTAGCTGTTTTCGGATAACAAGCTGTAGACTGTTTAGTAGATCTAATACTACCAGCATAAGTAATTAGTAACCTGAAGTGAGCTATGTAAATAAAAGCAAACATCCACTTTATTTCCATATTTACTACAAAACTAAAACTCTTAGACATAGCATAGACGAACAACAACCAATGCCTCAACTCAATGATGCATTTCAGCCCTGTACTGTATACAAGCTAATGTAAAATATTTCACAATAATCGCTCATTTTACACAGGTTACCATTTTGCATCAAAAGTTTCTTTAGGAGTTAACATATAACAACTACTTTGCAGAAAGAAAGTAAATGAATAAATCCACTAAAGATAGCACAAAAAGTGGTGAAACATTTCTGGGTGAAAACTACAAAACGGTGTCTTGCACACGGTAGAATTCCTCATCAGTTGCTAGTATGCTGTAAGTAATTACAAGAACGGGGACAATAGCAGTTAATGATATATGTGAAACCAAATTTGCATTTATCTAAGGGTAACTGGAATAAGAGCACTGACTAGGAGTTAACTGCAATACCAATGCTACTGCTGCTGCTGCTGCTAATTTTAGTAATACAGTTATTATTATTATTATTCTTTACTTTCTCAGACGTTAAGTCTGGTTAAAAATGAAAAGTGACGCGGACCTTGATCAGGCGTCACTTCCTTTTAACTGTATGGTATGTGTTATATTGCATTTAGGAACTTTCGGGTAATTGAACATGTATCAATAATTACTGATTTCTGTAGTTGTATATATACGTTTGGATGTAGCTCTATTGCATTGATGTACTGGTGGATATTGTGTGGTATGACTCCTGTAGTTGATAGTATAATTGGTATGATGTCAACTTTATCCTGATGCCACATGTCTTTGACTTCCTCAGCCAGTTGGATGTATTTTTCAATTTTTTCTCCTGTTTTCTTTTGTATATTTGTTGTATTGGGTATGGATATTTCGATTAATTGTGTTAATTTCTTCTTTTTATTGGTGAGTATGATGTCAGGTTTGTTATGTGGCGTTGTTTTATCTGTTATAATGGTTCTGTTCCAGTATAATTTGTATTCATCATTCTCCAGTACATTTTGTGGTGCATACTTGTATGTAGGAACGTGTTGTTTTATAAGTTTATGTTGTAAGGCAAGCTGTTGATGTATTATTTTTGCGACATTGTCATGTCTTCTGGGGTATTCTGTATTTGCTAGTATTGTACATCCGCTTGTGATGTGATCTACTGTTTCTATTTGTTGTTTACAAAGTCTGCATTTATCTGTTGTGGTATTAGGATCTTTAATAATATGCTTGCTGTAATACCTGGTGTTTATTGTTTGATCCTGTATTGCAATCATGAATCCTTCTGTCTCACTGTATATATTGCCTTTTCTTAGCCAT
Source organism: Schistocerca nitens (assembly GCF_023898315.1). Lineage (NCBI taxonomy): Eukaryota > Metazoa > Arthropoda > Insecta > Orthoptera > Acrididae > Schistocerca > Schistocerca nitens. The sequence goes on along the minus strand of NC_064622.1, from coordinate 181,012,825 downwards.
GTGTTGGATGCGTCTTGATCGATGTGTGGCTGTGTTAGATGATACGGGTGCTTGCCATGAAGTGTTTTCTTTTTCCAATTTACTTTCTTCGTATCTGTTGATGTTATGTGGTCTAAAGGGTTGTAGAGGTGGTTATGAAATTGTAGTGGTGTAGCCGATGTATTTATATGAGTGATTGCTTTGTGTATTTTGCTAGTTTCTGCTCGTTCTATAAAGAATTTTCTTAAATTGTCTACCTGTCCATAATGTAGGTTTTTTATATCGATAAATCCCCTTCCTCCTTCCTTTCTGCTTAATGTGAATCTTTCTGTTGCTGAATGTATGTGATGTATTCTATATTTGTGGCATTGTGAGCGTGTAAGTGTATTGAGTGCTTCTAGGTCTGTGTTACTCCATTTCACTACTCCAAATGAGTAGGTCAATATTGGTATGGCATAAGTATTTATAGCTTTTGTCTTGTTTCTTGCTGTCAATTCTGTTTTCAGTATTTTTGTTAGTCTTTGTCTATATTTTTCTTTTAGTTCTTCTTTAATATTTGTATTATCTATTCCTATTTTTTGTCTGTATCCTAGATATTTATAGGCATCTGTTTTTTCCATCGCTTCTATGCAGTCGCTGTGGTTATCCAACATGTAATCTTCTTGTTTAGTGTGTTTTCCCTTGACTATGCTATTTTTCTTACATTTGTCTGTTCCAAAAGCCATACTTATATCATTGCTGAATACTTCTGTTATCTTTAGTAATTGGTTGAGTTGTTGATTTGTTGCTGCCAGTAGTTTTAGATCATCCATGTATAGCAAATGTGTGATTTTGTGTGGGTATGTTCCAGTAATATTGTATCCATAATTTGTATTATTTAGCATGTTGGATAGTGGGTTCAGAGCAAGGCAGAACCAGAAAGGACTTAATGAGTCTCCTTGGTATATTCCACGCTTAATCTGTATTGGCTGTGATGTGATATTATTTGAATTTATTTGGATATTAAGTGTGGTTTTCCAATTTTTCATTACTATGTTTAGGAACTGTATCAATTTAGGATCTATTTTGTATATTTCCAATATTTGTAGTAACCATGAGTGGGGTACACTATCAAAAGCTTTTTGGTAATCAATGTATGCGTAGTGTAGCGACCTTTGTTTAGTTTTAGCTTGATATGTCACCTCTGCATCTATTATCAGTTGCTCTTTACATCCTCGTGCTCCTTTGCAACAGCCTTTTTGTTCTTCATTTATAATTTTGTTCTGTGTTGTATGTGTCATTAATTTCTGTTTAATGATTGAAGTTAATATTTTGTATATTGTTGGTAGGCATGTTATGGGGCGATATTTAGCTGGGTTCGCTGTGTCTGCTTGATCTTTAGGTTTCAGATAAATTATTCCATGTGTAAGTGTATCAGGGAATGTGTATGGGTCTGCAATGTAACTGTTAAATAATTTAGTTAGATGTGAATGTGTTGAGGTGAACTTCTTTAACCAGAAATTTGCTATTTTATCATTTCCAGCGGCTTTCCAATTGTGAGTAGAATTAATTGCTTGGGTGACTTCATGTTGCAAAATTTTCACTTCAGGCATTTGTGGTATCATCTTGTATGTGTCTGTTTCTGTTTGTATCCACCGTGCATGCCTGTTATGTTGTACCGGGTTTGACCATATGTTGCTCCAGAAGTGTTCCATGTCTGTTATGTTTGGTGGATTGTTTATTTTAATGTGTGTGTTATCTATTGTCTGGTAAAATTTCTTTTGGTTTGTGTTGAATGTTTGGTTTTGTTTCCTTCTATTTTCACTTTTTTTGTATCTTCTGAGTCGTTTGGCTAATGCTTGTAATTTCTGCTTCTTTTCGTCAAATTGCTCTGTCGCTTCTTGTTGTGAGATTTTACCTAACCTTTTTCGTTTTTTTTCCGAGATTTCATTTCTTATAAATTGTGTTAGCTGTCCGTTGTCTTTTCTCAGTTTTTCTATTCTGATCTGTAGCCTGTGTTGCCATGCTGGTTTTGTGGGTTTCTTCTGTGTGTTGGTTGGTTCTGATCTCTGTCTAGTGTGTATATTTAATGTAGTGAGTGCTCCTATATAAACCAGTAGTTGTAACTCTTCCATAGTTGTGTTTTCATTTATTTTGTTGTGTATGATTGTGTTGATAGTTTTTATTGTTGTTTCGACTTGTGGGTTATTTGGTGGTCTATGCAAGAATGGTCTAATGTCTGTATTTGTGTCTTTGTATTCTATATATGTTAGCTGAAATTTTTCTTCTATATCTAGCATCTGTGTCACTTCGTGTTCTATTTGTGCTTGTTCTGGTGGCTGTCTTAAGATTTCGTTTTCCTCTGATTGTTTAATTGGTGCGTGTTGTTCTTTGTTTGTTTGCTCTGGGATGTTTGAGTCCATTACTGTATTTTCTTCTTCTTCTGATTGCACATTATTTTGTTCCAGTATTTGTTGTACTTGTTGTTTGATGTTTTCTAATTCTGACTGGGGTATCCTGTTATTTTTGATTATTACACGGATCTGATCAGCTAGTCGTTGTTCTGTTAAAAATTTTAATTCTGGGTATCTGGTAATAAATGTTGTGTATACTTGTGATCTGTATCCAGTTGTGTTGGTTCCTAGGTTTGTTGCTTGGTAATAACAGAACATGAGGTGTCGATTAACTTCATCTGACCATCTCATCCTCTGTCTTTGTTTTCCTTCTAGGGTGGTTGCAGGAAGCATATCCTGCAAAACACCTCTATTTGGATTTAAATCATTTTCCAGTTGGCTAGCAGTGTCGTTACCATTGTGGGCGGGCATAGGGTTCAAGCGTCGTCCCCGACCATGACGGCGCTTGTCCGAGGCTTCTTTAGTTCTGTCCTGAACCAACTAATCACACTAAAGGGGGGTTAGCCCTATTAGTGGTTTGTTCTTTTCGTCGCCTTTTACGACTGGCAGAACATACCGGAGGCCTATTCTTTTCCCGGGCCTCCACGGGTTTTATTATTATTATTATTATTATTATTATTATTATTATTATTATTATTGTCAGTCTCAGATATAATCATGAGTGTGGGTACTAAAGCGAGATATAATGCCCAAGTTCAGACTGTCGCATCTATGGACTTTGGGAAATACGAAAGCTCGTTAAGGAAAGGAGGACACTTAGTTCTAATGTGTTAGGAGTGCGTTAAAAAATAATGGCAGAAATTATTGTTGGTTTTGAGGTTTTCATTAAAACTAGAAATGTGGTTAATTTCTCTTAAATTTCATGGGAGACATATCCAAAGCGATGTTCCTGCTATCGTAACAGATCTAGAAAAAGTGCTTCCCTGATGGTGTGACACGGAAAGGCTTTCCCTTTTGTGGGAATGGGTGTCGATCTTTGCTGTTCAGGTATGTTTTGTGAAGAATAAGGAGGAAGGATATGTAGCAGGGCATTTCCACGTCAAGCTCGTAGTGAAGCAGACTCTTGCCTGCATTTTCCAGACTATCAATATGTAAGGTGGCAAAATATAATCTAATTACGAAAGTCACAGACATTCACAACCGGTTCCACTTACAGCGAACTAACCTGAGAAAGAACTTGCAAGATAACATCGCTGAGTTAACAGCTGTTTATCCAAGATCAAAGACTGTTACGCATCCAAATACCAGTACTGAAATTTTTTGCAGCAATTAGTATAAGGAATAGGTATTGTCATATGAATGCTTATATTGGCCTTTAAGGTAAGAGAAAGTACTTGTATGGCTGTGTCTGAGACCCTTTACAAGCAATACAAGCACGTACGTCAGAAATCGAGACCACATGAAACGAAATGAGACAAAAACATTATCATTAAATTATTAGCCATACCGTGTCCACAACAAATATCCAACACCATCCACCCAAAGACACAATGACACCGCAAGTTGTATCAATATTTTTGGTGACTAAACAGACAGTGAATAAAAGAGGAAATCGACAGGAAATATTGTTTTTTCTTACTTAGGATTGTAATAGTTGTAGTCAGACAACTCTCTATGTTGGAAGTTCTCAGGGCACACAAGATAACACATTTGCTTTGTAACCCAGTATTAGGAAGTAGACGCTAAATTTTACCTATAGCACTGTTAATCTGTAAAATTGTCACTGTGGAGGTTGATTTAAAATGTGTGTGGATAAAAACGCTACGTCAACACAGAAAATTTTCTTTATCGATTAGCGGTTTTGAACCATTCACTAGCAATCATCAGATCTAAAATACAGAAAATTGCCTTTAAAACGTGAAAAACACAAAATATAGATTCAATATTTGAATCTATATTGTGCAATACATGCAGATCTAAAATGTGGTTCAGTGAGTTATGAACTGATAATCATTACACATCGTCATGTTATTAGAGCCAAGTAGAAATGAAATGAAGTCCCATGCTTCTTTACAGAGCACAGGGGAACGATGCGGGAGACCCGCACCGCCTTACTAGGCAAGGTCCTAATGGAGGTGGTTTGCCGTTGCCTTCCTCCGACCGTTATGGGGATGAATGATGATGATGCAGACGACACAACAACACCCAGTCATCTCGAGGCAGGAAAAATCCCTGACCCCGCCGGGAATCGAACCCGGGACCCCGTGCTCGGGAAGCGAGAACGCTACCGCGACACCACGAGGGCCGGACAGAGCCAAGTAGACCTAGCTCTAAAAATATACGAAGAACGCGAAGTATATTAACATATAACGTAAAAATGTCTGGTGAGTGATATGAAATATCTTTCCTAAAATGAAAAACCTTAGATGATTATGTAAACTGACAACAATTGCCACACATGTGTACAAACAATCGACAGCAGTGATAGCTGCAGCGCGTATGATTTAATGTAAACAAGATAACACTTCCGATATTGGTAACAGAAACAATGAAGTGTTGGTGTGATACCTGTCAGTCAACTGGCTGAGTTGTGGCCTCATGACTACATTAAACCATCCAACTGTTGAAAGCAATATGTACTTCGATTTCAAATTTAACCATGTTTAGCATTACCTATCATTTAGATTTAAGGACTGCTTACTATATATCCCTTTATATGAGCGCATATTGACAAAATTTGATATGCCCATTTCTACAAGCATTATTGTTCCTAATTACTGTAACAACATAAAGCTTTATCTTTGTTCTTCAATAAATTGCAGGCACAAGCACCTAACCTCATGCAGCACATTAGTAAATGTATATTAGCATGGAATTATTTTTATTTTAAGTCTTCACACAGGGCGTCCATTGTTTAAAGTACCTAGGCCATGAATTATTATTAGAGGTTTAAGCGTGTAACACATAGACCACGAGTTACATTTAGATGATTATCCACCCATTGTTTCTTGTCTCCCTGAGCTTGCCTTAACTTTCAATTGTTACTAGTTACATGTTATTCTTTACCTTACGACTATTTGGTAATTTTTTTCTGTATCTAATGCACTGATGTAAGGATACTTACAACTGAAATTGATATCTAATATTCTCAGTACCATTTACGTAACTACTCAATTTTTAGTATTTTATTAATGCACATAAGAAGTGCTGTTTTTAGTTAACACACAGTCCTCAAGTACAACATTATGCAACTTTTAGCTATTCACTACTTCCATATGAAGCGTAAATTCTTGAAGCATCTTATACGGTATGCAAGATGTGAAACACCTAGAACGTCAACTAGATGTGCATTATTTAATAGCTTCCGGATTTGGGTCTCTTAGAATGTGATTGACTTCACAAACATATTACAAAGTAAACTGGAATATTCTTCATTGTCCAATGGCTTTTTGTATTTTGACACATATTGTATGTGTCAGCAGTTGATGCTATATTCTATAACAAATAGCTAAGTATAAGGTCACTTTGCTAAAATTCTTGTCTTTCGACATTACATTTTATTTTCGGCAACACTTCATGGCTTAATTGTACTATTACTGGTTAGTTACATGTATACTGGTTGATTACCATAGCCATCATCGTAACTGGTTGCATGTGGCACTTAGACCTCGGGTTATGATATTATTTCGTACTAATGTTCTATATTATGAATTTGTTTTTTGATCTGTCACACTGTTACAATTTTCTGTATTTTAAATAACGCTCTGCTCCAGTCGTGCCTTTGGAAGTAATTCTCTGACATTCAGTACTTCTTGCTTGTATTTTTCACTATTTAACGAACACATAATGCTCAGTGTTTATTTGCTGGAAGCGGACTGACATGAATAGAATTTATCGCATTTACATAAACTTATTAATCATATTAACACCCTTTGTCGTATTAAAGCCACGTCTGTGTTAAATTAATCGAATGACAGCGCCTTCTGACGATCAGCGTTTTCGTGTAACCATGACGCTACATCTCAGCCAGTTGGCTGACAGTTGTCACTCAGGCGCTTCCTTATTCCTCTTAGGAATATTAGAAGTGATACCTTGTTTGCACTCTCATGAGCGATGCAGCTTCATTGCTGCTGATCGTTTGTACACAGATGTGATAATATGCTCACTGTAACAATATATGATTAGTGATCAATTTACGTAACCAACTATGAATTTTCATTTTAGTTAAGTTATTTCATATTATCCATCATATATTTTGGAAAGCTTTTATTGTGTCACTTCTCAGTATTTTTCCCTCGATATTTATAAGAGTTTTTAAAAATTTAACTAGAGTCACTTAGGTCTAAGAATACTACAATGTGTAATGAGTGACTGGCATGTATTGCATAATGGAAATTCAAAATATTTAACGTATATTCTTCATTGTTCAGTTTTTATGTGCAATTTTCTTTAGGCTGGATATGAACATGGCTCGTCAATGAGCCGATATCGGTAATCAATAAAGAAAATTTGCCATCATGTAGGATTTTTGTCCACGCATGTTCTAGGGTATTTTGTTTGGGACTAATGGCATCGTCGTTGAGCCTGGATCATGCATATCCATTCTGTATTGCATTTAAAAGCACTCAGTCCGAAAAAGAGTTTATAAGCGATGTTATTAGATGTGAAGGCCAATTTCGCTCTTGCTTATAGGATTCTGAAGTTCCTCTCTGCAGTTGGCTTCACTGTGCGAACTCCCTACCAGCACTCTCAAGTAATATATACTACGATCCCATCACTGTCCTCTTCGACAAAAGGAGACCCGAATACTCTTTCGAATATGATGCATTCTCACGACTGTGTGGGCTAGAAAGTGTACTTGGACATGGATCATTAATCTTAGTCTTGTGTTGCTGAATCGTCAACCTTTCAATCTTTGTTTTTTTTCTCGTCGCACAGAAATTTAAAACTTTAGTGCTCATACGTAGTATCTCTCAAATTTTTTAGTTTAGTGCTAAATTTTCTCACCAAACAGGTAGCTTGTATAAATAATCTTATAATTCGTTTTGATCTTCTCATAACGCTACTAGACGGTAAACGACAGCAACTTGTAAGAAACGTAATTACGCTGTTCACCTTGTGTCCTAAACTTATTACGTATATTAAGAACTACAGAGGGCCTATAGCACTTCCTTGCTAAACTCGAGATGTTACTCCTCTTTCACCAGGTGATTCCCATCAACAGCACGAACTGTAATCTTTCCAACAGGAATTCAGGAACCAAGTTTCACAACGGACACGATACTCCATAACCATACAATTTGATAAGACATTGCTTCCCTTACAGATTATGTGCATGTTCTGTGCTCCTTAGAAAGCAAAACTGACATACTGGTAATTCTGATCATCTATCAATTTTGGTGTTATAAGGGCAGTTGATGCCGCACTTGACTATATGTGTTATTGATTTGCACTGTTTTTTTTATTTTTTTTATTTCTGACCTGATGATGACAATAGCTGTAACGATGTTGTGAATAAAGATACTCGTATTTACGAAGCGATCTAAACGGTTTTATTCTCGAATTATTCAAAATAATCACTGACCCGGGGAAGAAATTTATTTGCCGCACTGACATACATTCTACCGACCCTCCAACGACCTTTTCAGGGTTCTGCTCCTCAATCGGTAAAAACTGAAGTCCTATAGAATCAATTTATTGTCCGCCTGCCCGTCTGTCTGTCTGTCGCAGTGTTGAGATACCTGCTGCTCAGACACGGGTAGACGCATCAAGCTGAAATTTATGCCACATACTAAGCTCTACCGTCCCTCGGAACTGTCAAAACGTGAGCATCTAAGTGCAATCAAAAGATGCGACCAGTTATGTCACATATTTTGATACTCATAAACACACTCATCAAAACCTATGAGATACTTCCCGTTCACCTAGAACCAGGAAATTTGACAAGGAGCAAGGTTTCAAAGTACAAGCAAAGGAGAAAATCCGAGAATTGTTAATTTGTTATACGTCGGTCTGTTTGTTCGTCTCTTAAGACCGCTTTGTCTCAGGAACAGGTAGTTGTACGAAGTTCAAATTTATGTTACCTGCTAACGTCTAGGGTCCCTTGGCGTTGCAAAAAATTTAAGCTTCTAGGTGAATGAAATCAGTTATTTTGCTCACGTGTTTTGATACTCGCAGACTCACTCAGCAGAACGTATGTGGTGCTTCTCGTTGACCTAGAATCGTAAAATTTGCCAACAAGCAATATGTAATTATATCACACGAAAAAATATGTATTCGTCATTTGTTATCCTTCTCTCAGGAAGTACAATAGCGAATCTGAAATTACACAAAAAGTTTCATTTAAAATATTATCGAAAGTATTGGAATTCCCGGGACCACAATCGTGCCAGTATCGATATCGATAACGGGCTAAAGCTGTCATATTTTCCATTCCCGAGGTGGATAAAATGTGTAATCACGAAACCCTCAGGGCGCGAATGTACTTGCACTTGGCCTGTTTTTATTTATTCCTAGACATAAATTTTCTACACGTCGCTTCTTACATTTCGATTGTAATGGTAAGTGCCTGATAGTCTCTGGGTGCTCAGAGGGAATGGAACTAATTGTGGACGTCTTCAGTATGCAACAGAGCTGCTGCCGTATAAGATCTCATTTCCCGCACTCGCTCCAGATAATGAACCACATTTGTTTGCTCTTAGTCACGGTGCTCGCTTGATTACATTTTCTCCGCATGCGACGCGCTCAGATCTTCATCCAAGGCGATGCGCGCTTGTGTCAGATCTTGATGGTGTCATGCACTTAGACTAATCAGACATCCTTGGTTAAAGTCGGAGATGAAGAGCCAGTCGAGATGTTAGTTACAGATGTTGTTGTTGTGGTCTTCAGTCCTGAGACTGGTTTGATGCAGCTCTCCATGCTACTCTATCCTGTGCAAGCTTCTTCATCTCCCAGTACCTACTGCAACCTACATCCTTCTGAATCTGCTTAGTGTATGCATCTCTTGGTCTCCCCCTACGATTAGTTACAGAGACAATTAAGAAGCATCGTGAATACTCCTCCTCCCCCCTCTGCCCCCGTTCCCCGCCTCTCACCCCCCTCCCAGCCTCTCCCACCTTCCCCCTCTCCCCTGTCCCAGATAGACAGGACCTTTCACATTTCTTCAGAACCAAAAGTCACACAGATTTACGTCAGGGGGTCTGGAATGCTACACACCTTAAAATTGTCAAGAGATAATGCGGTCATTACCGAAGGTTTCTTGAAGCAAAACCTTCAGCTGTCAACCGACATGTGGTGTCACTCCATTTTGCATGAAAATAGTGGTGTGGACACAGTTGTGTACTTGCTAAGCTGGAATCACTTGTTGCACAAGGAGGTCCTTACGACATGCAGACGCCACTGTACACCCAACAGGCCCATCAGGTATCATATTCTTGAAGAGAAACGAACTGAGAGTGAAGGAACTTATGAAACCACAGCACACGGTTTAGAGTGCAGTGGATGTTGCTCCAAAACATGTGGCGGAGTGGAGCCCCATATACGACGGTTCTGTGAATTCACAGTACCGTACAGAATAAAATGTGTTTCGTCCATCCAAAGAATATTTCTCTGCCAAATGTCACCTACTCTTACCGAAAAATGAAGCCTTGTATCCCATCTTGGGGCTTCGTTTTGTGCATATTCTGAATCTTGCGCAGATATCAGTATAAAATTCGCCACAAAATCTTTTAAACTGTTAACCACGACGAAAATATTCCTGTACACAGCTCAAGCACTGACTGCAAGATTTGAATCACGTGCTGAATGGTCGGCTACAGCCACAGCAGCTTCTCAGCAATGGCCGTGGGAACGGGCTGCCTCCCTCTCCTTGCTGCAACACCTAAATTACTTGTTTCTTCACATTTCTTGATCTTATATTTTAGCCCAGTTACTGACATGGGGACTCCTTGCAACTGTTTCTGTTGGCGATGTTCCCGCAAAGTAATGCTGCTATTGCTGTCAATTTCATAAAACAATTTTACCAACCGTGAACGGTCTTTCTGATCAACAGCTATTGCATTCATACGGAAAATTTGAGCTTTCTTAACTCCTCACACCAAAAAAGAAATGAACAGTTGTTGCCAAGTGATGAACGGCATGCTGACGTCAAAACGGGAAACATTATGATGCCTACAGCGCCACATTTTCACCTGGTGGCAGAAAATGTTATTTTATTTCGTCAGCAAGCTCCGTGAGTGCACGTACCTATTATGCTCCAGTGCCTTGCGATGTATACAGCCCACAGTGCAGCACTTGTAACACCGTCAGTTTAAATTCAATCACCTGGAACTAAGAATCTGTTCCTATTTAAAAGATCAGGAAATAAGTTGGCGGAACTGGTTACTCCGTGATGCTTACCATGATAGAGGAGACGTGGAAGTAATTGGATAATTGTTTGCAAATACAAGTCAGATATCGTGGAAGGTGACTGCATGTAGTGCATAGCCCTCCACTTTTGGACACATGACGAACTTTTAGTGGGCATTGTTCTCTCTCCTTGGTCAGTATTAGTTTTTCTAAGAGTTGTAATGTTATGTTTCCTTTGAACAGAAGCAACAGTGAGCTTAAGTACCCACTTATGTTTCTTCCACCACTGTTAAATTACTTACGCCGATAGGGATCGATATGTAACCTTCTTAGTCTAATGTTTCTAAATGTGAAACGTTCATGTGTGATGATCTAATTATGATCTTAAAGCAGTATCTAGACTGCACCTACTGTGGAACGATGTATGTTGCAACGTCCTTAAATCCTATGTGACAATGAAACTCTGTGAAAGTAACGGGGAACTTTTGTTAAAAGCAATATTCTAAATGGAATATGGAATGTGACGTAGAAATTGTGCATGGAAACTTAGTGGATGTTAATTGTTCATACAAAAACTTACTGTAACACACGAAATTCATACTCTGAAACGAACTCTGCATAACTTAGTAATTGTCTGTCTCTTCTGTGAAACATCATCACTATAAATTGAAATCGGTAATTTGCAGTCTGTTCCCTTACTTGAACAATTGATGGATTCAACATGAAAAGCAGTTACCTGAATAACACTAGTAAGACTGGGTAAATTTCACTATCGTATGGAGCAACCATCTGCAATTACTGATGTTACAACGAAGTTTCATAGAAATAGATAAATGTTTTGTGTTCCCTAAACACACCAAAGAATGATTTATCGGCCTAAAAATTTTTGCTAACTTGTGCAACGGAATATTTGCTCTGCTCTGCAGAACTACATATCACTTTGCTGCATTTTGACCTAAACTAAATCACAATGCTTTTTTCAATGTGCTGCTATGCAGTACTTATTAAATAATCACGCTGAGTGTAATGCGTGAGTAATTGTTTAAGAAACTAATCACGGGACTATGCAATGAGCGTCGGAAAGTTCATGGTAAGTATGCTTTCAATAATTAAACGGGCATACGTAACGTAAATCAAACCCTATTTTAATTTACTTTCTATATTATAACGAAGAAAGCATGGGCAGTTGAAAGTTAATATTTGAAAGTAAGTATATGTCTCCGTTGAACAATGTTAATATTAAAAATCATTTGAATACAAGCATGGAAACAGAAAACTACATTGAGGCATTAAACAATTTCAACAAGACGTTATCTTTATATTAGATGCAGTTAAGAAGGTGTAGTGTGATGCAACGATTTCCTGAAGACATGCATGATAATCATGAGAAAGCTACACAGACAACGTCACGTCAAACATGAGTTGATCTCCAAGTAACAGCATACGAAATAAATAGTTTGTCACAAGCATCTTGCACCAATACTAGCGATCGCAGCAAATGCAGAAGTTTTCTTACATGTCAGCTCAATCTGTATATTCAGACATGGGATAACAGCGTTGCTATACACCATCACCGCCAAAAGCCCAAGTGAGTAGCAGAGTCCTCAACCATTAGCAGAGTTGATCTTGTACATCTTTCATGTCGAATCTTTTAATTCCTTCAGCTTGCTATCGTCTTGGTATAAAATTTTACAGTGGATTTACTCTTAAATTTAATTTTCTGATTTTGATTTCGTTCACATTTGAAAAATACTGTGTTCATAATCGGTTCAATGACTAAATATCAAATAACGTGCAGGCATTGCTATAACTCACACTGATCAGCTGAGTGGAAAATGTGTATCTAACAGGAAGATGAGAGATAGAGTTTAACGTCTCGTCAACAGCGTGACCTTTGAGACGGAGCACAAGCTTGGATGACGAAAGGATGAGGAAGGAATTCGAAAGTGCCCTTTTCAAACGGACTATCCCAATTTTTACCTAGAGCGATCCAGGAAAACATTAATCTGGATGGCAGAACGGGTATCTGAACCGTCGTCCTACCGAATGTGTGTCCATTGTGCCCACCGGTGCGCCACTTCGCACGGTGAAACGTATTTTTAGTGACGAAGCAATTATTATTACGACAAGGAACTTTTTTGGGGAGCTATATCTATTCTGGAAGGTGCCAGATAGATTAATAATGATAAGACAGATATTTAGGAACCAGGTTTAAAATTTTAAGACATTTCCAGGGGCAGATGTGGATTCTGACCACAATCTATTGGTTATGAACTGTAGATTAAAACTGAAGAAACTACACAAAGGTGGGACTTTAAGGAGATGGGACCTTGATAAATTGAAAGAACCAGAGGTTTTAAAGAGTTTCAGGGAGAGCATTAGGGAACGATTTACAAGAATGGAGGAAAGAAATTCAGTAGAAGAAGAATGGATAGCTTTGAGAGATGAAATAGTGAAAGCAGCAGAGGATCAAGTAGGTAAAAAGACGAGGTCTAATAGAAATCCTTGGGTAAAAGAAGAGATATTAAATTTAATTGATGAAAGGAGAAAATACAAAAATTCAGTAAATGATGCAGGCAAAAAAAAATATAAACGTCTCAAAAATGAGATCGACAGGAAGCGCAAAATTGTTAAGCAGGGTTGGCTAGAGGACAAAAGTATGGTTGTAGAATCATGTATCACTAGGGGTAAGATAGATACTGCCTACAGGAAAATTAAAGAGATCTTTGGAGATAAAGAACCACTTGTATGAATATCAAGAGCTCAGATGGAAACCTAGTTCTAAGCAAAGAAGGGGAAGCAGAAAGGTGGAAAGAGTGTACGGATGGTCTATACAAGGGCGATGTTCTGGAGGACAATATTTTGGAAATGGAAGTGGATGTAGAAGAAGATGAAATGGGAGATATAATACTGCGTGAAGAGTTGGACAGAGCACTGAAAGACCTAAGTCGAAACAAGGTCCCAGGGGTAGACAACATTCCCTTAGAACTACTAATAGCCTTTGGAGAGCCAGCCCTGACAATACCATCTGCTGAGCGAGATGTATGAGACAGGCGAAATACCCTCAGACTTCAAGAAGAATATAATAATTCCAATCCCTAAGAAAGCAGGTGTTGACAGATGTGGAAATTACCGAACTATCAGTTTAATAAGTCACGGATGCAAAATACTAACACGAATTCATTATAGACGAATGGAAAACTGGTAGACGTCGACCTCGGAGAAGATCAGTTTTGATTCCGTAGAAAAGTACGAACACGTGAGGGAATACTGACCCTACGATGTATCTTAGAAAATAGATTAAGGGAAGGCAAACCTACGTTTCTAGCATTTGTAGACTTAGAGAAAGCTTTTGACAATGGTGACTGGAATACTCTCTTTCAAATTCTAAAGGTGGCAGGGGTAAAATACGGGAGTGAAAGGCTATTTACAATTTGTACATAAACCAGATGGCAGTTATAAGAGTCGAGGGACATGAAAGGGAAGCAGTGGTTGGGAAGGGAGTGAGACAGAGTTGTAGCCTCTCCCCGGTGTTATTCAATGTGTATATTGAGCAAGCAATAAAGTAAACAAATGAAATACTCGGAGTAGGAATTAAAATCCAAGGATAAGAGATAAAAACTTTGAGGTTCGCCGATGACATTGTAATTCTGTCAGAGACTGCAAAGGACCAGGAAGAGCAGTTGAACGGAATGGACAGGGTCTTGGAAGGAGGATATAAGATGAACATCAACAAAAGCAAAACAAGGATAATGGAATATAGTCGAATTAAATCGGGTGATGCTGAGGGAATTAGATTAGGAAATGAGAAAGTAGTAAAGGAGTTTTGCTAATTGGGGAGCAAAATAACTGAGGATGGTCAAAGTAGAGAGGATATAAAATGTAGACTGGCGATGGCAAGGAAAGTGTTTCTGAAGAAGAGAAATTTGTTAACATCGAGTATAGATTTAAGTGTCAGGAAGTCATTTTTGAAAGTATTTGTATGGAGTGCAGTCATGTCTGGAAGTGAAACGTGGACGATAAATAGTTTAGACAACAAGAAAATAGAAGCTTTCGAAATGTGGTGCTATAGAATAATACTGAGGATTAGATGGGTAGATCACATAACTAATGAGGAGGTATTGAATAGAACTGGGGAGAAGAGAAATTTGGGGCATAACTCGACTAGAAGAAGGGATCGGTTGGTAGGACATATTCTGAGGCATCAAGGGATCACAAATTTAGTATGGGAGGGCAGCGTGGAGGGTAAAAATCATAGAGGGAGGCCAAGAGATGAATACACTAAACAGATTCAGAAGGATGTAGGTTCCAGTAGGTACTGGGAGATGAAGAAGCTTGCACAGGATGGAGTAGCACGGAGAGCTGCATCAAACCAGTCTCTGGACTGAAGACCACAGCATCTATTCTTTACAATAATAGTATGAAACCGGTTGTTTATGGTCAGAAATATATCCGAATTTGAAATAAAAGTAGCAAATCTCTCCAGGTCTAGAAGCCTGTTTTGTTACTTGAACATGGAAACTTGCAAACGTTGAACGATCTCGGTAATTCGACACTCTTATGTGGATGTTAATTTCATTGTTCTGTTTTCCTTAGGTCGGCGCTGCTATGCGAACTAACCGTGGGTAACGGCGTTGGCAGATATCACAGCAGATGAGGGCGGTCTGAGGGAAAGGGACAGCTGTGTTCCAGGAGGTAAGCATTTTGATTTAGCGATACACCGTGTATACGTGAGGCACCCATAAAGAGTGACGAATCATAGGTGTAACCAGGAACGAAGTTTACGTGTAGAGTGGCCACACTAATGCTATATGTTTTATGAAAAGCGTCAGCCACCTTTTTGGTAGTTACAGCGACAGAAATTCTGGTAACTGGCTCACTGGTACTAATAACGTTAGTCAATGTGGCCTCACTATGTTGGTACCGCTTCACGGATGAAAGCAAGGATAAACTCCGGTAAAATTCCTCACAGGCATGTAACTGTCAGTCACGTACTCTACCAGTTTTGAAGAGAGAACAATGTAACTCAAGTACTTTAATTATCATGAAAGGCGACTGAATGCGCAAAGAGGACATGGTGGCACCGTAACGTCTCAGATAATGGTAGTACAATAATTCAAAAGAATATATGAAGATAGTAACCTAGAATGAACAGATACCATTGATGACCGCGCAGCTTCTCTAGAATAAATGATAATTAATTGAATCCCTCAGCTGCCGACAGGTGTTGTTGATATACCTCGTATACGGGAATCGTCACCAAAGTGTGCGGAAGTAATGAGAGGATGGGCAAATATCTATTAAGTACATCAGGTATGTAGATTGTGGGCAGTTGGGAATGTGGGTTTCACGGGAGGCGTACACGCGATAAGTCCCTGTAGTAGCGCTATTCATCTGTGTCCTCGGTGGCTCAGATGGATAGAGCGTCTGCCATGTAAGATCCCGGGTTCGAGTCCCGGTCGGAGCACACATTTTCAACTGTCCCCATCGAGGTATATCAACAACACCTGTGGGCAGCTGAGCGTTTTAATTAATTATCATTAATTCAAAAGAAGGTAGAACGTTTGTAGGTGCTGACATACAATATGACTACATTTTATTGCTTGTAAAATGTAGATAAAAGCTTAAGAAATTGCTAAAACGTGGAGAATTGATGGGTTAGGATTTCAATATTTTCAGACATACAGAGTGTGCAGAGCAACAAAGTGTCACAAGGAAAACTAAATACAATGCATTATTAATTTTTGGTTGTAACAAACCAAACTCTCTAAGGTAGAAGAGGAAAAACTAAGCAAAAAGACATGGTACATTGGATGACGCATGAGATATGAAATTGGAATGGCTGAAGAAGAATGTACAAAACACAGCAGCTTAAGCAAAAATATACAGAGAATCTTAAAAGAAGAAATGAGTTTGACAGAAGCCAAAAAGTGGAAAACTGAGATTACCTAAAGGCGAAAAGCTAAGTGCGACGTCACCTAACGGTTATCACTTGACTATTAGCTCTATAACTAGCTGTCCATACGAGCAAACCAATCGCGTCTTTGCCTGATGTTGCTCTACTTTAGGTAAAAGGGCTATGAACGTCTCTGTTTAAAAGGAATAGCTGGATGCAGTTACAAGGTCAAGCCGCGCACGCCAGCTGTCATGCCCAGCAGCTAACGTGCGGCACATAGTAATCTGTAGCTGTGATGCTACAGTCAGTCTATGCACTGACGAATTCCGAATTAACTAAATGAAGAGAAATATTAAATAAACGATAAATGAATAGTTTAATTAAAAAAGGTTCTATTCTGACGTCTGTAATTGATGTTGACAACAGAAAAGTGTAGTGAATAATATTTATCTCAACGAAACGGAAAGGAGTTCTGCGATATCCAGTTAAAATAGAAAATAACCTTATCAAATGCAGTAACGTCGTATTGAGAGCGTTACGAGACTGACAGCAGAGTACCCAAGCTCAGTCGTCACCCAAGAAGCGTGAAAAGTAATTCAATTTCATGATCACAACGCACGAAATATTCACCAGCTCAAACGGGTTCCGAGTTCCAAATTAACAAACGCGAGATAACGAACCTCATACTCGATTATCAATTCTGTAATGCTGTCGGGAAAACTTATGCTGTCGTAGTGGTCGTTCACGGCCCAGAACCAGTCACCCATATGACCGAATCACGTCGTTACCACTTGCAGATTTGCCTTTTTCGAGAACTTAACTAAAGTGTCCTAAAATTTTAAAGTAGCGAAGCGGCCATTCACCGCCCAGAATCTGACCCACTAGACCGAGAAACGCACTGTATCACCAGAAGGTCTCCCTTCTTCAAGAACGAATGTAAAAGTATCTTTCTCAAGATCTCAATGAAAAATGCCTAGCATCGATCTCTTGAGCAAAAAAATATCTGTCCCCACTTGTCTCCTCTGGTGTTCCGCCATTGGCTAAAGGCCATCCCCACCAAAATACATCATCGTTGTGTTCTACAGACGCAACTTGACTACTTCCTGGGCTAAACTAATGTTTTTCAGCAATATTTAAATAACGGAATATTATAAACATTTTGTCGCATTCAGACTATACACAACAAATACAAGTAAAGGTTTGTTTATAAATAAATAAGCCAGTATTTTTGCGGAAGTTAGCTCATGTCAAATGACAACAGTTTCTTGTTAAATATTGTATAAATAAATATTTAGGTCTGCTTGGAAGGAGCATCATTTCGCTCTGTTTTCGAAGGTGGTGCCTACTAACACGTGCAACTGAGCACTTCTTAAATTATCATGATTTTGCATTAGCAATTGTAACCAATAGTTAAATATCTGACAATAATTGTAACATGTTCACTAAGTAAGTACACAATTACGACAAACTATAAGTTGCTCATGCTGCTTTCATTCTCTGCGATATTCTGCAAAATACAATGTTCCGACAAACGTTTCATGACGCAAACATACAAAAAACAAGAAATAATATACATAAAGGTACATAGCAGTCAGGGATGATGGCAATATCGCAACCCCATAATCTCAGATATCGTTAATTGAAATCTTACGAAACGTTTGAAAGTTGTTAATTCAGAGGGTCATTGTGAAAATTTCAACTTTTGTTGTTTTATTGATTGTAAAGGTTTTGATCTATCGGTGGATGTGCCTCATTTTACTGAGGCCGCAGATGTATTCAGATTTGCTTTATCATTTGACAGCGAATTATCTTAGAATTTCTAAGGGGTGCAAGAAGCCGTCTTTCAGCTTGTCTGAAAGTCAGCCAAAGCAGGCGCATTTGGCATTTTTCTAAGCGACCGAATGCTGTCCAGATTTCCAGCTTTTTAGTTTATCCATTTCCTGTCAAGCATCTGTACCCAACGGGCTCACCAGCAACTGTCGCTGCGGCTAAACGGGCCACAGGACATTGGAGGCCCGGCTGTCGTTCTCCAGCGTTCAGCATCACAAGTATGCTCACCTCAACTGATACCAGTTCCAGGTGACTGAATAACTCATCTACGTGTAACGTTATATAAGCCATAGAACCATGCATGTCTGTAGGTCAGATAAATTCAGATAACTGGTAAATTAATGAAACTTTTGGAAAAAAAGGAAGCACCTGTATGAGCGTTAAGAGGGCAAATGTCAAGCCAATATTAAGCAAAGAAGAGCATATATAAGGACTACATAAAGGGAAGACTTGAACACACCATTGTGGAAAACTTAGGTCGATAAAAGGCGTTTAGCAGACGGCAGTCTATTAATTTCATTAGGAGAACGAACTGTGACAAAGCTGTAAACACTATAAGCTGGATGTATGACACATACGAAATATCTTCTGATTTTAATAACGACTAATCTGACTTATCTACAGATGCAGGGAATAACTGGCAGAAGAGACAATGGGGAAAATCCCATTGGTTTCTCATTATAAGAGAAAACTAGAACTAGATAAATGAACAATAATGTAATTAAATCAGGTTATTATTTGGAGAGAGCAGGAGGATTTTACATACGGAAAAAGACGCAAAATGTAGTTCTGTAATTAGGCTATTTGAGAAACTACAAAAGTGCTGAATATATAAAAAGAAGGTGTATACGAGTCGTATAACTATAGGCACTCTATTTTAGTATGACTTTCAACTGTCTGCTGAAGGTTATACAGTGACAGGGGCCAACAGATGTCGTCATATGGCTCACCTCTTGAACTCCCCCTCCTCTCCTATCAACATCCAACCACAGCCTAATATTTCACCTCTCATCAAATCAAAACAGCTGACCACTGCACAGAGTTATACCAGTCATTAAAAACACACAATCACAATGTAACTGCCAAGTTCAAGAGCATCTGAATTTTTAGCGCCCTGTTCCAAAAAATTTTGATAGAGCTTTTTCACATCTGAATCATTTCACAAAAAGCTTCTGTCAATTTATGTGTGTAAAATTTCAGTTCACATGTTCACATAGTGTCAGTGCACATATGCAGATTTGTCAGTGTTACTTTCATGCCAAAACACACAAAGGGTGTAGCTAACGTCTTCTTACTTCTGTAACTGTACAAAGCACATATGCTCCACTAAAATAAGATGCTACGCAGACAGTTGACATTCCATCCTGGGCCTAAATGAAACAGATCTGAGCTAGCACTAGTTTAGGGGAGAAGAAGATAACAAAGCATACCTGCTAACAATGATTATGTATCACAGTGTTATTTTCACATTTAAAATGTCCATTAAACTACGTACTGGGCAGAAAATTAACAATCCATCGTGGGCATAAATGAAACAAACCTGGGCAAACAGCATTTTAGAGGTGAAGATATCAAACACAAATGCACACAATGTTTATGTGTAACATGGATATTTTCACATTTCAAATGTCGATTAAAATACATAAACAGTATAACATACAATAGTTCTGTGCCTAAAATATGTTTGAAAATTATGTCAGAAATATACAGACACAATATTTATATAAAGTGATAAAATGTATCCCAACATCTATAATAACGGTCAAAATACATAAAGAAAGTTAGCATTTCAAATGTAGCTTCAACGGAGGATATGTTATTAGTGATACAAAGATCGAACTGTGACCACCTAACATTTTTATTTACTCGATAAAAAATTTTACTTTCGTGGAAGGATCATGTGTTTGACATCTTTATTTTAAAACCCACCTGCTGCTGTGCTCCAGCATCTACTATGAGCAGGGCGAAGCTGTGCAGCCTTTTATAGTGGCCGAACAAAACATAGTTGACCTTGTGCAGTGGTCACAGTACATTGTCCATACAGGCCCTATGCTGCATACGACTCATTGATTCCACAAGCCCATCTCTGTGGTAAAACCATGCCTAATGCAACTGGAAATGTCATGGTATGACAAATCATTTGCCATAGGCAGATTATTCAGGCCACGTTAGATTTCACAGCTGTATGAATATTGCATACTTTGACAAGTGAGTTGGCGCAGTGACAAGACACTGAACTACTATTTGGGAGACGAGTCATTCAAATGTCTCTCCCGCCAGCCATATTTAGGTTTCCCGTGACTTCCCTCAGTCGTTAGATGCAAATTCACGGCAATTTACTTTAAAAACATTACTTTTCTGACGCAGGTAAGGCATCCTGACAGTAGCTTTCGTATTTACAATTCTCCTAACAGTACTTCATTAAGTTTGATTGACATGACACTAACCTTTCAACCTACACAAGCATGAAATCGCATTTCTCGCTGACATCTGAAACTCTTAGTTGCTGGTTCATCCTCCTTGCTGGGCTGTGAAATTTTCATTAAGATTAGCGTAATTCAGATTTGATAGAGGAGCATTCCACAAATGCCTCTACATCTACAAAGACTGTTTTCAGTGTAGTGGAGAGTGTGTAAGTACCAGTAGCATTTTTACCCTTTTCCTTCCACTCTCGAATGGTGCTCTGTGTATATCGCGGGTGTCAAAATACATTTGGCAGCCTTCTCCGACGGTGAGTCATCCTTTATTAAATTATGGAAAGTTATTCTTTCTTAAGAACTTTTTCCAACTTACAGAGGGGATGATACAGCAAGAAATAAACTCTCTTGATTTCAGGGTTGTAATTATTATTTATTTACTAATGCTGCGTTTTCCCTGATTCAGGCAGCTTCAGATTGTCATTTAAATTAAATGTTAATTTTAATGAGAAATCAATCGTTTGTCTACATATTTTTTAAGGGAACGTGAGCAATGTACATGATTACCACAGGCTGTCATTTAACTGTACCTGTACAATCAGTATGAAACAAAGTGGAACATAAAACAGCTACAGTGCATTTTAAGTACAGGTATCACCATTCTTGCACTACTTGTCATTATGATGAGATAATTAAATAACAAAATATAATTTTCTTACCTTTCTCTCCTGCTTCTTCCTTATTGTCTGTGGTTGGGTTGGTCCATATATATGGACACGAATTTCCTGCGAGAATTTTCTCGAAAAACAGACTTTGTAATGTAAGTTACTTTATAATTAACACATTGTTTTTGAAAAATTAATACATTTTTAGAAACCTAAGAATTGCAATTACAAGATATAATATTAGTTATTCAAGCATTATTCAGTTTTACAAAAGCAGATTCCAGAATGTGAAAATTCTTATACTAAACAAACTTTCACAGAAATTATTTTTGGAAAAAAAAGTTCTTTCTGAGGTGGAGAAAAGGAGGTACGTCAAGACTAATACTAATAATTCACTTCTGTCGATATTTTAAGTAAAATATACAGGGTGATTATAATTAAAGTAAAACTTTCAAAACGCTGTAGAAATAACACCACTGGTCAGAATGACATCAAACTGAAACGGAATATTATCGGAGAATGGGGAAAACACACACCAGAAAAAAAATACTGTGAAAATTTATCAATAGATGGCACAGTATGTGTCAGAATACGTAAATGAAAACACCTGCATGCGCACGACCCATTGAAGTTGGTATAAACATGTCGGGTGCACCGCTTTTCCACCTTTCGTGTCTGCGACGCTCACGACTGTCACAATGCAGGATCGAGCTCTGCCTGTAAAGCTGTATTACAAGAATTATGACTGTGCGCACGTCGCTCTGCAGAAGTTCCGGACACTGAAGGGTTTGGAAAAAGACGTTAGTCCGATGCCTGATGTGGGTCTGGAGAAAATGATTCGGAAATTCGAAAAGACGGGTTCTCTTGGTGTAGTGCACAGAGAATTGCCGAACATTGGACATACCCGTGAACATGATGTGTGAAATTCTACGAAACATCCGTCTTTACTATCCATTCAAAATTGCCCATGTGCATGAATTGCTTCCTGTTGACCTGCCAGTAAGAGAGATCTTTGCTTTAAGATTCCTTGCTCGCATAGAAGTGGACATTGATTGGCCGTGGAAGATTTTGTGGACAGACGAAGCCCATATGACAGGATATGTCAATACACAGAATTGTCGAATATGGGCAACGGATAATCCAGACACAAATCAAACAGTACCACTTCATCCTGCAAAGGTCACTGTGTAGTGCGGGTGTACAGCACCATATTTTTTCGAAGAGAGAGGTGCTTCCAGTCCTGTTACCAGAATCGTCACTGCTAAGAGCTATGAGAGTCCTTCGCGCAACCATGTCATTCCAGCTCTCCAACGGTGTGGATGTTCGGATGGAATCACTTTTACGCAAGATGGCGCACCTCCGCACAGTGAAAATCCAGCTAAGCAGCTGCTGATGCGCCATTTCGTAAAAGCTAGAATTATCAGTCGCTATTTCGCTACAGCTTGGCTGTCCCGATCACCTGATCTTAAGCTGTGTGACTGCTGGCTGTGGGGCTACCTGAAAGATTTGTTTTCATTGTTCCGATTGCAAACTTAGCTGCATTAAAGGCACGAATTGCGCAACACATTTTGAACGTGATCCCAGAAACACTTCGATCAGTTGTGGAACATAATGTTCCTCCATTTCAAACTGTTGCAGAAAACGGTGGACAGCAAACATGTTTTCCGCCAGTCACACGGAAAGTAATAATCGGATTTGATTTTGATTGATGCTTTTCATTCGGTTTTTGGCCTCGGAGTAACGAAAAACCGATGTGATTTATGCTTTTTATGCAGTTTTTGGCCTCAGGATAATGAAAAACCGATTCCCCCCAATATGATATGACTTTTCGAGGTGGATGGGCATATGTAACTAACAGTATCACACCTATACACCCATGTACACTGAGTGGTAAAGTTTCTTTAACGTCAAACTTACACCTTAGGCGTTGTTGTATGACTCCTGTGTCATTTGTAATCGACCACAATTAAATTATGATGCTTACATCGCCATCTATTGCTACATATTGTAACTATTTACTTTTTCTTCTGCCATACTTTTTCCCCCTTCTACAATAATATATTCATTTGCAATTTGATGTCATTCTAACCAGTGGTTTTATTTCTACAGCGGTTTGTATGTTTAACTTTAATTATAATCATCGTGTACTTTGTAGGTATCATAACTTCATATTTCACCCAAATAAAACGTTTTTGACAAACCTAACTACATTATTACATTCAAGATACTGAAATTAAATACTGAATACGAAAGTTTAATATTAAATAAGTTTAATTATGTAATCACAGGCATCACATAATGGAAGTATAGGTTAGTATTCAGAGCTTTTATGAACGTTGGTATTGTGAGACGGCAGGGTAATATGGAATTTGTTCATCCATTCCTGTCTTTACAAGAGCGTGTTTTTGTGCTCACTGAAAGAAATTCTTTCTACTCTTCATTTACGCAGCAGGATCAGCAACTATGATTATATATTAAAGTTTGGAACTCTAACTGATTAATATATTCAGTAAACGTTCACAGACACACAGTAATATTCCTGATAATAATAATAATAATAATAATAATAAGACGAAGAAGAATAATAATAAACCCCATGGAGGCCTGGGAAAAGAATAGGGCTCTGGTATGTTCTGGCAGTCGTAAAAGGCAACGAAAAGAACAAACCACTAATAGGGCTAACCCCCCTTTTAGTGTTATTAGTTGGTTCAGGGCAGAACTAATGAAGCCTCGGACAAGCGCTGTCATGGTCGGGGACGACGTTTCAACACTATGCCCGTCCACAATAGTAACGAGACTTCTAGCCACATGGCAAATGATTTAAATCCAAATAGACGTGTTTTGCAGGATATTCTTCCAGCAACCACTCTAGAAGGAAAGCGAAGACAGAGGATGAGATGGTCAGA
Source organism: Schistocerca nitens (assembly GCF_023898315.1). Lineage (NCBI taxonomy): Eukaryota > Metazoa > Arthropoda > Insecta > Orthoptera > Acrididae > Schistocerca > Schistocerca nitens. The sequence goes on along the minus strand of NC_064622.1, from coordinate 180,988,453 downwards.
TGAAGTTAACCGACACCTCATGTTCTGTTATTACCAAGCAAGAGGCTTAGGAAGCAACAGAACTGGATACAGATAACAAGTATACACAACATTTATTACCAGATACCCAGAATTAAAATTTTTAACAGGACAACGCCTAGCTGATCAGATCCATGTAATAATCAAAGATAACAGGATACCCCAGTCAGAATTAGAAAATATCAAACAACAAGTACAACAAATACTGGAACAAAATAATGTGCAATCAGAAGAAGAAGAAGAAAATACAGTAATGGACTCAAATCCTATAGCAAACAAACAAAGAACAACGCGTATCATTTAAACAATCAGAGGAAAACGAAATCTTAAGACAACCACCAGAACAAGCACAAATAGAACATGAAGTGACACACATGTTAGATATAGAAGAAAAGTTTCAACTGACATATATAGAATACATAGACACAAATACAGACATTAGACCATTCTTGCATAGACCACCAAATGACCCACAAGTCGAAACAACAATAACAACTATCAACACAATCATGTTGTTGTTGTGGTCTTCAGTCCTGAGACTGGTTTGATGCAGCTCTCCATGCTACTCTATCCTGTGCAAGCTTCTTCATCTCCCAGTACCTACTGCAACCTACATCCTTCTGAATCTGCTTAGTGTATTCATCTCTTGGTCTCCCTCTACGATTTTTACCCTCCACGCTGCCCTCCGATGCTAAATTTGTGATCCCTTGATGCCTCAAAACATGTCCTACCAACCGATTCCTTCTTCTAGTCAAGTTGTGCCACAAACTTCTCTTCTCCCCAATCCTATTCAATACCTCCTCATTAGTTACGTGATCTACCCATCTTATCTTCAGCATTCTTCTGTAGCACCACATTTCGAAAGCTTCTATTCTCTTCTTGTCCAAACTAGTTATCGTCCATGTCTCACTTCCATACATGGCTACACTCCATACAAATACTTTCAGAAACGACTTCCTGACACCTAAATCTATACTCGATGTTAACAAATTTCTCTTCTTGAGAAACGCTTTCCTTGCCATTGCCAGTCTACATTTTATATCCTCTCTACTTCGACAATCATCGGTTATTTTACTCCCTAAATAGCAAAACTCCTTTACTACTTTAAGTGTCTCATTTCCTAATTAATTCCCTCAGCATCACCCGACTTAATTCGACCGCATTCCATTATCCTTGTTTTGCTTTTGTTGATGTTCATCTTATATCCTCCTTTCAAGACACTGTCCATTCCGTTCAACTGCTCTTCCAAGTCCTTTGCTGTCTCTGACAGAATTACAATGTCATCGGCGAACCTCAAAGTTTTTACTTCTTCTCCATGAATTTTAATACCTACTCCGAATTTTTCTTTTGTTTCCTTTACTGCTTGCTCAATATACAGATTGAATAACATCGGGGAGAGGCTACAACCCTGTCTCACTCCTTTCCCAACCACTGCTTCCCTTTCATGCCCCTCGACTCTTATAACTGCCATCTGGTTTCTGTACAAATTGTAAATAGCCTTTCGCTCCCTGTATTTTACCCCTGCCACCTTCAGAATTTGAAAGAGAGTATTCCAGTCACCATTGTCAAAAGCTTTCTCTAAGTCTACAAATGCTAGAAACGTAGGTTTGCCTTTTCTTAATCTTTCTTCTAAGATAAGTCGTAAGGTCAGTATTGCCTCACGTGTTCCAACATTTCTACGGAATCCAAACTGATCTTCCCCGAGGTCCGCTTCTACCAGTGTTTCCATTCGTCTGTAAAGAATTCGCGTTAGTATTTTGCAGCTGTGACTTATTAAACTGATAGTTCGGTAATTTTCACATCTGTCAACACCTGCTTTCTTTGGGATTGGAATTATTATATTCTTCTTGAAGTCTGAGGGTATTTCGCCTGTCTCATACATCGTGCTCACCAGATGGTAGAGTTTTGTCATGACTGGCTCTCCCGAGGCCATCAGTAGTTCTAATGGAATGTTGTCTACTCCCGGGGCCTTGTTTCGACTCAGGTCTTTCAGTGCTCTGTCAAACTCTTCACGCAGTATCTTATCTCCCATTTCGTCTTCATCTACATCCTCTTCCATTTCCATAATATTGTCCTCAAGTACATCGCCCTTGTATAAACCCTCTATATACTCCTTCCACCTTTCTGCCTTCCCTTCTTTGCTTAGAACTGGGTTGCCATCTGAGCTCTTGATATTCATACAAGTGGTTCTCTTCTCTCCAAGGGTCTCTTTAATTTTCCTGTAGGCAGTATCTATCTTACCCCTAGTGAGACAAGCCTCTACATCCTTACATTTGTCCTCTAGCCATCCCTGCTTAGCCATTTTGCACTTCCTGTCGATTTCATTTTTGAGACGTTTGTATTCCTTTTTGCCTGCTTCATTTACTGCATTTTTATATTTTCTCCTTTCATCAATTAAATTCAATATTTCTTCTGTTACCCAAGGATTTCTATTAGCCCTCGTCTTTTTACCTACTTGATCATCTGCTGCCTTCACCACTTCATCCCTCAGAGCTACCCATTCTTCTTCTACTGTATTTCTTTCCCCCATTCCTGTCAATTGTTCCCTTATGCTCTCCCTGAAACTCTCTACAACCTCTGGTTCTTTCAGTTTATCCAGGTCCCATCTCCTTAAATTCCCACCTTTTTGCAGTTTCTTCAGTTTCAATCTGCAGTTCATAACCAATAGATTGTGGTCAGAATCCACATCTGCCCCAGGAAATGTCTTACAATTTAAAACCTGGTTCCTAAATCTCTGTCTTACCATTATATAATCTATCTGAAACCTGTCAGTATCTCCAGGCTTCTTCCATGTATACAGCCTCCTTTCATGATTCTTGAACCAAGTGTTAGCTATGATTAAGCTATGCTCTGTGCAAGATTCTACAAGGCGGCTTCCTCTTTCATTCCTTCCCCCCAATCCATATTCACCTACTATGTTTCCTTCTCTCCCTTTTCCTACTGACGAATTCCAGTCACCCATGACTATTAAATTTTCGTCTCCCTTCACTACCTGAATAATTTCTTTTATCTCGTCATACATTTCATCTATTTCTTCATCATCTGCAGAGCTAGTTGGCATATAAACTTGTACTACTGTAGTAGGCATGGGCTTTGTGTCTATCTTGGCCACAAGTCGAAACAACAATAACAACTATCAACACAATCATACACAACAAAATAAATGAAAATAGAACTATGGAAGAGTTACAACTACTGGTTTATATAGGAGCACTCACTACACTAAATATACACACTAGACAGAGATCAGAACCAACCAACACACAAAAAAACCCACAAAACCGGGCATGGCAACACGGGCTCCAGATCAGAATATAAAACTGAGAAAAGACATCGGACAGCTAACACAATTTATAAGAAATGAAATATCAGACAAAAAACGAAAAAGGTTTGGTAAAATCTCACAACAAGAACCGTTAGAGCAATTAGATGAAAAGAAGCAGAAATTAAAAGCATTGGCCAAACGACTTAGAAGATACAAAAAAAGAGAAAAATAGAAGGAAACAAAACCAAACATTCAACACAAACCAAAAGAAATTTTATCAGGCAATAGATAACATACACATTAAAATAGACAGTCCACCAAACATAACAGACATGGAACATTTCTGGAGCAACATATGGTCAAACCCAGTACAACATAACAGACATTCATGGTGGATAAAAGCAGAAACAGACACATACAAGATGATACCAAAAATTCCTGAAGTGATACTTTTGCAACATGAAGCCACCCGAGCAATTAATTCTACGCACAATTGCAAAGCTCCTGGAAATGATAAAATAGCAAATTTCTGGCTAAAGAAGTTCACCTCAACACATTCGCATCTAACTAAATTATTTAACAGTTACATTGCAGACCCATACACAGTCCCCGATACACTTACGCAAGGAATAACTTACCTGAAACCTAAGGATCACGCAGACACAGCAAACCCAGCAAAATATCGCCCCGTTACATGCCTACCAACAATATACAAACTATTAACTTCAGTCATTACACAGAAATTAATGACACATACAACACAGAACAAAATTATAAATGAAGAGCAAAAAGACTGCTGCAAAGGATCATGAGGATGTAAAGAGCAACTATTAATAGATGCAGAGGCTATATATCAAGCTAAAACTAAACAAAGATTGCTACACTACACATACATTGATTACCAAAAAGCTTTTGATAGTGTACCCCACTCACGGTTACTACAAATATTGGAAAAATACCAAGTAGATCCTAAATTGATACAGTCCCTAAAATTGGAAAACCACACTTAATATCCAAACAAATTCAAATAATATCACATCACAGCCAATACAGATTAAGTGTGGAATATACCAAGGAGACTCATTAAGTCCTTTCTGGTTCTGCCTTACTCTGAACCCACTATCCAACAAGCTAAATAATACAAATTATGGATATAATATTACTGGAACATACCCACACAAAATCACACATTTGCTATACATGGATGATCTAAAACTACTGGCAGCAACAAATCAACAACTCAACCAATTACTAAAGATATTCAGCAATGATATAAATATGGCTATTGGAACAGACAAATGTAAGAAAAATAGCATAGTCAAGGGAAAGTACACTAAACAAGAAGATTACATGTTGGATAACCACAGCGACTGCATAGAAGTGATGGAAAAAACAGATGCCTATAAATATCTAGGATACAGACAAAAAATAGGAATAGATAATACAAATATTAAAGAAGAACTAAAAGAAAAATATAGACATAGACTAACAAAAATACTGAAAACAGAATTGACAGCAAGAAACAAGACAAAAGCTATAAATACTTATGGTATACCAATATTGAGCTACTCATTTACACGATCACAATGCCACAAATATAGAATACATCACATACATTCAGCAACAGAAAGATTCACATTAAGCAGAAAGGAAGGAGGAAGGGGATTTATCGACATAAAAACCTACATTATGGACAGGTAGAAAATTTAAGAAAATTCTTTATAGAACGAGCAGAAACTAGCAAATACACAAAGCAATCACTCATATAAATACATCGGCTACACCACTGCAATTTCATAACGACTTCTACAACCATTTGGATCACATAACATCAACAGATACGAAGAAAGTAAATTGGAAAAAGAAAACACTACATGGCAAGCACCCATATCATCTAACACCGCCACACACCTATCAAGACGCATCCAACACATGGCTAAGAAAAGGCAATATTTACAGTGAGACGGAAGGATTCATGATTGCAATACAGGATGAAACAATAAACACCAGATATTACAGCAAGCATATTATTAAAGATCCCAATACCACAACAGATAAATGCAGACTTTGCAAACAAATAGAAACTGTAGATCACATCACAAGCGGATGTACAATACTAGCAAATACAGAATACCCCAGAAGACATGACAATGTAGGAAAAGTAATATATCAACAACTTGCCATACAGTATAAACTAATAAAACAACACGTTCCCACATACAAGTAGGCACCACAAAATGTACTGGAGAATTATGAACACAAATTATACTGGAACAGAACCATTATAACAGATAAAACAACACCACATAACAAACCTGACATCATACTCACCAATAAAAAGAAGATATTAACAGAACTAATCGAAATATCTATACCCAATACAACAAATATACAGAAGAAAACAGGAGAAAAAATTTAAAAATACATCTAACTGGCTGAATAAGTCAAGGACATGTGGCATCAGGATAAAGTTGACATTATACCAATTATACTATCAACTACAGGAGTCATACCACACAATATCCACCAGTACATCAACGCAATACAGCTACATCCAAACGTATATATACAACAACAGAAATCTGTAATTATTGATACATGTTCAATTACCTGAAAGTTCCTAAATGCAATATAACATATACCGTATAGTTAAAAGGAAGTCACGCTTGACCAAGGTCCGCGTCACTTTCCATTTTTAACCATACGTAACGTGTGAGAAAGGAAATAATAATAATAATAATAATAATAATAATAATAATAATAACCACAATGTCCCTAAGATTAACAGCACTATGAGCAGGTTCAGAGGCAATCTCTATGATAAGTTCCAACTACAATTTTCTTTCGTCCTGACTTCTAATCACCATAGTTAATTGCTCGAATAAAATGGAAAATAAACTCACCACTTTCCACTTTTCTTTTTTTTTTGCATTATGGGCGGCACACAAACAGCTACTTCCGCGAAATCTAAGCGATCCAATATGGTGTACAGTCCTCGCGAGTTCACTTTCTACTTTTACCAAACACGTTTGGTACGTGACTGGCTCTGACGTCATACGAGGCAGACCGTAAGCCAGCGTTTGACTGACACGGACCGAGTGATAGCTCGGTGTGAAGTGTGTCTATTGCCTCTCTGGCCGTATTTATACATGATCGCCGAGGATGATCGAACGGAATATCTGCTGTCAACCGCCGTATGCCCAGGTAGAAGCATCTAAATGGCTGCTTCCTCGGACACATATTATTTAATAACTCTGTTATGTATCAATTTACAATCTTCGTAATTTTTATTTGATTAAAGTTACTTTGGCTTTAGTTACGGAAGAAGTTTCAGCTTCACTGAATTTAAACTTTTCCGGCTAGAATTTTTAAAACGGAATCGACAGTAGAAAACGACCTCTGAACTACTTCTTTACGAGTCCTTGTATTGTCTGGCATCTACACTACAGTATTTAAACTCGATACGGATGTATTTTTTATATTGTAGTGGAATGCTGTACTCAGAACTTTCTATCGTTAATACAAATAACAATTTACTATGAATAAGGACTTTTTGCTTCAAATTTAGTTTTTGGTATTTTACTTGAAGACTAATAGAGACCTCTTAATGAAGTCACTTAGTTAATTTCTTATAGGAAACTGAGGCTAAATGTGAGTCTAATATTTGGTGCCTTCATTTTTTCGTATAAGCGTCGATTTTGACCACAAAATGGTTCTGATCAAGATGAGACTTATAATAGTTGATTGAGACATAAATTTGCACACTCTGAACAATTTTTGCCTTTCTAGCGTAATTATTCAGCGCCACTTTTCCTTTAAACAATGTATTTAGCGAAATATATTCATCTGATAATTCTGAGATCTAACACTTTTAACATTAATATGCTGAAGCTTATATTGACAGAGTTAGGAACTGTCACTTTAATTTTTAATTTAATTCTTAGATCACGGTGCAATACTTTGTATGCTACTACAGGTGATGCCACGGTGCTAGTAGCAGTGAACTGGGGTGTGTCCCGACATACTTACTCGCCTCTGTAGGTCTCAAATGATTATTACAGTAATATAAATTTACCTATAACTCCGATACATATTTCACTCTGCATATCTGAATTACTGCGGATTTACTCAATTTGAATATTGCTTACTTTTAATGAGTGATGTAGCATTTGAACTCCCTAATGGATCATCGTGATATCTAGTTCACATAAATCTGTTGATAATAGTTATTGTTTGAAGGAATGCACACTTCTGTAGTTCTACCATTGAAATACAAATTAAAGTTTTAATCACTGGTGTAATTTTATGTTTAGTCTAAATGCAACAACTTTGCCTGTTTTTATTGCAAACACTGTATCACTGAGACGAGTGCAATGATATTTCAAAACAAATAGAAATTTGTGTAAGTGTTGGTACCATTAATAATTCATATGCAGGGCGATTCAGTTACTTTTTCCACTGTATTTTATGCAACTCTTAACGCCTTCAGATACTACGTGCAAGAAATTTTATGTAGGCAAATTTTGTACTGAGATACAGTTTCTATAGAGGCCATATTATAAAGTTGTAGCTACAATGAAAACGTACAAAAGCGACCTTCACATGCGTCCCACTAGAACACTCTGCCCCCCCCCCCTCAAGTCAGCATTTCTAGTATGTTTTCATGGCACTTTCTCCCACCACTGTGCAAAAATTTGCTACTGCACGAATTATCTCCCACATTCGCCCTATTTTGGTCTTCATCGACTGGCCTCATTATGCCACCAGCTTAGTTGAGCTCTTACAAATTGATAAACGGACGTTTATTTAAATTGTATGTAAAGTTTGTGAATTTCGGTAACATAACGTAAACAATTAGTGTATATCATTATACTCATCAGGCCTTCTTACTACAAAACTACTGTGCTTCTAAGGGTTATGTTTGGACCGAATTTTCAATGTAATTAGTTTTAGTACAACGTTTATGTAAGTCGCTTTCCTTCATTAGCCTCACTGGAGTGTTTAAATAACTCCAGTTACTGGCAGTAACTGGCAGTTACTGGCAGTTATAGTAAAGAATGTATTATCTAACCAGTTGGAACCTAATCAGTTGTCCATGCATATGTAACGCCTTACAAAAAAGTGAAGGACGCAGAACACCTCGTCGGATGTCAATGTAACTTTCTACATGTAAACAACAGCGGCAGATATGTGAATGATTATAGACCTCCAATACTCAGTGATAGGTGGAATCGCCACCAGAATTCATTAGAATTGCTAGTGTTTAGTGTTGGTACCAGGCCTGGTAGGGTATATAAGTGGCTTTCACAGCAACAGATGTTGAGTGATTACTGTACACGTGAATATTCTGTGTACAGGTGTGGCATAGCATTATCAGCACCTAACACAGTTGACCCGAGAAATGAAACGAATCTAAAGGCTGTGAACTCAAGTAAGTACTTAAATATTACTATTAAATAACGATCACATGGATAACCTTGTGGGGAAAGCGAACCGAAAACTTTGATTTATTGGCACGACTTTTAGAAAATACAACTGATGCTCGGTACACAGGGGCTCCTACACTACACTTGTCCGTCCTCTGCTAGAGTATTGCTCCGCATTGTGGGATCCGCTTGAAATAGGATCGACGGAGGACATCGAGTCCGCAGCTCGTGGTCTAGGGGCTAGCATTGATGCCTCTGGATTATGGGGTCCCGGGTTCGATTACAGGCTGCGTTGGGGATTTTCTGTGCCCAGGGACTGACTGTTTGTGTTGACCTAATCATTTCATCATCATCATCATTTGTGAGAGTGACTAGATTGGACTGTAAAAAGAAAATGGACTGTGTAAAAACTGGGACTTTGTAAGGGCAGTGCTGACCGCCCAGTTGAGGGCCCTACAAACCAAACATCGTCATCATCATCCTCATCATTATCATCACGGAGGACAGCGAAAAAGTTCGAAGGGGGCAGTTTGTTTTCTATTATCGCGAAATAGGGGACATAGTGCAATCGACATGATCTTCTCGTGAAATTTAGATGACTAACTTTCTCCTCCACATGCGAAAATATATCGTTGGTGCTCATCTACATTGGGTGAAATGGTCATCAAAATAAAATAACAGAAATCAGAGCCCGCACAGAAAGATGAAAGTGTTCGTTTTTCCCGCATGCTGTTCGATTGATTATTAGTGTTTCAGGGCGCACAACAGCGAGGTTATCAGCGCCCGTTGCTGTTCGAGAGTAGAATGTTAGAGAAATAGCTTGAAGGTGATTCAGGTATTTAATTGTGAACTGCAGAGTAATAATGTAAGTGACCTCATTGGATGGTCTTCATTTGTCCAGCTGATGGAATCATACAGTACTCAGATTTGTGGTGCATTCGGATGTGACAGTAGCCTGATGGTGGAATGTATGGGAACGTGCGGGGTGGAGGGTGGGAGGTGGGGTGGGGGTGGGGTTGGGGATGGGGATGGGGGGGGGGGAGTGGCTGGCATACTCGTCGTCAATGTTCTAATCGGTCACGTCTGAACACCACAAGAAAGTACATCGTATTTTGTGCCAATCACATTGTAATGACGTGAAATCTCATCTGCTTTCTAGAACATTTTGCTCACACTACAGCCTTGGTTGGAGACTAGCTGCTCCCGGACTAGGGAACTATAGTCTAATGCATAGGTTGCCGCGAACACCACAACCGAAACGGCGTCGTTTGGTATCTCCATCAGGAAGCATGGAGTGTTCATTAATGGGGTCGCATTGTGTTCAGCTGTGAATAACGATCCTGTACAGCCCCACATGATCATCGACGCCGAGTGCGGCGAGTACAGCAGTGACCTGGGGAGAGGTCTCATTCTTCCAATGTTTCGGGCAGGAGCCGCTGTGTAACTCAGGGTATCATGGTGTAGGAAGCTATCGGATACTGCTTAAGTTCATGGTTCTACAGACTACATCATGGACATCCTGAGTCATGTTAACTCCCATGCGACATGAATTGTGGTGACATTTTTCAACAGAAAAATGTTCGTTCCCACATGGCATGTGTCTGTATGAACTGTCAGCATGATGTTTAGATAGTCCCATAGCCAGCAAGATCCCCAGATATGTATCCGAAAGAATATGTGTGGCATCAGCTGGGGCTTCAACTCAGTCGGAGTGCCAGTATCCACGACAACCAAGATCAGGGACAATAATTATAGACCAGTTTGCCCTAGGAGGGGATACAATCGCATTACGACATCCTTTCCAACTGAGTAAGTGAATCTGAGTAAGTGAATGCATCCAGGGCAGAAGGGTTACAAGGTCTACGGATGTGTGGGCCAATACTGCCAAGTTCTTCGGAAATTTCAGTCAATTTTTTACTCAGTGAAATAACTCACGTACTCTTTCAACCCGAGAAGTTTCGTTTGACTTGCTTCTCCCCTTCCGACTGTTTCGCTTTGTCAGGTTGTGCAAATTTTCTGAGGACAGCCAAAAAGCTTAAATCATCACTTCGAAAAACAAAGTAATTTTGTGTTTGTTCGCACATAAATCTTCGCTTTACCAATGGGATGCTATATTTCGTTTTTGCTCCTCCAACGGCTGCTGTGGTGAGGTGGGGATTTCATTGTGTTCCATTTCATACTGGGTGGTTAGAATTAAAATATCAGTGTTCCAAGTGCTGCGGCGTGGGATGTAATCATCGGAGGATACTGAAACATTGTAGGTGTTAATCGGGATGCTCGCAGAGTATGCTGAAAAAATGAGAGTTCCACTTTTTGCGACGATATGAAAATAAGGCGCTGTAGTTACCCAGAATGTAAAATGTTTCCTGTTTTGACGTCATTATTATGTTTGTCACTTCGCGATACATGTCGTTCTCTTTTGTGAGGTGGCTGATGGTGTAAAGGGTTATGGAGAAGAAAGACCGTTCGCTACTGGCAAAGTTGATTTATAAGAACGGCAGCAATAGAATCGCAGCACTGCAGGAATATAACCGACAGAAACAGTTGCACAGAGGCCCATGTCAGTTAAGGGGCTAAAGAACATAATTATGAAATTTGAAAAAAAAAACCAGTGGAACTAAGTGGTGCAGCAGGGAGATGGAGACAGCACATTCCCATTGCTGTTGTTGATAAAGCTGCAGTAGCTATAGATGACCATGCAACAGATTCCTCAAATTCTGCAACCAGTGCTCTAGCTGTGTAACGTGATTTCTCTCTCCACTGGTCAACAGCTCAAAAGATTTTGGGACACGTTTTACACTGGCATCCGTAAAAGATTAAGAATTTGAACTAAGTGAAGACCCAAGGTTAGCTACAGCGCTTTGGTTTTGCCCATCGTTCTTTGACGCGCGAGGACATGGACAACATGTGGTTCAGGAATTTTCGTCGGATGGACGAAGCACTTTTACTCTGCACTGTGCCGTGAATTCACAGAAGTGTAGCATCTGGAGTTCTAATCTATCGCTATGTTTTAAAAGGAGATGATACTTCGTGGCGCTGTCTGGTGCACAGTTACATCTGCAGGTTACAAACATCTCCTTGTGAAACTCCTGATTCTGCTTTGCAAGAACGCTACTGTGCCCACATCACTATCTTCATGCGGGATGGGGAGACTCCACATGTCGCTTGCCAGGCGAAAGATTTGCTTTGAGAAACCTTTGGTACTGACTGCTTCATCTCTAGGCAATATAAATTGCTTTAAGCTGATTCACTATACTGAGGATACCTACGTCTAAGTTACTTACATTGGCAGTTGTTCTTGATTTGAATTCTGGTATATTTACTTTGTCTTCGTTTGCGAAGGAGTGAAGGTACTGACTGCGTCTTGCCAACCGTGTACTTTACACATGACCAGAATCTCTCTGAGTTTCTGTTAAATTTCGAGGTGAAGTTTTGTTGTGGAAACTGCTAAAAGCATATAGAATTCAAGCTGATGCTAAATTTCGAGCTTCTGTTAAGCCTCGCGAATCTTGGGGATTTTGTGTTCTTTTAAATTTGGCATGCGCTTTTGTTATTTCTACAATTGTGTCGTACCCTGTTTTGTGTACCATGGGGGTTCCGTACCATCTATTAGTAATTTATTTGGTATGTATCTCTCAGTATCCGTAGTCACTATCTTTTTCATTCAAGCCACTTATGGTCTATGCTTACACAGTCACATTTGAATGAGTGTAGATTCTGTCTACGGAAGGCGTCAAGCGAATTTTTAACAGATTTTTGGCAGAAATGTGTTTTGCGTATACTTTTGCTGGGTTTGGATGTTACGGTATTTACCCTCACTACAAAGAGCTTGTGGTCACTAATTCCTGCATCCAGTATGATGCTTCCCATTTTCTTAGTGTTATTTATTGTTAAGAGGTCAAATACGTTTTCACAACCATTCACATTTGGAGTGGGCTCCTGAACTAATTGTTGAAAATAATTTTCTGAGAAACCATTCAGTAGGATTTCAGTCGCCGTTTTATTCGTACCACTGACTTCAAAGATGTATTTTTGCCAACATATCAAGGGCAGATAGAAATCACCACTATTTTTGTACTAGTATGGTACCTATTTGAGTGAGACTCAAGAAATCTTTGAACTTATGATCAGAGTCATGTGATCTGTAAAAGGAAAAAAATTATTAACTTATTCCGATTGTGAAGTATATACTCATACTAACTCACAGGGACTATCTACTTCATTTTCACTAAAAGATAAACTATTTCTGAAAGCAATAAACACTTCATCACAATCTGCGTTTAATCTATCCTTTCTGAACATTGCTAGGTTCAGGCTGATCTATTTCCAGCTTTAGCCACCTTTCGTTACCTATAGTGATTGGAGATTCATTGATTTCTATCAGTGCTTACAGCGCTTGGAGCTCCTTTTTAATGTTACATAAAGCTTCGTGATTTGGTGCCAGTCACAATTTACTATTACCGACCTCTCCAATGACTGCTGTTTAATGGTCGTCTGACATGATCATTCAGTGCAGGAGGTCGTCTATAAATCTGTACTGTAGTTTTCTTGTGGAAACGAATTTAGTTGCAAAGATCGATATGTTAACATAACTAGTGGATTACTAAGAGGGTTAGTTGGAAATTAGGTTTCCCCTGTCGACTGTGGGCACAGTTGTGTGATATGGGCGAAAGACGAGACGGCAGGTGTACGCTCACGTACAAGAAACCGATACACCATTGGGTAGAGGTCAACCACGATCAAGCAGATGGCGCTGTCACTGTGCTTGCGCAAAGCGGAGGCCAGCCGCTCCGTCATTTCCCGGAGCTATGGAGAGAAGGCGCGTTTTGGAGTCGTGGGCACAGGCGGAAGTGAGAGCTGTTACCTTTATGAATGGGCACCTGGATTATCAGGCACAGAAATTCATAACTGCCTTGTTGAGGTGTATGGGTCAGGTGTGATGTCGAGGAAAATGGTGCGGAGATGGTGCCAGCAATTCAGTGATGCACGTCAGCAAGTGCAGGACATAACGAAACCTGGACGAACGCGCACGGCCGCTACAGATGCAAATGTCAGGAAGGTGGATGACATGATTAAAGCGAACAGGCGTATCACCATCGATGGAGTAGCGGCAGAACTTGGAATCGGACATGAGCGAGCTCACAAGATCATCCACGACATTCTTCGATAGAGGAAGGTGTCAGCACGATGAGTGCCCCACCAACTGTCCCCGACACACGTGGAACAACACATGGCGTTCAGCCTGGAACAGCTCGTGCGTTACCACGAATCTGGCTACGACCTTCTGTTTCGGACTGTGACGGGTGAAGAAACGTGGGTCCACCATTATACGCCCCAATCGAAGGCCGCATCCATGGAGTGGAAACATCCGTCATCACGCATCCGAAAGAAGTTCAAAAGCACTCCGTCTGCAGGTAAATCGCTACTCACCGTTTTCTGGGACACCAAAGGAGTTTTGCTGCTGGACTTTCTGCAGCACGCAACAATCAGTGCTGCGCGGTACTGTGCCACTCTGTCAAAACTGAAAGAGGTGATCCGGAAAAAGCGGCCTGGCCTTCTCGGATCTGGCGTTCTGCTGTTGGATGACAATGCGAGATCACACACGGCGACTGCAACGCAAAACCATATTGCAGCTCTTGGTTGGGAGCGCCTGCACCATCCGCCTTACCGTCCAGATCTCGCACCGAGTGACTTCCATCTGTTTCCTGTTTGAAGACGACTCTCGGCGGAAGGCGCTTTGGCAGCAATGCTGACGTCAAACAAGCCGTTCAACGCTTCTTCCGTATGCAACGCCCTGATTTTTTCCTGGGAGGCTTTATGAAGCTTACAAAGCGGTATGACAAATATCTCAATGTACTTGGAAATTATGTAGAAAAAATAAAGATATGTCTTATCTTTAATGTTTCATTATCTTTTATTTTAGTTTCACACACACACCTCTGACCACAGTCGAGAGGGGAAACTTATTTTCCAATTCCCCTCGTAGTACAGGCAACATGTACTGCCATCTTCAGATCCATAATGCTCTACACTAAGCATAGTTCTTAACTATTCTGTAAAGTTCTGGCGTGACAAAGCGGTTTAAGCATGGTATGATATAACTACCACTGACTGGTTTTATGGATCTGAACGTGGTTACACATTTTGCCAAAACCAATAATCCAGTAACTGTTTTAACGTAGCACTTTTGGCAAGTAAATTGGTTTTCACAAGTACACTACAGCACACTTCGCTATTAAAGTAGTGGTCTACTAGCTCTCACACGAATAAGGTTTCTGCGACTTTTGTGTAGGAGAAAATGTCTTAACCTAACAGCCATCCCCTAATGGCTGTACTCTGAAAACTGGGGTAGAAATTGGATCCGCCTAACTTTCCGTACCTCTTCGCTGCGCAACAGGAAGTCGTAGGATTAACAGCGGACTCCTTCAAGCCTTTCGAGCGTGTTCTCCGACACTCCTCCACCAACGGAAGCAGAAGGGAAAGGGTGTTTCAGTCTTCCTCTCTTACTCCAAATCCGGAGACGAAACAAGACCACGTCTGTCGGCAATGAGACCAAACAGAAAGGACTGTAGGAAATCACTTATAGTGTCTGACTTCATTTATTCGTTTCTAAACATCTGGTGCCGTAATTATTTACTACTGCGTGTAAACAGGTATCCAAATTCTGCAGCTCTACGACAGCTGATGGAGTCCGCAGCTCGTGGTCGTGCGGTAGCTTTCTCGCTTCCCACTCCCGGGTTCCCGGGTTCGATTCCCGGCGGGGTCAGGGATTTTCTCTGCCTCGTGATGACTGGGTGTTGTGTGATGTCCTTAGGTTAGTTAGGTTTAAGTAGTTCCAAGTTCTAGGGGACTGATGACCATAGATGTTATGTCCCATAGTGCTCAGAGCCATGGGAACCATTGGAACAGCTGATGGAACCACTGCAAGAGAAGGATACAAGGAGAAACCGATACATTTTTCATGGGTATTTGTAGAAGAGTACAACACACATTTATCCAGGAACCCAATAACTGCCTCGGAGAAGAGGACATTTTCCCACAAAGTAGAATTATCTGAAATTAAATACTGTTTCCACATGGCTAACGATGAATGCGGCTTTAAAGAGGAGCGAAGAAATAATTGTTCGGTATGGGTAAAGAAGAATGAGAAATGTTTGTAGAGCTTTATACTGAATATAGACTGCACAACAGAATTAAATAATTACCTTTTCTCAACCCGTAATTATTTCCTATTACGACGTAGATGTTTGAAAATTGGCTTCCTTTGTAATTATGCAAAAGCGTGGTACCTTGCTACGCCACCGTTGGGTTCGGCGACGCTCCTGGCATTAATGTGTCAACACATGCGATAAAAAGGCCACAGTTCATGTTCTGTGTAACGTGAGTTAATGTCACAAAGCACCAAATATCATCAAAATTCTGCCCGAAACCAACGTGGACTTGTCACGAACCGGAAGGTCGTAGTAGCACCTTCCTTTGACACTTTTGCAGTGGAAGTTCGAACTGCGACGCCCAGTGTTTTCTTATATGTTGGCGTGGAAATCATTTCAGATGCACCGCCGCTCAGAACAGACATGAAAAAATTTCCGAGGCTAGCTTAAAGGGCTTCAATGAAACCATTCCTCCCGTTGAGGCGTCCTTCCCCACGCATTTTGCGGTTGAAAACAAAAGTTCACAGTACGATGAGCAACAGGACGACATTCTTAACAACTTTGACATTGTTTACACCCCACAGACGCTTCTGCCCTTCGGTAAGGACTGTGTGGCTTAGTAACCCCATTGAATGTGATCGTACTCCTTTTGAGAGCAGTGTGGCCGCCTGGTGTATAGAATGGATCCACGAGGGACCGCGTTCTGGAACAGCTTCTTATATTTTCCCAGTCCCCCAGTGTTGCGCCCTCTTGTGGAGGACGACATTGACACATGTGTAAATAAAATGGCAAGGGATCTTCTAAGGCACTCCAGCAACGTGCTGAGTGTCTTCCGCCCATGTTCGTTGAGCACCTTAAAAATGTTCCTGTACAGAGAAAACATGTTGTGAGAGACCTAGGCGCCTGCAGGGAGGCAACCGTTTGACACCACTTCGTTATGGCATGCCTACTAGCAGGCGTCCGGAATTCTCTCATTGATTTCTCTGTGATGAGTACATTTTTAAAGTACTCAACAAGTGTTGGTGGGTGCCTCTGACAGAACGGCAAAACAGAGTCTCAGCCGGACTCTTTGCCATTTCATTCGCGCATGTGCCAATGTCGCGCCCGTCCATGACCACGCCACAACAGTGAGCGAAACAGAAAGGCTGAAAAAGTATAAGCACCCTTCATTTCTCCAGATCGCGTTCAAATTTCGTCTGATGGTTTTGAACGGGTTCCACACTGTACATCGAGGTCACACTGCCATCTAGAGTGGTGCAACAACGTTCAGTGGGACTGATAGCCCACGCTGTCCTTATAGATCGGTTTAAGCGTCCGTGGGGTGTCAGCAGCGTGGAAGATTGTCTAGAACGTAGACCTGTTGTTCATCACAGTACAAATTGTCATTTCCGACCACAGACCCCAAAATGTGTGGGAGTTAACGTCTCAAGAGGAGGGGTGGTTTCACTGACGCCCTTCGTGGCAGCCCCTGAGGCCTCTTCGTGTCGTTACTGAACATTAATGTGTCTGAAATGTTTCCCTCGGCCACACCTAAGAAAATCGCGTGATTTCAACAGAAGGTGTCGCGTTTCTAACTTCCATCGTGGATACGTTAAAAGAAGGGATAAAATGTGGGAAAGAGGCACTGTGAAGACATCCCTATCGTTCGCTCTGGGCAGAGGTTTGGTGAATTGTGGTGCCAATGTGACATCATTATTCCACCTTACACCACACATGAACTTCTGAGCTGTGACCTTTTCTCCGCCATGTGTTGACACATTGCCTCGCCGAGCTCGTGGGTGACGTCACAGGGCGCGCTGATTTTGCATCGTTACAGAGGAAGACTGTAGGTACCCTTCAGTCAAATACCAAACGTACAGCCGCGCGGTCCCAGGCGCCTTGGCACAGTTTGCGAGGCTCCCCACCCCCCTCCCCCTCCTCAAACCTACGAGGTTCGCCCTTTACCGTAAGTTGGTTTCAGTTAGATTAAGTAGTGTGTAAACCTACGGACCGATGACCTCACCACTTTGGTCCCATAGGAGCTTACCACAAATTTCCACTTTCAAATTTACAAGTCGTAATAGGGAATAATTACGGGGTTTGAGAAAAGTGACCCTTTGAGTGTGTTGCACTGTGTACAGTGCTGAAACCATTCGTTTAATTGGTGGACACCATCATGGGGCAACATGAAACGATGGAAGAGAAGCATGCAGTGACGCTGGAAGAGAAAGGTCTGAAAAATGTTTCTTTGTGGCCAAGGATTTAATGTTGTATTATTATTAAATAAGCTGCTTGTTACAAAGACAAACATGTCATCAAAATGAAGGAATCTAATGAGAAAAAGCCTTTTCTTCGAATTTCAGTTACCCATGTATCGAAATATTGCATCTATTAACAATAGAGGAAAATCGATGTTTTCAGGGTCATGTATACAATTGATAGAAGACCTTCATTGTACTGTACTCGACACATGAACAGTGGCCAGTGAGAATCCCCATGCGAATTGCACTGCAAATCAATCGTTCCCAGACATCCGCTTTCTAGTGGTGTCGCTCTCTGTACCGCATCAAGCGTCGCTTAGCATTGCCTACTGAAATTAAGAGCTGCTCGTCTATTGTACCCCATCCTTTCAACTGACAACGCACAGTCATTGTGCTATTTGAGATAAGGGAAGCAGCACTTCAGAAATCATTGATTCCTTCCGCTAATATCACGCGATGTTCTACAGCCATCCTGCAAAATATTTTATGGTTTCTGTACGTTGGTGGATCAGCCCTGCCTGGTCTTCCTTCAGCTGCTGTAATTTCTACTTGTTTCCACTTTACCATGTCACATACACTCAACTTCGATAGCTTTAGAAGTAGAATGAAATTTTCACTCTGCAGCGGATATGAAACTTCCTGGCAGATCAAAACTGTGTGCCGGACCGAGACTCGAACTCGGGACATTTGCTTTCCACGGGCAAGTGTTCTACCAACTGAGCTACCCAAGCACGACTCAAGACCCGCCCTTACAGCTTTAATGCCGCCAGTGCCTCGTCTCCTACCTTCCAAACTTGGTAGAGCACTTGCCCGCGAAAGGCAAAGGTCCCGAGTTCGAGTCTCGGTCCGGCACACAGTTTGGATCTGCCAGAAAGTTTCAGTTTTACAAGTGTTGAAACGTCCATGATCGGTTTGTTACTCAGGTGACTTGCAATAACTAATCTACATTCAAATTCACAGAGGTCTCCTCCCTGTCACATTCTGCTTCTCTAATGACAAAACTATTCCCTACCTCCATTATACTAGCGAACCTGCCTCTCGTGATACCTGGTGGTAAATTCTTCATTAGATAGGGATGTCCGTATACTTTTGACCAGACAGTGTACTCCTTCTTGTAGCAAGTTGCTGCCCATCTAGTGTGCTAGCTTCAAGGAGTCCTTCTACAATAGTAGAGCTATCATCCCAGCATTAATTTGCTGTCTAGTCGGAGAAATGGGTAACACTCGCTTCGTTATACGTGAGCTAACAGTGCTTACTATCTCTTCTACGTACAGATACTCCACAATCACCGCATACTTGGTATACATCAATCATATAAAATATTTCGTAGTACATGTTAATTTATTTATACAAACGGATGTAAACTATATTCTTTACCTTATAGGCTCAGCCCTAGGTACAGCAAAGGTGTTGTTGACTTCGGCACATTTGCAAATGTTGGGAAAATTATCTGTCTGCGAAGCAGATTGCTTATAAAACACTCGCACGACACTTCTTAAAACATTGGTGAAATGTGTAATACCCATATCAAGTGGGATCTAAAGGGGATTGTGAACTTAGACAATGATGACGAGCATCGCGAATGTTCACAAATTTGTTTGATCGACCAATTTCATCGTTTTTAAAGACATGCCTGAGGAAAATATTCGATTCTTCGGTTGCCATTGGGCGTGTATGTCAGACACGCAGAATATCCCATGATTTTACAGTGTGGTCAACCAGCCGCCGTAGCTTCAGAGAGGGAATCGAGGGTGGAAGTGGTGCGGGGTGCAGGAAGAACTCTTTGCTGCCATTCTGATTACAAGAACTTCCCATCTTGTCTATGATGTGTGAAGGTGGAGTGGTGTTCAGACTGAGGGTTGTGCAGACATGAGTTCAAGTTTAAAAGCAACGTAACATGTATAATAATATATACAAAACATAGTTCACTCTGGCAAACAACTAATTCTTTGTAGCCCAAATAAACCTTATTAGTGCTCAAATAATAACACAAAATACTTCTCTCAAAATAACAATATCGAATATAGAATAAATAACCTCTCCCTGCAATGGACAACCAAATGCAACCTAACAAAGTGTACTGTAAGACAATGAAACACCTACAGCCATCCTTATGATCTTATTTATTGTGTAGCTACCAGTTTCGGCGCTTAAGTGCGCCATCTTCAGGCCTTAGTTGATGATGAAGGGGATATCACTATTCGTATGTATGCTGCATCAGTGGCCAACGTAACTGGTTTACGCAGACTATCAGCAACTATGATGTCAGCACTTCACAGTTACAGGTAGTCTGCGTAAACGAGCTATGTGCGCCACCGATGCAGCGTATGTATGGATTGTGATAGCCCCTTCAGCATCAACTAAGGCCTGAAGAAGGCTCATTGAAATGCCGAAATTGGTAGCTAGACAATAAATAAGATCATAAGGACGGCTGTAGGCGTTTCATTTCTTTACGATAGTGAACAGCAGTGGTCCCCAAGACCTCCAATCAAAAGGATGGACATTGAATAACAAAGTATACGGTCCACGACACTCAGTGGTCGTGACACCTGCTATTGCAAAAATGTCAAATGGCTCTGAGCACTATGGGACTTAACGTCTAAGGTCATCAGTCCCCTAGAACTTAGAACTACTTAAACCTAACTAACCTAAGGACATCACACACATCCATGCCCGAGGCAGGATTCGAACCTGCGACCGTAGCGGTCGCGCGGTTCCAGACTGTAGCGCCTTTAACCGCTTGGCCACCACAGCCGGCTACAAAAATGTCAACTTACGGAGGGCAGAGCGAAGTAATGTAGCCACTGACGACTCCTTGGTCTATAAGTACTAATTACAACCAGTCACCAGGACGTCAACTACTGACAAGACTATCCAATTACCAACGGTTATGTTTCTATGATCAATAATCCAATTACACTTATACTGGCTGATTAAGCTGCCCCTATCGCTGAGTTTTATGCGGCTCTCAATGCCTTCAAATACCACGTGCAAGGTTTTGAATTCTCTTGCTCGTCACGCATGAACTGTGTTACTTCTACAGAAAAAAATAACACGACCCTATTGTATGGTATTTAATGTAGTTACTTTTTTAATGGGATATATTTCCCCTAAAGGCCGTAGTTTCAGACTTATTCGAGAAAAATGCAGAAAAGTGGCCTCATGCAAAAATCGAACCCAGTGCCTTCTTCAATTACATTAAATTTCCTACTAAAGGATTATGTTCGTTTTCACTAACAGTTTGCGAGTTGCGAGTGAGAGAGTATAAAAATCTGACCATTGGTTTTTGAAGGCGTTTCGGGTTGCATAAAACCCACAGGTAGGGGCAGCTTAATCACTTTGTATAAATGAGTCTTATAAGGCGATATAACAGTTATGAAGCCGGCCGCGGTGGCCGAGCGGTTCTGGGCGCTTCAGTCTGTAACGGCTCGACTGCTAGAGTCGCAGGTTCGAATCCTGCCTCGGGCATGGATGTCTGTGATGTTCTTAGGTTAGTTAGGTTCAAGTAGTTCTAAGCTCTAGGGGAATTATGACGTCAGATGTTAAGTCCCACAGTGCTGAGAGCCGTTTGAACCATTTTTTGAACAGTTATCAGTACACTTACCACTGGTTCGACAACAACAAAACGAAAGCTCAATTCAAAATCACTCTTTACAGAATGGACCCATTGATGTAATAGGACGGCAACTTTTATTTAAGAAGCACATTCACATGACTGACAGTGTATGCAAACTTAACAGGTTGCTTACTTCACAATATCACCAACAAACTGTTAAAATTTACTCTCATATTTTGATAGCTCAGTGAATTGTAATTGGTGCATGATGAACGTAGTGGGCCTTCACATAGCATTTCATTACAATATACCTCCATTTGCACCCATGATCATCAGAATATCAATATTAACTTTAAAAGTAAATTGTATTCCTTGTAATCCTTTGAAGCCATTCATCGTCTTCACTGCAGTGTTGAGCATGAAACCAGATAGGATGGCCCCTGCTCCGTCAGTTTGCTGTCCATGCGATCGCTCTCTGTGCAGACTGCAGTCCGTCGGGTATCGTTCCATACCAACTTCTTGAGGCCTCTTGGTCCTAGCGCCTCATAGATCAATCTTGTTCCTGTCTCTCCTGGAACAGAAAGCTCCCCCGGGTGAGTTCTTGTGCCAGTCACATCGATGCAAAACAAGTGTTGCGCACGCGTTGTACAACGCTTTGCGCCGGCCCACAGCTCGTCCACCACTTCCTTCAGCGGTCTTCGGTGCTGGTTCAAGCTGTACTCACAGCATCCTCTACGTACAGCACACTCTTTGCTGGCTTTGACACCTCTAGTCCCAGCCCGCCGATCAGACAACCCGGTCCGTCGCGCCAGTTACTCGGCCCCATTGATTCGTCTCAGGATTACCAGCTGCTTTCACCACTGCGTGATGTAGTTTCCTCATCCACTGTCTACTAACCACTTCCGTCCGTTTGGTCACCAAGCCGTGCGAAGGCGGCTCTCATGTCCATCACCTGTCCCGCAGTGGCCACTCTTTGGTCGCGTGTAAGAGCAGATGGGGGAAATAACTGTACCGTTCAGCATGGCACACCAGATACTAAATGCACAAGAAACAAAGCTGTATTCCTCCAAGCTCAGCTGAAGTCATGAGGTAAATCACTTGTACTCTATTATGTCACACTCCGCAAGTGAGGTAACAGAATGTGTGACTGCCTTGCGGAGGACCCGGTATCAGTTCCCCATAGTGCCATGAAATTTTCCTTGCTGGAAGCACTATAACGGCTGAACTGTCACAAGGGGACCCTCCGACTTGTTAATTACAGATTTTGATGCACCTTAGGTATTTTGTAGACGGACCTGTCCGAGTACCTGACAAGCGACTTTTCACAGTTTCCGATTATATCGATATTGAAATTTAACGCGTTAGTCATGCTTCGATCAAACAAGCGTGGCGGAGCGCTAAGGTTCACGATTTCCCTGCTGGTCGTACGGGTTCATATCCTGGCACGTGTAATTTTCTTTCCATTACTGATCCGTGGGGATGGCACACTGATTAAACACTATACGATCAAACCTTTGAAGATGAAAGAAAAGTATGCTCCTTCACCGTAAAAATAATCCTCCAGTTGGTCAACCCTGCGATGTTTAGTTTTACAAGCAGGTGAATATATTCACGAAAAAAAATGAAAATGCTCCAGACTTGCTAAAGAGTAACGGATAAATCGCTTCGAACGAAGAGTCCCTAAAAATACATTCTTTACTTCCGCATCAGTATAATCCAATTGCTTTCACAGAAATGATCGAATACACTTGACTCGCATCTAAATTGACAAAACAAAGAAAAAACTTTTTGAATGTGAATGAAATGTGTTTTCCGGTATCGCGTCTGAAAAATCCATGAGCCTGAAAGCAGTAGTTTTGATTAAATGTGGGCGGTACTCTGTGAATTTTTGTTTCGGTCGTTTCTGTGTGGAATCATTTTGCACGACATACTATTCAATGATATTCTATACTATGAAGTGGAGAAAAAGGGTTCCCACGTAGCGTTTGAACCCGTACCGCCAACTGTCTGTACTATACTCCCTCTTAGTGAAAATTTGGTTAACATTACGAGTGTAGGCAGTACGCATAAAATTTCAACATCGATTTTCTCAGAAACCAGTGGCCTTCGCATGAAAAGCCTCTGTCAAAGTATTCATTACCGGTCTCTATACAACATATCTGAGATTCATCATAATAGTGGATTAAAAGGTCTTTCAGATTTGTGAGGAAAGCTGAGAAGGCAAATGAATCAGAAGTGTCGGTTCCTGTGTTTAAAAAGTTGACAACGACCGGGAGAGCGCATCCAAATGACGCCATTCGGCAGAGGCTGCCACGCGGTCAATATCGCGGGGTTCTAATTGCGGCTTTCTGTGTTCTGTTCCAGTATCAACAGATTCGTTTTTGAAGTCCACCACGTCTTTGACGTACTGCTGCAATAGATCAGCTTGACATTCAGTCGGTGGAAGGTGTTTCATCTCCCTCGCATACGCTGTGCACATGGAGTACGATTTAAGTTAGTTTTCACTGTGCAGTATACTCGTCTGTGTCACCTTTATTACGTGCTGCAGATCGTTCTGGTTCCACAATCATTGGCTTTTTCGGTAGTGTATAGCTTTATAAATTCGACCTTCAGGATTCCCTGTAGCACTGACATAGTGTTTAGGATACATTTTTTTTCTCGTTTTGTTGGCACTGGAACTTGTCAGTGCTAAAGCGTCTATTCTATCTCCAGCATACTTCGTCACCTGGCGCTGTATATTGGAGATTACTGTGCAATTTTTACGAAAAATTTTCTTTATAATTTTTTTAAATTTTCGAACGATATTAGCAATATTTTAGTAATAAGAATTGAGCAGTTACCAAAAAGATAGGTAGATGTGATATAATCATTATCGTCGATAAAAGTAATCAAATTCAAAGCAATCGAATACTTTTTCGAGGGCTATATAAGCCTACGTTAGCGTACTGCTACCGTTATTACCATTACTGTTAGACTACTGATAAGATTGCTAGCTCTGCTCCTTGTGAAATGTTCGTGCTCGTGTGAGCAATTTATGTCTTGTGAAATGAAATTTGTAAAAATAAATTGCAGAAAATATTTCATGCTGTTTTAGAGATCTGAGTAGGGCTTAATTGGAAAAATTAATATTTGAAGACAGCGTCTCTGCCCAAGCTAGAGCTTAATTGCAAAAAGAAATTAATTCAATAAAATTCCAATCTAAACGACTAAGGCAAGCAATAAAGACAGTTTTAAATCACGAGCCCGCATCTCGTGGTCGTGCGGTAGCGTTCTCGCTTCCCACGCCCGGGTTCCCGGGTTCGATTCCCGGCGTGGTCAGGGATTTTCTCTGCCTCGTGATGGCTGGGTGTTGTGTGCCGTCCTTAGGTTAGTTAGGTTTAAGTAGTTCTAAGTTCTAGGGGACTTATGACCACAGCAGTTGAGTCCCATAGTGCTCAGAGCCATTTGAACCATTTTTAAATCATGAAGTTTTTTCTGAATAATAATTCGCAACGAAAAGTCACAGACATATCAAGCATTGATGAGAGCTAACATGCGCGCGACTGCTACGGTCGCAGGTTCGAATCCTGCCTCGGGCATGGATGTGTGTGATGTCCTTAGGTTAGTTAGGTTTAAGTAGTTCTAAGTTCTAGGGGACTGATTACCATAGATGTTAAGTCCCATAGTGCTCAGAGCCATTTGAACCATTTGAAGAGCTAACATGCGGCGACTGCAAGGGAATAACAGGACCGCTGACAAACAATTTTAAGCAATTACGAAATAAGACGTCCAAGTTATTTAGTGTGAAATGCAAGAACTCTCCCAGACTAGACTTTATATAGAAAATGACTTATTGCAGAACTGTGACCTTAATTAGCTAGCGAAATAAAGCATGCTGTACTAACACTGTGGTGTCACCGCCAGACACCACACTTGCTAGGTTGTAGCCTTTAAATCGGCCGCGGTCCAGTAGTATACGTCGGACCCGCGTGTCGCCACTGTCAGTAATTGCAGACCGAGCGCCACCACACGGCAGGTCTAGAGAGACGTCCTGGCACTCGCCCCAGTTGTACAGCCGACGTTCATAGCAATGGTTCACTGACAAATACGCTCTCATTTGCCGAGACGATAGTTAGCATAGCCTTCAGCTACATTTGCCACGACCTAGCAAGGCGCCGTATTCAATTGATATTGAGATTCTATTAATGTATCATGAAGAGCGATGTTCTACAAATGTGGATTAAAGTTAAGTATTCCAGAAGCTACGTACTTTTCTTTATAGCATTCATTACGTATCCTGTTTCAGACCTCACGCCAGCCTGCGTGAGTTTAAGCGCGTGCCTTTCGGCTTCCTCTCATTGTGTCTAGGCTGTCTTGTCTAGACACAACAAACACCACCTTAATTAACGTATGTAAATGTGTGCAGTGAACAGGAAGGCAAACGACATAGTTTTCGCATTCACATTATAAACTAACACCCCATACAGAAGAAAAAAATAGTTCTTTAAGAAACTGAGACACTTCTTCCTATAATAATTGATCTATATTGCATCCCTAAGATCCCAGTGAAGTCGGGGGGAAGAAACAAACATTAGGTCCATTCACCCAGGCAGGGAGCCGTCTCACTGGGCGTCTCATTCCCTTATGTTTGGGTGACGGTTGTATCTGCTTCGTTTCGAAACCAGTATTTCTACATTTACACTTTGAGAATCATTGTAACATGTGGGGCCGAGTGTATGTTTTCCTTACTGTTTATTCGTACGTAGCCTATGTGAGCGTTGCTGTTCATATCTCTTTATACAATACAACTGCGGAATATTAGTACGTCGTGATGGACTCTAGCAGTGATTCATTAGTCCTTTCAAGTTTCGTTGGTTGCGCTAATTAGCATTTATGACGGTAAAGAAGTAGCTGTGAGGATTGTACCTCTATGATATTCTGTCAAAATATTATTACCAGTTAATTTTTCTTCTACAGAACAGTCACCTGCGGAAAGTCTAATATTCCAGTTAATATTTCAGTCGTAATAGTCCGTTCTAGATTCGCCAAGTTTTGACAGATACTTAAAAGAGAATTTTGCACTCTAAGAGATTGTAGACCGTATTGCAACACCTTTTATCTTTCGCAAGACTTCACTTCAACTGACTAAGGTGACTGTTGGACAGTGACTGTAGAGTTCACAGGTGTCTACGTCATATGCTCCTGTGTAGAGTACACGGATATATTTGTTTACTGTCAAAAGTAAGACACACGTACCCTTTATAAATGAAAGAAAATGGTCACATTGCTTGACCTACGATTCATTAATATTTTATCTGCCCCAACAGTTGCACCTTGTCTTTATGCTCTCAGTAATCATGGTAAAATATGAAAATGATTAACATATCATTCAAACGTTTCGAGATAATACATTACACTGGGTGAATTGTGTGGAAAGGTGTTGCGAGAATAATTTATCAAACATACGAACGCTAAAAAAATGAAACGTGGAAGATCGATAATAGTGATCACAGCAGCGAGTTGACGTGGTGGGACGATCTTAGACACCAATCGACTTCCATTACAATAGTCTTTTTACAAAGACTGTTTCAAGAAAAGGACTGGAAAAAGAATTGAGCAGACATCTGAATGCTAACGTAAACGATATTGTTTCCGAACCCAATTCTAAAATATTATATATTGAAATCCACACTGGCCTAAGACAAGGAGATGGACTATCCCCGCTATTGTTCAACATCGTCCTGGACAAAGTAATGAGCGAATGGGAAACTGAAGTCAGGAGACAAAACACCTGGAGACCAGTCACATTAGGAAGGAAAAGACTGGAAATCCCTTACCTAGCATTCGCAGACGACCTAGCGATACTGACCTATGACCCAACATCAGCAAAAACACAGATCGAAATCCTGAAAGAATGCGCCGAGAAAGTCGGCCTACAAATCTCTTTTGAAAAAAACGCAAGTCCTAACAAGAGAAGGCGACGACATCACAACCAAGTACGGCAAAATTAAAGGGGTCACACACTTCAGATACCTAGGCGAAATCATCGAACCGACCGGAACAGAGAAACTGGCTTACGAAGACAGACAACAGAAGACACGGAAATCACTAGGCATGGTACGAAACGTCTACAACAAACAATGCATTTCCAGAAACACCAAGATCAGACACTATAACACAGTGATCAAACCCGCCGTACTGTATGCCAGCGAAACACTAGCACTCAACAGGAAAATCAAAATTGAAGAAATCAAAAAAGAATAACGCAAAATCATGAGGAAAATTTTAGGAGGAAGACCCACACCAGATGGCTACAGACTACAGAAGAACTCAACAGTAGAAGCATATTCGAACATCGAGAACGATATGAGAAAAAGGCGCCTTAAATTCTACGGACATTTAGATAGACTCCCTTAAACAAGACTCACCAAGAAAATTCTAGAACACATCAAGACACTTAAAGTCTCGACACCCTGGATGGAAGGAGTCCGAAAAGACCTACAAGAAATTGGCACCACAAACACCACAGACAGAAGCACCTTCCGAAAACACATAGACAATTGGGAAGTAAAGTCAGAAGCGCTAAAACAGCGGACCAAACAAGAGTGGTCTGAGGAGAGAAAAGAGGCCCTTTCCAAGAGAATGAAGGAGTACTGGAAGGACAAGAAGAACAAGCCTTCAAAGTCATAAGCTTAACGATTTCCTTTTAGGGAAAATTCGCCAACAATAAATAAATTATGGCGTCTTTTCTATTCTACTCCAGTGGTTTTGGATTATGAGATACAATAAGCAGTGAGTAAGTAGCATGACTATACATACCGATTTGCTATTAAAAAAATGGTTCAAATGGCTCTGAGCACTATGGGACTTAACATCTGTGGTCATCAGTCCCCTAGAACTTAGAACTACTTAAAGCTAACCAACCTAAGGACATCACACACGTCCATGCCCGAGGCAGGATTCGAACCTGTGACCGTAGCAGTCTCGCGGTTCCGGACTGTGCGCCTAGAACCGCTAGACCACCGCGGCCGGCCGATTTGCTATAGAAGACTGGATCATTTTAGCACAGCTGATAGGACGTTTATATGTAATTTATCTGTCAAAGAGACAATAAAAGCTAGAGAAAATTTTGGAAAACGAAATATAGCTCAAAGCAAGCAAATAACAGTGCTAAGGTTATTCACAGACAGTACCTGACGTCTGACCAAAACTAAGACAGATAAAAACGTTGAATGCAATTTACTGCCTATCTAACGACGAAACTGGATAAGGTATAAACTTAAGTGAAATGAAGGTAACAAAGGACAGTACAAAGACAAATAACGACACGATATCTAAAAAGCAAGGTTACAACTGTTCACAAAATAAATGGTAGAGCAGAAACGATTTATGTAGGTACAGGAAACTTTTATTTTAGCGAAAGGTCTCCGCTGACATAATGAGCACAGCGGACTAACAATAAGTCAACGCCAGAGACGTAGACCTAATACCGCCTCCAGCACTGAAAATGCCTCAATTTGTCGAGAATGGAACTCATCCCGTTTCTTCAGTTACGCCATATCCGGGAGAAGACTGCTTAGAGTTCCCAGGGACGTTGCTTAAAAGTTTCAGCCGCTGTTCCAAATAGAGCCAAGAATTTCGTAATGGATTTTGATTTACAGGGCAGTTGAGGTGCAAAGAGGTTGTTATTAGTTCATGAAACTACGTATACGTTCTGCCATGTGAATTCGGCTGATGAGGGAATGTCCATACCATAATGATCCTAAATATTAGAATAATGTGTAGGCAACATCCTGGTTCATGTTCGAACAGTCCACAGGTGCACTGCCGGTCCATAGTGTCCTACGGGAACAATATTTCGGCGATCAGACATGTCACCATCGTCAGGTGCGCTGACGAACTGAGCTCCTGAGAGCGGGCGGCCATCTTAAGTCTCCTCCCCACGCGAGGCGTTCTCTCCGCGGTCCGCACCCGCGCGTCACCGGTCGGTGAGACGCTGGCGTTGGCGTCTGTGGTGGCGTTAGTGCAATTGCCTCGTTCGCCCAAGTCGCCCGTTCGTTTCCTTTGCTGAGCGTCTTTTTCATTACACTCAATGCTGGTTCCCATGCCCTGCTGAGGTTGTAACCGCAATCTCGGTTGATGAGTCCGTCCCTGGTGCGAATTCTGATAGCCTCTCTAACGACGCTGACCCAGTATTTAGATGTCTGTGCCAAGACTGTGGCATGTTAGTAGTCCATTTCGCGATTTTCGGACAAACAGTGCTCTGCGACCGCCGACTTCTTGGGGTACCCAAGTCGAGTGTGCCTATGATGTTCTCGGCAACGATCTTCGGTTGGTGCGCAATGTCCGTCCAATATAAGTCTTCCCACATTGGCACGGAATCTGGTATATGCCGGCCTTCCGCAAACCGAGATCGTCTTTGACACTTCCCAATAATGCTCGCATTTTATTTGGTCGGAAAAAGACAGTTCCTACAAGGTGTTTCCTCAATATTCGTCCTAATTTCCCATATAGTGTGCCAGTATACGGTATATAGGCAGTGGCTATATCTTTCTCCGTGACTTCTTCCGTCTCCACATGCTGTACTGTAGAGGTGGAGCGGAAAGCACGTCTGATCTGCCATTCCGAGTACCCGATTTCCTGGAATACAGTTTTGAGGTGACCCAGCTCTTGGGGCAGACTCTCTGCGTCAGAGATGGTGCACGCCCTGTGCATCCGCTTGCAAATAAAGGTCGGTGTGCGTTTTCTTCCTGTATACCCCGTAGCCCAGATTGCCATCCGCTCTTCTTTTGACTATTGCCAGTTGGTCACTATGGACCGGCAGGACACCCGTGGACTGTTGAAGCAAAAAATACGCCGGGAGAAACTGAAGAATCACATCCTGGTAGTGGTGACCTGAATGATTGGGCCCGGATCGTGGTACCAAAAGCACCACCAAAATATGTCAGAACAACCTTCAACCTGAAATACACCTTCCAAATACAGGTTCAACGCTTCTTTGGGCTCGACCACTTTCATCATTTCAAAAGAGGAAACACCACGGTTTGTCTAACACTGTTTTTCCCATTGAATGCAAGCAGCTGTATGTGCCGTCTTTATTAGTTAGAATTTCGGTTCTTCGCCGTGGTAAGTGATTGTTAGTGGTACACCATTCCTTATAGAAATTTTGCACAGTTCAAGTTAATATAAGGGACAGTCGGACGAAAATAAGACAGACAAAAGTAAGTAAACTGTTTATTATTTCAAAAGTAATCGATAACTTTTAACACGTTTATCCGACTATGAGACAAGAAATGAAATAAATCCTGACAGCGGCTGCAACTGGGTACTGAAATTAAATCAAAGGCGACAAGTGAAAATCGGTGCCGGACCGAGAGTCGAACCTCGAGCGCTCGCCTTAACCGCTTCGGCTGTTTGAGTTCGATTACTATCCGACCCAAATGCTCAACTAGTCACACACGACTTATGTACTGACCCCTGTCCAGTATATTCGTTGCTCGCCATATTCCGCTGGATTCCCGCAAGAGTTCAGGAGAGAGTATTCATCCGCACTGAAATGATCTTAATGGCTGTCACGCCATATGTATTGATTTATGTGTGTTCTTTCGGACAAATTTTCAGTTGTATGATTGAAGAAGAATTTTTGGAGTTTGTATCTGCTGAGTGTAGCATTGAATGGAAGTCAAGTAGGGATAGCATCGAAATAAATGAGATACAATCTGAAAAAGTGGACAGGTAACAAAAAGAAAATGTAGAAATGAAGCAGAAGTAACAGGAGAGAAATGAACTGTTTAAAAGGAGCTGTGGAGGACAAAAGTAGTAGACAGGCACAAATTAGAATAACGGAAACAGATTACTGGGGAAGTTGGTAGCAGTAGGAATTGCGTGAGGAAGATTCTTTCACAATGTTGCAGGGGATGCGATAAGATCGCCGGAATAAAATCCCACAAACGCTTATGACTAGGGAAAGAAATATTGACATATTTCATGCTTTTGTACGACGCGGGCAGAAATCCAAATGCTGTCAACAGTGTTTGGCAGGTTTTAACTACACAACACTTTTTCAGTGCAGTAAACGCAGCGCGACGAAAAAGTGAGAGCGGAAGCTATATTTTCGCTAGTGAAAACATAGACAAAGAAGAGAGGCCGGTAAATACGTATTTTTGTGATAACTGTTCTTTCTCCGGGTGTAAGTGAAGGACTACAGCATAAAAATGACGCGTGTTCATCATTTCAGAAGTACTGACGCAATTCCAGAATGGAAAATAAATAGTGCAAAGAAACGAAAAGTGTTATTTTTTCCCCAGAAGTCGACACGAATTATTCCTTACCACAAGCTCCGCCACTCCGAAACTCTGACTTGAATCCGTTGCTCCCGCGTTACTTCACTCAGCCAAATTAAACCGGGCGCTCACTCGTTGTCGCCGCTTCTACGTGAAACTTTTGGGGAACCGTGTCAGCTCTCCGGCCTCGTTTCGCCGCTAACACCCGCTACCTCGCAGAGTACAGAACACGTACTGGAAGAACTGGGCGCGCTTCTCAGAAGTTATCACCACCACCCCGAGAGCAGTGGAACGAATTAATCCCTGTCACTTGATTAGGAGAGCTAATAAAAGTAGAATTCTGAGCAGTTTGTTACCTCTCCAATGCTGCATGTATACCGTAAGTTGTAAAGAAAACAGCTGTACAATTGGGAAATCAAATTAAAGTTAAGGGAGAAGAAACTGAAACTTTAAGGTTTTCTGATGACTTTGTAATTTTTCTCCGACGGCAATGAACTTCTGAGATCAGTTGACGTAAAGAATATTTCTTGATGAGACGTTTTATAAAAGTAAAACAAAAGGAAAGGAGTGTATTCGAATTAGCACATGGCGAGGAAGTTAGTGTAGGAAATGAGACGCTGAATGTTGTAGACAGCTTTACTGCTTTACTAATTTGCACAGCAAAATAATCGATTACGGCAGAGGTAAAGAGAACATTAAATGCAGTTGAGCAATACCAAGTGAAGTTCATATGATAAAGAAGAAAAAACACAATATCATGTGTATTAAATTAATTGTAAGGAAGTACTTTCGAAGAGTATTTCTTTTGAGTGTAGTAGTAGTATACAGAAGAGAAACACGGACGGTAAATGCTACAGAAAAGAAAACGATATTTTTAAATGTCGCGCTATAGAAAAACGCTCAAGATGATGTGGGAATATCAAATCACTAACGAAGGGATAGTGACGTGAATTTTGGAGAAAAGAGCCTTATGGTTTACCTTGAATAAGAGAAGATATGGGTTACTAAGGCACATCACGAGTCATCAAAGAATACTGCATTTGGCAAAACAGCGAATTATTGGGGGGAGGAGGGAGGGAGCATAAAAATCTTAGAAGTACTAAAAGGTGTATGCAGGTTGAACTGAGCATTAATTTTGCATAAGATACGTGTATATTATCGTCGAGAACAGCATAAAAGCAGTATTTGAGAACAACGTTTTAGGTCAGTATTTTGAGAAAACTTTCCTGCGTGAGAAGTGTGTCACACACACACACACACACACACACACACAGCGTTTGTGTATTCTACGAGGGCCTGCTGAAAACTGTTGTTGTTGTTGTTGTTGTGGTCTTCAGCCCTGAGACTGGTTTGATGCAGCTCTCCATGCTACTCCATCCTGTGCAAGCTTCTTCATCTCCCAGTACCTACTGCAACATCCTTCTGAATCTGCTTAGTGTATTCATCTCTTGGTCACCTTCTACGATTTTTACCCTCCACGGTGCCCTCCAATGCTAAATTTGTGATACCTTGATGCCTCAAAACATGTCCTACCAACGGGTCCCTTCTTTTTGTCAAGTTGTGCCACAAACTATTGCCTCTGAATCTTTTTATTCTGATTTCAGTAACGGCTGAGGCATTACATACTACGCACGTTACTCTGTCGACTTTCTCGCTTCGCTGACGCAAACTGCAGCACGTCTCTGCCGCTGACAGGGCTTCGAATTGTGGCAGTGTAACATGGCGGTGCGTTACCCAACTATGTCGATGCGTGATAAACTGCGTGCTGTAAACTAGTTTCACAAATTCGGAGAGTTCGCGTTGTGCCTCAGCATAATTTTCGCAGACCACATGAACCGTGAATTTACTTTCAAAACCTTTTCTTAAGAATTTATTTACTAGCGATTTATCAAGAACATTAACACATTTAATGACACTATGTGAGCGTGGAAGTAGTTGCCAATGGGTAACTGATGAACAAATTAATTTTTTTTTAATAATGGAAATTTTATTCCTAAAAGATCTTTTTTTAAAACAGATTTAAATTATAATCAGAAAGCTCACTGTAAATATCAAGTTACAATTTATTCAGAGGCACAAATAACAATTTTTTTAACAACTCACACAAACACATAAACTATGCACCCTGTAAGATGGATGGAAATGGCACAAAACACTCACGTTAAAATTATTTGCTACCGAAAGTGAAACTTGTTTTTAAAGGAACTCTTACGGTGGAACGGTGGCAATTTTATATACTAAAAAGACCATTTAAATAAAATCCATCAAATGCAGTTTTACATAAAATGTACAAACATGCTCTACATTACACATATACCGCCTCTCAAGATGATAGGCAAGATAAAAACATATTTCAGGAATTCGGCCTTTACACCTTAAGCAATAAATTCATTAACACACCGAATCCGACAACATGACAGAGGCAGCTATTAACGTAGGGCAGACCGACAGACAGACAGACAGACAGACAGAAAGTAACTGCCCAACAAATGCGGACGAGAGACAGACGAGCAAGCTGGGGACGAGAGACTGACCAAGAAAACAAGTAGAATTTAATAAGTAAATGAAACAACATACCTCCAGTCAATTAACTTCTAATAAACTGCGATTTCTGGCGAAGACCTGGCGCAGCACCCCAAAACGCTCTCCCGAACCGTCTGCTGCCAGCCGCTTCAACGGACGCAGGAAGGCGCGCCGATCTCCCGTCTCACGGCCTCGCAGCTCGCACCGGCCAGACCGATGTCGTGGGTTGACTCCTGTTGCTCTCGTGTCGGCCGCGAAGTCACTACCCCTCGCTAAACGGCTCGGCCCACTGGACTGACGTGGCGACCTCACATGCGCCGATGCTCCAGGCGGACAAGTCATCTGGTGTCTCAGTGCACGACCGACCAACCGATCAATCCAACCTCGGTCGGACCCACCACTGCAGAGGAAACATGCCCTCAGGCTACCCGACATCCCTGCCCCGGGAAGAGACCGACCTACCGATCGATCCAACCGCCAATGACCGTTGCCTCAACAAACTCGATCAGACTGGCGGCCTAAGACATACTAGCACTCCGCACGACAGACAGACAGTGACTGCCCCACACTGACCGGGCTGACCAACTGACCACACTCGCCCGACTGACCGACTCCGACTGACTCTCACTGACAGACTGCTTTACACTACGCGCTGTGGCGCGCTCTTCAAAACAGCAAATTTTACCACGGCTCACCACACACCAGCGCTGCGACAATCCTCCACCTTGGGTTCACTGTCATCGATCATCCTCAATACAGTCCCGACTTGGCCCCATATGATTTTCATCTGCTTCCAGAACACGAAGAACACCTTCGAGGACTTCACACTGATAAGGATGAAGCGGTGCAAGCAGAGGCGAGTTTGTCTCTCTCAACAACGTTAAACATTACTGAGTGACTATATCAACAAACTGGTCTCTCGTTTGCGTGTGTTCGTCACCAGGGTGACTATCTTGTGAAATAAACATGGAGACTTGAAAAATAAAGGTGTAGAACGTTAATGATGTTCAGTTCAAATGTCTCTGAGCACTATGGGACTTAACATTCGAGGTCATAAGTCCCCTAGAACTTAGAACTACACTCCTGGAAATGGAAAAAAGAACACATTGACACCGGTGTGTCAGACCCACCATACTTGCTCCGGACACTGCGAGAGGGCTGTACAAGCAACGATCACACGCACGGCACAGCGGACACACCGGGACCCGCGGTGTTGGCCGTCGAATGGCGCTAGCTGCGCAGCATTTGTGCACCGCCGCCGTCAGTGTCAGCCAGTTTGCCGTGGCATACGGAGCTCCATCGCAGTCCTTAACACTGGTAGCATGCCGCGACAGCGTGGACGTGAACCGTATGTGCAGTTGACGGACTTTGAGCGAGGGCGTATAGTGGGCATGCGGGAGGCCGGGTGGACGTACCGCCGAATTGCTCAACACGTGGGGCGTGAGGTCTCCACAGTACATCGATGTTGTCGCCAGTGGTCGGCGGAAGGTGCACGTGCCCGTCGACCTGGGACCGGACCGCAGCGACGCACGGATGCACGCCAAGACCGTAGGATCCTACGCAGTGCCGTAGGGGAACGCACCGCCACTTCCCAGCAAATTAGGGACACTGTTGGTCTTGGGGTATCGGCGAGGACCATTCGCAACCGTCTCCATGAAGCTGCGCTACGGTCCCGCACACCGTTGGGCCGTCTTCCGCTCACGCCCCAACATCGTGCAGCCCGCCTCCAGTGGTGTCGCGACAGGCGTGAATGGAGGGACGAATGGAGACGTGTCGTCTTCAGCGATGAGAGTCGCTTCTGCCTTGGTGCCAATGATGGTCGTATGCGTGTTTGGCGCCGTGCAGGTGAGCGCCACAATCAGGACTGCATACGACCGAGGCACACAGGGCCAACACCCGGCATCATGGTGTGGGGAGCGATCTCCTACACTGGCCGTACACCACTGGTGATCGTCGAGGGGACACTGAATAGTTCACGGTACATCCAAACCGTCATCGAACCCATCGTTCTACCATTCCTAGACCGGCAAGGGAACTTGCTGTTCCAACAGGACAATGCACGTCCGCATGTATCCCGTGCCACCCAACGTGCTCTAGAAGGTGTAAGTCAACTACCCTGGCCAGCAAGATCTCCGGATATGTCCCCCATTGAGCATGTTTGGGACTGGATGAAGCGTCGTCTCACGCGGTCTGCACGTCCAGCACGAACGCTGGTCCATCTGAGGCGCCAGGTGGAAATGGCATGGCAAGCCGTTCCACAGGACTACATCCAGCATCTCTACGATCGTCTCCATGGGAGAATAGCAGCCTGCATTGCTGCGAAAGGTGGATATACACTGTACTAGTGCCGACATTGTGCATGCTCTGTTGCCTGTGTCTATGTGCCTGTGGTTCTGTCAGTGTGATCATGTGATGTATCTGACCCCAGGAATGTGTCAATAAAGTTTCCCCTTCCTGGGACAATGAATTCACGGTGTTCTTATTTCAATTTCCAGGAGTGTATTTAAACCTAACGAACCTAAGGACATCACACACATCCATGCGCAAGGCAGCATTCGAACCTGCGACCGTAGCGGTCGTGCGGTTCCAGACTGAAGCGCCTAGAACCGCTCGGCCACACCGACCGGCTAATAATGTTCGTTTAATTTAATAAGCTCTGAGAGTTTTCGGATAAAATATTCGGAGGCTTTACTTTCCACAAGCCCTTGTATTTTATTAACGGATCTTTTAATTAAATATATGTTTTTAGAAGTCACATGAAGAGGTAATTACACTGTCA
The DNA here is from genome assembly GCF_023898315.1 of Schistocerca nitens. Classification (NCBI taxonomy): domain Eukaryota; kingdom Metazoa; phylum Arthropoda; class Insecta; order Orthoptera; family Acrididae; genus Schistocerca; species Schistocerca nitens. The sequence continues at coordinate 180,951,233 of NC_064622.1, read as the reverse complement.
TTGAAACTGAAATTAAATTAAAACATAAGACTCTTAAGTAATGCATACCCATCAGTTGCGTATCTGATTCACATCCTCTGCGGAATTGTGATGATTACTGCTTGTCGCACATCGGGAGCTTCCAAGCAGGGCAAATTGTCGGTGCTAACGCAGTTCCTGGATCCATGAGAGCAGTCACAAATCTACCAGGGAATATTAGAGAAAAAGTGTCTATCGGCTGCCCGCCATACACGGTACAAAGGCAAACTTTCTATTCTAGCTTCAATACTAGAGGAAATACTAAGACTCTAACCATGACTACAACTTTTCGCAGGCAGTTTTCTCACCGAAGGAACTATCAGTCGTACCTACAGCACCTCTACATCTATATCTGCATACAAGCCACCGTACGGTGCGCTGCGGAGGGCACTTTGTGCCATAACTAGTCGTTTCCATCCCAGTTCTAATCGCAGAGCGAGGGAAAAACGACTGTCTATATGCCTCCGCACGAGCCGATCTTCAAGCTCCGTACGTGAATCCTATGTTGGCGGCACCAGGATCGTTCTGCAGTCAGGTTCAAATGCCGGTTCTCTAAACTATGTCAGTAGTAATCTTCGAAGTGAACGTCTTCTTCCCTCCAGGGATCTCCATTTGAAATCCCAAAGCGTAGCTGTAACACTTTCATATTCATCGAACCTACCGGTAACAAATCTAGCAGTTCGCCTCTGAATTGCTTCCATTTCTTCTGTCAATCCGACTTATTGTGGATCACACACACTCAAGCAGTACTCAATAGTAGATAAACTAACGTGTCACATGCGCTCTCTTACACAGATGAAATACACTTTCCTTAAATTCTCCCAATAAACCGAAGTCGACCATTCGTCTTCTCCACCACTATCATCAAATGATCGTTACACTTCATATCGCTTCGTTACGTTACGCCCAGATATTTAAACGATGTGACTGTCTCAAACAAGACACTAATAATGCTGTATCCGAACCTTAAGGAGTTCGTTTTTCCTATTCATCCTCATTTGACTTACATTTTTCTACATTAAGAGCCAGCTGCCTTACACAGTACCCACTACAAATTTTGCCTACTCCATCTTGTATCAAACTACAGTCACTTACCTTCAACACCTCTCTGGCCGGCCGGTGTGGCCGAGCGGTTCTAGGCGCTTCAGTCCGGAACCGGGCGACTGCTACGGTCGAAGGTTCGAATCCTGCCTCGGGCATGGACGTGTGTGATGTCCTTAGGTTAGTTAGGTTTAAGTAGTTCTAAGTCCTAGGGGACTGATGACCTCAGATGTTAAGTCCCATAGTGCTCAGAGCCATTTGAACCAACACCTCCCTGTACACCGCAGCATCTTCAGCAAACAACAGCAAATTTCCTCACACCCTGTCTGCCAGATCAGAAAATAGCAAAGGTCCTGTCGCACTCTGAAAGGCAAAGGTCCAGAGTTTCGGTGCGGCACACAGTTTTAATCTGCCAGGAAGTTTCATATCAGCGCACACTCCGCTGCAGAGTGAAAATTTCATTCTGGAAACATCCTCCAGGCTGTCGCAAGCCATGTATCCACAGATTCCTTTCTTCCAGGAGTACCAGTTCTGCAGCATCGCAGGAGAGTTCCTGTGAAGTTTAGAAGGTGGTAGACGAGGTACTGGCGGAAGTAAAGCTGTGAGGACGGGGCGTGAGTCGTTCTTGGGTAGCTCAGATGGTAGATATCTGCGACAAATGATTAAGGATCCAATGGTTCACAGTGAACATTTATTTATTTTTCAAAAAACGTGATCTTGGGCTGTGATAATGTTTTGCGTATGCACTTGTACCTACTCAAAACATTTTGACACGCAAAAACGGCGTTTGCTTTTGTTTCTTTTAAAAAATAAAAGGATGTGTTAACTCGACGATGAAATTCACGTTTACATCGTTTGGTTTGCGTATCAGTGCAGTACATCGTACAGTTGGTACTGGAAAACCATATAATATAAAATCACGGTAAGACACAAAAGGAACAAAAACTTTTTTTAGGTCTCGCTTTGTTAAATCAGTTACTACCTAAAATATTTTCACTTTTTACAGTTTTCATTAAACAAAACCACGTTGACGCTGACATAGAGGTGCTGAAACATGTTTGAATAAAAATGAAAATCAGTGTGTTTGCAAATGGTGGAACAGATTTCCCACAAATTTGAATCTCTCAGATTCGCGCAAATTCAGTCCCTCAAAAAAATCCAATGAAAAGCTACAGCCTGTAACTCACACTCACGAAATTATTCTAAGGCCACTAAAATGTCAGTCGTCAACTTGCAGTTACTGAACAGCACAGCTTCCTCGATAAACTCACCACCACTGACCACTGATGAAAGCCACTTACCAAAGAGCCAACAACCAACAGATTGCCGCCGATAAAAGGCCACGCATGCGCTATTGTTTGCTGTTAATTATTTTCTGTGACTTGTCACACATTACTGAATCCAATTTAGTTTCTTCAAAAATTGCTACCATTCAAGTTTACAGCTAATTACTTACACATACAGGGTATACATACAGGAGTTTGCGAACAACAAAATAAATTTCTTTCGGTTAGGAGTATATGGTCTTTGAAGTCCACTTGTATTATTAAGCAACACTTTTTCCGTGGTGTTGCGGTAGTGCCACTGACTGGGAATGTGTACCAAAATTGAAATCTCCACATTCGGCATATTTGGTTTCTTTTGAGGCTACGAAGTAGTCGACCTCGTGCTCATCAACAGCGATTCGACCTTAATGTGTGGGCCGGCATTTTTGGTAATAGGCAGATTGAACCACACATTCTTCCAGTCCCTCTCATTGAATCGAGATGTCGCATCTTCGTGGAACATACGTTGCCAAACTGCTGGAGGATGTACCTCTGAATGCTACACAAAGGATGTACTTCCAGGTCGATGGGTCGCCAGGCCATTCCAGCACTGCTGTGAAGAATCTCCCGACAGTGCCCTTCGGGAATCGAGGGATCGGCCGAGATGGTCACCTGACCTCAAGTGCCTGGATTTCTTGCCCTGGGGTCATATGAAGCAGCTAATGTGTGAAACCGTTGTGGAAACAGAAGAAGACCTCATCGCTAGAATTTTTGTTGTGGCTGGTAGCATTGCGAACAAGCAAAAATCCTTCGAACGGACACGACACTCAGTGGCCCGACGTCGTATTGCGTGCATACATGCCGATGGTCACGCTTTCGCGCAGTTCCTATGAATGCCACTGCTGTCATTAGCATGCTAAACCACCTTCTGTATAAATCGCCCCTATCATCAGAAACTGTCGTCAGGGATTATATACACCATAATTAAAAATATATTACTTTTGATGTTCTCTAACTACTGTGTTAATATGAACGAATAGTTTCGGAACAGGCTTTATATGATGATAGAAGAGAGGGAAAATTTTTGTTGTCATTTTATAATCACTCATTAAAGCAACAAAACGGTATTAGACAAGTTATTACCAAATTTGATGTAGCACGCCAACATTTGGTTTTGAAACTTAACAAAACTTTATGTAAAATTATAGATACATATGAAATAGTAGATTGCGGCTGCTCAGCCGCTAAGAATATAGGTAAGGACCTCTAAAACGTATGCTACCTTCATATCATGTGTAACTGTGGAGGATTTTTAGTATTAGCACATTTGCATATCAACTTGTAGTAAATTAACTGTAATTCTTTACACACATGCGTGGTTTGAGAAGTATCATCTTGCGGTGAAACAATAGTACACAAATAATTCTCCACCAGATTCCATAAGGTAGCTTCCAGAGTATAGACGTAGGTGCAGAGGTAGCAGCAGTGTGGTGTTTACATAGTCAGCTTTCAGATGATGCTCCATTTGCAGAGATCGTTCCATACGTTTACTCGTTATTAATTCTGTGATCCATCTTAATTAAGAACAACAGTAACTTTGATAATTATTATCCCAGAGTCATGTTGAATGCTGCAATGAGCCGCGACTTCCTGGTGTCCTGTTTTGTATGTCTCATATTTGCAGAGTTCGTAACGCAGTTTCGTTGAAACTGTACAATATTCATCGTTCATTTTTTCCGTCTTAAGTGCCGTTGTGTCCTCTCTGCCCCCTTCAGCCAGGCGTGCACGTTTCTGCCTCGGAAAGTGGTCCTGTCACTCAGTCATTACAACTACCTGCATTCCTCAAGTGCCTTACCTGCCATGCGCCCCATCAGGCGGCCTGTTATAACTTCGCACATTGTGCTCTACGCGTTTATAAAGTGGACACATTTTTGATTGATACAGACTCCACAGAATGCTGTTCTATGTTACTATATGGTAACTGATAGGTTCTTAGACTTTATCTGTCTTAACTATCTGCCGTTCAGTAGAACAGTTACAACATTGTTAATCTGTATGTCTCGATATAATCACTCGTGTTATCTGATGCTCAGGCTGAAAGAGGACAAGGACGTTTACCACAGCTGAAGTTGTGTTCCGTTTGTAAATCCTGGGGAGCTGTTCTCATCTAGGTGTTAGGCAAAATAATTTATTACACATCCAACACAATCTTTCGTAAAAAAAGTAATTAAGTGATTATGACCAAGTAAGTCGCTGATGCAGGAGCGCTAAATAAATTTTTAAAAGGCAGTACTAATCCATTGCTACCGGAATATGTAATGTCGTTGCTTAACTCCGTTCATTTTCAGCCGTAAACTCACTTCAGAACATTTTTCTGTGCGAATCATCAGTATTCCGAGTGGTCTGATAATGTCTATCGCAAATTATTCTGTTGTGCCAACTTATTTATCTCAGAGTAGCAATTTCACCCTTCATCATTCATTTTTTGCTCGATGTATTCCGATCTCTGTCTTCCCCGACAGTTTTTACCCTCTACAGTTCCTTCTAGTACCATGCATGTTACTCCTGGGTAATTTAATACGTGTCTTGTCATCCTGAGCCTTCTTCTTTTCAGTGACTTCTACGTGTTCCTTTCCTCAACGATTCTGATTGGCCCCGTCGGAGGTTCGAGTTCTCCCTTTGGCATGGGTGTGTGTGTTGTCCATAGTGTAAGTTAGTTAAAGTTAGATTACGTAGTGTTTAAACCTAGGGACCGATGACCTCAGCAGTTTGGTCCGATAGAGCTTACCACCAAAGATTCTGCTGGGAGTCTCTTCTTTCCTTATCTGTCCATTTTATTTTCATAACACGAGGTATATTCGCTAAGTAAGGCCCGATCGGTAGCAAAATGGAAACCACTGTGAAAATAAAAAATATGTTATTTTCAACAGTTATCTACAACTTCCAGCTACTTCTCTGCATAGTCACCGCTCCGATTTAGACATTTGTCATAGCATTGGACCAACATTACAACACGCCATAGAAGGCAGCCGCCCGTGTTTCCTTCCAATTCTCTACAACGCTCATAGGTCGTTGTCTGTGCCAGAACGATGTCTTCATAGCCTAGCGGTTCATGTGAAAAGAGATGAAACTCAGGGAGAGTCAATTACGGGCAATATTGTGGGTGATCAAACACGTCACATCGAAAATGCTGCAGGTGTATCTTCATTGCCCCTGCAGAGTGCGGCTGAGTACTGTCATGCAGAAAGGAACGTAGGACAGGCATGTTATGTGCTGCATGACATCAAGCGATATCTCACATCAGGCCCTCATACTTGGCTGGAGACACTGTTGTTCTAAGCATCTTTACGTGCTCACTGTGTGCTCAGAATTGAAAAGAGCGACGTGACGCGGTTGATGGGCTTACTAGAGGCACTGAAAACGCAACTGTGCAAAGTTTCATCGAATTTTTACTATGGTTTCCATTTTGCACCCCATCGGACCTTACTTACGGAGGTGGCATGACGGGCGTCAGTGAAAACATCCCTTTTTCTGGGGCGTTGATTCCCACGCATTTAGCAGTTGGAAACGACAGCAACGACATCGATGAGCAAATGGACAACGTTCTTGACAAACTTAGATACTGTTGACTCCCTCGGACGGTTCAACCATTGTCTAGGGGCATCGTAGGACTTGCAGCCTCAATGAACACGATGGCACCCCTTCGGCGTGCAGTGCGACAACATTTTCTTCTTTCCTCTCAGGCTGGAACGATTAGGAACTGCTGAAAATCGTTCGACGAAATGTGAATGTGTCCAAAGAATCAAGGAATGACAAAGGTACCTTATTCTTTTTCAGTCGCCTGTTTAACGCTCTCCTTTGGAGTGATAATGGAGGGGTGAAATACTGTCACATGCGTGAATTAAATGGCAAAGGATCTCTCTAAGAGCCCCAGCTAGGGAAAACCCTGAGTGGCACATGTCCACATTTACTGAGAATTTTAAAAGTTTGCCTTTACATGCAAAACGTCCAAAGTAGCCTGAGGCACCTGCAAGTATGCTACCACTTGACACGCCTGCGATTCCAGTTGTGTGCCTGCAGGTGCCTCAGACTACTTCACAGGTTTTCTCTCCACACGTCTGTTTTTAAAATTCTCAATAATTGTGGATGGGTGCCACAAATTGTGGGTCCTGCCGTTTTATTCACGCATGTGTCGGATCACGTCACAGGAGAACGCAAAACAGGAGAGCTATAAAAGCAAAAGCACCATTTGCTCGTTCAGATCAAGTTCAGATTTCGTCGAAAGGCCCCTAATCGTTCAACCTATAAACGAAATCAGAAATTTCTGTCGCGCTGAGATGTCAGGACTGCGATCACTTTTAATGTTGATTCAGCTCCGCAATGTCCTTAGAGAAAGGTTGAAACGCCCGAGGGCGTCAGCAGTAGCTCATCGTGTCGAACTGGATTTTTGAGCTCAAACTCTGTGGGAATCAACTCCGCAGGGAAAATGATGGTTTTACTGACTCCATTCATACCAATCCCTCACACCTTTCGTGCCGGATATTACAGGCGCGGTGTCTGGTGTGATCTCCTCGGTCACTCTTAATAAAACCGCGTGACATCAACACTGAGCGTGAGTGGTTCTGGTCTCCATTTCGGAGAAGTCAAAAGAAGGGGTGAAACGTGGGTAAGTGGGGCTGCGACGATTTTCTCATGGTGTGACATGTCCACGGTAGCATTGGACAGAATTGTGGTGAAATTTGGGGCCAATGTGACATCACTTACCCACCTTGAAAGTCACATGAGCTTCTGTGCTGTGGCCTTTTTCTTCTTATTCGTCGATACCTTGCTGTTTGGAAAGTTGTCCAGAGCGCTTCGCGTTTGCGTTGCTACAGAGGAGGATCGTAAATACCTTTAAGCATTTTAAATTCGGTAAATATTCAAGCTTAATATTGGAAATAACATATTTGTTGCCCCTGGAGACCGTTAGATGGGCAATCTGCAACTGATGTCGCGTTCCGGATTTCGAAATATTCGCTTGATAATATGGATCACTTTGATTAATTCTGCTGCCGCTTCATTGGAAACAAGCAATTACCAGTTTTACAGTTGACCAAATCAGCCACATTTTTAATTAGAATTGTAAATTACTAAGGAAAGATGTCACAGCAAAACGTTTATCATCGGCAAGTTTTACAACTTCATAGTTTCTTACAAATTCTGAGAGATATTCGTTGAAAGACAGTTGGACATATACAGAATGAAAAAGGCAAAACGAAACCGAAAAATTTTTCATTTTCTTTGGAAATTTTATGTATCTATGACGGCTCTGTTTTCTAAAAAGACCCCAGACTGTCAAATAAAGGTAACATTAAAAAAGAAGTAGTGAAATTTAGTGTCGTTGAATGTGGAGGTACTGATTTAGTGTCACAGTACAGCTCTGATAGCAAATAAAATATGTTTCTTATTAAAATCGTAGAAAATGTCTTGACTGAATGCTGTGGAGAATGAATTACTTCACCAGTTTGACACATTATCCGTGAAAAACACTTCAACAATAGGGGAAAGTGGGGTAAGATTTCTTAGCTAATACTCGAAGTCCCTTTTCTACCACTCCGATATTTTTTAGTATCAAAACAGCTTAAAACAATAGTTTTTGAAATGTTTTCCCTTTACTTTAAGGGCAGAACCATGGTTCAAACCTCTCTTCCAGGAAATCGTCTCCAAGAACAAAATTTCTTTAATTCGCCACTGTGTACAATGGTTTGCTCTTAAAGCACATTCTCAAAAAAAAAAAAATCCTCGGATTAAGGCCTATATTTGATGTTGGTAGACTTCCTTTGACGATGAATGCTTTCTGCCTGTGGTAGACTGATTTTTTGGTCTCCTCGTTTCGTCCGTCATGTCTCTGTATGGAGGGTAATGGTTTATGGAAAATAAAATTCTTGAATTGGGCCGGTTTGCCCAGAGTCTCAACCTTAACCTAATGAAACACGTTTTAGACGAGTTAGAACGTCAGCTACGCTCTATACCTCTTCTTCCCATATCACAATTTATTTGGTTTCGGCCCTTAAGGAAGACTGGGCTGCGATTCCTCCACTGACATTCAGACACGTCGCTCAAAATGTCCCCAGCAGAGTTCAAACGATTATGAAGGCGAAGAGTGGACACACTCCGTATTAATGTCCTCTAATAGGTGGATAACGCTGAGAGTAATTCCCTCACCTTTAAAGGACGGGTACAACAGTGATGAAAGGACATTGTGTCCAGTGATGATCATGACTGACATTGAAATATCCTGGCAGATTAAAACTGTGTGCCAGACAGAGACTCGAACTTGGGACCACTGCCTTGGTCCCGAGCTCGAGTCTCGGTCCGGCACACAGTTTTAATCTGCCAGGAAGTTTCATATTAGTGGACATTCCGCTGCAGAGTGAAAATCTCATTCTGGAAACATCCCCCAGGCTGTGGCTAAGCCATCTCTCCGCAGTATCCTTCCTTTCAGGAGTGCTAGCTCTGCAAAGTTCGCAGGAGGCTTCTGTAAAGTTTGCAAGGTAGGAGACGAGATACTGGCAGAAGTAAAGCTGTGAGGACCGGGCGTGAGTCGTGCTTCGGTAGCTTAGATGGTAGAGCACTTGTCCGCGAAAGGCATGAAATTTTCATTCATGACTGACATTGACAATAATTTTCAATTATTTGAATTTTTCTTAGACATTCATAGTATCACAATTTTAAACGACGTATTTCGGCAATTACCGTCAAAATTTTTAAAGAACGTTTCTTTTTTTAGGTGCAAGTACGTTTGAACCGGATGGGAATGAATTAAAAGGTAAGTATTCGATGTGGAGTGTCTTGAAGTATAACGGAACTAAAATTGCCCCCTCTTTTCCAACAGAGGAAGCCGAAGGCGCTAGTCCTAGCCTTGTCCTTGTCTCAACAATGCGAAACGTTGAAGCACAAAGTAATTGCGGTAAGAAACGAAGCTTTGCTACACGAACCTCAGAAACAGTCTGCCATCTGCAGGACAACAGTTAATTAAGCGCATCAGACGCGAAAGTCTTCTTACTGTGCCAGACCGATGTCGAAAGCACGCTCGCTCAATTAATTAACGTCAGCTCACTTGAGCTTCTGGTAATACCAGTACTGTGTCTGGTACACGAGTCTTGTGGAGCAAAAACCCAGACTAATAGTCGCGGCTGAGTGTTAATTATCAGGCTGGCTTCAACATTCATAAGCACCACTGCGACGCAGTGGACTAGACCGTCATCAGGAGGGCAGCCCGGTTATCCTTAAATAAGAGATCTGTCATCGGTTAAAAGCCGGGATAGCTCTTGCTGACAGACATCGGCTCATTACCGTCCCGGACATTTCCTAACGACCAGCCCTTCGACAAAACGATGAACACTATCCCACAATTACGGTTCCACAGTGTCTGAAGATACTACGTTACACTACTGGCCATTAAAATTGCTACACCACGAAGATGACGTGCTACAGACGCGAAATTTAACCGACAGCAAGAAGATGCTGTGATACGCAAATGATTAGCTCTTCAGAGTATTCACATAAGTTTGGCGACGTGCTGACATGAGGAATGGTTCCAATCGATTTCTCATACACAAACAGCAGTTGACCAGCGTTGCCTGGTGAAACGTTGTTGTGATGCCTTGTGTAAGGAGGAGAAATGCGTACCATCACGTTTCCGACTTTGATAAAGGTCGGATTGTAGCTTATCGCGATTGCGGTTTATCGTATCGCGACATTGCTGCTCGCGTTGGTCGAGATCCAATGACTGTTGGCAGAATATGGAATCGGTGGGTTCAGGAGGGTAATACGGAACGCCGTGCTGGATCCCAACGGCCTCGTATCACTAGCAGTCGAGATGACAGGCATCTTATCCGCATGGCTGTAACGGATCGTGCAGCCACGTCTCGATCCCTGAGTCAACAGATGGGGACGTTCGTAAGACAACAACCATCTGCACGAACAGTTCGACGACGTTTGCAGCAGCATGGACTATCAGCTCGGAGACCATGGCTGCGGTTACCCTTGACTCTGCATCATGGACAGGAGCGCCTGCGATGGTGTACTCAACACGAACTTGGGTTCACGAATGGCAAAACGTCATTTTTTCGGATGAATCCAGGTTCTGTTTACAGCATCATGATGGTCGCATCCGTGTTTGGGGACATCGCGGTGAACGCACATTGGAAGCGTGTATTCGTCATCGCCATACTGGCGTATCACCCGGTGTGATGGTATGGGGTGCCATTGGTTACACGTCTCGGTCACCTCTTGTTCGCACTGACGGCACTTTGAACAGTGGACGTTACATTTCAGATGTGTTACGACCCGTGGCTCTACCCTTCATTCGATCCCTCTGAAACCCTACATTTCAGCAGGATAATACACGACCGCCTGTTGCAGGTGCTGTACGGACCTTTCTGGATACAGAAGATGTTCGACTGCTTCCCTGGCCAGCACATTCTCCACATGTCTCACCAATTGAAAACGTCTGGTCAATGGTGGCCGAGCAACTGGCTCGTCACAATACGCCAGTCACTACTCTTGATGAACTGTGGTATTGTGTTGAAGCTGCAGGGGCAGCTGTACCTGTACACGCCATCCAAGCTCTGTTTGACTCAATGCCCAGGCGTATGAAGGCCGTTATTACGGCCAGAGGTGGTTGTTCTGGGTACTGATTTCTCAGGATCTATGCGCTCAAATTGCGTGAAAATGTAATCACATGTCAGTTCTAGTATAATATATTTGTCCAATGAATACCCGTTTATCATCTGCATTTCTTCTTGGTGTAGCAATTTTAATGGCCAGTAGTGTATTATGGAGTAGGCTGAGATCCAAATTCTACATTCCTAAAAGTTTTTCTATATAAAATTTGGGCTCACGACAAAGGAGTCTTTATCATTTTTATTTTCATTTACTATAAATCCTGGTTTGTCACGTTCCAATTGCGCGATGAAATAATTATATTTGAACTATATTTATGACATATGAAGGGCCTGTGATGTTCGTGGTCTTTATAGTGTTGTTAACCTTCAAGGGAGAAGGACTGAAGTCGGTAATTGCAGTTGACCAGAGAAACTCAAAGGTAATAATTCTGACAAGTCCGTAGCAGAAATCGTGGTCGACAAAATCTGAAAACACGACACAACACGTTACCGTGACTAATACGGTGTAGTAAACCGGCTGACATTTTAAACAGCTTCCAGTAGCCTCGGAAGGGATGACGACAGGTACTGCTTGGTTTTCGTGAGAATCTTGTGCCATTACCACTGCAAAACAGTGGCAAGTGCACTTAACGACGTTGCAGGTGGATAGAGATCACTCACGCCTCTCTCCATAGTAGGCTCAATAATATTGGGGACTGATGAATGTTGTGACCAGGAGAGATGCGACAACTCATTATCCTGCTCACAGAACCAACCCAGGATGAAGTGAGCTGTGTGAACAGGGGCCCTGTCGTCTTGGGAAATATCATCACCATTGGGGAATAAACATTGTACCCTACGACGGACTTTATCAGCCAAAACGCTCATATAGCTCCTGGTAGTAATACGACCTTGCAGAGCAGACACGGGGCGCATGGAATAACACGATATGGCTCCTCAAACAATCGCCCAACGGCAGTAATGTTTCACTCTTGGAATGTAACGTCGGTCCAAAACTGTAATCAATTTAAAACAAGGCACAATCGACTAAATGACATTCTATTATTGATCCAAAGTCGAGGTTTTCAGACTTCAAGACGAACATAATAATTCCAATCCCAAGGAAAGCAGGTGTTGACAGATATGAAAATTACGGAACTGTAAGTCACGCCTGCAAACTACAGATGAGTGGAAAAACTGGTCGAAGCCGACCTCGGGGAAAATCCCTTTGGATTCCACAGAAATGTTGGAACACGTGAGGTAAAACTGACCCTACGACTTATCTTAGAAGTTAGATTAAGGAAAGGTAAACCTACGTTTCTAGCATTTGTAGACTTAGAGAAAGCTTTCGGCAATGTTGACTGGAATACTCTCTTTCGAATTCTGAATGTGGCAGGTATCAAGTACAGAGAGCGAAAGACTATTTTCAATATGTACATAAACCAGATGGCAGTTATAACAGTCGAGGGGTATGAAAGGGAAGCAGTGGTTGGGGAGGGAGTGAGACAGGTTTGTAGCCTATCCCCGATGCTATTCAATCTGTATATTGAGCAAGCAGTAAAGGAAACAAAAGAAAAATTCGGAGTAGAAATTAAAATCCATGGAGAAGGAATAAAAACTTTGAGATTTTCCGATGACATTGTAATTCTGTCAGAGACAGCAAAGGACCTGGAAGAGCAGTTGAACGGAACGGACAGTGTCTTGAAAGGGGGATATAAGATGAACATAAGCAAAAGCAAAACTAGGATAATGGAATGTAGTCGAATTAAATCGGGTGATGCTGAGGGAATTAGATTAGGAAATGAGACGCTTAAAGTAGTAGATGAGTTTTGGTATTTGGGGAGCAAAATAACTGATAATAGTCGAAGTACAGAGGATAGAAAATGAGACTGGCAATGGCAAGGAAAGCGTTTCTGAAGAAAAGAAATTTATACTTGAAAAAAGAGACAGCATTGGTCGTATATTTTTTACTATTGCAATAGTAAAAAATATACGACCAATGCTGTCTCTTTTTTCAAGTATACCTGTTATCTGGTCGTAGTGCATAAGACAACATGGAGTCGCCAATCAATGAAAAAAAATTTGTTAACAACGAGTATAGATTTAAGTATCAGGAAGTCGTTTCTGAAAGTATTTGTATGGAGTGTAGTGTATGGAAGTGAAACATGGACGATAAATAGTTTATACAAGAAGAGAACAGAAGCATTCGAAATGTGGTGCTACAGAAGAATGCTGAAGATTAGATGGGTAGATCACATAACTAATGAGGAGGTATTGAACAGAATTGTGGAGAAGAGAAATTTGTGGCCCAACTTGACTAGAAGAAGGGATCGGTTAGTAGGACATGTTCTGAGGCATCAAGGGATCACCAATTTAGTAATGGAGGGCAGCGTGGAGGGTAAATATCGTAGAGGGAGACCAAGGGATGAATACCCTAAGCAGATTCAGAAGGATGTAGGTTGCAGTAAGTACTGGGAGATGAAGCTTGCGCAGGATAGAGTAGCATGGAGAACTGCATCAAACCAGCCTCTGGACTGAATACCACAACAATAACAGTCCAGGTTTATGTTTTCAGCACCACGATGTCCTATTACGTGCACTTACATCACTGATATGTGGTTTTCGAATCAGCTCTTCCTGCAATTCCCTGATTTTGGAGCTCCCTTTGTGTTGTTTTTGTGTTGACAGCGTTCGTTAGTGCAACCCCTAGAGCAACTTTTGCAACTGTCGTCATCTTATTTTTTGTCAATCCTCTTCAATGACTGCCTGTCATAATCAATCACTACACACTATCTTTTCCCAGTATGCCGTATAGGTACAATGGTTCGTAAGGAAGGTTTTTATGTATAATTTATAAATATTTCGTACAAATTGTCGGTATTATGACGAATTAAAACAGAGTTGTGAAAGTGATGCCACTGCCGCCTATCGAACAGGCACCGTAATTCGAAAGAGAAGCAGTGTCTTGAAGCAGCAGAAAGCGTGAGCAAATTCGCATTCGCATATGGTGTGATGGTCTAGACTCTAATGGTAAAGCAGTTTGCTAAGTGGAATCGAATGCTGGCTCAGTAACTTTTTTCACCTTCGTTTTTAACCTAGCATTCACCTGTCAATGTGGAGGTTCACCAGAAACGAAGCGTGCTCGGACCCTACGTACACTGTAGCCCTCCTTTCCCCGGTTGTATAACTGTTTAGGAATATGCAAGTCGCCGTATTGACAAACAATTAACTGCAATTGTTTTAGGAATAATCCACAGTGAGAAACGTGCGACACTAAATCCTGTGGTTTACAATGACTATGCATGAACTAAAATGCAGCATGGAATGCAATTTGATTTCATTTATGTACAGAATTTTTTCCAATAGAGCAGCTGATAACTCATTTTTCAGTTTGCTGCTTTCCTTGAGTCACAGAGATGCAAACGCGGTTCTCTGCTTGGTTGTGCGAAAGATATTACATGTTTTGAAGCTTTCAAATTATACAGAAGACTGGTAAACGCATATCCACGGGCGAGAAAGAGATTTAGGTCCTTTGAATATCATATACATGGGCATGATCTTCGTGAATTAGATTCATAAATTAATTGCGGATGAATACACGAAATTTCTAGATATTTCTACAGAAGCTTGAGGGACACATTTTAAAATATGACGACGGACTACCAATATCTGTTTCCGTCAGGTTACAGACGCAATTTGCACTCTTAACTCACCGCAAATCCTTCGAGCAAAGGGTCACTATTATTGTGTATTTTGATCATCTCTGCTGTCTTGGTATTCCAACAGCTAAAGTAATTTTGGTAATGGTTTAAGCAAGGATACTCATGATTTGGTTGTGGTGTTGAGGGAAAGGATGTGGAGGGAGGCCTGCGCAAATTTCTCAGTGGCTCTCATCCTCTAACTCTCAAATATAGCTTGCCATCATCCCCACTTTTAACTTCACACACATGCCTAGGATAATATTAATAAAATGCGTAAAATAATTTCATATAATAATAATTGAAATACGTAACTTTCACAGAGCTTGCAAAAAATTGCAATTAATAGAAATAGCTAATCTGGAAAGCATTCATACTGAAATTTGAGATTTATGTGTCATGCAATTGACGTAAGGAGTATAATAGCAATAAACCCCTGCTATTTTGAAACGCCGTGTTAACTCGACGTAAAAAACGAACTGTTTACCCTCCATTATCAGTAGTTTACTTCGAACTGAGATTGTGAATCCACGTCTGCAGACTACTGGTACGTAGATACACAAATGGGATGGAAGCTATTTATTTCAATCGATTCCGCCTAAGTTCGGGAAAGTCAGTCCTATTCTGTTCTTAGTAGAGGGTTTTCCCCTTTCTTCCATACCTTACTCCACGGCCTCAGGTTTTCTAAGTCTACTTCTGGACCCACATATTGTATTACACCTGTTGTTCACGTTGGAAAAAGTACTTGCCAGAAGATAGAGGGGACGCAGGTTCGAATCTCATTAGGTATGTGGAGGTTTTTCAGTCTGCATTCAACATAAATTTCCCCTCTCAACGATAGGAAGACTCGTTAGGCGTGACTCGTGGTTCGGATCACGCGGGAAAGCAACTGCAAAGTAAGTTTCGTTAATCAGAGATTGTAACGATGTAGAATTCCTTGCGATTTTCCAGATTCAAAGTTCTCATTTTACTTTAGGTTCTGCTTGTTAAGTGAGAAATTTAGAAACTGGTATTCGTAAAAACATACTCTCATTTAGGATAATGATTTTTGGGGAAGTGTTTCTCACGACTCCCGTATCTCCGCTCCCCCTCATCTCCTTGGGTCTGTACCTGTAATGACGAAATAGTTTTCAAGCTCAGTATATAATGCACTCTGCCCACACTACAGCACGCTGAAACATTGCTGTTACTACTCCATATCAGAGCCACAGACAAAACACAGTGTTTCTTGAGGTGTTCGATTTCTACTAACGTATAAAGAAACGAGACGAAATGTAACTTCTGTGAGTGCTTGTGTTTTGTTACATGTTGAACCAAGCTTGTTGAGTTAAACCCACGGTGCAACGTACTACGAAACAGGAAACAGAGAATGAAGTCGAACAACGGGGATGAGAGGCGACTACGAGCAGTTAAGAATGTCACTTTGACTGCTGAGAATCTTTTTGCACAGTGAGAACGTTGAAACGATTGTGCATTGAAGGTTGTAAAACACTATTTCAGAAAATAGATTCTAAGGGTTTCTCCTAAGACAACTATTGTACTACCGTTCATGAGAAAACAAATCCAAGACACATACTGGAAACTCAAGCACTTCAACAAAACTCTACTAGTAGACAGGGCAGTGAAGTATTTATGGGTAATGCGAAACTACGAGAGTTGCCCAGAAAGATATACACCACATTTGTTTTCTTCAACATTTCTTTATTGAACATAATGAGAATTACATACACGAAAGAATGGTGTTTTATCTGCACATTCTACTTTTCCACGTAATCTCCATCCAGTTCTGTGGCCTTCCTCCAGCGCGAAACAAGGGCGTGTATGCCCTGTCAGTAACAAACATTTTCCCGGTGGCGGAACCAGTGTTTCAATGTTTGAATCACCTCCTCATCTTCCTCGAAATGGCTTCCACGAATGGCATCCTTTAATGGCCCAAACGAGTGGAAGTCCGAGGAGGTTAGGCCACGACTGTAGTGTGGATGCGGTAACACTGTCCATCTCGGTTTTGCGATGTGTTCAGCAGTCCTCACACTTGTGTCGGGCCGAACGTTATCGCGTTGCAGCAAAATATCTCCTGGGTTGGTGTAGCGCCGAAGTCGACAGATGCGCGCCTTTAGTTTTGTTGATGTTTTGACACATGCTTCTGAATTAATGGTACAGCGTCTTGGTGTCACATCAATAAGAATCCCACCTTCGCAGTCCCAGAGCACGGTGATCAATTGCTTTGAATTTTTTCTTCTGTGGGGGGTGGGAATGGCGCCATTCCATCGACTGTCGTTTTGTTTCTCGCTCAAAACGGTGAAATCAGGTTTCATCACCTCTCACAATCCGAGACAAGAAGGCCTCCCCCTCAGCTTCAAAACGTTGCAATAAGATAAATGGTTTTCTGTGCGATTTGTGATCCACCGCTAGACACCGCGGGACCCGTCTTGCACGCATTTTTGAATATCCAAGAGTGCGGATAGTGCATCCACACTTCCTTCGCTGTCGTAATGCGTCCTTCCTGGCGAATGACATAAGCTCGCTGCAGCATGTAAGGTTTGACAGCCGTGGATGGACTCACCGACCGCTGCAAATCGTGGAGCTCCGCCGAACCGCTTTCTGATGACCTCACCCTTCGTGCCCAGCGACTAACTGTACTTCTGTCGACAGCAGATGCTCCATAGACCTTACACAAGCATTTGTCAATATTCCCCACGGTTTCTTTCTCTGCAGTGAAACATTCAATGTCGGTACTTTGCTCGTAAAGTACATCATCTACAGACGCCATTTTGAAACCGTCCTGCAGCTGGACTATCTGTCGTAAGTGACGGAAACGTGGCGCGCTCACTCAGGAGACTTCCAATGATGCGTATGTAACGTTTCGCATTCGGAGAATTGTTTTCGGCTGAGAAAAAAATGCTATGCATTTCTTTCTGGGCAACCCTCGTATCTTGGACCCTTCACTTAAAGAATATATTATGTTCCAGGGCGGAAGGAGCTCTTATGTGCCATAGAAGGGCCTGTCAGGAAAATTGGGGTCTAAGCTCTGTGGGCATGTAGTGGGTACAAACCACTGAAATGAGACATGTGATAATTTGTGGGGCTATAGTATAGTGGAGCGAAGAACAACAGAAGACGAGTGCTATGAAGTTGACAAGGTGCCGAGGTTAGCCTACTTACCCTTCGCAGGTAGCTTTAGCACCACACTCACAGCTGAGCTGAAGAATATGATGGACATGCCCCCATTACACTTTTACAACGCAGGCAGCAGCGAGGGTACACTGGTTAAAAAGTGGAAATATCCGGAAACCTTTAGGAAATCCAGAATCCCACAGGAATAGTGGGCGAATTGCTGCATGTCTATATAACAGCTTCCAGCTGCTCAACAAATCTTTTAGTGTAATAATTGCAAGTAGGGAGGAGTGTAAGAACGAACATCGACAGTACTCAGCTGACGTAGGTTTACTGATGGATCGAAAGCAGATGAAAGTTTTTCCATTGGCTTATAGGGGGTACTGCACGGACTAGAGAGAGCAATCTGTCTAGCAAAGCTGCCCACTGTTTTCCACGCGGAAATATCAATTTCATACACTAACTAAAATGCTGACATAATCTCTTAACCTATTGTTATACTGATTGATTTATGACCCCCTAAGGATAATCCGTCCTTCTGAGACACCCCTAACGCTCCTCCTCCCGAGCAATGCTCGGGCTCTCAGAAGAAAAGTGCTAGCTGCCCTAAGCAACGTGGAGCAGGTAGGTACTGCTCTCTGACATTAACACCATCCCAGCTCATTCCTTTTTTACTGCAAGAACAAAGTGTTGGTGTGCTCGATGAGAAACTAATGGCTCGAAGTGCTCAAATATTGGTTTAGAGGGATCATTGTACAGTGACTGGCGTGTTGCGCTAGAGATTGAAAATGCATCGAGAAGTGTTAAAGTGCCGTTTACAGGGTTGGAATGCGGTGAACTGCGTAGTGCAGAGCCCTACATCAATCAGCAGATGACCTCCGAGTGTTGTCCATCTTATCGACCCCTGGACATCCACTCTATGGCGCAGCACTCATATTGAGATCTATAGGCTGAACCATTTATCTGAAACACTCCACCATAAAAACTTGTTCAGCCTATGGACGGTGCTATCCCTTGTGTAGGAAAGACTGAACTTTGGGCTGTCATGTGTTCAAACCGCGTATAAAGACATTGTGAGCTATGTCTGTACGTATAGTGTGCATGCAAACGGCTTAGAACACTGCATCATTATGGTGTAAAAAGAAGAAGCTAAAGGAACACCTATAAATCTGAAAGAAATACACGCTGAATTCTGTGCATACAAGAAAGCTTTATCTGCTAAATTCCGTACAGGTGTGAAGATAATGTAAGAACCAGCGGATTTTTTTTATGTAGTGCATCCTGCGTATGACTGTTGAATAAAAATGTTTACTTTTATTTTGTTGATATCCCTCACCTTACTGTTAACACTGCCAGTATTTACACTGCAATGTGTAGAATACCGCAGCAGCGCCAGGCTGTCTGAAGCACCTCGTCACCACAGTCAACGACTTCAGTCATTATAAAGGGTGGCCATTGATCGTGACCGAGCCAGATATCTCAGGAAATAAGCGTCAAACGAAAAAACTACAAAGATCGAAACATGTCTAGCTTTAAGAGGAAAACCAGATGGCGCTATGGTTGGCCCGCTATATGACGCTGCCGTAGGACAATCGGATATCAAATGCATTTTTTTAAGTAGGAGCCCCCATTTTGTTTACATATTCGTGTAGTACGTAAAGAAATATGAAAGTTTTAGTTGGACCACTTTTATCGATTTGTGATAGATGGCGCAGTAATAGTCACAAACATTTGGCTCACAATTTTAGACGACAGTAGGTAACAGGTAGGTTTTTTAAATTAAAATACAGAACGTAGGTAGGTTGAACATTTTCTATCGGTTGTTCCAATGTGATACGTGCTCCTTTGTGAACTTATTTCTGAGAGCGCATGCTGTTACAGCGTGATTACCTGTTAATATCACATTAATGCAATAAATGCTCAAAATGATCTCCGTCAACCTCAATGCATTTGGCAATACGTGTAACGACATTCCTCTCAACAGCGAGTAGTTCGCCTTCCGTAATGTTCGCATATGCATTGACAATGCGCTGACGCATATTGTCAGGCATTGTCGGTGGATCACGATAGCAAATGTCCTTCCACTCTCCCCACAGAAAGAAATCCGGGGACGGCAGATCCGGTGAACGTGCGGGCCATGGTATGGTGCTTCGAAGACCAATCCACCTGTCATCAAATATGCTATTCAATACCGCTTCAACCACACGCGAGGTATGTGCCGGACATCCATCATGTTGGAAGTACATCGCCATTCTGTCATGCAATGAAACATCTTGTAGTAACATTGGTAGAACATAACGTAGGAAATAAGCATACATTGCACCATTTAGATTGCCATCGATAAAATGGGTGCCAATTATCCTTCCTCCCATAATCCCGCACCATACATTAACCCGCCAAGGTCGCTCTCGCAGCCATCGTGGAATTTCCGTTGCCCAATAGTGCATATTATGCCGGTTTACGTTACCGCTGTTGGTGAATGACGCTTCGTCGCTAAATAGAACGCGTGCAAAAAATCTGTCATCGTCCCGTAATTTCTCTTGTGCCCAGTGGCAGAACTGTACACGACGTTCAAAGTCGTCGCCATGCAATTCCTGGTGGATAGAAATATGGTACTGGTGCAATCGATGTTAGATGTAGCATTCTCAACACCGACGTTTATGAGATTCCCGATTCTCGCGCAATTTGTCTGCTACTGATGTGCGGATTAGCCGCGACAGCAGCTAGAACACCTACCTGAGCATGATCATTTGTTGCAGGTCGTGGTTGACGTTTCACATGTGGATGAACACTTCCTGTTCCCTTAAATAACGTAACTACCCGGCGAAGGGTCCGAACACTTGGATGATGTCGTCCAGGATGCCGAGCAGCATACATAGCACACGCCCGTTGGGCATGTTGATCACAATTGCCATACATCAACACGATATAGACCTTTAACGCAATTGGTAAATGGTCCATTTTAACACGGGTAATGTATCACGAAACAAATACCGTCCGCACTGGCGGAATGTTACGTGATACCACGTGCTTATACGTTTGTGACTATTACAGCGCCATCTATCACAAAGCGAAAAGAGTGGTCCAACTAAAACATTCATACTTCTTTACGTACTACTCGAGTATGCAATAAAAAATGGGGGTTCCTGTTTTTAAAAAAAACGTAGATGATATCCGTTTGATCTATGCTAGCGCCATCTATCGGGCTAACCATAGTGCCATCTGGTTTCCCCCTTCAAGCTAGACGAGTTTCGTTCTTTGTAGTTTTTTTTTTTTTGTTTAATGCTTATTTCGTGAGATATTTGGCCCGGTCACTGTGAATGGACCACCCTGTACAAACGAGTTGGCCCACACGCCGTCCTCCGTTGACGTTAGTTAATCCCAGATACCACAGACAACGAAAGGATTGCCTAAGCAGAACAGTGAAGGGGAGGGAGAGGAGACCCTGATAAATATAATTTAGCTTGTCACTAGAAAACTTGCTTCCTGTAGGAGGGCTGCCATGTTCGATTCCTGGGCTTGAGAAAGATGTCTGCGTAAATGAATGATTCTCCGTGACCAAACAATAAATTCAAGGGACAAGGCATATTAATTATCTGTTCATGGCGCATATCAACATATAAAAACAAATTTTGTTAATAACGCATTATCCATCAGTTTATGCTTAATAATTGGCAGTATTACATAAACGCTATCATATCTTTGATAGCAATAAAGAACAATGAACATAATGAATATCATAAATTATGTTCCTGTAAACCTATGTTATAGACCTACAGCTCATTATAATAGCATTATTATAATATAAATTTCCAAATGCCTGTCTGTATTGTTGGAAGCATTGATGTAAGCACTCCTCTCTATTAGGGTGGATACCTCTTAACATTTCTGCAGGTAATGAACGGCAAGCATGATTTATTCGTTCTTTTAACACGTCTGGATTTTCCAGTTCCGCTCTGGCTTTGATGTAACCCCTTAAGAAAACATCCGAGGGCGTTAAATCAGGCGATCTCGCTGGCCATCAAATGCAACACCACGACCTATCCATCGTTCGGGGTATACATTATTGAGATATTCCCTAACCCCTCTACAATAATGGAGTGGAGCACTATAGTGCTGAAACTAGCGCCTCAAAGCTAAATGAAGTGGGATATGATCAAAGAGATGCCCAAGATTCAGCTCATTCTTTTGGAATTGCAAATACAGGCGACCATTTAGTCTCGGAGCCGGAAAAACTGGTCCAGTATGTGTTCTCCTAGAACGCCGCATCGTACGTTAACACCCCAGTGCCCTTGCTTGTGATGTGGTCGTAACCAGTGAGGTTTTTCCGGAGCCCAGTAATTTAAGTTGT
This sequence comes from Schistocerca nitens, assembly GCF_023898315.1. Classification (NCBI taxonomy): domain Eukaryota; kingdom Metazoa; phylum Arthropoda; class Insecta; order Orthoptera; family Acrididae; genus Schistocerca; species Schistocerca nitens. The sequence continues at coordinate 180,929,098 of NC_064622.1, read as the reverse complement.
TTCAATTGACAGAGGCGTCATTGGCAAAATAACATTCATCCCCCATAAAATCTGCCTGATGAAACCTGATTTTTGGTTACTTTATTTGAGAGACGTCTGCAGAGCGATACCCGATTACGGAAATCGTTTCCATGTAGCTTTACTGCAGTATCATTTGTAACGAAGATCTCGATATCCCCACGCCCGCTGCTGCTCTTCTATGTCCTCTTTATGATGAGAAACAGGTATTACTGGGGGAGATCTAATGACTTTCGTAATATTAAAAATAATGATCATAAGAGTATTATTATTGTAATAGGTACAAATAGTATTGCAACCTAAATGCAACAGCACGATAAGACTATCCTTTGTACTACATTGTATACATGCGTCATTTTCAATTAATCTGTGCTTACCGTCTATGGGACACCCTCCAAAATAATAACGTTTCGGGCAACATGGGATGCGTCGCGGATTGGTCTTTCCACGACACGTTGTATCCGGAAAGCTCCCTCGGTTCTTAAACGCATCCCCGTATGTCTAAAAACATTCGCAGAAGGTAGACGTCGCGTTGGGAAATGCTGTGAATATACAGTCTTCGGGTCTCAGCTGCATTGTGGTGCGTCTTCCCATAGACCAGTATCATATTTGTGTAGTCTTCGCTACATTGTAGTTTTTACCCGTCTGACCTCTTACGCACCACAATGCAGCTGAGGCCCGAAGACTGTATATTCACAGCATTTCCAATTACAAATAGATGGTCATGCGACGTTACCAGAACGCAACTAGGAGGAAAACGCACGTAGATGGCAGCACAACGCGGTGGCGGTTCGCTTGTACGTGCACTTTCCCTTTCGACCGCAGTGACAAGGCAACCCTTGTTGCAATAACGTATGCGGGAAACATGACAGCTTAGTTGTGACATATTTTCTGTAAAAATCTATTGCACACTAAAATGTCATCTAGACGGTATCATGCCAGGATGGGTAGGACATCATGACTCTGTTATAAGTGAGTGGTCCTGTGATGGCGCGGAAAAGACCAGAAGAAGCAGAAGAAGAATGAGATACTGCTACCCGATAATGCACGATAATTATAGGTCCATCCAACTGCTGCAAGACAATTGCTCTCATGTCATGGCTAACACTACTGGTTGTAGTCCGCTTTGAGCACGTATGTATATTTTCAAAAACGCTGTCTCAGACCACGTAACAAAAATGGCTCTGAGCACCATGGGACTCAACATCTTAGGTCATAAGTCCCCTAGAACTTAGAACTACTTAAACCTAACTAACCTAAGGACATCACACACACCCATGCCCGAGGCAGGATTCGAACCTGCGACCGTAGCAGCCCCGCGGTTCCGGACTGCAGCGCCAGAACCGCACGGCCACCGCGGCCGGCACCACGTAACAGCTACTGCCAAATATACTGTAGAATGTCATGGTGCGACATGTACACAAACAGTCAAATTCTTCCGCAATAAAAAGTAAGGTCAAACACTACGTTCATATTTGGTGATGTTGCTGTAGAAGATAAGGAAGAAATTCTACAATATTTCTGTTTGGCCGTCATAACGGAGTTGACGTATTTCATTTGAATAAAATAGATTCCAGAATCCCAAAACAGTTGGTGTGGGATAATGCAAATGTCATTATAGCTTTCAATTGGATTTAAAACAAAATTTACTGGGCGCATGTGGGAAATCGCATTACATTTAATGATTTTGTAAAGGTAGGTGCAAATTGCTGGAATGACACACAATATGGGTTTCTCATTAATAACAGAACAAGATAACTGAATGACGGTAAGTACAAATGGAACGTTCTGGAGTTTCTTTAATAAACAGATATGAAAAATATGATGAGTACATTAGTTTACATCACATCATGGACTAGTTTGCACGTTTGTCAGGCACTTAGTCGGACAGTATAGGTGTGCATAGACATAGATGGAAAATTTCAACCTCTCGAACGTCAAGTTAAGGACCTAGAGACGTATGCCAAACCCTTTTGAAACTGATCTACTACTTAGATCCTAGGGTTAAGGAACTAGAGACGTATAGCCGGATCACACAGAGAAAGAAAGTAGACGACTTAGCTGTAACAACTGGTTCAAAAGTCTCTGAGCACTATGCGACTTAACTTCTGAGGTCATCAGTCGCCTACAACTTAGAACTACTTAAACCTAACTAGCCTAAGGACATCACACACATCCATGCCCCAGGCAGGATTCGAACCTGCGACCGTAGCGGTCGCTCGGCTCCAGGTTGTAGCGCCTAGAACCGTTCGGCCACTCCAGCCGGCCTCTGCTGTAACACTTGATGGAACTGAAACGAATGTACACGACTTGACTATAAAGGTTGAAAGAACAGGATGGAAGGTATATAATTTGCACCCTGCGAAGGAGGCTGAGTAGTATATATGGTATGTGATCAAAAGTATTCGGACACCCCCAAAAACATACGTTTTTCATATTAGGTGCCGCCTACTGTGAGGTACTGCATATCAGACATCGTGAGAGAGCAAAATGGGGCGCTCCGCCGAACTCACGGACTTCGAACGTGGTCAGATGATAGGGTGTCAATTGTGTCACACGTCTGTACGCGAGTTTTCCACACTCCTGAACATCCCTAGGTCCTCTGTTTCCGATGTGATAGTGAAGTGGAAACATGAAGAGACACGCACAGCACAAAAGCGTAAAGGCCGACCTCGTTTGTTGACTGACAGAGACCGCCGGCAACTGAAAAGAGAAGGATCGTAATGTGTAACAGGCAGACATATATCCAGACAATCACAAAAGAATTCCAAACTGCTTCAGTATCCACTGCAAGTACTATGACAGTTAGGCGGGAGGTGTGAAACCTGGGATTTTATGGTCGAGCGGCTGCTCATAAGCCACACATCACGCCGGTATACGCCAAACGACGCTTCGCTTGGTGTTAGGAGTGTAAACATTGGACGATTGAACAGAGGAAAAACGTTGTGTGGATTATCGAATCACAGTACACACTGTGGCGATCCTACGTCAGGGTGTGGGTACGGCGAATACCTGGTGGACGTCATCTGCCAGCTTCTGTAATGCCAACAGTAAAATTCGGAGGTGGTGGTGTTATGGTGTCGTCGTGTTTGTCATGTAGGGGCTTGCGCTCCTTGTTGTCTTGCGTGGCACTATCACAACACAGGCCTACACTGATTTTTTAAGCAGTTTGTTGCTTCCCAGTGTTGAAGAGCAATTCGGGAATGGTGATTGTATCTTTAAACACTATCGAGCACCTGTTCATAATGTACGGCCTGTGGCGGAGTGGTTACACGAAAATAACATCCCTGAAATGGATTAGCCTGCACAGAGTCCTGGCTGAATCGTTTAGAACACTTTTGGGTTGTTTTGGAACGCCGACTTTGTGCCAGGCCTCACCGACCGACATCGATACCTCTCTTCAGCGCAGCACTCCGTGAAGAATGAGCTGCCATTCCCCAAGAAACCTTCCAGCACCTGATTGACCGGTTGCTTGCGAGAGTGGAAGCTGTCACTAAGGCTAAGGGCAGGCCAGCACCATATTGAATTCCAGCATTACCGATGGAGGGCGCCACGAATTTGTAAGTCATTTTCAGCCAGGTGTCCGAATACTTTTGATCACATATGGAAATAAGGTGTCGGCTAAGCATAAGGTCATTGTGGCACGAGAGGCAGTTCGAGAGAAGTTATGACGGCAAAGGTTAGGAAATATGGAACGAGAGCACACAAACAAAGAGAATCCTTTAAGCCAGTTACTGACTCTTTGGATGAACTCAGCGAAATTACACAACGAGAAGGCGCTACTGATTTCACTAACACATCAGTGCTAGGATATTCAAAATATTCGCTGTCAATGGTGAAAAACCATAGATGTTGGGCATGCACCCTATAAGTTTGAAAGAAAAAACAACATAGGAAATGATACGGAATTTCAAAAAACCACTCGTTTTCCTAAATCCCAATAAAACTGTAAATTAGTCACCCAAAGATCTGGAGATGTGTGGTGAAATACTGCAATTGACTGGTGTACATAGGAAAGTGAGAAACTGACGCAGTGCGAAATACGGAATCATTGTAAAACCTGTAGTAGATGCTCGATACGGCATTGATGATGATAGTGGTATCCAGCATGAAAGAGCCAGCAATCGACGCCCACAGTATACATATTACGAAGTTCCCAATAGATCGACTGCGACTGCTAGTAGCGTGAGCTGCTGCTGGTAATACTGTTCATTCGAATGTGTTTGTTTCAGTAATCTCCGGGTTTAGAGAGAGGTACAATCGAATAAGTGTAGAGATAGTAGTTCGAGAACTGTACAAACTAAGACGCAAAACATACCCTTGTAGGCATGTTACGATTAAAGGTTTGGATGACTTATGAGAGACTGATCTTGTAGATATGCTGGAATATTGAAATATGAATAATGGAATTAAATATATTTTAATGGTTATTGATACATATTCCAAATATGCCTGGGCATAACATGTTAACACAAAAAAATGGAGAGATGTCGTCAGGTGTTTGAGCATTTGTTGTAGATGGGACGAATCGATACGTGTACAACCTCAAAACCGATCACGATGGAGAGTTTTACAGAAGATATTTCATGATCTTGATGCAGTGGTATGGGTACTCAAAATTCACCCACCTGAAGGCGAGTATCGTGGAACACCGGGACAGTATAATGAAAGGTTAAATGTTGATGCGTTTATGGGAGCCTTTATATTTTATGAAGTAACAGCTTTTTCATGAGATGAGAAAACATTTTATTTTCCAAGCACAGATCAAAAACTAACAAGAATAAACAACTCGTAACCAAGCCGACTACGGCAAAGATAAATATCTATCAGCTGCAGCTTTCACCCCCTTTTGAAACCGGGTGCACCAGGTATGTGGGGAAACTTGCACTTGATTTTTCTACCAGCTCTCGTGAAAACATCTGGTGCAGGCAATGGCTGCTCCTGTTCTGCACTTGCTGCTTCGTTGTCCTCTTCTGAAACCGAGGGCTCGGCGAGACTCTCTGCTGTTTCTTTGGCCTCCACGTATGTGGGTGATTTTGCAGACCGAGGAAGGAGTGTACCCTCTTCGGTGTAAGCAGGTTTAAGCCGCTCAATTGAGACTGTCTCTTCTTTACCATCCTTATCGATTTTGAAGCTGTGGCTTCCTCTTGTGATTACCCTGTATGGTCCAGAGTAAGGCGAAACAAGCGGCGGGCCCACCGTATCATCCCTAAGCTACACGAGGGAAGTTGCTTGCAGGTCTTTATGTACAAACACTCTCCGGTTTCCATGTCTGACAGGGTTAGTGGGTTTGATGTTGTCTCGCGAATTGCGAGCATAGCTCAGGGGCGAACGGCTGTGTTGATGCTGGAACGATAAATTCTCCAGGAACCCTCAATTGCTCGCCATAAACCAATTCTGCGGAAGAGCATTGTAAGTCCTCCTTCACGGCCGTTCTCAATCCGAGTAGGACCAGCAGTAGTGCTTCAGGCCATGAAGTGTAACTACACATTAATGTAGCTTTGAGCATGCGGTGTAGTCGTTCCACCATTCCATTACTAGATGGATGATAGCTTGTGGTGCGTAGGTGGTTGCACCCGCACAGTAGTAAAAGTTCATTGAAAAGTTGGCTTTCAAACTGCCTTCCGCGATCTGTTGTTATGTTTTGCGGAACGCCAAACCTGGAGAACCATGAATGCAACAGTGCTTTTGCAACCGACTCTGCAGAAATGTCTAGGATTACAACTACTTCTGGCCACCTGGTAAAACGATCAATGATTGTGAGCAAATAGCGTTGTTCTGAAGGGCATGATAGCGGGCCCACAATGTCCACATGTATATGTGAAAATCTTGCAGATGGCGTCGGGAAGTCAGCAATAGGTGCAAAGACATGTCTGCTGATTTTATTACGCTGGCATGTTAGGCATTCACGCGCCCATGCACGACAAACTTTTTGTATTCCAGGCCACACTACTTTGGAGGAAACTAACTTGGCTGTAGCTCGTACTCCTGGATGTGATAGGTTATGTAGTGCACTATACATCTCGCGACGATATTGTTCTGGTATGTAAGGTCGCTCCTTTCCTTTTGCTACATCACACCAAATTCCGTCTGGAACATTTGGGACAGACACACGTCTGAGCTGCAGCGCAGTTCTCTGTTCCTCTATTAGACGGTGCAAGAAAGGATCTTCTCGTTGTTTAGACGCTAACTCGGTCCAACGAATTGAATTTAAACTGGCAAAATTCCTAGACAGGCAATCTGCGACCAGGTTGTCTTTTCCTGAAATGTGACGCACGTCAGTTGTGAACTGTGCAATGTACTCGACTTGCCTGCGCTGACGTGGTGAATTTAGCTCTGTGTCTCGTCAAAATATAGCTACTAACGGCTTGTGATAGGTAAAAATTGCAAAGTGCCTCCCTTCGACAGACGTGCGAAAATGCTTTATGGATAAGTAAATAGCAAGCAACTCACGGTCAATAGAACTCCAGTTTTGCTGCTGTCGAGTCAGGTTTTTTGAGAAAAATGCGAGCGGCTGCCATCTGCCATCAACTTCTTGCTGTAGCGCTATACCCACTGCTGTTTGGCTCGCATCAACCATGAGCGCTAAAGGAGCGCTCAATCTTGGATGTCCCAGTAGTGTTGCCCGAGAAAGACATTTCTTTAAGTCATGGAAAGCTGCTTCAGCATCTGGACTCCATGGAATTTTACGATTTCCTGTTGTATTTTTACCTGTAAGTAACGTTGTGAGTGGCTCTTGGGCGGCAGCTAATATAGGTAAGTGATGTCTGTAATAGTTGAGCATGCCTAAAAATCTGCGAAGTCCTTTGTAAGTTGTGGGAAGGGGTATCTGTTCTACTGCTTCAACCCGCTCAGGCAAAGGTGACAGGCCTGCTGCTGAAACCAAATATCCCAGGAACTTAACCTCGCGTTTTCCAAACGTGCACTTTGTTTCGTTAATAATTATGCCATACTCTGTCAAACGGCGGAAAAGCTGCCGCAGATGTTCGACATGCTGATATACAGAACTAGAGAATACTAAAATGTCGTCCATATAACAAAATACGAATGGTAATTCTCGAAGCACCTCATGCATGAATCTTTGCCATGTCTGGACAGCGTTTCTTAGGCCAAATGGCATAAAATTGGACTCAAACAAACCGAATGGTGTGATAACTGCTGTTTTTTTAATGTCAGATGGAGCCATGGGAATCTGGGAAAATGCTTTGGCGCAATCAATCACACTAAATATTTTGGCATTGCTAATCGTACTGTTAAAATCAGTCACATTGGGTACTGGGTAGCGGTCGGGAATTGTGCGGACATTGAGCGCCCTGTAGTCTCCACATACTCTCCATGAATTGTCTTTTTTACGGAGCATGTGAATTGGAGATGCCCATGAACAATCAGACCTACTTACAATACCTGTTTTTAGAAGTCTGTCGAACTCAGCTCGCGCCGCGAGCAGCTTCTCTGGAGGCAAACGCCGCGGGCGGAAGGCAATGGGTTGACCTTGTGTCGTGTTGATGTGGTGTTGAGTATTGTGTCTGCATTTCCTGGTTGCGTTGACGGGTTCGGTAAGTGCTGGAAAGTCTTGAAGCAGTTTACGAAAAAGTGATTCCTCCGACAGTGCTCTCATATTGCCTACAGTGTACGAATTGTTCCGACTGTCGGGTGTCTTCTTGCGTGACGCACACGTGTGCGCCCCGCTTAGTTGCGGGTACGAAATCGTATCACAATATCCCGACGCGGATGACGCGGTAGAGGAGCCGGAAATCTTCGTGCGGAAAGACACGGGCACATCGCACTGCACTTGAACCGACGCGGAAGACGCAGTAGGCAATATCCCTTCTGTGGGAACTGTCACCAAACGACGGTTAACCAGGTCGGGTATAAGTCGGTAGTTCCGTAAAAAGTCCGCTCCAATTATAGGACTCGGCACATCAGCAACCACAAAAGTCCATTTTGGATGGAATTTGGAACTCAGATGTAATGCCAACTGTTTCTCACCATAGGTAGATATTCTGGAATTGTTTGCCGCAGTCAGCACATGTTGCGTTGTTGTCGTGAGTATATCACCTCTCTTTCTTGGATAAACACTTTCTGAACCTGTGTCAATCAGAAACTTCTCACCTGAAGAGAGGTCCAACACGAACAATCGGTGTGATTGGTTGACTGCACATACCGTGGCGTTTTCACTTCTTTGAATCACGCTTTGACTCGGGCGCCTATGTTGCTGTTGACGAACGTTAGCGCCCTTTAACGCCCGCCTTTTAAGTTTGGGTAGCTGCAGGGTTGAATACATTGACTGGCAGTGTTACCGAAGCGTCTGTGGTACCAGCACCATTGATCTGTCAAATCCTGTTGGATAGCATTTCTTCGTCTTTTCCAACTGCGACATCGTAGCTGCTGGTGGTGTGAAGTTACTTGCACGTTGAGTTTTGCCACTTGTGCTGCCAGTTGCTGTATGGTGGGTTCGGTCGATGAGCACTGCTGTTGGGAAGTATTATTGCATGTTCCTGGCTCAATAACGTCAGATTCCATCACACTACACGTTTTTGGGCCTCTATCCTGGCTGTAGTTGAATTCGGAACACGCAGAAACTTCGGTTAAGGTGTTTGCGATGGTGTCTGCCTTTTTTGCTAAGACTTGCAATGGTAAGTCTGTTTCTGCTGCAATGACGGCACGGATGTTGGCAGGTAGTGGGTAGAAAAGTGAAAGATTATAAGAGATTCATTGCATGTATACCTCTAAAACTCCTAATGGGATACTTTGAAGACATGCAGCGAATTGTTATGAAGGCTAAACAGGAACTTATTCTGGTACAGAGTGCAACAGATAACAATTAACACATTGAAGCAGCCCAAGAGACGAATGAGATCACCATCAATAAAATAATATGTAAAATGCCACACATCACTGTACTGGGTGAGCAGCACTAGAAGCATTGAGAAGGTCTGAACGCAGATGTATTTCTCTTGTCAATCCTGGGAGGTTTTCGAGTACCCAGGGCTACCGACTGCAAGCACACAAACGTGGGCTATTAAAATCTGTGCTCAACTGGAGACACCCAGGTTCATCATACTTCCGTTTCAGACCAATATAAGAGGGAGTATAGCGAACTATTCCACCAAATTTGACAATTCCATGTTAACTAATGGCAGAGTGTACCTGAACTCCTAATTCTACCTGCATGATAATTTACACCTGCAGTGGCACAAACATGCCAACAGTCTAGCATGCAGCACGTAAGCAAGGTTTCATAGTCACACTATGACGAGGAAAGCTCGTCATTCAGCACACGGAATTTCGAGGATGTGGCACCTATCATTGTAATAGACTGCTCAAGACAGAATGAGATAATTAAATATGCTACTAACAATGTACACACTGAATTAAAACTTTGGCAAATTTCCAAGTACACTCTGCAGCATATGCTCTAATTGTACTTGTGTGATTAACTACTACTGGCTCACCGGTGTTGTGCAACGAACTGTGTAAATGAACAGGTGCTGAGCCATCGCAGAGCATTTCACAACGGCATCTCAAGATATGAACATCACGGCAGACACCCACGATTTTTATGGTGATCAGCGTGGAGAGTTCATCTTTAAAGATGTTGCATTTGTAGCATGCTCAGGATAATAGTTAGTCAGGATAATAGTAGATGTCAGGATAATAGAGAAAGTCTCAGAAAGCATTGCAACACTGAGATCTTCAAGATGTGAAGTGCGCTAAAACACGGAGGGGTGCAAAGTGCTTAACCCTGTGATGATCCTGGTACACCCTACAATAATGTGGTGACGTCGTTTCGATTATTCGACCATCATCTATGACAAATGGGAGGAGAATATCACATGCATGCGTCGAATCTTCATGTTTTCTGCTATTCAAAACCTGAGGTTCTATGGGAGTCCTCTCCATCGACTCAAGAAGAAGGTCTGTGTGTCTACTTACGGAAAAGTAAAATTACTTTTAAGTTGGATGAAAAATAAATGAATTTTTATCTAACGAAGTATGTATGATTTCTGTTCACTCTTCTCCCACCTTCATAGCATACAGTTTTGCCCAGATACTGTGTCTGTAGTTTTATTCAAGTATTGGTGATATAATTTTGGATATTTTTACAACATGTCTTTGGAAGCAGACAAAGACACATGCCTCCTACTCCCATAACCAATTTGTGCTGCATGCTTGACGTAATCCCATGAAACCATTCTATACACTTTGTTATTTCCCATGTAGAAACTGCACCACCATGTTCAGATCTACTGTCATTTGTGTCCCAAACACCTTTTATATACGCAGTTGCTATCTTTTTTTTAAATAACATCACAAAGGCAGACGATAACGAATTGTTTTGTTCATTCGATTCTCACAGATAAAAACTGATTATTGAGATAGAATTTGATTCTTGTAATATTCAATTCAGAGATACTTTTTTACACAGTAACAAAGAAATTCACTGGCTGTAGTATTTGCAATTTTCAGATACATAAACTTATGCTGAAAACTAATGCAGCGATGATTTTATTCTTACACTACAGTTAAATTCCATACTCCCAATAGTAACAGTTACACGTTTGTTGTACAACAACAATTGTGATGGGTTGTTAACTATGTGTATAAATCCATTTACACTAAAAAACTAATCAATCTTGAACACTTGGTGGCAAGTGAGCCTTAAAACCTTCTATTTTCATGAAGTGCACGTCTGTTTCTTCCTCTATGCACATGGTGCACAGATATTTTTCAAGTATAATTTTTGACGACGATCATGATGTGCACATTTTTTTTTTACAAGATATATTATACACAGTGTAAACAGTTCACATTCCTCGCACATATGGTGTGCATAAATACGTAAAAAAAAATATTTACACTATCCCACCCCCCAAACACACCATTACTGGCACTATGATGATTACAACATTACTCACTGTCCCCCCATTTTTCTCACAACAAGAGAATAGTGTGAATACAGGAGAGTTTCAATTCCATCATCACAAATGATCCTTTTATCATCATGAGGCGCCAGGCCGACTTTAGATTGCAGCACGGTGTACACCTCACGTCCTCTCTCGGTCATATATTAATTTGCTGCACCATATTCTGCAGCTGTGGTGGAGCACCGTGATCACTGCTGTTAAGGCATTGCAAACAGCCTTCGATAGAGGGCCATATGATGGACAGGCACAGCCCACCGCCAGGTTGCATCTTCTTATGTGCGATACACTTCCTTTTTTACTTGCAGATCTAGAAACTCTACAGTCGATAACCCATTTACCTTGTCTTTCATTTGGCCGATAAACTTGTTGTTCTGTGGAACTACATCGCAAGGATTATCGGCCACATATAAAAATGTGTTGAATTCTTCACCGTAGCACCTCATTATTCCATAAGGACTGCAGTTCTTCAGCCAAGAGATGAAGCTATCTGTACCCATGTAAAGGAATATAGCATAAGCGAAGTAAATTTTCGTAAACTCCTAATGGAATTGGTACAAGAGGAATTTTTGCAGGTCTAGTATGCACATCCCCACATAAGCAGGTTTCGTGAACTCTACTGCAACCTTCGCCATCTCCACAGAAAAAAAAGTTCTGATTGAATATAGTGACCCACTTAAAATTCGGTCTGGTAATCCATTTTCTTGGGCCCCAGCGCCCATCCCGTGCTGATATGATCTAAATATCACGATGTTCCCTCAAATTCTCCACTGTTTTACCGAAAATCTTAAAGTCACATATCGCAGAAGCCCTCAGTGTCATATTCAAATCAATATAGTCCTTCAACAAGGGGGACTGCTGGAAGGAAGTAGTCCAGGTGATTCGAACCAGCCTCGTCCCCAATATGAGACACTGCTGGAGATTACGATAGTGAATAATGTATCTCCACTTATTCCCCACTGTTGTCACAACGTGGGGATGGAGCCTCCTCGCAGAACTCATTGCCCCAGACACAGTGGCTAATCAGCATGCACTTCATGAAAACCAATAGGATATGGGAGTTCTGCCTTCATCACATACCGCACATCAGTATCAGGCGCCATACCCTCGATTTTTACATCTAATCCCTTGCATTCTCCCTTGAGTAGCCGTTGAGATTCGCCAGTCGGCAGTGATTCTTGCATGGCGTTCCCATCTAAGTTGTTCATTTACAGGTGCCTGACATAAATCAAGGAATGCGTTGAATCTGTCAACAATCCTTGGGTTATTTGTCTTGGCGTGTCTATGGAAACACTGACAAAGTCTTTCCCGGATCCCTCACACAAACAAAAGAAGCATGTCAGCACTGATCAATAGTTTGACACTGCGCCTCGTTTTCTTGAGCACAGCGTCCCGAGACAATTCAGGTACTGAGTGATAAAAGGCGGGATCCAAAGATTATCTGCTCAGATAGAGACTCCAGATCGTCTCGAAAAATCCTCGAGTTACTGCACGTCTGTGTCCATGTAAAGCTGTCCATACTCTCCCAAAGTTGAATTGTTTAATTCCCGCGAGACATTCACAGCATGTTCGTACTCTGCATCCGATATGCCATTTCCCGTAAGATTGCTGGAGAATGCAGTTGAGTTGGGAAGCTCGCTTTCGTTGGATTTTCCAACCAGATACTCGTTAGGAAAACCTCCTCTCCAGGCACAAGTTGAAACTTTCCCTCACCAGGAAACGAAATTTGAGTATCCTTCTAAGGCAGAGTTTCAACATGTTTTTGGAATGATGGCTAGATAAAGCGTAGCGATTTAAGGAATCGGAGCGAAACTCTTGGCGTCATTCGTTTGGAGAATGAAATACATTTTTCAACACTCTCAGGTGGGTCACTGACCTGATCATTCTCCATAACAAAACTAGCCAAGAGTTCGACACAGAAGTTACCGTCATACTCGCTTAAATTTTGGATATCATCAATGTTATATCACCTGAGGATAATATCTTTATGCTCATGGTAACTTCCTATACACTCACATTAAATCAAGTAGTTTCTCTTGCAAGCTAGGATTGACAATGAAGAACAGGCCTGGTCGGTTTTATTTTTGACATTAATACATGCCTTATTATCAGCTATATCCTTATAAATTTTGATTTAGCTAGATCAAAGACATGCTTGTGGGTGTCGAGGTACAGTATTCACCTGAGTGCTTTATTTGATCCTGTAGCTTCCATATTGGAAAATCGTTTTAGTATAGCACACAAAATGGACTCAAGAAACCACTGGGCGATTGATGTGCTTCGTGATATCACGCCATTTTCCCCCCAAAGATATTGAAAGCTTGTCTCTTCAATATCAGAGGCCTGTTTCGGGTGTGCGGCACTTTGATGCACTTTATGTGCTGCATTTAATGGCGGGATACCACGGATCATTAACAACCTTGAGAAGCTCCGTTTTCAGAACAGGTAGGCACGCTACAGGGTCACGGAACCCTCCGCTGGGTGCTTCATACTAGTGAACGAGATTCGCTCCTCAAAAGCGTCTGCGATCACCGAGTATTCTAATTGCAGTGTGGTGTTACTAATCTGATGTCCTTTAGGAAAGGTCGGGGGAGGGAACTGCCACTATCCGCTGGAATTCTACTGTTACTGTAAGTACAGCTAGATGACGACAATGACGCCGCTGTTGGCTGAGACAAGGAGCAGGCAGTTGCCCGTACCTTGGCGTTTGGCAACATGGGGGAGGACGAGGTGGTGTACTGCTGCAGTGTGAGCAGCATGGCTGTGGCTGGGAAGATGGCTGTCCCACAAACCTGAGCCAGTTGGCTGAGGGAGGCTGGGCTTCGGACACTGGAGCGGAGCTGGTGCAGAGGCAGTGGCTGCCCTCGCAGTGACGAGTAGCGCTTTACATGGCTGTGAGCGCTGAACAGGAGCTTGTCTGAAAGGTTGTTTCTTCGCCGCTCCCTGTATCCAAGCCATAGTGTATTGTGGTGAGGCACTTTCTGAAAGATGAAGAATAATGAAAAAATTAAGTACAACGTTCCAGACATAACTTGCTGCTGTTGCAAGGAAAGAAAGATCACTGATTATATGTAAGCAGCGTGAGTGTGTGTGTAAATAACCTATATCTCAAACTTCCTGGCAGATTAAAACTGTGTGCCCGACCGAGACTCGAACTCGGGACCTTTGCCTTTCGCGGGCAACTGCTCTAAAGTTTGGAAGGTAGGAAACGATGTACTGGCAGAAGTAAATCTGAGAGTGCCGGGCGTGAGTCGTGCTTCGGTAGCTCAGTTGGTAGAGCACTTGCCCGCGAAAGGCAAAGGTCCCGAGTTCGAGTCTCGGTCGGGCACACAGTTTTAATCTGCCAGGAAGTTTCATATCAGCGCTCACTCCGCTGCAGAGTGAAAATCTCATTCTGGGAACCTATATCTCTTTGACTCTGTGCCATTTCTCAGTTCACTCGGAATCACCACCGAGGTCTCCTCAAGGTGATGCAGCTCCATCTCCTTCACAGATTGTGGCATCACATTACTGTCACCCGAACAACCAAGGATCCACTGATCCAGCTCCAAAACATCATCTACAACAGCAAGGTACTGATTTGACAAAAAAATATTATTTTGGGAATATTCATGATAACTGTAGTGTGGAAGGTATCACAACCTCTACGCTTTCCTCCTCTTTATCCTTGAAACCGTGTAAAACAACAAAGAATATATCTCTGGCAACAAGAAAATATGTGTACACACAGTACTACTATGAAATCTTGGAAAGAAATTTTTTCAACGAATATGTCTCAGCAATGTGTTACATATACACACAGTACCACACTGAAGAAAAATATATACACTTATGATGACGCTGCTGCTGCTGCTTGCTGCTGTTGAATGCTTCATCTTGCAATAGCTAACTAATAAAGATCGACGATTAGCACACTATTAAGGAGACAGGCACACTGACAATCATGGATGATAACAGAATGAGGATGACTGGGGTTGGGGATAGGCTTTATATATCTTCAATGATTCAGCTTTAGCAGATAGGGGTGCTGTATTCGTGGAGAATACCACGGCCTAGGCAGAGCACATGAGGGAGAGCAGAGGTGGTTCGTTGGGAATTTCCTGGCTTCGAATATCAAAGGGTTGCCGCCATCAGCTGCTTTGTCCGACAGGAAGCAACCACTTGAGAAAGTGAGACATAGAGAGAGAGAGCACACGAACATGAATTCCCCAGGTGTAAAATATCAAACGAATGACATCATCCGATGCTTTGTTCGTGGTCATGAGATCAAAAAAGGCCGACATTTGGTATCACGCATTCCTCTGGGGGGGATTAAGACGTAGACTGGTCGCACCGGCCCGGTGGTGACGCTCGCAGTGCCCTCTGTTTTGCTGTTTTGTGAACTACTGCTCAGTATTTGTTTGGCTGCCTTAGCGATTGCGTGTATTGTTTGGAATACGTAGAGGAGGGTATCTGTGTTCACAAATGTCAGTGCATACCACTGATACGCTTATCGCTAAGGAGCGTGTTTTCAAAATTTAGTTACATGATTTGCAATATTTATGTGTGATTCTAATGTCTGTGTGTGTGTGTGTGTTGCCTTATGATGTGTTGTTTATGGGTGATGGTTCTTTAATTCCAATTTCGATGTATAATTAGAGCAGTGAGGCATTATCCTTCACTTTTGGTAGCGTGTATTCAACCATGATCTGTTTTTGTTTGAAGCACCAGGGCTATAGGCTATTGGTCAGTTCAGTTCCCCAGAAAATTCTTCCAACAGCAATTGTAGGACCGTTTCGAGGGGTCTTGTAGACTAGAGCCTCATGGCAATGCCGTGTTTCAAAGAGTCTGTGTTTTATTTGGTGAATCAGGTAGTTGTTTTATCATCTTACAGGTTGCCGCCACAATATGTTGGGGAGAAATTTTCAGGGTGTGTGTCGGACACTAAGATAACGCCCACATACCAGTACTGAGAGAATGCTGCCGGCCGAAGTGGCCGTGCGCTTAAAGGCGCTGCAATCTGGAACCGCAAGACCGCTACGGTCGCAGGTTCGAATCCTGCCTCGGGCATGGATGTTTGTGATGTCCTTAGGTTAGTTAGGTTTAACTAGTTCTAAGTTCTAGGGGACTAATGACCTCAGCAGTTGAGTCCCATAGTGCTCAGAGCCATTTGAACCATTTTGAGAGAATGCTGCATTCGAACCTATCCTGGCCTTCAGTAGTGGGTCTTGCACCAAAGGGAGCACTTTGGTTCCTTCAGTCTGGGGTAGTGGCCGGCCGGGGTGGCCGTGCCGTTCTAGGCGCTACGGTCTGGAACCGCGTGACCGCTACGGTCGCAGGTTCGAATCCTGCCTCGGGCATGGATGTGTGTGATGTCCTTAGGTTCGTTAGGTTTAAGGAGTTCTAAGTTCTATGGGACTGATGACCTCAGAAGTTAAGTCCCATAGTGCTCAGAGCCATTTTTTCTGGGGTAGTGGATCAGGACGAAATTGTCTCCTGCTCTGTGGATTGACTGGTCATTCCAATAGTCTCTATGAGTTGCTAAATGCATCACCATTATTTGCTGAAAAGTATTACCACTATGTTCGGTTTATTATCAGTTCCTTCTATTCCTCAGTAGGAAGGAGCCTATGTATGGAGTCCCCCGCTGTATGCTCACAGGTAATACACTATTTAAAGTCCTCTCTCAACATCTTATCAGTTGAACAGATTCCCCACCAAAAATAAACACAGCACCTTCTTCTTCAGTCTGTTTCCCACAACTTCACAATTGAGGAAGGAGAGATGAGGAACCCTGTCTCCCGCAAACTGATTAAATAAATAATATGCCAATTGAATTGAACAATATATTGTTGACACTTATTTGAATTTCATGTCGAGAGATCCTACCTCTAAATCACAGACTGAGCCTTTTCCCATCGTCTCACAAGCAGGGCTGGGGTGGTGTAGGAGGAGGATGTACTCCGCAGGAAGCAGTACGTGGATTATGAGGAGGTTATTGATGCAGCAAGGAGCTGGCTCTGATGTCGACCAGTAGAGTGGTACCATACGATCATACAGGCCCTCCCAGTAAGGTGGCGTAAGGCCATTGCATTGAAAGGAGATAATATTAAAAAATAGGGCTCTTCAGCCAAAAGATTCGGAATAATGTGGTGTATTGGAATTCTGAATAAAACCAACCTCCTTTGACAAAAAGGGTTACATTACTTATCGAACTCCCATCGTATGTATTAAGGGGCCCTTCAGTTAAGTTAATAACACAAGCCATCGTTGAGACTAAATTACTAAATTTTGTTAATTTCATCGATATGTTAGGAGCTTTTCCTTCTTTGTAAATATCGATTGCCATTTCGTGTTTTTTCTGTCTTAAGGAACTTTCCATGGCTATTTTTATTGATGGTCTTATTAAAAGTTCGTTGTGCTTACGTGCTTTCTTTCTTGTTAAGTTCTAGCAGTAGATTTTATTATTAAGCACACATAGACGTATCTCACGGACACGGAAGAAGGCAAAACTATTCAAGATCCAGATTGAACATAGTTTACGTTTATCGTGAACTAAACGTCGTTGATTTACTTCTGTGATAGAAATGAATCACAGATACAGTGTCTTTCATTATCTGGTATCTTGGGCCTTGCAAACTGAAATGTGGTTATATTTTAAAACTACTTTTTGGCAGAAAAAATGATTTCAGTGCCTGCTTTCTGCAGCGACCAGACATGCTAGACTGATAGTTAACATTGTCCGATTATTGAACAATGGACTATCTTATAGCTTACCGGTAATTCTCGCTACGTTAAAATTTCAGAAAACGAATATGAAGTACAGGGCTATTACAAATGATTGAAGCGATTTCATAAATTCACTGTAGCTCCATTCATTGACATATGGTCACGACACACTACAGATACGTAGAAAAACTCATAAAGTTTTGTTCGGCTCAAGCCGCACTTCAGGTTTCTGCCGCCAGAGCGCTCGAGAGCGCAGTGAGACAAAATGGCGACAGGAGCCGAGAAAGCGTATGTCGTGCTTGAAATGCGCTCATATCAGTCAGTCATAACAGTGCAACGACACTTCAGGACGAAGTTCAACAAAGATCCACCAACTGCTAACTCCATTCGGCGATGGTATGCGCAGTTTAAAGCTTCTGGATGCCTCTGTAAGGGGAAATCAACGGGTCGGCCTGCAGTGAGCGAAGAAACGGTTGAACGCGTGCGGGCAAGTTTCACGCGTAGCCCGCGGAAAATTGGCTCATGCCACAACTGGAGACCGACAGCGCCGACTTCATCTTTCAACAGGATGGTGCTCCACCGCACTTCCATCATGATGTTCGGCATCTCTTAAACAGGAGATTGGAAAACCGATGGATCGGTCGTGGTGGAGATCATGATCAGCAATTCATGTCATGGCCTCCACGCTCTCCCGACTTAACACCATGCGATTTCTTTCTGTGGGGTTATGTGAAAGATTCAGTGTTTAAACCTCCTCTACCAAGATATGTGCCAGAACTGCGAGCTCGCATCAACGATGCTTTCGAACTCATTGATGGGGACATGCTGTGCCAAGTGTGGGAGGAACTTGATTATCGGCTTGATGTCTGCCGAATCACTAAAGGAGCACATATCGAACATTTGTGAATGCCTAAAAAAACTTTTTGAGTTTTTGTATGTGTGTGCAAAGCATTGTGAAAATATCTCAAATAAAGAAGTTATTGTAGAGCTGTGAAATCGCTTCAATCATTTGTAATAACCCTGTATTATCCCTTCAGTCTGCTCGTTGTCCACGTTCCTTATCTGTTAATAATTTCGGTCTCTTTAGCTATCTCCGAAAATAAGGGATTCTATTTCTTTAACTGATTTATCACGGTTGGGAATAATTCGTGACCTTCAAATCAATTCCCACCATACGGCGAATTCACTTTTTAGAATAATTCGAGCAGAACACAAATTAATAATACTGATATATTGTTTCAACTTCCAGTTCACAATTACACATCACATCGAAGCGAGTGATAACAAGATTGTTACAGTACAGATCTGAAAGTAATGTGAGCGCGACACCATTAAGTCTATTACTTAAAGATTAATACAAAGAAACTAATTCTAATCTAGAGTATTCTTACTACTTTACTCTCTTATGATTATATTGTATTCCTTTCTTATATCTGATTTTTAAATACTTCGATTAAAATAATTAAAGTTTATTTTTTTATTAAAATTACGGCTTAAGGTTGTCAAAGCGTGGCTACACTTCCCTTCTTGGTAACTAGCAAGACTCCTAAATAGATTCGATTTCATATGTTCAGATCACAGCAACGACATGATTTTCGTGTTAATGTTTAACTGTTACTTGCCACTAAGCTTGTGTGTCAATATATCGCAGCTATCGATTGGTCTTGCAATCGACATTGGTGTTTTTATAGGGACTATGCAATCTTTTGGAGTCCGGCAAAAAGCTGAGCTGTCCGTGAACCTGACGTAAACTGAGTGATAAAACCTTTTTTCTTGAGCAAGGCGTCAATTCCCAAGAAGATTCATTTGGTTAAAATCCTTAGCAAATTGCCGTAGGAACACCCCATCGCCCCCCCCCTCCACCACCCCCACCACCACCACCATTACTGCAAGAACAGTGACATAGTGTTTCTAACACATCTGAGACACGCCTCAAGCCACGCACCTAATATAGCTCTCATAATAAGGTGAATGATAATATTGATACAGGGCGCGCAAGTTTGCTTGCCTTGTCCTAAGCATAACACAGGCTAATATACCTCGTTGTGTGTGACTTGCGTCAAAGTCACGACACTCAAGTGCGCGAGGCCCATGGCAGACGTTTGACGCAGAATCTGTCCTATTGCAAGACAGTGGCTTTGAACTCTGTCGTTGTGTGCGTACCACCGATACCTTGGTACTGCGAGATTTCATTAAGGAGTCCTTGTACGAGAGACAGAGAACTGTAAAGTTATACATCTACATCAGTACACCGCAAGTCACCTGACATTGTGGCGAAGGGTACTTCTGCTACAACTAACACTGATTTCCCCTTCCCTGTTCCATTCACAAATGGCGCGTGGCAATAATGATTATCGGTAAGCCTCTGTATTAGCTCTATTTTCTCGAATTTTCTCGTTGTGGTCGTTTCTCGAGACTTATGTAGGATGACGCAAACTGTTTCCCGACTCTTCCAGGAAAGCATTCCCTATAAATTTGAATGGTAAACTTCTGTGTGATACACAACACCTCTCTTGTCTGCCTCTGCTTTTGCGCCGACAGAACGATCCCGTGACGAAACGTGCCGTCCTTCGATGGATTTTCTCCGTTTATTCTATCAGTCCTAACTAATAAGAGTCCCAGATTGCTGAACAACACTCAAGAAGCGATCGAACGAGAGACTTGTAAGCCATTTCTGTTCTGGACGAATCAAATTTCCTAACGATTCTTCCCATGAATCTCAGTCTCGCATCTGCTTTTTCTACTATTTGTTGTATGTCGTCATCCCACTTGAGGGCGCCGTCTGGTAGACTGAAGGCCAGTATAACAATTAACTATTGTGCAGGTGTGGAAGCAACTGTGTATACGATTTTACGTGTATATAGTTAATAACGTTTCTCATATTGTGTTTCAACTGAAACATTCCGTCTCGATCTGAGCCTCCTGATAGTCTGGTTTCTGGATCTTGATGCAAATTGTTGAGCTATATGTTAGTTTGTATTACAACTACAGCACTGCGCAGCACTTTTCAGCTCTCTAACATTTATGTGCTGTAATAAGCAACTGTCTATAATAGATACAGATAACAAATGTTCCATTTGAGCGAAATAGTGTAAGGAAGTGAATACGCCTCGAGAACACAAACAATATTAGAAACTGAGAAAGTAATTACTTGACTATCTTTTCAAGGACAGTATTTTACAATAATTAAGTTCATAACAGAACCGCTTATCAAAGCTAATATTGTTCCATCGTCAGTAATTATCTACTTATAATAATCATCAGCTTTCTCCTTTAAAATACAGACAGTAAGAGTTACCGACAGCCAGTTGTTGGAAAAACCCTTACTATTCCTTCCCCGTTGCTCATATCAAAGTACAGTTACATTGCTTCATAAGTTGCGTTACTGCTTGGTATATTATTTGCAAAACACAATAGTCAACTTTCTTTATGAAACATACTAGTACTTGATACAACTTTGCCTAATTATGGTGGCGACCGTTTCTTTTTGCGTAATTTCAGATTGTTACTAAGAGAACCTTGGTTAGATTCTCGTCTGTTCTGCTACTGCTTCACTTCAATAGAACTCTCTAGAGAATCAAAATTACTCCGATACCTTTCCATTACGCACACCCACGGTCAAATAACCATCTATCCACAGGAGTAACATACTCAGTGTACTGCTAATTTAGAAGCAACTGGTAGTGTTATACTGGGAGGTTATAATTAAAGTTTCCCTATTTAACATGTTATAACACGAAAACTTTTTACCGAATGAGTACCAAACTCGGTAGCACCATTGTCGAGAGTATGGGGTGCACGATTTCCATACCTCACAACGCAACCTTCCAGATCCAACTATGGCCACAAGGTCCTGTGGTAAATCATGTGATTCATAGTCTCACACGTGACCAGTCGCAGTGTACTTGCTGATGTGTCAGCATGAGCTTCGAACAAAGGAACAGGGCATTACTGGTGAAGCTCTATTATCAAAACAACAGTAATGCTGCAGCTGCACTTCGAGAATATCGCCGGCTGAAAGGATTACGGGAGGGTCGTCTTTCTCCACCTGCTGTGCGGATCATGATGAAGAGGTTCGAATCAACTGGAGAACTGGGCGTTGCTCCGAGAAGTGGCTCACGAACGGCTGCACCACAGGTGGTTGATGAAATCGCTGTTACTGTGGCAGACAACGCTGCGGACAATTCCCGATCGTCAGGCAGCGCGCGTGCTGTGTCACGACACTTGAACATCCCGTGGTCCACTCTAGGGAAGGTGCTTCGAACCATTCTCAAATGGTATCCGCACAAGATCCGTATCGTACAGCAATTTGCACCCCAGGACGCACAACGACTTGTTGAATTCGCTCTCCACTTTCTTGTAAGGACTGAAGTTGACGAGGGCTTGCCCTGGACTATCCCATGGACAGACTGAGCTCATTTTTCTCTGACGGGTGAGGTGAACACACATAATTGCTTAGCGTAGAGATCTTCACCTCCAGTCACTGTGCATGACGTTCCTCTGTATGGTGAACGTGTCATCGTATGGTGTGGCTTCACGGCTACGTTCATCATCGGCCCATTCTCTTTTGAACAGGTTGGCACTCAAGGACCAAAGACGTGCAGTGTGACTGGTCAGCATTACTGCCTTATGCTTCGCCAGCATGTCATACCCTCCCTACTGGAGGGAGACTCATTGAACTCACCGGTTTTCATGATAGATGGGGTCCCACCGCACGTCGATAGTGAAGTTCACCTGCTTCTCCGAAACATATTTGAACGATCAAATTGTCAGCCGATCGTTTGCAAATGCGTAGCTGGCACGATCATCTGATCTCACTCCCTGTGATTTCTGCTTGTGTGGCTAACTTGAAGGCCAGGGTTTATGTGGGGAACATACGCACATGTGTTGATCTGAACCGTAGCACATCAAGAGAGGTAGCCAGCATACCAACGGACATGCTTCATTCTGCTGTGCAGAATGCAATCTTACGCTTTCAGACTCTTCTGCAAGCTGATGGGCGCGATATTAACCCCTTTTGCAGCAGTAGCGCTACCGCTATGTAATGGTATGATGTACCTCAGCAGCACATTAAAAGTGTTTCAAGTGAATCGATTCTGCATTATTTCTCTTCCCCATGTCCTTGAAATTAATGATACCAAGTTTGGTGCTCGTACGGTGGTAATTAGTTTCCGTGTTATAATGTGTTAAATAGGGAAAGTTTCATTATAGCCACCCAGCAGCTTGATATTTATGTTCAAAGTTTACTTCAGTGTTGCAAATTTTATTGTACAGTACAATGGTTATCCGTTTCAATGTCTGGTTAGAAACTACGTTTAGCGTGATCCGTGAACAATGATGTGGGTGTAATAGTTCTCCGTTCCCATCGGGATGCTTGATTTTGGTGAGCCCCTTGCTTCTTACCATTTGGTTGCTTGATTTCGGTGAATATTCATGGCAGGTGCACGTGTTACTATCACTTCAAGGACATCTGACGCTATTGGAATGGTTGTGGTTTGTATTCCGCCGGTAGCCGCGTGGCACCAAGCGCGAGAACTGCGTCGGTTAGATGGAAACGCACACAAAAATGAGTCATCTTGCTGGTAGAGTTTCGACGGCGACAACCGAAATGAAGCATTCCGATCATTTGGGCACTCACCATAATTAACCCAACTAAGAAAAGAAAACTACTTCAGCAAACTAGTATCCTATTTAGCAACACTCAAATAACGTTTGGAAATCAGTATCAACCGTTAGAATAAGAAGGTTCTATGTGGAATCATTGCGTCGGTTCTCAACTGCAAAAACAGGCACACTTTGTATTTGTCGACTACAGTGCCATCTTCGAGGAATGGTAAACAACTGTTTGTGTAAACCGTACGTATATTTTTAATAGAGTTCGAAAATTCAATAGATATAATGTGTTCCCATTTGAAAATACAAAGTTTATCCCGCCCACGCAGTAGGGATGGTTAGGATGTGCCCAGTGGTATCACAGACGGATGTATCCTTTCCCAATATTAACTTTTCACCTAGAACATTTGTTTTCGTACGATGCCTAGTTTGAGATCAAATTAAACCCAACACCCCGTACACAGCAAAGTTGTTAACTTGATCGATGCATGCATCGTAAATATGTCGCCATCGATCGAGAGCATTTCTCCGTTACGTGTGGCACTGACCATATATCATAGCTCCCAACAAACGAGTGTGTGTCGTATCTGAAGATTTTAACAATACCGTTGGAAGGTTTAGGCGTGCTGATAGCAATTTTATGGAATAAAATTCCCAACTTTAAGACAGAAGCTCATCACCCATCAGTTTCCATTTGTGACTGGTGAGCCGGCCCATGTGGCCGAGAGGTTCTAGGCGCTTCAGTCCGGAACCGCGCTGTTGCTACGGTCGCAGATTCGAATCCTGCCTCAGGCTTGGATATTTGAGTTGTCCTTAGGTTAGTCAGGTTTAAGTAGTTCAAAGTCTAGGGGACTGATGACCTCTGATGTTAAGTCCCATAGCGCTCAGAGCCATTTGAACCATTTTTTGTGGTTGGTGCCTCTTGAGATGGCGCGAGATGATGAGATGTAACTGAAGCTTTTCAGTTAACTGGGTTGCCCACGCAAACGATAATCGGTTTTGGACCTCGCTAATCAGCCTCCTCCATCTTCCTCGGTCCATATAGTCCTCCCCGGCTAGTTCCATCTTACACATATCCTCTCTGATCCCGTGAATATATCTCAGCCGTGGTCTTCCCCACGGTCTGTCGCCTCTAATGCCTTCTTCCATTTCCTGCCTGGTTATCTGGCCTTCTCTCCGCATTTTGTCCCCAGACCACGTCAGCCTCTTCTCTCTAAACACATCTACCATGTCCAGTGACTTGTACGACTCCTTCAGTTCGTGTTTTTCCTTCATCTAAAGTTGTCTACATCCTTCACTGCCACACTTTGTCTCTCAGAACAGCATTCCCAAACGTCAGGAGAACGTTAGCAATGATTAAATTAGCTGCCAGTTTGCCTTTTTCCCCTAATGAGCTGGCGATGTTAAATCTCACCTGTCGCTCTTGTCCCGACAGTGGCCGGCTTCACGCTTTATTACACTTATCTAGGCTTTAAGTATTCGATTTGATAGTAAAAAGAGGCTACAGGGGCATGCCACAGAACAAGGAGAAACAGACAGATGTGCTATCACGTTGCATGTATTGTCCCAGAAGAACACAGTAAATGAGAGGTAGCCTGTTCCAACTGAATAATAGTTACAGCACACAAATCAAGCTAAGAAACTGAGGACATCTAGTCTTGCTACAGGTCAATACCCAAGAACGATTAAACAAGAAACAAGTTACGAACTTTGTGATGAATCATCTTACCTGTGAAACAGAGAAAGTGTACCGAAAGATATTTAAAATACTAATAGTCATAAGAACTGAGGAGACCGGTCCCGGCATGGGTGGCTTAGATCTTTATTCCGGAAACATGTTGTGTTCGTGTCGGAATTATTGCCGATTAGCACGCAGAAACTGGTTACTGACTGCACTATAACGAGTCGCTCAATCACTGGCCACTGCCGATGTAAGAAACATGCACACTCGTGTATAATGCCGGAAACTCACCAGCTGACGATGGTCACAACCTGCCACAACTAAGAACTAACATAAACTGAGCTGTCAACGGTGTCTCTCGTCACTTTTCTGTGACAAAACACAACGACACCACATGCCTCCACCGGCAAGAAGAGGAGCTCTGTCACCAACCTAACAGGCGCGCCTCTTGAAAATTTTTTCCGAACCGTGAAGGCAGTGAGTGTAACGCACAGGTTGGGAGACTTGGAATAGGGGGTCTTCTACGAAAATACCAGACGTGTGTCCCCCGCCGCTGGTGAAGGTGGACTGGAGTTCAAGCTAACAGTTACTTTTGCCTTCCAGAAATACGCCATATTGTAAAGATTCTACAATAATTAAACCAAGCGTTAGAAAATTATAATTTTTTTACGAGTTGGGGGTCCTCTGGGTAGTCAAGTCCGCAGAGGTCCCTATTTAGCAGGGAAAATCCATTTCATATGATTTAAACAGCATTTAATTAAAGTGATATTTAACCTGCCGGGCCGATTCGCTCATTAGCTATATCAATCGACTCATAGTGTGAAGACAAAGCCGATTCTGTAATCAAAAGTATCAGTTAAATTTTTATTTGGGCGCTCTGCCTTTGTCGGAGTGCTAGACCGCCTGCTGCCGTGTTTCCTCTGGCTTTTCGGCTAGGCAGAACCGCATATCAGTGCTACACTATGTGTGATAGCCATGACGTGGATGGGACAAACGGCGTCAGCATTCCCTGCTTGCTTGCCTGATCCTCCGACTAACTGGTATCTGTCGTATTGGTAGAGCGACAGACGCAGCAGCAATTGTGTTTCCTTGTGGGTGATCGCTGCACCACTTGAACAAGGTAACAGGAAACGCAAATGGCTTGATAAGCTGGAAAGCGGGTAAAAGCTTCTGCTCGCTGCGGCCGTCAATATCTGGACACCACACTGCTGCGTCCAGTATGGAGATAAGAGGTGATGCAAAGAGTACTATCTGTAAAACTTTATCTCTGCACCGTCTGCTTCAATTTTTTGTGTGCTGTTTGATAAGTTTAGGGAGCTCTTCCTAGATACTGCCGTCGCCAAAATCTCTCTACATCCAACTATTTGATAGATTTACCGTTATACTTTACAATAACCTCTTATATTTCTATAACGTGAGTTTTCTTGGAATTCGGTTGCAACAGGAAAGGTTGTGCATTACCTTTAGGCTCTGCGAACGGTCAAGCTTAAAATTCGAGGTGGTTCTGCGTGCTGTCGTGGGTACACCTGTCCATTGGACTCGACTAATTGATGGAATATTTGGGAAAGGGAATTCCCAAGAAACCAACACTGCACTTCAGTACTTTTCTGTATGTAAGTATAAGCAACTATAGAAGAAATATGCAGATGGTGGAGAGGGACTGCAAAAATATTCAAAACGTACCATATATTGTATATAGTACTGCTTGTCATTTGCTTATCAATCGTACTGCTTATTGAGAATATTGAAAGAAAAACATAGACTTTGGAGAGCGTGATATTTACAACATAAAATCTTATAAAAAAGATCTGGAACAATTATGTAATGGATCGAGTTTGCAGTCGCCAGCATTAAGTCTTCTGGCCTACCATTGTATGACCTTTTTGGGCATTCTTCAGCGATGTGTGAGTTGGCCTGTCGCTCTCCACGTGCGGCGTTGCGGTTCCTTTTGTCCTGCACCTACCTGTGAACTCGTGGCAGCAGATCTCCGGTAGGAAGTCCGCCCCAATAGCTGACTGGTTGCCGGAACGGTAGCTCAGCGTGTTCGGTCAGAGAGCTGGTTGGCCTCTGTAATAAAAAAGACTGAGGGGAAGGAGCAACAAACGAACATGAACGGATGTCATGTGACGTCCGCAATGACCAAACACAACGATCATCAACGGAAAAAAAATGGTCAGCGTGACGGACCACCGTCTTAAGGGGGCCGGGTTCGATTCCCGGCTGGGTCGGGGATTTTCTCCGCTCAGGGACTGGGTCTTGTGTTGTCTTCATCATCATTTCATCCCCATCCGGCGCGCAGGTTGCCCAATGTGGCGTCGAATGTAATAAGACCTGCACCAAGGCGGCCGGACCTGCCCCGTAAGGAGCCTCCTGGCCAATGACGCCAAACGCTCATTTTTTTCCGGTAGGAAAGCCGAGCAGAATTCGTACCGTACTGCGACTCGAACCAGGCTGCATACAACATAACTATTCTAAAAAGCAGGAAACGGTCTTAATTTTGACTGAAAGGTTGAAGTACTGACAAAACTTCTGTATAATCTGAAGCTTAGAATTACAAGCTCACTGCCAAGACTGTGCTTATCCTAACATAGTCATGCGCAAACCATTTCATTCACGTTAGCAAGTTTATGGTAATGTATTTCCTGAAATCTGAACAGCTACTAAGCATGTATTGTCCTTAAATGAGAATGCTTGCCGCACTATTAAGTTTATCGGTGTCCAGTGCACTCAAGTTTTTTGCTCACCGATCTGCTCAATATTGAACGCGGAATAACTAACTTTTCTCGTACACAAAATTACTTAAAAATCAGTAGTTTCTAAAAAAAACACACCGGAATAAATATGCCTTTACTTTAAAGCACTTTTGAGGCATGTAACACAACTAAAACCGGCACACTATAACTTCCTTCCGAGCTCATACTACACAGGACAGTACCATTGAAAGACTGCGCTCCGACTACTTTAGACTGCTGTAAGCATTCTCTATCTCCAAGAGAAAAGACACGCGAAGAATAATCCGTTCTGATTGGTCAGCTTTATTAGAAGTCAATAGAAAAATATTATTCTCCCGCGTTAGTCTGCGCTTTTCATGACTAACCAATCAACAAGTAACACACTTTCGAATTGTACTTTCTTCCGAAATAAATGTTTAACATTCTGGTATTTTATTTATACTTTACGTTATTAACTATTTTCATTTGCACTCGAATTACATTTCTTTTTACCATAAAATTACATAACATATTATGATACAAAATTCCCCATCGTTTGCATTCAGACTGTCTTAAAAATTCCTCACGCTAGTTCGTATAGGGTTTGTCAGTATAACAATGATCTATATATTTACTTTAGACCACATTCACGCATCATTCACACTACTAAAAACATATACGAAACTGTACAAACATAAATAAACAAAAAGCCTTCAAGAAATAAACAGGACAATTCACAAAAACATTCTCTTGACCTGTTTATTGAATGCTTTTGTCCACTACTGTAATCTGGTGGATGAAAATTAGATCTACAAACTCAACTGAACCTGCTTCAGACCATCTGTCACTGTGAACACATGAATCATTCTCCCAATACACAGGGCTCCAGACAGGAGCCACGCCTCACACGGTCCCAAACTGTGTGTAATATATGCGTATCTATCACGTTGGGCCCTACATATGTTTACTATTGCGCGTGTTTTGCGTGGAAGTCAAATTCTAATAGTTTTTGAGTGATACATAGCGTACTATTATTCTGCTGTCCAAGCAATTCTTGAGTCCATGCACTAGTAATGGTGAAATCATCTTCCACAACGACCCTTGCTGTTATTGTTGGTAGTCTCCCAGAATAGTTATGGTTTTGCATCAACAAGATCTTGATAGACAGGACGTTTATTATTAGCTGTGATCCTCTAGTATACATTCAAGATAGCATAGCAGTTGAGGGGGTGGAATGTCGCATAGAACTGGCAGCCAGATCTTAGGAGTTGATTCGATAACTCCAGAAATCGTTCTCATTGTGTTATTTAGCTGGGCATCTGCCCTTTATACATGTAGGCTTCTTAGCCAGAGCAGAAGAAGGTAGGATGATCGCCGGATGTTTCCTATAAGATAGTTCTATCAGGAGTTAGTCAAGCTACTTCACTGTTCTATTGCAAGTAAGTGTACTATGTTCAATCTGTATGTCGAATTTTCCTCTGACTAATTGTTTACCTAGGTGGAAGCAGGACACTTCCGCTTTGGTGGCGTCTGGTTGGAATCTCCATTTCTGAATCTAATTTCCCACTTCATCTAGGTCCTTCATTTTCATTTCTTCTAACTGGTCAGTTGAGGTGCACCTTGTTACAAGCACTCAGTCGTCGGAGTAACCAAACTTGCTTGATTATATTTTTAGCATGTCTACAAACTACAAGCTGAAGAGAAGTATGAAGCAAGGACTGATCCCTGTGGTAGATCTTTTTTTCTCTTTCTTTTTTTTTTAATTTTCTTTGGGAGCTGATAGCGGATCCCATGACTATTTGGAACAATCAGTCGTTTAGCATAGCGTCGATTATTATTACTGAGGAGTGTCGGGGTGGCAAAATACAGTGTTCTCAAGCCTAGACAAATGCTGTGTTACGAGTTCGCACGACTCGAAACTAGCAACTATGAGCTTACAGCAGTTCTGAAATAACTATGACAATGGAAAACTACGTATGACCAGCGAAGGCCCACCCGCCTTGCGGATGTAATAAAATATTTCGGGCAAAATATGTGTATGAAAAGCTTTTTTCTCGATTGTGAAACTAAATAATTCACGATTACGTGTTGCATGCGAGAATTTGTGAGACTGCCTCCGTCTGTCTGTTTGACGACAGTTTGAAACAGAAAAAAGTTATATTACCTTTTCAGTGTGCCAAAAATTATTACGTAGTACCGGTACCGAAAATTTGTTTGTGTTGTATTGAGAAATGTGAAACCAAGTCGCATGCAGTATGACTGCATTGCTATTTAAATACGGGTTGTTCGCCATTTACCCCTTTTCCTCCTCTTCGTAGTGAGAGAGCGTGGGGTGGCAGTGAGGAAAATGTGCAGTCTCACTGAGCAGTATGGCACACGGGCCAGCACACAGCTCATGGGGCGAATTTTTGGCTACCCGTGTTGTACACACGATCGGTGGGTATGTGATGGTTAGAGCTGTACTTCTCCGTGGCGGTTAGAATCACCACCAGAGTGCATTAGTATCGTTCGTGCTTAGTGTCGTTACAAATCTGGTAGAGTATATAACAGGCGTAAACAGTGCCAGAAGTTGAGTGATTACTGCAAAGATCACAAAGATGGTGCATACTCGTGTGAGACAGCGTTAACACTGTTTAATAGGATTTGTGAGTCTCAACTTGGCAGGCTGGCCACGTTTTACAATATCCAGATTTCTGCTGCATTAGGATGTGACAGTGGCCCGATATTGAACTGCATGGGAACGTCAGTACAGCCATAATCGTCGTTAAGGTTCCGTTCCACCACGTCTGATACCCACAGGGGAAGATCGTGGCCTTGTGTAAGGAGTGCATTCCAACCCCTTCAGAGATGCGCCTGCCACCGGGGAACAAGTAATGTATTCCATACAACATTTTGTGTCACCCCAGATCATTGATGAGAGACCAGCTGCAGACTGTGGTAAGGAATTACCGTACCATGCGTAGGCTACAGTTGACGCCATAGCACATAAAGCTACGTCTGGAGTGGTATGTGTGTATCAAATGGGGGACCTAGAAACGATGGAGAGGCTTTGTCCCTTCGTAGCCCGCAGTGGTTCACAACCCCACAGCAGTCCACCCACCCCACCGCCACCCCACACTGAACCCACAGCTATTGTGCGGTTTGGCCCCCCAATGGACCCCCTAGGAATGTCTCATACCAGGCGAGCGTAGCTCCAAATGTTTGCATGGTAGAATAATTATGGTGTACGTGTACGTGGAAATGGTGTTTGCACAGCAATCGCCGATGCAGTGTACATGAGTCGGAGTAAGCGGAATCAGCCGGTATTCGCCGAGGTAAATGGAAAATCGCCTTACAAACCATCGACAGGCTGGCCTGCACACCGAACCTCGACACTAATCCGCTGGGCGGATTCGTGCCGAGAACCGGCACGCCTTTCCGCTCGGGAAGCAGCGCGTTAGACCACGCGGCTAGCCGGGCGGGTCTGGACTGGTGACTGGGAAGCGGGTATTGCTGATGAATGTCGTTGCGTTGTGTTCACCATCGCTAGTGTGTGAGGCAGCGATCTGGGGAGCGGTCCCATTCTTCCCATGTTTTGAAATGGCAAAGCGGTGTAACTCCTGTAGTAATGGGATAGGTAG
Organism: Schistocerca nitens; assembly: GCF_023898315.1. NCBI lineage: Eukaryota > Metazoa > Arthropoda > Insecta > Orthoptera > Acrididae > Schistocerca > Schistocerca nitens. The sequence goes on along the minus strand of NC_064622.1, from coordinate 180,897,822 downwards.
CTATGCGGTACGATTTCAATTCATGGCTGGTAGTAATCGAGAGAACGGCACGTCACGGATATCATACGTCCTCATGTGGTATCCGTCAAGTAACAGTAACGTGGTGCGGTCTTTTAAGAGGTCAGCAGTCATCCGCTCATGACACGCATCTCTATGAACTGTCTGAAAGATGTACTCCTATGGCCCCAGACCTGTAACTGATATAACATCTGTAGGACCAGCTTTGACATCAACTTCGTCACAGTGCCAGTATCCAGGATACAAAAGACCAGTTACAACAGTTGCTGACCAGCTTGCCTCAGCAGAGGATACAGCAGCTTTAATGTATACTTCCCAACCGAATAGTGCATGCATCCAGGTCAGAGGGGGTACAACTTTTTACTGATATGTGGGCTTTGAAATCAGTCTAATATCATTACACACTAATAACATTACATACCCTCAAAACCCACGATGTTTCTTTTCGTTTTCTCCACTCTTTCTGGCTGCTTCAGTTTATTTGTCAGACAGATTAGTTAGATTGTGACGAAAATATGAGTATCGGAATAACTACCGCAATTTCTGTTGCTGACGTGAGGCTAAAACTGTGAGGTTGACCAGGGGTCAAACCAGCACATATGTCTTTCAAGAGCAACACTCTAGGGACTAAACAGGTATCAAGACATTATTCAGACTTTCGGACTGCCAATATGCCATCAGAGACTCTACGTCTCACATTTTGTTTTGAAATTTCCTTTACTGTGGTTACTGTGAAGAAGCATAGGAATTTCGTTCCCAGGGCACGAGGCGGTAAGTTTAGAAATGCTGTTAAGTTATAAAACAGTTACCTGTTTTCAACCCCACAACTGATTTGAACTTTAGTGTGTTCCTGTTGTGTTTCCTCCACCTTGTCTTCATACCTCCAATCCCACTTAATGGCGGACCTACTGTTTATTGTGAAACAATGGTGCAACCTGCAATTTTTCACATTTATTATTCTTTGCCAGAAGCGACAAAGACAACAAATTCCAGAAAAAAGGTTTCTCTATGTACTGGAGATTAAATCCAAAATTTGTCAGGTTGGATGCCTAATCACTGATCCAGCCAGCCACTTAATTTTAATATCAGTTTGTAAGATAGTAAGATGTATTTTTCTTAGAAAGATGTTTTGCCTATGGAACAACGAGCTGTTCGCTACGTCTTATGCTAGTGCCTACTGGTTATTTGAGACTCAATACGGACAACAGTAAATATAATCCAGATATCTGTACGTTATTAAATCCAAGGTTGTTGCGCCCACCTGAGCCTATATAATGAGACAAATATTTGTTAAATTAGAAAAATAGGGGCAAAAATTTTCAGTTGATCCACTGTCAGATCGCGGCTTCTCGATCCGTGAGTGATCCTCATGCATGAGGTAGTAGAGGTAGGGGTGTAAATGTGGAAGCGTGTGGGTAATTTGGAAACGTCTAGTATCTGGCCTTCAGAATGCTGTACTCCAACGGGGCAGCCAGAAATTGTTGCAATAGTTCGTATTTGTCACGGTAGAGGGTTAGCAGTCAGTTGAGCACCAGGCGCCGTGACTGTGATGCAATTTACGTTCCCGCATTTTCCAAACCTTTTTCGGGGTAAGTTGTGGTATTATATTTATCTACATACTTTGGAGTTATCTTTCTTTACGTCTGATAGCTTATAAAGGGAGGTGCATAGAAGGTTGTAGCAGTCCTTTGTCAACCTTAAATTGATAGTTGCTTAATGTAATCTACCGAAATTTAAAATGGCCTTTGTGTAGGTTATGTGGAAGCATACATACGATGGCATTGTGGAAACGTTTCCACAATACCAACATCAAGTACATTACTTCTAATACGTTTTGCGGCTGTTTCTAGATGCCACGAAAGCTAACTGATCGGAAACCAAGAGCTATTGTGAAGAAGTGGGATGCTGAAATCATTATTAAGGCTATAATAGCCTTAAGGGAAAAGCAGATGGGGTTAAGAAGAGCAGTAAAAGCTATCAGTGTGCCTCAGACGACGCTTCAAAGGTTTGTGCATAGTGATATGTCACCTGAAGAATGTGTTCTGGAGACTTGGACGTAAACATGTACTACCTGATGCTGTTGAGAAACAGTTGGTGAAGTACCTCATTGAAATGGATAAACGCTTCTACAGCCTTACCAGATTAGATGTCAAGAGAATGGAATATCAGCTAGCGTAAAGAAATAATATTAATCGTCCTTTTACCTCAAATGCTGCAGGTAGAGCTTGGTTTGAACTTATTCTTAGACGACACAGAAATAAACTCACAATCCACAAACCTATGGGGACCTCATTCTCGAGAACAAACGGGTTCAACAAAGAAACTGTAGACATGTTTTTTGACATTTTGGAAGCTGAGTACAGTAAACACTCCTATAGTTCTGATCGTGTGTACAATGTGGACGAAACTGGGCTCTCTGTCGTCCACAGCAGAATACCACACGTAATTGGACTGGTAGGTAAACGTCAGGTAGGTGCCCTCACAACAGCAGAGCGAGGATCCCTGATGACTGTCACATGCTGTATGAGAGCTGGCGGTACTTTCCTACCACCAATGATTATCATCCCCAGGAAAAACTGGACTGACACTCTACTGAAAGGAGCACCACCTGGAACAATTGGTGAATGCCACCTTTCAGACTGGATTCAAACTGAGCTCTTCTCCGAGTGGTTTGACCACTTCATTTCTAAGGCACATCCCTCAAAAGAATCTCCTGTGTTGTTAATTCTTGATGGGCATAAGTCATGCCAGAAACCTTCAAATTATAGAACGTGCAAGGGAGAACCAGGTTACAATCGTGAGCATCCCACCTCACACCTCTCGTAAAACTCACCCACTTGATAAGACCTTTATGGGCACTCTAAAAACCTATTACGCTGAGTATGTTCGCCAATGGTTGCAGCACAGCAACCGGCCCTTAAGACTGTATGACATATCTGGGTAGTTTGGGAAAGCCTGTCTAAAGTGCCAGACTGGCTCTATTGCTGCAAAAGGATTTTTGGAGACTGGAATTTTACCATGTGACAGGACTGTTTTTGCAGAAATCGACTTTATAGCTTCCACGTCGTCTTTAGATGAGGCTAAAAGGGGAACTTATGAGAATCCAGCATCTCCAAGTGGAAGTAATGACCCCAGACAAGAAGACACTCAGAACGCATCCAGACCTGTGACAATTGACAGCCCAAGTGAAGATGGCCAAAGAGAAAGAAGAAGGTCAACATCGTTGTCAAATACCTCACCAAACGTGTGTGTGTCTCCACAAGATATTATGCCAATCTCTCCTCGAAAGAGGAAGGTTTCCAACAGAGGTCGTAAGCCAGGTTCATCAGCTGTTTTGACATCTTCGCCTTATAAAACACGCCTTGAAGACTACTTACTGAAGGGTAAACAGAAGCTTCCTAAGGCACCTGCCAAAAGCAAGAAAAAACGTGAAGCTCCTATTAGAAAAACAATGCAAAAAACGGCTTAAGTTATGTGAGGATTCAGATGAAGAGCCCAATGCACCAACTGGATCTCCCAGTTGGGGAAGAAAAACTTACTGAAGAAGATACCATTTGTACTTTTTTTTTTGGAAGCGCATTTTCCAAAAACGTTCGGGGTAGAATTGTGGATAAAGTGTGTAGTGTGTGAGAAGTGTACTCACTCTTTGTGTGCCAGAAATGAAGGATATATTCACATATGCGATTATTGCAAGTGAACTTCGCTTATGAAGCATTTTTCTATTACAGTTGCGTTTAAAAATATTTTTGTGTAATTTAAATTTAATATAAAATAATTTCTAACATTTTTAATAGCTTTAGTTTGAAGTAGTCAGTTTCCCTCAATTTTAAAGCGTTTCCACATTATCCGCACTTCTTGAAAAATTAATGAGTTGTTGTGCGAGCAGAAAATGTTTTTAATTTTTAACTCATTTAGCTTTTGTGTTTCATAACATTACATTCATTGCTAAAACATTATGAATTAGCTTTGGCTAATTTTTGAAGCTGAAAGAGATGTTAACATTTCTTTTATACAGCAAAAACAAACTAGGTTTTCCCATTTAACCCCTACCTCTATGTATACTGAGATGGAAAATGCACAAAGAGCATTTTCACATTAGAACCGCTGGTGCTTGTCACACCTAGAATTTGACACACCTAGAATTTGTCACACCTAGAACCGCGTCCGGCTCACCTATAACCCACATATCTTTCCCTTTTATTATCCAGTGACACTGAGGTTACTGTGGCTACTAATGAATCTAATCTATGAAGTGTTGGATATTTTATTATAAAATCAACAAAAACAAAGCAATTTTTTTCATTTTATAAATTATTGTTATTATGAAAACTTAACACATTTATTGGATGCCCTTACTGGCTAGCACCACATAATAAGCACAGATAAGTCTTTTGATGTGCATTTATAGCGGACAGTTTTCCTTGCATATATGACACTTCACAAATGATTCGTTTTCAGCGGAGTAGGACATTATAAGGCAACGTGTTTGCTTTTCTTGTCTCTGAGAAATACCTTGCGAAGTGACGCAAGAAAAAAATGTGTTCGTGATTACTGTGTAATTCTCAGCAAACCCCTCCAATGGCTGCAATACGAAGTCCCTGAGCTTCAATTTTTCCTCGTTTAGAGCATTGTACACAAATATTTATTCCAGACAAATCTACCGAGTTCTAACATGTGTGAACAAGCGAACGTCTAGATGCTCCTTTGACTGGGTATCTGCGGGCAAATCGAACGGTGAAGCTCATTTGACATTTAGAGCAGTTATAAATGCCACTGTGTCTGGCATCTTTTTCAAACGAGCTCCAGTTTTTACATAAGGAAGATATAGTGCTGAGAATCAGGATATTTTCACTGCTCTTTCCCTGATAAACTTCCAATGGTGCATTATTCTTCTTCCATAATACTGTGCTATGTAATTTTTCTTTTTTCTTTAACTTCTTGACAGAGACTGGTATTTCCCTGCAACGAAAGAATTACGGAGTGGGTCACGAGTGACACAGGCCGGCTGCGGTGGCCGTGCGGTTCTGGCGCTGCAGTCCTGCAGCGCGGGACTGCTACGGTCGCAGGTTCGAATCCTGCCTCGGGCATGGGTGTGTGTGATGTCCTTAGGTTAGTTAGGTTTAAGTAGTTCTAAGTTCTAGGGGACTTATGACCGAAGATGTTGAGTCCCATAGTGCTCAGAGCCATTTGAGCAAACAAGCGACACAGTCGCAATACTAATGTTAATACCAGTTGCTGGTGGTGTCTACTGTTGGCGTTGGAGGGATATACTCTCTGATGTCATAACTATTACTCAGTGTCTGAATATATGAATCTCTCTCTCTCTCTGTCTGTCTGTCTGTGTGTGTTTGTGTGTGTGTGTGTGTGTGTGTGTGTGTGTGTGTGTGTGTGTGTGTGTGTGTGTGTGTGCGAGCGTGCAAGAGTGCGAGTGCTGTTCCAGTGTTTCGACGTGAGGTCAGCGAACTCTTGGTGTCGCGCTTGTCTGCCCCCTGGTGGTCGCTCTGGTTCTTGTCAGTTGTTCCCCCAGAGACCTCCCAGACAATCTGCCTGCGTCCTGCGTCCTGTTGGCTGTCCCTGCTAGGACACACGAGGGATACGCTCGTTGGAAACAGCCACACACTCTCCCTGACGTTGCTACGGCCTGCTCTTCTCTCCTGAGGTCCCTAGGGCCGTCTCGTGCTGCTCTCCTGCTGCCCCCAGTCAACTTTTCTTCTCGGAGTCCACAGAACAGCCTGTCTGGACTGGCGTAAGCCATCCGTTACATACGAAATCCCAGATTATAGCGATGACATACTTGTGTAAAATCTTCTCGGTGTACAGAGCGCGTCATATCTGAATTAAAACTCGAGCTTACGAACATCATTTCCTGACTTTCAAGATGGCGATTATCTTCGAAATCTCGGGTGTTGATCAAGATAATATGACGCTCTCTGTACGGCGAGAATATATATACGCATATCGCAACAAAATGGTTCCAATGGCTCTGAGCACTATGGGACTTAACAGCTCAGGTCATCAGTCCCCTAGAACTTAGAACTACTTAAACCGAACTAACCTAAGGACATCACACACATCCATGCCCGAGGCAGGATTCGAACCTGCGACCGTAGCGGTCGCGCGGTTCCAGACTGACGCGCCCAGAACCGCTCGGCCACACTGGCCGGCCATATCGCAACAGCGCGGGCGAGAATATATACAGGGTGTTACAAAAAGGTACGGCCAAACTTTCAGGAAACATTGCTCGCACACAAAGAAAGAAAATATGTCATGTGGACATGTGTCCGGAAACGCTTACTTTCCATGTTAGAGCTCATTTTATTACTTCTCTTCGAATCACATTAATCATGGAACGGAAACACACAGCAACAGAACGTGCCAGCGTGACTTCAAACACGTTGTTACAGGAAATGTTCAAAATGTCCTCCGTTAGCGAGGTTACATGCATCCACCCTCCGTCGCATGGAATCCCTGATGCGCTGATGCAGCCCTGGAGAATGGCGTATTGTATCACAGCCGTCCACAATACGAGCACGTAGAGTCTCTACATTTGGTACCGGGGTTGCGTAGACAAGAACTTTCAAATGCCCTCATAAATGAAAGTCAAGAGGGTTGAGGCCAGGAGAGCGTGGAGGCCATGGAATTGGTCCGCCTCTACCAATCCATCGGTCACCGAATCTGTTGTTGAGAAGCGTACGAACACTTCAACTGAAATGTGCAGGAGCTCCATCGTGCATGAACCACATGTTGTGCCGTACTTGTAAAGGCACATGTTCTAGCAGCACAGGTAGAGTATCCCGTATGAAATCATGATAAGGTGCTCCATTGAGCGTAGGTGGAAGAACATGGAAAATGAGCCCTAACATGGAAATTAAGCGTTTCCGGACACATGTCCATATAACATCTTTTCTTTATTTGTGTGTGAGGAATGTTTCCTGAAAGTTTGGCCGTACCTTTTTGTAACACCCTGTATACGCATATCACAACAGCGCGGAAGCATTATAACAAATACGTATGAAAAGGGCAACAGTAGAATCGCAGCTGAAGAGTGGTAGGAAGGTCTTGGTGCTCGGTTCCTATTTGAGCTAGGATCGTTGGGTACAAAGCTTTTCGTTTAGCCAGGACCAGCGGCCATTTGCAAAGCCATTCGATCATCTGTCTTACTGTAGCTGTTACACAGTACATTAAGCTAGGTTTGAACGACGAACCGCTTGCGGGGCGTAAGCAAATCGTGCGAATCGATTAATTTTGTTTTCAAAAGATCTTACACGAGCTGAAATTAATGATCAGGTAATGCCACTATTATCTGAGAACCGTTCGGACTTTAAGTGCAAAAACATTTATCGCTAGATAACTCTGGACTGGAGCGAGACTGATGGTTCAAATCTGGTCCACCAGTGTATCGTACCTTGGTCTAAGACAAGTTTTAACAGTGGAAAAAATCTAGCTTAGTTTAGATTTTACGTGCAAAAAGAAAAAAAACGCGTGGTTCTGGAACTTTTCTGAAGTACACCATTTTTGTACCTTCAACTTGTATGAATCAGTTCAACCTTCGCACGATGGGGGTTTATTTAATGAAGTAATCATTATCCGTTCTCGAAATACGATGCCTTGAAGTCGAGCTTAATCTAGCAGGTAAAATTCGTTCTTACGTGAACTGAATGCTCACAAATGGTTTGATGTGGATCGAAGAAATTAAAATTGCTTTCTTACGATAAGATTGAAAAGTAGACTTCAAAAATCTAGTTTCATTCAGATTTCACGCGAAAAACACTTATTTGTGTTTCTGTAGGCGTTCTACTTCCATGTTTAAAACTTGTGCGAATCGGTTCAAATTTTGTAAGAAGGTTGACAATTATATCTAATTAATGGTCATACTGTTGTTTTGTGAAAGCTTTATCATTTCCCATGATATATGCAACATAGTTCGAAACTTGCGCCGAATCAGTCGTCGCCCGAGTAAACAAAAACCTACATCGGTTGGCAGGTTATGGTGGTTTAAAGTAAAAATCGTGTAGAGTAATAATTGAGAACCAGAATGAAAAATGCTCCAATCGCAGCACAAAGAAGTGGAATATGTCTTGGGTAGCAGTAGGAATGTAGAAGAAGGACTCTAGCTTTCCTCCTTGTCTGGCATCTTCAAAGACATGTAAATCAATACTCTTTACAAATTTATTCTTTTTTGCGTGTTAACCTTCCTCCCCCCATGCAGTGAGCTCTCTTAGCTGCAAGGTGTTGAGGTGTTGACACAGCTGCATCTTGCAATTTATGGGCTAAAATCGCTGATCTTGTGTCCAATATCCAGAAGATTTGCCAGCCATAGAAAAAAATATATAACACCATATGGCTGAAGAGCATACATGCAATAGCAAGAAAAGTATTTATGTGGGGATAAAATTTCTAGGGTCGGTTTGTTCCTGAGTGGGGGGAGAAGGGTGGTGGTGGATGCTAAAACAATTTTTTTTATTTCTGGGTGGGGAGGCTGTTGTTTTCTTTTCAGAAGGGATCATTTCTCGCACAACCCACCTCTTGTTACATGTATTTTGAGAAGTGCATCACAATAGGAAGTAGCTGAGAGCCGGTGTGCATCTATAACAGAAAGTATCCCAGAGTAGGGATGCATGCATCCCAAACTTAAATGACATGTTGTGTCGTGCTGTATGACATTGGAAATGCCAAGATGGATGACATGATGTCATGGTCATGTACGGAATGATGTCATTTATCATGTTGCTTTACATGACACTTTGCATGATACGACGGTTGTCCAGAAAGTAATTTCCGATCGATCGCGAAATGGATACCACAGTGAAAACCTGATGAAGCTTTCCACAGATGAGTAGGGTAGTGTCTCTAGCATGACCATCGATTGCATCAAGAAACCCTTTTTAGTTGTGAGTGCAATGTGAGCGAGTAAAGGTGCGTAGAACACAGATATCTCCCACCATGTAGGAGGGCCCGCTGAGAGGCTTCGGCTTAATGAATGCAGCCCACCTAACGCAACTGCCACGCACTTCCTTCTTCATGGCAATTCTCAGCCGCACTCAGCAGGGGCAGTGAAGACGCTCCTGCAGCCTTTTCGATGGGAAGTGTTCGATCACCTACAACGCAGCTCTAATTGGCTCATCCTGAGTATCATCTCAGTTCACATGAAAAGTTGGATACACTTGGGCGCAGGCTACGTGCTATAGACCAGAGTAGAGAATTATCGGTAAGCACAGGCGGCTGCTTTCTATGACGATGGTGTTAGAAATTTGGTATAACGCTCCGACAAATGTCTATGTCAGAGCGGCGACTATGTAGAGAAGTATGTGGAAAGTGTAGCTAACTCTTGCAAGTAAAATGTTTCTGATTTTCACTGTGGTTTCTATTTAGCGACCGATCAGAGCGTACTTTCTGGACAATCCGCGTATTACGTGAAATTGGTAGTATTACGCAGAAGTATAAAAGCGCAAATGTGTCGGATGTTTTGATTTAAATGTATTTTAAGCTACCAGATAAGTCGAAAAGCTCTCTTTCACGTCCTCTAACTCTGCCCAGAACATGTTCCACCTTTTTTTGCTATGATTGGAGGATTTTTCATTCTGGTCTCTGATACAGTTCTCTTTTTCGGACTAACCTGGACAGTCTCTCGTGTCTGCTCACCGCTTTCGATATTCGGTGATGCACGCCGGCCACAGACAGAATTCGCCCGATGGATTAACGACGAGGGCGCCGTTTTTAGGCGGCATCCTACATCCAACTTCGCCGTAATGGTACACACGCCCCGCCTCTGCTACACGATTCGCAAATATTTCGAAATCGTTCTGAAGCTTTCACATGGCTAACACTAGACGCAATACGATGTCAGTATTGCACTTCTATGCACATTGATTTGGCGGATGAGACTCTCTAACTTCGGTCTTCTGTGATCGGTGTGCAGTTCAGCTCCTGGGTATGCCTTACAATCGAATATGTAATTTCTTAATTTCGGAATCATTACCTGATCTTTTCCAACCATACCTCCTCCTCTCGAGACCTTTGAATAGTATATTCGCTACTCCTAGGTTAAATGTACTGCAGGAAGTTACCACTATTATTTTCTTCTCTCACATTCTGGTCACCGAGACCATACTCTCCCGTGAATCTTTCTTCTGTTTCATCCCCTACTAAGCATTCCAATCACTCATAATTACTAGAGTTTTATCTTCCTTTGCACATATGATTACACTTTCACTTTACCTCATGTACTTCCTCCATCTCTTCATCTCCTGCCTGTGACGTCGGCATGTATGACTGAACTTTTATTGTTAGTGTTGGTTAGCTGTCGATCCAGTCCGTCACTGATTATCTCGCACTAACTCACGCTCTGCCATATTTTCCAATCTGTGAATCCGACTCCTGTTACAACATTTTCTGCTGCTGTTTACATTACCTTATATTTTTCTGACAAAAAATCCTTATCTTCTTTCCCTGAGCCCCGGCATTTTCTTTTTAAGGCTCTAGCTTCCCACCACATACAGGCTTTTGACATACCAGTTTCCGACTCGTAGAATGGTATCATTTCGTGGTTTTTCAGTCTTTTCCTTATAGTCTCGTCCCACTTGGAGTCTCCTACCGGCGATCGGAATAACTAATCCGGAATACTTTGACCTCGGAGAGATCGACATGCCGCTTTCTAATTTACATGGAACAGGCCCTTGGGTGCCCATTGTGTCTTTATTGCACTGGTTTCCATTGCCTTCTGCATCCTCATGCCACTGATAATTGCTAATCTTCACGTCGTTTAGCGACAGTTTCTCTCCCAAGCTCAAGAGGTAGCCTCGAAACTCTGTCCGATCCTACCCCTCTTTGAGAAGATCTTTGACAGAACAAGGGTGACTTATACAGGTAGCTTTTGGCCGCAGTTACTGATGGTTTTTTTCCCTAAATTTAATTAGTAGCTATGATAGGGCGCGAAATACAGGATGTTTTCGTTACATGTAGACGACAGCATCAATCAGACCGCACGCAGTTCTCATCGTATTGACTGTAAGGACCACTTACATTAATTGTTTCTACGACATATTAGCACCATGTGCATAAATTTTGTCTGTTATAGAAATTATTTTACTGCTTTTCCAACTAACAGAACACTTTACTTTGCCTATGTCGTCGGCGGAAAACATCGTTGCGCTATGTTGTTATCACTGCCTATGTAATTTCTGCTTCTTAAATGCGCTGGTGGATCATTTCTATTAGTTTCTTAGCTGGACATAGTCTCCTTTGCAGTCTCCACGCTATATCAATCAGCTTACGCATATTGCCACGTCTTCTGCAACGGTAGTTACCTATACTACTACATGAAAATTAGTCGTTGTTTAAAGTTGTTATCAAAAATCTCGAAAAGTACATGAACGATTCATTTCAAACTTTTACACGCTGCTCTAATGAACATTCGGACGGACAAAGGGTATATATACATATATATTAAAGCAAATGTGGGTACTCTCACATTAGATATAATGGAAAGACAGTAACTGATGTTACTAATATATATGAATTTTTATTTAGCTATAAAACTACATTGTACACGCCACGAAAACACAAAAAAATCATTAACCAGCGCTACACAGAGGAATTATCGGAATGGGACGGGAAGGTATGAACACATCTACAGACAAGCAAATGACAACAATTTCAGAGCAATTGGATGATTTATTCAAGAGAAAGAGCTTCACCAATCGAGCAAGTCAATAACGGATTGGTCCATCTCTGGCCCTTACACAAGCATTTATTTGGCTTGGAATTCATTGATAGAGTTCTTGGATGGCGTCCAGAGAGACATCGTGCCAAATTCTGTCTGATTGGCGTGTGACAGCATCAAAATCCTGAGTTGGTTGGAGGGCCTGCCTATAAATCTCCTAATTTTCTCAGTTGAGGAGAGATCGAGTGATATAGCTAGCCAAGGGAGGGTATGGCATGCCCGAAACGAGCAGTAGAAATTCTGGCCCTGCGCAGGTGGGCATTATCTTGTTGAAATGTAAGTCAAGGATGGCTCTCTATGAAGGGCAACGAAACGAGCCGTAGAACGTCGTAGACGGTGCGCTTTGCCGTAATAGTGCCGCAGACGACAACCACCTGGGTGCTTCTATGAAATGGAGTGGCACCAAGGACCATTACTCCTGGCTGTCATGCCCTATGGGAGGCGACAATCAAGTTTGTATCCTACCGCTCTAAGGGGCGTCTCCGTACAAGTCTTCGGTGTCATCGGGACTCAGTTCGAAGCGGGATTCGTCACTGCAGACAATTCTACTCCAGTCAATGAGAATACACTTATGTGCCCGACACCAGTGTTGGTGAAGTCGGTGCAAGGGGCGCCCTGTGCTCAGCCTCCTTTTTGTGAGCTTTTATTAATGGTCCTTGGGATGATTGAAGCACCAGCTGTGCGTCGGATCGATTATAATGATGAATCGGGGCACTGAGCGCTTCTCTAACGATTACTCGGTACTCACGTTCTGTCGTCTCTCTAAGTCGACCGCTTCCTTCTTGACGATGTGTTCAGCCATTGTTCATCCATTCCGCCAACATCATCGAATACTGGTATCGCTCCTATTCAGGTGTCGAGTGATTCGCCGATTACGCCAACCGGCTTCTTTGACCCCAACGCCATGCTCTCTCTCTTAAACGCTGATATCTGCGTATATTTATCACATGTCTGTCTGGGAAGCATAGTTACTGTCCAGCTGAGTGTACAGAATACAATTAGCAAAGACTTTTTGGTACCGAAATGTCCTTAGTGAACTTTTTGTGAAACTGCGCTGCAGTGTCACACTTCCATCATTTTTTTTTCTTTTTTGTTTTTTGTCTTAGATTGTAATTAACATTACCTAGCATTAAAACAGTTTCCAAAGTGGCATACTTTCATGTCTGCTGTTCTCTTGACGCTTTATAATAAGAGTCAATCAAATGAAAACGAAACAGATGGAAAAATATAAGCAAACTGTTTATTGTTTTAAAGGCAATCGCCATAAGTCCTACTATATTTATCCCATTGTGAGACAAGAAGAAAATTTTTCGCAGTTTCCTACACAATCATGACTGTACCGAAATAAATCGACGGCCATGAATGTCTATCTTGAGGACTCCAAAATGTGACTATTGCATGGGGAGAGATCGGATCTGTACTGAGGATGTTTGAGGGCTTTCCAGTGAAACTTCTGCTTACACGTGGGCGGGCTCCCGTGTTTCGACTGCACTGTTTACTTACTTTTAGGGTTCACTATCCCAGTTAGTAGAAACGTAACTCTTCTAGGATCACTTTGTCGTCCGTCAGTCCGACTGTTAAAAAGTCGTTTTCTCAGGAAAAAGTAGACATATCAAGTTCAAACATATTTCATACGCTAAAGTATAAGATCTCTTGGCGGTTTGAGAAGTTGAAGTTTGTAAGTCAATGAAATCAAGAGATACGGTCATTTGTGTAACATTTTGAGACTCGAAAACTCACTGATGGAAATCTACAGTGTAGTTTCCGTTGTCTTAGAATCATAATTTGATAATACGCAAGGTTTCACCGCACAGTGTAAGGAAAATATATGAAAAGCGTTAATCTGTAATTATATCACACGAAAAAAACTGTCATTTTTTATCTGATCGACTGTCTGCTCGTCTGTCTATTAAGACATCTTTTTCGCGGGAGTGGGTGGACGTGTAAAGTTTAAATTTGTCACATACTAAGGCTTAAGGTCTGTTGATGGTGTAACAAATGTAAGCTTCTAAATGAATACAATCAAAAGATAAGGCCACTAATGTCATATACTTTGATACTCGAAAACTCACTCTTCCAGACCTATAGCGCACATCCTGTTGGCCTACAATCATGACATTTGGAAAGAAGCAAAGCACCACGGTACAATTACAGGGAAAAAACTGAAACTGTCAGTTTGTAGCTACATCACATGAAACTTTTTTTTTTCCAACTGTCTTTCTGTGCGTCCCTTTGTTAAGATGCTTTTCCGTCAGGAACGCGTAGGATACAGCAATTTATATCATACTCTGATACAAACTCCCTCACTAAAATCTATAGGGTATTTCCCGCTGACCTACAATCATAAAATTTGTCAAGAAGCAATGTTTCACAGTACAAGCAAAGGAAAAAAGTCAATAAATAAATTTTTAATTATATCACACGAAAAAACATTTCTTCAGTCATTTGTTATCTGACTTTAAACTTAAAATATTCCGGTAAGTCTTGGAATTGCCAGGACCGATATATTGACAGTATCACTGTTGATAACAGGCAAAAATCGACGAGATTCTCGATTCTCTGGATGGATGAACTGCGTATATACATAATTAAGTCTTTATGGAACCGTCAGTGCGTGACATCTACTCGTGCCTGGTCACTTTTTCCTCTTTTGTTTCCTTTTTATTTGACCGGTCCTTATACTTTCCTGATGGTATTAGTAGCATGATGTCTGCCATTCATATTCAAAGAGCATATATATACCACAGGATGAAACAACTGTAGTGGAGTACCAATCAATCTAAAAACTCGAGCTTGCTTAGTGTTTCGTCACACGAGGGTTTGATGTTCAGGTTTACTTCATTTTTATCAGCCAACGACAACGTCGGAACTCATGACTTTTCCATCGCACAACTATTATTGACTAGTTTTAGTTTGTTCGATGCAGGAGAATAAGTAAACTTGTTTCTTATTTTGCTGCTGATCTTACCTTAACCTTTAATCTAACTTGAAACGAAAGGAAGGATACAACATGCCACCAAGCCATGACGAATACAAACAACAAGGAGGGAACAGTAAGTGAAGACCCAAGTGCGCCGTGCCAGTATGTCGGTTCACTTACAGAGGAAGAAAGAAGACTTACTGACTGACTGCAAGCGACTCGGTTATCGAGAATGGTCGCCAGTGTTATCGAAACAAATCGCTTTTCCCACCACAGACTGCTCTGGTATCGTTCGTATTGCGACTACTAACACGAAAAATTGAAATTAATGTGATATGTGTCCTTGAAATAAATCGTTAACAAACTTTTACGTTGTCCAACATTGTAAAGGCATAACACTGTGGACACAAAATTTTAGGGGTACGCATCCCCCAGGGAAAGTGCACTGTATGTAATACATAAAGGGCAAACGTCGCTGCCCAAAATTTCGAAAAGTTCGCGAACAACTTACTTACCCGATGCTATAGTGAACTTTCGGGCCGACGCGACGTACGCTATATATTTCTTAATTCATTTAATTTGGAAATACATCGGAAATACACAGCAGTCGGCACACGAGCGATGTGTCACAGCATCTCCAAGCTACGAGGTGTGGCTAGAAAAAAACCGGACTAGTACTGGTGAAACAATAAAACGAATGCAATAAGGCTGAAAGTCGCGTGGCCTGTCACGTGACTCTCGCTCCGCCTACTGCTCGAGTTTCATCTGCCTCTTGCACTCAGTCTGCCCGTGGCATCTGTTTTAAGTAGTTGACGTTTTGTCTGTGCGTCGGAAAATGTTGAGTGTACAGAAAGAACACCGTGTTATCATCAAATTTTGTTTCAAACTAGGAAAATCTGCAAGTGAAACGTTTGTAATGTTACAACAAGTGTACGGCGATGATTGTTTATCGCGAACACAAGTGTTTGAGTGGTTTAAACGATTTAAAGATGGCCGCGAAGACACCAGTGATGACACTCGCACTGGCAGACCATTGTCAGCAAAAACTGATGCAAGCATTGAAAAAATCGGTAAACTTGTTCCTTGTCAACTCCTGTTAACTCAGACACTGCTCTGATTGTTAAACGGCGATCTTGTCGAACAAGTTTACCGATTTTTTCAATTTTTGCATCAGTTTTTGCTGACAATGGTCTGCCAGTGCGAGTGTCATCACTGGTGTCTTCGCGGCCATCTTTAAATCGTTTAAACCACTCAAACACTTGTGTTCGCGATAAACAATCATCGCCGTACACTTGTTGTAACATTACAAACGTTTCACTTGCAGATTTTCCTAGTTTGAAACAGAATTTGATGTTAACACGCTGTTCTTTCTGTACACTCAACATTTTCCGACGCACAGACAAAACGTCAACTACTTAAAACAGACGCCACGGGCAGACTGAGTGCAGGAGGCAGATGAAACTCGAGCAGTAGGCGGAGCGAGAGTCACGTGACAGGCCACGCGACTTTCAGCCTTATTGCATTCGTTTTATTGTTTCACCAGTACTAGTCCGGTTTATTTCTAGCCACACCTCGTAGCGATAAAGTGGGGATTTTCCGTACGACGGTTTCAGGAGTGTACCATAAATATCAGGACTCCGGTACAACATCAAATCTCCGACATCGCTGCGGCCGAAAAAAGATCCTGAAAGAACAGGACCATCGACAACTGAAGAGAATCGTTGAAAGTGACAGAAGTGTAACACTTCCGCAAACTCCTGCAGATTTCAATGCTGGACCATCGACAAGTGTCAGCGAGCGACCATTCAACGAAACATCATCGATATGGGCTTCCGGAGCCGAAGGCCCACTCGTGAATCCTTGATGACTGCACGGCACAAAGCTTTACGCCTCGCCTGGGCCCGTCGATACCGACATTGATCTGTTGGTGACTGGAAACATGTTGCCTGGTGAACGAGTCTCGTTTCAGATTTTATCGACCGGATGGACGTCTACGGGTATGAATAAAATCTCATGAATTCTTGGATCCTGCATGTCAGCGGGTGTTCAAGTTGATGGAGGCTCTGTAATGGTGTGGGTCGTCTGCAGTTCCAGTGATGTTGGTATGGGATTGTGATACGTCTAGACACGACTCAGACAGGTGACACGTGCGTAAGCATCCTGTCTGACCTGCATCCATTCATGTCCATTGTACATTCCGATGGACTTGGGCAATTCCAGCAAGAGAATACGATACCCCACACGTCCAGAATTGTGGCAGAGTTCTCCAGGAACATTCTTCCGAGTTTAAACCCTTCCGCTAGCCACCAAGCTCCCCAGATATGAACACTGTTGAGCATATCTGGGATGCCTTGCAACGTGGTGTTCAAAAGAGATCTCCACACCCTCGTACTCTACGGATTTTGGACAGCCCTGCAGGATTAATAGTGTCGGTTCCTTCCAGCACTACTTCAGACTTAGTCGAGTCCATGCCAGGTCGTGTTGCGGCACTTCTGCATTCTCGCAAGAGTCCTATACAATATTAGGCAGGTGGACCAGTTTCTTTCACTCTTCAGTGTATAAAGGAGATACTTAGCAGCAAAAATGTCGAAACTTTCGTGATCAATTGACTTCAACTTTTTACACTATACTTAGTTCATGCACGATTTACTCACACGACACTCTAATGAATATTTGACGTGATATATGCTATACAGTTCTTAATGTATAGAATGTGTAAACTTTTTATGCATTACTTGGATCATGAACGATTTACTTACACAATACTCTAATGAATGACTTGGACTGACATACGCTTTACATTTCAAAGTGTATTATGCGTACATACATCAGAAATACATACAGACATACGTAGAACCTACCAACTCAAAAAAATATTAATTTGCCTACTTTAAATATGTACACTAAAATCTAATAGATATTCTATTTGTAGGCTATTACAAACGGTAATTGAAAGGTTTCATGTTAAAACCGACTACGAGAAAGAAATGGTCTTGGGAAAATGGGCAGTTTCAATTACTTTCTCGCAGTCAGTTTCAACTACCACCGTTGGATAAATTCTTTCCCCTTTATTATCATAGAACATTGCATTGACAACAATGTGCCGTAATGTTTTCTTCCAGAACGTCGTTATGAGAGACATTAAGGAAGTCGCCTGTACAGCTCACTGGCTTCTAGTGATGGGCTAAACTGCGCTTTCTAGTTGCTACTTGCGACTCTTAGTTGCGACTTGTCACGGAAATCGCAGTTAGACTCCATAGCGTACCGCAGAGATGGACGTAGTACGAACTTTGGCCTACAGATGGCACTG
This sequence comes from Schistocerca nitens, assembly GCF_023898315.1. Lineage (NCBI taxonomy): Eukaryota > Metazoa > Arthropoda > Insecta > Orthoptera > Acrididae > Schistocerca > Schistocerca nitens. The sequence continues at coordinate 180,879,852 of NC_064622.1, read as the reverse complement.
TTAACCGCGCTTTTTAGTTGCTACTTGCGACTCTTAGTTGCGACTTGTCACGGAAATCGCAGTTAGACTCCATAGCGTACCGCAGAGATGGACGTAGTACGAACTTCGGCCAACAGATGCCACTGTTAACCGCGCTTTTTAGTTGCTACTTGCGACTCTTAGTTGCGACTTGTCACTGAAATCGCAGAAAGCAGTGCTAAATTCGACCAATAGATGGCTCACGTCTTTGAATGTGAAATACTACTTGCGACTGCTAACTGTGACTGAAATCGCAGTTAGATTCTGTAAAGTTGCTACTGTGATATCTGTGACTTCTCAGTCACTGCGATTTCTAACAGATACGCGATTTCCTGCCCACCACTACTGGCTTCTGATAAGAAAACTGCTATGAATTAAATGTGGTCCGAATATTTGTTATCCTATCCATTCACAGATCAAAAACACGTGAAATGCTGACACTGAATCCACCACCCTCACACATTCAGCAGCTGGATAGGTGTCTCTCATATCTAATACGCCAATGACCGTAACTGATACACATGTTCATTTTGAGAGATTTCAGTTCTCATTCAAGATTACGTTTGCAATAACGATAAACACGGCTCAAGGTCTGAGACAGGTATATGATGACAGAGGTGGGGGAGGGAGTGAGAAAATGGACATAATGAGGAGGGAGGAGGAGACGGACAAAGTTGGGGGGGGGGGGGTGACGCCAGAGAGAGGTGTGCATGGAGAGGGAGGAACAGCTTCTATGAAGATTGGAAGGTAGAAGACGAGACACTGGCAGAAGTAAGGCTGTCAGGACGGGGCGTGAGTCGTGCTTGGGGAGCTCAGATGGCAGAGCACTTCCCCGCGAAGGCAAAGGTCCCGACTTCGAGTCTCGGTCGGGCACACGGTTTTAATTTGCCAGGAAATTTCATCTATCCAGGCGATGGCACAGGAATGCTAAACTGCATCAGGATCCACTGCGAGTATTACGACAGTTAGGCTGGAGGTGAGAAAACTTGGATTTCACGGCCGGACAGCTGCTCATGCGCTACACACCAAGCCTGTAAATGCCGAACGACGCCTCGCTTTGTGTAAGGAGCGTAAACATTGGACGATTGAACAGTGGAAAAACGTTGTGTGAAGTGACGAATCACGGTACTCAATGTGGCGATCCGATGGCAGGACGTAGGTACGGCGAATTTGTGGTGAACGTCATCTGCCAGCGTGTGTAGTGCCAACAGTAAAATTCGGAGGCGGTGGTGTTATAGTGTCGTCGTGTTTTTCATGGAGGGGGCTTGAACCCCTTGTTGTTTTTCGTGGCACTATCACAGCACAGGCCTACATTGATGTTTGAAGCACCTTCTTGCTTCCCACAGTTGAAGAGCAATTCGGGGATGGCGATTGCATCTTTCAACAGGATCGAACACTTGTTCATAATGCACGGCCTTTGGCGGAGTGGTTAGACGCAATAACATCCCTGTAACGGACTGGCCTACACAGGTTCCTGATCTATATCCTATAGAACACCTTTGCGATATTTGGGAACGCCGACTTCGTGCCAGTCCTCACCGAACGACATCGATACCTCTTCTCAGTGCAGCACTCCGTAAAGAATTGGCTGCCATTCCCCAAGAAACCTTCCAGCACTTGAATGAACGTATGCCTGCGGGAGCGGAAGCTGTCGTCAAGGCTAAGGGTGAGCCAAGACAATATTGAATTCCATCATACCGATGGAGGGCACCACGAACTTGGGAGTCATTTTCAGCCAGGTGTCCGGATACTTTTGATCACATAGTGTATTTTTCCCCTCATCCAGTACACGAATGGAACAAGACAGAAACTTTCTAATATTAGTACAAAGTATTCCCCTCCATGTACCATACGAAGACTTTCGGAGCATATTCAGGGTGCAAAGGGTATAAGTGCACTTATTTCTACTGGTGACTGAGGACGATATACTGAACAACATTAGTCAGTATTTACATCATTTCCAAATTGATAATTATAGCTATCAAAAGTAGTATATTTTGGTTACCAACTCCAAGTACTGAGAACAAGACATTAATGCTTATTTTACCCTGGTGAGCAGTTCATTTGTTTAAGTATGACCACATGGACCCAAAACAGTCTATACTGACAGGCGTAGCCACTTTCAAGGAACACACTGAGTTCAATGTCACACGTTCAGTCTTTAGTAAGATTAATTTGAAAGTGTTGTGTTAATAATTATGACAGGAAAAGTATTAGTTGCTAATGACTCACCATATGGATCAGGAGGGCGACAGAAAATAATTCTCCGGCAGTTGAAGAGATCAACCTTCTACGGGCCTTATGTTTTACATTTCACAAAATGGACGTCGTCGACATGCAAGAAATGTTCAATACAGACCATTAACTTGCACTGAATGAAAAATGGCGCACGACACTTACAGTTTTACACCATTCAGATCGAAGGCGAACTGCTGGGCAGTTATAACTCGCGCAAGACGTTCAGCTAGGTATCCACCCTAAACGAATCGGTATGGTTCAAATTGCACTGAGCACTATGCGACTTAACTTCTGAGGTCATCAGTCGCCTAGAACTTAGAACTAATTAAACCTAACTATCCTAAGGACACGACACACATCCATGCCCGAGGCAGGATTCGAACCTGCGACCGTATCGGTCGCTCGGTTCGAGACAGTAGCGCCTAGAACCGCACGGCCACTCCGGCCGGCGAATGGCTATAGCATCATGTTGGTTCAAAATAGCTCTGAGCACTATGGGACTTAACATCTCAGGTCATCAGCCCCCTAGAACTTAGAACTACTTAAACCTAACTAACCTAAGGATATCACACACATCCATGCCCGAGGTAGGATTCGAACCTGCGACCGTAGCGGTCGCGCGGTTCCAGACTGAAGCGCCTAGAACCGCTCGGCCACCAGGCGCCGGCGCATCATGTTGGTGTACCGGGATATTGATAAGAGATGGAATGCGACGGCATGCAACCGAATGCGAAACATCATTCGTCAACCTTATCGTGAAACTGCCTGTCCTTTAAGGAGTAGCAGCGGATAGTGCGGTAATCCTGTTTTATAGGTAATGGAAAAACAATCATTCAGACGCTGACTTTGACCAGTGATTCCAGGTGGTATGAAATGCAATGCCACACACCTACAGGAGGGATAATTCGCTCTAAAGGCGTATGCTTTTCTTACGTAGTCCAGTAATCAAGCAGAAGCAATTTATTTTACCAACCATTGGCGAAAAGCTGTACTATCATAGTTGTGCTTCGCTTGCCTGCTGTGAAGCAAATATTCTCTAATTCTCTTCCAGCATCACCCACACGAGAAGGTAATCAGTCCTCTAGAACTTAAGGACATCACACACATCAATGTCCGAGGCAGGATTCCAACCTGCGACCGTAGCGTACGCGCGGTTCCAGACTGAAGCGCCTAAAACCGCTCGGCCACACCCGTCGGCTAGCCAGTTTACCATCCAGGTTATCAGTAGATATAATTGTACACGAATACGTTAAGGCGTTGACATTTGTTCATCCCGAAACAAGTTCCTAGTTATCTCTAATGTCCAGGATTCCTTTCATATGCATTTTCTCTTCAAATTCCGATTCCTCGGAGTTGAAAATAAATTGTTAATGAACGATGGGATAGGTTTGTTTGTATCATGCTTATCTCATGTACATTTTTTAAATTTCTCTATCTTACGTCTTGACATTCTGTAGCACTGTTTAAAGCTAAACAACATCCACAGATTCCCTTGAAATCACTGTAAGCTATGGCGCGCGCAGTTTGGTGAGCATAATGTAGTGAGTCACCATCACGCACATCTTGTAAATTGTATCGAGCATCCTTGAAACGTGCGAACACCAGTTTCTGTAATAAGTGCGACTTGTCCTTGCTTGAATAGCTGTAGTTTTTCTTATGCATTCCACGGTCATGTTACTGCGGACTTATTCGAAATATTATCATAGTCTGTTTATTACTATCATGTAGATGATCTACCATGTACGTAATTATGTTTAGTAACATGGTCATGTTACTGCGGTCTTATTCGAAATATTATCATAGTCGGTTTATTGCTATCATGTAGACGATCTACCATGTACATAATTATGTTTAGTAACATAACGCTCATAGTTGAGTTCAGACGGTTTTACATGGAAAGCATTTCAGGGGAAAATATTTCGGACACACTGTCTAGTGAGTTCACGAATAATTGGTTTTCTGTTTTAGGTAAATGGTGTACCACATTACGTTCAAAACTGCTGGATAATGTGAGTGAATCAATTTTAGGTACAATGAACGACTGACAACGAGGTTATTGATTTTAGCTTTTTCATTGTCGAGAAGTAGCATTTTTTTCTATATTGGATGGAAAGAGACATCAATGCTGGTACAATGAGTTAGCAAAATCGAGCTGCGTAGCAAAAATCGTACATCCTGCATATTAGGCTAATTTGTAAATTAGTGTAACTACTGTAGCTTTTAGTAACGAAAAGACTCTAGTTAACAATCAGCTGCTCGTAGCTAATTATATGGTCACCGCAGATTCCTCATTCCACCAGTGCCCCTTGATGATGGCGAAATGGTTGTCAGCGGAAATATCGATGGTTGCATCCGACAGTGCACCCGAGAACCTTGGAAGCAGGATAAACAATTGTTGTTTATTCGGAAGTTTCCTAGTCACTGTAAGAATCCTAAACATGTGAGAGTGATAATGCTCATCCAGCAACCGCTTCGCTGTATTTCTATCAAGCGCGTGTAGGAAACAGACGTAATAAAATAGTTTCGAACGCTTGAATTAGTGTGGAAAGTATTTTTAAATATTTGTAGGAGTTTTAAACATTTTTTTCGAACAAGCACTTCCTCTTAAATATTTCCTGACATTCGTGAAGATATCGTGTTTCTGGTTATTAAAACTATTACGTGACTACAGATTACCTTGGTTAATCGTGGTGACAAAATTGAATCAGATTCTATGTAGACACCATTCGTGTGAAACAAATGATACTCGGTAATCGTTTCTGAGAGGGTTATAGAAGTCAGTACTGGGCTTACGTGTAAACAGCAAAAATCAGTTTCCGAAATCCGGTTCTCGTCTGCCTAAAGTTTTGTCCCCTGTAAACGTTGTGTGTATCAGGCTTGCTGTGTCTGATGCGCTGCACGTCTTCTGACCCAGTCAACATTACCGCTCACATCACGGGGTGCATTTGCCAGTGGAATTAGCAGAAAAATGGTGCACTAAGCACGATGTATATAAAATAATTCCAACAGCCTACGGTGGACATAAGAAGCGGTTGTAGTACGTCTAGCATATGGAACCACACATGAAGAAACTCTGGGATTTGTTATGCATATGCACCATAGACGTAAAAGTATCACTGACAAGAATTGAAGGAATCGCTGCATATAGACGCAAATCAGTAAATGTCATGTACATAAACAGAGAAACAAACGATTAAAATTTCAGAAAAATTGGGTGATTTATTCAAGAAAAAGAGCTTTTAGAATTTCAGCAAGGCAGTCATGGACAGTGTGGTTGGTCCCGGCGGAGGTTCGAGTCCTCCCTCGGACATGGGTGTGTGTGTTTGTCCTTAGGAGAATTTAGGTTAAGTAGTGTGTAAGCTTAGGGAGTGATGACCCTAGCAGTTAAGTCCCATAAGATTTCACCCACATTTTTGAACAATTGCAGTAAGTCAGTAAAGCGTTGGTCCACATCTGGGCCTTATGCAAGCAGTTATTCGTCTTGCCATTCATTGACAGAGTGGTTGTATGTCGTCCTGAGGAATATCGTGCTACATTGGCCAGTTGGCGCATTAGATCGTCAAAGTCTCGGGATGGTTGGAGAGCGCTGCCCACATGCTCCAAACGTTCTCAACTGGACATAGAGCTGGCGACCTTGCTGACCAAGATAGCGTCTGGCAAGCACGAAGACAGGGAGGAGAAACTCTCGCCGTGTGCTAGCGGTCATCACTTTGCTGAAATGTAGGCCTAGGATAGACTACCATGAAGAGCAACCAAACATGGCTTAGGATATGCCAGCCGCGGTGGCCGACCGGTTCTAGGCGCTTCAATCCGGAACCGCGCGGCTGCTACGGTCGCAGGTTCGAATCCTGCCGCGGGCATGTGTGTGAGTGATGTCCTTAGGTTAGTTAGGTTTAAGTAGTTCTAAGTTTTACGGGACTGATGACTTCAGATGTTAAGTCCCATAGTGCTCAGAGCCATTTGAACCATTTTTGCTTAGAATATCGTCGACGTACCATGACGTTGTAAAGGTGCCGCGGATGACAATCAATTGGACGAGAGAGGAGTAAATTAGTGTTTAACGTCCCGTCGACAACGAGGTCATTAGAGACGGAGCGCAAGCTCGGGTGAGGGAAGGATGGGGAAGGAAATCGGCCGTGCCCTTTCAAAGGAACCATCCCTGAAGCGATTTAGGGAAATCACGGAAAACCTAAATCGGGATGGCCGGAGACGGGATTGAACCGTCGTCCTCCCGAATGCGAGTCCAGTGTGCTAACCACTGCGCCACCTCGCTCGGACAACCAACTGGGCCCTGCCACGAAATGAAATGGCACCCAACACCATCACACATGGATGTCAGGTCGTAAGGCGGCCCACCGTCAGACTGGTGTCCCACAGCCGTCTGGTGAGTCTCCAGATGCATCTTCGACGTGGAATCTCATTGAATGGAGTATAGTTCTCTTCAGTTATCCCCAGTGGACAGAGAAAACATGTCTAGATACGCCCTGGGCAGCTTTAGAGTACCAACGGCTCGACACCTAGGATTAAGACAAAAAGTTTATTCGCAGTTGCGAATATGGACAGCCATCAACTGTTTAATGGAATGACCACAAGGAAAATTTGTTCCGAACCAGGACTTGAACCCGGAATTCGCGCTTATCGCGATCAGCCGCCTTACCATTTGGCTATCCAGGCACGACTCACGGCCAGACTCAAACATCATATGTCGTCAAGCATGTGTCTACAACTCATACATCCGTTATATATATTCACGAATAGGGGAGACATTTTACTTGAAAGTCGCTCTTCCCGTTTCGGCGGATAAATGCGATATTGCAGTGCACTACATGCATGTCCGAGGAAACATGCATGGTAATTCGGAATGACGCAGGCACTGCAATGTCCCCTTTATCAGCCGACATCGGCAGTGGGATTTTGAAGTAAAATGTCTTCCCTGTACCGGAATAGACATAGTGTATATAGGATGATAGGTTGTTAGAAACATGGATAACGATGTATAGAAGTTTAGGTCTGGACGAAAGTCGTGCTCCGATAGCTAAATGGTAAGGCGACAGACCGCTCGCGATAAGCGTTAAAAGCCAGGTTCGAGTCCTGGGACGGCACACAAATTTTCGTGGTTGTCATCCATTATATAGCTGATGATTGGCCATATTCGCTACAGTGAATACATTTCTTGTGTTTCACAACGGCTGCAGTCGCCTCAGCCGGCCGCTGTGGCCGAGCGGTTCTAGGCACTTCAGTCCGGAACCGCGTTGCTGTTACGGTCTCAGGTTAGAATACTGCCTCGGGCATGGATGTGTGTGATGTCCTTAGGTTAGTTAGGTTTATGTAGTTCTAAGTCTGGGGGTCTGATGACCTCAGATGTTAAGTCCCATAGTGCACAGAGCCATATGAACCATTTTTTGCAGTCGCTGCAGTTCCTGTTCCTTCGGACATGCGTGGCTGTCCGAAGAAACATTGTATCGTAGTTTGGAGTAACGTAGCACTGCAATATCGTATCCAGGATGAATGAACTTTATGTCGCTTATGCCAGAGAGAGTGGATTGGCGTTAGCGAAGGAAGCATTAGAGATGAGAATACTCCGACACCTACGATGTGACTCGTGAGCTGTTAGTTTCTAGCTCAAAAGCAATAAGCGTGTTTGATCTCGACAAGCGCCATTGACTGATAAAGCGTTCGTGACGCTGAAAGGCACGCTACATACGTTCTTAGCCTCCTAATTCCTGTGTTGCGTGTAGATAACTCAAAAAAGAATTGATTTCATGACAGATATATTAGTAGGATGGTAACCAAACGTCTCATTTTCTACTATAGCTAGAAATATGGGTGGTCTAAATTTAGATTATTTTGCGCTTATGAGAGAAGATGAAAATGTTTAGCTTTATTGTAGTGGTTGTAAGTCCGCTATCGTAAAGTAACATCTTTATTTTTATGTTTGCTTCCTCAATAAATGTCTAATTGGATATGCTATACATTTGTTATATTTCTCACTCTTTATGCGTTCACATGATATACCTACAGACAAAATTACTCACAAATACATGTATCGAGCATCGTACTTGAGGGAAATTTTACGTGTACTTATGTACTACAAACGAGTGAAAGCCGAATTCATCCTGCAATGGTAGTGAGGAACCCTTCGTTACTATCGCTTCATAGACAGGCTGCTAAGTAATTTGTTAATACCGCCTGCGACAAACAGGGCAAAAGCCTGATCGGCTGACGATCGACGTCGTGGGTCCAAAATAACCACTTCAGGTTTTGATGGTGCTCTTGTCTTAACCCTGAAGGATGATTTGATGCATCTCCTCGCGATACTCTGTCCTTCACCTCCAAATAACTACAGCGACCTGCATCTTTTCTAACCCGCTTACCGTATTCGCGCATTTGTCTCCCACAGCAAATTCTGATGTTCCCATCTCCCTTCATTATCAAATTTAGGATTCCTAAATAGTTCAGAAAGTGCTTTTTGAACTGATCCCCTCTATCACTCAAGTCGTGCCATAAATTTCACTTTCCCCAGTTCCATTCAGTCAAATTCTACTTTTTGTGTCTCATTTCCCAATCCGATTTTATCAACATAGCTTACTTTAATTTCCATTGCCATTGTTGATATTAATTTTCATCGCATACCTTTTTTCAAGTCACCATACTGCCGCATCACGCATGACTCTTAAATTTATTACTTCTTTGCTACTAATTCTATTCGCAACATATTTCGCAGACAGTATGTACATGTTTCGCTGAATGTACCTACCCAAATACATGATTTTACAATACATAATTCATGGGATAGGACGTCATAGAGAATGAGATCTATGAAGATATGCCGCATAATGCATTAAGTCTTAATACATTCATTCTTTACTACTTAGACGCTGCTAGAGACGACGGACTACTCTGACACATGGTAGCGTTTTGGCAGCCTTCAAATGCGAAACTCAAACTGCTGTAGGCGAAGACAACAGCTATCTACAAAGCTATGAAGAGGCGTTGCCATACAGACATAGAGACATTTACAATATCACGTTGTACACAAACGCGAAGCATCTGTACTGTACGTACACTATGTGATCAAAAGTATCCGGACACCCCAAAAAACACACGTTTTTCATATTACGTGCATTGTACTGCCACCTACTGTCAGGTACTCCATATCAGCGACCTCAGTTGTCATTACACATCGTGAGGGAGCAGAATGGGGCGCTCCGCAGAACTCATGGACTTCGAACTTAGTCAGATAATTGGGTGTCACTTGTGTCATACGTATGTACGTGAGATTTCCACACCGCTAAACATCGGTCCACTGTTTACGATGTAATAGGAAACTGGTAACTTGAAGGGATTCATACAGCACAAAAGCGTACAGGCCGAACTCGTCTGTTGACTGACAGAGAACGCCGGCAGTTGAAGAGGGTCGTCATGTCTAATAGGCCGACATCTACCCAGACCATCACACAGGAATTCCAAACTGTATCAGGATCCACTGCAAGTATTATGACAGTTAGGCGGGAGGTGAGAAAACATTGATTTCATGGTCGACCGGCTGCTCATAAACCACACATCACTCCGCTAAATGCCAAACGACGCCTCGCGTGGTATAAGGACGATTGAACAGTGGAAAAACGTTGTGTGGAGTGATGAATCACGGTACACTATGTGGCGATCCGATGTCAGGGTGTGGGTATGGCGAATGCCTAGTGAACGTCATCTGCCAGCGTGTGTAGTGCCAACAGTAAAATTCCCAGGTGGTGGTGTTAGGGTGTGGTCGTGTTTTGCGTGGCACTATCACAGCACAGGCCTACATTGATGTTTCAAGCACCTTCTTGCTTCCCACAGTTGAAGAGCAATTCGGAGATGGCGATTGCTTCTTTCAACAGGATCGAGCACCTGTTCATAATGGACGACCTGTGGCGGAGTGATTACAGGACAATAACATCCCTGTAATGGACTGGCCTACACAAAGTCATGACCTGAATCCTACAGAACACCTGTGGGATGTTTTGGAACGCTGACCTCATGCCAAGCCTCACCAACATCGATACCTCTCCTCAGTGCAACACTCTATGAAGAATGGGCTGCCATTCCCCAAGAAACATTCCAAATGGTTCAAATGGCTCTGGGCACTATGAGACTTAACTTCTGAGGTCACCTAGAACTTAGAAGTACTTAAACCTAACTAACCTAAGGACATCACACACATCCATGGCCAGGCAGTATTCTAACCTGCGACCGCCGCAGTCGCGCGGTTCCAGACTGTAGCGCATAGAACCGCTCGGCCACCCTGGCCGACTATATCTGTACGACCGTTTCACAATTTCAAAGGCGTTTTCACGAAAAAATGGAAATTAAATTTTAGATATTACACAACAAATAAAGTTCATTTTTTTATTTTCGTTTCTATTAGATAATTGGCAAAATAATACCAAAGCATTATTGCGTTTGTCAGCTAGTTAATTCTATTAAACATATGTTGGAACTGTTTAAGCTTGCTTTAAATTTCAAGAAACCGTTGTTAGCACTAAATTCTATTATATCCTTCGTGCACTTTGGGGAACTTCACCTGTATTCTGATTTAAGATCTTGTATTTCGGCTTGTGTCACTTTGCTTGCCGGCTTACGATCTGGCTCATTACGTACTGTTTGTGTGTGTGTGTGTGTGTGTGTGTGTGTGTGTGTGTGTGTGTGTGTGTGCGTGCGCGGAGTTGTGTGGTAGTGGAACAGCTATCAGTATTTAAGGTACGAAATGAAACTATACTCATGCTATTTCTCAATAGTGCTTTCTTGGTGTACGGTTGCGATAAATATGTCTTCACATTGTTAATATTAAACGGCCCCAATACACGGTATCTAGAGTTGTTACCGCTGAGTGCGCGTTTGAAGTGTAACATGCTGCAAAGCAGTGAAACACATTAAATTCTATTTTCCTCCAATACTGTGCCCATTATTCGTAATTAAAGGTAACTGATACTAGTTATGGCCGAGAGCATCACTGTTTGTTACGCGTCAGAAATCAGCGCAGTAATTACACTCACAATCGACCTCTCCACGATAATTATACAGTACAATTAAACACTGAAAACTATAGAGAAGGTCTTGTACAGAAAATGGCACAAAATATTTGTTACTGAGCACTTGTGCTTGCAAAACTGAATCACCACTCCAACCGTACACGTAAAAAAAAAAAAACAAGATCAAAACAAGAATAATTTTCACTCATACAATCGTGTCAATATAGACGCACTTCAAATACGTATCTCCACCACACCTGCCGAAATATATAGTATCGTAATTAGTAGAAATAATGTTAATGTGCAATTTAGTGGCCTATCACAACTAGTAATTTCAGATACGAGCTGCCAGATGCGATGCAGTGTAATTCATATTAATACGTATTTCAATTCACAGCCAACAAACATTCCGATTTCGCTAATTGTCTCAAATGGCTCTGAGCACCATGGAACTTAACATCTGCGGTCATCAGTCCCCTAGAACTTAGAACTACTTAAACCTAACTAACCTAAGGACATCACACACATCCATGCCCGAGGCAGAATTCGAACCTGCGACCGTAGCAGTCATTTCGCTAATTCTTTCATGAAGATACTGCATACGATTCCGGACTATTTGATACACGAAACAGCATTGCCAAAGTAACTTATCGTGCTTTTTTATCCAATACTTACCAGCAAGTTAAGCTATTAATTCTTCAGCTAATCCATTCTACGGCCAGGGGTACAAGATAATCTTTCTCCCTTCAAATTAGTTTAATGGCCGCATGCCGCATAACACTAAATCTGTCGACTACTGTGTAGGAGCTTGTTAGAATGTTACGGTGTGAGCTACCAAAATTAAAATATGAACCTTCACGCCCCAAATTTTTAGCTAACCGAAGAAATTGTATCGTCCTGTTTCAAATAAGACTTTGATTTAGTGTTCCCTAAATTAATGCTTTAGCTCTTCATTAACGAGTTAATATACCAATCCGGGAATAGTTGAGCTAGAGTTTCGAAACTCACGGATATCGATCATCATGAAGCATGCAGTCTGACGTAGCAGGCCGATCTGATCACCCTCATCTGTTCTAAGGACGAAATTTTGCAAATGAGCGAGGTTCTTCTAGAATATAACCTCATAGGATACAATAGAGAGAAATAAGGAAATTAAATATAATTTCGCGTTCTAGTTTCAGTAAGGGTAGACACTTCCACACAACGCAAATCAGACACTGCAAAAGATTCTGTATGTGGTTCTTCCTTTAAAGCTTGAATGACATGTTTCATTTGATACGTTTCCTATATACTATAATTATTGAAGCTCGAAATGTAAGAACTATGGTTGGACAGAACATACGGCTCTAACCAACGTCTCAACACGATACGGCCCCACGTTATGTTTGTCGAATAGAACATGAAAACAGAACTTTACCTGGAAATACTTTGAAATTTCTGGACTTGAGATGGTTGTTCTTCACTTTCAAGCGGAATAATGAAAAAGGAAATCTATGAGTTATATTAGGTGATCAGCCAGAATTTGATACAGCTTTTCTTTTTCACGCCACACACACAGTTTGACGGATTTTTGAAAATTCACATACTGGTATAATAAATTATTTTTTGCTGGCTGTGCTCCACAGCTTTTATAAAGTTTACAAATGACATCATATAGTTACGCGATGTAATTTCTGTAATCTGTATAGCAGTTAGAAATATACAGAGATGATTATAAGCGTGGTGATGTATGGAAACGATTATGTTTGCAAAGAAGATGAAAGGATTACTGCTATAACAGGATTCTTAACGAACCGTAAAAAGGCACCTGTGTGTCATTTTGATGTTGCGGCGGGAAGGTGGGAGGTGGACTTATGAAACGTGAGAACTTTGCTGAGATGTCAGAAGGAGGCATTGTTGGTTAGCGGAGTTAATGGTTTTTTGAGGGTAAGGGACAAGGTATATAGATGGTCTGTAAGGTGGGATATGGATATAGTAATTGGAGATGAAGCCACAATGTGGGGAGCTGGGTTTCGGTTTTATGTGTTGTATGCTGTGTTCGAAGATGTTGTAAAAAGAGAGAGGAAAATAGTTGGAAGAGGAAGAGATGTAGGCAACACTGGCACAGTTTGGAGTGGAACATATGAGGGATCGGTAGGTGTGGACCTGATGTGCGGAATATTAAAAGTCTTAGCTTGTTTTGAAAAGTGTGTTGGATAGTAATATGTGTGCATACCTGGTAGGTTATTTACTAAAGATTAGTCCTATGTATTTGACTGTGTGAGTGAGACATATGGGTTGGTTGCAGACAGGAGGTGGATATCTGGGCGGCGGATTCGCTGAGTGGTGCAGCTATGATGGCAAGGCTTTTCTGATGGTTTTGCTAGAAGTATCGACATTTTACAACACTCCACCAAGAGATATGGGTGTTTTTTCCGAGAAATATGATGTCAACAGTGACATAGGGGATGGGGGGATGGGACCAGGACTGTGTACGGGGTGTAGAATACACAGGAGAGGGAGGAACATAGGCTTCTAATTTCGTGCCATTCATTAGCTTGCTGTATACATTTGCTGTATACTGTGGCGAAACAAGCGCTGTATCATTTGAGAGATACAGAGGCGAGCGAGTGTTCTAGGACTTACCCCAGTTTACTGCTAGTAGCGCCACGACACCATAAGGCATCTGTGCATGGCACATGAGTATTGCACCAGAATCAAGAATGAAATCAAAAGCTAATATTTCTGTTTCAAACTCTGTCAACATATGCTTTAATGTAATAACGTTCAAACTGTCAAGTATCAGATTGATTGGGTCAATAGTTTACCTACATGCATCGTTTTAAGAAAAAAATAAGTGGCGCTAAATAATAAAGTTAGAAAGCCAGAAACTGGTCATAATGTGCAGATGTATGTTAAAATTAGCTGGTACTAGCCTCAACGTGATTAAAGCAATACTTTGGTCAGAATGCACGTTTTTAGGAAAAATAGAAGGCGTTAAATATTAGATTTATAAATGTGAAAATCTGTATGATGCTTTAGTTCAACATAAAAATAATTACTACGTGACCCCATTAAGCCAAGTCTAATAGTTTTGGAGTAATTTACTGAACACTAAATTTGGAACACAAATATCCTTCTTTGTAATAGATTAAGTATCTATTATATTAATGCTAGAAAATTTTATTTACAGCACGTGATGAAACCTATCAAATAATACAGCTATAACAAGTTTTAGGACCTTGATGTTAATAACAACTAATACAAGGCCTCTTAAAGTTGTAGTTCAGAGGTTATGTTCTACTGTCAGTTCCGTTCTAAAAATTCTAGAAGCCGAAGTTTTAATGCAAGCGAGATGAAACTTTTTCTGTGATTTTAACCAACTCACCTACATGAATGCAAAAATTACGAAGATCCTAGATTGATTCATAACATTGTTATTAAGTATTTCGTGTCTGAGAAAGCGGCCATTTAGAGACTGCTACAGTGGGCATAGGACGTATGACAGCAGGTGTTCCTTTCCTGGCAGTCCACTGCACCACATGTATAAATACGGCCCGAGGGGCAAGACGAGGCTTCACTTCGCACCCAACCACCGTAAGATCAGAGTCAGTCAAACGCCGGAGTGCGCGCTGCCTCGGATGACGTCAGAGACAGGCTGTTACAAAACGCTTATTTTCAGTAATAATAGAAAGTGAACTCGAGGACTGTACACCGTTCAGGATCGCTTAGATTTCACAAAAGTAGCTGTTTGCGTGCCGCCAATAACGTTGACAATTCCGCGTGGCAATTGGTGACAATTATTTTCCACTTTCGTGGCGAGCATTTACTTTGATTGTCAATAGTCAAAGTGAAAGACAATTTAGTAGGAATTTACCGTAGAGGTCACCTCTGAACTGCTCATAATGCTGTTTAGGATAGAGAGATTACTGTCAGTATGAACATAATGAATATTACATTGTTGGGTGTGTGAAACTTTACCAAATATATGTATCAATTAGAACTAAATATCTTCACTTATAATCATAGTCCTGATCCCGCTGAGCAAATAGAGAATAGAAACATTTCTATCAGTAGGTTGGTGTGGTGTTGGAGACTGGGAACTATGGTCAGTACGTTCTCCATCGCTTTCTGGCAGACCACAGAAATAACTGCAAGGCTCTTGTAAAACACGGCAAACAATATTTATAACAACTCCAATTTCCTCCTATTACTAATTCTTATTAATATGTTAATCTACCTGCCGCATCGTAATCACGTAACGAGACTACACACATTAAAAGGTGACACGGATAGCGTCATCGATGGCAGATGTACGAATTTCAGCCGTCCGGTGGTTTACCGCTCGTTGCGGCCTTTGACGTATTCAGACCTCTAAGCCGAGAGCATATGGTGGAGATGACGGAAATCCGCGCATTGTGGAACATATAGCGGCTATCGAAGTTAATGCGGTTTTCCGCTAAGCATATCTCCCGCGACTCTAACATCGGTGCTCCGAAACGGTTTTACTGTAGACGACGCTGTCACTTTCCCATAATCCATTAAATGTTTGGTGCAGATGTAGTGCTCGGTGGTAAAAAAATTTCATGTCAAAATGGATTTTCTTTTCTAAAGATTATTTGTGCCCGTATTTCCCTAAACAATAAACATATTTCGGTATGTTTCTTTCATCAATAGTCGATTTCTTGCTTTTCTCTCTTTATCCAAACAAGTTGCGGCGAAGTTAACTAACAACAGTGGGCTACCGCATGTTCTACTTCAAAGCGCATTTGTTTATCCACGTCGCTGTCTGTCTTCTGCAGTACAATTCATGTTTTAGCAGAGACAATGATATAAGACTTCAGGTCTGTATATAAGAGAAGGCATTTCCTGCATCCATCTCTCACGTTCCAAATGAGTTAACGCAAGACGAGAAAATAATTTAACGCTATTTTGGATAAGAGCGAATAACCACTTAGGCTGACAAACTTCAAGGAGAGAGTCAGAAAGAAGGAGACCCTTCGTTCGACTAAGCGACTAAACCTGCAGTAGAAAAACTGTGCTAAAATACAAACTATATTGCAGAAGACGTACGCAGGCATGAATAAACAATTGTTCTGTTAATCAGAATAGGCGAAAAATGTTAGTGGTGGCAGTCTAACATAGCCGAAACACGTATGGGTGATGAGAGAAAAGTAAGAAATTTTGTTTTGCATAAGGCAAAATGCTAAAAACATATTCATAATAGCGGAATCAGAACTGACTGTATAAAGCTGTTCATCTTAGATCAGCACAAAAATGAACTCAGATCAAACTAAACTTTGGATCTGTTTTGTGTAATCGTTAATCTCAGGCTATTTCATTGTGAACTAGGACCAACTGTGAGAAGCAAAATTTTACGGATCAAGTCAAGTTCAGCTGTAGTCGTCAGTTCAAAACTAGTGACGTTACAAAAGATAAATTTAGTTTTCCTCAAATATAAGCTGAAAATAGGTAAACAATAAAGGGATTGTTAACATTTCTACACTGCTAAAGATCCAAATATAATTTTCTGTTTATAAGAATGGTAAAAATGGTGCAAATAATAATTAACACTGTAAGAATTCTTGGAGACAACTCGTAGCTATGTGAAAAGGTCAAACGTTGTCAAGAACATAACCTTTCGCTCATCGCACTGAGAAATGTCGTTTTCGACCTTGGACTGTGCGGAATTGACAACCTTTATGCTACCTCCTGAGAAGTTTCTGTGTTGATTCTGAGCGACGGCGTGCCTAAATGTTTTCGCCGGCCACCCATAGGAAAACTGCCCGATTTCAACAGTGTACAACCCTCTAAGTCCCTGTATAAGTGCTGCAACCCACATCCACTTCAACTGCTTACAGTGCAAAAGCTTTGACATTCCTCCTCAAGGTTCGTCCCACACAATTCCCTCAATTTTCATATTGACTATTCGTTAAAACCTCAAGCTGAGTCCAATCAAGTGATCCCTTCTTTTCGTTTACTTGTGCCACAAACCTCTTTTCACCCAAATTTGATTCAGTATCTAGTCATTAGTTACATTATTTCTTCATCCGAGCTTAGCATTCATCTGTAGGGTAGTATCGCCTCCTTGAATGTCCTTTGTATCGTCCAAGTCTGAACTGCATGCAACGCCACACTCTAGATAAACACCATCTCAAAAGTCATTCTAACACGTATTACTATTCGATGTCAACGCGTAGGCAAATCCTCACCTCTTTTTGGATAAACTTATCTTTTAAGACCTTCGGCTCCACTGACCGAGTATAAAAATAAACATGACTAGCATCAGTACTACCAACATAAAGCTGTCAATTAGACGAATGACTCGTATGACATTTTATGAAATTGGGTAGTGTTGTAGTTCGCATCTAGCAGGAACCTGATGGAAGCAGAGAACGTGAGTTCACTGGCCTTGTGCTTCCCACAAAGCAGGTTATTACTGCACACAGTATTCCACCGGCGCTCCCCAGAGTGAATGCTCAGCAGGGCGTCTCCGCCATTCCAGGACGCAAGGCTTTGTCCGCAAGTGCGCGGCTCCTATACACAGGTCTGCCACTCCGACGTAAGCTTGCATGAAGGGTTCCTTGTCTGTCAGACGCAGCACCGTATCCTTGATAAAGGGATGCACTTGCCCGGGCACGCGCCTAATCTCTCTTGGCGGTATTCCTTTGTCTGTCGAGAGGGTGTAATGCTGAATATTACCCTGACGTTGTAATTGTGGCCTTCGGCCTGAAGACTGGCTTGATGCAACTCTCCTTGCTTCTCAATGCTGTGCAATCCTCATTTCTGCACAACTATCCCAACATACAGTAATTTAATTTGGTATCTGTATTCAAGCCTTGTCTGCCACTACAATTTTTAACACACACAGTTCCCTTCATTGTCAAATTAACGATTATTTGATGAATCAGGATGAGCCCTACCAACCAATCCCTCGTCTCTGTCAAGTTGTGCCATTAATTTCACTTTTCCCCTGTCCGATTCAATACCTCCATATCAGTCTTTGGATCTACCCAATTAATCTTCAGGACCGCTCTACAGAACCACTCTTCATCTCTGAACTGTGCTTATGATCGACATTTCAGTTCCAAACTAGGCTAAACTCCAGGCAAATACATCAAGAAAAGATTTCCTAATACTCAAATTAACTTTAGATGCTAACAAATACCACTTTCTCGGAAATGATTTTCATGCTATAACCACTTTCTCGGAAATATTTTTCATGCTATAGCCAGTCCACGTTTTATATCCTCTCTACTTCGGCCATCATCTTCTATATTGCTGCCCAAATAGCAAAACTCATCTGCAACTTTTACTGTCTAACTTCCTAATATAATTCCATCAGCATCGACTGATTTAATTTGACTACATTCCGTTACTATTTCATTACTTTTGATGATGTTCACCCTACAATCTCCTCTCCTGGAAATTGAAATAAGAACACCGTGAATTCATTGTCCCAGGAAGGGGAAACTTTATTGACACATTCCTGGGGTCAGATACATCACATGATCACACTGACAGAACCACAGGCACATAGACACAGGCAACAGAGCATGCACAATGTCGGCACTAGTACAGTGTATATCCACCTTTCGCAGCAATGCAGGCTGCTATTCTCCCATGGAGACGATCGTAGAGATGCTGGATGTAGTCCTGTGGAACGGCTTGCCATGCCATTTCCACCTGGCGCCTCAGTTGGACCAGCGTTCGTGCTGGACGTGCAGACCGCGTGAGACGACGCTTCATCCAGTCCCAAACATGCTCAATGGGGGACAGATCCGGAGATCTTGCTGGCCAGGGTAGTTGACTTACACCTTCTAGAGCACGTTGGGTGGCACGGGATACATGCGGACGTGCATTGTCCTATTGGAACAGCAAGTTCCCTTGCCGGTCTAGGAATGGTAGAACGATGGGTTCGATGACGGTTTGGATGTACCGTGCACTATTCAGTGTCCCCTCGACGATCACCAGTGGTGTACGGCCAGTGTAGGAGATCGCTCCCCACACCATGATGCCGGGTGTTGGCCCTGTGTGCCTCGGTCGTATGCAGTCCTGATTGTGGCGCTCACCTGCACGGCGCCAAACACGCATACGACCATCATTGGCACCAAGGCAGAAGCGACTCTCATCGCTGAAGACGACACGTCTCCATTCGTCCCTCCATTCACGCCTGTCGCGACACCACTGGAGGCGGGCTGCACGATGTTGGGGCGTGAGCGGAAGACGGCCTAACGGTGTGCGGGACCGTAGCCCAGCTTCATGGAGACGGTTGCGAATGGTCCTCGCCGATACCCCAGGAGCAACAGTGTCCCTAATTTGCTGGGAAGTGGCGGTGCGGTCCCCTACGGCACTGCGTAGGATCCTACGGTCTTGGCGTACATCCGTGCGTCGCTGCGGTCCGGTCCCAGGTCGACGGGCACGTGCACCTTCCGCCGACCACTGGCGACAACATCGATGTACTGTGGAGACCTCACGCCCCACGTGTTGAGCAATTCGGCGGTACGTCCACCCGGCCTCCCGCATGCCCACTATACGCCCTCGCTCCGTCAACTGCACATACGGTTCACGTCCACGCTGTCGCGGCATGCTACCAGTGTTAAAGACTGCGATGGAGCTCCGTATGCCACGGCAAACTGGCTGACACTGACGGCGGCGGTGCACAAATGCTGCGCAGCTAGCGCCATTCGACGGCCAACACCGCGGTTCCTGGTGTGTCCGCTGTGCCGTGCGTGTGATCATTGCTTGTCAGCCCTCTCGCAGTGTCCGGAGCAAGTATGGTGGGTCTGACACACCGGTGTCAATGTGTTCTTTTTTCCATTTCCAGGAGTGTATATCCATTTCGTTCAACTGCTCTTCCAAGTCATTAGCTACCTCTGACAGAATTACGTAAACTTTTATTTCTTTTCCATGGACCTTATCTCCCTTCCTAATTTCTCCTTGGTTTGCTTCACAGCTTGCTCAGTCCACAGATTGAACAACATTCGGGTTAGCCTACAACCCAGTCTCACCCACTTCTGAAATACGGTTTATTTTTTATGCCATTTGGCTCTTATAAATGCAGTCTGGTTTCTGTACAAGTTGCAATTAACCATTCTGTCCCTGTATTTTATCCCTGCTACCTTAAAACTTTCAGAGAGCAGTCTAGTCAACTTCGTCAAAAGCTTTCTCTAAATTTACAAATGCTACATTGCGCACCACATTAAAGGGTCACTTCTCCTAAATCCAGTAATTGTCTCTCACTGCGACGCAGAAGTTTGAAATTTGGCTGGTAGGTGCCTACAGTTTTTCTCTATAATGGCGCAAATGCGTGGTGTCCAGCGACGTCACCCTCGGGATGGACAACGCTTCAAACTTCAAGACCATTGCTGACACATTGGCACCAAATTTCACTAAAATTCTATCCAACACCACAACGGAAGTATCATACGATGGGAAGGTCGTCACACCTTATACACATACAAGTGATATACACAGTACACAAATTCTTACGTCTCTGCAATGAACGTCAGAACCTCAATGCCTTAGGGTCAAGTCACGCTGTCTTCTTTTCAGTAGCCGAGGAAAACATTTCAGACACACCACCGCTCAGAATCAACATGAAAAGGCCTCAGTTGGTGGCATAAATAGTGCCAATGAAACCATACTCTCCCTCGGGACTTTGATTCCTATACACTTCGCTGTCGAAAACGACACTTCGCTGTGTGGTAAGCAACAGGATGACTTCGCGACAGTGTCCGATACTGCTGACACCTGCCGGCCGGTGTGGCCGTGCGGTTCTAGGCGCTTCAGTCTGGTACCGCGTGGCCGCTACGGCCGCAGGTTCGAATCCTGCCTCGGGCATGGATATGTGTGATGTCCTTAGGTTAGTTAGGTTTAAGTAGTTCTAAGTTCTAGGGGACTGATGACCACAGATGTTAAGTCCCATAGTGCTCAGAGCCATTTGAACCATTTTTTGCTGACACCTCCCGGACGATTCGTGTCTTCTCTAAGGACAGTGTTTGGCAGCAGCCACAATGGTCACAGTCTGATCTCTATGAAGTGTAGTGCGATCGCCATTTTCCTCTGGTAGACATCCTGCGACCACTAGCCAAAGTTCAAAACCATTCGTCGGAACTGAACGTCATCTGAAGTAGCGAGAGGTGTTTATGCTTATTTAGTCCTCCTGTTTCCCGCCCGCTTATGGCGTGGACACTAGGGGCGTGGTGTTGGGGGGGGGGGGGGAACTGACACATCCGCCCCTTTAACATCTCCCAGTTCGCAACGCCCTCAGCACCAACTCAACTGTGCACCTTTCTTGAGCACGGATGAGCACTTTTCAAATGTACCTGTACCAAGACTTTGACACCCATTGAATGAATGTCACTCTGCTGCTAGTCTTGCCCCTCCTTGCACCCATGCAGAATCTGACGGGTGTCGAAAGTGTTGCCTGCTCTCTGGCACATCATAACAGAGGAAGGCTGAAGGCACATCTGAGTCAAATTTAAAGGTTCTGTGTAGCAATGGGAATTAATTACGGGGTTTCAAATATGTGACCCTCTAATTATGTTGCTCAGTGTACAAATATAGCCCTGCATTTCTGCAACTTGTGTTCTAAAAAAAGTATTCGGGTCAATATTGCCTCGTGTGTTCTTACATTTCTTTGGAGCCCAAAATGATTTTCCTCACGCTCGGCTTCTACCAGATTATGTTCCCATGTAGTCCAACCGTATACATTTGTCACAATCGAATGCCCTAGAACTCTAATTGTTGCAGATTCGGCCAGCCGGTCAAATGCAAATTAAGAATGAGGCATCATTCACAATCTTTCAGGCGTGTTGATAAAGCAGTTTCACTCTAGCACGCTGCACCTCCATGTCCATTCAGTTTTTGAATGAAGTTCGATGCCGGCCGGTGTGGCCGTGTGGTTCTAGGCGCTTCAGTCTGGAACCGCGTGGCCGCTACGGTCGCAGGTTCGAATCCTGCCTCGGGCAGGGATGTGTGTAATGTTCTTAGGTTAGTTAGGTTTAAGTAGTTCTAAGTTCTAGGGGACTGATGACCACAGATGTTAAGTCCCATAGTGCTCAGAGCCATTTTTTTGAAGTTTGGTTTGGCTTTTCTGTATCCTGAATCTGTCCTTCTCACTACCATTTCGTTTCCAATTTCTTTACATTGTTCCTTCAGTCAAATGGTTCAAATGGTTCAAATGGCTCTGAGCACTATGGGACTTAACATCTGAGGTCATCAGTCCCCTAGAACTTAGAACTACTTAAACCTAACTAACCTAAGGACATCACACACATCCATACACGAGGCAGGATTCGAACCTGCGACCGTAGCAGTCCCGCGGTTCCGGACTGCAGCGCCAGAACCGCACGGTCACCTCGGCCGGCGTTCCTTCAGTCATTTCACCTTACCTTCGCTGTACTTCCTATTTATTTCATTCCTAAGTGACTTATGCTGCTGTATTCCTACCTTTTTTTTAAGCATTTTAGTTGTAGTGGTGCTGGCAGGAGAGCCAACCCGTATAAATAGAGGAAGCCGAAAGGCACGCGTTTTAGCTCACGCAGGCTGGCGTGAGGTCTGGAACAGGACAGGGAAATTAGAATATAGAAAAACGGACGTAGATGGCGGAATACTTAACTCTAATCCGTTAAAGGTGAATGTCGGTCTGTCGGTACATGATTAACAAGATCAATAGCAACTGATAATGGCGCCTTGCTAGGTCGTAACAAATGACGTAGCTGAAGGCTATGCTAACTATCGTCTCGGCAAATGAGAGCGTATTTTGTCAGTGAACCATCGCTAGCAAAGTCGGTTGTACAACTGGGGCGAGTGCTAGGAAGTCTCTCTAGACCTGCCGTGTGGCGGCGCTCGGTCTGCAATCACTGATAGTGGCGACACGCGGGTCCGACGTATACTACCGGACCGCGAACGATTTAAAGGCTACCACCTAGCAAGTGTGGTGTCTGGCGGTGACACCACATTAGTACTTTTTTCCTTCGTCGCGGAATTGAAGCAGTTTTTCTGTTACCGAAGGTTTCTTCGTAGTTATCTTCCTTGTATATGCATTTGTCTGTCCAATATCTCTAATTTTTCTTATTAGCGATGTCCATACCACTTCAGTAGAACTGTATATTGTGGTATTCACTATCACAGTAATTGCAGCCTCAGCAAACTTCAAAAGCACCCCGTCATTTCTCAGTACTTCAGTATACCACTATTGTTAACGTCGATTCTCCCAGATGGTTCTCTTTAACCACAGCCTTCTCCTCATAATTACTCAATTATGTTTTTAGTCTGTATCTACTCCTTGGTACGTCTTATAACTCATTATCTGATTTAGGAACCTCTGCCTCACCAGTATGCCATCCAGCTGGTATCGTTCTGTACGTCCAGGTCTTTTCCAAGTGTAACCTCCTCCTCTTACGATTTTGGAACAACATATTTCTTGTTACTAGTGGTACTTTACTACAACACTCTACCAGTCTTTCTCCTATCTCATTTCTACTGTCGAGCTCATATTCTCCATCAACACCTCCAGTTCCCTCTTCTGCCGCAACGTTGAAATCTCCCTTGGTCAGTATGCTACAATTGCCCTTTACATACTGCATTGCCAGTTCGGCGTCCTCGTGTAATTCCTTTATCTCAGCATTTTCTGCTTGTGACGTCAGCATATACACCGGAACTGTTGTTGTTGGCGCTGAATTCCTCTCGATTCTGAAGAGAATAACCTAACCGTCGAACTGTTGAAAGTGACCCACTCTCTGATCTATCTTCCTATTCATAACGAATCCTACTCCCTTTAAACCGTTTTTTGATGCTGTCGATATTACCATATACCCGTCTGACCAGAGATCGTTATATTCTTTCCATTTCACTTCACTGTCTCCGAATATATCTAAATTCAGTGTTTTGCATTTTCCTTTCCGAGTTTTCTAAGTTTCCTACAACGTACGTGCACGATCCAGTATACAGAATATTGCTCCTTCCTTTTATATTCAATCTTTCTCTCACTGTCCCTCCCCCCTACCTCGCGTCTTGGTATTGTTTCCTCGGATATGCGAATAGGAAAGTAATCCGGAATCTTTTGGCGACAGGGAGACCATATGACACTATTGGTGGCGTGTCGTAAAATCTGTCAGGCGCCGACGACACACTACAACACTCCACCGTCAGGTTGCTTGCTAGCTCAGACCCTCCGACTACACGACGTTCTGGCTCCACCATTTGCAGCCCGACCTGCAAACCGAGCGAGGTGGCGCAGTGGTTAGACACTGGACTCGCATTCGGGAGGACGACGGTTGAATCCCGCGTCCGGCGATTCTGATTTAGGTTTTCCGTGACTTCCCTAAATCGCTCAAGGCAAATTCCGGGATGGTTCCTTTGAAAGGGCACGGCCGGCTTTCTTCCCCATCCTGCCCCAATCCGATGAGACCGATCACCTCGCTGTCAGGTCTCCTTCCCCAAAAACAACCCAACCCGACCTGCAGAGGGCCTTCGTGTACACCGGACCAAAGCACAGAAGGCGTTTAAATTAGCAATAAAAGTCGCTCCTGCCACAAACCTCTTGCTGCATCCGCCAATGAGACGTGCAGCCAATCAGGAGGAGGTGTATCACCACCGTGCGGATATGTAGGAGAGCGCCGGCACCGGTCACGGCAGTTACGACGCAGCCAACCCCACTCCGGATCCAGCGCCGCCTCGACCGCATGGCGCTTTCGCCGCCAAGCGCCCTCGGCAACGTTAGTTTTCTGTCACGCTTATCTGGTAAGACTGTAGAAAGTGTGAACTCGTACAGATCGTAACTTACGTGTTAGCTTGTTCCAATATGCTCAGCTCAAGGAGCACTAGTGGAAAACGAGCATTGACTGTAGAAGCTTTCAGTGTGTTGTTTCCTCAACCAAGTACCTTCGCTTAGTTGTGAACTTATCTTCCTATTAGGAACTAGTGAAAGGTCTCTGTTGGATTCCTTTCATGTTAATTTTTTTAAAACTGTTGTCATTTACGGCATACAATCCACTTCTAAATTTACTGTGGTGTTTCTGACTATCTGGGAGGAGACTGAGCAGTGGAACGTGTTACTTTTACACATAATCAAGAACGATCTGTTACACTACTACACTTTAAAACACAGTTTATATGTAATTCATGTCTCACAGTCTCATACGGAACCTACATCCGCTTTCTTTTATATACTGTATATGATAAGATACTGTCATCCACCTACCCTTCTGTGTGAGAGGATGAATGAGCAAATGTTTTTCTAGTTGCATGCTTGATGGTAGCAGACAAGCCTGTCTGCTAGAGAACAGTAGGACCAACGTCGGAACAGGTAGCTACGCTTTCTAAAAGCAGAGAGGTTTCTATTCTTAGTATGGTCCTGTCCGTCCCTTGTCATGTTGGTATAGGAAGCTGCCTCTCTGGTCACTTCCATTTGTATCTCTTAAGCACCCTCGGTAGGGGCCCAGGTCAGTCTGTCAGCGGAGAGCGTCTGAAGAGGTAAGATCTCCGGCTAAGCGCGTCTCTGCTAAGCCCGTAGGACAATAGATTTCTTAAGTTCAGCCTAACTGAAAATTTAATCAATTTTATTTCAAGTTTAGATCTAAAATATCTAATGTTATCTTAAATTGCAACGCAGTGTAATTCGAGTGTGAAGTTCAGAAAATCTTCCAGTAGTTGCTTTGTCAATACTTTGTGAGTAAAGTGGAACCACGTGTGGATGATCCGTAACTCTAACTAAGATCATCAATCTTAAATGCGAATGTGCGTGAGATTATAACGTCTCGTCTTCACAATATTTTTCAATATAGCAACTTTTCTTTATGTTAAACCCACGTGGGGTGTACTTTGTGAGACCAGTACCATGTGCTTATACAACTGTTTGACCCATCAGGTTAATAGTAAGACGATAGTAACCAGTTCGAGGTTTTTCTTTTGTAAACTGCTTTTCGATCTAATTTATTTTAATTATAAAATTATTGTGGAGTTACACTCTTTGTGTAAACCAAGTTGACCACGTGAAGCATGTGGTGTAATCATCAAAGTAGCCCTCAGCTATTCTTTTCGGGAAGATTTCACAGAGAATTAGTATGAATTTAGTATACCAGTGTGTGGTAATTACATGACGGACAGGATTGTGCTACGAACGTAACTTCTTTGGGTGAAAATTGAATCGGTTGGTTGTGGTTAATTTCCTCTTGCATGTGTTTCAACGTTCTTCGTGTGTTATTTTATGAATGCAGTGTTGTATGCAGTCTCCCAATCTTGGCTCCATATTTGATGTGTTCCGTAAGATTACAAAGTCACATTTTCACAATCCTAAATAAGGGACCAGTTCAGTTATGAATCAAGTTTAATATGCTGAAATTTTAACGGAACAATGATCAATGTTAAAATAAATGTCCAAATATAAACTGATTTATTTCTTTTTATTTAAATTGTCTTTATATATATATATATATATATATATATATATATATATATATATATATATATATATATATATATATAATCAACTGTTATTGTAAGATGAGTACTAAAAGATTATAATTAATGGTAGTCTGGTTGGGAATTTGGTAAGCTAGACTGGATACCTGGTGAAACAGTTGCTCAGTAATGCAAGGTTAACTTCCCCAGATAGCTCACAGCTTTTAACCCGCTTTTATTGTCTTGAATATCAGCACCGCTTTCAGAACAAACTAATGCAACAACATTACACTAGTTACCACGTTTGTTACTTGTTTGTGACGGTTCTCAATATGGAGATCAAGTACATGCTCGTGTGATTCTTGCGGAAGTTTTCAAATGGTGACGAGAACGGCATTTAAACGAACTTTCTACGCAACTGTTACTGGCAGTGTCTGTGTTCACGCAGTTTCAGCCATGGCAACTAATGCGGAAGTAGTGGGCTTAACCCACGCAGTTATCATTGCGAAGCGGAGGATGCAGTACAGTAACCAACTCCTGGTGGAGCAACTCGAAACGATCGCCCAGTCGGTGTCGGAAGTTACCGGACAGTCAGCGCCACGGGACGCCTCCAGCCGTAACATCTGGCCGCCGCCAGCGCCTTTCCGGGAATTCCATCGTAAGGTAGATCCTTGGTGGCGCTACACTGCCCGGACTGAACAGCATTTTATGATTCACGGCATCGCGGGAGAGACACAACAGTTTCAATTACAGGTAACATGTTATGTAGATAGGCCCACGGCCTTGCCGCAATCGTAACGCCGGTTACCGTTAGGTCACCGAAGTTAAGCGTTGTGGGGCTGGGCTATCACTTGGTTGGGTGAACATCCGGTCTGCCGAGCGCTGTTGGCAAGCGGGGTGCACTCAGCCCTTGTGAGGCAAACTGAGAAGCTACATGATTGAGAAGTAGCGGCTCCGGTCTCGGTAACTGACATACGGCCGGGAGAGCGGTGTGCTGACCACATACCCTTCCATATCCGCATCCAGTGACGCCTGTGGGCTGAGGATGACACGGCGGCCAGTCGGTGCCGTTGGGCCTTCATGGCCCGTTCGGGAGGAGTTAAGTTTTTAAGTTATATGGATGTATGTTACTTAAATGCAGAGGGTTCTTCACGTTCACAGGTAGAAAGTGCATTGGTGAACGATCAACACATACCTCATTACTTATGTCATCCTAGGAAATAAATATATATTTAGAAATGTAGCTTGCACAAAAATGAAAGTTTGTTTCAGCGTAAATGTTGCTACTATTCGTGAAGCGAACCAAAAAGAAAGCAGCGAATATTCCAAACAAGTGAATTCTTACACGAACATGTAAACGTGCATGTGTAGCTATCCCGTTTCTCCTGCGCCTAAACTGAAACTGAGGGAGATGGCGCAGTAGTTAGCATACTGGACTCGCATTCGGGAAAGCGACGGTTCAGATCCTCGCCCACCACTCCAGGCATATGCTGCGATGGTTCCCTTGAAAGGACAAGGCCGTTTCCTTCCCCATCTTTGCAACATTGCGAGCTCTTACTCCGCCTCTAATGAACTAGATGTCGACGGGACGTTAAACCAAAATCTTCCTTCCCTTCTTCCTTTCTTCTGAAGTGAACAGCTCAAGAGCGTAGGGAAATGTCGGAGTACTCACTTCAAACTCGTAATGCGCCCTGCTGTTCAGCTCATCCTGGCTTATCATGCTACTTGTCCTTGTTTTATTGTATAGGTCGACACAGTGGTAATACGGGTGACCGGCTGTCAAAAGACGTAAATTATGTATTCACGTAAGTATTACGTTATCGCCTATTAATAACGTGAGACACGATACATCAAGCCACTGAGCGACTGCCGACGATGTTGATCGAAGATAACTGACCGATGAATCTAACGTGATTCTTATGTAAAGATAGTGACAGGCAACTTTATTCAGAGAGGTCTGCCTAGCAGTATCGAATATGTAACGAGAGAACACGTAATGTTTTCGGTCGCTTGACCCTCGAACAGTTAGTCTCCCTCTGAAAAGAAAGATTGTAATACTCATATAAAGTTATAGTTTTTGTCATGGGATATTACTATCATGACATATGATCAGGACTGATACTGCAATTAAATTCCACATACATATTTCCAGAAATAAACCCTACATATTATCTAAAGATATGGCTCATAGAAATATGTGATTATTCTACAATAGCCAGACAAAATAAAGGCGTCAAAAAAGCGAGAATAAATGAATTACAGTGCCGTTTGTCTTACGGCATAGGCTAAAGGGGGTTCGTTTCGTTTGGTCTCCTTAGCAAAAGTTTCTGACTAAACCTTCCATTTTTATTACGATTTTAATTACAAAACTTTCTTCATACAAAAGGAAAAGCAGAAATTCACCACATATCACAGTTCCGGAATCAATATATTTCTAGAAGTATACTTTCTCCTCACACTTTAGACAGTTATGAAGTTACAACAGGGGCAATGCATATATGCACTTCATGGCTAGCACATATAACGTTTTAATAGGGCAAAGTCGGAGTGCGCACGTCCTACTCATAATGCGCCCTACTGTTCACCTCGTTCTGGCTTATCACGCTATTTGTCCTTTTTTATTATACAACTCAGGCGCTGCGATAATACGGGTAGCCCGCTGGGGACACCTTTGTCTTTGGGCACACATGTTCTTCGACTGGGACGGTTGCCAACTTGCAGTCATGGACTGTGCGGCTGGTCCTGGCGGAGGTTCGAGTCCTCCCTCGGGCATGGGTGTGTGTGTTTGTCCTTAGGATAATTTGGGTTAAGTAGTGTGTAAGCTTAGGGACTGATGACCTTAGCAGTTAAGTCCCATAAGATTTCACACACATTTGAACATTTTTGGTTGCCAACTGACTGCAGGGGTAAGGGTCGACGCAAGCCAAGGGTAACAGCTGTCAGAGAGGGCGACGTCTTATATAGAAACATAGCATTATATTCGTTCCTCATGCTTTTTCATTTCAGTGTGCTCATTCACACTGTGTCGAAATATTTATTAAAATCCATTCAACACCCAAGATCGCATGAAATATTTCTTTGTTTAGGAAAACAGGTTTCAACAGAATAACCTGTCACCTTCAGGTCCTAAAACCTTTTGTTCAAAACGTGTTCATTTTTCGCTGACCTCACTCACAAGATGTCAAGTAGATAAAAATAGTACATTAAAATGGCTTGACTTCACTAAAATATTTAAAACAGAAAGCACCTTGTGTAACAGGTTATGCGGCGCCAAAAATTTGAGATTTGGCTCAAAAGTGCCTACAACCTTTCTTTAAAATGGCGCAAAAGTGTGGTGCTCTGCGACGTCACTCTTTGGATCGAGTCTACTGTTTAACATACGTCCAGAATATGTAAACAGCAGTACAATTCTGTATTGTGTTTCTATGATGGAGTAAGCAATATGCACATGCAGAAACATAAAGGCGTGAATGATTATTGATGTTATTTTGTATTCAAAATAATGTACTTCATCATGATCAAAGGCAAGAGTTTCTTACCTATATTATTAATGATGAATGCGAAAGATGTTTATGGATAACACTAACGTGTTTTATTTAAGTTCGACGAAGTATTGAAGTGATGTTTTTATTACTTACCTTTTTTGTAGAGGGAAGTGCGTTTTCTTGCACCATACGATAAACCCGTTTTATTTTATTTTATTTTTGCTACAACATCCCTGGGTTTCACATTACAAATTAACAATTTTCGAATAAAACATGAATTACACATTGACGATTTCGGGTTTTGCTGTAAATACTGGTTATTCTTCAGTAACAGACATGCGGGTAACTATGTAGAACAAAAAGGTTCTGCCTGTCACCTGGCCCTTTATATATCCTCAGTTAGTTTGTAGACGGTTCACTGCTTCCGGTTGTTAGGGGAATCTGGTAAGACACCGACTGCATATATACTGAAAGCGAACTTTACGAGGTAAAAGCTGATTGATGTGCAATACACCCAGCGTAAAAGTAACGCGGGTACGACCTTAACTGGCCAAAGTTATTAGGAAAAGTACTGTAGTCAAAGCGTACTTATGGTAGTCTGCGGTGGCGTACGGTAGTCTTACGACTCTAATTGCACTTGAAGGCGCGACAGCAGTCAGATTTGGAAATCTTTTCATTGAGTTGCCTATTTTCAGTTGCGAACTAATCCGCTGTGTGACAATATTGAACGGATGATACGCCTACATGTTCTGAAACTCTTGTACCCTAGTGCAAATGCGCCATTGTGTGTAGACCTATTACACATAGAAAGTTGGAGAGCCGCACTGTCCACTGATACGTTTCATTCTGCTATGCAACTTGTAATTTTCACACAGCCATCTTCTCAAATGCCAAAGGTATTTATGAATAACCCTGCATTTGGAGGTAAGAGGGGAGGTACGCTTCTGATGTACCAACTATCACCGCTTTTCCAAACCTTCCGCAAAATGTCGGAGGGTGATTGTGTTTCTCTCTATTCTAAGTAGCGTACATCACGTGATCACTGAGACTGCCACAACGATTCCTGGCATATTGCCCATAGAGGACCGTTTCAGATTCTTCGACCGATGGCACTTTGACTGACATGTACACGTTTCACCGGCATGTGTCCCTGGCAGTCTTGTTCCCGTATTGCTCGTGGGGGATTGAAGTAGATCTAGCGGTAGAAATGAGCGACAGCATTGGCTGTATGTTCCCAAAACACATCATTAATATAGTTTACAGAACGCCCAAGAAAGTCAGAGACAAAACGGACTCCCTCACAGCACCAGAGATTTACTGCACTAGTATATCGGAGTGGCGGGACGATCTATTAACAACGGTATGGTGAAACATGCAGGAGATTGAAGGCAGCGACAGACGGTGGAATTAACTGTGATGAACACGTGTTGGGTAAGACTATGAAACTATCCGAAATTCGACTTTTGTCTATGAAAATAAACTGTAGGATTAGTTTCTTCCGACACACAGTGCGGGTTGTTCTCCGACCATGCGACAGCCATTTGGTGTAGTCATCTCCCGCAAAAACATCTTCAGTCCAC
This sequence comes from Schistocerca nitens, assembly GCF_023898315.1. NCBI lineage: Eukaryota > Metazoa > Arthropoda > Insecta > Orthoptera > Acrididae > Schistocerca > Schistocerca nitens. The sequence goes on along the minus strand of NC_064622.1, from coordinate 180,848,133 downwards.
CACAGATAATGCAGGATAGTTCTGTAAGGTTTCTGTCCACTCATGGTGTAGAACGTCAGACTATAAAGGAAGCAGTCTTACGTAGTGCTTGATATAAAAGACAAGACTATGATAAAATCAAGACAACCTAATGGAATTTGTAGACCTAGAAACAGCATACGTCAGAGTAAAAGTCTCAGAGAAACAGGTATAAGCTTTAGGAAAAGTTCGGTGATATAGGCATATAACGCATACATGAAACAATTGCAGAAATTGTAGAGGAGGACCATGTGGAGAATACAGTGAAGCTGATTCAAATTCATTTAGGTTGCTGTATTTAAGCACTTGTGAAGAGACTTACACAATATAGAGTAAATTGGAGAGCTGCATCAAACCTGTCCTCAGTCTGAAGTCCACAACAAAAGTAACAGCAGCCGCAGCGAAAACTACATCAATAATAACAACAACGTGAAACCGAAGGGAATGTTCAAAACTGAAGACCAAGTGACAAGTGCTCGACTAAATACGGTGTAAGACAGGGATACAGATTTTCTTCCGTGTAGTTCTACCTGAACATCGGAGAGTTTGACGGGAATAAAATAATGGTTTATGATTGCAATTCAGATCAAGTGACAAAGGATATCAATGACAAGATTGGATAATGACATTGTCATCCTCAGTGACTCTGAGGAAGAATTTTAGGACCCGTTGAGTAGTGTGAGTAGTCTATTCAGCACGTGATACGAATTGAGGGAAAACCCAAATTCCGAGAAAAGTAATGTGGGATAGCAGAAGTGATATTAGCTTACAGTTAGTGACATAACTGAAGACCACGTAGTAGATGAAGTGAAGGGTAACTTCTACTTAGCAAACAGATAACACATTAGAGACGAAGCAAGGAGAAAAGAAGAAACACACTAGCACATGCGAAAATGGTATTGGCCACTGAAAGAAGTCTGTTAGTATCAAATATAGTCATTCATTTCCGCAAATGTGAATTTGAAGAACACCACTGTATGGAACGATTCACGGACTGTGAGAAATACGTAGTCCTTACGATAGTGTGCCACAAAAAGATGTTGAAAATTATGGTGGGGTGATAGGATAAGAAATGATGTTCTCCGCAGTATCGGCGAAGAAAATATATGGCAAACACTGGCTGGAAGCTGGGACAGGATGACAGGATATCCACTGATACACCAGGAAATAATTTCCATTTTGTCATGGAATATAAAGGTTATTCTCTTGCAATTTATACATTACTTAGCTGTATCTACTGTCTCTTATTTATTTGTTATCGACTGTTAGGGCTTCACCTACAGGTACTTTGAGAACTGTGAACAATGTGATAGACCATCGCAGCTATATACTGTCAATGTTCCCCAGCCCCTCTTTGGTTACGTAACTGATGGATATTTTCGATAATGAACAAAAGCGCCTCCCGATAAACCCGCAGTTGCTTCAAAGTCGACAAATAAAAAACGGTAAGTCAAACGACTAAACGAAACATAGTAAGTTAGATGAATTTAATTTACATAGCATTATATCAAATTCTAAGACTTTTTCATTATCTTGATCTCACTGGCACGTTAACTTTATATTCTTTACTAGATTCGATTCTTATACAACTATCTTCAGCTGTGTAAAGGTAAAAAAAAAACCGAAAATTGCCTTTAGGAAACACTGAACGTGTGATGTCCCCAATTTCCAGCATTATTGGAGCAAGTAGAGTAATTACCTTAGTACTAGAAGGTGCCATAGAGTGCTAAAACGGTAGTGGAAGACAGAAACTGATATACACCCAAGAAATAATTGCCGTTTTTTGGTGTATGAGCTATTCTAAAGTGTACAGGTCAGCAAAACAGAGTTAAAAGGGGTGGGCCACATCAAACTGGTCAGAGTAATTGAAATCTGTGCTGGTTGTCTTAACATTCGTATTATTCAGCTGTGGAAGCTGATCAAGATTAAACGATGTATTTTCTAGAATAATATGCGGACCAGTTAAGTAACACATTGACAATGAAAGCTGCATTTCTTATTACCTACATACTGATTACATATTTACACTGCGACAGCAAAATCCTCTGCTAAGCCATCTAATAAACCAACCAATGAATAAGTGGAAATATCGTCAAAGACCACAACTACAATGGTCCCATCTTTTTTTCAGGGTTACGTTACGATCCTAGACTTCGACATTCTCTTCCTCAAATTTCCCTCAATTTCGAAGCGTCTCCAGTGTCCAGTTTTTTTTCTCTTCTCTTTTCTTTTGCCAGTGTATTTATGTTTAACTCAAAGAACTGCTTTCTGCGTGTTAGATTTTCTATGAAGTTCACGGACTGAGCAAGCAAATTTGACAAAAATAAATCCACTAAAGAGATTATTTTGCTTTAATTTTATTGCACATTGCTTAGAGTGTAACCACACGAACCACGATCCATAGATTCAGTGTACAGAAACCTCTTGGATGTGAAATCGTGATATATGTCGTAAGTTGTTAAGTTCTCAGTACATTTACAAGTGACTGCAGAAAATTGCCCTGAATATAAATGGGCCCTTATAAACTGTAAGTACTATCCTGTAAGAGATTTATTTTAGTGGTATGTAACTCCATTTAAGATCATATTAACACAGGGATCACTTGCTATACACAACGGTTAATCAATGGGATTACATGAATACTTAAATACACCTTAATAATCCCGTGTAGTATCAGAGAAATAACCACTTTGCCTTATAGACGACGCATATGCGATGAACATGCTTGACTCACAGTTATATTTAAACTATTTTTCCACACAAAGACTGAAAACACTGAGTAACAGAATAAATAGTGAAAGGCTTTCGCTAAATCGTTATCTGCTTCGAAGCTCTCGATACAAACTTACCTTCGCCAATCTCTATGAAAAATAGGAAACGCTGACAATAATCTTGATAAATTAGCGCAGATTGTGTGGCGAGAATCCCAGTGAATAATTTAATAAATACGTTTGCTGAAGGCTAATGATCATAGTAGAATAGTCACTATCGTTTCATTTATAAAGTACATGAGAACATAGCATATTAAATAGTACTATGAAATAACTGCTACCAATTTAATAATGACAAGGAACGTAAATAAATTCAGAGAGATAATGTGCAAATTACTGATTATTGGAACTCATAACACCGCCCACTGTGCACGCAAGAGTAGTGAGAGTTATGTGAACTACGTCAAATTCTGTACCACTGCCTTGAAAAGGCTTTATTCATCAAACATTCATGAACCTGACGAATAGCTCACCTACGATCCAGATGCGTAATAAAGAGGAAACGAGTTCTGGCATTCATGTATCGAGACCCGATGCCCCACAGTGTAAAACTAGCTGAACTGTATCGCTCATAAGGGCTCAATACAGACGTGAATACGTTGCAGTAATACAACACGCCAAGCTCCACTTTGCAGTCAGTTACCTTATAACTCGTAGCTCCTAGCCAGATAATGCAGGAACCAAATCTCATTTTAAGTTTCATACACAAAACTAAATTCCAACAGCCGGCTAGTTTTTCCGTCTACTTAAATCAGACACGCCAAAGAGTGCCGTTAAGCTATCCACATCGATTGAGAAAAGGCTGTCTTCATCGCAGACATCAATTAGTGGATTACCCTAGCGCAAGTGTTTGCGAGTTAGCAGACGCGGAAAGTAAAACAGTACGATAATATACAGGGAGAGTACAAGAAACACAAGAAATTACCATGCCTAATATGGTGTAGGAAATAAAACAGCTTCCAGTCATCTCGAAATGGATAAATACAGGTCTTGTGCGGTTTTCAAGGGAATCTAACATCACTCTTCCTGCAAATTAGTGGCAATTTCAGGTAACAATAATGGAGATGGATTGCTATCACACACTCTTCTCTTCAAAGCATAGCACAAGGCCTCAATAATACTGATGATATCCGGTGACTGTGGTGGTCAAGAAAGAAAATCAGTCCTGCACTATGTGAACTGTGTGAGTAGGGGCCCTGTCATCTTGGGACATAGTATCACTGTTTTGGAACAAACATTTTACCTGATCAGCCAAAATGGTACATAATCACTGGCAGTAATGCGACTTTTCAGAGCAACCATGAGGTCCATGGAAAACCGCGAACATTACCGAACCCCCGCCATGTTCCACTATTGACAACTAAAGTCGGTCATAAGTTGGAAACAATGTGAAGCGAGTCTCATATGATCAAATGACATTTTTCTTTTGCTCCATCGCCCAGGTCTTACGCCTTCAGCGCCATGATTACCTGTTACGGGCATTGGCATCAGTCAAGAGTGATTTTGGAGTTCCAGCTCACCCTTCTGTTCCATAATTATGGACCTCCCTTCGTGTTGTTTTGATGCTAACAGGGTTCGCAGTGCGACATTCAGTTCTGCAATGATATTTTTTTTCAGCTATCCCCTTTATTTTTCGGCACAATCCTCTCTAATGACCCTCTGTCATAATCACTCAACACGCACTTTCGTCCCTGTTGCGACTTAGTGGATAATGTTTCGCTTTCCCTGTGTGTGGTATAAATCTTTGATACGGTGCCTCCTGAAACATCAATTACTTCGGTTCCCTCTAGAATACAGAAACATTCACCATAAGGGCAACAGTAATTTGCCCATGTTCGACTTCACTTAGTTCCGACATAATTCACTCTGAACTAAACAGATTACTGTTCTGAACACTACTGAAACTTGCTACCCACTGACGACATCGCACAGGTGCCATTCGTGGTCAGATACAACAGAGCAATCTGCAGGCGTAGCTAACGTCTGCTGAGACGCTGAAGGATGCATCGCTTTTGGAGTTTCCATATTTTCGTCCAACCCCTGCACGTTAAAGCCAACTTTCAATGTGTACACATACATCTGTTACTTTCCTTCACTGTTACTTTCCTTCTCTGTTGAGAGTGGTTAAAGTGCCAGCAAAGTAATCATCGTTTGTACGACTTTTTAAGGAATAAGAAATATTAATAAATACATACATTGATGATGTATAACACCTGATAAAATAGGAGGCATTTTTTCTTATAAAGTGCTATTCTGGAGGCGTTCTGTGACTAAGACCATACATAAGTCTTCTGTAGTTACAATAAAACGTAGAATGTAAATTAAGAGGTGTGTTTGAGTAAGTCATGGGTGTGTCTTTCCAAGATCAGGCTGTGATCTATTTGTAGTTTCAACAGCTGATCAGTAGCTGCTTACTGCACTTCGTTGATTGAACAGATTATAGTGGTAGTTTCTGTTGTTTTATTAGGAGCACTAAGCTTTGTGTAACGTATCTTATAAAAACGTAACGAAAATCAACTTTTCTAGAAGTCTGAGTATTGCTTTGGTACCTGTAATGGTGGCACTGCAGGCAATATATTCTTTTACTCTAACAAGCTAATTAGTTACCTTTTCCACACATCTTCTGAACGACTTTTTTTTTAAATTAAATCCTAAACTGTTTCATTTGCTACGTCAATAAATGGTATGACTATTTAATGTACAGAATTGGTTGTATTGTGTATTTTCTCAAAATTAAGGAGTAGTCATTATTCAACGAACCCCTTAATAATTCTTTGAAAAACACTAGTAACAACTTTTCTGTTTCTTTCTCCCTAATACAATTTATTTTAATTATAGTATTATTATTATTCCTTATCATTACAATAATAAAACATATTAGTATTGTCTGCAAAAATTACAGATCCCGATTGACATGTATAACACTTTGAACGGTCCCTAATATTCATTGCGTACATTTGGACAGATGCCACTGTACGTAAACCACTACTGCGCCGTTATTTAAAAGTTTACTTCTACTTCACAATCTTCGCACTTTTATTAAACTACAATGAATTTGTTAAATAAATTTCCTACTTGATTTAATGTTGCAAGACTGTAAGATTATTCCTCAGTCACTGTTTGCCAAAATTCTTAACTTCCATGGAAGGAACCCAAGAGAAATTAACGTATTTGAAAAAAATATCACAGTTTTTTTATCACAAATAAAGCTGTATTAATCTTAGAAATGTATACATAACTAACTGCGACCGAAATCCAATAACAAAAGGTCATAAATTTCAGCCAGGGACAAAATGTAAATTGTTCGTACCGATGACTGCAGCACATTCACAAAACTTTTACGTTTTTCCCATACGCCACCCTGCGTGAAATGTTGAATGTGCATCCATTTTACGCGCGACTGCTACGCATTTTGATGTCATAGTTCACTGGTTCGGAATTCGTTTGTTTGCCAATGTAGTCAAAGTGGACGCCGCACTTAAAATCAGTTGACGGCTTCCTGAAAATCAGAATAATGGACCATTAAAACTAGTGTCGCAGTCATTTGTATCAGAAGGACGAAAATTTTAGAAAGAAATACATTACCGAGGAAAAATGTTCAGTAATTGTTATGGTATACAAAGCGAATTGCGTGCTCATAAGCACAGAAGCGAAACAGAAGTGATCCAAAAAGTCCAAAAAATGCCATGTCTTTAAATCATAATCGAAACAGCGAAGAGATCAATATAGTTTCAGGCTCACGAGACAAAAACGCACACAGAGTATGCCACACAAGCATAAATTAGTGAGAAGTACGACGAGATGAGGATAGTCATAGTAAGTACAAAACTCTTCTGGCTTCTAAGGATGTCGTATGTCTCCCCAAATTATTTTTACTTTTGAGAAAAGTAGGACAGCTGTAAGTAATTCCAACACTATGCAACGAAAACGCTATTTTTGCCTCATACGTGTTGCAGTGCTGCTTAGCGTGACCATTTTTAAGGTGGGGGGAGGGTGGCCGGGAGACAGTAATTAAACTTTTAACTGGTCTGATGCGACCCCGCACGAATTCGTCTCCTGTGCCAATCTGTACATCTGAGAGTGCCGCTTGCATCGAACATCCTCATTACTACTTGGAAATAATCCAATCTCTGTCGTGTCCTACAGCTTTTACCCCTTACGCTTGATTGTCAATAGCAGCCATTTTCAGAGTTTTCTACAAAGATCATTTAACATGTTGACCTGACCACCTTATTTCGCGTGGACTTTGCATACATTTGCTAGGTATGTTTTCTTATGGGTTTCTGTATGACGTGAAGTATACGATCAACTCACGTTAAGCCGGCCTAAGTGGCCGTGCGGTTCTAGGCGCTACAGTCTGGAGCCGAGCGACCGCTACGGTCGCAGGTACGAATCCTGCCTCGGGCATGGATGTGTGTGATGTACTTAGGTTAGTTAGGTTTAATTAGTTCTAAGTTCTAGGCGACTGATGACCTCAGAAGTTAAGTCGCATAGTGCTCAGAGCTACACTCCTGGAAATGGAAAAAAGAACACATTGACACCGGTGTGTCAGACCCACCATACTTGCTCCGGACACTGCGAGAGGGCTGTACAAGCAATGATCACACGCACGGCACAGCGGACACACCAGGAACCGCGGTGTTGGCCGTCGAATGGCGCTAGCTGCGCAGCATTTGTGCACCGCCGCCGTCAGTGTCAGCCAGTTTGCCGTGGCATACGGAGCTCCATCGCAGTCTTTAACACTGGTAGCATGCCGCGACAGCGTGGACGTGAACCGTATGTGCAGTTGACGGACTTCGAGCGAGGGCGTATAGTGGGCATGCGGGAGACCGGGTGGACGTACCGCCGAATTGCTCAACACGTGGGGCGTGAGGTCTCCACAGTACATCGATGTTGTCGCCAGTGGTCGGCGGAAGGTGCACGTACCCGTCGACCTGGGACCGGACCGCAGCGACGCACGGATGCACGCCAAGACCGTAGGATCCTACGCAGTGCCGTAGGGGACCGCACCGCCACTTCCCAGCAAATTAGGGACACTGTTGCTCCTGGGGTATCGGCGAGGACCATTCGCAACCGTCTCCATGAAGCTGGGCTACGGTCCCGCACACCGTTAGGCCGTCTTCCGCTCACGCCCCAACATCGTGCAGCCCGCCTCCAGTGGTGTCGCGACAGGCGTGAATGGAGGGACGAATGGAGACGTGTCGTCTTCAGCGATGAGAGTCGCTTCTGCCTTGGTGCCAATGATGGTCGTATGCGTGTTTGGCGCCGTGCAGGTGAGCGCCACAATCAGGACTGCATACGACCGAGGCACACAGGGCCAACACCCGGCATCATGGTGTGGGGAGCGATCTCCTACACTGGCCGTACACCACTGGTGATCGTCGAGGGGACACTGAATAGTGCACGGTACATCCAAACCGTCATCGAACCCATCGTTCTACCATTCCTAGACCGGCAAGGGAACTTGCTGTTCCAACAGGACAATGCACGTCCGCATGTATCCCGTGCCACCCAACGTGCTCTAGAAGGTGTAAGTCAACTACCCTGGCCAGCAAGATCTCCGGATCTGTCCCCCATTGAGCATGTTTGGGACTGGATGAAGCGTCGTCTCACGCGGTCTGCACGTCCAGCACGAACGCTGGTCCAACTGAGGCGCCAGGTGGAAATGGCATGGCAAGCCGTTCCACAGGACTACATCCAGCATCTCTACGATCGTCTCCATGGGAGAATAGCAGCCTGCATTGCTGCGAAAGGTGGATATACACTGTACTAGTGCCGACATTGTGTATGCTCTGTTGCCTGTGTCTATGTGCCTGTGGTTCTGTCAGTGTGATCATGTGATGTATCTGACCCCAGGAATGTGTCAATAAAGTTTCCCCTTCCTGGGACAATGAATTCACGGTGTTCTTATTTCAATTTCCAGGAGTGTATTTGAACCAGCCAACTCACGTTAATGTAGCGAACGCGTATGTTCGATGTCAGTATGGAGTAAACACTCACAAATGGCAGATGGTAGCACTAACATTGGAGGGTATATGGAGAGTGTCGGAGAGGTGCGAATAAACGGTGCACTCGTTGCCGTAACGCAGAAACGGAGTGATTTGTCTTACGTCCAAAGAGGCACGGTCATTGGCTTTCGGATCAAGGGTGAAAACATTTTCAGAGTGGCTAAGTTTGTAAGGTGTTCGCATGCCGTCGTGGTTAAAGTACACTGTACATGCAAAATGGCGCTATCGAGAACATTTCCGAGGCAACTGAGGTGCCACGGATGACGGCGGTGAACGGCGGCCCTGGAGATATGTAGGGTGGAACAGACGTGCAACTGTTGAGAATCTGACCACCCAGATGAACGGACTACCATCCGTGTCTCCTCAACGACCGTTCAACAAACGTTGCTGTGTACGGACCTCTGCAGCAGCATAAGGTGGTTGTCTATCGTAATACTTGCGGTTGCGGCATGTCATATATTGGTCAGACTCTCAGGACTGTTGAGGACCGGTGCACTGAGCATAAGCAGCACACACCCTTACAACAGCCGAGAAAATCCGCCGTTCATCGGCGACGAAGGCTGGAATTTATACGCCAGTACCGCAACTGGACATCCAGGCGCTGCAGTCATAGACTCTGCGGCTGGTCCCGGCGGAGGTTCGAGTCCTCCCTCGGGCATGGGTGTGTGTGTTTGTTGTTGTTGTGGTCTTCAGTCCTGAGACTGGTTTGATGCAGTTCTCCATGCTACTCTATCCTGTGCAAGCTTCTTCATCTCCCAGTACGTACTGCAGCCTACATCCTTCTGAATCTGCTTAGTGTATTCATCTCTTGGTCTCCCTCTACGATTTTTACCCTCCACGCTGCCCTCCAATACTAAATTGGTGATCCCTCGATGTCTCAGAACATGTCCTACCAACCGATCCCTTCTTCTAGTCAAGTTGTGCCACAAGCTCCTCTTCTCCCCAATTCTATTCAATACCTCCTCATTAGTTATGTGATCTACCCATCTAATCTTCAACATTCTTCTGTAGCACCACATTTCGAAAGCTTCTATTCTCTTCTTGTGTAGACTATTTATTGTCCACGTTTCACTTCCATACATGGCTACGCTCCATACAAATACTTTCAGAAACGACTTCCTGACATCTAAATCTATACTCGATGTTAACAAGTTTTTCTTCTTCAGAAACGCTTTCGTTGCCATTGCCAGTCTACATTTTATATCCTCTCTACTTCGACCATCATCAGTTATTTTGCTCCCCAAATAGCAAAACTCCTTTACTACTTTAAGTGTCTCATTTCCTAACCTAATTCCCTCAGCATCACCCGACTTAATTCGACTACATTCCATTATCCTCGTTTTGCTTTTGTTGGTGTTCATCTTATACCGTCCTTTCAAGACACTGTCCATTCCGTTCACCTGCTCTTCCAAGTCCTTTGCTGTCTCTGATAGAATTACAATGTTATCGGCGAACCTCAAAGTTTTTATTTCTTCTCCATGGATTTCAATACCTACTCCGAAATTTTCTTTTGTTTCCTTTATTGCTTGCTCAACATACAGATTGAATAACACTGGGGATAGGCTACAACCCTGTCTCACTCCCTTCACGACCACTGCTTCCCTTTCATACCCCTTGACTCTTATAACTGCCATCTGGTTTCTGTACAAATTGTAAATAGCCTTTCGCTCCCTATATTTTACCCCTGCCACCTTCAGAATTTGAAAGAGAGTATTCCATTCAACATTGTCAAAAGCTTTCTCCAAGTCTACAAATGCTAGAAACGTAGGTTTGCCTTTCCTTAATCTTTCTTCTAAGATGAGTCGTAGGGTCAGTATTGCCTCACGTGTTCCAACATATCTACGGAATCCAAACTTATCTTCCCCGAGGTCGGCTTCTATCAGTTTTTCCATTCGTCTGTAAAGGATTCGCGTTAGTATTTTGCAGCTGTGACTTATTAAACTGATAGTTCGGTTATTTTCACATCTGTCAACACCTGCTTTCTTTGTAATTGGAATTATTATATTCTTCTTGAAGTCCGAGGGTATTTCGCCTGTCTCATACATCTTGCTCACCAGATGGTATAGTATTGTCAGGGCTGGCTCTCCCAAGGCTATCAGTAGTTCTAATGGAATGTTGTCTACTCCGGGGGCCTTGTTTCGACTCGTGTGTGTGTGTTTGTCCTTAGGATAATTTAGGTTAAGTAGTGTGTAAGCTTAGGGACTGATGACCTTAAGATTTCACACATATGTGAACATTTGAACTGGACACCCACTAAGTGGCCACTGGAGGCTGTGTCAGACGGAACACTTTATATACTCCAGCGGACAGGTGGCCGTTGGCCTACATGGCGTGAAACGGTGGAAGGATTCAGGCCATAGCAGGAGGCATTATGACCTGGGGAATGTTTCCTTGGCATTCCATTGGTGATATCATCATTCTGGAAGACACAGTGCATCAACATAAGCATCTATCTATCCTTGGGTATCATGTTCATGCACGGTGGCATCTACCAGCAGGATAGCTCAACGTGTCCCACATCTTGTTGTGCACATGCATGGTTGAAAGAGCACCAGGATGAGTTTCGGGTACTCCCCTTGCAACTGATCTCCACGAATTTAAACTCAACCGAGAATATGTGGGACCACTTCAATCGGGATGTTCACGCCATAGGTCCTCAACGGAGTAACCTAGCGCAGTTAGCCATGGCACTGGATCCGGCGTGGCTCTACATTTCTGTCGATACCTTCCAGTACCTCAGTGACTCTCTTCCAGCTGGAAAATGTGGCTAATCAGCGTTTTGACAGATGGTCTCGTTAATGAGACTGAGACAAAGTAAGTCTTCTGCATAATAAAGAATCATATGTAATGTATTTCCAGAATAACTCCTTTGTTCAGCAGCGGAGTGTGAGCTATATCGAACCTGCTTGAGAGATTAGAACTACGTGCAAGAACTGGGAACCTTTCATCTGCTGGCAACGGTCTTAGAGACCTTATTTCATTTTCTTTCTGTCTGTCTTATAATTAGTCGTTTGATCTTCGACTGTTCTGTGCAGATGGTGCATGACATGTCTCGACATCCATCGATGAGAACTGCACTCTGTGTTTGTTTTACAGAGGTTGGTCAGTCCCCTGACTGAATATGCTTTGCTTTTGAGGCGTCCACATCTGTGCCTGCCCTCACAGCTTTGCTTCTCTCTACAACTCTCTCTTACTTTCCGAACTGGACAGGAGCTCTGCATGTCTTGTAGGACTAGTACCTTTGGGACAAAGGACACTGCTGCTGAGAAAATGTTGCGCCTCAGCCTAGAGGACTGTTTTCAGAATGTATTTATCACTCCACAGTTGGTTGTTATCTGTTTTTAAACTTCCTTGCAGCTTGAAATTGGTCGCCGGTTCGGGTTCGAGTCCCAGTCCAGAACACAATTTGATACTACCAGCAAGTTTCGTAGGTTATTAAACCGATCATGATTCTTTCGGTTGGATCTATCCAGGCAGTCATCATACTTGGTTCAAGAGAAATTTCGCTAGTTGCATTTGCTTCGAGTACAGAGAAAGCAGTTAGTAGATGATTCTTCAGAAAATGGGAACATCTGACGATCTGAGGCACTTTAACAAAAAGCAAATTGTTGTTCATATTGTGACACGTTGTGATTATTGACCAAATGATTATTCAGAAGACCTGAAGACTCACTTCGCTTCAACATATTATGAAATGACTTTTGATAAAGTGAACGGGAGCTAGTTTTGGAACATCGTGCAGAAAGGATGATATACGAGACCTTTAAAACAAACAATATTTGGTCTTTATCAGCACGCAGAAACCATAGTAAGTACAGGGACAGAGAAGTCAGGACAATAAAGATTAACAAAGGTGTAGCCATTCACCTGCTGTATTGAGTGTCTACTTGGGCCTCATCGTTAGAAAATGAAAACGAGAAGTCAAACAAGATGTCGGATGATTACCGGAATACATCCACATGAGTACTCAGCTCTTTGCCGATAACCAGATGCTACCATCTTTAGGAACACATGGTGATTCAGGATGAATGTCACACAATTTGGGAAGTGATTATACATGTGAAAATAAATCGAAAAATTCCTACGAACATGTGTGTAATTAACTGGAGTGGTTGAAGACTACATACGTCCATGAATGGATATGAAATCAGGTATGAATATTACATACCGAAATGCTGGTTGCGCACTGTGGTGGGCACAGTAATGGTGGACAGATGACTGATTCATCGTACAAGGGGTGTGAGGTTCCTCCAAAAGATGGCAACACTGTGACATCGCCCTGACGCAACAGCTTGCAGCGTACCTAGTAGAGATGGGCAAAATGAAACACGTAACTGTTTCGAAACAAATGAAACAGTACAATGTAATGTTTCGATACGCTGTTTCGAAACAGTGAAACAGTTTGTGTTTTGTAATCTAATAAACCTACACATTTTATCATCTTGACTGTCTACTGTATAAGTATGTCCACATAAACACAAATGAGTTGCGAGAGCGCTAATCATATCGCAGAAAGTATGAAATCATCACTTAGGCGTCTTGGCAGTTTCGTATTTCTGCAGCAAATGCGCTGCTTTCGTGTCGTGTGACTTTCATACTTTTCAATTGGCTGATGACAGCCATAGCTGAAGACAGAAAGGCCACCACGAACGGAACTGGAGGTGGGAGCAAACTGCAGAAACAACGGATATGCTACTGGGATTCCCACATTCCGTTAGTATGTGTAATATACCCATCCTGCTGATTTCCAGGCACACAAAGGGAATCATTGAGGATAATAGGCACAGTGACTATAGACTCACAAATAACGCCAAATAATTCGAATAAATAACAAAATATAACAGAAAAAAATTTAGTCTTTCAAGATGTTTCGAACCGTTACTATAAATTCACCATGCTTCCTAGTCCTTCCCGTTCACCATTACAATATCAGTGATATGTCAAACAGATTGCTTGCAATTATACCTACATCAAATTTATGTATATGTCTAATAACTGTCACTCTACGCCTTTTTTTATTCAAAATGTTGTAGGCTTACTTACGTTTCTTAATATGATTACTGTACATGAGCAGAGAAGCGTATGTTATCAAAAAGTGTAATTTAACTGAATGATTTTCACATATTTATTATTTTGAATGTGAATAGTATGCGTTGTTTTATTGCTTGGTTAGCGTTTATAAAGCAGATGTTACGCCATTTCGGAATATGACAGTCAGCTAGAAACGAAGCTTTATTTTCGGGTATCTTAAGCTTCATGCTATTGCTTGTCAAAAAGATTTTGACACTCTTAAAAGTATTTCATGAAGTGGTATGTTAAATGTGTTTCAGTACCTGTGCCGAGCCCGAATCTCGTCCGACAAAGAGGGGAATGAAACATCACTGTTTCGATACAATTTGTCCGTTCCAAGCACTGGTGGACTGAAACAGTTTCTGTGTCTGGCTCGAGACCGAATCTGGTCCAGTTATCCGAGACAGGGGTGGAATGAAACACCACTGTTTCGAAACAGTGAACCGTAGCCGTTCAGAAACACTGAAACAGTTCCACGTATCGATACAATGTATCGAAACATAGAAACAGTGGCCAAGTCTAGTACCTAGTGTGCAATAGTGGGTTGATCAGTGAGCAGATGTGGCGCCACGTGCATGTCATGCTTGAGAGTTGTTCAACTGAGCATGTCTATTCTGTCCACGAATACCAATATGCTGCATACGTTTACCCACGCACTATAAGCAGACATGTTGTTTGTGTATGGGTACTGTTATTGCACTGCCCTTGCGGCTGTGACCGAATACGAGAGACGTTTCTGTGACTGACGAACCCCTCTGTCAGTGTATTTCCCAGGGTTTGTCAACACTACGTGAATCGGAAATGCTACCCAGTGTTCATGTAACCTAAGAACATGAGGCTGTCCAATCGGTTTAGGAAAGGAACGACATTAATGAAATGGTACAACGGAGTCCCACCACCAGTACACGACGCATTGAGTGTCAGTTCGATATTTCGCAAACACGAGTGTGTCGTAAGTTACACTCCTAGATCATGAAGCCATACCATGTGCAGCCCGCGCAACATCTGCATCCAGGTGACTTTGTAAACAGCAAACCACTTCGTGAGTGGTTTGCTGTACAAAGAGACGTCATGCAATACACTTTACAGATAAGTCTACATTTATACTCAATAGTATCGTTAAAACGCGCAGTTATCGTACATGGGTGAGGGAGAACGCATATGACACTAGGGAAACAAGATTCAGGTTTACGTCCTCAGTGTGTGTCTGGTGTGGTGTGATATATGAACTGATGACAGGGCCTGTGTCACGGCTAAACCCCATGACGGCTGCAGGATACGCATATTCCCTGATAGAAGACCTGCCTGCACTGTTGGTAGACATGACATTAGAGCAACGACGGCAAATGTACCTGCAACGTGATAGATCACCAATTCACTGTACCAGACAAGTATCACAGTATCTGACTTGAGCGTGGTGGACCCATTAACTGGCCTGCCCATTAGACTTCTGCTTATAGGGCTGGTTAAAGGGGGTGTGTACGCTACGAAGGTGTATATACTTGAAGAACTTGGTGCTCGCATCACCGACACATTTGCCCGCATTAAAAACCGCCGAGATGAAGTTTGCTGTGCATCACAACACACCGTCCAGTTCGTTGACAAGTGCACTGAAATGAGTTGGGGACTTCCTGAAGACCTCTTGTAGGCTGTAACAGTCATCTGTTCCGCCGTTATCCTGTCCACCACAGCACCTACACAGCATTTCAGTAAGTAATATTCACATTTGTCTTCATAATCATTCATGAATTTGTGAAGTCTTCAACACGCTGCAGTTCCATAAAGTTCGAAAATTGGACACATGTTCATAAGACTTTTCCATTTTATTTTCACATACAGAATCGCCACACAAATTATGTTATATTCTTCCTGAACCACCGTGTTTGTTAGCCAATCCTGATCATTACATAATAAAGGCAAAAGACGAATGCAGTGGGCAGGAATGGAATTTTTATGGAAAATCAAAGTCCACATATAGAATAATATTTTAAGATAGGAATTTTAGGTGGATTGTATAAATGAAAAAACCCTTTATGGCTTCTCCAGAAAGTGAAGAAAGAGAAAGTATCATTAATGATTGTCGGAACTGACAAATATGTAAAAGCTATTAGGTAACGAAACGTTCAATGTTCACACTATCAAAGAAGCCAGGAGCTACCTGACTGTTTAAAGGAGGTGAATGGAAATTTATTGCGACTGAGAATACGTATCAGACCGGAATTCGAACCCAGAAAGCCCTAAATGGTTCAAATGGCTCTGAGCACCATGGGACTCAACTGCTGTGGTTATCAGTCCCCTAGAACTTAGAACTACTTAAACCTAACTAACCTAAGGACATCACACACATCCATGCCCGAGGCAGGATTCGAACCTGCGACCGTAGCAGTCGCACGGTTCCGGACTGCGCGCCTAGAACCGCGAGACCACCGCGGCCGGCAGAAAGCCTTAATCACCGGTCATTGCATGCAGATCATTTGAAACATGGTACACCTTGGTCATATAGCAACTCCATTTCCCCACTGCTGATATCTCAACAGCCATCTTTTAATAAACTTTTTGTGACTGTGCACCCAGCTCAAGAAAAGACAATCACGTCTGTGTTACTAAACACCTAAATCGGTCACCCCGTCGCCCAGAAACAGTTGCTTGCTACCTATCTGATGGTTTCCAGGGAAAATAAAAATTTGATTGTCATTGTTTCATGTAATTATTGACCAAATTTAAGAATTTAAAACCCTGCGGTAGTCTACTCATTAAGAGGTACACTAAATCACTATAGAAACTGGTATTTGGATGCGTATTCAAATACAGAGCTATGTAAACAGGCAGAATACGGCGTTACGGTCGGCAAAGCCTATAAAACACAACAAGTATTTGGCGGAGTTGTTAGATCGGTTACTGCTGCTACAATCGCAGGTTACGTAGACTTAAATGACTTTGCACGTGCTGTTCTAACTGGCGCACGAGCGATGGGACACAGCATCTCTGATGTAGCGATGAATTGGGGACTTTCCCGTACGACCATTTCATGAGTGTACCGTGAATAACAGGAATCGGGTAAAACATTAAATCTCCGACACCGCTGTGGGCAGGAAAAGATCCTGCAAGAACGGGACCAACGAACCATTCAACGAAACATCATCGATATGGGCTTCTGGAGGCGAAGGTCCACTCGTGTACCCTTGATGACTGCACGAGACAAATCTTTACGACACGACTGGGCCCGTCAAACAGACATTGGACTGTTGATGACTGGAAACACGTTGCCTGGTCGGACGAGTCTGGTTCCAAATTGTATCGAGCGGATGGACGTGCACGGATATGGAGACAACCTCATTAATCCATGGACCCTGCGTGTCAGCAGAGGACTTTTGAAGCTGGTGGAGGACCTGTAATGTTGTGGGGCGTCTATAGTTTCAGTGATATTTATATGGGACTCCTGATACATTTAGATACGCCTCTGATAGGAGACATGTACGTAAGCATCCGGTGTGATCACATGTGTACATTCGTGTCCATTGTGCTTTCCGACGGACTTTGGCAATTCCCGCAGGACAATGCGACACCCCACACGTCCAGAACTGCTACAGAGTGGCTCCAGGAACCGTCTTCTGAGCTTAAACACCTCCGCTGGCTACCAAACTCCCCAGACATGAACATTATTAAACATATATGGGATGCCTTGCAACGTGCTGTTCAGAAGTGACCTCCACCCTCTCGTATCTTATGGATTTATGGACAGCCCGCAGGATTCATGGTGCCAATTTTGTCCAGCACCACTTCATTCATTGTCAAGTCCGTGCCACGTAGTGTTGCGACACTTCTGAGTGCTCTCGCGGGCCCTTTACGATATTAGGCAGGTTTACCAGTTTCTTCGGCTCTTCAGTGTATACTCTTATGTTAAAATATTATCACAATAAGCTGAGTATTACAGACAGAGACTCTCTTCATGCTTTGAGGCTGTGAAACTCACGACACACAAGTTATCCAGATTATATTCATCCAGTATTTTTAGAATGACAGCACTTAGCGATTTCTAAAAATATTTATGGGTAAATTAGAACCCTTAGAAACATTTTCTCATTGACAGTTCCCAGAAAATAAAGAAACGCAAGAAAAATTTTCGCTTTTTATGCAGTAACACTTCAGTATCATGCAAAACGTTGTAATTTACTACTTTTATTGCTCCTTTATGACTAATTCTATTAGCAAAGCTTTTTGCGGTCAGTATCTACATACACCACTGAATATATCTGTAAAATTGTATCATGGCGTCACATATAGTTTAGATATGACGTTATAAACATTGAGATGTGTGAAAAAAGAGCTTTTATTAAAACATGGGGTTTGGCTTGGCTACGAATACCGCTACGCATCTTCATAGGTTTTGAATATTCCTGATATTCAGGAGATTAACTATCAGCACTTACGACCGTTTTGCTCTCATGTCATTTCATGTCACAGCATCTTCTTTGATTTTGTCCATCTATTCACATCATTTCCATAAAGGAATTAGGTGATATCACAGTGGTGTGCAAGACTTAAAGACGAAAGTAAGTTTCGCATGATGTGGCGCTATTAAGTAACATAGTTCAATGAAACTTGGACCTTACAATAAAGTACGGAAGGTAACTGATACAAATACACAATGTGGCTAAAAGCAATAACACTTTTTTTCGAAGACAATAACTATATTGAACTCAGCGCGATTTACGACAGTCCCCAGTACATTACAATGTTTCTTAAGAGGGTGTGCGATCACCACGGACAGCAAAGTATATTCTGCAATGTGCTTCCATTCTGACAACAACGTTGATAATTTCTTTTTGTAGTGCACTCCACCCCTACACCAGCGCGGTCGACGACAGCTACTGGACGTTCGTTACTGCATGTCGGCATCCCACGATCTCTCACCAACGCATTTCACACATGTTCAGTGACTTTTAAGTCGGGGGAACAGGCAAGCCAGTCCATTCACCAAATATCATCTTCTCACAAGAGCTGTTACACCTGCGCTGTCTGATTCGATCACGTATTCGCATCCGTATAAATGAAATCAGGCCCGAATGCACCCCTGAAAAGACGCAAGTGGAGGAGCAGTATAGTGTCACAATAACACTTACCAGTGAGTGTCTGTGTTGAAAGTTTTGGAAGTCAGTACACCGACGCAACACTCTGCCTCCCCACACATTAACACCTCGACCCCAAAAACCATCGTTTTCGACAATGTTACTATATTACTGGCCATTAAAATTGCTACACCACGAACATGACGTGCTACAAACGGGAAATTTAACCGACAAGAAGAAGATGCATTGATATGCAAATGATTAGCTTTTCACAGCATTCACACAAGGTTGGCGCCGGTGGCGGCACCTACAACGTGCTGACATGAGGAAAGGTTCCAACCGATTTCTCATACAAAAACAGCAGTTGACCGGTGTTGCCTGGTGAAACGTTGTTGTGATGCCTCGTGTAAGGAGGAGAAATGCGTACCAACACGTTTCCGACTTTGATAAAGGTCGGATTGTAGCCTATCGCGACTGCGGTTTATAGTATCGCGACATTGCTGCTCGCGTTGGTCGAGATGCAATGACTGTTAGCAAAATACGGAGTCGGTGGGTTCAGGAGGGTAATAGTAAACGCCTTGCTGGATCCCAAAGGCCTCGTATCACTAGCAGTCGAGTTGACAGGTATCTTATCTGCATGGCTGTAACGGATCGTGCAGACACGTCTCGATCCCCGAGTCAACAGTTGGGGACGTTTGCAAGACAACAACCATCTGCACTAACAGCACGACGACGTTTGCAGCAGCATGAACTATCAGCTAGGATACCATGGCTGCGGTTACCCTTGACACTGCACAGACAGGATCGCCTGCGATGGTGTACTCAACGACGAACCTCGGTGCACGAATGGCAAAACGTCATGTTTTCCGATGAATCCAGGTTCTGTTTACAGCATCATGATGGTCGCATCCGTGTTTGGCGACATCGCGGTGAACGCACATTGGAAGCGTGTATTCGTCATCACCATACTGGCGTATCATCCGGCATGATGGTATGGGGTGCCATTGGTTACACGCCTCGGTCACCTCTTGTTCTCATTGACGGCACTTTGAATAGTGGATGTTATATTTCAGAGGTGTTACGGCCCGTGGCTCTACCCTTCATTCGATCCCTGCGAAACCCTACATTTCAGCAGGATAATGCACGACCGCATGTTGCAGGTCCTGTACGGGCCTTTCTGGATACAGAAAATGTTCGACTCCTGCCCTGGCTAGCACATTCTCCAGATCTCTCACCAATTGAAAACGCCTGGTCAATGGTGGCCGAGCAACTGTCTCGTCACAATACGCCAGTCACTACTCTTGATGAACTGTGGTATCGTGTTGAAGTTGCATCGGCAGCTGTACCTGTACACGCCATCCAAGCTCTGTTTGACTCAATGCTCAGGCGTATCAAGGTCGTTATTACGGCTAGAGGTGGTGGTTCTGGGTACTGATTTCTCAGGATCTATGCACCCAAATTGCGTGAAAATGTAATCACTTGTCAGTTCTAGTACAATATATTTGTCCAATGAATACCCGTTTATCATCTGCATTTCTTCTTGGTTTAGAAATTTTAATGACCAGTAGTGTAGATGTATTACGTGTTCCCACCTCTGGCCATATAAGGGTACATCCAGCATTGTCGAACATATTTGTTTTGGTGGTCCACGTGTTACAGTGTTAGGAGATGTATCTCTTCGTGAAAACACTGGTCTCCATCTCTTTCAACAAGGTACGCTCACCGGTCAACAGTATTGTGACATTGATCTCCCTCCCCATGTGCGTTTTTTTGAGGGTACATTTGGCCCTGATTTCATATTTATGGATGACAGTTCGCGACCGCATCCATCATCATAGGAGAAGGAGCTCTTGCAGCGAGAATACATTCGACAAATGGACGGGCCTGCCCATTCCGCCAACTTACATCCCATCTAGCACGTGTGGGATGCATTGGGGAGACATACTATAGTACTTCCACATGCGCCAATGCACCAACGACTATACAGCAGTCGTGAACCGCGCTGGTGGAGGAATGGAGCACATTGCCGAATATGGATTGCTGCCTGTGGTGATCACACAACTTATTAAGAACCAAGTACCGCCGTCTGTAATGACCAGGGGACGATCAATTATCACGGTGACTTCAATGTTGTCTTAGAAGTGAATTTCAGTTTTGTCACTCTCACTGTGTATTTGTTTCACATACCTTGTGTTCTATACTGTAGTAGTTCTTTCGGTGTATGGTCAAAGTTTCGCCGAGCTTTCTTGCCTGGCAGTGATATATCATTCTATAATTACTTTCAGCCTTACGTTTCCTACACCATTGTATTAGGGGCAGCTAGTTGCAGGTGACAATACTGAGAAAACTTATGTCATTTCGCATTGCTTCACTCATCATAGACCATTCCAAGTATTGTTAGGATATGACATGAACGTGTGTTGATGTTGGTCCAAAATCATTTTGAGGTTGTATCTGAAGCGTCGTTATTAACATAAGCCACACATAAAGTCAGCCGTCTGGTCAGTTAAAACTTAAATTTCTTGTTAGAACATGTCTATGAGCACGAGGAAACAGCCTGCCATTTAGGTGAATACCTACTAGACACGTAGGTTGCAAGATCTACACAACCAGTGACGAATAGCAACTCTAGTTGTTACAGAAAGAAAAAGATTGCAATGGATTCGTCAACAAAAGTGTCAACCCTATCAAACACTTCAGAGATGTATCAGGTAACATCTCAAGAACGCACAAACCTCATTTATGTAAGCCACGAGAATTCCGACACCTGAGCAAAGACGACGTATAACTGCAACCAAACTAAGACGTTTTCATCTCTATGGGGTGAACGAGGTTTTCTATTTATGCAACCTACCAGACATCGTACCTATTGTATAAATGCTTGAATTCACTAATTTCATCGTGGATGCACATAGGAAATCCGTAGTTTGTTTGCGTTTGGGCAGAATTTCATAATTGCAAGTGACCAGTTCTTCCATATCCTTGAAAGACTCCACGTTTCTGAAATAACACGTATTCTTCGCAGCTCGGGTCCTTAACGTGATAGAGAACTTTTTGTCTGAACTGGCTCTACGACAATAAGCGCTCTGCCAACCCGGCGAGGGGAAATTAACTGCTCTCATCCACCATATAAAGCAGAACAATTTCCGCACTGCTGCGTCGAGAAGCGTGTAACGAAACTTCATTTGTAACTAGCGGCTGTCATTCTTCCCTGCTGCGTGTCTATTCTCGAGGAGGAGAATGTTAAATTGATGCAACCGCAATGAACAATGCCCTTTGTAGAGGTAAAGGTACCACCAGATATGTAGGGCTACGTCAAAGCTTTGGTGGAATTCTGCGCTTCATATTACCTAATTGTATCTCTACCGGGACTCACCAGTGGTATTTTAATTCACCGCTTACAACGATGTTCGAATAAGTGAATCTGAATAATTTTAATTTAACTCCGAATCGCGTTGAAATAAAATATGAAAATTAAATATTGTGCGTGAAGACTGATTATTGTTATTTGAGTATTATGAGCCGGAATGTAATAGTCACAGGTAGTGGTCAGCAAAGAAATATGGGAGGAGACAGCGAACGAAATACTGTATGTGTGAATATGGCATATTTTCTTATTACATACAGGACCATTCAGTTACCAACAGGGTACAGCTTACGAATCTCTCTTTATTCAGACCTTACATCTCCCTTGATCTGAGCTCATAGTTTTCGTAATGTAAACATAATCTAATATTCAGCGGCTCAATGGGAGGACTATATACCATCACCAGCAAAGTTAACGTCTATGCAGGAGATTTCCATTTCAGAGTACGGAAGGGACAGTTTTTTAATAGCCAGTAAATAATCATTGACAAGAGTCGCTGGTAGTTAATGCAGCCACAACTGCGATCAAAACCCAGTCCACCACCATCGTCAGTGGTATAATGGCGCTAGACTTTTCGACGTGTTATGATCTTAGATCCACGACCTTAAAGACACTGAAATTGAGGAAAGCGGTGCATGTAACTAGGAGAAAGCTCCGGTTTTCAAGAGAGAAAGAAGAGACTAAGGTGCCGTACTAACGGACAGCAGGTAGACGACGTTCGAGAAGTTACTGGAGAAACAGAAACGTGAGCAAAACACATATACACACACACACACGTGCAAAACGTGATGTTAAGGCCCGTTAGGTAACTGTCTTAATGGACTATTCGAAGAGAACAAATGTAGATAAATTGCTCAGCAATAACACTGCAGGCAGGGCGTCGAGTCAAGGTGTGCTTAGTAGTAGATCAGATGTATTACGAGAAAAAATATACTGGTACGTGATCGGCAAGCAAACTGTCCATGTTCTGAAATTCAGACCATTGCTGCGCAGGGTAACCGTGCGGTCTGGGGCGCCTTGCCACGGTAGGCGCGGCTCCCCGTCGGAGGTTTGAGTCTTCCCTTGGGCATGGAAGCACACTGTTGTAGCTAATAACCAAGCGTGGAGGAAGCAGAAGGTTCAAATGGCTCCGAGCACTATGGGACTTAACATCTAAGGTCATCAGTCCCCTAGAACTTAGAACTACTTAAACCTAACTAACCTAAGGACATCGCACACATCCATGCCCGAGGCAGAGAAAATCCCCGACCCCGCCGGGAATCGAACCCGGGAACCCGGGCGTGGGAAGCGGGAACGCTACCGCACGACCACCAGCTGCGGACCTGAGATATCTACACCTACATCCATACTCCGCAGGCCACCTGACGGTGTGTGGCGAAGGGTACTTTGAGTACCTCTATCGATTCTCCCTTCTATTCCAGTCTCGTATTGTTCCTTGGACAGAAAGATTGTCGGTACGCCTCTGTGTAGACTCTAATCTCTCTGATTTTATCCTGATGGTCTCTTCGCGAGATATACGGAGGGAGCAATATACTGCTTGACTCCTCGGTGACGGTATGTTCTCGAAACTTCAACAAAAGCCCGTACCGAGCTACTGAGCGTCCCTCTTGCAGCGGCTTCCACTAGAGTCTATCTATCATCTCCGTAACGCTTCCGCGATTACTAAATGATCCTGTAACGAAGCGCGCTGCTCTCCGTTGGATCTCCTCTATCTCTTCTACCAACCCTATCTGGTACGGATCCCACACTGGTGAGCAGTATTCAAGCAGTGGCTGAACAAGTGTACTGTAACCTACTTCGGTCGCAGGTTCGAATCCTGCCTCGGGCATGGATGTGTGTGATGTCCTTAGGTTAGTTAGGTTTAAGTAGTTCTAAGTTCTAGGGGACTGATGACCACAGTAGTTGAGTCCCATAGTGCTCAGAGCCATTTGAACCATTTTTTGTAACCTACTTCTTCTGTTTTCGGATTGTATTTCCTTAGCATTCTTCCAATGAATCTCGGTCTGGCATCTGCTGTATCGACGATCAACTTTATATGATCATTCCATTTTAAATCACTCCTAGTGCCTACTCCCAGATAATTTATGGAATTAACTGCTTCCAGTTGCTGACCTGCTATATTGTAGCTAAATGATAAAGGATCTTTCTTTCTATGTATTCGCAACACCTACGGTCGTTGTGTGGAGTGTTCCTACGTTGTTGATGTTTCACCATGTCTGTCACCTCAGTTCTTGATTGCTTGCCTCGTGTTGTGTCTTGGTCGGTCGTAGTGTCAGTCATCCCCTACTTGATCGTCTGTCCCGTTTGTCCGTAGTTAGAGATACCTCCAGCGGCTCCCCGCCCGGTGGCTTTGCGTCTCCATTGTATACCGTGCACCACTCGCCGTTCGCTCACGGCTATAACAGATTGCACATAATTTTTCGCACTTTTCAACTGGTCAAGTGTTAATTGGGAGCTCCTCTTCCATGGGAGAAAGTGCTGCTTCCTCAGAATCGGGAATGGTGTTACCACTTGCACTATTTCTCATAACTGTTAGAACAGTCCTCAAAATAAGGTGTGTTGAGCAATACTTGGTCGGATGGAACCCGTCAACTCTCCAGTTACTTTCATCTGCATGTCATTTTACTTGCGATTTCACGAAGTACATCGCCTGTACAGTAAGGCTACACGACTACACATCTCAGCCTGTTGACAAAAGCTGTAGTTATACAGATCTTTATACCAAGACTGGCCATCTTAATGTACACTTGACACAATGTACACAGTGGTAGTGGAGTTTCTTGTCCTCATCTGCCATAACAATGGCTGTTTTATGACACCGCCAAATTTTTAGTAACTCCTTTCATAATAAATCAGATTATTGGCGTCCTAGCATAGAAGTCTCGGAATGGAATGGAAACAAGATTATCCTAAATGCCACCTTCTCACGAATTTTCAGTATATTGTCATCATCTTCTTCTCCTTTTCCTTCTTCATCTTTTTCTTCTCCTTCAACCTCATATTTACTTCTTGCAGGAAACTAACGTGTTTTTGGAATAATATCAATGAGATATTTAAAGATGTGCATCGATTTAGTCTTTTATTATATATAATGCAAATGAACCCTTTTCGTAAAGATTTGCCTAAGTGCAACATCAAGCACTAAATCACATTTAATGTCGGTAACATACTGACACAATGTGCGTTCATTGTGTGTGTGTGTGTGTGTGTGTGTGTGTGTGTGTGTGTGTGTGTGTGTGTGTGTGTGTGTGTGTGGACGGCAGAAGTGGCCGAGCGGTTCTAGGCACTTCAGTCTGGAACCGCGCGACCGCTACGGTCGCAGGTTCGAATCCTGCCTCTGGCATGGATGTGTGTGATGTCCTTAGGTTAGTTAGGTTTAAGTAGTTCTACGTTCTAGGGGACTGATGACCTCAGATTTTAAGTTCCATAGTACTCAGAGCCATTTGAACCATTTTTTATCTCAATTTATTGTGGTTTCCTGGAGTAGATCCCACCAATTACATCATAATGTTGTCGTGTGTCATAGCATCTGATTAATGTGCGTGGAATCGCCTCAACATCTTCAATTTTAATCGTACGTATTACCTACAATCTACAAACGAATCACCTCTGGAAATAAAAGAAGGTATAGCGACTTAATTTAATCTTGCAGTAAATGGGTCACTTCCGGTTTCCTGTGTAGGGTGCTAGCGACATTCTCGTAATTATCTGAAATTATCTTAAAAGTGTTACATAAAGCTGTGTTTCCCAATATCATGAGACATAACTTCAAATGGCTCTGAGCACTATGGGACTCAACATCTTAGGTCATAAGTCCCCTAGAACTTAGAACTACTTAAACCTAACTAACCCAAGGACATCACACACACCCATGCCCGAGGCAGGATTCGAACCTGCGACCGTAGCAGTCCCGCGGCTCCGGACTGCAGCGCCAGAACCGCTAGACCACCGCGGCCGGCTGAGACATAACTGGTAGAAACTGTAGTAATGGTTAAGATCACTACTTGAAACTTCCTGGCAGATTAAAACTGTGTGCCGGACCGAGACTCGAACTCGGGACCTTTGCCTTTCGCGGGCAAGTGCTCTACCAGCTGAGCTACCCAAGCACGACTCACGCCCCGTCCTCACAGCTTTACTTCCGCCAGTACCTCGTCTCACTACTTGTTTATACGTGCCTTAGAGTATATTACAGATCCTACAAAGGTCATAGCACACAATTTCCATCTCTTGGTATGCTACAATTTCCATATCTTGATATGCTACCTCAAGAAAACGAAATAAATGTCAGTAACATTACGAGATTGATAATCTGTCGCCGGCCGGGGTGGCCGAGCGGTTCTAGGCGCTACAGTCTGGAACCGCGCAACCGCTACGGTCGCAGGTTCGAATCCTGCCTCGGTCATGGGTGTGTGTGATATCCTTAGGTTAGTTAGGTTTAAGTAGTTCTAAGTTCTAGGGGACTGATGACCTCAGAAGTTAAGTCCCATAGAGCTCAGAGCCATTTTTTTTTTTTTTGATAATCTGTCACAAAAAGCGAGGAAGCACCGTCATGATGTTCTGCTCTACCTGTGTAAGTAAAGAATTTCAACTTTAACAACATATTAATTCTATATACGACCATCGAATATGAGGACGGACTCAGTTACATAAATCCACGATTTTTCTTTGATACATAAATAAGAGATTATTTAATAATACATTGTGATAAAAAAAAAAAGATTTTCTGATTTCCAATACATGAACGAAGACAGAACACTCGGCAAATTTTAACTTACGAGCCGAAACTGAAAGTGTACCTAGACACCAGTTACAAGTAGCCCTTCTACGTATTTCCGGTGCAGGTTCCTCCATATCTCCTTCAGTCTGCTTCTAGACGAGATATCAATAATACAGCAACAAAAGGCGTTTCTCTTTCTCCGTTTACTTTATTTTGAGCGGCCGACGGATAGGGGAGCAATTCGTGAGAATTCTATGCACCAACTATTCCATTAACTTTGAAACGTGACATGCATAGCTGTAGCAGTGAACGACATACCTCCTTGCAGAGTTTCCGGCGAAACTTGATAGACCAATACGTATGTTAGAATTTATCTTCTTTCGTATAGAAGATTTGTGGAACCGAAGAATATTTTTCCAACATCCTGTACTTCGTGGTGCACGCCAAGTGACAGCTTCCACTCTCGCAGGTATACGTTCAATCAGGTGCTGGAAGGTTTCTTGCGGAATGACAGCCCATTCTTCACGGAGTGTTGCACTGAGGATAGGTATCGATGTCGGTCAGTGAGGACTGCCACGAAGTCGGCACTCCAAAACATCCCAAAGGTGTTCTATAGGATTCATGTCAGGACTATGTGCAGGACAGTCTATTACAGGGATGTTATTGTCATATAACCACTCCGCCACAGGCCGTGCACTATGAACAGGTGCTCGATCGTCTTGAAAGATGCAATCGCCATCCCCGAATTGCTCTTCAACAATGGGAAGTAAGAAGTTTCTAAAAACATCAATGTAGGCCTGTGCTGTGATAGTGCCACGCAAAACAACAAGCGATGCAAGTCCCCTCCATCAAAAACACGACCAAATCGTAACATCACCGCCTCCGAGTTTTACTGTTGGCACTACACACGCCGGCAGATGATATTCACCGGGCATTCGCCATACCCACACCGTGCCATCGAATCGCCACATAGTCTACCGTGATTCGTCACTCCACACAACGTTTTTCCACTGTTCAATCGTCCAATGTTTACGCTCCCTACACGAAGCGAGCCGTCGTTTGGCATTTACCGGCGTAATGTGTGGCTAATGAGCAGCCACTCGACCATGAAATCCAAGTTTTCTCACCTTCCGCCTAACTGTCATAGTACTTGCAGTGAATCTGATGCAGTTTGGAATTCCTATGTGATGGTCTGAATAGATGTCTGTCTATTACACACAAGACCCTCTTGAAATGTCAACGGTCGCTTTTAGTCTGCAGACGAGGTCGGCCTATACCCTTTGTACTGTACGTGTCCCTTCAGGTTTCCATTTCACTATCACATCGGAAACTGTGGACCTGCGGATGTTTAGAAGTGTGGATATCTCGCTTACATACATATGACAGAAGTGTCACCCAATCATCCGACCACGTTCGAAGTCTGTGAGTTCCGCGGAGCGCCCCATTCTGCTCTCTCACGATGTCTAATGGCTACTGAGGTATCTGATGTGGAGTACCTGACAGTAAGTGGCAGTGCAATGCACTTAATATGATACACCTATGTTTTTGGTGGTGTCCGGATGGTTTTGGTCACATAGTGTATGTGTAAATTGTCTTTAGTTGCACTTTGGTGTAGGCAACTGGTCAGTCAACAGACCAACGAAGGTGGATAACGCTGCAGATGAATTGCAAGCAACACTTCGACTGGTTGATCGCATTATTAACTGAAGAAAAACTCAAATGACTTTAAAAGTACTCTTCTCTTTTGGGTCTGCAACAAACTAATGAAGCGACATAAATTCTGGCATTCTTCCATTTATTTCCAACAAACGCAGAGCATTACAAGGTGGCAAACTCGTTACACAGAGTGTTTCACTGTTGCTATTACAGTGTGCTGTCTTCTGACTGCAAAAACAGCTGTGACAATGGTACATTCGCAACTGGAAGTATTGACTGTGTAGTTCCAGAGACGCGTAATGTCTCCCTCATGTGTGTGCGTACCGCGAGGTTGGAGATTGAGATCTGAACGGTACATTTGCGAAAATGGGTTCCATTAAAAGCTTTTCTTTCTAAATCCACTTTACAAGACCTAGAAGCCTGTAATAGGAGTGTCTTGTTATGTTTCTGACTCATTAGCCAGCTACATCTCAGAGAAAACGAGCATGGCGCCTGAAGAGCTGACATCCGCAGGTGCCCGCAGCAGTTTTCGGAAAAAATCAGTTTCCGGTACGTAATTGGAAAACTTTTTCGATTATTCCCTGTTAGTCTCCCTAGGGGAAAGTAAGGAAATGGTGAATGAAGCTTCATCATTAAGCAAAAATAAGCAGTTCTATTTATTCTTTTCTTGTATGTTTCGGACGACCAGTGGTTTATCGGTATTTGCTGCTGCATCGTCGCAGAAATTTTATGCACTGTGATGACGCAGCTTAGCGCCGTTCCCTCACACTTCATCGAATTATTTTTTAGTCCTCCTTACGTTTTGTCGTACCTCAGACGACTTATCAAACAATTCTCGTTTGATTTCTACTATCGTTCGTTAAGTTCCTTGACGGAATATACACATTTTTACTATACAGAGGGACTGGAAGTTTCATATTCTATTTTATGAAACCTTCAGAAAACAGTGGTGTGAAGTATTAAAACAAAGTGGAGAAATTAACTTCCATAGAAAAATCATACTCACCTAAAAGCAAATTCGGTAGCTCTGCAAAAAAAGCCAAAGGTCATTTTTCTTCTTAATGAGGTGGAACTTAACCTCTTACATTTCTTGTTAGAACAGCATGCACAGTCCCGTAACGAAATACGTACACAAGCGACGTAATTAGTTCAGTGAATGAACCACCATCCAGTATAGAGAGGAATTACAAATGTTTTGCAGTTTGAGATCTTAAGATAACTCGTACGTTTAGAGATGTAGCCACGAATTCGTGTCCCTTGACTTAATTTTTCTTTAGATAGTAATCAGCTATTCTATAAAATTGTCTCACTGGAGACGACTAGTATTTAGGCTACAAACCCTGAGCCATATTGCCTCATTCCCGGTTTTGCAGACAATATTCAGTGTTTCTCCACGTTAGACAACAAAGCAGTGTTACGATAAGAATTCCAAATAACTGCGAATTTCTTGTATAAACTGCTCAGACAACAATTTTAGTCTCCAATAGATATTCACAGATTTTGTAAACAGTACTCGCATGATGCCTAACAAATTTCAGTGTTTAAGTAATTTTTAGATCTAGTATTGTAATTTTGCTTAGCATTATTTCTCTTCATTGCGGCAGAAATCTTTCTGGATTATTAACGCACTATGAAGCTTCATTTAAAAGACTAATTAGTTACTACTGCAGATAGAAGACATAGGTGAATTCTGATCACCAAAAATTGCTGGAATTCAGCAGTAACCAAATTTTGTCCTTTGCCAATATTCAGGCTGTAAACATTCATCTGATTGCTGAATTTCCGTAGTGTTATGGATAAGTTAATATACCGTGAGAACACTAAGATTCACAGCGTGATTCTTTTCTTGCTTTCCGAAGGGTATTCAACTCTACGCCAAACTGTTGACAGATAACTGAGAAACAATTATGCCAAAAATCTTCACAGTGTCACTGACATGAGGCTGGGTAAATGAAATTTTGTCTAATTGAACCCAGTAATACTGATCAGTGAATGTTCAACGGAAAGAAAGTAATATTTGACGTCCTCCATGAAGGCATAGCACGTACGCTAATTGTTCTCAAGATAATTGGGTTGTTATGGCCTTCCGTCCGAAGACAGGTTTGATGCAGCTTCCCACGGTAATCAATCCTGTGTAGATCTCTTCATCTCTGTACAACTACTGAAAATCGTAGTTTCTCTTCAAGAAACTGTGTATTACTCTCAAATGACCATCCAAGTGCTCGCCATATCTGTTAGATCCCAAAGTTTTCATTTCTTCTCTCCGAACCTTAATTCCATTCCCATAACTGCTTTTGTTTTCCTTTACTGCTCAATGTACACACTGAATACAACAGAAGATAGCCCGCAGATCTATCTCACTCCCTCCTCACTTACTGCATCCCTTTCATTGTCGTTTGTCTCTTATAACAGCTGACTGGTTTCTATAAATGTTGGAAATAAGCTTTTTCCCCCTGCGTTTTATCCCTGGTACCTTCATTATTTCAAAGAGTGTCGTATAGTCTTTATTATCAAAAAGCTTCATCTACATCTATGAATGCTGTAAACTTAGGTTTGAATTTTTCGTTTTATCTTCTAAAGTAAGTCGTGGGGTAAAGAACCAGAATCCAAAATGACCTTACTCGAATTCGGCTAGACTTGAATTATTCTGAATTTAAAGAGATTTGTGTGTAATTATCATGAATCAATGATAGAAAAAGAGGCGCATTTCTATAGTTCTTTAGAGACGAAATCCTTGTGCTGAATTTAACCAGTGGCGACTGTGATTGGTAGTCGAAACTTTCGAAATATTCGGAGGGACTGGTAGGTAAATTACCTTTTTGTACAGGATCCTAATTTGAATAGGTGCAATAAAATTCGTAGCTCTTATACTACATTCAGTGAGGTAAATGTGAGCTACGTGCTTCTTGGAGCCATATTGTCAGCTATGATGTCTGCCTGTTGAGGAACAAATCGTCTGAAGACAGCAATGATATTGTTGTAGTTTTCATTTACTTTTTCTGTACGTGGCAACATAATGTTTTACTTATGGGTGAATATACATGAAATAATATTAGTTTTCAGACAGTCATTAATCTGTATTCGTTGTTGTTCGATTGTAAGAAATTGTATCGTACAAATTAAGAGACCCGATGTTATTGGGAGTTTGAAAAAGGCGTTTGCCGTCATTAGTGCAACTTAATCTTTAGAAATGATATGGTGGGTTTTGTAATATGTTCTTTATCCAGTGTTACTAGTTAAATAATTATTTTGTATTACAGTATGGTAACAGAAAGACATTATTGAAAGTGGAGCACAGATGAACTGGATTTAGCTGTAACAGTATATTTCAAAGGGGATGACAGATTAAAAGAATGTGTACGTTTATAACATATGCGTAAGCCAACAGTTACTCAAAAATGCTGACAATAAAATAAAAAATGTAAACTGTCATAAAAAAGTTTTGGTTGCCGTAAATTGTTTACAGCGAAGTTGAAAACTGATTGGAAGAGTATATTGTAGCATTTGAAGAGATGTTCGGTTTAATGATGTCGACCACGATAAAATTTGCATTCGAAAATGCAAAAGAAAGAGCATTTCCTCACATTTTCAGTGTAGAAGAAGCCACGGCAGGCAAAAAGTGAGCCGAAAGTGTCCATTCAAGAAATACAGCGAAATCCAAGTGAAATGCTGAAGGCTCCAAATAAAACTTTCAAGGCCTAACCAAGGAGCCTATGAGCTGAGGAGCAGTTCACGCTATAAAGAAAAAAAAAAGAGATAAAACGTTTTATTCCAGTGCTTCAAAAGTGATGTAAGAACTAAAACAGGGATCATTCCTTAAACTTAGAGTAATATACTTTCCTTTAAGTCAGTGTCGTAGTTTATAAGGGTGGTACAATTTATACGCCCACTGGTACAAATTAGGAAACAGATCCCGAATTTGCAACAGTTGTAGGTATTCAGAGAAACAAGTTTGATGTGCTTATTTTTATTACAATTTCCAGTCTTTAATCAGATATGATGAACAACATCCGGTAATTGAAGATGTCATTGTTTAAATATTTTCGTAATTTACTCCTTAGTCTATAGTAAATAAAATTTCAAAAGTAGTACGATTTAGGTAACTCTCCCATTTAATGATGTGGGAGCCACATTAATGTGGAATGGAATATAATCATCCTTGTAGAAAAGTAGAAATATTTTATGAATGTTAAAATGTGTTTACTGTGTGCAAGGTAGTTGGCCTTAGTAAATGGTGAGTTTTACTCAAAAATCGTAATACTTTCCTTCGTCCTCGCCAGTTTCTAAGCAGTCAGGCAAAGTTATTAATTCAGGACTGGATGACTATCGTGAGTTAGCAGCTACAGTGGGAATAACTATTCGCTTCTCATAATTTTGCATCATCTCTTTAAGCCAATAACTTGTACTCAGTTTGCATAACTTCATACTCTGAAACTGGTCAACAAATCACATACTTCTAAGAATAATAAGCTCGACTTCTAAGAATAATAAGCACGTGAAGGACATAAGAGGTTCGTCACATATCCTTCCACCACGACCACGTGCTCTCTAAGTTATTAGCAGTTAATTTTAACCATGGTAAGAGAACACATCTTTTCTACCTAATCAACGCGCAGGTCGCCGAAGTGGCGCCAAATCGAAAGACCTGCACCAGGCGAACGGTCTACCCGACAGGAGGCCCTAACCACACGACATTTCCATTTCTACCTAAATTTAATGAGCCATCGTGCGCCTGTCTAAAATGAATTTTGGGGTTATTATATTAACTTTACGTAAATGGTAGATTGTGGCCAACCATGACCACGTGCTCTCTAAGTCAATGACCTTCATGAGACCTATTAGGTGCTTCCTCGACCCTGTGATACTAACTGTAACAGATAATGAAAGAGCAATTAGTAAGCGAGATCGTTACGCGCATATATGGACGACTTTTGGCCATCACGAGTTCTACGTTTTTTGCCTTTGTATGTGGTAGTGAAGAATTCACGGGGCGCAACAGTTCACTCCCCCCTGTTGCTTCGGCACTAAACTCTTGATTATTCCACACTTTCAATTTTCTTTCAGCCAGGTCACTATTTGCTAATTGTTGAATGCATCTCTTGTGTAAATCAGGCATGCAAATCTGATTTTGTTGACCGTCTAGTCCTCCATACCCTGATGAAACGGTCTATGTCTACTGTTCTATTCATATTGTTTATGTTCTGTTAGGTATATAATAAAGCCTGAATCGAAGCCGTAAAAGATGTCTGTAAAGTAGTGACAGGATCATGGTATATAACAAGTCAGTACTGTAACTTTCAATGAGCTAAAGTTACCCACACCATTTAGCCACTTCCTTGTCCCATCATTTAATCGACTCATGAAAGAGACAAGTAACGGTCTCGAGCTGTATAGGAATTGATAAGTATAAGAAATACTGACTCCTCACCTCGTATCTAGTATCTGCACTGCTGACGACGTTAACTTCTAGTCGAGCCCGTATGCCTATTATGAATTCAATCAAATTCTTAGTCTTATTCCGTTGTGTCGCAAAAATTTTTGTTAAATCATTCTTTTGTTTTATGCATTCCAAGTATTGCATCATTATTGCTTCGATCGGCATACAAATGACCAAAGAGCATGCGTGTGAGTCGTGTGTGACTGAAAACGAATAGACAGCACTTTCATCGAATTAGTGTTCATGAGATTAATTTTCCCTCCAAGAAAAGAGTTCACAAACGAGAGAAGTTTTTCGATTTTCGTCCATTTTCTTTTCTATAAGGTGATCTTTGAGGTCATTCCCTTTGTATATGCGTTCTATACATTCCTTCCACCTTTCAGCCTTCCCTGTTTTTGATTAACAGCTGCTTGCCATCAGAGCTATTGATAATCATATAGCTGCTTCAGTTTTCTCCAATGGTTTCTTTAAGTGTCCTATTTTCACGCATCCTTCTACAGCTTTGCATTTCTCCTCTTTGCATAAATGCTTTGTCATTTTGAACTTCCTGTCTCACTAATATTAGACGTTCATATTCTCTTTTGCCTGTTTTTTAAGCGTTTTTATATTTTCTTTTCAGTTAAATTCATTATTTGGCGTGTTAGCCCCACCTTTCTGTGGGCCTTGTCTTTGTAGCTAGTTGTTTCTTTGTAGCCTTTAGTTTATCCTCTGCCGAAGTTACCCATTCGTCTCCCACTTAAAGTTAACAGTTGCGTAATGCTTTCGTTGAAACTGTCAAACATGTTCGGTGCTTTAACTTATCCAGATCCCACATTCTTAATGTACAATACCTTCAGTTTTATGCTGCGGATTATATGCAATAAACTCTGGTTAGAGCCAATACCCGCCATTGGAAAAGTTTTGCAATTGTATTATCTATATGAAACCTTCCATTCTGCTCCAGGTGCACAACCTTCCTTCATCATACTTTAGCAAAGTACTAACAACAATTAGACTGGGCTCAGTGCAATATTCTGCCAGGTGGCTTGTATGTCACCAATACATTAATAAATACAATTATAAAGGACAACGTTTCTAAGTATTCCATCTATTGTAGTTTCTCTACCAGCTGCAATGAATTAATATGACAATGTTCTATGCGCTGTTATAGTTGGACCAAGGGAAATCTATATGACGAAATACAAAAGACACGTATTACGATTACTTGGGCAACGGTGAACTCGTGATCTATTTGCCCCCATTGCGAAAAGGAAAGAAAAATGTGGACTACAGAAAGTTTCGCGCTGTCTTGCGTTTCCCATTTGCGCTGTGTACACCAACAGGTTCCGCCAGCCGCCTTGCGCAGCACGACACTGCACCGAGCTGGCCTTATCGCTAGCTGCCACCCGTCTCCGTAGCCAAAGCCGCTTACGCACTCTTTTGCCGTGGCACTCGAGTCGGAGGTAGACGGTATGGAGAAAGTTTTCATCGCCGTCTGGAAGCCACCACAACAGCATGGGAGGTGATAGCCCAAAGTCCCTGATCACCATTGTTAGTAAAACACTAGTGCTCATGGAGCATGGGCATGTTTTTGCATGATTTGCAGTACGATTTTTGGACATATAATGTGTTCAAACACAATGCATTACCTCGAAGAAAACGATCTTTTGACATACAGTCATCACGGATTGAGAAAATATCGTTCCTGTGAAACACAACTAAGGCTTTATACTCATGAAGTAATCAATGCTATCGACAGGGGACGTCAAATTGACTTCATATGTCTAGATTTCCAGAAGGATTTTGACACCGTTCATCACGTTCTAATCAAATTGTGTGTCTATGGATTCGTAAGGTCACATTTTGCAATAATTGACGGAAAGTCATCGAGTAAAACTGAAGTGACATGCTACGTTCCCCACGATGTGCTATAGGCATTCTGCTGTTCCTAATGTGTATGAATAATTTAGAAGACAACCTGAGCAGCCATCTTGGACTGTTTGCAGATGATGCTGTTATTTACCGCTAGTAAAGTCATCACAAAGTCAAAACCAATTCCAAAATGATATAGAAAAAATATTTGTATGGTGCGAAAAGCGGCAATTGATCCTAAATAACGGGTTGTGTGAAGTCATCCACATGAGTTCTAAAATGAATTCATTATATTTCGGCTACACGATAAATCACGCAAATATAAAGGCTGTCAAATCAACCGAATACCTACAGATAACAGCTACAAACAACTTAAATTGGAGTGATCACAAAGATAATGTTGTGGTAAAGGTGAAGCAAAGACCACGTTTTACTGGCAGAGCACTTTGAAATGCAACAAATCCAGAAAAGAGACTGCTTCCATAAACTTGTCTGTCTGCTAGAACACTGCTGTGCGGTATGGGATCCTTACCAAATAGGACTGATGCAGGACATCGCAAAAGATCGAAAAAGGGCAACTCGTTTTGCATTAGCGCGAAGTAGGGAAGAGAGTGACACAGATATGTGAGTCGGGGAGCCAATTATTAAAACGAAGGCGTTTTTGTTTGCGGAGAGGCCTTTCCACAACATTTTAATTTCCAAGTTTTTCTTTCGGATGCGAAAATATTTTCTTGACACCCAAATCCAAATACGTAAAAAGAAATCATAGTCGTAATAAAATAAGAGAAAGCAGAGCTTGCACGAAAAGATTTCACGGCCGCTAAGTAATGTTAAACTGGTTCGATGAGCCTCTGACAGGAATTCGAGTGTGACTCTTATGCAGATGTGGATCTACACCTACGTCTACGTGATTTACTCTGCTGTTCACAATAAAGTGCCTTGCAGAGGGTTCAATGAACCACCTTTTAAGCTGTCCCTCTACCGTTCCACTCTCGAACGGAACAAGGGAAAAACGAGCACTTAAACTTTTATGTGCAAGTCCTGACTTCTCTTATTTTATCGTGATGATCATTTCTCCCAATGTAGGTGGATTCCAACAGAATGTTTTCGCAATCGGAGGAGAAAACATGATTGAAATTTTAGGAGAAGATCCCGTCGCAACGAAAAACGCCTTTGTTTAATGATTGCCACTCCAATACAGTTGTCATGTCCGTGGCACTATCTCCCCTAGTTCACGATAATACCAAACGAGCTGCCCTTCTTTGTACTTTTTCGATGTGATCCGTCAGTCCCATGTGATGCGGATCCCCACCGCACAGCAATACTTCAGAATAGGGCGGTCAAGCGTGGTGCAAGCAGTCTCTTTAGTAGACTTGTTGCACCTTCTAAGTGTTGGCCGGTCGGAGTGGCCGAGCGGTTCTAGGCGCTACAGTCTGGTGCCGCGCGACTGCTACGGTCGCAGGTTCGAATCCTGCCTCGGGCATGGATGTGTGTGATGTCTTTAGGTTAGTTAGGTTTAAGTAGTTCTAAGTTCTAAGGGACTGATGCCCTCAGAAGTTAAGTCCCGTAGTGG
Source organism: Schistocerca nitens (assembly GCF_023898315.1). Classification (NCBI taxonomy): domain Eukaryota; kingdom Metazoa; phylum Arthropoda; class Insecta; order Orthoptera; family Acrididae; genus Schistocerca; species Schistocerca nitens. The sequence goes on along the minus strand of NC_064622.1, from coordinate 180,810,596 downwards.
TCAGAGCCATATGAACCTTTTCTGCCAATGAACCGCAGTCTTTAGCTGGTTGTTATAATGTTGGTGGTGAGCAGTGCAAATATTGGTGACGTTAACATCGAGGATCTCTTAAGGCTGTCGTGAGGAATAATTTACGCACCGTAATTGGAATGAACGATTACTATCATAATTATTAAAAACGCAGTACTGCAACTAGACGAATTTGTCGTTACCACAAACACTATTCATTTATATTCATTGGCGAGAATGGAATATGCTATGATACTCCACGAATGCCATGATCGAACGATACCAAAATGATATTCCAGCGCCGGCCGGTGTGGCCGTGCGGTTAAAGGCGCTTCAGTCTGGAACCGCGTGACCGCTACGGTCGCAGGTTCAAATCCTGCCTCGGGTATGGATGTGTGTGATGTCCTTAGGTTAGTTAGGTTTAAGTAGTTCTAAGTTCTGGGGGACTTATGACCACAGATGTTGAGTCCCATAGTGCTCAGAGCCATTTGAACCATTTTTTTGATATTCCAGCATTTCGGTGTCAGTGGAATAGGTTGATTAACAAGTTATCCTTATGCGGCCTTAATTTCTGTACAGAAGCAAGCCGTTTCTACAGATGAAAAACTGTGTGAAAACATGATGGCGCTTAGGTTTGTCTACCTTTATTCGAACTATTCAGATGAAGATATTAACACGAGATGCTGTTCGTGGACAAAGGTCGATTCATTGGCCTGAGGGACATGGGAATATCATACCGACAGATCGCACAGACAGATGGCTACAGTGAAAAGACTGCGGGACGAGTGGTAGTGTAGATGACAGTGTGGCCGGACGTGTGAATTCCAAAGGAACCAAACTTCAGAGGTCAGCGGTCCCTAGACTTTCACACTACTTACACTAACTTAAACTAAGTTATGCTAACAACAACACACGCACCCATGACCGAGGGAGGACTCGTACTCCGGTGGGAGGGGCCGCGCAGTCCGTGAGATGACGCATTAAACCGCGCGGCGACGAAACGTGGAAACAAGCGTAAGCACAGGTGCTTCCAGAAGGAATCGTAGGATTATACGACTGTCTATGGTGAATACACGGGTGATAATAGCCGAAATCCGGTCGGAGGCTCGCGGTGGTGTAAGCATGAAGCTTTTCGACTTTCCGTGATTCGTTTACCAGTGACAACACACCGCAGAGCACTGAGACTAACAGGATGTAGAACTAGAGTAAAATGAGACAGTGAGTGGTATTCTTCTGTGGTTCTTATCGATAAGTTCCGCTTCTGTCGGAGACGATTAATTTCAAGGTAACGTGTCCATAGACAGTGGAAAGGCCATTGGAAACAGCGATTTTCGAAACCCACACCTCTCCCATTCTTTGATTCATGGTGTGGGGAAATACTGGATACAACAACAGGCGTGATTTGATAATTGCTGAATGGAAACAAAATTCTCCCCGGTATATGACAAGAATGGTATATTCTGCTATGATTCTCTTCATGACCATGATACCAAGTAGCATATTCCAGCAGGATAATGCAATACCTCACAGTGTCTTTCAGCTATGGCAGGAAATTCTCCAGGCGTGAGATATCTATAAAATTCTACAAATGTTATGCGAAAGAACTTTCTCTAATTTTAGTGGAAGTTTTTCGTAGATCACTGGATCAAGGAAGCTTACGTAGCGACTGGAAAAAAGAGCAGCTCAACCCCGCTTTCAAGAAGGATCGTAGGACAGGAGCACATAATTATGTACCTATATCGTTGACGTTGATCTGTTACACAATTATGGAACATATTTTTGGTCAAGTATTATGATGTTTTTGGATAACTAAAACCTCCTCTGTAAAACTCAGCGTGGATTCCGCAACTAGAGGTATTGCGAAACTCAGCTCTCTCTGGTCCTCCATGACATTCATAGCTGTTTAGACAACAGCGCTCAGGTTTATGCTGTGGACCTTGACTTCAGGAAAGCATTTGACACCGTCCCGCACTTCCATTTAGTGAAATAAAACGAGCTGATAAAATAGCTCCATATTTGGCAGTTATATACAACCACTCGCTCACTGAAAGATCCATACCTAAAGACTGGAAAATTGCTCAAGTCACACCAATACCCAAAAAGGGAAGTAGAAGTAATTCGCTGAATTACAGGCCTATATCACTAACGCCGATCTGCAGTAGGGTTTTGGAAGATATATTGTATTTGAACATTATGAAGTACCTCGAAGAAAACGATTTATTGACACAAAGTCAGCACGGTCTCAGAAAATATCGTTCTTGTGAAACACAACTAGGTCTTTATACTCATGAAGTAATAAGTGCTATCGACAGGGGATGTCAAATTGATTCCATATTTTTAGATTTCCAGAAGGCTTTCGACACCGTTCCTCACAAGCGTCTTCTAACCTAACTGCGTGCCTACGGAGTAACGCCTCAGTTGTGCGACTGGATTCGTGATTTCCTGTCATAAAGGCCACAGTTCGTAGTAATAGACGGAAAGTCATCGAGTAAAACACAAGTAATATCCGGCGTTCCACTAGGAAGTGTTATAGGCCCTCTATTGTTCCTGATCTATATTAACGACATAGGAGGCAATCTGAGAAGCCGTCTTAGATTGTTTGCAGATGATGCTGTGATTTACCGTCTTGTAAAGTCATCATCAGGTGATCGAAACGACTTGCAAATTGATTTAGATGAGATATTTCTATGGTGCAGTAAGTGGCAATTCACCCTGAGTAAAGAAAAGTGTGAAGTTATTCACATGAGTACTAAAAGAAATCAGCTAAATTTCGATTACGCAATAAGTCACACAAATCTGAAGGCTGTAAATTCAGCTAAATACTTGGGGATTTCAATTACAAATAACCTAAATTGGAACCATCACATAGATAATATTGTGGGTAGAGAAAGTCAAAGACTGCGATTCATTGGCAGAACACTTAGAAGATGCAACAGCTCTACTAAAGAGACTGCTTACACCACGCTTGTCCGCCCTATTCTGGAGTGCTGCTGTGGGGTGTGGGATCCGCATCAGGTGGGACTGACGGATGACATCGAAAAAGTACAAAGAAGGGCAGCTCGTTTTGTATTATCGCGAAATAGGACATATAGTGTCAGAGACATGATACGTGAATTGGAGTGGCAATCATTAAAACAAAGGCGTTCTTCGTATCGACAAGAACTTCTCATGAAATTGCAATCACCAGTTTTCTCCTCCGATTGCGAAAACATTCTGTTGGCATCCGCCTACATAGGGAGAAATGATCATCACGATAAAATAAGAGAAATCAGGACTCGCACAGAAAAATTAAAGAGCTCGTTTTTTCCGCGTGCCGTTCGAGAGTGGAACGGTAGAGAGACAGCTTGAAGGTGGTTCATTGAATCCTCTGCCAGGCACTTTATTGTGAATAGCAGAGTAATTACGTAGATGTAGAAGTAGATATAGCTTACCTAATATCGGAACAAATTTACGAGTGGATAGAAACCTTTCTTACAGACAGAACTTAATGGAACAAAATAGACAGATGTAAGGTCAGTTTCCTGAGTACCCTAAGGATGTATGATAGAACCGTTACAATGTACTGGGTGATCAAAAAGTCAGTACAAATTTGAAAACTTAATAAACCACGGAATAATGTAGATAGAGAGGTGAAAATTGACACATATGCTTGGAATGACATGGCGTTTTATTAGAACCAAAAAAAAAGAAACAAAGTTCACAAAATGTCCACCCCATATTGCTAGACGCGTTAAAGATCTCTTGCGCGCATCGTTTGGTGATGATCGTGTGCTCAGCTGCCACTTTCGTCATGCTTGGCCTCCCAGATCCCCAGACCTAACTCCGTGCGATTATTAGCTTTGGGGTTACCTGAAGTCGCAAGTGTATCGTGATCGACCGACATCTCTAGGGATGCTGAAGGACAACATCCGACGCCAAAGCCTCACCATAACTCCGGACATGCTTTACATGCTGTTCACAACATTGTTCCTCGACTACAGCTATTGTTGAGGAATGATGGTGGACATATTGAGCATTTACTGTAAGGAACATCATCTTTGCTGTGTCTTACTTTGTTATGCTAATTATTGCTATTCTGATCAGATGAAGCGCCATCTGTCGGACATTTTTGAACTTTTCTATTTTTTTTTTTTGGTTCTAATAAAACCCCATGTCATTCCAAGAATGTGTGTCAATTTGTACCTCTCTATCTACATTATTCCGTGATTTATTCAGTTTTCAAATTTATATTGACTTTTTAATCACCCGGTATATAAGTGATCCAATAGAAAGCATCGGAAGCTCTCACTTTTAAAGAACTGTAGACGCTTCCTACTATATCATTTACATGGACTGTAACGTTCCTGTCTATAAGAACTGTCCCGTCCTGTCCTCTCGTGTCTATAAAAAAAGTAGCAACGCCAGAAGACAATATCGATTTGCAGAATGACAAATAGAGGAACGATGAATTGTACAGGACAGGCGGTTGACCCTGAACGTAAATAAATGTAACAAATTGCGCATACATAGGCAAAGAAATCCACTGCTGTATAACTACACTGGGCAGCTGACCATGAACGTAAATAAATGTAATATATTGGGCATTCCTAGGAAAGAAATCCATTACTGTACAACTACACTATTGACTAAAAAGTGGTGGAAAGAGTATTTACCGTAAAATATCTATCAGTATCTATTCAGAGCGACCCGAAGTTGAATGATCACATAAAACAAATAGTAAGAAAAGCAGACGCCAGACTAAGATTCGTAGGAAGAATCTTAGCGAAATGTAACTCGTCCAAGAAAGAACTGGCTTACGAGGCGCTTGTTCAACCAATGCATGAGTATCGTCCATCAATCTGGGACCCTTACGAGGACGGCATGATAGAAGAATTGAAAAAGATCCAAAGAAGAGCGGCGTGTTTCGTCGTAAGATCGTTTAGTCCGCTCTAGATCGTTACAGGGATGCTCAGAATATTCCAGTGGCGGACGCTACAAAAGAGGCATTGTGAATCACAGAGAAGCTTGCTTTTGAAATTTCGAGATCACAATCCAGGAATAGTTGACAACATTTTACTTTCTCTCACATGCATATCGCGAAATGACCACTACGAGAAAATTTGAGAAATTAGTGCTAATATAGAGGCTTACAGAAAATCATTCTTTTAACATGCCATTCGCTAGTGGAACATTGATAGGAGATCAGTTATTGGTAAAAGAAGTACCCACCGCTACACGCCGTTAGGTGGCTTGCCGAGCATGATGTACATGTAGATGAAGAATGTATTCGTGCGTGTGGGTCACACCTCATACCAAGCTTAATAGCTGATATCATTTCCGAACCGAATGGAAGTTTAGTCACCTCCACAAGGTTGATAAATATCGGACTGTTGTTTCACGGAGTAACAGTTCCCATTTTCTTCAGTGTATTAGATACGGAAACCGTCGAAGCTGCGTCCAGGCAAAATGTTTTCACCAGGCAATGAATCAATTGCAACGTAAGTGTCGCCACAAACACACGTAGCTTGGTCGACCAAGTATATGTACACTTCTGACATCGTGGGCGTGGGAGCGATCTGTTGTATTAAGAACACTGAGTGAATTCTCAACTGCCAAGATCGCTAATTTTAACTATCTTGGCAGCTGAAAATTTATTCAGTATTCAACCCCTATGTAGATGCGCGTTTTGACACTTGTAAGGATGGACTAAGGGATATCCTTTGATGCGACCAAATACTTGAACATTATCGATTATAGCGCTTTAATGCAGACAATGCGGTCTATATTACACGCTTGTCGTCGTTGGTTGAAGTGTGCGCTGTATGCATGACTAATTACACCAAATTCCGTTCTTAAACAGTTGTTACCTTGCAATCATAAATTCTGCAACGACCTGCGGTGAAATATGACGCGGGCTGTGACGCTTCATCGATCATTAGCCTGCTTTGCTTCCTTTTATATCGCAACCATACTAGCAACAAATATGCATATTCATATTCATACTTCTTGTTTCTGCATTCCCAGCTCTTCACGCTCTTGGGAACCTACACACTCGTTTGTCTCGGGGTTGTAATACAAGACTGTACTAATATTTGGGATGTAAATTACATTTCACACTAAGACAGCCAACAGAGTTCTTCTATACAAAATGCTTTTTTGAAGCATTAAACAGTAGAGGAGCTCAACATTGTATGAGGAAGAGCAGATTTCTTTTTCAAAGTAATTTGTTTCGTGACTGATGGTAATGCAGCGGCTCAGTGGATACGTGACACACTACAAACCCGAAGATCTCCTGTTTCGTCCGCAGTGAACACTTACATCCCCTTACAAAAATGATTCATGTATGTGACATATAGCGAGCTACAACATGGTTCATGGTCCATATAAAATTCTAGAAGCTCATGTAACAGACTGGATAAGTTAGTTCGATAACCAAGGATATACCACTCTAACAGGACAATTTTTAATAAAGAACATGTGACGCTACAACGCAGTCCTTGCTATGAATTTTTTCGCTTACTTAACACATGAAACTGTTTGTATACGATGTATTGTCTAGTGTAAATATGTATTGTACATTCTATGTTTAAAAAAATGGCTCTGAGCACTATGGGACTTAACATCTATGGTCATCAGTCCCCTAGAACTTAGAACTACTTAAACCTAACTAACCTAAGGACATAACACAACACCCAGTCATCACAAGGCAGAGAAAATCCCTGACCCCGCCGGGAATCGAACCCGGGAACCCGGGTGCGGGAAGCGAGAACGCTACCGCACGACCACGAACTGCGGATTACTATGCTTAAATTATGTAATATTTAACACTGGCAAGTCAGGGCATATTTAGTTTAACGTTGAAGTCAGAGAGATTGTTTTGACGTGCCGCTGGGCGCGGGAGCGCGCCAGCGGGCAGTAGTAGCAGTGACGCCGTGCTCGGAGTAAGACGTACAGTCGAGTGCTGGTATTCCTAGCTGTGTTACATCTAACGGCTAGTGTGTGGACCTAGGTACGACGGGAAAGTAATGGTCGGCATATCTGGAAGAATGTCCGTGCAAATTATTATGGATTAATGGGCATAGTGCAGAAAAAACGAGGGCTTAAATGTGAAGCGCACTGTGAGCCCAAGTCGCAACAGTAAAAGCCCGCTGCCACATTGTGTCGCCGCCGTGGACTTCGTCGATCCACCGACAACGAGGGAAGTAAGATCTACGTAATTTTTGTAGGATAAAATTGTAGAAGGCTTGCCAGTGACTGTGTTTTTCTCTGAAGTTAAACAATTAATAACAAGCACTTTATAATCGAAGTGTTGCAGTTACATTCCACCCGACAATAACACCAAGTAGGTTGCTCCCGATCATTACGTTATTGAACCGAGTGTGTCACGCCATTATCAAGCGAAAGTATGTCAATTATCAAATTAGTTGCATAGACAGTGAAGAGTAAATTTCACACTGTTTTGAACGGTTGGTTATCGTAGTTAATTGTTGCACTTAATAAGCTCACGCCAACCGTAGTAACGTAATAAGACTGAAATAATACATTTGATTATTAAGATTTATTTCAATGCATATTCAGCTGAAGTTAGTTCAAGGATATTTCATGAAACTCTGAAGCTTATTCCACCTGACAACCGCCCAATTAATGAATTATTATCATTCAAAAGATAGTTAATCAATTATTGGCAATATATTTCATTATCAGTAGATTAAACTGTGCAAAGTACGTAATTTTAAAGACAGAATGACAGTCCATCATTCAAAATCTCGACAGATAATTATCTGTGTTGTCAGCATTGCACTTATCTGACAAATAATGAACAAAATAGTTATCAAAATACTTATTGAAAGTTAACCATTAATGTGTAAGTGTAATTAGATTGTTATGACATTATTTTATATGACTACTGAGCTTAAAACAGCACTTACGTAAAAGTTCCCGTTCAAGCTGCCGCGCTACAAACAGGTAAACTTTATTTTTGACACAATTATTCACGTACTTAACAGTACTGTCGCTCATCAGTTGAGATGGCGACAGATTTTTTAATTGCTTTTACAACTTAATCATTTCTTTCGGCAAAATTTCCACTGGCAAAATTTATTTCCAAATTATTTCCATTATTTACTCATTCAATAACGATCAAGTTATAACGTCTCCTGTTTCCCGCGGAATAATAATTATTTACTTCGGATTCGGATGCCTTATCCCGCTTCGGGTCAAAATTCATAATTCACGCTCATTGTTAACTTGTAATTTCGCAAATCCCGGGAAGCAGGGGGGTGTTATAAGGAGTGGTGATTAAACCAATCCTTAGGTTGTGACATCATTGCGTTTTATTGATTTTACTGGACTGTATCAGGAAATCATAAATTTCGATGTATTTCTTCCCATATTCAAATCTAATTTGGAGGTATTTCATATCCATTGAATTTTTTAATGCAAGGCGTCCAAAGCTACATCCTTTAATTGCAATGTTTTCTAAATCCGGATTTAAATGTAAACCAAACTTCAGTTCGAATATTCCTCTATCAGTTTTTGCAGAATACGTTTTACATATTCTTCATAATAAGCAATCATAATCTGCTCACTCGGATCAAGATTGTACATCAGGTATATATCTTTGTGTTTTTCAATGCCCATATTTTCACTTATCTGTCTGTAGTTCATGGTAGTAATTTTAACTAATATTTTCAGCAAAGTGGAAGTTTAGGCGCAGTATTATTTCAAAACGGATAACTTCAAACAATTTTGATATTTTGTAGTCAATCTTCAGGTATTGAAACGTCCCCTTTTATCAATTTATATATAGACTGTGCTTATACTGACACACAGTATTTTTAGCGCAACGCAATCTGACTTTCAAAATTCCCTACAAAAGAATGGCCCTGACTAACATTAAACTATACCTTTCACAAATCACGTACCACACAAAAATCTTCGCTGCTCAAGCTACTGCAATACAGCGAGCGCCACTACTGCCAGCTAAATAAAAGATTCAAACTATGGAAGGCACTAACTACTGATAGGGATAGTTAGCAAGTGAAAGATATTAATAGAGAACAAACAATGTATTTACCTTGATATCATCATATATATAGCAGTTCATGACAAATTACAAAACTCCGCCATCTCTCTCCCCACATCCACCACTGCTGGCGGCTCACCTCCAACAGCGCAACGCTACGCGCTGTTCACAGCCAGCTGCCTAACACTACAATGGTTGAGTATTACAACAATGCAAAGCAGCCACAGACTGCACACAGCACAGCCAGTGATTTTTTTTATACAGAGGTGGCATTACCAATAAAAAAACCTAAACAGCCTACTTACATAGCCCCCAGGCTCCCTACAAAAAAATTTTACAAATTTTTTTGGGCACTGGCCAATACATATTTGTTAAAATTTTTCATAATCGTAATTACAATAACAAAGAAATCAAATGCACACACTTATTGATACAATGTTGGTCAAAAGCTAAAATTTTCTTACAGTCCATAAAGACAGTCCTGATCATTCATCACATTGCAGTGTTTTTCTCAAAGTCTGAGCAGTAAAAGAAAATGCACACGGAAGTAGTGGATTTCCATGGAGTCTTGAAGAAGTATCGTTGTCCTTCCAACGGAAAGACAGTGCTGACTCTCGACATGCAGACAGGTCATGGGCCACAACAGAGCAAACCCACAGCGGAGTCAGTCGAAGTTTTGAAGAGTATTAGTGGGTAGGTCATCACAGAGCAGACCCACTGTAGTCCTGGTAGAGATTACGGTATTGGTGGGCCACCAAAGATGCAGACCCACTGTAGTCCTTGTAGAGATGGCCAGCAGCCATCTGTTGTGACTATGCAGGTGCACAATCACCATTGAAGGGTCTTGCGGATAATAGAGCAAGTCCATAACCACCACTTGTGCACTCACAAAGTTTTTGAATTGTCCTGAGAACCAGCAATGCTGTTAACCAGTCCCTTGCTGAATTATTAACACACGTGCAAACACTAACAGTCCCTACTTCTCACATATTGTCCATATACTATGACCAATAGAAACGTGTGCAGTGAAATGTAACTTACAAGTTACTTAATTTGATGACCTGGTGTCAATTACAATTTTATAACAGAAGAATACAATTACAAAGGTACAAAATACATCATTAAAGAACATAACAATACAGATAACATTTGTAGTACAGGTTTTACAATAGAATAGAAATAAACATATACATCAGTGTTACAAAAATAATGACATAAGTACATACATAAAGATCAGAATAAATTTTGAAACATCAACTTCACACATGAGCATTAAAACAAAACAGAATAAATAATGTCTAAACATCTTTACAAAGAAAATAACATATTATTAATGCAAATTATATTTGAGGATAACAGTATTCCTCATCATAGTGAATGTAGCTTAGTATTAGAAGAGAAAAAAAATTCTATGAAACAGTACACAGAGACAGGAAGAAAACAAATACAAATGGGTACACAAACACATAGTGGGATAACACAAGGAAAGGACAGGGTTTCTTTTACTGCAGTATTTTGCAAACAAAACTTTCTTTACTTCTCGGAGATCTCCCTTCGTTCCTCATTATTTCCAAAAAGTCCTATCAATACCTGCTTTCTCTACTCTGTTCATATTTCTTTCAAAATAATTACGGATCATTGTACAATACTCATTTTGGCCCAAAACGTTTTCATATACCTTCAATGCATTTCTTTCCATTCATCACCACTAGTTTCTTATATAGTCTACCCCCTCTTAAGCTAACTTAAATCTACTGAGCTCAGATGCTAAACTAAGGGACGAGGTAATGCAGCAGCACATAAAACAATTAACACAAACAGCAATGACAAAAAAGTGCAGATTTGCAAAGGAAGCAACATTTTAGAAATTAGCGAAGCAATTGCAATATTACGACTAATATAAGGCAATGTGCAGCAAACAAGAAAAATAAATCTGGCTTAGCAGAGTAACACAAATTAAAATTCAGTAGCACTATGCCTGGCAAACAGCATAACTTATACCTAAACATGACAAAGTTCAAGCAGAAAAAGTATTTCACTAAAAATGGCCATGTCTAATACCTATGTCACATCTTAACACTAGAGTGATGCATCACAATTTATTCTACAAAAGAAATTAACAAGTACTTGAGAAGAAAACTATGATTGCAGTTCCTGTGAAGGTAAATGTCTTTTTGTGCTCCCTCATTTTTTTTGAAAAAAATTATTATTTACTCGATCTGTAGACAGAAAATATTTATATTAGTACATCTATAAAATTTTATTTTAACCAATGCTGCAGTACAGCTAGAAACTAGATATCAAATGAAATAAGTAATTACGCAAACCAAAGCATAAAAATATCATTCAATAGTCATGTGACATTTCATAAGTTAATAGACTTTCTCTCAACTCTCGTAGAAAGACGCTTGTCATAATCAGGTGTGCAGATGTAAAAATATTTCTCGTCATTTCATTAGGCACTTCTGTAAATATCATAAATTAAGAGCTCCACAGTGTCAACATATGTTTTCAAGTTCGACCGTGTCGTTTTTGCGATGCTCTCTACAAAGGAACGTCAATAGCGAGGATAATGGCCTCCCTTTTTTTTTCTACCTGTGCCGCTGAAAAGGGCTCGCAATAATGGCTTTTTCTCCAGGCGTCTGACACACCTGGCCGCTCACAACGAATTACTTCACGGTCACTTACCTTTCTTAACGAAATATTTACGACAGCAGTTTTCGCTACAGCGACAGTCTCATATAAAAATTTCATAGGTCAAGAATTTGCGTTACAAATCTGTAGAAACAAAATCGTATGAATATAACAGTGTCCAAAAAATTTTCGCCAGCATTGTGATACATTCACGCATTTACACACATTTCATAACTCTTAAAGTACGATTCTCGGTTTACAACATCCTTTTTCACCAGTCAGAGTCCCTACCTTCTATTCATTATTCATATACATATAAACACGTAATCACATTCCTTATATAGCATCATCTTATTGATCATAAACATACCGCAACAGCGTAATACACATCATCGTCGAAAAAATAACATCATAACACCTCAGTCAAATCTCAAAATCGTCGTAGCTTCCTCCAATAATTTCAAAACCTAAAAAAATTCTCTCCTCATGTCAAAAGTGTCATCTGCCTCAAACGTACTTTAAAATCATGATCCCATACCAAATACATCATTAAAAGCTCTCATAATATCACAATGGTTCCGAAAAAATATGTACAGTTTACAAAGTACAGACAAAATACAGTTTCATAAGTGTGAAGTTATCCAATTGTGTAATTGCGTAAACATCTGTCACTGATGTAGTAAAAAGAATGTTTGTTTCTCTGTCAAATAATCAGATAGCTGTGTAATTCTGTGTTAGAGAAATATGGTACCGATGTGTAAAGTTGTATAAGCAAATACCATATTAGCTAGGGCTCCTTGTGCTTGCCAAACACATGGTACACAAAATAGGCGTGTACCCCCCTGAGGATTAATGTAATTATACCCTCAGGTGTTACAGATTACAGCAATGGAATGAAATGTATCACGGAAAACTTTCTTTGTAATTAAAAAATCTTTAAAAATAAGTGTCTTAAGTATAAGATTAATCACTCAAATGCGTGTACTGTAGCGCTAAACTGTGCGTCTTGTCGCAACATAATCTCTGTGGAAGTGTCGTAGTTATCGTCCTCCGAAAGCTAAGTTCTGCAGAAGTCAATGTACTTACCTCATGATAAACAAAAGTGAAATGCTTTGTGTATAGATATCGTAGTTATTACGCTTATTGTTGTGATGAAGAAAGTACTGTACAGTAACGTATTGTTGTGCCACGAAAAAGGCTGTCTCATTGTTGCTATACCACAAAAGTTACTACTAAAACATGTTTTACTTTCCAGAAGAATTCAGAAAAACTGTGCATATATAAAACAGATACACCGCAAAAGCAACAAGGTAAATTGTGTCACACATTAGTAGCGTCGTGATATAGTCGTGTAGCTGTCAAATAAACCAAATGCTAAGTCATCTTTAATCCCACAGAAAGTACTTCAAATAAAGGATGTATTTTCAAGCAAACGAAAATGTTGCATTAAAATCTCATTAGCAGTACCTGTATATGCTCGAAGTATGTGAGCCTTATAGTCGTTACGTAATCATGCAACTAACAAGCAAGAATGCACACACACAATAACACTGTGTCGTCTGTTCACAATAACAATGCACTCGTAATTTCTGTTTAAAAATGTTCCCTAGGTTCTAGACTGGATGTTTAACTTCAAACATTGTTGCGTATTAACAGATTCTAAGTCAGACAAAGCATACTAGAAATGTGAAGTGAAAAGTTTTATGGCAAAGGCTACGTTAAAAAGCAGATTATCTTTCAATAAACGGTTTTATATGTGAAGTGTGGTGAAATCCTTTACTCTTCATAGTACTCAGAGTTTGAACTTGAATGCAATTGTCATGCGGTGTACGTCGGTAAAGAATACTGGAATTTTTCTCAAGGTTAGCATCTATGTTATTTTTCTCTGAGCCAGCCGGCGCACGTGGCAGCCTGCGGTACGAGTCATTGTCTGTCTCTTTGTTGGCGCGCGCCGTTATTGGGATTAGGAGACCTAACTTCTACAAATTCACTCTGACTAGAAGGCCCTGCCCTGTTTGAAGCTCGCCAGTTCTGATGGAATTCAGGTCTGTCGTTTTGTCGGTAGTTTACACAGTTTCTTTCTTGTCGGTCACGTGGTGGAGAATTTCTCCCTGAGTCGTAACTGTGCGTTGAACTGTTGTGTCTGAAATTATTCTGTCTCCCTTGATAATAATAGTTCTGATTACCATATTGTCTGTTTCTATGGTTATCTCCGTCATATTCATTACTACGGAAATGCGATCTTTCTCTGTAACTATTATTCTGCCAGCGGTTGTCATAAGGGTGGTGTCTGTTTTGGTCACGATTTGTGTTGTGAGAATAGCCTTGTCATGTCCATTTATTATTTCTGTCATCACAGAAATGTGACGGATGTGACCTGTAATTGTTGTGTTCCTGGTATCGCGTTCCGCGATTGTCAGTGTCAATTTCTAATTCTTGTAAGAGTCCCTGAAATGCTTCAATGTCGTCTTTGCAACGTCCTGCCAAAATAATATGTCGTAAATGTTCAGGCAGTTTGATTAAGCAAATGCGGATGAGTTCTGAGGGGCTGTATGGGTTTGAAAGATACTGATTCTTATGCAACATGTCTTCAAAATATTTGACAAGACTGGAAAATTCAGATTGTTCAAAGTGTTTCATCATCATGATGCTATGTTTTACTCGGTCTTGTGTAGCTTGAGACCAATATGCTGAGAGGAAGGCATGGTAAAATTCTCCTTCACTGTGGCAATCGTGAATGACCGATCGCATTCTTACAGCTGGTTCATTCTCTAAGTAGCCACACATAAATTCTAATCTGTGTTCTAAGGACCAGTTGGGAGGAAAACAGTGAGAGAATTGATGGAGCCATGCTTGTGGATGAATGTCGTTGCCAGAATTCTTAAATGTTTTGAATTTACGTGTAGTAATGAACAGCTTATAGTCAAAATCATCATGTCGGCAAGTCGCATGTTGGTCATTGTTACGTCGTTTCGGCGGTTCCATCTCAAAATTCGGTGTACCTTGCCAATTTCTTTCATAATTTCCGAAGTGCCCTGTGTTGTTATTTTGTGTCTGTTCCGTATTTCTATGTCCCTCTTCCCGTACTGGAGCGCGAGTGTCCTCTGAAATATGTAATTCTTGTATTACTTGTGCCAAATGATCTTGTACTTCCCGGATTTCTCTTTTGTACTGTGTATTGATTTGATTTTGATTTTGTTTGAATTTTCTAATTTGTTCATACTCTTCTGTGTCAGTGAAGGCTACAGGTCTTGTGTCATTCAAATCATCATCTACCTTTGTAGATAAGTTAGTGACCTGATCCGAAAGTTCGGCTACTTTCTCCGATAGTGAACACATTTCCTCAGTGTGTTTTTCTGAACCAAGTTTCAGAGTGTCCATTTGTGTTGAAATCGAATCTACTGTGTCCTTCAAGTTTTCCTGAGTTTTTGCAAGTTGCGTAACCGAATCGGTAGATGCAACTGAGTCAAATTTAGCTTGCAAGGTCTCATGATTTTCGTGAACAGTAGTTTGCAGTTCTTTTATGGCTGCTTCGTGATTCTGTAGTGCATTTTCATGACGCGAAAAAATAGGTTGGAAATGCTCACAAATTTGTGTTTTTACGTCATTACAGACTTTTTGACATTTCGATTCAATGTTATGTAACTCAGTAGTTAAATCTTCACGTGTTTGTTCAAGAGTTTGTTCCAATGAGTCTAACTTTTTAAGATTTTGTTCCATTGTGTCTAACTTTTGCTGTGTTTGACTCTGGTTTTGTTCCATTTGTTTCTGATTTTGTTCAAGTGTTGTGTCTAACTTTTGTAGCCTTTGTCCCATTTGTTGCATTAACTGTAATAACAATGCACTGGTGTCTGAAACACGTTCCTCAGTGCTTTTCGGCAGTGAAGTTGCACCGGCAACATTCACATTTTGACAAGCAGAAAATGTGTCTTGACTTATTTGAGAAAACGGTGAGGACCCAAATCCTGAATCCACAGCATTTGCGAGATTGTTTCCTGTCATTTCGGATTCCTGAGGCGAGCTGTCGCCGGCCGATCGATCGATAATGCTTCCCTGTTCTCTAATTGTTTCGCTGTCTACACCATTGTTTGCCGCCCGCTCCATTTCCCTATGCACAATTACCAAATTACTACTTTGAACATTAGTTAATTCATTACTCGGTGGCGCTAACACACTGCTTTCGTCTTTACTGTCATTTCTCAGTTTACTTTGGAGCCTAGTATTACGTTTTTCACACGCCATTATTGTCACAGTATTTCACACGACAACACAGAAAAACACAATTTGAAGAGCAAAAATAAGAGAACACATTAACATAACACTGAAAATAATATCTAGTTAATTGCAGCTGCGAAATACTTGGTGCAAATCTACATACATGCCACAACTGTTTTACTGTACAACAATGAAAGACTGCAACTACAAAGGAGATTTTCTCTACAATTACGCGCTATCAATAAAAAAAGCTACACTAATTACACAAACTACAAGGAAAAAATCAGAAGATTCCAGTGAGGTATCCTCGGCTAAGGGTCGACATATGAAACGTCCCCTTTTCAATTTATACATAGACTGTGCTTATACTGACACACAGTATTTTTAGCGCAACGCAATCTGACTTTCAAAATTCCCTACAAAAGAATGGCCCCGACTAACATTAAACTATACCTTTCACAAATCACGTACCTCACAAAAATCTTCGCTGCTCAAGCTACTGCAATACAGCGAGCGCCACTACTGCCAGCTAAATAAAAGATTCAAACTATGGAAGGCACTAACTACTGATAGGGATAGTTAGCAAATGAAAGATATTAATAGAGAACAAACAATGTATATACCTTGATATCATCATATATATATATATAGCAGTTCATGACAAATTACAAAACTCCGCCATCTCTCTCCCCACATCCACCACTGCTGGCGGCTCACCTCCAACAGCGCAACGCTACGCGCTGTTCACAGCCAGCTGCCTAACACTACAATGGTTGAGTATTACAACAATGCAAAGCAGCCACAGACTGCACACAGCACAGCCAGTGATTTTTTTTTATACAGAGGTGGCATTACCAATAAAAAAACCTAAACAGCCTACTTACAGTATATTTTTGCATTATTGTACTGCTGCGAGTTATATTACCTCAAGTGTATCTGAAACTCTGAATTGCCTAAAAACTTTTTTATGTGGAGAACATATGGCAGCAGAACAGAAGATTGTGATGTAAATTTTCTTGACCAACAGAACTCTTAAACTGAATATTACGTTTCCCCTGTTAACCTATGATACCAATATGTTTTCATTACTATGTATTTTATAACAATTTGAATTCAATTAATATACGCAATTTAGCTATATTTTTTTTATTTTGGTAGTACCGTCGTTCTACGTTGAAGACGCATGCTTTGTTTATTTATTGTTACATCTTTGCAACCTTCTAGCTGCTAGGTTAATTTCTTTATCGCTGCCATCCTGTTAATCGTGGCTGCTCCGCTGTCTATTTGCACCAAAGAACAGCAACGTTCAGTGATCCCTTTTTTGTGGTCGAAAGGCTTATCAGGGGCCGAATTTCATCGAAGACTTTCGGTACAGTACGGGAACAGTGTTTACCACAAAGGAGAGTCTACGAATGGTTTGAAAAATTCCGAAATGGTCGCACAAGTGTTACGCACGATGAAGGAGACGGGCGACCGTTTATCACCACAAATGAAGAAACCATTGAGCGTTCACGTGAAATGATTCTCTTAGACAGACGATTAACCTTTGATGAAGTGGCACATCGTCTGCAAGTTAGTCACGGTTCTGCCTACGAAATCATCCACAACAGGCTTGGGTTTCATAAAGTTTGTGCAAGATGGGTCCCAAAACAACTCACACAGTTGCATAAACAAATGCGCTTGGACGTCTGCAAAAACATTTGGATCGCTATGGTAACGAAGGCGACAACTTTTTAGACAGGATCATTACTGGTGACTAAACATGGATCCACTATTACGAGCCGAAGAGTAAAAAGCAGAGAGTAGATTGGAAACATCGAAATTCGACGTGCAAGGAAAAGTTCAAGATCCAACCGTGCGCAGGAAATGCTTTGACTACCACTTGTTTGGTCCACTCAAACAGGCATTAAAGGGCCGTCGATTTGCCTCGGAAGAAGCAATGAAAGAAGCGATGCGTTCCTAGCTCTCAGCTCAACCGAGAACTATCTTTTATGAGGGAATCAGGAAGCTTGTACAACGATGGACGAAGTGCGTTGAATCGCAAGGAGACTATGTCTAAAAATGGTGTTCTCGTAAGTTTCATATTTGATTACAATAAAATTATTTACCACTTTAAGGATACTAATTGACTTACCCTCGTAGTACTGCCTACAAAAATTTCTCGTCAATAAAGTAATAAATAATCTTGAGGTTGAAGCTCTTCTGTCCGTGTTTACTGTCCGTGTTTGCTAACAAATGAATTTGTTTCTGCGGCAGGTCTGCATGGGGGAGAACAAAATTTTATCTTCTCCTCTATTAAACAGACATATTTTGCTAAAGTTCCAGTATCGTCAGTGTGCTTTTATTTCC
This sequence comes from Schistocerca nitens, assembly GCF_023898315.1. Taxonomy (NCBI): domain Eukaryota; kingdom Metazoa; phylum Arthropoda; class Insecta; order Orthoptera; family Acrididae; genus Schistocerca; species Schistocerca nitens. The sequence continues at coordinate 180,792,385 of NC_064622.1, read as the reverse complement.
TTTCTATTAAACAGGTAATTACCCTGCTTACTAGGAACAAGATAAAAGTCCACTGATGATGAAACTTGAACGAAACATGTCTGCACAATTCAAGAAAAAAAATGTATTTTCCTCAAGGTGGACCTCGTAAACAAAGCATTATTTATTAAATAATACTTACGGTGGTAAGATGAAATTCTCTGAATTAGTTGTTCGGGTGTCGATTATTGAAGGCAAGTTACATCGTTTTATAAACTCGGTCGTATTGGTTCCATACTTCGTTCTAATTGGATCGTCACTAACAGTCCAACGACAAATATATTATATCGTCATTAAAGTCATTTAACACCTGTGGTAGTGTCCTTAATTCCTCTATAATTAGAACAATCCTTAACGCTCTGTTTTTAAACAGAATTTATTATACTCCTCTGGAACTACGTCACTTCCTGTCAAATATGTACCAACAACTTCTACAATAAATTCTGGGAGTACGGTTATTTCACTCTTTCCTAAATCTATAGATATCTCTGAGATCAGCTGTTTTTCACGTTTGTTTTCCGTAACGGTCTTTCGCACTCCTCTCTGTTTTCTGAATGTCATGCTCCCATCTTTTCCATCTATTATAAGTTTTGGCCAGTGTAGCTGACAATCTTATGTACTAATCGGAGGCCATTTAATATCTCTCTCTTGTTTTCCAATATTTGTAAAATTCTTCCATCATAACTTTTATTTTCATATATACCTACCTAAATGTTGAAATTTTCTTCCCACACACGTTTATTTATTTTAAGTATTTTTCGTATGTTTGTCCAGTGTACTGAATTCACGTGGTAATGTGCTTGTTTTTTTTTTTCATTTAAATCTTAGTACTGCACCTCTGATGAGTTTCGCTCATGAATGCTATCCGTTTCCCGTGAACAATAATGAATAATGCAAAAAAATGTAGTTATACTTTCCTAAAAACCTTTCATTGTCGACCTTTATCGAAACATTTGTCAGTCTTTTATACACCATATTATTGCTTGAAAACAGAGTATCTAAGTGGGTAGACAACGCAACTAATGAGAAAGTACTGAACAGAATTGCGGAGAAAAGTATTTTGTGACGTAACTTGACTAAGAGGAGGGCTCGGTTGTTAGAACACATTCCATTATATCGTCAATTCACTTCTGGAAGGTTGTGCGGACCGTACAATTTGTAGAGGGAGTCCAAGATACGAATAACGTCAGCAGTTTCAAAGGGATGTACGTTGTAGTGGCTTTTTGGAAATGAAGAGGTTGGGACAGAGTAGCATGGACAGCTATATTCTCGCGTTCCTCTATGTAGTATGTGTATCGAATCGTTTGGAGCTCTCAGCAGACAAGAAGCCCATCATCGTCTTCCAAAGTAACGACTTTGTATCACTGATCGTTTTTCCTTTTTTTAATATTCGTTCCTATTTAACAAAATAATTTTCTGTTGTGTCTAGACAAGACAGCCTAGACACAATGAGAGGAAGCCGAAAGGCACGCGCTTAAACTCACGCAGGCTGGCGTGAGGTCTGAAACAGGATACGTAATGAATGCTATAAAGAAAAGTACGTAGCTTCTGGAATACTTAACTTTAATCCACATTTGTAGAACATCGCTCTTGATGATACATTAATAGAATCTCAATATCAATTGAATACGGCGCCTTGCTAGGTCGTAGCAAATGTAGCTGAAGGCTATGCTAACTATCGTCTCGGCAAATGAGAGCGTATTTGTCAGTGAACCACTGCTATGAACGTCGGCTGTACAACTGTGGCGAGTGCCAGTACGTCTCTCTCTAGACCTGCCGTGTGGTGGCGCTCAGTCTGCAATTACTGACAGTGGCGACACGCGGGTCCGGCGTATACTAATGGACCGCGGCCGATTTAAAGGCTACCACCTAGCAAGTGTGGTGTCTGGCGGTGACACCACATTTTCTTTTTGATAGTTTTCGCGCTTCGGCGGTATATGAATTAAACTAAAGGTAACTACTTTTGTCAGAGGCACTGTGCAATTTGTGAAATTTAATCAATGGAAATGTTAGAACCATAGAACATTACTACGGCGTATAGCAGAGGCTGTCAGGACCTTGGAATTAAAGTGAACAAACGAAGAGAAACTGCGTGCATGCGGACAGTGGCATGACTTGGTCACGGCAGAGTGGCTAGCGTGGTGTGGATCCATCAAGTGATGGCTGAGATAGGCCCCTTTCATTACCTTATTCCACGACCGACTGGGGGGTGGGCTGCACGCGCGTCTCTGGCATGTTGTTTCTATTAGGTGAGCCCGTTCGCCTACGCACTCCACGGCTAATATGCCCAATAAGCCGCTACTAGTCGCTTCTTTGCAGTCTCATCGCCACGTGATTTTACCAAAAGAAAGAATAACATCACGAAGGGAGACTAGTAATAATGGGGTAACTGTTTACAGTAAAATTGTTTACGTGGCATACGAAACTTTGGCCTGATTTCGTACCGTCCCTCCCTCTCCTCCTATGTAGCACTAATCTTTGCCACCCATACTTATTACAACAGACTTTCTTAATGACATGTTCCCCTCTAAGCGTTTCCACAATCGACTAACTGTTTTCTGACACCTCAGTGCACGTCTTACTGAAATCTACGTTCTTTTGATAATCCTGAACGTTATGAAATAATGTGCGAGAAATATTTTGCGAGGTGTGCTGTAGACCTTTGGTTGTAGTTGCTTGCTCTGAGGAAACTGAAATGGAGTGTTTCAAAGAACTCACACACATGGCGTTAAAAAAAAGGTATTCCTTTTTTCAGAGGTGGAAGTATTTACCAAAACAAGAAAAAGTCCAGTAAACACAGGTTTTAAAATACCTACCTTAAAAGCCATAAGCACTTACTCATCTGCGCCACCATGTAATACATCTTTGCTGTTGCGAGCTTTTGCTATTACGAATAACCTACAGAATGTAGTAAACAAATGAAATCACGTTATTCTTTCCGTGTAAAGCAGCAGAGTTTCTATTTTAATCTGCTTGCCACTACATACGACCTGCACTCGTGAGCCTTCACTAAAGGAAGTGCTAAATATCGTGACCATTTATAGTGAGCCATCTCCTCTCCCACATCTTAGGGAGTCAACCACACTCTGAAATCTCCATTTTGGTCACGGATGCACTGGCAGGCATTTATAACACGTTCCTATTCCCCACAAGTAGAAATCCAAGAGTATAAGGCTGGGATAATGATCTGGCCACGAAAGTGGATCTCCACTAGCAATTCATTACCCATCAAACGCCGTACTATCAATGGACACCATACTGATTACCTACTTTAGTGACAGTACGCACGTTCAGGGCGTATGTAATTGCTAGTAGGTTACATTTTAAGCATTGCTGTTTCACAGTAACAGGAGCGTGTATTGTCATTTATGTACTCATTTGTACTACGTTCTGTAGGTCGTTCGTAATAGCAAAGAAGTGGCAGTAGAAGAAATATATATCACAGTGACGAATATGAACAAGTGTTCTTAGCACTGGAGGCTTAAGGTATGCGTTGTAGAACTCATGGCGACTGGATATTTGTTATTGTTTTATTTCTTTGAAGGATAAAATGAGGGATACGTTTTCTCTCACCCTGTGTTTAGTTGAATTCAAGTAGGCATGGCGCAGTACGTTACGAGAAAGAGGGCGTAGACAAATAGCAGAAAAAGCTCAGAATCATGAAATATAGGCTTCGTGTAAAATAGCAAACACCTGATCAAATATGACTGTCACTATGAAGGTTAGAAGCGCAACAGGTAATAATTTAAACTCTTATTTGTATCATTCTTTCATCGCACTTTGCAATAAATAATGAGCTGCTTCAGTCGGTGACGACTATTTTCAGATTTAAAGTACAGTGCCGTAAATAGACGTTAAATATTCTATTGTAAAACAATGTCAGTGACAGTGTGCTTGTATCTGCCATACAATACAGCTCAGAATTTTTTAACCTGCCTTTGTGGTAGTATATACCAATAAGAAATTCTGACGTTGATTATTACGGACTGGAACCGATCATCATTTATAGTAATCTTAGGTCAAAGACTGGAATAAGAAATCTTTTCAGAAGATAAGTAGTATCATCGGTCTAAACGTTGTCCACGATCCACTGTAGGTTGTATTTGTAAACACTAGGCAGATTAATTGTTAGTAGAAGTATCGATCTATTACTGCATAATCAAAGGTTGATGTATATTCCCTATTGTTTCATGTAAGTCTTGCTCTGCGTGACATGTACTACGCCAGTGGGCTGTAATCACTCTAGGAATCCACAGATACTTCAGTACTTGGGGTCACGGTAAGTTGTTGTCACGTCTACGAACTGAACATTGTGACTTTATTTATTTCAACCTTCTGATTGTTAAACAGCGGGCACTCGCGTTCTGTTACAGCCGCAACCGTCGCAGTTGATGATAATCTTGACGAACTCGTCCGCAGTGACAGATGATCATCACTGGTGTTGGAGAATATAGCTTCCTAACTTTGCAACAAAAGTTTCCATAAGCCAAAACATTTTACTATTCCAAATATTAACGAATTACAAGCATGTCATCTAAAACTAATAATCTCTGGAGTTACGGCTTATAATGTCTACCAAAACCACAGTTATGCTGCGTTCATTTCTATAAATCAATAGAATATCCCATAGATCATTGATGTTGCAAAAATTATCTCCTTTCGAATGAATTTTCAGATAAATTTATCAGTTTCAAGTAGACTGATGATAATTCCTCACATCTCTTATGCATTGCAGACGAAAGGTTCTCGATGCAGTAATGCTTTATCCAAATTAAACTATCATGCTGTAGTAGTTCACAGAATTCTTAATAATTTTTACACTGAAGCGTCAAAGAAACTGGTATAGGCATGGGTATTCAAATACGGTGATACGTAAACAGGCAGAATACGGCGCTGCAGTCGGCAACGCCTATGTAAGACAACAAGGGTCAGGCGATGTTGTTACATCGGTTACTGCTGCTACAGTGGCAGGTTATCAATACTTAAGTGAGTTTTAACGTGGTATTATAGTCGGCGCACGAGCGATGGGACACAGCATCTCCGTGGTAGCGATGAAGTGCGGATTTTCCCGTGCGACCACTTCATGAGTGTACCGTGAGAATATCAGGAATCCGGCAAAACATCAAATCTCCGACATCACTGCGGCCGGGAAAAGATCCTGCAAGAACGTGACCAAAGACGACTGTAGAGAATCGCTCAACGTAACAAAAGTGCAACCCTTCCGAAACTTGCTACTGATTTCCATGGTGGGCCATCAACAAGTGTCAGCGAACGATCCATTCAACGAAACATCATCGATATAGGGGGCTTTCAGAGCCGAAGGCCCACTTGCGTGGCTGCGCGACACAAAGCCTTACGCCTTTTCTGGGCCCATCAACACCGACATTGGACCGTCGATGACCAGAAACATGTTGCCTGGTCGGACGAGTCTCGTTTCAAACTGTATCGAATGGGTGGACGTGTACGGGTATGGAGACAACCTCATGAATCCATGGACCCTGCATGCCAGCAGAGGACTGTGCAGGCTGGTGGAGGCTCTGTAATGGTTAGGGGCGTGTGCAGCTGGAGTGACATGGGACTCCTGATACGTCTACATACGAGTCTGACAGGTGACACGTAGGTAAGCATTATTTCTGATCACGTGCATCCATTCATGTCCATTGTGCATTCTGACGGACTGGGGCAATTCCGGCAGGACAAAGCGGCACCCCACACGTCCATAATTGCTACAGAGTGACTCCAGGAGCACTCGAATGAGTTTAAGCACTTCCGCTAGGAACCAAACTCCCCTGACAATAACATTATTGAGCATATATGAGAGATCTCCACCCCCTCGTACTCTTACGGATGTATGGACAGACCTGCAGGATTCAGGGTGTCAATTGCCTTCAGCACTACTTCAGCACACGCGTGGGTTAGCCCCGTGGTCTGACGCGTCTTGTTACGGTCTGCGCGGCTTCCCCCGTCGGAGGGTCGAGTCCTCCCTTGGGCATGGGTGTGTGTGTTGTCCACAGCGTAAGTTAGCTTAAGTTAGATTAAGTAGTGTGTAAGCTTAGGGACCGATGAACTAAGCAGTTTGACCCCATAAGATCTTAACACAAATTTACACTACTTCAGCCATTAGTAGAGTCCATACCGCGTCTGCACTTCTGCGTGCTTTCGGAAGCCCTACACGATATTAGTGATCTGTACCAGTTTCTTTGGCTCTACAGTGTAAATATTAATATGGCTTGCCAGTCGGTGGTACTAAATAAGAATGACGATACTGATTTATCCGATTATTTCGTGAGTAATTATGCGTAACCCCGCTATTAATCATCGTTGACGTCACGTTGCATGGGGGCTTAATTAAATGAAATGAAAATAATTTTAATTTCTGCTTTAGTAGCTGTTTGTCCGATTACGAAGTCTCGTAACGGTTGGCCCTGACTAGTATTATTACGCAATCTGACTGCTAGAACAACAACAAAGAATGAAATGGAAATTTTCATTAACACAATTAATTAATTAAGTCCCCAGCAACTATAAAACCTACGAAACCAAAGCACAAGTATAACTGTTCTGTGTGTGGAAGTATGACTCAACGTACGCATCTGGCACGGTTCTTCTTCAACAACACAAGAAATTTTAAATATCATTTATACTGAATTAATTAAAGAAAATAGAAATACCATAATTACTCAAGAAAACCAGAATTACACTCTAATCCAAGAACACAAGCCAGATGCTTTGTTGACTGAACCTGTAATGACGCATTATTTAAAACATGGAAATAATGAAAAATAAATCAAGTTTCGTTACCTTCATATATTGACCAAAATCACTCTAATCATTACAATATATCTCCACACCGACTCGCTATTACCACATCTCAACAAGAACTTTTCAGTATCACATCTCAGCAAGCACTCCCTACTAGCACATCTGAACACGAACTGACTACCACGAGTCCTCGACAAGCACTGCCCACTACGACATCTCAATAATCACTGCCAGTGGAGGCGGCGGAACAATGCTCTCCAGCGATCTCTGGCGCTGTGGCTCAGTGTAGCCACCTTTCATATGCCCTTCCTCCACGGCTAGAATTTGATGGTACACTCCTGGAAATTGAAATAAGAACACCGTGAATTCATTGTCCCAGGAAGGGGAAACTTTATTGACACATTCCTGGGGTCAGATACATCACATGATCACACTGACAGAACCACAGGCACATAGACACAGGCAACAGAGCATGCACAATGTCGGCACTAGTACAGTGTATATCCACCTTTCGCAGCAATGCAGGCTGCTATTCTCCCATGGAGACGATCGTAGAGATGCTGGATGTAGTCCTGTGGAACGGCTTGCCATGCCATTTCCACCTGGCGCCTCAGTTGGACCAGCGTTCGTGCTGGACGTGCAGACCGCGTGAGACGACGCTTCATCCAGTCCCAAACATGCTCAATGGGGGACAGATCCGGAGATCTTGCTGGCCAGGGTAGTTGACTTACACCTTCTAGAGCACGTTGGGTGGCACGGGATACATGCGGACGTGCATTGTCCTGTTGGAACAGCAAGCTCCCTTGGCGATCTAGGAATGGTAGAACGATGGGTTCGATGACGGTTTGGATGTACCGTGCACTATTCAGTGACCCCTCGACGATCACCAGTGGTGTACGGCCAGTGTAGGAGATCGCTCCCCACACCATGATGCCGGGTGTTGGCCCTGTGTGCCTCGGTCGTATGCAGTCCTGATTGTGGCGCTCACCTGCACGGCGCCAAACACGCATACGACCATCATTGGCACCAAGACAGAAGCGACTCTCATCGCTGAAGACGACACGTCTCCATTCGTCCCTCCATTCACGCCTGTCGCGACACCACTGGAGGCGGGGTGCACGATGTTGGGGCGTGAGCGGAAGACGGCCTAACGGTGTGCGGGACCGTAGCCCAGCTTCATGGAGACGGTTGCGAATGGTCCTCGCCGATACCCCAGGAGCAACAGTGTCCCTAATTTGCTGGGAAGTGGCGGTGCGGTCCCCTACGGCACTGCGTAGGATCCTACGGTCTTGGCGTGCATCCGTGCGTCGCTGCGGTCCGGTCCCAGGTCGACGGGCACGTGCACCTTCCGCCGACCACTGGCGACAACATCGATGTACTGTGGAGACCTCACGCCCCACGTGTTGAGCAATTCGGCGGTACGTCCACCCGGCCTCCCGCATGCCCAATATACGCCCTCGCTCAAAGTCCGTCAACTGCACATACGGTTCACGTCCACGCTGTCGCGGCATGCTACCAGTGTTAAAGACTGCGATGGAGCTCCGTATGCCACGGCAAACTGGCTAACACTGACGGCGGCGGTGCACAAATGCTGCGCAGCTAGCGCCATTCGACGGCCAACACCGCGGTTCCTGGTGTGTCCGCTGTGCCGTGCGTGTGATCATTGCTTGTACAGCCCTCTCGCAGTGTCCGGAGCAAGTATGGTGGGTCTGACACACCGGTGTCAATGTGTTCTTTTTTCCATTTCCAGGAGTGTATTTTTGCCAGCATTGGTGGTTAAAATACCACCAAATTCGTCAAAAAAATACAGACAAAAATAAAAGATAATATTAATACGTAAATATCATATAACTAGATAAAATTTTGGCTTTGCACTGATCTTTCAATAACCTATTATATAGAATACAGTAAGCAATACAAATTCTTTCATACATGTGACTTTACATAATAGTTTACACAAGTATTATGTGATTAAACAATTCAATCAATAGCGTCAGCAATGACGAATATGTACAGGTAAGAGTCTCATAACTTTTCACAACCAGTAATACACAAAAAATCAGTTTATACAAATATTCACATAAACGCTTTCCATAGCTCAAGAATAAGCAGTTGACAGTTCCAGCAGTAGCACCCAGCAATGGTCAACAGGTGCAAAAACCAACAAGTAACATTTTTTCAATAGAAACAGTCCATCAGTGGCACCCAGTAATGTTGAATAGGTGCAGACACCAACAAGTAACACCATTTCAGTATAAGCAGTTCCATTAGTGGCACCAGCAATGTTGAGCAGGTGCACACAGCAACAGGTGACATCTTTTCAGTAGAAGCAGTCCATCAGTGGCACCCAGCAATGTTGAGCAGGTGCAGACACCAACAAGTAACACCATTTCAGTATAAGCAGTTCCATTAGTGGCACCAGCAATGTTGAGCAGATGCACACAGCAACAGGTGACATCTTTTCAGTAGAAGCAGTCCATCAGTGGCACCCAGCAATGTTGAGCAGGTGCAGACACCAACAAGTAACACCATTTCAGTAGAAGCAGTCCATCAGTGGCACCCAGCAATGTTGAGCAGGTGCAGACACCAACAAGTAACACCATTTCAGTAGAAGCAGTCCATCAGTGGCACCCAGTAATGTTGACCAGGTGCAGACAGCAAGAAGCAACATCATTTCAGTAGAAGCAGTCCATCAGTGGTACCCAGCAATGTTGAGCAGGTACACACAGCAACAAGTCACATTTCTCAGCAGAAGCAGTTCCATAAAATTCAGTACCACTGATCACACTGTTCATCAGAGTTTATAAGCAGAAATTAAACATGTCCTAGTGGCACCAATCATGTAGAAAAGGTACAAGTAACAGTCCATAATTTTTACAATCACTGATCACACAGTTCATCAGCAGAAATTAAACATGACTAAATGTCACACATCATGTTGAAAAGTGCAGCACCATCACTAATCAGACAGTTCAGGCATGAACAATAGTTTGAATACACATACAATGCTTTTACACTAAACATACAAATCATAACAAACACACAAATGATATCAGATAATTGTCCTATTAACTATTACAATACACAAATACCAGTAAACCTATAACATTTATGGGTGTCAGTGCAAGCCACTACCAACAAATAAAATAATATTTAGGAGATAGGTGGGTAGGATTAGGAAAGGAAAACACACAAAACACACTCACTCATCTTTCATCCACATTAAGTACTACTGTGTAATTGAATAGTGTTAACTGTGTAAATGTAACTCTGTCCAAGATTTGATGTTCATCATGTGTACCAAGTAGTAGTGGCAGCAATGTATAACAGTCAATAATAGTTAAGTCAACGTCATAGTCATCATGTCTAGACCAATGTTTGCCAAGCCAGATCAAGATGTACGGTTGCTGAACAACTGTCAGTGAGCCAAGATATGCACATGCTTCCTCTCTCAAAAAAAAGTATATACTGCTTAGTGATTTGACAAAGTGTGTGTGTAGACAATCTTCCTTCTACTTGAGTGTTCTAGTCTGCCATCTTCATCCTCCTTGTTCCATATGGACCAACAAAAAAAAATATGCTCCTCACTTACTTTACCTCTTATCCACCAAAACTCCAATAATCATCAGCATAATCTCAATACTTCACTAATACCTCTTCAATACGTCGATACATATAAACCTTATCATCAATATCATTTACCTTACCTCTTGTCCACGAAAACTCCAATAATCATCACTTAATCTTAATACTTCAATAATACCTACTACGTCGATATATATAAACCTCAGCACCAATATCATTTTACTTCCATAACAACTCTTTCCTCTAGTCAGTCTCCTCGAACAAGTACAGACAAGATTCTAGTGCAAACTTCAATTCATCATCTCATACAATCCGAAGACACAATGTCAACACACAACCTCTCGTGTAATCCATCTGATCCAAATCTGCTACTCATTATAAATTATAAGATACATTTTGGTTCCTTGTCCATCATTAAATAAAAGAAATGCATACATGACCTCTAACAGACTTAGTTCGAATAACTCTCAGTAATTAAGTACGATTACGGAGTGTGAATGATCATAATATTTCACAGTGTGTACACCACTTCAAGAATCATAGCAGAAGCAAACATGTGGAGTATTTTTTGTGTCAAGTGTCACCTCCTATTTCAATTCAAAAAATGGTTCAAATGGCTCTGAGCACTATGGGACTTAACATCTATGGTCATCAGTCCCCTAGAACTTAGAACTACTTAAACCTACCTAACCTAAGGACATCACACAACACCCAGCCATCACGAGGCAGAGAAAATCCCTGACCCCGCCGGGAATCGAACCCGGGAACCCGGGCGCGGGAAGCGAGAACGCTACCGCACGACCACGAGCTGCGGGCCCTATTTCAATTGCTCACGAAAAATGCAGTGTAATAACTGTCAATGGTCTAAACCTAGTTTTGGTATGTCATGTCGTTAGCTTCCTTCCTATTAGCATAAATTTATACAGCTTCCATAAAACCTCAGCTCATGTGACTTCTATGACTTTCTTGTACTAATGTCGTTCGTCGAATTATAGCAGTTCATTTTCTTATCTTAAAAATATAAGGCACTGAGCATAAGCAAAACATGCAATAGCGAGTAAATATACCAGTAGAGAACAGAATGTCAACAAGTGGATGCAGCACAATTCTTACAACGCGGCTCTGCCAAGCGAACAATCTATAATTAATACCACAGTGTAACCTAAACTCTATGTTCGTACACTGTACATCATCATTGCTATATTCTAAATTGAAGAGTAGTTATGACAACAAAACAGAAATGTGTAAATATGCAATCCATACAAAAAGCAGCAAACATATATCTTACGTGATAAACAAGTCATTAGCATCATATCAGCATAAGCAAATAAATGTTTATATGTAATCCTAATAAGTAAACATGAAGGCGCAAGCAGATAAATCACAAAGTGTAACCTACATACATAACAGTACAACTGATCAGGTGGCAATTATAATTTAAATAAATAAGCACAGCAGGCACATAATTAAAAAATATGACATCAGTGAAAAAGCATAGCAGCCAAGCGATGCATAATATACACAAGTAATAACACTGTTCATTAATCAATTGTCATAATCAGTAAATGTACACAAGCACGTCGCTTCACAAGTAAATTCATAGAACATGAGATTTAGCACAAAGTATGAATCACGTAATCGCAAGCAGCAAATTACGTCTAAAGTACGTACCTAAGTGGAAAAATGTTACCTGAAAAATAAACTTAATTAATCGTTACCTTTTTGGTTTTTTACTTTTTTTTTTTTTTTTTTTGAAATTACATTCTTCCTGAAAATTTCTCGATAGCAAGTCCTCTTAACGTCGGACACACACAGAATTTACCTGAAGTTCTTAAATATTTTATACAATAGTATCCTGAAAAATACTGAACGTTAATAACATAATTTATAAAGTCACCATAGCTTTATACTGAATTTAATCCGAGAAATTAGACTGAGTATTTGTTTACGTCTGTCAGTGCATTCGCACTGAGCGCTCGATCAGCTGTAGGCGCGTGACGTAGGAAGCGATTGTTTGCGGTCAACGACTGCCTTGTGCGGCGCGCCGACTTGACTGTTGCTTTGAGTATGTGCCGCCGCCGGAACACGGCGCGGTATCCTTGTATTCTCTGCATGTTTACATGTAGCTGTTAGTTTCTCTAAAGTATGTCATTCCACAAAAATTTTATCGTTAGATATGTGATGTATTCCCTTAGAGCGTCGAGATTTAAGAGTTTCTACTTCAACAGTGTTATCATGTATAATTTTGCGAATTCTATATGGACCGTTATACAGCAGAAAAAATTTGCGACACAAGCCTTTTCCTTTGTGAGACAAACGATGAGACTTAATTAACACCTTTTGGCCAACTGACAAGATTTTTAAACGACCAGGATGTTTAGCTGATTTCTCTCTTCTAGCAGCCGCAGATGCAATATTTTGTAGAGCCAGGTTGACAACTTCAGAATGCCGCAGTTTCCGTGAAGGCGGAAAAGGAACGATTTCAGAAATGCGATTTGTTGGTACTTTATTTTTTAATATCAGTATAGGCGGTAAAGAAGTTGAGTCGTTAGGAAGTTCATTCAGAATGTTTTGAAAAATATGAAGATACTGATCCCACGTTCTGTGATTCTGATGACAATAAAGACGACACAATTTATTAATTTCTTTCATCCATCTTTCTGAAGCGTTAGACTGGGGGTGAAAAAGTGAAATGAAAATTGGTTTAATTTTACGACGCCGTAGAGTACGAAGCCAAATTTTAGAGCGAAACTGTGATCCGTTATCTGATATAACCTTATCAACATGACCAACTTCTTTAAGAAAATGTTTGATGAAAGCATTAGATACTGAACGAGCTGTTGCTTTGCGTAAAGGTGTAAAACACACATATTTTGATGTCAATTCCACTGCTACGAAAATGTACGCAAAACCACTAGTAGAACGAACCACTGGACCGAACAAATCGACTGCAGCCGTGTCCTTTAATTTCGCTGGAATGATAGGAAACAACGGTGCTCTGTGCGAAACAGTTGGCGGCTTAGCCTGTTGACATTATTTGCATTTGGCAAGAACAGATCGAATACGTTTTTCCATATTACTGAAGTAGCAATTTTCTCGTAATTTATGAAAGCATTTTCTGGGACCAAAATGTGCATAACTGAAATGCGTGTACTAAATCAATTTATTGACCCACTCATCAGGAATACAAACTAACCAAACAGAGTTGTCGACCGATTTTCATTTAAAAAGAACTTTCCAGAAAGATCGCAAAAACGAGGTGTGGCCAAATTGTCCAATCTAACGAGCGTCTAAGAAAATTACAGACACCAAGGAAACTACGAACATCACGTTTTGTGGTAGGAACAGCATAATTACGAATAGCGTCTAGTTTCTCTGGATCAGGAAGAATACCGTCTGTAGAAATAATGTGACCGAGAAATTTCACCTGAGATCGACCAAATTCAGATTTTTCCAAGTTCACTGTCATGCCAACTCGTGCAAAAATACGTAATAATGAATCCAAAATTTTGTTATGCTCACTCCAAGAACGTTTAGCAATAAGAATATCGTCAACATATGAAGTAATATTGTCACGAAGATAAACAGGTAAAATTTCATTTAAACTACGAATGAATGCTGCAGAAAATATAGTAAGTCCAAACGGTAATTTCCAAAGTCACTTTCGGGTAAAACAGTCAAATCCGGTTATTGTTTACCTACTGTCTGGATAGATGGATAGTAGAAGAATTGTTTTTATAGATGCAAAGAATAGTGAAAGAGTAGGCAGCGGTGCAGAAAACTAAAAGGGAAATAGCACCACTACAACTCGGGGCCCTATGCTCGCTACGGCACATATTCACTTAGTGTAGTGAATCCCCTGAGGACATTAATAACTGCACATAAATTTCAGTTTGTGACTTAGTGGCAAATTTGGCGGAAGTGCGTACGTAAATTGATCTAGCCATGAACATGGATGTATGTCATTCTTAGAATTACGAAAGATCTTAAATTTCCGAACAGTCAAAAAGTGTTTATAGTCAAAGTTTTCGCCTCGTGGCGACAAAGACCTACCGCGTCTGTCCCAGTCCCAATGTTGATTATTGTCAAGTTCGCGCGCCTGGCGCTCCCTTGTTGCATCCCGTAAATGAAACAAATTATTTTCTTCAAACCCCTCCGCTAACTGTGATTCTAAATTTCTTCTACTGTCTTTTCCTACAATTTCGCCTTCGATTTGTTTGACTTGCTTCCGTAATGCCTCAAATTCCCTTTTCACGCGTTCATTAAATTTTCCCTGATTTTCAACATGCTTATTTATGTTCTGATACTCTTCGGTTTCTGCAAATGGCAATGGTGCTGTATCATCTGAATCTCTGTCCCCATGTAAACTAAGATTTGTCAATTTATCTGAAATCTCCTCAACTCTTTCCGATAAGTCACCTATTTTTTCTTTCTGTTTATTTACGTCTTCCGTAAGTGTCGCGACTCGGGTTTCAGTGTTGACACATTTGGTAGTTAACTGTTCATATTGTTGTGTTAGATTATTTATTCTGTCATTTGGTACGGATTCCTCGATTCTCTCAAATATTTCTTTCTTATCGTGTGCACGTTGTAAATTTAACTCTGAAAATTTTTGTACTATCACGCGATCTCTTTCTTCCTGTTCTCTATCCTGTTCCCTTTGTCTAATCTCTACTGCAATTAATCTATTCTTGTGAGAATTCAAAATCGGTTGTACTTCTTCTCTCATTTCTTTCTTTAACTCATCTTTCATATTTTTGAAACATGTCCCTATTCGTGAGTCTAACCGTGTTTCCATTGTTTCCAACTCTGTTTCTAAACGTGTTGCCACTGTTTTTAATTCAGATCCTAACCGAGTTTCCATTGTTCCCATCCGTGTTTCCATTTGTGAGTCTAACCGTGTTGCCAAAGTTCCCATCTCTGTTTTTAATTCAGATCGTAACTGTGATCCCAAATTTAATATTGCACTCATCAACTGCTCCGTATGATCTGGTTCGAAATTCTTTTCGCCCCTAACATTTCTCGCAAAACCAGTTTCCTTCGTCATAGCTGTAAAGCTATCTGTGTTCGATACTATTACAGAATCTTCTGTCGTTAATCTCGTATTCTGTGAATTTTCTGATTGAGAAAAATTTTGTAATGGTTCCGGACTATTTTCCCGACTTATTACATTGTTTTCCACTTCATTATCCATCATACTGTTTTCCTCTGTTGGCGAGTTCGCCATGTTAACAATTTCGTCATTCTCACTATCCATCATTTTTGCCTTTTTCATTGATCGCGTGATCATTTACAAAATATACAAAACTCGTCACTATAAAAAAATTACACACAATGACACTTTATCATCAACAATATCATTCACACGAGATGTTTCCCTCAAACACGATCATCGAACAATTGAAATAATTGCACTAATTGTCAAACCCATAGACAAGACAACAGAAATGAAATTTTGCAAAAAAAGTACCATTAGAAGAATGACAATTACCAGATCTACACATGCAATATAGACTACAATTACTAAACTACAAATTACTACAACAATCCTACTGTCTACTATTTCTACAATCAGAAGATTCCAGGTTCGAATCCTGGCAGGGTCGCCACGTGCATGGGGGCTTAATTAAATGAAATGAAAATAATTTTAATTTCTGCTTTAGTAGCTGTTTGTCCGATTACGAAGTCTCGTAAACGGTTGGCCCTGACTAGTATTATTACGCAATCTGACTGCTAGAACAACAACAAAGAATGAAATGGAAATTTTCATTAACACAATTAATTAATTAAGTCCCCAGCAACTATAAAACCTACGAAACCAAAGCACAAGTATAACTGTTCTGTGTGTGGAAGTATGACTCAACGTACGCATCTGGCACGGTTCTTCTTCAACAACACAAGAAATTTTAAATATCATTTATACTGAATTAATTAAAGAAAATAGAAATACCATAATTACTCAAGAAAACCAGAATTACACTCTAATCCAAGAACACAAGCCAGATGCTTTGTTGACTGAACCTGTAATGACGCATTATTTAAAACATGGAAATAATGAAAAATAAATCAAGTTTCGTTACCTTCATATATTGACCAAAATCACTCTAATCATTACAATATATCTCCACACCGACTCGCTATTACCACATCTCAACAAGAACTTTTCAGTATCACATCTCAGCAAGCACTCCCTACTAGCACATCTGAACACGAACTGACTACCACGAGTCCTCGACAAGCACTGCCCACTACGACATCTCAATAATCACTGCCAGTGGAGGCGGCGGAACAATGCTCTCCAGCGATCTCTGGCGCTGTGGCTCAGTGTAGCCACCTTTCAACGTTTCACGGAAAACTTCGAAACTTATACATCAACATCAGAGAAGTTTTCATACATTTTTGTACGACTCGACTGCATATTACCGTTCCATGTGAAACCTGAATGACGAATGCCGTCGGCTTGGAGAAAGGCATGTGATCAGTGTTGCCAACTGGGGAAATGAAAACGCACCAAGTCCTTCTCTAAAAAGCACTATAAAAGTACTAGAAGTAACAAGCACGGCTGTAATTGAATGCCTGACCTGCTATGTAAACAATGTTGACGAAGTGAAATGTGAAACTTGAAAGGTGAAACAGTTGTAACGGCCCTAGATGTTATATTACAATTACTCTACGTTACATTTCGAGAACTATATCGAACATTATCGCGTACTCGTACGTTTATGTAAGTTACGGATATTGTACTCACTTTAAAAATCGTCATCTTCGTCGGAATCTACCACGAAAACTGCACTGTCCTTAAACGACAATGGTTCTTGGAGAGAATTGCTCTGCAAGCTAAGAATTTTCTTAACTATATCTTTTGGTAATTCATAGTTCCAGCCGGTAATTTGTAGTTGGAGCAACATTTCCTTGCATTTATAAGTCCAAATATTATTACCAAAATGGAATGCAAGGGTCACACTTTCAATGTATTTCATAGTTTTTGTTTTCATTACATTTACTTGGCTGAAGACCCTGAGAACACCTGCATTCGAATGTAGAAAGGGGTGGATAGAAACTGCAAGTTGCACTATTTCAGCAAATAGATTTTCTCCACTATGTTGTCCGTATGCATCAAATTCCCTGTTACTTCCGTCCATTTTATGTGGTGCCGTTTTTCCACTTATTATCTATTATCGATTAATGCCCGCAGTCGTCACCGGATGCTCATACGGAGGCACATGTGGCCAGCACACTGCTCTGCTGGCCGCTGTCAGTTTTCGTGGCCAGAGCCGCTACTTCTCAGTCAAGTAGCTCCTCAATTGGCCTCACAGGGCCTGAGTGCGCCCCCCTTGCCAATAACACGTGCAAGACTGGTACGGCGACAGCAATTAACTTCGGTGATCTAACAGGAACCGGTGTTACCACTGCAACAAGGCCGTTATAAATCGGCTGTAACGATAGTTATATTTCTTTAATTTCGATGAAGTTCTGTGGAACCTGCGGTTACGGCCGCACGTTCAAATACAATCGCCGCCAGTTACGCCACCACGTTTCCTACAGCCACCACCGCGGCGTGAGGGCGCTGCCACAAACTACACGAATGACTGTTCAGAGATGTCACTAAACCAGCACAAAGATGTAAACAAGCATGCATTGGCACCACCTATTAGACGGAGGGGTCCGACAGATGATACCTTCCAGTTATTCCAGTAGCAAGGAGGTACACGGCTCGTAGTTCAACCATGCCTAGAGTGTCAATATCGCGGTTCGATCGCGTCCGCATTGTTACTTTGTGCCAGGAAGGTTTGTCAACAACGGAAGTGTCGAGGCGTCTCGGAGTGAACAAAAGCGATGTTGTTCGGACATGGACGAGATACAGAGAGACGGGAACTGTCGATGACATGCCTCGCTCAGGCCACACATGGGCTACTACTGCACTGGATGACGGCTACCTACGGATCATGGCTCGCAGGAACCATGACAGCAACCCCACCATGTTGAATAATGCTTTTCGTCCAGCCACAGGACGTCGTGTTACGACTCAAACTGTCCGCTATAGGCTGCATGATACCCAAAAAGAATGGGTCAAATGGATCTGAGCACTATGGGACTTAAACTCTAAGGTCATCAGTCCCCTATAACTTAGAACTACTCAAACCTAACTAACCTAAGGACATCACACACATCCATACCCGGGGCAGGATTCGAACCTGCTTCCGTTGCGGTCGCGCGGTTCCAGACAGTAGTGCCTAGAACCGCTCGGCCACTCCGGCCGCCCATGATGCGCAACTTCACTCCCGACGTCCATGGTGGGGTCCATCATTCCAACCACGACACCATGCAGCACGGTACAGATGGGCCCAACAACATGCCTCATGGGCTACTCACTATTGGCATCACGTTCTCTTCACCGATGAGTGTCGCATATGCCTTCAACCAGACAATCGTCGGAGACGTGTTTGGAGGCAACCCTATCAAGCTGAACGCCTTAGACACACTGTCCAGCGAGGGTAGCAAGGTGGAGGTTCCGTGCTGTTTTGGGGTGGCATATGTGGGGCCGAAGTACACCGCTGTTGGTCATGGACGGCGCCGTAAAGGCTGTACGATATGTGAATGCCATCCTTCGACAGATTGTGCAGCCATATCGGCAGCATATTTGCGAGGAATTCGTCTCCACAGACGACATTTCACGCTGCCTTCGTGCACATCGTGTGAATGACTTCCATCAGGATAGTGACATAGCTCGACTAGAGTGGCCAGCATATTCCCCAGACACGAACCCTATCGAGCATGCCTGGGATGGATTGAAAAGGGCTGTTTATGGACGATGTGACCCACCAAGCATTCTAAGGGATCTGCGGCGAATTTCCGTTGAGGAGTGGGACTATCTGGACCAACAGTGCCTTGATGAACTTGTGGATAGTATGCCACGACGAATACAGGCATGCCGGCCACGGTGGTCTCGCGGTTCTAGGCGCGCAGTCCGGAACCGTGCGACTGCTACGGTCGCAGGTTCGAATCCTGCCTCGGGCATGGATGTGTGTGGTGTCCTTAGGTTAGTTAGGTTTATGTAGTTCTAAGTTCTAGGGGACTGATGACCACAGCAGTTGAGTCCCATAGTGCTCAGAGCCATTTGAACCATTTTTGAATACAGGCATGCATCAGTGCAAGAGCACGTGCTACTGCGTATTAGAGGTACCCATGTGTACTGCAATCTGGACCACCACCTCTGAAGGTCTCGCTATATGATGTGTGTGCGTGTGCGTGTGTGTGTGTGTGTGTTTTCGTTTGTGTGTTGGGGCTTATGGGCGCTCAACGTCGAGGTCATCAGCGCCATGACACACAACAAAAGAAACGAATTTGGACAATCTTAGTAAAATTGAAGCATACATGCAAAGAAAGTGAGAAAAGATGAAAAATGCTGTATAAGAAATTAAAACATAAGGAAAACGAGAAAGGACCGTCAAGGATGCCATAGGTAATTGTCACTGGCTGGCCACTTACGTAAAATATGGGCAAGCCAGTCACGCTGTGAAAAAATTAAGACCCTCTCCCTAAAATCTTGGTAAAACATTTTACTAGTCACAGAACTTTAAAACTTTAACCACGCTCGTTTAGTATTTCCTAAAAGAGATAGCAGATCTGCCGGCAAGTCAGCCACGGCCGACTGGTCAGAAAATAAAACCTAATCCAATAAGCCGTGGCGCACAGTGACCTGGACGCCACAAGTACCAAGCATCGAAGGATCCGCTCGCCGGAGCAGGAAGCTATGCGTCATAGGACTGTGATCTATCAGCAGCCGAGTGATGAGAACCTCGTCCCGTCTACGTGGCTGGAAAGAAGTACACCACACACGCATTGTGAGCTTGACTAAACGGAGCTTATTGTCAATCATTTCCAGCCACTCATCCTCCCATCGACGCATGACTCGTGAGCTCAACAGCGAGGTGAGTGCGTGCAGGGGCATTGCACACTGAAATACTTGGGACGGAGACACGCCTCTTTGGATGCGAGATCTGCCCTTACGTTCCCAGTAATTCAGACGTGCCCTGGAACCCAGCAGAAAGCCACCTCATTCCCCAGTCGTTGTAGTTGGAGAAGCGTATCCTGGATGGTCTGAACTATTTCATCATCTGGATACAAACGTTGCAATGAGTGAAGGGCACTTAGTTTATAAGAACAAACAACAAATTTAGGACGGGAAGAGCGTCTCATCTGTTCCAGTGCCGGCAAGATCGCAGACAATTCTGCATCAAAGACAGTAAACGCTTGAGGCAGTCAGACCTTGAGGACACGATCCGGAAAAACAACAGAGCAACTAATGGAATCCCCCTATTTCGTCTCATCAGTAAAAACAGCTACATAGTCGTGATCATCAGCTAAAATGGCAGAAAAAGTTGCATTAAAAACGGAAGCAGGCGTGCAATCTCTCTTGTACCGCACCAAATCTAAAATCACTCTCTTCCTCTCCCGTAGCCAGGGTGGCAGGCGGTTACAACCCTGGATTTTGGGCCGTACGGTCTCCACACCGAGGGACTGCAGCACACGTTGGACACGGATCCCAAACGGCATCGTGGCTCGGGGACGGTGGGGAAAAAGACGGCCCAGAGGCGGATGAGCAACAGTGTGGTGAGCAGATGAGGTTAGAGCTGCAAGAAACTTACACACCTGGCGCACCAGTAGGAGCTGCCGCCGGATGGTTAGTGGCGGTGTTCCGGCCTCAGCACAGAGGCTGAGTATGGGACCGATCCGATAAGCGCCCGTGGCCAGTCGAATCGCCACATGGTGGACAGCGTAATTTTCATGAGCAATAAAAAGGACGGAAATTATGCTTATGCAGATCTCTATTCCAATTGTCTCTACAGGTTCCGGAACTCTCGGAACCGAGGGGATGCAAAACTTTTTTTGATGTGTGTATTTCGTCGCTGCCAATGAGACGCAGGCACCCCTCTCGGGATCTCCAGCGGTGGGTGTACTTAAGTTCGAACATTCATGTACTGTCCCTATTTTGTGTGTTTGCCAGTTGAATAACAGTTAAAGACTTCCGTAACGGCCAGGGCTCGACATGTTCTAGACATTGTATTAAAGAGTGACAGATTCATAAATTTTTTGTACCTGTATGTATTTCTACATTCAAAGCTACATTGAGCATCTGACGCTGCCACTACAGCAACAAAGTTATATATAATTTTTGACTATTTGATATTAATTGTAGAATCAATTAATAACTGAATTCTCTGTTCATGATTGGCATCCGTTCCTCTCTCCTGTATTTATTAATAAACCACACAGCGTGTAAACGAAGTCAGTGCAGAACCAAGTGCACTAAAGCTTTTTAATTCAAAAAGTGCTGGCAATTTGTTTTACTTATAAACACAAACTCAGAATACTTGGGATGGTGGGAACTAATAAGGGAAGCATTACAGCCAAAGGCTCCTATTTACTGTGAGACGGCCCTGCGCACAATAAAGTACAACATTGAAGCCTTTGTCAGGATCCTTGTATCATCACACGTCATAGATATTTATTGTTTTTGTCATTTTTTATTATATTAATTCTTTCCTTGGCTTCATGCATCTATAGGCAAGCAGTAACGGCTCGTTAAGCTGTGTCCAGATTGGAGTAAGTTGAAGTCCGTAGTTACTGATGGTCGACATTATCAAACAGTTGTCGGAGCTGCGATACTGATGTCACGCCACTTTATCGCGTTAATTATTGTTTCAGACAGGATGATGGAGATGATGTAGATGAAAGTAATTAGTCAACACTTCTGGTTTAATTGAAATTGTAATGTAAGATAAATTCTCTGAGATAGTGACATACCACTTTTCAGATGTTATGTATTTTCTATGATAGGTGTTCCTGTACCAAACGAGGCAAGAAAAAAATATTTTTTGTCTGTAATTGACTATTGTAACTTACAGATTCCACTGTGCATCACCCTGACAACTTTTTTCTCTGTGCCATTAAAAATGTTTCAATTGTGCTTAGAAAATAGAAATTCATGACTCACTGTTTAAAAAAGTATAGGATAGGGCTGTAGTGCAGAAGAGGAGTATTGTTAAACTATCATTTCAGTGATAGTATTTCACCTTCGAAAATAGATAAGACAAGTCAGGATATATTACCTTTTTCAGTAACTCTGGTGGTCTGAGGACAACGAAACCTGTAGAAAAGCCCAGCACAGCACAGCGGCTAAGGAAGTGCTCTACATTTATGTTACTATCCCGGTTACTTTTTGCTGAGAGAATACGGAAGTTCCTCCTATAGGAATCCATACAATTATCTAAAATTGTCAAGAAAGAGAATATTTATACACTTCGTGCTGGTACGTGGGGAGTGGGAGAGGGGGCAAGAAGTTACAGAACTATCACTCATTAACGATCATCAACGCTTTAATGATCATCAACTCTTTCTACGCTCATAATATTCTTCATGGACACACAGAGCTGCCCTAGAATATAATATTATTTTCAAAGATATGGCTTGGTGCTAGAATGCCACACCGTAAGTATAATTACTGCTGTATTTCTGTTTTAATTATTTCATATAGGCTTCTCTGTCGCTCATAAAAGAACTTAATCCCCGCTACGCAGAATTCCTGATTATAAAGAGTTTCATTTGCAATCTGACAGATGGACCACGTTATAAGTCTTCAACATTATTCTCCTTATAATTGGTCTTTGTTTTACTCACACACTGTATTTTTGAATAGCCATGAGCATTACAGTTTGTTGTGTGTCTGTAGCTATTGATCTCTTTACTGTAGTTTTTCCTTTATTAATTTACGTTTTAGAGTTTGTTTGTTACCTTCCTTTTTGTTGTTAATGAAACTTTGTCTTGTATTATTATCAGGTGCCTAATTAATTCTATATCATCGTTTTTTTTCTTTTTCTTCTTCTATTACTGTATCTTCTGTTTCTATTACGATATCCCCATTGTCTGTCTTAGTTAATTTTTCCTTGTTAATGTTGTATTTAAGATCCTTCTCTAATAGCGGACTGTTTTCCTATGTTAAAAATATTGTTAGGATTGTTGTTATTCAGAATGATAATACAGTAATATTGTAATATTCAAATAGCATTTTCGGCCAGTACTTCCACAATATACACTCCTGGAAATTGAAATAAGAACACCGTGAATTCATTGTCCCAAGAAGCGGAGACTTTATTGACACATTCCTGGGGTCAGATACATCACATGATCACACTGACAGAACCACAGGCACATAGACACAGACAACAGAGCATGCACAATGTCGGCACTAGTACAGTGTATATCCACCTTTCGCAGCAATGCAGGCTGCTATTCTCCCATGGAGACGATCGTAGAGATGCTGGATGTAGTCCTGTGGAACGGCTTGCCATGCCATTTCCACCTGGCGCCTCAGTTGGACCAGCGTTCGTGCTGGACGTGCAGACCGCGTGAGACGACGCTTCATCCAGTCCCAAACATGCTCAATGGGGGACAGATCCGGAGATCTTGCTGGCCAGGGTAGTTGACGTACACCTTCTAGAGCACGTTGGGTGGCACGGGATACATGCGGACGTGCATTGTCCTGTTGGAACAGCAAGTTCCCTTGCCGGTCTAGGAATGGTAGAACGATGGGTTCGATGACGGTTTGGATGTACCGTGCACTATTCAGTGTCCCCTCGACGATCACCAGTGGTGTACGGCCAGTGTAGGAGATCGCTTCCCACACCATGATGCCGGGTGTTGGCCCTGTGTGCCTCGGTCGTATGCAGTCCTGATTGTGGCGCTCACCTGCACGGCGCCAAACACGCATACGACCATCATTGGCACCAAGGCAGAAGCGACTCTCATCGCTGAAGACGACACGTCTCCATTCGTCCCTCCATTCACGCCTGTCGCGACACCACTGGAGGCGGGCTGCACGATGTTGGGGCGTGAGCGGAAGACGGCCTAACGGTGTGCGGGACCGTAGCCCAGCTTCATGGAGACGGTTGCGAATGGTCCTCGCCGATACCCCAGGAGCAACAGTGTCCCTAATTTGCTGGGAAGTGGCGGTGCGGTCCCCTACGGCACTGCGTAGGATCCTACGGTCTTGGCGTGCATCCGTGCGTCGCTGCGGTCCGGTCCCAGGTCGACGGGCACGTGCACCTTCCGCCGACCACTGGCGACAACATCGATGTACTGTGGAGACCTCACGCCCCACGTGTTGAGCAATTCGGCGGTACGTCCACCCGGCCTCCCGCATGCCCACTATACGCCCTCGCTCAAAGTCCGTCAACTGCACATACGGTTCACGTCCACGCTGTCGCGGCATGCTACCAGTGTTAAAGACTGCGATGGAGCTCCGTATGCCACGGCAAACTGGCTGACACTGACGGCGGCGGTGCACAAATGCTGCGCAGCTAGCGCCATTCGACGGCTAACACCGCGGTTCCTGGTGTGTCCGCTGTGCCGTGCGTGTGATCATTGCTTGTACAGCCCTCTCGCAGTGTCCGGAGCAAGTATGGTGGGTCTGACACACCGGTGTCAATGTGTTCTTTTTTCCATTTCCAGGAGTGTATTTTATTTTTATGTAAACAACACTGGCAAATCATTAAATTTTAAGATTTCGACACACGATCGACGGCTTTTTGTTTTCGGCCGCAGTTTTGGTGACGTCAGACGCTAGGAGTAAGACGAAGCTATACGTGTTTTATAGGAGTGCTGATCGAGGTTATTAGTATTTTTCCGTATTTTTCTGCAAGTAGTTTATTTACTGATCGAAAATGGATTTTCAAGTAACAGAGGAAAGGAATTTTGTAAAGGTTGTTAGTGGAGGCCTTTTGAAAGTTGATGCATTTATGGTGTCTTCGTTCTTCATAAACAATGCAATTTTTCATGTTCCGGGAAGAAGAAATGTGAAAACTGTATCACGTGGCGACTGGGACGGGAGTTCTTCGATACAGCAATACCTTTCAGAATTGTATTACAACTGAGGGTATCTAGAACTGGATTTTTCCTCAGACAGTGCCAAAAATACTCCCTAGGCCAATTTGTGGAAGTCTGCACAAGAAAAACAATGGTAGCTTACTTCTTTTCCGAGTTTCCAGATTTTGAGACTGGGTAATTGCCCGCATCTCGTGGTCGTGCGGTAGCGTTCTCGCTTCCTACGCCCGGGTTCCCGGGTTCGATTCCCGGCGGGGTCAGTAGGCCGTCTTCCGCTCACGCCCCAACATCGTGCAGCCCGCCTCCAGTGGTGTCGCGACAGGCGTGAGGGATTTTCTCTGCCTCGTGATGGCTGGGTGTTGTGTGCTGTCCTTAGGTTAGTTAGGTTTAAGTAGTTCTAAGTTCTAGGGGACTGATGACCATGGCTGTTAAGTCCCATAGTGCTCAGAGCCAACCATTTGAACTGGGTAATTACACTCATGGGGATCTGCAGAGCATCATCGTGTTTTCCTTCAATAAGTTTACACCTTATAATTTCTGTTTCTCCCGGTCATTAAGTGAAAGAATCGGAAAATTATATCCATAAATATGCAATTGACGCAGCAGAACCTTAAAATATCTGTTCTTCTACTGTGTATTTAACTACTGCTGAAACACTATGATTCAAAGTGCTTAAGCAGGACCAACTTTCATTTTGTCGTAATGTCCTGGTCTTATAACGTTTCCTCGTAGGTTCCAAGAATTCATCAATATTACTCTTTGCCAAAATCGTACAGCTTTACAACAGGCTCAGTGCACATAGTTAAAGTGGCAAATTATTGTCTCCATCAACCTGCTTGGGAACAACGTGGTTCGGAATTGTTCGATGGTTTCTCTGAATCTTCAAAATAAGAGCTACATCAGGCATGAAATACATTTTTCTGACGCCACCCTTGTGATCCATCTCAAATTAATGAGGTGTAAAAAGTAGATAATAAATGAAAATCAGTATTAAAATGTAATATAATATAGAATTGAAAAATGTATTATGAATAAAGTAAACTTAAGAAGAGAGTAGTACAAAGCGAAGAAAAGAAAAAAAAAAGAAAAAACTTCCTCTGAATGAGGATCGATATTACAAACATTAGAAGTCCACCACGCTAACCATTAAGCTAAAAGCGAAAAGAAACCAATATTAACTGTTTACTTAGATCTAAATGATCATCACAGAAATAAAAACGCTTAGTTACCATCATCTCATTTGGATCTCTACAGCGAGGAGCAACAACATCTTAAGCATCTCGTTATTCCTTGGAACACTCACAAACATTTTTTCAGTTTTTATACATGAGGGCAACAGTCTGGATAATTGACTGATCTGGCCCTGTAACACTAACCAAAACGGCCTTGCTGTTGTGGTACTGCGAACGGCTGAAAGCAAGGGGAAACTACAGCCGTAATTTTTCCCGAGGGCATGCAGCTTTACTGTGTGCTTAAATAACAACATTTGCAAAATGTGATAGTACACACCATTTGTGACCCACTTTCCGAAAAGTAGTTTCTAAAACAATGTGTCTCTGTGAATAAGCTTGACGACAGGAGAAGCAGCGTGTTATCAAGTGACCTCTCATGCATCATATTACTCAAATGAAGCGTTTTAGATGGTTTTCAAATGATTTGTGTTTCATTTACTTTTTTTTAAATACTAACTTTCTTGAGAAAAGAAGCGCATTACGAGTATAAAAGAACACAATTAACAATTTAAAATGATTTCCGGGAAATTGTCAAATATCCTATTATATTTCCGCCTCACGCAGTTGTATGTCCTCACGGTACATTATTCTTGGGTAAAATTTGTTTAGAAAGGTTCGGCACATGCGTGCGCGCGCGCGCGCGCGCGCGCGCGCGCGCGCGCGCGTGTGTGTGTGTGTGTGTGTGTGTGTGTGTGTGTGTGTGAGTGTGTGTGTGTCCGTCAGTGTTTTCTTCTGAAGAGGACGTTTAATAATCTTCTGCTATTCTCTTGACATCTACTTCGTTATCCAATTTATCTATTATGTGACATAGGACAGTAGTATTGTTCATGCAAACTACTATCTGCTGATGGAAGTTGCATTGTTTTTGCCGGCCGCGGTGGTCTAGGGTTCTAGGCGCTCAGTCCGGAACCGCGCGACTGCTAAGGTCGCAGGTTCGAATCCTGCCTCGGGCATGGATGTGTGTGATGTCCTTAGGTTAGTTAGGTTTAAGTAGTGCTAAGTTCTAGGGGACTGATGACCACAGACGTTAAGTCCCATAGTGCTCAGAGCCATTTGAACCATTTTTTTGCATTGTTTTTGGTCGATCTCACTTTTTGCCTAATTTCATCATTTAACCAGGATCTCAGTGCTCCTAACTTAGGTTTGCATGCTACTTGATAATCACTACTTATCTTTGCATAAATATAATTCGAAAGCAAGTGACAGTGACTGCACGTTGTTGAATTTCAAATTCTTATCCATTGTAGCCGGATGACTATGTTCTCTTATTTGTTGGAAGTCTGTGATGAAAATGCTTGTTAGGCAGTAACATTATTGTGAATACTTGCAATTATTATTCCTTCGCTGTTATTGCAATTGAGTTTACCATGTAGATAAAAATAAATGTTATCTGCCCCAGCGCAGAATAGCTTCAACTATCCCTAAAATAGAAAACAATGAAAAGCTATATTATCCATTCAATAACGTCAATTAAATTTTCCTATTGCAGAATACTGTGCATTATCATCTGCTACCCTACAATGTTTCAGCCTATAAAAATGAAATTAGATATCAAAAATTAGGCTCGTACTTACTGCATGAAACTTACGCAGATTGAATTTAGTCTTTTGAAATGTTTAGTTCCCTAAAATTTGTCGTTTATTTGAGTAATGATTAGAGTTGGTGCGTTTTTGTTCTTCAGTGTTCATATATAGTACTGTGCAATTTTTGAATGTATTTTTTCTGTCACTAAAATACTAAACTGAACATTAACTATCGACTATGTGCGGTGTGGGACTCGTTAAAATTCTAAATTATTTAAATGTATGCCAACAATATTTTTAATTGACGTAGCGAACAGTCGAATTTTCACAAACCTGGCGTACTGCGCAACACAAAATGGAAAATTATCTGACATCCTGTTATGAAAATGCAGTTCATTTGGTTCCATAATCCATCATATTATTCGAGAACTCGTTATCATGCAAAGATTACATATTGTAAAATATAGGTGGATCAAGTAACAGCGTTCGTTTCACTTTCAGAAAAATGTTTTACTCCGCTTCATGTCTGCCGTACCAATATCTGCCAAATTACAAATTACTTGCTTATTTCATCTCTAAGTGATGTAAAATGGTTTGAATCGCGAATTTCTCATGACTGGTCGGCCTCAGTGGCCGTGCGGTTCTAGGCGCTACACTATGGAACCGTGCGACTACTACGGTCGCAGGTTCGAATCCTGCCTCGAGCATTGATGTGTGAGATGTCCTTAGGTTAGTTATGTTTAAGCAGTTCTAGGGAACTGATGGCCTCAGAAGTTAAGTCCCATAGTGCTCAGAGCTACACTCCTGGAAATGGAAAAAAGAACACATTGACACCGGTGTGTCAGACCCACCATACTTGCTCCGGACACTGCGAGACGGCTGTACAAGCAATGATCACACGCACGGCACAGCGGACACACCAGGAACCGCGGTGTTGGCCGTCGAATGGCGCTAGCTGCGCAGCATTTGTGCACCGCCGCCGTCAGTGTCAGCCAGTTTGCCGTGGCATACGGAGCTCCATCGCAGTCTTTAACACTGGTAGCATGCCGCGACAGCGTGGACGTGAACCGTATGTGCAGTTGACGGACTTTGAGCGAGGGCGTATAGTGGGCATGCGGGAGGCCGGGTGGACGTACCGCCGAATTGCTCAACACGTGGGGCGTGAGGTCTCCACAGTACATCGATGTTGTCGCCAGTGGTCGGCGGAAGGTGCACGTGCCCGTCGACCTGGGACCGGACCGCATCGACGCACGGATGCACGCCAAGACCGTAGGATCCTACGCAGTGCCGTAGGGGACCGCACCGCCACTTCCCAGCAAATTAGGGACACTGTTGCTCCTGGAGTATCGGCGAGGACCATTCGCAACCGTCTCCATGAAGCTGGGCTACGGTCCCGCACACCGTTAGGCCGTCTTCCGCTCACGCCCCAACATCGTGCAGCCCGCCTCCAGTGGTGTCGCGACAGGCGTGAATGGAGGAACGAATGGAGACGTGTCGTCTTCAGCGATGAGAGTCGCTTCTGCCTTGGTGTCAATGATGGTCGTATGCGTGTTTGGCGCCGTGCAGGTGAGCGCCACAATCAGGACTGCATACGACCGAGGCACACAAGGCCAACACCCGGCATCATGGTGTGGGGAGCGACCTCCTACACTGGCCGTACACCACTGGTGATCGTCGAGGGGACACTGAATAGTGCACGGTACATCCAAACCGTCATCGAACCCATCGTTCTACCATTCCTAGACCGGCAAGGGAACTTGCTGTTCCAACAGGACAATGCACGTCCGCATGTATCCCGTGCCACCCAACGTGCTCTAGAAGGTGTAAGTCAACTACCCTGGCCAGCAAGATCTCCGGATCTGTCCCCCATTGAGCATGTTTGGGACTGGATGAAGCGTCGTCTCACGCGGTCTGCACGTCCAGCACGAACGCTGGTCCAACTGAGGCGCCAGGTGGAAATGGCATGGCAAGCCGTTCCACAGGACTACATCCAGCATCTCTACGATCGTCTCCATGGGAGAATAGCAGCCTGAATTGCTGCGAAAGGTGGATATACACTGTACTAGTGCCGACACTGTGCATGCTCTGTTGCCTGTGTCTATGTGCCTGTGGTTCTGTCAGTGTGATCATGTGATGTATCTGACCCCAGGAATGTGTCAATAAAGTTTCCCCTTCCTGGGACAATGAATTCACGGTGTTCTTATTTCAATTTCCAGGAGTGTATTTGAACCATCATTTTCATCATGACTGACAGGCGTGATTAGATTTTAAGAACTTCAGAATTTCAGTGTATGAAATAAAAACTCATAGGTATAAGATCCAAAAACGATTAAAGACAGCCAATATAATTAAATGTAATTAGTTACAAATGATTTATCGCAGACTGCTGTAAGTGAGGATAAGTTATTATTTTTTCAACGAGATCTGTAATTCCCATCTTCATGTAGAACTTTGAAGTGAAACTTTTGGAGGATATTCACCAATAAGGCGGAAAACATATTTTGAGGTTTTATTACCAGTTATCTGTAATTCACTGCCATATTCCGTTTACCTGCTTTCAGAATACTAGATGGTAATTGGCACCGCCTATGATTCAATAAAATTATAAAACCATCAAAGTTGCACAGATATTTGTCTTTATTTAAGTTGCGACCAGTTTCGAACCTCTGTAGTCTGTCTGCACTTGCATATGCTGTAAACAGACAAAAAATGCGGGACAGACAGACGCTACACGTAAGAGAAATACTGCTTCCTATATTACACGAAGAAGATGCCCTTTCTCCTTTCGTGCCTCATTATGTTAACGTCTCGGGACAACACTATAAGTGAGAAATACTAAAACTGTTTCACGGATTCCAGCAAAAGAAGCTGGTTTACTATGTTTTATTGCAGCCACGCCAGGAGAATACTTTAACTTGAATAGAGATCAAATAATCTGTAATTTCACTTTAATGTGATTTGTACAACAGAAAAACAAACGGAATGCCATGGAAAAGTAAGCATGTGCGGTGTGGCATGATCCTTGTTGGGATACTGTCTCGGTAAAATGTGTAAGTATGCTTTTTAGGGATTTATTTTGGTAACGCCACGTAGCGCTCTGTATGAAAATCACTGACTGTGCTGTGTGCAGTCTGTGGCTGGTTGGCATTGTTGGAATATTCGCTATTGCAGTGTTGGGCAGTTGGATGTGAACAGCGCGTAGCGTTGCACAGTTGGAGGTGGGCCGCCAGCAGTGGTGGATGTGGGGGGTGAGATGGCGGAGTTTTGAGAGCGGATGATCTGGACGTGTGTGCATCAGTGAGAGTAAATTTGTTAGACTGGGTTCATGAACTGATATATATCAAAATCTTTCATTTGCTGAGTATGCCTATCAGTAGTTAGTGTCTTCAGTAGTTAGAATCTTTTATTTAGCTGGCAGTATTGGCGCTCGCTGTATTGCAGTAGTTCGAGTAATGAAGATTTTTGTGAGGTAAGTGATTCATGAAAGGTATAGGTTATTGTTAGTCAGGGCCATTCTTTTGTAGGGATTATTGAAAAACAGACTACGTTGCGCTAAAAATATTGTGAGTTTAGTGATGATCAGAATAAGTAAAGAGAGAAATGTTTGAATACGTTCAGTTCTGCTCGGCTGTTTGAAAATCAAATGACGTAAGGGGTTTACCAGCACAGTAATTCGTTAATTTTTCTAAGGGGACGTTTCAAATATACTGATGTTAGCAATCCGCCGAATAACTGGCACTGCGTCAGCGTTATAATATTTGTAGTCGTATAAGAAATAGCGTGGGTTGCATTTTGGAATCCATGGTTAGAAATTTTAACACTGAATAATACTATGGTGTGGTGGCGTGATCCGCAACGTGTCCTCGCTGAATTCATTAAAAAGTATTACTTGTTTAGTTCGTCTGGGATCAATAGGGATTAAAACGTTCCTAACAAAATACTGGTATTGAAGGTTTTACAAAGTAACAGTGACACTGACAAGGGAAAGCCCTGTCAGATTTAGTAATAAGATTGCCCAGTGGATAGCACGTCAAAAACTGAACACAGATCAACCGCGAAAACAAGAAGATGGCGTACAGAACAGTGAATAAAGAAGAAAAATTGAAACAGTGAATGGCTTCAGCTCAAGATGTGCAACATCAGGCAAATTCCAGCAGGCAAGGCGTTGTGATAGTGTGGTTATGGTGTTGGACTGCAAAGGGGGAGTTCCCTGTTCCAATCCCACTCGTGCCCGAATTTCTTTTTTTCCTTCACAAAATTATCAACTGTTCGGCATAGCACTGACGTGTCTGTTAACTGTATCAAATTTGTCTCTGTGTTGCAGTGAAACGTCCGTTTGCAACACCGAGGTGCAAGGAAGGGGTCTACAGACGTACGTACTTCCTATTTGTTCTGCACAAATATCACATGTTACGGGTATTGCGGTCCGTTTTGGAAGTTTTGACTCGTGAATTCCTTTCTAGTTCACACCCATCAATTCATTGTTTTCATTTCTGTGACAAGTCTATGTGGCATCTCGCCTGCTCTCACTATTCATCACATTTACTTGAGACGGTAATATATTCTTACCACATGACTCACTCTATAACCAGTGCATAGTATGACAACTGCCATGACTACAGAAGGAGAAAAAGACACGTCAGTGACAGAATGGATAGTTCATAATTTTGCGAAATAAAAGGGGCACAACGGACGTTTGAATAAGGATCTCGCGCCTTGTAGTCCAACACCGTGACTACACAACCGCGATGCCGTGGTTCTTGCGATTCGATCGATGTTGCACATCTTTAGCTTGGATCGTTCGCTGTTTCTATTTTGGTTCTTTTTTCACAGTTCAGTACACCTTCCGGTTTTCACGCTGCGCTTATGTTCAGTTTCTGACGAGCAGTCCACTGGCCTATTTTCCCACTAAATCTGAGGAGGGTTCGATGAGCAATTTCCCTGGGGAGTTTTATCTTTTCCAAACACCCTTTATAAACCAAAAATATAACGTTGGTACAGATTAAGAGATATCTGTCAGCTATTCTAATAACAGCTACTTTTTAATGCATTAAAATTTCCACATTCATTTAATTAACCAGCCGGATTCAGTTTATTACAATTGTGTGTTGTGAATCTTAGCTCCACCGAAAAACTTTCATAGGCTGTTCAGGAATTCTTATGAGTTTAAAAACGAACAGTTGAGACCGCAATAATATTTCTTTGTTAACCGGTTTCGGCTTATCTACAAGACATCTTTAGAAGTTTTTGGCCCCTTTGGGTGGTGCTGGAGGCTCCTCAGATTTTTCGTTGTACCACTACCGTACATGCAAAGTAGAATTGTGTCTACGATCGTGGTATCATGAAAAATCTGAGGAGCCGCCAGCGCCAGCCATAGGGGGCTAAAAAATCTGAAGATGGCTTGTAGATAAGCCGAAACCGGTTAATAAAGAAATATCATTGCGATCTCGACAGTTCTTTTTTAAATACAGAATCAGGTCGCTGCTCTCCACGGACTATGTTGTTCTGATATCAGCGACCCACCGTCCCTGGCGGCTCGCTACATAGTAATAATGTAATACTATAAAAGAGAGCAACTGTATGACATCTTAGCACTTACTGTAATATGACCTTACACACCATCTAATTTCCACAAGTGTGGAGTTTTGTAACGTTCATCCTTCAATCTTGATAAAAATTATGTTTTTGTGTCCATTTAGGTACTTTTAATATCGAATATTGATTGTATCTAATTTATCCTCCCCCCCCCCTCCCTCCCCGCCTCCTCTCCCTTCAGCTCTGGACAACATAGTTACATGAAGTCTAGGACAAAGAAAGTAGAATTAAATTAATCTGTCACCGCAGTGGTGTGACCTAGTGTTTCTTTATGACTCACATCTATAACATTATTACAGATTTGCCCAATTTTATGAGTTTTCATTTTTCCATGCACAGAAAAACAATTTTCACAAAGTTTGCCAATTTGATGAGATTTATCTTTGAAACTTTCTTAAAATCCGGATAACTAGACGCCTATCCTCCCTGAAACAAAACAAGAATGAAAAACCTGCGTTAAAAAAGTTAATCAAACAAAACCTTTACACATTTATTTACGCATATTTTCAGGGATCTGTATGTAAAAAACAACAGGAAACGATAATAATGTCTTCTAAACAATGTAATTAGTTCAAAGTGTTGGACATTTCTTACATGTTCAACTGAACGCGAAAAACCGAAGCACATTCAGTGCAATGCTCCCAGTAACTAAATTATACAGGGTGGTCCAGAAGCAGTCTGAAAAGCTTGTAAGAGTGTTTCAGGGTAGGTTGTGCTGAGAAACAAGTGTTAAGAAAAAAAGTCTATACGTTGGGCCATTTCTGAGTTAATTAGCATTGGAGTTAGCCAATGAGACCGTTGGGCACGCAACTGCAAGCGACCGGCCAGATACAGTCAGCGTCAGTCGTTCTCATAACGTAGATCATAGCGTGCGAGACTGCTCAGCCTTTGGCTCGGGTTCGATCCTTACTACTGTCCCATGTCCAATTTTAGTAACGCTCTGTTGTCTGGTTTTAGGAAAGCAAACGACGACACTTTTGGTGATATTGTCCCTGGCCGGAAGCTTGAATTTGTTTCAACAACCTGATTGGCTAAGTTCAGTGCTAACTAATTTTGAAACGGAGCAACGTATTGAATTTTTCCAACAATAATTTCTCAGCACAACCTACCCTATAACACCGTTACAAGGTTTTCAGACTGCTTCTGACCAGTCTGTCTCTAGAAACAAAGCTATAATGCGAATTAAAATTTTGTCTTTATCACTAAACCGCTCATAAATGTGTCTAATTTCATTAATGGGACTTGCTATCTGCACTTTCAGTTGTGACATTTGTTTCTGAACCTGTAAGTGGTATCGCAAATATACCCCTGTAATCTACTGAAAAGAATTTCACTTTCCCGTGTCTAAAGAAATTTTTTGTAAAATTTATCTCCTATAAAGAATGATCTGTACATATAACTTATTTCTATCAATTCACACTCAGTCAGCTCTTCAAAGTTATTGACAGTAGCAGAAAGTTTCCCAAAAGTCCAAAAACATGTTTTCCTATCTGGCAACAAAATTGCTTTGTGACCAGCTTAAGTGCAATGCACTTTCATGCATCTCCCATCACTAACGGCAGAAGTATGCAAGAACACACTTCAGCAGAGCTACATAAGTTAAGCTGAGCAGCATTACAGTATTTAAGAGCAAAAAAGTTGGAGCGCGTTGTTGTGACAAAGAAATAACTGTCACAAAGTTGCTTACTGTTACGACCATGATTCATTCAACTTGTTTCCTCAGCTTCTTTTGTTTCTGTAAGAATAACTTCATGAAAGAGAAAAATCGTGTATTACGCACTTACCAAAAGCTAGAACATGTACTGTGGTGTTGTTGCCGTCGCTGCGGGAACAGCTAAGCATGACGTCGTTATTACGCTCTAGCATCCCATTCGGTGAAACTATGGATGAGGTAGGCCTACATGGCTACCAGCCCTCCGACAGAAAACCTATCGACACTGTTGTGTACTACCCAACCGCGATATTATTGCACTTGACCGTTATCGAAACACTACAGTGGTGACTAAGGAAAACGCATCGACTGTCAACGCTTTCAGGTCAGTTGTTCATCTACTATCAACCTGACTACGCGATGACTCACGATCAGGCGAAGCAGTCTGACTCCGTGGAGCAACGATATTGTGGTCGACTAATATCACTGTTAACGTCCAACCGTACAACCTACACTGCCGGAAGTACAAACCTAGGACAAAACTGAGCAGTAATGAATGCAAATTTGGGAACGAAGAGTAAAGTGATCATTACCGTACAAAGTACCGTGTGTGACTGATACAAGTCTACTTTCAAATAGGACACACAACGAGTACCGTTCACATCTGCGCGGTTGTGCACCATATTCAGCGTAATATACATAAGAACCAAAGCCAGAAAGCAAAGGAAATGCAATAGCTCTGTAACGAGCACACGAAGACTGTAGGTCTCTGATATCAAAATAGGCAATTCAGAAGGTATCTCTGAACAACCTCTGAAAAATTGTCCGTGGAGTTATCGTTCACCCTGTGTGTGGAACTATGGCGATCATTATTTTGGTGAGATCTGTGTGAGGAGATTATTGCCGGTTAAACGACAGCGAAGATTTTGAAGTATTTGTGCTGACGTGTCCCGTTCTACGATTATTTAAATAACAGATTTTTAATATACCACGGAGTAAAACGGAGTAAAATGTATTAAAAAAATTTTCCTACCTCCATACAGATTCCTACCCTCAAACATTGTCCTGAAAATTTGTGCATTTGAATTTTTAATAGCTATGTACACGCTGGTAGAATTTAATACGAAAAACGTGGGGCGCTTGCAATAGATAACTGTGAGAAGTTGAATTAGGCTATTCGTGTATCATTTACATGTAGCACGCACCCTACGTTTTCATTTTAAATTATAACAGTGTTTTCATAGCCTTCAACAATACACAAGCACAAAATTTTCAGGGTTCTCTGTCTGGGATTAGGAATCTGTATGGAGCTAGGAGGAATTATTTTATATTTTAGCCCGTTTTAAGAACGAATTATATTAATAAGACTTTGATTTAAACCATTATTTCCTGCTTTTTAGTCTTGCCTATGTCAAATTTCTCAACCTATTTAAAACATTCTGATGGGATTACAACAGAAATTTGTGGTAAATTTCACGCTTATTTCAGGTTCTCTTCACCTGAGTCAAACCAATACTTTGCTCCATCCTACGATTATCTCATGAAAAGACCTAGAAGAAAAAAACTACAAACGTTCGCAAGTGGAACAGGAAAAAGAGGAAAGAGCAGCGCTGCATAATGCATCCTCCACTGTACATCATGCACGGAAACTGTTTAATATTGCAATGTGGACTACTTAACTATGATGAACGTTTCAAGTCTCTAACGCGTCGGGAAATTACAGCAGTAAACAAAGTGCCCTTCTCCACACACCAGACAAGAAAATAACTTGATATTACATTGTCATGCTCTGTCTGGAAAGTTAGTTTGACATTAACTGCAAAATTTGTACCGAACAATCAGACAAGAAAACGACCCCATAAAAATCTGTTACTCTCTCTCTTTTCTCAAAAAAATGTTCAAATGTGTGTGAAATCTTATGGGACTAAACTGCTAAGGTCGTCAGTCCCTAAGCCTACACACCACTTAAACTAAATCATCCTAAGGTCAAACACACACACCCATGCCCGAGGGAGGACTCGAACCTCCGCCGGGACCAGCCGCACAGTCCATGATTGCAGCGCGTCAGACCGCTCTGCTAATCCCACGCGGCTCTTTCTCTCTCTCTTTTTCGTGTGTGTGTGTGTGTGTGTGTGTGTGTGTGTGTGTGTGTGTGTGTGTGTGTGTGTGTGTGTCTTCATACCTCACAAACATACTCTTCACGAAATTTTTCTTCCACGAAATAGTTTATTTTATATTTTCATTTTCAAATACTAATATACTGCTTTTAACAAGTACAGTTTTTGGAATGGTTACAATAGCCACATATTACACGCATCAAAAAAAGTTCTGCATCACCACGGTTCCGAGAGTTCCGGAACTTATACAGAAAATTAGAATAGAGATCAACATAAACATCATTTCCGTCCTTTTTATTGCTCATGAAAAACACATTGCATGTTGTACCACCATACAGCGAGACGTTTAGAGGTGGTGGTCCAGATTGCTGTACACAACGGTACCTCTAATACTAGCCACAAGTTCGTCAAGGCACTGTTGCTCCAGATTGTCCAACTCCTGAATGGCGATTCGGCTTAGATCCCTCAGAGCGTTTGGTGGGTCACGTCGTCCATAAACAGCCCTTTTCAATCTATCCCAGGTATGATCGATAGGGTTCATGTCTGGAGAACATGATGGCCACTCTAGTCGAGCGGTGCCGTTATCCTGAAGGAAGTCATTCACAACATGTGCACTATGGGGGCGCGAACTGTTCACCGTGAAGATGAATGCCTCGCCAATATGCTGCCGATATGGTTGCACTATCGGTCAGAGGATGTCATTCACCTATCGTCTTCCATGACCACCAGCGGCGTACGTCAGTGCCATGTAATGCCTCCCAAAACAGCAGGGAACCTCTACCTTGGTGCACTCGAAGGACAGTGTGTCTAAGGCGCTCAGCCTGACCGGGTTGCCTCCAAACACGTCTCCGACGATTGTCTGGTTGAAGACATCAGCGACACTCATCGGTGAAGAGAAGGTGATGGCAATCCTGGGCGGTCTATTCGGCATGTTGTTGGGCCTATGTGTACCGCGCTGCATGGTCTCGTGGTTGCAAAGATGTACCTCGCCATGGACGTCGGGAGTGAACTTGCGCATCATGCATCCTATTGTACACAGTTTGAGTTTTAACACGACGTCCTGTGGCCGCACGAAAGGCATTATTCAACATGGTGGCGTTACTTTCAGGGTTCCTCCGAGCCATAATCGGTAGGTAGCGGTCATCCACTGCAGTAGTAGGCCTTGGGCGGCTTGAGCGAGGCATGTCATCGACATATCCTGTCTCTCTGTATCTCCTCCATGTCCGAACAACATCGCTTCGGTTCACTCCGAGACGTCTGGACACTTCCCTTGTTGAGAGCCCTTCCTGGCACAAAGTAACAATGTGGACGCGAACGAAGGGCGGTATTGAACGTCTAGGTATGGTTGAACTACAGACAACACGAGTCGTGTACCTTCTTCCTGTTAGAATGACTAGAAATGATCGGATGTCGTACGCCCACCCCTCCCAACCGGCTAATAGGCGCTGGTCATGCATGGTTGTCTACATCTTTGGGCGAGTTAAGTGACATATCTGAACAGTCAAAGGGACTGTGTCTGTGATACAATATCCAGAGTCAACATCTATCTTCAGGAGTTCTGTGAACCAGGGTGATGCTAAATATTTTTCATGTGTTTATAATTCCAAGTTCAGTGATAGGTGATAGTATCACAACAACTGCCCTGTATTCACTCAGTAGCAATTGATCTTGAATAAAAGGGAACCATTTCATGAAAGTTTTGTAACAGTAAACTACTACATCTACATCTACATCTACATCTACATCCATACTCCGCAAGCCACCTGACGGTGTGTGGCGGAGGGTACCTTGAGTACCTCTATCGGTTCTCCCTTCTATTCCAGTCTCGTATTGTTCGCGGAAAGAAAGATTGCCGGTACGCCTCTGTGTGTGCTCTAATCTCTCTGATTTTATCCTCATGGTCTCTTCGCGACATATACGTAGGAGGGAGCAGTATACTGCTTGACTCTTCGGTGAAGGTATGTTCTCGAAACTTCAGCAAAAACCCGTACCGAGCTACTGAGCGTCTCTCGTGCAGAGTCTTCCACTGGAGTTTATCTATCATCTCCCTAACACTTTCGCGATTGCTAAATGATTCTGTAACGAAGCGCGCTGCTCTTCGTTGGATCTTCTCTATCTCTATCAACCCTATCTGGTACGGATCCCACACTGCTGAGCAGTATTCAAGCAGTGGGCGAACAAGCGTACTGTAACCTACTTCCTTTGTTTTCGGATTGCATTTCCTTAGGATTCTTCCATTGAATCTCAGTCTGGCATCTGCTTTACCGACGATCAACTTTATATGATCATTCCATTTTAAATCACTCCTAATGCCTACTCCCAGATAATTTATGGCATTAACTGCTTCCAGTTGCTGACCTGCTATATTGTAGCTAAATGATAAGGGATCTTTCTTTCTATGTATTCGCAGCACATTACACTTGTTTACATTGAGATTCAATTGCCATTCCTGCACCATGCGTCAATTCGCCGCAGATCTTCCTGCATTTCAGTACAATTTTCCATTGTTACAACCTCTAGATATACCACAGCATCATCCGCAAAAAGCCTCAGTGAACTTCCAATGTCATCCACAAGGTCATTTATGTATACTGTGAATAGCAAAGGTCCTACGACACTCCCCTGCGGCACCCCTAACGTCTGCTGACCACGCACTTGGCCGACATTGAGCCCCTCTTTTATTTGTACCTCGCGCTCATAGACCTTGCTATGAACAAGTAGTAGGCATTTAGGTCATTTCTTTCACACTTCAGATATCTTTGGAACTGCGTTAGATGTTTATTTGTCGCTAATGGTTTTGCAGACATTTTTAGGTATGGTAACCTTGATTATTCGCATGCTTCTAGGTAGTAGGAACATGTAAACGAAAAAATTCTTCGGGATGCTAAAATTGTTCGGAAGGATGTGCTAGTGTTGTTGTTATATATTTCAGAACAAGACTCGTGGATGTCTTACAGTTTCGAATGAAGGCTGCTGTTCATATTTCGTTCTGTTATTACGATTTGCAGTGGTTATCACACGCAAAAATAAGTGCATTTTGTCTTTCTTTCTGTTGCCAAATACAGTGCCCGCATTTTTCTCTGGCAGCCGATCCTCAATTTGCGCGTTTCCATTTTACCGGCACGCAACAAAAATCGAACATCGTGCCGGTAGACTAAAATAAAAGACCTGAAAGTAGAAATAGCTGACAGCTGGAACAAAGCTGTTGTGATGGATACGCGCTTGGCGATAAGTGACAGTGAAATGGAAACGCTTAATAAGGAAGAAAATAAAAATTAACCAATAACAGCGGCGTACCTGGAAGTCAGAGGCTTTTAGTGCAACAAAAGGACTTCGATTGTAATAATAGTCACTGACACGTTCCAGCTACTCGCTGTGCAAATTACTGCTGAAACGGACTCTTATTTCGCAGTACTTTGAATTGTCAGTACTGATTACGTTCTAGTATGGCTTCTACAGAATGTCTATTTATGTGCTAGAGTTTCTGTACAATACATCACATTACTGCCGGTACCCACAGTTTTAATCTGCCAGGAAGTTTCATATCAGCGCACACTCCGCTGCAGAGTGAAAATCCATTCTGGAAACATCCCCCAGGCTGTGGCTAAGCCATGTCTCCGCAATATCCTTTCTTTCAGGAGTGCTAGTTCTGCAAGGTTCGCAGGAGAGCTTCTGTAAAGTTTGGAAGGTAGGAGACGAGGTACTGGCAGAAGTAAAGCTGTGGGTACCGGGCGTGGGTCGTGCTTCGGTAGCTCAGTTGGTGGAGCACTTGCCCGCGAAAGGCAACGGTCCCGAGTTCGAGTCTCGGTCGGGCACACAGTTTTAATCTGCCAGGAAGTTTCATATCAGCGCACACTCCGCTGCAGAGTGAAAATCTCATTCTGGATCTCACAGGATAATTTTATACAAAACGGCCGATAAGCAGCACTGCTCCAGTAAATAATGACACCACAGAAACAGTTTCATCCATATATTTGCACAATCGAAAATAATGCATGAACAACATTTATGAAGGTTGGAACTGTATTAACGGAAACTATTTATTTTCAACTCACACAATAGGTAAACGTTTCAAGGTTTGCATTGTGTATAACCCGTTGCCAGCGATGTGGAAGTCGTCGGATATCCTTAACAACGTCAGCAGTGTCAATAGTTCGATTGGTGCGGTCTATTACTCAACAAATCTCTGTAACACCTGAAGAGAATGCCACCAATCTAGGAATCAAGTTGAGGTCACACAGGCTTAAGTCCGGAGAGTTGATGGATGGTACAGTAGGTACCAGCACCATCGACCGAATAAGCCATTCACCACTTCCGTTATATGCACTCGAGCATTCTTCTGCTAAATGGTGGGCGGATGCTGAAGAAAATGTCATCGCCTCTTTCTCTAAGATGTTCGTCTTTGGAACACAGCCTGCTACCAGCTTACAGGAAGGCAGTGGGTTGTATGCAGTGCTGGTGACTACTTTGAAGGGCAGTAAAACGTTGAACGAAGTACGTATTTTGTATAAGTCGTAAATAAATAGTATCCGTTATTAAAGTTCCAACCCTTGTATTTCAGTGCACTTGAAGAGAAAGAGATTACAACACAAAATGTTGATATGTTTCTTTATGACATATGCTACCTTTATAAAACAAAACTCGTTAACTGTAAAAGAGGGAAGAATACGATGGTGATATGTAACCTGAACACTTCGTAGTTGCAGCCAGTTATTGCTTTCTTGCTAAACATTTTATATTTAAGTATTTAACTTTAGCTGCATGGAGAACATGCTACGTAACTGAACTTAAATAAGTTAATAGTGTGGTGAGACGGAAATGAATATAAAGAGTACAAATATGACTGTGGATTCATGTGAAGCATTTCTTTCTTTTCTTTAACATAAAGGTAGATAAAGAAATTATCTATTATGTTATCATCTGTAATCTATTAGATGTTTAGAAAGGTCTTTGACATTTATTATGAACATGTGCAGTTTTCAACCAGCTAAAGGTAATCCGTTGTCAGCTGGTAAAACGGAATAGTGCCCGTAAATAAACTCAAAGAATGCATTTTATATGTGCTATTGAAAAAGATTTTGCTGTTCAAGGAAAATCTTTTCGTTATCTCGCTATGTTTCTGATAACAGTATGGCAAATCATTGCTGGAGTACAAGTTGAAATTACCTGTCAGTGACAACGTAGAACAGAACAATCAGTTGAAAAGAGCGAAGAGCAGTCTCTGGCTCTGAGGTGTAGAGTAAACGAAGAAAGCAGCCAGCCAAGACACCACGGTGTCCTTTTGATATTAGATTTTTAATTTATGTTCTTTGTGAACGCTTCGTCTCTAGCACTTTCCCAGGGCTTATAGACGCTGGCTCTTTTGAAAGAACTGGTGCGAAGCATTTTCTGCTGCTTTTTATCCGCCAAAGCGAGCTGATTACCAGGTCAGGAGGCAGCACTGTCGTGTTTACAACCTAGAAACAGGAATAAGAGCTACCAATAGTACAGGCTTACCAATAGTACAGCGTGTAACACTGTAGCAGTGTTACACGCTTCATTCTATATGGCGGTTCCCTGACCAGCAGTTATTGATTGACCAGCTCTTTTGCTTATAAAATGATTTTTTTAATAATATGAATATTTATATATGTGTTTGGGGAGAGAGAGAG
Source organism: Schistocerca nitens (assembly GCF_023898315.1). Taxonomy (NCBI): domain Eukaryota; kingdom Metazoa; phylum Arthropoda; class Insecta; order Orthoptera; family Acrididae; genus Schistocerca; species Schistocerca nitens. The sequence continues at coordinate 180,749,368 of NC_064622.1, read as the reverse complement.
AGAGAGAGAGATTTTTTATCGAGATTTTTACTTTAAGTCGTAAATGGTACCTGAATTTTGGTTGCTGCCCCCTTGAATGATCAGCTTCTGCATCATTTGGTGACGTACTACAATTTGGAGGAAGTTATTGTTGTTTAAGGTTTAAAATACGACTCTGTTAGTTACTTGGCCGTATTGCGGATAGCTTTGATCCCAAGTTTTCGTTGCTTTTCATACCTAAGGGACCACTGTTGTAAGTAAATAAGATCAAACAGCAATCTGCTTTTCGAGAGGAAAGGAGATTGCTTAGCACACAAACTTCCTTCAAACTACACGTCCTGCTACATCAAAATTGGTCAGTGGAGTTCAGCACCATACTATTGTACAAGAACATAATCCATTTACTGTCATTAATAAATTATGAGAGGTTGTTACTTATTGAATGACAACTACAGAGAATGCATTTCTTTTCCTGTATTTTAGCGAACTTTGTACTCTCACAATTCTGTCGATTGATAGACGGCGACGACAATGAAGTTCACCTTAGTCCATACTCAAAGATTCAAAACTACTATCGTTGCGGGGATTGTTGCGCGCTAAAGAGTTTGTTGCTGTCCAGCTGCGCTTCACTTCACTTCAAATACTTTTTGAATCAGATTTGCATTTACGGTATTTACACACATTACTGAGCTCCTCAGAATAAAATCAGGCACAAATCAGTTAAAAAAAAGGGGCAGTGAGGCTCACATAACATTATATGCTTCAAAAAACCAATCGCATACATCTCTTTGGAAACATTTATTCACAGTGTACTGTGTACGAATTGACGTTCCGCCTGAATAATCAACAGATGGCTCCAGTTCTTAAGCCTCCGCGGTGTTCCATTTTAAAAATAATATTGTATCGTTCGCACATGGTGACTCGTTTATACTGGCAGCTCTTATAACAAAATTCCATACACAGAATAGCCTTCCTGAGTTTCCTTGCTTCAAGTCGATATGTTTGAGATAAACGCTGTGAAGTTTCACAACTTTTGTATGTCCTTTTATTGTCCGTAATGTGACAGATAATGATTCATAGTAACACATTTATCCATATCGTCAATTTGCAACCATCCACTTAATTTCAAAATTTTGCTTGTTCGTTCCGTCTTCTTCTCCATCGGCACTGTCACTCTCCTCTCCACGTCCTCATCGATGAACTGAATGAATTTCGTAGCAAGTAGTCGCACGTTTCGTGGAAGACATTTTCGTCCTTTCCGTGCTTCTACTGCAACGAAACAACGCGCAGTACTTTGAACTAGAATCTAGCTGGAGTAGTCAGGCGACCAAGTTCCCACTGCGGAGGGGACTGTTAACTGTCGAATAACAACACTGCGTGAAAATTTCTAAATAACAGTTGGCACGTGCTATGGAACAAGAGACAATTTCTGCAGAACAACGAACAGTTAATTTTTCTTTTCTTTCGTATATAGTGTGTGGTGTGGACTGAAGAGATCATCCTTGATGACTTATTCTTCTAGGATGGGATGTAAGGATAAAAGGAAAACACTTTATTTATTACACATTCAGTTAGGCTTGGGCACGCAATGGGTCCTTTAGCCTGCTGTCTTTGGTGATGTCTATCTCCTGTGAAGGGTGAAATGTGTCAAGGCTGTTATGTGTGACTGCTTCCTCGTGTTATGACAGATTGCCTATGGGGGGTGAAACGTTATTGACTTCGGTACTCTAAACGTGTGCCATCTTGCAGGGTTTACCGTTCCTACCGATTCTAATCGTCGAACTTCGTCCCTAAGGGCATCGATCTTGTCAAAAACTCGTAGAGCCTTGTCATGGACCTTCTCTTGTATAGTGGTCTCGTGGAGAGCGGTGCGGATGTCGACGTTTCTTGTCCACCATGGAGCTCTTGTGATCCATCGATAGCAAATGTTTTGCAGCGCTTGGAGTTTGTTGTAGTTGGAGACGCACGTGGTTCCCCACGAGGTGGAGCCATACAATATGGTGGGTTCCACCGTTGCCTTATACAATTGGAGTTTAGTCTTAAGGTTGAGATCCTTACTCTTCAGGAACGGAATTAATGACCTGGCCATCTTCTGGGCTGCCGTCTTCTTGCTGTCAATATGCTGCGTAAAGAGTAATTTTTTGTCAAGGTAGACACCGAGATACTTCACTCCCAGCGACCATGGGATAAATTGGTCAGCTATTTGGAGTCTGTCGTTCAGAACTGGTTTCCTCCGTGTGAATAGAACGGCTGCCGTCTTCGTCGGGTTGATGGTTATCTTATTTTGCAGCGCCCAGCGTTCCATTACAGCAAGTTGCCGTTGCATCCTAGCGATTAGCTGGTCCAAGTGTCGTCCTGTTGTCAGAAAGGCCGTATCTTCTGCATAAAAACTCGCCGTAACAAGGGGGACTGTTGGTATGTCATTTATATATAAGTTGAAAAGCAGAGGCGAAATGACAAGAGCCCAGCGGAATTCCTGCGGAGATCAGTTTCATTTCAGAGTTTTTGTCGTCGACTCGGACATACAGTTTCCTGTCCTGCAGAAAGCTGTCTATGAGTCTAATGTAACAATCCGCAATAGGGGTAGTGTGATGCATTTTCACGATAAGGTTGGGCCGCCACACTTTATCGTAAGCTTTTTCGATGTCAAGGAAGACACCAATCGTGAAGTGCTGCTTGTTGTATCCGTTAGGTGATCCGTAAAAGTTGAAGTTCGGCAGATAACTTGTCCTTGAAACCGAATTGTTCGGGTCGTATAACATCATGCGCTGTAAGCGTGTCATGGAGCCTCTTCAACAGCACTCTCTCGAGCACCTTGCCAAGGGTCGGCAAGAGGCTAATTGGCCGGTAACTGTTTGGTTCTGCTGGGTCTTTACCTGGCTTGGGTACTGGTACTACTGGAGCCGTCTTCCATGCCGTAGGAAAATATCCCTGCAGAAGACAGCTGTTGAGAATTCGGGTAAGGAGCACAGTTGGCTTCCTGGGCAACTGTTTCAAATCGGTGTTGCTTATGGAGTCGTTGCCCGGCGCATCATTCCGAGTCTTCCGGATAATTTTACGGATCTCTGCTGGTGTGGTGAATTGTGGGCGGCTCTGCACAGGCGCAGTACGAAAAGCAGTCCATTCTGCTGTAACGACGGCTTCCTGTTCTTGCAGGCGGACTTCGTTCACGGGGGCCGCTGGTGTAGACATTTGTTCTTGGTAAGTCGTAGCATACAGCTCCGCCTGGACGAGTTCGTCATAGAGGGGGCCATCTGGTCCTCTGATGGCTCTTTTAGGTGGCCGCTGGTGTCGTATGTTCTTTACTACCTGCCATTCGTTCTTGGTTACGAACAGTTAATACGGAACGGCTGAACAATGATAGTAAAAGGAAATGTAGAGGGCAGGACGTGCTAACTGCATCGAAACCTGTGCGGAATGCTATGTATGCATTAGACAATTCATGCATTACGGTGTTTGACGAAGATTTTTGTGGAGCCGATTAGTGCGACACTCCGTGTGGTAAAGTAACATTTCTGCAACACATCGTTTGAGTGCTTACGATCATAGACAAACAGTTGGACGGTTCGAAGGCGGTCAGTACGTCACTACTGCCGCCAAAGTAATGGGTGCGTCCAAAATGGTCTTCTCTCGCGATTAAAAAATGCCACTGAAGGTGGAAATGCTATGCGAATGCATGTCTGTGGCCAGAGACGGACCACCACACCGTAAGAGCATCGAAACGTAGTCCTATTGGTGAACGGAAGAGACATCTGACTCCTAGGCAGATCGCTGCCGACCTTTCAACCGCTACCAGTAAATTTGTCTCAGCCAAAGCCATTTCGCTGCACTTACAACAAACTCTTTTTATGCTCGAAAGCATGTTAAATGCAGCCCATTTCTCCCATCCGGTCTTCGAGAAAGAGTTTGTTGGTGGAGGTAGCGTTTTGGTTTGGGTGAGTAACTGTGGTCCATAGTGGTGTTCTCCGGCGAATCAGGCTTCACTATGGCAATTGATTCTGGTCACCAGTTAGTGTGGAGAGAGAGAGAGAGAGAGAGAGAGAGAGAGAGAGAGAGAGAGAGAAACACGCACCACAGAATATTCATGAAGGTGACCGTTATGGGGTAGGCGTTATGGTGTGGACAGGCATTATGCACAATGGCCGAACATTGCTGCATAACTTTGGGTGAGATATCATTACAGGACAGTGGTACTGCATAGGGGTTATTCTGGATCGTGACTGTCTGTTTAGAGATGCGGTAGGTCCCAACTTTCTGTTTACGGACGTCAATGCACGCCCACGAAGGCCCGCTGAGGTGTCGGATGCACTGAAAAATTAAGATATTGGACATATGGAATGGCCTGCAAAACTCACCGAACCTAAACACTATAGATCAAGGGTAGCCAAGAATTCGGGTTGTGGACCAGCCTGGCTGGCGCATTTCTCCCCACCGCCACACCACTCTCAGAACGTGAGGAGAGGGAAACTGCAAACACGTCGTATTTAATTTGCAATACAGAGGCAATGCGTACGACTGTGTTTTATATTGCACATTTCTCAACAACATACATCAAAATCAAAACAAATCCTGAGTATTAATTATCTTTGGCACCATGAAGAGACATAATTTTAATCTTGTTGATTGGTGTGGAGGGAAACAGACCAAACTAGAGGGTCTTCAGTCTTTAATCTGGTGCAACCTTTCGGTATACTGACACATGCAGACAGTTTCAAAGATTTTCTCATCAGGTTGCCACCTAGTTAAGACATAGTTCCATAATCGAGGAAACGTTGTTGACGTACATATGTTGGTCGAAATATTGTATCAGTTTTTGAATCTCATTATAGAGACATGGAAACTCTGCATGAGGAAAGCAATGTAGACGTCCTGGAAAGTTTTAACTTTAAAGGGATTTTTCTTTAAAACAGGAATTACCTTGCAGGTCAGTCAGTTACATCTGCACATTTACAGAGATGATTTCAACTGAAACTGCTAACGGTCTCCAAAGCAGCTCGAAAACAGGTGTAAAGTTAACATTGGAAGCTGTCCTTGTAATTCTTTCAAGGCCACAATAAATTCTTCAAACGTCACTTTTCCTCTAACGCCTTAGTGAACTGGACTGCGTTTCTCAAGATGTGTCTCTTCTTCAATGCGCTTTTCTTTTTAAATGAATACCCATCATATCATAGAGAAGTCGTTTTTCATCTTGCAATGTCTTACTGTGTGCAGTGTGTACTCAGTTCCACTTAATGTAAGAGGTACGCAGTCCATTCCAGAGGTTATAATTTTCTTTCCTGCGCATCTTTTTCCTTCATAAATTCACCTTTAGCAGGATTTCAATCGAAGAATCGTTCCAGGAATGCCCCTTGACTTAACAAACGTACCTTATCGTAATATGTGAAATTTGCCATACTCTTCGTGAAGTTCAAACAAAATCTGTTGCAACTAATAGCGGAATAATGCTTGCTACATCAGAGATTATGCTACTCGTACCACGAGTTTCTTCACGTGCCCTTTGCTTCCAGATTTGTCACAAAGTGCTTCTTGATGTACAGAATCCTGTGTATTCGTCATTGTAAGGTTTTGCTCTTTCGTTGCCAACTAAATCATTACATTCCTTCGGCACTGTATTGGGATGTCGTTTCGTAGAACATTTACAGTACCCTTCGCTTATGCGAATGCTTGTATATGTTAAAAATTCTCACACCTCTCTTCTCTCATTCCCATTCAGTTTTAAAGGCTCGTAACGATAGATGTCTGCCCCGCCTGTTTTTGTGCAAACAGTCACTGGACTTGTGAACGAACAAATAGCGAAGGGTGAACAGCGCTGACGACACCAGGATTCTGCCGAACTGAAGACAGCTGTGCTGACCGAAAAATTCAACAGCGGAATACTCAAGAATTGTCGCTTGTCCCGGGTACTTGCGAGAAGGACTGACGAAAGCCACGACAGGCCGGGTAATGGCCCGGAGGCGGCGCGCGCACACAGCACCGGTGAAGTCTGGCACGTTGTGGCCTGCGCTGCTCTCTGCAGCCTTTTTTTTTTTCAACTAACGCATCCTCTCCGATCACTACGAAAGCAGAAAACCGCCTTGAGAGAAGAGTGGCACCGTATCCCCTAAGGATTTGTCAACAGTTTTGTAGTCAGCATGATTAACGGCTGCAAAATATGCATTAGTGCCTGAGGAAGGCAATAGTTTTCTGACCTGTGCTGACTTCTGACCGCTACCAGCTGCAGCGAGACATGAGGCGAAATCAGTGACGACGAGAGAAAATGTGTACCGGACTGGGATTCGAACCCGGGCTCTCCTGTTTGCTAGTTAGGTGTGGTAGCCACTGCGCCATGCAGAACACAGCTTTATCGCAACTGCACGGACTACCTCGGTACGCCTCACGGCCGATCTACACTCGGACCGAGCGCCATCTATCCACACACAGTCCCTGTCCATTATACTCCTGTTCACTACTTAGAGATATAGTGTTTCGCAGCTGCGGGATCTGCGTGGTGTCTGTTTTTTCGAAGGAGCAGACATCATGCTTTCAAATACCTTTTCTTCTGGCTTCAGACATGTGTGTTTGCTCTATTTAAAGACGTCTATTTCCCTTCAACTGAACTGCATACTGTGGTAGTTATTATCGCCCTATTCACACCGTTAGAGAACTTCAGATGCAACTCTCATCATTTCTTAGTACTGCAGTATCCCACACTGGTTCTTCAAGACAGTTATTTTATCTTCACCTTTCTCCTGATTATTCCTGAACTGTGATCTAAATCGGTATCTGCTCCTGTGTACGCATTAAAATCAAGTATCCGATTTCGGAAGCTCTGTCTGACCATGATGTAGTCTACACGCAAATTTCACATGTGTCAGGCCCTTTCCAAATATACCACCGTGATTTTCGAACAGTGTATTCTCTGTTACTAGATGATACTCATTAAGAACACAATAACATTTTCGGCTCTCCCACAAACCCAACACTCTTCCGTAATTATTTATTCTGTTTTCTCCCACGCAAGAGCGTTACAATTCTCCATGAGAATTAGTTTTTCATTTCATTATAATCACTGACCCCCACTACATCTAAACCGCGCTTTTAGTTCCCCTTTCAGATTTTCTGTGTTTCCTAGCACATTCAGGTTTATGACATTCATGCTCTGACTCGTAGTATGTTACCATCCAGTTGGTTATTCAAACTTCTTGACGTCGTTACCTCAACTCATGGCAGAGATCCGAATGGAGGACTTACATCTGCTTTCGAACCCAGGCCTCAGGATGTTTTCGTTACTAGTCGAAATCGCTACCCCTAGACTACTGTGGATGGACTTCTATAATTCTGTCACATCGCATACAAACACAAAACCACGTATTTGCCAAGTATTTTCCTCTATAAAATCATTCCATCGTTATCTAGAATTACGTTTAGTTTCTCCAATAATTTCGAGCTTCATGTCTGGTCATATCAGCTGTTTGTTAGACGTCTGCCACTAGCGCCTATATAGAGCAAATACCTTGGGGCAACAGGCTCGAGTTCATTGGACCTTCATATACCTGAACCTCATACTACTGCAAGGATTTTCTGTTTGGGGCAGTATCTTCTGACAAAAAGTTTGTCGCGGCCTGTGTATTGTCCTGATTGGTTGCTCCAACTGCCCAACATTTTCCAACAGGGAATGCTTAATACAAGCAAATATGACTTTGTAAGCTACCTTTGATAGTGAACATGGACTATTACTGTTCTTACAACATTCAAACGACTTGTCTGACAAAATGAGCAGCTAACAGAGATTAAGCATCTCATACATAATATGTATAGTTGGTGGTAGATATTTATGTATGTTCAGGATCTTCTCCAAAATCCCAGGATCGATTTCATTCAAATTTTGAATAGAATCATTAGACCTCATGAGTATCAGCACTGTGGGTTTATAACCACCTCATTCCAATAGGAGTGGAGACATGGGCAAAAACGTGTTTTCCCATCCCCTGGCATATAGGCTGCCCTTCATGACAGGCATGTTGCTTGGGAATAGTATCAGACTACCTTACCGACCTGCTTCTCAGGACACCCTACATGACAGTGGAGAAAGACATGCAGGCTGCCCAGCATGACAAGCATGTTGTGGGAGCAGTATCTGCCTGCTTTATATAGCAGTTTAGCATGGGCGTGTTATTTTAAACTGCAGCAAGTGCAGCCAGATTTCCATACTTTGAAAGAAATGCTCCCTCTTGCTGTAGAATACGTTTTATTAAAAATCACAACCAGTTTAATGGCACTTGAAGACATATCTCAGGTGATAAAGATTTTTTTAACAAGATAACTTGCGGTTGAACACAGCTGGTTGACTGTTGAGATGGATAGAGGGGGAGATCAACAGAGAGAAGGGGGCAGGTGGGATAGGCTGAGAGGGATGGCAGTAGGGGATGGACACAGAGATGGGGGAAGGAGGGGAAGGACAGATACAGAGGAGGAGTAGATGGAAAGGGAGAGGGTAAGGAGGTGATGGAGATGGGGTCAGGAGTAGATGAATAATCGTATGGGAGTAGGAGGAGGAAACAGATGGAGATAAGAAGGGAAGAAAGCCATGGAGAAAGAGAGAGGATGAGGACGAGGTAGAGAAGGGAAGATTATATGGAAACATGGATTAGAGGGGCAGGGAGGGGTGAGGCACTGATCGACAGAAAGTGACAGGAGGAGATGAATAGCGAGGGAAAGCAAGAGATGGGCAGAGAATAGGGGAGGACAAAACAGAGAGTGGGTCAGGTAGAGATAGGCAGAGAGAGGGGTGAGGAGGAGATGGATAAACAGAAGGGAGGAGGAAATGGCCAGACAGAAGAGGATGAGATGGACCGAGGCAGGTGTTTAGAAGATGTGTGCAAAATATGTCAAACACGTATCAGAGCTAATCTGCTGGGAAAAAACATATATCCTTTAAGACAAGACTATTATAAGCTGTAATTAATATAGGCTCCAACATTTAGAAATTTGATGGAGAAAAGAAACAAAGCTTACGTTCGTTCATGAAAGGTAGAATAACGATCACATACGGGTAAGTAGATTTAAGCTATTAGCGCCAGCAACAATGGAAGTGAAAGAAAGCTTGGAATCGGGAGGGAAAGAGGAAGTGGTGAAATACAATGAATGAAGAAAAGGCGAAAGAAAATGACTTGACTGATCGATAAATGAAGAGAGAATGAAGCGTAACATGAAGGAGGTAGCATTTGCTTTAGGTATCTCTCAGGTGGAGTTTGGACAGACAATTTTTTGGGCAAATGCTACGAGACTGAAAAAAGGAACAGCTTCCTCTTCTTCTTAAATGCAACAGGGCATTTAATTGTCCTTCCAGAGGGCAGAAAAAGTTGTTTCAGAGATGCATAGCAGCAATAGAGAAGGAGTTTGCAGGGCTTTTATGAATGAGCACAGCTAACAAACTATATAAGTAAGACTTTGAGTTTCGATTGTAATGAGATGATCTGATCGAGGTATTGGTGTTATACGACCTTTATTTTTGGAAACAATCCCGTAACATGCTTAAAAGACACATTTCATTCGAATAACTAATCGACAGTGATAAATGTGATACATAACAGTACTAGTGACTGTCACTAGTTAAGTAGTGTAATTTACTCTTCATTTACTATTTTATTCGAATCTGAATGACTTACATAAATGACAGAACTTTGTAAGCAGATTGGGACGAAGCGACAGTGTTGTGGAGTCATGTAGGCCGTCATCCTTGGATCAGTTCTCGGAAGGGAGTGCAAGGAGGTGCGCCCTAAGTACCGCAGGGAAACACATACAAGATCTCCTGTGGGACAAGTCCCCAAAATGAAACCATTTTTACAACCCAGAAGTGGAGTGAGAGTGAATTTAGTTTTCAGCAAAATCTAAGAAGATACTATTACGCACAAAACGTAGAAATCTGTGTTTGCTTCGCAGAGAGTCACATGCTATGTATGCAGTCTGGAAAACTGAGCAGATCCACGCAGTTTTGGGACCAGTAGGTGTGAGACGTAGTTAAACGTTGAACTCACAAAAACAAAATGTTTATGCAACGTAACAGCTGCCAGGATTTGGTAACATGAATAAACTAGAAGTTAGTCAGAGATGCTGGACTGTACCGCTGAAGACCTAACTCAATGGCTACAGAGAGAGGTGAAAAGAGTGAGCTGACTTTTATCAGTCTTAAATGGTAGAACACATGTTGCTGGTTCCCCCTGCGGGTCCGGGGTAAGAATAGGCCCGAGGTATTCCTGCCTGTCGTAAGAGGCGACTAAAAGGAGTTTCAACTGTTTCGGTCTTCCATGTGATGGTCCCCCTTGGGGTTTGACCTCCATTTTTCAAAATTCTACAGAAGTACGAGCCTTTTGGGGAAGGACGCCTTACGTGGTGTCTCACTGGTCCCCAGTGCACTAAGACCTTGGCACTCAGCATTGTAACGGCGCTGTAACCACACCCACTATTCCTCAAATTGGGCCTAAACACCTGATGGGTTGCACAAGTTACGCCCATAGTGCGTCCCCATCTGCACCTACGATCATGATGGACTTTCCATGGCACCCGAAATCCAGCATGGTAGCCAGCCCGTTGTGGTGGGGTCGTCATGTACCCTCTAGGTTGTAGCCCCCTGACAACACAGGGATCGTACTGCCAATACCGGAGCTGCACCCTCCCCACGTCGGCCAAGGAGTAGATGCCCATCTCCTTGGGGCATCAGGACTCCCGGCAACGGTCATCCTGCCAGGTGGCCCTTGCTGAGGCTGGGTGGCGCCCGTGGGGAGAGCCCCTGGTCGGAGTGGGTGGTATCGGGGCGGACGTTTCGCAGATGAAACGTCAACATTTATCGGGTCGCTCTGTGGCCGAGTCTTTTAAAAAGAAAGGTACTGTCTCTGGTTCTGGTTCTCCTGCCCTTTCCCCCTTGGCCACTCCCTGGGAGGAAGGACAGGCCCGCCGGCTTGGGGCGAAGTACTTCCCCGAAGTACTTCTTATAAAGACCACCTCCGCCCCACAGTCGGCGGCGCTCCAGGCGTGTGACCGACTAGGGGACATCCCAGTGTCCATTGTCCCGCATCTGGCACTGAATAGGACGCAGAGGGTTATTTTTCATTGGGACCTCCTGCTACAATCTGATGAGGAGCTCAGGGCCAACCTGGAGCGCCGAGACGTGCAATTTCGTCCGGCGAGTTCAGCGGGGCCCCAAAGACTGTCGCATCGACACCGGAGACTTCATCCTTGCCTTCGAGGGGGACGTTCTCCCGGAGAAGGTAAAGGTGATGTGCTACCGGTGCGACTTGCGACCTTACGTCCCGCCTCCTATGCGCTGCTTTCGGTGTTTCCGCTTTGGGAACATGTAGTCACGGTGTGAGGCTGAGCCCCTTTGTGGCGATTGTGGACGTCCTCTTCGTGAGGAACATACATGCACCCTACCACCTCGGTGTGTCAATTGTCCTGGCATCCACTCGCCTAGATCTTTAGACTGCCCTGCGTATCAAATGGAGAAGAAGATTCAAGAATTAAAAACTTTGGATAGCCAATCTTATTCTGAGGCCAGGAAGAAGTATGACCACCTCCGTCCTGTGACTTTGACAACTTCGTTTGCCTCAGTCGTGTCCACTCCTTCCACAGTATCCTCACCCCTATCCTGTCCCACCTCCACCTCCTCACCCCATCCGGGGTCTATGCCTCCGCCTCCCAAATCCCTCCCTTCCAAATCCTCCTCCCTCGCGGCCCCTGCCCCCTCTGCTCCAGGGGCCACCGTTTCTTCTCCTCTCCCTCCGCCGCCTGAGAAGCGATCCTCTTCTCAGGCGTCCATCGGGCAAACGTTCCAGACCCCGGCTTCTGAGGTCCGGCATTCCAAAACGGACCCCGCGTGTGAGGACCTTCTTTGGGTCCAGCCCACTATCCCCGTGCCTCATCGGACTTCCCAGAAGGCCTTCAAGAAGAAGTCTTTATCCCCGTCTCCACCCCAGCGCGTTAAGTCTGACGCTCCATCCGTGAGTCGCTGCTCCCGGCCGTCCTCAGTTTCGGCGGGACGCTCTGCTGCCAGGCGCTCAGCTGGCCTCTCGTCGGCGAATGATGCTGCCCCTCCTACGCAACCCGGGAAAGCGGCCGCAGCTGGCGACGACTCGATGGAACAGGATCCGCCTCCCGCCGGTTGTAGCGTTGTTCCCTCGAAACCTGGCCCTCCGCGGCCGTCGAGGTGACCAGCTCTTCACCCGTTTCGTTCCCCCTTTTTTCTGACTAGCGATGGCTTTGTTACATTGGAACATAAGAGGTATTCGATCTAATCGGGAGGAATTACAACTGCTCCTCCGCCTGCACTGTCCGCTCGTCCTTGGTCTCCATGGAACCAAGTTGCGCCCAACTGACCGTATTGCTTTTACCCACTATACCTCGGAGCGGTCTGACCTCACCTCTGTGGATGGTATTCCAGCTCATGGTGGGGTCATGTTGCTCGTTTGGGACGATGTCTTTTACCATCCCATCCCATTGACCACCCCACTCCAAGCAATAGCTGTCCGTATTACTCTTTCTGCCTTTACTTTTTCCGTTTGTACCGTCTACACTCCATTGTCATCTGCAGTTAGTCGGGCTGACATGATGCACCTGATTGTTCAGCTTCCTCCGCCGTTTTTATTGTTTGGCGACTTCAATGCCCATCATCGCCTTTGGGGCTCTCCTGTATCCTGTCAGAGAGGCTCCCTCTTGGCGGATGTCTTCAGACATCTCAATCTTGTCTGCCTCAATACTGGCGCCCCGACTTTCCTCTCGGACTCCACTCATACCTACTCCCACTTGGACCTCTCGATCTGTTCTACCACTCTTGCCCGTCGGTTCGAGTGGTATGTCCTTTCTGACATCTATTCGAGCGACCACTTCCCCTGTGTCGTTCGTCTCCTACACCACACCCCATCCCCACGTCCTTCGAGCTGGAACAAACCGAAAGCTGACTGGGGACTTTACTCTTCCCTGGCGACCTTTCCGGACCACGATTTTCTCAGTTGTGACAGTTAGGTCGAATACCTCACGGTTGTTATCATCAATGCTGCCGAACGTTCCATTCCTCGTACTACCTCTTCTTCACGTCGCGTTTCCGTCCCCTGGTGGAATGAGGCTTGTAGAGACGCTATCCGTGCTCGACGACGTGCTTTACGCACCTTTCGCCGCCATCCTACGTTGGCGAATTGTATTGGATACAAACGACTCCGAGCGCAATGCCGTAGAGTCATCAAAGACAGCAAAAAAGCTTGTTGGGCCTCTTTCACCAGCTCCTTTAACAGTTTTACTCCCTCTTCTGTCGTCTGGGGTGGACTGCGCCGGCTGTCGGGCATTAAGGCCCACTCCTCGGTACCTGGCCTGACTTCAGGTAATGAGGTCCTTGTTGATCCTGTGGATGTCTCCAACGCCTTCGGCCGCTTTTTCGCGGAGGTTTCAAGCTCCGCCCATTACCACACTGCCTTCCTTCCCAGGAAAGAGGCAGAAGAGGCTCGGCGACCTTCCTTCCACTCGCTGAATCTGGAAAATTATAATGCCCCCTGTACTATGCGGGAACTCGAACGTGCACTTGCACTGTCCCGGTCCTCTGCTCCGGGGCCAGATGCCATTCACGTTCAGATGCTGGCCCACCTTTCTCCGGCAGGCAAAAGCTTCTTGCTTCATACCTACAATCGCGTCTGGACCGAAGGTCGAGTCCCCATGCGTTGGCGTGACGCCGTCGTTGTTCCTATACCCAAACCCGGGAAGGATAGACACCTTCCTTCTAGTTACCGCCCCATTTCTCTTACAAGCTGTGTCTGTAAGGTGATGGAGCGCATGGTTAACGCTCGGTTAGTTTGGATTCTTGAATCTCGATGGCTACTTACCAACGTTCAATGCGGCTTTCGTGGCCGCCGCTCCGCTGTTGACCACTTTGTGACCTTGTCGACATTCATCATGAACAACTTTTTGCGAAAGCGCCAAACGGTAGCCGTGTTCTTCGATTTGGAGAAGGCTTATGATACCTGTTGGAGAGGAGGTATCCTCCACACTATGCACAGGTGGGGTCTACGCGGTTGCCTGCCCCTTTTTATTGATTCCTTTTTAACAGATCGAAAGTTTAGGGTACGTGTGGGTTCCGCCTTGTCCGACGTCTTCCTCCAGGAGAACGGCGTGCCTCAGGGCTCTGTCTTGAGCGTAGCCCTTTTTGCCATAGCGCTCAATCCAATTATGGATTGCATTCCACCTAATGTCTCAGGCTCTCTTTTTGTCGATGACTTCGCGATCTACTGGAGTGCCCAGACAACATGCCTCCTGGAGGGCTGCCTTCAGCGTTGTCTAGACAGCCTATACTCATGGAGTGTGACAAATGGCTTCCGGTTCTCTGAAGAGAAGACGGTTTGCATCAACTTTTGGCGATATAAAGCGTTCCTTCCGCCATCCTTACATCTCAGTCCCGTTGTTCTCCCATTCGTGGAAACAACTAAGTTTCTAGGGCTCACAATGGACAGGAAACTTTGTTGGTCTCTGCACGTCTCTTACTTGGCTGCCCGTTGTACATGTTCCCTTAATGTCCTCAGAGTTCTTAGTGGTTCATCTTGGGGAGCGGATCGCACTGTCCTGCTTCGCTTGTATCGGTCCATAGTCCGATCATAGCTGGATTATGGGAGCCTCGTCTACTCGTCTGCTCGGCCATCCCTCTTACGCCATCTCAACTCTATCCACCATTGGGGGTTACGTCTTGCGACTGGAGCATTCTGCACTAATCCTGTCGAGAGTCTTTATACTGAAGTTGCCGAATTACCATTGACCTACTGGCGCGATGTACTGCTTTGTCGGTATGCCTGCCAGCAGTTGTCAATTCCCGACCACCCCTCTTATCAGTCCTTCTTCGCCGATTCTCTCGACCGTCAGTATGTGTTGTATGTGTCTGCCCTGCTGCCCCCTGGAGTCCGCTTTCGTCGCCTGCTTCGACAATTGGATTTTGCCCTGCCTACCATCTTCAGAGAGGGTGAGAGCCCGACACCACCGTGGCTCCAGGCTCCGGTTCATATTTATCTCGACCTCAGCTCGCTCCCGAAGGAGGGTACTCCGGCTGCAGTGTATTGCTCACGGTTTGTCGAACTTCGTGCGCGACTTGACAGTCACACCTTTAGGGCCGGCCGCGGTGGTCTCGCGGTTCTAGGCGCGCAGTCCGGAACCGCGCGACTGCTACGGTCGCAGGTTCGAATCCTGCCTCGGGCATGGATGTGTGTGATGTCCTTAGGTTAGTTAGGTTTAACTAGTTCTAAGTTCTAGGGGACTGATGACCTAAGATGTTAAGTCCCATAGTGCTCAGAGCCATTTTTTTAGTCACACCTTTATTTACACCGATGGCTCCAAAACTGACGTTGGTGTCGGCTGTGCCTTTGTCGTCGGGGCCGGCACCTTTAAATACCGGCTCCTCGACCAGTGTTCCAGCTTTACGGCCGAGCTTTTTGCTCTCCGTCAGGCCGTTCAGTATGCCCGCCGCCACCGCCATTCATCGTATGTACTCTGCTCTGATTCACTCAGTGCTCTTCAGAGCCTTGGAGCTCCATATCCGGTCCATCCCTTGGTGCAACGGTTCAAGCAGTCCCTCCATTCTTCTGCTGCTGATGGCTCTCCTGTCAGCTTTCTGTGGGTTCCCGGCCATGTAGGAGTGCCTGGGAATGAGGCTGCTGATGCTGCAGCCAAGGCTGCAGTCCTCCTGCCTCGGCCAGCCTCCCATTGTGTCCCGTCATCTGACATTAGTGGGGTTGTTTGTAAGAGGCTTGTGTCTTTGTGGTGGGATACTTGGTCACCACTTCAAGGAAACAAGCTCCGGGCAGTAAAACCGTTCCCAATTGCTTGGACAACCTCTTCCCGACCATCTCGGCGAGAAGAGGTCCTTCTGACCAGGTTGCGGATTGGGCATTGCCGGTTTAGCCACCGCTACCTGCTCTCCGGTGACCCAGCCCCGCAGTGCCCTTGTGGTCATGAATTAACAGTGCGCCATGTATTATTGTCGTGTCCCCGTTTTAGTCAATCTCGTGTTGTCCTGTCTCTGCCATCTACTTTACAGGATATTTTAGCTGATGACGCTCGAACAGCTGCTCGTGTTCTTCGTTTCATTACTTTGACTGGCTTGTCCAAAGACATCTTCGCCTTCACTTATTTTATCTGCATCTTTGTAAGGACTTTCTGGTGTAGCCCCCCCCCCCCTTGAGTTTTACTAGATTCTATGTGCTCTAACAATTGTGACTGGGCGCTAATGACCTCAGTAGTTGAGCGCCCTTAAACCCCAAACAAAACAAAACAAAAAAAAAGTTGCTGGTTAACCTCCTAAAGAATGGCCCATGGAAGAGGAACATAATATAGCGTATCCTAAGGAACATTTTTAATGTTGGGCACTCGGAAGATCTGTAGCCCAGCAATCCGACTAGAGTAAACAACAAAAACTGGGAAATGCGAATTTTGTTTTTAGAGAATACTCGGTACAAAGTTTCTTCCTCTGAAGGCTTCTTCCAGGGACTACTTTGGAGAGTTTTGACCCTTTTGGTCCACAGCTAGAGCAGATGTATAGACGGACTTAGATTTCGAGGTGATCTGCACTTAGCCGTTGGTAAAATTCATTGGTGGCATCTGCGACTAATTCTACAGTCACTTCATCCTTCACCTACAATTTACTATGACGAGGTCGAGCTGCAAGAGTGAGATTACGCCTAGGGACATTAAAACAATTTTATATAATTTAACAACTTCATGAAGACTTGCATTTTGACTCAATGAGAAACTTGCTTTCACCACTGTACACAGATTTAACACATTCCCTTCTTTAATTCTATCTCTGTCTTGTACTGAAGTCACGACAGTAATGATACACTTTGCGATTGAAACGGCTAAATTTACGTGACCCTTTTATCAGATGTGCCCAGGTGTTACGAGAATAATGTTATCATTGCTTCTCAAATGTGGTCTTTAACTGATTAAACTAAATTAATTGTGATTCTTGTTACATTTAAGTCATTTAATTAATAATTAATAGTTTTAGAGGGTGTGATACATGGGACACATATACATACCTCCAACGTAGAATCACATGACTCTAACCTAGCAGTGGGTGTGCATACACACTGAGGAACTATTGAGGTATGCATAGCGTTTGTGGTCACCTAACTCATCTGGCCGCGAACGACCTTCACGCCATATGGAGCTCAATTAGGCTCAAATAGACGGAAGTTATGTATGTAACGGACACGGTTATTCACAGTTAGTTCCAAACGTCTAGAGTGATTGCACAATATTACTTAACGCATGCTGTGGAAATTTGTCCCAAAAGTCATATTTGCTGCATGATTAGGAGAGCATACCAGTTATCCTCGTAACGAATCGAGCTCAGATGTAACAGAAAAGAGGAAAACGTAGTGGAACGTGAGGTGCTACGCCACAGAAAGTTACGTTCATTGCAAGGCATAGATGCAACTGTAGCAGTGTAAATTGAATATATAGGCTTGATACCATGAAAGCGTTCTAAAATGGGATGAGTCAATAAAATTAATTTTTTGGAGCCTAAACTGACAAATTCGACTTTATTACGAAAAGGAGTTCACTCTTGAGAACTACCTGTAAATTACTCTTTGGTGCTCCTCATTTCTTCTGTATATACACCTGGTAGAATTAAGGAAAGAGACTGAAGGAGTTCAGAGGTGTTCTGCCTGAAAATATGCTGCTGTATCATTACGAGGATTTCATAAAGGATCATAAGCAGGAATTTTGGGAGAAAAAATATTTTTTTTCGTAGAAAAAATAATCGAAACATGCTTACAGGAGACATACGACGGAGACAGATAATGCTTTTATAGCATCATAAGAATACAATAATGATTGCAGGTGATTCAGTCTCACGTATTGAGTGGAATATGACGGGTGGAGAGAGGGAGGGGGGTTTGAAGAAAGTACGGTGACATGTAAAATTTGTGAATAGATGCATAAGATCTCAATGCACACCTGTCAGCCAGCATTAGGACTCCGAATATCCAGAGGAATGAGAGCCCAAAGATCGACCTCCTAGGGCTAACAACGTTCAGACGTGCTGTTTCTGTAATGATTGTATCGGAAACAACACAGGAAGGTCATGTATTGTCATTTACTTAATACTGGAAAACTACTTTCAACGAAATGGGATAAGTCTTTTCGCGGTAATTTACTGCAACTCCACAAACAATTAAAAGGTGCTTCCGTGCATGCTTCGGGGAACAATTCAAAATCTCTGATTCCTAAGAACGTTGGATGCAGAAACATCTCAGACTTGATCATCTTTACGGTTGAGAAACTAATGAATGAATGAAATACCAATTCAGTTTAGGACTCCAGATTTTTAATGCTAAACAAAGTTTCACGCACACATATTGGTCGTTGTACTTATTAAATACGAGGATATCTGCATCTTCTGAGATCCTATGTCAATGTATCGTACGAAAACGTTTGTAGTTCACACTTCAGTTAACGATACTTGTTGGTTTTCAGTTTATCTTAACTTTTACATATAGTCTAATTATTACGTCACCAATGATTCAAATGCTAAGTCATTGAAATGAATACTCAGAACAGCGTAGTTCTTAAGTGAACCTAACCTGCTTTTTTGAAGATGGAAAAGATAAAAACCACAAAAAGGAGGGATTGCCAGATTCATCCTTTCACTATCCATGATCAAGAGAACGAAGGGACTGTAGTTCTAGTGATTTCGTTTTAGTGGTTTCTTTTGCCCAGCATCGAGTACTGCAGTTCCAATGCCATCTGCGCTGCCACCGAAATAACATTCTCGTGAAGATGGCATAGTCGAAACAACCAGAAAATAAGATAGGATAAATTTACTTGGACTGTATCAAAATTAGTGACATGTCGTTCCGCCTCATGTCTACGCTGTTAAACCAATCTCACGTCACTTTTCAACAGTCAGTCTCAAGTGGGTACGTGGTTACCAGATTGAGAATTCAGAATAAGTGGACGCGAAGACTCTATATGTCGTCCCGTATGTGGATGATGAACCACGTATCGAGCGGAATTCTAGAGATTCCACAGGTTCATAGCCTCTTTACCCAACCTCCGCTTCCAAGCTCTTCCTCGACGATGCTAGATTCATAATTATATTAATCTCATATCCTTGTTTTCTTAAGTGGGGTATTACCGTTGGGCAGTCCCAAATACGCTCAACTTAAATAAATAATCATTTAGAAACTAAGCGATAATCTTTATCTTCCCTGAAATTAGTTCTCTTTAACGTAAGCTGTTTGTGTTGACTTCGCGTCTTTTAAGCTCATAAAAAGCCTTTAGTTATTTTCTGACGTATTTTTACACTGCTGACGACTTGGACTGTTTGAGCAACATGTTGTTGTTGTTGTGGTCTTCAGTCCTGAGACTGGTTTGATGCAGCTCTCCATGCTACTCTATCCTGTGCAAGCTTCTTTATCTCCCAGTACCTACTGCAACCTACATCCTTCTGAATCTGCTAAGTGTATTCATCTCTTGGTCTCCCTCTACGATTTTTACCCTCCACGCTGCCCTCCAATGCTAAATTTGTGATCCCTTGATGCCTCAAAACATGTCCTACCAACCGATACCTTCTTCTAGTCAAGTTGTGCCACAAACTTCTCTTCTCCCCAATCCTATTCAATACCTCCTCATAAGTTACGTGATCTACCCACCTTATGTTCAGCATTCTTCTGTAGCACCACATTTCAAAAGCTTCTATTCTCTTCTTGTCCAAACTGGTTATTGTCCATGTTTCACTTCCATACATGGCTACACTCCATTCAAATACTTTCAGAAACGATTTCCTGACACTTAAATCTATACTGGATGTTAACAAATTTCTCTTCTTCAGAAACGATTTCCTTCCCATTGCCAGTCTACATTTTATATCCTCTCTACTTCGACCATCATCAGTTATTTTGCTCCCTAAATAGCAAAACTCCTTTACTACTTTAAGTGTCTCATTTCCTAATCTAATCGCCTCAGCATCACCCGATTTAATTTGACTACATTCCATTACCCTCGTTTTGCTTTTGTTGATGTTCATCTTATATCCTCCTTTCAAGACACTGTCCATTCCGTTCAACTGCTCTTCCAAGTCCTTTGCTGTCTCTGACAGAATTACAATGTTATCGGCGAACCTCAAAGTTTTTACTTCCTCTCCATGAATTTTAATACCTACTCCGAATTTTTCTTTTGTTTCCTTTACTGCTTGCTCAATATACAGATTGAATAACATCGGGGAGAGGCTACAACCCTGTCTCACTCCTTTCCCAACCACTGCTTCCCTTTCATGCCCCTCGTCTCTTATAACTGCCATCTGGTTTCTGTACAAATTGTAAATAGCCTTTCGCTCCCTGTATTTTACCCCTGCCACCTTCAGAACTTGAAAGAGAGTATTCCAGTTAACGTTGTCAAAAGCTTTCTCTAAGTCTACAAATGCTAGAAACGTAGGTTTGTCTTTTCTTAATCTTTCTTCTAAGATAAGTCGTAAGGTTAGTATTGCCTCACGTGTTCCAACATTTCTACGGAATCCAAACTGATCTTCCCCGAGGTCCGCTTCTACCAGTTTTTCCATTCGTCTGTAAAGAATTCGCGTATTTTGCAGCTGTGACTTATTAAACTGATAGTTCGGTAATTTTCACATCTGTCAACACCTGCTTTCTTTGGGATTGGAATTATTATATTCTTCTTGAAGTCTGAGGGTATTTCGCCTGTCTCATACATCTTGATCACCAGATGGTAGAGTTTTGTCATGACTGGCTCTCCCAAGGCCATCAGGAGCTCTAATGGAATGTTGTCTACTCCCGGGTCCTTGTTTCGACTCAGGTCTTTCAGTGCTCTGTCAAACTCTTCACGTAGTATCTTATCTCCCATTTCATCTTCATCTACATCCTCTTCCATTTCCATAATATTGTCCTCAAGTACATCGCCCTTGTATAAACCCTCTATATACTCCGTCCACCTTTCTGCCTTCCCTTCTTTGCTTAGAACTGGGTTGCCATCTGAGCTCTTGATATTCATACAAGTGGTTCTCTTCTCTCCAAAGGTCTCTTTAATTTTCCTGTAGGCAGTATCTGTCTTACCCCTAGTGAGACTAGCCTCTACATCCTTACATTTGTCCTCTAGCCATCCCTGCTTAGCCATTTTGCACTTCCTGTCGATCTCATTTTTGAGACGTTTGTATTCCTTTTTGCCTGCTTCATTTACTCCATTTTTATGTTTTCTCCTTTTATAAATTAAATTCAATATTTCTTCTGTTACCCAAGGATTTCTATTAGCCCTCGTCATTTTACGTACTTGATCCTCTGCTGCCTTCACTACTTCATCCCTCAGAGCTACCCATTCTTCTTCTACTGTATTTCTTTCCCCCATTCCTGTCAATTGTTCCCTTATGCTCTCCCTGAAACTCAGTACAACCTCTGGTTCTTTCAGTTTATCCAGGTCCCATCTCATTAAATTCCCACCTTTTTGCAGTTTCTTCAGTTTCAATCTGCAGTTCATAACCAATATATTGTGGTCAGAATCCACATCTGCCCCTGGAAATGTCTTACAATTTAAAACCTGGTTCCTAAATCTCTGTCTTACCATTATATAATCTATCTGATACCTTTTAGTATCTCCAGGATTCTTCCAGGTATACAACCTTCTTTTATGATTCTTGAACGAAGTGTTAGCTATGATTAAGTTATGCTCTGTGCAAAGTTCTACAAGGCGGCTTCCTCTTTCATTTCTTCCCCCCAATCCATATTCACCTACTATGTTTCCTTCTCTCCCTTTTCCTACTGACGAATTCCAGTCACCCATGACTATTAAATTTTCGTCTCCCTTCACTACCTGAATAATTTCTTTTATCTCGTCATACATTTCATCAATTTCTTCATCATCTGCAGAGCTAGTTGGCATATAAACTTGTACTACTGTAGCAACATAGCATACTCTTTATACTGACAGTGGAGTAAGTTCGCAGTATCTTCGACAGCGCCTCTACGTTTTAGCCTTACGTAACTGTTTCGTGACGTTCTCTAATAAGAAATCTGATAGATGTGTTGTAACGGGCAAGCTAGAGACAATAATGAGATGAGATGATATAAGAATAATAAACAAAGGGATAAAATTGGAACTGGAAAGTGAGGTAAGCATAAAGCCTTCAGTGGCTGTGTAAAATGTTTCTTGTTGTTGACTTTCATACTGAATATCACCACTATACATCTATTGCTTTGCATATTTTTTATTGATCAAGAGAGACTTATAGTTGGAGTTGGATGAGGTCAGTGGTCCAGAGGAAGATACGTTATAGCGTTGCCATGGGATGTTCTTCCAACTACTATGTTGTAGCGTTGTCTGTAGTGAATCATTTGTAATTGGTCTCGGAGAGGAATCTGTATACACGTCTTAGTAGTACGTCTTATTTAAGTAGGATACAAAATAATTACCTAACAATGTACTTTTGTGTAAGATTAAAATGGTGACACTAAGTGAATTGTAACCAGAAAAATTGTATTTAAAAATGTTTAGGAAGATCGTCGAAAATGGAGTGGTTGAGGATCTTTGATATAATCTTAATCTCTGTTACATTACCCCACCGAAACGTAATAATATAGGCAAGTTGTTAATGAGCACACTTACAGGGTGACAGTTATTGAACTACACGATATAAAATAGTCCTACCTTCTGAACGGTTTGCGTTAGGACATTTAAACTGCACTGTTGGCTGCGGGGCATGATTGGAATTAGTATTGTTTGGTTTAGCGACGAACCACACTTTCATTTGGATGGGTTCGTCAATAAACAGAATTGGTATATCTGGGGGCCGAGAATCCACATTTCGTTATCGAGGAGTCCCTTTACCCTCAACAAGTGACTGTGTCGTGTGCAGTATTCAGTCACGGAATAATCGGTGCGATATTCGTTGATGGCACAGTGACTACCGAACAGTACGTGGAGGTTTTAGAACATTATTTCATCCTCATTATCCAAAGTGACATAGATTTCGACAAGATGTGGTTCGTGCATCAAGACGGACTTCGACCCCATAAAACCAGGAGAGTGTTTGATGTCCTGGAGGAGCACTTTGGAGACAGCCCTCTGGCTCTGGCATACCCAGAGGCCACTGGCGTGAGCCTCGATTGGCCTCCATATTCTCAGGATCTGAACACAAGCAACTCCCTTTTGTGGGGCTATATGAAAGACAAGCTGTACAGCGATAATCCCAAAACCATTGCTGAGCTGAAACAGCCATCCAGGAGGTCATCAACAGTATCGATGTTCCGACTCTTCAGCGGGTCACGCAGAATTTCGCTATTCGTCTGCATCACATCATTACTAATTATGGCTGTAATATCCAACATGTCATAACGTAAATCCGAATATCTGTAGGAACGTTTACATGTTGAATAAAGTGTGTGCCCGCTCTAGTTTGTAATTCATTTGCGTTTTTTTTAATGTAGTTCAATAATAACTGTCAACCTCCAGCAGCTACAAGTCCCCATTACCGCCAGATTCTATTTTGTGGCCTTTGTCACCATTCGCTCTCTACCCCGATTTGTAGCAAGTAATCATAGATTGCATATCTGTACCTTTTCTTTGGTCTTCGTAACGGTCTACCTCTGTATAGAGGAAAATCTGTACATTTCAAAGGCCATCGGTGTTTAATATTAATCCGAGCGACATGATCTGTCCATAGAGCGACTTGCTTCTCATAAGGCCTGCAATGCTCAACCTATTGAACATTTCACGCAGTTCACAATTATTCCGGACCTTCCATTCTACAGTAATCTCACCTTGTACCGGCTGATGGCTATAGATTTTGATCCACGAAAAATTGAGTGATAAACATTTTTTCTTTTATCATTTTGTAGGGGTTGTCAGTGACGAAAAACCTCTTGAACGTTTGAAATTATGTGTAAAGTTCGTTAAGTGCTCTCATTCTCCAATACTGGATGAATAAAATTTTGGAATTCCTGCATCATGGGCTAGGATTGTTTTCACCCCCACCACACCCATTTTGTGTATGGTGGTTCTTATTCCAACAGCAAGTCCGCCCCCGGTAACTGAGTGGTCAGCGCGACAGACTGTCAATCCAAAGGGCCCGGGTTCGATTCCCGGCTGGGTCGGAGATTTTCTCCGCTCAGGGACTGGGTGTTGTGTTGTCCTAATCATCATCATTTCACCCCCATCGACGCGCAAGTCGTCGAAGTGGCGTCAAATCGAAAGACTTGCACCAGGCGAACGGTCTACCCGACGGGAGGCCCTCGTCACACGACATTTCCATTTTTTCCAACAGCAAAGGTCGCGTGACAGGGCATATATGTACCACGTTTGGTGGAAATCGGTCCAGTAGTTTAGTAGGTAGTGTGGAACACACACACACACACACACACACACACAGATAAATAGAGAGAGAGAGAGAGAGAGAGAGAGACAGACATACATACGTACATACATTTTTGTAACATGCACATATTTATTAGTACTTTTATAAACGACATGGAAAGGAAAGATAAAGGAAAATTTGGAATTGGAAATAAATTTCCAAGAAAGGACTGCAAATAACTTTCCACAAAGGGATCGTAATTAAATTTCCAAGAAAGGACTGCAAATAACTTTCCACAAAGGCATCGTAATTAAATTTTTCTACCGAACAGCTAAGTCGATGAAAACCGGCTTAAGAACAGTGGCAGTAAAAAGATCCTGAAGACGAGTGTCATACCTTGTCAGTAACAATCCACCTCATCTGAACTATTTTTGGTGTGAACATTGTGAACGGAACAGCATTTGTGAATATCAATCGAAGGACTCTTTTTAGCGTCACGTATAAGAAAATATTACCATTGGAACGTACTATTCGGATCTTGCCGGGACCAAAAGACTTACCACCGAACCCTGGACCATCGACGGACAAGAGTAGTTCTCTTGAAACGGCACGATACGAACAACATGAACCAATGCTGTAACCATTTCGGGAAAATTATCGCCAACAGTCTACATGGGCCTACAAGAGAGCACTTACTCTTTTGAACTGAGGATTAAATAAACGGTGAATGTGTGCACGGGAAAATATACATCGATGTTGTCATTATTCCATCAAAATGTGTGAAACTTAGCAGCAGACTGAAAGAACCAGTTGTGACTGATGTGATGAAGCCTTACTTGCAGGAGAATAAATTTACTCTGTTAATTAACTCATGGGAAGCACAAACAAATCCACAGTTAAATGGCGAGACTTTTCGAGATGAAGAAGGCCCCGCTATCGCGCAGCGCTCAAGTAATTCCCGCGGAATGCATTCCGCTAACGGAACACTGCGATGCCTGTTTCTATGGTCATGTAAAGAATTTGATTGAAAATACGCAAATCTGCTTTTACTACATGGAGAGAGGAAAAAATAAATCACATCCGTAGCGTTCCATTGTAGTACACGAGGTACTTGCCAATATTTGGCGTGTTTTGCTGCCAGACTGTGCAATGAGAGAGAACCTTTTATGCATGTAAATTAAGTTTGGTTTTGTATAGGAACTTTAAAATAACTGGGTAATTTTAAAAATACGGCATTTACAGTGCACATAATATATCGAGGAAATTACGATTTCCGCTGATTTTACTATGAATGTTACCCAACTAGGTGTAAATCGTCAACTATCAAATAATAAAAGTAATAAACTAATTTTATATATGAACCTAAGGATCCGATATAATTAAATTTTCCTCAAGACATATGAGTCTCATCTTTATCTACGATAAAGATAGAAGCTAAAAAAATATATTAAAATGTGTGCCACGGCCAGATCTTGAACCCAGGTCTCCTTTCTTACAAGGCAGGTATGGAAGCCATTACACTACCACAGCAATAGCGACCACCTAAGAAGCCGAAAATCAGCTGAAGATGTGAATTAAAGTTTTTATTAGAGAGAACATTGGAGCAGGTTAGCCTGTGCAGCGATATCAGTAACAACGCTGTGGTGGTGTAATGGCTAGCATATCTGCCTAGTAGGTAACGAGATCTGTATTGAAGTTCCAGCCATTGCACAAATTTTAATTCATATCTTCAGCTTCCATCATTATCATTTATATACGAAGCTCTTGTGAGTGCGCCCGCATCTCGTGGTCGTGCGGTAGCGTTCTTGCTTCCCACGCCCGGGTTCCCGGGTTCGATTCCCGGCGGGGTCAGGGATTTTCTCTGCCTCGTGATGGCTGGGTGTTGTGTGCTGTCCTTAGGTTAGTTAGGTTTACGTAGTTCTAAGTTCTAGGGGACTTATGACCACAGCAGTTGAGTCCCATAGTGCTCAGAGCCATCTTGTGAGTGCCTTACAATCCTTTCCTGGAAATTTATTTACAATACCACGTTTTTCTATGCCTTTGCTTTTCATCTCTTTTTACGAAAATTTTAATAAATACGACATATTGAGCATTATTTCGTTTTATTTATACAATAAGTTACGTAAGAAACACAAACTGATTGCTCCAGAAGTACTCGAACCCACAGCCCTCAGATTATCTTTCTGTACTCTTTCCGCTGCACCAACTACTACCTGAAAAAGCATGCTAACATAAATGACTCATGAAACATTATGGCAGATTAAAACTGTGTGTCGGACCGAGACTCGAACTCGGGACCTTTGCCTTTCCCGGACAAGTGCTGGCTGAATTGGTGATATGAGGGCGGGTTGTGAGTCGTGCTTGGGAAGGTTAGATGGCAGAGCACTTGCCCGCGAAAGGCAAAGGTCTCGAGTTCGGGGCTCGGTCCGGCACACAGTTTAATCTGCCAGGAAGTTGCATATCAGCGCACACTCAGCTGCAGAGTGAAAATCTCATTCTATGAATGACTCATGTCACTCGTGTCAAAAATACATTTTCTTTTCTTTCTTTTGTGAACGCTTAGCCATCGAGAGTTCTCACTTTTGTTAGTTCTATTTCTGGCAAAGAACTGTATGTAACACAAATTTGGATGAATTCGGTGATGTTGTGTAGGAGCAGTCCCCTTTTAATTGCCAATGTGAACAATGGCATTTGGGAGGCACCTGGCTCCAAATGTCCACAGCATGTTGTTCCCTTCGCAATATTCACACCGAAAATAGTGGAGATAAGATCGATTGTCACTGCCACTTTTCTTACACCATTTTGTGTGGTGATCATTACACCACTTCTTCTAGTCACGTTAGACAGTTCAGACTGATGCATCAAAAATTAGGCAGCCTCATTCGCGGAATGATTATTGATAAGATTAAACACTGTAGCTGCTTTCTGGCTTTATGTTAAATCTCGTCGTCGACATAACTTATCACACTTATTCCATTCAAGACTCTGCCAAATACACACCACTTCAGTAAAATTACGTACGTCAGGGGTCACGTGACCGGCAGTACCAATTATAGACCACCTACAGCGTTCCAGGGCGACTCTCTACTAAGGTGGTGGCTAAGGCTATGTCCGTTTAGCTTACATGTGTTAGTGACCCTTTCCTATCCTATTGGAAAGCTTATTTTTTACTCCTGACACATTTCTTGTATAAATGATGTGACATGTCATAACACAGGGGCTCCTGAAAATAATCTGCATAGCATTTTAGGATTACAGTGTGTTTATTCTATTAAGAGTTACAACTGGATGTGTAGCAGTTCTCTTTTTGTTATTGACTGTAAACACAATCATTTGAAATGCGCACTTATTATCAAAAGTGATTCTTCATGTTCTCACTGAGTATATCTTGTTCTTCATACCGATAAAGATAGTACCACTGTGTTAATATTACAAGAGGCCTACAACTCTAAGTTGTACAGTCAGTTGGGACTCTATGCATGCCATAACATGTATAAGGGTCGTACTGACTCATTGGTTTGCTTAATGTCCAAGGTACTGAATGTGTCCGAAAGCAATTGTGAGCAGATTAGAAACTCAGGACGCTAACAAAATATCGACGTCCAAAGATCGATAACAAGGATGTAGTTTGTGGCTCACAGTAAGTAATAATGGGTGTCCTACATATTACGTAGCTACACAGTTAGATTCGCTCTTGAGACCTCTTGCTGGGAAGTGTCCTCACTATATCCTGAATGCAGCAGTTTTATCAACAATCTTAAAATTTTGAGGCTGTGCAGTCCATAATTGAGGATCACTTTTGAAATTGTCATTATTTACCAAATTTCCACTTATCCTTGATGACAAAACGTTTTACAGGTAGGTTACAACCTCGTTTCAGCAGGTGCTCCCCGCAATATATCTTTTGATTAAACAAAAAATTTAGTAGAAATTTGATGGGATTGTCATCCCTCGGTGTCCCATTTT
The DNA here is from genome assembly GCF_023898315.1 of Schistocerca nitens. NCBI lineage: Eukaryota > Metazoa > Arthropoda > Insecta > Orthoptera > Acrididae > Schistocerca > Schistocerca nitens. The sequence goes on along the minus strand of NC_064622.1, from coordinate 180,721,119 downwards.
CCTGCGGAAAGAGAAGACATTGGGTTCATTTGGTTCAAATGGTTCTGAGCACTATGGGGACTTAATTTCGGAGGTCATCAGTCCCCTAGAACTTAGAACTACTTAAACCTAACTAACCTAAGGACATCATACACACCCATGCCCTAGGCAGGATTCGAACCTGCGACCGTAGCGGTCGCGCGGTTCCAGACTGTAGCACCTAGAACCGCTCGGCCACACCGGCTACCAGAAAACATTGGGTTCTCCATGTTTTAACCCTGCAACCCTGGTGAGGGGACACTTTATCAAATCTTGAACATGAAACTTCCTGGCAGATTAAAACTGTGTGCCCGACCGAGACTCGAACTCTTGAAAGGCAAAGGCAAAGGTCCCGAGTTCGAGTCTCGGTCGGGCACACAGTTTTAATCTGCCAGGAAGTTTCATATCAGCGCACACTCCGCTGCAGAGTGAAAATCTCATTCTGGAAATCTTGAACAATCTGAATTCCACTCGCAGGAACATCCAGTTTGCCATGAGGCTGAAAGATACCGATGCCCCTCTTTCTTGGCTGTCTTGGTTCATCGCATATTGACGCCAATCTGACACAAGGTGTCATTTGTAAGCCAACATTGACAGCTCAAGCTAAGAGCTCTGCCCGTGAAACACGAGAGACTACGAGTCATTGTTAGTATCACACAATTAAATAATTTTATTTTCTACATAGCTATTAACATTTCAGGGTTGGAAGTTGTAGTAATAGAGCCGTATGTGCGTCCTCCCCACTTTACTGCACCACGGTGCACTGTACTTCTGACATACATGATCCTCACGTAGTTGGTAGATAGCCTATTCCCATCAAATTGCCGTGAAGCGTACCACACGTTTGGTTACGCAGATTACATGGTCCATACAGATTAATAGGACCACCACCTATGTTCTAAGTCATCGTAATTTACGTATGCTGAATGCTGAAACTCGGTCATTTGTGTGCTTAGTTCCATAATGGTCGTTTGCAGTGACATTCTACGTAGCGCAAAATATAGGTGGCCGAATACCTAAATGCTTTCTTTTGTCCTGGGTGTATACAGCAAGCAGGAAAAGTTGTTAACGCTACAGAGCGGAGTAGAGGACGTAGAACTGAGCAAATTTTCCAGGTAACCATTGGTACATAAGCAAATATTGCGACTGTCGCCGTTGACGGTTAAATCTTCTGAGTTGTTCTGTCGCGTAATATTCCTCTTCACACTTCTAGAATGCTTGACATTTCGACCCCTCCGCTGGGATACTCTTCAGGATGTCACTAGTGCTCCCGTGTGGTTGCTTTTCGACAGCGCTCAGTCAACTGGTGACACCAACATAACACTGAAGAATACCCTAGCAGTGGAGTCAAAACATCGAGCATCGTAGATGTTTGAAGAGTAATATGTGGCCTAACATCACTGAATATTAATTATTTTGGAACTATGGCCTTTAAAACAGCAGCTAGACACCGACAAGCACGCTAAGATTTGATCGGTAAGTGGGAGATCACGTTGGGCGTCAGTTTACAATAGGTGATCGAATTGTAAGTATCACTGCCCATTCAGCTTAAGTTTACACATTGAACACTGAAACACAAGGCATTTACATTTTATTGATCAACATTGGAACCGAGCGACTGCTACGGTCGCAGGTTCGAATCCTGCCTCGGGCATGGATGTGTGTGATGTCCTTAGGTTAGTTAGGTTTACGTGGTTCTAAGTTCTAGGGGACCGATGACCACAGATGTTAAGTCCCATAGTTCTCAGAGCCATTTGAACCATTTTGATCAATATTGGAACTCCTTTTTGTAACGGGTACTAACGGGGAGAAGAGGGGGACACGGTTCCGAAAGCTCGTTATTTATAGACTGGTCTTTTTGTGACTCTACATAAATTACAGTTATTTTATGGTCACTATTCTATGGATTTTATTTCCGGCCATGTTACTTTTTTTTTCTTTCCCTAAAAGTCACTGAAGTTGTTAATTTTGTTTCTGATCTTTTCCCTGTTTTAGATATCTTCGCCAGAAGACCTACTCCTATAGAGTCTTGCGCTGCGCATTAGCTTCCATAACAGGGGGGAGAGGCAGACGCAAATGGAATCCTTACGGTGGATTAAAGACCATCGTCTGGTACTCATGCCACACAGTATGTTATTTCTAGTAGGTTTCCCGTCCTCATTTACGCAAATGCTGCGCTGTTTCCCACATTCCACAGAAAATACGTTATACAAACGTTTATAATGCGGTAACAAACACAACGTCGTTTATACGGTTCAGAGACACAGTCCACACGAGTCCCATCCTTTAATCCATTGTCAAATCGGCCGGCGTGTGAAGCGCTGACTGGATGTCCACCGTCCAACTGAAGGCTCAGAAACAATGCGTCGTGTGCATGCCGGCGTGTGCCTCATCATGGCAGAAGCGACCGCAGCGCGCTCCAGCGGCAGTTTGGGGCTACACATAATGAGTGCCGACTACACAATACATACGTGTTCTCGATATGGACAGGAGTACACGAGCTGCGATAGCTTTAAAGCAGTCCTCACGTGAGACGAAGCTGCTCACGTCAACATGGACGCGGACGTTAAAATCGACTGGATGGGACACTGTATAGCATCAAATTGGATGTGCTGGTTAATGTGATTTGCCTTCGTAAAACAAAAAATATACTTTGGTGCGTTGCGACTGCAACTCTCTCCAGCGGCAGTTTATAGGGTCTTGAATCGCAAATTTTGTTTACAAAATGAACGGGCTTAAAATTCATGCGTTACCTCCATGAAATGTACATTTCCTTCCTTGTCTGCACGCTAGTCGTGTTGTTCTGTTTGTAGTATATGTAAATAAAAACTTTAACGTCCATGAATATGCTATACACTGAGGTATACACGATATGCACATATACAGATGACAGTAGTGTCGCGTACACAAGGTATTATAGGGCAGTGCATTGGCGGAGGTGTCATTTGTACTCAAGTGATTCCTGTGAAAAGGTTTCCGACATGATTATGGCCGCACGACGGAAATCAACAGACTTTGAACACGGAATGGCAGTTGGAGCTAGACACACGGGACATTTATTTTCGGAAATCGTTAGGCAGTTCCTAACAGTGTCAAGTTGGTGCCGAGAATACAAAATTTCAGGCGTTACCTCTCACCGCAGACAAAGCAATGCCCGACGGCTTTCACTTACCGACCGACAACAGCGACCTTTGCGCAGAGTTGTCAGTGCTAACAGAGAAGTAACACTGCTTGAAACGAAACAGTGCAGGACGTACGACGAACGTATCCGTTACGACAGTGCGGAGTTGCTTTCTGATTCTGCGTCTCTGTTCATCACACTAGACTTAGCTCTGTATTACAGGACCATGTTTTGTATCCTAACATATCCTGAGGACTTTAATCGCCAATATGTTGCTAACTGATATTTAATAATGACATATCCGGAGAAACGGCCAACGGCCTAGCCGCAGTGGTGACACCGGTTCCCGTCAGATCACCGAAGTTAAGCGCTGTCGGGCTGGGCAGCACTTGGATGGGTGACCATCCGGTCTGCCGAGGGCTGTTGGTAAGCGGGATGCACTCAGCACCTTGTGAGGCGAACTCAGGAGCTACGTGATTGAGAAGTAGCGGCTCCGGTCTAGGAAACTGACATACGGCCGGGAGAACGGTGTGCTGACCACATGCCCCTCCGTATTCGCATCCAGTGACGACTGTGAGCTGGGGATGACACGGCGGCCGGTCAGTATTGTTTGGCCTTTATAGCCTGTTCGGGAGGAGTTTAGTTTTAATTTTATCTGGAGCAACACGTTTTTCATGGTTCTTCAATATGCTGATGCTTCGAAACGGCATACTTTCATTACACGCAGATTACAATGCGGTAACCACTAAATATTTAATGCCTTAACCACCAGTATGACTTTCTTCATCATTTTATTACAACAAATCGCACCAATAACGACGCGTTTTCGAGTGGTCCTCAACGTGCTGTTCCTCTGAAACCGGTGCTCTAAACTGGCTTTAACAGTCTTAGCTGTCATCTTCAGGTCTGTAAGAAAATGCAATACTTGGAATATGTCTCACAAGTTAAGCTACAACATTTGAGAGACTTATTTCAAGTATTACAAGTTCTTACGGATCTGAAGATGGCAAATAAGACCGTTGAAACCGGTTGTTCATAGGATCTAATATGAAACCCACCAAATATGCGTACAGCTGAAATCCGGTATGGCATCTCCGAACTGTGTGCTGGAAAGAGACAGACAGAGATATGTTCAAAACCAATCAAAAGCCAATACCGCACAAAATATTATTTGTTCAGGAGAATCGGTTTCAACTATCTCAGCTGTCAACTTCAGGTCTGTAAGAAAATACAGTACTAGGAATATATCTCATACGTTAAGCTATAATATTTGAGAGACTTATTCCAAGCAACGCATTTTCTTACGGACCTGAAAATGACAGATAAGACTGTCGAAGCCGGTTGTGTAGAATAAAATTTTTTTGTGCGATCTTGGTTTAGAATGGTTTATAACAATTAAAACAAATCACCTTTCAATACTCTCATAATGAGAAAATTCAGACGGAGATATTGCCTGCTTTGGACGTAGGCGGCATTCTTCCGTCTCGTTGGTCTATGTCAAAAGCGTGTTCAGAATATTTGATATCCTTAATATTACTCTGCACCTTAGGAAGTGCTCCGCATTGTGCTTCTTCCACTCCATGAACTCAGAAACTCGGCACGCTCAACGTTGACATTCTAGTGCACGTTGCCAGTGACGACAGCTTTGGGTTACCTTGGTCACTTTGTCGTCGGAAAGGGCATCCGGCCACAGAGTGAAATAACTAGGGCAAAGAAGGATAACATAAATCCTACAGAGGTTCACATTTCGCATAGGCTTTCTCTAGTTAAAATGAACCAGATATTTTTGTTCTTTCTGTTGCTGTGTCATTGTAATATTTTACATGGTCTGATTTTCTCCAAGATAAAAGGAAAGTAGCACTTCTTTACGAAATAGCTACAACTTTTTGTAGTTTTCTATACAGAATTTTGTTGTTCCTTAGAGCATATTTCAGTGTTTCGTTAATTTTTGGCCGCATAGTTCTCCAAGGATTTTGTCTCTCTTTTGTATTCCCTCCATTTCTCCTATTCAGCTATTTTTGCATTTATGGTGATTGATTTTTTATTGTAGAGGTCCTTGGAGTAATGGCATGCAATCTCAATGTTTAGGGCTGTGATGTCCTTGGTTTCCTTATTTAGTACATTGATTTGATCAATTTCTCCCAAGTATTTTAATTTTTAAACTTCGTTGATGCTTCCAATTGTTTCGGATATTGAGTGGTTCACAACCCTACAACAGGCCGCAGCAGTCGTCCCAACCCCCCGCCGTCCCCCCTCACTGAAATCAGAGTTATTCCATGGTTCGGCCCCCAGTTGACTCCCCCCCCCCCCCCCTGGGAAACATCTCATACCAGACGAGTGTAACCCCAAATGTTTGCATGCTACAGTAATTATGATGTACGTGTATGTGGAGACAGAGTTTGTGCAGCAATCGCCGACGTAGTGTAAGTGAGGCAGAATAAGGGGAACCAGCCCGCCTGCGCCGACGTAGATGGAAAACCGCGCTAAAAACCGTCCACAGGCTGGCCAGCACACCGGACCTCGACCATAATCCGCCGGTCGGATTCGTGCCGGGGACCACCACGCCTTCCCGTTCAGGATGCAGCACGTAAGACCGCGCGGCCAGCCTGACAGGTTTACTTGTCATGTATTTCGTTTTGGATTTATATACACTCCTGGAAATTGAAATAAGAACATCGTGAATTCATTGTCCCAGGAAGGGGAAATTTTATTGACACATTCCTGTGGTCAGATACATCACATGATCACACTGACAGAACCACAGGCACATAGACACAGGCAACAGAGCATGCACAATGTCGGCACTAGTACAGTGTACATCCACCTTTCGCAGCAATGCAGGCTGCTATTCTCCCATGGAGACGATCGTAGAGATGCTGGATGTAGTCCTGTGGAACGGCTTGCCATGCCATTTCCACCTGGCGCCTCAGTTGGACCAGCGTTCGTGCTGGACGTGCAGACCGCGTGAGACGACGCTTCATCCAGTCCCAAACATGCTCAATGGGGGACAGATCCGGAGATCTTGCTGGCCAGGGTAGTTGACTTACACCTTCTAGAGCACGTTGGGTGGCACGGGATACATGCGGACGTGCATTGTCCTGTTGGAACAGCAAGTTCCCTTGCCGGTCTAGGAATGGTAGAACGATGGGTTCGATGACGGTTTGGATGTACCGTGCACTATTCAGTGTCCCCTCGACGATCGCCAGTGGTGTACGGCCAGTGTAGGAGATCGCTCCCCACACCATGATGCCGGGTGTTGGCCCTGTGTGCCTCGGTCGTATGCAGTCCTGATTGTGGCGCTCACCTGCACGGCGCCAAACACGCATACGACCATCATTGGCACCAAGGCAGAAGCGACTCTCATCGCTGAAGACGACACGTCTCCATTCGTCCCTCCATTCACGCCTGCCGCGACACCACTGGAGGCGGGCTGCACGATGTTGGGGCGTGAGCGGAAGACGGCCTAACGGTGTGCGGGACCGTAGCCCAGCTTCATGGAGACGGTTGCGAATGGTCCTCGCCGATACCCCAGGAGCAACAGTGTCCCTAATTTGCTGGGAAGTGGCGGTGCGGTCCCCTACGGCACTGCGTAGGATCCTACGGTCTTGGCGTGTATCCGTACGTCGCTGCGGTCCGGTCCCAGGTCGACGGGCACGTGCACCTTCCGCCGACCACTGGCGACAACATCGATGTACTGTGGAGACCTCACGCCCCACGTGTTGAGCAATTCGGCGGTACGTCCACCCGGCCTCCCGCATGCCCACTATACGCCCTCGCTCAAAGTCCGTCAACTGCACATGCGGTTCACGTCCACGCTGTCGCGGCATGCTACCAGTGTTAAAGACTGCGATGGAGCTCCGTATGCCACGGCAAACTGGCTGACACTGACGGCGGCGGTGCACAAATGCTGCGCAGCTAGCGCCATTCGACGGCCAACACCGCGGTTCCTGGTGTGTCCGCTGTGCCGTGCGTGTGATCATTGCTTGTACAGCCCTCTCGCAGTGTCCGGAGCAAGTATGGTGGGTCTGACACACCGGTGTCAATGTGTTCTTTTTTCCATTTCCCGGAGTGTATATTCAGGCCTGCTTCCGTAAGAATTTTTTCTACAAGAATAATCTGAGTCGTGACTGAGTTTATTGCTTTGGCAAGGATCATTAGGCCATCTTCGAACGCAAGACAATTGATTCTGGCTCTTTTTTTGGTCCTAGTTTTGGTTGGAGATTTATTCGAACTTCTTGTAGTGTCTTTTCCCATACCCAAATAACGTTACGTAATACTAATTTAAAGAACACAGGTGATAATTGATATCTTCCCCCTACTCTTGCTCTTATGTCAAATATATCTGAAATTTCACGGAGATCCTTCGCTTTAGAGTTAGTTTTTGTGAGAGAAGGTGATTTAATTTCAAAATTTGACATTAACATTGACCTCAAGGATTGTAGGGAGCAGGGTTAATCTGTCGGTTCATCACGTGCTAATGCACAGTATAACTTGAGCTATTTATTCATTCGCTCTTCACACTGTCATAATCAAGGCTTTCATCCTTAAAAGGAAATGTTGCTGAAACAAACAACAAAAATTTTTTGCTCCTCCTCCCTCTCTCCTCCTCTAAGTATATCTTATTGCTCTCTCTCCCTCTCTCTCAATCTCAATCTCTCTCAATCTCTCTCAATCTCTCTCAATCTCTATCTATCTATCTATCTCAATCTCTATCTATCTATCTATCTCAATCTCTATCTATCTATCTATCTCAATCTCTATCTATCTCAATCTCTATCTATCTCAATCTCTATCTATCTCAATCTCTATCTCAATCTCTATCTATCTCAATCTCTATCTATCTCAATCTGTATCTATCTCAATCTGTATCTATCTATCTCTCTATCTATCTCTCTATCTCTCTATCTATCTATCTCTCTATCTATCTCTCTATCTATCTATCTATCTCTCTATCTCTCTCTCTCTCTCTCTCTCTCTCTATCTCTCTCTCTATCTGTGTGTGTGTGTGTGTGTGTGTGTGTGTGTGTGTGTGTGTGTATTGTAGATTAACGAATCACCCACATCAAGATCAACTATTGAGGGGAGGGCCGCGCGGGATTAGCCGAGCGGTCTTAGGCGCTGCAGTCACCGACTGTGCGGCTGATCCCGGCGGAGGTTCGAATCCTCCCTCGGGCATGGGTGTGTGTGTTTGTCCTTAGGATAATTTAATTTAAGTAGTGTGTAAGCCTAGGGACTGATGAACTTAGCAGTTAAGTCCCATAAGATTTCACACACATTAGAACATCTGAGGGGAGGAGGATGGCGGCATTATTTCAGCAAGACAGTAGTGCTGGGTGAAAGTGGGAGCGCAAGCGGGGGAAATCGTATGAACATCGCCTTGATGTAAACGCAGAGGAGACTCTTAATCATCAACATAATAAGCAGTTTTGAGAATTAAAAACAGGAATATTAGCCGACGAGATCATTGGTGGCGATGCAAAAGCTCGGACTCACAGAAAAACTGGTTATGAAACTAAAGCGGCGATCTTGACATTTCACATAAACGATTTAGGTAAACAGAGTAATCCCCTCCCCAATTCCAAGAATGGAAGTCCAGTGTGCTAATCATTGAAAGCTTCACTGGGTAGGCAGTTCTGAATGCAATATTCCAAGATTCGAATCTTGACAGTGAATCACTAACTGCTGTCCAAGTACGTTTGATGGGAACACTGAAAGAATCGAGCTGTTTTCTGAATTAATGCTTAATCGGAAGCGCTACAAATTTGAAGTTTATTCTCCATGTGCTCCAGAGCTCCACGATCAAAACTGTAATTCTCCATTGCAGCTCGGTTATTTAGAATTACAGAGTTAAAGCTAATAGGTGTACGTCATTCACAATTTTTCCCCATGAGCGGAAGGGTCCCGTTTTCTAACGTTGAATAGTGATACACTCGATCTCAAAACTTTTCATTCAGGCCCCATACAGGTATGTACACTGACGGAAAAAAATAGCAACACTAAGAAGGAGTGGTGCGACATAAATGAAAGGTGGTTGACGTGGTTCTACATCTGAAATATGACGTTGCTTCAGATTGTGCGCCACTCGCATAAGAGTGGTGCTAGTGCAACCACTACGAGCATGCAGATTATATTTTCTTTAGACACACGCTGTAACGCTCATGAGCATTAGTTACCCTTGAGATTGAATGTGGTGAGCTGATGACAGTCAAAAATGCTTTTAAGACAACAATGACGCCATTATCACCACCTCACTGAGTTTCAACGAGGTCGTACAGTATGACTATGAGAAGCTGGATGCTCATTGTAGGCAGGAATGTTGCCACTGTACATGACTGCTTCCAGTGGTTGCCACGAGATTCTACGGTAGCAAGAGGTCGGACTCCAGACGTATGTGTGGCAGTAGTGAGAGAAAAGACCATCGTTTTCGGTGTACGACTCTTGCGGATCGAATTCGTCTGAGCAGCAATTGGAGTAGCAGTTGGCACCACAGTGACACAACGCACAGTTACATATCGGTTACTTCAAGGACAGCTCCGAGCCAGACAATCTGTAGTGTGCAGTCCACTAACCCCAAACCACCGCCGTTTGCGACTTCAGTCGTGTCAAGTAAGAGCTCGTTGGAGGGCAGAGGGGAGGTCTGTTGTATTCTATGATGAAAGCTAGTTCTGCGTCGGTGCCAGTGATATTTATTTGTTGGTTAGGGGGAGGCCAGCTCAGGGCCTGAAACCAGCCCGCCTGCGTGCTAGCCGCACTTGATCTGTACCTGCAGATAGACGTTATAGTTTATAACATACCAGATGGTGCTTTGGGACAAAGTGTTCACCGAAAGCCGACGCACACAGATCGGTATCTGCGTTCTAAGAGTTGTCATCCACCACACCAACGCAGTGGCGCCCGTAGGACTTTGGTACAGAGAGCATATGCCATTTCCGAAGCGGACAGCTTAACCCAGGAACTTGCGCATTTGATGGCTGTTTTTAAGGAAAATGGATACTCTGAGAAGCAGATTCGTCGGTCTGTGGAGTTTGGACCACCTCTGAGTTTGCATGAAGAGGAACATAGATCGGTGGCCTTTCTTCCTTATGCTGGAGGCATATCGTTTAAGATTGGACGAATTTTAAGGAATTTTAACATTAAGAGTATGTTCCGTCCACCTTCTAAGATTAGGGCACTACTCGGCTCTGTGAAAGATGATTTGGGGCCTTAGGAAACCCCGTGTGTACAAAATTCCGTGCCAATGTGGGAGGGCTTACATTGGTCATTCGATTTGCACAGTGCATGACAGGTGTTTGGAATATGGCCGTCATACGAGGCTATAACAATCGGAAAAATCGGCAATAGCGGAACACTGCTTAAATGAGGAGCACAGTATGAAATTTGATGAAACTGTGGTAGTTGCCAACATTTCCAGTTTTTGGAACAATGTCTATAAAGAGGCGATTGAAATTACGTTTTTGGATAATTTAATCAACAGAGACAATGGGTTTCCTCTTAGCAAGACGTGGAATCCTGTATTATCTCGCATCAAAATTGAACGTTCTTTGGTGCGGCCCTGAGTGCGATATATCGTTGCCAGCAGTGTTCTACTAAGGGCGGCGCCACCTCCCTGTCTTGGAGGTCAGCAACCGTGATGGGCAGCGCATGCGCCGTGTACTGAACGGTGAACTATATGGGACGTCGATTTGCATCCTGTCATCAGTTCTCAGAGGGACTCATCAGCAGAAGCAGCATTCTCCTGAAGATGGGGACCAGTTGGATCAGCGAAATATCGACTCAAGTTGATTTTAAGATCCGGCAGAAAACCCGAAGAGATTTTCAAGACTTATTACGCCGGGAAGCCTACGTAGTCACACCTGCAGCTATGGTTTGGGGTGCGATTTCATATGACAACAGGCCACTCTCGTGATTACCCCACTCGCCCTGACTGCAGATTTGTACGTCAGTCTGGTGATTCGCCCTGCTGTGCTGCCGTTCGCGAACAGTATTACAGGGGTGTTTACCAACATGATGACGCTCGCCTACATAGCGCTGTTGTATCCCATCATGCTCTAGAGAATGTTGGCATGTTGTCTTGTCGAGCACATAAGGGACATCATTGGACAACAACACCAGCGTCATCCACAAACAGCTTTAGCCGCATTTCACATTTGAAATAGCTTATTTCGCGCTTACATCATCTTGCGATGTGAATCACTTAAATATGTTACCTAGACAAATATGTTCACGAAATTTCATTACTCAAGACTATTTTTTAGTGTTACAGTTTTTTATATCAGCGTATACGACAACTTTTTATAAATTTTTGTTTTCAGTATTGTTCATGTTCAAGCCACAAAATTTGTTATTACGTTCGGAAACTGGAATTGCGGCTGCGGAAAATAAAGAGCGTAAATCTACATTAACGAACATTGTAACTCAGTGGTCAACCCATTGAGTATGTATTTGGGAAGAACGATCAGGTGCCAACCTGGTCACATGGGTTTACGTTTCTCGTGAGAATCTTCAAACTTCTACGACTACTGGGAAGCAGGAGATACAATCGATTGTTTTCCATCCTTGTCATGTCCACGACTCGTCCGTGACGAGATGTGGAACACTTTTCTTTTTTTCCTTAAATCAGAATTATAGAACAACTGATCTGAGATTGCTGAACAGATTATACTTCTCTTTCGTCATTTGGTCCTCATCGTCCCAATTTTCGTGTTTCCTTGCTTGCTAATTTCTGTATTTAGCTGTGCTTATAAATCTGAGGTCTCATGATTACTCTTAGTGATTAACTCGTGAACTCAGCAGAAGAGTCGAATACTTCGAAACTGTGAAGCATTTGTGACTTATTTTTTATCTTTAATTTCTTCTGATTCGTAATGTTTTCGATGCTATTTGTGTGATCCTGTAGAAAAAATTGTGCGATATATTCGGTTTGTCAGCTTACTACAGCTACAAAAAACTGAAAGTAATAAAGCTATAGACGCACTAGACGCACCTATATAATTATTAACAGGTTTAGTTTGAGAAGGATTTGTAGCCTCGCCGTATAAAACGTTAATCAGCCCCTTAAAATGGCTCTGAGCACTATGGGACTCAACTGCTGAGGTTATTAGTCCCCTAGAACTTAGAACTAGTTAAACCTAAGGACATCACAAACATCCATGCCCGAGGCAGGATTCGAACCTGCGACCGTAGCGGTCTTGCGGTTCCAGACTGCAGCGCCTTTAACCGCACGGCCACTTCGGCCGGCTCAGCCCCTTAAAACAGCACACTTCCACGGGCGTATAATATATTCAGTTATCCGACAACCGTGAAAAATAGGAGAAATGCTTAGCCCAGTATAGGGCAGCTATGGTCTCACTACTCACGCAGTTTATAAAATGTATATGAATGCGGTAGCAGTTACATTGGTCAAGCTATATTTGAGTATTGCAAAGCGCTGCACAAAACAGCGAGCCAGAATTAAATATCATGATTCAACAAATATGTTGTTGCTTAACAAAGCCTCACAAAGTAATGTACGATTATCTTTGATGAAAAGAATTAATTTATTTCACACCTCCACCGACTGGTGTTTCGTCATGAGAGAAGCTATTGAGGTCACAACATGAAAAAAAAAAAAAAACGGCTTTAACCAGGGCTGTTGATACATACGTAGTGGTGCATGGAAGCGTGTGCTCCATGCAGAGACGCTGCAGAGGTATAAGCTGAGTAATCTACCTCCTAACAGAGTCAACATCGCTAATAATTTATTTTTGTATTTATTTATTTAAGCTTGCGGCGCTCAGTCCCTCTCTTACATTTAACCAGGCATTCTATATATTTTACTTTAATTCGTTACGACAAGCATGTTATAGACGTAAAAGGCACAAAATTATTTGAAAGGTAACTACAAAAGAAAAGCAGAGAACGTTCATAAAATTTGGGCACACACAATAAAACACACACACACACACACACACAAAAGAGCGCGAGCGTACTAACACCCATACAAAACAATGAAAAACCTGTCGTCACACCTAACACCCAGTAAAAAGAGATAAAACAGTGAAAATAATTAAAAGAAGATAGGACATACCTGCGGCTGGCTGATCTCGGACTAAAAGGGATGAGTCACACACCCTGAAACACAATAAAATCTCCAACCTAAGCTTAGGCCAGAGTCCAGACACGTCACAAAATTTTAAAAGCTTAGTCACTATAGTCTCGTCAACAGCTAAAATAGAGGGCCGAGCCTCACCAAAGCTTGATTCCGTAATCCCTTAACTCACGAAGCGTGGTCTCTGAAACCGCGCCGAGAATTACCGAACTCGCGCTCAGGGGTTATTTATGACGGAATGCGTCTACACACCTCCTACTCTCCTTAAATTGCGCTATCACCTTCTCTCTTTGTTGTTGACAGGTGTTATTGACATGCGTAAGGATCTCCTAGAGTGCGTCTCTTGAATTAAGTACCTGTTTTCTTGAGTCCGGTATAGTACAAAATATACAGGGTGAGTCACCTAACGTTACCGCTGGATATATTTCGTAAACCACATCAAATACTGACGAACAGATTCCACAGACCGAACGTGAGGAGAAGGGCTAATGTAATTGTTTAATACAAACCATACAAAAATGCACGGAAGTATGTTTTTTAACACAAACCTACGTTTTTTAAATGGAACCCCGTTAGTTTTGTTAGCACATCTGAACATATAAACAAATACGTAATCAGTGCAGTTTGTTGCATTGTAAAATGTTAATTACATCCGGAGATATTGTAACCTAAAGTTGACGCTTGAAACCTCCGACGTTCAGTTGCGTGTTGTAACAAACACGGGCCACGGTCGGCGAGCAACTGCAACATACATCGCGTTTCTACAGAATGATCTGCCAACGTTGCTCGAAAATGTCCCACTGGAAACGCGTCGACGTATGTGGTATCAGCATGATGGTGCCCCTGCACATTCCGCAATTAACACTAGGCTGACCCTTGACAGGATGTTCGACGGGCGCTTCATAGGTTGTGGAGGACGCATAAATTGGCCAGCCCGTTCTCCTGATCTTACACCTCTGGACTTCTTTCTGTGGGGTACGTTAAAGGAGAATGTGTACCGTGATGTGCTACAACCCCAGAGGATATGAAACAACGTATTGTGGCACCCTGCGGCGACATTACACCAGATGTACTGCGGCGTGTACGACATTCATTACGCCAGAGATTGCAATTGTGTGCAGCAAATGATGGCCACCACATCGAACATCTATTGGCCTGACACGTCGGGACACACTCTATTCCACTCCGTAATTGAAAACGGAAACCACGTGTGTACGTGTACCTCACCCCTCATGGTAATGTACATGTGCGTCAGTGAAAAAGACCAATAAAAAGGTGTTAGCATGTGGAAGCAATTTGCTGTTCCAGTCTCTTCTGTACGTAAGGTCCATCACCGTTCCCTTAGGATCCCTTACAATATCTCTGGATGTAATTAACATTTTACAGTGCAACAAACGGCACTGATTACGTATTTGTTTATATTTTCAGATGTGCTAACAAAACTAACGGGGTTCCATTTAAAAAACGTAGATTTGTGTTAAAAAACATACTTCCATGCATTTTTGTATGGTTTGTATTAACCAATTACACTAGCCCCTCTCCTCACGTTCTGTCTGTGGAATCGATTCGTCAGTATTTGATGTGGTTTACGAAATATATCCAGCGGTAATGTTAGGTGACTCACCCTGTATATGTAGGAAAATGTTAGTTCTAACTTCCCCGAGATTGATGAAACTGTTAGCGATGGATGGAGGAAAGTGTCAGTGACATAGATCAATTATGGACTACAGAGAAGGCGATTTCACAAAAATCTGTGATCACAGTTCTACTATCGAATAAGAGCATCAATCAGCGGAAGAAATTCAGCAGAATTGTGATGGGGATGTATTGCTTCTCCAATAAAATACTTAAAGCCTTGGTTAAAATCAAAAGTGTTCGGAGTCATTTTAAGAAACCTATAGCTCCCAGTACTTAACGCCAGTTTTGCTGACTTTCTTTTTGTATATATCGAGTGGAATTTTTATGTGCAAATTTAAAGCCTTAAATGTGGTTTTGTGTGGAAATGTGCCTACTTCCGATATGGAATAATATTTCAGAAAGTGAAATTAAGTTCTTCAGCAGTTCAGTTATGTGTACTATTTAAGAAACGACAGAAAAGTATGTAATTTTGTATGATAAACAGTGAAATGCGACAGACTTTATTTGGTGAATTAAAGTAAACGAGGAGCATTTAAACGACGCTCAAGCAACTGAAAAAGTAAATGTTGTAGAACATAAATTAAAAATTTCAAATGATTTGTGCCTTAAATCTCGATCTAAACATAGGGATACAACTCCGTAGCATACGTTACATAAGTCACCTCGTCAGTTAAGGCTTAATGCACTCAGCTGAACCGTGGTGTAAAGTGATTAGCACGCCATAGGCGTCGTAGGCAGGCGGGTCCTGGTGGTCGGAGTAAAAAGCTACGCTTAAGGACACAGGCGTGTCAAGACCACTTCCCCCACCTAAGACACCGGTATGAGCAACGCTGCGGCCGGATAGCTACCTTCACTAACTGCTGCTTCTTGTCCGTCACTACATTTACATCTACATCCATACTCCGCAAGCCACCTGACGGTGTGTGGCGGAGGGTACTTTGAGTACCTCTATCGGTTCTTGGCTCTGAGCACTATGGGACTTAACATCTATGGTCATCAGTCCCCTAGAACTTAGAACTACTTAAACCTAACTAACCTAAGGACATCACACAACACCCAGCCATCACGAGGCAGAGAAAATCCCTGACCCCGCCGGGAATCGAACCCGGGAACCCGGGCGTGGGAAGCGAGAACGCTACCGCACGACCACGAGATGCGTATCGGTTCTTCGTTCTATTCCAGTCTCGTATTATTCGTGGAAAGAAAAATTGTCGGTATGCCTCTGTGTCGGCTCTAATCTCTCTGATTTTATCTTCATAGGCTCTTCGCGAGATACATGTTGGAGGGAGCAATATACTGCTTGACTCCTCGGTGAAGGTATGTTCTCGAAACTTCAACAAAAGTCCGTACCGAGCTACTGAGCGTCTCTCCTGCCGAGTCTTCCAATGGAGTTTATCTATCATCTCCGTAACGCTTTCGCGATTACTAAATGATCCTGTAACTAAGCGCGCTGCTCTCCGTTGGATCTTTTGTATCTCTTCTATCAACCCTATCTGGTACGGATGCCACACTGGTGAGCAATACTCAAACAGTGGGCGAACAAGTGTACTGTAACGTACTTCCTTTGTTTTCGGATTGCATTTCCTTAGGATTCTTCCAATGAATCTGTCTGGCATCTGCTTTACCGACGATCAGCTTTATATGATCATTCCTTTTTAAATCACTCCTAATGCCTACTCCCAAATAATTTATGGAATTAACTGCTTCCAGTTGCTGACCTGCTATATTGTGATACCTGCAGGCTTCCTTGGCCGCTTTGTCTGCCTGTTCATCGCCCCAAATTTCCACGTGTCTATGTACGCAGCACAATCGCACTTTCTTCTCCTGCCGCTGTAGGAAGTAGAATTGGTCATGAATGAGCTAGACCATCTGCTCTGCTGAGTGCATGTTTTGTAACGATTGTAGGGCACCAAGGATATCGGAGCAGATGAGAAACTGTTTACTTTGAAGACGCCTCATCTGCTCCAGTGACCATAGGATTGCAGTGAACTCTGTGGAATATACAATACAGCGACAAGAAAGGCGACTCCTGAAGACACGCTAGGGAACACGATTACCCTAATTTAAATCCTATCTAAAATGTTAAAAAAAAGAGATTGAAAAGTAAAATATGGAGTGCAATCATTCTTAAAATTCGTCAAGTGTAAAATAATTCTGAGATTCTCTAGGAGCAAAGATGGAGACCTGCTGCAACCTTTGTGTAAAACCTTGATACCGGCTGTGCACGTCTCCAAAAGGCAATCATTCTCACGAATCCCTTTGGGCCTCGTCGTTTGCCGTGAAGCATGGAAGAGGCTATAGATTGGTGGCCTAGCAAAGGTGTGATATTAGGGTGTGTATGGCGTTCACAGTATTAAAACCAGAGATTGTATTCGTTCAGAGCAAGGACTGCACTAAAGCCAAATTAGAGACAGGTAGATGTAAGGCTTCATTGGTAACATTATTGGACGTGAGAAGAGGTGAAAGAACCACGTAAAGAGGAAAGTGGTAAAAGAACAGATTTTTAGGTATCGGGAAACAGACTAGCATGGCTGGCTGACAAATAAAAACAGAAAGGAACGTCAATGGTGTAGACCCTCGGGTGTTGTAGCGTGCATACAATGCGTGTATATTTGGTTGCCTAATGTTGTGGCTGCAACGGCAATATTACGCCTATCAATGAATTCAAACTAGTCTTGCCATTGATAATCTGCACCTAGAGGGATACATTACATGAGATATGTAGTCGTGATGATATTTTACTCTAGCTTAATTAAGAGATCGATAATGTTGAATAGACTTCGAGCTAGGATGAATACATTAGATAAGATGTGTAGTCGTGATGACATTTTACTCCAGCTTAATTAGGAAATCGACAATGTTAAATAGATATCCTGCTAGAATGAATACAACTAGATACCGCAGAATTATTTATTGTCTAAGAAGTGAAAAATTTAAATACAGTGCTGTTATAAATGATTGAAGCGATTTCATAAATTCACTGTAGCTCCAGTCATTGACATATGGTCACGACACACTGCAGATACGTAGAAAAACTCATAAAGTTTTGTTCGGCTGAAGCCGCACTTCAGGTTTCTGCCACCAGAGCGCTCTAGAGCGCAGTGAGACAAAATGGCGATAGGAGCCGAGAAAGCGTATGTCGTGCTTGAAATGCACTCACATCAGTCACTCATAACAGTGCAACGACACTTCAGGACGAAGTTCAACAAAGATACACCAACTGCTAACTCCATTAGGCGATGGTATGCGCAGTTTAAAGCTTCTGTAAGAGGAAATCAACGGGTCGGCCTGCAGTGAGCGAAGAAACGGTTGAACGCGTGCGGGCAAGTTTCATGCGTAGCCCGCGGAAGTCGACGAATAAAGCAAGCAGGGAGCTAAACGTACCACAGCCGAGGGTTTGGAAAATCTTACGGAAAAGGCTAAAGCAGAAGCCTTATCGTTTACAATTGCTACAAGCCCTGACACCCGATGACAAAGTCAAACGCTTTGAATTTTCGGCGCGGTTGCAACAGCTCATGGAAGAGGATGCGTTCAGTGCGAAACTTGTTTTCAGTGATGAAGCAACATTTTTTCTTAATGGTGAAGTGAACAGACACAATGAGCGAATCTGGGCGGTAGAGAATCCTCGCGCATTCGTGCAGCAAATTCGCAATTCACCAAAAGTTAACGTGTTTTGTGCAACCCAATGGTTTAAAGTTTACAGCCCCTTTTTCTTCTGCGAAAAAAAAATTTACAGGACACGTGTATCGGGACATGCTGGAAAATTGGCTCATGCCACAACTGGAGACTGACAGCGCCGACTTCATCTTTCAACAGGATGGTGCTCTACCACATCATGATGTTCGGCATTTCTTAAACAGGAGATTGGAAAACCGATGGATCCGTCGTGGTGGAGATCATGTACAGCAATTCATGTCATGGCCTCCACGCACTCCCGACTTCACACCATGCGATTTCTTTCTGTGGGGTTATGTCAAAGATTCAGTGTTTAAACCTCCTCTACCAAGAAACGTGCCAGAACTGCGAGCTCGCATCAACAATGCTTTCCAACTCATTGATGGGGACATGCTGCGCCGAGTGTGGGAGGAACTTTATTATCGGCTTGATGTCTGCCGAATCACTAAATGGGCACATATCGAACATTTTTGAATGCCTAAAAAAACTTTTGAGTTTTTGTATGTCTGTGCAAAGCATTGTGAAAATATCTCAAATAATGAAGTTATTGTAGAGCTGTGAAATCGCTTCAATCATTTGTAATAACCCTGTATATAAACTCGGTATAGGGTGTTAAATACTACCCTTCATCTGGCTTTGGGAGAACATCTGAGACTTCCCACAAAATCGCGCCTCCATTTATTAGATGCACACATAGGCAGGCTGATACTGAGTAGCCCTAAGAAAGAAAGGCCTCCACCCTGACTGGCTCTCATGGTACAGAGCTCAGAGAACAAGCAAATCGAAGTCAAAACGGTGCTGTTGGTTGCATGCAGAGCATGTACGTTGTATGTCTACAAGTTTTGTGTGCACTTTTGACGTAATATACTGTCAACAAACGCCTAGAGCTGAAACTATTTCAGTATGACACCGAACATGAGTCGAGATATCTGTTTGCTCAACTCAAGTAAGGCTCAGCAAGGATCTTGGCCTCTGCATGTGTGCTAAGCCCATTACAAAAGGAGTGCCTCCCAACATAAGGTCATGAAGCTGCCAGCCAATCCGCTGCCGTTCAAACTCCGTATAGAACACTGTTCTCTAACGCTGTAAACCTCCTCTTGCCGGCCGAAGTGGCCGTGCTGTTAAAGGCGCTGCAGTCTGGAACCGCAAGACCGCTATGGTCGCAGGTTCGAATCCTGCCTCGGGCATGGTTGTTTGTGATGTCCTTAGGTTAGTTAGGTTTAACTAGTTCTAAGTTCTAGGGGACTAATGACCTCAGCAGTTGAGTCCCATAGTGCTCAGAGCCATTTAGCCAAACCTCCTCTTACGACTAAGAATCCATCAATTAGACTCACTTCTGTACTTTTTGGTGGCGTGGCTCGCTGTCTCCCGTGAGAAGACCTGCGAAGGGTCAACTTGTGTCCGGCGTTTGTGACCGCTCCACCTCAAAGGATGCCTCCTCCTCCTGTAACATGCTATCATTCTCCACCCTCGGCTTCCTGCAGCTAGCTGTTCTCACTGATTTGTTCCCAGTGGCAAGAATGTGTCTCGCTTTAGCTCAAAGGCGTCGGCAAGGAGAAGGCGTTAGTAGGGCTGTAAAGGGCGCTACCTCCACTCTGCGCTCTTCAGAGCAGTAGATATCCCTGTCGGAACGAACACGGCATGGCGTCTTCTCTATACTCCCATCTACCGATTGCCACTTTCAGAAGAACTTGTAACCGTCACCGGTCCCAGCTGTCATTGTCTAGCTGAAATTAATCCCCATGCATGCCAACACTACAGAAAATGTTACTACATGGCGCTACCCAGTAACAAGCAAAGAAATACTCAATTACCCGACCACCCATCGTAAATCGTGATCTCATATCGAATAAAATATGCAAGTACACTGATATGAAATATAGTGTATGGGGGCAAAATATAGCCGTCTTGCAATGGGAGAAGACAGGGGCATTTGACTTAATACATGACAGAAGGTTAACAGACGTTATATCTTAATTTCTGGGAAACGGTATGAGACTGACAGAAGAAAGTGTTTCAGTTTCATCTTATAAATAACAAGTCAGCGAACTGAGCACAGGATACAGGATGGCCATTTTCACAGGCTGGCGACAGCACCGCATAATGAGTTTGCGAGTCCATACGTATCATAAAAATGTACATATGTACGAGGTGTGGCTAGAAAAAAAAACGGACTAGTACTGGTGAAACAATAAAACGAATGCAATAAGGCTGAAAGTCGCGTGGCCTGTCACGTGACTCTCGCTCCGCCTACTGCTCGAGTTTCATCTGCCTCCTGCACTCAGTCTGCCCGTGGCGTCTGTTTTAAGTAGTTGACGTTTTGTCTGTGCGTCGGAAAATGTTGAGTGTACAGAAAGAACAGCGTGTTAACATCAAATTTTGTTTCAAACTAGGAAAATCTGCAAGTGAAACGTTTGTAATGTTACAACAAGTGTACGGCGATGATTGTTTATCGCGAACACAAGTGTTTGAGTGGTTTAAACGATTTAAAGATGGCCGCGAAGACACCAGTGATGACACTCGCACTGGCAAACCATTGTCAGCAAAAACTGATGCAAACATTGAAAAAATCGGTAAACTTGTTCGACACTTTCCTTGTCAACTCCTGTTAAGTCAGACACTGCTCTGATTGTTAAACGGCGATCTTGTCGATAAAGTTTACCGATTTTTTCAATGTTTGCATCAGTTTTTGCTGACAATGGTCTGCCAGTACGAGTGTCATCACTGGTGTCTTCGCGGCCATCTTTAAATCGTTTAAACCACTCAAACACTTGTGTTCGCGATAAACAATCATCGCCGTACACTTGTTGTAACATTACAAACGTTTCACTTGCAGATTTTCCTAGTTTGAAACAAAATTTGATGTTAACACGCTGTTCTTTCTGTACACTCAACATTTTCCGACGCACAGACAAAACGTCAACTACTTAAAACAGACGCCACGGGCAGACTGAGTGCAGGAGGCAGATGAAACTCGAGCAGTAGGCTGAGCGAGAGTCACGTGACAGGCCACGCGACTTTCAGCCTTATTGCATTCGTTTTATTGTTTCACCAGTACTAGTCCGGTTTTTTCCTAGCCACACCTCGTATGTTCCACATCTCCTCCTTAGCCAATGGACGAATTTCCAACAAATGTGGTACACATATCACTTACTGTCTGGAAAGAATTGCTTTGGTTTAAGAACCACCTACCAATTGTAGGGGGGCGGCGGGGGCGGGGGAGGGGGGCGGGTTCGGTGAGTGCAGAAGAGGCGTGACCCATGGCGCGCGACTGCCCATACTTCATTCACTAAGTATATAAGGGTGCGCATACTTAGTACCCTTACTACCCACTTTACTCATCATTCCAGACTTATACGAAACTATTTCTCGCTAACAACCCCAATAAAACAATGAAACACGAAAATTTGTCGTTTACTACGTTTTCGTTCTTCATGCTGTAAAACTGCCCTATCAGGCATGACGCTTTAATTTATTATTTCTAGTAAATGTACTCCTGACATCTTTCGGAAACAGTATCCACATATGCCATTAAATGTTCAGGAGATATAACATCATAAACACTGACCTGTGTGGGAAACTGCCGCATCTTTAATGACTTTTAAATTTATTAATTCCTTCCCACCAACTCTATTCACAACAAATTTTGGAGCCAGGTTATACGTAAGCCGCTGAATGTACCAGCAAAATTGTATCACTGCACAGGTCATAGTTCAGGAGAAATGACATCATAAACGCTGATATGCGTGAAAAACTGCTGTATCATTCACGATGTTTAAATTTATTACTTCTTTCCTACCATTTCTATTCGCAGTAAATTTCGTAGACAGTATTCACATATGCCGCTCAATGTACCTACATGAAGTATATCACTGTGTGATACATAGTATAGGAGATAAACATCACACACATTAAGCTGCGTAAAAACGAAACTGCATGGCGAAATTCGCAGAGATACATGTGATCTATGTGTAGAAATACGTGTGATATATGTCAAATATATGTAAAATATATGTGACATGTGAGCACATGGCCCTACCCATATGTAAAAAGCTTCTCCTAAACCTGTGCTCAGATTTCAACCCAACTTGGTATACGTACAACTTACTATGTGGAAAGAAATATTGTGGGGATAAAAACCAGCAACCCCAAACGTCTCCTGTTGAATTAGGTATGATAACGTGGTGAGATGGAAGAGATGGGCCGGGAGGAGGTAGGTGGAAATGGAGATAGATTGTGGAGAGGTGGAGATGGACTGAGAGAGTGGAGGAGAGGGTATTGACAGAAAGGCAAAAGGAAGCGGTGGACAGAGCAAGGAGAAGGACAATATGGACAGAGAGGGAGGGGGGGAAGGAGGAGGTAGAGGGGGTGAGAAAGAGATAGATAGGGCAGGAGAAGTTAGAGTAGGAGATGGCCAAAGGGGGAGCAGCAGATGGTCAGAGGAAAGAGGAGGACATGGTCAGAGACAGGCGCAGGTAGATATGGGCAGAGACATGGAGTAAGAGGTGTACAGAGAGAAGAGGAGAAATTAACATGAAATGGGAAGAGGAAGATGTACACAGAAAGAGGGTAGAGGAGGAGATGCAGAGAAATGAAAGAGAAAGAGGTGGACACGGAAAGGAGGAGGAGGAGGAGGAGGAGGAGGTGGAGGAAACAGAGGGCAAGATAGGGGAAGGGGAGATGGACTGCGAAGGAATGGACGGAGGAGATCGATAGAGAGGCAACTGTGGGTGGGTGGGAGGAGGAGTTGGACTAACAGAATACTGGAATAAATACGTACATGGGTAATGACGGGTATTCAGACGGTGTTTTTATACAGTGGAGAGCTTTCCAGCCGGATGTCTTACCTGGTGATGAAGCTTCCGGGTTGTGTAGTCGTTGTCCACGAAACTTGTTCTTTCCAAACCTAACAGGAGATTGGAATAAATAAATATCTGGGTAATGCCGGGTACTCAGCTAGTGTTTCTACTTATGTCAAATATATGTAAAATATTTGTCAAATGTTTGCACATTGGCCTAACCATATGTAAAAAGCTTCTCCTAAGCCTTTCCGACCGGATGTCTTACCTGGTAGTGAAGCTTCTGGGTTGTGTGGTCGTGGTCGACGAAACTTGTTCGTTCCAAACCTTTCGCCAAGAGATGCGCTGGAAATCATGAGAACTGCCCTTTATTTCGCCGAGACTTTCCAACAGAAAACAGATTGCGATTATTTTTGTTTTATGGATCGACACACCTCGGGTACCAGATAAGTGAGACCATATCTTTCGCTTAAGATGAGATTACTGGCACTTAATCTCTTATGTGAGGCAGTTTGGTACGCACACACGGAGAAGCCGGCGAATTAAACATAGCATACGGTAAGTCACGTAGCTTGTCTGGCCACAACCTTCCTAACTGGTCGTATGAAACACTGACATGCTCGAATTTGTTGGATGTTCCAGGTGCGACGCAAACATGCATTTGTGATGTGTTCTAAGTGTCTAATTTTCTCACTACATCTGGAGGGTTGGATTACCCAGCTGAAGTCCTCAACTAATGTTACATCCAAGTTCTTTTCTGTTTTCTAACCTGGTATTGGCATACCGTTAGAAGAACAGGAGACAGTTTTTCGTGGAATTCTGAACTGAAAAACGGTTCAAATGGCTCTGAGCACTATTGGACTTAACATCTGAGGTCATCAGTCCCCTAGAACTCAGAACTATTTAAACCTAACTAACCTAAGGACATTACACACATCCATGCCCGAGGTAGGATTCGAACCTGCAACCGTAGTGGTCTCACGGTTCCAGTCTGAAGCGGCTAGAACCGCTCGGCCACTGCTTCCGGCAATTTTGAACTGATTAGTATCAGGTAGTATCATTTAGTATGTATCCCAGATTCTGTACCCGTCTGAACACCGACAGTTCGTCATTCATCTCGACAACGACAGTGTTGATATCTTCAGGTGGGGTGGGAGGGGTAGATATTACGTATGCAAGATGAGAGGTTCTCTGTAAACAGAATAAGTCCTATAAATTACTTACATCTCCATGACATAGTTCGGCCAACTCCGCACGAAAGTACAATACGGCAGGTTAGTACGAATCAACTTCTGAGGACCGGAAAAGACGTTGAAAGCCTGAGTAAAGAAACACATCTAACGCGGTAAGAAACGAGAAACATTCCAATAACATCTCTTCTCCAAATATCACTAAATGTAATTTATGTTTCCATCAACGTAAAATTGCTGTATTACGAGTGCATCACTACCAGTTATCGGTAGTGAACAAAACTATATCAGTCAGCTTACTTGCACCAGCATAACGTCGAAAGTCAAAAATATCCAATAGCACGAATAGGTGTAACAGATAGACAAAATACAGTGTCGAGTATTGGTCTCTGATTTCAAAAGATTACTTAGGTCCTCTGGCGTTTAACTGTGATATTCCACGTGTGATTGCACACCGCTTCCGGGATTCGGGGAGACGCGCCGGCCCGGGATCGCTGTCGCCAGCCGGATTAACGACGAGGACCTGTCTGCCGGCCAGACTGGGTGTGGTTTTTAGGAAGTTCCTCGCATTCGATTCGATGGTCACCGACATGGTACCCACGTCCCGCCTGTTACACGACTCGTAAACACTTATAAAACATTCGCCTACTTTCGCAGGGGATAATACTAGACGAATACTTTTGGTATACACAACATCCGTCCTGGTTGGGGAACGGTTTGTGACAGGGAATGTATCCAGCCGTTCTCTGCCAGTAACACTGCCAAATCCGGAATTTAACACGCTAATCCTGTGAAAATAGTCGATAGAGAACTGGGAAAAGAAGCGTAAGACTGACGCTGAAATTATTAACTGCAACATTTGATTTTTATTTGCAGTTTAAAATACTGATGCTATAAACTTACAAACTCCAAAATTAAGTTGAAGAGCTGCACTGTTTTAAAGAGGAACACAAAGAGAGGGCATTTAAATTTGAGTTATTAAAATTTGATGGGATATTAAACTGTGTTGAATGAATTTTCTTGGCAGGGTTTTGCCCTCCTCTACTTAGGACAACCTCAGAGAAGTTCAGTCTGGTGCCTGCGAGAGCGGGTGCAGGGTGCTGGTCTCCATTCACTGCACACGACGACCCGCTATTGAGTGAAATGGAACCTTGTAGCAGGGCACACCTTCACTAGAGCGTGACGTCACCTGTTTCTGAAATTCGAAAATTCGTACGCAGTGGGCTACTGGCGGTTGTTGCCGCACACTACCGCTTTACCATCGAGGGCGCAGAGTGGCGAGGGGGCTGAAAAAGGATTTCAAAACTTGCGACGCACTCGCCAGAGCGAATAGCAGATGTATTTCACAACGCAATTTCCCTCAGCAGCGGGCTACTGTTGCTGTATATGGAAAACTCGGAACCCACTCACTGGATATTCCAATAAAATCCATTAGGCTAGGGCTTAACAGCAAAAGGTTTTAATATTTGCTTAACTTCTCGCCTTGAAAGCGTATATAGTATGGTGTACAATCAGTTAACTACAACGGTAACATCATTTTTGGTACAAGGGCAGCATTTGTTACCAAAAAAGTAAATAGTATTCTCTGCTAGGTCGTGGTTGTTGAATTCAGAAACAAAATCAGTTTTGTGCTATCCGGCATGATTTTCTTGTGACATGCATTTTGGTTATTCTTCTTTGGCTTAAACATTGTACCGAGTTAACTGTTGAAGAGTAATCGATATATTTACATGGAATTATTACACAAGAGTCCCCAGTTTAGAAATCTACCTCAAGGACATGAAGGTAATCACACTTGAATACACTCAATGACCTGTGTTTGTTGAAACGTGCATCTCAGAACTGTGAGTTATGAAAATAGTTGCACGCAATTGCTTGTTGTCGAAAGATCGTAAATGTGTGTGGCATTTGTTACGTTTTAATTGAGAAGAACAAATGCTTCGTATCTGTGTAAAGAGCGGAAACACTTTTTTTTTTATATATCTGTAACAAGTTAACTCTGTACTAGCAAAGACGGAAACTTATTCCCCTTGTAAATACGTGTTACAAACTTTATTTCAGTTGTAACGTTAGCGATCAGAACAAAGTGTGCTCCTCCCAAGTATGGTATTCGTCATGCTCCACAGTCGCGACGGACTGGTTAAAACTATCATATCTCACGTCCTCTACCATCCCCATGATTTGGAGGGAACCTCCTGACCACACAACGAACTGTCATTGATTATTTTTAGGACAACAGACTGAATCATCTTGAAAACAAGGAAATCTGTGCAGTATCGTAATTTGCCGTCTGCTATAGGGTCTATGCGTCACAGTGAAGAATTATCAGTACCAGTGCCTCAGAATGTGACAGAGAATAAAGACGAATACGGTGCCACATACGCAGAATACAGTGAAAGAGATATTATGTGTATGTCCATCACACAACGACCTATTTGCTTTGAGTATTGACAGAGGTTTTTGCTGTTTGGATTTAATATTCGTGTTGTTAAAGTGTGTTATTTTGCTAGATATGAGGGACAGTCAAATGAAAACTGAACATCAGCCCCAACGGGACCATGGAATGGTTCCATTCAGTAGTAGTCACCACACGCTTCAAGACATTTATCCCACTGGGAGACGAGATGATCAATTCCTGCTTCGTAGAACGGGATCGGCCGCAGACATCGTCGACGGTCTGAAACCGACGTCCAGGCATGTATTTCTTCTGGTTGTCAAAGAAGTGAAAATCGCTCAGTCAGGGTAGGGTTTGTGACTTTTTTCAGTTCCCCTGTAGAGAAGTCCTTTAGCAAGGGGCGTGCCAGTTGCTGTTTAAATTCTGTATTCCCTACATGGATGTGACAGTCCACTACTTTGGGGTACTCCCAGAGCGGTTGTAGCAATGAGAAATTTACGGACTGCTCCTCCACCATGAAACATTTTTTCCCTTTTCTGTTTCTAAAGTGCAAGTCTAATCTCACTTCTGCACACTCCAGTGAGGTACGCAGCCAGTAATGATTGGCCATGGCCATGGCGAACAAGGCATTAACGAACTGGGGGCTGGTGAGCACCAGTCCCATTGTACCATATCATAGGCATGCTTTCAAAATGGTTCAAATGGCTCTGAGCACTATGGGACTTAACTTCTGAGGTCATCAGTCCCCTAGAACTTAGAACTACTTAAACCTAACTAAGGACATCACACACATCTATGCCCGAGGCAGGATTCGAACCTGCGACCGTAGCGGTCTCGCGGTTCCAGACTGTAGCGCCTCGAACCGCTCGGCCACCCCGGCCGGCTAGGCATGCTTCAGCGACGATTGTGGGGCATGGCGGTACAACGTGCATCGCTCAAAAACAGTGTCGAATACTTTGTGAGGTGGTAGTACTCATCGAAACAAGAAAAATAATTCCAATAAACATGAATCTGGAAATGCGTACTTTCTGAGATAAGTCCAATAAACATGGGTCCAGAAATGCATACTTTCTGTGATAGACACGTGTTTACATACAGTAGGTGCTCACCGTGGCGTACGTTCATAGCAATGCACCTCTCTGCCCTCTGGCATACGGAATGACGCACCTTTCGAAGTATACTCGGTTGTTGTTGTGCCTGATGGCATGCAATGAAGATTCGACCTGGTAGTGGCCGCACATCGTTGACTGTCGTGGCGTGGACCAATTTCTTCAAGTTGTCGCCCTAACCAAAAGCCTAGGGCATTGAGGTCTGGGAAATGAGTAGGCGGCCAAGGTGTGGGGCCCTCCTCACCAAGCCAGCATTCCTGAAATGTCTGCATCAGATGTGAGGGAACATTGTGACGAAAGTGTGATAGTGCCCTATCATAAATGAACCACATTTGTATTCGTTGCTGCAATGGCACAGCCACCAGCAAGGTAGGCAATAAATTAATGAGAAAGTGCAGATAATGGGCCCCACTTAACCTTTGTGGTAGCACGTAATGGCCCTATAACTCTATCGCCAAATACGTCTGCCCATACGTTGAATGAGAATCGGTGTTGATGCCCTCTTTCCTGAATTGCTTGGGGATCTACATCTGCTCATACATGCCAGTTATGGAAATTCACAACACCATCTCTTGTCAACCCTGCCTCTTCGGTAAATAAAATATTGAATGTGAACAGTGGAATTGCGGCACACTTCTGCAATAGCTATTGATAGAACCGCCGTCTACCATGATGATCGTGTGAGCTTAGGGCCTGAACACGCTGTAGATGATATGGATACAGAATTGTTCATGAAGTCCGCCCCAGATCAGAGAGTGAGACACGCCTTCTGCTGCTGCTAAGTCACACATTGGTCCCAAGGGTTTCTTCCAGCGGACGTAGAAAACTCTTCCATGTCAGGCGAACGGACTGTGCAGGGAATTCCACTGACAGTCTTCCCAGGTGCAAGTGTGTGTATGTGTGTGTGTGTGTGTGTGTGTGTGTGTATTGTAAATGTGATGTGTTATAAACGTAGAAGTTACAAAATTATTGTCCTCGCTTTTTGTTTTCTTTTGGCGCTCTTTCTTTCTTCACATACATTATTTATTAAAGAAAAGTAAGTCATTCGTTGGTATCGACACAATTCAAAACCTTGTACTCACTTATTTGTGATGCAATACGATGTCTTTTTGTTCTACTGTACTTTTCAATAAACTAGCGGAGAGCGCGAGAGCTGTACATAAAAATAGTAAATCTTACTTACCTCTGTGTAAACATACAATTGGTTCAAATGGCTCTGAGGACTGTGGGACTTAACATCTGAGGTCATCAGTCCCCTATAACTTAGAACTACTTAAACCTAACTAACCTAAGGACATCACACACATCCATGCCCGAGGCAGGATTCGAACCTGCGACCGTGGCGGTCGCGCGGTTCCAGACTGTAGCGCCTCGAACCGCTCGGCCACACCGGCCGGCTAAACATATAACGGTCTAATTCAATGAAAATAATACTGCCTGCCAGACGCAAGACTCGAAACCTGAGCTCCACGCGCTGAAGTCGCAACCGTGGGCTCAGTATCAAAACGACGTGAATATTTGACTTTGTTTGAGAGGATCAGGTGCAATAAACTGATAGGCTCAACCGTTACAAGTGCGTTGAGGTACGTCATCTGGTGACGTCACATGTTCAACATTTGTCATCCACTTTTGGGGTATTGCCGGACACTTGAGGTCCCATGTGTCTCATATTACATTACTTGTCCTAGCATCATCTACGTCGCTTCGGAGGTACCTGGACGTTAACAAGAAACACTGTTAGTAGAGTGACTCAGTCCGTAAAGAGATTACGAAATGACACACTCTAGACTCGAACTGCAAGAGATGTGTAAGTACACAAACTGCTAAGTGCTTAAGTATTTGGCGAGTAGCCGGCCGGGGTGGCCGAGCGGTTCGAGGCGCTACAGTCCGGAACCGCGCGACCGCAACGGTCGCAAGTTCGAATCCTGCCTCGTGCATGGATGTGTGTGTTGTCCTTAGGTTAGTTAACTTTAAGTAGTTCTAAGTTCTAGGGGACTGATCACCTCAGAAGTTAAGTCCCATAGTGCTCAGAGCCATTTGAACCATTTTAGAACTTGGCGAGTACCCAATTACTAGGGTACTAGAGCGAGGGAGTTGTTTGCTGTGGAGACATTTTGTGGTCAGATACAAATGATTTGCTTCATCAGTGGAATCAAGAATTGGTAGTGGAACTCAATGGTATCAAGGAAAAGGTTAATGGAGAACTTGAGAAGACTAATGGGAGGCGAGGTGCTTGTTGCCACAGGTTTATCCCGCTCCACCTATATTTCGTCAACATACCGTCCATATTCTACTCCTCTGTATAGTTTCACGTACTTGCCTTCAATGCGTAGCAGTGTCAGTATTCTGAAAGTCTCTAACTCACTATTTTCAGTTGAGAACATACGTCCGGCCACAACTTTAGGTTTTTTAATTGCTCCTGGAGAATATTCATCGAGCTAGAACACATGAAATATTAGTTCACTTTATTACATAAATGAATAAAAGATTTGCTTGACTTTGACACACATTTTTGCCGCGGGAGTACTGGATAATTTACCAATGCTATGGACTAGCAAATCATCACTTGAAGCCCTAATTAACAAACTGTTCTCTGGAGGTACAATGTGCAACATTTAAATGAACAAACCCTATCAGAGACCTTAACTGTCACGTTGGTCATATACTGTGATGCTGAGACTCCTTCAGATGAGGTCTCGAACTGAGGCAGAGCTGTTTCATGCGTTACACTACATTGAAGTCAGCCTGAAGGCACTGCAGTTACTGAGAGGGAGGTGTGGTTTTCAAGAGCGCCTACAGTAGTCACTGTGCACTGCAGTGAGCCCTCGCTAATGTCTGAGGTATCGATTCACCTTTTGGTGCGGCGTCGCGATCTCTGAACGATACCAGATTTTTCGGTTCAACATAGTAATACGACTAGACAGCACTTACTCATGGTTAGCAATACCGTTAGCTGTTGGATTGTGTCGCGGTCGATGGGATGACTGTCTCTTCGTTCGGTCCCATAATCCGCGAAGTACCAATTTAGAACCACTTAAAGGAGTTAGGGCTGACTTGGTTTCCCCGTGTCCATGTCGCCGCCACGTTTACCGACTGCACAATGTGCCGTGTACACAATAGCCTTGTTAGCCAGAAACGCTTATAACGCCCAGAGAAACATGGAGCTACGGGTGTCTCCTGAGTAAATAGTTACTTATATACAACGTTTATGCCTCCTTATATTGTCGTTTCTTACAGGTAAGCACAGACGGAGTTTAAAGTGTAAACACGAAGTGAATGGAAACACGTACTATTCGAGCAAATGAAATGCAGTGCAGGCCATGGTATAAGTTCATTTGCGTCGTATAACATAGCACGGCCAAGTTATAGAACAATATGTGCTCGCTGATTTAAACAGAGCAGGACATACAGCCGAAGACAAGAGTACGGCTTACTCTTACCATTATCACATCATCTGGCAACATGGGGAAGAAAAGAAAGATCCCCTATGGCGGACACTTAGGAATATATTTTCATTTACTATGAGGATAATTTTTATTGCATAGGGGTTAAGCGATATCATTTGTTTGTTTGAGGAATTTGGTGAAAAGAGAAAATTAAGATTCTTAAATTCAAGTGCGCTGAGGGCACTCCATATGTCTGTGCAATGAAGCAGCTACCTCTTCGTGCCACGAGTAGTGGAAGAAAATGTAAATTCCTGGAAAACACTAGAGTTGCTGTCATCCAGAGAGATGGGTTTGAACGATACAGAAGAGACAGTTACAAAGTACAGTGTATTTTGGCAAGAGATTTCGCTTTCGAAGGCCCTAGAAGAGACACAAGTAAGTGGCTAAGAGAAAATAGCAGGAAATAAGTGATTTTTAAAATACAATGACTCATTAGAAACCAAAGGTTCTTATGCATAAAAATGGTTCAAATGGCTCTAAGCTCTATGGGACTTAACATCTGAAGTCATCAGTCCCCTAGACTTAGAACTACTTAAACCTAACTAACCTAAGGACATCACACACATCTATGCCCAAGGCAGGATTCGAACCTGCGACAGTAGCAGTCGCGCGGTTCCGGACAGAGCGCCTTAACCGCGAGACCACCGCGGCCGGCTCAAGAGATAAGAAAGGATTAAAGATAATTTTCAAGTAAACAACGATGGAACCATGTCGCAATATGCTAAATTAAGCAAACGGATTGGAATGATCTTCCAGAGAATATGAGAAGGGCTATGAAAAAAACGTTGTTGGGGAAACAAATGACCTATAAAGAAGAGAAAATACAAATTATTGTCTTGTAAACGTCACATTTAATTAGCTAAGATGTCAGATGGTACAGTAATTATGTTAATTTCAAATATTTGTTTAGTTGATACATGATTTAGAAACAAAGGTAGTTATAACGGAAATAATGACATTCAGGAAATAAATTCAGATGAAGCAGGTAAAGTTATTAGTAGTATGCAGAAATTAAATGCAGCCCTCTGATATGTTTTATGCCCCATCGGACAGATCACCGTTGGCGTGTACGGTGTGAAACATCTGAAAGCAAACAAGATTCAACAATCGTAATGGTCCAGGTCCGAGGAGGGAGCGTTATGGCCTGGGGGACGTTTCTGTGGCGTATTCGCGGGATATGGCTACTACCACTTCTTTCTATTCCTAAGGCTACAGGGAACCATGAAAGCCGTGGTTTTGCCACCATTGACGAGATAAAAACTGAATAGCTGAGGGAGTGGAACACCACAACGAAAAGCGACTTCCTGAAGTGCTTCAAAGATTGAAAAAAGCACTGGCACAAGTGTGTTATATCTGAGGATGATTACTTTGAAGGGGACAAAGTTGATGTTAGTGAGTAAATGGAGATTCTTGAAGAAAAGCAAAAATTCCCGTTACTTTCTTATCACACTTCGTATTTGATGAGTATGTCTCAATTTCAGTTACAAATGCCTCATACAAAGTAAAAATTAGATGTGTAGTGCGTGGACTACGTAACGAAGGCATTCACACATTCGGTGAACTGTAACCTCCTCCAAATTGTATTGCACGTTAAGGCCATCATCATTTGAAAAAAAAAATAATATTGGTGGCTTACGTAATCAGCATTACAGTCCAACGTAATACTGATAATAGTAATCACTTCTAAGTAGAATTTAGTTTCGGACAGAGACCATATCGAACACCTTTGTTTTACCGCTCAGAAAATTTCTTGTTAGTCCTCAGGGGTTAATTAAACCCAGATTGGGGACCACCGATATAACATGTCCACAGGTGACATAACTCCAGGACGCTTGCCAGGCGCTTGCGGCAGCACTCGCCACGCCGTTTACGTACAGTTATTACATAGTTCACACGGCAGCGTTCAGGCAGGCGGGGAACCGCGCTCTGTTGCCTGCCAGAGCGCGAGCTTCCGCTGTGAATCCCCACCAATCCAGACTGAAGGCTCCATTTGCAGGGGCGCTGCGCGCGTAGGCGGCGAACAATGTGGCGCCGGTGCGGGTTTTCATTAAGGGCGCCTTGTCTCGCAGACACAGGGCCGCCGGTGTTCTCATAAAGACGTGCTTGCCGCCCTGAGACATGCCACTCTGTCTGCGGAATATGCCACGTGGAACTCAGCTGTACGTCCATCAGGTGCCATGAGCTTCAACATTGTACACAGCCCTAGCAACATCTTCTCGCCGACGAAACAGCTCACATTTACCCACTACCTTTCAGTAATAGTCTAAAGCGGGGAAACCGTGAATACTTACAGGGTTAAGTCCGCTACCGACACAGTTCTCCTGAAGTATGTGTTGTACGATGATATTATTTTGCGCGTACATTCAGCGGCGTATGTGGATACGGTCTGCAAAATCTCTTGGCAATGTAGTTAATGGTAAAAAATTGGTAATGTAAAAGAATTAATAAATTAAAACTTCATGCCTTTGATAAAGTTTAGTACACTGAACGCGAAAGCACTGTAAGGGATAAACTTTTTTCCTATAATTATGTCGGCCGGGGGGGCTGTCAGGGAGTGGAAATTTAGAGACGATCTGAAATCATCTGGGCAGTCTGTTGGACATCGCGAAGTCCTCTCATTCGCAAATACAAAGTCATTATAAATGACTTAATCGATTTTATAAATTCACAGCAGCTACATTGATTGACCTATTGTCACAAAAGTCAACATTCACATAGAAAAAATCTAAAAGTTTTGTATTGTTGTTGCAACACCAGATTTCTACCACGAGATCGCAGCAGCGAGCGCTTAGGCAAGATGGCGACGGGTGCCGAGAAAGCGTAACGTTGTGCTTGAAATGCATTCACTTAAGTCTGCCGTACAAATGCAATGAAACTTCAAAACGAAGTTCAAAAAAGATCCACTAACTGCCCAGTCCATTTTGCAAGAGTGTGCGCAGTTTAAATCTTCATGACGCCTCTGGAAGCGGATCAGTGGATCAGGCTGCAGTGATGGAGGAAAAGGTTAACACCCTCTGGGCGAGCTCCGCATGTAGCCCACAGCAAGCAGAGAGCTGAACATACGACTACCGCTTAAGTCCTGCCGCTTGCAACTGCTACAAGTCCTGACTCGCCATTACAAGGTCAGATGCTTTTAATTTTCGGCACAGTTGCCACATGTCATGGCCTCCACCCTCTCCTGACCTAAACCAAATGCTGCTTTTTGCTTTGCGGTGATTTAAGCCTCCTCCACCAAGGAACCTACCAGAACTGCGAGACCTCATCAGCTCTGCTTTTGAACAGATTGATAGAGACACGCTGCACGAAACCTGGTAAGAATTTGATTAACGACTTTATATCTGCAGAATCAATACGGAACACGTGTGGAGCACTTACAATATGTCAAGAAAAAGCATTTTAGTGTTTCTCTGTATGACAATATGTCACGTAATATCTAAAGCAAATCTCTGAAGCCGCTTCAGTCTTTTATAATTACCTAGTACTGGATGAATATAGTTTCGTTTACTTGCGCACCGTGAATTACGCAGCCTCAAGCTATATACACAGTTTCTGACTGTAATACATGTCTTGTTGTGTTAAAACATTAACGTAAGACTGTAGCTGTTCAGCAGATTATAACAGCATTTTAAATTGTTAAACTGGGTCAATAACTATATGAAATACTGAAAATCAAATTTTTGTCGCCCCTGAAAACCATTAGAGAGTCAATTTTCAATTGAAATGGGGTGAGCGTTTTGGGAATCGTATGTATTTGAGATATTAGACTGTCGTACACGTCAGCCGAAATTGCCAACTTGGCGGTAAAGATGCAATTGAATAAATATTGTCCGTTTTCGAAGAAAATATGTTTTTACTGGCCGTCGTATGGTATATCCACGCTGTAAGCACGTTACTATTAGAATCTTGCAAAATTGGAGGTAGAGGGTGGCCGGATGCCCTACCTGTCGCCACATCTCCCTCCCCACCCCACCCCATCTGCACCAGGACGAAAATTGTGTACCACAACTATCTGTGTCTAGTGTTATTAAATGTTGACGAATCGTGTAACTTAGGAGCGACGTGGGTACCAGCTCGGTATTCACCTAGTCGGATGTGGAAACCGCCTAAAAATCAAATCCAGGCTGTGCGACTGACCGGCCCTTTTCTGTAATCCTTCACACAGATGCGATCCAGTATCGGGGGCGCTTCCCTGGAAGCGGTGTGACAACGCGCGTGATTATCTGGGTGGGTTATTCTGAATAAAAAAATAAGATCAAAATACACAATCCAGTCACATTAATTCGACCATCGTCTATATTCAACATCAATGTTTAATAACAACTCAGATGGCAAGAGGCAGCACTAACAGTGGAGGGCATATAAAATGTGTCGGGGGAACGCAGAAGACAGTGCAGTCATTATCGTATAGGGGGAACGGAACCATTTACCTGACGTCGAAAGGGGCATAATGACTGGTTTCAGATCAAGGGTGGAAGCCTTTACGAATCAGCTACATTTGTAAGCGGTTAACGTCCACCGTGGTTAAATTACAGCTTGCATGGCAAAATGGCGCTATCCAAAACAGGCGCTCAGGCTACTGTTGTGCACAACAGGTTAGATGACGTGGGTAAACGACAGCTGTGGAGATGTGTACGGATGAGTAGACGTGCAACTAGGCAGCTGACTGCCCCGATTAACCAAGGGCCTACGAACAGTGTCTCCTCAACGACCGTTCAGCGAACGTTGTTGCGTATGGCCCTCTGCAGCAGGTGCCTGGTTCTTGCACCAACGCTGTCTGTTATTCATTGGCGGCGATGACTGGAAATCGCGCGCAAGTACCGTGACTGGATGCCCACTGAATGGACACAGGAGGCCGTTTCAGATGATTCACGTTTTATACTTCATTGGAGAGATAGTCGTTGGTGTGTACGACAAGCAAATAACCTGTAATAGTCGTCAGAAGGTTCCAGGCTGGAGGAGGGATCTTTATGGTCTGGGAAAACTTTTCATTGAATTCTCTGAGTGGTCTCGTCATTCTGAAAGGCACAATGGATCATCATAAGTATGCATCTACCCTTGGGAACCATGTCCATCCCTACATGTAGCTTGTTTTTCCTCGGCACGATGGCATCTACCGTCTACCACAGTTCACAGTGTATGTGCGTTGTTAGAAGAGCACCAGGATGAGTTCGCCGTACTCTCTGGCCACCAAACCCTTCGGATTGAAACCCAGTCGAGAATCTGTGGGATCACCTTGATCGTTGTGTTCGCCCCATGGACCTTCAGACGATAAACATGACGCAGCCGGCCACGGCAATGGAGTCGGCAGTGCTTCACAACCCTGTCAGTACCTTTCAGAGCCTCACTGATTCTCTTCCAGCACATCTCGCAGCAGACCACATTGCAAAACGTGATTATTTCGGCTTTTAACAGGTGGTCACGTTAATCTGACATGGCACTGTATATGCCACGCATTAATATTTACGAAATCTGGAACCACTACGAAAAAGGTCGCCCACATATAAGAACTGTGGTGTACTGAAAAGTAGTACGTAAGATAAAAGGCAAGCATTAAAAAGAGAAAGGACGTGTGTACCCTGAACAGCCCTTTTGAGCGCAGTTAATAGGTAGGACATACACTAGTAGCGAAACGTTGACGCGTAGGTACGAAGATCAGAAAACGGAATTATATTCTGGTATGCATCGTATTTAAGAATGAAAGTTCACACTGCGCGATAACGCGCACTAACAATGCCAGTACCCGAAATAAGGTGGCGACATGTGGTAAGCCAAGAAAGGGGAGGAAGAAGAAGACGATGTAGACGTTTTAATATCAATTTCACAGACACTGCATTACTGTATTTTATATCTGTTGTTCTTGTTGTTGTTATCTG
The DNA here is from genome assembly GCF_023898315.1 of Schistocerca nitens. Taxonomy (NCBI): domain Eukaryota; kingdom Metazoa; phylum Arthropoda; class Insecta; order Orthoptera; family Acrididae; genus Schistocerca; species Schistocerca nitens. The sequence continues at coordinate 180,683,768 of NC_064622.1, read as the reverse complement.
TAGTCCAAAAACTAGCTTCAAGCATCTTTCCATGCTATTTTAATCTTTCAGCACGACTGCTGCACCCCGACATCAGTTTGAACATGGTGACAGCAGTCGGGTCCTAGTCTCCGTCTACTATTTCAACCCCTCCCCCCCCCCTCTAAACAAAAAATAAACAGAACATTACCAAACGACTATTTATTGATGCCTCTAGATGTGTCCTCTCAAGCGTTTCGTTTTTTAGTCCAGTTTTGCAATAACTTTTTTTGTCCCTAGTTTGATTCAGTAACTCTTCATTAGTTATTCGATCAACTTAACTAATCTTCAGAATTCCTCTGTACTGCCACATTTCACAAGCGTCTCTTCTCACCTTGTCTGAACTGTTTAGCAATTGTGTTTCATTTCCGTAGAATGTTAAAACTCCAGACAAATACCTTCAGCGAAGACGAATAACAAAACTTAGATATAGCTTTAAGTGTTTCACTTACAAATTTTGTTTCTTGTGCAGCGTGCAGGACACCACAGACGTCATGGGTATACACGTATAAATGAAATCAATGATCTATATCGAACACTCCTTGAAGTGCATATCGCCTTACTATAGCTCAGATGTATGATAATGATGTACTGGTACGTGCAAGGAAATGGAACAGGCAGGTGGGCCTGACAAAATATTCATAGCTGACGGACTACCATTAAATTAATAACTATGGATGTGGGGAAGGTCAAAGTGGAACTCATTTAAATCATGATTTATTGCGAAAGTTTGACTGTACGTAAAACAACGCAGGATATGAAATTACAACTCTATCACAATAACTGGAGATGAGTGCAGGACGGAATGTGAATGTCTACAAATTTGTCCGTTGTGATGTTGGATAAGTAAGGATACCCTGGGGAGAACGGAAGAAACTCTTGCCCGCACGAACTGTCCGCGCGGTTAGAGGCGCCATGTCACGGATTTCGCGGCCCCTCCCGCCGGAGGTTGTGCATGATCGATCTGTCCCTATTTATGTTAAGCAAACAAACATGCCAATTTCCACGTCAGTGCTGCTGACTCGCCTTATTGCCGCGTGAACCTACACTTAACCTGTGGAGCTGGATGGTGAGCTGACGCTGCAGCAGGTGGTGTGCTACAGAAGGCTGTCGCGCCTCTCTCGAGTGGCGGACATGGCAGCCCAAATCTCTAACCCAAATGACGATTATTGAATATCATCGAATCCAAAAGTTGAAACTTAAGTGACCAATCTTGAATGCAGAATGTCAATCTTTGGTCGTGGCTAAATTCAGAGTTATGAAATCGTGAATCACTGAACGAGGCGAAAACTTGCGTTTCACCGCATCTTCGTTCGCTGTCATGCAGTAATTACATTTATGCCCATCAAAAGGATATTGCCAACCTCTGTGTGCAACATTTCTCAAGGTTCGTTTTAACCAATTGTATCGCCTTTACCAGACCAACCAAGAAGGGGGATCCCAACGTCATCATGTCTGAGCTCGAGCCCACGTAGTTTGGAAGAACCTGTCGCTTTTGGCATAATGCCTTCTGTCTGCGGGCTTTCAAATATAAAATGAAGTGATGTTTGTGGCCCTCAACTACGTACCCTCTGACTCAGAGTGGAAATATTAAAAGTTTTCGCTGGTTTAGTTGTCTAGGGCCTGGGATACGTAGTTGCCGCATTACAAGCCAAATACTGCTGAGTCTACAGTATACCATATGAATACACACATGAATCGAATGGTCAAAAGTTTCTATCACTCGGAAATTGCGAATTATGAAAGTAACATATAAATTTATAAATGAAAGGTTGCAATTAAATAAAATCTGAAGGTGCTATCTTAACGACTTTAAATGAAGAGTACGATAGCAGAAGTACTTTTGAAAACGCCGCATATTTCTGCAAACACTTATTGGTGTCGATGGTCCAGCAATTAAATAAAATGTAAGTTGAATAACAGGGAAACAATAATGCCTACTGCACATAATTAGCTATGAACAACAACATAGCTCGCGAACTTCCAAACGCACTTTACGTCTTCACTGTAGAAGCTTCGGAAATCTCACAAGTGCACAATTCGGCACCCCGAAGTATTTGTATCTGCCGCGACCACGCGCAAACCGCTCCAATCTCCAAGTCCTTCCCGCTACTCTACGTCGCGCCTTCACGTCCAGCACTTTCCGTGTCCTGTGCGACTGTTCTTCGCGCCGCACCGTTTCGAACTCCCCCCGTCTCCTCTCCGGAAACGATGCTCCTCCCCAACCTCCATACGTCTCTTAGTAACGAGCGCTGTGATTGGCTAGACCGCTCCCTCCATGTCTCCAAGCCAACGTGCACCCACAAACGTATTTAAACACATACGAAATACTGGATTTACGTTTATATACTTGAAATGAAATAAATATTCCTACGGCTGGACCATAAACACGCTCTAACACACATTATTAAATATGTAAACAAATTAAATAAACATATATCAAAGGAGTAGCAACAAAAGGTAAGCCAGTAGCCTAATGTCTCTGTGCTTTCTAAAACACAGTAAATATTTAACCAATTTCTTCATGAATACAATATATCAATATAAACAAAGACATAGATGAATAAATATATTTATAAGCATGCTGCTACCGTTTTTTCGTGTTACTGTGGAGTACTTACGGCCTGACGCGATCGATATTAATCGGCCACTTTGACCTCCAATAACTCATTTACGGTTTAAGTTACATGCCTGTAATTCATACCAATTTAGGTTTACACTAATAGCTTTCTAAAGACATGGCGATCGACAAAATCGGATGAAGCGCTTATACAGGACTATTACAAATGATTGAAGCGATTTCATAAATTCACTGTAGCTCCATTCATTGACATACGGTCACGACACACTACAGATAAGTAGAAGAACTCATAAAGTTTTGTTCGGCTGAAGCCGCAGTTCAGGTTTTTGCCGCCAGAGCGCTCGAGAGCGCAGTGAGACAAAATGGTGACAGGAGCCGAGAAAGCGTATGTCGTGCTTGAAATGCATTCACATCAGTCAGTCATAACAGTGCAACGACACTTCAGGACGAAGTTCAACAAAGATCCATCAACTGCTAACTCCATTCGGCGATGGTATGCGCAGTTTAAAGCTTCTGGATGTCTCTGTAAGGGGAAATCAACGGGTCGGCCTGCAGTGAGCGAAGAAACGGTTGAACGCGTGCTGGCAAGTTTCACGCGTAGCCCGCGAAAGTCTACGAATAAAGCAAGCAGGGAGCTAAACGTACCACAGCCGACGGTTTGGAAAATCTTACGGAAATGGCTAAAGCAGAAGCCTTACCGTTTACAATTGCTACAAGCCCTGGCACCCGATGACAAAGTCAAACGCTTTGAATTTTCGGCGCGGTTGCAACAGCTCATGGAAGAGGATGCGTTCAGTGCGAAACTTGTTTTCAGTGATGAAGCAACATTTTTTCTTAATGGTGAAGTGAACAGATACAATGTGCGTATCTGGGCGTTTGAGAATCCTCACGCATTCGTGCAGCAAATTCGCAATTCACCAAAAGTTAACGTGTTTTGTGCAATCTCACGGTTTATAGTTTACGGCCCCTTTTTCTTCTGCGAAAAAAACGTTACAGGACACGTGTATCTGGACATGCTGGAAAATTGGCTCATGCCACAACTGGAGACCGACAGCGCCGACTTCATCTTTCAACAGGATGGTGCTCCACCGCACTTCCATTGTGATGTTCGGCATTTCTTAAACAGGAGATTGGAAAACCGATGGATCGGTCGTGGTGGAGATCATGATCAGCAATTCATGTCATGGCCTCCATGCTCTCCCGACTTAGCCCCATGCGATTTCTTTCTGTGGGGTTATGTGAAAGATTCAGTGTTTAAACCTCCTCTACCAAGAAACGTGACAGAACTGCGAGCTCGCATCAACGATGCTTTCGAACTCATTGATGGGGACATGCTGCGCCGAGTGTGGGAGGAACTTGATTATTGGCTTGATGTCTGCCGAATCACTAAAGGGGCACATATCGAACATTTGTGAATGCCTAAAAACTTTTTGAGTTTTTGTATGTGTGTGCAAAGCATTGTGAAAATATCTCAAATTATAAAGTTATTGTAGAGCTGTGAAATCGCTTCAAATCATTTGTAATAACCGTGTATTTTGGAAATTCGTTGCTGGGTGTTGCGTGTATAATTTACCATCAGATACTAAACTTTAAATTAATACATATATTGAAAATCTGATTACACCATCAGAATCTTCGTGCAAATAATGGTAATGTACATGTTTCTTTTTGAGGTATCATGATTCATGTGGCTACTATTAATGTCTATACGAACAGTGAAATGTCTGCCATTAAGGTTTCACAAAGTCCGCCATCTTTGGCACTCCCGGCGTGTCTCCTTCATCAACACGGTGTCACAATGGAATTGCCAGCCACGCGGCTGCACCGTGCACTGGGGCTACCGCTCTCGACCGGCTAACGTCCACCACTACGTATTTGCTGCCGGGCCCCGGATGGCCGAGCGGCCCGTGCTGCCACGACAACTTCGAATATTTTCAGGGCGTCACAATTCGCCAGTTACCTCACATGTCTCAGATAGGGTTTATTGAAGCATGAGTGTTTTTACTAGCATGTGTATTTTTGTGTGTGTTTTTGCTTACTGTTATACCTAAAGTGTCTGATGAATGTATTTTTAAGATGCTTATAATTAACACGAAAATAGGTCAGATCCTAAGGAAGAAATGAGTTGATAGAGAATTTTCTAAATTTGAATAAAATGATTGAATTTTCTGTGGATGATTGTAGTGATGGTGGGCATATTTGTGTACCTACATATTAAGGGACAGACCAGCGTGCGCCGCGATTATTCTAAGGGCCTTATCCTGATTTATTTACAATTTTATTAGGCGAGTGTCTGTAGCCAGACAGATGTCAGGTTCTACTAGACGAAATTCAAGAGATGCTCCGCACAAATCCGCGATAGCAAGGCCACAGAGAACCCATAGACGAAGAATCGCACAGAAATTGAAGGTCCACCTGGAAGACCACGGAAGTGCACGCTGGGTGCTGAGTATTTGCGAGACACATGACAGCGCTCAGAAGCTCCGGCGGACCGTAAAGTCCTGCAGGGAGACTGCCAGGTCCAGTCCATCAAGCCGCTCCTCGGCAGATATGGCCTTGTCTATGACATCCCACCCCCTGAATAAGCACAAAGCAGAAACGATGGCAAACTCCGTGGAACCTCGATTTAGAGAGAATATAATTGACGAGAAACAGTCATTAGAGCACTTCTACGAATCCTAAGCAGACGGTCACAGACGGAATTCCAGCCTGTGTTCTACCACACAGTCTACCATAAACGGGATCCTTAACACCAAATCCCCAGCTCCTGATGGTATAAGGCCAGTACCAAGCAAACATTTACCTCCCTCAGCTATCCTGTTGCTAACAAACATCTGCAACCTCTGCCTCAAGCATACCCAATTCCTATCATCTTCGAAATCAGCAATGGTTACCACCCTCGCTAAACCTGACAAAAATCCTCTCTTTCCTCCGAATTACAAACCGATCTCTCTCCTATACATTCCATGCAAATCTCTAGAAGGTCTAATCCTAGAGTGGTGGGAGACTGATGCTTCATAAAGTTGCGAATTCCGACAGAACTCAGTTCTAAAGTTTGCGAAAGCCGACCAAACGGAACACCGCGTGGTTTCCGTGCCACAACTCCACTTCGAATGTCCACAAATAGCGGCGCCCTCAGGGCCCCTGCAGGATGCGGAGTTGTCCTTCAAGGTGATGTTATTCATTTCCCAACTTATGAGCCGATCTTATCATGCTAGACAGGCAGGAGATGCTCGTTGTTCACAACCAGACATCGGTCTCCCGCCGCCCTTCCATGAGGTCCCCTCGAGTCGTGAAACACACTATTCACAAATGTCACAACGTTGCGGATGTGCTTTTGACTGAAAGAGGCGCTCCCAGTTCGTCGAAACGTTAATCCCCTCAAAAGGCTCTTTACTCACCTGAGCGGACCGGACGAGACGGCGTCTGGCCACTGACACACAGTAGCCCAGGTCCTGGCGCGTTTCGGGCCCCCAGCCGTAGCTGCACCTATTTATATCGTAAAGAACCGCCTTGACCACGGGTCTGCTGCTACGACCACTACCTACGTACAGACCCACTACAGAAAGAAACATTAGAAAATAGGGGAGAGTGACCTCCGCAATCATCATTCCTGCCCCATACACAAATCATTTTACAGTACCTATCTGTTACTTTAGCAACAAAAAAAAAACGGACACCTTGTAAAAAACAAAAAAGGCTGCTGGACAATAATAAAAACATTGAAAATCAGGACAAGTCCGGGAAAAGCCGGACGATTTATAAGCATACCTACACCGTGTACATTAACATTTGCGAACAGCTGTCTCACCCAAATCTTAGATATTCACTTCAACAAGGGCCCAAATCCAGAATGAGATTTTCACTCTGCAGCGGAGTGTGCGCTGATCTGAAACTTCCTGGCATATTAAAACTGTGTGCCGGAACGAGACTCGAACTCGGGACCGTTGCCTTTCGCGGGCTTGGGTAGCTCAGTTGGTAGAGCACTTGCCCGCGAAAGGCAAAGGTCCCGAGTTCGAGTCTCGGTCCGGCACACAGTTTTAATATGCCAGGAAGTTTCAAGTGCCCAAATAATAAATATTCGTAGCTGTAGGAACGCTCACTGGCCCCATTGACGCCCATTTCTTCATAAAATCTGGAAGTTCTTGTAGGATTGCCCCGCCCTAGCCTCATGTTCCATGCTTTCAGGATTCCATTCTGTGAAATGGACGCTGAGGATTTCAGATCCTTTAAGAATGTTACCGACTGGACTATCAAACCAAAAGTTGATGTCCATGGTAACAAAGAATGTTTCAGAAACTTTACAGTGATGAAGTTAATAACAGGTTTCTATGAACTGTTTCTTTTAAAGTAACGTATTCTTCATTAGAGTCATGTGAGGTCACCATTTTCTTCAAGTCATGTCGACGGAGACCACAATTTGTTATACCCCGCAGTTTTTAGATGCCTTGAAAAATCTAGTGTCCAAATACATAGGCCCAGATACGTAGGTGGAAGGCAAATATCAACCTTGAAACACAAAGGCGCAAGGAAACTACAGATCAAGCATGAACACATGCACTTAACAAAACTACTAGATTTCATCCCTGAAGAAAACAGTGTTTTTGAACCTCAAGCCACAGAACGCGAGTGTAGGGACACTTTAAAATTGTGTGCGTAGTAAATTCAGTATGTTCTTTATGTCCTGATTGTAGTTTCACAATAACTACAAGCTACACGACGGTCAAAAAGACATTATTGCCACTAGCCTATATATGATAATTTTGTGGATTAACGTTAATAATTGTAATTCTAAATACACTCCTGGAAATTGAAATAAAAACACCGTGAATTCATTGTCCCAGGAAGGGGAAACTTTATTGACACATTCCTGGGGTCAGATACATCACATGATCACACTGACAGAACCACAGGCACATAGACACAGGCAACAGAGCATGCACAATGTCGGCACTAGTACAGTGTATATCCACCTTTCGCAGCAATGCAGGCTGCTATTCTCCCATGGAGACGATCGTAGAGATGCTGGATGTAGTCCTGTGGAACGGCTTGCCATGCCATTTCCACCTGGCGCCTCAGTTGGACCAGCGTTCGTGCTGGACGTGCAGACCGCGTGAGACGACGCTTCATCCAGTCCCAAACATGCTCAATGGGGGACAGATCCGGAGATCGTGCTGGCCAGGGTAGTTGACTTACACCTTCTAGAGCACGTTGGGTGGCACGGGATACATGCGGACGTGCATTGTCCTGTTGGAACAGCAAGTTCCCTTGCCGGTCTAGGAATGGTAGAACGATGGGTTCGATGACGGTTTGGATGTACCGTGCACTATTCAGTGTCCCCTCGACGATCACCAGTGGTGTACGGCCAGTGTAGGAGATCGCTCCACACACCATGATGCCGGGTGTTGGCCCTGTGTGCCTCGGTCGTATGCAGTCCTGATTGTGGCGCTCACCTGCACGGCGCCAAACACGCATACGACCATCATTGGCACCAAGGCAGAAGCGACTCTCATCGCTGAAGACGACACGTCTCCATTCGTTCCTCCATTCACGCCTGTCGCGACACCACTGGAGGCGGGCTGCACGATTTTGGGGCGTGAGCGGAAGACGGCCTAACGGTGTGCGGGACCGTAGCCCAGCTTCATGGAGACGGTTTCGAATGGTCCTCGCCGATACCCCAGGAGCAACAGTGTCCCTAATTTGCTGGGAAGTGGCGGTGCGGTCCCCTACGGCACTGCGTATGATCCTACGGTCTTGGCGTGCATCCGTGCGTCGCTGCGGTCCGGTCCCAGGTCGACGGGCACGTGCACCTTCCGCCGACCACTGGCGACAACATCGATGTACTGTGGAGACCTCACGCCCCACGTGTTGAGCAATTCGGCGGTACGTCCACCCGGCCTCCCGCATGCCCACTATACGCCCTCGCTCAAAGTCCGTCAACTGCACATACGGTTCACGTCCACGCTGTCGCGGCATGCTACCAGTGTTAAAGACTGCGATGGAGCTCCGTATGCCACGGCAAACTGGCTGACACTGACGGCGGCGGTGCACAAATGCTGCGCAGCTAGCGCCATTCGACGGCCAACACCGCGGTTCCTGGTGTGTCCGCTGTGCTGTGCGTGTGATCATTGCTTGTACAGCCCTCTCGCAGTGTCCGGAGCAAGTATGGTGGGTCTGACACACCGGTGTCAATGTGTTCTTTTTTCCATTTCCAGGAGTGTATTAATTGTAATTTCATAACAAAGTGGGTACATTATTTTTATAGCAAATATAGGCTGTATTGACTTAGGATGAATAATAAAACAAGCCAGACCTATGAGACCGATGGTTTGACTATAAATTTGATTTTAAAAAACATCATTTTTTCTAAAAACTGGGTCCCTATGCTTTGAGACCTTAGGGTTCTCTGTGCCTCAATTTAAATGCTCAATAAAGATCAGACGTCAACCTGACTACAGCCGGGTGCATTTCAACAGCATGATTTACTTCAACCACATTCAATTACCCTTTTGTTTACCTTCTTATTGGTCATCTTATAACTTTGTTTCTAGAGACGCCTCATTCTGTTAATCTGGTCTTTTAGATTCTTTACTGTCTTTGACGTAATTAAATTGTTATAGGTAAACCTCAGAGTTGTCATATCTTACCCCCTAAACTTTAATTCCCTTCCCAAATTTCTCCTTGGTTTCATTCACAGTTTTCTGATTGCACAGATCGAATAAAACTGGGAACAGTCTACAACCATCTCCACTAACTTCTTAACGGCTGTTCTCCTTTCATTTCCATCAACTATTACAACCGCAGTCCGAATGTCAAAGAGAATGTTTACTGTCAGCATCGTCAAAGCTTTCCTCAATCTACAAATGCTATACGTAAGTGTGTCTTTCTTCAGTCTATCCTCTAAGATAAGTCGCAAGGTCACTATTGCCTCGTGTGTTCCTACATTTCTGAGGCACCCAAGACGAACAGCCATCAGGTGTATAGAGGAATGACGACATTGAAAATTTGTGCCAGACTGCAAACTTGAACCCGGATTTCCGGCTTGTCGCGAGCGGTCGCCCTACCATTAGGCTATCCTATCAAGACTCACGGCCATAGGCCAACTTTCATGTGTCAACAGTATGTCTACAACCTGTACTCGTACATCCATTATGTAATTCCCGGACAGAGGTGGACATTTTAATTGAGAGCTGCTGACCGGTATCGGCGGATAAATGTGATACGTGTATTTCAGTGCTGTGTTGTATTTGATAACGGCTGTAGTTCCCGCAGCGCCTGTTCCTCCGGACATGCATGCAGGTCTGAAGGAACATTTCATCGTTCTTCTTAATAACACAGTCACTGCAATATCAAATCGATTTGCACTAAGGGTAACTTCCAAGATTTTTTCCATAGTCCTGTAAATACTTAGTGGCCTCAGAAAGTAAGTTACAGAGTATTATGGGAGGCCAAATAGCTTCTACAAATCCTACACAGCTGCCAAAAGTGACAAAGATACACAACACTGGTCTCTGTAAAAAAAATTCAACACGTTCTAAACGATAGCTACCTGCTCGTGGGACTGAGAGACAGAATTTCACGATAAATCTCCTTGCAATTTAGACGTTTAGCCCACTTTCTGAAGACCCTTCGTAACTCGTGTCAGTATTTATCAGTCATGATTTATTGCATTAAGAATTCGGCAATGTCGGCACCTGTCAGCACGTGCTTACTTTGGTATTTGAATCACTACTGTCGTCTTGAAGGCTGTGAGTATTTCACCTACCTCCAGGTAAAGTATTTATGTCATTGGGGGCTCTCTGCAAGGTCTCAGTATTTCTGATGGAGTGGGGTCTATTTTAGGGACCATGTTTTATCCAAGCTCGTTTCCCTCGCTTAGACCTTCCACCCTTCAGCCTTCCCTTGTTTGTTTAATACTGGTCTGCCATCTGAGCTCTAGACTCTAGACTGTCATACAGCTGCTTCCCATTTTCACAAAAGTCTCTTTAATTTTCCTATATGTTGCATCTGTACCTTCCCCATAGTCATGCATGCCTTCCAGCTTTCCATTTCTCCTTAGTCTTTTCTACTTTGTCATTTTGCACTTCCTATCAGGCTCGAATTTTATACGTATGTTCTCGCTTTTGTCTTCTAAATTTCCTACATTTTCATATATTCTCCTTTCGACAGTGGAATTCAATATCCCTTGTGTTATCCAAAGATTTCTACTAGAGCTTTTTTATTTGATTCTTTCCCCTATTTTAGTCAATCATTGCCTGATATTCTCCCGCTGAAACTTGCAACAACTTTCAATTCTTTCGGTTTACTCAGGTTGTACTAGCTTGGTTTCCTGTATTTTTACAACTTCTTCAGTTGTAATCTGTAGCTCATAACAAAAAACTAATTTTCAAATCTGCTCCTGGTTCTGAATTCTGTATTACCAGTATTAAATCTGTCTAAATCTTCCTGGTGTCGCTAGGATTCGTCCAAGTGTGCATAACGATCTATAAGCATCGCGCACTCCCAGGATCGAAAGTCACGCTGTTTTGTCAGGGTATGTAGTCTGACGACCTGTAGTGTGTCGTTTGATGTAAATAAAAAAGATTAGTTATGACTCATTTTATTGTTCAGTACACATTTCTTAGCTGGGGCGTCAGCGGCAGCCTGTTACTGTATAGGCCGTAGTGGAATTTGATGTCGTCAGTGGAAGACTCAAGGTTGCCCTGGCCGGCCGAAGTGGCCGTGCGGTTAAAGGCGCTGCAGTCTGGAACCGCAAGACCGCTACGGTCGCAGGTTCGAATCCTGCCTCGGGAATGGATGTTTGTGATGTCCTTAGGTTAGTTAGGTTTAACTAGTTCTAAGTTCTAGGGGACTAATGACCTCAGCAGTTGTGTCCCATAGTGCTCAGAGCCATTTGAAGGCTGCCCGGAGGTCGATGGGGCAACCCGCAGCATAGAGTGGTCTCGTTGTCTGGCGGGTTCCTGGCACTCTGTTCCCTAGGCGCTTACCGTGCAGGACATCCGCTGCGGAGGAGGAGTCACAACGGTGCGTGTGTGATTGAGGCACACGCCCCTCTGAGAGTATGCCGTCCCTCTCTGGTCATCGCCCACGTCGTCCCATCACACAGACTACAGTGTCATGTACCATGCTGTATGATGTACGCTGATCCTGGCTCGCTGGTTTGGTGAGCCTTATAGTCCGTACAATGCCGAAGTATCAGAGCAGCTTATGCCCTGAACTGGAATAGTGTTGGTGCACCCGTGGACTACCCACCAGTGACAGCTTCAGTCCTGGACTCAGCATCAGTTATCCATCATTACATAAATGCTGTCATTATGCAAGGCAGCGAGAGCTGACTCACAGAGTGAAAATACTGAAAGCATCTCACACAAGATGTTACCACACAACAATCAGAGAATCGAATATGAGTGCGATGGACGCCGTCGATCCTACTGATTGACTGCATCTAACAAGGGAAGGCCGCCAGTTGTGAAATTCAGATTCGATTCATACTGCGCATAATAAAAGCTCACGGCCGGAGGTGTAATGTGGCAAAGCACCAAGATGCACTTCTCAGCCGTTGTCGAGAAAATCGACAGTTAAAAGAAACCGTTGCCATGAAATACTGTCTACGATTATTAATTTTCTACAGCGTCGTGGTGCAGCGGTAAGCGCTCGGGTTCGTAATCCGAAGGTCGCCGGATCGAATCTCGCACGATGCAACCTTTTTTTTAGTATTTGTTTCTTGTAATTCAAATGTGTATATACACACATATATATATATATAATTCCCGGCAATCAGTTGCAACAGTTATGCATATAATAAGTTAATGAAAGTCGTTTCTCATGGAAAAACTGGCGATTTCGAACATCATTATGTTTTCCGCAAACAAAGCTGTATTTCACAAATGTTATTAATTGTCTTCATAATGTTAACCACGTATAGTTAACGGGAGACGTAGAAACGGTATTCCGAAACGAATACGTATAGCGTAAGTCAAACGTTACTCGCTCGTTACACTTGAAGGACAGATGTTGAATGGACCGAAACGAGCAGCCGCATAACAGCGTAGTTGCCTGCTAACTTCGAAAGAAGGTAGATGCGGTCTCTAGCGCAACTTATAACATCGTCGAAAATCAGTGCGGACGGGAGAGCTTTGGTACACTCTGTTAAACAAACGGAAAAAAGGAGGCGGTACAATTGGAGAGCGATCCGCCTTCACCAACATGCATAAGCAATTCATTAATAGTTTATATATATGAATTACAAAAAACTAATAAAAAATTGCATGGCGCGAGATTCGATCCGGCGACCTTCGGATTACGAACCCGAGCGCTTACCGCTGCGCCACGACGCTGCAGAGAATGAGTAATCGTAGAGAGTATTTCACTGCAACGGTTTCTTTTAACTGTCGATTTCCTCGACAACGGCTGAGAAGTGCATCTTGGTGCTTTGCCACATTACACATCTGGCCATGAGCTTTTATTATGCGCAGTATGAATCGAATCTGAATTTCACAATTGGCGGCCTCCCCTTGTAAGCTAACTCTTCGAGATAATTACTGAACTGAGAGGCTTTGCTGTGGGTCGTCATTCGTAATGACCGATTCTGTCCAATTTATGGCGAGTGGTCAGCGGTCTCTTGTTCTGCTAAATTTACTTAACCTGTTTCAGTACCGGCCGTAACTGCTTTGTCAGGTCCCAATGTGAATCATAGCATGCTATCTAGTGCATCTTAGAGTTTTGAGAGTAGCGAAAGCAGTTCAGTTCGTCCTTGGCCTACACTTTTGTGATGGCTTGTTTTCTGTCTTAAACTGAAGGACTTATCTCGCTCTCTTGGTGGCCGACTAACCGTATCGAAAAGTTTGTGCTTTGCGGCTGGCTTGTGCTGATACATCCCTGTGCTGAGGCAAAGTTGGGCTGTGGGGACATTTTGCTCTCCCATTCACGTACTTTCTCGGCGTGTCAACAGATTCTTAAACTAAGTGTCACCAGTTATTAAATTTTGCACTGTGCAACATTTTAACGGGCTACTTTCCCTTTCACTGTTTCGCCCAATCCATGTCCTCCTACTATTTTTCCTTGTTTTTCTTTTACTTCAATCGAGTTTCAGACCACCATCCCAACTACATTCTCGTTCCCCGTAACTGTCTGAATGTTTCATTGATCTCACGACACATTCTTCATTTGCAGAATTAAAGTACATTTATACTCCATAAGCCTGCGCAGTGCGCAGAGCAGTGTACATTACATAAATATTAGCGAATTCTTATCCTATTCCACTCGCGAATTTCCCAGAAACCCTCTAACAAATCTGAGACCTATATTCATCTGGATTTCTATTGATTTCATGTATTCCTCTGGTTTCATAAACACTGTTAGAAATATTTCCAGATATATACACGATGCGATGAGATATATGCGATTGCAGTCTTTCTCGGCGTATTCCACGGATGAATTCTTCTCCGGTTATCAGCCGAGTGGTGGCGTCGTCTTGTCGCAACGTTTCAATGAGCTTCGTACCCGTCATCTTCTGGCGATTCGATGAGCTCCAGAAGTGCATGTAATCGGATACAGTAGGCTTCTGTGTCTTTAGAATGGACACTACCTCGCATTTATCTAAATTTAAAGAGAATTACCATTCATTACATCAAGAAGAAATCCTGTTCAAGTCGCTCTATGTTTCCTCAGGATCTTCTTGTGGGAAAACACCGAAAGGGAAGAATCTGATATAGTGTCATAAGTGATAGGTACAACCAGTATATTGAGAATATTAGTAACATTGCTACGCTCGCTCTTTTCTGTCAAACGGATACATTCAGTATGTGATTTTGGATTCAATCAGTCAAAAAATCTTCGAGACATTCGCATATTCAATCTTCAGTACGTTAGTATAACGAACCAAGCATTTTAATTGTAGCTTTCAAGTCCTTATATTATCCAATGAAATTTGTTGTTACAGTTCAGAAGGAATGATAACAAACACAATTAAGATACTATCAGTAAAAATCACCTTCCAGGAAATACATCACAATTCACAGCAGCTCTGATGTGTGAAAAAAGCTGCCATTTCTATGTCCTCGAGGCTAAATCATTACACTGAACAGTTTCTGCGTGTACTGGAGCTTTCATCTTGTAGCACTGCATTCCTTATCGTTTCACCAATAATATCCAACAATGTCTCCAAGACAGGTCACTGTCCTTTAGTTTCCACGATGACACTTCTTGGTGGTAATCAGTCATTAATTAATGAAAAAACTGTTGAAGGAACAAGAGGAAATGATTATAGTACATGTGTGGATCAGTTTTAGTATGCTTGACAGTAGTTATTAATTGTGTATCAGGGCACACGCATTTCGACTGCTTACAGCACATCGTGTAGTTGCTTGTTAGCTGAAAATGTGAATGCGTCTCATACAGGTTACCCGCTAACGCAAGTCCAATCATTGAGCTTACTGATGTGTGCATTTTGATTACAAAATTTTCAGTATTAATTTTTAGCAGAAAAATCTCATTTTTTACTTGTGCACAAAGATACTAGACTCGCTTGCGCGAGTATTTAGATACAATATCCACGTTTAGTTTTATAAAAAAAAATTCGGGGCTCAGCAAGCTGTTTCCTAAAATTGCCATAAAATCAAATCAAATGATAAAGCTTTCAGACACTTTGCATAGTGTAAATGTGATCACGCCCTAAGGAACGTAACACAAGGACAGATCGTTACAGAAAACTAAGAGAAAATAATAACCTAACGAAATGTAGACGAAAAGTGTAAGGTTGCGTGATTACAGAGAGATGCCAGCTGCAAATATCGAAAAATGTACCTGTCATCCTACAATAAAACTGTTGACTTTAGCAAAACGGTGAAGTTGTAATGATTATTTTCTTATTTGTACCGATGGAGGAATCAAGGAAAAAGTTTTCCAATTACGTGCCGTCAATTGCCTATCCCGAAAACTGCTGAGTCCAACTCGTACGTCAGCTCTTTAGATGCGAAAACAAGCTTCCCTCTTTGTTCGAGTGGGAGTCGATTAAAATTCCGATACTAAACAGCCTAACGACTTGGTACATCCGCAATGCTCCATGTTTGCTGACGAGAGGAGGAAAACGGGTCATGGTTTGGCATTTTATCATCAGTTTGCTGAACAAACCAAAGGAGATATACCCTTCTGACATTTTAACCCATTACTGACCAAAACTCTATCGGATCATTTTTTGCAATCTTTTATACATAAATACGTTACATTGAGTGATTAATTGAATAAAAAATTGTTTTGAAAACTTTCAGTTTACTAGAACAAAAACTACAGACCGTCCCATTTTTGGGACATTGGCCAAATGCGCTATCCAAATTCACAATCTTATTCTTCATGCATAATATTGTGAGAAACAACACAAACAATAAATAAAGAATGTTTTAATATTATTGAATGTCTATTCAGTATGAAATGAAGCAAAATACTTGTCGTGTACACCAACATTGCACCTATCACAAATTTTTGTTGTTTTTTCTTGAAGTAAGCACATGTCTTCTGTGCTTTACTTGGCACAATGAAATGATTTCCTGTATCTAGTTGTACATCTGTGCTCAACCGTCCTCCCATCAGTTTGCGTCCTTGTGGTTCTCTGCGTTTTGCTACTGATCCTATTTTCTTTGATAGGTAAAACATCGTCTGATAGAGTACTGGCGTGCAGTAAGGGGTCCTTGCCAGATTTGACTGACGAAGGACATCGAAAAAGTTCAAAACAGGACATCTTAATTAGAGCTATCACGAAATATGGGAGACAGCGTCATGGATAAAATACGCAAAAAGGGGTGGCAATCATTTTCACCTTCGAATGCGAAAATATTTTGCTGACACCGACCTACATAGATAGAACTGATAATTGTAATAAAATAAGCGGAATCAGAGCTCTCAAGGAAAATCTTAAAAAAGAGTATTTTCCCCGCTTGCTGTTAGAGGCACTAAAGTGTGAACTATAGTATAGAGTAGTCCTGTAGATGCAGCTAAAGTTTAGGAAATTAAGTTTTGCAAGCACTATCGGTTTAAAACCTTACCCAGTTTTGTGTTTCCTGTTGTTTCAGGTAAGCCACCACGGAAGATGAAACTGCCATCCTACTACACTAAGGTGGAGTGATCGAATTCCTCTACAAATCGCCACATAGTTCAGTGCAGTGGCGTCAAGGTAAGCTGATGAACAACTTACGGGTCACCGAACGAATTACAGAAATATGATTCAATCGCTCCAGAGGATTTGATATTCTGGATGCAGCAACCATGACCACCCATGTCAAAATCACCTCCATAAGGAGTCATCAAAATGTCAGCCTCATCACCACGAGATGTATACTGTAGTATTCAGGCACGGCAAAAGTATTTGCGATCCAAATGAAATAGGTTACTTCCATCACGAGGCGCACACTGGCATTCGCGCTATTCTGTTAGAATTTCGCCGAACACAGTAGTGTGTATACGCCTGAGAATGAACACGTCACAAAACCGGTTGCGTCACAGAAACTTTTCATTTGAGCCAGAGGTAGCGTTGTTGTTGTTGTTGTTGTTGTTGTCTTCAGTACTGGGACTGGTTTGATGCAGCTCTCCATGCTACTCTATTCTGTGCAAGCTTCTTCATCTCCTAGTACTTACTGCAACCTACATCCTTCTGAATCTGCTTAGTGTATTCATCTCTTGGTCTCCCACTACGATTTTTACCGTCCACGCTGCCCTCCAACGCTAAATTTGTGATCCCTTGATGCCTCAGAACATGTCCTACCAACCGGTCCCTTCTTCTTGTCAAGTTGTGCCACAAACTCCTCTTCTCCCCAATTCTATTCAATACGTCCTCATTAGTTATGTGATCTACCCATCTAATCTTCAGCATTCTTCCGTAGCACCACATTTCGAAAGCTTCTATTCTCTTCTTGTCCAAACTATTTATCGTCCATGTTTCACTTCCATACATGGCTACACTCCATACAAATACTTTCAGAAACGACTTCCTGACACTTAAATCTATACTCGATGTTAACAAATTTCTCTTCTTCAGAAACGCTTTCCTTGCCATTGCCAGTCTACATTTTATATCCTCTCCACTTCGTCCATCATCAGTTATTTTGCTCCCCAAATAGCAAAACTCCTTTACTACTTTAAGTGTCTCATTTCCTAATGTAATTCCCTCAGCATCACCCTACTTAATTCGACTACATTCCATTATCCTCGTTTTGCTTTTGTTGATATTCATCTTAAATCCTCCTTTCAAGACACTGTCTATTCCGTTCAACTGCTCTTCCAAGTCCTTTGCTGTCCTTGACAGAATTACAATGTCATCGGGGAACCTCAAAGTTTTTATTTCTTCTCCATGGATTTTAATACCTACTCCGAATTTTTCTTTTGTTTCCTTTACTGCTTGCTCAATATACAGATTGAATAACATTGGGGAGAGGCTACAACCCTGTCTGACTCCCTTCCCAACCACTGCTTCCCTTTCATGCCCCTCGACTCTTATAACTGCTATCTGATTTCTGTACAAATTGTAAATAGCCTTTCGCTCCCTGTATTTCAACCCTGCCACCTTTAGAATTTGAAACAGAGTATTCCAGTCAACATTGTCAAAAGCTTTCTTTAAGTCTACAAATGCTAGAAACGTAGGTTTGCCTTTCCTTAATCTATTTTCTAAGATAATTCGAAGCGTTAGTATTGCCTCACGTGTTCCAACATTTCTGCGGAATCCAAACTGATCTTCGTCGAGGTCGGCTTCTACCAGTTTTTCCATTCGTCTGTAAAGAATTCGCGTTAGTATTTTGCACCTGTGACTTATTAAACTGATAGTTCGGTAATTTTCACATCTGTCAGCACCTGCTTTCTTTGGGATTGGAATTATTATATTCTTCTTGAAGTCTTAGGGTATTTCGCCTGTTTCATACATCTTACTCACCAGATCGTACAGTTTTGTCAGGACTGGCTCCCCCAAGGCCGTCAGTAGTGCCAATGGAATGTTGTCTACTCCCGGGGCCTTGTTTCGACTTAGATCTTTCAGTGCTCTGTCAAACTCTTCACGTAGAATCGTATCTCCCATTTCATATTCATCTACATCCTCTTCAATTTCCATAATATTGTCCTCAAGTACATCGCCCTTGTATAGACCCTCTATATACTCCTTCCACCTTTCTGCTTTCCCTTCTTTTCTTGGAAGTTGGTTTCCATCTGAGTTCTTGATGTTCATACAAGTTGCTCTCTTTTCTCCAAAGTACTCTTTAATTTTCCTGTAGGCAGTATCTATCTTACACCTAGTGAGATAAGCCTCTACATCCTTACATTTGTCCGCTAGCCATCCCTGCTTAGCCATTTTGCACTTCCTGTCGATCTCATTTTTGAGACGTTTGTATTCCTTTTTGCCTGCTTCATTTACTGCATTTTTATTTTTTCTCCTTTCATCAATTAAATTCAATATCTCTTCTGGTATCCAAGGATTTCTACTAGCCCTCGTCTTTTTTTCCTACTTGATCCTCTCCTGCCTTCATTACTTCATCCCTCAGAGCTACCCATTCTTCTTCTACAGTTTTCCTTTCCCCCATTCCTGTAAATTGTTCCCTTATGCTCTCCGTGAAACTCTGTACAACCTCCGGTTTAGGCAGTTTATCCAGGTCCCATCTCCTTAAATTCCCACCCTTTTGCAGTTTCTTCAGTTTTAATCATAACCAATAGATTGTGGTCAGAGTCCACATCTGTCCCTGGAAATGTCTTACAATTTAAAACCTGGTTCCTAAATCTCTGTTTACCATTATATAATCTATCTGATACCAGTTACTATTGGGGACTAATGACCTCAGCAGTTGAGTCCCATAGTGCTCAGAGCCATTTGAACCAACCAGTTACTATCTCCGGGATTCTTCCATGTATACAACCTTCTCTTATGATTCTTGAACCAAGTGTTAGCTATGATTAAGTTATGCTCTGTGCAAAATTCTACCAGACGGCTTCCTCTTTCATTTCTCTCCCCAAATCCGGATTCACCCACTATGTTTTCTTCTCTCCCTTCTCCTACTCTTGAATTCCAGTCCCCCATGACTATTAAATTTTGGTCTCACTTCATTACCTGAATAATTTCATTTATCTCATCATACATTTCATCAATTTCTTCATCATCTGCAGAGCTAGTTGGCATATAAACTTGTACTACTGTAGTAGGCATGGGCGTCGTGTCTATCTTGGCCACAATAATGCGTTCACTATGCTGTTTGTAGTAGCTTACCCGCACTCCTATTTCTTTATTCATTATTAAACCTACTCCTGCATTACCCCTATTTGATTTTGTATTTATAACCCTGTATTCGCCTGACCAAAAGTCTTGTTACTCCTGCCACTGAACTTCACTGATTCCCGCTATATCTAACTTCAACCTATCCATTTCCCTTTTTAAATTTTCTAACCTACCTGTCCGTTTAAGGGATCTGACATTCCACGCTCCGATCCGTAGAACGCCAGTTTTCTTTCTTCATCCTGATAACGACGTCCTCCTGAGTAATCCCCGCCCGGAGATCCGAATGGGGGACTATTTTACCTCCGGAATATTTTACCCAAGAGGACGCCATCATCATTTAACCATACAGTAAAGCTGCATGCCCTGGGGAAAAATTACGGCTGTAGTTTCTCCTTGCTTTCAGCCGTTCGCAGTACCAGCACAGCAAGGCTGTTTTGGTTATTGTTACAGGGTCAGATCCGTCAATCATCCAGACTGTTGCCCCTGCAACTACTGAAAAGGCTGCTACCCCTCTTCAGGAACCACACGTTTGTCTGGCCTCTCAACAGATACCCCTCCCTTGTGGTTGCACCTACGGTACGGCCATCTGTATCGCTGAGGCACGCAAGTCTCCCCACCAACGGTAAGGTCCATGGTTAATTGGGGGGGGGGGGGGGTCAAGCGTGTAGATAATAAATATAGATAAATATAGATAAAAATACGTGGTAGCTTATAGATAATAAATTGCATGTGACAAGCTTTCAGCGAGTCATCTAAGCCAAAGATACTAATACAGGCATGCATATTCAAATACAGAGAGATGTAAACTGGTATAATACGGCGCTGCGGTTGGCAACGCCTATGTAAGACAACAAGTGTCTGGCGCAGTTGTTAGATCGGTTACCGCTGCTACAATAGCAAGTTATCAAGATTTAAGTGAGTTTGAACGTGGTGTTACAGTCGCCGCACGAGCGATGGGACACAGCATCTCCGAGGTACCGATGAAGTGCTTATTTTCCGTATGACCAATTCACGAGAGCACCGTGAATACCAGGAATCCGGTAAAACATCAAATCTCCTACATCGCTGCGGCTGGAAAAAGGTCCTGCAAGAACGGGATCAACGACGACTGAGGCGAATCGTTCAACGTGAAAGAAATGCAATACTTCTGAAAATTGCCGCAGATTTCAGTGCTGGGCTATCAACAAGTGTCAGCGTGCGAACCTTTCAACGAAACATCATCGATATGGGCTTTCGGAGCCAATGACCCAGTCGTGTACCCTTGATGATCGCACGACACAAAACTTTACGCCTCACATGGGCTCGTCAACACCGACATTGTACTGTTGATGACTAGAAACATGTTGCCTGGTTGGACGATTCTCGTTTAAAATTGTATAGAGCGGATAGACATGGACGGGTATGGAGACAACCTTTTGAATTCATAGAGCCTGCATGTAAGCTGGGGACTGTTCAAGCTGGTGAAGGCTCTGTAACGTAGTGGGTCGTGTGCAGTTGGACTAATATGGGGCCCCTGGTTTGTCTAGGTTCGACTCTGACAGGTGACACGTACATCCTGTCTGACACCTGCATCCAGTAATGTCCATTGTACATTCCGACAGACTGAGCAATTCCAGCATGACAATGCGTGACCCCACACGTCGGGAATTGCTACGGAGTGGCTCCAGAGACACTCTTCTGAGATTAAATATTTCCGCTGGCCACCAAATTCCCCAGACATGATTATTAAGGAGCATTTCTGAGATGCCTTGAACGTGATGTTCAGAAGAGAGCTCCAACTTCTCGTACTCTTACGAATTTATGGACAGCTCTGCAGGATTCATGGTGTCAATTCCCTCCAGCACTACTTCAGACATTAGTCGAGTCCATGCCATGTCGTGTTGCGGCAATTTTGCGTGCCCGCGGTAGTTCTGCACGATATTCGGCAGGTGCTTCAGTGTCTTTGGCTCTTCAGTGTATCGTGGGGGTTGTCCGTAATGCTTTCATGGACTCCTGAATTGTGATGAAAACTGACTGTTTCATATCGACCCTCAGAGCAAAATCTCATTAATGGAACAAAGGGCTCTAGAAATTCGTGTCAAAACAGATCTCTATTTGACAGGCTATGCCACCAACATAGCGATTTTGGTTTACAGTCTCATGGGCGCTATTTTCATAAATATTCCTGAACACAGAACGACCATTAACTCATACCGAAACTCTTTTGTAGTCACATAAATCGTGCACCAAAGTCGAGTAAAAATTTGATGGTGAAAACAGATTTGCTACAAGGCATAAAAGAAAGCGCAGACCGATGTGAACAGGCTGGGAAATGGGGATGTACAACATCAAATGTTCTGGAGTAATTGCATTTTTTTAATTAACCTGTTTCTGAAGTCCTCACGAATCAAGTATTAAATTACAAATACTAAAACAAGAGCGGTATAGAAACAGAAATTTGGGCGTCAGCAGCTATTTAACGTTAGGTGATACCCCTCGCAGGACGACACAGATTTTCATCTTTGGTCACGCTGCAGTTTATTCACGAACAAAGAGACCAGTCCTGCAATGCGCTAGATACACCGCCTTTCGTCACGACAGAACGAGGTTTCCCATTCCACACATGACAGCTGGGAAGAAACTCCCACCATTCGTGGCTGAATTTATTCCGTTTGTATGATCGAAGACTCATTTTTATTGTACACATTTAGAGATAGACGGTTTATGACATGGATTATAACAAAGATAGTTTGAGGATTCCGTACAAAAGGGATTCCAATACAGAATTGGCTTTCAATGAAGAATTTATTCGTTCTTTAGCTTTTTCGTTGTTTTTAAATGATATTATTGTTCTACTCACCATCCGCGACTCATTTTCGTTCGATATCAACCATAGTTTCAAAAAACGCTATTGCAATGAGGATACTCTCTCCGACTGCTGACATGCGAGTAATTGCTGAGTGCAGATCCCAATCCCTTCAAGTTTTCTCTCTTTCAAGAATTTTCTACGTATACAATATAGAGTCCATCTTTGTATACAGACTTCCGGCTATGCACTCCATTTTGAAGACACAAATAATTCTGTTGCTGTATTTCAGTGGAGGCTATGTTGTGGTAAGGAGCTCTCCCTCATCTCTGTGTTAGTAACGCCTATGTTTATGAGGATAATTTCGTTATCATGTTATTTATTTTTGGGCATTGGATAAAAATTGCAAAACTGCTGCAACCTACATCCTCTGTAGTCAAGCATTGTTCCACCTACACACAATTTTTTCGCCCTACACTTCCGTACTTAGGCGGATATTTGTCCCACGATGTGTCTTATCAACCCATCTCTTCCTTTTCTCAGACTATGTCATAACGGTCTCTTCTTTCCAAACCTCTTCAATACCTGTTTAACAATCTTCCCGTGTACCCTGCGGCGATACCTAACACTTTTCTGCTGCTGAGTTGCTCTTCTAAGCAGCATCCCATAAAACCAAACAAATTTCAGGTTTACCTGTCGTTATTCTAACTTTAGGTACTCCCGCTGTGTATGGCTCTGTTTAAAAAGAATAGCTCGATCAAGTCTGCTTTCATGCAATGCAGCTAATAAGCTGCAAATAATAATCTGTAGTTGTGATCCTGCAGTCAAATAGTCTACCACTTGCCAGGATTGCGAATTAATAAAATATACTAAAATACAATACAAAAGTTAAATGAACAAATTTAATAACAAGGATTCTATTTTAATGTCTGTAATTGATGTAGACGACAGGGAACTACGTTGAATAATGTTTATTCAAGGACGGACATCGCAAATTAATGGGAAGTAGTCCCACGATATGTAACTAAAATACAGACAGAAAACATCTTTATCATATGCAGTAAACTTACGTTGAGAGCGTTACGAGAATGGTAATAAAATCCCCAAAATAATCAAAGATACGTGAAACCTAAACCCATTTCGTAATCACAATACACGAAATATTCACCAGCTGAAAACAGTCCCGAGTTCAACATGTTAATTCATAAATTAACACACATGATACAAGGAATCGTAGGTCACAATCAGTCAGTTCTGTAATAAAAGAAGAAAACGTTAGATTGTTACGCTGGTGCACATTCAAACCTCACGAACTCCAAGTCCCAACAAAAGTTAAAGTATGTTAGTGCCAATTCACCGCCTACCCTGAATCAACTACACGATCAAATACCGCTTGCTACCACAGGTCCACAGGTATATCTGCCTTCCTCCAGAACTCGCCTTAAAGTGTCCAAAAGCACTTTCACTTCTCCATTTGATTCCCATAGTGTTCCGTTGCTGTCTGCTTTTCCTTTGACTGATGGTTGTCCCAACCAAAAATGCATCGTGCTTAAGTTCTACAGACATGATTTGACTCAACTTGACAACGTCTTGGACTAAACTAACATAATACAAAGATGTGTAAATAAAAAAAATGATGTTGTTGTTATGGTCTTCAGTCCTGAGACTGGTTTGATGCAGCTCTCCATGCTACCCTATCCTATGCAAGTTTCTTCATCTCCCAGTACCTACTGCAACCTACATCCTTTTGAATCTGCTTAGTGTATTCATCTCTTGGTCTCCCTCTACAATTTTTACCCTCCACGCTGCCCTCCAATGCTAAATTTGTGATCCCTTGATGCCTCAGAACAT
The DNA here is from genome assembly GCF_023898315.1 of Schistocerca nitens. Taxonomy (NCBI): domain Eukaryota; kingdom Metazoa; phylum Arthropoda; class Insecta; order Orthoptera; family Acrididae; genus Schistocerca; species Schistocerca nitens. The sequence continues at coordinate 180,659,291 of NC_064622.1, read as the reverse complement.
GTCCTACCACCCGGTCCCTACTTCTCGTCAAGTTGTGCCACAAATTCCTCTTCTCCCCAATTCTATTCAATACCTCCTCATTAGTTATGTGATCTACCCATCTAATCTTCAGCATTCTTCTGTAGCACCACATTTCGAAAGCTTCTTTCTCTTCCTGTCCAAGCTATTTACCGTCCATGATTCACTTCCATACATGGCTACGCTCCATACAAATACTTTCAGAAACGACTTCCTGCCACTTAAATCTATACTGGATGTTAACAAATTTCTCTTCTTCTTAAGTCGTAAGGTCAGTATTGCCTCACGTGTTCCAATATTTCTACGGAATCCAAACTGATCTCCCCGAGGTCGGCTTCTACCAGTTTTTCCATTCGTCTGCAAAGAATTCGTGTTAGTATTTTGCAGCTGTGAATTATTAAACTGATAGTTCGGTAATTTTCACATCTGTCAACACTTGCTTTCTTTGGGATTTGAATTATTATATTCTTCTTGAAGTTTGAGGGTATTTGGCCTGTCTCATACATCTTGCTCACCAGATGGTAGAGTTTCGTCAGGACTGACTCTCCCAAGGCCGTAAATAGTTCTAATGCAATGTTGTCTACTCCCGGGGCCGTGTTTTGACTTAGGTCTTTCAGTGCTCTGTCAAACTCTTCACGCAGTATCTTATCTCCCATTTCATATTCATCTACATCCTCTTCCATTTCCATAATATTGTCCTCAAGTACATCGCCCTTGTATAGACCCTCTATATACTCCTTCCACCTTTCTGCTTTCCCTTCTTTGGTTAGAACTGGGTTTTCATCTGAGCTCTTGATATTCATAAAAGTGGTTTTCTTTTCTCCAAAGGTCTCTGTAATTTTCCTGTAGGCAGTATCCATCTTACCCCTAGTGAGATAAGCCTCTACATCCTTACATTTGTCCTCTAGCCATCCCTGCTGAGCCATTTTGTACTTCCTGTCGATATCATTTTTGAGACGTTTGTATTCCTTTTTGCCTGCTTCATTTACTGCGTTTTTATATTTTCTCCTTTCATCAATTAAATTCAATATTTCTTCTGTTTCCCAAGGATTTCTACTAGCCCTCGTTTTTTTTCCTACTTGATCCTCTGCTGCCTTCACTACTTGATCCCTCAAAGCTACCCATTCTTCTTCTACTGTACTTCTTTCCGTCATTGCTGTCAATTGTTCCCTTATGCTCTCCCTGAAATTCTGCACAACCTCTGGTTTAGTCGGTTTATCCAGGTCCCATCTAATTAAATTCCCACCTTTTTTCAGTTTTTTCAGTTTCTTCAGTTTTAATCTACAGTTCGTAACCAATTGATTGTGGTCAGAGTACACATCTGCCCCTGGAAATGTCTTACAATTTAAAACCTGGTTCCTAAATCTCTGTCTTACCATTATATAATCTATCTGATACCAGTTAGTATCTCCGGGATTCTTCCATGTATACAACCTTCTTTTATGATTCTTGAACCAAGTGTTAGCTATAATTAAGCTATGCTCTGTGCAAAATTCTATCAGACGGTTTCCTCTTTCATTTCTTAGCCCCAATCCATATTCCTTCTCTCCCTTTTCCTATTCTCGAATTCCAGTCACCCATGACTATTAAATTTTCGTCCGCCTTCACTACCTGAATAATTTCTTTTATCTCATCATACATTTCATCAATTTCTTCATCATCTGCAGAGCTAGTTGGCATATAAACTTGTACTACTGTAGTAGGCGTTGTCTTCGTGTCTATCTTGGCCACAATAATGCGTTCACTATGCTGTTTGTAGTAGCTTACCCGCACTCCTATTTTTTTATTCATTATTAAACCGATTCCTGCATTACCCCTATTTGGTTTTGTATTTATAACCCTGTATTCACCTGACCAGAAGTCTTGTTCCTGCTGCCACCGAACTTCACTAATTCCCACTATATCTAACTTTAACCTATCAACTTCCATTTTTTAATCTTCTAACCTACCTGCTCGATTAAAAGATCTGACATTCCACGCTCCGATCCGTAGAAGGCCAGGTTTCTTTCTCCTGATAACGACGTCCTTTTGAGTAGTCCCCGCCAGGAGATCCGAATGGGGTACTATTTTACCTTCGGAATATTTTACCCTAGTGGACGCCATCATCATTTAATCATACAGTAAAGCTGCATGCTTTACTGTATGATGTACTGTAGTTTCCCCTTGCTTTCAGCCGTTCGCAGTACCAGCACAGCAAGGCCGTTTTGGTTAGTGTTACAAGGCCAGATCAGTCAATCATCCAGACCGTTGCCCCTGCAACTACTGAAAAGGCTGCTGCCCCTCTTCAGGAACCACACGTTTGTCTGGCCTCTCAACAGATACCCCTCCGTTGTGGTTGCACCTACGGTACGGCCATCTGTATCGCTGAGGCACGCAAGCCTCCCCACCTGTTGTGGATTGGCAAGAGGGCCAACCCGTATGAATAGAGGAAGCCGAAAGGCACGCGTTTTAGCTCACCCCGGCTGGCGTGAGGTCTGGAACAGGACAAGGAAGTTAGACTAGAAAAAAAGGATGTAGCTGGTGGAATTCTTAACTTTAATTCATTAATGTTGAACGTAGCTCTTGTATGTACATTCTTTACAATATCAATAGCAACTGATAATGGCGCCTTGCTAGGTCGTAGCAAATGACGTAGCTGAAGGCTATGCTAACTATCGTCTTGGCAAATGAGAATGTATTTTGTCAGTGAACCATCGCTAGCATAGTCGCTTGTACAACTGGGGCGAGTGCTAGGAATTCTCTCTAGACCTGCCGTGTGGCGGCGCTCGGTCTGCAATGACTGATAGTGGCGACACGCGGGTCCGACGTTTACTAACGGACCGCGGCCGATTTAAAGGCTACCACGTAGCAAGTGTGATGTCTGGCGGTGACACCACACCACCAACGGCAAGGTCCATGGTTCATGGGGGGAAAGAAATGTTATCATTCACAATAATTACAGATAGAGGTTTGTTAACAAATAAATAAGCCACTACTCTTGCGCAAGTGCGCTTACGTTATATCACAACGAATTGTCGTTAAATATTGTTTAATCAACTATTTATAAATACTTGACACAAGCATCTTTTGGTTCTCATTTCAATTGCGGTGTCCGCTAACACATGCGACTCACCACTTTCCAATTAGCACGTTTTTAGTAGAACTTGCCATCAATATCTAAATAAGGTTACCGGCAAAATAGTAAACTCTTCGTGGACTAAATACAAAAATATCACAAAATGTGAGGTATTCGTGCTGTATTCATTTACTGAGTAGATGTAATTGTGGAGAATACGATTTTCTGACAAACATTTTCAAGATACAAAATAGATACAGATAAATAGCTTTCAGAGATTCCTATAGTTCAATGCTGTCATCTGAGATACGTGTATTGAAATCGTATAAAGCGTTTAAAAGTTGTTAATTTAGAAGTTCGTGGTGAAAATGTTTATTTGCTACGAAATTTTAACTTCTGTAATTTTAAAGATATTAAAATATTTTTGTGGCATTGGATACACCTCATTTTTCTGAGATCACTGATGTGTTCAGATTTCCTTCAATACTTCAGTGCGAATTGCTACAGTATCTTCAAGAGCTGTTAGAAGCCACTTATCAGCTCGTCTAACACTCCGCCATTTCTTGTAGCATTGTCTGTACTCCTAAGCGTCAAAATTCTCCTTCCAGGGATTTATATATTTTTCTGCCACCCGTCCCTTGTCACCGCACCTGAACTCGCCTGGAGTGGCTGAGCAACGTCGTCTGCATCTACATTTATACTCCGCAAGCCACCCAACGGTGTGTGGCGGAGGGCACTTTACGTGCCACTGTCATTACCTCCCTTTTCTGTTCCAGTCGCGTATGGTTCACTGGAAGAACGACTGTCTGAAAGCCTCCGTGCCCGCTCGAATCTCTCTAATTTTACATTCGTGATCTCCTCGGGAGGTATAAGTAGGGGGAAGCAATATATTCGATACCTCATCGAGAAACGCACCCTCTCGAAACCTGGACAGCAAGCTACACCGCGATGCAGAGCGCCTCTCTTGCAGAGTCTGCCACTTGAGTTTGCTAAACATCTCCGTAACGCTATCACGGTTACCAAATAACCCTGTGACGAAACGCGCCGCTCTTCTTTGGATCTTCTCTATCTCCTCCGTCAACCCGATCTGGTACGGATCCCACACTGTTGAGCAATACTCAAGTATAGGTCGAACGAGTGTTTTGTAAGCCACCTCCTTTGTTGATGGACTTCATTTTCTAAGGACTCTCCCAATGAATGTCAACCTGGTATCCGACTTACCAACACTTAACTTTATATGATCATTCCACTTCAAATCGTTACGCACGCATACTCCCAGATATTTTACAGAAGTAACTGCTACCAGTGTTTGTTCTGCTATCATATAATCATACAATAAAGGATCCTTCTTTCTATGTATTCTCAATACATTACATTTGTCTATGTTAAGGGTCAGTTGCCACTCCCCGCACCAAGTGCCTATCCGCTGCAGATCTTCCTGCATTTCGCTACAATTTTCTAATGCTGCAACTTCTCTGTATACTACAGCATCATCCGCGAAAAGCCGCATGGAACTTCCGACACTATCTACTAGGTCATTTATATATATTCTGAAAAGCAATGGTCCCATAACACTCCCCTGTGGCACGCCAGATGTTACATTAACGTCTGTAGACGTCTCTCCATTGATAACAACAAGCTGTGTTCTGTTTGCTAAAAACTCTTCAATCCAGCCACACAGCCGGTCTGATATTCCGTAGGCTCTTACTTTGTTTATTAGGCGACAGTGCGGAACTGTATCGAACGCCTTCCGGAAGTCAAGGAAAATAGCATCTACCTGGGAGCCTGTATCTAATATTTTCTGGTTCTCATGAACAAATAAAGCGAGTTGGGTCTCACACGATCGTTTTCTCCGGAATCCATGTTGATTCCTACAGAGTAGATTCTGGGTTTCCAACAAGGACATGATACTCGAGCAAAAAACATGTTCTAAAATTCTACAACAGATCGACGTCAGAGATATAGGTCTATAGTTTTGCACATCTACTCGACGACCCTTCTTAAAGACTGGGACTACCTGTGCTCTTTTCCAATCATTTGGAACCTTCCGTTCCTCTAGAGACTTGCGGTACACGGCTGTCAGAAGGGGGGCAAGTTCTTTCGCGTACTCTGTGTAGAAACGAATTGGTATCCCGTCAGGTCCAGTGGACTTTCCTCTGTTGAGCGATTCCAGTTGCTTTTCTATTCCTTGGACACTTATTTCGATGTCAGCCGTTTTTTCGTTTCTGCGATGATTTAGAGAAGGAACTGCAGTGCGGTCTTCCTCTGTAAAACAGCTTTGGAAAAAAGGTGTTTAGTATTTCTGCTTTACGCATGTCATCCACTGTTTCAATGCCATCATCATCCCGGAGTGTCTGGATATGCTGTTTTGAGCCACTTACTGATGTAACGTAAGACCAGAACTTCCTAGGATTTTCTGTTAAGTCGGTACATAGAATTTTACTTTCGAATTCACTGAACGCTTCACGCATAGCCCTCCTGCTAACTTTGACATCGTTTAGGTTCTGTTTGTCTGAGAGGTTTTGGCTGCGTTTAAACTTGGAATGAAGCTCTCTTTGCTTTCGCAGTAGCTTCATAACTTTGTTGTTGAACCACGGTGGGTTTTTCCCGTCCCCCACAGTTTTACTCGGCACGTACCTGTCAAAAACGCATTTTACAATTGCCTTAAACTTTTTTCCATAAACACTCAACATTGTCAGTGTCGGAACAGAAATTTTCGTTTTGGTCTGTTAGGTAGTCTGAAATCTGCCTTCTATTACTCTTGCTAAACAGATAAACCTTCCTCCCTTTTTTTATATTCCTATTAACTTCCATATTCAGGGATGCTGCAACGGCCTTATGATCACTGATTCCCTGTTCTGCACTTACAGAGTCGAAAAGCTCGGGTCTGTTTGTTATCAGTAGGTCCAAGATGTTACCTCCACGAGTCGGTTCTCTGTGTAATTGCTCGAGGTAATTTTCGGATAGTGCACTCAGTATAATGTCACTCGATGCTCTGTCCCTACCACCCGTCCTAAAGATCTGAGTGTCCCAGTCGATATGTGGTAAATTGAAATCTCCACCTAAGACTATAATATGCTGAGAAAATTTATGTGCAATGTATTCCAAATTTTCTCTCAGTTCTTCTGTAACTAATGCTGCTGAGTCGGGAGGTCGGTATAAGGAGCCAATTATTAACCTAGCTCGGTTGTTGAGTGTAACCTCCACCCATAATATTTCACAGGAACTATCCACTTCTACTACACTACAAGATAAACTACTACTAACAGCGACAAACACGCCACCACCGGTTGCATGCAATCTATCCTTTCTAAACGCCGTCTGTGCCTTTGTAAGAATTTCGGCTGAATTTATCGCTGGCTTCAGCCAGCTTTCTGTACCTATAACGATTTCAGCTTCGGTGCTTTCTATCAGCGCTTGAAGTTCCGGTACTTTACCAATGCAGCTTCGTCAGTTTACAATTACAATGCCGATTGCTGCTTGGTCCCCGCATGTCCTGACTTTGCCCCCCCACCCTTTGAGGCTGTTGCCCTTTCTGTACTTGCCCGAGGCCATCTAACCTGGGACTAATGACCTCGGCGGTTGAGTCCCATGGTGCTCAGAGCCATCTAACCTAAAAAAACCGCCCAGTCCACGCCACACAACCCCTGTTACCCGTGTAGCCGCTTGCTGCGTGTAGTGGACTCCTGACCTATCCAGCGGAACCCGAAACCCGACCACCCTATGGCGCAAGTCGGGGAATCTGCAGCCCACATGGTCGCAGAACCGTCTGAGCCTCTGATTCAGACCCTCCACTCGACTGTGTACCAAAGGTCCGCAGTCAGTCCTGTCAACGATGCTGCAGATGGTGAGCTCTGCTTTCATGCCCGCTAGCGAGACTGGCAGTCTTCACCAAATCAGATAGCCGCCGGAAGCCAGAGAGGATTTCCTCCGATCCATAGCGACACACATCATTGGTGCCGACATGAACGACCACGTGCAGATTGGTGCACCCTGTACCCTTCATGGCATCCGGAAGGACCCTTTCCACATCTGGAATGACTCCCCCCGGTATGCACACGGGGTGTACATTGGTTTTCTTCCCCTCTCTTGTTGCCATATCCCTAAGGGGCCCCATTACATACCTGACATTGGAGCTCCCAACTACCAGTAAGCCCACCCTCTGCGACCGCCGGGATCTGGCAGTCTGAGGGGCAACCTCTGGAACAGGACAAGCAGCCATGTCCGCCCGAAGATCAGTATCAGCCAGAGACAGAGCCTGAAACCGGTTCGTCAGACAAACTGGAGAGGCCTTCCGTTCAGCCCTCCGGAATGTCTTTCACCCCCTGCCACACCTCGAGATGACCTCCCACTCTACCACAGGTGAGGGATCAGCCTCAGTGTGGGCAGTATCCCGGGCAGCCACAGTCGTAGTCCGATCGGGGGATGCGTGGGACGAGCTGGCCGTCCCCGACGAACCCCCATCCGGACCCCTACAGTGATGCCCATTGGCAACAGCCTCAAGCTGTGTGACCGAAGCCAACACTGCCTGAAGCTGGGAGCGAAGGGATGCCAACTCAGCCTGCATCCCAACACAGCAGTTGCAGTCCCTATCCATGCTGAAAACGGTTGTGCAAAGAACGTCTGAACTAATCTACAGAGAGGACAAACAAATCGACACAAAATTTAAACATTAAAATACAAGATTGCCTAGTAAATGCAGTAATGCTGCTACTTGCGCACTGCTGACACACTGCTTGGTGGCGGAAGGAGACTACGCGATTTTACACTATTCAGGTACTAAAACGCGATGCTACAACTCTCAAATACTATAATACGCCCGAAATTTATGAATTTAAACAATGCAAGTACCAAGAACACGCAAAGAAATTAAGAATTAAACTATTTAACAAATGAGTGAGCTAGGAGTATACGACATTCTGCTGGCAGCTGCTTATCCAACGGCGGCAGGGAGGGAGGGAATAACATTGGGGATAGGCTGCAACCCTTCTTCACTCACTTCTCAACTTTCATGCTCTTCGATTCTTTTATCTGCGGTTTGGTCTGTGTTTCAAGGTCTAAATGAAATTCCTCACTCAGTGAGCCAAAAACTTCTCCACGTTTCTGCGACCTGTGTTAAGCTATTAGTCGATCCGTCAGAGGTGCTCAAAGGCGCAACTGTTATCTCGCACCATCGGAAAGACTAGTACCTGGGTCTGCTAAAGTCTCCAACAGCATGTGTTGTCATACAGCACGTTTTCGAAAAAAAATAATAATAAAAAAATAAAAAAGCCTAAGAGAATCCTGTATTAATTTATGACTCCGTCCGTTTTTGATTTATATTCACGTAAGTTTCCTGTTGTCCACAGTACGTATGGTGCAATCACCTGTCTACTCGAAGTCCCCCCCTTTCTGAGGAACGACATTCTAGTAACAGGTCCCGCCCCAGTTTATTGCTGATAAACTAGGCCAGTGATATACAGGGTGATTCAGTGATGATGTCAAAAACTTTCAGAGATAATACAGAAGGATAACGTATCAATTTGAGCTAAGGTGTCCCTGTATGGGAACGACCGAATCGGAAGTTATAAGCGAAAATCGTTCTGGTACCTCTCACAGTGGAGTGCATGCACTGGTACTGTTGTTCCTAAGACTGTAGGGTAGGCCATCTTTCATAACTGGTAATATGGACCTAAACAAGAAAAAAAATTGTCTCGTTAACGTGGACTCTAAAATGCATATCTTAAGAGCTATGAGAACTTGTTCATCTTCACTATTGTGAAACACGTTTCGTCTACTGAAAAAAGGGCCTATACTCTTAAGGTATGCATTTTAGTGTCCGTATATGGAAACCAAAGACTTTGCAGCACAAGACGTGTATTTCACAGTATTGAATTGAACAAGTGCCATTCGCATGCTACTGGCGTGAGCATCTATGTAAAGTGGTTGAAGAATGCTGAAAACACGAGTAGGCGACGTCCATACCTCATCGGAGTCTGAAGCGGGATAGGCGGCGATCTGTGGCAGATTTGACGACAGAGTGCAGTGCTGGCGCAGGCGCAAGTGTTTTGGAGAGCAACGTTCAGCGTAGAATGTTGAACATGGTGTTCCGCAACAGAGGACCTCTACGCGTACCAATGCAGACCCAACAACATCAACATTTCTGATTACAATTGGACCACAGACCAATGTAATCGCGTTGCCTGGTCGGATTAATCTCGTTTATTGTTAAACCAAGTCGATGGTCGAGTCCAGATGCGCCGTCATCCAGGCGAACGGCTGCCTGTAATATGCAGCGCGCACGGACGCAGGCCGGTGGGAGCTGTATTATGTTATGGGGGACATTCACATGGGCTTCCGTAGACCCTGCGGTGGTAATCGAAGACACCACAAGAGCTTGGGACTACGTGAACGATATTAGGCACCACCTGTAATCCCTCGAGCTTGATACAATAATGCAGTGACAGTGTTATTCCGAATTACGAGTCAATGTTGTTCTGCACTTGCATGCATGTCCAAAGGAACAGAAACTGCGGTGACTACAGCCGTTATGAAATATATGAAATGTATTTGCAGTTGCGAATATGGACAACCATCAGCTGCATAAGGGAATGAAAATTTGTGCCACTCCGAGACTCGAACCCGCAATTCCGGCTTATAGCGAAAGATCAACTTACAGATTGGCTATTGGCTATGCGAGTACGACCCACGGCCAGACCCAGACTTCCATATGTCGTCATCCATGTGTTCACAACCTGTACTCTTACATCCATTGTGTATATTCTCGTACAGGAGAGACATTTTATTGGAAAGTCGCTTGTCTGACGTCAGTGGATAAATACGATATTGCAGTGCCTGTGTCACTCTGAATTACGATGCAGTGTTACCTCGAACATATATGCATGTCCTTTTTGGCATTCAAGCAGATGACCTCACACTTTTCATTATTTAAGGTCTATTGCCAATTTTCAACATACAGATATGTTTTATAAATCGTTTTGTAATTAGTTTTGATCTTCTGGTTACTTTACTTGACGGCAAACGACAGCATCACCAGCCAACAACCTAAGACGTCTGCTCAGATTATCTCCCAAATCGTTTATACAGATAACAAAAAGCAGAGGGACATTAACACTAACTTGTGGAACGCCAGAAATCACTACTGAGACCTCTCTAACAGGAACTCACGCAACCAGTTACACAATTGAGACGTTATTCCATTTGTATGCGCCTTTTGCAGGAATATTGATGGCTTCTGTGGTTTGTGATTCCGGTGGGCTATTGCTTTTGGACATCATGTCACAAGAAAACACTATCAATTCTGAAGTACATATGACGACTCATAAAAGACTCCAGGGTCGAATATGTCGTGTTCGAGAACATCGAAGGACAGGCTAAACACGGTAGGCGCCGACGTGTTTCTTGCTGTTAGAAGTAGCTTATCTTGTTGCGAAATTGAAGTAGATACTTCCTGTGAGTTAGTATGGGCAGAGTTCATTGTAGGCAACCGGAATAAAATAATAATTGGATCCTTTACCGACTTTCCAATTCAGATGATACAGTTGCTGAACGGTTCAAAGAAAACTTGAGTTTGGTTTCAAACACCTACCCGAATAATACGATAATAGTTGGTAGTGACTTTAATTTACCCTCGATATGTTGACGAAAATACATGTTTAATTCCGGAGGTACACATGAAACATCATCAGGAATTGTGCTAAACGCATTCTCTGAAAATTATTTCGAGCAGTTAGTTCATGATCCCATGCGAATTGTAAACGAATGTGAAAACACACTTGACCTCTTAGCAGCAAATAATCCTGAGTTAATAACGGACTTTAAAACAGATACAGGTATTAGTGAACACAGGGTTGTCGTAGCGAGATTCAATATTGTAACTCCTACATCCTTCAAAAATAAACGAAAAATATAACTGTTCAGAAAAGCAGATAAATATTCACTTGACGCCTTTCTGACAGACAATCTCCACTATTTCCACATTAATAATATAAGTGTAGACCAGGTGTGTCTTGAACCCAGAGAAATACTATTCGCAGCAATTGAGAGACTTATACCAAATAAATTAATAAACGACGGAGGTGATCCTCCTTGTTACACAAAACGGGTCACAACACTGTTGCAGAAGCAACGAAACAAACTTGCCAAATTTAAAAAGAAGCAAAATTCCCACGATTGGCGATCTTTTACAGAAGCTCGAAATTTAGCACTGAAATCAATGCGAGAAGTTTATTGTAGTTCCTCAACGAAACTATGTCTCCAAACCTGGCAGAAAATCCAATGAGATTCTGGTCGTATATGAAGTATGTTAGCGGCAAGGAACAATCAATGCCTTCTGTGCTCGATAGCAATGGAGATAGTATCGAAGACAGTACTACCAAAGCAGAGTTACTAAACACAGCCTTTCTAAATGCCTTCACAAAAGAGGACGAAGTAATTATTCCCGGATTCGAATCAAGAACAGCTGCTAACATGAAAACGCAGAAGTAAATATCCTCGGAGTAGTGAAGCAACTTGTATCACTTAATAAAAGCAAGTCTTCTGCTCTAGACTATATACCAATTAGGTTCCTTTCAAAATATGCTGATGCATTAGCTCCATACTTAACAAACATATTCAACCGTTCCCTCGACGAAAGATCCGTATCCAAAGATTGGAAAGTTTCGCAGGTCACACCAATATTCAATCCACTAAATTACACGCCCATATCATTAACGTCGATATGCAGTAGCATTTTGGAGCATATACTGCTTTCGAACATTATGAATTACCTCGAAGAAAACGGTCTATTGACAAACAGTCAACATGGATTTAGAAAATATCGTTCTTGTGAAAGACAACTACCTCGTTATTCAGATCGACACCGTATTTCTGGTTTTCTGGAAGGCTTTTGGCACTGTTCCACACAATCGGCTTGCAGTGAAATTGCATGCTTATGGAATATCGTGTCAGTTATGTGACTGGATTGGTGATTTCCTGTCAGAGAGGTCACAGCTCGTAGTAACTGGCGGAAAGTCATCGAGTAAAACAGACGTGATTTCTGGCATTCCCCAAGGTAGTGTTATAGCCCTGTGCTGTTCGTTATCTACACTCCTGGAAACTGAAATAAGAACACCGTGAATTCATTGTCCCAGGAAAGGGAGACTTGATTGACACATTCCTGGGGTCAGATACATCACATGATCACACTGACAGAACTACAGGCACATAGACACAGGCAACAGAGTATGCACAATGTCGGCACTAGTACAGTGTATATCCACCTTTCGCAGTAATGCAGGCTGCTATTCTCCCATGGAGACGATCGTAGAGATGCTGGATGTAGTCCTGTGGAACGGCTTGCCATGCCATTTCCACCTGGCGCCTCAGTTGGACCAGCGGTCGTGCTGGACGTGCAGACCGCGTGAGACGACGCTTCATCCAGTCCCAAACATGCTCAATGGGGGACAGATCCGGAGATCTTGCTGGCCAGGGTAGTTGACTTACACCTTCTAGAGCACGTTGGGTGGCACGGGATACATGCGGACGTGCATTGTCCTGTTGGAACAGCAAGTTCCCTTGCCGGTCTAGGAATGGTAGAACGATGGGTTCGATGACGGTTTGGATGTACCGTGCACTATTCAGTGTCCCCTCGACGATCACCAGTGGTGTACGGCCAGTGTAGGAGATCGCTCCCCACACCATGATGCCGGGTGTTGGCCCTGTGTGCCTCGGTCGTATGCAGTCCTGATTGTGGCGCTCACCTGCACGGCGCCAAACACGCATACGACCGTCATTGGCACCAAGGCAGAAGCGACTCTCATCGCTGAAGACGACACGTCTCCATTCGTCCCTCCATTCACGCCTGTCGCGTCACCACTGGAGGCGGGCTGCACGATGTTGGGGCGTGAGCGGAAGACGGCCTAACGGTGTGCGGGACCGTAGCCCAGCTTCATGGAGACGGTTGCGAATGGTCCTCGCTGATACCCCAGGAGCAACAGTGTCCCTAATTTTCTGGGAAGTGGCGGTGCGGTCCCCTACGGCACTGCGTAGGATCCTACGGTCTTGGCGTGCATCCGTGCGTCGCTGCGGTCCGGTCCCAGGTCGACGGGCACGTGCACCTTCCGCCGACCACTGGCGACAACATCGATGTACTGTGGAGACCTCACGCCCCACGTGTTGAGCAATTCGGCGGTACGTCCACCCGGCCTCCCGCATGCCCACTATACGCCCTCGCTCAAAGTCCGTCAACTGCGCATACGGTTCACGTCCACGCTGTCGCGGCATGCTACCAGTGTTAAAGACTGCGATGGAGCTCCGTATGCCACGGCAAACTGGCTGACACTGACGGCTGCGGTGCACAAATGCTGCGCAGCTAGCGCCATTCGACGGCCAACACCGCGGTTCCTGGTATGTCCGCTGTGCCGTGCGTGTGATCATTGCTTGTACAGCCCTCTCGCAGTGTCCGGAGCAAGTATGGTGGGTCTGACACACCGGTGTCAATGTGTTCTTTTTTCCATTTCCAGGAGTGTATATAAACGATTTCGGATACGATCTGAGAAGCCGTCTTAGGTTGTTTGCTTATGCCGGTGTCGATTATCGACTAATAAAGTCATCAGAAGATAAAAAAAATTGCAAAACGAATTAGAAAAGATATCTGAATTGTGCGAAAATTGACAGTTTACCCTAAATAACGAAAAGTGTGAGGTCATCCACATGAGTGCTAAGAGATATTCGTTAAATTTCGGTTACTCGATAAATCAGTCAAATCTAAAGGCCGTAAATTCAACTAAATGCCTAGGAATTACAGTTACGGACGTCAAAAATTGGAAGGAACACATAGAAAATGTTATGGTGAAGGCCAACCAAGGACTGCGATTTATTGGCAGAACACTCAGAAAATGTAACAGATCTGCTAAGGAGACTGCCTACACTAGGCTTGTCCGTCCTCTTTTAGAATACTGCTGCAAGGTGTGGGATCCTTGCCAGTTAGGACTGACGGAGTACATCGAAAAAGTTCAAAGAAGGGCGGCACTTTCTGTAGTATTGCGAAATATAGGAGAGAGTGTCACTGAAATGATACAGGATTTGGGCTGGACACCATTAAAAGAAAGGCGTTTTTCGTTGCGACGGGATCTTCTCATGAAATCCAATCACCAACTTTCTCCTCCCAATACGAAAATATTTTGTTGACTCAGACCTACACAGGGAGTAGCGATCACTACGACAAAATAAGGGAAATCAGAGGTCGTACGGAAAAATACCGGTGTTCGTTCTTTCTGCGTGGTATACGAGATTGGAATAATAGAGAATTGTGAAGCGGTTCGATGAACCCTCTGCCAGGCACTTAAATGTGATTTGCAGTGTATCGATGTAGATGTAGATGCAGAGCGAAGATGTTGCGCAGCTGCATGATAAAACCTGGCCACAAAACGAAACATCAATACCGAAATCACAAAGATCATCCATTCTATAGTCACCATGTGAGTATCAAAACTTCAAATTTAAGGAATCCCTTCCGGGAAAAAGATTTTCAAATGATGACTAGTTTTTGGAGACAGCTAAACAGTGACTAAATCGTGCTGAAGCTGACTGCTACCGAGCAGGTATATAGACTTCAGTTCCATTCTGGCGTAAGGCAGTTGAAGAGGACGGAGATTAGATGGAAAATGACACTTGTCTCTCAAGACTGTAGCAATACACTCTAAAAATACCCGAGGAATGGAAAACTGATTGGATGTATCAAAAACGAATCTGCATTTTTTTTTTTGGTAACCCTGGTATTTCTGCGAACTGCATTACATTCTCTTCTGCAAGGATCAACTGCTTGTCTTCACTCAAACCATCGACCATCTGCGTGTTATCCCAAATTTCACAATAATTATCCAATGAAAGTAATGGCTCCCTTCGTTCCCAGCAGACAGTCACCGAAGTCTTTTTGTCGGCATGAAGCTGGATAATATGGACTTCGGCTGTGAATTTTTTATTTTGGGACAAAAAAATGTTCAAATGTGTGTGAAATCTTATGTCACCTAACTGCTAAGGTTATCAGTCCCTAAGCTTACACACTACTTAAGCTAAATTATCCGAGGGACAAACACACACACCCATGCCCGAGGGAGGACTCGAACCTCCGCCGGGACCAGCCGCACAGTCCATGAAGTCCATGACTGCTGAGCCCTAGACCGCTCGGCTAATCCCGCGCGGCATTTTGGACACAGAGACTACATACATACTACATACATATTCTCAATCCCTCGCTCACAGTTAACGAAATGAAATTATCTCTGTAATATATCTCGTTGCTGTATCACACTATCCGGGAATGTAGTAAATGTCAACTGTTAGGTGTTCCCTGGGCTTGTAATTGGTAAAGTTGAGGATTGCTAAGCTGGGCTGCTGGAGTGGAATTCTGAACTCATTTGAGGGTTCAAACATTTATTTTCACCACTTTAATTAAAACAGAGCACTGGTAACAACACAATGATTAATTTGTATTTGCAAATCGCGGTGATCTACACTGATTATTCAATTGTATAAAAGCAATGAGAATAATTCAAAAAAATTTAAAAGGAAAACAGCCTGATGACCCTAACTTTGTTGTTGTTGTTGTGGTCTTCAGTCCTGAGACTGGTTTGATGCAGCTCTCCATGCTACTCTATCCTGTGCAAGCTTCTTCATCTCCCAGTACCTACTGCAACCTACATCCTTCTGAATCTGCTTAGTGTATTGATCTCTTGGTCTCCCTCTACGACTTTTACCCTCCACGCTGCCCTCCAATGCTAAATTTGTGATCCCTTGATGCCTCAAAACATGTCCTACCAACCGATCCCTTCTTCTAGTCAAGTTGTGCCACAAACTTCTATTCTCCCCAATCCTATTCAATACCTCCTCATTAGTTACGTGATCTACCCACCTTATCTTCAGCATTCTTCTGTAGCACCACATTTCGAAAGCTTCTATTCTCTTCTTGTCCAAACTAGTTATCGTCCATGTCTCACTTCCATACATGGCTACACTCCATACAAACACTTTCAGAAACGACTTCCTGACACCTAAATCTATACTCGATGTTAATAAATTTCTCTTCTTCAGAAACGATTTCCTTGCCATTGCCAGTCTACATTTTATATCCTCTCTACTTCGACCATCATCGGTTATTTTACTCCCTAAATAGCAAAACTCCTTTACTACTTTAAGTGTCTCATTTCCTAATCTAATTCCCTCAGCATCACCCGACTTAATTCGACCACATTCCATTATCCTTGTTTTGCTTTTGTTGATGTTCATCTTATATCCTCCTTTCAAGACACTGTCCATTCCGTTCAACTGCTCTTCCAAGTCCTTTGCTGTCTCTGACAGAATTACAATGTCATCGGCGAACCTCAAAGTTTTTATTTCTTCTCCATGAATTTTAATACCTACTCCGAATTTTTCTTTTGTTTCCTTTACTGCTTGCTCAATATACAGATTGAATAACATCGGGGAGAGGCTACAACCCTGTCTCACTCCTTTCCCAACCACTGCTTCCCTTTCATGCCCCTCGACTCTTATAACTGCTATCTGGTTTCTGTACAAATTGTAAATAGCCTTTCGCTCCCTGTATTTTACCCCTGCCACCTTCAGAATTTGAAAGAGAGTATTCCAGTCAACATTGTCAAAAGCTTTCTCTAAGTCTACAAATGCTAGAAACGTAGGTTTGCCTTTTCTTAATCTTTCTTCCAAGATAAGTCGTAAGGTCAGTATTGCCTCACGTGTTCCAACATTTCTACGGAATCCAAACTGATCTTCCCCTAGGTCGGCTTCTACCAGTTTTTCCACTCGTCTGTAAAGAATTCGCGTTAGTATTTTGCAGCTGTGACTTATTAAACTGATAGTTCGGTAATTTTCACATCTGTAAACACCTGCTTTCTTTGGGATTGGAATTATTATATTCTTCTTGAAGTCTGAGGGTATTTCGCCTGTCTCATACATCGTGCTCACCAGATGGTAGAGTTTTGTCATGACTGGCTCTCCCGAGGCTGTCAGTAGTTCTAATGGAATGTTGTCTACTCCCGGGGCCTTGTTTCGACTCAGGTCTTTCAGTGCTCTGTCAAACTCTTCACGCAGTATCTTATCTCCCATTTCGTCTTCATCCACATCCTCTTCCATTTCCATAATATTGTCCTCAAGTACATCGCCCTTGTATAAACCCTCTATATACTCCTTCCACCTTTCTGCCTTCCCTTCTTTGCTTAGAACTGGGTTGCCATCTGAGCTCTTGATATTCATACAAGTGGTTCTCTTCTCTCCAAAGGTCTCTTTAATTTTCCTGTAGGCAGTATCTATCTTACCCCTAGTGAGACAAGCCTCTACATCCTTACATTTGTCCTCTAGCCATCCCTGCTTAGCCATTTTGCACTTCCTGTCGATTTCATTTTTGAGACGTTTGTATTCCTTTTTGCCTGCTTCATTTACTGCATTTTTATATTTTCTCCTTTCATCAATTAAATTCAGTATTTCTTCTGTTACCCAAGGATTTCTATTAGCCCTCGTCATTTTACCTACTTGATCGTCTGCTGCCTTCACCACTTCATCCCTCAGAGCTACCCATTCTTCTTCTACTGTATTTCTTTCCCCCAATCCTGTCAATTGTTCCCTTATGCTCTCCCTGAAACTCTCTACAACCTCTGGTTCTTTCAGTTTATCCAGGTCCCATCTCCTTAAATTCCCACCTTTTTGCAGTTTCTTCAGTTTCAATCTGCAGTTCATAACCAAGAGATTGTGGTCAGAATCCACATCTGCCCCAGGAAATGTCTTACAATTTAAAACCTGGTTCCTAAATCTCTGTCTTACCATTATATAATCTATCTGAAACCTGTCAGTATCTCCAGGCTTCTTCCATGTATACAGCCTCCTTTCATGATTCTTGAACCAAGTGTTAGCTATGATTAAGCTATGCTCTGTGCAAAATTCTACAAGGCGGCTTCCTCTTTCATTCCTTCCCCCCAATCCATATTCACCTACTATGTTTCCTTCTCTCCTTTTTCCTACTGATGAATTCCAGTCACCCATGACTATTAAATTTTCGTCTCCCTTCACTACCTGAATAATTTCTTTTATCTCGTCATACATTTCATCAATTTCCTCATCATCTGCAGAGCTAGTTGGCATATAAACTTGTACTACTGTAGTAGGCATGGGCTTTGTGTCTATTTTGGCCACAATAATGCGTTCACTATGCTGTTTGTAGTAGCTAACCCGCACTCCTATTTTTTTATTCATTATTAAACCTACTCCTGCATTACCCCTATTTGATTTTGTATTTATAACCCTGTAATCACCTGACCAAAAGTCTTGTTCCTCCTGCCACCGAACTTCACTAATTCCCACCATATCTAACTTTAACCTATCCATTTCCCTTTTCAAATTTTCTAACCTACCTGCCCGATTAAGTGATCTGACATTCCACGCTCCGATCCGTAGAACGCCAGTTTTCTTTCTCCTGATAACGACGTCCTCTTGAGTAGTCCCCGCCCGGAGATCCGAATGGGGGACTATTTTACCTCCGGAATATTTTACCCAAGAGGACGCCATCATCATTTAATCATACAGTAGAGCTGCATGTCCTCGGGAAAAATTACGGCTGTAGTTTCCCCTTGCTTTCAGCCGTTCGCAGTACCAGCACAGCAAGGCCGTTTTGGTTAATGTTACAAGGCCAGATCAGTCAATCATCCAGACTGTTGCCCCTGCAACTACTGAAAAGGCTGCTGCCCCTCTTCAGGAACCACATGTTTGTTTGGCCTCTCAACAGATACCCCTCCGTTGTGGTTGCACCTACGGTACGGCCATCTGTATCGCTGAGGCACGCAAGCCTCCCCACCAACGGCAAGGTCCATGGTTCATGGGGGAAGACCCTAACTTTAAAGTCCTAAATAATTACTTTACACAAATATAACTTCAACATAACTGCAAATCTGAGCTCACTAGTTGTGAATATGAAAAATAAAAATTGGTAGAACTATTATGTTTCAAAAATTCTCAAATAGCTAGATCTCGTAAATACGTGAATTAATTATTATGGAAAACATTCGGCAATATGACGTTACGATAACCTGAAAGATCTATACAGTGATCAGCATATACTTGAACGTTTGGCGTTCACATCGGCCGCTGATCTGAATTCCGTGCTCGAGAGCTCAAGTGATAACAACACACCAATAACGGCTTCTAGAACACACAAACCCAGTATTAATACACAGTTCACTAAAATACTAAAACTGCCAAGCACTGGGTAGCGCCAAATACAGGAAGAGATGTTAACGTTATAGTGTGACAACCGCAGTCACTATATAAGCAATAGTTCATTAAACAATCTCCAAAGACGTGAAGTTTCGCTTGATAAATATATAAACCATAACTAGCTCAACGTGATAATGACCAGACAATCCGCACACAACCTTAAATGCCATAGCACTGTTTGACGGCGCAAAATTGTTACTATGATAGTTGACAAGATGTTTGCAATTCCAGTTTAAATTGTCAGCTGAAGGTTTATACAGAGAATAAACTTTGATTCATAAAATTCACCACTTAACATATTAAGAATAACAAATGAAAAAAGGAATAGCCGAATATCGGTCACACTTGTAATGCAACGGTACCAGGGCATAGCGCATGTCGATGGAATTGTAATACCAAGTACCCTGGACCCACGTCCAAGTGGTTTAGGGAATGATTAACGAAAATCAAAGTGGCTACACGGAGCAATGACATCCAAAGGTTCCAGCACAAAAGGGCTCACCATTTAAAGTTAGTCCAGGAGCTCACCGTTAACAAGCGCGCCAGGGCATACACCCGCGCTCTTCTAAGGATTCGAGATAGACACGAATCTTAAACAGACGCTGGAATGTCAACACCGTCCGTCCTCGCAGTACACCAAGGGAGCCCGCCCAGTTGGCCGTGTGGTCTAACGCACGGCTTTCCTGGCGGGAAGGAGCGCCTGGTCCCCGGCACGGATACGTCTGGCGGATTTGCGTCGAGGTCCGGTGAGCCGGCCAGTCTGTGGATAGTTTTTAGGCGGTTTTCCCTCTGCCTCGGCGAATGCGGGCTGGTTCCTTTTATTCCGCCTCAGCTACACTACGCCGGAGATTGCTGCGCAAACAAGTTCTCCACATACGCGTACACCACCATTACTCTATCACGCAAACATAGGGGTTACACTCGTCTGGTGTGAGACGTTACTGGGTTCGGTGTGGGGCAGCGGAGGGGTGAAGTAGACCGCGGTAGTCGTCGTGGGGTTGCGGACCATTGCGGCTGCGGCGGGGACTGAGCCTCTCCGTCGTTTCTAGGTCCCCGGTTAACATAACATAACATAACACCAAGGACCGCCTGACTATGCTCGGTGCGCTGTCTTCCGTCTCTCACTGCCGCCGACGGAGTATCTCCTCGCGAGCCGCCGTCGTCCTAAATAGAGAGCACCAGCCAACTAATAAGCCGCGTAACTTCGACAGAGAAACTATCGTGCCAATAGCATCTCAGCAAGTCATGTCTCAGCAATGTTGTTGGTTATGGCCGCCTAGGGGCCAAATTGATCGTGTGGGGACGGTTGCATACCATCTGGGTCGATATAATCTTCACAGATTCTTCTAAAAAGGTAGCGTTGAATAAGTAATGCAAATCTTTTCTTTCTCGGCCAATTTTGGCTGAAGATCTGTGGAATTTATTGTGGGACATCATGTTATATTCCTGCTTCAGATACAATAGGTAGCGGTGCTACACACAGTCTTGAAAATGGCTTCAGTAACGAAGGTGTCTTCCAAACAGAGAGTTGTCATTGAATTTATTTTAGTGGAAAACCAGAGCCTCGCGTGTATTCATAGGTACTTGCGGAATGTCTGTGTGGACTTGGTGTGAACAAAAGTACCGTTCGCCGATGGGCGATGTGTCTGACATTATCCCAACAAGGAGGATTTTATTACGTCATTCTCAAAAAAATTGTTCAAATGGCTCTAAGCACTATGGGACTTAACATCTGAGGTCATCAGTCCCCTAGAACTTAGAACTACTTAAACCTAACTAACCTAAGGACATCACACACATCCATGACCGAGGCAGGATTCGAAACTGCGACCGTAGCAGCATCGCGGTTCAGCACTGAAGCGCCTAGAACCGCTCGGCCACAGCGGCCGGCCTCATTCGCCACAAAAATCCATACGAACTTCTCCTTCTCCATGATAACGCAAGGCTTCACACAACTCTACGCACCTGAGTCGAGATCACACTGGACTGATCTTCCTCAGCCACCCTACAGCCCGCATCGCACACCTTCCCTCTTCCATTTGTTTGGCCCAATGAAGAATGTACTCCACGGACAACAGTACGTGTATGATAGGGAGGTCATTGACGCAGCAAGACATTGGCTCTGATGTCGACTAGTAGAGTGGTACCATGTGGGCATACAGGCCCTCCGAATAAGGTGGCGTGAGGCTGTTGCACTGAACGGAGATTATGTTGAAAAATAGGATTTTGTAGCCAAAAGAGTGGAGAATAATATGGTGTACACGAATGCTGAGTAAAACCAACCTGCTTTCAGAGAAAGAAGTTATCCATT
This sequence comes from Schistocerca nitens, assembly GCF_023898315.1. Lineage (NCBI taxonomy): Eukaryota > Metazoa > Arthropoda > Insecta > Orthoptera > Acrididae > Schistocerca > Schistocerca nitens. The sequence goes on along the minus strand of NC_064622.1, from coordinate 180,637,650 downwards.
ACTTACAAACACCTCTCGTACATGCATTTGGGCAACTATCACGATCGTCAAAGCTCTTCAGGAGAGTTGTATTGCTTCCAAAACCATGCCACGTCGTGTTGCGGCATTTCTATGTGCTCGCGGGGACCCTACACGATATTAGGCAAGTGTGCCAGTTTCTTTGGCTCATCAGTGTATGTCTTACAAATGGAGGTTTCAAAAAAATAGTTCAAATGGCTCTGAGCAGTATGGGACTTAACTTCTGAGGTCATCAGTGCCCTAGAACTTAGACCTACTTAAACCTAACTTACCTAAGGACATCACGCACATCCATGGCTGAGGCAGGATTCGAACCTGCGACCGTAGCGGTTGCTCGGCTCCAGACTGTAGCGCCTAGAACCGAACGGCCACTCCGGCCGGCTGGAGGTTTCACCATACTCGATGTGAGATACAGTACAGGAACGACAGAGAGACGTTCCTATCATTACTGGCTGCTGCTGGTGTTGCCGGAATACGAAGCAGAATTGTAATTAAGTTGTGTTATTTTGTTCCGTAGATCACGATTCACATTCATCATAATCCACGTTTCAGTCTGTTTCCGAAGCTGGAACAGATTTATTTTCATCTTGAAAACTGCTACTGGAATCAGTTACTATCCAAATTCCGAAAAAAAAAAGTTTCTCGCCTATGATGACGAGCTCCTCATTTAAGCAATGAGGAGTTAATCTTATGCATTGTTACTGGTGTTATTCATGATTCTTTCTCTGTTAGCCGTCTGCATTGCGCTGTATGCACATGGGAATGTCAATATTCATTTACCTCTGTGCGTCTTGTGACACCTCACCTGTTGCTTGCCCGATTTTGAGTGTGACAAACAACTTACAGATAAATTGGGAGTGGAACTCCACGCAAAAATGGATAACGCTAGATTTTAATGTGGCCCTGTCACCCGTAATTAATCTGCGGTGGTAGGGTTGACGATAAATCACGCCTATTTTTCCTTCCAAACATGAACGATCACGAACACAGGGTGTTCAATGACATCAAACACATGCACAAAAATAAAAATAAGCACAAGGGTAAATTCAGGATCAACTACTGTAAGTAACGGCTCTACTGAATCACAATAATTTTATTTTAACCTTCAGATCAATGCTGAATAAAACACAACGAACAATTTACAAATTACCCTCCTAATTGGCACTGGCAGTGAACTGTGACAAAATCGGTACAAGACGGGATCTCCCACAAATTGGCTGACCAACTGACATCGACACAAACGTAAAATACGAAGAACCACTTAACCCCAAAGTATCGTGAAACCTCTGTGGGAACAGCAATTGCACGTGATCCAACTATTTAACGTCACTCCTAACACAGGCTGAAGCAGGAGCAATCTCACCGTAATATTCCTGTTGAAGCGGCGGTCTGCGACGGCGACAGCGCGACCTTGCGGTCGGCGTGCGGCGTCTCAAAAAAATGGTTCAAATGGCTCTGAGGACTATGGGACTTAACACCTTAGGTCATCAGTCCCCTGGAACTTAGAACTACTTAAACCTAACTAACCTAAGGACATCACACACATCCATGCCCGAGGCAGGATTCGAACCTGCGACCGTAGCAGCCCCGCGGTTCCGGACTGCAGCGCTAGAACCGCACGGCCACCGCGGCCGGCTGCGGCGTCTCGAAAAGTACAATCCTACAGTATTCGGACAACAGACTGCTGTCCGTAAACTTATCTAATTGCAACAATGTTTCCGTCAGCAATGAGCTGGCGCGGCTAACGTCCTCTCAGATCGAAATACCAAGAGGGGAGACGACTTGCCTAACGTCCTCTCAGTACGTAAGCCCAAAACGGAAGACCTCTACAGAGAGTTAACGCAAGATCGCTGTTCACCTCTGTTTTCCCATCTCAACTTTTACCGAGCGAATCACATCACTAGAAGCTCTCAAAATACCCAGTTTGCCAGTGCCGACCAATGTACGGTATGGGAATAGAACTCTTTTCCACAATTCTTCCCTTTCTACCATATTTCAGAGTCTAACTCCGCCCACACAGGCTGGGAAGAACCACAGCTGTAGGCAATAACACGTTTGCTGGAATTTTTCTCCTAAGGGACCACTATAGATTTTCCCGGCAAGATTCCCCGTCGTAGCGAACACAGACTCCTGCATTGAAAGTTTTGTTATTCGGAACTCCTGGCCTCCACTTGAGTTACGCGAAGGCGTAAAATTAGTGGGACGTAAGCGAAAGCACACACAGGAAAGCCCGTCCAGCTATCCACTGTTCCGTTTTGGTAAACACTTGAACACCTGCAGCCCCGTATCCCTCAGAGGCTGGTGGCTTCTGTGGCCCCTCTAAACGAATTACAGAACTTCCCCAGTTCACCATTCATGCCGTTAGGTTGTGGCCTTCGGCGGCTGGCCGGGGAGGTAGCCGGGCTCTGTCTGCTTGCAAAATCTTATAATTACAAATTCGTTGAATTCTCGCTGTATTATCTAGCCAGCGTGCCGATGCGTTTCCACATAATTTCCTACACCGTAATTTAGAGTATTACTCCAACAAACAACAACTACTTATCTACAAAGCGATTGCGACGCTGTCAGTCGTTTTTTATTGACATAAAATGCTCGCAAAGTGATTACAGTCACGTTAAATGGACTCATGTAAGGTGCGAGACCGTTGCCACCTTACAGTCTATGTACGGTGTTATCCAGGTATCCAATGTCATTTTGCATGCAAAACTGTGGGACTCAATGTAACATGATTCTGTTGTTTCCTTAAATGTAACTGCCATTTACTTCCTGCATAAACAATTCAGCAGTTTTTACTGTCTCATAAATATTCTTTTTTGCAGCGCAGCCTTCCTCTGTGCTGAATTTTACCATTTTGTCCTTTTTGTCTATTCTCCACACTAAATATTCATTTGTTTCACTTGACGTATAAAAATGACGGTGACCTTCTCATTTCAAATTTCTTCTTCTCATGAAGCACTCTCATTGACTAAGATACTTTTACTGCCTTTTAGTTGCTACACATGCCCATAATTTCCCTTATATACTTTTTTCTGTCTTATTCTCTTTTTGTTTACTATCCATGCCTTATTGCGGTTTTTTCGTTACCTGTTGCATTATTCGTCGTCAATTCAAGTCAGGTTATGCAAGCAGTTCCTCTGCAGATTCGTGCTTCTCTGGTAAAGAAACAACCTACTGGGTCGCAGCACACGAGTCCACTTAAACGAGATTATATCAGAAACCTACATCACTGGAAACTGTGGGCTAATTCGCCTAAATGTCGTCTGACGGAAATATTTTCATGCACTGGAATCCGTACTTCAGACAGTCGAGCAACAGCTATAGTAAAAAGCACGGGTGTACAAACTAAAGAGAGCTGCGGGCCACAAACTCCTTACTGTGGCTATGTAAGGGTCATAAATTCCAAAATATCGGGCCATGAGACAATTTATTTGTGGGATTCTAGTGCCCCAGTGCCGGCTAGACTGGGCACAAAAGAGCTTAGTTCTACAGGGGTCCGCTCTCTGCATTTCGGAAGGGAATGGACAGTAAGTAAAAAAAAAAAAAAAATACATGACCGAAAGGTGAGGGGCGGGCCGCAATCAGATCAATTGCGGGCCACGGTCTGTGCACCCCCTGTGTGAGGGAAGGGAAAAGGAAAGTCGAAGTTCTGTGAATAGTGCAAATAAGGAAGAAACTATTCACTGACAAACACAGTTCGCACAAGTCGGTCGATTTTTCACGTTGTAACACTTGAAGCCGGCCGCTGTGGTCTAGCGGTTCTAGGCGCTCAGTCCGGAACCGCACGACTGCTACGGTCGCAGGTTCAAATCCTGCCTGGGGCATGGATGTGTGTGATGTCCTTAGGTTAGTTAGGTTTAAGTAGTTCTAAGTTCTAGGGGACTGATGACCACAGATCTTTAGTCCCATAGTGCTCAGAGCCATTTGAACAATTTGAACACTTGAAAATTGCCCAAGGCCAAAATGTAGATAGTGAAATAATCGCACTATACAGGGTGTTACAAAAAGGTACGGCCAAACTTTCAGGAAACATTCCTCACACACAAAGAAAGAAAATATGTTATGTGGACATGTGTCCGGAAACGGTTACTTTCCATGTTAGAGCTCATTTTATTACTTCTCTTCAAATCATATTAATCATGGAATGGAAACACACAGCAACAGAACGTGCCAGCGTGACTTCAAACACGTTGTTACAGGAAATGTTCAAAATGTCCTCCGTTAGCGAGGATACATGCATCCACCCTCAGTCGAATGGAATCCCTGATGCAGCCCTGTAGAATGGCGTATTGTATCACGGCCGTCCACAATACGAGCACGAAGAGTCTCTACATTTGGTACCGGGTTTGCGTAGACAAGAGCTTTCAAATGCCCCCATAAATGAAAGTCAAGAGGGTTGAGGTCAGGAGAGCGTGGAGGCCATGGAATTGGTCCGCCTCTACCAATCCATCGGTCACCGAATCTGTTGTTGAGAAGCATACGAACACTTCGACTGAAATGTGCAGGAGCTCCATCGTGCATGAACCACATGTGGTGTCGTACTTGTAAAGGCACATGTTCTAGCAGCACGTTCACAGAAAATCTGTGTTGATGACGTGATTGCACAACTGCGTGCGGTTTCTCGTCAGCCCACACATGTTGATTGTGAAAATTTACAATTTGATCACGTTGGAATGAAGCCTCATCCGTAAAGAGAACATTTGCACTGAAATGAGGATTGACACATTGTTGGATGAACGATTCGCAGAAGTGTACCCGTGGAGGCCAATCAGCTGCTGATAGTGCCTGCACACGGTGTACATGGTACGGAAACAACTGGTTCTCCCGTAGCACTCTCCATACAGTGACGTGGTCAATGTTACCTTCTACAGCAGCAGCTTATCTGATGCTGACATCAGGGTTATCGTCAACTGCACGAAGAATTGCCTCGTCCATTGCAGGTGTCCTCGTCGTTCTAGGTCTTCCCCAGTTCGCGAGTCATAGGCTGGAATGTTCCGTGCTCCCTAAGACGCCGATCAATTGCTTCGAACGTGTTCCTGTAGGGACACCTTCGTTCTGGAAATTTGTTTCGATACAAACGTATCGCTCCACGGCTATTGCCCCGTGATAATCCATACATCAAATGGGCATCTGCAAACTCAACACTTGTAAAAATTGCACTGACTGTAAAACCACGTTCGTGATGAACACTAACACTACGTAATTATGTGCTTGATGCTAGTACTGTAGAGCAATGAGTCGCATGTCAACACAAGCACCAAAGTCAACTTTACCTTCCTTCAATTGGGCCAACTGGCGGTGAATCGAGGAAGTACAGTACATACTGACGATACTAAAATGAGCTCGTAACATGGAAATTAAGCGTTTCCGGACACATGTCCCCATAACATATTTTCTTTATTTGTGTGTGAGGAATGTTTCCTGAAAGTTTGGCCGTACCTTTTTGTAACACCCTGTATACAGTCAGATGACGGAGATACAGTGTAAGCTATCGGAAAACGGTGCAGTAAAATGGTAATAAATCGTACTTTGTACTAGTATAAGAACGTATAACATTTTAATAAATAATAACTTTCATCACATTATGAAATATTGAATATTTTGTATGACCTACATTTATGCTATCCGCCAAATTACGAAACATCGCAGCGTCTTGCACACCTAACCATGCATCATTTTACACCTGACAACAAAAGTGCAAGGTCACTTTTTCGAAACCTTGTACTTGTCTCCCATTCCGACGCATACGTTTCAAATTTTGCTCATAGATGCCTACAACCCTTCCTCCGTAATGCTGCAAAAGCGTGGTGCCCTGCAAGGTCACCTTTGATCTCGACGACGCTCCAGACAGCAAGTAGCCGACACATGCGAAAAGCAGAGCACAGCTCCGAAGTTTAAGTGAACTGTAAGGGGGGTAATGATGTCACATTAGCACCAAATTTCACCAAAGTTCTGCTCAACACCACCGTGGACGTGGATAGTTGGTCGTCACAGCCCTCTTACCCACATTCCCTCCCCTCCCCCCTCCTTCTAAGGCCTCTGCGATGGAGGTCTGAACTCCAAAACCCAGAGTTGAAATCACCCTGTTTCCTCATGAAGGGCAGAGAAAAACGTTTCAGTTAGGCAAACCACACCCAGAGGAAATCGAAAGGGTTGCATAGCCTTCAAACGCTAGAGTAGCTGACAGGCTGAATTGTTGTAAAAGTTTCTGATACGGACGGTTCATTTATAACGTGCTTAACAAAGGTGCGTAAGTGGCACCGAGGGGATTGTCGAACTGTGGTTTCTTAGAGGGACCCCTTTGTCGTTTTATTCACACACATGCCAGTGTTGCACTGCCGCGTGATCACACCACAGGACGGCGGAAATCAGAAGGGCTGAAAAAGCATAAATACTCGTTACTGCTTCGGATCAAATCCAAATTTCGTTAAAAGATTTTGGAAGGTCCCTAGTGGTTCCAACCTGTACACGACAGCAAAAACTGCGGGCGTACTGCACTTCAAAGTGGTTATATTACGTTCAGTGTGTATACAGCCACCCAATGTCCTTATAGAATGGTTGAAACGCTCGAGGGTGTCAGCAGGGTCAAATATGTCAAGAACTTCTCCCTGTTGCAGACTGTGTTTTTCGACCGTGAAATGTGTGGCAACCAACGCCCCAGGGAAAGGATTGTTCCATTGAAGCACTTTATGCCACCACCTGAGGCCTTCCGGTGTCGATTCTGAGTGGCAATGTGTCTAAAATCTCTTTCTCGGCCACCCATAAGAAAACAGCGTGATTTCAACGCTAGTTGTTGCGGTTCTGACTTCCATTGCAGAGGCTTCAAAAGAAGGGCTGAAATGTGGGTAAGAGGGTCTATGATGACCTTCTCATCGTGTGGCACGTCTGCGGTGGCGCTGTGCATAATTTTGGTGAGATACAGTGCCAATGTGGTGTCATGAACCCACCTTACAGTTCCCAAGAACTTCCGAGCAGTGCGTTTTTTTTTTTGTTTTTTTTTTTTTCGCATATGTCGACACTATGCTGATTGAAGCGTTGCCAAGCCTGAGGTTGACGTCACAGGCCGCAGCAGTTTTGCACCGTTACAGATGAAGTTTACAGACACCTTGAGCCAAATTTAAACTTACACTTGGGAGACAATTACCTTGCACGTAAAAGTTGTCCTTCTAGTTTGGTTGCACAGTGTAGTTTCTATTGACAGATGAAATTACACTCTGCATAGAGAATCTCATGTACGTAACAATAGCACATGTAATAATAATAATAATTGTTATTGGCGTATTCATTGCAATTGTGCTGCTTTTATACACACATATCGACGTAGACGATTCAGTAGTGTAGGCAACGACGTCGCATTCCGGTGGACAGGGGCTAAAATCCCAGACTATTCACATTTAGATGTTCCTAAATCACTAAAAGTGAATTCAAGGATGACTGCTGTTCAAAGGACGTCGACAGTATGTTTCCTCATCCTATGCCTGCACGATCTTGGACCGAGCGAGGTGCCGCAGTGGTTAGCACACTGGCCTCGCATTCGGGAGGACGACGGTTCAATCCCGCGTCCGGCCATCCTGATTTAGGTTTTCCGTGATTTCCCTAAATCGCTCCAGGCAAATGCCGGGATGGTTCCTCTGAAAGGGCACGGCCGACTTCCTTCCCTAATCCGATGAGACCGATGACCTCGCTGTTTGGTCTCTTCCCCCAAAAACCAACGAACCAACCATGCACGATCTTGTGGAGCACCTCTCATAACGCATTTTACGAGGGGGCTCTAAGCCCAAGTATTCATGATAAAATGTGATAAATCGTGCGAGTCAGAACGTTAAAATAAAGGCATTTGCAGCAGTACATAAAATGTTAATTCTGTAGTGTAAGTTAATTGTCCTGGAGAAAACTAAGAAATAAAAGTTGGTAGAAGATATGAAAGATATGGCAGTGCAGAACAAACTAAAACAAAGCAACGGGTTATTTTGTTTTGGCGTCTTCTGGTTGGTATGACACGGCTCGTCCACGATTTCCTCTCGTGTGTGAATCTCTTCATTGCGGAGTATTGGTTCAAATGGCTCTGAGCACTATGGGACTCAACTGCTGAGGTCATAAGTCCCCTAGAACTTAGAACTACTTAAACCTAACTAACCTAAGGACATCACACACATCCATGCCCGAGGCAGGATTCGAACCTGCGACCGTAGTAGTCGCGCGGCTCCGGACTGAGCGCCTAGAACCGCTAGACCACCGCGGCCGGCCGCGGAGTATTGCAACGCAGTATCCTCAATTACAAGAGGTGTTCAGCAAGTAGTGCAACGCACTTTGTTTAGCCGAAGACAGGTTGCTTTTATTCAGAATTACAATGCATCATTATATTACCCACTCTATTGGCTGCAAAATTCTGTCTTACAACATAATCTCCGTTCAATGGCACATCCTTACGCCATCTTACTGAGGGAACCTGTATGCCCGCAGGGTACCACTCTACTGGTCGACGTCGGAGTCAACGTCTTGCTGCATCAACAACCTCTCCATCATCCACCTACTCCATTCCGTGAAGTGCATCCTTCATTGGGCCAAACAGAAGGAAGATTCGAGATCCGGTCGGTAGGATGAATGAGGAAGAATATTCCAATAAAGTTTTGTAAGTTCCTCTCGGGTACGCAGACTAATGCGTCGCTTTTCATTGTCATGGAGAGGGAGAAGTTCGTTTGCATTTTTGTGGAGACGAACACGCTGAAGTCGTTTCTTCAATTTCCTGTAGACCCGTCGGCCCGCCTTCACCCGAAAGATCGAACAGCTTTACATGACCTTGGTACGACGATGACAAAAGCATCGCCAAACGACTCGCCGCGCTTTTGTTCACTGTCAAGTTTCCATACACATTGGGCAAGTGCCTAGGAATATTTACGATGCTCTGGTTTTCCGCCAAAAGAACTCAATGACAGCTCTCTGCTTGGATCGCACCTCCGTTACAGACGCCATTTTGAAGGCTACGTATACCACTGCCCCCTATCGGAACTTCATGAAACTGTCATGAATAAAGAACAAATGTTCTACGATGTCCCACAACAAATTCCTCATTTTTAACCGGAATCTTCTGATAAAAAAACAAGTTGCATTACTTATTGAACGTCCATCGTACGAGGCCTGTTCAGAAAGTAAGCTTCGATTGATTGCCAAATTGAAACCACAGTGAACATCAGAAATGTTTTACTTGTAACAATTAGCTACACCTTTCAGCTACTTCTCTACGTAGTCGCCGTTCTGACTTAGACTTTTGTCATAGCGTTGTACCAACTTTTCAATAGCCTCATCATAGAAGGCAGCCGCCAGTGCTTTCCGCCAATTCTCCACGCTGGCCTTCACCTCGTTGTCTGTGTCAAAATGTTGTCTTCAAAGACAGCGGTTCATGTGACCAGAGGTGAAACTCAGGGGGAGGCAATTGCGGACTGTATTGTGGGTAATCTCACATTTCCATTTGAAAACGATGCAGGAGCATCTTCATTGCCCCTGCAGAATGCGGCTGAGAATTGTCTTGAAGAAGAAACAGCACGACAGTTATGTAATGTTAGCTGCATAGCTTCAGGCGAAATTTCTCACCAGGCCCTCGTACTTGGCGGCAGACACTATTTTCTAGACATCTTTACGCACTCACTGCGAGCTTAGAAATGAGAAGAGCGACGTGATGCTAACTGGGGTTATACTAGAGACACTACCCAACACATCTGTGCAAAGCTTTATCGGATTTTCATAGTCGTTCCCATTTCGCGACCGTTCGGAGCTTACTTTCTGAACGCCCCTCGTATTTGTTGAATATGTTACAATCTCTGTCTTCCTCTACAGTTCGTTTCCGCTACGGCTCTCTGTAGTATCATGGACGCTGTTATCTGGTCTCTTAATACATGTCCTAACATCCTCCCACTTTGCATCCGTGGCCTAGGAGTAGCGTATTTGATTAGCAATCAAAACGTCCTCGGTCTCGGGTTTGAAAGTCGCCAGCGTTTAAATTGTGAATAAAAATCTTCACCAATGGCGGCCGAAGACTTCTGGCATAGGAAGTCACCCCTCATTCTGTCATCAGCCTTGTCAAAGACGACGGAGTAGTGGATAGTGGTTCAGGGCACTCTCTTGCCCTTGGGGTGGGAAACTACCCCTAAAGGCGGAACAATCAGTGTGTATCCACTGAACATGTGGCCTTAACTGAAAAAAGTATCTCATGATCCCTCCATTGGCAACAGCTTCCGGAATAGCCCCCCATTTGGATCTCCGGGAGACGACTCCCAAAGTGTGGTGACCACGAGAAGAAGCTTGAATAAACAACGAAAGGGTAATTTTCTGTGAGTCGGGGTGAGAAATTTCAGAAGTGTGGACTCGATAGGGAAGCTGGAAAATCTTATTGTAGATCCTAAGACTCAATTTAGATATAATGGGAGCCAGTGAAGTGAAATGGAAGGAAGGCAAGGATTTCTCGACAGACGAGTATAGGGTAATAACAACAGCTGCAGAAAATGGTATATTGGGATTAAGATTCGTTACGAGCAGGAAGGTAGGGATGAGTGTAAGATACTGTGAACAGTTCATTGATATGGTTGTTTTCATCAGAATCGACAGCAAACCAATACCGACGACGATGGTTCGGATATACATGCCGACGTCGCAAGTTGGAGATGAAAAGGCAGAGAAAGAATATGAGGATATTGAACCGTCAATTCAGTACGTAAAGGGAGGTAAAAATCTAATAGTCATGGGGAACTGGAATGCTGTTGTGGGGAAGGAGTAGAAGAAAGGATTACGGGTGAATATGGGCTTGGTAGTAGGAAATAGAGAGAGGAGGAAGATGAATTGAGTTCTGCAACAAATATCGATTCGTAATAGTGAATACCCTGTTCAAGAATTACAAGAGGAGGTGGTATACTTGGAAACGGCCGGGAGATTCGGGGAGATTTCAGTTAGATTACGTCATGACCAGTCAGAAATTCCGAAATCAGATATAAGGTTATAAGGTGTACCGAGGAGCAGATACAGACTCAGATCACCATTTAGTAATGACGAAGAGTAGGCGGGAGCTTAAGGACTAGTCAGGAGGAATCAGTGCACAAAGAAGTGGCATACGGAAGTGCTAAGTAATGAAGAGATACGCTTGAAGTTCTCTGAGGCTTTAGACACTGCTATAATGAATATCTCAGTAGGAAGTACAGTTGAAGAGGAATGGACATCTCTAAAGAGGGCAATCACAGAAGTTGGAAAGAAAACCGTATGGCAAGAAAGACAATTGCGAAGAAACCATGCATAACAGATGAACTACTTCAGCTTATTGATGAAAGAAGGAAGTACAAAAATGTTCAACGAAATTCAGGAATACAGAAATACAAGTAATTTAGGAAATAAATAAATATGAAGTATAGGGAAGCTAAGACAAAATGGCTACATGAAAATGTGAAGAAATCTAAAAGGAAATCATTTTTGGAAGTAGGGATTCAGCATATAGGGAAGTCAGAGCCACCTTCGGTGTAATTATAAAAAGCAAGTGTGCTGACATTAAGAGAACAATGGGAATTGTACTGTTAAACGAAGAAGAGGGAGCGGATAGGTGGAAAGACTACATTGAAGGCCTCTACGAGTACGAAGACTTGTCTGATGACGTTATAGAAGAAGAAACAGGAGCTTACAGTGAAGAGATAGAGGACCCAGTATTTGAATAAGAATTGAAAACAGGTTTGGAGAACTTAAAATCAAATAAGGCAGGAGGAATAGATACATCCGTCGAATTTCTAAAATCATTAGTAGAAGTGGCAACAAAACGATTATACAACTTGCTATATAGAATGTATGAAATTGGCGATATACAATCATAGTTTCGGAAAAATATCACCAAAACTATTCCGAAGATAACAAGAGCCGCCAAGTGCGAGAAATAGTGCACAATCAGCTTAACAGCTTAGTCATCCAAGTTGCTAACAAGAATAACATACAGAGTAATAAAAATGGAAATTGAAGGTCTGTTAGATGACTTTCAGTTTGGCTTTAGAAAAGGAAAAGGCACCGGAAAGGCAGTTTTGACGTTGTGGTTGGTAACGGAGGTAAGACTGAAAAAAAATCAAGACACTTGCATAGGATTTGTCGCCCTGGAAAAAGCGTTTGACAATGTAAAATCATGCAAGATGTTCGAAATTCTGAGAAAAATAAGGGTAAGCTATAGGGTAAGGCGGTTAATACACAAATCGTACAAGAACCAAGTGGGAAAAGTAAAACTGGAACACCAAGAACGAAGTGCTCAGATTAAAAAGTGTGTAAGACTGGGATGTAGTCTTTCGCCCTTACTGTTCAATCTATATATCGAAGGAACAAATGAAGAAAATATATGTTCTAGATTGGGATTAAAACTCGGGAGAAAGAATGTCAATATCGCTGATGAGATTGCTATCGTCGGTGAAAGTGAAGAACAACTGCAGGATGTGTTGAATGGAATGAACAGAATAATGAGCACAGAATATGGATTGAGAGTAAATCTAAGAAAGCCCAAAATGGAAATGAGCGTTTGGCATTGTGGGCCGGGAGTCTCCCCATTCGGGGAACTTCGGCCGCTGAGCCAAGTACTTATTGCATTCGGCGCCACATTGCGCGTTGAAGGTGGGTATGAAATGATGATAAGACAACACCCAGTCCCTGAGCGGAGAAAATCTCCTGCCCTAGCCTGGAATCGAACCCGGACCCCTTGGCGCGGCATTCCGCAGCGCTGACCACTAAGCTAACGGGCGCGGACTAAGAAAGCCCAAAGTAATGAGAAGTAGCAGAAATGAGAACAGCGAGAAACTTAACGCCGGATTGGTTGTCAAAAAGTACACGAATTTAAGTAAATCTGCAACCTAGGCAGCAAAATAACGTATGACAGACGGAGCAAGGAGGACGTAAAAGCCGAGCTGAGTGATCGCATGGTTAGAGGCGCCATATCACGGACTGCGCGGCCCCTCCCGCCGGAGATTCGAGTCCTCCCTCGGGCATGTGTGTGTGTGTGTGTGTGTGTGTGTGTGTGTGTGTGTGTGTGTGTGTGTGTGTGTATTGTTCTTAGCATAAGTTAGATAAAGTTAGTTTAAGTAGTGTGTAAGTCTAGGGACCGATGACCTAAGCAGTTTGGTCCCTTAGAAATTCACACACATTTGAACATTTGACGATGTAAAAAGCACACTACCACTGGTTAAAAAGGTGTCCCTGGTCAAGAGAAGTCTACTAGTGTCAAACATAGGCCTCAATTTGAGAAAGAAATTTTTGAGAATGTAAATCTGGAGCACAGCATTGCATGGTAGTGAGACATGGACTGTGGGAAAACCAGGACAGAGGAGAATCGAAACCGTTGAGATGCGGTGCTACAGAAGAATGTTGAAAATTGGGAGGACTGATAAGGTAAGAAATGAGGAGGTGCTCTACAGAATCGGTGACGAAAGGAACGTATGGAAAACCCAGACAAGAAGAAGGGACAGAATAATAGGATATGTGTTAAGGCATCAGGGGATAACTCCCATGGTTAGAGGGGGCTGTATAGGATAAAAACAGTAGAGGACGAAAGAGAGTAGAATACATCCAGCAAATAATTGAGGATGTAGGGTGCAATTGCTACTATGAGATGAATAGGTTGGCACAGGAGAGGAATTCATGGCGGGCTGCATCAAGCCAGTCCGAAGACTCAAAAAAGAACGTCCTGCCCCATACTCCAGTTACATCTTTTCTAGACATTTCTTTAGTCATCGGTTGTGTGTAAAACCTTCTTAGTTACCACCTCACGTAATTTTCAAAAACCCTCTTCAACAGCACTTAACAAACGCTTCAGGTGTCTTCTTAGGATGTAAACTGTGGTTCATTATTATTGATGCACTATAAGTAATTGCTTACAATAAATAGGTATCGACACAATTTAAAACAGTTGGTCACCCATAGAAATGCCCTACGAATATGAAACAATGTACGTGCTTCCTGCTTCTCCATTGCACACGGTTTCGGATAAGCTTTAGCATAATCCTGAAACTTTCTCAGGACGATAGTATCGTGCATATGTCAAACTGAAGTTCAAATAAGTGCTTCTGGAATGAACACATCTAAAATAAGCAAATCGAAATAATACCTAAAATGACCACGCTACTCTTTGTACGATAGCCATGTCCTGTTTCTCGGTAGTTTATAAGGGAGCGTTTAAGTGTAACTAAAACTAACAGACGACTGGACACACAGACACATCCTGAAGTAAGGATCGTTTCTTTTCCTTTACTTTTTTAATGAAAGACATTTTAGTCTGGAGAATGAATACTTAGTAACTATATACGATGTGTACAAGCAGAGAAACGGAGAAAATAAAGAACTTCCTGTACACTTGGATAGATCCCAGCAGACAGTTCGTCACCTATTGAACGACAAGTCGCTGTTTTTCTTTTTCTTTTTTTTTTTTAAAAAAGCTTTTTATCATTTCCCTAAATACTTCTGTTGAATGTCTGGACTGTTCGTTTCAGTTGACTACTGCCGAATCTGTGCAGCGTCGGCAATGACCTAGACAATGACGGGAAGAAAAAACTTTCCCTTCTCTGCCATCACACTTCCACATAGACGTGGATAAGAGTAAGCTGACAGCTTATTCAAGTTTTGCGAGCCATATCATATAGGCGGACGGCTTAATTAGTTGATATGATAAGAGAGAGGCTGATTACGAACTTCGGGTCTTATCTGGGAGAGCGGCTGAGCTGACCAGGTGTCGATACGCCCTTCACCATTAACATAGGGCAAAACATTTTAAACATTTCTGCTGTACTTTACACTAGCGAAACAGTAACACGTTTCTCTGATAAAGTAATATTATTTTTGCCCTGCAGCCCAGAATGTTATACGATAAGACACAAATGGTTGCCTCTGGGTTTCGCTATTTGGATTATGTTTTAAAACAGTCTATTGAAATTATAGTCGCAGGCAACATTACAAATAAAACAGAAAAATGTAAAACCTCGAACCTGTTTTATCTGACATTAAAAAGTAACGGTCTTCGACTCGGCCAGCAGAATGTATCGACACTCAATAGCGAATCATCGTTTTTGCCAGCCTTCACTAGTGGGGCGCCGTATCTTCTCTTCCTTTAGAGGGCAGTGGCGACTGTTTTTGGCGCACGTGCTGTTCTTCTTCCGCAACGTAGCAAAAGAGCGCCGTTCACGGTATGAATCAGTTGTTGTAAACTTGAAGATAGTGGTCAGAAGAACAGAAATGTTTTGTGTCTATCGTAATGTCCACGTAATATAAAATATAAAATATTATTGGTTTTGGTATCTAACATTAAAATACTTCAATTAAATATGATACAATAATAAACATTTTGGTATTCGTTGGCTTGAAATATAAATTACATTCAGACTGCATTTGTTTACAGGCGCCTTTCGCACTGTAGCAGTCAAAGCAGTCAGCTAAGATACGAAGTCACATCTTGGTTCTAGCAGTTGCCTAAATCACAAACCTGCAGAACACCACAGTATTGAGGATAGTACTCAACAGAAAAAAGACATTATTGAACAACGATTACAATGCAGATTACTAGATACAATTAATTTACCTTAATTTTAATAACCCGTCTACATGCTTTACATAAATCACCAAGTGCCTGAGCGTTCTACACCAATCCGGTATCCATACAGTGTGTCCCAAGAGGAATGATCAGTATCCAATGATAGGACAGGGCCATCATTCGAAGCAAAAATATCAGCTAAACATGGACTCTAAAATGCATACCTAAAGTACTAGAAGCACTTTTTCCTCTTCGATACTATGAAACAAATCTCTCCTCCAGTGAACTCTTACGTTTGCATATTTCTGGAGGAGCCAGTAAGGATCAAAACAACAATGACTAATACACATGGGCTCTAAAATGCATAACTTGAGACCTATGAGCATTTCTTCAGTAGAAGATATGTGTTTTACAGTATCGAAGATTAAAGAGTGGTCATAGTCCTAAGGTATGGATTTGGAGCCCGTGTTTAGTACACTTTTTTTGCTTCCAATCATCGTTCCTGTCTTATCCCTGAATATTGGCCGTTCCCACTACGACATTCTGTATATTATGCATATTATACGTGCTTGATGAAATATGTCAACACTGTGTGCTGCTCGTATCAGTGTCGATAGCAGAAAGAGCGAAAACAGAAAACTCGTACATCGGCAATAGACAAATGATTCAAACAGCGGTGTGGTATGGAAAGTCCTAGTAGCTTCTGTGCTGCAAATATTAATTAATTGCTTTAGTTACTGCGCTAGATGTATGCATGCTCTGGCTGCAGACCCAACTAAATTATCAATACATATTTTTGAAAACATTTTGGGAAAACAGCGGATAATTTGACAATTGTAGTTAGGAAAACAGTCTAGGTCCCACAAATCACATTTTTTGGTGACCGGTTTTAGTCCAAAGGCCCGTACTCTGAAATATAGGATATTATAGAGGGAAATATAAACAATTAAATAAAAATATACGAAGTTGTGCGTAGAGACAGAACCACGGAGCAGGAACTGCAGAAATCTTCAGATGTTGTCAACTACCGGAGAAGCAAGTATGTGATATGGTTAATTGCGAAAGCTCCGTGCCCAAGATGTCCCCAAACGTCATTAGTAACCAACAGAACGAATGTGTTTTTGAATGCATAAGGAAAATCTTTCGCTACTAACTTAAAAATTATGTCTTAATAGTATTATAATTGCGATGCAATGAATTAAAACATAAAATAGCATACTTTAAGGAACAATAAGAATGTACAAGGCATCACTGGTTACTTTTTTTTTTTTTTGGTCATCAGTCTACTGACTGGTTTGATGCGGCCCACCACGAATTCCTTTCCTGTGCTAACCACTTCATCTCAGAGTAGCACTTGCAACCTACGTCCTCAATTATTTCCTTGACGTATTCCAATCTCTGTCTTCCTCTACAGTTTTTGCCCTCTACAGCTCTCTCTAGTACCATGGAAGTCATTCCCTCATGTCTTAGCAGATGTCCTATCATCCTCTCCCTTCTCCTTATCAGTGTTTTCCACATATTCCTTTCCTCTCCGATTCTGCGTAGAACCTCCTCATTCCTTACCTTATCTTTCCACCTAATTTTCAACATTCGTCTATAGCACCACATCTCAAATGCTTCGATTCTCTTCTGTTCCGGTTTTCCCACAGTCCATGTTTCACTACCATACAATGCTGTACTCCAGACGTACATCCTCAGAAATTTATTCCTCAAATTAAGGCCGGTATTTGATATTAGTAGACTTCTCTTGGCCAGAAATGCCTTTTTTGCCATAGCGAGTCTGCTTTTGATGTCCTCCTTGCTCCGTCCGTCACTGGTTATTTTACTGCCCAGGTAGCAGAATTCCTTAACTTCATTGACTTCGTGACCATCAATCCTGATGTTAAGTTTCTCGCTGTTCTCATTTCTACTACTTCTCATTGCCTTCTTCTTTCTCCGATTTACTCTCAAACCATACTGTGTACTCATTAGACTGTTCATTCCGTTCAGCAGATCATTTAATTCTTCTTCACATTCACTCAGGATAGCAATGTCATCAGCGAATCGTATCATTGATATCCTTTCACCTTGTATTTTAATTCCACTCCTGAACCTATCTTTTATTTCCATCATTGCTTCCTCGATATACAGATTGAAGAGTAGGGGCGAAAGGCTACAGCCTTGTCTTACACCCTTCTTAATACGAGCACTTCGTTCTTGATCGTCCACTCTTATTAGTCCCTCTTCGTTGTTGTACATATTGTATATGACCCGTCTCTCCCTATAGCTCACCCCTACTTTTTTCAGAATCTCGAACAGCTTGCACCATTTTATATTGTCGAACGCTTTTTCCAGGTCGACAAATCCTATGAAAGTGTCTTGATTTTTCTTTAGCCTTGCCTCCATTATTAGCCGTAACGTCAGAATTGCCTCTCTCGTCCCTTTACTTTTCCTAAAACCAAACTGATCGTCACCTAGCGCATTCTCAATTTTCTTTTCCATTCTTCTGTATATTATTCCTGTAAGCAGCTTCGATGTATGAGCTGTTAAGCTGATTGTGCGATAATTCTCGCACTTGTCAGCTCTTGCCGTCTTCGGAACTGTGTGGATGATGCTTTTCGGAAAGTCAGATGGTATGTCGCCAGACTCATATATTCTACACACCAACGTGAATAGTCGTTTTGTTGCCACTTCCCCCAATGATTTTAGAAATTCTGATGGAATGTTATCTATCCCTTCTGCCTTATTTGACCGTAAGTCCTCCAAAGCTCTTTTAAATTCCGATTCTAATACTGAGTCCCCTATCTCTTCTAAATCGACTCCTGTGTCTTCTTCTATCACATCAGACAAATCTTCACCCTCATAGAGGCTTTCAATGTATTCTTTCTACCTATCTGCTCTCTCCTCTGCATTTAACAATGGAATTCCAGTTGCACTATTAATGTTACCACCGTTGCTTTTAATGTCACCAAAGGTTGTTTTGACTTTCCTGTATGCTGAGTCTGTCCTTCCGACAATCATATCTTTTTCGATGTCTTCACATTTTTCCTGCAGCCATTTCTTCTTAACTTCCCTGCACTTCCGATTTATTTCATTCCTAAGCGACTTGTACTTCTGTATTCCTGATTTTCCCGGAACATGTTTGTACTTCCTCCTTTCATCAATGAACTGAAGTATTTCTTCTGTTACCCATGGTTTCTTCGCAGCTACCTTCTTTGTACCTATGTTTTACTTCCCATCTTCTGTGATGGCCCTTTTTAGAGATGTCCATTCCTCTTCAACTGTACTACCTACTGCGCTATTCCTTATTGCTGTATCTATAGCGTTAGAGAACATCAAACATATCTCGTCATTCCTTAGTACTTCCGTATCTCACTTCTTTGCGTATTGATTCTTCCTGACTAATGTCTTGAACTTCAGCCTACTCTTCATCACTACTGTATTGAGATCTGAGTCTATATCTGCTCCTGGGTACGCCTTACAATCCAGTATCTGATTTCGGAATCTCTGACTGACCATGATGTAATCTAATTGAAATCTTCCCGTATCTCCCGGCCTTTTCCAAGTATACCTCCTCCTCTTGTGATTCTTGAACAGGGTATTCGCTGTTACTAGCTGAAACTTGTTACAGAACTCAATTAGTCTTTCTCCTCTTTCATTCCTCGTCCCAAGCCCATATTCTCCTGTAACCTTTTCTTCTACTCCTTCCCCTACAACTGCATTCCAGTCGCCCATGACTATTAGATTTTCGTCCCCCTTTGCATACTGCATTACCCTTTCAATATCCTCATACACTTTCTCTATCTGTTCATCTTCAGCTTGCGACGTCGGCATGTATACCTGAACTATCGTTGTCGGTGTTGGTCTGCTGTCGATTCTGATCAGAACAACCCGGTCACTGAACTGTTCACAGTAACACACCCTCTGCCCTACCTTCCTATTCATAACGAATCCTACACCTGTTATACCATATTCTGCTGCTGTTGATATTACCCGATACTCATCTGACCAGAAATCCTTGTCTTCCTTCCACTTCACTTCACTGACCCCTACTATATCTAGATTGAGCCTTTGCATTTCCCTTTTCAGATTTTCTAGTTTCCCTACCACATTCAAGCTTCTGACATTCCACGCCCCGACTCGTAGAATGTTATCCTTTCGTTGATTATTCAATATTTTTCTCATGGTAACCTCCCCCTTGGCAGTCCCCTCCCGGAGATACGAATGGGAGACTATTCCGGAATCTTTTGCCAATGGAGAGATCATCATGACACTTCTTCAATTACAGGCCACATGTTCTGTGGATACACGTTACGTGTCTTTAATGCAGTGGTTTCCATTGCCTTCTGCATCCTCATGTCGTTGATTATTGCTGATTCTTCCGCCTTTATGGGCAATTTCCCACCCCTAGGACAAGAGAGTGCTCAGAACCTCTATCCGCTCCTCCGCCCTCTTTGACAAGGCAGTTGGCAGAATGAGGCTTCTTCTTATGCCGGAAGTCTTCGGCCGCCAATGCTGATTATTTATCAAAATTTAGGCAGTGACGAGGATCGAACCCGGGACCGAAGACGTTTTGATTATGAATCAAAGACGCTACCCCTAGACCACGGGTACTTAGCAACGTGAATTACGTGTCTCAAATTTTTTGTTAACACCTTGCTTATGGCATATAATTATATTTTCGGCTGTAAAACATAACATATTAAAACGAAAAATAATAAAGTAAGAGCCCAATAACGTCGTTACTGCGCTGCCCTCTACAGAACCATTTGCATGTACCCTGTGCTGCCGGTTACTTAACAGCGTGCTGCATCGGCAGCTATCAAAGATGTTACGATGTAATGAATTATGACGAAAAGAAATTAAAGACATTAGCTGCCTGTAGGCATTAATTTATATTAATGGGGAAGGTTGAAAATTTATACCGGACTGGGGTTCAAACCAAGGTCTCGTGCTTTCTAGGCTGATGCACTGACCACTACACCATCCGGACATAGTGATGACCACAACCACATGGACTACCCTAGTATGCCTGCCATCAGACCCAAATTCTAGGCTTAATTCACACACGGCTTTCCCGTGCTCATTAGCATCATTATTCGTTGCACCTCGCCGATTGCCATAAGAGATCAAACTTGGTGTGTATTTGCACTGCAGACTGTATGATTGACGCGGATTACTGTAAGCAAAAGACCTGTCCGGTATTCACGACGGGAACAAACCGAGATGGTGTTTCTGTACGACCAAGTACATCGAAATTGTCGCGAGATGGCGTGGCTATACCAAAAGGGATCCTCAGATACCAACCGCATCACACAACATTTCTAGCCATTTTTGGGCGTTTGTGCGATCGTGAGTCCTTTCACATAGACGTACGTGCAGGGAGATGGCGAACTGTGCATATACCAGATTTGGAGGACCAGATTCTAGAGGATATTGAGAGGAATTCTAGTACAATTCCCAGGCAAATGGCCTTCCAAAGTGGTGCAAGCCATAGTACGATTATGTGTATCTTACATGACAACCACTACTATGTCCGCCTCCGTAGCGCAGCGGTAGCGTTACCGCCTACCAAGCAAGAGGGCCCGGGTGAGATATCCGGCAGGGCACTGGGTATTGTGTGTCGTTCATCATCATTGACACGCAAGTCGCCGAAGTGGCGTCAACTAAAAAGACTTGCAATACGGCTGCCGAACCCCGAAGGGGATATCCCAGCCAATAACTGCCATACAATCATTTCATTATCGCTACTACCCCATCACCTGCAATCACATGGAGGCTACTTTGAACATCTTTTGTGACGCAGATGCTCTGTACTATTTTCTGCGCCGATTTCTTGTAGTTGCAATCCATCCATTTCCGACACGTATTCCAGTCTGGAATCAGTCCTTGCTGCTTCTCGGTTTTATTAATGTTCAGCTTGTATACTCTTCTGATCTGCACATGTTTGGATTGTGGAACCCATATTAGTACATATATTAAACACTTCAGCGGCCACCAGTGTGGAAACGCTTATGACACCGTGCTGATTGTGTACTGCTGAGTTACTACTTCCAGACCCCAAGTAGGCTGACCCACCTCACAACACTAAGACGGCTAAGCTGTATTTCATAAAGCACAGCACCATGCTCACCTGTGGCAGTTGCTGCTACAGTCCTCTTTTACCTTTGCGCGTTTATGACCAAGTATGGTTGGTGCACTACATTACCCTTTCCCACAGCAAGACATGGTCTGTTGGGTCGCCTTGAAACTGATATGTACTTGTACATCATGAAGTAACAATTTCTTTGGCGGCTGGCCCAGTTGGCTCTTCCGCTTTCAGTTCAGTTTTAGTCCTACCACTATTATTTTCTTATCCACAACTCACCCTGAACTGTGACAGTTTCTTCACGTCCTCCTCTAACTCATCTACACTATTTCTTAACCTGCATTTACGATTTCCTCTCTTGCCTCCTAGGCTCTGGGGTTTGAACAGTATCTGGTTCCGTCCACCATTTCATGTTTCGTTCTGTGGTCCTTAGCATTTACGCAGTGATTCGCACAGCCTGCTAGATTATGGGCTTATGTAAGTATTGCATTACCTCTGGTCTAAAAGTCCGATCTAGGACAGTCAAATTTGTGTTTGGTAGTGTAAGTAGGCAGTTTAGGTTTTCTTATTGGTAACGCCACGTAGCGCTCTGTATGAAAATCACTGAATGTGCTGTGTGCAGTCTGTGGCTGGTTTACATTGTTGTTAGCTATTGTAGTGTTGGGCTGTTGGCTGTTAACAGCGCGTAGCTTTGCGCAGTTGGAGGTGAGCCGACAGCAGTGGTGGATGTGGGGAAGTGAGATGGCGAATTTTTGAGAGCGGATGATCTGGACGTGTGTCCATCAGAGACAGTACATTTGTAAGACTGGATGTCATGAACTGCTATATATATTATGACTTTTGAACACTGTTAAGCTGGCAGTAGTGGCGCTAGCCGTATTGCAGTAGTTTGAGTAACGAAGATTTTTGTGAGGTAAGTGATTTGTGAAACTTATAGGTTAATGTCTGTCAGGGCCATTCTTTTGTAGGGATTTTTTAAAGTCAGATTGCGTTGCGCTAAAAATATTGTCTGTCAGTTTGTGCACAGTCATCTATAATTGTTCTAAGGGGACGTTTCAGTAGCATGTCTTTAATCACTTCTGGCCAATACAACTGAGGCCGAGAAATACTCAGCTGTGTCATTGCTGAGACTGTGACAGGTAGCTGGAACGCAGATCTCACTATTTCACTTAGCGTCCCATTTATCAACAGTCCACTCCCGTCCAGTACTACCCTTTTTACTGTCGTAAGCTTCGCTTACTCGTAGCAGCCGCTTACTGCTGTTACTTTATTACAGACAGAGTACAGTCAGTGCAGCTCAAATTACTGGAAGTGCAAGCCAGGCTTCATTACTTCTTCCATACTGCCTTTCCCTTCTTTCTGTTCCAACAACAATTTCACTGTGCATGAGCTCTGGCCTTCTCTCTCTACCCTGTTTGCATATACTGTGACCTTCACCACTATAATGTGTCTGCAACTCTGCTCCCTTTATTTCTGAATGCCTGCTTTCATCCTACGACAGGGATTTCTATTACCATTTCCTCCCCCTCCTCCAAATCCCTGTTCCTCTGGAGCATTTCATTTTGCTTTCACTATAACAGTATATTTCACTTGCACCCAATAAACAAAATACTAGAAAATAAATCTTTTCTTCTTTTTCCTAGGCCTTAACACATACAGGCCTCATCACCTTGGTTCGTCCTTATCGCTTTGCTTGCCTCTCCACACCTTCCTTTACCCTTCCTTTTTCTGCCCCACTTCACAACTCCAAGAATAACATCCAGACTTCCCAGAAAAGGCTTCAAACGTCAAACATGTACAAACATCATCATTGCAGGTAACTGGATCTTGGCGTTTACTTGTGACAGTTTCTACAACATGATACGGTGCCCGATATCTCTTAACGAAATGCCTCTCTCCCCCTATGGAGTATGTAGGGACGACAACATGCACATTGTAATGTGGCATTCTTGTTGTGCAGTTCACTGCCTCCTATTGCTTCTGTACTGCATTCATGTTAGCTCTGCTCACCCTGTGCCATACTTGTTTTATCACTAAAGCAAATTCTTTAATAGGTTACCTCATCTTGTCCTTAGCGCCTTTTATTACGTTGAGTGGTGACGGTATCTTATGGAGTAAGCCAGTGTTGGTGATTTGTTTCGTGTTCAATTCTGCGATGACACATATTCAGTTGATACCCCAACTGTGTCCACACAGTATCGTAGCATTTTCCTTAATAGTCTATGAACCCTTTCCAATCTTCCATTAGCTTTTAGCTGTAGGAGATTAGTTCTCATTTTGTTTGGTCACAGCAGCCAACAAAACTCTTTGAAGAAATTCGACATTAAGTAGGTTCCCTGATCAGGTTTCGTATAGAAACCATTTCCACATTACAATGATCAATAATTGTAAGCACAAACTTGTTTCCTTTAGATGTTTCGCTGGAAGGACAGAAGACATCGATCCCAAGTAACTGAAACAGTGCATACTCTCTTTCGACACGAACCCACCCTCTGTGCATACTGTATACAATTCTGTACGTATTGATCCACGTACATGTTTCTCTTCTTCCACCAGTACCACTCTGATAGACTTCCGGTGATAGATCTCCTACCCCCATGACCCGTTAACATGTGATCATGTCCCCCCTTCAATACATTTCTTCTCAAATTTGCTGGCATCACTACTCGTTGTCCCAACACAGTTTCTCTGCGTAATAATCCGTGATGTACACAATACTAAGATTGCTAATGAAAAACAGTTTCTCTGCGTAATAATCCATGATGTACACAATACTACGATTGCTAATGAAAAACATTTGTCATGAAAAACATTTGTCATGAAAAACATTTGTAATGAAAAACATTTGTCATCCATCCTCTGCACTACTTGCCATTCCATTTATTCATTACTACATTCCTACTTGCAATGCCAATGGTTTTCCACCTAATCTGTCTGCATTCCCATGCTTTTTCTCAGGTCTGCTTAGCCCATCATAATCCAACTCATTCAATTGTGTAGCCCAATCTTCTAGATGGATCCATCAACCACAGCAACGATTTCAATGCTGCATGGTACTTTATGACTCGAAATTTCATCCCATAGCGATAACGCTAAAAGTGATTTCATCAATAAGACAGTTTCATTTTCCATCGTCGAGTAGTCCTGTCCTGGAAAATTCATCAGTCTCGATGCATAGGCTACAAGATATTCCATGACCTCAACTTCTTGACACAAAACATGCATGGTTGGATGCATCACATCAAAGAATGATCTCCTTGTTGAATTTAGGAAGCACCAAAACTGTACTTCCTGTCGAAAATTCATTCAGCTTCTCAAATGCATCCTCACAATCCCATGTCTACAGAATCTTCTAACCTCTCTTCAATAATTGCTTGAATGCTGTGACAATATTCACAAATCCTTTTACGAACCTCCAATAGTAATTTTTGGCTCCAAGAAACGATGGCTGTTCCTTCACTGATTCAGGTACAGGAAATTCAGATACGGCCTTCACTAACTTCAGATTTGTAAGTACCGCATCTTAACTAATTATGTGGCCAGGATACACCACCTCTTTTCACACAAGAATACATTTGTCATTACTCAACATCAAATTTCCTTTCTTCAACCTCGAGAATACCTCCCTTAAGTGTTGTTTGTGCTGCTCTAACAATAAGTCAATACAAAGGCAATTATATCACCCAGATATACCAAACACTGTTTTAAATCTCTTAAGACCCTATCTAACGATCTCTGAAACTTTCCAGTTAGTTTTTTCAATCCAAAAGTTATCCTCCTGAACTGATAATGTCCCAACAGTGAAGAAAACATTATCGTTAGCTAGTGTTCCAGAACCACTTCTAGCTGAACATAACCAGTTTTCAAGTCAGTTGTCGAAAACCATTGACACTGTCCCAGATAGTCTACAGTTTCCAAAACGTTTGGCAAAGTTACAGTCTTGGCATTCAGGTGTCGCTAACAGCAACAGAGCCTCTGTTTTTGTGATCCAACCAATTATTTTTTTGGCACGACAGTTCCTGCACCATATGTGCTATTGCTTTCCTCAATAATCCCATCCTCCAGCTGTTGATTAATGAACTCCTATATAATCGGCTGTGAATACCATGGTACTCTGTATTGTTTGTGCTACACTAGTGATTCACTTTCCATTGATATCCAGTGCTGTGTAATATGCGTTGCTGCAGCAGCCCTCTTGGAAAAAACATATCTTTAAACTTCACCAGCAGTTCCTCCATTTGCTTCTTATAATACCCCTTCACATGCTTCATTTTTCCTCGTAATGCAGTTTCAGCGATATCTGACGATTGCCATTGGCTGTCACGTATTAAGTCTCACGCTTCCTCATGCTAGCAATTAACAACCCTTTCGTTTAAGTTAAATCCTTGTAGTTAAAATTATCTATGATTACCGGTACAACTTTTTGCTAGTTCGTCTCTTACATGCAAACAGAACTTCTTTTCTGAACAACCTGCCGGATACAATACTTCATTTGTTTCTAATGGTTCCACCACATACATCTCGACAAGGGCGTTAAACTCAGCATTAATGCAAACCGATTTCCCAGCACCCTTGGCAACACAATCATGTGAATCGAGCCTTAGTGCAATAGTTCGCTGTGTAATTGGATTGTCACACGTTATACACTCCCCTCATGACAGACCTACACTGGTAAGAGCTTCACTTAACTTTAACATCGTTCCATCCAGTTCCACCATGTATTGCTGAATGTCGATTTTGGAACTATGCTTTTGCCAGAAATCGAGCTCCAGAAACATGTTAGCCCTCACTTATATGTGGCACTATTTCTGCACACTGACAGAACTGAACTGGCGACAAACAGAAATCTATGTCCAATGACCCCAATCACCTCCCACACTCCCTGTAATCCATATTTGGTGGGCTCCACTGTTTCTGATTCACCAGAAGCCTACTTGTTACTGACACATGTGCCACTCTGTCCAATAACATCCTGTAAGTCTTCTCTCCTACAACTCCTTTCACTACAAAACACATACACCTTCACAGAGTCTAATACCGAGCGAGGTGGCGCAGTGGTTAGACACTGGACTCGCATTCGGGAGGACGACGGTTCAATCCCGTCTCCAGCCATCCTGATTTAGGTTTTCCGTGATTTCCCTAAATCGTTTCAGGCAAATGCCGGGATGGTTCCTTTCAAAGTGCACGGCCGATTTCCTTCCCCATCCTTCCCTAACCCGAGCTAGCGCTCCGTCTCTAATGACCTCGTTGTCGACGGGACGTTAAACAACACTAACCTAACCTAACCTAACCAACAGAGTCTAATTTTAATAGGAATGGCCGTAGGTGGACTTCGGGTTCCCTCTCGCGTTTGATGCCTGTTTTTTTCCCCAGTTCACTACTTTTGAAACCACTGATACCATTATATAGGCCTCTGTATTTACTTCCATTGTTCTGTATCTAGCGACATTGCCTCTGCACCCTTCCCATACGACAAAGCCCGTAACTTGTTATATCATCTGAAAATGCATCCCGTCTGCCTTGTAATCTAGTCGACACATCTCTTTCCTCGCATTCTACCGCTATTGTAACAATTGACACAAAATTTACCGAAACTCCTGTTAGTAATCTTATTAAAATTTCTGAAGGCAGCCCTTTTAAAAATTCGTCAAGTGTCCTTTGCTCAGCCTCCTACAATATTACTCTATTCACTACTACGTCCTGTCCAAACCTAGAAGCCTGGTAACGAGCATCACAGATTGTCGGCTAATACGTGCTGGTGTCGTGAGCATCTGAGAAATATAGTTACAAGTCGACGAAACCACGAGTTGATAGCAATTCGCTTATTGCGCACGCCTCATCATCACAGAAAGTTGCTACCGCGAGGTTGCCGCTCCGTAAAACAGGATAGGCATCATTCTCGCCGCATAGTGCTAATTGGTGCAGGCAGAAGTATTTCGGAGCACACCATCCAGTGCACATTGTTGAATACGGGAGTCCGCAGCAGATGACCTCTACGTATTCCTTGTTGACCCAATGACATCGTCAGTTACGATTGGCATAGACACTATGGGTCGATGGAGAGCTGTCGCCTGGTCTTCTGAATCGCATTTCCTGTTTCACCAGGTTCAGGTGAGTTGTCATCCAGGCTAATATGCCCCAGACATTCACAGTTCCACGGACACAGGCCGATGGGGGCGCTTTTACGCTGCGGTGGAGATTCACCTGGTCTTCCGTGGAGCCTGCGGTACTAATCGAAGGAAAAGTTACAGCCATCAAGTACGTGAATATTTTTGCGAAACACCTGCATCTCTTCAGACAAATGCCTTAGAGAATAGCATGATAACTGTCCGTATCACAAGGCCAGAATTGCGCTACGTTTTGATGAACATGATAGTGAATTCACATTGATGTCTTGGCCATCAAATTCTCCTGGTCTAAAACGCATGGAACATATCTGCGATGCTGTCGGTCGGCAGTACCGCACCCGCTAAACACCAGCCTGCAATTTATGGGAACTGCGAGTCCTGTGTGCAGATATCTGGTGCCTTATTCCTCCTGAAACCTACCGAGGGCTTGCTGAATCCATGATACGCTTAGTCGCTGATGCATTGCAAGTTATTAAGGAAGTAGTCATAATGCGTCGGCTCCTCATTGTATACAGGGAGCTCTACAATTTCCCTTACAAAGTTCAGACAATGGCTCTGAGCACTATGGGACTTAACATCTATGGTCATCAGTCCCCTAGAACTTAGAACTACTTAAACCTAACTAACCTAAGGACAGCACACAACACCCAGTCATCACGAGGCAGAGAAAATCCCTGACCCCGCCGGGAATCGAACCCGGGAACCCGGGCGTGGGAAGCGAGAACGCTACCGCACGACCACGAGCTGCGGACAAAGTTCAGACATTTGTGGAGGGTTCTGAGTAGACAAAATTTGGGACTGGGGCCCATGTCCGGAAACGTACCATTTCCATGCTACAGCCGTTTGAAAACAAGTTTGCTGTGTAGGTATGCAACAGGGTAATCATGGTTGGTGGAGGGGGCGGGGGGACGTAAAGGGATGGATGCTTATATAGGATCGGCTGATGTCATTTGATGTCTATCCGATCTCTATGACGTGGTTCGACTCTATGTGTTAGAGCTACGTGGCTGAGTACACGTTTGCACGACATGATCTTCCTGTATGGCGAAGCTCACGGTCGTGGAAGAGCTGGTCTTCGTCTTTATCAGGATCGTTACCCACAACGTCCGACTTCCTCGCATACCGTTTCCGCAACAGTTACGCAACAGCTTCGAGAAAGCGGTACCTTCAGTCTGCAGGCGTGACTGTGGTGCTCCAAGGAGAACCCGCACACCCGAATTGGAAGAAGCGGTACTGCATGACGTTGAAGTGAACCCCGTGCAATGAAAGTTGGTCCTACCACCGTCTAGTATTTTCTGTGATACAAGAAACTACTTCCACACCACCTCCAAAGGATACAGTCAATAATGAAAGCCGATTTCGCACCACGCATTTTTTGCACACAGTTTCTTCGCTACTGCATCAACTAGCCCCTGATATTTCCCTTGCGCATTATCTTCACAAATATATCTAAAGTTACTAGGGATTGTGTTCTCAGTTCTCTAAACAGCCGTGTCTGGGCAGACGAAAACCCACATGCCACCATGTCCGTGGATTCCAACACAGATTTGGTATCAATATGTGGGCCGGTATTCTGGATGCCAATATGATTGGACCATACATGCTTCCATCCAAGCTCACGTGTCACATCTACTTGACCTTCCTACAACAAGTGTTGGGCGTGTTGTTTGATGCAGTGCCACTTAACGACCGTCAAGACATGTGGTTTCAGCATGAGGACGCACCTCTTCACATTTCACGTCATGTCCGGGACCATCTGGAGCAAGGACAGATGGATAAGCTGAGGTGTTTCAGTTGCATGAACTCCACGATCGCCAGCCGGGGTGGCCGAGCGGTTCCAGGCGCTACAGTCTGGAACCGCGCGACCGCTACGGTCGCAGGTTCGAATCCTGTTTCGGGCATGGATGTTTGTGATGTCCTTAGGTTAGTTAGGTTTAAGTAGTTCTAAGTTCTAGGCGACTGATGACCTCCAGTGCTCAAAGCGATTTGAACCATTTTTTGACTCCACGATCACCATATTTGACACCATTGAAGTTTTTCATTTGGGGTCGAGTGTAGAGTTTGGTTTATGAAACTCCTGTAGTGATGGAAGAAGATCTGGTGCCATGAGTTTTGGTCGCTGCAGGACAGATTGTAGAATCACAAGATGTGATGGAGCGTGGTTACCTAAACATCATTCGTTGGTAGAAAGTGTGTACAGAACTTGGTGGTCGTCCCATACAACATTACTTGTAGTGAATCAAAATACTAACTCTCATTCGAAAAGGACGTTAACGGCTTAACCGTAAACAACAGTGCTCGTGAAAACTGGTTAAGTATCTTTTTAGATTCTCTGGTTATTAATTAGTAGAATTGTAAAACAAGTGATGCACGTATTGGGTCAAGAGGAATATACAGCTCCCTGTGTAAGTTACCTTTGACAGTCCTCTCAATTTCATCTGCATAGGGTAACTTCAAAGAATTTTGATGCCATCGCCAGCATTTCTAAGTAAATCGGTCAATGCTGTTACCTTACGTTACAATGTACATTGTGATGTCGCTTTGATGTTTTTGCGCCTTCCGATGCCTGTTATTTCTAGTCATTTCGGAAACCACATCATTGCTCAGAACCTCATGCATAACATCAGCGTCACATTAAAAACAAAAATTTT
This sequence comes from Schistocerca nitens, assembly GCF_023898315.1. NCBI lineage: Eukaryota > Metazoa > Arthropoda > Insecta > Orthoptera > Acrididae > Schistocerca > Schistocerca nitens. The sequence continues at coordinate 180,607,266 of NC_064622.1, read as the reverse complement.
TTCCGCATCTTCTGTGACGAGCTCAATAATTATATATAGAAGTATATTTTTCTAAACAAGAAGCTTGTGCCACGCATAATCAGACGGGCAATCTGTAATCAAAGAGTTTTTTGTGATAATAAAGCGTAACAATGAATTTAATCTCATTGGTGCATGGAAGCGGGCACTGACTCTAAGGGAAATTTGCCGAGTTACTTATGCTCGACGGTCGCCACTAGCATCGCAGACATGGACACGATCTCTGGCACCATGTCGACAGTGAGCTTTTCCTGACGATGACGACTGTGATTAAAGTTCAAACCATGATTTTTTGCTCTAATTTACGCAGCAACAATATCAATAACTTTTAACACAAGAATGGCGTCGTGAGAAACATCGTTCTCAAATATAACATCAAAGTTCAACAAAAATAACAATTCAATCTCAACGAGCCAGTTACTTTATTCCTGTAATTGTAACAGTTGTAACGTAAACAAAATTAACTTTTCCACAGGTAGTTGTCAACTACCAAAAACCTACTTTAACTTTCATATTTCATAATTTATGGTTGTTTATTTCTTTTTCATTTTGTTATTCACTGAGATTCATTGACGTCTAGAACACTATAATACATGATGTTTGCAAATTATTTGTACAGAACTAACCTTTCATTGTCAAAAAGGTAAGTAACTTGCAGAAACCTTTGACAGAGCAGGGAATGCAGTGTACCTCTAACTTTCATTTACGAATGTTCAGTGTCATTACGTCATGTAAAACGACAAATGTCTCATCTGTAATCAGTTTCATGCCAAACCCTATGAAGTAAGTCCTGATGCGTGGTTCCAAGTGCTTGTGTTATCCGCTGTTACAGCTCATTGACGTTTCCCAGAAGCGGAGGGACAACGGCTCTGTCTTTAGTGTAATCCTGTACACAGACGGCCATTGGGGTTGAATCAGGTGATCGTGAGGGCCAGGATATTGCTCCACGACGTCGAGTCCACGGGGATACGCGACAACTTCATGATGACAAAGTAGTGGCACGCCGTCTTGGTGAAAAATAATCCCCGTTGTAGTTGAGGCATTAGGTAATGTTCAAGCGTGTCCAAGTACGAAATGCCACTTACAGCTTACTCGGCAAAAGAGAAAGGACTGTAAATCTTGTTACAGCTTACAGCATAAAAAAAGGAAAGAAAAAGCTTTAGGCGAATCCCATACATATTTGATTATGCGGCGTAGTTTCTGCAATTAATAACAGTTTGTCTTTGAAATGGTGTCTTGCGATATTTAGCTTTGAAGAATCTCTGAACTGTTGAAGCGAATTTTGATTCATGAAATCATGAACAACACTGCGCAAGCTCTGCACTTTTATACGATTCGATAATGGCTGTTGCAGAAACTCATTAGCGCAGGACACCTAGCAGGAACGTGAGGAACTAATAGTCAGGCGGGAATAAAAGCTGAAGATGAACTGCATTCAGTGCTGTATCAAATATTTCTGCAAGTTTCACGATTGAAAGTTATTTATGTATAACTAATTTATAAACACTCTGTATTACTTTAAATTAGTTATTCATTATCAGTTTTTGGGCTTCTAACTTCACCAAAAGCTTACTACAATTTTCATGTATCATAATTTATAGATAATTACACATCCTCTTGTTTTTATTAGCGATTTACATTAACTGACTTCCAGAATATTATATCGTTACTGTTCTTTAGCTACTAACTTTCATTTCTTGACTGTATAGCTTCAGATTTATAGTTAGAGAGTTGGATGATTTGGGAGAGGGGGCCAAATAGCGAGGTCATCGGTCCCACCGAAGTGTGCGGGAGGAAGTCGGCCGTGCCCCTTCAATGGAACCATCCCGGCATATGCCCGACGAGATTCAGAGAAATCATGGAAAACCTAAATCACACTCGTCCTCCCGAATGCGAGTCCATTGTGCTATCCATTGCATCACCTCGCTCGGTTTTAGAGAGCTCAGAAAATCTGTGTGTATCAGTTTTCTTGTAGATAAAAAAAGGATTCGTATTTGCCCAGGTTTTTACACGCTTTGTCCTACTGCGCTTTGGGAACAAAGTACTTCTTTCGTTAACATACAGGGAAGGTGAGCCTTCGCGTTTATGTTGTCACACACGGCACACATGAATATCGGGCAGGGCCTCGTGCGCAGTTCTCCCATCTGTTTTTACCCCGGCGCGACATATAGCAGCTGGCAGTCTGCTCGGAGTGTTACCACCTCACCTTCTTCCCGGCGTGGCGGTTTACACAGGCTCACCCGCCATGCAGGGACAGCCAGAGGTTTTTCCGACTGCGAGCAAATCCACCTTCGCACTGTGTGTCTGCTGCTGTCGGCCCTTAAATGCCACATTCTCTCCGCCCTCCACGTATATGCTTCACCGCAGGAAACACGGCCCACGCATAGCGGCTTTTTTCATTCATTCCGGACGAGGTACCATGTGTCTCGCCGTATTCTCGCGTACGAATATCGTGATCTGCGACCGGAAGTAAGACCATCTGTTGTCCACGAGTCACTGTATGGTGCACTGCGAAGGATGCGTCGTGCGAGTCTCATCTGATCCTCCTTACATGGACGATTCGTTGGAAAAACTACTCTCTGTGCCCTTCTTAGTCTGTTATTACACTACTGCAGCTTTTCGCAGTATGTGTGTTGTATGACAAACAATGTGTCTTTTCGAGTATCGCCATAGGTGCAAATAAACTGAAAACGTATGTTTCCGTGCTGAGTTTTGCCAATGTACAAGGGCCGTTTGGAAAGTAAGGTCCGATAGGTCGCTAAATGAAAACGATAGTGAAAATACGATGAAGCTTTGTAGAGATGTATTTGTCAGTGTCTCTGGTATGCATGTCGATCGCGTGCCGCCATTCTTTTATGTTGTGAGCACACAGTGAAGACGTAAGATGTCTGTAACATCAGCGTGTCCCACCAAGTATGGGGGCTCGCTACGCGGTTTCGCCTGATTTCATGCAACCCCACATAACGTACCTATCATGCATTTGCTTCTTCATTACAATTCATGGCAGCACACTGGAGGGGCAACGAAGAAGCTCCTGCACCGTTTTCGATGCGAAGTCTTTGATCGTCCACCATACAGACCGGACGTGGTTCACTCTGATTTTCATCTCTGCTCACTTGAACCGCTGGTTACGAAGACATCGTTTTGGCACAGACAAAGAAGTGCAGACCAGCGTAGAGAAGTGGCGGAAAAATGCAGGCGACTGCCTTCTATGGTAGTGGTATTCGAATGTTAGTAGAACGCTATGTCTATGTCGAAGCGGCGACTACATAGCGAAGTAGCTGGAAGGTGTAGCAGCCTGTTTCAAACAAAACATTTTAGATTTTTACTGTGGTTTCCATTTCGCGACCGATTGGACCTAACTTTCCGAATAGCCTCGTACCTTGCAGCTGTAACAGTTCTGAAAGCTAAATTAGCGGAAGGTTGGGAAATGGCGTATACCTAACTTTTTTCGAAATTATAATATTTTAAAGGTTGGTTTGGGACATTTTTCTCTATAAATAATAGTATGGTGCCGGCCGGTGTGACCGAGCGGCTCTAGGCGCTTCAGTCTGGAACTGCGCGACTGCTAAGGTCGCAGGTTCGAATCCTGCCTCGGGCATGGATGTGTGTGATGTCCTTAGGTTAGTTAGGTTTACGTAGTTCTAAGTCTAGGGGACTGATGACCTCAGATGTTAAGTCCCATTGTGCTCAGAGCCATTTGAACCATTTTCAATAGTATGGTACATTTCTTAACGGAATAATAGTACTCGATGTCATGGAAATACGTCTTAGTTGAATTTGTAATGTTTTCCACTCCTAGCATTTTCATCATTTAAATTTCTGGAGGGTTATATCGGCTTGAAAATGTAAATTGTACAATATTGGTTGTCGCTGGTGTGGTTTTCAATCAGCTACGTCCTTATGAATCTGCTTAGTGTATTCATTTCTTCATCTCCCACATGCCCCTTCATGTCCCAGAATGTGTCCAACAACGTATCCCTTCTTTTATTAAAAATTTTCTTTTTATCCAATTCTGTTAAGTACCGCCACAATAATTAAGTGATCTATCTATAAAATCTTCAGAATTTTTCTGCAGCATCACATTTCAAAAGCTTCTCTTCTCCTTTTGTCTCAATTGTTCAGGCTTATCTATGTTTCACTTCCACACAAGGCTACATTCCATACAAATACTTTCAGAAAAGACTTCCCAACACTTAAATCTATATTCGATGTTAACAAATTTATCTTCTTCAGAAATACTTTTCTTGCCTTTGTCAGTCTATATTTTATGTCCTCTCCAGCTAGCCCATCATCAGTTATTTTGCTGCACAAAGAGCAACACTCATATATTACTTGAAGTGTCTCGTTTCCCTCTGCATATCTTGATTTAATTCGACTACATGCGATGATCATTGTTTTGATTTTGTTGGTGTTTATCTTGTATCCTCCTTTCAAGTCACTGTCAATTCGTTCAACTGCTCCTCCAAGTCCTTTGCTGTTCCTGACAGAACTGCAATGTCATCAGCAAGCCTTAACGTTTTTATATCTTCTCCACGAACTTTGATTTCTTCTTCAAATTTTCCTTTGGCTTGGTTTACTAATACCACAATGTACAGACTGATCTGGATAGGCTACAATCCTGTCTCACTACCTTCTCAACCACTGCTTCCCTAAAATGCCCCTCGACTCATACTGCCGTCTGGTTGCTGTACGAGTTGTAAAGAGCCTTTCGCTACCTGTATTTTGTCAGGGCTACCTTCAGAATTTCAAAGAGAGTATTCCAGCCAACACTGCCAAACGCTTTCTCTTAGTTCACAAATGCTAAAAAACAAAGGAGGCTTGTTTTCCCTTAACCTATCTTCTCAGATACGTCACAGGATCAGTACTGCCTTGCGTGCTCCTACAGCTCAGATCGCGTTTACTGGTTTTTAAATTCTTATGCAAAGAATTCGATTTGGTATTTGGCAACCATGAGTTCCCAAACTGATAGTTCGTTAATATTCACACTGCACCTGCTTTGTTGCGAATTATTACATTCTTCTTGAAGTCTGAGGGTATTTCGCTTGTCTCGTACATCCCAGATGGAAGATTTTTGTCATGCCTCGCTCTCCTAAGGCAATGAGTAGTCCTGACGGAATGCCGTCGACTCCAAGGGCCTCGGTTGGTGTTGCAATAAGTTTAAATTGGATAGTAAATCTTTATAATCTCAAACATGTCCGTACATGTGTTCAGGCCAGAAAGGGTGCAATTTTGTATTGGTAGATAGGACCAGAATGCCAAATTCTTCGTAAATTTGGCGCTTTCGCAATCACTGAAGTAATATAACACACCTTCTCAACCCTTGAAGCTTCATTTCGTTTCTTCCTCATCTTCTGAGTGCTTATTTTGTTTTTTATTTTTTTTTATTTTTGTATTCATTGAAGATGCAGCTGATGGCGACTTCCAAATTCCTTATCTAGTTCATCTACGTCGATACTCTGCAAATCACATTTAAGGGCCTGGCAGAGGGTTCATAGAACCACCTTCACAATTCTCTATTATTACAATCTCGTACTACAGCGCGCGGAAAGAATGAACACCTGTATCTTTCCGTAAGAGCTATTATTTCCCTTATTTTATCGTGGTGATCGTTCCGCCCTATGTAGCTTGTTGTCAACAAAATATTTTCGCATTCGGAGGAGAAAGTTGGTGATTGGAATTTTGTGAGAAGATTCCGTCGCAACGAAAAAACGCCTTTCTTTTAACGATTTCCAGCCTAAATCCTGTATCATTTCTGTGACACTCACTCGCATATTTCGCGATAATACAAACCGTGCTGCCTTTCGTTGAACTTTTTCGATGTACTCCGTCAGTCCTACCTGGTAAGGATCCCACACCACGCAGCAGTATTCTAAAAGAGGACGGACAAGCGTAGTGTAGGCAGTTCCCTTAGCAGATATGTTATATTTTCTAAGTGTCCTGTCAATAAAACGCAGCCTTTGGTTAGCCCTCCCCACAATATTTTCTATGTGTTCTTTCCAATTTAAGTTGTTCGTAATTGTAATACCTATGTTGTTGTTGTTGTGGTCTTCAGTCCTGAGACTGGTTTGATGCAGCTCTCCTTGCTACTCTATCCTGTGCAAGCTTCTTCATCTCCCAGTACCTACTGCAACCTACATCCTTCTGAATCTGCTTAGTGTATTGATCTCTTGGTCTCCCTCTACGATTTTTACCATCCACGCTACCCTCCAATGCTAAATTTGTGATCCCTTGATGCCTCAAAACATGTCCTACCAACCGATCCCTTCTTCTAGTCAAGTTGTGCCACAAACTTCTCTTCTCCCCAATCCTATTCAATACCTCCTAATTAGTTACGTGATCTACCCAGCATTCTTCTGTAGCACCACATTTCGAAAGCTTCTATTCTCTTCTTGTCCAAACTACTTATCGTCCATGTTTCACTTCCATACATGGCTACACTCCATACAAATACTTTCAGAAACGACTTCCTGACACTTAAATCTATACTCGATGTTAACAAATTTCTCTTCTTCAGAAACGATTTCCTTGCCATTGCCAGTCTACATTTTATATCCTCTCTACTTCGACCATCATCAGTTATTTTACTCCCTAAATAGCAAAACTCCTTTACTACTTTAAGTGTCTCATTTCCTAATCTAACCCCCTCAGCATTACCCGATTTAATTTGACTACATTCCATTATCCTCGTTTTGCTTTTGTTGATGTTCATCTCATATCCTCCTTTCAAGACACTGTCCATTCCGTTCAACTGCTCTTCCAAGTCCTTTGCTGTCTCTGACAGAATTACAATGTCATCGGCGAACCTCAAAGTTTTTACTTCTTCTCCATGAATTTTAATACCTACTCCGAATTTTTCTTTTGTTTCCTTTACTGCTTGCTCAATATACAGATTGAATAACATCGGGGAGAGGCTACAACCCTGTCTCACTCCTTTCCCAACCACTGCTTCCCTTTCATGCCCCTCGACTTGTAACGACAACTGTACATATAATAATTTTTTTCTTTATGAATTTCGATAAATTAGTGTGAAAAATGTTTGATTTATTTCTTTCTCTTTTCGTGTCGTGTTAAAGAAACAGTGAGCAACTTTTGTAATGAATATTATTATTTATGTTAGATTTCAAATAATGTGATAATCAAAAGAAAGTTTACTTAATGTTAAAACTATTGTAAGATGTGAATATTGTAATTTAAACACTTGGTCCATACGTAGGTAATGCAGTAGGATATGTGTAGTAGAAAACCTGTGGTGAATACCCTACCTGTAGGGGAGCGGGAAAAGGCGAGCGCGGGAAAACGCACACTGGGCGCGGTTCGGCACAACGGGCTCAGTCAGTCAGTCGGAGGCGAGCAACAGTAAGAGTCGGAGTGGTGAATTGGTCAAAGGAACACGTACCGTACCGAGGCGGCTACCCAGGAAAAGTGGATTCCATTGAGCCTCGGATGCACCTATTCCGATGACTACTTGGCATGGCTATATTCTGAGGCACAAAGTTGGAAAGATTACGACGCTAAGAAGATGGAAAGTGCCGATGTAGTGTGAGCCTAAGCCGTGCTTGTATGTGTGCCGTGCTGCCCGCTACCTCGCTGCCCGCCAACCGCCGCACCGACTTGCACAGGTCAAACATTTATTTCATCTTTAGAAGTGTATCTGTGTGTACCAGTGTCGAAACTGTTTCTAATTGTTCAATAATAACGTGACTTTTACCAGAATTGCTTTAGCCATGACTTATCCTGATCACTGACCTAGACAGGATCCTTACCTCGTATTGTGCAACCCGAGTATCCTGAACTGAAAATCTAAAATCAGTGTTAATAAGAATTATCAGTAGATCTCTCTATGCTATAAAGAAGTTTAAAAAGTCTATGTGTTATTGCAAATGTTGGTAAGGAACAAGAGTATGACTAACTTGGAAGAGAGTTTTTTGAATTGAGTTAGCGATGTTATTTAATTAATTTGAGACAGAACTAATGACAGTTAAATTATTCGAAGTAAGACAAAAGAGTAGTTATCCATAAATAGATAATTTTGAGTGTTAATTTGCCTTTTAAGACTTAACAGTTTCAGTATAACGACCATAACAGTTTCAGGGCCCCCCCTCTTCTCTTGTCCATTCTTTCAAATCTTGAAATATGTTGATCAGATTTCACCAGTAAAGTTAAGTTCTATATTAATCCTAAGTGTATTAGTGTTGTTTTCCAATTTTAATAGTGACATTGTATGTGTGCTTTCAAAACTGCTTACTCTAGGAAAATGTATGCCCGAATTCAGTCTGATCAATATACAGAATGCAGTTCGTAGTAATCATTGCTGTGTGGTGTTGTGTAAATTTAGCTCGTCTAAATTAGTACAAAAAGAGAAAACTTTAGTTCAGTGGCTTTTTCTGGTTCCAAACTTTGCCATATAACGCATCATTACTACGTGTTACTATGCTTGTACATGCACCCACTTGTACAAGGAAAAACGCACTCATTGCCTAAGTAGGCTGGCGACCGAATTATTAATTATAGGTAGCATCTACTGTGTGTACTTCTTGTCCACGCGAACGCGCAATTATACTTTACATTTGCTTGATGTATCACTGTAGTTATTGACTGATTACAAGTCCGATCTTGCTTCTATTAGGTACACGCGGTCAATTTATGTACTAAAATCCTTGGTTATAAGGTGAAGCCCGTGAACTTATTACAGTACAGGCTTTATACAGCTAACCTACGTCCGTTAAAGGGCGGGAGCGTTACAGACTCTTATAACTGCCATCTGGTTTCTGTACAAATTGTAAATAGCCTTTCGCTCCCTGTATTTTACCCCTGACACCTTTAGAATGTGAAAGAGAGTATTCCAGTCAACATTGTCAAAATCTTTCTCTAAGTCTACAAATGCTACAAACGTAGGTTTGCCTTTTCTTAATCTTTCTTCTAAGATAAGTCGTAAGGTTAGTATTGCCTCACGTGTTCCAACATTTCTACGGAATCCAAACTGATCTTCCCCGAGGTCCGCTTCTACCAGTTTTTCCATTCGTCTGTAAAGAATTCGCGTTAGTGTTTTGCAGCTGTGATTTATTAAACTGATAGTTCGGTAATTTTCACATCTGTCACATTCTTGAAGTCTGAGGGTATTTCACCTGTCTCATACATCTTGCTCACCAGATGGTAGAGTTTTGTCAAGACTGGCTTTCCCAAGGCCGTCAGTAGTTCTAATGGAATGTTGTCTACTCCCGGGGCCTTGTTTCGACTCAGGTCTTTCACTGCTCTGTCAAACTATTCACGCAGTATCGTATCTCCCATTTCATCTTCGTCTACATCCTCTTCTATTTACATAATATTGTCCTCAAGTACATCGCCCTAGTATAAACCCTCTATATACTCCTTCCACCTTTCTGCCTTCCCTTCTTTGCTTAGAACTGGGTTGCCATTTGAGCTCTTGATATTCATACAAGTGGTTCTCTTCTCTCCAAAGGTCTCTTTAATTTTCCTGTAGGCAGTATCTATCTTACCCCTAGTGAGACAAGCCTCTACATCCTTACATTTGTCCTCTAGCCATCCCTGCTTAGCCATTTTGCACTTCCTGTCGATCTCATTTTTGAGACGTTTGTATTCCTTTTTGCCTGCTTCATTTAGTGCATTTGATATTTTCTCCTTTCATCAATTAAATTCAATATTTCTTCTGTTACCCAAGGATTTCTATTAGCCCTCGTCTTTTTACCTACTTGATCGTCTGCTGCTTTCACTACTTCATCCCTCAGAGCTACCCATTCTTCTTCTACTGTATTTCTTTCCCCCATTCCTGTCAATTGTTCCCTTATGCTCTCCCTGAAACTCTCTACAACCTCTCGTTCTTTCAGTTTATCCAGGTCCCATCTCCCTAAATTCCCACCTTTTTGCAGTTTCTTCAGTTTCAATCTGCAGTTCATAACCAAGAGATTGTGGTCAGAATCCATATCTGCCCCTGGAAATGTCTTACAATTTAAAACCTGGTTCCTAGATCGCTGTCTTACCATTATATAATCTATCTGATACCTTTTAGTATCTCCAGGATTCTTCCAGGTATACAACCTTCTTTTATGATTCTTGAACCAAGTGTTAGCTATGATTAAGTTATGCTCTGTGCAAAATTCTACAAGGCGGCTTCCTCTTTCATTTCTTCCCCCCAATCCATATTCACCTATGTTTCCTTCCCTCCCTTTTCCTACTGACGAATTCCAGTCACCCATGACTATTAAATTTTCGTCTCCCTTCACTACCTGAATAATTTCTTTTATCTCGTCATACATTTCATCAATTTCTTCATCATCTGCAGAGCTAGTTGGCATATAAACTTGTACTACTGTAGTAGGCATGGACTATGTGTCTATCTTGACCACAATAATGCGTTCACTATGCTGTTTGTAGTAGCTAACCCGCACTCCTATTTTTTTATTCATTATTAAACCTACTCCTGCATTACCTCTATATGATTTTGTCTTTATAACCCTGTAATCACTTGACCAGAAGTCTTGTTCCTCCTGCCACCGAACTTCACTAATTCCCACTATATCTAACTTTAACCTATCCATTTCCCTTTTTAAATTTTCTAACCTACCTGCCCGATTAAGGGAACTGACATTCCACGCTCCGATCCTTAGAACGCCAGTTTTCTTTCTCCTGATAACGACGTCCTCTTGAGTAGTCCCCTCCCGGAGATCCGAATGGGGGACTATTTTACCTCCGGAATATTTTACCCAAGAGGACGCCATCATCATTTAATCATACAGTAAAGCTGCATGTCCTCGGGAAAAATTACGGCTGTAGTTTCCCCTTGCTTTCAGCCGTTCGCAGTACCAGCACAGCAAGGCCGTTTTGGTTAATGTTACAAGGCCAGATCAGTCAATCATCCAGACTGTTGCCCCTGCAACTACTGAAAAGGCTGCTGCCCCTCTTCAGGAACCACATGTTTGTCTGGCCTCTCAACAGAACCCCTCCGTTGTGGTTGCACCTACGGTACGGCCATCTGTATCGCTGAGGCACGCAGGGCTCCCTACCAACGGCAAGGTCCATGGTTCATGGGGGGGAATACCTATGTATGTAGTTGAATTTACGGCTTTTAGAATAGACTGATGATGTATCGTGTAACCGAAGTTTAACGAATTCCTTTTAGCACACTTTTCGTTATTTAAGGTCAACTACCACTTTTCGCACCATGCCGATATTTCTTCTAAATCGTTTTGCAATTTCTTTTGATCTTCTGATGACTTTATTAGTCGATAAATGACAGCGTCATCTGCAAACAGCCTAAGACAGCTGCTCAGATTGTCTCCCAAATCGTTTACATAGATAAGGAACAGCAAAAGGCTTATAACACTACCTTGGGGAACGCCTGAAATCACTTCTGTTTCACCCGATGACATTCGGTCAATTACTACGAACTGTGACCTCCCTGACAGGAAATCGCAAATCCAGTCAAATAACTGACACGATATTCCATAAGCACGCAATTTTACTACGAGCCGCTTGTGTAGTACAGTGTTAAAAGCCTTCCGGAAATCCAGGAATACGGAATCGATCTGAAATCCCTATCAATAGCACTCAGCACTTCATGTGAATAAAGAGCTAGTTGTGTTTCACAGGAACGATGTTTTCTAAACTCATGTTGACTGTTTGTCAATAAACCGTTTCGTTCGAGGTAATTCACAATGTTCGAACACAATATATGTTCTAAAATCCTGCTGCATATCGACGTTAACGATATGGGCCTGTAATTTAGTGGATTACTCCTACCTTTCTTGAATATTGGTGTGACCTGTGCAACTTTCCAGTCTTTGGGTACGGAGCTTTCGTCGAGCGAACGGTTGTATATGATCGTTAAGTATGGAGCTAATGCATCAGCATTCTCCGAAAGGAACCTTATTCGTATACAGTCTGGACCAGAAGACTTGCTTTTATTATGTGGTTTAAGTTGATTCACTACTTCGAGGCTATTTACTTCTACGTTGCTCATGTTGGCAGCTGTTTTCGATTCGAATTCTGGAATATTTAGTTCGTCTTTTTTTGTGAAGGCATTTCGGAAGGCTGTGTTTAGTAAATCTGCTTTGGCAGCACTGTCTTCGATAGTATCTCCATTGTTATCGCGCAGATAAGGCATTGATTGTTTCTTGCCGCTAACATACATCACATACGACCAGAATCTCTTTGGATTTTCTGCCAGGTTTCGGGATAAAGTTTCGTTGTGGGAACTGTTATAGGCGTCTCGCACTGAACTCCGCGCTACGTTTCGAGTTTCTGTAAAGGATCGCCAATATTGGGGATTTTGCGTCTTTTTAAATCTGACATGTTTATTTCGTTGTTTCTGCAACAGGGCTCTAACCAGTTTTGTGTACCAAGGAGGATCAGCTCCGTCGTTTGTTAGTTTACTTGGTATAAACCTCTCAATTGCTGCCGATACTATTTCTTTGAATTTAAGCTACATCTGGTCTACACTTATATTATTAATTTGGAACGAGTGGAGATTGTCTCTCAGGAAGGCGTCAAGTGAATTTTTATCTGCTTTTTTGAATAGGTATATTTTTCGCTTATTTTACGAGGATTTGGGGATTACAATATTCAATCTCTCTACGACATCCCTGTGTTCACTAATCATTATATCGGTTTTGATGCTGGTTATTAACTCAGGATTATTTGTTGCTAAGAGGTCAAGTTTGCAGAAATATTATCAATTTATCATCAAATAAAACTTTTTCAAGGGAATGTGTGGAAGTCTGTGCTCTCCCTTGTCAACTTTAATTTGATATGTAATGCACACTAAATATCTCGTTTGTTTTTCCAGTTACCTGTAACGCATGGACGTTGTGATTTGTTTAAAATAGACACAAATGATTATGGCGAACTTTCATTTTATCGCTGTAGCCTGTTTCGGGCAAATATTCTCATTTACTCTACGTTTCTCACATAATTCGGAGAAATAGCGTCATTTCTGCTGGCTCTCTGCACTCCTGCTGTGGTTGTATTGATTATCTGTTAAAAAACCTCCAAGAATAAAAACAGCAGACCACTTTTAGGAGTGTGTTCATTGTTTATGTGTATCGCTTATGAATTTAATTCTTTTCCGTCCGACTCAAATGCAAATTTGTAGTAAACAAGTATGAAATATTGAAATAAAATATCCTTTAATAGTCTTCACTGTCTGTATTACTTCATTTTTTTTTATTTGTCAATGTTTCGCGTTCCGAAGGGCTATTACTTTTCGTATACTCTTACATATTTACAATAATATTGTAGCTTCAAGGTATTCTGTTTTGCCGTGGGTCCAAGAAATTATCAGTAGCACGCAGTCTTCAGTGGTTCTCAATGCGTATTCTTCTTAGAAAACTACTTTTTCATCTGCAGGAACATGAATACACACACACTGGCAAAACATTGCCGATAGCTTACACGAGATTCTCAGACGAGAAATCACCAGCCTGGAACGGGGTGAAAGCGCCACTTAAGTTATTCACTCAGAAATGAGTGCCTGAGCGCTTCGCTACGCAGCCTACACACAGCGCGCAGCAATATTATTTGCTGCAGAAGTTACTCCTCGCAGCCATTCAAACAACCTCCCTTTGATGTTGCCGGCAAAGGACCATCTGTTTCTGGAATTCTGTTGCATCTCTGTGAGATAGGCTGTAAACAGCAGAGACAGAAACTGCTGAGGCACGAACCAAGCTTCAGCGAAACTCATTATTCCTAGTTTCACCTGAGACGTTCACGTGAAGGTGACGATGCCTCCAAAACCGACCACTTGGTTTTGTGTCTGTCAGTATCCTCGGTTTCCACGTTGTGCACTATTGTAGGTGTGGAGATATGAGCGTGTGAAGTACTTGCCATCACGTCGAGGTATGCACTATGACACCTGTCGGATTCGAGATGGTTCTCTAACTGTGATGAGTAGATACGAATGTTCTCGAATTTTATCGAATGTTTCCGAATATTCTAGAATGCAACATGGAAACGGCACATATTGCACTGGTACTCACTCGGGCAAAATATCTTAACCTTGAGATGTGTAGCTTAGTATAGCCAGAAGATTATCTCATCGAAAAAGTGAATCTGCTTATAAAAGGAAACTACGTAAACAGGTAATGGTTGTGTCAGCGAATAATTTTAGAAACAAAAAACAACTTAGATGAAGACAGTGAAAGCCAATTATGATAACAGGGGAAGCAGAAAATCTCTAAATCTATTGATACAATGGTGAACCAGGACAAAAGCATAAACTTCACAAGGGTGTTCCCTCGATGTTCCCGATATGCTCTCGAAGAAAATTTATAAATAACGTTACAGAAAGGCATCTATTAACCTTATAAAACTCTAGTTAGTCGCCACAAAATTCCGCCCATTTCGCCTAACTTACTAATGAGCTTTAAGAGACTGCCATCTGCGGTAATATTAGCACAGAGTATGAATAATAATAAAGAAAAAGAGCAAACATTCCTATTGTGCAGAATGAATTTGAAAGAACTGTATTTCTCGCACGAACTTCTGTACGTGAAGTGTTCACATTCTGGACAGTCACAAAATTTATTCCTCTACGTACACGAAAACAAAACTCGAAATGTAATATATATCAATATATTATATATAAGCTACGTTCCATATGAATGAAATGATTAATTCCACATTTATTCAGTTCATGAAACAAATGGAGGAAAAAGACCGAGGTAGGCCGGTCCTTCACACCGAGTATGAGTATAAATGTTTGATTAATTGCTAGGAGGTCGTAAAAAATAAAAAAGACTGTTTGTTGTAACTGTGATTACTTACTTTCCATATATGGCTGTGCTTTACAGAGCTTCAGCTCTAATGTAACTCACATAGTTAAATGAAAACATTGTTGTATTTCACTGTACTTTCGCTTTACTCTAACTGAAAAACTTTTCAAACTATTTCTCTCGCGAAAGTGCAGTGTTATTAATTCAATTACTGCTGACGTGATTAATCTCAAGAATATATGTCAATCGATTTGTACATTTCAATAAAAACCAGTTACCTACACTCTACGCCTGGAATAAAACAGCTAATATCCACAACGAAATATTGATTTCAACTTTGTAATGGAAAATTACGTTACACAGACAACACAAGCAGCAGTTTTTGTTCAGTTATGGGAATAAACTGCAGAAAACATATTATGAATACCCTTCAGGAAGGGGCTCAGAGGCTCAAGGCATCCATCCTTGCTGTGTTTCGAACCTTTGGTAGTTCTCGCGTCCGTCGGCCGTCGTAATTTATTATTTACTACACAATTTGATTGGTAATGGTGATTGTTACCGACTTACGTCGTGGGCCTTAATCAAAATAATATTTTCTTCAGTTTTGATTTACAATTAAACGCTTTTGTGAAGTTGTCTCTTTTTAACAATATTAATCTTCAGTGGAAATTATTTGTTACACACATTCACAAAACAGTTGAGAGCAGAAAACTGAGAATTTTGGTAACACTTAGAAAAACAAATGAAAGTCTGTATTAAAAAGATGGCAGTTACAGTGATGTGTAACGTAAACAGTGAACTGAATGTGAACTGGAAGATGTCCACCTGGTTTCTAGATGAGAAAAAGCAGTTTGCTTGGATGCAATGAATTAGAAGATACCTCTAAGTACCATTTCATAAAAAAAGTTAAGGAACTGTATTTAAATCTATAACCTAGATGTGAAACCATAACCTATGTGTAAAAATGGACAAATCATGTAATACTTCAGGACACCCACTAAAGATGCCTTGTAAAAAAAGGCGAAACGCGTCTGGGTGCATAAATAGAAATAAAAATTTCGATGTGAAGCACGCAAAAATGACATTTTCTTTGAAACAACTGCAATTTATAAACATTAGCAGATGCCAGCACCAGTTTACATCACTGAATCTGGACAGAAAAAAAAACATAAATAAAATTCATTTAGCAACCACACAATAACCAGTTCACAAAAGCGGGTAGGTCTTTCAAGTCCTTCCCCCCTCCCTCCCCTCTCCCCTCCCCCTGCAGCCAGAAATATATTTAAACTAACTTTCAAGACAGTAATAAATAATTCAAATCACGCAAACAAGAACTTGCACGTGACGGCAATAGCTATTAACTTTTGAATTAGTAATCAACAATAACAAGTTCTGGTACACCTGACATGAACGTGATACAGCTGGAATGAAATTTGCAATAGACAGTACTGATGAATGAAGACTAATCAAATAGAATTATAAGAGGGAGTGCGTCAACTAAACCTAGTTGCAATGAATCATATCAAAAAACATCTGAAAACTGGGAGCACTCACTAAGCAAGATGAGACCAGCTATACCACAAAAAACTATTCTCCCGATCCAACAAATGAACAGTGCAGACCTTCAGCAAACAGTATTTAATCCCGATCCGTGATCACAAGAACAAATTAATAGGTGAAAGCCACTTAACGTGAAACCGTGACTATCCGCCAGTTTCCTTCGCCCTGAACGGCAGTCACGTGCAAAATACCCAGACTCACCATAGCACTAGCAGTGGCAGGATTCTCTGCACGAGGTAGCACCTCGCACGCACCTTGCATCGCCCGCTCAACGCTATCCGAAGGATCCCCTCCTCTTTCATCAGCAAACCTGTTGTGTTTTAACGAAATTTAGAGATTTCTCAGAAAATAACATTCGCAACCGTCATCCAGTCGGATTCCTTCTAAGATGGTGCTTACAACCACGCCCTCCATGACATGAACATTCAGAGCAACACTAGGAATTTTTGTTGTATCTACCCTGCCAACGTCTCATTCGTCCCTGTACACGAAAGGAACGATGGTTAATAAAGTGAGTTATAACTCTAGTTGATAGTCTGTCCTGTACGATACTTTCTCGCCATTCTCCTAATGCGCTACAATCATACAAAATGGCACTAACCATGCGGCTCAACCACGAGATAAGGGATATGAAATTTGAAAAATTGCCTATTGTGTATGTGAATATCGCTGTCCAATGACTCTTGTCACCTCAGTGTAGAATGTCTTTCCAGTCCTCTAATTCTTTTTCACTATCACTGAAATTAGCAACGTCTTCAAAAAATCCCAGCATTGAAATACATTTACCTTGAATTTTAATCGTGATCTTCAATTACCTTTCATTGCCATCATTGCCCCTTCGATGGCTAGATCGAACAGTAGGGGCAAAATATTGTAAGCTAGGGGCCTTACACCCTTGTTAATTCGGGCACTTCGATCTTGGTATTCGATTCTAACTGTTCCCTCTCAGTTCTTGTACATATTATACACGTATATTACACATATAACCTAGTTTCCTCAGAATATCGAACAACTTGACCATTTTACGTTGTACTTGTCGACAAAGCTTACGAACGTTCCTTGCCTTTTTAAGTTTTACATCCATTGTCAAGCGCAACGTTAGATCTGCCTCTCTGGTGCCTTTATTTTTCCTGAACTCAAACTTATCGTCATCTAATACATCTATAATTGTTTTCCCATTTTTTCTGTTCATTATTCCTACCAGCGTCTTGGCTGAATAATTTGTTACTCCGATTGTGCGATAGGTTTCATTCTTTCCTGACCTTCCTTTCTTCGGCTTTGTGTGGACGATATTATCCTCAATCTTATATACTTTACGTGCTACTCTGAATAATCATTTGGTTGCCACATTCTCCAATTAGTTTCGACATTCCGAAGGAATGTTATGTATGGTTTCTGCCTTATCTGATCGTAGTTCTTGCAGAGCTCTTTTAAATTCCAACTCACCTACTGGATCCCCTACGTCTTCCAATTCGACCCCCATTCCTTCCTCGGTCATATTATCAGATAAGTTTATGGTGCTGGTACGCGTCGATTCTGATGAGAAACCGATCAATGAACTGTTCGCAGTAAGTCACTCACTGTCCCATTTACCTCCTCGTTAAAGAATCCTTCTCCCGTTATACAGTTTTCTGCTGATGTTGACATCATCCTATATTCGTCTGACTGGTAGTCCTTTCACATTCGCACATTTCATTTCTTTACATTTCTCTTTTAAGATGGTTCAAATGGCTCTGAGCACTATGGGACTTAACATCTGTGGTCATCAGTCCCCTAGAACTACTTAAACCTAACTAACCTAAGGACATCACACACATCCATGCCCAAGGCAGGATTCGAACCTGCGACCGTAGCAGTCCCGCGGTTCCGGACTGAGCGCCTAGAACCGCTAGACCACCGCGGCCGGCTTTTTAAGATGTTTTAGCTTCCCTGTCATGTCCAAACTGCTGATATTCCACGCTCCTATTTGTAGTATGTTACTCTTATTCAATAATTTTCTCATGTTCACCGCTCGCTTGGAAGTCCCTTCCCAGAGATCCGCATGCAGACAAATTTAGAATCTTTCGCCAATGGTGCTGCAGACCAAATGTCCTGTGGTGACAACTCATGTGTCTTTAATGCAGTGGTTTGCCTTCTGCATTCTCCTACAGTTGATCGTTACCAATTCTTCCAACTTTTGGGAGCAGCTCCCCACCCAAGGACAAGATGGTGCCCTCAACCTCTGCCACTCCCCCGTTCTCATTGACAAGGGCGTTGACAGAACGAGGGTGATTCCTTATTTCGGAAGTCGTCGGCTGACGTTGATAATGATTTTTATTCAAAAACTACGTTGTCCTGTCCTAATTTCAATACATTTCTTTGTTAACATTTTGTGACATTGTGAAAGGCTATTGGAAATGCGTAAACGTAGTAAAAATGAGGAAAAATGTATTCTGAGAGACAGTTGTATCTATTAACGATTGTGGCCATGGATATTCAGTTTGACGAGGAGTAAATATAAAAGCACACATTTGAAATTTTACATACTAGATGCATTCTATCTGCATAACAACTGTGTAATGCTGCACTCATGTGATGTACCTGGAATGTGATCGACTTCGAACCATGCGATTTTGTTCCAAAATTTAAGTTTCAGTTTAATTAAGTCAGAATGTAATGTGAAAAAATGAATTATTTTCTTCCATTAAACAGAATCATAACTGAACTAAAAATCAACTGAGGCAGTGTAGCGTCACTGCGTAACCGATTGGTTGATTCACAATTTGACAATCAACTGTCAAACGCCATTCGCGCACTTTGGAGCAATTGTAATTGAAATAGAAATGAAATAACTACATTTGTTGGACAAATAAGGAAATGAATCAAAGTAAAAACAAATATAATTTTATTTTAATTCCGGCTGGAATTAATTTTCCCAGATTACTCTTCAGATCTTCCAGATTTTTTTCAGCTGAAATATTCAACCGTCTTACTTCGATCTTAGGAGCATAACGAACAAAACAAAAAAAGAATGAATCAAATATCCGTATCGTCAGCTACTAATGGGACTGCATACAGTATTACGATATTTGAAGGTGGTCCGCCGGCCGGAGTGGCCGAGCGGTTCTAGGTGCTACTGTCTGGAGCTGCGCGACTGCTGCGGTCGCAGGTTAGAATCCTGCCTCGGGCATTGATGTGTGTGATGTCCTTAGGTTAGTTAGGTTTAAGTAGTTCTAAGTTCTAGGGGACTGATGACCACAGATGTTAAGTCCCATAGTGCTCAGAGCCATTTGAACCATTTTTGAAGGTGGTCCGAATTTTCCGACTTTGTAGTTATCGTGATTATTTCTTTTGTAAACGTTTGCAGGACCATAAAGCGCATATTTGTCTTTAGGATCGTGGCTTGTGGTCTGCAGTTAATACAAAAAAAAAACCACTGAAAAAGCACTTTCATGTTTTCCCCTATTTTCCAATTTGGCGGACCACTTTTCTATTTTTTCTTTCCCTAAATGCTTTGTTTTGCCTATTACGAAAATGTTTAATGAACCAAATTGGTCCAGCCGTTATCGGTTGATGCGTTCCAACGAAAAGTATTTAATTTTTATTTATGTAGATTAAGCAGTAGGTGGCATTATAACCGGGACGTTTCGATTATTACTGAAGTGGTCCGTTAATGGCGGCATAGGTCTTTAGGTAACAAGTGCTTTTGGTGAATGTTACAGGAACTATTTGAATCAATCAGTTAGCCCTGACGCTGCTCGTCGTGCTGAACACACGAGCTACGTAGGACAGATTGAGACTGAGAAGGCAGCCGTTGCTGAACGCTACCCTGAGTCCGGACATGATACTTTGTTTGCGGGATCGACAGTTTCAAGTGTGGGTCTGTCCCTGTCTGCCTCATGACGTCATTTGGCCCCGGGGGGCGAGCAGAAGCTATCCAACCCGCCTTCCTGTGCTTACACATCCCATCGGTCTTCCTCTATAAACTTCCAGACGCTAGACACTGCTGCCTATCCTATACAAGCAGAACTCTGCGCCAACATCGGCCTTCAGTGACTTGTACTTACGAGCACGATGGTGCAGCGAACTGTCGAAGCTCGGTGACCATATTATTGATTTGAATACTTTGTCGCGTAATCCCCAGCGCACACCCTTTTTACTTTATATGCAGTTTATATGGCATAATATTTTAATTAATTTTATATTGCTTATTGTTGCGAGCACGACAGATAAAATACGATTCTCACTCTTAGTTTCTGCAGTTGAAAGTATTTTCACTGTATGCACTTTGACCTATTATGTGGGGAACCGCAGAACATTGAAAGATTTCCTTCTGTGGACGTACGATCTTTAATTTGCAAACTATTTTTATATAACACTGATCTGGCTCGTTATATATGGAGCATGGTATCATTACTGTACCTAATTATGGAATAAAAAAATGCCCTTCGCTACTTTCATCTCTTGAATGCACTGAAAATTACTCTGATTACCTGTACGGAAGTTACAGTATATTATGTTCACTAAACGTATGAGCTGCAGTAGATTTTTTTAAACATATGAACACTATTAACTGCCACGACAAGCATGAGAACATGAAATTAAAAAAAGATGAAATTTGATTTTAATGTTATTAATGTTATTAGCCAGAAAAGGTTTTGCACAGAAGTCTTTGATCACACACAAGTTAAATTTTATCACTCAAGAATTGTTTACGTAACTGATAACATAATAGCAGTTGCTCATGTCCACCTGAGAATGGCATAGCCGGCCGCTGTGGCCGAGCGGTTCTAGGCGCTTCAGTCCGGAACCGCGCTGCTGCTACGGTCGCAGGTTCGAATCCTGCCTCTGTCATGGATGTGTGTTAGTTTTAGGTAGTTCTAAGTGTAGGGGAATGATGATCTTAGATGTTAAGTCCCATTGTGCTTAGAGCCATTTGAACCATTTTTTTGAGAATGACATAATAAAATTCACAATTTCCCTCTAAAGTCTCCAGGAAGCAGAAAAAGATAATTTTCATGCACCGTTACCTGCCCGCTATATTGCGAGAAAACTGCTTTCAATCAATTTAATTTGAATTTGCCGCGGCAGCGGTTCCCGCGATCGCTGCACGGTTCTGCGGCATGAAAAATTCCTAATATGCTGGAAACGGCTAAGAATGTGGAATGAAATCTTGGGCAAGCTAGCAATAAATTATTGAAGATAGTAATTTTAACAATTTCTATATTCAAAAAATCGACAAGAATTGAAAGTACACGCCTTTTACAAATATCAACCTCCAATGGCGTCTTTCTCGATTAAAGGACAAGCGAAGACTACCTAAGCATTCGAGCGAGCGTCATGCTCTTACAACTTTAACGGCTACAAGAAGACAGAGACAGTAATGTTTTAACCACTACTATTTATAGACAATTTAATATGCATTTTTGTAATTATTTCTAATTATCATTGTCTGCTTCGATATATACATTCGCCGACCACAGACGTTATTGTGAAATATAGATACATAAATATTGCACAAACATAAACATGAAAAATTGTTATTTTCTTTCATACATAATCTACAACCATTCATACAGTAATGAAATAATAATAATAATACAGATAAATGTTTATTTTTATTATTTTTTAAATATATTATAACGATTATGTAAATGTCTTGCCAGGAGAGATCACAACTTAGATAAATTTGTTCAGGAATTGTGCCGCGAAAAACTTATAGGGCACATACAAAACATATAATGTAGCGTAGGACAATAGACGCCATAGAAAAAGCAGTAGCTTTCTACAATGAGACAAACATTTTTGAGAAAATAGATAACACATTTGCTTTTCTAAGTGTCCGACAACTACCTTCCACACACCTTTCAAATCTGTAATTTTTCATGCAGTTGAGCTCGTGGCAATAATTTATGGTGAACGGACTATAATTTCAACTTGTGGATTGATATGAGGTACTGAAACATTCTTAAAGTTTTCATTTTTCCACCCTCTTCGTTTGATCATATGTTGGCTTACTTACCTATAAAAGAAATCGAGCCTAATTCCAATGTATTCTTTTTCAATTTGGGTAAACTAAAAACAGTCCAGTGATGCTTCCAAATCTCTAACCGAGAAATTTAAAGAAAAATGTCGTTTTATTTGATTAATAATATTTTTTAGCCCCATCAATCAACAGTTTTATGCTGACGTATCTGCATTCACTCAAATTTGACTTCTGGTGCGACAAGCGATCTCAAATTCTATGCAGGATATTGCATCTATCACATGATTGTTGTAAGAAATGGAAAAGTCCGCCGCTCCTGCCACAGACTGAAAAATCGTGCACAAATGACCGCCGTGTCATACATCTACCCATGACATTACTTGGACGCGACATGGAGAGATGTGTGGTGAATTCTACCGCTCTTCCGATCGTTGTCGGCTCAGCAGATCTGGAACGGCAACTGCTCAGTCAGGTAGTTCTCAAGTTGGCATCAAGAGGCTGAGTCGATTCCACTGCAGACCTTCTGCCACGTAAATATCCTTGGAAGTACTGGGAATCGAACCGGGTCCTCCGGTACCATCTACTCAGCCCGCTTAGTGACGTAGTTCCCGCAAAACGCTTCGTAGAATAGTGGACTCTCGACTGTTAAAAGTGTGTGAAATGGCTGACGCAACAGTGAGAGCAGAATAAAGAGAACGGCACAATTTACTGAAAAATTAAACAATCGGACGCTGTGAACAGCTTAGATGTACCTTTTCTGAGTAACGTATCAAAAACAAATTTGTAATCTAATTTCTCAACAATGTTTGGTCCATTTCGAAAGGTATTCAACTGATTTTCTCTCAATGAGGCTCTTATTTCCATCTTTCCGCACGTCTGAGGAAAATAGTGGCTGAACAATGTTTTGTATAGTGCAAAGATGCTTCTAGGACGGTATCTGCACACTGTGAAAGGCGACATACACGTCTCGTGAGAATCAGCAGCTGTACGGATATCTAAGATATTTCTCATTTACTGTCCAGTCTCAGCTGCACATTTTTAATTATATTACATGTTTTGATCACTCAGTATCATCAACTGATCTAAGTAGTTGCATTCGTAACCCGTCCTGTCTATTCTGAACCCCATATCATAGTACACTACTGAGCATTCAGTATTCTGATACGTGAGTCTGAACAGGCAAGATGGGTTGCTGGCGCAACTACTTGCAATGGGAGGCCACGACGTAGGGATCAAAGATCTACCTCAAATTTTGTACACCTTTCGTAGGCCGTCGAAACAACATGATGCGCAAGTCGTAAGGTGCTAAGCTGCACTACGCTGGCAATTCCGAGAAAAATTGCAAGAAAAGCTTTACGCATGTGTTATGTACCTGATGTCTCCGTGCATAGATTCCGACTGTTACAGTTCACGGTGGTTCAGTGGATAGCGTTCGAGCTTCGTAAAACAAACTATTATGAGGTGACAGGTTAATTCCTGATAAAACTTAATTTTTAATCTCTCTTTTTGCGTCACTGGTCATATTACTTGGGTCTGATCACTATGGGACTCAACATCTGAGGTCATCAGTCCCCTAGAACTTAGAACTGCTTGAACCTAACTAACCTAAGGACACCACGCACATCCACGCCAGAGGCAGGATTCTAACCTGCGACCTTAGCGGTCGCGCGGTTCCAGACTGAAGCGCCTTGAACCGCTCGGTGACAGCGGCCGGAATATTACTTAATATACGACATTTGACAGGTAATATAACTCAAATAACCACGAGCATTTGCATGAAGTTTTAGTGAATTTCTTATGATTTGATTACTTACTATTTTTGCAACTAATTAAATTTAATTATTTGAACAAACATGTTTATAAATATCAACAAGTAAATGAAGAAACAGCTGGCCTTTGTGGCCGAGCGGTTCTAGTCGCTACAGTCCGGAACCGCGCTGCTGCTGCTGCCGCAGGTTCCAATCCTGCCTCGGTCATGGATGTGTGTGATGTCCTTAGGTTAGTTAGGTTTAACTAGCTCTAAGTCTAGGTGACTGATGACTTCAGATCTTAAGTCCCATAGTGCTTAGAGCCATTTGAACCATTTGAAATGAAGAAACACATAGCGTTTTCCTGAAAAGGTATACCTGTCATGATTTGCGAAATCCCTTATACATGCAACCAGGTAAGGTATCCGGAACTGCTTCGCACATCCACGCTTCGAACTGCAGACACAAGGCAGGTCTCATTTGACAGTTAACCTGTGAGTGCAAATTTTTTGAATATCACGAAATTTATGCTTGTACTAAAAAAATTATGGTTTCAGCGGGATCCGAACCGTCGCCTCATACACGTTCGTCTTATGTAGCTCGAACGCTAACTACTTTTTCTTTTTTTTTAATCTCATTTTGTTCCATACTACTCGTTGAATTTGTTCGGAGCGGACGTCCGATGACACCCGTTCCGGTTCTTTGTTGATCCGTTCAATAAGTTTTTTCTTATTACAGAGGGTAGCCCACCCTCTGACCGAGCACACTGAGACATCGGGCCGGCAGTACTTGAACACCATGGACTCCAACATTCTGTCCCTAAGCACAGTTACATCAGTTACATAGCAGGCGCGTAAAATTTCTCTTGGGATTTCTCAGAATTGCCAGAGTAATGCACCTTGCTACATGCACATTATGTTGTTTTAATAACCTAATAAAGGCGTACAAAGTTGGACGTAAATCTGTGATCACAAAGTCGTGACCTCCCCTTCTTAGATCTGAAGTGATTTTGATATGCAATCTCATTAGAAATGTGCAACTGAGACTGGATAGTAAATGAGAATTATCTCAAGCATTGTAAAAGAGTTGGGAATTGTGTAACGACCTCACGGTAAAGGGTGTGTATTTTACCTAAAAAAAAGGAAGAAACCAAGTCTCATACTGCTAGACAGAGAAATGTCCTACTGATCCACTGATCCTTTCTGTGCTTTACTGTTGAATGTAAAATTGTTAAGTAGTTGGGTTGGGTTGTTTGGGGGAGGAGACCAAACAGCGGTGGGGTCATCGGTCTCGTCGGATTGGGGAAGGAAGTCGGCAGTGCCCTTTCAAAGGACCCATCCCGGAATTTGCCTGGAGCGATTTAGGGAAATCACAGTAAACCTAAAACACGATGGCAGACGCGGGATGTTAAGTAGAGCTACATAACTTGAGTGAGATCAGAATGCAGTGGGGAAGTCTAATGGTAGTAACTAGAATGTGTGCGACTGACATGCGCGGCAAATTGTAGCCCAAATAAGACATCATCTAATGCAAATAAGTTGTGATATTTAAACTATAAGAGACAGTGAAAAATTCTGGAGATTCAATTTTCCCAGTTTCATCTTAATAACGTCTTTTTACCATAAAGTGACAATCCTTGACAAGTCAGTACAATAGTTTTCCTATTCTGTGTACTTATCCCGCCTAGGCCGTAGCCAGTTTAATGAAAATATCTTCTGGGTTCGTAAATACGAGGCGTGCCTGGAAATCAGGTACCGTCTTAGAAGAAAGTTCCTGTTACGTTTTTCTTTTCTCTTCAAACCAAAATTTATTTTTACAAGAAAGAGCATTTCTTATAAAAACTTTTGTACATAGTTGCCTCCGTTGTTCAGACATTTGAGAGAAACCAACTTTTCCGTTACCTCTTCGTAGAAGGATGGCGCCAGCGAGGACACTAAATTCTGAAAAGCGTTTTTGGTGTTGTTTTCTGCTCGTTAAGTTCCTTCCACAGGTGGAACACTCAATACGTACTACGATACAGTGAAGCACTGAGAAAACTTCGGCGTGCAATTCAAAACAAAAGGCGTGGACAGTAAAGACAATGTGTTTCTTCATGACAACGCACGTCTCCGTTCCTGTGGTGTCACTCAAACCCATATTCAAAAATTCGGTTAGGAACAGTTAGGTCACTTTCTGACGAACACATGTTCTTGATCTTCAAGCGTGATTTTGAAGGTAGGCGCTTTGACATCAATGACGACGCAAAAAATTTTCAGCAGTGGCTCACTTCACTGGTGGCATCTTTCTACGAAGACGGCATAGAAAAGTTGGTTTTCCGCAATGACAAATGTCTTACCAATGGTGGCAACTGCACAGAAATAAAATTTTCTCGGACTTCCAGCTGCTTCAGTTGGTTAAAATCTCACGAGCTTTCGAACTAGCCCTCCTTGTCCATTGTCAAGTGGTTAATGACTGCCCTGTCGCCGTGGCCTCGCAGCGCTGCTGTCCCTGACGTCACTGCTGCTGTCTTCGTCACCAAATGTGGTGATGGTTTAATCTCTCGTCCATCAAGCCCGCGCCAGTCTCGCAATAGCCGGGCCCCGGGCTGTAATGAGGTTGTATGGATCTCGCACATTCATACATGTAGACTTATAGTTTAAGAAATGCACTTTGTTTTAAAAATTAATTTTGATTTGAAATATAGTTTTTGAATAATTTTTTCCAAAAATATTACTTACTTTTCGGACATGGAGTACTTTCAGAAAGCTCTAGTACCTGTTGCAAGTGGCCTTCAGAAAGGCATATTACGATTGTTGTTAATAACCACACTATTATTATTATTATTAACATTTTTATGTCAAGACAGCTTCATTTTTCAAGCCTTATCACAGAGCTATTCTGCAACACGGATAGTTCTGAAGACGGATTACTTCCTAATACATAAAAAGCTTTGCGTTCCCAAACTTCTACATAAACGAAAAGGACACTCAGTTCTCCTAACGCTATGAAAATTTCTATGTTTCAGAATTTATTAGTATATTTTTCACGTTACTGTGTTTCACTGAACTCCAGTAGACCGAATAGCAGAGAGTTCATTGCACTCCTAACAAGAGAGCTACTACGTCCGATGCCTTGGTAAGCAGCAGTACTTGTGTGGGTCGCGCCTCAGAACGCCCACACAAGGCCAGTGTACAGCAGCTAGCTGAATGGAACCAGGCAGCCAGCTCCGCCAGCGACCCATTGCTGAGGGGAGTGAATTGTTCGGTCCATTGTGGCAGCCGACCTCCAGTCACGACGTCACGGCTGCGTTGAGATGTACTCCGTTTCTGGCCTCTGTCGAATGCTTATAGCGTCTGTGATCCGGCGCCGCTACACAGGCGTTCAGGCTATTCTGGCTCCTCGAGCGAAATTTGCGCTCTCTCTCTCTCTCTCTCTCTCTCTCTCTCTCTTTCTCTTTCTCACTGAGCACATGTCCCATACACCTCAACATGAATGGGACCCTGCACGGACTTGAAAGGAATCAATAAGAGCAATTTCAAAGTGACAGTTAGTTACTGACGAGATATGAAGTAATAAAGTTTGTTTCTTCAATATTAGTACTTGAGGATGTTTGATGCACCTGTTTATTTTTTTATTTTACTATCTGACCCCATCGTAGCATATTCAAATGTACGGTAATACGTACTATTTGGAAGTGCGGTCAGCACACTGGACTTACAGTCACCGGGAACGGAATTCTAATATCAGTCCCATCAGCACGACTTCTATTTTACGTGGTTTGACCGATTCACTACATGTATGTTGGCACGGATGTTCCGATGCGGTTACAGTCTATTTCTTCCCTTATAGTTTGCTCAGGAAGAGAATTATCTGTTGATACGATCTACAACCTGCTTCCCACCATCATTTACATACAATTTGTGAATACTCGACCTAGGTAAGTAAACAGGTAGAAACTATGATTTGAACCATTTCTCCTTTTAACAGCAACAGCAGTAGTTCCTTTTCTAATTTGTGGCCTCTTTGTCATTTGTTAGGAAAATCATTTCAACAGCCAACCAACACTATTTGTTTTTAGTAGGCAATTTCATATCACAGTTCGGCAAAGCGCAGCACTGCGACACTGATCGACAAGAGGTAATAGGTTCGAATCTTGGTGGTGGAAGAAATTACAACACATTGCAGCAACATATTTACCTTTCGTTTACGATGTGCAAGATAAAACTAATAAATCTGAATCAGGAATAACTGAAACATCCTCGATATTGATTAGATGTGACACCCTCTGACCTCCATCTATTCTGATATCTAAAGCAATTTGTTATTCGGAAATGCGTTAAATAGAGGCTATACAAGCAGACGACGGGTATTTTACAGACCTGTCACAATCGCTCTTCAGAGACTGAAACTACAAACCGTAAAAACACTAGACAGACTCCATTGTCCTTGGAAGGGGACTATGTCAAATAATAAATGGATTGCTTACGTAAGATCAAAATATTTCGATAGCATAAAAAGATTCCTTCACATTGCGTTCCAAATGTTTGATATTCAATTTGATAATGCGATAAGGATGTCATGCTACAACGCTGGTGCTCATTTGAAATCTGTAAATGTTTTTGGGTATACACTAAATGTCAATTATGAAACTGATATCTCCGTTAACAAACTTATAATGTTCGAATATAGTATTAGTAGTGTGCTCCTTGATACAGTCACGTCGGTTTTAAAGATCTAGGCGTAATGTTCCAAAGCGATATGAAATGGAACGAGAGCATAAGGTCTGTGGTAGAGAAGGCGAATGATCGACCTCGGTTTCTTAAGAGAATTTTTGGAAAGAGTGGTTCATCGGTGATGTAGGCCCCATCCACATTACTGCGACCCATTCTTGAGTACTGCTAGAGTGTTTGAGATTTTCGCCAGATCGGCTAAAAGGAAGACATCGAAGCAATTGAAAGGTGGGTTGCTAGACTTGTTACCGGTAGGTTCGGACAACGTTCAACTATTGCGAAGATGCTTCTACAAGTCAAATAGGAAGCCCTGGAGGGAAGGGGACGTTGTTTTCGATGAGCACTCTCGAGAAGAATTAGAGAACCTGTATTGTAGCTGACTGCAGAACGATTCTACTGCGGCCAACGCATATATCACTTAAAGACCGTGAAGATAAGAGACATTAGGCATCGTACAGTGCCATATAGATAGTCGCATTTCCCCTAACTCTACTTACAAGTGGAACAGGAAAGAAAATAACTATTAGTGGTAGGCACCGTACGGTGGCTCGTGGAGTGTGTATGTATATGTAGATGTAGGTTATATATCTAATGACCATATATGAGGTCTGTTCCAAAAATAACTGATCCATTCTTCGCGTGGCAATGAATCGTCATAGTGACGTACTGTTGGCAGCACTTGATACGCTTCAGCCTCCCAGCCTCCCAGAAAATGAATCGTCATAGTGACGTACTGTTGGCAGCACTTGATACGCTTCAGCCTCCCAGAAAACCACATTGTTTCACATCGCTGTCTCATTGGTTTCACATCTATTGTAATTCAAGTGGAAAGTGCTACAATGCTTACGGAGATTTTGGCAACTGCAGGATCCGCAACGCGAATGAACTTCTGGGCGAAAGTGGAGCAAACTTTCGAAGTTAAACAAGATTACGCATATGACGCTATAGGTCTTGAGCAGCGGTACGAAGCATTCTTCCGAGGGAGCTATTCAGTCAATAGAAGGCAGCGCTGGAGCAGGAGGGCCCTATATACACTCCTGGAAATGGAAAAAAGAACACATTGACACCGGTGTGTCAGACCCACCATACTTGCTCCGGACACTGCGAGAGGGCTGTACAAGCAATGATCACACGCACGGCACAGCGGACACACCAGGAACCGCGGTGTTGGCCATCGAATGGCGCTAGCTGCGCAGCATTTGTGCACCGCCGCCGTCAGTGTCAGCCAGTTTGCCGTGGCATACGGAGCTCCATCGCAGTCTTTAACACTGGTAGCATGCCGCGACAGCGTGGACGTGAACCGTATGTGCAGTTGACGGACTTTGAGCGAGGGCGTATAGTGGGCATGCGGGAGGCCGGGTGGACGTACCGCCGAATTGCTCAACACGTGGGGCGTGAGGTCTCCACAGTACATCGATGTTGTCGCCAGTGGTCGGCGGAAGGTGCACGTGCCCGTCGACCTGGGACCGGACCGCAGCGACGCACGGATGCACGCCAAGACCGTAGGATCCTACGCAGTGCCGTAGGGGACCGCACCGCCACTTCCCAGCAAATTAGGGACACTGTTGCTCCTGGGGTATCGGCGAGGACCATTCGCAACCGTCTCCATGAAGCTGGGCTACGGTCCCGCACACCGTTAGGCCGTCTTCCGCTCACGCCCCAACATCGTGCAGCCCGCCTCCAGTGGTGTCGCGACAGGCGTGACTGGAGGGACGAATGGAGACGTGTCGTCTTCAGCGATGAGAGTCGCTTCTGCCTTGGTGCCAATGATGGTCGTATGCGTGTTTGGCGCCGTGCAGGTGAGCGCCACAATCAGGACTGCATACGACCGAGGCACACAGGGCCAACACCCGGCATCATGGTGTGGGGAGCGATCTCCTACACTGGCCGTACACCACTGGTGATTGTCGAGGGGACACTGAATAGTGCACGGTACATCCAAACCGTCATCGAACCCATCGTTCTACCATTCCTAGACCGGCAAGGGAACTTGCTGTTCCAACAGAACAAAGCACGTCCGCATGTATCCCGT
Organism: Schistocerca nitens; assembly: GCF_023898315.1. Lineage (NCBI taxonomy): Eukaryota > Metazoa > Arthropoda > Insecta > Orthoptera > Acrididae > Schistocerca > Schistocerca nitens. The sequence goes on along the minus strand of NC_064622.1, from coordinate 180,576,505 downwards.
GCCACCCAACGTGCTCTAGAAGGTGTAAGTCAACTACCCTGGCCAGCAAGATCTCCGGATCTGTCCCCCATTGAGCATGTTTGGGACTGGATGAAGCGTCGTCTCACGCGGTCTGCACGTCCAGCACGAACGCTGGTCCAACTGAGGCGCCAGGTGGAAATGGCATGGCAAGCCGTTCCACAGGACTACATCCAGCATCTCTACGATCGTCTCCATGGGAGAATAGCAGCTTGCATTGCTGCGAAAGGTGGATATACACTGTACTAGTGCCGACATTGTGCATGCTCTGTTACCTGTGTCTATGTGCCTGTGGTTCTGTCGGTGTGATGATGTGATGTATCTGACCCCAGGAATGTGTCAATAAAGTTTCCCCTTCCTGGGACAATGAATTCACGGTGTTCTTATTTCAATTTCCAGGAGTGTATGTGGCTCTCACATCTACATAATATTACCAGTACACACCAACCTTCACCTTTCAGATAACTTGTACACAAAATTGGGAGATTTAACTCGTACGCAGAAACAGATTATAAGCAATAAACTGAAGATGCATAGAGATGCATCAACATTTGTTCGTCATTGGGTGACCTGTGAACAAAATGTACACCGAGTGGACAGTGGCAAGAAACGCTTTGAACAAGTCCCACTCAGCCTACTGCCTGACTGTTTTTTATTTCGAAAATTAAAATGATTTGCCACTCGACGCCTTTTTTGTCGTCGAGAAGAAGTTATTACTGACAATGAACTAAACTCCGAAATAAGCTCGCCAGAACTCCATGGCAAAATCGAAACAACGATGGAACACTCGAGTGGACAACGGAAACACAAGGGGAACGCCTTGTGGAATGCAAGGATTGAACGTCAGTAACTTGGATGAAAATAATACTGAAAGAAACGTTTGGCTACTTTTTGAACACAGCTCACATACCCGCCCAAAACTTTTCTTCTGAGCCTTAAATGCGTTCGCTTTATAAATTATGCTCCTAAACGCCCAGTCTGAACAAAGGCTGTATCCGCTCTTAAACATTCACTGATGAGTGAAAGCATTATAACTGCTTACTTAAAAGCTTGTTTATCCGCCTTTGGAACGAAATGTGTCACTGATTCTGCATATCATTAATCCGACAGTTTGTTCGTAGGTTTGTGGAGGTACGGGGCATTAGAAATTCGCGTGAATACCGAGCACCTGATTTGCTTCGAGGGGATGAAGCCCAATAGCGACCCAAAATGGCTTCCACAGGATTTACATCAGGTGAATTTGGTCCTCGAGACATCAACTTAAGTCCACTCTAATGCTCCTCAAACCACCGTAGCATGGTTCTGGCTCTTAGTCACGGACAGTTATACCGCTGGAAGATGACGTCACCGTCGGGGAAGACATCAAGCATGGAGGGATGCAGGTGGTTCGCAGCAGTCAGCGTGTCAAAGATTACTACCACAGGTCCTATTCAAGCGTAGGAAAATGTGCCCCATAGCATTGTGCTGGTCCCACCAGCCAGCGTCCGTGGCGCGCTGCACGTTTCGAGCCGCCGTTCACCTCGATGACTGCGTTCGTGGAGACGCCCACTGACCTAGTGTGGCAAACATGTGATTCACCCGATTAGGCGACATGTTTCCATTAATAAGCGATCACATCCAGACGGTCCCGTGCCGACTGCAAACGTATTTGATGACGTCGTTGGGCCAACATGTGAAACATAGGAGTGGTCTGCTGCCGAGTTTCATGTTCAAAAGGTATGATGAATGGTGTGCTTTAAAATACTAGTTCGTGCACCAGCGTTGTGCTCTTTTGGCAGATATGCCCCAGATGTTACTTCACAGAGCAGGCAAGCCTTCAAATTCCACGTTCTGTGAAGAGTCGTGGACGTCCAACCATTTAGCGCCTAGTGGTGGTTTCACTGTCCTACCACTTTCCGTAGATGCTCACAATAGTAGCGCGTGACCATTCGACAAGCTTAACCGTTTTCGAGATACTCGTTCACAGGCTCCGTGTAATATTAATCTGCCCTTTGTCAGGGTCGCTTATCTCAATGGATATCCCCATTTGCCACAGATGTTACTTCACAGAGCAGGCAAGCCTTCAAATTCCACGTTCTGTGAAGAGTCGTGGACGTCCAACCATTTAGCGCCTAGTGGTGGTTTCACTGTCCTACCACTTTCCGTAGATGCTCACGATAGCAATATTAATCTGCCCTTTGTCAGGGTCGCTTATCTCAATGGATATCCCCATTTGAATCCTATATCTTCGCTATGGTGATCCACCGTCCGTGTCTGCTCCGCTTACATACTTCTGTTACTGCGTCACGCTCCCGCAACGCCACAAGGTGGCATTCAGCGTCGTGGTGGGGAGTGGGCAAAATGTTTTGGCTGACCAGTGTACCGGGTGATCAAAAAGTCAGTATAACCAGAATGAGATTTTCACTCTGCAGCGGAGTGTGCGCTGATATGAAACTTCCTGGCAGATTAAAACTGTGTGCCCGACCGAGACTCGAACTCGGGACCTTTGCCTTTCGCGGGCAAGTGCTCTACCAACTGAGCTACCGAAGCACGACTCACGCCCGGTACTCACAGCTTTACTTCAGGAGAGCTTCTGTAAAGTTTGGAAGGTAGGAGACGAGGTACTGGCAGAAGTAAAGCTGTGAGTACCGGGCGTGAGTCGTGCTTCGGTAGCTCAGTTGGTAGAGCACTTGCCCGCGAAAGGCAAAGGTCCCGAGTTCGAGTCTCGGTCGGGCACACAGTTTTAATCTGCCAGGAAGTTTCAAGTCAGTATAAATTTGAAAACTTAATAAACCACGGAATAATGTAGATAGAGAGGTAAAAATTGACACACATGCTATGAATGACTTAAGGTTTTATTAGAACAAAAAGAAAAAAATAGTTCACAAAATGTCCGACAGATGGCGATGGACAGCAAAACGTCGGTGACTGCACATGACAATCGTGTATAAAAGGAGCTGTAATGAGAGAGAGAATCCCCTTCCCTCCCTCCTCCCTCTCTCCCCACTCCTCCCCTGGGCTTCCCCTACCCCCATCCCTTCACTCCTCCTCCCATATCCTCTGCCATTGGCATCTTTGCTCTCCCCTCTCCGTCCCCCCACCCCCTTCTTCCCCTCTCGGCAGGTCCCCGGACCCATGTTACCTGGACATTCGCGCACCAGAGATCATCGCCATCAGTTTCTCGTGTGTGTGACATCGTGTTTGTGTTTACTGTTTGCCGTCGCGTTCCAACGTTCACCTGTGCCGTCGAAGTCGTCAGTGTCTCTGCGCAGTGCCGTCAGTTTTTCGTGTGTTTCTCGTCGAGTGTGAACGGCTTCGTATTTTTTTGTATTCTGTGTCTACTGTTCTTTACCCGCCAATTTGTTCAGTCTCTTTCTGTTTTCTTACTGTCAACTCTGAGGCTGAAGAGCAGCCTAGGATGCTGCTTCCAACCTACCTGATGTACAGGTGTTAAAATAACAATAAAGGGGAAAAAAAGGGAGAGAACCAGATGCGCCAGCAGTCACAGCATGTTGACGTTACCTGAAAAGGCGCTTTTAGTGAAGCTGTATTATCAGAATGGGGAATGTGCTAGTTCAGCGTTATGATCCTATCGCCATAGGAAGGGGATTCGAACGGGTAAAGGTCCGTTGACAAATGCAGCTGTGGCGAGAATGATTTCGAAGTTCGAAGCCACGGGTTGTTTTCACGATAGACCCCGTAGTGGCCGACCGAGCACAAGGCGTAATGCTGCTGAGACAGTTCAGGAAGAAATGGAGACTGTAGCGGGTTCGTCTATGCACGGGGAAGTCAGCGGTCGTGCAGTCGCACGTCGCACCGGCATTCCATGTACTACTGTTTGGTTGGCACTTAGGCATGCCCTTCGATGCTATCCGAAAAAAATCCATCGGCATCATGAACTGTTACCTGGCGACTTAGTGAAGCGGAATACATTTGCAGTGTGGTCGTTTCAAAAGATGGCGGAAGATGGCGATTGGTTGAATAAGTGTTGTGGACCGACGAAGATCATTTCACGCTCCGAGGGTTTGTCAACACCCACAACTGCAGCATTTGGGCTACCGAAAATCCTAGAACTGTCGTGGAAACTCCACTGCATGACGAGAAAGTCACGGTATAGGTTGGATTTACCACATCTACCGTTATCAGGCCACTTTTCTTCGAGGAAATATGTGATTGTGGTTTTGTAACTGCTACCGTGACGGGTGAGAGGTACGCCGATATGTTACAGAATCGCATCATCCCCAGCCTGGCTGATAAACACCTGTTGGAACGTACGATGTTTATGCAGTATGGCGCTCCACACAATATTGCTGGATGCGCGACTTTTGGTGATGATCGTGTGCTCAGCCGCCACTTGCGTCATGCTTGGCCTTCCATGGTCCCATGACCTCAGTCCGTGCGATTATTGGCTTTGGGGTTACCTGAAGTCGCTAGTGTATCCTGATCGACCGACATCTCTATGGATGCTGAAAGACAACATCCGACGCCAATGCCTCACCGTAACTCCGGACACGCTTTACAGTGCTGTTCACAACATTATTCCTCGATTACAGCTATTGTTGAGGAATGATGGTGGACACATTCAGCATTTCCTGTAAAGAACGTCATCTTTGCTTTGTTTCACTTTGTTATGCTAATTATTGCTGTTCTGATTAGATGAAGCGCCATCTGTCGGACATTTTTTGAACTTTTGTATTTTGTTGGTTCTAATAAAACCCCATGTTATTCCAAGTATGTGTGTCAATTTGTACCTCTCTATCTACATTATTCCGTGATTTATTCAGTTTTCAAATTTATAATGACTTTTTGATCACCCGGTATATTACGCTCGTTGTATGGCGTAATTTTAATTAAATTGTCTCTGCTTGAGAGGGCCCCAAGGAAAAACGAGTGATCGTAGAACAATTAAACTTTGTGGAAGAGATACAGGGAATAAACCATTGAAAGAAACACATTTTAATTTCCACATGAAGGGGTAACATTTGTTAACTGCATGCCGTGTTTACGTTCCAGGTTACAAACGACGCTCAGTGTGACGACCATCTGCGTCCACAACAACTTAGAACAGCACTGGAGATTGCTCTACTGCTGCCTGAAACATCTCAGGTCGACTGGAATGTTTAGACGTAGTGACACAGTTCATGCACTGCTTGTATATTGCCCATTGGATCCAGCATTCTCAGCCATGGCAACAGTAATTTATTCAACAGTTGGTGGCGAAATTTGCCGTCGGGATCTCCCAGGACCAATTCCCAAATCGTCAGGTAATTCGAACTTTCGGACCATGTTCCTCAATCCCGTTACGAAAGAGGACCTGTCCATATTCCTTTAATGCGTCGTATTAGTGAAGATCAGCAATGCTACTGATGTTGTTTTGATAGAACAGTTTTACGAGTAAAGCCCTGCTGACCTTGTCCGGAACCATGTTGACTGTCTGCAAATCTAATGTACATAATGCACACTGATGCTAGATTGTCAACCGTTCGTCACAGTACCAGACCGTCGCATAACGGCACTCATGGCACTATACTAACAGTGCAAATCCTGCAGCAAACACTATGAACATCAGGCAGAAAATGTTGTATACCCCATACGGTAAATAGTTTTCCATATACACTGCCTCAAATAGCGTAAGTTTCATTATAACCATCCTGTACTTGACTGCATAACGCAGCCATCCTTCATTTCTTCTGACTTCGGCTGCTCAAGTAAATTCTTGTAAATATTTTCTACACAGACAATATATCGTATACGTTTTTTGCAGATGTTCCACCTACTCCAATCCCCCAATCCATTGATTTCTCTCCTCTTTAGCAACAAGTTACTGGACATATTGGACAAGTATAATACCTTCGGCGGATGAACAGGTATTCATTCTCCATTTCTACATAACGAGCACCGGAGAAAGGTTTAGACGCAGGGATAGCTTCGTAATACAGCGATCAGAAATGGTCCGTAAATTTGGAGTTATCTGCACATACTGTAATCAATTTCTAGTAGGTTTTGGAAAAAGTACCGTGTTCGCCTTTGTCTCCATAACAGCTAGTGTCCTGATAATATTTTTTACGATGAAAGGATACTCTTCCAATTACACCCTATTGAACAGCAATCACAAATCTCAACATTCAATTTCTGACAACCTTTGTGGTCCCATAGCTGCTTCTACTTCGACAAAGCGCCAGAAGTTGTTTTATAAAACTTCTTTGTGTAATGTCTTTAAAAAAAGGAATCCCGTTGCCTGTTTTATTTAATTTTTCTTACTAAAGTACTCTATTGTAGCCCTCGAACGGCAAGCATCAGGATCAAAAAGAAATTATAAGGTTTTGAAATATGATGTCCCAGAAGAATTCAGAGGATTACATGTGTACATCGCGAAACTAATTAAAAGGTGCTGAGATGTCCCAGAAGAATGTTGAGAATTACATGTGTAGATCGCGTTACTAATGAAAAGGTACTGAGGGTGGATAGCTATATGAAACCAGTATTCGGACTGAAAACTAAAATAACACACCTTGTAATGTCTTTATTAAAGAAAAGCATTAGCAGTTATTCTATTAGGGGTCTCAATATTGACGAATCTTCGAGCTGCTTGAGAGCCTTTGTGAAGATGTCAGAACCAAAATTTTTGATTTCATGTAATTACCTTCAGTATGATTCTGTCCAAGATGGGGAGAAACTCAGAGTAACAGTAAGACAGTATACCGCGCTACTGCTGAAATATCTACAGTTTACGATTATAGCACCGTTTGTGGCAACTGAGTCGTAAAGTCATTTACGACCAAACACAGACATAAAGTGAAGAAGATGGATGCTGCATTTATGAGTCCACGAGTCGTCCTCCCACCAGGAAAAAGAAAACCTTTACTGTGCGGAAGCAAACTTTAAAATGTTTTAGTCATTGATCGAATCAGTTGTTAATTTCTAAAATTTTAGGTGCCGAAACGCATCCCTTCCAGCTATGTTGCCATTTAGCACACGTGTAGTATTTTAAATCTCTGGTGCTCACTTTTTACAGTTTTTACAGTTTCCAGATTGAGACTTTCATTCTGTAACCTATTGTGTGCTATTTCAAATCTTTGTCTCAGGTCAAAACTGGTAGGCCTACTTGGCTGGTTCTCGAATCCAGGACCTTACCTTCCAAGGACAATGTGACGTTTGCCGAAATGGGAGAGAGGCCTAGTGGGAAATGAAAATAAGAGGACAGCTCGTGACTCATGCCGGTGTGTAAACCATATGATCAAAAGTATCCGGACATCTATCAGTGGACATTAATACGGGATGTATGCGCTCTTTGCCTTCATGACGGCCTGAGCACTGTTGGGGATCTTTCAGTGAGGTGTTCGAATGTCTATAGATTGTTGTTAGCAGGATCATCCTCAAGAGGGTTGCGGTTGTTTGGGGAAGGAGACCAGACAGCGAGGTCATCGATCTTAACGGATTAGGGAAGGGCGGGGGAGGAAGTCGGCCGTGCCCTTTCAAAGGAACCATCCCAGCAATTGCCTGGAGCGATCACGGAAAACCTAAATCAGGATGGCCGGACGCGGGATTGAACCGTCTTCTTCTCGAATGCGAGTCCAGTGTGCTAGCCACTGCGCCACCTCGCTCGGAGATCATCCTCAAGAACCTAAAGCAGAGAAGGTAATGGTGTTGAACTCTGGGGTCTGGAATTAAATCGTTATACCAAGTTGTCCCTAGGGTGCTCTACTAGTAGTGTGTGTTCTGATCAAACTGATATGCAAATTAATTATATTTATCAATTAATTACCCCAACATCTGGATCTTCATGGGTTTTCCCCATCCAGCACGTGGGTCCCCGTGCATCCCTTTATCCACAACTCCCACTTCCACATCTGCACTATTGGTGGGAAATTATAATTTTTGTGAGAATGAAATTCAGAAATCGGTGGGAATTTCAAAACTGGCGGGAATTAATTTGACTCAAGATTTTGCTGATGTCCCGCCTCCCGCCACCCAATCCGGGAGTTAGAGGGATATTCAAAATGGCAGTGTCCTTACAGGACTCGAACCCCAGTCCTCAGTGGAAAGCCCAAGTGCACCCCCCTACGTAGGAAACTGTTCAGTTGTAGAAGAGGAAGGCTAGGTTAGTGTACCTTATTTATTTTGAGTGGGAAACAGAAATAAAGATCGCTGCTAATTAAGTAATCAATCATAAACATTTAGTCTAGTTACTCATCTACATGCGTAGCGCTACGCAAGGAGCGCCTAAAATCGCAATACAAGTCGAAACTCAGCGATGCCATACAACTGGTGTTATCCTTCTCGGAAAAAATATACATTACCACTAGAAACTAGTGGCAAACATACTAAAACTCCACATAGGATGATCCCATCTACTAACTGGTGGGAGCTACTAAACTTATTTTTGGAGAGATATGTGTTCAAGTGACCAGATGTTGGTGCTGGATTGAGAGGAATGTAATAAGTGTATTGCCTGTAAGCATACAGCTGAAGACTGTATTTCTCGCTGTTTGATGTCGAAGTTCGCTACAGATCCCTCCCACTGCATTTCTCGACAATCACTCTGCAGACCTGATGCTCAAAATTCAGGAAGGCCAATACACGCTACCACAACTGATGGAAGATGCTTCACTGTTCTAATTACACACTGAAATTATCGTTAAAAAACAGTACTAGTAAACTACTGGTCATAAAGCAACACCTTTAGTGCAGAATCAGTAAATCGTTGTAATAACACAACTACAGCGGTAAACGACCACGAAAGATCACACCAGGAGCGAGGAGCGGCAGCTGAATGTTTGTTCTCCTCAATGTGGAGTCACGAACTAACCAACTAAGGGCCAGTCTCCCTCTCCACCACTCGTTTTCCTCTCTCCTCACTGTAGGTAGGGATACAGTCCTGTTCCATCCTGTCGCCGATAGTCCACAATGAGATTCATCTGGTGGCAACGATATACTGCAGAAATCAGTCACAGATAGAGAAAAAGAACAGGACGCTTCCTAAACGCCCTTAAACGTATTTCTAGGAAACACTGGCGCTCCCTGTAACAGCAAATAAATTACGGAGAACTCTCCAGACCGCTTTTTCTAACGTCGGCTGGTTGGGGAACAGGCAGCTGACGCCGCCATCCACCTCCCACCGCAATCTGCCATAGTTGAGTGCACAGTCACCAGCAGGCAGGCATGGCCGACTATAGCCAGAGGTCCAGGCAGTCCAGGAGGCCAGTGCTATCAATGCCAACAAAAGCTTCACATACACAATAGGCCGCGAAGCTGCTGGGCCACAGAACAGAGTCAGATAAATGACTGCTAAGCCAACCGTGAGTCGTTTGTCTAAAATTGGCACTGCGACTGCCTATAAGATAAGCCCCCATGCCGCCAGCAACCGCCCCCACAACCTCACGCTGTTCTGAGGTGGAAGACATTTCACTGTCACCAATGTATTTAACGTCCATGCACCTCTTATAAGTGAACACCTATTACAAAACACAGTAGCAATGACAGTAGAAAACAGCCCTGTTCCCACAAAAATAGATGATTTCCATTTTCTGTCATTTTTATGAGCAAAATCGGTATAGTTTGAGAGCATTCATCGTGTTGAAATTATAAAGTGTCTTGCACTAGAGCATTACATTCTTTTTAGACGAATTCCTACTTTCCGTTATTCTGGGACATCCAGCGAAGTGTAGAACAAAACAAAACTACAGCACTGCGACTAATTACAGATGGCCAAATTGCACAGTTCGGAGCTCTATAGCAATACATCTGACAGATGTAGTAACTTGTCTCACATGTCTAACACATGTCCACTCTGCTTAAAATTGAAAAATACTTTCACTATTTTACTGCAAACGTTACTGATCACTGCGGAATGTCGTCGTCATTTTGAAACTTTCATTGAAGTAAAGAAGCGCGAGTTTAAACTCCGACTGCAAAAAAAGTCAATGTTAAGAGAATTCTTTCAGTTCGTTGGACAAAATTACATGGTTTGAGAGCGTCTCTGGCGTTCAAATCAGTGTCTATAAATAAATTACCATGAAAATTCCACACACATTCACATCAGTATGTTACTCGTCGATACAGTGTAAGTAAAGTTCTTGCAGAAAAAATGCTAAGAAACCGAAAAAGAATTGGTCATCGGAACGAGAGATTCAGCTTACAGGAAAGTCAAAACAATTTTCGCTAAAATTAAAAGCAAAGGTTTCAATATTAAAAGAGGAAAACAACTGTTTAACCCAAAGGAAAGAGCTCATACGTAGAAGGTGTACGTTGAAAGCCTCTACGGGGGAGGGGAACTGCCAGGTGACGCGACAGAAGAAAAGAGAGCCATTATAGAATATACAATTATCCAGTATTAGAATTTAAGAGAAGTTTATAAGATATGATATCGAAAACGCGAAACGCTTAGATGACATTCTTTTGGAACTTCCGTAGTCTCTGAAAGACGTGGCAGTCAGACGACTGTTCATGCTGTTTTGTAGAATCACTGAGACTGGCTACAAGTCATTAGCGATTTAGAAAAATATGACTGGCACAATCTCGAAGATACCAATGGTACGTAAGTGCTACAGCTATAGCTCAAGCGGGCTAACGGTTCGTGCATCATGTCAGCTGACGTGAATGAACACACAAAAATGGAAAAAAGAAATTGAGTGTTAGATGATCAGTTTGGCTGCAGGGAATGTAAAGGTAGGAGAGAAACAGATCTGATGTGGCCGTTGATGATGGTAGCAAGACTTAAGAAAAATAAGGCAAGTTCACAGGACTTGTCGACCTACAAAAAAACCGTGCAAGATTTTTTTTTTGGGGGGGGGGGGGTTAACGGCGCTCAACTACTGAGGTCATTAGCGCCTAGTCACAATTGTTAGAGCACATAGAATCTAGTAAAACTCAAGGGGGGGGACACCAGAAAGTTATTACAAAGATGCAGATAAAATAAGTAAAAGCGTTAGATGTCTTTGGATAAGCCAGTCAAAGTAATAAAACGAAGAACACGAGCAGCTGCTCGAGCGTCATCAGCTAAAATATCCTGTAAAGTAGATGGCAGAGACAGGACAACACGAGATTGACTAAAATGGGGACACGACAATAAAACATGGCGCACTGTTAATACATGACCACAAGGGCACTGCGGGGCTGGGTCACCAGAGAGCAGGTAGCGGTGGCTAAACCGGCAATGCCCAATCCGCAACCTGGTCAGAAGGACCTCTTCTCGCCGAGATGGTCGGGAGGAGGTTGTCTAAGCAGTTGGGAACGGTTTTACTGCCCGGAGCTTGTTTCCTTGAAGTGAGGACCAAGCATCCCACCACAACGACACAAGCCTCTTACAAACAACCCTACTAACATCAGATGACGGGACACAATGGGAGGCGGGCCGAGGCAGGAGGACTGCAGCCTTCGCTGCAGCATCAGCAACCTCATTCCCAGGCACTCCTACATGGCCGGGAACCCACAGAAAGCTGACAGGAGAGCCACCATCAGCGAAAGAATGGAGGGACTGCTGGATCCGTTGCACCAAGGGATGGACCGGATAAGGAGCCCCAAGGCTCTGAAGAGCACTGAGTGAATCAGAGCAGAGTACATACGATGAATGGCCGTGCCGGCGGGCATACTGAACGTCCTGATGGAGAGCAAAAAGCTCGGCCGTAAAGCTGGAACATTGGTCGAGGAGCCGGTATTTAAAGGTGACGGCCCCGACGACAAAGGCACAGCCGACACCATCGTCAGTTTTGGAGCCATCAGTGTAAATAAAGGTGTGACTGGCAAGTTGCGCACAAAGTTCGACAGACCGTGAGCAATACACTGCAGCCGGAGTACCCTCCTTCGGGAGTGAGCTGAGGTCGAGATAAATATGAACCGGAGCCTGGAGCCACGGTGGTGTCGGGGTCTCACCCTCTCTGAAGGTGGTAGGGAGGGCAACATCCAATTGTCGAAGCAGGCGACGAAAGCGGACTCCTGGGGGCAGCAGGGCAGACACGTACAACCCATACTGACGGTCGAGAGAATCGGCGAAGAAGGACTGATAAGAGGGGTGGTCGGGCATTGACAACAGCCAGCAGGCATACCGACAAAGCAGTACGTGGCGCCGGTAGGTAAATGGTAATTCGGCAGCTTCAGCATAAAGACTCTCGACGGGACTAGTGTAGAAGGCTCCGGTCGCAAGACGTAACCCCCTATGGTGGATGGAGTTGAGACTGCGTAAGAGGGATGGCCGAGCAGACGAATAGACGAGGCTCCCATAATCCAGCTTCGATCGGACTATGGACCGATACAAGCGAAGCAGGACAGTGCGATCCGCTCCCCAAGATGAACCACTAAGAACTCTGAGGACATTAAGGGAACGTGTACAACGGGCAGCCAAATAAGAGACGTGCGGAGACCAACAAAGTTTCCTGTCCAGTGTGAGCACTAGAAATTTAGTTGTTTCCACGAATGGGAGAACAACGGGACCGAGATGTAAGGATGGCGGAAGGAACGCTTTATATCGCCAAAAGTTGATGCAAACCGTCTTCTCTTCAGAGAACCGGAAGCCATTTGCCACACTCCATGAGTATAGGCTGTCTAGACAACGCTGAAAGCAGCGCTCCAAGATCGCGAAGTCATCGACAAAAAGAGAGCCTGAGACATTAGGTGGAATACAATCCATAATAGGATTGATCGCTGTGGCAAAAAGGGCTACGCTCAAGACGGAGCCCTGAGGCACTCCGTTCTCCTGGAGGAAGACGTCGGACAAGGCGGAACCCACACATACCCTAAACTTTCGGTCTGTTCAAAAGGAATCAATAAAAAGGGGCAGGCGACCGCGTAGACCCCACCTGTGCATAGTGCGGAGGATACCTCAACAGGTATCATAAGCCTTCTCCAAATCGAAGAACACGGCTACCGTTTGGCACTTTCGCAAAAAGTTGTTCATGATGAATGTCGACAGGGTCACAAGGTGGTCAACAGTGGAGCGGCGGCGACGAAAGCCACATTGAACATTGGTAAGTAGCCATCGAGATTCAAGAATCCAAACTAACCGAGCGTTAACCATGCGCTCCATTACCTTACAGACACAGCTTGTAAGAGAAATGGGGCGGTAACTAGAAGGAAGGTGTCTATCCTTCCCGGGTTTGGGTATAGGAACAACGACGGCGTCACGCCAACGCATGGGGACTTGACCTTCGGTCCAGATGCGATTGTAGGTACGAAGAAGGAAGCTTTTGCCTGCCGGAGAAAGGTGTGCCAGCATCTGAACGTGAATGGCATCTGGCCCCGGAGCAGAGGACCGGGACAGTGCAAGTGCATGTTCGAGTTCCCGCATAGTAAAGGGGGCATTATAATGTTCCAGATTCAGTGAGTGGAAGGAAGGTCGCCGAGCCCTTTCTGCCTCTTTCCTGGGAAGGAAGGCAGGGTGGTAATGGGCGGAGCTTGAAACTTCCGCGAAATAGCGGCTGAAGGCGTTGGAGACATCCACAGGATCAACAAGGACCTCATTACCGGAAGTCAGGCCAGGTACTGAGGAGTGGGCCTTAATGCCCGACAGCTGGCGCAGGCCACCCCAGACGACAGAAGAGGGAGTAAAACTGTTAAAGGAGCTGGTGAAAGAGGCCCAACAAGCTTTTTTGCTGTCTTTGATGACTCTACGGCATTGCGCTCGGAGTCGTTTGTATTCAATACAATTCGCCAACGTACGATGGCAGCGAAAGGTGCGTAAAGCACGTCGTCGAGCACGGATAGCGTCTCTACAAACCTCATTCCACCAGGGGACGGAAACGCGACGTGAAGAAGAGGTAGTATGAGGAATGGTACGTTCGGCAGCATTGATGATAACAGCTGTGAGGTATTCGACCTGATTGTCACAACTGAGAAAATCGTGGTCCGGAAAGGTCGCCAGGGAGGAGTAAAGTCCCCAGTCAGCTTTCGGTATGTTCCAGCTCTAAGGACGTGGGGATGGGGTGTGGTGTAGGAGATGAACGACACAGGGGAAGTGGTCGCTCGAATAGGTGTCAGAAAGGACATACCACTCGAACCGATGGGCAAGAGTGGTAGAACAGATCGAGAGGTCAAGTGGGAGTAGGTATGAGTGGAGTCCGAGAGGAAAGTCGGGGCGCCAGTATTGAGGCAGACAAGATTGAGATGGTTGAAATCCGCCAAGAGGGAGCCTCTCTGACAGGATGCAGGAGAGCCCCAAAGGGGATGATGGGCATTGAAGTCGCCAAACAATAAAAACGGCGGAGGAAGCTGAACAATCAGGTGCATCATGTCAGTGCGACTAACTGCGGATGACGATGGAGTGTAGATGGTACAAACAGAAAAAGTAAGGGCAGAAAGAGTAATATGGACAGCTATTGCTTGGAGTGGGGTGGTCAATGGGATGGGATGGTAATAGACATCTAATCTAATCTAATCTAATCGTCCCGAACGAGCAACATGACCCCACCATGAGCTGGAAGACCGTCCGCAAGGGTGAGGTCAGACCGCTCCGAGTTATAGTGGGTAAAAGCAATAGGGTCAGTTGGGCGCAACTTGGTTTCCTGGAGACCAAGGACGAGCGCACAGTGCAGGCGGAGGAGCAGTTGTAATTCCTCCCGATTAGATCGAATACCTCTAATGTTCCAATGTAACAAAGCCATTGCTAGTCAGAAAAAAGGGGGGGAACGAAACGGGTGAAGAGCTGGTCACCTCGACGGCCGCGGAGGGCCAGGTTTCGAGGGAACAATGCTACAACCGGCGGGAGGCGGATCCTGTTCCATCGAGTCGCCGCCAGCTGCGGCCGCTTTCCCGGGTTGCGTAGGAGGGGCAGCATCATTCGCCGATAAGAGGCCAGCTGAGCGCCTGGCAGCAGAGTGTCCCGGCGAAACTGAGGACGGCCGGGAGCAGCGACTCGCGGATGGAGTGTCAGACGAAACGCACCGGGGTGGAGAGGGGGATAAAGATTTCTTCTTGGAGGCCTTCTTGGAAGGCCGAAGAGGCACGGGGATGGTGGGCTGGACCCGAAGAAGGTCCTCACGCGCGGGGTCCGTTTTGGAACGCCGGACCTCGGAAGCTGGGGTCCGGATCGTTTCCCCGATGGACGCCTGAGAAGAGGATCGCTTCTCAGGCGGCGAAGGGGGAGGAGGAGGAAGGGTGGCCCCTGGGGCAGAGGGGGCAGGGGCCGCAAGGGAGGAAGATTTGCAAGGGAGGGATTTGGGAGGCGGAGGCATAGACCCCGGGTGGGGTAAGGAGGTGGAGGGGGGACTGGATAGGGGTGAGGATACTGTGGAAGGAGTGGACACGACTGAGGCAAACGAAGTTGTCAACGTCACGGGATGGAGGCGGTCATACTTCTTCCTTGCCTCAGAATGAGAGAGACGATCCAAAGTTTTTAATTCTTGAATCTTCTTCTTCTTCTGATACACGGGGCAGTCTAAAGATCTAGGCGAGTGGATGCAAGGACAATTGATGCACCGAGGTGGTGGGGTGCATGTATGTTCCTCACGAAGTGGACGTCCACAATCGCCACAAAGGGGCTCAGCCTCACACCGTGACGACATGTGCCCAAAGCGTAAACACCGAAAGCAGCGCATAGGAGGCGGGACGTAAGGTCGCACGTCGCACCGGTAGCACATCACCTTTACCTTCTCCGAGAGAACATCCCCCTCGACGGCGAGGATAAAGGCTCCGGTTTCGATGCGACGGTCTTTGAGGCCGCGCTGAACACGCCGGACGAAATGCACTCCAGGTTGGCGCTCCAGGTTGGCCCTGCGCTCCTCATCAGATTGCAGCAGCAGGTCCCGATGAAAAATAACCCCCTGCGTCCTATTCAGTGCCAAATGCGGAACAATGGACACTGGGATGTCTCCTAGTCGGTCGCACGCCTGGAGCGCCGCCGACTGTGTGGCGGAGGCGGTCTTTATAAGAACGGACCGCGAACGCATTTTAACTGAGAGCCTCGATTTCCCCGAAGACGTCCTCGATGTGCTGGACAAAGAACATGGGCTTGGAGGTGGTGAACGTCCCCCCCCCCATCGGTCCGAGAACAGACTAAATAGCGGGGGAAGTACTTCGCCCCAAGCCGGCGGGCCTGTCCTTCCTCCCAGGGAGTGGCCAAGGGGGAAAGGGCAGGAGAACCAAAACCAGAGACAGTACCTTTCTTTTTAAAAGACTCGGCCGCAGAGCGACCTGATACATGTTGACGTTTCATCTGCAAAACGTCCGCCCTGATACCACCCACTCCGACCAGGGGCTCTCCCCACGGGCGCCACCCAGCCTCAGCAAGTTCCACCTGGCAGGATGACCGTTGCCGGGAGTCCTGATGCCCCAAGGAGACGGGCATCTACTCCTTCGCTGACATGGGGGGTCAGCTCAGGTATCGGCAGTACGATCCCTGTGTTGTCAGGGGGCTACAACCTAGAGGGTACATGACGACCCCACCACAACGGGCTGGCTACCGTGCTGGATTTTGGGTGACATGGAAAGTCCATCATGACTGTAGGTGCAGATGTGGACGCACTATGGGCGGAACGTGTGCAACCCATCAGACGTTTAGGCCCAATTGGAGGAATAGTGGGTGTGGTTACAACGCCGTTACAATGCTGAGTGCCAAGGTCTTAGTGCACTGAGGACCAGTGATACACCACGTAAGGCGTCCTTCCCCAAAAGGCTCGTACTTCTGTAGAATTTTGTAAAAAGGAGGTCAAACCCCAAGGGGTACCATCACATGGAATGCCGAAACGGTTGAAGCTCTTTTTAGTCGCCTCTTACGACAGGCAGGAATACCTCGGGCCTTTTCTTACCCCGGACCCGCAGGGGGAACCGTGCGAGATATTCGAAGCTGTAGGGACAGGCGGGGAGTGATCACTACGCACCAAAACCAAGAGGTTAACACAAGAAATGAAGACTAAGAACGAAATGCTCGCATTAAAATGGTGTGAGGCCAGGGTGCAATCTTCCACCCCTATTGTTGTCCGCGCCCGGTAGCTGAGTGGAACACTTGAGCGTACACCACGATACCGACAACTATTTGCGAAGTATTTGCGCAGTGTCTTCGATAACCCCCTCTCACAGCTGGGGAGTACCGGGCAGAGGATGACCGCCCTCATGAAGCTTCACACGCTGCGAAACGTTTATCAATTTGAAACATGGAGTCTGTATGCAGATGGACCATGCACATGAAATGGTGTGCAAGATTTGCTTACATTTTTCTTTCTCTATTATCTTTCATTATACTATTAGTTCCACATTCTATTTCATAGTTTCGAAGTTATTCTTGTTCTGTTATTGCTATGAATGTAAACTCTAATTTTGCTTGTCATAACTGAAAGAGGCCTTTTTCCTAGTAAAAAAAACGAAAAGAAAAAACAGCAAGACAAAAAAATAGTGCTGTGAACTACGAAGAGAAAGGTAAAAGGTTCACATCCACTTTCTTTCAAATTTTTTCACTCGTTTTCTAAAAGATTATGGGCCTTACTTATTCATTTAATAAACGTAATATCTCAGAAAAAAACGTTTGTAGAGCACTTTCCCGCTAAAGGCAAAGGTGAAAAATAGTGGTCATCGCAACAGATTATTAAACCTAAGGACCCGGTTTCGATTCCCTTTTGGATCGGAGATTTTCTCCCCTCAGGGGCTGGGTGTTGTGTTGTCCTAATCATCATCATCATCATCATTTCATCCACATCGACGCGCAAGTCGCCGAAGTGGCGTCAAATCAAACCACTTGCACCCGGCGAACGGCCTACCCGACGGGAGGCCCTAGTCACACGACATTTACATTTTTACCCTATTGTTTTACGCATTGAAGAAGCAATGACGCAAACAAAAGAAAGTTTCGGGAGTGAGATTATAGTCCTGAGTGAACGGAAGTCAATCATTAAGGTTCGCTGACGACATTGGAATACACTCCTGGAAATTGAAATAAGAACACCGTGAATTCATTGTCCCAGGAAGGGGAAACTTTATTGACACATTCCTGGGGTCAGATACATCACATGATCACACTGACAGAACCACAGGCACATAGACACAGGCAACAGAGCATGCACAATGTCGGCACTAGTACAGTGTATATCCACCTTTCGCAGCAATGCAGGCTGCTATTCTCCCATGGAGACGATCGTAGAGATGCTGGATGTAGTCCTGTGGAACGGCTTGCCATGCCATTTCCACCTGGCGCCTCAGTTGGACTAGCGTTCGTGCTGGACGTGCAGACCGCGTGAGACGACGCTTCATCCAGTCCCAAACATGCTCAATGGGGGACAGATCCGGAGATCTTGCTGGCCAGGGTAGTTGACTTACACCTTCTAGAGCACGTTGGGTGGCACGCGATACATGCGGACGTGCACTGTCCTGTTGGAACAGCAAGGTCCCTTGCCGGTCTAGGAATGGTAGAACGATGGGTTCGATGACGGTTTGGATGTACCGTGCACTATTCAGTGTCCCCTCGACGATCACCAGTGGTGTACGGCCAGTGTAGGAGATCGCTCCCCACACCATGATGCCGGGTGTTGGCCCTGTGTGCCTCGGTCGTATGCAGTCCTGATTGTGGCGCTCACCTGCACGGCGCCAAACACGCATACGACCATCATTGGCACCAAGGCAGAAGCGACTCTCATCGCTGAAGACGACACGTCTCCATTCGTCCCTCCAGTCACGCCTGTCGCGACACCACTGGAGGCGGGCTGCACGATGTTGGGGCGTGAGCGGAAGACGGCCTAACGGTGTGCGGGACCGTAGCCCAGCTTCATGGAGACGGTTGCGAATGGTCCTCGCCGATACCCCAGGAGCAACAGTGTCCCTAATTTGCTGGGAAGTGGCGGTGCGGTCCCCTACGGCACTGCGTAGGATCCTACGGTCTTGGCGTGCATCCGTGCGTCGCTGCGGTCCGGTCCCAGGTCGACGGGCACGTGCACCTTCCGCCGACCACTGGCGACAACATCGATGTACTGTGGAGACCTCACGCCCCACGTGTTGAGCAATTCGGCGGTACGTCCACCCGGCCTCCCGCATGCCCACTATACGCCCTCGCTCAAAGTCCGTCAACTGCACATACGGTTCACGTCCACGCTGTCGCGGCATGCTACCAGTGTTAAAGACTGCGATAGAGGTCCGTATGCCACGGCAAACTGGCTGACACTGACGGCGGCGGTGCACAAATGCTGCGCAGCTAGCGCCATTCGACGGCCAACACCGCGGTTCCTGGTGTGTCCGCTGTGCCGTGCGTGTGATCATTGCTTGTACAGCCCTCTCGCAGTGTCCGGAGCAAGTATGGTGGGTCTGACACACCGGTGTCAATGTGTTCTTTTTTCCATTTCCAGGAGTGTAGTTACTATAACTGAAAAGTAATTACAGAACATGTTTAATGGAAATAAGAATCAAATGAGTGCAGATTGTTGGTGACTCGAAGAAAGACGAAAGTGATTAGTAGTAGAAATGGGACTAGCTATAATTTTAATATCAAGATTGGTGACTAGTACATATGTGAAAGGAAGTAATTCTGCTATATTGGAAAGAAAGTAATACATGACGGACCAAGCAAGAACACAAACAGCATACTAACCCTGGAAAAAAGGCATTCCTGGTCAACGTAAGTTTATTAGTATCCAAAATAGAACTCAACTTGAGGAAGGAACTTCTGAAAATGTGTGTTTTGAGCACAGTATTTCATGGCAGTGAATCGTGGACTTTGGGAAAACTGGAAAAGAAGACTTGAGATGTGGTACCACAGAAGGATGATGAAAATTAAATGGTCTAATGAGGTATTAAAAGCGAAAGTTCTTCGCAGAAAATCGGCGACGAAAGGAACATGTGGGCAATATGGAAAACACGAAGAGCAGGCTAATAGGACATGTGTTAAGGTATCAGGGAACAGTCTCTATGGCTCTAGAGGGAGGTGTGGAGGGTAATATCTGTAGGGGAAGCCAGAGAATGCGAAACATGAACAAATAATTGAGGACTTTGGGTGGAAATGCTACTCCGAGATGGAGAGGTGGACACAGAAGTGGAAATCGTGGCGGGCTGCATCGAACCAGTCTTAAGTCTGACGACTCTCGCTCCCCTCCCCCCCCCCCTAATCCTACCACCCAAAAGAAGGGAAAAGAATAATTCTAGAATTCCATGTATTTTCAAGACACTTAGTTTTAATTCTACTTTATTATCTGGAAGTCAGCTGACAAATTTTGAAATTTATTCATGTAACAAGATAAATGCTTTTACTAATTTCTTCTAAGCAAGTGCCTTCACAGCCCTCCCCTCTCCATTCCAACTCTCCCTCCCTCTTTGATCTGCACCTGGTAGGTGGCGTGTCCATGAGCGCTAGAGCGAGCGTGTTCAAAAGTTTGAGGGAGAGGTGCAACTGGTGGCATGCTGGTGGTTATTCTAGTAAATCTGTTGTCTTTTACCGCTCAAACATTTTTAAATCGCGCAATATCCACGGTGATAACTCTCACCGCTGTTGAAGTGTACTTACACGACAAGTGCAGAGCTGCTTGTGGGCCAGAGGAGACGGCCAGAGGATCAGGGAGTGTAATCCCTCCCTAGCTGGCCGGTCGCATTTGCTCTCACGGCTGCTCGGATGAGTCCCGCGGACTAGATTGGACTAGGCAACACTGCCGCTCGCTAGGCTGTGCTAATATTTTCATCTCTACTTAACTACCACGCCGACATCTTCTATAACACGCTTAGCATGCTCTGTTCCTTGTCTGCGACTACTTTTCATCGCTTCTGCTGTTCCTTCCTCAGCCAAATTAACTATTTTTGGATGTAGAAGCAAAGGTTACACCCACCTGCGCCGTCTTCTGGTGTTATTTATCCCTCGTTTACTCCTGTAAGTACTTCATTTCGTACTTCACCTATGCATCTAACTGATGACACTCTTCGACAGCAACATATTTCGGAAGGTTCTTTCTTCTTCTGGTCACGTGTTAATACCGTACAGTGCTTTGTTACAGAAGTACACATTCACGAATTCCTTCCTCGTTTCTGTATCACCCAGTGAAGGTCACCACTACTGACTCTTTAAAAGAAAGAACTCAGGTCTATAAAATAGACTGAACCGTCTGATAACTTTATAAATGACTTAATGCGTTTAGTATTTGATGTTAACCATGTAAGCGAGAAAAAGTTTATAAAAGGTTTTAAACATGTCCAAAATACGAGGGGCGTTCAGAAAGTAAGCTCCGATCGGTCGCGAAATGGAAACGACTATGAAAATCCGATAAAGCTTTGCACATATGTATTGGGTAGTGTCTCTAGTATAACCCCAGTTAGCATCACGTCGCTCTTCTCATTTCTGAGCTCGCAGTGAGTGCGTAAAGATGTCTAGAAAATAGTGTCTGCCGCCAAGTACGAGGGCCTGGTGAGAAATTTCGCCTGAAGCTATGCAGCTAACATTACATAACTGTCGTGCTGTTTCTTCTTCAAGACAATTCTCAGCCGCATTCTGCAGGGGCAATGAAGATGCTCCTGCATCGTTTTCAAATGGAAATGTGAGATTACCCACAATACAGTCCGCAATTGTCTCCCCCTGAGTTTCATCTCTGGTCACATGAACCGCTGTCTTTGAAGACAACATTTTGACACAGACAACGAGGTGTAGGCCAGCGTGGAGAATTGGCGGAAAGCACTGGCGGCTGCCTTCTATGATGAGGCTATTGAAAAGTTGGTACAACGCTATGACAAAAGTCTAAGTCAGAACGGCGACTACGTAGAGAAGTAGCTGAAAGTGTAGCTAATTGTTACAAGTAAAACATTTCTGATGTTCACTGTGGTTTCAATTTGGCAATCAATCGGAGCTTACTTTCTGAACAGGCCTCGTATTTGAACATGTTATCAAACATTGCACGAGTATAGAATCGGTAATCTGCGCTCCATTTTAATCAAAAGATACTTTTTACGTATGTCAATGTTTATGATGTCATATCTCAATGATGTGTGATAAAATGTCATAATTTTACATCTACATTCAGTGGAATCTGTGGATACCGTTCAAACGGTTCAAATGGCTCTGAGCACTATCTGACTTAACTTCTGAGGTCATCAGTCCCCTAGAACGTAGAACTACTTACACCTTACTAACCTAAGGACATCACACACATCCATGCCCTAGGCAGGATTAGAATCTGCGACCGTAGCGGTTGCTCAGTTCCAGACTGTAGCGCCTAGAACCGCTCGGCCACTGCACCCGGCTGTGGATACCGTCTGCACAGTGTGTTGTGGGCAGAGTTAGCGGTAAAGAATTAATAAATTAAAAGGTTATCCCCGATGCTGAAGTTCTATTGCGTGAATAGTGAAAGCGTAATGAGCGATAAAACTTTTTCCTTTCATCATTTTGTAGGTGGGTGTTGGCGAAGAAAGTTTCGCAAAGGTTTGGAATTATGTGTAAAGGTTGCTGGTAGACGTTAAGTGCTCTCATTCTCAAATACTGAATGCATACAGTCTGGGTAATTTCCGCGTCATTTCTGCCTCAACACGTACACTCAGTTTCTAATTCTAATGCTCGTGTTACTGCGGTAAACCTTTAACATAAGATTTTTACCTCTTAAAGAGTAGATTATGACAGCATTTGAAAATTTATAATTCTATCTATAGTTGCACGATATATTGAAAATCACATTTTTGTTATCTCTGAAAGTCGCTAGATAGACAACTGGAATAGTGCACCAAAGTAGCCATTTACTAATATAGATATTCCCTTCAGGCGAAGAAGTTTCCATACTGGATTAATAAAAAATAGAGGAAGCCCAAGATGGTGGTTTTAGTATTTCAAGTTTTCTACAAAGCCTCTTTCCACACATGAGTGCAACGCACGTTAGGTTCATTCAGCCATGTGGAACTTCTGGAAGAGAAACGTCTGAGTACACTATATTTTTTTCCTTTTCCTGAGAGCTATGGAGCTATGGTGACTATTCGTGCAAACGGTTGTAAGCGCCCTTTGCTATGTGGTTCGCTTGGATGACACCAAACGCCGACACACCATTGCCTCAGGTCCACTACGTAACACTGCCTGCTCACAACTGACTGGTCGAATGAACACCTGTCGTTTACAGTTGTTAGTTCAAATTGCAACTGTAGTTACTATTTGACGACTTTATTCGTCAGCAATAAAATCAATCTCCTAACTTCTTGGACGGACGATGTATCATATCAGCGGAGTTAATTGATTCATCCGTCCTCGTATAGTTTACGACTGATAAATGAAAATCCGAAAAAGCTAACTAAACATATTAATATTGCACAACATCCATGTTTTTGTGTTTTCCACGCTATAACAGTAGAAAATTTTAAAATTATTTTTGAAGGAAGCTTTCTTCGCCTATGCATATCTATTTCTGAGATCTTCCTTGCCTCAGCTATCCTGTGTAATCACACTTGTTACATAGAAGAATTCTTCCACTTGTTCTACTACTGAGTTGTGGCCAATTTCTGCTATCATCTAAAACTCTTGAGAATTATTCAACTATCACTCTGCAATATTTCTTACATAATACTTCCGGGAAATATTTCTACACAGTGTCAGTCTGTCTATATTTCAGGAAAAGCGTCACAAAACCATCAATAGCTGTTGTTGAATGTATATGTTTACGGACAATCAGCTTTTACCAAGTGACCATCTCAAAAAACGGATACCACTGCAGAAGGTCAAAGAATGGTTTCTTAGTGTCAATCACATGATTATTATCTTTTGCAGCATATATAACTTATCCGTGCATTCTTTATCTTATACATTCTTTCTGTTAGTTACTTAATACACTTGCCGACTGTAAGTAGGCTGTTTAGGTTTTTTTATTGGTAACGCCACCTCTGTATGAAAATCACTGGCTGTGCTGTGTGCAGTCTGTGGCTGCTTTGCATTGTTGTAATACTCGCCATTGTAGTGTTAGGCAGCTGGCTGTGAACAGCACATAGCGTTGGGCAGTTGGAGGTGAGCCGCCAGCAGTGGTGGATGTGGGGAGAGAGATGGCGGAGTTTTGTAATTTGTCATGAACTGCTATATATATATATGATGATATCAAGGTAAATACATTCTTTGTTCTCTATTAATATCTTTCACTTGCTAACTATCCCTATCAGTAGTTAGTGCCTTCCACAGTTTGAATCTTTTATTTAGCTGGCAGTAGTGGCGCTCGCTGTATTGCAGTAGCTTGAGCAGCGAAGATTTTTGTGAGGTAAGTGATTTGTGAAAGGTATAGTTTAATGTTAGTCAGGGCCATTCTTTTGTAGGGAATTTTGAAAGTCAGATTGCGTTGCGCTAACAAAATATTGTGTGTCAGGTTAAGCACAGTCCTGTGTAAAATTATTAAAAGGGGACGTTTCATATGGCGACCCTGCCAGGATACCTCACTGGAATCTTCTGATTTTTTCTTGTAGTTTGTGTAATTAGTGTAGATTTTGTTTATTGCTAGCGCATAATTGTAGAGAGAATCTCCTTTGTAGTTGCAGTCTTTCATTGTTGTACAGTAAAACAGGTGTGGCACGCATGTAGATTTGCACCAAGTATTTCGCAGCTGCAATTAACTAGATATTATTTTCAGTGTTATGTTAATGTGTTTTCTTATTTTTGCTCTTCAAATTGTGCTTTTCTGTGTTGTCGTGTGAAATACTGTGACAATAATGGCGTGTGAAAAACGTAATACTAGGCTCCAAACTAAATTGAGAAATGACAGTGAAGACGAAAGCAGTCTGTTAGCGCCACAGAGTAATGAATTAACTAATGTTCAAAGTAGTAATTTGGTAATTGCGCATAGGGAAATGGAGCGGGCGGCAAACAATGGTGTAGACAGTGAAACAATTAGAGAACAGGGAAGCATTATCGATCGATCGGTCGGCAACAGCTCGCCTCAGGAATCTGAAATGACAGGAAACAATCTCGCAAATATTGTAGACTCAGGTTTTGGGTCCTCACCGTTTTCTCAAATGAGTCAAGACACATTTTCTGCTTGTCAAAATGTGAATGTTGCCGGTGCAACTTCACTGCTGAATAGCACTGAGGAACATGTTTCAGACACCAGTGCACTGTTATTACAATTAATGCAACAAATGGAACAAAATCTTCAAAAGTTAGACACATTGGAGCAAACTCTTGAACAAACACGCGAGGATTTAACTACTGAGTTACATCACATTGAATCGAAATGTCAAAAAGTCTGTAATGACGTAAAAACACAAATTTGTGAGCATTTCCAACCTATTTTTTCGCGTCATGAAAATGCACTACAGAATCACGAAGCAGCCATAAAAGAACTGCAAACTACTGTTCATGAAAATCATGAGACCTTGCAAGCTAAATTTGACTCAGTTGCATCTACCGATTTGGTTACGCAACTTGCAAAAACTCAGGAAAACTTGAAGGACACAGTAGATTCGATTTCAACACAAATGGACACTCTGAAACTTGGTTCAGAAAAACACACTGAGGAAATGTGTTCACTATCGGAGAAAGTAGCCGAACTTTCGGATCAGGTCACTAACTTATCTACAAAGGTAGATGATGATCTGAATGACAAGACCTGTAGCCTTCACTGACACAGAAGAGTATGAACAAATTAGAAAATTCAAACAAAATCAAAATCAAATCAATACACAGTACAAAAGAGAAATCCGGGAAGTACAAGATCAGTTGACGCAGGTAATACAAGAATTACATATTTCAGAGGACACTCGCGCTCCAGTACAGGAAGAGGGACATAGAAATATGGAACAGCCACAAAATAATAACACAGCGCATTTCGGAAATTATGAAAGAAATTGGCAAGGTGCACCGAATTTTGAAGTGGAACCGCCGAAACGACGTAACAATGACCGATATGCGACTCGCCGACATGATGACTGACTATAAGCTGTTCATTACTACACGTAAATTCAAAACGTTTAAAAATTCTGCCAACGACATTCATCCACAAGCGTGGCTCCATCAATTCTCTCATTGTTTTCCCCCCAACTGGTCATTGGAGCACAGGTTAGAATTTATGTGTGGCTACTTGGAGAATGAACCAGCTGTAAGAATGCGATCGGTCATTCACGATTGTCACAGTGAAGGAGATTTTTATCATGCCTTCCTCTCAGCATATTGGTCTCAAGCCACACAAGACCGAGTAAAACATAGCATCATGATGATGAAACACTTTGAACAATCTGAATTTTCCAGTCTTGTCAAATATTTTGAAGACATGTTGCATAAGAATCAGTATCTTTCAAACCCATACAGCCCCTCAGAACTCATCCGCATTTGCTTACTCAAATTACCTGAACATTTACGACATATTATTTTGGCAGGACGTTGCAAAGACGACATTGAAGCTTTTCAGGGACTGTTACAAGAAGTGGAAATTGACGCTGACAATCGCGGAATGCAGGAGCACAACAATTACAGATCACATCCGTCGCAATTTCGGGATGAAAGAAATAATAACTCGACACGACAAGGCTATTCTCACAACACATATCGTGACCAAAACAGACACCACCCATATGACAACCACTGGCAGAGTAATAATAGTTACAGAGAAAGATCACATTTCCGTAGTAATGAATATGACAGAGATTACCTTAGAAACAGACAATATGGGAACCAAAACAATTATTATCACGGGAGACAGAATAACTTCAGACGCAACAGTTCGGCGTACAGTTACGATTCAGGGAGAAATTCTCCACCACGTGACGGACAAGGAAGAAACTACGGAATCTACCGACATGACGACAGACGATATATTCGTAACGACAGACCTTAATTGCATCAGAACTGGCGGGATTTAAACAGGGCAGGGCCTTCTCATCAGAGTGAATTTGTAGAAGTTCGGTCTCCTAATCCCAATAACGGCGCGCGCCAACAAAGAGACAGACAATGACTCCCACAGCAGGCAGCTGTGTGCGCCCGCTGGCTCCGAGAAAAATAACATAAGACGCTAACCTTGAGAAAAATTCCAGCATTCTTTACCGACGTATACCGCACGATAATTGCGTTGAAGTTGAAACTTTGCGTTCTAGGAAGAGTAAAGGTTTCCACCACATTTCTCACGTAAAACCATTTATTGAAAGATAATCTGCTTTTTAACTTTGTCTTTGCCATATAACTTTTCACGTTACATTACTAGTATGCTTTGTCAGACTTAGAATCTGTTAATATACAACAATGTTTGAAGTTAAATATCCAGTCAAGAACCAAGAGAACTTATTTAAACAGAAATTACGAATGCATTGCTATTGTGAACAGACGACACAGTGTTATTGTGTGTGTACATTCTTGTTTGTTAGTTGCACGATTACGTAATGACTATAAGGCTCACATACTTAGAACATTTACCAGTACTGCTAATGAGATTTTAATGGAACATTTTGGTTTACTTCAAAATACATTCTGGATTTAAAGTACTTTCTGTGAGATACCAGAGGACACAGTGGTTACTTTATGTGACAGCTACACGATTTTATCATGATGCTACTAATGAGTGACAATTTACAATGTTGCTTTTTCATTGTTTCTGTTTTATATCTGCACAGTTTTTCTGTATTATTCTGGAAAGTAAAACAAGTTTTAGTAGTAACTTTTGTGGTATAGCTACAACGAGACAGCGTTTTTCGTAGCACAACAATACGTCACACTATAGTACTTTCTTGGTCACGGTAAGGTACATAATAACTACGATATATATACGCAAAGCATTTCACTTTCGTTTATGATGAGGTAAGTACATTGATGGCAGCAGAACTTTGCTTACAGAGGACGATAACTACGACACTTCCACAGAATTATCTTACAGCAAGACGCACATTTAGCGCTACAGGACACGCATTTGAGAGATTAATTTTGTACGTATGCTATTTATTTTTCAAGATTTTTGAATTACAAAGAAAGTTTTCCATGATACATTTCATTCCATTGCTGTAATCTGTAACACCTGAGGGTATAATTACATTAATCCTCAGGGGGGTACATGCTTACTTTGTGTACCATGTGTTTGGCAAGCACAAGGAGCCCTAGCTAATATGGTATTTGCTTATACAACTTTACACATCGGTACCATATTCCTCTAACACATAAATTACACAGCTATCTGATTATTTGACAGAGATATAAACATTCTTTTTACTACGTCAGTGACAGATGTTTACGCAATTACACAGTTGGATAACTTCACACTTACGAAATTGTATGTTGTTTGTACTTTGTGAACTGTTCATATTTTTTCAGAACCATTGTGATACTATGAGAGCTTTGAATGATATATTTGGTAAGGGAGCATGATTTTAAAGTACGTTTGAGGTAGATGACACTTTTGACATGAGCAGAGAATTTTTTTTAAGTTTTGATATTAATGGAGGAAGCTACGACGATTTTGAGAGTTGACTGAGGTGTTATGATGTTATTTTTACGACGACTATGTGTATTATGTTGTTGCGGTATGTTTATGATCAATAAGCTGATGCTATATAAGGAATGTGATTACGTGTTTATATGTATATGAATAATGAATAGAAGTTAGGGACTATGGTGTGTGAAAAAGGTTGTTGGAAACTAAGAATCGTACTTTAAGAGTTATGAAATGTGTGTATATGCGTGAATGTATCACAATGCTGGCGAAAATTTTTTGGACGCTGTTATATTTATAGGATTTTGTTTCAGATTTGTAACCCAGTTTCTTGACCTGTGAAATATTTTTATATGAAACTGTCACTGTAGCGGAAACTGGTGTTGTAAATATTTCCGTACGAAAGTTAAGTGACCACCTGCACGTAATGCGTTGTGAGCGGCCAGGTGTGCCAGCCGCCTTGAGAAAAAGCCATTAGTGTGTGGCGCAGGTGGTAGAAAAAAAAGGGGAGGCCATTATCCTCGCTATTGACATTCGTTTGTAGAAAGCATCGTAAATACGACACGCTAATAATAGCTTGGAAACATTCTTACATCTGCACACCTGATTAGGACAAGTGTCTATCTACGAGAATTGAGAGAAATGCCATATGGCTTGCTTTATGTATTTATTTACTCATTTTGTTTAATATCTAGTTTCTAGCTGCACTGCAGCACTGGTTAAAATAAAATTTTATAGATGTACTAATATAAATATTTTCTGTCTCCAGATCCAGTAAATAATAGTTTTGTGATATATTTCCAAAAAATGAGGGAGCATAAAAAGACATTTCCCTTCACAGGAATTGCATAAACAATTTCTTTACGATTTGGTAACTTATCTGCTAGTGTAAGTTCTCGTGATGCATCACTCTAGTGTTAAGATGTGACATAGGTATTAGACATGGCCATTTTTAGTGTAATATTTTTTCTGCTTGAGCTATGTCATGTTTAGGTATAAGTTGCTGCTGTTTGCCAGGCATAGTGTTATTGAATTTGACTTTGTATTATTCTGTTAAGCCAGTTTTACTAATGATTTATTTTTATTGTTTGCTGCACATTGCCTTAGATTAGTTGTAATATTACAATTGCTTTGCTAATTTCTTAATGCTGCTTGCTTCGCAAATCTGCGTTTTTTTTTTCATTGCTGTTTATATTAATTGTTTTATGTGATGCTGCATTGCCTCGTCCCTTGGTATATATATCTGAGCTCAGTAGATTTAAGTTAGCTCAAGAGGGGGTAGACTATATAAGAAACTAACTATGATGAATTTATAAGAAATGCATTGAGAAGCTATCAGAAAATGGTTTGACAAAAAAAAAAGGATACTGTACAGTGGAGAAAAACTATTTTTGACAGAGGATGTGAACAGAATACAGAAACAGGCTTAGATAGGACTTTTGGGAATAATGATGTACGAAGGGAGATCTCCATGCAAAATACTGCAGTAAAACAAACCCTGTCCTTTCCTTTTGTGTTATCCCACTATGTGTTTGTGTACCCTTGTGTATTTGTTTTCTTCCTGTCTCTGTGTAGTTTCATAGAATTTTTTCTTCTTCTAATACTAAGCTACATTCACTATGATGAGGAATACTGTTATCCTCAAATATAATTGGCATTAGTAATATGTTATTTACCTTGTAAATATGCTTAGACATTATTTATTTTGTTTTATTTTAATGCTCATGTGTGAAGTTGATGTTTCGAAAGTTATTCTGATCTTTTATGTATGTACTCATGTCATAATTCCTGTAACACTGACGTATATGTCTATTTCTATTCTTTTGTAAAGCCCCTATTACCACAAATGTTATCTGTATTGTTATGTTCTTTACTGATGTGTTTTGTACCTTTGTTATTGTGTTCTTATGTTATAAAATTGTAATTGACACCAGTTCAGCAAATTAAGCAACTTGTAAGTTACATTTCACTGCACACGTTTTTGTTGGTCATAGTATATGGACAATATGTGAGAAGTAGGGACTGTTAGTGTTTGCACGTGTGTTAATAATTCAGCAAGGGACTGGATAACAGCATTGCTGGTTCTAAGGACAATTCCAAAAACTTTGTGAGTGCACAAGTGGTGGTTATGGACTTTCTATATTATCCGCAAGACTTTTCAATGGTGATTGTGCACCTGCACAGTCACAACAGATGGCTGCTGGCCATCTCTACAAGGACTGCAGTGGGTCTGCACCTCTGGTGGCCCACCAGTACCATCATCTCTACAAGGACTGCAGTGGGTCTGCACCTCTGGTGGCCCACCAGTACCACTATCTCTACAAGGATTACAGTGGGTCTGCATCTTTGATGACTCACCAGTACCATTATTTCTGCAAGGACTACAGTGGGTCTGCGCCTCTGGTGGCCCACCAATGCCGTAATCTCTACCAGGACTACAGTGGGTCTGCTCTGTGATGACCTACCAAACGATATTCTTCAAAACTTCGATTGACTCCGCTGTGGGTTTGCTCTGTTGTGGCCCATTACCTGTCAGCATGTCAAGAGTCAGCACTGTCTTTCCGTTGGAAGGACGACACTACTTCTTCAAGACTGCATGGAAATCCACTACTTCCGTGTGCATTTTCTTTTACTGCTCAGACTTTGGGAAAAACACTGCAATGTGATGAATGATCAGGACTGTCTTTATGGACTGTGAGAAAATTTTAGCTTTTGACCAACATTGTATCAATAAGTGTGTGCATTTGATTTCTTTGTTATTGTAATTACGATTATGAAAAATTTTAACAAATATGTATTGGCCAGTGCCCAAAAAAATTTGTAAAATTTTTTGTGGGGAGCATGGGGGCTATGTAAGTAGGCTGTTTAGGTTTTTTTATTGGTAACGCCACCTCTGTATGAAAATCACTGGCTGTGCTGTGTGCAGTCTGTGGCTGCTTTGCATTGTTGTAATACTCGCCATTGTAGTGTTAGGCAGCTGGCTGTGAACAGCGCATAGCGTTGGGCAGTTGGAGGTGAGCCGCCAGCAGTGGTGGATGTGGGGGGAGAGATGGCGGAGTTTTGTAATTTGTCATGAACTGCTATATATATGATGATATCAAGGTAAATACATTCTTTGTTCTCTATTAATATCTTTCACTTGCTAACTATCCCTATCAGTAGTTAGTGCCTTCCATAGTTTGAATCTTTTATTTAGCTGGCAGTAGTGGCGCTCGCTGTATTGCAGTAGCTTGAGCAGCGAAGATTTTTGTGAGGTAAGTGATTTGTGAAAGGTATAGTTTAATGTTAGTTAGGGCCATTCTTTTGTAGGGAATTTTGAAAGTCAGATTGCGTTGCGCTAACAAAATATTGTGTGTCAGGTTAAGCACAGTCCTGTGTAAAATTATCAAAAGGGGACGTTTCACGACTAATAGGAAAAGTAAGTCCACACTAAATGATGGATGAGATGGTCAAAGGCTATGTTGCGGCGATTCCAGTATTTTATATCGAAACTGTAGGCACACAATTCTTATTGAACTCTGAAATCTGACATTTTAAACTCACCCTGTAAATAAATACACTACTGGCAATTGAAATTGTACACCACGAAATGACGTGCTACAGACGCGAAACTTAACCGATAGGAAGAAGATGATGTGATATGCAAATGATTAGCTTTTCAGAGCATTCACACAAGGTTGGCGCCGGTGGCAACACCTACAACGTGCTCATATGAGGAAAGTTTCCAACCGATTTCTCATACACAAACAGCAGTTGACCGGCCTTGCCTGGTGAAAAGTAGTTGTGATGCCTCGTGTAAGGAGCAGAAATGCGTACCATTACGTTTCTCACTTTGATAAAGGTCGGATTGTAGGCTGTCGCGACTGCGGTTTGTCATATGGCGACACTGCTGCTTGTCTTGGTCGAAATCCAATGACTGTTAGCAGAATATGCAATCGGTGGGTTCAGGAGTGTAATACGGAACGCTGTGCTGGATCCCAACGGCCTCGTATCAATAGCAGTCTAGATGACAGGCATCTTATCCGCATGGCTGTAACGGATCGTGCAGCCACGTCTCGATCCCTGAGTCAACAGATGGAGACGTTTGCAAGACAACAATCATCTGCACTAACAGTTCGACGACGTTTGCAGCAGCATGGACTATCAGCTCGGAGACCATGGCTGCGGTTACCCTTGACGCTGCATAACAGACAGGAGCGTCTGCGATGGTGTTCTCAACGACGAACCTGGGTGCACGAATGGCAAAATGTCATTTTTTTCGGATGAATCAAAGTTCTGTTTACAGCATCACGATTGTCGCATCCGTGTTTGGCGACATCGCGGTGAACGCACATTAGAAGCGTGTATTCGTCATCGCCATACTGGTGTATCACCCGGCGTGGTGGTATGGGGTGCCATTGATTACACGTCTCTGTCACCTCTTGTTAGCATTGACGGCACTTTGAACAGTGGACGTAACATTTCAGACGCGTTAAGACCCGTGATTCTACGCATCATTCGATCCCTGCGAAACCCTACATTTCAGCAGGATAATGCACGACCGCATGTTGCAGGTCCTGTACGGGCCTTTATGGGTAGAGAAAATGTTCGACTGCTGCCCTGGCCAGCACAATCTCCAGATCTCTCACCAACTGAAAACGTCTGGTCAATGGTGGCCTCTACACGCCATCCAAGCTCTGTTTGACTCAGTGCCCAGGCGTCACAAGGCCGATATTACAGCCAGACTTGGTTGTTCTGGGTACTGATGTCTCAGGATCTATGCACCCAAATTGCGTGAAAATGAAATCACATGTCAGTTCTAGTATAATATATTTGTCCAATGAATATCCGTTTATCATCTGCATTTCTTCTCGGTGTAGCAGTTTTAACGGCCAGTAGTGTACAAATGGGAAGTGCGAGGGCACTTTTGAGTGTATATTCATTCAAAAGCAAACCTCTTCCCGTTTTTGCGTCTACTGTAGCTCCTTTTCTATGAGACCGCATTTTTCTCGTTTTTTGTTTGAGATGTATTACAGTACGGTTAACGTAAAGGGGCTGATATTTACACAACTGCTATGCTAAAGCAAAACAAAGGAAATTTACCGAACTTGCAAAAATCTTAAGAAATAATTAATAAATATGCTATGTTCATCCAGTTTCATGTTTAGACTTCCCATTATTTACATCCTAAAAACGTCTATATGGTATGAAAAGGGATTTATTTACCTTTTAGAATAATTAAACTACCTCAGCAGAAATAATTTGTAGCTTTGGGCACTTGTTTCGAAATTTATATTTTTTAAAAAGTGTCCTCACAGCCCCAAAAGCATATCCATTTCAACGGTATTCAAATAAACACGTTTTGCTTCATTTTTTTCTCGGAACAATACTTCACATAAGATACTTAAAATTGAGATATATTCAAAAAACCAGAACTGCAAAAAAACAGGAAATTAAAAATAAATGCATGTAATTTTAAGGAAAAAATCGACGCTAGTTGTTACAGTTTCAGAATTTCTAAAATCAGAAACTAAGACTCCTTCATTTTCATTCCCCACTAAAATTTGTATAAATCAGTAAAATCGTACAAAAATTTAAAATATTAATGTTGAGCTATAGGTATCACAAGGAGAAGGAAACATATAACCCTCGTTTAAGTAACACTGTGGACAACACTATAGACAATGAAGTTATTATAAATCTGAATTAACCTGTAAAAATGCACAATACTTTAGATAAACTTATTAAGAGCGTGAAAAATTCTGCACAAGACAACATCAACAGTCAAACATGTTTTGTAAGAGAAAAAATGAATGGGTGCATTTCTTATCAGAAATCATCTTGAGGTGAACCTCCTTTTCTAGCAATAAGCTTTCTTTTGTCTGTACAAATGTTGCCAGCCGTCTGTGTGTCAAGCGATAGGTGAAATGTCACCAGGTGAGGCTCAATTTTGCGAACCAATTTACTAAAGTGGCGTAATTTAAACAACTCATAGTCGTTCTCATCTGCTCACTACGACAGCAGATTGTTGCATCAGCTAAGGGTTTCCTTAATCAGCTCATGTAATTGAGGGTATCCTCAAACATCGCGTGTAATTGGGAAGCTTAATTACAACTCAGGAAATAAAATGCTTCTAGCAAACCGAACTACCTCTGTGACAGAGTACGGGCAGAAAACAGGATATTGCTGTATATGAAGTCCAAGCCAGTTTCAAAGAACTGACTTCTTCTAGGATGGTACTAAAGTCTCCATAAAATCAAGAAACTACATCGTTTTACAGGCTGTTAGTTTAAATTACTACTTTACTGAGCACTACTAGCTAGTTACGAGAAAGTACTCATTTCTTAAGTGCACGAGCACATCTGTAAAAAAAAAAAAAAAAAAAAAAAAAAAACAAGCTATGACCAGTTACGACCAAGTCATGGATAACTCTGCATGGCTGCATGGTACGTGATGTGATTTTTCTTTCACAGGGTGAACCTAAAATCTACCACAAAATTTCAGATGATGTTCGCGGATATTATCTCAGTATTTTGGAGAAACTGTCCATGGTATCCGGTGACTCATTGCAGGGTAATTCCATTTAGTTTGATCTCTTACCTCCATTTATCTCTTTGTATGTTTATTGCACAGAAAATATTTGAAAAACAGTACAAACATCGACGGTGTGCTCAGAGTGTCTCGTCTGGAAAGAAACTTTTTCGATTCACACACTTGCTCTTAACAATAGTACTGACCACTTTACTCTTCGTCGCCAAAATTGCATTCAGTACTGCTCGGATCTGTCACCGGTCTGATTTTCCGACAATGTTAGCCTTACGGTAGAAATAGTATATAGCAGTATCCGTATGCTTACTGATGGAGGATTGGTCGATGTGCACTTCGTATATGGGGTCACTGAATGAGATGGAACAGTGGCGCAACGATGCTGTGTTAACCTGTTCCCGCAGTGATGGCAAAAACAACATAGTACTTCTGCATCTGAGGATTACTGTGTTACTCTGGGAGTATTATAAACTTCTTAGCTGCTGTGGAGATATTTTCACATTAATAATGTAATTGTGGTAGGACACCGAATGACCATAACTACGTTCTTAACTCAGTAACCAGAAACGAGAGACCAAGGGCACCTTTTACCCAAATTCTTAGAAAATATGTCTAAACGCACTTCCAAATTTTGACGGTAGATTTCCAGTTCATCCAATTTAACAAAAACCACATGTCATCCAGAGTTCCGTTGTTACGAGCATGCTATGGGCTACTGTGAACGGCTTATGATTTTTGTTGTATATATAGTGTTAACAGTATTCCGTATTTTGAGATAAAATGTGAAATACTTTTCATTCAACACCCTGTATTTTGTAATGGGCGAAGGGTATAAGGTCAAAACCAACCCATTCAAAACCCAAGCGGTATTGGTTGATTTTTCTAGGCTCATTATTTCGAAATATCGGGAAAGCCTAAAGTCCTTAACTCTACATGGGACAAATGTCAACTCTCTCTCTCTCTCTCCCCTTGAGAAAAGTGTCTAGGAGTAACAACAGATGAAAATCTAAATTGTTTTGGCCACGTAACTGCAGTGCCCAAGATGGAATCAGCAACTCTCCACTACCTACAAATATAAAAAAATCTCTTCTCTCTTGGCCTGAAAAAGGAACTTAAACACATATTTTTAGTTACTGATTACAGCGATGTGATCCTCCAAAGTCTTTCTCAGGAAAGTTCACGGCTTCTGAAACTGGTTATGAATCCGTCTGTTCATTGTATCTGTGATGTTCGACTCTTTGATCATATTTCACATCATATTCACAGCTATCCTGTCTGCGTTCAGACAAGCGCAGAGATTGTCACACCCTCTGTTTTCTCTACTGTGTTATCAAAGTACACTGTCCCCCATATCTCTCCTCGACCTTAACACTCTTTCCTGAACAACAAGACAAAAACGCTCGATCCCAAAGAAGCAATGTTCTTTCTCTCTCACTCTATCGTTGAGCCACTTTCTCAGAGTCCTTCTCAGTAGAAGGAACCGGACTTTGGAATACTCTCCCTCGTGATATTTGAGAAATGAATGACACTTCCAGCTACAGAAGACAGTTTTATGACATATCTATTAAAGCAGCTAATGGTTACCATCTTCTCTGTACGCACTCGTTACCCTTAGGCATCCTTTCCTGTCAGATTTTACTAATGTCCCAGTATTTTTAGCTTGTCCAGTCTCTGTAAATTTCCCTTAACCAGAACTCGCTATGTCAGTAAACACCTATTTATTACACCTATAAATTCTTTTTATATTTGCTGCTATCATTGCTATTATTATTGATATTATTATTATTATTATCTTTACTTTCTCAGACGTTAAGTCTGGTTAAGAATGGAGTGACGCGGACCTTTATCAAGCGTCACTTCCTTTTTGCTGTACGGTACATGTTATATTGCATTTAGGAACTTTCGGGTAATTGAACATGTATCAATAATTACGGATTTCTGTAATTGTATATATATGTTTGGATGTAGCTGTATTGCATTGATGTATTGGTGGATATTGTGTGGTATGACTCCTGTAGTTGATAGTATAATTGGTATGATGTCAACTTTATCCTGATGCCACATGTCTTTGACTTCCTCAGCCAGTTGGATGTATTTTTCAATTTTTTCTCCTGTTTTCTTTTGTATATTTGTTGTATTGGGTATGGATATTTCGATTAGTTGTGCTAATTTCTTCTTTTTATTGCTGAGTATGATGTCAGGTTTGTTATGTGGCGTTGTTTTATCTGTTATAATGGTTCTGTTCCAGTATAATTTGTATTCATCATTCTCCAGTACATTTTGTGGTGCATACTTGTATGTGGGAACGTGTTGTTTTATAAGTTTATGTTGTAAGGCAAGGTGTTGATGAATTATTTTTGAGACATTGTCATGTCTTCTGGGGTATTCTGTATTTGCTAGTATTGTACATCCGCTTGTGATGTGATCTACTGTTTCTATTTGTTGTTTACAAAGTCTGCATTTATCTGTTGTGGTATTGGGATCTTTAATAATATGCTTGCTGTAATACCTGGTGTTTATTGTTTGATCCTGTATTGCAATCATGAATCCTTCTGTCTCACTGTATATATTGCCTTTTCTTAGCCATGTGTTGGATGCGTCTTGATCGATGTGTGGCTGTGTTAGATGATACGGGTGCTTGCCATGAAGTGTTTTCTTTTTCCAATTTACTTTCTTCGTATCTGTTGATGTTATGTGGTCTAAAGGGTTGTAGAGGTGGTTATGAAATTGTAGTGGTGTAGCCGATGTATTTATATGAGTGATTGCTTTGTGTATTTTGCTAGTTTCTGCTCGTTCTATAAAGAATTTTCTTAAATTGTCTACCTGTCCATAATGTAGGTTTTTTATATCGATAAATTCCCTTCCTCCTTCCTTTCTGCTTAATGTGAATCTTTCTGTTGCTGAATGTATGTGATGTATTCTATATTTATGGCATTGTGATCGTGTAAGTGTATTGAGTGCTTCTAGCTCTGTGTTACTCCATTTCACTACTCCAAATGAGTAGGTCAATATTGGTATGGCATAAGTATTTATAGCTTTGGTCTTGTTTCTTGCTGTCAATTCTGTTTTCAGTATTTTTGTTAGTCTTTGTCTATATTTTTCTTTTAGTTCTTCTTTAATATTTGTATTATCTATTCCTATTTTTTGTCTGTATCCTAGATATTTATAGGCATCCATTTTTTCCATCGCTTCTATGCAGTCGCTGTGGTTATCCAATATGTAATCTTCTTGTTTAGTGTGTTTTCCCTTGACTATGCTATTTTTCTTACATTTGTCTGTTCCAAAAGCCATATTTATATCATTGCTGAATACTTCTGTTATCTTTAATAATTGGTTGAGTTGTTGATTGGTTGCTGCCAGTAGTTTTAGATCATCCATGTATAGCAAATGTGTGATTTTCTGTGGGTATGTTCCAGTAATATTATATCCATAATTTGAATTATTTAGCATGTTGGATAGTGGGTTCAGAGCAAGACAGAACCAGAAAGGACTTAATGAGTCTCCTTGGTATATTCCACGCTTAATCTGTATTGGCTGTGATGTGATATTATCTGAATTTGTTTGGATATTAAGTTTGGTTTTCCAGTTTTTCATTACTATGTTTAGGAACTGTATCAATTTAGGATCTACTTTGTATATTTCCAATATTTGTAGTAACCATGAGTGGGGTACACTATCAAAAGCTTTTTGGTAATCAATGTATGCGTAGTGTAGAGACCTTTGTTTAGTTTTAGCTTGATATGTCACCTCTGCATCTATTATCAGTTGCTCCTTACATCCTCGCGCTCCTTTGCAGCAGCCTTTTTGTTCTTCATTTATAATTTTGTTCTGTGTTGTATGTGTCATTAATTTCTGTGTAATGACTGAAGTTAATATTTTGTAGATTGTTGGTAGGCATGTTATGGGGCGATATTTAGCTGGGTTTGCTGTGTCTGCTTGATCTTTAGGTTTCAGATAAGTTATTCCATGTGTAAGTGTGTCAGGGAATATGTATGGGTCTGCAATGTAACTGTTAAATAATTTAGTTAGATGTGAATGTGTTGAGGTGAACTTCTTTAGCCAGAAATTTGCTATTTTATCATTTCCAGGGGCTTTCCAATTGTGCGTAGAATTAATTGCTCGGGTGACTTCATGTTGCAAAATTATCACTTCAGGCATTTGTGGTATCATCTTGTATGTATCTGTTTCTGTTTGTATCCACCGTGCATGACTGTTATGTTGTACCGGGTTTGACCATATGCTGCTCCAGAAGTGTTCCATGTCTGTTATGTTTGGTGGATTGTCTATTTTTATGTGTGTGTTATCTATTGTTTGGTAAAATTTCTTTTGGTTTGTGTTGAATGTTTGGTTTTGTTTCCTTCTATTTTCACTTTTTTTGTATCTTCTAAGTCGTTTCGCCAAAGCTTGTAATTTTTGCTTCTTTTCATCTAATTGCTCTATTGCTTCTTGTTGTGAGATTTTACCTAACCTTTTTCGTTTTTTGTCTGATATTTCATTTCTTATAAATTGTGTTAGCTGTCCGATGTCTTTTCTCAGTTTTTCTATTCTGATCTGTAGCCTGTGTTGCCATGCTGGTTTTGTGGGTTTCTTCTGTGTGTTGGTTGGTTCTGATCTCTGCCTAGTGTGTATATTTAGTGTAGTGAGTGCTCCTACATAAACCAGTAGTTGTAACTCTTCCATAGTTGTGTATTCATTTATTTTGTTGTGTATGATTGTGTTGATAGTTTTTATTGTTGTTTCGACTTGCGGGCTATTTGGTGGTCTATGCAAGAATGGTCTAATGTCTGTATTTGTGTCTTTGTATTCTATATATGTCAACTGAAATTTTTCTTCTATATCTAACATGTGTGTCACTTCGTATTCTATTTGTGCTTGTGCTGGTGGCTGTCTTAAGATTTCATTTTCCTCTGATTGTTTAATTGATGCATGTTGTTCTTTGTTTGTTTGCTCTGGGATGTTTGAGTCCATTACTGTATTTTCTTCTTCTTCTAATTGCACATTATTTTGTTCCAGTATTTGTTGTACTTGTTGTTTGATGTTTTCTAATTCTGACTGGGGTATCCTGTTATTTTT
Organism: Schistocerca nitens; assembly: GCF_023898315.1. Classification (NCBI taxonomy): domain Eukaryota; kingdom Metazoa; phylum Arthropoda; class Insecta; order Orthoptera; family Acrididae; genus Schistocerca; species Schistocerca nitens. The sequence continues at coordinate 180,536,663 of NC_064622.1, read as the reverse complement.
TATTATTACACGAATCTGATCAGCTAGACGTTGTTCTGTTAAAAATTTTAATTCTGGGTATCTGGTAATAAATGTTGTGTATACTTGTGATCTGTATCCAGTTGTGTTGGTTCCTAGGTTTGTTGCTTGGTAATAACAGAACATGAGGTGTCGATTAACTTCATCTGACCATCTCATCCTCTGTCTTTGTTTTCCTTCTAGGGTGGTTGCAGGAAGCATATCCTGCAAAACACCTCTATTTGGATTTAAATCATTTTCCAGTTGGCTAGCAGTGTCATTACCATTGTGGGCGGGCATAGGGTTCAAGCGCCGTCCCCGACCATGACGGCGCTTGTCCGAGGCTTCTTTAGTTCTGTCCTGAACCAAGTAATCACACTAAAAGGGGGGTTAGCCCTATTAGTGGTTTGTTCTTTTCGTCGCCTTTTACGACTGGCAGAACATACCGGAGGCCTATTCTTTTCCCGGGCCTCCACGGGTTAATTATTATTATTATTATTATTATTATTATTATTATTATTAATTCCGTGGCAGCAGCATCATTAGTATAAGTGCTGCCACTGTAGATTTATTAGTTTCAAATGGTTCAAATGGCTCTAAGCACTATGGGACTTAACATCTGATGTCATCAGCCCCCTAGACTTACAACTACTTAAACCTAACTAACCTAAGGACATCACACACACCCATACCCGAGGCAGGATTCGAACTGAAGCACCCAGAACCGCTCAGACACAGCGGCCGGTTTATTAGTTTATAGTCAATTATTGTCACTATAGACACTCAAGTCTTTTTAATACTATTTGTGATATTAAAACGGCTATTTCTTACGGTAAATTGAATTTGAATGAAATCGCAAACTACTGTTAGATGATCTGTTAAAGCATCATCTCCAGGTGTTTCCACATGGAAAGGAAAGCATCCTTGACATTTATCTGCTTATAAAATTCATCAAGGACAGCCAATAAAAGTGAACCTAAATAAAAAGCACTTACAGCAGCGTCACATAGATCACCAGACTGAGACGTCCCAACGTTCGTAGTCACAGAATATAGCCTCATGAAGAGGGGAAGTCGTCAACAAATAATAACCGGCAGAACATGGGGGGCAGTGGATGAGGAGCTAGAACATGAGAACCCTACTTAATGTAGAACCACCTGAAGATGCTACTTTAACGCAGTGAAACGGTCGTGGATAAATAATCACCAGCTGTCTGCTGTTTTATTCAAGTTTAGTTTACCACGAATTTCAACGTCTGTGGCTGCCCGTAATATAAAGCTGTACATGTTACTTCTTGGTTCAAATGGCTCTGAGTACTATGCGACTGAACTTCTGAGGTCATCAGTCACCTGCAACTTAGAACTAATTAAACCTAGGACATCACACACATCCATGCCCGAGGCAGGATTCGAACCTGCGACCGTAGCGGTCGCTCGGTTCCAGACTGTAGCGCCCAGAACCGCACGGCCACTCCGGCCGGCTGTTACTTCTTGGGTACCTATGATGTAGAAAAGGTATTCTATACGCGAAAGCCTGGCTTTAATCAGATCAAGTAAATAAAATAAATAAACATTAAAATATTTATGAAGATAAGGAGTCTACATTCATCTGTGCACTTCCAAATGAGCTTGTAGTAATTAATGAAGTACTCAAGCAAACTAATATCGTGGTGACGTGTTGATGTTCTTTAAAGACCCAAGTAAACTTATCGTTTTATTTGTCATCGAACATGCAGACACTAATCGTAATTTCAGGTGTTTGCAGGTAAGGTGGATAGGTATGAAGGGGAATGCAACTGTCTGAGGAGCACAATTTGGAAATTTGTGTTAAGGAATATGGGATCAAACTGCTGAGGTCATCGGTCCCTAGGTTTACACACTACTTCATCTAACTTACTCTAAGGACAACACATACACACCCATGCCTGAGGGAGGACTCGAACCTCCGACGGGGAACCCTAAAGCGCGTGGCTACCCCGCGCGGCTAAAAAGCGCAGAGTTGAGCGAAGGGGCAATTTTGATGGTTCATGGTAGTGCTTGTTTCATCTTCTGCGTGCAATATTAAGCGCATGGTAATTAGAATTCGATTTAAGATTGTGAGTCACTGGACGATTAAACCGACCAATGAAAAAATTATGTGCAGATGGTATCGGTTCTTTCGGACATGTCCGAAAGAACAGATATCTTCATATAGTTAAGGGTAAACGGCCATTAACCCTCTTTGTCTGTGCGGATGCACACGCATTGCCCGAAGTCTTACGGGACTCGGTAAGATTGTCCGCCGCGAGTAATGGGTGTAGTGGGCAGGGGCATTACGAATGTAGTGTGTGGACATTAAGTTAGGACTGTGGGTCTCACGGGGAGCGTGCAAGGGATAAATCCTCGGTGTGCTCCGTGGCTCAGATGGATCGACGGTAGGATAGCTCAGCGTGTTTGGTCAGAGGGTTAGCTGCCCTCTGTAATAAAAAAACTGCATTAACCGATCAACGACGAACTTAAATGGGTGTCTTACGACGTCCGCCCCGAGCAGATGCAACGAACGAAAGCGAACAAAATGAGATTTACAAAAAATAAAGAAAAATAAAAAACGATGGCTAGAGCATCTTCCATGTAAGCTGGATATCCCGGGTTCGAGCCCCAGTCGGGGCACACATTTTCAACTATCCCCGTTCATGTATATGAACGCCGTTCAACAGATTAGGGTATTGATTTAATTATCATTTTAATGAAAAAATTGTCCCACTCAGAAGTTATTTAGTGATTAAGTATCGCAGAACTTTTACCTGTGAATTAGCGAGTGAGCCACTTGGAATTGAACTGTCATTGAAGTCGCGCGAAGGTAAGTGTATATACTTAGTGGTACTCGATACGTGGTAACTAGCGTCTGCAAATTTACGTTCCAGTATTACTGTTATACAGGCTCTGAAGACTGTTTTTTACTTAAATTTTCTGTTAAAGAACAAGGTGGCATTCCCATTATTTGTAGACATTTATTAAGGTAGCGTTGGGATTTACAGCTTGCCAGTCCTTTATTCGCAGTTGATTGAATGCTCGTGTGGAGCCACGACCGGCCGAAAAAAGACCAATTGGGACATCGCGACAACTTTACAAGACACGAGGTAAGCAAACCTCTTTACCTCAGCAAACTTGCAGGTGCGCTTTACCTTCTCGTTGTTAGTTGGTCAACTTGGCCATTAGCATGTCTGACGTAGTAATGGGTCACTGCAGGAACATTCCATATCTCAGACTAATTAATTAATTAGTGAATCAAGCAATGAAAGTCCAGGTTGGAATATAAAAAGGATAGACTGCTACTCACTGTGAAGATCACACGTTGAGTAGCCGATGAGCAGAACGAAAACTGTGTTACACATTGAGCTTTCGACCAAAGCCTTAATCAGATAATCAGAAAGGAAAACAAACATACATCCGCACAAGCAAGCACACCTCAAGCCCACAAGACTGTTAGCTACATCTCCATCTGCGTACATACTTGGCAAGGCACCGAATGGTGCATGGCGGAGGGTACTCTGTACCACTACTAGTCGACTAACTACATGCCTCCTTAAGAACGCTAAACTCTCTAATATTATTTTCATGGGCCTTACGTGAAATGTCTGTTGGTTGCAGCAGAATCGTTCGGTGGTCAGCCTCAGATGCCAATTCTCTGAATTTTCTCAATAGCCATCACCGAAAAGAACATCGCCTTCCCTCCAGTGATTTCCCATTCGAATTGACGAAGCATCTAAGTCATGCGTACGTGTTGTTCGAATCTACAAATCTAGCAGACCGCTTCTGAATTGCTTCGATGTCGTCCTTTAATCCAACCCAGTGCGGATCTCAAACACTCGAACATTACTCGACAGTGTATCGCAGTGACGTCTCATATGCGGTCTCCTTTACAGATCAGCCATACTTTCTTAAAAATTCTCCCAATAAACAGAAGTCCACCGTTCACCTTCTCTACTACAGACCTTAAATGCTCCCTACATTTGATAAGGCTTTAATCGACGTGGCAGTGTCGAGCAGCAAACTACTAATGCTGTATTCGAACATTATGGGTTTGTTTTTCGTATTCATCTGCACTAACTTGCATTTTTCATATTAAGAAAACCGTTAGAAATTTTGTGTAAGTCATCTTGCATCCTCCTATAGTCACTCAGCGACGACACCTTACCATACACCACAGCATCATCAGCAAACAGCCGCAGACTGCTGCTTATCCTCTCCGCCAGATCGTTTATGTACTCGTACGCAGAAAATTACAGCGGTCCTGCCACACTTTCCTGGGACACTCGTGACGATTCCCTTGTCTGTGATAAATACTGGCCGTCGAAGAGAACATTCTGGGTTCTATTACTTAAAAAGTCTTCGAGCAACTCTCATACCTGGCAAACTATTCCGTATGCTTGTACCTTAGTTAACAGTTGCAGTGTGCCATCGTGTCCAGAGCTTTATGCAAATCTAACATTATGGAATCCGCCTATGGCGTTTCATCCATGGTTTGCAGGATCTCATGTCAGAAAAGAGCAAGCTGAGTTTCGCACGCGAGACGCCTTCTAAAGCCGTGCTGATTTGTGGATGGAAGCTTTTCCGTCTCAAGACACACACACACAATTCCTATTATTCGTAAGGGATCAACAAATTAGAACAGCATCGGACAAAGTATATATATATATATATAAACAGGTGTTAACGAGGGGCGTTTAAAAAGTTTGTGCAAAAACAAAAACTACCTACGTGTTCGGGGTAAGCCTTTTTTATTTGTCGACATATTCTTCATTTAGACTTATACACTTTGTCCGATGCTGTTCTAATTTGTTGATCCCTTACGAATAATAGGAATTGTCTAAGTCTGCAAAATAGTTATTAGTTGCTGCAATCACCTCATCGCTTGAATAAAATCTTTGTCCCGCCAGCCATTTCTTCAAATTGGGAAACAAATAGTAGTCAGAGGGAGCCAAGTCTGGAGAATAGGGGGGGATGTGAAACGAGTTGGAATCCTGTTTCCATTAATTTTTCGACCAAAACTGCTGAGGTGTGTGCTGGTGCATTGTCGTGATGGGAAAGGACTTTTTCGCGGTCCAATCGCTGGCGTTTTTCTTGCAGCTCGATTTTCAGATGGTCCATTAACGATGAATAATATGCACCTGTAATAGTTTTACCCTTTTCCAGATAGTTGTTGAGGATTATCCCTTGCGAATTACAAAAGACAGTCGCCATAACCTCTCAGGCCGAAGGAATAGTCTTCGCCTTGTTTGGTGCACATTCTCTCTTGGTAACCCATTGTTTAGATTGTTGTTGGGTCTCAGGAGTATAGCAATGTATCCATGTTTCATCCTCACTGACGAAACGACGTTTCAAGTCCTGCGGATTCTTCCTGAACAGCTGCAAACAATCCTTGCAACACTTCACACGATTCCGTTTTTGGTGAAGCGTGAGCAATCGCGGAACCAATCTTGCGGATAGCTTTCTCATGTCAAAATGTTTATGCAAAATATTATGTACCCGTTCATTCGAGATGTCCACAGCACTATCAATCTCATGCACCGTAACTCTTGTGTCACCCATCACCATATAATGCATTTTATCACTGACTTCTGGAGTCGTAACCTCCACAGGGTGTCCAGAACGTTCAGCATCACTTGTGCCCATATGGCCACTCTGCAAATTTTGAAACCACTTATAAACTGTTCTAATGGAAGGTGCAGTGTCACCGTAATGTTTATCAAGCTTCTCTTTAGTCTCCTGAGGCGTTTTGCCTTTCATTGTGTAATGTTTAATCACCACACGAAATTCTTTTTCGTTCATTTTTTTAACAATCACTCGACTTCCTTGATTCACACGAATACCAAACACAAAGAAACATACCAATATGGCTTAAACTTGGTGTGCGTTCTTTCCAAAGATGCTACTAGCTAAATAAAATCTCGATACGCACCGGTAGTGGCATCTCTCGGACTTTGCACGGACTTGTCAAACGCCCCTAATACAAGAATAATAATAATTAAAAAAAGGTTCAAATGGCTCTGAGCACTATGGGACATAGCATCTGAGGTCATCAGCCTCCTAGAACTTAGAACTACTTAAACTTAACTAACCTAAGGACATCACACACATCCATGCCCGAGGCAGAATTCGAACCTGCGACCGTAGCGGTCGCGCGGTTCCAGACTGAAGCGCCTAGAACCGCTCGGCCACTAGGGCCGGTTGTACAAGAGTCAATTGCGCTTTTTGCCAGTCGGTTAGGACTTCTTGCGGGGCTAGATTCATGATAAATGCAAGCTAAGTAAGGGACAAATGCTGTAGAGTACTCTTTGTAAAACCGAATAGAGATTCCATCAGGACCTATCGATTTATCTCCTATCAACTATTTCAGTTGTTTCTCTACATTAGTGATTAACTTTGTGTTAAATTAAATTTCACAATGACAGTACTGCAGTTTTTCACCATGGGAGTGATGATGTACAGGGTGTCTAAAAAATGACCGGTATATTTGAAACGGCAATAAAAACTAAACGAGCAGCGATAGAAATACACCGTTTGTTGCAATATGCTTGGGACAACAGTACATTTTCAGGCGGACAAACTTTCGAAATTACAGTAGTTACAATTTTCAACAACAGATGGCGCTGCAAGTGATGTGAATGATATAGACGACAACGCAGTCTGTGGGTGCGCCATTCTGTACGTCGTCTTTCTGCTGTAAGCGTGTGCTGTTCACAACGAGCAAGTGTGCTGTGGACAACATGGTTTATTCCTTAGAACAGAGTATTTTTCTGGTGTTGGAATTCCACCGCCTAGAACACAGTGTTGTTGCAACAAGACGAAGTTTTCAACGGAGGTTTAATGAAACCAAAGGACCGAAAAACGATACAATAAAGGATCTGTTTGAAAAATTTCAACGGACTGGGAACGTGACGGATGAACGTGCTGGAAAGGTAGGGCGACCGCGTACGGCAACCACAGAGGGCAACGCGCAGCTAGTGCAGCAGGTGATCCAACAGCGGCCTCGGGTTTCCGTTCGCCGTGTTGCAGCTGCGGTCCAAATGACGCCAACATCCACGTATCGTCTCATGCGCCAGAGTTTACACCTCTACCCATACAAAATTCAAACGCGGCAACCCCTCAGCGCCGCTACCATTGCTGCACGAGAGACATTCGCTAACGATATAGTGCACAGGATTGATGACGGCGATATGCATGTGGGCAGCATTTGGTTTACTGACGAAGCTTATTTTTACCTGGACGGCTTCGTCAATAAACAGAACTGGCGCATATGGGGAACCGAAAAGCCCCATGTTGCAGTCCCATTGTCCCTGCATGCTCAAAAAGTACTGGTCTGGGCCGCCATTTCTTCCAAAGGAATCATTGGCCCATTTTTCAGATCCGAAACGATCACTGCATCACGCTATCTGGACATTCTTCGTGAATTTGTGGTGGCACAAACTGCCTTAGACGACACTGCGAACACCTCGTGGTTTATGCAAGATGGTGCCCGGCCACATCGCACGGCCGACGTCTTTAATTTCCTGAATGAATATTTCGATGATCGTGTGATTGCTTTGGGCTATCCGAAACATACAGGAGGCGGCGTGGATTGGCCTCCCTATTCGCCAGACATGAACCCCTGTGACTTCTTTCTGTGGGGACACTTGAAAGACCAGGTGTACCGCCAGAATCCAGAAACAATTGAACAGCTGAAGCAGTACATCTCATCTGCATGTGAAGCCATTCCGCCAGACACGTTGTCAAAGGTTTCGGGTAATTTCATTCAGAGACTACGCCATATTATTGCTGCGCATGGTGGATATGTGGAAAATATCTTACTATAGAGTTTCCCAGACCGCAGCGCCATCTGTTGTTGAAAATTGTAACTACTGTAATTTCGAAAGTTTGTCTGCCTGAAAATGTACTGTTGTCCCAAGCATATTGCAACAAACGGTGTATTTCTATCGCTGCTCGTTTAGTTTTTATTGCCGTTTCAAATATACCGGTCATTTTTGAAACACCCTGTATAAGGAGCAATGAAAAAGTTTACGTCTGAGGACATAGCTGCAGCGTGTATGCAATGTAGCGCGTCTCTGATGTGGTTTTATGAAAACAGGCACGTAGGTATTAGAGTGGCATATGTGTCTTTCCGATGTGTGTTTGGTAAATGCGGTAACGTGAGCTATGGCAAAGTTATTGACATATGCATCCAAACAGGTCCAGGTTGACTGCCGAAAGACAAACGCAGGTACACATCATTCAGAGAATGAAGAATGTTAGTGGGGGCAGCATATCTGTCAAAATCTACCGTTATGGAATGGTGCTCCCAGTTCCGTGCTGGTCGCAAATCGACACGAGAGGCCAGTGAATCTTGGATGCCAGCCTCGTCTATTACGTACAGCTCAAGTGGGAAACACCCGAGCACCAGCCCTATAAACTTGATCTCTCTTCGTGTGACTGTCACGCCTTCAGTCGCTGAAAAAAGGCCCTGTGAGGATGTACAGCAGGCTGTTGACGACTTCTTCATGCAGCAGGCACCGTATTTAAGCAAACGGGTAACTTCATCGTGGTACATCGGTAGGATCATTGCCTCAGTGTTTATGGCGATTTTGCCAGATTGCCATATCGATTCTAGGCCATACGGCCTTCGAACAGAAATTTTTTTATCACCCCTTATACTAACAGAAATGCATGGTCATCGTCAATGAATGGATCAGTTCTGGAAATGGGGTGCACTGGAGAGAAATAATCTACATCTACATTTATACTCCGCAAGCCACCCAACGGTGTGTGGCGGAGGGCACTTTACGTGCCACTGTCATTACCCCCCTTTTCTGTTCCAGTCACGTATGGTTCGCGTAAAGACGACTGTCTGAAAGCCTCCGTGCGCGCTCGAATCTCTCTAATTTTACATTCGTGATCTCCTCGGGAGGTATAAGTAGGGGGAAGCAATATATTCGGTACCTCATCCAGAAACGCATCCCCTCGAAACCTGGACAGCAAGCTACACCGCGATGCAGAGCGCCTCTCTTGCAGAGTCTGCCACTTGAGTTTGCTAAACATCTCCGTAACGCTATCACGGTTACCAAATAACCCTGTGACGAAACGCGCCGCTCTTCTTAGGATCTTCTCTCTCTCTTCCGTCAACCCGATCTGGCACGGATCCCACACTGATGAGCAATACTCAAGTATAGGTCGAACGAGTGTTTTGTAATCCACCTCCTTTGTTGATGGACTACATTTTCTAAGGACTCTCCCAATGAATCTCAACCTGGTACCCGCCTTACCAACAATTAATTTTATATGATCACTCCACTTCAAAACGTTCCGCACGCATACTCCCAGATATTTTAAAGAAGTAACTGCTACCAGTGTTTGTTCCGCTACCATGTAATCATACAATAAAGGATCCTTCATTCTATGTATTCGCAATACATTACATTTGTCTATGTTAAGGGTCAGTTGCCACTCCCTGCACCAAGTGCCTATCCGCTGCAGATCTTCCTGCATTTCGCTACAATTTTCTAATGCTGCAACTTCTCTGTATACTACAGCATCATCCGCGAAAAGCCGCATGGAACTTCCGACACTATCTACTAGGTCATTTATATATACATATTGTGAAAAGTAATGGTCCCACAACACTCCCCTGTGGCACGCCAGAGGTTACTTTAACGTCTGTAGACGTCTCTCCATTGATAACAACATGCTGTGTTCTGTTTGCTAAAAATTCTTCAATCCAGCCACACAGCTGGTCTGATATTCCGTAGGCTCTTACTTTGTTTATCAGAGGACAGTGCGGAACTGTATCGAACGCCTTCCGGAAGTCAAGGAAAATAGCATCTACCTTAGAGCCTGTATCTAATATTTTCTGGGTGTCATGAACAAATAAAGGGAGTTGGGTCTCACACGATCGCTGTTTCCGGAACCCATGTTGATTCCTACAGAGTAGATTCTGGGTTTCCAAAAACGACATGATACTCGAGCAAAAAACATGTTCTAAAATTCTACAACAGATCGACGTCAGAGATATAGGTCTATAGTTTTGCGCATCTGCTCGACGACCCTTCTTGAAGACTGGGACTACCTGTGCTCTTTTCCAATCATTTGGAACCTTCCGCTCCTCTAGAGACTTGCGGTACACGGCTGTTAGAATGGGGGCAAGTTCTTTCGCGTACTCTGTGTAGAAACAAATTGGTATCCCGTCAGGTCCAGTGGACTTTCCTCTGGTGAGTGATTCCAGTTGCTTTTCTATTCCTTGGACACGTATTTCGATGTCAGCCATTTTTTCGTTTGTGCGAGGAATTTAGAGAAGGAACTGCAGTGCGGTCTTCCTCTGTGAAACAGCTTTGGAAAAAGGTGTTTAGTATTTCAGCTTTACACGTGTCATCCTCTGTTTCAATGCCATCATCATCCCAGAGTGTCTGGATATGGTGTTTCGAGCCACTTACTGATTTAACGTAAGACCAGAACTTCCTAGGATTTTCTGTCAAGTCGGTAAATAGAATTTTACTTTCGAAGTCACTGAACGCTTCACACTTAGCCCTCCTTTGACATCGTTTAGCTTCTGTTTGTCTGAGAGGTTTTGGCTGCGTTTAAACTTCCAGTGAAGCTCTCTTTGCTTTCGCAGTAGTTTTCTAACTTTGTTGTTGTACCACGGTGGGTTTTTCCCGTCCCTCACAGATTTACTCGGCACGTACCTGTCTAAAACGCATTATACGATTGCCTTGAACTTTTTCCATAAACACTCAACATTGTCAGTGCCGGAACAGAAATATTCGTTTTGATCTGTTAGGTAGTCTGAAATCTGCCTTCTATTACTCTTGCTAAACAGATAAACCTTCCTCCCTTTTTTTATATTCCTATTAACTTCCATATTCAGAGATGCTGCAACGGCCTTATGATCACTGATTACAATCTTCTGCACTTACAGAGTCGAAAAGTTGGGGTCTCTTTGCTATCAGTAGGTCCAAGATGTTATCTCCACGAGTCGGTTCTCTGTTTAATTGCTCGAGGTAATTTTCGGTTAGTGCACTCAGTATAATGTCACTCGATGCTCTGTCCCTACCACCCGTCCTAAACATCTGAGTGTCCCAGTCTATATCGGGTAAATTGAAATCTCCACCTAAGACTATAACATGCTGAGAAAATTTATGTGAAATGTATTCCAAATTTTCTCTCAGTTGTTCTGCCACTAATGCTGCTGAGTCGGGAGGTCGGTAAAAGGAGCCAATTATTAACCTAGCTCGGTTGTTGAGTGTAACCTCCACCCATAATAATTCACAGAAACTATCCACTTCTACTTCACTACAGGATAAACTACTACTAACAGCGACAAACACGCCACCACCGGTCGCATGCAATGTATCCTTTCTAAACACCGCCTGTGCCTTTGTAAAAATTTCGGCAGAATTTATCTCTGGCTTCAACCAGTTTTCTGTACCTATAACGATTTCAGCTTCGGTGCTTTCTATCAGCGCTTGACGTTCCGGTACTTTACCAATGCAGCTTCGACAGTTTACAATTACAATACCGATTGCCGCTTGGTCCCCGCATGTCCTGACTTTGCCCCGCACCCTTTGAGGCTGTTGCCCTTTCTGTATTTGCCCGAGGCCATCTAACCTAAAAAACCGCCCAGTCCACGCCACACAACCCCTGCTACCCGTGTAGCCGCTTGCTGCGTGTAGTGGACTCCTGACCTATCCAGCAGAACCAGAAACCCCACCACCCTATGGTGCAAGTCGAGGAATCTGCAGCCCACACGGTCGCAGAACCGTCTCAGTCTCTGATTCAGAGCCTCCATTCGGCTCTGTACCAAAGGTCCGCAGTCAGTCCTGTCGACGATGCTGCAGATGCTGCAGATAATAGAACGAAGTTAGCAAATAAGAAGGAAGAGTAAGTCAAATAGTTACGGAAGAGTGAGAATGGGAGAGCACAATATAAAATATACTGGCTTGTTGTGGGAATGGAAGAAGGAAGATGTTATAAGCCGTGAGAAAAGCTACGTCGATGTCGATAGGAAAATGCTTTCCCCGAGTCTTACGCAGCGATATTTTGCACCAAACACTGGCCACTGAGTGGTTTTCTCCTAAGGAGGAGTTTGAGAATGGTTTACAGTAATACACAATTGCAGGCAAGGTACTGGGCGCATCATGTCTTTTATTGTAATTAAGGAGTGGTGGTAGGTATTTGATGTGTGAAGTAATTTGGTCATCAGTGAATAAGTATCTGATCAAAACATACGGCCTGCGACAAACTACGACGTGTATCCAGTTCCATTCGCGCTAACAGACATGGTCTTTCAATACCGTACTTGCGGATATTACACTAAACCTTAAGCAACCATTCACGGCTCGCTCGGATCATCTGCAGTTTTCTATGTATATGCCTAACTAAAAGTGAACTAGACTATGTCCGAACAGACCTTGGAAGGCCCAACGGTACCGACCGGCCACCGTGTCATCCTCAGACCACAGGCGTCCCTGGATGCGGATATGGAGGGGCATGTGGTCAGCACACCGCTCTCCCGGCCGTATGTCAGCTTAAGAGTCTGGAGCATACTTCTAAATTCAGTAGCTCCTCAGTTTGTCTCACAAGGGCTGAGTGCACCCCGCTTGCCAACAGCACTCGGCAGACCGGATGGTCACCCAACCAAGTGCTAGCCCAGCCAGACAGCGCTTAACTTCGGTGTCTGACGGGAACCGGTGTTACCACTATGGCAAGACCGTTGGGTGTGTATGACTAATAGTAGTATTTATTCGCTAGGAATAAAGACTGGGTTAATTTTTATCTTACTTCAAGTTGAAATACATTTCTATGTTTTTGAACTGCATATAGTAAGGAAAGAGATTTACGACATGCAGTGACAGTTTCTTCTTCTCAGCTCAGATTGTTTCCCAAACAAATCCATGGAGCTTTTAATTTGTTGCTTTTTTTTTAATAGTAGGTGTGTCCCATAGAAGAGTATGGTCTTAATCAACATTCCTTGTGATATGGAAATCACATATGACTTATTAGGGCTTTCTTGAGTACCAACGTTTTGTACCCAGCCTTCTACCTCGAAATGGGCTTGATTCATGTCAGACGTGGCAGAAGAAATGTTCTTATAGCTGGATGTCATCAGCACATAAGAGATAATTCACGAGTGTAATCTTATTTTTATCTTATTTTTATACATGGATAAAAGTAATGGTTCAAGAATTGCGCATTTGCATGATCACATCGCCAGTTCACAGACGACTGCGTCTGCGTGTACCAGATGGCCTCTTCTGTAGAGCTAGGTAGTTCACCATCGGCTTTGGGGTGAAATGAATGCAGGCGTGCATCTAGCCCGTCATCTCGAAACACTATACCAATGTGCATGTAACAGGACACCCCATTCTGTTTTTATGTAGTTAAGGCAGTTTTTTTTTCCACAGGTGGAACATTTACTGCTGGAGAAGTGGTGTATGCTCTCGTGGTAACTAAATAAAGCGTTGTAATGCCACACTAGTCTTTTCACTCATCTGTGGTTGTGTCGATGTCTTCGGCACTTTTCACTGTCATCACCACCTTCTTTAAAATTTTCAATTAAGTCTAACGAGTTTCTACTGTAAAAATATTAACTCACTCTAGTTTTTTTTGTTATTAACTCTTTCGAACCACACAGTCACTGCTCTCTAGTTTTTGGCACTACAAAGGAAGAGTTGTTAAGGAAACATACTTATATAAGGCTGACTACCTCCGCTTTATTATTAACAAGCCAGTGTAAGGTAATTTCTAAATAATTTACAGTGCCTTGTTGAATACCTTTTAAGTTTAGAAATTAATAACACAGCTTACTAAGTTATCTCCACCAGTGTCGGTTGACCATCGATCAGCACAGAGGAGGGTTCGAATGGTTCAAATGGCTCTGAGCACTATGGGACTTAACATCTGTGGTCATCAGTCCCCTAGAACTTAGAACTACTTCAACCTAACTAACCTAAGGACATCAAACACATCCATGCCCGAGGCAGGATTCTAACCTGCGACCGTAGTAGTCGCGCGGTTCCGGACTGCGCGCCTAGAACCGCTCGGCCACCGCGGCCGGCACAGGGGAGGGACAGAGAGTGGTTTCACTCTTATGTTGGGAAAGTGCAACGACAAACTACAAGATGTTATAACGCTACTCGCCTCTATTACAAGCTGAATAGTGCCACATTAATTCCGTCAATTTCACAGTTAACCTACGTGACTCCATTTGCTTGTTATTATTGAGCAGTATTTTTTTTTAATTTAAGGTATTAAGTTTTGAAAATGATACACTCTGAATTTACTCACCATAAAAATCATGGAAACTAGGATGTTATAAATATTTCAGACTTTAACAACTTTTTATACAAACTCTTAATTGTTTAGATCGCAAACAAAATATTTAATCTGATAATTAGTTTCTGTTGCTCACCCAACCATTCTCAGCTCTGAAGAAACAAGCAGAAACAGAAAACTGCTTCAGGTAAAATTGATCAAGAATATATACATTTCAGAGTAACAAAGTAAAAGTAATGTCGTACGAATCATGGCAAGTTGTGTCAAGGTATACAGTAAAGCTAGACAACATCATCTGCATATTGTTAGAGATATTTAATTAATTTTCTGTATTTTTAAAAAAATTATGAAAGTACTTAGCATCACTTTCTCTACTACCTGATGATGTCGGTTATTACTACATATATAAAATTCACTCCTTACATCAAAACTTATCGCCATTCCGTTCCACACTGAACACTGTCACGGATAGCCGCCGAAATTCTTTCAGGTAAAAGCTAGACACCAAAACGGCCATTTTAGACGTATATCAGGTGTTCAGTTTCGAGATATATCATGCCAGAAGAACTGGATTATACAGGTGGCACAAATACGTAATGCACCATTTACGGTCATCCACTCTACAAGTAAACAAAAAGTCTGTATTCGAGAATCCTGGCGGTGTAGGTGGGGGAGAAGGTGCTCTCCGCCATCTTATCTCCCCCGCCCCCCTAATATTTCCCTCCACCTTGAGGACACCTGTGAACGCTATCTCTTCCGCTAACAGACTCGTACTGTAGTGTACTGCGAAACACCACAATTCTCTCGCCAGCCGCGTGCAACACTGTCGACATACATTCCACTGTTGTTAGACAAAGATCTGCATTCCTACAGTCTGCAGTCCTAAATGCCCACTCGTAAGCACTGGACAAATAAACGTACTGGTTCAGTTATTTACCAACAATTCAGCGTTGCGTCTTGGAAAGGTTTTGGATACGAATATACAAAGTATCAGTGAAATTGTGGTGTGCACGGTTCGAAATGGTTCAAATGGCTCTAAGCACTATGGAACTTAACATATGAGGTCATCAGTCCCCTAGACTTAGAACTACTTAAACCTAACTAACCTAAGGACATCACACACATCCATGCCGTAGGCACGATTCGAACCTGCGACCGTAGCAGCAGCGCGATTCCAGACTGAAGCGCCTAGAACGGCTCAGCCACAGCGGCCGGCGGTGTGCATGGAATTGTAAGTTTGATGTAGACGAACCTTCTTACTGGTTGAATATACTATCAAAGTAAAGTACATTGTCCGTTTGCCGAGAAACAGAAATGGCAAAATGGAGACCTTCTTTACTCATAAAAGACTACCGTGCATGAGATGTACTGCATTGCGCGTTACTACTTAGGTGTGGCTCAGTTTTATTGTTGTTTCTAAGTGGTTACCGCTATAAAAGTTATTGATGTCGCTTGAACGGATGAGAGTTTCTTTAGCTGTACTATATCAATGGCAGATGTCCCTCTAGCTAGATCTGCTTCTATGGTCATGTTTGGACGTGTGGTGGCACTGCCCATCACTGTGAAATGTAATAAACGATGTAGTCAGTTATATGGGCGGGTAAGGTATTCCAGCTGCAAGCAGAGGGCAATTTTATCTTAAAGATATTTGTGCCTTCTGGACTGTCTGTAGCCTTACTCCACTGTACGTTAATCTGAGAAAACCGCAAAATATCTGCGGCCTTTCACTTTAAACTTCTTCCGTAATCTCTTTTTCATGTTCCAGTCTCTGTTTTCCTCTGAAACCGTTTGTCGGTCACCACCTGAAATTTGTACGCGGTGGAATGGTCTACAACAGGATCCACTCTGCCTCGTGCAGCCAACTGCGAAGTTGCCTGAATAATGAGGTAGCGTCATTGCCACGCAAACTACCGAAGTGGCGTCGAACCGAATTGCTTCGCCTAGGCTTTGAACCGACCGATATTTTGTTTATCGCATTCTCATTCAACGTGTGGCGGAGGACACTCTTATTGCTGGTAATTTCCCCCTCCCCTACTTTCCATTCATGGGCCCAAACTCCAGCACCCACGCTAAACTATCTAATTAGATCTCGACAGTCGCCGGTAACCTAGGACGGAGCAGTAGGTACTTCGAACTCTCTGCTGAAACATTCAACGCCTTACTTGTTGATCGACCTACGGAACTTCGCTGAGGACTTCCGCAACAGTAAATGCCGTCCAGTGAAAGCTATAGTTTTGCTTGTGAAGCAGTGAGAATGGGACAGAATACTGAAACACATGAGAATGTTACTGGTCATTCAAGTGCAACTGATTACAACTGGTCCATAAAGTGCATGTTAAATTGCATCTGACCAAAACTGAATATCGCATTTGATATGATTTATAGTTCAAGCGCAACGGAAGGCAATTTGATCCATCTAAAAGTTGACCGGTAAGACCCACTAAAAATGCACAAAATATCAAACCGCGTCTCGCTAAAGTGCACATAAAGTGGCGGTTCTGACTGCACGAAGACTATCCGTTTCATCTGTTTCACTATTCTATACGTAACCACGTCTGCAGGATCCATCCAACACTGTGGAGTTAGAGGACAATTAGCCATCTATCTGTCATGGTGTTTGTACCCCGCTCTGCACCAAAACAGACAAAAAAGTAGAGTGACGCAGTGCTATGTCTTGTAACAGGTGATGGTGCAATGGACTAACTCGGTCCTGACCATGTTGTTTCTAAGATTTTTGCTGTCTTAATCTGAATATTCTCTTTTTGATTTTCTTGCAAAAATAATTCCTTAACTTTGAGCCAAAGGTTCGTTTTAACAAAAAGGATCGAAGCTTAAATCATATACATAGCACACAATGAACATGTAAAAGGTATATTGATCCCAATACAGATTTAACAAGCGCACTATTCTCACGCTCCACGTTAAGGCTCGTATTAAGTTTAGATAAACGCACCCATGTTTATCACATTCATCTAGGAACAAAGGAAATCGCATTCTTAAAATAAAATCACGCAGTCTACTTTCATTTACGTATTCAGAAATAGGATGGATAACAGAAAAAATTATATGACATACAATGTAAAGAAATTCTATTCAGCGAACCTCCGAACACTCCTTTGCACTCTGCACACATATGTGACACGAAGGTATTACTTTCCCATAGTTAATAAAATAAAAACGTATCAAGATTGACTCAGACAACTGAAAATTCCTACACATTTAGAGTGAGAATTCGTCTTTGGTAAAAACAGCTCGCAACCAGGCCTCATTAACTATAACGCGGTACGATAAAGGGGTTAGTAGTCAAGAGACACATTGTGATATGCGAAATCTCAAAGCTACAAAGACAAATTACTCTCTAAAATATTATTGGTATATCACGTATTTCAGCATAGAAACATGCTACTGATTTATGAAATAACGTAGCGACCGTAACTGCTACACACGGGAGTATACGGCAAGCTTCAGTCTAAGTGTTGGCACACCAGTTGAAACATACAGAAATAAACTATAATAAAATATTGCTAGAAAAAGCGTATATGTTGTGAACAACCAAGGTAACCTTATAACTAACTGGTTCGCTGACGGCCCCGTACTACGTAAAAGCTGATAATACAACACACAAAAGAAGCTAGTCTATTTAAGCTACTGAAAGGATTATGGTCGGCGTTTTCTGTGATGGAATTGAGATACACTTTGTTAAATAGCTTTCGTACAGAACGTAACTGCCAGTTTTTATGCAAACATTTTGGACTATTCAAATTAAAGAAACAGAGGTACAAGTGAGGTTTCCTCAAATAAATGAGTATATGGGAATGGGAATACGTAGCGATTTGTAGTACAATTTCAATTCGCACCTCACACACCAGTTCGAGCAATCTTTGATCTATTCTCAGGTGTAAAGCAAGCTGTATTTGCTAACATTTTCAGTCCAGTTAAGAGCTTATGAAAGCCGTTTGTGGATATTTTGCGGATCTGCACAACTCGCACTTCAGGGATCGAATCTTGTCACTGGAAGAAAACACAAAGGAATTACGTGGTATTAAATTAGAATTTTTATTTGAAATACACAATGTGTCATTCTAGGTAGCTTTTGTAAGTATTCTCTATGTTTTTCGAGTCTTTCCGATGCAGCATTAAAACTTTAGTAAGACTGGGTTGCTGAAATTATGTTGCGATGTGCATATTGTGTGAATGACTCCTTGTGATTTGAATTTGATATGAAGCAATGCCAAAAATTTGAACCGAAGCGTACCTTCTCGCCTTTATTTTACAGTAACCTTAGAATTCATTTCTAATTCTGTGACTGCAAAGAATAAAAATGTATGTTAAATTATCGTATCTATAAGTGGTCGCATCTAGTAGGCACACTTCAGAAGCGATGGAATTGAAAATTAGTGTAAATATATAAAAGTTACTTTAAAATGACTTTTCAAAAATGTTCCCATCTGAAATTATTCGAATTAGGAAAATGTGCAATGTTGGCTCCCGATGTTGTTTAGTCGCATTTGACCACATACGTTTATGAAATTCTCAAGCAATGAAATGCATATTGGAATATAATCGAACTCCCTTTTGTATAAAAACAGGTCCTTTGTGAAAAACATGAATATCTGTACCGATAGTGCGCGACTAGCGCACGATCGTTTTAACAACTAAACAGCCCGGTCCCAACATTTTATACGGCCGAGAATTTCTAATACATTGAATAGATATGTGTAATGTAGTGAAGGAAATGATTTTCAAACAATTTTCTTTGATGACATTTGAAGTAGAGTGCTGCTATTATTGATATAAAGTGTTTTACACGACACGTACATCCGAAGAGTCGAGCGTCAAGAGAAGCGAGATTCATGTAAGAAAGAAACAAGCGATGTGTGCTCAAGAAAAGTCCAATGATTACCAAAATATGATACACAATAGTAGTTTCTTCGGCTGTAATTTTCAGTACTAAGTATTTGCAACACAGTGGATTGTCATTACAAATTATTCTCTTTATACACTGTTTCAAATGTATTACTTGTATTTGATGCACACAATACAAAAAACGAGCTACTGCATTATGCTTATCAGGAATTGAAATATTATGAGATGGTACAGTATTCTATAACTTAATTTACCTGACCTCATAACAACGAAGAGATTTTATTTAAATTATCAGTTTTCTTCTTGATATGTCAGTTGAAGCGTCGGGGCTTGATCCGCCGTAGGTCATAGGTTTCTTTCTATTATTTATACCTTCTTTCTAGAAATTGTTAGTTAACGCCAAAAATGAATGAGTTTTCCAGTGGTTCAGAGTCCAATATGATCTGTATGTCCTTTGCAACCGGCTGCATAAGTCAATTCAAAGTTCAGAGGAAAACAGGGCACAACATCTCCAGTAGGACAATGCACTATAATGTAATGCCTTGATCTGAGCAGTCTAAGGCATGAGGACAGGCCATCGGTTCGTTAGAGCGAACGCAAGTATGAGTCAAATATTACGATTTGTGACGATATCCAATTTGATTTTAATGAATTTTGTTGTTATAGACATTATCATTAGGGTAAGGTGCCCTGTTTTCATGTAGCTTAGGAAACCTAACGATATCTTTGGTTAAAAATCAGTTGAAAGCTCCCAAAAATGACTGACGTATGTAACACATAACAGAGTTTTGTTATATGTAATCTTTTATAGAAAAAAATCAACAGATTAAATTTCATAATTCATGTCAAGGAAATGTGCATTTTGGAGGGGTGTAAAGCGTGCACAATTTAAGATAGAGCGGTTCCTAATTGCGGATAGAGTTATTTCATAAGGAAAATCCAAGATTGCATGCCTACAGGAACATTTTTCACTACATAAAGTACTGTTGAGGTATTCCAGTATGGTTGCAGTAATGATACACATAACTACATTGAGGCCATCACTTTCAGTTTTCACATTTGTGTATATCCAACCATGTTTCTCAGTCCTAGCACACAGTTCATATACCAAATGCAAACATCGTAAACACCTTATCCTCTTGTTTTCCTCTGATCAACACTTTTTCTTCCCAGCCATCCTCTGAATAGTAATAAAAACCAAAATCTCGACCATCCGACAAATGGGTCCCCTTGTCTCAATTACAGATAAAACTGAAATACCTAACAATTCACCATGCAGCTGTGATTCTGACCTTATGTCTACAACATAATGCCTTTAAATATAAGTTAAGAAAAAAAAATCAGTTACGAGCATGAAACGCGACTGATACGCTTGACGGCTAGCAGGACACTAAAATGGCGGAAGCACAAGGAATTCAGCTAGTTTCCGAATCGGCAGCGCTGTCCAAAGGAGCAAATAACTAACTATCCGGAATTAGGCTACTTTCCAAAAATAGGGCACCTTACCCTGTCACTATTGTTATTGGTATTATGGTACTCAGATTTATCGTCTATCTTGAATTCCCTTCAGTAGACACCATAACAAATCGTTCGCTATCTTCGTTCTGTTGAGAGCACATTCGTACCGTGGTAAGTGGAACCAATTGAATGAATCGTGCCACACAGCAGACGGCGGCTTCTGCGCAAGGTGTCTACACTTTTCAGTCGACTTCGGGCGGCGATTCCTTCAGCGTAGGAGTCAACTGTTGGTAGATTGTGGCGGCCGCCTTCCATTCACGTCGACGTCTGCTCCTTCGCCAAACTCTGTCGAATCCTTTTCACTGCTGAGCTCTGGCGCTGCTATACCCCCCCCCCCCCTCTTTCAATTCTGGGCAACTCTGATGATACCTCTGCCTCCCTCACTCTCCCCCCCCCCACTCTCTCTCTCTCTCTCTCTCTCTCTCTCTCTCTCTCTCTCTCTCTCTGTGTGTGTGTGTGTGTCTGTGTGTGTGTGTGTGTGTGTGTGTGGAGTCTCCGTATTTCTCTTTTTCTTTCTTATTCGCACGCGTGCAACCGAGGTCTCGTTCCATTGACATGTAATGGAAGTGTCTACAGAAAATTAAAAGTTTTGCATGAAAAGCGCAGTCATTCTCTGTGATAAATACGTATTTCTCACCTTGTCTTCGTAGTAACAGACATTATCTAAGCGGTCTGTTTCTTCCAACTGACAAAAGCAAGCGATTTTCTACTTGGGCTTGAGCATTACTGAATAATACGAAAGAGTAAGAAATGACTATGTAAACGTCTATTTGATGCTAAGGTTACCAGGGTTATCATTCTGCACATATAGTTCGACGTATGGCAACCACTCCCGCTACTATGGTATGAGCCACAATACTGACGTTGTCTTGCATTGACACATTTTGTAATAGTTCTAGATTTCACTTTTCATTTTGACGAAGTCCTTTTACAATTATCCCCTAGATACAGTCGATATTATAATGGTAACTCCTTTTCAGACAGTATTCGCGTCAAATACCTTATATTGCCTAATTTGACGTCTAATCACTGGCCACTAATTTGCCTCCAAAAAACCGCAGTTAACCGTACATAAATTTACAGTTACAAATTTAAACCACTACACAGGGTAAGTCACTACCTATTGGCACCAAGAATAACTTCGAAAGTATGATAGGAACTGGAAAGTTTGTAGGACAAATGTTGCATGGGACGACGGGAGCCATAATACGACGTTGGTTTTTTGTTGCTAGGTGGGCTCGCTTTACAGATATGAAGGTCAACTTCTTTTTTTTTAAATGGATTGCTATTGTTTGGTACTTATTTTCTGATAGCGGCTAGCGAGACGAATCCAATGATGTATAACGGTAAGTTTTTGAAGGGCAACGAAGGTCAAAATCTTCAAATGGCTGTAAGCATTATGGGACTTAACATTTGACGTCATCAGACTTAGAACTACCTAAACCTAACTAACCTAACTAACCTAAGGACATCACACACAACCATGCCCGAGGCAGAATTCGAACCTGCGACCGTAGCAGCAGCGCGGTTCCGAACTGAAGCGCCTAGAACCCCTCGGCCACAGCGGCCGGCGATCGAAGGTCACAAAGATGGCATGAACGTCCATCTACAGAAGGTTTGCGATTTGATGACTATTGGTATTAATACAGTGCTGCAATCTACTTGTCATGGATTGAGTGGTATTCCTTATCACATCGGCACCTATCGAAGCACATGCTCTGACTATTCTTTGCATTTCTTCAGGTGTGGTTGGAACGTCTTTATAAACAATGTCTTTTATGAATCCCCACATGAAAAAATCCAGAGGCGTCAAGTCTGGCGAACAAGCCGGCCACGACACATCTCCTCCGCCTCCAATCCAACGATTTGGGAATTGTCTCTGCAACTCATTTCTAGCCATCAGCGAAAAATGTGCCCAACACCCATCGTGTTGATACCAAATTCTGTTCTTTGTTCCCAAAGACCTAATGTTTTTGCAGGAATGTGATTTACTTCCTGCCATTAACATTTCAATCGATGAAACAGGGACCTATAATTCTGTCCTCCAGAATCCCACACCATACATTCACCGACGACGTTTTTTTGTGTATAATTTGCCGCAGCCAACATGGATTTTCAGTTGCCCAATAGTGCATGTTATGCAAATTAACATTTCCATGGTTCGTGAATGTAGCCTCGTCAGTAAATAAAATCAAATTAATAAATGTGTCATCTCTCTGAATCTGAAGTTGAGTCAATCGGCAGAATTAAATGCGACGCATACAATCCGTACCAGTTAATTCTTGGTGGAGACCGTAATAGTAAGGATGATATTTATGGCGATGCAGAACACGAACAACACTATTCTGGTCCATGCCAGATTCCCTTGCGATTTGACGCCAACTAACCCAAGGATCTCAAACCACAGTGGGAAGAATACCAATTTCTGTTTCCTCGTTAGTAACTTATCTTTGCCGGATATGTGTCCGATGCTTTAAAGGTCCAATTGTTCTCAATTTATCATACACATATTTAAATGCACGACTTGTAGGGTGAGACCGTTGAAGAAATATTTCAGCGTATAACTCTCTAGCTCTTACTTAATTTCGTTGGCATTGTACGTAAATGAGAAGCATACCGACTTGTTCTTCGAAGCAGTACATCATTGACATTCGCTTGATTCGAAGATACTAGTCTTACTGTTCTTCTTAGTGTTGTATTGCGAAATCGTCGAATGGGGTTTACTGTCAGAGCATGTGTTTCGATAAGGGCCAAACTGATAAGGAATACTACTCAATCCATCATAACAAGATAGCAACGCTGCATTGACATTTCGAACGCCTCCTGTAAATGGACGTTCATGCCACCTTTGTGACCTTCGTTGGCCTTAAAGACCTTACTGTTACACACCATTGGATTCTTCTCGATAGCCGCTGTCAGAAAATAAGTACTAGCATCCCCCCTGCGTAACTGAATGCAAATAAAAATCCTTACCGAAGATATCAACGCTGTTTCGTCACTGCAAATGAAATAGTCAAAATAGCAATAACACACATGCGCTCCTCATTCAGATCAGCATATAAAATTATCTCCAGATAATTACACAGATGAGCGCCGCTATGAATGTTTCCTTTTCATCAGATCTTCTGTACCACTACCGATTATCTGTCAGTTTGCTTAAGGTAGTTCGAATACTAATTCAGCGTCAATTCAGATAGTTCAAAACTCATCTTCTCATAATTTCTTCACTCTTCTTGCATCTATTTTTGGATAACATACTCGGTAGACCACGCAATTAAGGAAACAGTTCCACATTCTCCAAGAGCTTGCTAACGTTCTTGAAAGTCTACAAGCGTAATTCCACGGGTTTCATGACTGCTAGTAATCTATTATAGGAACAACGCGCGGACGTTGCCTGCAGTTTTTGTGGTTCTGTTTGTTCATATTCGATGACTTTGTCTAGTGTTTTATGTCAAGGGCCATTTCTAGGCTACAACGTATAGGAATTTATAGACGGAACATTGTTTACCAGCGCTCTTTGTTATATTCTATCCGCATGGTTTCCAGATTCATAGAAGTGAGTTCCTTGTGATCAAATTTAAATACGTTGCTCCGAGGGAGAGATCTCTTTCAGTGTTCAAGGATGAATTTGCGATTTTTCATTCACTCATTCGCCAATACAGGTAATGGCTCAAGTTACTATATCTCTTATTTAATATTAATACACGAGTCAGGTCCTATTTTTCATGATTTGTCGTCTTGCATTCCTCTGGGTCCCATGAAGGACATACGTAACTTCATTAGATAAGTTTCTTGTTTATTTCTAGAATAATAATAAGCAAAAGTAATTTCGAATTCTCTTCAGTTATTTTTCACACCTAAGTCATTTATTATTTATCACGTTTCCATGGTCAGCTCCTCTGTGCTTACTTATTCTCTGGGTAAAGTCTTAGTTGAAGCGAGTTCAGTTCACTGAAAGGAGTCTATTCTCAATGGAATGGTTATTTAGGCACACTGGCATAGGCATACAATATTTGATTCCTTTGAATGCCTATTACTGCAAATATAAGATAGGTATGGGCTGTTGAGAACTTCAAGGCACGTGCTGATTTTGAATATGTTGATAATGACAGTTATAATTTATGCTTCTCGTAAACAGGTTTTAGGCTGTACTTCGTGGAATCTACATATCCACTACACGCTCTTTCTCCATGAGACGATTTAGTTTCCTTTTATATCGTGTTAGCAAATTTGGGTGTATAGGATATAATCATGCATCATGTATATGTTCATTCTCTTGCCTTATGTTTATGGTTGCACTACGAAAGTCATTCAGACTTTGAAGTCTCTCGTCAGTAGAATCAGCTCGTGTTAATATTCATTCATGGGTCAAAATTTTGTATGCGAAGGGGTATATTTTCAGAGCGTTAACACTGAGGTCATGCGAGTTCTGTGTTCAGATTAAGTTTGAAAAGGAGTACGAGGCTTACAAGGTGCTGAAAAATGTAGAATATTTTGAGACGTCGTAGTGCTCACAGAGACTCGAGAACTAAGTCAAAAAAACGAGTGTATTGAAATGCACACTATCTGCAAAAAGAACAGTTGTTCAGGGAAGATGTTGAAAAGAGTGGGGATGTGAGCACAGTGACTGCAATGGAACTCCGTCGATATGGCCAACAGAATATTTTGATATCTTTCTTTATTACGGCATCCTAAGTACACATTAATCTGATAATGAGCGTTATATAGTGTGCAGCCAGTTGTGTGGATCTAGTTGAGTTGTACTGTAGCATTTTGTCAACTCAGCGTAGGAGAGGCTCTTGGACCATGCAATATTTGTTTTTCATAGTGCTGGAGAACCTGTATCCCGAATATTACGAAATAAAAGGCCGAACTGCTTAACAGATCGTCATCTGTGAAGTGGATATTTCTCAGTGCAGATGGTAACGGCTCGTATTCCACATCCATCAGTGAAACCGTGGTGGAAATCTGTAGCATAGGGTTTGGATGGAGTTGGGTTCGGGCTGGGGGTTTTGCACGCGAGGGCTCAATTTTATAGACAATTTATTGAACATACCATTTTTTACAGCTGACTATATACAATACATCAGAAGATAAACCAGCAGCTCGATTACAGTTCTAGAAGGCAGGGCTTCAAATAAAGGGGTAACAACATAAAATTCCTTCAGTGCAACGTAATAAAGATTAAATTAGACTTCACTCCATCAAAGAAATTTGGGCCAATAACAGTACTTCACAATTTGAGGTCACTGTCCACAGCCGCTAAAATGGCAAATGACAACTTCCACAAATAACCAACAAAAAAAAATCTGAAGACAACTCTCTACCCTAATTAAGGCATCCTCCCATTAGCACTCTACTAAATATAGATCTACAATTATTCCCGCCACTAAATACCCAACAGAACCAAGCTACTATCTACTCCTTACAGTACTAACGACTCAAATTTCTCAGTGACAATTTTCTGTACAATGACACATACGAAATCAATCCCCCTAACAGGGTAACAAGGTAATTAAGCATACATTGTTACACACACAATCACCACACTCACAGCATAACAGCAATAAACTATATCTACATTTACATACATGCTTACTCCTCAAGTTACCGTACGATTCGTGGCGGGGGCTACCTTGTATCACTACTAGTCTTTTCCTTTCCTATTCGACACTAAAATAGAGCGAGGGAAAAGGTTTGTCTGTATGAGCCCCAATTTCACTTAAGTTCCATCGCAGTCCCAATGTGAGATGTATGTTAGTGGCAGTGGAATCGTTCTGCAGTCAGCTTTAAATTCTGGTTCTTTAAATTTCCTCAATATTAGAGGTTTGGACAACATAGTTATGGATTAACAGCGATTAATATAAATTAACTTAATATTAAGAAAACGGTCTTAATTGCGTTTTTTCTTTCTTTAGTGCCTACCGTTTTCAGCCCATCGTAGGGTCCATCTTAAGGACGAATATACTGTGAAATTACTATGTATATCATAGACAAGACTAATGATAACTATCTTAAAAGAGTGGATTACGTAAATATGTCTTACCCACTGGTCGACTGCTGGTGGCGTCACGGCTACCAAGGTGTGGCAGGAGACTGGTAAATTCCTTACTAGAACCGCTCGTCCACAGCGGCCGGCCATTTACTCACATTTTCTTACATTTAGAGCTAGCTGCCACTCATGACACCAACCACCCTAGTAATTTTCCGTGGAACACGCACAAAATCAGTCATCCTCAAAGCGTAAAATTAACAATATCACTATGGCTTTTGCTTACAGAAAACAACCGCATGCCCTGTGTACCAACACAGAGTAATCTCAACACGCTGTACTGCACGCAGAGACCCGTACTGAGTATTTCTGACACTGTCACTTTGAATGCACGCCTTTGGAACGACTCAACCGACCAAAATGCCACTGTTGGTCGTAAAGCTAGTGCTAGTGCTCCTCTTGTAATGTGGAAGGTGCTGTCTGTGTCTCCAGGAAAAGTACCAACCGTTGCACTGCGCTGCTTGTGTCCACTTGGCGGGCACGCCACATGCTGACTGTTAGTGAAGTCCCTAACTTGGCTCCTGGGCACACTGGCTTTGGAGGTGACATCTCATTCTTGGCTGTCCACAGACTAAATTGTCCACGTCTTAACACCGCAGCTGCAACAGCGGCCACAGCGACAGCTTTGGCCTGCTACGCTAATTGAGTCGCGTCGGGCTAATGCCCCAAAGCTAGCCCGACATCTCACCACGACTCGTCTATCACAGACAGAGTTGGCGCAGGATACAGTGGTCGAAGCGCAGTCACCATTTCTCGTCCAAAGCGCTGGGCGAGTTTATTTGTTTTGTACAGAAGGGGAGACCGACAAGTGTTTACCACCCTTCGACCGGTCGGCAGTAACAGAACTGTGGCACATGCCCCTATCTTTCACAAAAAATTTTACAGAAACTATTCCGTAACAAAAATCATTTTGGCTTTACTTATACCTTTATGTGTTAGGTTTATGACGACGTGCACATCTTTTCGTTAATGGTCATAGTTACTGGAATAATTACGTGGAAGGAAGACATTACACGAAATCCGGAAAAGTTTGCAATGACAAATAGAAGTCACTATGATTTCGCGTTTGGTGCATATTAGATAATGTATTGCTGCGTACGAAATTTAGCTAACATATTGAATTTTTCTTTAGACTTAGGTAGAGGTGTCTGTCCCTCACCAGTCTCAAGAAAATTCATATGACGTAGCGCACTCATTTGAGATCGCACCACTCCAGCGATATAGCCAGAGTGAAATATCCACAAGATTCTTCATATTTCACAAACGGTTTCAGAAATCTAAATGATATTTTGGCAAATGGTAGCACTCAAGGAGGACACTGTTTTTCCTTATTGGCATTCTGCAAAACTTCGTTATTTGGTATGTTATTCCGCTAACTAAAATTCTCTTTGATGAATTTTTAAAGGTCAAAATTCGCCACACACGACTCTTCTCTGAAAGTTGTGAATGGGTAACAAGCCAGGCGAAAATAAATCGCTGCGGTTTTGGCCGTATTCGTTTTAGATACTAATCAAAGATGACAGATCTTTTTGAATGGTCCCCAAGCAAGTGTGGGCGTGGAGGTGCCCCACTTAATTTACAGAAAGTGTCAGCACAGTTTAGAACGGCACTTAACCCTGCCCGTAACCCCCACCACAACAGCTCTCCCCAAGCGTGCCCTGTCGTCTGCGTATCTACTGACCACGGTATCCTGGGCGGATTCTACCATGGCTATTGGCGTAGGTGTATGCTGTTGTCACCACATCTTTTCCTTCAATGTCCACACTTACAATCATTGCCTACCCAGCAACCTTTGCCGCCGCTTTAGCGCGGTCACAACTCGCGCTGGCCACCGCCTTCGCGCCAACTGCCCCGCGGTCAGGGCACTCGGGCCTGACTGCCTCTCCTCCGTCTGGCGCCTCCCCATCAATGCTCGGACTGGCGCTCGCCGCACGACAAACGCCACCGACTGCGCCCCCTAGCCAGTCACTAGCAGTCACTAGTGCGGCAACAGCCCTGACGTAGCCGGCTGAAAAGGCCGGGAAGAAAAGCATACTGCGATTACAAATTCACCCACAAATCGTTTCTGCAATATTACCTACTGACTAGTAGGCTTCCCACAGTAACAAGTAATGGAAAAGATTTAAGAAAATATAATGAACCCTTTGTACGTACAAAAACCAAAATAATAGTAATTTCCAAAAGTGGAGACAATTGTGGAAGTAATTTGACACCACAATACATATTATACTTAAACTTGCGAGTAATTTGCCCCCCTTCCCGACAACCTCAGTAAGGCCGACCACGTCGCTTCCCACCTTTCCTAGGTCTTCTCCGTCCCTGATGATCCCAACTTTGATTATACACTTTTCCCCACCGTCATGGTAGACGCTCATACCTCGGCCGCTCCACTTGCTCCCACTCTCCAGTACTTGGGGCAGTTGCCCCACTCTGATATCGACACTCCAGTCATAGCTCAAGACATTAAAATTATCCTCTGGCCAAAACGCAACACGACTCCTGGTCACGACTGTGTCACCTACCTACCACCACCTCAGAGAATTCCCCTTCTCCTTCCTTGCTGTCCTTGCAAATTTATACAACGTCATCCTCTCTACCAGCTTCCATCCCGACCTGTGGAAGACGTCCCATGTCCTCTTATTCCTCAAACCCAACAAACCCCCTTCTGACGCCTCCAACCATCGTCCCATCTGCCTCAGCTCTGTCTTCAGCAAGGCCCTCGAATCCATCTTCTCCCATCGTATCCATCACCACCTCCATCGACACCACCTCCTCCCCCTTAACCCAGTGTGGCTTCCAACCCTCCTTCTCTGCTGAAGACCAACTCGTTAACCTCGTTCACCTTCTCTCCCTCCAACTTTACTTCAGTTGCTCCGCCCTTTGTATCAACCCCTCCAAAACGCAGGCAATCGTCATAGGACACCACCTGCTCCTTCTATCTCCATGATTTCTACCTAACCATTTATGGTTATCCCTTCCAACTCACACCCAACCTGAGATACCTCGGCCTCACCTTCAGCCATCATCTCACCTGGACCCCTCATCTCCTGACCATCCAGTAGAAAACTCATTCCTGCCTCCACCTCCTGAATCTCCTGTCTCGCCGGACATGGGGATTGCATCCTTCCATCATCCCCCACGCCTATAAATCCTTCATCCATCCTCTCCTCTTTTATGCCAGCATTGCATGGACCTCCAAGCCCCCACCTTTATAAGGACCTCCAAATCCTAGAATCATAGAAACCTCCAAATCTTAGGACCTCCAAATCCTCCCAGAGGCGCATCGGGATTCACTGTATGTACGATATGCATCGCAAATGGGGAAATTCAGTGCCCTAAGAGATTTTGCCGATAGGCAGATTCTTATTTTCCGACGCCTCGGAACGAGCTTCGTGGCAAAGTTGGGCGACTGTTCACAAGCTGCTGCGGTGGTCATCTATGGAAGATCGTAGCTGAAACTACGAGTAGGAGACGGGGTGTTGGACATCCACACCACATACCTGAATGTGGACTTTGGAGGTGTGCTAGCTCTGTTTTAGCAGGATAAGTGGTGATCTATGGCACATTGATGACAAAGTACAAAGCTGTTGTAGGCACAAATTTGTCGTAGAACACGTAAAGTGTACATTGTCGAACATTGAGATTCGCAGTAGGCGACCTCTACATATTTCATTTTTCACCAGAAGACATAGTCAATTACGATTTCAGTGGTCATGGGATCACCGAAAATGGACCGTAGGTCGGTAGAAAAGCGTCTCCTGGTCAGGTGATTCATGTTTCTTGTGCCACTTGGTCGGTGGTAGTGTCCACACAGACTGTCATTCAGCCTAAGGGCTGCTCGAAACAGGCACCACACGACGGCCGCAGGCCACTGTGGTCAGTATTATGCAAGGGGGAACGTTCAGATCGACTTCTGCAGGCTCTGTGGTAATAATCGCTGTGATGGCTGTGGACTACGAAAATAGAATTGCGAACCATCTGCATCCCTTTAAGCGTGATCAATGAGCCGATGGAGATAGCACGAGATTTTACCATTACCGTAAAAAATCTTGTCTGATATCACAACAGTAAACAAAAATCATTAAATTTATTCTTGCCGTATATTGTTTTCATTATCATGATGTCATAATGACAGGTCCACCTCTCTAAAGGCC
The DNA here is from genome assembly GCF_023898315.1 of Schistocerca nitens. NCBI lineage: Eukaryota > Metazoa > Arthropoda > Insecta > Orthoptera > Acrididae > Schistocerca > Schistocerca nitens. The sequence continues at coordinate 180,505,797 of NC_064622.1, read as the reverse complement.
CAAATTAGCACACAAGATCGAAACTGATTATGCAGTAACATGTTAATATTCACTATAATTATGTGTTAGTTCAAATGTGTTTTTACAATGATGAGCATTATGCTCCGTGTTCTCAGATATATAAATTTTAAATCAGTAACTGTCATTGAACTTTAAATTAAAACCTCTTCCAATCATTTTCTGTAATGCAAGCCATGTTTCATTTAAAGGGGACGATATTAAGTCGCCCAGTCACATTTACGTGACCACCGTCTATGTTCGACATCAACGCACAATAATCAGTTGTGGTTATCGGAATAACGTGTCACTTGCATTGGAGAGTAATTTTAATAACTGTCTACGTATTTTACGTGCCATCTGTTTACCGAGATATGTACTTTGCCCTCGTGCTATCTACAGTATTCGCGCTTCCATACAAATTGCAAGATATACTCGTTCATTAAAAAGTTTGAATTTCTTCCTGCATGCGCACATGTGAATAATTTTTTTAGACACGAGCGAAGGAGGGAAGACTAGGGTATAGCTTCCTGTTATCACGTCATCGTGTAAAACATCTAATGAAGGAAAAGTAGGGAAGAGAAACGGCCATGCTCTTTCAAAGGATCCATTATTACATTCGTTTTATTCAATTTACTGAAATCACTCGCCTTTCATGGGGCTCCGCAGCAGACGACCCCTATGTGTTCACATGTTCGCCCTACGATGTCGTCAGTTACGACTGCAGTGGCCACGGGGTTATCGGGGTTGGACCGTGCATCAATGGAAGATTTCGCCTCGTCGGGTGAATCACGCTTTTTGTTAAATCAGGTCGATGATTTTCATCCACGCGAACGGCGGTTGGAAACGTGCACTGTGCCAAGGACGCAGGCTGATGGGGACAGTATGTTGTGGGAGACATTCTGCTGCACACACATGGGATCTTTGGCAGTAACCAAAGACGCGCTGACAGCTGTGGACCACCTGCACCCCTCCCTGGTTGATGTCTTTCCCGGTGGTCACGTCATCTTCCAGCAGGATAATTTTCCGTGTCCGTGGTTTGAGGAGCATGATAGTGTACTCACTTTGATGTCTTGGCCACTAAATTCGCTTGATGTGAATTCAGTGGAATCCATTTGTGTCGCTATCGGCGCCATCACTGCGTACACAAATCAACGGCCCATTATTTAAGGAAATTACATGACTTGTGCTTGGATGTCTGGTGCGACATACCACCACAAACCTACCAACAAACTGTTGAATCCATGGTACGCAGAATCGGCGACGTATTGCGATATTAATAATCGTCAAAGATAATTGACAGTAAAAATTGACGGTGTACCTCTAAAGTGGACCGATGTCCTACTTTAACAATCACCAACAATTAGTTAGTGGTCGGTACTTTGGCTCGACAATACTCCTTGCCCAAAGTCATAGTGCAGCCTAATGTAAGCTATGTGTAAATAATCTTGTCTAAATAAACCAGTGGTATTTTAAGTTTCATTGTTCTGTTGGCAGTAGCAACTACTGTGGTAAGTTCCCTTTGCAAATACACTGCTGCCCATTGAAATTTTAACAACGTGATGGAAGCATGCAACAAACGTCAAAAAATCCTGATTTGTACTACTTTCTAATGTTTTCACTTATTATCCTTTCAAGCAAACCACTAAAAGTGTGGAGGAATAACTCCATCTGGGTTATCTACATAAAAAATTCAAGTAGTATGTTTCTCATTCAGAAATAGCAGTAAATGTTGGTTCTTTACGACTCATGTAATAAGGAAAAACTACACCAGCAAGTGTCTGAATTCGTCAGTGGCTCAATTCTAGCCTAGATGAACTGCGGTTAATCGGTTCGCGATTTTACTGTTCAAGTTAATCAGTACGCTACGACGTTCATACGAATGTGGTGGCGGTGCGTTCGACAGAGCCATACTCAACGCCATGCAGGATCTCTGCGCCCCCATGCGAGTAGTTCTTGATAGGACAAACACACCGTTCTGTTGGCCTTTCGGGATCATACAGCCCCGTCCACCTACACTGACGCAGAAAATGGATTTGTTTGCAGTAATACAAGTGTCCAGAGAGACAACGTCTGGAGCACTATGGATTGCCAGCGAAGCGACCACTGCTGCGGGTTTCCTTGACGTTGTAGCGGAGACAGCCAAGCCGGAAGTGGTGTGCCCAACAACAACACTTGACATGTGACTGGCACCAAGTCTTTTCAGGCTAGTCTCAGGTTTTCGCACAGCGTCACGATGAATGCATGTGTGCGTTGAGTGTCCGACGAGAACTAACATTATCAGGCTGCATTCATTGTCATATGTGCTCAGGACCTGCCGTGACAGTATGGGTTTCCGTTGGTTACACAAGACGGTCAGTCCTGGTTCCAGTTGTTAATAATTTGGGCAGTAACAGTTACATTTAAATCCTGTTGCCGTGCCGCATCTCTGAGGTCTCCGTAACTTTATCCTCCAACCAAGGTCGCAGGCTACCCGTGCTTTCCGGCCATGATTCAAATCCTAATTGTAATATTCAAAATCCTGTACAGTCTTCTTGCGTTACCGTTATGGTGTCGGGGTCAAGTTGAAATTCATGTCAGTTATGAGCGAGACGTTAGGCCTGTTCGTCGTATATTTGTTCTGAATGAAAGCTGGAGCCAAGTCGGACCGGATTACTCATAGTGACCAGCGTTCTTACGTCAAAATCGAATATCTGCTTGGAGAGAAACCGACAATACTTTGAGGTAGATGGATGGGAATAGTGTAGCGGATTAGAACATGGTATCACGGCGGTCTGTTCGTTCCCACGAAGGCCGTGTAAGCACTGAGGAGGACCCAAGAAATGGGAGGCCGTCAATTGCAACAGACTTCACCTCTCAGGTTACTGTCAATGATACTTTGAGAGAGAACCAACGAAAAACGTGTGAGAAAACTGCTTATGAAGCATGAATGTCCGTCATTACAGTTTACAGAAGCATAAGTGACGAATCAAAGATGAGAAAAGTTGTTGCCAGGTGTGTTCCGCATGATCTGAGTGAAGAGCAGAAACCACGTCGTAAGAGAATCGCAGAGTATCTTCAACAGTTTCGAAAAGAAGGAGAGTAGTTTTTGAAATGTTTGCTGTACTTGATGAAACCTCGTTACGAGATTTTAAGCCAGAACTCAAGTGTCAGTCGTCACAATGGAAAAGTTCTGAATCTCCACGACGCGCGTTCCACATGCGCGTACTACAAGATGTTTCTGCAAAATGTTTTTCGTCCGAAAATCCATCAAAGAGGGCCTAATATGTTCGTAGCTGGTGTCCTCATTTTGCACGATAATTCAAGACCCCATAATGCCCTACCAGTGAGAGAAACGCTCGACAAATATGGATGGCAAATACTTTTCCACCTATCATACAGTCCTGATCTGATCCCACCAGACTTTGATTTGTTTCCCAAATTAAGAAACACTCCGCAGAAAACGTTTTCATATAACTGATGACGCTTCCAGACAGCTGAAAAGTGAAGGTACCCTATCCGAAATATAGAAGCCGCCGAAACGTTGGGAAGCTGCCGTAAGCAAGAATGGAGGTTATATTGGTGGCCTGTAAACGTATATTGTAAAATAAACTATTTTATTCAATACCATACTGCAGTCTGCAAAACTTATGAAATGAATCTCATTGAAAAATGTGTTACACAGCTGATAAAACTAAGAGTATGGGAAAGCTTGCCAATTAAAAAAATAAGAAAATCAAAGAAATTTTTGAATCAACGTATCTCCTGTTGCAAGTTATTCAACTGTTATTTCGCTTATTTTGAATTTAGTGAGATGCTCAGCAATGTCTGCTAGCACAAAAAGATTGTACTGTTCCGTGAGTGCAGTGAATGGCGCAGCCCATTGTGTGGTAATCGGCTTTCTGCATTTGCAGAGAAACAACGCTGTAATAATCCAGACTCAGCAGTGTGTGGCAACAACGCACCGTCAAATGCCGCAGCGGTTTGGTGACGCAGACACTTAAGTGGTGATCAAACAAATGACTACCACGTACGCGGTGGCACATCATCTCTGTGAAGAATCAGGAAACGTCAGAGCTGTGGAAGATGTTTTTCGAAGGCAGGTTAATCATAGTCGAAGCGACAGCGAAGTAAAAGCCAGTCATGGATTTGTTTGCAAGATCTTGCAGGACATTTTTGCTGTGACACATTACACCGCTCGCAGGGTTCTGTGACTGCTCACACCCGTTCCAAAACTCGCCTAATCCGAAGTGGTAGTGTAAATTTTACAGCCGTGTCGGTCCACTCCAGATGGCTTCGCTATCCATGTAATCAACATGGACCAGTGCTGGATGAACCAGTATGTGCCCGAGACAGAGGAGCAAAGCAACAGCGGAAATACGTAGATTCGTAAATTGGGAGCATATGACAGGGAACGCTGACAGGTTTGAAAGTGATTAACCTTTGCATCCTAAAATGGCAACAAAATCAGTTTTTCAGTTCAACCAGCGTCCTGCGTAGTTCCTCCTCCGTACTTCTACAAATAGCGTGCGCCTAGCCACGTTTGTGCTGTGGATGCAGGACATGCGAGCATCCAGGTTGTACTCTGCCGCATAAAAGCAGAACACACAGTGGCTTCTAGAGATGCCCTGCGCAGAACCAGCTTACTTAGGTCGTGGAACCGTGTTTCCTGATGAGAGGCTGTAAGAGACTTACTCGTCAGTGGTTTAAGACTCTCATTGCCACTAAATGATAAAGTAAAATTAAGTAGGCATGCGAGTGACTTTTTAATAAACAAACGTATCACATAGTAGAGAAAGGACGAACTAACAACAAACCATGTAATAATGTTAGACTACAGATCCACACAGTGTACATGGAAAATCTTTGCCTATAAAATACTTTACATAATTTACAGGCACGTCTATATTGGTAAAAAACTATAAAACTTTCGTCTTTGTCTGATTGACGTTTAGAACACGCTAATCTCTTTTGTGGGGTTTTCACAGATAACGTGAGCACAGCTTGGAGACCGGTATAGATTTTAATTCATCAAAATCTGCCTAAGAAATGTAAATGTATCGTAACTGGAATTTTTATCCATACTGATATTACAAATACGAAGGGAACACTGTTTGCTACTGTTTCACCACAAACCCGCTCAACCGATTTCGATTAATTTTGGTATGGATATAGCTTGAACACTGACAATGAACTCAGGTTACTTTATAAAGTGTGTAGTGCAAGAAGCTTATTGATTTGCTGCATATTACGCGAATTAAGAAAAAATAATTACTCTTTGAAAATGCTATTTATTCTTTGACTTTTAATCTTAATCTTATTGTTTGATATGTGCTACCTCAAACTACTGAAAGTAATGAATAGAATAATTATACAATCTTCATTGTGCTTAATCCATAGTTACTCGCTATTTGTTACCTAATGTACATGTTGTATAGTACATACCTACTTTAATAGCTAGGTGCATACCTGCCCACTCCTGTCCATGTCCCTTTGTATGTACAGCATGCCAAGGCATCGTGCATGGGGATAGTTTGGGAGGAGGGAGAGTAGGTCGCACATGACGACCTATGCTTACACAAACAGACAAACACGTGAGGGCAGCTGATGGTACTGCGTGAACAGTAGCTAACTTACTCACCAACATTCATCACAATCTACGCAGATGATGTGGCATTGCTCGCACGAAACACTGCCGTGCTGGCTGATGCCTGTCAACAACTGGAGGGAGGTGCAAGGGAACTTAGCCTGGTAGTCGATGTCGAAAAGACCAAATATATGGCAATGACCAACCAGCGAAATCTACCAAATCTGAGGACAGTCAGCAACTTCAAGTACCTCGGATCGACTATCACAGAGAAAAACATCAGCAGCGAGGTGAAATCTAGAATAGCAGCAGGCAACAGATACTACTTTGTCACCCTACCCATGCTTAGGAGCTCACTTCTATCAGGAAAATCTAAATTCCTCATTTACAAAACAATTATAAGACCAGTTGTTATGTATGGTAACGAGAAATGGATCACTACTGTAAATGAGGAAAGGATCCTTAGCGTTTGGGAGACAAAGGTTCTGCCTAAAATATACGGCCCTATATACGATCAGGAAGGTTGGCGCATCTGTACGAATACAGAATTAGAACAACTTTTTGAAGAACCTGACATTGTAAGTACCATTAAATAAGAAGACTGCAATGGGCAGGACACGTGGTCAGAATGGAGGAAGACAGAACATGTGAGAAGATTTTTGATGGCAAGGCTGGGGGCAGACGACGGAAGGGACGTCCCAGAAAGAGATGGGTGGACGTAATTGAAGAAGACATGGAAAAGCTGGGTGTCAGAGGATGGGACGGAAAGCCATGGACCGGATAGAATGGCAGGATATTCTGATGAAGGCCAAGGCCCTCCAAGGGCTGTAGAGACGAGGAGTAGTAGTAGTAATTAATCACATCAAAACTACTGATATGCGAACACAGCCTTGGGTTACTGATAGTATGAAAATATAGTTCCTACTTACACTCCACTCTGCATCGCTCGCAGATACTCAGTACGTTAAAATATTTACATGCACGACGCGCAAATAAGATGTTGTACATGCGACGTACCACCTAAACCGTACCAGAGAGTTGGTGCACTCATTGGCTTGTCTAAGACTCGGCTACCATAGTCAGCCCGAAATATTTCGTTCGGTACACATTGTTGGTGGGCTGAAGGTGCACCAAGTGCTTACTCTGCATTACACATCTCAAAAGTAAGTAAGGGATATTGTTAATGAAAAGAATTTGAGTAAAGTATGACATCTTAATTCCTAAGGTTTCTGCAAGACCTGTCATCAGATCTATATAGAAGAAATGTTAGTAAATGAAAATATCTCTGCATCTTGCCATGCATCTTATGTCATACCTCAGCTAAAATTCACTTTCTCTTTTATGAAGTGAGGCTAAGGAGTGAATACAATGGCTCACAGAGGCAGAAATTTCACATTCACCATAGTTGAAAAAGTCTAAGACACAACCATCATGACACAAAAGGATTTGGTTGTTTTTAGGGAATGCTATCGTGTGATTACTGTAAGGGGCAAACCGTCTTTTAACTGTACTACGGAATTATCCTGACAAGGTTATGGTAAGCTGTCAACACACAGCCTCGCAGTAAGCTCTGGAGGGGTGCCTTTGCTCCATGATAGTGCTTCAGCTCATTCTGCACAGGACATAGTCATATACGCAATATCTTCCAGCTATAAAATTTTGCTTTGACTCTAGTATTCTCCTGACATAGTACCCATGGGTTTCTTTGTTTTTTCTAGTATTAAGGAACCATTGCATGGCACTCATTCCCCAAATGACGACGAGGTGATTTCGGATATGGGGGATTTCCTGAAAACGCAGACCTCTACGACCGAAGTCTCCACGAGATCAATCATCTTAGGGGAGAATCAATGACACTGAAGGATGGAAAAGTCGAGAAAGATAAACACCCACTTTCACGGTCGAAGCTAGATTTGTTTGGGCTGTTAATTAAAACTTTGCGATGACCTCTCCTACGTTCACGAAGAGGAAAGGAACTAGGCGGTGTTCAGTCGTCAGTGCGACATCGGATAAGCAGTGAGGGGTGTCGGTATAATCAGGCAAGCGGCCTGGTCTAGACCCCAGACGATGAGCGTAATATGTGGCGTACTACCGAACACAAAGGGTGCTCCGGAACGCAATACCTACTGGTCTGTGACGTCCAACAGTGCGGAACACCGCAACAAAGGCCGTAGCAGGGATGCGGGCTACCACAGTTGACGTCACCTGATCTGCATCTCGAGCGGACAGCGCGTGCCAGCTCAAAAGCCACAAGCGTCAATTACCCAGGGACGAATTAATTAATGCAGCCTCGCAGACTACAAAACTAAAACAATGGCTTTAATGTGTCTAACCTTTCGTTGGAAGGCTGCGAACGCTACATATACTCCTGGTGTTGCTCAGACCTCGTGAGGTGGCGTATCGGGTTTACTTGCATGCTACCTTGCAAATAAGTTTCAGGAAACTGTTGCACTATTTATCACTTCATACTTGGTCAATAAAATCTGCTTACACACGGACTAGTCACATTAATGTGACCACCGCCTTTGTACGGCGTTGAACCGCAAGACCGCTACGGTCGCAGGTTCGAATCCTGCCTCGGGCATGGATGTTTGTGATGTCCTTAGGTTAGTTAGGTTTAACTAGTTCTAAGTTCTAGGGGACTAATGACCTCAGCAGTTGAGTCCCATAGTGCTCAGAGCCATTTGAACCAATTTGTACGGCGTTATCGTGCAATAAGCTCTCATAGGCGCCAGGTGGCAGTTGAGGGTCTATAGGGCGTGTCGGGGAGTTGCGGGAAACAATGTAGTCCTTGTCGTAACAAGGAAACGCAGTGATTTAGCTGAAATCCACCAGCACATGATCACTGGCTTTCAAGTCAAGGGTGTAAGCAAAATCGGATCGGCTGAGGTTGAAGTGTACCGTGCGTGGCAAAATGGTGCTATCCAACATCTCCGCAATATGTGCCTGGTACGTGCACCCATGTTGACTGCTGTTCATCCACGACGAAGGCTGGAATTTGCAAGCCAACACCGCAGCTGGACGTCCACTTAGTGCGACAGGTTGCTTTGCAGATGCATCACGTTTTATGCTCCATCGGACGGATGGTCACAGGCGTGTACGGCACGAAACGTCTGAAAGCAAACATCCTGCATGCATTATGGTCTGGGGAATGTTTTCAAAGCGTTATTAGGTTGCCTTGTCAGTCTGGAAAGCGCAATGGATAAATACAAGTACGCGTCTATCCTTGAGGATAGACACATGCAGTTCGTTTTTCCCTGGCACGATTGCATCTAACAATCAGGACAATGCAAGGTGTCACACAGCTCGCAGAACACGCGCGTAGTTCGAGGAACACCACGATGAGTTTACCGTACTCCCCCGGCCACCAAACTCCCAGGATTAAAACCCAGTCGAGATCTGGGGCCACCTCGGTCGAGCTACTCGCGACATGGATCTTCAGCTGAGAAACGTATCGCAGCTAACCACGGCACTGGAGTCGGCATGGTTCCACGTCATTCCTGGTACCTTCTATAACTTCACTGACTCTCTTCCTAAACGTCTGGCAGCGGTCCGCGCTGCAGACGGTGGTTATCCAGACTTCTGGCAAGTGGTTACGTTAATATGACTGGACACTGTGGAGCAAAAACATACAAATGTTGTTCAACGCCAGTACTGGTAATAGCTATTGAAGATCGTGCGTAATGGTGAGGCTGATGCTGAAATTATCTTCGGCCGTGATGGCACGCGACTGCTTTTATTTGGATACGTGGACCTGCAAAACACGACACGTTGGACTCTTGAAAATCGGAATCAGTTAGATCAACAACCTCTACAGGATGAGATGTAAAGCCCGCGCACTTAACTCTCAAGGTTCTGTGAACTACGCTCGAGACGTTTCGCTGGGAAGCCTGTAGATATCTTCTATACACTCCCGATCCCTCCCCATGCAGTTTAGCGATTTCCATATTTTTGGTGCTCTGTAGGAAGACATTCGTGGCCGTCTATGTGTTTCGGACGGAGAGATGCACACCTGGTTACAGGCAATCGCAAATGTTTCTCCATTAAAACATCCCCGCCTTGTCTCACAGTGGGATGAATGTGTAAATAGTTACGGCGATTACTTTTGAAATAATAAACATTTTGCTAACTTTTTTCACGTCTTTCGTTTTCATTTGACTGTACTTTATAGCCAGAATGAGTCCACTGTTTGGCATATTTTATGACTGACCCTGTAAGTTCTGTTAATATGTGACAGCAGTGGGGAATTCTTGGAGCTTGTTATGTGACGCCACTGATTTTATATCGCCTAGTTTGATGTTGTAAATCTTTTTGTGTACCTGATGATGTTCCATGTACCAAATACAGTCTTTCAACAAAGAAATTTTATCAGCTGTTCTTCGTGGTAAACCATCACGTTCTTCAAATGTTTACGAGCCGTGGGACGCTACCTTCTTAAAACTAATCAGGAGATCTACAGATATTTCAGACAGCCCAATACAGCAGCAGAAACTGCCAATCTACATGATGGTGTCACAAGATCTTATAGACGACAGGAACCATTTGTTTCACTTCGCTCAAAGAGCTGTGCGCAAGTGCAACTGACAAATAGTCATACTGCTAAATGGTGCAATGATTTTCTCTGACATTTTTCCATCTTCGTTCCTACCTCTTCTAGTTTGATTAAAATCGATGCGATCACTGTCAAGGTCCGAATAACGGGAGGAACGTATGCAGTCTACGAAGCCGGCGTAACATGTATTGGTTGCAGCCAAAGCGCTTGCGTCTAATGTGAAACAACCGTGCCCGAGCATCTTGTTGATTAAAGTTCTAATTCCTTAACACTTTTAGTTTCGCGATAAACGCCTTTCCAACTAAACTGGTTAAATCTCATTCCTCAGAAGAAGGTATGACTATTGTGATCAAAATGCGCAACGGGCGTGTGCTATGTATGCTGCTCGGTATCCTGGACGACATCATCCAAGTGTCCGGACCGTTCGCCGGATAGTTACGTCATTTAACGAAACAGAAAGTTTTTAGCCACATGTATAACGTCAACCACGACCTGCAACAACTGATGCCCAAGTAGGTGTTTTAGCTGATGTCGCGGCTAATCCGCACATCAGTAGCAGACAAATTGCGCGAGAATCGGGAATCTCAGCAACGTCGGTGTTGAGAATGCTACATCAACATTTATTGCACCCGTACCATATTACCATGCACCAGGAATTGCATGGCGACAACTTTGAACGTCGTGTACAGTTCTGCCACGGGACACAAGAGATATTACGGGACGATGACACGTCTTTTGCACGCGTTCTATTTAGCGACGAAGCGTCATTCACCAACAACGGTAACGTAAACCGGCATAATATGCACTATTGGGCAATGGAAAATCCACGACGGCTGCGTCAAGTGGAACATCAGCGACCTTGGCGGGTTAATGTATGGTGCGGCATTATTGGAGGAAGGATAATTGGCCGCCGTCGGCCTTAGTGACCGAGCGGTTCTAGGCGCTACTGTCTGGAACCGCGCGACCGCTACGGTCGCAGGTTCAAATGCTGCCTCGGGCATGGATGTGTGTGATATCCCTAGGTTAGTTAGGTTTAAGTAGTTCTAAGTTCTAGGGGACTGATGACCTCAGAAGTTAAGTCCCATAGTGCTCAGAGCCATTAGCACCATAATTGGCCCCCATTTTATCGACGGCAATCTAAATGGTGCAATGTATGCTGACTTCCTATGTAATATTCTACCGATGTTACAACAACATGTTTCACTGCATGACAGAATGGCGACGTACTTCCAACATTATGGATGTCCGGCACATAGCTCGCGTGCGATTGAAGCGGTATTGAATAGCATATTTCATGACAGGTGGTTTGGTCGTCGAAGCACCATACCTTGGCCGACAGGTTCACCGGATCTGACGTCCCCGGATTTCATTCTGTGGGGAAAGTTGAAGGATATTTACTATCGTGATCCACCGACAACGCCTGAAAACATGCGTCAGCTCATTGTCAATGCATGTGCGAACATTACGGAAGGCGAACTACTCGCTGTTGAGAGGAATGTCGTTACACGTGTTGCCAAATGCATTGACGTTGACGGACATCATTTTGAGCATTTATTGCATTAATGTGGTATTTACAGGTAATCACGCTGTAACAGCATGCGTTCTCAGAAATGTACAAAGGTACATGTATCACATTGGAAACACCGAAATAAAATGTTCAAACGTACCTAAGTTCTGTATTTTAATTTAAAAAACCTTCCTGTTACCAACTGTTCGTCTAAAATTGTGATCCATATATTTGTGACTATTACAACGCCATCTGTCACAAAGCGAAAAAAGTGGTCCAACTAAAACATTCATATTTCTTTACATACTACACGAATATGTAATAAAAAATGGGGTCTCTGTTTTTAAAAAACAGCAGTTGATATCCGTTTGACCTATGGAAGAGCCATCTAGCGGGCCAACCATAGCGCCATCTGGTTTCCCCCTTCAAGCTAGACAAATTTCGTTCTTTGTAGTTTTTTTCGTTTGACGCTTATTTCGTGAGATATTTGGCCCGGACACGATCAATGGACCACCCTGTATATGGCGCTATTTATAATTTTTACTATCTGTGTTTGCAGAAATAGGAAATGTATTCCTGTTAAAGTGCGCTACCGAAGATTTTTCATGAGTTTTTAATGTTTTAGATCGGTCCTTTCGTTTAAAACAATGTCAGGATGTGTTTTGTTCTTTTGAGTGTGTACTAAACGAAAATAGATATGCGCCATATAGGTACAGATGTTCTTTAAATCTGGTTTTGAATTTTCGTTCAATTTGTCCTATATAAATTTTCTCACAGTTATCGCATTTTCAATTATAAACACCCGGAAGTCCAAATTTACAGTATTCATCTGTGTTACGACAAACTATTTGAGAGCAATGTGTTCCGTGTTCTGAATCCTATTTTTAGATTGCTTTTCTGAAGAGCATCTTCTAAATGACGAAATCACAAGATACAGACCAATGCACAAATTACAGACAACCACAGATTTTATAGTACACATTATCTCTAGGCATACAAAAGCACAGAAGAAGTACATTTTCAAACATTATTGTTGAGTGGTACTTAAGATAGGTAAATAGTGAAATCAATGTGAAGTGGAGTAGAAATTAGAAAATAAATGAAAAACTTTAGTTTAGAAGGGTTACACACTGGCAAACACGGGCAGATCAGAAGAGGCAATGACCGTGAAGTCAACACGTTCAAGAGAAGCCATCGCCCTCTCCACATACGCGGAAGCTGTCGATTCAGCCGTCAGGGCATCGCCCGACCGGCTCACGTGTTTCTCAATTGTCACATGTGATCAAAAGCCCTCGCCTACATTCCAAGAGCCAATGACCGACGTTAAGAAGATTCTTCGAGAAGCTTTTGAACGTGACAGAAGAGCCAATGACCACGAAGTCGTTCACCTCAGTGAATTGAAGTAAATAAATACGTGAGATGCAGTGGGCCCGACAGTAGTTTTCAGTTCAGTTCCAGTACAGTTCAGTCGGTGCTGAAGACCGTCATGCAGGAAGAGACTACATCGTACACAGAAGCATCAAGTCCGCCGCTGTAATGGAATAGCAAGCAGCAGCCTCGCCGCCAGAAGACAGAAGTTAGAAGGTATTTGAAGACTGATATTTACGTACCTGGGTGACTCGTGAGGACGGGAAGGAGACGGCCTCACATCAGCAGTCACCTGTGAGCTGTTGATTAAGATCTGTCAGCCGAAGACTGGAAAGCTGGAGTCCGTTGTTCGAGTCCAGGACACTGGCCTTCCCCCGCCGCGCCGGTCCGCTGGCCGATGCACAACACTGACACACGTGGCCGCACAGAGAAGAGAAACACTGGGACGCCACATCCAAGGTATCACCATCCGATTCACGACTGCGTTCTCAATTATTAAACGGGCCACTTCACGATGCAACTGGGCGAAACAGCGACACGAGATAGACACCGCCAGGCGTAATCAAGACGCCGCCGCCCACGCAACAGAAGGCTTCGCAAACGACACAGCTGCCGTTCTCCCAGCCATAACAATCCAGTAAGGAAGCCATTGTACAAATCTAGAATAAAAGTTATCTTATGTAAAAATGCTGTTTCATTCTACCTCATACCCGAGCCAAGGAAGAACCCTCCCTGCCCACATGTTGTTAAGAGAAAAAGTAATTCATTTAGTGTTTTTCACCCTGACATAATGCTTTAGAATCAAATGCCCTTTGCAGTAATGCTCATCCTGACAACTGACTGGCATCAAAAGGGGTTAACCAGTTACAGTATAGAAAGACTAAAAACTATCCATTGACAAATTGAAACATAACATCTGAATTAAGTATACTAAGAAGAATAGCGAAAAATAATAATGGCAAAGAATAATTGTTATAGTCCCACCACAGTCGACAAAATTTATACCAGAAAACTACACACAAATTAAAAGAAAATGAAATATAGCGTTACCTTAACAAGAACAAAGTGTAGGAAACACACACACAATTCACTGTCATACTATATTGGGGAAAAATTTCAGATAAAATCAGTCTTGCACTTCGGAAAAATAGCCTAAAAATTTGTGGGAGAACATATTCCGATCAAACATTTTTTGTAACATAGATCAATCCTGTAAATTTGCACGTTCAGGTCTCTAAGTTAAAATGTGATGACTGTGAGAAAATTTACACATGACAAACTGTACAAAATTTCAGAACAAGAGTTAAAGAAAATCTGAGCCTAAGTGGCACGAACCTGTCTTCGTTTATTACACACTTAAAAGAACAAAACCACACGGCCAGTGACCTGACTCAATGCCTATCAGTCCTACTCCTACATATTGCCAAACAGGCAGCTTACTAAACGTTTTGGAAGAAATAGAATTTCACATATGTAATGAAACATGATGACATAATTTTAAACGAACAGACCGATCTAGACGATTAAAAATTCCTCAAAACTTTCCCTAGCTTTCCTCACGAAAACATATTTGTTCTGCTAACAGAGATAATACGAAATAGAAGTAGCGATTTATACTCGTATGTTCTGAGTTGCATTCCAAAAGTTATCTGTGAATATACAGGAACTGCCAATGACCATTGCACATATTTCATATTAAAAACGTTTACGCTCATTACATATATGTAAATATAAGTCATGTAATCTTATTATTACATGCACATCACGAAATATTGTCATTGGGAAAATCCTGTGAACAACACAGATAAAACAAGTCGAATGCATAAAACCACTAAAGTATGTACTGTAAGTAACTTAGTACAAGAAATATGTATCTTACGTATGATACGTATAATACGTATAATACAGATACAACTGACGATCGGCAACCCCAGAAACTAGTCCGGTGAAATAAAATAGTACCACTAAGCAGCTTTCGTCGAACGATTAATTAATAATGTGGCATGTTTCCAATTCCTGCAAGCTGCTGAGCAGCAAACGTATAAGACAACAGGAAACTAGTTCCATTTCATCGAAGTGTGTGAAATGCTAATTGAAAAGCAGCTGGATCATTCACAAATATTGTCGAATACTGCGATAAATGATCAGAGCGAACCATCTCCTGATTCCTCTAAAACTTTTTTTGTTTCTGAGATGCTGTTCAGCCTATAATCTCTCTCGTAGCAGGGTACAAAAGAAAAGGAATCGTACCTTATCACAGTTGCGGCAAATGCAGAACTTCCAAACTGGCCTGTTGGTGCCAAAGTACGAGTGTTTTTCCTGCGACCTCTTGCGCCGGTCACTCCTCTGGGCTATACAGCAACGCGCTGCGATAACATACTGTCGTTCCCGTGTAGTACACGGCCTGACCCCCATCTCTTCCCACGCCACGTTGACGCCACACTAGCCGGATACGAGGCAAGTAATTTCGACGCGGCCCCTGTGTTTACCACTAGGTGGGGCGGGAAGTGATTGCGCCAGAATAGAGCGGCAAACATTTACACACCAGGACAACACCTCGGCGATCGAAGACTGGAATGCACACACGGGACGATGCAAGTCAGACCCACATGTATGCCGTGTCGGCTACGCAAAGGTCAGCGTCCACTTTGTCTTGTATCCAACATATATGAGTGGGCAACGAAGAGGAATAGAATAAGTGCTAACACGAGAGTGGTTCAGTAAGTAGGGTAACAAGACCACTCATTGCTCTATAAATTTCTCGTGATAGTTAAATTCCAATCCTAGGAAGAAGAAACGACCAAAGCTTTTGGACACCACCAGCAAATGAAGATAGCCGTGCTTATGTGATTCTAAATACAGTTTCAAGATGTAGGGGTTGACACATGGTCGGGGATCTACGTGCGAGGTGTGATAAGGAATTAACATTTAAAGAAAACGCTTCTAGCGGCCATTCGTGGCCAAGTAATGTATTGGACGGCAGTCACCGGATGCTATCATGCACGCTTTCAATAGTTAGTTACTCCTAAGGTGACTACATTACCACCACTGTCAGTTTCACAAATATCTGAACATTTATTCAAGTCACAGTTTATACAGTTGAACTGGTGAATACTCAAATTTTAGCAAAAAGTTCAAACAAAATGATCACTTCTGAGTCTAGTCCCAAACTGTTAATATGAGGGTAGTTCAAAAATGACAGTAGCAGGTCACCTGCGAGAAAGGATTTATTGCTGAGCCGAAAAATATAAACGAAGTTTCGAAAGCACTAGTACATATTACTTTCCCACATAACACCCATCATTGTGTAAACGTTTATTCCATCGGTAAAAAATCCTCTAGAAACCAGTATAAAGGAAATGAGTTATTATCCTGGCGCCGTCGGTCTGAGTGGATTCTTCGTCAAACCAGCTCACAAACGTGTTGTTACAATGTGCAACAGAGTTATTACTGTCACTTTATCGAAACCCCGTAATTCCCACCCACTGAACTGCATAGGTTTGAGATGTATGTCATTGGTGCATACAAAAATTCTTTGAAATTCTCAAAAAGCGTGATGCCTTGTGACGTCACCGTCGAACTCGACGATGCTTCAAACAGCAAGGTGTCGCCCAATAGGAATAAAAAGACCACATTTGAGAAGTTCATGTGATGTGTAAGGTTGGTTAATGATGTCACATTGGCACCAGATTTCACCACAATTCTTCCCAGTACCACATAGGACGCGTCACACCGTCGGAAAGTCGTCACACCCCCTCTTACCCATATTTTACCCCTTCATTTGATGTCTCTATGATGGAGGACAGAACTGCGACGTCCAGCATTGAAATTACGCGATTTTCTTATGAGACGCCGAGGAAAACATTCCAGGCACGTCGCGACTCAGAATATGCATGAAAGGGCTGCAGAGTGTGGCATAAAGGACATACATGAAACCAACCCTTGCCCTGAGGCCTTAATTTCCACACATTTCGTGGTCGAAACGACTGTCTGCAGTGCGATAAACAACAGGAGTGTCTCCTTGACAACCTTTCACATTGCTAACCCTGTCGGGCGTTTCAGCCCTTCTATAACGACATTGTGCGGCTGCATCCACATCCAAAGTGACGGCACCGCTTAGAAGCGCAAGGCAACTGCACTTTTTGCTTTCTTGTACAGATTGACTGTTCAAAAACAGAAGACGGAATATGAACGTGATCCAAAGCAACTATGTGTGCTTATGCTTTTTCAACGCTACTATTTTGTATCCTCCTGTGACATTATAGCGATGCCTCGTCTTTAGTCTTTTCCTTCTTGTTTATCCCGGCTTCTTGAGATCTTTTGTGAAGAGACACGGTACAACAAGTTCCGTTGTGGTGTAGGACTATCAATGAAGTTACACAACAGTTAGTAATTTAACTTTTTTAATTGCCGGATTATTGGCATTTATGGAAAGAAAAACACTCTCATACTATCATGCGGTCAGCAAACTCCGTGTAACATTTTGTTTGTGTAATGGGCCTTACTACGACGCAAATCGTTCTAATGAATTAATTAAGCTGCTTTACGGAGTTGCTAAGCAACGTAATCAACAAGGTGATACGTGTCTCAATTAAAACTGGACCTCGATATTTTGAACAAACTTTCAGGTTTTATTTTTCTTTTTTTCAAAATGAGCACTTGTCTAAAAATTAATTTCTAACTTCGTACATTAAGTCTAAACGCATTTACAACTATTGTGTACAATATACTGGGCAGCTCGATCACGCACTGGCGTGTAACGTATTTGAAATCGAGCGCGCAGGTTTTAGTTTTCCCTAATGGGCAAAACGACTCTTTTGTAACAACGTGATGTGTCTATCTCAAGTAAAGTTTAAATGAAACTGGATTTACTCACTATTCGGGTTGAGATCACAAAAGAAAATTCACCACATAGGTCAGCAAACTGTACACGCGCACTTTTAGCACTCAAAGTGAAAACTCGTCTCGGAGCAAAAGCCGCACATAAATTCACACTTTTATGCGTACTAAATTCAAGACACCTTTTATTAAAAAAATAAATTATGGTGTGTAATTACTAGTTAAGTATTTCCGATTCTGAATAAACTTCAAGAACTTGTATTTCATAATTCTAAAATTTTATCGTCTGAGAGAAATTATGAGTTGGCTAAAACAGATTCAGATGAAAGTCAACTCGAGTCTGGACGATGACGTCACGAATCGACACTTTCTTGGAATGAACGAAATACCTGTATAGAAAAATACTGTCCGTTGAGTAATTTACCGACTTTTATAACAAATTTGGTATCCCTTGCATCGCAACAACGTGATCAAAGAAAGGTCAGGAGGGAGGGTGGGGGGTAGATATTGACACATGCGTGAATAAAACGGCAAAACTCCCCTTGATCACGTCACAGGAGGAGGCTAAATAGGAGGTATGAAAAAGCATAAGCACTCACAGCTGTTACAGGTTTAGTTCAGATTTCGTCTAATGGTGTTGTTTAACGGTCCGTTGTGGTCCCATCCTGTACATCAGAGCAAAACTTGTGGTCACACTGCCCTCCAAAGGGATGTGATCATGTTAAATGGGGATGCAGCAACATATGTCCTTAGAGAAGGGCTCAAAAGCCCGGCCGTGTGAACAAAGGTTGTCAAGAACTTGTTCCTGTTCCTCACAGCACAGCAAACTATCGTTTCCAGCCGCGAAAGGCGTGGGAATCAACGCGCCTGGGAAAGGTGTGGTTTCATCGAGGTCCTTCATGCCACCCCTGCGGCCTTTCCATGCCAATACTGAGCGGCAATGAGTCTGGAATGTTTTCCTCTGCCACTCAGAAGAATGCCGGGTGACTTCAACTCTGAGCGTCGCAGTTCTGTCCTCCATTGTAGAGGCTTCACATTTAGGGGTGAAACATGGGTAAGAGGGGCTGTGACGACCTCCTGATCGTGTGACACGTCGATGGTAGCATTAGGGAGAAATGTGGTGAGCCTTGGCACCAGTGTGAAGTTATTAACGATTACTAACCAACTTTTTACGTCACACGAACTTCTGAGTTGTGGCGTTTTTTTCGCATGTGGTTTACGCTCTGCTCTTTGAAGCATAGTGACACCTGAGAGTGACATGGTGGGGCCCGACGCTTTTGCAGCATTTCAGAGGAAGACAGTACGCACCTTTGAGACAAATTTCAAACTTAAAAGTTGCAATGCACGGGAATTTTGGGTTTCGAAAAAGTGATCTTTTAATTCTGTTATGCATTGTATTTACTCGCTGTTGGCTGTCTATGCAACCCGACGGACGTGCCTGTATTGCAGTAAAGCCTAACCCTGGGATGCAGCAGAGTGGAAGTTCAGGAGCGAGTGTAACGCCACGAAAACAGATGCGTTTATGTTGCCAAAAATTTCGGGAAGTGATAAAAGACGTAAAAGACGAACAATGATGGTCCAGCACGTCCATCTGCGAGTACGTATTTTATGTCGAGGGGTTTATTGAGTCCAATCTCTGATTCATTTTTGGCAGGTTGCACAGGAATAAGTCTCCAGTAGCAAGCAATATAGTGGATGTTGTGCATGACATATTGAATTAACGAATGATGTGTTCCTGCTGCGTACTAAAATAAGTCGCACGCAAGAATAATGTCGAAGGATTGGAGTTGTCTCTCCAGTAATTAACGCAGCATCAGCCGAGAATGTGCCATTTCTGTAGCATATCAGCACTTGGGATGAAACGGGGGTAAATCATATGACACTTGTGACCAAATAGCTAAAAGCCATCAGTGTCATGGAGGCAAACCCCGTTCTTCGAGCCCCCCCCCCCCTCACCAACTTCCCCCACACCACCATTCAAGAATTTCGAAACAATAGTTTCCGCAAAGAAAGTTAGGCCTTCAGTCTCTTGGGAAACACGTGGGGTGTGCTGCTGTTCTATTTCTTGACCCATAGAGAGACTACGAATGCTGCCAGTTATTGTGCCACACTGGAACCGTTCCAGCAGGCGATTGTGTTGAAATGACCGAGACTGCTTTTAAAATGTGTCGTGTTGTTGCACGCACAGCACCCAGCCACGTATGGCCTCAGTCACGCAAGTTTTTGACAGGCGTTTCAGATGGTCCGTGTTAGAACACCTTCTATACGTCCCCGATTTCGCACCAAATGATTTTTATCCCCTCTGACAGTTAAAGATGATTTTGTTGTTAAGTGATTCGTTCATCTAGACCGTTATTTCATTTGTAATGACTTCGACAGAATTTTTGACCGACGTAACAACTGTTTACACAACGATGAGTACTATGTGGAACAGTAATGTGTACCACTGCCTTTGTAACTCTGTCTGTCGTTTTCGTTTCAGAAGAAAACATTTTATCATGGAGAACTTGTCACTGTAATTTTTTAACCATCATTTGTATCAACAACAAACCAAGTTTCACGTTGAATGTAGGTTTTTTAGGTCGTGTGAAACTATTGACTTCCTCTTGTATGATACTCTAGCATTCTTTTAGGACAGATGGCAATGGATGCCACTCATATTTCGATATAAATGTGATAAACTTGCGTGAAAGACTAGAGTGGAACGTTCCGTCGATGACATCATCATCAGACACGTCCCAAGCAATTGGGATTTGGTACATGTGAAGTAATGGTTCTCGAATTTTGTCGGTCAGGTCACACAACGCGCTGTATAGCATGCGGGTACGTTTACAAAGTCGTCTCGTCTCTGTTCTGTATGCCGTGCTTTGGATAACATTTGCAAGAACTTCACCAGTGTTTCAGCCCACTCACTCACTCTGTTAATGAGGGTTGCAATAAAAGTCTGTGCCAGGCTTTAGAATAGAGAACGTGGAAAACTTCTTGTTCGTTATCACTATCTTTTGCAGATTTAGACTCTGTACTTAGTTGCACCAAATAACTTTCTCTCATAATACCAAAAATCTCGGATGTATCATTGCAAGGCAGACCGACACTATATTAGTCGTTCTAGTTCCAATATATAGACTATTTTAAAACCGTGGTTACGTACCTGCACCCATATCAATAATTTAATAAAATTGATAGTCATGGCAGTTACTATCTATATTAACGTTTTAGATTATAGATTCTGTTCAAAAATGGTTCAAATGGCTCTGATCACTATGGGACTCAACATCTGAGGTCATAAGTCCCCTAGAACTTAGAACTACTTAAACCTAACTAACCTAAGGACATCACACACACCCATGCCCGAGGCAGGATTCGAACCTGCGACCGTAGCAGTCCCGCGGTTCCGGACTGCAGCGCCAGAACCGCTAGACCACCGCGGCCGGCATAGATTCTGTAATTTATGTGCTAATCACTGTGGTAAGAAAAATTCTCCGTGTAATCTCTCAGGTTTTCTCCGAGCGATTGGTTAATGATGTGCTACAGGGTTTCCAACACTGGTATCGATTTCATTTTTCTGCATGACCAAAGCAGTCATCCACTTCAGGTGCTGCTAACTGTGTTACTAAGCGTACTATTTGATTTGACCAACCACATATATATTTAGATATTTTATCGGCAAAAAAATCAAATGTGACGTGCATGAAACAGGTCAAGAAAGTTCTAGGAAGAAATAATGCAAAAAAGATAATTAGGAAAGGAAATTTATGGAGAATTCCAAGGCAGAGAAAATAAGAAAAGATAAGCAGTACGAACAGAAGAATAAACAAAACAACACACAGAGAAGATAATATGCGAAAAATAGGAGGTACCAAAAAATGAATTCAATAAATTGTGATTGTCATACTCAACGATCAACGTGAATAAGTAAACGTAGAAAATGTCAAGTATTCTGTCAGCATGAACACGATTCAGCACTCTCGATGCCAGTAATTTTTCCACGTCACAGTGACAGGTCGATCAACATGGATTTCGATGTGTGATTTACAAAGGCGTCATAGCAGGAAGCCAATGTGTAAACATTTACCTTCAGTGTTGTGGCAGCTAGAATCAGAGAACGTTTCAGCCAGAGTACTCAATAACACAAACATTCCCGTAGCCATTGATAGCAACAGTCAGAATTTCACTTTACTTCAGCCACTGTCCAAACAAACTAACGTGCTGTTACGTTTAATTGGCGATCGTCACTTGCAGTGAAAGTGATTAAAGGGGACGTACACTTTACACACAAATATACTTTGAGTTAATTTGTTTGTAGGCTGACAGGGAAAAGAGAGAAATACACACATCTTCAGCCCTCATGTCCGATACTTTGATGAAATATAATCACATCAACTTGTAAGAGCTTGTCCTTGAATTTAATGGTCCATCTCTATTTCGTGCTGTCATTTTCATTCCTCGATAATCTCGGTATGTTGTTATTTCCTGCAGACGTTCTGCTATTAGCATTCTTCCCCTCTCTTTCGTTTCCTGCCCTAAATTTTTTCCTCCCAACATTTTTCAAAAATGTTCAAATTTGCGTGAATTCCTAAGGGACCAAACTGCTTAGGTCATCGGTCCCTAGATTTACACACTACTTAAGCTAACTTAAACCAATATGCTAAGAACAACACATACACCCATGCCCGAGGTAGGACTCGAACTACCGGCGGGAGGGACAGCATTGTTTTTTAATTTATGGAGTCTAAATAAGTGTCTGAGAAATATCGTTTCTTGATTGGTTCAAGCAGGCTACTTGGCTCATTGATTCCTCTCAAAAGTCTTCGCCAGCGGAAGGTAAGAAGAAAGAAACAAATCTGTATGGCAAGGAATTTTGGAAACACCTCAATAAAATACTCGACACTAACCACGTCATCTTTGCAGGAAACCAAAATGTTAGAACAGGTAAAGGATCTATACAGCGGTTGATGGACAACTATGGAGAATATACCATTAACAACAATGGAATAAATCCAAGAGAGTTTGTCACCTTTAATGAACTGAAAGTAACCAATAGTTTTTTGAAAGAAAGATACACATATAAACACTCGTGATCTGCACATGGGCCTAGATGTCTTATTGATTACACAATACAAAATAAATCTAGCTTCAAAGGTTATATATATAAAAGTATACAGGATGAGAAACGTGAGTGTGGACCACTATCTCGTTAAAGATAACAGTGTATACTTCCTCCCGGGGCCACTTTCGTCAACTCGCAGTGTCAGCAGCCGAGGAGGAGGAGGAAGCCGGACACAATGCGCAAGCGCCGAGAAGCACGAACTGGAGCAATTCTGCAACCACACAGAGGGTAGCCGGCGGACGCCCTCGTCTCTCTTAAGAATTAATACGTTGCGAAGAGCCTGGCGGATAATAAGAAGCGTGCCGAAAACTGATGGACCCCTGCACCCATTAGAACGGAAGGCCAAGAATGTGTACACGAAAGCATGTAATTTCTTCCGGCCTAGCAGCAGTCGTTTTAGCTGCATTAGAAAAAAAATGGCTCTGAGCACTATGGGACTCAACATCTTAGGTCATAAGTCCCCTAGAACTTAGAACTACTTAAACCTAACTAACCTAAGGACATCACACACACCCATGCCCGAGGCAGGATTCGAACCTGCGACCGCAGCGCCAGAACCGCTAGACCACCGCGGCCGGCAGCTGCATTAGAAAGCAGAGATGTGCCGGCAATTCCAGCGTCCCAGAGACACTGGGAGGAGCGTACACAAGGCGTGTATAATTCACACAGAGAAACATGTGAAAGAAGTCAGCTTTCTTAAAAATAAGGTTTCTGGACAGAAAGGCGGATGGCAGCAGACTCCCGGGCGAAGCCCAAACACGAGTCTGTCCAGGCCTTACGCAGAGATAGCGGTTACAAAGAAGTGTTGTGTGGCTGCTCTCACAACAGCTGCGGAATGCAGAGGAATGTGAAATCGTGACAAAGACGCCAGTTACCGAGTCACACACCAGCCCACGCATGATAGGAAACTTCCACCCTGCACGGTGAGGCGTTGTCATGAAACAGTAATTGGTTATTCGGCCACACTGTAAACCGATTCCGTCAGTGACAATGCCGTGAGAGGAGAAAATTTCGAAGGGTAGTCCAGCTGAGGGACGGATGAGAAGTGACGGTGTGAGTTGGTGAGATAGTGCGGAAGCGAGAGGACATAGGCGCTCTTCCATCCACCGCCAGCGCCCGCCTTCCGGCACCATGATGTCGCGGCTTTGGCCACGCAACCTGCGTCGATAGCAGTACCGTACAAGGCGAATAATCACTAATAATGGTGAGATGACTCGCCCCGCCTCCTTCCCCTTAATAACTGAGTCGTGCCCACGTCCAGTTAAATATGCCCTGAGATTTGTAATTTTGTTTTGGTTTGTGTACTGAAATACATACTTTTTTCATGTATTAATCATCTAAGCAATGTGGTCGACTCATACATGAAACCCTTAGCCTCATAACCTTCTGTGTTTGATTTCATTTATTTATTGGTATCAATTAATTGTTGGCTCCTAGTGTGGGACGACTTCATTGGTAATATTCGTACTATATGATGCCATGAACAATTTCTCTAATACAATACAAGAACCAGCTGTGGAAAATGAAAAAAAAAAAAAACAGAAGGTAGGAAAATGAAAGAAACCCCCAAAAAAACTTTTAAGGTTTATCTGCTCCAAGAAGAGACTTTAAGGAAACTATAGTGATGCAGATTAACTAAACGAATCCAACAAATACTGTCAAGTGAAGATCTAACTGAAGAATGGATTGACATTAAAAGTGTCGCAATACAGATCACTAAAGATGTACAACATGACGAGCCCACAACGTACAGAAAATAGTGGACTTAAAATTTGGAACGTTGAAACAAAAAGGCCATAGAAAAGAGAAAAAAAGCATTTAGTTTCTTGCAGAAACAGACTGACGAATAAGAACGAAAATATAGTAAAATCAGACATGAAATCAAAAACTATTAAGATAGACATATAGATATTCATGAAATACTTTTACAATCAGAGGTGAACGTAACACTCGCGGTGGACACGATATATCAAATAAGCTCATCAGACAGCTAAAAAGAACAGACAAAAATACTGCAAAGAGAAACTTCATTCCTTGAAAAACCTTGAAACATATCAGTAAGAAATTATGGTATAATAAGAATGCATGACAACAAACGGATGGAAAAGAAGAGACAGATCTAATATATTTGAAAAAATTAAAACAGTACTTCAACAGAGCAGAAAATAGAGATGCACTTTGATTAGAAGCAATAAAGTCTGAACCAGTAAGATATGGTGGAACATTTCTAGAATTCAGAGTGTTCGATCTCTATAACTTCTCATTCTTATCGGTTTTCCGTCTTTCCCTTAGTTGCTCTAAATTCGTGGACGTATGTACCGTCTATGCAACTAAATGAAGGCCGTTTGTTTCTTGCCATACGTGTTTTGCTTCTTTTATTTGGAAAGCATCATGAGTGGCCTGAAATACATGTTTCTTTTACACATACAAAAAAAGTATTGTGTGATAGATTTAATATGCTGCTATTTTATATTTTGTCGGTTTTTCTCTTGTTTTTTAGGTTAGAAGCAACTTTTGTAGCACAAGTTACGTACTGTAAATGTATCGTTCGGTGTTACTTACGATTTCCAGCGCTGTTAACACATGTGTGTGGTCCTGGATATAGCAGCATATTATATCTATCATATAATGCGTTTTATTGTACGTACAAAAAGAAATATGTAGCTGAGCTCACTGATGATGCTTCCCACATAAAATAAGCGAAACGCGTATGGCAGGAAACAAACTGCCTTCATTTAAATGCATAGAGGGTACATATCTCCACGAACGTCTAGAACTTGTTTACACGTAAAGGTGAAATACCAAAAGGATGGCAATGCAGTTAAGTTATTTCATTGTTTAAAACAGAGGACAGAAATAACACAACTAATCAATATTCTGACTGCCTCTCATCAAATCTGCATCCAAATAATTAATGAAAGGCTTCGAAACATCTCTTACAACAGCAAGCAGGCTTCCAGAAGCGAGTATCCTTTGTTGATGAAGTTTTCACACTGAAACAAATTATGCAAAAAAATGAGAATTCGATTTGGAAAGACACCTAACATTTATCGACTAAGAAGAAGCATCTGATTGCATCCACAGAGAAAAATCTCTAGGCAACAATGGAGAAAATTGTTTCCTCAGGTACCTGATGAAAGTATGCCAAGGTTTATGTAAAAACGACGAAATAAAGCAGAAAGCGGTAAATTGCTGACACCAGAAATAGAGCTAAATCAGAAAGTAAAGAAAGGTTTTTGTGTATCACTATTCAACTTGTACGTCGAGTATCTGGACAGGGAATGGGTGAAGGACTGAATACAAGATATATGCATTGGAAGAGATAAATATCTGAATATGAAACTTTCTTCTGACGACCACTTATTCTCATAGACAATGAAGAGAAGTTACAAATAGCGATATATATATTAAACAACTTAAGCCCAAATTATAACCTGAAGACAAAGACAAAAAGAAACTCAATAGCCTATTTAGCAAAATATCCCACAATAACTAAGATAATCATCAGTAAGATGAAAATAGAACATAGTTCCTATTTACAAAATCTAGGACATGACATAACTTACGAAGAAGTGAAATACATAAATAATAAATTAACCCATATCAAACTATAAGTGGCACTATAAGAAAACGTTAACGGGTGAAACGAGAAAAGAAACGCAAAAGAATTTCACAGCACTGTAAACCCAATTCCCACAGTATTACGTGGAACAGGAAGTTGGACTTTATGCTGAAAAGGCCTAAGGCAATTAGAAACATCAGAAACTAAATTCGCTAGATCTGGGAAAGACTGTATAAGATAAGGCAAAACAAAAAAATGAAGGAATAAGGAAAAAAACTGGGAGTACAGACTTTACCGCGAAAAGAAATCCAACAACAGGGGGACTGGTAGGATACGTTGAAAGTTGCCTGTTATTATTGTCAACTTCATAGGTATCATGTTTTATACGCCCATTATCTCGAAAGCAGTCTTTGCTAAGATATCTGTGCCCAATGGTCGATATACGTATTCAGTACTAACACTGCGTAGCTGCTATGTCTTAACTAAGGTGTTTGGGGCGAGCGGTGGCCCCGCTAATGAGAAATGCCACAGAGATGGCATACCTGTAATTCTGAACAAGAACAAAGATTCTTATAGTGTTCTGCCTCTGGTGGTATTCGGTTCTTGTGCGTGACGTGGTGTGACAAGAAACATGGCTGCTCTGAAGTATATTGAGAATGAAGTAGAGTGATGTCTATCTGCAGCCTGCATTTGTATGTGTTAATATTATGAGCATTGTGAACAGAATTTTCTTTGTGGTTGAACAGCGGTAAACAAGGAAATATTTGCTGCAATTGCGTGCCTGGCGAGAAACATTGTAATAAGATGTTCTTTGTGCATTGACCCATTATGAGTAACAAGGTGAGACTTACGGTTTCGAATGGTGTGGGCCAGTTCTCGTGATTTCTGCACGATATATTCTATTCGTAACCGAACTGTTCTCATTCACCTAGTACTTCTTGGCACTTTCGGTGCTTTCGAGAATACTTTATAAACGAAGTGTTTGTCTTGCCATGGTATGAGCACCACGTGCTTCTTGTAACACTGTCTCTTGTATTACATATAAAGCTGCTGTGTCTTCTGGGTTCCAGTAGCTATCAAGAATTAGGGAATTTCTTTTATTTACTTACATTCCTTCCCATTGTAACGATTCCGTCTGAGGAGCCAAGAGGTTATCCATTTGCGCATCGCTCAGTAATGTTAGCCGATTGTGGTCTTGTGCTCTCACCACCATCCTTACTTCATTGAGAATTACTTTTCATATCAGACAGACTTTTCGACAGTGTAAGATTGATTGCCACATTCTTCATAGATTTCTTCCAAGTTGCAGAAGGTAAGTTCTCTTTGACTAGGACTTACTATGCCAGGTTCCATGCAGCGTTCTGCGAATGTTCAGTTTCATCCAGTTCTTTGTAGAAAAGCGTTCTCTGTTCCAGCTGTGAGCCAAGCATACTCATCACACGTGTTTTGCCCATATGTTGGGTCAGATAATGTGTTAGTTGTGTTAGTACAAACTTAATTATTACGGAGAATTTATCAGTACAGGTACACTATTTAGCCTTTGGGCCAAGTAAGTTTACCCGTGTTAGATTATTCATAAAGTCAAATTTCGCTAAAATAGTATTTTCATGGGTCATCATTCGTAGAGGAAAGGACATTTTCACCATGGTAAACTTTTGTGCGCTTACAAACGTCGACCCAGTTAATTTCTAACCAACAGTCAGCTTACAACGTATTGCGCTTGTCACCTTAGAGAATCCCTCGACAAGCAACGCACTACAGCCCCACAGGAAGAAGATATGGAGGCAGGCGGAGGAAGAGATGATGAAGCCGGAAGGGGCCACAAGGCGTAATATTGGATTGGCAAAAGAAGTAAAGACATCTTCTTTGGACTTTTTTTGTGTCCAACAGGTACTAGTTAGCCTTCAAAAACGTCACATTTCCACAGCTTCAATGTGTTATCTTTGCGTCCAGCTTTTACAGTAATAAGGGAGTGCTCTCCAACGAACATCTTCACAAAATGATTTTCCGTTCCTATACCGAACAACTTATTCAGTATAACTGTTTTCATTTAAATTACGCTGGGCTGTTACAATTCTTTTTTTATGATCTACATGGAGTACATGTTGTCATCTGCAACTAAGATGCCGAAGTAACAAAGTTTATAAATATTCTCTACTTTCTGCTTTCAGTTTGATGGCAATGTCATTTTCGTCTTTGATATCCTTAATAACAAAACTTTGATTTTTTTAAATTTTTAAATTGTTATTATTAAATCGTTTGGTCCTAAGATTATAGGTCTTTTGTTGTCTATTAGCTGTTTGAAAGTGAACTTAAGAGAGTCGTTCTTCTGTCTGTTTATTTTCCGTGCAGTTGCTAGTGTGTCAACAGCGACACCCTCTAGACCATTTCCGTTGTCTGCTAGTCACCATGCTTTTCTTTGTCGTGTACGATGTTAATTATTTCCATTGTTAATCATGAATCGTCTAATCGTTCTACACGTCCCCAAAATTTCAGAGGTCTTTTCCTCGCATTAAAAGTAAATTACACCATCAGTGAACAAAATTTTTCTGAACTGTCTTGGATTTTGGGTCTGGAATTT
Organism: Schistocerca nitens; assembly: GCF_023898315.1. NCBI lineage: Eukaryota > Metazoa > Arthropoda > Insecta > Orthoptera > Acrididae > Schistocerca > Schistocerca nitens. The sequence goes on along the minus strand of NC_064622.1, from coordinate 180,476,715 downwards.
TTCCATTCTATCTTTCATCCTATTTCTTTTTCCTTTTTTTTACTATCAGTTTTAATTTCAAACTATTTCAGACTCAATGTAAATTTAAAAATTAAATTCTGCTTATCTTTGTCACTGTCGTCTATTAGGACCATATCACTCAGGAATTTTAGGCGGCTAATGAACATGAATTCCATTTTAACTGCACACGCATTTGCTTTGAAGATCTTTATAGATTTTTTTATTCACGAAAGGTTAAACAAGTAATTTGTTGAAGAGCAACCTTGTGTCACACTTTTTCTAATCTTAACTTTATTGTTCGATACAGTTTCAAGAGTCAAATTTACGTCGAACACGTTGTAATTCCGTAAATTTTCATTTCTATCACTAAATAGGGGAAATGCTTCTTTACGTCACAGTGTATGTAATTTTTATCCTACTCTACTAGTTTCCTTGTCATTTTCTCGCCTCATGAAAAAGATAAATCGTAGTTTGTCTCGTGTGTTCTCCAATATTTGTCTCTAAGCAAAGTCAGTCCACGCTCGGGGGATCTCGCATTACCGTCCTGGCAGCGTTGGTGTCCGTTTTGTACGGGTGACTACGATAACTGCTTGTTCTGTGTAATATTGGATGAACAGGCAGTGTCCGAAAAAATCCGGTGCCGGAACATACCCTATTACCCTCGAATAGCGTCAAGTGATTTCTGCGTGCAATGTCCCAGTCTGACGTACGGATCACCAATAACGGTGTCACATGTACTTTATCCGTGAGACATTTCGGAGAAGTATGGGACTTAACCCATGACTTTGTAACGAAGACCGGTGATCAGGAACTGTACGACACCACCTCTTCGCCCTTGACGGCCAAATACTAGCGGAGAAATTTTCTTTCGCCAGCAGGATTCGAACCTCATGAGGCAAGCGCAGCTGTGAACTCGGCTACGAAGGTTAGCAACAACGAATTTTATTGTTGGATAGTGTCAAACTGAAAAGTACCGCTTCATAAAAACTTCAGATGTTCCCATTATTGTGACTTCCTGAGGTCCAGTCCTCTTGGTGCAATTCGATACACATGACAAAGTATTTATATTAAGTACTATTTTTATAGCAATATAGCTCAATCAATAAGTAATTTTTTTCTATAAGAAATTGTTAAGTATATAAGCTCTCTATTTTTTAACTTGTTCGGTCGTTCATTCCATATATTAGAATTTTTCGTTTCACGCGTTTTTAGAAAAGGAAAGAAGGAGATTAAATCCTTCTACGTCAGAATCACAAAAGCCAGGTGACTCTGATACACAATTATGGAGCAGGAATCAGCTAGTTTAACGAAACATCATAATATATTGCCTTGTTTATGTGAATCGTACTCTGAAGAAGATGTTTACTGTTTCATATCCTCAAAGACACCGAGAATATTTTTATTTAATTGTTTTGATGGTATTCTCCGCTACTATTGCAGTTCTCTTCATATCAGCATAACTCTTTCTCCCGTGCAATTGACAATCTACCTTATAAATTCCCGTCTAGAAGTACCACTGAATTTGGATCCCTTCATCATCCTTGCAACTGCAGTTTTCATATACAAATCACGTCGTACCTTTTTTACAAGTTGCAGTATAGTCACGAACAAAAACAATGGACAATGTTCCAGGAAGTTTAGAATGTTTCTTCATTTCCAGTCTAGGATCTAGGCAATTTTCTTCTGAGTATCGATTTTAACATGTAATGGCCATCTTCAGATCTCCAGATAAAGGGAAAATCAAATAAAACTAATGGACAGTCTCTTTCATGCAGGCAAGGAAAAAAAGGTTCTCATTCCATACATTTATAATACATGGCCTTAAAAAAAGTGACGAGACATACTTCTTTCAAGCGTATCTTAATGTAATAAAGCCAGAGTGGCATCGTCGTATGAAAGCAAAATTAGCATGAGCATGAGCATGACAGAACTGATAATGTGGTGCCAACTGGGCTACGGGGCCTGTAGAGTCATACCATGAAAGGCGGTTCTGTTCACAGAAAACTCGGGTGCAATTGCGACGCAAAAAGTGCACTGTAAGAAAAAAAATCTTACCACGAAGGGATTTTCAGAATGGGACAGAAATCGGTAGATGTGACGTTTAGGTACAGATAAATAAATGTTTGAGAAAAATTGTGGATGATTTAGCTTCACAAGTTGAACAAGTCAATAATGCGTTGCTCCACCCCTGAGCCTTGTGCAAGCAGCTATTCTCTTGGCATTGATTGATAAAATTGTTTGATGTCCTCCTAAGGGACAGCGTGCCAAATTAAGTCCTAGTGGCGTCTCAGATTGTCAAACAAGCTTGGGATTTTAACGATCTAACTTGCCAATTGGACAGTATTGTGTCGTATTCCTCAAGAGGGCAGCAAACAACTTTGGCAACCAATGCCCAGCCGAATAACTGCTTGCATAATGGCCAGGAGTGGATCAACGCGTTATTGACCTGTTGAATTTGTGAAGCTCTTTCTCTTGAACAAATTATGACAATTTTTCTGAAATCATAATCATTTGTTTAGCTGCACATATACATCACATCTACCGATTTCCATCCAATTCAAATAATTTCTTCGTGGTGCGGCGGTGCGGCTTTAAATTTTTGGTGTTCCCCTATTCTGCAGGTCTGAGGATGGTCACCACAGACCGGAATCGTTAATCTGAAGATATTTTTTCTTATCACAGATTGGAAATAAAAGAATATAGTCATAATAAGCGCTGTACCACTCTATCTCCTCGACTAATTATGTTATTTAGGCAATTTTTCTCGTTGGAGCTTTGCATGATCTCTCTGGTATTTACCCGATTTGTTCATTTGATCTTCTACTATCTGCTGTAATACTACATTTCAAGGGTTTGTAAGCCTACCAATTCTATCTTCCTCACTGTCCATGTTCCCCAACCATTTAGATTTCTGGTGCAAAGAAAGCTGTTCTTGAAACTTTTTCTGGTTTTAGAATTGAATTTATTCTTAGTAGCAGCTATTTAATTTTACAGAAAGTCCATTTGCCTTGTGCAGTCTCTGCTATTTTGTTTCTCTTGATCTAGAATTCATGGTGCAACAAAATTATCCAGAGAATGTCGGTACCGATTATTTGTGATGCAAAAACCAAACGTCCACCTCATCACGATATGCTAACAATACTACACTACTGGCCATTAAAATTGCTACACCAAGAAGAAACGCAGATTGTAAACGGGTATTCATGGGACAAATATATTATACTAGAATTGACATGTGATTACATTTTCACGCAATTTGGGTGCATAGATCCTGAGAAATCAGTACCCACAACAACCACCTCTGGCCTAATAACGGCCTTAATACGCCTGGGCATTGAATCAAACAGAGCTTGGATGGCATCTAGAGGTACAGCTGTCCGTGCAGCTTCAACACGACACCAGAGTTCATCAAGAGTAGTGACTGGCGTATTATGACGAGCCAGTTGCTCGGTCACCATTGACAGATCTGGAGATTGTGCTGGCCAGGGCAGCAGTCGAACATTTTCTGTACCCAGAAAGGCCCGTACAGGACCTGCGACATGCGGTCGTGTATTATCCTGCTGAAATGTTGGGTTTCGCAGGGATCGAATGAAGGGTATATCCACGGGTCATAACACATCTGAAATCTAACGACCACTGTTCAAAGTGCCGTCAATGCGAACAAGAGGTGACAGAGACGTGTAACCAATGGCACCCCATACCATCCTGCCAGGTGATACGCCAGTATCACGCTTCCAATGTGCGTTCACCACGATGTCGCCAAACACGGATGCGACAATCGTGATGCTGTAAACAGAACCTGGATTCATCCGAAAAAAATGACATTTTGCCATTCGTGCACCCAGGTTCGTCGTTGAGAACACCATCGCAGACGCTCCTGTCTGTGATGCAGTGTCAATGGTAACCGCAGCCATGGTCTACGAGCTGATAGTCCATGCTGCTGCAAACGTCGTTGAACTGTTCGTGCAGATGGTTGTTGTCTTGCAAACGTCCCCATCTGTTGACTCAGGGATCAAGACGTGGCTACACGATCCGTTACAGCCATGCGTATAAGATGCCTGTCATCTCGACTGCTAGTGATACGAGGCCGTTGGGATCCAGCACGGCGTTCGGTATTACCCTTCTGAACCCACCGATTCCATATTCTGCTAACCGTCATTGGATCTCGACCAACGGAAGCAGCAATGTCGCGATACGATAAACCGCAATCGCGATAGGCTACAATCCGACCTTTATCAAAGTCGGAAACGTGATGGTACGCATTTCTCCTCCTTACACGAGGCATCACAACAACGTTTCACCAGGCAAAGCCGGTTAACTGCTGTTTGTGTATGAGAAATCGGTTGGAAACTTTGCTCATGTCAGCACATTGTAGGTGTCGCCACCGGCGCCAACCTTGTGTGAATGCTCTGAAAAGCTAATCATTTGCATATTACAGTATCTTCTTCCTGTCGGTTAAATTTCGCGTCTGTAGCACGTCATCTTCGTGGTGTATCAATTTTAATGGACAGTAGTGTAGTTTCGTAATTGTTTAGGATGTTCCCCAGCGTGAAGAAATACTTGAAGGGAATCTGATTCACTTTCCTTGGCGTCTGCTACAGTCGCAAATGAAACCTGGCCCATGCTGGCCGGCGTCTTATTGATTTCAGATGCTTATTATTGAACCAGTGTAATGCAATATCTATGTCAGCGCGATATGGCGAGCTGTTTGGTCACACAGAACGTAACCTCTGTAATGTGTTTCTCCCCGGTGTGATCCGCGTTTCCGTTTATTGGTGGCCTTCTGAAAGCCTCTTAGTGGGAAAGCGAACATAAGCTTCTTGGCGCCTGTCGCCGCAGATATAATGAATATCACTTTGCTAAGCAGCCCTGATTTGATCTGGCGGCAATGGAACTTCCCCTCGCTCTTCAGAGAAGGGAGCTGTTAGCGTTATGCATACATCATTCTTCATACAGTCAGAAATTGTCTGTAAGGTAACACTTCACAACAGCAGCCATCGCTTCCAGGAATCCTTTGCTGTTGGCAGAAATAAAACGTAACTTCCCCAAAGTATTAATCATAGACTTTTTGCAAACTTAACAGTTACCACCCAACCTCTTTTACTTGTAAGGAAACATTTTGTCACGGCATCTTGGTGGATTTTTTTTCGGTTAGAAGGGTTGTTGATTTTCCAGGGAATAAGTTGCAAATGTACGTACTGAAACCTTACATACAAAATAATATAGGGAACACAGAATGAATTTGTTTGAATTAAAAGTAAGAAACTGTTTAAGAAGCAATCAGAAATTTCCTTTTTTTTTTCTTTTTTTTACAACAACAAATGGCCGCGGGCCCTGACAAGTCATACCAGTCGATAGAAGCGCATTCTGTGATCACTGTAATGGAACTGACTCCAGATAGATAAAAAGCTAACTATTTCCAGGACTACAGAAAACGGCGTTTCTGACCAACGTTCGAATAAGATTTTGGATGTGTGGTTTTTGGATACAAAGATTAAAATTTCGTTCACAATGAAAACATAATAGTACTTACATGCAATTTACAGGTAGCCATATGCGTAGAGAACAGCTTAACTTCGAGTCATAGGATGCTTGCACTTCATAAAGGAAGTGTTATTCTAAATTGAAGTTTTTCCCCCGTCTTAACTTCCGTCTCAAGTACCCTCCACCACACACAATACGATGACTTATTGTGTATGGATGTAGATCTAGATGTAGATGTAGAAAACATGTAAAATGGGATTACTGCTTAAAGGTAATTTGTTACGTTAAAGGTTCTGAAGTACAGTATTAATTTTTAACGAAGGGCGACAATAATATTCTATGTGTGAGATTTACATAACTATATTTTTGTTTTTGTATAATTAAAAATATCAGTGGCATTTACAGCCACAATGATGTTTTCTATGTCGTCTTTGCTGACGATGACTATCTGCTCTAGCCGGCCGGAGTGACCGTGCGGTTCTAGGCGCTACGGTCTGCAGCAGAGAGAGCGCTACGGTCGCAGATTCGAATCCTGCCTCGGGCATGGATGTGTGTGATGTCCTTAGGTCAGTTAGGTTTAATTAGTTCTAAGTTCTAGGCGACTGATGACCCCAGAAGTTAAATCGCATAGTGCTCAAAGCCATTTGAGCCACTATCTGCTCTAAAAGGTTCTTATTTATTTTTTTAGGATTTTGGTTTCGTATTTTTCATTTCGTTTCATTTTTAATTTGTGTTTCAGTTTTACTGCTACACTATTTCGTGCATTCGCACCCACTTCGGTCACTGAATTAACTGCGGTAATTTCATCGGTAATTTTCTTAACGTTACTAGGACACAGAGCAGCAGGTTAGTTGTTTTTTAGTTCTTCTCGTAGTGAGTTTAGTTTTTGAGTTGTAAGATTAACGTTTGATAGGATAAGTGTTACGTCGTGGAAGTTGTATGTAGCCGAGTAAATAGCGCCTATGATGTTTGGTCTTCTCTGCTTATCTTAGAAACTTTTTTAACGCGTCTGAAGTGTATCGTATCTTGTTTTTTTTATTATTTAAGGTTGAATAACAAGTACACTGTTATTCAGTCTTAAACATGGAATTGTCCTATCAAGAAATAACGGAAGAATTCATAAGTATCTTGATCTATAACAATTCTCTTTCTTATCTGTTCCACAATCGAGCTAGATTTAAAACTTTCTACTCTTGATAATAAATGACTCTATGATTCTGAAAATGTGTTGATCCCCAAGAACTAAATTTGACAGTGAGTACTTACAATTACTCCATCTCAAAATATTTATGTTTATATATTTACTGTTTTTATAGTGGTTTGATTTGGCTCAAAATCGTCAGTATATTCCATGAGTGTATGCAAAGTACATCCCATTGTGTTGTTAACATGACTAAGGATGCCAACGACCTGAATTTACACCCAAATACGATTAAATTCATGGTATCCAACAAGTTGAGAAATAAAGCCAGAAAATTTTCGCGAAAATGTTACGTTGAAACTGAAAACTAAAAATAAAGATTTAGAGAAAGCTGCTGGACATCAACGTAAATGCCATATTAATACCTTCTGGAGTTGAGAAACAGGGAACAAACTTTGAGAGAGGTTGCTTCAACTTTGATGCATTTTCTAATATTTGGTTTGTTTTGAAAACTTCTCAGTTGTACATCTTACCGGGTTTATTGCGTTACTTTCATTCCTGCTTGTTAGTGTTGACTGGCATAAGTCAAGATGAAGAAAATATGTTTTGAAAGCGACATTTTTTTAGGTTGTTTAGCTAAACTGTAGATCGGGATCAGTATATGTTTAGACGTATGTGGAAACCTCCTTAAACCATATTCTGATGAGCCGGTAAGATCAACTCTTAACAGCCTACACCTGTACCAAGTTAATCCTCATCTCCCCAGTTTGTCACGTTGTTGCTCAGCTTGCACACTGGAACGCAGTATTCTTAGCTCTGTGACTGTATGTGGTGCTGTTTTGCACCTATAGACTTTGAGAAGTTCCTGGGTCCGGAGCGCACATTTGTAGATGTTGAAAATTTACACCTTTTTCCCTCTCATTCAGTGCAGATTTGTTTTTTCTCTTCACATTTTTAGTGTTGTTTTTCTGGCTAACTATAGATGAATACACCCACGATATAGCGCGGCTATGTTCTTCCGAGTGTACTACGAGGGATGTTCAATAATAAATGTAGCACAAAAAGCAGATTAGTTTTATTCAGGATTCCAATACATCTTATTATTCCTCACTTTTTCCGCTACAAAACACTATTTTTCTACATAATCTCCGTTCAGTGCGATGGTCTTACGCAGCCTTACTGGAACCGCCTGTATGGCTCCATGATACCACTCTACTGGTCGACGTCAGAGTTAGTCAGCGTTGCTGCATTAGGAACCTCTCCATCATCCACACACTGCTTCCCGCGGAGTGCATCGTTCATTGGGCTAAACGTGTAGAAGTCGGGAGGTTCGATAACCGGAGTGTAGGGTGGATGTGGAAGAACAGTCCAATGAAGTTTCTGTGAGCTCCTCTGGGATGCGCAGACTTGTATGAGGCCTTGTGTTGATCTGGAGAAGGGGACGTTCGTTTGCATTTTTGAAGCGACGAACACTCTGAAGTCGTTTCTTCAGTTTCCTGAGGATGTGTGCTGCCAGCCGACACGTGGGAGATCGAACAGTTTTGCACGACTTTGTTACGATGATGACAGACGCCACACCCATCGACACATCGTGCTTTTGTTCACTTCAAAGTCTCCGAAGACATTCAACAAGTGACTATAAATGTCTGCCATGCTCCGGGTTTCTGTCAAATGAAACTCAGTGACTGCTCTCTGCTTGGGACGCACCTCGGTTACAGACGCAGTTATTTTGAAGGCAGTATATTATGCAGCCATCTAGCCGAGCTTCATGAAGCTATAGGGGCTGAAGCGGGAATATTCCACGATGTCACACAACAAATTGTGCATTTTTTTCATATGAAACTGACCGAGGAAAAAAATTGTTGCGTTACTTATTGAACGCTCCTCGTACCATAGCTCTGTCGGATAGAACTGAATGCATAATCTGCAAGTCACCACGAGTTTGCTTTTTCGACCAGCAAATGGTAAACCATAGATGTGATTCCACCATGTATCAAGGGGAGGGCGTCCTTATGAAAACTAGGCACTGGTCACTGCCACGTACACAGATTTCTTGTTTGTGTGTTGGGAATCGGCGACGGGATCCGTGCTCCATGCTGTTAGGTCGGTTCCTCTCTGCATCCCGGTAAAGTTTGAACGAGGAAGCGACAGACTGAAGGCATTATTTCGACATGGTTCAATAAATATTCGTATTCATCTCGACTGGAGATCAGCGTCGAGACTGCAGTCACACCGAAGAATTTGCATAATTTTCCGTGAACAGAGTGACGACTAAGAAAACCCAGGATATAATAGAGTGATCGCGAAAGCTGCAGCATTTCTCGTCGCGGTCGGAAATGTTAAATCAGCAGTTTAGTGAAGCCACAGACAAGGATTGCTAGAAATCCTAAAGAATTCTGCAATGAATTAAAAGTCTCTATCCAAATTCTAGGATGGACAAGTGTACTTGTTGCCATCCCAGCCACCCCTTGTGGAAGCCTACGTCTACGAGCTCAAACGGCTTCATTCCGCTTAAAAATATAAGATGGAATTGATAAATTATAAAAAATATAGAATAATACAAGTGTATTTGGAAATATTTTGTGTAGTTGGTGTTGTGCAGCTTTAACGAAGGTTACGAACTGCTTTATGAAAACACAGCTGTATGAGTATATTTCATTTAAGATGATTGATTTCGGTCTAGAATCAGACCATACTTGGGTCCACTGCACCAATGAATGAGAAACAAAAAACACATGTGAGAAGTGTATAACATTTCAGTGCGTAGCTATTACTTGAACAGATGTTAAATGTTTCACATCACATAATAATATAAAAGAGAGCTTATAAAAACATCTCAGCTATGCATTTATACAGTTTGAAAAATAGTTTCCAGTTGCGGACTGTTACGTGACTAATTTTAGCTGTATGTGCTTAACACATACATTCCATCAACCTCAGAGACGCTTTTGTGTGCTTCTTATCATGCTCTAAACGGAGTAGATCAAAGAACATTCGATGGAGACCTTAATGCATTGCAAATATACAACAGCCACTGATTAAATCGACTGTGAGCACATCAAAAATACCAACATTCTCATGATTCAAGCAACGAACGCATTCACTAGCTTTACAACATTGTTAATTCAGTTTTAGACTGTTTGGTCACTGTATAACATCAATAGGAAAATTGCGAGATATACCTAACTCAAAAATACTTTTATTAGTTTCTCGGCATTTTTGACTTAGGTCTACCTAATAATGTTTTCATCAATGTTGTACAATGGCCATAAATTCAATAATTGAATTAATAACCTTGTAAATCTAGTATATGCATCCATTACCTGCGATATGTGTAGTGCAGATATCTGTGATGTGCTCACAGTCGATTTCATTAGTAGCTATTACATCTTTTTTAATGCGCAAGGTCTCTCTCAAATGGTCTTCCACCTACGCCGTTTAGCTCGTGATAACAACCACACAAAAGCGTCTCGGACGTTAATGCAAAACGGTTTACAACTGAAAACTCTTATTCAAACTGTGTAAATGCATAGTAGAGGTATTTTCATAAGTACTCTTTTATATCATTAAGTGATGTGATTCATTTAATGTCTATTCACGCAATAGCTATGTACTGTAATGTTACATATTTATTATATGGCTTTTTTCTTCTTTGATACAATGGAACCTATGATGTTCTGATCCTAGAACGAAATCAGTCATCTTTAATAAAATATACTGATATTTCGCAGTTTGATAATGCAGCTCTGACACACAAGTGTGTTTATGTCAAACAGAAAAAATATTCAGTTTATTCGGAATTCTATTCAAGTTACTTCGACATTGCATAATTTTGTTGGTGAAACGAGTTGCAATTGTTTCGAACACATTACCCACTCCTGATACTAAAGCGACAAAGATCAAAACATTCCAATGTAACTGTACTTTACTGTGTCACTGTAGTTACTGTCGTAGAGAAAAATAAGCGTTACTTTTTATTATTTTTTTGAGTGTTTGAAATTTACGCCTAAGCAGTTTTTGTTACGTATGAATTAGTGTGAATTAATGTCTGTAGAGAACAGGTAACGGCAGTGTTATATATCCAGTAGTTATGTGGGATTTCTCAATGGAACTGTTAATATTCGTACGAGTATATACGCCAAACGCAACTTTAACAAGAGCGTTGGCCTAGAATTTTTGTTGAGACGAGAGGTCGTGTGTTTTAACATCCCCGCTGATGAACTAGCAAATTCTGTTAACGTTTTTTCGTAGGGCGTGACGCTCAGGCCCACATGCTAATAACGAAAATTCTTATAACGTGTTTCCTATAAGATATTTTTCTCTGCAACACGTAAAATAATACCAAAAAAGAATGTTTATTTAGAAGGTAAACTAAGAAACGTTACTCTTTCTGTTCAGTAATTAACTTAGTTCATTTAGTTATTTTCTAGACAGTTGCAGCGTCCCCACTATCGATGGTTAGTAGCTTGCTCTTCTAGCCTATACTGGTCTTCATCAGCCTTGTAATTTTTTTCTTTTGATTTGCTAATTCTTAGTCTAAAATCTGCTCTTAGCAGTCTACATATCCATCAGAGATGTCTTATCTTTCTTCATTCTGTTCTACAAGAAGCACTAATTCCTGCGAATCTTAGCGTTGATGTCCGTTCACTTTGCACTTTGATTACACTTCGAACATTTTCTTGCAGTTTACAGCTTCTTCGAATCGAACATTTTCTTGCAGTTCACAGCTTCTTCGAATTTGCGTTTCTTTCTCCTGCTGTTCATAAGAGTAATGTACGTTATATTTTCTGACATGGATAAAATGTGAATTTTGTAAAAACTGTAAGATGTCTAATTAATGGAGCCTGAGGAACGAAATTAATTAATACAGCTTACTAGACATACAAAGAAAGTCATTGTGCACCACGTTCCATTACTCAAAGCACATCGCCCTCCACGAAGTCCTGAATTTATCATTTTGGTTTCTCTGCCATGAGTAATCCGTGTAATCAGTTTTATTCTTCCGCCTCCTGGAGTTATTAACGTGGCGCCTGTAAGAATGGTGTATGTTTAAGGACCGACTATCTGTCTGTTTGTAATACAAAGTTTTAATTTACCAACTCTTTAGGAAATAACATTGAAACAAACCCATTATGGCTAGTGTTTCCCAAGTGTTTGTGTCATTACGAGAATAATGTCGTATTTTTTCCCTTTTGATTTTTCTTCTTGTGCCGAATCAGCTAAGCGAATGTTAGACGACTCTATGTTGATCACCAAATCTTAATTTCTCTATGTTTTCACCAAGACTGGCTCTCAGTTTTTCAACACATTATGGTTTTCTCCAATTATGACTTCGTTTGCCTTCTTGATATTATCACATCGCCAGAGTAACCAAGGTATTTTTTTTTTTCTCTAAATATTCTTTCCGATTTCCCAGCAGACATAAGACTCTTACCGCTTCTTACTATTTTAAAATAATGTAGCTTTTGCATAAGAATGTTCAAACCCAAATGTCAATGTCTCCAGGTTACATAATGTGATTCTCTCTTCAAAGACCAGCTCTCTATTTCAGAAGACTATGTTGATACACAGAGTGTCCCAGGAGCAAAGGTCAGTATTCGGGAATCTGACAGGAGCGATCATACGAAGCAAGAAGGTCCGGTAAAATGGGTTCTAGAACCAATGCCTTAAGAGCTAGAGCACTTTTTCGTCTTCTCTACTCTGAAACACAGCTAATGAACAACTTTTCATGGCTCATAAGGTATGCACTTTAGAGCACATATTTTACTAGACATTTTTTCTTGTTTTAGTCCACGCTACCTCTGCACCAAATGTGGAAAGCAAAGGATTTGCAGTAGAAGAGATTTGTTTCTCGCTATCGAAAATGTAGAAGTGTTCATAGCTCTTAAGGTACGCATTTTACAGCCCATGTTGATTAGCTTTTTTTGCTTCGAATGATTGTTCTTGGCATATCCCTGAATAGTGAGCGGTAGAAGAGATGTGTTCTTAACTCTGAAGGCATGCACTTTAGAACCCGTATATAGTGGAACAATTGTTTCTTATTTTGGTTATACTATCTCCTCTCAAAATATAGAAAGCACATAGAATGTTGCAAAAAGATTTGCTTCCCGGTATTGGAAATGAAGAAGCGCTCACAATTTTTAAGGTATGCGTTTTAGAGAGACTTCATTGCTTCTAATGATTGTTCTTGTCACATCCCAGAATACTAACTATTCAGCTGGGACATCCCAAATTGTGTCATCCTGCGTGAGTACTTGGCGCTAGGGATCCTCAACCGAGAAATCCAGCGCAGCTGACCACGGCACTGGAGTTGTCATGGCTCCAAACCCTGTCGGTACCTTCCAGAAACTCACTGGTTCCCTTCCTGCACGTCTCTCAGCAGTACATGCCGCAAAAGGTGATTATTCAGGCTTTTGACATATGGTTCCATTAATTTGACTGGCCAGTGTCATTTCCTTTCAAGTTTAGTGTTCAATAATGAGACCAGAATACAGTGATCACAGCAGCCACATGGGAACAGGTGAGATACTCTGAAAATCTTCGTGTGTATTGCGTCGTAACCCGAGGAAATATATATGGTCTGGTGTTTTTTTTTTTTTTTTTTTTTGTGTGTGCTGAATCACACGCGTGGAAATCTGCCTTACTCTACAAAAGCGCAATAGCGAGAATATGCCGAAAATCTCATTTCTCGTGACGGCGTAGCAACAGAGGTGAATGCAACAACGGCAGCAGTTGCCCACTAAAATCCTGTAGTCTTATGTTTATCATGCGTCCGATGGAGGGTACACTGAACGTTTGTAAACGGTAAGTGAAATTTTTGATCCTAAATGTAACTATAAAAAGTACCTCAAGGTTGTAACTTACCTGTATGTGTGTTACATATACTTGTGACGTGTGAATGATCACCTTAAAATCTGTAACTGAAAACCGCGTGATTTTTAAGTACTATATCCGAATGCTTCTAACTGGAGACAGTGTGTGGAAAACCTCTTACTTAATAATGTTCCTAATTACTGTTTCTGTATAGTTCGTGAATTTTAGCAGAAGTATGTACTTTTATTTTTATCTCTGTATAATTTTTTAGTGGGCTTCACTAATTTCGTAACGATTCCAAAAAATGTAAGTTAAATTGTTCCAGTGCAATTCCAGTGTTACTTCTGGACTGTAGTTTCATTAAATAAATTATGTTGTTTCGTGCAACAAGACTATAGAATCTCTGTGTATTATTAGCAACGCCAAAGCAAATACTCTACATTCCAATTACAGTATCGCCAATGTGATATGACTGGAACAGATTTGTCTGCACTGCTATCGTATGCGAATATTAACTGTACAAATTTCATTTAATGAGTGTGATGCAAATTACACCAAACTGAACCTATTGCTGTCAGTAATACACAGAATGGCTTCATCAATCACATCACATTGGCTGACTGTCGCGTATTGAGTCCGCATCCTGTTAGAAAATGCACGTAGTGAATTATGGGAAGAATTTACAAAATGAATACAGTTTTCTAATTCCACCTCACGAAGGTCGTCTTGGCCCTACGATTGACTCTTACCTGGGTAATGTACAAATCTTCTCCGCTCTGTTCTGCTCAAAATTTTGTGAGGACTGAATTTCCTTGAAATAAATCACGCCGTGCCAAGTATTCTTTAAGAATACATCGACTTAATTGCAAATTAAGTCGATGGCATTTCTCAAAACTCCTCGCAGTAAATGCTGCTAGCCGACCACGCAATAGTGCAAGGCATGTCAACACAATTTTGTCAGGCTTTACTTTCGAACTATGCGGAGAAACATGAAACGTTGGCAAACGAACTTAAACATTTCTCCATATAGAAGTTGTATTACGATTTTTTAATAACACTAAAATTGATAGTATTAACTTGAGAACTATACCCTTCCTTTGGCATTTTCATAAACAATGCGATCTTATTCGGATAAACAGTGCTTCAATTACTAAGTTTACTCTTTCTTCTTATTATTAAATATTTATAATGGATACCAATGTACAGCTTTTGTTAAATGGAATGACAACAGATTTACTTTACCACAGTATGCTGAAGTAAAAGCTGCAATACGTGCTCGCACCATATAAGAACTCTGTACACTTTACCTCTTTCCCGCTGCACAGTCACTCCGTGAAAGAATCTGAAACACAGTCCTCAATCCTACACTGTATCTGAGCCCGTCGAAAATAAAAATCATCCTTTCTTCGCCAAGTCCGCCACACCTAAATCACCGATCACTCGACACACACACTCGCAGTAGAATGACAGTGACGTCATCCATTAATAATACAACCTCTGGTAGCCAAATATTAACAAATCACTAACGCGTTCATGTATCCAAAAAAAAAAAAAAACTCATAATGGCACACGTTCCAAACAAAACAGCCTTTTCTCATGATGCAGAAAATTTTTAGGCTGCATGTAAAGGCATGTGAAAGAAACATCCTTATAAACTTGTTTGGTTGTTTTGAAAAGTAAAAACTTTGTGGTCCTATGCTTAAGTTAAAGTCTACTACAAGTATCTGTCCTTATTCATGCAGAAGATATAGTCTTGTAAAATTGTATGACAATCCTATACATCCTGTATATGATGTCTTGATAATGTTACTCATTATTGAGTACGGTGTAGTTTTCTGATCGCTTAGCAAAGTCACCTTCACGCACTGTGAAGCCTCTTGACTTTATGGAGGACTGTATTGCTGTTACCACACTCACTCATCGCCATTTGGTGTCTTGCAATGAGAAGCATTCCTTCTCTGATGTGCATATCGTAGTCGTCTGCAGTGGGGAGAATAAACACCCCAGTCGTGGAGCCCTGTTTATTGCGTCCCTTTCACACATTCCACGGATTTCGTGTCGCACGCCCAGTCTGTTTACCCGCAGGCGCAAAGCCGCAACGTTTGGCATGTACCACTTAACTGACACAGTTAGCCGATATCCGGCCTCTGGAATGCAATGAATGGCTGTATCTGCCACATGATATCAGATTGAGGCAACGCTGAGCCGAATCTCCAAATCCCTCTTACCAATCTGAATGCTATCTCACAATTTCAAACAATCGCATTCATTCTTTATTGTTGAGTCTGTGGGAACTAACTTTGCTTCCATGTTCCAAGTTCTGAAAAGTCGACGTTTTCACGAAATAAACGAATGCTGCTAAATAAATGCCTTTGAGTAAGGTCGTGTGTATACTAGACGACTAATTAATTGTAACGGTTGTATTATCAACTGTATTTTTATGCATGTCACATAATTTGAAAGTAAACCTCGTTTGTGTTTGGGAATGTGCCTCTTAGATGAAGTGATATCTTTGAAAACGATGTAGGAAAAAGCTTAATCTGTTACTAAACCGTTAAAAACGCTTTTCTTGGATTTTTACGCTATTCATCTTTTCCACTATTCCGCAAAAAAAATGTTCAATTGGGTGTGAAATCTAATGGGACTTAACTGCGAAGGTCATCAGTCCCTAAACTTACACACTACTTAACCTAAATTATCCTAAGGACAAAGACACACACCCATGCCCGAGGGAGGACTCGAACCTCCGCCGTGAACTATTTCGCACATATTTTCCGCGTCTGACTTACGAAATTCGTAACCTAAGATCAAACCTTTTCGTGACAGGAATATGCATTTCATCTCATTCAACAGAACAAATAAAGCATGTATTAAGATGAATTACAACTGAAGATGGACCCACAGGGTACGAAATGCATCGTGTACTGAATAAAACACGAAAAATTGTGACTGAAGGCGTTTTTTAATTCATACCTCGAGTGCATTGAGTACAGTCACGTTTGAAGCTGCAAAATATAGATAAAATAAAACCTCGTTCAGTTGGGTGAATTGTCTGTATGTGAACTGATAGTTTTAAAAACAACTACAAAATATGCGAAATATTACGCGGTCCAATCACATTAACGTGCCCACCGTCCATGTTCGAAGTCAAGGTGCAATAACCACTCACAGATGACAGATGGCAGAACTAAGAGTGTAGCTTATATAAAACGTGTCGGTGGACAAGGAAAATAGCACGGTCGTTGTCGTAATGTTGGAATGGAGCAATTTGTATGACCTCCAGTAGAGCATGATCGTTGGTCTCCGGGCCAAGGGTGGAAGCATTTCCAAAAAGGCCAAGTTTGCAAACTATTGGCGTGCGGCCGTGGTTAAGTTGTGGCACCGACCCAACTCTGGTACACCACGGACCACAGATGACTCGGGTGAATGACGACTGCGGAGATGTGTAAGGGCGAATAGACGTACATATCTTGAGGAAACTGACCGCCCAGATTAACCAAGGTGCTACCAACAGTAACTCCACAATGACCGTTCAGCGAACGTTGCTCCACACGGGCCTCTACAGCAAGCACCTAGTTCATGCATCCATGTTAGCTGCTGTTCATCGCAGACGAGGACTGGAACCTGCACTTCAAAACAGCAGCTGTATATCCACTGAGTGGCGACAGCTGGTCATCTCAGATGAATCACTTTTTATGCTCCCTCAGATTGACGGTTGTTGGCGTGAAAAGTCTAAAAGCAAAGGGTCCGGGTCGGAGGCGGTAATGTTATGGTCCGGGGAATTTTTCGTAGCATTCTCTATATTATCACAATAAGGCACAATAGATCAATGCATTTTTCATTGGGGACCATGTCCTTCCCTACATGAAGTTGGTGTTTTTCGACACGATGGCATCTACCAGCAGGACAATGCGACGTGTCACACAGTTCGCAGAGTGCGTGCGTGGTCCGAAGAGCACCAGGTTGAGTTTACCGTACTCATCTGGCCACCAAACTCCCTTGATTTAAACCAAATCGAGAATCTACTGGACTACCTCGATCGGGCTGTTCGCGCAGTGGATCATCAATAGGGAAACCTGGTGCAGATGGGCACGGCATTGGGGTCGACATGGCCCCACATTCCTGCCGGTATCTTACAGAAACTTATTTATTCTCTTTCTGCACATCTCGCAGTGATCTGCACTGCAAAAGGCGTTTATTCAGGCTTCTGACAGGTGGTCACATAAATGTGACTGGATAGTGTATTAACCATTAAATTATTACCGCAGCTCGTGGTCTTGCGATAACGTTCTCGCCTCCCGCACACGGAGTCCCAGGTTCGATTCACGGTGGGTAAGGGATTTTGTCTGTCTCGAGATGACTGGGTGTTGTGCGTCTATCATCATATCATTATCATTGACTCTCAACTCGCCGAAGTGGCGTCAGCTAAAAAGGACTTTGCAATAAGGTGGCCGAACTCCCCCGCATGGGGCCTTCCGGCCTACAATGCCATACGAACACTCATTTTTTATTGCCGACAATTCAGCAGGTTTCTGTATGCCTTACTTACATCTATCTACACCAGCATTCATACCCCAGTGGAATGGTTGGCTGGGAGATACGTCGCGTTGTATCACACATTATGGAATCTTTCTATTCTATCCGCTTACGCACACGCGGGAAGGAGGAATGCTTAAATGCCTCTGTGCGCACTGTAATTAATAAAGTGTCGTCTTCATTGTCCACGAGCAACGAAAGCTGCCACATGTCAGATTGCATTTTACGCCACAGTTCACTTAGCTCCTGGACCCAGTGGAGTCTGCTATGTACTGACACGCTACGGCGGAAGAGATAGCTGGCCAAAACGTGTAACTTCTTCATTAAACCAGATCTCAAATAGGATTAAAAGTCTCTCACTAATCTACTCATCCGGGCGTTCATACTAAAATAATCCGACTCTTACAGTTATAAAACAAGGGAAGATATGAGCTGCCCAACACACTTCGTTTGTTGTCGGGTTGTCACTAACAATGCCCCAGGAAGTGACAGCGACTCCAGATACTGTTCATTCGCAATTTTGAGAAAAAATATTTTTGGTTGGAATAACCAGGGCACGGAAACCTTGGGGAAATTTTGAGAAAGGAAATTTTGGTAGCGTGGGAAGTATCTTATCTGCCTAGCCTTACTACTAACGCCATCATTGATATTTTTGTTAAATTTTCAGTAGTTGTCAGTCTCTCTTCCAGTCGATCGATGGAACTTTCTTTTTCTGGAAAACATTAGGCTCATCGACGTGATACCTCACTGTGACGTGACTATGACGATTACTTGCCCAGTTTAGACCGTTTAGGACGTCTACCTACTTTCGTGCTTATATCGTACTCTCAGGAGAAGCAATAATGGATTTCGTAGTTTTAGTTAAAGTTTGTATTTAATGGGTTTTATATTATAACAGTCTTTGGAGCGACAGCCCTGACAAAACTCTACCATCTGGTGGTCAAGATGTATGAGACAGGCGAAATACCTTCAGACTTCAAGAAGAATATAATAACTACAACCCCAAAGAAAGCAGGTGTTGACAGATGTGAAAATTATCGAACTATCAGTTTAAAAAGCCACGGTAGCAAATTACAGACGAATGGAAAAACTGGTAGAAGTCGACCTCGGGGAAGATCAGTTTGGATTCCGTAGAAATGTTGGAACACGTGAGGCAGTACTGACCCTACTACTTATCCTAGAAGTTAGATTAAGGAAAGGCAAACCTACGTTTCTAGCATTTGTAGACTTAGAGAAAGCTTTTGACAATGTTGACTGGAATACTCTCTTGCAAATTCTGAAGGTGGCAGGGGTAAAATACAGGGAGCGAAAGGCTATTTAAAATTTGCACAGAAACCAAATGGCAGTTATAAGAGTCGAGGGGCATGAAAAGGAAGCGGTGGTTGGGAAGGAAGTGAGACAGGGTTGTAGCCTATCCCCGATATTATTCAATCTGTATATTGAGCAAGCAGTGAAGGAAACAAAAATTCGGAGTACGTATTAAAATCCACGGAGAAGAAATAAAAACTTTGAGGTTCGCCGATGACATTATAATTCTGTCAGAGACAGCAAAGGACCTGGAAGAGCAGCTGAACGGAATGGACAGTGTCTTGAAAGGAGGTATAAGATGAACATCAACAAAAGCAAAACGAAGATAATGGAATGTAGTCGAATTAAATCTGGCGATGCTGAGGGAATTAGATTACGAAATGAGACACTTAAAGTAGTAAAGGAGTTTTGCTATTTGGGGAACAAAATAACTGATGATGGCCGAAGTAGAGAGGATATAAAATGTAGACTGGCAGTGGCAAGGAAGGCGTTCCTGAAGAGGAGAAATTTGTTAACATCGAGTATAGATTTAAGTGTCAGGAAGTCGTTTCTGAAAGTATTTGTATGGAATGTAGCCATGTATGGAAGTGAAACGTAGACGATAAATAGTTTAGACAAGAAGAGAATAGAAGCTTTCGAAATGTGGTGCTACAGTGTTCTTTATCAACTCATAAACGACGTGTTTCGCGCGGATAGGGCATTATCAGGTTACGCTAAAAAGTCAGAAATTTTCTGCCAAAATTTCTGATTTTTAACATTGTCACTCTGGAATCTGATCAAAAATATTTGAAGTTTCATCAAAATATTTTCTAGCTTTTGTTTAAATAAAGGGGTAAAAATAATTTTCCAGTTTCATTAATGTTTATTCCATCAACATCAAATTTTAGACCGTGAAAAAATTATAAGGAGTGTGATTATATTCAATACTTATTAAAATTATCCTCAATAAGACATAGGTTCTAGTAGGGTCACTAGAGGCCCCAGTGATAATGATAAATATTCGGTATCCGAAGGCTTAGAGGCCAACTAGGTTTAAGATATTTCGAGAAAAGTTGCAGAAAAGGTATCATTTTGAGGATTTTTTATCGGCTATGAGCGTATTTAGAGAACTCAATCTAGAAAAGTTGAAATGATCGACGCTGGTAGTTAGTAGTGGAATGTTCGCCTTGTCTGTAGCAGTGCGGTTGGCTATTGAAGCTACTCAAGGAGCAATGCAGAATAATTACTTCTTAGGATAGTTATTTATTGCTTGTTGTGCATAAAAATATTCTTGCAACAAATATGGATTATCTTGCAATTGGGTTATAGATTGCTAGTGGTTCAGAGCACAGGACTTCATGGTAATGATTTTGTTATTTTCAGAAACGCCAGTGTCTTGAGGAAAGTAAGTGGCATTCCTTGTGAATTTTCGACTACGTCACTTAATAGTAAACCTGTGCATGAATGTCCGAGTCACATTCATTTCGGCCAACAGTACCACATTAAGAACAGACACCTCGCATATAAGTGTAATGGAACTAACTAATTGCAGTCAATAACCAGTCAGTAGAATTTACAGAACTTTGGGATATTTTCCGATGCAGTCTCAGTACGGATTAGGACATTGCATAGGCACAGTAGTAACATTTGCGGTGGGAGGGTTTCTTTTACAAATTAATTTCTTAACAGGTTGATACATTTAAGCGTATTGTGAAGAGCACAGTTTAAGAGTTCTGAACATTAAATGTAAGCTGCCAACAATTGTCCGATACTGGACATAATCAGTATCTGCCTGCATATCTGTGTAGCTGTCTTAAGTCAGTATTACGTTGCAGATAAGTGCGTTATCCAGTAAACGCCCTAGGTTGCAATAAATGATGTCGGACAGGTCATTAACATACTTTGGGCATTTAGAGTATTTATGTGGGTCAGATGACGCCCTCCCCTCCCAAACACCCGTACAAATTCTGCTTCATTAGAGCACTGGTTCCCAAACTTTTCCTCTGATGGAACAATTTGAGAATCTCGGTACATTTTTGAAAACTTTATTTATTTTTAAGATTAATAAAATGTTTGAAAATGAGAAATATTTATTTTATTCAGCGGTTACTTCATTTTTAAATCATAAATATTGGCAAGAGGTCAGAATAAAATTTAAAAAATAGGATCTTCATAAGGTCGCAAAAAAGCCATTTTATTAATAATTTTTCGTGGAGCATTTATTCACACCCTTTGGAAAACAGTCTTCTGCGGAACACAGTTTTTGAAACCCTCCGTTATAGGACCTGTGTCTTCCTGTCTTTTGTCCATTAGTCGGAAAACACCTGTTTCATACCTTCAACGACTCGTTCTTCTTCTCCTGTTCGCTAAACTTTGAAAAGTGAACGTTAAAAACTTTACCAGCTTTCGTGGCTCCAGTTCAGCAACTTATTGTGTCGATTATCATCAACGAGACGTGTAAATCTTCTTCGTTGCATTTCCTCCATCTGTAATATAACCTACGCCCGTTAATGTATGTCAGGAGCTGCGTGTCAGGTTAATCAAATAAATGAGGAAGCCAAAAAAGTCCGAATACTTTTTCATCTTGTTTATTCCATCACAAGCCGACAGAGACAGACGCAGGTATAGTGTCTAAAAGATGACGTAAGACCCTCCCCCGATAGCTACTGCTTCTTTCCCTCATACAAGGCGATTTTCTCCACCGTGTTTCAACTCAAGGGACTAATCGATGAGAGGATACGGAACAAAAAATGATCTAGTGAGCATATGTCCGTAAGTGCATGGTTTCCATGTTAGAGACCATTTATTCAGTCATACTTTTTTACAGAGACTGCGGTCTAATACGCGCTGTACCAGGCAGTCACAGTTACAGTATGCATGGTTTCCTCCTACACTGTGGGACTGTTCTTCATACATCAAGCCCTAGTGCCCACTCCTGACGCAGTAATTGATAATGTTGTGTCCGATTCACTTATCTTGCTGACTTACCTTGTGATGGATGTGATACAGCTTTGTACGCAATTGTTCCGTATTCGAATCGGGAGCTTGCCGACACGGCGTTTACTTACGGAAAGGCAAATGGCAACGGGCAGCGGGCGGCAAGTTTGCATCAGGAGACCTATCGCCGCCGACAATAGCCACAGCATTCAATGTTTGCAACAGTGTTTCGCCGTTTGTATGAAACAGGGTCGTTTAACCCTCCTGGTCTGTTCACTTTTACTATACAAATGTACTGTTCGGGTCAATACGACCCGACATAATAAAATGAAAAAAGAAAAAAAAACTTCTACTGACCCGTATTGTTTTTCCAGTTGTAAGCTATTGACGTCGTTGTTATATTACAGTATGTTGTTAATCATCATAGCGATAATAATAATAGTAAGAATAATAATAATAGTTATACACCGAACTTCAAGATAGAAAGTTTATGATTTTAATATTCACGCAGGGTATATTAGGAACAACAGACACTTCTACCAAAAAGTCATTCTCAACAACCATCTGTCCGTCTGCCCATATCACTTTCTTTCCTTCATACTAACTGCAGTTTGGACAGAAGTAGGTGACTTGTGTTTTGCATACGTGTTTATTACGATTTCTATTCAACTTGTTTTATTGTCATTACTTGAACGACAGAACTTACAGCGTGCACGATTAGTAGAGTTTCCTGTTGTTTCTGATTTAGCCAGACCTGCCGCTCCTTGTCTTAGTTGCTCCTGACCACTTTCAGACAATCTACTGTTCTTAAAAAATGCTTCCTTGATCCAATGTGCTCTGCAACCAGTGACTTTCCAAGTTCCTCCAAAAATATTATCCTTCTAGTCAGTTTTCTTGGATTCCAGTCACGGTCAAGACATGTGCGTTGTAAGTAGCAACATCAGGAATATTGTACAAAACTATCATGGAACATCTAGTGGTTTTTCGTCCGCGTCTATATCTACCTGTTAGCTGATCGAGTACGTCTTCAGTCCCTTTGGTTGAATAACAATTTAAAACCATTTTTGGTCTTTATCAGCCCTGTCACTTACTTTCCCACCATGGTGGAAGGTGCTCATTAGTACGACGTTTTTATTTCTCTAAGGAATATAATTGACCACCGTAGTGTCATTTGTGAGTAAAATGAAGAGCTATGACCCTCCTTGTCACTCATATTTTGTGGAAGCTCTGACATATTTTTACAGGTTTCCTAACATTGTCAGTTTCCTTGTCAGGAGCAGCTGTCCCAAATTGTATGCCGTAAAAAAAAATTGTCACATGTTACATTCTGACCTCGCTAATCAGAGGTACAACCAGCGACTACTATCACTCTCTGATGTTTTATTTCTGATACCACTCCACTCCTTTCCTGTATAAATTTGGGCTTTCAGTACATATGAAGATCTGCTGTCACGCAGAATCAATGTCTAAATCCTACACTTTGCCGGTTTCCTTGATGTCTACTTCTTGAAATGACAGCGGCCTCTGAATCCTACCAGCTGATCGTCGACGGTCACATTTTCCCCTAGCCACTTCTCCCAGACCGTGCGAATTGTTGCGAGTTTATCACTACGTCATCTTTCCTCTCTTGAGGATTTCGTATCAAATCGCAAGACGCACGATATTTTACAGAATGTTTCTAGGAACAGGGTTGTTCGAAATATGTTCCGCCCAGTATCTTTATCCTTCAAGCTTTCTGTTGACTCCTCATTTAAACGATATACACCCGCAAGGAATAGGAGCCCTAATTATGCATGAAAGCAGGACTCGGTGGCCGAGCGGTTCTAAGCGCTTCAGTCCGGAACCGCGCGACTACTACGGTCGCAGGTTCGAATCCTGCCTCGTGCATGGATGTGTGTGATGTCCTTAGGTTAGTTAGGTTTAAATAGTTCTAAGTTCTAGGGAACTGATGTCCTCAGATGTTAAGTCCCATAGTGCTCAGGGCCATTATGCGTGAAAAAGAGAATCATCCATGTTTGTCCATGATAAGGATAAACTCGTTGCCCCTCAACGTTTGAAATATTATTCTATTCTGAAGTGCTGTAAAAAAATAATACTTCACATTAACTTTTTACATCACTTATTCTGGTGTCTGAATGCCTGGTGACTCCCGGGCTACTTCTGATGACGTCGGAAGCAGTTAGGCAGACGTGTTGTGTTGCTGGTAGCTACACTTCTTTGAACAGGCTGTGCACTGTCGTCAATGTCATCAGAACACTCGCTTTCAGATGCATTATTGACTTGATCTTCGAACTTCGAAAGTGGTCCTTCATCTGTTGAGCTACTTACTAATTCTTCCAATTCAGCGTCAGGCAATAATGTAATCACCATGATGCCACAGTTCATACTGATCACAAGCGATAGAGAACACAAACTGAGCAGAAACAAAGGATAATTCGGACAGCTGACAAGTCGTAATGACAAGTCCATAGTTGTAAATGCAGAGCCTTTGTTGACTGTTGAGAGTAAGTATGAACATTGGAAGTCATTAGTAGTATAAAATACGGGACAACCAGAAAGTACTTGATGTTAGAGAAATAATGTTAATGTAGGGTCATATTCACCCAAAAATTACGTATGTAACTCTTTATGACCAGATGACTTATAATATTTTAAAAAAATTTAAACCACATACTCCCCTTGCATTTTCAGACAAAGTCACCAAATTTCATAAAGTTATTTTGATATTTAAATGATAAGAAACGAAATTTTTAACTATTTCGGGTGATATAGAGCCGAAAAGATCAGCAGCTTTCAGGAAGCAGGAAATCTTGAATGACGTGCCCGAAATGCTCGAACACCAGACATGAAACAAAATGTGATTAACACCGTGGAAGGTCACCGCCATGTCAGTAGCAGGTAGTACATTCCCCATGACAATTGTTACTTGCCTTATCACTTACAGCGTGTGCATGGCTCATTAGTGACAGATTTTCCACATCGAGAGAAATTTTGTCACTGGTTGCTTCAACAGGTAACCACGATTCCGGGATTTGTGTCATCCATCCCATTTACAGATGAGGCCACCTTTACACAGAGTGGTATCTTCAACTTTCATATGACAGTTATCTGTGGAGTAGTATGCAGCACGTATGGGCCGGGATATTTGGCGACTTTATTTTGGGACCAGTCTTCCTTCCACGTCGCCTAACAGGCAGGAACTTTCGGCGTTTCTTGCGGGTGACTTTGCCTCCCCTATTGGAAAAAGTGCCATTGGTGATTCTAAGGGTTTGTGGCTGCCACATTATGATGCTCCAGCCCACTTCGCCGTTAACGTCCGGACGCATCTCAGTCGTGTCTTCCCTGGTCGATGAATCGGACGAGGGGGTCCATTTGCATGGCCTGCTCGTTCACCGGATCTCAACCCGCGCAGTTTCTGATTATGGGGCCGTCTGAAAAATGTTGTGTATGCAGAGCCCATTAAAGATGTGGAAACACTGGAGCAGCACACGCTGCCTTTGACACTGTTCAGATGCAGCCCGGTGTGTGAGACAGAATATATTACGGCGCGTATACGCATACGTTGAGGCAAATGGAAACCATTCTCAGCACGTACTTTAACTGTAGCTGAATGGTACAGCGCGTATTAGACGGTAGTCTCTGAACTAAGTATGACTCAATAACTTGTTTCTAGCGTGGAAACCATGCTTTTCCGCCCATTAGTTCGTTAGATCTTTTTTGTTCCGTATCCTCTCATCAATCAATCCCTAGAGTTTGTAGACGATGGAAAAAACCACTTTGTAGAGCTTCTCACAATAATATGTTTTATGTATTGTTTCAGACTTTTTATTACTTTAGAGTTAAGATTTCAGTGCTTTTACAAACTTGATCATACAATTTGGTGCAACAATTCTGAACAACGTTTATGAAACATTTAGCATCCTGAAATATTAGACCCTCATGAGCAAATTACATGATATATGGATTCACCACAATATTCTGATCTTCTTCTTTGCTAATTTTATAACTACAGTCTAATTTTGTGAATAGTAAACTAGATTTCTACTGACATTTGTTTCGAAATATTTTCAGTTAGTGATTAGATGTTTTTATAAATTAATTATATTTCGTCCTAATTTGTCAATTTCATCAATACAGTGAAACAATACAATTTGGTGCAACAATTCAGAACAACTTTTATGAAACATTTAGCATCCTGATATATTAGACCCTCATGACCAAATAACATGAGATATGGATTCACAACAATATTCTGATCTTCTTCTTTGCTAATTTTATAAGTACAGTCTAATTTTGTGAATAGTAAACTAAATTTCTACTGACATTTGTTTCACAATATTTTCAGATAGTGATTAGATGTTTTTATAAATTAATTATATTTCGTCCTAATTTGTCTATTTCATCAGTACAGTAAATCAATAACGTTGCAATATATGTTCAGTTATCTATATAGCTCCACGATATAGTATTGGATTCGCCATAATGGTCGATATCGCAGTTTCTGTTAAATGTGGTCCACTTCTGTTACTTTACATCGGCATCCTCCCCCCCCCCCTTTCCCCACTCCAAAGTATCGCACGTACGTATAATAGGCGAGAATCTGTGTACGTGCACGTACCATATTAAGGGTTTGTTATACAAAGATTTTGTATTTGTATCTGTTCGTGTATTAAAGTGGTGATAAATTCTATCAATTAATTCAAGTTATATACACTCATTAAATGAAAATTACTTTCACATACATACATACATACATACATTACATATATTATTGAAGATTGCTTCTTTTTCTCTTCTCTGTTGATTCACGAGCACAATGAAAACTCGTAACTGAAACGTCCCCAAAAGTTGTCTCTTCTCTTCGATAGTATTCAGAACGTTTGCATCTCTCTACACAAACACATACTCTACATTACCGAGAGTTAAATCAGAACACAACTGCACCAAGTCTATGGAGTTTCAAACTATCGATGAAGGATTAAGCCTTACAGTTTTGAGTGTCATAAAATTAATATTCAAGTGAGTCAAGTAATTATCAGCTAGTACAAATATACAGAAAAACTCTCTCATGTATACAGGTGTTTAGTAATTAAAGAATTTTGTACCAGCAATGGGAATGCACGTCGTCCATGTTGAGCCGTAGTTTACAAGATATTTTGCTGACTAAATGTATTACAAACCAAAATCAGTTCTCTTTTTGTTAAGTCATCCATTAGCATTCACATTTCCCAGATTTGAATATTCTAAGACCTGAAGTGCTAGGAAGCATAAGGAAAGGTGACATGAGCGTAGGATAAAATCAGACAAGATATTACGAATTAATAACGTGGCTGTTTATTACCATAACGTATATGCTACTTCACAAAACGATTGGAGTGTTCTACAAATAAAATATTAACCTTGCAGCGAGCACGCTAAGGTACAAAGTACGCCAAATGCAAATTAAGTTAAAGTCTTGCGAGTTTAGATCAATTGTTTGGTTTGAACAAACAGCTATTCCTTGATTATGGCTTCTCCTACTGTGGTGATATGTGTGTCGATTAGCGAGTACTTGTAGTGCGTTTGTGAGAAGTTTAAAAGTGACTGTGTCACGTTTGAGGTACAAAATACACCGAGCGTCTGGTCATGTAAGTAAAATTTCTCCTGTTTAGCTACTATGCCTCTGTTAATATAGCTACTGGCCTGCGTCTGGCTTTGTATGAAAGTGGTCTATAAAGTACAAAAGACGTGATTTCAGTGAAGGTAATAGTGGACTTGCAAATGAGATGTATTTCTTAGGAAGACAAAGTCTGTGCATGTCAGTAAAAGCAAAACAAAAAAAATCACCATCAACCATTTTTGTTTATTGAAATAAAGTTAGAAATTATGAATATTAACAAAACAAATTATATAATTTAAATAGTAAAACAAAAATGCTGTATCTCATAAACTTGGCAGACTTAATACTACTCGTGGCCGACATCTATAGTAAGGATTGTCTGCTAAACAACTTCAAATAAAAATAAAAATCCCTAAGAAATGAATAATACTGCATCGTGATTCGTTTAATCATACACAGGAGAAACTACAGGGATTTCTGCTCAATTACACCATTATAAGAAAGCTGTGGGGCAATGGGGATCAGGAATGATAGTTGAGTTTGAGCTCTCACAGATAAATTACCTTAATATCGACAAATCCTGACTCATGAACATTTTTTCATACTTGCCTAGGTTCTTTTTACCCCAAATTACTTGGAGGAATGGTCATATCATAAAATTGATTAAATTTGGTAAACGGCTAACAGTAACAATTTTATTACACTTATAAAAGTTACTTTTATTCGCATTCCTCCCACTAATTTAGAATGGAGCTAATCTCTATTGAAAATCAGGAACGACTATTGAAGTACGATATGTTCGACCTAAAACACGCACAAACGTTACTGGAAAACCACTGAAAGCAACTTAATTACTGAATACTTAGGATCTTTCACGACTTTACACCATCTGAATTAAAGCATGTGTCTATCACTCACGGATAACGAATCAAACTGAGGTTAGAAAATTATAATAAAATGAATTATTCGGCTGGTTTTCTATTTGAGTAATGAAATTCATTAGCTAATAAGCTCAGAGAAAACAGTCGAAAGCTAATTAACGTTGCGCTTCAGTTACAGGAATTCCAAAGATGGGTAGTGTTTCGACAAGACGGTGCGCTGCCACAATTCTGGTTAATAGTTCGCCAGTTTTTGGATGAAACCCGCCTGAGCAGATGGACTGGTACGGATAGTTCAACATCATGACCACTGTCTTAAACAGACACAACCCTCCTTGATTTGTTTAGGGAGGGGGCGGGGGGGGTATTCTTAAAGATGAAGTTTTCGGTTCACCAGTTCTTAAAATGCCAACACTTACGTCACGATGATGCGATAGTGGAGACGCCTTGCTGGAAAGAGATGTTGACAAAGGCTCGGCTAGAAATTGGGTAATGTTCGCCGAGCAACAAACGGAGCACTTGTAAAAGTCTAACCCTAAAAATCTTCAACAGTTTAACCACCACTTGCAAACAAATTCATAAATGTATCTCGCACAGCTGGTTATTAGTAATGTTTGCCAATCAGGGAAAGTCAACATGCTCATTCTCTATTGTAGATAATTAAATCAAATAACAGTCCTCTCCAAGGAAAACCTATAAACGGTTTACTTTTTCGAAGTCCAGAGGCAACAGTGTTGTACAGTACACCCTTGAGAATAAACATGAGACGATAAAAATGATATTTTTATACTTTGGCTTCTCATACACTCGTTTTGGTTTTTTGTTTCATGACACACTTTTGTCTGTTCGCCTTATCTGTTAGTTGTATCCAGGATAAAACAGATATTATTTTTCTTTTACACTGACCGTAATTTTTCCCATCTGTATCAAAACCTGTTTCTATGTAGTTAAATATTAGTATGATTAACATCAACATTTGTGTGTGTGTGTGTGTGTGTGTGTGTGTGTGTGTGTGTGTATGTGTGTGTGTGTGTGTGTGTGAGTGTGAGTGTGTTTATTTATTTTATTTATTTATTTATTGTTCTGTGGGACCACATTAAGGAGAAGTCTCCATGGTCATGGAACGAGTCAATACATGAAATTATAACACGATTGTAGAAACAGATAAAATGAAATATAAGAAACATATTCAGTTGTAGATTGTAGAAACAGATAAAATGAAATATAAGAAACATATTCAGGCGACACGTCGTTAGTTTAAATAAAGAAAATCAAGAATGTAACACTGGAATTTGCTTAATTTTTTAGCTCTTCCAGGAGCTCCTTGACAGAATAGAAGGAGTGAGTCATGAGGAAACTCTTCAGTTTAGACTGAAATGCGTTTGGGCTACTGCTATGATTTTTGAGTTCTTTTGGTAGCGTATAGAAAATGGATGCAGCAGAATACTGCACTCCTTTCTGCACAAGAGTCAAGGAAGTGCATTCCACATGCAGATTTGATTTCTGCCTAGTATTAACTGAGTGAAAGCTGCTAACGCTTGGGAATAAGCTAATATTGCTAACAACAAACGACATTAAAGAAAATATATACTGTGAGGGCAATGTCAAAATTCCCAGACTATTGAATAGGGGTCGACAAGAGGTTTTCGAACTTCACCACACATAGCTCGAACAGCCCGTTTTTGAGCCAAAAATACCCTTTTTGAATCGGAAGAATTACCCCAAAAAATAATACCATATGACATAAGCGTATGAAAATATGCGAAGTAGACTACTTTTCGTGTTGAAATGTCACTTATTTCAGATACTGTTCTAATGGTAAATAAAGCGGCATTTAGTTTCTGAACAAGACCCTGAACATGGTCTTCCCACAACGGCTTACTATCTATCCGTACGCCTAGGAACTTGAACTGTTCCGTCTCGCTTATAACATGCCCATTCTGTCTGATTAAAATATCAGTTCTTGTTGAATTGTGAGTTAGAAACTATAAAAACTGAGTCTTACTGTGATTTAGCATCAAATTATTTTCCACAAGCCACGAACTTATTTCATGAACTACATTATTTGATAATGAAATGAAATGATCTTATGGCTTTGTTGGCCGGGAGGCCCCATGCGGGGAAGTTCGGCCGCCGTATTGCAAGTCCTTTTTAGTTGACGCCACTTCGGCGACTTGCGAGTCAATGAGGATGAAATGATGACGAACACACAACACCCAGTCATCACGAGGCACAGAAAAATCCCTGACCCCGCCGGGAATCGAACCCGGGACCTGTGCGCAGGAATCGAGAACGCTACCGCAAGACCACGAGCTGCGGACTATTTGATAATGTTTCAATATTACACACAAGATCCTTCACTACCAAGCTGGTGTCATCAGCAAACAGAAATATTTTTGAATCACCTGTAATACTAGAAGGCATATCATTTATATAAATAAGAAACAGCAGTGGCCCCAGCACCGACCCTTGGGGAACGCCCCATTTAACAGTCCCCCATTGGGACTGAACATCATTACCACTCTCAATATTGCGGAGAATTACCTTCTGCTTTCTGTTCTTAAAGTAAGAGGCGAACCAATTGTAAGCTACTCCCCTTACTCCATAATGTTCCAACTTCTGCAGTAATATTTTGTGGTCAACACAGTCAAAAGCCTTCGTTAAATCAAAGAAAACACCTAACGTTCGCAACCTTTTATTTAATCCGTCCAAAACCTCACAGAGAAAAGAAACTATAGCATTTTCAGTTGTTAAGCCATTTCTAAAACCAAACTGTACATTTGAAAGCAAATTATTTGAATTTAAATGCTGCAGTAACCTTGTATATACAACCCCCTCGATAACTTTAGCAAACACCGATGGCATAGAAATAGGTCTATAATTGTCAACATTATCCCTGTCTCCCTTTTTATAAAGTGGCTTCACTACAGAGTACTTTAATCGGTCAGGAAACCGACCACTCCTAAAGGAAAAGTTAAAGATATGGCTAAGTACTGGGCTAACCTACATGGAACAATACTTCAGTATTCTGCTAGATATCCCGTCATATCCATGAGAGTTCCTGGTCTTTAGTGATTTAATTATTAACTCAATCTCCCTCTTGTCAGTATCATGGAGGAGCATTTCAGGTAACAGTCTCGGAACACTTTTTTCTACGAGCGCTATATGATTCCCTGTTGGGACTAGGTTTCTATTTAGTTCACCTGCTATATTCAGAAAGTGATTATTAAATACTGTACATATATGCGACTTATCAGTAACACGGACGTTCCCACTATGCACTGATTCTATATCCTCGACCTGTCTCTGCAGACCAGCCACTTCCTTTACGACTGACCATATGGTTTTAATTTTATCCTGAGACTTAGCTATTCTATCTGCATACCACATACTTTTTGCCTTCCTAATAACTTTTTTAAGCACCTTACAATACTGTTTGTAATGGGCTACTGCATTTAGATTGTGACTGTTTCTAACGTTTTGATATAATTGCCACTTTGTTCTACAAGATATTCTTATCCCTTTAGTCAGCCACCCAGGCTGCCTGTTTGTGCTAGTACCCTGTTTTGAACGTTCTAACGGAAAGCAACTTTCAAAGAGCACGAGAAAAGTCTTGAGGAAAGCATTATATTTATCGTCTACTGTATCAGCACTATAAACATCTTGCCACTCTTGTTCCTTGATAAGATTTACAAAAGTCTCTACAGAAACTGGATCAGCTTTCCTAAAAAGTTGGTAACTATATTTAACATGTGTTGCAGCACAAAAATCTTTTAGACTTAAAATTTGTGCATCATGATCTGAAAGGCCATTCACCTTTTTGCTAACAGAATGCCCTTCTAGTAATGACGAATGAACAAAAATATTGTCTATGGTTGTTCTACTGTTCCCTTGCACTCTCGTTGGAAAGAATACGGTTTGCATAAGATTGTATGAACTAAGGAGGTCTACCAGCATCCTTTTCCTTGCACAATCACTTATACAATTAATATTGAAGTCACCACATATAACTAACTTTTTGTACTTCCTATAAAGTGAACCAAGAACCTCCTCTAGCTTTAGCAAAAATGTTGTGAAATCGGAGTCTGGGGATCTATAAATAACAACAGTAAGAGGTTTAGCTCCACTAAATTTAACCACACCTGCACAACATTCAAACACCTTTTCAGTGCAGTACTTTGAAACATCAATTGACTCAAATGGGATACCGTTTTTCACATACATGGCTACTCCCCCACACCGCAAAGAGCTCCTAGAAAAGTTGCCAGCCAACCTGTATCCTGGTAAAGGAATACATAACTGCAAAATAAATACTGTAAGTAATACATAACTGTGATACCGTCATTTAATGCTTACACCTGCCCCATTTTCATCATCTGCGCTTATATAGCAATGTACAAGTATAATGTTATTTATTTACACCATTTTAATATCATCCGCTTTCAGACGTTGCCATTTTTCATCATATTTTTGTACAACTAACTCGACTTTTTACTGCATCTTATCCTATTTCTATGCGTAGAATTGATTTCTCTTGTGAAACGTTTTAGTAAATTCCAATACTAATGGCGGGAAGCAGCACTATCCGTGCAGGGTATAACGGTTGTAAGTGCAGATATTTTTATATATGGTACCTTAATATCACACATCAGTGTGTAGGTTTTTTTTGCATCGAACAGTCTTCCCACAAAACAGTCATACAATTTTACAATTGATGTTTTCTGCACGATCGTAACTGCACCACACACAAAAGTGGACTGCGCCTGTCTGTATAGAATCACCGTTTTGAGGCCATACTTCAAAACCTATCCTTCTACCCGGGCCAAAATAAGCATTCTTGGCTTGATCTTGCCACATGTACTTGGAGATATTAACCAAGCTAAAAACATACTGTTCCTAATAGCTGTAATTATTAGTCTGCAATGACGTAAGTACCAATAGCACACAGTCCTAAATCACCAACAAAAATATCTGCACTTATACCCATCAAAACCTGCATGTTTACTTTGGCTAGTATTTCGTAGCACATATCTATGGTAGGTTACTCTCTGGGTTGTTTACAACTAACGAATGATCAGTCATAACTGCCCTTGCACATCCTTTAGTAAGGATTAGCGACCAGTCCAGGCTTTGCATGGATAGCATTCAGAACCTACTGCTGGACAACTTGGCACGACTAGAGGTAATGAATTATACACACAAACCTTTCTCGTGACTCCGTCTAACTATTAGAAAAAACCGTATAAAAATCTGTGCAGTAGTTCTTGAGATTAACATTCAGATACAAACCGCAAAACGCGGAGGGGGACTTTAATTTATAATCGTTTTTTCTTGTTTTTTATGTTCAACATTTCTGATGGGGTTGTATCAATGACATGACATAACGTGACATGATACGTAAATAAAATACGAAATTGTTACTTTACGCCACCTCATGGATAACTGATTGGATTTCTGGTTGATTTATGGTTTTTTTCCTCTTGATGTACACGGATATTATGATGATGGTTTCGAGCCAAAAGCAGTGGTAACAACATAGAATACATAGACTGCTGCATGTAACACATATCGTAAAATTCTTAACAGCTGTTGGTGATCATTTTCGAGAAAGGATTTGTAAGTTGGCATTCACCTCCACTCACTAAATAAGTACCAAAACAGTGAAGTAATGCACGTTGTAACTATCCCAGATTGGTGTTCTGAGCAGCTCAACTAAAGACGCGAACCGATGGAATCTTAGAAAATTAAAATTGCGTGTCACGGCCTGACAACTGCTCTGCGGTGTCTAATTAGTTAAAATTCTTGTGCTTCTTCTTCGAATGGCTGCAGTTTCAGATATTACGACAAGAGAAAAACGATACTGAAAATTAGTAACGAAGTCACGTCAATGCGGATCTGTGCCACGTCGAAATGTTGCTTGTCTCGCACAAAAACCTGAAAAATGAAACGAATAGTACAGTGATTATTAACATAAATATGTGGACTGGTATTGTAGTACAGTATTTAAACACATTTTAAATGAAAATAAGTTCATTATAGTGGAAATTATTCAGAGCTACAAAATTGTTCAAATGGCTCTGAGTACTATGAGACTTAACTGCTGAGGTCATCAGTCCCCTAGAACTTAGAACTACTTAAACCTAACTAACTAAGGACGTCAGACACGTAGAAGGCAAAAGGGAACAGCCAGGCATCTCCTAGCTGCCCCTGGAAAAGATGAAGGCCACGCCCTCATTTGTTTGTACAGATAGTATAAATAATGGCATATGGACGCTTTTGTTCTCAATCAAAATCTCAATTACATGTTCCTTTGCACAAGCATAGAAAAAATTTTACACAAAAAATAAGTTTTGATGAAGGGGCCTTACAGTTTACAACAGTAATAATCAGAAAATCTACATTGGCCGTAAAATATAACAGCCGCTGCCTGTCGCTGTTACAGAGGCAGGTGGCTGTCAGCTGCAGAGAGTGCGGCCAGAGCCGGGCTGCACCTGAGCGGGAGGCGGCCCCACCCCCACCGTCACACCCGCCCCCACCTCCCGCGAGGCCTCTTCACCGCCGCCCCGGACACCGCCTCCGGCCGCTGCTGCGGCCATGAACTGCTCTCTCAGCCTCAACTCTTGCTGGACGCACGATGTGGTCGCCGCCAACGGATCAGACTCCAGTAAGTACAAGGATGGAAATACTTTTCCAATACTGAGAGCAGTACTTACTTGGCACATGATAAGAACGCGTTAGGAAAAGCTGGAGGACGGGATCAAACCGGACGAGAGCCTCAGGAAAAAAACAATTGGCCAGCACGAGTAGGATTCGCGCTCTGAGCTTTCTCTACAAACTTAATTGTATGTATAGACAGTTCATCAATCCTGGGAATTTAGAGTCTAGACGATTTCGGCCCGTTATCGTCATTGATACTGGAAAGGTATGGATCCTGGGAATTCCAGAGTTTTCGAAGATGTTTAATTTTAAATAAAATGTCGTATCAAATCTAATTCAGCCGTTTAAACTTCCAGTTGTTATTTTATTTGAACAGCCAGTTTCAGCGCTACATTGCGCCTTCTTCAGGCTCCCTGACCGACGCATAGGTCCCTTGCCAACTTCTGTTCAGTCAGCAGGGGATGATGGACGGGATCGCTGTGTCAAAAATCTACTCGTAGCAGTCACTGGACGCTGGCACTTGTTTTGAGTGGACCAGAGGTGAGATTCTTCCTACACCTACGGTCAGGGGGCCTGAAGACGGCTTAATGTAACTGATTGCTCAAATAAAATAACAATTGAAAATTTAGCCGGATGAAGGTGTTTTTGTTCGACATTTTATACTGAACAGCCGAGGTCCTGACAAATAAAATTTTTTTCGTGTGATATAATTACAAAAGCACAAATTTCTCACCTTTTCCTTTACATGTACTGTGAAACCTTGCTTCTGGGAGCTTTTATGATTCTAGGTCAACGGGAAGTACACAAAAGGTTTTATTGAGTGAGTTGGCGACTATCAAATTACGTGACATAAATATCCCAATCTTTTGTTTACGTAGACTTATAAGCTTACATACACTACCCCGCCAAGGGAGCATACATCTTAGTGTGAAACACAAACTTCAATTTCATACGCCTACCCATTATTCGAAAAAAGAGGCCTTAACACCGACGGACAGACATACTGTCATATAACAAATAACAAAAAATCTTTGCGTTATATAATTGAAAATTAACAATTTTCGAATTTTTTCCTTTAGTTGTACGGCGAAACCTTGCTTGTCGCCAAATTTCATGATTATAGGTCAACAGGATCCATAACGTAGGTTGGGTTTTGGGATGATAATGCCCACGTTATGTTAAGGTAAGAATGAATCATTCAAAACCTGTCTGTTAAATGAAAACTCTGAGATGATTTCAATCGGCTGTTTCTTCTCATTTAGAATTTAGTTGCAGTAGCAAGTCCATAAGCTTTGTCGAAGCTCTTATACCTATAATTGAATTCAACTAACATTTTTGCAAGTTCAACATATTTCACTGCCATTTTAAAAAACATTGAGACATTTGGGACACAAAACTAACAAAACCTCTTTGCGAATGAATTTCTTATACCTTCACAACTTCATATCCCATACAAAGAGGAAAGTGCTTGTTGTGTCAAACAATATATTAACAGTGACCTAGTAAATGAGCCACGATTTTCAAGCTTGTTACTGTCGTCCTTGGTGTCGCTGATAATCAAATGGAATAACTACGAAGGTGTGGGCTTGTTCATAGTTCGTTGTTTAGGCTATACAGATATATCATCAGCAGTTTATGTAGGCTACACTGTAAATTATATTTGATATTGTAGCAGAACGTGGCAAATATGAGTATGTTCGTAGCGGAAGTAAGTTATATTTGGCTGGCAACTCTGTTATTATATCACAGTTTGAAATTCAGGTGAGTTGCTCTACTGAGAATACCGTTCATACATTTACTCAACAAATATTACAAGCCTTAAAGAATATAATATCGCGTTTCGTATTTTTGTAATTTTCCCAAGACATTTGATTGCGTAGATCAGGGTATTCTCTTAGAGGAACTTAAGTTTTATGGAACAGGTGGCTTTACACACAGCTACTTTGAATAATACTTAACAATAAGAATGCCAAAGATGTGCTGACCCATTCAAACACTGTTGAAAGGAGGCCACATTTTAGTGACATTGAGGGAGCGCGCGGGGGGGGGGGGGGGGTATGAATCACAAAGGGAGTCCCCTACAAGTTCAGTTTTAGTCCACTCCTACTCCTTATAAGTGTGAATGACATTCCACTTAACATTCATCAAGGAGTCTTGATACTTTTTGCAGACGATACTTAGTTGTAATAATCTGATCAGTGAAAATGCAACAGAAGCGTTTGTTAATGATGTTTGTCAAAGGATTATTAAGTGGTTCTCTGAGAAGGGATTTTCCCTAATTTTTGAAAAAAAATACGTTAGATAGAATTCCGTTCGACAGAAAGAGACATACCAACAATTGATTTAACACACGAACAGGAGTCAGTAAATAGGATTGAATACTCACAATTCTTGGGTGTACACACTGATGCAAACGCCAATCAGCACGTTACTTGGTTGCTCAAACAATTAAGTTCAGCTACTTTGGCTCTTCGTATCATTGCTAGTCTTGGAAACAAACGAATCAACCTCCTGAGATATATTTCACGTTTCTACTCAATTATGTATTATGGAATAATTTTTAGTGTAACTCGTAACTTAGAAAGAAAGTATTGATTACACAGAAGCGAGCAGTAAGAACAACATTTGATATTCACCAGTGGACGACATGTAGGCTCCCCTTCAAGGAGTTAGGCATTTTAATTGCACCGCACAATACATATTTTGCCAAACGAAATTAATCATAGATAATCTGTCAGAGGAAAGAAGTGACTTTCATTACCCATTATTAAAGCTTTCAAATGCTTGGAGAGGAGTTCATTGTGCAGCAATAAAATTTTTTTATTATTAGCATATTTTTCAAATGTCTTACAGACTGCAAACCACGTTCTACAATAAGGTTTATTTAAAAACTGACAACCTCTATAAGGAAAACAGTTTAAGTATGATTACACGATAGTGCTAACTGCTTAAACGTTCATTACGTTAACACATATTACATATCCTTATTCTGCAAATCGACTCGTTGCATATTATTTCGATAGCAGAATCATTCAAATGATCACTAGAACAGGTAACTAACCAAATAAGTAATCAATCGAAATGACTCTTCCACTGACTGATGTGTCGGAAGAACAAATTAAAAACAACTGCACAAGAAGGTAAGAAAAAGATGTTTTTTAATCGTTCTCAACTGAGGCTATTTATTCATTTTTAGTAAAAAAGAGAAATAGAATCATGTTCACTAAAAATGGTGAATATTCAGTAGGAGATATCATAAACAAAAAATAAAAGCAGAATATATTAATATATTATCTTACATCTGGTGATGTTGAAATGAATTAACATTTCAACAAAGTGGACAGAATTAATGCCCATTTGTCTTGACCACCCTGAATAACTATTTGTCCAGACGCAAATTACAAAGTGTTCCAAGAAAATGTTCTTTAGCCGTCAGGAGGACATAAATCAGTATGATTGCCTTCGTTGTAGCTTTGTTTTTTTACAAATAACTATTCAAAAATTATCACAGTGTACCAGTCACTGAAACACAACGTTATTAATTACATGACAGAACATCGACTTTGAGCTCGGGATCACAAACTCGTTCACTTGCAGGAGTTGTCAGAAAACAAATGAAAACCAAATGAAAACATAACACAAAATTGACTTTTAATCTCCTGTATTCGATCAGGAGTAGAACATTCAAAGGTGCTCAATGTGGTGACTCTGGACACCGATACACTGGTGCACTCTTTGAATGAAAGAATTTTTTACTGCTGAAAAGAATTACAAAAAAATGGTTCAAATGGCTCTGAGCACTATGGGACTCAACTGCTGAGGTCATTAGTCCCCTAGAACTTAGAACTAGTTAAACCTAACTAACCTAAGGACATCACAAACATCCATGCCCGAGGCAGGATTCGAACCTGCGACCGTAGCGGTCTTGCGGTTCCAGACTGCAGCGCCTTTAACCGCACGGCCACTTCGGCCGGCAAAGAATTACAAGCAAGCACGTAACGTTCCTGCATTTCCTCTTGAGTTTATGGAATATCACGACAGACAACGTCTTTAATGTATACGCAAAGAAAAAAGTCCAGAGGATTTAAATCAGGAGACCTAGCAGGCCAAGTGACTGTTCCTCCTCGAACAATCTATCTTGAAAGATACCTTCGGTTCAGAACAAGACATGCACGCAAGGCGTTATGTGCTGGACATCCATCGTGTTGATACCACATAAGAATTCTGGTTCTTACTGGCACTTCATGCCGTGTAGACTACCTTTGATGAAATAAGGGCCAATAATTGTAGTACACCCGACGTTAACTCTGCGTTGATGCTGACAGAACTGTACACGATTCTGAAAATCATTCCCAAGCAATTCTTGATGTAGGTGTACATGGTAAGGATGGAACCGGTGACGTGTGAGAATACGATGTACACTGGTGTTAGGAATGCCAGTCTTGTATTCAAGCTGTCGTGTGCTCCTCGCACGTGGATTCATAGCAACGGAAGCGAGAACAGTAACTTCGGCAGCTTCGTCTGTGCTAATGCTACGACGATGCGTTGTCGTGAGTTGAAACGTCCCGTTTTCTGAAGCGTCGCAACAAGACGAGAAAACATCCGTCGGGATGGTGGGTTCTTGGCAGGATATCGCTCTCTGTACAGTTCGGCTGCCTGCGTAGCATTTCGCCTACGTTCAACAACAACAATAAAAAGAAACGTTTCGTCCATGCAGTTTGTAGGAAGGACAGCCTTTACTGTATGCCTGCTCTACACAATAGTATTTAAAAGGACTAAACTACCCTACCAAATGTACCCGTACATAAGAAAACAGTATTGCAATTACTGTTCTGCTACCTCATATTCCCCATAGATGAGTAACGTTTCTATCTTCACTTCGTTGGTGTACATTCTACTGGCACAACTCTTCAAGTGACGATTGTTGACGGAATGACGGGTGTGCATTCTACTTATGTTTACATTTGTCCTCTGTCAACGTCAGCACGTGGATGTGTTCCATTACGCCGAGTACCTGCACTAAGCGCTGGGAGCGTCAAAGTCAATGTCGTGTTATGTAATTAACATCGTTGTGTTTCAGTGAATGGTACACTGTGATATACTTTTGAATAAGTTTTTAGGAGAGGAAATATAGTACCAAATAAAAAATACAGGTGGCCATTTAAAAAAGTCGTACCGCTGTTCATATGTTTGTAAAAAACAAAGCAACAACGAATGCAATCATGCTAATAGATGTCCGTCTGACGGCTAAAGAACATTTGCTGTAAACATTTTGTAATTTGCATCTGGACAAACAGTTATTTAGGATGGTCAGGATAAATGGGACACCCTGTATATGTATGGTGAACATTAATAAAACCGACAAACTGCAGCGACGGATTCCTGACTGGAAATGGAGGAAAAAAGGTCCTATGAACATGTGTCCGCAAATGCATCGTTGCCATGCTAGATGGCGCTGACAAATGACAGTTCCTCTGATTATACACCGTATGTTCCTTGTGTTTTGCAGGCTCTGTGATTGATGCAGCGTACTGTAAGCAGCAGAATAGTCTGGTATTCATGACTGCAACAAGCCGAGATGGTGTCTGTGTACAGCCAAGCAGGTGGAAATAGCTGAGAGGAAACACAGCTGTACTAAAATAACTACTCTCACGGACACCAACCACACCACACAACATTTCAAGCCCTTTTTTGGCGTTTGTGTTATCATATAAACTCCCTACATGGGCTTGATGTATCGTATGATGTGGCTGGAGTCTATGGTGGTATTTGTTTTGCTATAAACATGCTTCATCTCGAAAACACCAGAAATGACAGTTTTATTCAAAGACGATAATTACATTGAAGTGATCGCGATTCAGGATAACCTCCTGGACATTACAAAATGCAAAACATGATTCTTAAAAGGGTACGCGATAACCACGGACGACAGTTCATGCTCTGCAAGATGTTCCGAATCTGGCCACAATGTGGCTAAGGACTTCTTGGTGGCTGGAGGTTCCATTCGTACAGCAGCGCCGTTGAAAACTGCTGGTCGGCCGTTGCTGCCAGTGGAGGTGATGCGGTACGTCTTGCTAACACATCCCACATTTCCTCGATGGAATTTAAATCGGGGTAATGGGCAGACCAGTCTATTCGCCGAGTTTCAGTAGTTCCTCCCACCTATACTGTTAGATGCGATCGCCCACTGTCATTCATATGATCTTGTTCGATAATGGTGGGCATGTCCTCACATGGCGGGACGTGGGAATACATGATGCACCCAGAACATGGTCGTTCTGTAGGTCCAGATGTTATGGTGTGGGGAGATACGATGTTGCTTGGTCATATTGATCTTCATATCTGTGAACACGGTAGAGTCACCAGGCAACGTTATTGTATCACTGTACAGCTTCACCATGTGCATCTTTTCGGAGATGAATCCGACGTTGACCTCATTTTTATGTATGACAGTGCGTCGAACGGTGTAGCGGGAGGAGACACAGGAACAAGAGGCTATTCGGCAAATGTACTGACCTGCCCGTCCTCCCAAGTTAAATCGCACCGAACAAATATAAGGTGCATTGGGAAGACGTATTGCAGCACCTTCACTGCTCCACTGATCATCCAGCAGTCACCAGCCGCGCTTATGGAGGAATACATGGACCTACCACAAG
Organism: Schistocerca nitens; assembly: GCF_023898315.1. Classification (NCBI taxonomy): domain Eukaryota; kingdom Metazoa; phylum Arthropoda; class Insecta; order Orthoptera; family Acrididae; genus Schistocerca; species Schistocerca nitens. Next base: position 180,434,727 of record NC_064622.1, on the reverse strand, counting down.
AACCCCTTACCTACCTCGTGGCCAGAGTGGAAGCATTGTCGGCCGTCGTGATCACATACCGTATTAAGAACCATGTCCCACCTTTTTAAATGTACAGGGGACCATCATAAATCAAGGCGACTTCTTTTTAATTATTGTCATCGAATAAAAGTGCCACTTCTGTTCGTATCTTTGCGTATTGCTTTCACTTATATGTTATATTGTACCAGTTATATCGACATGTGTTTCAAATTACATCGGGTTATGTTATGGAGTCCCGTACCTAAAGATTGTAAAGTTCTCAAGTCACACCAATACCCAAAAAGGGAAAAAGGAGTAACCCGCTGACTTACAGGCCCATATCACTAACGGCGCCGGCCTGAGTGGCCGAGCGGTTCTAGGCACTACAGTCTGGAACCGCGGGACCGCTACGGTCGCAGGTTCGAATCCTGCCTCGGGCATGGATGTGTGTGATGTCCTTAGGTTAGTTAGGTTTAATTAGTTTTGATGACCTCAGAAGTTAAGTCGCATAGTGCTCAGAGCCATTTGAACCATCACTAACGTCGATTTGCAGTTGGGTTTTGGAACATTTACTGAATTCGAACATTATGAAGTACCTCGAAGAAAACGATTTATTGACACACAGTCAGCACGGATTCAGAAAATATCGTTCTTGCCGAATACAACTAGGTCTTTATACTCATGAAGTAATGAGTGCTATCGACAGAGGATGTCAAATTGACTCCAATTTTTTTGATTTTCAGAAGGCTTTCCTCACAAGCGTCTTCTAACCAAACTGTGTGCCTATGGAATATCGCCTCAGTTGTGCGACTGGATTCGTGATTTCCTGTCATAAGGGTCACAGTTCGTAGTAATAGGCGGAAACTCATCGAGTAAAACAAAAGTAATATCCGGCATTCCCCAAGGAAGACACTGGACTCGCATTCGGGAGGACGACGGTTCAATCCCGCGTCCGGCCATCCTGATTTAGGTTTTCCGTGATTTTCCTAAATCGCTCCAGGCAAATGCCGGAATGGTTCCTTTGAAAGGGCACGGCCGACTTCCTTCCCCGTTCTTCCCTAATCCAATGAGACCGATGACCACGCTGTCTGGTCTGCTTCCCCAAACAACCCAACCAACCCCAAGGAAGTGTTATAAGGCCCTCTATTGTTCCTGATTAACGACATAGGATACAATCTGAGTAGCTCTCTTAGATTATTTGCAGATGATACTGTCATTTACTGTCTCTTAAAGTGATCAGATGACCAAAATAAATTGCAAAATGGTTTAGATAAGGTATCTGTGTGGTGCGGAAAGTGGAAATTGACCCCGAATAAAGAACAGTGTGAGTCACATGAGTACTAAAATAAATCAGCTAATTTTCGATTGCGAAATAAGTCACACCATCTGAAGGCTGTAAATTCAACTAAATACTTAGGATTACAATTAAAAATAACCTAAGCTGGAACGATCACATAGATAATGTTGTGGGTAGAGCAAACCAAAGACTGCTATTCATTGGCAGAACACTTAGAATGTGCAACAGATCTACTTAAGAGACTGTATACACTACACTTGTCCGCTCTATTCTGGAGTACTGCTGTGCGGTGTGGGATCCGTATGAGGTGGGACTAGCCGGCCGAAGTGGCCGTGCGGTTAAAGGCGCTGCAGTCTGGAACCGCAAGACCGCTACGGTCGCAGGTTCGAATCCTGCCTCGGGCATGGATGTTTGTGATGTCCTTAGGTTAGTTAGGTTTAACTAGTTCTAAGTTCTAGGGGACTAATGACCTCAGCAGTTGAGTCCCATAGTGCTCAGAACCATTTTTTTGAGGTGGGACTGACGGATGATATTGAAAAATTTCAAGGAAGGGCGGCTCGTTTTGTATTATCGCGAAATGGGGGAGACAGTGCCACAGACATGATACGTGAATTGGAGTGGCAGTCATTAAAACAAAGCCGTTTTTCGTTGCGACGGGATCTTCCCACGAAATTTCAATCACCAGTTTTCTCCTCCGAGTGCGAAAACATTCTATTGGCACCCACCTACATAGAGAGAAACGATCATCACGATAAAATGAGAGAAAATAGGGCTCGCACAGAAAAATTTAAGTTCTCATTTTTCCTTCGCACCGTTTGAAAGTGGAACGGTGGTGAGACTACTTGAAGGTGGTTCATTGAACCCTCTATCAGGCACTTTATTGTGAATAGCAGAGCAATCACGTAGATGTAGATGTAGATGATCATGCGAAGTTTACTTTTCTCCTAAAGCTTTTGCACACCATAGTATTAATTTAAGTAATATTTTCAGCAATGGTTAATTTTTATGAAACCTACTTACAAAGCAATAAAATTAGCTAAATCTGAATTGGAAAAAGCGAGATTTGCGGCGCATTGCGCGAGGGGGAGAGGGGCGGGGAGGGGTCTGTTTTATGGCTATTCCTGGGGCACAAGAACACCGCAGTCTGGCTATGCATGTAAACGACACAGACACGTCGGAAACGTTCTCTCCACTCACCATGCGTCGTTCACAGCTGTGTCACTTATGCAGAACGTATCGCACTGCCATAGATCTGTTGACAGCACGCAACTTGAGGGAAAGGTATACCGTTACAGGTTTCCTGGTTTGTTTGGCTACTGGATAAGTTCATTTAAATACTTTTTCTGTTGGTAAGCGATGGTCAAATTTATCATTTTTCAAGTCAACATCTCTTTTACTCAACACATACTGTTTGTACAGGGATGAAATATGCTTCGTTAGAAAGGTTTTTTAATCAGCTTCTAACTTTGAATTGAAAGGTTTTTCTAAGCTGAGTCTGACATTAAATACCACTTTTATGCTAAAACTTACTATTTTTGAAAAATTTTGAAATAAAAGGCAAAAGGATATCAGGATGCCCAGCTTCATACCTGTTTTAACGAAGCTAACCTATTAATTACTAATAAGAGACTTTCTTTTCATATTATCTTATTACAAAGATCATTTTATTTTTTAAAAGTACTTAGCAAATGGATAATTTGTATGCAGCATTGCCACTGATAGTAACCGTGGCACCTGCGGTAGTCTATTCTCTCTGCTCGTCGTACTAGCTGACTTCCCTAAATGGACATACTTTCTAAAACAAACATATTTATAATAGCCGCCTTGAATTGCCGGTTTACCAATTGCTACTGTGACCTAACGTGCTTACTGTAACTGAAAATGTTTGTCGAGTTAAATTTGTAAGTTATTTGGCCCTTCTGATAGTCCCTGCCCTCTACTCGTCGTACAAGCCGGCGTAAACATTCTGAATGCAAAAGACATTTTTGGACACATGGAAATTTATACAAAAGGATGTATCATATATTCATGATTATTATTTCACTTCGTTCGGTTCATTTTTAAATATGTTTCCTCTTCTTTCCCGCAACTACCCTTATCCCAGCGACTATACTTATTCTAAATATTGTCATTACATATTATATTCTAAATATTGTTATTATGAAACTGCGAAAGTTTCGAACGGGTCCCCAGGTTCATTTTATTTGTCACACAAACTAAGCCACCCCCTGAAGTCAGGACGTTCTGGCAGTCTCTGTTATCAAATGCTGGCCAATCAGATGTGACAAAAGGCAACGCTTTTATAGAAGAGAGTGCTCTGAACGGCCAATGGGAGTCGAGAAAACGTATTTGTCTGTCGTTTCGCCTGATCAAACATGCGCTTACCTCGTGATTACTACGCTATATGTGCCGCCCAACTTAGTTTATCGGATATCGTGCAACATTACAAGGTTCTATATACCGAATTATTTGCGTCGAATAACTGTCTCCCAACAATCCAACGTCATGACTGGCATTTTTTTCACATCTCATCATAACGCCATTTGGCAAAAAACAAATCAACATGAACAACCAAAAGGTTGAACGCAAAATTTACTCCTTACACTTTCGATGCAGCAACATAACGAGAGTGGATCCATCTGGTAGCGGAAAATGAAAAACAAGCGTCTCCGCAACTGGGGAAATTAGGTGTTGCGGAACTGTTACTCAGCACAGTCCAATCCCGATCTCTCTCCATGGTTCAATAATTTCATACATTCCACTATCTTTCTATTTTATCCCTCGCCAGTACATTCACTTCTTACTTTTTTTCTTCTTATTCTTCCGTTCCTACTTCTTCTTATTCCTACTACGCTATCCCTCATTCTGGTCCCTTTTTTGCCCTTCTGTCTTCCCCACTTTTTCGCCTGTTACAGAAATGTTTTTTTTTCTTTTTTTGTTGCGGAAACGGCTTCCATGGCAAGCGCACCGACTGCCATATCCTAGCTACGCCATTGAAGTCGGCATTTTTTGTACAGACCTACAGAAGTTGAACAAACTTCCTTAAACACCAAAAACACAATCAATTACCATGCCTAATACGGTGAAGGAAACGCGACATCATTCGAAACGACTTCGAGTCGTTTCGGAATGGATACATTCAGGTCCTCTAATATTTTCATAGTAATGTTTTACCCTTCTTCCTCCAAAACAGTGCCAATATCAGGTAATGAAAATGTTGGTGGATGGCGATTACGCATCCTTTTCTCCAAAATAGACCGAAAAAGGTTAAAAAATATTGGGATCTGGTGACTGTGATGGTCAGTGGTAGTAAAACAACTCAACCTTCTGCTCTCAAAAGCATCCTGGACGAAGCGAATTGTAACAACACGGGCCCTGCCTCCTTGAAACACAGTATCAACATTCGCGAACAAGCATTGCATCCTGACATAGGCCTGAAGGCCCAAAGTAGTTATAATATCCTTGGCAGTAGTACGAACTTGCTCAGTAACCATGAGATCCATGGAATACCACGAAATAGACTGTCCAAATCGTCACCAAACCCCTGCCATCTTTCACTCCAGGGATGTAAACTCGGCCAGAAGTTCGCAACACGCCAAAGTACAGGTTTTAAGGCTTCGGCACCACGTTTTCTTGTTACTGACATTTCCATCACCCATGAGTGGTTCTGGAATTTCAGCTCGCCTCCAATTCCTTTCTAATAGAATTCCCTTTGTATTGTTTTGGGCAATTACTTTTGCAAGAGTCGTCCTTTTATTTTTCGTCAAAATCCTCTATAGTGGCCTCTACAATGCGTTGTGACTTAACGGATGACGTTCTTCTTTTCACTTTCACAGTATGCAGCATAAGTTTCCGACATGGAAGACGAAATATTTCGGCTACTTTAGTTACAGATGCACCTACGGTACGAGGACCATCAGTTTTCCCACCTTCGAATGCACTTAGCCCCGACATAATGCATCCAGATCTGCCCAGACCACGACTGTATTTGCAAATGTATTGAACACATTTCACAAGCGCTATTAGTCGTCAAAAGCAACAGTGTCATCTGCAAGCTTGTCTATCATCTGCATTTTGTTCGACTTTTCTCTCTGTCTTTCCATATTTTTCTCCAACCCGCGTATGCAAAAACGTGTGTGAGAGTGTGTGTGTGTGTGTATGTGTGTGTTCGGAGTTTATGGACTGTCAACGGCGAGGTTATCAGCACCCAGTATACGTGAGAACTTCGTTTACTATGTCTCCGTTCGCCCATCTTCCGATATCAAGGGCCGCCAGCTATTACTCTACCTTTATGTAGTAGGGATGACACCTTCAACTGTCTTCTCATTACCAAAGAGAGTCCTGAAGATTGTTAGTTTAACATCGAAACTGTCTGCAAGTGAAAGAAGACCTGTAAATAGAGCCGAAGGTGCAGTCCCTACTACCTAAATATCTTTTACTACGTCGATATTTGCTGAGGACGGATAACAGTAACGTTATATTTACTATTCAGAGTCGTGCCCATGAGGAATTAGAACCTGATACCTCCGCCTCTCAAGGTAGCGACGCCAGCACGAGTTCAGTGTTTCCCCCAGCATCGCCAACTGACGGCTATCTACAGGCGATCCAGTCGCTTCGGTAGAGTTTGAGGACTACCTTGGAACAAGGCAGCCTGCTATTGCTTGGTCAGGTGACTGAATCTCAACAGCGGCTGTTTGTCATCCCACCTCGAACAAACACCACCGCACAGCGCTTGTTGACACAGTTGCTGCTGCTTGTCTGCCGCGACCACCAGTTTCACGGGGATGCGGCAGGTGCCTCTGAACTTTCGCTAGCTTTGTGTACCCATCTCAGGTCTCGGCCACGCAGACTCCAATATCTGGCGGTTTGGCGCCGAGAGCGCAAAATACAGAGTGGTAGATCGCTGTACCTGACGCTTAAGAGCCGTACCTTTCTTTCAACAATTCTCTTTCTTCCGTTTTACCTCTCTCTCTCTCTCTCTCTCTCTCTCTCTCTTTGTTTCTCTCTCTCTCTCTCTTTGTTTCTCTCTATCTGGCTACCTCTCTGTATCTCTCTCATGACACCACGTGATGAATGAAAATATAAATTAAATACATCAAGCTACACTTGTTATATAATTTTTGTACATTATGCATAATTATTTCACATTTCATACAAAGTCTTACAGAACATAAAAATAAGTCCCAGATCCAAGTAACAGGATTGAGCTGTCTCCCTACATCAAACGTCTGCTCCAGAAAGAGAGACCATGCCATAAAACTGATGACAGCACAGATAAATACACTGCGCAACACAATTAAAGGACCACTTCTTCTAAACTCCGTCATCCTCTCCCATTATGACCCATAACTTTGAAATTTGTCTCGATGGTGTCTACAACCTTGCTCTGTAACGGTGCAAAAGCGTGAAACTCTGCGACTCCAACCCCGGGCACGGTGACGCTTCAAACAGCAAGATTTCGACACAAGCGGACAAAATCCTAGAGTTCAGAAGGTCATGTGAGGTGTAAGGTGGATTAATGATATCACATGGGAACCAAATTTCACCACAATTCTACGCAAACCCACTGTGGACCAGTCACGTGATAGGAAGGTCGTCGCACCCCCTCTTACACTAGGCGAAGGCCTCAAAGAGGAGGTTTGTAGCTCAACTGGCACACCTGTAACGCTGCAGAATAGATTAGCATTAATGTAGCTTAAGAGATTAGATTAACCTTGCCCACAGAATTGTGCCGGTCACTAATCAAGTAGAAGCTGCATTTGTTATAGTATCACCGCTTGCTTTGACGCCTCTGCTATGGACGTCACAACCGCGACGCCCAACGTCGAAGTCAACCGGTTCTCTTATGGGAGACATACCACCACTCAGAATTGACAATCATAATGGCTGACAGTAGCAAAGTCTAACAAGAGTAGGGATTGCAGCGATTTTAAGTAACTCTGCCAGCCCAGTGCCAGGGGCACGTCCACAGGGTTGGGTTGGGTTGTTTTGGGGGAAGAGACCAAACAGCGAGGTCATCGGTCTCATCGGATTAGGGAAGGACAGGGAAGGAAGTCGGCCGTGCCCTTTCAAAGGAACCATCCCGGCATTTGCCTGGAGCGATTTAGGGAAATTACGAAAACCTAAATCAGGATGGCCGGACGCGGAATTTTTTTATTTTCTTGTTTTATTCAGAAAATTGTACACTATCACAAATCACTTTTTTTTTAGGAAGGTCATGATGGCGTGGTACACGCTGCACTAGCAGTGGGGTCTCTTCAGTGCGTCGAGGCCCAAACCCCTCCCACCCCTTTTTTCATGTCCCCTGTTGGGTCATAGCACTTAAGTGTGCAGAAATCTTAACACAAAACTCCCATTCTCCGATGTAACAAAGACTACTCAGATACCGGGGCGGACACATTGATCGATAATACTCCGTGAAGACAAAAGTCATGGCATACTTCCTAATATTGTGTCGAAACTCCTTTTGCCCGGCCTAGTGCAGCAACTCGACATGGCGTCGACCTAAGTCAGCGTAGGAATATTGAGCCTTGCTGCCTCTATAGCCGCCCAGAATTGCGAAAGTGCTGCCAGTGCAGGATATTGTGCGGGAAATAACCTCTCGATTACGTCCCATAAATGTTCCATGACAATCATGTTGGGCAATCTGGGTGACCAAATCATTCCCTCGAATTGTCCTGAATGCTCTGACATGGTGCATTGTCCATCGTTGTTTGGGAACATGAAGTCTATGAATGACTGCAATTGGTCTCCAAGAAGCCGAACATAACTATTTCCAGTCAGTGATCGGTTCAGCTAGACCAGGGTCCAGTCCATTCCATTTAAACACAACCCACACCATTATGAAGCTACCACTGGCAAGCACAGTGCCTTCTTGACAAACTGGATCCATGGCTTCGTGGGGTCCGCGCCACACTAGGCTCCTACCGCCAGCTCTTACCAACTGAAATCGGGATCCGTGTGACTAGGTAACGGTTTTCCAGTGGTCTAGGGTCCAGCCGCTATGGTAACGAACGCAGGAGATGCGCTGCAGGCGCTGGCGTCGGTCGTCTGCTGCTACAGCCCATTGACGTCAAATTTCGCTGCACTGTTGTAACGGATATGTTCGTCGTATGTCCCACATTGATTTCTTGTGGTTATTTGACGCATTGTTGTTCATCTGTTAGCACTGACAAATCTCCTCAAAAACCGCTGCTCTCGGTCGTGAAGTGGTGAGAGGTCATGGCCGAAATTTAATATTATTGACACATTGTTGACACTGACACTGACTCAGTTCCCTAACGATTTCCGAAAAAGAATGTTCCGTGCGTCTTGCTCCAACTACCATTTCGCGTTCAAAGTCTGAATTGCCACGGTGCGGCCAGAATCACTTTGGTAACCTTATCACGTCAATCACATGAATAAAAATGACAGCGCCGCCAATACACTAACCTTCTATACCTTGCGTATGCGATACTACGGTCATCATTATAAGAGCATAGCCCTACCCCATGTCATTTGTCACCTCAGTATAAGTATTACAGTGATGGACATATATCATATGCTGACACTTTTACAGACAGTCCATAAAATCAGCTAACAACGTCGTAGCATTTTAAATGAAATGGTCTTCTATGTCGTTCCTGAAAGTTGTATAAACACCGCGAAAACATTTTACATTTTTGCAGCCGCTAAAAATCATTCAGACGCGAACAGACACAACCACAACCATACCAGGAGGAACACAATACGACAAATACCAAACAGTACAAATTTTAAACTCGTGTAACAGTACCAGTTCATCATGTACTTCATGTTGGAAGAAACAAAATACTCTGATAACCACGATGGTCGTACAAAGTGTTTACCATTCATTTGCTGTTCATTACGAGCGAAGAGTACAGCGAAAGATTGTAAACCCACACAATAACGTTTAACTTAATGTGAAAAATGGCAGTTAAAATTATCTTGTGGTTAATCTATAAAGGGGTGCAAGGTTGCATTGAGTTCCTTATCATTCCCGTGGCATTTACTGCCTCCTCAAGACTTTCCCATGAGTTATGTTTTCAGCTATAAACATCCTTGTTGCTCCTGCATATTTTCTCTTCTCAACTACCAAAATTCCATCACACTGTCGTTTCGATATTTTCTTGTCTCTTGGCATCCATCTATCTGACTACATGAAATCACCATCTCCATTTCGTTAAAGTCTATTTCCGGGTCAATAGTTTTTTCCCTGTCGTTCTTAGTAATTTCCGAATTGCGTATCTCCACTGTACACTGAGTAACCCTCAATTTGCTTAGTGGTTTTCTAATTGCAATTCTCTGTCTCACTGCTGGAAGTCAAAAGTGGCGAAATAACGTGATCATAAATTTCTCGGTCCAGAAGAAACTGTACTGTATACCAATGGCGTACAGACTTGCTTGTAACGCGGACCGCAAACCCTCCAATGTGACTACGTAGAGGCTGAAAGTTATAAATATCATGCAGTGAGGCTAGTTAATATTCCGAACTGGCATTACCCTACCCTAATACCAATTAGACTGCGCTCAAAATAACTAAGTTCTACAATGGCTATGGCTCGCTGTCTAGATTTTGGGGAGGGAGACAGGCGGGGGGGGGGGGGGGGGGCGGCAGCTGATGTAAGATGAGTAAAAAATAAGGAAAAATTACAAGAAAGAACCGTGAGGGGCGGACCGCCATCACATTGGCTGTCCGCATGGACCAGCGGGCCGATATCTGTGCATCCCTGCTGTACACTCACTCCGACAAGACTCAGAAATAGTATCTCATATCAAGACGGCTGAAATATTATTGGAACTGATTTTAGGATTCTGCAGCAAACCCGTAATCGCGAGTCGAGCCTGAACGCAGTGCCGAAAAAAACAGTTACGAATTTAAGTATGTTTCCTTCATATTTTTTTCAAAAATTTCATGTACGTATGAGTAAAAATGAACAGGTGAGTAATATTTTAGGTGTAACATAGAAACGGGGTATCGTTTTTGAGAATTGATGTCCAATTGCACAACGTTTTACTTACTCGCCTCGACTAACCTCAAATAAAAACATTGTTTTGCGTTACCGTAAGTGCTGTATAATGCCGGCCGTTTTGAGTGCGATAATCCCGACCGTCCGTAATCACCCCTACAAAATTAATCACTTCTGCTTCAGATGCTACGAAAACGGAGATCAAATACAAATTAGACGTCTTAGAGAAAGCCATTAAGGACGTCAAGAGCAAAACACGTTCATCAGGAGAAGCAGCTGCTACTTACTCCGTTCCAAACAATACTATACAAGGTCATCTCATGAAAGAATTTATACGTGAACCAAAACCTGGACATAAGGCTATATTCTCTGAAGAACAACAAAGAGAATTAGAACAACCAATCTTAAAATGCAGTAAAGTATTTTATGGGTTTACCATAGAGACTGTTCGGAAAATAGGTTTCAAATTTCCTGAAGTAAGTAATTTGAAGCATAATTTTGACAAAATATCGCAAATGGCAGAAAAAAGACTGGTTCTACGCATTGAAACAAAGGCATGCTAGTATATCGTTACGGAAAACTGAGTCCACTTCCGTCAATAGAATTACAGCTTTTAATGATACGGAAGTGAAAATGTTTTTAACGACATGCAAGCTTTGCAAAAAAAATAGCAATCTGATGCTAAACGCATGTACAATGTTGAAAAGACAGACATTTCGATTACCAAAAGAAATTCAAGGATTTTAGCATCAAAGGGCCCGAAACAATTGGCATGGCTACAAGTGGTGAAAGGGCACTACAACAACAATTGTTTGAGCATTTAACGCTTCAGAAAGTATGTTCCTCCGTTGTTTACTTTTAAGTGGAAGTGAATGAACTCTCGGTTCTTGCGTGGAGGTAATGTTGCTGTGATGACAGCAGTTAGTGATTCGAGTTGGATCGGCGAGAACCTGTTCATAGACTGGCTACACCACTTCATCTCCTATGCTAAGTCAACTGTTGCAGAACCCGTTCTACTCATGAAAGTCTCGTTAGTCCCGCCTGCTATATTCTTTGTCACCACAACGCAATAACATTGTTATCCATCCCATCGCATGCATCACATCGTATGCAACCAGTGGAACTGACATTCTGGATCTCCCAAGGCTTCATACAACAGAGAAGGCGTCTTGTGCATGGCTTCAAATGTAGTCCGACGAATTACACAGTTTTAAGTTGTCGACTTTTTCAGGTAAGTCTTTCAATAACACCAGGAGGACAGAGAAAACAGCTAACGCTTTCCGGGCGGCCAGTATTTTGCCAATAGATGCAAGTAATGGCATCAGTGGCACCTGATGCACAGGTAGCACTGACACAAAATGTGCTAAGACCAGTGACACTTGATACGCAGATAGGCCTAGCATCGACATTAAATATGCAGCAGAGGCGCGTAACCCCTGTAGCTACTTTGGGCAAATCAGTTACACTTGACGACATTGTTGGGCCTAAAGTTCCCAAATTACTACATCCGAAACGTAGAAAAAGTCAGACAATCACATTTAGCTTTAATAACCGGTTCTCCTAAGGAAGATATTAAAAAAAAACATCAAGGACACAATAAGAAGCAAATGTCAGAATGACCGCACGTTCCACTAAAGATACGAAAGTACATTAAGATGAAGATTCGAGAAAAGGAGATACTAAGCAAGAAGACAAACGTCAGTGAAGGAGCTGGGATGGAGAATGGATATTATTACCTAATTTGTGAAGAAAAGTATGAAGATCCTCCCACTGAAGTTTGGTTAAAATGCTACAAATGTAATTTATGGGCTCACGAAAACTGCACGAGTGGTGAAACTAATCAAGAGGATTTATCTGTGACTTATGTGATGATTATACTAAGTTCCTGATTATCTCACGCACCATCCATAATTATCCAACTATCTGTATTTCGGACACCAATGTTTTTGTACTGAAAATTTATCTACGTTGGTTATGTGAGCTTAAGTAAAGTTTCAGTAGTAAATTTTATCTGGTTCTGTTTTATTTCAGTGTTCCTGTAAATTACCCCACTCTTGCCTACATCTTAACCCACCGCTCTGCAAAACGTAAGGCCGAAATAGATGACTACTCTGTGAAAATGAATAAAAGTGCGTGACCATGTTGTCAGAGGTGTCCCAGTGGCGCACAGAAAGCTGGACGTCACTTGGTGTGAGGATAGTGTGGTTCAAATGGTTCAAATGGCTCTGAGCACTATGGGACTTAACATCTGAGGTCATCAGTCCCCTACAACTTAGAACTACTTAAACCTAACTAACCTAAGGACATCACACACATCCATGCCTGAGGCAGGATTCGAACCTTCGACCGTAGCTGTCGCGCGGTTCCAGACTGAAGCGCCTAGAACCGCTCGGCCACACTGGCCGGCTAGGATAGTGTGGCTATAGCGCTAAATGGGTCTGGGCCCGCAGCACGGGGCAGTTCAAGAAAAGGAAAAAAGAAAATGCTTGTCATCCAGAGAACAGTTATAGTATACTGTGGTAGTGTTCTCCATGTTAGCATGACACGGAGATAACACTTGGATGACTTCACACGGGGAAGAATCGTCGAGAACCTGGAAGAAGGAGGCGTGACGAGTGTTATCCATGATTTTTATATTGTGCAAAGCATTGTTTCAAATGCTTGGGGCGCGTTCTGAAACACAGTCAATGCTGCCCGAAGGAGATGAGGTAGTCGACCATGGTATATGACTGCTACTTTGTCTAACAGCCAAGAAGAGTTCAAAATAAAACAGCACATACAGTTACAACTACATTTAACTGGACTACAAGACACGTAATATCATACTCCACAGTGTCATGGCGACTGCATGGGGGTCGTCTCTTTGCCCGATGATCAGTATGTTGTGCTATACTGACGTCCGCACTTTGAGGACACCGTGCGTGTTGGTGTCAAGAGGATAGGAACTAAAACAAAGAACGCGCCGAGTGGCCGCGCGGTTTATGGCGCAATGTCACGGATTGAGAGGTCCGTCCCGCCGTCGGTTCGAGTTCTCCATCGGACATGGACGTGTGTGTTGTTCTTAGCGTAAGTTACCTTAAGCAGTGTGTAGGCCTGGGGACCGATGACCTCAGCAGTTTGGTCCCTTAGGCATTCACACACATTTGAACAGTTGAATAGAACAAAGAGAAGTGGGTGGGCTCAAGTGGTCTTCTCGAATCGGAGCAAATTCGAAGGAAGGGAACAAGATTGTGTTTAACTTCCCGCCGACATCGAGATCATCAGAAACGGAGCACAAGCTCTGACTGTTTCAAAATTAAGGGAAGAAATCGGCCGTGACCTTTCGAAGGAACCATCCAAGCATTTGCCTGGAGCGATTTAGAGAAATCACGGAAAACTTACGTCTGGATGGCTGGGTGCTGTTTTGAACTCTCGTCCTCCCGAATGCCAACCCAATGTGCCAACCGATGCGCCTCCTCGCTCAGTGAGAGTAGATTCAGTATTATTAGTGAGTCTGGACGTACCCTCACATGGCGGACGTACCCTCATATGGCGAGAACAGGTAAAGTACCCAGGAACATTGTCAAACATGATCCAAAATTGTTAAGGCTTTCGTGGCCACTTGTTCACAAACTGCCTATCTGCTTCTGTCTCGGGTTCTTCAGCCGACGTCCGTCTGGTGAAACGACAGTAAAATTATCAGACGGATGTCGGCTGAAGAATCCGAGACAGAAGCAAATAGGCAGTTTGTCAAACATGATCGGTTTGGTGTTCCATGTGTTATGGTGTGAGGAGACATAATGTTGCATGGGCGTACTCACCTCTAAATCTTTGAACACGGTACAGTGACCTGTCAACGTTATTGTGGCACTGAACTCAATCCTCATGTGCTTCTCTTCACGGGCGCATGATAACATGCGGACGCAACGAACAATGCAGGTGGAAGAGCTCATGGAACGAGAGGATATTCGGTGAATGGTCTGGACTGCTCGTCCCCACGACATTCATACCATCGAGCACCCGCGCGATAAGTTGGGAGGTACTGCAGCAGGTCCACATGCACCAACGACCATTCAGCACCTATCAACCACACTAGTGGACGAATGGAACATCCTATCAGGAGAACTACATACCAACCTTGTGCTCAGCATGGGAGCGCGTGGCAGAGCGTTTGTTGCCTCTGTGATGGCCACACACCCTATTAAGATACATGGGCTGCATTTTGTAATGTCCAGAAGATCATCACAAATCGCAGAGACTTCCATATAACGACTGTCTTTCAATAAAAGTGTCATTTCTGTTCTTTTAGTTACCTTCTGTACCATACTGTAAAAGTTCTTTCTGTATATAGTCTAGTTTCATGTTAACACTTTACCGTCCGCACGTGTCGTACAAATTTATTCGCTTGGCGCCGGTAGCGCTAATTCGGATTACTTGGCTTGTCGCCGGCCGCTTGTCACCTTTCAGTTGATGACAAGCTTCAAACACATTGAGTTTTGTGTCTTTTAATTTTCCGGAAATCGTCTATTTTTCCGTGTCGTTCCACAAACTCGAACTTTCTTTTCAAGTAACTACTCTGCAAGTTCTACACTGTTATAATAATTATCCATGTAGAGGTGATGCCACTTTCCATCAGAAGGTGTCAATAGTTCCATCACTGGTTTTGCTAAAGGGTGTCCAGCGCCGTAATATATCTTGAATGAGAAAATGTATCCCGTACTCGAATCACACAGCATCCGAATGACTAGGCCGTATTTCATAATTTTCGACGGATTGTAAACTTTAAAATTTAAACATCCATGCCACAATATCATTCCTTCATCAACTGACATGTTTTGACTTGGATTAAACGTTTTGGAAAAATAATCAATTACGAGTTGCACTTTGACAAGCCAGTCGGCATTATCCAGTTTACTGTTGCTGTCGGAAAAATGTAAAAATCATAGTATTTGTGTTGAATGGGTTGCGGGACATCGTTATGTGAAATATCGGTGTGTCTATTAACGGACTCGTTGACCAGTAATCATCGATCCATGTTTTTTTTTTTTTTTTTTTTTTTTTTTTTTTTTTTTTTTTTTTTTACAATTCCCATAAGGATAGCAAGCCCAAACCATTTTAAAAGTTCGTGTCCCGTAACGTCGACAAATTTGGCATTTTTTTAAATCCAGTTTCCTTCTATTGCAAATTTGACTGTAGTGCTTGTTGTTTTCGTTGCTAATATACTCAAATAGATCGTTACCAATACATAATTCTACGATATCCTCGAAGCTCCGTGTATCTTTGGGAAATATGTTTGGGTCCCGGGATCCTTCAAATTTATTATTGGTCCTCGGTAAATCAAAGTCTGACCACTGTGCACTGTCTTCTTCGTCTGATTCAACCAAATCAGTTGGCAACTGTAGCGTCCGCTGAATTCTTGTTGGACGTATTTCACTATCCTCCTACGATTCTGCTTCACTTTCTTTCTTTATAAATATATATATCCAATGCCTTCTTCCAATCGGGAAAGTCGTCTGGAACCTCAGACAAGACGCCCGAGTATTCATCGCAAATAATCCTATTGTCTCTTTCGTCCGCCATGATGAAAGGACATAAGTACTCATAAAAAGTATTTGTAAAAACAAAAATCTTGTTGAAGCGTGTAGCTTATTGTTACCTAAAAAGAGCACCAACGGAATGCAAAAGATACGAGTACTAAAGTGCTGTCGCCGGCCACTGAGCGATACCATGCACACGACCCCACTGTGGTGTCACCGGCCGTTGACCGCTATTTCGCGCAGGACATCACTGTGGTGTCGCCGGACGGCATAGTGTTAATGGGCAGCATTACTTTCGTCCATAAGTTCTGCACATCAGAGTTTGTTTCAGCGAGCACAGGCAAAACGAAGACTGCTTTTATTACGTAATGTTTCTGTTGTGTTGGCAGACTTGCCAACACTACGCACACTAATTGAAAGAGGCGGCCAAGATGCACGCGCTAACTCACGAAGGATGGAGTGAGGTCTGAAACAGGAGACTTAATGAATGCTATAAAGAAAAGTACGTAGCTCCTTTGGTACTTATCTTTTAATCCATCCTTTGTATACATCGTTCTTGATGAGACATCTGGAGATTGTGGCGATACAAGTGAGGCTCTTTAGATACAAGCTATATAAGGCTAATGGCGCCTTGCTAGGTCGTAGACATGAACTTAGCTGAAGGCTATTCTACTGTCTCTCGGCAAATGAGAGCAAAGGCTTCGTCCGTATAGTCGCTAGCAACGTCGTCGTACAACTGGGGCGAGTGCTAGTCAGTCTCTCGAGACCTGCCGTGTGGTGGCGCTCGGTCTACGATCACACAGTGGCGACACGCGGGTCCGACATGTACTAATGGACCGCGGCCGATTTAAGCTACCACCTAGCAAGTGTAGTGTCTGGCAGTGACACCACAGTTTCTGATATGAGTGTAGAGTTGCACTGGATACATGCACTAGCTAGACATACCTTCTCATTAAAACAGTACTACAGTTCAATTCGGCATGCTCGCTACACGCAAACATTCGAAAAAAAACCGTAAACGAAAAATTTAGTTTTTCTCAACGGCAAAATGAAGGAAGTGTTTATGATGACAATTTACCTAATAACTACACTATTATAATATACTTTGTAATCAAACCGTTTCTCTATCGTTATGTTAACGCTTCTCTTCCCATCTAAACGGACAGTACACCATGGTTAGCACAAACTGAACTATCTTTGACACAACTAGAGTGGCGTTTTGTGCCAAATCGATTCGCGCAGCCCGCCTTCCCCCTGAAACAATGAAAAGAAATGGTAACGATTATTCACCAGTTTCCAGAAAAATTAAAACAGATTCCACCATGATTATGTCAGAGCATAAAGAAAAAGCGACCAAGTAGGTTAATCACAAACTAGTAAAAGTACCTCTAATATACGATCTGTTGAATTTCTGGCGTCTTAGTAACGGACACCAAATGAAGTCAAGAATCTTTTCCAGCACTGTATATTTTATATTCCAGCATTCTCATGTCTTGTTAAAAATAAAGTGTGAAGCAATATTGTACAAAACTACGCCTTCAGTGTTAAAATCATGTGCGAAATGGACTGTTCGTTCACGAAACAAACATGTAGATTGTTGTAGACGCTACTTGTCGCGAATACTGCAGTAAGCGCAGTGAAGTTCAACAGCCAACCGTCCCGCCATGAATAAATATAGTCTGCCGCAGACTTCCGTTGGAGTTTACATCTCTGGCGCAAGCGCAATGGGACGCCAGGCCCTGCAGGATTACCAACACTGCCCACAGGAAATTGCCTGTCACTGGTCCAGGTCCGTGTATGTAGAGCTCTGGGGACTTCGTCCCGTCAGCGGTGACGGTCCGGAGCCCTGCAGCTTACGTGGTGATGTGTCGGGGGTGTTGCGGCCTGCACGACAGCAGCTATAAAACAAGGCAGGCCGGTTTGAACAGGACGTCTGCCGCGCGAAACGATGAGATTTCATCTCACTCTAGGCGGTAAATTTTGCATTTACATGATGTATTCTCTGAAGTCCACTGTAAAGAACGTAGCTCGACTTATTTGTCAGCGTGTAAAGAGTGTTGCTCTCGTTCCCTTCACATATGAAGCAGAGAAAATATCTTGCTCGTGCGTGTGTGTGCGAACTGCAGTTTAACTATCTTCAAGGAACATGTGGGAATAGTACGTAGGGAGCTGAAACAATTCATAGATTTAACCCCCAAAAGCCATTTTTGAAATTTCCAAAAAGGTTTTTGTTTGTCATTAGGTCTCTGTCTTGTATAACTTAGCAATTCAGACTTTCATGAATGAGATTTTCACTCTACAGTGAAGTTTGCGCTGATATGAAACTTCCTGGCAGGCTAAAACTGTGTGACGGACCGGGACTCGAACTTGGGACCTTTGACTTTCGCGGGCAAGTGCTCTACTGACATTTTTTTTATTTTGTTCGGTATTGTTCGTTGCGTTAGGTGTGTGGGGACGTCACATGACATCCGTTCAAGTTGATCGTTGATTCCTTTACTTAGTTTTTTTTTTTTAATTACAGAGGGCGAGCGCCCCTCTGACCGTACCCGCTGAGCAACCGTGCCGGCTGACAGCTGCCCAAGCACCACTCGCGATCCCTCCTCCGGGGCTCGATTCCCGGCCCGCACACAGTTTTCATCCACCAGGAACTTTCAGACTGTCATGCTTTACTGTCCTTTCTTCTACAAGTGGATTATCCCTGTTAGTTGCACTCGTAATGAAGTCGGTTACGTGACAGATACAGACATAACTTAGAGCTTTCTCGGTAATATTATATTTCCTATAGTGTTTGAAACTTCTCTTACTTGAGCTGTACCTAATATTTCTCATACTTCTGTTGGTTTTAATGAACGGTTCTTTGTTTAATACAAAGGTAATTAATTGTAACTGTAGAACAGGAACGTAGCCAGCGAAAGGCAGAGGAGGGAAGCTTAATCGCCCTCCTCTCTCCCCACGTGAAAAAAAAAGGTCCTTCGAAAAGCGAACTAACATCCTCCTGCGACAATGGACAGTACACTGTCATTGCCATCAGAAATCAGCAAGAGGATCAGTTGGCATTAGGAGGGAGGAGAAATTTTCATGGTGAATGTAAACAAAATTAAGCCTACCACAAGGTTCAAATGGCTCTGAGCACTATGGGACTCAACTGCTGAGGTCATTAGTCCCATAGAACTTAGAACTAGTTAAACCTAACTAACCTAAGGACATCACAAACATCCATGCCCGAGGCAGGATTCGAACCTGCGACCGTAGCGGTCTTGCGGTTCCAGACTGCAGCGCCTTTAACCGCACGGCCACTTCGGCCGGCCCTACCACAAGGCAAAGGTGGTTTAGAATAAATAGATTTTATGGAAAATGCAGAACTTTACCCATGAAACATGTTTAGAGTCGCTTTCTATATAATAAAAGGAAGTGAGTCGTGTTGTTCTGAAACCATATGTGAACTACACAAATTACAAACTTAACTATTTTCCAATGTTTTTCATGTAACAGAGTTGCTTGAAACAAGAAAGTACAACGCCGCCGAATGTACAGTGCATTGGTGGATCAGGAACACATAAACACGAAGAAAACTTTGATGAATGTTGACATGGATTAATTACACAGCTCTGTTATAAGTACATGGCATAAGGCAACAAATAATGTGACACGAAGTATTTCAAAACTGAAGACTATGAACTTATGTAACACCGACAAACTTTTGGACTCCCAAAATGAGGATATGGTTCAAAAAATGGTTCAAATGGCTCTATGCACTATGGGACTTAACAGCTGAGGTCATCAGTCCCGTAAACTTAGAAGAACTAACCTAAGGACATCACACACATCCATGCCCGAGGCAGGAGTCGAATCTGCCACTGAGGATACGGCATAAAACAAATTCACCTGCTACCTACTCACAAAAAGATGGAACTGAACCAAAACTAGAACTGCAGTACTTTATCGTAGCGAGCGAGGTGGTGCAGTGGTTAGCACACTGGACTCACATTCGGGAGGATGACGGTTCAATCCCGCGTCCGGCCATCCAGATTTAGGTTTTCCGTGATTTCCCTAGATCGCTCCAGAAAAATGCCGGGATGGTTCCTTTGAGAGGGCACGGCCGACTTCCTTCCCCATCCTTCCCTAATCCGAAGAGACCAACGACCTCGCTGTCTGGTCTCCTTCCCCAAACAACCAACTTTATCGTAGAAACGTTAATAACGCAAGAAAGAAATGCTCACTACAACGAATGGCGCAGCCTGAAGCTAAAAGAATCTACAGAAAACCTCTCCTAGATCATTTTGTGCACTATTCTCCATCCATTCACAAAATCCCGAGGCTGATTTTTTTCCTGACGTATGACTTCTCCACACTAATTACACTGGCAGCTTGCAGAACTGTAAGCAACAGACGTGCATTCGACAAGTCAGTCATGAGCAAAAGTGTCAGATTCAAATATTGCTCTGATCACTATGGGACTTAACTTCTGAGGTCATCCTTCCCCTAGAACTTAGAACTACTTAAACCTAACTACCCTAAGGACATCACACACATCCATGCCCGAGGCAGGATTCGAACCTACGACTGCATCGGTCGCGCGGTTCCAGACTGTAGCGCCTAGAACCGCTCGGCCACTCCGGCCGGCAAAAGTGTCAGGTAGTGGACGGACGACCGTATTGTGTCAATGTTGTGTAACAAATCGCAGTGGAGCAATATTTTTAAATGTAGTTTTCAAATCCAAATATTGAAGGATGTATAATCCAATAAAAATAAATGCAAAATTTTCCTCCTGCAATATTCGAAAATTTGTAAAACTGTAAAATGAAGTATACACCGAAAAATTGTGACCTGATAGATGAAACACCAGGTTTCTATTATATTTATTTCATATTTACGTTTGTTACACTGTCAGAAGTACTTCAGTTTCGAAAGCGATGAATAACATAAAGAAAGTAGAAAACAAAGTAATAAATCCGATTCGTACTAGATAGCACTAAGAGGTGAAGCAATCAATAAAGATAGTATTAAAAATGGTTATCGATATTTTTGTATACTTATCATTTCCTGGAGATACATCATATAGTAGACATCAACTGCAGAATGATAAATTACGGATTGTATGCTTAGGGAAGAGGAATATCAGGATAAAAAGAAGAAATAGGTATGTAGGAATGCCACTGAAAGTGACAATGAAGTTGTCTCTCAAAGAGAAAAGATTGTAAAAAATTCTTTCCATTAACAATTATTGAAGAAAACAAAGTCGTCTACTATGAATGCTACTGTAGCTTATTTTTATTTTCACATGTAGTGAAAGACTGTAATATAAGTGTTAAACTTTTATTTAAAAATGAAATTGTATGAAAAATTAGACTACTTTGCTTGTCAGTGGAGGTGCTCTCAGATTCATGCAGTTGACTTCGTGGCCCGCCACTTCGTCACTTCAGTGTTCCAGTAACCCACTGACTCCTTGCTGTTCCAGGACCGGATTAGAAATGAACTGCAAACTTTGTCACTCATTTCATTGTAGGACCTTCAAAGAATATACGAAATATTAACTTTAAAAAGTTAAGTCATGTTTTCATGCAAACTGAATTATCCTGTGCAACGAATAGCTCCTGGGTCCTCATAAGTTATTTTCAAAATTCACAAGTGCTAAAGAAGAGTACTAGATACATGTTTTGTATAAGGAAAATTAAATACACGAATCACGGCATACTCATTCGGATGCTGTGTGATTCGAGTACGGGATTCATTTCCTCGTTCAAGATATATTCCGGCGCTAGACAGCCTTTAGCAAAACCAGTGATGGAACTATTGACACCTTGTGATGTAAAGTGGGTTTACCTCTGCGTGGATGATTATTATAGCAGTGTACAACTTGCAGAGAAGTTACTTGAAAAGAAAATTCGAGATTGTGAAACGATACGGTAAATAGAGGATTTCAGGAAAATTAAAGCGCGCGAAAGTCAATGTGTTCAAAGCTTGTCATCAACGGAAAGGTGACAAGCGGCAGGAGATAAGCCAAGAAATCCGAATTAGCGCTGCCGGCGCCAAGCGAATAAATTTGTACAAGATGTGCGGACGGCAAAGTGTTAAGCTAACAGGACCTCTAAGGCAAAACTGTTAAATTAAATAAAATTACTTGATGGTGGTAATTTCCTATGGGACCAAACTGCCGAGGTCATCGGTCCCTAGGCTTACACACTTCTTAATCCAACTTAAACTGACTTACTTTAAGGACAACACACACACACATGCCTGAGGGAGGATTCGAACCTCCGACGGGGGAGCCGCGAGAACCGTGACAAAGCATCCCGACCGCGCGGCTACACGGCGCGGCAAATAAAATTACTTATAACCGATCAACAATGTCATCAAATATTTCAGTGAGATCAAATAACAGAAGGTTATACTGTTAAATTAAATTATTGCTCTCAGCTCTCCAAAAGTCTTGGAATTATGAAGTTAGAAAATTTAAATTTACAAAAGCTAAAGCTGCTCTACATGAAACCACCACACGTCGGGCAATGTGGCCGGGTCGAACGCACCCAAAATTACTTAGGACAGGCCCGATACGCTGCTCACCACACTCCTCCTCTCCTAAGCAACCAGTGGGAACACGCCCCAAGGCACAAACTAAATGTAGTGATAGCCTAATGAATAAAGAAGCAATTCTGAGTAAAACTCAAGTCATCAGCTTACACTATGTAGCGTAGACAAATATTTATGAAAAACTGCCAAAAGATGATAAGGTAACTGGCCTGGGCAACCATTTAATCATTTCCGCTTACACCTCACAGTATAGAAGTTCAGCGACGAACCGAGATTCTGTTTCAAATCACGCAACGAGGAGAAAACGGTAAATACTTTACCGCCGTGCGGGAAAATCCAAGCTTGGCTCAAATGGTTCAAATGACTCTGAGCACTATAGGACTAAACTGCTGAGGTCATAAGTCCCCTAGAACTTAGAACTACTTAAACCTAACTAACCTAAGGACAACACACACATCCATGCCCGAGGCAGGATTCGAACCTGCGACCGTAGCGGTCGCGCGGTTCTAGACTGTAGCGCCAGAACCGCTCGGCCACCAGCGGCCGGCAAACCCAAGCTTGAGTTCGAAGTATAACCCACGAAAATACACACATCAAAAAAACTTTTACATCACCGCAGTTCCGAGTGTTCCGGAACCTGTACAGAAAATTGGAATAGAGATCAACATAAACATCATTTCCGCCCTTCTATTGCTCATAAAAACCACACATTGCATGCTGCACCACCATACAGCAAGACCTTCAGAGGTGATGGTCCAGACTGCTGTACACACCTCTAATACCCAGCAGCACGTCCTCTTGCAATGACCGAGCGAGGTGGCGCAGTGGTTAGACACTGGACTCGCATTCGGGAGGACGACGGTTCAATCCCGCGTCCGGCCATCCTGATTTAGGTTTTCCGTGATTTCCCTAAATCATTCCAGGCAAATGCCGGGATGGTTCCTCTGAAAGGGCACGGCCGACTTCCTTCCCTAATCCGATGAGACCGATGACCACGCTGTCTGGTCTCCTTCCCCAAACAACCAACCAACCATCTTGCAATGATGCATGCCTGTATTCGATGTGGCACACTATCCACAAGTCCATAAAAGCACTGTTGGTCCAGATTGTCCCACACCTCAACACCATTCGGCGTAGATCCCTCAGAGTGGTTGGTAGGTCACGTCGTCCATAAACAGCCCTTTTCAGTCTATCCCAGGCTTGTTCGATTGGGGTCATGTCCGGAGAAGATGCTGGCCACTCTAGTCGAGCGATGTCGTTATCCTAAAGGAAGTCATTCACAAGATGTGCACGATGGGGGCGCGAATTGTCGTCCATGAAGACGAATGCCTCTCCAATATGCTGCCGATATGGTTGTACTACCGGTCGGAGGATGGCATTCACGTATCGTACAGCCTTTACGGCGCCTTCCATGACCACCAGCGGTGTACGTTGGCCTCACATAATGCCACTCGAAAATAGCAGGGAACCTCCACATTGCTGCACCCGCTGGATAGTGTGTTCTAAAGCGTTCAGCCTGATCGGATTGCCTCCGAGGATTGTCTGATTGAAGGACTATGCGACACTTGTCGGTGAACGTGATGCCAATCCTGAGCGGTCTATTCGGCTTGTTGTTGGGCCCATTACCGCGCTGCATGTTGTCGTGGTTGCAAATATGGCCCTCGTCATGGACGCCGGGGGAGAAGTTGCGCATCATGCAGCCTATTGGGCACAGTTTGAGTCGTTACATGACGTCCTGTGGCTGCACGAAAAGCATTATTGAACATGGTGGCGTTGCTGTCAGGGTTCGTCCGAGCCATAATTCCTAGGTAGCGGTCATCCA
Source organism: Schistocerca nitens (assembly GCF_023898315.1). Classification (NCBI taxonomy): domain Eukaryota; kingdom Metazoa; phylum Arthropoda; class Insecta; order Orthoptera; family Acrididae; genus Schistocerca; species Schistocerca nitens. The sequence continues at coordinate 180,410,592 of NC_064622.1, read as the reverse complement.
CAGCAGTTGTAGCGCTTGGGGGGCCTGAGCGAGGCATGTCATCGACGGTTCCTGTCTCTCTGTATCCTCCATGTCGGAACAACATCGCTTTGGTTTACTCCGAGACGCCGGACACTTCACTTGTTGAGAACACTTTCTGGCACAAAGCAACTATGCGGATGCGATAGAACCGCGGTATGGACCGTCTAGGCATGGTTGAACTACAGACAACACGAGCAGTGTACCTCCTTCCTTGTAGAACGACTGGTACTGATCGGCTGTCGGACCCCTCCATCTATATGGTTGTTTATATCTTTGGGCGGGTTTAGTGACAACTGCGAAAAAGGCATTGTGTGTGTGTGATAGAATATCCACAGTCAACGTATATCTTCAGTGGTTCTTGGAACCAGGGTAATGCGTAACTTTTTTTGATGTGTGTACAAACAACAAGATTTGCCCCAGTGAGGCGCTTAAGCTTGCAGGCTCCAAACAACTAAGGTAAGAGACTTGGCGATTTAGTACACGACACACTAGGCAAGAAATACGTTTCGGACGTCGAAGTTAATGGCATTGAACATACAAGAAATTGACAAAAAAATGTTCAAATATGTGTGAAATCTCATGGAACTTAACTGCTAAGGTCATGAGTCCCTAAGCTAACACACTACTTAACCTAAATTATCCTAAGGAAAAACACACAGACCCATGCCCGAGGGTGGACTCGAACCTCCGTCGTGACCAGCCGCACAGTCCTTGACTGCAGCGCCCTAGACCGCTCGGCTCATTTCGCGCGGCAGAAATTTACAAAACCCCAGTACTTTAAAAAACATAATCAAATTGTATTTCCATGACAGGTAACAAATGAAAGCTATTATGTTTTGCGACGACCGACAAGCTCTTCAAATCGTTCGGCGAGTCACAAGACAGGGACAACAACAACTGAACCGAGTCCAAAATAGAAACAACAGGTCACGAACCCGCACAGTTAGTGGATAGGTCTCGGCACAGAAGCAACGAACTAAAAGTAAATCACTGGGATGACAAACAGTGGAAAAACTTGAAGCTGCCTGGACACGTGTGGATGACGACGATCCTCCACTCCCCTCCAGACCTTGTCTGCCAAAGGAATAATGAAATTACAATGAAATCCAGACCTTTAGCTGCCTACAGGCGTTGATAAATATCAACAGGGACAGTTGAAAATTTGTGCCCCGACCGGTACTCGAACCCGGTATCTCCTGCTAACATGGCAGACACTCTATCCGTCTGAGCCACCGGGGACACAGAGCACAGTTCGACTGCAGGGACCTATCCCTGGCACGCTCCGCGTGAGACCCACATTCCCAACTTATTGTCCACACACTACATTTGTTGTACCCCTGTCCACTATACTCATTACTCGCGGCACTCAATCTACGATTCCCGTAAGAGTTCGGGAAATGTGAGTGCATCCGCACTGAAGAAGATCATTGGCCGGCTAACCTTATCTATATGAAGGAATAATATGTCTTATTCCGTTTCTGGTGTACGTCCCTCGTTTCCGGAAGATGCTCAGCCAGACCAATTTGGAAGTCACATGGGCGGTAGAACAAACAGCCTGCCCGTTGCCCCGCAGACCTGTGCTGCCCGTGTTGCTTCACTGACTGCCGCTAGCCGACAAACAGGCTCAACGGCACTCACGGCAAACGGGCCACGCCCTCTCCACACTTAGACTGTGTTCCAGGAGGCGTGGCGGGAGCTATCGAACGCGCTACGGTTCACTCTGGTAACGATCTACGTATGTAACAATAGTAAGTATCAAGGTGGGTCGGACTCCACTTTAATTTGTAAGTCCCCCAGGCTGGTAAATCCAGTTCAGAAGTTAGAGAAAGATAAGGGCATACCACTTGCAATAGGACCATGCCAGGTATCCAAACCAACTTTCGGGTTGAGGAATAAATGCTGATATACTTGACGTCGGAACTAGTGATCTGATAATGAAAGGCATTGTTCCCAATAAAGTTATAAAAAACAACCGAAACTACATTCTACGGTTTATCTTAGTAAAGAAATCCTATGAAATGTTCCTTAATTTTTCCACGGTCTTATTCTTCATTTTAGACTTTCCGAAGTATTGTAGCGTATTACAACTTCTTTCTAGTGCACTAATCCCACACTCTAGGTTCCTCTATAAACATTCTAGATATTAATGATATGCATACCCTCATCTATATCATCGGGCTTGTATCAGTGAACCTGAAATCAAGATAAGTTCTTTGGGTGAAATCCATACCTCGGAGGACGTAAATGTAAATGAAGATTTTTTTAATGCAACATGATCGTAAACTGTGATGATTTTCACAGAGAACTCTTCATTTTGTTAAAGATATTGTCAAATAAAGAAAGAGGAGGGGAGAGAAAGCTATGGTTTCAGTTTAACAAAGTTAGGGCAAGCGAAATTCTTTATGGACAAAATCGTTATCGTTTTCACAAAATGATTTCTTTTTACATGTGTTTCTAATTTTCCTTTCTCTTTCTTGGGCCGAAGATTTAAATCACACATATATTATTTAAGAACATTAGCTTCCTTTTATTTAGATTTTTCCATCTTATTAGCTTAAGAAGTACAGAATTTTCTCTTGATTTCAGTTCTTGAAACTTTACCTTCATCCTTAATTCCTTTCTTCTGATTGATTTGACATCCTGAAACGTTTCCAAATAAATATAAATATGTATTTATCACATAATATTCCAGTTTTTCTCAAGTTCTATTTGTTTCATTTGCATCAATATCCTTTTGTTATTTATCTAATTGTTCTTAACTGTACAGTAATCAGCTTCATTATCACGTTTCACTAGATACGTCTTTACGCTGGACACTAACAATCTACTGTTATCTGAATTACTTTCGATGTTGTAGGTTTTGAAATTATCATTGCGCTACACTGTAAGACTCAGCTCAAAAAATATTTAGAGGGCAACTTTGTCAAAAGCTTCGCCTACTTCTGCAGTTTTACTTCTCAACATCCACTCCGCAAATGTGATTTCTAATTCAGAATAAACCTACTGTTTAATAGACCTCCCACGATACAGGCTTCGATTTACGTGCGAGTTTCGTAGTCATACTGCCTATATGGTGTGTTTTCATCAAGCTTGCTGGGATAGTATTACAAGACCGCAAATTTATCTTGTTTTGAACTAATTGTGACCAACTAGTTGATCACAAATATCTTGCATTAAACTGAAATTATTCATTCCTCGTTTCTCAGGCCCATATTAAGACTCCGATTTGCCTTCAAGTCGAATAATGGCTAATAGTGAGAAACGAAAAATACGTATTTATCACAATGTTTAATATGATTTCACTTCATGTTCATTTCAAGCACCCTGAGTGAAGTGTATGGCTCTCATTAATTCCACTTAGATATTAATAAAACAGTTGTCGTGAGTTGACATTCTTTAGTTTCAAAGCTGCACAGTCCTGGTGAACAACACTGAAAAAGACAGTACAAATGGAAAAGTAGATGCAGAAACAGAACAGACATCGTTAGTGAAAGTCATAGCTGAACAGCAAATAAATGTAAAGGTTTGTTCCTGAAAACGTACGTGTGTGTGTGTGTGTGTGTGTGTGTGTGTGTGTGTGTGAGTACAACAGAACGAAGAATAACAGTCAACAGAAGATAAGATGTACATGTGAGTAGCAGTTTGTTTGAGAAATTACACTTACTGGAAGGAAGATGTATGTATGATGAAACAACAGAATATTTAACAGCTCAGAATATACTGAGCATCACAATAAAGTAAGCGGAGAACAGAATGGAACAGTTCAAAAAGATATCGGGCTTGTAAACTTCATTGCACGATATTTCGGCTGGACAACTGGAAGCCATCTTCAGGTGAGCCGAGCGAGGACTGACAAAGACGTTCTTCGCTCCGTCTTATATATTGTGCTGATAGTACTGGCGCGCATGCGTTGCAGTCGCGGAGACAGAAGGGTCACAGCCGCCCAGCGACAGCGCTCTCGCTGGGGGAACTGCAGTACTCAGTTGCCGTCGGTATTGTCGCTGGCCGCAGCTATCGAAGTCTTCTGGCGTCTTCGTCTCGAGCAAATTTCGGAGATGACGGGATTCCATGCTCTATTCAATTGGTAACCACTGTCACGGTTCATTAGATTTCCCGCGATGCGTATTCCAACGAACTCTTTGATAATGAAGTCGCAAAAAGTTGTTGCTGTGGCCAAAATCGAAGTTTTGTCGTACTTCATTGAATGTTCGTTAGAAATACAATGTTCTACAACTGCAGACCTACTGGGTTGCAGGCGGACGAAAAACCACTTTCGCATGAAAATTATTAAGAATCCTCGCAATCTTGAAGGAGATATTTCCAACGACGGGAATAAATGCTAGGGACTTGGCTGGCGCGTTCTCCTCTTTATCCACTTCCCGGTTTCTGGATCTAGTAGAGAAGGCCGTGTTAGTTTGCCGGGTCGAGTATCCATTGTCTCTGAACACCCTCCTCAAATATGTTAGTTCCTTAGGCAAATTCTCTGCATCCGACAACGTATGTGCCCTGTGCACAAGGGTTTTAAGTACTTACACTCATGGTCTGGGATGGGTGATTTTCATGTGAAAGTGGTTTTTCGTCCGCCTTCTAAGATTTAGGATTTGCTGGGATCCGTGAAGGATGATTTGTTACTGCGGAAGGCAGAATTTACAAAATACCATGTCAATGTGGTATGGCCTATATAGGACAGAAAACGGTCACGGTGGAAGAGCGTTGTACATAACATCAACTTTGCACTCGCCTACTGCAATCCAGTAAGTCTGCAGTTGCGGAACATTGTATTTCTAATGGACACGGAATGGAGCACGACAGAACTTCGATTTTGGCCACAGCAACAACTTTTTGGGACTCTATTATCAAAGAGTCCATTGAAATACCCATCGCAGGAAATCTGATGAACCGTGACATTACCTGAAGATGGCTGGCAGTTGTCCAGCCGAAATATCGTGCAATGAAGTTTACGACGACCGCCTGCAATCCCGAAATCTTTTTGAACAGTTGATTCGCCGGGAAATTTTCAAATTTTACAGAATGGAACAGACGGTGCGAGATGAAAAGGATACATTTGAGTCTTAAATGAAGTTTAGCAGAGGAGAAATAATAAGGAGAGTTTCATCATTTTATATTTACTTGGAACTGTGTATCAGATATTAATTGATCTCCAGGTCTTGCAACAATTTCAGTTTTCACTCTTTGCTTGCTAAGTGGAGGACATGTAACTATATCTCGCAGCTGTGACCTACACATGAATCTCGGAGTCGCTTTGCACTCTTCAGCTACATTCAACGTCAACCAATCTATGTGCTACGTTTCAGCCTGATTGATAAATACAGAAGTTATTACAGATAAGACAGGTAATATTATACACTCCGCTGTTATCTACTAGTATAGTCTCAAGTACACTGCTGAAAACATGTGGCACTGTTACGTCCCTCGCAATACCATTCAGTTTTATAGTTTCAGAATGTAAGTGTTTTAACAATTCCGTGATATCTGTCCTAAGCAGGTGATAGAACATCACTTTCTCCGAACAACTGCAAAGGGCATAATTTTCAGTTTTTGTTTCTAAAATGGGTTGTGGTGATCAGGACTGGGCTATAGTCATTGGCTGAGGCGTTTTGTTATTCGTAGTTGTCAATTTGTTAATTAAGCTGTTTGTTGTATAAAGTGGTATGTCATTTTGCAACACATTTGCAGTAGTTAGTATACGCTATTCTTTGACAGCTTCCTCCAAGCCGTTCCTGAATTCTCACCACAGATAGTTCGGTTTACATATTTTTGGAGTCACACAAGTTTATCTCAGTTTGAATAGTGGCGCCCGTGGTGTTGGCAGGCCTGTACGACGTGCCGGCGGCTGTGGTGGCGCTGCTGTCCCTGTGCTACGGCTCCATCTCGGTGCTGGCCGTGGTGGGAAACTCGCTCGTCATGTGGATCGTGGCCACCTCGCGCCGCATGCAGAACGTCACCAACTGCTTCATCGCCAACCTGGCGCTCGCCGACATCGTCATCGGCTTGTTCGCCATACCTTTCCAGGTACGTTGTACCTGATGTGAGCTATAGTTCCAATGTCTAGGTCTGAGCCACTCTTTCTTCATCCCCCTATGAGTTTGGGCTTTGATGTGGAGAGAATTACACCTACCCATGCACTGGGCCGTAAACATCTTGATTAGTACCACATGTCACTCATTCAGCCACAGGCAGGTTTAAAAAACGTTGTAACGTAGTCACGATATTTTGGGGTAACCTGGCTTCGGTAGTAGGCAGGTCTGACCGTCTTGGAGCTTAAGTTCGTACTCACTCTACAATGCTTCGGACGCAAACCCATTGTTGGTAGATGGCTAAAAGTTGTCCTCTTTTGGGATACCTCTTTAGTTGGGTAAGTTTTTCGAGCTGGTTTCTCTGTTGTGGAAAGTCAAAGTTAGTGGGGAAAACAAGAAATGACTGACCACCAAGAGACTGATACTACACGAGATAGTTAGATAAGTAGGTAAAGACTCAGAACAGTATGTACCTCAAAAAAGTTACGGTTCACAGTTCCATAATGGATTTTAGTCCACAAAGAAGACTGGGCTAATTTAAATTTGAAGTAAAGCATTTTTATAGCCATCCGCTGGACACATTCAACTTTATTCATTAACGGTTTCGCTTTTCTACAACCATCATTACTGTAAAAAAGCAGTAGATCAAATGGATCAAAAGTGCATACTGTTCGTACATGACTCATTAACATAGCAAATACAGCGATGTCTCAATCTAGTACATAAAATGTACAGAATTTATCCCATGTCGTAGACCACACACACACAAGTTGCCTAAAGACTACTGACAGTTAACGTATGATTCACCTGTTAACTGTCAGCTGTCTTCACGCAACTTTTATGTGTGCTCTATGACAATGACTAATTACAAGTATTTTACATACCACTGTGAGACATCGTATTTGCTATGCTAATGAGTCATGTATGAGTAGTATGCATTTTTGATCCATCTGTCCTACTGCATTTTTACAGTAATGTTGGTTGTGTAAAAGCGAAACCGGTAAAGAATAAAGTTAGATGTGTACAGCAAGCGGCTATGAAAATCTTTTTCTTAAAATTTTCAACTGCTCTAACAGGTTACCTACACAAAGTAATAATTTAATTTGTCTGCTATCTGTTTTATATTTAACTGTTGCTCCTGCCATTATTCTCAATGTAGTTCATACATAAGCTGTATCGGTCAAAGCTGAATTTTATATACACTGAGGCGACAAATTCATGGGATACCTCCTAACAGCGTGTCGGACCTCCTTTTCCCCGTTGCAGTGCATAAACATGACATGGCATGGACTTGTCGTTGGAAGGCCCCTATAGAAATATTGAGCTATGCTGCCTCTATAGCAGTGCGTAATTGCAAAAGCGTTGCGGATGGCCTGCCGGAGTAGCCGAGCGGTTCTAGGCGCTACAGTCTGGGACCGCGCGACTGGTACGGTCGCAGATTCGAATCCTGCCTCGGGCATGGATGTGTGTGATGTCCATAGGTTAGTTAGGTTTAAGTAGTTCTAAGTTCTAGGGGACTGATGACCTCAGAAGTTAAGTCCCATAGTGCTCAGAGCCATTTGAACCATTTTTTTTGAACCGTTGCAGATTCATGAAGTGACCTCTCGAATATGTCCCGAAAATGTTTGATGCGAATCATGTCGGGTGATCTGGGTGACCATTTAATTCACTCACATTATCCAGAATGTTCTTCAAAGCAGTCGCGAACAATTGTGGCTCAGTGACTTAGTTGTGTAGAATGCGAAATTCATGAATGGCTAGAAAATGGACTCCAGATAACTATTTCCGGTATAGGATCGCTTCAGGTGGAGCAGAGGACGCAGTCCATCCCATGTAAACACAGACCACACCATTATGGAGACACCACCGTCTTGCACAGTGTCTTGTTGACAACTTCGTTTCATGACTTCCTGGAGTTTGTACCAGACTCCACTCTAACCATCAGCTTTTACCAACTGAAATATGGATTGAATTAACCAGGACACGGTTTTCCAGTCGTGTAGGGTCCAACCAATATGGTCACGAGCACAGGATAGGCGCTGCAGGCGATGTCGTGCTGTTACCTATGACGCGTCGGTCGTCTGCTGCTGTAGCCCAGTAACGCGACATTTTGCAGCAATGTTGTAGCCAATAGCTTCGTCGTACGTCCCACGTTCGTCTCTGAGGTTATTTCTAGCAGTGTTGCTTATCTGTTAGCACTGAACAACTCTACGCAAAGGCCGCTGCTTTCCGTCGTTAAGTGAAGGCTGTCGGCTACTGCGTTGTGTCTGAAATTTGGTATCCTCGTCACTCTCTTGATGCTATGTTCTCGGAATATTGAATTCCCTAGCGATTTCTGAAATGGATTGTCCCATGCGTCTATCTCCAACTACAAAAAATGGCTCTGAGCACTATGGGACTTAACTTCTGAGGCCATCAGTCCCCTAGAACTTGGAACTACTTAAACCTAATTAACCTAAGGACATCACTCACATCCATGCCCGAGGCAGGATTAGAACCTGCGACCGTAGCGGTCGCGCGGTTCCAGACTGTAACGCCTAGAACCGCTAGGCCACTCCAGCCGGCTATCTCCAACCACGATTCCGCTTCTAAAGACTGTTGATTCCCGTAGAACAACCATGACGACGTCGCAAGCCTTTTCATATGCATGCATCACCTGAGTAAAAATGACACTTCCGCCAGTGCACTGTCTGTTTATACCTTGTGTATGCGATAATACTGCCATTTGTATACGACTTTCGTCACCTCAGTGTAGTACGTTTATAATCCTATCGAACCGATATTTCGAGATAAAAGGATGTCACTCGGAAAGAATTGCAGTTGTATTACGAAATGAAAAGAACTGGTTTCAAGCAACATAACAAGTATTAAGATCAGATGCTGAAGCGTCATACTCATAGAAAAAAATGTTTCAAATGGCTTTAAGCACTATGGGACTTAACATCTGAGGTCGTCAGTTCCCTAGACTAACCTAAGGACAGCACAATCCATGCCTGAGGCAGGATTCGAACCTGCGATCGTAGCAGCATCGCGGTTCCGGACTAACGCGCCCAGAGTCACTCGGCCACAGCGGGCGGCACTCATAGAAAGATGACACTAACCCCCTAACGTATTTTACAATATTTTTTAGTGTAAAATGTACTACTTCGTCCGGTTATCTTCTGTACTTACGAGAAATAGAGCTTTACAACATTTTATTACGATTTTCCTCCTTAGACAGACTCTTAAAAGCGATTTAATATCCTTGAATTACAAATAAGCACTTCCCTTGTCACAGGTGTAATATTTGTTTTCCAAAACTCCACAGATATTCGAGGTGTAGCTCACGAAAGAACAAGATTGACTGCAAGCACTCGATCCAGATGGAATCGATTGTTTCTGCAGAGGCTCAGGATAGATGACTTCTACAGTGGCAGGGTTGCGTCGTGTCAATGGATTGAGGTCATCATGATGATCTATCGTTGCTCAACGAAATATCATTAATAGTCTAACATTTTATCAACACACAACTACAACTCCTGTAGCGAAGCTATACGGTGCCAACGCCTCCCCTCCCCCAACCCCTCTTGGACATGTTCTTACAGCACCAACCGCGGTGGCGCTGATGCAAAAGGCAACCAGCTGTCCGGCTTGACGTCAGCTGTGAAGTGGGACTGCTGACATGAGAGGTCACAGCACACATTCACCTTCTCGGCACGACCCCTCCAACTCAGAGCAGGATACGCCGGCAGGCACAGAAAGTGCACCGTTATTCTTGTTGTGACAGACTGCCCTCAGCAGTGGTGCCTACCTTGAGAGCGGAGTTGGAGAGCATCAGTATGCCCCCCCCCCTCCCCCCAGGCGTAGGTGGGGAAGTCGTTGCACTGTCCTGGACTTAGACGTCTCCCCTCCAGGGCAGTCGCTGGAGAGTGCCGAGAGGTGGCTTACCAACTGGAAGGTGCTAAGTCCACAGCGATGGACTTATAATCAGTAGTAGGCCCACCATTTGTGGAGACCAAGATGGCTGCTCGCAGAACCATGTTGCTTCAGCACCTAGTGTAGTCCTCCCCTTGTAAATGGTGTTGCCAGACTGAGATGCCATTGGCTAAAAATGATGGACATCTATACAGTTTCGACATTTACTTTTTTGTCGAAGCACTGCTTCCATCCACGCACACCAAAATTAGCTCGTAACTCGGAGGTGTAGTAACTGGCCTGTTAGACCCTCAGTCTTCCTGCTTTGCTGCTCTGTCGACGTTGTTGGGCTGCGGGCCCCCAGATCGGCCCACCAAGTGGAAATCGATTAGTGGAATTACTACCTCTAACGTCTGATCGGCATGTACCTCTTCCAATGGTCTCTTGTCGCAACTGAGGCTGCGCTGCTCTTTTACTTACTAGCGCCGAAAAACAATTTGTGAAGACGAACTCTTTGTAAGTCAAAATCTAAATGTCCATGTAAATAAAAGCTGGCTCATGGGGGCTACAACGTAAAATCGGTTCAAAATATCTGTTTATTTTCATATCGGACCTTATATTTGTTTTAATCGGCTTTCTTCGTTTGATTCCAATTTTCCATTTTGTTTCACTGTTCTAAATTATCCCAAGCACTGCCAGCACCTACTGAAAGTCAGAAATACCTATTATTCGCAATGACATGACGTGTTTTGTGGGACCCCGTGAACTAATGCCCAATGCCTGATATGAGAACACTACTCAGTTTACTTTTTGGTACTTTCTTTTGAAAAAAAGTATTGTGAAGTTCTCAACCCTTCTGTTCCTCTGTCACTCTGATTTATTCAACAAATTATGAGTGTGATTAGTGTGTGAACAGAATCGGCAACGCGTAAAGGTCCCCGCATTCAGTTTTGCTCCACCGAATCATGTTTGGAATTTCTCTTCAACCACTTTTCAAATGTTAAAAATGATTTTTTTATTCAGGAGGCACTTCGTAATTCCGACGTACAGCTTTTTTCATGCCATAAGAGTAACGTAACTTATTACGATAATGAAAGATGCTTCCTCATCTTAGAGCAATTCTGCTGACGATTTTAGGTGAGTTACGACAGATGCGCAACAGCTTCAGCTGACACTTTGTATATTGAGTTCTAATATGAAGTAGACCTGCAATAGTGACAACGACCATATTTAAATGCAATGATGTATATTTTGCGGTGGATGATAATAAACAAATATCATGTTAACTTCTTGCTTGTTTTTCAACTTGTCTTAACACGAAGTATTTCTTTCCTAACTTGCGTAAACTGCGAAACAGAGTAACTCAAGGTAATATTTAGATCTTAATGAATACCTAATTGTAACGTATGCAACAAGAAAGCACCATACTTACACACTGTCGTTATATTTTAGATGTTGTTGCTGTCATTTCGTATGTTTGCAGGCATTGTTTCTAGCATTTGCTGTGTCTGTGTGTAAGTATAATTAAGCTTGCTGCAATGGCTTTAATATAGGAAGCAGTGCGGGCTCAGGTAGATAATGTATGCAGTTACTAGCTTCCTATTCGAAATTATCTGTGATTATCTGGATCATCTGCCCACACCGTGTATGCAACTACATTGTCGTCACTTGACCGACAGTCATTAGTGAAACGTTCGCGGTAAGTCTAATTGCTAAACTATCAGTTAAATGCCTAATTACGGGTAATGCCACTAGCCACAGTTTACATCTGCCTACATCCCCCATGATCCACCGCATGGTACATGGTGCGGGGTACCTTGTACCACTACTAGTAATTTCCATTCCAGTTCCACTCGCTAATGCCGGCCGCGGTGGTCTCGCGGTTCTAGGCGCGCAGTCCGGAACCGCGCGACTGCTACGGTCGCAGGTTCGAATCCTGCCTAGGGCATGGATGTGTGTGATGTCCTTAGGTTAGTTAGGTTTAAGTAGTTCTAAGTTCTAGGGGACTGATGACCACAGCTGTTAAGTCCCATAGTGCTCAGAGCCAATGCAATGCCACTCGCTAATGGAGCAAGGGAAAAACTATTATATCTCCGTACGAGACCTAATTCTTCTTACCTTATCTTTGTGTTCCTAATGCTTAATAACTGCTTGCTTCTCGAACCTACCGGTAACAAGTCTATCCGCACGCCTCTGACTTGCTTCAAGGCCTTCCTCCTATCCGATCTGGTGCCGAACACTCGAGCAGTACTCAAGAATGGTCTCATTATACTGAGGTGAAAAATGTCATGGGATAGCGATATGCATATATACAGATGGCGGTAGTTTGACGTACACAAGGTACGTCCACTGGGGGAGTTCTCGTTTGTATTCAGTGTGATTCACGTGAAGAGATTTCTGACGCGATTATGGTCGCTTTGAAATTAAGAGACTTCGAACGGAATGTTGGCCGGAGCTAGACGCATGGGACATTCCATTATGAAAATCCTTAGGTGATTCATTATTCCGAGGTCCATAGTGTCAAATGGTAGCCGAGAATATGAAGTTTCAGGCCTTACCTCTCACCACGGACAACACAGCGGCCGACGGCCTTAACTTAACGACCGAGTGTAGCGCCGTTTTCGTAGTCAGTGATAACAAACAAGAAACACTGTGAGAAATAAACGCAGGAATCAGTGTGGGCCTACGACAAATGTATCCATTAGCAAAGTGCGGAGAAATTTGGCGTTAATGAACTATGGCAGCAGATGACCGACGCGAGTGCTTTTGCAGCCTGATTTCGCCGGCATTGCCTTTTCTCGGCTAGTGACCCTATCGGTTGGACCCTAGACGACTGTAAAAGCGTGGCCTAGTCATACGAGTTCCGATTTCAGTTGGTAAGAGTCGATGGTAGGGTACGAGTGTGGCCCTTACCTAGGTACACTTCACGGAAAACGAGCAAGTTATGTCGATATTATGCTGATGATCATTGTACTGTAATATGTTATACAAAATGTTGTAAGATGCCCAGTCGTTTGACGATTTTACAAAATCTTCATTGGCAGCTTAAGACCTTTGCTCTGTTGTTTGCTGCCGTACTCATTCGGCATCGGTCTATTTGTATGCAGCATGTCCGGAAAACTTATTCCTGCATCACTGTAATGACTTCCATAGCCGAATGATAGCCGGAACGGGGAGGCGTGATTGGGATACACACATACTCTCATTCCAAGATGTAATTAACTCCATACCAAATGAATCTACTATGCTATCTCCGACTGTTATATTGAAAAATGCTGAACCACCTAACAAAATTAATGAATTGGTATCTTTTCATACATCTCGTCCTCTCCGCCACCATGAAATGATTGACATTGCGCTCAACAACATCAAACGTGCCGCAGAGCGCCGGAGAAGAGAGCAAAGACAGGTTTGTACACGCCGTGACTTTCACATAGGACTGAAGATATTAGTACGCACACACTATTTATACAACAGAGGAAAGAGTAGATGTAGTAAATTTGAGCTTCTATGCGCAGGTCCATATAGAATTCGCAGCATTCCTCACCCCAATGTAGTACACGTCGAAACTTTGAGAACCAGGCGACGGCCTGTGTGCCAGCCACCTTGGATATGGATTTTAGATAGTTATCCACATCTCGCTAGGTGAATACCGGGGATACACACTACGCAAACGATTTAGTAATTGCATCTTGTATAAATTGAATGGTTCTTGAAGGAAAGAAATACCGACAGCTGCAATTTTATTAATTAATTTATTGGACTACCAGTTTCGGTGCCTCATTGGCACCATCTTCAGCTCCCTATACACGTAGCTAGATAAGTCATCTAAATCTCTACGCTACGATCATTAATTTCAACTGGCTTCCAAGTCTACAGAGAAGGTTTAAAAATCTGCGAAAGAATGTTGAAATTAGTGTTCCTTACAATAGCGTGGACGTTTAGATGACATATAGGTACGTGTATAGGGAGCTGAAGATGGTGCCTATGAGGTACCAAAACTAGTAGTCCAATAAAATAATTGTTAAAATTACGGCTATATCTTCAAGATTTAGGACGTTTTCTAATACTTGGACATAGAATTTAGCCTGGACATAGACAGATGGGGTAAACTGATCCCGTCCTGGGAGAGGTGAGTCAATAGGAAACTGATGAAATCAAATGGCTCTGAGCATTATGGGACTCAATTTATGAGGTAATTAGTCCCCTAGAACTTAGAACTAGTTAAACCTAACCAACCTAAGGACATCACACATTTCCATGCGCGAGGTAGGATTCGAACATGCGACCGTAGCGGTCTCGCGGTTCCAGACTGCAGCGCCTAGAGCCGCACGGCCAGAAACTGATGACATTAGCTATTTAGTCTACTTAAACTCACAATCAGCAGCAGCTGCAGCAGCTCCGTAAATGTGTGCCTTTCTCACACGAACACTCCGAATCTGCTACAGTCACTCTTCAATATGACTGACTCAGTAAATATAGTACTATGAAAAACGATATTGAAATTAAACTGTTAATGATAAACGCTAAGTTGATTATGTCTTGAGTTCATTAAAAGCTCCTACTTCGATATATAGTCCTCTCGAGATATATGAACACGCGCACTACTCACATTTTTCAATTGATTTAGCTATCGCCGGCCGGTGTGGCCGTGCGGTTCTAGGCGCTTGAGTCTGGAACCGCGAGACCGCTACGGTCGCAGGTTCGAATCCTGCCTCGAGCATGTATGTGTGTGATGTCCTTAGGTAGTTAGGTTTAAGTAGTTCTAAGTTCTAGGGGACTGATGACCACAGATATTAAGTCCCATAGTGCTCAGGGCCATTTTGATCTAGCATCGCGCTTTTTGATCCTGTTCGGTCGTGGTAATGAAAAAGATACTCCTCTACACACTGCTCAGTACTGCACAACAAAAATCATGGAATAAATACTTCGCAAACCTATTCGTGCCAACATTTACCCGCCCTAGCTCGAGCTTCTTCACTCAATGAGCTGACCCAGCAAACCAACTGCCTACACACGTTTTCTGCAAGCGCTAAAAGCTCAGACCACTCCCCAGCCGAGAGTGAATCGTCGTGCCGCCTGCGATCTTGGATCGAACAGAAATTGTGACAGCAAGATTCGATACATCGTAGTGGTATCGATGACTGTAACTTTTGAAACGTCCCCTTTTAACAATTATACGCGAGACTGTGTTTAGACTGACGCACAATATTTTTAGCGCAACGCAATCTGACTTTCAATAATCTCTACAAGAGAACGGCCCTGACTAACATTAACCTGTACTTTTCACAAATCACTTACCTCACAAAAATCTTGGTTACTCCCCCTACTGCAATACAGCGAGCGGCACTACCGCCAGCTAAATAAAAGATTCAAACTATGGAAGGCACTAACTACTGATAGGGATAGCAAATGAAAGATATTAATAGAGAACAAACAATGTATTTACCTTGACATCATCATCATATATATATATATATATATATATATATATATATATAGCAGTTCAAGACAAATTTCAAAACTCCGCCATCTCTCTCCCCACATCCACCACTGCTGGCGGCTCACCTCCAACTGCGCAACGCTACGCGCTGTTCACATCCAGCTGCCTAACACTACAATGGCGAGTATTACAACAATGCAAAACAGCCACAGACAGCACACAGCACAGCCAGTGATTTTCATACAGAGGTGGCGTTAACAATAAAAAAAACCTAAACAGCCTACTTACATAGCCCCCATGCTACCCACAAAAAATTTTACAAATTTTTTTTGGGCACTGGCCAAAACATATTTGTTAAAATTTTTCATAATCGTAATTACAATAACAAAGAAATCAAATGCACACACTTACTGATACAATGTTGGTCAAAAGCTAAACTTTCTCACAGTCCATAAAGACAGTCCTAATCGTTCATCACCGTAAAATATCAGTGTTTTTCTCAAAGTCTGAGCAGTAAAAGAAAATGCACACGGAAGTAGTGGATTTCCATGCAGTCTTGAAGAAGTAGCGTTGTCCTTCCAACGGAAAGACAGTGCTGACTCTCGACATGCAGACAGGTCATGGGCCACAACAGAGCAAACCCACAGCGGAGTCAGTCGAAGTTTTGAAGAGTATTGGTGGGTAGGTCATCACAGAGCAGACCCACTGTAGTCCTGGTAGAGATTACGGTACTGGTGGGCCACCAGAGGTGCAGACCCACTGCAGTCCTTGTAGAAATAATGGCACTGGTGAGTCAGCAAAGGTGTAGACCCACTGTAGTCCTTGTAGAGACGGCAAGCAGCCATCTGTTGTGACTGTGCAGGTGCACAATCACCATTGAAGAGTCTTGCGGATAATGTAGCAAGTCCATAACCACCACTTGTGCACTCACAAGCCGGCCAAAGTGGCCGTGCGGTTAAAGGCGCTGCAGTCTGGAACCGCAAGACCGCTACGGTCGCGGGTTCGAATCCTGCCTCGGGCATGGATGTTTGTGATGTCCTTAGGTTAGTTAGGTTTAACTAGTTCTAAGTTCTAGGGGACTGATGACCTCAGCAGTTGAGTCCCATAGTGCTCAGAGCCATTTTTTGCACTCACAAAGTTTTTGGAATTGTCCTTAGAACCAGCAATGCTGTCATCCAGTCCCTTGCTGAATTATTAACACACGTGCAAACACTAACAGTCCCTACTTGTCACATATTGTCCATATACTATGACCAACAGAAACGTGTGCAGTGAAATGTAACTTACAAGTTACTTAATTTGTTGAACTGGTGTCAATTACAATTTTATAACATAAGAATACAATTACAAAGGTACAAAATACATCATTAAAGAACATAACAATACAGATAACATTTGTAGTACAGGCTTTACAACAGAATAGAAATAAACATATACATCAATGTTACAGGAATTATGAGATAAGTAGATAAATAAAATAATGAGAATAATTTTCGAAACATTAATTTCACACATGATAATTGAAACAGAACAGAATTAATAATGTGTAAACATCTTTACAAAGAAAATTACATATTATAAATGCAAATTATATTTGAGGATAACAGTATTCCTCGTCATTAGTGAATGTAGCTTAGTACCAGAAAAATTCTACAACATAAATCTTATCAGATACACATATAAATACAGGAAGAACATAAATACACAAGGGTACACAAACATATAGTGGAATAATACAAGGAAAGGACAGGGTTTGTTTTACTGCAGTATTTTGCAAACAAAACTTTCTTTACTTCTCGGAGATCTCCCTTCGTTCTTCATTATTTCCAGAAGTCCTATCTATACCTGCTTTCTGTACTTTTCTCATATAGCTTCTCAATCCATTTCTTCCAATTAATCGCTACTCATTCTCTTATAGGCTACCCCCTCTTAAGCTAACTTAAATCTACTGAGCTCAGATGCTAAACTAAGGGACGAGGCAATGCAGCAGCACAAAACAATTAACATAAACAGCAATGATAAAAAATACAAAAAGCAAAGCAAGCAGCATAAATTACAACTAATATAAGGCAATGAGCAGCAAACAAGAAAAATAAATGCGTAGTAAAACTGGCTTAACAGCGTAATACAAAGTCAAATTCAGTAACATTATGCCTGGCAAACAGCAGCTTATATCTAAACATGACAAAGCTCAAGCAGAAAAAATAGTACACTAAAGACAACAATGCATATACGGGAAATGTCTATTCACATCTTAATGACTATGTAATTAAAGTGGTGCACCACAAAAACTTATTGTAAAAAAAATATTACCATGTACTTGAAAAGAAAATTATGTGTGCAGTTACTGTTACTAGTCCCTTCTTATTGTTCTTTCCTTTCCAAGTGCTCCTTTTTTTTAAGAATGTGGATTACAAAATTATTATTTAATAGATCTTGATATCATCATATATATATATATATATATATATATATATATATATATATATATATATATATATATATATATATATATATATAGCAGTTCAAGACAAATTTCAAAACTCCGCCATCTCTCTCCCCACATCCACCACTGCTGGCGGCTCACCTCCAACTGCGCAACGCTAGCGCTGTTCACATCCAGCTGCCTAACACTACAATGGCGAGTATTACAACAATGCAAAACAGCCACAGACTGCACACAGCACAGCCAGTGATTTTCATACAGAGGTGGCGTTACCAATAAAAAAAACCTAAACAGCCTACTTACACTTTTCAATGTCAAGGGCACAGACAGTAATGATCACACTCTGGTCGTAGTCAGCAAAACAGAAGTTCTCCAAGAACGCGAGCCACTCTAATCTCTGAGCAAAGATAATAACTATCACCGGAATTATTCATCCGCATATTATCCACTGGAAGCGTCAGAAAGTGCAGATGTCATCGAAGGCAAGAATCTTCCAGCGATTTGAGCGGTGAAAGCTAAAATGCTAAATCTCCGTTTCCGCTGCCCTTGATTTATCCGCAGTGGCGCTGTAGCGGTCACGCTTACGTGACGTTGTGTGTCTGACGAGTTTGGCGTCGGCGGCCAGCACATTCCATCCCATCGAACATCCGGAAAAAGATCGTCCTCAACTGCAGCGTTGCCGCTGACGGCTGGTTGCAGTACTCACCACCAGACGCCAATCTGAGAAACTCGAAATCAGGGAGTTGCGTCGGGAAGATGTGAGAATACCCCACAGATGGCCCACACTATCCCGGTTGTTACAAGCGCGTATGTCGCTCACTCCGCTAGATCTATCCTGGCAGCCATACTTCCAATGATTATCCGTTCAGAAGGTACTTAAGAAGACTCGCAAATGTTATCCGTAATATCCTGTACATCCCGATGAACTGACCCGAATAACTGTTTTGTTTCCTTTTTAGTCATCAATCTTGACATGCTGCCGCGTCAGTACCAACAGTTTCTGCGAGACCTACACCTCTCCCAACGTAATTTTCACAGCCTTCCTGACAACGAAGTCCAAACTGACTTTTATCTTTTTTATAATATCTAACCCATTCATTTGGACACTTTCTCATGCCAGATATCGCGATTCTTGCCCGTTCTATTGTGTTCTTCTCTCATCTTAGTCACATCCCGAATCCCATATCTCCCTCCTCACTCTGCTCTAAAAATACACTTCCCAGAGTAGCCCACTAACTAAACTGCGACACCCTGCCCCACACACCCACTCTTGAGAGCACCACTGGTCCACATTATGCTCATAATTCATATAATAGTATAAAGAGTGCCATTAATAGTTGTTTTTAATAAACCACAAATTATTTTTAACATTCTCAGTTTCAATAATGTACGAGGATTAGAACTTTAATAGTGGCAACTATTTATTTACAGCTCGTACAAAATAGATAAGTGTTTCAAAGTTTTACTCACCTTCAAAGTAATCACCAGCATTGTGTATAACCCGTTGCCAGCGATGTGGAAGTCGTAGGATAGTCTTAGCAGTGCCAGTCGTGTTGACAGTTCGAGCGGCGTGGTCTCTTGCCCGACGAATTTGTAGCAGTTCTGAATCGAATGTCTTGAAGTGATTCCTTCAGTTTAGAAACCGAGCTGAACTTACGAGGGCGTAAATCAGGGGAGGGCAATAGGTTGTATAGCACTCAGGAGCCCCATCAGTCAAACAAATCAGTAACAGCTTGCACTGTACGTGCTTGAGCATTGCCCTGCAAAGTGATGGTTATGTTCTGCAGAAAGTGTCAACACTTCTGTCTCTATGCTGTTCATTTTTGGAACACAACCTACGACCAGCTTAGAGACAGAAGTGATGACACTTTCTGCAGAAGATAACCATCATTTTGCAGGACAATGCTCAAGCACGTACAGTGCAAGTTGTTAGTGATTTGTTTGACTGATGGGGCTCCTAAGTGCTATACCACCTACTGCACCCCACCTACAAGTCGTCATGCGCATTTTCTCTGACGTTTCAGTAGCTATTTGCAATTTCGTTTTTACATTGTGTAGTTGGGGGTCTTCCCAGGCAAACAGTGCCGATCACTTTCATGTGACACGCACTGTTGACGGAAAGCGTCGGTGTGTTTTAAAGTGGAATTTTACGTTCCCATTCGACAGAACTGTGCTAGATTAATTCTTCCACGATATTTGTTTTATCGGTCTGTGTTAATAGGGACAGTAAAAAAAGAATAATCTGTAATCCAGAAGCAATTCCATAACGCTCCTTGCTTGGTGGTGTTGTCGCTGCAGGAGTACTGATTATTCCTCTAGCTTTATTGTTGCCGCTAAAACACATCGATAAAACACGTATTGCACAAGACTAACCTGGCGCCACTCTATGGAATTGGCTCTTGAAATTCCGCTTAAAAAAAAAAAGAAAAAAAAGCCCTTGTTTGTGATGGGAAACAAAGCGATTATTTCCATAGACACTGGGTGTGGTATGGAAGAGCTAAAGAGCATTGTTGTTTGGTCTGAGACCAGTTACACAACGCTGAAACGAAATTGCAAATACCTGTTGAAGCTTCAGAGAAAATGCATATGATGGCTCTTAAAAGACACACACTGTATTCATACATACTTGTAACACATCAAAAATTGTCGACCGTGAGCTATCATGTATGTCAGTAATGGATGTCGATGTTCTGATGACTTATACATGAGATATACCAGGTGATTATAATCAGACAGCCAGTATTCAGAGAGCTGCCGTGCGGGATGCGTACATCGCAAGACAATGAAACATCGTACGTATGTTCATTATTCCCTCGCCGAGTACGCTGAAAAAAGTAATAGTTCCACTTTCTGACACCAGGTGGAAATATGATACTGTTAGTAGTCAAGAAGTTCAAATGGTTCAAATGGCTCTGAGCACTATGGGACTTAACATCTGAGGTCATCAGTCCCCTAGAACTCAGAACTACTTAAACCTAACTAACCTAAGGACATCACACACATCCATGCCCGAGGCAGGATTCGAACCTGCGACCGTAGCGGTCGCGCGGTTCCAGACTGAAGCGCCTAGAACCGCTCGGCCACCCTGGCCGGCTAGTCAGGAAGTGGTGTGGATGTAGGAAAAGGGAAGGAACGATCAAACACATGATAGCGGCTTTTCTAGGACGTTTGTTAGTATATGATCACAAGTTACAACATTTGTTCAATATGGTCTCCAGATTCAGCAACATGCTGTATCTGTAATACGGCATGGTCGACAGCTGCTCACAACATATCCGATGTAATCAGAGCGATATGTCGTCACATGCTATTTTTCAGGTCGGGAAGAGTCCGGCTACATCTCTAACAGATGAAGATAGGCCCAAGTGATATCATGGTCAGCCTCGACGTGGTTTCTCTGTTCACCAAAGTACCTGTGGATGACACATTACAACTGTTGGCTCCTCATTTCTCCTCAGAAATTTTGAAGTTGTTCCGGCATACCTTGACGACCACTTATTTTTTATACAGTGGAAATTATTATGAAATGACGGATGGAACAGCCATGGGTTCGCCACTGTCACCAGCAATAGCGAATTTTTTCATGGAGGACTTCGAAGAACGAGCCCTGAGCAGTGCTCACCTCCGCCCATCATGCTTCTACAGATACGTCGACGATACTTTTTTAATCTGGCCACACGGCAGCGACACTCCGCAGCAGTTCGTCGAACATCTGAATAGTGTACATCCAAACATAAAATTTACATTGGAGGTAGAGAAGGAAGGGAAGTTAACTTTTTTAGATGTATTGGTGGAGCGAAAGCCGGATGGACAACTGGGCCATTCTGTGTACAGGAAGCCAACCCATACAGACTTATATCTGCATAGCCATAGCTTCCATCATCCGTCTCAGAAGAGAGCTATGCTGAATACTTTAGTACACAGATCCAGGACTATTTCCGACAAGGACCACCTCGGTCCCGAGATTAACCATTTGACGACTGTTTTCAAGAGGAATGGTTATTCTGCCGGTGAAATTAAATCAGTATTGTCCAAGAAAGTAAGACACGATGCCGGCCACATACAAGAAGAGGACCAACACACAGCGCGGCTTCCTTTTTGCGGTGCTACAACGAGCAAGATAGCCAGAGACCTGAACAGGCAAGGAATAAAACCAGTTTTCCGACCACCTAGGAAAATTAAGGAAATGTTGAGACCAGTCAAAGATAGTCTCGGCTTAAGAGTGCCGGGAATTTATACTATTCCTTGCGAATGTGGCAAGAATTACGTGGGCCAGTCTGTAAGAACCGTTGCCGACCGCTGCATCGAGCACCAACGCCACCTGAAATACAGGTATTTGGAAAAATCAGCGGTGGCTGAACATAGTCTGCTTAACAAGCATAAGATTTTATTTGAAGAAACCAGAGTAATAGCCCACGCATCGAATTACTGGGACTCTGTGATCCGGGAAGCAGTCGAAATTAGACTTAGCGATAATAACTTTAACAGAGACAACGGCTACGCACTTAGCAACACTTGGAAGAGTGCACTGGATAAAGAAAAATCTCAGAGAAAAACTTCTCGCACTTTACCTCCTGATTCAGGGGATGGCGCTGCAAGCAACGCGGGATAGTAACTACATCTATGGAAGTAGAGGGCACCACTTCACTACGCGCCATATCGCTGCTGCTATGACGTATTCCAGCCAATCAGAAGCCGTCCTTTGCATATAAAAGTGGGAACCCCGCTAGTTCACGATATGGTCTCCTGTTTAAACTCCAAACCTACGCCCTTCCTATCAACTACATCCGTCTGGTGGCCTCCTTCCTCTCCCACCGCCCCTCCTATGTTACCATCCATCATGCCAATTCCCACACCTTCTACCCCTCTGCCGGTGTGCCCCAGGGCTCGGTCCTCTCCCCTCTCCTCTACCTCCTGTACACGGCAGATATGCCCCAACCCCCCCCCCCCCCTCTAGTACACCTCTTGCAATATGCTGATGACACCGCATTCCTCGCCCTCGCTCCTACGCTCCAACGGTCCCAACGCCTTCTCCAGAATCACCTTGACCTTCTTGCTGCATGGTGTAACCAATGGCTCCTGAACCTCAATCCTTCCAAGACCCAGGCAATCATCGTAGGTCGTACCACTCACTCCTTCCGGCTCCTGGATTTCTCCCTTACTGTCTGCGCACGTCCTGTCCGCCTCACCCCCACCCTCACCTACCTTGGCCTCACCATTGACCGTCACCTCACCTGGATACCTCATCTCCGCTCCATCCAATCCAAAGCCCACAACCGCCTCCGACTCCTCACACTCCTCTCTGGCTGGACATGAGGGTTGCACCCCTCTACCATCCTCCACACCTACAAATCCTTAATCCGTCCCATCCTCTGTTATGCCAGTCCTGCCTGGATGTCTGCCCCCCCCACCAAATTCTATCAGTCCCTCCAGATCCTTGAGCGTCATGCACTCCGCCTCGCCTTCCGTATCCGCCTCCCGTCCCCCACGCGGATCCTCTATGATCTCATTCCTTTCCCCCATCTGCTCCTATTCCTCGAACATATCCGCATCCTCTACACCTCCCGCCGTCTTGAACCCCCTCACCCCCTGGTTGCTCCTCTCCCATCCCCGCCCCCTGCCACGTCTTCACCGTTGTGTCCCCCCTACCCTCCATCTCTACACCCTCCATCTCCTTTCCCAAGGTGGCTTCCATCAAATCCCCCTCCCGGATGATGCCCTCTCTCCCTCCATTTATCCTTCCTATCAACTCTGATACTCACTCCCCCTCCTTTCCTCTGTCCTTTCCCTGGGCTCCCTCTCCCCCCCCCCCTTCCGTCCTGTTTTCTCCCCACTACACCTCTCCCTACCTCCCTTCTCCCCCCCAGTCCTTTTGTATTCCCCTCCTCTGCCTCCCCCACTCCCTGTCGCGTCTGCCCTCCACCCCTCTTCTGGGTCCTCATCCTCCATCAGCTCCTTTCCTGGTTCCCCCCTTCGCTTTTACTCTCCTTTCCCCCCTTTTTTGTTTTCCCATCTTCTGTCCCGTCTCCCCCCACCTGCTCTCGACTGTGGTGTCACATTTGCCAACTTTTTAGTGCAGTGTTCCAGTGACTATTCATTGTTGTTTGTCTTTCTCGTGTTGCGAACAGAAACCATGCTGTCGCTCGGTGTGAATTTTATGTCTTTTGTGAACAGAATCCAGACTGTCGCCGTGTTTTTTAATTGTCTATTGTTTTCCCTGTCTGCTTCGTATGTATTTTTCTTAGCATCATCATCCCTCTGTTGTTGTTTTAAGTTCCACGTTTTCTTTTCGCCTTGTTACTCTCTAAGTCTCCGATTTTATCGCCTGTTTTTTATTTTTTCTCTTGATCTTTGTCACAAAATCTATCGGCTGAAGAGCGGCATACTAAGCTGCTGCCAGCCCGCCCCCTTCGGGGGGAATTGAAATTCAATAAAGAAAAGAAAAAAAAATAGTTCACGATAGTTTTAGCCCTGACGACGACCATGGAGGTAGTGGTCGAAAGCTTGGAGTTTTATCCTGAATTGACGCGGCATGTACACCGAGAGATTTTTACTCAACACCTGTCACCAAGTTACAAACAAGATACAGAGTTGAAAACAGGAATCGTTCAACATCCAGGTTAAATGACCATATTTTCAACTGTTGGCATACTCCGCGAACCTACTGATTACTGAACATATCTATTACGTCTCAACATCCTGTGATATATAAAGCCCGGACTGCAGCAGTCGGACACCGACAGTTTAATTATAGTCACCCGGCATATCAGTGGCAGTCTAGCTTATATTCATGATTTATCCTGTGTTGTAGTGCAAATATAGCTTAACGAAATTAACTTGTCTTCTATGAAAAACTTTAAAACTTTCTCAAATGGCTCTGAGCACTACGGGGCTTAACATCTGAGGTCATCAGTCCACTAGAACTTAGAACTCCTTAAACCTAACTAATACAAGGACATCACACACATCCATGCCCGAGGCAGGATTCGAACCTGCAACCGTAGCAGTCGCGCGGTTCCTGACTGAAGCGCCTAGAACCGCTCGGCCACATCGGCCGGCCAAAACGTTTTCCTTTTTATTACTGGGATAATGTTCTGTAAAGAAATAAGGCTGAGAAATTTTATTTTTGCGTCGAATGCTGGACAAGAACTTTTGCAGTTATTATACTTATATGCTGAATGATCAGAAAAAAATTACAATGATGAGGATAGTGAAATTATTAGATGTCCGAACTCAACCAATAATGTTTGCTGTAAAATAATAAACTGTAAATTCTCTTAAGCCATAGGTGAATTATATCGAAGCCGGTGAAACTTTACACTTGCAGTATGCGTTTCAGTGTGGCAGCGTAGCAGGTTAACAAGCGAAGAACGAGAAGCGCGAGGCGCCAGGCGTGGGGCACCGGTCGTGACGTCAAAGCTGCCACGTTGCCGGCTTTGTTTTGTGTGTACAGAAACAACGTGCGTTGTGGTTGGTTTGTACCTTGGGTTTGCGCTGTTCTGTGCCTTATAAAATTGTGATATGTGAAAAGTGCCACGGAAAACAGTTTGTTCGCCTAGTGACAATCCGTTATATCGAGATATGGCGCTAAATAGCCAGGTATTGAAGTTATTACGGTGATCTCGTGAGTTTTGCGAGCATGAGAAATAATACGTAAGTATTCTTGGAGAGCCGTCAGTTCCTGCCGATAAAGTAGTGGAACGCACATAAAAATCTCTTAGACTTAGTGCAAGAACAGTAGTAAGTAAGGGAAAGTTATTGCAAAGGTTGAGAGATGTGGACGTGAACCGTAATAATTCCGAGTTTTCTGGACCATATAATGGGTTTTTAGCGACTCTGGAAAATGCAAAAAGCATCCTCACTCCGTCACCGACTTAGAATCTTTCCATACTGATGCTGTTCGTAGGCGTATTTATGCTTACTACAGCAGGAAAGAGTATCCTATTGTAGCAAAGTGACTAGTGTCGCTCAAACAATATGAACATTTCAGGGGCGGCAAAATTTTGCTGAAAATTGTACCGAAAAGTATGAGTTTCCGTTACAAAGCGCTAGACGGACGGAAAGTCCAATTAGGAAAGGCGCATAGTGAAACTGCTCAAAGCATATTCTTGCAAAAAACTGTGAGCAAGGTCATTTATTCCATAACATGGCTAGACGAAACGTGAGGTAATGCAGGGGATACACACGCATTGCCCGAACTCTTACGGGTCTCGGTAATATTGCCTGCCGCGAATAATGAGTGTAATGGGCAGGGGCACTACGAATGTAGTGTGTGGACATTAAGTTGGGAATGTGGGTCTCACGGGGAGCGTGCAAGGGATAAGTCCCTGCAGGCGCACTATCCTCTGTGCCCTCTTTGACTCAGATGGATAACCGACTCGGTAGCTTAGCACGTTCGGTCAGAGGCCTGCTCGCCTTCTGTAATAAAAAAAACTGAGTAAAGGAATCAACGATCAACTTGAACGAATGTCTTATGAGGTCCACCCAGACCAAACCTTACGGAAAAAAAAAAACCAGCTTAGGGTCTTTATTTAATTATCATTTGAAGCAGTAGGGCTCATCAGCCGTCGAAGAGAGGAGGAAGATTAACTGTGGTCCATGAAGGTTCTCCCAGTGATTTTGTTGCGGATGCACTTCTAGTTTTTCGGCCGAAAAAGACAGGTGACTACCACGAAGACACGGACCACACACGATTTGTGTAATGGACAACGCCCCATATCATTCCGTGATATTGAACAAAGCAGCAACAACAAACGACAACACATAAATTATCATGCAGTGGTTACAGGCAATAAATATTGCTGCGGATATGACCATGACGAAGCTTGTGTTTTACTCGCTTGTTGAAGACAATAAGCCCATGATACCTACTTATGTAGTAGACTAAATCACCAAGGAGCAGCACCACACCGTAATAGGGTTACCACCATATCATTACCATTTCAACCCCATCGAGTTGGTATGGAGTGAAGACATATGTAAGGACCAATAATAAGTCCTTTACATAACAGAGGTGGAAAGGCTGTTGCGTGAAGCTCTTGCAACTGTAGATGCAGCCTTACGTAGGTAAAAGGTAGAGCACGTCGAAAAACTTATTCGAGCAGCACAGACAATGGACGCAATCATTAGTGATCATGAACAGCTAATGATTTATCCTGGTAATGACGGCCATGAAGATGGTTTCCTCGCTGATCCCGACAAAATTGACGATGGGAAGCTGGATGGAACTGGTAACTAAAAAGCTACAAATGTATCAGGATAAGTTTGTCTGTACCGTTTTATGGAGTGATGAAACAATTATGTTTATGTGGAATAATTATATACAGCTACAGTCTCTTTTTACTAGCCGGCCGAAGTGGCCGTGCGGTTAAAGGCGCTGCAGTCTGGAACCGCGAGACCGCTACGGTCGCAGGTTCGAATCCTGCCTCGGGCATGGATGTGTGTGATGTCCTTAGGTTAGTTAGGTTTAACTAGTTCTAAGTTCTAGGGGACTAATGACCTCAGCAGTTGAGTCCCATAGTGCTCAGAGCCATTTGAACCATCTTTTTACTAATATTTTATTAGCACAATGCATTTCGGCAGTATGCTGCCATCATCAGGTGCGTTATACAGTTACTTATACATCAGCTGCCGGCCGATGTGTCAGAGCGGTTCTAGGCGCTTCAGACCGCTACGGTCGCAGGTTCGAATCCTGTTTCAGGCATGGATGTGTGTGATGTCCTTAGGTTAGCTAGGTTCAAATGGCTCTGAGCACTATGGGACTTAACATCTGAGGTCATCAGTCCCCTAGAACTTAGAATTACTTAAACCTAACTAACCTAAGGACATCACACACATCCATGCCCGAGGCAGGATTCCAACCTGCGACCGTAGCGGTCGCGCGGTTCCAGACTGAATCGCCTAGAACCGCTCGGCCACCAGCGGCCGTCTAGGTTAGCTAGGTTTAAGTAGTTCTAAGTTATAGGGGATTGATGACCTCAGATGTTAAGTCCCATCGTGCTCAGAGCCATTTGAACCATACACCAACTGATAGTTTATGTACATTAGCTGTGTGTGCCAGTGGGGTTAAGAATCGTAAAATAAACCTGTGTGGAAGGACAAATCTTTTACAGTGTGTGCATTATGTGAATAGCATGATTAGGTAATATACAGGGTGATTCAAAAAGAATACAACTTTAAAAATGTGTATTTAATGAAAGAAACATAATATAACCTTCTGTTATACATCATTACAAAGAGTATTTAAAAAGGTTTTTTTTTACTCAAAAACAAGTTCAGAGATGTTCAATATGGCCCATCCAGACACACGAGCAATATCAACCCGATACTCCAACTCGTTCCACACTCTCTGTAGCATATCAGGCGTAACAGTTTGGATAGCTGCTGTTATATCTCGTTTCAAATCATCAATGGTGGCTGGGAGAGGTGGCCGAAACACCATATCCTTAACATACCCCCATAAGAAAAAATCGCAGTGGGTAAGATCAGGGCTTCTTGGAGGCCAGTAATGAAGTGCTCTGTCACGGGCTGCCTGGCGGCCGATCCATCTCCTCGGGTAGTTGACGTTCAGGTTTCATAACTAACCTTTTTCGTAGGACTCTCCATACAGTTGATTGTGGAATTTGCAGCTCTCTGCTAGCTCTGCGAGTCGATTTTCCTGGGCTGCGAACAAATGCTTGCTGGATGCGTGCTACATTTTCATCACTCGTTCTCGGCCGTCCAGAACTTTTCCCTTTGCACAAACACCCATTCTCTGTAAACTGTTTATACCAACGTTTAATACACCACCTATCAGGAGGTTTAACACCATACTTCGTTCGAAATGCACGCTGAACAACTGTCGTCGATTCACTTCTGCCGTACTCAATAACACAAAAAGTTTTCTGTTGAGCGGTCGCCATCTTAGCATCAACTGACGCTGACGCCTAGTCAACAGCGCCTCAAGCGAACAAATGTAAAAACTAAATGAAACTTTATAGCTCCCTTAATTCGCCGACAGATAGTGCTTAGCTCTGCCTTTTGTCGTTGCAGAGTTTTAAATTCCTAAAGTTGTGGTATTCTTTTTGAATCACCCTGTATATTAATACGTTTACTTGCATTTTTGATGGCGATTTCATTTTCTGGCACACAGAGCACAGTAACAGGTAAATCATAACTTAGCATTTTCACAAACGTCTGTTTACAACTTTCCAAAGAGTTTTCAAATCTAAGATAAACCACTTACAATTTCAAAGACAGTAATATATACCTGTAGTGAAGATAAAAGTTTTCATCTTCATGTATTGGCAATATGGAGAATATTACATTGATACTTAATGAAAACTATTCTGTCAATGAAAGAAACATTTAATGTTGGAGAAGTTTTTGAAGAAGTTAAGATTATTACTTTCAAGCATATCATTTAAAAATACATCTCCGTGTGCTGAGCCATGAATGAAGATTTCCAATTCTTCATGTAAGTCAATTTAGTGTCCCTTATCCATTTCATGTAATATATGAAAATCATACGCAATATCATGGAATGGGTAGCCTGTGCCTTTTATGTGGGTGGCTATTGCTGATCTATTGTAATTGTTAGTGTGGTAAGCATTTATGTGTTTATTATATCTTGTTTGGAAGTCTCTCCCAGTTTGGCCTAAACTATTTTATAGAGGCCTGATTGTGAGTGATTGTCAGCCTGTATGTGTATATTGTGTCTGAGTGTGTGTTGCAGTTTGTTGTGTGTTGTAAAGGCAATGTTAATGTTAATCCATATAATTTGGATTAATTTAAATTTAAAGAAACAATTATGGATGCTGTGAGTAAACAGACTTCACCTCCAATTAAAGAAACAATTATGGATGCTGTGAGTAAACAGACTTCACCTCCAATCAGTTTCAATGAATTTCTTTGGTATAGCAATTGAGGCATGGTGTTACGCAGCTACACTTGCGGTTTCACGACTGATCCATTAATCTTGAAAGAGATTAGCGTCCAGGCTCCAACCAGGTGCAGCATGGCTGGAAAATATATTCTGCTACGGCTTGCCTACATGTGACAGTCACTCAAAAGGAGAGAGAGCTGCTGAACGCTACTGTTTTCTACCAGTGGAGAATATTGCAGTCCACTTAGTTATCCCTCTGAATGGCAATAGGGGGCAAAAAATGTTATCCGCCGATAGGCACATTGGCAACGCTTCCGCATTACCCAGCGTACCAGAATATGAGAAGTATCTTGGGCCGATTGTTGTCTGGTGATTAACTGCGGTGAGTTTTTCTCCATGCCATACTAGGATTATATGGAATTGTTAGCTGCTTTTATTGGTACCTGTTTGAGTTTCACAGAGACTGGACTGTTGACGACTTTGGACTGTGCCGTATGGAGTTGCTGGTAACAGGTTTGGAAGAGCCTTTGTACCCACGACGAAAATCTTGGCGTGGCATGGGTCTTGTTGCTCTCGATTATGATTATGTGTTTTACATTTAATATCTCCTGGAAGCAGTAAAATAAGGCTGTTCTTTTTCCATTTGGATTTAACCTAGCGAATTGTGCCGATAATCGCCTGATTCTGTTTAATTCTGAACCTTAGGACTTCTGAAAATACGGGTTACATCTTTCACCATGTCTAACGGACCTCATGAGGCTCCTATGGCTCTTATCACGAGCAGATATCGCCTCTCTATTGATACGTGCCATTGAGTGGAATATCGTCTAAACTCGGTATGATAAAATAATGAGATTTGACCAAATGGTTTATTTACACTGAAGTTACAAAAGTCGTGGGATACCTTCTACAATCGTGTCGGACATCCTAGTGCAGCTTTTCGATGCGACATGGACTCAACAAGTTACTGTAAGTCGCCTTCAGAAATATTGAGCCATGCTGCCTCTATAGCCCTCCATAATTGCGGAAGAACTGACGGTACACGATTTCGTGCGCGAACTAACCACTCGATTATGTCCTGCAAACGTGCGATGGGATTCGTGTCTAACGATCTGGGTTGGCCAAACTATTCGCTCAAATTGTCCAGAATGTTTTTCAGAGCAGTCGCGAACAATTGTCCCCTGATGATATGGCACATTGTCACTCATAAAAATTCCATCGTTGTTTGGGAACACGAAGTCCATGAAAGGCTGAAAATGGTCTCCAGGTAGGCGAACAATCAGAGGATCCAATCCATACGTGATTACACAGCCATGCTGCGGCTCGTGTTGGTGCTGTTTGTAGGTTTCCGTCCTCTGTTAGAGACCAGACCATATCGTTTAGTTGACGTGGTTGCGGTTGTCTGTCGTCTCGTGTTGACTGGCGCCACTTGGTTTCGCAAGCGTTGCCTGTCCACTAGTGGCAGCAGCGGCGGTTATCGACATGTAGTAACTGTGGCCCTATCTTTGGGGCGACGTCATGGTTCTTCCGGGTCGTGTGAGTGTGTAGTTCGGTTGGGGACTCAGGAACAGCCAGGTCCAGGCAGTGCGAAAACACTCCGGGCCTCTGGCGGCGCGCATGGACTGCCGGATCGAAGGCCCGGTGGTCACGAGAGTGCACGACCTCGTCGTAAACTCGATCCCGCAAGCTTTAAGTTGAGTGCATTTGGATTCAAGTAGAGAAACCTCCACCATTGTGAGATCTTGCGATTCTCCAGTGACTTGGATTCGTGTTGCTGCTCGTAGTGTAGCCGAAGCGAGTTGAAGTGAGTGGACTGCTTGGGGAAGGCGGATCTGATTAGCTTTTCTGGACTTATTATTTATTGCGTTCAGTTTGTTACAATTTTTCAAGTTCAACCAGCGGTATTTTTCGTGCCTCGTGGCCGCTAACGCCCCAGTTACTCGCCCCGGGGGTTAGTATATGTAACGACAGTGTACGTTTCCTTGCCTTGCCGTTGCTGTCCGGTGAGGCTTGTAGTTTTGACAGCTTTCTTGATTGTAGGTTGGTTGGCGATTCTTCTACTATGGTGGTAGTGATTCTTTCTCGTTCCGGGCGCTCTAAGCACAGTATTCTGCGGATGGAGTCCAGACTGCCGGTTCCGGCTATGGCGTATTTTTACATCCTTGCAAGATTATCATTAGTGATTCGTTAGATTGCCACTAGTCTGAGTTACCATCTTGTGAAGTGAATGCAACTCTTGGTTGCCTATCTCATCGTTCGCGAAAGCGTTTCTTTCCGTACCTACTCAGAGTTCGATTCCTGGTGCACCGTCTGTGACGTGCCCTTGTGTTTTATAATTGTAATTGCTGTTTTATTGTATGTTTCTAAAAATTTTTATATAGTTGCCATTCTTGGCGTTACAGCAGGTTTAAATGATTGTGCTACCAAGTTTACCATCATTTTGTCTCACCTGTTTGGTGATCAGTGGCTTGTCCTATCAAATTAACCTTTGCTGTTTTATTTGCTGTATTACTGTATCTTTTTTTTATTTTTTATACAATTGCCTTTCTTGGCGTTACAGCAGGTTTAAATGGTTGTGCTACCACGTTCACCATTATTTTGTCCCACCCATTTGGTGATCAGTTGCCTGTCTTTTTAAATTAACCTTTGTTATAGCTGTTTTACAGTGTGTTTGTTAAACTCTATTTCTATTGCCGTTCTTGGTGTTAAATGCCCTTTAGCCGTGACAGTATTTACTTGCCTTAAAATTCTAATTGGGATCATATTGGCTTGTTTTTAAAACATTATTTGCTGTGTCTGTATTTTATGCTCATTTGGTAAATTGTAACGCACTGAAAACACTATTAATTACACAGTTGTTTATTCTTTCATTAATAACGTGTGATATCTGTATTTATTGCTCAGTCTGGAATTACCGTTTTAAAATAAATGTGTGTAATTGCAAAAGGGAACCAATATTAACTGATTACGGCCCCGTCCACAATCGTAACCGAATCCTGCCTTCCTTGACTACCAGGTTTCACGCACCTTCATGGAGACGCCACCGGCTTGCACAGTGCTTCGTTGACATCTTGGGTCCATGGCTTCATGTGGTATGCGTCACACTCGTCCTCTACCATCAGGTCTTATCAACTGAAATCGGGACTCATCTGACCAGACCATGGTTTTCCAGTAATCTAGGGTCCAACCGATATGGTTGTGGGCGATGTCGTGCTGACACTCGCGTCGGTCGTCTGATGCCATAGCCCGTTAACGCCAAATTTCTCCGCACTGTCCTAAAGGATACGTTCGTCGTAGGTCCCACATTGAATTCTGCTTTTATTTTAAGCAGGTTGCTTGCCTGTTAGCTCTGACAACTCTACGCAAATCCCGCTGCTCTCGGTCGTTATGTGAAGGCCATTGGCCATTGCGTCGACCGTGCTGAGAACTAACGCTTGAAATGTGGTATTCACGTCACGCTTTTGACACTGTGAATCTCTGAATATTGAATTCCCTAACGATTTCTGAAATGGAATGCCCCATGCGTTCAGCTCCACCTACCAGTCAGCATCTAGATCTATTACTTCCCATCGTGCGGCCATAATCGCGTCGGAAACCTTTTCACACGAATCACCTGAGTGCAAATGACAGCTCCTCCAATGCACTGCCCTCTTATGACTTGTGTACGCGATATTACCGCCATATGTATATGTGCGTATCGCTATCCCATGGCTTTTGTCATCTAGGTACATAACATGCAACAGAATCTGACTAAACGACTTCAGCATGGAGATCTGGGAATGAATTTAATTAATTAGTTAGAAAGACATTTCTCAAGCAAGACAGCTATCTTCACTAATTACAAGAGCTGGAAGGAGCGGTGAAATGCAGATAAGGGGAAAAACAATGCAACCATACTCCATGAAAAATGACGTTCATTTACACAACCTATTCTCTCTTTCAATTTGGCATCCTGTTAACAATGCAAAAATCATCTTAATATTATGGTTGATTATGGGAGTGATTTCTTAATAAAATCTCTGGATATTCGTTCCATTATTTTTCGGAAATGCATTCGGATGCACTCCCGAAAGAGATGGAATATTCGCCCCGCCGGTAAAATTTCAAGAAACACGTCCTTGGACATTGTTCTGTTATCAGAAGATCGTTGAAGACGCTGTCGTCGTGTGCAACATCCCTGAGTGAGAAGGTTGGAGGGGCCAATCGTCACCCAAAACGACCCTGGAGCGCCAGTAGTTTCGGTCGCTCGGCAGCATACTAAAAATGTCAGCGCCCTTTTCTCCAACCTCGCTTCAATTTACTGAAAAAGAGTTTAGTGCAAAGTTCCACAGTTCGCCAGTTGGTATGACGAGCCAATAGCAAACTGATTTTTTTAAAAGACCAGGGCAAAGTATTTTCTTCAGTATGATCGCGCCACGAGCCCTCTTTGAAAGTTAAAATTCAATGCACGTTCCCCTGCTTCTACAGCGAGAATCAAGAAATCTGTACTGATTCTACGATCGCACATGAGCTCTCAATTAACCACCCATTTATACATTACAGAGATAGCCACGTTTACTTTATGGATAAACGGTGACATAAGATGCCGATATGAAATCAAAGAAAATAAATCAATAAAATTTGGTCCCTACGTAATCCATATGCCGGGCGTGGCTATAAGATAATCAAATAGCAGGAAACCAATCTGCTTAACTAGATGAGGCCAAGTTAATAATTACAAATAATGCCTTCATGAAAGCTGCCTAAGACAAAAAAATGGTTCAAATGGCTCTGAGCACTATGCGACTTAACTTCTGAGGTCATCAGTCGCCTAGAACTTAGAACTAATTAAACCTAACTAACCTAAGGACATCACACACATCCATGCCCGAGGCAGGATTCGAACCTGCGACCGTAGCGGTCACGCGGTTCCAGAGTGAAGCGCCTTTAACCGCACGGCCACACCGGCCGGCTGCCTAAGACAGACACCTTTCAAGAAGGTGTGCAAATTCTTTTCATACTGGATGGTAGGATACATGTGAACTTCCGTCGCAGCTCCACTAAGCTGAAGGAACAGCAAATTCGCCTTGGTATAGAAGCTTGATTGCATAGATCCCAGCGGCACACAATTACAAGTGGAATGAACGAAAATACGTGCCAAATCTATAACTTATGATAATTTTCTTGCTAAATAAAAATAGGAGGAGAAAAGAAGACGGAGCATAGGTTCCGATTGGCCGGGAGGGGGACGAAATCGCCTACGTTCTACGTTCGTTTCAGTGATAACAATCGAGTCAAATTTTTCTTTCTGTGGTAATGCTTTTAGATGATTTTTAATCATTTTAGATGCAAGATTTATACAAATATAAGAACCCGTCTTCAAAATATGCCTTGTACACTCGGCTTCATTTTGTGAACTAAAATAACTAATTACGAAATATTCGCTATTGTAATAAATAGTAAAACGATAATTCAATAAACACTATGAAAAATAACGACAATATTCAGCTATACAGTGGAATATAGCGAACCGACCACATCCGTGTAATCTGATGGTCACAAGCTGCTGCGCGCTGCTACATTGTCTTTCTGATATTTTCTTGTCCAGAAGTTGGCCTGAAAAGGTTAACATTCGTAAATGTGTACCTCAGGTTTCCATTGAGACAAAATACTTCTGTTGCAGCTAAGACACAGTTAATGTTAATGTACACAGTTGTGGCCAGTGTGTCTGAAAGGGTTAAGTGAATTAGGAGAACGACTGAAAAGCTAGAAACGGATAACCGGGTGAGAATTTTGACTCTTCTCGAATCCGAATGTATCGCATCATCCATAGCACTAGCGCGCTTGTATCGGGAAAAGCTTACCGTCAACAGAACAGAATAATTACTACCTGAGGGTCGAACATTGCGAACCTCAGTTGACAGAGCCAGCTGAGATAGAGTTTCATGCCGATTCAAGCCTTCGACAGAGAGGTGGCCTCGCTTTAGAATGCAGTGGCGGACTTACGGGTCTGCTGCCGGTCTGCGGTGAATTATGAATGAGAGCGTCTCACAGAGCGCGACACATTTGGTCGGACGACAGGTACGGCGTCACATGAAGGTACGTGAATATTTCATCGCATCAGGCGCGTTGGATAGCTTAGGAGGAGCTGCACACAGACACTGGATGCGTCTGATCGTATTACGCTCTGGCAAGAGACACGAAGGGTGCCTCTGTTCTCTTGTTCTCCGCTATAGGCACAGGGCGAGAAGGCGCAAGAGTTACAACACCGGGCGGGTGGAGGGGGTTTCAAATCTGTGTTTGCCGTGAAGTCTCTGATTTAATTGGTCATAGGTCCGTCGTGGGAGGTATGACGGCGGAAGCTACGAGGACATAGAAAAGAAGTCTTTTATATGAATACGGGGGTGACCCCGCATTCTTATAATTGATTCGCCCCAATAGGCAATCAATGCACCACATTCAGTGCGGATGCACAATTACGTCCGACCTCCTGCGAGTATCTAAAAGTAGCTATCATGGAGGACATAGACAGGGACTGTGGATAGGTGGCGCTCGGTGGGAATGTGCGTCTGCCGAAAGACGAGCCGAGATAGCCTGCGTATTGTAATATACACTGCGTCCGGGTGACGCTCTGGTTAACGCAACTGCCTATTAAGCAGGAGAACCCGGTATCGACTCCCAGTCTGACACAGATGTCCACTCCTCGACGCTGATGCTACACATAGTCCTCATCCAGTTGATATTAATAGTCCCTTCTCTTTCCTTTCTCGCCCTCCTCCTTCAGCTTACATAAAAACAATTCTAATACTGCCAAAAATCGGCCTGAATACGGGGAAGAAATTTCTGATAGTATACGTTTCGTGCACAACGTTGATTAGAAGTGGGTAGTGGGCACTGGATAAACGGGAAAAGAAGAAAATTCAAAACTGTGAGGTGAGGATCTGTAGAGGGATACTGAAAATTAGATGGACTCTCAGGGAAAGAAATGAGGTTCTCGGCAGAATCATCGAAGAGAGGTACATGCGAAAACATTGACAAGAAGGACGGACAGCACCACAGGACATACCTTAAGACCTGCAGGAATAACTGGAGAGTTGTGGAGGGCCGCATCAAACCAATCAGAAGAGTGCTGACTCTCAAAAAATGTGTAGGTCTGCTGTTCAGGCAGAATGGTCAGTCTCTGGCACTCGAACCTGCTTCTGTATTCCGTGGTTCTTTTTTATTCGGCAGGAAGACTATGAGAATTTCATAAAGCTACAAGAAGGCAGCTAGAAGGAATAATTCGAAATTAATTCCTTGGCTGGGAATTCCTAGAAACCGACTGTATTAGTTATAGATCTGCTATCCAATAGTGAGATGTGAAAATTTATGCCGGACCGGGAGTCGATCTCGGATTTCTCACTTCTCGCGAGGAGTCACCTTAACGACTTTTTTATTTTTCCTTTTTTCTTTTTTTCAATTTTTACCGAGACTAACCCGAAACCTTCGCGGGGAAGTGCTCTACCGACATTTTTACTAGTCTTTTTTTAATTAAAAAAAGGGAGAGGTTTTGTCGTCTTCTTTACGGCGAAAACGATTATATATATATATTTTTTGTAACCACCCCGTGAAAATATGTAAATAATAATGTAAATGAAAATGGAGCCATATATCGTTAAATTGAAATGGAGCCAAGCGTAAAGTCCCCACAAAATTAAAGAATGAAGATTGCTCATTAAACCCACAATTATGTTAATTAAATAATGAAGCATGAACTGAATATAACATCTCAACAGAAATAATTAAACCTGATAAATTTTTTTAGGGCAGCAGCGCTGACCTTCGGCCCTGAGAAACAATTAAACCTGACAAATTCTTACCTCAGTAAAATTGCGTCTATATCTGCTCTTATTTTTCGGCACAGCTCCGTGCAATGCTGGCCCATATTTAATTCTGATTCTTGGAGGAAATGCATAGGAAAATATTCTTTAAATTGAAATGAATGCTTTTTCTTCAAAAGAGTGGAAAAATTCTTTAAATTGAAATGATTACTTTATAAAAAATTATTATTGGGGCATTTCTTGAACAAATTAATTACTTACCATACATTATTAGCTGAGCACAATGCTGCTTCATTACTTTCTACAATAATACACATCGTCCACCATAATCCTGACCAGATTCGGAAGAACAGCACGCCGTCGACGCATGCCGACTCCCGCAGACTAGCACTGACTGAGTACAACTATCCAACTGTCTACTCCCTGTGCCGACTCACCACACACAGCTGTATCCGACTTCTACTACAGACAGAGTACAACTCGCAACTGAACACTCGCGCGGTCAAGCGCAGACTAGCAACGATAAATAACTCTCTGGTCAGAGATTCTGTCATGCCTCGCCATCGCTGGTAATGAATACATACGTGTTTCATAACCTTCCACTGGCGGGGGGGGGGGGGGGGGGGGGGGCAAAATTTGGCAGCGATGGTGAGTCATTTGGACTTGCCATGAGCAACAAATTTTTTCTTAACTAACTAACTTTACAATCACAGAATATACAGATATATAGGTGTAGAACATGAAGTAAATATAGTGCACATGCACTGAGTACAGAACATATCAGGTAATGACAAAATATATATACAATAAGTACAGAACATATCAGCAAATCACAAAAAAATGTATATGCGATGAGTAGAAATCATGTTAACAAAATGATAAAAGTGCACATGCACTCTAGTTCAGAAGATATTTGCAAAATCACAAAATGTATAGGCCATAAATGCAAATCATGATAACAAAATGATTTTTTTTACTATGTCACAAGAATTAGGATAGGAAAGGGAAGGATTGCGTCATGGTTGTAGCACTCCAGGTTGCACGCAGCTGCACTGAAAGTCCATATCTTTCTACAGAAGCACAACACCAAGTGAGGCAATCTAAAGTTCTTTTCCCAGAAGTATTAATCAGCGTAGCCAAGACACTGAAATGCCGTAGTAATATTCCATGTTATCCTTTTGGTAGTACATTAGGTACACCAAACAGTGGGACCATAATAGCATCTTCATCGCTCATGGTGGTGGACAGCATGTCGTGTCAACACCACGTTTTTGTCTGTTACAACAACGTAGAATTAGTGCAAAAACCAAATATAGTGCTCCATGATCATGAGGATATACAGGAAAAACGGATATTGCAGTAATTCCAGGTAATTAGGTTAGAAGGTGAAGGACATTAAGTCACATACTAGTCTTCGTTGAGAATTACACTAGTAATGGGTGGCACTCATTGCCCAGTCATTGAACATTTCTGTATCATGTACGTAGTATTACAGAATTATGTTCATGAGTAACTTTACAGAGAAGATTGGCACTCATTGCCTAATTACAAACCATCAGAAGTCATTTACAGAGAACATTGGCACTCATTGCCTAATTACAAACCATCAGAAGTCATTTACAGAGAACATTGGCATTCATTGCCTACTTACCATCAGAAGTCATTTACAGAGAACATTGGCACTCATTGCCTAATTACAAACCATCAGAAGTCATTTACAGAGAACATTGGCATTCATTGCCTAATTACAAACCATCAGAAGTCATCATTGAAAATGAGTTAATAAATGGCATAATTAATCTAATTATAGTAAACATTATCCTCATAATTCATCTTATTACATTAATCAGTGGCATTGCCAGTTACAAAGCATTTTTTTGTGCTAGCAATGCATTGCGTTGGGTTCGATAATTAATAACAATATTTGCTTTTGAGTTATTGCTGCAAATGAAGATGTGTAACGTCATTCGTCATGAGTCAGCTGTATCAAGATTATGAAACAAGTAGAGTATATGTAATCACATTCATAAATGACATGGGTTTAATGAATAACTGCTTATAGCACATTAATTTCATGAATAATTTCTCCTGCAAAATATACAAAAATGGATTATTAAGCTGAAAGAAGAAACGCATTTTATGCTGAAAAGTAGTGAACTTCGAATTAACAGGTAGTGAAATGTGTATAAAATGTGTTCCCTAGCTGTCCTTTCCAAAACCTTCAGTCATCATACTATGCGATACAACACATACTGTCAAAACGAACTGCAACAAGTACTTAAATAACTACAGAGCATAAATACATGAACTTCAACATCATCCTCATCTGTAAAGAAAAAACTTCATTATCCATCACTTCATCATCATAACTCCATTATTATCATCACCTGTAAAGAAAAACTTCATTATTCATAGCTGCATATTCTTCATCATTATTCATCACCATTCGTTATCATCTGCAAAAAAAAAAAAAAAATCACTTCATTATTCATTACACAACTATTCCTTATTTCTAGCCTATTTCCTCACTAAAACTAAGATGTGAAGTTCTGTCTGACAGCCTGCATCAATCGCTTCGTATTCTGAAAGAAAAAATTAGTTAAGACTGCTATTCTACGATGTGTATAGTATATTCTTTTTAATGCTTGTTAATTCTGATCCATTTACTCTTCCTCATAAGGTTTTTGCATCTTCTTTCGTTTATTCCGTAGGTGAAATTCCCATTTCTGTTTAATTTATTTCCTTTACACGTTATTTCTTTCTTAAAACTGATGAACAAAGATTAATGTCTTGCATTTAATTCATATACCCATTAGATAAAAACTGGTTTATAGTGATATAATTAAGCATACAGCATAGCATGACAGAAAACGTATTATGTCAAAAAATATAGACAGTGTTCAGATGCAAAAATGTACACAGAATATCATAATGCAGCAGCAAAAAATGTAAAAATAGTCACGATGTTGAGATATCGTAGGGCAAAAATGTCAAAGTCAACTGGTGTTTGCTATATCTTAACTATTTCATAATGCATACAAACAAAGAGGAAAACAATCATACATACATATCAAATGGAAAATGTGCACGGTCTGATGTGTAACGACAAGAAAAGCGACCTGCTAACCTTACCTTGCCGGGCACTTGCCAAGAAAAATACGACAATCATCAGTAAGTATTCATGTGAATATAATTGCATAAGTGGTCATAAAAATTAGGAAATGGCACTACAGCATGTTAAATCATAAAGTATCTTCATTCAATAAAAGGTTTATTATTCGATATGTGGTGGTTTCCTTTGGATTTTCTGGTTCTCAATGTTTCGACCTGTACAACATTGGGGTGAGGAATGCTGCGAATTCGATATGGACCTGCGTATAGAAGTTCAAATTTACTGCACCTACCTTTTATTTTGTTGGATAAATAGTGTCCAACGTGAAAGTCACGGCGTATACAAACCTGTTTTTGTTGTCTTCTCCGGCGCTCTGCGGCACGTTTGATGTTGTTCAGCGCAATGTCAATTATTTCATGGTGTCGTAGTCGACGAGATGTAGGAAAGTTTACAAATTCTTTAATTTTGTTATGTGGTTCAACATTTTTCAGTATAACAGACGGAGATAGCATAGTAGATTCATTCGGTATGGAATTAATTACATCTTGGAATGTGAGTATGTGTGTGTCCCAATCAATATGTTTTTTATGGCAGTAAATTCTACACAGTTTACCAATTTCTTTCATTATTCGTTCACAAGGGTTCGAAGAAGCATGGTACCTGGATATATATATCGGAGAAATGTTTCTAGCTCGTAACATACGTGTCCATATAGCAGATCGAAACTGTGGTCCATTGTCGGAAATTACTTTCAACACATGCCCTACATGAAATAGAAAATGTTTTACAAATGCCTTCGAAACAGTTTTAGCAGTAGCTTTGCTTAACGGAGTGAAGGTAACAAATTTTGAAGTGAGTTCAACAGCGACAAAGATGTAGCAAAAACCTCTATTAGTTCTGGGAATCGGACCAAAAACGTCTACAGCGGCCATATGTCTCAATTTAACAGGTACAATGGGATGTAATGGAGGAATATGCGAAGTCGTATCTGATTTAGCTTTCTGGCAGATTTTACATGACGCTAAAACTCGTCGTATACGTTTCTCCATGTTGGCCAAATAACAGTTCTGTCTCAGTATAAGAAAAGATTTTCTGTCTCCATAATGTGCGTAACTTAAATGAGTATACCAGATTAATTTGTTAACAAGCTCGTCAGGAATGCATAATAACCAATCGTTGCTATCAGGATGAGAGCGGCGAAACAGAATATTATTGCGTACAGTGTAATGGTTTCTAATCGTAACATTATTCCTATCTTGCCAGAGGTGTTTATTCTCTTTCCACACGTTGTCTTTACTTTGTCCTTGTGCTATGTCCTGTAATGACGACGAAATGAAATTTTCAAATGCAACTTGTTGAATGTACATGACGCTGAAATTTGCTTTGCAGAAGTTGGTTGCGATGTCTTGCTGATTGTTGCTAAGAGAACGTGATAGTGCATCTGCTACAACATTTTGTGTGCCCGGAATGTGAACAATTGAAAAATTGAATTCCTGTAAATAAAGTTTCCGTCTGCTTAACCTGTCGTGTGTAAATTTAGCGGAAAGTAAAAACTGTATAGCTCTGTGATCTGTGTAAACGGTGGTGTGTCTTCCATAAAGAAAATGCCGAAATCTGGTAAAATCCCATACAACACATAATGTTTCAAGTTCTGTAACAGAATAATTTCGTTCAGCAGGTGACAGAGTGCGACTTGCAAATGCTATGTTTTTAATTACTGTACAGCCATCTACTTCAATTTCCTGA
Organism: Schistocerca nitens; assembly: GCF_023898315.1. Classification (NCBI taxonomy): domain Eukaryota; kingdom Metazoa; phylum Arthropoda; class Insecta; order Orthoptera; family Acrididae; genus Schistocerca; species Schistocerca nitens. The sequence goes on along the minus strand of NC_064622.1, from coordinate 180,368,230 downwards.
AAAATGTGTACGCGTAAAGCGGTGTTAGAACTGTCGGTCGCAATGGAAAAATTTCTGGTGAGATCTGGGTGCGATAAAAGTGGTGCATTCAACAAAGCATGTTTCAGGTTCATAAATTCAGAATGTGCTTGCTTATCCCAGGACCAAATAGTGTTTTTACCTGTCAATTGACATAATCTGGGGGTGTCAAAAGCAGAGTAATGAATAAATTTACGAAATAAGTTAATTAGACCCAAAAAGCTGCGTAGTTGTTTCTTCGTCGTAGGAACAGTAATGTCACGTAAAGCTTGAAGTTTTTCCGGATCAGGCGCAATGCCTTCTGCTGAAATTACGTGTCCAAGAAATTGTATAGAAGTTTTACCAAAATGGATTTACTGAGATTAACTGTGAGTCCTTGTGCACGAAAAGTTCGTATCACTTGTTCAAGAATCAAATTGTGTTCAGACCAGTTAGCTTCTGCAATAAGAATGTCGTCTACGTACGTTGTGATTCTGTCTTTAAGTTCTGTAAGAAGTATTGTATTCAAACCGCGAATAAAAGCTGCTGAAGAAATTGTTAAACCGAACGGTAATTTACAAAATTGATAACCGTCACGAAAACAGAGAAATGCTGTGTACTTTCTGCAGTTCGGATGGAGCTGAATTTGCCAAAATCCCGATTTCAAATCTAATGTGGAATAAATAGCAGTACCATGAAATTTCTGTAGAAGTTCTTCTAGTGTCTGTGGGCGATCTGTTTCATTAATAATAATGTCATTGATGTGACGCGAATTAAGTACGAGGCGAAGTGAACCATCTTTTTTCTTAACAATATGGAGCGGGTTTATGTACGGACTAACTGCCGGTTCAATAATTCCTTGCTCGAGCATATCTTTCAATTCTTTCTTAACTTGCTCTCTATGAATATACGGAATAGGATAATATTTGGCTTTAAATGTGTCGTGCTGTTTAACTTGAAATTCATACATAAAACCGGAATGTTGTCGAAAACTGGAGCTTGCTGTAAAAGAATTTTGTGTAGTTGCGTGCGTTCGTCGTCTGTATTTGCACTGCTCTGTTTAACTTTATCAGAAATCGTCTGTATAACGTCATAGTCGGTTTCGTCTGGAGTATTATAGTTGTGTACGTATGTATCTGTGAACAAAGTGGAATTACAGTCTATGCTACGTGATACGGAAATGACCTCAGTACAATTAATTGTTTGTTCTTCCGCAGATAAAGAGTGCTGAAATTCTAAAGCTAGTTGGACATTTTCATCCTTCAACATTAAATAGGAATTTTGAAAGTCAATAATTGCGTCGTGTTGTACCAGAAAATCAGTACCTAAAATAACGTCTGTTGTCAATAAAGGAACAATCCAAAAATTTGAGTGAAATGTGTGACCTGCAATACAAAATGATAAATGTGTCTGTAATTTAACGTCAACTCCTTTACTCGATATTGCTCCTTTTACTTTCGTTTTCCCTAATGGTAACGTAGGATAGGTATTCTCTTTGTTACACTCGTTGAAAGTTTCTTCATTTATAACTGACATAGGTGATCCAGAATCGATTACTGCTGAAAATTTCGATGATCCAATTTTAATTTCGATGACAGGGTGTGAAATGGTTTTTTGAACAACTGGTCTTTCCTGCAAAAGAGTGTCTCTGATGTCGTCAAAAGTAATAACATTTTCGTGAACAACATTCTGCGTGTCTAAAGTAGTGCTTGTGTTACTGGAAGATGCGACCTGTACAGTATCTAGCCAAATTCTATCTGACGTATTTTTATTATCAGGAGAATTCTGTGGCATTTAGACTATTTGAACTGTTCTGTTATTTCTTCCAGATGTATTACGCTCTGGATGATACCTACTGTCTGGTTCATTCATGAGAATATGTTGTTGCTGATCATTTTGCTGCTGGTAAGACCGACTGTTATTAAACGTATGTTGATAATTGTGCTCATTGTTTTTACGTCTGTCGTGATAGTCATTTCTATACGGGGCATTGCGATAGGAATTGAAGTACTGTGTTTTCTGCACGTAGTTATTTCCTTGCTGGCGTGCGTTACTATTTGTTGTAGCTGGGACTATACGTGCACGCGGCGAAACATTAAAGCTTGGTTGACCTTGTGCATTACATTGTTGGTTAGGTATGCTAACCGGCTGACTTTCATGATGTTGCGGTGAAAAACCTGTATTGTTACTAAAATGTGGTTGCGACTACTGAAAATTTTGTACATACTGATGATTAAATTTTTTTCTGATATTAAAGTTCTTGTGGTTGTCATTTCTTGAGCGTCTCATAAAAAATTGTCACTTTCGGTAAAATTTGTCATATCGGGTTTTCTTTACACTTTTCTTAATACTAGGTAGAGCAATAGTTAAAGAGCTGTTTTGATGGATATAAAGGATAGTAGAAGAGAAGGCAGCAGTGCAGAAAACTAAAGATGAAACAGCACTACTATGGCTCGGGGCCCTGTGCACGCTACGGCACATACTCATTAAAGCGTAATGAATCCCCTAAGGTCTATTACGTGCTACAAATAAATTTCAGCTTTTGTGTTACAGGCATTGGCGGTAAAAAGTCAGAAGCAAATTGCTGTATCTTTGCTAATTCTAGTTTCTGCATTACACGAAATGTTAGTAAAAATTCAAGAGCAAATTGTCGTATCCAGATCAAAGCTAGTTTCTGCGTTACAGACCAAGTTGGTGGAAAAGCAAAGCTAAATTGTTGTATCCAATCCAAGGGGTGGATCTGTGTTCTGTCATTTTTAAATACTTTAAATTTTCTCATTGATAGAAAATGTTTGTAATGAAAATTATCGTCTCGGTATGTCTGAACAGGTTCACGATTTTATGAGAACCTATTTGTCTGTGACTGTTCGGAATCTAACTCACGTACTCTCTGTAAATTACCTAAATTATACTGGCTGTGTGAGTGTGAGAAATGTTCGGAATTCGCCGTATGCTGTGACGTGTTATTAACTGAAATATTTTTTATCTCTGTTACCTCTTGTTGTAAACTTGACAATTTTCTATGTAATGCATTATTAGACTAATCTATCTCACTGATTGTCTGCTGTAGATTTTGGAATTCAGGTGTTTGGTTAAACGGAACCGGTGAAGTATCGTCTGATTTGCTGTCATTATTATTTTCAATAACGTCAATACGACTGGCCAATTCATCATATTTTTCAGTCAGTATTTTTACCTGATCGTCGTTTTTAGTGTCAGAAGCATTAATCTGTTTTTGTATTTTACGCGTGGTTTCGCTCAATTTTTTAATGTCAGCTTTGATGACATCAGAATCCTGTGTTAGTTCTAATTGTTCGAGTCTGTTGGTCACTGTTTGAAAATCTATTGTGTGTGTATCTGTTTTTGATTTAAGATCGGAAATTTCATCACGCAGTTCGGTGTTCAACTGTTCGATGGTATTAATTTTGTCGGACACTGTAGCAATATTGTTGTCTACGTATGTTTTTGCTTTTGCGAACAATTTACGTTTGTCTTCTTGTCTCTGTGCTGTGATTGTTTCCATGACTTGTCGTTTTACTTTATTCTGTTCCTGTATAAATTTACGGAAACGCGTATCACTGTTTTGTAGGTGATGATTAAAACGCTCGTCAATTTGACTGTTCTGTTGTTCGAATTTCGCGTCTATCTTTGCATCCATTGTGCGCGAAAGTTCTGCTGTCATTACTTTAAACTCGTCGCGTAACTGTGTTGCTTTTTCAGAGCATTGTTTACCGACTGCACTAATTTCGTCTCTAAGTGTTTCTGTTGTAGCTGTTTGCATATCCCTTAAATCTTGAGGAACAGATCTAATTTCTTCATTACTTTTCCTAGCGCAAGCCTCAATTTCTTCACGTAATTGTTCTTTAGTATCATGACACTGCGCGGCAACGGCTGTAATCTGCTCACTAAGCTGTCTGGAATTGTTGTCTAATTTTTCATTAAGGCTGTCATGTTTTTCATTAAGCTGTTTGATTTGTTCACTAAGCTGTCTGGAATTGTTGTCTAATTTTTCATTTAACTGTCTGGAATTGTTGTCTAATTCTTCATTAAAGTGTTGTTTGAGATTTTCATTTTGTTGTTGTAGCAATCTTGCCATAATTTGTTCCAACTCAATATTACCGGCTCTATTCTCTGTGCTGTTTGATGACGTACCTGCAATTGTCACGTTTTGTGTAACCATTTGGTTATTCTGTGATTCTTGAAAATGTTTTCCAATCGGATGTGCACTGTTAGTTACTACCTCGGAATTAAATAAATTTGTCATACTCTGATTACACTGTTCATTTTCGTTAAAAAAAATTGTCTGTTCGCCACGTAAATCCTGCAAACTGGGTGTGTTAAGCTGGGCAGCGCTCATTGCAACAGAACGCCCCGCGTCATCAATTGTCGTCAAATTAACAGAGGACACAACTGAGTTCGTCTGTTCATCACTAGGATCAAAATCAACATTAGTGGTCAGGACACACTGATTGTCCGTAAATGGAGGATTGTCATCATTACACTGCGTGCCGCAAGTAACATCGGTCAAGTTGTTTAAGTCGGTTATTTCACTCATTATACCTCGCGATGTACTATTAACAGTTTTTCGCGGCATTTTAACACAAATCACAATTATTCAATAATGAAACAAAGACAATACAAAATGCAACAAACACAAACACAACAAAGAGTAACGAATTGCCAATGATCTGTGAAAAAAGTGACAAAATTAGTAAAAGCGTTGCGCCAAATGCTAATTATATTTAAGTAAATAAGAGCAGATATGCGACTACTTAACAGAAGATTCTCAAAGAAATACGATCCTGGTCCGGAAGTCGCCAAGTGTAACCTCCCCGTGAAAATATGTAAATAATAATGTAAATGAAAATGGAGCCATATATCGTTAAGTTGAAATGAAGCCAAGCGTAAACTCCCCACAAAATTAAAGAATGAAGAATGCTCATTAAACCCACAATTATGTTAATTAAATAATGAAGCATGAACTGAATATAACATCTCAACAGAAGTAATTAAACCTGATAATTTTTTTTAGGGCAGCAGCGCTGACCTTCGGCCCTGAGAAATAATTAAATCTGACAAATTCTTACCTCAGTAAAACTGCGTCTATATCTGCTCTTATTTTTCGGCACAGCTCCGTGCAATGCTGGCCCATATTTAATTCTGATTCTTGGAGGAAATGCATAGGAAAATATTCTTTAAATTGAAATGAATGCTTTTTCTTCAAAAGAGTGGAAAAATTCTTTAAATTGAAATGATTACTTTATAAAAAATTATTATTGGGGCATTTCTTGAACAAATTAATTACTTACCATACATTATTAGCTGAGCGCAATGCTGCTTCATTACCTTCTACAATAATACACATCGTCCACCATAATCCTGACCAGATTCGGAAGAACAGCACGCCGTCGACGCATGCCGACTCCCGCAGACTAGCACTGACTGACTACAACTATCCAACTGTCTACTCCCTGTGCCGACTCGCCATACACAACTGTATCCGACTTCTACTACAGACAGAGTACAACTCGCAACTGAACACTCGCGCGGTCAAGCGCAGACTAGCAACGATAAATAACTCTCTGGTCAGAGATTCTGTCATGCCTCGCCATCGCTGGTAATGAATACATACGTGTTTCAATATATATATATATATATATATATATATATATATATATATATATATATATATATATATATATATATATATATATATTAGCAGAGTGAGCGGCAGGCTGTAGGAGGCAAGGCGGGTAGTGATCGAATTCCAAGGCCTAGCCACAATGTCTCTCTCCTCCTACCGCTTAAGCGCACCGTCACAATTTTTTTTATAAGAAGCATCCAAAACAAGAGAGCCATACGCCATAAATTATGCCGATAGTCTGAACTAAAAAGGGCCATCTTGCCCGCTTGGATCGCCTTATCGAAGCGGGTGGACATCACCACTCATCAACTTTCGGAACGTCCGGGGCCGCTGCACATAGTCAGAGACTGTACCGTAGGGGAATCGTGGAAACATAACGTCTGCAAGTCAATTTCTTCTCACATCCGGCACACCCCAGCTGGGCGGTAGATCCATGAATGACGGTACCAAATAGTTAGCGAAAGGGTTCCGGTATTCCGTTCTATTCGTTAAGACCAGGAACTCATCGATCATGTGTTTCCACAACTCGAGGACTTCCTTCTCGCCGTCGTGGTACATGCAGTGTATTGCGATTCCTTCTGCCCAACTGACCGCATTCATCCTAGTCATCGGGAAGTAGATGGCGTCGGAATGAAAGAGGTCCAGGGGCACAATGGAAACATAGGGGCAGCGTAGCAGGAAAGTCGGTATCTGCCGGATCAGTTTCCAGCACTCGCGTGCGGGGCCACAGTTCAGAGTTCGTCCGTGTCTACCGTCGCGCAACGGGGGCACATAGGGTCGTCAGTTAGGTGAATGGCATGTCGCCTTCGTCGGGTCGAAAATTTCTCGTTAGTAACTACATACCACGTCGACCGCAGTAAAGTTGACAGGAAGGGCGCGTGGATGGTTTGCCAAACCCGCGTCCAGTCGACCATGGGGTGGCATCGTAACGTGTCGTTAGCCGTATTCCAGCGTTGGAGAACACTATAATAAATCTTTACAGTCGGATTCAGTATAACCCCCAACATGTAGCTGTGCTCCACGGAAAACTTTCTAATATGTGGTAGCGAGGGCGATTAATGTCCAACAGGTACCGGCAGGCACAGCGTGTGTGGGGCCACCTCTGCTATCAGGAGGCCAGGAAGACAGTCTGTTGGTGAAAGCCAGAGTCATAGATCACTTCCGCTGCCCATGAACGGTCCCTGAACCGACCCAAACCGCTTTAATTCCCACGGTCTACATCCTTATATAGTAGTCCACTGAACAGTAACCTAATGCTCGCAACATTACTTTGATTCCTGCAACAGCGAGAACGAGACAGTGGGGAATGGAGACTAATGTTGTTGTTGTCGTCGTGTGCCTGCCTAGGCTTGTAATACTTAGATGCAAGTTTAAGCCGGCCGCAGTGACCGAGCGGTTCTAGGCGCTACAGTCTGGATCTGCGCGACCGCTACGGTCGCAAGTTCGAATCCTGCCCCGGCCATGGAAGTGTGTGATGTCCTTAGTTAGGTTTAAGGAGTTCTAAGTTCTAGGAGACTGATGACCTCAGAAGTTAAGTCCTATAGTGCTCAGAGCCATTTGAATCATTTTGCAAGTTTGAAAGAACATATAATTTTGACGACGGACAGCTGTAGGAAATTATTGGGGCACACGATGTTAACAACATTATTCTCGATTCCTCGTTGTCTCGTTCTCCCTGTTGCAAGAATCCAAGTAATGTTGTGAGCTTTAGCTAATGAATTTATGGGCCACAATAAAAAGGACATAGGCAGGATTACATATGGAGATTTGAATCGGTCTGGCAAGCGTGCGCAGACAGACTGAGCAGTTAAGCCGACCATTCGAGATAAGTGGGAAATCCGGGTTCAAGTCACGTTCCGACACAAATTTTTGTATATACTCGTTAGTAGATCGACACCTAATACAGCTGATGTGAAGGAAGTCGCATACAGCTATTTTACTTTGGCTTTTTTTCAGCTGTGGATTATCAACAGTGGTTGTTCTTTCAGACATATAAGAGTTAGAAGGAACTTGGAGAAGAAGCAGCGCTTCTGAGTTCGATATTCGACGTTAACGGCCGAGCGAGCAGCTCCCTTAGTACCAAGCCACCTGAGTACCCATGAAATTTTAACTGATTATTTACTCTGCTCTCTATATCCGGAAGAGAAAACTGTGCAACGGAACTTTAGTAATTGAAGTTAGGAACAACGGATCTGGGACCACATTTTGCTAACATATTCAGTAATTTTCTCTCACTGGGTACAGGACGCTAAACATTACAGTATATGGGGACGTGATAGCGTGCACACTGCTGGAGGCGTGTAACAAACTTTGTAACTGGATTAATAACACTTATTTCAAAAATGGAGTGTACTCATGAGAGTACATTCACATGGAACACACTTAAAGATACCATACTTATGGTTCCGTACGAGTAAACAGCCACAATACCGATCATTTGCCAGTAAAAGGACGAGTGGGCGAAGGGAGCATAACACGGATGCGCAGTTACACACAAAAGTTTGAAAGCAAAATTCACCACTTTCCATTAATAATTGAACCATCAAAGCGGGCACATAACTGACTACAAAACGAACAAAGGTGAGTCGTACACAAAACTTTAATTAGAGTGCTACATACATTGAAGAAAATACATACACTTATAAAGCTATAAAACGATGAATTACCATTGTGTAGGAACCTCTTTCTGCTGGAGAATCACTAATGGAGTAACCAGTGCACGTCATATTATATATAATGGAGGCTCCGCCCACTTCTGACAGCATGATGTCTTTACTAACAAATGAGTTATAAGTCGCATAACAATGTAAAATTTCTTAGTTAAAAGAATATCGTCAAGAAATAAAAATAAACACACTCTAAACTTAGCTTATTAAACAGCTATTGCCAATTAAGAAGCGTTAAAAATATTTAAATATGTAGGATAAATGAACTTCGGTTTGACAGTACATGGGTTGCCCTCTCAAGGCCTGTTAGTGAACCATTTGGAACGACTGGTTGCCATGGTGAAGTTGGACGCTTTCCAAAGATGAGGCAGTAGGCTTCTTTCCACTGAAGTTGTTGTAAAGTCGATAGGCAAACTACTGGTTGCCATGATGAGGATAAACGCCAGTGCAAAGATGTGGCAGCATGCTTCTTTCTAACGAAGTTGTTGCGAAAGTGGAATGGCGAAGACTATCACGTCAGACGATGTATTATTGAGCAGCGACATGTCTTTATTGAAGCGATTTTCAATGAGTAGGCTGCAATAATCTTTAGCTGACATGTGTACTACATGCTGCACAGATACGATACGAAGTAGTTGTATATATTTATGAAATGTTGTCTATGAAGTTCGTATGTAGATTGAATTTTTTTAAATTACATGTGACAAGTTTTAAAAAGGCATTGCTATTCCTTAAGTTGTATGCCAGACTTATAAACAAAAAAATAATGAAAATAGAAAGAATTTAAAATTATAATACTATTTTATTTCACCTCCCGTTATTTTATGGCAGACTATCTGTTTTAGAATGTTTGCTTATATGCTTTCAGACTGCATATTGCTAATTCACATCCTTTTATTTTTGACACTACGGCTCATAGTATTATAATTTTAAATTCCTTCCATTTTCATTAGTTTTATTTGTTTATAAGACTGGCATACAACTTAAGGAATAGCAATGCCATTTTAAAAATTGTCACATGGAATTTAAAAAATGCAATCTACATACGAACTTCATAGACAATATTTCATAAATATATACAACTACTTCGTATCGTATCTGTGCAGCATGTAGTACACATGTCAGCTAAAGATTATTGCAGCCTACTCATTGAAAATCGCTTCAATAAAGACATGTCGCTGCTCAATAATACATCGTCTGACGTGACAGTCTTCGCCATTCCACTTTCGCAACAACTTCGTTAGAAAGAAGCATGCTGCCACATCTTTGCACTGGCGTTTATCCTCACCATGGCAACCAGTATTTTGCCTATCGACTTTACAACAACTTCAGCTGAAAGAAGCCTACTGCCACATCTTTGGAACGGCGTCCAACTTCACCATGGCAACCAGTGGTTCCGAATGGTTCACTAACAGGCCTTGAGAGGGCAACCCATGTACTGTCAAACCGAAGTTCATTTATCCTACATATTTAAATATTTTTAACGCTTCTTAATTGACAATAGCTGTTTAATAAGCTAAGTTTAGAGTGTGTTTATTTTTATTTCTTGACAATATTCTTTTAACTAAGAAATTTTACATTGTTATTCGACTTATAACTCATTGGTTTGTAATGACATCATGCCGTCAGAAGTGGGCGGAGATTCCATTATATATTGTATGACGTGCACTGGTTTCTCCAGTAGTGATTCTCCTGCAGAAAGAGGGTCCTACACAATGGTAATTCATGGTTATATAGCTTTATAAGTTTATGTAGTTTCTTTAATGTATGTAGCACTCTAATTAAAGTTTTGTATACGACTCTTAGGTCTGAAGTTGACCACAGTAGTGGTCGAAACCGGTCACCTTAATAAATAATTTGTGATCAAGACTGTTTTTAATAGCAAATATTTGTAACAAATTGATCACTGTCACTCCCATAATGTATTCAAAAGTAACTGTGTATACGTTGCGAGGAGTGCTTCGTAATCGATCAAACGCCGAATTCCGTTCCATCTGAGTTTACGTAAAAAGGATTCTGAAACCGTAACTCGTGAGTATTCCGCACTGCTCCTATTGATGGAGTGACATCGTTACGGAGAAATCTAAACCTAAATCGATCTCCTTCCCATCCAAAAACTACTACTTACTTCATCACGCAGCACTGACAGCTTGCTGCGACAGGTCTCATTCAAGTCCAGGTAAGTTCTCTCCAAAACTTAAACTCCATCGCCTCTGCATACACATAATGACAAAACTTGATGCGGATATATCGACTGATCCCCAAACTGCTTCCTTCACGAAGAGTAGGCGTTTCCTACAATCAGAGCACAGGATAGGGAATGTCCGATTCTGTCGGCCTAAAATTTCCCATGCTGTCGAACGGCTTAAATTTTGAAGTTGGAGACCCAGCGCTCGGATACGAAACGACCAACCACATAGCCGAACGCCTGGAGATGCGTGACTGCGTCTGGCGACACGGAGTCGCACCGACTTGACGCCAACGATGCTGACTTCCAAAATAACGTTCAACTGTCTTCCCAGGTTGCTACTGCAAAGCTAAACCAAGAGCCTCGACCTGAATTTGTCTAGTTTCATGCATATGTTACTACGCCCACAGTGGTTCACAATTAACAAGCATCCTCGTTTGGGACTGGAAGTAATAGGCACATTTTGTATTGTATTTCACTTGTAATAAGTATGGGAACGAAGAAGCGCAAAATCAAGTTTCCAGAGAAATCTTCCTCGAGGAAAGATAGTCTGCAAATTTAATACGGCAAAACCACAAAAACTATATGAGAGGCGGAGTGACTGACGACTTTCAAGTTTGGTGATCACTAGCTGCAGATGCCATCCAATTCTCCAGTTGCCAGTCACATACTCTAAATGCGTATCTTACTATCATTATTTCTCTGAATCGGCAGCCACCACACTACGTTGCATTTATTGAAGCCAGACACCCGTCTACTGGCCCTGCCGTGTCATTCGGTACCGCATGGTGTCAACCTCTGCCAGTGGATTAATTCGGATAAGGTATGGAGGGTCGTGGGTACAGTGCAGCGCTCTCCCCGCCGTTGTCGGCTTACCAGATCTTGGAGCCGCTACTTCTCACTCAAGCAGCTCCTCAATTGGCATCGCGAGACTGAAAGGACTAGGTACTAGTCTTCTCATGAAGGAAAAATCTCTGCCAACACCGGGAATCGAACCTGGGTCCTCCGCACAGACACGCTGACCGTAAGCCAGCGAGACTGACTAGTATACATGTACGACATTACCTAATGAAACGAGCTGCCTTTTATCTCGAGTGACGATGGGAAATCGGTGTGTAAGCTGCTTACCCTGAATAAAGTCCTGTAACCTAACTAATGCACAACCTCGCACACTATCAGCAGTTGAAATAATACAATATATAAATAACGAAGTCAGAGCTACAGTAGCAAACTAATCACAACCATTATAACTGTACTAGCAGTGAATGTGTAATTTTAAATTCTAATTAGGGGCGTGGGGACAATAATTTAGCTTAATTGAAACACCGGATAAAAACGCAAAAAAGTCGGGAGGCATTGGGTATTTCTTCGAGTGCAAAAACCGCTGTCTCATTAACATGGCAGTGTATTTCCCAATATTAAATTACATCCGTTTAATAAACACTATAAAAACTTTTCCAATCAGTGATTGCCTATAAAAATTAATTGCTTATTCATTAGCGGGTGGAACTACGAAGATATTTGAAATGCGTAATATTTATCAGGTATTTCATTGGAATCAGAGACTTTGGTATATAAATTGAGAAGAATTTTGTGAGAGTTTTGCAGTGAAAGTAATTGTTCACTTGTTTTAGTATTGGTATTCGTAAGCGTCATCCTACGCTATCGAATTCCTTTTACAAAAAAACAGTTGTAGCATCCCACTATCTGTCGCAGGCTTGTGCTATTATTCTACGTTAATCGCATATTGGATTAACACACACAGTTCGATAGTGGGAGGTAGGGGAGCGAGACGTCTGGCAGAAAGGCTCGATCCCGAAACAACACGAGTGAGGGTGAGGCCGATCCGATCACTTTCTCTGGAGATAGGAATTCGAGGTGTCTGCAGGTGCTTTTCGAAATAAATAAATAAGAAAATCAGAACAAGTACGACTAGGACTCACGCTCTGAAGATTCCATACAAATTTCATTATACATACATGGAACATATTCACAGATGCGACTACGAACAACCATCAGCTATACAAAGGAATGACGAGACTGTAAATTTGAGCCGGACCGGGGTTCGAACCTGGATTTTCCGCTTCACGTGAGTGGTCGACATAACCGCTTTGGCTGTCGGTGTACGATCCACGTCCAGACTCAAACTTCCATATAAGTCATCGCTCCTGCGTCGCAATCTGTACGCGTACAAACATTACGTAAATGAAAGTCGCTGCCTAGAATTGGAGGATAAATATGGTATTGCGGCCCCTGTGTTGTTAAAAAGAACCATGAAATGTTCTTCGGACTTGCATGTATTTGCGAAGGAAAATTTCGTCGTTCTTCTTAACAGCACAGGCAATGCAGTATCGTGCTTAATATGTATATCGGTATTTCACCTATACAGTTTGATGAGAGAATTTGCGAGTATCATAATATCTGTCATAAATGGCCGTACCTATTGATTTCACTGACTTACGTGCTTGTATTTATCACACTGTCAAGGGACCGCAGACATTAATATTTCACATAAATTTCAGCTTGATACCCCTACCCGTTCCTGAGAGAAAATGGTCTAAACAGAGAGACAGATGGACGGACAACAAAGTGATCCCATAACGGTTCCGTTTTTAGCTACTGAGACACGAAACCTTAAAAATGGTTACGTATTTGAGTTTCCGTATTATGGTGCTTAATATGGTTGCAATTACTGAGCCTTCTTGGCATGTTCCGTACCAAAACGTTCATGTCCGTGTATCAAGTAATCTGTTTCATATTTCCTACTGGTTAACTGTGTCAATACAAGAGCGTATTAAAAGTGCAGCGTAACGTGGAGACTCCGAAGATTCTCGTATCTATCAGTTTCATTTATAAGTATGTTGCTTACGACCTAAAGCTGCTGTGATACGGATACACAAGGGAGAAATAGATCTATTGGATTCGAATTTCTTCTACGAACCAATGTGAGAGAGACGTAGGGAGAATCGGTCCAGCTTACTTACCGCATTTGGAAGTTCCCACAGATTGGTTTCTGGAGGTTTGTTGATAAAATTTTCCTTCTCATACTGTGATGTAGTCAGTCATACGACCACACCGCCACCTGAGAGATCGATCCGCCGTTGGCGATTCTCTCGATAAACGGAACAGAAGAACGGCTGTGTTAGCCGAAGAGCACACAGCCAGTCGCAGTACTTATGCTCGCCGCGAGGCGCCGTTAGGCCACTTCATGTGCAGCAGGAGAGTAGTGCAGTTGTGCCAGTCTACAGTTCGTAGCCGCGCTCAGTGGCTAGCGAGCGCCGATGTTAGTCATCGTCTGCAGCTCAGTCATTGCTGCCATCAAACCCTTGCAGCTCCTTTCCAAGTCCGTCTTCAAATTCACCGGATTCGACCTTGAAGATTACGAGAGAGTAATTCGTCACTGTAAGATTTGTGACTTGTAAATTATGTCATTCTACAGACGCTTAGTCTAGTCGTGTCTTCCATAATTGTCAACCAACTGATCATGGACTACAGCAAAGTTAAGTAATAAATGCTTTCTTATTTTGAACTCCTGATAATTAATTGTATTTTCCTGTTGTAGCTACCAAGCAGTCTTGGCATAGTTGAACCCACGTTTCCACCTCCTTGGCTACCTCAAATTTGCCACCTGATGTTGGTGGACTCGATTATCATGGAAGATCGAAAACTATCACGTACAAAGTAGACAGTAATGGTTGCATATTTTGGAAGGCAAAATTTATTAATACGACTACAGTACCGTTATGGAAAAATGATGAATATAAATCTCAATACAGTGCTCTGTGCTATGTTTTGTCCACGATGATGTGGTAGCTATAGTCACTGCCTGACAGCATGCAGGAATCTGGTTCGATTACTTCCTGCTATCATTGTTCTTTATAGAAATGTGATTTGCGTAAGATTCTGGGATTTATTTGTGGATTACTGTAATTCCTGAAACCTACATTTTTGGACGGGGCAAGGGGGCTTTATTAGTCCTCTTATTTTATGCATCCGCCACGACTTCCTCTCCTATGCCAGCCTCTTCATCTCAAAGTAACACCTACAGCTAACGAAATTGTTTGTTAGATATATTAGAATCTCTGCTTTCATCTGTAGTTATTACCCTCTTCAGCTTCCTTTGGTAACATGGAAATTGTTTCCTCGTGACTTGCCACATGTCCTACAACGTCGGAATAAATTTTCTCTTCAAAAATATCCAGACACCCCTGTGTAATGCGGAATTGACCTCCAGATGTCCCGAGATGCGCGCCCGATAATACAAAAGGAGGCAGGGAGTATCGTGTTGTCAGCACAGAAGCAGTAACAGCTGAATGGATCAGTCAGGACAGCTCTGGGACTCAAGCGCAGACTAGTCAATGGAGGTCAGCAGAGCAATATCTCAACCCATCTAAAGCTGTCCAAACTGGAGATGTGAATGTGAGGTGGAAACGCGAAGGAACAACTACAGCTACACCAAGACAAGGCACACCTCATGTACTGACGGACAGAGATTGCCGAACATTTCTCTGAAATCACAGGAAGAAATCATTCGTGAGCTCCAAAGTACTACCAAGGCTTCAGCTAGCACAAAGAGTGTGCGTAGGAGCCAAAACGAATGGGGTACAATAATCGAGCAGCTCCTCCGTAGCAAAAACACACTTCTCTAGTCCGTGATAAGCGATGCTTGAAGTTCATGTAAAGAGCGACTCTACTGGCCAGTGGATGACGGGAAATGAGCGCTGAATCACGCTATGTCCTGTCGCAATCTGTTGGAAGAGTTCTGTTTTGGCGAACGTTTGGAGAACGTTACCTGCCATCACTGGTAGTGCCAACAGCGAAGTACGGATGAGGTGTTACGATAATACGGGAGTGCTTTTCGCGGTTAGGATGTAGTCTCGCCGGCCACGGTGGCCGAGCGGTTCTAGGCGCTGCAGTCCGGAACCGCGCGACTGCTATGGTCGCAGGTTCAAATCCTGCCTCGGGCATGGATGTGTGTGATGTCCTTAGGTTAGTTAGGTTTAAGTAGTTCTAAGTTCTAGGGGACTGATGACCTCAGAAGTTAAGTCGCATAGTGCTCAGAGCCATTTGAACCATTTGAACGAGTTAGAAGGTCGCCTTCACTCTAGACTCCAGCGTCCAACATCACTACCTTTCTGGTCTCGGCTCTTGTCGAATAACGAGCTGCCGTTGCTCCACAGACATTCATACACCTCATCGAAAGTGGCCGCAATGAAGTTCAAACCGTCTTAAAGACGAAGGGTGGACACTTCCCATATCAATGTCCACTAACAGATGTCCGGATTCTTTTTATCAGATGGTGTATGTGTAAGCAGGTAGTTTAGCGTCGTGTATACTTTCTTGTGTGCTTAATGAACGTGGTTTCTGTGTGAAGTATTAGTTTTTCTTGATGATCTGGTATCCTATTTGGTACTCAATCTTGATCCTAGGTGCCGATATTCCAGATAACTGCCTACAGTGAAGTGTCATTTAAACCCTATGCAGTAAAGTAAAACAGCATAAGATTGCCCGTAGTAGAGTGGGCTAAACTCTCAATGGTAATCCATAAGAAACAACCATACATTTTATCTCTCTTTTAACCATAATAAATATCAAATTAAAGATGAATCAGATGCAAAATGATTACCAGCATTAATTTGAGTTGCACTTCACTATCACTTTCAGCGAAGTTTTATATGGAATAACTCATTCTAACATTAAAAGCCTCACAGAAGCTACACAGAAACGTTTCTTGAAACACTCTAAGGAAGAGACTGAAATGTGAAATACAACTATTGTGGACGGTTGTGCCCATAAAATGAATACTAATAAGGCTGTAATGGCGGATCGTGAATCGTGCGAGAATGGTTCAGGCGGTAGAACATTTCCCAATGAAAGGCAGTGTCCCGAGTTCGTGTCTCACTTCGTGACACATCTGTGAAGAAGTTACAAATGAGCACACACTGCACTGTGGAGCGAATTTTTTCTTCTTGGAAAGCTCCTCTGGACTATGGCTCACAAGGGGACCGTACGAACTTCAGCGCACTGATTTGATTCGTACTGACAGGTTGTGCAGAGCACGACTAGGACTTCAACATATGTAAATAGGAAGACGTAACTCTTAACAGTTTTCGAGAAAATTGAGCTTGGCTTTCTTTATTTACTTTGTATGCTCTCTGGCATTCAAAGTGTCTGGATCAGAGCGAGAGGGCGCCTAGTTTCATAAGGGCTAGGTCTTTGGATCGAATCTCGCTACAGGTACTTTTTTTACAGGCAGATGAAATACGTTATAAAACGACTACATAACTGCGCGTACAATGTCTAACAGAATAGAAAGGTAGTGTCTGGAGAAGACTGCGTAAAATCTCAGTCAATCGTAGACCATCAGTTATCATACTGAAAAAACCATGCACATGCAAAATACATGCACATTCAATACATGTGCTGTATGTCGCAATAACTATTGTTTCGCATGTTTCTGACATCAGTATCATGTTGATTCGTGCAGTGCTCCATGTAGATACAATAAGGTATAAATAAACGTACTGATTTGACTGAAAGTTCTATTGTATTCCATTTTTATTTACAATCTTGTTATGGAAAAAAATCTCTGTTTTTCAGGATAAAGATTGTGAAAATAATATAATACATCATTAAATGTTGATAATTTGCACAGTCACAATAAATCTCTCGTTAGAATTACGAGGGACCGAAAAGCAGTAGTGTCGAGAGACTCAACCCAAAGAACTCGAGCCTTACTCGCTCAGCTGCGGACTCTTTGATTACTAGCGCTCATACAAAGTGTAAGGGGCATCAATTACAAATTAAACTTTTTTCTCAGCCAATTTCGGTTCAAATAATTTCGGAATTCGTTGTGGAACAGTGTGGAATATTTCCGTTTCAGCCCCTACAGTTTCGTGAAGCTCAGATAGGTGGCGGCGCCATACGTAGCCTCCAAAATGACATGTGTAACGGAGGTGCGATCCAAGTAGAGCGCTGTCTTTGACTTTCTTTTGGCGGAAAACCAGAATATTACAAATATTTATGGGCGTTTGCAGAATGTCTACGGAGACGTTGCAGTGAACAAAACCATGGTGAGTCGTTTGGCGAAGTGTCGGTAATCATGGCAACAAGGTCACCAAACCTGTCGGATCTCCGCGTGCCGGCCGGCGGCTCAAAGCGGTGACTCCTAAAGTGTTGGAACGTGAGGACACTCTCGCTCGAGGTGATCGTCGGATCGCAGTCAAATACCTCGCTGCACGACTGGATGTCTCTGTCGGTAGTGCTAGCGCACTCGTCCACCCATTGGGGTTCTCAAAAGTGTGTACCCGCTGGGTTCCTCGCTGCCTAACAAGGACCATAAAGAACAACGAAGGACCATCAGTCGAACGAGGCTGATCGTGACAATTTTTTATGGAAAATAGTCACTAGCGATGAAACGTGGGTTCATCACTTCCAACCGGAAACAAAATGGTAATTTCGAAAAGAAAGTTCAATGCCGCACTCTCAGCCGGTAACGTCATGGCGAGGGCCTTCTAGGGCTCTCAAGGGGTATTCCGTTTGATGTTCTCCCTCATGGTGCAACGATCAACTCTGAAGTGTACTGTGCTACCCTCAGGAAAATAAGGAAACGACTTCAGCGTTTTCGTCGCCACAAAAGTGCATACGAACTTCTCCTTCTTCATGACAATGCAAGACGTCAGACAACTCTGCGTACCCGAGGTGAGCTCACAAAACGTCATTGGACTGTTCTACCTCATCCGCTCTACAGCCCGTATCCCGCACCTTCCGACTTCCCTCTGTTTGGCCCAATGAAGGATGCACTCTGCTGGAAGCAGTGCGTGGATGATGGTGAGGTTACTGACGCAGCAAGACGTTGGCCCCGACGTCGACCAGCAGTGCGGTACCATGTCGACATAGTAAAGTGGCGCATGGCCGTCCCATTACACTGAGATTATGTTGAAAAATAGTGTTTTGTTGTCAAACGAGTGGAAAATAATATGGTGTAGTGGAATCCTGAGTAAAACCATACTGCTTTCAGAATGAAAAATTGCTGCATTACTTATTGAACTCCCGTCATATATAGACACGCAGAAAATTTTCCAGTTCTTTTTTCTCGGGAACTGAGAGTTGAGTCTTCCTGTTTAAATAATGGTATGTCCTAGTCGTGCGCTGCACATCCTGTCAGTATGAATTACATCGGTGAAGGGAAGTTTGTAAACTATTTGTTCCGAGAGTGTTACGACCGCAGGTTATGCAAGAGAACATCAGTGAACTTTGGAATGTAGCATAAACATTCTGGCAGAAGTAACACTGAGTCGTGCATGCGAAAGGCAATGTTTTCAGTTCTGAGTCCAAGTCCGACAAACAGTTTTAATCTGCCAGGAAGTTTCGGTTAAATTATAACTTTGTTCCCTGTAAGACATCGGCTTAAAAGGTAAAATAACGAAGGCGGTGACAACTTACGTGTTGTATTTCTAAATCATCATCATCAATATAGTCTTCCATAAGGCATCCACTATATGATAATGACTACCTCCATAAAACTCTGCTCATTACTGTCTACCGTAAAATGCACTTAAGGATGGGAAATAATAAAGAACATCCCGAGATACTCGAGAAATCCTCGATCTTCTTGTCGTAAAGTATGCCTCAAGAGAATCTCGGGAATCTAAATATACTTTAGACGTCACGATTCCGTGACACTCTGGAGAGAGCCTGAGGAAAAATGGGTCGGATGTCCCGCGGTACGGGCCAGTATGCTGAACCTTAAAGAGGGGCTTAGCTTTCTACTGTCAGGGAAGAGCATATGTGCAATATGGTACGTCTACAACGCCAAACGCCAAACAACACAAGAGGAATGTATCTTTGATGAAATGTTGGGTTATCAGCTAAGTTGTAGAGCAACGTTTTAACAAGTTTCACATTTGACCTCTTCAGGCGAAGATGACGAGTAGGAAATTCGTCGAAATGATACGACAACAAAACGCCACTACACTGATAACATGAGATTTCATTCATGAAAATCTCGTCATTTCATTTGAACCGTATCACTCATTTCGTGTGAGTGCAAAACAGTTGCAATGGATAGGATATCATAGACCTTCCAATATTTCACACATGACCCAGAAAATAAACTACATTGTCGTATTTGTTACCGTTATATTAGTTTCTAAAGCTTTCAGAGCAATCGGGAGTCAGCTAGTAACTTTTCCTCTTTGTATGTTACTACCATAGGTGTGACTAATAATGTTACTTATATGATAGCGGTGAAAGATAATTAGTAGTACATTTCAGAAGCACGAGAACTATCTAACGATTTACTTTCTTATGATAGTTATTCTTCTGGAAATCGCATGCTAACATTGACTGAATGTCCCTGGAAACTTTAAAAAAGTTATTTTGGCACGAAGGCAATTTGCTATTGAACTTTGTGTAGAGATGAACTACTGCCACAGTATCAACACGTAGAGATGGCTGAAAATGTGAAATACTTATGAAAAATATGGCAGGAAGCTTAAAAAAATACGTAGTGCACTTTGTGTCCTATTGAATACCATCGTTAACAGATGACTTGTATCCTCTACGTAAGTACTTTTCGAAACCACTTGTTATTTAAATCTATCAGTTCTGAAGCCTCTTTGTGATATTTTGGCGAAGGATTATGAAACTGCCTTCATCATATTGCCTTTATGTGTAATATAAATTGTTTTAGAGCAGGACTCTAATATGTTCCACAGTTTTCGAGCGTATCTAAATCTGGATCCGAGTGTCATCAGCTGTTTTAGAGCGTTACACAGAAACCACATTATAGCATTTGCTGTTATAATCAAAGTAACGTGTCCTGTTCAAGCTTCCTGGCAGATTAAAACTGTGTCCCAGGCAAACAGTGAAGTAAGCTGTCATGTACAAAAGAATCAGAATTTGCCGGACATAAGTGTCATAGTGTCATGATCAAAGATATGGATATCTTTTTTTTTTTTTTTTTTTTTTTTTTACGCAAGCTAGTGACTAACATTTGAAATGAAGAAGAATGTCATCTGAGAGCAAAGAAGCGGTCATATTATCAATCGAAACAACGTGCAAAGTGTTCTCCAAGATTCTCCATAAAAGACTGGAACCGTATTTAAAAGAGATAATAGAAGAGAAGCAAGCATGATATTCGAAGAATCGATCCACCACTGATCATATATTTATACTGAAAGAAGCCCTATCGAAATACCGGGAATACAACAATATTGTTTGTTGATTTTAAGAAAGGCTACAATAGCATAAACTGAGAAATTTTTCAGCAGCAAATGCAGAGGTTGGAATACCAGAAAAGATTACAAATTGTGTAAAAGTTATACTCGAAGATGCCTGTCGGCTTTTGTCTCGATTTCTTCGACCGATGTTTCTTTGATGATTTTTACGACGTCTCTCCAGCACGACTGGCTGGTGTTGTCAAAGCTTTGCCCTCCATTGCTGATGTTGGACTGGCCACCAGTAATGGAGAGTGAAGCTTTGACAATTACAGCCACTTGTTCTGGCGAGACGTCAAAAAAATCGTCAAACAAAAGCAGGCAGTTTGTCAACAAATGACCACGAAAGCCTTAACAGTTTTGTTGTACTGGAGAGCTCAAAAGTGTAATCGAAATGGATGGAAAATATTTCATAGCATTTGACATTGTAATATATATGCAACAAATATGTAACGTAGCTACGGCCAATATTGCCTATGTTCGTCTGTGAAACTGGACTCGATAAGCAACCTGAGCTATCAGTAAACGTAATCTAAACTGCATAACACTGTGTGCGTGTTGTATTAGTGTCAGTTTCACTGCCATTTAAGCCCTCAACAGATCGTTAAAAGTGCGACAGAATGTGACTTGTGCTACGGCACTTACTGGATTAGAGTGCATGACATGTTTTGGTGTGTCAGTGTCTCTGTTTTGCTCCTAAGTTTTACACTCACCTCTTTAGATAGCTGCCTTTTTCCATGTGGTTTACAGGAATTCGCAGCAGCATACAGCAGCATCGGCTAAAGCTTAGTGTTATTAAGAATGAATTTAATAAAAGGGAGTTTGCTTGGGTCCTGTTTACTACTAAATAACTTTTCAGAAGGTATTTCATTAATTAAGTGTACTTAAAACTTCAGAACCATCATGAACAGTTATTAATAAGGACAATGATTAAATGAAATACGTGTCAATAATGGCTGAGTGCCAGATTAACAAATTATTTCCATTTCAAAGTTACATTAACATTTAGTAACCACAGCATATTATTTATACGTGGAGAATAAGTATTATTATTTGGAGGATAAGGAGGCTTCTTCTACAACAAGCAAATAATGGGATAATCGCAAACTCGGACTAACAATCACGAGGCTAATCCTGCAATTGCTTTTGCGATATGCTTGCGAATTTTACCTTGAATTCCATCTTCAAGCGTAGTTAGCCATCTAGATCTCTCCTGGTTATATAAATTAAATCAGGGTTTGAGTGTGGTAAGATCTGCCACCACCGACGTGAGAGGTGCCTGACACGTCTTCTGTCTCCGAGCTCTCGACTGACACTACGCTTCCACCCTCGCAGACAGACCACGTCTCACAACAATGCTTAGAATCGCGCCCCATGTTTCGCCTTCAGATAGTTAATATCGATATCCGAGTGCTTACACAATGCAAAGCATAGCGTTAAATTGAATAGTATCCAATATATTATATTGCTTTATGTAAAGGAGAGTTCTGACACATTCCTTACAACACACAAGCAGGAGTCAGGCAATGAGATGCAATATCGTAATTCTTGTTCAGTATAATAATAGACGACGCACTGAATGCAACAAATGAAGCAGAGGAGGGAACTGCCATAAGAATAAATATGTATGTAGTGTCCTTTGCGGATGATGCAGCATTAACCTCTGAAAATTTAGACGACTTTAAAAAACTGACAAGAAAGCTATGTCAAAATGCGAAGCAAGTTAGAGATAAATGACTAAAGAGACAAAATTATAAGAGTAGAAAGAAATTAGAAACCTTACAGATTGTGACCAAGTATTTCAAGAAGCAGAAGAGTTGGAGAAGCAGAAGAGTGGGAGTAAACAATAGAAATTGTGAGAAATAGGAAATAGAAGCGATGAGCGTACACAGCATCTTATTAACTCAACAAACTGCTGTCACCCAAAATTTTATCAAGAGTAACCGATGCAAGGATATATAAAACTACAATCAGACCAGCATTAATGGGGCAGAAATATAGAGAAGAGATAAATATACAGAGAGAAAGTTACAGTTTTTCGAAACTAAATCCTGCCGAGGATATTTGGACCATTCTGTGATAGAGGAGAGGGCTAAGAACAAAAGAGAGAGTGCTGGGCGGTATATAATTAACTATACGTAGTTTCGGAAGCCAAGAGAAGGAGGCTGAGATCGGCTTTGTACGTGTAAAGAAGAGAGAAGGGATCAAAAGTGTGAGAAGCGTCAGGCAAGAAACAACAAAGACGAAGACGTTTAGGCAGACCTAAAATAAGATGGAGAGACCAGGTGGGCAGGGATCATAAGATACTTGGAGCAAGGCAAGACTCCAAGGCCAGAACGCTGTGGAAAAGGCTACTTGACGAGGCCGAAAACCGACCGCAATTTTTGGCTCCAGGAGAGTAAGAGTGGAAATTGCGGAAGTATTGACTGGCTGACTAAGCGAAATGTTAGGCAACAAAGCGAACCAGGTACTAATAGAGGTGAGTTGCTTGATGTTGTTATCGTCTGCACAGGTGTCATCGCGAGATTTCGCACATCGGAATACTGTGATTACTCCACTTTGAAATCTGTTAGTGAAGAAGAGGGTGGTACAGACAGTTCAGTAGACTAAGTTATAAACATAGAATTTTCCATCTACGAAGCCGTTTGAAATGGACTTTGATATTCTAGAGTGGGTTTGTGTGAATTCAACTTTTAGAAACAGATTATGTGCTGTCATAGTACCCAATCATGCTGAGTTTGAATAACATGGTTTACAGCTGTTCTGTCAACGGAATTGAACATCAATTGCCAGTTATCATCTACGGTTAACTTTTTAATAGAAACTGTCATACAGTTTGCTCTGTGCATTACGTGTCCTGATTAAGTCTTGAGTGTATAGATTTCAGCTCATAGATAGATATATTCAGTAGGTTCGCCATTCAACTCATCCAGCACTCTTTTTATTTACAACTGGGACGTTATTCATATTTACTGGGAAACATGAAATATCTAACCACCTGATATTCCAATACATACACTACTGGCCATTAAAATTGCTACACCACGAAGATGACGTGCTACAGACGCGAAATTTAACCGACAGAAAGAAGATGCTGTGATATGTAAATGATTAGCTTTTCAGAGCATTCACACAAAGGTGGCGGCACCTGCAACATGCTGAAATGAGGAAAGTTTCCAACCTATTTCTCATACACAAACAGCAATTGACCGGCACTGCCTGGTGAAACGTTGTTGTGATGCCTTGTGTAAGGAGGAGAAATGTGTACCATCACGTTTCCGACTTTGATAAAGGTCGGATTGTAGCCTATCGCGATTGCGGTTTATCGTATAGCGACATTGCTGCTCGCGTTGTCGAGTTCCAATGACAGTTAGCAGAATATGGGATCGGTGGGTTCAGGAGGATAATACGGAACGCCGTGCTAGATCCCAACGGCCTCGTATTACTAGCAGTCGATATGACAGGAATCTTACCCGCATGGCTGTAACGGATTGTGCAGCCACGTCTCGATCCCTGAGTCAACAGATGGGGACGTTTGCAAGACAACAACCATCTGCACCAACAGTTCGACGACGTTCGCAGCAGCATGGACTATCAGCTCGGAGACCATGGCTGCGATTACCCTTGGCACTGCGAGCGTCTGCGATGGTGTACTCAAAGAAAAACCTGGGTGCACGAATGGCAAAACGTCATTTTTTCGGATGAATCAAGGTTCAGTTTACAGCATCATAATGTTTCGCATCCGTGTTTGGCGACATCACGGTGAACGCACATTGGAAGCGTGTATTCGTCATCGCCGTACTGGCGTATCTTCCGGCGTGATGGTATGGGGTGCCATTGGTTACACGTCTCGGTCACCTCTTGTTCGCGTTGACGGCACTTTGAACAGTGGACGTTACATTTCAGATGTGTTACGACCCGTGGCTCTACCCTTCATTCGATCCCTGCGTAACCCTACATTTCAGCAGGATAATGCACGACCGCATGTTGCAGGCCCTGTACAGGCCTTTCTGGATACAGAAAATGTTCGACTGCTGCCCTGGCCAGCACATTCTCCAGATCTCTCACCAACTGAAAACGTCTGGTCAATGGTGGCCGAGCAACTGGTTCGTCACAATATGCCAGTCACTACTCTTGATGAACTGTGGTATCGTTTTGAAGCTGCATGGGCAGCTGTACCTGTACATGCCATCCAAGCTCTGTTTGACTCAATGCCTAAGCGTATCAAGGCCGTTATTACGGTCAGAGGTGGTTGTTGTGGGTACTGATTTCTCAGGATCTGCGTGAAAATGTAATCACATGTCAGTTCTAGTATAATATATTTGTCCAATGAATACCCGTTTATCATCTGCATTTCTTCTTGGTGTAGCAATTTTAATGACCAGTAGTGTAGTTGTACAAGCTTTGATGGGAACTTGATTAATACAAGAGTCTGCCAATGGGACTTTCAAGTATATACATTAGCTATTCTCGCTGCTATTGGCTTATCGCCGGCCGGGGTGGCCGAGCGGTTCTAGGCGCTACAGTCTGGAACCGTGCGCGACCGATACGGTCGCAGGTTCGAATCCTGCATCGGGCATGGATGTGTGTGATGTCCTTAGGTTAGTTCGGTTTAAGTAGTTCTAAGTTCTAGGGGACTGGTGACCTTAGAAGATAAGTTCTATAGTGCTCAGAGCCGTTTGAACCATTTATTGGCTTATCAAACACTACATTAAGCCATTTCAATTCAGGATCTACCAAATTTACAAATAATTCTCTTTTCAAAATTTCGTTTTACAACTGATTTGTAACTAATTCATTACATGAAAAACATATAATACCTCAATTTTATTTATTTCATCCGAAAGTTCCTTCACTTTAACCTGCCAAAACACTTGAGCTAACCTGTGTGAAATGGTACTACACTGCGTTATTACTGGCTGTTTCGCATTTAATGGATGTTATAATATTTTCCTGGCAGCGTCACCTGTGTTTCGTTTAAATGCCTGGTATATTGTAATTGGTAGCTTCATTTTAATGGATGCTACTAATTTTGTCTTTTTATTTCCCCGCCGCCACCGTTTTCCATTTAAAGCACTGTGATTGGCTGTTTTATTTTTAATGGATACTAAAAAATATTCTGCCAGCACCATATCCATTTTTAAGTGCTCTGATTGACTGTTTCAATTTTAATGGACGCTGAAAAAAAATTCGGTTGGCGCCATCTTGCAATCTGCAAATTTCTGGCAATTGCCATCTTGTAATTTTTAAATTATCTACTATCCGCCATCTTTGGTATTGAGATCTCTTGCCATCCACCATTCTGATGACTATATGCATTCGAGATTATTGATGTCATCATTTCGCGTAGCATGTAGGCAAGCATAAACATTATCTCCAACACAAATCTTGCGAAAAGTTTATGAATGTAATTAGGGAGCTTTGAGGTCACACGAATGCTACCAACAATCTTCCTTCTCATGAACCATTCGCAAGGGGAATACGAAATGGGAGAAATGGTAGTGGTACACAAAGTGCCCTCCACCAGACACCATAAGGTAGCATGCGGAGTATGGAGTAAGCATCAAAATTAGAGCAAATAAAACAAATAAAATCATACAAATATTTAGAACGTAAGATAACCAAAAATAAAGGAGCAAAAAAGACATAAAAAAGAGAGTTATAGAAGCAAAAGCAATGTTGACGAAAAAGAAAAAGGCAATATAAATACTGAAGTTAGGAAAAGATGATTAAGAACTGCAAATGTACAGTAAGCAAAAATGAAACGAAATCTGGATCATTTGAGATGCCCGTTGAAGATGAAGTGTACAGATAAATAGCTCCTGAAAAGAAATGGCGAAGAAACAACATTGAGAATAACAGAGCGAAAAAGACATGAGGGACGGGTTACATAATACGATAAACCAGTTTCTTGTAAATGTTTTGGAAGTAACATTATAAGTGAAGATAACCTAGGGAAAACTGTGACTGCCATAATTAAAACAAGCTGTGCATAATGCAGAAGTCACTAACTATTCAGAAATGAAGAAATTAGCTTCTAATTGATCCAGGTAGAGAGCTGACACCAATAGAAAGGTTAACGAAGAAAAAGGAGGATTTACAACAACTTCATAAGACAAAGTATATCAGACAAACTCTCGATATTAAATTTCATAAATGTGGACATGAAGAAAGAAGGAACAAATTCTGTAACTTTAAGATTAGCATCGGAACAAACAGTACACCCAGTGAGGGTGCAACAACAGTGGCGGAACGTGTTCGGCGAAGAGAAAATACGATGCTAAATTATTCCAGCTCATTCTTGAGCATGAAATTATCAGACAAATTTCGTTGGTTAACGAAACGTGTAGCGTTGAAACGTTGTGTTCCATGGCTGAGTTTCAATACAGAGAAAGTTAGTGGTTTCAGTATCTATACTCATGTTCAGCTGTATGTGTATCCTCACTAATACGTGGCAGTACTTGACAAGCCTTAACGTTAAACTTCATCACTAGAGGTCAGCTATGCACTTATTGCATAATTCTAGAACTGTTGTTCTTATCTCTACTCAAATATTTAATATAATTGCTAATATAAGTGCAGTAAGCTAGTGAGTTACAGTAATGAATGCAAGCAAGCTGAAGGTCGCGGTGCTTAAGTGATTTAGCTGTGAGCGAGAGTTGTGTGTTACAAATTAAGAAATTCTACCATTTAGTCGCTTTAATTCGATTCGTAAGTCATCTTCTACTATCGCAGATTTCCCAGAGCTTCCCAAAGTTTCCGTGTCTGGTGCCTTCCAGGATTTCGGTACCAGAAAATATTTGGGAATAGTTAGAAAGTGATTCCCCGTCAGTCAACATACAACTTTATTTACATAGAACTTGCAGATCCTGGAAGTTACATATCTACTTTGGCAACAAATGCAGAGATACAAAAGCAAACGCAGCGATGCCATTTAGAGATCCCCACAGTTTTGTCTGTGTGTTTTCCAAACAGAATTATGTTCATACTCTACGGCTATCGCGGAGAATAGGGCAAATGCCATTATCTGATTCCCCAGAAACTCCGCTCGGTGGAAGAGGAGCCACAGTAATCGAAAACGCGTCTCGGCTTATGCTTAGGTACTGGACCGTTACTGAGAAAACAACCATCTAAGTTTGCGACGTGCTTTAGACACCTTTAAGCAAACGATAGGATCTGTCCAACTGAGGGCATCAGGACCTTTAAGTTTCTGCGTCCCATGTCCCAAACCCATTTATTGTGTTTATTTTATTTCATTTTTTTCATTTATCTACCCGTGTCCGTAGAGCCTTACTACGCGAATATTTCTTGTAAAGTTAGGGGACACAAGGGCGCTATATTAATTATGTTGACCCCTATATCGCTGAGCAAAGTTTCTGGGAAATCAGGTTATGGCACTTGCTGTGTTCTCCTTGTAAGGGAAACAATTCATTACGAACACTGTTTAGTTCATTTCCACAGTTCTTTTTAATAGCCATTCGTTGCGGTTTTAGTTTGCTACCAATGGAAGAAGAAATATCTCACAGCAGCAGGAGCACTGCAGCAGTCGGGTATAGCATTACCTATGGGAGATGTGTTCGGTGTCGCGTCAGGCCGTAAATCACACATGACGGGTCCATCAAAGAGGCTTGTTCGACCACCGTGTCCACGTGGCTCGACTACTCCGTGACGTGCACGTTCTCCTGGCTGCGCTTGTCACCGCGACTGTAAAGTAACAAACTACCCACACATTCCACCCGCCCACAAAGTGAAACTTTCCACCAAATAGAAGTGATAGGCGTAAACCGAATATAAAGATCGCCAGTTTCGAGACCAATACCAAGACAGACACAGTCTTCTTAGAGCTCAGTATATTTCTTACGGTGACGTCCACACAACAAAAAATACTGTCTCAACATGTGCTTCGCTCAGCGTGCCAAATGTAGGCGAATTTCTTCCTGAAAACTCGCTGCTTCCTCTTGCCGTCCGGGTTCAACATTTACGACCGCCACAAAACCTCCGTGTCTCTTTTCTTTATGTCTCTCCTATTGTCGAATCGAAATGTTGAACATATCTCACATCCACGTTCCTAAGTCAGTACAACTTCTCTCAATCTACTCCGTTCCGGTGAATTATCTCTGTGTGTTAAACATTCAGGAAGCAGTGGCACATCCACATCTACATGGATACTCTGCAAGTCACATTTAAGTGCCTGGCAAAGGGTTCATCGAACCACCCTCAAGATTCTCTATTATTCCAGTCTCACACAGCGCGCGGAAAGAACGAACACTTATATCTTTCCGTACGAGCTCTGATTTCTCTTATTCTATCATGGTGATCGTTTCCCCTATGTCTGAGGAGAAACCTGGTGATTAGAATGTCATGACAAAATTCCTCCACAACGAAAAACTCCTCTCTTTTAATGATGCCAATCCCAAATCCTGTATCACTTCAATGATACTCTCTCCCCTATTTCGCGATAATACAAGACGTGCTGACTTACTTTGAACTTTTCCGTTGCATTCCGTTAATCCTATGTAGTAAGGATCCCACACCGTGCAGCAGTATTCTAAAAGAGGAAGGACAAGCGTAGTGTAGGCAGTACCTTTGGTAGGACTGTTACATTATCTAAGTGTTCTGCCAATAAAATGCACTCTTTGGTTTACCTTCCCCACAATATTTTCTATGTATTCCTTCCAATTGAAGCTGTTCGTAATTGTAATTCCTAGGTATTTAGTTGAATTTACAATGCTTATATTAGCCTGATTCATCGTGTAACCGAAGTTTAATGGATTCCTTTTAGCAATCATGTGGATGACCTCACACTTTTCGTTATTGAGGGTCAACTGCCACTTTTCGCACCATTCAGATATCTTTTCTAAATCGTTTTACAATTTGTTTTGACTCCTGATGACTTTATTAGTCGATAAACGACAGCGTCATCTGCAAGCAACCTAATATCACTGCTCAGATGGTCTCCCAGATCGTTTATATTGATAATGAACAGCAAGAGGCCTATAACACTACCTTGGGGAACGCCAGTAATCACTTCTGTTTTATCGATGACTTACCGTCTGTTACTATTAACTGTGACCTCTCTGGCAGGAAATCAGAAATCCAGTCACATAATTGAGACTATATTCCATAAGCACGCAATTTCACTACAAGTCGCTTGTGTGGTACAGTGTCAAAAGCCTTCCGGAAATCCAGAAATACGGAATCAATTTGAAATCCTTTGTCAACAGCACTAAACACTTCGTGCGATTAAAGAGCTAGTTGTGTTTCACAAGAACGATATTTTCTGAATCCGTGTTGACTGTGTGTTAATAGGCCGTTCTCTTCGAGGTAATTCATAATGTTTGAACACAATAAATGCTCCAAAATCCTGCTGCTTATCAACGTTAATGGCTCAAATGGCTCTGAGCACTATGGGACTTAACATCTGAGGTCATCAGTCCCCTAGAATTTAGAACTACTTAAACCTAACTAACCTAAGGACATTACACACACCCATGCCCGAGGCAGGATTCGAACCTGCGACCGTAGCAGCAGCGCGGTTCCAGACTGTAGCGCCTAGAACCGCTCGACCACCTCGGCCGGCTATCAACGTTAATGATATTGGCCTGTAATGTAGTGGATTTCTCCCATTACCTTTCTTGAATATTGCTGCGATCTGAGCAACTTTCCAGTCCTCTGGTACAGATCTTTCGTCGAGCGAACGGTTGTATATGATAGTTAAGTGTGGAGCTATTGCATCAGAATAATCATAAAGAAACCTCATTGATACACAGTCTGGACCAGAAGACTGACTTTTAACAAATGATTCAAGTTACTTCACTACTCCGAGGATATCTGCTTTGCTTCTATGTTACTCATGTTGGCAGCTGTTCTTGATTCGAAATCTGGAATATTTACTTTGTCTTTCGTGAAGGAATTTTGGAAGGCCATGCTTAGCAACTATGCTTTTCCAGCACTGTCGTCGATAGTATCTCCATTGCTATCGCGCAGGGAAGGCATTGATTGTGTCTTGCCGCTAGCATACTTCACATAGTCTTTGGATTTTCTGTCAGGTTTCGAGACAAAGCTTCGTTGTGGAAACTATAATAAGCATCTCGCATTGAAGTCCACCCTAAATTTCGACCTTCTGTAAAAGATCGCCAATCTTGGGGATTTTGCGTCTGTTTAGATTTGGCAGGTAGATACACTTCTTCTGCTATGACTTTCAGCACATCAACTGTAGCTTAACCGCTTGTCTGCTTCTCTCTCTCTCTCTCTCTCTCTCTCTCTCTCTCTCTCCCTCTGAGTGAATATTCGCAAAACCATGTACCAAAACTTCTCAAAAATGATTACCAAACAAACTAATTCCGTATTTAAACTCGTGTACTGCACAAAATTCTGACTACACTTAATTATACAAAGACTTAGTATGGTTTGCTCAACAAGGTCTGCAAATTTAAGCTAATTTTTTCTATAAAGATGCAATGTTACCCTAAATGTGAACTGATTTGTAAAATAAAAGCGCAACTGAACTTACAATCCCGGCCCTATACAATATTTTGACTTGCTTCGTGTTCTGACAAACATTTTTGCAGTTTTTTCAAAGGTAGCACACAGAATATAGCAGCAAAGCGACAGTAAATAACTACGACTGAAAATTCTGTACCACAAAGTGCAATGTTTGTACGTACATAGTTAACTGAATTAAGGATGGGAATTTTAAATTGTAAGAAATGACTTCCGACAAAATTCAAATGAAACACTATATTCAAAAATAAGGTTTTAAAAATCGTCTGAATATTCACAATAGTGTTTGCGTAACATGACAAATAACTTTAAGCAAGCGGTATCTCATCTTCCTACCAGAACAATCCATATAACGAATCTACTATCTGAGGTCCGTTATTACAATTTCAACAACACAAAACAATGCTACTCTCTTGTCTGTTCACCTCAGTCTCTCAGCATTCCAGAAAAACTCACAAATAATCTTCTTAACTTCTCTCTCTATACTTTCTTCAAAAGCATTCATACTCCAAGTCCATCAATGTCATAGCACACTTATAAGGTAAATTTCTTGACCATCCTTCAAAATACGTCTGCTGCTCAACACTGTGGAAGAGGTTTAGCAACATAAAGATATTGTAGCTATAATCAGAGATTACCTGGCTACATGATTTTGGTCAGTGAGAGCTATGGATATCGATATTCACGTAACAGACAGAATTTACAGTGTGACGAAAATAATATGTATACCTCACACAACAAGCAATCCCCCTTCCCCCTCTGCACTCCTGATTCGTTAAAAAATTGAACTCCCATGTACCAAACAGCTTCAAACATCTGCTTACCTTACAAATGCGTTAGTGTGTTAACTATTTGACGTTAAGCAAGTAAGGAAGGGAGAGTTTAGAAAATATTTGAGATTACGTTTAAAATATTTTGGAACTGGCTATGTCATCTGATTGGCGAACAATGTATGAGTATATTCTGGGTAAATTTATGCTCTGTTTTAAGAAAATGCTATTTTTTATGGCATGTCAGCGTTTATGAAGTCATATGTCTTGAACTATGCGTCACACATGATATAATTTTCCAGGTACATTCAGTGGTATATATGGATACTGCCTAAAAAATTTGTTGCAAATAGAGTTAGTAGTGAACAAGTAACAAATTAAACTGGTATATGCTGAACATCTACTGCTTGCCCAGCGGAAATGCAATAAGCGCTGAACTTAGTTTTCCTTTCATTATGTTATTGGGGTGTGTATTGTGTGTATTAAATTGGGACATAGAAACGACAGAGAGGATTCGTCCCGCTGTAGCCCTCAGTGGTTCTCAAGCCCACTACAGGCCACAGCAGACCACCAACCTCACCGCCACTCCACACTGAACCCAGGGTTATTGTGTAGTTCAGCCCACAGTTGACCCCCACTTCCCCCCCTCCCCCCTCCCCCCTCCCCCTCCCCTCCCCTCCCTGATCTCATACCAGACAAGCGTAACCCAAATGTTTGCGAAGTAGAGTAAATATGGTGTACCCATATGTGGAGACAGTATTTGCGCAATGAGGGGAACCAGCCCGCATTCGCCGAGGTAGATAGAAAACCACCTTAAAAACCATTCAAAGGCAGGCCGGCACACAGGACCACGACACTAATCCACCAGGCGGATTTGTGCCGGGAAACGGTACGCCTTCCCGCTTGGGAAGCAGTACGTTAGCCACATGGCTAGCCGGGTGGGCATGTTATTGGGGTTGTCAGCAAAAGAAAAAGTTTCTAAATGATTTGAAATTATCTGTATAGTTTGATGGAAGTAGCTAAATGTTCTCATTCTCAACTACTGGATGAATGTAATCTGGATAATAAGGATGCAGTGAGCTACATTGGCTCACAAAATACACACAGTTTATAACTGCAATATTTGCCTTATTGTCGCAAACTTTTAACATGAGATTAAACCACTTAATGAGAACATTAAGAGAGCATTTTAAATTCTTTAACTTCTTCAATAATTCTGTAATATATTGAAAATCAAAATTTTGTTGCCCCTAGGAGACATTACCTACCCAAGGTTCAATTGGAATCCGGCACTAGGTTGCCATTTAGTAGTATATATATACATGCTGAGTCACTATTGCCACCTACAATAACTCCTAAAGTATGATAGTAGCTGAAAAGTTTGTGGGACAAATCCATGATAAGAAGATTGCAGCACTGCATTGATACCAATAGTCATCACTTCGAACACCTTCTGTAAATGGACTTCCATGCCACCTTTGTTGACCTTCAAAGACCTTACTGTTACACATCACTGGATTCGTCTCGATAGCCCTTATCACCTTATCAGGAAATAAGTACCAAACAATTTAAAAAATTGATCTTCATATCTCTGACATGACCCCACCTAGCAACAAAAAACCAATGTCATATTATGGCCCCCATTGTCCCATGCAACTTTTTTCCCACAAACTTTCCAGCTCCTATCATACTTTCGGAGTTATTCTTGGTGGCAATAGGTAGTGACTCACCAGGTAGTGTGCACTGTTGTCACAGTGCCAAAACGTTGCATCTACATTCTTCAGGGTGAATCACCTACTAACTCTGCCCCTTTCATTTCATGACCGATTCAAGATATTGGAACATGATCTTCAGCACATGATAATGTGGAAACGAGCATGGTCAAACTGAGCCTTCAATAACACCC
This sequence comes from Schistocerca nitens, assembly GCF_023898315.1. Classification (NCBI taxonomy): domain Eukaryota; kingdom Metazoa; phylum Arthropoda; class Insecta; order Orthoptera; family Acrididae; genus Schistocerca; species Schistocerca nitens. The sequence continues at coordinate 180,334,336 of NC_064622.1, read as the reverse complement.
ATCAGCTTTGGGCCATGATGTAGTATTGTTGCAGGGGACGTTATTTGTTAGCCTGTTAACCTTAGAAGACTAAGGGTAGGGGGGGTGGGGGAGTGATATATTGCTAATAGGCCATTGGAAAGTCTACTACTCCAAATTTCATTCCAAAGAAATCATAATTTATATGTTATACACTAGTTAATTACAGTTATAAGATTCCAATGTTATGTTACATACCAAATTAGGTACGAAATGTCCTGTTTTATTGTGTGAATGCATGGTGTCTGCTTTTTCGGATACAACCAAAAGAACAGACACCATGTGAAACCTGAAGCTGTGATAGATATTATGTAAATTGAAGGTGGATGGGGAGAAAAGAAAGGAAACAGAAGGACAAATGACATCAGCTTCATTGGGACTTTATTTGGAATCAGTGGCGATGAGTGAAAATGTGTGCTGGACTGGGGCTTGGACCCCAAATTTCCTGCTTACTACACAATTACGTTAGGCACTGCATCACTCTGACACAGTGTTTAACGCAAATATTCAGACTATCTCGGCATGCTCCCCAGCCAACCCACACTTCCATGTAGCGCCACCTATCCACAGTTCCCATTCATGTCCGAGAGAGCAGACTCAGCGAATTCATATAACTGATTTGCCTCGATGAGCTATGAATCCACAACCCTCAGTGCAGACTGCACATTTACGTTCTACCTCCAATGGGAATCTAAAGTTAGCAAGCATGGAGAACATGGACAGGGATCGCAGGTAGGTGGTGCTAGGTGGGAGTGTGCTTCAGTCAGGGATGATGGCGAGATAGTCCACACATTGGTAGTATACACTGCGTGCAGGAGGTGCAGTGATTAACACAACTACCTAGGAAAAAGGAGATCCAGATTCAAGTGCGGACTGTCACCCATTTTCACTCATTAGCGCTTATTCCGTTTAAAGTGCCGATACAGCTAATGTCAGTAGTTCTTTCCCTATGCTTTCCCTTCTCCCTCTCCGTCTTCAGTTTACATTCCTGTTTTATACCCTGATCCAGTCACAAATTTCACCAAGGTTTAGTTATCTAGAGTGAATTCCTATTCTGTATCTGTGTTTTATTCCCTCATTTTAGTCCCTCAATTTATTTTTTCCTGTTATCACACAGTAATTTTTACTAAATGCATCCCATGGTGGGAGAAGGAGGATCAGGAGTCGACTATGAAATTCTTACAAACGTTGGGTGTATTGGAGAATGCTGTACTTGCCATGTACATTGCGTTCATTTGTGTCTGAACAAGGTTTCTTCTGGTCCACCTCCACAGCTGAGTGGTCAGCGGATATGGGTGGCAGAGAATCCAAGTTCGATTCCCAGTACTAACAAGGATATTTCCTTGGTTGGAGGACTTGCATGGGGTGTACTCAGCCCTATGACGTCAACTGAAAGCTACTTCACTGGCTAATAGCGGCTCCACAGTCTCAAAAGTCTGCAAAACGGTCGAGAGAGCAGTGTGCTGACCACATGTCCCTCCATATCATAGCTGCATGGCACAGCAAGCTGAGGATGATATGGCAGCTGGTAGACATCACTTGAATCTTCATGGTCTGGACAAGGAGCTCGTTTAAGGTTTCTTCAGAGTGAGTGCCATTGTACTGCGTTTCTCTGATTGTTTTGTTTTATGTATTTTAATATTTTCGTGATTTTGTTGTTAGTGCAGATTCTAGTTTATCACTACCCAAAACTTCCCACAGTTGTTCCATTATCTACAATATTTATAATCGTGAATGTGTTCAACTACCATTTCAATTTTTATATGTTACCCCCGCGAGAATGGATCTTCCCATGATTTCTGTACTGGTATCACCGTTTTCAACTTTGGCTATATTCGCCAAGTGATGTTTCTGATAATGAAATTCCATAGTTGTGTTTTTTGCCTGTCTGTTTTGGTGCTACTTTACTGATTTCTTCACTCTTCTAGACTTTTGGCTTTATCTATTGGTATCGTTCTTTACATATGTCAAATAATGTTTCCAATAGTAATTGTAGACGATTAGTGCAAAGTTTATGTTTTCGTCTACCAAACCTACAATTGAACTGTGGTCCTCTAATGGTTTCTGTGAAGATAATGGGTCATTGGTGTCACAAAATGTAGCTATTTCATCAGAAACAGTACTTCCTTGAATATCGATTGATCTAGAACTGACCCTGTTCAACTACTCAGACTGACAATACGCCGATCCGTCTCCTAATTTCTCGTGTCTGGAATTTTTAGGTAACTGAAACCACGAATATTCTAATTTTCCCTCAATTTAGTTCAACAGTACATTCGTGCATGCAAGTAATTACACAAAAACTATAACATTACGAGTGATCACCCAGTTGTCCAAATCAAACAGATTACCACTGATAATATGTTCTTCGAAGTTAACTGAACAACTCGTGTCGTGTTAGTGACTGTAATGGACAATAATGCACAGTGCACAAACTTCTTCGGCACAGCGCAGTAATTCAGAGGAGATCAAATACAAAACAATAAGACATGCAAATGCAGGTGAACATTGACAAACTACATAAATAAAGAAAGATTGACAGTTAAAAACGAATAGAAAGGAATAAAACTGTTAACCTTTTACTTCGCTAGCACTGATTGCAACTGTTTCCACTAATGGGATTAAGTTGGATATTAATGGGTCTGCAGAACTTCTACGATTATAGAAAGAAGTTAATGGGCGAAGTCAGGTTTTTATCATTATTCTGAGCATTATTACTGAAAAGAAATGAAAATCGCATTGCAGTATGAGAGTTTACAACTACATAAAATAAATGACCATAAAAAGTTATTGTTGCTTACGCATTCTGAGCCCTACATCACTGATTAGAACAATATAATTCACGATGGCCCTTAGCCAATGTTCCTTCAAAACAGCCTCCACTAAGCTGACGCTGCCGGAAAATTCCAATAATTGGTGTCGCATTGCTGATTTCCTTGATGGTGGGCGCCTATTGCGAACGTAACAGGAACGGGCACCTGTTTCGAATGTAACAGGAACGCTCGATGCCTGCAGAATTGTTTCCAGTTTCACTATAGGTATGCAGCCACCACTATGACATGCTTGTTCCCTTTAACGTGTAACTTAAACCCGACGTCTTATAGACTCTTAGACAAGTTAGCCACAGTTTCCAGAGCTATGCTTTACTATTAGTTCGCTGCGAGGCACTACTCACATTATATCCGTCCGCACTACGAAAGATCATCAAGTGAATTGTAACTTGAATCATTAGTCCGCAGTTTATACCTAACAACGCGTGTCGCGCACATTTATCTACGTGATCACTTCAATCACGCCTCTATCATCACACCGTACATTTGTAGTTAGAGTTATTTCTACCACTATATGACAAGAAAACGCGTTATCGAATTTTCTGCTTGTTTTCACAATCCGTGCTGCCTACTATCGAAAACAGTATCTTTACAGCGTGCACACAGCTTACAGCCTGTAAATCAGAGTTTTTAGCTCAATGAGTCAAACTGCAGCTCCGGCTAATAATCAACTCGACACGTAGGGAGAAGTTATTGGTAGTTTAACGCGGTACACGCCTAAATCATAAATGTAGCTCTGTTAAGTCACTGAAATTTTTCAGCGGCCACGAAACCAATGTGTAGCAGTATATACGCAGCACGACAATATCTATGTTCTCTTCGTGCCACATTCTTTTTTGGTATCTGCTTCTGTCGACCTGTCGATATAGTTTCACATCGGTCATACATCTCGCTCATACATCGCGTAACACTTTAAAGATTTGCTGCTGTCGGTATAAAATGAATTCAAATAGCATGTTAACAAATATGAAAGCGGACAACACCACAAAAAATGAAAATTACAGTCACATTTATAGCATCTACATTACACAAACACAAATGTAATTGTACCATAACTTATTCTGGAATAACCTTCTCGGTGTTTGATGAAAATAAAACAGAAGATAAGAAAAGAAAATACATTCCGTCTTGAATATTTTATTGTAGGGTAAGTAAAAAGGACTTTTAAGAGTGACCGTAACTGACCCTTGTTAATGAACTGAAATATTGTCCAGCACAAAACATGCTGGAAAGCCTTATTTCGGCTCACCAGTACTTTCTGCCAATGGCTTCTGAGTGAAGGGAAATCAGGACTTCTGGATCCCCAGTTTTTCATTTCTTCAGATCAGGCCTTGTTCAGCCTGCTAGCGTATTGAAACTTACAGAATATTCACTACTGTATATGAAAAGATACCGATTAGTACTCTGTAGACACACTGCATAATCTCAAGATTGGAGTTTCCTGCGCAGTGTGTGGTTTCTGCATTCATAACACGATTCATTCACCAAACTGACCAAACTGTTAATGCTAACAGGTGTGTCCACAGTGTTTAATCCACATGTGTATCAACTCAAAAAATGGTTCAAATGGCTCTGAGCACTATGGGACTTAACATCTTAGGTCATGAGTCCACTAGAACTTAGAACTAGTTAAACCTAACTAACCTAAGGACATCACACACATCCATGCCCGAGGCAGGATTCGAACCTGCGACCGTAGCAGTCGCGCGGTTCCGGACTGCGCGCCTAGAACCGCGAGACCACCGCGGCCGGCGTATCAACTCACATAAGACGAATGACTACGTAGATATTTTCAGCAACAACACACACGCAGCCCTGAGAATCTGGTCACAGGTGTAAGAACTATTCGGTGAGGAGAAGACAGTCAGAAGAAACAACGCAATCTCTTGGCCACTTCGATCGCCTGATCTGTCACCCTGTGATTTTTACCTACGGGACAAATTGAAGTGTTAGATTTACTCTACAGCCAAATGCTATCCCTCAGGCAGTTTTATGAATCGAGCACATCGCTGCAGCATCAAAGGCAACACTGGCCCTTCTCAGCATCTTCTTAGATGCTCAGTCCGTGCTCAGTCTTGCTGTAAATATTTTCCAGGCCAATCTTACTCAACAACCCCGTATTTTCTTGATTTTTTTCGTTTTTTTAACCAAAATGCTCAATTTCTTATGGTCTTCCCCTTGTCTTCATTATACGGTATTAAGAATTTTTACAGTTCTGCGGTTGATGTTTATACTTTCACGCCATGAGGGCCAGTGATCTCATTGGTCACCATTTTGAGATCATAGTTCTGTTTCATTTTGAGGTTTGTTACTACAATGACAAAGTTCGACTGATGGTATCGAAGGCTCTGGTTCTTCCAAGGGGCATGTAATTTAATTGCAGGGGTAATATTTTTAACTCGTGCATTAACCAACATATTAAAGCAAATATGATCTTTGAATGGTACTACGTGCTGTTTTGAATGGCATCTTAAATACACTAACTAGTATAGAGAGCTGTCACTGAGTCTATAGCAGCGGAAAACCAGATCATCGCAGATATTCATAGGCGGTTGCAGAATGTCTACGGAGACTTGGCAGCGAACAAAAGCACGGTGAGTCGTCGCACGAGGTGTCCATCATCATCGCAACAAGGTCGCGCAAATCGGCCCCATCTCCCGCTTGCCGGCGTGCCGCACACAGCTGCGACTCCTGTACTGTTGGAACGTGCGGACACTCTCATTCCAGGTAATCAGAATTAAACATCTCGCTGCACAAATGGACGTCACTGTTGGTAGTGTTAACACACTCGTCCACAAATTGTGCTATTCAAAGATGTGTGATTGCTGGATAATAGGAAACCATAAACAGCGACGATGAACCACAGTACGGAATTGCTTGCGCGTTACGATACTGATCTTGACAATTTTTTTCCGGCCATCTCCACAGGCGATGAAACATGCGTTCATCACTTCCAACCGGAAACAAAACGGCAATCTGCGGAGTGATGCCACACCACCTCTCCTCGTAAGAAAAAGTACAAACCGAAATCTCAGTTGGTAAAGTCATGACAACAGTCTTCAAAGACTCTGAAGGGGTATTCCGTTCGATGCCCTCCCTCGCAGGGCAACGATCAACTCGCAGATGTGTTGTTCTATCCTCAGGAAATTGAACAAACGACTTCAGCGTGTTCGTCGCCACAAAAATACAAACGAACCTCTTCACTACTGAAATATTAAATGCTCTGAGTAACCGGAAGTCACCCATTGAAATTTTTTGTGATCTATCAAAGGCTTTTGTTTGTGTGGATTATGGAATACTTCTAGATAAGCTCAAGTATTGTGGTATGAATGGGAGAGTGCTCCAATGGTTTAAATCATACCTAACCGGAAGAGTGCAGAAAGTTGAAATAAGCAGTTCACATAATATGCAAAAAACTGGTGATTTCTCAAACCGGGGAACAATCAAGAATGGGTGCCACAAGGTTCGGTCTTGGGTCCTCTGCTGTTCTTAATATATGTTAATGACTTGCCATTCTATATTCATGAAGTTGCAAAGTTGGTACTTTTTGCCGATGATACAACTATAGCTATCACACCCGACAGACAAGAATTCACTGGTGAAATTGTAAACGATGTTTTTCAGAAAACCATTAAGTGGTTCTCTGCAAAAGGGCTCTCATTAAATTTTGACAAAACACAGTATATACAGTTCCACACAGTAAATGGAATGACCCCATTAATAAATATAGACTTCGATCAGAAATTGGTAGCTAAGGCAGAATATTCAAAATTTCTAGGTGTATGCACTGATGAGGGGTTGAACTGGAAAAACACACAGAGGACCTGCGGAAATGTTTGAGTTCAGCTACTTATGTTATTAGGGTCATTGCAAATTTTGGCGATATACATCTGAGTAAATTAGCATACCACGCCTATTTTCATTCTCTGCTTTCTTATGACATCATATTCTCGGGTAACTCATCACTGAGTAAAAGAGTGTTCATTGCACAAAAGCGTGTAATCAGAATAATTGCTGGAGCTCAGACAAGATCATTCTGCAGACACTTATTTAAAGAGCTAGAAATCTTCACTGTAGCCTCAACATATATATATATATATTTTCACTTATGAAATTTGTTATTAACAATCCGAACGAATTCAAAAGTAATAGCACTGTACATGGCTACAACACTAGGAGAAAGGATGATCTTCACTAATCAAGGTTAAATATAACTTTGGCTCAGGAGGGGGTAAACTATGCTGCCACAAAAGTCTTTGGTCACTTACCTAATAGCATCAAAAGTCTGCCAGATAGCCATATAACATTTGAAAGTAAATTAAAAGAATTACTTAATGGCAACTCCTTCTACTCTTTAGATGAATTTTTGGATATAGTAAGTGGGTAATTTCCCAACCCCCACAAAAAAATATTAAAAATATTGAGTGTCATGTAATATTTTGTCTAATGTAATATCTTGTATAGACACCTTTTATTAACCTGACACGTTCCACATCATTACGAAGTGTCGTATTCATGATCTATGGAACAAGTACTAATCTAATCTAATCTCTAAGCCATGACAACGCAACACCTCACACAAGTCTGCGCCTCCGAGGGAAGCTCACAAAGCTTCACTGGACAGTTATTCTTCATCCACGTTACAACTCGGATCTCGCACGTTCTGCCTTCCATCTCTTTGGCTCCATGAAGGACGCACTCTGCTGGGAGCAGTGCAGTTTGTTGACGCAGCAAGACGTTGGCTCCAACGACGACAAATATAGTGGTACCTTGTGGGAATACAAGACCTCCCAGTAAGGTAGCAGTAAGGCCGTTGCACTGAACGAAGATTATGTTGCAAAACAGAGTTTTGTAGCCAAAAGAGTGAGGAATAACATAGTGCATTGGAATCCTGAATGAAACCAACTTGCTTTAACAGAAAAAAGTGTTGCATTACTTATTTAACGCCCTCGTAGTACATGGCTAAGGCGAAAAGGCATATGAAACATGTGAAGAAACTGAAAACAAATGGTTCTCGGAAGGAGTAATTCAGCATGGAGAAAAGTCAAAACAACCTTCGGTGAAATTAAAAGAAAGTGTGGTAACATTTAGAGTGCAATTGAAATTCCACCGTTAAATGTAGACGAGGGAGCAGGTAGGTGGAAAAAGTACATTGAAGGCCTCTGTGAGGGGGGGGGGGGGGGGGTAGACTTGGCTGATACGTGATGAAAGAAGAAATAGGAGACGACAGGGAAGAGATAGGGGGTCTATTATTATGTATGAGACAGGCGATGTATCATCAGATTTTCGGAAAACATCATGCACACAGTTCGGAAGACAACAAGAGCTGAGAAGTGCGAGAATAATCGCTCAGTCAGCAGTCAGCTTAAGAATTCATGTAGCCAAGTTGCTGATAAACGTAATATACAGAATAATGGTAAAAAATTGAGTATGTTAGATAACGATCAGTTTGACTTTAAGAAAGGTAAGGGCGTCAGAGAGGCATTCATGATGTTGCGCTTCATAACAGAAGTAAGACTGAAGACAGTTCATTTGATTTGTTGACCTGGAAAAAGTGTTCGACAATGTAAAATTGTGCAAGATGTTCGACAGTCTGAGAAAAGTAGGGGTAAGCTGCAGGGAGTGACAGGTAATATACACTATGTACAAGAACCAAAAGGGAGCAATAAGAATGGAAAAACAAGAACTAAGTGCTCAGATGTTCGACAGTCTGAGAAAAGTAGGGGTAAGCTGCAGGGAGTGACAGGTAATATACACTATGTACAAGAACCAAAAGGGAGCAATAAGAATGGAAAAACAAGAACTAAGTGCTCAGATTAAAAAGAGGTGAGGTAGGGTTGTAATCTTTCTCCCTACCGTTCAATCTATACATCGGAGAAGCTAAGATGGAAATAAAAGAAATGTTCAAGAGCAAGATTAACATTCAAAGTGAAACAATATCAGTGCAAAGATTCGATGATGACATTGCTATCCTCAGTGAAAGTGAAGAAGTGTTACAGGATGTGTTGAGTGTAATATGGATTGAGAGTAAATCGAAGAAAGATGGAAGTAATGAGAAGTAGTAGAAATGACAACAGCGAGAAACTTAACCTCAGAGTTGGGTGCCACAAAGCAGACGAAGTTAAGGAATTCTGCAACCTAGCCGGCCGGTGTGGCCGTGCGGATCTAGGCGCTTCAGTCTGGAACCGCGTGACCGCTACGGTCGCAGGTTCGACTCCTGCCTCGGGCATGGATGTGCGTGATGTCCTTAGGTTAGTTAGGGGTAAGTAGTTCTAAGTTCTAGGGGACTGATGACCACAGATGTTAAGTCCCATAGAGCTCAGAGCCATTTCTGCAACCTAGGCAGCAAAACAACCCATAACGGACGGAGAAAGTAGGACATAAGGAATATATCACCACTGGCAAAGACGATGTTCCTTTCCGAGAGAAGTCAACTAAAGACACAGAGAAGAAGGGACAGGATGACAGGACGTGTAGGAAGACATCAGGGAGTAGTCTCCATGGTACTAGAGGGATCTATAGAGGGTAAAAATCTTAGGGGGAAATAGATGTTGGAATACATCTAACAGATAATAAAGTACGTAGGTTGCAAGTCCTACTCTGAGATGAAAAGTTTGGTTCGGGGAGGAATTCGTGGCGGTCCGCATCAATCCAATCAGAAGACTGGTGTGTCATGTAACTCTTGAAGTTTGTACTTGTTGGTGACTCTCGCCTAAGCACAATGTAAAACGGGAAGATAGAAGATAAGGTACTGGCGGAACTAAGGCGAATCGTAAGTAGTGTTTTGATTGCCCAGTCAACAGAGTACTTGTCCGCGACACGCGGATGTCCCAAGTTGGAGTCTCAGTCCGGTACACAGTAGTGATCTGCCAGAAAGTTTCACCTCCCTTATAGTTCCACGCTTATTACACCGACCTGATGTAATTCTACCAATAAATCTCTGAATTTCTTCGGTGGCTACTGTACAGTTAATGAAGACCCCAAAAACTCTAGAAGTACTCTGTGACTGACCGCATTAGCATTTGGTATGTGGTTTCACTAGCAAATGCATCATAAATTTGCAAAATCCCTCCAACAAAGCAAAATCACCCTTCACCTCTCATGCAACATATTTCGCACCTTACTTTCAGTTCAAATAGCTTCATAGTGTATACGACTACCTGATCTCACTCGCTCTTCTAATTTTCTCTTCTCAAGAGGGCATCAACGGAAGTTCGTTTCTTTTTAATTTTCACCTAAATATTCTCTCGTCTAGTGAGCTTATCTTCATTTCTCAACTACAGACCATATGTTATATTGGTGCGAAACATTGTAGCGTTCTTGTTTTGTGTATTGATGTCCCGGTTGCTATGGGTTGATTTATCGATTGTCATTTCTTATTTGTAGTCCAACGTTGCTATTTCAGTTTATGTATTGTTATTTTGTCCTTTAATTTGGAACATTTCTGACGTTTTCTTCTGTTTGAGTTCAGTGGAGGTGTGATAGCAGCGGAGGCAGCCAGAAACATTTTCGCCGCCTATGGCGATAATGACATTGGACAGAGAACGGTAAGAAAACGTTCTTCTTGTTTTAAGACAGGGAGACATTCGGGATTTGATGAAGATCGTTTAAAAGCATTAATCCACTGTGATCCACGTCAGTGTACTCGAGAACTGACAAATGTGACGAAGTGTGATCATTGCACCTTCATGCGACATTAACAAGCAATGAGGAAGGTTCAAAAATCGGGCGTAAGGGTACCACATACCCTAATCCAAAACCACAAAAATCGATGGGTGGCCATATGTGTACCTCTGCTTGCTCGTCATCAACTGTCTCATAAAAAAAAAAAAACGACCATTCCTACGCGGTATCGTTACTGGTCACGAGAAATGGTGTCTTATGCTAACATAAGGAAAAGAAGGGAATGATTGAACACGAACAAAGAAGCAGCTCCCATCATTACAAAGACGTGCGCGTATCGACAAAACATAATGTAATGCAATTAGTGGAACAGCAACGGTTTGGTGTACTACGAATTGCTTCCCTGAGGTGACTTTACTGTCAACAATTGAGACATCATGCAGACGCAATCCAAGAACAACAACCAGGAAGACGGCGTGAAGTGATGCTACCCCCAACCATACCGCCCGCCCGCATTCTGCTAGAGGCCCTCAGTTTTTCACCTTTTTCTCTCTCTCTCTCTCTCTCGAATAACCTTTAATGAACTTCCTTTTACGATGAAAATGAGCTCCGAACATGGATCGAGGAATTCTTTGCCTCAGATCCACGTGATTTTTACAGTGGATGAATCGAGAAGTTGCTCAGCGTTTGCAGACTGTTATATATGTATTACAGACAACTAACATATCTGTTATTTGAATCTGTTGTGTTTTTTTTTAACCTATGGAAGAATTCTAAGAACTTATGCACCAACCAATATTTATACAAACGTCTGATATTCAAGAATATAGCGAATGCTGCACTGCGGGCTGTACACATTAGAGGACTCTGAAACATCGTAACTATGTTCGTTCATTGTTACACTTGCGGAGTAGCTGAAAAACATAATAGTCCTTCTATCTGCCACCAGGTGAAAATATGGTACTTTATGTGGTGTCACCGCCAGACACCACACTTGCTAGGTGGTAGCTTTAAATCGGCCGCGGTCCATTAGTACATGTCGGACCCGCGTGTACGAAGCCTTTCTCTCATTTGCCGAGAGACAGTTAGAATAGCCTTCAGCTAAGTCCATGGCTACGACCTAGCAAGGCGCCATTTGTAACATTGCATGTATCTTAAGAGTCTCACTTGATTCGTCAAGAGCGATGTACCACAAGGATGGAATAAAGTTAAGTATTTCCGCAGCTACGTACTTTTCTTTATAGCATTCATTACGTATCTTGTTTCAGACCTCACGCCATCCTTCGTGCACAAATAGCGTGCATCTCGGCCACCCTCAAACACACTGTGTCGGCTCTCGTGTCGACACAACACTTTAAGCAGTCACAGCGTCAATTGTTTACTGTTTGACACCATTAAGAAGTTTGGCGCCTGGCGACGCGTGATGATTTCTTTTGTGAAGCGACCGTCGGTGTAAAGGGTTAAGAAGGTTCATGTTTTCCGTACGAAATTCAGTGGCTATTGAGAAGGGAAACCGTGTATTGGTGCTAAAATTGTTTCATCAGAACGGCAGCAATAGTAGCACTGCATAACGGGAAAATGGGCGACAGAAGCTATTACGAAGAGACTCCATGTCAACAAATGGGGTAAACAGTACGATCGAGAAATTTGAAGAAGCAGATGAATTAGGTGGTGCAGCAGAGAGAGGGCGGAGGCCCATTCCGTGGGCAGTTGATGATGAAGTAGCTTTAAGTATAGCTGACCATCCAGCTCATGCCTACAATTCTGCAGCCAGCGCTCGGTCTGTCACGGGCACTGACTCCCTGGATCAACAATTCAGGAAGAGTTTACAGCCAGTTTTACACATCCCTACAACATTCAGAATGTGCACCAAATGAAGCTCCAAGATACGCTACTTTGCCGTGACTTTTCCCTTCGTTTTTGGGCTCACATGAAACGTTGCCGCTGAATATTCTTCAGACGTAAGAGGTACGTATTCATCTGCGCGGTGACGTTGCTGTACGGAATAGTCACAGGTGGGGTTCACTCCATAATATGTTGTGCAGAAACATCCATTGCTCTCAGCTTACGTGACTGTGTGGTGTAGTTTCACAAGTTCCTTCATTGCTGGTCCACTTCTCTTCGAGGAGATGACATTTCGCGGACCTGTTAGGTGTACAGTGAAGTCTGCACGTTACGAGGATCTGCTTGTGCTACACGTGACTCCAGCTTTGCAAGAACGCAACTGTGTTCCACACCACTGTTTTCTTGCAATTTGGGGTGGCACGACTTCGAGAAAGGTTTAATAACAACCGCATCATCTCTAGGCAATTTCAAGATGTGTGACCTTCCTCATCTCCCGACCTAAATCCCTGTTACTTCTGGTTTTGGTGATATCAGACAGATCGTGTCTGCAGGGGTGTTTCCGGACTTGTCCTGATACAAAGGATAGCTTATGATGACATATCGCTCTGATTACACCGGATGTGCTGGGAGCAGCGATGACATGTCGCTCCGATTACACTCGATATGCTGCGACCAACTGTCGACCATGCCGTGTTACAGGTGCAGCGTAATTTCAAAGTTTGGAGATCATACTAGTCACATGTTGGAGCTTGTGACCATATCGTAATAAACGTGCCAGCTCTACCGTTATGATGTGTTTGACTGTTCTTGCCATTTTCCTGTATCCATACCACATTCTGACTGCCCACAGCGTCATATTTTCACCTAGTGATTATAATTGGAACCGTTATTTTTTCAGCTTACTCTGCGAGCGCGCCTATTAATGATGGTACATGTCTACTATGTTCCAGCGTCCTTCCATGTATGGAGCCCCTAACTGCAGTACTCGCTACGCCGACAGTTTCGATATAACCATCCAGTACAAACACAAAATCTTTCGAGGATCTTTGAGAGTTGATAAATACTTTGTACCAAGCTATTGCCGGTGGTCAAGTATGATATCGCGACCCATAGCACACCAGCCAGCGAAGCTAGTTACGACTTCACACAGCGTACAGCACAGTTTGCGTCAATATTGACTACTATGGCATTAATATGAGCAGCAACGATCCCAACAAACTTCTCTGCAGCTCGCCTTAAGTTACTTCTACTTCTGTTATCCATAAGCAAGAAGTCATCCCAGTCACTAATTTCGTTTGATATTGTTCTTCCCTTAACAAGCGCTGGTACGGTTCGGAGTAAAATGCTTTTTGGAAGTCAAGAAATACTCTATCTATCTGACGGCCCTGATCCTTAACTTTCAGGATGTCATGTGAGTAAAGTGTGAGCTTGTCTTCGAGGACGTCATTCTGTTCGAGACACGAAAATGGCTCTGAGCGCTATGGGACTTAACATCTGAGGTCATCAGTCCCCTAGAACTTAGAACTACTTAAACCTAACTAATCTAAGAACGTCACACACATCCATGCCCGAGGCAGGATTCGAACCTGCGACAGTAGCAGCAGCGCGGTTCCGAACTGAAGCGCCTAGAACCGCGCGGCCACCACGGCCGGCTGTTCGAGACACGTCTTGACATCTGAACTCAGACTATGTTTAAAGATTTTATAACAGATGTATGTAAAAGGTTTGGGACGGTAGGTAAGTGGGTAACTTCTGCTATTCTTGTGGATGGTCATGACTTGTGCCTTTTGCAGTTACTGGCCGAAGTGCTTTTGTTCCAGGAGTTTATACAAATTCTCTATAAAGTCTCATAGGGCCGCCATCGGATTGTGGCGCTTTGTTTAACTTACGCGCTTTCAGCAGTTTCTCGACGGCACTGACACTAGTACGTGCATCACTCAACTTTACAGTGATGAGTGTGCTCAGTCGGAGAGGTTCTAGGTTTTTATCTTGTAAAATACACTCCTGGAAATTGAAATAAGAACACCGTGAATTCATTGTTCCAGGAAGGGGAAACTTTATTGACACATTCCTGGGGTCAGATACATCACATGATCACACTGACAGAACCACAGGCACATAGACACAGGCAACAGAGCATGCACAATGTCGGCACTAGTACAGTGTATATCCACCTTTCGCAGCAATGCAGGCTGCTATTCTCCCATGGAGACGATCGTAGAGATGCTGGATGTAGTCCTGTGGAACGGCTTGCCATGCCATTTCCACCTGGCGCCTCAGTTGGACCAGCGTTCGTGCTGGACGTGCAGACCGCGTGAGACGACGCTTCATCCAGTCCCAAACATGCTCAATGGGGGACAGATCCGGAGATCTTGCTGGCCAGGGTAGTTGACTTACACCTTCTAGAGCACGTTGGGTGGCACGGGATACATGCGGACGTGCATTGTCCTGTTGGAACAGCAAGTTCCCTTGCCGGTCTAGGAATGGTAGAACGATGGGTTCGATGACGGTTTGGATGTACCGTGCACTATTCAGTGTCCCCTCGACGATCACCAGTGGTGTACGGCCAGTGTAGGAGATCGCTCCCCACACCATGATGCCGGGTGTTGGCCCTGTGTGCCTCGGTCGTATGCAGTTCTGATTGTGGCGCTCACCTGCACGGCGCCAAACACGCATACGACCATCATTGGCACCAAGGCAGAAGCGACTCCCATCGCTGAAGACGACACGTCTCCATTCGTCCCTCCATTCACGCCTGTCGCGACACCTCTGGAGGCGGGCTGCACGATGTTGGGGCGTGAGCGGAAGACGGCCTAACGGTGTGCGGGACCGTAGCCCAGCTTCATGGAGACGGTTGCGAATGGTCCTCGCCGATACCCCAGGAGCAACAGTGTCCCTAATTTGCTGGGAAGTGGCGGTGCGGTCCCCTACGGCACTGCGTAGGATCCTACGGTCTTGGCGTGCATCCGTGCGTCGCTGCGGTCCGGTCCCAGGTCGACGGGCACGTGCACCTTCCGCCGACCACTGGCGACAACATCGATGTACTGTGGAGACCTCACGCCCCAAGTGTTGAGCAATTCGGCGGTACGTCCACCCGGCCTCCCGCATGCCCACTATACGCCCTCGCTCAAAGTCCGTCAACTGCACATACGGTTCACGTCCACGCTGTCGCGGCATGCTACCAGTGTTAAAGACTGCGATGGAGCTCCGTATGCCACGGCAAACTGGCTGACACTGACGGCGGCGGTGCACAAATGCTGCGCAGCTAGCGCCATTCGACGGCCAACACCGCGGTTCCTGGTGTGTCCGCTGTGCCGTGCGTGTGATCATTGCTTGTACAGCCCTCTCGCAGTGTCCGGAGCAAGTATGGTGGGTCTAACACACCGGTGTCAATGTGTTCTTTTTTCCATTTCCAGGAGTGTAGTATTGGGAAACGGTGTTAAAAGTTTCAGCTGTGCTTTGATAACCTTAATTTATCTTTCGTTGTAATCCATGAGGGCTTCGGCTCTAAGTTTTGTGGTAATGATTGCCTTTACGCAGGACCAAAATTTCTTTGAGTTTTGTGACAGGTCTTTCTATAAGATTCCGATTCTTTACAGCCTCACACATTGCTCTACTGACAGCCAAACTCGTTTTCTTTAATATCTAACTACAGCACTGTATTTCGATTTACACTAATTGTGCAGTAGTTTCTAAAGAAATTCCTGCACAGAGAAAGTATACCTCGTAGGGTCCCTCCCATCACGAGTGTGTCTACCACGTACACATATATTTAGTGGTTGGTCAGTTATTCTTCTAGATTTTATCCAGATTTCCTCTACATGACCATGCTAACGCCCATGCCCACTACTGCCTCTTTATCTAGTTAAAAAAAGGTAAAGCTGTCATCAACATGAACATTGGTTTGAACATCGTAGTTCTTCACTAGTAACGTCATATAGCATGATTCGCTGATATGCCCCGAAAGTCAGGTTCAGCGGCCTAATTGGAAAGATTTTTCCCTATCCTTCGCGCCCGCAGGCACTTTTGTTTCAGGAAGTATGGATTCTCCACCGTAAAGACAAAAGTACAATTGTCAACAGCACACGGCTTCCCGGACGGTCAGCCATCCAAGTATTTGCCACGACCGACAGTGCTTAACTTTGGTGATCTGACGGTAACCAGTGATTTCACCTTGGCGCGGCCGTTGACAGTTCTTCACTAGGCATGGTCCTTTTGGAAGTAGTGAGTCATTGTCTTCCCTCAACCTCCGAACTGATCTAGGTTACTGAACATAAAAGAACTTTCAACCTGTTTTAGTTACCCTTTGAACTACGTTAATCATCGTCGCCCCAACCGCCTTATGGTCACAGATACCAGTTTCAATGTTGACATTATCCAAGTGGTCAGGTCTGCTTGTTGCCATTCGATCAAATATACGAGGTGCGACAATAAAGTAATGATTTTCTTTGCAAGATGTGGTGACCCTGCAGGCTTGCGTAGGCACAATATCTTTGACCTCGGTCTATAAGCTGCTTCTAGTCCAAGCAGCACCTCGATGCAACTACTCAACCGTGAGTTGTGCTGTAATAAGCTAACACGTGTTTGTGTCTCTCGTCACGGAAATGGAACCACATAATATTGCGCAACGGTATGCCATTTCTTTTTGCGCTAAATTGGGTGAAAACGCGACGACTACTTACGGTAAGCTTCAGAAGGCTTTTGGAGAGGAAGTTATGTCAAGAGCTCAAGTTTTTCGTTGGCATAAAATGTTTAGTGAAGGCAGAACGAATGTTGAAGATGAAGAGCGCGGTGGACGACCATCAACCTCACGGACGGATGTCCATTTGGCCAGGGTGCGTGAACTCATACGATCTGATCGAAGATTATCCATGAAAATGATTGCAGAAGAACTGAACATCAATAGAGAAACGGTTCGTCTAATAACAACTGACGATCTTGATATCGATTCTGAATCGCGATAATGCGCCATCCCATACTGCTCTGTCAGTACAGCAATTTTTAACCCCAAAACAAATTTCAGTACTACCACAGTCACCTTGTTTACCAGATATCGCTCCGTGAGACTTTTTCTATTTTCAAGAGTCAAAACGGCGGTCAAAGGACACAATTTTCAAACAACACAAGATGTCCAAAAAGCTGTGACGAGGGTCTTGGAGGATATTACAGAAGATGAGTTCCAGAAATTTTACCATCAATGGGAGAAGCGCTGGAAAAAGTGTCTGCAATCATAAGGGAACTACTTTGAAGGAGACAACACTAAACTTGACTAAAACGGTAAGCATCATTTTTTTCCACATGTCTCGTTACTTTATTGTCGCACCTCGTATTTCCATCATGAGCGGGTTTCCGGACTATCTCAACTCGGTAGCTTTCAGAGAAGGCATTTAGTATTGTTTCACAGTTTGTCTCTTCACCCCCATGATTTAGAAAATTTTAATTTGAATCTTGACGTGCCGATGTTAAGAAGTGCACAGAGTCTCCGCCAAATCTTATCACGAGATTGCTAGAAGTCAACGAGGGATACGAGAACAGTGTCTTCACTGAAAGCCAGTATTTAGTACTTACAGATGGCCAGTCACACAAACAAAACACGAAGTGTAGTCTTATCCGAATTACCTCGACACTGAGAAAGCTGCACCTTAAACTCAACATTAGTTTTTGTCGAACCAACAAATTTTTCTTGACAGAAAGTTTCTAGTGAAGAACTCTTAAATATTACATGAAAAATACACAGAGTGACAAAACTCATGGGACAGCGATATGCACATATTTAGATGGCGGTACTACCGCACACACAAGGTGTGAAAGGGCTTTGGTGGAGCTGTCATTTGTACTCAGATGATTCGTGAGAAAAAAGTTCTTAAAGCGATTACGGCGGCGCGACGCTAAACAGACTTTGAACGCGTAACGGTAACTGGAGCTACATGCATAGTACGTTCTGTTTCGGAAATCATTGGGGAATTCAATATTCCGAGATCTACAGTGTCAAGTGTGTGCCGAGAATACCAAATTCCAGGCAAAATCTCTCACAACGGAAAACGCACTGGACGACGGCCTTCACTTAACGAACGGGAGCAGCGGCGTTTGCGTAGATTTGTCAGTACTAACAGGAATAGAACACTGTGTGAAATAACCGCAGGACGAACATATCGGTAAGGACAGTGTGGAGAAATTTAACGTTAATGCTTTATGGCAGCAGACGACGGACGCTATGCCTTTGCTAACAGCACGATGTCACCTGCCGCGTCTCTCCTGGGCTCGTGATCATGTCAGTTGGACCCTAGATTACTGGAAAACCGCGACCTGGTCATACGGGTCCCTGTTTCATTTGGTAAGAGCTGATGGTAGGGTTCGAGCGTGGCGCAGAACTCACGAAACCATGGACCCAAGTTACCGACAAGGCACTGCGCTATGTAGTGGTAGATCCATAAAGGTGTGGGCTGTGTTTACATGGAATGGACTGAGTCCTCTGTCAAACTGAACCTATCATTGACTGGGAATGGTTATGCTCGGCTACGTGGAGACCATTTGCAGACATTCGTGGACTTAGGTTCATTAAAACGATGGAATTTTTATGGATGACAATGCGCCATGTCACCGGCCACAGTTTTTTGCGATTGGTTTGAAGAACACTTTGGACAGTTAGAGGGTATGATTTGTCCATCCAGTTCGCCTGACATGAATCGCATCGAACATTATTTTGTGGGACATAATCTAGATATCAAATCCGGCACTGGCAACACTTTCGTAATTACAGACGGCTATAGAGGGAGCATGTATCAGCAGGGAACTTCCAAAGACTTGTTGAGACCATACCAAGTGCATTTTCTGCACCACGCCGAGCAAAAGGACGTCCGACACGATATTAGGAGATATGCCATGTGATTCGTCACCTATGTGTACTGTCAAGAGGTTAGACTTAAAGAAGCGTCTTCTGCTTTACGAATCGGTGTTTCTAACCGCTACACCACGCTCCACAATGTAGTGCTTTTCTGATAGACAGCAGAACTTCATCTTTCGTAACTTTACTCTGTGTTGAGTAATGCACCATCTCTTCGTACGCCGTCATGGATGGTGACCAGCAGTAATCTCTACCATAGACACATGGTAATCGATGGCGTACTTCCTTTTATAGCAGCATCATCAACATCGATGAGGCCGGCAGCAGTTCGGTACAATCTCTTCACACCTGAGCTTATATTTTAGGAATGAGATATTTATATTAGTTGTCAGTTTATTGTTGTGCGGCAAAATAAGATCAAAATATCAAATTTAAAAAATTTGTGTGATTCATGATATGTTGGAAACGATTAATATTAATGTTACAAAATAAGTGAGTATATATGCGATGCTCCGAAAACTGTACGAAATGCGTAAAAATTATTGAAACAATGACAGCGTAGTGCGGGAAGTACAGTTCGCTCCCGAATGTGCCAAATATATCGTTGCATTAGTGTGATGAAATAAATTATAATTATCTGTAATGTACAATGTATTAGCATTTTGCAGCATATTATTAACTTATTCTAGTTCGAAATTACTAGAAACAAAACGAAATCACCTTTGTTTCTCCAAGAGACACTGACACTGCGATAAACATCTTACTTCAGGCAGATACCGGCACCTATTCGCAATATGCAGAAACGAAAACAAGTGATTTTCAGTAAGCACATACAAACCGGTTTTGGTTTATGCCCTATGAATCTGAAAGCATAATAAATGGTATTAGATGTGCTTGTTCTGTCTAATGGATTAAGACGTAAAAGAAAATTAACTTTGTTGTAAACCGAAAAGGAAATTTTTTTTAAATGGATCACAAAGATGAAGGTTCGAATTTTCGACTGAAGAAAAATGACCATATAACATCTCAGTTAGTAGCGCGACCAAATAAATATTCAAATACATCACACACAACAACACTCCACTAACACTAAATATATGCCCATGACGCAACAAAATACTGTTGAATAGAAATTATTATCATCAAAGTGGCCGTTCTTGTCCGACATAATGGACAAAGGTTTTTGATTTTCGACTAGAACGAATATTTATTCATAGTAAATGATGCACCTGACGAACTTCAGCCAAGACGAATAACAGATGCGGAATACGAATTGAGAAAGGAATGGGAAATAAAAAAAACGGCCTTAATGGCTTTTTATAATTTCTCGTAATGCACTAAGTAAATTTGAAGGACGAGAGCGAGTTTAGATTTCGCGCACGCCACGCTTCTGGATTCTTACAGGATCGCTGCAAAGCTCAAAAACATCGCAAATCACGTAAACTCGACGTGGTATGCTAAACCTGACGTATAAAAAATGACATACGTGGCACGAGATGACTGAAGGGTAAAAATCTTGTAGTTTAGAAACGCGAGCCTCACACACAATCCTCGTTACTAGCCTCGTACCACCTAAAATTTTCGTCTTCGACCAGTGGTCCTATCTCAGATCGCTCGGCTTAGGACAATTTTGACTGTTAAGGTTTGGACGTCCTGTATAAGCTTTGTTTATAAAATGGAAGTTTGGAAGTTTATGTCCCTTAAACTAGGATGTCACAAAAAACCCTCTATGTCTGACTTCCAACGAACGCGATAAAATCTTATTCCCATGGGGATCTCACGTATGGAAGCATGAAAATTTCTTTGATTGGTGTTTAGTAGTTTGGAAGTTCATGTCCAATAAACTAAAATGTCACAAATCCCCACTATACGTCTGACTTCCAACAAATGCGATGAAATCGTATTACCGAGGGAACCTCATACGTGGAAGCATGAGAATTTCGTTGACTGGTGTTCTAAGTAGGAATTCTAAATCGGAGCGAAGAGATAATTCAAGGCTCGCTGGACCCATTGCAATGATCACTCTGCAAACTGTGTTTTCATATCAAATTTACGAATCCATCCCATTGTGCTGCTCGTTCTAACACTTTTCTTGTCAAAGGTTTCATTGTGTCTCTACTATTAAATAATAGTTTTGAAGTGTTGTTGTTATTGTAAAATTACTATTCAGTGATAACAATAATTGCGTGTGGCAAAACGGTCTGTTAAAAGTGCCAAAGCTGCCCTAGTTATTCATCCAGGGGAAGGTAATCTACAGTTCTAACTTGGAATCCGATCCAGGTGCCGTTATTAACGATTCTTTCCGTCACTGACACATGAAGACTAGTGGGTTAAAGGCAGATTAAAATTGTCGGTGTTCCGGCCGGGATTCGATTCTGCAACTTTTCCATTAGACCACCAGCGGCGGCATTATTCGGCGTTAAAGATGTGGTATCATGTACCGATATAACCCCACAGGCGTCACCGTTGGCAACGGAATTGCAAGTTTTCGTGGGACGCCGAAAGCGGTCGCGGGGGATCTAATGGACCCAATGGTGCGTGCCCGCTGAACCAGGCCTCCAGAGGCTTAGTGCCACGAGCGGTCTTACCTACAACACAGTCGTTCGTGCTTCGTACAGTGAGTCTCATCCTAGTTGACATAGTGTCAGCTGGACTCTAATTCTTGCTGGGTTGTTTGCAACTAGTGTTCGTTCGCTTGGGGAAATACAAGGTAAGTAAATCTTCTGTTTGCTGCGTTAACTTGTTTGCTAATCATTTCTGCTCGTTTCCAGCTTTCCTACAACGACAGTTGCTGCATCGCTCTGTACCCCACCCTTCCTTACTCTTACTATGCGACTTAACTTCTGAGCTCATCAGTCGCCTAGAACTTAGAGCTAATTAAACCTAACTAACCTAAGGACGTCACACACATCCATGCCCGAGGCAGGATTCGAACCTGCGACCGTAGCGGTCGCCCGGGTCCGGACTGAGCGCCTAGAACCGCTAGACCAACGCGGCCGGCTCTTACTCTTGTGTACGAAGTGATACACAACAAAAGAACCAATGAAACCTTTGGGAAAGAGTGGCACATACAAACTCAGCTTTAGTTTGGTTATGAGAACATGAGAGAAGCAGGTCACTAGGAAAGACAAAGTGAAACTTAACGGAACTTTTAACCGAGAACCGTCCTTACGATGCAGAACGTCACATTTTACATGCTGTTCAGAGAAGCAGAAAGATACACGAAATCAATGTACATTTAACACAGACAGCCACCTACTTTCAAGCGACCACATACGAGGGCAGTTCAATAAGTAATGCAACACATTTTTTTTTCTCGGCCAATTTTGGTTGAAAAAACCGGAAATTTCTTGTGGAATATTTTCAAACATTCCCGCTTAGTCTCGAATAGTTTCATTGACTTCCAACAGGTGGCAGCGCTGTACGGAGCTGTTAAAATGGCGTCTGTAATGGATGTGCGTTGCAAACAACGGGCAGTGATCGAGTTTCTTTTGGCGGAAAACCAGGGCATCTCAGATATTCATAGGCGCTTGCAGAATGTCTACGGTGATCTGGCAGTTGACAAAAGCACGGTGAGTCGTTGGGCAAAGCGTGTGTCATCATCGCCGCAAGGTCAAGCAAGACTGTCTGATCTCCCGCGTGCGGGCCGGCCGTGCACAGCTGTGACTCCTGCAATGGCGGAGCGTGCGAACACACTCGTTCGAGATGATCGACGGATCACCATCAAACAACTCAGTGCTCAACTTGACATCTCTGTTGGTAGTGCTGTCACAATTGTTCACCAGTTGGGATATTCAAAGGTTTGTTCCCGCTGGGTCCCTCGTTGTCTAACCGAACACCATAAAGAGCAAAGGAGAACCATCTGTGCGGAATTGCTTGCTCGTCATGTGGCTGAGGGTGACAATTTCTTGTCAAAGATTGTTACAGGCGATGAAACATGGGTTCATCACTTCGAACCTGAAACAAAACGGCAATCAATGGAGTGGCGCCACACCCACTTCCCTACCAAGAAAAAGTTTAAAGCCATACCCTCAGCCGGTAAAGTCATGGTTACAGTCTTCTGGGACGCTGAAGGGGTTATTCTGTTCGATGTTCTTCCCCATGGTCAAACGATCAACTCTGAAGTGTATTGTGCTACTCTTCAGAAATTGAAGAAACGACTTCAGCGTGTTCGTAGGCACAAAAATCTGAACGAACTTCAACTTCTTCATGACAACGCAAGTCCTCACACAAGTCTTCGCACCCGAGAGGAGCTTACAAAACTTCAGTGGACTGTTCTTCCTCATGCACCCTACAGCCCCGATCTCGCACCGTCGGATTTCCATATGTTTGGCCCAATGAAGGACGCAATCCGTGGGAGGCACTACGCGGATGATGAAGTTATTGATGCAGTACGACGTTGGCTCCGACATCGACCAGTGGAATGGTACCGTGCAGGCATACAGGCCCTCATTTCAAGGTGGCGTAAGGCCGTAGCATTGAATGGAGATTACGTTGAAAAATAGTGTTGTGTAGCTAAAAGATTGGGGAATAACCTGGTGTATTTCAATGCTGAATAAAACAACCCCTGTTTCAGAAAAAAAAATGTGTTGCATTACTTATTGAACTGCCCTCGTACAATTTCCTTTTTCTCCACTTAGATTACAAACTTTGTTCTTCACTTTCTGTTAAATGTAACGGTTTACACATAGTATAACAGACCCTACTTACATCCTTCTACGCGTGCCTTTGTCCCGCATCGGCACATGGTCGACATCGTTATTAATGCGTTTGGCATGGTTTGTTTAAGGGATGGCCAGATGCCCTTACCGTCTGCGAGCAGTGTTATTCATACGAAAGCGCAATAAAGTTTTTCTAAGTGTCTGCGAACCGTGCAACATACGCAAGACTAGGGTAGTAGCCCGTATTCACCAAGTCGAACCTGGGAAACCGCTAAAAAAACCGTCTAGGTTGTTCGGTACGGGCGGATATAATACAATACTTACGTACTATAACATAATGCGTTCCTTTGTAAACGAACAGTATTTCATCATTTCCTGATTTTCGCTACCTATATCTGTAATATCTGTGTAGGTAGCACGTCATTTTATCTGTGGTTGTGACATTCATTTGTCAACTGACAATGTCCCAAGAAGCTGAAAGCCACTTAGCCACTTCATGACAAACAAATAATATTTGCAGAACAACATAAAACTTCCAGAATGAGATTTTCACTCTGCAGCGGAGAGTGCGCTGATATGAAACTTCTTGGCAGATTAAAACTGTGTGCCCGACCGAGACTCGAACTCGGGACCTTTGCCTTTCGCGGGCAAGTACTCTACCATCTGAGCTACCGAAGAGTGACTCACGCCCGGTCCTCACAGCTTCACTTCTGCCAGTATCTCGTCTCTGCAGTATCCTTTGTTTCAGGAGTGCTAGTTCTGCAAGGTTCGCAGGAGAGCTTCTGTAAAGTAGGAGACGTGATACTGGCAGAAGTGAAGCTGTGAGGACCGGGCGTGAGTCGTATAGCCGGCACGGTAGCTCAACGTGTTCGGTCAGAGAGCCGGTTGGCGTCTGGCGTCTGTAATAAAAAAAAACTGAGTGTAAGGATCAACCACCGAACTTGAACAGCAGGATGTCATGCGACGTCGACGACCGCAACGACAAAAAAAAAAAAAAAAAGATGGTAGAGCAGTGGCCCGCGAAAGGCAAAGGTCCCGAGTTCGAGTCTCGGTCGTGCACACAGTTTTAATCTGCCAGGAAGTTTCTTAACATAAAACTTTATCGTTGTTAATATTAAATACCATTAGTACGACCAACACAGAACTCATTGTCGATGCTTACAGGTAAGTACCTTGCTAATACTTTTGACGTTCATTGATATGAAGTACCAGTGACTCACACAAGATTAGATTTCTCGTTACTTTGCGTCTGTATAGGATATCCAGTCGTAACTTCAATTTGGACTTCCAGTGAAAAACGTTATTGCTTTGTTTCGCCCAAGCCTGTTGCCAGTACCGTCCGAGGCAGCCAGTGTTTGATTAAGAATTCAATTTCCTCTGTCGGAAACATTGTAGTAGCTTTCCGGATTTATTAAGAGTGATCTTCCAGCGGGAGTGTTGGACGATGCGAAGAGATTTTCCGGGATTACGAGAACTCTTTAATAGTGGGTTCTCTACGCATGTAAGAGATTTCTGACAATATCATTAACTCCACCCACAATATGATTTCACAGACCGTCAAAGAGCATGAATGATATTGTGGAATTACCATTTAGCTTTGTTCACTGCTATAATGGAAAGCATTCAACTACCCATGAAAGCAAGGTAGAATACTACTCCACTAGTTGAAGTCTGCTCAAGGAAGACAGAATGTTGCTGTAGATATACTGACACAGAGTCATTAACATAAAAATCAGAGTGCATCTCAGATGTTCGTTTGGTTGTACTATTAAACAATTTAAATAGAATATATAATGGAACAGTCTACAGGTAGATTCCGTGATGATATTAAAAACTTTCAGGGATGATGGGGAATGATAAATGCGTCAATTTGAAGTAAGGGACCCGGATCCGGAAATGATAAGAGTCGAAAGCTATAAGTGAAAATCGTTCCGATGTCTCTCACAATGGAATACATGCAGCGGTACTGTTGTCGTGACTAGTGTAGGCAACTTTTACAAGTGATAGTATGAACCAAAACAAGGGAAAAATGTCTAGTAAGTATGGGGTCTAAAATGTGTAATTGTAGAACTATGAGCACTCGTTCAGCAGAGGAGATATGTTTCACAGTATCTAAGATGAACAAGTGCTCATAGTTCTTAAGCTATGCATTTCAAAACACACATTTACTGTACTTTTTTTTCTTCTCTGGTCCGAACTAACTCCTCCAAAAAACATTGAAACCAAAGAGCTTACAGTAGAAGAGATGTGTTTCACAGCATCAAAGATGAACAAACGTTCATAGCTCTTAAGCGTATTAATTTCAAAGCCCATATTTACTGGACTTCTTTTGTGTCCTTGCTACCACCTCGGAAGCTGCCTACCCTGCAATCTTTGCAACAGCATTAGTGGTAGATGTATTCTACTGCCAGGGGTATCAGAATGGATATATTTACTCCATCCGTTACCCCGGAAACTTTGTGACATCATCGCGGGTTCATGCTGTACATTACGGTAAAGACAACGTCCACATAACTGCCGAAAACTTTACCAAAGGCTCCAGGCGGTCGTTGGAAAGTTCTACAGACAGCAGTAACGTGCGGTTGTGGCTCATTCTACTGCATATCAAACGGATATTCTAGCACCCCCCCTTTTTTTATAGCATTCTGCGGCCCTACGACCGTGAAAGAGGCCCACTACACGCCGTATCGATCGAGTAGCCAGGTATCTCGCATTTTTTCCCCCATTCATTGTACTATATAATAAGTCTCCTGACTGGTTTAATGCTGTATTATTGGATTTCCTTTTCTGTGAGGACTCCTTCATACCACTATAGTGCTTCACACAACGTCCTCGATTATTTAGAATATATTCTAATCGCTAACTTCCCTTACAAATTCTGCCACTTACGGCTAATTGTAGTACCGGGGAAATTATTCCCTGACGTCTTAACATATGTCACGTTGCCTCGCCTACTCACTCTTTCCACATATACCATTCTTCGTCGATTCTGCAGGCGGCCTAAAACAATGTATAATACGTATAGTTAGTCAAGTTTGCCGAGCCAACCTGTCTGTGTTGCTTCTCCTTTTAAGAACATAAAATGTGTTAAATACATATACTCAGATTTGCCCAACCAACGTCTTTTGTGTTGCTTCTCCTGTCAAGTACGTGGATTGAGTACACACGCACGTTTATTCAACCACGCCACAAGTGAATCAGGCCAAACTGTAGGAAAATTAACTATTGATATATCCCACGCACGGAGGTTTCTATAAATGACGATTAAAATCTTAGCTTGGTAACAGCGATTAGCAATAACTGTTCTTGATAAACTCATCACAATGATTTACACGATGCCTCGTGCAACATTCATTTAAATGACGACGGGCGGCAAAGGTTTAATTTTAACAATGTCCAGCACACACTAATTTGCATTTATAACATTATATGCTGATCTTTCTGTGAACTTCAATATGTAACACTATATAAAAATTATAGCTACGAGTAAGTTACACAATTTCATTGTATCTAAATAAGCTTGTCAAACTTGCTACAGTCGCTATGATTTCAACGGCATAATCTCATGTCACGAAACTAGTTTCTTTTGTTAAAATAGTTCCCGTCGTTGTATTTCCTTTGATACGAATATCACACACCATCATGTATTTTGTGACAGCATTTGTCTCACTCGTTCGATGTATGTTTCATCCCGTAATGTTCTTACCTAATAGAAAACACGTTTTCTCGTTTCTGTTCCGTATACTTACACCAAGGTCACATATGTCTCCGTCACCTTTCTTTCCTTACCATTTTAATATATTTCAGTGATGACACGTAGCCCAACTTCACGCTGACGTGACAAACTTAACCCTTACTACATCCAACTGGACGGATATATTACAGTTAATTGTGTACTTCGTTAGGTGGTTCTTTATTTGTCTCTTCACTCGTACGTTCATGCACATAGTGCTATATCGCTCCACTCTCAGAGCCGGCCGCGGTGGTCTCGCGGTTCTAGGCGCGCAGTCCGGAACCGTGCGACTGCTACGGTTGCAGGTTCGAATCCTGCCTCGGGCATGGATGTGTGTGATGTCCTTAGGTTAGTTAGGTTTAAGTAGTTCTAAGTTCTAGGGGACTAATGACCACAGCAGTTGAGTCCCATAGTGCTCACAACCATTATCCACTCTCAGACATGGCAGTGGTACCCAGAAGAATTCAGGTGAAATAAATCAAACTGATGCAGCTGCCCCACGCCAAAGGATGTGTCAATGGATCGATTATCAATCAGTCTTGGCGGCGAAAGTATCCGATGGGAAAAGCTCACGCTGAAACTGCCGAGATAGGTAGCAGTGTCACAATGCAATT
The DNA here is from genome assembly GCF_023898315.1 of Schistocerca nitens. Taxonomy (NCBI): domain Eukaryota; kingdom Metazoa; phylum Arthropoda; class Insecta; order Orthoptera; family Acrididae; genus Schistocerca; species Schistocerca nitens. Next base: position 180,306,167 of record NC_064622.1, on the reverse strand, counting down.
CTATTATTAAGTTACTGCATAAGTTCGTAGCGTTTTTGTTTTGTATGTTGGTATTTCGGTTGGTATGGGTATATTTATTGAGTTTCAGTTTCTATTCGTAGTTCACTGTTGCTGTATGAGTTTATGTATTGTCATTTGCCAATTGTAGATCGTGAGTGGATCGGCGGACGCTAGAAAATGGAATATTTATAAGTGAAATCGGAACATTTCCGACGCATTCTTTTGTTTGAGTTCAATAGCTGGTTGACAGCATCGGAGGCAGCCAGAAACATTTGCAGTGTGTATGGGAATAATGCCATAGGCTCGACCAAGGTAAGAAAATGGTTTTATCGTTTTAAGGAGGATTGTTTTTAAATTAGCAATTCCCCGTTTAGGAAGGCCTTCTGAGTTTGATGAAGATCGTTTAAACGCATTAATTCACCACCATCCACCTCAGTGTACTCGAGAACTTTCATATGTGCATCCCTTCTAGCTCGTGAACAACAATGACCATTCCTATCCTGTATCGATACTGCTGACGAGAAATGGTGTCTTTATGCTAACATAAGGAAAACAATTGAATAGTTTAGCCCAAACAAAGTAGACCTCCCCGCACATAGGTCGGCCGGAGTAGCCGAGCGGTTCTAGGCGCTTCAGTCTGGAATCGCGCGACCGTTACGGTCGTAGGTTCGAATCTTGCCTCGGGCATGGATGTGCGTGATGTCCTTAAGTTAGTTAGGTTTAAGTAGTTCTAAGTCTAGGGGACTGATGACCTTAGAAGTTAAGTCCCATAGTGCTCAGAGACATTTGAGCCAACAATGAACTTCATTTACAGCTTTTCTGGTTTTGACTTCTTATACAATTATGTCAGTACAGACTATTCTAATTTGTTTTGAAGAAAGAGAGTCGGTTTCCATCTCTTTTGTTATCGGTACAACTGTGCCTAAAAGAGGGAAAAAATATTTTATTTCATCCCACTTTATAAATTGCTTTTCCGCTTTTACAGCGCCCCAATAACCTCCTTAAAACGACCTCATCTTTCTTTTCAATGTGCTTCTCCACAATACATTACCAATCGTTTCGCAGTGTGTTCATACACACCTGCCGCTTGGCGGACCTGCAGTAATGAAGTCACGAAGTTGCGGAAGAAGTGTGGGAGTTTCGCCACTCATGGACGTTGATTCTTATCCCAGATCGAGGACACTCACTGAATTACTACTTTAATATTTTATTACACATTTACAACACAATTTCCACAAATCATGGATGGCGATATCCATACGAGATGTTACTCCATTCACACCTTTCACACATGAAAGTAAACAAAACTGCGGCATCTCAACATTTATTTTTACAATTACTAATATGTTTGGGATATTACGCAGCTGTTGAATGGATTTCACCTTAAAACCCAACGTTTCGTCCCCATCTGCGGAGGACGTTTTCTAGAGGCATCGTGGCATCTTTGAGTGTCAGATTCACATCATGTTAGATGATGTCGCTACGGTGAGCCCCTCAAGGTAATTTATAGCGAACTTCTTTATGGAAAAATTCAATGAACGTGCATTAGAAACTGCGAACAGGAAACCGAACATATGGTTCCTGTACGTGGATGATTCGTTTGTTTTGTGATGGCATGCCAAGGAGGAACTGGGTCGTTTTCACAAACATCTCAACGGGATCAATCCGAAAATTCAGCTTATCATGGAGGTAGGCAGGCGGAAGATTAATTTTTCATGATGAGACAGTTTTCAAGAAAGAAGATAGTAACTTGAGCCAAACGATTTACCGAAAACCCACACACTCAGACCGTTACCTAACCCGGTATTCGAACCGCCACCCACAACAAAAGCGAGGCATCATAAAAACGTTGGCGGATAGATCAAGGAAAATCTGCGAACCACAGCTGCTTGACGCACAATTAAAACGTCTTACCAACGCATTGCTCAAGATCGGTTATTTGTTTGCTGATGTGACAAGAGCATTAAGACCACCGCGTAAAGATCATAGCGATGTTCAAGCCTCAATGGAATCGAAAGTTTTCCTGCCTTGCATTAAGGATGTCAATAACCGCATAGGAAAAATCTTGAAAAAGCGGGACATCGCAGTAATCTACAAAATCACCAGGAAATACAAGTTCACCTAAAATCGGCCAAAGAGCGCCATGTGCTAGAAGAAGCATGAATTTATAAGATTCCGTGTAGTTGTGGGGAGATGTACATGGGTACTACAAAAATAACGGTCATAAAGCGACTAGAGGAGCACAGCGGCAACTAAAGAAGAGGGGAGACAAACAGGTCAGTTGTTTCGGAACATGCTTTGCTGCCAGGAGACCACCAAATTCATTTTGATAGGACTCAAGTACTGGGAGCCATAAGTGGATATCATGAAAGGCTTTACGAAGAGGTCATAGAGATTGTAAAACATCCCAGTATTTTCAATAGGAAGCAGTAGGGCATGAAATTGAATAACATCTGGTGCTGAAGAAGATGTGTACTGGTCTTCCAACATGGGGTAATAGCAACAGCGGACGACGACAGTCGACAGCGGTCAACTGCGCTCGCGCATTCAAAACATGTGACGTCACGCCCGTGCTCGGAAGCAAACAGAAGTGGGTGGAAGCAGTCAGTAGCCAACCAGGCTGTAAATCGGACATTCAAAGAAGCTACGATCCCCCTTGTAAATACCCTCAGCAGATGGGGACGAACCATTGGGTTTAAATGTGAAATCCATTCGGCGACGACATAATAGCCCGGAACATTTTATTAATTGACGTTTCCGGCAGTGAACGTATATATTTTGTAAACATTTACTTTTATCATCCTGCCCCACACAATGTGATAATTATCTATGTTCGACATCAACGTGTAATAACTACTGATAGACGGTGGGTGACAGAACTAGCAGTGGAGGGAATATAATGCGTAACCTGAGGACGCGGAATATAGTGCAGTCGTTGTAGAGATTCGGAAACGAAGCAGTTTCTCTGACGTCAGGAGGAGCATGATCATTGGCGTTCGGTTCAAGGGTGGAAGCGTTTCCGAAACGGCTAAGTTTGTAAACTGATCGCATGCCGCCGTGGCTAAAGTATACCATGCATGGTAAAATGGCGCTATCCAAAACGGCAACTGTGCTGTACCACTGGCCTTGGATGACAGGGGTGAACGACGGCTATGGAGATGTGTACAGTTGAATAGACGTGCACCTTTTGAGCAAGTGACCACCCAGATGAGTCTAGGGACAACCAACAGCTTCTCCTCAACGAACGTTCAGCGGACGTTGTTGCGTGTTGGCTTCCGCAGCAGGCACCTGATTCATGTTGAGAGAGGACAAGTTACTCTCTCACCTATTTTTCCCATACGAAAAATTATTAAAGATTTTATTACAACCTGACGCCCCCTTGAGCGAGACTCCAGAAAGTTAATGGCCTGAGCAGACGTTGATGGTGCCGGCTAGGGCGCTGAAAGCATGAGGCTTTTTATGATTCTTAGCTCGTAGGACGGTTTGTTGGAAGTTGAAAGCAATTCCCTCAGTACATCTTGCCGGACAGGGTGACACTCGTACAGGGTAGTCAGAGCAGCAGGGGCGACGGTCTAAAGGAACGCGTCTCACAGTGGAGTCGTAAACCGGGCATTGTGCGTAGAGCCACGCGTAATGAAAATTCATAGATTTTCGTGTTTACCGATATTGCAGGAAGTCCAGTGAGCCACTTCCCGCGGTTACTCCTGCTGTATAAGAAAACTTCTGCATCTGAGAGATGTTTACAGATGGAATTTTTGGTATACCTCATAGCTAGGACTAACAAGCTCCAAGGCACAGGCGATTTAGATACGGATCGTTGCGATTCTATATGTTCGCTTGTTGCTGTGGAAAGAGACACAACTTTGGAGAAAATAATATTTCCCCCCCCCCCTCTGCAAAAACTTAAAAAAGCCGGTAATTGGCAGTTTCTTTCTTTTCAGAGACGCAGGTTTCTTAACTCTTGCCCTGGTTCGACATGGGTTTGTCCTGTCGTGTGGGAGGGGAGATTTAGACCCTCTAGAGCCTTGTGATTGGCTCAAGACGGTTGGAAGGCGGTGTCGTGCGTGCACTTTGCGGGAAAACGGAGTTTTTTTTCTGGGTTGGTGGGAAGCAATCGGGTGTGGGACTTTGGTCTGGTAAGCACTTCTGGTCGAAGCTCTGGCATGTACTTGGGGCCTGCCCTGAGACTGACTGCACTTGCGAGTAGTTTAGACTGGGGAGCCTGTGGTGAAGGTCTTACTGTACTGACAGTGTGACTGCAAATGTCTCCGACTAATCGTTTCCCGAGGGCACACTTATTGATTTTTGGTTTACCAGTCTTCCTGGGGTCAATCACTCACATGAAACTGCAAGCCAGCAAGAGTACTGAAACGTCCCCTTAGAAAAATGAATTAATTACCGTGCTGATAATCCTCCTACATTATTTGATTTTCAAACAGCTGAGCAGAACTGAACGCACTCAGACATTTCGCTCTTTACCTGTTCTGATCAACACTAAACTGACACACAATATTTTTAGCGCAACGCAATCTGACTTTCAAAAATCCCTACAAAAGAATGGTCCTGACTAACATTAACCTATACCTTTCACAAATCACTTATCTCACCAAAAATCTTCGTTACTCGAACTACTGCAATACAGCGAGCGCCACTACTGCCAGCTAAATAAAAGATTCAAACTACTGAAGTCACTAACTACTGATAGGCAGAGTTAGCAAATGAAAGATTTTGATAGAGAACAAACAATGTATTTACCTTAATAGTGTTCAAAAGTCATAATATATATAGCAGTTCATGACATCCAGTCTTACAGATTTCAGAACTCCGCCATTTCTCTCCCCACGTCCACCACTGCTGGCGGCTCACCTCCAACTGCGCAACTCTACGCGCTGTTAATAGCCAGCTGCCCAACACTACAATGGCCAACAACAATGCAAACCAGCCACAGACTGCACACAGCACAGCCAGTGATTTTCATATAGAGTGCTACGTGGCGTTACCAATATAAGAACCTCAACAGCCTACTTACATAGCCCCCATGCTCCCCACAAAAAAATTTACAAATTGATTTGGGCAGTGGCCAATACCGATTTGAAAATCTTTTTTTATAATTACAATAACAAAGAAATCAAATGCACACACTTATTGATACAATGTTGGTCAAAAGCTAAAATTTTCTCACAGTCCATAAAGACAGTCCTGACCATTCATCACAGTAAAATTTCAGTGTTTTTTTTTTCTCTCAAAGTCTGAGCAGTAAAAGAGAATGCACACGGAAGTAGTGGATTTCCATGCAGTCTTGAAGAAGTAGTGTTGTCCTTCCAATGGAAAGACAGTGCTGACTCTTGACATGCAGACAGGTAATGGGCCACAACAGAGCAAACCCACAGCAGAGTCAGTCGAAGTTGAAGAATATTAGTAGGTAGGTCATCACAGAGAAGACCACTGTAGTCCTGTTAGAGATTATGGTATTGGTGGGCCACTATAGTTGCAGACCCACTGCATTCCTTGTAGAAATAATGGTACTAGTGGGTCATCAAAGGTGTAGACCCACTGTAGTCCTTGTAGAGATGGCCAGCAGCCATCTGTTGCAACTGTGCAGGTGCACAATCACCATCGAAGAGTCTTGCGAACAATATAGCAAGTCCATAAACAACCACTTGTGCACTTACAAAGTTTCTGGAATTGTCCTTAAAACCAGCAATGCTGTTAATCAGTCCCTTGCTGAATTATCAACACATGTGCGAACACTATCAGTCCCAACTTCTCACATATTGTCCATATACTGTGACCAACAGAAACGTGTGCAGTGAAATGTAACTTACAAGTTACTTAATTTGATGAACTGGTGTCAATTACAATTTTATAACATAAGAATACAATAACTAAGGTACAAAATACATCATTAAAGAACATAACAATACAGATAACATTAGTGGTAATAGGGGCTTTACAAAAGAATAGAAATAAACATATAAATCAGTGTTACAGGATTTATGACAAAGGTAAATACATAAAAGATCAGAATAACTTTTGAAACATCAACTTCACACATGAGCATTAAAACAAAACAGAATAAATAATGTCTAAGCATATGTACAAGGTAAATGAAATATTAGCAGAAAAATTCTACAACATAAATCTTATTAGCTAAACACATACAGACAGGAAAAACACAAATTCACATAGTGTAATAACACAAAAATACAGGACAGGGTTTGTTTTCAGTTTGACATTTGGTACTCCAGTCAACCCCAAAACTTCATTCCATAGATCTTTCGTCTTATTTCAACATTTGTTTCCACCAAAAAAATCCTATCCAAGCATGCTTTCTGTATTTATATGTTCACATATTTCTTAACTCATTATTTATTTTCCATTATCTTACCTCATCATTTATTTCCAAGAAAATCCTACCTAAACCTGTTGTCCCTAAACCCTACTTTTTTGTTCATATCCTCTTTCAAAATACTTTCTTGGCCAAACCATTTTCTTATCGCTTCTCAATGCATTTCTTCCAATTTATCACAACTCATTCTCTTATATAGCCTCCCCCATCTTAAGCTAACTTAAATCTACTGAGCTCAGATGCTAAACTAAGGGATGAGGCAATGCAGCAGCACAAAACAATTAACACAAACAGCAATGAAAAAAATGCAGATTGGCAAAGCTAGCAGCAGTAAATGTAATAACTTATATCTAAACATGACAAACCCACAAGCAGAAAAAAATAGTACACTAAAGACAACAACGCATATAAGGGAAATGTATATTCACATCTTTATGTCTATGTAATTAAAGTGGTGCACCACAAAAACTTATTCTATGAAATAAATTACCAAGTACTTGAAAAGAAAATTATGTATGCAGTTCCTGTGATGGGAAATGTCTTTTTGTGCTCCCTCATTTTTTTGGAAGTATATCACAAAATTATTATTTACTGGATCTGTAGACAGAAAATATCTATATTAGTACATCTGTAAAATTTTATTTTAACCAATGCTGCAGTGCAGCTAGAAACTAGATATTAAACAAAATAGGCAAAGCAAGGCGTGAAACATCATTCACTAGCCATATGGCATTTCATAATGCAGTAAACAATCTTTCAAGTAGCAAGACAATAGATGTGAAATGTTTCTCATCATTTCATTAGGAAATTTAGTAAATATCATAAATTACGATCTCCACAGTGTAATCATATGTTTTCAAGTTTGAGCGTGTCGTATTTGCGATGCTTTCTACAAACAAATGTCAATAGCGAGGATAAAGGCCTCCTTTTTTCTCCACCTGTGCCTCTGAAAGGCACACACTAATGGCTTTTTTCCGGGCGACTGTCGCGCAGCTGGGTGCCAACAACGCATTACGTGAAGGTGGTCACTTAACTTTCTTGCCGAAATATTTACGACACCAGTTTGCGCTAAGTGACAGTCTCATATAAAATTTCACAGATCGAGAATTTCCGTTACAAATGTGTAGAAACAAAATCCTTTTAATATAATAGTGTCCAAAAAATTATCGTCAGCATTGTGATACATTCACGCATTTACACAGATTTCATAACCCTTTAAAGCTCGATTCTTGGTTTCCATCATCCTTTTTCACAAGTCAGAGTCCCTAACCACTACTCCTTATTCCTTACCTTATTACACATATATATATTCGTCGACACATCAATCTTGCGTCGACACTTCAATATGTCAGCATAAATAATATGTAGCATAATCATATTCCTCATATAGCATCAGCTTATTGATCATAAACATACCTCAACAGCATAATACACATTGTCATCGTAATAATATCATAAAAACTCAGCCAAATCTCAAAAACGTCGTAGCTTTCTGCAATAATTTCAAAACCTAAAATAAATTCTCTGCTCATTTCAATAATGTCATCTACCTCAAACGTACTTTAAAAATCATGATCCCATACCAAATACATCATTCAAAGCTCTCATAGTATCACAATGGTTCCAAAAAATATATGAACAGTTCACAAAGTGCATACAAAATACAATTTCATAAGTGTGAAGTTATCCAACTGTGTAATTATGTAAACATCTGTCACTGATGTAGTAAAATAAATGTTTGTCTCTCTCAGTTAAATGATCAGATAGCTGTGTAATTTATGTGTTAGAGAAATATGGTACCGATGTGTAAAGTTGTATAAGAAAATACCATATTAGCTAGGGCTCCTTGTGCTTGCCAAACATATGGTACACAAAGTAAGCGTGTACCCCCCTGAGGATTAATGTAATTATACCCTCAGGTGTTACAAATTACAGAAATTGAATGAAATGTATCACGGGAAACCTTTGTATCATTGTAATTCAAAAATCTTTAAAAATAAATGTTTTAAGTACAAAATTAATCACTCAAATACGTGTACTGTAGCGATAAACTGTGCGTCTTCTTGTAAGATAATCTCTGTGGAAGTGTCGTAGTTATCGTCCTCCGAAAGCTAAGTTCTGCAGAAGTCAATGTACTTACCTCATGATAAACAAAAGTGAAATGCTTTGCGTATAGATATCTTATTTATTACGCTTATTGCCGTGATGAAGAAAGTACTGTGCTGTAATGTATTGTTGTTCTACGGTAAAGGCTGTCTCATTGTAGCTATACCACATAAGTTACTACTAAAACATGTTTTACTTTCCAGAATAATTCAGAAAAACTGTACAGATATAAAACAGAAACACCACAAAAGCAACAATGTAAATTGTGTCACACATTAGTAGCACCGTGATATAATCGTGTAGCTGTCAAATAAACTAACCACTGTGTCATCTGGTATCTCCCAGAAAGTACTTTAAATCCAGAATGTATTTTTAACCAAACCAAAATGTTGCATTAAAATCTCATTAGCAGTATATGTTCCAAGTATGTAAGCCTTATAGTCATTACGTAATTGTGCAATTAACAAGCAAGAATATACACACACAATAACACTGTGTCCTCTGTTCACTATAACAATGCGTTCGTGATATCTGTTTAAATAAGTTCTCTTGGTTCTTGACTGGATATTTAACTTCAAACTTTGTTGCATGTTAACAGATTCTGTCTCATAAAGCATACTAGTAATATAAAGTGAAAAATTTTATAGCAAAGACTAGGTTAAAAAACAGATTATCTCTCAATAAACGGTTTTACATGTGAAATGTGGTGCAATCCTTTACTCTTCCTAGTACGCAGAGTTTCAACTTCAACGCAATTATCATGTTGTATACATCGGTAAGGAATGCTAAATTTTTTTTCAAGGTTAGCATCTATGTTATTTTTCTCTAAGCCAGCCGGCACACGTGGCTGCCTGCGGTGCGAGTCATTGTCTGTCTCTTTGTTGGCGTGCATCGTTATTGGGATTAGGAGACCTAACTTCTACAAATTCGCCTTGCCGAGAGGGCCCTGCCCTGTTTGAATCCCACCAGTTCTGATGAAATTCAGGTCTGTCGTTACGATTATATCATCTATCGTCATGTCGGTAGATTCTATGGTTTCTTTCTTGTCGGTCATGTGGTGGAGAATTTCTCCCTGAATCGTAACTGCGCACTGCACCGTTGCGTCTGAAGTTATTCTGTCTCCTTTGATAATAATTATTTTGGTTCCCATATTGTCTGTTTCTCTGATTGTCTCTGTGATAGTCATTACCGCAGAGAGGTGATCGTTCCCTGTAATTATTACTACTCTGCCAACGGTTGTCATACGGGTGGTGTCTGTTTTGGTCACGATTTGTGTTGTGAGAATAGCCTTGTCGTGTCCAGTTACTATTTCTTTCATCACGGAATTGCGACAGATGTGACCTGTAATTGTTGTGTTCCTGTTTTCGCGTTCCGCGATTGTCAGTGTCAATTTCCAATTCTTGTAACAGTTCCTGAAAAGCTTCAATGTCGTCTTTGCAACACCCTGCTAAAATAATATGTCGTAAATGTTCAGGCAGTTTGATTAAGCAAATGTGGATGAGTTCTGAGGGGCTGTATGGGTTTGACAGGTGCCGGCCGCGGTGGTCTAGCGGTTCTGGCGCTGCAGTCCGGAACCGCGGGACTGCTACGGTCGCAGGTTCGAATCCTGCCTCGGGCATGGGTGTGTGTGATGTCCTTAGGTTAGTTAGGTTTAAGTAGTTCTAAGGTCTAGGGGACTTATGACCTAAGATGTTGAGTCCCATAGTGCTCAGAGCCATTTGAACCATTTTTTGTTTGACAGGTACTGATACTTGCGCAACATGTCTTCAAAATATTTCACAAGATCGGAAAATTCGGATTGTTCGAATTGTTTCATCATTATGATGCTATGTTTTCCTCGGTCTTGTGTAGCTTGACACCAATATGCTGAGAGGAAGGCATGATAAAATTCCCCTGGTTCATTCTCTAAGTAGCCACACATAAATTCTAATCTGTGCTCTAATGACCAGTTGGGAGGGAAACAATGAGAGAATTGATGGAGCCACGCTTGTGGATGAATGTCGTTGCCAGAATTCTTAAATGTTTTGAATTTATGTGTAGTAATGAACAGCTTATAGTCAAAATCATCGTGTCGGGGAGTAGCATATCGGTCATTGTTACGTCGTGTCGGCGGTTCCATCTCAAAATTCGGTGCACCTTGTCAATTTCTTTCATAATTTTCGAAATGCCCTGTGTTATTATTTTGTGGCTTTTCCGTATTTCTAAGTTCCTTTTCCCGTGTTGGAGTGCAAGTGTCCTCTGAAATATGTAATTTTTGTATTACTTGTGCCAACTGATCTTGTACTTCCCGGATTTCTGTTTTGTGTTGCGTATTAATTTGATTCTGATTTTGTTTGTTTGAATTTCTTAATTTGTTCATACTCTTCTGTGTCAGTGATGGCTACAGGTCTTGTGTCATTCAGATCATCATCTACCTTTTCAGATAAGTTAGTGAACTGATCCGAAAGTTCGGCTACTTTCTCCGATAGTGTACTTACTTCCTCAGTGTGTTTTTCTGAAACAAGTTTCAGAGTGTCCATTTGTGTTGAAATCGTATCTACTGTGTTCTTTAAGTTTTCCTGAGTTTTTGCAAGTAGCGTAACCGAATAGGTAGATGCAACTGAGTCAATTTTAGCCCACAAGGTCTCATGATTTTCATGAACAATGGTTTGCAGTTCTTTTATGGCTGCTTCGTGATTCTGTAATGCATTTTCATGCCGTGAAAAAATAGGTTGAAAATGCTAACAAATTTGTGTTTTTACGTCATTACAGACTTTTTGACATTGCGATTCAATGTTATGTAACTCATTAGTTAAGTCTTCACGAGTTTGTTCAAGTGTGGTGTCTAACTTTTGAAGCTTTTGCTGTGTTTGTCTCTGATTTTGTTCCATTGTGTCTAAATGTTGCTGTGTTTGTCTCTGGTGTTGTTCCATTGTGTCTAACTTTTGAAGATTTTGTTCCATTGTGTCTAACTTTTGAAGCTTTTGTCCCATTTGTTGCATTAATCGTAATAACAATGCACTGGTGTCTGAATCATGTTCCTCAGTGCTATTCGGCAATGCATTTGAACCGGCAATATTCGCATTTTGAAAAGCAGAAAATGTGTCTTGACTTATTTGAGGAAACGGCGAGGACGCAAAACCTGAATCTACAATTCTATAATAATAAATGGCGTGTGATTAGTGCCCCCTGTCAGGTAGACCGTTCGCTGCGTGCAAGTCTACCGGTTTGGTGCCACTTCGGCCACTTACGCGTCGATGAGGATGAAATGATGATGATGATGATTAGGACAACACAACACCCAGTCCCTGAGCCGCGATAATCTGCGACTCAGCCGGGAATCGAACCCAGGCCCTTAGGATTGACATTCTGTCACGTTGACCACTCAACTACCGAGGGCGGACATTATTTTATAAAACATGAACACAAATACAGGCACATAATTACTGTCGAGAACATTAATAAATGTGCAGAAAAAACATAGATCTCACAGTCAAAACAGTTTAATTGATACATACAAAAAACACAAAAAGATATTACTTAACGATATTATAGGAAGTTATCCTACTGCTCCTTTCACAAGGATCCTTGGGGATTGAAAAAGTCACACGAATTGAGAACATGGCACTTACGCACATGCACAAACTGTGACTGGTAGAACTGAGGAATAACAATTTGCAAAAGAGTAGAATGGCCTCTCACTCAGCACATGACGTGGCAGAAGTGGTGGCAGACATCTCTGGTGTTCCCTCTCGTCTCTGGCTGCATCTGGCGTCTTCGCAGCATCTGGCATCTTTGGCAGCATCTGGACTGCAACGGACCCTTGGCCTCGTCCTGGTCCAGCCACAGTCAGCCGTCAGGGACTGGCAGGACAGCGTTGCATTTGACGTCCAACCCACCCCCTGGTGTAGAAATCCTGTCAGCGTTAGTGGGACGTGGGACAGCGCTACTGTTCCTGTTCACCTCTGCATCAGAACGGGTGCCTGCCGGCGCAGGATATCGGATTAGCCGGCTGGAGTGGCAGAGTGGTTCTAGGCGCTACAGTCTGGAACCGCGCGACCGCTCCGGTCGCAGGTTCGAATCCTGCCCCGTGCATGGTTGTGTGTGATGTCCTTAGGTTAGTTAGGTTTAAGTAGTTCTAGGGGACTGATGACCTCAGCAGTTAAGTCCCATAGTGCTCAGAGCCATTTGAACCATTTGATATCGGACTAGCTCGCCTTTTGTCGACAGGACACGTTATTCTCGGCACCCCACTGAGTCAGTTAGGCTCCGCGCGCATGTCGACTGCGGTGTCACATGACTCGCTTGCCTCTCAATTAGCGGCATGGTGGATCATTGGCTGCTAAGGCATTGTTGCCAGCGTGTGGTGGCGTCCTGCTGTCTTAGCTGGCTTGAGACGTGCCACCTCCACTGATAGACGACCGGGCTGCATGACGTAGGCGCGTCAGCTGGCAACGACTGGTTCTGTCGCTGCGGGCAGTCCCCCTCACCAGGGCTGCTACAGCTGACTCGTTATGGCTGCCCGATCCACTCGCCCCTCACTGGTTGGCGTGGGCCATGACATCCTGTCTGCTGTGTTGGTCCTGGAGCCTAATGGCGGATCTGCACAATCCTCAAGAGAGGTCAAGTGCCATATTCTCTCACAAATGTCATTACATCGATATAATCAAAATGGTTCAAATGGCTCTGAGCACTATGGAACTTAACATCTGAGGTCATCAGTCCCCTAGAACTTAGAACTCCTCTAACCTAACTAACCTAAGGACATCACACACATCCATGCCTGAGTCAGAATTCGAACCTGCGACCGTAGCGGTCACGCAGTTCCAGACTGAAGCTCCTAGAACCGCTCAGCCACACCTGCTGGCTCGATATAATCAATTTACAGAAAAAATAATGAAGAGTAAATTTTTTTTACTTAATATTTAATTTTTTTTTTTTTTTACATTTGTTATATTACTAAGGACACAATATCGAAAAATAAATTTAATGACTGTAGGGCCCTGAAAATGTATGGGTGTAATTTATGTGGTGTGATCTGTCTTTGAGTGTGCACGTGTTTTTGTTAGTTTTTCGTTTGTTCTACTCCTGTCATGCACCCTAATTTTACTCTGGCGCTACCTCTATACCTCCACCAAATGTGCAGACTTCTCCCAATGCTGAATACTAACTTATTGTACTATCCTCTGCCTTCACTAATAATACTGAAGCGAAATTTCATCCATTTTTTATTCCTTGTATACTCCTCTTTTATTTTTCGATGTTCGGCGGTGTTGTCAGCTGACGCTGAAGTGGTCAGGAAGTGCGTCTGCTCACTCAGGTGCTGGTGATTTGCCTGATATCTTTGTAGTGGTATTTATGATTGTGTACTCGTAATTTTACGTAGTACAAGGATACCTCCCGTGTCCTCTGTCAGGATCGCTGCCGCTGAAATGATACACAAGCATACCGCATTATTTTCTAATATAAGTCTCATCCAAGGTCCATCATTTCGTTTCTGCTTCCTATTTCCAGGTCTGGGGTTCGACACTCTACCGTGACTTGCACTTGTCCGTGCTAATTCTCCATGCGCAATATTCCGCCGACGGCGCTCACATGGCGCTGGCAAAATTCCACCATGAGACATGCTACACCGCACTACGGGCAATGTCTCATAACACACTGAGTCTTAGCGTCAACACGCGCCCAAAGCGTGGACCGCTAACACCATAGGAAACACATCCCAAAATCGAGACGCACATGCTCTATGGCATGATTTAGCGTCATGACATAAAGTCACGCACAAGAAACCACGGAAAGTAAACAGAAATAATTTCATTGGCCATAGTGATACTTATGAAGGCTGTTCTACGAGAAGCTATCACAGGGTACGATGCTCATTTGCGGTCAAATTACGACAGATCTCCCTGCCCTCCTGGGAGCGGAAATCGGACAATTGTGAGGTCTAAAGAAATAATAGAAGTACTCAGTTGTTTGGAGTGTTCAGTATTGCAACGTGACTGGTTTGGTATGAAATAAAGAGTGCCAATTGTTGATGAGATATAACTTGCAACGGAAATTTTTATTCAATCTGCCAGCTGCCAGTGAATGTTGGCGTGAAGATGTCACAAATACGCAACTCATTTGACCACGTTCAACAAGGACTCATGCTTAAAACTAATGAAAATTACAAACAAACAAAATAACACCGAAATAGAACAAATGGAAAATTATGCTAAGCAACACAATATCAACATTAAGTTAAGTTAAACAGTTCATCCAGGGAGACTATTTACATACTGCACCTTCTCTGATCTATAAATCTGCTATGCACACTTATTCTACGAAATGGCTTTTCATGAGAGACATGGTGAATGTCAAGAGATTTCCTTGATTTCAAGGTCTCTAGCTCCAGAGAGTTCAATTGAGCGATTCTCCGGACACATACAGGTCCATAATAGATGGGATAGAATTTATGGCGCAGCTGTTTCTGTTTGTTAGATAGACGGAAACTTGTAACGAGCACTTTTTGGCCAATTCGGTACTCTCTCTCGAGTGTTTTTCTATTCCATCTCTCTGTTTCTCTCCTGCCTCACGCAATCTCCTGAGTACAAGGTCAACAACTTGTTGATGTTGTTCTCGAGTTCGTGGGGGAAATTTTACAACTTCACGGATAAGATCTGTGGGTTGCCTGTTCTTGAGAACTGTTACTGGTGCTATTTTGGTGACACCGTGTGGCAACTCGTTCATCACGTCCGGGAAGCCACGGAGGAAAACATCCCAGATGGCGTGTCGTTTGGCGCAGTAGATACGGCAGAGGTTTCCCAGACTTTCCATCACTCTCTCTGATGGCGACGATTGTGGATGTCGTATGGAAGCGAATGTGGGTTTTTATTCTGTGTTTTCGCAACATCTCTTTCCACTTCTCTAAACGGAACTGAGGTCCATTGTCGGAGATGATAGTGTCGACATGGCGACTTGCGTGAGGAAATCCTTGCAGAATGCTCTACATACTGACCGCGCACTTGCTTTCTTGAGTGGGGTTAAACTTGGATGTCAGCTCTACTACCACAAGGATGTAGCAGTATCCTCTATTTGTCCACATTAGTGGGCCCATTAAACCTGTTGCTGCAAGGGGCTACAACTTCGATGGGATATAGAGGTGATTCATTTGCCACAGTGACGTGCTCCGACTTCTGATATGCTTTGCAGACCGCCAAAACCCTCCAGATTCTTCTGTCCATATTTTTGAAATGGCGCAGAGTGCGTAATTTTAAGTAGCACTTCCTGGGTGCAAAAGGTGCGTAACTCAAGTGCATGTGCCAGATGATCTTGTTCACCAGTTCATCTGGAATGCAAACGCTCCAGGGTGTCTCTCCTCCCTCACTTTGGAAGAACACAATGCCTTTTCGTACCACGTAAAACTGCCTCATTTTTAATTCCTTCTTGTCTTTCACCCTTTGTTTTACAGCAAATAGACCTGAATCATTATCCTGCTCCTTGCTGATGTCCTTGAGGCTCGAGGTTACATGATTCTCAAATGCAGTCTTCTTCATATAGAACCAGCTATAGTGTTCGTCTTCCAGTGGGTTGGCCTCACTTCTTTCTAGCACCACAGGTGAACGTGACAGCGCATCCACAACGATGTTCTCCTTCCCTCGTATATGTGTGATCGAAAAGTCATACTCCTGGAGCAAGAGTGCCCATCTCATTAGATGTTTGTTTCGGAGTTTCGCTGTGAGTAGGAATTCCTAGGCTTTGTGGTCAGTGTATCCGCTTGTTTTTCTCCCATACAAGAAAAAACGAAATTTCTCGAAGAAAACAACCTTCAAAGTTTCTAACTCTGTCATCGAATAATTTCTTCCACACTTGCTGAGGACTCGGTTTCCAAAAGCAATGGTTTTGTGCACCATGTTTCCCCCTGGCTGATATCGTTGTAAAACCACTACAGCAATCCTAGAGTAGGAGCTGTCTGATCCCATGCAAAAGTCCTCCTCCAGGTTGGGGTGCGAAAGAATTGGCGTATTAGTCAGCGCGGTTATGAGGCTTTGGAATTCATCTTCCGCCACGTCGTCCCATTCCCACGGCGTCTTTTTTCCTGTGAGCTGGCTTACCCACAGTGTATCTAATTTCTTCACATGGACGAATCGTTTATAAAACTTTGCGGTGCCAAGGAAGCCACGTGGATGTTTCTTGGTTGTTGGCGTGGCAAATTTCGTAATTGCCTCTATTTTGTCCGGGTGTGGTGTGATTCCTTCCACGGTAATGATATGTGCGAGGAATTTTACTAGAGAGGTTCCTATGCATGTCTTCGTGATGTTGGCAGTTACGCTGCATTCTTTGAAGGTCTGTAGGATTTCTCTGGGGATTGCATTGTGTGCTCTCCAAGTCGGTTCCGCTATCAAGAGGTCAGCCACGTAAATCGTGTCTTTTGCTTGGTGGAAACCTTTAAAATGCTATCAAGTCCTCTGATGAAGGCAGATGAAGACACATTTAGCCCAAATGGTAGACGTTTAAATCGATAGCATTTCTCGAATGCAAGGAACGCCGTGTATTTCCTGCTGTCTGGGTGGAGCGTAATTTGCCAGAAACTGGACCGCAAGTCAAGAGATGAAAAAAACCGTAACACAATCAAAATATTGCAGGAGTTCCTCCAGCTTTTCTGGACGATCTGTCTTTGGCTTAATGATTTTATTGATTGGCGCGAAGCCAGCACCAAACGGATCGAGCCGTCAGCCTTCTCTACCACTGTGAGTGGTTGTTATATGTTAAGCTTGTTGGTTCAATGATGTCTTCGTCAAGCATCCTCTTGATCTCGAGAAAAACCTTCTGTCTGTAGGCGGGTGAGATTTGGTAAGGGGGCACGAAGAATTTAGTGTGTTCCCGCACCCGAAATGCATACATGAAATTTCGGGTTGCTCCGGTTTTCGGTAGAAAGGCATTCACATTTTCCTTTAATATTCCTTCTAGCTCTTCTTTTCCTGTATCAGGATGTTTACTAAATTCCCTTGCATGTGGTCAACAGCATCGCGCATCTCTAGTCGAATTTTCTCAACATCTTGAGTGTTGCGGATACACTCATAATGCCACAACTGATTTTTTCCTTCCCCTCTTTTTGCTGCGTAGTTTAGATTGAGGCATTCGGCTGGGATTTGCGCACGTATTGCGTGGTCAGCAAAGGAAATCTACATGGCGCCGTCTTGATGTAAAGTCAGTTCTCCTCACCCTATGTCCAATAAGGCCTGTTGTTGATTTAGGAAATCCATGTCAAATGTTATCTCAATTTCCAAAGAAGGGACGACCAGAAAGTTCGCTTCAAAGGTGTGCCCTTGGCAGCTGAACGTCAACCTGATTTATAACTGCACTTCTGAATGCTTCCATTTCAGAGCGCCGGTGATTTTGGTTTTCTTCTGCATAAGTGCCGACCAAGAATGATTCGCAGTGCATTTTTTGTATGCTGAATCCGATATCGCCATCACTTGGTTTCCACTGTCCATAATCCCGGGCCGGCCGCGGTGGTCTAGCGGTTCTGGCGCTGCAGTCCGGAACCGCGGGACTGCTACGGTCGCAGGTTCGAATCCTGCCTCGGGCATGGGTGTGTGTGATGTCCTTAGGTTAGTTAGGTTTAAGTAGTTCTAAGTTCTAGGGGACTTATGACCTAAGATGTTGAGTCCCATAGTGCTGAGAGCCATAATCCCGGTTACATTGACGTTGCCGACTGTGATGTGAATGATGGGCTGTAAATCCGGTTGTGTCATGATCTCCTTCTCTTCCCGTAGCAGTTCTCTTGTATCTTCGTATTGTAACAGGTTAATATCACTCGTTGTGATAGTTTCTGCGGCATTTTTTTGAGCTGAATTTTTTATGCATGACCCCTGCGATGGGGGTAGGTGGCCTCAGTTCCACATATTCGCTACATTGTTCGTTCCATTGACCTTCACCGTTGTACGTCCTGCTATTGCTTTGCTGTTGGTCCCTATAATCATGTTGGCCCTGGTTCGAGTTCTGTTGCTCTCTCCAGTTTGCGTTTCATCGGTAGTTGTTGTTATTTTCTCATGATGGCTAGTTATTCCCATTGAAGTTTGAATTTTGGTTTCGATTTGATCGATGTTTTCCCCCATTTCGTCCCTCGTCATTCCTCTCTGGCGAATCTGGCCAGTTACAGTCATTATTTCTTCTTCTTTCCCGCGAGTAGTGAATTTCATTCACGTAATCGAGTTCACACAGGGCTCTCTTGAAAGCTTCGATTGAATCGCTGCATCTACCGATGAGCAGTTGCTGGTAATGTAAAGGTAATTTAATGTATCAGTGCCTTATAATTTCCTTGTGACTGTATGGTTCATCCAAGAATCGGTTCTTCTTGACCAGGGATTTGAAGAATTTGACAGGACTGCGGAATCCTGACCCTTCTAAGTCCTTTCCTAACATGATCTCCTGTTTTACCCTTTCCTGTGTGTCTTCGACCAGTATGTGCTAAGGAGTGCGTCCTTAAATTCTTGGTAGGAGCGACAACTCTCCGCGACTCCGCGTATATGTTCTGCAATCGACCATTTTAAGAAACCACAGATGATCTGGAGCTTGTACTTCAGTAGCCAAGATTCTAGTAGCAAGTGATCGTACTGCTGCATCCAGGTCTTTGGATATAATGCGTTGTTTGCCTCCCTGCAGACTTGAAAATTCTGGATGGTCAAGAAAATTTTGTGGTCGAAAGGTTCGAGGTATCCGCCGTACGAATTTTCCCTCTCGTCTGCAGCGTTTGATTCCGTCCCAAACGATCCTCGTGCACTTTATGGTATCCCCTTATGTTGTCAGATTCACGTAATAACGTTTCTGACCTCCTTAGACGTGTACAATTGTTTTCCGGCTGAAAATTACGCGAAGCGAAATGTAGTGTGAGGAGGGCTATGCGAGAGGCATTCAATGAATTCGAAAGTAAAGTTCTATGTACTGACTTGGCAGAAAATCCTAAGAAATTTTGGTCTTATGTCAAAGTGGTAGGTGGATCAAAACAAAATGTCCAGACACTCTGTGACCAAAATGGTACTGAAACAGAGGATGACAGACTAAAGGCCGAAATACTGAATGTCTTTTTCCAAAGCTGTTTCACAGAGGAAGTCATCACTCTAGTTCCTTCTCTAGATTGTCGCACAGATGACAAAATTGTAGATATCGAAATAGACGACAGAGGGATAGAGAAACAATTAAAATCGCTCAAAAGAGGAAAGGCCGCTGGACCTGATGGGATACCAGTTCGATTTTACACAGAGTACGCGAAGAAACTTGCCGCACTTCTTGCAGCGGTGTACCGCAGGTCTCTAGAAGAGCGTAGCGTTTCAAAGGATTGGAAAAGGGCACAGGTCATCCCCGTTTTCGAGAAGGGACGTCGAACAGATGTGCAGAACTATAGACCTATATCTCTAACGTCGATCAGTTGTAGAATTTTGGGACACGTATTATGTTCAAGTTTAATGACTTTTCTGGAGACTAGAAATCTACTCTGTAGGAATCATCATGGGTTTCGAAAAAGACGGTCGTGTGAAACCCAGCTCGCGCTATTCGTCCACGAGACTCAGAGGGCCATAGACACGGGTTCACAGGTAGATGCCGTGTTTCTTGACTTCCGCAAGGCGTTCGATACAGTTCCCCACAGTCGTTTAATGAACAAACTAAGAGTATATGGACTATCAGACCAATTGTGTGATTGAATTGAAGAGTTCCTAGATAACAGAACGCAGCATGTCATTCTCAATGGAGAGAAGTCTTCCCAAGTAAGAGTGATTTCAGGTGTGCTGCAGGGGAGTGTCATAGGACCGTTGCTATTCACAATATACATAAATGAGCTTGTGGATGACATCGGAAGTTCACTGAGGCTTTTTGCAGATGATGCTGTGGTGTATCGAGAGGTTGTAACAATGGAAAATTGTACTGAAATGCAGGAGGATCTGCAGCGAATTGACGCATGGTGCAGGGAATGGCAATTGAATCTCAATGTAGACAAGTGCAATGTGCTGCGAATACATAGAAAGAAAGATCCTTTGTCATTTAGCTACAGTACAGCAGGTCAGCAGCTGGAAGCAGTTAATTCCATAAATTATCTGGGAGTAGCCATTAGCAGTGATTTAAAATGGAATGATCATATAAAGTTGACCGTCGGTAAAGCAGATGCCAGACTGATATTCATTGGAAGAAACCTAAGGAAATGCAGTACGAAAACAAAGGAAGTAGGTTACAGTACGCTTGTTCGCCCACTGCTTGAATACTGCTCAGCAGTGTGGGATCCATACCAGATAGGGTTGGTAGAAGAGATAGAGAAGATCCAAAGGAGAGCAGCGTGCTTCGTTACAGGGTCATTTAATAATCGCGAAAGCGTTACGGAGATGATAGATAAACTCTAGTGGAAGACTCTGCAGGAGAGACGCTTAGTAGCTCGGTACGGGCTTTTGTTAAAGTTTCGAGAACATACCTTCACCGAAGAGTCAAGCAGTATATTGCTCTCTCCTACGTATATCTCACGAAGAGACCATGAGGTTAAATCAGAGAGATTAGAGCCCACACAGAAGCATACCGACAATCCTTCTTTCCACGAACAATACGAGACTGGAATAGAAGGGAGAACCGATAGAGGTACTCAGGGTACCCTCCGCCACACACCGTCAGGTGGCTTGCGGAGTATGGATGTAAATGTAGATGTAGAGTCTCTGACATGCTGCGTGTTACCGATGGAGCGTGTTCTATTACGCGTTTCGCCGCAGCAGGAGCATATTCGGGCTGCATTCGCCATTGTGCAGGGGGTTTGTCCTCATGTAGCGGTTCGGAGAGTCACAAAACATTTTCTTCACTTCTGTGATGCTCTCGATGGCGCTCTACTGGATGATATTGTGTCTACAATTGCAGGACCCGCTCATGTGCCTGCCGAACGCCCTTAGCCAACTCGTTTTGTTGCACGCCGACTGGGGTCTGCTGTTATTTAACGTCAGAGTTTTCGGCCTGTTTGATTTCTATCTGTCCGATTCGCTTCGCAGCCTCACTCATTTTTTGCTGCGTTTCTTGAACTATTTTTTTGCCTTGCGTTTGGAGAGTTGTAAGTGCATTTTCAATCTTACACACCTCAGTTCCTGCCAGTTTAACTTATTATTCGGCCACTGATGCGCTACCAATCGCGTTGTTTTGGCATCGCGCGTCGCCTGGTCCGCAACCTCTGCTGTCATTTTCTTGACATCCTCTAGTTCTTCTTGGATTCCTAAGATCTCTTTCTCGACTCCATCTATACCTTCTGTGACCGTTCTTGTAACTAATTTGTGCCTTTCTTCCTCTTCCAACCGTCTCTTTTTCTCTGCCTCTTGTCTCTTCCTTTCTTCCTCTTGCATGAACTGCATGAGAGCCTCAAACTGAGATCCACCGCTAACACCTCCAGGACTAGATGAACGATATTCCATCATTCTGTGGCGTTTCGTTCGTGATACTGGTCGGACAGTCTCACTGATGGTGCGTCACGTACCAGCAGCGCCTACATTTTGTTCTGATGCGGTTTCCCGTTCACTTTCGTCACCTGACTGCGACATGTCGTCATACTCTGCAGGTTCTACATTCGACATTTCTACCGGGTCTGCAACTGCGTTTACCTGAGAATCCTGTGTAATATCTGCCTGATCACCGCTAATAATCTGACGTGGATCCATGGTTAACAAAACACAACTACTTCCGCTACTCTGTAGCAAACGTGTCTTGCTTCTTGTAAGCATACGCACTAATTCTGACCCAAACGAATTTAAACACTACACATTCCTATGCCACGCATATTCTACTCTAAATTACGCTCCCGCGAGCTGCTGATTCATAGCTCCTTACAGCTAATTCAAATAACAGCTCACTTGTCTACGCTAACAAACGAAAATCTCAATCTATCCTAACAAGTCAGCACAACGCCGTTCGCCGTCAGAACAATAATTAAATATTAGTACGATGTCTAGGCGCCATCAACGCGAATCTACTCTACCCAGTGCCAGCCGGAGTGGCCGTGCGGTTCTAGGCGCTGCAGTCTGGAGCCGAGCGACCGCTACGGTCGCAGGTTCGAATCCTGCCTCGGGCATGGATGTGTGTGTTGTCCTTAGGTCAGTTAGGTTTAATTAGTTCCAAGTTCTAGGCGACTGATGACCTCAGCAGTTAAGTCGCAAAGTGCTCAGAGCCATTTGAACCATACTCTACCCAGTGCTCCACATTAAACATGAGAACAAAAACTCCGCTGTCTACTATCTGACGGTCACAGAAGGTGCCATCAATTCAAAATTCTGAGCAAGTGACGTCAAATTGAGTGACTACGCTAGGCAACGCGATCTGACGGTTACAGAAGGTGTCATCGATCTGAGATCCTTGCGTGGGACGCCACAGTGAAGGATAACTTGTTTGGACTATTTAATTGAATGAGAATGTTGGCAAAATTTAGTGTAATAACAACATTTATTTTACCAAACAAGACATAAATTATACTAAACAAGTTATAGATTGAATCCCTAAACAACTAACACATGATTAAACATTCCACTGGGTGTGTGCCTGGTTGGCAAAGACAGTTTAAACTAGGTGATCAGTCAGTCAATGGCTCTAAAAATGTGCATAACGCAAGCTGAACTGATCTGACGCCGGGAAGACTTTGATTGATCAAATCAACTGAAGTTTCTCTATATAGGTGCAGCTGAGAGCAAGTGGCGATTGAGGTCTGTACGCCCTGACAACGCCGGAGCGGCAGTACGTTAACATGTTTACTTTGTGCGGCGACGTGACTTGCAGATGGCGAGATATGTGCAGTGGAGAAGGTGAGGCGTGGTGGCGGCACCTGTGAATCGATTGGGCCATGAAAGAAATGCATAAATGTCACGGTCTAGCGATCATACAGACGGATCGCAATTCACTCTCTACCAGAGCCCTGAAATCACGGTAGATTTCAGTGTGTGACACATGTGTTCACTGGTCGTACCAAGGACCAATTTGGCTAACTTGTACGACAGAGGCACAAGGGTACCAAACGTCAAGAGTGGTAAACCACAAACGAATAAGCTGCCCTCGGCAAACGAATAGTCCGAGATGTTTGAAGTCACACTGCCAGTACAGTAAGAAATTCACCACAGGCTCCCCAGTCTAAATTACTCGCAAGTGAAACTTCCTGGCAGATTAAAACTGTGCGCCGGACCGAGACTCGAACTCGGGACCTTTGCCTTTCGTGGGCAAGTGCTCTACCAACTGAGCTACCCAAGCACGACACACGCCCCATCCTCACAGCTATACTTCTGCCAGCACCTCGCCTCCTTACCGTGCTCTACCCAGAAAGCAGCAGGGTGGTGACGTAATGGCAGTGGCCCACTCCCAACAGGGACCGATGGCCATAGCAGTCTGGTCCCTTCAATCCCACAAACCAACCAATCAACCCACTCTCAACAAGTCTAAGGCGGCCGAGCTGCTTCCCAGGGCCGGTGTCGGCCCGTTGTGACGGTGGCTCTAGGTCCCGCGGCCACAGGGCTGACTGCCCTGGTGGACAGTCGAACTGCGGTCTACGAAGAGCTTTCCAGATGGCGGCCAAGTACACAGCCCCGTGTTGATAGAGCTGACAATCTAACAGAAGTGACATTAGCATAAAATGGCTGGGTATTTATTCCCTTCGGAGCTGCACATATTTGTCCGCCTGGGTTCTGCTGAGTCAGCTGTTTCCACAACCTGCCAGACCAGCTCGCCTCACAATATGCGAAGACTGTGTTATATTTTTGCCTGCGACTGGCGCTGCTACAATACACTACGCCAACCAAATATGGTCGGTGCACTACAGATTAAGTTTGGTAGACTCTGACTGTGGATTGCTTCAGTATGTCTTCTCCTATGTAGCATTTTTCTGTGTAGTAGATGTAGCTATATCTGTAAAATTTGCCTTCTGGGTAGATATAAATTGGCGATCTTAAATCTGAGGGTCGAAACATTTGGAACACCTTCTTGTGGTGTTTCCTGCGCCTTGCCTGTGTATCTATATTTATTTTAGGGATAACGTCATCAAAGTTAGTATGAATTTCTCAACCCAAGTCCGCTACTGACACATGGGATTGCTGGTCGAGAAATGAAAGTCTGAACAGTTGAACCTCATGACAAGCCACGTCGCCACAGAATGTATTTTTCGGATATACATAGGACTGCACCTACATGACTGAGCTTGAATTGTACATAACCACTTATTTAATATTTTAAACATAGCTGCGCTACAGCAACGGTTCCACGTCAAAAGATTAAAAAACAGCCGACCAGTTGCAAAGGATCCTTTGCAACTGGTCGGCTGTTTTTTAATCTTTTGACTTATTTAATAAGTTACTTGTATTCTCGAATTCGAAGACTTTGGCTCCTTAATCTCTTTTTGGTTTATTGCATCTTCTCCTGCCTGTTGAGTTCCAACATATGCTTGGAATTCGCCGTAATGATTGTACCTAAATGTTGTTTTTTTTTTTTTCAATTACAGGCAACCATTAGTGCTGCCGATGTAGGGACGTGAGACCCAGCTCATTACAAACTGATTTAGGCATGTTGATTTTGGTTCCATTGGATCCTTCATATTCGTTGAATAAGCTGTGCTGACCAAGTCAAAATTAGACTGAGGTTATATAATTACGCATTTTACTGCACACACACACACACACACATATATATATATATATATATATATATATATATATATATATATATATATATATATATATATATATATAATGAAATTAATCCTGTAAGTTAAACTTACAGAGTTAATTCTTCATTGCAACTGATGAAGCAGAATTAGCGACGTCGGCTGCATCAGGGCATTTAAATAATTCATTGGCGACAAGCGAACATGGAATCGAACCCGGATTTCCCGCTTTACGCAAGCGGTCACATTAATGGCTTCGGCTATCCGGACATGCTTCCTGACCGACCCTATTTCCGTAGTGCCCCCTGTCCATCGTCCTCATTGCTCACAGCATTTATCATGGTTCCCGCAACAGGTAAGACCTAGAATGCATCGACACTGATGAAATACCACTAAATGCCTTCAAACATAGGTGTAATGTTCGGATACAGCGTTAGTAGTGTCCTGATTGACACGGTCACGTCGTTGAAATATCTGGTCTTAACGTTGCAAAACGATATGAAATGGAACGAGAACGTGAGGACTGTGTTAGGGAAGGCATATGGTCGTCTAAGCTTTATTTGGAGAATTTTAGGTAATTGCTGTTCATCTGTAAAGGAGACCACGTATAGGACGCTGCTGCGGCCTGGTCTTCGGCACTGCTCGAGCGTTTTGGATCCGTACCAGGTGGGATTAAAGGAAGACATCGAAACAAATCACAGACGGGCTGCTAGATTTGTTTCCGGTAGGTTCGAACAACCCGTAAGTGTTAGAGAGATGCTTCGGGAACTGAAATGGGAATCCGTGGAAGGAAGACGACGTTCTTTTCGAGGAACACTAATGAGAAAATTTAGAGGAGCGGCATTTGATGGTGACTGCCGAATGATTCTACTGCCGTCAACATACAATGCGCGTAAGGATCATAAAGATAGGAGAAGAGAAATTAGGGCTTATACGATAGTATACAGGCAGTCACTTTTTCCTCGCTCTGTTTTCTACTGGAACAGGAAAGAAAATGACAAGGAAGGGTATCGGGTACCCTCTGCCACGCGCGGTACGGCAGTTCGCGGAGTAGCTATGTAGATGTAGAAGCAGATGTAGATGTAGATTTAGATGTAGATTATGACATGACAGACGGAATCATCTTAAAAGGCTATTGACAAAAATGCTGCTCCATATATATTGTTTGTATGTTGTGATAAGTATATGAGGTTTAACCCACTCGCTGTGTTAGCTGTGATACACGAACAAGACTCTCCATCTGGGTTTTATACCCTCCAGATGTCAGATAACTGAAAGCCATTGATTAAACTTCGCTGCTCAGCGCTAAAATTCATATTAGGTTCTGGATCTGTGTGACTAAGTATACAGTTAAAATACCCACGATAACTGCCATCTCCACACTGCCAACTGGATGAAGGCTGCGCTCCAGCGATTTGGTTGGGAGACACTGCAACATTCTCTGTAGGGCCCGGATCTTTCACTTTGTGATTTCCAAGTGTTTGGTGACCTGCAGGAAAACATGCGTGGACTTCAGTTCCAGGCGGAAGATGGAGTGCAAGAGTGGGTGCAGTTGTGAATCCGTTAGCGACCAACAGCGTACTACAAAACAACAATTGATTGACTCGTCTCCTAGTGGGATAAATGTCTTAACGCGTGTGATGCTTGCTTTTGAATCGAATCATTCCACAACCCGTTGTAGTAGGAGTTCGGATTTAATTTGCATGCCATACACTGAAGCCCCAAAGAAACTGTTGTAGGCATGCGTTTTCAAATACAGATATATTTAAACAGGCAGAATACGGCGCTGCGGTCGGCAACGCCTACTGAAGACAGCAAGTGTCTGGCGCATTTGTTAGATCGATTATTGCTGCTCCAATGGCAGGTTCTCAAGATTTAAGTGAATTTCAACGTAGTGTTATAGTCAGTACACGGGCGATGAGACACTGGATCTTGGTTCAAATGGCTCTTAGCACTATGCGACTTAACTTCTGAGGTCATCAGTCGCCTAGAACTTAGAACTAATTAAACCTAACTAACCTAAGGACATCACACACATCCATGCCCGAGGCAGGATTCTAACCTGCGACCGTAGCGGTCGCTTGGCTCCAGACTAGACACAGGATCTCCGAGGTGGTGATGAAGTGGGATTTTTCCCGTACAACCATTTCATGAATACACCGCGAATATCAGGAATCCGGTGAAACATCAAGTCTCCGACATCGCTAGGGCCGGAAAAAGATCCTGCAAGAAAGGGACCTACGACGACTGAAGAGAATAGTTCATCATGACAGAAGTGCAACACTACCAGAAATTATTGCAGATTTCTATGATGGGCCATCAACAAGTGTCAGCGTGTTAACCATTCAACGAAATATCATCGATATAGGCTTTCGGAGACGAACGCCGTCTCGTGTACCCTTGACGAGTGCGCGTCACAAACCTTTACGCCTGGGCCCAGCAACACCGAGGCAACTCGGTCAGGCTGAACGCCTTAGACACACTGTCCAGCAAGTGCAGCAAGGTGGAGAATCTCTGCTGTTTTGCGGTGGCATTATGTGAGGCCGACGTACGCCGCTGGTGGTCATGGAAGGCGCCGTAACGGCTGTACGATACGTGAACGCCATCCTCCGACCGACAGTGCAACCATATCGGCAGCATATTGCCGATGAATTCGTCTTCATAGACGACAATCCGCGACTAGTGGCCAGCATGTTCTCCAGACATGAACCCTATCGAACATGCCTGGGATGGATTGAAAAGGACTGTTTATGGACGACGTGACCCACCAACCACTCTGAGGGTTCTACGCCGAATCGCCGTTGAGGAGTGTGACAATCTGGACCAACAGTGCCTTGATGAACTTGTGGATAGTATGCCACGACGAATACAGGCATGCATCAATACAACAGGACGTGCTACTGGGTATTAGATGTACTGGTGTGTACAGGAATCTGGACCACCACCTCTGAAGGTATCGCTGTATGGTGGTACAACACGGAATGTGTGGTTTTCATGAGCACAAAAAGGGCGGAAGTGGTGTTTATGTAGATCTTTATTCCAGTTTTCTATACATGTTCCGGAATTCTCGGAACGGAGGTGATGCTATTTTTTTATGTGTGTATTTATGAGTTCCTGTAAAGAGCCATCCAAAACACTGGTGGAGAGGTACATGACGCCGAACTTGAAGGAGTGACTGGGCTATCTAATGAAGAGAACACAGTAGTGAAGAGGTCAGAAGTGACTGGCGGGCCCGTGGGTCAGAATTGTATTGAACAGCATAGTGCTTAGTAGTGCGATCCTAACCATGTTTTATTTTTTATGCGGTATTCATCATATTTCGGATTCCACAATTTCGTTTGTTCTTTCCTACCTTCTGGTGATTCCATTCGAAACTCGTCGCGAGATAGAATGTCAATTAATTTTTACATCTCCTGTCGGTACACAACTGTCTCATTCTGTCTCGGTAGCAGGAAACCGCGTCCAAATACAGCACACATGAATGAGCTATTTCCTTTGATGTACAGACACTGCATGGAACTTTGTCTCTGTTCCCCGATAACGCGAAGTGCGGTGAATGTAGTTGTCTACACCCGACGCACGGCGCAGCGCTACGTCGGACGTCTTTTTTGTTGGTTCAACTCTGCACAGCGCATTGTGTACGGTGTGGACGCGGCTTTATCGGATGAATAGGTTGGGCCGGCTCTATTACGGACTCTTTGGCGTTCTAGTCTAATAGTAATGAACCAGACACCCTTCCAACATCCCTACCCCGCCACCCCCTCCCGGGCCCTTCTGTGTTCGATCCTAAGCCTCCATTCTAAAACGAAGAATTGTTTACATCTGAGGTAGTCAACATTTTCCACCTATCGCCCACTTTTACATCTCTGTTAGTAATAAAATTTTCTGACGTCCCACTGTTCCCACAGTAATGGTGATTTATAAAGAAGGGAAGTTACTTTACGTCATAAAATTAATAGAGCAGAGGAACAGCAAGTTAAAGAATGTAGAATTTTATGGAAACCTAATTACACTATTTTTTAAATCCCTACCACATGCGGCCCGCCACAGTAGTTGGAATGCCCAATAGTGGTAGGTAGGTGCCAAGTTGACTATTACTAACAGATTACACAATAACTGCAACGCTTCGGAACTTTATTCGCAACAACTTAAGATAAAACAATAGTATCATGAACTTAGTTCTGCAGATGCTTTTATGCGTCGCAATTATCATATCATCATCATCAGATGGAATAAGGATTTAATCGTTACATGTCCATGGGGCGTTAATTTAGTCTTGCACTGAAGAATAATTTACAATACCGAAAGATGTTATATACAGTTCTACGTGTATGTACAACCTGTACTTCATGCAAAGCTGAATAAGAACCATGCACTGTATGCTGCCATAGTGCAGTAGACAATATCATATTTTGTTTCGCATTCATCGACGAAAGTGAAAATCACAAGTAAATTTTATATGTTAATCACTTCTTAATTCACATGATGATGATGTCATGATCATTGAAACGATGAACAGAGTTTAAAATAAAAATGCCTAAAGCAATAAATCGATGACAACTTCATCTGCATCTCCGTCATAATCCGCAAGCCACCTAATGGTGTGTGTTGGAGGGTACTTTCTATATCACTATCTGATCCGCCCAGCCCTGTTCCACTCTCGAATAGTGCGTGCGAAGAATGATTGTCGGTAAGCCTCTGCATTGGCTCTAATTTCTCGAATTTTCTCCTCGTGGTCAATACGCGAGATGTATGGGGGGGGGGGGGAAGGGGGGGGGTGTAATATGTTGTCAGACTCCTCCTGAAAATTGCTGTCCCGAAATTTCAATAGTAAATCTCTTCGTCATCCACAATGCCTCTCTTGTAACGTCTGCCAATGGAATTCGTTTATCATCTCCGTAACGCTCTCTCGCCAGCTAAACTATCCCGTAACGAAACGTGCCACTCTTCGTTGGATCTTCTCTATCTGCTCTATCAGCCCTACCTCGTAGGGATCCCAGACAGATGAACAATACTCAACAAATCGGACGAACAAGCGCCTTATAAGCCACTTCTTTCGTGGATGAGTTACGTTACCTTAAGATTCTTCCGATGAATCTTAGGTGTCTGCTTTTCACAAAATCTGTTTTATACGGTCATTCCACGTAAGGTCGCTCTGGATAGATACGCCTCGATATTTTACGGCAGACGCTGTCTACAGCTGTTTTTCATCAGTAGTGTAGCTGAACAATAGTGGATTTCTTTTCCTATGTATACGCAATATGCTATATTTATTTACGTTCAGGGTCAACTGCCAGAGTCTGCACCATTCATCAATTCTCTGCAGGTCGTTCTGCAAATTCTTACTATCTTCTGACGTTGCTACTTTGGTATAGACAACTGAATCATCTGTTAATAGCCTTAAAGAGAATCCGATGCTTTCTACTAGGTCATTTATATATATTGTAAACAGCAACGGTCCTATCACACTTCCCTGTGGTACTCCGGATGATATTATCTTTACATCTATCGATTTAGTTCCGTTAAGAGCGACGTGTCGAATTATGCCTGCAAGAAAGTCTTGAATCCAGTCGCAGGTGTGTTCCGATACTCTGTAAGCTCGTATGTTTTTCATTAAACGGCAATGCGGGATGGTGTCAAATGCCGTACTGAAATTAAGGAACACGGCATCAACCTGAGCGCCGTTGTCCACTGCGCTGAGGACTTTATGGAGAAACAGAGCGAGCTGAGTTTCGCAGGATCTCTGTCTGTGGAATCCATTTTGATATTTATAGAGGAGATGTTCATTTTCCAAAAACGTCATAGTTCTTGAGCATAAAACACGTTCCATAACCATACAACAGATTGACGTCAAAGATATAGGTGTTTAATTGTGTTAATCTGTCTTACGGCCTTTCTTAAAAATGGGCATGACCTGCACTTATTTCCGGTCGTTAGGTATCTTTTGATACTCAAGCTATCTACAATAAATTACTACTAGAAGGGGAGCAAGTTCTTTCGCATAATGTTCATAGATTCTTATAGGTATCTCATCTGGTCCTGACGCCTTTCCACAAGTAAGTGATTGTAGCTGCTTTTCACTTCCGCGAACGTTTATCTCAATATCTGCCATTTCGGCGTTCGTACGGCGATTGAAAGGACGGACAATGTTACGATCTGCGGCGGTGAAACAACTTCGGAATACCGAATTCAGTATTTCGGCCTTCTCTCTGTCATCTTCCGTTACGGTGCTGGTGTGGTCACTCAGAGAATGACTAGATGATTTTGACCCACTTAATGATTTTACACACAACCTTATTCGGAACATGTTTGTCTATGGCATATTGAACGATGCCTTTGAATTTTTTCCATTTGTTCTCCACATCTTCGTCCTCTTCACCGAATATTTGATGTTGACAACTGAGATATTCTAAAATTTGTATCCTGTCACCCTCGCTGAGCAAATATATCTTCCCACCTTTCTTAACATACCTTGTAGGACCCGTCGTTATAGATACAATAGCAAATCAAATGTCAGATTTATGTGAAGCCAAGATATAACAATACTCATCGTTATTACTGGCCCTCAACTTCTGTCCGCAAATCAGCACTGATTTAGAATGCACCGCTCTTACAAAACTCAACTTGCCCTTTTCTCCCATAGTATCCCAGATACCACAGGCGAAGGGCAACACGCAGATTTCATATTGCTGGATTTCCGGAAAGCATTTGACACGGTGCGTCTCTGTGGATTGTTTACGAGTGCCGGCCGCGGTGGTCTCGCGGTTAAGGCGCTCAGTCCGGAACCGCGCGACTGCTACGGTCGCAGGTTCGAATCCTGCCTCGGGCATGGATGTGTGTGATGTCCTTAGGTTAGTTAGGTTTAAGTAGTTCTAAGTTCTAGGGGACTGATGACCACAGAAGTTAAGTCCCATAGTGCTCAGAGCCATTTGAGCCATTTGATTGTTTACGAGCGTCCGAGCATACGGTTTAGGTTCCCAGATATCTGAGTGACTCGAAGACTTTAAGTAATAGAAATCAGTACGTTATCCTCGACGGCAAGATTTCATCAGAGACAAGGGCATAGTCAGGAGTGCCCCAGGGAAGTGAGATAGGACCGTTTTTGTTCTCAGTATACGTAGATCACCAGACGGACAGGGTGAGCAGCAATTTACAGCTATTTACTGATGACACGGGCGTGTACGGGAAATTGTTGTCATTGAGTGATAGTTGGCGTAATAAATGGTACCTTGCTGTAAATGAAGAAAAATATACACTGATAAGCCGAAACATTATTACCAGTGCCTACCACGACGTGGCGTTTCGGGCACGTGACGCGGTAGTCAAAGTATGTAAACAAAGCTGACACGGACGAGGGTCACCCTAGCGAAGACATGGGCTGAATATAGGGAAACCCACTGAGATAAGTGACTTTGACAAAGGGCAAATTATTATTACAGAGAGCCTATGAACAAGCAAGTCAAAAAAGGCGAAGCTGCTCGAATATTCACGTGCTGATGTCGTGAGCATCAACGGAAAGAGGTAGAAGGACAGTGAAACGACGACTAGGCGCTACATGGTTGGACGTCCACGACTATTCACAGAACGTGGGGTTTGGAGTCTTCTCTGCTCTTTAAAGTGGGATACATGGTTATCTTTGGCATCTCTGTCGAAAGAGCACAATACTAGTGCATACACAAGTGTTTTAGAGCACACCGTTCGTCGAACATTGGGGTTCCGCAGAAGACCATCCGTACTCGTTCACATATTCACCCAACGAGAGGTCAATTACAATTGCAGTGGGCACGGAACCAACGGTATTCAACCTTCGATCAATGAAAATGTGTCGGCTCTTCGGCTGAAACCCATTTTTGCTACACTGGGTTGATGGTCGTCTCAACAAACGCCGTCATCGAGGTGAACGGCAGCTCAAAACGTGCAGCGCGTCACGGACGCTGGTGGGAGCAGTATTATGCCACGGGAGACACTCTCCTGCACTTGCAGGGGCCTGTGGCAGTAATCGAAGACACTTGACAGCAGCCAACCACCTGCATCCCTTTATGTTCGATGCCTTCCCCGACGGCGATGTCATTTTTCAGCAGTATAATCGTCCGTATCTCGGTGTCAAACCAGTGCTATTCCGGTTTGAGAAGCATTATAGGGAACTCACGTCGATTCCTCAGCGAGAAATTTCGCCTGATGTAAATGCTATGGAACCCCTCGGGGTCGCAATATGGTGGCATCACTGCGTAGGCAAATCAACGGCCCGTTATTTACTCGAATTACATGTCCTGTGCATAGACATCTAATGCCACATACCTCCATAAATCTACCAACAAACTATCGGATCCCTTATCGCAGAATCAATGATATATTTCGTTTCAAATACGGATAAAGGAGATATTAAGCAGGTGGTCATAACGATTTCGCTCATCAGCGTAAATTAATGCGGATGAGTAGCAAAAACAATCATGTAACGTTCGAATACAGCACCAGTTGGGTGCAGCTTGACACAGTCACTTCGATTAAATATCTACGCTTAACGATACTAAGCGATACGAAATAGAATCATCATGTCGCGTTAGTAGTAAAATGGTTCAAATGGCTCTAAGCACGATGGGACTTAACATTTGAGGTCATCAGTCCCCTAGAACTTAGAAGTACTTAAACCTAACTAACCTAAGGACATCACACACATCCATGCCCGAGGCAGGATTCGAACCTGCGACCGTAGCGGTCGCGCAGTTCCAGACTGAAGAGCCGAGAACCGCTCGGCCACTCTGGCCGACCGTTAGTAGTAGGGAAGACGAATGTTTGACAGCGTTTTATTGGCGGAATTTTTGGAAAGTGTAGCTCGTCCATAAAGGAGGCAGCATATTGAATTCTAGTGCGACTTATTCTTAAGTACTTATCGAGTGTTTGGATCTCCGCCATGGTCGATTAAAGGAAGATATCTAAGCAATTCAGAGGCGGGCCGCCAGATATGTTACCAGTAAGTTCGATCAACACGCAAGTATTTCGGAGATGCTTAGTGAGCTCAAATGGGATTCCTTGGAAGAAAAACGATGCTCTTTCCGAAAGGCACTATTATGCAAATTTAGTGAACGGGTATTTGAGGCCGACTGCAGAACGATTTTGTTGCCGCCAATGTACATTTCGCGAAGGTCCATGAAGATATAATGCAAGAAATTAGGGCCCGTGCTGAGACATACACACAGTCGTTTTTCCCTCGCTCTGTTTGTGAGTCGAAGAGTAAAGGTAATAGCTAGTAGTAGTACAAGGTAGTTTCCGCAGTGCACCGTACGGTGGTTTGCGCTGTTCGTATGTAGATGTAGATGAAGATTCCATGTGAAAGAAAGTTCCCACCAATTCCATTTCCACCTCCACGACACAGCTGGGAATTTAGATGTGAAATCCTATGATTAAAATTTACTGGGAGTACAGTACAGATATTCCAAGGTTGGTTTGAAGGCTTCATTCTACTACAGATGGCATAAAGTGCATTCTTCACTCTGAGGAAACCTCACACAGCAACTGGTTGCGAACCAGGACTTGGTTTCCTAGGCCAGGTTGCTAAGCTCTCAGCTACCGACGCCAGTAATTTTAATAATAATAATAACGAGAATAATAACGATAATAATCTAGTAGTTAAGCTTACGTGAATTATTAAATGAATACGAATACGTGACGGGTATTTCTGAATGTTCTATAGGAAGCATGCATCTGGCTTACAAGGATCACTTAAAGTTGAGCGAAGATCGACGTGCTTTCCTTTTTAACGTTCCAGTGGCACTTTTCCTGCTTTTCCTATAACAGTCTCTAAGAAACCTTCATAATTTAGTTAGTAAGTTTTCTCAGTTTATATCCAAACTGTTAACTTTCCTAAAAGCCTCTCCTGGCTCCTTGTGTTTTAGAAGTAACGATTACTCGATTATAACTTCGACAACCTCATTTCCTCGAGTGCAACTGATTCAGGCTGATTCAGGCAGTGTCAAAATAAAGCACACGGTCATAAACAAATTAGGATTTTCATTTTGCAGATTGTTTCGCAGGACGACATTATCACACATTCAGGAATTGCATTTTTTTCTTTCTCAATGTCTGTACGCCTTTCATGTGTTGCTTTCTTGTGCACGCCAGCAAAACCACAAGTTTATCCAGTGTCGTAAGGTGAGAAAGAATAGCAGCACTTATTGCGCTCATTCTTTTATTCTTACACCATACTGGACTAAATGTTTCTAATGTTATTTATGATGAAAAGCAATATATAACACGGACTGACGAACAGATAATAATTTCTGCTTGCAGAAGATATATGCTGAATCTGAATGAAGAAAATACTGTAGCGCTTTTTGTGGTATATTGAAGCTAATGCGTAGAAGGCGTTAACAAGTATTTACCTACTCACTAAACGCATTCTTTCACGCGTCTGGTGCAGTGGTTCCCAACCTTTCTGAGGACATTACCCCTGAGTGTAATTAGATATTAGCTAGTACACATCCTACCTCGACCGACACTAACATTAGCGTCTAACCAGCCTTAGAATGAAAAACAATTTTCTTTGATTTCTTTTCTTTTTAAAATGATGAAATACGAATTTTATTTAGTTTTTGTAGGGGTTTTATTAAACTAGGAATTAATAAGTCGGTGCGACTATTGATACTGATTATTTCTAATGATTTTTTTATAGAATGGTAAAAAAGTTCTCAGTGCGTCGCAAGTGCTACCTATAACTCCTTCTCAGAAAAGAAAGCTATCTGTTCACAGAGAGTGTAGACACTTATTACAAAAACATGCATCCTCTGCACCTATCCTTATCGACAGGGCTTACTTGTCTCACCCACACTCTGCACCCCCTTTAAATCAGCCAGATGCACTACACTACTTGTAAATCACTTGATTGCTAGGCTGGTTGAAACTGGAAGACTTCAAGCTTACAATGCTTTGTGTTTGACTACTGTCGCTAATAATAATAATAATTATTATTATTACTGTTACACCAATAATAATAATAATAAAAAAGAAATGAACGTATGGCATCGTTGGCCGGGAGGCCTCTATTCAGGCAAGTTCGGCCACCAAGTGCAAGTCTTATTTCAGTCGACGCGACATTGAGTGACTTGCGCGTCGGTGATGAGAATGAAATTATGATGAGGACAACACCCAGCCCCTGAGCGAAGAAAATCTCCAACCCAGCCGGAAATCGAACCCGCGCCCGCTTGCGTGGGAGGCGAGCACGTTACCACCCAGCTAAGCAGGCGGATGTAATAATAATAATAATAATAATAATAATAGTGTGTGGGCCCTACAGCAACGTGCCAGACGTTACACAGATACTGTTATCTTGTGCTGTCAAGTAGTTCGTTTATGAATTGTCAAGTGAATGATGAAGCAGTTTCTCGTCCATTGCAGTGACTACCTACAACTCGACATTTTCATCTGACATTAAGGATTTATGTCTCAGTTTTACTGTTATAGATGCATGATACAACGTATTACATATTTGTGTAGTGGTTTGACTATGTGAGGATGATGATGTTCATATATGTTGTGAAACGGTAATGTGGACCAGAACAAGGCAAAAATGTCCAGTAAACATGTGCTCTAAAATGCATACCTTAAGAGCTATGAGCACGTGCTCATTTTCGCTACTTGGAAACACAACTCTTCTAATGAACAACAGCTCATAACGTTTAAGGTATTTTAGAGCAAATGATTACTGGACAATTTTTCTTGTTTTCGTCCATACTACTACTTCCCAAAATTTGGAAAGCAAAGAGCCTGCAGTAGAAGAGATTTGTTTCACAGTATCTAAGATGAAAAATTGCTCGTAGCTCTTCAGGTATGCATTTTCGACCCTATGTTTACTGAGACTTTTCGGCTTCTAGTATCGTGTACTTTCAACGGTAAGCGTTTACGCCATTAATTATGATACACCCTGTATAGTCTTGTCCCATAGGACAGCAATGTACCAAGGTTCCTGTGTCTCGATTTTATCAATTTTAGCCAACTAAAAGCACATAACGCAAGCAGTAGCGCCGTGTTTGCCGTCCGGCTTTCGCCGCAGTGATTGAAGGCCGCCACTGCCTCACACGGGCGAGTGCTGCCAAACGTGGCAGGTCGGCCGTCGGCCCCTGCAGATGCACGGCACAACCACACACGGCCGCCGCATGGCAGTTTTGCTGTGTTCCGGCTATTTGGCGCAGCATATGAAAACCTCAGTTAAACGCTGTGGACGCTCGAAAAGCTGGCGGTTTGCAGAACAGTGCGAACCGTGGCGTGTAAAACACACCTCTTTATGCGGCCTTCACACGAGACGTGGCATTCAGCGTGCTACGAGATGACATCGTCCCCACGATGTTGCTGAAAGTTCATACGGTACCTATAACTCAATGTCAACAACCTATAGAAACAACATAGACCGGCCAATGTGCCACCATATTTAAAACCAATTACAAACTTAGAAACCATGTTCTGCAAAGTCATTTTGAGTGACACCAATTGACTGCTAGCACAGCGCATATGGTTTGGGTTGTTGTAGCTTACGGTAATATTTGCTGCTGTCAATTGCAATTCTTCTTCGTTTCCTGGCCGCACGACGAGTTTCTGAAAATACTTCCCAAATACGAAGTATGCACCATTGCGCTGTACCAAAACTACGGTTCGATAGTTTTGGTACAGCACATAAACGACGTAGTAAATGGTAGGATTACCAGTCGTATTGGTAGCATTGGTAGGGAAAGAAACAGAAGAATACGTTTTTGAGAGAGAAACTGGCAGCCGATGACTTCTCTTTGTTAGTATGTTAGTTTTGCGCATAATTAGTACCGCATATCCTTCAGTTTTAGTCCATTATGTAATTTATATCCTTACAAAATATAAACTGCAGGTTATAAGTAATAAAAATTAGTTGAGCGGGTAAATTCTGTGTTTTCATATAATCACAGTAATTACTTTTGTTGCAAGTGCTGTTTACAAGTACAAGCATAACAAAAAAATGGTTCAAATGGCTCTGAGCACTATGGCACTTAACTTCTGAGGTCATAAGTCCTCTAGACTTAGAACTACTTAAACCTAACTAACCTAAGGACATCACACACATCCATGACCGAGCCAGGATTCGAACCTACGACCGTAGCGGTAGCGCGGTTCCAGACAAACATAACAAAATCTGTATAATTATTGTTGTTATTTTGTCCTCAATATAAGGTTTTTCATCATGACCGAAGGCAAGCTTTTGCTGTTGGTAGTTTCGAAAGTTGGAAATTTGGAAATTTGTGGGAAGTTCCTACAGGACCAAACTGCTGAGGTCATCGGTCCTTAGGCTTACACTCTACTTAATCTAACTTAAACTAACTAGGCTAAGGACAACATACACACAGCCGGCCGGTGTGGCCGTGCGGTTCAGGGCGCTTCAGTCCGGAACCCAGCGACTGCTTCGGTCGAAGGTTCGAATCCTGCCTCGGGCATGGATGTGTCTGATGTCCTTAGGTTAGTTAGGTTTAAATAATTCTAAGTTCTAGGGTACTGGTGACCTCAGATATTAAGTCCCATAGTGCTCAGAGCCATTTGAACAACCCACACACAGACATACCCGAGGGAGACTCGAATCTCCGACGGAGGCAGCCGCGCAAACCGTGGCAAGGCGCCGTAGACCCCGCGGCTTCGGAAGTTGTTTATGAATAACAGAAACATGAATCACATAAGCCCGTCGAAATATCAAAGCGAGCTTTGATACGTTGAGTTTTATACCGCTATGGTTTTGGTTTTTTGCTTTTACTACAGCATCCCTCTCTTTCACGTTACACCTCAACAATTTTCGAATAAAACCTGAATTAAACAATGACATTTTCAATTTTGCTATAAATACTGTTCATCCTTGCGTAACAGACAGGAGGATAACTGTATCAAACAAAAATATTCCGTAGGTTACACGGCCCTGTGTATATCTTCATTCAGCTTCGAGAGAGTTCACCGCTTTCGGTTTCTAGGAGAATCCGTTAAGACACTGATCGCATACGCAAAAAAAGCAACTGAAATGAGATAGCCCCCAATAGGTATGCACGACACCTAACGTACAGGTATTGCTGATACGATCGTAAATGACAAAGTGAACCAGAAAACCTACCGTAGTCTATGCTCTACGGTAGCCTACGTTAATTTTACAACTCTAGAGGTACATTCTCCCTGTACAATGGTAACTCAAGCGTGATGTTCGCGATGCACGAGCTGCTGCATTATTTTGGTGACTTTACTATGTTGTAAACATACACATCTGTGTAAATACCGACTTATTTTACTCTATAGATCAGGGCTTAATAAAGCGCGCCAGATCACGCTCTTACTCGCGATCAGATGAGATGCGGCTTGGTGGGGAGTGAGGAAAATGTACACGTATCATGAGGTCGCGATAGCACGGGAGAAGCGCCAACTGCGTAATAGCAAAGGGTCAGTTTTGACAACGGCGTCATCTGAGAGAAGCAATGAAGAGGCGGAATTGTGTAACACCGACAGTGTCTTCCGCTTTCACTGTGCAGTGCAAGGGTCCTTATCTTTTTACACAAAAAGATGGGTACACAAAATGTTTAGTTCATCACAAGACAATGAATACCTTCAGGAACTTCCGTTTACAAAGGTGCAATGTGTCTCACCAGATCAACGAATACGGAAACGGAAAATGTGAAGGACCTTATAACACTAGCCTGTCGTTGATACGTCACTCTTCCCTAACAACCTAGCCTGCTATTCTTGTCCTGGAAAAAGCCAAGTATAACGCTAACTTGCCGTGAAAGAATTTTGAATTTTTGACCTCGCTTCTGGCTAATGGGTAAAGCTATCGGACTATAATTTTGAATATGGTAAAATTAACAGAAAACTAAACGGACTTTAACTAAACGGACTTTAACCTTGGGAGTTAATGAAAGTGATGAAATTCATATGTGAATGAAAAAAAAAATCGAAGTGTCGCCAACCCAATTGGGGTCATTAATTTGGAAATATATGTTTAAGAAAATTGGATAATTGTTATTAAAGTTACTTACATTAATATTTCCCTTTGAATAGCGCACAGGATACAAACTGGCATACGGTACTATGAGCTATGTGTAGCAGCAGTTATCAATAATGAACACTCCAGTAATTATGGAAGGCAAATTTGCACTAAACGCATGCTAATAACAGCTACACACAAGATCTATACTTAAACCAATACTGAACTGTTACTGCATGAAGTGCCGAACTAAATTTGGACATGAGGGTCTACTATCATAACTGACATAAAAAACCACAAATAAAGATAATTAATATCATCATTACACTGTTTATAATCCTCTTTATATATATATATATATATATATATATATATATATATATATATATATATATATATATATCAAATTTCCTTATCAGCAGTAATAGTTTAATTATCTTTCTATTATGTGAAGAATATGATGGGGACCCATAAACTAGTATAATGTCACTGGTCAAGCTCTATGGTTATTTCAGTAGGAAAGACTAATTCAAACATAGCTGCTCCTTAACTTCACTTGGAATAGTTTATATTCTAATTTGCAAAACAAAATATTCAACACAAAGCTCAATTAACTTAAAAGAAAGTAAAAAAGGAATAATTCATTATAGCAATCAACATTATGTTTAAAGTGAGCTTAACTTATGTGCCTTATTTATCACCTGTGAAGCAGGTATTTCAGACAATAACATTTACACAGTTTGGCACTGTATTCCATCAAAACTATAGTTCGCAATAAACTAAAAGTACTTTACTAAAATCCTATCTGAATTGACTTTTGTGGTTTTAACTTTAACTTTTGCTACTCCTTTCACATTTGACAAACAAAAAGAAACCATTTTAGAGCACTTGAAAGTAATAATAGTTCGTTTAAAACAGGATACTCGGTTTTTGTAGCACTTAGGAGAGGACCCTGCATAGGTTCGTGATCAGGATAGAAGCTACGGTTCCGAACAGAGATTTATAGCATTTGGATTATTATTAAAACCACTCACATAAATTAACTGGTCCATGCCCATATTCATATCTGGAGTTAGTGAAGCAGTGGCGAAATTTTGGTGGCAAGCGACATAGCTGCTAAATCTACCCACGGCTCTTGAGGTTCGAATGTTTTATAAAAGTTCTTCTTGTCGTCCGATTTTCAACATATTAGAGCCATTCCTTTTTGCTGAGAATACCAAACAATAGCCAGATCCACATCCGAGGCACAAATCCATTGCAAAGCAGTTTCCAGTTGCCTCTCCGGCGAAGTGTATCGTGCTGCAGCTACTGCGTACCGTTCCCACCAAGGAGCCGCCCAGTTCGACCGCCAAAAGCACCTTTTACATCACGCCATGCCACTTCCGTTGCGGAGGGACTTCACTACATCTTTTACATTTTACAATACATGTGCCCTAAGCATGAACCAGCTTCCAATTAACATTGTCGTTCTTATAAACACACTCATATTATAAAATTTCATTATTTGCTTTTTTTACCAAACTCTAAATTTCCTGTTACAAATCAATGACTTTAAATAACAAAGAATACACATTCCATAATTCCAGATACACAGTTACATAATATAAATCTACTTCTAATCGATATAAGTGTTATAACCTTAGTGTGAACAAAAAGTTTTTGACCTTAAAAGGAAGCTGTCTGAAGAGGAGGAAAAAGAGGAAGGAAAATCAAGTGAGTGAGTCGTCATGTTGGAAAAGAAATCAGGATTCGTAGCGCAACTGAATCTGGAAATGAAAAAGCTTCTTGTAACCAATTCCCGCTGCTCTGCAGCTTAAAGCAATTGACCTGCAATGCGACAGGGATATAAAGGCAGTTAGATTCCTCCAAACACTTCCCTATGGATCGATTTTCTCGCATACACGTATCTCTACACGGCTCCCTCCTTGTTCCCAGTGACGATGGAGGAGGTACACTCATCTTTGGTCGCAGGCCTGATCGCGCAGCATTCTGGCTGTGAAGCCCTGCAACAGATACTGGCGAATTTAATAATAACTTTTACTTACAGTAATCACCCTTTTCACTTCAGTGACGTTCTTCACGTTTCACGCTAGCCACTTCTATCTATCGCGTTTATCAAACAAAGGGATACACATTCTACGGGAAAAAAAAGACGCTCCACGAAGAAAGTAGCCGAATGGTAACAGAAATCGGTAGATACGCTGATCAGCCAGAACATAATGAGCACAGATCTACTATCAATATAAACCCGTCCAGGCGATAGCAGCGTCACCTGGCGAGGAATGACTGCTAGTCAGTCACACGCACGGTGAATGTAGTATCAGTGAGTGTGCTGTCAGTGTGTATAACGTGGAAGGCTCGCGATCGATCTGAATTTGACCGAGGGCAGATTGTGATGGCCCGGAGGCTCAGCGCGAGCATTTCGGAAAGCGCACGACTTGTGCCGTGTTTGAAGAGGGCTGTGGTTTGTGTCTTCAATAGGTGGTGACACCAAGGTGAAACCACGTCCAGACGTCGTGGGGTTCCGCGACCAACTCTCATTACAGATGTCGGACAGACTGGCAAAATAGGACAGGCGGTGAACTGTGGGAGAACTGACGTCAGACTTTAATTCTGGGCAGAGTACAATTGTGTCTGAACACACATTGCACCAAACACTCCTAACGATGGACCTCTGCAGCCATGTATGTGCCAACGTTAACACCGCGACATCGGCAACTACGACTGAAATGGGCACGTGACTATCGTCAGTGGCAGTGTGTTGTACGGTCTGATAAATCCCGGTACCTTCTTCATCATGCCGATGGGAGGCCGCGAATACGTCGTCTTCCAAGCGAACAGCTCATTGACACTTACAAGGGTCGTTCAATAAGTAATGCCCTACATTTTTTTCTCAGAACATATTTATCGTTAAGAGTCAGAATTTGGTGACGATGTGCATCAACATGTCTTCTCCATGTCCTATTTTTCTACGTAGTCTCCATCAAGTTCTACAGCCGTACGCCAACGTTGTGGAAGAGCATGTATTCCCTGCTGGTAAAAACTTTTGTCGTGTAGGCGTAGTCATGTTTTCACTGCAAGATTGACACTCTCATCATCTTCAGTTTGTGACAGAATGGCCTCTCCGTCGGTTTCAAAACGCTCCAACAATTCAGATGAAATGGCCTTTTTTGAATGTTGTCTTCTTCTGTGAGCATTCGTGGAACCTATCGTGAATATATCTTTGAATATCCGCGAGTCTCGACCATTGCAGTGACCGACTGCTGTAGAGCCAATTGTCGAGTTGTGATGCGCCGGTCGGCACGAGTAATGGCACCCACACAGTTCAGCATGTCTCGAACAGTGGCTGTGAAAGGACGTCCCGAGCGTGGCTGATCATTGAGCTCTGTTTCTGCATTTTCTGA
Organism: Schistocerca nitens; assembly: GCF_023898315.1. Classification (NCBI taxonomy): domain Eukaryota; kingdom Metazoa; phylum Arthropoda; class Insecta; order Orthoptera; family Acrididae; genus Schistocerca; species Schistocerca nitens. The sequence continues at coordinate 180,262,728 of NC_064622.1, read as the reverse complement.
GGCTGCAACGTTCTTTACCCATCGCCCAACTGTACTCCTATCAACTAATGCATCGCCATACTTTGCACACAAACGCTTATGGATGTTCACCACGGTTTCTTTTTCTGCACACAAGAATTCAATAACAGCTCGCTGCTTGTAACGTGAGTCGTATGTAGACACCATTTTGACGCTGTACTACGGCTCTTCCATCTACCAGAACGGTTCGAAACTTAACCGGCGAACACAACAAACATCAAATGTGAAATACTAACAACGAGGTTTCCTATGTATATTAATGGGTTTAAAAAAAATAAAAAAAAATAAGTGGGGCATTACTTATTGAACGACCGTAGTATAAATGGAACGGAGACAAGTTGGCGGCCGCTCTATTATGCTCTAGGGAACATTGGCGTTGATGTCCATGCGTCCTGTGTTGCTTGTGCAAGGCACCATGACAGCGCCGGCAGGAGTGGCCGAGCGGTTCTAGACGCTACAGTCTGGAGCCGCGCGACCGCTACGGTCGCAGGTTCGAATCCTGCCTCGGGCATGGATGTTTGTGATGTCCTTACGTTAGTTAGGTTAAAGTAGTTCTAAGTTCTAGGGGACTGATGACCTCAGAAGTTAAGTCCCATAGCGCTCAGAGCCATTTGAACCAACCAACCATGACAGCCAAGGAGTATTGCACGTTGGTTGCAGACAGCGTACAACCTTCCATAACGATCATGTTTCGCGACGGCAGTGGCATTATGCAACAAGATAATGCGCTATCCATTAGGTGAGAAGTGTGATGGAATGGTTCGAGAACGCAGTGCCGATCTCCAGTTGACGTTTGACCTGCTGCCCCCCCCCCCTCCTCCCCAAGTCGCCAGATCTGAATCCTATCGAAAACATGTGGGATGTGATTGGACGTGGCGTCAGTGCTCATCGGCCGTCTGCCCTGAATTTTTGGGAATTAAGTTACGTGCGTGTGCAGATGTGGTGCCAAGTCCCTCCGGTGACCTACCAAGGCTTCATTGCTTCGATGCCTTGACTCGTCGCAGCTGTTATCCATGCTAAAGGTGCAGATATTTGCTCTTAGATAGGTGGTCATAATGTGTATAATGAACATGTACAGAAACAAAAGATTATAACTTCAGAAAATTGATTTAATCAAGAGGAAGAGCTCCACAAAGTGTTCAAGTTAATAATGCGTTAGTCAGTCTCTGGCCCTCGTGCAAGCAGTTATTCGGGTTACCTTTCACTGATAGATTTGTTGGATGTCCTCCTGAGGGATACATTGCCAAACTCTGTCCAATTGGAGCTTTACATCGTCGGAATGCCGAGCTAGATAGAGGTGCCTACCCATAATGCCCCAAACGGTCTCAGCTGTGGAGAGATCCGACGAGATTGCTGACCACGGTGAGATGTGGCAAACAGGAAGAGAAACAGTAGAAAATTTCGCCGAACGCGGGAGGGCGTTGCTTGCTGAAATGTAAGCCCACGATGGCTTGCCATGAAGTGCAACAAAATGGTTCGTAGAACTGTCGGCATACCACTGTGAGGTAAGGGTGCCGCGGCTGACAACCAAGCGGATCCTATTATGAAATGAATTTTTACCCCAGTCGATGATTCCTGGTTGCCAAGCCGTACTGCGGGCGACAATCAGGTCCGTATCCCATCTCGTCCAAGGCTTCTCCAGACGTGTCGTCGGTCTGGAATCCCAGTGGCTGGAGTAGAATTGTCTTCAGTGTTAAGTCCCGGTTAGAACTGAGCCCCGATGACACCCCGCCGTCGCAGTTTCGAGTCCTCCCTCGGGCATGGGTGTGTGTGTAGTCCTTAGGGTAAGTTAGTTTAAGTTAGATTAAGTAGTGTGTATGATTAGGGACGGAAAACCTCAGCAATTTGGTCCCATAAGACCTTACCGCAAATTTCCAATTTCCATTTTTCCAGTGAAGGCGTTTCTGGATACTCTCCGGATAGCGGTGGGATACCAAACTAATTGTTCCATTTCACTGGTTCACGTTGTCACGCGCGTTCTGAGTATCCGTCGGCTTGATACTGCTTTGCACATTCGGAAAGACGCCGAATATTCCAAGCTCTAACGTCAGTAACTCGTCGCGTAACGCGTTGATGTTTCCATTTACGGTCAATGTGATGTCTAATGGGTCTTATAGGCCCACGAAGGTTATTTTCGAGAGTGTCCGCACACGGCTGGTGCTGACGCTGCTCAGAAGGCTCAATCACTAACAACGTCAACGGGAGAAAACTTTTATATATTGAAATTTTCAGTATATACTTCGAAAATATGCACCATTCTCGCCCATATTTTGACACGTTAGGGTAGCCGCTTGAGAAAGCATTCGTTCAGAACGCGGACAGTAGCACACGCCAAAAGTAATTATTTGAAGGGAGTGCGAGGAGGATTCGGAAAATACATTCATGCTCATAAATTAAGGATAATTGCAGAATATCGTGCCACACAATGTGGCACTACACAAAACTGGCGCTAGTAGCATAGGCACATATGGAACACACACGACACAGATCTGTAAGTCCACGGTACTGGTGATAAGTTGAGAAAACCGTCCAGAAACCCATGTCTACAAAACGCTACTGTTTCCCACGCATGCACACCGGCATCAATATGGGATATTATCACCATGCACACGTACACAGGCCGCACCACGGGTTGTCATACTCTGGATCAGTGGTGGCCGAGCAGCTGCTGGGGTCTAGCCTTCCATTCTTGTAAGAGTGCCTGTCGGAGCTCCTGAAGTGTCGTAGGGGTTTGAAGAGGTGCAGCGATACGTCGACCGAGAGCATCCTAGACGTGCTCGATGGGCTTTAGTTCTGTAGAACTGGCAGGCCACTCCATTCTTTTGATATCTTCTGTTTCAAGTGTAAGTAGGCTGTTCAGGTTTTTATGATGGTAACACCACGTAACGCTCTGTATGAAAATCACTGACTGTGCTGTGTACAGTCTCTGGCTGGTTTGCATTGTTGTTGGCTATTGTAGTGTTGGGCAGTTGGCTGTTAACAGCGCGTAGCGTTGCGCAGTTGGAGATGAGCCGCCAGCAGTGGTGGATGTGGGGAGAGAGATGGCGGAGTTTTGAGAGCGGATGATCTGGACGTGTGTCCATCAGAGACAGTAAATTTGTAAGACTGGATGTCATATATATATTATGACTTTTGAACACTATTAAAGTAAATACATTGTTTGTTCTCTATCAAAATCTTTCAGTTGCTAACTGTGCCTATCAGTAGTTAATGCCTTCCGTAGTTAGAATCTTTTATTTAGCTGGCAGTATTGGCGCTCGCTGTATTGCAGTAGTTTGAGCAACGAAGATTTTTGTGAGGTAAGTGATTCATGAAAGGAATAGGTTATTGTTAGTCAGGGCCATTCTTTTGTAGAGATTATTGAAAGTCAGATTGCGTTGCGTTGCGTTGTGTGTCAGTTTATAATTTTTCTAAGGGGACGTTTCATATGTCGACCCTAAGCCGAGGATACCTCACTGGAATCTTCTGAATTTTTCTTGTAGTTTGTGTAATTAGTGTAGCTATTGTTTATTGCTAGCGCGTAATTATAGTGAGAATTTCCTTTGTAGTTGTTGTTTTTCATTGTTGTACAGTAAAACAGTTGGGCATGCATGTAGGTTTGCACTAAGTATTTCGCAGCTGCGCTTGCAATTAACGAAATATTATTTTCAGTGCTATGCTAATGTATTTTCTTGCTTTTGCTCTTCAAATTGTGCTTTTCTTGTTATCGTGTGAAATACGTTATAATTATGGCGTGTGAAAAACGTAACACTGGGCTCCAAACTAAATTAAGAAATGACAGTGAAGACGAGAGTAGTGTGTTAGCGCCACCGTGTAAGGAATTAACAAATATTCAGAATAGTATTTTGGTATCTGTGCATAGGGAAATGGACCAGGCAATAAATAATGGTGTAGACAGTGAAACAATTAGTGAACAGGGAAGCATTGTCGATCGATCGGTCGGCAACAGCTCACCTCAGGAATCCGAAATGACAGGACAAAATTTTGCAAATACTGTAGGTTCAGGTTTTGCGTCCTCACCTTTTCCTCAAATAAGTCAAGACACATTTTCTTCTTTTCAAAATGCGAATATTGCCGCTTCAAATGCACTGCCGAATAGCACTGAGGAACATGTTTCAGACACCAGTGCATTGTTATTACAGTTAATGCAACAAATGGGACAAAGGCTACAAAAGTTAGACACAACGCTTGAACAAAATCAGAAACAAATGGGACAAAAGTTAGACGCAATGGAACAAAATCAAAAACAGTCACAGCAACAAATGGAACAAAATCAGAAGCAAATTAAAGAAACACTTCAACAAACACCTGAAGATTTAACTACTGAGTTACGTAACATCGAATCGAAATGTCGAAAAGTCTGTAATGACGTAAAAACACAAATTTGTGAGCATTTTCAACCTATTTTTTCGTGGCATGAAAATGCATTACATAATCACGAAGCAGCCATAAAAGAACTTCAAACTGTTGTTCATGAAAATCACGAGACCTTGCGGGCTACTAGTGACTCAGGTGCATCTACCGATTCGGTTACGCAACTTGCAAAAACTCAGGAAAACTTAAAGGACACAGTAGATACTCTGAAAATTGGTTCAGAAAGACACATGGAGAAAATTAGTTCATTATCAGAGAAAGTAGTCGAAATTTCGGATCAGCTAAATAATTTATCAACGAAGGTAGATGATACTCTGAATGACACAAGACCGGTAGTCTTTAATGACACAGAAGAGTGCGAACAAATTAGGAAATTCAAACAAAATCAGAATCAAATTAATACGCAACACCAAAGAGAAATCCGGGAAGTACAAGACCAGCTGACACAGGTAATACAAGAATTACGTATTTCAGAGGCCACTCGCGCTCCAATACGGGACGAGGGACATAGAAATACGGAACAGCCACAAAATAATAATACAGCGCATTTCGGAAATTATGAAAGAAATTGGCAAGGTGCACCGAATTTTGAGATGGAACCGCCGAAACGACGTAACAATGGCCGACATGCGACTCGCCGACATGATGATTTTGACTATAAGCTTTTTATTACTACACGTAAATTCAAAACATTTAAGAATTCCGGCAACGACATTCATCCACAAGCGTGGCTTCATCAATTCCCTCATTGTTTTCCTCCCAACTGGTCATTAGAGCACAGATTAGATTTATGTGTGGCTATTTAGAGAATGAACCAGCTGTATGAATGCGGTCGGTTATTCACGATTGTCACAGTGAAAGAGAATTTTATCATGCCTTTCTAGATATGATTTTGTTTTGCAGGAGCAAATGTTGAAATAAAAGGAAAGATCTATGGAATGAAGTTTTGGGTTGGACTGCAGTACCAAATGTTACACTGAAAACAAACCATGTCCTTTCCTTTTGTGTTATTCCGCTATGTGCTTGTGTACTCTTGTGTATTTGTGTTTTTCCTGTCTTTATGTGTTTAGCTAGTAAGATTTATGTTGTAGAATTTTTCTAATATTATGTTATTTAATTTGTAAACATGTTTAGACATTATTAATTCTGTTCTGTTTCAATGCTCATATGTGAAATTAATGTTTCGAAAACTATTCTCACTATTTTATTTATTTACGTATGTCATAATTCCTGTAAAACTGATGTATATGTTATTTCGATTCTTTTGTAAAGCCCGTATTACTACAAATGTTATCTGTATTGTTATGTTATTTAATGATGTTTTATGTACCTTCGAAATTGTATTCTCATGTTATAAAATTGTAGTTGACACCAGTTCACAAATTAAGTAACTTGTAAGCATTCATTTCACTGCACACGTTTCTTTTGGTCATAGTATATGCACAATATGTGAGAAGTTGCGACTGTTAGTGTTTTCACGTGTGTTCATAATTCAGCAAGGGACTGGTTAACAGCATTGCTGGTTCTAAGGACATTTCAAAAAAAAATTGTGAGTGCACAAGTGCTGGTTCATGGACTTGCTACGATGGTCGTCCACAAAGTAAGTTCCGTTTCTATTTTCTATCAGCGGCAGCGCTACGATCGCAGTTCCGAGCATGCGCGGCAGTTACTCTGACTCAAGGAGAAGACATGTACGCCATTTTCAGATCGCTGCTGCCGACGTGTGCTTTGTAGTGCTACTTTATAATATCTGCCGTAATTGAAAATGCCGCCGCGTGTGAAATCTGATCTGTGATCCGTTTTCTAAATGGAAAGAAAGTTACACCAAAGAAAATTAATCGGCAGATCTGCGAGGTTTACAGACAAAATGCTATGAGTGATTCACTGGTTAGAGGATGGGTCAGACTGTTCAATGAAGGACGTGATCAAGTGCACGATGAAGAACGAAGTGGACACCCGTCTGTCGTTACTGATGAACTGGTTCACACAATTCAAGACAAGATTAAGCACAACCGTAAGTTGGCACTTAATGCCCTTGCGACTTTTATCTCTTCTTTCACCTAAAATCTGTCCTTGGTGGTCAACACTTCAACGATGATGACGAGCTGAAAGAACATGTTACCACGTGGTTGAATACACAGGCGGCAAACTTCTACAAACAAGGCATACATAAATTTGTGCCACACTGTGACAAGTGCCTAGAAAATTTCGGAAGCTATGTAGAAAAGCAGATTAACAGCTATAGATTTTTGTACAATAAATATTTTTTCTGTATCTGTAGACGTTTGTTTTATATAACACAACGAAACTTACTTTGTGGACGACCCTCGTATATTGTCCGCAAGACTCTTCGATGGTGATTGTTCACCTGCACAGTGCAACAGATGGCTGCTGGCCGTCTCTCCAAGGACTGCAGTGGGTCTGCACCTCTGGTGGCCCACCAATACCATAATCTCTACCAGGACTAGAGTGGGTCTGCTCTGTGATGACCTACCTACCAATATTCTTCAACTTCGACTGACTCTGCTGTGGGTTTGCTCTGTTGTGACCCATTACCTGTCTGCATGTCAAGAGTCAGCATTGTCTTTCCGTTGGAACGACAACACTACTTCTTCAAGACTGCATGGAAATGCACTACTCCCGTGTGCATTTTCTTTTACTGCTCAGGCTTTGAGAAAAAAAACACTGCAATTTTGCTGTGATGAACGATCAGGACTGTCTTTATAGACTGTGAGAAAATTTTAGCTTTTGACCAACATTGTATGAATAAGTGTGTGCATTTGATATCTTTGTTATTGTAATTATGAAAAATTTTAACAAATATGCATTGGCCAGTGCCCAAAACAATTTGTAAAATTTTTTGTGGAGAGCATGGGGGCTATGGAAGTAGGCTCTTTAGGTTTTTATGTTGGTAACGCCACGTAGCGCTCTATATGAAAATCACTGACTGTGCTGTGTGCAGTCTCTGGCTGGTTTGCATTGTTGGAATTTGCTATTGTAGTGGTGGGCAGTTGGCTGTTAACAGCGCGTAGCGTTGCGAAGTTGGAAGTGAGCCGCCGGCAGTGGTGGATGTGGGGAGAGAGATGGCGGAGTTTTGAGAGCGGATGATCTGGACATGTGTCCATTAGAGACGGTAAATTTGTAAGACTGGATGTCATATATATAATGACTTTTGAACACTATTAAGGTAAATACATTGTTTGTTCTGTATCAAAGTCTTTCATTTGCTAACTATGCCTATCAGTAGTTAGTGCCTTCAGTAGTTAGAATCTTTTATTTAGCTGGCAGTATTGGCGCTCGAGCTCGCTGTATTGCAGTAGTTTGAGTAACGAAGATTTTTGTGAGGTAAGTGATTCATGAAAGGAATAGGTTATTGTTAGTCAGGGCCATTCATTTGTAGAGATTATTGAAAGTCAGATTGCGTTGCGCTAAAAATATTGTGTGTCAGTTTAAGCACAGTCATTTATAATTTTTCTAAGGGGACGTTCCACAAGGTAATCCTACACGATGGCATTTCAGTGGGGCCGTGCGTTATCATCCATCAGGAGAACGGAGGCACCCACTGCACCCCTGAAAAGGCGGACCTACTGGTGCAAAATGAAGTCCCGATGCACCTGACGTGTTACAGTTCCTCTGTCACTTCTGTCAAAGACATGCAGGGGTGTACGTGCACCAGTCATAATCCCACTTCACACCATCAAACTACGACCTTCATACAGGTCCCTTTCAAGGACATTAAGGGGCTTGTATCAGGTTCCTGGTTCACGTCAGATGAAAACCCGGCGAGAATCACTGTTCAGACTATACTGGGACTCGTCCGTGAACATAACATGGGACCACTGTTCCAGTGACCATGTACTGTGTTCTTGACACCAGGCTTTGCGGGCTCTCCTGTGACCAAGGGCCAGTGGAATGCAAATTGCAGGTCTCCGGGCGAATAAGCCATGTCTGTCCAGTCGTCTGTAGACTGTGTGTTTGGAGACAGCTGTTCCAATAGCTGCGGTAAGATCCCGAGCAAGGCTACCTGCAGTACTCCGTGGCCGTCTGCGGGCACTGATGGTGAGATATCGGTCTTCCTGTGGTGTTTTACAGTATGGACGTGCCGTACTGGACACGTTTCCTATGTGCTGGAATCGTTGCCATAACCGTGAGATCACTCTTTGTGGCACACAGAGGGTTCATGCTACGACGCGCTGTGGTTGAGCAGCCTCCAGTCGCCCTAGTATTCTACCCCCAATAACGTCATCAGTATGTGTTCTTTGAGCCATTTTCAACACACAATCACCATTAGCACGTCTGAAAACGTCTGCACACTTACTCGCTGCACCGTACTTTGACATGCACCAACACACCTCTGCGTATGTGGACTGCTGCCAGCACCACCATGCGACGACCGCAAGTCAAATGCACCGCATCGTCATACCCCGAGGTGATTTAAACCCACAAACTGCTCACCAGAGCGTTGTTTCACCGTTTATCAGCATTATCCTTAATTTATTAGCATGATTGTAGTTCCCGTTCTTATGTAGGGTTTTAAGAAGTGGAACAGGTGAGGGGAGCGGTGGTGGGCGTCACGGCAGGCTAGTAACATTGGAACTGCGATGCTATAAAGTTTATGCTGCGTTTTGCTCGTCTACAGAAAAAAAATACAACTCTGAAAGGCTTAGGATTCTTCTGGTAGCGTATTCGTGCGCTCATCGATAGGCACTATTCCGTCTCTGAGAAACTGTAGTCACTTTGCCGCCTGCAGGGGTGGTACACCTCTGAGTGAAAACATTGAGCTATGTCTTCGAAAAGTCGTTGGAGTTCTGGTAGGACTCAGCCAATAGCGAAACTTGGCAGCAGCAGCGGTTCGTGAGGACGCCTGACCTGTAACCACAGGGCCACTCTTCTCCAGGATCCCGCCTCCCTCTTCCTGCTGTGACGTCTACCTTGTAGTATTGGCGCTTTGGCTCGTGATACTGAATATGGCATTTTCAGCCGACTCCATTCTGGATAATGACGAGCTGATTGCTGGCTTACGTGCTTGCGTAGCATTAGGTTATTTTACGTTGCACGATTTTCAGGTTATACAGCAACAGATTTCTTTCCGTGATACATTTTTTGTAGTCGAGATTAATATGGGAAATATAAAATATTTGTTCGACCACACAAATTTTCAGAAGATGCAGCATTAATATCCGATTTTATTTTAGTCATCCGAGTTTTCAAATTGCTTATCTTACTGTTCTTATACTCGTAAAACAATACTCCTGGCGTTAATGCTAAAAATAAGGTGCTTTTCCTTCGTCTATTTTGTATGGCTGGTAATGTAAAGACACCGGTCAGTTGAATTGGGTTTGTACATGGAATATATTTCTTTTATTCAGTTATTGAACACTACATTAAATGAGAACATAATTTGTGATTCCTGTGAGCATGTTTTCATTCCCCTTGGTCCGTGTCCAACTTGACCTTGCACACGTTCCATCCCTCCACATTTTTTACTCAGTAACTACTTTAATTGCATTTAAATCCAAGAGGGAATAAAGTGCAGGGATGAGAGTTTTATTAAATAAAGTTTTCAGCTATACGGGTAAGTTCTGACGCGGCTCAACTCTGAGACACAACACATTGAAGACGAATTTCTTCTTTTCGTGTCGTCACACTAGCTCAAGTCTTTTCAGTTCTGTAAAGTACAGAGACCAAAAACATTTACACACACGTATAGTTATTAGCTGCAAGATATCTATTGTAAGGACTATAATTTCAGTTCTGTTTTGGTTAATTTTTAATAGGATCGTGTTTTAATTATTCCGTTACTCTTCGCGAAAGTCCTTGCCACTACGAAACTTAAAAGCAAAGCCAGACTGCATTAATTCACATATGGGTCGGATTTTTACATAGATGGGTAATATTTCCGTTCATAAGAACATGGGCCATGGTCTCTTATGAAATGACAGGTTAAAGTTAACAGCAGTGAAAGGCATTCAACTTCAGGGCGAAACTTGGTGCGAAAACCACATTGCTTTACTAACGGATGGCCTCACTGGAGAGAGGGAACGAGCTAGAATTGGGATGCTGTCAGCATCTTCATACCAGAAATCAATGAGATCGGCCAATGGCCTTACATATGTGCGTCGACATCATTATGCTTTCAGCTGATAGCATCATAGATCCAGAGCACTAACTTTTCAGCTAATGGCGTGCAAGATCAGCCCCTAACCTCTCACGCACATTATAATGTTTATAATTCGCTTCGTGATACCTTTATTTGCTGTCTACACTTCGAGAATGAAGGGCTTCCCATTGCTTTCGAGCAATATGCTTTCATTCTAGCTTACTGCTTGGGTATTTGTACAACAAACTAATTTTTATTACCACTCAAGCGACTCTTTAGTGAGAAGCACACAGTATAAAATAATGACGTCACTGCATAGACAGCAAAATGCTAGGCGAAAGGCATCTAACCCAGTGAGACGACCTGAGCACCAAAAGTATTCGAATGATGTAACAGTGTCACACCTATGTATGCGAGGTGTATGTGCGGAATTCCGACACATATGCTAGCGTAAAACCACCCTGCCGTCACCGTAACACCGGCTTTACGACAGCGTCATACCAACGAGTAGCGGCAATGAGTTATGCCAACGTCATCACATGCTGCTGAGATCCGTTAGTTTTACCGTAGCTACTGGCTTTCGTATCTTAATTAACGCAATTAGCAACAAAGTATTCTACATTTTCTGCAAGCACTCCGCATACACCGAGTCTATGCATTGCATTTACATTAAATATTCGGGAGCTGCGAATATTCGTTAGTGATCGCAAATGTTACAGTACTGTCTAGCCTGTCCCAACACTATAATTTCTGCTCAAGCTCCAGCTTGTTGCAGATGGACATTCCGCCTGCTGCAGTGTGTAAATGGCTCTGAGCACTATGGGACTCAACTGCTGTGGTCATCAGTCCCCTAGAACTTAGAACTACTTAAACCTAACTAACCTAAGGACATCACGCACATCCATGCTCGAGGCAGGATTCGAACCTGCGACCGTAGCAGTCGCACGGTTCCGGACTGCGCGCCTAGAACCGCGAGACCACCGCGGCCGGCGCTGCAGTGTGTAAACCGGTACCATTGCTCTCCTGGCCTTATTTAAGTGGTACTAGAACCATGCATGTGTAATTCATCTGCTAGTCCACCCACTCCTTTAGGTGGATTCCGTGATTGACTTAGGGGCTTTCCTATTTAAATTTCTATCCAGAACTGGCAGTGACCCTCTACTGTGGTACACCCTTGCTGGCCTTGGAACTACGTTGTAATGCAGACTCCGAAACACTGTGTGACTTGGCATTTTCGCGCTTAACACATCATTTCCACAACTGGAATAAGCTGAAAGTAGCATAAAAAATTTTAGGACCAACTGGGATTTAATACTTGCTCTTTGGATTTTTTAACTTTATTTCACTGAGAGTTAATTTAGGTGTGATGTAAGATTCCAAAGCCCTTCCCAAACTTCCTTATGATAACTGTGATTAAAAAAACAATCTCCATTTTGTTTATTTAACGTTGCTACCGCTTTCAGGCAGTAGACCATCAGACAAATTCGAGGTAACACCGCAGTTGGCATGGAGAGAATACAAAACGGTATCTGTGCTGTGCATTTGGCAGACATCCTGTGTCACCTCGATACCCACGTCGCTTCTGCTTCAGACGTGACTGATGACGCTCTGCTGACCAAAAGCACTCACAGCAGTAAATAAACGCGATTTAGAGTTTTTTTGTAGTCACTATCAAGCAATCGTTGCACATCCGTTGAAATTATGTCTAAAATTGTCATTCTTATGACGTTCAGTTATGAACTCAGCGTAGTAATCTTACTCCTCGATAACGTATTAAGCTTTGGTTACGATACTGGACAACGTACTGTAGTTTTACAATACAGCATGACAATCGCATTGGAAAGTGTAGATATTTATATAGTACGAGTCAGGAGGAAAATTATATGTTTGGGTGGGCTATACTATTAGTGTTTCTGAACATAAAACGTCATATGAACGCATGTCTTGTTCTTAAGTTTCCGTGGAAGCTAATGAAAACAATAGGGAACAGGACAGATGAAGGTGAATGTAATGAAACACTATGATCTACTGTTTTGTCTGTTGTGTATATTTCCACACAAAATATGTTCAAAAAGTCCAACTCTTGTAGAACAGCGGCTGTGTCGCTTATCTGAGCTCCTTAGTATGGAACGCTGTTTTACACGTAATCGGTTCACTGATGAGTCACCGTTTAGCAGCGACGGCAGCAATAACACACGATATTCTCGCGTGTGGGCAAATGAAAATTCTGCACGCAACTGTGGAAACAAATTTTCAGCTACATTTCTCAACGAACGTCCATTGTTAGGGTTGTTGTTGTAGACAACTGACTTAATGGAGTACGGTATCTCGATTTCCTACAACATGTATTATCAGAATACTTGGGGACAATTCCTTTGACAACGCGACGTCGTCAGTACCTTCAGCATGGCTGACGCCCGTTAGTTTCAAACAGCTGTATGTCAGCTACGCTTAAGAAAGGGGCATTTGGTCATTTGCAGTATTTTATTCAGGTTCACCGATACTATCACCCCTCGAAGCACGTACCGTGCCAGGATGCACGCTAAAATTTATGGTCCGGTTGAAGTGTTTTGTTAGCGGTATAATTTTGGCGGCTGTAGGCATTCCTCTTATCTATTATTCACAAGTCACATTCATAGCGCTACTAGTGCTACATTACGAGCACAATGAAGGTTTCTGACTGACTTTTCGAATGTGAAATCAATAATGAATATTTTAGGAACATAAGTACGGGATTCGATTACCTGTCACACTACATGTTGTGCGACGGAAATTTGCATCTGAGTGAAAAATGTATGGAAATAGTTTTTCAATTCACGACCTCCCATACAACGCGGAAATACACTATCTGCTAGGCCACTGATGTTTTGTAGTCACGTTCCGTTTTAACCTAAACCTATAGGGGTCTGGGGTGTAGCAAAATGTATTACACACAGAAATGCTTATTCTCACTGTATGAAATAATATTTGGCTGACGAAACTGAACAACTTTATAACGTCATTTGCAACATTATTGCTGTACTTACAGCTTCCACAAACGATATAAGCTCACCAGACAAAAAATTAGTCACTCTAGTACGCACGCACGGGTGAGCCGTTGACACTTTACAGATGGCGCAGCAATCGAGTCATGCACTCAACCACGAGCGCACTGCCTTTACGTGAGCATAAGTCAGCAGCGATCAGTGAGACATTTATGTTTCAAGCGGACATTTTATGTAAACATGGGTAAGGATGTGACAGGGTGGCACTAACAGGCAATTGTTGTTGCCATTCCCATGGTCATACTGTGTGTGAGGTTGCTGGGTTTGTTTTTGTTTCGCAGTGGACTCTTCACCGTGGCTACAAGCATGGTGTAACACAAGTGGCCACGAAACATGATGTTAGAATCATAGTCGGAATAAGATCCTGACAGAAAGACCGGAGACGCGTTTCACGTCTTGTGAATCAAACTCCATTCCAAACCCGACAGGAGTTTCTGAGGGAAGTTAATAAAGATCCATCCAAACTGTTAGCGAGAGAACATCTCGATGGGAGCTGCAAGCAATGAGCATTTGGGACCGGTCGTGTCGAAAGAGGCAATTGCTGACACAGGCACATAGAGACGACAACAACGAAGTTCATTGGGCTGGAAGATTATGTACTGTTGGTGGAATCACACGATCAGATCCTCAGCGAATTGGTTAGCGTAGATGCGACGTACCCGCACAATCGGAGCGACATTAGGTGGTATTAAATGATGCGTGTAGTTATTTCTCTAGTGACATATTCAACTGCGTTACATGCATTCCATTAAGTTGACAGCACCAGAAATTAAACTGCAAATCTTGCATACAGTGGCTTTTTGACGCTTACAGCGTCACATTCGCTGAAATTTTCGAAAGATTCGTTTGTAAGGGTTTTCCTTTATCTCCAATTACATGGTAACAATAACCTTTGTAGCACCTCCAAATGCGCAACTTTAGCTCCGCAAAGATGTAATTCAATATGACATCTGTCTGGTTTCCTAATTTCAACCAGTCACAGCCCAAGTAATTGTCAGTTATTAAAAACCGTTAATAACATTTGTTCTTGATAAATTAACTTTAAACCCTATATATTAATTCTCTGGATTACCGTTTAGCTCATCTCTTGTCAGTTTCAGAGCCAAAGTTCGTATACCTTACGGTGTCTGACGTGTGATGTTGGAATTGTTTGTCTTTATACCTTAAAATAATAAATCACTTTACCAGTTTTGTTTCTTTCTCGTGCGTAGCACGATGCGTTGAGAGAACTTATTCTCATTTTCAGCTGCCAATATTTACAGTTGTATTTTATGTGATGTCAGCATTTATGTTATTCTGCCTCTCTGAGCCTCTCTGGCCCTACAGTCTCGTTTTTACGGTTTCACTGGAATCAGAAAATATAAATCTTATGACTAATATTACAGGCTAATCTTACAGAATAGTTCCTTTTGTCTATGTACTTACAGGTAACGTGCGTCTTTCATTGTAGAAATTAAAACATACCCAAACCATCGCTCACTCTGTTCATTTAAACTTGAAACCAAGATATGGCAGAATGATTTTATGACAGTAAGGTTTACCAATGAGTTCGGATGTCGTCAGAGATGTAACATTTTTTGTGGATTAGGTTATTAACGTCAAGCTGTGATAACTTCTGTAAGTAGCACCACTTACTACTTAAACAGTGACTTATGCTTTATGTTCTATTTTATATTGATATATTGAAAGTACTGAATGTAATGTATGATGGGGTGTACATATTTATGGCAAACCTACATTTATCGCATCTGTAAATTTAGAAAAAGCTTTTGAAAATGCTGATTGGACTATTTGAAATTTTAGGTAACAAATACAGAACACATGAAGGGAAAGATTATTTTAAACTAGTACACAACCCAGACTCCTATTATGAGGGTAGCAGAACATGAAAGGGAAGCAGTAAGTTGAAGGGGAAGAGGCAGGGTCTCGACGTACAATCAGTAAAGGAAACTTTGAAAGGAAATTTAGCTTCGGGGAGAAGAAACAAAAATTCTGAGGTTAGGCCACAATATTTCTGTCGAAGACAGCAAAGGACTTGGAAGAACAGTTGAACGGAATGAATAGTGTCTTGCAAAGAGATTGTGAGATGAACGCCAAAAAGGTAAAATAAGGATAATATAAAGTAGTGGAATTGAATGAAGTTATGCTGAAGGAAATAGTTTAGGAAATCAGACGCAAAAAGTAGTAAATGAGTATTGCTTTTGGGCAGAAAAATAGCTGATGATGGACGGGGTAGAGAGTATGAAAAGTGCATACTGATAATAGAAAAGAATTTCTAAAAAAAAATTGATTTTGTAATTGCCTAATATACACTCCTGGAAATTGAAATAAGAACACCGTGAATTCATTGTCCCAGGAAGGGGAAACTTTATTGACACATTCCTGGGGTCAGATACATCACATGATCACACTGACAGAACCACAGGCACATAGACACAGGCAACAGAGCATGCACAATGTCGGCACTAGTACAGTGTATATCCACCTTTCGCAGCAATGCAGGCTGCTATTCTCCCATGGAGACGATCGTAGAGATGCTGGATGTAGTCCTGTGGAACGGCTTGCCATGCCATTTCCACCTGGCGCCTCAGTTGGACCAGCGTTCGTGCTGGACGTGCAGACCGCGTGAGACGACGCTTCATCCAGTCCCAAACATGCTCAATGGGGGACAGATCCGGAGATCTTGCTGGCCAGGGTAGTTGACTTACACCTTCTAGAGCACGTTGGGTGGCACGGGATACATGCGGACGTGCATTGTCCTGTTGGAACAGCAAGTTCCCTTGCCGGTCTAGGAATGGTAGAACGATGGGTTCGATGACGGTTTGGATGTACCGTGCACTATTCAGTGTCCCCTCGACGATCACCAGTGGTGTACGGCCAGTGTAGGAGATCGCTCCCCACACCATGATGCCGGGTGTTGGCCCTGTGTGCCTCGGTCGTATGCAGTCCTGATTGTGGCGCTCACCTGCACGGCGCCAAACACGCATACGACCATCATTGGCACCAAGGCAGAAGCGACTCTCATCGCTGAAGACGACACGTCTCCATTCGTCCCTCCATTCACGCCTGTCGCGACACCACTGGAGGCGGGCTGCACGATGTTGGGGCGTGAGCGGAAGACGGCCGAACGGTGTGCGGGACCGTAGCCCAGCTTCATGGAGACGGTTGCGAATGGTCCTCGCCGATACCCCAGGAGCAACAGTGTCCCTAATTTGCTGGGAAGTGGCGGTGCGGTCCCCTACGGCACTGCGTAGGATCCTACGGTCTTGGCGTGCATCCGTGCGTCGCTGCGGTCCGGTCCCAGGTCGACGGGCACGTGCACCTTCCGCCGACCACTGACGACAACATCGATGTACTGTGGAGACCTCACGCCCCACGTGTTGAGCAATTCGGCGGTACGTCCACCCGGCCTCCCGCATGCCCACTATACGCCCTCGCTCAAAGTCCGTCAACTGCACATACGGTTCACGTGCACGCTGTCGCGGCATGCTACCAGTGTTAAAGACTGCGATGGAGCTCCGTATGCCACGGCAAACTGGCTGACACTGACGGCGGCGGTGCACAAATGCTGCGCAGCTAGCACCATTCGACGGCCAACACCGCGGTTCCTGGTGTGTCCGCTGTGCCGTGCGTGTGATCATTGCTTGTACAGCCCTCTCGCAGTGTCCGGAGCAAGTATGGTGGGTCTGACACACCGGTGTCAATGTGTTCTTTTTTCCATTTCCAGGAGTGTAGTTTTGCCGTTAAGGAATTCTTTTCCAAAGCCATTTGTCTGGAGTACTGGCTTGTGTGGAACTGAAACGTGGAGATAAGTAGTTCAGGAAAGAAGAGGATCTAAGCTTTTGAAATATGGTGCTGAAGAAGAATGCGTACCATTAAATGAGTAGATCGAATAAATGTGAGGAGGTACGAAATCGAAGAAAGGAAAAAATGAGTTTATGGGATAACTGCACTAAAGGAAAGACTCCGCTGATCGACCTCATACTAATGGGTCGAGGTATTGTCAGTTCGGTAATGGAGGAATTGTAGAGTGAGATCAAGAAATAACTACCGTTAACAGGTTCGAATAGATGTGGTCGCGAAAGTTGCTCAGAGGTGAAAAGCTTTGCACGTTATCAACTAGGGTGGCAAGATGCATCAGAACAATCTTCGTACTGGAGATCACAACCACCAACAACGATATTTTAATAAAATAATTTATTATCGTAATATTTAAAAAATTAAAATTTAATTTTCTGTTTAAGTAGTGAACGTTTATGCCACGTTAGCAGCGAGGATGACAACAAGCTTTATTTGGTGGTGGGGAAAGAAGACAAAGACAGTAATGCACTAAAAACCCTCCCTCCACCTGAATTGATTCCTGTATCCTTGTCTGCGTGATGTGGTGGTGCGTTCCCCCTCCCCCCCCCCCAAAAAAATAAATTATCCAATCCAATCTACATTGTCCAGTCACATTAATGTGACCACCCGTCAAAAGCGCGAGTAATAGCCTTTTGCAGCGCGGATGTGCAGGAATAGACTCAGTGAAGTTCTAGGAGGTGGCAGCATGGATTTGGATTCATTCCCGCTGCACTGCCGTGACCAGTTGCGCTAAAATTCTCCATTGAGAATCCGTTGCGCGAACAGCCTCAACGATGTGATCCCCCAGATTCTCGATTGAGTTCAAATCCGCGCAGATTGGTGGACAGGGGAGTTCGGCAAACTCATCCTGGTGCTCTTCGAAACACGCACGTACACTGCAAGTTGTGTCACACTTTGAATTGTCCTCCTGGTAGATGCCATCGTGCCGAGGAAGAAACAAATTGTATTTTGAGGGTAGAAATGGTCCCCAAAGACTGATGCATTCTTATGTTGGTACGTTGTGCCTTCCAGAATGATGAGATCATCCAGGGAATGCCACGAAAAAATTCCCCAGGCCATTATGTTCACTGTTCTGGCCTGGACCACTCCGGCGATTGTTGCAGGGGCCGTCCAGTTGCTGTAAGAGGTGCATTCAAGTTCTAAGGCCTCCGATTTTTTTTTCTAATTAACTACTTACCCGAAATCGATGAAACTGGCGTTACTTCTCGACGTAATCGCCCTGCAGACGTACACATTTTTCACAACGCTGACGCCATGATTCCATGGCAGCGGCGAAGGCTTCTTTAGGAGTCTGTTTTGACCACTGAAAAATCGCTGAGGCAATAGCAGCACGGCTGGTGAATGTGTGGCCACGGAGAGTGTCTTTCATTGTTGGAAAAAGCCAAAAGTCACTAGGAGCCAGGTCAGGTGAGTAGGGAGCATGAGGAATCACTTCAAAGTTGTTATCACGAAGAAACTGTTGCGTAACGTTAGCTCGATGTGCAGGTGCTTTGTCTTGGTGAAACAGCACATGCGCAGCCCTTCCCGGACGTTTTTGTTGCAGTGCAGGAAGGAATTTGTTCTTCAAAACATTTTCGTAGGATGCACCTGTTACCGTAGTGCCCTTTGGAACGCAACTGGTAAGGATTACGCCCTCGCTGTCCCAGAACATGGACACCATCATTTTTTCAGCACTGGCGGTTACCCGAAATTTTTTTGGTGGCGGTGAATCTGTGTGCTTCCATTGAGCTGACTGGCGCTTTGTTTCTGGATTGAAAAATGGCATCCACGTCTCATCCATTGTCACAACCGACAAAAAGAAAGTCCCATTCATGCTGTCGTTGCGTGTCAACATTGCTTGGCAACATGCCGCATGGGCAGCCATGTGGTCGTCCATCAGCATTCGTGGCACCCACCTGGATGACACTTTTCGCATTTTCAGGTCGTCATGCAGGATTGTGTGCACAGAACCCACAGAAATGCCAACTCTAGAGGCGATCTGTTCAACAGTCATTCGGCGATCCCCCAAAACAATTCTCTCCACTTTCTCGATCATGTCGTCAGACCGGCTTGTGCGAGCCCGAGGTTGTTTCGGTTTGTTGTCACACGATGTTCTGCCTTCATTAAACTGTCGCACCCACGAACGCACTTTCGACAAATCCATAACGCCATCACCACATGTTCCTTCAACTGTCGATGAATTTCAATTGATTTCACACCACTCAAATTCAGAAAACGAATGATTGCACGCTGTTCAAGTAAGGAGAACGGCGCCATTTCAAGTATTTAAAACAGTTCTAATTCTCACCGCTGGCGGTAAAATTCCATCTGCCGTACGGTGCTGCCATCTCTGGGACGTATTGACAATGAACGCGGCCTCATTTTAAAACAATGCGCATGTTTCTCTCTCTTTCCAGTCCGGAGAAAAACAATCGGAGGCCTTAGAACTTGAATGCACCTCGCACTGGCGTACAAATTCCAGCCTTCGCTCGCTAACGCTCGCAGAACGCTCGTTGACGAGACACTATTGGTGCCCCCTGGGTTAATCTGTGCGGCCAGTTTGCTCAGTGGTTGCACGTCTATTTGCCTATATACATCGTTCAGCCATGTAATCTACTGCCCGCGGTACACCACAGTTGCGTCAGCGCCGGTTTTGAATTACGTCAGTTTGCGATGGACGGTATATTTTATCCATGGTGGCATGCGAACAGTTTACAATCTCAGCCTTTTGGGAAATGCTTCTACCCTTGGCCCAGAAACTAATGCTCGTGCCTTTTTGTAGAAATCGCTCCGGTTCCGCATTACGACAACGACTCTACCGTTTACCGCATCCCCAGACACACTTTATACAGGGTGTTACAAAAAGGTACGGCCAAACTTTCAGGAAACATTCCTCACACACAAATAAAGAAAAGATGTTATGTGGACATGTGCCCGGAAACGCTTAATTTCCATGTTAGGGCTCATTTTAATTTCATCAGTATGTTCTTCCACCTACGCTCAATGGAGCACGTTATCATGATTTCATACGGGATACTCTACCTGTGCTGCTAGAACATGTGTCTTTACAAGTACGACACAACATGTGGTTCATGCACGATGGAGCTCCTGCACATTTCAGTCGAACTGTTCGTACGCTTCTCAACAATAGATTCGGTGACCGATGGATTGGTAGAGGCGGACCAATTCCATGGCCTCCACGCTCTCCTGAGCTCAACCCTCTTGACTTTCATTTATGAGGGCATTTGAAAGCTCTTGTCTACGCAACCCCGGTACCAAATGTAGAGACTCTCCGTGCTCGTATTGTGGACGGCTGTGATACAATACGCCATTCTCCAGGGCTGCATCAGCGCATCAGGGATTCCATGCGACGGAGGGTGGATGCATGTATCCTCGCTAACGGAGGACATTTTGAACATTTCCTGTAACAAAGTGTTTGAAGTCACGCTGGTACGTTCTGTTGCTGTGTGTTTCCATTCCGTGATTAATATGATTTGAAGAGAAGTAATAAAATTAGTTCTAACATGGAAGGTAAGCGTTTCCGGACACATGTCCACATAACATATTTTCTTTCTTTGTGTGTGAGGAATGTTTCCCGAAAGTTTGGCCGTACCTTTTTGTAACACCCTGTATACTCTCTCCACTGCTATGGCTGCCGTCTGATAGTGCTTATCGCACGTTGACGTCGAACCTAGGCCGTGGTCACATTACTGTGACTGGAATGTGCAAATTCATATGACAAAGCAGCACCTGCCCGCCTCTAGCCTGTACATATAGCGACCTAATATCGGAACTACGGCCACGCGTCTCACTGCAGCTGGTAGTTAAGTACAAAAACTCGAACCTTTTATTTTACAGCTGTTAGAAGTATTTCCTTTTACCGAATTATTTCCAGGCGGTATGCTACTGGTATGCATAGGCAGTGGCGGCTGCTATGTATGAGCACAAGCGCACGTGATGACCCTAACTTTTGTCAGCTTGCGGATTTACTAGCGATTTTTCTTTGAATGCTGTTAAACGTAATGTAGCGGCAAGTTGATACACACGGCACTAAATCTGTAGCGCTATGCTACATATTACTCCTCTAGATTCCGTGAAAGCTGGAATCTGGGTCGCGAGCACACCTTAAGTTGTGCATATTTCAAGGAGTTTTTGCGCATACGAAACTGGCGTGGCGCAATTGCCTTATGGGCCGAATACATATAGATCTCATAAACAGGGTGCACGGTTCATGGGTTTACGTTAATCCTACGAAATCGTAGCACGATGCAGCAGATTTTTATCCCAGTTCCCTCGGCACAAATCCCGCTAGACGGTAGCACATTCCTCAGATACGGCAGTTCACTTGCTATATAGTAAAATTAGATCGGGCATCAGTGTATGTTATAATTACACAGATAGAAAGACCTATTTTGTGGGATTTTGAGTGAGATACAGTATATTCAGTTGTGGATTTTATAATACAGTAATCAATTGGAAGCGCTTAGAACCATAAAGCACATCATCGTAGACTGTGAAACTGTAGCGTTTAGTCGTCCTGACATCTGTTGATCTTATGGTGAGCCAGCTTTATCTTTACTGTAGGCTCACATTGTATCTACATATGAATATCCACGAAAAGTTAACTCACTTTTTTCCTGATTTTACTTAAATGTGTGCTTCTGCCTCTTATGGCTCTCAGCGCCTCATTTGTATTCTAGTCAAGTGGTCTTGTTGGTAGATAGTACTACATGAATTTAATAATTTCCGCAGATGGCAGTTTGTGTTTGGAGTTGGTTGTTTATTGTGCAGGAATCGGCTTTCCTGTGCCTTGTCAATATGAACTCTGTCGAATCTGTTTTAAGTGCTAACAGAAAACAAAGTTACCAGGAAAAGTCAGCCGCAAAGCCGTTAGGGCGTCCCAGACCAGATCCGTTGTGTGACGAAGTAACTAAATCAAAGAAGCGTGACTACAAACGAACAATTAACAAATAACTGTATAATAAGGGTCTATTTTTGTGTGGGTGCAATGTAAGAATGTCTGATTTTCAGCCCTGAAATTAATTCGTTAAATAATACCTGTATTAGAGATCTTGTACATTTGTCCGAAAAATTAGAAAAGCACTTACACGAAAAAGCTAAACAGAGCGTAGTGAAACCTTAAATATTATTTCGTTCTTGCCATAAACTGTACTTAATTATGTACAAAAAAAAATCCATAAAAACATTTTTTTCTTTTTCGCATAAGTTATAGATATTAGCATTGGAAGGCAGCGTGGAGGGTAAAAACCGTAGAGGGAGACCAAGAGATGAATACATTAAGCAGATTCAGAATGATGTAGGTTGCAGTAAGTACTGGGAGATGAAGAAGCTTGCACAGGATAGAGTAGCATGGAGAGCTGCATCAAACCAGTCTCAGGACTGAAGACAACAACAACAACATTGATATTATTATTATTACTCTTATTACCTTCTTTCCTTTCTCAGACCTTAGGTCTGGTTAAAAATGGAAAGTGACGCGGACCTTGATCAAGCGTGACTTCCTTTTAACTGTACGGTATATGTTACATTGCATTTAGGAACTTTCGGGTAATTGAACATGTATTAATAATTACAGATTTCTGTAGTTATATATACATGTTTGGATGTAGGTGTATTGCGTTGATGTACTGGTGGATATTAAGTGGTATGACTCCTGTAGTTGAAAGTATAATTGGTATAATGTCAACTTTATCGTGATGCCACATGTTCTTGACTTCCTCAGCCAGTTGGATGTATTTTTCAATTTTTTCACCTCTTTTCTTCTGTATATTTGCTGTGTTGGGTATGGATATTTCGATTAGTTGTGTTAATTTCTTCTTTTTATTGGTGAGTATGATGTCAGGTTTGATATGTGGTGTTGTTTTATCTGTTATAATGGTTCTGTTCCAGTATAATTTGTATTCATCAATCTCTAGTACATTTTGTGGTGCATACTTGTATGTGGGAACATGTTGTTTTATTACTTTATGTTGTATGGCAAGTTGTTGATGTATTATTTTTGCTACATTGTCATGTCTTCTGGGTTATTCTGTATTTGCTACTATTGTACATCCGCTTGTGATGTGATCTACTGTTTCTATTTGTTGTTTGCAAAGTCTGCATTCATCTGTTGTGGTATTGGGATCTTTAATAATATGCTTGCTGTAATATCTGGTGTTTATTGTTTCATCCTGTATTGCAATCATGAATCCTTCCGTCTCACTGTATATATTGCCTTTTCTTAGCCATGTGTTGTATGCGTCTTGATCAATGTGTGGCTGTGTTAGGCGATACGGGTGCTTGCCAATTTACTTTCTTTGTATCTGTTGATGTTATGTGATCAAAAGGGCTGTAGAAGGGTTATGAAATTGCAATGGTGTAGCCGATGTATTTATATGAGTGATTGCTTTGTGTATTTTGCTAGTTTCTCCTCGTTCTAGAAAGAATTTTCTTAAATTGTCTACCTGTCCATAATGTAGGTTTTTTATGACGATAAATCCCCTTCCTCCTTCCTTTCTGCTTAATGTGAATCTTTCTGTTGCTGAATGTATGTGATGTATTCTATATTTGTGGCATTGTGATCGTGTAAGTGTATTGAGTGCTTCTAGGTCTGTGTTACTCCATTTCACTACTCCAAATGAGTAGGTCAATATTGGTATAGCGTAAGTATTTATAGCTGTTGTCTTGTTTCTTGCTGTCAATTCTGTTTTCAGTATTTTTGTTAGTCTTTGCCTATATTGTTCTTTTAGTTCTTCTTTAATATTTGTATTATCTATTCCTATTTTTTGTCTGTATCCTAGATATTTATAGGCATCTGTTTTTTCCATTGCTTCTATGCAGTCGCTGTGGTTATCCAATATGTAATCTTCTTGTTTAGTGTGATTTCCCTTGACTATGCTATTTTTCTTACATTTGTCTGTTCCAAAAGCCATATTTATATCATTGCTGAATACTTCTGTTATCTTTAGTAAGTGGTTGAGTTGTTGATTTGTTGCTGCCAGTAGTTTTAGATCATCCATGTATAGCAAATGTGTGATTTTGTGTGGGTATGTTCCAGTAATATTGTATCGGAAATTTGTATTATTTAGCATGTTGGGTTCAGAGCAAGGCAGAACCATAAAGGACTTAATGAGTCTCCTTGGTATAATCCACGCTTAATCTGTATTGGCTGTGATGTGATATTATTTGAATTTGTTTGGATATGAAGTGTGGTTTTCCAATTTTTCATTACTATGTTTAGGAACTGTATTAATTTAGTATCTACTTTGTATATTTCCAATATCTGTAGTAACCATGAGTGGTGTACACAATCAAAAGCTTTTTGGTAATCAATGTATGCGTAGTGCAGCGACCTTTGTTTAGTTTTAGCTTGATATGTCACCTCTGTTCAAAATGGTTCAAATGGCTCTGAGCACTATGGGACTTAACAGCTGAGGTCATCAGTCCCCTAGAACTCAGAACTACTTAAACCTAACTAACCTAAGGACATCACACACATCCATGTCCGAGGCAGGATTCGAACCTGCGACCGTAGCGGTCGCGCGGTGCCAGACTGAAGCGCCTAGAAGCGCTCGGCCACTACGGCCGACCGTCACCTCTGTATCTATTATCAGTTGCTCTTTACATCCTCGTGCTCCTTTGCAGCAGCCTTTTTGTTCTTCATTTATAATTTTGTTTTGTGTTGTATGTGTCATTAATTTCTGTGTAATAACTGAAGTTAACATTTTGTAAATTGTTGGTAGGCATGTTATGGGGCGATATTTTGCTGGGTTTGCTGTGTCTGCTTGATCTTTAGGTTTCAGATAAGTTATTCCATGTGTAAGTGTATCAGGGACTGTGTATGGGTCTACAATGTAACTGTTAAATAATTCAGTTAGATGTGAATGTGTTGAGGTGAACTTCTTTAGCCAGAAATTTGCTATTTTATCATTGCCAGGGGCTTTCCAATTGTGTGTAGAATTAATTGGTCTGGTGACTTCATGTTGCAAAATTATCACTTCAGGCATTTGTGGTATCATCTTGTATGTGTCTGTTTCTGCTTGTATCCACTGTGCATGCCTGTTATGTTGTACCGGGGTTTGACCACATGTTGCTCCTGAAGTGTTACATGTCTGTTATGTTTGCTGGATTGTCTATTTTAATGTGTGTGTTATCTATTGTCTGGTAAAATTTCTTTTGGTTGGTGTGGAATGTTTGGTTTTGTTTCCTTCTATTTTCACTTTTTTTGTATCTTCTAAGTCGTTTGGCCAATGCTTGTAATTTCTGCTTCTTTTCATCTAATTGTTCTATCGCTTCTTGTTGTGAGATTTTATCTAACCGTTTTCGTTTTTTGTGTGATATTTCATTTCTGATAAATTGTGTTAGCTGTCCGATGTCTTTCCTCAGTTTTCTATTCTGATCTGTAGCCCGTGTTGCCATGCTGGTTTTGTGGGTTTCTTCTGTGTGTTGGTTGGTTCTGATCTCTGCCTAGTATGTATATTTAGTGTAGTGAGTGCTCCTACATAAACCAGTAGTTTTAACTCTTCCATAGTTGTCTTTTCATTTATTTTGTTGTGTATGATTGTGTTGATAGTTGTTATTGTTGTTTCAACTTGTGGGTTATTTGGTGGTCTTTGCAAGAATGGTCTAATGTCTGTATTTGTGTTTTTGTATTCTATATATGTCAACTGAAATTTTTCTTCTATATCTAACCTGTGTGTCACTTCATGTTCTATTTGTGCTTGTTCTGGTGGCTGTCTTAAGATTTCGGTTTCCTCTGATTGTTAAATTGATGCATGTTGTTCTTTGTTTGCTCTTGGATGTTTGAGTCCATTACTGTAATTTCTTCTTCTTCTGATTGCACATTATTTTGTTCCAGTATTTGTTGTACTTGTTGTTTGATGTTTTCTATTTCTGACTGGGTTATCCTGTTATTTTTGATTGATCAGCTAGTCGTTGTTGTGTTAAAAAATTTTAATTCTGGGTATCTGGTAATAAATGTTGTGTATACTTGTGATCTGTATCCAGTTTTGTTGGTTCCTAAGTTTGTTGCTTGGTAATAACAGAACATGAGGTGTGGGTTAACTTCATGTGACCATCTCATCATCTGTCTTTGTTTCCCTTCTAGAGTGGTTTCAGGAAGCATATTCTGCAAAACACCTCTATTTGGATTTAAATCATTTTCCGTGTGGCTAGCAGTGTCGTTACCATTGTGGACGGGCATAGGGTTCAAGCGTCGTCCCCGACCATGACAGCGCTTGTCCGAGGCTTCCTTAGTTCTGTCCTGAACCAACTAATCACACTAAAAGGGGGGTTAGCCCTATTAGTGGTTTGTTCTTTTCGTCGCCTTTTACGACTGGCAGGACATACCGAAGGCCTATTCTTTTCCCGGGCCTCCACGGGGTCTATTATTATTATTATTATTATTATTGACAGCCGTTGAAGTTTATAAATATGTTGATGCGTGTAACTGTTTTACAGCAGCTGCTATTAATTTCACACTCTCATATTTATCTGAATTTAAAAGTTTGTAAACGCCCAGAATGTGTACTTACGAGCCGCCACTTGGCATAAGCGTCCGCAAGGGGAGACAAGAGGGCGCACTTTTCCTCCCCTAGAATCTGGGAACAGATCTGTAATTTATTACAAAACTCTAGAAATCATATTTTGCAATTCTAATGACGCGCAGATTTAGCACTGGTGTCTCACGCTGCCGACACACTGGACAGAGCCAGCTGCCCATGCGACCAGCACACACTCCCAACCACGTCCGCGCCAGGGAACAGTGATGACAGACCAATTAGCCCACGGCGGCCCATAAGCTGCCAGTCCTGCTGGCAGCGAGAAGACGCAAATCCGAGAAGGGAACCAAGATGACTTAAAAAAGAGAAGTCTATAGCCCCAACCTATGAAGATCTGAAGGAATAGAGCACGCGCTCGAACTGCCCACAAAGCGGAGCAGATGGCCAATTCGGAACGGGGAAAAATTGTAGCTTTACCAATCGCTTTATAACTTGCGTTTGCTTGGTTATCAGGCTGTTCATGGGTAATTACTCCTTTTCCTTGGCTCTTGGGCCATTTCGGCGCTATTCTGTAGTCAAGGTGGATGTAAAGATTAACGTAACGTTTCCAGTATAGAATCCCCAATCTGTTTGCTGTCATTTCCTCAGATAGTCATCGTATTTATTTTTTGTTGGAGCCTAAAAGCGTTCTCTCTGTCTCCCATATTTAATTTTCAGCGTCAAAATCATTAATAAAGGAACAAAAAATTTTCTCAATATTTTGCAGTTTATTTCCTGGCTCGTAGGTTATCTTGGATGCAACAAATGACGATGTAATTTCATATCATTTAATTAAAAATGTGGCAGGTTAATAATATAAAAATATATGCTTAACACACAACAATATGTTTGCTGTTTGGCTGTCAAAGTAATCCACCTCAAAAACATTGAGTGAGTAACTATCAATCGTTTAAGATAAAATAAGTTTTGAGCACTTCCTGAATAATTTAGCTCTTAGGTTATCATATGTTCTCAAACCCACCAAATAGGATAGTGGTGAGTTTTGCACCTAAACCAGTGGTTCTCAACCTTTCTTAGACCACAACCCCTGAATGCAATTAGACAGTAGCAAGTACCCCTCGCCCCATCCCCCCTACATTATCACGAACAGTGGTACCTAACTGAACTGCTGAACATTAGAATGAATGACTTTTCTCGGAACACTTTTATTTTTGTGTATGTATGTGTGTGTGTGTGTGTGTGTGTGTGTGTGTGTGTGTGTGTGTGTGTGTTAGAATAAATGATGAAGGAGTTTTCAAGGTGCATCGCAAGTGCTACCCATGACTCTTTCTCAGATAAGAAAGCTAACTATCCATCCACAGTAATTTTAGATGTTTGTTACAAAACATACATCCCTTGCATTACTCCTCTCCATTCCGGCACTTGCTTGTCCAGCATACTGCAACCCCATTCAAAATCAACTAAGTTAAAATCTGTGCATTGTGCTTGCTATTCATAAATCACTTAATTGCTGCGCTCCTTACTTCTGAAATGTCCGCCCCCGATAGCTGAGTGGTCAACGCGACAGAATGTCAATCCTAAGGTCCCAGGTTCGATTCCCGGCTGGGTTGGAGATTTTCTCCGCTCAGGGACTGGGTGTTGTGTTATCCTAATCATCATCATTTCATCCCCATCATCGCGCGAGTCGCCGAAGTGGCGTCAAATCGAAAGACTTGCACCCGGAGAACGGTGTACCCGACGGGAGGCCCTAGTCACACGACAATTTTATTTTACTTCTGAAATGGCAGAAATCGGAAGACTTCACGCTATTAATGCTTTGTATCTAACTACAGCCACTAATAGTAATAGTATTAATAACAATATGATAGCATATACATCACTATAGAATCCCTAATGTAGTACTGCTGTGTAGTGAAGTCAATTAATTCATTTATTTGTCTGGATGCCAGTAGTGTAGCAATTTCTGGACTGCTGCAGGTACCGTCTACAACTTTCTTGAGATATTTAGCATTTGTTAGGTTTATTTCTCACTTATCATAGATGTACGGGACTAAGCACAACATATGTGTGTAGTGGGTCGACTATGTGAGGAACCTATAACCTGAACTGTGACCTTTCTGACAGGAAATCACAAATCCAGTCACATAACTGAGACGATATTCCATAAGCACGCAATTTCACTTCAAGCCGCTTGTGTGGTGCAGTGTCAAAAGCCTTCCGGAAATACACAAATACCGAATCGATCTGAAATCCCTTGTCAATAGCACTCAACACTTCATGCGAATAAAGAGCTAGTTATTTTTCACAATAACGATGTTTTCTAAACCCATGTTGACTGTGTGTCAATAGACCGTTTTCTTCGAGGCAATTCATAATGTTCGAAATTAACATATGTTCCAAAATCCTGCTGCATATTGTCATTAACGATATGGGCCTTTAATCAACTACCTTTCTTGAATACAGGTGTGACCTGTGCAACTTTCCAGTAATTGGTTACGGGTCTTTCGCCGAGCGAACATTTGTATATGATTGTTAAGTATGGAGCTAATGCATCAGCATACTCTGAAAGGAACCTAATTTTTATACAGTCTAGGCCAGAAGACTTGCTTTTATTAAGTGATTTAAGTTGCTTCACTACTCCTAGGGTCGGCCGGAGTGGCCGTGCGGTTCTAGGCGCTTCAGTCTGGAACTGCATGACTGCTACGGTCGCGGGTTCGAATCCTGCCTCGGGCATGGATATGTGTGATGTCCTTAGGTTAGTTAGGTTTAAGTAGTTCTAAGTTTTACGGGACTGATGACCTCAGATGTTAAGTCCCATAGTGCTCAGAGCAATATTGAAGTACTCCTAAGATATTTAATTCTACGTCACTCACGTTAACAGCTGATCTTGATTCGAATTCTGAAATATTTACTTCATCTTCTTTTGTGAAGGCATTTCGGAGGGCTGTGTTTATTAACTCTGCTTTGAAAGCACTGTCTTCGATAGTATCTCCACTGCTATCGTGCACAGAAAACACTGATTGTTTATTGCCGATAACATACTTCACATACGTCCAGAATTCCTTTGTCTCGAATCAAGGCAGAAAATCCAAAGTTTCATTATGGAAACTGATATAAGCATCTCGCATTGAAGCCGCTCTAAATTTCGAGCATCTGTAAAAGATCGCCAATCTTGGGGATTTGCATCTGTTTAAATTTGGCATGTTTGTTTCGTTGTTTCTGCAACAGTGTTCTGACCAGTTTTGTTTACCAAGGAGGATCAGCTCCGTCGCTTGTTAATTTATTTGGTATAAATCTTTCGACTGCTGCCGATACTATTTCTCTTAATTCAAGCCACATCTGGTCTACACTTATATTATTAACTTGGAAGGAGTGTAGATTGTCTCTCAGGAAGGCGTCAAGTAAATTTTTATCTGCTTTATTGAATAGGTATATTTTTCGTCTATTTTAGGAGGATTTGGGGTTACCATATTCAATCTCGCTACAACAACCCTGTGTTCACTAATCCCTGTATCGGGTTTGATGCTCGTCATTAACTCAGGATTATTTGTTCCTAAGAGGTCAAGTGTGTTTTCACAACCGTTTACTATTCGAGTTGTTTCATGAACTAACTTCTCGAAATAATTTTCAGAGAATGCGTTTAGCACAATTTCGGATGATGTTTTATGCGTAGCTCCGGAATTAAACATGGATATTCACCAACATATCGAGGGTAAATTATAGTTACCATCAACTATAATCGTATGAGTCGGGTATGTGTTTGAAATCAAACTCAAGTTTTCTTTGAACCTGTCAGCAACTGTATCATCTGAATTTGGAGGTCGGTAAAAGGATCCAATTATTATTTTATCCCGGTTGTCAACAATGACCTCTGCCCGTACTAACTCACAGGAAGTATCTACTTCAATTTCGGGACAAGATAAACTACTTCTAACAGCAACAAACACGCCAACGCCAACCGTGTTTAGCCTATCCTTTCGGAACACCGTTAGGTTCTTCGCAAAAATTTCGGCTGAGCTTATTTCCGGCTTTCGTCAGTTTTCAGTGCCTATAACGATTTGAGCGTCAGTGCTCTCTATTAGCGCTTGGAACTCTGGTACTTTCCTAACACAGCTACGACAATTTACAACTGCTGTACCGATGGTTCCTGTATCTACGTTTTTCCTGTGTTTAGCCTACACTATTTGTGACTGAAGCCCTTCTTGTGTTTTCCCTAGACCCTCTAACCTAAAAAACCGCCCAGTCCACGCCACACAGCCCCTGCTACCCGCGTAACCGCCTCCTGCATATAGTGGACACCTGACCTATTCAGCGGAACCCGAAACCCAACCACCCTTTGGAGCAAGTCGAGGAATCTGCGGCCTACACGGCCGCAGAATCGTCTGAGCCTCTGATTCAGACCCTCCACTCGGCTCTGTACCAGAGCTCCGCAATCGATCCTGTCGACTATGCTGCAAATGGTCAGCTTTGGTTTCATCTTGCAAGCAATACTGGCAGCTTTTACCTCTTCTGTTAGCCGGTCGAAAGCAGAGAGAATCTCTTCTGATCCAAATCGACACACATCATTGGTACCGAAGTGAGCAACCACCTGCAGTTGGCTACACCCCCG
This sequence comes from Schistocerca nitens, assembly GCF_023898315.1. NCBI lineage: Eukaryota > Metazoa > Arthropoda > Insecta > Orthoptera > Acrididae > Schistocerca > Schistocerca nitens. Next base: position 180,231,243 of record NC_064622.1, on the reverse strand, counting down.
TGCACTTCATGGCATCCGGGAGGACCCGTTCCACATGTGGAATGTCTCCACCAGGTATGCACACGGAGTGCACATTGGTTTTTTCTTTCCCTTTTGTTCACTGCCATGTCTTCGTAGACATTCTGCGATACTCCGGTTGTCCGCCCAAAAGAAACTCAATGACAGACCACATTCTGAAGTTATATATAGTGCCAATGAAACTTCATGAAACTATAGGGCTCGAAGCGAGAATATTGCACGATATCCCACAACAAATTCCGCAGTTTTTCAATCGAAATCGGCTGGGAAAAATATGTGTTGCATTACTTGTTGAACGCCTCTCGTATCTTAGATCTCTTTATATACTATGTACGCAGTTAAGACATACTTCGCCGGTTGTACACTATCATATACTGTGAAAACGAAGAATGCCTTTGGCCGTGTAACGTATGATACTTGCAAATGGACTGACTTTTTTTAATACCCAAACAGTTTTAACTATGTTGAAAATAGAAATTTGTATTAGTTTCCAGTAACTTCTGTTTCAAAATGTATTTAATTTCTTACTGGTTTTTAATAATATTTCTGCTTAATTTGCTTTCACATATTGATTATTGGTGCGTAGCAGAATAACGGTACGACAGATAGAAGATTAAACACACAATTGACAAGTTTTTCTCGATGACAACGCTTTTAAATTTCAAAAGATTATTTGTTCCTAAGTACACATTTTGCCCATAAAAAGCGGATGCCATGATTTAAAATGGGAATAAGAAAAGGTGTTAAATTTCTATTACAGGACTGACTTCAGGCGAAAGTCTGAAAAGTGTTCCCAATTGCAACACTCTCCGCGACATTAAAAATAAGAGTTTTAGGATCTTGCCCCGCCTTGGATAAATTACTTAGGGAACTCTGGCTGACAATATTGCGCCAAGTTTAATTTGTTAATTCCTATGAAAGCAGGACTCAACTTTTAATAGTTACAAAATGTTTTATAGACGCGAAAATATTTTGAATAAAAGTCACGTAAAGTAATTATTCTACGCGTGTTTTCATTTGAATATAATAATTTGCAAATTGGAAACAAAAATACATCATCCAGTTGCCTTGCTTTGTCAGCCGGCTCGCAGCTATGGATAATTATGTTGCTGGGCTTCACAATGAAGCGCCGTTACCTTCAATCACATTTTATATCGTTGGACCTTAATTTTACGGAAAACTTTATCTGGCAATAACAGCGGTATAATTAAAACAGCAAACATAGTTCCTCTGAATCAGTGCTAATTTAAGTTTATACAGGGTGGTCCAAAAGTCCGGAAACACCCTCATAAAATCCAAATGGAGTAGCAAACAAGGAAACAGAGTCCCTACACACGAGAAACGGGAAGGGGGAAACTTTATAGGCTAATCCACCAACATGGCGGCCATCTTGAAAGCCGCCATCTTGGATTCAACTCCAAAATTTCAAATGGGAATGTGGTCATGTGACATATCAAACAGATAGAGAATTTCACCAGAAAAACAATGCCGTTGTTATTTTAAACATAGCTTTATTCATTCTCGGGTTATAGCCAATTACGTGTGGCAGCGGTGGGGCGCTAGGCAGCATGTGTGTTATGTGCCGAAGAGACATTATGCTGATGTTACACAGTCCCGAGAGACCACCAACGTGGTGGCCACTCCACAGCACCTCTACGACCAATCCACTTTTGAGGGAACTGCACATCCAGGTATGTTCGCAAATTGTGCCCATAATGTGGTGGGGCTCCTTCATGGTGGAAGCATTCCGAAAATGTCCCGTCGTCCGTTAACAATGAGGGAAACACTCCTTCCTACAATAACCTCAGATAACCGTTGGCTGTTAACGTACCATCAATAAATAAAAATGGTCTAACGACTCTGGTACCCCACACACCACACCAGACCATCATTTTTTGTGAGTCGACCGTTTTGGAAGAATCAATCCGGTGCCAATTTGTGTCGGACCAGTATCTGTGATTCTGATTGTTCACTTCACCATTGATAAGCCAAATGGCTTCATCACTGATCAGCACCTGATAGGGGAAACGTGGGTGTATCTGCAGCTGCTGTGTCACCCATTCTGCGAACTGTACCCGACGGTCTGGTTCATCCTCGTTCAGGTGCTGGAGCAGCTGAATTTTGTACGGGTGCCATTTGTACTGCGATAAAATTCGCAGTATGGAGGTACGGCTAACCCCACATTCTTGTGACAGGCGACGAGTACTCCGTTGCGGACTCCTGCTAAATGATGCCAACACGCTCACTGTTGTTGCTTCATTGGTGGCGGATTTTGGTCTTCCAGCCTTATGTTTGTCTTCAACAGAACCCGTTGCTCGGAATTTGGCCAAAAGCTTGGCAACTGCGCTGTGAATGATGGGCTGTCTGGTTGGGTGACGACTGTTGAAATCCTCAGCAATGACCCGAATGATTTCAATGCATTCTTCATAAGTTAAGGACATTTTGTAACCTGTAAATAAGGACACAATGACTAAAACGTTAGCATGAGTAAAAGATACCTAACAGTTAAACACATGTAACATATCAGGCATGGGATAGTCACTTTGCACCGTTTCAGACTCCATTTTATGACTTCTCAGTGCGTAGTACTCACGCTGCCGAGCGTCGCACTGCTGCCGCAAGTAATTGGCTATAACTCGAGAATGAATAAAGCTATGTTTAAAATAACAATGGCATTGTTTTTCTGGTGAAATTCTCTATCTGTTTGATATGTCACATGACCACATTCCCATTTGAAATTTTGGAGTTGAATCCAAGATGGCGGCTTTCAAGATGGCCGCCATGTTGGTGGCATAGCCTATAAAGTTTCCCCCTTCCCGTTCCTCGTGTGTAGGGACTATGTTTCCTTGTTTGCTACTCCATTTGGATTTTATCAGGGTGTTTCCGGACTTTTGGACCACCCTGTATAATGATTTGACAGCATTTTATGTAGGGACAATTTCTTGTATGGACAACTACAATAAATATTTTTTTTATTTTCAAAATTTCTTTAAATGAACATTGTCATAGGAAAGACCTAGGCATACCTATTTACCCTTACTATTGCTTGCTTTCTTCGTAACGTTACTTTTCAATAGCTATTCAGAGCACTGTAATCCATTAAAGAAATTTGAAGGTTCTGTAGGGTTAATATTAAGGAATGGTTTCTTCCCTTGAGAATTTAAATGGCACGGGAGAAAGACGTATCTGTTTCCTTTATATGATAACTCCATTATTGTGGATCAACGTTTATGGTATACCACTGACAGTTTGGACACAGCGTGTAAGTAACTTCATTTACTATGATAAATGGCATGATCGATCTGTCTGAGCCATTATCATTGTATACGGTACTATAATTTGAAATCTGTAAAGCTGAATTACAAAAGAAAAGGTTACCGTCTTGTAAATAGTCTAAGACAGACACGAATTTAGACATCCAACTCTTGTCAACCAGAACTCTCCATTTGTACCAACTGGATTTCGACTTACAAATTACGTAGAAATGCTCGAACTACATTTTCATTTGTCACTTTCCGCATTGCTGTTCCAGGTTCTAGCTGTGCGCGGGACGAACAATTGCTGGTAAGCCCCTGTTCGAGACTGAATCTCCCTTATCTGTTTGCGAGATATACAAGCTGACAAGAAAGGTATTCCATATTTTGAGAGGTGGTAGTATACCCAAACCAAGACTATGTGTTGTCCATCTTCGCTTCAGAAAAATACATCTCTTTTACTGCAAGACTAACAGGACCTTGAATACCACAAACATGTAGATTGGAGGATGGTATGGTCAGTTCCTATTAAATGAATTGCCCGTCCTGCGAGACCAGGTACCACGTAAATAACCGAAGGAGATGTGGTCTATGCATAATGTGATAGTTAGTCACACTATAAGAAATGGTTGTACACATGTAATTATCAAGAGAAATGTCAGTTTATGTCGAATGTTTACCACTACGAGCATATTTGCATGCCTGAACACTTGAGTGACCTATTTTTTGGCTACCTGAGGTTGTATTATTGAGTACAGCTCGGGCGAGCAAAGGAAGTAATTGCAGAGCTGCAGTTATTAGGCCGGCCTCGGTGGTCTAGCGGTTCTGGCGCTGCAGTCCGGAAACGCGGGACTGCTACGGTCGCAGGTTCGAATCCTGCCTCGGGCATGGGTGTGTGTGATGTCCTTAGGTTAGTTAGGTTTAAGTAGTTCTAAGTTCTAGGGGACTTATGACCTAAGATGTTGAGTCCCATAGTGCTTAGAGCCATTTGAACCATTTTTTTTTTTTTTTTTTTTTTTGCAGTTATTAACAGTAGGAGTCCTGTCGTGGAGCGAGAGAGAGACAGAGAGAGAGAGAGAGGAGAGATCTTTATATGAGATTTTCCATGATGTGTAATTTGATCATAGGGAATGATTTTTGATAGGATTGTGTAGAGAGACCGCCCATGGGAAGAAAGGAGGTAACTTATATTGAATTTATTTTGCTGCAAGCACTAGTTAGTAATTATTGTAGTGCAAAGATTTCATTTTGGTTAATAATACCTACGTGTTGATATCCAGAACTATCTATCGCCGGCCGGGATGACCGAGCGGTTCTAGGGGCTACAGTCTGGAACCGCGCGACCGCTACGGTCACAGGTTCGAATCCTGCCTCGGGTATGGGTGTGTGTGATGCCATTAGGTTAGTTAGGTTTAAGTAGTTCCAAGTTCTAGGGGACTGATGACCTCAGAAGTTAAGTCCCATAGTGCTCAGAGCCATTTGAACCATTTGAACTATCTATCAGTCATCGCTTCAGATTTCTAATTTGCTTCCCACACCAAGATTAGTTAAAAGATATTCCATTAGGAGTGCAAAATAGTAAATCTGAGGTAATTTAAATTTTGTTCGAAAGTATTCTTGGTGATGTATGACACTGGTAGGTCATGCTGAGTCATTAAAACCATTTAATCTTATTCCCAAAATACGCTTTTGTATATTTACAAAACATTTAACTGAAACTTATCATCTCTATGACATGAAAAATGTATCTGATCAAATCTGCGCTGTCGCGCCTTGCGCTACTGCGTGGACAGTGAATCATATTTTCAGGAAAGGAACAAAGGTTTAGTTTACAAAAATAGCATAAAATAAAAATAATGTAAGAAGGCAAACTGCCACGCACTAATATCTTTCATCATTTTGGGAGTGAAGAATGAGCAGGGCAGAATTATCCGTCGCAAAGGTCAGAAATAACCGTAGGGCCTAAATAAACATTTTGAGAATTCAGTATATGCCTTTCCACGTCTAAAGTTATCGTCGAAGTTAGCATTCAGACTTACTTTGTTCACATAGATACTCTACACGTGGATGAGCATAGTCTTGTCACATACACTCCTGGAAATTGAAATAAGAACACCGTGAATTCATTGTCCCAGGAAGGGGAAACTTTATTGACACATTCCTGGGGTCAGATACATCACATGATCACACTGACAGAACCACAGGCACATAGACACAGGCAACAGAGCATGCACAATGGCGGCACTAGTACAGTGTATATCCACCTTTCGCAGCAATGCAGGCTGCTATTCTCCCATGGAGACGATCGTAGAGATGCTGGATGTAGTCCTGTGGAACGGCTTGCCATGCCATTTCCACCTGGCGCCTCAGTTGGACCAGCGTTCGTGCTGGACGTGCAGACCGCGTGAGACGACGCTTCATCCAGTCCCAAACATGCTCAATGGGGGACAGATCCGGAGATCTTGCTGGCCAGGGTAGTTGACTTACACCTTCTAGAGCACGTTGGGTGGCACGGGATACATGCGGACGTGCATTGTCCTGTTGGAACAGCATGTTCCCTTGCCGGTCCAGGAATGGTAGAACGATGGGTTCGATGACGGTTTTGATGTACCGTGCACTATTCAGTGTCCCCTCGACGATCACCAGTGGTGTACGGCCAGTGTAGGAGATCGCTCCCCACACCATGATGCCGGGTGTTGGCCCTGTGTGCCTCGGTCGTATGCAGTCCTGATTGTGGCGCTCACCTGCACGGCGCCAAACACGCATACGACCATCATTGGCACCAAGGCAGAAGCGACTCTCATCGCTGAAGACGACACGTCTCCATTCGTCCCTCCATTCACGCCTGTCGCGACACCACTGGAGGCGGGCTGCACGATGTTGGGGCGTGAGCGGAAGACGGCCTAACGGTGTGCGGGACCGTAGCCCAGCTTCATGGAGACGGTTGCGAATGGTCCTCGCCGATACCCCAGGAGCAAAAGTGTCCCTAATTTGCTGGGAAGTGGCGGTGCGGTCCCCTACGGCACTGCGTAGGATCCTACGGTCTTGGCGTGCATCCGTGCGTCGCTGCGGTCCGGTCCCAGGTCGACGGGCACGTGCACCTTCCGCCGACCACTGGCGACAACATCGATGTACTGTGGAGACCTCCCGCCCCACGTGTTGAGCAATTCGGCGGTACGTCCACCCGGCCTCCCGCATGCGCACTATACGCCCTCGCTCAAAGTCCGTCAACTGCACATACGGTTCACGTCCACGCTGTCGCGGCATGCTACCAGTGTTAAAGACTGCGATGGAGCTCCGTATGCCACGGCAAACTGGCTGACACTGACGGCGGCGGTGCACAAATGCTGCGCAGCTAGCGCCATTCGACGGCCAACACCGCGGTTCCTGGTGTGTCCGCTGTGCCGTGCGTGTGATCATTGCTTGTACAGCCCTCTCGCAGTGTCCGGAGCAAGTATGGTGGGTCTGACACACCGGTGTCAATGTGTTCTTTTTTCCATTTCCAGGAGTGTATATAACAGTGGAATACTATACAAAATGTAAACAGTTATCTCAGATTTGTTAAACAGTACTGTCAGATTCAAATTATTTTCAAATTAGTGACTGGCTTAATGAACTTCAAATTTCACTCCCATGTTGCGCAATAGCTCACTTGAAACCGTTTTTGCTTAGCTGAACCTGTCAATCACATTCAGCTAACTCTACTTATCTCTGACATTCATTGTCAGAATTCTTTCACTATTGTACAGTAGATACTAATCACAGGTGTCATGACTTAATTCATCTGTCTGCAAATACAGGAAAGTTAATTCTGTCAATATTCTAAAAAAAGCACACATGCAGCACTAACCTATACACATCTACAATTATAATGGAAACAGTACTTTCCCTAAAGGCAAAAATGCAGATCGTTCATCGACGTCGGCCGGAATTACGTAGACATAGCGTCAGTATTTCGTGGCTAACACATCAGTTTTCATCCAGATACCACTTACCATGGAACATAATATTAGCGTTTTCCATCTTTAAATGCAGACTCAACATACATCCGAGGACATAATTCCTTGGAACTGGAGATACTTAACCGCGCATTCGCATAGATATGTGTATGATGTGACAGTCCGGAACCGCGCGACCGCTACGGTCGCAGATTCGAATCCTGCGTCAGGTATGGATGTGTGTGATGTCCTTAGGTTAGTTAGGTTTAAGTAGTTCTAAGTTCTAGGGGACTGATACCCTCCGATGTTAAGTCTCATAGTGCTCAGAGCCATTTGTACCATTCGAACCATGATCTGACAGCTAACTACTGACCGGTGCTCTACTTCTTTCTCAGTTGGAGCACCTTCTTCCCACCCTCCCATTTTTTCTTTTGCCTTCCCTGTCATACAGGGACTTCCCTTCTGCTATTACTATTCTACTGCTACAATTTTAACTTCGACCCTATACATGTACAGGGTGTACATAAAGTCCGGGAACACTTTCAATTATTTATTGCACAAGAACCAAACATTGTACTGATGTCATACATATTGTATTTTGAAGAGAAACTCTGAACGTTTATTTACTTGCATTCGATATGCGAACCATGAGTGACCTGTAAGACGTCAATACGCCTCTCGTACGCGCTCCACATTCACTTCACTCACAATGGGATGTCCGCTTCTCTTTGCCGGGCACAAGCAACCCGTTGTAACGAATTTGTTGTACCAATGGTAAATGGCCATCCTAGTTGGTGGCTTCTTACCGTACTTGGTTCTAAACATCCGCTGAACAGCTGTTTTTGTGGAACTCCAACACACAGAAAGCTCGCTACGCACCTGAACTCGCCACGTTTGCGACTAGCGATGGCTATCAGCAGATTACCGAACTACGCTGTGGCGGTATACATGAAAAAAAAAACTTTCAGGGTTTCTCTTCAAAACGACATATGTATGATATCTGTACAATATTTGGTTCTTGAGGAATAAATAATTGAAAGTGTTCCCGGACTTTATGGACACCCTGTATAATATTTTAGAGTTTATATACTGTCCAGTCCCATTAAAGTGACAACCGGTCAAAACTTGACTAACAACTTTCTGCATGACAGACAGCTGCGAGACGCGCAGGAAGAAATCATTGTGGTTGTGGAAAGTACCGACAGAGAAGTGGAGCCGTGCCGTCTTCAGAGGAGTAGTCAGCTGCGCCAGGGTTTTCGGATGAGGATCAAAGGCGCGTGTAGCCCAATCGAGGAGCTCCCACAGATTCTCGAATGGGTTTCATTCCGGGGAGATGGGTGGGCAAGGGAGTACGGTAAGCTCATTCTGATGCTCTTTGAATCACGCGCGTACACTGCAAGCTATGTGACACGTTGCATTATCCTGCTGGTAGATGTCATCGTGCTGAGGAAAAATAGACAGCACCTAGGGGTGAACATGGTCCCTAAGAATAGATGCATACGTGTGTTGACCCATTGTGCCTTCCGAAATGGGAAAACCAGCCAGTAAATGCCACCAAAACATTTCCCTGACCATAATGTTCCTCCTCCAGCTTGGACACTGCCGACGATTATTGCAGGGTGTTTGCTCTCTGAAGTTTCACACCTTAGACGACTAGTCACCTGAAAATGCCACCTGTCGCCACTCAGTGGACGCCCAGCTGTGGTACTGGCGTGCAAATTCCAGCCTTCGTTGCCGATAAACAGCAAATAGTGTAGGTGCAAGAATAAGGCGCCTGCTGCGGAGGCTCATACGCAGCAACGTTCGCTGAACAGTCATTGAGGAGATTCACCCGTACGCATGTCCGTAGCCGGCATTCACTCTGTCACCTGTGGCTCTTGGTGCGCTACAGTTGCCTCGGCGCCGGTTCTGCATAGCACCATTTTGCCATTCACGATATTCTTTAACCACCGCGGCAACCAAACAGTTTACAAACTTAGCCGTTTTGGAAATGCTTCCACACTTGGCCCTAAAGCCAATGATCATACCTTTTTTGGCGTCACATAAATCACTGTTTTTCCGCATTACGACAACGACTGCACTGATTTCCCCGTGCCGCCGATAAGCTTTGTATACCCTCGGCTGTTAGCGTGTCAATAATTATTGCAAGTTGACACACAATATTGTGACTGGACCGTGTATTGCAAATATAGAAAGAATGAACGAAATAGAGATAAAATATTATTTAAAAACAATTGAGAAATACAAACGGCACGAGCAGTTGTTCAGTTGCACTCTTTTGCAACTTGTACATTAATTTCAGCAACTTGATATCTGGATGCTACATCAGCTAGCGTGTCCGATTCTCGTTACAGCGCCACACTGGCTCCAGGTCGCTGCGCTTCCTCTTCTGTAATGCGTTTCCAATACTGGTGTCTCCATCCAAGCAATACCTGATTCTCTACAAACTCATCAGACTACATACCTTAAAAAGTAACAGATGTTATATTTAACGGTGTATCTGAAGGATATCCCATGGCATTTAATTATGCTTAATTATGTTTGATAAACATATGTTTCCAGGCATAAATTCATTGAACATAAGCCAAATATTTTGGTATATGCAGTATGTTATTCCATTATATCGCATTTGTACGGTCATAAGTCATTATGAAACTACCATCGTTGTACATGCGTTAACTTCTTTCTAATACAATGATACTTTCTGGATTCAAAAGTAGATGTCTCCACTCTAACCTGCTGTGCGACAACAATGTTCATTTCAGATCTTCCTTATCTTGGACGACTTTTGATAAATGATAAGAACTGTTGTTAAGCACGATGGGTACAGTGAAAATCGGTCCCGTAACATTCAACGGACACAGTCGGTGAACCGTACACTTCCGACAGGCTTTCTGCACCTCTTCTTTTCTTATATGTAAATCAGTCAGCCTTGATGGAACATCACCTATATCAAAGAAAAATAGCGAATCATTCGGCACTAATGGTTGAATAGGCACATGCTAAGGTTTGTTAAATTTTTATTCTCAAGTTGAATATTCCATAATGATCGTGCATATCTAATAAATACATACTAATACCATTTGAGTTACGGTATAATTTACAACCACCCGGTATTTTCTCCGCAGTATTTGCCTAAACTATCGTGAAAAACCGTCTGAAACGCACAGTCAGTCTGTCTGGTGTGTCACACCAACAGTCGTTAATCATGGACTGGATCCGGGCCTCACACGATTAAGCTACAAACATCAAAACAAAGTTTTGCATCACCCCGGTTCTCAGAACTCCTGAAGCTAGACGTGGACTGTGGATATTGTACAGACACAGTCCCTTCGACTGTTCAGAGATGGCTGGGACGAACCCTGGCAGCAACGCCACCGTGTTGAATAACGCTTTTCGTGCAAACACAGGAAGTCGTATTATGACTCAAAATGTGCGCAATATGTTGCATGATGTGCAACTTCACTCCCGGCGATGTCCATATTTGCAACCACGACACCATGCAGCGGGGTACAGATGGGCCCAACAACATGTCGAATGGGCAGCTCAGGATTGACATCACGTTCTCTTCACCGATGAGTGTCGCGTATGCCTTCAACCCGAAAATCATCAGAGACGTGTTTGGAGGCAACCCGGTCAGGATGATGCCTTAGATACACCTTCCAGCGAGTGCAACAAGGTAGAGGTTCCCTGATGTATTGAGGTGACATTATGTGGGGCAGAAGTACGCAGCTGGTGGTCATGGAAGGCTCCCTAACGGCTGTGCGATACGTGAATGCCATCCTCCGTCCGATAGTGCAACGATATCGGCAGCATATTGGCGAGGCACTCGTCTTCATGGACGACAATTCGCGCCCCTATCGTGTGAATGGCTTCCTTCAGGATAACGACATCGCTCGACTAAAGTGGCCAGCATGTTCTCCAGACATAAACCCTATCGAACCTCCCTGGGATATACTGAAAAGGGCTGTTTATGGACGACGTGACCCACCAATCACTCTGTGGGATCTATGCCGAATCGCCGTTGAGGAGTATGACAATCTGGACCACCTGTTCTTTGATGAACTTGTGGATAATATGCCACATCGAATACAGGCATGTATCAATGCAGAAGGACGTGGTACTGGGTATTAGAGGGACCGATGTGTACAGTAGTTTGGACCACCAACTCTGAAGGTCTCGCTGTAAGGTGGTACAACATGTAATGTATAGTTTTCATGAGCAATAAAACCGGCGGAAATGATGTTTATCTCTATTACAATTTTCTGTACAGGTTCCGGAACTCTCGGAACCGATTTGACGCAAAACTTTTTTTGATGTGTGTATATGAGCAGATCATTTTCCATCTTTTTCTGTTATGTTTAATTTTTGCACATCGGCGCACAAAGAGAATAGGCAGGATTTATACGCCACAGCGTATGTCACACTGCAACGCAGTGCCGTCTGGCGGGCAGCCTCGCTGCTATGATGTAGGCGTTAATATTCAGTTTCTTGTGTCGAGCTGCGCACGAATAACGGTGACACTTGGTCCCGCCACACTGTTTGCATTAGGGTATGCCGACAGGCCACCCATTTGTGGTTTCATATGCGTGTATCACTCCACTCCTTTCTTGTAGTGCATTAAAAGCTTTCAACGCTCGCTCTTTCGGTAGCAAGTTTCTCGACTTGTACCTAGCAGAAATCAAACTTAAATTCACTAAATCATGATTGAACACGTTCTGTAGGAAGGTCATTACTGTAGTTGAACTTCTGTCAGTGGAAGATATTAATCGATGAGTTCACTGACTAATACACTGAGAGTATGAATGAATATTTATATTAGTGATGTGTTGCTTGATAGTCACTGGTCACCAGCCTTCTGACTGGTTTGATGCTACTCTCCACGAATTCCTCCCCTGTGAAAACTTCTGTCAGAGTAGCATTCGTGACTTATGTCCTCACTTATTTGCTGGACGTGTTTTTCATATCTTCCTTTCCTCGCCGATTCTTCGAAGAACCTCCTCATTCCTTACCTTAACAGTCCACTTAATTTTCAGAATCCTTCTGTAGCACAACATCTCAAACTCTTCGATTCTCTTCTTTCCCTGTTTTCACACAGTCCATGTTTCACTGCTATACAATGCTGTACTCCAAACGTACATTCTCAGAAAATTTTTCCTCAAATTAAGTCCTATGTTTGATACTTGTAGACTCCTCTTGGCCAGGAATGCCCTTTCTGCCAGTCTTCTTCCGCTTCTTATGTCATCCTTGCTCTGTCCACAGTGGGTTATTTTGCTGCCTAAGCAGCAGAATTCCTTAACTTCATTCTCGCTCTTCGTATTGTGCTACTTCTCATTACTTTCGTCTTTCTTCAGGTCACTCTCAGTCCATATTCTGTACTCAATAGACTGTTCACCTCATTTAGCAGATCCTGTAATTCTTCTCCACTTTTACTGAGGATAGCAATGTCATCAGCGAATCTTACCAGTGACATCCTTTCAGTTGAATATTAATTCCACTCTTGAATCTTTCTTTTATTTCCGTCATTGCTTCTTCGATATATGGATTGAACTGCAGGATGAAAGACTACGTCCCTGTCTTACATCCTTTTTAATCCCAGTACTTCGTTCTACGTCTTCCACTCTTATGATTCCCTCTTGACTCTTCTACACGTTGTATATTACGCGTCTGTATCTATAGCCTACCCCTATTTTTCTCAGGATTTAGAACACCTTACACCATTTGACGTTGCCGAACCCCTTTTTCAGGACGACAAATCCCATAAAAGTGTCTTTATTTTTCTTTATTCTTCCTTCCATCGCCAAGCTCATCGTAAGATCTGCTTCTCTGATGCCTTTACCTTTCCTGAAACCGACAGATCATCATCTAACACATCCTACCTTTTCCATTCTTGTACATATTATTCTTGTCAGAAACTTGGATGCATGAGCTGTTAAGCTGATTGTGCGATGATTCTCGCACTTGCCAGCTCTTACAATCTTCGGAATTGTGTGGATGATGTTTTTCCGAAAGTCAGATGTTCTATGTCCAGCCTCAAACATTCTACACGCCAACGTATATAGTCGTTTTATTGCCAATTTCCCTCCATTAATACAGATATTCCAGTGGAATGTTATCTGTCTCTGCTCCTTATTTGGTTTTAAGTCTTCCAAAGCGCTTTTAGATTCTGATTATAATACTGGGTCCCCTACCTTTTCTATACTGACTCCTCTTTGTTCTTCTACTACGTCATCAAACAAATCTTCCTGACCATGGAGGCCTTCAGTGTAGTCTTTCCACCTATCCACACTCGCCTCTGTATTTAACAATTGAATGACCATTGCACTCTTAACATTACCTCCCTTGCTTTTTCATTCCACCGAAAGTTGTTTTGACTTTTCAGTGTGTTGAGGCAGTCCTCCCGACCATCTTTTCTTTTCCATTTCTTCACATTTTTCATTCATTCATCCCACCTTAGTTTCCCTGCACTTCCTTTATTTCATTTTTAAGCGACTTGTATTTTTTGTATCCCTGAATTTCACTGAACATTTTTGAACCTCCTTCTTTCATCGAGGGATCAGTTGAAGTATACGGTTTCTTCGCAGCTACCTTTTTGCACCTTTGTTTTCCTTTCCAGCAAAACTAATTGCCCTTTTTAGAGATGTCCACTTCTCTTCAACTGAACTGCTTACGGAGCTATTCCTTATCGCGGTATCAATAGCCTCAGAGAACTTCAAACGTTTCTCTTCATTCCTTAGTGCTTCCGTATCCCATTTCTTTGCACATTCGTTCTTCTCCACTAGTCCCCTAAACTTGAACCTAGTCTTCATCACTACTAAACTGTGATCTGAGTCTACATATCTGCTTCTGCGTACGCCTTTCAATCCAGTATCTGATATCGGAATGTCTGCCTGACCATGATGTAACCTAACTGAAATCTTCCCGTATCTTCCGGGTTTTTTCAAGTATACCTTCTCCTCTTCATTATGAAAGCCTGACGTTGTAAAGCGACAAGAAATATAACGAGTTCGTAAGATAGGTTGTAGGAAAGGCAGGTGGTTGATTTCGGTTTGTTTGGAAAATTTTAGGAAACTGTGGTTCACCTACAAAGGGGTCAACGTACAGAAACTCGTGTGACCCAATTCGAGAGTACTGCTCCAATTTTGAGATTCCCACCGGGGGCGAATTAGAAGAGGGCATCAAATAAATTCAGATTTTACCGGTAGCTTCGTTCAAGAAGCTAGTATGGCGGAAATGCTACGTTAACTGACATAGCAGTTGCTGGAGGAAAGTCTTTTCTCGAAATACTATTGAGAAAGTATAGAGATTACAGAACAATCCTACTATGAGCAACATAAATTTCGCATAAGAAACTTGGAGACAAGGTAATAGTAACTGAGTCGGTCCGCAGTCAATCCCAAAGATTTGCTTCCACCTCGTGGATACATGGTATCTTTGCCCACTATCAGGCGGGCAAATCGTGACATCCGTAGTTGAAGCTGGAACGCGTACTGGGTTGTGGAACTGTCTGTCTGTGCGCTCTGCCTTATGCATTGGCTGAATGCTTTCACTTTGAGTGGGTGAAGCCGTCCGAACTAAAAGGAGTTTGGTGGATTCAGTTTGGATAAATGGAGCTGTCTGATAAATTCTTTCTTCGCGGTTGTCGAGAACTCACAGCGGACGGAAAACTGATTCATGGAACTTGTTTGTGGAGGCTCTACTGCACTGCATTTGTAAAACGGTGAGCATAGATCAGTTTACGTGTAAATGATTTTGTACCCTACCCGTGAGATATATGGTTAAAAGTGGTGCTGTTCCTTCACTTCGTCATTATTACGCTTTAATTTAATGCATGGAATGTATTCTCTGATTGACAACCATCAGCTGTTTAACGGCATGATGACATTGAAAAATTTTTCACAGACTGTGACTCGAACCCGGATTTTGCGCTTACAGCGAGTGGTCGCCTTACTATTAGGCTATACCAGTACGACTCGCGGCAGACCCAAACTTCTATATGTCGTCAACCATGTGTCTACAACCTGCACTCGTATATCCATTATTTGTATTCCCGTACAGGAGGACCGCGGTCTGGGGCGCCATGTCACAGTCCGTGCGGCTCCGCCCGTCGGAGGTTCAAGTCCTCCCTCGGGCATGTGTGTGTGTGTGTTGTCCATAGCGTAAGGTGGTTTAAATTAGGTTAAGTAGTGTGCAAGCTTAGGGACCGATGACCTCAGCAGTTTGGTCCCATAGGACTTACCACAAATTTTCTAACTTTTTGTACATGGGGACGTTTTACTTGCAAGTTGCTTACCCGGTGTCGGCGAATAAATATGGCATTGCAGTGCCTGTGTTATTACGAATTAGGATGCAGTGCTCCCTCTGCATGCATGTCCAAAGGAACAAGCACTGTTGCGACTACGGTCGTTGCGAAATACATGAAATATTTTTGCAACTGCAAGTGTGAACAACAGTCAGCTATACAAGGTATTTATCCGCCGATACCAGTCAGCGACTTTCAGTTAAAATGTAGTTCCCGATATGGGAGTATACATAGTGGTTGTACGAATACAGGCAGTAGACAAATGGTTAACGACACATGGAAGTTCGGGTTTCTGCGTGAGTCGTGCTCGGGTAGCCTAATGGTAAGACGACTGCTCGTGATACGCACAAAATCCGGGTGCAAGTTCAAGTATGGCACAAAGTTACATGGTCTTCATTCCATTACACAGCTGATGATTGTCTACATTCGCAACTGCGAAAACAATGTATTTCATAATGGCTTTAGTCACCGCAGGGTCTGTTCCTTCAGACATACATGCCTGTCTGAAGGAACACTGTATTCACTTATTTTATAGATAGCTTTTCCTAAGCTCGTGCTAATCTCTGCACGTTTTGGCAGTGTACGTATTTCACCTCGTTTAAGTGATGTTCATTAGTTATCCATTTGTTTGTTAAGTCACATATAGCACAGACCTAGAGTGGGTTTTCTTGTAAGCTCCGTTTTATAGTAAGTCAGTGGTTTATTAAAATATTTCGAGTGTGGTAGTAGTTATATTTGATGTATGTTTCAAAAATTCCTGCCCATACGATTGTAAACTGTCGTGTAAAGACGATCGCAGGTGGCTGGTGCTGGCGTTCAGTGAAGGCTTGTAGCTGGCTCTTTTCACAACTGGAAACATTTGTTGAGTGCACCCTCGTCGGAGGTTCGAGTCCTCCCTCGGGCATGGGTGTGGGTTTTGTCCATAGCGTAAGGTAGTTTAAGTTCGATTAAGTAGGCTGTGGGCTTAGGGACCGATGACCTCAGCAGTTTGGTCCCGTAAGACCTTGCCACATATTTCCAATTCTGTTGAATGCAATGTTTTAATGATTTAATCTCCGTGTTTGCATTTTAAATTAATTTTGTAAATAGCTATGTAATAGATTCTTGATTCAAATTTCGCTTCATACGTTGGTCTGTTTTAGCACCCTACTCTACCAAGTCTGTGTATTTATTTCTGTAGCCGTTTACTGATTAGTTGTGTGTTTCTCTTTATGTGTCTGCTCTTTGTATAACGTAATTTTGTTGTACTTGTGATTAACTGAAGTAAGTAAGTTATTTGAGTAGAGTAATGTAATCAGATTAGAACGTAATGTGATTCTAACGCTTGAAAAAATCATCGGCAACTCAGTGACCCGGGCATGCGAGGAAGCGCGTAGAACAGTCATTATGTTTCACCTTGTCATACACGGTGTAATAACGGGATAGTGGAGTGTTGTACTTTCCCGTTATGCTGCGGCCCCGCTCTTGCTCTCAGGGTCGACATCCATTCGCCAACGACGCATAAGTAGGATTAGTGACGCCTGGGCCGAACTTGCAGAACTTACGGAACCCCTCCCTCTCTCCTCTGCCAACCACACTCCCTCACTCCTTCCATCCGCCCTTATTGACTTGTTAATATTAATGCAAAATACGTGCTTTTCATGAACTGTTGAGATTTTTAGGCAAGACTAATCTCAAGTCTGGAACTCTGTGGTTGCCTGCTTCGCCTAGCAGGGGAAAATTTCATAACATGGGACGGTTTCGAGACATTCACCTCTAGTCAGCGCTGTAATAGACGTTCAACGTACACTGAGATGACAAAAGTCATGGGGTTCCTCCTAACACCTTGTCGGACCTCCTTTTGCCCGGCGTAGAGCAACATCTCGACGTGGCATGAATTGAACAAGTCGTCGAAGTCCCCTACAGAAATACTGAGCCTTGCCGCCTCTACAGCCATCCATAATTGCAAAAGTGCAGGTGCAGGATTTTGCGCACGAATTGACCTCTCAATTATGTCTCATACGAGGTGCATTCAAGTTCTAAGGCCTCCGATTTTTTTTCTCCGGACTGGAAAGAGAGAGAAACATGCGCATTATTTTAAAATGAGGCCGTGTTCATTGTCAATACGTCCCAGAGATGGCAGCACCGTACGGCAGATGGAATTTTACCGCCAGCGGCGAGAATGAGAACTGTTTTAAATACTTAAAATGGCGACATTTTCCTTACTTGAACAGCGTGCAATCATTCGTTTTCTGAATTTGCGAGGTGTTAAATCAATTGAAATTCATCGACAGTTGAAGGAGACATGTTGTGATGGAGTTATGGATGTGTCAAAAGTGCGTTCGTGGGTGCGACAGTTTCATGAAGGCAGAACATCATGTGACAACAAACCGAAACAACTTCGGGCTCGCACAAGCCGGCCTGACGACATGATCGAGAAAGTGGAGAGAATTGTTTTGGGGGATCGCCGAATGACTGTTGAACAGATCGCCTCCAGAGTTGGCATTTCTGTGGGTTCTGTGCACACAATCCTGCATGACGGCCTTAAAATGCGAAAAGTGTCAACCAGGTGGGTGCCACGAATGCTGATGGACGACCACATGGCTACCCGTGTGGCATGTTACCAAGCAATGTTGACGCGCAACTACAACATGAATGGGACTTTGTTTTCGTCGGTTGTGACAATGAATGAGACGTGGATGCCATTTTTCAATCCAGAAACAAAGCGCCAGTCAGCTCAATGGAAGCACACAGATTCACCGCCACCAAAAATATTTCGGGTTACCGCCAGTGCTGAAAAAATGATGGTGTCCATGTTCTGGGACAGCGAGGGCGTAATCCTTACCCATTGCGCTCCAAAGGGCACTACGGTAACGGATGCATCCTACGAAAATGTTTTGAAGAACAAATTCCTTCCTGCACTGCAACAAAAACGTCCGGGAAGGGCTGCGCGTGTGCTGTTTCACCGATACAACGCACCCGCACATCGAGCTAACGTTACGAAACAGTTTCTTCGTGACAACAACTTTGAAGTGATTCCTCATGCTCCCTACTCACCTGACCGGGCTCCTAGTGACTTTTGGCTTTTTCCAACAATGAAAGACACTCTCCGTGGCCGCATATTCACCAGCCGTGCTGCTATTGCCTCAGCGATTTTCCAGTGGTCAAAACAGACTCGTAATGAAGCCTTCGCCGCTGCCATGGAATCATGGCGTCAGCGTTGTGAAAAATGTGTACGTCTGCAGGGCGATTACGTCGAGAAGTAACGCCAGTTTCGTCGATTTCGGGTGAGTAGTTAATTAGAAAAAAAATCGGAGGCCTTAGAACTTGAATGCACCTCGTACATGTTCGATAGGATTCACATCGGGCGATCTGGATGACCAAATCATTCGCTCAAATTGTCCTGGATGTTCCTCAAACTAATGGTGAACAACTGCGACCCGGTGACGTGGCACATTGTCATCCATAGAAATTCCATCGTTGGTGGCAACATGACATCCGTGGATGGCTACCAGATTGTCTCCAAGTAGCCGACAATAGCGAGAGGACCCCGTCTATTCCATTTAAACACAGCCGACACCATTGTGGAACCACCACAGCTTGCACAACTTCGTGTGGTCTGCGCCACACTCTAACCTTGCCATCAGCTCTTACCAACTGAAATCGGGACTCATCTGACCAGACCACCGTTTTCCAGTCGTCTAGGGTCCAACCAATATGGCCACGATCCCAGGAGAGACGCTCCAGGTATGGCGTGCATCAGCAACGCCTGAAATTTAGTGTCGTCGGCACACATTTGACATTGTGGATCTCGGAATTTTGAATTCCGCAGCTATTTCCTAAATTGAATGCCCCATGCGTCTAGCTCCAATTACCAATCCGCGATCAAAATCTGCTAATTCCCGTCGTGCGGCCACAATCACGTTATAAACCATTTCACTCAAATCACCTACTTACAAATGACGGATCCGCCAATGCACTGCCCTTTTATACTTAGTGTTCGCAGTGCTCCCGCCACCTGTATATGTGCACATCGCCATCCCCGGACTTTTGTCATCACAGCATATTCCTTTTTTAAATGATGACATTCAAATTTTAAGTGTTGCAGTCTTTTTCTGAAATTACAAAAATTACTCGGAAAAGTAAAGTTTTCTGCAAATGTAGAAACATTATTCAATGTACAGCGTGGTCATAAACCTAGGAACAGAGGAAGACCGCACTGCAGTTCCTTCTCTAAATCCTCGCACAAACGAAAAAATGACTGACATCGAAATAAGTGTCCCAGGAATAGAAAAGCAACTGGAATCACTCAACAGAGGAAAGTCCACTGGACCTGACGGGATACCAATTCGATTCTACACAGAGTACGCGAAAAAACTTGCCCCCCTTCTAACAGCAGTGTACCGCAGGTCTCTAGAGGAACGGAGGTTCAAAAATGGTTCAAATGGCTCTGAGCACTATGGGACTCAACTGCTGTGGTCATAAGTCCCCTAGAACTTAGAACTACTTAAACCTAACTAACCTAAGGACACCACACACATCCATGCCCGAGGCAGGATTCGAACCTGCGACCGTCGCGGTCGTGCGGTTCCAGACTGTAGCGCCTTTAACCACTCGGCCACATCGACCGGCTGAGGAACGGAGGGTTCCAAATGATTCGAAAAGAGCACAGGTAGTCCCAGTCTTCAAGAAGGGTCGTCGAGCAGATGCGCAAAACTATAGACCTATATCTCTGACGTCGATCTGTTGTAGAATTTTAGAACATGTTTTTTGCTCGAGTATCATCTCGTTTTTGGAAACCCAGAATCTACTATGTAGGAATCAACATGGATTCCGGAAACAGCGATCGTGTGAGACCCAACTCGCTTTATTTGTTCATGAGACCCAGAAAATATTAGATACAGGCTCGAAGGTAGATGCTATTTTTCTTAACTTCCGGAAGGCGTTCGATACAGTTCCGCACTGTCGCCTGATAAACAAAGTAAGAGCCTACGGAATATCAGACCAGCTGTGTGGATGGATTGAAGAGTTTTTAGCAAACAGGACACAGCATGTTGTTATCAATGGAGAGACGTCTACAGACGTTAAAGTAACCTCTGGCGTGCCACAGGGGAGTGTTATGGGACCATTGCTTTTCACAATGTATGTAAATCACCTAGTAGATAGTGTCGGAAGTTCCATGCAGCTTTTCGCTGATGATGCTGTAGTATACACAGAAGTTGCAGCATTAGAAAATTGTAGCGAAATGCAGGAAGATCTGCAGCGGATAGGCACTTGGTGCAGGGAGTGGCAACTGTCCCTTAACATAGACAAATGTAATGTATTACGAATACATAGAAAGAAGGATCCTTTATTGTATGATTATATCATAGCGGAACAAACACTGGTAGCAGTTACTTCTGTAAAATATCTGGCAGTATGCGTGCGGAACGATTTGAAGTGGAATGATCATATAAAATTAATTGTTGGTAAGGCGGGTACCAGGTTGAGATTCATTGGGAGAGTGGTTAGAAAATGTAGTCCATCAACAAAGGAGGTGGCTTACAAAACACTCGTTCGACCTATAGTTGAGTATTGCTCATCAGTGAGGGATCCGTACCAGATCGGGTTGACGGAGGAGATAGAGAAGATCCAAAGAAGAGGAGGAGGAGGAGATTAGTGTTTAACGTCCCGTCGACAACGAGGTCATTAGAGACGGAGCGCAAGCTCGGGTGAGGGAAGGATGGGGAAGGAAATCGGCCGTGCCCTTTCAAAGGAACCATCCCGGCATTTGCCTGAAGCGATTTAGGGAAATCACGGAAAACCTAAATCAGGATGGCCGGAGACGGGATTGAACCGTCGTCCTCCCGAATGCGAGTCTCCAAAGAACAGCGGCGCGTTTCGTCATAGGGTTATTTGGTAACCGTGATAGCGTTACGGAGATGTTTAATAAACTCAAGTGGCAGACTCTGCAAGAGAGGCGCTCTGCATCGCAGTGTAGCTTGCTCGCCAGGTTTCGAGAGGGTGCGTTTCTGGATGAGGTACCGAATATATTGCTTCCCCCTACTTATACCTCCCGAGGAGATCACGAATGTAAAATTAGAGAGATTAGAGCGCGCACGGAGGCTTTCCGTCAGTCGCTCTTCCCGCGAACCATACGCGACTGGAAGAACAGGAAAGGGAGGTAATGACAGTGGCACGTAAAGTGCCCTCCACCACACACCGTTGGGTGGCTTGCGGAGTATAAATGTAGATGTAGATGTAGATAATCTACTGAAATTTAAAAGCACTGCAATCGATAAAATCCTTTCAGTAGTGTATTTAGTCGCCCAACCGTTACATTATTTCTCTACTACACACGAGTAATCAGCTAGTAAAATCCATTTAAGTAGAAGTGTTACCAAAAACCAGTTACAAGTTAAATACATCTACAAATTGAAGCTATCGGAAACCAACACAAATTTCCTTTGTAAAGACAGGTAGAATTATTACATAAAATAACTCAGTTATTTGCAAATATCGCATCTTCCATGGCAAAAGTCACGCGATATGACAGTGGCTCCATTTGCTAGTCAGGTAGGCACTCCACCAATCTCTGGGGCATCTCCACACAGCCACGGCTGATGGTGTGCCATTTCTTTTAACAGGAAAACCCCTTTCGTTGTTATCCGGGACACCCGTACAGCACAGCGATACGTTGACGATAATCTACGCCCCGTATTGTGGCGCTTCATGCAAGCCATCCGGGGCTTACGTTTCAGCAAGATAACACCCGACCGCACATGGCGATAGTTTCTACTGCTTGTTTTTGTAGTTGTCAAATCCTACCTTGGCCAGTAAAGCCGCCTGATCTCTCTCCGACTGATAACGGTTGGAGCATTATGGGTAGGGCACTCCAGTGATCTCGAGTTTTTGTAGGTCAAACTCTTCAATCTGAAAGAAATTATCCCTCAGGAAGACATCCAACAGCTCTCTCAATCAACGCCAAGCCGAATAATGGTTTGTATAAAGGCCAGAGGTGGATCAGACCGTTCTTGACTTGCTTACTTTATGAAGCTTTTTCTCTTAAGTAAAGCATTATTTTCTGAAATTGTAATCATTTGTTTGCTGTACACGTACATCACACCTACCGATTTCAGTCCCAATCGGTATAATTCCTTCGTGGTGCGTCGGCTGTTTTCCTCTTTGTAAGAGTGTATTAATGATTAATTAGACTTGCATTTCTAAATTGATTTCTATCATTGCACTTCATTTCATTATGTCTTTATTAAAAAAGTGTATTTTGTTGTCACATTAGTGATTAGTTGTACGCTTGTTCACGTCGTTTCGATCAGATTACTTATGAAACCATGTCTTTTCCGACAGTTTATACATACGTAATCACGGTCGATTATATCGCACATCGGTCGAAGAGAGGTTCCACCTTCAGATAGCTATAAAAGATGCTCTTAGTAATAGATATACACAAGTGAAACCTCTCCCAATAAATCAGAACAGATAAAGTAATCGTACATCTGACATGTAACGGGATCACTACATGTTAAGTAAGTATTCGCGATATTGATCCCACTTCGACTACAAATACAATTAGTACGTACTTTGACGGGTGCTGCAGTGCAAGACGTAATGAAATGAAATATAATTACAGAGATCAATTTAGAACTGTAAGTCGAATTAATCATTAATTAAAATTTGTATTTCAATAGATTTCCAATCATACAGTGAAATAGTCAGGTGGCCAGTCCTAAAACAGACAATTTCCGTTTGAAGCAAACTGGATCTAATCAGACATAAGTTCACATAACAAACAGGTACACACGTGAAACTTCCTGGCATATTAAAACTGTGTACCGGACCGAGACTCGAACGCGGGACCTTTGCTTTTCGCGGGCAACAAGAGCACTTGCCCGCCAAAGGCAAAGATCCCGAGTTCGAGTCTCTGTCCGGCACACAGTTTTAAGCTGCCAGGGAGTTTCAAATCAGCACACACTCCGCTGCTGAGTGAAAATTTCATTCTGGAGGCACAGGCGTATTGATATCGTCCGTCGTTTCTTGGCCAGGAATAAATTCTCTTATGCGTGGGATGAGATAAAGGATGCAGGAGGACAATATTAGTTTTTAACGTCCTGTCGACGACAGAGGACAAGCTCGGGTTAGGAAAGGATAGAGAAGGAAATCGGCCGTGCTGTTGCGAAGGATCCATCCCGGCATTTGCCCTTAAGCGATATACAGAAATAACCGATAAAGCTAAATTAGTATGGCTGGACGCAGGATTGAACGTTCGTCCTCCCGAATCCGAGTCCAGTGTGCTAACCGTTGTGCTATCTCACTCGGTGGGGTAAAAAAAGAAAAGGCCGAAGCTCTACTCCGAATCATAGAATTGTGTAAAAGATAAACTAGATGAAAAGTGAATGGACCACATTAGTACGCGAATGACAATAATGGCATAGCGTAACCTATCATCTTTACTGTTACAAACTTTTACAAACTTTCCCAGTTACTTAAAATGGAATTCAGTATTACTTGATCTGAACGTTAATCACTCCAAAGCAACAATGAAAATCTTGGCACCACTGAATTACGTCTGAAAGTTATCGATATAGAATATTACTTAAATCACGAAAAGGTGAATTAATATAATTTTAGATATTTGGAAGTTACTAATAGGTTAAGTGCCAGACGAACATTATCAGTTTTATCATGAACATTAAATTTCACAATCCTTGCTTAAAAGAAAGAGTTGTACGCGATTAAGTAAAATCTAAACTGTATTATGATTTGCCAGATTCAATGGTTTAAAAGTTCTTTTAAATGCTTAATTCAAAATGCAGTTGTTACCGTTGCTACTCAAATGTTAGTTAATAACTTTAATTAAGAACAATGTGAACTCTCGAACCCAAGAAAAAACATAGTTTTATTTCCTGGCAAAGTTATTGTTCTCAATATTCACAAAATTCAGCATTAATATGACCCTCGGAATATAGACCAATTGGACATTTATCCTGTTACTGGTAATGATAACTTGCAATAACGATGTCTCTAACATTATAATTAAAGTTCACACAAAAGGTTATATTGTCGAACTCACTCAAAACATCGGCAAGCCTTTTACGAAGCTGATAGTCTGAAGTGGTTGAATCTTACAGTTTTAGATTCTACAGGCGCTAAGCAGTAACTCGGCGGCAACAATGTTCCATAATTTCAAATCCTATCATCTCATCGCCAGAGTCGTATATTTCTTATACTTGCTGCGGACAAACGGTGCTCTTCTATGACCAATAGCTGTTGTAACTTGTTCTGTCTTTCGCAACCACAAAATATTGCTGTACACACATTAGCTTAGCCAGAGCCATTCACACTTGCGTTCTTTCATACTCCCAGCTACACCACTTCCCTTTTTAACCGTCTGCTGTTGACAAAGATCGTCTGTACTCCAAAAATTTCGTATTACCCACTCCGTTCCACTGACATATACAATACAACTCTCTGAAATTACCAGGGTGTCTACTTTACAGATTTTACAAAATTATTTTAACTGTTTCAGATCATATTTCGTTTACAAAAAACGCATTTCTCTTATTTATTTATTTAACCTAATCTGATGACAGCCATCAGGCCCTCTTTACATCGGACAGGGTCTGATATATATGTCACAGTTTCCTAAAAAATAAATAATTTTAATATACCAAAAAGTAATGATTTGAGTGTGTAATGTGGTAATATAATAGTAATAACGATAATAATGACAATAATAACAATAATGATAACGGCAGATATAAAATGAATTTATAGGTGTAGAAGATAAACGTTCTCTGATATAGCAAGTTCTGGCAAAAGGAAATTTGAGGGGACTGCACCAGCTAAAGAACCTGCGAAAAGAGGAAGATCTGATTGGAAAGAAGGATTTACAAGGGAAACGAGTGCGTACAGGGACAATGGTAGTCATTATTGTTGCTTTAGTACATATGTCATTAACTGTCTTCTGAAGATGAAGATGCGGGAGGTTATTCAAGGGTCGTAATCCTGCGACAGAGAAGGAATTCGAGAAAGTGGCTGAATGATGGAGTGGGACAGGAAGTATTTTGCTCTGATGGGAGCGGGTGTTTCTCCAGAGAGTATGGAAATCTCTGCGCCTATCCACGTGTATCCAGAATAGATGAATGAAACGTGATCAAAGAGTCGAACATCACAGATTTAACGAACGTAGGAATTCATAAATAATTCCAGTCTCCGTGAGATTTTGTGAGAAAGGCCTTGCAGGTTAACATCGCTGTAATCAGTAATTGGAAGTATAAGTGTTTGAACAAGCTTTTTGTATTTTTTTACTGCATAGAGAGATGCTGTTACCTTCTTCCACATTGCGTTTACGTGCTCAGTCTAATTTAGGTTTTCATCTATTATTATTCCTAGATTCTTTGATGAAAGAGAAAACTTGATATTTGTCCCAATTAGGGTTAAAGATGGTAGAGATTTCACGCTAATGAGCCTAGAATGACCAATAAGTCCACTTGTGTTTCAACACGATATCCTATGCCCATTTTGATAGTATACAATGGTGGGTATTGAGATCTACATCTACATCTACATCATCATCCGCAAGCCACCAAATGGTGTGTGGCGGAGGATACTTCTGGTACCATTATCTGATCCCTCCAATCCTCTTCCACTGGCAAATAGTGCGTGGGAAGAATGATTGTCGGTAAGAGTCTGTATTGACTCCAATTTACCGAATTTTCTCCTCGTGGTCACGACGTGTGATGTATGTGGGGAGAAGTAATATGCTGTGCGATTCATTCTAAAAAGTGCTGCCCGATCCTCCTGAATAGTGCTGTCTTCAGTTTTCTTCAGTTTACGGTAGTAATTCGATAATGGCACTCATCATACATGATGAAGAAATTGAAAAATCATTCAGAAAATTAAATATTTCAGTAGTGATGTGATGATATAATGTCATACTCTGTTGTATTGTTACAAATCCTATGATTCCAAAATCGATAAAAAGGTAATTTGAACATCGGAATAAGTAACGCACATCAGATGAAAGTATATTTGATAAGCTTATGTGTTTGTGTACTCAGTTGGCCTCAGTAGGCCTTTGAAGATGACTCATAGCTTCTAATGATACCAAACAAAACATACGTTATCGCCAAAACACATTACGATAGTATCGTGTAACACCTCGTTTTGCCGGGGATGAGATCTACAAGTTCCTCACGCGTGCCGTGTCCGGTTTAAGCCACTCATTGGTCATTAGACACCACGGATTTACCAAATTGTAGGGATGTTGGTTGTTACGAATCACTCGCTTTTATAAATTGTCGCTGGTATTTTCTATCAGACAAAAATCAGGAGATTTAACGAGTCAGTCGAGCTGCGTATTCGTGCAGTACTGTGTAAAATTCTGTTGTCCTCTTTGAACGCGGGAGTGCCCACAGCATATTCATCATGAAGGTGAGATGGAAAGGGCAACATTTGGTCATTGAGAATGTTGAAACAAACATTCCGGTTGATGTTCAAAGTAGCCTGAATGAGGTTGCGGAGATCACGGAAAGCAAAAGATCCCCACAACACCAATCAATCAGTTCTTGTCTGAGGTGCACCGTCCACGCACTACGAGCTGTACGCCTCATTTGGTTATCGGTGAATTCACCTGATTGCATCTTTTGGAAAGGCAAAATCGCGACTCGGTCGTATCACAGTATATACCTCCGGCCAGGTACAGTCCAGTTTTCATCTAGTTTGACCCATTACGCAGCTGTATGTGGCACTACTTCTTGCGAGGTACCCGACTTCAAACGTACATTTCGCGCAGTCATCTTCACAAGTCGTACGGTGTTCGCAAGGCTGCGAGCGGTGAACCATTCATTTATAGACTCATTTTATAGTCCGCATTGGTATACCAATAAACCAGGTAACTTCTTCCGCAGTGTGATCATGGGCATGTCAGAACATCTTTGCGACGTTCTACCGCGCCTCTACGTCTTATTGCACTGTTCACACGCAAGAGAATATGACGTAAACATCGTTTCGCTGCCATTAATTCATTTCTGCTTGGTACCAGTTGGACAGTTGGCACACAGAGCGACTGGAAAGGGACGCAACGGACAGGCGATCTAAACTGGCAACTGGTAGCCGACTGGATGGTAACTCATCAACGCACAGGGGCCCACTTTGAAACGACGAACTGCAGTAGCGGTATGTGTACTTGCAGAATAGAAAGTACACCCGTGCATCTTCTAGTAACTCTCGGGATGTGAAGTAGACATTCATGCTCAGAAGAAAATGTGACGGTATATTACCGTTACACGCCAATGAGAAAATGAAGTAAATTCTGGATTCATCCGCGCACTCCTAGAAAAATTAATTACAGACTTTTTGTAGCAGCTAAGGATATTTGACAGACAGCTTTCAAATTCATAACATTATGAACAGAGACTAACAGTGCTACAGTGATTTGTCATAGCTAATTTCTTCCCTCCTTAAAGCGGAGTTACTTTTACACTGTCCAGTCACATTAATGTGACCACCTTCCAACAGAACGAATAACCACCTTCTGCAGCCCAGACCTATGCGAGGCGCGCAGTAAGAGAGTCAGCGAGATTCTGGAATGGGATGTGGAGCCATGCAGATTCCAGCGTTGTGGGCAGCTATTCTAGGTTACACGGTTAAGGATCCATGGAGAGAACGGCCCGGTCGGTGGGGAGTTTGGTGGCCAGAGAAGAACGATAAACTCATTCTGATGCTCTTCAAACCACGCTAATACATTGCAGGTTGTGTGAAACGTTGCATTATCCTGTTGGTAGGTGCAATCGTGCCGAGGAAGATCAAGGTGGAGAAGGTCCTCAAGTGTATATCCATGAGTGTGTTGATCTATTGTGCCTCCCATAACGACAATAGCACCCAGGGAATCCCATGAAAACGTTCCCCAGACCATATTTATTTAATCAGTTTAATTATTTTGCATATCAATTTGATATCAAAAGTGTCCTGGGAGACCCAGTATGCCAATACTGCCAAGTGGCTAGCAACATGTTGCGAACGATTTTGTAAGAGTCACTTAACAATCGCGCCGTCTGCGGTAACATGTTTAATTATACAGTAAAAGACTCCAGGTGTTAAAGGGTTTCGTTTCTGTCGCTCCGTGTGTTGGGGGTCTTACACACCACTTACGGCTTTCCAAAGCGATCAGTATGCTCTTCTAAGGAGGTGATTAATATTTTACTCGGTCAGCTTGCCCTGTTCAGAACTAATGTCAAGTAGTGCAGATGTGCGAACTAAGAACAATTTGCGGATTATTCCTTAAGGGGAGACGGAAGGCAATTTTTATCACTATTCTGCCAATGCTATTTTACCCTTTGATTAGGTACACTTTTGAAAACCACCTTAAGTGATAAAATAATGAAATTTTTACTGCATATATATATATATATATAATTTATATATATAGGTACACTTTTCAAAACCACCTTAAGTGATAAAATAATGAAATTTTTACTGCATATATATATATATATATATATATATATATATATATATATATATATATATGCAGTAAAAATTTCATTATTTTATCACTTAAGGTGGTTTTGAAAAGTGTACCTAATCAAAGGGTAAAATAGCATTGGCAGAATAGTGATAAAAATTGCCTTCCGTCTCCCCTTAAGGAATAATCCGCAAATTGTTCTTAGTTCGCACATCTGCACTACTTGACATTAGTTCTGAACAGGGCAAGCTGACCGAGTAAAATATTAACTTTTTTGTACATTAATTATTCTAAAACAATTTCTGATTGTTTGATGGTTCTCAGTTTACTTGTAATGACTTATTATCATCTGCAGTACAAACTGACCAAATTTCATATATCTAACCCCATTAGTTTATCAAATAATGTTACCTGAAAGTGAAAAAAAAATTAATTTTTATAAATATCAATTTAAAGGTTAATATTGCAATTCTAGTATAGTTATTGATGAGAATTACTGACCACTAATATTTTCCTGCACCATACTGAGCATCATCTGAATTATACTGATCCTCTTTTCTTCTCTTGGTCCCTCTTCTTTTCTCTCTGGCTTCTTTTGTGCATTTTAAATTAGCAATATCTGCTTTGCTGATTCTCTCTTTATCTATTTGCACCAAGGATTTTGCAGTATTTCCACTACATTTTATGCCCAATAATTCCAAAACATCAAGTTTTCTAGTTACACCATCATTGAAGCATAAAATAACATCACAAACACTAAAATTTGAGGGTTGTAAGCAGAACAAATACAGTTTTCGGTAACCGGTTCCAAATGACAGAATTCACACATTCATTTAAATTTTGGGTTTTCCCATGAAGACAATTCTTCAACAAGGTATCTTTACAAATGTCTTTAAATGTGGGTTTAATTTCATTCATTACAGGTGCAGGTAAAGAATGTTTGTGGTCATATTTGGCACTTCTCCTGTACTGCACCTTGTGTCAGGATCATTCGGGCAAAGACCGTGCACTGGATTTTCACTTGTGGGAAGCTTCTGGAAAAAGATAGCCCATACAACTTTTTTCATGTTTTCTAAATTCAAGTCATAATAATTCCGTAATCTATCTATTTCAACATTTGTCAGGCGACGTTTGCCACCTATCTTCTTACCATCTTCCAATACTATTTTTTACTTTTCTTTCAATAATCTTCTCAACCTGGACCCCATTCTCTTCTGGACAAGCCCAGTGCACTCTAATTTAGAAATTGTGAAATTAGGACCATAGGGTTGTTCTGCACAGACCCGGACATAAGCCTTGTTGTCACCATCCCCAGATTGCACAGAGCGTCAAGGAAACCACCATATCTCACAAAAAAATTGTCGTATTTTTATAAAACTAAAACTGTTTCACGCAGGAAAGACCAGGAATTTCGAATATGCTAAAATCTAAAAATCGAATTTTTGAAGCCCACTTGCCTTACGTCTCCCCTTAAAAGAAGAGAGCCGGCCTGAGTGGCCGAGCGGTTCTAGGCGCTACAGTCTGGAACCGCGCGACCGCTACCGTCGCAGGTTCGAATTCTGCCTCGGGCATGGATGTGTGTGACGTCTTTAGGTTAATTAGGTTTAAGTAGTTCTAAGTTCTAGGGGACTGATGACCTCAGAAGTTAAGTCCCATAGTGCTCAGAGCCATTTTTGAAAAGAAGAGAGTGAGTGAGTGAGTGACGGTGTGTTGTGGTGCAGTTCCAGGCGGCGCTGCTGCAGCGCTGGAACCTGCCGCACTTCATGTGCGCCTTCTGCCCCTTCGTGCAGGTGCTCAGCGTCAACGTCAGCATCTTCACGCTCACCGCCATCGCCATCGACAGGCACCGCGCCATCCTCAACCCGCTGAGGTGAGTCACACCAGGGTCTGCCAGCGCGCGCTTACTCCCGTAGCCGCCGCCTGACAGCCGGAGCTCAGCGTCCGCAGGAACTGTGTTCGTCCTAGTTAGGCTGCGGCCACAAGTGGCACCGATATCGTTGTACTCCGACGACGATCGACACCGGCAGCAGACGGCCAATCTTTTGAAATCAACACGCCACTACGTGCGCGGTCCCACTGTACCCTATCTCGTAAATCGAAAATACAGACTTTGGACGACAATCGTTGAAATTTAAATCGGTAAGTTTTCTTCGGTCAAATCGACCGACGTCCTCAAATACTACACATGGCCTGCGAGAAGCCAATAAGTTCAGTCCAAAAACGAGTGAGGTTGAGCCGTCCTGAGGATGAAAAGTATCGTAAGTTTCTAAAGTAAGAACTGAAAGTGCAGGTTTATTAGAAACCACAAGTAGGCTAACTCGTTATCGGAAATTTTAGACGAAAATTATAATATACCGAAAAGAATTGTTCAAGTGGCGTATCTTATAGTTGTACTGCAGTGGATATTTTTTGAGTTGTAGCAGGCGGGCATTAGCTGTCTACGAATCATTATTTCTGCTCTCTGGTGTTCTTATGCCAGTTGGGTGGTGATTCTTCTGCATGAAATGGTTTGCAAATCTGTTGTGTGTGTTTCTGTTTTTCTGTGGTGTAGGTGTTCAGAGTCTCATTCTAAACTTGAAGCTTAAATCTTTCACACGTGTGCTGAATGACAGCATTGATGGTTAACTGGCGTATAGCTACACAACTTCAAACAAATACGGCAAAACATATATTCGTAAAACTTGTCTGGTTACATTGATGACTGAGGATATAGTGTGCAGTACTCGTCACGTTCTTTTCGACACCGATATAGCTCATTCACAAAAATCTAGTGTCTTTCCGAGAGCAAAAAGGGGCATGTAGTTCTCATTTCCAAGCACAGAGGCGTCGTGGTAGCCTTAGAAGGTTAAAATATAACATACTTCACATGTAGAATAGATTCTAACCTAACCTAACGTAGCTTTCTTGACTCCGCCAAAAACAGATGGAGATTGGGCACACTGTGACCAAGTTGTCGACCGATGTTATCGGGCGACCTTTGTCAACATAGTCTGAAAAAAATGGTTCAAATGGCTCTGAGCACTATGGGACTCAACTGCTGAGGTCATTAGTCCCCTAGAACTTAGAACTAGTTAAACCTAACTAACCTAAGGACATCACAAACATCCATGCCCGAGGCAGGATTCGAACCTGCGACCGTAGCGGTCTTGCGGTTCCAGACTGCAGCGCCTTTAACCGCACGGCCACTTCGGCCGGCCAACATAATCTGACAACCGTTGTCGGTGCCACTGTGAACGCATTCGATCTAGTATTCCCAAGACCTGTAGCGGCGCTGGCCCTCGTCCACTGCACACAAATAAGTTGACCGTGTTCTATCGAAAGCGCCTGCTGGTGCTTTTATCTGGCTTTTTTTTTTGTACCTAACTACCAGCTGGAATCTTATAAGTACTGGGAATGAGAGCAAGCCACTGTGGGGTATGGAAAACAAGAGGTATCACCACTGTGACTTACAGAGCAAACTGTGGTTGAAAGTTGCAGGGGACTTGAATATAGAAGTAAGTGGAAACTTTAACCGTAACGTAACATAATATTGTGCCATCCGATTTATTTAATATGTGCCACATGTGTACTAGAAAGTAGTACAAAAAATACATGAAATACTGTATTCATTCAGTAAGACTTAGGAAAAAATTCTAATAGCTGTATTTAAAAACAAAAATGAGAACACCACCTTCAACAATACGTTCACTCTAGGTAACTAGTATTCTGTGAAATACTCAAACCGCTTTCATTTGAGCATTTTCCTTGAGCAGAAAAAGTAATAAATTTTTATCGGATGGAATAAGCTACACTGACACTAAGTTTCGCGCCGATAGATGTACAAATGTGTTAGCTGGCAAGAAAATGCCACTGCTGGTTCTTCCCCCTCCTTATCAACTACGATGCTGCGTAACGAGCATATGAGTTTACTGTCAACACCATCAAGCTTTTCAATTTCAGTAGTTCTTTGGAGCAATGGCCATTTACCAGTCATTATTCCAAATTCACATTCTACCACTTGCAGAGCCTTAGAAATACGCTTGTTGAAAATTGTTTGCTTTGACCTAAGTTTTGACACTGAGTATGATCTCATCAAGTAAGTCTTTAATATATAGCCTTCGCCACACAAGAGAACGTAAGGTGTAACAACAACAACGCTGTACTATTGTACATATAATTTTTTTCCTTCTGATTTTCGATAAATTAGTGTAATCGATATTCTGATTTCATTTCTTTTCTTTTCATGTCATTGTGTTAAGAAAACTGTAAACAAATTTCGATGTGAATATTAATGTTTATGTCAAATGTCAAATAATAGAATTGAAATGTAAGAAACGTTGAATCTGTTGTAAGATGTTAAAGTTGTAATTGTGCGTCTGGTCCATACGTAGGCAATGTATTGGGATATGTAGAATGCAAAACCTCTGGTGAATACCCTGTCTGTAGGGGAGCGGTAAAAGGTGGATGGCAGGCGAGCGCGGGAAAATGCACACGGGCGCTGCACGGCATAACGGGCTCAGCAGTGGTAGTCGGAGTTGGGCATTGGTCTGTGCCACACGTTCTGGATCGAGGAGGCTCTCCTGGAAGACGTAGTTTCATTGAGCCTCGGATGTGCCGTCCCGACGCCTATACAGCATGGCAAAATTCCATAGGCACTAAATGGAAAAGAATTGCGACGCTAAGAAGAAGCAAAGTGCCGATACATCAAGAGCCATTGCTGTGATTGTATGTGTGCCCTGTGCCTCGCCATCTCGCTGCCTGCCGACCGCCGCATCGATACGAACAGGTTGAAACTTTTAGTACTGTATTCGTGTGGACCAGTGTTACTTTCGTTCCATACTGTTCAATAACAACTTAAATTTTACCAGAACTGTCCTATCATTTAATTATCCTCACAACTAACCT
The DNA here is from genome assembly GCF_023898315.1 of Schistocerca nitens. Classification (NCBI taxonomy): domain Eukaryota; kingdom Metazoa; phylum Arthropoda; class Insecta; order Orthoptera; family Acrididae; genus Schistocerca; species Schistocerca nitens. The sequence continues at coordinate 180,197,406 of NC_064622.1, read as the reverse complement.
AGACAGGGTCCTTTCCACATGTTGTGCAATCCGAGTGTCCCGAGATGAAGATTTAAAGTTTATGTTAATAATAATTACTTGCAGACCTAGCTATGTTAGAATGATGTTTAAAGAACTGTTTTGTTAATGAATCTATAGGTAAATAACAAAGGTCTGACAAAGTGGGAAGATAATTTTGAAATTGGTTTAGTAATGAAGTTTAATTATTTTGAGGCAGATATAATGGTAATTAAATGAGCAGGAAATAAGCTAAAAAGAGTAGTAACTCATATAGTGGAAATTTTGAGTGCTTAATGATTTCAATAAATTAATTGTTTTAATACAGTGATTGTAACAGTTTCAGGGTCCCACCCCCCCCCCTTTCTTATTCATTTGAATTCTGAAGTGTTCTAAACTGATTAGACCAGCAAAGTTAAAGCCAATACAAAAACCAAAATTTATCAGTGTTTTACATTTATCAAAATTGACATTGTGTGTGTGTTTCGAAAGTGCTATTTCTAGGGTAACCTATGCCCGATTTTAATCGTATCAATAGACAGTACGAAGTTTCGTAGTAAACATTATAGTGTAATGTTGTGTATTTATGGTTTATCCATATTGGTACAGGAAGTGAAATTATCAGTTCAGTAGATTTTCTGGTTCTAAAATTTACCATATTATGCAGTGTTACTACGTGTTGTTATGCTCGAACGTACATCAACTTGTACAGGGAAGAAACTCAGTTAATGCCTAATTAGGCTGGCGACCGTATTATTAACAAATTGGTAACATCTTCTGTGTTGTTTCTTGTCCGTTCTGACGTGTAGTTGCATTTCGGACTTGCTTGACGTATCATTGTTATTACTGAGTGGGTGTAAGTCTGATTTGCCTCCATTCAGGTACACGCGGTCAATATCTATACAAAAATCCTTTCTCTTAAGGTGAAGCCCGTCAACTTACTATAGTACAGGCTTTAAGGAGTATCGTGTGCACTAGCGCAGCGTTTACACAGGTACCATAATGTTTGTTCCTGGAAGGACGCAGCGACGTCCAGCACAAAGCCCTGTCTCTTCAAGATTCTTAAAAAGGCTCGAAAGCGAGAAAAGGCCGCCGTCGCTCTTTTCACCATATTCCCTTACTTGTATAGTTGGTCACTTGTAGTTTGGACCCCCTATAACTTGTAAAATAATTTAAAAACTGCTTATTAATTTCTGAACATACTACCCAAATAACGTTGTTTCTTTATTCACACATGTTGTAATAGATTTAAATAGTAATAACGATAATAATAATATTAAAACAAATCTGCAATTTCACACCCTTCCAGGAATACCACCGGATAATGCTAGATACGTTATTCTCTTTTTGTGCTCAACATCTCACCCATTATGGAGGAATGCTGACTCAGTTTTTAGGGGAACCAGGGGTAAATCACAGATGTGGTGGACGAAAAAACACTCGTCGGCACTGTGGTGGGTTCTTAGATTTACTTCTGGATGAGGCCGAGTTGATACTATAACACGCACGAACTATTAGATCACTTTATTATAACATGAACAAAATGGAATACTTAACTTTGAAACAATCCATGTCCACAGGAGTACTATGTGTATCTGTTACTGTCACGGAATATCACTTGATGCATAATAAAATAGAAGTCTCTTCTCTCAAAGTACAATTGACTATAAACTCTGCTACATAGTTGTAATACAACTCCCGCACTGTTGATTTCGTAATGACACGATGCTGTCGGCCGCAGTGGCCGAGCGGTTCTAGGCGCTTCAGTCTGGAACCGCGCGACCGCTACGGTCTAAGGTTCGAATCCTGCCTCGGGCATGGATGTGTGTGGTGTCCTTAGGTTAGTTAGGTTTAAGTAGTTCTAAGTTATAGGGGACTGATGACCTCAGATGTTAAGTCCCATAGTGCTCAGAGCCATTTGAACCTGTTGTGTACATAGTTCCGCGTAGTCAGCGCGTGCACAACTTTCCCACTAGAGCGCGCCCCGCTAAGCACAACAGCACAGGCGCAGCGCTCGTCCGTCTCCGCACTACGAGATGGCACTGCCTTAGAGACGGACCAAATTCTGCTTCCGCCGATCCGCGTATTAATATGTAACGCAGCCAATGAGATTGCTGCTAACGTAGAACCTTTTCTCCTCTCGGATCACACTCGCGCAGTGATACCTGAACGCACGAGGTATTATAACGAGTGTACAGACCTCCGATTAGTCAGTCTGCATTAGTCTGCATTTGTCTGCACCAGTCTGTACCAGTCTGCATTCGTCTAAACCAGTCTATAGTCAAGTTTCAGTCTGCGCCTAATAAGATTACCATATTCCTGTACATAGCCACGAAGATAAATGAATAGATACTTTGTCAAGTATCAGAGTTATGTGAGAATAAGATTAACATACCAAGACCAAAGGAACTTCAGATTGTCAATTGTAAACAGCAACCAGATCCAGTTACGTAATGTCTATGCTTTTTATTATTTTAATAAATGTGTGTGAAAATTAATCAAGTTTTGTTTAAAGTTGGTCACCGTCAATCTGCTACTCTAAGAGTGCATGTGGCCTTTCTGTCGTCTGACCTAACGGCAGAAGATAAACACGCCACGATAAGACCACGAGAAATATTGCTGACACTCGCCTACTTCGTTACAGTGGCAAGTCAAATAATCTGATGGTGTGTGTACCGAAGGTCTTACAGCACGCACACCACAGAACCATTTGACACGATGCTGTCATCTTTGGAAATGACTGCAGAGTGGGCTGAGCGGCACTCCGGTCTGACGTAAATTAGTCGTCAGCAACGGTAGTGTGTGGAAAGTTTTGAAGGCGTGTCTACGCCGACGTGTGGCAGTAACTATGCTTACTCGTGGTTGTGTCGTAATGTACCAACTTTGACACAGTACCACGTGTTTCGGCGTAACGACAAACGCCGGCACGAAGAGAATGTAAGCGCCGCTTCCGCCATCCACGGCCGGACAGTACAACACGGACACTAGCAGAGAGGCCTCGAAGAGCAGTGATGTTAACTGTAGCAGTGGCTTGTGAGCGCGTGTGTATAACTTGCATGGACAGTCTAGATAGAGAAGAACTTTGTTTGCATGTCGCCAATCGCTTGCGACACGTTTTTGTAAACCAAAGTATTGCCAATCTACACTATTGTAATAAAAACTCCAAGATGCTACTCCAGCAGAGTGTAAAAACGAATATACGCAACGGAAAATAATAAACGCTAAAATTATGATTTGACCCTGTCTCATTACGCCCTGAAGCAAATCTTAGGATCCCTTAATGCTCTGCTTTACATACACTCCTGGAAATTGAAATAAGAACACCGTGAATTCATTGTCCCAGGAAGGGGAAACTTTATTGACACATTCCTGGGGTCAGATACATCACATGATCAAACTGACAGAACCACAGGCACATAGACACAGGCAACAGAGCATGCACAATGTCGGCACTAGTACAGTGTATATCCACCTTTCGCAGCAATGCAGGCTGCTATTCTCCCATGGAGACGATCGTAGAGATGCTGGATGTAGTCCTGTGGAACGGCTTGCCATGCCATTTCCACCTGGCGCCTCAGTTGGACCAGCGTTCGTGCTGGACGTGCAGACCGCGTGAGACGACGCTTCATCCAGTCCCAAACATGCTCAATGGGGGACAGATCCGGAGATCTTGCTGGCCAGGGTAGTTGACTTACACCTTCTAGAGCACGTTGGGTGGCACGGGATACATGCGGACGTGCATTGTCCTGTTGGAACAGCAAGTTCCCTTGCCGGTCTAGGAATGGTAGAACGATGGGTTCGATGACGGTTTGGATGTACCGTGCACTATTCAGTGTCCCCTCGACGATCACCAGTGGTGTACGGCCAGTGTAGGAGATCGCTCCCCACACCATGATGCCGGGTGTTGGCCCTGTGTGCCTCGGTCGTATGCAGTCCTGATTGTGGCGCTCACCTGCACGGCGCCAAACACGCATACGACCATCATTGGCACCAAGGCAGAAGCGACTCTCATCGCTGAAGACGACACGTCTCCATTCGTCCCTCCATTCACGCCTGTCGCGACGCCACTGGAGGCGGGCTGCACGATGTTGGGGCGTGAGCGGAAGACGGCCTAACGGTGTGCGGGACCGTAGCCCAGCTTCATGGAGACGGTTGCGAATGGTCCTCGCCGATACCCCAGGAGCAACAGTGTCCCTAATTTGCTGGGAAGTGGCGGTGCGGTCCCCTACGGCACTGCGTAGGATCCTACGGTCTTGACTTGCATCCGTGCGTCGCTGCGGTCCGGTCCCAGGTCGACGGGCACGTGCACCTTCCGCCGACCACTGGCGACAACATCGATGTACTGTGGAGACCTCACGCCCCACGTGTTGAGCAATTCGGCGGTACGTCCACCCGGCCTCCCGCATGCCCACTATACGCCCTCGCTCAAAGTCCGTCAACTGCACATACGGTTCACGTCCACGCTGTCGCGGCATGCTACCAGTGTTAAAGACTGCGATGGAGCTCCGTATGCCACGGCAAACTGGCTGACACTGACGGCGGCGGTGCACAAATGCTGCGCAGCTAGCGCCATTCGACGGCCAACACCGCGGTTTCTGGTGTGTCCGCTGTGCCGTGCGTGTGATCATTGCTTGTACAGCCCTCTCGCAGTGTCCGGAGCAAGTATGGTGGGTCTGACACACCGGTGTCAATGTGTTCTTTTTTCCATTTCCAGGAGTGTATAAATTACAATCTAAACATCAGTGAATGATTAAGGCAACTAATACTACTAAATGATAAACCTTGTTGTTCAATATATTTATAATACACTACTGGCCATTTAAATTTCTACATCACGAAGATGACGTGCTGCAGACGCGAAATTTAACCGACAGGAAGAAGATGCTGTGATACGAAAATGATTAGCTTTTCAGAGCATTCACACAAGATTGGCGTCGGTGGCGACATCTCCATGAGGAAAGTTTCCAACCGATTTCTCATACACAGACAGCAGTGGACCGGCGTTCCCTGGTGAAACGTTGTTGTGATGCCTCGTGTAAGGGGGAGACATCCGTATCATCACGTTTCCGACTTTGATAAAGGTCGGATTGTAGCCTATCGTAATTGCGGTTTATCGTATCGCGACATTGCTGCTCACGCCCCAATGACTGTAAGCAGAATATGGAATCGGTGGGTTCAGAAGAGTAATACGGAACGCAGTGCTGGATCCCAACGGCCTCGTATCACTAGCAGTTGAGATGACAGGCATCTTATGCGCATGGCTATAACGGATCGTGCAGCCACGTCTCGATTCTTGAGTCAACAGAAGGGGACGTTTGCAATACAACAACCATCTGCACGAACAGTTCGACGAGGTTTGCAGCAGCATGGACTATCAGCTCGGAGAAGATGGCTGCGGTTACTCTTGATGCTGCATCACAGACAGGAGCGCCTGCGATGGTGTACTCAACGACGAACCTGGGTACACGAATGGCAAAACTTCATTTTTTCTGATGAATCCAGGTTCTGTTTACAGCACCATGATAGTCGCATCCGTGATTGGCGACATCGCGGTGAACGCACATTGGAAGCGTGTATTCATCATCGCCGTACTGGCGTATCACCCGGCGTGATGGTATGGGGTGCCACTGGTTACACGTATCGGTCACCTCTTGTTCGCATTGACGGCACTTTGAAAATTGGACGTTACATTTCAGATGTGTTACGACCCGTGGCTCTACCCTTCATTCGATCCCTGCGAAACCCTACATTTTAGCAGGATAATGCACGACCGCATGTTGCAGGTCCTGTACGGGCCTTTCTGGGTACAGAAAATGTTTGACTGCTGTCCTGGCCAGCACATTCTCCACATCTCTCACCAATTGAAAACGTGTGGTCAATGGTGGCCGAGCAACTGGCTCGCCACGATACGCCAGTCACTACTCTTGATGAACAGTGGTATCGTGTTGAAGCAGCATGGGCAGCTGTACCTGTACACGCCATCCAAGCTCTGTTTGACTCAATGCCCAGGCGTATCAAGGCCGTTATTACGGGCAGAGGTGGTTGTTCTGGGTACTGATTTCTCAGGATCTATGCACCGAAATTGCGTGAAAATGTAATCACATGTCAGTTCTAGTATAATATATTTGTCCAATGAATACCCGTTTATCATCTGCATTTCTTCTTGGTGTAGCAATTTTAATGGCCAGTAGTGTAATTAAAATCACCCTTTAAGTACAATTGTCTATATTTCCTAACTAAAATTATTATTCAATGCCCAACTCTGCCCCGTATTATGACTGCGCGGTCTAATATCACTAACTCGACATGACTGACATAATCTACGTACCAAACACTAGAAGACCCTGCTTTCAAAGATGATCTACGGTGGTGGAAATAAAGTAACGTGATCACAGCTGTTTAGCTTCATAGCCCTAATAAGCCGAAGCAATTTGCGATGTCACCCTATTTACTGTGTCCGGTGCGTCGAAGTGATGGTTCTCGTACTCACGACGATGGAAGAACTCCAGCCACAAATAAACGCTTTCAAACACTAGGTCGGCAGAAGGCGATCCTCTAACTAAAATACTCTAATAATGTATTCTCTTCTGTGTGTTCTACAGAGGAGAAACGCGAACTCCCAGCTACTAGGACGGAGTTCAGATAATGTCTCAACGTAAGTATAGGCAGAGGAAGTGCTCTCAATTACTGAACGCTGCGTACTCACCGACGACTTCCAACCTGGAGGTGAAGTACAGAAACGCATATGTTCGCAACACTACAGTGCCTAACTGCTCTAACTATAAACTCTCCTGAGAGCAAAGACCACAAGTCCATCTGTACCGCCAAAGCTGATACCGAGCGACCGTCCCACACGGGCGCTCACAACGGAAAACCTCGTCTCTTCACCGCTGGCTTCCCAGCAAGACTCGGCTCCCCACCCTCGTAATTCCGAAAACGAATCATATTCCCGAACCCACGGAATATTGTCTCTCTCAACAGATTCTTCCGAACGCCACCAACCATATTTTAGTCTTTTCTCGTCCAGCGCGGGAAGGTTGCAAGAAAAACCTATATTCGTACAATGGTACGCTTCTGAGTAAAAATACCTGGAAATAACCCCGCCTGCGTGGTTTCCGAGGTGCCGCTTCTTCGTTCCTCTCACATGCGTTCAAGATATACATAGTTCCCGGTTATCCTTTCGGTCCTGCTACAATAGCGGCCGGCCGTCAGCCTATTATGCTCCAGAGCTCAGGTGCCACGATGTCAGTCTAGCTACTTCCTGTTTTTCAGCAGCTGTCCGGGCCTTCCACCCAGAGCTTGAGTTCTGCCTGCCATTTCATCTCCACTGGCGTTCCAACCTCTACCAGTATAGGCAATCATTCATTACGCCGTTCTGTTAATAAAGACAACCCGTCACTTTTCATGCAATAAGCGTCAGCCCCCAGTAGCTGAGTGGCCAGCGTGACGTAATGTCAACCCTAAGGGTCCGGGTTCGATTCCCGGCTGGGTCGGTGATTTTATCCGCTCACGGACTGGGTGTTGTGTTGTCCTAATCATCATCATTACATCCTCATCGATGCGCAAGTCGTCGACATGGCGTCAAATCGGAAGACTTTCACCGGGCGAACGGTCTATCCGACGGGAGGCCCTCGTCACATGACATTGTATATATGCAATAAGCGTTAACAATTATTTTCAAGGCGCACGTGACAATGTTAGTCTCCTTTAAATATTCATATATACGATGTACAACCTATCAAATGACTGTGGTTGTAGTTCACAGCAAAGTATGTGCATGAGTGCTTGTAAGGTGCGACATTATAGGCACCTTAAAACACCGTTAATGTGATTTGCTTGAATTGTTGAATAGCTACCCGAGAAAACAGCATCCTTTAGGCACCCTATAAGAGACGAATGGGCAGGACTCCACACCACAGTCCCGGTACACGAAATGGAAACCAGATATCGTCGTCCTGGTCCAGATGCCAGCTGATAATAGGTGTAATGTTACGTTATGAATAATAATTATAATTTCGTGTGGCTCAACTACCCCGTGCACGTCTTTCAACAGGAAGCCACAGCGGCGATTTGCGTGTCTCTAACCCACACAAGGTACCCCACCGTAGAAAGGAGACCTACAATTCAGCACTAGCTTTCCGATTTATTAAATAACATTTTTGCAATAATATTTAAACAAAACAGTATTTTCTACTAGTTTAAAAAGAATGACTATGCTGTTTCGACCACGCCGACCTCGTATTCGGAAGGATAGAGACTCCATTTTCCATCTGGGCATCCTGTTTTAGTGTGGTTATCACTGTTAGCATTCAACCGCGATTCTTACACATATATTTTAACAACGCGTTTCAAGAGACAATGCTCTCATCATCAGGTTGTAAAGTCTATGTCATGAAATTAAACGGACTAAAAGGACAAAATACCATCACAAATAGTTGGAAAAACCATAGAGTAAAACAGAATTAAAAGTATATTTGACTGTGGGTCCTCGTCTTACATTGAAGTTGTTGACACAAGTCGATGGCCGTCCCATAGCTACCAAATATGCTGTCGCACTGTGCCGGCTCGGGATCTGTTGTGGACTGACGTGCCTAGGTGTTGTGGCGTGGCTACAGCCGTGTGCCTGACGGTAACGCTATGCTATTGGTCTGCCATCGTTAGCCTTTCGCAACTCAGTCAGTGACATGCTACAAGTTTAAAGTTGCATACCTACCCTAAAATAATTCTAAAAACCCGCTAAAAAATCTCATTTCTTTAAAATTATCTTGTGCATTTAGAATAGTGCTTTGTTTCTTTTCATGGATAGCTATCTCGAATTCCTCTAGTAAATCAAGTTTCCTCCCTTTCTTTTCTACATGCAATATTTCTACGTTATCTTCTATGCTATTAAGGGGGTGGCCTCTTTCATATACATGGTTCGCAACAGCTGATTTGTCATAATTTCCTAACCTGAACGCATCTTTATGTTCTTTATACCGGATCGCGAATGATCTTCCTGTCTGCCCTATAAGGCGTCCAATAGCATAGCGTTACCGTCAAGCACACGGCTGTAACCACGCCACAACACCTAAGCACGTCAGTCCACAACAGCTCCCGGGCCGGCACAGTGCGACAGCATATTTGGTAGCTATGGGACGGCCATCGACTTGTGTCAACAACTTCAATGTAAGATGAGGACCCACAGTCCAATATACTTTTAATTCTGTTTTACTCTATTGTTTTCCCAACTATTCGTGATGGTATTTTGTCCTTTTAGTCCGTTTAATTTCATGACATAGACTTTACAACCTGATGATGAGAGCATTGTCTTTTAAAACGCGTTGTTAAAATATATGTATAAGAACCTCGGTTGAATGCTAACAGTGATAACCAGTATAACGACAACTGCTACCTCGACTCCATAATGGATTATATTAAAACTATTTTAGTGTTTTTGTCATTTTCCTAAATTACTTCATAGATATGCAGAGATTGTTGCTACTATAAAGCAACCGCCGACTACCTGCCCTCTAATTGACGTACTAGACCTGTTAAATCCATAAATGCTGTGTATATGAATCATGAATTTCTTTTTCGTTCTTAAGCTGTATCGTGTAAAAATAATCCAAGGACCAATAAGACTGCTACTACTACTATTTCTACTACTACTACTACAAGTAATAATAATAATTATTATTATAATAACAGTAATAATAATAATGCAGTTGCCGGCCGGAATGGCCGTGCGGTTCTAGGCGCTACAGTCTGGAACCGCAAGACCGCTACGGTCGCAGGTTCGAATCCTGCCTCGGGCATGGATGTGTGTGATGTCCTTAGGTTAGTTAGGTTTAAGTAGTTCTAAGTTCTAGGGGACTTATGACCTTAGAAGTTGAGTCCCATAGTGCTCAGAGCCATTTGAACCAATAATGCAGTAGGGTGCTGGGATCGGTAGTAAGGGACTTGGCACATTGACAGCAACGTTAGAAAAGGACAGTGGTATAACCTATTATAAAGCCTAGCTTAAAATTCGGAGAACGGGGTCCGTGGGCGTAACTTCGCATAACCTATCCTTTCCCCATAGAGGGCGAGAAAGCTAGGACAGGCCTCCTTAAATATGACGAGGATTAGTAAACGTCACGAATTTATATAGGACAATGTGGCGAATTTTCTAATCTATGCGAGTAATGTATAACCTGCCCAGTTATGATATCTATTTGCGTTTTTTTAGTGGAACTATATACTTTTTCTGTGGCATTATAAAGAGCTTTCGGAGGAAAATTCACACTCATAACATGCGTGGAACTTGGTAAAACATTAACAAGATAAACAGCACAGCATACCAATGTCTAGCCATCAGGAGAACTAGTCCCTAGATGTCTACCCTAAGTGCAGTAAATGTGAGCGAGCGGGAAACTCATGTACTGTTCGTTACGCGTGACGATTGAAATCCATCAGTCTGTGCTCTACTACAGAAGCGATCAGAGAACTTTCTCGTGAAGCTATTAGGACTTGCACAATGTATATAACAGTCCTAATAGTGGATATGGATTTCGTTTACGGCCAACGTCTCCATGAAATAGTACTGTCAGTTCCGTTTCATACGATATGTTGTTTGACGTCTCTAGGCGAGTTATAAATGCGTGATTAACATTTAATCTCATTCTTTTACTTTTGCAAGGAATCGTTGGAGGAAAAATGAGCGGGATAATGTGTTGCTTTGTCGCATAATGCAGTCGTGGCAGACTTCGGTTTATTGGTAAAATACTACGTTCAAATGGTTAAAATGGCTCTGAGCACTATGGGACTTAACTTCTGAGGTCATCAGTCCCCTAGAACATAGAACTACTTAAACCTAACTAACCTAAGGACATCACACACATCCATGCCCGAGGCAGGATTCGAACCTGCGACCGTAGCGTAACGCGGTTCCAGACTGAAGCGCCTAGAACCGCTCGGTCACAATGGCCGGCCAAAATACTAGGGAAATGCAGTCTCTCTGCAAAGGAGATTGCTTGCAATTTACTGTGCTTTCTATCCCAAAATATTGCTCATATGTGCGAGATCGCACCAAATAGGACTAACGGATGATGCTGAATGTATACAGGCTAGGGCTGTACGAATAGTCACACGTTTGTGTGACTGGCAGGGAGAGTCACAGAGTATTGAAACAAGTGACCTTGCAAATTCCTGAAGATAGACGGAAACTATCCCGAAAATGTCTAGTAACAAAATTTGAAGAGCTGCCTCTAAATTATGACTAGGAACATACTATAACCCCCCCGGCTCACGCATCGTTCCCTTGGATATCGTGAAATCAGTATTATATTAATTATAGCATGCACCGAAGTCCTTTATCAATCATTCTTCCTGCGCTCCATACGTTAACGGAACGGGTTGGGTTGGCTTGTTTGGGGAAAGAGACAAGACAGCGAGGTCATCGGTCTCATCGTATTAGGGAAGGACGGGGAAGGAAGTCGGCCGTGCCCTTTGAAAGAAACCATCCCGGCATTTGCCTGAAGCGATTTAGGGAAATCACGGAAAACCTAAATCAGGATGGCCGGACGCGGGATTGAACCGTCGTCCTCCCGAATGCGAGTCCAGTGTCTAATCACTGCGCCACCTCGCTCGGTAACGGAACGGGTAAAAGCGCTAATAATTGGTACAATGGGACCAGCGTTTTGCCATGTTATTCACAGTGGGTTGAAGATCGCAGATGTCGATGTAGTTGAGATGCCGACGGAGCACATTTCTAATCATCGCTTTACACCCGCCACCGTAGGCGAGATCACTAATGTATGTCTGTGTGGTGGCGCTCACCTCGTAGGTAAGCTGGTTGGAATCCTGGTGGTCGATGAAATTTTTGCTGCTCGTATTTGGCCAGTAAGGGGGAGGAGGTGTTGGTGTAAAGCTCCTGATTAACAGTCTTTGAGCCAATGTCCTGGAGCAGATTCCAAACCTCTGCGTAATGTCATGAAACGAGGGCATGTGACGCTGTTCATGGTGATCCATCCGTATGATGGGAACATTAGGCTGGGCGTTCCCCTTGGTACTATTAGAAAGAAGGAGGGTATGTGTCAGCACTGAGTTTCAACCTCTCCCTTCCCTCATCATCATCGTAAAATACAAACACAAGACTACACTATATGTTGTTGTTGTGGTCTTCAGTCCTGAGACTGGTTTGATGCAGCTCTCCATGCTACTCTATCCTGTGCAAGCTTCTTCATCTCCCAGTACCTACTGCAACCTACTTCCTTCTGAATCTGCTTAGTGTATTGATCTCTTGGTCTCCCTCTACGATTTTTACCCTCCACGCTGCCCTCCAATGCTAAATTTGTGATCCCTTGATGCCTCAAAACATGTCCTACCAACCGATCCCTTCTTCTAGTCAAGTTGTGCCACAAACTTCTCCCCAATCCTATTCAATACCTCCTCATTAGTCACGTGATCTACCCACCTTATCTTCAGCATTCTTCTGTAGCACCACATTTCGAAAGCTTCTATTCTCTTCTTGTCCAAACTGGTTATCGTCCATGTTTCACTTCCATACATGGCTACACTCCATACAAATACTTTCAGAAACGACTTCCTGACACATAAATCTATACTCGATGTTAACAAATTTCTCTTCTTCAGAAACGATTTCCTTGCCATTGCCAGTCTACATTTTATATCCTCTCTACTTCGACCATCATCAGTTATTTTACTCCCCAAATAGCAAAACTCCTTTACTACTTTAAGTGTCTCATTTCCTAATCTAATCCCCTCAGCATCACCCGATTTAATCTGACTACATTCCATTATCCTCGTTTTGCTTTTGTTGATGTTCATCTTATATCCTCCTTTCAAGACACTGTCCATTCCGTTCAACTGCTCTTCCAAGTTCTTTGCTGTCTCTGACAGAATTACAATGTCATCGGCGAACCTCAAAGTTTTTACTTCTTCTCCATGAATTTTAATACCTACTCCGAATTTTTCTTTTGTTTCCTTTAGTGCTTGCTCAATATACAGATTGAATAACATCGGGGAAAGGCTACAACCCTGTCTCACTCCTTTCCCAACCACTGCTTCCCTTTCATGCCCCTCGACTCTTATAACTGCCATCTGGTTTCTGTACAAATTGTAAATAGCCTTTCGTTCCCTGTATTTTACCCCTGCCACCTTCAGAATTTGAAAGAGACTATTCCAGTTAACGTTGTCAAAAGATTTCTCTAAGTCTACAAATGCTAGAAACGTAGGTTTGCCTTTTCTTAATCTTTCTTCTAAGATAAGTCGTAAGGTTAGTATTGCCTCACGTGTTCCAACATTTCTACGGAATCCAAACTGATCTTCCCCGAGGTCCGCTTCTACCAGTTTTTCCATTCATCTGTAAAGAATTCGCGTTAGTATTTTGCAGCTGTGACTTATTAAACTGATAGTTCGGTAATTTGCACATCTGTCAACACCTGCTTTCTTTGGTATTGGAATTATTATATTCTTCTTGAAGTCTGTGGGTATTCCGCCTGTCTCATACATCTTGCTCACCAGATGGTAGAGTTTTGTCATGACTGGCTCTCCCAAGGCCATCAGTAGTTCTAATGGAATGTTGTCTACTCCCGGGGCCTTGTTTCGACTCAGGTCTTTCAGTGCTCTGTCAAACTCTTCACGCAGTATCTTATCTCCCATTTCATCTTCATCTACATCCTCTTCCATTTCCATAATATTGTCCTCAAGTACATCGCCCTTGTATAAATCCTCTATATACTCCTTCCACCTTTCTGCCTTCCCTTCTTTGCTTAGAACTGGGTTGCCATCTGAGCTCTTGATATTCATACAAGTGGTTCTCTTCTCTCCAAGGGTCTCTTTAATTTTCCTGTAGGCAGTATCTATCTTACCCCTAGTGAGACAAGCCTGTACATCCTTACATTTGTCCTCTAGCCATCCCTGCTTAGCCATTTTGCACTTTCTGTCGATATCATTTTTGAGACGTTTGTATTCCCTTTTGCCTGCTTCATTTACTGCATTTTTATGTTTTCTCCTTTCATCAATTAAATTCAATATTTCTTCTGTTACCCAAGGATTTCTATTTGCCCTCGCCTTTTTACCTACTTGATCCTCTGCTGCCTTCACTACTTCATCCCTCAAAGCTACCCATTCTTCTTCTATTGTATTTCTTTCCCCCATTCCTGTCAATTGTTCCCTTATGCTCTCCCTGAAACTCGCTACAACCTCTGGTTTTTTCAGCTTATCCAGGTCCCATCTCCTTAAATTCCCACCTTTTTGCAATTTCTTCAGTTTCAATCTGCAGTTCATAACCAATAGATTGTGGTCAGAATCCACATCTGCCCCTGGCAATGTCTTACAATTTAAAACCTGGTTCCTAAATCTCTGTCTTACCATTATATAATCTATCTGATACCTATTAGTATCTCCAGGATTCTTCCAGGTATACAACCTTCTTTTATGATTCTTGAACCAAGTGTTAGCTATGATTAAGTTATGCTCTGTGCAAAATTCTACAAGGCGGCTTCCTCTTTCATTCCTTTCCCCCAATCCATATTCACCTACTATGTTTCCTTCTCCCCCTTTTCCTACTGACGAATTCCAGTCACCAATGACTATTAAGTTTTCGTCTCCCTTCACTACCTGAATAATTTCTTTTATCTCGTCATACATTTCATCAATTTCTTCATCATCTGCAGAGCTAGTTGGCATATAAACTTGTACTACTGTAGTAGGCATGGGCTTTGTGTCTATCTTGGCCACAATAATGCGTTCACTATGCTGTTTGTAGTAGCTAACCCGCACTCCTATTTTTTTATTCATTATTAAACCTACTCCTGCATTACCCCTATTTGATTTTGTATTTATAACCCTGTAATCACCTGACCAAAAGTCTTGTTCCTCCTTCCACCGAACTTCACTAATTCCCACTATATCTAACTTTAACCTATCCATTTCCCTTTTCAAATTTTCTAACCTACCTGCCCGATTAAGGGATCTGACATTCCACGCTCCGATCCGTAGAATGCCAGTTTTCTTTCTCCTGATAACGACGTCCTCTTGAGTAGTCCCCGCCCGGAGATCCGAATGGGGGACTATTTTACCTCCGGAATATTTTACCCAAGAGGACGCCATCATCATTTAATCATACAGTAAAGCTGCATGTCCTCGGGAAAAATTACGGCTGTAGTTTCCCCTTGCTTTCAGCCGTTCGCAGTACCAGCACAGCAAGGCACTATATATGTATCCATTATTCCCCTACTCTACAAAAAACACGCACGACACAACTTTCGCATACCTGCAAGGAAAGCAGTGTGCATATAGAAAGAAATCGCTTTCCTACGTTCAGCTGAAATCACCCAGTGGGATATCCTAGCCTACAATGCCACTCATTTGCATTTGCATCGACATCGACATTGCCGTTCTATGGAATTTAAATTGCGAGGGTCAAGCTCAAGCCTACCGTCGAGAATTCCACCACACGCTCTGGTTTAAAGTGGTTCGCAATATTTTAAGATTTGCGGATGCAGGTAACTCTTGTTAAATACAAGGAATGATGATTTAGCTAAATACAAGGAATACTGTAAAATATTAAAAAAAGTAATTCAGACATCTAAACAAATGTACTACGAGAAGAAGATAGCAATGTCAGGGAACAAAATAAAAATAATATGAGATATAGTGAAAGAGGAGACTGGTAGAACCAGAAAGGAACAGGAGCAAATAGTATTAAGGGTAGATGACACATTAGTAACCGATGGGACTAGTGTGGCAAATCTGTTTAACAAGTACTTTATATCCGTTACTGATAGAATGGGATTGTCAGGATCAGTAAATAATGCCCTCGAATATCTGAAACTAGCCTTTACAAATAGCTTCAGGTACATGAATATGTCACTCACTTCACCAAAGAAATAACTTTCATAATAAAATCTTTAAAAACAAAGCATTCTAGTGGTTACGATGAAATATCAACAAAGTTAATTAATGCATGTTCTTGTGAGTGTAATGCAATTCTAAGTTACTTGTGTAACCAGTCAATTATAACTGGGACATTACCTGACAGGCGAAAATATGCAGATGTTACGCTTCTATTCAAGAAAGCGCATAAAGAGATACCATCAAACTACAGACCGATTTCACTTTTGCCAGCATTTTCAAAAATTTTAGAAAAAGTAATGTACAGGCAGCTTCTCAACCATCTGACCACAAATAACGCATTATCAAGAACACAGTTTGGATTTCTGAAGGGTTCTGATATCGAGAAGACTATTTACACTTACAGTAAAAATGTACTTAATTCATTAAATAACAAATTACAAGCAGCAGGTATTTTCTGTGATTTGGCAAAGTAATTTGATTGTGTGAACCAGAACATCCTTTTAAATAAATTAGAATTCTATGGTGTCACGGGTAGTGCTGCAAAATGGTTCAAGTCATACCTCGCTAACAGGAAACAAAGGGTGTCAGTGCAAGGGACTAGTGAATTAAGTCATCAGTCATCATCAGAATGAGAAGAAATTACCTGTGGTGTCCCACAAGGATCCATCTTTTTCTATTGTACATTAATGACCTCTCATCAGTTACACTGCCAGAAGCAGAGGGTTTTTTTTTTTTTTTTTTTTTTTTTTTGCAGATGACACAAGTATTGCAATAAATAGTATGTCGAGTGTAGTTCTATAAAGAGCTGCTAATTATATTTTCATGGATATTAATAAATGGTTTAAAGCCAACTCACTGACATTAAACTTCAAAAAGACTCACTATATGCAATTCAGAACTTGTAAGAGGTTTCCACCCAGCATATGCGTAAAGTATGAAGAAGAGCAGATAGAAGAGGTTAACAGTCTTAAAATCCTGGGATTACAACTTGATAATAAATTCAGTTGGGAGGAGCACACCACAGAACTGCAGAAACGCCTTAACAAATCTGTATTTGCAATTCGAATGTTAGCTGACATAGGCGACATAAAAATGATAAACCTTGCATACTTTGCCTAATTTCATTCGATAATGTCATATGGTATAATATTTTGGGGTAACTCTTCAAGAGAAACAAAAGTTTTCAGAGTCCAAATGCGTGCAATACGTATTATTTGTGGAGTAATTGCACGGACATCCTGTAGAAACCTCTTCAAAGAACTGAGTACACTAACTACTGCCTCTCAGTATATTTAATCCTTAATGAAATTTGTCCTAAATAATATATCTCTTTTTCCAACAAACAGCTCAGTTTATACATACAATACCAGGAACAAAAATGATCTGCACAAGAACTTAAAAGCACTTACTTTAGTTCAAAAAGGGGTCCACTACTCAGGAACACTCATCTTCAATAATTTGCCAGCAAACAAAAAAATTAGTTACAAATAAAGATCAGTTTAAAAGGAGCCTGAAAGACTTACTAGTGGCCAACTCCTTTTACTCCATTGACGAATTTTTTAATAGAAACAAATGATGTATTGTATATATTCATACTATTAGTATTGTTAGTTGAGATTTAAAAAAATGACATGTTCCACATCCATGAGGATCTCCTCAGCACGGATCTATGGAACGAAAAACTAATCTAATCTAATCTAATCTTGTGGATGGGAAAAAGTAGTTCCGGTGGAGATAGAATCGTTCTTTCCCTTGAGGACCTTCACTGTGAGCTGTGTAATAGTTTTCGCGAGTTACATATCAGGAAGGTGAATCGAAAAGGTGAACTAGGATAGAGCAGCAGAGGTTTTGCCGGAATCACGAGAATTACTCTTTGGTGTGCGAGGCAGCAGGCAACCTTAAAAAAGTTATTCGAAGGTAAATAACTCGGCAGTTACGACTTCCCGGGACAATGTGCTCGGCAGAAAACAGTGCTGGGTGAACAGGTCCATTGTGCTGCGCCCAGGTGTTCGCGAGGCTTCGGCGGCCGCCTTTGTTTCTCTTCCGCGACGGCCTGTGTAAACAAGGCGGCCTGTCACCTCCAGAACGACTAACTTGGAACAATAGCATCGTCATTCAAGAAGGAGCCGTAGGCCGCACGCCTTGCAACTGATGCCTTACGCTAGGGGTGGGGCTACTGCTGGCCCCAAATAATATCCCAATTATTTAGAAAGAAATATCCGTCATTTAGCTGTTAACTGTTCATTTATTTCAAACACTCATGATTTCGGCTTTATAGCCATACTTAAGTGCATGTTGGAAAGTTAACATTTCTGGCCATTTCAAAACGCACTTGAGAAGGGCTATAAAGCCGAAAATATGATCCTGTAAAATATATGAGTAATTAACAGACAAACGGCGGATTTTTTTATCAAAAAATTCCAGATGACTCTTGTCCCCCACGAATGAAAAAACATCCCAAAATGATCCTACCCTCCATGTTATCGAAAACTTCTATCACCGTCTCCGCCTCTCGCGCAATCTGTCAATCTGTTTCAGTTCGCTCAGTTCAGTGATTCCCTGACAAAACACAACTGCCTTAAGGTCACACAACGCCTAGCGCGTAACCATGCGCTAAAAGCCTATATATATATATATATATATATATATATATATATATTGAAAGATAAGGAATTAGGAAAGGAGATAAGGAATTTTTATTGTCTATAATACAACATACAGTCACCAGTAATTGCCTACTTCGGCCCAAATAAAGAGGTATTCGTCAGCGTTCAGCTTCTTCTATCTTCTTGTAGACAAAGTAAAGGGCTTGTCTGGAACCAATATACCATAGGGAACCTTAGCTAGTAGGCCTGTAATCTCCGCTATGCTCCACGTCTTCCAGGCCAAAATGTTTGGATCAGGGAAAGCTTCAAGGCCACCATAACCTGCATGGCTACGCCATACAACAGCCAAGGTCAACCACGTACTGGCATACTGGACTCGCATTCGGGAGGACGACGGTTCAATCCCGTCTCCGGCCATCCTGATTTAGGTTTTCCGTGGTTTCCCTAAATCGCTTCAGGCAAATGCCGGGATGGTTCCTTTGAAAGGGTACGGCCTATTTCCTTCCCCGTCCTTCCCTCACTCGAGCTTGTGCTCCGTCTCTAATGACCTCGTTGTCGACGGGACGTTAAACACTAATCTCCTCCTCCTCCAACCACGTACTGCCTCCATAGTCAGCTGATACATCACACGTGAAATACATTCTTAGTCCACGAAAGACACTTGGACCACCAATAAGCTGCTGCTTATTGAATTGGCCAACGAAGTCAATGTCTATTGCTTTCGAAGACTTGTACACAGGAACACTGCGCCGTCAACGGCGACGATAACCACGTCGCACCGCGAAGACATTTCATCTACAACCGTTAAACGATATCATTTTGCTTGCCAGTGTCACTGTGACCGGAGAGGTGACATCTTGTTGTCCAACGTCGTTGTCTGAATAACCAAAGGAGATGTTTAATTCAAATATTTGCTCGTATCTATTTTCGCGTCTTTGTAGTTTCAGCTTTTCCAGCCACTAGCTGCAGACACTGTAGTGGTAGTACTATAGCACCGGTAGTTCCGGTTATTTTATTCATCCATGGATCACTTTTAGAAAGATATTAGATACAATGTAGTATCACAGCTTAAGAACGAAAAATTATAATCCTATATACAGGCACTCACATACGCTGTCTCCTCAAAAGTATCCGGACACCTATTAACGCACAATAACCACCCTCCGCCTTTATGACGTCTTGCACTCTGGTGCAAACAGTTTTAATCAAGTGGTCGAATGTCTGTGGAGGAGGTGTACGTCTTTTCCCTGAAGAGCCGAAGCAAGAGAAGGCGTGCTGGAAGCTGGTGTCTGGAGCGAAGTCGACGTTCTAACTCAAAACAAAACATGTCCCACAGGGTTCATTTCGCGACTCTGAACCGGCCACTTCATTTCATGAATGTTATTGCCCACAAACCACTTTCGTAAAGATGCTGTTTTATGGCAAGGTGCCCTGTCATGCTGATTCAATCAGTCATCGTATTCCAACGGTTCCTCAGCACACAATGATGAAAAATGCGTACATATTCTTCTGCATTTAGCGGTTTCTGAAGTGCAATAAGGGACACCGACCTAACCACAGAAAACACCCCGATACTGTAACACCACCTCCTCAGTACTTCACTGTTCACACTAAACATTATAGCAGGTAACGTTTTACGCCAAACCCAGATCCTTCAATCGGACTGATACTGGGTATACCGTGAGTCGTCGCTCCAAATCACTCCTTTCCAATCATCCCCTGTCCAGTGGCGTCACTCATGACACCACCTTATGCGTCGTTTAGTATTGAAATATGAGGCTTATGAGAAGCTGTTCGACCACTGTATCCCACTCTTTTCAACTCCGTACGTGCATTCACTGTGCTAGCTGGACTGTTAGTAGCAGTATGGAAATCACGAGTGATTTCTTCCGCTGATTTCTTGCCATTTTTTTCAATCACTCTCTGCAGTGCTCGATAGTCCCAATCTGTCAGCACATGAGGTTCTCTTCATCTTGATTTAGCTGTTTTTGTTCCTTCGCTTTCCCACTTCATTATCACTTCACCAGTAGTCGACTTTGACAGCTTTAGAAGAGCTGACATATCCTTGGTGGATATGTTACTCAGGTGACACCTGGTGACTAGCCCACTTTAGAAGTAACTGAGCTCTTCTTAAGGGCCCATTCTGCCACAACCGCTCCTCTACTGACAGCACAGTACTCCCTGCTCCTTTTATACTGTCGGTTCCGCCTCTCGTAATACCTAGTAGTCAGTTCTGCATTACACCGGAGTATACAGATACCTTCGATAAGATAGTTTACCTAGAGGTGTAGCTCGGATAGGATGTTTTCCCAACATTTGCCTGAAGTAATTTACGAAAACCACGGAAAATATAAACAAGGATGGAGAATCGAGCTTCCATCCTCCAGCATGCGACGCCAATCTGTTTAAAACTGTGCAGCTTCGTTCGATTCGTCAGTAGTGCACAATACTGTTCTGCAAATAAGTTATTTTTATCGTAAAAAGCAAGTGCCACACGGTTCATTCATTTATTATTACCGATCAGCATCACCTAACTCCTGGGGTGGAAATCTCCAGAACACGACGACAAAGAATAGAGTTAATCACGAAATACTTGTTCCCAAAAATGAAAACTACTGGCTCTGAGCACTATGGGACTCAACTGCTGTGGTCATCAGTCCCCTAGAACTTAGAACTACTTAAACCTAACTAACCTAAGGACATCACACACATCCATGCCCGAGGCAGGATTCGAACCTGCGACCGTAGCAGTCGCACGGTTCCGGACTGCGCGCCTAGAACCGCGAGACCATGAAAACTACTGCGAGGGGTTGGCAGGTTCGATAAAGTCACACGTCTGAACCCCTAGGTTGATCTAAATGGTGAGCACCTTCGAGAGCTCAGCACTCGTTTGCTGGGTGTGTGCTTGGCGACACCCGGGTTCCTCCGCTGGGGACTGGTAAGCGCCGCCAGTCCTCTGTCACCCTAAGCTCTGACAAGGGAACCTCCCCATCGCACCCCCCTCAGATTTAGTTATAAGTTGGCACAGTGGATAGGCCTTGAAAAACTGAACACAGATCAATTGAGAAAACAGGAAGAAGTTGTGTGGAACTGTGAACAAATAAGCAAAATATACAAACCGAGTAGTTCAAGGGAGGATAGGCAACATTAAGGACATTGGGATCGCAGGAGCGCCGTGGTCTCGTGGTAACGTGAGCAGCTGCGGAACGAAAGGTCCTTGGTTCAAATCTTCCATCGAGTGAAAAGTTTAATTTTTTATTTTCAGTTTATGTGACAAACTCATGTTTTCATCACTTTTTGGGAGCAATTATCACATCCACAAACTAAATCGGGCAAGGCAGAAGAATCTTTTTATCCATTTGCCAAGTGTACAAGTTAATTGGGTTGACAACATATTCCTGTCACGTGACACACACATGCAGTCACCAGTGTCGTATAGAATATATCAGATGTGTTTTCCTGTGGAGGAATCGGTTGAGCTATGACCTTGCGATCAAATGTTTTCTGTTCCCATTGGAGAGGCACGTCCTTTCGTCTACTAATCGCACGGTTTTGTGGTGCGGTCGCAAAACACAGACACTAAACTTATTATAGTGAACAGGGATGTCAATGAACGGACAGATAATAACTATGCAAAAATAACGGCTGCTTACTATGCAAAAATAAAGAAAGTAAAATTTTCAGTCGAGGGAAGACTTGAACCAAGGACATCTCGTTCCGCAGCTGCTCACTTTACCACGAGACCACGGCTCTCCTCCGTTCCCATTCTCCTTAATGTTGCCTATCCTCCCTTGAACTACTCGGTTTGTATATTTTGCTTATTTTTTCACAGTTCCACACAACTTCTTCCTGTTTTCTCAATTGATCTGTGTTCAGTTTATCAAGGCCTATCCACTGTGCCAACTTATAAATAAATCTGAGGGGGGTGCGATGGGGAGGTTCCCTTGTGAGCATGCTTCAGCGACCACCGTGCGGCACGGCGGTGGAACGTTATATCTTGACTTAAAGGCCCGACTCACGATTATGGTAAAAACATCTATAACAAATACTTCAATGTCTGCTGTGCTCCCATCAGACGCATTGTTATTGAGGTGGAATAGTTCTTGGAGGAAAACTTCTTTAGAATCTGCCGCACCACTGTTCCTAAGACTTAACGAGGTATCCGGGGGGAGGGGGGGGGGGCTTATTTTCGTAGCTGCTAGTGGAACCTAGAGGGAATCACCGAACTAATCCACGTCAGCTCCCATCTGAATGGGTCTGGCCGGAGTGGCCGAGCTGTTGTAGGCGCTTCAGTCGGGAACCGCGCGACCGCTACGGTCGCAGGTTCGAATCCTGATTCGGGCATGGATGTGTGTGTCGTCCTTAGGTTAGTTAGGTTTAAGTAGTTCTAAGTTCTAGGGGACTGATGACCTCTGCTGTTAAGTCCCATAGTGCTCAAAGGCATTTCATTTTGAATGGGTCTAGCGCTGGTATATATCAACGCACAGCGTAACTAAAGTTCTCTTATAATCAGTCTTCCTGACGCAGGAATCAATCAAAGTACCTTCTTTATAGTCACACAGCACATGCTGCTATACAGTGTGTTTCTCGTAGTTCAAAGGAAACAGAGCTGCTTTGAGAAATTTTCACCTTTCTACACTGAAAAGGGCTTAGAAGGCATTACTGTCACTTTAAAATCTGTAAAGTGATTGCGCCACTTTTTGCTGAAACGTTTCGCTTTCAACAAGCAGTGAATCTCAGGGCAGTTAAATGCCTCGGGAAACATCCAGTCAAAACAGAGTTACACGCTACCTTGAACTATAGCAACAGTGTTGTGTTGTGTGGAGGTATTAGATATTCCCAAAGAGGAATTCAACGACTAGTGGGCTCAGGAAGGTGTCACTGACGTGCAACGTACGAGGGTCAGTCCAAAAGAAATGCACACTATTTTTGTAAAAATACAATTTTCATTCTGCATATATGAATGTTTTACATTGTGTAGATACATCCTTCCTGCTTGTTTTCAGACTTAGTTCAATCTGTTCCCGTGGTTGGCGCCGTCACAGCATGTCTTCAAGATGGCTGCTAAACTTGACGTTCGTCAGAAGCAATGTGCTGTCATAGAATTCCTGTGCTGTGAAAACGAGACAGTGGGAAACATCCACAAGAGGTTGAAAAAGTGTTTGCTGCTGTCGATCGCAGTACAGTTAGTCGGTGGGCAAGCAGGTTACGTGATGAAAGCGGTCACTGCATTATTGAGGATTGTCCTCGCAGTGGCATTCCTCGTACTGTATACACTCCAGACAATGTGCAGAGAGTTAACGAATTGGTCTTTGCTGACAGACGCATCACAGTGAACGAATTGTCAAGCTACGTTGGGATAGGGGAAGGAATTGTTTGCAGAATACTGAAAGTGTTGGCGTTAAAACAGGTTTGTGCCAGTTGGGTTCCCAGGATGTTGTCAGTGGCTCACAAAGAAACAAGAAAAACGGTTTGCAACGAACTTTTGGAACAATACGAGAATGATGGAGATGAATTTCTTGGAAGAATTGTGACAGGTGATGAAGCATGGCTACATCATTTTTCACGAAAGACGAAGAGGCAATCAGTGGAGTGGCATCATGCAAATTCACCCAAGAAAAAAAAATTCAAAACCACACCTTCTGCTAGAAAAGTTATGGCTACGGTGTTTTTCGATTCCGAAGGACTCTTGCTTGTGGACATCATGCCAAGTGGAACCACCATAAATTCTGATGCATATGTGACGACACTGAAAAAACTTCAAGCTCGACTGAGTCGTCTTCGACCACGTCGGCTAAAGCAGGATGTTTTGCTGTTGCACGACACTGCACGGCCACTTGTCAGTCAAAAAACCATGGAAGCGATCACAAAACTCGGATGGACAGCACTGAAACACCCGCCTTAAAATCCTGACCTGGCTCCATGTGACTATCATCTCTTTGGGAAACTGAAAGACTCTCTTCGTGGAACAAGGTTTGAAGATGATGACTCCCTTGTGCACGCTGCCAAACAGTGGCTCCAACAGGTTGGTCCAGAATTTTACCGTGCGGGGTATACAGGCGCTGGTTTCAAGATGGCGTAAGGCAGTTGAGAGGGGTGGAAATTATGTGGAGAAATGAAAATATCGTTCCTAAAGGATGTATCTACACACTGTAAAACTTTCAAACATGTAGAATAAAAGATAGATTTTCAAAAAATAGTGTGCATTTCTTTTGGAGTGACCCTCGTATAATGAAATGGATAGATGGTAAACTGCCAAATCAGACACCTTTATTGTTACATTCAGTAGCAAAACACCGTTGGGTCATTTCTATCGCTTAAAGGTGCACGCTTAAGTCCAGAACCCAAAGCGTTGTTTTAAATAGCAGCGCGTTGGGTACACCACTCTAGCGTGTAAGGTGGAAGTCACTTGGGGTAAATGTGGTAAAGCTACCTATGGGGGGGTCATTCGTTCATTTCCTGATAAGTGTGGATCACCCTAACTGCAGTAGAGACTGCACCATCTACCTTGAAGAAAGGAAGATATAGGAGCTAAAAACGACGAAGCGTATTCCGTATGGTGAGAAGAGAAAGCCCTATTAGGCAGTGCAACCACACACTTTCACTACTTCGTTCGTCCAACACTTAAAAAGCCTATTCAAAAAGCCTACGGCTAAACGTAAACGAATGTTGCTAGTGTCTGCAGTACGTCAATGTATATCATCGCCCAGAACATTAGAAAAACTGACGGTCACCGACCGTGTAAAACTTCCATCACCTCGATAGGCAGACTCTAGTAACAGGCCAGCACTGCCACTACGGCTCTACCACTGCCACGTACGTTCTTGCGAGGCCTCCTCTGACAAACAAGTCAAGTGGGAAGCGGCAACAACAGAAGAAAGCACCTCATAAATCGTCATATCACGTACATCTCGTCTTATCTGACGGTTCCAATGATTCTGCTTAGGAGACAATGGAAAGTGAATTCTGCTTGGAGCAACCATCTTGCCCCCATACTAGACCTCCAACAGTTTCAGGACCCCCATCCCACAGGAGAGCAAGGGTGAAGGGAAAACGTGACCGAGAAAAGGCTCACATACAGTAGTCCAACATCAACGGGTTCAGGACGCATGTGGAGGAACTGAAACTCCTAGAGCAGAAATGTCCACTGTGCTTTTTGTTTGCGAGAAACGCCTTTATACCTACCGACGTCCGTGTGCTACGGGACTATACCCTCCACCGCAAGGAAAAAGGGTCAAGGAGGGATAGCTGTGTTTTGCCAACAAGTTCTCGCTTTATTCCTGCTTTACTGCCATGCAGGCAGTCACTAATAAAGTTCTCGTGGATCAAAGGATCACTACAAGCTCTCTGTATTTACCACCACAGTATGCGATACATTCCGAGGCTCTCATGGATCTTACAGAACAACTCCCACGACCATTTCTTCTACTGGCATACTTCAGTGCTCATGGTGTACTATGGGGCTCTCTCTGTACGTGCTCCAAGGGTCAAGGTTTGGATAGACTCATACTGTTCCAGTAGCTGTGCAGCTACAATATACTTGTTACTGGGTCTTCTCAGCCACTGATTTCTGTTTCCTAGCTCTCGCAGATTCTGCTGAATGGGAAGTTACTGATGACCTTCAGCCCACTGACCAATTTTCTCTCTGGATTCACCTACCATTTGTAGCAAATCTTGAAAAGAAGCCGCCAAGATGAATGATCAGGAGAGCTAACTAGACGCTGTTCAGTCAGCTGGCTGCGTTTGCGATCGAGGAAGCGTCCCACTCTGCATTCACCTACCAGGTGTAGCAGACCTTGAAAAGAAGCCGCCAAGATGGATAATCAGGAGAGATAACTGGTCGCTGTTCGGTCAACTGGCTGAGTTTAGAAACAGAAGGAAGCGTCTAGTATTGAGTGGACTAAATCACACAATGGATCAACGCTGCTGCCGAATTATCCACCCAGAAGTCCTCAGGTCGTCTTAGAAGACAGCATGTAACTTGATGGATTGATGCATACCGCTCAGAATTGCCAATTAGGACTGCAGCTCTGCGGAAGTTTAAATGCCACCCAACAGCAGAAAAACTCGCCGCCTGTTGAGCAGCGAGAGGTAAGACTCGACGCATAATCATGGAGGGCAAGAGAACTTCATGCCACCCGTTTCTGGCCTGTGCCTTGCACGTGTTCTTTGAAAGTATGGGAATCCACAGGAGGATATCTGGTAGACACAAGTCGGTTACCTACAGCAGCAGTGCATTTTGCGACGACTGCTGTCACTGCCAGCGACGATCCAGCGTTCCACCGCTACGGTGCGACGGTGGTAATGTGTGAGCTTGATTTCACATCCAACAATTCTGAGTCATACAACTTCCCACTCCCAACGTTGGGGATGGATTCGGCACTGTCTGTGGCTTGT
This sequence comes from Schistocerca nitens, assembly GCF_023898315.1. NCBI lineage: Eukaryota > Metazoa > Arthropoda > Insecta > Orthoptera > Acrididae > Schistocerca > Schistocerca nitens. The sequence continues at coordinate 180,170,566 of NC_064622.1, read as the reverse complement.
TACTGATGTGTTGTTCACACCGACACAGGGAAAACAGTTACCAAAGTTAACAGAAGTTTATTGACCATGCAAAGAAATGTCTCCCTCGACGATAATAACAAAATCACAATTGCAGTGTCTCACAGGTACGAAGTGCCTGACAGTATGGTGATTTCAGAATCTGACAAAGTAACACAATTAGCATCCCCGTAGACAAAGACTTGTATCGAAAATATTCTGCATTCGATGGAGCCTCAAAGGGTGCGGGGCAAAGTCAGGACATGCGGCATGCGGGGACCAGGCAGCAATCGGTATTGTAATTGTAAACTGTCGAAGCTGCGTTGGTACCGGAACTTCAAGCGCAGATAGAATGCACCGAAGCTGAAATCGTTATAGGTACGGAAAGCTGGCTGAAGCCAGAGATAAATTCTGCCGAAATTTTTACAAAGGCACAGACGGTGTTTAGAAAGGATAGATTGCATGCAACCGGTGGTGGCGTGTTTGTCGCTATTAGTAGTAGTTTCTCCTGTAGTGAAATAGAAGTGGATAGTTCCTGTGAATTATTATGGGTGGAGGTTATACTCAACAACCAAGCTAGGTTAATAATTGGCTCCTTTTACCGACCTCCCGACTCAGCAGCATTAGTGGCACAACAACTGATAGAAAATCTGGAATACATTTCACATAAATTTCCTCAACATGTTATAGTCTTAGGTGGAGATTTCAATTTACCAGATATAGACTGGCACACTCAGATGTTTAGGACGGATGGTAGGGACAGAGCGTCGAGTGACATTATACTAAGTGCACTATCCGAAAATTACCAGGAGCAATTAAACAAGGAACTGACTCGTGGAGATAACATCTTGGGCCTACTGATAACAAACAGATCCGAACTTTTCGACTCTGTAAACGCAGAACAGGGAATCAGTGATCATAATGCCGTTGCAGCATCCGTGAATATGGAAGTAAATAGGAATATAGAAAAAGGGAGGAAGATTTATCTGTTTAGCAAGAGTAATAGAAGGCATATTTCAGACTACCCAACACATCAAAACGGAAATTTATGTTCCGTGACTGACAATGTTGAGTGTTTATGAAACAAGTTCAAGGCAATCGTACATGCGTTTTAGACAGGTATGTGCCGAGTAAACCTGTGAGGGACGGGAAAAAACCACCGTGGTTCAACAACAAAGTTAGGAAACTACTGCGAAAGCAAAGAGAGCTTTACTGCAAGTTTAAACGCAGCCAAAACCTCTCAGACAAACAGAAGCTAAACGATGTCAAAGTTAGAGCGTGAAGCGTTCAGTGAATTCTTGACAGAAAATCCTAGGAAGTTCCAGTCTTACGTTAAATCAGTAAGTGCATCGAAACAGCATATCCAGACACTCTGGGATGATGATGGCATTCAAACAGAGGATGACACGCGTAAAGCTGAAATACTAAACACCTTTTTCCAAAGCTCTTTCACAGAGGAAGACCGCACTGCAGTTCCTTCTCTAAATCCTCGCACGAACGAAAAAATCACTGACATCGAAATAAGTGTCCAAGGAATAGAAAAGCAACTGAAATCACTCAGGAGAGAAAAGTCCACTTGACCTGACGGGATACCAGTTCGATTCTACACAGAGTATGCTAAAGAACTTGCCCCCTTCTAACAGCCGTGTACCGCAAGTCTCTAGAGGAACGGAAGGTTCTAAATGATTGGAAAAGAGCACAGGTAGTCCCAGTTTTCAAGAAGGGTCGTCGATCAGATGCGCAAAACTATAGGCCTATATCTCTGACATCGATCTGTTGTAGAATTTTAGATAATTTTTTTTGCTCGCGTATCATGTCATTTCTGTAAACCCAGAATCTACTCTGTAGGCGTCAACATGGATTCCGGAAACAGCGATCGTGTGAGACCCAACTCGCTTTACTTGTTCACGAGGCTCCCAGGTAGATGCTATTTTCCTTGACTTCCGGAAGGCGTTCGATACAGTTCCGCATTGTCGCCTGATAAACAAAGTAAGAGCCTACGGAATATCAGACCAGCTGTGTGGCTGAATTGAACAGTTTTTCGCAAACAGAACACAGCATGTTTTCTCAATGGAGAAACGTCTACAGACGTTAAAGTAACCTCTGGCGTGCCAAAGGGGAGTGTTATGGGACCAATACTTTACACATTATATATAAATAACCTGGTAGATAGTGTCGGAAGTTCAATGCGGCTTTTCGCGGATGATGCTGTAGTATACAGAGAAGTTGCAGCATTAGAGAATTGCAGCGAAATGCGGGAAGATCTGCAGCGGATAGGCACTTGGTGCAGGGAGTGGCAATTGACCCTTAACATAGACAAATGTAATGTATTGCGAATATATAGAAAGAAGGATCCTTTATTGTCTGATTATACGATAGCGGAAAAATCACTGGTAGCAGTTACTTCTGTAAAATATCTGGGAGTATGCGTACGGAACGATTTGAAGTGGAATGATCATATAAAATTAATTGTTGGTAACGCGGGTGGCAGGTTGAGATTCATTGGGAGAGTCCTTAGAAAATGTCGTCCATCAACAAAGGAGGTGGCTTACAAAACACTCGTTCGACCTATACTTGAGTATTGCTCACCAGTGTGGGATCCGTACGAGGTCGGGTTGACAGAGGAGATAGAGAAGATCCAAAGAAGTGCGGTGCGTTTCGTCACAGGGTTATTTGGTAAGCGTGATAGCGTTACGGAGATGTTTAGCAAACTCAATGGCAGACTCTGCAAGAGAGGCGCTCTGCATCGCGGTGTAGCTTGCTCGCCAGGTTTCGAGAGGGTGCGTTTCTGGATGAGGTATCGAATATATTGCTTCCCCCTACTTATACCTCCATAGGAGATAACGAATGTAAAATTAGAGAGATTCGAGCGCGCACGGTGACTTTCCGTCAGTCGTTCTTCCCGCGAACCATACGCGACTGGAACAGGAAAGGGAGGCAATGACAGTGGCACGTAAAGTGCCCTCCGCCACACACCGTTGGGTGGCTTGCGGAGTATAAATGTAGATGTAGATGTCGAATAACACAAACATAGAAACAAAAACGTCTATCCTGGATACATGCTTATTGCACCAAGGAAAACAACGACTAATGCTGAATACAGCGGCGTCGGTCCCTACAATCGACTTCAAGAGCATTCTAAGACGATATGGTGTATAGGCTAGGAGAGGCTCTCTAAGCCGGAACTGACTTCTGCAGCTCTAGCGCCGACCTTTATAGTGGCCGGTGGCGGAATACTCGCGGCACTATTTTCTGGTCACGTCTGTGCCGCGAATAGGTTCCTTGGTTGTGGAGGCCCCTGCTGGCGCTGGTACCGCCGCCTGGTGTGATCCAGGCGAGTTCGCGACCCTTGTGCGTGCAGGGGCCATGTAGGCTGCACGTGTATCCGAAGTGCCCGAAGGGTTGCCGATCGCTTTTGCGAATATCTTCATTACAGCGCTTATACTGCGCATCTTCAAAACCAAATACGATACATCGTGCTGTGAAACTAGCAAATAGCACTAAAGTAAATCCGGTTACGATGTTTTAAATCGACAGAGTGGACAGGCATCTAAGAAAAACGTCTTATGATTTTTTTATTCGAAAGGGCATACAGGACAATTTACGAACTCGTGGAGGAAGAGGATTTTGATGTATCTCCTCAAAGCACAAAAGGCCCCAACGTGTTCCTGTAGTTACTGGAGCGTCGCCTTAACGAGCTGTGTAGGAAATGCCTTGGAGTGAATGATCATCCGTCATCTGGTCTGGATGATAGCGACCAATGTCAGACAAAGTTACTAGCGTGATCGATTACTAGGTAAGTAAGTATTATTTAAAAAATTATAATATCAGAGAATAAAAATTTAAACACTGTTATGGCACAGTAACTGACAATAGACAATTTAGTAGTCATCTTAACTTGTTGGACGTATTGATAATCATATGGTTCTTGCTGACCAGTCAGATTGCATTCGATCATGGTCAAGATATGAGCTCACAGTCCGAATCCCTACCATCCTCAGGAATATTATGTATACAATATTTTAAAAGGTCACTCCTATCTCGGAGGTAAACCCTAAACATCTATGCCAGTGAAAGAGCTTAAAATATTCTTTATAAAGTACGTAACATGAGCGGCATAGAAATGCTTTAAAACTTACAGATAAGACCTTAAATTTTAAAATTTTAAACTTAAATAATTGTCACACGAGCAAACCTTATGCTTAACTTTAACACAACCGGTAATAATAGCTTAAAGGTAAACATTAAATCTTAACTTTAAAGCAAATGATCACAATCGGAAAAAAATTGTGCTGAGCCACCGTTGAAAGGTGAAGCAAGATTTTCAAATGATTACTTACATTTAAGATCACAAGTTTCTGAATTGTACAGGGCGTTTCCCTAAGAGCGGGCAGAAATTTTACAGGACATAGTGGATACCGTGGTATACAGCAAGGTGTCGAAGTTGAGTGGCGACTTTAGGAAAATTGTTGTTGTTGTGGTCTTCAGTCCTGAGACTGGTTTTATGCAGCTCTCCATGCTACTCTATCCTGTGCAATCTTCTTCATCTCCCAGTACCTACTGCAGCCTACATCCTTCTGAATCTGCTTAGTGTATTCATCTCTTGGTCTCCCACTACGATTTTTAACCTCCACACTGCCCTCCAATGCTAAATTTGTGATCCCTTGATGCCTCAAAACATGTCCTACCAACCGATCCCTTCTTCTAGTCAAGTTGTGCCACAAACTTCTCTTCTCCCCAATCCTATTCAATACCTCCTCATTAGTTACGTGATCTACCCACCTTATCTTCAGCATTCTTCTGTAGCACCACATTTCGAAAGCTTCTATTCTCTTCTTGTCCAAACTAGTTATCGTCCATGTTTCACTTCCATACATGGCTACACTCCATACAAATACTTTCAGAAACGACTTCCTGACACTTAAATCTATACCCGATGTTAACAAATTTCTCTTCTTCAGAAACGATTTCCTTGCCATTGCCAGCCTACATTTTATATCCTCTCTACTTGGACCATCATCAGTTATTTTACTCCCTAAATAGCAAAACTCCTTTACTACTTTAAGTGTCTCATTTCCTAATCTAATTCCCTCAGCATCACCCGATTTAATCTGACTACATTCCATTATCCTCGTTTTGCTTTTGTTGATGTTCATCGTATATCCTCCTTTCAAGACACTGTCCATTCCGTTCAACTGCTCTTCCAAGTCCTTTGCTGTCTCTGACAGAATTACAATGTCATCGGCAAACCTCAAAGTTTTTACTTCTTCTCCATGAATTTTAATACCTACTCCGAATTTTTCTTTTGTTTCCTTTACTGCTTGCTCAATATACATATTGAATAACATCGGGGAAAGGCTACAACCCTGTCTCACTCCTTTCCCAGCCACTGCTTCCCTTTCATGCCCCTCGACTCTTATAACTGCCATCTGGTTTCTGTACAAATTGTAAATAGCCTTTCGCTCCCTGTATTTTTCCCCTGCCACCTTCAGAATTTGAAAGAGACTATTCCAGTTAACATTGTCAAAAGCTTTCTCTAAGTCTACAAATGCTAGAAACGTAGGTTTGCCTTTTCTTAGTCATTCTTCTAAGATAAGTCGTAAGGTTAGTATTGCCTCACGTGTTCCAACATTTCTAAGGAATCCAAACTGATCTTCCCCGAGGTCCGCTTCTACCAGTTTTTCCATTCGTCTGTAAAGAATTCGCGTTAGTATTTTGCAGCTGTGACTTATAAAACTGATAGTTCGGTAATTTTCACATCTGTCAACACCTGCTTTCTTTGGGATTGGAATTATTATATTCTTCATGAAGTCTGAGGGTATTTCGCCTGTCTCATACATTTTGCTCACCAGATGGTAGAGTTTTGTCATGACTGGCTCTCCCAAGGCCATCAGTAGTTCTAATGGAATGTTGTCTACTCCCGGGGCCTTGTTTCGACTCAGGTCTTTCAGTGCTCTATCAAACTCTTCAGGCAGTATCTTATCTCCCATTTCGTCTTCTTCTACATCCTCTTCCATTTCCATAATATTGTCCTCAAGTACATCTCCCTTGTATAAACCCTCTATATACTCCTTCCACCTTTCTGCCTTCCTTTCTTTGCTTAGAACTGGGTTGCCATCTGAGCTCTTGATATTCATACAAGTGGTTCTCTTCTCTCCAAAGGTCTCTTTAATTTTCCTGTAGGCAGTATCTATCTTACCCCTAGTGAGACAAGCCTCTATATCCTTACATTTGTCCTCTAGCTATCCCTGCTTAGCCATTTTGCACTTTCTGTCGATATCATTTTTGAGACGTTTGTATTCCTTTTTGCCTGCTTCATTCACTGCATTTTTATATTTTCTCCTTTCATCAATTTAATTCAATATTTCTTCTGTTACCCAAGGATTTCTATTAGCCCTCGCCTTTTTACCTACTTGATCGTTTGCTGCCTTCACTACTTCATCCCTCAGAGCTACCCATTCTTCTTCTACTGTATTTCTTTCCCCCATTCCTGTCAATTGTTCCCTTATGATCTCCCTGAAACTGTCTACAACCTCTGGTTCTTTCAGTTTATCCAGGTCCCATCCCCTTAAATTCCCACCTTTTTGCAGTTTCTTTAGTTTCAATCTGCAGTTCATAACCAATAGATTGTGGTCAGAATCCATATCTGCCCCTGGAAATGTCTTACAATTTAAAACCTGGTTCCTAAATCTCTGTCTTACCATTATATAATCTATCTGATACCTTTTAGTATCTCCGGATTCTTCCAGGTAATCAACCTTCTTTTATGATTCTTGAACCAAGTGTTAGCTATGATTAAGTTATGCTCTGTGCAAAATTCTACAAGGCGGCTTCCTCTTTCATTTCTTCCCCCCAATCCATATTCACCTACTATGTTTCATTCTCTTCCTTTTCCTACTGACGAATTCCAGTCGCCCATGACTATTAAATTTTCGTCTCCCTTCACTACCTGAATAATTTCTTTTATCCCGTCATACATTTCTTCAATTTCTTCATCATCTGCAGAGGTAGTTGGCATATAAACTTGTACTACTGTAGTAGGCATGGGCTTTGTGTCTATCTTGGCCACAATAATGCGTTCACTATGCTGCTTCTAGTAGCTAACCCGCACTCCTATTTTTTATATATTATTAAACCTACTCCTGCATTACCCCTATTTGATTTTGTATTTATAACCCTGTATTCACCTGACCAAAAGTCTTGTTCCTCCCGCCACCGAACTTCACTAATTCCCGCTATATCTAACTTTAACCTATCCATTTCCCTTTTCAAATTTTCTAACCTACCTGCCCGATTAAGGGATCTGACATTCCACGCTCCGATCCGTAGAACGTCAGTTTTCTTTCTCCTGATAATGACGTCCCCTTGAGTAGTCCCCGCCCGGAGATCCGAATGGGGGACTATTTTACCTCCGGAATATTTTACCCAAGAGGACACCATCATCATTTAATCATACAGTAAAGCTGCATGTCCTCGGGAAAAATTACGGCTGTAGTTTCCCCTTGCTTTCAGCCGTTCGCAGTACCAGCACAGGAAGATACAAGACGATTAAACAAAATTTTCAGTTGCTGTGATTGTGATGAATGGCAGCCAGCCCTAAATGTGGAAATATGTAAGTTAATGCGGATGAGTAGGGAGATCAAACCTGTAATGTTCGGATACAGTATTGCTAGTGTCCTGCTTGACACAGTCAAGTCGTTTAAATATCTGGGCGTGACGTTGCAAAGCGATATGAGACGGACCGAGCATGTGAGAACTGTGGTAGGGAAGGCGAATGGTCGATTTCGGGTTATTGAGAGAATTTTTAGGAAACGGTGATTCACCTGTAAAGGAGACCGCATATAGGACGCTGGTGCGACATATTATTGAGTACTGCTCGAGTGTTTGGGATCCGTACCAGGTCTGATTAAAGAAAGATATCGAACCAATTCCGAGGCGGGCTGCTACGTTCGACCGATACATAGGTGTTCCGGAACTCAATAGGGAATACCTGGAGGGAAGGAGACGTTTTTTTCGAGAAACACTATTGAGAAATTTTAGAGAAGTTGCATTTGAAGCTGACTGACGAAATATTCTACTGCCACGGACATACATTGCGCGTAAGAACTACGAAGATAAGATACGAGAAATTAGGACTCCTTCGGAGGCATATAGATAGTCGTATTCCCCTCGCTCTGTTTGCGAGTGGAACAAGAAAGGAAATGGAGAGTAGTGGTACAGGGTACACTCCGCCAAGCACCGTACGGTGCTTTCGGAGTAATTATGTAGATGCAGATGTAGATGTTCCACTGAACAATTTCAGGTAGATAACCTGAGGACGGAGAATTCTCTATGTCCTGTAACATTTTTGCACGCCCTAACGGAAGCAACCTGTAGATACCACTATAAATTAATAACCAAGAAGTTCCGTAACACGCTGGAGATATTAAAGAACCTGGACACAACCTACCCACTATACATGATTGCTGGCGGCGATGGCCACGATAATGTACCGCGCCCCGGAAGACAACGTGGCACTACCGAGAGAGAAGACAATCGTGTTTGGCGTTTGGATCTGGTGCATCTGTAGCAGCAATTCGATCAGCAGCTGGCACTACAGTGACGAACAAACTGTTACAAATCGTTTGCTTGAAGAACAGATCCGAGCACGACGACATGTAGCGGGCATTCCACTTACCCAAACCACCGCCACTTGCGACTTCAGTGATGTCAAGCGAGAGCTCACTGGAGGGCAGGATGGAGGTCTGTTGTGCTTCCCGATGAAAGCTGGTTGTGTCTCGGTGCCAGTGATGGCTATATGTTGATTAGAAAGATACCAATTGAGGACCTGCAATCAAACTCTCAGCGTGCTTGGCACACTGGACCTACACCTAGAATTATGGTCCAGGGTGCAATTTCGAATGGCAGCAGCAGTAATCTCGTGGTTATCCCGCGCATCCCGATTGCAAATTCGTACGCCAGTCAGGTAATTCGACCTGTTGTGTTGCCATTCATGAACAGCATTCCAAGTGGTGTTTTCCAACAGGATAACGACCGCCCACTTACCGCTGTTGTAGCCCAACATGCTTCACAATATCTCACAGTCGAGCACATATGCAATGTCATCGGACGACAACTCCAGCGTCATCCATATTTAGCATTTACCACCCCTGTATTGACCGACTAAGTGCAACAGGCATGGAACTCTGTTCCACAAAGTGACACCCGGCACCTGTACAACACAGCGCATGCACGTTTGCAAGCTTGCGTTCAATATTCTGGCAATTACACCGGTTATTAATACGTCAGAATTTCACATTTGCAGTGGTTTTTGTCATTCTTACATTAACCTGTGATCTTTCAATGTTAATCACTAAAATATTTTACCTAGACAAATGTATTCCAGAAATGTCATTGCTCTATATCAGGGCTTCACAACATACGTGCTCGCGGAGCAAGCTGTGAGCAGCAAGGCGCGAGCATGGAGCAGCGCGAGCAGGCTACCCCCACTACCGGACCAGAGCGGAGAGTGGGGAGAGTCACGTGGGGTACACAACAGCTGCCGCCAGTCGATGTAAATCCGCGGCCAGCTGCAGGGATATCACTCACGAATTATTACTGCGACAAATGAAACAAATAAAGGAGAATGTACATGTGACACATAATTTTATTAGCTTAGTGTATGCGTCTACCATCTGTAGACACTGAAACTAAAGAATTCCACGACAATCCTATATTTTCAACACTTTCTTCAACACTACTTAAAATATCACCTCCGGTTGTAGTGTTCTTCATGGCTACTACATCGAGGAGCTCCTCCCTCACCTGAAGGTCTCTGTTAACACCTCTAATAAATATGGCAAGCTGCGCTGTTCCAGTGATATCAACACTTTCGTCCAGAGCTAGAGAATACGCCATAAAATCTTAACAGATATTTGCGAGCTGGCTCTGGACGTCGTCTGCCATGTCCCGTATGCGACGCATAATGGTCATGTTAGATAATGGCAAAATCCGAAACTGTTCAACTTGAGATGGACACAAATGTTCCGCTGCAACTACCAAACATTCTTTTATTAAATCGCCATCAGTTAAGGGGCGCAAGGATTTTGCTAAAAGCAAAGCAATTTTGTAACCCACTCTGAGAGCTGCCTCGGTTGATTTTTCTTCGTCGTCCAGATCTTCTTCGGATAGCTTCCTTTTATGTTTAATAACTTCCTGTGCACGATCTGTTCAATCACATTTTCCATGTCCGTAGTCTTTCGCGTGGTATGACATATAATGTCACTGCAAATTAAATTTCGTAAAAGAATTCACCGTTTTGTGACATACTAAACATTTTGCAACACCATCTTTTTCAGTAAACAAATAAAGTTCCTCCCAATGGGGGTTGAACTGCGAAAGCATGGTTGGGGTTACACAACGGCGACTTCACATGATTCTTAACCAGCGAAGTGACTGTTAAGAGCTGATCGTGGTACTTTAAACGTTACACAGTCGGCACAAATTCAATTGGCACGCTGCGGCCCTATTCAAACGTGCGCGCGCATTTCCCCTCCCTCGCCTCCCTCCATACTCCGCGACCTTGCAGCTGCTCGCGAGCACGTGCCTGAGCAGACGCGAGTACTCGCGCTCAAAACCGGCCAGTTATTAAGCCCTGCTCTATATTAATTACTTTTTGATGTTGCGATTTCTTTTCCGTCAGCGTAGTAGTAGTAGCCAGCAGGGCGGCAAACCAAAGCCAAATTGACGGAGTGGCACCACAAAGTCTGAATAGGAGAGTATGACAGCTCACACGGACCACGCGGAAGGCAAGTCCTCGCGGTACATCTCACATTGCCACGACGAAGCCCACAGTTCACTGCTTGCCCTCGACGCTCCGACAATCCCTACCTGCTCCGCACAAGCGGACGTTCCTTGAGCAGCCAGGCATGCTCTCTCCAGCAAACTCCACGATGGCTCCCTCTTAAGACCGGCCAGACGAAAGAGCCCAATGACAGACGTACACTAGCCAAACGATACGGGCACCCAAAAACACGAAACACACGTATCGCGAACAACACAACGACTGGAAACCAACACTGCGGCACTCAGTCAAATCCAAGTTCGAAATCTGAGAAGAGGGGACTCGCCGAAATTCCAATCTGCGATTAAGAGGTTATATGAAGAAAACATTCAGAATGCACCGCTAGCACATAAAACGTAATTCCAGACATCCTCCACGGCTTCACCAGGCATGTGGCGCCACTTTTCGGAGCCAAGGATTGCAAACAGCTCAGCCATAATCGAAAATCTACTGCAAAGCGGCACACCAGGCAGCTCCCAGGCCGCTCTCGGTGTGGATTAGGGAGATATTGATCCACTGTTGACAACCTGTCCCCACTAGAGGCTGCTATTATGCAGGTATTGTATATGGATCTTTTCTTTACCAGTTACTCTACTTGGAGACACAGTATTCTCAGACAGCACCATAAATGACACTTTCGCGTCCCTCACCTCGTATTCATTGGGTTCTTCTTACCAAAATGCGTTTTTAGGTACCGAGTTGGAGAAGTACTGTCATATGGTTTTAAGCGGGACAATAGTGTTCTCCAGGTAAGTGCTTTATGTGTCACTCATTTGTCATAGCCGTTAACGGTATAACGGCTACAATAAGGATTCTTGTGTAATGCTCCTTACACGTGGACGACTTTTCAGTTTTCTGTTCCGCCTCCAACACTGTAACAGTGATTCGTCAGTTACAAATTACTGAGAAAAGCAATTCGAAAAAGACAAGTTTTATATTTTCCACAGGTAAGTGTGTGTGTGTGTGTGTGTGTGTGTGTGTGTGTGTGTGTGTGTGTGTGTGTATGTGTGTATGTGTGTATGTGTGTTTGTGCGCGTGTGTTCATTTTAATCGTTCTCTTCGTGTTTCAATTTGCCTAACTCGCAAATGAGGAACAACATATTACATTTTAAATATTCAGTGAGGTTCTGAGCCTCATTTTTTATTCCATCTGTTGTGGTTACCGAACATAAAGGAACTGAAGGCAAGAACCTAGAAAGCACTCAACAGCTTAAAGCGCGTTAGCCACAGTCTTCAGTCGCAGAATACGCTTGTCTGCTTCCATTCTGTAGCGCTTTCTTGCTGTCACGGCTAGATAGTGGGTGTCGAGTATACAGATCAGCGACCATATCCAGTTTCCGTGCTGAGGCTGGTGAACCGCCACGTGCTAAGAGGCGGCAGCTCCTCAAGGTGCGCCAAGCATATGAGGTCTTCGCTAGTACTGGTGTTCGTTCGACTATGGAGCACCTTTTGTCTAATCGTCCGCGGGCTACAAGACCGTTTGGAATCAGCGTTAAGAATGAGCTAGAGTCACTTGTTGTGTGACAAGTACAAACCCAAATACATAATTAGAACTGACTGCCATCCTGGTAGCTGTCGACGCCCAGAGTAATTTCAAATTCAGTCTGGTACAGGAGATCCCGCACTTCGGCGTCGGCTTTTACACTGAAGCGCCAAAGAAACTGGTATACGTATGAGTATTCAAATACAGAGATATAGTATGTAATCACGCAGAATACGGCGGTGCGGTGCAGACAACAAGTGTCTGGCGCAGTTGTTAGAGCAGTTATTGCTGCTAAAATGGCAGGTTATTAAAATTTAAGTGAGTTTTAACGTGGTTTTATAATCGGTGCACGACCGTCTCTGATGTAACGTTTAAGTGGGGATTTTCCCGTACGACCATTTCACGACTGTACCGTGAATATCAGGACAACAGTAAAACATCAAATCTCTGACATCGATGCGGCCGGAAAAAGATCCTGCAAGAACGGGACCAACGACGGATGAAGAGAATCGTTCTACGAAACATAAGTGCTACCTTTCTGCAAATTGCTGCAGATTTCAATGCTGGGCCATCAACAAGTGTCAGCGTACGATCCACTCAACGAATCATTATCGATATGGGCTTTCGGAGCCGAATGCCCACTCGTGTACCCTTGACGACTGAACACAGAAAGCTTTACACCTCGCCTGGTCCTGTCAACACCGACATTGGACTGTTGATGACTGAAAACATGTTGCCTGGTCGGACGAGTCTCGTTTCAAATTGTATCGAGTGGATGGACGTGTATGGGTATGGAGACAACCTGATGAATCCAGCAGGGGACTGTTCAAGCTCGTGGACACTGGTGCGTCGTGTGCAGTTGGGGTGATGTGGAACTCTCATACATCTAGACACGACTCTGACAGGCGACATGTACAAGTATCCTGTCTGATCACCTGAATTCATTAATGTCCCTTGTGCATTCCGACGGACTTGTGCAATTCCAGGAGCAAAATGCGACACCCCACACGTCCAGGTTGCTACAGAATGGCTCGAAGAACACTCTTCTGAGTTTATACACTTCCGCTATCCACCAGACTTCCCAGACATGACCATCATTGAGCACATCTGGGATGCCTTGCAACGTGCTGTTCAGAAGAGATCTCCACTTCCTCATTCTCTTAAGAATTTATGGACAGCCCTGAAGGATTTATGATACAGTTCCCGCCAGGATTTATGATTCAGTTCCCTCCAGCACTACTTCAGACATAAGTCGAGTCCATGCCATGTCATGTTGTGGCGCTTTTGTGTACTCCCGGGTCCCCTACACGATATTAGGCAGGTGTACCAGCATCTTTGGCTATTCAGTGTAATACATTATTTTATTACATTTTAAATTAGCGGCGCAACAGTGCTGCTGTATTCGCGGAAGCGTCTACGTGGGGGGACTCCCTTGACTGTTGGTGTTGTCTTCCCTTATCATGTCCTCAAGATCCGATTCCTCAAAATTTTACCGTTTCCGATGCAGAATTAAACGCAATCCTGCAGACACTGGAGTAGATGAGATGTGTTGCGACTGCAAAATTCTCGTGTGTTTCAACACGCTTAGTGGCGTTAGCTCTCTACAACACTTGTACCAAGCAGGTATCCAGAACGCCCTTCTCCACTTACAAAAGCAGGGTGAGGCGGTGTTTTGTGCCGATGGCACATAGGTATTAAGGGAAAGGCACTGGCGGATGTAGCTGCCAAGGAGAGTCATGTGCAGATGGGGGCGAATAGTGGCTTGAAGTGACAGCTAGTAAGCTGCGACTAATAAAATCAACCACTTGGCCATGGCGTAAGGTAATGTACAAAAATATGGATCTTTATCCAAATATGGCAACCCTATCAAAACTCTCCAGCAAGTGACGCACTCATGCGGTATTCCCTTGAACTTCTTCAGAGGGCGCTGGTGAGTCACGAAGAATGCGTGAAAGAAGCAGCTCTCTCTGTGACAGTTCTGAATCTTGCTGAACAAGCAGTACGTAAGAAACTTCCTGGCAGATTAAAACTGTGTGCCGGACCGCGATTCGCAATCGGGACCTTTGCCTTTCGCGGGAAAGTGCTCTACCATCTGAGCTACCCAATCACGACTCACGCTCCGTCCTCACAGCTTTACTTCTGCCAGTATCTCGTCTCCTACCTCCCAAACTTCACAGAAGCTCTCCTGCAAATCTGGCAGAACTAGAACTCCTGGGAGAAAGTCGTGATTGGGTAGCTCAGATGGTAGAGCACTTGTCCGTGAAAGGCAAAGGTCCCGAGTTCGAGTCTCGGCCCGGCACGCAGTTTTAATCTGCCAGGAAGTTTCAAGCGCACAGTCCGCTGCAGGGTGAAAATCTCAATCTGGAAGCAGTACGTAAATTTTAAATACCGAGAGCAACATTGAGGACCCATTTGAAGACTGAAATTGCAAACCGCGGAATCTGCAGATTTTTTGATCATAGCACTAGGCTAGGCTTTCCATCCTAAGATACAGACTCAGCTCGTCGAGTACTGTAATTCAATGGAGAAAAATTATTACATTTTAGGGGCCTACGATTTTAAACGTGTGAATTTTAGACAGCCATTAGAAATAATATTGATCATCCTTTTACGTCTCACCAAGGACTCACAAATGAAAAATAGTTGCAACTGTGCAGGAGACGCCACTCTGATATCTCCTTCAGAACACCGCAGCTGTTCTCTAAAGCTAGATGACAGGGTTTCTCATAGGAGAACGTGGACAATTTTTTTGCGATTTTAAAAACGGAGTAGAAGAAAATGAATCACAGTCCTCTGAGAAACTTTAACGCTGATGAAACAGGCTTGACGATAGTTCATTATAGACACAAGAAAGTTTAAGTTCACTTCTTGTAAACGAGGTCCTCGTGTGGTTCTTGTAGCGTGCATGTCGGTATCCGGATAGTTTATTCCGCCACTATGATTTATCCAAGAAAGAACTGGTGAAGGGTTAATTTATTGACGGAACTTCTACAAGTACAATTAATTGCTGCAGCTCATCCTTCCGTCAACGGCCATCAATGGGTTTAGATACATGGGATTTTTTTCCTTGGATGAAAACATCTTCCATGCACACTTTATGCAACCAGAATCTGCTCGTGAGGTTGATGATCGATGCATACCATCTCAGAAAATTCGATCTTTGCCCCCATTGAACCAATCACTTCAAACCGGCGAGGTTCAGCTACTCTTTTCACAGGATCATTAATATTGTTGAGTTGCATCACAAGGAGCAAGATAAGGAGGAATCAGCTGCAAGAAAGAGGACAGGCTGTGGAAACCAGAGGGGCAAAAGAAAAGTTTCTTTCTCTGAATCCTCTGAAGCTTCTGATGCTGAACAAGGTATCGATTCGAGTTCTGGTAACGTACATGTTGGAGACGCAAGCGGCGACCGTGACTGTGTAAAACGTCCAGTGTGCGATAAACTGTATTCTCCGGACAACAAAGGACAATAATGCATACGGTACTTACAGTTCTTGTTGTGCAGCCATGAAAAATGCAATGGACGGAATTCACATACAACTAAACTTGTTTGCACACTTCGTTTGAAACTGAAATGTTAATACTTGTGTGTTTTCTAGTATTAACAAATTTTTACATGTTCTTATGTGTTTAGCGATTTTATTACCAACTCTCATGTTTTGCATGTCCTTAATACGTAGTGGACATATCTGGATCACCTTTCTCATAAATAAAGGAATGCTGCGTTTTTGAATTATCATTACTTTTGACATTCTTCATTGAGTTATTACAAAACTTGGCATTATCACATATAGTAAACATACTTGAATGTGTAATGAAGCATGCACTCTACTTTATCCACCATTTTGGTAAATTTACAGGTGAAAATGAAAAATGGCGCCATATTTGGGCACTTTACCTTACCTACTATCGGCCATCAGATAGGACGAAGTGTTTGTCTCTAGTCTTCGCATAGGACACAGCCATATGACACGTGACTTCTTGCTCGGTAGGAGGACGCTCCAGTGTGTAGCGCTTGCGGTGTACGGATCACAGTACGCTACATTTACGTAGACTGTGTCAAGGGAATGTGGTACGACTTTTAAGGTTTTGTAAAATGTCTTGCTTGTTCCCCATAAGTTTTTAATGTGTTATGAGGGTGGTTGGTTCAGCCATGTTCTTTTGAACTGATACGCCATTCATATTTCCCTGTGTCATTATTATGATTTTCCTCTTGTATTACATGTGTCCTAACTGCCAGTTTTAGATCTGGCCAATTTTACTTCCTTAACGTATGTACAGTAGTGAAGTTGACCCTGCTGGAGGTGGTGTGGCTTTGGTGAAGAATGTAGGGCGGTGGAGGGTTGAAGCGAGGCGTGACGGAAGCACTTCGCTTAAGCACAGGACTTGCATTGCACTGGCATTTTCTGCTCTCAACGAATATCTTTCCCTAAATAGCTATTAATAATAAGAGGGCATAAATCCTCCGAAGTATGATAGGATCTGGTCCGACATCGTAATCCAAAGGAGTGTTCTTGACCATAAACCTCAGTTTTATTCGGTCGATTATGCATACCATGGTTTATTTGAATGAGACTGACAAGAGGTTAACAATACAAAGGAAAGCACATCCTACAGAGGTCAATTGTAATTGTTGTTAACATATGACAAACGTCGCGACCTTCGCTGATGATAATTGGTACGCCTGCGAAAGCATGCGCTACTGGGTCTAATGTTTCGAAATGCCACGCATGGTTCAAATGTGTCAAATGGCTCTGAGCACTATGGAACTTAACATCTGAGGTAATCAGTCCCCTAGACTTAGAACTACTTAAACCTAACTAACCTAAGGACATCACTCACATCCACGCCCGAAGCAGGATTCGAACCTCCGACCGTAACAGCAGCGCGGTTCCGGACTGGAGTGCCTAGAACCGCTCGTCCACAACGTCCGGCCGCTACGCATGAAAACGGGATTTTTCCGGCACTGTTACTTCGGGTTCTATTGGTGATAGAAAGGTAGGGTCAGGCGTTTTGGAAAGCCCTTGGGTTGGAGACCATTTGTATACCCAACAGAAAATTGTCTTACTGTGACTATCCTGCAATACAAGGCCAAAATTTGATTATTATATACTTCCTCCAGCTTTGGCAAATGAAGCAAATCTGTTTGTTCTTTTGTATTATTTGTGGTCTACTGCGCCTTAAAGGGTTATGGACACATCATTTAGCTCATGTGAGGTTGCTAAGAAAACCGGAAAATACAGTTTTTGGATGCCAAAACCGAATCGCGGATTCCAAGACGGCTAAGCCCAGCAAATGGCTGCCATTCTTACGATACATTCCCAACATACCGACCTCGAACTACCTTGGAGATTTTCTTGCTGTATTTATCAGTTTCCGAGATACGATTTATGCTTACCCTACCTGTACATGTAAAATACTTACGTAATACTCGCTGTGTGGCGAAAACGTAATTTATAGAGTGATGTATCGCCGAGACATATGTTGCAAAGCGACTCTGTTTCATTAGAATGGCTCTGAAAACACCATGTTGTAGTACTGAAGCACATGCATACGTCTGTGCACGTAAAATCCGGTCTGAGATGTAAAGTTAGTTTTGCGTTATTTCAGTTTCAGATAACTAAACTATAAAAATTTTACTGACCAGTAAAAGTTGTTTTCATATGAGTTACATACACTCCTGTAGAAGTAAAAGAATGAAACCACGGAAACATGCTCCTATCGGAGCATAAAAGGGGTTAATATGCTCCTATTTCAAAATACCTTGAGCAGGGTACCAACTGCATCACTCTACCTTTCTCAACACGTTTACAAATTTTCCCAAAAATTTTGGCAATCGAACATATTAAAGACCTTTTTAACATGCATCTCACATCTCAATCTCGTAAGCACCCTTATCTGTAACTCGCTCACACCCACTAGTTCATCATTGTAAGTCGCTCACATCCATCCACTCCCACTTGTCCATTCTCATTCACTCATTCAGCACATCTCATTGTCATCATCTCTGGGTGGCTCTCTGTCACTGTCTCCTGTCTCACAGCCGCAGCCCTCTTCGTTCTGTCATACTACTACTGCCTTGTCTCACTGTCACTCTCTCCCTCTTGCCCTCTCATACTGTTGTCTCTTCTCACTGTCACTATCTGTCTCTTCGTCGTTGTCATTGTCATAGACTGTCTCTCATTATCACTGCCTCTCACCCACTTCCACTTTCCCCTTCTCTTTATTCCTCTCCTACTGATACTGTCTCCTCCAGTCTTTTCCTAGTACTGCTCAGAGAGAGAGATGTGGTAAGCTCCTATGGGAGCAAACTGCTGAGGTCATCGGTCGCTAGGCTTTCATACTACTTAATCCAACTTAAACTAACCTACGCTAACGAAAATGGTTCAAATGGCTCTGAGCACTATGGGACTCAACATCTTAGGTCATAAGTCCCCTAGAACTTAGAACTACTTAAACCTAACTAACCTAAGGACATCACACACACCCATGCCCGAGGCAGGATTCGAACCTGCGACCGTAGTAGTCCCGCGGTTCCGGACTGCAGCGCCAGAACCGCTAGACCACCGCGGCCGGCGCTAACGAAAACACACACACCCATGCCCGAGGGAGGACTCGAACCTCCAATCGGGTGAGCCGCGCGAATCGTGGCAGGACGCCCCAAACCACGCAGCTACCCCGCGCGTCTACTGTTCTGTCAACTACGTTCCACTGCCCTTGTGCGTCCCTCTCTTTTTCCCACAATGCCACTGTCACCTTCGCTCTTTCTATACCACATTCACTGCCTACTATTTTTCAGTATTTATTACTCTTCCACTGAAACTGTCTCCTTCTTCCTCAGCATAAAAAATCGAGAATACGTTCGCATGGCTAAATTATTGGGAAAAATTTTAAAGATGCTGAGGAAACTGGAATGAGGCAGCCGGTACCTCACTTTTCAGTCCGCACTTTTTAATAAACAGGAGCATATTCACCTTTCTTTGTGCTCCGATAGTAGTATTTTTGCACTGCTTATTAATTTATGTGTACTGATTAATACAAGAAAGAAATAAAACATTGATTTACATAAGCGCCAATGACTTCGAACAACATCATACGGTGATGGAAAGGCAGGAGGGTATGCGAGGGAAAAAAACATTCATCGCTTCACATGCATAAAAAGAGTGAAAACGTCGTTCTTCACCCAGTGAGTAACCACACATCCATAGTAAGCGCACCTAAGAGAGTATGACCCCAGTTCATGGGTGACCACTAGTTTACAAGAACACGTCACATCTTTTACGTTGGATTTTGAGCAAATGCATGGAAATGACACAAGACAAATGCTCCAAATACTGCTTGCTATAGGGTGGTGGCGAGGAGGGAGGACGGAGGACGAGACGAGATCGTCTTTCAGGGTATGATGGAAGTAAAACGATTTTTGACATCTAGCGTTCTCATTGGCCATCTCCTGTCAAAGCTTTGATCTCACAGTAAAAACAGCATTTCCTTGTTTTTGGTAATGATGCTTGTCTTTCATTGCCAGAGGCGAGGCGTGATGGACTGTGATCAACAAAGAGACTTACGCCGGAGGATGTGGTGCGGGTGGAGGGATGGAAGGGGGCGGGGGGGAGTGGTTGCAGTTCTTGATGAATGAAGGGCGCTCGCTCCGAAACAGCCGCCTTTCAAAAACACACCCACACTCACACACATAGAGAGATTTTTTTTTTGTGGGGTTTAAGGGCGCTCAACTACTGAGGTCATTAGCGCCCAGTCACTGTTGTGAGAGCACAGGGAATCTAGTAAAACTCAAGGGGAGGGGGGACACCAGAAAGACCTAACAAAGATGTAGATAAAATAAGTAAAAATGTTAGATGTCTTTGGACAAGCCAGTCAAAGTTATAAAACGCAGAAAACGAGCAGCTGCTCGAGCGTCATCAGCTAAAATATCCGGTAAAGTAGATGGCAGGGACAGGACAACACGAGATTGACTAAAGCGGGGACACGACAATAAAACATGGCGCACTGTTAATGCCTGGCCACAAGGGCACTGCAGGGCTGGGTCACCGGAGAGCAGGTAGCGGTGGTTTAACCGGCAATGCCCAATCCGCAACCTGGTCAGAAGGACCTCCTCTCGCCGAGATGGTCGGAAGGAGGTTGTCCAAGCAGTTGGGAGCGGTTTTACTGCCCGGAGCTTGTTTCCTTGGAGGGATGACCAAGCATCCCACCACAACGACACAAGCCTCTTACAAACATCCCCACGAACGTCAGATGACGGGACACAATGGGAGGCTGGCCGAGGCAGGAGGACTGCAGCCTTGGCTGCAGCATCCGCAGCCTCATTCCCAGGCACTCCTACATGTCCGGGAACCCACAGAAAGCTGACAGGAGAACCATTATCAGCGAAAGAATGGAGGGACTGCTGTATCCGTTGAGCCAAGGGATGGACCGGATAGGGAGCTCCAAGGCTCTGAAGAGCACTGAGTGAGTCAGAGCAGAGTACATACGATGAATGGCGGTGGCGGCGGGCATACTGAACGGCCTGATGGAGAGCAAAAAGCTCGGCCGTAAAGCTGGAACGTTGGTCGAGGAGCCGGTATTTAAAGGTGGCGGCCCCGACGACAAAGGCACAGCCGACACCATCGACAGTTTTGGAGCCATCGGTATAAATAAAGGTGTGACCGGCAAGTCGAGCACGAAGTTCGACATAGAGAGAGGAAGGGAGGGAGAGCGAGGGGAGACGTGGGGAGAGACAGAGAGAGAATAGGAATAACGCATTGCTCTTACACTGATAGACGGCCTATGCAGAGTTTAGAGGATGGTGGGTGCAGCGAGGGAAGGTGAACCGTCCTCCCGTGGAACGTTAAAACGCAAGTGGACGAGATGCTGGTGACGTCATAGGGTGGAATTTCACGTTCCACAAGCGTAGCGTGAGATAAAGAATCTGGCAAGTCAGGTTTTTGCCTCCTGGAGACGAACGTGGCCCATGAGATGCGACAGGATTTTACGCCACAAACAGTACATAAGAGTCATCATATTAAATGGCGTTAAACATCATATTTGTTGAAACTTCCTAACAGATTAAAACTGTGTGCCCGACCGAGACTCGAACTCGGGACCGTTGCCTTTCGCAGGCAAGTGCTCTACCAACTGAGCTACCCAAGCACGACACACGCCCCGTCCTCACAGCTTTACTTCTGCCAATATCTCGTCTCCTACCTTCCAAACTTAACAGAATCTCTCCTGCGAACCTTTCAGAACTAGCACTCCTGAAAGAAAGGATATTGCGGAGACATGGCTTAGCCACAGCCTAGGGGATGTTTCCAGAATGAGATTTTCACTCTGCAGCGGAGTTCGAGTCTCATTCCGGCACACAGTTTTAATCTGCCAGGAAGTTTCATATCAGCGCACACTCCGCTGCAGACTGAAAATCTCATTCTGGATCGTATTTGTTGTTTTTTTCTCACAGTTTACGTGGAATGAATATAAGCTGTTTCAAAGAAACAGCAAATTCAAGATTTTTAGAAAACGCGTTCTTTGAGCTACTATTTGTTATAATACGAGTAAAATAACAGGAAAAGATGTATCGGTAGTTAAAAGTTTCCTTTTATTGATGTTTGTGGTGTTATATCTTGTGTGCTACGAAAGCATAAGATTTCAATGCTAGGGCGCAATGATAATATAGCAAAACCGTGAATTTTCGGTAAAATTTCATCTGAAATATCAAATAATAAGATCTGTAGATTCAAGATTTAAACAGTGTGTGTCATATACTGTGACAAGATTGCTACGCTGAAGCTGTAGCGCAGTTGGTAGCGTCATGACCTCTCGCGGAGTGAGAAGAAAGTCAGCAGGTTCGCATCCACCACCTTTTCTCTTACCTTTTGTTTTCTAAAGTATTGTTGATTTGTATTATTTATTTAAGGAAGTATTATCTCAATAATAGATACTATTTATAACAAATAATGTAGTTGCTGCAAGTCTTGTTGCAGTGGCCTACGACTGGACTGCTTCCCCAGTGCTCAAAATCTTAACGTGATGGCCAGTCTGTTTGAAAGTAAATACATGTTATACACTAGACGTTTTCGCTATTATCAAACTTTCTGTAAAGCATTATTACAAATATAATTGTACATTATGTCTATTGGATTGTGGGCTAGCTCATGTTTTTATATTGCCAGTAAATATCTTTTTCAGTGATGGTGAGCAGCTTCGAAGAAATCTCTTTTTCCATTCGAATGAAGCTACGAAACAAATCTCGATCTTGAAATCTATAAGATGAATCATGTTATTTTAGATTGTTGGTAGTCAAAGTAACATCGTGAATATGGATATCAAGCGTGCGCAGACTGTTAGAATACCTTAACTATATTGAGATTAAAACCAAATTTGTCATAATTCAGTTAAGTCAACGAGTAACTTCTAGTAGAATATGTTTGAAATCGTTGTACAGGAGTATAAAGTGTTCTTCTACCATCACCTCGTTGTTCTAGCCATCGACGAGTCTAGAATTTTCTTCGCGATTTTCTCCGTTCTACGAAGGGCCGATAGGAGTAGCCTCTGCGTGAAGCCAGGATAGCTGTTGGGAACCTGTAAACCGTCCTCGACGCTAGTAAAACATTATTAGAGGTCAGTTATTTACTCACAATGTTAACAAGTCGTTGTTCTTCCACACAAGCCTCGGCTGTTGCTCATTCAGCTGCATGTTGGATTCTAGCTGGCGTCCGCCGAAGCAGTCCGGCGTTTGCTCGCTTAGGAGGTGACGTCTGCAACCCTGGCACCGTGGCAGACTGTCAACTAGCAGGTGCGGTCGTTTCGGGCTGGCTGCTGGAGTTTACTCGGTCCCATTCCGTATTCTACGATGACCCTTGACGAACCATCCGCGATGTATCTGCTATCGCTAGTCGTGTGGTCCGTTGCTCTCCTCCTTACCCCTGCTAGGTTTCAGCACCCGATGGCGTCTGGTGTTGAACAGGAACGTGGACTCCAAGAGGCGTGTTGAAGTCCGATACTGGCAGCCCTCTGCGATGTGGTGTTGTCGGTAAATAGTCAGTTTTACATCAAAAGATGGTGGCGGCGGGCAGCATGAAGTTCATCAGGTGCAGTCCACCATCTTGAATACATCTTCGGTTATTTCATAGGCTGTGCTGGAGCATCTAGGTACTTATATTCACTACCGTTTCGCAAACATGGAATCCTGTGCTGTTATTGTGAATGCCGTCGATTCCAATAATCAACTCGTGAGGAGAGCTGTAGAGCTGGTGTATTTAAAAGGAACTGGAGTGAGGCAACGACGCAAAGTTCGTCACTTAATGGCCGAATATTTCCTTCTTATTCTGCTACATTCACTTAACAGGCTGTTGCTGCGCCGGTTCCTCGCAATGTGCTCCTATGAAAGAGATACTGTTTCTTGCAATATGCCTTACGAGCTCCTTTGGTTTTCTGTGGCAGTTTTTGGTGAATACTTACTCGGCAGAGAGTGCAACATATTGGCTTGCATTCTGTTTCCGCCATGTCTCTAGCATGACTACACTTTGACTGTGACAATGTGAGTGAATTTTAATAACATTTTTTTCCAGTTTCTACCCCTTACCGTTCTGTGCCGTAACAGCTCATCCTCAACAATCGCCAATATCATAATTCCAATCCCAAAGAAAGCAGGTGTTGACAGATGTGAGAATTACCGAACAATCAGTTTAATAAGACACAGCTGCAAAATACTAACACGAATTCTTTACAGACGAATGGAAAAACTAGTAGAAGCCGACCTCGAGGAAGATCAGTTTGGATTCCGTAGAAATACTGGAACACGTGAGGCAATACTGACCTTACGACTTATCTTAGAAGAAAGATTAAGGAAAGGCAAACTTACGTTTCTGGCATTTGTAGACTTAGAGAAAGCTTTTGACAATGTTGACTGGAATACTCTCTTTCAAATTCTAAAGGTGGCGGGGGTAAAATACAGGGAGCGAAAGGCTATTTACAATTTGTACAGAAACCAGATGGCAGTTATAAGAGTCGAGGGACATGAAAGGGAAGCAGTGGTTGGGAAGGGAGTAAGACAGGGTTGTAGCCTCTCCCCGATGTTATTCAATCTGTATATTGAGCAAGCAGTAAAGGAAACAAAAGAAAAATTCAGAGTAGGTATTAAAATCCATGGAGAAGAAATAAAAACTTTGAGGTTCGCCGATGATATTGTAACTCTGTCAGAGACAGCAAAGGACATGGAAGAGAAGTTGAACGGAATGGATGGTGTCTTGAAGGGAGGATATAAGATGAACATCAACATAAGCAAAACGAGGATAATGGAATGTAGTCGAATTAAGTCGGGTGATGTTGAGGGTATTAGATTAGGAAATGAGACACTTAAAGTAGTAAAGGAGTTTTGCTATTTGGGGAGCAAAATAACTGATGATGGTCGAAGTAGAGAGGATATAAAATTTAGACTGGCAATGGCAAGGAAAGCGTTTCTGAAGAAGAGAAATTTGTTAACATCGAGTATAGATTTAAGTGTCAGGAAGTCTTTTCTGAAAGTATTTGTATGGAGTGTAGCCATGTATGGAAGTGAAACATGGACGATAAATAGTTTGGACAAGAAGAGAATAGAAGCTTTCGAAATGTGGTGCTACAGAAGAATGCTGAAGATTAGATGGGTAGATCACATAACTAATGAGGAGGTACTGAATAGGATTGGGGAGAAGAGGAGTTTGTGGCACAACTTGACCAGAAGAAGGGATCGGTTGGTAGGACATGTTCTGAGGCATCAAGGGATCACCAATTTAGTATTGGAGGGCAGCGTGGAGGGTAAAAATCGTAGGGGGAGACCAAGAGATGCATACACTAAGCAGATTCAGAAGGATGTAGGTTGCAGTAGGTACTGGGAGATGAAGAAGCTTGCACAGGATAGAGTAGCATGGAGAGCTGCATCAAACCAGTCTCAGGACTGAAGACCACAACAACAACAACCCCTTACCGTTCTGTGCCGTAACAGCTCATCCTCAACAATCGCCAATGGAGTTAACGTAACTATTTTACGCGCGTCCATTTTCGTCCCGTGTGCCGCCAGCGCTGTCTCTCGTCAGGTCGGATGTCCCGTCCACATCTACTTTAACGTTAGCTGCCTCATCCCGTGTGAGTATGGCTTAGCGACGAAACGAACTTTCCCCACATGAAGCAGCTGTTCACAGGCTTGCGCGGCTATTCACAAACTTTTAATGGCGACGTCGAGCGACATGAGCTGAGACAATGACTGACTCATACCACGACAGTGACACGCTGGCGACTTTGTAGCGTCGTAGTCCGTTGATCGGCTCTTCCATCACCTGGCTCAAGAACAAGCGCACCCCGCAGTTGGCAAGACACGGCCACATAGTGCCAAAAGCAGCGGGCGCACCTCTCGCGCTGCACCCTTCTGGTCAGGGTGTCGGGAAACTTGCAAAAGCTGTGGCTAACGGACGCAATAGACGCACTGTCTCTCGCATTCAAATTTTTGGAGCAGCTTTCCTGCACATTTTTTTTTTCACAACAGTTGAATCTGACGACTCTGCCATTAATGTCGCCCTTCATGGAGCGAAAGGAAAATAAGGAAACTATTTAAGTGTGGCGTTACGACAGTTTACAGTAGTTACGTTTAATTTACCAACTGAACTTTAGTAGTACAGGGATAAGACATTCTTAATTATTTCACATGGACAGTTTCGTTATTCGCCACCCATTCATTCCTCCAATTAGCAATAACCTTTTAAATCCTATATTTATGTTGTATCTTCCAAGAGAAAAGGCCAATGCAGTCACTCGCAACAATTTAGGAAATGAAGTGCTTTAAGTTTGTTGTTTTGTTACTTCATAAGTTGTTGTTGGAAGTGCTTCACTGACATTGAGCCGTGTCGGCTCGTATCGATTTATCTTCCGGGTGACTTCCCCTGCATGGGCCGGCCGGAGTGGCCGAGCGGTTCAATCGCTACAGTCTGGAACCGCGAGACCACTACGGTCGCAGGTTCGAATCCTGCCTCGGGCATGGATGTGTGTGATGTCCTTAGGTTAGTTAGTTTTAAGTAGTTCTAAGTTCTAGGGGACTGATGACCTCAGCAGTTGTCCCATAGTGCTCAGAGCCATTTGAACCATTTTGAACCCCTGCATGGTTTCTCTTCTTGTCGTCCGGTGGCGCTGCCACTGCATCGTGACCAGTGCGCCGAATTTTCGTGGCGTATGAGTTCCGTTTGGACAGCGCTGGGAGGAAGTCATGGCTCCGAGCTGAAGCAGTCGGGACGACAGTTGGCTGATTGTGCGGCAAGTGACCAAAGGCTTTCTTCCGAGAGGCTGGTGCTATTGGCTTTCCATCGAAAGTGTGTTGCTGCCGCCGCCCATTGTGTTGCCACCCGACAAAGTGACCTCTTGGTAACAAACTGTCAGTTGGCGATTCACTTGCAACCTTTTCCCTTGCCTGTGATTTCACAGGAAACGACCATTGGTTGGTCCGTCGGTCGTCTCAGCGGACGACGTCTATTGGGTAATTTGGCCGCTTCTAGTTTCTGTGTGCCCCTGATTACTTGCAGTTCGTCGCTGTTGCTGCACAGTAACTGGTTTTAGTATTGTTTGAGTTGCTTGTAGTATTGTTTTTTGGTGGATCTGTGAAGAGATCCAACTAGTATGAGACGTACTGGGATAGAGAGGGCTGGTATTGCACCGAGTTGTTAAACTTTTTTTAAAAAATTGTGATTTAGAATTACATTTGCCGTCCAATTGGATGTCCGTTAGCCCTAGCCGTAGAGAGAGGCGGCCGTCACATAGTGGATACTGTGGACTGTTGATAAATGCCCTGTACTAGTATCATGCCATATTTGTATTTACCGAAATTTTTGAATGCGCAGTCAATCTTAACGCTGTCCAAATACTGGATTTGTGGAGGCAACTTATTGAATTACCTTGGATTAATCTTGTGTTTAAACATTACTCTCTTGTTTATATGTTCGTTGAGTTCTGAAGACAAATAATAGCTTTCGACATAAACGTTTTCTGGGTATTGCACCGCGTCATAATGCAAAAAACCTACTGCTGCTGGAGAAAAAACCAACGTTTCGGCAACGGTTGCAGAGGCCTTTTCTGGGTCTAATGGTGCGTTCTAGTCATGCAGTGTCCTTTATCTTTAGTTGTTATGTTCACTGCGCATGCCATTACGTCATAGTTTTAAAAAAGGTAGTTTCATTGGTCACTTAAGGAAGAAGGAGAGGGAACTTTATTTTAAAAGGTTCTGTGGTGGAGGGAGAACGTAACCTCTGTTGTCTATTGGCTCTTGTGTTATGTGCCATGACTGGTGGTCACCGTCGAATGAGAAGTTGGCTGCTATTTACCAACTGTTTTTTAAAATTATGACGTAATGGCATGCGCAGTGAACAGTAACAAAATATGAAGGACACTGCATAGCTAGAACGCACCATTAGACCCAGAGGAAGGCCGCTGCAGCCGTGGCGGAAACGTTGTTTTTTCTCCAGCAGCAGTAGTTTTTTACATTATGACGCGGTACAATACCCAGAAAACTTTTATGTCGACTGACTCGGGCCGCGGAAGACTACGCAATTAAATAATAGCTTTATTGCAGTTATCTTTGGTTGTTTCCCTGGCTTAGTGTTATAATCTTATTTGAGAGTATGACATTTAAAAAAAGGGGTGGGGGTGGAACAAATCTGCAAAAGGTTCAAGTGGTCAATTCTACTTGTGTTTTACATGGTTACTGTCTAAGGTGATCTAACAATAATATAATAATGTCAGTTTGCCAGTTGGGGGTAGGCTGGGCTAGTTAGTCATATTGTCCGACCGGCCACCAAATTGATCCGCTGTGCCTCACCAGTCGGCCGACTTGACACGAGAGAAAGCGGGCACGGTTCTGGGTGGAGGCCGGTACGAATATCTCATTGGGACCTCTGTTCCGTGCCGAGTTGAGGTCGCATGTCGTTGGTCACGTAAGTTCTTATGCTTATTGCGATGCTCTGTCCCGGGGATCTTCTTACACTACTCGCCATTAAAATTGCTACACCCCGAAGATGACGTGCTACAGACGCGGAATTTAACCGACAGGAATAAGATGCTGTGATATGCAAATGATTAGCTTCTCAGAGCATTCACACAAGACTGGCGCCGGTGGTGACACCTACAACGCGCTGACATGAGGAAAGTTTCCAACCGATTTCTCATACACAAACAGCAGTTGACCGGCGATGCCTGGTGAAACGTTGTTGTGATGCCTCGTGTAAGGAGGAAAAATGCGTACCAACACGTTTCCGACTTTGATAAAGGTCGGATTGTAGCCTATCGCGATTACGGTTTATCGTATCGCGACATTGCTGCTCGCGTTGGTCGAGATCCAATGACTGTTGGCAGAATATGGAATCGGTGGGTTCAGGAGGGTAATAAGGAACGCTGTGCTGGATCCCAACGGCCTCGTATCACTAGCAGTCGAGATGACAGGCATCTTATCCGCATGGCTGTAACGGATCGTGCAGCCACGTCTCGATCCCTGAGACAACAGATGGGGACGTTTGCAAGACAACAACCATCTGCACGAACAGTTCGACGACGTTTGCTGCAGCATGGACTATCAGCTCGGAGACAATGGCTGCGGTTACCATTGACGCTGCATCACAGACAGGAGCGCCTGCGATGGTGTACTCAAAGACGAACCTGGGTGCACTAATGACAAAACGTCATTTTTTCGGATGAATCCAGGTTCTATTTACAGCATCATGATAGTCGCATCCGTGTTTGGCGACATCGCGATGAACGCGCATTGCAAGCGTGTATTCGTCATCGCCATACTGGCGTAACACCCTGCGTGATGGTATGGGGTGCGATTGGTTACACGTCTCTGTCACCTCTTGTTCGCATTGACGGCACTTTGAACAGTGGACGTTACATTTCAGATGTGTTGCGACCCGTGGCTCTACCCTTCATTCGATCCCTGCGAAACCCTACATTTCAGCAAGATATTGCACGACCGCTTGTTGCAGGTCCTGTACGAGCCTTTCCGGATACAGAAAATGTTCGACTGCTGCCCTGGCCAACACATTCTCCAGATCCCTCACCAACTGAAACGTCTTGTCAATAGTGGCTGAGCAACTGGCTGGTCACAATACGCCAGTCACTACTGTTGATGAACTGTGGTATTGCGTTGAAGCTGCATGGGCTGCTGTACCTGTACACGCCATCCAATCTCTGTTTGACTCAATTCCAAGGCGTATCAAGGCCGTTATTACGACTAGAGGTGGTTGTTCTGGGTACTGATTTCTCAGGATCTGTGCACCCAAATTGTTTCAAATGTAATCACATGTCAGTTCTAGTGTAATATATTTGTCCAATGAATACCCGTTTATCATCTGCATTTCTTCTTGGTGTAGCAATTTTAATGGACAGTAGTGTAGTTTGATAAAGGTCGGATTTTAGCCTATCGTAATTGCGGTTTATCGTATCGCGACATTGCTGCTCACGCCCCAATGACTGTAAGCAGAATATGGAATCGGTGGGTTCAGGAGGGTAAAACGGAACGCCGTGCTGGATCCCAACGGCCTCGTATCACTAGCAGTTGAGATGACAGGCATCTTATGCGCATGGCTATAACGGATCGTGCAACCACGTCTCGATTCTTGAGTCAACAGATGGGGACGTTTGCAAGACAACAACCATCTACACGAACAGTTCGACGACGTTTGCTGCAGCATGGACTATCAGCTCGGAGACCATGGCTGCGGTTACCCTTGACGCTGCATCACAGACAGGAGCGCCTGCGATGGTGTACTCAACGACGAACCTGGGTACACGAATGGCAAAACGTAATTTTTTCTGATGAATCCAGATTCTGTTTACGGCATCATGATGGTCGCATCCGTGATTGGCGACATCGCGGTGCACGCACATTGGAAGCGTGTATTCATCATCGCCGTACTGGCATATCACCAGGCGTGATGGTATGGGGTGCCACTGGTTACATGTCTCGGTCACCTCTTGTTCGCATTGACGGCACTTTGAAAATTGGACGTTTCATTTCAGATGTGTTACGACCCGTGGCTCTACCCTTCATTCGATCCCTGCGAAACCCTACATTTCAGCAGGATAATGCACGACCGCATGTTGCAGGTCCTGTACGGGCCTCTCTGGGTACAGAAAATGTTCGACTGCTGTCCTGGCCAGCACATTCTCCACATCTCTCACCAATTGAAAACGTGTGGTCAATGGTGGCCGAGCAACTGGGTCGCCACAATACGCCAGTCACTACTCTTGATGAACAGTGGTATCGTGTTGAAGCAGCATGGGCAGCTGTACCTGTACACGCCATCCAAGCTCTGTTTGACTCAATGCCCAGGCGTATCAAGGCCGTTATTACGGGCAGAGGTGGTTGTTCTGGGTCCTGATTTCTCAGGATCTATGCACCGAAATTGCGTGAAAATGTAATCACATGTCAGTTCTAGTATAATATATTTGTCCAATGAATACCCGTTTATCATCTGCATTTCTTCTTGGTGTAGCAATTTTAATGGACAGTAGTGTAGTTTTCCAGCCCTCGTTAAATATGCCCTCGCCTGCCTTCCCCTCCCGGAATCAAGCCTCAAAATTGTACAAATAGGAAGATTTCAAACTAGCAGTTGCTAAATTTCACCAAGTTAAATGGTATTTTGCCAGTTTACCAAACGTTTAAGCCCTTACAAGCCTACATGCTGTCACTGTTATTGCATTTGCTGTATTTCTGGTAGTCACCACCGTGAACTAGTTGTTTTGAAGAGGAGCATTTGCTCTCTTAAATTGTTTTGGAAGAATTGTAAAATATCCTGATCTATTTCTGTTAAAGTGATTCTGTTAAAGAGCCTTCTCACGCTCTATATTTATCTTGACGTTGTTGCAATACTTAAAAATTTCAAGGCAATTTCTAAGTTTTCAGGCGCTTGGTGATTATTGACTTTGATCTTGTTGCAAATTTTTTAGGAGTGAAATTTAAAGTAAATTGTAAGCTTTCTGGTGCTCTATGGTTACTGATACTGATTTTGCTGTAATTTGCTAAGGGGATAAATTTCAAAGCAAATTTTTAAGCCATTTTGACGCTCTGTGATTACTGAATGTTTTTAATTGACTTTCCACTTCATTCTCTTGTAAATTAAATTTTAAATGTTTTCACGAAATCTAGATTTTGTCAGCCACAAGCGATGCTGAACCTGGGGTTTGGCCCTTGCATGAACTCCTGCCGCCACCAATGAAAGAACATTTCAAATCTTATATATAAGTTCTAGTCATATTAATGTGAGCACCTGTCAAAAGCCTGAATAACCACTTTTTACAGCGTGGAAGAGCAGGAAGAGAGTCAACTGAGGTTCTGTAAGCTAACGACGGAGATATGGAGCCTGTCGACTGCAGTACTTTGGCCAATTGCGCTAGATTTCTCGGCTGAGGATTCATGGTGCGAACAGCCCGATCGAGATGTTCCCACATATCCCCTATACGGTTTAAAGCATGGGAGTCTGGTGGCCAGGAGAGTACGGTAAATTAATCCTGGTGCTCTTCGAACCACCCACGTACACGTTGTGCTGTGTGACACACTGCGTTGCTCTGCTGGTAGATATCATCCTGCAGAGAACTGAATGTAGGGGTGTATATGGTCACAAATGACAATTTCAAGCTTCTGTTGAGCCATTGTGCCTTCCAGGATGACGATATCATCCAAGGAATGCCAGCGAAAACATTCTCCAAACCGTAACACCCTCTCTCCCGGCCTGGAGAAATACGATTGCTGCAGGGCCACACACGTCAACGGCCATCTTCCGACGGAGCATAAAACGGAATTCAGTGAACGTCCAGTTGCGGTACTGAAGTGAGAATTCCAGCCTTCGTCGCCGATGAAAAGCAATCAGCATGGGTACATGAACCAGGCCCATGCGTCAAGTATTTCGGATTGCAGTGTTCAGCTCAAAATGTCGAATATGGTGTTCCGCAGCAAAAGAGCCTTACGTGTTCACACGTCAATCCAACAACTTCGTCAGTTATGATCGTAGAGTGTGAGCCGTGCCGGCTCGTATCGATTGATCGATCGGGTCGGCATGGTGTGATCTTTGGGCTCGGCCGTTTGACAGGGCTTTTGGCCGCCACGGGCGTATGGCGCTTGAGAGAGGGACAGCCGCAGAGCCGCGCGGCGCGTGAGAATCGGAGGCCAGGGTGGTTGAGCAGGCTCGGGCACGACGCAGAGGTTGTGGTGTGTTTGACACGTTTGCAAGACCGAACCTGGCTTGTAGTGTGGGAACTGGACTAGGCCACATTACCCGACCCGAATCGAGTCGTGCGGCCCTGATTTGGATCTGTAAAGGATTTCATAAAAGATTTGGTGAGAATTGCTTGTCATGTTTTTGGTGCGCATATTATACTGATCCTTGAATGAGATTTTCACTCTGCAGCGGAGTGTGCGCTGATATGAAACTTCCTGGCAGATTAAAACTGTATGCCGGACCGAGACTCGGACTCGGAACCTTTGCCTTTCGTGGGCAAGTGATCTACCAACTGAGCTACCCAAGCACGACTCACGCCCCGTCCTCACAGCTTTACGGTCCGGCACACAGTTTTAATCTGACAGGAAGTTTCATATCAGCGCACACTCCGCTGCAGAGTGAAAATCTCATTCTGGAGACATCCCCCAGGCTGTGGCTAAGCCATGTCTCCGCAATGTCATTTCTTTAAGGTGCTAGTTCTGCAAGGTTCGCAGGAGAGCTTCTGTAAAGTTTGGAAGGTATGAGACGTGGTACTGGCAGAAGTAAAGCTGTGAGGACGGGGCGTGAGTCGTGCTTGGGTAGCTCAGTTGGTAGAGCACTTGCCCGCGAAAGGCAAAGGTGCCGAGTTCGAGTCTCGGTCTGGCACACAGTTTTAAACTGTCAGGAAGTTTTATACTGATCCTTGCTTCCCAAGTATCGGCACCATGACCGGAAACTGTTGTCTTGCCAACCAAAAGGTCCCCTCTATTTAGTGCTGTTTAAGTAAACACGTGTTATTGTATTTGGTTAAAGCTCTATCTGGATTTTGTGATGCGATACAGTCCGAGCAAGCGAGGTGTATTAATTGGTACTATTGCTGTTCGGAGTGACGGACGGCATAAGCCAGTATGGTGAAACTGTAATATTTTTCGTGGTACAGTGAGCTGTGTGGACGTTCTTATAGTTGGTTCAAAGCACAGACTTAACATTGAATCTGTACGTTCTGTGTTATCTAATTGTATTACTTGTTCACTCGTAAAATGTGAAATGGTAGCCTTGCTTGACTGTTTGGTTTGTCAGTATCCTGTTAAGGAGTAATTTAAATGAGCTCCCCAGTTTCAGTGAGCATATGTTAACCTACTAGTGTAGTTTAAATTTCTAAGCTGATTTGGTATTATGCTATTCGCCCTTGTCATTTAAGGTTACGTCAAGGGCATTAGTTATTGATTCTCCCTTGACTATTTTATTTCAATGTTCGTGAAATATATCTTAAATGGTTCAAATGGCTCTGAGCACTATGGGACTTAACATCTATGGTCATCAGTCCCCTAGAACTTAGAACTACTTAAACCTAACTAACCTAAGAACATCACACACATCCATGCCCGAGGCAGGATTCGAACCTGCGACCGTAGCAGTCGCGCAGCTCCGGACTGAGCGCCTAGAACCGCTAGACCACCGCGGCCGGCAAAATATATCTTAGTTATTTTACGTTTGAGGAATTAATGTTTCCCGTTTTCTCCCCGCCCCCCTCCCCGATTCTCTGAAATTGTATAGTAACACGGGCTCTAAGGCCTTTTTTCAGTGTTATAGTGTACTTCGTGCGGCACCCTGTCCAGCTCGCCCGCTTGCTGTGGGTTCTGGGTCTAGCCGCCTCTGGTCTGGGTCCAGTGGGCCCCCCTTCTGCTACTTGAATTAGCCCGTGCCTATGTGTCGTCACCTGTTTTGAAAATGTGTCACGAAGGGGCGTATTTGTACGTATTTTATTTTGTGTTACAAAAATTTGTGATATCCATTATTGGTTAAAGTTTATTTCATTACTGTAGTCTCCTTTTGGGAGCTTTACTGTGTACAGAATTTAATTAACTTGCGAGTCACTTAATGCTTGTTTAAAGATTAATGTTGTTGCTCGAACAGTCCACGGGTATACTGCCGGTTCATAGCGTCCAACGGGCACAATATTTCGGCGATCAGACATGTCGCCATCGTCAGGTGCGCTGATGAACTGAGCTCCTGAGGGCGGGCGGCCGATTTAAATCCCCTCCCCCCGCGGGCCGCTCGTCGGAACCGACGCCCACGTCTTCGCGACCGCCGGGGCGCGGGGGGAGGGGATTTAAATCGGCCGCCCGCCCTCAGGGGTCCCCGTGTCACACGCAACACTCCTGAAGAGCTATCTAGAAAACCGGACACTTCATGTCCGCACTCAAGATGGTGCATCGTCTACCAGACCAATCAAAGCAGGAGTACCTCAGGGTAGTGTTCTGGGACCACTGTTATACATCCGACCTACCATCGACGGCCAGAACACATCTATCTTTATACGCCGATGATACAGCCATTAACTCCCGAAGTATGAATGCTGCACACCTCCAGGCAAGACTGCAACAAGCACGTAATAAGCTGAGTGTATGGGCAACGAAATGGCGACTGTCTTTTAACGCCACAAAGACGCAGGCAGTAGCAATTTGTAGAAGACCACTTCCACCTGACATCCAGCCCATTGAGATAAGGGGCACCCCAGTCCCGTGGTCAAAAACAGCAAAATACTTGGGTGTGACCCTTGATAGGCGATTGACATGGCAACCTCATATAGAAGATATTCGAGAGAAAGACAGGAGAAGAATGGTACAGCTTTACCCATTATTAAATCCAGCGTCAACACTAGCATCAAGACTGGGGGTGATATTGTACCTTACACTGGTGCGACCAATCTTAGACTACGCCGCTGTTGTGTGGGACAATGCTGCTCCAGCCCACATACAACGGCTACAAAGAATTCAGAATCGTGCTCTGAAAAGAGCACTCCATCTGCCATACCGGTTCCTAACGAATGAACTTCACCAACTCGCAAGGGTACCCTATTTGAAAGACCGATTCAGAGCCACTGCAAAAACCTTCTATGAAAACACGCAACAGTCAGATAACGAACTTGTACAACTTGGACACAGGGTGCACTACCTGGCCTCCACCAGATGGCCCGATGACCTACGCGAATAACAAGACTACACACTTGTGTATATATTTTTTCTATAATTTTAATAATTTTAACAATTTTAATAATTTTAGTTTTAATTTTAATTTTATTTTAATCTTAATTTTATTTTATTTTAATTATATTTTAATCTTATTTTATTGTATTTATTATTTATTTATTTATTTATTATTATTATTTTATACAAAACAGGTGAATGAATGAGTGTGAGAATGTGTTAACTGTAATATGTGTGTGTGAGTATAATGTATATATCGTGTGAATGTGTGAGCGAATGAAAAAAAAAATAAAAAAAAAAAAATAAAAAAAAATAAAATAAGATAAGAAAAATAAAAATAAAAATATTTACCATACAGCTAATGTATTTTTAAATCATTTAAAAGCAGAAAAAACGTAACAACCAAAAAGCTATTGTTTTAATGTCAATTTTTATTATTGAAGGCGTAGCCGCATGGCTTGAACTTCTATTCTCAGACTGGGCAATCCTTGATGCCCCAATATATTCTGCAGCGCGGCTCAGGAGCTCAGTTAGTCAGCGCAGCTGACGATGGCGACATGTCTGATCACCGAAATATTGTGCCCGTTGGACACTATGAACCGGCAGTACACCCGTGGACTCATCGAGCAACAAATACGCCAGGAGAAACTGAAGAATCACATTAATGTTGTTGTGTGAATAGGGTGACTGCCCGTGCTTGTAAGGATTTTTGGCTAACTTACCTTATCACAAAAATTTTAAAGATAAAATTTAATTTTGCCAAAAAGTTTAATAAAAGTGTTGTTATAAACTGTGAATGTTGCTTAAGTGGCCCGGCCCTCCCGATCAACAACAATTGGCTGATTAGGGTGAATTGACCACCACAGAGTGCACGGTATCATGGTGATCTGACAGCGGATCAATGGAAACGTGTCGCGCGATCGGATTAATCACGTTTTTTTGTGAAACCAGGTCAATGGTTGTGATCGGAGTCGTCGTCATCGAGGCGAACGGCTACTCGAAACATGCAGTGCGCCACGGACGCTGTTAGGTGGGAGCAGTATTATGTTACAGGGGGAATTCACCTAGGCTTCCATGGGATCTGCGATAGTAATCAAAGGAACCAAACAGCTGTGGACTACGTGCATATTATTAGGGACCTCCTGTAACCCTTTATGCTTCATATAACATCGATGGCATCTTCCAACGGGATAACTGTCTGCGTCGCAAGGTCAGAATCGCGCTACGGTGGTTTGAGGACCAGGGTAGTGAACTCACGTGAGGTCTTGGCCATCAAATTCGGGTTATTTTAATCCAATGAAACACAGCTGGGACGCTATCGGGTGCCAGCTCTGCGCGCACGAAGCCGTGGGTTTCAGGAAGTGTCTGAACTTTGCTTTCCGTACGCAATGGGTGCCACAAACCTCTGAAAACCGACCAAGTGCATGTCGAATATACAGGGTGGCGCACGAAATGTTACCATTTTGTTTTTGAATATAAACTTTATTGTCAATAGAATCTGAAAGGAACAAATACTACAATGAAGAGCCGTCCATGGACATTTGTTCTAAGCACATTCTCAATATGTCCACCATTTCGTTTACTAACTTCCTTCAAACGAACACTGAAGTTAGTGATTACCCTACGGCACATGTCTTCCGTAATTTCACAGCTAGCTTGAAGAATAAGTCTTCTGGCGGCTACACGGGTAGCGGAGGCTGTGGGGCGCGGACTGGGCGGTTTTTTAGGTTAGAAAGCCTCGAGAAAGTACGGGGTGGGTTGTAATCTCAAAGGGTGCATGGTAAATACAGGAC
Source organism: Schistocerca nitens (assembly GCF_023898315.1). Classification (NCBI taxonomy): domain Eukaryota; kingdom Metazoa; phylum Arthropoda; class Insecta; order Orthoptera; family Acrididae; genus Schistocerca; species Schistocerca nitens. Next base: position 180,133,286 of record NC_064622.1, on the reverse strand, counting down.
GTGCTTGGATCAAGGAACAGTCGGAATTTTAGTTGTAAACTGTTGTAGTTGTGCTGGGAAAGTCCCTGAGCTTCAAGCGCTAATAGAAAGCACAGAAGCTGACATCGTTATAGGTACAAAAAGCTGGCTAAAGCCTGAAATAAGTTCTGCAGAAATTTTTACGAAGTCTCAGACGGTGTTCAGGAAAGATAGATTAGGCAGAATTGGTGGTGGAGTGTTTGTGTCTGTCAGTAGTGGTTTATCTTGTAGTGAAGTCGAAGTAGATACTCCGCGCAAATTGGTATGGGTGGAGGTTATACTTAACAGCCGAACTAAGTTAATAATTGGCTCCTTCTACCGACCCCCAGACTCCGATGATATAGTTGCTGAGCAGTTCAGAGAAAATTTGAGTCTCGTAACAAATAAGTACCCCACTCATATGGTTATAGTTGGTGGGGACTTCAACCTTCCCTCAATATGTCGGCAAAAATACTTGTTCAAAACCGGTGGTAGGCAGAAAACATCTTCCGAGATTGTCCTAAATGCTTTCTCCGAAAATTATTTCGAGCAGTTAGTCCACGAACCCACGCGAATTGTAAATGTTTGCGAAAACACACTTGACCTCTTAGCCACAAACAATCCAGAGCTAATACAGAGCATCATGACTGATACAGGCATTGGTCATCACAAGGTCGTTGTAGCTAGGCTCAATACCGTTTCTTCCAAATCCACCAGAAACAAACGCAAAATAATTTTATTTAAAAAAGCGGATAAAGTGTGACTAGAAGCCCTCCTAGGAGAATCTCCATTCCTTCCGAACTGACTATGCAAATGTAGACGAGATGTGGCTCAAATTCAAAGATATAGTAACAACAGCAATTGAGAGATTCATACCTCATAAATTGGTAAAAGATGGAACTGATCCCCCATGGTACACAAAACAGGTCCGAACGCTGTTGCAGAGGCAACGGAAAAAGCATGCGAATTCAGAAGAACGCGAAATCCCGAAGATTGGCTAAAATTTACAGACGCGCGAAATTTGGCATGGACTTCAACGCGAGATGCCTTTAATAGGTTCCACAACGAAACATTGTATCGAAATTGGGTAGAAATTCCGAAGAAATTCTGGTCGTATGTAAAGTGCCCAAGCGGCAAGACGCAGTCAATACCTTCTCTGCTCAGTGCCGATGGTACTGTTACTGATAACTGTGCCGCTAAAGCGGAGTTATTGAACGCAGTGTTCCGAAATTCCTTCACCAGGGAAGACGAATGGAATATTCCAGAATTTGAAACACGAACAGCTGCTAGCATGAGTTTCTTAGAAGTAGATACCTTAGGGGTTGCGAAGCAACTCAAATCGCTTGATACGGGCAAGTCTTCAGGTCCAGATTGTATACCGATTAGGTTCCTTTCAGATTACGCTGATGCAATGGCTCCCTACTTAGCAATCATGTACAACCGCTCACTCACCGATAGATCTGTAACTACAGATTGGAAAATTGCGCAGGTCGCACCAGTGTTTAAGAAGGGTCGTAGGAGTAATCCATCGAACTAGACCTATATCATTGGCGTCGGTTTGCAGTAGGGTTTTGGAGCATATACTGTATTCAAACATTATGAATCACCTCGAAGGGAACGATCTATTGATACGTAATCAGCACGGTTTCAAAAAACATCGTTCTTGTGCAACGCAGCTAGCTCTTTATTCGCACGAAGTAATGGCCGCTATGGACAGGGAATCTCAAGTTGATTCCGTATTTCTAATTTCCGGAAAGCTTTTGACACCGTTCCTCACAAGCGACTTCTAATCAAGCTGCGGGCCTATGGGGTATCGTCTAAGTTGTGCGACTGGATTCGTGATTTCCTGTCAGGAAGGTCGCAGTTCGTAATAATAGACGGCAAATCATCGAGTAAAACTGAAGTGATATCAGGTGTTCCCCAGGGAAGCGTCCTGGGACCTCTGCTATTCCTGATCTATATAAATGACCTGGGTGACAATCTGAGCAGTTCTCTTAGGTTGTTCGCAGATGATGCTGTAATTTACCGTCTAGTAAGGTCATCCGAAGACCAGTATCAGTTGCAAAGCGATTTAGAAAAGATTCCTGTATGGTGTGGCAGGTGGCAGTTGACGCTAAATAACGAAAAGTGTGAGGTGATCCACATGAGTTCCAAAAGAAATCCGTTGCAATTCTATTACTCGATAAATAGTACAATTCTCAAGGCTGTCAATTCAACTAAGTACCTGGCTGTTAAAATTACGAACAACTTCAGTTGTAAAGACCACATAGATAATATTGTGGGGAAGGCGAGCCAAAGGTTGTGTTTCATTGGCAGGGCACTTAGAAGATGCAACAAGTCCACTAAAGAGACAGCTTACACTACACTCGTTCGTCCTCTGTTAGAATATTGCTGCACGGCGTGGGATCCTTACCAGGTGGGACTGACGGAGGACATCGAAAGGGTGCAAAAAAGGGCAGCTCGTTTTGTATTATCACGTAATAGGGGAGAGTGTATGGCAGATATGATACGCGAGTTGGGATGGAAGTCATTAAAGCAAAGACGTTTTACGTCGCAGCGAGATCTATTTACGAAATTTCAGTCACCAACTTTCTCTTCCGAATGCGAAAATATTTTGTTGAGCCCAACCTACATAGGTAGGAATGATCATCAAAATAAAATAAGAGAAATCAGAGCTCGAACAGAAAGGTTTAGTTGTTCACTTTTCCCACGCGCTGTTCGGGAGTGGAATGGTAGAGAGATAGTATGATTGTGGTTCGATGAACCCTCTGCCAAGCACTTAAATGTGAATTGCGGAGTAATCATGTAGGTGTAGATGTAGATGAGCTCCATTAAATCACGTGGACGTTTCGGGAAAATTTTTTCCTTTAGGTACCCCCAAAGAAAAAAGTCACATGGATTGAGGTCTGGTCTATTGGGGGCCAATTTTGTCCGTCATTGAAGCGACATGGAAAACTCAGTGAAATGATCCGCATGTCGAAATGCTCGTGTAAAAACACCAACACAGTGTTTGCAGTATGTGGCCTTGCTCATCTTGCATGAACCACTGCATGTTGAAGGGCAAGGCAGTAACAAGAAGCTGTGGAGTGAAGATATTGCGAAGCATGCTCAAATAACGCTCGCTGTTCAGTTTCTTCAAAGTAAAACGGTCCAATAAGTCCGTGACTGGAAACTGCTGCCCACGCTGTAATCCTCGGAGCATAATGTTGTCGTTCATGAAGCACTTGTGGGTTTTCAGTGGCCCAGTAGCGTACATTTTGTTTGTTAACCACACAGTCTAAATGAAAATGCGCCTCGTCTGAAAACCAAACGTTGTTGAGAGTTTCTTCCCTATCCTCCGCCCACTGAGCAAATACTAGTCTATGCTGCTTGTGGTTCAAATGGCTCTGAGCACTATGGGACTCAACTGCTGTGGTCATAAGTCCCCTAGAACTTAGAACTACTTAAACCTAACTAACCTAAGGACAGCACACAACACCCAGCCATCACGAGGCAGAGAAAATCCCTGACCCCGCCGGGAATCGAACCCGGGAACCCGGGCGTGGGAAGCGAGAACGCTACCGCACGACCACGAGATGCGGGCTATGCTGCTTGTGTTCTTCAGTGATCTATGCACAGGTCATCTTGTATGGGTACATATGGAGGTCACTTTTAAGAATGCGTTGAACAGAGCGTCTGGATATTCCAAGTTGCACGATTTCCCGGGACTTCTCTTTACAGCAACTCGCACTGCTTCAATACAGTATTCTCCGGCGAACAAACAGGCTTAGGCCGAGGTCGCTCCGCTTCCAATACTGTTCCTTCCTGTACAGATTTATAGTACAACCTGTGGATGTTCTTCTTGCAAGGGACCCATCGTGTGTCAAACTGTTGTCAAAAACGCCTCTGAGTCACAACAAGGTTTTTAGTTTCATGAAAAAGTAACACAATTGCCGATCGTTGCTGTGTCGTCAGTCTTCCATTGTCAGCCATTGCTGCTTACTAGTCACCTAGCGGCACTATCGTGAATTACACGTCATTTCGTAACTCATTTGTTTTTCCAAGCTCTGCTGGTACTGCTGTAGAGATCCCAGCGGGATATCTGATGTGCGTCGTAAATTGTGAAAGAAAAGAAACAATTGGTAAAACATTTCGTGCGCCACCCTGTATGATATGCAGAATCACTGCTCTATTGCGTACCAAAGGTGGACCAACACGCTTTCAAGTAGGTGTCCTAAAGGTCTGGCTCATCAGTGTATCTTGTGCTTATGCTGTGCCTGCTTGTGTAGCCTCTCAAAATTCTTGTCAGGAAGTTACTGTAAATACAAGCGTCACATTTGAACGAAAGTTATATTTTCATGTCTCTGGATCACTGTCTGTCAAACATAAAATGTGCCGTGATTGCCTTTCCTGAAATTCTCATTCCTGTGATAAACATCGCTTGCGATCAGATCTTGGCCGCATGGGCTACGGCAAGAGAGACTAGTTGCACCCTTTCACTGAATAAAACTGCAATTTCTCCCCAAGATCAAGAGAGCTTGCCGATCAACGGCACACGTGGCGTTTCAAATAATTAACTGATTATACGCTAGTGGTCTATAAATCTCTAAACTTGGAGCCTGAAGCCAAAGCTGACAAGATTTGAATTTCACACCCTAACCGGCAATTACAACCATAACGCACTACCAGAACTGAACATAACTGAAAGCTAAGTAGTGGTAGAGATTGGACATGCTTCAATTGCCAAGTGAAGTAGTGCGCAATATCTGAAACCATCAATTTGAACAAATTGCTGTATAGTTTTTTATCTTAATAGGAAGTCACTATGTAACATTATGTCGTATCAACAAATGAGGTAAGGCCTATTGCTAGATTTAATTCAATATAACATGTGAGGTTAAAACTATAAATAGCCTAAATTAATGAGGAGTAATATAACACGGTTTTACCGTCTCACGCATTTGCTTCATTTCTACAAATAGTGACCAGAGAAGATTTTATTGACGATTGCCTTCCGTATCAACAAATGAGGTAAGGCCTATTGCTAGATTTAATTCAATATAACATGTGAGGTTAAAGCTATAAATAACCTAAATTAATGAGGAGTAATATAACACGGTTTTACCGTCTCACGCATTTGCTTCATTTCTACAAATAGTGACCAGAGAAGATTTTGTTGACGATTGCCTTCCGTATCAACAAATGAGGTAAGGCCTATTGCTAGATTTAATTCAATATAACATGTGAGGTTAAAGCTATAAATAACCTAAATTAATGAGGAGTAATATAACACGGTTTTACCGTCTCACGCATTTGCTTCTTTTCTACAAATAGTGAACATGGGCTCTAAAGAGCATATTTCAAGAGCCTCAGCACTTGTTCGGCACGAATCAAGTGCTCATAGCTTTTAAAATGTGTATTTTAAAGCTCACATTTACTAGACAATTTTTTCTGGTTTTGGTTCATACTACATCCTCCGAAACTAAGGAAAGCCACCTCTCCTGCCCCCTGACCCCAAGACACTGAGAATTATCCTTTTAGCACCCCCACACCGAGTGCTTCCGCTTTGTAGCCAATTACGGTTAAGTATCTGAACTGCCGAAAAAGTTCTCACCTATGCTTGCATTACTGACTTCCATAAATTCGATTAACAACAGACTCATCAGCCACATTGGTTGCTCTGATTTGAAGCTATATATAAATTCGCCGTGAAATGCAGGAATGAGCAGACAGCATATTTCTCTATAAACAGTTTTAAAAATCTGCTTATAAAATATAAATAACGAATTAGGTGGTGGTGGTGGTTAGTGTTTAACGTCTCGTCGACAACGAGGTCATTAGAGACGGAGCGCAAGCTCGGGTTAGGGAAGGATTGGGAAGGAAATCGGCCGTGCCCTTTCAAAGGAACCATCCCGGCATTTGCCTGAAACGATTTAGGGAAATCACGGAAAACCTAAATCAGGATGGCCGGAGACGGGATTGAACCGTCGTCCTCCCGAATGCGAGAACGAATTAGGATTTGGTATTTGTTCAATATGAATTTTACCTTAAATACTATCCCACAAACTCAGAAAATGTGAAATTCAAGCCAATCCCGTTTCGTATCCCAGTTCCTCCTGTCACTAACACATGGCTGCACTGAAAAACGGACCTGAGTTCGATCACCCTACCACACCATAGTTGCTCCACTGTTAAAATTGTCCTTAGGTCTTTGGTTGCGCCATGATTAAGTAGTACCCACTGTTACCGACAGATATTTCTGCAGTAAAAAACACATCAGTCATAAATTACCTATTTTCCACTCCTAAGATGTTGCAGTATTCAAAGATTTGTGCAAAATACGTTGGCAGCACAAAAAGGGCTATGTTTACATTTAATATCTGGGGCTTGTGTATTGTGTATTGAAACCGGGGACCCAAAAACGACAGAAGGCTTCGTCCCACCGTAGCCCTCAGCGGTTCACAACCCCACAACAGGCCACAGCAGTCCACCCATCCCACACCGAACCCGGGGTTATTGTGCTGTTGCCGTGCGGGATTAGCCGAACAGTCAAGGGCGCTGCAGTCATGGACTGTGTGGCTGGTCCCGGCAGAGGTTCGAGTCCTCCCTCGGGCATGGGTGTGTGTGTTTGTCCTTAGGATAATTAAGGTTAAGTAGTGTGTAAGCTTAGGGACTGTTGACCTTAGTAGTTAAGTCCCATAAGATTTGACACACATTTGAACATTTTTTTATTGTAGGTTCGGCCCCCAATTGATACATGATAAAAACAGCGTAAGATTCGATCAGTTACCGTGACGCAACATCCATCTGCAACGTAAATGAACCGAGAGTTAATTTCCACATATTTACCAAATTAAGGCCCCCAAAATTCTAAAGTATGCATCTGGGGCAGGGGGCGATGCTAGATTTCTACGCCTAACAACAGTTGGCTCTTGAGAATCTAGACCCAATAATTCAGTGTCATGAAACTGACCTGACCAACCAGGCTTATAATTGGGGAAAATACTATGCTAAGAAGGCAATTGGACAGACTGATTGTAACTAATTAGGCGTAATCATGATGTAAATCAGAACCCATCCTCAAAGTATATATTTCTGAATTTAAATTGTTCTCAAACACCATTTTAGAAGAGAGGGACATAAGGCATTATGTTAATCAGTAGAAAAATATAAACGATGCTATTCATTGGCAGTTATTGCAATTGTTATAAATGACACAGCCTTTGAAGGCTACGTAAATAACAGCAGTTTGCATTCAGAAGGCTCTATAAAAGCTTTATAGACTACACCTGTCCGATATTATTGCTCACAATATTCTAAAAATACGTCAGAAACCCGAAAAATGCGATGCTCATGCCGTAGTGGCATCTAAATACTTAAAATGTGCATTCAGTCCATGCAGTTGCATTTCTGGAAACTGTGGCTCGCAAAAATAAAACTCTGTAACAAACTACATCTGGGCAAACACACCTTCGCAACTCGATTGTCTTATTAGGGAAGGTTAGAGAATAATGTGTTCTTATTACCGAATATTAGACTACAAAAAAATAAACACTCCTGGGAAACATATGACCAAATGCGGTGACAGTAAGAGCTGTGACATTTACAAAGAGAAAGTGACGGCCGATATCCCGGGAAAAAAATAAAACTACTTATCATATATCGTGAGACATCTAATTTTTCTATTTAACTCATTCAAAGTCATGTTTATTGTAATATAGGGTAAATCGCTAAGAAATTGCTGTTTTGTATACATTTCAGGTGCAAAGAGCCCTCAAAATACGCCTAACGCCTAACACAGTACATTGTACGACCAGCCTCCATTGCTATAAATGCTAAACAAGTCCAACACATATTAAAGTGATGTTATTCTCTATAGCGTAGAGCTAACTAGATATAAATGTTGAATTCATCGTGTTTTAAAAAAATAGTCGATGATAACTGGAAAAGATGTTAGATTCCACCGACCCATGACGCTGCCTCAGCTGAAATACACGCTTAATATAAACTTCTCGGCCACGTTGCTCACGTTCGCACCTCCAATAAGAAAAACTTAAACATAATACCTCGGCATTGCAGTGTGACAGCATGAAAGTGCCAGTTTACAGAGATGAAGAATCGACATTATAATGCATGAAATACATAGACAAAATAATGTGATTACAGAAACAATGGCGCCGAGGCGTTTCCAAAACTTGCCAAAGTGACGCAATTACGTTCCATAAGAGTAGTTGAAAGGAAGTTATACGTCAACGTATACATACTCGAACAGTCTTGAACAGGTATCAGACACACAATATAGACGGCAGTGGTCTTCAGCCAGGTAATATCATGCTCATTAGCAAAGTAAGACAACCACATGCGTCGTCCTTTATAAAATCTATAAGGTGGTTACCAATGACTTTGCCTAGTCCTGAGTTTGTGCTTTGACATATATAATACATTATTTTAATTTTACTCAACAACTGGAGGTGACCCACGTTAAAAAGTCATCCCTAACTGTCTTATCGTGTAATGTAACCCTAGGTGACTTTGTATAAGCGAGATGTCGCCTCCAAGCCAACATCATGCTTCAACTAGCAAAAATGACGTCACAGCATATTCCTCAAAAAATGGCAGTGAATAATAAAGGAATTGGGTAATTAATAGTATATTCGCAATTTGTGTATGTCAGAATATCAAATCGCGCCACGCGGCTGCTACGGTCGCAGGTTCGTATCCTGCCTCGGGCATGGATGTGTATGATGTACCTAGGTTAGTTAGGTTTACGTAGTTCTAAGTCTAGGGGACCGATGACCTCAGATGTTAAGTCCGATAGTGCTTAGAGCCATTAGTTTGCGACAGACAGATCGCACCACTGACGGTATTGTGGAAAATGTTCCCTATGATTTAATATAGCACTTATGTTGTAGTGAGAGAACCTTATTGTAGCTGTATGCAGATAGAATATAGTTATTGGTCTACCTGTATGCCAGTAGGCAAATAGCGGGAACGTTGTTAAACACCACTCACTGTAAGTTACACGTTCATTGATACGATATGGAAGCAATTGCCACAGAGTAACGGTATTCGTACTCAGCACTCACCATTATCAAATCGCAACATAGTAATGCCTGAACCACTGCAGACTTCAGACCAAATTTTAGCAGAATTGCTGCAGTCACAGCATAGAAGTGAAAAAGATAAATTAGTGTATAAAAAGCACTCCGTCTTCTGGCCACGAGCGGCCTACCGGGACCATCCGACCGACGTGTCATCCTCAGTGGAGGATGCAGATAGGAGGGGCGTGGGGTCAGCACACCGCTCTCCCGGTCGTTACGATGGTATTCTTGACCGAAGCCGCTACTATTCGGTCGAGTAGCTCCTCAATTGGCATCACGAGGCTGAGTGCACCCCGAAAAGTGGCAACAGCGCATGGCGGCCTGGATGGTCACCCATCCAAGTGCCGACGACGCCCGACAGCGCTTAACTTCGGTGATCTCACGGGAACCGGTGTATCCACTGCGGCAAGGCCGTTGCCCAAATTAGTGTATAGGATGCTCGAATACTAACTGAGTGACACTGCATCATCTGTCGTCCATTTCTCATATACTGTACACGATTTTCCTGTAGCAGGTAGATGGAGCTCAACGGTGTTAATGATCAACAAGCCAATACATGTGACATAGTGCTCACATTATGAAGTAAGTGGCTATCTAGGGTTATGAACTGCATATAGCTACGTAGATAAACTGGTTTACAAAAAACATTCATATTTCTTTACAACAGATACATATTAATTTGTGAAATAAGGTGCAAAGGGAAAAAATGCACTATTTGCTGATATTATCTTAATTCTGTTGAATAAATGCTCGCCGCACGGAATTAGACGAGCGGTCTTAGGCGCTGCAGTCATGGATTGTGCGGCTGGTCCCGGAGGAGGTTCGAGTCCTCCCTCGGGGATGGGTGTGTGTGTTTGCCCTTAGGATAATTTAGGTTAAGTAGTGTGTAAGCTTAGGGACGGATGACCTTAGCAGTTAAGTCCCATAAGATTTCAAACAGAATAAATGCTCTAACTGGGGATGCTATAGACCCGCAACACAGAACATACTCGTATAAGGAAATGGAGAGTGCGCATTTAACACAGGTACTGATGTCCACATGGATGGAACATTACGCCCACCTCGTTGTGGAAGCTAATTTTACACCGACGAGTACGCTCACACACATGTTTTGCTCAGAATATCTACCACCAGTGCTGTATTTAACACATCGTTTGCTGTAATCATCGCATTTCTCGTTCAACGGATGCTACCCACATAGTCAGTGCCCTTTACACAAATCAAAAACATACATTTGGAGAAACAAAGAGTGTATGCTGTCCAAGAATCATCCTTTGCATCCAGTGCTTCAGACCACCACCACAATGAAAACCCGCTGTTTCATCACCATCACCATTACCAGTGTGGAAGTATCTCATTTCACTAAGCTGATCTGCTCACTACTTAGTAGCAAAATGCCACTCGTTGAATAATTCTAATCTAGACTCATGCACACTGGTCCTGGCATGATTTCAGCAGAAATGTATTGAGGCGCTGGTTTCTGTAAGTAATTTGGATATATTTCCATTCTGAACAAGTCTGCCTCCTACACCTATATATATGCACATATTTATACACCGAGGTTATTTACATCACCATTATCGATCTGCAAATGTGAATTGCAGTCACAATGCACACTACTTCACCAAATGTAGATTGCAGTGGAACTGAAGACTCGGCACAGCAATACCATAGCTGCTGCGAGTAGTAAGATAATGGGCTGCCACCACAATTTTGATATGGTACTGAACTGCAGATTAATTAAATTGATCAATGAATTATCCCCATCCCCACCACAGACGCTGTCATGTTTTTTCCTCAACTGACTTGTGGGTCCTCACCCCCAACTCTTCTCTCACCCCTCCCCCCCCCCCAACGGTATTGGTGTGCATTTTGAATTTTTTTGTAGGAATTTCAAATTTTGGCAGGGATTTAGTATTTTGTGCTGAAGTCCCACCCCACCCTCCAAACCGGGAATTTGTGAGAAATTAAAAATGCCAGTGCCCTTTCTGGAACTCTAACCCTGGTTCTTCTGGATGTAGAGCCCAAGTGCACCCCACAACACATAGAAACTGTCCAAATGCTGGAGAGGAAGCTAAGGTTAGTGTATTTTATTAATTTGGTTCGGACTCTGAAGTAGAGATTGATCCTAATTATGTAATTACTCACAAAGGTCGGTCCTAATTACACAACTATAACTGCAGCACTATACAAGGACTTCCTACAACGGCAATAGGGCTCAAAAATTGGTGATGCCATACAACTGGTGTTATCCTGTTGGAAAAACTGCATACTATGACTCGAAATAGTCGCAGATGTACTCAAATTCTACCCTTCATCTACAAGCCAGTGGGAAAACAGGCTTTCTTTTTGGTGGGAAATATGTTCAACTACCCCACACAGTCTGAGGCGCATTGCCACTGTCGTCGTCCCCCCCCCCCCCCCCATGTCAGATGTTCGAGTCCTCCCTCAGGCATGAGTCTGTGTGAGTGGTTCTTAGCGTAAGTTAAAGTTAGATTAAGTAGTGTGTAAGCCTAGGGACCGATGACCTCAGCAGTTTGCTCCAATAGGAATTTATCACAAGTTAAATTAAAATTAATGTTCAAGTGATGAGATGCTGGTATTGGAAAGAGAGGAGTTTAATAGGTGTATTACCAGTAAACATACAGCTCAGGACTATGTCTATCGCTGTTTGATGTCAGAGTTCGGTAGACACGCCTGTTCGACAATCACCCTGCAGTCCAGTTCATTGAAACCAACACACACTACCGCAGTTGATGGAAAATCCTTCACTGCTCTATTTACACATCGAAATGTGCACTAGTAAAAACATTCCAGAGGGGGCAGTAGTTGAACGTGCGTTTTCCTCAATATATGATCACAGACTGCCAAAATTAGAGGCCCTCTTGCCTCCCATTATCTCTCCCCATCCCTCCCTCCGTTCCTCCCTCCCTAACCCCGTTCACCTATGGTGGGGACACAAGCTTTTTCGAACAGTTAACTGCTACCGAGCACCTCGCGGTTTTTCTGTGACCTTCCACTGGCATACGAGCGACACTCACCTGTCTTAAGACGACGGTCCATAGTCGACTTTTCACCAACACAAAAGGATGTGTAGTCAACTCAACAAGAGGAGATTACAGAAGGGCCAACCCAAGTGCGTGCCTCACACTGCCCCCCCCCCCCCCTCACCCACAAGTGCCAGCCATTTTTAATGTGAAACACTGCACTATAACAATTGTATTTAGCGTCAACGTACCTCCTACAATCGATCTCCTATTAAAAAGGAAAAAGACAACTGTGAAAATAATAAATGTCCTCTTTACACAAAAATAGATGCAGTCCGCAGTGTTTTAGATATATGAGAGAAATCGGTATAGTTTTTATGTTTCACTGTAGGACATAATTCGCATCTCATGAAGTGCACCACTGGTAAAATTCAGTGGTCGAGCTATACACCCCCTATATGTGTCCACCCTCCATAAAACTGGGTAAAAAAACTTCCACCATTTTTCTGCAAAAACTACTGATCACCACAGAATATTGTCATTATTCCTAAATCTTCATCGAAGTCAAGAAAACGCCAGAATTTATACTCCAAGGGAAAAACGGCAATATTAAGCAATTTATTTCAGTATCAGATGCTTCATCATCTCTCATGTTGAAATCAGAGTTTTGAAATAAACTTGCATACACATGTGTATTACAAACATTTCAGATACGTGAAATAACATCACAGATTACAATCTTTCACGCCATGTACTCACATGCCGGAACAAACAACACAATCATTTTATGTTCGACATTAAAAAGCTATAATTCAAGAGGATGTTTCTGTTTTGTCCACTATGGCAAGTCCCATTTTACCAGTGCAATGCTATCTCACACTGGCGCTTACGATGAAAATCGTGAGAGCCTGTCTTGTAATAGAACCTTCTATAAGATTCGACCACATCTCTCTCTTACAATACATCGAAATCAAATACAGTCTGCGTGCTTACTTTTGACCTTTTTACTCCATAACTCACCTCTACCAAAATGCCTGTAACGTTTCTACCAAGCAGCAGACTCTTGCATTCTAGTTTTGTATGCAATTTGATCACAGTCTGTTTCATGCAATCTACTCACATTTTGGGGAAAAAACACTATGATTTCTAGGTTCCACAACTAGCTAGAATTCAAGTGATGTCTAATTTATAATTAGATCCAGAATGAGATTTTCACTCTGCAGCGGAGTGTGCGCTGATATGAAACTTCCTGGCAGATTAAAACTGTGTGCCGGCCGAGACTCTAACTCGGGACCTTTGCTTTTCGCGGGCAAGTGCTCTACCAACTGAGCTCCCCAAGCACGACTCACGCCCCGTCCTCGCAGCTTTACATCTGCCAGTACCTCGTCTCCTACCTTCCAAACTTAACAGAAGCTCTCCTGCGAACCTTGCAGAACTAGCACTCCTGAAGGAAAGGAATTGCGGAGACATGGCTTAGCCACAGCCTGGGGGATGTTTCCAGAATGAGATTTTCACTCTGCAGCAGAGTGTGCGCTGATATGAAACTTCCTGGCAGATTAAAACTGTGTGCCGGACCGAGACTCGAACTCGGGACCTTTGCCTTTCGCGGGCAAGAGCTCTACCAACTGAGCTACCCAAGCAATACTAACGCCCAGTCCTCGCAGCTTTACTTCTGCCAGTACCTCGTCTCCTACCTTCCAAACTTAACAGAAGCTCTCCTGCGAACCTTTAAGGAGTGCTAGTACTGCAAGGTTCGCAGGAGAGCTTCTGTTAAGTTTGGAAGGTAGGAGACGAGGTACTGGCAGAAGTAAAGCTGCGAGGACTGGGCGTGAGTCGTGCTTGGGTAGCTCAGTTGGTAGAGCACTTGCCCGCGAAAGGCAAAGGTCCCGAGTTCGAGTCTCGGTCCGGCACACAGTTTTAATCTGCCAGGAAGTTTCTTATAATCAGATGTTATGAGGTATGAAATAACACACGACTTGCAGTAACGCAATCTTTTTAAACATGCAGTCGTGACAATAATAATAGAAACAGTCATGAGCGCAGGAGGACAGGTACAGCCGATTTCTATTAGTTTTATAAGCAATATCGGTATAGTTTTGAGAGAACTACAAGAATCCAGAGTTGAAGGGCTATACCACTCCTTCTAATAAAACTTCCTATAAGATTTCACAATTGCTCTCTTCTGATACATCAAAAAACAAATGCCGTCTGTATGTTCTAACAACCCTACCACAACAAATGTCAAAATTTAATAATGACTGTTGTGTTGCTCACGCTGCTAAATACTGCATTTTCGGGCAACAGCAAAGTTATTATGTCGCAGATGTCATTAGAGCACAGTTAATAAAGTAATTTCATGTAATAATGAATAAACTAGGCACTCATCTTTTCGTGTTTCCTACGCTGGCCTCGTTGTAAAACCATGGCTAAATCGTCTAAAATCTAGGTGGTGATGATTCCAAGCTCGGATGCAAAGAGGCCTAGGTTTTATTCTGTTATATTCAAAAGTTTTATAGATGTGTTTCAAAAACCGTTCTTGAAGATTAAACCTTTCAAAGTCAGCACAATGGTGATGTAAAAAAATAATTAGCACCGAATTTAAGTTACACTTCCTTTTTATTGCTTTTGTTGCAATATCACGTAACACACAAAACATCACTTCACAATACAAAACATACTTGAAAACATCTTCATCACTGTTAAAAGTTCGCATTTTATAAGCTGACTACGTTATGCGTCTTTCCAACATGACGTCCAAGACTTGACTTTCTCAAGGTCCGACTCTATAACTAACTAATAATCGCTTACGCACCCAAAAATCAGAGTTACAAGTACGTCAAAGATCATAGTGACAAAAGAAAGAATACACATAAGAATAATATCATTGCAATACAAGCATATCGATGTATCAAAATACCTCTCCATTAATGAAATCAAATCTGAGTGTTGTCACAGACATATGATAACTATTCTACAGAAACACAGTAGAATATTGCTGGTATCGAGAGGTTCAGGTGAGCTGCCGTAATGGTTACGTAATTCAAGTACCATTACAATGTTGATACCGAGTATATCACACATTGATGTATCGCTGCATTGGAGCAGGTAGTTAGTGTTCAAGGATCCTCGCACGCACAGATATGTGTAAAGTTTTGTCGACTGTACTGGAAGAAGACCACATCCAGCAAAACATCTATCACAATAGAAGATTCTTGTATAGTTCCTCCATAAGCAGTTTAATACATTGTTTTTTCAGTTGTACCATATCCAAAAAGTGTATGACTACAGGTTTGTACACAGCCATATACTTAGTTTTTGTACCATGACTCCGAGATTTATGTCAGGTGCTTAACTAACAGTAACACGTTTCGATCCATTGGTTCTCATACAAAGCGGAATATCGCAAGGTGTAAACTATGTAGCTCCCACAACACACAAGTTGGTAGAAACGAAATATAGAGGCGATGTTTGTCATTGACAAAAATGTCAAACACATCGCAACATATGGAAACTGGATGATTCTGCTTTATTGTAAAGTGTTTCCAAGCGTTTCCAGCGTTTATGCAGTTAATCTCATCTTCCGCATTGACGGGATAGCAGATTTTTCGATGTTCCATTTTGAAGAGCATTGTTTCCTCATTTTGCAATAACATACATGATCACTGTTCCTTTGTTCACACAGGTAGGTGCTGTTCGCAACACGTGAGACAGTAGAAAGAAAAAGAGGTAGTGTTATGTTGTTGATGAAAAGAAAAAAAGATGAGGTTCAAATGGTTCAAATGGCTCTGAGCACTATGGGACTTAACATCTGTGGTCATCAGTCCCCTAGAACTTAGAACTACTTAAACCTAACTAACCTAAGGACATCACACACATCCAAGCCCGAGGCAGGATTCGAACCTGCGACCGTAGCAGTCGCGCGGTTCCGGACTGAGCGCCTAGAACCGCGAGACCACCGCGGCCGGCAAAAAAGATGAGGGATCGCAGCATATAGAATTAGGATGAGTCTGCAGCAAAAGGAATGCTTCCAAAGAACTATGTCAAGGAGATGACCTCTACATTAAATCCCATGCCCCTAGTGACAAGTAGCGGATATTCAGTGTTCTGCTATAGCTCCGTTCATCTCAACCAAGTGGTATCAATCACTCATTATATGGTAATCAACAGTGTACCAGTTGACAGACAGGGTGACAAAGACACCGTTGATATTGGACGATGTACTGTAGTATGCACTGCAGTTGATAGCATGATCAACTTTAGCAATTTCACCAGTTGTTCAATAATTTCAAATTCAGCCAATGACACTGAAGATTGCTTCCCAGTTTCTGTATCATTACTAAGTCACCCCTCCACTACTTTGCAAATACCTTATACTAGATTTCGAATGCAGATAGATGACTGTGCATTATGCCCATTTCCCCATAAACACCAAGCTATACCAGACAGTGTCCTATATCGATTCAGTTAGGTTACCTACATATTTCCAGACCATCTATCATAGAGCAGAATTTATGAGTACAACTGGTCCTCTTGCCCTGTGTGGATGGGCATCATAGAGTATTCTCACATCTGTAGGATAATGTCAGAGACTGACCATCTCTTCCACATTGTCCTTGACCAATCCTCCCTGGAACACCAATCTTACCCACAGCACCTATACAAATGCACAAGATCTCTCCAGATGCATGGGGTTGAGGAGGGTAGTACCTCTTATTGGTGTATAGTAGACATGGCAGTGTTGCAGTAATGTAGCAGACAGTTAAGAAGAAATGTGTGGTTTATATATGATGGAGCTCCAGATAGATGCGGTTTGAAACGTGTCATGTAAATCAGCTGTGCTATCAATACTGAAGTATTAGTCCACTACTTAGGGTCAGTACCAGCACAATACTGGCATGAGAGAGATGGTCATAGAGCATGAACACACACTCCATGGTTACACAGTTCTGCATCTGAAAATGCGGTATTGTTGTAGCAGTATGGCTTCTGAGGTGTTAGTCATTCAGAATGTAACACTCTTAATACTCTAATGTGGGATATATTTGTCCAACATCAGACATACAACTACCCCACACATTTACTTCCCCAAGTACCACGATCAGTAGCCAAAGGATATGTAACAGTCTTATAGTTGTTTACAGTAGCAGCACCATAGTTCTAACAGTATTCCTCTTGCACAAATAAGTCCTGGTCTGATGTTAGCTACTTTTGCTCATGTGTAGAATTATATACCAATTTCTTCCTAACACCACATCTCTCAAGGACACCCCCTCACACTATTAAAGTTGCTAAATGTGACATCAGTCCACTGCCCTACAGAACACTTTAGGGAATGGCTTAAGTCTGATTAATGCATTGATTCTTCTCCTTAATACTTAAGAAATAACAGTTTGTGTGAGAACGAATCGTTTTCGCTAATATCTAAGTTTGAGTACATGTGTGAGAACACACTTATGGATTGGGATACATATGCCGGCCGTTGTGGCCGTGCGGTTCTAGGCTTTTCAGTCTGGAACCGCGTGACCGCTACGGTCGCAGGTCGAATCCTGCCTCGGGCATGGATGTGTGTGATGTCCTTAGGTTAGTTAGGTTTAAGTAGTTCTAAGTTCTAGGGGACTGATGACCACAGATGTTGAGTCCCATAGTGCTCAGAGCCATTTGAACCATTTTTTTTTTGGATACATATTTTTTACCTGCTTTAATATGGTGTCTCTGTGTAGTACTTATGTCGCCTTTGTTCAAGTATGTGTTAAATAACCCACATAGTTTACAGGGGGAGGGGGAGCGTTAAAAGTTAATGCAGCCAGAGCGAAATTTTTAAGCTTTTCTCGGTCCTCGGTGTCCAGGTACCCCAACCCACCTCAATTTCTCTCATTTCGTGATACTTTTTCTCTAGTTTTTATGTAGTCCCTGTAGGTTTTATGAAGGTTTTCATATTTCAACGTATTTTACTCAATTTTACGTATTTCCCATCAATTTGTCGTGATTATACCAGGTTTTCCTCGATTTGTAACGATTTTACGTAGTTTTTCATTTTATTTTGACATTTTTCATATGTATGTGGTCATATTGCCGGCATGCCCATGCATTATTTGATTTATACTAGGATATTTGTGTGTCCCTTAGAGCAGCATACTAATAATTCTAAGAATTCCCCTCTTCCTGATGATCTACTGCATGCATTTTGGATCAGAAGATCATGAAAAGTATAGTAACACTCGCCTCATACCTAGATGAGACTCAACCACCAGTGCAGATTGGAAACATACTTTGGAAACAAGTCCGTGTACTGCTACGCACATCAGAGAGCTTGTCTGCAGGTTCATGTACCGATGCACTTGATGGAAACAGGGTCTGGCACAGCTCTACATGTTCATCTGACTTCCACTCTACTGTGTAAGGATCTGCAACAGAGAGTTGACATAAGTACAGAGTTGATTTCTGCTGCTGCTCTGATACTTTTTTTCCCATACGTATATGCTCTTATTGTTGGCAGATGTGCTTCGCTGCTTTTGTTTACACCTTCCTACTCTGATATGTCACCACAATCATGTCAGTACATCTACAAATTGTAGATTTCGTTTTTTTATTGTTCTAGTAGTAAGTCATTTGTTACCTGACAGTGTGTCGATTGCACTTAAGATCCTGGAACATGAGAGTTTGCCCTCCCCATACCTACAGAGTACGCACCACCAGCAATGTAATTTATAGACGAACAGTTAGCAACTTATGCAGTTGAACTGCAACTGTCCACCATCGACAACTCTACTCACATACATATAGAGATTATGCATGCATGTTACCAATTACAAAATCTCGATTTCAACAGCCTTTACTTTATTTCTGACAGTGAGACAGCCCCGCAAATAGCGAAAAACTCTTTGCAGTACGATTCTGTTGGGGATGTCAGAACATTTAAATTCATACTGCAAAAGAGCATAACATTTTTTATGCAAGCTGTATTACTGATATTTCGTAACAATGTTACCTAGATTCTCCAGAAATAACCGCAAACCGAGGCAACCTGCTTCACCTATCACATATCCTTTTATACTCTCAGAGATCCACAATGATGGCACATAATCTTCTCAACTCCACTATTTTGAGTGCTAGATGTCCATTGGATGGAGACAGTCCTTTATGAGTGTTATTCTTATATATGGTACAGAACAGCACGTTAGTCAGATGGTATAGCACTGTACTCGGATGTGTCCAGTCACTCACAACCAAATATTCTATAGATGCGGTGCATTTGCTCTATTTTCTTTATACTTGTATTTTTGCGAGTGTCATGGATGGCTGCCATAAACCTCACCCAGTCGTCTTGCTGGTGGGTCCACATTTGAACACTATCCCTGATGTATTGCATGGCGAACAACCACTCTCTACAAACCATTCTGGTTATAATGCGTGGTAGATCCACCAGTGGGAGGACTGGGCCAGGTTTATTGGAGCCATCAGCAACACACACCTAGACATAAAACCAGACCAGAACTTCTTTGTGCAAGAGGAATGCTAAAAGAGCCGCAGTGGTGCTACTATAAAAAGCAATAAGACTGTCACATTCCCTTTGGCTACTGATCATCATGCTTACTCACTTATTAGAAGTTACTTTTTCTTTGTGTGCATTTTCGTGCAGCAGGGCGTGGATGGTACCCCAATGTACCAGCTATCTAAAATATTCATGTCGGTTTTTCCTTTCTCTATTTCCTAGTCAGAAATATCTGCATCCATCAAAACCAGTTCTATTACTACTACTACTACTACTACTCATGATAAGCAAGACTGATACGGTAAGTATGATTGAGGGTACACACGTTTCTGACTTAAAAAGACGTTTAAAATCCGTTAATTTCCTAGGAGACAGAACAGCAGTCTCCTGATTTTGTTGTAGTCGAGCTGCTGATATACACTGTCGATACCTCCCAAGGACACCAGAATAGTGTACAAGAAAGTAGTTTTATCATTTTAAAGTTTGACATCATTGTGATTGGGATAGTAAACTTGTAGGGCGTTTGTATGTATGTTGTTGGACAAATATATCCTGCATTGGAGTATTAAGAGCGTTGCATTCCACACGACTAATACTTCAGAAACCGTATGGCTTTAACAATATTGCAGTTTTAGGTGCAGAACCGTGTAACTATAAGAGTGTGTGTTTATTCTCTATGTTACCTATCTCTCAAGCCAGTACATTACTGGTACTGACTGTAGGCAGAAATGATAACATGGTTGATTTACATAAAATATTTCAAACTGCATCCATCTGGAGCTCCATCATGTATAAACCACACATTTCTTCTTAACTGTCTGTTCTACCACCGCAACACTCTCATGTCTACTATACATCGATATGAGGTGCAATGCTCCTCGACATGCATGTGCCTGGAAAGATCTTACGCATTTGGATGGGTGCTATGGTTAAGATTGGTGTTGCAGGGAGGATTGGCCAAGGACAATGTGGGACGGATCTGTCAGTCTTCGACTTCACCCTACAAATGCGAGAAGACTCTGTGATTCCCATCCGCACAGGGAAAGATGGCCAGTCATAATCGTAAAATCTGTGCTATGATTTATGGGCTGTAAATATGTAGATAAACATAATTGCATCGATTTAAGATGCTGTCTGGTATACGTTGGTGTATATGGCACAGTAATCTTACTGCATTCATAATCTAGTACATGGTATTTCCAAAGTAATGGAGGGGTGATTAAGCAATAACACAGAAATTTGGAAGCAATCTGCTGTGTCACTGACTAGCATTGAAGTTACGGAAGAAGTTTTATCCTTTGATGTATGTGACGAAATGAACGTACTGCATAGTCATCTATCTCCACTTTCAATCTAGTATATAGTACTTGCAAAGCATTGAAGGGATGATTTAGTGATGATGCAGACATTGGGAAGCAATCTGTCATACCATTGGCTGGTGTTGAAATTACAGAATAATTGCTAAAATTGATAGTGTTATCAACTGCAGTGCGTATTACAGTACACCATATCAGCCATTTGTTTCCCATCGCATCTGTCCACTGATATGATGTTGGTTACTACATAGTGATTCACTGTCACCACTTGGTTGAGATGGAAGAAGCCTTGGCGGGACACTGGATATCTACAACTTGTCACTGTGGAGCATGAGATTCAATGTAGAGGTCATCACCTTCAGACAGTCGTTTGGAAGCATTCCTCAGTGCTTCAGACTTGTCCTCCTTCCATATGCTGCAACCCCCTCCACATTTTTTTTCTTTTCATCAATAAGATAACGGTACTTCTTTTTATTTCTACTACCTTGCGTGCGTTGTGAACAGCACCTTCCTGTGATGGTCAACAATGGAACTGTAATCATTTACATGACTCCAAAATGAGGAAACAATGCTCTTCGAAATGGAATACCAAGACATCCGCTACCCCTTCGCTGTGGAAGATGAGATTAACTGTATAGGTCAGCACATTCAGATAGCTGTCGGAAATGCTGTACAATGAAGCAAACTCTTCCAGTTTCTATATGTTGTGATGTCTTCCCCATTTTTGTCAACGAGAAAGGTCACCTCTAGTATGTTGTGGGAGCTGCATAGGTTACACCATGTGATGTTCAGCTTTCTGTGAGAACCAACGGACCCAAGCGTGTTAATGTCGGTTTAGCAACAAACATAGACCTCAAAGTCATGGTAGAAAGCAAAGGATATGGTCATACACTGCTTCGTTATGCTACAGCTGGAAAAACAATGTATTAAACGTCTTTTGGAGGAACATTACAGGAACCCTGTCTTGACTGATGGTCTGTTGAATATGGTCTTACTCCAGTAAAGTCAACAAAACTTTACGCGGATCTGTGCAAGTGTCTTCAAACAGTGGCCACCTCCTCCAACGGAGTGATACATGTATATGTAATATACTCGATGTCAGCATAGAGACAGTATTTGTTATTCAATATATCGGAAGAAAGAGATACGGTAAAATCTTATAGAACGTTTTATTACACGAGAGGCCGTCACGATTTGTTTCATAAACGCCTGTGTGACTTAGCATTGTACTGGTAAAATGAGACTTGCCATAGTGTAAAAAGCAGCAACGTCCCCTTTAATTATAGCTTGCTGATTTTGAACATAAAATGATTGTATTTTGTCTTCCGACATGTGACTAAATGGCGTTAATGATTGTAATCTGTAATGTTATTTCACAGGTCTGAAATATCTGTAATACACACGTGCTTGGCAGTTTATTTATTTACAGAGCCGGCCGGGGTGGCCGAGCGGTTCTAGGCGCTACAGTCTGGAACCGTGCGACCGCCACGGTCGCAGGTTCGAATCCTGCCTCGGGCATGGATGTGTGTGATGTCCTTAGGTTAGTTAGGTTTAAGTAGTTCTAAGTTCTATGGGACTGATGACGTCAGAAGTTGAGTCCCATAGTGCTCAGAGCCATTTGAACCATTTTTATTTACATTGATTTGAATGCAAGAGATGTTCTCAGTTCGTGTAATTTCTCCATCAAGCTAAAAGAAATTGCCTAATATAATTCTTTTTTCTTTGGAGTTTAAATTTTCGCTTTTTCTTTACTTCAAATATGGTTTCGAAATAACGAGGACATTCGGTAGTTTTAGCAAAAACTAGTGGAAGTCTTTTTCCCGATTTTATGCAGGGTGTACAAGTGCGGGGTGTACAGCCCCGCCTCTGAATTTTGGTCATCTGTAATCGGCAGCGTTGAATTATATTCGATATTGCAAAATAATAAGGTGTGAATTGTATCCTGCAGTCGAACATAAAAACCATATCGATTTTACTCATGAAATTGAAAGAAAATTGAGTGCACCTATTTTCATAGAAAAGAGTCATTTATAAATTTCTTTTACTTGATGTCTATGATCACAAATTTTTCTGTTATCAGACTACTGGTTCCGGTTTGTAATGACCAGCTTCAGATCTGCAGCAAAATATGGGAGAATACAAATACAACTAGCAGATTGTATTCAGCTTAAAACAGTAAAATAGACCATGATGAAAATATTACTGACATACATGTGCATTTGTGTGCTTTAAATATGATGAGGCATACCGGTTTTTATAAAAAAAACATGTCCTAATATGCAAGTGGCATCATCAAATGCTGAACACAAAATCAGCGCCAGCATCGTCAAACATATATAAGAGTTGGCTTGTCAGCGGCACTTTTCAGTTGTCTTTTAACTTTTTCCTTTTAGCAATCTATGTTTTCTTTCATAGCTTTTTGTTACTGTAATGCCTCTTACACCTTATAAGCCCATTACATACTTTACTGATTTTATCCCCCTTTATTTTTTTAGCATTTGATGATGCCACTATGACTACAGTATATTAGGACATGTTTTTATAAAACAATTATGCGTCATTATACTTAAAAGGCACAAATGCACATGTATGTAAGTAATACTTTTCATCATGGTCTATTTTATTGTTTTGAGCTGTACACAATCTGCTAGTTGTATTTGTATTCTTTCCATATTTTGCTGCAGATCTGAATGTGGTCATTATAGACTGGAACCAGTAGTATGATGACACAAAAATTTGTGACTATAGACGTGAAATAAAGGAAATTTATTCTATTTTTACGTCACTGTTCAATTCGTGACCATGTTTCAGCTTGTGAGGACTTTCATTAACGTCCCGACTGTGTTTTCCTTTTGTAACAGATGATCGATGACAGGAGGTTTGTTGAAATTAAATACAAGTGTTACAGTACAGTGTTTCACTTTCAGAATGGCGAGTACTTGCAGGGGTGCTGTGGGGTCACTATAGGCAGTTTTGCCGCAACAGGAAGCAGCGTGTGGGGTGCGGCTGTGTCACAGTATTTTAAGTGAACAGACAAGTTGCACTTGGGGTGACCCTCCATTTAACTCCTATTGTTTAGTTTACTATACATCCTTTTGTGTTGGGGAGGGGCCGATGCTTGGCTGTAATCGTAAGGCAGGCCGGGTGCTCCTAGCAGGCCTGCAGAAGGTCGCAAGAAAACCGTGAAGCGCCTGGTAGCTGTCTGAAAAAGCCTGTGTCCCCACAGCAGGTGGAGGGAGAAAGGGAGAGATGGAGAGGGATAATAGGGAGTAAGAGGGCCTGTAATTTCGATAGTCTGTGATTTTTTGTTGAAGAGAACACCCGTTCAACTACTGATCCCTCTGCAATGTTTTTGGACGACAATTTTCCTCAGTACATGTGTTGCGTTATGACCATTCATTACGAGTGCTGTTTTTTTTTTAATTTCGATGTGTTATTAGAGCAGTGAAGCATTTTCCATCAGTTGCGGTGGCGTGTACTAGCGTCGATGGCCTGCACTACAGGTTGATTGTCAAACAGGCGGTTGTAGCGAACTCTGACATCAAGTAACGATAGATACAGTCCTCAGCTGTATGTTTAGAGGTAGTACACTTATTAAACTCCTCTCTGTCCAATACCAGCGTCTCATTAGTTGAAAATATTTGCCACCAAAAATAATGCTTTTTTTTTTTTTTTTTGCTAACTTGTAGGTGAAGGGTAGAATTTGGGAATGTCCACCACTAGTTTTGTGCCATAGTGTGAAATTTTTTTGTATCAAGATAACGCCAATTGTATGGCACCATCATTTTTCGAGTCGTATTGCAATTTTTGGTAGTCCTTGTGTAACCCTATGCATATAGTTGTGTAATCAGGGCCGACCTTTGTGTTTAGTTACGTAATTAGGACTAATTGCTGCTTTAGCTTCCCAACCAAAATATACAGTGTACGCTAACCTAAGAATCCTCCCTTGCATTTGGACAGATTAGATTAGATTAGATTAGATTAATACTAGTTCCATGGATCATGAATACAATATTTCGTAATGATGTGGAACGAGTCGAATTTTCCAATACATGACATAATTACGTTAATTTAACAACATACTTAAGTTAATATAACAACTTTATTTTATTGTGGTTTTTTTGTTTTTCTTTATTTTTTATTTTTATTTTTTTATTTTTTATTTTTTATTTTTTTATTTTTTATTTTTTTTAAATGTTTTTTTCTTAATTTATATCTAAAAATTCCTCTATGGAGTAGAAGGAGTTGTCATTCAGAAATTCTTTTAATTTCTTCTTAAATACTTGTTGGTTATCTGTCAGACTTTTGATACTATTTGGTAAGTGACCAAAGACTTTAGTGCCAGTATAATTCACCCCTTTCTGTGCCAAAGTTAGATTTAATCTTGAATAGTGAAGATCATCCTTTCTCCTAGTATTGTAGTTATGCACACTGCTATTACTTTTGAATTGGGTTTGGTTGTTAATAACAAATTTCATAAGAGAGTATATATACTGAGAAGCTACTGTGAATATCCCTAGATCCTTAAATAAATGTCTGCAGGATGATCTTGGGTGGACTCCAGCTATTATTCTGATTACACGCTTTTGTGCAATAAATACTTTATCCCTCAGTGATGAATTACCCCAAAATATGATGCCATATGCAAGCAATGAGTGAAAATAGGCGTAGTAAGCTAATTTACTAAGATGTTTATCACCAAAATTTGCAATGACCCTTATTGCATAAGTAGCTGAACTCAAACGTTTCAGCAGATCATCAATGTGTTTCTTCCAATTTAATCTCTCATCAATGGACACAGCTAAAAATTTTGAATATTCTACCTTAGCTATATGCTTCTGATTAAGGTCTATATTTATTAATGGCATCATACCATTCACTGTACGGAACTGTATGTACTGTGTCTTATCAAAATTCAGTGAGAGTCCGTTTACAAGGAACCACTTAGTTATGTTCTGAAAGACAGTATTGACAATTTCGTCAGTTAATTCTTGTTTGTCAGGTGTGATTACTATACTTGTATCATCAGCAAAGAGAACTAACTTTGCCTCTTCATGAATATAGAATGGCAAGTCATTAATATATAATAAGAACAACAAAGGACCCAAGACTGACCCTTGTGGAACCCCATTCTTGATAGTTCCCCAGTTTGAGGAATGTGCTGATCTTTGCATGTTACGAGAACTACTTATTTCAACTTTCTGCAATCTTCCAGTTAGGTACGAATTAAACCATTTGTGCACTGTCCCACTCATGCCACAATACTTGAGCTTGTCTAGCAGAATTTGATGATTTACACAATCAAAAGCCTTTGAGAGATCACAAAAAATTCCAATGGGTGGTGTTCGGTTATTCAGATCATTCAAAATTTGACTGGTGAAAGCATATACGGCATTTTCTGTTGAAAAACCTTTCTGGAAACCAAACTGACATTTTGTTAGTACTTCATTTTTACAGATATGTGAAGCTACTCTTGAATACATTACTTTCTCAAAAATTTTGGATAAAGCTGTTAGAAGGGAGATTGGACGGTAATTGTTGACATCAGATCTATCCCCCTTTTTATGCAAAGGTATAACAATAGCATATTTCAGTCTATGAGGGAAAATGCCCTGTTCCAGAGAGCTATTACACAGGTGGCTGAGAATCTTGCTTATCTGTTGAGAACAAGCTTTTAGTATTTTGCTGGAAATGCCATCAATTCCATGTGAGTTTTTGCTTTTAAGCAAGTTTATTATTTTCCTAATTTCAGAGGGAGAAGTGGGTGAGATTTCAATTGTATCAAAGTGCATAGGTATGGCCTCTTCCATTAACAGCCTAGCATCTTCTAATGAACACCTGGATCCTACTATATCCGCAACATTTAGAAAATGATTATTAAAAATATTTTCAACTTCTGACTTTTTGTTCGTAAAGTTTTCATTCAATTTGATGGTAATACTGTCTTCCTGTGCTCTTGGTTGACCTGTTTCTCTTTTAATAATATTCCAAATTGTTTTAATTTTATTATCAGAGTTGCTGATTTCAGACATGATACACATACTCCTGGATTTTTTAATAACTTTTCTTAATATAACACAGTAGTTTTTATAATTTTTGATAGTTTCTGGGTCACTACTCTTTCTTGCTGTCAGATACATTTCCCTTTTCCGGTTACAAGATATTTTTATACCCTCAGTAAGCCATGGTTTGTTACAAGGTTTCTTACGAGTATATTTAACTATTTTCTTGGGGAAGCAGTTTTCAAATGCATTTACAAAAATGTCATGAAATAAATTATATTTTAAATTGGCATCAGGTTCATGGTACACCTCATCCCAGTCTAACTTCTGTAGGCTTTCCCTGAAATTTGCAATTGTTAAATCTTTGACTGAACGTACTACTTTGGAAGACTGTTTAGTACTGTTGAAAGGAGCTATGTCATACATTGTAACTAGCTGTGCACCATGATCAGAAAGACCATTCTCAACAGGCTGAGCATTTATCTGGTTAAACGTATCTTGGTGTATAAAGAAGACATCTATCAGTGAGCTGCTATCCTTTACCACCCGAGTAGGAAAATCAATAACGGGTGTCAAATTGAAAGAACCGAGTAATACTTCAAGGTCATTTTTCCTATTACCCTCTTTCAGAGAATCTACATTGAAGTCCCCACAAATAATAATTTGCTTCCCCCTGTCTGACAGATAGCACAACAAGGAGTCCAAATTTTTCAGAAATAGATGAAAATTTCCTGATGGGGACCTATATACAGTTACAATTATAAATGTGCCTTTATTTAATTTAAGCTCACAGGCA
Organism: Schistocerca nitens; assembly: GCF_023898315.1. NCBI lineage: Eukaryota > Metazoa > Arthropoda > Insecta > Orthoptera > Acrididae > Schistocerca > Schistocerca nitens. Next base: position 180,105,616 of record NC_064622.1, on the reverse strand, counting down.
CATGCTTCTATATGTTTCTCTACACAAAACTTTTTTGTTTCTATACTTTTTGCACAATGATAACTTTAACAGTTTCCATATGTTGGAGGGTGCACTTAGCCTCTCTGTCCAGAAGGACCAGGATTCGAGTGCAGGAAGGGCACCACCATTTCTAATTTCCCACCAATTCCCAGTCGTAGGGTTAGACGGGACGTCAGTATAGCTCTGAGATAAAGAATTTTCCGCCAAAATTCGAAATTCCCACCAAAATTCGAAATTCCCACCAAAATTCGAAATTTCATCCAGTAGGGTAGGTGAGGGAGGGAGAAGAAGAAGGAGGGGGCGGGGACCCACGTGTCAGTTGAGGATAACACATTATGTCATCTGGGAGTGGGGTTCGGGATTGGGGGTGGGGGTGGGGTTAATTAATTGATAAATTTCATTAATTTTGTTATGAATTTGTTATGTGTTCAAATGTTCAAATGTGTATGAAATCTTATGGGACTTAACTGCTAAGGTTCCTAAGCTTACACACTACTTAACCTAAATCATCCTAAGGACAAACACACACACCCCTGCCCGAGGGAGGATTCGAACCTCCGCCGGGATCAGCCGCACAGTCCATGACTGCAGCGCCTTAGACCGCACGGCAAGAATTTGTTATGAATTTGCCCCAGTACCATACTACTACTGCTGCTAACTGCTGGTGCAACCTGAGAGAGAGGTAAGGTCTGTGAGGCTGTTGTTGGTATCAGCCAAAGTTGAGAACCTGAGAACTAATGACTTGGCACAGTGCCTGTTGGGACATGCTGGTGCAATTACATAACTGGTGGGTCTCCCAGTTAGAGGCAACATTTGTCACTTTTGTTTGCGATGTAAGCATGAGGATGAGAGTTCAGATCTGTACCATATGTGCACATCAGTTTACATATTGGACGATTCCAAAGGAACCCTGGATGCCATTAGCAATCGACCGCGGGCGCTTTGTTAGTCATTTTGGCAATGTGTGCAAAATTATTTCTCCTATTCTTCAAGTGTTCCGTAGACAATGTATGTTAAATACTTATCTCAAGACTGTTAGTGAGGAGGTGAAAAATAGGAAGAGAATAAATAAATAAAAAGTTGTGTTTACAAGAAAGGAATCTGTTTTTTGTGGACTACATGATGGTATTTTGTGGAAGGAACCAGCTTAGCACGTAAACTCACATTACACCTGACCGTGTGCATTTTCATGTGGCAGCTGCCACAAACAGCCATGACCACTCAAGCTAAGCAAAATAAGTTGAACGCCTGATGCCTGATGCCCAATGTCGGACCTGACGCCTGAAACTGGACATTTGTCGTCTGATGCCTGCCGTGTAGCGCAACAGTTAAACACCGATGAGTTTAAATATTATAATCACCTGTTTAATACCACCTTACAAATACAGTACAACATAGTTTCTGCTGTGCAAGGGTTCTACTAGTCCTTGAAATAATTCTAGAAGTATGTGCCACTAAATTTCTACCCACAGGTAAAGCAATCCCTGCAAATTAGAGGATGGTATTTCAAGGTCACGTAGCTGGTACCTGATATATATTCCAGTGGGTACAGATCACACACATTTGCTGGCCAAGATATCAATGTGAGTTCACTGTAATACCCCTCGAACCACTGTAGCACGATTCTGACCTTGCAATATGGACAGTTTTCTGCTGCAAGATGCCTTCACCGTTGGGGGGAGACTGCAAGCTTGGAGCCATGCAAGGTCGTAAGCAATAATGCTCACGTAGTTCACTGCTGCCATGATGCCTTTGATTACCACCACAGATCCAATGGAAGCCTAACTCAATGAAATTCTGCTCTGACCATAGTGCACCTCTGGCGAGGTGTCTGTTCGATGCAGCCCTTTGCCTGTACGACGGCATGTAAGTACCCAGCCATCGACCTGGTGTAATAAGAAAAGCGAATCATTCGACAGGCGACACTTTTCTGTTGATCAATGGTGAAAATTCAGTGATGCTGTGTCCACTGCAATCATAAATGACGGTGTTGTTGGGTCAACACAAGAACACATACGAGTGTTGTGACGTGGAGCCCAGTGTTCAACAATGGCCTTTGGATGCTGTGCTCTGGAACACTTGTGCCTGCACCATAATTTTACTCTGTCATCATATCTGCTGCAGAACGCTGCCTATCCTGGATTACACAGTGGAAGATCCTCCAACCTCTACGTTTCGTGATGACACGTTGTCATCCAATACCATATGACCTACTCGTTATTTCACCTTCCTTCAACCACTTTCCACAGGTGGTCACGACAGTAGTACGCCAACAGCGGACCAGTTTCACGGTTTCATAGATCCTCATTTCCAGTCGAAGCGCCACAACAATTTGCCATTTGTCAAAACTACTTATATCGATGGATTTCCGGATTTACAGCCAATGCCTTCGCTATAATGACTACCCATTCGTCTCTGTTCCACTTACGGTGCTGTGTCATGTACCCGCAACACCACCAAGAGGCATTCAACTTCGCAGTGGGCAATGGGCACAGTGTTTTGGCTCATCAGTGTATACAGACAATATATCTCATCTGAGGCGATAATTGTCTACAAACGGAAAAATGTTAACTTGACGTTATCGAAGATCACCATGCCATGGGGGTGAACATAGCAGATTAACTATTTGTCTGGAATAGCACCCCGAACGTAGATGACTGGAAGTGTAACTGCGGCATTCTGTTAGTGGTAGGTGGTAAGGCAACACTCCATCCTAGCGGGCAGATATGAAACATTGTAACCAATCCTTCAACAACATAGGTGTAAAGTAGGACGAGAAACAAGGCATCCAACGTCACTCCAGGGAGACAGAACCACTTAAAGAAATTAAAGTTAATTATCACATGATTTTCAGTTTCGAAGGCTCAAGATACAGATGCAGGTACTTATCTGTAACTTTTTCTTTCTACCATGGTAGCCATGCAGTCAGTCTTTTTCTCGACGAAAATGGAGGTGGGGCTGCTTTAGATAAGGCATATATTTCTTTCAATATTTATTCATTTTTTTCCATGTTCCTTATGTAAATTTACAAGTATAAAGGTGCTCTTATTGCTTACATAATGTATGGTGTGATCTTTCTATATCATCCAACTTTGATACATAGTCCAAACTTAGCCATGGTATCTATTTATCCATCCAAATGGCAACATAAAGTGTGAAAACCGATCTGCTAAATCACACACACACACACACACAGATTGCTGTTGGATGTATTGTGTTGACGCTAATCTGCTGTAAACAAACACGGCACAGTTATGCCATTTCGTTTATTGGCTTCCAGCAGGGGCTTCCCACTCTCTCCCTCCACCGATGCCGAGGGTGTCATTGGTGGCAGTGGCGGCAGGGGTAGCATCTGAAAGGTGAATCCTCCTATATTAGGTCAAATGATGCCACTGTCACTACTGCCTCCAGCAACGCCTCTGCTTTGGTGGTATTGGGAGTGGGGGTCGGGGAGGTCCCTGCTGGAAGCCAACATGTGGAATAGTGTAACTGAGCTATGTGTGTTTACACATTTCCAACTTTTGCTGATACCAAGAAGAGCCTTGCGGATCTGACCTGCCTCTCAGATTGCACCAGCAAGTCGCATCAGGCCTGATATTGCAGTGCTGAGACGTCAGTTCCCTGATTCCACAGCCATGATGTAGCAGTGTGCATTGTGATTCCAGGCAAATCGATAATGGTCATTTAACCAGCCAAAGAAACTGGTATAGGCATGCGTATTCAAATACAAATATGTAAACATACAGAATACGGCAACGCCTAGATAAGACAACAATTGTCTGGCTCAGTTGTTAGATCGGGTACTGTTGCTACAGTGGCAGGATATCAAGACGTGAGTGAGTTTGAACATGTTGTTATAGTCAGTGCAGGAGCGATGGAATATAGCATCTCTGACGTAGCGATGAAATGGCGCTTTTCCCGTACGACCATTTCACGCGTGTACAGTGAATATCAGGAATCCGATAAAACATCAAATCTAAGAGATCTCTGCGATCGGAAAAAGATCCTGCGAGAGCAAGACCAACGACGGCTCAAGAGAATCATTTAACGTGACAGAAGTGCAACCCTTCCGCAAATTGCTGCAGATTTCAATGCTGGGATATCAACAAGTGACAGCGTGCGAACCATTCAACGAAATATCAGCAATATGGGCTTTTGCTGCCGAAGTCCTACCCGTGTACCCTTGATGACTGCACGACACAAAGCTTTACGCCTCGCCTGGGCCCGTCAACACCGAAATTGGACCGTTGATGACTGGAAAAATGTTGCCTGGTCGGACGAGTCGCGTTTCAAATTGTATCGAGCGGATGGACGTGTACGAGTATGGCGACAACCACCTGAATCCATGGACCCTGCACGTCCTAGTATTGTAGTTATGCACACTGCTATTACTTTTGAGTTGAGTTTGGTTGTTAATAACAAATTTCATAAGAGAGTATATATACTGAGAAGCTACTGTGAATATCCCTAGATCCTTAAATAAATGTCTGCAGGATAATCTTGGGTGGACTCCAGCTATTATTCTGATTACACACGCTTTTGTGCAATAAATACTTTATTCCTCAGTGATGAATTACCCCAAAATATGATGCCATATGCAAGCAATGACTGAAAATAGGCGTAGTAAGCTAATTTACTAAGATGTTTATCACCAATATTTGCAATGACCCTTATTGCATAAGTAGCTGAACTCAAATGTTTCAGCAGATCATCAATGTGTTTCTTCCAATTTAATCTCTCATCAATGGACACACCTAAAATTTTTGAATATTTACCTTAGCTATATGCTTCTGATTAAGGTCTATATTTATTAATGGCATCATACCATTTACTGTACGGAACTGTATGTACTGTGTCTTATCAAAATTCAGTGAGAGTCCGTTTACAAGGAACCACTTAGTAATTTTCTGAAAGATATTATTGACAATTTCATCAGTTAATTCTTATTTGTCAGGTGTGATTACTATACTTTTATCATCAGCAAAGAGAACTAACTTTGCTTCATGAACTAACTTCATGAATATAGAATGGCAAGTCATTAATATATATTAAGAACAACAAAGGACCCAAGACCGACCCTTGTGGAACCCCATTCTTGATAGTTCCCCAGTTTGAGGAATTTGCTGATCTTATTTCAACTTTCTGCACTCTTCCAGTTAGGTACGAATTAAACCATTTGTGCACTGTCCCACTCATGCCACAATACTTGAGCTTGTCTAGCAGAATTTGATAATTTACACAATCAAAAGCCTTTGAGAGATCACAAAAAATCCCAATGGGTGGTGTTTGGTTATTCAGATCATTCAGAATTTGATTGGTGAAAGCATATATGGCATTTTCTGTTGAAAAACCTTTTTGGAAACCAAACTGACATTTTGTTAGTACTTCATTTTTACAGATATGTGAAGCTACTCTTCAATACATTACTTTCTCAAAAATTTTGGATAAAGCTGTTAGAAGGGAGATTGGACGGTAATTGTTGACATCAGATCCATCTCCTTTTTTATGCAAAGGTATAACAATAGGATATTTCAGTCTATCAGGGAAAATCCCCTGTCCCAGAGAGCTGTTACACAAGTGGCTGAGAATCTTACTTATTTGTTGAGAACAAGCTTTTAGTATTTTGCTGGAAATGCCATCAATTCCATGTGAACAATGTTAAGCAAGTTTATTAATTTCCTAATTTCAGAGGGGGATGTGGGTGAGATTTCAATTGTATCAAATTGCATAGGTATGGCCTCTTCCATTAACAGCCTAGCATCTTCTAATGAACACCTGGATCCTACTATATCCACAACATTTAGAAAATGATTATTAAAAATATTTTCAGCTTGTGACTTTGTTCGTAAAGTTTTCATTCAATTTGATGGTAATACTGTCTTCCTGTGCTCTTGGTTGACCTGTTTTTCTTTTAATAATATTCCAAATTGTTTTAATTTTATTATGATTTGAGACATGATACACATACTCCTGGATTTTTTAATAACTTTTCTTAATATAGCATGGTAGTTTTTATAATGTTTGTTAGTATCTGGGCCACTACTCTTTTTTGCTGTCAGATACATTTCCCTTTTCCGGTTACAAGATATTTTTATACCCTTAATAAGCCATGGTTTGTTACATGGTTTCTTACGAGTATATTTAGCTATTTTCTTGGGGAATAAGTTTTCAAATGCATTTACGAAAGTGTCATGAAATAAATTATATTTTAAATTGGTATCAGGTTCGCGGTACACCTCATCCCAGTCTAACTTCTGTAGGCTTTCCCTGAAATTTGCAATTGTTAAATCGTTGACTGAACGTACTACTTTGGAAGACTGTTTAGTACTGTTGAATGGAGCTATGTCATATATTGTAACTAGCTGTGCACCATGATCAGAAAGACCATTCTCAACAGGCTGAGCATTTATCTGGTTAAACGTATCTTGGTCTATAAAGAAGTTATGTATCAGTGAGCTGCTATCCTTTACCACCCGAGTAGGAAAATCAATAACAGGTGTCAAATTGAAAGAACCGAGTAATACTTAAAGGTCATTTTTCCTATTACCCTCTTTCAAAGAATCTACATTGAAGTCCCCACAAATAATAATTTGCTTCCCCCTGTCTGACAGACAGCACAACAAGGAGTCCAAATTTTTCAGAAATAGATGAAAATTTCCCGATGGGGAGCTATATACAGTTACAATTATAAATGTGCCTTTATTTAATTTCAGCTCACAGGCACATGCTTCTATATGTTTCTCTACACAAAACTTTTTTGTTTCTATACTTTTTGCACAATGATAACTTTTGACATATGTGGCAACTCTTCCTTTCTCCCTATTTTCTCTAATTACATGTGCAGAGAGCTTATATCCACTTACATTTACCTTATCCATATCAGTAACAATGTGATGCTCAGACAGGCATAGTACATCTATTTCATCCTCAGCTTCTAAATCTTCTAAACAAACCAGAAGCTCATCTATTTTATTCTTTAAACTCCCAATATTTTGATGAAATATACTTACATTATTTTTAATTATACTTTTATGAGAACATTTCCTTATTCTAACATTTGCAGTACTCTCCTGTCTGAGTTTCTCATTGTGCTTAGGCCTAGTTCCTATACCAGTGGTCACATGCTGTTGAGAGAGGCAGATTATGTGAACTGGGTTGGGTGACTAATTCATTAATGCAATTACCTAGGACTTTGATACAACTTGGTGGAGATAAAATTTCTGGTGATTGGTGAAAATTTATAATTGACAGCTGTGATTGGTGATCCAATGTGCTAGAATTGTGCTGTTTAATTTCTTTCCTAAACTGAAGATTTGTTTCAATCCTGACCTCTCGCAGAACTTGACATCTTTCTGTCTTACCTATCCTAAAAGAGGTGCTGCTCCAACACCTGTAACCACTGGTATTTTACCATTCATGGCAGTGCCTCCCCCCTTAAATTTCCTGCTATTACCCCAGCCAGCTTACCTTTCCCTTTCCTGTTGAGATGTAGGCCGTGCCTTGTATAGTCCCACCTACTCAGAGAATCAACAGGAACCACACCAATACGAGTCCCCGCACCGGACCCAAGCAGCCGTTCCAACTCCAAAATAACTCTCCCAACAGAAGAGTTCCAATGAGGCTGGTCCATGGCGTCTCAGGACAGATACAAATTGAACATTGGTGTGTCTCGATGCCGACGCAATCTTTACAACGTCACACTCTATGCTGTACCCAGGATCTCTGTCGATACTGTTCCCTGGCCCTCCCACAATAACCACGGTGTCTTCCCTGTTAAATCCTTTACAGAGTGAACCTAAATCCGCTGTGACCTGATCCAGACTAGCACTTGGTTTGAAAAAAATTGTGACCTGGTATTCTGGTCCTAATTCCTCCTGCAGAAGTTGGCCTACACCTCTGACATGAGAACTGCCTAACAACAAAACTTTTTTCCTTTTCGATGACTTTCCTACATTCTTTTTCAATTTCCTATTGAAAGTTTGTCGTGTCCTGTCTACACCTACCTCTGCTTGGGGGTCATCAGTTTCTAACTGAAGCAACAGGTCAAACTTATTTTTGACATTCACCACAAAACTGTCAGACTTAGTTCTAGGCCTGTTCCTTCTGTTACCTGTTGCCACTTCCCCTCTCTTTGCCCTCCTCCATCCTTAACCTGTCCAGATCTTCCCTAGCCTGATCTAGCTCAGCCTGAAGGAAAGCAATTTTCCCTTCCTGTTCCACTATCTTCCTATCTCTGCTGCAAATCCTACATAACCACTGATGAGCCTGATCCACTTTCCCGATACCCACGCCACTGCAGTCCCCCCAATGAAAAAAACTATTGCATCCATCATACCAAACCCCGGAACTAACAATTCTACGGCAAGTCAGGCACTTCTCACTCATGGCAAAAATAATACTTTAGCTAGAATAAATCAATTAAATTACCGAAAATCAAAAAAAGGCGTTACAAGAATGTGAAGGTGAAGGGATCTTAAAGACAACAGATACACGTCTATACAGACAAGACATTACACAGAGATAGCGGCTAGCTGCATTGATCATCTATTCGTGGATTAAAGAGATGGCAACTTATTACCCGAACATTTAAAAATGTTAAAAGATCCAACAGCAGGAGGGGTCTTTCATACTTTGCATACCAATGATCCCAACCGATTTAGCCGTTCATTTCAAGCGACTTGAATTTCCAATGAAGGTTTCGTTGGCAATAACAATAAACAAGTCTCAAGATGAGAGAGAATGGGAAAGAGGACATGGCCAGAGAAGGTTGAGGGGGGGGGGGGGGGCGAGGGAATGAATGGACGTAGAGAGGGGATAGGAGGAGATGAAAGAGAGAGTGCGGAGGAGAAGAAGGGCAGAGGGCAGATAAAGCGGAGAGCTGGTTAAGGATAAAGAGAGCGGGACATTAGAGCGTATATCTAATTCCCAGAAATATTTAACAACTGCAAAGCATTGTCGGGATCGCTAGTATAAAATAAAATCTCAAGCTCTTGTATATTTGATGGTAATTTGTGTTCAGTTATTTGATGTTTTGTACCTCCCATGAAAAACACACGTTCCTTGGCGCTGCGTGATTGATGTGACATCGTAGATGAACACTGAAAAATACGTGCGCCACGAACCGTAGAAAAATAAACAACTCCGTCAGCATGACATATAGGAATAACAGTTTTAGAGTCATTCAAGCAATATTGGAGGATGAGTGCTCAGAAATACTGGAGTTGCAAAACAAGGAACACCCTAGTGTATGTAAGTGTAGCTCTCCGCTGAATATTGACGCTGCAAGCAGTCATATAATGGAGTTGCATATTGGGATACTGAACTCTACGACATATGCAATGCAGATGCCCGCGAGTAGTTTAATTCAAACTTCCCGGAGTGCTGCCATTTAGTTATGGAACCAGGGGTCAACTGAAGTCGGCAGCTACATGGCACCGTGGCACAGAATTCACAGTTGTGTGTAGGAAAGGGAGGAGAGGGTCGTCTCGTCACGGCTGTCACAGACAATTCACCGACATCCACTGTGGAAAAGAATCAATGGACCGCATTTACCCACAAGCTTCATGTTACAAGCGGTCCACGCTCTCTTGCATGAAGAGGTTGCCTGCTGCCAGTGCAACCTCCGCTGTGGTTCACGAACACAGCGAACAGACGGTGGAGGGGTGATCAGTAACGAGTCGCTTTCTCCAACAAACCATACGTTATCTGAGCATATTTGTCTGCTTAGTACACAAAGTAATGGCAAAATACACAAAGGGAGGTGCGGTCGGCAGTGTCATACCAGTACATACAGTACAGCAGTATACTTTGACGTACATTTCGGTTTCATTTACGGCGTCTATTGAAACGCTAGAGGATATGGAGCAACGGAACAAGCACACCCCTGATATGTCGACTGTTTTTAATGTTTTACTCCATCATACCCATATAACTGAAAACTGAGGCATTTGATGTGTTGGCTATGAACCGTGAAATTAATTTCAAAATCTTTTCTTAAAGAATTTACTTTATTTACTAGCGATTCATCAAGAACATTAACACATTTAATCACACTTGGTGAGCGTGGAAGTAGTTGCCAGGAAGTAACTGATGGAAAATAAAATTACTTTTAACAATTGTGAATTTTATTCCTAAAAGCTTTTCAAAAACAGATTTAAAAATTATAAGCAGAAAAGGACCCTCGAAATATCAAGTTACAATTTTATGTAGGTGCAGAAAGAACAATATTAACAGTAGGAGCCTTCGGGCTGAGAAGCTTGCCTGCTCCCTTTTAACACGGCCGTAGTCATGACCGCTCACAACAACCTCTGAAAGAGTACACTGGTGCAAATCTGCAACACACCAGATTACTTTAAACTAAAAAAATTTTAACAACTCACACAAACACGTAAACTATGCACCCCGTAAGAGGGATGGAAATGGTACAACACTCAAATTATCTGCCACCGAAAGTGCAATTTTTTAAGGACTCTTATGGTGGAAGGGTGGCAACCTTACAACCTAAAATGACTAAATAAAACCCATAAAATGCAGACTTACATAAAATGTACATGTTCTACATTACACATATACCACCTCGCAAGATGATAGGCAAGATAAAAACATATTTCAAGAATTCGGCCTTTAAGCAATAAATTCGTTAACACCGAATCCGACAAACATGACAGAGGCAGCTATTAATGTATGGCAGACCGACAGACAGACACTAACTTCCTAACAAATGCGGACGGGAGACAGACGAGCAAGCTGGGGACGAGAGACTGACCAAGAAAATAAGTAGAATTTAACAAGTAAATGAAACAACATATCACAAATCACTTAACTTCTAAAACTCGCGATGTCTGGCGCAGGACCCCCAAAACGCTCTCCCGAACCGTCCGCTGCCAGACGCTTCAACGGACGCAGGAAGGCGTGCCGATCTCCAGTCTCACGGAGTCGCAGCTCGCACCGGGCAGACCGATGTCGTAGGTTGGCTCCTCTCGTGTCGGCCGCGAAGCCACTACCCCTCGCTATACGGCGCGCCCCACTGGACTGCCGTGGCGACCTCAACATGCGCCGACGCTCAAGACGGACAAGTCATCTTGTGTCCCAGTGCGCGACCGACCAACCGATCGATCCAACCGCCAATGTCCATTGCCTAAACAAACTCGAGCAAACTGGCGGCTAACACATACTAGTACTCCGGACGACAAACAGACGTTGACTGCCGCACAAATGCGAACGAGAGACAGACCAGGAACCGGTGACGACTGACTGACCCAGACTCACTCCGCCTGACCAAGTGACCAGACTCGCCGAGACTGCAGACTCAGACTGAGAGACTGACCCCCTAGCCTCACTCCGACTGACCAAATCCCCGAGACTGACAGACTAACTCAGAGTGACTGACCAACTACCGAGCTCATAGCGCCCCTTAAATGCACGTGAACTTGCTACCTTTCCCCTTTCACACCAGAGGGAGACACCAAAGCTGCGATTGCCACAGCGGCGCCACCGCCAGCAACAGAGGGCGACTGCTTTACACTACGCGCTGCGGCGCGCATTTCAAAACAGCAATTTTTACTACGACTCACGCTATTGAAGTAGTTGTCCAAAACGAGGTAACACATTATTTATAGTATGTACACTAAACAAATGGGATATACTTAACTTGAATTGCTATGCATTCTTTGGTAGTGCTGAGCTATAAGCAACTTTGGATAATGTTCTTGATAAAAACAAGTGGTTCCAAAGAGATGCGCAAGAAAATACGATTTTTCGGGGATCACACCTCAGGTTCTGTTGATAAGGAGTGAATTGTTTTGGATACCTTTTAGCCAGAGGAAAAAAAGTCGTACTGTAGCTACCCTACAGTACATGGTCAAACTTTAAATATTACACACATCCTCCATCCCAGAAAAACTGAGCAATTCGTTTGTTTCTTTTGCATTTACTGCGGTCTAGGGTGGGCCGTAGACGACTTACAAAAGCGCCGTTTGTTTATGAGTTGTTCGCTGGTCGAAGCGGGACTCATCATTGAAGACAATTCTACTCCAGTCAATGAGATTCCAGGTCGAAGACGTGACTGGAGACGCCCTGAACAGCATTGGGATACCAACCTGACTGTCGCCCGCCATATGATCGGACAACCGCCAGTGATGGTCAGTGGTACCATAGCAGGAACCCTTTGGTTGTCAACCGCGGCACCTTACAGCGCAGCGGTACGTCGGCGACAGTCTATGCCCGGTTTTGTTGCCCTTCATGACAAGACATGCTGGGTGAGACATGCACGGTGGGAGGTTCCACTGCTTTTCATCATGCTTACCGTCCGCCCCCAATAGCTGAGTGGTCAGTGCTACATAATGTGAATCCTAAGGGTCTGGGTTCGATTCCCGGCTGGGTCGGAGATTTTCTGCGCCCAGGGACTGGGTGTTGTGTTGTCCTAATGATTATCATTTCATACCCATCGACGCGCAAGTTGCCCAAGTGGCGTCAAATCGAAGGACTTGCACCCGGCGAACCGTCTACCCGACGGCAGACCCTAGTCACATGACATTTACATTTATTATGCTTGCCAAACCCTATTTTGGCCAGCAAGGTCGCCGGTTCTCTCCAACTAGCTCCGGATCTAAAGCATCAATTGGACAGAATTTGGCATGATATCCATCAGCAGGACATTCTACAACTCTGTAGATCAATGCCAAGCCGAAGACCCGGAGATGGCTCATCCAGTTTTTCACAAATTGTAATCATTTGCCGGTCGGAGTGGCCGTGCGGTTCTAGGTGCTACAGTCTGGAGCCGAGCGACCGCTACGATCGCAGGTTCGAATCCTGCTTCGGGCATGGATGTGTGTGATGTCCTTAGGTTAGTTAGGTTTAATTAGTTCTAAGTTCTAGGCGACTGATGACCTCAGAAGTTAAGTCGCATAGTGCTCAGAGCCATTTGAACCATTTGTAATCATTTGTTTGTCTGTACGCGTACATGACGTATACGGATCTCCGTTCCATTCGGATAATCGCTTCGTGGTACGTCGTTTCTTTTGTTTATTTATTTTCTTAGATTGTACGTTTGACGTCTTAGCTTGACACCAGTTACATACTGATGCCTTCTTCATTTCACTAATAGCATAACGCTGTCAGTCTCATGCTTGTGACAGTGCTTACTAGTAAATAGTTTCTGCCCACTTCCAGTGTGACTACATTTGTGTTCTGCCAAATAAGCGCCTGACTTAATCAACACGATTTTTTCTTCATTCCCTTTGCACATATGTCAACATTGCATAGTTTTTGCGAGGTCTCGTACATCACGCAGAAGCAGATGTACGAATAAATGAGGGAGTAATAGGTACATCAGAGTCCTGTCTTTGAATCTAACGGCGTGTTAAAAATACGCTTTACAGCGGAAACGAGATCTATACTACAGTTGTCGTGGAACGTGCAGCTTGTTCCAACTAGGAAAAGAACATTATAGGTTCACACGGCGGCAGCAGGGCCCGCAATAGCGGAGCTCTTCCAAACCATTTAACCTTTCCGGAAAGGACCCGCCCGCTCTCTGCTAGTAATAGATAGGACAGAGCGGCGGGCGACGAAAACGGTTAGAGCTAATAACTGCAAGGCTGCTGATTTATAGGGGACAAGCGGAAGCTATTCTCTGGACCGTTTTTACAAAACCCACACCTCTACCCTGTGTAATTCAGAGCGGGGACTAACTCGGTATAAGCCACGTTCCGGTCCACGGCTGTGCCCTGGTCGTGCTGATGACGCACTCACTACTGGATGAGCGCTATATTCTTGGTTGGAGGAAGTTCGTGTGACAGTGAATATTCTCTTATGGACAGTTTCTAGAGATAGGGAGAGGAAGAAAGAGACAGAGAGACAGAGCGAGTGAGAGAGAGAGAGAGAGAGCGCGCGAGAGAGAGAGACAGAGCGAGCGAGAGTGAGAGAGAGAGAGACAGAGCGAGCGAGAGTGAGAGAGAGAGAGAGAAAGTAGTAGGGAGACGGGGCAGTAACGATCTTTCACGGCGTTAAAATATTTGTAATTTTAAAGTCAGCACTCTATCTCATCCATCACGTAAATCTTTGAAATGCTTTGCCTGAGGGTATTTAGTGTTCATGAAGCAATCTAGTGTATTGTACACCTTAAAATGGTGTTTCCTGACAGACTGCTACTCGAATCACGTTCTTTGTATTTCGACTGCTGCGTTCCTAACTCCCTGGAAGCCTGACAGGCCAGAATGATATGCATCGCAAAAGCTTGTCCACGCTCTTGTTTGTAGAACTCTATAACGGGAAAGTGTATACTGGATCATGATGTTCTGATTTCGACAACAGTGCTCTTCCGAAGTGTCGCCCGCAACAATTTCTTCGGCCCTTCAGTCGCACTGGCCTGTGCTGTTGACCAACAAACCAAACATGTACCAATCACAAACGAAGTGGCATCTGAGAAAACAGAAACCTCGCATCAGGAATGACAGTGACAGCTCAAAGGCGACAATGTCGAGGACTTAATAAAGCATATAGCGATGGCCGTTTCGTGCTGCAAGAAAGCCACAGCAGGCTTGCTGCAAGACCCCGCTGTGCTGCACAGTACTGTCACAGTACTTAAGGAGGAAGTCCACAGCTCGTGGTCTAGTGGCTAGCGTTGCATCCTCTGGATTACGGGGTCCCGGGTTCGATTCCCGGCCGGATTGGGGATTTTATCTGCCCGGAGACTGGGTGTTCGTGTTGTCCTCATCATTCGTGACTTTGGCTAGATTGGACTGTGCACAAAATTGGAATGTGAAAAAATTGGGACTTCATACGAGCGCTGATGACCGCGCAGCTGAGCGCCCCAAAAACCAAACATCATGATCACTTAAGGACGAAGAATTCGACACCTGTCTCTTGCCTGCATTTATTTCCTTGTGAAATATTCCCTATAAGAGGCATTACTGAACTCTCTGGTTTCAGTGTGCGAAATCGCATCTACAAACGAAAAATTGCGTCTCATTTATAGCTATCAATCATTTCTAAATTCATTTCGACACTACTGGCCATTAAAATTGCTACACCAAGGAGAAATGTAGATGATAAACGGGTATTCATTGGACAAATATATTATACTAGAACTGACATGTGATTACGTTTTCACGCAATTTGGGTGCATAGATCTTGAGAAATCAGTACCCAGAACAACCACCTCTGGCCGTAATAACGGCCTTGATACGCCTGGGCATTGAGTCAAACAGAGATTGGATGGCGTGTGCAGGTACAGCTGCCCATGCAACTTCAACACGATACCACTGGCGTATTGGGACGAGCCAGTTGCTGGGCCACCACTGATCAGAATTTTTCAGTTCGTGAGAGATCTAGAAAATGTGCTGGCCAGGGCAGCAGTCGAACATTTTCTGTATCCAGAAAGGCCCGTACAGGACCTGCAACATGGTCGTGCATTATCCTGCTGTAATGTAGGCTTTCGCAGGGATCGACTGAAGGGTAGAGCCACGTGTCGTAACACATCTGAAATGGAACGTCCACTGTTCAAAGTTCCGTCAATGCGAACAAGAGGTGACAGAGACGTGGAACCAATCGCACCCCATACCATCACGCCGGGTGATACGCCAGTATGTCGATGACGAATACACGCTTCCAATGCGCGTTCATCGCGATGTAGTCAAACACGGATGCGACCATCATGATGCTGTAAACTGAACCTGGATTTATCCGAAAAAATGACGTTTTGCCATTTGTGCACCCACGCTCGTCGTTGAGTACACCATCGTAGGCTCTCCTGTCTGTGATGTAGCGTCAAGAGTAACCGCAGCCATGGTCTCCGAGCTGGTAGTCCTTGCTGCTGCAAACGTCGTCGAACTGTTCGTGCAAATGGTTGTTGTCTTGCAAACGACTCCATCTATTGACTCAGGGATTGAGACGTGGCTGCACGATCCGTTACGGCCATGCGGATAAGATGCCTGCCATCTCGACTGCTAGTGATTCGAGGCCGTTGGGGTCCACTACGGCGTTCCATATTACCCTCCTGAACCCACCGAGTCCATATTCTGCTAACAGTCATTGGATCTCGACCAAAGCGAGGAGCAATGTCGCGATTCGATAAACCGCAATCGCGATAGGCTACAATTCGACCTTTATCAAAGTCGGAAACGTGATGGTACGCATTTCTCCTCCTTACACGAGGCATCACAACGACGTTTCTCCAGGCAACGCTGGTCAACTGCTGTTTGTGTATGAGAAATCGGTTGGAAACTTTCCTCATGTCAGCACGTTGTAGGTGTCGCCACCGGCGCCAACCTTGTATGAATGCTCTGAAAAGCTAATCATTTGCATATCACAGCATCTTCTTCCTGTCGGTGAAATTTCGCGTCTGCAGCACGTCATCTTCGTGGCGTAGCAATTTTAATGGCTAGTAGTGTATTCCGTGTTACATGTGATTTATATGAGAAAAATAGTAATATCAAGTGATTATAAAACGAAATGTTGAAGAGACTGTGAAATTAGTCGAATACGAGTATTTCCCAATGGCTCAGACTTGACAAAATTATGACAGCGAACATTTAACGTCTTCTTCATGGCGTCCCTTTCTCCTGAGTGTAGATTCAGAGTTGCAGCATATAAGTTCCATTCCTTTTACCAAACTTTCATTAATCTTATAAAATAAATGGAATTAGAACTATATTGATACCTTCAGCTGCTACTGGGCGTTGATATATATCAACGGGGAGAGGTGAAATTGTGTGCCCCGACCGGGACTCGAACTCGGGATCTCCTGCTTACATGGCAGACGCTGTAGCCATCTTTTTTTTTCCATTTTGTTCGATATAGTTCGTTGCGTTTGCTCTGGGTAGACGTCACAAGACATCCGTTTAAGTTGATCATTGATGCCTTGACTCAATTTTTTTTATTGCAGAGAGCACGCAGCCCTCTGACCGAACACGCTGACTTACCGTGCCGGCGTACGCCTCCCGCGTGACCCACAATCTCACCTTGTATGTCCACACACTACATTCTTATTGTCCCATCCCAACACACTCATTACTCGTGGAAAACATTGTTACCAAGTCCCGTAAGAGTTCGGGGAATGTGTGTGCATCCACACATGAGAAGAAGGTCATGGCCAGTGTTGCCAGAACTATATACTTATACATGTCCGAAAGAACAGACACGGATCCATATAAGTATATAAAATAAATTTTACTTTTCCTTATAAACCTGTGAAAGTGGAACATTAATTACTAATATCTTCCTAGTGTCTTTGACACTAAATGGAAGTTGCTTCTTTCATTTTCGAAGCATCTTCAGTGGGATTTCTTCTGATCGTTTCTTCGTAGGTTTGCCGCGATGGAACCAGGTTTGTGATACACAGACCAGCATGTCCTATTCTTGACATTTGTTTGCACATTTCAGTACTTCAGTACATATGTTCCATGTTTCTTTTTCCCACACTGTCTAAATGGAGAGTATATCTAGAAAAATGTGAACGTAGATGTCATGTTGGACTGTATAGAACAACCGCCGTTCCATCACGACAAATACAAGGAGATTATGACATAAATTTCGCTACTTGAGAGGGACCCCAATGAAAAAATGAGTGATCGTAGGACTATTGAACTTTGTGAAAACAATTTAATGTCACGCAGAAGAGAATTTGGGAACAAACCATTCAAAGAATCACATTTAGATTTCAAAATGAGATAGTATCATTTGTTAATTTCGTACCTCGTTTACGTTCCAGGTTACAAACATTGCTCAGTGTGACGACCATCTTGCATCCGTGACAGCATGAGATATAATAACACAATTGTTCACAGCATTTTTCGAACGGTGGACTATGTGCAGCCGTCGTGACACAGCTCGTGCATTCTTTGAAGATCTCATTTTTCGTCCATGATTCTCAGCCACGGCAACAGCAACTTATTCAAAAATTTGTGGCGCAATTTGCCGTCGGCCTCCCCCAGGAGCAATTCCCAAAACGCCAGTTAATTTGAACTTCACATGCTTCAACCACGCTGCAGAAAGAGGCCCTCTCCGTATCCCTTTAATGCGTCGCCACTTGCGAAAAGTATTAGCACTATTGCTGTTGTTTTATCAAAACGAGTAAAGTCCTACTCACCTTGTCCAGGCCCAAGTTGACTGACTGCAACTCTAATGCTGACTGATGCTTGTTTGCGTCCTACGTCACTGTACCAGTGTCGGCGCCTAACGGCAAATCATGACACTAACACTACTAACAATGCAAACCCTGCACTGAAAAGTCTGAACATCTTTCTTATAAAGTTGGATACCAATATGGTAAATAGTTTTCCGTCTGCACTGGCGCAAGGAACGAAAGTTTAGTTATAAACACACTGTACATGAAGAAACGACCGCATGAAATAGCCACTCATGATGCTTCGAAAACTAAAGAAGTGAAATGCTCGTCGCTACCAATTAAAGGCTTTAATTTAGTTGCAATTTCGGAACTTATACTACACTAAGAACATACTGTCAATAAACTTCGTGGCTGAATAATGACAGAAGATACATAAAAAGTGAGGGACTTAAATGTATAATGGTTTCAGGACGCGCTTATAGTTTATAAACGTCTGAACAGTTTACTGTTCAAATTCCGATCTTGCTTGCAGCTTCCGTTAATTCTGTCGTACACGAGAATTGGCTGGTACAGTTTTCTTTTATACTAATTCTTCAGCACCTTTATAAGCACTACACTTCTGTGGAAACTGCAAATAAGTTTACTAACAGGTACGATAGCACTTCATAATATATTATGTATTAACGGATGTCTATGATTTAGTCCCCTTTTGAAGTACCAGTTTACACAGCCGAACCTGGTGCGGCCGATATTACCTAATCAGATCGTGGCTCTGCCTACAACTATTTAGAAATTATGTGAACCTGACTGCACGGGGATGCCAAACAATAACCAGAACTATTTTTTTTTTTTTTTTTTTTTTTGCATCTTAATGCGACTACACTTTAGATTTTGTTGGCAGTACTGGAGAGGTCTGACCATGAGTAACGTTAATACCATACGCGTCAGCCGCCTGGTGGTACGCACATGGAGGGAAGCAGCGAAGGTGTAAGAGCATGTTTACTGTACCCATCATGGATCACACGTTCCAGCAGCGCGTCAGTTAGATTTTGCGTCCTTCTTGACAAAACTCTATCACAAACACCGCAAATGTTGCAGCAAGCCTACAAAGAGCAAGCCATGGGGGAAAGAAGTTTTTGAGCGGCGTAAGCGATTTCAAGAGAGTACAAATGACCTTGCGGATACTCCACGCACAAGGAGCCCTCAACTTCGAAGACTGAAAGCAATGTCAACACAATTAATGTCATGTTGCGGCTAGACCGTCGTTTATCATCAACAAAGATTGCAGAGATTACGCGAAATGTTCTAGGATACAGAGAAGTTGCAGCAAAATGGGTGCCTCTTGTGATCAGTGACGAACAGAAGGCACGCCGTTTGATGGCGTGTCAGCAATGAAAGGGAAGGCTTTAGCGAGAACCTGATTTTTTTTAAACAGAGTTATCACGGCCGACGAATCCTGGTTTCATCATTATGGCTCAGAGGCAAAACAGGATTTTGTTCAATGGAAAAACTCTTCGAGTCAAAGACCCAAAAATGCCGAAGTTCAACCAAGTGCAGGAATAGTTATGCATCTTGTCTTCTTTGATAAGCAAGGCATTGTAAACATGGTGATGAGCGTCGTACAGTTCCTGTGAATTGCTATTGTGACGCATTGAAGGGGCTATTAATGAGGAAAATTGCAAGGAAAAAAAAACACATCTTTCTCATATGGGATGGACTCTTCGTCAGGATAATGTAGCAGCTGATCGCGCCGTCAAGACCCAAGAAACAATCACTGAATTAGGCACTAAGGTGATATCACATCCGCCTAGACTTAGCGCTGTATGTCTTCCACACATTTCCTGCAGGGAACAAGAGCTCCGAGGTCGTTATTTTCAGAGTGATCGAGAGGTGAACAATTAAATTTTGAGTGTGCTTAACAGACTAAAAAAGGGGCTTCAGGGAGTGATTTGTACATTGGACTGAGCGCTAGAAAAGTTGCATCGTTGTATTGTGTCCGAGGGAGATTACTTTGAAGGTCTGTAATGGAATTTGAATAAAACTGAGCAGCATTTTCCAGTAAATAAATACAATGAAGAGCCAAAGAAACTGGTACACCTCCCTAATATCGTGTAGGGCCCCCACAAGCACGCAGAAGTACCGTAACACGACGCGGCATGAACTCTGTTAATGTCGGAAGTGGTGCTGGAGGGAATTGACACCATGAATTTCACAGGGCTGTCGATAAATCAGAATACGAGGGGGTGGAGATCTCTTCTTAACAGCATGTTGCAAGGCATCCCAGATATGCTCAATGATGTTCACGTCTGGGAAGGTTGGTGGCCAGCGGAAGTGTTTAAATTCAGAAGACTGTTCCTGGAGCCACTCTGTAGCAGTTCTGGAAGTGTGAGGTGTCGCATTGTACTGCTGAATTGCCCAAGTCCGCCGCAATGCACAATGGACATGAATGGATGCAGGTGATCAGACAGGATGCTTACGTACGTGTCATCCTTCAGAGTCGTATCTAGACGTATCAGGGGTCCTATATCACTCCAACTGCACTCATCCCACACCAATACAGAGCCCCCACCCGCTTGAACATTCCCCTGCTAACATGCAGTGTCTATGGATTCACGAAGTTGTCTCCACACACGTACACATCCATCCGCTCGATACGGTTTGAAACGAGACTTGTCCGACCAGACAACATGTTTCCAGTCATCAAAAACCCAATGTCGTTGTTGACAGGCCCAGACGAGGCGTAAGGGTTTGTGTCGTGCAGTCATCAAGGGTATACAAGCGGGCCTTCGGCTCCGAAAGCCCATATCAATGACGTTTCGTTGTATGGTTCACATAATGACATTTGTTGATGACCCAGTACTGAAATCTGCAGCAATTTGCAGAAGGGTTGCAGTTCTGTCAAGTTGAAGGATTCTGTTCAGTCGTCGTTGGTTCTGCTCTTGCAGGATATTTTTCCGGCCGCAGCGATGTTGGAGATTTGGTGTTCTACCGGATTCCTCATATTCACAGTACACTCGTGAAATGGTCGAACGCCGGCCGGTGTGGCCGAGCGGTTCTAGGCGCTTCAGTCTGGAACCGTGCGACCGCTACGGTCGCAGGTTCGAATCCTGCCTCGGGCATGGATGTGTGTGATGTCCTTAGGTTAGTTAGGTTTAATTAGTTCTAAGTTCTAGGCGACTGATGACCTCAGAAGTTAAGTCGCATAGTGCTCAGAGCCATTTGAAATGGTCGAACAGGAAAATCCCCACTTCACTGCTACCTCGGAGATGCTGTGTTTCACCGCTAGTGCTCGGTCTATAACACCACGTTCAGACTCACTTAAATCTTTATAACCTGCCATTGTATTAGCACTTACCGATCCAACTACAGTTGTTGTATTATATAGGCGTTGCCAACCGCAGCGCCGTGTTCTGCAGGATTACATCTCTCTGTATTTCAATACGCATGCCTATACCAGTTTCTTTGGGGCTTCAGTGTAATTCCCTCTGTTTTTCGAAGTTATAACTACATGCCAAATTGGAATTTCAACTTACACACCTGAATTTCGCGAGAACTAGTCTACGTACTGAGCTACCGCAGCATGTTTCAGAGGCAGAGAAAGCTTCAGCTTTGCGAGGTTCGCAAAGGCTACCCCACGTTCCTCTGAGGTCAGGGATTCCGTGGATAAATGCCGCTCGCTCTTTGGTACAGCATACGTTAAGTTGGTTGTAGTCAGTCTGTGCCCATGTCCTGAGTAGTTTGTACTTTATTAATAGTTTCTTATTGGTACACAAATTTTTTTTGAGTCGTCTGTCTTTTGACTGGTTTGACGCTGCCCATCACGAATTCCTCTCCTGCGCCAACGAAGTTACTCCCTGAAGTCTTAACAGGTGTCCTATCATCCTGTTTCTTACTCTTATCAGTGTTTTCCATATAGTCTGTCCCTGCCGATTTTACGGACAACCTCATCATTCTTTTATCTTATCAGTCCACCTAATTTTGAACGTTATTCTCTAGCACCACATCTCAAATGCTTCGATTTCCTTCTTTTTCGGTTTTTCCACTGTCTATGTCTTAGTACGATACATGCTGCGCTCAAAACGTATATTCTAAGAAATTTATTTCTCAAGTTAAAGCCTATGTTTCATAACAGTAGACTTCTCTTCGCCAGAAATGCCCTTTTTTGTCAGCGCTGGCTTGCATTTTGTGTCATCGCTGCTCCGTCCATCATGGAATATTTTGCTACCAGGATAGCAGAATTCCTTGACTTCGTTCCCAAATCTGACGTTAAGTTTCTCACTGTTCTCCTTTCTACTGCTTCTCATTACTTTCATTTTTCTTCGATTTACTTACAGTAAACGTACTGTACTCATTAGACTGTTCATTCCATTCAGCAGAGGCTGTAATTAATCTTCATTTCCAATTAGAGTAGGAATGTCATCGGCGAATCTTACCATTGCTGTCCTTCCACTTTGAATATTAAGGCGACTCTTGAACCTTTCTTTTATTTTGGTCATTGTTTCTTCGATGTACAGATTGGAAAGTAGGTTCGAAAGAATACATCCCTGTCCTACACCCTTTTTAATCAGAGCACTGTTTATTACCCGTCTTTCCCTATATTATTTATTATTTATTTTATGGCCTTCATTGGACCACTGTAGTCAAAAATACAAAGTTCTAAACAAGTTGTTACACATGGATACAATTTGGTTCGACAATAACTTAATATATTTAGGTAATATAATTATTAGAGGCTATTCTTATATGAAAGGTGTTTTGCTCTTCTGTCGGCCCAATATTTCTTCATTCTTTCAGATATTTTCTTTCTTTCTTCATCTGAGACAACTCTTCCTGTACTCCTTTTATTGATTTTCATTTGTAGTCTGGTTTGCGGGTCTTGCAGTATTCTGGTTTTCTCTGTCTTGTTTTTTAGGTCATCTACTGTAATTTGAAGTTCTTTTATATCTTCCCTAATTTCTGTGATCCATTTAATGTCGCTCTTGCTATTCCACAATTTTTGTATTATTTTTTTACTAATTCTGTTTTCTGGAGTTCTCATCAGATGTCCAAAGAATGAGATGCGTTTCTTCCTGATTGTGCTCATGACTGGTTCTATTTTCTTATATACTGTTTCATTTGATGCTATTCTCCAATGTTCATTTGTTTTATACTGTTTCATCAGATGTCCAAAGAATGAGATGCGTTTCTTCCTGATTGTGCTCATGACTGGTTCTATTTTCTTATATATTGTTTCATTTGATGCTATTCTCCAATGTTCATTTGTTTTATACTGTTTATTTATACATGTCCTAATTATTCTTCTTTCTATTTTTAGTATTCTGTCAATTTCTGCTGTATTAGTTGTTTTGAAGATAGTTTCAGCTGTATATGTTATTTCTGGTTGTATAACTGTTTTATAGTGTTTTAATTTTGCATCTATAGATAGGTTTTTTTGTTGTATGTAGTTTTGGTAATGTAATTTGCATAGTTCAGTTTTTTTATTCTATTTTGCCATGATGGCTTTTCATTTAGATTGTATGTTATTATTTCGCCTAAATATTTAAATTTATCAACAATTTTGATTTCCTGTTCTCCTATTGTAATTTTGTTTGCAAGTGGTGGATCAGTTAGCATAATCTCCGTTTTTTCAAATGATATTGTAAGGCCTACTTTCTCTGCTATTTCTTGTAGTGATTTCACTTGTTGCCTGGCTTCTTGAACGGTGTTGGCTAGGAGAGCAAGATCATCAGCGAATCCCAAGCAGTTTAAGCTAATATCATCTTTTGCAATTCCAATTCTTATCCTCTTTGGATTGTCCTTGTACAATTCTCTCATTATGTATTCCAGTGCACAGTTGAAAAGTAATGGTGATAGGCAGTCACCTTGTCTTAAGCCTGATTTTACGAGGAATGGTTCCGAAATTTCTCCTCTAAACTTCACTTTTGATTTGGTGTTGGTTAGAGTGAGTTGTATTATTTTAATTAGTTTTGGATGGAGTCCTAGATTTCTTAAAATTTTTAATACTGAAGGTCTGTAGAGACGGTCATATGCCTTCTTAAAATCTACAAATGTTATTGCCAGAGGTTTGTTCCGTTTCTTGTAGTATGCCATAATCAATTTTAAACTAATTATCTGCTTTGCACAGCTTCTCCGTGGTCTGAAACCTCCCTGATATTCCCCTAACTCCTATTCTAATTGCTCCTTGATTCTTTCATATAGGATCTTGGACAGAATTTTGTATGTGCAATCTAGGAGAGAGATGCCTCTGTAGTTGTCTGGGTTGCTCTTATCTCCCTTTTTGTGTAGTGGGTGGATGATAGCTGTGGTCCAATGTTCGGGAAATTGTTCTGTTACCCAAATTTTTGTTAGAGCCACGTGTAAGGAGGTCTTGACTGTGTCACTTGCATATTTCCACATTTCAACAAAAACCTGATCTTCTCCACATGCCTTATAATTTTTTTGTTCTTTAAGAATTTCTTCTACTTCTTGGAAAGTTGGAGGGTCTAGTTTGTTAGGTTTGGTTTTTATTGGGGTATTTATGTTGATTTGTAAGATTTCTTTGGGTTCCTCGCAGTTCAGAAGTTTGTAAAATGCTTTTGCAAATTACACCTATTTTTCTCAAAACTTCAAATACGTTGCACCATTTTAGAATGTCGAACACTTATTCCAGGTCTACAGATGCTATGAACGAGCTTGATTTTTCGTCAGTCTTACTTCTGTTATCGACGGTAACGTCAGAACTACCTCTCTGGTGCCTTTTCCTTTCCTAAACCAAAACTGATCGTTCTGGTAAACACGCTGCACGCAGTCTTGTACAAACTGATGTAAGTCATAGGGCGTCGTAAAACCAACTAACATACACTCTTGGAAATTGAAATAAGAACACCGTGAATTCATTGTCCCAGGAAGGGGAAACTTTATTGACACATTCCTGGGGTCAGATACATCACATGATCACACTGACAGAACCACAGGCACATAGACACAGGCAACAGAGCATGCACAATGTCGGCACTAGTACAGTGTATATCCACCTTTCGCAGCAATGCAGGCTGCTATTCTCCCATGGAGACGATCGTAGAGATGCTGGATGTCGTCCTGTGGAACGGCTTGCCATGCCATTTCCACCTGGCGCCTCAGTTGGACCAGCGTTCGTGCTGGACGTGCAGACCGCGTGAGACGACGCTTCATCCAGTCCCAAACATGCTCAATGGGGGACAGATCCGGAGATCTTGCTGGCCAGGGTAGTTGACTTACACCTTCTAGAGCACGTTGGGTGTAGCGGGATACATGCGGACGTGCATTGTCCTGTTGGAACAGCAAGTTCCCTTGCCGGTCTAGGAATGGTAGAACGATGGGTTCGATGACGGTTTGGATGTACCGTGCACTATTCAGTGTCCCCTCGACGATCACCAGTGGTGTACGGCCAGTGTAGGAGATCGCTCCCCACACCATGATGCCGGGTGTTGGCCCTGTGTGCCTCGGTCGTATGCAGTCCTGATTGTGGCGCTCACCTGCACGGCGCCAAACACGCATACGACCATCATTGGCACCAAGGCAGAAGCGACTCTCATCGCTGAAGACGACACGTCTCCATTCGTCCCTCCATTCACGCCTGTCGCGACACCACTGGAGGCGGGCTGCACGATGTTGGGGCGTGAGCGGAAGACGGCCTAACGGTGTGCGGGACCGTAGCCCAGCTTCATGGAGACGGTTGAGAATGGTCCTCGCCGATACCCCAGGAGCAACAGTGTCCCTAATTTGCTGGGAAGTGGCGGTGCGGTCCCCTACGGCACTGCGTAGGATCCTACGGTCTTGGCGTGCATCCGTGCGTCGCTGCGGTCCGGTCCCAGGTCGACGGGCACGTGCACCTTCCGCCGACCACTGGCGACAACATCGATGTACTGTGGAGACCTCACGTCCCACGTGTTGAGCAATTCGGCGGTACGTCCACCCGGCCTCCCGCATGCCCTCTATACGCCCTCGCTCAAAGTCCGTCAACTGCACATACGGTTCACGTCCACGCTGTCGCGGCATGCTACCAGTGTTAAAGACTGCGATGGAGCTCCGTATGCCACGGCAAACTGGCTGACACTGACGGCGGCGGTGCACAAATGCTGCGCAGCTAGCGCCATTCGACGGCCAACACCGCGGGTCCTGGTGTGTCCGCTGTGCCGTGCGTGTGATCATTGCTTGTACAGCCCTCTCGCAGTGTCCGGAGCAAGTATGGTGGGTCTGACACACCGGTGTCAATGTGTTCTTTTTTCCATTTCCAGGAGTGTACTATATTTCAGTTACAATCTTTCTAATTTCCCACCGTCGTAACAATTTCCGATAACGCAATCGGCCGACGCCCATTTTCTCGCGATCGCAGATTCCTGCGAATTCGTCTAGCGGTTCTTTTCTGTGGTATCGTTGCACGTTACACCGGATACCGAGCGAGGTGGCGCAGTGGTTAGACACTGGACTCGCATTCGGGAGGACGACGGTTCAATCCCGCGTCCGGCCATCCTGATTTAGGTTTTCCGTGATTTCCCTAAATCGCTCCAGGCAAATGCCGGGATGGTTCCTTTCAAAGGGCACGGCCGACTTCCTTCCCCGTCCTTCCCTAATCCGATGAGACCGATGACCTCGCTGTCTGGTCTCCTTCCCCAAACCAACCAACCAACCGTTACACCGGATGGACTTGGCTGGGATTCTGTCTCTTATGGTGAACATGAAACGCAAATCATAGTGACAGAAATCGTTCTTATATTAAACAAGTTGAACCTTTAACTCATGGAAGGAAAACAAATAGAATTAGCTTCACTGTCTGGCTTTTGCCCAGTATCTTGCAATGCTTTCAGAAGCTCTGAAAAAGGTAATTACCCAAAAAGAAGTCTTTTGGAAATACAGCAAACAGATCTGTTCTCAAAATTTCAGCTGAAAAAATCATGGAAAATATAAAAAGCGTATTAGAATACCTAGAAACACAAATAGGTGAACTAGAGCTAGTCAGTAAATTTAAATATTTTGGAGAAACTGTACACCAGAATGGGCTAGAGAAATTTGCGGTAGATGTAAGATTTATTAGAATGGAAAGGGCGCTGAGAAAAAAATATCGACAAGAAAAGTAAATCTAGAAAAAATTATCTTAAACACTATAGCATAGTGTTAAGATCAGAATATTTATATTCATGTAAACGTTTAACAGAGAGCTGTACACCGAAGTAAGAAAAGTTATCGAATAGCGATATGCACATGTACACATGCCGATAGTATCGCGTACGCAGCATATAAAAGGGCAGTCACTTGCACTCAGGTGATTCACGTGAAAAGGCGTCCGAAGAGATTGTGGTCGCATGACGGGAATCAAGTGTCTTTGAAAGCGGAATGGTAGTTGGAGCTACACACACGGGGCATTCCATTTCGGAAGTTGTTATGGAATTTAATATCCCGAGATCCACGATGTTAACAACGTGCCGAAGATATCAAATTTCAGGCAATCCTTCTCACCACGGACAACGCAATGGCCAACGGCCTTCAATTAACTGCCGAGAACAGCGGCGTTTGCGTTGAATTGTCAGTGCTAACAGACAAGCGACACGGCGTGAAATAAAATCAGAATTCAATGAGGGACGTGCGACGAACGTATCAGTTGGGACAGTGGGGTGAAGTTTTTCGTTAATGGGTTACAGCAGCAGACGACTGACGCGAGAGCCTTTGCTGACAGCCTGACATGGCATGCAGCGCCTCATCTGGTCTCGTGATCCTATCGGTTGGATCCTAGACGACTAGAGAACCGCGACCTTGTCAGATGAGTCCCACATTCCCCAATTCAGTTGGTAAGGGTTGTTGGTAGGATTCGAATATGGCGCAGACCTCACGAAACCATGAACCCAAGGCAATGTGCAAGCTGGTGGTGGCTTCATAATGGTGTGGACTAGGTCCTCTGGTCCAACTGTACCGATCATTGTCTGTAAATCGTTATGTTCAGCTACTTGGAAATCATTTTAGCCATTCATGCATTTCATTTTCCCAAACAACAATGGAATTTTCGTGACTGACAATGGGGCATATCACCGGGTCACAATTGTTTGAGTTTGGTTTGAAGAACATTCTGGAAAATTCATGCGAGTGACTTGGCCACCTATCGAACATTTGTAGGACATAATCGATAGGTCATTTCGTGCATAAATCCTGACCGACAAGACTTTCGCAATTATGGACGGCTCAATACTTCTGCAGGGGACTTCTGATGACTTGCTGAGTCCATGCTACGTCGTTTTACTGCTCCAAGCTGGGCAAAAGGAGGTCCGGCAAGATATTAGGAGGTATCCCATAACGTTTGTCGTTAAATAGTAAGCTGGGAGGAACAGAGATTCCCGGAAGATGGATTTATAGAAAATAAACATGCAATACGTACTACTTGTGATGAAATAGTGAGAAGTAATGAGATCTAGGAAATTACAGGAAAAATCAGAAATAATAACAAAGCGAAAATTAATCTTCTTTTAACACCTGTACCGAAAGAGTGATAACGAGCTAACGAAACTAATATTCCTGTATATTTGGAGAAAGAAATTGGCAAAATTGTGGATTTAAGAAAGAATGATCGTAAATTACAGAAACGAACCGTTTTAAAAATAAATTACTGAAGTTGGAAGAGATTCAAGGGAAGATAAATAAGAAATCGGGAAGAACATCCACACAGAGAGGAAGAGACCACGTGGAAGGTCAGGATGTACTGGAAAAATAGGAAGCAATAGCGCAAAAAGAGACACTGAGGTTGTTACATGATCCTAGTTGGTCATTATGAAAATAAAAAGTACAAATAAAAAGTTTCCTTTACTTACCCTGTACGGATGATGCGGGAAAATATGTATCACCTTTTAGAGTTCATGATACTATGAACTACATCGCAGTCTGTCTTTCTGGAAAAGCTGACGCATCACCACAGCGCCAGGGAGTTGCTGACAACATCCTGAGGCTTACCTTACGCGCGCCGGTCAAGATGCGGCGAACAGCGGTAAGTGAAAGACGAAGGATTTACTCGCACAGCGGCAGTGGCCGAGGGACATCGTTAGTAACCGCGTCCGTTCCTCCGGGATACGGCAGTAATTTCAGACGCTATCGATCCAGTCCATTAGCAGCGCTGCAGCCGCAACATTGCTACTGTGCTACCAACTCCAACCGCCGACAACCACTTTCTTGTATGCTGCTCTACCTGCTTTCAGAGAGATGGTCCAACCCCCCCCCCCCCCCCTCCCCACCTTAGTAGCAACACAAGCGCTACCTGGGAGGCCGCCGGCTCACTGCTCTACCTCTCGGGGGAAAAGTAAGCATCAGCAGTTTTCACTTAGAAATACTTATACTGTCGACAGTTAAATGTGTATTCTACTGGTATTTACAAACCATTCGATATAATATATCACTGACTCGAAACTGTAATCATTTTGTGTAATGGCGGCAGAGCTCTGTGTCTGGCGAACAGCTCGTAAAAAAATGCATGTTTAATGACAACAGCGAAATAAGCAAGCGTGTTACCACGACAAAAGAGGGAAAAAGCACTACACCAAAAACTATGACAAGCTGTAAACTGTGCAGTAGTTCTAAGCCTAACAACATACACATTAGCGTCGTGTGGGGAACAAAATAAACGATTAGACCCACTGAAAACAGCACAAAAAGTGCCCAAAGTTGGTGAAAACAAAACAACAAAAACTGTGTCTTGCATAAGGCGGAATTCCTCTTCAGAGTCTCTGACATTGTGTGTATTTTCCAACATCTGAAAAATACTACAGTCGTAATTCCGCTTTTTGGCACGCCACATCTTACATATTACACTCTAAGACAAAAAAAGCTTCCCTGTCACGTTCCAACTTTTGATATTCCAAGCTCCGACGTGGAGAACGTTATCCTTTCGTTGGTTATTCAGTCTCTTTCTCATAGCCACCTCCCCCTTGACAGTCCCCTCCCAGCGATCGGAATGGGGGACTAGTCCGGAATCTTTTGCGAATGGAAAGATCGTCATGACACTCACAGTTACAGACCACATGTACTGTGGATACACATGGTGTGTGTTTAATGCAGTGGTTTACATTGTCGTCTGCATACTCATGTTATTAATCATTGCAAATTTTGTGTTTGTGCCGTTTATTGCTTGACATCTTGTCTTCGCGGTACTGCCGTCCCGTTTCTTACTCGACTTACTGGCGTCGTTAAGTTGCTGGCTTGCCTGACCGTGAGTGGTAGCAGCAGCGCTTATCGATAAGAGCACTGTCGTACTATCTTTGGAGCGACCGCTAGTATTTCTGGATCGTCGTGTATCGTGAGTTGAGTCGGGACGGAGCAGCAGTGAGGTCAGGACAGCCGTGACTCGCCCGACCGTTGCCGACACACATGATTTGAGTGGGGACGACCTTGGTTGGTCATCGGTAGGTCATCTCATCGGTCGACGTGTATGTGGCCGCCGACCGCTTCTGGGTTCTCCATATGTGTCGACTTGTGATTCGTTGTTCCATAGTCACTGGTTTTAGTATTGTTCGAATTGTTGTGGAAGTACTTTCGTGGAACCGTGTGTAGCTTGTGTGGTTTTGCCTGAGCAGCTATTTTAATGCTGTCTGTGTGCAGCATGTAGTCGGCCGGTTGGGACAGAGCAGGGAGGATATCTCCGTGGCGCTAGGTCAGGCCGGCACCGCTGGTGGCGTGCACGCGCAGTCGGATTGTATGAGGTGCTAGCTGTGAGAGCTACAAGTTCGTTGCCCACCAAACCTGGACACTAAAGTTGAGTGATCAGTTAACCTGTTATGAAGTGTTGAGTGGTACTTAAGTAAATAAATTAGTGAAATCAAAGTGAAGTAGAAATTAGAATATAAATGAAAAACTTGGTTTAGTTTAGAGAGTTACATACTGGCAAACAGCGGGAAGAACAGCAGAGCAGAAGCGACAATGACCGTGAAGTCAGCAAGTTCCACATAAGCGGGTGCTGTCGATTCAACCGTCAGGGCATCACCCGACCGGCTCACGTGTTTCTCAGTCGTCACATATGATCAAAGGCCGTCGCCTACATTCCAAGAGCCAATGACCGACGTTAAGAAGATTCTTCGAGAAACTTCTCAACGTGACAGAAGATGCAATGACCGTGAAGTCGTTCACCTCCAGTAAACTGAAGTGAATAAATACGCATGACGCAGTGGGCCTGACAGAGGAGAGACGAAGAAGACGAAGAAGTGAAGAAGCGTAGCAATAGTTTTCAGTCAGTTTCGGTGCTGAAGACCGTCATGCAAGAAGAGACTGCATCATGCACAGACGCACCAAGTCCGCCGCTGTAATGGAATAGCAAGCAGCAGCCGCGGCGCCAGAAGACAGAAGTTAAAAGGTACTTGAAGTCTGATTTTTACATACCCGGGTGACTCGTGAGGACGGGAAGGAGACATCAGCAGTCACCTGTGAGCTGGGATGAAGATCTGACAGCCGAAGACTGGCAAGCGGGAGTCCGTTGTTCGAGTCCAGGACACTGGCCTTCCCCCGCCACGCCGCTGACCGACGCACAACACACGCGGCCGCTTAGAGAAGAGAAACACTGGGACGCCACATCCAAGGTATCACCATCCGATGCACGACTTCGCTCGCAATAATTAAACGGGCCACCTCGCGCTGCGCGTCTCCAGTCAGCTGGGCGAGACGGCGACACGAGATACACACTGCCACGCGTAATCAGACGCCGCCGCCGCCGCTGCCGCAGCAGAAGACTTCGCAAACTACACAGCTGTCGCTCTCCGAGCCAGAACATCGAGTAAGAA
The DNA here is from genome assembly GCF_023898315.1 of Schistocerca nitens. Lineage (NCBI taxonomy): Eukaryota > Metazoa > Arthropoda > Insecta > Orthoptera > Acrididae > Schistocerca > Schistocerca nitens. The sequence continues at coordinate 180,073,768 of NC_064622.1, read as the reverse complement.
ACAGTTGTACAAATCTTCAATAAAAGTTATCTTATGTAAAAATGATGTTTCATTCGACCTCATACCCGAGCCAAGGAAGAACCCACCCTGCCCACATGTTGTTAAAAGAGAAAAATTAATTAATTTAGTATTTTCACCCTGACATAATGCTTTAGAATGCTCATCCTGACAATTGACTAGCATCAAAAGAGAAAACCCAGTTACATTTAGTATCAGAACTGTTACAGAAGCCTCAACTGCTGTGACATCTCTTCATTCATTGCCAGTTGTTGCTTCCAGGGCCGTTCCGGCTAGCAGCAACTTATGCTGTATTCGACTCGGCGAAATTTTGCAGCTGGCTTCCTGTATGGTCTTTAACTGTTAAATTGGTTGTTACTTATCAGTGAACTGCACCAGCGGTATTTTCTGCCTTGTGGCTGTTAACGCCCCAGTAACCTGCCCTGGTTATTAGTGTAGTTTTCTGGCAGTGTGTTTTTCCTCGCCATGTTGATGCTGTCTGGCGTAGTGTGTAGTTCGATAGCCTTTTAGTTGTTAGTTCATATTTTTTTCTTAGAGTCGTTATTTTGCCTAGGTTATACGAGGGGCGTTCAGAAAGTAAGCTCCGATCGGTCGCGAAATGGAAACGACTATGAAAATCCGATAAAGCTCTGCACAGATGTGTTGGGTAGTGTCTCTAGTATAACCCCAGTTAGCATCACGTCGCTCTTCTCATTTCTGAGCTCGCAGTGAGTGCGTAAAGATGTCTAGAAAATAGTGTCTGCCGCCAAGTACGAGGGCCTGGTGAGAAATTTCGCCTGAAGCTATGCAGCTAACATTACATAACTGTCGTGCTGTTTCTTCTTCAAGACAATTCTCAGCCGCATTCTGCAGGGGCAATGAAGATGCTCCTGCATCGTTTTCAAAAGGAAATGTTAGATTACCCACAATACAGTCCGCAATTGTCTCCCCCTGAGTTCCATCTCTGGTCACATGAACCGCTGTCTTTGAAGACAACATTTTGACACAGACAACGAGGTGTAGGCCAGCGTGGAGAATTGGCGGAAAGCACTGGCGGCTGCCTTCTATGATTAGGCTATTGAAAAGTTGGTACAACGCTATGACAAAAGTCTAAGTCAGAACGGCGACTACGTAGAGAAGTAGCTGAAAGGTGTAGCTAATTGTTACAAGTAAAACATTTCTGATGTTCACTGTGGTTTCAATTTGGCAATCAATCGGAGCTTACTTTCTGAACAGGCCTCGTATTTATACGCCAATTTTGAAGACATAGTGCTGCTGGCTGATACTTTCCGTTGTCGTGCCATTGGTCGGGTGGAAGGGAATTGTTTAGGTTGTTGATTGGCCCTTCAGCCGTCCCTGGGTCGGGTTGCCATCCAATTATTTAACTTTACTCTTGGTTGCCTGACTCACCTCACCTTATGTTAGAGCTATCTCCTCAGGCCGACCCTTGGAACACTTCTGAGCACCACTGTCCTTTTGGTTTTGGATTGAGATTTTCATTTTAGTCTGAAGTACTGAGCAAGGCCTTCAGTCGTCTATTAATTTAGTTTGTTTTAATTCTAAAATAAGGCCTTCACCCTACTTAAATTAAAATGTGAAGACTGATTTGTATAAAAACTAAATTTGGAAAGTTTGTTCTATCTGAAATCCTTGTTATCCTGGCCCTAAGCCTTCAGTTGTTCAATGTCTTGTGTGTGGTCTTCAGCTAAGTATTTTTACTAAGATGGTATCTTAGATGGGACAGAAAGAACAGATACCATCGGTGACCAAGCAGCTTGTTAGAATGAAATGACAATGAAATTAAAACCCTTAGCTGCTTACAGGCGTTGACATACATAAACGGGGCACATGAAAATGTGTGCCCCGACCGGGACTCGAACCTGGGATCTCCTGCTTACATGGCAGACGCTCTATCCATCTGAGCCACCGACGACATCAGAGGATAGCGCGACTGCAGGGATTTATCTCTGGCATTCTCAACGTGTTGTCCCGCACTACATTCGTAGGGCCCCCGCCCATTATACTCATTACTCGCGGCGTGTTGCCGATTCCCGTAAGAGTTCGGGCACTGTTTGTGCATACGCACAGAAGAAGGATACGGTCAAGTGGCCGGTGAGCCTTAACTATATATTTTTACTAAGATGGTATCTGAAACTTCCTGGCAGACTAAAACTGTGTGCCGGACCGAGACTCGAACTCGGGACCTTTGCCTTTCGCGGGCAAGCGCTCTACCGACTGAGCTAACCAAGCACAACTCACGCCCCGTCCTCACAGCTTTAATTCCGCCGCTACCTCGTCTCCTACCTTCCATGGTATCTGTTCTTTCGGCTGCAGTGCTGGTGTCCTATCGTACGTAGAATTTCTGGGGCGCACCTACTCTCCCCGTTTCCTCTTCTTGCTGCCCTACGTCCCTTTTCTCTCTTTGTTGCATGTTATCCCTTTTTCCTCCACTGGATTGTGTTGTTCCTCCCTTGATTTCTGCCCTCCTAGATCGTGAGACCGATGACCTTTGTCTGGTCCCTCCCATGCCCCCCCCCAAAAAAATCAACAAACTGGAGCCTTCTTAAGTCATATCCAAGGTGGTATTAGCCACCTGTACTACAGAGAGTGGGCGTCGAAGCTGGCCACGGATTGGCGGGACAGCCACATGAGTTATTGCCAACTTCTCTATGTGGACTGCCTGGCCAGTTATCCATAGTGTACGACACCACAGTCTCTAAAAGACGTGAATAAGAGATTTATACTTTGAACGTTGTATAGCAGGCATTCATCACATATTTTACGGTAAGGGTGAAAACACTGGTAGGGTAATATCGCTTTGGCAGAACACCTTTCGCAGCTATTATCCTATTTATCATAAGAATGTTACCTAAATTCCTATGTCACTGATATTCTTACACGTTGGAGATTTTCTTTAACCTGCAACAGCGCTGGAAATCATAACAAGAGTAAATATCTGAAAGGTTTTTTGTGATGGCACTACGTAAGCGCTTCTATTTTTCAGCTTCATCACTCCAATGATTTCTCATAAAGGTGTGCCAGCTATACTATGCCTTCCGCCAAAAACTTTGCCTTTGTGTGCTGTAAGGAGTACTGCTCGCTCTGGTGTTATAATGTAGTGATGTGGTACTCCTTATTCATCACTCATGCTTCAAATGGCTCTGAGCACTATGGGACTTAACATCTATGGTCATCAGTCCCCTAGAACTTAGAACTACTTAAACCTAACTAACCTAAGGACAGCACACAACACCCAGCCATCACGAGGCAGAGAAAATCCCTGACCCCGCCGGGAATCGAACCCGGGAACCCGGGCGTGGGAAGCGCGAACGCTACCGCACGACCACGAGATGCGGGCAATATTCATCACTGACTTCAGGAATTTTCGAAGGTGAGAGTACTTCGTCTCTGGCAGGGGCCTCTCTTGCTTCTAACGTCAAAAATGCCCATGATTATAATTTGAAACTATAACGTCGGTTCATACGGTAAAAGTGATTATTGATTCGGTTTACTTCGAGGAAAGGCGCGCGGTATTATTTACGAAATTTGAGGACGAAACAGTATAGTAGTTGTTGGTTAGTAACTTAAGTCAATGAAACATACTGCTGTTTAAATACTTCTGTGATCAGTAATTACCTGTTATACTAACGTGGAAATACAACACAGCATTGGTGACTTCAGTATGAATGTGAAATGAGCTTAACTGTTGCTACAAGGGTGTATGACCTTTGGCGATTTTAGCCAGTGTGTTAAATGCTAAAAAGATAACAAATCTAAGTGATATTGATTTCTACTGTTATTATTTCAAAATGATATTTCTGATTTTTAATAGAGATTTCAACATTTGAGAAGCATAAGAGCCATGCACTGCATTCATATTTGGCACATGGTTGGGTTTATTTCATTACAAAGCATGTTCTCTATGAGAGCTTCGCATACTCGAGTGTGATAGCCGAAAAATAATTAAAATAACTTTAAAATTTTTTACAGTCAGTTGGGCCTTGTCGTGACGGCTCCCCAAAGAATCTTATCTGAGGTGAAATGTCTTCCGATCTTCTCTGTAAAACCTGGAAACCATCCGTTGCATGGCCAAAAATCGTTGGTGCAAAAACGAAGGAAACACAAAACTTAATTGTTGGCGCAAAAGTTACGGCCTTCCATAGCGATCGGCCGCTATCTTTATACGAAGATTTTCTGATTCCTGTCGTGGACCAGCAAGCCTTCTTTCTTGAAATATAGTTTAAATTGTTTAGTTTAATTATTAGACAATAGAAAGTCCAGTATGGAATGTAACAATATTATGAAAAGGAAAGATGCTACTCACCATATAGCGGAGTCGCAGATAGGCACAAAAAGAAGACTGTCACTAATAAAGCTATCGGCTCGGAAGGTCTTCGTCAAAAATCAAAAACAGACAATAGACGCACACACAGACGACAGACACACACACACACACACACACACACACACACACACACACACACACGTAAATGCAACTCACACACACATGACTGCAGTCTAAGGCAACGGTAGCCACACTACACTGGCTACAGTTGTCTTAGACTGCAGTCATGTGTGTGCGAGTTGCATTTGTGTCGTGTGTGTCGTGTGTGGTCTATTTTTGACGAAGGCCTTACGAGCCGAAAGTTTCATTTGTGACAGTCTGTTTGTTGTGCCTATTTGCGACTCGTCATCTTTGCTATATGGTGAGTAGCATCTTTCCTTTTCATAATACTGTTAGTTTAACTATTGTATCATCATGGAACATAATTGCTGCACGGAACGTAACCTTTCCATGATGTGGAACCGTTCAACATCGCAATTAAAGTAAATTTACTCAGTAAAAAATGTATGAATATGCCGAGTCCATAAATGACTGCCCTACGGTGTTTCATTCTGAATACAGTGATTTAAAGCGTTCGAAAGTTATCTCTGCGGATTTAAATCCCCTTTCCTCTTTCCAGATCTTCTTTGGCTTCAGCACCAAATTTGTTATATTACAGGATGTTATAGATTCATCTCAAAGGTCTCTATACGAGCCACTTCATAATGTTTTGCTAAAATTTAACTTCATTTCTCATCTCTTTACCCCCTCAATCTATCCACTCTATCGGTGCACTTAGTAAATCATGTTGGGAGAAAGAGGCATTTAATAAATCAGGTTTGGAGAAATAGTTAGCAGCTCACTGTGTCATTATCAGCTATAAATTCATACATTCTCTGAAATATTTTTGGTCTGCATCTGTTTTACGTTACCCGGTTCTTACGTTTCCTCCAACTTCTCTGTACTTTAGTATGATGTTTTATTGTTGTATTGCTATCCTTTTCCATTCCTAACGTCTTAGAATAACAGAGTGAGTAAATGCATCTGGATACTGTGTTTTCATAGTGTCTGATGGGGGGAAAACTTCTTACCTGCTGCTCTGGTAGTTAAGCTAACTTTTGTGTAGGTTTAGAGAAAGGCAAGGAATGTTTTCATTCCTCCTGGTCGAATCGCTATTGTGCCTAACTCGTCGGGGTGCAGAAAGGGTTTTCTCTGCCGAATTTCGCTACCTGTGAGTACCCCATTTCGGTTAGGGTGTTTTTCACTCGTTCCTGGGATTTTGGAAAGAGAAGCTGCTCGCACAGGCGCCGACTCCATGGGGCCTGAGGGGGCTCGAGCCCCCTCAAAAACTCATTTTTGGTGGCGGAGCCCCCCAATAATTTAAGAAAATTGTTAGTTATATTATACTTTGTAAAATCACAAAAGTATTTTGGAATTTTTTATTTTCCTTGTTTTACGATAGTTACCCTTTAAGATATACATTCAGTAATGAATTAAAACAAATAATTATTATGGTAGTAAGCAGGTTCACTGAAAACAAGTGGTGTCAATCATGATAGTGTTACGGTGCTGCGGGCACACTTAGAATTTGTCCCGGTGCGCGAACCTTCGGGTAAAGTCTGGAGCCGGTGGTCCAGCGCTGCGGCTGCGGCGACATCAAAAGGACTGGAGCAGAAGCTCCTGGAACCCTCCACCTCGCATTTCATTGACGCTTCGAGGCATTACGACGTCGTGGCTATATAAAGCCCACCCTGCTGTCGCAGTCATTCATTATGGATAGTTTTGTTCAGCGCATGCTGCAGACGTGTTTAAAGTTGCGAATTTAGTGTCTAGTGGATTATTTTATATGACTACAATTTATTCGTTTACTTTAGTCTTTTAGTGTACTGTGAATTAAGTTTGCAATGGATAAATTTGTTACCAAAATAGGCGCGCTTGGAAGTTGATGATACTGCAAGTCAACCTCCAACAATAATTGTGTCGTCTATTGCTTCGTCGTCTCCAGGCGTGAACGGTTCACAGCCGAAATCTGGACAATCCGGTAAGAGAAGATCATTTCAGAAGTCTTGGTTGATCAAATATACGTGGCTAGAGTCATCTACAGAAAAAGTTTTTTTGCAAAACCTGCAAAGCGGCATAAGCTAAAAATCTATTAGAATTTCCTTCAAAAACAGAAGATGCATTTACTTCCGTAGGGTTTTCTAACCGGGAAAAGGCTTTGGAAAAATTCCGTCTTCATGGAAATACGTTTAGCATAAAGAAGGCGTTCTTAAACTAAATTCTATCACTAACCGAAGTGTGGCCTGCCAATTGAATGAACAGTTAGTGACATGAAGAAAGACCGTTTAGCTCTAGAGGTAATTTTTACTACCGGACAATTTCTATCCCGAGAAGAACTAGCAATTACAGGGCATGAAGAAGTAAACTCAAATTTTTTTCAATTGTTAGAACTCCAAATGAATGGCATACCTGAGTTTAAAGATTGGTTAGGGCGTTTAGGGTATAAGTGGACATCCCACGATATTCAAAACGAGATCATTGATCTGCTAGGAAAGTCTGGATTGAGAAAGGTATTGGCTTCAGTCAGGAACATGTTTCTGTTATGGTTGACGAAACAAGTGATTCTTCGATTCACGAACAAGTGTCATTTTGTATTCGCACTGTTGATGATTCCTTTATCATCAACGAAGGCTTTATTGGCTTATATGAGACCCCCAACACTGAATCAAAAACTCTGTGTAGTATTTTTAAAGACGTTTTTGTTCGTCTTGATTTGTCAGTGGATAACTTAAGAGGACAGGTGATGGTGCCTCGAATATGAGAGGTAAGTTCAAAGGACTAAAAAAAGTTAGTTTTGGATATACAACCAAAAGCACTTTATGTGTACTGCACTGCTCACAGTTTAGACTTGGCAGTTGTAGACAGTCTCCGCCATCTTACGTCTATGAGGGATATTACGACTTTAGCCAAGGCATTAATAAACACAGTAAGGGAATCCAACAAAGGGATGGGACTTTTCAGAAGCATACGCTGTGAGAGCGCCAACGACCAAGCTGGCCTATGACCCCTTTGCCCGACTCGATGGACTATGCGAAGACATGTGTTCTCAGTTACTAACACATACGAAGTACACTCATAATATTTAGCATGACTGCCGTAGCATTCACACTGGTGTGCAACGAAAGGAAGTTTCGCATGATAAGTCCTGGCTAAGTAACGTAGCTCAATGAAACTTGGACCAAATGTAGAAAGAAGCGCTACAGTATAGTACGAAGTAACTGAAAGAAATAGGTAATGAGATGAAGAGAAATGAAACCATCATTCGAAGACAATAATCGCACTGAAGACAGCGCGATTTATGATGGTGCCCTGTCCATTACAAAAGATGGGATATCGTTCTCGACAAGGTGTGTGTTTCCCACAGACGGCAGTTAATGCTCTGCAGCGTGCTCTCATTCTGGCCACAAGATTGTAATTAGTTCATGTGGTGAGGCGTTCCATCCCTCGATCACTGTGGTCCATAATTCCTGTATCGACATTGGTTCATATGGACCTCGTGCAATACGTCTCCACAATGCGTCCCCCACGTGCTCCATGTATTTGAGTCAGGGGAATGGGCAGGCCAGTTCATTCGCCGAATTTTCTCTCGTCCAAGAGCTCATCCATCTTCGCTATTCGATGCGGTCGCACACTGATATCCACAAGAATGAAGCCAGGTCCGAATGTATCCCGAAAAGACGTATGTCGGGGAAGGAGTACAGCGTGTCAATAACGTTCACCGTTGATAGTGCCTTGATCTAGTACTGTATCTGGAAGTCAGTATGCCCATGCAACATTATGACTCTAGACGCCACAACAACTGGACCACCAAATCGATCATGTTCACCAATGTTCCTGGGTGCAGTACTCGTTTCCGTCTCTGAGCGTATGTGGCTACAGCCAGAATCACTACTTAGACAATCTGCTGTTATGGGGGAAGAGCAAGCTACCCCAGCTCCTATGCTCTTGGCACCGTCGCAAACGGTGACGCTGATGCGAGGGTGTCAACGAAACAACATACTCTTCGACGGGCAAAAAAATGCCATCCCCATGCAGTCGTGTTGCCACTGTGGTGTGTAAAATTGCGTGCTTTGCTGTCGAGTTAAATGTCGTTGCAAGTGCACCCGCTGTATGATGTGCGCGCCTTCTTGCGTATTGAACTATCTAGTGGTCATCGACTGATGTAGTTGCCCATGCTTGCCCACCACCTCTTTTGGAGAAGGAGTACATGTGGTTCAGAACGCCCTATGCACGTGAAATAGTGATGTGTGCAATACCAAACTTCTGGGCTACACTCGTCGCTCTGCGTCCCTATTCCAGTTACCTGGTGATTCTTCCCCGTATGAGCCATCCAAATGTCGTCTCCGGGCCGCATCGTAAGGAAGAACACCGCGACAGTGCAACGTATCTGCTTGCTGACTGACTCACGCTGCCCTTTCCCCGTACCTTCAGCTGCCTGTTGTTACTGGGACAGCCCCACAAGGCCCTGTAGGCAATCGACTCCCGCTATGTGACCTCCAATGATGATGTGACCTCAACGGGAAGACCTATGGCAACACGCTCTCGCACTCCCATTCATTTCGAATGAGTTGTTAATATGTTATGTTACTTCATTATTTCCCTCTTTAAAAACAACTGAGGACTGAATCCCGAGTCCTAAAGTTCATATAATGATAGTTACTGAAGTCTCTCTCGGGTGAGCCTCCGCCATGAAGGGCCTAAAATGAAAATCGCTGGAAAAAATTATTACAGCTGTTTAAAAATCATAACTGGAGAAGTACACCGCGCATCAGATTTTTTTATCAATATTTCGCCTCTTGGTGCTCCGATAAGCTCCAAACAGTACCAAACGGCTGAACAGACCTTCCTTGCACGATAGTGCAGGTACCAATATGTTTCAAAAAATCGCGCTCGAAAATGTGATTTGTCAGCAGGTCATTTCTCTGGTTCTATTGATCGCACAGATAAGGGGTCAAGTATTCTGGATAGCGCTTGACCTGACGACCATTTGGTGTCCTGCCGGATGAACGAGCATTCTCTAGCCATCCTACAATACAGGATCTAAAGTTAAACCTTACACACTGCCTCCATCCCAGTCGAATCGAGAAAATCAATGGATTCTTTTGCATCAGGTGTGGTTTATGTTGGACCTCAAATGGCTCATAAAATCATCATTTGTTCATGTGCGGTTCCTGAGTAAATCACGAAGAACCATGATTTTTGGATATCAAAAGTAGTAGTTATGGGGATGATCACATATATAATTTGTATTCATGGCAGCCCGTCGAAATTACTACCATATGTTGTTAAGATGATATTCTTTCCGGAATTTGAATCCTTTTCCGACGTCTTTATACGCCACCTAGGCGCAGAGGTTCAAAGTTAACGTATATATGCACATAAAACATGCGCTTAAAATGCGGCCTGAGGCGTAAATGTAATTCTAACTGACGTAGTGAACATATGGGAAGGGTTCTAGGGTCATCGCAAGGGTTCTGAGGTCACCAACCTATTTCGTTCATAGTATTCGATGTTTCACCGAAACTAAACTATGTTTTAGTAAGCGTTTTTTCACCAATGAATTTTTATGATGCACAGTTTCTGTGTAATGGGCAATTAATGCCTATATAAATACACCAGTACCACTGCAGTGACAAAAATGGAATGAAAAGAGTGTTAATATGCCTGAAAAGAACTTACCATTACTGCTAAAAATTAAGTAAAAATAAAATTTATAAGACAACAAGTTCAGTCAAGTACGAGGACGTTCTCAAAAGTAACGCATCCTAATTTTATATGTGAAATCTCTCAAATATTTTTTAATAAAAGAAACTTTATTAACACTCTGCATCTTTATTTCTCATGTGTATATATTTATTCCTCAACGTAGTCACCATGGGGACGAACATATTTTACCTAACGGGAGACTAGTTTTCTTGATTCCATCACTGTAGAATGTACACTCCTGGAAATTGAAATAAGAACACCGTGAATTCCTTGTCCCAGGAAGGGGAAACTTTATTGACACATTCCTGGGGTCAGATACATCACATGATCACACCGACAGAACCACAGGCACATAGACACAGGCAACAGAGCATGCACAATGTCGGCACTAGTACAGTGTATATCCACCTTTCGCAGCAATGCAGGCTGCTATTCTCCCATGGAGACGATCGTAGAGATGCTGGATGTAGTCCTGTGGAACGGCTTGCCATGCCATTTCCACCTGGCGCCTCAGTTGGACCAGCGTTCGTGCCGGACGTGTAGACCGCGTGAGACGACGCTTCATCCAGTCCCAAACATGCTCAATGGGGGACAGATCCGGAGATCTTGCTGGCCAGGGTAGTTGACTTACACCTTCTAGAGCACGTTGGGTGTAGCGGGATACATGCGGACGTGCATTGTCCTGTTGGAACAGCAAGTTCCCTTGCCGGTCTAGGAATGGTAGAACGATGGGTTCGATGACGGTTTGGATGTACCGTGCACTATTCAGTGTCCCCTCGACGATCACCAGTGGTGTACGGCCAGTGTAGGAGATCGCTCCCCACACCATGATGCCGGGTGTTGGCCCTGTGTGCCACGGTCGTATGCAGTCCTGATTGTGGCGCTCACCTGCACGGCGCCAAACACGCATACGACCATCATTGGCACCAAGGCAGAAGCGACTCTCATCGCTGAAGACGACACGTCTCCATTCGTCCCTCCATTCACGCCTGTCGCGACACCACTGGAGGCGGGCTGCACGATGTTGGGGCGTGAGCGGAAGACGGCCTAACGGTGTGCGGGACCGTAGCCCAGCTTCATGGAGACGGTTGCGAATGGTCCTCGCCGATACCCCAGGAGCAACAGTGTCCCTAATTTGCTGGGAAGTGGCGGTGCGGTCCCCTACGGCACTGCGTAGGATCCTATGGTCTTGGCGTGCATCCGTGCGTCGCTGCGGTCCGGTCCCAGGTCGACGGGCACGTGCACTTTCCGCCGACCACTGGCGACAACATCGATGTACTGTGGAGACCTCACGCCCCCACGTGTTGAGCAATTCGGCGGTACGTCCACCCGGCCTCCCGCATGCCCACTATACGCCCTCGCTCAAAGTCCGTCAACTGCACATACGGTTCACGTCCACGCTGTCGCGGCATGCTACCAGTGTTAAAGACTGCGATGGAGCTCCGTATGCCACGGCAAACTGGCTGACACTGACGGCGGCGGTGCACAAATGCTGCGCAGCTAGCGCCATTCGACGGCCAACACCGCGGTTCCTGGTGTGTCCGCTGTGCCGTGCGTGTGATCATTGCTTGTACTGCCCTCTCGCAGTGTCCGGAGCAAGTATGGTGGGTCTGACACACCGGTGTCAATGTGTTCTTTTTTCCATTTCCAGGAGTGTATGACTTTGATGACGGAGCCACAATCTCATCTCTGTTTGCAACGCTTCGGCACTAACAAAGTGAAATCCTCTGAGGTGTTCTTTAATTTCTGTAAACAAATGAAAATCGGCAGAACCAACTCGGGACTATATGGAGAGTGGTCGATGACAGCGAACCCAAGGCGTCGAACTGTGGCATAAGCCGCAGTGCTCTTGTCTGGTCTGGCATTCTCATGCTAAAGGGGAGGGTGTTCCACGTATGGACGAACTCTTCTGCGATTAAAAATATGATTAAAGCACGCTGTTTCTCAAGCATACTTACGTTACAAACCACCATTTAACACACAAGCCGCGCGGTCAGAGGCGCCTCGTCGCGGTCCGTATGGCTCCCCCGTCGGAAGTTCGAGTCCTCCCTCGGGCAATGGTGTGTGTATTGTCCTTATCGTAAGTTAGTTTAAGTAGTGCGTAAGCTTAGGGACCGATAACCTCAGCAGTTTGGTCACATAAGAACTTCCCACAAATTCCCACACAATTCAGAGTACTCTAGCGACCGAGGGCTGAAAATATGTACACATAAATAATAAACGTGTAGAACGTCAATCTCGTTTGTTTTATTTTAAAAAGCTTTAAGAGTTTTCACACAAAAATTTCGGAGGTATTCTTCTCAGCATGCCTGCGTATTTCTATTAACATTTTTTGTCTTTTAAAATACAAATCAGAAGCCCGGCGTTTTCAGTGAATTGCGAATGATAAGCAAAGTATCCATAAAAAATGTACAGTAAATGATTTTGTGTTAACCTCATATTGTGCGTACTTATCTGTCGTTTATATGTCTCCAAATATACAAGTTGTAAACGGTGTTAACTGCCAAAAAGATCCTCTTAGTAGAACACAAACAGTTTATTTAAAACGTCTATTAACATGCTTGTTCATTTCCTACGGTTGCCTCAGAAATAAAACAAAAAGCAGTTCATTTCGGAATAATGTTTATTATGGACACGTAGACACTGGACATTGCACCAGGATTAGACGTGAGTTGTGTAAACATTACGCACAGTAGAACGGAAAAATTGATTAAAAGCGATGAAACACTGCGGGGTGCCTGCTCCGCTCCCTCTCCAAACACAGGTGCATTTGTTTAAGCAAACAGTTGCTATTATTTACCGCTGCACGTACTGACATCGCGAGTCTGAGTCGCAAACACGTAGGCAACTACGGCCTGCGTGGCTGACACATTGCAACACGCCGATCATCGACAATCGTCGAGTTACCTGTGCAGACGCTATTGCGACTCTGTTAAACGTGAGGATGGATGGTACATTTACTATCGATGAACTATGTGATATTCATTTAATTCATGACGAGGCAAAAGGTGTTGTGAAGGAAGCTGTAAGAATGCATGGAGAACGCCCACGACGGAGATTTCCAGCACGATCGGCATTTGTTACTGTTCGCCAAAGCTTTGTATCATCATAATTCTCTACTTTTACTCTATTATTTTGCAATTCATTAGTAACGAAGTACAGTTCAAATGGTTCAAATGGCTCTGAGCACTATGGGACTTAACATCTATGGTCATCAGTCCCCTAGAACTTAGAACTACTTAAACCTAACTAACCTAAGGACATCACACAACACCCAGTCATCACGAGGCAGAGAAAATCCCTGACCCCGCCGGGAATCGAACCCGGGAACCCGGGCGTGGGAAGCGAGAACGCTACCGCACGACCACGAGCTGCGGACCGAAGTACAGTAATTATCTTTACCTTTTTTATATTTAATTCTGTATGTGAAACGTTTGTCTGTAATCATATGCTTTCATTTTATTCTTAAGTAAATCACAGAGTAAAAATTACGAGTACGCATTTAATTTTCGTAGACTGAGAGGTACTGGCTCTTTACCGTCCCTAGCAAAGGCTGAGGCCCACAACGCGAAGGACGTACATTGGAAGCTGAGGAACAAATTCAGGACCGCATCTACGAAGATCCTACTCAGAGTACTAGAAGGATCGCCTACCAACTGAATGTATCGACACTGTCGTGTATCGCGCATTGACAGAGGGGCGTCTGCGGTCGCACCACATTCAACGGGTACAACCGTTGGAAGAGAAAGATTTCCCTCCCTTACGAGAATTCTCAGAGCGGTTTTTGTTACAAAGGGCGTAGCATCATTTTGCAAACAAAGTAGTCGTCACAGGTGAAGCATGCTTCACCCGCGACGGAATAATTTCCGTAATGTTCGCACGTGGAGTGTACACTCTCCACCCTAAGTAGTAGCGACACATTTTCAGCGCCGCTTTTCCATAAACGATTGGCCGCGAATAATCAATGATACATTACTGAGTCTTACGGTTCTTTCTTTTTATCTACACAATTTACTGGTAACCATTACCGAACCCCTTAGCCGTAAGTTATAACATGTGGTTCTTCCACGATGGTGCTCCACCCCACATCGGTCAGAGAGTACGAAGATTTTTGAACAGACGATTTTCAAGACGATGGATAGAACATTTTGGTCCACGTCGATGGTCAGCACGCGGTCCTGATTTAAATCCACTGGATTTTTTCTTTTGGAGCCATATGAAGGAACTTATTATGCTCAGCAAGTAAATAACGTGGACTAACTTACTCAGAGGATTTTCAATGCTTCCACTACCATAAGGGCAAATGTGCATGTGTGTAAACGTGTGCGAGTCCGCCCCCGGTAGCTGACTGTGCAGCACGACAGAATGTCAATCTTAAGGGCCCGGGTTCGATTTCCGACTGGGTCGGAGATTTCCTCTGCACAGGGATTGGGTGTTGTGTTGTCTTAATCATCATCGTTTCGTTCCCGTCGACGAGCAAGTCACCGAAGTGGCGTCAAATCGAAAGACCTGCACCCGGCGAACGGTCTACCCGACGGGAGGCCCTAGTCCCACGACTTTTATTTTAACGTGTGCGTCGAAAGTAGGTTCGCTGTAATGAAGCATAATGCTGAATCGAATGGTGGGCATTCTGAACACCTGTTGTGCTATTGGTATAAGAGGAAACAAAGTAATGTGGATTTCATACTGCTGTACAAAAGAAAATAATCTGAATTTAATTTTCGTTATGGTATTGTATAATGACGATACAGTTGATTGTAGCTAATACACAGCGAACTACGTGGTAACTGGATGACTACGTACTAAGCGAAACACGTTTTATTTGATATTAGCTTTTCTTTACTACCTAGCCCTTCGTCAAGGTAACGCTGCAAAAGAGAACACGTCCAGTTTTACTTAATTCACTATTTACGTAAAACTTATTACGCGTTCTCGACTACCCAGCGACAGTTTGCATTGCTTGTTTCGATAGTACCTGACCGCCGCGCCACGTCGCTGTACACTTTCGATGTGTACATTGGTTTGGTTCGTCCGTTATCTTTCTCTAACGGACGCGACAATGTCGGCAACATACAAGCGAGGTTGCGTACAACGTAAACAGAAATTCGTCTACTATCATACCTACAAACATCTGTCTTCTAGGAATACAAAAATAAAGAACATAAAACGACTATATTTGATGAGACTGTTTTGTCAAGCTCACCGAGATGTACCGTCTGTATATTTTTGGCAGTTTATACCGTTTACACCCTGCATAAATGGGCCGAAGTATATAAATAAGCTGTCAAAAGTGTATTGACCTATAGAATTCGTTTTACATAAGCAGTGCACCATGCTGCAAACAGAAGGGAACCAGCTGAATAATGCTTCTGTCGAAGTACAAGAAACACGAATACGTTCCTCTTTAAAAGACTGACAGAAAAGAGTTGGAAACCAGGAAATTGAATCCCTGTTTCGCCTTTTTAATAGAAAATTTTTTATGCGAACATGTTCCCGCTTTTTCGTGACAAAAGGAAGCACCAGAGAGACATTGACGGTGAAAGACAGAGCAGACATTGGGAGTGGAAGATAAACAGAGAAGAGACAACGATGATGGGAGAGAGGAAGTGTCAAGTGAAAAAGAATGAATTATGGATGAAGAGAATAGCAGTGAGAGGCAGAGAGGAAATATTGGTAGTCAGTGGAAGCAGATAGAAGCGGCGGGAGCAAAAGATAAATTGAGATAGTGGAAGTGAAAGATACAAATGAGTGGAGACCATAGATGGGACTGGTGGGTCTGGACCCTCCCAGATCGGTGATCTTGAACAAGTGAGTACAGGGCAGAACGCATTTTAGACCGAAATTTTAAACACATGAGTATAGGAGAAAAACAAGTTGGAACCCCCAGAATTTCTGAGCTGCCTAGTTATAGTGGAGACAGTGGCAATGGGAAAGAAAGACAAAAGGAGACAGTGTAAGCGAGAGAAGAGACAGTGGCGGTGATATATACTGTAAATCTGTAGGAGAAAAGGAGACGGTGAGCGGCATAACGTATATAGACCGTGGCAGTGAGAGGGAGATGCTGAGTAAGGCTTAGCTGCAAAGACATACTGGATTAAGAATGTTCTGTGTTTAGAGTGCGCAGATATTTTCGCATGCTAAAAAGGTTGGCGAGGAGGACGGAACGAGGATTGAGGACGTTGGTTCCCCACTTTTATGTCAGTCTTTTAAAGAGGAATATATTCGGCTTTTTAGTGCTCCGACTGGAGCATTTATCCTCTAGTAACCTACTGCCTCGGTTGCACACAGCAATTAATATAAAAACCAGCACACTGCACTCGATTACTGGAAAAAATAGAAAGTTTTGAATTCAGTAAGCTCTTGAAGCGGAACGACTCACTACCGGATTAATTACAAATCATATATTCTTGACATAAAATTACATGCATTGCGATTCGTAGCAGTAAGACGCTATAACGGTCTTTTTAAAATATGAATGTTCACAGCAATACTCTTAGCCTGTCCCAACTACATCACTCCAGAATGGATGCAACATCATGACTGACTGGTCTAGTCATACGGCTTTGTTGTTTGTGCGTGGCGACAGCGGCTTGTAGGCTTCGTTTCTTTCGACACGTTGTTCTGTGCCCCCACATGGGTTCTCGAAGTCGGGTGGGGGCTCGGAAGTTCTTCGTTGACTACATGTATCATTTTTTTTTACACAAACCATTAATAAAAGCAATGCTTCCCGACTTCTCGCCGCTCTCCCGTCACTCAGCGACAATTTCAAATTAACCTCTGTTGATCCATTGTGGACGCGGAACAGCGACTGATCAAATATTTACCAAGGAAAATCGCCAGGCCAAATGGCTCTGAGCACTATGGGACTCAACTGCTGTGGTCATAAGTCCCCTAGAACTTAGAACTACTTAAACCTAACTAACCTAAGGACAGTACACAACACCCAGCCATCACGAGGCAGAGAAAATCCCTGACCCCGCCGGGAATCGAACCCGGGAACCCGGGCGTGGGAAGCGAGAACGCTACCGCACGACCACGAGATTCGCCAGGCCAGACAGTCGTACGTTTTGAGAAATTATTTTATTTTATTTTGACAGCCAGTTTCGGCATTTCTATTTGCCATCCTCTGGCCCCACAGAATCTTCTCATGAAATTTCAATCACCAGTTTTCTCCTCCGACTGAGAAAACATTCTGTTGACACCCACCTACATTGGAGAAGTGATCTCGATAAAACAAGAGAAATCAGGTCTTGCACAGACAAATTTGAGTGCTCGTTTTTCCCCGCGCGCAGCTCGAGAGTGGAACGGTAGAGAGAGCGAGCTTGAAGGTGGTTCATTGAACTCTCTGCCAGGCACTTTATTGTGAGTAGCAGAGTAATCACGTAGATGTAGATGCATTTCATGTACAGTCAGAGTTTCGGCGTAGAGTGAAGCGCCGGCACGCCAGTCGCGAACGATAGAGCAGAGAGGGCTGGGAGAAGACGTCAGCCAATGACACGCTGACCCACCTCCAGGACGCCAACGTGACAGCAGCGGCCTCTATGCGAAGAGAACACGAGTGCCGCGCCCGACTGGTCGCGGCTCAGTGGAAGAGTAGCTTCAGGACTAATCATTTTGCTTGTGGTATATAGCGTTGTCTATACTGAAGAAACGATTATTTCGCATGTCGCCCTTTGCCTCCAACACATCTGTGTAAATTACAAATGTAAGTATTGTAATCTTTTCCAGTTGTAATAAAACTCATTAACACGACTTGTTTGAATGTTGTCTAGCGATCCGACAGAGCAGGTTTCCTAGACACCCCATATTAGACGACTAGGCTGGTTTTAACAATCAGGTGTCTCGATATTAGCATACTGGAGACATAAGCGTCTGAATACCATTGAAACAGGTCTATTGGAAGTTTTCTTATTTCCATTTCTGGAATTTGTATGTACTTTGGATGCCTGAAACGCCAAGCGACAATCTCGTCTTTGGTCAGAGTAGTTGTGTGGCTGGAAGGTGTGTTTGTTTCGTCATCGCTGCTTGGCAGTGAGGAGCGCGGGAGTTCTATTGTTAGAGGTATACTGAATGAGACGCCGAGCAGTAGACTCAAGGCAGACGTAAATTTCACTGGTTCTGTAAGTAAGTAGAATGATTTGTGTCTGAATATTGTGAAAGAGAGGAGAGAGATTTGATTAGTGATTCAGAATGAAATGGGATGTAATGACATTAGAAAAGCATATGAAGAGGAATGAAGGTAATATTTTTTATTTAATTGCATTGTAGTCGCGGGTAGTTTGTAACCATTATCCGTATCAGGGAACTTCCGATTTTTCATTAAAGATTGAATAATTTTCACTGTAAGGAGTTTTTCACGTTTATTAATTATTTATCTAAAATTTGTGTGAGTAAGATATTGATATCAGTATCGCCCTTTGTCAATGCTAATGAGCGTTGTAACATGACTTTCATACAAGTAATAATATGAGATTATTTAGAAAATATGTTAAAGAAATATTTCACCTAAGAGCATTGACCCCCGTCTTCGATCCAAGTCATTTTGTTTAAAAAGTGTCTCACTCAATGATGTGTACAAAATAGTGTACTTGTTGTCTGGAGCATTGCACTATGCTCTCAGGAACTGTAGTTAGAAATTTGCAGCTGGCGCAGAGAGAGCAGCAAGCACCGCGTTCCGAGCAATTGTGTTACGAGATAAGATATTTTCATTTCAGGATTAGTTTTCTATGAAAATTATCAACCCACAGGGACCAGCATTATTAGGCAGATGGTTAGCGCATAGAGGCCACTATTTTTAATTAAAGGGATTAATAGGAAAGTTCTGGATTTAAGCAGTTTGAATATTTTTAGAAAAATTATAAAACAGGTTGAAATTCACGTTGCATTGTCCAGAACCACCTACAATAAATCAGACCTTAAGGCAGGTATCGATAGTTGACAATATGGCGGCAATAGTGGGGGAAACAAACCAGCGTGCTTGTGTTTCCATAACATTGTATACATGACGTTCAAGAGAAGCTAAAGCATTTATTACTAGCTGTTATTTATGCTATATGCTGTGAATGTCGTCAGAAGTGTTACGCTAGTATTTATTTTCTAGATTCTGTAGTAAGTTCGGCATAATTTAAAGTGTAAACTGTTCTTGCGATGGGTTGTAGCTGTTGTGTACCAGGATGTAAATCCAATTACGGTGAAACATACGATACCTCAGCATTTAAGTTTCCCAAGGAAACAGCATTGAGGAACAAATGGATTAAACCAATTCATAGAGATAATTTTGAAGTGAACAATAAAGTTGTGGCATGCATTAAGCATTTTGAACCTCAGTTTGTGGTTAGGGAAGACATTTTTCCTGTGGAAAATAGTGAACTAATACGTGTGCCACGAAAAATACCAAAACTAACAAATAACGCAATTCCAACTATCTTTCCTAATCAACCTTCTTATCACACAGTACCAGTTCCTAAGGAAAGGAAGAATCCTGAAGATTGTGTTGAACAGCTACTGGAACGTGATGAATGTAATTTCAGTAAGTGGTGCGAAAATGACAATACACCTGAGTTTCAGCATTTTAAAAACGAAGTGCAGAAAAGGAATGTTTGTCCATTTACAATTTTAGTAAAGGATGACTACGTATCTTTCACTAAATTAAAGAGTGATTCAGTCAGTGGTGTGCCATTAGTTTCAGTGTGCTTCAAGATATCAAGTTCCTTGGAAGTAAAAGTGTTTCACAAAAATGTGTGTTTGCCTACAGAAACCTTGAAATGGATACTACAGTCTGGGGAGGAAGAGAACTTGAAATGTGACAAGTGGACGAAATTTGACAATCTGGTGAGTCACCTAAATGGTTTCACAGATAACTCTACTGGCACCATTGACAAGATTATGATTTTAGTCTAAGTTCTCAAACAAGCACTGAAAGCTGGTAGTGATTTTGACGCTAAAATAGCACCTAAAATAGAATTTGTTTTGGAGCAATTAGAACTTGCAATAACAAAGCAAAGTAAATATCCTCCTGAGCTTTTGATATGGGCTGCAACCATTTGCTTTTCATTTCCTGGTGCCTACCATCACTTGAGAAAAACAAATGTGTTAACATTACCTCATCCTGTCTATTTAAGGCAGTTTCTATGCAAAATGGGTCCAAATGAACCTTGTATTGGTCCATCACAGGTAGCGTTTTTGAGCGGATAAAATAAATTTCTTCAGGAAAGTGACAAGGTAATTTCAGTGATGCTAGATGAAGTTTATGTTAATTCAAAATTCTCTTATAAGGCAGGAAAGATACTTGGTGTTGCTGAGAATACTTCAGATACTACAACAGCAGGTACAATGCAGGTTTTCATGGCATCATCTTTACATTCTGATTATAAAGAAGTAATAGCTCTCTTTCCTGTAAAAAATGTTAATTATGATACACTACTGAAAATGACAACTGATGTATTAAAGTTAATGCATGAGCATCGCTATAATGTTATATGCCTGGTAACAACTTTAGCACTAATAGAAAAATGTATCAGCTTATGTGTGGTGGCACTTTACAGCTGTGTATTACAAATCCAATTGCTCCATCCAAATTTCTCTTTCTTCTGTTTGACAGTGTGCACTTGCTTAAGTGTATCAGAAATAACTGGGTGAATGGAAAAAATGAATCCTTCATAGTGCCAAATATTGAGGATACATTTGCTTTCATCAATACCTTTCTACACAGTGATGAAGGGAATGCTGCATGTGAATATACTGTCAGTGAAGCAAAGTTTTCAGATTTGGGGAACCTGTTTCATTCTGAGAAAAATAAACTGTTGAAACTTGCCCCTAAGCTAGTGAGAAAGGCAGTATATCCAACTTCTATTGAGAGACAGAATGTTACCCTTGCTCTCAGTGTTTTTGATTCTAAAAATATGGCAGCACTAGAAATTTTGAAAAGTCAGGGGATTGAGATTTCTGATGGTACTATTCAGTTTTTGAAAGTAATCATTAAATGGTGGACAGTTTCTAATGTACAGCATCCCAAGAAAGGCAAATACACATTACATTATGATTCTAGCCCAATCACTGGACCTACTGACTCCAAACTTGTATTTCTTGAAAATTTGTAAACATGTCTTGATATCTGGCATACATTGCCTACTCATGGAAAATTAACCAATGAAACATATACTGCTTTCTCTCACACACTTTCAACAACAGTTCAGTTATGCAGATACATTTTTAACACTTACAACTGGTCCTACATTCTTACAGCGAAATTACACACTAATGCTTTAGAAGCAAGATTTGGAGCTTATAGAAGGCTAAGTGCTGCACATATAATGTTTCAGTTGAGCAAGTCTTGGAATCTGAGAGGAAACTGAAATTAATAAGTCTACTAAAGCTCGGATCTACTAGACATGGTAAATTTACATTAAATGATTTTGCAGCAAAAGTAAATTCCAGCATAAAACACCAAACGTATGAAAATTTAGATAAATTAGAACATGCTCTAGGGGAACTACCAAACATTCCCATGACGGATGAAAATTTGAAAGTCTTGGTTTGTATTTCTAGCTACACCAGCAAAACAGTGCTTGAAAAGCTGCAAAAAGGTGGAAAAGTTCATGCTGTGAAGAAATGTTACTGACAGAGGATGAAATTTTGTTGCAGTGTGAGACCAAAGAACTCCTTTCCTATTTCAACCAACTGAATCGTGGGGGATTAAAGTGTCCTTCTTCTATAATGATTTCCTTGTGTTGTAATATATATAAACGTTTTTAAGTTCTGATTAGCAGCACATATGAACCAGAATTTCTCAAACTTGAAAATCAGAGAGATGCAGTACTTGCCTTAGGAGCTGAATTGTGTGGAAATGTCATTAGCAACCTGAGTGATGTGTGCAAATGTGGCATTCCTTTAAAGACAATAATCAAGAAAAGTATTAAAGTGCTTTCAAATATATTTATTAATAATTACACAAAACTGTTGAATGAAAAGTGTGTTTCAAAGGAAATTGCTCGAACATGAACTTATGAAGACATTGCAGCAAAAATAACAAAACGCAAAGTGGCCAAGCTGAGCAGCAAATAAATCCAACACGTACTCAAAATCAAACCACTTCTAGCATATTACGTAATGACAGTGACTAGAATTAACTGCATATTGTTTAATACAATTCTGAGCTTTAGTTGCACACTTCATTTGTTATTGCTATGTAGATTCTATTTTGCAAATTATTATTAGTGTCCTAATATGACATTTACATGTGTTGTGTAGTAGTTTTTTGGATTTGATTTTGAGTTGCATCGCATAATTTTACTTCGTCGTAGTACTTATTACGTAATTTGTGAACTTAGTGACAACTTTTTATTTAAGTTTGAATATAGAAAAATATACAATACGACATTTCTTACGCAATTTAGAATCTGCTTTCCATTTATGAAGTTTGTAAATAATTCGTATTAGGGTAGCGCTGAAATACTTGGCCTATGACGGCCGCCATCTTGGTTTCTATGTTGTGATCTGATGTATTGTAGGTGGTCTTGCATTGTCGCAGGTAGTATATTTGGTTTCTCTCGCAGTTGGAAATGCATAAAATCACCGGAAGATGAACAACAGGAAAGTTACAACCAAATAACCAGGCAGTACGAGTTCAAGATCTAACGAAAGTAATTTTTAAAGGAAACGTTCACCTCGTATTCGTTGTTCGAGTGCTTGCTTCGAGGAATTGACAACAAATGAGCACACCCGCAGGCTCGGACTGTGTGAAGTCTTCGAAGGAAGCACTCCAATAACGAATTCACGGTGTCCAAGATACTGATGGCTCCAGAATATCAATTTCGAAACATTTGTAAATAATAGATTTCAGCTAAAAAAGATAGTGCATTGAGAATGGCTAGTTTCTAACTGAAATCTAGATCTGCCAATAAAATTTAAAAAGGACGACTGATAGCTGAAATCTATTATTTACAAGCAATATAACACTCGCTGAGCGCAACAGCCTTCTGAATGGAAGGTAACATGCATAAAATAGATAAACAACAGCAAAGTTACAACCAAATAAGCAAGCCAGTACGAGTTCAAGATCTACCGAAAGTAATTTTTAAAGGAAACGTTCACCTCGTTATTCGAGTGCTTGCTTCGAGGAATTGACAACAACTAAGCACACCCGCAGGCTCGGACTGTGTGATACATGTGACTGCCCATACATGAAGCTCATAGGAGGCCGGAAGATGCGTTTTTGGAATGCCGAAACCGGTTGTCAAAATAAAATAAAGTAACTTCTCAAAACATACGGCTGTTTGGCGATTTTCCTTGCAAACATTTCAAATTAATGTTTTCCAACCTTATACACTACTGGCCATTAAAATTGGTACACCACGAAGATGACGTGCTACAGACGCGAAATTTAACTGACAGGAAGAAGATGCTGTGATATGCAAATGATTAGCTTTGCAGAGCATTCACACAAGGTTGGCGCCGGTGGCGACCCCTACAACGTGCTGACATGAGGAAAGTTTCCAACCGATTCCTCATACACAAACAGCAGTTGACCGGCGTTGGCCGGCCGCGGTGGTCTAGCGGTTCTAGGCGCTCAGTCCGGAACCGCGCGACTGCTACGGTCGCAGGTTCGAATCCTGCCTCGGGCATGGATGTGTGTGATGTCCTTAGGTTAGTTAGGTTTAAGTAGTTCTAAGTTCTAGGGGACTGATGACCACAGATGTTAAGTCCCATAGTGCTCAGATCCATTTGAACCATTTTTGAACCATTTTGACCGGCGTTGCCTGGTGAAACGTTGTTGTGACGCCCCGTGTAAGGAGGAGAAATGCGTAACATCACGTTTCCGACTTTAATAAAGGTCGGATTGTAGCCTGTCGCGATTGCGGTTTATCGTATCGCGACATTGCTGCTCGCGTTGGTCGGGATCCAATGACTGTTAACAGAACATGGAATCGGTGGGTTCAGGAGGGTAATACGGAACGCCGTGCTGGATCCCAACGGCTTCGTATCACTAGCAGTCGACATGACAGGCATCTTATCCGCATGGCTGTTACGGATCGTGCAGCCACGTCTCAGTCCATGAGTCAACAGATGAGGACGTTTGCAAGACAACAACCATCTGCACGAACAGTTCGAAGACGTTTGCAGCAACATGGACTATCAGCTCGGAGACCATGGCTGCGGTTACCCTTGACGCTGCATCACAGACAGGAGCGTCTGCGATGGTGTACTCAACGACGAACCTGGGTGCACAAATGGCAAAACGTCAGTTTTTGGGGTAAATCCAGGTTCTAGAATGAGATTTCCAATTTGCAGCGGAGTGTGCGCTGATATGAAACTTCCTAGCAGATTAAAACTGTGTGCCCGACCGAGACTCGAACTCGGTACCTTTGCCTTTCGCGGGCAAGTGCTCTACCATCTTTTTTTTATTAGATATTTCTTTCTTTTTGTTTTCTCTCTTTTATTTTTAGAAAGACCCTTAATAAAATGGAACTAAAAAAGACCTAAGTGCCACCACCACTTTTCATCCTATAACAAAAAAGTCTGCTCCACTTCAGGCGTTGGCTCCTGACTAAACCTGCTCCTGAGAGCTGCCTATATACCAGTGGAAATATGGGAAATCAAGGTTAGGGCTATCCTTACAAACAAATTAAAATCTTCCTTTTTCTGAATTGTATTTTTATTTTCATACATTTTTTTATTTTTTATTTATTTATTTATTTTTTGTTTAGTTTTGTTGTGTAATTCATTAGAGGCCTTCTGCGCCCCGCTGGTAATATGTTGAGTCACGTCTTCTCGAAATTGATGTGTTCCGTTAAAATGTTCAGAAATGTTCATTGGTTCAAACAGGAAACCTACTTCTCTCTTGGCTTAACACATTCCAGCTGCGAGGCGGGTCGTGGAAAGCACTCCCAAGGAAGTTCGAGATAAATTGTCTGTATTTTGGGTGACGGACAACGACATAATGACGGTCATTGAGGTATGTCCAAAAATCGAGTACAGAGTCTACAGTTTGTCCAAATAGGTAGCGAATGGCATGTCCGCGAATCCAATTCACAGCATTGGTCTTTGTCCGAGGAAAGTAGTCACGTTCCGGAAATAATAAGGAAAGGGGAGTAATCCGATCCGGAATGCCCCGCGTTAGGTGGATACGATGAAGGCGAAATTGGTTGATTTGCTTACCATTGACAGTTAGGTACCAGACAGATTGAACATTCGTGTCAAGGTAACAGGCGAACACCGCGCACCATACACGACGCCAGTCAACCTGGGGGAACTTTTGTTCAATCGAGTTAGATGGACGACCTAATTGGAGGACTTTGTATACTGCCTTTGTCTTGAGGAAAAGCTGTCTTGGTAAGGTGAGGCGTAGATAACTGAGCTCAAGAAAAAAGTATCGTATATAATGGAACTAGGCCGGAACATCCGAGATCATCACTGGGGCTGACAGTGAGACCGGCGTATATGCCGACAGGAGGAGACCAGTGAGGCTCGTTGGGCAACGTGTCCATACCGTCATCTGGGAGCTGACAAATGGGACGGCACGTGAAACAGACCTATCCCACCTAGTTCTCGGGGAAGAGTAAGTGTTGCATAGTTAAATTTGAACAACAGCCCAGAGCTGACGAAAGACGCCATCGCTGCCAACATGCGACGTGCCACAGTAAGCGGGAAAGGTAGAACTTGTGCTACATGGGGAACTCGGGATGCGATATATATATTGACATATCGAGCTCGTTGGAGAATATCTAGGGATGGAAGGCGATGGTCCATAAGACCTGCTCTGATCATTAAAAGGAGGCGTCGGCAGTTGATGGTGGCTGAACGACGGAGATCTGATGAAAAATCTATTCCCAAACAGCGACTGGTATCAACGGTGGTGAGAGGTGTAACGCATTCCACGGGAAGTCCCGTGCCAATGAACATAACTTGTGACTTACGTACGTTTAAAGAGCTACCCGACGCCTCACCATAAGTCGCTACCCACGTCAAAACAGCTCGAACCTCGTCGGCATTACGTAAACAGATGACTACATCGTCAGCATAGGCCGTGCAACAGAATCGGTAGCGATCTATGGACAACGCTACCAAACGTTGTCTTAGTCCACATAGCAAGGATTCCAAGGAAAAGGCGTACAAAATCGCTGATAGAGGGCAACCTTGACGTACGGATCGACCGATTTTTATCGGAGGAGTGAGTCTGCCATTGTACATAATCCTGGATGAGGCACCCCGCAGAAGGCGCATCACTACCGCGATAACGGCGACTAGATGGAGAACGGCCGTAAGGAACGAATGGTCAACCCTATCAAAAGCTTAACTAAAGTCCAAAGACGCAAGTGCCCCAGAGAGGCGTTGTGCCTGGGTAACGGCGATCATATCCCTGTAGCGACATAAAGCCGTGCGGACATTATTATCCCCTCCCAAAGATGCTTGGTCTGGCGACACAACGTATCGGGCAACGTTTTTAAGTCGTGCCTCCAAAAGGCGAGTGAAGATTTTCATGTCACTGTTAAGGAGGGTGAGGGGCCGATAATCACTGATACGTTGCCACCATGCGGTTTATGTACAGGAATGATAATTCCTTCCATGAAAGCGTCCGGCACAGGTACTTCCAGAGACATCAGTTCCCGTCAGATGGAGGTGAAGGTGGACTCTAATAAATCACGGATGGTGCGATAAAATTCGAGGGGAAGACCGTCGGGTCCTGGGGAGCGATTGATGGTTCCTGCCCGGATCGCATCGCGGACTTCATCGTCAGTCACCTCTGACATCAAGTCAATCGCCGCATCTCCTGGGATACCACCGAAGTTGAGCTGTAAGACTTCCTCGGTCAACTCTGTGGAATGTGGAATTGCGGCGTAGAGCTGCTGGTAGTGGGCGTGAAGCACATTCCCTATTGCAGATTGGGTTACGTAGCGACGCCCTTCTTGGTCTGTTAGGACGTGAATCAATTTTCGGCGCCGATTTTGGCGTTCTTGGATGATATGTTACATCGACGGATGTTCATGAGGCATGCGATCAGCAGTACGAGATCGTACTATCGCTCCTTCCAAATGCCTTCGCATGAGATTGGAGATTTGGGCCTTAGCATGGTTCATCATTGTATGGCGCTCAGGTGAGGCTGGCATCGTGGAGCATTCTCGTAGGATCCTGTAGTAAAACCCCATAGTGCTCTTCCTCCAGGCGACAACATCTTTGCCATACCGGATTAAAGTTTTTCGAAGAGCAGGTTTTGCGCACGGAACCCACCAGGATATGGTAGACGGATACGTGGGTCGGCGTCTATTACATGTGATCCAAGTGTCTTCTATTAGAAGTCGACAGTCAGGTGAATTAAGAAGTGCCGTGTTCAGTTTCCATAAACCACGTCCGTGCCATACTACCTGTCTTGTGAGAACAACATCACAGAAGTAAGCCTCATGATCTGAGAAAGCAACAGGCCAGATTTCAGCCTGTCGAGTGTGTTGAATCAGGGATCGCGAGATGTAGATTCGATCCAGTCGGCTAGAGATTTGCGCAGTGTAGTACGTAAAGCCCATAAGATCACCGTGAACATGTCTCCACGTGTCGACAAATTGTAGCCGCGTGACGACTGTTTCCAGAGCTGCGCAAGGTGAGTGACGCGGCAATTGATCCTGATGTCGCTGGGTGCAGTTGAAGTCTCCACCCATGACCCAGTGATCGTGTGGTCCCATAAAAAGGGGTGTAACTTCATTCGCGAAGAAGGCATTGCGTTCACGACGGTAGCTGGAGGCCGATGGCGCATAAATGTTGACAATGCGTACACCAAAGAGAGTAAGGGCCATACCTCTGCCGTTGGGGAGGTATAGGACATCTTCGGCAGGAAGACCTTCGCGTAAGATGATGGCAACACCACTACCGGTGTCCGAAGCGGGAGAAAGATGCGCCGTGAAGCCATGTGGTGGTGAAAAATCGGCGACATGCACTTCCTGAAAAAGCGCAATATCTGTCCGCATCATAAATCATATCGCGGAGCAGCGCTAGTTTGTGGGGCGCACGAATGGTCGCGAGGTTATTCGTTGCGACACGATAATGCTGGTGTTGGAGTCCCACAGGCACAGGTGGGGCTCCTTCTTCAGGAGCGAGAGGTCGTCGATCTTGCCGGTCCGCTGAAGAGGCTCCTATTGTGGAGAGTTTGCGGGCGCGGGCGCAACCGATGGGGCCGCCCCATCATCCGCACCGTCCACCCCAGTCCTTTCGATCTCCACGTCGTCTGCCCAGGAGACTGATACTGCGGTAGGGCATCGGCTGTGCACATCATCCACGTGGAGAGGAGACGTAGTTTTCGGCTCAGCGGATAGGCTCTCTTCAACGTCGACCTGTGGGGGCGACGGTGCCAGTAACGAGGGGTGTTCGTTGCCAGTGGTCGCCTGTGGCAGGACGTTCGCATCAGACTTTTGGTCATCAAAGAGCGGTTTGTCGTCCATCTTCGGGTCTGCATCCCTGGTGTCCATCGGTAGAATGGATTCATCAGTGGGTGTACGGCTCCGTTTCTTTCTCTTTCGTGTCGACCCTTGTTTTCGAACATGTCGTTCAGAGTCTGATTGCGGGTGGCTTTCGTCTGACTCCGGACCAGTCTGAAGGAAAGCAGATGTAGGTACCACTCCCGGATCAACGTCCATCTCAGCAGCATTTTCAGTCACAGTGCTGCGATGATTCGGCAGGTCAGGATCTGGCGTCTGTTGCACCTCAGGAATCTCAGTAGCGGTTGCATCTTCCTGATCAGACGACGTCAACGGAGCAGGAAAAAACTGTGTAGAGGAGCTACCTTCCTGGGCAACCTTGGCATATGTGACAGGGATCTGAGTGATCACCACTGGGGACGCTTCCTCGCCGACCGGCGTCTGGATCAGGCGGCGTCGCATGCAGGCAGATCTGACGTGGCCTTCTTGTCCACAACCCGCACATGTTCGGGGTTGGCCGTCGTACATGACAATGGCTCGCACCCCGCCAATTGTCCGGTATGATGGTATATGTTTTTTCAGTTCAATTTTGACCTGACGCACACCATTAAGGACATGGTAGGTCGTGAAGGTTTGCCACTTTTTCCTCTACGTAACCGATGACGTTCCCGTATGGTTGTAACGCAGAGACAGCTTCGTCCTTCGGCACTTCAAAAGGTAGTTCAAACACCCTAATCGTGCGTTGACCGTACTCTGCGAGTTCAAGTGTTACAGCTCCGACGTGACCATCAAACTATTTGAACTTAAGTCCATTGGTATGGCGGCGAATAACATCTTCACACACCTCGGTGCTTGTCATTTTAATATGAACGACACTACTCGTGATCGAAAAATGGATTCCGATAACGTGGTTAGGATCTAAACGAACTTCTTCACGTAGGAACGTTTCAACTTCATGTGCACGAGGTCGCGCATGTTCAGCTGGGAAGGAAACTTGAAGGGTGGCACGGCGGTAAGCGCTCGACATGTTGTTCACAGTGGACGGACACAAGCCTTAAGGCTACGACGCGGAAGTAAACAACGCCTGCAGCGGAGCATTGGTCGGCGCGCGGGGCCGTCCGCACGCTGCCACGGCGGAGAGCCGACTTATGCCATCTGAGCTACCGAAGCACGCCTCACGCCCGGTCCCCACAGCTTTACTTCTGCCAGTATCTCGTCTGCTACCTTCCAAACTTTACAGAAGCTCTCCTGCGAACCTTGCAGAATTAACAGTCCTGAAAGACAGGATACTCCCGAGACATGGCTTAGCCACAGCCTGGGGGATGTTTCCAGAATAAGATTTTCACTCTGCAGCGGAGAGCTTCTGTAAAGTTTGGAAGGTAGGAGACGAGATACTGGCAGAATTAAATCTGTGAGGACCGGGCGTGAGGCGTGCTTCGGTAGCTCAGATGGTAGAGCACTTGCCCGCGAAAGGCAAAGGTCCCGAATTCGAGTCTCGGTCGGGCACACAGTTTTAATCTGCCAGGAATTTTCAAATCCAGGTTCTGTTTACAGCATCATGATGGTCGCATACGTGTTTGGTGACATCGTGGTGAACGTACATTGGAAGCGTGTATTCGTCATCGCCACACTGTTGTATCATCCGGAGTGATGGTATGGGGTGCCATTGGTTACACGTCTCGGTCACCTCTTGTTCGCATTGACGGCACTTTGAACAGTGGACGTTACATTTCATATGTGTTACGACCCGTGGCTCTACCCTAATTTGATCCCCGCGAAACCCTACATTTCAGCAGGATAATGCACGACCGCACGTTGCAGATCCCGTAGGGGCCTTTCTGGATACGGAAAACGTTCGACTGCTGCCCTGGCCAGCACATTCTGCAGATCTCTCACCAACTGAAAACGTCTGGTCAATGGCGGCCGAGCAACTGGCTCGTCACAATACGCCAGTCACTACTATTGATGAACTGTGGTATCGTGTTGAAGCTGCATGGGCAGCTGTACCTGTACACGCCATCCAAGCTCTACTTCACTCAGTGCCCAGGCGTATCAAGGCCGTTATTTCTGCTAGAGGTGGTTGTTCTGGGTACTGATTTCTCAGGATCTATGCACCCAAATTGCGTGAAAATGTAATCACATGTCAGTTCCAGTATAATATATTTGTCCAATGAATACCCGTGTATCACCTGCATTTCTTCTTGGTGTAGCAATTTTAATGACCAGTAGTGTATTTCTAATTTCTATTTTAGCGAGGAAGAAAGAAACTTAAGTGTGTAGACCGCTACATACTGGATAGCTGTGTCTGCCGTTCACCTTTCGCACGGTTGCTCTGTCTGTGTGTGCAGCGCGCGCCCGTCCAAGCTGAGGGCGAAGCTGTGTATCGCGGCCATCTGGTGCGTGTCCGGAGCGCTGGCGGCGCCGATGGCGGCCGCGCTGCGCGTCGTCGTCGTCACGGAGACGCTAGGTGAGTCGGCCTGACCTCCACCTCCTGGTCGCACGGCGCAGCGCACACCCACTGTCACTCGACCATGCCTTCTAACGCTACTGCTTTCTCAGTGACTCTCACCTCCTATTTTCCTCTCCAAGCACTCAAACAAGTAAGCACGCAACACCGTGCGCCCGGGCCCACACACACACACACACACACACACACACACACACACACACACAAAATCCCTTGCACTCATACATCTCATCTGACGCTCGTAACATTTCTCCGAGAAACAGAAGTACACCTTCGAACAGCCAAGACCGCTATTTTACAGCATTTATTGTGATTATCGGTTTCAGCAAACTACGTTGCCATCATCAGATCTGTAAATCATCGATCAATATATTCAAGCACACTGGGATCAGAGGTAAAGGTGCGTAATACAATTTTACGTAGATATGGACTATACCATGGAAAATAACACTCCTTCTGTAGAACATTTCACTGAATCTTGGTCAAAGGCATATTCTACCACGTCATATCATAGAACGATATTTCATGAACATGAGAACAATAGTATATCAGCAAGTCAAGAATAAAACGACAATTACATAAAATAACGTAGATAATGCACTGATTATGCAAGCACATGTTCGCACATTAGCAGAAGACTGAGATTCTCAAATAAACATCACAGACGTTACAACCAGCCACCATTTAATAATGTTTTCATAATGCGGGGCGACAGTCATAATATATTTCTTTACAGTCAGTACCGCCATTAAACTGTTGTTTATTTACAGTGTTACATTTACACTTAAACAATCATGATATCGGCTTGAAAGTGCCATTCTCAAGTGTTTTAAGTGTTAAACATGGCCTAAGATGGCATATCGTCGTATTAAAATACACAATTAGACACATTGTCTAAGAGACGATATTTCTGGCAGAGCCTACAGCTTTGTTTCATCACTGAGTATACCACCTTGACTGAATGACAGTTATCTAAATGTCAAACACTTGAGAATGACACTTTGAAGCCGAAATCATGACTGTGTAATTATAAATGTAACACTGTCAGTAAACAACACACTAATGGCGGTAATGACTTAAAAGAAACCAGCCACCGGTTTGCACTGTGGTGTCATGACATTTTTATTGTTATTGTATTTGTTTTCATAATACGAACATGCAATATGACTGGCTTCACTACTCATGTATCAAACGATACATTGAAGGTACAGTGCTTCCTCTCATGTTTTAAAAAATGGTTCAAATGGCTTTGAACACTATGGGACTTAACTTCTGAGGTCATCAGTCCCCTAGAACTTAGAACTACTTAAACCTAACCAACCTAAGGACGTAACACACACACATGCTCGAGGCAGGATTCGAACCTGCGACCGTAGCGGTCACGCGGTTCCAGGCTGTAGCGCCTAGAACCGCTCGGCCACCATGGCCGGCTCTCATGTTTTAAAAGTCGTATTAAATTTTATATAAATTAATTTAAAATAATTATAACAAAATGAGTCCAACGTACCATGATTTGAATTGTTTATTGTGCGTCTACAGTGTAAGATCCTTGGACCAGTAGTTGACCTTTTACTGTGTATTATGGGACGTATTTTTGTAACTGCTACCACAGCGCCACCTGGTTGCTGATTGTCATGTCTTGGGAATCTCAGTCTTCTTTCTCCTAATGTACGAACATGAGCTTCTGTAATCGGTGCAGTGTCTGCGTCGTTTTATGTAATAGTTATTTTATGCTTGACTTGCTGATATACTGTTGTTGGAGTTCGGGCTGGGTTGTTTGGGGGAAGAGACCAAACTGCGAGGTCACCGGTCTCGTTGGATTAGGGAAGGACGGGGAAGGAAGTCGGCCGTGCCCTGTCAGAGGAACCATCCCGGCATTTGCCTGGAGCGATTTAGGGAAACAACGGAAACGTAAATCAGGATGGCTGGACGCGGGATTGAACATTCGGCTTCCCGAAAGCGAGTCCAGTGTGCTAACCACTGCGCCACCTCGCTCGGTATATTGTTCTCTTGTCCATGAAATATCGTTCTATGATATGACAAAGCATAATATACCTTTGATCAAGATTCAGTGAAATGTGCTGCAGAAGGAGTGTTATATTTTATGGTATAAGCCATCTTAATGTAAAATTATGTTACTCCCCTTTCCATCTGATCCCCGTGTTCTTGAATAAGTTGCACTATCCTTTACATATCTAATTATGACAATGTAGTTTGCTGAACCAATTATCACAATAAATGCTGTACAACAGCATTTTAGCTGTTTGAAGTTGTAATTCTGTTTCTATGTTAATCTAGATCGCCAGCTAACTTGATAGTGTCGAGCATGTACAATAACCGAGAAATATCGCATGATCGGATGTTCCAAAAACATTGACGTAAAGCAAACCAAAAGCAGACACGCTGGATCTGGACTTCAGACGTTCCTTTAAAAATAAAAATCTAGGGGTATTGCTCCAAAGTACTAGGTCGGTGCATAAGTTCATACCGGTTTTCCATAAGTTTACTAAACACAACAGATACACATAACAGAGATTTTAGTCATCAATAATATATTCACCTTCAATATTTAGAAGTCTGCCAACGCTGGGATAGCGTTTCGATTCTGCGTCTGTAGAAATTACGTGGTTTTTAGGCGAAGAACTCGTCGAGCCCTGTTTGGAGGGCATTTTAATCCGGAAAGGGAGTTGCTTGAAGCTTGTTCGATAGAGAGTCGAAAAGGTGAAAATCTGAGGGCGCAAGACCAGGTGAATAAGCTGGGGTGAAATGGCCTCCCTACTCAGCCCCTAGATAGTGTTTTTTGTCTATCTAGCAGGACGTTGGCGGGAGTTACGGTGGAGTAGCATCACTTCACACTGTCCTCCTCGTTGTTCTTGGAATGCGTATGTAAGACGTCCCAGTTTGTCAGTAAATGTCAGCAGTGGTGATTTAACCTCGGGGAAGCAATTTGTAGTACACCACACCGTCGCTGATCCACCAGAAGCTTAACATCATCTATCTACATGTACGTCGATACCTTGAAAGTCACACTTAAGTGCCTGGCAGAAGGTTCATCGAACGACCTTCACAATAATTCTCTATTACTGAACAGCGCTCAGAAAGAATGAACACTTATATCTTTCCGTGTAAGTTCTGATTCCCGTTATTTTATTATAAAATATTTTCGCATTCGGAGGAGAAAGTTGGTGATTCAGATTTCGTGAGAAGATTCTGCCGCAACTAAAAACGTCCTTGTTTTAATGGTGTCCAACCCAAATCCTGTATCATATCCGTGACACTCTCTCCCCTGTTTCGCAATTATACAAAACACGCTGGTCTTCTTTGAACTTTCTCGGTGTACTCCGTTAATCGTATCTGTTAAGGATCCCAGACCACGCAACAGTACCCCGAAAGAGGACGGACAAGCGTCTTATTGACACTCGTTTTATTAGATCTGTTACATTTCCTATGTGTTCGGCCAATAAAACGCAGTCTTTGATTTACCGACGACATTTTCTATGTGTTCTTTCCAGTTTAAATTGTTCGTAATTATAATTCTAAGGTATTTAGTGGAATTTACGGCCTTTATATTAGACTGATTTACCATGTAAACAAAGTTTAACGGATTCCATTTAGCACTAATGTGGATAACCTCACACTTTTCATTATTTAGGGGCAGTTGCTAACTTTCCTACCATTCGGATACCTTTTTCTAAACCATTTGGCAATTTTTTTTACCTGATGAATTTACTAGGTAGCATCATCTGCAAACAACGTAAGACGGTTGCTCAGATTGCCTCCTAAATCGTTTATATAGGCAAGGAACAGCAGAGGGGCAATAACGCTGCCTAGGGGGACGCCAGAAATCACTTCTGTTTTACTCGATGACTTTTCATCAGTTACTACGAAATGTCGCCTCTCTGACAAGAAATCACAAATCCGGTCAAATAACTGAGACGACATTCCATAAGCACGGAATTTCAATACAAGCCGCTTGTGTTGTACGGTGCCGAAAGCCTCTTGGAAATCTAGAAATACGTAATAACTTTGAATTCCCTTATCAATAGCACTGAACACTTCGGGTGCTTGAAGAGCTAGTTGTGTTTCGCAAGAACAGTGTTTTTTAAATCCGCGTTACTGCGCGTCAATAGGCCGTTCTCTTCGAGTTAATTCATAGCTCTTGCTGCATATCGACGTCACGGTCTCTATGGGAGCTATACGTAGAGTCTGGTATTATGTTCCTACCTTAATTATATGGGCTTGTAATTTAGTGGATTACTCCAACTACCTTTCTTGAATGTTGGTGTGACCTGTGCAACTTTCCAGTCTTTTCGTACGAATATTTCGTCGATCGAGCGATCGTATAATATCGTTAAGTATGGAGCTACTGCATCAGCGTAATCTGAAAGGAACCTAATTGGTATACAGTCTGGACAAGAATACTTGCTTTTATGAAGTGATTTAAGTTATTCACTGCCTCGGGGATATCTACTTCTAAGTTACTCACGTTGGCAGCTGTTATTAGTTCGAATTCTGGAATATTTACTTCGTCTTCTTTGGTGAAGGAATTCCGAAAGGCTGTGTTGAATAATACTGCTTCCGCAGCACTGTAGTTGATAGTATTTCCATTGCTATCGCGCAGAGAAGGTATTGTCTTTTATGAAAGAGCTAAGGTTTTTGTACGGGGAATTGCTGCTTTGTTTGGGTTCAACCACCACTTTATTTTGCTTATGTCAGCACAAAGAAACCCTTTCTCGTTACCAGTAACAACACAGGATAGGAACGTTTGGCGATGTTCACGAGCTAATTGGTGACGTGCAAGCAGGGATGCATACCAGGTATATGGCCACCCGCTGATATTTTTGTGATTTTGGCTTAGAGCATGAACTACCCATACACATGAGTCATTGCACGAAAATGTCACACGATGGTGAAATGACCGCAGTTCATTACACATCTCAGTTCTCGAGTATACTGACGTGGATAATTGTGGCTTAATGCGTTTACACGATCTTCATCATACCACGAAGGTCTTTCTGAACGTGGAGAGCTACACTCCTGGAAATGGAAAAAAAGAACACATTGACACCGGTGTGTCAGACCCACCATACTTGCTCCGGACACTGCGAGAGGGCTGTACAAGCAATGATCACACGCACGGCACAGCGGACACACCAGGAACCGCGGTGTTGGCCGTCGAATGGCGCTAGCTGCGCAGCATTTGTGCACCGCCGCCGTCAGTGTCAGCCAGTTTGCCGTGGCATACGGAGCTCCATCGCAGTCTTTAACACTGGTAGCATGCCGCGACAGCGTGGACGTGAACCGTATGTGCAGTTGACGGACTTTGAGCGAGGGCGGATAGTGGGCATGCGGGAGGCCCGGTGGACGTACCGCCGAATTGCTCAACACGTGGGGCGTGAGGTCTCCACAGTACATCGATGTTGTCGCTAGTGGTCGGCGGAAGGTGCACGTGCCCGTCGACCTGGGACCGGACCGCAGCGACGCACGGATGCACGCCAAGACCGTAGGATCCTACGCAGTGCCGTAGGGGACCGCACCGCCACTTCCCAGCAAATTAGGGACACTGTTGCTCCTGGGGTATCGGCGAGGACCATTCGCAACCGTCTCCATGAAGCTGGGCTACGGTCCCGCACACCGTTAGGCCGTCTTCCGCTCACGCCCCAACATCGTGCAGCCCGCCTCCAGTGGTGTCGCGACAGGCGTGAATGGAGGGACGAATGGAGACGTGTCATCTTCAGCGATGAGAGTCGCTTCTGCCTTGGTGCCAATGATGGTCGTATGCGTGTTTGGCGCCGTGCAGGTGAGCGCCACAATCAGGACTGCATACGACCGAGGCACACAGGGCCAACACCCGGCATCATGGTGTGGGGAGCGATCTCCTACACTGGCCGTACACCACTGGTGATCGTCGAGGGGACACTGAATAGTGCACGGTACATCCAAACCGTCATCGAACCCATCGTTCTATCATTCCTAGACCGGCAAGGGAACTTGCTGTTCCAACAGGACAATGCACGTCCGCATGTATCCCGTGCCACCCAACGTGCTCTAGAAGGTGTAAGTCAACTACCCTGGCCAGCAAGATCTCCGGATCTGTCCCCCATTGAGCATGTTTGGGACTGGATGAAGCGTCGTCTCACGCGGTCTGCACGTCCAGCACGAACGCTGGTCCAACTGAGGCGCCAGGTGGAAATGGCATGGCAAGCCGTTCCACAGGACTACATCCAGCATCTCTACGATCGTCGCCATGTGAGAATAGAAGCCTGCATTGCTGCGAAAGGTGGATATACACTGTACTAGTGCCGACATTGTGCATGTTCTGTTGCCTGTGTCGATGTGCCTGTGGTTCTGTCAGTGTGATCATGTGATGTATCTGACCCCAGGAATGTGTCAATAAAGTTTCCCCTTCCTGGGACAATGAATTCACGGTGTTCTTATTTCAATTTCCAGGAGTGTATTAATGTCAAAATGATCCTGCTTAAAACGAGAAAACCATTTTCTTGCCGTGCTTTGTGCAATAACATTATCCCCATGCACGGCACAAACGTTTATGGCTGTCTCCGCTGCTGTCATCCCTCTACTGAAATCAAATCTTCGGATTTCCCCACTTGATACTCCATATTGTAGCCTCCACAGCTCCACTCATTATATCCTGATGAAAAAAATGACAATATGTAAACTCAAATAGCAACAGTGAACCAAAAATTAAAAAAATGACAGTCGATGAATAAACACACAGTAACCGGAATACCAAGATGCAAAACAAAAACCATTCGAACTAATGCAGTAATGTAATAATTCTCGCATCACTACAAAAACAAGTGCTATAGATATGAGTGTCAGTGGTGTTGAGAAACAACTGAAATCGCAAAAATTGAACAGAACTCCAGAACCCGATGGAACCCCTATCAGATTCTACGCTAAATTTGCCGCTGTTTTACGCCTCAAACAAAAGACCGTATGCCCTAGTTGGAAGAAAGCACAGGTCCCAACTGTTTACAAGAAGCCTAGCAGAAGTGGTCCACGAAACCACCGTCCAATATCATCGACATCCATTTTGTGGCAGAATCTTAGAACGAATTCTGAGCTCTAATGTAATGTGGTATCTCGAACACAGTGGCCTCCTCCATGCCAACCAACATGGATTCCGAAAACACGATTCACGTGGAACGGAACTGGCACTTTTCTCGCTCGGAATCTTGAAAACCATGGAGCTCGGCAGTCGGGTAGATGCATTGTATCTAGATTTCCGTAAAGAAAGTCTCGCACCAAATTTGTAAACTGATTAACGATTTTTGTTATGGAGGACGCACCATCTTTACTTGGATGCAGAACAGTCGACAAATGTGGAAGTAACTTCTGGCATGTCCCACGGAAGTGTGTTGAGAGACTTGCTGTTCTTGTTGTATATTAATTACCTTTCACTCAATATAAGTAGTGATTTTCGACATTTCGCAGATGATGCCTTTATCTGTCCGAAACAAACCGCACAAATATCCAGTCAGATTTTGATAAGATTTCAAAGCGGTTCGAAGATTCGTAATTTACTTTAAATGTTAAAAAATGTAAAACTGTGTACTTCACAAAACGAAAAACGTGTTATACTACGGCTACAGTATCAATGACCCACATTTGTAATATGTCAGCTACTACAAATAGTGCGCTTAATAATTTGTAGGGTTTTGAAATAGAACGATCGCACAGATTCAGCCGTAAGTGGAGCATGTAGCTGACCGATTAATTGGTAGAATATTAGGAAAGGGCAATCAGTCTACAAAGGGAATTACTTACAAATCACTCGCGCGACTCATCCTAGAATATTGCTCAAGTGCGTGTGTTACGTGCCAAATAGAACTAATAGGGCATGTTGAACACATAGAGAGAAGGGCAGCACGAATGGTCACGGATTTGTTTGATGTTCAAAAAATGTTGAAATGCGTATGAAATCTTATGGAACTTAACTGCTAAGGTCATCAGTCCCTAAGCTTACACACTACTTAACCTAAATTATCCTAAGGACAAACACACACACCCATGCCCGAGGGAGGACTCGAACCTCCGCCGGGACCCGACACACTGTCCATGTCTGCAGCGCCTTAGACCACTCGGGATTTGTTTGACCTATGGGATAGTGTCAGAGAGATGATGAAGAACTAACAGACTGTTGAAGATAGTCGTAACTATTCCGAGAAAGCCTACTTACAAAGTTCCGAGAGCCGGCTTTAAATGAAGACTCTAGGAACATACAACCACACTCTACGTGTCTCTCCGGTAGAGATAGTAACGGCAAGATTAGATTAGTTACAATGCCCTCAGAGGTATTTAAACAACCAGTTTCCACCCTCCATACTTGACTGGATCGGGAAGAAGCCCTAAAAGTTATTAGAATGGGAAGGGGGCTCTACCACGCACGTCACACATCTTTGCAGAATATGAATGCAGATGTAGTTGTAGATTTATGCCTTAATGCATTTTGGCTAACTATGGCTTTGTGATGTTAATGTTATATGCTAAGTGTATGCATGATTAGTGTAGATGATTACATATAGTGAGTGATGTTTTGCTTGAGGTATCCACGCCCAAGTGGGGCGACGAAATCCAGACCCAATACGTACTGTATGCCTCTTGAATAACACCAACAGGAAATTTGGGCTTAACATTTTCACCTGAATGAGGGTAAACAATTCATAATGACATATCTCGTCATTCCCATGGATACTTTTGAAAGAACTGGGATTACCCGAGGTCTTTGGCCTGCAATTTTAAGATCTGGAGCTGCAACCCACCGTTTCTTTTTTCTTTCCCATGCCATATCTTTGTGATGAAGGTACTCTCCACCATTAGGAATTGTTGTGTGAAATCTTATTGGACTTAACTCCTAAGGTCATCAGCCCCTAAGCTTACACACTACTTAACCTAAATTACCCTAAGGACAAACACACACATCCATGCCCAAGGGAGGACTCGAACCTCCGCCGGGACTAGCCGCACCACCATTAGGACTGGAAGAGGCTACCTACAGGTCCAGCGTCACCACTCCATCTTTCTACTTTCTCAGTGCCTGTGCGGTTCGTTCAGTGATGTATGAATAACAGTAGGACGTGAGATACAGTGGTTCATTTCTTCAGTACAAACACAAAAGAATAAATACATTTTTACATTACACTCTCTAGCACCAGCATTTTTCAGTAAAATCTTAAGTAAAATGGTCTTTGCACGATCCATTTCATTGTGACCTTACCGTGAAACACTCTTCATTGGGGGTGCAAGAGCTGTCGACTATAATCAGCTTCACATTCTTTAGTAAAATTCAAATACGGTAATACGGTAAAACAAAACTTCGTCATGAATTACAAAACTTCTCATAACTGATACATTACAGTTTTTAGTGTTTATAAAACTTCAAACTAAATGTTTACATGTGACAGAAGAGTGGAGAAATGGTATCAATGCTATTGCAAACGATAAGGAATATGAAATATTTCCTGTTAAATTTATTCTTAATAATTGATTGTACTCTGTTCGAACATTATGAAATACATCGAGGAAAACGATTTATTGACATATAGCGTGGATTCCGGAAATACTCCTGTCGTGATTGACAACTGGCCCTTTATTCACACGAAGTAATGAGCCCTATCGACAAGGGACCTCAGTTTGATTCCATCTTCCTAGATTTCCAGAGCGCTTTTGAGACCGTTCCTCAGAGGCCAATTCTAATCAACTGCGTTCCTATGTAGTATCGTCTCAAGTGTGTGGCTGGATTCGTGATTTCCTTTTAGGAGGGCCACAGTTCGTTGTACTTCACGGAAAGTTATGAGTAAAACAAAAGTGATATCAGGCGTTCCCCACGGAAGTGTTGTAGGACCTTTGCTGTTTCTAATCTATATAAACGCTTCGGGAGACAATGCGAACAGTCCTCAGACTATTTACAGATGACGATTTCGTTAACTGTCTTGTCAAATAATGAGAAGGTTGTTATAAGTTAAAAACAGATTTAGACAAGATATCTTTATGGTGGCAGTTGACCCTGAACAGTAAAAGGTGTGAGGTCCTCCGCATCCGTTACATTTCGGTTACACGATAAATAAAACAAATCTGAAGGTTATCGAGTCAACTAAATATATAGGGATTAATTACAAAAAGCTTAAATTGGAACGTTCACAAAGAAAATCTTGTGGGAAAGGCAAACCAAAGATTGCGTTTTATTGGCAGAACACTTAGAAGTTGCAACAGGTCGACTAAAGAGATTGCTACGCTGTTTTTGTTCATCTTCTGCTAGAGTATAGCTGTGCGGTATGGGATTCTTACCAGTTACAATTGATGGAAGATAAATGATCACCATATGAAAGTAAGACAAATCTGAGCCTGCATGGACAGATTTATGTTTTCGTTTTCGCGCATGTTGTTAGAGGGTGAAATGGTAGAGAAATAGCTGAAGTTGGTTAGGTGAACCCGCTGCCAGGCACTTGATTGTGAATTGCAGAGTAGTCATATAGATGCAGGTGTAGAACAGCGTAGGTGGGGAAGCTCCTGGAAGGAGATAACATTCAGCAAACCGACTGGCCAGCCCGATCTCCCATTTAAATCCCATCGAGCACGTGTGGGATGCGTTAGTGGGTCGTATTGCAGCACGTCCATATACACTGTAGTGTAAAAATATAAAAAGTTATATGTAAAAAATATACGGCAGTCTGCCAATGTAATCGTATTCTTAATGACTCAATAGTAGCGGTTGAAAACACCTCTCTGAAAATGACTCACAAGAATGTTCTTAGTAATGCAGTATCTTTCAAGTTAGCCCGACACAGATCAGTAATTAATAAACTATCTCAGTTCTCAGGGTAGTTACGTAATCGTAGATAGTTAATTGTCGTTTCCTTCGTAACGCAACTCCACAGATATTATTCCAGGCTCGTGAGAAGTTGTGTGCTTATTGCACCAGAGAATATTTCACAAGTCTGTTCGACGTAAACTACTGCAATACGTAACTTAATATCGTGGTTTCACCTTGATACCCCCAATATAAGATAACAAGAGAAGCATCTACAAATGAAATCCTATAATGGAACGGAAATGGAATCCTGTGACCCGACCTTTTCTGCCTGAGATGTTATCTCATGATAGAAAGAAAAGCTGTAAGTAAAAATTGTTAAATTATTATCAGCGGCCGCCGGGCTGGTAGGATCTGAAAGAAAGTTAATTGTCCTAACCGACGGCACGTCTCGTAGATCAGCTAAAAGAAAAATGTTAAAGTTTTTCTAAGATGGCGCCTATCAATGAAATTTCTTTGTTAAGGCCCATATATACAATGGACAAAACATGTATCAGATTACAAATTCACTGACCGCATACACAAATTCTTTTGAAAAAGTAACGATTATATTTTTCTGGTGCTGGCCGGAGTGGCCGAGCGGTTCTAGGCGCTACAGTCTGGAACCGCGCAACCGCTACGGTCGCAGGTTCGAATCCTACCTCAGGCATGGACGTGTGTCATGTCCTTAGGTTAGTTAGGTTTAAGTAGTTCTAAGTCTAGAGCACTGATAAAAAAAATGTCGTGTGACGAGGGCTTCCCGTCGGGTAGACCGCTCGCCTCGTACGAGTCTTTCGATTTCACGCCACTTTGGCGACTTGCGCGTCGATGGGGATGAAGTGATGATGGTTAGGACAACACAACACCCAATCTCTGAGCGGAGAAAATCTCTGAACTTAGGGTTGACAGTCTGTCGCGCTGACCACTCAGCTACCGGGGGCGGACTAGGGGATTGATGGCCTCAGATGTTACGTCCCATAGTGCTCAGAGCCATTTGAACCATTTTTCTGGTTTTAAGTACAACTTACATTATTAGCTGGTACAGAAAGATGAGCTTTATACAACAACGTCCTCTTTGGTCCGAACCCAAGCAGATGTAGTTGTTGTGGTCTTCAGTGCTGAAACTGGTTTGATGCAGCTCTCCATGCTAATCTATCCTGTGCAAGTTCATTCATCTCCCTGTACCTACTGCAACCTACATCCTTCTGAATCTGCTTACTGTATTCATCTCTTGGTCTCCCTCTACGATTTTTACCCCCCACGCTGCCCTCCAATGCTAAATTTGTGATCCCTTGATGCCTCAGGACATGTCCTACCAACCGATCCCTTCTTCTAGTCAAGTTGTGCCACAAACTTCTCTCCTCCCCAATCCTATTGAATACCTCCTCATTAGTTACGTGATCTACCCACCTAATCTTCAACATTCTTCTGTAGCACCACATTTCGAAAGCTTCTATTCTCTTCTTGTCCAAACTATTTATTGTCCATGTTTCACTTCCATACATGACTACACTACATACAAATACTTTCAAAAACGACTTCCTGACACTTAAATCTATATTCGATGTTAACAAATTTCTCTTCTTCAGAAACGCTTTCCTTGCCATTGCCAGTCTACATTTTATATCCTCTCTACTTCGACAATCATCAGTTATTTTGCTCCCCAAATAGCAAAACTCCTTTACTACTTTACGTGTCTCATTTCCTAATCTAATTCCCTCAGCATCACCCGACTTAATTCGACTACATTCCATTATCCTTGTTTTGCTTTTGTTGATGTTCATCTTA
Source organism: Schistocerca nitens (assembly GCF_023898315.1). Lineage (NCBI taxonomy): Eukaryota > Metazoa > Arthropoda > Insecta > Orthoptera > Acrididae > Schistocerca > Schistocerca nitens. The sequence continues at coordinate 180,030,212 of NC_064622.1, read as the reverse complement.
TATCCTCCTTTCAAGACACTGTCCATTCCATTCAACTGCTCTTCCAAGCCCTTTGCTGTCTCTGACAGAATTACAATGTCATCGACAAACCTCAAAATTTTTATTTCTTCTCCATGGATTTTAATACCTACTCCAAATTTTTCTTTTGTTTTCTTTACTGCTTGCTCAGTATACAGATTGAATAACATCGGGGAGAGGCTAGAACCCTGTCTCACTCCCTTCCCAACCACTGCTTCCCTTTCATGCCCCTCGACTCTTATAACTGCCATCTGGTTTCTGTACAAATTGTAAATAGCCTTTCGCTCCCTGTATTTTACCCCTGCCACCTTTAGAATTTGAAAGAGAGTATTCCAGTCAACATTGTCAAAATCTTTCTGTACGTCTACAAATGCTAGAAACGTAGGTTTGCCTTTTCTTAATCTTTCTTCTAAGGTAAGTCGTAAGGTCAGTATTGCCTCACGTGTTCCAACATTTCTACGGAATCCAAACTGATCTTCCCCGAGGTCGGCTTCTACCAGTTTTTCCATTCGTCTGTAAATAATCCGTGTTAGTATTTTGCAGCTGTGACTTATTAAACTGATAGTTCGGTAATTTTAACATCTGTCAACACCTGCTTTCTTTGGGATTGGAATTATTATATTCTTTTCCCAAGCAGATAAGATAAGCGAATGACAAAGGAAAGATTGTTCATGCATAGAAGCGCAAGAGTCCATGGAATGACATGTCCATTGTAGTTCTATCTGTTTTCCTTGACGTAACTTGTCGGTTCTTTATGAAATGTATCGTGATATTTAGTTTACATTTCTTTTTAAACCGAAGACCACCCAGGAGACACAGTACAACACCAATGACCATCCAGCGGTTTTCAATAGCCCTGGCTGAGGAATAGAACTTTATACCACAAGAACTACTCACTAATCTTGTGACCAGAGAGGCAGCACGTACAGAGCATGCACAGCCATCCCTGGTGATCGCACAACATATTAAAAACGATATTCCGCCTTTTGTAATGTCCAGGGGACCTTCGTAAATCGCAGTGTGTAGTTATTGTCTTTGAATAAAAGTGTCATTTCTATTCGCCTCATTGTGTATTTCTTTGAATTACCTTTTTGACTATACTGCAGCAGTTCTATGTATGGTCCAAGTTTAATTCAACTATGTTACTCGGCAGTGACACATCATGCGAAACTTATTTTACTCTCGTCCTTAAGTTTTGCACATCCGTGTACAAGGGGTGCCCAGAAAGTAAGTTCCGATCGGTCGCGAAATGGAAACGACTATGAAAATGCGATAAAACTTTCCACAGATGTGTTTGGCAGTGTCTCTAATATGACCCTAGATAGCATCACGTCGCTCTTCTCATTTCTGACCTCACAGTGAGCGCGTCAAGATGTCTAGAAAATAGTGTCTCCTGCTAAGTACGAGGGCCTGGTGAGAAATTTCGCCTGAAGCTATGCAGCCAACATTACAAAACTGTCGTGCGGTTTCTTCTTCAAGACAATTCTCAGCTGCATCCTGCAGGGGCAATGAAGATGCTCCTGCATCGTTTTCAATTGGAAATGTTTGATTACCCACAATACAAAAATGTCTCTGACCACTATGGGACTTAACATCTTAGGTCATCAGTCCCCTAGAGCTTAGAACTACTTAAACCCAACTAACCTAAGGACATCACACACATCCATGCCCGATGCAGGATTCGAACCTGCGACCGTAGAGGTCGTTCGGTTCCAGACTGAAGCACCTAGAACCGGTCGGTCACACCGGCCGGCTTACCCACAATACAGCCCGTAATTGTCTCCCTCTGAGTTTCATCTCTGCTCATATGAACAGCTGGCTATGAAGACAACATTTTTTGTCTGAGCTGTAGGCCAGCGTAGAGAATTGGCGGAAAGCACTGGCGGCTGCCTTCTGTGATGAGGGTATTAGACAGTTGGTACAACACTACGACAAATGTCTAAGTCAGAACGGCGTCTACGTAGAGAAGTAGCTGGAAGGTGCAGCTAACTGTAAGAAATAAAACATTTCTGATTTTCACTATGGTTTCCATTTCGTGATTAATTGGAACTTACTTTCTCGACAGCCCTCGTAGGTACGGAACCAAAAAGAGGGATCTTGCCGTTTCAGTCCTCGTCAGACACACAGTTTTAACCTCATCAGAAAGTTTCAAAGTAGCGCGCACTCCGCCTGAGTGATGGGTTGCTCTAGCACAGAGCGACCACGGTGATGGGCGGACGTGAAGCGACGGCTCCCGTGCGCAGGTGAGCGCGTGGTGACGAAGCCGTTCTGCATCAACGTGCACCTGTCCAACGAGGCGATGATGTCGTACCGCATGGTGCTGTTCCTGGTGCAGTACCTGACGCCGCTGTGCATCATCTCGTACGTGTACGCGCGCATGGCGCTGCGCCTCTGGGGCTCCAAGGCGCCGGGCAACGCACAGGACACCCGAGACGCCACGCTCATGAAGAACAAGAAGCGGGTGAGTACCGGCGCTGCTGCGCGTACTGCGTCGTAGCAAAACGCGTAACGCATCCCAAACACCACGCATTTGTTTCACGTAAGCAAGCAATCATAGTTCTAGCTTACTAGGCTACTATGAAAATTTCCACGACAGTGTAACACTGTACCATTTAAATCACAAATATATTTATCTATTCTAAACATCAAGTACTTTGTCAAATGATTTTCCAGTGAACAGATTCTATCCCTAGATTACCGAACAGGATGTCTGTAACATGAAACATAAGCTATATCATTCAACATGGTTGAAAACACTGTACCAATTGGTAAACTTAGACGATTTGGCATTTGAACGAAACATTTAAAAATTACTTCAAAGGGTTATAGTAGTGGACTGGTCTGACTCACCCACACTGGACGGACCTTATTCTGGGCATTTATTCGCAAGGAATGTTCTCACAAAACAGTTGCTTAAATATCACATACATTAACACACTACCTCGATAAAAGAAATCTTCAAAATTTACTTAAGATAAGAAAATACAGTTTTTCGTTAAAACTTTTCAATTCTTCTAAAAGGAACAAATGAAGTCAAGGATAACCCATAATAAAATGCTCAGTCTGTTCAAAGCAGCAAGTTCAGTTCAATATTAATATCTCTCCGACTTAACCAAAAGGTAAAACATTAAAATGTATCTCAGAATTTCTTCGTTAAACGAACAATTATACTGTGGGGACAGAAGTCATGGGATAGAGATACGCACATATATTGATCGCAGTATAGTAGTAATTATGATACGACATTGCTTTGACGGATGTGTTATTTGTATACAGGTGATTCATATACAAACCCTTGCGGCGTGATTGTGGCCGCACGATTTGAATTAACAGACTTTCAACGCCGTATGGTAGTTGAAGCAAAACGCATGGGACATTAGAGTTCGGAAGTAGTAAGCGAATTCAGTATTCTGAGATCCAAAATGTCAAGAGTGTGACAAGAATAGCAAATTTGAGGCATTTCCCCGCACCGCGGTCAACGCAGTAGACGACGACCGAGAACGGCGGAATTTGCGGAAAGTTGTCAGTGTTAACAGGCAAGAAACACTACATGAAAGAAGAGCAGGAAATAGTGTGGGACGTATGACGAACGTACCCGTTAGGAGAGTGCTACTAAATCTGGCGTTAATGGCCTTTGCTAACAGCACGACATCGCATGCAGCGCCTGTTCTAAGATCGTGACCATTTGGGCTGGACTATAGACGACAGGAAAACAGTGGCCTGGTCAGACGAGTCCCGATTTCAGTTGGTAAGAGTTGATGGTAGGATTCAAGTGTGTCGTAGATCCCACGAAGCCATGGGCTCACGTTGCACTGTGCGAGCTTGTTGTGGCTCCATAATGGTGTGGGCGGCCCGCCCGGTTAGCCGTGCGATCTAATTCACTGCTTTCCGGGTGAGAAGGCGTGCCAGTCCCCGGCACGATTCCACCCCGGCAGATTAGTGTCCAGGAACGGTGTGCCGACCAGTCTGTGGATGGTTGTTAAGGCAGATGTCGATCTGCCTCAACGAATACGGTCTGGTTCCCCTTATTCCGCCTCAATTACACGAAGTCGGCGATTGCTGCGCACATACTTTCTCCACGTACGCTTACACCATAATTACTCTACCACCACACATTGGGGTTACTACACTCGTCTGGTGTGGGACGTTCCCGAAAGGGGGGGGGGGCACTGAGGGGGGAGGGGGCGAACCGCACAATAATCCTGGGTTGGGTGTGGGGCGGCGGTGAAGTGAGTGGACTGCTGTAGCCTGTTGTGGGGTTGTGTACCACGGCGGGCTACGTCGGAGACGAAGCGTCTCCGTCGTTTATAGGTCCCCAGTTCACTGCAATACAATACAGTACAGTGGTGTGGGCTCTGGTTACATGGAATGTACTGGGTCCTCTGGTCCAACGGAACCGATCATTAACCGGAAATGCTTATGTTCGGCTACTTGGAGACCATTTTCAGCCATTCATGGACTTCATGATCGCAGGCAATGATGGAACATTTATGGATGACACACACGCCCGGTCACGGGGCCGCAATTGTTCGCGATTGGTATGAAGAACATTCTGGAAAGTTCTAGAGAGTGATTTGTCCAGCCACATCGTCTGACATGAGTCCCATTATACATTTAAGGGACATAATCGAGAACTCCATTTGTGCACGAAACAGTGCAGCAGCAACACTTTCGCAACTATGGACGGCTATAGAAGCAGCATGGCTCACTATGTCTGCAGGGACTTCTAACGACTTGTTTAGTTGACGCCACATCGACTATCTGCAGTATGTCGAGCAAAAGGAGATCAAATACTACACTCCTGGAAATTGAAATAAGAACACCGTGAATTCATTGTCCCAGGAAGGGGAAACTTTATTGACACATTCCTGGGGTCAGATACATCACATGATCACACTGACAGAACCACAGGCACATCGACACAGGCAACAGAACATGCACAATGTCGGCACTAGTACAGTGTATATCCACCTTTCGCAGCAATGCAGGCTGCTATTCTCCCATGGAGACGATCGTAGAGATGCTGGATGTAGTCCTGTGGAACGGCTTGCCATGCCATTTCCACCTGGCGCCACAGGTGGACCAGCATTCGTGCTGGACGTGCAGACCGCGTGAGACGACGCTTCATCCAGTCCCAAACATGCTCAATGGGGGACAGATCCGGAGATCTTGCTGGCCAGGGTAGTTGACTTACACCTTCTAGAGCACGTTGGGTGGCACGGGATACATGCGGACGTGCATTGTCCTGTTGGAACAGCAAGTTCCCTTGCCGGTCTAGGAATGGTAGAACGATGGGTTCGATGACGGTTTGGATGTACCGTGCACTATTCAGTGTCCCCTCGACGATCACCAGTGGTGTACGGCCAGTGTAGGAGATCGCTCCCCACACCATGATGCCGGGTGTTGGCCCTGTGTGCCTCGGTCGTATGCAGTCCTGATTGTGGCGCTCACCTGCACGGCGCCAAACACGCATACGACCATCATTGGCACCAAGGCAGAAGCGACTCTCATCGCTGAAGACGACATGTCTCCATTCGTCCCTCCATTCACGCCTGTCGCGACACCACTGGAGGCGGGCTGCACGATGTTGGGGCGTGAGCGGAAGACGGCCTAACGGTGTGCGGGACCGTAGCCCAGCTTCATGGAGACGGTTGCGAATGGTCCTCGCCGATACCCCAGGAGCAACAGTGTCCCTAATTTGCTGGGAAGTGGCGGTGCGGTCCCCTACGGCACTGCGTAGGATCCTACGGTCTTGGCGTGCATCCGTGCGTCGCTGCAGTCCGGTCCCAGGTCGACGGGCACGTGCACCTTCCGCCGACCACTGGCGACAACATCGATGTACTGTGGAGACCTCACGCCCCACGTGTTGAGCAATTCGGCGGTACGTCCACCCGGCCTCCCGCATGCCCACTATACGCCCTCGCTCAAAGTCCGTCAACTGCACATACGGTTCACGTCCACGCTGTCGCGGCATGCTACCAGTGTTAAAGACTGCGATGGAGCTCCGTATGCCACGGCAAACTGGCTGACACTGACGGCGGCGGTGCACAAATGTTGCGCAGCTAGCGCCATTCGACGGCCAACACCGCGGTTCCTGGTGTGTCCGCTGTGCCGTGCGTGTGATCATTGCTTGTACAGCCCTCTCGCAGTGTCCGGAGCAAGTATGGTGGGTCTGACACACCGGTGTCAATGTGTTCTTTTTTCCATTTCCAGGAGTGTATATTAGGAGGTACCCCATGTCTTAAGTTAGCACACTGTAGCTTAACCTCAGTTTTTCTTGAACTAGCGGACTAGTTTTGATTTGATAGCTTTGTCAAAGTAAATATCGCAGAATAACAAGGACTGTTCGAAGGGCTGTCCTCGTGTAACGAAACAATTCAGCTGCAGTCAAATACAAGCAAGCAACCAAATTTGTCACACATCGCGAAATAGTGTCATCCTTGAAATAAGTATCATAGGGAAGTACTTAGACTTACAAATCAGTAGCAGTAAATTACTCCCACTCTCGTGGCTGCCGTCAGTTTCAAAGAGGCGATGCGGTACCCTCAGGCAGAGGACGCCTTGTTTCCGATTTCGACATTTGATGTCCGCAACACAAATACAGTTGGAGCCGGCTTCCTTTCCCACAAATATAGCCATTCAGAGGATTCCCCCAATTTAAGAGCGCAGTAACGATACAGTACCTTATTTCTCACTGCATCAAACTCTCTACGTCGGCCACTCGCTCTAGACGGTAGCAGTTACTGTCTGCACATGCTACTCACGACAACAAGACTTCACCCGGCCTACCCCGGCCTCTGTTGTCAGTTCTTAGCGGCTTCCTCCGGTCCACGCCAACAGTGGTCGTTGATGCCCTCGTACGCTCCCGGAACGAATCGACTGCCCATCACTTCGTTTCTCTCTCTAGACCCGCACCGCTCTGGTTATGCGGTGCCCAGAAGGTGGCCTCTCCCGTCAGATGGCGCGGAACCGGCTATCTAACTGCCGATCGGTCGCAAGGTGAATACCAAATGTACAGGCAATCGGTACACACTGAAGCAAAAACTGCAGGCAGCCACACTTTTTCTCGCCATACCTAGTTTTCTCCTGGGCTATCGTCGGAACGAAGCCAGTATTTCTCGTACAAACTGTACATTTTTCTCCTGTAATATAACAGAATATTCATGATACAAAAGGTTTCAGTTATACAGTGACGGCAAAAAATTCGCAACACCAAAAAATAATTAATGTAAAGTAATGAAATTTCGGAAATACATTTCCCTACGTAAAATATTTAACTAACGCAGATTGTAAAATCGTAGGTTAATGTAAACGCGAGACAAGCCATTTCAAACGTGAAATGATGGCACGTTAATAACCGGTGTAACCACCAGACTTTTTAATGCAAGAAGACAAACGTGTATGCATTGTGTTGTATAGGTGCCGGATGTCAGTTTGTGGGGTGGAGTTCTATGCGTGTTGTATTTGGTCGCCCAATACAGGGACGCTGGAGTTGTCGTCCGATGATTTCCCACATCTTCTCGATTGGAGACAATCTGGTGATCAAGTAGGCGAAGGCAACATTGTAATACACTGTAGAACATGTTGGGTTACAACAGCGGCATGTGACCGAGCGATATCCTGTTGGAAAACAGTCCCTGGAATGCTATTCGTGAATGGCAGGGAAACTGGTTGAATCACCAGATCGACACGCAAACTTCCAGTCAGGGTGCTCCTGCTGTCGTGTGAAATTATACCAAAGACCACATCTCCAGGTATAGGTCCAGTGAGTCTAGCACGCAACAGGTTGGTTGTAGGCCCTCAACTGGCCTCCTTTTAACCAACACACGGCCATCACTGGCACCGAGGGAGGAAGAGCTTTCGTCAGAACGCACGACAGACCTACACCTACAGTCAGCTCTCACTTGATACCACTGAATTCGCAAATGGCGGTGGTTTGGAGTCAGTCTAATGCCCGCTACAGGACCTCTGTCTCCGAGCTGTCCTTGAAGTAACCGATTTGTAGCTGTTTGTTGTAGTCGGCCGCGGTGGCCGTGCGGTTCTAGGCGCTGCAGTCCGGAACCGCAGAACTGCTACGATCGCAGGTTCTAATCCTGCCTCAGGCATGGATGTGTGTGATGTCCTTAGGTTAGTTAGGTTTAAGTAGTTCTAAGTTCTAGGGGACTGATGACCTAAGATGTTAAGTCCCATAGTGCTCAGAGCCGTTTGAACCATTTTTTTTAACAGTTCGTTGTGTCACTGTGGTGCCAATTGCTGCTAAAACTGCTGCTACAGATGCAGTACGATGAGTCAGAGCCATACGCCGAACACGATGGTCTTCCCTCGGTAGTGCCACGAGGCGTTTCGGAGACGGTCTTCTTGCGACCGCTGGCAATAATCAATTACAGACGTTACATCCCTGTCATGTCTTTCAGCAGTAACGCAGAAGCAACATCCAGCTTCTCGTGGCCCTGGTAAACGACATCTTTCAAACTCAGATGTTGATAATGGGGTCTTTGTCGCCTTGAAGGCATTCTTAATTAACATCAACTCGCCACGTCTAATCTCAAAGGTATTTATCTCTCACGACCGTTACAGAGTGTATTTGAAGAAAACCTGATTTAAATCCTAATAGTGGCGCTACCTGCGCCACCCTTATGCAACTGGGGTGAAATTTGAAGATACTTCATTTTTCAGTTACAGAAACACGCCTACAAACTTTCATTTATGTCGCATAACTCGTTCTTGTTGTTGTTGTTATTGTGGTCTTCAGTCCTGAGACTGGTTTGATGCAGCTCTCCATGCTACTCTATCCTGTGGAAGCTTCTTCATCTCCCAGTACTTACTGCAACCTACATCCTTAATAATCTGCTTACTGTATTCATCTCTTGGTCTCCCTCTACGATTTTTACCCACCACGCTGCCCTCCAGTGCTAAATTTGTGATCTCTTGATGCCTCAGAACATGTCCTACCAACCGGACCCTTCTTCTTGTCTAGTTGTGCCACAAACTCCTCTTCTTCCCAATTCCATTCAATACCTCCTCATTAGTTATGTGATCTACCCATCTTATCTTCAGCATTCTTCTGTAGCACATTTTGAAAGCTATTATTCTTTTCTTGTCCAAACTATTTATCGTCTATGTTTCACTTCCGTACACTCCATACAAATGCTTTCAAAAACGACTTCCTGGCACTTAAATCTATACTCGATGATAACAAATTTCTCTTCTTCAGAAACGCTTTCCTTGCCATTGACAGTCTACAGTTTATATCCTCTCTACATCGACAATCATCAGTTATTTTGCTCCCCAAATAGCAAAACTCCTTTACTACGTTGAGTGTCTCATTTCCTAATCTAATTCCCTCAGTATCACCAGAATTCATTCGAATACATTCCATTATCCTCGTTCTGCTTTCGTTGATGTTCATCTTATATCCTCCTTTCAAGACACTGTCCATTCCGTTCAGCTGCTCTTCCAAGTCCTTTGCTGTCTCTGACAGAATTACAATGTCATCAACGAACCTCAAAATTTTTATTTCTTCTCCCTGCATTTTAATACCTACTCCAAATTTTTCTTTTGTTTTCTTTACTGCTTGCTCAGTATACAGATTGAATAACATCGGGGAGAGGCTAGAACCCTGTCTCACTCCCTTCCCAACCACTGCTTCCCTTTCATGCCCCTAGACTCTCATAACTGCCACCTGGTTTTTGTACAAATTGTAAATAGCCTTTCGCTCCCTGTATTTTACCCTGCCACCTTCAGAAGTTGAAAGAGAGTATTCCAGCCAACATTGTCAAAAGCTTTCCCTAAGTCTACAAATGCTAGAAACGTAGGTTTGCCTTTCCTTAATCTTTTTTCTAAGATAAGTCGTAAGGTCAGTATTGCCTCACGTGTTCCAACATTTCTACGGAATGCAAACTGATCATCCCCGAGGTCGGCTTCTACCAGTTTCTCCATTCGTCCGTTAAGAATTCGCGTTAGTATTTTGCAGCTGTGACTTATTAAACTGATAGTTCGGTAATTTTCACATCTGTCAACACCTGCTTTCTTTGGGATTGGAATTATTATATTCTTCTTGAAGTCTGAGGGTATTTCGCCTGTCTCATACATCTTGCTCTCCAGATGGTAGAGTTTTGTGAGAACTGGCTCTCCCAAGGCCGTCAGTAGTTCTAATGTAATGTTGCCTACTCCCGGGGCCTTGTTTCTACTCAGGTCTTTCAGTGCTCTGTCAAACTCTTCACGCAATATAGTATCTCCCATTTCATCTTCATTTACAAACTCTTCCATTTCCATAATATTTTCCTCAAGTACATCGCCCTTGTATAGACCCTCTATATACTCCTTCCACCTTTCTGCTTTCCCTTCTTTGCTTAGAACTGGTTTTCCATCTGAGCTCTTGATATTCATACAAGTGGTTCTATTTTCTCCAGGTTCGAATCCTGCTTCGGGCATGGATGTGTGTGATGTCCTTAGGTTAGTTAGGTTTAAGTAGGTCTAAGTTCTAGGGGACTGATGACCACAGATGTTAAGTCCCATAGTGCTCAGAGTCATTTGAACCACTTTTTTTCTTTTCTCCAAAGGTCTCTTTAATTTTCCTGTAGGCAGTATCTATCTTACCCTTAGTGAGATAAGCCTCTACATCCTTACATCTGTCCTCTAGCCATCCCTGCTTAGTCATTTTCCACTTTCTATCGATCTCCTTTTTGAGACGTTTGTATCCTTTTTTGCCTGCTTCATTTACTGCATTTTTATATTTTCTCCTTTCATCAATTACATTAAATATTGCTTCTGTTACCCAGGGATTTCTACTATCCCTAGTCTTTTTACGTACTTGATCCTCTGCTGCCTTCACTTCTTCATCCCTCAGAGCTACCCATTCTTCTTCTACTGTATTTCTTTCCCCCATTTCTGTCAATTGTTCCCTTATGCTCTCACTGAAACTCTGTACAACCTCTGGTTTAGCCAGTTTATCCAGGTCCCATCTCCTTAAATTCCCACCTTTTTGCAGTTTCTTCAGTTTTAATCTACAGTTCATAACCAATAGATTGTGATCAGAGTCCACATCTGCCCCTGGAAATGTCTTACAATTTAAAACCTGGTTCCTAAATCTCTGTCTTACCATTATGTAAGCTATCTGAAACCTGTCAGTATCTCCCGGCTTCTTCCATGTATACAACCTCCTTTTATTATTCTTGAACCAAGTGTTACCTATGATTAAGTTGTGCTCTGTGCAAAATTCTATCAGGCGGCTTCCTCTCATTTCTTAGCCCCAATCCGTATTCACCTACTACGTTTCCTTCTCTCCCTTTTCCTACTACCGAATTCCAGTCACGCATGACTATTAAATTTTCGTCTTCCTTCACTATCTGAATAATTTCTTTTATTTCATCATACATTTCTTCAATTTCTTCGTCATCTGCAGAGGTAGCTGGCATATAAACTTGTACTACTGTAGTAGGCGTTGTCTTCGTGTCTATCTTGGCCACAATAATGCGTTCACTATGCTGTTTGTAGTAGCTTACCCGCACTCCTATTTTTAATTCATTATTAAACTGACTCCTGCATTACCCATATTTGTTTTTGTATTTATAACCCTGTATTCACCTGACCAGAAGTCTTGTTCCTGCTGCCACCGAACTTCACTAATTCCCACTATATCTAACTTTAACCTATCAATTTCCCTTTTTTAATTTTCTAACCTACCTGCCCGATTAAGGGATCTGACATTCCACGCTCCGATCCGTAGAACGCCAGTTTTCTTTCTCCTGATAACGACGTCCTCTTGAGTAGTCCCCGCTCGGAGATCCGAATGGGGGACTATTTTACCCCCGGAATATTTTACCCAAGAGGACGCCATCACCATTTAATCATACAGTAAAGCTGCATGCCCTAGGGAAAAATTACGGCCGTAGTTTCCCCTTGCTTTCAGCCGTTCGCAGTACCAGCACAGCAAGGCTGTTTTGGTTAGTGTTACAAGGCCAGATCAGTCAATCATCCAGACTGTTGCCCCTGCAACTACTGAAAAGGCTGCTGCCCCTCTTCAGGAACCACACGTCTGTCTGGCTTCTCAACAGATACCCCACCGTTGTGGTTGCACCTACAGTACGGCTATCTGTATCGCTGAGGCACGCAAGCCTCCCCACCAACGGCAAGGTCCATGGTTCTTGGGGGGGCCTATCGAGACGAATACAATGATGTGTGACAGTAAGGTCTTTGAAGGTCACAAAGGTGGCATGAACGTCCATTTACAAAAGGTGTTCGAAGTGATGACCATTGATATCAATGCAGTGCTGAAATCCTCTTATCAAGGATTAAGTGGCATTCCTTATCACATCGGCACTTATCGAAGCATATGCTCTGACAATTCCCTCTTGTATGTCGTGCAAACTGCGAATATTCGCCGAATACGGCGTATCCATCAAACGTACCATTGACATGTAAACACCATGCCACGGTTTCGCGATACAACACTAATAGGAACTGTTTGACTAGTATCGTCGAATCAAGCGAATGTGAATGACGTATTCCTTCGAAGAACAAGTCGATATGTTTCTCATTTACGGAGAATGCCAACGAGATTCAGTGAGAGATAGAGACGTATTTGCTGAAAGATATCCTCAAAGTACTCACCCTACAAGTCGTACATCTAAATATGTGTATGATAAATTGAGAACAACTGAATATTTAACGCGTCGGAAACATATCCGACAAAGCAAAGCTACTACCGAGAAAACGGAAATTGGTACTCTTGCCACTTTGGTTCGGGATCCTTGTGTTAGTTCGCGTCAAATCGCAAAGGAATCTGGCATGAGGCAGACTAGTGTTGTTCGTGTTCTGCATCGCCATAAATATCATCCTTACCATATCAGTCTCCACCGAGAATTAGCTGGATTGGATTGTAGGCGTCGCACTGAATTCTGCCGATAGGCTCAACTTCAGATTCAGAGGGATTAATTTGGTTTTATTTACTGACGAGGCCACATTCGCAAACAATGGAAATGTTAATTTGCATAACATGCATTATTGGGCAACTGAAAATCTATGTTGGCTGCTGCAAGTTGCACACCAAAAACCGTGGTCGGTGAATGTACGGTGTGGGATTCTGGAGGACAGAATTACAAGCCCTGTTTCATCGAAGGAAATCTTAATGGTAGGAAGTACACCATATTCCTGCAAGAAACATTAGGTCTGTTATTGGAAGAAATACCTTTAGGAACAAGGAACCAGCCGGCCGTTGTGACCGAGCGGTTCTAGGCACTTCAGTCTGGAACCGCGCGACGGCAACGGTCGCAGGTTCGAATCCTGCCTCGGGCATGGATGTGTGTGATGTCCTTAGGTTAGTTAGGTTTAAGTAGTTCTAGGGGACTGATGACCTCAGATATTAAGTCTCATAGTGCTCAGAGCCATTTGAACCATTTGAACAAGGAACAGACTTTGGTATCAACACGATGGATGTCCGGCACATTTTTCGCTGATGGCTAGAAATGAGTTGCATAGACAATTCCCAAATCGTTGTATTGGACGCGGAGGAGATGTGTCGTGGCCGGCTCGTTCGCCAGACTTGACGCCTCTGGATTTTTTTCTTGTAGGGATTGGTAAAAGACATGGTTTATAAAGACGTTCCAACTAAACCTGAAGATATGCGAGAGAGAAATGTCAGAGCACGTGCTTCGATAAGTGGCGATTTGATAAGGAATATCACTCAATCCATGGTAAGAAGACTGGAGACTGCATTGATACCAATGGTCATCACTTTGAACACCTTCTGTAAATGGTCGTTGACCTTCAAAGACCTTACTGTCACACATCATTTGATTCGTCTCGATAGCCGCTATCAGAAAATAAGTACCAAACTATAGCACCCCATTTAAAAAAAAAATAAAAAGTTTACCTTCATATCTCTGACGCGACCCCACTTAGGAACAAAGAACCGATGTCATATTATGACCTCCTTGTCCCATGCAAATTTTGACCCACAAACGTTTCAGCTCCTACCATGCTTTCGGAGTTATTCTAGGTGGCAATAGTTAGTGACTCACCCTGTAGATATAGATAAAGTATTGGATCAGGATAGATAAAGCACAAAGTTCGTCTGAGCTATTCTGCTGTTACAGTAGGTAAACAGGAAACAAGGGCCAATAATTGTGAGACCCATTTAACTGACTCAGAAGTTGTAGCAGCTTGAATGTAATTTCCAACTAACTGATGTCTCCAGCGGTCACCCACATCTGAAATTTGCCCCGCATTGCGTCCTTTATAGCGAATTGGCAAGACTAATTAACAACTGTTACTATCTTTTCTTGCTAGCTTCTGAGAAGAAGAGCTACTTTTTATAGCCACGAAAAATTTGAAGTCATGAGGAACGGAGCATTAACTAATTAGGAAGTTAGAAACTCTCTCCTTTCGAATAGATGTGCTATGTTTGGACCACTGCACCACCTTGCTTGACCGTTGAAAGCTGAAAGAGTATCCGAAATTTTAATGAGAAAAAAAAATGGTTCAAATGGCTCTGAGCACTATGGGACTTAACATCTGTGGTCATCAGTCCCCTAGGACTTAGAACTACTTAAACCTAACTAACGTAAGGACATCACACACATCCACGCCCGAGGCAGGATTCGAACCTGCGACCGGAGCGGTCACGCGGCTCCGGACTGAAGCGCCTAGAGCGCACGGCCACACCGGCCGGCAATTTTAATGAGCAGCAAAGTTAATTGCAATGTACGCTATATAAGGGAGGTCATTGCTACCCTCTGTGCTTCCAGCCGGCTTCAAACAATATTACGTGACAAAGTGCAATAAGTGAAATTAACCGTTCTCCGTTTCACATTTGTGACCTTTCCTTTTTCTGCTTTATCTACGTGAAACATCAAAGAAAAAATTCACGGCTGCTTCACTGCTGCATCCACTCATCAAACAACCACGCAGGACCTCCTTCTCTGGTGGCTATTGACAAATATTGCACGTTTAACACACCGTAATTTGTTTTCATTAAAGACACTGCATATATCACTGCCTGATGTTTTCCACAGTGACGTTACTAGTATATTTAATTGGATTATAGACATGAGTGATGCACTGTGTGTAACTTACATGGTTTAGTTACAAATTCTAAGCTGCAACCTGGTTTTGTAAAAGGGGCAGAAACGTACAGGACACTAATACTGAATGTAACTTGTACTAAAGACAATACTTTGAAATGCTTCTGTTCTTAATCCAAACAGTTTTTGAAACTGTTAATGATGTGTTGTTTAACCTGGAAAATTTGGTGAGAAAGTTTGCGTATGTTGCTGTTGTACGTACGGATGTTACAGTGACAGAAAACCATTACCAAATTATGGAAGACCCACAGAGATTCCCCGATCGATGCAGGAATAAGCAGCTGATTCTGAACGTAAATTAATGTAACTTACTGTGCTTAAAATACGAGAAATTTACAGTATTGGCGATAAATTACTAAAAATAAAAACACCCGTAAAAGATCTATAAGTAACTGTTCAGAATGACGTAAAATGTAAGGGCTACATAAAATATGACTCAGGGGAAACGCAGTTGCTAGGCTGAGATCCGTAGGAAATATCTGAAAGGTGACCATTATAACTGGCCATCTTCCATATATTCTGTTTTTACGTAGCTTCGTTTCGTGATCAATCTTTGCTACCATATCTTTGGCATGTTGCTCGACTTCCGCATCTTCACGGCTGCTTCCGCGTTGGGATGAGAAAAACGGACCATTTAAAGCCGATACCGGTATTTTAGTTCTGAATAACCGGCATTTTTCGGTATTAAGTTGGTCTCGGTTATAACAGATACTTCTTATTTTTCGCTAATAACCACCTAAAACACGTTGTATCAATTTGCCATAAAATGTGCTAAACATTTTAGTTTTTATATGAAATATTTTTTAAAAAGCGAGTAATGTTGATTTGTTAATTTGGGTTAATGTAGAAAATGGGAAACGCGGTCAGTGCTATTTGAATAACAACACTGACTGTTGGAACGAGCAACTAACACAATGCTGAGACAATAATTCTGAGACAATAATGCTGAGACAATAACGTACCTGTTACATGTGACGAAGCCCAGTGACGGAAGGCGTGTATGTGCAGTTTGCAAGACTGTCTAACACCTGTTCTGTCATTGCTGAGACAATAATGTACCTGTTGCTGTATTAGATGGTATGCGTGTATGGACAGTGTACAAGATTTTCCCTCATGTGGTCTATACGATAGTATCTCTCTGTCGTTACCAGACAGTGGCTATATTGCCGTATGGCGCCACGTCTACTCTGGAAGTCTTACGCTCAGTTTGCTTTAAAACATTGGACAATAAATATTAGCCAATGGATTAATTCGTTATTGAGATCTTAACTATTGTAATGGAACTGTTCCTAGTAGATGCTGTATTTTTCCTACCATATAAACTGTTCATTCGAATTTTTTGAAAGAGCATTTTTAGTTTTGTCAGTTAGTACCAATTTTGTTCAAATTCATGTGAAAAAGTAAATAAATATATCTGATCACAAACAGAATTTGTCATTCCAAATCTTGAAGAAAAAGAAAGCTACAGATTTTAAACAAAAGCTTATTATTTGTCTCAATTTCTACGAAATGATACAGGAGGATGGAAATGTATCACAATAACACAATAACATACAAAATACTTAAATGATTTATTCACAACGATACTGGTTCACAATAGCACCTCACAATCCATAGCAAGTACACAAGCCCATGGAACTCCAGTTCACATCCGAGATAGTTGAGACAGTATCCTAAGTTCCACAGGGTTCCTTGTAAGTGCGAAGTAGGTTCCTAGTGCGAGCGAAGGCAGGTGTAGGACTCGCTGTACGATGCTGTTGCAGTGGCCTGTATACCATCCTGGTAGGCCGGGAATATGGCGTGTGGTGGCGCCAGGGGCATAGTGGAGACTCGCTTCCATCTCGCGACACTGGCCCTCCAGCGGTCATCTCGAATTGGCTACGCGGCCGGTCGGCGAATCTACATGCCCGGTCCGCGTATGTTATCTTTGCATCTGCTTGGCTCGCCGTGCTTTTCGCGTGTTGACGCCCGTCTCTGTCGGCCGGTGGCTGACTGATAGCGGATACCACAGGAAATTTTGGCAGCAATAGTAAGTTAAGAGCTTAGCAATCCATTCAAGTCTTATAATAGAAGTAGAAAGTGGCTGATCGGCCTCCTGTTACCAAGTAATATGCCTTTACCTCCTTTTAGTCCTTCGAAAGGGACAAATTGAGTTTTCACCCTTTAGCCCTGACTATTCGTCATGCCCAAATAGTTACACGTTCCTCCAATACAACGTGACTTTTATGTAGAGTTTCAAACAGTTAGAACCAATAGGAGAATACCGGTGCATTTTGAGATAAGCAGCGAACGGTGGACGCACTAAATTTTCCCTTACGTACCTATTTTATTTGATATTTTGGTTCTTCTGTAACTTTCAACGCATAACGAAAAAGTCTAAGGGTTTCTTTCGAATTTTTCAGTCTTTGTCCGCTGTCGACGTTTATTACTGAAAACAATTGGAATAAAAAAACCGAAATTTGTTATTTCAGAAAGCGGTTATTTTTAGCAGTTGCAACTTTCAGGTTAAAATGGAAATAAAAAAATCCGGTAAATCCGAAACCAGTTGTTTCAGCTATAACCACCATCCCTGCTTCGGCTGTACGATACTTAAGGCATTATCGACCTCTGCACTTCATGCACTATACAGTTAGAGTACTGGACGGCGTTTACTATTGGCATGCTTTGTGCCGCTTTTCCAGTCATGTAAACGTACCGCTGCCGCAGCGGCACACCGCGAGCAGTCCAGTATCAACGACAGCTCCATTCAGTTTGTGTTGAGCACTGCAGTAACCTGCCATTTAGAGGCGTACAGCTCTTTGATAGAGTCAGCATGGTAGCTTTACTTTCAGCAGGTCATACACAGCAAAATATTGCCGATCGGTTACATGTCACTGAAAGTGGTGTGTCTTAGGTGTGGAGAAAGTACAGACAGAGAGGCGGGAAATATGAACGACACACCTCTCATTCGTCATCGTCGTATGACAACACCAATGCAGGACTGTTTCCTCCATCTGTCTGCTCGCAGCCGCCCAGCATTTGGCAATGACTTCTCCCAGGCAACACGCATTCTTATATCAAACCAAACAGTACGTAGAAGATTGCATTATGGTGGTCTTTGTTCCAGAGGACAAATGTGAAGTTTCGCTCTGAACCAACGGAAACGAGGCATAATGGAGTAATGTCATGTTTGCTGACGAGACCAGGATTGGTTAGCGACCGGACACTAGACTTGTTAGGGTTTGCAGAAGCGCTAGACGACACCAGGAACGCCGATACGTTACGGAAGTCCAGCCGTTTGCAGTTGTAAGTGTAATGTTCTGGGCGGCAATAATGATGGGACGGCAGACCCCTCTAATTCCCATCTAGGGCAATTTTACTGGTCATCGATACCTCTATGATGGCCTACAACGATTGTAAGGCCATACAGATGTGAAGTTGGTGACAACTTTATCCTAGTTGACGACAATGCAAGACCGCACCGTACTCTAGCAGTGTCTCGGTATCTTCAAAGATGCAACATCAACGGAATGCATTGGCCAGCACAGTTCCCAGACATAAATGTCATTGAGCATGCACGGGGCCTGTGGAAGGGGGCCATTGCACAGCGTTTGAACCACCTGACAATCTTCAGGACCTCACTGAAGCTACCATTGAGGAGTGGAGCCTCAAACGCAAAGATAAACTTGATGGTCTCATCTACAGCAGCATGCCTCGCAGAGTGTAAGAACTCATCCGGGTGCGGGGAAGAGATACATACTACAAAAGACAGATAATAATCATGATGAGGCAAATACTTTTTTTTTCAAGATATACACTTAGGAGAGCGCCTGGTTTGTTTTCTAATGTTTTTTTGTAACTTGGTTGTTTTTGGGGAAGGAGACCAGACTGCGTGGTCATCGGTCTCATCGGATTAGGGAAGGTTGGGGAAGGAAGTCGGCCGTGCCCTTTCAGAGTTTTTTGTAACTAACCAAAATCGTTCTTTTCTTCTGAATTAATTATGTTTAGTTCGTTATCAAGATTTTGTACATACGTCAATGGGTCTATTGTAAGAAGTCATTGTAGTTTATGATATTCCAAACTTTTGTTGGGGTGTATAACTGAATTACCAGAACACTTTTCTTCTATAATACGACATGACAGTATTTTCTAGCAATTCTTGATAATATCCACTATGCGGCTGTGATCGTACGGAAGCTCAACTCCGACTCACGTAACAGCATCAAACATAGCAGCACTCCTCAAAAGCTATTCTAAAGACAGCACGTGTTTTGTGTACCTTTAAGTGAAAGTTTGTACCAAATCAGGGTCTCCAGCTCACTGGACAGACGTGCTAACGAGTATTTCATACTAGCACAGAGGCTTTGCACTACTCCACGGACTTCCCTAACACGCCTCCCTCCTCAGCCCAAGTTCTCATTCAAGCCTCAGACCACTTCATATTCCCCTTAAATTCGAACCGCATTGCAGTCGTTCTCCGACTGTATTGGAACAGCTCCTCAGCATCGAACAAACGGGTTATCCTGCCTGAAACCCAGGCATAAGTGCTTTATAAATAATTACTATTAAAAACAGTCTTGATCACGATTTATTTAACAAGGTGACCGGTTTCGACCACTACTGTGGTCATCTTCAGACCATTGAGCAGGAACCTCTTTCTGTTGGAGATTCTCCAACAGAAAGAGGTTCCTGCTCAATGGTCTGAAGATGACCACAGTAGTGGTCGAAACCGGTCACCTTGTTAAATAAATCGTGATCAAGACTGTTTTTAATAGTAATTATTTATAAGACATTGATCACTGCTGTTCCCATAATGCATTCAAAAGTAATAAGTGCTTTAATTAAATGAAACTACGTAGTTCCAGAGACCTTTGAAGATTAACTACTTCAAGTGCAAGTACTTGAAAAGGGCTCTATAAACATATACACGCATCAAAAAAAGGTTTGCATCACCTCGGTTCCTAGAGTTCCAGAACCTGTACAGAAAATTGGAATAGATTCAACATAAACATCATTTCCGCCCTCTTTATTGCTCATGAAAACCACACATTGTGTGTTGTACCACCACACAGCGAGAGCTTCAGAAGTGGTGGTCCAGACTGCTGTACATACCGGTACCTCTATTATGCAGTAGCACGTCCTTTAGCATTGATTCATGCCTGTATTCATAGTGACCTACTATCCACAATTTCGTTAAGGCACTGTTGGTCCAGATTGTCCCACTCCTGAAAAGCAATTCGCCGTAGGTCCCTCAGAGAGGTTGGTTGGTCACATCATCCATAAACAGCCCTTTTCAATCTATTCCAGGCATTTTCGATAGGCTTCATGTCTGGAAAACATGCTATCCACTCTAGTCGCGCGATGTCGTTATGCTGAAGGAAGTCATTCACAAGATGTGCACAATGGCGGCGCTAATTGTCGTCCATGAAGACGAATGCCTCGCCAATATGGTGCCGATATGGTTGCACTGTCGGTTGGAGGCTGGCATTCACGTATCGTACAGCCGTTGTGGCGCCTTCCACGACCACCAGCGGCGTACGTAGGCCCCGCATAATGCCACCCCAAAACAGCAGGGAACCTCCAACTTGCTGCACTCGCTGGACAGTGTGTCTAAGGCGTTCAGCCTGACCGGGTTGCCTCCAAACACGTCTCCGACGATTGTCTGGTTGAAGGCGTATGCGACACTCATCGTTGAAGAGAACGTGATGCCAGTCCTGAGCGGTCCATTCGGCGCTGCATGGTGTCGTGGTTGCAAAGATGGATCTGGCCATGGACGTCTGGAGTGAGGTTGCACATAATACTGCCTATTGCGCACAGTTTGAGTCGTAACACGACGTCCTGTGGCTGCAGGAAAAGCATTATTCAATATGGTGGCGTTGCTGTCAGGGTCCTCCGAACCATAATCCGTAGATAGCGGTCATCAACTGCAGTAGTAGTCCTTGGGCGGCCTCAGAGAGGCATGTCATCAACAGCTCACGTCTCTCTGTATCCTCCATGACCGAAAAACATCGATTTGGTTCACTTCGAGACGCCTGGACACTTCCTTTGTTGACAGCTCTTCCTAGCACAAAATAACAATGTGGACGCGATCGAACCGCAGTATTGACCGTCTAGGCATAGTTGAACTACAGACAACACGAGCCGTGTACTTCCTTCCTGTAGGAATGACTGAAACTGATCGGCTGTCGGAACCCCTCTGTCTAATAGGCGCTGCTCATGCATGGTTATTTACATCTTTGGGCGGGTTTACTGACATCTCTGAACAGTCAAAGGGACTGTGTCTGTGAAACAATATCCACAGTCAACGTTTATCTTCAGGAGTTCTGGGAACTGGGCTGATGCAATTTTTTTTTTAATGTGTGTAGTTTCATTTGATTTAAGCATTCATGACTCGCTTTTGGCAGGATCGTTCGATGGTGAGGTGGTATTCCAATACAGGTGGAGAACCTCTGCAATGCTGTTCGTGTTTATGGTGAGTACTAAGTGGGCTGAGGCGTAAATGAGAACTAGGACTGAGGAGGGAGGAGTACTACGATAGTCCGTGGGGTTGTGCAGTGCTCCTGCGCCAAGGTGGCGCAGTGGTTAGCACGTCTAACTAGTGAGCACGAGACCCAGGTTCCAGCCCCGGCCTAGGTAGAAGTTTTCATTCGTTGCTGCAGTCTGAATATATGCCCCATAAACTTCTGTACGCTTGAAACACAATAACAATCCTAAGATAATGCATATATCACATCTTTATCTCAAATCAGTATTATTTATATATACAGTTAAATGAAGTGTAATTTTGTGAGATAATACACGTGACAAATTTCAAGGCCTTGCTCGTAGGCCTCTGAGAATGTTTAAAAATGGTTCAAATGGCTCTGAGCACTTTGGGACTTAGCATCTGAGGTCATCAGTCCCCTAGAGCGTAAAACAAACCTAACTAACCTCAGGACATCACACACATCCATGCCCGAGGCAGGATTCGAACCTGCGTCCGTAGCGGTCGCGGGGTTCCAGATTGAAGCACCTAGAACCGCTCGGCCACACCGGCCGGTTCTAAAGTAACTGAAGTAAATATTTTCTTGAATAATTCAATTAACGTTTCACTCAGCATCATTTTTCTCGTAACGAATATTCAGAAGCAAGCCATTCTTTGCAATAGTAAGTTGCTTTCAGGAGACGGAAGGTAAGTTAACTTTAAGCGTTTCAGGGCAGCAGCTATTTTGTCGCCAATGACGACCTTGCACTGTTAGGTCGCAAGCAGTTGCAGATCACTTCAGACGCCAAGAGAATTTCCGTTGCCTTATGTATGCGGGTCTGCCAGGAATCATTCTTGAGGGCAGTGAGATCGCTTAATAATGCTGTTTCTTCCTTTCGAGGTTTTTTGCGAAGAGTGCGTCTTTAATCAGGGCAGTTTCAAGTGTAACTTTATTGTTCACTGCCGCTTGTACAGTCACATTCAGTTTAACAGGCACCACGCAAACCTTAGAGACATGAATTCTTCCACGAAAGAAATGACGTACAATTCACAGTACAGGCAAGAAGAGAATATAATCTTTTTGCGAGGATCATTCAATAAGTAAGGCAACGCCCTTTTTTTTCTTCAAGTAGGTTGGTTTTATTCAGGATTCCAATACACCATATTATTTCCCACACTTCTGGCTATAAAAACCTATTTTTCAACATAAGCTCCGTTCAAAGTGATGGCCTTACGCCACTGTACTGGGAGACCCCATATGCTGTCTTGCTATCACTCAACTGGTTGATTTTGGAACCAAAATCTTGCTGTGTCAACAACCTCCCAACCATCCACGTACTGCTTCATGCGTATTGCATCCATAATTTCGCCAAACATATGGAAGTTGGAAGGCGCGAGATCCGGGCTGAAGGGTGGAAGATGACGAACGGTCCAGTGAAGTTTCGTGAGCTCCTCTCGGCTGCGCAGACTTGGGTGATGACATGATTTGTCACGCAGAAGAAGTTCGTTTGCATTGTTGTGGCGACGAGCATGCTGAAGTCGTTTCTTCAATTTCCTGAGGGTAGCATAAAGCACTATGAGGGAGCACATCAAACTGAATAACACCTTCAGAGTGCCTAAAACCTCTCCATGATTTTACGGTCAGAACGTGCGGCTTTGAACGTCCTCGGAGGAGAGGTGGTGTGGCGACACTCCGCGGATTGCCGTTTTGTTCGAAATGATGAACCCATGTTTCATCGCCTGTGCCCATGTTCAGTCTCGTAACGCGCAGCCAATTCCGCAAGACTGTTCTCGGTTGCTCTTTATGGTCATCCGATAGGCGGCGAGGAATCCAGCGGGCACAAACCTTTGAGTACCTCAACTGGTGAACGAGTGTTTCAGCACTACCAACAGAGACGACCAGTTGAGCAGAGAGGTGCCTGTGATCCGTCGATCACCTCCAATGAGAGTATCTGCACGTACCAACATTGCAGGAGTCGCAGGTGTGTATGCCGGCAGGCGGGGAGTGGGACAAGTCTATGCGAACTTGTTACAATGATGACGATCTCTCGGCCACAATTCAGCATGCGTGTTTTCACTGCCAGGTCTCCGTAGACATTCCGCCAAACGAAACCTAGTGACAGATCTCCTCCTGGAACGCACCTACGTTACAGAGGTCACTTTGAGAACTGCTTATGGACCCCACCGCTTATCGGGACTTCATGAAACTATAGAGAATGCTCCACGATGTCCCACAACACATTCCGCATTTTTAACCGAAACTAGTCGATAAAGGAAGTGTTGTATTACTTAATGAACGAGCCTCGTAAAATCTGGGCTACAGAAGAATGCTGACGAAACACTGTTGATACGGTAGTGAACAGAAATGGGGAGAAAGGAAACTTAAGACACAACTTGAGTGAAAAAAGGAACTGGTTGATGGGATGTAGCCTGAGGCATCAAGAAATGGTCGAGTCGCTAATGTAATGATGTGTGTGAAGAGTAAAAATTGTAGAGGCAATCTAAGGTTTGACTCAGTAAGCATGCTCAAGTGTATTTAGATAGCAGCAGTTAAGCAGTGGTGAAACACAGGATAGACTAGCGTGGAGAGATGCATCAAACCGGTCTTCGGACTGAAAGTCACAACAATGACAACTACTTCGCAAAAACAGTCTGATGGGATACCGCAATCACTGGTTATACAATGTTACTTATAATCCGTCTTCATTGCAGAAATGTTTATTCATATGACGGGTTTCGGTTCCTCCAGAACCATCTTCAGATCTGAAGATGGTTCTAGAGGAACCGAAACCGGTCATGTGAATAAACATTTTTCAGATCTGAAGATGGTTCTAGAGGAACCGAAACAGGTCACGTGACTAAACATTTTTGCAATCAAGACGGATTATAAGTAACATTGAATAACAACAACGACATAAAATTGTAATCAAAACAAAACGATTTCCATAATGAACAAAAATTAGACCACTAAGTCGCACGTGCGTGTGTGTCTAAAAGCTGAAATCGAGGGAATCACGTAAGAGAGCTGTTTAGCGGTCACTTCTCGTGATGTTTGACCTCCCTCACAGGTAATTATATATTCAGAAATTTACTTGAATTGACCTTCAATACCATTTTCTCTGTGTGTGCGCAATTATCGCTCGAGGACTTAGACACAACATTCAAAAGCAAAGAACATTAATGCTAGAGCAGACATTCGGATTATCATTTTCTCGCAGCAAGGCCCGGCCTCCCCCCCCCCCCCCCTCCTCACCACCTCCATCACTCCTTCAAAACTACAGTATCAGTGTAACAGCCTATATATTAACGCTGCTTTTTGTTCTAACAATGTCGTAGAGTAGCTTTTAAATACACTAGCACTTGCAACAGCACGGATGTAAGAGAAACTGCTAGTGTTAACCGAAGTTTCATCTATATATGTACATTATTTTGCTGTTACTGTAGGTGAACATGCACAGGAGTTCGACAAATATATAGAAACACTGCGAGAAATGTATTCAGGCCATCATATTCTATTGAAGCTCGAACTTCACCTGTGTAACGTCTTCAGTAAGTTGCAAGTGTCAATCGTGGTCAAAACAGTGTTCTATGTAGCAGTATGTCGGAACTAAGTGAATTCGAACAAGAGCAAATTGTTGGCGGGTGCTTCCGTAACCAAGGGCGCTGAAGTGTTTGGTGATTCACCAGGCATCCTATCGAAGATTTATACCGCATATACAGACAGCGGGAAAACATCATCCGCATCCGATATAAGTCACAGCAAGGACTAAAGTTGTGCAGAGTGATCGTAACGGATGGTCACATTAGAAGATTGTGACGAAAATTAAGATGACGACTGCTGCAACCCGCGCGGAGTGCCCGCCCGGTTAGAGGCGCCATGTCACGAATTGCGGGACCCCTCCCGGAGGAGGTTCGAGTCCTCCCTCGGGCATGGATGTGTGTGTTGTCCTTCGCGCAAGTTTGTTTCAAAAATGGTTCAAATGGCTCTGAGCACTATGGGACTCAACTGCTGAGGTCATTAGTCCCCTAGAACTTAGAACTAGTTAAACCTATCTAACCTAAGGACATCACAAACATCCATGCCCGAGGCAGGATTCGAACCTGCGACCGTAGCGGTCTCGCGGTTTCAGACTGCAGCGCCTTTAACCGCACGGCCACTTCGGCCGGCGCAAGTTTGTTTAAGTAGCGTGTAAGCCTAGAGACCGATGGCCTCAGCAGTTTGGTCCCTCAGGAATTCATACACATTTTGACTGCTACAAAAGTAACTGTAAAACTGAATGTCGCGCTCGCGAACGCTGTCCGTAAGCTGGAAACTGCAGGGTGAGCTGGAATTCCAAAACTACACATCGGCCAGTAACAGCAAAATGTTGCACCGAAGCAATAAAACCAGGACCATGCAGCTGTGAAACAATCTCATTTGGTGTCAGATGAGACTTGTGTCACACTGTTTCCAACTTCTCGCCAAATTTACGTCCCAAACTTCCGGCTGAATTTACCCCCCAAAAGTGAATCTTGGAAGGGGTTGGGGGAGGCGGGTCGTCTACATCTACATCTACGTGGTTACTCTGCAATTCACACTTAAGTGCTTGGCAGAGGGTTTATCGAACAATTTTCATACTACTTCTCAACCATTCTACTCTCGAATGGCGCGTGGGAAAAAGGAACGCCTAAATCTTTCTGTGCGAGCTCTGATTTCTCTTATTTTATTATGATGATCATTTCTCCCTACGTAGGTGGGTGTCAACAAAATACTTTCGCATTCGGAAGAGAAAGTTGGTGATTGAAATTTCGTAAATAGATCTCGCCGCAAAGAAAACCGCCTTTGTTTCAGTGACTGCCACCCTAACTCGCGTATCATATCAGTGACACTCTCACCCCTATTGCGCGATAACATGAAACAGGCTGCCCTTCTTTGCACTTTTTCGATGACCCCCGTCAGTCCTACCTGGTAAGGATTCCACACCGCGCAGCAATATTCCAGCAGAGGACGGACAAGTGTAATGTAGGCTGTCTCTTTAGTGGGTTTGTCGCATCTTCTAAGTGTTCTGCCAATATAGCGCAGTCTTTGTTTCGCCTTCCCCAGAATATTCTCTATATGGTCTTTCCAATTTAAGTTGCTCGTAATTGTAATTCCTAGGTATTTAGTCGAATGGACAGCCCTTAGATTTGTGATATTTATCGTATACCCAAAATTTATCGGATTTCTTTTAGTACCCACGTGGATGACCTCGCACTTTTCTTTGTTTAGTGCCAGTTGCCACTTTTCGCACCATACAGAAATTCCCCCTAGATCATTTTGTAACTGGAATTGATCGTCTGATGATTTTACTAGACGGTAAATTACAGCATCTTTAGCAAACAGTCTAAGGGGGCTGCTCAGGTTATCACCTAGATCATTTATGTAAATCAGGAACAGCAGGGGGCCTGTGACACTACCTTGCGGAACGCCAGATATCACTTCTGTTCTACTCGATCATTTACTGTCTATCACTACGAACTTTGACCTCTCTGAGAGAAAACCACGAATCCAGTCACAGAACTGAGGCGATACTCCATATGGACGCACTTTGATTAATAGTTGCTTGTGAAGAACGGTATCAAAAGCCACCTGGAAATCTACGAATATGGAATCGATCTGAGATCCCTTGTAGTCATGGACTGTGCGGCTGCTCCCGGCGGAGGTTCGAGTCCTCCCTCGGACATGGGTGTGTGTGTTTGTCCTTAGGATAATTTAGGTTAAGTAGTGTGTAAGCTTATGGACTGATGACATTACCAGTTAAGTCCCATACGATTTCACACACATTTGAACTTTTTTGAGATCCCCTGTCGACAGCACTCACTACTTCATGGGAATAAAGAGTTGCACAAGAACGATATTTTCTGAATCCGTGTTGGTTATGTATGAATAAGTCATTTTCTTCAAGGTGATTCATAATGTTAGAGTACAGTATAAGCTCCAAAATCCTAATGCAAACTGAGGTCAGTGATATGGGTCTGTTATTCAATGGGTTACTCCTATTTCCTTTCTTGCTTATTGGTGTGACCTGTGCTACTTTCCAGTCTTTAAGAAACAGACCTTTCGTCAAGTGAGCGGTTGTATATGATTGCTAAGGAAGGCGTTATTGGGTCTGCATACTCTGAAAGGAACCTGATTGGTATACTATCTTGACCGGAAGACTTGCCTTTCTAAGTGATGTGAGTTGTTTCGCAACACCTAAGATATCTACTTTTATGTCACTCATGCTAATAGCTGTTCTGGATTCGAATTCTGGAATATTTACTTCATCTTCTTTGGTGAAGAAATTACGGAAAACTGTATTTAGTAACTCCGCTTTAGTGGCACCATCATCGGTAACACATCCATCGCTATCGCGCAGTGACGGTATTGACTGTTTTTTGTCACTGGTTTTCTACCATATTTTGAGACAATGTTTCATTGTGGAAATGGTGAAGTTTGGGCAGCCATATCGTGGTTCTGCGTGGGCCCCAATTGTTACTCTGCAGGGTCACCTTACTGCCAAGGATTATGTGACTATTTTGGCTGTTCAGGACCATCTCATGTTACAGTGTTTGTTCCCTAATAGCGATCCAGTGTTCCTGGACGACAGCGCCCCTGTTCATAGCTGGTATCACCCAGGACTGCTTTTGTGAGCACCAGGAAGAATCGTCTTATCTCCCCTGGCCACCTACAACAGTCACGGAAGGGTGCATGGTCGCTATCCTCTTCCATCATCGTTACTTGAACTTTACACTTTTTCCAGGAAGAATATAAGATTCTCCTAAAAACTATTCAAGCCTTGTATTTATCGATTCTGAGAGGACTGAAGTTGTTTTGAAGGCCAACTGGTTTCCTGCATGGTATTTTTCATGATAATCAGTTGTTGTTTTGCTGTTTCCATACTGTTGTCCAAACCTAGTAGATTCTGTCTTCTTAGATAACCACACGGCATGAAAGTAATAACCTTCTCTATAATCAGTACAGTATAAAAAATATGCATCATGAGCGACAATCTCGTGGTCGTGCGGTAGCGTTCTCGCTTCCCACGCCCGGGTTCCCGGGTTCGATTCCCGGCGGGGTCAGGAATTTTCTCTGCCTCGTGATGGCTGGGTGTTGTGTGCTGTCCTTAGGTTAGTTAGGTTTAAGTAGTTCTAAGTTCTAGGGGACTGATGACCATAGATGTTAAGTCCCATAGTGCTCAGAGCCATTTGAACCATCAGAGCCATGAGCGACATAATGAACATATGTAAGTAAGAGTAAGCAAAAGTAAATACAAATAAATAAAGTTAAGTATTAAATCATATCGCATGCGCAGGTGAACGCTGCAGCATAGTTGTCGTCTAACCTACTATGTTACAAGGCTACTGACACTGTACCACATTCTCGATAGATAATCAAGGTATGGTCATACGGAGTATCTTCACAAATATGCGGTTTGGACCACGATCTTTAACTCATAGAACTCAGTTGGTTAAGCTGGACGGCGAATATTCCAAAGAAAAGAATATACACTATTGGTCATTAAAATTGCTACACCAAGAAGAAATGCAGGTGATAAACGGGTATTCATTGGACAAATATGTTATACTAGAACTGACATGTGATTACATTTTCACGCAATTTTGGTGCATAGATTCTGATAAATCAGTACTCAGAACAACCACCTCTGGCCGTAATAACGGCCTTGATACGCCTGGGCATTGAGTCAAACAGAGCTTGGGTGGCGTGTACAGGTACAGCTGCCCATGCAGCTTCAATACGATACCACAGTTCACCACGAGTAGTGACTGACGTATTGTGACGAGCCAGTTGTTCGGCTACCTCTGACACAGACGTTTTCAGTTGGTGAGACATCTGGAGAATGTGCAGGCCAGGGCAGCAGTGGAACATTTTCTGTATCCAGAAAGACCCGTACAGAACCTGGAACATGCGACTGTGCATTATCCCGCTAAAATGTAAAGTTTCGCAGGGATCGAATAAAGGGTAGAGCCACGGGACCCAACACATCTGAAATTAACGTCCACGGTTCAAACTGCCGTCAATGGTAACAAGAGGTGACCGAGACGTGTAACCAATGGCACCCCATACAATTACGCCAGGTGATACGCCAGTATGGCGATGACGAATACACGCTTCCAATGTGCGTTCACCGCGATGTCGCCAAACACGAATGCGAACGTCATGAAGCTGTAAACAGAACCTGGATTCATACGAAAAAATTAAGTTTTGCCATTCGTGCACCGAGGTTCGTCGTTGAGTACACCATCGCAGGCGCTCCTGTCTGTGATGCAGCGTCAAGGGTAACCGCAGCCATGGTCTCCGAGCTGATAGTCCATGCTGCTGCAAACGTCGTCTAACTGTTCGTGCAGAGGGTTGTTGTCTTGCGAACGTCCCCATCTGTTGACTCAGGGATCGAGACGTGGCTGCACGATTCGTTACAGCCATGCGGGTAAGATGCCTGTCATATCGAGTGCTGGTGATACGAGACCGTTGGGAACCAGCACGGCGTTCCGTATTACCCTCCTGAACCCACCGATTCCATATTCTGCTAACACTCATTGGATCTCGAACAACGCGAGCAGCAATGTCGCGATACGATAATCCGCAATCGCGATAGGCTACAATCCGACCTTTATCAAAGACGGAAACGTGAAGGTACGCTTTTCTCCTTCTTACACGAGGCATCGCAACAACGTTTCACCAGGCAACACCCGTCAACTGCTGTTTGTGTATGAGAAATCGGTTGGAAACTTTCCTCATGTCAGCAAGTTATAGGTGTAGCCCCCAGCGCCAACCTTGTGTGAATGCTCTGAAAAGCTACTCATTTACGTATCACAGCATCTTCTTCCTGTCGGTTAAATTTCGCGTCTGTAGCACATCTTCGTGGTGTAGCAATTTTAATGGCCAGTAGTGTAACATCGGGTTTGCCGCAAGGAAGAGTACTGGGACCTCTAAAGTTCTCGCTTTACGTAAACCAGGGCCGGCCACGGCGTGCCAGACCTCACGCGTGCAGCGTGTGTGTGTGTCGCGCGCAGGCCAACCCCTGGCCTGTCATTCGGCTTCGCATGGACCTTCATGCAACATTAAAGTACGACATTTTGTGGTCGGCACAACTCTGGGAGTTCGGCAGAATCGTGGTGTCAGAGCTGTTTACCCTTAGCTATTTTTTCCTGGTATTAAGGACGTTCACAGGTCCAGTGGCTCTCTGCACGACAAGAGATAGTCTAGCGATCTATCGTCCCTAGATTGTAAAATTAATATGAGGGACAGGAGAGAAAGATTAGAATTCTCAATTTGCATAAGAGATGGGTTATGTTATGTTAACCAGGGACCTAGAAACGACGGCGAGGCTCCGTCCCCGCCGCAGCCGCAGTGGTCCACAACCCCACGACGACTACCGCAGTCCACTTCACCCCTCCGCCACCCAGGGTTATTGTGCGGTTCAGCCCCCAGTGGACCCCCCAGGGAACGTCTCCCACCAGACGAGTGTAACCACTATGTTTGCGTGGTAGAGTAATGGTGGTGTACGCGTACTTGGACAACTTGTTTGCGCGGCAATCACCGACATAGTGTAGCTGAGGGGAACCAGCCCGCATTTGCCGAGGCCGATGGAAAACCGCCTAAAAACCATCCACAGACTGGCCGGCTCACCGGACCTCGACACAAATCCGCCGGGCGTATCCGTGCCGGGGACCGGCGCTCCTTCCCGCCCGGAGAGCCGTGCGTAGACCGCACGGCCAACCGGGCGGTCTGTAAGAGGTGGGTACTGCTTATTTGCTACGAAAGCACGTTATAGTACCATGCAGAAAGAATTTAAGATTTTAGATGACAATGAATGCCTAAAATTACAACGATCGACAGACGGGATTCGCTGTTCTCTACATCAAGAAGCACTGTGTCTTCAATTATCAGGCAAGCAGCACTTGAACGAATTGGTGGTACGAATAGTAGAGCTCCTGAAATCACACTCATTATTCCATTTTCAGTCGAAACAGTTTTTAATGGAAATGAGAAAGAGTATAGAGATTTCAGATATTACTGCTAAGGACACTGGTTAAGTTAAGGGGCATTCCTGGAGTGATTTTTCATATTTAATCTCGCTATTACTGAGATTATAAAGGAAAAAGGAGTGCAGGAACGAAAGTGAGAACATCCCTCAATGCAATGCGGACTTCGCATTTTAAGTGGACTTGACTGCATACTGCCCACAGTAAGGCATTGCAAGGTAACTTCTTTCTGATTTGATGGAGACGCATTTAAAAAGAAAAGCGCTTTGTAGAAGGGACTCATTGCAGCAAAGACATTCCAGTTCCGTAAGCAGCACTGGCGTTAAAGAAAGTGCAAAGTTTGAAGAATTCATTGTGGCCTTGCAAGAGTTAAAAAAAAAGTGGCTCTGAGCACTATGGGACTTAACTTCTAAGGTCATTAGTCCCCTAGAACTTAGAACTACTTAAACCTAACTAACCTAAGGGCATCACACACATCCATGCCCAAGGCAGGATTCGAACCTGCGACCGTCACAATTACGCGGTTCCAGACTGTTGCGCCTAGAACTGCTTGGCCACTCCGGCCGGCTGCAAGAATTACAACGATAGTTTTATAAACGTGTTGAGAACACTGTCAGTCTTAGATCTGTTTTCCAGACCTTTGCTTTTCAATTGAAAGCGCACCTGTGCGTATGCATATGTAACTGATCGACCTGCAAGGTAACTACTGCTTTTCTCAGATAGATTTTTCAAGTTCCCATCATGTGGTAGCAAAAGTGCTATAATATTTCGATCGAAGTATTTATTTGAAGCCCTTTTTTCGATTGTTAAACTAAATAAGTCATGATTGGCAACCTGAGTGCAAAACCCTTTGAGATTTTCTGCATCTGTCCATATGATTATAGTTTGTACCAAATAAACATTATAATATGTCTTCAGAGCGCCAAAAATAATTTAGTTTGCACCAAATAAACATTATAATATGTCTTCAGTGCGCCAAAAATAATTTATACTGAAAACTTGTTTTGTTTCAAATCTATGTTGTTGATAAATGTGAAATATAAAACCAAGTCCTTTCCAGTACGACTGTTCTGCTATTTAAATGCGAGGCATCCGCTGTTTTCCCTCGTCTTCTTCTTTATTGCGACCAGACAGCCTGGCTTGGCAGTGTGGAAAATGCGAAGCGAGGCTGATCATTTTGACACTCAGGCCTAGGCGTGGCCCCCGAGCAGAAACCTCGGCCACCCCTGACGTAAATAATTTATCGGGTAGAGTTAGTGGTACTACAGAATTTTCACTGCTGATGCTGTTGCCTACCCGAAAATAACGTCGTTTGACGAGCTTAAAAAAATGTAGAAGACTTGAATGAATTAAACACCCAGGAAATGAATGTTGGCTGTAAATCTGGGTAACTGAAAGATAACGGGTATAACAATGACAAATAACTACATGCTACCCGATTATGAGGTAAACTGCAAACATCTGGAGCATGTCACATTTTTTTAATTATTTAGGACTGATACTCAACAGTGAACCGTGATGATCATGTGAAATTCATATTAGGGAGAACAAGTGGAAGAAAGGTATTTCCTAAGGGTTCTCGGAAAGTGAAGTTCACATTTCGAAGTTATTGCTAATCCGTGATAGGAGGCGGTAAATGCAAACCTGCTAACCCTATCAAGGGCAGATGTAGAGAAAAATTGGGAAAAATTTCTAATTTTTTTATTGCGTAACTTGTTAGATTGATTCCTTAAAAATAACATCGCAAAGTTTCATAACCGAGTTCTGGCAACAAAAATGATTTAAAAAGTTTGTTTGGGCGTCTGCGCCAGCCACGCCCCCTCTTTCTATGCTGTGATCCACACCTTCTTTACGCTAGAAATTTTTTGTGCGTAATTTTCGTTCACACAATCGAAACGAACTCCAGATGAGTCTATAAGGCTGTGAGAAAGATTATCTTGGCTTGTTCCTTTGCGTACAATGTAGCTTTTAGAAGATGGAAAAACATACTGGGTGGTGTCAACAGACTGACAGACATGGTAACTCACACTTTACAAATATAGTATGGAAATTTATCACGGATAACTTACTTAATGTGGAAACAATGCAGCAAGTCTTGTGGGCAACATTCTTTCACAGACTTTCCACAGATGGTAATCCTCAACATTGCCTTTGTAACATATTGTGGTGCAAATATCTACAGGCAAAAGCAAGTGGAAAGCCATAAAGCCACAAACAACGTTTGCCACTTGCTGTTTTAGATGTTATAAACCAACTTCCAGATACCTAGCCAATCCTGAACTGCTGTTTACTTTGGTAAACACAGAATACAAATGAGCTACAATCACCTTATATGAGATGCGGTGTCCAAAAACAGTATTTGTGTTCTCAGTTGTTGTGAAGATAGCTGCATGTGATGCCAGCCTAGTGTTCAAATAGTGGAAATGTAGGTAGGGTTAAGTGCCTGCGGAGACTAGCCTTCCATCCAGGTGCATGACGCTGACGATACTCAGAAACACCGATGAAACGCGACCTGACAAATCTCAAGCAGAAGAGGAAAAAATTCAAAAGCTAGTTAGTAAAAGGAGGAAGGGGAAGAGATTAAACCAGTTAGACGAGGAAGAGATTTAAGATTATGAACACAGACAACATTAGTCATTAGGGGTATAGCAATATAGCAAAAACTGAAATAAAAACATTAACTGCAAATTGCCATAAATTAACTTTTTTGAATTACACTACTGGCCATTAAAATTGCTACACCATGAAGATGACGTGCTACGGACCCGAAATTTAACCGACAGGAAGAAGATGACGTGATATACAAAGGATTAGCTTTTCAGAGCGTTCACACAAGGTTGGCACCGGTGGCGACATCTACAGCGTACTGACATGAGGGAAGTTTCCAACCGATTTCTCATACACAAACAGCAGTTGACCGGCGTTGCCTGGTGAAACGTTGTTTTGATGCCTCGTGTAAGGAGGAGAAATGCGTAACATCACGTTTCCGACTTTAATAAAGGTCCAGTTGTAGCCTATCGCGATTACAGTTTATCGTATCGCGACATTGCTGCTCGCGTTGGTCGAGATCCACTGACTGTTTGCAGAATATGGAATCGGTGGGTTCAGGAGGGTAATACGGAACGCCGTGCTTGATCCCAACGGCCTCATATCATTAGCAGTCGAGATGACAGGCATCTTATGCGCATGGCTGTAACGGAGCGTGCAGCCACGTCTCAGTCCATGAGTCAACAGATGAGGACGTTTGCAAGACAACAACCATCTGCACGAACAGTTCGACGACGTTTGCAGCAGCATGGACTATCAGCTCGGAGACCATGGCTGCGGTTACCCTTGACGCTGCATCACAGACAGGAGCGTCTGCGATGGTGTACTCAACGACGAACCTGGGCAACGAATGGCAAAACGCATCATGATGGTCGCATCCGTGTTTGGCGACATCGCGGTGAACGCACATTGGAAGCGTGTATTTGTCATCGCCATACTGGCGTATCACCCGGCGTGATGGTATGGGGTGCCAATGGTTACACGTCTCGGTCACCTCTTGTTCGAATTGACGGCACTTTGAACAGTGGACTTTACATTTCAGATGTGTTACGACCCGTGGCTCTACCCATCATTCGATCCCTGCGAAACCCTACATTTCAGCAGGATAATGCACGACCGCATGTTGCAGGTCCTGTACGGGCCTTTCTGGATACAGAAAATGTTCGACTGCTGTCCTGGCCAGCACTTTCTCCGTATCTCTC
This sequence comes from Schistocerca nitens, assembly GCF_023898315.1. Classification (NCBI taxonomy): domain Eukaryota; kingdom Metazoa; phylum Arthropoda; class Insecta; order Orthoptera; family Acrididae; genus Schistocerca; species Schistocerca nitens. The sequence goes on along the minus strand of NC_064622.1, from coordinate 179,994,915 downwards.
ACCAATTGAAAACGTCTGGTCTATGGTGACCTAGCAACTGCCTCAATACGCCAGTCACTACTCTTGATGAACTGTGGTATCGGGTTGAAGCTGCATGGGCAGCTGTACCTGTACACGCCATCCAAGCTGTTTGACTAAATGCCCAGGCGTATCAAGGCCGTTATTACGGCCAGAGGTGGTTGTTCTGGGTACTGATTTCTCAGGATCTATGCACCCAAATTGCGTGAAAATGTAATCACATGTCAGTTCTAGTATAATATATTTGTCCGACGAATACCCGCTGATCATCTGCATTTCTTCTTGGTGCAGCAATTTTAATGACCAGTAGTGTATAATGTGGCTTGCATGCAAATCAGGCGAAATGCAATTCAGGTCGTTCGGATGCTTTTGAGCACGACTGTACCTTTTCTCAGGAACTATAAAAGGTAAAGTCTTGAAATTTAGCAGAGGTATTAAGAATTTCTAACTGAATATCACGTGCACTTTTCCGTTATCTTTTGTCTAAGAAAAGTAGTTTTTTAAAATTTGAGGAATATAGAGGAGTCCTGGGTAACACAAAACTGAAAAATTAATTTCAAAGCAACTATGACAAACAAAAGTCTGTTCCACACAGTCTCTTATGGAGATGTAAACTCTGAAATTTTAGATTTATTTCTTGATTAGTTTGCGAGAAAAGATACATTATAGAAACAATGGTAATTAAAAATTCAGAACCTTATAAAATGTATGTCAATGGGCATTTTCAAATAAAGATTACACAGAATATCGTGCATTATGTTGTACATAACAGTCTCAAGTTCCACTGTCCCACTGTCGTAGCTGTAAAATTTTGAGAGATATATATGTTTAAGTACAAGAGTGCACTTTGCCCTACGTCTGTACTTAAGAAAACTTTTATCAAAGTCTGGTCTCGTTCTGCAAGATTTGGGTACGTTAAACCCCCTCAGACACTTTTAGATTTAATAATCCAAATTTCAGAATGTAAAATGGCTGAAACTGCCATTTACATTAATTTAATATCTCAACAACGGCTATCAGTATTTCTAGCGTAAGTTCACATCACATGAAACGCTAGGGAAAGAAAGGAGTATGTATTGGGTAGTTCCATTAGTTCATAGATTTTTCCATATGTTTAATAAACACAACAATTACACATAAAAGAGACTTTAGTCATCAATAATATATTGCCCTTCGTTATTCACAACAGTCTGCCAACGCTGGAGTATCTTTTCGATTCCTTGACGGTAGAAATTACGTGGCATTGAGGAGAAGAACTCGCCGACGCACTTCATACGGAAAGAAAGCTCCTTGAAGGTTGTTAAACCATTCCTTTCCTTTCCTTATTTAGCATTTCTCGTCATCAGTAACGATACAGGATAAGAATGGTCGGTGCTGTTCATTAGGGAATTGATGACGAGCAAGCAGAGATGCATATACGGCCATCCGCTGATTTTTGTGACTGGAACTTGCGATATCACTACACCCGATTTTTAAAACTTCCCCGTTGCATGTAAACGTCGCAAGATTCTGGAATAACCTCAGTTCATCACATTTTGCCAGTTCTAAAGTACACTGACGTGTATCGTTGTGGATTAATGCGTTTACACGATCTTCATCAAACCCTAAACGTCTTCCTGAACGTGGAGAGTCACAAATGTCAAAACTATCCTTAACACGAGAAAACTATTTTCTTGCCATGCTCTGTCCAGTGGCATTATGCCCATACATGGCGCAAATGTTTCTTGCTGTCTCCGCTGCTGCCACCCATCTATTGATTTCGAAAAGGAGAATATGTCAGAAATATTCAGATTTCTCCACTTGACGCTCAGTTTTACTGCGTCCACAGCTTCACTCACTATGTCCAGTTGATAAACTGACAGTTTGTAAACTCAAATAACAATAGTGAACTACATAGGAAAAATTAAAATCGATAAATAAACCCATAGGAACCGGAATACCAACACGCAAAACAAAAACGCTGCGAACTTATGCACAAACCTAATAGTCTGAAATCCGCTTGCGTCAAAGAGTGACTACACAGAGTGAGACGGTATTCCATTCTGCCCTACCTCCAGCCGCCCAAGAAGCATATTCAAGTTAACGACATTTATGGAGCATAACAACCGACGGATTTCAACGTATCATAGAACTGACGTTTAGCAAATGGCATGTACTTAAATATTGCTTGTTATTTAAGTGCGTACAGTTGACAATTAAGGACTTATCTGGCGTTGACCTTGCCGTCCGTTGCGAGACATCGTGACATGTCACTACAATATGTTTGCAGAACTCGTCAATCTAGAAAACAGCAGAATCCCGTTTTGCCCCACTATCCTGTTCTGCCCCGTGTTCTCTTAGTTAATCATTAGCTCACCAGCGGACTAACTTTTACACAGAGCTTTTAAAAAAAGTGCCACATGTTCGTACTTTAGGTAATGGAAAGCGTTTGCCAATTTATATCTGGCTCGTTTCATGTAAACCAGTTTCAGCCACCATTTAATATAAATTCCCCCAATAATTCGATATAAGAGCCAGAATATTCAGTTATAGCAGAAATAATTGCGATCTAACAAGTAGATAGTACCTTCATCCTGCCCTTTCATATGTAGTCTGATGTGTCCCTTGATATGAAAATGAAGGAGCAATATTAATTTCACTAATGTAATAAAAGTTCGAACCTGTAACGACGGTAGGGTATCCATGTCGTTTCTTCATCAGTTACCTTCGAAGTCTCCTGGAGTGTGGAAGTCCACGCCACGGGGCGGCGGTGCTGCCGTGTTTCTGGAGAAATATGACTTTGAAAAAGTGCGTTCTGCCCACCCATTTAGGGGGAATTGTACGGCCCCTTACCTAGACGTTACGTGTCCGAGATGCCTTCCCAAGCGATGACAAAGCTACAGATTGGCGCCACTCATATGGTCATCAGTCCCTAAGATTATGCACTATTTAACCTAAATTATCCTAAGGACAAACAAACACACCCACGCCCGAGGGAGGACTCGAACCTCAGCCGGGACCAGCCGCACAGTACATGACTGCAGTCAAACGATTAAAGCACTTTGTGTGTGTTTAGTTGTCCTGGCCAGCTAGCTCAAATTTTCACTAGAGATGGGGAATTTAATGGGTAGTCTCTGCTCGTTGATAGGTCGACCACTGGTTGCGGTCTTTGATTGGACGAATGCAGTTATGGAACGTTGATTCATCGGGCACGTCAGAGAATAGTGGGGACTCGATATGGCAATTTCTTCTCATTTGGTACGACGACAACGAGCCACAAGTTTTGGTTGGCCAGTAATAGAGTTGATGGACTCCTTTGTTTCGGGGGAACACCAGGATCCAAAAAAAATAATTTTTGTACTCACTCTTTTGCGAGCCGTTCAGAGAGACACTTCTGCTGACTCTGTTCTCTACCGCGGCCGCTGTGGCGAAACTTTGGGTTCAGACTGCGATCGGGACCGACGCTTCGACTCTAGGGTCAGACTCTGGTGCTGTACAGACTCGTTTCCTGGACACGGTATCGGTGTAGTTAAGTGCTGCTTTGATCTGATGTCTCTAGGATGAAGTCGATCAGCCATCGGTTGATTTTTAGGATTGTTGTGATAACGTTTGATTTTTTTACAACCTATCTTCAACATTTTCTTATTCATACAGTTCACTTCTTTTCACGGTTTGCAAGTGAATTTTTACTTAAGTGCCAGATGCCCGTTATCAGGTCCTTCCGTGTCTATTTAGTAACCATCCTTTTAACGTGAATAATGCGACAATTTCTGTCATATAGCTGGAGGTCGATTCTTACGAGATCCCTGGAAGTAACACTTTTCATTCCGTCTTCCCTTATTACTTGCGTCCCACTCATCTTATATGATGAAATAAAAATGGAGCTGCGTGTGTGTGTGTGTGTGTGTGTGTGTGTGTGTGTTTGTGTTTGTGCGTGTGTGTGTGTGTGTGTGTGAGAGAGAGAGAGAGAGAGAGAGAGAGAGAGAGAGATAGAGCGCTTTTATATGTGTGTTCCACACCTACTAAGCCACTGGACCGATTTCAACGTTTATATCAAGCAACAATCGCTGTGTGCGTAAGAACCACCTATCTCTCACAGTTTAGGAGATATGCCGTCATGCCGCTAAACGCATCTACAAAAGTATGTCGTGATAGCACACTCAGTTCAGGAGATATAACGTCATCAATACTGAGATGTGTGAAATACTGCCGTACTGTGAATTACGTTTCAATTTATTATTTATTTTACAATATCTGTCCTCGTAACACATTTTGCAGACAGTATCCATATACCCTGATGAACTTACGTACAAAAATATATCATTGTATGACACGTAGATCAGGAGGTATGTCGTCATAAACATTGACATGCGTGACAAACTGCCGCATGATGGATTAAATTTATTACTCCTTTGCTACTAACTCTATCAGCAACATATTTCGCTGACAGTATCCACGTTTGCTGCTGAATATACCTAAATAAAAGTAAGACACACAGTTCAACACAAAGCTTCCCTTACAGAAAGACAACGACTGTGGTTTGTGCACGATCGAGCACCACTCCATTTCCTACGGATCACGTGATAGCACTTCACCGCGACGTTCCGTGGACGATGTACTGGACGAGGAGGTCCTGTACCGTGGACTCCCCTTTCACCGCACCTTAATCCGTCGGATTTCTGGTTATGGCGACGTTTAACACTTTGAGTCCCAACAATACAAAAAAAATTTCATAAGATTGATCTTTGTCATGATGGCAACGAAAATAAGAAAAAATCGGCAACAAGTAAATTATTTGAAGGACGTGATTTCACTTCAGAATATTATTTTAGAATTTTTCATAAAATTAGCCTTCATTATCCTAGTAAGCAACGAATACAACAAAAAATCGGCAAAAAGTATACAATTAGTTGTTTTAAAGCTGTGGTTTCATTTTGAAACCACTGGGACATACAGTTTCCAACCACCCATCACTTCATGAGATGTGTTCGAAAGAAATTTCGGTTTTTTGCTAGGCACAGTCCCTCATCTCCAAACTTCCATGAATTCAAAATGCCTGATGCAAATTATAGCTCTAAATACTCCAAACTTCCATGAATTCAAAATGCCTGAAGCAAATTATAGCTCTAAATAATAAATAAAAATGGGCCCTTAGTTTAAGAAATTTATATCAAAACTGTACACTGATCAGCCAGAATATTATGACCACCGCGCTACTATCCATACAAACAAGTCCTGGCGAGGAGTGGCTGCTAGTCAGACCCACGCACGGTGCATGTAGTATCAGTGAGACTGGTGCCCTTGTGCCTCGTGTGGAATGCGTGCTGTCTATCTGGGTTTGACCGAGGCCAGATTGTGATGCCCCGGAGGATCGGCACGGGCATTTCGGAAACCGCACGTCTTGTCGGGTGTTCGAGGAGTGCTGTGGCGAGTGTCTACAACATGTAGCGAAACCAAGGTGAAACCACGTCCAGACATCATGGGGTTGTATAGCCTTCCGTCCTTACAGCTCTTGGACGTCGTCGGTTGGGCAGACTGGTGAAACAGGACAGCTGGTGAACTGTGGCAGAACTAACATCAGACGTCAACGTTGGGCAGAGTACTAGTGTGTCTGAACACACAGTGGACCGAACATTCCTAACGGTGGACCTCCACAGTCGACGATCCATGCCTGTGCCAATGTTATCACCACGACATCGGCAGGTACGACTGAAATGAACACGTGACCATCAGCACCGGACGTTAGCGCACTGGCAGAGCATTGCATGGTCTGATGACTCCCGATACCTTCTCCATCATGCCGGTGGGAGGGCGCGAAACCGTCGTCTTCCAGGGGAGCAACTCCTTGACACCTGTACTACGAGACGGAGACAAGCTGACGGCAGCTCCATTATGCTCTGGGGAACATTCACATGTGCATCCATGGATCCAGTGGAGCACGTGCAAGGCACCACGGCGGCTAAGGAGTATTGTACGCAGGTTTGTAGACCACATATTCCCCTTCGTGACGATCACGTTTCCGACAGCGGTGGCATTTTCCATCAAGATACTGCGTCATGTCACAAGGCCAGGAATCGAGGAACACAGTGAAGAGTTCCAGTTGACGTGCTGCCCCCCTCCCAAACTCACCAGGTCTGAACCCTATCGAACACATCTGGAATGTGATTGAAGGTGGCGTCAGAGCTCATCGCCCCCTCCTCGTGATTTACGGGAATTGGGTGACACGTGTGTGCAGATGTGGTGCCATCTCCCTCCAGCGACCAAAGAAGGGCTCATTTCTTCCATGCCAAAATGCGTCGCCACTGTTATCCCCACCAAAGCTGGACCTACCGACTACTACGTATGTGGTCATAATTCTCTGACTGATCAGTGTATACTGCTCCACTGATTTCATTTCGAAACTACTCATAACGGCAGTAGTAAAAAGTCGAATTCACTTTACAGTAACTTTAGATGTACTTACTTTCTCTGTCAATGATCTCCTCAGCGTTGTGGTTATAAAAAAAAAAAAAAAAAAAAAAAACAAGTAGAGTAATATCAGCGGCTACTGTTGTTTTTAACTCTGTTATTGACTGCTACAATGTACTACATTCGTAAGGTACTTGAGTGCACCACTAGACGTCTCTGCCTGCAATAGCATCGGTGGTTTCATGCGAAAGGCATTAGTAATTGAAAAGAAATGGTGCTTTCAGGCAGAAACATCAGTTGCACAAAGGGTGAAAGGCATTGGTAAATGCCCAACTCAAAGAAAATGTGTAGACCTTACAGAAGCGTGTGACAAATGCATGTGGCGCAGTTCGAATACAGAGAGGTCTATTTGAAAAAGAGTGCGTGATTCAGTGCGAAGAAGGCGTGAAGATATGTCAGGATGTGTGTGGTAACCACATGTAGCACTGCCTATAGTGTCTACTTGTAAGCAACAGACAGATGTGAAAGACTGATTGGGGCATATCTCATCAGGTTTGCGGACATATTCATATAGGAATTTTTCTTCTATATTGTTTACTTGTACGTAATAGAGAGACGTGAATGACAAGACTAACTAGTCCGCATCCCAGCAGATTCCCAGACATATCATTATAGGAACTATTCTTCTATTTTTCACTAATTTCTGTAGGAATATCTCACCCCTTCTTATACATCAGTATACTGGAATCTCCTCTTGAATATTCAGTGACAAACTAGTTTCAGCTGTGGTGGGACTGTAAGAAGGCGTGTATTTTGTGATTTGGTTTCACATTATTTTATGTACAATTCAACTTCAATTTTTAAAATTTATTCTGAAGATCTGAAGGTGGCCACTTTCGGCAAAAGCGGTTATTTCGTTAGAAATAAATGTGATTTTAACAATTACTAAGTTATTCTAAAAACTTATTATGTGAGTGGGAATAAGAGATGGTTCTGAGTCCCACAATATGTTAGTAGCGCTGGGCATAATTTCGAAAAGAGAAGCGATTGAACCACACCAAGACAACTGATACAGCAAATATAAATCAAAAGATCGATATGAAAAAGGAACATGGAAAGAGTGACCAAAAATCTGTTCGTTTACATCAGACGTACTTGTATTACGTGAAAAATTTAGGTTATAATGGACAAAGGGCCTTGCCTCTGAAGCAGTAGATTAGGAATAGATCGAGTCGTGGCAATTGATCTGATTTCTCGAATGAGCAGAGAATTCAGTATACTGTTTCACAAGGTACTAACATCTGGCCGAATTACTGAACTGTTACCACAGTACAAGTACAGTACCAGGAGGAGGCCGTGGATTTAATTTCCTGACTGTCAAGCAGGAGTTTGAATTTATAGTCTCTTGTCTCAAAAGTGGTAGTGCTCCATTGTTACAGTGGCCAAGTGGAATTTATAGCTGTGCAATCGTTCTCTCGAAAGGTCACCCGGTTAACGACCTCTGGAAAACAGAATCCAAGCAAAGTAAAGAAATTCTCCTCTGTTACTCCCCTCGTCTCTCCACGCATTGAAACCTTTCCGCCCGAAATAAGTGTTCGCTGGGTATAAAATCCAGCTGCTAATTGATTTTTACGCTACGGAGAAAGACAGGAAATATACAACACGTACAAAAGCCAAGACCAACAGACAAGTGCTCGGATCACAAAAGCCGTGAGGTGGGCATGCAGCTTTATCCGCTTGGGTTTAACCTTTACATCTAAGAAACAATAAAGGAAAGACACAGAAGCTGAAATACAATTCAAAATGATAGAGTATCAACGAGGCGGTTCGCTGATTATATTACTGTCCTCTAAGAAAGTGAGGAAGAAATACAGGATCTGTTGCATGGGGTCAACGGTCCACTGGTCACAAATTAACGATTGAAAGTAAACCAAATAAAATAATATTAGTGACAAACTTAACATAAAAACTACGGGCTACGTAGCAGATCAAGGGAAGGATTCTGCTACATGGGAAGTAACACAGCACATGACGAACACAACCAGGGGGACATAAAAAGCAGACTAGCAAAGACACAGGTAGCACGGCAATTCTTCACAAGTGGAAGTCTACTGATATAAATCAGATGTATTTGCGAAATAAATTTCTATACTGTGTCACGTACGTGCCTCACGCACTAGAGGTAAAATGGTAGGTGTTTTAATGCATTAGTTAATAATTTCATGGTACCAGAAACAGTTGTTGACACCAAAATAGTAGATGAAGACAGAAGCCGAATGTATCACACAAGTAATTGAGATCGTCACCTGCGAGTGCTACTAGGAGATAAAGAGGTAGGCACAGGAAAAGACGTAGTGCTGGACCATATCAAAGCCATCAAGCAGCTGATGAGAAAAAAAGTCTGACTCCAGCACGGCTGAGGACAGACGAAAAGTTGCAACTTGACAATTGCTCCCTTCTTCGTTTCCAAAATCCACACGGGCTCTACTGGCAATCTCATCAGAGGACTAGCGTATTGTAGTTGTTGCTAAAATGAGATCAATCGCTACACAGATTTTGGAACTGTAGGACCAACACCCCCTTTTTCTAGACAGAAAGCCATAAAGTTCTTGTCGTGCTTTTAGACAGGTTTTAGTAATTCCACACGCTCGCTAACGTATCTTTCTGGTTCGAAATTCCACTTTCTGTTATCTGATGAAATTATAATGATGTTTTCACGTCAGAAATTGAAGACATCATAGTTGCATGCATCAATACGATATAAATTTAGAACAGTTACTGTTGATTGGTTGACTAACTTTAAAGTTTTCTGTGTTATTTTACTCAAAACTGATAATAGAAAGTTACCAGTGCTCTATATCGGGAACTTCTGAGTGCTGCAAATAAAATTGTTTTAATTGATTTTAAACTTTCGTGTGCAGTTGTAATTGAAGGATTTCCTTTATTCCTTTTAACTGAATTTATATACAAAATTTCTATGATTGAAAATAGAGCTACAATCGATCGAGCAAGACTTCGGTGCTTACAGACAAGCAGAGCAATCAAAGTAATCAAAATATCTTAAACGGGGTGTGGTGTATGTACTCTGTACAGGGCATGTTGGCTAATAATGAGAGGACGGTTTTTTTGACTACAAAAGAAATCATTCCAGCCCCTGGTCATAGGGAGGGCTGAGGTGAAAATCGTAGCGGGATGGGAGTGGGAGAAAGGAGTTTCCATTTTGGAATATTCTAAAGGGAATTTCTAGTTCCAACATTTGCCTGTTGTCCGGAGGGAACCCTCATAGTCACGGACTAAAGTTACAATTGTATGTGTTTGTATGCGTGCGTTAAATGTTGATCATCATCCCTGTGAAAAATGTAAAGTAGACGGCACTACCTGGCTTAAGGTCTCGAATGTACCTAAAGGAGAGAGTAGGCGCTTGTTGTTGGACAGCAGGTGAGTGATAATAGACAGAACGGAGAAAATACGACCCAGTGAAATGTGATTTCGTGTTAGAGAAAATTACTCCAAGGAAAGATCTTCCAGTTAAGTTACATTAAAATATGTGGATAATTTGAAAGATTCACGTGCGTAATTAGTAGGTCAAGATAACACATTCCATCACAGATAAGAGTATGTACCACTATTACACCTTTTTGTGAATAGCTCCTTTCATTATACCGTGATTAAAAAATGAAATTTATATTTCTGTTCCTATCAATTTTGTTCGATATTTGGTGGATGATCAGACAAATGCGTTGTGGATGCTACCGTCATTGTTCAGTAACTTTTGACTGCAAAACTTCAGTGAAATTCTTACACCAAAAATGTAAAAAAATTATGAAATTGGGCTTCGTTTCTGACAAAGATAAGCTGATCCTATAATGCAAAATTGATTAACGACAGAGCCAATGTTAATCTCAAATCGTTTGGTCATTGAACAATGCGGCTTCAGTCCTTATGAAGTCGGTCTTCTTTAAAAATATTAATTACGTTTTTGATTAATTAATAACAAGGAAATAAGGTACTTCAAATATTACCACTAATAAAACACTTTTACATAAATTAAATCCATAAGTATTCAGCAATGTCTTCTGGCACAGGTGAAAGACTCTTGAGCCCCAAAACTCACCACTGACCAACGTGTTACACTTATCAGTGCATAGGCCCCGACCCTAACTTGCAAAGACGATAAAAAGGAAACCTTCTACTCCCAACTTGAAATGCTTCTAACAATAATACTCCAAGCTGACAAAATCATTCTCTTGGGAGACTTCAGTGCACTATTTGATAGAGACCCAACATTCTCGTCCAAAATAAGTGGAAAAGAATTGGTAGGGAAGTGCAGTTCTAACTCTTCTGTTCAGAAAATACTCAGAGTTATCACTAATACTATCTTCAGGCAGAAGGATACATTTAAAATCTCATGGCAACATCCATGGTGAAAACACTAGCACGTAACTCATTATGTAAATGTGCGTGCCGGAGACCAACGTGATGTCATTATCACGAAAGCGTTGACAAGTGCTGATGACTGCTGGATGGACCACAGACTGATACCGCCTGTGGTGACCCTTCACATTCGCTTACAACGTAGGAAACAGAGAGAACTTGCAAGATCTAAAATGAACGCAGACCATCTTAATAATCGTAGCAATGAAGAAAAATTCCAGAAACTTGAATGAGAGGCTACTGTCTAAATATCCTGAAAGCACCGAAGAACACTGGGAAACAATGAAGGCTGCAATAATATCAGCTGCTGAAGGATGAGTTGGATATCGCAACACCAAATACCAGTACTGGTTTGACGAAAATCACCTTGAATTTCAGACACAACAAAACAAAAAGAGAAAGGCACACAAGACTTGGCACAGTAATCCTAAGTCAATAACGCAGAAAAGAGAATATCAAGAAGCGACGGCGGAAGTGCAGGGCATAACTCGTGCTCTGAAAAACAAATGGTGGACGATGATATGTCAAGAAATGCAACATGTAGTAGAAACTAACAAGACTCGAGCTTTCTTCAGCATGACGAAAACTATATATGACCCAGGTCTACACCCACTTAAATCCAGGGACGGCTCTACCTCCGGAAGAACAGCAACTCGATTAACACACGACGGCAGGACCATTCCCACAAAATCTTGAATAAAGACCCATAGATCAATGAAATAACAATTTCCAAGAACCCAAAAAACCTTACCTCGATGAAGTTCCTTCTTTACAAGAAGTTGAGAAAGCTATTAAACAACTCAAACAACAAAGCCACTGGACCAGATGAAATCCTCGCTGAATTTCTCAAGCAAGGTGGACATATCCTCGCTGAACATTTACCAGTTCTTATTGTCGAAATATGGAACACTGAAACCATTCCTCTTGTTTTCAGAGATGCACTGATGGTTACCATTTTCCAAAAAGCCGACAGAACTCACTGAGGTAACTAGCGTAGAATATCGCTTCTATCTGCTGCAGGGAAAATACTTGCTCGAATTCGATCCATTTGGCTCAGACCTCTCGCTGAAGTCTGCTTGCCTGAAACACTGTGGATTTCGACCTAATCGCAGCGTCACGTATATGATTTTCTGTGCCAGACAAATGCGGGATAAATGTAAATAAAAAAAAACTTCCTTTGTACATACCATTTATAGATCTTGTCAACGCTGTCGGCTCAGTCGAGAGAGATGGGTTGTGGAAGATCTTAGCTAAAACAAGCTGTCCTGTGACGTACATTAACGTTCTTAGACTACTGCACTATAACATTAATGGCGTGGTTCTTGTCAGCTATAACCCTGGAGAGAATTTCTAAATAACAACGGGGCGTGAAGCAAGTCCGCGTGATAGCTACCACTTCGTTTTGAATATTTGTTGGAACTACACTTGTCGGTGGCAAGCTGCCAAAGGGCATAGAAAAGGATACTGGTGGTGGTTTGTTCGATCTCAATAGGCTACGGGCCAAGATAATAATCATTGAACGCCAATATGCAGGTGATAACGTCGCTCTTGCCAACTCAAAAGATCAAAAAGCTATCTTTGATGAAGCATATACGAGTATTAGTTTAAACCTTGACATCCAAGAAGACGCAGATCCTACATCAACCTGCACCCAGCTCTATCGCCATACCCCAAAGAATCACAGTCCAAGGCAAAGTTCTGCAAAACACTTCCCCTATCTTGGCAGCCATCTTTCAGCAAACTGAAATATTGATGCCGGAGAACAATATCTCCTCAAATGTGCCAGTACAGCTTTTGGTCGTCTTGGGGTAAGGGTGTTTGATAACCATAACATCATCGCTAAGACAGAGCTCTTTGTATACTAGGATACTGTTTTACCATCTCTCACATATGGGTGCAAAGCATGTACTGCTTAGAGAAGGCGCATACGATATCTGGAAAAGTACCACAGAGCTATCTCACAAGGATCCTAAGGCTGCAATGGCAACATCGGCGCACCAACGTTGGTGTCCTGGAAGAAGCAAATTCTAGTAGCAGTGAAGCTATGATCATGAAACATCAACTCCGTTGGACAGGCCGCATTGTTTGTATGCCTGAATTTCGTCTACCAAAACAAATTATGTATCCCAGCTAAAGGATGATCAAAGGAAACTAGAAAGACCATAGAAATAATACAAAGATTTACTACAGCACAAAATGGAAAAAATGTCAAACCAAAACTGATAACTCAGAACTACTGCATTTAACCGTCCAGTACGGCATCGCAGTGTTTGGGAAGGTATTCAGCGCTTCGAGCAGCCGAGGCAGAAAACAGAAACTGACAAGTGCAATGCTAGGAAACACCGGCAACTCTTGAAGATGATCAGCGATACGCAGCCGGTCCCGACCAGAATAAACGCGTGTCAACAATACGGAAAAAATTTCAGTTGTAGGATTGGTCTCTACAGTCACTTAAGATCCCATAGAAACAGAGTTCCGAAGAAGACAATCATAGTCGTCATCATTTTCAGTAAGCAGGCTGCTTCTCAGTTACTATACTCCCACACAACGTAACTACAGATAAGAGGATAAGTAAGTCTCCACAAGACAAGCGAAGAAATATTGCATTATCTTGTCAAAAAAATAAATGAAAAATCATGTAACCAGCATTTTAGGATGTAAAACGTAATCTGTGATTAGTCAACATTTTTAAGTACTTTGAATGTGAGAAGTAAAAATCTGTTGCATTTATTTTCTTGAATTAAAAAGTAATACAACGCCTGCGGTATAAAGAGTTTTCCAAGAATAAGACGGGAACTCAAAAGCGCTGCTCAAGAATAAAAACAGTAGTAAACGACAGTACTGTCGTAATTCAATATCTGAGCAACACAAACAAAAGTGTTTACATACCAAGTGCAAACTGTTTCCCGAGCGCCAGAAGAGAAAAGATACTTACTAAATACGTTCTCCTACTTGGGCACTTTACCCCTGATATGAGATTTTTTGATTTATACTTGTGCTATTAACAGGATTTTGTTTAAGAACTCCAGCAGAAGGTATCTGCTGTAGGTGGCTCGGTACTTCAGTCATGAGAGTATTTCTTGGTATTCATTCACACTCACTGCTCAGGGACGGCGGGTCGCGTCTGGCCCAGGTGCACTCTACAAAAAATCTGCAACAAAACTCACCAGTGTTGCCTCTTCTCTTCTTCTTTGTGCAAGGTAGAAGCCACGATCATTAACGAATCACTCCTCGGCGGGTAACGAGATGCACCTCCGTTACTGTCATGAAAGTCACTTTGAGATTATCAGAACAAAGTTTTGCAGATGAAAACAGTTATAATGTATATTCAGAATATTCATGCAAATGGCGCAACACGTCATTCTACTAATTGGAAACGCTATACTAAAGAGCATTACTTTAATTTGCCTGTTTGGTCCCAGTTTTCCTGTACTTATGTACATTACTTGTAGTTAACAAACGTAGGTAACTTAAAAGCACAACAGAGGAAGAGGTAGACGACAGCGTCAAACTATGAGAAATAACTGTCAGTTAGTACGCCGCTTCCACGCTGCAAGACCAAGGAGTCTTACCGACAGCTAGGATCAACCCAAGATGTGACCGTTATACAGGAGACTCTGCCGATGGATGCTCGATGGCACAAAATCTCAGTTACATACAGAGCAAGTTACATTATATGGTGATAACTAACAGTACAGCACGGAAGAAAATACACATAGAAAAGTTACTGCTCAAAATGCTTGGATGTATATGTTTTGATCAGAACATGAACTGAAAATCACATGTTGTAGATCTTTTCGAACGCTCGAATTGAACATCACCTGCTCTACGTGTAATTGCTGATTTAGGTGATGACAGCACTGGAAAATTAGCTGTGTTTTCATGTGGCGGTTCATTGATATCACAAGAATTAATTTTCTGGGATAATTTCACATATAGAAACGAAGAATTCATTGCCCAGAAACGTTCAGTATTCATAATATCTGGTGAGCATCTTCGAACTTCATAAAGACACCTGATCAAAATATTAGGCATAGCAACAACAACCTCATAATACATTTAACCTCGTATGAAGCTAATTTTGATGACTCAGCCAGAATTCGAAAATAAATTCACAAACATAATACTAGGAATTAAACTTTCCACAAATTAATCTTACTCTTTCACAGAAAGGAGCAAGTTACGCAGCACTAAAGAAATTTCACTACCTTCCTTGTAACATAAAGGTGCAGAGGTCTGCATGTACGTCAACTACGCCATTATTCCGCAGTTCACAACTCAGTGCTTATCAGACGTTTAAGAGAACTACTTACAGACCAACTGTTTATCGTTCCATTCCCGAACAAAATGTGAGAAAAATTAACACGTAAATCTTTCCATGCGAGGTCTGATTTTTTTTACGGTTATCATATCTCTGTGTGTACGCTGGTGTCACTAAAATGTTTTCGGGTTCAGAGGAGGAAGCTTCTGATCCAAAAATTTCGTGAAAAGATCTCCCACAACGAGAAACGCCTTCCTTTTAGTGATTGCCATCCAACTCACGTATTATATCCATGAGACACTCTCCCATATTTCGTGATAATACAAAACGAGCTGCCATTCTTTGGACTTTTTCAATATCCTCCGTTAATACTATCTGGTAAGCATCCGGCAGTGCAGAGTAATACTCGAGCAGAAGACTGACAAGCGTACCGTAGGCAGTCTCTTATAGTAGACCTGTTGCCTTTGTTCTGCCAATAATACATAGTCTTTTGTTTGCCTCCCCCCAACTTTATCTACATGATCGATCTAGTTTAAATTGTTGGTAATTGTAATTCTTAGGTGCTTACTTGGAAAATGCATGACAAATGCTGTCATGTAATATTTGTTCATAACGATTGGTTTCGGTCACTGACCATCCTCACGGTAGAAAAAGTTACAATCACGTCACTTTTGATATATGTCTTCATATACAAAGAATAAATTGGCCGTATTTATATGATAACAAATTCGCTGCAGTTGTCAACTTCTTATTTACTACACGGCTGGTTTCCACGCCTAAAGCTTCATCTTCAGATGTCACCAAGTAATTGCGGCTGGCGACTGGGCCAGTCAGTCACACACTTAGGTGGGGGGGGGGGGGGGGGGAACCAATGCATGCGAGCATAGGACACCAGCTACAGTGCCCACCTGGACAGGACGAAATGGAAGTGACTAGAGCACTAGAAGCAATAAATAATACAAGAAACCACTGTGTCAAGCATTTTTCTCAAATACACTCATGCTGTTAACTGTTACCTGAAAGAAATGTTCCCTACGTATTTAGTTGAATCGACAACCTTTAAATTTATGTTATTTAAGGTGTGACTGAATGGAAGAGATGGAAAACAAGCTCTGTGGTCCTATCGTCCCACATCAGAGCCGTACGTGACGCAGGTTTTATCTCCTCGCTCACTAGCCCACGCTGGCAAAGGGCTAACCTGCATGTCCAGTCCGGCTTGCGCATTGTATGCAACCACAGGTAGCAAGCTAATAATAAGCCAGCTTGCCAGTTCACCAGCACACACTGTGCCATGTGCTCTGCTCATGGTATCCACCGCTACTGCGCAGTGTGCCTTGCCTCTGTTGTAACGTCCTAAGAGCTTACAGGGAGAAAATATTCTTCGACATTGTATACAAGACAAAAAAAGCCACCCCATGAAAGAATCATCCGAATAGAACGGAAATCAATAGATGTGATTTACATTTACACACAAACAAATGATTACAATTTCAGAAAAATTGGATGATTTATTCAAAAGAAAGAACTTCACAAATTCTGCGAGTCAATAACGCATTGATCCTCCTATGGCCCTTATACAAGCAGTTCTTCAGCTTAGTATTGATTGATAGAGTTGTTGGAAGTCCTCTTGAGGGATATCGTGCTACATGCTATCCAACTGTGGCGTTAAACTCTCAAACTCCCGAGCTGTTTTGAGGTCCCTGCATTGTGCTGAAAACGTTCTCAGTTGGGGAGGGATCCAATGACCTTGCCGCCAACGAATATAAGCAGTAGAATCTCTCACTGTGTGCAGGCGGGCATTATCTTGCTAAAATGTGAGCTCAGGATGGCTTGTCATGGAGGGCGGAAGTGATAACCAAAGTATTCCTGTTATGAAATGAAATGGCAACCGAGACCATCACCACTGGTTTTCTAGCTGTATGGCAGGCATCAGTCACATTGGTATCCCACCACTGTCCAGGACGCATCCAGATACATCTTCAGTGGTCATCAGGTTGGTTGGTTGGTTGGTTTGGAGTGAACAAGACTAAACTGCGCAGTCATCAGTCTTCATCCATTAAGAGGTAAACCAGGAGTGATGGTAGAAGGAAGAAGCGAAAGGCAAAGCCTAAATGTACCTAACACAATAAAATAACAGGGGTGAAAACTCAGGAAAAGACAGTACAGACAAATCGTTAAAAGACAAGTCAAGACGAGGCATTAAAACCAAGAAATGAAAAAGAATATAAAGGTGTAAGGGGTAGAGGTCAGGCTGGGCCACCAAGCAATGGCCAACAAAGGACCCCTGGGAGGGGGGCGCGGTGTGGGGGGGGGGGGGAAATCAGGAGAGGCGTACCCCATCAACCCCTCAGTCAATGCAGCCAAGAAGCCCTATCTTAAAAGGGCGAGCAGTAACCACGTTCGTGCTCGAATCAATAACACCAGATAAGCCACTTTGGCGTCATCTGCTAGCACCACCCACCTCAAAGCAGCCAAATTAGGGCAGTTTATGAGGAAGTGGACCACTGTCAGGCCGGCTCTGCACTGGCAATAAGGGGCATCCTCCCATCAGAGAATGTGGCCATGGGTCAACCAAGTGTGGCCAATGCTGAGTCGAAATAGGATGGACAATTCCCTGCTAGAAGCATGCAGGAAAGATTTCCACATGGTCATGATCTCCTTAATTGTCCTCAGTTTCTTTGCAGAGATCTGGGTAGACCATTCTGAGTTCCAGACTTCCAGCAATCGATGGCATATAAATGACCAATGGTCTGGTTCTAGGACACACATTACCAGAATTGTCATCCTGGAGGCCATCTTGGCCAACTGGTTAGCTCATTCATTTCCCAAAATTCAAACATGATGGGGATCCAAACGAAAACGAATGGGCTTCTAGTTTGATAGAGGTCAGAGACAAGATCCTGGATAGCTATAACCAGTGGGTGAGGAGAGTAGCATTGGCCTATAGCCTGAAGGCTACTCAGGGAGTCACTACAGAATAGATTACTGTCGCCATTGCAACAATGGACGTCGTTAAGGGCTAGTTTAATAGCCATCAGGTCAGCAGTGAAGGCACTACAGCCATTTGGCAAAATGTGGAGTTCACTGCACCATGCATGTGTGTATTCAAAGCCTGTTTGTCTGTCAGCTATTAAGCCATTGAAATATACCACTTCCAAACCTGGACCCTCCCAACAGCAGTCAAGTACAAGCGGCGAAAAATCATGGGGTCAGCGGAATCTTTTGGACCAAAGGGGACTTAGAGACAAATCCTAGATCGAGGCACAAGCCATGGGGCCAGATGTGATGCCTCCCTGACTACAGGCGATAGTGGAGGAAGTTTCAGGTCCTGAACAGAGATACTGGAGGCATGCAACAATTGTAAATCTAGATCTGGGTCGCTGTTGTGGGAGGAGGAAGCAGTCTGGCCCTGGGGCTGTACCAAGGCAACTGGCTACGGTATTGGAAAGTTCCCATTCACTAAATGGAGCGAAATGTGGCTCCAGGTGGCATTTGCTCTACCCACTGTTTAACGAGCCGAAAGGTGGGGTAGTAGTCCTCAGATGCAGATGCACAAGCTTTATGCTCAGCAAAATGTACGGTGACACTCTGGATCAGGATAAAGGGCACCATCCAAGGAAACGCTTGGTACGCCTGTAGGAGATTTGAATCCATAGAGGCATAAGATCTTTGCCCATATCTGTCATGGAGAGGTATCTGATCTAATGGTGGAAACAAACCATTCCCAGGATTCTTGCTTTCGTCGTTTTACGAGGTAGTAGACGCAGGCACAGAGCAGTTTAAAGGCAGTGAGGTGCTCCAGTGAAGGGTTGTGCTTATGAAACTGGAGAGCACACCTATGACCTCTAACAGCTGCAGCGATCTCTGGGGTCCACCAGTGTATCAGCTTCCAATGATGGGATCCCGAGGAAGAGTGGGTGGCTTGGTTGGCTTCTGAAAGAATAGCTGTCATTGTATGTTGAATAACTGCATTGATACTACCTTGCAATGGACGACAGCAATGTCTTGTCCCAGTCAGAATTATCGAGAATCCATCTGGGTGGGCATCCAAGGGAGCAAGGCTGAGGGAGGCAGAGGAAGATCGCAAAGTGGTCACTACCACGCAGATTATCATGGACTCTCCAGTGGATAGGTGGTGGAAGAACAGGGCTGCAAAAAGAGAGATCAATGCCCAAATAAATCCTCTGTGCCCCAATGAAGTTTGTGGAGGCACAGGAGTTCAATAAGCAAAGATCCTAAATGTGTCAGTAAAGTTTCGATGTCCTTACCACAGTCAGTAATGATTGTACCACCCCACAGAGGTTTATGAGAATTGAAATCGCCCAAGATCAGGAAAGGTGAGCGAAGCTTAGGGAACAAACCAGACAATACATCCTGGATCACGACACCATCCGGATGGCAATAAACATTACAGCTGGTAAAATCCTGATGTGCCCTTACCTGAGCAGCCACAGCTTCCAAAGGTGTATCAAGAGGCACAAGGCCACTGTATACAGACAGTGTCCAGCACATACATACAAACTTAACCTGATACCCTCTCATAGTTAGTATGTTTCTTAAAATAACCTCTGTAGCCATGAAGGACAGGGGTTCGAGTTTCTGACATTGAACGGTAAATGCTTAAAAGCTTCAGTAGCTCAGCCAGGTGGTGGAAAAATCTATTACAATTCCACTGGAGGATCCGACTATTTTTTTTAAATTTTTCGTAAGTTCCAATAAGGACAACACATACACCCATACCTGAGGGAGGACTCGAACCTCCGACATGGGTAGTCGCGCGAACCATGGCAATTCGCGGCCGATCCGACTGTCTGAATGCTTTGGAGCAATGAAGCGACCTGCCAGGGGGGGGGGGGGGGAGGCAAGTTATGACTCCATGAGCTGCCACCGGTTGAGACATCAGGGGATTCACAGACAGGTTCTGTGCCATGTTACCTGAGGAGATCTGGTGTCTCAGGGGCCACTGGGATCTCCACCTTGGGCACAGAGGGAGTACATACAGGGTCTGGTGGCGTGGGCGCCACCACAGTTTCCTTTGTATTAGAGGACTTCTCTTTGTCCTTATTGTCCTTCTTCTCCTTAGATGGCAAGGACTGGAAAGGTGTCACTGAATTGGTTTTGGGGACAGAGGAAGAACAAGAAGTCCAATGGTCAGCAGCCTGCGGTTCCTTCAGCCACTGGCTGGTGACTGGCCGTGGACCAGCAGGCACTGTGGAATGAAGAGTCCTGAGAGACCTCTTACTAGCTATAAAAAGCAGAGGAGGTTGAGGTGCCTCCAACTGTGGTATGGGACTGGTGTTCTCAGTAGGTGGGGAGCCAATGCTGCTGACGTGAGTGCCAGGGAAGCACCAGAAGAGCCCCTGACCACATGGGCGGTAGGTACCATGGACAGCTCTGATGGCGCAATGTAAGTGGCGTAACAGATGAAGGCACTACCGACAGAGAAAGTGACGATGTCGCAGCTGTAGTGTAAGATTGTGTCATTTGTACCGGAATAAGACGCTCATACGTTTTTCTGGCGTCTTGATTTGTGAGCTTTTCCACCACCTTACACTTGCGGATTTTCTTCTTACTGTAAAAAATGGATCAGTCTTGCTAGCAGGGAGAGAGGAGCACGCCGCAACTTTCACATATGGGGGGGGGGGGCACAGGGAATTTTCACATGCATTGGACATCCACAGCTCCTGCAGACAGAGGTAGCATATGTCCTAACTTCATACACCTGAAGCATCTCATAGGAGGAGCAACGTAGGCTCTCACGCCACACCAATGGACCATCACCTTGACCTTCTCAAGCAAATTACCACCCTCAAAAACCAAGATGATGGCTCTGGTAGCAATTCTGTTTTGCATTGGTCCTCTATGGACATGACAGATAAAGTGCACACCCTGTCGCTCTAAGCTGTCCTGCAGCTCATCGTCAGATTTCAAAAGAAGATCACAGTGAAAGATTATGCCCTGGATCCTATTGAGACTCTTGGGGGGGAATGACAGTCACGGGAATGTCACCCAAGTGTTAACAAGAGAGCAGCACCTGTGACTGGGCAGGAGACGATATTTTCATCCGGAGGGAACTGCTCTTCATTTTATAGATGGCTGCAACTTCCCTGTATTTGTCTTCAGTGTATTCAAGAAAAAGTAAAGACTTTGTGGCCAAAAAGGTGACTGGCTGAGTCCTGGTACAGACCAGGTGTTGGGGGGGTGGGGGGAGGATTTTGCTCCTTGTCGTCTAGTCCTGCATTCCTCCATGGCATGGCCAGGGAATGGAATGCTTTGGAATCGTACTTCGTTGCATCACATGAGGCCTTTCCATTTGAAGAGATTGCTGGGGCTGAATGACCACTATTGAAAGGAAGTTTAAGTCGCTTCATGTGCGAATTATGTGCCATAGTGCCATCGACTCTGAGCAGCGGCTCTCCTCATGGGTGCCACCCAACTACAGCAACAGCTACCTGGCCAGTCATCTGTTGCTGGGAGTCCCTGTGACCCTGTCATGATGGGAACATACTGCATGGCATAGAAGTGGAGCGTGCAGTGCCGGCACTAACAGTGCAGTCCCTATGTAGTCAGGGGGCTACCATCGAGCCAGTACTTGACGACTCCCCTCAGTTGGATGACTGCAATGGTGTGTTCTGGGTGTACTACAGCAAACATAAGGGCACTGAGGTGGAACATACACCACAGTGGGCGATCTTCCCTGCACGACATATACTTCTGGAAGATTTGGGAAAAATGGCAGGTCAGACCCTCTGATGGTCACCATATAATCGTTCATGGAAGGTGAAGATAGCACTGGGAGTGGAACTAGAAATCAAGACTAAAATCGTGTCGAAGTCCAGGCACAGTCTTCACCAAAAGAACGATCCAATGGAAAGTCAGAGGAGGTAGGAGATAGTCGAAGAGTAAATAGGTAGCATAGCAAGAGGAAGTAGAGCTGGGAAGGCTGGGATTCCGTAGTAGCAAAGTATGCACTCGCCAAAGAGTATTAGCCCCATGTGGGGTGGTCATAGGGGCTCAGTTCGAAGTGGGTCTCATCACTGAAGACCATTCTACTCCAGTCGATGAGATTCCAAGCTGAAGACGTGCCTGGAAAAGCCACATACAGCAGTGGGATACTGTCGCTTTCCATACAGCCCGACAACCATGAGTGATGGTCTGGGATGCCATTTCTTTTCGTTATAGGACCATTCTGGTTGTCATACGATGCACCCTTACAGCACAGTGGTATGTCGACAATATTATACGCCTCGTTTGGTTGCTCTTCATGGCAAGCCAACCTGGGTTTACATTTTAGCAAGATAATCCTCGCGCCTGCACACAGCGAGAGTCTACTGCTTGTCTTGGTGCTTGCCAAACCCTACCCTGGCCAGCAAGGTCGCTGGATCTCTCATCATTGGAGCATTTTGGGCAGGAACCTCCAACGAGCTCGCGATTTTGACAATCTAGCGCACCAATTCGACAGAGTTCGGCATGACATCCCTCAGGAGGACATCCGACAACTCTGCTAATCAATGCCAAGCAGAATAACTGCTGGCACTAGGCCTGGAGGTGGACAATAGCGTTGTTGACTTGCTTTATTTGTGAATCCCTTTCTCTTCAATGACTGAAATTTTTCGGAAATTGTGAGCTATTATTTTTCTGTACACTTATACCACATCTCCACATCTACCGATTCAGATAATTCTTCCGTGGTGCGCTGGTTTCTTCTTTTTCTTTTATCAGTTTTTTCCTCTTCCTTCTTCTTATTACAATTATAACGTACTGCACAAGTCCTAAAATGAATCACTACATTCATACATTATCGTTTTCAGCTGTTCCAGTCTGCAAAAAAATTCAGTTTGCAAAAATACAGCACCTCTGCTTCAATCATTTCGAAATTAATAAGTGAAATTAGAAGACTCGTCTGAAGGGGTTTACGCAGAAAACAGTTACATGTACAAGACCCAGTACTTAACCCAGAAGAATGCCGCTGCAACCGTGGCCAAAACGTTGGTTTTTCTCCAGCAGCAGTAGTTTTATACATTATGACACTGTACCTCACCCAGAAGACTTGTATGTCGACTGACTCTGGCCGTGGAAGCCTACGCAATTATAAATGTACAAATTTCAGAAATTCCCTTCATTGTTGTTTACATGTTCTTAGCTCGTGTTTTAGTGGTTAGCACCGCTGCTTCTAAATTGCAACGTCCCGAGTTCGATTCCTAGCTGCGTCGAAGGTTTCATTCGCTTGTGGACTGCGTATTTCTGTTCCTCTAATCATTTCGTCTCATCTTGATCGTCGTGCAAGGCGTCAAATAAAAGGGTTAGCACCAGGTGGCCGAACTACGCGTAGTGTAACCACCCAGTCAGCAATGTTACATGGTTATTTCTTTTTTTTTATCAAATGCACTTTTTGTCAGTGGTAATGCTGTGTACTGCAGCCAAAATGTCTGAGAAAGAGGGTCGCACAATAAAAAATTTACTACTGATCTGTTTCTTGTGGCTTTCCGACAGAAACGTAGCTCGCGCAAAGAATAATTTGCATCTAGGCAATACGATCCAGGTTTAGATTTTCAAGTAGTAACAGTGCGTCATTATGGTGTAGCCATCTGTTGACTTTTTGCCTTCCATATTTCCAAATTGGCTTCGAGTTCAGAACTTCCCCATTACAACCATTCACAATGGTTTCACAAATCAATAATTATATTTTATCTTTAAAAAGCCTCATATAAGTGAAACAATACATCGATGAGTAATTACGCTGGAAATTTTCGTCATACAGAGTAATCTGGATGAACTTCCAAGTATAAAATCTTGTAATTATAATTGTTCAATACGGCAGCATGCGCCAACTGTATCTGCTTCTCGCCGATTCAATACTCCCAACTACTCACTAAGAAGAACGAAGATAATACATGTGCCAAGCAGATCTTTACATGTGACACTCTTTTCTCCGAAATTATTTTAAAAGTTTATGCTTAACACTTTCCATGCCAATGGTTTCAAATAAAAGTAAAATGTCATAAGCAAATCTCGAAATAAATGCAATACATTATAAATATCAAATTTTTGAAAAATAATATAAATTAACATTATTTTCACTGGCTCTATCATTTGAATACAAATTTCCTTTATATTGTATGTACATAAAATTATTTTACTGATGTCATTAAAACTACGCGAAATGTGAAATTTAAATTTAAATTTTTATCTAGTCTTTATCGTGCATGGAATTTAAAAAGTATGTGGAATAGTGAATTTTCTTAACTATATCTGCAAGTACTGTACGTCGAAGAAGATAAGTTACTGATTAGTTTGATTTCAACTGTTACGAAATAAAAAATTCCTCGACAGTTTTGCCCGCTCCTACGACGAATTCCAGCAGCTACTTAAAGCTCACCAGCATTGTCAGTGCGAGAAGACAAACGCAGTTGCAGCACAAATGATTATGAAGATAGCACAATCCTAAGATGTTGTGGTTTTAAAATGTAGGTGTAAAACATTTCCGTATTTTATCGTTTTATTGTAATTGGTAGAATACACACTAGTATAGTTAAAATTCTAGACAACAATGGCACTGTGACAACAGTGGCCGTATACAGTCGCGGGCCGAGGGAAGAGCTTCTCCTCGCAGGAAGAAGCTGGGACCGCCAGGAAGTAGAGGAATTCATGTACATTCGCTGGTTAGTGCTTAAATCTCTCTCTCTCTCTCTCTCTCTCTCCTGTGTCCCTGTTTCCCTTTGATCCTGGTGGGAGCCCTCGGCACCGCTGTTTCCCGAAACCGCTCCAGCGGGAAGGGAGAGGGATTTTCGTTTATTTCTTTATCTGGATTTGGCTTTGAGCAGGGAAGACCATACATCCAACAGTAGTTAGACAAGTGCCATATTAATCACTTTCCACAGAAGAACAACAAAAAGAGTTCAATGTACAAAGGCAAGTTCTTAACCTAAAATAAAAACTCTAAAAGAGTAGTTACAGCTGCTCCAAGTTAACATTGATGCATTTGTTACAACAGAACAATAGAACAATGATAAGAGTATGAAGTACAAAGATAAGTTTGTTGTATACATTAGAAAACACAAGATCACGACCCACGGTTTGAACTGGTCTGATTCCAGAATGACATCCACAGCAACTGAAAGGTGGACAACGGTGTCGTTTACTAATATAAGTTCTTAATGCTAAGTAAAAACACAAACAAATGTCCCAGTTTCCGTACCAAGTTGCTTCAATGGGAGGACAATATCCACGCAATTTACAGATCAAAGCTAAATACCGAAATCTTTGTGAGCAAATAATACCTGCATGTATCGAATCGATAAAGTGAAGCAGTTACACTTGTAGGGTTGTGGTGGCCCCTCACATCCAATTTTTTTGTACAAGACGGCCGGTGCGGGCGCATAGGTTACACACCAATATCACATGGTTTAGTTCCGCCACCGCAATTGTGTCCTGATCACAGGGTCCAGAAGGGATGATTTTCAGTTAGTACAGGTGGGTGGGGTAACACCTCTGTCCCAGCCTCTGGTAGAGGGTATTGTTAATCTTCAAGACACGGCACATACACCCGTAAGTTAATAATAGTTGTATAACAATCCATAGATTTATTCCACACGAAGCACACGTATACACTATTTCAGTGTAAGTCAGCTTGATTGCGACTTTTTGGCTGCGATTTTAATGCCCAGAATATACAAGCCATTATTAAGTTTGCCCGTGACCACATAGCAGCACTCACGATTTCATAAATTTCAACAACCACATTCGCGCTGCCAGAGGGAGTACGATAGACATGTGCAGTAAGCAGAGTCTGTGTAGGCTACTCTGGCCGATGCGCAGTTACCAGTTTTCGTCCAGTGCGTCGGGCGAGTTCATCCGTTTGTTCAGAAGGGGAGTCCAACAGTGTCTGCCACCTTAGTGGCTCTAAGTGATGTCAGAATCGAGGCGTACGCCCTCTACATTTCCCAAAAGATTTTGTAGAAACTATATGGTAAAAAATTTTCATTTTTGCCTTCCTTATAGCGTTATATATCAGGTTCATGATAACGTGCCCATCATTTCGTTAACGCTCATATTTATTGTGATATTTACATGGAATTATGACACTGTTCAAATTCGCGCTGCAAGTCTGCAGTGAAAAATTGAGATCGCTTTGATTTTGAGTTTGGTTCATATTACATAATATGTTGCTGCATGTGAAATTTATCTAACATATAGAACTTTTCTGTAGACTTGGGTAGAGGTCTCTATTTGTCACCAATCTCGAGAAAACTGATCTATCTTCACCAGTCTCGAACAAGTTGATCTAATGTAGCACATTCATTTGCGAACGTGCTGCTCCAGAGATAAGGCAAAAGTGGAATATCCGCAACATTCCTCATAATCAGTTTGAGATATGAAAATGAGGTTTAGCAAATGATAGCACGGAAAGAGGAGAGTATTTTACCATATGGTTGTTGGGCAGAACTTAATTATCTGCCTTGTTATTCCGCTAACTACAGACTTTTTCGATGAAAGAATGTAATTTTTAGGTGCCATCGACAGCTGCCGAAACGAGAGATGCTACGGGTTTTGGCACAACATAAGACATTGCACGTTTACTTTGAACCGAGTATGTGCTTTTTCGTGGGCTGTTGACCCTACTTTTCCTCAGTTCCTCACTTAACAAACTGAATAAACCAGTGTTTCAGAATTCTCTCGCGATTTCGTCTGTAACACATGTTAGTGAGGTGACACTGTGTAAACTCCGCTGACTTTTGGAAAAATATGCAAATTTTTACAGGGCAACAAGGGAAATGTTTGGGTTTCACTCAAAATTCGCCACTCTTGATGCTTCTCTGAATGTTAGAAATGATTAACATCTTTGAAGCCAATAATGGCTTCCTAAATCTTAGCCATCAACCTCGCTTTAGTTGTAGTTTCCATCGTATAAAAGATAATGAACTCACTTTGTGTAAAATGATGTTCCTGTTTTGTGAATGACTGCGTATCTACATCCACGTCATTTAACCTGCAGAAATTATTAATTCCTATCCATTCACCGTCCTTTAAAATTTGTTGCTATACGGGCTCTGAATGAGAAAATTTTACTCGCCTTGGATTCCACAGTTTTATTCAGATTTAATTTCCCTCCCGTATCGTGAAAGCAGACACTACTTAATCCACTAAAAATGCCAGCGTTCATTATGCGTTCCTCTGAGGTTCTGATGTTTCCTGTAGAAAAATTAGCGTTGCACGGGGCGGAAATTCTATTTCTAGAAGTATTTCAATAAATGCATTGCCGCATGATTCCACGAGGCGCCAGGTTTCAACGACGGCCTACGCATACAGACGCCCACGCGCAAATAGATCGCCGTTCTTTCTACTGCGTAAGCTGTTCGATTAACTGCGCAGTTTGCGTCACCGGAGTTGGAAAAGAGGTGGGGAGGTAAAGAAACTATTTTCTGTTTTTGACTGGAACGAGCACTGGGTCCATTAACTGACTCCCACGCAGGGGGGCTCGCTTTTACGGCAACATTTTCCCACTAAAAGGTGGTATTACTGACAGGCGAAATCCGTATACTCTTTTTCGACCATTTTAATAGTTTCTCATCCTTCTTTTAAATGTAAACACGGGCTCAGCTACAGACCGTACCGTGTATCGTAGTCACAAAAGGCAACCTTTAAATGTGGGTTCCAGCACTTCTTGAGATTAAAAAGATGTAAAGGCATGACGAAAGAGGTGGGCAGATAAAAAATCCTTTCTTTGTTCTTTACTGTGAGTAGCACTATGTCCATTAACTGACTCCTACGCATCGGGCTCACTTTCACCGCAATATTTTTTTTTTTTCTTAAAGTGTGGTATTTCTGGGAAGAGAACCTGTACACTCGTTTTCGGCCATTTCAGTTCTGTGACATTCTTTTAAATGTAAACTTTGGCATAAGCACCATTGGTTGATCTTACTGACACAGGGAACGTTTAAATGTGGATTTCAGTAATATGCGTTGATCTCCTCAGTAATATGCGCTGATTCCATGACACTGAAAATGCGTAAACCCGTAACAAATAAATTCTCTTCTTTTTCCGTTACCCTGGGAACTTAGGGAGAAATGTAGCTGTTATTTTTACAAAGCTGTAGAGTGTTAGCTAGTTTGTTTTCCCCCATCTTTTCTGGTACTGGTTAGGGATTCGCTGCAAACATTTCAAGACCAACAGATTGCTGTTAAATTTGGGCCAAGTTCGAAACATACAGTTCGGTACTAGCCACAGAACTCCAGCATATGCAACTATACTCTGTTCAGATTTTGAAATATGTAAATCAAGCAAAACGTTAGTAACCCCCAGGAGACATCGTTCTAACACATTGTAGCACCGCCTCTAGTTTTCATACTGGCATCATTTCGTCGAGGAATTGTACTGAGCCAAAACTTAAATAATTACAAATAACTAAGTGTTGTTATGATTCGGGTGCAACAAACCTTTAATTAGTTACATTAATATCCCAGACTTAAGCGATAGGTGGGACCGAGCGATAACCACAAAACGCGTTAAGTCGGACTTGAATCTTGCATGTAAATTCACACAAATTATGTTAAACTGGACCAAGAGACTAAAAAAATGTAATTTAGAAGAAAAATGTTTAATAAAAGTTCAACAACACAACAAATTATATTACACTACAGTTCTATGCGTTGCAACAGTGTAAACCAAAGTTACTGTGACGTAGAAGGCTTCATAAAATCTAACAAGTACGTCTGACGAATCAATTTTTTCTTCTTATCACGCAAAATTTCCTCGCACAACGCTAATAAATCTCTTATTCACCATTTTGTAGCATAAATATGCATTTCCATCGAGTCTATTTTTTTCTGAAATTTGTAACCCTTTTTCGATTGAACTGACGCCTTTTGTCAAGTTTGCAATCGCAATGTGTTCGTCTAATTGAACTATGTCTAAAGAAACACATTGTACAATGTTTTGCTGTTGCACACGCATTTCTATCAGCTTATCAATTGCCAGCCACTGATCGTGTGAATCCAAAGTTCTTGAACGTCATCACCATCCATTGCCTGACAAGACAAACAACTTCTTCAGTCACATTATCAATATAATCAGGATCTGGTGATGATCACCCTGGGTTTCAGTGGTGGAAAACAATTGAAAATGTTTTTCCCAGATGTCATTTAAAGTTTTTGTGAAATTTAATTCCATGATTGTCCAGTAATTCGTACGACTTGTAAAGCATTGAATTGTTTCAAGAAGTCTTGAACAGAGATCTCGTTGTTTAGTCACATTACTTGATGCAGACGCACAAACGATCGTCTCATGTGGTAAGCTTTAAATGTTTTAATGACTGGCTGGTTCCTCGGTTGAAGCAAGCTGGTTGTATTCAGTGGCAACAATACAACATTCACACGAGGGTCTACATTAATTAGAGTATGAGAAGAATCCTCTGATACGTTGTTCACTAATAGCATCACTTTCAATGGGATTTGCTTTAATTGGCAATAACGTTCAGCATCATGTATGAGGTGATGACCAAACCAGTGCTGAACAATTGAAGCTTTCGCCCAAGCTGTAGCCCTTGACTCACGGGCAACCCACCTTTACATGTATTATTGAAAGTTTTTGGATTTTCTGAGAATTTAACTTACACTACTGGCTATTAAAATTGCTACACCAAGAAGAAATGCAGAAGATAAACGGGTATTCAATGGACAAATATATTATACTAGAACTGACATGTGATTACATTTTCACGCAGTTTGGGTGCATAGATCCTGAGAATATGCGATAATAACGGCCATGATACGCCTGGGCATTGAGTCAAACACAGCTTGGATGGCGTGTACAGGTACAGCTGCCCCTGCAGCTTCAACACGATACGACAGTTCATCAAGAGTAGTGACTGGCGTACTGTGACGAGCCAGTTGCTCGGCCACCATTAACGAGACGTTTTCAATTGGTGAGAGATCAGGATAATGTGCTGGCTGTATCCATAAAGGCCCGTACAGGACCTGCAACATGCGGTCGTGCATTATACTGCTGAAATGTAGGGTTTCGCAGGGATCGACTGAAGGGTAGAGTCACGGGTCGTAACACATCTGAAATGTAACGTCCACTGTTCAAAGTGCCGTCAATGCCCGCCGGGTGATACGCCAGTATGGCGATGACGAATACACGCTTCCAATGGGGGTTCACCGCGATGTCGCCAAACACGGATGCGACCATCATGATGCTGTAAACACAACCCGGATTCATCAGAAAAAATGACGTTTTGCCATTCGTGCACCCAGGTTCGTCATTGAGTACACCATCGCAGGCGCTCCTGTCTGTGATGCAGCGTCAAGGGTAACCGCAGCCATGGTCTCCGAGCTGATAGTCCATGTTGCTGCAAACGTCGTCGAACTGTTCGTGCAGATGGATGTTGTCTTGCAAACGTCCCCGTCTGTTGACTCAGGGATCGAGACGTGGCTGCACTATCCGTTACAGCCATGCGGATAAGATGCCTGTCATTTCGACTGGTAGTGATACGAGGCCGTTGGGATCCAGCAAGGCGTTCCGTATTACCCTCCTGAACCCACCGATTCCATATTCTGCTAACAGTCATTGGATCTCGACCAACGCGAGCAGCAATGTCGCGATACGATAAACCGCAATCGCGATAGGCTACAATCCGATCTTTATCAAAGTCGGAAACTTGATGGTACGCATTTCTCCTCCTTACAGGAGGCATCACAACAACGTTTCACCAGGCAACGCCGGTCGACTGCTGTTTGTGTATGAGATATCAGTTGGAGACTTTCCTCATGTTAGCACGTTGTAGGTGTCGCCACCGGCGCCAACCTTGTGTGAATGCTCTGAAAAGCTAATCATTTGCGTATCACAGCATCTTCTTCCTGTCGGTTAAATTTCGCGTCTGTAGCACGTCATCTTCGTGGTGTAGCAATTTGAATGGCCAGTAGTGAACAATCAGCAGTTGCATTCGCGCCAACCATCACTGTCAATCGATCTTTAATTGCTTTAAAACCTGGAGAGGTTTCTCTTCACGACCGATAAAAGCCCTTTTAAGCATTTTCTTCCATAACAGACCACTTTCATCTACTCTGAATATTATTTGGCTGGTATAGCTTCTGTTATGGCCTTGAATTTCTCTGGACAGAGCGAAGCAGTCTCTGTATTAGCGCTTGCCGCCTCTCCACATTCTATGATGCTATGCCAGTTACATCGACTTTTGAATCGGCTAAACGAATTTTTTCTAGCTTTAAACATTTCATTTTTTGCCGCCTCCCCAGCTTCTTCTTTCAGTCTCTCAAAAATCAACTTTGTTAGAGAGCACAACCTGTTGTGATCAACAGGACAATTTTTCACTCTTATTTGATTATCGCACCGTAATTTTAATACTGCTTCCATCTTAGCAATAACGCCATTACGTTTACGGATGATACTTGAATTCAAAGACTGGGCATTTTTCACAGCTTAGATATTTTTTTCTTTACCTTTTGTAATTTTTCTGACTGTTGATTCCGGTAGATCAAACTTCTTTTGCCAGTTCACAATTTTTAATTTTTGCATCGAATTCTTTCAGAATATTAAGTTCACATTCCATAAATAATGATTATCTTTTCTTGCTGGATGCAATGAATCAGTTCTGCTTCGTTTGGATGTCACAGAATCTATCCATCAAGCTAGCTTGCGGTTCCGCATGAAACACGGCCGAACACTATGTGTGCAGTGTGGGAGTATAAAGGTGCAGAGCCCTCAAGGAGACGAATCGCGTAACTTTGGATTTGCGTAAAACGGGTTAGCGTAAGTTGGGGTACTACTGTATTGTGTTCTTTGATGCCAGGAAACCAGAAAGCTAAATTTATATTTCTATATAGGTTTTAAAAATAATCTGCATAATGTTTTAATACAAAAAACGTACACTAAAAACTCAACCTGATATGTTGTTACCAGTTCTAAAGGCTGTGGGGACTGAAAGGACCAAGTCCATAGGTGATTCTTAACAAAAAAGTTTATTTGCCACATCGCAATAGCATAATAGCACGACACACTGGTATCAGCATAGATATTCAGATTACAGTAACCATTTCTTAGCCAGTAAACTTTATTTAAATAAAGTGTAACAATAAAATGAAAAACTGAAACAAACAGTAAATTGAATTTATAGGTTGGGGCCACCTTGACAAGCAAGGTACACAGTAACTAAAAAATGTAAATCCTTAAGAAAACCGTTTGTCTATGAATGCCTCTATGTAAAACAAAATCACTGCTAGCTACAGCTAGTGAAATTATATCTCAACTGAATTTAAACTTCAGATTCAAATATAGCAGTTCAAAAAAAAATTAATCATCACAAGGATACAATCAATCCCTTCTCAAGGGGACTTTAAGCAAGAGAGTTTTACAGCATTTAAATAAACTTATTTTGGAGAAAAATAGAAAAACACAAAATCCTACATTCAGCGATTTTAGTTTTTCTATTCTGCAGCCTGATGGGCCCAGTAGAGTCAGTAACCTCTACTTCCTCTTACTTAAAATAGCATGATTTACAACTAAAAACACTTTTTTTCTCTATTGCTTGAGCCTTTATCCCGCAGTTTGTGCAGGGTCGGCACTGTTACAATCGGATTTGGCGTGGTTAATTCGAATGGGTGGCCAAATTCCCTTCCTGCCGCCACTCTGTACCTCCTGGGATGGAATCAGTGTACCCCAGCTGTCTGCGTCTAATGTATATCATGAAACAGTGAGAACATATTTCAAATGTCTGCGAGTAGTGTAACTGAGGTGGGAAGTGGGGATCAGCCTGGTATTCAACTAATGAGATATGGAAAACCGCCTAAAAACCACATCCAGGCTGGCCGGCACACCGACCCTCGTCATTAATCCGTCAGGCGGATTCGATCTGGGGCCAGCGCGCCTACCCAAGTGCAGTAAGCAGCGCATTAGCGCTGTCGGCTGACCTGGCAGGTCGAAAACAAAAAAAAAAAAAGTAAAAAACTTTTTTTGAAAGAAAGCATTTTCTGATTAACATTGTGTTGCTGCACTACAGCACCTTTGAGAGAGCGTAGGCCCCAACGACTGCGCCCAACGCCGGCAGCTTCTAAGGCAGCCGCGGACGACACAGACAAACGACAGGTGGCGTCTGGTACATTTGTTACATTCCATTTCATCTACTGAATACAGTATGTGCAAATGGAATGTAACAAATGTACCAGACGCCACCTGTCGGTAATAGTGTTATAATTAATATGAATGACGTGCACTCTGCCAACCAATTTTATGTGACGTAGCATGTGAAAGTTGCTGGATTTGGACGGGTTACTCCTGTAACTGAAATATCAGGTACGTTCTGGTACATTTGATGTTGATTAGATAGGATGAAAAAGATTTGCTTCCGTGAAATAGTAAATTAGTATCATTATTTTTACAGATCTGAAGATGGTTCTGAATGGACCGAAACCGGTCATATGAATAAAAAAAAATTTGCAATCAAGACGGTATTTAAGTAGCATTATAAAATCACTGATTGCTGTTATCCCATAAGACATTATGTCTGTTTTTGCAAAACAGAAAACGAGTTGCACTCTAGAACATATGGAAACGCAATAAATTTATAGCCAAGCGTTGACTCTTGTGAAGCCGTCAGTCTTTTACGTAGCACTGAATTAAGGTGGCAAACACATAATTAACCGATCAGATGAATCAATTATTCGGTAAATAACACAGAGCTTGTTTTGGTTCATAGATACCAACTTTTAGACAAGGATGTGAAAATTAACTGTGGATACTACGTTTCCTCTTTAGATAATCACAGTGAAAACCGACAGCATACTAGTATCTTATTACATAATACAAGTTACAGAAGCACTGGGCGATTAGGAAGCTTAACTATGCTCCTAACGTTCGGCAGAAAGATTTGAAAATTTCAGTGTTCATAATGACAACCCAAATTGAATGTCGTTTAAGAATCACTAACAGAACTATGGATGCTTAGCGCTCATATGCAGGCTTCACATTATATGGTACGTGCCTGGCACAACCATAGAAACTAATTTTTAAGGCTCAACTGTTAACACGAACTCTTACAACCAACTGATTTAAATATGAATAGCAGTCCCGAATGAGATTTTCACTCTGCAGCGGAGTGTGCGCTGATATGAGACTTCCTGGCAGATTAAAATTGTGTGCCGGACCGAGACTCGAACTCGGGTCCCGAGATCGAGTCTCGGTTCGGCACACAGTTTTAATCTGCCAGGAAGTTTTATGAAGACGACTCACCACCAAGAAACAACGCTGTCGGCAACAGCAGCACATGGGTTGAAGACACTGCGTGATGCCACAGGGCAGGCCACAGCCAACACACTGGCCTTAATCGCCCACGGGCAGTAACGGCTTCCACCACGGACGCTGCTAACCCCAGTCCCGCTACGAGAACGCGCCCTCGCCGCCCGACCCACGCAAGGAGTGTCGCTGCTCCGCGTCACGCCAAACCAACAGCGGCCCCGCGTTGCTCCAGGGTTGACTACCAGCTGCCACCGCCGTAGCCGTACCACACTCGGTACACGAGAGTACTGCCCTCTCCCCGACGAGCTCGTAACTCCCTCCAACCTCACTGGAGACCTACCTCCTTGAATCGTTTTTTTTCTTTATTGTTATTTTAATACATTACAAAAGGGAGGCCGGCAGCGGCCTATCTACGCCGCTCTTCGGCCACATAAAACCATAGAGCGGATAACACATAGACAGATGAAAAAATGAAATGTCGTGTAACGAGGGCCTCCCGTCGGGTAGACCGTTCACCTGGTGCAAGTCTTTCGATGTAACGCCACTTCGGCGACTTGCGCGTCGATGGGGATGAAATGATGATGATTAGGACAACACAACTGAAACGTCCCCTTAGAAAAATTTATACATGACTGTGCTTAAACTGACACACAATATTTTTAGCGCAACGCAATCTGACTTTCAAAAATCCCTACAAAAGAATGGCCCTGACTAACATTAACCGATACCTTTCGCAAATCACTTACCTCACAAAAATCTTCGTTACTCGAACTACTGCAATACAGCGAGCGCCACTACTGCCAGATAAATACAAGATTCAAACTACGGAAGGCACTAACTACTGATAGACATAGTTAGCAAACGAAAGATTTTAATAGAGAACAAACAATGTATTTACCTTATTAGTGTTGAAAAATCATAATATACATAGCAGTTCATGACATCCAGTCTCACAAATTTCAAAACTCCGCCATTTCTCTCCCCACATCCACCACTGCTGGCGGCTCACCTCCAACTGCGCAACGCTACGCGCTGCCCAACACGCGCTGCCCAACACTACAATGGCAGACAACAATGCAAACTAGCCACAGACTGCACACAGCACAGCCAGTGATTTTCATACAGAGCGCTACGTAACGTTGCCAATAAGAAGACATAAACAGCCTACTTACATAGCCCCCATGCTCCCCACAAAAAAATTTTACAAATTGTTTTTGGCACTGGACAATACATATGTGTTAAAGTTTTTTCATTACTACAATAACAAAGAAATCAAATGCACACACTTACTGATACAATGTTGGTCGAAAGCTAAAATTTTCTCACAGTCCATAAAAACAGTCCTGATCATTCATCACAGTAAAATTGCAGTGTTTTTCTCAAACTCTGAGCAGTAAAAGAAAATGCACATGGAAGTAGTGGATTTCCATGCAGTCTTGAAGAAGTAGTGTTGTCCTTCCAACGGAAAGACAAAAATGTTTCAAATGGCTCTGAGCACTATGGGACTCAACATCTTAGGTCATAAGTCCCCTAGAACTACTTAAACCTAACTAACCTAAGGACATCACACACACCCATGCCCGAGGCAGGATTCGAACCTGCGACCGTAGCAGTCCCGCGGTTCCGGACTGCAGCGCCAGAAACCGCTAGACCACCGCGGCCGGCACGGAAAGACAGTTCTGACTCTTGACATGCAGACAGGTAATGGGCCACAGCAGAGCAAACCCACCGCATAGTCAGTCGAAGTTTTTGAAGAATATTGGTAGGTCGGTCGTCACAGAGTAGACCACTGTAGTCTTGTTAGAGATTACGGTATTGGTGGGCCACCAGAGGTGTAGACCCAGTGCAGTCCTTGTAGAAATAATGGTATTGGTGGGTCATCAAAGGTGCAGACCCACTGTAGTCCTTGTAGAGACGGCCAACAGCCATCTGTTGCGACTGTGCAGGTGCACAATCACCATCGAAGAGTCTTGCGGAGAATATAGCAAGTCCATAAACCACCACTTGTGCACTCACCAAGTTTCTGGAATTGTCCTTAGAAGTCTTGCAAACAATATAGCAAGTCCATAAACCACCACTTGTGCACTCACAAAGTTTCTGGAATTGTCCTTAGAACCAGCAATGCTGTTATCCAGTCCCTTGCTGAATTATTAACACACGTGCAACACTATCAGCCCCTACTTCTCACATATTGTCCATATACTATGACCAACAGAAATGTGTGCAGTGAAATGTAACTTACAAGTTACTTATTCTGATGAACTGGTGTCCATTACAATTTTATAACATAAGAATACAATTACAAAGATACACAATACATCATTAAAGAACGTAACAATATAGATAACATTTGTAGTAATAGGGGCTTTACAAAAGAATAGAAATAAACATATACATCAGTGTTACAGGAATTATGACATAAGTAAATACATAAAAGATCAGAATAACTTTTGAAATATCAACTTCACACATGAGCATTAAAACAAAACAGAATAAATAATGTCTAAACATCTTTACAAAGAAAATAACATATTATTAGAAAAATTCCACAACATAACTCATATCAGCTAAACACATAAAGACAGGAAAAACACAAATATACAAGAGTACACAAACACATAGCAGAATAACATAAGAGGAAAGGGCAGGGTTTGTTTTCAGTGTAACATTTGGTACTGCAGTCCAACCTAAAACTTCATTCCATAGATCTTTCGTCTTATTTCAACATTTGTTTCCACCAAAAAAATCCTATCCAAGCATGCTTTCTGTATTTATATGTTCACATATTTCTTACCTCATTATTTATTTTCCATTATCTTACCTCATCATTTATTTCCAAGAAAATCCTACCCAAACCTGTTGTCCCTAAACCCTACTTTTTTGCACATATCCTCTTTCAAAATACTTTTTGGCCAAAGCTTCTCAATGCATTTCTTCCAATTCATCACAACTCGTTCTCTCATATAGCCTACCCAATCTTAAGCTAACTTAAATCTACTGAGCTCAGATGTTAAACTAAGGAACAAGGCAATGCAGCAGCACAAAACAATTAACACAAACAGCAATGATAAAAAATACAAATGGCAAAGCAAGTAGCATAAATTAGCAAAGCAAATGCAATATTACAACTAATATAAGGCAATGCGCAGCAAACAAGAAAAATAAATTCGTAGTAAAACTGGCTTAACAGAGTAATGTAAAGTGAAATTTAGTAGCACTATGCCTGGCAAACAGCTGCAGCAAATGCAATAACTTATATCTAAACATGACAAATCTCAAGCAGAGAAATATTACAGTAAAGACAACAATGCAGATAAGGGAAATGTCTATTCACATCTTAACGTCTATGTCATTAAAGTGGTGCACCACAAAAACTTATTCTATGAAATAAATTACCAAATACTTGAAAAGAAAAGTATATATGCAGTTACTGTTATTAGTCCCTTCTTATTGTTCTTTCCATTCCAAGAGCTCATTTTTCGAAGAATGTGGATCAGATAATAATTATTTAATAGATCTGTTGACAGAAAGTGTTCACATTAACAAATGCATTTAATTTTATTTTATTAAACCAATGCTGCAAGACAGCTGGAAACCAGATATCAAATGAAATAAGCAACTACGCAAACCAAAGCATAAAAACATCATTTAATAGCTATGTGGCATTTGGTAAGTCAGTAGCTCGCAACTCTTCTGAAAGGCACACATTAATGGCTTTTTTCCAGGCGACTGTCGTGCAGCTGCCCACGTAATGCGTCGTGCCCACGACGTATTACGTGAAGGTCACTTAACTTTCTTACCGAAATATTTACAACACCAGTTTGCACTACAGTGGAAGTCTCATGTACAAAATTTCACAGATCGAGAATTTGCGTTGCAAATGTGTAGAAACAAAATCTTATGAATATAACAGTGTCCAAAAAATTTTCGCCGGCTTTGTGATACATTCACGCATTTACACACATTTCATAACTCTTAAAGTACGATTCTTGGTTTCCAACAACCTTTTTCACAAACCAGAGTCCCTAACCACTACTCATTATTCCTTACCTTATTCGTCGACACTTCTTCAATATTTCATCATAACAGATATGTAGCATAATCAAATAACTCATATAGCATCAGGTTATTGATCATAAACATACCGCAACAGCATAATACACATAGTCATCGTAATAATAACATCATAACACCTCAGTCAAATCTCAAAAACGTCGTATCTTTCTGCAATAATGTCAAAACCTAAATAAAAAACCTCTGCTCATTTCAACAGTGTCATCTACCTCCAACGTACTTTAAAAATCATGATCCCATACCAAATACAATATTCAGAGCTCTCATAGTAGTAAAAAAAATGTTTGTTTCTCTGTTAAATAATCAGATAGCTGTGTAATTTATGTGTTAGAGAAATATGGTACCGATGTGTAAAGTTGTATAAGCAAATACCGTATTAGCTAGGGCTCCTTGTGCTTGCCAAACACATGGTACACAAAGTAGGCGTGTACCCCCGAGGATAAATGTAATTATACCCTCAGGTGTTACAGATTACGGCAATGGAATGAAATGTATCACGGAAAACTTTCTTTGTAATTCAAAAATCTTGAAAAATAAATGGTTTAAGTACAAAATTAATCACTCAAATGCGTGCCCTGTAGCGCTAAATGTGCATCTTGCTGTAAGATAATCTCTGTGGAAGTGTGGTAATTATTGTCCTCCGAAAGCTAAGTTCTGCAGAAGCCAATGTACTTACCTCATGATAAACAAAAGTGAAATGCTTTGCATATAGATATCTTAGTTATTACGCTTATTGCCGTGATGAAGAAAGTACTGTGCTGTAACGTATTATTGTGCTACGGAAAAGGCAGTCTCATTGTAGCTATACCACAAAAGTTACTACTAAAACATGTTTTACTTTCCAGAATAATACAGAAAAACTGTGCAGATATAAAACAGAAACACCGCAAAAGCAACATTGTAAATTGTCACTCATTAGTAGCGTCGTGATAAAATCGTGTAGCTGTCACATAAACTAACCACTGTGTCATCTGGTATCTCACAGAAAGTACTTTAAATCCAGAATGTATTTTCAAGTAAACCAAAATGTTGCATTAAAATCTCATTAGCAGTACCAGTATATGTTCTAAGTATGTAAGCCTTATAGTCATTACATAATCATGCAACTAACAAGTAAGAATGTACACACACAATAACACTGTGACGTCTGTTCACTATAACAATGCATTCGTAATTTCTGTTTAAATAAGTTCTCTTGGTTCTTGATTGGATATTTAACTTCAAACATTGTTGCATGTTAACAGATTCTAAGTTCAAAAATGGTTCAAATGGCTCTGAGCACTATGCGACTTAACTGCTATGGTCATCAGTCGCCTAGAACTTAGAACTGATTAAACCTAACTAACCTAAGGACATCACACACATCCATGCCCGAGGCAGGATTCGAACCTGCGACCGTAGCGTCGCTCGGCTCCAGACTGTAGCGCCCAGAACCGCACGGCCACTCCAGCCGGCACAGATTCTAAGTCTTACAAAGACTTTATAGTAAAGACTAACTTAAAAAACAAATTATCTCTCAATAAACGGTTTCACATGTGAAATGTGGTGTAAACATTTACTCTTCCTAGTACACAGAGTTTCAACTTGAACGCAATTATCATACAGTATACGTCGGTAAAGAATACTGGAATTTTTCTCAATGTTAGCGTCTATGTTATTTTTCTCTGAGCCGGCCGGCGCACGTGGCTGCCTGCGGTGCGGGTCATTGTCTGCTATCTCTTTGTTGGCGTGTGTCGTTATTGGGATTAGGAGACCTAACTTCTACAAATTCACCTTGTCGAGAGTGCCCTGCTCTGTTTGAATCCCGCCAGTTCTGATGGAATTCAGGTCTGTCGTTTTGTCGGTAGTTTACATAGTTTCTTTCTTGTCGGTCACGTGATGGAGAATTTCTCCCTGCATCGTAACTGCGTGCTGGAACATTGCGTCTAAAGTAATTGTGTCGCACTAGATAATAATTATTTTGGTTCCCAAATTGTCTGTTTCCCTGATTGTCTCTGTGATAGTCACTACCGCAGAGAGGTGATCTTTCCCTGTAATTATTACTACTCTGCCAACGGTTGTCATACGGGTGGTGTCTGTTTTGGTCACGATTTGTGTTGTGAGAATAGCCTTGTCGTGTCCAGTTATTATTTCTTTCATCGCAGAATTGCGACGGATGTGACCTATAATTGTTGTGTTCCTGTTTTCGCGTTCAGCGATTGTCATTGTCAATTTCTAATTCTTGTAAGAGTCCCTGAAAAGTTTCAATGTCGTCTTTGCAACGTCCTGCCAAAATAATATGTCGCAAATGTTCAGGTAATTTGATTAAGCAAATGCAAATGAGTTATGAGGGGCTGTATGGGTTTGGCAGCTACTGATTCTTGTGCAACATGTCTTCAAAAATATTTCACAAGACTGGAAAATTCAGATTTTCGAAATGTTTCATCATTATGAGCTTGAGACCAATATGCTGAGAGGAAGGCATGGTAAAATTCTCCTTCACTGTGACAATCGTGAATGACCGATCGCATTCTTACAGCTGGTTCATTCTCCAAATAGCCACACATAAATTCTAATCTGTGCTCTAATGACTAGTTGGGAGGAAAACAATGAGAGAATTGATGGAGCCACGCTTGTGGATGAATGTCGTTGCCAGAATTCTTAAATGTTTTAAATTTATGTGTAGTAATGAACAGCTTATAGTCAAAATCATCATGTCGGCGAGTCGCATATCGGTCATTGTTACGTCGTTTCGGCGGTTCCATTTCAAAATTCGGTGCACCTTGCCAATTTCTTTCATAATTTCCGAAATGCGCTGTGTTATTATTTTGTGGCTGTTCCGTATTTCTATATCCCTCGTCCCGTATTGGGGCGCGAGTGTCCTCTCAAATACGTAATTCTTGTATTACCTGTGTCAGCTGGTCTCGTACTTCCCGGATTTCTCTTTGGTGTTGCGTATTAATCTGATTCTGATTTTGTTTGAATTTCCTAATTTGTTCGCACTCTTCTGTGTCATTAAAGACTACCGGTTTTGTGTCATTCAGATTATCATCTACCTTCGTAGACAAATTATTTAGCTGATCCGAAAGTTCAACTACTTTCTCTGATAATGAACTAATTTCCTCCATGTGTCTTCCTGAACCAATTTTCAGAGTATCTACTGTGTCCTTTAAGTTTTCCTGAGTTTTTGCGAGTTGCGTATCCGAATCGGTAGATGAAACTGAGTCAATTTTAGCTTGCAAGGTCTCATGATTTTCATGAACAATAGTTTGCAGATCTTTTATGGCTGCTTCGTGATTCTGTAATGCATTTTCATGACGCGAAAAAATAGGTTGGAAATGCTCACAAATTTGTGTTTTTACGTCATTACAGACTTTTTGACATTTCGATTCGATTTTATGTAACTCAGTAGTTAAATCTTCACGTGTTTGTTCAAGCGTGGTGTGAAGATTTTGTTCCATTGCGTCTAACTGTTGCTGTGTTTGTCTCTGGTGTTGTTCCATTGTTTCTAACTTTTGAAGCTTTTGCTGTGTTTGTCTCTGATTTTGTTCCATTGTGTCTAACTTTTGAAGATTTTGTTCCATTATGTCTAACTTTTGTAGCCTTTGTCCCATTTGTTGCATTAACTGTAATAACAGTGCACTGGTGTCTGAAACATGTTCCTCAATGCTATTCGGCAGTGCATTTGAACCGGCAATATTCTCATTTTGAAAAGCAGAAAATGTGTCTTGATTTATTTGAGAAAACAGTGAGGACGCAAAACCTGAATCTACAGTATTTGCAAGATTGTGTCCTGTCATTTCTGAATCCTGAGGCGAGCTGTTGCCGACCGATCGATCGATAATGCTTCCCTGTTCCCTACCTGTTTCACTGTCTACACCATTATTTGATGCCCACTCCATTTCCCTATGCACAGTTACCAAATTACTACTTTGAATGTCTGTTAATTCATTACACAGTGGTGTTGGTAAGCTACGCTCGTCGTCACTATTATTTCTCAGTTTACTTTGGAGCCTAGTGTTACGTTTTTCACACGCCATTATTGTCACTATATTTCACACGATAACACAGAAAAGCACAATTTGAAGAGCAAAAATAAGAGAACACATTAACATAGCGCTGAAAATAATATCTAGTTAATTCCAAGCGCAGCTGCGAAATACTTGGTGCAAATTTACATGCGTGCCACACCTGTTTTAATGTACAACAATGAAAGACTGCAACTACAAAGGAGATTCTCTCTTCAATTACGCGCTAGCAA
Organism: Schistocerca nitens; assembly: GCF_023898315.1. NCBI lineage: Eukaryota > Metazoa > Arthropoda > Insecta > Orthoptera > Acrididae > Schistocerca > Schistocerca nitens. Next base: position 179,952,252 of record NC_064622.1, on the reverse strand, counting down.
TAAACAAAATCTACACTAATTACACAAACTACAAGAAAAAATCAGAAGATTCCAGTGAGGTATCCTCGGCTAAGGGTCGACATATGAAACGTCCCCTTAGAACAATTATACATGACTGTGCTTAAACTGACACACAATATTTTTAGCGCAACGCAATCTGACTTTCAAAAATCCCTACAAAAGAATGGCCCTGACTAACATTAACCTATACCTTTCACAAATCACTTACCTCACAAAAATCTTCGTTACTCGAACTACTGCAATACAGCGAGCGCCACTACTGCCAGATAAATACAAGATTCAAACTACGGAAGGCACTAACTACTGATAGACATAGTTAGCAAACGAAAGATTTTAATAGAGAACAAACAATGTATTTACCTTATTAGTGTTAAATAATCATAATATACATAGCAGTTCATGACATCCAGTCTTACAAATTTCAAAACTCCGCCATTTCTCTCCCCACATCCACCACTGCTGGCGGCTCACCTCCAACTGCGCAACGCTACGCGCTGTTAACATCCAGCTGCCCAACACTACAATGGCAGACAACAATGCAAACTAGCCACAGACTGCACACAGCACAGCCAGTGATTTTCATACAGAGCGCTACGTTACGTTGCCAATAAGAAAACATAAATAGCCTACTTACACAATACCCAGTCCCTGAGCGGATAAAATCTCCGACCCAGCCGTGAATCGAACCCGGGCCCTTTGGATTGACAGTCTGTCGCGCTGACCACTTTTTTTTTTTTTTTTTACCACTCAGCTACCGGGGGCGGACACATAGACAGATATACAGAAAATATGAATATGAAACAACAGGTGACACAGATACTGATAATAACGAAGACGTTCGAACTGAAGACACTGGATTGCAGAAGCAAGTGCAAATGTACACAAGGTACAATGAGTAGAATGTCGAATGGTGGAGGAAACTGAAGAGACACAATTGCACTGGAACAGAGAAGCAGAGCACAGAAAACACTGACGATGATCTTCGACATGCTGCACACACTACTGCACGAAAAAAAAAGGGGGGGGGGCTGCAGAGGGAATAGGGGATGGTAGGAGGGAGGTGGAGAGGACGCCAGTGGGAGAGAGGAAATGAGGGGGAGGGGAGAGGGTAGGTTTGGGTGTGGAAGCCCAGGGGGGGAGAAGAGGGAGAGAGGAGGGGAGGGAAGTTATGAGGGAGAGAAGGGAAAGAGGGAGCCCTGGAGGAAAAGCTCAGGAGGAGGAATGGGAGGATCAAATCTGGTAGGAGGGGGTAGACGGGGGGGGGGGGGGACGAGGGAATCATCTGAGAGAGGGAGTTGGCGGAAGCCACCTTGGGCAAGGGTATGAAGGGTGGTAAGATAGAGAGCGGGTGGGATGCAGGAGTACAGGCGTGGCAACGGACTGGGGTGAGAAAGGACGGGAGTGACAAGCTGGTGAGGGGGATCAAGTTTACAGGAAGTGTAAAGGATCCGTATCCGCTCAAGGAAGAGGAGAAGGTGTGGGAAAGGAATTAAGTCGTAGAGGAGCCGTGTGGGGGAAGGGAGGTGGATGCGATAGGCGAATGGCTATCAGCTGCACATGGGTTGAAGACACTGCATGATGCCACAGGGCAGGCCGCAGCCAACACACTGTCCTTAATCGCCCACGGACAGTAACGGCTTCCACCATGGACGCTGCTAACCCCAGTTCCGCTACGAGAATGCGCCCTCGCCGCCCGACCCACTCAAGGCCCACCTTGCCCAGGGTGGCTTCCGCCAACTCCCTCTCTCAGATGATTCCCTCGTCCCCCCCGTCTACCCCCTCATACCAGATTTGATCCTCCCATTCCTCCTCCTGAGCTTTTCCTCCAGGGCTCCCTCTTTCCCTTCTCTCCCTCATAACTTCCCTCCATTCAGAGGCTGTTGCACGCAGCGACCGTTATTTTTGATTTGTACTGTTCAACTGTGTGTGAAATCTTATCGGACTTAACTGCTGAGGTCATCAGTCCCTAAGCTTACACACTATTTAACCTAAATTATCCTAAGGACAAACACACACACCCATGCCTTAGGGAGGACCCGAACCTCCGCGGAGACCAGCCGCATAGTCTATGACTGCAGCGCCCTAGACCGCTCGGTTAATCCCGCGCGGCTTTGATTTGTAAATAATAGATTTCAGCTATCAGTCGTCTTTTGGAATTTTTATTGGCAGATCTAGATTTCAGCTAGAAACTAGCCATTCTCATTGCACTATCATTTTTGGTCAATACATGTAATGCAGTTCAATGAACTGTGAACAAAGCCCGACCAACAGGCATTACATGCATTGACTAAAAACGATAGTGCATTGAGAATGGCTAGTTTCTAGCTGAAATCTAGATCTGCCAATAAAAATTCCAAAGGACTTGTAAAAGTTAGGAGGGGCGGAAATCCAGGCATAACAGACGATGGGGCGGAACTTGAATCGTTCCTTGCGTGCGTCTAAATAGGCGATCGCGACCAATTGTACCGAGGCAAAGCGCGGGCACGGGAAACTGCCGACACCATATCATGTTAGAGATGTTTTGTAAAAGGATGTTTTCTACCCTTTCCGGTAATTGCATCTTCTTTCAAATAAAAACTCGCTGCCCCTATGGAATATTCCTACACTTTAAGTCAACGAAATCTAAAATTGCAATCAAAATCAAACTCATTTTGTTTTTATGAAACATCACATCGCTAAAAAAAACAGTTTTCTCATCTTTGTAAACCGGAAAAGCTCCTTAGAAGATCTTTTTCACAAGAAAGTAATATAACGTAAGAACGTCTGCCCCTTTTGCTGCTGGGGATGATTGCATTAGATCTGTATTAACAGGAATAAAATTATTAAAACTTTATCCATATTTGTACTCACAGATGATTGATTTAATCAGAAAATAGAAAATACTTATTGTGTTGTTCGTTGCGGCTACTCGCTCAAGTGCTCCATAGAAAACTACGTTTCTCTCTCTCTCCTGGCCGTCAGTGCTATAATTCAAGAGGATGTGAACTAAATTGTGCCAAATTTGTCCCATATGTTCTCTGAGGTACGAAAATACGAGCTCACGACTGCTAAAGGATCTCTCGCAGCCAGCGATGGAAAAAAACGGCTTTTCCGCAGCTCGTGGTCGTGCGGTAGCGTTCTCGCTTCCCGCGCCTCGTGATGACTGGATGTTATGTGATGTCCTTAGGTTAGTTAGGTTTAAGTAGTTCTAAGTTCTAGGGGACTGATGACCATAGATGTTAAGTCCCATAGTGCTCAGAGCGATTTGAACTATTTGAGCCAAAAAACGGCTGGCAGCATGATTTTGACGGCATCCCTCAAACACTGGAAGACAGATTCGTCACCATATTTTAGAATTCGCTGTTATATTTCTCCCTCTCTTCAGGTTGATAGCTGCAGTCTGCAGTCCAAAATTGCTGGAAACAGTTGCTAGATCACAGCTGAAGCTTTTTTCCAAAGTTAGGCATTTCTTCTTTTGGTGTTCCGTGTTATCATCGTAGCACGGTAGTCTTGTGTCGAGGAAAAATCGAACTTTTTGTACGTGTAGTTTAATGAAGAGAACCGTCCGTTCATTTTAGCACTTCTTTCTATTTTCCTCCTTCCCCTCCATCATTCGCTCCTCCTTTCACCCTCGGGGAAGATCGGTTTGGATTCCGTAGAAATACTGGAACACGTGAGACAATACTGACCTTACGACTTATCTTAGAAGAAAGATTAAGGAAAGGCAAACCTACGTTTCTAGCATTTGTAGACTTAGAGAAAGCTTTTGACAGTGGTGACTGGAATACTCTCTTTCAAATTCTAAAGGTGGCAGGGGTAAAATACTGGGAGCGAAAGGCTATTTACAATTTGTACAGAAACCAGATGGCAGTTATAAGAGTCGAGGGACATGAAAGGGAAGCAGTGGTTGGGAAGGGAGTAAGACAGGGTTGTAGCCTCTCCCCTATGTTATTCAATCTGTATATTGAGCAAGCAGTAAAGGAAACAAAAGAAAAATTCGGAGTAGGTATTAAAATCCATGGAGGAGAAATAAAAACTTTGAGGTTCGCCGATGACATTGTAATTCTGTCAGAGACAGCAAAGGACTTGGAAGAGCAATTGAACGGAATGGACAGTGTCTTGAAGGGAGGATATAAGATGAACATCAACAAAAGCAAAACGAGGATAATGGAATGTAGTCGAATTAAGTGGGGTGATGCTGAGGGAATTAGATTAGGAAATGAGACACTTAAAGTAGTAAAGGAGTTTTGCTATTTGGGGAGCAAAATAACTGATGATGGTCGAAGTAGAGAGGATATAAAATGTAGACTGGCAATGGCAAGGAAAGCGTTTCTGATGAAGAAAAATTTGTTAACATCGAGTATAGATTTAAGTGTCAGGAAGTCGTTTCTGAAAGTATTTGTATGGAGTGTAGCCATGTATGGAAGTGAAACATGGACGGTAAATAGTTTGGATAAGAAGAGAATAGATGCTCTCGAAATGTGGTGCTACAGAAGAATGCTGAAGATTAGATGGGTAGATCACATAACTAATGAGGAGGTACTGAATAGGATTGGGGAGAAGAGGAGTTTGTGGCACAACTTGACCAGAAGACGGGATCGGTTGGTAGGACATGTTCTGAGGCATCAAGGGATCACCAATTTAGTATTGGAGGGCAGCGTGGAGGGTAAAAATCGTAGGGGGAGACCAAGAGATGAATACACTAAGCAGATTCAGAAGGATGTAGGTTGCAGTAGGTACTGGGAGATGAAGAAGCTTGCACAGGATAGAGTAGCATGGAGAGCTGCATCAAACCAGTCTCAGGACTGAAGACCACAACAACATTCACCCTCTTCTTTCGCTCTTCCTAATTTTTTTCGCCCGCCACAAAACTGTGCTGTTACAGAAAAGCGACACTCAGGCCACGCGCCATAGATGTTACAACACAGTTACCGCAAGCGTGTCTGCAGTTCGTGGTCTTGCGGTAGCGTTCTCGCTTCCCGCGCTCGGGGTACCGGGTTCGATTCCCGGCGGGTCGGGGGTTTTCTCTGCCCCGTGCTGACTGGGTGTTGTGAGTCTTATATCACGGACTCGCAAGTCGCCGAAGTGGCGTCAACTAAAAAGGACTTGCAATACGGCGGCCGAACTTCCCCGCATGGGGCCTCCCGGCGAACAGTGCCATACGATCATTTCGCTTTTTACCGCAAGAGTGCAACATACAAGTGGTTGACATACAAGTGGGGGGGGGGGGGGCGGGGGGAGATTTCTATCGGTGCGAGATGCCTAAAGCTTCGATTTTCGACAGGTGCTGACGTACTGCGACACCATCTAGTGTTAGATTCGCTAACTACGATGTGACGGGAAGACAGCTGCGTATGTGGTTCAAATGGTTCAAATGGCTCTGAGCACTATGGGACTCAACTGCTGTGGTCATAAGTCCCCTAGAACTTAGAACTACTTAAACCTAACTAACCTAAGGACAGCACACAACACCCAGCCATCACGAGGCAGAGAAAATCACTGACCCCGCCGGGAGCTGCGTATGTGGCTGTGTTTATCGTTTCTCCGCATTTAAACCAACAAATCTAATCTAAGAGCTAAAGCGGTTGGACTCTTAGTGGTGCACAGACATCTTCAAGCGCTTACGAGCGCATGAATAAAGTAGAAGCCAATGTTAGACCTGTTGAGCACAGTGGCTACTTTGTAGTGTATGTTGCCATCCGCAGTTTCCACTTGGCAGACATGCTGTGTACTTACGAAAAGTGGCATCTCATCCCGATCCTCGGAAGAGATGCTACTGTTTTGTTGTGGAAGATGACGAATTTTGTTATTCTCTTTGTACAGATGTTATTGCACACGAAATGCCTCGATACCAACTACCAGCCAGCGGTCTGACAAATCCCTACAAATAGCTGTGGGGCATGTCAAGACTGATGGAATTAATCGTTTTAGAGCTTCCCAAGAATTTGGCGTCCCATGCAGAACTCTGAAACGATGTTTGATGAAGAACGATGAAAGAAGCATGCCACGGTCCACAAAGTAGACAGAGTTAGATAAATTATAATGTTTTCCTTGATTAAAGAGCAAAATTAGTATAGTTTTAATCATAATATTTCATTAAATTAAAAATTAACGACTCAAAGGCAAAGTTGTTCGACGTTCACTATGGTGTTCGAAGTGCACATTACCAATTTCTGCAAACATTTGTCAGTGTCGAATAACTGTCAACTTATTATTATCATTATTATTTTTATAGGTAGCCTTGGTGAAGAGAGCGAGAAACTATTGGTTACCTACATAAAGAAGTTACAGATGTAGAGATTTCCACCAACCAGAGAAACTCTGCGCTGGCTGGTATTCCAGTTTGTGGAAAGAAATGGAATTGTCCATAAATTTTCTAAAGAAAATCAAATGGCCGGTTTGGATTGGTTAAAGTCCTTTCTCAAACGTTACGCACATCTAGCCACGAGAAAGAAGCAAGGTGTCTGTCTCTATTGACAAGCTTTGGCAATGAATAGGGAAGCAGTAGTTCTGGTTGTATTTACAGTAAATTCTTTACTGGATAAGCCAGGGTGCCTGTAAAATATGGACGAAACTGGCTTTCAGATGAATCTTAGGTCAGACAAAGTTATAGCAGGAACAGATTCTCCTAAATTGCGTTAAGTAACCTCTGGAGAAAAAAGGAAAACCATAACAGTTATCACTCATTGTAGTGGTGAAGGGAGCTTCATTCTTCCGGTGAGCATGTTTAAAGGTGAAAGATAGAAGCCTGAATGGGAGGAAGAACTTCCAAATGGTTCAGTTCTATCCATGAATGAGGAATCAATGTATGATAACCTGACATATTCATGAGATGGATGGAATACCACTTTTGTACCAGGAAACAACAGCTAAAAGTGGTTCTGGTTCACGATGGCAGCACCTCACACTCTGCTAGTTCTTATTGGCTACAGCCTGCTACGGGTGATGATGTGATCTTTATTTGTTTAGCCTCCTCATTCAACGCAGTATCTTCAGCTTCTTGATAAGTGTATTTTAAAATTCCTGAAACGGGCCTTTTACAGGGCAATGTGCAACTGGACATTGTCTCATCTTGGGTGAAAAGTCTCGAGAGCACAGTTAGTTCAAAAATGGCTCTGAGCACTATGGGACTCAACTGCTGAGGTTATTAGTCCCCTAGAACTTAGAACTAGTTAAACCTAACTAACCTAAGGACATCACAAACATCCATGCCCGAGGCAGGATTCGAACCTGCGACCGTAGCGGTCTTGCGGTTCCAGACTGCAGCGCCTTTAACCGCACGGCCACTTCGGCCGGCAGCACAGTTAGTGCTCGTCCTTAGTGAAGCATGAAAGAAAGCAGCAGTTCAGTTCCATTCCGTCCTCATTCAGGGTTTGAAGCTTGTGGCTAGTACCCTTTCAGCCCAGAAAGAATTCTAGAGGAGGCATTCCAAATTTCTTACATGGTTTCTACTCTTTAGGCAGACAGGAATGATGGAGGTAAGCTCGACAGCAGGAAATGTGCTCGGGCTCCTACAGACAGACATCAGCACACTTGAAGCAGGAACTGAGAATCACCCTATGCCAGGAATATCATTTGAAGATATTATTCCTGTCTTTATCTTGGATGTGTTGTCATCCAAGCGCAGAAAGACAAGAGCTGAAGTTCTCACAGAACACAGTCGAACTGAAAAGGCAAGAGCTAGATCACAACGAATTAGGTGTAAAAGCAAGAAATCCACTGAATCAGGCAGGTCACAAAATGACAGTGATTATTGTGCTCAGTGTGCCGTGAACTACTCCGATAAAAATAGATTACAGGTGGTTAGAATTAAATGTGTCATGTGCAAAAAGTGGTTGTATGAAATCTGTACAGAAGAAGAAAACATGTGCAATAATTGTGCAAAAAAGCTCTGATTCATTGTGGAAGCCATCATGTTATTTGCTAGTTTCCTAAATTCGTTTATTTATTTTATATTTTAGTCATTGTACTCTATTAAATTTGCTTTCCGAATTATGTATTTAGCTACACTGTGTTATAAATCCACAAAATTCGCGCTGGAGACTACTTGGGATATGGCTGCCATCTCACCACAATGCTCGAGATAAGATACCTAAACTACATTACTCATGAAAAAATTCAAAACTCATGTAATTATTAAAGGTAACATAACGCCAAAAGACTTGTACACAGAAACCATTCCTCGGTGAACACCAATTTAGTGTTGAATCCAAAGTCCAAATTGTAACTAATGTTTTGATCCTCCAAGCCGTACGCTGGGCAAGTTCCTGTTCTACAGTGTTGGTAGATTTACCTCTTCTTCCCGCCCCTCCACACTACCCAGCAAGCTGCGTTCCCAGAAATCCAGCGAGAAAAAGTCCGAGTTGGCGAAAATAGATACTTGTACAATATAAAATGCCAAGACTGAGGAAAACACTCACTTGTGTCACGTAAAATGTCAGAATGGTGGAAATCATTCATAACGCGCAACAATTGAAAAATACGCGCAATGGGTGAAGTTGAAATGATGTCAAATTTAAACGGTACTCTTCGTCCACGCGAAAAAAGGAAAGAAAGTATCCAAGATAGCAGCTATTTCTCACTTACTCTGGGTAACAACTGTCGGAAATTCAAAATACGTTGAATGTGCAACGTTACAGTGTTGCTGCTGTCACAAGTGAAGAGTTTCTCTCCCTTCCAATCAAATGGTTCAAATGGCTCTGAGCACTGTGGGACTTAACATCTGAGGTCATCAGTCCCCTAGAACTTAGAACTACTTAAACCTAACTAACATAAGGACAGCACACACATCCATGCCCGAGGCAGGATTCGAACCTGCGACCGTAGCGGTCGCGCAGTTCCAGACTGTAGCGCCTAGAACCGCTCGGCCACACAGGCCGGCCCCTTCCAATCGTATAATATGTTCCTTCAATCTGCTTTCCATCCGCCAGCAGACTGTAGGTTTTCAACAAGTGGCACTGGGGTGACGCTGATCGAATATTGTTCCTAATCCCCTCTGTCCTCTCTGATTTCCAGGACCTCGTTTGCGCATTTACGCCCAAAACATTACTGGCTCATGTCCTATCGACGGCGTATCGCATTTTGGTATAATTTTGCAATTATTGCGCTCTGAAAGTATTTTAGAAGTGTCTGACGACTGACTACTTCCGAAACCACGTACCCAGCCCCGACAATGCATTCCCATATCTTCCTACATCTTCCTTTTTCGACCTCTTTATTTAATTTTTTACCCAGATTTGCGTTTTTTGGCACATGCAACCAATATTCTGCTATGTATTCTCCATCCCAAAGACCCTCACTCTGAGATACAGGTTGACAGTTATTGAGTTACATGAAATAAAATCGTCATAACATCTGAACGGCTTGCGTTGGGACGGTCAAACTGCATATGTCATAACATAAATCCGAATATCTGCAGTGACATTTACATGTTGAATAATGTGTGTGGATGCTGTAGTTTGCAGCTATTTTACATTTTTTTCATATAGCTCAATAATTGTCACCATGTATTAGTTACCTAATACGCAAACCTGTCAAGACCTATCTTGCCAGGTGCACCATTTTTTACCGAGCAGGTCGGTATTTCAGTCCCGTGTTCGGTACAAAACTACGAAGCTCTCTTAGCCTACAAAAGAGCCGACGATTATCTTAAAAATAAAGTGTTCTGCCTACGAAAATTGTGCTTTTAGGATTTTCAGCTACGTGGATGTACGAAAAACATATACGCGCATCAAAAATGGTTCGTATTGAAAAAGACATCGACAAAGTTTATATGAAAGAGTCAAACTTCTACGTCCACAAACTCGTTTCCCTTGAAAAAGATTTTAAACGAAGAAGAAACACCTAGCAAAAAAATATCAGAACTATGATGGCGGTTGCATCAGCAAGGCATGTGAGGAAAGAGTTTTCACTGACATGAATCTTTTATGTTCTGGTGTTAAATATAATCTGAGTGTTGATATGGTAAAAGCAGAAATATGCTTTCGTTGTAATTTGAACTTTGTAACATATAACAACTTTTACCAAGAAATTAAAGGTAGCCGGCCGGCGTGGCCGAGAGGTTCTAGGCGCTTCAGTCTGGAACTGCGCGACCGCTGCGGTCGCAGGTTCGAATCCTGCTTCGGGCATGGGTGTTTGTCATGTCCTTAAATTAGTTAGGTTAAAGTAGTTCTATGTTCTAGGGGACTGATGACCTTAGATGTTAAGTCAAATAGTGCTCAGAGCCATCTGAATTTTTAAATTAAAGGTAGCAAAAATTTGTTGAAAGCTGTAGTTTACAAGAATAAATACAATTTTTTATGCTTACTGTTTTATTGTTTTCGCCCTCAGTACAACAAATCCTTTCGCCAGGCAATGTTTGGTAATTTTGCATTTTAATCTGGCAACCTCATTCTGGACACACTTGTGCAAAACTTGCAGAATACAAGAATTGCGAGAGTAAAAATTTCTCTTCCTGAAGTGTAGCGTAATTACGTTTTCTACTTCTATAGATGTCTTTTGAAAAAGAAATAAAACTGAAGAGTGAAGAAATAAAAAAGGATGGATTAACTGAGCACTGTATGCGCATCTGCTGTCCAAATATTATTGAGAGTAACAAGGAACAAAATTGCGATGTTTGATCAGTTCGCGGACTTTATAGCGAATGCAGAAGTCAGGAAATCGCTCTTCCATTTCCTTTCCTGTTGAGTTTCTTCCCGTATTGACACAGCGTGCGTCTAAAAGCATGCCGAATAAGACGATCGAACATGGCGAATCCGACGGGAGCCGGAGGGATTCGCTGGAGGCTTGTTAGTCCCTTGAGTCAGTAATGCACTGCCAACTCCATCATCTCGCCTTCGACCGACCACCCCGCTAGCAGCATTTTCCGTTTCCTCACGGAATGGCTCCTACAGGAAGTGATTTCTATCAGTTTGTAAGAGGAAAACGTTGACGCCTGACGGGACGGTCACCAGAGCGGTTCGGATAATTCGCGACTTGTATAAAGAGAACTTTACTTCCACGCTTTATCGCATTTTCTATAATTCGTTATAGTAAATTAATTCTACAGGAGCAAACCTCATCAGAATACCACAAAAACTATTTTTACAGGAAATTTTGGAAAATGTTTTCCTTTAGCATTGATACTTGCATCAACTCGCCTCGTATTGAAATCCAGATGTATTACTGGAATATTGCGTCTCACAATACTGACACAAGCGTTAACTGCTTCATGAACCAAGCCTGGATTTAAAATAACTTTCAAATGCCCCCACAACAAAGAGAGTAGAATATCGAACCCAGGTACAAGGTACAGACACTCTTCGTGGGTGTATAGTGGAAGGCTGCGAAACCATACGCAGTACTCCACTGATACGCTATCCCATCAAACGTATCTCGACATCTATTAGTGACCATTAATATAGGGTGTGTCCACCCTTCGACTTCATGGCGGTTCGCACTCAGCTGGGGAAAATTTCAGTGACGTGTTTGAATGTCTGTAGAGGAATGGCAGCCCATACTTCCTCAAGAGCCAAGGCTAGAGAAATTAGTTCAAAAAATGGCTCTGAGCACTATAGGACTTAACATCTGAGGTCATCAGTCCCCTAGAACCTAGAACTACATAAACCTAACTAACCTAAGCACATCACACACATCCATGCCCAAGGCAGGATTCGAACCTGCGACGTAGCGGTCGCGCGGTTCCAGACTGAAGCGCCTAGAACCGCTCGGCCACAGGGCCGGCAGAAATTAGTTATACGAATGCATGGCATCTCTTCTTTCGAGCATGACTGGAAGAGCAGACAGCACGCGAAATCCGGAGCTGTGATACATATTATTTAAAGTGAAAGTGGAGAGAGTAGAAAGGAAAGACAAGGGACTACTGATTTCGGCTGCTTCGGGACTTTTTGCGGAATCGGCGGCGACGAATTAAAATGTGTCGTACCAAGATCTGCTGCTTACTAGTAAGTTGTATTAACTATTGCACCACCTGAACACAGAGGCTTTTAACAATTGCGCGGACTGTCCCGGCAAGCCTCTCAACCGACCTTCATTCCCACCTAGCGCCACCTATGCGGAATCCCCGTCCATGTCTTTTATGCTTGCTAGTTTGAGATTCCTCCAGGACCTCGGACGTTATGGTGCATCCACACTACAGGTGGTGGATTCATTTCCGTTGAGGAGAATCAAATACATGATAGCGTGGTGTCTCTTCCTTCGCAAGCAGTTTGCCTCTCGCTGTCATAGTATTGCCCCCGTGTAGAGGAAATGCTAGTTCCGTCGTGACACAATGTCTCTGGAATGTTCCCCCAGTTAAAGTATACATACGATGTATCATTCCTCTCACACATGTCTGGTGCTCCTAGCTTCCTCCGCAAATTCCGATTATTTCCACTGTATATATGTATCTATAAATCAGTGTAGGTGGCCAATTATAACTGATACGTGCATGCAAAGCGCTCAGATACGGCTTATCAGAGTGTACTATTACCACTCGACAAAGCACTTATTTTCAGACGATATAGCATATTTTAACCAACAGTATTCTGCAGGGAATAAGAGGTTGTTTTTAACCCTGTGGGAGACATCCTACATCGACAAATGGAGATAGTGTCTATCTTTCGACACTAAAATCACAGTTCTTTAATGCTGATCTCTGTAGGTCAAGTTACAGATGGTTTGTGTCGTACGAAAATCAGGTACTTTTCCATACGACACATTCCGATACAACATCAGGCGCTACAAGTGTAGTAGAGAGTGCAGTAGAAGATGCCTCGGACGTGCTGTTAACAAGCGTTTTAGCAATAGCATTCTGCAAGTGATAAAATGGCATCTTTTCAACCCTGCGAAAGTCCGTCCCGGTATGTTACTGTCTGTCAGTTCTACGTTTTGACACTGAAATCATGATTCCATAATGGTGGCCACTTTTAGCGAAGGAAGTGAAATGATTGTGATGTAATCATGTTAAGAATATTGACCTATCTAGATATTATCTATCTCTATATAGAATATCGATGAGTGAGTGGTGCCTCACTTTAACAAAAAAAACACCACATCCTTCAGATGTGCGTTTTTTGGTAACTCCACCAAAATATATCTAAATCATTACAAACTATACCGATTATACGAAACTCATACTTATTTTCTATGTCCGAAGTATCATGTAAACTAATGCGCATGTAGTAAACACCTTCAACTGGTTCAAATGGCTCTTAGCACTATGGGACTTAACTTCTGAGGTCATCAGTCCCCTAGAACTTAGAACTATTTAAACCTAACCAACCTAAGGACAACACACACATCCACGCCCGAGGCAGGATTCGAACCTGCGGCCGTAGCAGTCGCGCAGTTTCAGACTATAGCGCCTAGAACCGCTCGGTCACTGCGGCCGGCTAAACACCTTCAAAAGCATAATTTCTTTCTGCAAGTACCGGGTGATCAAAAAGTCAGTATAAATTTGAAAACTTAATAAACCACGGAATAATGCAGATAGAGAGGTAAAAATTGACACACATGCTTGGAATGACATGGGGTTTTATTAGAACAAAAAAAAAAAAGTTCACAAAACGTCCGACAGATGGCGCAGGACAGCAAAATGTCAGTGACTGCTACCGTGACGGGTGAGAGGTACGCCGATATGTTACAGAATCGCAGCATCCCCAGCCTGGATGATAAACACCTGCTGGAACGTGCGATGTTTACGCAGGATGGCGCTCCACCCCATATTGCTAGACGCGTGAAAGTTCTCTTGCGCGCGTCGTTTGGTGATAATAGTGTGCTCAGCCGGCACTTTCGTCATGCTTGGCCTCCCAGGTCCCCAGACCTCAGTCCGTGCGATTATTGGCTTTGGGGTTACCTGAAGTCGCAAGTGTATCGTGATCGACCGACATCTCTAGGGATGCTGAAAGACAACGTCCGACGCCAATGCCTCACCATAATTCCGGAGATGCTTTACAGTGCTGTTCACAACATTATTCCTCGACTACAGCTATTGTTGAGGAATGGTGGTGGACATATTGATCATTTCCTGTAAAGAACATCATCTTTGCTTTGTCTTACTTTGTTATGCTCATTATTGCTATTCTGATCAGATGAAGCGCCATCTGTCGGAGATTTTGTGAACTTTTGTATTTTATCGGTTCTAATAAAACCCCATGTCATTCAAAGCATGTGTATCCATTCGTACCTCCCTATCTACATTATTGCGTGATTTATTCATTTTTAAAATTTATACTGACTTTTTGATCACCCGGTATGTCAAAGACCGCTCTGCTTTAGTAAATACAGACATCCTGTGTTCCCATTTCACATCCAATTCTGCCGGCCGCGGTGGCCGTGCGGTTCTGGCGCTGCAGTCCGGAACCGCGGGACTGCTACGGTCGCAGGTTCGAATCCTGCCTCGGGCATGGGTGTGTGTGATGTCCTTAGGTTAGTTAGGTTTAAGTAGTTCTAAGTTCTAGGGGACTTATGACCTAAGATGTTGAGTCCCATAGTGCTCAGAGCCATTTGAACCACATCCAATTCTTTTTCATATTTCTTCCGTATTCCATGGGTAAATGTACAAGAAATTTCGTGCCCTTATTGCTTAGTCTACCAAGTTTATTTAGCATCCTTAAGTGATATGGATTCATCCACCCAGCCATAGGGAATCAACAAAGTGTCTGAAGATCACTCGTTCCTCTTCTTCTTCTTCCAAATGTCAACCCACAAAAAAACTTCTGTCAACACACAAGGCTACCTTCCAAAGCCAACCATTACTCAGAACGATTCCCTGACGGTATTACAAACTTTCAGGCATGATGAAGAAAGGGAAACGTGTCAATCTGAGTTAAGGGACCCTGGTCTGGAAACGGCCGAGTCGAAATTTATATCCGAAAATCATTCTGATAACTCTGACAATGGAGTAAATGCTAAGATTTTAGTGTAGGCAACTTTCACAAGTGGCAGTATGGACCAAATGAAGACCAGAATGTGTGGTAAACATGGGCTGTAAAATGCATACTTTAAGAGCTATGAGTACCTTTTCAGTCGTAGACAGGTGTTTGACAGAAGCTAAGATGAACAACTGCTCATAGCTCTTAAGATATGCATTTACTATCTCTTTCAAAAAATATCGAAAGCCAAGACTTTGCAATAGAAACGATGTGTTTCACAGCATTGAAGGTGAAAGAGTGCTCGTAGCTCTAAAGGTAAGCATTTTAGAGCTCATGTTTACCAGACATTTTAAACTTGTTTTGGTCCATACCACCTGTTCTCAAAGTTGTCTACCATAAAATCTTAACAACAACACTACCAGATAGAGCAAGGGAAAAACGACTGTCTATATGCCTCCGTATGAGTCCTAATTTCTCGTATCTTATCTTCGTGATCACTGAGTGAAATTTATGTTGGTGGCTGTAGGATCATTCTGCAGTAAGCTTCAAATGCAGGTTCTCTAAAGTTTCTCAGTAGTGTTCTTCGAAATGAATGTCTTCCTCCCCACAGGGATTACCACTTGAGCTCCCGAAGCATATCCGTAACACTTGCATTCTGATCGTAACTACCGACAACAAACCCAGCAGCTCGTCCCTGCATTGCTTCGAGGTCTTCGTTCAATCCGATTTGGAGCGGATCCCAAATACTCAAGCAGTACTCAAGAATAGGTCGCACTAGCGTCCTATACGTGGTCTCCTTTACGAATGAACCACACTTTCCTAAAATTCTGCCAATAAACCGAAGTCGACTATTCGCCTTCCCTACTACAGTCCTCACATGTTCGTTCCATTTCATATCTCCTTGCAACGTTGCCCCTAGATATTTAAACGACTGCTTCAAGCCGGACACTACTAATGCTGTATCCGAACATTACGGGTTTGTTTTTCCTACTCATCCGCATTAACTTACATTGTTCTACATTAAGAGCCAGCTACCATTCCTCACACCAACTAGAAATTTTGTGTAGGTCATATTGTATCAACCTACAGTCACTTATCTTCGACAACTTCCTGTACAGCATTATCAGCGAACAACCGCAGATTGCTGCCCACCCTGTCTGCCATATCATCTTTTTACGAGGGCCGTTCAGAAAGTAACCTCCGGTTGATTTAAAAAAATACACCAAGTTAAATAAAAATATTTTAATATATACATCTTACAACTACATCTTTGCACTATTTTTCTACATAGTCTCCATAGCGATTGAGGCACTTATCGTATCTCTTCACAAGCTTTGAAATTCCTTCTGCATAAAAATCACCCGCTTGTGCCTGGAGCCAGCCTGTGACCGCATCTTTGAGCTCTTCGTCGTCATCAAACCGCTGTGACCCGAGCCATTTCTTCAAATGCATGAAGAGGTGATAATCACTTGGCGCCAGGTCTGGGCTGTAAGGTGGATGGTTGATAACGTCCCACTTGAAGGACTCAAGAAGGGCCGTTGTTCTGCGAGCAGAGTGAGGACGGGCGTTATCGTGCAAAAAAACGATACCGGAAGTCAGCATACCACGGCGTTTGTTCTGTATAGCCCGTCGTAACTTTTTTATTGTTTCACAGTCGTACCACGTTCCATGAATTCAACCAACAACACCCGTTTGGCATCCCAAAACACCGTTGCCATCAGTTTTCTGGCAGAAAAATCTTGCGAGGCTTTTCTTGGTTTGGTAGGCGAATTTGAATGTGCCCACATCTTTGATTGTTCTTTTGTCTCAGGGTTCACGTACTTAATCCAGGTTTCGTCACCGGTCACGATTCTGTTTAACAATGGTTCTCATTCGTCCTCATAACGTGACAGAAAGTCTAATGCAGAGGCCATTCTTTGAGTTTTGTGGTGGTCGGTAAGAATTTTGGGCACCCATCGTGCACAGAACTTACGGTAACCCAATCTTGCTGTCACTATCTCGTACAAGAGAGTCTTAGAAATCTGTGGAAAACCAGTAGACAACTCCGACATTGAGAAACGTCGATTTTCACGAACTTTTGCATCAACTGTCTGAACGAGTTCGTCAGTCACCAATGATGGTCTACCACTCCTCACTTCATCATGAACGTTTCCTCGTCCACTTTTAAATAAACGTACCTATTCACGGACAACTCCTTCACTCGTAACTCTTGGTCCGTACACGGCACAAAGCTCACGATGAATAGCTGCTGCAGAATATCCTTTGGCTGTAAAAAACCTTATGACAGCACGCACTTCACATTTGGCGGGGTTTTCTATTGCAGCACACATTTCAAACTGCCACAAAAACTAAACTAGCGCAGGTACGACGTTCACTCGAGCACGGCTTGATGCCGACTGACCTGTTGAGTGCGTGAACGCACAGATGGCGTCGCTACTCCCCCCACAACCCGCACTGTGACCAATCAGAGGTTACTTTCTGAACCGCCCTCGTATATAGAAAATAGCAACGGTCCAATACCCCTTCCTGGGGCACTCCTAATGTTAACCCTCTTTATTCGACGCGCAAGTCACCTAAGTGGCATCAAATCGAAACACTTGCACCCGGCGAACGGTCTACCCGACGGGAGGCCCTAGTCACACGACACAACAACCACTCTTTATGATGCACACTCACCGTCGAGGACAACATATCGGTTCGATTACTTAAGAAGTCTTCGAGCCAGTCACATATCTGGGAGCCTACTCCATATGTACTTACCTTCGTTTACAGTCTGCAGTGGGATACCGTGCTGATCGTAAATCTAAAAATATGGAATCAACCTGTTGCCCTCCACCCATATTTCGTAGTATATCATGTGAGAAAAAAGCAAGCTGGGTTTCACACGAGCGATGCTTTCTAAAGCCCTGATGATTCGTGGACATGAGCTTTTCGGTCTCTAGGAAAATTATTGTATTAGAATATTATCTAGAATTCTGTAGCATATCGATGTTAAGGATATTGGTCTGTAATTTTGCGGGTCCGTTCTTTTACCCTTCTTATATAGAGGAGCGGATAAACAGAGAACCGACTCGTGGAGATAACATCTTGGACCTACTGATAACAAATAGACCCGAACTTTTCGACTCCGTAAGTGCAGAACAGGGAATCAGTGATCATAAGGCCGTTGTAGCATCCCTGAATATGGAAGTTAATAGGAATATAAAAAAAAGGAAGGAAGGTTTATCTGTTTAGCAAGAGTAATAGAAGGCAGATTTCAGACTACCTAACAGATCAAAACGAAAATTTCTGTTCCGACACTGACAATGTTGAGTGTTTATGGAAAAAGTTCAAGGCAATCGTAAAATGCGTTTTAGACAGGTACGTGCCGAGTAAAACTGTGAGGGACGGGAAAAACCCACCGTGGTACAACAACAAAGTTAGGAAACTACTGCGAAAGCAAAGAGAGCTTCACTCCAAGTTTAAACGCAGCCAAAACCTCTCAGACAAACAGAAGCTAAGCGATGTCAAAGTTAGCCTAAGGAGGGCTATGCGAGAAGCGCTCAGTGAATTCGAAAGTAAAATTCTGTGTACAGACTTGACAGAAAATCCTAGGAAGTTCTGGTCTTACGTTAAATCAGTAAGTGGCTCGAAACAGCATATCCAGACACTCCGGGATGATGATGGCATTGAAACAGAGGACGACACGCGTAAAGCTGAAATACTAAACACCTTTTTCCAAAGCTGTTTCACAGAGGAAGACCGCACTGCAGTTCCTTCTCTAAATCCTCGCACAAACGAAAAAATGGCTGACATCGAAATAAGTGTCCAAGGAATAGAAAAGCAACTGGAATCACTCAACAGAGGAAAGTCCACTGAACTTGACGGGATACCAATTCGATTCTACACAGAGTACGCGAAAGAACTTGCCCCCCTTCTAACAGCCATGTACCGCAAGTCTCTAGAGGAACGGAGGGTTCCAAATGATTGGAAAAGAGCACAGGTAGTCCCAGTCTTCAAGAAGGGTCGTCGAGCAGATGCGCAAAACTATAGACCTATATCTCTGACGTCGATCTGTTGTAGAATTTTAGAACATGTTTTTTGCTCGAGTATCATGTCGTTTTTGGAAACCCAGAATCTACTATGTAGGAATCAACATGGATTCCGGAAACAGCGATCGTGTGAGACCCAACTCGCGTTATTTGTCCATGAGACCCAGAAAATATTAGATACAGGCTCCCAGGTAGATGCTATTTTTCTTGACTTCCGGAAGGCGTTCGATACAGTTCCGCACTGTCGCCTGATAAACAAAGTAAGAGCCTACGGAATATCAGACCAGCTGTGTGGCTGGATTGAAGAGTTTTTAGCAAACAGAACACAGCATGTTGTTATCAATGGAGAGACATCTACAGACGTTAAAGTAACCTCTGGCGTGCCACAGGGGAGTGTTATGGGACCATTGCTTTTCACAATATACATAAATGACCTAGTAGATAGTGTCGGAAGTTCCATGCGGCTTTTCGCGGATGATGCTGTAGTATACAGTGAAGTTGCAGCATTAGAAAATTGTAGCGAAATGCAGGAAGATCTGCAGCGGATAGGCACTTGGTGCAGGGATTGGCAACTGTCCCTTAACATAGACAAATGTAATGTATTGCGAATACATAGAAAGAAGGATCCTTTATTGTATGATTATATGATAGCAGAACAAACACTGGTAGCAGTTACTTCTGTAAAATATCTGGGAGTATGCGTGCGGAACGATTTGAAGTGGAATGATCATATAAAATTAATTGTTGGTAAGGCGGGTGCCAGGTTGAGATTCATTGGGAGAGTGCTTAGAAAATGTAGTCCATCAACAAAGGAGGTGGCTTACAAAACACTCGTTCGACCTATACTTGAGTATTGCTCATCAGTGTGGGATCCGTACCAGATCGGGTTGACGGAGGAGATAGAGAAGATCTAAAGAAGAGCGGCGCGTTTCGTCACAGGGTTATTTGGTAACCGTGATAGCGTTACGGAGATGTTTAGCAAACTCAAGTGGCAGACTCTGGAAGAGAGGCGCTCTGCATCGCGGTGTAGCTTGCTCGCCAGGTTTCGAGAGGGTGCGTTTCTGGATGAGGTATCGAGTATATTGCTTCCCCCTACTTATACCTCCCGAGGAGATCACGAATGTAAAATTAGAGAGATTAGAGCGCGCACGGAGGCTTTCAGACAGTCGTTCTTCCCGCGAACCATACGCGACTGGAACAGGAAAGGGAGGTAATGACAGTGGCACGTAAAGTGCCCTCCGCCACACACCGTTGGGTGGCTTGCGGAGTATGAATGTAGATGTAGATGTAGATGTAGTCACCTGCGATTTTTCCCAGTCGCTTGGCACTTTGCGACGTTCGAGAGATTCGCAATAAATGCAGACTAAGTAAGGGGCCAATGGCTTTGTAAAACCGAATTGGGGTTGCATCCGGGCCTGGCGACTTATTTCTTTTCAAATCTTTCAGTTGTTTCTCTGTGCTAGGGATGCATTTTGCTACGTCATACTCACGGGACTTTGTGCGACTGTCAAACGACGGTACGTTTATATGATTCTCCTCCGTGAACGATTTCCTAAACGTGGAACTTCGTTTTGCTATCTTCTACTGCCAACCTAGACTAGTCAACGAGTGACTGAATGAAAGCCTTAGATCCACTTAGCGATTTTACATAGGGCCAGAATTTTTTCGGCCTCTCCGCTAGATCTTTAGCCAAGTTATGACGGTGGTAGCTGTTGTATGCTTCGCGCATATATCTTTTCACAAACACAAATCTCTAATAATCTTTGCTTGTCGCAATTTTCACGTCCTCTTTTGAACCGAGAGTGCAAACAGCCTTTGCTTCCACACCATTTTCCTTATTTAGTTATTAAAGCACGGTAGGTCTTTTCCGTCCTTAATCCACCTACCACGCACACACATGTCCAAAGCACGATTTAATGTCTGTTTAAACTTTGCCCATCATTGTGGAACTAAAAGATCGCAGTTCATTGCCTAAGTAAGATGCTAACATCTGCTTATCTGCTCTTTCTAACAGAAACACTCTCCTAGCCCTCTTGATTGATTTATTAAATTTCTTTTGCATCGTCGCTATAAACCCTTCAGGATAGCCGAGAGCGCTAAAGTGCTGCTTCCTGGACTCGGGTAGACGCGCCGGCCCCCGATCGAATCCACCCGGCGGATTAACGACGACAGCCGGTGTGATGGCCAGCTTGGATGTGGTTTTAGGCGGTTTTCCACATCCCCCTAGGTGAATACCGGGCTGTTCCCCACGTCCCGCCTCAGTTACACGACTCGCAGACAATTGCAACACATTCACACTATTTCACGATTTACACTAGACAGCTGGGGTACACTACTTCCGTCCCGGGGGTATGGGATGGCGTCAGGAAGGGCATCCGACCACCCCTTAAAATTAAGCATGCCAATTCCGTCCTTAACCCTGCCGACGCTGCGCGCAATGCGGGGTACAGGTAGTAGCACAATAAGATATCCATAGTCGCTATAATGATGTCATGGCCACTAGATGCCATGACCACTAACCCCCATCTCTATATAAGGTTCGGCCTGTTTGTAGCTGCAAGATCAAAGAGACTTCCATTGTGCGTTGGCTGCGGAACTAGTTGCTCATGACAGTTTTTGGAAAACGTGTTCAAGTATAATTCACAAGACTAAGTGTCTGTACCCTCTGCAATGAATCAATACATATCTCAATCTATACTTGGCAGGTTAAAGTCACCACCAACTAGTACTGCGTGATCTCTATATTTATATACAAATAACCATAGACTTTCTTTGAATGACTCTTGAACTGCCACAGCGGACAAGGGTGGTCGACAAAACATCCAACAATTAACTGGGTTTCACTCAGACATGTTATGTGCAACCAGGTAACTTCACTATCACACTTCGTTTCAACCTCAATTGAGACAATATTTTTGCCGACTGCAATTAACACTCCCCCTTCTACTGCGTCTAATCTGTCTTACAGCTAAACATTCCAATACTCACTAAACATCTCAGAGCTTTTTACTTCGGGTTTTAGTCATCTCTTAGTCCCCAGAATCATTTGAGGCTGAGAACTTTCCTGGTGGGTAGAAAATGCGGGAAATTTGTTACGAATACTGCGACAATCTACTGATAAAATTTTTACAGTCGAACTATCTTTACTCTGAACGCGGTCTCATTTCCCTACACGCGTATCAACTGGCGAGTGTTCATGAGAATACCCCAAACTACCGCCTAGCCTAAAACACCCCAATGGCTACTCCACAAGTATTCTGCTACCCGAGTACCTGCTTCCTTTGTGTAGTGCACTCATGGCCTGTCAAAGGGAGACCTGCACATCCCCAACCGATAACGCAGATCCAGAAATCTGTAACCAGGACCATCACAGAGACGACGAAGCCTTTGGTTGAGACGCCCTACTCGGCTCCTAAGCCGCTGATCAACTCTGGGAACGATGCTGAAAACGGCGAGCTCTGCTTCCTCCCGCGTGTGTGACCAGTAGTCTTTACCATCTCCGCCCTTAAGAACTGAGGATGCCTCAGAACCCATGTGACAACCGTCGTTAGTGCCGACCTGAGCCACAACTTGCAGACGACTGCACCCCGTACGCTCGAAACCAGCAGGCAAGCTCGCCTCCACATCTTGGATGAGGCCTCCCCCGTCAGACATACCAAGTGCACGTTGGCTTTCTTTCCAGCCCTAACGGGCTCCCTAACGCGCCTAACATTGGAGCTCCCAATAACTAGCAAACCCTGTCCGCGTGTTTCTGCTCGGACCCTGCTAAAGTAACGGACACGTGTTCACTCACAGGGTGAATAGGCGAGGCCATACGGCCAGTCTCTATATTGGGCCTACACTTCTCCATCATCTCTGGAAGTTTGTAATATCGTCACGAAATCACTCTGTATGCAACACAACACACACGGATTGCAGAGGAGGTGGACTGCTGGTTTAGCTATTTTAAATGCCGATTTATGATTACTGACTTTTACAAAAAATTTACCTCCATGACCAGCTAACAACGATGACATTTATTGTACTTTCTTGAATGTTGATAACATCGAATACTGTCCAACTACGTTTGTCAAAGTTTCTTATGCCGCGAGGAGTGCCCGCATGGTTTGAGGCGGCATGTCACGGATTGGGCGGCCGCTCCCACCGGAGGTTCGACTCCTCCCTCGAGCATGGATGTGTGTCTCGTTATTAGCATATGATAGTTTAAGTTAGTTTAAGTAGTGTATAAGTCTAGGGACTGATGACTCGGCAGTTTGCTCCCTTAGGAATTCACACATATTTGAACATTTGAAAGTTCATTATAAGGAGCAGTCAAATGAAAACAAGACAAATGAGGAAAAAGGAAATAAACTGCTTAATATTTAATACATTTACGCCACTGTGTGACAAAACGGCCAATACCTTCGTGGTACAATGTTTGCCTACGGAATCATGATTGTACTCAGCCATGTACCTCTTTGTCCAAAGCAAGTCGAAGCACGAATTTCTTTCTTCAGGACTCCAACAATATGGAAATTGCATGGAGAGGGTTCGGAATGGTATGGAGGATGTGTAAGAACTTTTCAGAGAAACTTCTGCAGCGTAGTCGAAACTATATTGCCAACTTGTGGGTTCTTGCCGAGGTTGCTTTGAGTGCACTACAGAAGTAGGTAACGCAGATGCCAGAATGATTCATTGTAAGTAACTTCACAAAGTGTAGCCCACCTACAAAAGACGTAGCTTACAAAACCATTGTTCTGTCAGTACTTGAATATTGCTCGTCGGTCAGGCGTCGGTGAAACATAGAATTAATAAAAGAAACAGAGAAGATCCAAAGAAGAGCAGCGCGTTTCATTGCAGATACATTTAATAAGTGCGAAAGCATCACGAAGATGCTCGGCCAACTCCAATAATACGAGGGCCGTTCAGAAAGTAACCTCCGGTTGATTTAAAAAAATACACCAAGTTAAATAAAAATATTTTAATATATACATCTTACAACTACATCTTTGCACTATTTTTCTACATAGTCTCCATAGCGATTGAGGCACTTATCGTATCTCTTCACAAGCTTTGAAATTCCTTCTGCATAAAAATCACCCGCTTGTGCCTGGAGCCAGCCTGTGACCGCATCTTTGAGCTCTTCGTCGTCATCAAACCGCTGTGACCCGAGCCATTTCTTCAAATGCATGAAGAGGTGATAATCACTTGGCGCCAGGTCTGGGCTGTAAGGTGGATGGTTGATAACGTCCCACTTGAAGGACTCAAGAAGGGCCGTTGTTCTGCGAGCAGAGTGAGGACGGGCGTTATCGTGCAAAAAAGCGATACCGGAAGTCAGCATACCACGGCGTTTGTTCTGTATAGCCCGTCGTAACTTTTTTATTGTTTCACAGTCGTACCACGTTCCATGAATTCAACCAACAACACCCGTTTGGCATCCCAAAACACCGTTGCCATCAGTTTTCTGGCAGAAAAATCTTGCGAGGCTTTTCTTGGTTTGGTAGGCGAATTTGAATGTGCCCACATCTTTGATTGTTCTTTTGTCTCAGGGTTCACGTACTTAATCCAGGTTTCGTCAGGTCACGATTCTGTTTAACAATGGTTCTCCTTCGTCCTCATAACGTGACAGAAAGTCTAATGCAGAGGCCATTCTTTGAGTTTTGTGGTGGTCGGTAAGAATTTTGGGCACCCATCGTGCACAGAACTTACGGTAACCCAATCTTGCTGTCACTATCTCGTACAAGAGAGTCGTAGAAATCTGTGGAAAACCAGTAAACAACTCCGACATTGAGAAACGTCGATTTTCACGAACTTTTGCATCAACTGTCTGAACGAGTTCGTCAGTCACCAATGATGGTCTACCACTCCTCTCTTCATCATGAACGTTTTCTCGTCCACTTTTAAATAAACGTACCCATTCACGGACAACTCCTTCACTCATAACTCTTGGTCCGTACACGGCACAAAGCTCACGATGAATAGCTGCTGCAGAATATCCTTTGGCTGTAAAAAACCTTATGACAGCACGCACTTCACATTTGGCGGGGTTTTCTATTGCAGCACACATTTCAAACTGCCACAAAAACTAAACTAGTGCAGGTACGACGTTCACTTGACCACGGCTTGATGCCGACTGACCTGTTGAGTGCGTGAACGCACAGATGGCGTCGCTACTCCCCCCACAACCCGCACTGTGACCAATCGGAGGTTACTTTCTGAACCGCCCTCGTAGATGCTTCAAGAGAACCGTTATACCATACTATTTCTTACATGATAGCTCACTAAACAATTGCAAGTAAGTTCCCACATAATAAACTAGAAATAATTCTTCTATACAAGCACGAGCTCAGTGAAGTTCTTTTGCCTACTCACATAAGAGAACTGCTTTCATGGTGGAGGAAGTTGTTTTTCCCAGAAGAATGCTACCAGTGTCGTGCTGGACGACTAACAATCAATTTACTCTCTAGCAGTGTAGAGGTTTGTGCATTTACATAGATGCTGTCCCTATGCTTTTCTTGTTTCAGTATTGTTAGCAACACATATCTGAGTTCCATGTCGTGTTAACGCACTTTGTGAAACATAAATAACCCCCAGGCATATCTGCACATTATGGCGCCAGTGTTGCATAAAGAAAGCTACGGAAGGGCTGGTATAACTTCGTCGAACACATTACTGTTGGTTCTTGTGACATAGTAGAGTAGAGAGAGTGGGGAATCGCCCGCTCACTCTTCAGTTTACAGACCTATGAGGGAGGGAAATGCATTACCACAATCCGGCGCCCTACCTACCCTCGCGCGTCTACTATCTACCCACTCCCTTCCAGCCCATCACTCTCCCAGAATAGAAATCATCCCTTTTAACTGCGCCACGGCACTTAGATCTAGTTCAAAAATGTTCAGATGTGTGTGAAATCTTATGGGACTTAACTGCTAAGGTCATCACTCCCTAAGCTTACACACTACTTAACCTAAATTATCCTAAGGACAAACACACACACCCATGCCCGAGGGAGGACTCGAACATCCGCCGGTATCAGTCGCACAGTCCATGACCGGAGCGCCCTAGACCGCTCGGCTAATCCCGCGCGGCTTAGATCTAGTAAACACTTTTAATATTGTCTTCTTAATCAGCTCCCTTTAACAATAAACATCAATTTTACGCCATTAAAAATTTGTTGCAGTAATCTGTGACGACTTTCCCATGTCCTGCAATTGGAAACTATCAGTCGTAGCGAAAAATGAATGGGACCTGCTTATTGAGAAAGATAATCTACTCTAATTTTGAATGCCTTGGTTTTCGAATTTTCACGAAAAACTTAAAAAAACTGCTATTTAAACGCCCCCGCCCCCTCTTTTCTTAAACCCTACCGGTCAAGATGCGTAGTATGGTATTGATTGTTCATGGCACTCCCGCCTACCACTGCACACAAATCTGCGACTACATGAACGTTTGCCCTTAATTTTCCTTCGTTGACTGGTCTAACGTCTGAATAGGATAGCAAACAGTTCACTTTTTCTTGTAAATGGGCAGTGATGCAATTCTAGGTCCACATTTTACAGCTAATTAATGTTGAAGATCATTGGCACTGTAACTGCCGATTGTTCACATTGATTACATATGCATTAAGTGGCGCAGACAAATGAAGAAATTATCCATTAAGGTCTCCCTGTTCCACCGTTAGAATCGCAAATATTGGTAGCATCATGTGATTGGGCGTTGCCTTCTTGTAATTTAGCCATTGCTTTCTGTTCCTGTAGATGATACATTCTATTCTCACCGACCCTTGTTAATTAACGTGTACTCATAATTGTGTATCAAATGTGTGTGAATTCACAAGGGACCAATCTGCTTAGCTCATCGGTCCCTAGACTTACACACTACTTAAACTAACTTATGCTAAGAACAACACATACACCCATGCCCGAGGGAGGACTCGAACCTCCGGCGGGAGGTATTCATAATTATGCAGCGGAAGAATGGATATATCAGTTGAACATAGTAGGCAACATGATAAATGAAGCTATTATTTCTGTCATGGTGTCAGTTAATTTCCAGTGGTCCTTATTTACAACGCTAAGATGATATTCTTGAAAATCCCTTTATGCAAATTTAGCCGCTATGTAAAATTGAGGCATATATGTGAGAAATGTCTTCCTTTGTCCACCTCATCCTGACTGCTATGTAATAAAATCAGATCCAACATGTATTTTCTGGAAGAGAATCATGGACTGTGGGAAAGCCGTAGATGAAGATAATCTAATCTAATCGTGCCAGATGTGGTGCTACAGAAGGATGCAGGAAACTAAATGTAAATAACATCTACATATGCGCTCACAAAAACGTAGCACCGTACAGTGGTTGTCGAAGAGTACATCCTGTTCCATCCGCGTACTGAATGAGGAAAAATTAGGTGTTATGTATGTGACGTAATTTCTTATCCTGTTCTCACGATACCTAGACGATATACACGGTAGCTACAACATAATGGTACTGCAGCCTTCTTCAAACTGAGGTTGTTTAAACTTATCATACACTGTCCAGTCATATCAATGTGATCACCTGTCAAAAAACTGAATAAACACCTTTTTAAGCGGGGACAGTTGCAAGGCGTCCAGGAAGAGAATCAGTGAGGTTCTGGAAATACCAACAGTGATGAGCCATGTAGACTCCAATGCTGGCGCCAATTGCTCTAGGTTTCTCGGCTGAAGATACATGGCGCGAACTGCCCGATTGAGATGGTCCCCCAGATTCTAGATTGGGTTTAAACCCGGGAAGCCTGGTGTCCAATTGAGTACAGTAAACTCATCCTGCTGATCTTCGAACCACGCACGTAGACTGCGAGCTGTATGAGACGTTCCACTGTCCTACTGCCATCATTCCGAGGAGAAACGAACTGCATTTATGGTTGGGAATCGCCTCCAAGGATAAATTAATAATTGTGTTAATCCAGTGTGCCTTTCAGAATCACGAGATTACCCAGGGAATGCCACGAAAACAATCCCCAAACCTCAACGCAAGCAGAGTGTTTGCTTTCAGACGTTTCATGCCGTACACGCCAATGGCCAGCTCTTTGATGGAGCACAAAACGTGATTCTTCTGAATGCTCACTTGTCGCCATTCAGTGGACGTTCATTTGCGGTACAGGCGTGCAAATTCCAGCCTTTGTCACTGATGAACAGCTGTCAGGTGCCTATTGATGACCCTTATATGCAGCAACGTTTTCTGAATGGTCGTTGAGAAGAAACTGTTGATAGCCCCTTGGTTCGTCATGGTGGTCAGTTGCCCATAATTTCCTAGTCTATTGGCCTATACACATCTCTGTAACCGTTGTTCACCCTTCAACATGACCCGCGATGCACCACGTCTGGGCGCTGGCTTTGATAACGTCATTCAACCACGCACAGTATACTTTAACCAAAGTGGCATGTGAATTTGGCCGTTTGGGAAATGTTTTCACCCTTGGCCCGAAAGTCAGTTATTATGCGCTTATGGACGTCAGATAAATCGCTCCATTTCCACATTTCGACAACGACTCCACTGATATTCGCGTCCGCCTCCCCCCTCCCCCCCCCCCCCCTCCCGCCGATGCTGTTTATGCTCCCTCCAATGCCTACTCAGGAAACTGCCTACACTACGCTTGTCCGTCCTCTTTCAGAATACTGCTGCGCGGTGTGGGATTCTTACCAGACAGGACTGAAGGAGTACATCGAAAAAGTTGAAAGAAGGGCAGCATGTTTTGTATTATAGTGAAATATTGGAGAGAGTGTCACAGAAATGATACAGGATTTCGGCTGCACATCATTAAAAGAAAGGCGTTTTTCGTTGCGACGGAATGTTCTAACGAAATTCCAACCACCAAATTCCTCCTACGAATGCGAAAATACTTATTTGACTCCGACCTACATAGGTAGGAATGATCACCACGATAAAATAAGGGAAATCAGAGCTCGTACGGAAAGATATAGGTGTTCATTTCTTCCGCGCGCTATACGAGATTGGAATAATAGAGAATTGTGAAGGTGGTTCGATGAACCCTCTGCCAGGCACTTAAATGTGATTTGCAGAGTATCCTTGTAGATGTAGATGAAGAATACTAGTGCTGCCACCACCCCCTTCTCTGACTGGTTGTTATACGTTTACGTCGAACATAGACAGTTGTCTCATTAACATGACTGTACCATGTATGACTATTCACACTAGCATGTGTTGTATTTTACTTTACAGACTACTGCAGAACTCTTCTCTTTTGACAAATCTGTGTTTCACTTTATCCTTCCCCAATATTGATAAGGAGTCTACCCCATTTCAGACTGATTCTGAGTAACACTTCAAAATACTTATACTATGTACTACGCTCAAGATTTCACCATTAATCTCGTAATAAGACGCTATCATGTACTTTCTCTTACTTTTTCACATTGAAATAGAGCTGCTATTTATTACATAGAGGCCTGGTGCGTGACCTCCACAGTGGTGGGTGAGTTGCGCTGGCGGCATGGCAGTTAAGACCCCAGCACATGGCTGCAGTGGCAGGAGTCGGATGGTGATCCATCATGGAAACATTTCTAGATGAGAAAGTTTTTTATTCCAAACAAATACAGTGGTGAGCTGGAGGTGGTAAGGCAGTCGGCGGCCTCCGTGGTGTAGGAAGCAACGGGTGGTGTTGCATGCTGACATCAGCAACAGGGTCTCAGGACAGTGCACAGCGTGTAGCCACCACCGGTGGTGGGTGGCAGTGGGGTGTTGTTCTCAACGTGGCACGTGGCAACAGAGGTGCTAAGGCAAGGTGGTGGCATATGCTGGACAACAGGACGTTATGCGACCAGTGGGAAGCACACTGTGCAGATGGGATCAAACCTCGGTCTCCAGGGTTAAGATCCAGTGCACCGCTGGAGGTGTGTTGGGAATGCTACGCAGATAACAGTGAAGAATAGTTTTATTTGGATATTAAACAACGTAAACAAAAGCTCATTCAAAAAATAAGTTATTTGCAAGACAAGTAAAAAAATGAATTATTGGGTGAACGCCAAAGTAAATAACAAAAGGGTCTAGCTTAGATTCAGTACGTTGCACTTTTATAAATTCAGTGAGATTATCAATTGGGAAGGTTCAGAAGTTAATCACTCAGTAATGAGATTATGTAAGGCTGAAGTATGAAGCAGTAAAAGTCACTGATCTGGGCTCAGTAGGTACTGGATGATAACGCAGAACGCAAGTTGTCCAATGATGAGCCCTCAGGAAGACGCTAAGTGATGAGCTGTGTATGCAGCTAGCTCTTGGCCCGCAGAGTACAAAGGATAACTGGCTTGTTAGCTTAGACCGATCCGTGATTGAGCGCTGGTCTAAATACCATGGCAGCGCACAGATACAGCGTGAGCTGCTTGAGAGCACATGGCATGTTGAAGGAAAGTAATACCTGCAATTGCAGTGCCGTGTTTGTAGAAGTACGCTCTCCTGGTAGCAGGCTTAATGCCTTCCATGGCGGCTGCCAGGTAGTCTGAGGACAACAGATCGGTGCGTCGCTGTTTGTTGTTGATGTTGTTGTCTGGAACACTTAAAATACGGGGAATGAGTGCAGCTCATTGTTTGGCTTGCAGACATGTGCCATGGTGGATGATTCCTGAAACCTGGTCACCCATGAGATGTGGGTGTGTTGCAAGGTTGCAGGTTGCTGTGGGAGGTGTGGCTGGTTTCTAGAGCATGTGCCCACACCTGTTGGTGGACAGTGACATCGTCTACCAGTCCTAAGTGACGAACAGCATCACTGAACCCACTCAGAAAGTGGTGGTCGGCAATTAGTTGGCCTAGACTCGAATACATGGTCCACCAGGAAGGTAGCCACAGCAGGTGCCAGTCATCCAGCAGTGGCCTGACAGTGCAAAGACGCCAAGATCGTAGCATTCAGACTTAGCGTAGGAGTGACCTGCAGCTAAAGATGGCAAAGACTGGCTGATTCACTTTGGCGTGACAACTGGCGTCGACCTCCCTGTGGCTAGCTGTCGATGATGACTGAGAATGTGCCTAAATTTGACGGTACTTATTCTAGCCAGGTCCGATAGCATTTCTGCAACTATGGTGGTTGTGACCTCGAAGCCAAGACTGATCTAGTTCGCCCATTATAACAGCACTCCATATCTCTGGCACTACGATGAAAGTGTCGCAACTTCTCCTTTCTGAAGCCCAGTCGGAGATATCTGCATTCTCAGGTTGCTGAAAACTGATTCTTGCAAGCTGAATGCATTTTCTTGCGACCTGGCACCTAGTTAAACAGATGGTGTGCACTGTATTCCTTTTTACGCCATTTGTCACGAGAGTAAGGTGGAACTGAAGTGCAAAAATTACACCAAATTTAAATTGTGACGACGTTCTTCCTGCAGTGCCTCAAAGTCGTCCAATGATGATACTTCACTAAGCACCATAAGCTAGCCAGATAAAAAATATGGTACTTGCAGAACAGTGAGGAAGGTAATGTATGGAAAACACCGACCAGAAGAAGTGACGGGATGATAGCATATATGTGAAGACATCAGAGAACAACTTCCACAGAACTACAGGGAGAGACAGAGTGCAAAACTGTAGTTGAAGGCAGAGATTGGAATATCTTCAGCAAGTAATACAGGGCATTGAAGCTAAGTGCTACTATGAGATGAAGTATTTGTCACAGGAGAGAGAGTTGCGCCCTGCAGCATGTAACCTGCCATAAGACTGCTGATGCGAAAATAAAAGCTTTCATTCCGCACTGGCAGAGTGACTCTGTGACAAAGATTTTTGAGGATATTTTGTTCAGTAACTTAGTTGATTATCGAAATATGTTCCACTGACCCAAGCTGAAGTTATATTTCAATGAGTCCACGTAGACATCAGTGTAACTATGACATTACTGTTACGAATCACGAAGCGATATTGTTTCATTTTTCTGCCACTATTTCATAATTATTTTGTTGTGATTACTAGACATATTTGCTGGGAGGTGAGCTTCACCTATTTCTCGCGAGGATATTGCAGTCCTCATGTAGTCTGAGGTTCCTGTTTGTCGGCAGAAGGCAGTCAGCGAATCTCATTAGGAGAAGCGACCCTGCCCAGGGAGATGGCCGGTTTTTGCAGAAGCGGGTCCGCTGCCTGCTCTGTGATTCGTGGGCAGAACTGGCGCCTGTCATACCACCACTGCCATCGCCAGAGGATAATTGAGCTTAAAATATTTGCCCTGTTTTTCAAACATCAAAGGGCGCTACCTAACCAGAGTTTTAGGTTCCAATGTTTGATAATGTGCGTTTTGTATGCCAAGAGTTCCCCTGTTTTTTCATAAAAAGAGCAATATTCTCGTCTACCACATTGGCAGTAGCCTTGAGTCATTCCCTCCATGTAGAGAGTTGAGGAACGAGTAGTTCTGTAGCGTTTGTGTTGTGGCCACTGTCTGGCGCTGATGTCTGCACACTTTGATGATTTTGGATAAATGTAAGTTTCTCAGTTTACAGTAGCAGGATCTGTATTCTGAGCAACTAACTACTTACTTGTTCTGGCAAGCAACTTGAGTTGCCCATTTGACTATAATTTGTGATTCTGTCCCGTTAACACTGAATTCACGAGCTACCAGATAATGATAATGTGTTGCATCTCTTTTCCACGCAGTCTTCCGTATAATTTGTACTTTCCCACAGTGATCCGTTTTGTGTGGATTCAGTCAGAATTTTTAGAATACTTTGCCGACCTCTGTGACCGAGCGGTTCTAGGCGCTTCAGTCCGGAACCGCGCTGCTGCTACGGTCGCAGGTTCGAATCCTGCCTCGGGCATGGATGTTTGTGTCGTTCTTAGGTTAGTTAGGTCTAAGTAGTTCTAAGTCTAGGGGACTGATGGCCTCAGATGTTAAGTCCCATAGGGCTTAGAACCATTTGAACCATTTTTTTAGAAAATTTTGCTCTCTGTTTACCACTTCCGTACTGATTACAAAAATTGGAGCATATTTTAGACTACATTTAAATTTCAAGATCCTTTCAGTTGTCTAACAATTTTCCAATTGCTAGGCGACCCACG
The DNA here is from genome assembly GCF_023898315.1 of Schistocerca nitens. Classification (NCBI taxonomy): domain Eukaryota; kingdom Metazoa; phylum Arthropoda; class Insecta; order Orthoptera; family Acrididae; genus Schistocerca; species Schistocerca nitens. The sequence goes on along the minus strand of NC_064622.1, from coordinate 179,919,359 downwards.
TACAGCAAATCTAAGCTTGTTGTTCTCGTTGTGATGGTGTTATCGCTTTGGACAGTGCCCAAACTCAACGATCATTATCTTATTGTACAGTGAAGGTCTTCTTCGACTGTAAGTGTGTTTACTTACAAGGAAGGGATATGTAGATCAGCCCTAGGTTTATACGTTTCCTATGTCTTGTTTCATGACTATTCGGCTAACGAACTTTCAGTTTTCAGACGTAATAAGCAATAACATTTTTACAGCTTCGTCATATCATAGCACAGGTCACAGACACTCCGTCATACCGATCAGAGATGACAAAATACCACTTTCAAGAGAAAGTAAAGGCTTGTTACATTGGAGCGTAAGCTGGAAAGATATTGTGAGTAACAGGAGCAAAGTATCGGCGAAATCAAGTGTTCGATGGCGTATCTTGGAGACAGTGATGACGCTATCAGAGCGTGCTGCGGTTTACAGCCCTCTGGTGCCACCTGCCGCTAGGACTACTCACATAAAAAATTTGCGCGCCCACGGCCGTCCCACGCATCAACTTCACGCCCAGGTAGACAAGCGCTCAATACGCCGGGACCTCTTTCGGATGTAAAGCAGCGCTTGTATTGCGCCAGCAGGGGAACGAGAGCCCCTACGCAGCGGCTCCGGCAGGACTTGTTCCCTTTTTGGTTTCCCCGCTCTTGTGGGCCTCCTGCTCCTGTCTCCCTGTCTCTCTTCTTCCGCGACTCTGATGGCGCCTGCCGGGTCTTTGTGGGAGACCGTCGCGAGCGTACCGCCAGATGGGCACATATTGCGGGAAGTTATGGAACGGAGAGAGCGGGCGGCCTGACGTCCTCACAAGCCAGATATTGACAGCTCTTCTGCGGCCCGGACCTGCGCTTCTCCTGGCTGAAACAAAGGCCTACTCGCCCTCCTTTGTGTGATTGGCAGCGGCCGCATCCACGTCCTTTTTTACCTCCTACGCAGGGTTAGCGGTAGAGGACGTTTTCTTTCGAAGCTAGTTATCACGGTCCACCTGAACGACTACTTCCCGTCTTATCAATAATCGACTTTTTCTCCTGCTGTTAGTAAAATAAATTCAGTTTTAAGAAACTGTTCTTGTCTTTTATACCAGGTGTACCGGTATGAAATGAGCGTTTTTTTGTGAAAATGAAACACTAATTTTGAATTGAAAAGTAAAAACATTTTATTCAAAGTACTGACAATTGACCACCTTTCTGGCAATTTGTGGACACCACACCAATAGAAATGTTCGTCTTTTGAAGCAAACCAATCAGATACCCAATTTTCGACATCTTCGTAGGAATCGAAGTGTTCCTCAGCCAATGCGTGCCCCATTGATGAAAACAAATGGTAGTCGGAAGGGGCCAAGTCGGGTGAATACGGCGGGTGGGGTAGCAGCTCCCAGCCAAGTGTTTTGATCGTATCCTCAACCAGTTTTGCTTTGTGTGCAGGTGCATTATCGTGTAAAGAAATTATTTTGCAATGTCTTCTGGCACATTCTGGTCTTTTTTCGATCAATGCATAGTTCAAACTGATCATTTGTTGTCTGTAGCGATTAGTATTCACAGTTTCACTTGGTTTTAGAAGCTCATGATACACCACGCCTTTCTGGTCCCACCAAACACAGAGCATTGTCTTCTTGCCGAATCGATCTGGTTTTTCAGTTGATGTTGATGGTTGTCCCGGATTAACCCATTATTTTTCCCGTTTAGGATTCTTATAATAAATCTATTTTTCATCGCCAGTAACAACTCGATGCAAAATTGGTTTGCTTTCATGTCTTTGAAGCAAAATTTGACAAATGGTTTTTCGATTTTCCGTCTGTCTTTCATGCAATTCATGTGGCACCCATTTTCCACACTTTTGGATCTTTCCCATAGCTTTCAAATGGTCAGAAATTGTTTGTTGTGCAACATTTGGCAATGCTGACATTTGATTCTGACCCAAACTATCATCTTCATCCAATATTGCTTGCAATTTGGCGTCTTCGAACTTTTTTGGTGGTCTTCCACGTTCTTCATTTCTTACATCAAAATCATTATTTCTGAATCGTTGAAACCATCTTTTGCATATTGCTTCTGATAGAGCATGATCACCATATACTTCGACAAGCATTCGATGCGACTCTGCAGCACTTTTTTTCAGATGAAAGCAACAAATTAATTCTTTCCGCAAATCATCACTTTCTGGAACAAAATTCGACATTGTTAACACAATGAAAACATATGATGTTGTTTGTTCCATGACTTGATATATACTAAATATCTTTGACAGATATTATGCCAACCAAACAAAAAAAAATTAAGGCTCGTTCACAACAAATGTTCCCTATCGACACATTTGAATCTTAACGCTCATTTCATACCGATACACCTGGTATTTGTACCTTTTTCGACAAGGTTTTCAGTCCGTACTTGAGCTGATCAATGATGTCACATACAGAAGTGTATACGAAACACGTCGGAGGGGGCAGGGGGGACGCGAAAAGTTCAATCTTTGTCGGAAACATGAAATGGAATCGTTTGTCTGACATCTAGCTTTCGGTCCAGTCATGTAATCATTTCCGAAACGTCTATTGTTCCACAATGTGTGCTGATTTTTCTTTTTCTGCAGAGGAATTAGTGTTTGTGCTGTTTCGATCAGTAGCCTTTGAGTTTATGTCAGTTATTTGACTTTGTCTATTTCTGCCGTGAGTTATATATGGATCCTGCTAGGGTCAAATTTTGCGATTTGTGTCATCTTTCTTGTAACCCTCTGAGGTTTTAAACCTTGTTTTATTCTTGTCCGGTAATGGTCTGAATTTCTGTTCGTACCTTTCCTGACTTGAACGTTTACAATTTTTCTGTTTTCTTGCTACATGGTCAATTTGGAATTCACCAATGAGCATGTCTGGTGATCTCTATATCACCTGTTTTCATGATTTTTTAATGTCTTGACATGATTAGAAGACTAATATCCTTCAGAGTTCAAATAACCTTCTTCCGTTTTGGTTGGCCCATTTATGTGTTTAGCTTAAATAATATTTATTATACTGTACACATTTGACCTTATACACCCTGGAATAATTATATTTCTTCTTTTTTACAAAGCTTTAATATGTACCCTTCATTCCGATATGATACGGCTACGTTATCTAGACTTCTGAGACTTGCGCTTTGTATGTTAAAGTGATAAATTTTTTCTTAACTTAACTTTCTTACTTTCATCATGTATGTTGGTAATTTTGTTTTTGATTTGTTCGTCATACGCGTGACATATTGGGTGCTATATCCATTTGCAGTTGCTACTTGTTTAAATATTCCTAATTTTCTTTGCGGTTCATCGTCCGTCAGTTGCAGTCTCATTCTGTTGCACTTAGGATAAAAATAAGGTCTCTAACGTTGGCCAGGTTGGCACGAAGTATTTCTTGTAATACTGTGATTGCTCCATTTTCAGTTACATATTTGGGAGCTGCTTGTTTAATATTTCCATTACTTCGTTTTTCTTCCTGTTAAGTAACAAAATGTCAAAATACCGTTTGTAACAAACCATCTTCTAGAAAACTGTAATTTATTTTCATCATTTAAGAGCTCTGGAGATGGGTGACATGGCCCGAAACAGGTCATCCTGATATAAACGAACGATGGGTACGCAGACAAAAAGCCCGTTTTTGAATAAATAACGATCGTAGGTAACTTTCTATGAAAAGCACGTCCAGTTTCGAGCAAATCATAATAACTCCATTCGGAACTGACAAGGACTCCAATGAAAACGAACGGAATGTGGCCATTACCCTCAGTCAGTTCTTGCAGGTGGTGCAGTCGTAGCAACCCTTGTGTCATTAGTAAAAGAACAAAGTACGAGCGCGTTTTGCCAAAGTTATTTGCTCCTGTATAGCGTACTGTGAAGGAGTTTTTGCTGATATTTAAAATACCATGATGATTACAATTTATAGATGGTCAAAAAACCTTTTGTATGAAATGTTAGACATTAACTGATATATTCGTTTGGTTTGTCACAGTCAAAACGATTCACTTCGCATAATTAAAATTTCTGAAATGCAATGATTCCACAAAATTTTACAACAGTATCTGAGTCGTTTCAACATATTTAGATACTAATGAAACATTTAACTTGTGCAACTAACGAAAAGTGTAGACTCTAAATCTTGATATCATAACTTCTGATTCACACATGAGTGAGAATTTATAAGCAGTGGCGAAAAGCACTATATTACGATCCATGTTAATGTCTGTTTCTGAAAACGGCACATAACAGCACTTTTTGGTTATTTCTGGGCTTGGGTACTCCCAATGGCCTCGATGATTCCTTTTCTTTCTTGACTGCTTCTACGACACGTTTTCCATTCCTTCGTCAGTCCAAATCTTCATTCAGTACAGAGAAATTGACTTCCGCAGAAGCCTCGGATGATCGATGTACTACGTAAACCTACATAAAGTGGCCACGAAACCATTGAGTTCCATCTGAGTGACGGGGGGTAATGATCCCTTTGGATCTGCGGGAGAGACAGCTGTTCAGAAACATTCGACGTGGCTGCCTCGTGAACGACGGGCGGAATTGCATAGCGGAAGCCGACCGTGGCGTCCTTCATCAGACGCTCAGGGATATTAAGGGCGCTGCTGCGAAAACCGAGCAACGTGCTCACTTGTCGACGGCTTATATTTCAGTTCAGGAAGCTTGATGGGCCATCAGTGTATCAAAGTACATCTTACATACAACGAGTAATAATGTATAACGAGAAACAGTCTGAAAAACTCAAGTGGCAGACTCTGCAAGAGAGGCACTGCAGTTCCTTCTCTAAATACTCGCACAAACGAAAAAATGGCTGACATCGAAATAAGTGTCCAAGGAATAGAAAAGCAACTGGAATCACTCAACAGAGGAAAGTCCACTGGACCTGACGGGATACCAATTCGATTCTACACAGAGTACGCGAAAGAACTTGCCCCCCTTCTAACACCCGTGTACCGCAAGTCTCTAGAGGAACGAAAGGTTCCAAATGAGTGGAAAAGAGCACAGGTAGTCCCAGTCTTCAAGAAGGGTCGTCGAGCAGATGCGCAAAACTATAGACCTATATCTCTGACGTCGATCTGTTGTAGAATTTTAGAACATGTTTTTTGCTCGAGTATCATGTCCTTTTTGAAAACCCAGAATCTACTATGTAGGAATCAACATGGATTCCGGAAACAGCGATCGTGTGAGACCCAACTCGCTCTATTTGTTCATGAGACCCAGAAAATATTAGATACAGGCTCCCAGGTAGATGCTATTTTTCTTGACTTCCGGAAGGCGTTCGATACAGTTCCGCACTGTCGCCTGATAAACAAAGTAAGAGCCTACGGAATATCAGACCAGCTGTGTGGCTGGATTGAAGAGTTTTTAGCAAACAGAACACAGCATGTTGTTATCAATGGAGAGACGTCTACAGACGTTAAAGGAACCTCTGGCGTGCCACAGGGGAGTGTTATGGGACCATTGCTTTTCACAATATATATAAATGACCTAGTAGTAGTGTCGGAAGTTCCATGCGGCTTTTCGCGGATGATGCTGTAGTATACAGAGAAGTTGCAGCATTAGAAAATTGTAGCGAAATGCAGGAAGATCTGCAGCGGATAGGCACTTGGTGCAGGGAGTGGCAACTGTCCCTTGACATAGACAAATGTAATGTATTGCGAATACATAGAAAGAAGGATCCGTTATTGTATGATTATATGATAGCGGAACAAACAGTGGTAGCAGTTACTTCTGTAAAATATCTGGGAGTATGCGTGCGGAACGATTTGAAGTGGAATGATCATGTAAAATTAATTTTTGGTAAGGCGGGTACCAGGTTGAGATTCATTGGGAGAGTGCTTAGAAAATGTAGTCCATCAACAAAGGAGGTGGCTTACAAAACACTCGTTCGACCTATGCTTGAGTATTGCTCATCAGTGTGGGATCCGTACCAGATCGGGTTGACGGAGGAGATAGAGAAGATCCAAAGAAGAGCGGCGCGTTTCGTCACAGGGTTATTTGGTAACCGTGATAGCGTTACGGAGATGTTTAGCGAACTCAAGTGGCAGACTCTGCAAGAGAGGCGCTCTGCATCGCGGTGTAGCTTGCTCGCCAGGTTTCGAGAGGGTGCGTTTCTGGATGAGGTATCGAATATATTGCTTCCCCCTACTTATACCTCCCGAGGAGATCACGAATGTAAAATTAGAGAGATTAGAGCGCGCACGGAGGCTTTCAGACAGTCGTTCTTCCCGCGAACCATACGCGACTGGAACAGGAAAGGGAGGTAATGACAGTGGCACGTAAAGTGCCCTCCGCCACACACCGTTGGGTGGGTTGCGGAGTATAAATGTAGATGTAGATGTAGATGTAGGAGTGTGCTGAGGAATAACTGTTAAGAAAAAACTCGACATGTTGTACCATTTCTGAGTTAACTAGCATTGAAGTTAGCCAACCAGACATTGTGCGCGAAATTCGAGCAGCCCGCCGGCTACAATTAGGGTCAGATGTTCTCATAGCGGTGATGACAGCGCACGATACCGCTCAGCCCTTGGCTAGGGTTCGATCCTTACTAGTGTTCCAGGTCCGATTTTTGTATCGCTCTCCTGTTCGGTTTTAGGAATCTAAACGAATAACACGTTTGGCGACACCGTCTCTTGTGGATCTCTTGAATTTGTCTGCGGGATGGCCTTACGCTTATTTCAGTGGTTATCAACTCGGAAATGGAGCGACAATACATTTGTTTCCGTTCCCGAGAGGAAGGGGGGGGGGGGGGGGGGACTTCTGACCCACTTGACTCTGGGTATGGGTGCCCTTGCTTACAAGCTTTGCAGACTGTTTCTGACCACCCTGTACGTACTCTTGGAATCGAGGTTATATATAACGAATCTAGCCTCCTCGGAGCTTCTACTCAAGTATTGAAATTTTCGATACCTTCTAAATTTTCGTCTGATATGAGTTGACTTTATGTAACTTATTTATTTCTTATCTATGAAAGCATATAAAATCACCTAAATGTCACGTAAAATTTTTATTTAAATATATTTTTCTACTTCTATCTCAGGATATCATCGGGTATTGTTCTTACACCATGAAAATTTATAGTCACAATTTTAAAAGTATAGGGTCTGAAAACAAGTCTATGCTAAATAAGTAGTATTTTTCAATATTAACTGTAAATAAAATATTTGTCTCCACTTATAATTTTACTGTCGATAATGGAATCAATTATAAAATAACAAGAAGCTTATGTTTTTAATGTTTTCAAAATCTGCAACTTTTGTTATTCACCATCAGGCCTATAAATCGTCACGTAAATAATTTTTTTCTGAAAATAATACATAAATCAAAACCGAAAACCAGTTTGAATAATGAAAGTTATCTTAAGGTGAAACTGATTATTTTTGGTTCTAAAAGGTTCTGAAACCTTGGTGTATAATATATAAAGAAAATTTTCTGGCGCCAGCGCAACAGAGTGTGGTTGAAGTTTTTAAAATTTGGTTCATGTTGCTTTTGCGACCACACATTTTCGATGAAAGGCTTTGGAGTGTATGAACAAGATAGTCGTACATTTTGTCTGTGTTTTTCTGAAGATAGTTACGCAGTATTTATGAAAATACGTGCGCCCAAATGAGAATAGCTCTGGTAAACTAAACATGTTAATTCTTCACATACTGTTAATATTTAACACCCAGTACCTCCGGTTATAGAATATTTAGCAGCAGGAGAAGAGATCAAGACACTGAAGCCATCATGAAAAGGTAAGTACCAATTATTACTGCAATGTACTGAATCCCATCCTTAACCCAGGAAATATCTGTTACAACACAAAGAAACACCACATAGAATTGTTATTATGAAGAATAATTGTGGAACGTTTAATGTTGGCATCATCACAAGGTCAGTATTTTCAAAATATTTTAATAATAATATTTCTCCTAATAGCTCATGCTGCTTTCCATGTCGTTGTCTGCCACCTGCAGTGCAGCGAATATTGCAGCACAGCTGATTTTCAGTATAATTTGTTATCTTCAACCAATAAGGATTTGTCTAAGTACTTAGGTTTGCGTGAAACGAATCATTTAGGAGTAAAAGGAAACTGTTGGCTTATAGGTTATTTCGTGCTTTGTTGACATCATTTATCTTGCTGTTCCGATTTATTTGTTAATTTTTGGAGTCAGTATGGCGGGTACTTAGGGGGGGGGGGGGGGGGGGATGCTCCGGGACGTGGTGGAAGACGGTTGTCGCGTTGACGCAGCGACTGTGGGACCGGACCTATCGTATGGAGATATACAAGTTGGCTCTGAACGGAAGGCGCCGTAGCAAACAACGGAAAGCGGGCGTCCTGTAATTTGTGTTAAGGAGTAACAATTTTTGCATTGGATGTCCCAGTGATTCCCGAGAGTTTCGGTGGCTGTTTTCGGAGAGATTGTGTCTACGCGCTTTTCCGTACGATGTTGCTGCCTGCCGTTATAAACGGGTGAAAATCAGGCGCTTGTATTGACTATACGAGAACTGGTGATGTAAAATTACATTTGTGATTGAGTCTCGCTTGTACTGTGACAATTTAGAGGCGAAAACTGTGGTGGTTTCATTAGGTCTGGTTCTTTGCTGTGCAACTAAAGGAGTCAGTTATTTGGGGTAACTGAGAGAGCACCATTATGTTGGTCTAAGTGATACGTTCTCCACGTTTTGTCTATGGCTTTGCGAATCGAAATCGTTTTGTTATCTTCAACCAATAATGATTTGTCCAAGTACTTAGGTTGGTGTGAAACGAAACATTTATGAGTAAAAGGAAACTATTGGCTTATAGGTTATTTCGTACTTTGTTGACATCATTTATCTTGCTGTTCCGATTTATTTGTTAATTTTTGGAGTCAGTATGGCGGGTTAGTTACAGTTATCGTTTTGTACTTGGTTACTGTAACTGTTGTTAAAACATGTTACTCATGATATGGGAACTGTAGGTAATGTGTTCTTGTTTGCAAAAAAATGACTCTGAGCACTATGGGACTTAACATCTATGGTCATCAGTGCCCTAGAACTTAGAACTACTTAAACCTAACTAACATAAGGACATCACACACATCCATGCCCGAGGCAGGATTCGAATCTGCGACCGTATCAGTCGCGCGGTTCCGGACTGAGCGCCTAGAACCGCTAGACCACCGCGGCCGGCTCTTGTTTGCATTTTGTGGTTTCCACCTTGCCAAGACTCTATGAAACTATACATGCAAAAATGCATAGTATCGCTTCAAAGGTTGGAGCAGGGGAGCTGGGAATGGAAGTGCCAGGCAAAAAAAATATTTGTTCCAAAGAAACAAAACATTTATTTAAACTCAGTAGTTCATCCAGAACAACAAAAACTGCACAAGACTGAGGGCGAACTCTGCAGAGGGGCCTCTAAAACTCTAGTGGGACGCGATGGCACCTCCTGCTAGGCTACTGAGTCCAAGATACGACAGAGGCGAAGGCCTCTACACGACTCATCACTGTTTCCGAAACATTCGACTGTTCCGCCACCTCTATTCTGTGTTCTGAGAGAGAGTTTCGAATTTTGTTTTGATTGCAGGCTTTGAGAAGTGCATTTGTACTTGTGTCCGTCTCTCTGTCTCTCTTTTTAAATACTAGTGTTGACAGCAGAAATTGGGAAATAAATAGTAGTAGTGAGAACAACTTAACAAATCGTAAAATATTCCAAACATGAAATAGTCTTATTTTAATTTGTACAACGTACTGTACTTATAGAAACCACTGTTAACTATAGGTGGCAACTTGTAGTGAAATACCAGCTATTTTGCAGAAAACAGAGAGCTACATGGACAACAGCATGTGTTAGTAAGGTATTAAATTTTCTTGAGATATTTTGAATATTACGGCCACAATTCCGAAAGTACATACATGTATTCCCAAGTGCCATTTTACTTTTTGTCCGAGATAAGTATAAAGGGAATACACTGATGATGATGAAGCATCATTGGAACGCGTATAGGTGAAACAAATAAAAATGTATTTGTTTTCATTGTCAGCTTCTGTAGCAGCTGTTGTGATGAATTATTATTGAATTTTTATAATGTTTAGTGCAAGTAGAAAGTATTTCTTACCGGACACATTTTGCTTTTGTTTATGAAGCATCTTTTGTAATTGTTCTGGAAATATGGTACCGCATACATAACAAGTTATTGTTCTGAGCACTATGGAACTTAACAGCTATGGTCATCAGTCCCCTAGAACTTAGAACTACTTAAACCTAACTAACCTAAGGACATCACACAACACCCAGTCATCACGAGGCCAATTTTACCTATACAGTTCTATAAAAAAAACTTTATAATTAATTTAAAAATATCAACTCAAAAATTCAATGTCTCTGTACTAGTGTAAAAGGCATTACAGTTGCGTAAATGAATATATAATCCTTTCCAAACATAGCACATCATCGTCAAATGTTACGATATATCATAGCATCTAGGATACTCATATGTTTGTAAGCTCTTCGTATGTATCAAAACATGTGGTGCGTGGTAGAAATCTTCTCAGTGACAAATCTAAAGTGTTTAGTGAGAACAATTTACGTGTGCAACAATAAGAATGCAGCGGGAATGCATTTACATCTGTTGGACAAATGTTATGGAAACAAGCACTCCAAACCGACTTTTCACGTAAGTCACATGCAACGAAAATCTGTAACGCTACCATCTGTGTGTGGCGTGTTTATAATTATGTATTATTTATATTTTAGGACAATTAATCTATAAAAAACACACAACATGTCATAAAGAAAGCGTGTAAACCATCTGAGGATGAATCACAACGATTCGAAACAGGTAACGGTGCCCTTTGAATAAAGGAACTGAAAGTAAATTTGTGGCTGGTTGCTGTCCTAACACCATCAACATGTATTTACACTTTGGCATATATGGGTTAAAAACACTACTTCTTTATCAAATTGGCGCACAATTAACTTGCGGTGTTTCTGTATCTAGTTACATTTTGTGAAGTCATGTTCTCTTTCCTTCGTTGTTAACATAAGCTGAAATCGGAAAAGACCATAGTTCTACATTAACTTTTCGCAGTTTTTCACCTCTTACGAAACCACCCTTTTTTTGGTTACTACGCCCTGTCAAGCTCTGACGGAACATTCAGATAACACTGATATTAATATAATACACTGTCCTGTCACATTTATGTGAAAAATTGTCAAAAACCCGAATTACCACCTTTTCATGCGCAGACCCATGCGAGACGTCCAGGAAGAGAATTAGTGAGATTCTGGAAGGTACCGACAGGGATTTGGAGCCATGCCAACTCCAGTGCCGTGATCACCGAACCTAGGTTCTTCGGCTGAGGAGCCATGGCACGAACAGCCCAGTCGAGGTGGCACCACAGATTTTGGATTGGTTTTGAATCCGGAGCGTTTGGTGACCAGGGGAATACGGTAAACTGACACTGGTTCTCTTCTTACCACGCATGGAGTGAACGTGGTCCGCAAGGCTAGATGCATACTTTTGTTGACCCATTGCGCCTTCGAGAATCACGAGATCACTGAGCGGATGCCTTCTGGCGTGGACCCTTCTGATGACTGCTGCAGGGCGTTAGCATTCAGACTTTTCACGCCGTACTCGTCAGTAGCCTACATTCCAAAGGAACATCTGAAAAAGCCTTCTGTACCCACTCGGTGGACGTCCAGTTGTGGTATTGGCGTGCAAATTCCACTCTTCGCCACCGACGAACAGTAGTCAGCAAAGGTGTGTGGACCAAGCGCCTACTTCAGAGGCCCATACACAGCAAAGTTCGGTGAACAGTTGTTGAGGAGACGTCGTTGGTAGCCCCTTGGTTGATCTGGGTGGTCATCTGCTCAACAGTTGGACATCTGTTCGCCCATACACATCTCTGCAGCCATTCTTCACCCGTGTCATCTATGGCCCAAGGTGCACAACAGTTGCGTTGTGTCGGTTTTGCACAGCGCCATTTCGCCAAGCCAAGCACAGAATACTTTAGCCACGGTGGCCACAGATTACAGGAGTGGACGACAGCTGCGGAGATGTGTAAGGGCGAACAGACATGCAACTGTTGTGCATTTGTTGTCTGGAGAAGCTGTTGTCTGGAGCATTCCAAAGATGGGGAATGAGCCGTGGCGGCTCATATCGATAGTGCAGCTCTGGTGGTTTATCTTTCCTGCCACGGTCAGCGCGGTAAGCAGCGCCCTCAGGGGCCTACGCGAGGAGTAACGAGGAGGTCGTGTGGGGGGTGGGAAGGTGGGGGTGCTCCGGAACGTGGTGGAAGACAGTTGTCGGGTTGACGCAGCGAGTGTGGGACCGGACCTATCGCATGGAGATATACAAGTTGGCTCTGAACGGAAGGCGCCGTAGCAAGCAGCGGGAAGCTGACGTCCTGTAATTTGTGTGAAGGAGTAACGATTTTTGCATTGGATGTCACAGTGGTTCCCGAGAGTTGCGGTGACTGTTTTCGGAGAAGAGAATTGGTAAGAGCTTGTGTCAACGCTCCTTTCCGTACGATGTTGCTGCCTGCCGCTCTAAACGGGTGAAAATCAGGCGCTTTTATTGACTATACGGGAACTGGTGATGTAAAATTACATTTGTGATTGAGTCTCGCTTGTACTGTGACAATTTAGAGGCGAAAACTGTGGTGGTTTCATTAGGTCTGGTTCTTTGCTGTGCAACTAAAGGAGTCAGTTATTTGGGCTAACTGAGGGAGCACCATTATGTTGGTCTAAGTGATACGTTCTCCACCTGTTGTCTATGGCTTTGCGAATAGAAATCGTGGAGGAGTACTCGTGTGAGTAATTTGCTATTGTATTAATGATTATGTTGTAAAGACTGTTCTCTGGTGTGTTAAATCACGCGCTGATTTGTAGCCAATTAAAGCAGAAGTTGCCATTGCTACTTGCTTATGTGCTACTGTCCTAATGATTGACGTGGTTTGTCTTTTGTTTGTGGCTGTGCTCACGTTAAAAAAAATTTACGGCTACTATTCATAAGGGTTGTCTGGTAAGGAAATTGCTTAAGCCTTTATCATATGCTGGTCTGTTTGCCCATCACATTGGCTTTCTATGCAGTAACGGAAGGAATGTGTATGGTGGTTCAAGATTGTAGGCTGACTAGTATTTGAACTGTTGTTGAGGTTAAGGGCGAGATCAGCATCCCGCAAACCCGCACGCTGCGCGTGGTTCAATGTTCCGCTATTGGGGAGCCGGCTCTCTGTTCTTGGATTTTGAAAGGATACGTGATAAGTGCATCGCTGTAGGTTTTCGCGCGCTAAATTGCGGGGTGTCGGTGCTGTCCTAGGGCTAGACTTGTGATGTATGTTATGTTGAAAGGGAATTAACTGTACCAAACTTAAGAGGGATTTTAGTTTGTTTTAGGCCTGTACATGGAATGATGTTGATATTTTGTCGATTGCGGCCATAACTTCATGTGTGGGGAGATCCTCTGTGGGACTTGTATTGTACTGTTGCAGTGCAGTCCATCTGAAACGTGCTGCTTAAAACTTGGGACTGCAGCTCTCTGATGTTATATATTACTGTTTAATCTTAAATTTCTTGGATGTAATATGGTTGTTGAATATTATGTAATTAATTTTGATCGCTGGTTCCTTAAAGGAAGTATTTCGTCTTAAACTATGTGCTCGGTCAGAGGCTATTTAAATATGATTTTAACTCATCACTCAAATTTTCTAATCTTGCTTTCTTAAAAGGCTTTCAGTTAAATGATTGCTATTTGCCTGTTTAAATGTTTGAGTGACTTAAAGGAAAAGAATATTATTTTATAATTTGTACTGATTGTTCCTTTTGGGTAATACCTGACTTATGTTTCAATAAATGAGTGTCTAGTCAATGGTGATGCACTGCACAATAGAAGAAGGAATTGTGCAGTGAGCATAACCAGTATTTCACTAAGCACTACGACCATGAACACTGGTCTGCAACCAATGGCTGTACGAGCGTGTAAATGAAGGCAATGTTACTTCTTTCAGTAGTTTCCGCCTGCGATCGAGAAGTCAGACTTATTGTCATTTTCTTTCTTGGAAGATGGTCTTTCTCATTGTGTCTTTCCTTATACCAACTTTAGTTTGCCGGTTCTATCTGTGGATTTATGAACCGTATCGGATGTCTTGATCACAGCAGACAGGTCAGCCTGTGCATATGCGTCCTTAACCTGACTGGAATGTTATCGGTTAAATGGCAAGCGCGTCCCCGAGGCAGGCCTTCAAGCAATGCGAGCAACTGGGCCGAGAGGTTCTAGGCGGTTCAGTCCGGAACCGCGCGACTGCTATGGTCACAGGTTCGAATCCTGCCACGGGCATGGATGTGTGTGATGTCCTTAGGTTAGTTAGATGTAAGTAGTTCTAAATTCTAGGGGACTGATGACCTCAGATGTTGAGTCCCATAGTGCTCAGAGCCATTTGAACCATTTGAGAAGTATCGTTAGTTAATCATGGATTCTAGATCCTGGAATTCCACGCCATTTTCGAAACTTTTACTTTTCACAATACCTTAATATTTGAAATTTAGCTGAGGAAATTTGTAAATTAATGTGCACTGCCTGGCAAAAAAAGTAAATGACCCAGAAAGGGAGGAGGAAACGACATGAAACTTCACGGGTCGAGAGGGTATGTAATGTTACTTCAGTGATGAGGAACTACAGTCAAATTTACAGAGAATTTGTCAATATTGGTCCACTTATTAGTTTCATGTTCCACCCTCTCTGATCTGTATACAAGCACTAATTCGATTGAGACGGGTGTCATAGAACTGTCGTACCCCCTACTGATGTAAGCAAGACCCGCAACTACAGCGACTGGATCAGGATGTCTTGGATACTGGCCTTGTTCTGACGGGAACAGGTCTGGTGATCTTCCTGGCCAACCTTAAAATTACGCAGACAGTTCGCAGAGTCACATTTCATCTGTGAACGAGCTTTGTACTGTTTAAAAATGGTACAGTCCCATGGGAGGTTAACGCTTGATGTTTGTTCCTTACCGTTGTACTACCAGACTTCCCACAGTCACTATCAGCCGTGACCTGGAGTCATATCCAATGGTTCCCCACACTACCGAATGAAAACAGGGAGTGACACCGTTGTGCCTCTTCAAAGCATTGTAACAATGAGACCTTTCCGCAAGTCGTCTCGTCCCCCTACCCGTCGGTGATGGTCATTTGGGGAAGTGCAGAAACGCGATTCACCGCTGCGCACAAAGCGAGGCCGTTCATCAACAGTCAGTGCTCTTCAAACACAGCCATTTACATTTTCGTGTTTACGGCACCCAGCGCTTGGGAGGTAATTCCTCAATCCTGCTACTGCCAGTGTGTAATAAATGGTGTTGGATGACACGGAAAATTCTGTGAGTCCATCACTTGTTCTCGGGTGGCAGGCACAGACGTAGTGGTGTTACGATGTGCTTGGTGCATATTTCATCGATCTCCATTGTGACGGTCAGACACGGTCAATTGGAACCTAGACGACCGGTATGCTTGCCCTCATGTTCCCTTGCAACCCAAACTCAGGCCAGCGTCATATCTGGATGCCCTACAAAACTAAAATGTGCACTATTAAACCTGACAGCCATATGTATATCCAAAATCAGGCCCTTTTTAAACCCTGTCAGGTGCTGATAACGCTGTTTCACATCAGCATCCAGCATCCCCGTGTACTTCAACGTGATCGCTCTGCATTTGTTGTTGCTTGCGCCACCTTATATATCTCATCACGTCTGGTAACAACACTATGAATAACACTGATGTACTATTTCAAGATTTTAAACATGGCTGCAACAACAACTGTTAAAATTCTTCACAATAAAGGATGACAGCCAAAAACAGTTGCAGGATAAAAATTTTTTATTAAAATTCTTGACCAAGGTTTCGGTACATATAAATATACCTTCATCAGAAGTAAAACTTCTAAAATTACATTATGCAATGGAGAATAATAAAACAATTATGCCAAAGGCGTCGTCAGTAATTAAGACATCATCTCCATTTGTACAACATGTGTAATGGGCACAGGGTCAAAGCGAACAGTTTAGTTCATAGGCGAAGTAATGGTGCTAAACTGTTCGCTTTGACCCTGTGCCCATTACACATGTTGTACAAATGGAGATGATGTCTTAATTACTGACGACGCCTTTGGCATAATTGTTTTATTATTCTCCATTGCATAATGTAATTTTAGAAGTTTTACTTCTGATGAAGGTATATTTATATATACCGAAACTTTGGTCAAGAATTTTAATAAAAAAATTTTATCCTGCAACTATTTTTGGCTGTCATCCTTTATTGTGAACTGATGTACTATGGTAGCTATTCTACCTGTCACAGAATTGCTACCTTATTAACTGACACAGCAGCCTATGGTGTGTATGTGGACACTGGTATCCGATCATGTTTTCTGGGCGCCTCACTTCTTTTGTTAGGCAGTGTATGTAAAAAAATATGCTACTACTAAACATTTTTTGGGGCGGAAGGGAGATGTCATGACCCCACGCCAGCACTCTACTCCTCTTGAATCCATGCCTATATTCGAAACTGCGCCGTGGCCACGCTATAGAGCTGGCGACGCATCTTCTCTGTATATCAAGGGTCGGACTCGCTCGCTCGCTTCATTTTCCATTTCCATCGATGGCGCTGCCTCGGGGAGCAGAAAGAGAAACAGCAAGCGGCGTAGGTGAGGGAGGGGGAACGAGCGTGTACAGTGAACCAGAGTGCGCCCGGAAGAATAAGTCACAGGGGCGGGCTCGCAGGATCCAGCGAAGACCGCCCTTATTCCAGCAGGAGCCAGCAGCACGCAGTTCACAGGAAGTACTGCGCTGCCGTCGCTGCTCCGGAAACAACCGCACATACTGCGAGACGGCCTGTTGCCTTGAGTTCGACGGCTGGCGACCCCGTAGAGCAAGTAAATGAGCCTTCCAAGACTTTTAAGGATCCACGAAGAAGAACAAAAATAGCCCGTAGCCTTATCTGCCTGCTTAGCTTGTCGGGGTGGTTTTGCACGTAATGTTCAGTTATAAGCAGAAAATTCATTTTACAATCCTATAAAGCAGTGTTCACGACAATGCTAAAATTAACAAATTAGGCTAGTAAAATTATGCAACCTTGTTTCAGCATACACCATATTCAGTGATATACAGCTAATACGTCCAGAACGAGTTGACGCTTTTCGATTTTCGATAAGTTGTAGGGGACAATATCGTAATATGTCTAATATATGTCATATATTTGTCATTTATTTTCTTTTTCATTTTTTCCTATTGGCACTGTATACTTTTTCTATACCATTGGAAAGAGCATTCCAAGAGGACTTCACCGACATAATGTGTGTTAGTCATGATCAAACAGTGCTGAAATACATTATTCTACCGCCAGGAGCTATGCTAGGTACAGCTATGTCTTTTGTTGCATATGGTAACTTAACTGATGAAGTTTTTTATGGATGCACTTCGATATGAATTTTGTTTGTTGCCTGTAAATCATCTAGTCGTTGCTCAATTTCCCTTCATGTCTTTGCCGACATATTTTCCGTCACTGTATCTACAGCATCTGTATACTTTCCTTGAAAGGCGAAAAGTCGCTTTATCGGATGAACAAACTTCATTACCATTGTCTGCATCGATTCGTTCCATAGCGTTCCTAGCAAACACAGCACGTCGGGATCTGTCATTGCAGAGCTTGCAGGAGTCGTGCTTTTCACGTACGGAAACGCAGCCGTCTGTGAAAAATCTTCACCACAGTGCACTGAGCTATGCTAGTTTCTCTGGAAAGACGACCCGTGAATTTCCGCGGACAATGTTGAAAATCTGTACACACGAACAGCGTCGTCAGTCACTCCACGTCTAATTGTGTTCTTTACTGGGCACACCCAAATTATGGTACCTCTAACAAGAAAGAGCGAGAAAGAAAAATTAGACACTATTAGAGCACATCTAGAAGTATCTGCATAAAAAACTACACAAATTAAACTTCCAATTACAAAAAATCGTGTAAAGATGTGCAACTGTATCCATAAAAAGCTTATTGAACTAATCCACCATTTGCAACAAACCGCGTGGCTGTATTGGCATACTTCCGTGGAAACAAATGTTTGTATTCAGTGATTCTCCGCTTGTTATAAACCGATTTTGGGCAGGAAATAATGCACGTCGAATTTCATCTGAATTATTTCATCTGAATTTATCGCAGCATAGACGTGTGTTATGTAGCAAGTCTTCTGGAGTCGTCAGAGTTTCTTTGTCGACCTTTTCATCTCATTTTACCTCTTCCTGTCGAAGCAAAGCAGTTCGTACCTATAACGCGAAAGGAAATTTCAACTACCCGCTCCCTGCGTCTAAATGATTTTCAAGAATCGCTTAATGGATCCTAACAGATATTCTGGCACATTTATTGGAAATCATCTTTTTCATGTATTCCTATCTTCGTCTATCTGTCACTGTAGTGCCGGCCGCTGAGGTCTAGCGGTTCTAGGCGCTTTAGTCCGGAACCACACGGCTCCTACGGTCGCAGGTCCGAATCCTGCCTCGGGCATGGATGTGTGCGCTGTCCTTAGGTTGGTTAGGTTTAAGTAGTTCTAAGTCCAGGGGACTGATTACCTCAAATGTTAAGTCCCATAGCGCTTAGAGCCATTTGAACCATCTGACACTGTAGTATTTACACAGCATACCTAGTCCCAATGCCAATTTGCGTTTTCCTCGATGTTTTAGCTCATGTTCCTCCAAGCTGTCCATTCTTATAGTAAGACTTTCCTCTAGACATCTTTGCTCACCCACTAATTCTAATACAAGAGCAAAATTATGGTCTGAGCCGGGCAAAAGTCTTAGACGACTTTTAGCAAACGCTAGAAATATATAATCTGTTTCATTGTACAGATCGTCACCTAGAGATAAGCTTCTGTTCACGTATTTATAATATTAGTATTATAATTACAGGGGAGATTTTTGTTCCCTGGGAATACTTTCCAGACTTCCGCCTCTAGCCATCCCTGTAAGAGAAGTTCAATATAGTTTTTACTCAGTTTTGAAAAGGTAGCATTCACTTTATGTTTGCTGGAGCCTATTCCGAAAGTACAAAAAGTACACCGGGAAAGTAAGGTTTTTCCAAACGTGAAAAACTGGCCCAAGGTGCAACATGGTCACATACCTAGGAAGAAATATTTTATTCAAATTTAAAAGTTGCAATCGAGAAAATCTTGCGAATACTGTATTTTATGGCCTGTGTGTTACATTATTACTCTACTACACACCAGTAATGAAAAACTGAAATCAAATCAAGACTAAGTGTTATCAGAAAACAGTTACAAGTTAAAAGCTTTTTGAAATAGAAGCCGTTGTTAACTGACTCAAATTTCCATTTTCAAGATGGGAAAATCTTTAACTGCCTTTTGTCTCAAGGTGCAAGATGATGCACGACAGCGAAGTATGGCATTAACGTCCAGCGTTGTGTAGCTAGTTTCAAAAATATACAGAACTTTAGTCACCATGAAGCTCTGCAAAGAATTAACAGTATCTTCAAAAAATAGCTTTAATACGTTACGCGGCTCTTAAATATGTAGAACCCGCTATATTTACACAAGCTTCACAGAACACCTTATGTTTCACAACAACAAAAACAGATGATGATGATGTTTGGTTTGTGGGGCGCTCATCTGCGCAGTCATCAGAGCCTGTACAAAGTCCCAACTTTTACACTGTCCAATTTTTTTACCCAATCCAATATAGCCACTGTCATGAATGCTCATGATGATGGTGTAATGATGAGGACAACACAAACACCCAGTCCCCGGGCAGAGAAAATCCCCAACCCGGCCAGGGATCGAACCCGGGATCCTGTCGTCTAGAGGCAGCAACGCTCGCCACTTTTTTTTTTTAGATCTCATTTTGTTCTATATTGTTAGATTGTTCGTTGAATTTGTTCGGGGCGGACGTCCGATGACACCCGTTCTGGTTCTTCGTTGATCCGTTCACTCTCCTCTGACCACCACTAGATCACGAGTTGCGGACAAAAAAAAAAAAAAAAAAAAAAAACCAGAAAATACCGGAATCTCCTTACGGCGGTTTTTAGCGTGCATTCCTTCATGTGATTCTAAAATAAGACACTAGATTGAAGCATCGACCAGGTAACACATGTTCCGTGGTACAGCATCCTCCCCTACATAAGGTAGTTTTTGAGGGAGTGTAGGCCTGTTCTATTATTTAGGTAAAATACAGCCGTATATGTCAGGAAGGACACGGTTTCAATACCTAGAACAAACTCATATCTACTCTTTGTTTGATATTTTTATCTGTTTCATAAATTATGGTCTAATAAAAATTATATTTGATTGAATTTTCTGATGTTGAGAAATTAGAAGAAACGATCTGTTTTACTTGGTAAAAAAACATTCAATAGCCAGGAACGCATAAATTTGTCTTTATTTTTGACAGCCGAAAAGATACAACTGTCATCTTCTGGTCTTCATAAATTTTTGCAACTAAACATGATCATTGTGAGTTAGAGCCTCATGCAAAGTTGTCGTTTTGATGGATAAAATATGGCACATAATACAAAAGTTTGTCAGACACACAAGGCCACGTATGTATACGCCCACAGATGATTGTCAATTCTTACAAATCACAATACATTCTAAAATCCACATCTGTACATCTGTTTTCGTTTGCGTGGCACTTTCCAAACATTGAGGATCCACCGTAGACGAGGTATATTGTTGCACCGTGTCGAGCGAACAGTCCAGGTGCGCACGACTCACAATGAGGTTGGGTCATGGGTCGTACCTGCATAGCTCTGGCAGCAAGAGAACTGCCCTCGGAAGGCAAGGGTCTGGGTTCAGGTCCTGCATAGTTTTAAGATAGCAAGATGTTTAAAAACAGCGCACATTCCGCTTCAAAGAACGAGATTCATTGTCCATGCCTAAATGAGGGATAGCCAAAATGTTTCAGTTACTACCTAGAAATGAATAGAGTTAAGTAATTAAGTTTTTTGTTTGGCTACAGTCATGGTACACGTCGGAATCTTGACGCCACAGTACCGCAGCACACCGATAGAGATGTCGAAACGAAATGGTGCAGCCCGTCTCATCAATGTCAAGCGTTATTAAGTTTTCACACCTCTGTCGACTGTGCTATGTTTCCGTGGCGCCAAAACTTCGGTGTATACCAGACTGTAGACATATACTTGTTAACAGACAAAACATTAATTACGGAGCTTCACTTTTTACAGACGATCTTTATTTGTTTGTTGCGCCTCTGATGAATGATGTGCAGCAAATTAAATGACATTCGATTCACACACATACGAGCACATCCGTGACTCACATAGATAATCAACACTGAATGTAAACATACAAATTATGTCATGGTAAGTTCAGCCGCTAAAAAGTTACATGTACCGTGTGATTTAGATGTTTCCGCTACTGATGAGGTTTCATGCAACCCGCAATTCTATATCTGGTCTTCAAAAGCCAAGCGCAAGATTTTTATATTCCCTCGCTCGCTACACGCAGACTATTATTCCTATAGAAAATAATGAACAGGACCTATTTATATGAAATTTAATGTTGTCAAATTTTGTCCCGGGGTTCGTTTCCGCTGGAGACCACGGTTTCCAAGTTATTCAAGGAAAACGTACCAAAGTGACATTCAAGCGCACCTCCACTCACACATTCACCCCTCAGCACTCAGTATTCCTAGTACGTTGCACGTTATTTGTTTCCTGCAGACTTTATCCACTCCATGTTTCAGCCTTTGATGAATGATGTGCAGGAAATTAAATGACTCCGACTACACGAACTATTGACGATATTCGACATTTTCTGGTCAGTATATATTTGGTTATTACGCCACCAGAATAGTTGAATATTTCGTTAATGTTATTAATTTAAACGGCCCCCTGATGGTAATGAAAGAAAAACGACTTTCCTAAACGTTACGCTAAAACTATTTACGTTGGCAATTCAATCCAAAATCAACTGTTACAAGCACGGTAGTTTCGTAGTAATAAGGCCTGACGAACACAACCATGTAATTCTTTAATTCATGCTGCTAAGATTCATGAAATTATTAGGTAAAATTTACCAGACTTCAATTTTATAATTTTTATGTGCTCGAGTAATCCGATGGAATAATAAGGCCTGTCAGTGGAAACCAAGAAAAGTCGATTGTGGGAATAATTTGTGCAGGCGCAAATTTTTCTACAATGGTAGGATGGAACGTCATGAACAGCGCACCACAAATGCTAGCCGGTGGGGGCTGAGTGTGTGTTTGTGTGTGTGTGTGTGTGTGTGTGTGTGTGTTCAAATGGCTCTAAGCACTAGGGGACTTAACATCTGAGGTCATCAGTTCCCTAGACTTAAAAAGACTTAAACCTAACTAACCTAAGGATATCTCACACATCCGTTTCCGAGGTAGGATTCGAACCTGCGACCGTGGCAGCAGCGCGGTTCAAGACTGAAGCGCCTAGAACCGCTCGGCCACAGCGGCCGTCGTGGGCGTGTGTTCGAAGATCACTTTTGTACACTTTTCTTAAATACTTCGAAAACTAGAGCCTCTAGCCATAACGTATCCCGGTGCAAGTTTAACTACATTACATTTCCTACAAAAGGTTCTGTTCATTTTTTCTGTGGAGCTGAGAATTCGGGCATAGCAAGCGACAGAATATGCCCTTGTTTCACGCTGGAGGAACGCCATAGAACGGAATGGAAATTACGTGAAAAAATAGGGTGTGTAGATAAAACACCATTCTTTCGTGTGTGTAAGTCTCATTATGTTCAATAAAGAATTGATGAAAAAAAATACAGTGCATTACTTTCTGGGCAACCTACGTATCTTTGTTGTGAATAGTGGATCTTCAACACATCTTTGCAGATGCCATTGGCAGGACTCCACTCCGGCGGGCTGATATTGTGACGGAAACACAGTACATGCCATGTCCATAGCAAGAGCCCATGCAGTATCGTTCAGATTAGTGGATGACTAAACCCCAGTACATACTGGAATTCTGCGTACGCTGTTTCCAAGTGCTCCTTCCATTCGTCGCATTAGTCCCTCCACCACAACAGGAGTGCGAATAGTGTGAAGTATCGCACGATCCTTCATTGTTGGAGTTTCGGAGTCCGAGTCTGCCAGTCTCTGAAAGAGACAGGTGGTACCCTGCATTCTAGATATTTTTCAGTTTACACGATACGGGCTTGAAGGCTCTCTCCATTTGCCATATCATAATAGATCTTATCTGCCATTTCCCAGGCGACACAACACGCCTCCATTATGCTGGTAAACGTAAGAAGAAAGTACAGTGTAAAAGCATTTCACCAACTTACCAAAACATAAACTGGTTCCATTAGAACTAATGTGTACACTGCACTTACCCGCAACAGCGAATACTGTTTGCAGTCTCAACAGATGGGTATCGCACGCTGTATTCATGGACAATAACAGACGAGTGTGTCGTCCTATGCTTACTGCGTATTGCAGCTCGTTCGTAATACGAAATAATTTCAAATAAAAATCTCCAACATTTTTCTCATGCAATTCTCCCCTACTATTCCAAAGTCATTCACTAAGTTTGTCTTTAAATTGTCGACTTCTTTGGGTTCTGTATAGCAAATAAAGTGTCTGTACTCTCACTCGACAATATTACCTATTGCGTAAATCGTTCCCAATTTTAAACGGAGTTGTCACAGCACTTAATTCGGTTTTTCTTTAGGATTTAATTTAATTTTACCTATGTAAATTAAATGTAGCTCACTCCCGCGGGATATTTTGTTTGACCAATGTTTTATGCTGCGGAGTTCGCTGGAACACTGGATGGCCTTACAAAATGCACGACTGCCAACCACTCATTGTCAGCCATGAAACGGACGGCACTGCGGGGGCGTTAATACTGCAGCGACTTCCCGTCGTCACAGTCGGCTGCATCCGGCCTCAGTCGGTCAGATCTATTCCGGTCGCTTTCCTCTTCCAGGAATAGCCGGCTAATACAATGACCACAGCCTGCATACAGATCACAATAATGAAGACGATGCCAGTCATGTACTCTATTTAAATTTTGGCTCTGTATCCTTCAGCGCTGTTTTCCATTCATCGAGAATGCAGATATTACCACCATCTGTGAAGATTATATGTGCGTCGACGCTAAATAAAACGTTACAAGAGACATTTTTACATCAAGACCTTGCCGTTTCAAGTTAACTGTTGCTTCAGTCGGTTGTAACAAGAGGTAATCTTAATGGTGTCCTCACTCCCATTCTTAAAAATACTGATAGCCAAGCGAATGTTAGTCTTGTATAGACCAAGTTGCTATACAGTTTTAATGTGCTGCAACCTCTACATAAAACGTACAGCAATCAGAAAAATTAACTCTATAGAGGTTTTTTTGTTTACACATGTAAATTTCCTTAACGAACATCTATAGAACGTGAATAATTTCGACGGCAGTTACAGTACGTTAGACATGTAAATCATACTTCTTAAATTTATTTATACTTTTGTAGCTATGCCTCATTATCTGCTTAAAAAAGTAGGCCACATAATCATATACGCAATTTGGCTGTTCGCTACTTACTGCTACTACAAAATTTTACGTTCCTGCAACTATATACACCCTGAGGCGGCAAAACTCATAGGATACCTCCTAATATCGTGTCGGGTCTCCTTTTGCTAACTGTATTGCAGCAGCATGACGTGGCAAGGACTCATCAAGTCGTTGGAAGTTCCCTGCAGAAATATTGAGCCATGCATCCTCCACAGCTGTCCATAAGTGCCGGTACAAGATTTTGTACACTGACTGTCCTCTTACGTCCCACAAATGTTGGGTGAGGTTCATGTTGGGTGACCAAATCATTCACTCGAATTGCTCAAAATGTTCTTCAAACTAACCGTGAACAACTTTTGTACATTCACATGGTGCAGCGTAATCCAAAAACATTCCATCGTTGTTTGGGATCATGAAGACCATGAATCGCTGCAAATGGTCCCCATGTAGCCGAAAATAACCATTCCAGTCAGTGCAATTACAATTACAATCGATACCATTAGCCGCTGACAGGCGTTGATGTACATCAACGGGGACAGTTGAAAATGTGTGCCCCGACCGGGACTCGAACCCGGGATCTCCTACTTACATGGCAGACACTTTATCCATCTTATTTTTCTTTTCTTTTTAATCTTATTTTGTTCGTTTTCGTGCGTTGTATGTTCTCGGGGCGGACGTCGCAAGACACCCGTTTCAGTTCGTCGTTGATCCATTAACTCAATTTTTTTATTACAGAGGGTAGCTAACCCTCTCACCGAACACGCTGAGTTGCCGTGCCGGCATCACCGGCACGCCCCCTGTGAGACCCATATTCTCACCTTATAGTCCACACACTACATTCGTAGTGCCCCTGCCATTATACCCATTATTCGCGGCAGACAATCCACCGAGTCCCGTAAGAGTTCAAGCAATTCGTGTGTATCCGCACGACACGGCCGCGAACCCAAGAGAAGTGCTGCAAGCGATGTCGTGTTGTTAGCAAAGGCACTCGCTTCGGTCGTCTGCTGCGATAGGCCATTAACGACAAACTGCGCCGCCCATTGATAACGGATACGTTTGTCGTATGCCTCACATTTATTTGTACGGTTATTTCACGCCATGTTGTTTGTCTGTTGGCGCTGACAACTCTACTCAAACGCCGCTGCTCTCAGCGGTTAAGTGAATGCCATCGACCACTGCGTTGTCCATGGTGAGATGTAATGTCTGAAATCTGGAATTCTCGGCACACTCTTGACACTGCGGATCTTGGAATATTGAATTCGCTAACGACTTCCGAAAAAGAATGTCCTATGCATCTAGCTCCAACTACCACTCTGCTTTCAAAATCTGTTAATTCCTGTCGTGCAGCCATTATCACGTCGGAAACCTTGTCACAAGAATCACCTGAGTACAAAAGATAGCTCCGAAAATGCACGCCCTTTTATACCCTGTGTCCGCGATACTGCCGCCACCTGTATATGAGTCACTATTCCGTGACTTTTGTCACCTCAGCGTATATATGTACTATCTACCCCATTAATCATCATCCAACGATCAGTCATCTGCTTTAATACAATGACCAATATCACAATGCTTCCTCCATAGCTGAACCTGTGGTCTAGTGGCAGTCAGCCTTTGACTGTGGTGAGGCGCGCATGCCTTGTTTGCGTCTCGCCTGTTATGATGCTTACGAGCGAGCGCACGTTTGTTTACTTCAGCGTAGCGGCTTGTCTCGGAGTCCGACTTTATCGACTTACATGACGTTTTCTTCCTACCAAGCCATAATTAAATTGTCCGCGGCTCGTGGTCTTGCGGTAGCGTTCTCGCTTCCCGCGCACGGGGTCCCGGGTTCGATTCCCGGCGGGGTCAGGGATTTTCTCTGCCTCGAGATGACTGGGTGTTGTGTGTCTTTCGTCATCATTTCATCCTCATTCAAAAATGGTTCAAATGGCTCTGAGCACTACGGGACTTAACTTCTGAGGTCATCAGTCCCCTACTACTTAGAACTACTTAAACCTAACTAACATAAGGACATCACAGACATCCATGCCCCAGGCAGGATTCGAACCTGCGACCGTAGCGGTGGCACGGTTCCAGACTGTAGCGCCTAGACCCGCTCGGCCACTCCGGCCGGCCATCCTCATTCACTAGCATGTCGCCGTAGTGGCGTTAAAGAACTTGTGGAGCGGCGGCCGGACCGCCCGAAGAGGGGTTCCCGGCCACCAATGCCATACGCTCGTTATTATTAAATTAACTTCTCCATTGGAACGTTTTATACGGAATGAAATGCGTCTCCCGCCGCAAGATGTTCTCGGAATTCATTTTTCGATCTTCAGTAATACTGTGTACATAAAGCGGCACCACGCTAACGATCTCAAGTTCCGATACTCTGACGGACGTATGGGGACTGTCGTGGTTGATCAAGCTGGTTGTGGCCACCGACGGTTTTCGAACTACCGTTTGAAGTACCACCGGATTTTGTGATGGCCGCCATTAAACCTTACGCCAACGTCGTCAGTCACGTGGATGAAACGTGGGAGACGCTCGATACATACCTTGTCTTCAATGGTCTTTCTTTCTTTGCGCCTTGTCCCACGCCAACACGGGGTCGGTCTTCTTATCACGTATTTGGCAGTGTTAGGGACAAGGGTGGCCAGATGTCCTTCCTGCCGCCACCCAGAGCCCCCCGGGACATAAGTAGTGTACCCCAGCTGTCTGCGTCTTATGTAAGCATGCAGTATTGCGAATGTGTTCAGATATCTGTGAGTCGTGTAACTGAGGCGGAACGTGGGGAGCAGCCGTTATTCACCTAATGGGATGTGGAAAACCGCCTAAAAACCACATCCGGGCTGGCCAGCATACTGGCCCTCATCCTTAATCCGCTGGGCGTATTTGATCCGGGGCCGGCGCGCCTATCCGAGTCCAGGAAGCAGCGCATTAGCGCTCTCGGCTACCCTGGTGGGTTATATCTTCAGTGCTGTCTGTCAGATAAAAATCCAACTACGGAATCATGTGCCTTCCTACTTGGTCGTCACGTACCAGGGCTGCAGGGCTGTCGTCACGTACGATGCCCAACTGCGCACCTGTTGTGGATGCCCTGAAACTCTCCAACTTAGACTGGTTCAGACACTGATCAGAGACGACGCTGTTCCTACGGCGCCTGCTGTAGTATTACCTCTATCTTACGCCGCGGCGATGCTGTCTGCTGCGTCCCCTCGGAATCAGTCAGTAGCGGCCTGGACTCCTCTCGACGTCGCAATGGATGTTTTGCCTGTCTCTCCTACACTCCTGCTAGAGGCAATACAAATGATCGTTGATCATGGAGCTGTACCTGCCTCCGCTTTCCTCCCATCTGGCCACATGTCGGACGATAGCCGCCCGCCATGCGAAACGGAACAGAATGTTACGAAGCAACAGTCGCCGAGGGAACGGAAGAGACAACGCCGTACCTGATCTGATGACTGTCTCCGTCGGATGTCTGCACAGGATGACGACCCTGCTACTGATGTGCGCTGTCCTCGGACGCTCTGACACCTGACAACGCAATGACCTACCGCGCCTCCATCTCCAGTCAGCGTCCACCTCGGGACACCGACCTTACCCCACCTGCGTCTGATGCTGTTGCCTCCCTTTCTGTGTCTGACGGTACCTGTGGGCGCGCCTCTGACAGTGTTCCACTGAACCGTCCCAGTGAGACGTCTATCTCCTGGGCGGACAACGTCGATCTGAGGATGACATTCTGGAGGTCTACAGAACGATGGACCCCCCTTGGAGGCATCGGCTCACTCCCTATCACACTGGTGCGCCTTCCATGGGGGCCTAACAGGGAGTTCCCTGTGATTCTTCCGTGTTTGAATCGCCCATCCTCATCGCGATGGCAGCTTTCCACACATATCGCATAGCCACAGCCACAGTCAACATCATTCGCGCACGCCACAAACGGGTTTTACTGCATGACATGCCGTTTACCGCAGATGTTGACGTTGCTCTCCTTCAGGAGGTGCACGTTGCAATTTTCTATGCTCCCCATAGTTTTAGAGCACATATTTCTCATGCTTCCTCTACTGATTGTGGAATGGCGATCCTCTTACGTGACGGTAACCTCGCTGATGCGATTGCCTGTCTCCCTGATGCCAGAGGTATGGCTCTCACGTTTAGTGAAGTCAGGATCGTCAATGTCTATGCACCACCTGGTTCGGGTCGCCGCCGTGGACATTCCACCTTCTTCTCACAGTCTCGCCTCTCTTGCTGGGTCGGCAGGATGCATTGATCATGGGAGGCGATTTCAATTGTACCCACGTACCCAAAGACCAACTACCACCTCACTCTCCATGCGCGGCGTTAGCGACGGTACTCCTGCACCTCAACCTAATGAATTCTTGGGATTACGTTCGTGGCCATCGTCCGGGGTTTACGCATTTGACGAGTCACTCTTCCAGCCGACTCGATCGTGTCTACCTCAATACTGTCATTAGGATGCAGGCTGCTGCAGTCTGGCCCATTGCATTCTTTGACCATGACACCTATCTCTGGACGATTACTGCCAGCTCATCGAGGCCACGTGGACAGATTGTCGTCGACGTCGTAATGGCTATCAGTTTTTCTTGTCTTGGTGGGTACTGTGTGCAAAGCGTGCCCTCCACAAGGCCTTGATTGGTTATGGAAGGGAGGTTGTGGCGTGACGGCGACCGACTCACGAATTCTATTTCACCATTCTCCGGGAATGTACTATGATGCCGTATTCGCCAGGGCGTCAGGCGATGGTCAATCATGCGAAGGTGCAGCTCACATCTCTCTCTCGCCGTCACCTTGAAGGAGCTATGGTCAGGTCGCGCACCCACGATGGGTTAGTGCAACACCGCGTCACAGCGAAACGATGCCACCGTCAGAGGACTTTGATTAATGTTATTACGACCGATGATGGGCAGCGTTTTGATTCCCAACGGGGTATCGGGTCTGCCCTCCGTGCAGATTATCTTATGCTGTACTTTGAACAACGTCACCACCCTGCCAACATTTCGGCGGCCTTCAGACTGTCCATTGGCTTAGTTTCCGTGGATACGACGATGGATCTGGTTGCTAACGTTACAGAGGACGAAGTCCATGACGCTATCCAGGCGAGTTCTACGAACAGGTCACCTAGCCCTGACGGCCACCAACTAGAGTTCTATCGGACATTTCGTTCCCTTCTGGCGCAAATGTGGAGGGAAACTTGTCAGGACGTTAGGCAGATACCAGACGGCTTCCGCGACGGTTTCGTCATTCCCATCCACAAGCCTCGGCCATGTCCAAAAGAACATATACGACTTTCATATATATAACGCTTACCTGCCAGTGATCTTCTTCAGTTCGGATGCACTCACATTGCTCAAGCTCTTACGGGAATCGATAGATTGACTACCGCGAGTAATGAGTATAGTGGGCAGGGGCACTACAAATGTAGTGTGTGGACAGTTAGTTGGAAATGTGGTTTTTGGGGGAGCGTGCCAGAGATGCGTCCCTGCAGTCGCACTATCCTCTGTGTCCTCGATGGCTCAGTCGGACAGCCTGCCTTCGGCGGGGCAGCAGTGCGGACCGCGCTCGGCCGTCTACGCTGCTGCTCACGCGGACTGTTTGTTTACTTCCTCGTCACCGCGCTTCTCTGTTGAACAAGGTACGACGGTTTTTCGGAAAGTAACGATCGGTCGCGAAATGGAACCCACAGTGAATATCCGACGAAGTTTTGCACAGGTGTGCTGGGAAGTGTCTCTAGTATGCCCGTCGATCGCGTTACGTTGTTCTTTTTAGTTCTGTGACCACAGGGAGCACATAAAGATACCTAGAACAATAGTGTCTCCCGCCAAGTACGATGGCCTGGTGAGAAATTTCGCCTGACGCTATGCAGCCAACAATACATAACTGCCGTGCGTTTTCTTCTTCAAGACAATTTTGAGCCGCATTCTTCAGGGGCAATGAAGATGCTCCTGCATCGTTTTCAGTTGTAAATCCTTGATTACCTACAATACAGCCCGTATTTGTCTCCCTGTGAGTTTCATCTCTGCTCAGATGAACCGCTGGCTATGACGACAACATTTTGGCGCAGACAATGAGCTGTAGGTTCAAATGGCTCTGAGCACTATGGGACAACTTCTGAGGTCATCAGTCCCGTAGAACTTAGAACTACTTAAACCTAACCAACCTAAGCACCTCACACACATCCATGCCCGGGGTAGGATTCGAACCTGCGACCGTAAGGGCCGCGCGTTTCCAGACTGTAGAGCCTAGAACCGCTCGGCCATTCCGGGCGACCGAGCTGTAGGCCAGCGTAGAGAATTGGCGGAAAGCACTATCGACTGCCTTCTATAACGAGGATATTGGAAAGTTGGTACAACACTACGACAAACGTCTAACTCGGATCGGCGACTACGAAGATAAGTGGCTGGAAGTTGTAGCTAACTATTGCAAATAAAAGAGTTTTGATTTTCCCTGTGGTTTCCATTTCGCGACCTATAGTTCCTTACTTTCCGAATAGCCATCGTATAATGGCCAACTCTTACAGGAAGAGCACTCTTAAGTTCACCTTCTCAAATGAATGTGCACGACTCAAAGCACTGGCCGTCGAACGCTTCCTACGCGAAGATGTGAAGATCCCCCATGACGATCTCATCGGTCTTAGGCGCCACAGTCATGGACTGTGCCGCTGGTCCCGGCGGAGGTTCGAGGCCTCCCTCGGGCATGGGTGTGTGTGTTTGTCCTTAGGATAATTTAGATTAAGTAGTGTGTAAGCTTAGGGACTGATGACCTTAGCAGTTAAGTCCCATAAGATTTCACACACATTTGAACATTTGATGATTTCATCCCCTTTATCCAAAGTGACAATGATTTCGACATGTGGTTAATGCAAGACGTAACTGGACCTCATCGAATCAGGAAAGTGTTAGATGTGCTGGAGAGGCACTTTGGGGATCGCGTTCTGGCTCGAGGGTACCCAGAGGCCACTGGCATGGGCCTCGATTGGCAGCCACATTCTCCGGATCTGAACACATGCGACTCCTTTTTGTGGGGTTATATCAAAGACAAGGTGTACAGCAATAACCCCATAACCATTTCTGAGCTGGAAACAGCCATTCAGGAGGTCATTGTCAGCATCAATGTTCCGACGCTTCAGCGAGTGGTGCAGAATTTTGCTATTCGTCTGCACCACATCGTCGCCAATGATGGCAGGCATATCGAATATGTCATAAACTAAATCGGAATATCTGTAGCGATGTTTACATGTTGAATAAAGTGTGTGACGCCGTAGTCTTTAACTAATTTACGTTTTTTTCATGTAGTTCAATAATTGTCACCCTGTAACTTATAACTAGCACTTCAACCAAAGTGGCCTATTGGTGATGTACTACAAAGCTATTGTCATGTTATTCGGACACACCAACTCGACTTTTTGAAAGTGACTGTTTAGATATTTAGTTGTGTTTTTGACAGGCGACACAGTGTCTCGTTATTAACTTTAGTATATATCGGAATTATGCTATCGACCCTTTTTATGAGCGTACCAAAACCGTTCCGTGACGCGGCTGGCTGCTGGTCACGTGACACGATACATGAATCGAAAGTACCTGCAGTCGTGAATTATAACTGCACTCAGTCTATAGGTCTCTCTAAGTCAGAGCGTTCATTGACTTTTGATGAAGTTCAGGTTTTTTCATTTCGTAGCTTTCTCGCCGCAACAGATTGTTACCTCAAACATGCGACACACGAATGCGGAAAGGACACTTTTCTTAATAATTACAGACGCTTTTGCTGTTGACCACTGATATAAGACATGCAACATCAATGGAGTATGTTTGAACCGTTTTTGTCGCAACAGTTGGCATTTTTGTAGACCAAGCGTCTTGCAGTATTCGTGGCGTACGCATGCATATACCACGCACTCGACAGAGGCAACAATCGATTCTGAGGCGGGCTGCGATACTACTGTACGTTTACAAACGGTGGTAAAACATCTAGCGGTTCTTGAACGACAGCATGGATGACCTCGAGAGTCGATGGCGATCGTACTTTCAAGGTATAGCGATTATTTTTGCTCGTGATTCTTTTTACTACGCCAACTACCATGACTTTCAGGCAATAACATGATTACAATGATAGCTCGTCGAAAATAATTTGAAATAATGATTGTTCTTTGAAAATTCATAGCTTCCTTGGACCTCTTGAAGCTTCAGCACTCAGGTGAAGATCTACAGACATTTCGTCTAAACTGTAGGTCCATGTGATCTGCAACCAGACTATAACAAATGTGGAACTGCATGTCCTTTCCCCTAAGAGCAGCTAAAAATTTTATGCGACTGCACTTTCCGGGTCCTATTTAAAGCTTTTGGACTTGAGAAAAAACGGCCAATTGCTCTGTGCCTTAACTGCAAGTTCTGAGATTAACGATCGATGATATTAGGTTGCTATGCTATAGCAACATTTTACCATCAACTTCGCCTTGCCACACGAGGTAGCCGTGCGGTCTCAGGCATCTTGTCACGGTCCGTGCGGCATTCCCGTCGGAGGTTCGAATCCTCCCTCGGGCATGGGTGTCTGTGTCGTCCTCAGCGTAAGTTAGTTTAAGTTAGATTAAGTAGTGTGTAAGCTTAGGGACCGATGACCTCAGCAGTTTGGTCCCCTAAGACCTTACCACAAATTTCCAATTTCCAACTTCGCCTTGCAGGTCTATCCATGCGTGAGATGGTGTGCTTTTATTATACGAAGACTTGATTTTAATGGAAATCGCCTTCTTGACGATAATTTTTAACTTATTACTTCAATTGGCTATCGATTCGCTGAAATCAGGGAAAAATACTCCTTTAGCTGTAGTACATCATTACGTTATCATATTCTGTCGGTCGCCTTCGAGAGACGTCAACTCAGTACTCAAATTTTCACTGTCGTTAAAAAATAGGGTTTCTTATTAACTTCAGACTCAATCAGTTCTTTTACTTAATTCAAGACGGTGTGGAGTCTTAAATTCGCGACTGGATTCTTGAACTTGGAGCCGCTCCTTTCGTTAATCGTAACACGGTTGTAGTCGGAATCACACTTATTCCACCTAATAACTAATCTTTCAACAAGCTGACCTCATTGAGCATTGGGGACTGTCTTACAATGCATCCGTTAATTTGAGCTTTTCCACCGTTGAATACGTTGTAGGTCCTGCAGACCAAAATAGGTTTTCCCTATCGAAGATTGTGCTCCATTTTTAATTACTTTCATCATCGATGGTAGTATCATAACAAACGGGAATCGGAATACACTGTGTTACCATTTCACAAATCGTAGTCTTGCAGAACATTATTCTGGTAATCAACTATATGTATTACTGTAATATGTACGTCATATGAGGGCACTGGACGCGAACATAATTGCAGAAACGAAAAGTCATCATATCTTTTTGTATCTTTCTGTATCCAACGGCAGCAAATGTTTGTACTTCGTACCATACTCTCCAATAGGCTTTGGAGCTTCTGTTCTTTTTACTCTCCCCGCTGCCAAATTAGGTAGTACAGAATGAGTTTACACACTTTCTTCTTTTAATGAAAGTTTTCGATAAACTTGTGATTAGTTTGTTCTACTATCTCATCTTCTTTTTAACCAACCATCTGCTGTGTCACGTTTTAAATGAATCTAGTTACTTTCTTCCAGTTTGCCATTTCACTTCCACAAGATCTGATGATTCGACCGTACGTTTTCTGAAATATTTCCGTTAGCAAACACTTTATTTATGTACTTCTTAAGAAAGATATTTTACGCCTTGCAAAGTCTTCCGTGTCTCTTTCTTAACATTCTATAAGGCTTATTTTGCTCCCTTTGGTCTTTTCAAGTTTTCGCGTTTGTATAGTTACCACGTCAATTTAAGATACCTCATCGAGGATCCACTAACCGCTGAATCTTTTCCATTTTGAAACCCAGGTCAGTTTTCATCTACGTCAGAAACAAAATTTTTATGGTAAACATCTCAAATATTTAACGGTGTTATTCTTATATTAAGAGAATTCCCACCACATTACGTCGATGCATTTACTGACGAACGTAGCCTTACAATACTGCCCAAATCGGAAACATTTCTTTTCCTTGGTTCTCCTCAATTCACACACACACACACCCCCCAAAAAAAAAAGACACATGACAACTCTCTATGCTGTTCGCGATTTCATACCCCTTCTCCTGCTGACACACTAACACTGCACGAAGTAAAGTCAACGAACTTTATCATTCCAGATGGTTAAATTTGCCTACTTTTATCAACCTGCTGTTAAGATAGTGAGGAAGACAGCTGGTTACGTAAATCTCGTTAGCTTCCGTCTCCGTAGCCTGGTCGTCGGGCCGTTGATAAAGTACTCGGAAGCACAGTGGAACCTCCTGTCATCCCCCTCTGGCTGTTGTCGTATGCAAGCCCCCTCTTGTTATATTTCCTTGTCACTGCTGCCGCATCACAATAAGCTCCAGCCCAGTCTCATGACGTAACTTTACTGGCGTCGTGTTTCTGGCATTTTCTGCTCTTCTGTGACGCTGTATTCACGTCTACGCCTCGATGAATTTACTTCTGAATTTAACATCGCTACACAGTGCCCAGTGAACGTAAAGGGGCTTTAGGGAGTAATTCTCTACAAAAGTTGCAAGTAGCAGACAACCAACAGTTGCAAAACAGTTGTTAACGTGCGTATGAAGGCAATTCGTTTCCAGGGAAGTTCCAAGGCAAATATTCGTCCTACAGGTCGGAACTTTTAGCTACACACCTGCGACTCGTGTTATGGAGAATCCTCCGGGGAAGTGTGACATTCACAAATTGCTGAAGAATGATACGAACTGGAGTTAACCAGTGGCTTTGACTATATTGGCAGTAAAACTGCTAACATAAATAAAGGAGAAATAATATGTAATAAATAAGACAAAATAAGGGTAGAGAAACCACGACAGCTACAGCCAACTCATAGGCAAATTTATTGCTGAAAGAAAGAAGTACAAAAATCCAAGGACATGGTATGGACAGCTATTGGCTAAGCTCGCGCTGATATGAATAGACACGTAAGAAATGAAGAAAGTCGAAGGAAAAATGACGCAGATTAGGAATGGACTGGACATTTCCCACATAAGCGACAAATTACAAGTTTGTCAGTGAAATGTAGCTAAGAAGATCTTTTAATTTGAGAAGACGAGCAGATAACTGGCGGAAATAAAATTGGAAAAATCTAAGAGAAGCGTTCAATAGGAAATGTAACACTGTTTTTTCTGAAAGCAGGCCTAGTTTAATCATGGTTCCAACTCACCATATTATTCCCCACTCTTGTGGCCAAAGGACCATGTTTTCCAACATAATCTCCGTTCAGTGCGATGGCCATACGCCACCTTTCTTGGAGAGCCTGTACGCCAGCGTAGTACCACTCTCCTGATTGACATCACAGTCAGTGTCAATAACCGCTCCGTCATCCACGTGCTGCTCCGTTGGGCCAAACAGAGGGACACCGCACGATACGAGATTCGGGCTGTAGGGCAGATGAAGAAGAATAGTCCAATGAAATATTGGCAGCTCCTCTCGGGTGCGCACACTTCTGTGAGGCCTTCCGTTCTCATGCAGGAGAAGTTCGTTTGCATTTTTCTGGCAGCGAACACGCTGAATCCGTTTCTTCAGTTGCCTGAGGATAGCACGGCTGTGTGCAACTGGCCGATGTGCGGAGATCGTACAGGTTTGCTCCACGGTGTTGCGACGATAACAGACGCCTCGTGCAAAGGCTCACCGTGCTGTTGATCACTGGTAGGTCTTCATAGACATTCTATAAGCTCCTATGAATACCTGTGGTGCTTTGGTCTCCCGCCAAAAGAAACTCAATGACAGCTCTCTGTTTGAATCGCACCAGCGTAACAGATGCCATTTTGAAGCGCCGCCACCAATCGAAACTTCATGAAATTGTAGGACCTGAAGCGGAAGTATTCCCCGATGTCGTAGAAAAAATTCCACATTTTTTCAACCAAAACCTGGCCAAAAAAAAAACTTTTGCATTAATGATTGATCACCCCTCGTACTACAGAGAAGATCTGCCCTACAGAGGGGTGCAAAAGTGCAAGAACATTGATTTGGAAGAAACAGGAGCTGCAATAAAGAGCTGAAAAGTCTGATAACCTCCGTAGCGGAGTGGTCAGCGCGGCTTCTGCCATGCGGCGGACGCGGCTTCGATTCCCGGTAGCTCCAGGGATTTTTCCTTGATGATAGTGTACACTCAGCTACGTGATGCGAGTTAACGAACTACTTGACTGAGCAGTAGCGGCAAGCGGCACCAGATCCTGAAAACCTATAACGGACGGAAGGGTGCTGTGCTGACACCGCCCCCCCCCCCCCCCCCCACCCTCGGTCGGTACCCAAGGGCCCACCACGACCTGTGAAAGAAATTTACATTTACTTTGTCTTGGAATTGAGATTAGATTAGCGTGCAGAAGCAAAGGGAGAAATCACCACCAGACTGGCGCAGATAAAGATATCTTTCTTCAACTTTTTACACGCTGATATGTAATAACTGTGGAAGAGGTACTACAGCTGTAGGCCTACAACACAACAATGAGTGGAGTGAAAGTGTCATGGAAAATCCGGAACATGTCTGAAGAATTTGACATATAGAGTTGCACAAACGATTATCAGTTGATTCAGAAAAGTCCGGATCTGCTCTGAACAGACGTCCAGTTTGAAATCTCCAGCATCGTTCCAGTTACTAACAGATAGTTGTAACATTTCGTAATGCACAACAGTAAGTGATCCTGATTTGATTCACTTGAAAATGTTGGCTACTTAATAACAAAATCACCCAACTTGACGCCGCATGTCTTTCAAAATGCAAGAATCTGTTACTGCATTGCCAAGGCAGAAACAAGATACAAAACCGACTAGTGACTATTGAAACCATCGAGTTTATTAATTTTTGCTTGATTTTTCCATTGAATAAACAATATCTTTGGCTCTCAAAAAGACAAATTATTACGCTGACAAATTTTTGCAAGCGTAATTAGGAAATTATGCATAAAAATTGAAATAGGCAAAAGTAATCTGTAAACCGTGGGCCCATGTCATTTTAAAGTAATAAGGGAATCGACAAGATAATCGTTGTGATCTCTCAGGTTTTCTAGGATTTAACAACCGTTTATCTCCTGTCCTCCTGAATTGGGTTTTGGAGAAAAGTATCAGTAATTTGAACTGTATATTACAGTATTGCATTCGCCGACTATTTGCACTTGAAATAAAAAGACTATTAATACAGAGTGCCGACGATCTCTCTGACGAGAAAGATCATAAACAGAGTTGATCCAGGAATATTTCCAAGGAAACCAACAAAGATAGAAGAAAGCTCCGAAACTGATAGTAACAGATATTGAACGAATAGAAAATGACAAACAGTTATTGACTCTATGAGAGAGAAAAACTTCTTATATCTCTCATAGATGAAAGAATAAACGACGGAGGCATTTCATAAATTACAACCAAAACATTTTGAAAGAGAAATAAGAAAAGCTTTAAGTGTTGATGGAGGTAAATGCCTATGATTTAATAATAAATTAGAGAAATTGATAACAGTCAATAAGATAATTGTAAGACAAGTTTATAGCTCAGTAATAACCAAAGAAGTAATTATGCTAAGAAGGTGTGATAAAATACACCAGAAAGCTAAAAATATAACATAAACAACAAAGAAAAGAAAACTAATATCTTTAGAATGGTTCAAATGGCTCTGAGCACTATGGGACTCAACTGCTGAGGTCATTAGTCCCCTAGAACTTAGAACTAGTTAAACCTAACTAACCTAAGGACATCACAAACATCCATGCCCGAGGCAGGATTCGAACCTGCGACCGTAGCGGTCTTGCGGTTCCAGACTGCAGCGCCTTTAACCGCACGGCCACTCCGGCCGCCATATCTTTAGAGATTTGTACAGATTGGATAATAACAATAAAACGAAAAAGAGTTCTTGCTGCCTTTGGGAAAATAAAAATAAAAACTGGATCACAGATTATTTTTAAATTAAAAGGTCAAAAGTAAAGAGAAAGTAGCAGCGGATAGGAACGTTTTCAAAAAACTGATATCATTAAGTTAAATACTACCAGGTCTGATACATATCCAACTGTGGCTGCCATAATCCCTTAATTGTACTCAAATCGGGCAGATCCAAATATACTGAATAACTTGCATAACAATTATGTCTTGCATAACAATTCGCAGTTTAAATCCCTAGCTTTCACCAATGCCGAGGAGTTTTTCGGACATGTTCATTGTTCTCATACGAGGCGACTTTTTCATTTGCAGGTCTCCCAGTTGCTTCAGATGTCCTGCATAGGAGCTTCGATTTATATTTCCCTTCGTAATGTATCCAGTTGGTGGAACTCTTTTAGTAGCAAGAACGTATAGATAATCATTTCTCCAGACGCTGAAATCGATTGTTTGGCCTACGGTCAGTGGTTTTCTTTCAGTGGTTAGGTTACTGTTCCGTGTCTGCTTTTCAGAAGTGAATCCAGGTCTCAGTCAGAGCAACAAGATGGGGTTCTACAATCAGTAGTAATCTTTTTAAAAGGATTCAGCATTCGTTTTAGTTTTCGAATCAGCTAACAACCGTAGTACCAAACTTTGCAGAAAGATTTCTGTAGTAAATTCTTCATGTAATATGTTCCTATCTCATTCCAATAATTTTGCAATGGTGCTGGCTATTTCCTGCACCTTTAATTCCCGATCGCCCTTTACCATTTTGTGCACTTTCCTGACGTTTTCACATGTAGTTGCAACTTTGTAACGATGTTTACTTATGCAAACGTCAAAAGCCCATGCCTGAATTCATACCATTTATTTCTTAACTTTTGAAACAGTAGGAGTCCTCCAATTACAAGTCTTCACCAACTTTGGCGTAAGCTCTGTTGACACAAAACCAACTACAACAGTGAATTCACGGTGTCAAGTTATAACGATGTATCCATTAACTGAATCATGAACAAAACGACTACACAATCCACTAAAAACAGAACTATTTCACAGATCAAGTTGGCACTTGGTTGTAGTTATTGGTTAGCACGTACCAACGTAACAAGGAAAACTAACAGTTATCTACATCTTCCCGCCAGCCCAGTAACGTTCCACCTGGCCTTCTTACCGATCATAACAGAGTAATGTTTGCAACATTTTATTAAATCGTAAATTGTTCACTTTTGCAAACCCTAATGGTCATGTTTCATTAATAGGTCTATGCAATAAAGAGAAAGAGAAGCACAGTGGACACTAGTATGGAAAAAAGAAAAAAACTAATAAATGATAACCTAAGTTAATTTCATCGTCCACAATTCATGGAACCGCGATAAGAAACCAGGTGGTAACAATAATTTTCGTCATTTTTCTCAAAGTTTGAAAGACAGAATCACAAAGTCATATTGATTCACATAAAGTACTAGAATTGGAGAGAGGAGGAATTTGTGGCACAGCTTGACTAGAAGAAGGGATCAGATTATAGGACATGTTCTGAGGCATCAAGGGATCACCATTTTGGTGTTGGAGTGCAGTGTGGAGGGTAAAAATCTTAGATGAAGACCAAGAGATGAATACACTAAGCAGATGAGGAAGGATATAGGTTGCAGTAGATATTTGGAGATGAAGAAGCTTCCACAGGCGAGATTAGAATGGAGAGCTGCTTCAAACCAGTCTCTGGGCTGAAGACCACAACAACAACAATAGGTTCTCCACGTACTGTTTAGGTGCAAGGCTTTACCTATCATAAGGAGATAAGTTTTAACTATAGCCCTTAATGCACTGCGATGTTCAAAACCTATTTTGCGACCCTATGGTTTAGTACACTATTTCTGCTAAATATTGACAAACAGTAGGAATAGTATCAGTTCTCGAAACAGTAATTTTCTGTCTCTATCAAACTTCAGTTATACTCCAAAAAATATCTGCATTATACTGAGCAATAAATTTTTAAAACTCCACAGGGGTGTATGAAATTTAAACATCAGAGCAATTAAATAGAGTATAAAAATTAAACTCTAGCATTTTAAATACGGTTTCCTGGATGGTGTTTAAGCGTCCACTAGCGAAAATGAGACTTCACTAAATAGACGAGGGAAATGTTTTATGCAAAACTCAAAGCCTAAAAAGAAGAAATTATTAGCTCATGTGAGAAAATTTGTATGGGGCCAGATAATGAGGTAATGTACACTGTGTATGGCACAAACTAATAATAGGTGAGGATGTAACAGATGTTGAGTGATGAAGAGAATGGCAAGTAATAAAGCCAAGGGACAAGTGGTATCAGAAACTCTAACAGGTTCAGAACCCACAGTACATCTGATGTTTTAGCATTGGTTTAAGTAACATCACTGCCTACGTGTTTATGATACTGCAACATATCGCTCGGACTGTGTACTTTAGACACTGGAAAGGGGCCCTCACCAGTCAGTTGATATGACTATCGACTTAACCGTTACCCTGTATATGGCAGGCACTTTTATGATAGCAGAATTTAACTCGCCGTATAAAATCTTTACAGCCACTATTAAAGGAGAAAAGTAAGGTGCGCAAGCCCTTTCACTACCGCGAAAAGCTTTTACGTAATCGATTGATATATTATGAAGATGGCATTAGCGTAATTACAGTAAATCATAGGAATAGAGCTCAGAAATGCCTGAAACACATAATATTCAGAGCACAAAAAACCATAACAAGCTACTGCATCATTATACACGAAGTTTCGTAGTAGTATAACGAATCAATTGATTGAAATAAAATACTGAAGTGTATCACGTTGCAACAACCTATTAATGCGGATAATATTTAAATCTATAAAACGACTTACACACATTAGATTAGATTTACTTTCGTTCCAACTGATCCGTAGTGAGGAGGTCCTCCAGGATGTAGAACATCTCAGAAAAACAATAATACATCACAAATATTTACAACTAAAACAAATAAGCTAATGTACCCTCACAGGTACCAAGTGGAATGATCGTCATTTTTTTAATGAACACTACATGAAAGGATCATTTTACAACACTCATTTACCAGATCGCATTAATTCACATAATTTAAAATTAAAAACAAAAAAGCTTTTTTATTTATAAGCTAATAAACATATAATAGAACTACTATAATACTTATTTACAATGAACGCATTACTCCACTGAAATGAGTTGAGATGTTAGATTGCGCTTATTCATTATATACGCGCACACACAAAATCAGTTAGTTCTATTGAGAAATTTATCAATGGAGTAGAAGGAGTTGGTCACCAATAAATCCTTTATGCTTCTCTTAAACTGAATTTCATTGGTTATTAAGCTTTTTATGGCTGCTGGCAAGTTACTGAAAATGTGTGTTCCTGAATAATGCACACCTTTTTGTACAAGAGTAAGTGACTTTAAATCCTTGTGAAAATTATTCTTATTTCTAGTACTAATTCCATGAACTGAGCTGTT
Organism: Schistocerca nitens; assembly: GCF_023898315.1. Classification (NCBI taxonomy): domain Eukaryota; kingdom Metazoa; phylum Arthropoda; class Insecta; order Orthoptera; family Acrididae; genus Schistocerca; species Schistocerca nitens. The sequence continues at coordinate 179,877,400 of NC_064622.1, read as the reverse complement.
GGTTTGAAAAAGTGATGTATATTTAATGACAAATTTCATTACGGAATAAATATATTGGGAAGCAGTAGTTAGTATCCCTAGTTCCCTAAACAGGTCTCTGCAGGATGTTCTTAAGTTCACACCACATATAACACTTATTGCATGTTTTTGTGACTGGAAAACATTAGCTTGGATTGATGAATTACCCCAAAAAATAATCCCATGACATTATGGAGTGAAAATAAGCATAGTAAGCTAGCTTTTTCATTTTTATATCCCCTATGTCTGACATAATTCTCATTGGAAATAGAGATTTGTATAGACGCTTCAGCAGTTCTGTGGTGTGATCCTCCCAGCTGAATTTATTATCAAGCCGTAATTCCAAGAATTTAAAACTGTCCACTTCTATCTGTATATACTCGTGGGACGCCCCTTACAAGTTCTGAACTGCATGTTGTGTGTTTTTTCAAAGTTTAGTGACAAAGAATTGGCTAGCAACCAGTGATTAATGTCCACAAATATTATATTAGCCGATTTTTCTAAGACTACACTTGATTTGCTATTTATTGTAACGTTTGTATCATCGACAAAGAAAACGAACTTGGCATCTGGTAATGTTACTGATGAAAGGTCATTGACATACACAAGAAAAATTAAGAGCCCTAAGATGGAACCTTGTGGGACACCACATGTAATTACTGTTACTTTCTTCCAGGAACACTCCCTATTTGTTAATTATGTGACCGTATAGCGTAATGCACACAGCACTACACAGCTCGCCAGACAAGGAGGTGATATGTAAATTGAAGGTGGAGGTGGAAAGAAAGGAAAGGAAATGGATTACTGATGTCAGTTGCATAGGAACGTTACGTGCAATCAGCGGTGATGAGTGAAAATATGCACCGGATCGGGACTCTAACCTGGGATCTCCTGCTTGCTAGGCACGTGCGTTAACTACTAATCCATTCGGCACACATTGTTATTGCAACTGCGCGGACCATCTAGGCATGCCACACGGCCCATCCACATTCCCACCGAGCGCCGACTATCCACAGTTCTTCAAAAAAATGGTTCAAATGGTTCTGAGCACTATGGGACTTAACATCTGTGGTCATCAGTCCCCTAGAACTTAGAACTACTTAAACCTAACCAACCTAAGGACATCACACACATCCATGCCCGAGGCAGGATTCGAACCTGCGACCGTAGCAGTCGCGCGGTTCCGGACTGAGCGCCTAGAACCGCTGGACCACCAGGCCGGCACTCGTTCTTCCATGCTCATTATTCCCTCTTGGTTCTTGTATGTATATAGCCCATCATTCCTATAACTTACTTCTATTTTTCTCAGAATTTCGAACCATTATCAATCGCAACGTCAGAATTGCCTCTCTAGTGCACTAACCTTTCTGAGAGCCAAACATACCACCTTATAACATCTTCAGTTTTCTTTTCCATTCTTCTACATATTATTCTTGTCAGCATCTTGGATACATGAGCCGTTAAGCTGATTGTGCACTAGTTCTCTCACTTATTTTCCATTGCTATTTCCGCGATTGTGTGGTTGTGAGTTTTCCGAATGTCTGGTGGTATGTCTCCATACTCACAGATCCTGCACAATAATTGCAAGTCTCGCTTGGTTGCCACTCCCCCCAATGATTTCAGAAATTCCGTTACCTATCCCTTCTGCTTTATTTGATCACGGGTCTTCCGAAAGTCTACCAAAGGTGGGCGTAAATGTCCGAAACCGGACATGGCAGTAAAATTAGGCTTCTGAAAAGTATATTAGTCTGGATACTTGCTCAGTTAACTGATAACCTTCCCCTAATGTACTGGACACCTAATTCTTCTCTGAACGGTTCACTTAATTATTAGTGAAACAGTATATAACCAGGCGAATAATCACAGTAGCTTCATATAGGTAAATCTGCCTTGTTTGGACTGATGCCAGAGTTCAGCTTGCTATTCCGTATTGCAGTCCACGTATTTCAGTTAGGTCATACGATTATCGTAATGTTCCTGTTCAGATTTTCGATTTCGACGATTTTAAATGTTCGCTATGCTTCTGTGACTTTTTTGCTTTATGTATAAGGTTAAATATCTGAACCTATCTCCACTCTTTTTTTTTTTAATTGGGTCATCAGTTTTGTGACTGGTTTGATGCGGCCCGCCACGAATTCCTCTTCATCTCAGAGTAGCACTTGCAACCTACGCCCTCTGTAATTTGCTGGGTGTATTCTAATCTTTGTCTTCCTCTACAGTTTTTGCCCTCTACAGCTCCCTCTAGTACCATGCACGTCATTCCTTCTTGTCTTAACAGATGTCCTATCATCCTGTCCCTTCTGCTTATCAGTGTTTTCCACATATTCCTTTCCTCTCCGATTCTGCACAGAACCTCCTCACTCCGTACCCTATCTGTCCACCTAATTTTCAACATTCGTCTGTAGTACCACATGACAAATGCTTCGATCCTCATCTGTTCCATTTTCTCCACAGTCCTGTTCAACTACCATACAATTCTGTACTCCAGACGTACTTTCTCAGAACTTTCTTCCTCAAATTAAGGCCGATGTTTGATATTAGTAAAATTCCCTTGGCCAGGAGCGCCCTTTCTGCCATTGCTAGTCTGATTTTGATGTCCTCCTTGCTCCGTCCGTCACTGGTTATTTCACTACCTAGGTAGCAGAATTCCTTAACTTCATCTACTTCGTGACCATCGATCCTGACATTAACTATCTCGCTGTTCTCAATTCTACTACTTCTCATCAGCTTCGCCTTTCTTCGATTTACTCCAAGTCTATCCTCTGTACTCATTAGACTGTGCATTCCATTCAGAAGATCATGTAATTCTTCTTCACTTTCACTCACGATAGCAATGTCATCAGCGAATCGTATCATTGATATCCTTTCACCTTGAATTTTAATTCCACTCCTGAACCTATTGTAGTAAAACATGGACCGTTGGAAAACCGGAATACAAGAGAATCGAAGGATTTGAGATGTGGTGCTACAGACGCATGTTGACATTTAGGTGGACTGATAAGGTAAGGAATGAGGAACTTCTGTGCAGAATCGGAGAGGAAAGGAGTATGTGGAAAACAATGATAAGGAGAAGGGACAGGATGATAGGACATGTGTTAAGACATGACGGAAAGACTTGCATAGTACTAGAGGGAGCTGTAGAGGGCAAAAACTGTAGAGGAAGACAGAGACTTGAATACATCTGGCAAATAATTGAGGACGTAGGTTGCAAGTGATACTCTGAGACGAAGAGGTTGGCACAGGAGAGGAATTCGTGGCCCGCCCACTTCCTTGCACATTGATTCTTCCTGACTAATGTCTTAAACTTCAGATTACTTTTAATCACTAGTACGTTATGATCTGAGTCTATATCTGCTGCTGGATACGCCATACAATCCAGTATCTGATTTCGGAAGCTCTGTCTGACCATGATGTAATCTAACTGGAATTTTCCCGTATCACCCAGCCTTTTCCAAGTATATATTCTCCTTTGTGGTTTTTGAACAGAGTATTAGCTATTACTAGTTGACGTTTATTAGAGAACCCAATTACTCTTTCTCCTCTCTTCTTCTTCCTCTTCAGGCCGGCCGGAGTGGCCCGGCGGTTCTAGGCGCTACAGTCTGGAGCCGAGCGTCCGCTCCGGTCGCAGGTTCGAATCCTGCCTCGGGCATGGATGTGTGTGATGTCCTTAGGTTAGTTTAATTAGTTCTAAGTTCTAGGCGACTGATGACCTCAGAAGTTAAGTCGCATAGTGCTCAGAGCCATTTTTCTCCTCTCTCATTCCTGGTCCCAAGCCCATATTGTCCTCTAACCTTATCTTCTACACCTTCCCCTATAACTGCAATCCAGTCCCCAGTGACTATTAGATATTCATCTCCCTTTACATACTGTATTACCCTTTCAATAATCTCATAGGCCGCACCCGGTAGCTGGGTGGTCAGCGCGACAGACTGTCACTCCTAAGTAATGGCCGCTATCGAAAGGGGATCTCAAGTTGATTCCGTATTTCTAGATTTCCGGAAAGCTTTTGACACCGTTCCTCACAAGCGACTTCTTATCAAGCTGCGGGGCTATGGGGTATCGCCTCAGTTGTGCGACTGGATTCGTGATTTCCTGTCAGGAAGGTCGCAGTTCGTAGTAATAGACGACAAATCATCGAGTAAAACTGAAGTGATATCAGGTGTTCGCCAGGGAAGCGTCCTGGGACCTCTGCTGTTCCTGATCTATATAAATGACCTGGGTGACAATCTGAGCAGTTCTCTTAGGTTGTTCGCAGATGATGCTGTAATTTACCGTCTAGTAAGGTCATCCGAAGACCAGTATCAGTTGCAAAGCGATTTAGAAAAGATTGCTGTATGGTGTGGCAGGTGGCAGTTGACGCTAAATAACGAAAAGTGTGAGGTGATCCACATGAGTTCCAAAAGAAATCCGTTGGAATTCGATTACTCGATAAATAGTACAATTCTCAAGGCTGTCAATTCAACTAAGTACCTGGGTGTTAAAATTACGAACAACTTCAGTCGAAAGACCACATAGATAATATTGTGGGGAAGGCGAGCCAAAGGTTGAGTTTCAATGGTAGGACACTTAGAAGATGCAACAAGTCCACTAAAGAGACAGCTTACACTACACTCGTTCGTCCTCTGTTAGAATATTGCTGCGCGGTGTGGGATCCTTACCAGGTGGGATTGACGGAGGACATCGAAAGGGTGCAAAAAAGGGCAGCTCGTTTTGTATTATCACGTAGTAGGGGAGAGATTGTGGCCGATATGATACGCGAATTGGGATGGAAGTCATTACAGCAAAGACGTTTTTCGTCGCGGCGAGATCTATTTACGAAATTTCAGTCACCAACTTTCTCTTCCAAATGCGAAAATATTTTGTTGAGCCCAACCTACATAGGCAAGAATGATCATCAAAATGAAATAAGAGAAATCAGAGCTCGAACAGAAAGGTTTAGGTGTTCGTTTTTCCCGCGCGCTGTTCGGGTGTGGAATGGTAGAGAGATAGTATGATTGTGGTTCGACGAACCCTCTGCCAAGCACTTAAATGTGAATTGCAGAGTAGTCATGTAGATGTAGATGTAGATGTAAGGGCCCGCGTTCGATTCCCGGCTGGGTCGGAGATTTTCTCCGCTCAGGGACTGGGTGTTGTGTTGTCCTAATCGTCATCATTTCATCCCCGTCGACGCGCAGGTCGCCGAAGTGGCGTCAAATCGAAAGACTTGCACCAGGAGAGCGGTCTACGCGACGGGAGGCCCTCGCCACACGTCATATATATAATAACCTCGTACACTTTCTCTACCTCTTCATCATCAGCTTGCGACGTTGGCTTGTATACCTGAAATATCGTTGTGGGTCCTGGTTTGCTGTCGCTTCTGATAAGAATAACCCTGTCACTGAACTGGTCACAGTAACACACGCCCTGCCGTACCTTCCTATTAATAACGAATCCTACTCCCGTTATATACTATTTCCTGCTGCTGTTGATATTACCCTATACTCATCTGACCAGAAATCCTTGTCTTCTTTCCACTTCACTTCACTGACCTACTATATCTAGATTGAGCCGTCTTTATTTCCCTATTCAGATTTTCTTGTTTCCCTACCACATTAAAGCTTCTGTCATTCCACACCCCGACTCTCAGAATGTTATTATTTCGTTGACTATTCAATGTTTTTCTCATGGTAACCTCCTTCTTGGCAGTCCCCTCCCGGAGATCCGAATGGGAGACTATTCTGGAATCTTTTGCCAATGGAGAGATAATCATGGCACCTCTTCAAATACAGACCTATGGATACACGTTTCGTGTCTTTAATGCAGAGATTTCCATTGCCTTCTGCATCCTCATGGCATTGCTCTTTGTTGATTCTTCCACCTTCAGGGGCAGTCTGTCCGTTCCTCCGCCCTCTTTGACAAGGTCGTTGGCAGAAAGAGGGTGACTTCTCATGCCGGAAGTCTTCGGACGCCAATGCTGATTGTTAACCAAAATTTAAGCAGCAGCGGGATACGAACCCGGGACCGAAGACGTTTTCATTATGAATGAAAGACGCTACCCCAAGACCACGGGTTCGAATCCACGCATTGTAGTGACCAAATATGTACTAAACAATTCTATTATTTCCCTAGGTCGTTTTCATAACGAAACACTATTATTTTGGTAGATAGTTATTTTTTTAAATAGAGTTGTTCCCAACCCTTCTGAGAACCTTACCCCCTAGTGCAATCAGATACGAACTAGCACGTAACGCCTCATCTCCTCCCTCCCCCTACCATCATCAACAATAGCTTCAAATTAAATTTTGAAATGAAGAAGAATTAGTTCCAAGTTTGTTTGTTTGGCCATCATCCGCAGCAAGCATATAAATAATTTTTTTGTAAATAAAACTGCCTTTTTCGTGCAGCATGAAAAGGCAGTTTTATTTAAAAACAAGTAAGAATTAGTTCATTTACTGTTACGAAGGAAAGAAGAATGCTATTTGTAGTCTATTACGTGAATCACCAATGACAAGGAGAACGCTTTTTATGAGATATTTAAGCGGACCTATGTGAGATATATATCACAACTTTACTATTATACATGTATGGCACGTGTGTAGTTGGTGGACTGTGTGAGAAAGTAAGATAAATTCAGACCTCAGCTGCACTTGGGCACTGAAATAAATCCAATGGCGACAAGTGCAAATTTGTGCTAGACTGCGACTCGAACACGGATTTTTCGCTTTACGCCAGCGGTCGCCAGCTATCCAAGCAGCCTTGCCGCCCCACTGAAGTTCTCAATTTGTTACATACTACACACGTAGCGTGTACTGTCTATTATCCTTATTTTCCCAGCTTCATCTAATTTCTGCAAGAGTTTGGACGCAGTGTGCATCCGCTCTCAAGGTACAATTATTCGCCGTCAGGGTACGTCTATATTATTTATGTGTGAGGAAGATAGCCTCCACCATACTGCATAATGCATTAATGCTAGTATTTGAAAAAAAAAATTTGTAACTTATGTAATCAGTCCTACAGACGAGAGAGTGGTAATAGTACAGATATTTTAATAATAATTTAGTTTCATGACCGAAAGAAATAAAGCCTTTAGTTTTTACAATTCAGAAAATTTTATTTACTCAGGATGTCATTAACCTTAGGTTGCGAACCACAGTTTTAATGCATTAGTCAGGTGCTGCAATTTATCTTTTGTCCCTTCTATTTAATACTACTATCTTCCCAAAGGTAAATAGGTCAACCGTACATACAGGATGACTCAACTGCCATTACCTATGGATTTTATGCAACCACAACACTTTCCAAAACCATAGTCTCCAGCAAAAACTTCTCAGATCTAAGTTTTACTACATTAAATTTCCCACAAAAAGGTCCTGTTAATTTTTTTATCTAGGATTTAAAGTTTTCACATAGCGATTGAGCGAAAATGAAAATCTCACACATAGTTTTTGAAGGTACTGCGGGTTGCATAAAACCCATAGGCAGGGTGACCTGAATTACCCCATATAGTAAAAGTTTCTCTTCTGATGATTTCGTCCTGTATTATTATTATTATTATTATTATTATTATTATTATTACTATTATTAATGTCTGCATATGGACCCTATTGGATCATGTAGTGTTTTTAGATCTGTTTTTCAGATCTTCCATATGAGTCTCATTCTTTCTCCATGGATCTTTTTCTTGCTTGAGGCGATGTGGTTCCTTTTTATTTGTCTTTTTTTTTCTTTGGAGCCTCATTCTCTGGCTGTACTAACAAATACTTTACCTTTTCACTTACCAAATTATTGTCTGCTAGTTCCACTGCTTCTGTCTTGGCTTTTTCGAAGTCTTGATGAATCCATGGTATATTCTTTAATTTTCCGACGGTTCTCATAATCTTGTGTGTAAGTGTCATTGTTGGGAGTCTGAATAAATACGTAAAATTTCAAACATTGTTTTTTAATGTTTGCTGCAAAGTGTGACAATGTCTCTGTTGCTTTGCAGGATTTCAATCTGTATCCGTCCTCCGTTTTTCGTGGGTCAATGAATTTCCTCACAATCTTTCGTTCGTCTTTTTGGGTGTTTTACGTATCGCCTTTTCTGTTGATAGTTAAAATTTTACTCGCGTACAGAATCACAGGTTTGATCACCAGTGCTGTACTGTCCAACCTTTGTATTTGTGGAAACGCACATTTCGTTGTTAAGCCCCCTTAAGTTTCTATTATCGAACTCTCTGTACTTCTTTTTATAGCCACATTGATTCCTCTCCCCAGCTAATTGATATGTTTGACCCTTTTCATTTGCCCATTCTTGGTGTTTAATTTCGTAATGTAAAATTTAGTGTAAATGCACTCACTATTTCAAAAGAGATTTGTATGCAAGGGTTTCGTATGTAGTTACGGAATATGTTGTCTGATTTCTTGGGTTCTGCTGGATATGAGAACACTAGTTTTATAAGTTCATATTTTCATAGCGTTATACCAACAAAATGAATTTATGTTCCTTTAAACTTGCAAATGTTCCTCGTTTACTACTGTCTCGGGAAATTACACCTTTCCAGGCGTGCCAAAGGACTAACAAATAAATAGTATGTTGGCAAATTAAAACTCTTCCCTTCCCGGTCGACAGAGCAAGTGTTAAACCTTCATTTTCGAAGTTGGAATTCCATTACACATTCCTCTCTGTTTTTTTCATCATCTGTGCACAGCCATTATTGAACACTTTTCACTTCAATTAAGTCCGCCCCTGGTATCTGAGTGGTCAGCTTGACGGAATGTCATGCCTAACGGCCCGGGTTCGATTCCGGGCTTCGTCGGAGATTTCTCCGCTCAAGAACTGGGTGTTGTCCTTATCATCATCATTTCATCCCCATCGACACGAATGTCGCCGAAGTAGCGTCAAATCGAAACACTTACACCAGGCGAACGATCTAGCCGACGGGAGGCCCTAGCCACGCGGCAATTCCATTTTACTTCAATTAACAGATTCCCTCAGGCTCTTACATTTCAGCCATGACGCTAAGGTATTATGCCGTACGTACCGATTTTTGCTTTGGCAACTCTTCTGCTTGCACTCTTTCTCCTATTCTCAACATTTCTGCGGTTAAAGATGCAAAATCTACAATAGAGGGTCGCCCTGATAACCCTCATACAGAATCGAGATGGGGACGGGAGGGTGGTGGGTGAGTTTTATAACGTTCCGAAATTGTTTCTAGGAGGAGGCAGAAGAGAAGAAAAATGAAGAAGACCGGACGACAAGCCGTATCAGCGGACACTGTCTCACTGGAATTATTCTCTGCGCGCCTTACAGAATTAGTCAATATAGGAGAGGGGAGGAGGTGTTGAAAAGCAAGGGTGAGGGGAAAGGAGCAGAAACAGCAGCTTGCGAAAAACATCTGGCACCTCCTTCGCGCTGGCCAGCGTAATTTAATGCCCTGTGTACGCCTCCGCAAAGGAATGGGCACTTCGGCGAGTAAATAGGGAGCCTGGCTCTGGATCGAGCAGCCATAGAATTTAGTATTGGTGGACACGCCCACACAGCTGCGATAGTCTGATAGTCTGTTGTTCATTGGCCTTTGGATCCTGGCCAGTACTTGGAGCACCGGCGGCCTAGCTGTTTGTGACGCCTGTTGGGAACTCCCTGTGAGTGAAATGTGGCTCCTGAGTTCAAAGAGTAGTTACAGGAACATTCTAGATTTTAAGTTACATATAATAAATATGTTTTCACACTAACTAGATCTGCTGGCTAGGGATGTACAAATACTACTAGTGCTACTGAGTGTTGTTTCTTTCAGTTCTAAGTGGCAACAAACTTTCCCGAGTCAAATATCATAATATGACGTTACAACAGTAAGAACTGAGTAATATACAACATAGAGCATTAAATCGGTGGATTTTCCTAGAAAAATTTAGCTGGCGTTCTGAAGAAGTTTCGGAAAGAAACAGCGGAACGAAATTCGTACGAGTGGCTAATGATATAGCATTATTACAGTAGGCAATCTTCAGCATTCTGTAAGAATTTAGGAAATTAGAACGGTATGCTTTGCAAGTGACAGTGAAAATAATCTAATCAATAATGATACCAACGAAAGAAAGAATAATATAGAAGTTTGAAGAGCAGTTACAAAGCACATAGTGTAAAGCACATGGGACACAAAAGCACAAGAAGACGTTTTGGAGAATAGAAAATTTTCTTTGGGTGACTGGATAAGGCGTTATGAAAAACGTTAATGAAAGGTACCGTCATAAATGTAACATTACGAAGATGTAAAGAGCAGTGTATAGAATCTTTCAAATGTGATCCAGGAGGAAGAAAAAGGTGTGAATTACGAAGAAAAGGAATGATAAGGTATTCAAAAGAGTTAAGCATAAAACATAATTACAAGGGAGAAGTAAGGTAATGGATGATGAATGATAACAAGCTACACAAAACAATACAAGTCAGAAGTTACCATTAAAGGTCAATAAATGATGTATACATCCAGTTGGTTGCATAAAGTTTGTTGTAATAAGGTTTATTACAATAAACTGCCCCCCCCCCCCCTCCCTGATGAACCATGGACCTTGCTGTTGGTGTGGAGGCTAGTGTGCCTCAGCGGCACAGATAGCTGGGGCAGCAGCCTCTTCAGTAGTTGCACGGGCAACAGTCTGTATGATTGACTGATGTGGCCTTGTAACGTTAACCAAAATGGCCCTGTGTGCTGGTACTACGAATGGTTGAAAGCAAGGGAAAACTGCAGCAGTAATTTTTCCCGAGGGCATGCAGATTTACTGTAAGGTTAAATGATGATGTCGTCCTCTTGGGTAAAATATTCCGGAGGTAAAATAGTCCCCCATTCGGATCTCTGGGCGGAGACTACTCAGGAGGACGTCGTTATCAGAAGAAACAAAACTGGCGTTCTACGGATCTGACTGTGAAATGTCAGATACCTTAATCGGGTAGGCAAGTTAGAAAATTTAAGAACGGAAATGGATAGGTTGACGTTAGATATAGTGGGAATTAGTGAAGTTCGGTAGCAGGAGGAACAAGACTTCTGGTTAGGTGAATACAGGTTTATAAATACAAAAACAGATAGGGGTAATGCAGAAGTAGGTTTAGTAATGAATAAAAAGATAGGAGTGCGGGTAAGCTACTACGAACAGCATAGTGAACGCATTATTGTAGCCAAGATAGACACGAAGCCCACTCCTACCACAGTAGCACAAGTTTATATGGCAACTAGCTCCGCAGATGACGAAGAGATTGAAAAAATAGTGAACGGAGACGAAAATTTAATAGTCATGGGGGACTGGAATTCAATAGTAGGAAAAGGAAGAGAAGCAAAAGTAGTAGATAAATATCGAATAGGGGTAAGGAATGAAAGAGGATGCCGTCTGGTAGAATTTTGTACAGAGAATAACTTAATCATAGCACTTGGTTTAAGAGTCGTGAAAGAAGGTTGTATATGTAAAAGGGGCCTGGAGACACTGGAAGATTTCAGATAGATTACGTAATGGTAAGACAGATATATAGGAACCAGGTTTTAAATTGTAAGACATTTCTAGAGGCAGATGTGGACTCTGACCATAAATTATTGGTTATGAACTGTAGATTAAAACTGAAAAAATTCCAAAAAGGTGGGAATTTAAGGAGATGGGACTTGGATAAACTGAAAGAACCAGAGGTTGTAGAGAGTTTCAGAGAAAGCATTAGGGAACGATTGACAAGAACGGGGGAAAGAAATACAGCAGAAGAAGAATGGGTAGCTTTGAGAGAGGAAATAGTAAAGGCAGCAGAGGACCAAACAGGTAAAAAGACTGGGGTTCGTAGTAGTCCTTGGATAATAGAAGAGGAACTGAATTTAATTGATGAAAGAAGAAAATGTAAAAATGCAGTAAATGAAGCAGACAAAAAGTAATACAAACGTTTCAAAAATGAGATCGACGGAAGTGCAAAATGGTTAAGTAGGGATGGCTAGAGGACAAATGTAAGGATGTAGAGGCATATATCACCAGTGGGTAAGTTAGATACTGCCTACAGGAAATTTAAAGAGAGGGTTGCCTGATCTTCCGGCAGTGTTCCTCACACGCCCATAAGCAAAAAGCGTGATTTCAACTATGGGCACTGCGTTTCCGACCCCTGTCGCAGAGGCGTCAGGGTAGGAGGTGAGATGTGGGTAAGGGAAGATGTGTCGACCTTCCCTTGGCGTGACACGTCCACAGTGACACTGATGCAATTTGGTGGTGCTGCCGCTGATTATGGGTTTAAGGAGACTAAACAGTTGTCTTCAGTCTCCTGTCCACTCCACAGGACGCAATCAGTGCACAAGATTCGTCTTAGTCTAGTGTAAATTCTATGTGGAATTTTGAGAACATTTCTGAATGTTTATGTACCTTGCACCACAGGCGGGACGGGGATACTAGCCCAGTACTTACCTAGTGGAATGTGGAAAACAGTCGAAAAACCGCATCCAGGGCGTTATCATTCTGCTGGGCAGTTTCGAACCGCGGCCACTGAAAGTGCTGATACCGAGAGTGGCACTTTAACGTGTGTAGCTATTCAGGGGGGTAAATTTGGTGCCTGTGTGTCATTGAGTCCACCTTTCAACTCACGTGTATATCTGAGTCAGATAATCACATTGTAGGGCGCCACACCTTGACACCATTACAGAAATTTGTTATAGGCACGTTTGGGCCAAATTTAGACCTTCCGCATTGGGATGTGAGAAAACCACAGGGTTTCAAAAAAAGTGGCCTTTCAGTTTGATTGCGTTTTATGTGTGGACGTTGCATCTGCTCATCATCTTCAAGCAAAGATATTGACAGGCTACATCGTTGCCTGAAGACTCAGACCAGGTGCTTCATCGAAACAAATTCAGTGACAACGTCGACACAATTTTCCAAAGAGTGAAGAAGATTATTTTTTGTTTCAGTCACATTTGCCAATTTAAACCGAGTCATGTTATCTTGGGAAGTTTTAATCCTGGGTGATTACATGTTAGAGCCGACAGACAACAGTCTGTGCTATCAGCAAAACTTTGGGCACGTGTCCATATTACGGCTATATGCCGTTTTTTAGACGCTTATCTGGACTGGCATTTTGTGACGCGAGATATGCCCCTGGTAATGGAACACGCGACACACAATATCGCGCTTCGGTGATCGCCTCCGTGTCGCTGTCAAAGTGGATCGTTAGCGGCAGCGACGCGTGCACCAGCGAGTCGGGCGCCCGAGTGGGACCAGACAGGCAGCCGACGACGTCACACTCTGCTCACCATCAAGACGCCGCTAAGCCGAGACCGCACATCTGTGCAAGATAGGAAGCAAGGTTAAGCTTTAAAGTGCCCTCTGTGGTGAGGTGTTCAGAGACGGAACACAAGCTACATTTGCGAAAGCGACCGTGCTTAGAGTTGTAGAACAACAGTAGGCTACTGTAGACTATCATAAGTAACTGTAGACTATCATAAGTTGTTGTGGATTGGCAAGAGAGTCAACCCACTATGAGAGGAAGCCGAAAGGCACGCGTTTTAGCTCACGCAGGCTGGCGTGAGGTCTGGAACAGGTCAAGGAAATGAGACTAACAAAAAACGTACGTAGCTGCTGGAATACTTAACTTTAATCCATAATTGGTGAACATCGCTCTTGACGGTACATGTTTTACAGCATCAATAGTAACTGGTAATGGCGCTTTGCTAGGTCGTAGCAAATGACGTAGCTGAAGGCTATGCTAACTATCGTCTCGGCAATTGAGAGCGTATTTTGTCAGTGAACCATCGCTAGCAAAGTCGGCTGTACAACTGGGGCGAGTGCTAGGAAGTCTCTCTAGACCTGCCGTGTGGCGGCGCTCGGTCTGCAATCACTGATAGTGGCGACACGCGGGTCCGACGTATACTAACGGACCGCGGCCGATTTGAAGGCTACCACCTAGCAAGTGTGGTGTCTGGCGGTGACACCACATAAGTAACTGTAGACTACGTTAAGTTCCCCTAGTAGCTTTAGTCATTTAAGGTCGTCTTGGCGTTACCTGTACGTTAGGTGTGTTGCATACCTAATGGGAGTTACCTCATAACGATCGCTCTCTTTACGTATGCAACCAGTGTCTTACTAGATTCTCCTAAAAGCCAGAAGCTGTGAACCATCTACAGACTGAATGAGGACCTATAAAGAGCTGAACATTTTAACCTTCGTAGTTATCCTCTTGTTTGTGACTTAAAAACAAACTGTTTTTATAGCAAAAATGAAACAGTTGATGTTTAGTTCATGTTTTATTCGAAAATTGTTGACTTTTTGTAGCAAATACAGATAAAGCAATACAAGTTTATCATATACCTCTAGAAAACACTATTTCCTAAACATAAACGGAAAATAAGAAAATCATGGATTAAAAAACAGTCTCCCCCGAAAAAATATTTATTTCGGTTGTAACGGGTTTAAGTCAGTGTTTGACCATCCTCAGACCCTAATAGCATCTGATAAGCTGTGGCAGTGAATGTACCAGTGTTGTAACACCACGAAAGTCAAATGGATTTTTGGTCCACCTTACTTACTTACTTACTCACTTACTTACTTCCTCTTCCAGGTTTAGGTTATTAGCTTGTTCCGACTTCAGTTCTCCTGCCATTTCTTCATATGGCGACCAACATCTCTGGTTCCGGTAGGGTGATGTCCATGCGGAAGCTTCGAAATCTCTTCATAGCGTTGTATCTTCTCACTGATCTCAGGAACCGCACTGCAGACGATAGGATTTTGTTTCGATAATTTGTTCACCTACATCTCGTTTCAGTACCTCAGTGTTGACACTGCCATAGTTTTACAAAATTTAAGAGGAGTCTAATGCCTCTGAGCACTATGGGACTCAACTGCTGTGGTCATAAGTCGCCTAGAACTTAGCCCGCATCTCGTGGTCTTGCAGTAGCGTTCTCGCTTCCCACGCCCGGGTTCCCGGGTTCGATTCCCGGCGGGGTCGGGGATTTTCTCTGCCTCGTGATGGCTGGGTGTTGTGTGCTGTCCTTAGGTTAGTTAGGTTTAAGTAGTTCTAAGTTCTAGGGGACTTATGACCACAGCAGTTGAGTCCCATAGTGCTCAGAGCCCTACAACTTAGAACTACTTAAACCTAACCTAAGGACAGCACACAACACCCAGCCATCACGAGGCAGAGAAAATCCCTGACCCCGCCGGGAATCGAACCCGGGAACCCGGGCGTGGGAAGCGAGAACGCTACCGCACGACCACGAGATGCGGGTACGGAGTCTCCTCTCTCATTATATCATTCCATGTTGTCGAATTGTTCCACATGAATGGATGCACCTTGGAAAATATAACTTACACAAATAATATTTAGCATATCTAATGATTTCTGAAACTTATCTTTATCATCCTGTAGGATAGAGTGATCGTCTAGAGAAAGAACAGGCTTAATGCATATATTATTATTCAATTTTATTCCAGGATGCATATGTTCCTTCCAGTTCCTAATTATTTCATACTGAGGTGCGTTGGAGAGAGGCTGCAGCCTTGGCATACTCCTTAAGTAATTAATGTTTTACGATCGATTTATGTTTCCAATCAAAAACAATTTTTGTCTTTGCTTACAGACGTAGGGTACTAGTGTGAAATTTTCACTCTGTAGCCGAGTGTGAACTAAAGGAAATTTCCTGGCATATTGAAACAGTCTGCCAGACCGAGTATTGAACTCAAGATCTTTGCCTCTTGCAGAGGAGTGCCCTATCGACTGAGCTACCCAAGAAACACCCAGGACTCATTCTCACAGCTGTACTTTTGCTAGGACCTCATCTCCTACCTTCCAAAATTCACCGAAGTTCTCTTTGCGAAACTTGCAGGAGTAGCACTCCTGCAAAGAAGGATATTGCAGCCTGGACCACGTTTCTAAAATCAAATTTTCACCCACCAGTGGAGGGTAGATTAAAACTGTGTGGCGGACGAGGACTCAAAATCTGAATTTCCTCCTTTCGCGGGAAAGTGCTCCACAGACTGAGTTCTAATATGCCAGGAACTTTCATACCAGCTCACACTCGGTTGCAGAATGTAAAATTCGTTCTGGAAACTTCTCTCAGACTGTGTATAAGTCACATCTCCGCAGTATCCTTTCTTCAAGGAGTGCTAGTCCTCTAACTTTCGAATGAGTATTTCTGTGAAGTTAGGAACGTAGGAGATGAGGTATTGGCGAACGTAAAGCAGTGAGAATGGGTCGTGAGTCGTTCAAATGGCTCTGAGCACTATGGGACTTAACTTCCGAGGTCATCAGTCCCCTAGAACTTCAGCCTAACTAACCTAAGGACATCACACACATCCATGCCCGAGGCAGGATTCGAACCTGCGACCGTATCGGTCGCGCGGTTCCAGACTGTAGCGGCTAGAACCTCTCGGCCACCCCGGCCGGCTCGTGAGTCGTGCTTTGACAGCTAAGTCTGAAGAGCAGTTGCCTGCAAAAGCTAAATGGCCCAAGTTTCGAGTCTCGACGTGGCACACCGTTTTAATCTGTCCTGAAGTTTCATAGCAGAGCACACTCCGCTGCAGAGTGAAAACTTCATTCTGGAAACATCCCACAGTCTATGTCTAAGGCATGTGTCTCCAGTATCTTTTCTTCCAAGAGTGCTAGTCCCGCAAGTGTCGCAGGAGAAGTTCTGTGATGTTTGTAAGGTAGAAGCTGAGGTGTTGGCGGAAGTAAAGCTATGAGAGCGCATCGTCAGTTGTGATTGGGTAGCTCATTCGGCAGAGCGCTTGTCCTCCAAAGCCAAAATCGTAGAAACGTTCATTAATTGGGGGCTCACAGACTATGCTGGAAAAAATAATAGTTCCACTTTCTGCCACTAGGTGAAAATATGGCTCTGTAAGCAAACAGATGTGGTGTTGGTGCAGGAAAAATGGAGGAACGATCAAGCACATGAGAACTATGGTTCTAGCACGTCTTTAGCGATGTGGTCGCAAGTTATATCTCCGAAAGACACGATGTTTCAGATACACCCACAAACGGAAATCACATGGATTTAGGCTGGGAGATCTGGAAGGCCACACATTTTCGAACTGATTAGAGATGATGCAAATGTTACCGAAGGTTTGTCGAAGCAAATCTTTCATCTGGCAAGCGACGTGTAGTGTTGCCCCATATTGCATGGAAATAGTGGTGTGGACACAGTTGTGTTCTTGCAAAGCTGGACTCACAGGTTGCACAAGCAGGTCCTTCCAAGCTGCAGGTGTCACTGTGCACCTAGCAGGCCAACGATGTGTTATCTCCTCGAAGAAAAAGGAACCTAGAATGAAGGAGCTTACGAAACCACACCACACAGTCACAAACGCTGAGTGCAGTGGGTCTTCCTGCACAACAAATGACAGAGTAGAACCCCATATGCGACAGGCTGTCCATTCGCGGCACCGTGCCACGTTCGTCCAAAGAATAGTCCCTGATCACATGTCATTCATTTGCATGTTTGCCAAAAAACGAAGGGCAAAGTCATGGCGTTGTATCCTAACTTTTGGGTCTTCATTAAGTGCACATTCTGAATCTCGTAGGGGTTCTTTTGAACTGTTGACCGGGGAAAGACAATTCCCGTGACACAGCTCGAGCACTGGTTGCAGAATTTAAGCCATGTGCTGAACGTTCGGCTATAGTTACAGCAACTTCACCAACAAATGCCAAGGTAATAGGCCCCCTCCCTCTCAGTGCTGCACCTCCTGATTCAACTGTTTCTTTAAATTTGTTGACCATATTCTTTTAAGGCCAGTTATTAGCATGGGGACTCTTCGCAGCTGTTTTTGTCGGCGATATTTCCGCAATGCAGCGCTGCTATTGCTGCCGTTCTGATAAAGCAGGTTTACCAGGCTTGCATGATCATTCTTCTCAACAGCAACTGCATTTCGTACGGAAAACGTCAACCTTCTTAATCCCTTACACCAACAGCCACTTCAGAAAACAAATCAACACAGCGATAAACAGCACACTCACTTCAAAACGGAGATCATTTGACGTTCTGACTGCTTGCAGCACCATATTTTCATCTGGTGACAGAAAGTGGAACAATTATTTCTTCAGCATACTCCACGGACGCCCTGATTTCTCAACGCGCCTAAGATCTTCCATCCTCCTGTGCGATGTATACAGCCCGCACTGCAGCACTCGAAACACTGTCAGTTTAATAATAACCACCCAGTAATTTGTAACTACATATTTTTTACCCAACATATAGCAAAGTTAGTCGACGATAGTTATTACAAGGACTTCTATAATTTTACTTGAGAAGTGAAATTACTATAGTTTCAAGTACGATTTTCCTGTACCGACAAGCATTAATTAAATGCAAGTAGACGGTCCACTTTTGGGGCGCAATACGACAGCGATTCAACGTGCCATGGACTCCACTCGTGCGTAGTAGATTTCCGAAGGTGTGTGCTCCAGTTGTCTACACACAGGCCAGGCAATTCCCTTAAATTCAGGACAGTTAGTGGGTGCGGAACTGACGCCTGATCCCATCCACGATCTGTTCTATCGGATCCTTACCTTGTTATTGTGGTGGCCAAAATATCAACTTGAGTTCACTATCATGTTCCTCAAACCCCTGTAACACGATACTGGCATTCTGACACTTATCTCGCAGGAGGACGCCTCAATGTTAGGGAATGTTTATAGTCGACACCTGACGTGGTTCCTTAGATTACTACCACAACATGGTTCAGATGTGGTCATGCTAATAAAGCACAGGTGTCAAAGGCGGAATGTCCTTCTTCCCGGTCGTCGTACAAAAAAAATGAGAAGATAGCTTGCGAACGTCTTTTCACCTCTGGTAGGCCCCGCAATCCCATCTGCATCGGAAAAACTTCTCTTGCTGTAGCAAGTAAAACATTGCATTGTCACCTTGTTTCTTTGCTGATGAAGAGACTCTCTCTCTCTCTCTCTCTCTCTCTCTCTCTCCAGATTCAAATCAAAGGCCGCTACTTCGCAGCCACAAGTAAAGACCGCTATCTCATTTTGCTTATTGTTCTGCTTGTAATAGGCCTTTTGCATATTCCGAACTCAGTCTAGCCACCTTTTCCGTGCTCTTCCATTACCTAGATTTCATGTGTTTGTAGCTCAATGCTTGTTTTGTTAGTCAGTCTTCTGGCACTCTTTCCGTGGTTTGCATCACCTAATTTTTCATGTGTTTGTAACTCAATACTTGTTTTGTTAGTCTTCCTTCTGGCATTCTTTCGGTAAGTTGTAGCTATTTACTCTCTCCTGTTTTATCAGTTCGTTAACCGAACAGATTCCCAACTCAGCTCTGATGTTTTCATTTCTAATCATTACGAATTACGAATCATGTTGTCGTACGGGGTACAGCCTACGTTTCAATACATCTAGACGACGACCTCCAAGTGTGGAAAAATTTGTTCAAGCATAAAGAAGTGGAAACTGTAGACAGGAAGACGTTTCAGGTGATTACATTTGCTGATGATCTTTTTATTGTAGCGAATAAATTCTTTAAAAATAAATGTCAACAGATTTACTAGGGCTGAAAAGTACTAGTGTTAACAAATAAAATTAAAGTGATTAATTCGATAGTAAAATCCCCATTTAGATGAAAAATTATTTTTCGAAATAAGTCAGTTGAACTAAATTATAATCATTTAGACGGTCGGTTATAATCGTGACAATGTAAAATAGTTAATAGTAAACAAATCACAAGCTATGTGCAGAACAATTAACGTGTCCAGATAAGATAAGAAACTATCTAGTCAGAAAGGAGCTGAAAGACTGTAGTGAGACAAAATTCGAGGTGTGATCAATAAGTAATGCAACACACTTTTTTTTCTGGAGGCAAGTTGGTTTTATTCAGTATTGTAATACACCATGTTATTCCCTACTCCCTTGACTCCAAAAAGTATTTTTCTAGAGAATCTCCGTTTGATGCGACCGCCTTATGCCACCTTATAGTGAAGGCCAGTATACCGACACGGTACCAGTCGCCTGGTCGACACCGGAGTCAACATCTCGCTGCGTCAATAACCTCCCCATTATCCACGTTCTGCTTCCCGCGGAGCGCATCCTTCAGTGGGCCAAACAGATATAAGTCAGAAGATGAGAGATCTCGGCTGTGGGGCGGAGGAGGAGGAACAGGCCAAGAAGTTTTGTGAGCTGCTCTCGGATGCACAGATTTGTGTGAGGCCTTACGTTGCCATGGAGAAGTTATTGTGCATTTTTGTTGGGACAAACACACCCCAAACGGTGGATGAGTGCCTCATCACTACAAACAGAAATGTCCATCGAGCAGCGAGATGTTTGTGTGTCTAGAATGAGAGTGTCCGCACATTCCAACATTAGAAGAGCCACAACAGAGTGCGGACGCAGTCACGTGGGAGATTGGACAGGTTTGCGCAACCATGCGATGATCACAGACGCCGCACCCAACGACTCACCGTGGTTTTGTTCACTGACAGGTCTCCGTAGACATTCTGCAAGCGCCTATGAATATCTGCTATGCTCTGGTTTTCCGCCAAAATATCCTCAATAATAGCTCTCTACTTGGAATGTAACTCCGTTGCAGACGCCATTTCGAAGGCTACTTATAGCGCTGCCATCTATGTGAATTTCATGAAACTATAAGTATTGAAGTGGGAATATTCCACGATGTCCCACAACACATTTCGAATTATTTCAACCAAATTGGCCGAGAAAAAATTTGTTGCATTACTTATTGAACACCCCTCACAAAAGATTGTAGATAGAAATGGAAGAAGCATTTAAATAGGATGGGAAACAACACAATACCAAAAACAGTTTACAACCACAAGCCAGTGACTCGAAGGACAACTTGAATACATACAAAGAGATGGGAACGACAAGGGCCGTAACGTTTCCTACGGCTGACAATCGGTGAAATAAAATACCTTTGAATCCTTCTTGGTGTTGTTATTTTTAACAGGCTTTACTGTACGTGACTGGCAACGTATGAGTATTACACATAAAAATTAACGAATAATATTTTCATCTATTGATGTCTTTACTTGGCGGAAAGTTTCTTCTGAAATGGAACCTATAGGAGATATTGAAAATTTTAAGAGGTGCACTGGGCCAGGTACAACGTGACGGCATTTCACCTACCTGTTAATGACGACACTGATCTGTTCTGCTCATTAGTAAGGTCTGTTATTACTGTAAGTGCAGTATTCTGCAGTCCACCCGTTTTTTCGTCACCCTTTTCATAACTGCTTGGGACTCATTTGTCTCGATCACAATTAACTTGTATCTTCTTCTTCCTCTGCTAGTCTTCCCAGTCTCCATTTCTTCTAGTACTTCCTCTTTAAGCTGATTCCTCTTATCCAACCCCATAGCTAATTATTGTCTCTCCTCTTAATTGTTTCGAATTTTTTGCCTTTCTCATTAGCCGTGTGTGACACAACCAGAATCAATATATCTGTCCATTTAACATCTTCCATTTTTTCCAGACCCAAATCTCGAAGCACCTAAGCACTCGTCCTATCTTCATTCCAGTGTTCATGTGTCCGCGTCATATTGGGCAACACTCCATACAAAACATTTGACTAATCTTTTCATAAACTCTTTATTTAATGGCTCATAGATAATACTTCTCCTCTAGTAAAATAATTCTCTTGCAATAGCTATCCTTGTTTTTATTTCTTGATAACATATTGTCACGTAATTTTACAAGCTAGGTAACTTAACTTGTTGTTCAATTAACTCATCATAATTTTTCACATTTATCTCCATTGCCTTATAAAAATACAACACGGTACGTTTCTTTCATCGTGTCTTACAATTTTCCCTACTTTTGCTGAGATTAGCAGTGATATCGGCGGATATTGTCACTGCTGTTCTTTCACCGTCAGTTTTAACCGTCTCCCCTTCCTGATCCTCTCTGATTTCCAACAATGCTTTTTTGGTGACAGTTTGACTTTATTCCTGTCCCACAATCTTTTGAATCCGAGCACTACGTCTTTAGTCTTCCATCCTCATTATTCCTTCTTAGTCCTTATGCTTACTTGTACAAAAAGCCATTGAAAAGGGTGCACAGGACTTCTAAGTATATGCTCGCTGCACTGTTATTCATGTACGTAACTACAATGAACATTTATTTTAATTATAGACCATGATGTACAAGAATAGAGAGTCTGCCTCTAAACACATTCCCTTTATTCATTAGGATCGGTTAGGAAAAGGGAATTTTATCGCTAAGTATTAAGTAGAAGGATGGAGATGAAATAATCTCAACATTCATTCATATGAATAACGTAAATTATAACTTTCAAGCCCTGTACTCAAGGAACACAAGAAAACATATTTCCCAATAACTCAAATAAATCACCCGTATGTGGAACAGAAGGTCTTGCATAGTGAAAGTATCGTTGCATGCCCAGTCGTCTAACGTATTTGCGAAGAACTGACTGATTTTATTGTAATACGTGGATAATGAAAATACGCAAGAGTGTCAGTTTGAGTAGCGACATGCATCGATGCCCTCATGTGCCTGGCCTCACAAAGGAACGTCCGTTAAATCGTGTCACTTTCGTTCGCAAATGATTGGGAGTGACATTACAACGCCATTTAAACACTGTTGAGAAAAAAAGCGCAGTAGGACCGTATGCAAAAGCAACCCGATCTTCAAATGTGTATCTAGCTCCGTGTGTTTCGGCTGACAAAGAAACCTCGATAGAGACTCAGCAACTACACACGCAAACTGATGGAAATAACTTCAGATCAGAATTTAATCAATTTAAGTTGAGAAGAAAACTTTGTGGGGGCTTATTTAACACCATGAGCTGTATCATACACTGTCTGGTACCACTTGAAAGCAATCACAAAAAAATACTTAATTAGGAAAATTAAATTCGCAAATAATTGGAAATGCTAGAGAAAACCATTAAGCAATTTGTATCGAAGAAAAAACGCTGTGGGGTTTGAGTAACACTATGAGTTATATAAATCATTGTCTGGTATCACGTGCAAGCAGTCACAAAGAAAAGTAGGCTTAGTTACGAAAATTAAATTCCAAAATTATCGGAAGTTTTGAAAAATATTATTTAGGCAAGAAGCACTGTAAGAACCCGTTTGAATCAGCATGACATAACAAAGGTCCGCCCTGGCCAAACATAATTGGAATCCCAAAGGGACATCGGATAATAATTTAGGCTGTATATAGCAGCAGTCTTGCGTATGACATAAAAAATGCCAGGCTATGGGCGTGACAGTAAGATATTTAGCCTGTACTTTACAGATGACCAGACTGTAATAGCAGATTGATGATGATCTGAGCTATATGGTAAGAAAACTTAAAGAGAAATTCAATAAGGCAGACCAGAAGATTAAAATGAAGTATGAGTTCTTGACTGTAGGAACGGAAGAAGTAAGTAAATCGGAGATAGATGGAAAAAGCAAAATATCTTGGCGTATTATTTAATAAACAAGGCATCAGTAGGATTAATAAAGAACGAGCTGCAACAAGAGCAATGAACTCTGTTCTGTGAATAGAATGAAGGAAGACAGCATACCAAATAGGATACTATGATAGATACCATCCCAGCGGAAGAAAAGAAGTCGCTTAAGACGCATCTTGCGAAATGTTATGCAAGAAACAAGAAACAATGGAAGCATGGAATATGAAAGTCAAGGCAGTAGTAGATGGCGACAGGGGTGGGAGGCCTGGAGGGGGGGGGGGGGGACGGAGAAGCGGTGTCAGCAGTAGACAGTCCGCAACGAGAAGAAAAATTGTGAAACATCAGAAATAATCGTAGAGAACAACTTAAACAAACTGAACTCAGAAAAGACTGGAAAATGGTCAGTTACTCGCTAACTACACTCCTGGAAATTGAAATAAGAACACCGTGAATTCATTGTCCCAGGAAGGGGAAACTTTATTGACACATTCCTGGGGTCAGATACATCACATGATCACACTGACAGAACCACAGGCACATAGACACAGGCAACAGAGCATGCACAATGTCGGCACTAGTACAGTGTATATCCACCTTTCGCAGCAATGCAGGCTGCTATTCTCCCATGGAGACGATCGTAGAGATGCTGGATGTAGTCCTGTGGAACGGCTTGCCATGCCATTTCCACCTGGCGCCTCAGTTGGACCAGCGTTCGTGCTGGACGTGCAGACCGCGTGAGACGACGCTTCATCCAGTCCCAAACATGCTCAATGGGGGACAGATCCGGAGATCTTGCTGTCCAGGGTAGTTGACTTACACCTTCTAGAGCACGTTGGGTGGCACGGGATACATGCGGATGTGCATTGTCCTGTTGGAACAGCAAGTTCCCTTGCCGGTCTAGGAATGGTAGAACGATGGGTTCGATGACGGTTTGGATGTACCGTGCACTATTCAGTGTCCCCTCGACGATCACCAGTGGTGTACGGCCAGTGTAGGAGATCGCTCCCCACACCATGATGCTGGGTGTTGGCCCTGTGTGCCTCGGTCGTATGCAGTCCTGATTGTGGCGCTCACCTGCACGGCGCCAAACACGCATACGACCATCATTGGCACCAAGGCAGAAAGGCTCTCGTCGCTGAAGACGACACGTCTCCATTCGTCCCTCCATTCACGCCTGTCGCGACACCACTGGAGGCGGGCTGCACGATGTTGGGGCGTGAGCGGAAGACGGCCTAACGGTGTGCGGGACCGTAGCCCAGCTTCATGGAGACGGTTGCGAATAGTCCTCGCCGATACCCCAGGAGCAACAGTGTCCCTAATTTGCTGGGAAGTGGCGGTGCGGTCCCCTACGGCACTGCGTAGGATCCTACGGTCTTGGCGTGCATCCGTGCGTCGCTGCGGTCCGGTCCCAGGTCGACGGGCACGTGCACCTTCCGCCGACCACTGGCGACAACATCGATGTACTGTGGAGACCTCACGCCCCACGTGTTGAGCAATTCGGCGGTACGTCCACCCGGCCTCCCGCATGCCCATTATACGCCCTCGCTCAAAGTCCGTCAACTGCACATACGGTTCACGTCCACGCTGTCGCGGCATGCTACCAGTGTTAAAGACTGCGATGGAGCTCCGTATGCCACGGCAAACTGGCTGACACTGACGGCGGCGGTGCACAAATGCTGCGCAGCTAGCGCCATTCGACGGCCAACACCGCGGTTCCTGGTGTGTCCGCTGTGCCGTGCGTGTGATCATTGCTTGTACAGCCCTCTCGCAGTGTCCGGAGCAAGTATGGTGGGTCTGACACACCGGTGTCAATGTGTTCTTTTTTCCATTTCCAGGTGTGTAGCTTCAGCATTGTAACAGTGTAACAGTGGTCACAGTGAAGCTAAGAATGCTTACTACTCTGCTCATTCTTTGTCTTCGTGCCTCGCTCTTCTACACGCATTCTGCCAAAGTTCAATGGACACTGCAAAACATTTGACCCAGTGCAAGCTTCTGCGAGTGATCTCTCTGGCCAGTGATCTCTATGCCTGCTGACAAAGCCAAAAATGTCAAGCTTACATCCTTTAGAAACCGGAGAGATTACGAAAGTTGCTAGCGAATTGTTATAACCATTGACACAATTAATAGCAAGAAAGGAGTGGAATAAACATGCAATAAATTTACAGGTGTCAGTCATCTCTCTCATTATTTCTCATATTTTACTCTCTTATAGAAAAGGTGGTTTAATATCTCTTTTCTTAAGAAATAGGTCTGCCCTATATTTAGCTGTCGCATTTTACCCGTCGTTTCCAATAGTTTATATGTACTTTTCCAAGGATTTCGAACTACTTGCACCATTTTTACATAGCTGAACACTTTTCTGTGAGGTTTTCTTAATTTTTCTTTAATCTTGCTTTCAGTATCAAGCACAAAATGGTGCTTTACGTTTCCTGAAGCCTTATTGATCATCACCTCACAGACACTCAAATTCCTTTTCTTCTTGTATATTACATCTTACCTTTATCAAAATGAAGTCAATCTGGTATCTATTTGAGTCAATTGGACTAATCTAAGTCCATCTTTTCCCTGTGTGTTGTTTATATAGTATGTATCTGTTACATGAAGCAGAGTGTATTTGTATGTGTGTTGATGTCTGGGCTCTCCTCCCAAACCTCTGTATCGATTTCAACCAAATTTGGCACATAAGCAGTAGACCTAACGAGTATCAGCTCTATGCAGGTTATATCCTCCTAGTTCCAATAGGAGCGGAGATTAGGCAAATCATGTTCTTTCCAGACCCTGGAGTATATGCTGCCCTGCTCAATGAGCAAATTGTGTAGGTACAGTATTGGCATACCAAATTAGCTTGCTATGCAGAACAGCCTACATGCCAGGCGCAAGAAATGATCCTCTAGGACCCATGATGCAGGTTGCCCTGCATAATGCATGTTTTTTTTTTTTTATTGGAGTACTATTGGTCTGCTTTATCAAACCGGTTTGCATGGATGCCTTCATGTCAGGGGCTGATAAACGATTTTCAGGCCTTAAACGTGTAGCCTGCCCTGCATAACAGGCATGTTGTTTGACTATTATCGGCCTGATTTGTTGAACAAATATTGCAGGGGCTTACTGTGCTGATGAGTAGAGAACAGGTTGAGATGGAAAGAGGAGGAGGGAATGGACAAAGCGAGGGGGAGGAGCAAATGGACAAACAGAGGGAATGAAGGATACATGCATGAGGCAGATGGAAGCTATAGTGGGGTAGTTATCAGATTTGGAAGGAGAGAGGGGATGAGGATATGATCAGATGGAGAGGGAAAGAAGATATGGTCAGAGAGAGAGGGTGGAGGAGGAGGAAATGAAGAGACCTAGTGGGGTGGAGGAGATAGATATAGGCCGTGGACAGATAGATGGAGGAATAGGTGGACACAAAGGGTGGGAGGAGGTTTTGTGCTCAGTGTATGTGTTGAATGCATATGTGGACGAAGATATCCAAATCTGTTCCTTTTTCTTAATCTATATTTTCCCATAGTTTCTCTATATTGGTCTTCACTCACTACGAAATTATTTAACGTAATTTTAGTGAAGACTGATAGCGAATTTGTAAAACCGTATGCCACAGGTGTATACATTAGTAGATTAAACTTCCGTGAATGTTATACCATTATTCAGGAATTCCAGGCCAGGATGGGTCATCATAATGCAAAACAATTATAAAATTTCTGAGAAAACAAAATGTATTAATGAGAAGATATTTGGTGACAAGGAGGAAAAACGTAATAATGCACTCTTTAATGGACTTCCAAAATAGTTGACTCCATGAGGTACTTAGATCTCTTCAGTGAGAACCACGGAACAGAGATAAAAATATATGGACGACTAGCAGCTCTCAGAAGAACATTTTGCAGTTACAAAAAGTTCTAAGAACCTCTCAGCATTAATTTCAAAATTCGCTTATATCATTCTACGTACTATAACGCCAATATTATTTTATGGGAGTAAAGCTTTCACCTTCAGGAAATACTATGGGCAAAAACTATTAACATTTGAAAGGAACATATAAAGGAAGAGTTTGTTCCTTTAATCGACTATGATAGTAAATTAAAATTAGAAAAAATGAAGATTCTGGCAGCTGCACAAACTGTAACGTTGTCACAATGCCAATAAAGTTATTAATATCTTGACAAAAAACTGTTCTCTTAAGTTCAGAACAAGTCTTAAATTATCATTAAAAAAGGAAAACAGGAAAAAAATGTTAATTTGCACTACTTAATCATGGAACGAAGCCTAAAAAGTGTCGCATAAGTCATGACTTCAGATAATATAATGTGACACGTTTAAACCACATTTCACC
The DNA here is from genome assembly GCF_023898315.1 of Schistocerca nitens. Classification (NCBI taxonomy): domain Eukaryota; kingdom Metazoa; phylum Arthropoda; class Insecta; order Orthoptera; family Acrididae; genus Schistocerca; species Schistocerca nitens. The sequence goes on along the minus strand of NC_064622.1, from coordinate 179,849,730 downwards.
AGCCACAGCTGCTAACTTCTGACAATTCTTTAATTAACAAGCATACTGCAATAAAATAAATAGGCGACATACTTCACACGCTTGAGAGAAGCATATTTTAAGTTAGCATGTTTTCGAAACGGTAGAGGAGATCGAGAGAATCGCCTCAGAGATTGTTCAGCAACGACTCCCGTTTAAAACCTGCACTTCAGACAACAAACGTGGAGTCTGAGTTCTTTCACAAGATAAAACACAAAATGTGCCCATCGAGGCTTCTCGCATTTACTATGAATTTTACGTCATCCACCTGCTCCTCTGCCATAACATCTAGGTTATGGGCGCTAACGCTGTGTCAGAAATTTTACTTCCAGCCTCAGGCTCTTATATCCATGCGTAATATAGAGATTCCATCAAATTTACGACTAACTCTAAACGAAATATTATGACAGAGTTTTAAAAATTCCATTATCTGTTCAGGTGATTATATACCAAACGAGCGTTTGCAAGATTGTAAATGAGAAAAAGGGGGGTCGTAAAAAACTGTCCATAAATTAGTGTAACTCTGAGATTTAGTGTTAATGAGAAACTTTAGCGATGCTTGTGGGTTTATTTACGATCCAGTGCACGATACCTGCAGGCATGACAAATTTTTGAGAACGGGCCTTTTCTGTATATTCTTATGAATCTGAATACACTCCTTAGGATTCAAGATAGTTGCTAGATAAATATGAAGAGCACAGAATTATTTGGAAATGACATCGATGTCTCTCGAAAGTAATCTAATCCGATTCTCCTAATACATGAACTGACCAATAAAATGTCTCAAACGACAGAAGGTGTAAGTCGAGAACTTTAAAGTTCCATCATGTCAGCTTCTGTTCTTATGTGTCGACTTTCCGCGCTGTCATATTAATGCAGGGAGATATGACATTTCACGTCCTCGATTCCCTTTACATTTTACTGGACTTGTGCGATAACGTTTACCGTTTGTGGAAGGCGTATATGTACTGGTGCTTGAAAATCAGGAAATTCTCTACAGCTGCATTGATGATACGGTAGGCACTTTAGCCGCAGAATTCCAAGTCGAGATTACCCTCAAAAGTAAGACACAAGAATCCAGATTTGTATTAGACGTTCTACCTTTCTATAGAGGAATGGGGAAAACGAAATATTTTTGCCAATTAGCGTAAAAGTGATCCTATAGCAATAAAAACGTACTTCTGCATAATTGTTCATGTGAATCCGTTTGCTTATTGACAAACGGCTTTATTCCAATCATTTAACAGAACTCATTATAGTCCAGTCCATTACGTCATTACGTTTAACTACAGTGCGTGTGTGGGGCGGGTTTCGATACAGACAAAAGTAATCCAAACAGGGATCTGAAATCGGAATATCAGAATATCAGAAGTATTCGGACACCTGGCTGAAAATGACTTACAAGTTCGTGGCGCCCTCCAACGGTAAAGCTGGATTTCAATATTGTGTTGGCCCACCCTTATCCTTGAAGACAGTTTCCACTCTCGCAGGCGCACGTTCAATCAGGTGCTGGAAGGTTTCTTGGGGAATGGCAGCCCATTCTTCACGGAGTGCTGCACTGAGGAGAGGTATCAATGTCGGTCGGTGAGGCTTGGCAAGAAGTCGGCCTTCGAAAACATCCCAAAGGTAAGGTGTTCTATAGGATTCAGGTCAGGACTCTGTGCAGGACAGTCCATTACAGGGATGTTATTGTTGTATAACCACTCCGCCACAGACCGTGCATTATGAACAGGTGCTCGATAGTGTTAAAAGATGCAGCCGCCATCGCTGAGTTTCTCTTAGACAGTGGGAAGCAAGAAGGTGCTTAAAACACCAATGTAGGCCTGTGCAGTGATAGTTCCACGCAAAACAGCAAGGAGTGCAAGCCCCCTCCATGAAAAACACGATCACACCATAACACCACCGGCTCCGAATTTTACTTTTGGCACTACACACGCTGGCAGATGACGTTCACCGGGCATTCACCATAACCAAAGCCTGTCATCGGATCGCCACATTGTGTACCATGATTCGTCACTCCACACAACGTTTTTCAACTGTTCAATGGTCCAATGTTTACGCTCTTAACACCAAGCGAGGCGTCGTTTGGCATTTACCGGCACGATGTTTGGTTTATGAGCAGCCGCTCGATCATGAAATCCAAGTTTTCTCACCTCCCACCTAACTGTCATAGAACTTTCAGTGGATCCTGATGCAGTCTGGAATTCTTATGTGTGATGGTCTGGATAGATATCTGCCTATTACACATTACGACGCTCATCAACTGTCGGCGGTCAGTCAACAGACGAGGTCGGCCTGTCCGCTTATGTACTGTACGTGTCCCCTCATGTTTCCACTTCACTATCACATCGGTAACAGTGGACCTAGCGATGTTTAGGAGCGTATAAATCTCGTGAACAGACGTATGACACAAGTGACACCCAATCACCTGAGACGTTCGAAGTCAGTGAGTTCCGCGGAGCGCCCCATTCTGCTATCTCACGATGTCTAGTGACTACTGAGGTCGCTGATATGGAGTCCTGGCAGTAGGTGGCAGCACAATATGAAAAACGTATTTTTTGTGGGAGTCCGTATACTTTTGATCACATAGTGTAACTGTTGATACCTTCAGCAGTATCGACCAAATCCCGAACACTCACATTGCCAAGACTGTAATCCAAGATACACGTTAAAATTTCAGTTGTAGCCCGATATTGAAACCGTGACGTGTGTTAAAATTCATACATCTTCAAGTGCATGTTCGTGGAGAGACATTTTCTATCTGATGATTTATGTTTTGTCTCGTATGTTTTGTACAACAGGTGGTATTTCGCAATATGTTTCTGTGTACGAACGGGGATCTCCAGCTTTATTCTACTGGATACATATTTTCCTCGTCTTCGTCAAGTATACGTTTGAACTTGAGCCACTGTTCCACTATATATTCGCTGCCTGAATGATTCCAACTGCTGCCTCAGATTCTACATAACCGCCTCATTATCTATTTTACTGAACATGTAGATATTTTTCTTGTTACGACAGCCAAATATACGATATAGTTCCGTATCATTCACAAGTTCGAGAAAGGCTCACGTGGTGCTAACTGCAGCCTGTTAATTCAGCCGCGATGGAAAACGGTGATGGGAGGACCAGTGGCGATTTTACACACTTCATTCGCTGGTAGAACACAAATTTATTTTACACAGTTTCATTCACGTAGCAGCCTATTAAGCTTTTTTAATTAATTGAAATGCCAAGAAATGAGGAACTTATTTAAAATTCAATGCCAATTTACATAATTTACAGAGAAATTTAAGATTAATTTTAACCCCCAAATAACTTAATATTCTGTAAGTCAAAGACGTGCCCTATATAAGGTACAGAATGAAATCAGGCAAAGGCATAATAATGGCAGACGTAAATTAAGCAACAGTACCCGAACGGACCAGATCAACTTCAATTATAAAATGGTGGGAATAAAACATGATTAATACTTGACTGGTTATAAAAACCTAAAACAATGCTCAAAAACAATGAAAACCAATTTAACACTAGTACGTAGGCAAGATAAATTTAAACATAGGAGACACATCAATTGAAGATTTAATATCTTTTTTTCAATAACACAGGAATAATTAAGTAACAACAGATTAATCTATATGCTTGGAGCCCAACGCAAATCAATATTGCCACAAGCTAACGGATACAAATTCGTAATTATTCAAAGTATAAACTTAACTTGAAGAGGAACACCAAGTAGGGCGGCTGCGGTCGGAGGAAACAGCGCGAAAGACAAACAGCGGTGAGAGCTGCCGATCGTATGCACTCTAAATAACGTGAACAGCCTGCTAAGCAATCCAACGAGGCGTGAATAAGTGGGCTCGATCTTGGGTAGCACGTACCAGCAAGGGAGTACAAGAGATTATTAACGACAGTTTCCAGCAGCACAAATAATTTTAATTATACAGAATTCCAACACACAGCCGTGCATCAAAAAAATTCTCGTAAGGTACAGTTAATTAATCCGAGCTCTCGTCAAACCCAGGAAAACTTAAATCTCTTGTAACAAGTTAACCAGGGGACTTAGGAAACCAACTACAAATATTTAAAAAAACATTTCAGCAATAAGGTAATAATAGGAAAGTTTTCCTTTCTACCAAACCATTAAAGCAGCCACAAGGACGCTCGCATAACATTCAGAACTCATCAGTACATACATTAGCCCATTACAGCTCCGGGAAAACAAATCCCTCTTGGGACACACTAAAAGTTATCTGAGCTGCTTAAATAGTACAGAGGCATTATATAATTTGTTAGACAACATAGGCCTTTGGCATTAGCTTAGAAGAAACCAGAACACAAAAACAAATTATAAATAGGCCAATAAAACCGTAAAACAGACACACATTCTGACACGAATAATTCATCATCGCCGGTCCTGTGGCCGAGCGGTTCTAGGCGCTTCAGTCCGGAACCGCGCTGCTACTACAGTCGCAGGTTCGAATCCTGCCTCGGGCATGGATGTATGTGTTGTCCTTGGGTTAGTTAGGTTTAAGTAGTTCTAAGTCCAGGGGACTGATGACCTCAGATGTTAAGCCCCACAGTGCTTAGAGCCATTTGAACCATTTGAATTAATCATCAGTGGTAACTGGTAATTCCGGTTGTTACAATTAAACTTTGCCTATTTAACACATAATAACACGGAAACGTAACTGGTAATGCCGGGTAGTTATAATTAAACTTCCCATGTTTAACACGTTATAACACGGAAAGTAATTACCGTACGAGAAGCAAACTTGGTAGCATTAATGTCAAGGACATGAGGAAGAGAAATAATCCAGAATCAATTCAATTACGACACTTTTAATGTGCTGCTACGGTACGTAATAATATTACATACCGGTGCCGTTACTGCTACAAAAAGGGCTCAATATGGTGCCCATCAGGGTCCACAAGAGTCTGAAAGCGTAGGATTGCATTTTGCACAGCAGAACGAAGCATTCCCATAGGTATGCTACCTGCCCCTCTTGATATGCTGCGCTTCAGATAAGCACATGTGTGAATGTTCCCATGGTAAACCCTGCCATTCAGGTATCTCCACAATCAGAAATCACAGGGAGTGATATCAGGTGATCGTGCAGGCAATCATTTGGAAACGATCGGCTGATAATTTGATAGTTTCCAAATGTGTTTCGGAGAAGCCGGTGAACTTCACGAGCGATGTGCTGTGGGGCGCCATCTTGCATGAAAACTGTTGAGTTCAATGCATCTCTCTCCTGTAGTGTGGGTATGACATGCTGGCGAAGCATATCGCAGTAAAAGTGGCCAGTCACACTGCACTTCTTTGGTCTTTGAGCGCCAACCTGTTCAAAGAAGAATGGGCCAATGACGAACGTAGCTGTGAAGCTACACCACACAGTGACACGTTCACCGTACAAAGGAACTTCATGCACTGTGACTGGAGGTGAAAATCCCCACACTCCGCAATTCTGTGTGTTCATCTCACCCGTCAGAAAAAAATGAGCTTCGTCTGTCTGTAGGATGGTCCATAGAAAGTCCTCGTCAACTTCAATTCTTGCAAGAAAGCGGAGAGCGAAGTAAATACGTCGTTGTGCGTCATGCGGTGCAAGCTGCAGTATGATATGGATCTTGTACGGATACCATTTGAGACTGGTTCGAAGCACCTTCAGTATGAATAGTGATATGCTACATTGACACAGATTCTAACGAAAAAGCTAAGCAAAATTTCCTATTGCTACCGTATCACATTGGTGAATACGTGAATTCTGTTGTTCAACTAACATACGGGAATGGAACCAGGTGATGTTGTCGACAACCGCCGGTATTTAGACGGGTGCACACCCTATTATTTCCAAGGCAAAAATGCAGCAAGTAAGCGTTGTGTAATTGCAAAGCGCTTCCCTGCTGTGCGAAGTGTTTACTTGCTGTCGTTTTGCCTTGAAAGTGACAGGGTAGGTACCTGTAAGTTATTTGAATAATGTATACGCTGGGAGAAACTCAGGTCTCACACGGGAATTCTAGTTTCTGTTACAAGCACACACTCATTGTTTTTGTTTATCAATCGTGACTGGAACAGCCGATTTCTTAATACGTTGGTTAAGAAGGGCGTCCTGATAGCTCTAATTGCGATGACTTCCCTATATATGTCATTCAACGGTGGTCTCTAAGAAAAGAAGGTTGGATGTTAACAATTGCTCTTTAGCTTGAAAGCGTACGGAAATTGGAGGAATACGATACATCCCGTCTTATGAAAAAGGTATCAAAACATTGTTCGATGAGCATTCTGCGCAGTATAAATCATAGCCTACCAGCCTTTAGCTTCACCTTTCCTGTAAAAAAACTGGTTAAACATATGGTGAATTATATTTTCCGCCCATAAGTGCTGAGGAACTCCATGCAGGAACTGTAACTACATACGAGTAACTCAGTATCTCCAGAGATCTTCCATCGATTATGCTCAGTCAATGCAAAGTGAAAAGATTGTACTTGGTCGAACTCTGACGAATCTGAGTATCCATCCCACACCTTTATTAATTTGAAAAAAGAAATACGTTTCAGAGTATTTTCTAGCATGTAGCCGTACGCACTTTCAGAGCCAGTGAAGACGGAAGGGGCATTTTCTAACCGTGGTCTCTCCATTTTTCAAGTAATTCCTAATTAAAAAATTATTTATGGCCGGCCTGAACAATAGTGCAGTCTTAAACAACTTGGTGTAACTTATAGATGTTTAGTCATTGTGTGGCAGTTAGTTATATCACCAAACACTAAAGTTCAGTGACGTACTTTTTAAAATTCTTTCTGCAGTTCTATCTATCTTCTGCTGTATGCATCATTTGGTACTGTCTCCCTTTTCTTGAATCATTCAGTTACTTGATTTTTCATCTTCGACAGCGTGCAATACCGTTCAGTTTCCCTTAAATGAGATCGTGAATCAGGCATTTCCTGTCACGATGTTTCCAGCAGCTAGAAATTCTGATAAGTATTGATAAGTTCCGATTTTCAGTAAATTAGGTGCCACCACTCACTTAGCGAAAAGTACTCTTAATTTAGTACTGCACTTCTGCCCTGAGACTTGTGCCTTTAACAAGGTACGGTTACTTACAGAGATTGCAGTTTACGATTACTTTGTCTTGGAAACAACAAATTTATTACTATACGCAGTCCAGACATACTAATGTGATCACCGCCTATGTTCGACGTCAGCCTGCAACAGACACTAACAGACGGAAAATGGCAGCACTATCAATGGAGGGAGTGGGTGGGGGGGGGAGGGGGAGGGGACGCGGAAAACAATGTATTATTCGTTAGCGTAATGCAGAGACGGAGCGGTTTATTTGACTTCCAAAACAGCATGATCAGCGGTTTCCGGGCCATGGGTGGAAGCATTTCCGAAACGGCCAAGTTTGTAAACCGTTCGCATGCCGCCATTTTTAAAGCATACCGGGCGTGACGAACTGGCGCCCAGTTTAGCCAAGAGGCTACCAACAGTGTATCCTCAACGGCCGTTCAGCGAACGTTGCTGCTATGAGCCTCCACACAGGTTCCAGCTTCATGCACCAATGGTGACTGCTGTTCATTGGTGACGAAGGGTGGAATGTGCACACCAGTACCGCAACTGGACGTCCACTGAGTGGCGACAGGAGGCCTTTTTAAGATGAATCACGTTTTATGCTCCATCGAACAGAAAGCAACCACCTTACAATAATCGTCGAAGGACTCCAGCCGTTATGGTCTGGAGAACGTTTTCGTGGCATTCCGTGGGTGATGTCATTCTGTAAGGTACAACGGATCAGCACAAGCACATATCTCTCCTTGAGGATCGTGTCCACCCCTACATGCACTTTGTTTTCCCTTGGTACAATGCCTTCTACCAGCAGGACAATGTAATGTGTTAGACAGCTAGCAGCGTACAACCGTGGTTCAAAGAGCACCAGGATCAATTTACCATACTCCTCTGGCCAGAAAACTTCCCGGATTTAAATCCACTCGAGAATCTATGGGACCACGTCGATTGGGCTGTTTGCGCCATGGATGCTCAACCGAGAAGCGTAGTGCTGATGTCGACAGCACTGGAGTGGCATGGCTCCACATCCCTTTAAGTGCCTTGCAGAACCTCACTCTGACTCTGTCCCTGGACGTCTCGTAGTGGTCCGTGCTGCAAAATGCAGTTATTTAGGCTTCTGACAGATTGTCACATTAATTTAGCCGGACATTGTAGTAAGATTCTACACGAGAGTGCAATGACGTGTTTTTTTGTACTATTTTCTCCAGTTTTCTCGATCTTCTGCTAAAGGAATCATATGGTACAGTCCTTTTTCTTCAGTCACCGAGTAACTTGATAATTCCTCTTCCACAGCGTATAAGACCGCTCAGTTTCCTTTCAATGGCCGGCCGGTGTGGCCGTGCGGTTCTAGGCGCTTCAGTCTGGCGCCGCGTGACCGCTACGGTCGCAGGTTCAAATCCTGCCTCGGGCATGGATGTGTGTGATGTCCTTAGGTTAGTTAGGTTTAATTAGTTCTAAGTTCTAGGCGACTGATGACCTCAGAAGTTAAGTCGCATAGTGCTCAGAGCCATTTTTCCCTTCAATGAGCTCATGAATCAAGCATTACCTTCTTAGTATGTTCATAGCATCTATTCCAATTTTGATACGTTATGATTTGCTGTACATTAGCTGCTACCACTCAGTTGAATTTATTCGTATTTTGGTACTTTCCTTCTTCTTTCATACTAACCTTTCACGAGGTACTGTTATTTACAGGAATTACGATTTATGATTTCTTTTGTCTTGGTACTAAAATAAATTTATTCATATACTTGCGTGGTTGCTTGGCATGAGCAGTTACATTTATTCCAGTTATAACCCTTGAACTATGTGGTGAAAGAAATGGAAAACGGAAAATTTCTCGGTCCAGGAAAAATACCAATAGAGTTAGTGAAATGTGTGTCTCATTGCTATGGAAATGTTCGAGAAAGTTGTTTAACGCATGCATGTTGGAAGAAGGAGTGCCCAAGGAATGGAATGTGGCATATTAAGCCCCCATTTTATAGGAAAGATGCTAAGAATGTATGTCGAAATTGTCGTAGAGCGATTGTTACAAACTCTATTGGTAGGTTGTGTGGTTGGGTCCTAAAAGACAGGATAGAGGGGATGCTGATGGGCGTTGAAGAGCAAAGTGGGTTCTAGAAGGGGAGCTCTTGCAATTACAAATTTTTTCAGTGTTACAATTATTGAACTATATGAAATAAAATCGTCGTAACTGCTGAACAGTTTTGCATTAGGACGTTCGAACTGTACGGTCGACCGCGGGGCATGATGGGAACTACTATACGCTGTATGGTTTGGTTTAGCGACGAAGCCCATTTTCATTTGGATGAGAGTGTCAGTAAGCAAAATTGGCTCATTTATGGGACTAAGAGTCTGCATTTCGCGATTGAGAAGTCTCTTCACCCTCAATGGGTGACTGTGTGGTGTGCAATGTCCAGTCACGGAAGAATCGTGCAGTATTCCTTGATGCCACGGTGACTACCGAATGGTACGTGAAGGTTTTGGAAGATGATTTCATTCCCATTATTCAACGTGACCCTGATTTCGAGAATATGTGGTTTAGTAGTGCATTTTTGTGATTAAGAATCTGCAATTCGCGATCGAGAAGTCTGTTCACCCTCAACGGATGACTGTGTGATGAGCAGTGTTCAATCACGGGATAATCGTGCGGTATTCATTGATGCCACGGTGACTACCGAACGGTACGTGAGGGTTTTGGAAGATGATTTCATCCCCATTCTCCACAGTGGCCCTGATTTCTAGAAGATGTGGTTCATGCAAGAGAGTTCGACCCCATCGAAGCAGGAGAGTGATGTCCTGGAGGAGCTCTTTGCGGATCGCATTCTGGCTCTGGGATAGACAGAGGTCACTGACATGGGCCTCGATTGGCCGCCATATTTTCCGGATCTGAACATACGCGACTCCTTTTTGTGGGCTATATCAAAGACAAGGTGTACAGCAATAACCCCAAAACCACTGATGAGCTGAAAACAGCCATTCAGGAGGTCATCGACATCATCGATGTTCCGACACTTCGGTGGGTCTGTTATTCATCTACGACACGTCATCACCAATGATGGCAGGCATATCGAACATGTCATAACTTATATCCAAATATCTGTAGTGACGTTTACATGTTTAATAGAGTGTGTACACGCCGTATTTTGTAACTAATTTACTTTTTTTTTCTTGTAGTTCAATATTTGTCACCCTGCACTTTAAGATAACTAATGCAAAAAAGAATGGGAAGGAATGTGAGTAGTCGTTTACTGGTCATAGATCTCGAAAATTCCTGAGGGGAATTTGGCTTGAAAAGACATATGTTAGAAACGTAGGCAACCTACGTAAGTCTGCAGCGTGTGTTACCAAAGTGAGGGATAAAGTTTCCTCAAAGGATTTCAGAATTACAAAGGTATTAAAACAGGGATGCTGCTTATCTCCTACATTGTTTAAAATACACAACCGGGAAGACTCAGACCTGCGGAGTAGGAAATGTGCAGGAATGGATAATCACATGTCGTCGTACAGCAGGCAACGGAGATGTCTGAGGGAGCGTGGTGAAATTTTACACGCAATTGTAATGCATGTTTGAAGATTGGCAGTCTTCGTCATTAATAGCTGTTATTATCTAAAGTTGTTGCTGATGTAAGCCGTTCATGTGCATAAAAAAGTCTAGTATTCATTTCTGACCACATGTCCCCTTAAAATGCTCGGGTCAAAATTTGGTTTGTCAACAAATAATAATGCTAAGCAAACACTAGAGAAACATACACCTAAAAATGTAGTGACAATTGAAGAGCGTATTTTCAAGTAATGAAAATTTTCAGCGATCACAGATTTTAAATAGGTTACTTATTTTTCTGTCCCGAAGCTAACCTTTGGGCACATTGCTTTAATACAGAAATAATGAAGAGAAAAATGCTGGTTCTTAGTGTGTTGTAGAAAATGGCGTTTGTGTTTTCGAGCTATGTCACAAGATTTGTCTTTATACTGACATTAAAAATAAACATGATGTTTATCCATTTCATGTGCAAAATCTACTAAGATTTGCATAACCTCAGGTTGTCTTCAATTTGTTAAATTTCAGAAAAATCATACTATACTAAATATGCCCATAAGAAATGCATGAGTTGCTAAATTTTCTAGGATGAATACATTAATCATTTACCGTGGGAAGTATTCATGTGGACTGAAAACAAAAGCACTCAATAATTCACTTAAAAGTGGATTCACATCATACACCTTCCCGAAATCACCAAGCACGCATCAAAAGACAGCTCAACCCAATTTTACATTTCCTCCTCAAAGTGTTTCTACAAATTACGCCTATGCAGCCTATATCAGCTGATTACATCGTTTCCTCGTTTTGTCATTTTTCTGTACCCCAATGGCATCGTTAATGAAACTGTTGCGTTGATGCTTATTGTATTGATTTTAAAACGAAGCATATAATTTTGGTAGTCTTGTCACTGCAATTCCAAAGTCAGGCATCTTCCATCTCTGTGTTAGCAAGCCGGTGCAAGCTACCATTCATCAAAAATGGTTCAAATGGCTCTGAGCACTATGGGACTTAACATCTATGGTAATCAGTCCCCTAGAACTTAGAACTACTTAAACCTAACTAACCTAAGGACATCACACAACATCCAGTCATCACGAGGCAGAGAAAATCCCTGACCCCGCCGGGAATCGAACGCGGGAACCCGGGCGTGCGAAGCGAAAACGCTACCGCACGACCACGAGCTGCGGACGAACCAGTTATCATTAGTGCATCTCTCAAGGTCATTCTCATGGATTTTGTGTTATCTTTCTGCTACAGTGGGTCGGTATTTTCTATATTTCTTCTTTAAACGAGGCCATATTACACACTTTCCATAAACACTGCACAAAGCACCGACCTCATGTCTATCGGTCCAAAGAAACCAACAACAAAGCGTCAGATCTCTAGTATTTCTCTTGACTGCACGGAAAAGCGGCATTTTTGGAGACCGACATAGGAATGAGATTCTTTAATTTCGAAATAACATCGATTATTCTGTACCGTTGTAAACAGGAATAAATGCCGCTTCAAAAAGAAACAAGCAAGCAGGCAATGTTTCAGCATTACAAAATGAATATTGGTCTGAGATGTTGATGTACCGGTTTGAAGATAATCTGTGAATCACATATCTAGACATAACCCATTCCTTTGTATCACTCCATCCACCACTACTTCTGTAATCGTCGTCACTCTGACAGGATACACTTTGAAACCAAAAGGCAGTAAGAGAGGGTGAGAAAGCTTTGGATAAAGAAATTGGTGCTGTACGAAGTGTCTTCACGGTAGCCACAAGAAAACCGCAAAGCACGCAGGGGCACAGCCTCTTGGCGCACCTGCCGTTTACGACGCGTGGCTGCGGGCCAGACTGCTACATTACCAGGGGCTTCGATCACCGTCCCCACCAGAGACCGCTCGCCTCGCACCGGGCGGCCTATTTTTTTCCACATGTGCGAGGCGCAGGAGGCTGCCACCGGCAGCCTAGGAGGGCTGAAGAGTGCATCGTGATAGATCGCTGAGCTTATGAACTCGCGACTAACACAAAAGTCTTATTTTTCTCTTTGTCGCTCCCTATTCCCCCTCGCGATATTGTCATTAATTACTGCTAATATGTTTATCATACAGGTACAAACATAAGAAATCAGACTTTTGCGACCGAATGTTCATTCTATATTCGTTGCTAACTGAGGAAAACTTCACAAGCCAAAATGACTAGAAAGGAATTGTATTGAACGACCGACTTCGGCAGAGCTATACTACATCATCGGAGCTGCCGAAATCGGTCATCCAATCAAATTTTTTTTTAGCGATCTTGGCTTGTGAAGTTTCTATGGTTATCACATTACAGAGATCCCAAAGACTGGCCATATCAGTAATATATATTCTGTTTACAAGCAAACATGTTTCATCTACGAAAAACAGGCATCAGTGGTCTATAAAATGAAAGATAATGGTTTAACTATCCACATTTTGTTGTGGCAAAAGCAGTAAGGGTAGCCGGATGCCTGCAAAACACATTTATGACACCTGAGGGGAAAATAAACTTATATATATATATATATAACAATGGTGCTTCCCCTTTTGAAATCTGCAGTAGAAACTACAGCAGAAACGAAAAAGATCAAAAGTAACAGCAGTGGAAATGAAGGAACAAAGACAGATCAAAGGAGTAAGCATGCGGGGCACAAGTACAAAAATGTCAAAAACGGAGCGTTGTGGAATACAAAATATAAATAAATGAAGACAAGACAAAGAAATTGTAAGGATCGTGCAGAAAGGATGGATCCCACAAGACCAACTAAAATTTGTAAACATGGGCAACCGCATAGGGAATTACCACCCGGACGACCACACCATAGATGAGACAGCAGGTGGTCCTGTGCATCCATGGAATGTGGCAGACAAACGGGGGCAAACCAAGTTAGCACAAGAGGAAGGCATTTTGTTATGACACAAGTAATGTTTCCTGGTAGCACATTTATGTTACATTACTATTTACAATTGAATCGCGGATAAATAGTCTGATGTCACACAAAGCGCATTCAGTTGAAAGTCTTGAGGGTTTTGAACACTCTGTGTGCTTCCGGAGTGATCAGAACCGTCGGCCCACTCCTCCAGTTTTCTGTAAAATCCATCTGGACGTCCTGCTGTGTCGTTTTATAAAATATTCAAAATACTAAAGTAATTAAATAACCGACGTCTCGGTCGTGTGGCAGTAGCATTCCTTAGGTAGTACAGACAATCGGTTATTTTAGTATTTTAACATTTTAAATAATTTAAAAGATGACGCGACGGTACATCAGAAGGTTTTTAATGCTATTGACACCAGCAGCAGAAGCCTGTATAGTCTCCGTCCGAACAGGCCTCGGAAGATCCAACGGTATCGACCGACCGCCGTGTCATCCTCGGTCGATATATGTCACTGGATGCGGATATGGGTGAAGTCAGCACACCGCTCTCCCGGTTGTTGTTAGTTTTCATGACTGGGAAGCACATGTACCCCTTTGTGAATAATAGATTTCAGCTATCAGTCGTCCTTTTTAAATTTTTATTGGCAAATATAGATTTCAGCTAGAAACTAGCCATTCTCAATGTTTATCATTATCGATCAATGCATGTAATGCCTGTTGGTTGGACTTCATCCATAGTTCATTGAATTCAATGAACTTTGGATAAAGCCCGACCAACAGGCATTACATGCATTGATCGAGAATCATAGTAAAATTCGTATAGTTAGTTTATATCTGTAGGCAACGTAGCACACGTCATTGCCTTCATGTATCTTCGCCTTATTTATCATCGTGAGTATATTTCGATATTTCAAATACGAAAGGAAACGAATGACTCGGAAATACTTTCGAAGGTTTCCACCAACAAGTATTCAGATGTTCCTCGTGAGTTTACAAGTCTGGATGGTTGTTTGAAGGAATGTATTTATGGTTCTGGGGACGAATCCAGTGACACTGAAATTTTTAAACGTTCTTTCCGTGCGCTACACAGGATTGGAATAATAAAGAATTGTGAAGGTGGTTCGATATGCCCTCTGCCAGGCACTTAAATGTGATTTGCAGAGTATCCATGTAGATGTATATGTAGACTCTTCGATTCGTTTAGAATTTACAGTGCCCTGAATCCAGAGGAAAAAAAATATAAGCAGCTTCTCCTTTCGGTGGCGAAATACTGAATTAACGACGGTGATAATGAAGGTCCTCCAGACACAGAGATATGGCAGCCCATCCCCTAGTGGAACAGGAAGAATACCACGTGGAAATCCAGCTGGAAGACTGTCGAGTTGTAACGACAACTGTATCTATGATAATTTTTTCCTTTATGAATTTAGATAAGTTAATGTTGGCAGGGTTTGAACTTCTTTTTCGGCTCGTATAGTGATGTTAAAGAAACTGCGAGTAACTTTTGTAATGAATATTATTATTTATGTTAGATTTCAGAGAATGTGATAATCAAAAGAAAGTGTACTTAATGTTAAAAATATTGTAAAATGTGGAAATTGTAATTTAAACACTTGGTCCATACGTAGGTAATGCATTAGAATATGTGTAATAGAAAACCTGTGGTGAATACCCTACCTGTAGGGGAGCGGGAAAAGGTGGAGGCAGGCGAGCGCGGGAAAACGCACACTGGGCGCGGTTCGGCGCAACGGGCACAGCAGTCAGTCGGAGGCGAGAGTCAGTAAGAGTCGGAGTGGTAAATTGATCCGAGGAACAAGTACTGTACCGAGGAGGCTACCTAGGAAAAGTGGATTACATTGAGCCTCGGGTACACCGATTCCGACGACAACCTGGCATGGCTATATTCTGAGGCACAATATTGGAAAGATTACGACGCTAAGAAGATGGAAAGGGCCTATGTAGCGTGAGCCTTAGCCGCGCTTGTATGTGTGCCGTGCTGCCCGTAACCTCGCTGCCCGCCAACCGCCGCACCGACTTGCACAGGTCAAACCTTTATTTCATCTTTAGAAGTGTAAATGTGTGGACCAGTGTCGAAACTGTTTCTAATTGTGTGATAATGACGTGAATTTTACCAGCATTGCTTTAGCCATGACTTATCCTGATCACTGACCTAGACAGGATCCTTACCTCGTATTGTGCAACCCGAGTATCCTGAACTGAAAGTTTATAATTAGTGCAAATGAGAATTATCAGTAATCAAACTTTTGCTATAAAGAAATGCAACAGTTCTGTGAACTATTGCAAATGTTGGTAGAAGTATAAATAAACTGAAAGATAGTCTTTTGAATTGAGTTATCGATGCTATTTAATTAACTTGAGACAGAACTAATGACAGTTAAATTATTCAGAAGTAAAACAAAAGATTAGTTATCCATAGATTGATAATTTTGAGTGTTAATTTGCCTTCAGTACTTTACAGTTTCAGTATAACGACCATAACAGTTTCAGGGCCCCCCCCCCTCTCTTTTTCTTGTTCATTCTTTCAAACCTTGAAATGTGTTGATCAGATTTGAGCAGTAAAGCTAAATTCTATGTTAATCCTAAGTGTATTAGTGTTGTTTTCCAATTTTAATAGTGACATTGTATGTGGGCTTCAAAACTGGGTATCCTAGGGCAATCTATGCCCGATTTCAGTCTGATCAATATACAAAAATGCAATTTGTAGTAATCATTGATGTGTGGTGTTGTGTGAATTTGTCTCGTCCAAATTAGTACCAAGATAGAAAGCTTTAGTTCAGTGGATTTTTCCGGGTCCAAACTTTGCCATATAACGCATCATTACTACGCGTGACTATGTTTGTACATGTAACAACTTGTACAAGGAAAAACTCACTCATTGCCTAAGTAGGCTGGCGACCGAATTATTAATTAACGGTAGCATCTACTGTGTGTACTTCTTGTCCATGCGAACGCGCAATTATACTATACATTTGCTTGACGCATCACTGTAGTTATTTACTGATTACAAGTCCGATCTTGCTTCTATTAGGTACACGCGGTCAATTTATGTACTAAAATCCTTGTTTATAAGGTGAAGCCCGTGAACTTATTACAGTACAGGCTTTATACAGCTAACGTACGTCCGTTAAAGGGCGGTAGCGTTACACGTGGCTTCCCGGTGACAGGACATCCAGTTGTTGTCGATTACAAATTAACGTAAAGATCGAACAGTGGATGTTCAGTGGCACGAATAGCAATAAAGTTCAGTAAAATAAATTGCAGTGAGCGTCAAGTATAATAGTGTGGTGTAGTGGGCATTCAATATGGACAGGAACGTAGGCAAGGTAGATGCGCCAAGCGAAATGGAGAATGCGGCTGGCAGTAGCAGGAGTTTACGCGGCCAGATAACAGATGGCGTTAGCGGAAGACAATTAGCATACATACAGTACCATGAACACGTCAACGAACAGATTGAAATGTCGAGATCGTCTCGAACACAGAGGGACAAAACAGGAAGTAGAGGGTGACTTGGTAGATGATAGTGGGTACGTGAACGAATCCACTGACATGTTTGATTCACCACAGATAAAGAAAGAATCGAAAGAAACTTCTGAAGTAGGATTGGAACGCACAGATTCCGTAGAACAAAACAGTGTGAAAATTTTAAGTATGAACGACTTATTTGAACAATTAACCAAACAAATCGCAGGACAGAGTGAGCAGCTCAAAATACAGAACGAGCAGCTTAAAACACACGTTGACGAACAACTCAAAACACAAAATGAGCAACTTCAAAAACAAGTCGGCAATCAGGTTAATCAGCTTAAAACGCACGTTGACGAACAACTCAAAACACAAAATGAGCAGCTTAAAACACACGTGGATCGAATTGAAGCACAGGTTGAAGGACAGGGAATTAAAATTAGTAAACAAATAGAACAGGTAGAACAAAAAGTGGGTAATTTAAATTCTGTGGTAAATACTCTGAAACTTGAAGTTGATACCATTAACAAGAATATGGATACTATGCAGGGGGAAATTGTTAACATTAACAGTAGGTTCGATGTTGAAATTCTCAACATCCAAGAGAAAGTAGAGCCCCTGGTAGAAACAAAAGTAGACGAAAAAGTTTTCGGTCTCAAATCTGAGATCGTAAACGAATGTCAACACGGAATTTCACAGTTAAAAAGGGCAGTTTCAGACACTGAAAAAGATTTAGGCGAGAGAGTTACCGAATGTGAACAAAATTCTTCGAAAATTCAAGGCAAAATTTTTGACCTTGAGAATAAAATTAAAGATAGGCCTGGTGTTGTCTGTAATGGCACACCGATTACGAAGCTGTTAGAAGGCGAGGAACGCTTTGATCCCGCCAAGAAACACAACGGATGGCATCCGTTAGATTTCATCAAAAATTGCGAGAGAATATTTCCTGAACACTTGTCTAATCAGGAAAAAATAAACGTTGTAATTAGCGCCTTAGCAGGTGACGCTAAGCGCTGGGGAATTAATTTGGACACCGAACGAATGACGTTCGAAGAATTTAGGCAGAGATTTACGGAAGAATATTGGTCTGAACAAAAGCAGGATCATTTATGGCGGGAGTTCATCATGGCCAAACAGCATGATAACAGGGGCAGGAATTCTTTGAAAGATTTCTGCGAGCATTGGTACCGGAAATTGACGCATTTACGAGGCAGAAGATCAGATTCGGAAATTATCTGGGAGCTATATAAAAAGCTTCCGGAGGATTCAAAGAGGTATGTAGGAAGCAATCATCGTAGCTTCCAAGCATTTCTAGAAAGGGTTGAAAACGAAGACCATTGGCGCGAAAGTCGTGCCAATTATCAAAATTTTGGTCATCGTAATAATCGTAATAATGACGAACGAAATGACGGCGAAGGATTTCGCGTCAATATGTTACAAAGAGGTAGAGGAAGAGGAAATTATTCAGGTCGCGGTAGAGAGTATACCGCGCAACATAATAACGACGCGGGAAACTAATTTCCGCGAACGTTGCGGGCCAAACGGAAGCGGACAATACATACCGGCCCCGATTTGAAAAAAGATACCGGACCGACCGTAATGTAATGAGACAGGCTAGGGACAGGCACGGAACGCCGCGACGTGTTGTGGCGAAACAAGCGTCAGCTGCGAGCCAGAATGAGTCATTTTTGCCGCACAGAACGCTACATGTTAACAGGCGAGTGGAGCATCAGAGGGCAACGGCCCAGCCTAGCAGAACATCTGTTAGGAAAGAAGCCGCTGGAAATACGGCAGCAGTAGATACGAACATAGCCGTCAGGGCTAATGAAAACTGTACGAGTGATAATTCCGTGGCAAAGGAAACGATAAAGGAAACTGTGAATACACAGAGAGATGCGGTTAGCAGTGTTTGCAATGAGAGAAAAGGCGAGGATGAATTAGCAGAAGTAACTGATTGGTGTGTGCAGATCGATAATCTGTACAAGGGCCTAAAGCAATGTGAGTGGGAGGATTTTAAGATGTAGTATGAGGCAAAGAAATTAGTTAGTGGAAAAGGAGATAGTAGGGACGTCAATAAGGTGACGTGGCCCGAATTGGAAGAGGAGAGAATAAATAGCGCCGCGCAAAGTACGCGTGCCGCCAATAGGATGCAGATTAAGGGTAGGAAGGATTTGGAGGATGAAATCCTCAGCCTTGACGAAGAAATGACTTCTGCTAACAGTCCGCCAATAGTACAAACTGCTACCGAGAGGCACCGTGGAGAAGGGGCAGATGATTACATGAAAGTAATCAAAGTCCACGAGGATTATACCGAATATGAAATCACAGTGGATGTGAATAAAGCTGAGGATGAGGCCGTATTGCCTAAGGAGGAGGTTGAGTTAAAATCCAAGCCTGACGACAATACAGAGGAGGAACTTAGTGCCTGTCTCAGAAAAGCTTTTATGTTAGAACCTGAAAGCGATCCGGAATGGTCGGATTCCGACGATAGTTCGGATGATGAAAGATACGCAAATACAGACGAAAATGAATATACTAACTTTGCCTATTGTTCAAAAGTAGCGTACTTAAGTGAATCTGGTGATGAGAAAGAAAGTAGTGGTGATTCTAGTGAAGATGAATTTTCAGGTGTAAACGAAAGTGAATATACTTTTACTGAAAGAGGGTATGAGAAAATTAGTGACATTTTTCCAAAGAAAGATACAGAAAGTAGAACTGGGCCAAAACCGAATGAATTATTTAGTAATGTAAAACAGGGGCATAATTTGCAGGAACCTCCAGATGATTCTATACTGGGGCACGCCTTAATAAATGTTTTGAAGGAGTGTGAATTACAGGAACAGAAAGAACCACCTGATAAAATGATGGCAGAACAGGGAATGTTGTACCTTGCTAAAGACTTTGAAATTTCAAAACCTAAAAAGCCACCTGATGAAACGAAACGTTGGCAAGATTTGAATGTCTTAGTGAAAGATGTAGAAAATAAGAGGCCTAAAAAGCCACCAGACTTAAGTGACTGTTTTATGAACCCTAAAAGACTGCCTTGTTAATAAAGAGACTGGGGGCAGGATACTGTATTTATATATATTATTAGTGTTATGCATGACTTTATTACTACTGTATCTCAGTGTTACCTGAAAGTGAATTATTGTTTTCTTGATTTGGAGTCTGGGGCAGATTTATATCGGATTTTGAGAATGTCATGAATACATTACATCATGACACTACAGGATTTCCTCCGGAAGAAATTTTGTTAGGCAGAAGTAGTAAAAGTTTAATTGAAGCAAAACTAGAGTTTCCACCTTGTACAAGTTTGGGGTTGGATCAAAAGAAAGAATTGGTGATAAAAAGGGCAAAGCAAAAAGCTGAAGCTAGATCTAAAAGACACAATAAAAATTTAAAAGTTTCAAAATTTAAAATTGGAGATTATGTTCTTTTAAAAACCCACGAAAAGTCTAGTGAACTAAACCATGAAATTTCAAAATTTAAATATATTTATAATGGACCATATATAATACAGAATATTCCACACGACAATGCTTACTACCTGATCTACCCAAAATCCAAAAGACCTTTAGGTGTAAGAAATATTGTGGACCTGAAACTGTATGTTCCTAGAAATGAGTGAAATAAGAATAATCAGAAAACGACTGGCAATAAATGTGCTGTATCTTATGCTGAACCCAAGTTATTCTAAAAGTAACTAATCTTTGTAAATGTCTGTATACCCTTGAAAGTGTGCTAATGTAGTTATGTAAGTTTCAGATTACCACTTGTACCGTAACTGTAAAAATGTATGGAGAAAGGATAAAGGCTATAAGCCAGATAAAAGATGGGCCTGTCAAAAAGGAAAATAGGCAGTGTATGAACCATGATATGAAGGACTGCCAAATGCCAATGAGGGCAGATAAATAGTCGATGGAAAATAGTAAATGTGATCCAGGAGATGTGACAATATGAAGTGAAAAGGACTGCCCAAATCCGCATAATAGGCAGCAAATAGGTGTATTTAAATTTTTTCAATATGTGTGTGTGTACTTTGTTTAGCAAGTAAGGAAATGGACTGCTATTCAAAACAAGCAGCGACAAATTATTTTATAGTGTGTACAAAATATGCAATTGTTTTGTAATTAAATGTTTGTATTCCATAGTTTTAAATTATTTCTTTGATAAATTTAGGAAAAATAATTAAATTACTATTTTAGTAATGTTATGATGATAAGTTGGACTGTGCAAAAGGCACTTGAGTAAATGACAAGTAAATGTTTTTGGAATGTAAAAAAAAAAAAAAATATAGACCTATATAATGTGAGTGAAAGGAAGTAGGTGGTATAAAATTTTGGACATTTACGTAAAAGGATTCAGAACAACTGTATAAATGTAATATTTAGTGTTCCCATTAAATTTACACGTTGTGAAAATTACTGGAAACAGGGGCATGTGTAACGACAACTGTATCTATGATAATTTTTTCCTTTATGAATTTAGATAAGTTAATGTTGGCAGGGTTTGAACTTCTTTTTCGGCTCGTATAGTGATGTTAAAGAAACTGCGAGTAACTTTTGTAATGAATATTATTATTTATGTTAGATTTCAGAGAATGTGATAATCAAAAGAAAGTGTACTTAATGTTAAAAATATTGTAAAATGTGGAAATTGTAATTTAAACACTTGGTCCATACGTAGGTAATGCATTAGAATATGTGTAATAGAAAACCTGTGGTGAATACCCTACCTGTAGGGGAGCGGGAAAAGGTGGAGGCAGGCGAGCGCGGGAAAACGCACACTGGGCGCGGTTCGGCGCAACGGGCACAGCAGTCAGTCGGAGGCGAGAGTCAGTAAGAGTCGGAGTGGTAAATTGATCCGAGGAACAAGTACTGTACCGAGGAGGCTACCTAGGAAAAGTGGATTACATTGAGCCTCGGGTACACCGATTCCGACGACAACCTGGCATGGCTATATTCTGAGGCACAATATTGGAAAGATTACGACGCTAAGAAGATGGAAAGGGCCTATGTAGCGTGAGCCTTAGCCGCGCTTGTATGTGTGCCGTGCTGCCCGTAACCTCGCTGCCCGCCAACCGCCGCACCGACTTGCACAGGTCAAACCTTTATTTCATCTTTAGAAGTGTAAATGTGTGGACCAGTGTCGAAACTGTTTCTAATTGTGTAATAATGACGTGAATTTTACCAGCATTGCTTTAGCCATGACTTATCCTGATCACTGACCTAGACAGGATCCTTACCTCGTATTGTGCAACCCGAGTATCCTGAACTGAAAGTTTATAATTAGTGCAAATGAGAATTATCAGTAATCAAACTTTTGCTATAAAGAAATGCAACAGTTCTGTGAACTATTGCAAATGTTGGTAGAAGTATAAATAAACTGAAAGATAGTCTTTTGAATTGAGTTATCGATGCTATTTAATTAACTTGAGACAGAACTAATGACAGTTAAATTATTCAGAAGTAAAACAAAAGATTAGTTATCCATAGATTGATAATTTTGAGTGTTAATTTGCCTTCAGTACTTTACAGTTTCAGTATAACGACCATAACAGTTTCAGGGCCCCCCCCCCCTCTCTTTTTCTTGTTCATTCTTTCAAACCTTGAAATGTGTTGATCAGATTTGAGCAGTAAAGCTAAATTCTATGTTAATCCTAAGTGTATTAGTGTTGTTTTCCAATTTTAATAGTGACATTGTATGTGGGCTTCAAAACTGGGTATCCTAGGGCAATCTATGCCCGATTTCAGTCTGATCAATATACAAAAATGCAATTTGTAGTAATCATTGATGTGTGGTGTTGTGTGAATTTGTCTCGTCCAAATTAGTACCAAGATAGAAAGCTTTAGTTCAGTGGATTTTTCCGGGTCCAAACTTTGCCATATAACGCATCATTACTACGCGTGACTATGTTTGTACATGTAACAACTTGTACAAGGAAAAACTCACTCATTGCCTAAGTAGGCTGGCGACCGAATTATTAATTAACGGTAGCATCTACTGTGTGTACTTCTTGTCCATGCGAACGCGCAATTATACTATACATTTGCTTGACGCATCACTGTAGTTATTTACTGATTACAAGTCCGATCTTGCTTCTATTAGGTACACGCGGTCAATTTATGTACTAAAATCCTTGTTTATAAGGTGAAGCCCGTGAACTTATTACAGTACAGGCTTTATACAGCTAACGTACGTCCGTTAAAGGGCGGTAGCGTTACAGAGTGACATGAAGCAGCATGAACCTGTGTATTTCAAACAATAGAAACAAATTTTCTGCCCGAGCCAGCAGTGCTTGCGCTGCCCACGGGAAAAGAAGTGAAACAAGGTATTTTGTACGGTTCCGATTCTTACAGAGACATGTTTTATGCAGTACCACACATTAAGAAAATATTAGGTACATCTGTGTATCTGTAGACTTTAATCTACGTGAATATGAAATAATAGTAACTGTAAATGTTAAAGTGTCCTCGATTAATTAAACAGAACGGCTCAGTGACAATATTTTCACAATCCTTGTGCAACGCAGTGCTACCTCTATGCTAACGGTAGTAAATTTTATAACGAAGAAGCAGATCAAGAAATGGACACTGCAGATACAGGGTATTCTTTCTTTATGTGATGTAATGCATTTATTGCTGTCCACGGTAATATGGTGGATTATGACGATAATTTTTATATGTAGTTTATAACGATTATACAGGGGCTGTTCGGAAAGTAAGGTCCGATCGGGCCCGAAATGTAAACCACAGTGAAAATCCGATGAAGCTTTGCATAGATGTGCCGGGCAGTGTCTCTAATATGGCCATCAACCACTTCACGTTGTTTTTTTCAGTTCTCAGCGGATAGTGAGCACGTAAAGATGCGGAGAACAATAGTCTTCCGCCAAGTATGAGAACTTTATGAGAGATTTCGCCTGACGACACGCAGCCCACATAACATAAATCTCATGCGTTTCCTTCTTCAAGACAATTCTTGGTCGCACCTGCAGGGGCAGTGAAGATGTTCCAGCAGCGTTTTCGGCGGGAAGTGTTTGATAACCCGCAGCATAGCGTGTAACTGGCTCTCGTTGAGTTACATCTCTGCTCGTATGAATAGCTGGCTACGAAGACAATATTTCCGCACAGACAACGAGCTGTAGACCGGCGCAGAGAATTGGCGGAAAGCACAGGCGGCTGGATTCTGTGACGAGGGTATTGGAAACCTGGTGCAATGCTATGACGTATGTCGAAGTCGGAGAAGCGACTAGTAAAGAAGTGACCGTTAAGTATGTCTAACTGTTGCAAATAAAACATTTTTTTTATTTTCGGAATGGTTTCTATTTCGCGACCGATCGGTCCTTACTTTCCGAATAGCCTTCGTAGTTTATAAAAAGTGGTACTTTTCCGAATGCATATAAAATTATTGTTTCATGATGTGGAGAAATATTTTATGTTCAAAGACTGACAGTGTAAAACAGAAGCTGTGCAAAGTTGATGTGAGAGAAATTTGTTTACAGTTACGTGCAAAGACAAAACATATATCAGAAATATAACGTTTTGTAGTCAAAAGGCCGTACCGAAAGGAGATTAGAGGACCTGCAAGACAGTTAATTAGTGCTCTCTACACACAAATCAGGCAATACCCGACCGCTGTGGTAAGTTGGAGCAAAAATATCTGCTCCTTAATGTGTTAAGAATTGTATCCCTATAGATACGGTGAGTTCTCTCCTATTGCTCTTTGCCCTAATGATACACATAATCTTATCGATGTGTGCAAACAGTTCCCAGTCCACGCTATATCCACGAAGTCACATGTAAATATTAAAGAGTCAGAATAAGGTGTAACTAAGAATTGTCTACGGCTAGTTGCGTACGATTACCAACGCGCCAGCTCACACGAGAAAGGTTAAAAATGATACATTCTTCAACAAAAAACGATCTTGCATGTGCGACCATCGCCTCTCAATGTACCCAGCGAAGTCTTGAAAGACGCTACGGAAGCATAAATTTTTATCTCTGCTATTTGACGCCAGTCCGAGAGGGAAACTTTATTCCCTAGTTAAGTATGCCGAAGATCGCTTCTCAATTAAGTAGCTCAGAGCCAACTTCTATACCGCATTGGATGCTCTGGAAACGCAATAACCGGCACCGCACTGCAGTATAGGATTCAAATTTCCTGTTCGCCATCTTATTATAACGCTTGATTCGTCTCGCTTAATACCCGTCGCTGAGGAGGCACTTCTACTTCCACTCCCGAAGCTTTCCGAAAGGTAGCGCTTCGTGACAAGGAACTCTGGTACTTCTGTTCAACGTAACAAAATAAATACGCCCCAAGGAAGTAACACTTTCCTTCGGATTTTTTCCGCCTTCTGGAAAGACGTTTTAAACTCCCACTTCCTGCACAGACGTTTAGTTCGATAGCGGCGAAAATGTACAGAACAGAATAATACATACAATCGGACAGTGGATCGTTCGATGCTATTATTCTTCGCGAGGCGTCCTCTAATAGTGTTGTGTTTCTTTTACCTTTATATACTTTTTAGTAGATATTATATTATACAGCCATCCTTGCTACACATTGTGCACAAACCGCATATCTTGTATCGCAAAACACAAACTTTAATGGTACAAATCGTTTGTTCCTTCCCAAACATGACATTTTCATTAAAAATATTAATTGCACTGAAACCACAGCGATTCGTGATGGTCCCCTGGAAATAGCAAAAGGCGGGACATGGTTCGTAACATGCTGTGTGATCACCAAGGACGGCAATGCATGCTCTGCAAAGTGTTCCCATGCTGGCCACAAAGTTTGTGGTAAGTCCTCACGGTAGGGCGTCCCTTTCATCCACCAGCGCTGTTGACATCTGCTGGATGGTCGCTGGTACATCTGGACATGCACCAATTCATCTCTCCAACGCATCCCATTAATGCTCGATGGTATTTAAGTCGGAGGAACGGGAAGGCAAATCCATTTGCCGAACATCCTCTCGCTTCAAGAGCTCCTCCACCTCTGTTGTTCGATGCGGTCGCGCATTGTCATCTATAAACATGAAGTCAGGACCGAATTCACCCCTGAAAAGACGCACTTTCAGTACTAGAATAACGTTGACCGGTGAGCTTACGTGTTCAAAGATTTGGAGATCAATACGCCCATTCGACGTGCTGCTTCCTTACACCATAACACCTGTACCACAAATACAGTCATGTTCGACAATGCTGGACGCACCCTCATATAGCGAGAGGTAGGAACACGTAATGCACTCAGGAATATTGTCGAACATGTTCGTTTTGGCTGTCCAGGTGTTATCTTGTGGAGGGGGATAATGTTGCATTGGCTTCACTGATATAGAAACCTTTCAAAACGGTACACTCGAATATTAAAGTCATAGTGACACTTTACTCCTTCCCCATGTACACCTTTTTTCGGGATTGTAACCCGAAATACAAAATAGCTAAATTACATATGAGTGCGAGCCTGTAATGTAAAAGTGGAGGAGCGAAACAGATCTACCGTCACCAGTTCAAGAAGGACATGCAGTATTTTGAATAAAGTGACTCTTCATGGTTTACCTTTACACAGGAAACTACTTGTTCTTCACTTTCTAATAAGCAATTACGGAAAAATTGCAGATTAAAAATACTTCTGTACACAGGTTAAATATATATCTGCGTCTTAAAAGAATGAATCACCGCATCCTAATAACAGATACTTTCTGAAGATAAAGATTCATACCAAATTACTATTATCATTCATGTGCAATTCTGAAATGACACAAAAGAACAGAAATCATACCTAACGCTACGCTAAAGTTCCATACAGGATTTGGGAAAAATAACCAATCCCAGGTAGTATGCATTAGGTAATTCACTGTCCGCAAACACCGAGCGAGGTGGCGCATTGGCTAGCACACTGGACTCGCAGTCGGGAGGAGGACGGTTCAATCCCGCGTCCGGCCATCCTGATTTAGCTTTTCTGTGATTCACCTAAATCGTTCGAGGCAAATGCCGGGATGGTTCCTTTGAAAGGGCACGGCCGACTTCCCTCCTCGTCCTTCCCTAATCCTATGAGACCGATGACCTCGTTGTCTAGCCTCAACTCCCAAACAACCAAACCCAACCAACTGTCCGCAAAACAACTGTGTTAATCAAGTTTACTGAATTCAAAGGCTGGCCTGAACACTAAATTACAAAATCAATACTTTCCCTGGAAGTGATGAAGTTCGCCGTTGTGTATGCCACATACTGTGACGCCACTGGCAGAGGGTGACACGGCAGTCGACCAGTCCCGTTAGGTCCTTCAGGGTTGGAAAGCGGAGCTTTGCATTGATCGCTTTTTGATTCCTACAAACGGAACAGCAACATCCCAATTTACACCATAAAATTCATATGGCTCTAAGCACTATGAGACTTAACATCTGACACTATGAGACTTAACAAAAAAATTGGCTCTGAGCACTATGGGACTCAACTGCTGAGGTCATTAGTCCCCTAGAACTTAGAACTAGTTAAACCTAACTAACCTAAGGACACCACACACATCCATGCCCGAGGCAGGATTCGAACCTGCGACCGTAGCGGTCTCGCGGTTCCAGACTGCAGCGCCAGAACCGCGCGGCCACTTCGGCCGGCTGAGACTTAACATCTGAAGTCATTAGTCTAGGGGTAGACTTAGAACTACTGAATTCTAACTAACCTAAGGACATCACAAAACATCCATGCCCGAGGCAGGATTCGAACCTGCGACCGTAGCAGCAGTGCGGACCCGGACTGAAGCGTGTAGAACCGCTCGGTCACAGCAGCCGGCTTTACACCATAAAACTGCATAATAGTCTACATAACTTCAAGAAAATACAAAATAGCTTATTTCACATACAAAAGTTATCAGAATGAAAAGCATTCGGGATACATCGATAAAAATATTAGTTATGAATTAGTGTTTATTACAGATGAAAAGTCGGAGTAATTTAGAAGGGTGTTGACGATACGTGTGTGATGAAAATCAAAACACGTAGAGGAATTTCACCTGAGTGATGCTACAATATGAAAGTATGGCTACCATGGCAGAAAGCCTCGCTTAACACTTGAAAACCTTAATGACGAAGCTCGCACGTCGATATATGTACCGGAAATGTAGACCGAAATACAGACAGTCGACAGACTTCTATTCATACAGTATATGTCTTTCACATTCTTTATGTGATAGGCTGAACCATTATGAATTCGTTAAAAATTTTAAATAACCATTTAGTTCCACGCTTCGGTATACTACAATTGCAAAAAACTGTACGCGTAAAATCTTTTAAAATTTGTACCTTTTTCTTATTCCGCTCCATAGTTAGGAATAACTTGTATTGTACTGTACTGTATTGTATCGTATGTTAACTGGGGGCCTAGAAACGACGGAGAGGCTCCGTCCCCGCCGCAGCCGCAGTGGTCCACTTCACCCCTCCGCCGACGCACATCGAACCACTCTTTCACGGTTATTGTGCGGTTAGGCCCCCGGTGGATCCCCCACCCCCTCCCCCCTCCCCCCAGGGAACGTCTCACACCATCGAGTGTAATCCCTACGTTTGCGTGGTACAGTAATGGTAGTGTACGCGTACGTGGAGAACTTGTTTGCGCAGCAATCGCCGACGTAGTGTAGCTGAGGCTGAATAAGGGGAAACAGCCCGCATTCGATAGGAATAACTTACATTTACATCTACATCCATACTCCGCAAGCCACCTGACCGTGTGTGTGGCGGAGGGTACCTTGAGTACCTCTATCGGTTCTCCCTTCTATTCCAGTCTCGTATTGTTCGTTGAAAGAAAGATTGTCGGTATGCCTCTGTGTGGGCTCTAATCTCTCTGATTTTATCCTCATGGTCTCTTCGCGAGATATACGCAGGAGGGAGCAATATACTGCTTGACTCTTCGGTGAAGGTATGTTCTCGAAACTTGAACAAAAGCCCGTATCGAGCTACTGAGCGTCTCTCCTGCAGTCTTCCACTGGAGTTTATCAATCAACTCCGTAACGCTTTCGCGATTACTAAATGATCCTGTAACGAAGCGCGCTGCTCTCCGTTGGATCTTCTCTATCTCTTCTATCAACCCTATCTGGTAAGTATCCCACACTGCTGAGCAGTATTCAAGCAGCGGGCGAACAAGCGTACTGTAACCTACTTCCTTTGTTTTCGGATTGCATTTCCTTAGGATTCTTCCAATGAATCTCAGTCTGGCATCTGCTTTACCAACGATCAACTTTATATGATCATTCCATTTTAAATCACTCCTAATGCGTACTCCCAGATAATTTATGGCATTAACTGCTTCCAGTTGCTGACCTGCTATATTGAAGCTAAATGATAAGGGATCTTTCTTTCTATGTATTCGCAGCACATTACACTTGTCTACATTAATACTTTATTCTACATAGAATAAAGTAAAATGCCTTCCTCGTAGATTAATATTTAACTAAATTATAATTTCATCTTAGTTACGGTATAGAAGTTACTAATAAAGAGACTGATTTACTGAGAGTACTGACTTACTGAGAGTACTGACTGACTTACTGAGAGTACTGATTTACTTACTGAGAGTACGACAACTTTCATATTTAGTTGTTTTATAAGCTCACGAAAAAAGTTTTTGTAGATGCGCGAATTAGATGTGGATGCGGAAGTGTGGCTGATCAATAACTCGTAGTAAAAGGATACCAACAGCTGTAATTCTTCCCAAAAATTTTATTGTTTAAGTAACCAGTTTCGACGCGTCATCTTCATTGCCCCATGCGAAAAACAAATCGACACATCCAAACAGTGGCTCACGTAGACCAGCTGCTGTTATATTGTTGTTGTCGTGCGTTTGGAGTGTAGACGTCAAATAAAGAGAAGTCCACAGTATCCAGTTCAGTGTACGAGGGCCATTTAATAAGCCATGGTAACTTCGGTATATCTTACGATAATGCGACATGGGATTTCCACGTTGTGCGTTGAACCAGTAAGGCAGCGTGTATATGGATGCCAACATAAAACAAGTTTCCGGTACAGTAGATCGCGGCAGAGTATGAAATGAAACACAAGCACTGAAATTCTGTGTAAATTTATTGTTGACGAGTTAAAATGGAATAAAATCGAACCAGAACCGACTATTGTCCTTCAAAATAGTCCCCCAGTGGATCCAGAACAGCGTTGCCAACGATGTACAAGGCATTGTATGCCAGTGGCACTGCCATCAGTGTGTACCACCTGTAGTGCGAAGTGCCTATAACGAAATGGTTTCTTCAATTGTGGAGTTAGGTCTAAGTAATGGGCTGGGATGTGGTGAGTAGGGTGGGTGCGGGAGGGCTTCTCAGCCCCACCGTTGTACACAGTTCTTGATGTCATCTGCACTGTGGGGTGTAGCGTTATCATGGAGTATAGCTCCATTATGCAGGTGTGCCGAACGTTTTTGCCCTCACCCACAGCTGCTCGTAGTTCCGCATGACACAAAGCAGCATTTCTGCCACCGAGAAAGGCAATTTTCACATATGCTCGCTGTTTCACACTGCCTGCATGCATCTACACTGAAGAGCCAAAGAAACTGGTACAACTGCCTTCATATCGCGTAGGTTCCCCGCGAGGACGCAGAAGTGCCGCAATACGACATGGCATGGAGTCGAATAATGTATGAAGTAGGCTTGGAGAGAACTGATACTATGGATTCTGCATGGCTGTCTATAAAACCATAAGAGTGCGACGGGGTGGAGATCTCTTCTGAACAGCACGTTGCAAGGCATCCCAAACGTGCTCAATAATGTTCTTGTCTGGAGAGTTTGGTGGCCAGCGGAAGTGTAACCCTTTAGTGACCAGTGGGAACTATAGTTCCCACTTACTTGTTTTCGCTGTAAGTTCATTGGTAATCCGTGTTCCCACTTCTAACATGTGGTACCATCTCTGTTAGAGTGTGCTAACTATGTGTAGATAGTCAACGGTTAGGCGAAAGCTGTTGTATTTCTACCTTGTGAGTCAATGCCGGAAGCGCAGTTCCCGCGTGAAAACGAGCCACTGTTTCGACCGCGACAGCGTATTTTGGATAGTGTGCTTTCCTTTTGCGTGTGAAGTGACTTGTGTTGTATTTATCTACTTTTATATTTATGAGGGAGATAGTATTCGTGTATGTTTGCTGGATTTGACTGAAAATTACATAAATATTACAAGGTAAGTTTGTGGAAGCAGAAGTGAAGTATTCTGCCCATTGGCTGTGGCAGAGTATAATAAAATAATGGGAGGAGTGGATAGATTTGATCAGCTTCGTGAACGGTATGCTGTAGGCCGTCGTTCATGGAAGTGGTGGCACAAACTGTTTTTCTTTCTTGTAGATTTGGCAGTTGTCAATTCCTACGTTACGTGGAAGCTACAGAAGACAGAAGCAGACTAGCTAACATTTGGATTTCACTTGGCAAGCCAGCTTATCTCTGGCTTCTCAAGTCGTAAGAGAAGAGGAAGGCCTGTTCATTTTCAAACACCAAAAAGAGGTGTGTCTGGTGTACCAGATGAAGTTTGTCTGGAGAAAGTTGGAACTCATTTCCCTACAAAAGGTACAACAAACAGAAGATGCCGCCAATGTAGTACCAAGAACAAAGAAAAGAAAACAAAAATAATGTTAGCAACTGTCGTCACCTTTGTGTGTAGCACCATGCTTCTCTAAGTTCCATAGTACCCATAGTACATCACCTTAGTGAACTCCAAGGACAATATGAACTAATACAAATATAAATGTAATGTTTAACATGTTTTTGTGCTAAAAAATAAAGGAAATACATATTTTTAAATTAGCAAGTGAAGTTATTCCAGAGTTCGGTGGCAACAGTAGTTCCCACTAATTTTTTTATACTCGTAGGCTAAACTCTCACTTTCAAGATTGTAACTAAGATTTTATGAACGGTTTCTTAGCCCAATATAGTGTTCATAAAAAGTCTACAATTTCCGGAAATAATTTGGTCACTAAAGGGTTAAACTCAGAAGTGTGTTCCTGGAGCCACTCTGTAGTAATTCTGGATGTGTGGGGTGTCGCATTGTCCCGCTGAATTTACCCACGTTCGTCGGAATGCGCAGTGGAGATCAATGGATGAAGGTGATCAGACGGGATGCTTACATACGTGTCACCTGTCAGAGTCGTATCTAGACGTATCTGGAGTGCCACATCACTCCGACTGCACACACCCCACGCAGTTACAGAGCCTCCAGCATGTTGAACAATCTCCTGCTGACATGCAATTTCCATGGATTCTTGAGGATTTCTCCATGCCCGTACCAGGCAACATGTTTCCAGTAATCAACAGTCCAACGTCGATGTTGACGGGCCCAGGTGAGGCCCAAATCTTTGTGTTGTGCAGTCACCAAGGGTACACAAATGGACCATCGGCTCTAAAAGCCCATATCGATGATGTTTCGTTGAATGGTTCGCACGCTGACAGTTGTTGCTGGACCAGCAATGTAACTGTAGCAATTTGCGGAGGGATTGCACTTCTGTCACGTTGAACGATTCTCTTCAGTCATCGTTGGTCCCGTTCTTGCAGGATCTTTTTCCAGCCGCAGCGAAGTCGGAGACTTGATGTTTTACCGGATTCCTGATATTGACGGTACACCCGTGAAATGGTCGTACGCGAAAATCCCCACTTCATCGCTACCTCGGAGATGCGGTGTCCCATCGCTCGTGCGACGGCTATAACACCACGTTCAAACTCACTTAAATCTTGATAACCTGCCATTGTAGCAGCAGTTAACAGATCTAACAACTGCGCCACACTTATCATATATAGGCGTTACCGACCGCAGCGCCGTATTCTGCCTGTTTACATATCTGTGTAT
The DNA here is from genome assembly GCF_023898315.1 of Schistocerca nitens. Classification (NCBI taxonomy): domain Eukaryota; kingdom Metazoa; phylum Arthropoda; class Insecta; order Orthoptera; family Acrididae; genus Schistocerca; species Schistocerca nitens. The sequence continues at coordinate 179,816,920 of NC_064622.1, read as the reverse complement.
TTGAATTTGCATCCCTATACCAATTTTATTTGGTGTTTCAGTGTAGTAGCATGGCCGAGCTTACACAGAATTTTTCAAGCGCTGGTACCGAGCCATCTTGGATGCAGTCGCAATGTGTCGGTTGATTTCGGTACTGTTTGCCGCTGGCGTTCGAGTGTATTTACTGCGATTACAATGACGCCACATTTTCACATGCTATACCATAGTTGTCACGACTTGTGGCAAGACCCTTGTATGTGGTATTTGTTTTATGTGTGCCAGTGCTGCCATGTCTCCATTCGCTTTACGCATAGGAGCCTGAAGATAACGTCAACGAAGCGTCGAGTCTAGTTGCTTAAATAATAAATTTTTTAGGAAAAATTACTGTTGTTGCTATCCTTTTTCTAGGCGGAAATAGTAATCACCGTCTTAAAAGGACGTACTGTCAGTTTGGAGCGCTGTAGGTGATGAAAAACTGGTACCAGGCGGTCACGTGACCCTCTGCTGCTGACTTACGTTACGGCAGCATGATCCAATATAGTGTGGAATGAGCGAAATAAGATGGATCGACTTGGAGACGTGACGGAATGGCGCGGAGGATATATGAACGAAGCTGCCCGATTTGTTGATGTATCAATACAAAGTGCCCAACGTGTCTACGAGTAATGGTGTAGCACTCGCAGTCACGTAACGTGGCGTAACAACAGCGGCCGTGAAAAAGATCCTAAGTGACAGGAGTCACAGACGAGTGACACGCCATATCAAAGAAGAACGGGTTCAATCCTGACAGAATTTTCTGCTGTCAGTGAATGCAAGTTAATCTCAACCAGTTTCGTAACAGACACTGAAGGGAATCGGCTGCCACGGTTGTTTTCTGAGTCGGGTATCTTGCTCTCAGTGCCTTATGAAGCTGTACCTCTTCAATAAGCTGAACAACACGGTATCTGAAGAGATATTGACTGGAGGCGTATAGTGGGGTCCGAAGATCGCAGTTTGCTTCTTTTCAAATGATGCAAGGTGCCGAAAGCACCCACTGCCCATAGTGACGTTCACTATGCATTACGTACTTACTGGTCAGCACTACAGTCCTTGTAGAACTTTGGTCTCCTTTGTCGCCTACCTCCACTCTTCTCTGTCCATCGCTTTCCTTCTCCAGTCCCCCACTCCCATTGCTCGGAGGAACTCCTGCACATCTTCCACCCACCCCTTCCTGGGTCGTATCTTCACCCTTCGATGTTTCCTAGAAACACTTAACACTTCGAGTTTTTGGCATGCTCTGTGCATGTCCAGTCCATCTTATTCATCTTTGCTTGATTTTCAGCACGATATTGATGTGGCCAAGAAGTGTCTAGTTCTGCGTTTGTCCTTATTCTTCCTCTCTCACCACCCTAAATATCTTTGACAAAATCTTTCTTATTCAGTGGGCAGATTATTCTCATGTTCCAGTCTTTTGGCATTTCTTCCTTTATCCACATTTCCTTTATTAATTCATTAACAGCCGCCTTCATCCTCTTTCCTCCAAATTTCAATAATTCGGCATCTAAGTCGTCTTCTCGCGTTGCATTACTGTTCATTGAGTTTTCAATTGCAATCATCACTTCCTCTAAGTCTGATTCTAATTCCAATTCGAAACTCAGTTCCTCTACCTAACTCAAGGTTTCCTCTCTGTTCCCTCTCCTCCTTTCCGTGAAATAATTCGGAAAAGTACTCTTTCCATCTTCCCGAAGCTTTGCTTTTATCTCCAAGTAGGTTTCCATATTTAGCCTTAAATAAATCTGCTCTCCGTTGGAATCCGTTCTTCATTTCTACAGATCTTTCACAGAATTTTAGTACCTCATTATTACCTCTCATTTCATGCAATTGTTCTATCTTCATCTTTTCATACCGTTTTTTCTTCAACCTAGAAAACCTGTCCGCTCTTTTTCTCTTCTCTCTATAGGCTTCCGCCGCTAGTCTTGTTTCGCTTGCAACGTTCTTAGTCTCTTTACCACGCATTACATGGAGGGTGTAATTCAGGCTCAAGACAGTTTGTGATGTTTTGGAGCCGGCCGTGGTGGCCGAGCGGTTCTAGGCGCTACAGTCTGGAACCGCGCGACCGCTACGGTCGCAGGTTCGAATCCTGCCTCGGGCATGGATGTGTGCGATGTCCTTAGGTTAGTTAGGTTTAAGTAGTTGCAAGTTCTAGGGGACTGATGACCTCAAAAGTTAAGTCCCATAGTGCTCAGAGCCATTTGAACCATTTGATGTTTTGGAAACGTTTTTCGGATATAGTCCCGGACCCACTCATTCAGGGTACCGTGACGACTATTTTGTAAATACTCTCCTCTTCCAAGATGACAACACACGTTTCCACAGAGTTGTACGCATACATTTTTGGTTTGACGAACACTCAGCAACCCTACTGCACCTCTAGTGGCTCACTAATTCATCCTATGTTAATTCCACGAGAAATGTCAGGGATAGTTTGGAACATCAGGTGAAACAGCAGCCTACGTCCCTATAATTTAATAGGTTTTCGGAACGAGTGGCTTCAGATGAGTATGACGTACCTGTAGAAACTTGTGGACTCTCTTCCTAATTGGACTCATGTCAGTATCAAGGCTAGAATCTGTGTTACACGGTATTAGCGTGATTAATATTTTGTTGAGTGTGCCTGTATTGTGTGCGTCTTCAACAGATTCAACACCAGAGTCGCACTGGGAATTATTACTCTCACAAAAGACTCCAAACTTACCATATTGACGTTAGCCTTGCTACAGAATCGCAGGTGTTTTTTTTTTTTTTTTTTTTTTTTTTTTTACTTTCATGGTCAACAAAGTAAATGGAGAATACAGAAAAATGGATTTTCCCAAGGGTGCGTGCTGACTCCATTACTATTCCATATTCACACTGATGACCAACCGCTTCCCAACAACACAAGACGTTTTATCTAACCAGACGACTTTGCTCTAGCTTGCAAGGGAGCAACCTTTGAAGAGGTAGAATTTATCCTCGATAGCACTCTGAAGGAACTGTGCGTTTCACTTCGGGAAGAAAGAGAGTTCAAGGAAGTTACATCTACTAGAATGGAACACTCGTGGAGCACTCTGACTCCAAAGCACATAGGAATAACGCTCGATAGCTCCCTCACATTTCGAACGCTCTGCTAAAACATGAAACACGAAGTTCATGCCATAAATAACATCCTGAGGAAGTTAACATGTCGGGATGAGTAACTACAAGTTCTTAGAATCACAACATTGGCTCTGTGCTACTCTGCTGGAGAAATGCATCTCGTGTGTGGCATAGGTCAGCCTGTATCAAGACTGTAGACCACGCCTTGAACGAAGATTGCGGGCTAATCAGCGGATGCCTAAAACTCAACCCTGTTGAAATGATATACGGTCTTCCTGGCACTGCACGTCCAAGTATTCGGCGAGATGTCGCTGCTGATCAAGAACGACTGAAAGCTGAGAGCGTTGAAGCTCGCCTATTTTTGGTCATCCAAAACTCTCATTCAAGGTTGAAATCAAGGAAAAATTTATTCCAGGCATCAACGACTTCGGAAGTACCTCCAGATAAGGCAAGATATTCGTGATGGATATCTAAACTCCAGGACGTGATTGAGCCACGTGAACATCTTAGAGCTACCACGAAGATTAGGATGTTTTGAGGTCCTTAACCAAATAAGAACTGGTGTCGGTAGAAGTCATCACTTAAGTCATAGGGCTTCACAACAGAACAGCAGTTTTGAGTGTGACAGTCGGCCACATGTGCGAATGCCCTCTCATCTCACTTTCATGCTCGGAACAAGAGCTATTGCTTGCCACAGACAAGGGCCTAGATGTGGCTCCGTTTTGGGGGAATGTTACCTGAATGTAGATTTAATCAGTTCCTTTGTCTTGTTAATCATTTTTTTGGAATCTATGTGAGGGAACCATATCTAAGAGTGCGCAGTGAAGGAATAACCTTAAATATATGGGTTATCAACAGAAACACAAAACCATTTTAGATTTATATTAACATAAAATCTACTTGTTCAGAAAGTAGAGGAGCAGAGAGGTAATACTCGTACTTTCACTGAACTTTTCAAAAATACAAAAAATAGGAAATGCGCACTCTTTCGTACACCTGTCCTTGAGATTACGCTGAATATGCCCAAAGTGTATGCATTTAGCAAACGTCACAAATCAACGCAATATTGTCCTCAAATGAAGAGCACTGTTCGTGCCAACATCTTCCATACTTAATGCACTGGATCCAGTCCTCTGGAAACACCAAAATCTATGTTCTCTACTTGTAGATTTGAGTATTTTCCTTAAAGCAGACATTCGTATTAAGAACTGCGGCAACCTAAGCTGAAGTCATTAAGGAACAAAACCTATCATTCTGACTACACAACGCACAAGAGGTACAAATTTGCAGTTTTGCTCTAAAGATAACGCACACCCTCTTTGCGGACGTTATATGTGCGGTCTTTCGTACAGAAACAATGATTCCAAGACTACAAGCCAGCCTTTCAAAATGCAATCAAGAATTAAAGGCTATTGCTTGCGTAATCAGTGTATAACTTATGCAACAGCGTGCCACTACTACATCAAGAAAGCTGAAAAGTGTTCTTAACCGTTTCACTTCCGAAACACGGGACTGCTTCACACAACTTCAACGAGGTTTTTCTGAGGACAACTACGTCAGTGGGAAGCTGATCAGTTTAGTCAACTGACAGGAACACAAGCTGCGCTCTTTGGGACTGCGCACTCTTTGGTACGTTTACTCTACATATGATCTCGATAGTTATGTAATCTTCACTATATTAATTTGTATATATTTAGCATGCATCACACACCAGTCAGTTTAGTATACCGTGCTTCACGGTCTATGGTGAATCTAAGATCTAAGCTATCCTGTCATCCTTCTCACTCCTCCTCCCCCCCCCCCCCCCCCAGGAGACAAAATATTGAGTACTGGGTTCATCAATAAAATCCACAAGTTGTTGACGACATAATAAAACGGGAAATATAGTAAATGTTGATAATCCCGAAATTTAAAACTGACAAAGTGTAAACGAGCATTAAGTGGAAGGGCTGGGGGTAGGGAGGTAGACGTAATACAACAGTTCTAAGCATAATTTTATTGTAACTAACGATCCTGTAAAAACCGCTGACACTCTTAAAACCAAACTTTTAAAAACACGTAATAACTGATTTAAAACAATATGTCAAAAAGCTTTACAATGAAACGTTTTATCTAATGTAATGTGGTACTTTGGCCAAGAAAAAATTTAAAACCAGAAGTGAATATAACACATGCGCTCATCCTATCAAAATTACTGCAGCTCCTCATTCTTGCTCAATGCAAACAGTTACAAAAGAAAACAACTATCAGAATTTGTCTGTGGAAGGGACACGAAAATAACCATCTGAATAGAGTACGTATGAGTAGCATGACAAGTTTTGGGACTACACCTTCCGCAGAATTCTCTTAGTTAAATATACTCCACAGCTGAGCCACTTAGAACACGCCTGGTATTCAGAACCCTGGGCGACTACCGTTCCAATCACCACAGCTCACTGTAACTGAAAAAGGTTAATGATCGATACTATCCACGGTGTCACCGATACCGATCAAAGGCATCTCCTGTCCGGAACATGTCATGTAGCAGGTTGACGCAGTCCGTGGCTCCGCCCTTCCGTCTCGCTCTCTGGTTGCGACCGTTCTCCACGTATCTCCCTCATGGCAGTCGGCAGAGGGCGACACCTGAGTGGCGCTGGTCGCGCCATACTGTAGTACCGGCGCGGGAAGGTTGCTCACGGCATTCAAAGGCGTCGGGCATGTGGCGATGATACCATCGGCACATCCTCCCCCGCCAATACCAAGTCCATCGGAGTTGGGCACCTCTGAAACTTGGACCATGCATTAGCCTTACCAGTCTGACTGGTGACATATTCGTAGAATATGTGTGAGCGGGCGAAGTGCATTAGCACCAAATGACTCCACATGAAGTTATTCACATGGGAGTTAAGGTTTATAGGGAATCTCTGAGCGTATATTTGATTGAGAGTCAGTGATAGCGATGTTTAAATTCACTTTGCGCAGAAAAGCATAGATGACTCAGTCCACTGTAACACATAATATTGTGTATCCCCTCTAACGTTATGTTTAAGAGACTAAAGGCCCTAAGGTATCCACATATTCAAGATTCACAATTTCCAGCACAGAAACGTAGCAATTTTTTGGCTGCACCCACCTTAGCGTACGGCTTAACCTGTGATATGTGGAGACGAAAAATTCTTTTATTTTGCGGGTTTCTCAGCACCAAGGGGACCGGGGTAACGAAGCGCAAGATATATATAGGACCGACGAACCTGGGCAATAGCTTCCCCGTAACTTTATCCACCGCCCTACTTACTGCACCAAAACTCGTTACCCAAACCTGGTCGCCCGCCTTAAGTGTGATCGGCCGTCTACCAGCAGTATAATGCCCTTCCATTTGCTCGTGACTCTTCCGCAAATTCTTCCTATCTCGCTTCCAGTTGGCACCGATATGTGCACCGTCCACCCTTTCTAGCAACAAATCACTAAGTGACCACAAACTCGCCAGGGGCGAATTAGGTTTAAAAGCAAACATTAACCTCGCGGGGATGACCTTACGGGCCTCATGGGTAACAGTATTGAAGGCATACCCTAACCGTGGCAAGAAACTATCCCAGTGATCCTGATCATTATGGTGGAATGCGATTATCGCTGCCCTCAAGTTCCGGTTCACCCGTTCTACCATAGACGAGTTCGGATAATATGATGTGGTGGTAGTATGAGCTACTGCCGCTTCGAAACAAAAGTTACGGAAAGCAGTGGACTTAAAGGACATTGCATTGTCAGAAACCAACACACGACAGGGTCCAATCACCCCAAACATACTCTAAGCACCATATGGAGGCTTGCGAGGTTCATTGCGGGTAGGCATGGGCCAGCAAAAACGCGTGAAAGCATCCACGAAAACGAACATATAACGATTTCCATCTTTCGAAAGCGGAAAGGGTCCTACATAATCAATAATCAATATAGAACCGTTCCATGGGCTCCGTCGCCTCTGCTGAAGCTAAGAACCCCTGCTTGGCGTTCCCCAGTGGTTTGTTAAACCCACACGTTTTACACTGATGCCACTTGCTTAATCTGCTGCTCCATTCCTTTCCAAGTAAAATGCTCCTTACATCTCATGCGAGTCTCAAAACTCGCCAAATGTCCACCTCCTCGTGTTTCATGATAGTATTTGAAGACCGTAGAGGTCAAAATTTGAGGCAGCACTACCATGGGGTCACCCTTCCCACGCGTCACAAAACTCAAAACATTCCCCTTTAGCCAACAGGGCCTAACAACATCCCCGCACTGTATTCTGTTTAAGCTTGTGCAGTGCGGGGTCTTCTTCCTGCTGCAGAGTGACATCTTTGAACAGCAATAGCAACTCGCTCAAAATGGCACAACAGTACTAGTTGAACTCTCGCGACAGAACCCTATCACCCAGAACCACACAGCTGCAGCTATCCCGACCGCTGGCCTCTCCGAAACTTCCCTGTTCATCCTGCTGCTCCTCGAACTCCGGCTCGAATATTCGGCTTAAGCTGTCAGCCACAACATTCTCCGAACCCCTAATATGCTTAACCCTGAACCTGAACGACGAAATTCGTATCGCCCACCTCGCTATTCTGCCTGTTCGCCTCTGTCTTGCAAGCACCCAACTAAGAGCTTGATTGTCCGTTTCCAACAGAAATGGTTGTTGTTTCAGATATAATATAAATTTTTCGAGTGCGACCAGGACTGCTAAAGCCTCAAGTTCGTATACGGAATACGTTGCTTGTAAGGGAGAAAGACAAAGTCAAGCGATTGGGCGTCTTCCCGACTCCTCTTCTTGCAACAGAACTGCAGCAACTCCCGACATATATGTATCTGTCTGAACTATAAAATCCTTGTTGAAATTGGCCATCGGTAACACAGGGGCGGTGGCCAACGCTTACTTTAGAGCCTCGAATGATGCCTGCTGTGAGGGTCCCCACTCAAAATTTCTACTCTTCTTCCGAAGCTCTTTTAAGGGGTCATCAAACTGGGCACAATTAGGAATGAATTTTCGAAAGAAATTTATCATTCCTATAAAACGAGTCACGGCCTTCACATTTTTAGGGGTTGCGAACGAATAAATGGCCTCAGTACGACTTTGATCAATTCGCACTCCGTTCTTGGAGACAATATGCCCCAGAACGGATATTTCAGGCTGCGCGAATTTAACTTTAGATGGTTTGACAGTACATCCGGCTTTTCGCAACCTTTGGAGTACCTTGAACATGCACAACATGCTCTTCAAAATTCTAAATAAAATATCAGCAAATCATCCAAATACTGATACACACACTCAAACCTAAGATCCGAAAAAACTGTCGAGGATATTGGACAGCACAGCTGCACCTGTCGATAACCCAAACGTAACTATTGTACTCAAAGTGACCAGTCGGTCGCAAAGGCTGTCACCGATTTAGAATCTCCCGCTAGAGGCACTTAATATGCCTTGTTCAAGCTGAAAGTAGTAAAAACCTTTGCCTTGTGGAACCAGGAAAACACGAATGCAAATCAGGGAGAGGTATAGATTGTAGCGCAATTTTTTCATTAAGACCCCTATAATCCAACACCGGACGCACTCCCTCCTGCTGATTGAGCATCACGAATTAAAGTGAAGAGTACAGGGTTATAGACGGTCTAACCATTTCGTCCTGCAATATTTCCCGAATAGTTTCACTTAATGCTTTCATACGAGACGGGGATTAGTTATATGGTGGGAACTTTACGGGAACGTTGTCCGTTAATTCGATCTTATACTCGGCTTCTTTAATCTCACCTAACTGATCGGTTAGCAAATCAGTGAACTCAGTACACAACGCGACAATCTGCCTCTGCTCTGGAAACAAATGCTCCAGGTGATACGCGAAAACGGTTTCCACTGCGTTCATTGTCTGGAACCGCTAATCCGGCGATGGACACGTTTTTCCCTGTAAAACTCGAAATAAAACTTCTTCCTACCCCACTGGGGCATCAGGCCTACCACTATAGCCGGTACCGACAGATTATCCACAACGTCGACAGGAAATTTCCACGTAAACTCACCGATTCGGATCTTAACCTTACATTTGCTCTGAATTGACTAGTAGGCAATAGCCAATTTTGTCTGGTAAGTCAGGCAACTTGCCGTGTCCACGGTGTACAGACACCCATCTTTCATTCACTACAGATGCGGAACGACCGGTGTCCAGCAGGGCACACGTTCCTCATTTAGTGCTGCGCAAACAAAAGGAATTATCGCTGGGAACCGCTACAATTCCCCTACATAACCCCCTACCACGAGATCCCCTCTTACAATACCGTCATAAATTCTTGTCCTTCCCCTTTTCAGGACAATTCTCGGCGATATGCCTCCTCTTCTTGCACTTTGCTTACTGTAGGACAGTTCCTAACAACATGCCCACTGCTCTTACACTCAAAGCACTTTACTCCCATGGAACCCGCCTGTCGTATGAGGCTACAATTATCCAGCTCTTGCTGTTGAGAACTTTTTCCCTTACCCCGTTGTTGGTCGGCGTAGACGAGAGCTTGTACCCTATTGACCAATTCATCTAATTGCCTGAAGCTCTGTGGGCGTTCACAAAACACAGCCCCGCAACTATCGCTGAGACGCGTCCCCTGGAGAATACTCTCGGCTACCTCCGCTCACTATAATTAAGACTTAAGCTTCTGGCACTCTCCTCTACCCTTTCCACATACTTCTCCAACGGCTCTTTATCGTGCTGAACTTCAAGATATCCCCTATTATGGCAGATTAACTCCTGAAATACACTAAACGACAGTTGTTCCCGACGCCCACTGATTATTGGACTCAATAACTGATAAAAATTACAAGGGTCAAGTCAAAAAATTCCCTCTATCGTGTACCCTTGATAGAAAATGCAAAGACTAAGTACCTGATCAATTGAATCTAATTATAACGTACTTGCCTCCCGTAGTAATTTTTCTAAAGGGTTGGGCAACTTAGCGAAAATGTCAGTCCCTTTTGTAGAAGGAATAGAAGGGTCGTCGCTCGGAACTTGTCCTAAGGTAGGCTGAGATGATTGCCCGCCCAAGGCGTCTCCTCCACGTACTAACTTCACCTGGGTACGTCCTAATAATGCGTTTAACTGTTCAGACTATTCTTTACACTGGGTGTTGGATGGTTTTATGATATAAAGATCCTGCACCATACCAATGCAATGTATAATCCGAGCTCTCTCTATTAATCTGTGACCGTGACGGTTCACTGAATTTAAAGGAGGAAACTATTGACTGTTACTCGCCAAGCGCGCACTTACTGCTGGATACGGAGTTACTGACCTCGCTTTCCTCCAGCTGCTTTGGTACAACCGGACGGTCAACAACTTCTCGCAGCCGCCCCTCTAACTCGGCCACACTGCCCGATGTATCGGCACCCCGTACACTTACTTCGTGCAATAGTTTTTCTTCCGCAACTCCGACATCCCAATCACCTCACTGGCTGCCGAAACAATACAACACCAAAGTACTATCGGCTTTACAAAATATAACAGTTCAATCTTAGTGAACTGTCATTAAAAGAAGTAACACTTCGTATCACCCCCACATCCTCACACCACAACCAAGCTCTCTGCTACCATAATTTAACAGAGCATTAAGTGGAAGGACTGTGGCTGAGGAGGTGGGTGTAATACAACAGTTCTAAGCATAATTCTATTGTAACTAACCATCCAGTAAAATCCACTGATACTCTTAAAACCAAACTTTTAAAGACACGAAATAATCGATTTAAAACAATATGTCAAAAAAACTTTACAATGAAACAATTTAAATTAATGTGGTACCTTGGCCAAGAAAAACTTTACAACCAGAAGTGAATACAACACATGCGCTCATCCTATCAAAATTACTGCAGCTCCTCATTCGTCTATCTTTGCTCTATGCAAACAGCTACAAAAGAAAACTACTATCAGAATTTGTCTCTGGAAGGGACACGAAAAGAACCATCTGAATACAGTCCATGTGAGTAGCATGACAAGTTTTGGGACTCCCCCTTCCACAGAGTTCTCTTAGTTACATATTCTCCACAGCTGAGCCACATAGAACACGCCCGGTATTCAGATCCCTGGGCGACGACCGTTCCAATCACCACAGCTCACTGCAACTCAAAAAGGTTAATGATCGGTACTGTCCACGATATCACCGATAACGATCAAAGGCATCTTCTGTCCGGAACACGTCGTGTAGCAGGTTGACGCAGTCCGGGGCTCCGCTCTTCCGTCTCGCTCCAGGGTTGCAATCGTTCTCTCCGGCCGCCCCTTGTGGCAGTCTGAGAGCTTACCGGCGCGGGAAGGTTGCGCGCGGCATTCAGAGGCGTCGGACCTTTGGCGATGATACCATCGGCACAGAAATAGAGGGGTAATGTTGGGACCCAGCTTTTAGTTTCAATTTGTCACAAATAAAAATTATGTCATAAGAATTTTGGCTCTTTCACTGGATATACACTATGTTTCAAAATGAAATAGAGAAACGACGAGGTATTACAAATGACACGATTTCTTCCTGTGAAATACGACATTATAACCGTACGAAGATACTCGTCATTGTTACATTGGGTTAAAAAAGTTATATCCTGAACACAATCACATTACATTCTCATACGACTGCGTTCATCCGAAACAAAGGATCGTATTACTGTTATTAAATCGTGAAAAAATTTTAAAAACTAACACACTCTCCATGGGGATTATGCGATTATGCGATTTTACAGTAAAATCATACAACGATTTCACAATGCCGTAATCGGATTCGCGCAGACAGCGAACATTTTCAGAGTAAAGCCATATGCGACATTTAATTTCCGTTGTATTGCCAACAATACCGAAGGAAGCAGCAGGCAGGGGTCGTTGTTTCCCATTCGGACTGAAGTCCTCTTTCAGTCGATAAATATCTACATTCGTGACTGGAATATCTACTTCGGCAGATTTTATAGTTACATTGGAAAATGAAACTGCCGTGTGGCTAGGGCCGCCCGTCAGGTAGACCGTTCGCCTGGTGCAAGTCTTTCGAGTTGACGCCACTTCGGCGACTTGTGTGTCGATGGGGATGAAATGATGATGATAAGGACAACACAACACCCAGTCCCTGAGCGGAGAAAATCTCCGACCCAGCCGGGAATCGAACCCGGGCCCCGTTAGGTATAACATTTCGTCGCGCTGACCACTCAGCTACCAAGGGAGGACGTAGTTACATTCAGTAGAGTAAAGGTAATATGATCTTTTTACTGTTATTAAAATCTCTTAATATTTTAAAACACAATTAAATTTGAACGTCTGTAATTTTTTTAACGAATCCCTTCACACAAATATTCTCGATTCCTTTTTGCCGTTAAGGATGTGACTTTTGCATTCTCCACGACTGACTATGAAGAAGTAATCAATGAGACGCAGCATGTTGTGGCAAAAATAATTATTTTCCTTTTTGGACACGTTCCTAAAACCATGACTTGTGTTCCGGAATTTTTCAACCAAATTGAGGACAGAAGTTTAAGCAATGGAATTTTTATTGGTGACATTCCTATAGAATTGCGCTCCTTCCAGATAAATTATTTTATCTAAAACATATATGACTAGGCACTGCAGTGTTAGTTCCATTTGCATTCCAGAGATCGCATATTTCTTCTCTGCTGTTTATGAATGTTGCACATTATTCTACTCAGAGAAAGATTCTGTCAATTCCTCTGTTTGTCAGCAGAATACCATTCGTCGTCATTTTAAACAAATCATATGACCCATCAGCTGACTGTTGACATATTAGCTGCCTTTCCTGAGGGAGAGACTGATGGTTCGAAATTCCGGAACTGATGCATTGTGCAAAGCTACGCCACACCACCACGTTCGGAAAGTTAACAAGAGGTAAAAGTACGCATCATGAGCGATTTGGTAGCGCTCCAAAACTGCCATCGCAAATCATCGAATTTCTCCACCATCTCTATCTACGGTCTTCGCTGCTGCCTGGCGCTGTAACAGGCAGTTATAAATTATCTCTCCACCTCAGCGTGTTTGAAAAGAGCGTTGTTCTTCGTTTTTCTTTTCGAGTTGTTGACGGAAACTGGAAGAGGGAGAGAGAAGATCTCATTAAGTGTATGTAGGCGGAGAGCAGCTACTCCAGGGAGCAGTCATCTATTAAAGCCACATACTACCCTTCATTTACGCTTTTTAATCTGAAAAAAGCCTTAATTGTGGGACTTACACCTCTAATATGGCTAACTGCTTTGAGAGCCCCTTTGGGTCGCGCTTTAATGGAAGGTTAAATTAAAAAAGTTTGCTGCGCACCATCAGAAAATAATTTTACGACCTGTAGGAAGTTAAAATGTTGGTAGATCTTCGCTACATAGGTCTTGGTAATATTAAATAATCTCTTACGTAAAGATTTGGAAACGAGACTCTCATTATGCACTGATCATTTTCATTAGAGAATCAGCCACTAAGTGTTTATTTCGCTCCAACTTCGTATGCCTGTTCTTTCAGAAGAGGTAAATGCCTCGTAATATTTTAATTTTAATACTTTATGAATTTAATGTACAGTGCGTTTGTACAGAGACGGAACATTTATTGATACTTCTTGGTGTTGAGTGTGGTCACTTGACAGCTTGACAGCGACACTTTCGTAACTCGATACTTTTCACTTGGTACCTTCAGTAATTTAAGGACTTTATATCACGTACCATGTTTAATGATGCTATTATTTATTGTTTTGTCAAAATGCTAGCCGCATTACACTGTTCTACCACTCTCAATAACTGAAGATCAAGATGCATACTGGAAGCTTAATAGCTGCCGGTTCTGCTATCGAATTTATCTCTTTTTCAAATAGATTTAGGTTCACCTATTACTCAATCAAAAATATACAAATTCTGCAACGAAAACGTATGAAACTAACTTAGCGCGTTTACTACAACTAACTGACGCGAGGTTCCAGAACATAACTGAGAAAATGATGACATTGCGCTGTCTGATGGGAGACTGGAGACCTTCTACTGTCGGACCTGAAAAGTTGTGCGTACTTTTTTCCCCACACGTCCTTTTACCCCTGCATACTCTACATGAATGATACCATGAAATAATTTTATTTCTGACGCGTTGAAAACCCGCTTCGCCTGGCCTTTATCGTAATGCTTCATACGTCAAACTGTAATCTCAAATTCTGCTGCTTTGCACTTCTCGTATATTAATATTTTGATCACGTGGTTGCAATCGTTGTCTTTCATGAAATTCAGCCTCTTGTACCTCTGCTTAGTTCATATCGTAATCTTGTTTCTTCAGCAGTTTCTCTCTGTGTGCTTGCTAAATGTCTCAGGCCATTCTGTTCTCTAATTTCATGTCAGTGTCTATCTCTTAAGTTTACTCTCGATCTACTTATTCGCTTCAATTTCGAAGCTAAATGTCTTTCTCGGTCCTCATCAGTTACTTTTGTTCGCTGTTCTTTCTGCATCCTTCTTTTCAATTCACCATTGGCAACATCTCCTGCTCTTTTACACATTTGGCATGCTGTTAAATGTTAGTTAATATACTGAAATTTCACTTAATACACTATTTACTACCTTAAACTATTAACTTTCGCTTAAATTTAGTTCACTTCCTAACACGTTTACTTTTCCTCCATCACTTTTAATCGATTTCCAAAAGTAAACACTGGCACATGCATCTTGCCGTTACCTGTAATACCATTCTGAGCTGTATTGCATGCCCACCACATCAGGATAATGAACATTTGAGGAGATTCTAGAACACCGTGGAACATTCTACAGCATTCTCGAAAATTGTATAACATTCTCGAACTTTCTCCGTCTGCAACATTCTAGAATATTCGTGTACAGATTCATCCGCTTTGGCACAGCTGCTTCACCAATTTGCCACAAGAAGTCCTTTGGTGCGATGCCACATTTTGACAGTCATATTTTAAATCAAGCCACTGCAGTTCAAAATCGAAACTTTCTTCATGGATGGAAGATGGAGGGCTACCACATCATATATTCACCAAGGGGTTGTGGGGGTTTATTGCAGAGTTATAGCGGCACGCACTAATAGACCATGTTCTATTTCTTAAAATAGAACATAAACCATTGTTCAATTATCTCTAATTTCCTGTCAGAAGGCAATGTAACGAACTTTAATATTTGCAGCTATTTCTCTAGTACTTTTATGCCTCATAAGAAATTTTGTTAAGAGCTAGTACGTCTTCAAAATAAAAAATCTAGGTGATAAGCTTGTGTACTTGTATGAGTTACACGGCAAAATACATCCAAAGATTTTTTTTTTATTTCGTGAGTCATCAGACTACTGAATCACCAGACTTGGCTGTGTCTTTACTTCGTATTTATTGCTCTTTCGCACTATAAGAAATATTGACATTACTCGAATCACGTGCCATATCTACTGTGGAACTATTACTAAATGGTTCAACAAAAATCAGCAAAATTTACCATTTTTACAATAAAAAATGCTACGCTTACTACATGCATGGTCAGTCGCAAAATACCCGTTACACTGGCTGGAAATACACACCAGTAGCTGTTTAAATTGTTTCACATAGCTGCGATAAGTTAAGTGTTACTACGCTTTCGAAAGTTGACGTGATCTGCAGCTCCACAAATGTCGCGCAGTTAATCTAGATTTCTTGCTTAGGCGGTGGTCAACAGCATGAACAAATTTTACAGAATACGTAACACTGTGCAGCCTGTGATACTGTTATTTATTCTGCTACCGGTTTATGACAGATGTATCACACGTCTGACATAAGTAACCACCGAAAAGCATAATTGTCAATAACAATTAAAAATTGTAACAAGTTTAACATATGATGACACAGTCAGTGGTAACTCATGTCAGAGCACGTATGACATGTGATAATTTTTCTGGGTTGATGACGGTTTAGAATCGAAACCGGTAGCAGAATCACAGACAGCACAGTGTTGTGCATGTTGCAAAATAACCTAGTTTTCTTTAATCCTCCCTTCCAGACTTACCTTCTCACGTGCATATAGATACGCTGAAGCCAAATTAATCCTAGTGCTCTTGTACTTCAACTAGTCCTTCTATTCTTATGTATATTATACCAGTCGAGTATTTACAAGTTGACATGAACAGCTGGTCGTGCGATTACGTTTGCTGTAAACTCCATGGCGTTGTGTTCGTGCCTGATCATTCATTCAGTTCAGGCCTTACCTGACGCAATTTAAATTTGAAACGTATAGAAAAAATTAGTATTCTCGGATGTAATGTGGAAAGAAGAATAAACTGTACTCGAAAGTTGTCCACTGATCCAAATCAAGTGAATCTTTTGTAGTTTGAAGCCTCACTTTCCGCTTATCTGAGATGTCTCCGGCAGGTTTGTTTGATGTTATACCTCCTTTGTTACCAGGGAGCAAGGCTGCTCCCTGTCAGAGCTGGATCTTGGGCAGACACTGTTCAGCCCAGTTAATTAAACCTGGTGCCCACAGGCAAAGGGACCTCCGTTGCTTTGCGCAAGCGCAGTACGCCGTACTGGACGCGCTGGCGTAATGTCACTCCCTTCAGTTAGTTGCAGCCAGCAGTCAAACGCGTAAAACGTCCCAAAAAATTCTTACAGTAAATAAAATTTACGACAAAATGGTTCATATGGCTCTGAGCACTATGGGACTTAACATCTGAGGTCATCAGTCCCCTAGAACTTAGAACTACTTAAACCTAACTACCCTAAGGACTTCACACACATCCATGCCCGAGGCAGGATTCGAACCTGCGACCGTAGCGGTCGCGCGGTTCCAGACTGAAGCGCCTAGAACCGCTTGGCCACACCAGCCGGCAAAATTTACGACATTATAACGAAACTGGAGTTAACAACGGCTGTTATATTTGTGGATAAAAAATTTATTTCCTTCCACATACAGGTCTGAATTTAGCAGACGGTTATATGTATCACTGATATCTTGGAATCTATGGGTGATAAACATGGTTCTCGACGAGACTAAGGATACAGTGATGAAAGCTAATTTGAAAATGACCGTTTGATACGACCGAAACCGATAAAAAATATAATATTAGGTCTACTACTTTGCTTCCGCCGTTTTGCAGTAGACGGCATTATTGCAACGTAGTGGCGCAAGTAATAGGTCGTGAGTGTCATACAGAAAGCTCAGGCATTTGAGAACATAACGCCATCAAAATAATAGTCAATTTTTGACTGCATCTTAAAGTTATTCTCGGCTGAATATGTCAACTTATGAACCCAGTTCTCGTCATCTGCGTGAGGTTTTAATTTTATGCTTTGATATGAAGAAATCTGCGGCTAAGGTTCATAAAAAGCTGTGTAAGACCTATGATGAGACACCTGTTAGTGACAGAACTTCGCAGAAAATTGTTTCCATGCTTCAAGATCGGTGATTTTGACGTTGAAGACCGACATGGTTGTGAAAGAGAGAAAGCTTTCGATGCTACTGCAATCGACGGGAACAATCACAGGAGATCGTTATCGAAAGCAATTGATGTGCTTGAGCTGATATCTGAAAGACAAAGGGCCACAATACAGCGATATACATGAAAAGGTGATTTTGCAAGCATGACAGTGGTCGACCCCATGTCGCGAAAACCCGCAAAAAAAAAACCTGGAAACGTTGAAATGGGAAGTCCTACCACACCCGCCCTATTCTCCAGACATTGTTCCCTTTGACTACCAACTTTTTAGTTCAATGGCACGTTCTGGCTGCCACGCCTTCTTGTCATATGAACAATTGCAAAATTGGATCGATGCGTGGATCTTTTCGAAAGACGACCAGTTCTTCCGCCGTGGGATTCGTATGCTGCCCGAAAGATGGTAAAAGTAGTGGCCAGCGATGGCCAATACTTTGAAACGTAAATTTTTTTAAGATGCTCACAATAAAGCCTCGAACATTGAGAAAAAACGGCGGAAGCGAAGTTGTAGCCCCAGTATTAATATGAATGCGTTCGAAAGTGCGTAAAAAAAGTACGTAAATTAACGCTGTAGACAGGCACGCCGCCATGATTTCCATTTTTTGAGAACGCTCGTAAAAAGAAGAGGCATATTTAGAATACCGTTACATCATCGAAAGAGCCAGTACCAACCGTATACCAAGCAGTTATTACTATTATTTTGATTCTAAATAGCTTTGTCCTTGTCCCATACATCCGAAGAAAATAAGTAGTGAGATTAAACTGAAGTTTTATCGCATACAGGACACAGAACACATAGAAAAATTAAATAGCTGGGCAGCTTCTCGAGCTGAATGCAAACAAAATTCAATGATGTTTCATCTAAAGCAACGCTTTAAACGGTAAAGTAATGAAATGAAAGAACCAAGCAAATTACACTGTTCAGTCACAGTAATGCGATCACTTGTCAAATGCCTGGATAACTACCACCTTTTGCAGCGAGGATGTGTAGGAACAGTGTCGTGAGGTTTTGGATAGGGACGTGGCGTTAGGATGTGGAGCGCAGGCGCCTTCTGTGCCACGGCCCGGTGCGACATGTTTCTCTAATGATCCACGCTGCGAACACCTCAATCGAGGTCGTTCCACAGGTTCTCGATTGGGTTTAAATACGGGCAGTCTGATGGCCAGGGGAGTAGGGTAAACTCATTCTGGTGCTCTTCGAATCACGCACGTACACTGCGACCTGTGTGACACGTTGCATTGTCCTGCTGGTAGATGCCATCGTGCAGAGGAAAAACGAATTGAGTTTATGCATTATATGTATGCTTCTGTTGATTCATTGTGGCTTCCAGAACGACGAGATCACCAAAGAGATGCCAGGAAAACACCCCCAGACGAGACGCTCCCTCCTCCAACCTGGTGTCTTACAACGATCGTTGCAGGGCCAATGGTTACCTCTCCGATGGAGCACGAAAAGAGGTTCATCTGAAAAGGCCACATGTCGACAGTCAGTGGACGTCCAGTTGCGGAAATGGAGTACAGAGTGCAGCCTTCGTAGCCGATGAACAGCACTCAGCGTGGGTGCATGAGCCAGGCACCTGCTGTGCAGGCCCATACTCTCCAATGTTCACTGAACGGTTGTTGAGGAGACACTGCTGGTACCCCTTGGTTCGTCTGAGTGGTCACTTCCTCTTACAGTTGCACGTCTGTTCGCCCGTACCCATCACCGCAGCTGTCGTTCGCACCCGTTATCTGTGGACCGTAGTGCGCCACAGTTACCTTGGTGCCGTTTTTGGGTGGCGGCATTTTGCTATTAATGGAATACTTTAACCACGGCGGCACACAAACAGTTTACAAACTTAGTTGTTTCGGGAATGCTTCCACCATTGGCCCGAAAGCCAATAATCATGCCCCTATTGGAAGTCAAATAAATCGCTTCGTTACCCCATTACGACAATGCTCGCACTGTTTTCCGCCTGCTCCCAACGCGCTTTATACACTACTGGCCATTAAAATTGCTACACCAAGAAGAACTGAAGATGATAAACGGGTATTCATTGGACAAATATATTATACTATAACTGACATGTGATTACATTTTCACGCAGTTTGGGTGCATAGATCCTGAGAAATCAGTACCCAAAACAACCACCTCTGCCGGTAATAACGGCCTTGACACGCCTGGTCATTGAGTCAAACAGAGCTTGCATCGGGTGTACAGCTACAGCTGCCCATGCAGCTTCAGCACGATACCACAGTTCATCAAGAGTAGTGACTGGCGTATGGTGACGAGCCAGTTGGTCGGCCACCATTGACCAGACGTTTTCAATTGGTGAGATATCTGCAGAATGTGCTGGCCAGGGCAGCAGTCGAACATTTTCTGTATCCAGAAAGGCCCGTACAGGACCTGCAACATGCGGTCCTGCATTATCCTGCTGAAATGTAGGGTTTCGCAGGGAGCGAATGAAGGGTAGAGCCACGGGTCGTAACACATCTGAAAAGTAACGTCCACTGTTCATAGAGGTGACCGAGACGTGTAACCAGTGGCACCCCATACGATCACGCCGGGTGATACGCCAGTATGGCGATGACGAATACACGCTTCCAATGTGCGTTCACCGCGATGTCGCCAAACGCGGATGCGACCATCATGATACTGTAAACAGAAGCTGGATTCATCCGAAAAAATTACCTTTTGCCATTCGTGCACATAGGTTCGTCGTTGAGTACACCATCGCAGGCGCTTCTGTCTGTGATGCAGCGTCAAGGGTAACCACAACCATGGTGTCCGAGCTGATAGTCCATGCTGCTGCAAACGTCGTCGAATTGTTCGTGCAGATGGTTGTTGTCTTGCAAACGCCCCAACTGTTGACTCAGGGATCGAGACGTGGCTGCACGATCCGTTACATCCATGTGGATAAGATGCCTGTCATCTCGACTGCTAGTGATACGAGGCCGTTGGGATCCAGCACGGCGTTCCGTATTACCCTCCTGAACCCACCGATTCCATATTCTGCTAAGTCATCGGATATCGACCAACGCGAGCAGCAATGTCGCGATACGATGAACCGCAATCGCGATAGGCTACAATCCAACGTTTATCAAAGTCGGAAACGTGATGGTACGCCTTTCTCTTCCTTACACGAGGCATCACAACAACGTTTCACCAGGCAACGCCGGTCAACTGCTGTTTGTGCATGAGTAATCGGTTGGAAACTTTCCTCGTATCAGCACGTTGTAGGTGTCACCACCGGCGTCAACCTTGTGTGAATGCTCTGAAAAGCTAATCATTTGCATATCACAGCATCTTCTTCCTGTAGGTTAAATTACGCGTCTGTAGCACGTCATCTACGTGGTGTAGCAATTTTAATGGCCAGTAGTGTACATATCCTCCACTGCTTGTGCTGTCAAATTCATCAGCGAGCGGTTACTGCACATTGACGTCGAAGAAAGGCAATGGTCGCGCCAACGTTACTGGACCATGATCAATAAAAAATTAACATGAAGATAGTTTTTACAATAATGATTTACAAGTTTTATTATTCGACTAACATAGACCTAACAGGAACGAGCAGTATTGAATTTAGTAATGGTTTAGTTTGTTGGTCCGCCGCTCGTGGTCCCTCGGTAGCGTTCTCGCTTCCCGAGCACAGGGTCCCGGTTTACATTCCCGGCGGGGTCAGGTATTTCCGCCTGCCTCGAGATGAATAGGTGTTGTTGTGTCGTCTTCATCATCATTCATCCCCATCACGGTCGAAGGAAGGCAGCGGCAAACCACCTCCATTAGGACCTTGCCTATTACGGCGTTCACCTACGCTCTGTCAAGAAGCATACGACTTCATTTCCGTTTCCATTAGTTTGTTGCTAGCCATGTGACCAGCCCTTGACCAGTTAATGGTGATAATCGAAATCTGCTTGAGGGTAGGACTAAGAAACCATGGTCGATCTGAAACTTCCTGGCAAAGTAAAACTCTAACCTGAGACGTTTACCTTTCTCAGGCAAGTGCTTTACGAACTATTTATCTTCTCTCCTTTGATCTGTTTCTTCGTCATGTTTTGCCAGTGTTTCTGAGCGGATGTCTCCATGATATATTTTAAATTGAGTTGATGAGAACTTCACTCAGTTTTTCTATTAAGGAGGGTGACCATTCCTCTGACGGGACACGCTGAGCTGCCGTGTCGGCGTCGATTGAGCTATCCAATCACGACTCACGGCCCGCCCTCACAACCTTACTTCTTCTACTGCCACATCCCGTACCTACCAAACTTCACAGACGTTCTCCTGCACATCTCCCGGAACTTGCACTTGTAATCTCCCACCACCCCTCCTTTCTTCTTCCATTTATTGTCCATATTAAACAATTCCTAGTACCAGTAATTAATAAGTAAAGTCTTTTATGAACTTTTGAGAGGAGCGAAGATTACAATAAACTTTCAAGTTTACTTAGCTTGTCATGTTGAGATGGCTCCAGTTCTTCTTGTCTAGGGGTCTGATTCTTGAAGCTGAAAATCTGACATCAAGTCCTCACGGTTGCTTTGAACTAAATAAATTGGAAGATTGTTGTTGCAGAATTTTTTACGTAACTATATTTTCCATCAATTTCCTCACATTTTAGTATATCATACAGTATTTTGATTTTTCACATTAACAATGCCGAAGTTATATTGTTTGCACCTATTATACAAAAATACGTCCGGTGACATCGGAGGCAAGCTTACGACTCTCACACTCTACGGAAATAACAGTTTTGCAAACGGTTTACAATTTTTCCTAACAAATGAAATCTTACTAATTTTCGTTACGTTATTAATTTCGATTATTGTTTCATAAATGAACCCAGAAATAAACATGGTAAACACCACAGAATTGAGTAATTAACAATAAAAACTTTAAGTGTGCAAATAATTCGTAATTTCAAATATTTCTTAAAAAATAATTTTAACTGTACATTCAGAACTAGTACTTAATGATTATAACATTGAAACTAAAATATTTTCTAAAGTACTTCGTTTTCATAAATTTTAGCATGAAATATAACATACTGTGTATAAAACTATATGAAAGTTTCCAGAAAAGCAACTGAGATAATACCGACCAGTCCAAACTTCGAAAAATAATATTGGTATCGACAACTACTGTTGGGGAAAATTAGAGCTAGAGTAGGATGTCCCGTTACACACTCCTTTTAAATGAATGGCCTCATTACATAACATGTAACATTGACTATCGTTTCTTTTTTTTTTTTTTAGTTAGTAGTAGAACAAACTCCTAAACTTCGATAAAGCCAGATGCAAAATGTTGTACGTAAAACAGAGTTTATAATACATGATTCTTTAATTTTTGATTGTAGCTTTTTTAATGTGTTTGTCTTCTCTTTTGCCATCGTGTCCACAGCCACACAGTAAGTAGTGTACTCTCGGGAACTGCTGCAACTTAATTATGTTTCAGTTGAATGTGCTATGCACATAAAATTACGTTCCTCTAAACTATGAAGTTTTTTTGTGTCTTTCAGCTGATAAAGTAGTTGGAAGTGATTGGTTTGGTGAGACAAAGATCACGTGTCATTGTTTCCACCGTATTTCAACGTACATAATTCAAACCTTTAGTTTATAATGTCAACGAAGTGCGATCACTATTTCTATTATCATGCAAATCATTCTTTCGATTGTAACCTAACACAAAATACGGTTTTGTGTCACCAAGCTTATCCATTCTCCAACAACGACTTCTGTGTCTGATAATGCAGTTCGCAAAGATAACAGGTATTTAATTCTCCTACAGCAGGGGTGCTCAAACGCGTTGATCGCGATCTACTTGTCGATTGCCATGACTTAATGAGTCGATGTTTCAAAACCTTTGTCCGAAATCTATTTAAATGAGTTGTTTTTGTAAAATACCATTTTGGGACAGGGAGTGTTTCGCATGGTATTTTTAGCCGGTAAATTCTCTCCGTCTCTTTTGCCTCCTTCTGCAGTTCACCGCCTTTAACACTCGCGCCAAGCAACAGTCTTCTTCCTACATGGTAATGTTACTAGTCGTAAACTTTTAATTACACGCGCTGTGAGCGGGGATTGCGCTGAGCGGGGAGAAACCTCAGGGTTTGCTGCATGGAAGGCTAAGTGCGGTATGCACTGTGGTGGGAACAAGCTCCGCCTCTAGTATGCAACACAAACCTCTGTTTTCGAGCTTCCACATAACAACAACGTGTACGAGATGGTAATGGCCAGTTAAATATTTCGTGTTATCGAAACTGAGGTTACCTTTTGTACTGAATGTCAAAAAGCCGCCTCATCACTCACTATCGAAACAATCGCGATAAAAATAACGCAACAGCATAAACCACAGTCACAATACAGCTCAGAGACAACCCTGTCAACACCGACGAATAGTATCCTGCACAGATAGCAAAGAACATCTCCAAACCACTACGGCGCAAGTTCCTCGACCGCTACCGGGTGCTAACTAACAGAACTATGGAGTTCACGCGCCAAGTTATAGTTCTCACTTAGTGACGTGTTTGTGAAAAATGAGAGCAGTGAAACACAGGAAAACATACGACCTCCATGGTGAGTGGAAAGAACAGTCTTTGTTGCAATGGATAAAGACAGGTGTATACATTTGATATGTAATGCTACTTTACTCATACTTAAAAAGGGAAATATTGAACACCATTTTAGAACAGTTCACCAGGACTTGTAATCGGAAGAAGCTCTTAGTAGGGAGTTGAGGAGGGGGAAAATTTCGGATCTTAAAAGTAATTTACGACCGCAGCATACGTTTCTCGTAAAGCCAATACAAAAAGTCTTTCATTAAACGTACCATCATTTCGTTTATCAGAAGTGCTGATGAAACATACAAAACCATTTTGAACCATGATTTATTTTCAAAGAATATTCTTAAGAATTTATTTTATTTACTAGCGATACATCAAGAACATTAACACATTTAATCAGGCTATGTAAGCATGGAAGTAGTTGCCAGGGAGTAAATCATAACCAAATTCCTTTTAAAAAATGGGAATTTTATTCACTTTAATAGTGCCTAAAAGCATTTCTTAAAAGAATCAGATTTAAAATTATAATCAGAAAACACCCTCTAAATATCAGGTTACAATTTATTCAGAGGCAGAAAGAAACAAGTTTTGACTGTATGAGCTTTCGGGCAGAGAACCTTGCTGCTCCCTTTTCACACGGCCGTAGTTACGACCGCTCACAACAGCCTCTGAAAGACTACACTGGTGCAAATCTGCAACACACCAGATAACTTTACACTAAGAGTTTTAACAATTTACACAAGCACACAAACTATGCACCGCCCGTAGGAGGGATGGAAAACGTACAAAACACTAACAAATAAAATATTAACCTTGCCACCGAAGGTGCAACTTTATTTTAACTTCTAAGAAAAGTCTTACGGTGAAAGGGTGGCAACTTTATATACTAAAATGATCATTTAAATAAAAGCCCATTAAATGGAATCTTACATAAAATTCTACAAGGGTGGCCAAACAATAGTTAAAATGCTCTACAGTGCACAGATACCGCCTCTTAAGATCATAGGCAATAATTTCAAAGTTTCCAAAGTTCAAAACATATTTCAGGTATTAGGCCGTTACACTCAAAGCAAAAAATTCGTTAACACACCAAACCCGACAAACATGAGAGAGGCAGCTACTAACGTACGGTAGATTGATAGGGAGATTACCGAACAACCCGAACCGCAGGTTGCTCTAACCCGCCCCTACAACACAAGGGATAAACGGACCACCCAATGTATAAACAACCACCTTCCCGTGGATGGGCAAACGGAGAAGAATGGTGCGACATCCTCAAAGCAAAACGGCTGGTGAACTCACCAAGAAAACAAGTTGAATTTAACAAGAGTAAATCAAACAAGATATCACTAATCACTTATCTTCTAATAAACTGCGATTTCTCGAGAAGACCTGGTGCAGCACCCCCAACTCGCTCTCCCGAACCGTCCGCTGCCTGCCGCTTCAACGAACGCAGGAAGGTGCGCCGATCTCCTGTCTCACGGCATCGCAGCTCGCACCGGCCAGACTGATGTTGACTCCTGTTGCTCTCGTGTCGACCGCGAAGTCACTACCCCTCGACATACGCCGCGGCCCACTGGACTCACGTGGCGTCCTCACGTGGGCCGACGCTCAAGACGGACAAGTCATATTGTGTCTCAGTGCGAGACCGACCAACCAATTGATCCAACCGCCAATGATCATTGCCTGAGCAAACTCGAGCAGACTGGCGGCCTAACGCGCAGACTCAGATGCAGGAACTAAGCCCCGACCGGGCGACCACTCGCTGAGTTCTCTTACTGGCGGAATGGAAAGACTCTCATTTTGCTGGCTTTAAATGTTGATCTGAACCACATACTAGCACTCCGAACGTCAGACAGACGCTAACTGCCTAACAAATGCAGGCGAGAGACAGACTAGCAAGCTGGGGACAAAACACTGACCCAGACTCCCCGACCGGCGAGCTCATAGCGCCCCTTAAATGCACGTGAACAGGCCACATTTCCCCTTTCCCACCAGAGGGAGACACCAAAGCTGCGATTGCAACAGCGGCGCCACCACCAGAAACGGATGGCCACTGCTTCACACTACGCGCTGCGGCGCGCTCTTTAAAACAGCAATTTTTACCACGGCTCACATTTGACTGTGGCACAGTCGATAAGGACTGCTTCCTGTCAACCAGTGACTCCTTGTTTTCCACATTTAAAAATGTCAGAGATAATACTCTACCGAAAAAAAAATTAACACACCCGCTTAGAGATTTCCAGTCCTTTCGCAATTTTTTGTTGCAACAGTACGTACGAAGTACGTGAAATCAGTACACCTGCAGATATATAGCGCAAGCGGTTCTGAGGTACCAGGTATCGACCCATACTGAAATACCCATATTTGTATGTGGGGTATACTCCACAGATGGCAATCCTGGCGCTGATTCTCGCATTCACTCTGCCACTCTAAACGGACGTTCATGCTTAAATTAGATCACTTTTATAAGCGACTTCTGAGAGAAATCTATATATCCGTAACGTTGACTTCCTCCCAGTAGACGTACCCTGCGCTCCTTCCATCCTCCTTTATAGAACGAAAACTGTCTAACGCTCACTGCCATTTTGGTGAAAATTATAAACTACAAACTAGGAGGAGCTACACTAAGATCAAAAATCACCCAGTAATGAATAACATTACCAAAGTTCCATCTTTTTCGCACCACCCAAAATACACGAGAAATTGTAACGCAAATTTTGATTACATTCACTAATAGCTTCCTCGCTAAGAAAAATAACACGCTGCAATTGAATTGGGCCTCCTTACCTTTGAGCCACGTATTTGTAGTAACCCTTTTTTTTTCACACTACGAAAGTAGTCTTTTGGTAATACCTACAGTGTATTGGTGAAAAAGTACAGGACTTAAAGGATCTAATTGTGGTAAACATTTATACTTGTCTCTGGTAACCATCTAACATTCATCGAATTTGGACTTAAACTGCTATGGTGCACGTCGTGATAGTATTACGAGCGCGTGGAGAAAAGTAATGCCTCCGAATTTCTTATGTAAAATATATTAAAGCTTTCTTAATAAAACAATTGTTATTAACATTCTGAATCTTTGTTCTTCAAGTCTACACATTTATTTCTCAAAATAGTTACAGTGGTGAAGAACACATTTCTCCTACCGAGAGATACCGTCACTACAAAAAGTTTGACTTTGTTGACGAAACCACGATCTCACTTCTGCTTGCACAACTTCATCACTATCAAAGCGGAACCCTTTTTCTTTCTTTCTTTTTCTTTATTGAGTTTCGATTCCCCCCAAAGTGGGCGGGCTCGCAGCAGCTTAGTACGCCGCTCTTCAGCCTACAGAATTTGTTTTAAAGTAATGAAGATAATAAATAATAAAAGCAGGTGATAAAATCGGTGACTTAAATGGTAAAATGGCGGAAAATCGTGGAACTTAAAACATAAAACAAAGGGTTGATGGTGCTAATAAAATACATATGAAGCAGACAGGTAAAATAATAGACAGACAATTAAAAAACACGGCGGCAGTCTGGTTTCTGTTCGCAAGAGATATAAAATTCACACCCAGCGACAGCATGATTTCTGTTCACAACACTTTGGAAAGACGAACAACACCGAACATTCACTTGAACACTGCACTAAAAAGTTGGCACAAATATGACATACCATAGCCAAGGGCAGACAGGGGGAACCGGGACAGATGATGGAAAGAAAGGGAGGAAAGGAGAGGAAAAACGAAGTGTGGGGGGGAGGGGCTGATGGATGATGAGAACCCGTAAGTGTGGTAGGGGGGGGGGGGCGCTGGGCAGACGCGACAGGGTGTGGGAAAAGGCAGAGGAGGGGAATACAAAAAGACTCGGGGGGAGGGGGGGGAAGGAAGACAGAGAGAGGTTAGGCGGGGAGAAAACAGGATGGAAGAGGGGAAGAGGGAGAGTGGGGAAAGGACAAAGGAGGGGGGTAAGGATCAGAGTTGATAGGAGGGATAAATGGAGGGAGAGAGGGCATCATCCGGGAGGGGGAGTTGACAGAAGCCACCTTGGGAAAGGAGATGAAGGGTGTATAGATGGACGGTAGAGGGACACAACAGTGAAGGTGTGGCAGAGGGTGGGGATTGGAGAGGAGCAACCAGGGGGTGAGGGGGATCAAGGCGGCGGGAGGTGTAGAGCATGCAGATATGTTCGAGGAATAGGAACAGATGGGGCAAAGGAATGAGGTCGTTGAGGATCCACAAGGGGGACGGGAGGTGTATACGGAAGGCGAGGCGGAGTGCATGGTGCTCAAGGACCTGGAGGGACTTATAGAATTTGGGGGCGGAAATCCAGGCGGGACTGGCATAATGAATTAAGGATTTGTAGGTGTGGAGGATGGTAGAGGGGTGCAACCCCAATGTCTGGCGAGAGAGGAGTTTGAGGAGTCAGAGGCAGTTGTGGGCTTTGGATTGGATGGAGCGGAGATGAGGGATCCAGGTGAGGTGACGGTCAATGGTGAGGCCCAGGTAGGTGAGGGTGGGCGTGAGGCGGACAGGACGGGCGCAGATGGTCTTACCAGGAGCCGGAAGGAGCGAGTGGTACGACCTACGATGATTGCCTGAGCAAAGCCCTCAAATGCGATCTTTAAGTTTCGGAAACAGGTGTAAATCGGAAGGGGCCAAGTCGGGATGGTATGAAGGACGATCGATAACAGTGAACCCGAGACGTCGGATAGTTGCAGACGCCACAGTACTCGTATGTGGTCCAGCATTGTCATGCTGAAGGAGACAGTGCTCCATGTGCGGACAAACTCTTCGAATTCGAAACTCGATTACATCACATTGTTCCTCATGCACCGATACAGCGCCATGTTACACGCTACAGTTCAGAGCCCCCTAGCGGCAGAAGTCTGCAAAAGTGTAGACACGAAGAATAATGGTGCTGGGTTGGTGCATAAGTTCGTAGCGTTTTTCGATAAGTTTGATAACACAACAGATACACTTAAGACACTTTAGTCATCAATAATATATTTTTCTTTACTATTTACAACAGTCTACCAAGGCTGGGGGTGACTTTTCAATTCCACGACTGTAAAAATCACGTGGTTTAGAGGCGAAAAACTCGTCGAGCCATGTTCAGAGCCCATTTTCATCCGAGAAAGAAGTTCCTTGAAGGTCGTTCGATGGAGAAAATCGATGGTGCGAGATCAGGCGAATAAGGTGAGTGTTCTATGACTTCCCAACCAAACCTCTGCATAGCGTTTTTTGTCAGTCTAGCAGAATGCGGGAGGGCGTTATCGTGGAATACCATCAGTTTACGCTGTCTTTAAGGTCGTTGTTCTTGGACTGCGTCTGCAAGACGTCTCAGTTGTTGACAAGAAATTTCAGCGGTAATGGTTACACCTCGGGGAAACAATTCATAACACACCACACCGTCGTTGTTCCACCAGATGCGTAACATTATCTTTTGTGGATACACACGTCTTTGTACAGCGAGTTCCTGCTTTGTTTGGGCTCAACCATTCTTTTATTTTCCTTATTTTACATAAAGACACCGTTTCTCGTCACCATTAACGATACATGATAAGAATGGTCCGTGTTGTTCCCGTGCCAATTGTTCACGAGCAAGCAGAGATGCATATATACCCACCCGCGGATTTTTGTGATTTTGGATTCAAGCATGCGGTACCCATACGGCCGATTTTTGAACCTTTCCAAGTGAATGCAAATGCCACGCATTGGTTGACTGACGACCGTTCATCATATTCACCAGTTCTCGAATACAATGACGTGGATCTTTGCGGATTAATGCGTTTAAACGATCTTCATCAAACCCCGCAGTTCTTCACGAACGTGGAGAGTCACTAATGTCAAAATGATTCTCCTTAAAACGAGGAAACCATTTTCTTGCCGTACTATGTCCAGTGGCGTTATCCCCATACACGGCGTCAGGGTTTCTGATTGCGTCCGCTGCTGTCGCCCCTCTCCTGAACTCAGACAGAGGAATATGTCGGAAACGTTCCAATTTCTCCACTTGACACTCCATTTTCTAGCGTCTATAGTTCTACTCACTATCTCCAAATGACAATACGTCAACTCAGATAGCAACAATAAACTACAAATAAAAAATTACCATCGGTAAATAAACCCATAGCAACCGGAATACCAACATGGTTCAAAATGGTTTAAATGGCTCTGAGCACTATGGGACTTAACATCTGAGGTCATCAGTCCCCTAGAACTTAGAACTACTTAAACCTAACTAACCTAAGGACATCACACAACACCCAGCCATCACGAGGCAGAGAAAATCCCTGACCCCGCCGGGAATCGAACCCGGGCACCCGGGCGTGGGAAGCGAGAACGCTACCGCACGACCACGAGATGCGGGCCTTTTGCATACTTATGCACCAACCTAACGGAATGTTAATAACGTTTCTTCAATTGAAAAGACTTTAATAGTTTTCACAGAAAATTTTTGGAGGTATTATTTTTCAGCACGCCCTTATAGCTGATAGCTTTGGATGACACATTTTATTCCGTACGCTACTTAAGATAGCTGTTCCCTATTCGTACCAAACTAATGATAATGCAATAGCTCTATATGGTAACGCGAATGATATGAAGAGTAATTCTAGTACCGATTGTGTCGCAAACTGTACCTGATACACCAAATGATGCTACGCTTGTATTCATGACAACGCTGTCAAGATAAATTTTGAAAATTAGCTATTACTACAGAGGAAAACTCATTTCACTGCAGCAATCCCTATACGCGTTCTTAATCATTCATTGCACTGCAATATATTGTTCCCTTTCCCAAAATCCTTCAGTTGCTGCAGTGCAGTGCATTCTGTCTTCAGTTTTCTGCATAACTTCAGAAAACGAATTTGTAAAGTCCAATTATTGTATTCTCCTATTAACTTTGACTTCCGTGTTTCCCTCCTCTGTCGACCAGATTACATAAAATCAAAGAAAAACCTTTTCTTAAGAGCTTTTTAGACCGACCTCTATTATAACTGTAACTTGACGTCACATTAATTCGAGAGAAGTGCGTGACCTTTAAACACCGCTGGCAGTCCTCAGAGAATTCACCAGGGAAATGTCAGGAAACCTTTGTGAGGAACATCAGCATAAGATTCTAAATGCAGAGCAGGGAACAAATGTCATCTGACAGTATGGAAAAGTTTAAAATTTCGTATTACGTAACCACGTCAATGTTTGATAACTATGATCAAGATGAAAATCGTAGAAAACCATTAAATTAATTCTAACTGAGGAGTGGTTCTATAAACAGAACGTTTACCTACAAAACGAGAAAGGAAACTCAAATGATATTTTTCAAGGCAGTGATAAGTCTTGTGCTGTTGTATGATTGTAATAATTCGAATAAAGAGAAAAGCAGAAGCACTGAAACAGCGAGAATGCAGTTTCTAACCAGAAAGGCTGAATTTATCTCTAAATGAAACAAACGAAAACACCATACAGGAATTAATGACAATTACTAAGAACGAAAAATTAGAACAACTAAAAGTAACTCGTGCGTGCATCTTTTACGGATTGAAGACGAAAGATCTCCGAAAACGGATTTTTCACTACAAGTCGACTCGTCTGGGAGGTGTTGGTCTCCTGAGAAGAGATAGGAGGATAATACTGGAATTCTTATTTGAATGGAACCATGAAGATTATGTTTATTATTATTAAGGCAATCATGATGATAGATTACACAAATGTCGGTTTTCTTATAAATGATTTTGAATTCATTTCTCCCTCTTCACATTCCATCTGCAATAATGCAGTATTGTGCTACGAAAATTAGCTTCTTTTCGACTATTCTGCTACAACGTTACAAACAAATAGATGTGAAGTGCGAATGTGATCCGCGTCTGGCCAAAGCCTTCTGATGCTAAGGCGTTGGTCTGCACCATTTCCCTGTTTCGATTTTCTTTCGGTTAGCTTCTGCTTTCCCATTTACGTAGTCGTTGAACTTGGCATTTTCGCCTCCAAAAGCTTAGGCTCAAAAGCCGATAATTTCTATTGACAAAATAAGGCTTCCGTATTACATTAAGCTTCATTCCTTAACTTGAAGTGTACTAAAAAAGGATAATATTCAGCAGCATGGGATTATTTTCCATTTGAAAAGTTGCTTTCGTTATACACTGCAACGCCAAAGGAACTGGTTTAGTACGTATGCGTATTCAAATATGAAGATATGTAAACAAGCACAACACGGCGCTGCAGTCGGCAACGCCTATATAACATAACAAGTGTCTGGCGCAGTTGTTAAATCGGATACTACTGCTTCAATGACAGGTTATCAAGATTTAAGTGAGTTGAACATGGTGTTGCAGACGGCCCACGAGCGATGGGACATGGCATCTCCGAGGTAGCGATGAAGTGGGGATTTTCTCGTACGACAATTTCACGAGTGTACTGTGAATATCAGGAATCCGGCAAAACATCAAATCCCCGACATCGTTGCGACCGTAAAAAAATCCTGCGAGAACGGGACCAACGATGACTGAAAAGAATTGTTCAACGTGACAGAAGTGCATCGATTCGCAAATTGCTACAGATTTCAATGCTGGGCCATCAACAAGTGTCAGTGTGCAAACTCTTCAGAACAGGGAGTCCCTGTTCTGCGCCCATAGGCAGCACACCGCGCCTGGTACACGCGGCGCTCGGGGACCACAGCACAGCTGCGACACCTGAGGATGGGCTTATAACAGTCCGAAACCGGTCGTGTGAAAATAAAGTAACTTACAACTGAAGCGGTATTTTCACCCTCTGCTTTATAGTAAGTAGTTTTCGTTTTGTAAACAGGCCTCTGTTAGTACACAGAATGTAGTCTCATGGGGAATATCAATTAACGCTGTACCCAACTATTGACACTGTACTCGCTTTTTGCAACCAAGCAAGTCTGCTATTGCCGAAGATTGCATCTCTACCGGACGTTCAATGTAGTATGACGAAAAAAAAAGGCTTTGGCAACACCAATGTCTATTAGGGAAGATAATAGTAAAGAATCTGTGGGAACATGCATGACGGAAAACTTAATGAACTGCGACAGTGGCTACCAGCTAGATTATGTTGTCCTCGACGACAAGTGTTCATCAGAGACAACGGTATCGTCAGGAGTGCCCCAAGAAAATGTGAAAGGACTGCTATTGTCCCCTATATACATAAATGATTTTGTGAACTAATGAGCATTTGGCTCTCATTTAAGTATATGGCCGAAGGAGTCAGCCCTCAGGAATTGTGAAACGAATCCTGTCGTCCAGGAGCGTGTGCCACAATGAGCGCAGATTAGTCATGAGATGGGGAAATTCATATACGTCTATTGTGCTGAATGAGGCCTAAGCGCTATAGTATGCGAGTGAGACTGACGAGAACCTATGTCATAAGGAAACCCCGTCGAAGCTGTTTGCGACCAAGGAGGCATAGCAGTGTTAAATGTGGCGGGCCTAAGATCGCGATAAAGGGAAAGATTTATGAAAACTATTTAATTCTGTAGTAATTCAGGGAATAAAGCCACAGTAATTTTAATCTACCATCCTTCATAAATTTTCATGGTGATCCCAATAAAACTTGAATGTTGATCACATCTACAATAATTTAGGATTTACTTGTCAAAGTGAAATTAACAAGTTTTGTAACAAAACCTGAATGCTAAAATCTGAACGCTTTTGTCGATCTTAACGATAGACATTTCATATAGAAGCGCATCATTAAAATGACAAATGTTGTAAATATCAACTCTGTTAGAGTACCTGTTTAAAAGATATAGTAAATTTAAATCATCAGTATTTACAGTTAAGCATCAGATCATCGTTTACTCCACACGAAACACATTGAACGATGACAGCATGACATCTTATTGAATCATTAGGTAATAGAATATTTATTGTAAAGTTTAGTGCATAATAGTTATTTTTGTTCTTTATTTATTTATCAGAAAACACATAGGTGCACCGAGCGAGGTGGCGTAATGGTTACACATTGGACTCGCATTCGGGAGGACGACGGTTCAATCCCGCGTCCGGCCATCCTGATTTACGTTTTCCGTGATTTCCCTAAATCGCTCCAGGCAAATGCCGGGATGGTACCCTTGAAAGGGCACGGCCGACTTCCTTCCCCGTCCTTCCCTAATCCGATGAGACCGATGACCTCGCTGTCTGGTCTTCTTCCCCAAACAACCAACCACATAGGTGCAAGGCTACTGGCCGTGACGTTCAAAGTTAAGAAGGACATTGTATTGGTGGTATGTAAAAGAATTTAACGTATTTTATGTTACTTGATTTAGAACGTGAAAGTGGTCAAGCTTTATTATTTAAATATTTAAAATGTAAAATAATGTAGAATAGGCTGTAGGCAATCACATGAAGGGTTTCAGGAAAGGGAGCTGCCCTAGTCAGTTGAGCGACGATGTTCAGCACGTGTGGGACGCGGCCGGAGACAGGCAGAGGATCAATGCTGGTCTAGACACCAAAGGGTACGGTGCTGGCGCAGACGCGAAAGCGGGCAGTTCTGGTCCAGACGCGAAAGCGGACAGTCAGTCTTCAGGAAGCTAGGAAGTGAAGCGACGTAGAAAATTTAGCGTTGTGTGCTGTAGCAGAGCTTAGTCTCTGAGCGGTGAGCAGTCGCGTGCCTGGTGTTACTCTAACTTTCCATGTAAATAACGAGGTGGAGTACTGGACTTGTGTTTGGCGATGAGATGGTGATTGATGGAGCTGTGCCAAATGCATATGCGCTCGTGTGCAACAGTAACTCTAAATACGACCACTTTCGCTATTAGTTTGTTTCCTGAGTAAACATTATTCTAACCAAATCGCAACTCTGTGGCCTACGGCATTTATGGGTCGTTAATTGCCTTCCCAATATTATTATTACTATTATTATAAGTTATATTAACTTTGAATGGTTCATACAATTTCGCAAACTTGCCATCAGCCAGACAATTTAACCAAAGGGTCACAAGTGTCTAATTTAGGGCGTGTAATGCGACATGTGCGGTTCCACCCCTGAGTTTGAGCCGAGACATTTCGACGACGAGGAACCACATGTGAACCCGAACATCTTTGGGATGTTACCTCGCAATTTGGAGCACAGGGTGGGCAGCGATCTGCGGCCGTTTGCTGATGATGCTGTGGCGTACGGTAAGGTGTCGAAGATGAGTAGGAAGATACGACTTAGACATAATTTCTAGTTGGTGTGATGAATCACAGCAAGCCCCGAATGTGGAAAAAAGTAAGTTAATGTGGATGAATAGGAAGATCAAATCTGTAATGTTCGGATTAAGTACTACTAGTGTTCTGCTTGACACAGTCAAGTCGTTTAAATATCCGGGCGTAACGTTGCAAAGCGATAAGAGATGGAACGAGCATGTAAGAACTGTGGTAGGGAAAGCGAATGGTCGACTTCGGTTTATTGGGAGAATTTTAGGAGAGGGTGGTTCACCTATAAAGCAGATCACATACAGGATGCTGATGCAACTTGTTCTTGGGTAATTCTGGAGTATTTCAGATCAAACTAGGTCGGATTGATGAAAGACATCCAAGCAAATCAGTGGTGGGCTGCTAGATTTCTTACCAGTAGGTTCAAACAACATGTGTTATGTAGATACTTCGGGAACTCAACTGGAAAAGCTGAGTAGTAGGGAGATGGGGGTTCTGGTGCAATTTTGATATCAAATGCATATGCAAAATAATTAAACTGATAAATTAATTACCACCACCACACTCTTACCCCCAGATGACGTTATGTGTTTTCCTCAGCAGACATATGGATCCCTGCCACCTACCCATCCCCTAACTACACTATTGGCAGGAATTTCGAATTTTGGCGGGAATTTCGAATTTCGGTGGGAAATTCGAATTTTGGTGGGAATTTAAAAAAATTGTGGGAATATCTTTGTCCAAGAGCTGTGATGAGATATAAATACATTAGATAAATGTGGACCACCCCAAGTATACCTTGTTTGTTTGTCTAAAACGTAGTGACACCACTCCAGACCACACTCCACCCACTGGTCGGGGCACAGCTGCGTCAGCAGACTCACACACACTGCTCCATCCCTACATCACCCCACAAGTGCCTGCTGTTCTGAATGTGAAAACACTTCACTATAATAACTGTATTTGATGTCAACTCATCTCTTATAATGAAGCATCAGTTAATTAGGAAAACACAATCATAATGATAATAAATGTCCTCTTTCCATGAAATTATGAGCAGTTCATTTTCTTTTAGTTTTGTAAGGGGTTGGGGTTTAGAGACACAAGATATTTTGCGTCAGTGATACAGGGGAGCAAAGGCCATTTTTTATCAGGGATTGTGGGAGGGAAAGCGACATTTTGTAGACAGTGGAATGGGTTCTTTTTTTGACTCATTGGGTGAGGTGTGAGAGAAACATTGGTGATTCTACTAACGGTCATTTATTGAGACATAAGACCCTTTAAACAAACAGGGTAATGAAATATGTTTTAACTTGCTCAGTTCCTTGCGGCAGCCGAGTGGCACTGTTCCAGTGATGATGCATTCTTGTCCTTGTGAATTTGCTTGTTGCTTTATTAACAAGCAGCTTCGGCAAGGTGTGGAATGCTCCATCCTGCAATCGAATCAGCGACCCTCAGCGTCTTGTGGCGGAGTTCATCAACCTCTAGGTTCACAGGTGACCCATTTGGTGAGACATCAGTCCCTTCATCCTCACCAGCCACCTGGTTAAGTATCACACGGACGTCTTTTTGGTAACATCTGGGCTGATATCTTCTGCATTGGCCTATTGGTACGGTACCAACATCTCCTTGTGTTGAGAAGCGTAGCAGCTAAGTCTTTGTAGCGAAGTTTGACATCCGCTGACTAACCATTGGTCCATTCGTCCAGGCAAAGTTTCTTCTTGCCTCCTTTGTCCCATCAAAGGACCCACTCATGACCATTAGTCAGAGGTATTTATTCAGTGTTGCGAAGATTGTGTGGTGGTGAGTGACTCGTCAATCATTGATTTATGCATCTCATGTTGGGCAGAAACGTGACCAATGTGAACATACATGCTACCTTTCCTTCTTCGATTGCTGCCATTTCCAAATATTGTGACTTAACATGCCAAAGTCTCTAAAATGTTCACTTAACCTATAATAAGTCTTTATATATTTTTCTGCCGAATCTCTGCTTTGAACATCCATAAACAGCACATAATTATTATACACAACCATAAATAACACATAATTATTATACACCCTACATTCCTCCCCTGTCCATAAACATTCACCTTCTAATTTTCTCCTACGTCTATCTACAAATGACTAACAAACAAGAAATAAAAACACAGTGGCAACCATAGTCTGCCAGGAAAATTACACAATACATTCATTCCATAATAACTTGAAATACATCAGCATTAAGAAAACTTCTGGAAATAATGTTAGAAATGTGGTAGAATGGCGATCAGTAACAACACAATAAAGTAGCAAGCAACAATTACCTCTGTATATTTTAGCAGTACACATGTATGCTCAGTATTTTTGTAGCCATACAACTGGAATTTTATGTTGTGATATGATGTTGTTCTCGTCCAATACACAGGAAAGCAGCAGAAAGTACATTATGAACAAGAAGGTTCCAGAAATACCTCTGCCCAATGACACAATTCGCGTTTTATGTTCCTTTTACGGCTGTGCAAGATTCTGCATCATAGTGTTGTGCAGTGGTAAGAACATCTGATGATTGAATGGTGGAGGAATCAAGGGTGTTGTTTAGTTAAGACAAATTTTGAGGAGCCAATAGTTGCATAGATGTTTCTGGTCAGTAAATTAGTGGGTACGATGAGGTGATAATGGCCACACTGGTTTTGACTGCGGGTGAAGGAAATTTCACACCT
The DNA here is from genome assembly GCF_023898315.1 of Schistocerca nitens. Lineage (NCBI taxonomy): Eukaryota > Metazoa > Arthropoda > Insecta > Orthoptera > Acrididae > Schistocerca > Schistocerca nitens. The sequence continues at coordinate 179,779,072 of NC_064622.1, read as the reverse complement.
GAGAGAGAACACAATGTGCCTGTAAAATGGAAAGTAGTATTGCTAAGCGCATTGTGATTTGATGGCAAAAGAAAAAATATTGTGCCCTTTGAATTGTCTACATACTCTTACCATCAAATTCTGGTGAATGACATATTTATTGAAGCACATAGTGTCTAATCATATGTCAGTACTTCCTATTATTTAAGACCCAGAATTTACCTTCATGTATTCTGCTAATTCCCCTCTCTGTACCCAATTCGCTGTTAGTACATTATCGCTAAAATCTGTAGTATACAAAGCTTATTTGCATTTGCATTAGAATGGTAGATTTTGTATCGTGGACGCGTAATTGACTGCGCATGGCAGAAGGTTATATGGGGCCTAGTGCGTGTCCTGTGTTGGTGGATCAGCAACCTTCCGTTTCCGCGGCCCAGCATGCTTCAGAACAGTATTTGCTGCCAACGGTGGCACTACATCTATTACTCCCTTAACAAGTTTCAGCTGGCTTGTATGAACAATAGTTGTTTCTGTGGGTAACTGTAACTTGACATTAACTGGTGACATGATTTTGACAACTCGGTAGGGACACTGGTAATTTGTCACAAATTTTTTCGCCTTTCCTTTTGCAGCATAGGGAGCGGATAGAAAACCCATTATCCAATTTTGAAATCTGGATACGGATTCTCTTACCGTTCTAATGCTCTGGTATTTGCTTTCTGTACTTTTTTCCACACATTTTTAATGATCCAAACAAATTTCCTAACTGCTTCTCCATTCTTTCCTTCTTTGGGCTTAATAACATCAAATGAAGACAGCATCTGGCTTCCATAAACAACTTCATATAGCGACATGCCTGTTCCTTGGTGTGCTTTGGCATTGTATGTGCTTACACAGTATGTATTGACAATATTCTAATTATTATGTTGGTTAGTGATAAAATAACTAAGCATTTTCCTGATGGGGTGGTGGCCCCTTTTGTCTGTCCATTTGTCTGTGGGAGTAACGTACTTTCAGCAAACAGCAAAGTTGTATCTTGAGATTGGACATGAGGCTACTACATTGGTCAGTTATAAGTGCTTCTGGTAAGACGAATTTTAAAATGCACAGCCTGTGCAATGGTGTTTGATTGTTGATTAGGGAGACTTACCATGGTTAGATATCTTAGGAAATGACCTATTATCGTTAGTATGTGCCTATCCCCAGCTGCTGTTCTATTAAAGGGACCATACATGTTCATTCCTATTAGTTGGAATGGGTATAATGCTTCCAGCAGTCTTTGTAACAGTATACAGTGACAGCAATAGTCTGCTCGCTGGGCACATGGTATGCAATAGCACACGTATTGCACTACATTGTGCTTTCTCGTCTCTCACTAGAAACATTTAGCATCACATCTTTCAGTAATTCTTTTATCACTGTGACCTGATCATGGACCTCTTGCACGACTTCCTGTAAGAGGCATTGGAAACCACGATTCTTGGCCCAAATCTAGTTGTTCGACACAGGACCCCATCCTGTAGGGAAAACTGCCATTGTGTTGCATATCTTTTGCAATCTGCATCTGAAGCCTTTGATTTTTGCCATTCTTCTGCGTCGTGACCTACTGCTTTTAATACTGCTACCTTTCGACTAAGGCAATCTGTGTTGGAATGTTTCTTCCCTCGTTTATGAATTACTTCAAAGTCCATTTCACAGAGGCATAGGGACCAACATGTCAAACGCCTGGTATGCAGCACAATATGCAGAACAACGGCCTGGACCATTTCTGACTCCATCCCAGTTCTGTCTAAACAAAATTAGTGGTTGCAGCAAAGTGCCTGACTGTATCAATTTTTCCATTGTCTGGTGTGCCTCGTGCAGGAAAAATTTTTATTTTTGCCATTCAACAGACACTTCGCATTTTAGTGACAACTGCAGGGAATAAACAAAGAACTGTTTAACTGATAGTCAAATGTACAACAGGCCAGCCACTGTGGCCGAACAGTTCTAGGCACTTCAGTATGGAACTGCGTGACCACTACGATCACAGGTTCGAATCCTGCCTCGGGAATGGATGTGTGTGATGTCCTTAGTTTAGTTAGGTTTAAGTAGTTCTAAATTCTAGGGGACTGATGACCTCAGATGTTAAGTCCCATAGTGCTCAGAGCCATTTTTTGAAATGTACACCGTGCGGGATGAGCGATTAGGCGCTGCAGTCATGGACTGTGCGGCTGGTCCTGGCGGAGGTTCGAGTCCTCCCTTGGGCATGCGTGTGTGTGTTTGTCCTTAGGATAATTTAGGTTAAGTAGTGAGTGAGCTTAGGGACTGAACATTTTTGAAATGTATAGCATTCAAACATAAGTATAAAGAATGGCTTACTGGGATTGTTATACAATGTAGTACTGTAAGACACATTTCATTTCAACAAATTACAAATCCTCATGATGTAAGTCATCTGTAACATCGAACACTGCCATGATTTTATTTTCTCTGCTGGTCACTTTTATCAGAATTACAAGTGCAAGAATTGAACTGTCTATATGAAGTTATTCAAAAAAATGTTTGTATAGCTTAAGCCAGGTTTTCACTGGAGCAAACAGGCTAACGAGCACGAGCAATGGAAAATTCTGTCTGGTGTACCCGGTAGGCCTCTTGCAGGTCTTTCAACTGGACGCCACTGCAGCTACTTGTGTGTCCCTAACCTTCCCCAGTTACCTAATCGGAAAATGGAGACCTGCAGTTTAACGTGGAATCCTAATCACGTGTCTTTCGTGACCATTCCAACATCTGTGTGAAGTGAACGTTCAGTTAAAAATTGTAGTGAAAAGGCTGTGGTCTGAACGGGATTTGATTCCACGCTCTCTGGTTCATGAAGTAAACACTTTGCCACTAGACCATTTTTGTTTTAGAAAAAAAAGCAAAAAATAATATGTCTGTTAGACCTTACATGTGTAGTGGAAACAGTACCTGTGACACCTCTTGAAATGATGCTCGACGTCGGTAATCATTGTTCTTTTTATAAATTTCCCCTCAATGGTAACGAGACGCCAGACAAAAATGGCAGCCGACATACAAGGAAAATTTTTGACCAGTGCTAAGGAGAGATGGAGCTGGAATTCCATGTAAAGTGCACGATCTCCACGCATGTCACGTTTCCATACAAATTGAAACAAACAAATTCTTCCTTCCCTGCGCCGTTTTTTATACTCAGCCAAGAACAGTGCGGTCGCCATACAAAATAATCCACACAGAATAGCAAAGTTTAGCATTGTGTCCCTAACAAGATAGAGTCGTATCCTACATATCGAATATTAGTTCCAAAAACTAAACACTAATAACAGAGCCTTCATAGGTAATGTTTGCAACATCGTGTTCTTTTCTGTTCGCTCTAGTATAAACCATTCTCATCATATACAATCGAATGGTAGTGAATTTTCTGCAAATGCTCATTCCCACTTGTTTGTTTCCATTTGGTCCATTGTAAACCAGGCTTTAGGTGCTTAAAATTGATGTCTGTGAACTCCGGATAATTCCGCTTCGCGGCGTTACGTGAGTGACTCAACGAATCGCGCGTTAGGCGGTCATGGCTGTACAAACCGCTCTTACAAGCTGTCCTTCGCGCGGCAAAAGTGTGTAACTTCAATATTTTTTACAAAATACTTCCAGAGCCTCTTAGCAGCTGAAGTGCACATCTTTCGCTGACTTCTCTGTGTGTAAAAAAAAAAAAAAAAATCAGCTCAGGTTTCGACATGTATTATTGGACCATTTCTTTGTGAGAATCAGCATTTTGCGATCGAGTAGTCTCTACATTCTCAACGGGTGATTGTGTGGTGTGCAATGTCCAGTCACGGAATAATCGGTGCGATATGCCTTGATGGCACGGTGACTACCAAACAGTGCAATTAAGTTTTTGGACGATGATGTCATGCCCATTATCCAAAGTGTCCCTGATTTCGACAAGATGTGGTTCATGAAAGACCGAGCTCGACCCCATCGAAGCAGGAGAGTGTCTGATGTCCTGAAGGAGCACTTTGGGGACCGCATTCTGGCTGCGGTGTGCCCAGAGGCCACTGACGTGGGCCTCGATTGGCCGCCATATTCTCCGGATCTGAACACATGCACCTCTTGTTTGTGGGGCTACATTAAAGACAAGATGTACAGCAATGGCCCCAAAACCATTGCTGAGCTGAAAACAGCCATTTAGGAGGTCACTGACAGCATCGATATTCCGACGCTTCAGCGGGTCATACAGAATTTCGCTATTCGTCTTCGCCACATCATCGCTAGTCATGGCAGGCATATGGAACTTGTCACAACCTAAATCCGAATATCTATAGTGACGTTTACATGTTGAATAAAGTGTGTGCACGCCGTAGTTTGTAACTAATTTACGTTTTTTTATTACAGTTCAATAATTGTCACCTGTCCCCTTCTAGGACGTGAGAGGTTCGCTTTCCCTGTTGGTGCAAAGTGCGCACCCCCGCCAACGTAATTTATAGACGAATAGTTAACAAGTTATGCATTCTAACCAGAACCGTCTGCCACTGACAGCTCTACATTCATACATATACAGACTATGCAAGCATATTACGAACCATAAAGTCTAGATTTCAATCGCTTGGATGTTATTTTCGACAGCCTAGCAAATAGCGAAAAACACTTCGCCAAACGATTCTATAGGGGATGTAAGCAGACTTAAATTCATCCTACTAAAAAGCATAACATCTTCGATGCAAGATACGTTACCAATATTTCGTAAACGATATTGTCTAGATTTTCCATTAATAAAAACAAATCAAGGCATCCTGCTGCGCCTATCACACTCCTTTTATCCTCGTAAAGATCCACGATGACGGCAAATGATCATCCCAATTCCGTTATGTTGTATGCTAGATGTCCGTTGGAAGCATGGCGACAGTCCTTTGTGAGTGTTATGAACAAGATAGAACAGCACATTAGTTGGACAGTATAGGACAGCACTGTGCTCGAATGCGTCCGGTCACTCTAAACCAAATATTCTACAGACGCAATGCATTTGCTCCATTTTCTGTATATCTATGTCCATTCATGTGTCGTGGATGGTTCCCATGAGCCAGAGAAGGCCTGGATCCATCCTGTGTTATATCTCGAACGGAGCGTAGATATGGATCGACAATGCGCTACATTTGGGACAGGGTTCGAAGGTGGATCCACCATGTGTTGTATCTGGATGGAGAAAGAGAGAGTTGGCAACTGTTTTAGTTGAGCAGAAAACACGAGGCAGGATTGATCATCCAGAGTACAGGAAACAAACGCAGACTGACATTTATTTACTTGAACGCAAATAGCTTTCACCCTACACTTTGCACAGGAAAGCCGTCATGAGCACTTCAGTACACAGACCAAAGATTATTTATGGCGATGACTATCTACAGTCTCAACTGCAGCACTTAAGACGCATGTTCAGATAAAATGGTTACAACAGGGGAGTCATTGCTAACTTTTTCATGTCCACTGACGAAGCATACCTCGTATGTCGGCTGCAGAGGTCAAGCCGACTGCATTTCCTCCGTACTTTGGGAAATCATGCAGGAAGATAGGACGTGTGTTGCAGAGACATGGACTGAGACCAGTGCTCCTGCCTGCCTCCAAGATATGCGGTATGCCATGCCCCTTTAAAGTCGATATACAAGCCACAGTCAAACGAAAATCAAGCACTTGCCAGAACGGGACCATGGTTTCGTTTCATTCAGTAGTGGTAACCACATGCGTTAAGATATTTTTCCCACTGATAGACGTCTGCTGACGGCTTGACAACCGCACTCACGCTTGCACTTCCTCCTCCAACTCAAAATGTTGAAATGAGTGTGAATTCCTAAGGGACCAAACTTCCGATGTCATTGGTCCCAATACTTACACACTGCTTAAACTAACTTAAACTAATTTATGCTAAGAACAACATACACGCACACACACACACACACACACACACACATGCCCGAGGGAGGACTCGAACCTCTGGCCGGAGGGGCCGTGCAGTCCGTGACAGGGCGCCTCAAACAGCTCGGCCACTCCACGTGGCCCTCCTGCAACTGAAACTGGCGTCCGCGCATGTCTTCCTTCAGGTCACCACACATGTGAAAACCGCACGGTGGATAATCTGGACTGTACCGACGTGGTTTCAATGTTTGCCAACCAGACCGCCCAAGTGTAGCCTCCGTCCCATTGTCAGCTTGTGGAAACACTATATGTCCCCACTGCTTCCCAGGATTTGCGAAATTACAAGTTAACACTGACTGTGAATTTTGAATTTTGATCCGTGTCGGGGTAAGACATCCGAATCCGAAGTAAATAATGATTATTCCGCGGGAAACAGGAGACGTTATAACTTGATCGTTATTTAATGAGTAATTTCATTCAATAACGATCGGTAAATTACATGATGGAAATAATTTGGAAATAAATTTTGCCAGCGGAAATTTTGCCAAAAGAAATGATTAAGTTGTAAAAGCAATTAAAAAATCGGTCGCCAGCTCAACTGATGAGCGACGGTACTGTTAAGTACGTGAATAATGGTGTCAAAAATTACCTGTTTGTAGCGCAGCAGGTGGAACGGCAACTTTTATGCAAGTGCTGTGTCCGGCTCAGTAGTCATACAAAATACTGTCATAACAATCTAACTACACTTAAACATTAATGGTTGTTGTTTACATAGTTCTGCGTAGTCAGCGCGTACACAACTTTCCCACTAGAGCGCGCCCCGCTAAGCACAACAGCGCAGGCGCAGCGCTCGTCCGTCTCCGCACTACGAGATGGCGCTGTCTTAGAGATGGACCAAATTCTGCTTCCGCCGATCCGCGTATTAATATGTAACGCAGCCAATGAGATTGCTCCTAACGTAGAACCTTTTCTCCTCTCGGATCACACTCGCGCAGTGATACCTGAACGCGCAAGGTATTATAACGAGTGTACAGACCTCCGATTAGTCAGTCTGCATCAGTCTGCATTAGTCTGTACCAGTCAATAGTCAAGTTTCAGTCTGCACCTAAGAAGATTATCATATTCCTGTACATAGCCATGAAGATAAATGAATAGACACTTTGTCAAGCATCAGAGATATGTGAGAATAAGAATAACGTACCAAGACCAAAGAAACTTCAGATTGTCAATTGTAAATAGCATCCAGAATCAAGTTAAGTAATGTCTATGATTTTTATTATTTTAATAAATGTGTATGAAAATTAATCAGGTTGTGTTTAAAGTTGGTGACCGTCAATCTGCTACTCTAAGCGTGCAAGTGGCATTTCTATCGTCTGACCTAACGGCAGAAGATAAACACGCCATGATAAGACCACGAGACATATTGCTGACACTCGCCTACTTCGTTAGAGCGACAAGTCAAATAATCTGATGGTGTGTGTACCGAAGGTCTTACAGTACGCACACCATAATGGTTAACTTTCAATAAGTATTTTGATAGTTATTTTGTTCATAATTGGTCAGCTAAGTGCAATGCTGACAACACAGGTAATTATCTATCGAGATTTTGAATAATGGACTGTCATTCTGTCTCTAAAATTACGTACTTTGCATATTTTAATCTACTGATAAGGAAATATATTGCCAATAATTGATTAACTATGTTTTGAATGATAATAATTCGTTAATGGGGCGATTGCCAGGTGGAATAAGCGTTATAGTTTCATGAAATATCCTTGAACTAACTTCAGCTGAATATGCATTGAAATAAATCTTAATAATCAAATATATTACTTAAGTCTATTATTACGTTACTACGGTTGGCATAAGCTTATTAAGTGCAACAATTAACTACGATAACCAATCGTTCAAAACAGTCTCAAATTTACACTTCACCGTATATGCAAATAATTTGATAATTAACATACGTTCTCTTGATAATGGCATGACACACTCGGTTCAGTAAGGTAAGGATCGGAAGGAACCTACTTGGTGTTATTGTCGGGTGGAATGTAACTGCAACACTTCGATTATAAAGTACAAAACAATCTCTCTGACTTCAACGTTAATTAAATATGCCCTGACTTGCCAGTGTTAAATATTACACAATTTAAACATAGTATTTACAATATATATTTACACTAGACAATACATCGTATACAAACAGTTTCATGAGTTAAGTAAGCGAAAAAATTCATAGCAAGGACTGCGTTGTAGCGACACAACACTACACCCATTTTACCTGAACATGTGTCTTAAGTGCTGCAATTAAGACTGTGGATAGCATAAAAATTATTCTCTGGCTGCATTCAGTTTTAACTCCTCTTCCCACGTAAACCACTCGGGTTTTTGTGTCACATACTTCAACAGAGGCGACATAAGTATAACACAGAGGCGCTATATTAAAGCAGGAAAAACACATGTGCCCAATCCATAACTGTGTTCTCATACATGAAGTCGAATACAGATATTACCAAATTACGGTTGGTTCTCGCAAGCAGTATTATTCCATAACTATTAGGGAGAAGAATCAATGTGTTTATCAGAATAAAACCATTCCCAAGAGTGTTCTGTAGGAGAGTTGACCGATGCCACATATAACACTTTTAATACTGTGAGGAGGGTGTATGTATTCAAGAGACATTCTGTTAGGACGAAATTGCTATATTCTCCTACACATGAGCAAAACTACCTAACATCAGACCATGACTTCTTTGTGCAAGAGGAATCCTACCAGAGCCGTGGTAGTGCTACTGTAAACAGCAGTGAGACTATTACATCTCTTTTGGCTATTGATCGTGTGCTCACTCCGTCGTAAGAAGTAGCACCTTCTTCGTGTGCATTTTTATGCAGTGGGGCGTGGGTGATACCTGAACGTATCAGCTATCAAAAATAGTCACAGAGGTTTTACCTCGCTCTGTTTCCTAGTGAGACATAGCCGCATCTGTCGAAACCAGTACTGATATTACGCTACTGGCCAATTAAATTGCTACACCACTAAGATGACGTGCTACAGCGCGAAATTTAACCGACTGGAAGAAGATGCTGTGATATGCAAATGATTAGCTTTTCAGAGCAATCACACAAGGATGGCTCCGGTGGCGACACCTACAACGTACTGACATGAGGAAAGTTTACAACTGATTTCTCATACACAAACAGCAGTTGACTGGCGTTGCCTGGTGAAACGTTGTTGTGATGCCTCGTGCAAGGAGGAGATATGCGTACCATCATGTTTCCGAATTTGATACAGATCGGATTGTAGCCTATCGCGATTGTGGTTTATCGAACCGCGAGATTGCTGTTCACGTTCTTCAAGATCCAATGACTGATAGCAGAATATGGAATCGGTGGGTTCAGGAGGGTAATACGGAACGCCATGCTGCATCCCAACGGCCTCGTATCACTAGCACTCGAGGTGTCAGGCATCTTATCCTCATGGCTCTAACGGATCGTGCAGCCACGTCTCGATCCCTGAGTCAACAGATGGGGACGTTTGCAAGACAACAACCATCTGCACGAACAATTCGACGACGTTTGCAGCAGCATGCACTATCAGCTCGGAGCCCATGGCTGCGGTTACCCTTGACGCTGCATCACAGACAGGAGCGCCTGCGATGGTGTACTCAACGACGAACCTGGGTGCACGAATCGCAAAACGTCAGTTTTTCGGATGAATCCAGCTTCTCTTTACAGCATCATGATGGTCGCATCCGTGTTTGGCGACATCGCGGTGAACGCACGTTGGAAGCGTGTATTCGTCATCGCCATACTGGCGTATCACCCGGCGTGATGGTATGAGGTGCCATTGGTTACATTTCTCGGTCACCTCTTGTTCGCATTGACGGCACTTTGAACAGTGGACGTTACATTTTAGATGTGTTACGACCCGTGGCTCTACCCTTCATTCGATCCCTGCGAAACCCTACATTTCAGCAGGATAATACACGACCGCATATTGCAGGTCTTCTACGGGCCTTTCTAGATACAGAAAATGTTCGACTGCTGCCCTGGCCAGCACGTTCTCCAGATCTCTCACCAATTGAAAACGTCTGGTCAATGGTGGCCGAGCAACTGGCTCGTCACAATACGCCAGTCACTACTCTTGATGAACTGTGGTATAGTGTTAAAGCTGCATGAGCAGCTGTACCAGTACACGGCATCCAAGCTCTGTTTGACTCAATTCCCGGGCGTATCAAGGCGTTATTACGGAGAGATGTGGTTGTTCTGGATAATTTCTCAGGATCTATGCACCAAAATTGCGTGAAAATGTAATCACATGTCAGTTCTAGTATAATATATTTTTCCAATGAATGCCCGTTTAGCATCTGCATTTCTTCTTGGTGTAGCAATTTTAATGGCCAGTAGTGTAATAGTAAGCGTGTGACATGGGAAGTGTGATTTAGGGTATGTACATTTCCGACTTTAAAAGACGTACAAAATCCATTAATTTCCTAAGAGACAGAACAGCAGCCTCTTGACTTCGTTCCAGTAGATTTATAAGCAGATCGAGCAGCGGACATACACTGACGATTTATTTATTTATTTATTTTATTTTATCGTATGGTTAGGGCCCCCCGTCGGGCGGACCGTTCGCCAGGTGCCGGTTTTTCAATTTGACGCCACTTCGGCGACCTGTAGTTGATGAGGATGATACGATGACGATGAGGGCAGCACAACATCCAGTCCCTGGGCGGAGAAAATTCCCCGACCTAGCCGGGAATCGAACCCGGGCCCAGAGGAGTGACAATCCGTCACGCTGACCATTCAGCTACCGGTGGCGGACACACTGACGATACCTTTCTAGGACACCAGAATGGTGTAGAAGGAAGTAGTTTTATCAATTTAAAGTTTGTCGGCGTAGTGATTGGGGTTGGATACTTGCAGGGTGTTTGCATGTCTGATGCTGGAGAAATGAATACCGCATTAGAGTATTAAGAGCGTTGCATTCTACAGGTCTAATATGGTTCAAATGGCTCTGAGCACTATGGGACTTAACATCTGTGGTCATCCGTCCCCTATAACTTAGAATTACTTAAACCTAACTAACCTAAGGACATCACACACATCCATGTCCGAGGCAGGATTCGAACCTGCAACCATAGTGGTCTTGCGGTTCCAGTCTGAAGCGCCTAGAACCGCTCGGCCACATCGGCCGGCTCACGTTTCTTCTTAACCATCTGTTATATCACAGCAACAGTCTCATGTCTACTATACACCGATAAAGGGTGCTACCCTTCTAGACATGCACACATCTGGAGAGATCTTGTGCATTTGGATGGGTGCCGTTGGTAAGACTGGTGCTGAAAATTCTTAGCTGAACAGCAGCTACGGAACAGCTCGCCCTGTTTTTTCACGAGACGTGGAATGTAGTGGGTGTGGGATCTTCATACTTCTGGTCATTTGCAGATTATATTGGTAACCGTGTTGCTGGGAGGATTGGTCAAGGACGATGTGGGAAGGATATGTCAATTTCTGAATTTATCCTACGAATGCGACATTACTCTGTGACGCCCATTCACACATGGGAAGATGGCCAGTCATAATCTTAATTGCTGCACTATGATCGATGTGCTACAAATATGTAGATAACCTAACTGCATCGGTATAAGATGCTGTCTGGTATACTTTGGTGTATATGGCTGAATGGACGTACTGCACTGTCATTTATCAGCATTTGAAATCTAGTATATGGTGGATATGACTAAATGCCCATACTCCAGAATCATCTATTTGTGTTCGCGATCTAGTATATAGTACTTGCAAAGTAGTGTAGGGGTGATTTAGCGATGATGCAGAAATTGAGAAGCAATCTGCTGTGTCATGGACTGACGCTGAAATTATGGAACAGCTGGTAAAATTGGTGATGCTGTCAACTGTGGTGCATATTACAGTACATTGTCCCATACGAAAGGTGTCTTTGCCATCCCATCCATCCATTGGTACGCTGTTGATTACCACATAATGATTTACTGATACCACTTGTTTGAGATGGAGAGAGCCTTGGTGGATATTTGTTACTTGTCATAGTATAACAACGGATAAAATGTAGTCATAACTTTCAGATAGTTTTTTGGAAGTGTTCCTCAACACTGAAGACTCATCTTATTTCCATATACTGCGACGCCCTGGATTTTTTTCACCAGTAAGATAACAGTATATTTATTTCTACTACCGCATGCATGTTGTGAACAGCGCCTTCCGGCGATGGTCAACACCAGAACAGTAATCATGTACATGACTGCAAAATGAGGAAATTATGCTCTTCAAAACAGAACACTGAAACATCTGCTACACTGTCACTGTGGAAGATGAGAATAACTATATAGGCCATCACCTTTGGATAGCTGTTGGAAACGCTCTACAATGCCGCAAACTCTTCCAATTTCCATATCTTGTGATGCCTTCCACGTGATTATCAATGAGAAACATCGTCTTTATGTTTTATTTCTACCAACCTGTGTGTTGTGGGAGTTGTATAGTTTACACCATGTGATGTTCAGCTTTCTGTGAGATCCAGTAGATCAAACGTCTTACTGTAGATCTAGCATCTGACACAGACCTCGAAATCATGGTAGAAGGAAAAAGCGTATGGCAATGTACAAAGCTGTAGTCATACACAGCTTGGATATGTTACAGCCAAAACAACAATACATTGAACTGCTTATGAAGGAACAATACTGGAACCCACTCTTGTGACTGATAGTCTGTTGGATATCGTCTCCCTCCAGTGAATCAACAAAACTTTGTGCAAATCTGTGGAAGCGACTTCACTGGAGCGCCACATGTATATGTATTTATGCTCGATGTCAACAGTCAGATGGTATTTGTTTTTTGATGTGTCACAAGAGAGAGAGATGTGGTAAAGTATTATAGAAGGTTCTATTACAAAGTATGGTATAATTGGTGAAAGTTTGGATGCATATGCTTCTCTCAAAACTAAACTAGTTTTGGAATTAAAACTAATAGAAATCGGCTGTGTCTATTCTTGTGGAACCATGACTATTTTTGTTATTATCGTCACGATTGCGGATTTAAAAACTGGTGTTACTGCAAGTCCTATATTATTTCCTAGCCCATAACCTCTAATAATAAAGTACACATCACTTGAATTATAGCTTGTTTCGGAACCTCGAAATGATAGTGTTTCGCCGGCCGTTGTGGCCGAACTGTTCTAGTCGCTTCAGTCTGGAACCGCGTGACCGCTACGGTCGCAGGTTCGAATCCTGCCTTGGGCATGAATGTGTGTGATGTCCTTAGGTTAGTTAGGTAGTTCTAAGTTCTAGGGGACTGACGACCTCAGATATTAAGTCCCATAGTGCTCAGAGCCATTTGATAGTGTTTCTCCTGACATGTGCGTAGATTGCATGAAACAGGCTGTGATGATCAAATTGTGTTTGGGGGGGGGGGGTTATTAATTGATCGATTTAATTAACCTTCACATCAATTTTATATCGAAATTGGGGTAGGGACCCTATCTCCCTGGCACATCCCTGATGGGAAGGTGGCGTCCTTTCCGAGAAACGCTGTTGAGAAAATTTAGAGAATCGGCACTTGAAGTTGACTGCTGATCGATTCTTCTGCCGCCAACATAAATAGCGTGTACGGCCCACAAAGATAAGATAACGAGAAATAAGGACTCATACGCAAACATATAGATAGTCGTTTTTCCCTCGCTCTATATTTCAGTGAAACAGGGAAAGAAATGACAAATAGTTGCTTGAACCAAAGACGACAGAGTGCGCCAGCGGCCGCGACCAGCGGCAACGCCGAGGACAGCTGAGTTCCGCAGTTTCACCAGTGAGGGCGCTTCCACCGAGTTATGTGGTCCGTCTGTCAACATAATTTTGACACATGCGTGGATTACTTACAGTGCGGAACGGAGGACGTTTTCGTCAGTCCTCTATGGCTCAAATGGCAGATACCCAGTCGAAATATCGTGGAGTATAGTTGACGACGACTGGCTTTAAGCCCGAATTTTCTTCGAGTATTCAGTTCGCCAGGAAAATTTTAAAAATCACAGTATTGTGATAGATTATTGTTACTGCAGTCTACATATTAAGTTTGTAAGAGTTTCTCCTCTTTTTGTTAACAAACACCTCGTGCTATTCAATATCCGTCTTAGTGGTATTTACGTAGCATGATGAATGAATTAACGCATTTCCGTGCAGCCTTTACAAGTTCATTAATTGGTTAACTTTTCACGCCAGTCGATTACACAGTGATTTTCCACTGATTTTCGTTAGCTTAAAATACCAGACTCCAGTTTGGAACAGTGGTAGGTAACGTTCTCTACCATCCTTGTTCCATTAATTTGGATTCGTAGTGATCCGGCGTATTTCTGCAAATTGAATGAAAACGACACCAGATGGGAGATTAAATTTTTGAGAGGGCAAAATCCCAAACGCGCTTCATATTTCGTTTTGTCGGACGAGCGATGATAAAAGCGGCAGTTGTTGTCTGAAACAACGTTTACAGACGCAGCAGATGCACTCAGTTTGTGTTTACTCTCAAAACAGCCCGTATGCACGGTCGGTTTCCCTCATAATCGAGTGTTTCCTTGATTAGAAAAACATTTTAGCTAACGAAAAAGTAGGTAATCTTCTATTCGCAGTTTTGAAAGCTTTCATCCCCAGCTTTTCCGTTCTCCATTACATGGAGGTCCTATTTAAATACTTGTGTCTCCTGTTATGCAACCATTCAAGTATCAAGACACCGACACCACCTTTCGGGACATTAACAATATTCTTCGCGTTTTTAATTAGACGATAACAGCACAATGTGAAGAACCCCTGCACGCTACATTAGGTGCGATGGGTTTAAAAGTACACAAGTCGTTGAATATGCTTCATGTATCCGTTCCAAAAGAATAATTTCACGAACGCTCGTTTATCGTAGGGTACATGTTAGTGAACTGATATCTGTTTCAATAAAGACGACATTTTATGGTATATTGAAGCAAATAGGGAGTAGATATGTGCTCCATGCAATAGGAATGTTATCATTGGAAATCCTCAGCAGGTTTTGTTTCTTCTTTCTCTATATAAAGCGTGTTAAGAGCTGCAACATCGGAGGACTACAGATGGAATCTACACCACTGTGCAGAGTCTCATGTAATCAAGGAAAGAGAAAACCTGAGAAGTGAAATGTCAGCTTTCCTTAAAAATGATTGTCAAGATTCTCCCACGAACTGAAATTACAGACCAATATCGGTTTGCTGCACAATTCTTGAACATATTCTGAGTTCGAATATAGAAAAGTTAGAAAATTTCCTTGAGACCGGAAAGCTTCTGTCCGCGAATCAGCACGGTTTTAGAAAACGACGCTCGTGTGAAACTCTGCTAGCCCTTTTCTCACATGATAAAATGCGAACTGTCAATGAGGGGCAACCGGCAGATTTCATATTTCTAGATTTCTGAAAAGCATTTGATACGGTGCCCCACTGCAGACTGTTGACGAAGGTACGAGCATATGAAATAGGTTCCCAGACATATGAGTGGCTCGAAGCATTCGCAAACAGCAGAACCAAATACGCTGTTCACGAAAGCGAGTGTTCACCAGAGACAAGGGTGCCGTGACGAGTGACACAGGAGAGTCTGATAAAGCCGCTGTTATTTTCAGTATACATAAATGAACTGGTGGACAGGGTGGGCAGCAGTCTGCGGTTGTTTGCTGTGGAGTACGGGAAGGTGTCGAAGTTGAGCGACTGTAGGGGGATATAAGATGACTCAGACAAAATTTCTAGTTGGTGTTACGAAATATAGAAAAATGTAAGTTAATGCAGACGAGTAGGAAAAACAAACCCACAGTGTTC
Source organism: Schistocerca nitens (assembly GCF_023898315.1). Classification (NCBI taxonomy): domain Eukaryota; kingdom Metazoa; phylum Arthropoda; class Insecta; order Orthoptera; family Acrididae; genus Schistocerca; species Schistocerca nitens. Next base: position 179,763,339 of record NC_064622.1, on the reverse strand, counting down.
GAATACAGTGTTAGTAGTGTCCTGCTTGACACAGCCACGTCGTTTAAATATCTGAGCCTAACATTGCTAAGCGACATGGTTGTCGTAGGAAAGGCGAATGGTCGACTTCAGTTTATTGGGAGAATTTTGGGAAACTGTCGTTCATTTGTAAAGGAGACGGCACATAGAACGCTAGTGCTACCCATTCTTGAGTACTGTTCGAGTGTTTTGGGTATGTACCAGGTCGGATTAAAGGAAGACATGGAAGCAATTCGTAGACTATCTGCTAGATTTGTTACCGGCAGGTTCGAGCAACGGGCAAGTGTTGCGGAGATGCTTCGGGAACTCAAATGGGAATCCCTCGAGGGAAGAAGTTATTTTCGCGGGACGCTATTGATAAAATTTAGAGAATCGGAAATCGAAGAGGACTGTAGAACGATTCTACTGTCACCAAAGTAACATTCGCATAAGGACTGCGAAAGTAACAGCTCACTCGCGTTTCAGTGTCGTGTTTGGATACGTGGTGTGTGGTATTAACGAAGACGCACGGGCGGTTTACGACGATAGAGGAGAGAGCCATGTGGTTGGATGTTGAACACAATAGGCGACACCATTGTAGAGTTTTTTATATTTTGACGACTATGTAGAGATGCACCTTGCAAGACACGGCTGCAACAAGAGAAGTAGCCACGATGTTTTAATTTTATTATCAATTTTATTGTGCCTGCTACATGTTCCATTTTAGCGAGTTTTAACCGTTTCTTTTACTTTTTATTATTCTGATGACGGAAGCTTGACTTCCGAGACGCGTCAATCTTAATGTTTTACACTATAAACAAGTGGTTGAGCCGATAGATTTTTTAACAGTGACATGCACAACCACGACCTCTCATCCAGTATGGATAAAATCAAAGACCAGCGTCTCCATTTCTCTTGCGATTCCCGGTTCTTCACAGAAACATGGTCTGCCAATTCAGACTCGTCTGAGAACGCTGGAAGCGTCAGCGCCACCTAACTTCGGTCCAGTATGATGGTGTATTATTGCCGTACATTTCCACCAACTCAGGCTTCATTCTTGCTATGTGTAGATAAAAATTCTACGTTAAGATCGCAAAGTTTCTTTATTGATTGTCCTTTTCAGCTTATTGACGAGCTATCTTCAGATCTAAAATGAAAAACCATAGTTGGTTGTTTAAATTATTATTGCTGTCGATCGTTTGTACACATATATGGCGACATCGGCACTGTAACAATGTTTGATTAGTGATGAACATTGTCAGCTCGCGTAACCAACTACGATATTTCATTTTAGATCTGAAGATGGCCCGACAATGAGTCGAAACCGATAATCAATAAAGAAAATATAAGATCTTGACGTAGGATTTTTATCTACGCTTGTTTTAAATCAACAGATCATTTGTCTCACAATTGACAAAGTCAAAGAATAACATTCATTGTATTCTTGCTCACCTTTAAACGAATTACCGTACGTTACGTCAGTTCATCAATAGACTGCACCAATCAGCTTTGGCTCCTATCAAGGCTCAAGGAATTCACTGCATGTCAGAACTGGAGACATCTACAAATAAAAAAGTAATAACGTTACTTTTTCGAGGTGATGATTATAACACTATTATTACCCCTTGTAAACTCTGGACGAAGTTTGTAATTTAACATCGTGAATTTGCTGTTATGTAGGCTAGAGTCCACGGACACTCTGAAGCAAGTGAGACTAGGGACATAGTTTCATCAGCGCTGAATGGTCAAGAAATGGTGGTCCCGAAGCACAGGAATTGTTCTTCGTGCGCCAGTACAAGCCGAGCGGAAGTACACACCATCCCACAACGGGGCCTACATCTATCATTAAATGCACGACAAAATCCAACAAGAATAACTAACTGACGGAGCAGAGAGTAATTATGAGAACACTACCTGAAGAGGTAAGAAACATATATACAAAAACATCATGCACGACGTATAATAACAAAACATGAATAAAGAAAACGAATTATCTCTCAACATTCCTCCTTAATTATTTCTCTTCTTAATTCTTCAAACTGTTTACGAATCAAGTTAGTTAACTTGAGCTTTCAAAACGTTTGAATTTAATAGTCTTTGTAATGTGTTGTTGAATGTACTTTCATGAAATTTCAATACGTCTCTTGCCTCTTGTTGTTTCACCTTCGTAGGTATCCTTCCCCATGTGTATGACAGCCTGATTGTCAATACGCTGTTCTGTCGGTTGACTCAAGCCTAAAACTCGAAGTTGTTCTCCAAGGCGTCGTATCCATATCGTCAATCGAACAGGCGGCGGCTCGGTACTCTGCTTCATTTGTTCAAGTTTCCGCACGACGTTACTTTCGAGTCCATTTTGCCTATAGTTTACTTCTGTTCTCTCAAACTATCGGACATCTTTCACTTTTTACATCGCCGAATATTTTCTCTAAGTCTACAAATCCTATGAATGTGTTTTGATTTTCTTTAGTTCAAATGGCTCTGAGCACTATGGGACTAAACATCTATGGTCATCAGTCTTTTCTTTTGTCTCCCATCCATTTTCAATCACAGTGTGAAAACTGCTTCCCTGGTGCCTTTAAGTTTCCGAAAATCAATCTGATCGTCATCTAACAGATCCGTAACTTTCTTTCCCATTCTTCTGTATATTAGTCTTGTCAGCAAATTAAATGCAAGAAGTGCTAAGCTGATTGTGAAGTAGTTCCCCCATTTATCTTCCCTTGATGTTTTCGGGGTTATGTGAATGATATTTTTCGGAAGTTTGATGGTATGTTTCGTCTCATAGCTTCTGCGCACCAACTCAAATATTCGTGAGGTTGCCACATTCCCCAATGATTTTTGACATTCTGAAAGAATGTGACCTATACTTTCTGCCTCATCTGGTATCAAGTCTTCCATACCTCTGATGAATTCTGACTACGTCTTAGATACTCACTCCCATTTCTTCTTCAACCACGTCATTAAACAAGTCCTACCCCTCCTGAAGGCCTTCGATGTACTCTTTTCACACACCCGCCCTCTCCTGTGCTTTAAGAAATAGATTTCTCACAATATTTTAAATGTTACTACTCTCGCTTTAAATCTCGCTGAAGGGTGCTTGATGTTTCTTTATCCTGAACCTGTCCTTCCGACTGCTATTTCTTTCTCAATTTCCTCGTATTTTTCCTACACCCGTTACTGCGTGAATTCACTGTACTTCCTGTTTGTTTCATTCTTAAGTGACCTATATTTCTGTATTCCTGTCTCTCCCTGAACATATTTGTACTTCCTCCTTATGTCGATCAATTGAAGCATTTCTTTTCTTATCCAAGTTTTCTTCACAGTTCCCTTCCTTGTACCTACATTTGTGTGTCAAATTATGCGACTGACCTTTTTAAAGTTGTTTACTCGTCTTCGAATAAATTGTATACTGAGATGTTCTTACCACAGTAATTGGCTTGGGTTGGGTTGTTTGGGGAAGGAGACCAGACAGCGAGGTCATCTGTGTCATTGGATCAGGGAAGGAAGTCGGCCGTGCCCTTTCAAAGGAACCACCCAGGCATTTGCCTGGAGCGATTTGGGGAAATCAGGATGGCCGGACGCGGGATTGAACCGTCGTCCTCCCATATGCGTCACAGTAATTATGGCCTCAAAAAAGAAATTCGTCTCATGATTATGATGACGTTAGTATCCCACTACTTTCCACACTGTTTATTCCAGAAGAGTCTCTTAAGCATTAGCTTACTTTTCATTACGAAATTGTGATCCAAGCCTAAGGGTTTATCATAATGATCTTTGCAGTTTTGATCACGTGTATTTTAGAAATGGTGATAGGTAAAAAGTTGCAGATTGAGGCATAATGTTCACACACACCGAAAGGCTCAGTAGCCGTTAACAGATTTCAGCGCGTGCGCCAGGTGTGGTGCGCAGAATATCTAAGAAATATTCCAGTTCTTCGCGATATTCCACATCCTCCCATGTCCGACCCAATACGTTCTCATTAATGTGTGCAGCTGCTGCTCTGATGCGATATCGTAGCTTCTGCAAGTCCTGCTCCGGGATCTAGTAGACATTGGCTCTCCAATGTGGAGGGGTGCCATCGTGCTGCAGCATGATATCAGTTTGACAGTCTTCGAACTCTGCAAATACAAACTGTTGCGATATGTTCAGATAAACTGTCGAGCAGCGGCAGCTGCTGTCTAGGAGCACAAGAGCATGTGAGCACCTGGACTCTCGAATTTATTGATTATTTTTCCTTGAATGCTGTTAAACGTAGCGTAGATGCTGCAATCTGAAAGATGAGGCACTTAATCTACCGCGGTACTGCTCCCTCTAGACTCCATGAAACTTGGCATCAGTCTCGAGCACAGCATCAGTTGTGCACGTTTTAAGGAGCTTTTGCACATGAGCACCTCGGGTGTCGTAATTGCCTTACAGACCAAATACGTACGAATTTGATAAAGGACGTGCACGGTTCACAATGTGCGCAGCTAGTCTTTGCCACTGAACTACGTCACTGCCACCAGGTGGTAGAACATTGCGGCAGATTTTCTACTCCGTTCGCTAAATCCTGTTAGATGATAGCACACTCGTCAGATATGTTAATTCACTCGCTATGCAGTAAAATTAGATCGGACGTCAGTGTATGTTAAAGTTGTACTGGCAGTAAATCTATTTTGTGGGTTTGTGAATGAGTTATATATGAAGTTGTGAATTTTATCATACAGTAATCCATTTGCGGCGCTGAGAATAAAATGAGCCTAAAGCACATCACCAGTGGTTGTGAGATTGCAACATTTATTCATGCTTCTGATATCTGTTAGTCTTATCTGTGCTGTAAGCCTACACTGTATACAGGGTGAGTCGCCTAAGACGTAACACCCCCTTTATTCCGGGGGCGATTTCACGTATCGGCATACGGTTTTCGGCGAATCATAGCGGACTATGGGGCACATACGTTGGTATATGCACAATTATCACAACGTTTATATTGACCGAGATAATGAGACAAGTACATGTTTTTTAAATGGGCCGCTATACTTATTTTATCATCATTCGAACGCTCTGGAAAAGACGCATATAGTGATGTAACGCATGTTGCTATTGTGATTCAAACTTTCCTTAAAAGAGGGCGGATGACGATTTACCTACGTAGCGTAGGCCGTGCATGCTGCATAGAGCACGGCAACTCGGCCTGCGGGTCGCGCGAGGCGTGTTTACAGTCTGCAGCCGCTTCCGACCGCCTCAACCTTCAATCGTACAATATTTCCCAGCGTATTTTAAGCGATGTTTGAGTCACAATAGCAACATGCGTTACATCACTATACGCGTATTTTCCAGAGCTTTCAAATGATGTTAAAAAAAGTATAGCGGCCCATTTAAGAAACATGTACTTGCCTCATTATCTCGGTCAATATAAACGTTGTGATTATTGTGCATGTACCAACGTATGTGCCCCATAGTCGGCTATGATTCGCCGAAAACCGCATGCCGATACGTGCAATCTCCCCCGGAATAATGGGGGTGTTACGTCTTACGCGACTCACCCTGTATATGAAAATTCACGAAACGCTGTATCGCTGGTTTCTCTGATAATCACTTAAATGTGGGATCGACTGTGGCGTGCTTTGGTCCCTTGTGGATCGCAGCGCCTCATCTGTATTCTAGCCAAGTGACCGTGTTGGTAGACATTACTACTTGAGTTTATTCATTCCCACAAACCGCACTTTGTGTTTGGAGTTGGCTGTTTACTATGCGGGAATCGGCTTTCGTGTACAGTATAAACACGAGCTGGGTTGAATCTATTTTAAATGCTAAGAGAAAAGTAAAGCTGTGAGGACGGGTCGTGAGCCGTGCTTCGGTAGCTCATTTGGTAGAATAGGAAAGACTAATGTCCCGAGTTCGAGTCACGGTCCGGCACACAGCTTTAATCCGCCAGGAAGTTTCATATCAGCACACACTTCTCTGCAAGATGAAAATCTCACTCTGGGAACAGAAAAGTAAATTACGAGGATAAGTTAGCTACGAAGGAACCAGACCCTGCGATAACTCATCCTTTGATTGAGAAATCGAATAAGCGTGACTACAAGCGAACGTTTAACAAGCAAGTAAACAGTTAGCACAAGTTGTTGTGTGGATGCAACGTAAGAATATCTGATTTTCAGGCCGGAAGTAGAATCCTGAACTAATACATCTGTTAGGGACCTTGTACATTTGTCTGAAAAAATGGAACAGCACGAAATCTCCCACTTACGCAAAACTGTGTAACAGAGAGCTGCGAAAAGCTTACACGTTATTTCGTTATTGCCCTAAACTGTACTTAATTATATACAAAACAACAAAATTCCCCAAAAACAATTATTTCTTTTGTCGGATAAGTTACGCATCTTATTATTACTATTTTTATTATTATTGGCAGTGTCTGTAGTTGTATAAACGTGTTCATAAGAGTAACTGTTATATACCAGAGGCTATTAATTTCACAGTCTCAGATTTATCTGAATCTAAAAATTTGTGAACACCCACAATGTACGAGGTTTGGAACTTAAATAGTGTCAACTATTTATTCACAACCGATACAAAAGAGTAACATGTTTGCACCTGTTACTGTCCTTCAACGTAATCAGCACCGTTGGGTAGAACCCGTTGCCAGCGATGTGGAAGGCGTAGTACACCGTCAGCAGAGCCTGTTCTGTTGATGGTGCGAATGGAGCGGTCTAAAGTTATGGTGATTCTCGTGTAGGACTGTGATGGTGTTATCCTAACGCATTACGTTCCTCCACGGCAGACCGTCAATGCACAGTATTACTGTTCGTTTTTGGAGCATCACCTGCGACCAGCTTTGCGAAAGTAGCGGCGGCACTTCCTGCGCAAACCACCCATCATTTTTCACGACAATGTGCGGGCGCATACAGCGCAAGCTGTGACTGCTCTCTACTGTCGATGGGACTGGGAAGTACTGTACCGTCCACCATACTCCCCGGACTTAAGTCCTTGTGACTTTGGTTTTAATTCTAAAGATGAAGGAACCACTTCGTGGCATTCGCTTCAGAACCATTCCAGAGATTCGAAAGGCAGTAGACCGCTCCATTCGCGCCATCAACAGAACAGGCTCTGCTAACGGTATACCAGACCTTCCACATCGCTGGCAACAGGTTCTACACAACGCAGTCACAGGTGCAAACATGTTACTCATTTGTATATGTTGTGAATAAATAGCTGCCACTATTTAACTTCCAACACTCGTATATTCACGAACCGCCACTGCTGTCGAAATTATTGACTCCGCTGCAAAGGAAAACTGTCCCACCACACGTTTACCTTCGGACTGTCGTACACAATGTCAGTGCTAAAGTGAGGGTTCTCAGAGGCCTAGATCCTCATACTGTGTCGGTTTACCTTCCGAAAACATCACAGTTTTCAGATAGTCTCGGTCATCGTCGATGCGCCTCAGAATCTCGCTTTGGCCTTTCATCAGGCTTAAGTGCATGCAGCAACTGCACCTTGTAGGCCGAAACTTTAGTCTCTTGTGTAGCATCCTGTACACCGTAGTTGGTGGAAGCTGAAACTGTGGAGACGCTTATCTGATTGATTTGGATGGGCTCCGGATAAATGCCTGTTACACCCGCTCCACATCTGCTGTACTCGTAGTCGGACGCCCGTAACTCATCCTCTCAATGACACTTCCGTATTCCTTGAACCTCGTGTACCACTCTCTGTTGGTTAGCGGTGATGGTGGTGTGCTTCTCTAATGTGTCCTGAAGCTCCGCTGGATCTGGCTGTCAGATTTGACCTGTATCAACAAGTCCACATACTGTGCCATCTGCTGATGAGTGGCCATTTTCGTCAATAACTAACCTACAAAACAAACAGAAACCTTTAGGGGTATGAACCTTATCCCTTAAACTACACTTTCCAAATATCTATCCTCATTTCTGAAACATACGTGATCAAAGCTATGAAGATCATTTTGGAACATCCTGTATGTCTGCTTCTTGGCACGCCTAACAATGCAACATCTGATTTTGGAATCTCTTTCTGACCAGATGAAATCCTTCTAGTGTCTTCTCCTGTCTCCGACCTTTTCTAAATATACGTCCCGCTCTAGTGATCTTTTAACGGAGTATTCGCTATTGCCATCTGAAATTTATTTCATAACTCAATTACTCTAACTTCTCTTTCATTCCTACTGCCTAGCCTATATTCTCCCATAATCCCCTTTTCTATTCTTTCCCCTACAACCGTGTTCCAGTCCCCCATGATTATTAGATTATCGTCTCCCTTTACATACTGAATTACCCGTTCAGTACTCTTATATACTTTCTGTAGCTCTTCGTCTTTCCTTGTGCCGTAGGCATGTATATCTGAACTAGTATTTATCAATTGAAGACATAAAGTCTGAAAATGAGTCCGTGATCATATTTTTGGAACTTTAATTTACAGGTCCGTCTTGATCACACAAACGTTTACACTTCACTATTACCGGTTTCGGTTACTGCCATCTTCAGATCAGTTCTACGGTCGCAGGCTCGAATCCTGCCTTAGGCATGGATGTGTGTGATGTCCTTAAGTTAGTTAGGTTTAAGTAGTTCTACGTCTAGGGGACTGATAACCTCAGATGTTAAGTCCCATAGTGCTTAGAGTCATTTGAACCATTTCTTCAGATCATAAAATACTCTGATGTTGTATCAATGTCAAACTAAACATGTAGGTACGTAGTATGTGCTTATTATGTACCTAAATGTTTAGTTTGACGTTGATGCTACATTAGAATATTTTATGTGCTGAAGATGGCAGTAGCCGAAACCGGTAATAGTGAAGTGTAAAATTTTGTATGATCAGTACGGACGCGTAAAATAAAGTGAACTAATATTGTTATCGTTGTTGTTGTAGCCGTTGATTCTAATAGAACAATCCCACTCTAAAATGTTGGTTACTCAAACTTTTTCTCACGGTTACCTCCTCTTTGGCAGACCCCTCCCGGTGATCCCAGTGGAAGACTAATATATACCCTTTTGCCAGTGGAGAGATCATCATGACCTTTTTTCCATTTGCATGCTACACGTCCTATGATTAAACCTTAGCTATTTTTAATGCAATAGCTTGTATTGTCTTGTGTGTGATGCCGTTGATCACTGCTGATTGTTCCGGCTTAGAGACAGTTTCCCAACCCAAGCGCAAGAGGTCGTTCTGAAACTCTGCCTTTTTCTCCGCCTTCTTTGAAAAGTTCGTTGGCAGAACGAAGGCTACTCTTGGTACCGGATGTCTTCGGCCGAAATTGTTGATGATTTTAAGCAGTGCCTGGAATCGAACTAGGGACAAAGGACGTTCTTCGACTGTAGTCAAAACCGCTTCCACTTTCTTCCCCCTTTCGATCTACTTCTTTGTCGTTTCGTCAGTCGTTCTGTGTGGACGACGCACAACAACTTTTATATTCCACCGATGAGAAGTAGACTCTTTTTTTTTTTCACAAAGGGTGGCCAATACTCTCACCGAAAACGCTGAGCTACCGTGCCGGCCCAATAGACCACGGGCACGATCGAGTACAGAAATGATCTGTCATCTTAGAGTCTGAACGTGCTTGTGAGGGGGCAGTTATTAGCAAGCTGTGGATTACAACAACCAATTACTGAAGATTAAATTTAAAATCCTGCCACTCTTTCGACCTTCTCTACTATTGAATTACAGTGACGAGCTTCATTCTAATGTCGTGTGACTAACGGCTGCCGTTCGCCGGGTGCAAGTCTTTCGATTTGACGCTACTTCTGCGACTTGCACGTCGATGGGGATGAAATGATGATGAGTAGGACAACACAGCACCCAGTCCCTGAGCGGAGAAAATCTCCGACCCAGCCGGGAATCGAACCCGGGTCCTTAGGATTGACATTCTGTCACGCTGACCACTCAGCTACCGGGGGCGGACATCATTCTAATGATACTTGTACTTCCTTTTCACAAGAACTCCTAATAGTTAATAAGCAATAAGTGACAGTAGCTGATAAACACGGCCTAGTAATATAAATAGAACAAAAAATGGCTCTGAGCACTCTGCGACTTAACTTCTGAGGTCATCAGTCGCCTATAACTTAGAACTAATTAAACCTAACTAACCTAAGGATATCACACACATCCATGCCCGAGGCAGGATTCGAACCTGCGACCGTAGCGGTCGCTCGGCTCCAGACTGCAGGGCCTAGAACCGCACGGCCACTCCGGCCGGCTAAATAGAACACAGTAAGTCTTTAAATAGCTAACATCCATGTTTTCATTACGGTATTTAGTATCACAAACTTCAATAAAAACAAACTTAAGGAAATGTTTCCAACAATATCACTAGTGAAGATTAGTGTTCACGACAGCAGTTGGTGAATACTACAGAAGGAATTTCTGTGCACTGTGTCATTCGATATCTCTTAAGGTTCTACTTCATACAGAAATCTGTTGACCATAGTGTCTAAAAGAGCAGCAGCATGAATGAACTTAAAGGAGTCAGGAATTGAGTACTTTGCCAAACAGATCTCTCTGAATGTTGGACGCAGCTGACGATCCGCGGCTCATCCGAGCGAAGTTTATTTTTCCGAGTTGGCCATTCATCCGGCTCCGCGGCCGTATTTTTCGCCACTCGGTCTGCAGGTTTCTCCGTCCCCCGGCGTTACACGCTTCGTTAGGCTCTCCCGACCTTTGGCGCCCTTCCACTGCTTTAAGGACTCCTTAATTAAATGCCCGACGACTCTGGCACGGAGCAAAGGATTTCCCGAAGTCGCAGCGCAAGTTAAGAAAGCAGATTTCCTGCCCGGATTGAAAATTAAGCTTCAAAGCCTCTGGAAGCGGACTTCGGAAACAGAAGACGTGGAGCTCTTTTCGCAGTAGGCGTGCAGAGTGCGTGAGATAGAAAGGAAGAAGGCGAGGAACGTAATGGGCATACCCTTTCCCACGGAGATGATACAGCAGCAATTTATTGCTACTTAATGATGTGGGCATTTCAGCGGGAGGTTCTAATTGTGGCGTAGTGAATGGTGCGCAGTTAACACCAAACAATGTATTGGTGTTGCAGTGTTTTGATGAATCAAGACACAAAGGAATTAAAGATATTAGCTGCCAGTGGGCATTGATTTATAGGAATGGAGCAATTTCAAAATATCTGCTGAACAGAGATTCTAACCCTTTTCTCCTGCTCACTAGGCACATATGCTGACCGCTGCATCAGCCACGCACACTGGTTACCACATCTACGTGGATTACGTGATCACTCTGCTATTCACAGTAAAGTGCCTGACACATCTACTAAAGCAACAATAATGATTAGCATTGTCCCTCTTCGCATTCGTTACCCTTGTACATCCTTCTTTCCAATCAGATCTTTACCATTTCGCCTCAGTGGATGCAGTCTTCCTAAACTTCCTTTCCCCAAAAATCGCTTTGTAAGTCAACATCTATATTGTACACCTATAAATTATTTTATACCAGCTACCATCATTATTATTATTATTATTACTGTCGTTATTATCGTTATTGTCCGCCCCTGGTAGCTGACTGGTCAGCGCCACGGAATGTCATACCTAACGACCCGGCTTCGATTCCCGGCTGGGTCGGGGATTTTCTGCATTCAGGGACTGTGTGTTGCGTTGTCCTTATCATCATCGTTTCATCGCCATCAACACGCAAGTCGCCGACGTTGCGTCAACTCGAAAGACTTGCACCAGGCGAACAGTCTACCCGACGGGAGGCCCTAGTCACACGACATCTCCATTTCCATTATCGTTATTAAATTATTACTAAGATCACTATTAGTGGCAGCAGCAGTAATACAAGTACTGCCAGTATTAACTGAATTAATTGATAGTCAGTATTATTTAATCACATTGTCACTATAGACACTACAATCATTTCAGTACTATTTATCATATTAAGACAGTTATTTCTTAGGTCACTATGACGTAAAAAAGATACCGATGTAAAAAAGGACCTGATGGCTCTAATCAGATCAGGTTCAATAAATAAATACGAGCTGTGTGAGAAAATTAATGAGATAGTCAACAGTGCGAACGATTTGGGAACGCTGTGTTATTTTACTTATGTAAATCGGTGTGTTAATCCGTTCTGCGTGCTCAGTCCGAGATTCACCTCCTTACAGCCATCATGTGATTTTTGAGAGCGTCATAAGTGGTGTTTTGTGTGTGTGTGTGTGTGTGTGTGTGTGTGTGTGTGTGTGTGTGTGTGTGTGTGTGTTACGAAAATGGAGCAGTGGAATTTAGGGCAACGTTATGTCATCAAATTTTGTGTTGAACATTGGGCATTCGCGAATGTGACCTTTGAAAAGTCAACACAGGCCTATGGGGATCATTCCTTATCAAGAGCACAAATTTTTAACTGGCACAAATGATTTTTTCTAAGGCCGAGACCATGTCACTGATTGCGCGATCCCTCCCGACGGAGGTTCAAGTCCTCCCTCGGGCATGGGTGTATGAGTTCTTCTTAGCCTAAGTTAGTGTAAGTTAGTTTACGTAGTGTGTAAGTCTAGGGACCGATGGCCTCAGCAGTCTGATCCCTTAGGAATTCACACACATTTGAACATTTGAAGGCCGAGAACACGTTAAAGATGAACTTCACTCAGAGAGAGATCTTCAGCGTTAAAACTGACGAAAACGCCAAACGTGTGCGTGATCTGGTGAGATTGTTCCACAAGAACTAACCTTCAACCAAGTGTTTTATAAAGATGCCCTCGAAAGTCTCAGGAAAAGGGTGAATCGAGTGAGACCGGACATTGCAGACAAGTGGATGCTGCATCATGACAACGCCCCATGTCACACGGCCACTTCAGTCATGGATTTTTTGACTCAAAAGGCGTTAATGTTGTTCCACAGCCCCCCTGTTCACCTGAGCTGAGTTCTTGTGATTTTTTCTTTTCCCGAAATTGAAAAATGTCCTAAAATGGGGACACTGGAAAAAATTCAAAGAAATGTGAGCGGCATGTTAAAGGCCATACCTGTAGAAACCTCTCAACGCTACTATCAACATTGCAAACAATTGTGTAGCTGCCGAAGCGAAGTACTTTGAAGGAGACAATATTGTTGTTTGGAAAAAAAAGAAAACGTCGGTATATAAAAAAATCATTCTCATTATTGTTCTCACACAACTCGTAATACGTTAAGATGAGGTTGCAGTATGATTAGCTGGTTAACAGACATAAAGGATCAGTTCTTCGGCCGTCGTTGAATCATAAATGCAATGGTAACAACAGCAAGTCTTAGACAGCCAGTCTTGAGATGACCTAGGGTGTTGGTGATTGCCCAGCGAAGTACGCAGCAACGTGAGGTGGCAACAAGGATGCCAGGCTGGAAAGGCGGTCACAGCAGACGAGCGGTGTCAGCACCTCAGTGAGTGCCACCTACGTCAGGCCTTCTTATCCCAGGCACACAGCGGCCCGCCGCCAGGTGTAAAGCAATGTCCAGCCAGCCGCTTCCAGTGGGTCTGGTGCAGGAGCCACTCAAACAGACTACGAACCAAGGACCATTCTGAGGCACCCAGGAATCGGTTTGTGTCAGCCAACAGAAGGCCCCATGTGTAAGGTGCCATTCAGGCGCCGACATCACCAGGTCATAGACCAGTGTCTCGCAGGGGCATCATCTAGGTGGAGACGAGAGTGGATCATCCACGCTGGACCGACGACTGTAGTGAAGGATGTCACAGTGTGGGCAGCAGTCACAAGAGGTACTGAATGGTCACAGTGGCTATAATTTATACTCTGTCACCCCTGTGTCGCCATGAAAAGGCGCCGTTTCCGGCCATGTACGTGGCCCAGACAGCATGCGTAAGTGCTTATGGTGTGGTAAATATGTTCACTACAGTGTCGGAGTACAGGCTTTCGCCGTGCTGACTGTGCACTTTCCAACTTTGGCCGCGGAATTTGGAAGGCAGACTGCCAGCTCGCCTGGCTGCAGGCTGTGGAGCCGGCTTGAGAAGGTGCTGGCGTAAAATCTGTAACAGTATGCACACTCTTTAGCTCTTTCATAAAATGGAAAAATGTGCATTCTAGGTGAAATGGTTATGAAATACGTATATGTCATAGCAAATGACAGTTCTTTTTGGTATATTTGACTCTTTGTTTGGAATGTTACTATGCTCATCTTTGCACGGCCGATCGCATGATTAACACATATTTTTTGGCTGCCGAGGGTTGTAGTATTATTGAGTAGAGGTCAGGTGAGTGAAAGTGTCGAAAGCAGTTGGAGAGACGGAGAGAGTGTTGTATCGTGACAGAGTGAGGAGCTTCGATAGGGGACCTACCACACAGAGAAATGGAATGCCCCCTGATGTGTAACTGAGAATAGACAATGATTTAAGATAATTTTACACAGAGATGGCTCATTCGGAAAAAAAGATAATTGCTGCAAGCATTAGCCGAGTAACTATTGTAGTGAAAAGATTTCATTGAGTCTAACAATACCTGCTTGTTGATGTACAGGGTGAATTATCAGTCGTGTTCAGATTCCCATTAGCTTTCTCCGTCCGATGTAAGTTAATGTCATTAAGAAAGACAATGAAAGATAATGGAAGTAGTTAGATCTGCGACAGTTAATCAACACTGCCATTTAAATCGTAAAGTATCACTTTTTACTGATATAACAAAACTTAAGATTTGCTGACTGACTGAATGATAAATGTAAAATGAAATCTTTTCGTTTAAGTGACACTAGGTTAGTTTAATGATAGGAAAAGGATCCAGCAATTGGTATGATTATTTGGGATAATTATTCAGACTGACAAAATTTAAAGTTAACAAAATATGTATAATGTTCAGGTCTGACTCTAATGCGTTGGCAAATCTTTTACATTTCTAAATATCTAATATGTAACAGTCTTACTTTGAGGTGGAGTTGCCGTAGACACGGTGCGATGATTTGATGGCGATAACTGTTAGGTAACAGGCTTTTCTTTACATTTACGAGCAGAATTAAATATATTTGGCCACGTAGTACACTTCCGCCGTTAATACTCTTGAAACTCTTCCCAAATAATTATGTCTCTTTGGCCCACGCTATGGCTCGTATCTTGATAACGTCTTGCCCGACATTCATACCACGAAGTTCTCACACATACAACTTTAAACGTGCTTTCGCCAGTACCCATAACTGGTCTCGCTCACTGTCAACTTGCAACTCGTCGTGTGCGTGCTCTCGAGTATCAACGATGTTAATACCGTGCCTAGATTATTTTTGGTTAGCGATTGCGGACGTCCCTACTACATTCTTTCTTTACAACATATATTTTTAATAATTTGCAGTAAATTTGCGTTTCAATACGCCAAATAATTAGTGTTGACAACAAAATGAATAATATATACAACTGTAATCTGAAATTGCTTTCAAAATGGGGACAGACGAAATCAAAAAATGTGCCCTCTCGCTTGAGGGTGGGAATATCATGCCCCTACTACTCGAGCCCCTACAGCTAATGCAGCTAATTCTAGTATTTCCCGTCGGTAAAGATATGTGAAATAGACAATACATTGAAATTCCAACTATTGATCTTCGTGGAATTTTCTGCTGGCCTTCTGTAGGGCACCGCTGCTTCTGCAGGTAACCAGAATCGGACAGATTTCCGATCTATGAGTTTTCGTAAGCGCATTGCCCACTGAATAGTCACTATTCCTGACAAGCTGTTTGACAACGTAATTATGTATAACTACGAAACACGTTTTGTGATCGGACAGGTAGACAATATCAAAGGACTTCTTGGCGGCAAGCAATAATGATTCCAGAAGACACCGACGATGCGAAGCTCATATTGCTCTATTTATTCACAAGATTCAAATACTGTGTGTCTTCATTTCCCAGAAGTCTCTCATATGATGGCTTATTGTCACCTGGTAAACAAAGTAAGAGCTTACGGAGTTCCGAAAGAGGTTGGATTGCATTGTATTTTCAGGTAAGAGAACTAAATGTTTAGTTCTTAGTAGAGAGACTGCAAGAAGTGAAACAGCATAAGTCGTGTCTCAAGGAAGTTCGATAATGCTATAGATTAGATTTACTTTTATTCCAATTGATCCGTAGTGAGGAGGTCCTCCAGGATGTGGAACATGTCAGAAAAACAACAATACATGACAAATATTTACAACTAAAACAAATAAGCTAATGTACCATTCCACAGGTCCCAAGTGGAACGATCGCCATTTTTAATGAACACTATATGAAAGTCATTTTACAAATACTAATGCACTGAATTTAAAATAAAAAAGTTTTTTATTTATAAGGTAATAAACATGTAATACAACTACTATAATACTTATTTACAATGAACACATTACTGCACTGAAATGGTGCAGAAGTTAGATTGTACTTATATACACACACACACACACACACACACTCACACACATTTACAATGAACACATTACTGCGCTGAAATTGCGCAGAAGTTTATATATATATATATATATATATATATATATATATATATATATATATATATATATATATATATATCAGTTGGTTTTACTGAGAAATTCATCAATGGAGTAGAAGGAGTTGGCCACCAATAAATCCTTTAGGCTTCTCTTAAGCTGAGCTTCATTGGTTGTTAAGCTTTTTATGGCTGCTGGCAAATTATTGAAAATGTGTGTTCCTGAATAATGCACACCTTTTTGTACAAGACTAAGTGACTTTAAATCCTTGTGAAGATTATTCTTATTTCTAGTATTGATTCCATGCATTGAGCTGTTGGTTTGAAAAAGTGATATATTTTTAATGACAAATTTCATTAAGGAATAAATATATTGTGAAGCAGTAGTATCCCTAGTTCCCTAAACAGGCTTCTGCAGGATGTTCTTGAGTTCACACCACATATAACTCTTACTGCAGGTTTTTGTGCCCGGAAAACTTTAACTTGGCTTGATGAATTACCCCAAAAAATAATCCCATATGACATTATGGACTGAAAGTAAGCATAGTATGCCAGCTTTTTCATTTTTATATCCCCTATGTCTGACAAAATTCGCATTGCAAACAAAGATTTGTTTAGACGCTTCAGCAGTTCTGTGGTGTGCTCCTCCAAGTTGAATTTATTGTCAAGCTGTAATCCCAAGAATTTAACACTGTCCACTTCTTCTATCTTCTTGTCATAGTATGTTAGACATATACTCGTGGGACACCCCTTACAAGTTCTGAACTGCATGTAGTGTGTTTTTTCAAAGTTTAGTGACAAAGAATTGGTTATGAACCAGTGATTAATGTCCACAAATATTATATTAGCTGATCTTTCTAAGACTACACTTGATTTGCTATTTATTGCAATGTTTGTATCATCGGCAAACAAAACGAACTTGGCATCTGGTAATGTTACTGATGAAAGCTCATTGATATACACAAGAAAAGTAAGGGCCCAAAAATGGAACCTTGTGGGACCCCACATGTAATTAGTTCCCAGTTGGATGATGCCCGATAGCTTGATAAATGTCTCTTTCCTAATAACACCCTTTGTTTCCTGCCAAAGATATAAGATTTGAATCATTTTGCAGCATTTTCTGTTACACTGTAATACTCTAATTTACTTAAAAGGATATTGTGATTTACATAGTCAAATGCCTTTGACAGATCACAAAATATACCAGTTGCCTGCAATTTTTTGTCTAATGAATTAAGCACATTTTCACTATAAGTGTAGATAGCCTTCTCAATATCAGAATCTTTTAGAAATCCAAACTGCGACTTTGACAGTATGTTATTTGACATAAGATGGTAATAAATCCGACTGTACATTACTTTTTCGAAAATTTTTGAGAATGCTGGCAACAGTGAAATTTGACGGAAATTTGATGCTATTTCTTTATCTCCCTTCTTAAACAGTGGCTTAACTTCAGCATATTTCAGCCATTCAGGAAATATTCCACTGATAAATGACTGGTTACACAGATAGCTTAATATGTTACTTAGCTCAGAATCACATTCTTTAATTAACTTTGTTGATATTTCATCACACCCACTAAATGTTTTTGATTTTAAAGATTTTATGATGGACATTATTTCTGTTGGGGTAGTGAGGGTCAAATTCATATTATGGAAGTTGCTTGAAATTTCTGGTCTGAGGTATTCCATAGCAGCATCTACCGAACCTGACAACCTCATCTTTTCAGTGACAGTTATAAAATGTTTATTAAAAAGTTCTGCAACACTATACACATCAGTCACCACTGTATCATGTACTCTTAATGCTATTTGTTCCTCTTCATGTTGGTTCTACCGGTCTCCTCCTTCACTATATCCCATATTGTCTTTATTTTGTTGTCTGATATGACTATCTTTTCCTTGTAATATATTTGTTTTGACATCCGTATTACAGTCTTTAATAGTTTGCAGTATTTCTTGTAATGTGCTATAGCATCAACATCGGAACTGTTTCAGATTGACAGATACAGTTTTCTTTTTGTTTTACAAGATAACCCTATTCCTCGAGTAATCCATGGCTTTTTTGTAGACTTTGCTCTAACCTTGGTAAGTTTTGGGGGAAAACAGTGTTCGAATAATGTAAGCACTTTATTAGCAAATGCGTTGTATTTTTCATTCATGCCATGAGCACTGTAAACATCAGTCCAGTGAATGTCTCTGAGGAGTGTCCTAAAATAATCAATTTTTGGCTTATTGATTACCCTCTTGAGCTCAGAGTTAACAGATTTTATATCCTGTTCAGTATTAACATTTAACAGAAGGAACTGCATGTCATGGTCTGAGAGGCCATTGACTATTGGTTTTGTAATATAATTTTGTTCATTGGACTTTTCTATAAAGGTATTATCAATGGCTGTTTGTGAGCAAGTGGCTACCCTAGTGGGAAACTTTACAAAAAAAAAATGGCTCTGAGCACAATGCGACTTAACTTCTGAGGTCATCAGCCGCCTAGAACTTAGAACTAATTAAACCTAACTAACCTAAGGACATCACACACATCCATGCCCGAGGCAGGATTCGAACCTGCGACCGTAGCGGTCGCTCGGTTCCAGACTGAAGCGTCTAGAACTGCACGGCCACTCTGGCTGGCCGGGGACTTTACAGTGGGAATTAAGTTGAATGACAGTGTTACTAACTCAAATAAGTTCTTATTGGGAGAGTCTTTAAGGAAATCTACATTGAAATCACCAGCAACCACTATTTCTTTGTTTTTGGTTGTTAAGTGGGCCAGTACAGCTTCAAGGTGGTTTACAAACAGACTAAAGTTACCTGCAGGTGCTCGATATACACTTAATATTATGAAGGATTTTTTGTGAAATTCTAATTCTGTTGCACATGTTCCATATGCTGATCGAGGCAAAATTTATGAATGTCTATATTCTTAAATTTATGACAGATCCTAATGAATGTGGCAACTCCTCCTTTCTCCATTTCTGATCTACAAAAGTGAGATGCTAACCTAAACCCTGTAACACTTAAATGTTCTATACCAGTGGTCACATGATGTTCAGAGAGGCAGATTATGTCAGCTGGGTTTGAAGACTCTAATTCATCTATGCAGGTAATCAATTCATTAATTTTATTTCTCAGTCCTCGAATATTTTGATGCAATAAAGATAGCTGACATTTCACATTAGCTGAGTTAAAATTTGGTAGTTATATCATCTGCTGACTGTTGAAAATTCTTAACCAATAGCTGTTTATGCTAATGTAATAAGCTGGAATTATGTTTTTCGATTCCTTTCTCAAACTTAAGGTTTGTCTCAGTTCTAACCTTTCTTATAATTTGCTTTCTTTCTGTCCTCCGTACCCTAAAAAAGGGTCTTTTCTGAACCCTATAACCACTGGTATTTTACCACTCATGACAGTGCCTCTCCCCTTTAACTTTCCTGCTATTTCCCCAGCCAATTTACCCTTCCCTTTCCTGTTGATGTGAAGGCCATGCCTAGTATAATCTCACCTACTGAGAGAATCAATAGGAACCACACCAATGTGTGACCCTGCACCCGACATTAGCAGCCATTCAAGCTCCAAATTAACTCTCTTGACAGAAGAGTTCAAATGAGGTCGGTCATGGCGCCCAAGAACAGATACAAACTCAACACTAGTATGCTTCAATGCTGATGCAATCTTCGCCAGGTCACACTCTATACTGTACCCAGGATCTCTGTCAATACTGTTACCTGCCCCATCCGCTATAACCACGGTGTCTTCCTTAGTGAAATCTTTGCAGTGATCCTAAATCCTCTGTCACCTGCTCCAGACCAGCACTAGGTTTAAAAAAATTGGTGACCTGGTATTCTGACCCTAGTTCATCCTGCAAAAGTTGGCCAACACCTCTTCCATGGGAACTATCTAACAATAACACTTTCTTTCTCTTTACTGATTTCCTTACATTCTTACTTTTCAATTTGCTGCTGAAAGTTTGTTGTGCCCTGTCTACACCTGCAACTGCTTGAGGCTCACCAGCTTCTAACTGAAGCAACAGGTCATATCTATTTTCCACATTCACCATGAAGCTGTCAGACAAAGTTCTAGGCCTGTTCCTCCTGTTACCTGTTGCCACTTCCTACCTCTCTTTACCCTTCTCCCTCCTTAACCTGTCAAGATCTCCCCTGGCCTTGTCTAACTCAGCCTGAAGGGCGGCAATTTTCCCCTCCTGTTCTAGTATCTTCCTATCTCTACTACAAATCCTACAAAACCACTGATGAGTCTCATTTACTTCCCCTATTCCCACGCCACTACAGTCACCCACATGGAAAAAACTACAGCACCCATCACACCAAAGCCCCGACCTAACAATGTAATGGTTTATTAAGAATAAGCCAGTTAAATTACAGATAGACACGAAAATTCGGTTACACAAATTTGGCCTATACGCAACTGTGTGTAAACAAAAACAAAAGTGCAAAGTTTCTGAAACAACTACTTAAACTTTACGCTACTGTCCGGAAATGCTAGTTAAATAATGAAGAGATACGCTAATTTAAATTGTTGGAGAGAGCAAGGAACAACTAAACGAAATTCTGTAGATTTGCTGCAGCAGAACGTAAACAGAAAATACGACTGTACGGTCTTCTCGCGTTTTCTGCTATATTACGTAAAGAAAAATGAAACTTTTAATGGTACACTTAAAAGGCACACTAATACACCTATTTACCACGTAATCAGTACTAATCTTTATGTTTTATAATCTAAAATGACTTATCTTTACGAGAACACCAAAACTCGCGCTAGTCGCCTGGCTGCAGGGCTGCCACGATGTACACTCCTGGAAATGGAAAAAAGAACACATTGACACCGGTGTGTCAGACCCACCATACTTGCTCCGGACACTGCGAGAGGGCTGTACAAGCAATGATCACACGCACGGCACAGCGGACACACCAGGAACCGCGGTGTTGGCCGTCGAATGGCGCTAGCTGCGCAGCATTTGTGCACCGCCGCCGTCAGTGTCAGCCAGTTTGCCGTGGCATACGGAGCTCCATCGCAGTCTTTAACACTGGTAGCATGCCGCGACAGCGTGGACGTGAACCGTATGTGCAGTTGACGGACTTTGAGCGAGGGCGTATAGTGGGCATGCGGGAGGCCGGGTGGACGTACCGCCGAATTGCTCAACACGTGGGGCGTGAGGTCTCCACAGTACATCGATGTTGTCGCCAGTGGTCGGCGGAAGGTGCACGTGCCCGTCGACCTGGGACCGGGCCGCAGCGACGCACGGATGCACGCCAAGACCGTAGGATCCTACGCAGTGCCGTAGGGGACCGCACCGCCACTTCCCAGCAAATTAGGGACACTGTTGCTCCTGGGGTATCGGCGACGACCATTCGCAACCGTCTCCATGAAGCTGGGCTACGGTCCCGCACACCGTTATGGCCGTCTTCCGCTCACGCGCCAACATCGTGCAGCCCGCCTCCAGTGGTGTCGCGACAGGCGTGAATGGAGGGACGAATGGAGACGTGTCGTCTTCAGCGATGAGAGTCGCTTCTGCCTTGGTGCCAATGATGGTCGTATGCGTGTTTGGCGCCGTGCAGGTGAGCGCCACAATCAGGACTGCATACGACCGAGGCACACAGGGCCAACACCCGGCATCATGGTGTGGGGAGCGATCTCCTACACTGGCCGTACACCACTGGTGATCGTCGAGCGGACACTGAATAGTGCACGGTACATCCAAACCGTCATCGAACCCATCGTTCTACCATTCCTAGACCGGCAAGGGAACTTGCTGTTCCAACAGGACAATGCACGTCCGCATGTATCCCGTGCCACCCAACGTGCTCTAGAAGGTGTAAGTCAACTACCCTGGCCAGCAAGATCTCCGGATCTGTCCCCCATTGAGTATGTTTGGGACTGGATGAAGCGTCGTCTCACGCGGTCTGCACGTCCAGCACGAACGCTGGTCCAACTGAGGCGCCAGGTGGAAATGGCATGGCAAGCCGTTCCACAGGACTACATCCAGCATCTCTACGATCGTCTCCATGGGAGAATAGCAGCCTGCATTGCTGCGAAAGGTGGATATACACTGTACTAGTGCCGACATTGTGCATGCTCTGTTGCCTGTGTCTATGTGCCTGTGGTTCTGTCAGTGTGATCATGTGATGTATCTGACCCCAGGAATGTGTCAATAAAGTTTCCCCTTCCTGGGACAATGAATTCACGGTGTTCTTATTTCAATTTCCAGGAGTGTATTTAAACGTATTTGTAAACGACGTTCTCAGGTTTTTTTTTGTTTTTTTTTTTTTTTTTTGAGATTAGAAGACAATGCAGCTGTAGACAGGTATGTCTCATAGCCAAAAAAGCTCTACGAAAATTGTAAATAAATTATATTAGTAGACGCTTCCATGAAGGCGCGCTGCCTCGCACGGAGCGTCAGTAGACTACAGATAATATGAATAACTACTAGAAAATGATACACATACAACTCTAGCTCTAGCCCTGGACATTCACTAAAGCTCAAATTTTTTGTGGATAATGTTTCGCACCCATGTTATACATACTAAATGAAAAGACGCGTACCGTTCTCAATACTTTTATTGAAATATAATGGATAAAGTAATTTCACATACTATAGTCTCAAATTTCAACTACTTCTGATCTTTTCGTTCCTCTGACTGGTTGCCAATTATGTTCAATCATTGTCTCAACTACTTATTAAAAGCTTTCTTTTATCTATTTCTGTTATGTTCACTGTTAATAATACCTGCGAGAGAAAATAACGTAACATTCACCATGTTAACCCTGAGCGAGACAACCTATAACTGGTGTGCAACAACTGTATTCCGCTTAAAAAATTAGGTGCATTTTGTTTTTGATAACGTTACGGAACTAGACCGTCAATTGAAAATTTTAATAACAGACCTTCAAGGGTGTTCTTGTTTTCATTGCACGGCGTATCAAACAAAGTCGATGTCATCAAAATCTGAGTGCATCAATTTTTGACGACATATGTGCCAAAAAAAGAATGTTGCAAGCGCAATCCATTGAGAATAAACAATGGAGGGACTTTCCCAAAATACAAAAGGTACTTAATAGTGCTGTAGTTGATTCTGAATTGACATTTGACGCATTATTCCCAATGTAGTCGTCGTGTCGTGCATTGAGCACTATGCTGACACCAGCGTCACAGCCAGGTAATACGAGTGTTGTGGGGTGGCCATTCCAAAGTGGCGTGTGTGGGAAGCTATGGGACGGAATCTCTGCCACCGCGGGGGACGTCTACGAGGGTGCTTCTCAGTAACAACAAGAGGTCGATGGCTGTGGCCCAGTAGGTGGCCGTGGCTGGCAGATAGCGAGTGAGTGTGCTGACGCAGCGAAATTCTGAGGCAGTACAACAGCTGCGACGGCACCGTTGCTGCCTCAGGTCAGGTGTCATCTCCACATCAAGTGTGCTTACACAGCGGGATCGGCGTACATTCCACGAAACACAAGGCAGTTGGTAGAAACATGGGGACGCCTCAAGTTGAACCCAGGACTCTCGAAGATTACCACGATATGGTTACCAGTGAATCCACTTCGTTGACTGCTGATAGACCAGCTTTAACCCAGCTGATAACGCTGCTCGATGACGCTGTAGCAGCTATACCACACATATGACTGATGAATGGTGCAGAGGCTGTACAGGTCCAATGCATGGCATTAATGGAACACTGCTAATGGCTGAGCTAGTAGTTCACATTGTCGATCCAGCTGGGAGTATTACTGTTGTGTTGGCAGAAGAGCCAACACCGTGTTACGAGAGGAGGCCGAAATGCACGCGTTTTAGCTCACGCAGGCTGGCGTGAGGAGGGAAGAACTATACTGGCGTGAGGTCTGGAACATGACAAGGAATTAGAATTCAGAAAGCGGACGTAATTAGTTTGATACTTAACTTTAATCCATTAATGACGAACGTCGCTCTTGACGGTACATGATTCACAATATCAATATCAATAGTAACTGAATATGGCGCCTTGATAGGTCGTAGCAAATGACGTAGCTGAAGGCGTATGTATACAGTGAACCATCGCTAGCAAATTCGGCTGTACAACTGGGGCGAGTGCTAGGGAGTCTCTCTAGACCTGCCGTATGGCGGCGCTCGGTCTGCAATCACTGATAGTGGTGACACGCGGGTCCGACGTATACTAACGGACAGCGGCCGATTTAAAGGCTACCACCTAGTAAGTGTGGTGTCTGGCGGTGACACCACATTTACGACTGGAGTTCGGTTCCCGTCTTGTAGTCAGTTGTGGACACTCTGCTTGGTGGCACCGTATTTAGCAATCCCGTTCACCGGTAATACACTGCACAAACGTTACTGAAGCGTCAATCTCCAGAACTACGTAGATATCTAGCCAACACATTCCATGGCTGATTTTGACTTCCTTCCTGAGGCCGATGCCGCAAAACCGTTCTTTTAATAGTAATACCTTCCCCACGTACGGCCACAGCAGAGCCACCACATTTAAAAGTGTGAATCCTGAAGATGGAGCTTTGTGATGATGATGATGATGATATTTGGTTTGTAGGGCGCTCAACAAATCAAATGGATCTGAGCACTACGGGACTTAACTTCTGAGGTCATCAGTCCCCTAGAACTTAGAACTACTTAAACCTAACTAACCTAAGGACATCACAAACATCCATGCCCGAGGCAGGATTCGAACCTGCGACCGTAGCGGTCTCGCGGTTCCAGACTGAAGCGCCTAAAAGCGCTCGGCCACAACGGCCGGCGGCGCTAAGCATCGCGGTTGTCAGCGCTCGTACAAAGTTCCATTCTTTATACAGCTATTTTCACGAATGATGACGAAGTGATGCGTAAAACACAAACACCAAGTCCCCGAGCAGAGAAAATCGCCGACCGAGCCGGGAATCGAACCTGGGACCCCATGATCCAGTGGCAGCAACGCTAGCACTAGACCACAAGCTGCGGACGTGGAGCTTTAATTCAGTAATATTTGCAGATGCCAACAAACCGAGTTTATATTAAGACATAATAAAACGTATGTGCATCAGTTTTTAATCCCTCGTGCCCTGCCGTTTATAATACGCATTTGTGCAGCGACCATGTGCATTTGAAGTCCATAACGATACTGGGTGGACAAAAACATGGAAACACCAAAATACAACACATTGCCATGGCTGATACGGGGTCGCAAACCGTGAGCATTCAAAACAACTTCCAGTCGCCCCGCAACGGATAAATACATGTTCTGTGAGGTTTTCAAGGGAATCTTATATCATTCTTCCAGCAATATAGTGAAGTTTCAGATACGATTATGGGGGTGGATAGCGACCATACACATCTCCCTCCAAAACAGAACACATATACTGAGAGCTTGTGATTGCAGTGGCCCGGGGAGAAGCGACTATTCACCCTCGTGCTCGCAACCAGTCCCAGATATTGCGAGAAGTCTGAACAGCCTTCTTGGAACACAGCATCACCCTTGAACAACAAACATTGTACGAAGGAGTGGACTCGATCAGCAGAAATGGTTGCATAATCGTGAAGAGTAACCATCAGGCCTATGGAATAACACGATATGGCTGCACAAATCATCAAAGAGCCCTCGCTGTGTTTCATTCTTGAGACGTAAACTCGCCCAGAAGCAGGAAGCACTGTGGAACAAGACTCGTCCAAACAAATGACATTCCTCTATTACTTTCCCTGTATGCGGTGTAAATCAGCGTACTGATCCGCTAGAAATTCCAACACTCCGACTATCTTGGTTACAGAAACACAATCCATACGAGTACCAAGAGTGCCCACACACAAAATCTGTTTGATCCGACATAATGTATTCATAACTATACAGAACATCGTTCTGACCACGACTTACACTTATAATATGTTGAGGACATTGCACAGGTATCGTTCGTGGTCAAGTACAACAGCGCAACCTTCAGGCTCGACTAGGGTCTCTATTTATGTACGAGCATTCACTTCTCGCGGTGTTTCCATAGTTCTGCCCAAACCCCGTATGGGTGCTCATATTTTGCTGGTGCACGTCCCAAATTTTATGTATCCATTATACTGGAAGTTGTGTGTTTATAATGTACTGAATCTACTTAAGTGCAATATTGATCATGACTGTTCAAATATTTACATTATTTTCTCTACTTGCGTCAAATTTTTCTCGTGATTGATTAACCAGCCTTCAACCGATAGACGCAACGATGCGGTATATTTTTAAATTACAGCTGTATGACCGCAGAGCTACATTTATATATCAAATACCGATGTCAACAATTCAGAAAGTAAAAATTTCTGATATGTTGTAGTTGATAAATGAATTCAACTGCTGATCAATTTTCGAAAGAAAGATAATTTTCAAGTCTGCCACTTCTTCATCTAGATCCCTACAGCTATATTTCAGTATGTAATCTAGTTACTTTTGATGCAAGCTGTATCGCGCGGGATTAGCTGAGCGTCGGCCGGTGTGGCCAAGCGGTTCTAGGCGCTTCAGTCTGGAACCGCGCGGCCGCTACGGTCGCAGGTTCGAATCCTGCCTCGGGCATGGATGTTTGTGATGTCCTTAGGTTAGTTAGGTTTAAGTAGTTCTAAGTTCTAGGGGACTGATGACCTTAGCTGTTAATTCCCATAGTGCTCAGAGCCGTTTGAACCATTTGATTAGCCGAGCGGTCTGAGGCGCTGCAGTCATGGACTGTGCGGCTGGTCCCATCGGAGGTTCGAGTCCTCCCTCGGGCATGGGTGTGTGTGTTTGTCCTTAGGATAATTTAGGTTAATTAGTGTGTAAGCTTAGGGACTGATGACCTTAGCAGTTAAGTCTCATAAGATTTCACGCACATTTGAACATTTTTGATGCGAGCTGTGTGTCAAGACTTAAGAAGTCCACAGTTTCAGTCATGATACTGTTTTACAATACGAACGTAATGTGCCCTGACTAACGTATTAATAGTGATGGTCTACTGACAACCCCGAAATGAAATCTTAATCACTTGGCATTAAACATACAGAGTCTATTGGTGTTCAACAGCAGAGTTATTAATGTAATATGATTGTAGATGTGCTCTGCTCTCGACTGTGCAGGTGATCAAGATGCTGGTAATCGTGGTGACGCTGTTCGCAGTCTGCTGGCTGCCACTGCAGACTTACAACGTTCTCCAAGACGTCTTCCCCTACATCAACGAGTGAGTACACGCCTACACAGGTCCCTACAGTGGCCGTCTACACCTCCCTTGTTTCAATATCATTCGACGTACGCAAACCAAATAATACATTTTTGTAAAATTGATCACACTAGCTCTAGCAGAATAAGAAGCAACATGAGTATAACTCGCACTCTCAGTGGAAGTAGTCGAAAAAATAATCCACTCGCTGGGGCATTGTCTACTTTCGGCGAAACCGTGATCAAAGATACATGTAATCGGTACGGCTATCAACAGTAGTAAGACGTAGTCAGTCGTACCACTTACCCATCGCTGGTTCTCTCCAACATTCGGAACTGGGCGAGCCTTTTCAGTAGAAGCCATTGTCTTCCTGGGTGGTTAACAATGCTACTGTTTGCACCCCTTTATGCGGGGCGAGGGCAGTCGTTGTTCAGGTTTCCTGTGGAACAGACGTATAGAGTGCCAATTTAAGACCTAAGTGAAATAGTCACCGTTTAGGTGCCAAGCTGAGAGGGGTGGCGCGGAAGCAGTTATTCGACTTAGCATTGATTGATAGAGTTGTTGAACATTCTCCTGAGAGATATCGTGCCAAATTCGGTCCAATTGGAAGGCCTTTCTCATAATACCCCAAATGTTGGGCAGAGATCCAGCGTCCTTGCTGGCCAAGGTCGAAGACAAACAGCACAAATTCTCGCCGTATCCGGGCGGCCTTATCTTGCAGGAATGTAAGCCTAGAATGTCTTGCCATGAAGGTCAACAGAACGGATCGTAGAATATCGTCATGTACCACTGTGCTGTAACAGTGCCGCAGGTGACAAACAGAGAGGTCGGACTATGCAATGAAATGGCATCCCAAAATGCCAATTCTGGTTGTTGGGCAGTATGGAGGGCTACAGACAGATTGGTTGGCTGGCTCTGAGCACTATGGGACTCAACTGCTGTGGTCATAAGTCCCCTAGAACTTAGAACTACTTAAACCTAACTAACCTAAGGACAGCACACAACACCCAGCCATCACGAGG
Source organism: Schistocerca nitens (assembly GCF_023898315.1). Classification (NCBI taxonomy): domain Eukaryota; kingdom Metazoa; phylum Arthropoda; class Insecta; order Orthoptera; family Acrididae; genus Schistocerca; species Schistocerca nitens. Next base: position 179,734,793 of record NC_064622.1, on the reverse strand, counting down.
CAGAGAAAATCCCTGACCCCGCCGGGAATCGAACCCGGGAACCCGGGTGTGGGAAGCGAGAACGCTACCGCACGACCACGAGATGCGGGCGACAGATTGGTATCCCATCGCCATCTGGGACGTCTCTAAATATGTCTTCGGCCTGAAAACTCATTCACTGCAGTAGAATTACCTTCAGGTATGACTACCGCTTCGAATTGAGTCACAGGGACCAGAGATGGCTGCGGTGGCATACCAGCCTAATGGTCGCCTTCCATGCGGCCCGAAGCGAGGAGTGATGGCCTGAGGTGCCTATTGTTTTCGTAGTTAGACGCCTTTGGTTGTCATCCGCGCCATCTTTGCAGCACAGCGGCACGTCGACGATCTTCTACGCCCCGTCTTGGGGTCCTTCATGGCAAGCCATTTTGGCATTACATTTTAGGAAAATAATGTCCACTCGCACACGGTGAGAGTTTCTACTGCTTGTCTTCGTGCTTGCCAAGCCCTACCTTGGCCAGCAAGGTCTGATCTCCCCCTAACTGAGAACGTCTGGAGCACTATGGGCAGGGTCCTCCAACCAGCTCGGAATTTTGTCGATCCAACGTGCCAATTGGAGAGAATTTGGCACGATATGACTCAGAAGGAAGTCCAACAACTCTATCAATCAATACCATCCAGAATACCTGGTTGCATGAGGGTCACAGGTGGACTAACGCGCTATTGGCGTGCTCAATTTATGAAGCTTTTTCTGTTGTTTTTTCTGACTTCCGGCACGGATGTTCTGGCTGTAGAGAAGAACTACCACACTCGCTTGTTTAGAGGACGGCAATATACAAACATGAGAAAGAAGAAAGCCTCAGAGCGAACAGATCCTGAATTCCCGTTGTGCAGCGAGGGACCGTAGCAAGTAGCATGAAGTGAACCGCACCGAATATGACCACAGAAAGCCCTTGGACGTTGGTGCGCCAGATACATATAGTCTGCGGCCACGAACTCGACTCCAGTCCACCACCAGCAATGGAGGGTGAAGCTTTGACAAAACCAACCACTCGTACTGGCAAAACGTCAGAAAAACATTAAACGCCGGGCGAAGAACCGCAGACAGAAACCAACAGGGAGTTGGTCAACAAATGGCCATGAAAACCTTAATAATTTTGTACTTTTTCTCTTGAATAAATCATCCAAATTCTCTGCAATCATAATGAGTAGTCTGTCTCTACATATACAGTCTTAGACAATAAAACTGACCGCCGGCCGGCCGCCACAGAGACTAAGTCCGAGTCATTCACTTAAGGTGGCCAATAAAACTGACCGCCCCTGACAACTCTAAGTCCGGCCACATGCACAATCTGGCAACACTGTAAGATGCGGAAGTGTTAGGAGGAAGTATTATCTACTTCCGAGACGTTGTCGGACTATGTGAGCCCGTGGTCTAGGGGAGCCGGCACGGTAGCTCAGCGTGTTCGGTGAGAGGGTTAGCTGCCCTCTGTAATAAAAAAACTGAGTGAATGGATCAAACACGAACTTAAATGGGCGTCAGGTGACGTCCGCCACGAACATTTGAAACGAACGATAACGAACAAAATGAGATTACAAAAAAAAAAAAAAAAAAAAAAAAAAAAAAAAAAAAAAAAAAAAAAAGTGGCAAGCGTCGTGCGTTCTAAGCTTATAGTCGCCTGTTCGCGTCCAACTTTTTTCTTTTTTTTTTTTTTTTTCTCCACAGTCGGTCTAAAGTTATGAGTCTGACTGAACATCAAAGATAATTCGCTTAACGTTCTACCCACCAGCAATAACAAGTATTCCAGAAACAATTCCGCAGGACAGCTCGTGGCTGCGTCGCGATCATAACAGCTTACGCTCGAGCGTTTCCTCGCGCTGCAGCGGCTACCGGCCACCGGCCAGGCGCCACCCGCCGCCTGAAATCCGGCACCGCTCAGGTGAACGCGGCGCGACGCTGTCAGTGTATGTATCAACTGTCATTTTCGAATTTGAAGTTCTAGTTATCATCTTGCAGTTAAGCATTGGATTTTGCATACTTGAGAATCATGAACTACAGTTAAACATTGTAAAATTGAGTCGCAAGTGGAAATAGGTGTAACATCTGCAACACAACGTTTACTTTTGGTATAACAGAGGGGTGAATGCAGAGGAGGCAGCTAGAAAGATTTGAATTGTGTGTGGAGCGAGTGCTTTTGGGAAAAATACGCCAGAAAAAGATATTCTTGTTTCAACAAAGATCGTTCTGGCATCAATGATTTTCCACATTAAGCAAGTCTCGACTACTGATATATGTGATAGATTACCATTTTACCATCATGCGACATTTGCATTCAACAGGCAAAGTTCAGAAGTCTGGTGTACGAGTACTACATGCTCTAATTCGAAACAACAAAAATCAACGGAGTGACTATTACTTAACATCATCAGGTCGCTCATTGAGCATTCGTATGCAGTACTGTAACTGGTGACGTGTTATGATGCCTTTATCATTAACTTCCTAAGAAGAAATGAAAGGCTGAGCCCCTCCAAAAGACATAAACTCGAGCAAAGAGTAGTGTGAACATAATATTTTACATCTGATAGCTCCAAAAGTAGAACATCACATGTTCTACTGCATGATAACGCACTTCTTGATTTGAGAAACAAAACTATCCAGGAGATTGAAATTAAAGCCGTCTCTCAGGCACTTGTATTGATAGAGAAGTCCTCTCTCAAGCACTTGTCCCTCTCGTCATATATTCGTTAAGTTTTACCTTTCCCGCTCTTGATCGATCAACCGTCGACGCAATTCATTTCTAGACGAAAATACTCTTAAAACTACTCTGGTATAATTATATCGTTGAAACCAGTAGGTTTCTACTGGCGTAGAATTTGTAAACAACTTTAGCATTGTCAGATCGTTTTAGATATCGTGAAAGAAAATTCTTTTGCTGATTAATTTCTCATTGATGATTACTGTTGCGTTTAGTAAACTATCGGAAAATCCAATTAAAATATTCACTGTACTAATACAAAATAAATTCAGCTTACTACAGAAACATCACGACGGCAGACTATCTTAATAAAGCATTAAGTATCTGTGAGACGATTGAGCGTATTTTAACACGAATTAGTAGGACATTACCGACTTTTGACTTCGAAAAGATCCGTATTTACTTCATTTCCTGTATCATCCGCTATTATTATGAAAAGTGGCATTTCATAGATATAATTATGTATTCACAACAACAAAAAATATGTCGTCATTATGAATTTGGCAGTACCGTAAGGTTTTCGCTCTGACACTAAGGGTTACTGAAAGTAGCAAGGCGCGTTGTCTTACGATTCCCTTATTGCGTTTGTATCTGCCTGCTTGTAGCTCTGCTACAAAAGAATTAAAAATCTGGCTTTCAGCGAGTCTCGAAAGGCGAACGAAAGCAGCTTGCACCTGGTAGCCAAACATGTTTCTTGGGAACAGGCTACTTCCTAAGTGGGAAGACATTCTTTTGTGGTTGAATTGTTGGCAAATGTCAGTCAGACGTGTGCTGTTGGTCTAAGCGTTTCGGTGTGTTGAATTTGTACCAATGATTTTTCTACAGGTTTTTTCTGTCCCAAATAGAGAGTTGAAGCCTCCCATTAGTATTTTCACGTCATCTTGGTAAATTTTGCTCATAGTATTTTAGAGTGTGTTCCACAATTTTTCGACATTTTCGGTGTTTTCCTTATTTTCGATGTTGGTGGGGGCATGTGCATTTATGAGTGTATATTTTTTATAGGGGCTCTGAATGAGCATAGTCATAACTCGATTGTTGATGGGTGTGATTTCTTCGACAGAGTTGTTGATAGATCTGTGTTCGAGAAATGCAATGCCGAGGATTGGTGCGAGTTTCGCTACCTTTTGTTGTATTTTGAAGATGCCATGGTTTCCGTAATGCAAGTTTTAATTGTCAATTAATCGTGGTTCTTGAAGAGCAAGGATGAGAATTTTTTGGCGGACGATTTCTTTTGTGAGATTATTTAGGTTTCTTGTTTGGATCAATGTATCGATGTTTAGTTTTCAAATGAATGTTTTCTGCTTGTAGGGAAATTTACCAGAGATCTTCGATATTCTCTGCCGTGCTAACCTGGACTCCCCAGAGTGCGAAAATCCAACTGCCGCCTATCGGTGGCCAGGTTGTGTACCACCTGGGATAAAGTTACCTTTGTTTGCATAGTTCATGTTTTCTTGTGTTTCATTGGTTTGGCCTGGGTGATACCAGGACCGGACAGGACCAGAGGGTGTTGAAGCCTTTGGAAGCAAATATTTTCAGCCAAGCTCATTGAGCTAACAGACGGTGACCAGAGTAGCGGTGATTTTCACTCAGATGTGTCTGGATTTTGGGTTCAACGGATTGAGTAGCCGTTCAGGATTGTGTTAGTATTTGGTTCACCACAAGTATTTGATTTCCACGGTACCATCCATATGGGGGAGGGTTTCCCCTATCGGCCACACGGGATTTTTATTATTATTATTATTGTCATTATGTCATCAGCAAATCCGATATGGTGTATCTTCCCTCCACTGAAATAGATGTGTGTTGTTCGATTCAGTATTTCCATCACATAAACATGGTTTATAATTACGTTACATTGCTGCTAGTAGACATATTTCTCACTTTTTCTTAGACAGTTGCTAGCTGTTACCCCATCATAGGAATTTATGTGCGCAGCATTGTTGCAATACAGACGTTCAAATTATCCGATTTCTGTAATTTCATTTCGATACAAGATCGTCCTAATCGGATTCAGCCAGTCAGTCTTAATGTGGCTATCCGACTACGACGCTCATCATATGATAGACTGGGTGAACCACATTCTTAATCGGACTGTTGAATCCAGATCACTTATCTATGACAGGGAATGAATTCTTAAACACTGTGCTTATTACAAATACGTTATTTAAATATAAATATATGATCTAACGACATAACAATGTATTTACAGGAGCAGAGACCCATCCATCATAGTAGAGCAGTGCGAGATTGATTTCAGGGCCAAGAGAGGATGAAGCTGTAGCCGTTTGTTCCACGATCACCGAACATCAACCAGATAGAGAATATGTGGGCAGAGGTAACAAGGTCATTGCCATGTGTCCCTACAAATGCAAGCGACCTTTGGACGAATATAGAAAACGTATGGTGGGAAGTAAACCATCACGCTACACTGTCGACGATTTAATGAAATCAATTTCCCTACGCCCTCGAGAAATCTTACGTAATGATCGTGGGTGGGTTGGTTACTAAAAGTATACTCGTCCACAAAGCCCATGTGGACAGTTATCTGATAATCGGTCAAGCTTTGCTTTGTCGCAGCCCTTTAGCATACATCAAGTCCATTTACTTTCAGTCCCCTCCTTACAATTCTTGCAGTGCAAGGTAATTGAAAAATCTCATCTACTCGACGCCAACTGAGGAACTGACTGGTGCATGTGTTGTTCAACACACAGTAGTTGTCACCCTCACAGGAATCAATGACTGTGTGTGTGTGTGTGTGTGTGTTTTCGTGTTAACGCACGATGTGAATCAATACTATTAACATTAGAGAGACAACCAACAATAAATATTGCATCAAATATGACTGTAAAGTATTTTAATGCGATGGGAAGCTACAAACTGAATTTTTACCCATCCCACGTCCTGCGTATTCCGTTAAGTAAGATCTATTAACTCCATAGTATCGTTAGCAGAGACAGTGCGCTCTTGTTGTCGAGGCTCGCGACAAGTGCAGCGATTAGCAGTGCCCAATGCCGCCGCGATTTGTTTATGTTGGCTGAGCGTGGACATTGCAGCAGACGCTTCGCCCTAAACAGAAAGAAATCACCTTGGCCCTGACTCCAGTGAGCGGATATCACTGCCTGCGTGTTCTTATAGTAACCAACGTGAGACTCTACTCACAGGTGCCATGGAGCAATTGCAACGGGTATCATGTCATTAGTCATCAGAATATTAACCAGTGATGAAACGTCCACTCTATTTGAATCCCAAGACAATAGGTTCAAATGGTTCAAATGGCTCTGAGCACTATGGGACTCAACTGCTGAGGTCATTAGTCCCCTAGAACTTAGAACTAGTTAAACCTAACGAACCTAAGGACATCACAAACATCCATGCCCGAGGCAGGATTCGAACCTGCGACCGTAGCGGTCTTGCGGTTCCAGACTGCAGCGCCTTTAACCGCACGGCCACTTCGGCCGGCAAGACAATAGGAACCTTGTCACAAAGGAATGTGAGGTGATATCAAAACTTATCCAACATACAAAAATTAACTGCAGGGCTTTCATGTTTGCAGTAATAGCACACAAGGAAATATTATGTCTTGGAAGCGTATATTTCATTTCCTCTTCTCATATTAACGCCCTTGTTTTAATATGAAGTGAGAAAATAAACACGAAAAACTAAAGTTCCTGAGAAGCATATAAGTCATTTCCTCGTCTCATATCACAACTTTTGTTTTAGTATTAAGTAAAAAAATAAACAGTTTAGAGTTCTGAAGCATAATATGACACCAGATTCTTATCGTAGGCGCTATCGGAAACGCCAAAAGCCGGGAGCTGTCCATTCTTTCATCCAACAGTCTGTTTCCTTTCATGTATTTATTCCTCCCGCTAGGAGATTATTATTTAAGGACTTGTGGGCATCAAGTTCTTCAGCAGAACAAGCCTTATGTTATTGTGCTAATTACCGTATGGAAAAAATGCAACAAAGACGAGTTCCGCTAGAGCAGTGAGGTTATTTGCACATGTGTGTATTCAGCAATGACTGCCAGCTGCCACAACACTTCACAGAATCCTTGCGGCAGGCAACACAACTGTGCGTGCACTTCAGACTTCATTCAGTGAGACGTCAGGAGATGGATGAAAACGTCAAATTAACGTCGCTTTCCGAGTCGTATTCAATCCAGAATGAGGTGTTATTAAGGTAGTTGGGTGATCTAGCAATTCCACTTTTATGATTCCCATATGAGTATTTCGATAGCCAAAAGAACCCGTTAGTGTGAAACTATCGGGAACTGCATTATATCAAACTGCAAGAACTTCAGACAATACGTGGACTCTACTCTTCGCTGGGTGACCTATTACTGTTATTTAGCATTCTCCCCGTCCTAGTAAAATGGTTCAAATGGTTCTGAGCACTATTGGACTTAACATCTGTGGTCATCAGTCCCCTAGAACTTAGGTTACTTAGGTTTAAGTAGTTCTAAGGACATCACACACATCCATGCCCGAGTCAGGATTCGAACCTGCGACCGTAGCAGTCGCGTGGTTCCGGACTGAGCGCCTAGAACCGCTAGACCACCGCGGCCGGCCACGTGCTAGTCGTAATGCAAATGGAACTTCAGAGGCGCTTTCCGCTATTCTTGACAAACATCAGTAACCTGTAATCACTGAGAGTCACAACTGCGTTCTAGGCGCTCAGTCAGGAACCGCGCGACTGCTACGGTCGCAGGTTCGAATCCTGCCTCGGGCATGGATGTGTGTGATGTCCTTAGGTTAGTTAGGTTTAAGTAGTTCTAAGTTCTAGTGGACTTATGACCACAGATGTTGAGTCCCATAGTGCTCAGAGCCATTTGAACCATTTGTCACAACTGCGTGATGATAATGGTTCAGGTTGTCAGTAGTTGTGGTGGTGTTACGTTGTCAAACTGCTTACAGTAACGTTAATGGTGGCGCACATACTTTAGCGCTGACTACCTACTTAAGTAAAGATAGTGTTGTGGCGTCGTCGCTTGTCTTTATTTGGCCTCAGCTTGAGTAATCCGATTTAACGAACATGGTACTCCAATCGCGGGCTCCTAATAAAGTATGACTGCAGAGGTTATCGTGCGGATATTACATTAATTCTGCAATGAAATGCTTAACAAATCTTACCCTCAGATATGCAGCTGGAATGACTAATTACACAGGTACTCCATGTTGCACTAAGTGATCAGTTCGCTGCAATCCTGCTTGTACTGTTCGTAAATACTCGTATACTTCAGAAATGGTTCTAATGGCTCTGAGCACTATGGGACTTAACTTCTGAGGTTATCAGTCCGCTAGAACTTAGAACTACTTAAACCTAACTAGCCTAAGGACCTCAGACACACCATGTCCGAGACAGGACTCGAACCTGCGACCGTAGCGGTCGCGCGGTTCCAGACTGTAGCGCCCAGAACCGCACGGCCACTCCGGCCGGCTTGCCATATGAACCATTTGAACTATTTAACACAAAATGACATTAAAAATTTAAGTTATTCACGAGCAGCTAGTTGAGAATATGTATGAACATTAAATGACACGACGAACCGTCTTGTTCTGCATATGGATTCAAACCCAGCTCATGCAGACTAAGCAAAGATTTCGTGACTGACGGAAACTAACAGTCATTCCTGATTATGCATACAGAGAGTGATATACCTCGATTTTAGACAGTATCAGTTAGCAAATATCAACTTTAAATTGCATAACGCAAACATTTTTAACAGACTCGAATTCCTACCCAGCATCTATTGTCCCTGTTAACGAACTACGAGAGATGTTAAATATTGCTTCTTCACAAGTAACTTACTTGAAATGCCGTGAGGTAAAGCTGTGTGTTGGACACGGATTCGAACCCGGAACCTAATCGGATTGCTATCGAAGCACAGTCAAATGTGACATATCGGAATTTCGCGGCAGTAGCTAGATGTTTTAACTGAAATGACGAGACGAAACATTAATTTTTTCCTTCCCAGGACTCCAACCCGGCACCTATCGCTGTTATATTCTAGAGAAAACGAACGTTAAATATGGGTTTGTTGCACCAGCAGTGACATGTGAGCATGTTTGAACTGAAATAATATGACGAAGAGTTCAGCGCTCACTGGGAATAGAGCCCCACACATATCGTTGTTGACTACACACAAAGAGACGTCAGCTACCGAATTTTTCTCCACCAGCTGCTCAGAATAGCATCTTGAACTTACAGTCATCTCGCAAATAGTTCTGTGTCTCACTGGGAGTTAAAAACGTCAGATATCGTTAGTGTTGACAGCGAATGAAAATACATTAAAAATCGAAATTATTATCCACCAACAGATATGTATTATCAAGCTCTAGCATGAGAACACCTAATTAAATCTTTAGTGCCGGGCCAGAATTCGATCCCATTCACGCGTAATATGTGAAGGTGTTGAGGAATCTGCAGTTTTGAACAAACAACAAATTGTAGCCGAGCTGTATTGCCACGAAGGGACCAAATTCCGCGTTAAGGGCGGTCTGAGTTGCATTCCCAGTTCAGAACCAATTTTATCGACATACAGAAGCTCAAATAAAAGATGGAATAAGTGTCCTGTGACCATACATAGCGTTTGTGTCGTCACTTGAAATAAATAACTAGTATAAGAAAGGTTACTGGTGATAGAGTTTCTACATGTCGCCACTCCAGACTTTATTGTGGTTCAACCTACCGTCTACTTGGTAAAGAAGGAATATCATCTTTAATGTGAATTTCCAGACCACGCAGCCAATATATCTCCTTCACTTGGTGTAGCCAGGAGAGAATGGAATCTGTCTCTCCCTATCTAAAATCATTGACAGAAGTGGGAATCGAACCCAGACCATAGGTATAACAACCTACCATCCGTCCAACAGACCACGAAATCCTCTTCTCTGCGAGTCATTTTTCTATCGTAACGCAGTTGCGCCACACTGGATGAAAATTCTGACACACAGGCTCCCTGTAGTAATTTGCAGCATGTTCAGTAAATTCATTTACTTGGTTGACCGAATCACCATGAACTAGCTGCCTCGCCTACCCAGTGCATACATTCGACTATTTTGTAATCACAGAAATAAAATCACGTAACTGCCACCTACACACAACTGCCAACAGTGTAGGAGGCAGAAGTTTAAATAGGAAGTGTTCCTTTCCACTTGAGCTTTCTATTGCGCTATCTGTTACTAGAAAACGTCGTTCAGTCCAAAAGAAAAGCTGTAACTGTTTGTCTCTCAGAAGTCAAGACCTGGCCATATGCATAATCTCACAGTGCTGTGGAATCCAAAAGTTCTGGAGGAATAGTTGCCGAGCTCTGGAGCTGTTGTAGCTACGTGTCAGCTTGTAGCATAGATAAGATGTCGCGAGTTCGAATACATTCAGTGCTACATTTTTTAAAACGCAATTCTGCTCTCTGCTGAAGTTATCAATCTAATGGAACTTTGAACATAATTCCCTTCACTTCTCAACCCAAAGTAGTCGCATGTGGAAAAAGGACTAACTACTGTGACATTTTGTTCTATTCAGGTTTAATAGACAGCAGGCAGCAGATGCATCTCGAAGATGTGCAGGGAGAGCGCATCGTGCCATAATATGTCAGAAAAGTATTTTCTACATTAGCCGTCGTGTGGTAGTGATATTTTAGTCTTCTTCAAACTTTGTTTGACAGCTTTAACTCAGAACAAGTTTTCTACATGCATGTAATCAATAAACTGCATGTGCATTGTCAGACTGTCATAGGTAACATCAGAGAATTCGCATATATCGTTGATGATTAATGTCTCTCTCATGTTTACTATTGTTTTAACAACACTAAAGGAAACCTTACGAAAATTGTGCACTGTATTATAAGAAATGAAATAAAACTAACCATGATAACCTTACGACGAAAGTATCTGTACACAAGCATGCCTCTATCGACACGAATTAGTAAAATACTACTCACTTAGATTTTGATTGGGTCTGTGTTTAATTGGTATGCTGTGTCATACTTAAGAGGGATGCAAATGTGGCATTTCATAAATATAGTTACGTATTCCTAGAAACCCAAAATTCGCTTGTCAGCAGTGGAAAGAGGCGTTACCTGTTGTGCAGCATTGTAAGTTTTTCAACATTGCACTATGAGCTGAAAGCATTTTCTTGCGATTTCCTTATTGATGTTTGATCTGACTGCTTGTAGCTCTTTCACAGAAGGGATAAAAACGTTACCAGTCAGTGAGACTGGAACTGCGAACCGTAAAAGACGCTGTTTCACAAGTCAGCAGGTTACCACAGAGCTGGCGAGGAGGTATGGGTCTCAGCTTCCTATTACGACGGCAATAGTAACTAGAACTCGTAAACCGCTATTTAAAGGTCGAGATTAGTTGCGATTTCCTCTTGCAACGACTTTCCTGGGCTGAAAACCGTAAATTTTCAATCTTTTGTTACCCTTCAAGCGATAATAACTCAGATTATTCAATGGAAATGACAGGTAAAATCAAGTGAACTTTGAGGCTTAATTCCGTGCACACCAGGAAGTAACTCGTCGATCACAGAGTTGCCAAACATACGTTGCCTTGTTGCCAAATCTCAGTTACAGTACCAGCAGGAAGAAGACGAACCGATGTGATCCTACAGCGGTCTGGGAAGTGACCGTAGCTGGTGTCTCCATGTCGCGGCTGCTACGGCCTGGAATACGTAATGCGTCTGATTCGCTTTCTGTAACTAGGTTTAGGGACTGGAGCGTAGTTACTAATAATACTCAGAACTGACTGCAAACTGAGCATCATAAATCAGCAACTCTCATTGTTGTTTTTATATTTCTTTCGTAAGTGTACTCAAAACTAAGAAAGTCATTCACAGGCGTTTTCGTGCCTCGCCGATAGTCGAGCACAACATACAAATAAAAATAAAAAAGAATGTGTGTGTGTGTGTGTGTGTGTGTGTGTGTGTGTGTGTGAGAGAGAGAGAGAGAGAGAGAGAGAGAGAGAGAGAGAGAAAGAGAGAGAGAGAAATAAAAAGCAATGAGGGAGAGTGTAAAAAATTGTTGTAAAGAAATTGAATCATGGTATTTAAAGAAATCTTTCATTAAAATGACACGTTCCACATCATTACGAAATGTCGTATTCATGATCTATGGAACAAGAGTTAATCTAATGTAATCTAATGTAATCTTCTCACATCATATTGATGATTAGCCATGAAGAGTCATGAATTACCGAAATTTTTGCCAATACCAGTAACCAAATCTAAACTTGACAATAAAAGACGACAATTTTTGTAATAAACCGTGACTCCTATCAAGACCCTTTCGTCCCTGTTATCTAACCACGAAAGATGTCTGATATACCTCCATTCTGAAGTAACAAAGTGTGCATGCATTTAAAGATGAAGTGCATGATGTGAAGTTCTGTGACGGAGATACGAACCCAACACGTAATCCGATTGTTAACTAAGAAAAATCAAATGTTACGTATCGGTTTTTCTTACGAGCCGCTAGGTGTCTGAATCTAAAATAAGGATACAAACTTTTGTGCCTAAGCGACAATCGAACTGCACACCTACCGTGCATCCACGAATATAGCTTAAGTATCAGTTGCCTACTCATGAACAGTAAGATGTGTGCGTGTTTGACCAGAAATAACGACACCTGTTGCGATTGTTGGCAACACATGAACAGACATTGAAATTGCGCGTTAATGTTCACTAGCAGGTGGGTGTGCACTTGATAAAGCTAGAAATGAAATTATGAATATTTTTGTACTGGATCAGGTTTCAGACCCACATACTTACCTTTGGAGGAGACCTAGAGAAGATTGCAGTCTTGGAAAAAGGAACGAAATGACTGAACTACTGTTCCGAGAGAGTCAGATCCTCGAAAGAGGAGATACGAATTCGAATCACAGTCCAGCACCAAATTTTTAAACGTCTCTAGTTCAATCAAGTACAAGTAAAATAACAGCCCTGTCCCTTTAAATGGCTATCGGTTCATCAAATAAAATAAAATTTTCTAATGTAAGTAAGCTTACTGGCGACTGTATTTCTGGTTACCATGACTTCCGCTGTGTCATTTCCCAACGTAAACCGGCTCTGCCTAGTTGGTAATGAAGGAACGTGATGTTTAATGCGGATTCTGGATTATAACGTCTTTCTCTTGAGGTTACCAGAGGTAAAATAAATCTGTTTGTGCCTCTTAAAAGTAAATGCCTGAACCCACGCATTGCACCTGTGATAGTTCGTTCCACCAGACCATTGTGGCCACATTACCCAGCCACAGGAGTATGCTGTAACGGATGATGTGCTTAGCTTACAAAATTAGTCACCGGTGGAAAAAATGCGAGTCTATTAAATGGTCAAGTAGAAGCAAGCTTCTGACGCAGAGATTATGCTATTCTCATGTCAGCAGGATGTAAAGACTCTTCTAGGCATCATAGGCTGGATGTGAAGCCATTTTGATTTTTCACAAATTCAACAAATTTCTTAGTTCGAGAAAATCCACTGTGAAGCGTGAAGTTGCCGGATAATTCGATTATTACTGTTATTATTAATATCATTTTATTCATACCGCTGCTGTAACACAAGTGCTTGAACATCATTGAATGCCTTTTGGTCACTATAGAAGTAGTTTCCCTAGAACTGGTTCTTTCCCTGTCTACGGAATCCTTTTCATGTTAATATCAAACACCAGCAATTACTCGTAGATTACAATAAAACTAAAGTAATTGACGAAGACGTTACTTGGTAACACAAACGCACTGCCTTTCTTCATTTACTTTCGCCTAGAAATGGCTATCGAGTACTGACAAACCAAAAGGCAAGAGATCTTACTGCCTTCCGATATACGTTGCTGTCAGTTCTGCCACATGATTTGGTCGACATGACCTGTTTCAAGTTGTGTATGACAGACAGTGTTTTAGAAAATCTATTGTTTCCCTTTGCAATAAACAGAAGTATTTTCATTCTAAGCTGTCCAAGTACAAAATTTTCGCAATATTAGTTCAAATTTAATATTCGCTTCTATAATGTAGGAAAGTATTTCACAGTCGCAAAACTCGCATCCGAAACGTTGACCTTACACTTAGTCGCTGACCATTAATTCTAGCTCAGAGTGACGCCAGTTTAAATAACCTAATGTAGCGAAGACTGTTTGCCAGTGCTCTTTCTCCCCGGAAAATACGCAATTCACTCATTTGGCTCCATAAGTACACTGTAACAGTAATTTCTGTGTGAAATTTTTCAGTATGCTTTCGCCTTCCAACCGGCAAAATACGGAAGAGTAAGGCCGGTAAACAATTCACAAACCACGATTTAGTGCCGATAACACGATTTCTTTAAACATTGTCGAAGCTGAGGGAATTTAGTTTCTGCTTAAATCGTCTTAAGCAGCAACGTTCACAGATATCTCAAATAGGAAAAAGCTGAATATCCAGGTACGAAGGTTGTAAAACAAACGTCCCACAGTTTGTGTCAGGTTGATCTTTTCGTCTGATAAAACTGCTTAAGTATTTTGTCTAAGAGATATCACAAGCAGTATCCCTGTAGCTGTGGGAATCATTGGTTGAAAACGAGTTTAACACCAATGGGTACAGTGCTGCTAAAGTTTCAAAATTATTATCAACGTAAGTCTGAGTTCATCCACAAACTGAGGCGTATTTGTAATATTGAAGCTAGACTGTGTATCCTCGTCTTCCTTGAGTGGTCATTGGAAGGCGTTTACACACACGTATACAATACTATGGATACTTCGAACGCTATGGTTAACGTTGCTCTCATAAACTACTTTTTTTTTTAATTCTTCTGGGTCTTCAGTGTGCAATATGTGTTGTAGATACAGTCTCAGACCAAAAAATTGACCGCCGAGTCGTTCACGTAAGGTGGACAATACAGTCGTGCTCCTCTCAGAAATCTATGTCCGGCAATATGCTCGATCTGGCAACATATAGACTGCGGCACTTCCCAGAGGAGGTCTTGACTCCAGTCTTAGTACATTACTCTTCACTACGACCGTAGACTTGAGGTAAGACCAGATAATATTATATAGTAGATTCGCTTGAATTACACTCATAGCTTCAGCACCGAGAGGAAACGGGGCGATAAAAATTTTGTCGATATGTGCTTTCGGTCGCCAGACGTCATATTAGCTGGTCTCGCGTTTTACCTCAAGACTACGGTCGTGTTCCAGCGGCGGTATGAATAAAATGATATTAATAATAACAGTAATAATCGAATTATCCGGCAACTTCACGCTTCACAGTGGATTTTCTCGAACTAAGAAATTTGTTGAATTTGTGAAAAATCAAAATGGCTTCACATCCAGCCTATGATGCCTAGAAGAGTCTTTACATCCTGCTGACATGAGAATAGCATAATCTCTGCGTCAAAAGCTTGCTTCTACTTGACCATTTAATAGACTCGCATTTTTTCCACCGGTGACTAATTTTGTAAGCTAAGCACATCATCCGTTACAGCACACTCCTGTGGCTGGGTAATGTGGCCACAATGGTCTGGTGGAACGAACTATCACAGGTGCAATGCGTGGGTTCAGGCATTTACTTTTAAGAGGCACAAACAGATTTATTTTACCTCTGGTAACCTCAAGAGAAAGACGTTATAATCCAGAATCCGCATTAAACATCACGTTCCTTCATTACCAACTAGGCAGAGCCGGTTTACGTTGGGAAATGACACAGCGGAAGTCATGGTAACCAGAAATACAGTCGCCAGTAAGCTTACTTACATTAGAAAATTTTATTTTATTTGATGAACCGATAGCCATTTAAAGGGACAGGGCTGTTATTTTACTTGTACTTGATTGAACTAGAGACGTTTAAAAATTTGGTGCTGGACTGTGATTCGAATTCGTATCTCCTCTTTCGAGGATCTGACTCTCTCGGAACAGTAGTTCAGTCATTGCGTTCCTTTTCCCAAGACTGCAATCTTCTCTAGGTCTCCTCCAAAGGTAAGTATGTGGGTCTGAAACCTGATCCAGTACAAAAATATTCATAATTTCATTTCTAGCTTTATCAAGTGCACACCCACCTGCTAGTGAACATTAACGCGCAATTTCAATGTCTGTTCATGTGTTGCCAACAATCGCAACAGGTGTCGTTATTTCTGGTCAAACACGCACACATCTTACTGTTCATGAGTAGGCAACTGATACTTAAGCTATATTCGTGGATGCACGGTAGGTGTGCAGTTCGATTGTCGCTTAGGCACAAAAGTTTGTATCCTTATTTTAGATTCAGACACCTAGCGGCTCGTAAGAAAAACCGATACGTAACATTTGATTTTTCTTAGTTAACAATCGGATTACGTGTTGGGTTCGTATCTCCGTCACAGAACTTCACATCATGCACTTCATCTTTAAATGCATGCACACTTTGTTACTTCAGAATGGAGGTATATCAGACATCTTTCGTGGTTAGATAACAGGGACGAAAGGGTCTTGATAGGAGTCACGGTTTATTACAAAAATTGTCGTCTTTTATTGTCAAGTTTAGATTTGGTTACTGGTATTGGCAAAAATTTCGGTAATTCATGACTCTTCATGGCTAATCATCAATATGATGTGAGAAGATTACATTAGATTAACTCTTGTTCCATAGATCATGAATACGACATTTCGTAATGATGTGGAACGTGTCATTTTAATGAAAGATTTCTTTAAATACCATGATTCAATTTCTTTACAACAATTTTTTACACTCTCCCTCATTGCTTTTTATTTCTCTCTCTCTCTTTCTCTCTCTCTCTCTCTCTCTCTCTCTCTCTCTCTCTCACACACACACACACACACACACACACACACACACACACACACATTCTTTTTTATTTTTATTTGTATGTTGTGCTCGACTATCGGCGAGGCACGAAAACGCCTGTGAATGACTTTCTTAGTTTTGAGTACACTTACGAAAGAAATATAAAAACAACAATGAGAGTTGCTGATTTATGATGCTCAGTTTGCAGTCAGTTCTGAGTATTATTAGTAACTACGCTCCAGTCCCTAAACCTAGTTACAGAAAGCGAATCAGACGCATTACGTATTCCAGGCCGTAGCAGCCGCGACATGGAGACACCAGCTACGGTCACTTCCCAGACCGCTGTAGGATCACATCGGTTCGTCTTCTTCCTGCTGGTACTGTAACTGAGATTTGGCAACAAGGCAACGTATGTTTGGCAACTCTGTGATCGACGAGTTACTTCCTGGTGTGCACGGAATTAAGCCTCAAAGTTCACTTGATTTTACCTGTCATTTCCATTGAATAATCTGAGTTATTATCGCTTGAAGGGTAACAAAAGATTGAAAATTTACGGTTTTCAGCCCAGGAAAGTCGTTGCAAGAGGAAATCGCAACTAATCTCGACCTTTAAATAGCGGTTTACGAGTTCTAGTTACTATTGCCGTCGTAATAGGAAGCTGAGACCCATACCTCCTCGCCAGCTCTGTGGTAACGTGCTGACCTGTGAAACAGCGTCTTTTACGGTTCGCAGTTCCAGTCTCACTGACTGGTAACGTTTTTATCCCTTCTGTGAAAGAGCTACAAGCAGTCAGATCAAACATCAATAAGGAAATCGCAAGAAAATGCTTTCAGCTCATAGTGCAATGTTGAAAAACTTACAATGCTGCACAACAGGTAACGCCTCTTTCCACTGCTGACAAGCGAATTTTGGGTTTCTAGGAATACGTAACTATATTTATGAAATGCCACATTTGCATCCCTCTTAAGTATGACACAGCATACCAATTAAACACAGACCCAATCAAAATCTAAGTGAGTAGTATTTTACTAATTCGTGTCGATAGAGGCATGCTTGTGTACAGATACTTTCGTCGTAAGGTTATCATGGTTAGTTTTATTTCATTTCTTATAATACAGTGCACAATTTTCGTAAGGTTTCCTTTAGTGTTGTTAAAACAATAGTAAACATGAGAGAGACATTAATCATCAACGATATATGCGAATTCTCTGATGTTACCTATGACAGTCTGACAATGCACATGCAGTTTATTGATTACATGCATGTAGAAAACTTGTTCTGAGTTAAAGCTGTCAAACAAAGTTTGAAGAAGACTAAAATATCACTACCACACGACGGCTAATGTAGAAAATACTTTTCTGACATATTATGGCACGATGCGCTCTCCCTGCACATCTTCGAGATGTATCTGCTGCCTGCTGTCTATTAAACCTGAATAGAACAAAATGTCACAGTAGTTAGTCCTTTTTCCACATGCGACTACTTTGGGTTGAGAAGTGAAGGGAATTATGTTCAAAGTTCCATTAGATTGATAACTTCAGCAGAGAGCAGAATTGCGTTTTAAAAAATGTAGCACTGAATGTATTCGAACTCGCGACATCTTATCTATGCTACAAGCTGACACGTAGCTACAACAGCTCCAGAGCTCGGCAACTATTCCTCCAGAACTTTTGGATTCCACAGCACTGTGAGATTATGCATATGGCCAGGTCTTGACTTCTGGGAGACAAACAGTTACAGCTTTTCTTTTGGACTGAACGACGTTTTCTAGTAACAGATAGCGCAATAGAAAGCTCAAGTGGAAAGGAACACTTCCTATTTAAACTTCTGCCTCCTACACTGTTGGCAGTTGTGTGTAGGTGGCAGTTACGTGATTTTATTTCTGTGATTACAAAATAGTCGAATGTATGCACTGGGTAGGCGAGGCAGCTAGTTCATGGTGATTCGGTCAACCAAGTAAATGAATTTACTGAACATGCTGCAAATTACTACAGGGAGCCTGTGTGTCAGAATTTTCATCCAGTGTGGCGCAACTGCGTTACGATAGAAAAATGACTCGCAGAGAAGAGGATTTCGTGGTCTGTTGGACGGATGGTAGGTTGTTATACCTATGGTCTGGGTTCGATTCCCACTTCTGTCAATGATTTTAGATAGGGAGAGACAGATTCCATTCTCTCCTGGCTACACCAAGTGAAGGAGATATATTGGCTGCGTGGTCTGGAAATTCACATTAAAGATGATATTCCTTCTTTACCAAGTAGACGGTAGGTTGAACCACAATAAAGTCTGGAGTGGCGACATGTAGAAACTCTATCACCAGTAACCTTTCTTATACTAGTTATTTATTTCAAGTGACGACACAAACGCTATGTATGGTCACAGGACACTTATTCCATCTTTTATTTGAGCTTCTGTATGTCGATAAAATTGGTTCTGAACTGGGAATGCAACTCAGACCGCCCTTAACGCGGAATTTGGTCCCTTCGTGGCAATACAGCTCGGCTACAATTTGTTGTTTGTTCAAAACTGCAGATTCCTCAACACCTTCACATATTACGCGTGAATGGGATCGAATTCTGGCCCGGCACTAAAGATTTAATTAGGTGTTCTCATGCTAGAGCTTGATAATACATATCTGTTGGTGGATAATAATTTCGATTTTTAATGTATTTTCATTCGCTGTCAACACTAACGATATCTGACGTTTTTAACTCCCAGTGAGACACAGAACTATTTGCGAGATGACTGTAAGTTCAAGATGCTATTCTGAGCAGCTGGTGGAGAAAAATTCGGTAGCTGACGTCTCTTTGTGTGTAGTCAACAACGATATGTGTGGGGCTCTATTCCCAGTGAGCGCTGAACTCTTCGTCATATTATTTCAGTTCAAACATGCTCACATGTCACTGCTGGTGCAACAAACCCATATTTAACGTTCGTTTTCTCTAGAATATAACAGCGATAGGTGCCGGGTTGGAGTCCTGGGAAGGAAAAAATTAATGTTTCGTCTCGTCATTTCAGTTAAAACATCTAGCTACTGCCGCGAAATTCCGATATGTCACATTTGACTGTGCTTCGATAGCAATCCGATTAGGTTCCGGGTTCGAATCCGTGTCCAACACACAGCTTTACCTCACGGCATTTCAAGTAAGTTACTTGTGAAGAAGCAATATTTAACATCTCTCGTAGTTCGTTAACAGGGACAATAGATGCTGGGTAGGAATTCGAGTCTGTTAAAAATGTTTGCGTTATGCAATTTAAAGTTGATATTTGCTAACTGATACTGTCTAAAATCGAGGTATATCACTCTCTGTATGCATAATCAGGAATGACTGTTAGTTTCCGTCAGTCACGAAATCTTTGCTTAGTCTGCATGAGCTGGGTTTGAATCCATATGCAGAACAAGACGGTTCGTCGTGTCATTTAATGTTCATACATATTCTCAACTAGCTGCTCGTGAATAACTTAAATTTTTAATGTCATTTTGTGTTAAATAGTTCAAATGGTTCATATGGCAAGCCGGCCGGAGTGGCCGTGCGGTTCTGGGCGCTACAGTCTGGAACCGCGCGACCGCTACGGTCGCAGGTTCGAGTCCTGTCTCGGACATGGTGTGTCTGAGGTCCTTAGGCTAGTTAGGTTTAAGTAGTTCTAAGTTCTAGCGGACTGATAACCTCAGAAGTTAAGTCCCATAGTGCTCAGAGCCATTAGAACCATTTCTGAAGTATACGAGTATTTACGAACAGTACAAGCAGGATTGCAGCGAACTGATCACTTAGTGCAACATGGAGTACCTGTGTAATTAGTCATTCCAGCTGCATATCTGAGGGTAAGATTTGTTAAGCATTTCATTGCAGAATTAATGTAATATCCGCACGATAACCTCTGCAGTCATACTTTATTAGGAGCCCGCGATTGGAGTACCATGTTCGTTAAATCGGATTACTCAAGCTGAGGCCAAATAAAGACAAGCGACGACGCCACAACACTATCTTTACTTAAGTAGGTAGTCAGCGCTAAAGTATGTGCGCCACCATTAACGTTACTGTAAGCAGTTTGACAACGTAACACCACCACAACTACTGACAACCTGAACCATTATCATCACGCAGTTGTGACAAATGGTTCAAATGGCTCTGAGCACTATGGGACTCAACATCTGTGGTCATAAGTCCACTAGAACTTAGAACTACTTAAACCTAACTAACCTAAGGACATCACACACATCCATGCCCGAGGCAGGATTCGAACCTGCGACCGTAGCAGTCGCGCGGTTCCTGACTGAGCGCCTAGAACGCAGTTGTGACTCTCAGTGATTACAGGTTACTGATGTTTGTCAAGAATAGCGGAAAGCGCCTCTGAAGTTCCATTTGCATTACGACTAGCACGTGGCCGGCCGCGGTGGTCTAGCGGTTCTAGGCGCTCAGTCCGGAACCACGCGACTGCTACGGTCGCAGGTTCGAATCCTGACTCGGGCATGGATGTGTGTGATGTCCTTAGAACTACTTAAACCTAAGTAACCTAAGTTCTAGGGGACTGATGACCACAGATGTTAAGTCCAATAGTGCTCAGAACCATTTGAACCATTTTACTAGGACGGGGAGAATGCTAAATAACAGTAATAGGTCACCCAGCGAAGAGTAGAGTCCACGTATTGTCTGAAGTTCTTGCAGTTTGATATAATGCAGTTCCCGATAGTTTCACACTAACGGGTTCTTTTGGCTATCGAAATACTCATATGGGAATCATAAAAGTGGAATTGCTAGATCACCCAACTACCTTAATAACACCTCATTCTGGATTGAATACGACTCGGAAAGCGACGTTAATTTGACGTTTTCATCCATCTCCTGACGTCTCACTGAATGAAGTCTGAAGTGCACGCACAGTTGTGTTGCCTGCCGCAAGGATTCTGTGAAGTGTTGTGGCAGCTGGCAGTCATTGCTGAATACACACATGTGCAAATAACCTCACTGCTCTAGCGGAACTCGTCTTTGTTGCATTTTTTCCATACGGTAATTAGCACAATAACATAAGGCTTGTTCTGCTGAAGAACTTGATGCCCACAAGTCCTTAAATAATAATCTCCTAGCGGGAGGAATAAATACATGAAAGGAAACAGACTGTTGGATGAAAGAATGGACAGCTCCCGGCTTTTGGCGTTTCCGATAGCGCCTACGATAAGAATCTGGTGTCATATTATGCTTCAGAACTCTAAACTGTTTATTTTTTTACTTAATACTAAAACAAAAGTTGTGATATGAGACGAGGAAATGACTTATATGCTTCTCAGGAACTTTAGTTTTTCGTGTTTATTTTCTCACTTCATATTAAAACAAGGGCGTTAATATGAGAAGAGGAAATGAAATATACGCTTCCAAGACATAATATTTCCTTGTGTGCTATTACTGCAAACATGAAAGCCCTGCAGTTAATTTTTGTATGTTGGATAAGTTTTGATATCACCTCACATTCCTTTGTGACAAGGTTCCTATTGTCTTGGGATTCAAATAGAGTGGACGTTTCATCACTGGTTAATATTCTGATGACTAATGACATGATACCCGTTGCAATTGCTCCATGGCACCTGTGAGTAGAGTCTCACGTTGGTTACTATAAGAACACGCAGGCAGTGATATCCGCTCACTGGAGTCAGGGCCAAGGTGATTTCTTTCTGTTTAGGGCGAAGCGTCTGCTGCAATGTCCACGCTCAGCCAACATAAACAAATCGCGGCGGCATTGGGCACTGCTAATCGCTGCACTTGTCGCGAGCCTCGACAACAAGAGCGCACTGTCTCTGCTAACGATACTATGGAGTTAATAGATCTTACTTAACGGAATACGCAGGACGTGGGATGGGTAAAAATTCAGTTTGTAGCTTCCCATCGCATTAAAATACTTTACAGTCATATTTGATGCAATATTTATTGTTGGTTGTCTCTCTAATGTTAATAGTATTGATTCACATCGTGCGTTAACACGAAAACACACACACACACACACACACAGTCATTGATTCCTGTGAGGGTGACAACTACTGTGTGTTGAACAACACATGCACCAGTCAGTTCCTCAGTTGGCGTCGAGTAGATGAGATTTTTCAATTACCTTGCACTGCAAGAATTGTAAGGAGGGGACTGAAAGTAAATGGACTTGATGTATGCTAAAGGGCTGCGACAAAGCAAAGCTTGACCGATTATCAGATAACTGTCCACATGGGCTTTGTGGACGAGTATACTTTTAGTAACCAACCCACCCACGATCATTACGTAAGATTTCTCGAGGGCGTAGGGAAATTGATTTCATTAAATCGTCGACAGTGTAGCGTGATGGTTTACTTCCCACCATACGTTTTCTATATTCGTCCAAAGGTCGCTTGCATTTGTAGGGACACATGGCAATGACCTTGTTACCTCTGCCCACATATTCTCTATCTGGTTGATGTTCGGTGATCGTGGAACAAACGGCTACAGCTTCATCCTCTCTTGGCCCTGAAATCAATCTCGCACTGCTCTACTATGATGGATGGGTCTCTGCTCCTGTAAATACATTGTTATGTCGTTAGATCATATATTTATATTTAAATAACGTATTTGTAATAAGCACAGTGTTTAAGAATTCATTCCCTGTCATAGATAAGTGATCTGGATTCAACAGTCCGATTAAGAATGTGGTTCACCCAGTCTATCATATGATGAGCGTCGTAGTCGGATAGCCACATTAAGACTGACTGGCTGAATCCGATTAGGACGATCTTGTATCGAAATGAAATTACAGAAATCGGATAATTTGAACGTCTGTATTGCAACAATGCTGCGCACATAAATTCCTATGATGGGGTAACAGCTAGCAACTGTCTAAGAAAAAGTGAGAAATATGTCTACTAGCAGCAATGTAACGTAATTATAAACCATGTTTATGTGATGGAAATACTGAATCGAACAACACACATCTATTTCAGTGGAGGGAAGATACACCATATCGGATTTGCTGATGACATAATGACAATAATAATAATAATAAAAATCCCGTGTGGCCGATAGGGGAAACCCTCCCCCATATGGATGGTACCGTGGAAATCAAATACTTGTGGTGAACCAAATACTAACACAATCCTGAACGGCTACTCAATCCGTTGAACCCAAAATCCAGACACATCTGAGTGAAAATCACCGCTACTCTGGTCACCGTCTGTTAGCTCAATGAGCTTGGCTGAAAATATTTGCTTCCAAAGGCTTCAACACCCTCTGGTCCTGTCCGGTCCTGGTATCACCCAGGCCAAACCAATGAAACACAAGAAAACATGAACTATGCAAACAAAGGTAACTTTATCCCAGGTGGTACACAACCTGGCCACCGATAGGCGGCAGTTGGATTTTCGCACTCTGGGGAGTCCAGGTTAGCACGGCAGAGAATATCGAAGATCTCTGGTAAATTTCCCTACAAGCAGAAAACATTCATTTGAAAACTAAACATCGATACATTGATCCAAACAAGAAACCTAAATAATCTCACAAAAGAAATCGTCCGCCAAAAAATTCTCATCCTTGCTCTTCAAGAACCACGATTAATTGACAATTAAAACTTGCATTACGGAAACCATGGCATCTTCAAAATACAACAAAAGGTAGCGAAACTCGCACCAATCCTCGGCATTGCATTTCTCGAACACAGATCTATCAACAACTCTGTCGAAGAAATCACACCCATCAACAATCGAGTTATGACTATGCTCATTCAGAGCCCCTATAAAAAATATACACTCATAAATGCACATGCCCCCACCAACATCGAAAATAAGGAAAACACCGAAAATGTCGAAAAATTGTGGAACACACTCTAAAATACTATGAGCAAAATTTACCAAGATGACGTGAAAATACTAATGGGAGGCTTCAACTCTCTATTTGGGACAGAAAAAACCTGTAGAAAAATCATTGGTACAAATT
The DNA here is from genome assembly GCF_023898315.1 of Schistocerca nitens. Classification (NCBI taxonomy): domain Eukaryota; kingdom Metazoa; phylum Arthropoda; class Insecta; order Orthoptera; family Acrididae; genus Schistocerca; species Schistocerca nitens. Next base: position 179,710,379 of record NC_064622.1, on the reverse strand, counting down.
CAACACACCGAAACGCTTAGACCAACAGCACACGTCTGACTGACATTTGCCAACAATTCAACCACAAAAGAATGTCTTCCCACTTAGGAAGTAGCCTGTTCCCAAGAAACATGTTTGGCTACCAGGTGCAAGCTGCTTTCGTTCGCCTTTCGAGACTCGCTGAAAGCCAGATTTTTAATTCTTTTGTAGCAGAGCTACAAGCAGGCAGATACAAACGCAATAAGGGAATCGTAAGACAACGCGCCTTGCTACTTTCAGTAACCCTTAGTGTCAGAGCGAAAACCTTACGGTACTGCCAAATTCATAATGACGACATATTTTTTGTTGTTGTGAATACATAATTATATCTATGAAATGCCACTTTTCATAATAATAGCGGATGATACAGGAAATGAAGTAAATACGGATCTTTTCGAAGTCAAAAGTCGGTAATGTCCTACTAATTCGTGTTAAAATACGCTCAATCGTCTCACAGATACTTAATGCTTTATTAAGATAGTCTGCCGTCGTGATGTTTCTGTAGTAAGCTGAATTTATTTTGTATTAGTACAGTGAATATTTTAATTGGATTTTCCGATAGTTTACTAAACGCAACAGTAATCATCAATGAGAAATTAATCAGCAAAAGAATTTTCTTTCACGATATCTAAAACGATCTGACAATGCTAAAGTTGTTTACAAATTCTACGCCAGTAGAAACCTACTGGTTTCAACGATATAATTATACCAGAGTAGTTTTAAGAGTATTTTCGTCTAGAAATGAATTGCGTCGACGGTTGATCGATCAAGAGCGGGAAAGGTAAAACTTAACGAATATATGACGAGAGGGACAAGTGCTTGAGAGAGGACTTCTCTATCAATACAAGTGCCTGAGAGACGACTTTAATTTCAATCTCCTGGATAGTTTTGTTTCTCAAATCAAGAAGTGCGTTATCATGCAGTAGAACATGTGATGTAGTTGTGTTGCTCGATTTTCTTACGCTGAGACCGAAAGGTGTCTCAGTTGTTGGCAATAAATTCCAGCTGTGTTTTGGTAGAATTCGTAGCCCAAAACTCACTTTTGGAGCTATCAGATGTAAAATATTATGTTCACACTACTCTTTGCTCGAGTTTATGTCTTTTGGAGGGGCTCAGCCTTTCATTTCTTCTTAGGAAGCTAATGATAAAGGCATCATAACACGTACCAGTTACAGTACTGCATACGTATGCTCAATGAGCGACCTGATGATGTTAAGTAATAGTCACTCCGTTGATTTTTGTTGTTTCGAATTAGAGCATGTAGTACTCGTACACCAGACTTCTGAACTTTGCCTGTTGAATGCAAATGTCGCATGATGGTAAAATGGTAATCTATCACATATATCAGTAGTCGAGACTTGCTTAATGTGGAAAATCATTGATGCCAGAACGATCTTTGTTGAAACAAGAATATCTTTTTCTGGCGTATTTTTCCCAAAAGCACTCGCTCCACACACAATTCAAATCTTTCTAGCTGCCTCCTCTGCATTCACCCCTCTGTTATACCAAAAGTAAACGTTGTGTTGCAGATGTTACACCTATTTCCACTTGCGACTCAATTTTACAATGCTTAACTGTAGTTCATGATTCTCAAGTATGCAAAATCCAATGCTTAACTGCAAGATGATAACTAGAACTTCAAATTCGAAAATGACAGTTGATACATACACTGACAGCGTCGCGCCGCGTTCACCTGAGCGGTGCCGGATTTCAGGCGGCGGGTGGCGCCTGGCCGGTGGCCGGTAGCCGCTGCAGCGCGAGGAAACGCTCGAGCGTAAGCTGTTATGATCGCGACGCAGCCACGATCTGTCCTGCGGAATTGTTTCTGGAATACTTGTTATTGCTGGTGGGTAGAATGTTAAGCGAATTATCTTTGATGTTCAGTCAGACTCATAACTTTAGACCGACTGTGGAGAAAAAAAAAAAAAAAGAAAAAAGTTGGACGCGAACAGGCGACTATAAGCTCAGAACGCACGACGCTTGCCACTAGACCACGGGCTCACATAGTCCGACAACGTCTCGGAAGTAGATAATACTTCCTCCTAACACTTCCGCATCTTACAGTGTTGCCAGATTGTGCATATGGCCGGACTTAGAGTTGTCAGGGGCGGTCAGTTTTATTGGCCACCTTAAGTGAATGACTCGGACTTAGTCTCTGTGGCGGCCGGCCGGCGGTCAGTTTTATTGTCTAAGACTGTACATCACGCCTACCGATTTTCATCTCATTCGGATGATTTCTTCATGGTGTAACGGTTTTATCTTTTTTTCCTTTCTTTCTTTCTTCCTTCCTTTCTTTCTTTGAGTGTGTGAACAGTTTGCGCATGTTGATGAATTATCAGTTTGATAGTTTCTAGTCGAATGGTAGGGTAACAGTGAGAGCTTCATCGGTTCATTCGTGAAGCGTGCGCGTAATTGCAATCGAAACCAGTGGTCAAATCAGTATCGTCAGTTTTATTAAATAACCTGTTGGTGGGCTATATTAATACTTAAATAATTATCATGGTTATCGTGTACTTTTATATCGTGATACGTTAATTAGGAAATTCGGTACAGCAATGACATCCTTCAGTGTGAAAGGGGAACTAAATTTAACTGCTAGTATGAGCATAGTGGGGCCTAACTATTCTGACGAAGTGTGTTACGAACTCAGTAAACGAAGTACATTGTATGAACTGCTGTTCTTTCAAAGCAACGCTTTCGTTTAAAATTAGATAGAGAAAAGAGTCACGTATTAGTTTTAGGCAACGCAGCTAGGTCTATTAACCATCACTTTCCCATGTGACATTTGAAATGTAATTCTAAAATCTTGATAACAATTTGTTTTACTTCCATAAAAGGATAGAGGTTACAATTCTTTCCGGTGTATGAACTTGTGCAAATGGTAGTAACATACAACAAGCACGACCAGCTGCACTGTATCATGTCGATGACCGATTTTTGGCTACAGACCTCTAAACTCGTCATGTTAATAAAAGCACCCTGACAGAGATTGTGGAAATATCATTCGAGCTTTCCTCAATTTTTTAGCCGTGCACAAGTACCGTTCAGAGAAATCTTGTTCTTGAGTGTTCCGAGGCTTTAATTCGCATTAAATTTTCAAAGCTGATTGCCTCTGTAGATCGACTTTAAACTGATAATTGCTCTAAATAAAAGAACATTTCGCATATTTTATTACCAGCATTGCATTTCGTGCTGGTGCTGGTGGTGGCATGTGATTACCTTGCTACTTACCATATCTCTCTTCACCCCTCTCTGCCAGAAGTAAGGAAGACATGAATAATTAGGACACTTATCGTAATCATGTACACTAATCATTTAGGCTTAAAACAGAACATTCTACGTAAATTTTCTGTAGTATGTCTCACATTTAGGTGGTTGTCTTATTCCATATACAATGACATACGACTTTATTCTTTAATTAATAAAATGAAACAACACAAACTCTAGGTTTATTCGTAAAATTTGATGACAATACAGGGTGGCTTCTTCAAAATATCACTATTGTCATTATGCACGTATCTTATGCACATATCTGAAAATTAACCACTAAATAAACAAAAGTGGCTCTTCAGGAATACGTAAAAGCCAGCACAGTATTTTGCATGTCTATAGTTCATACATAAGTAGGAGGGGAGTTCAATAAGTAATGCAGAATTTATTTTTTCTTAGTCAATTTCGGTTGAAAAAATGCTGAATTTGTTGTAGAACATCGTGGAATATTCCCACTCCAGCCTCTGTCGTTTTATGAAGTTCCGATAGGTGGCGGCGCAACACGTAGCCTTAAAAATGACGTCTGTGGCAGAGGTGGGTTCCAAGCAGAGAGCTGTTACTGAGTTTCTTTCGACGCAAAACCTGAGCATCGCAGATAGATAAGCGCTTGCAGGATGTCTATGGCGACCTTGCCGTGAACAAAAGCACGGTGAGTCGTTGGGTGAGACACCTGTCATCATCACAAGGTCACGCAAACCTGTACGATCTCCCGCATGCAATGTTGGAACGTGTGGACACTCTCATTTGAGGTGACTGACGGATCACACTCAGACATCTCGTTGCACGATTACTGGACGTCTCTGTCAGTGGCGCTGGTACACATGTCCACAAGTTGCGATACTCAAAGGTGTGTACCAACTGGGTTTCTCGTCGCCTAGCAGCAGACCATAAAGAGCAACGAAGGACCAAATGGGCGGAATTATTTGCGCGGTATAAGGCTGATCGTGAGAATCTTTTGTCGAACATCGTCATGGCGATGAAAAGTGGGTCCATCACTTCGAACCGGAAACAAAACGGTAACCTCCTCTGAAGAAAAAACTCAAAACAGCATGCTCAACCGGTAAAGTCATGGCTACGGTCTGTATGGTGTTCTCCCTCTTGTACCTTCAGGAAGTTGAAGAAACGATTTCAGTGTGTTCGTCGCCACAAAAATGCAAACGAACTTCTCCTTCTCCGTGGCATCGCAAGGCCTCGCTCAAGTCTACGCAGCTGAGAGGTTCAAATGGCTCTGAGCACTATGGGACTCAACTGCTGTGGTCATCAGTCCCCTAGAACTTAGAACTACTTAAACCTAACTAACCTAAGGACATCACACACAGCCATGCCCGAGGCAGGATTCGAACCTGCGACCGTAGCAGTCGCACGGTTCCGGACTGCGCGCCTAGAACCGCGAGACCACCGCGGCCGGCCGGTTCAAATGGCTCTGAGCACTATGGGACTTAACATCTGATGTCATCAGTCCCCTAGAACTTAGAACTACTTGAACCTAACTAACCTAATGACATCACACACATCCATGCCCGAGGAATGATCAAACGTGCGGCCGTAGCGGTAGCGCGGTTCCAGACTGTAGCGCCTAGAACCGCTCGGCCACCTCGGCGGCCGACAGGAGCTCACAATACTTCACTGGACTCTTCTTCCTCATCCACCCCGCATGTCATACCTTCCATCTTTCAGCTGTTTGGCCCAATGAAGTTTGCACACCGTGCTAAGCAGTACTTGGATAATGGAGAGGTTATTGATGCAGCAAGACATTGGCTCTGACGTCGACCAGCTGAGTGGTGCCATGCGGACATAAATGATGATGAAGATGACGATGATGATGATGATGATGATGATGATGATGATGTTTGATTTGTGGGGCACTCAATTGCGTAGTTATCAGCGCCCGTACAAATTCACAACCTTTGCTCAGATCCAATCTCGCCACTTTCATGAATGATGATGAAATGATGAGGACAACACTAACACCCAGTCATCTCGAGGCGGGCATAAGACTCTCCCAGTTACATGGCGTTCCGTAAGGCCGTCGCATTCGATGTAGATTATGTTGCAAAATAGCTTTTGTAGCCAAAGGTGCGGGGAATTTTATGGTGCATTGGAATCCTGAATAAAACCAACCTGCTTTCAGAAAAAAAATGTGTTGTATTGCTTATTGAAAGCAGGTTACAGAACTGTAGGTATTACAAATTCGCTTTACCTTTACAGTTGATACAATATCTAGCTTCTCTTCATATTTTTTTCATATGCAACACTTTTTTCGACACCTATCTACAAATACATCATAAATCACGTTGGTAACAGCTCAGACACCTTTTTTCTTTAATATCTTTCATGCATACGTGAGGGCATTAGAAGACATAAATTATATTGTTACACATGTTTATTTCTTGTATGGTGTCACCACATTTTAAGTACCGCTATTTTCACTGCTAGAAATACTTTTAGGAGTTACATCTAGTTTACCTAAATGAAACCATAATTCCAGACCCCTAGTCCACAGTTTTCGATAAACATACTCGCATGGCGCAATGTTCCGTTCGAGGTTGCACTCTTTCTTACGCTCACTCAAAACAGTGCGCTAGCGCACCGTAACTCAGTAGAAAGCACTGACACTTGTTTATCCTCTTCATTTACACAGGTAGTCTGCTAGTGACTTCCTAGGTCGTCTTATATCTTTTCTACATGCTGTATTAAAGTTAATACTAACGAGGACCGCCGCTCGTCATCTACCATGTAGTGTTTCAAATTCTTGTCGCGTTTCCAGCCGGATCAAATTGTCATCTGAACACAATATTTCAGAGATCCACATGACCGCCATCATCAGGTGAGAAAAGCTACGCTGCTCTCGCCGAGAACTGATTTCACTCGCAAATGACTGCACCTTTATATACATCGGAAGTACAACTGCGCATGCGCTAATTACAGGGCGCACGCGCTCAATCATTCTTGCTGCCCCCTAGCGCAAAGAGAGTTGCAGCGCCTCCGGCAGTGAATACTGTTGAAAACGATACATCGTTACAAATGATTATTCATAGCCGACCGATTCAGATGCCGTTGTTTCTTCATATCTGATAAAACAGGATTCCATGTTTTACTTTGCGGGTATCCATTATCACGATTAATGATATTATCTGTTAGTCTGATTTCGACAGATTCTTTTAAAACACAATCCCAGTACCGCGAAGCATTTGCAGCTACGTCCGTCTCATTGTATAGCATCCTGTGTCCCTCTGTAAGGCAATGCTCAGCCACCGCAGATTTACCTGGCTATAATAATAGCGTATGGCGATGATGTTCAATGTACCTGTCGTTGACGGTACGAATGGTTTGGCCAATGTAAATTTTCCCGCACTCACACGGTACCGTGTAGTGTGGTCTATATCGGATTGCCTCCACAAGTACCACTTATCGCAGAGCTCCCTTTACGATGTAACGACCAGTTCCTCCCAGAAATTATTCTTTGTATTTGATAAATACGTTTTAATGGTTCTTATGGCTCTGAGCACTATGGGACTTAACATCTGAGGTCATCAGTCCCCTAGAAGTTAGAACTACTTAAACCTAACTAACCTAAGGACATCACACACAGGATTCGAAGCTGCGACCGTAGCTGTCGCTCGGTTCCAGACTGTAGCGCCTAGAACTGCTCGGCCACCCCGGCCGGCAATACGTTTTATAGCCACACTGCATTCGCTCGCAAGAAGAAGAGTTGGGGGATTCATTATGGTATAAAAATATACCATGCTTACCGTCTAGTCTTACTTTACAGTGCGTTGTGAACGTTGCCACAATAAAATTTCCAAATGCACCCAGTTGGATGTACCAAATAAATGACATATAATACTTGTTCCAAAATCATAATGCCCCGAGTAGTTTTAATTTAGACCAAAACGTTAACCCACAAGGCCGTCACTTTTGTCTTAGTTTTACGAAAATCAAACACAAATTGTTTGAAACAGAAGTACCGAAGTACACTTTGCGAATCATAATTTTCTTTCAGTATTACGTGCAATATGTAATATAGTGGTTTTGATTACTGGATGTAAGAACCACCTGTTGCGCAAAACACTGTTTTCCCGTATAGACCCAAACATATCCAGCATTGTTACGGCATCCTCAGTGGGTTTTCTTTATTTTTATCCTTATTTTACTTTATGGGTTTACTGTTATACTGGTTTTGATATTATAATATCTTTGTGTATATGAGTCACCAAATTCCAATTAATATCATTATTACAGATATTAAGTATATACCCTTATATGACCTTGAAACACTATTTCATCTATTAAAACAGCATCAGTCATTGTTTCATGCATGTTTATCATCATCTTCGATTTATTGCACAGGCATTATCTGCATTATTTCACTTAAATAGCGAATATTTTCGTTACTATCCAGCTATTATTTCTATTACTATGTCAGTTGGATTCAGAGATTCTATAAAAGCTAAAAATGTTTGTAGGTTTACTTGTTGTAAAACACTGTCTTTTTTTAACTTGTAGTTTCTACTGTCGTGATAATCCACAATTTCTTATTTTTCAGATATCACTACATCAACATCATTTGGTTTTGTTGCGACTGGTTGGCCATGAGCAACAGCTGCTACAACCCGTTTATCTACGGAATTTACAATGTAAGTCGTATTCGTTTACAGACATAAATTTTAAAGTGTGTCTACTTAAATTATTCCTCTAAATATATTCACTGAAATCACAAAAGTATAACGTGAATTGAATTTGCTACCGATACTTGAAGGAACATGATAAATATCACAAAATGAAAAAGTCACTTTCTTACGTTCTACAGTGACTTTTTTTGTGTATTCGGCTTAGGCCATCATCAGGTTGCAACTGACTGGCGGAAATGCTGATGAAATAAGCATAGGAAAAATAGAGATATTAGATAATATCAGAAGTTGCCATATTTCTGCGGAGATGGTTGGTCCTACATTCCAATTTTATATAAACATAAACATCTACTTTTTAAAACTATGGTAAATCAAAAACTGTCTATTTCATTGCTGTAGTCTTCAGTACGAAGACTGGCTTGATGCAGCTCTCCATGCCAATCTACCGTGTGCAAGCTTTTTCGTTTTGAAATAACCGCTGCAATCTACATCTCACTTGAACCTACTTATTGAATACAAGCCTTGGACTCCCTCGACAATTATTACCCCTCACATTTTGCTCCTTTATCAAATCGAGAAGTTGTTGTTACCTTCGGACACGTCACATCAATCGATCTCTTCTTTTAGTTAAATTGTGTTGAAACGGCAGGTAGCGTGGATCTGGGAGTGATAAGCTGCTTAAAGCATGCTCGTCCTGAGGAGTGATCCAAGACACTTTAAAAGAATAACTTTATTTAGAACACGAAACTCACATATATTGTCCTTGGATGAATATACACGCACTTGATACAATAGCAATAATGGGTGTTCCACATAAAACCGGTAAGCACCAAGAACCGGTTAATCATTTCTAGTCGAATTCCTTGTGAAGTGGCAGCAACACTGTCTCGAATGTTGGTTACACTGCATTTTATCGGAAAGTTGAGTTCAGTTCTGTTATCATTCGTCAATTGTTGTGAGAAGCTCGTATTGTTGAGTTATTACAGAAATGGGACAGTTTGCATTAGAACAGTGAATTGATATTGTCACATAAAGATAGGCTCCATCAAGGAATGTATCCTGATAGGAAACTCCCCACGACCAACACTATTCAAGATCTTACAAGAAGTGGAAGGCTGTAGGATCCGTTCAGAATGTGCATAGAAATAGACGACCGAGAGACAGGACCCCTGACACTATGGACAGAATTTGCATGGATTTTAGAAGAAGTCGTCGCAAGTCGGTAAGGAGGTTTCCGCAGCAGGTTGGTGTAACTCGTACCTCGTGTCATCGTGTACTAAAAGATAAGAAATTAAAAACCTGTCATGTGAGTGTGGTGCAGGAGTCGAAATTTAAGGTTCAGAAAGAAAGAGCTCATTATTCTAGCTGGCTGTTAACGTCAGCTACTGTTACTCTAACCTCTTGCTTTACTTCATGTCAAATGACGCTTGGTTTCATTTGTCAGGTTATGTAAATTCCCAGAATTGCAGATACTGATAGCAGCACAATCCCCATATTCTGCATGTAGACTCTCTCTACTCAGAGAAGATAGGTGTTTGGTGTGCATTGTCCGGTTTGCGCATTATTGGCTCCATATTTTTTCAATTACACCTTAAACAATGCCAGGTATCTAGAGATCTTTGACTCTTTCTATGCACAGTTAACGGATGCAGAGAATCTGTATGTAGCATTCCAACAAGATGAAGCAACCGCTCTCACATCCATCCAAAATATGGCCCACATCACCAACGTGTTCCCTGAAGACGTCTTGTTAGTAGAGGCCTTTGGCCCCAAGATAACCGGACTTAACATCGTGCGATTTTTATTTATGGGGCACACTGAAAAGCAAAGTGTATGTTGTCCTCGTGCAACAGATGATCTTAAACGGAACTTTACTAGAGAAACTAACAGTATCACGCCTTCAGAATTACAGAATGTTGATGATAACGTCACCACAGGAAGTCAGCAATGTCTGGATGCTTATGGCCACCACTTCCAGCATCTCTTATAAACAGATAACTACATTTTTTTAACGTTACTATTATCTATTCTCTTTTAGTTAGTCCATTGTCTACATCTACATCTACATTCATACTCCGCAAGCCACCCAACGGTGTGTGGCGGAGGGCACTTTACGTGCCACTGTCATTACCTCCCTTTCCTGTTCCAGTCGCGTATGGTTCGCGGGAAGAACGACTGTCTGAAAGCCTCCGTGCGCACTCTAATCTCTCTAATTTTACATTCGTGATCTCCTCGGGAGGTATAAGTAGGGGGAAGCAATATACTCGATACCTCATCCAGAAACGCACCCTCTCGAAACCTGGCGAGCAAGCTACACCGCGATGCAGAGCGCCTCACTTGCAGAGTCTGCCACTTGAGTTTATTAAACATCTCCGTAACGCTATCACGGTTACCAAATAACCCTGTGACGAAACGCGCCGCTCTTCTTTGGATCTTCTCTATCTCCTCCGTCAACCCGATCTGGTACGGATCCCACACTGATGAGCAATACTCAAGTATAGGTCGAACGAGTTTTTTGTAAGCCACCTCCTTTGTTGCTGGACTACATTTTCTAAGCACTCTCCCAATGAATCTCAACCTGGTACCCGCCTTACCAACAATTAATTTTATATGATCATTCCACTTCAAATCGTTCCGCACGCATACTCCCAGATATTTTACAGAAGTAACTGCTACCAGTGTTTGTTCCGCTATCATATAATCATACAATAAAGGATCCTTCTTTCTATGTATTCGCAATACATTACATTTGTCTATGTTAAGGGACAGTTGCCACTCCCTGCACCAAGTGCCTATCCGCTGCAGATCTTCCTGCATTTCGCTACAATTTTCTAATGCTGCAACTTCTCTGTATACTACAGCATCATCCGCGAAAAGCCGCATGGAACTTCCGACACTATCTACTAGGTCATTTATATATATTGTGAAAAGCAATGGTCCCATAACACTTCCCTGTGGCACGCCAGAGGTTACCTTAACGTCTGTAGACGTCTCTCCATTGATAACAACATGCTGTGTTCTGTTTGCTAAAAACTCTTCAATCCAGCCACACAGCTGGTCTGATATTCCGTACGCTCTTACTTTGTTTATCAGGCGACAGTGCGGAACTGTATCGAACGCCTTCCGGAAGTCAAGAGAAATAGCATCTACCTGGGAGCCTGTATCTAATATTTTCTGGGTCTCATGAACAAATAACGCGAGTTGGGTCTCACACGATCGCTGTTTCCGGAATCCATGTTGATTCCTACATAGTAGATTCTGGGTTTCCAAAAACGACATGATACTCGAGCAAAAAACATGTTCTAAAATTCTACAACAGATCGACGTCAGAGATATAGGTCTATAGTTTCGCGCATCTGCTCGACGACCCTTCTTGAAGACTGGGACTACCTGTGCTCTTTTCCAATCATTTGGAACCCTCCGTTCCTCTAGAGACTTGCGGTACACGGCTGTTAGAAGGGGGGCAAGTTCTTTCGCGTACTCTGTGTAGAATCGAATTGGTATCCCGTCAGGTCCAGTGGACTTTCCTCTGTTGAGTGATTCCAGTTGCTTTTCTATTCCTTGGACACTTATTTCGATGTCAGCCATTTTTTCGTTTGTGCGAGGATTTAGAGAAGGAACTGCAGTGCGGTCTTCCTCTGTGAAACAGCTTTGGAAAAAGGTGTTTAGTATTTCAGCTTTACGCGTGTCATCCTCTGTTTCAATGCCATCATCATCCCGGAGTGTCTGGATATGCTGTTTCGAGCCACTTACTGATTTAACGTAAGACCAGAACTTCCTAGGATTTTCTGTCAAGTCTGTACATAGAATTTTACTTTCGAATTCACTGAACGCTTCTCGCATAGCCCTCTTACGCTAACTTTGACATCGCTTAGCTTCTGTTTGTCTGAGAGGTTTTGGCTGCGTTTAAACTTGGAGTGAAGCTCTCTTTGCTTTCGCAGTAGTTTCCTAACTTTGTTGTTGTACCACGGTGGGTTTTTCCCGTCCCTCACAGTTTTACTCGGCACGTACCTGTCTAAAACGCATTTTACGATTGCCTTGAACTTTTTCCATAAACACTCAACATTATCAGTGTCGGAACAGAAATTTTCGTTTTGATCTGTTAGGTGGTCTGAAATCTGCCTCCTATTACTCTTGCTAAACAGATAAACCTTCCTCCCTTTTTTTATATTCCTATTAACTTCCATATTCAGGGATGCTACAACGGCCTTATGATCACTGATTCCCTGTTCTGCACTTACAGAGTCGAGAAGTTCGGGTCTGTTTGTTATCAGTAGGTCCAAGATGTTATCTCCACGAGTCGGTTCTCTGCTTAATTGCTCGAGGTAATTTTCGGATAGTGCACTCAGTATAATGTCACTCGATGCTCTGTCCCTACCACCCGTCCTAAACATCTGAGTGTCCCAGTCTAGATCTGGTAAATTGAAATCTCCACCTAAGACTATAACATGCTGAGGAAATTTATGCGAAATGTATTCCAAACTTTCTCTCAGTTGTTCTGCCACTAACGCTGCTGAGTCGGGAGGTCGGTAAAAGGAGCCAATTATTAACCCAGCTCGGTTGTTGAGTGTAACCTCCACCCATAATAATTCACAGGAACTATCCACTTCTAATTCACTACAGGATAAACTACTACTAACAGCGACAAACACTCCACCACCGGTTGCATGCAATCTATCCTTCCTAAACACCGTCTGTACCTCTGTAAAAATTTCGGCAGAATTTATCTCTGGCTTAAGCCAGCTCTCTGTACCTATAACGATTTCAGCTTCGGTGCTTTCTATCAGCGCTTGAAGTTCCGGTACTTTACCAACGCAGCTTCGACAGTTTACAATTACAATACCGATTGCTGCTTGGTCCCCGCATGTCCTGACTTTGCTCCGCACCCTTTGAGGCTGTTGCCCTTTCTGTACTTGCCCGAGGCCATCTAACCTAAAAAACCGCCCAGTCCACGCCACACAACCCCTGCTACCCGTGTAGCCGCTTGCTGCGTGTAGTGGACTCCTGACCTATCCAGCGGAACCCGAAACCCCACCACCCTATGGCGCAAGTCGAGGAATCTGCAGCCCATCTCCGTTGTAAATAGCCCAGGCCACACGAGGAAATTATCTCGGTGTTTATGCGAGCCCCTGGTGGGGCGGCTACCCGCACGGCCTGCCTGGTGTACGGAGGAATCGACTACCAGGCGGATACAACAGTACATCTACATCTACATCTACATGACTACTCTGCAATTATCTTACTTGAGTATCGAGCGTGTGACCTACCGGTTTTGTGTGGAACACCCTGTACCTCACCTGTGACGTTATCTGTGATGCACATACACGACGAAGCCTAAGAGTCGTGGAAGCTGGCAGCGTGAAGGCCTGGAGCGTTACCGGGCCGGTGATGCCGGTGTGTGATGGCTGAGGTATTGCTACTGCAGACCAGGAAGAACTTGGCCAGGTCTGTCGGCGTTGGAGCGCTTAGATGAAACTCCTGGTACTGCCAACTTGTAGCGCCGCAAATGAACGGCTGATGCTCCGGAAGGAACTGCTCTGACTGCCGACCTGAGGACTAGGGCGTGATTGACTTCGCACGGTACGACGATGGCCTAAATAGTCGGAGCAGATGGATATCCGGTTGGCGCTCCAAGAGTACGTGGCAAAACAGTGCCCTGCCGACTACGGTCTCTGCTCCGACAGACACGCTGCCTGTCGGTGAGGTTGGCGCCCTCGCACACTGTGAAGGCAACGTGTAACTCCGTTGTAAATAGCCCAGGCCACACGAGGAAATTATCTCGGTGTTTATGCGAGCCCCTGGTGGGGCGGCTACCCGCACGGCCTGCCTGGTGTACGGAGGAATCGACTACCAGGCGGATACAACAGTACATCTACATCTACATCTACATGACTACTCTGCAATTCACATTTAAGTGCTTGGCAGAGGGTTCGTCGAACCACAATCATACTCTCTCTCTACCATTCCACTCCCGAACAGCGCGCGGGAAAAACGAACACCTAAACCTTTCTGTTCGAGCTCTGATTTATTTTATTTTGATGATCATTCCTACCTATGTAGGTTGGGCTCAACAAAATATTTTCGCATTCGGAAGAGAAAGTTGGTGACTGAAATTTCGTAAATAGATCTCGCCGCGACGAAAAACGTCTTTGTTGTAATGACTGCCACACTCTCTCCCCTACTACGTGATAATACAAAACGAGTTGCCCATTTTTGCACCCTTTCGATTTCCTCCGTCAATCCCACCTGGTAAGGATCCCACACCGCGCAGCAATATCCTAACAGAGGACGAACGAGTGTAGTGTAAGCTGTCTCTTTAGTGGACTTGTTGCATCTTCTAAGTGTTCTGCCAATGAAACACAACCATCGGCTCGCCTTCCACAAAATATTATCTATGTGGTCTTTCCAACTGAAGTTGTTCGTAATTTTTACACCCAGGTACTTAGTTGAATTGACAGCCTTGAGAATTGTTATTTATCGAGTAATCGAATTGCAACGGATTTCTTTTGGAACTCATGTGGATCACCTCACACTTTTCGTTATTTAGCGTCAACTGCCACCTGCCACACCATACAGCAATCTTTTCTAAATCGCTTTGCAACTCATACTGGTCTTCGGATGACCTTACTAGACGGTAAATTACAGCATCATCTGCGAACAACCTAAGAGAACTGCTCAGATTGTCACCCAGGTCATTCATATAGATCAGGAACAGCAGAGGTCCCAGGACGCTTCCCTGGAGAACACCCGATATCACTTCAGTTTTACTCGATGATTTGCCATCTATTACTACAAACTGCGACCTTCCTGACAGGAAATCACGAATCCAGTCGCACAACTGAGACGATACCCCATAGGCCCGCAGCTTGATTAGAAGTCGCTTGTGAGGAACGGTGTCAAAAGCTTTCCGGAAATCTAGAAATACGGAATCAACTTGAGATCCCCTGTCAATAGCGGACATTACTTCGTGCGAATAAAGAGCTAGCTGCGTTGCACAAGAACGATGTTTTCTGAAACCATGGTGATTACGCATCAATAGATCGTTCCCTTCGAGGTGATTCATAATGTTTGAATACAGTATATGCCCCAAAACCGTACTGCAAACCGACGTCAATGATATAGGTCTGTAGTTAGATGGATTACTCCTACTACCCTTCTTAAATACTGGTGCGACCTGCGCAATTTTCCAATCTGTAGGTACAGATCTATCGGTGAGCGAGCGGTTGTATATGAGTGCTAAGTAGGGAGCTATTGTATCAGCGTAATCTGAAAGGAACCTAATCGGTATACAATCTGGACCTGAAGACTTGCCCGTATCAAGCGATTTGAGTTGCTTCGCAACTCCTAAGGAATCTACTTCTAAGAAACTGATGCTAGCAGCTGTTCGTGTTTCAAATTCTGGAATATTCCATTCATCTTCCCTGGTGAAGGAATTTCGGAAAACTGCGTTCAATAACTCCGCTTTAGCGGCACAGTCGTCGGTAACAGTACCATCGGCACTGCGCAGCGAAGGTATTGATTGCGTCTTGCCGCTTGTGTACTTCACATACGACCAGAATTTCTTCGGATTTTCTGCCAAATTTCAAGACAATGTTCCGTTGTGGAACCTATTAAAGGCATCTCGCATTGAAGTCCGTGCCAAACTTTGCGCGTCTGTAAGTTTTAGCCAATCTTCGGGATTTCGCGTTCTTCTGAACCTCGCATGCTTCTTCCGTTGCCTCTGCAACAGAGTTCGGACCTGTTTTGTGTACCACGGGGGATCAGTTCCATCTCTTACCAATGTATGAGGTATGAATCTCTCAATTGCTGTTGCTACTATATCTTTGAATTTGAGACACATCTCGTCTACATTTGCGTAGTCAGTTCGGAAGGAATGGAGATTGTCTCTTAGGAAGGCTTCTAGTGACACTTTATCCGCTTTTTTAAATAAAATTATTTTGCGTTGGTTTCTGGTGGATTTGGAAGAAACAGAGCTAAAACCAAAATAAGAGGTAACAACATTTATCCACTTAATGGCATTTAAATAACATTAACTTTTAAAAAAATATTTTAAAGTTTGATACATATAACTTTCAGTACGGTAAAAAGTGAAAGAATCAATATCAATATTTTTTTTTTAAAATGATAAGACTGTCAGTATTAAATTCTAATGTAGGGAGCGGAAATAAGGATATCTAGAGATTAATCAGCCAACGGCCTTACCGCAGTGGTAACAACGGTTCCCGTCAGATCACCGAAGTTAAGCGCTATCGAGCTGGGCTAGCACTTGGATGGGTGACCATCTGGTCTGCCGAGTGCTGTTGGCAAGTGGGGTGCACTCAGCCCTTGTGAGGCAAACTAAGGAGCTATTTGATTGAGAAGTAGCGGCTCCGGTCTCCTAAACTGATATACGGCCGGAAGAGCGGTGAGCTGACCACTGGCCCCTCCATATCCGCATCCAGTGACGCCTGTGGTGTGAGGATGACACGGCGGTCGTAGGCACCGTTGGGCCTTCCCAGGTGCGTTCGGACGGAGTTTAGTTCAGTTTGATGATTAATCAGGCATTGACATAAGGTGACCAGCTTGAAATTAGCCCAGACATCGTTCGATCCCTTCAGTCAGCTTAGATTAGGTACTCTAAAACACACACAGAGCCTTCTTTCATCATACAGCATACTTCTACCCTGCCTTTCAGTGTATTCCCTCTTGACACCACTAAGTCGCGAATGGTGGTGGTTCAGCGTTAGCGGAATCTCCACTGCGCGGCGCCTGGCTCGGAGCTGTCCCTGAAATAACCGACTTGTAACATTTGTTTGTGTCACTGTGGTGCCAACTACTGCTCAAATTGCCGCTGTAGATGCATTATAATGCGCCAGAGCCATACACTGAACGCGATGGTCTTCCCACTCGATAACGCCATTGCAACCGATTGGAGACCGGTCATCTTGCGACTTTGTCTTCTTGTGACCACCGTTGCTAGCATTCATGTACGTTGGCTACATTCCTGCCAACTTCTTCTACAACATTGCAAAAGGAACCATTATACGAACTTAGTAACGTATTGATAATGGCGTCTTTGTCGGCTTAAAGGCATTCTTGACTGACATCAACTCACCACATCCAATCCCAAATGTAACTAAGGCTCACGACAGTTACAGCGTGTATTTAAAGCAAACCTGATTTGTATTCTCATAGTGGCACCACTAGCGCCACTCTTAGACGACTGTTGCGAAATCTGAAGAGACATCATCATTTAGATGTAGAAACACGCCTACCAACTTAAGTTTATGTCACACAACTGCTGTTTGGTACTGCGATTTCCGTCAGTATATTACTGTGGACATGCCCATGCATCTGATTGGGTGACACGAATCCTTTGTCTCGCAGATCGAATTGTTTAATAAAGCCTTGCGTTGCAGTTGCGTGAGGTGCGCTAAGAGAAGAAAACCCTCGCCAAAAAGAAGAAAAAGGTGGCTGTCTAATGGTATCCCAGCACTGTCTTCAGTTTCTTTAGCTTGGTGATACCTAAGAAACTTTGTGTCATTGTACTTCTAATAGGGTTCCGCAATTCGTATGAATTGTTTACAGGATATTTTCGATTTTATTCAACGGACACTAACAACTGTTGAATATTTTATTCTGTTACTGTACTGTCAGCAATAAGCAATCGTCAAGCATAAACATTGGAAGTCACGTTAGGACGCAAGATAAATGTCATATTACAAGAATCCTGTTAATTATAGCCGGCCGGGGTGGACGAGCGGTTCTAGGCGCTTCAGTCTGGAACCACGCGACCGCTACGGTCGCAGGTTCGAATCGTGCCTACGGCATGGATGTGTGTGATGTCCTTAGGTTAGTTAGGTTTAAGTAGTTCTAAGTTCTAGGGGATTGATCACCTCTGAAGTTAAGTACCATAGTGCTCAGAGCCATTTGAATTTGAACTGTTACTTATAACTTGTATCTGTGCCGTGTCACGGTACTGAATATTTACGCAGCCGCGCGGGGTAGCCGCGTGGTCTCAGGCGCCTTTTCACGGTCTGTGCGGCTCCCCCCGTCGGCGCTTCGAATCCTCCCTCTGGCATGGGTGTGTGTGTTGTCCATAGCGTAAATTAGTTTAAGTTACATTCAGTAGTGTGCAGGTTTAGGGACCGGTGACCTTAGGAGTTTGGTCCCATAAAACCTTATCACAAATTTCCAATATTTATGCCTGACAATGGCGTATTGTTGACATTGTTGTAGCAGAATAAGGTCTCTAACAACAATAAGCGGAAAATTATATCATTTAAATTCTCTGTCCTGCTATCAGTTTGTTAGAAGCCATCGGCAATGTACTGTAGCATACAGCCTGACAACAACTGTGAAGCACCCAGAAGATGCAATCGGATGTCAGTAACTTGGTACACGTGCACACCATCAGCGGGTATGTAAATAATTAACGTTACAATAAGCAGGACGGCCACCAGAGACCGTTAGTGTGGCTCGTGTTCAGTGTTCTTAACACCCCCGGTGGACTACGTGCGGCATTCATCAACTAATGCAACACATTTTTTTTCAGAAAGTAGGTTGGTGTTCTTCAGGTTTCCATTACACTATATTCTTCCCCACTCTTTTGGCTACAAAATCCTGTTTTCCAACACAATCTCCGTTCAATGCTTCGGCCTTCTCTATTTCCTGGGAGGGTCTGTATCCCCGAATGGTATCACTCTCCTGGAGCACGTCGGGGCCAACGTCTAGCTGTATCAGTAACGTCACCATCATCCATTTACTCCTTCCCGCGGAGTGCTTCCTTCATTAGGCCAAATAAATGGAAGTCGGAAGATGGAAGATCCTGGTTGTAGCATGGATGAGGAAGAACAGTCCAATGAAATATTGTGAGTTCGTTCTCGATGCACAGAGTTGGGTGAGGCCTTGTGTTGTCTAGGAGAAGGAGAATTTCATTTGTATTATTGTGGCAACTAACACACTGAAGAAGCTTCTTCCCCCTGCCTGAAGGACATCAAAGAAAATAACACCTTCAGATGACCGTCGCCATGGCTTTACCGAGGAGAGGTGGTGTGGTACCACTCCATAGATTGCGGTTTTGTTTCCGTTTCAAAGTGATGAACCCATGTTTCATCGTCTGTGATGACAAAAATTATCACGTTGAGCCTCGTGACGTGAAAGCAATTCCGCCCAAATGGTCCTTCCCTACTCTTTATTGTCGTCTAGGAGGCGGTGAGGAACACAGCGGGCACATAACTTTCAGTACCGCTACAAGTGGAAGAGTGTGTCAGCACTACCAACATAGACGCACAGTTGAGCAGCGAGGTGTTTCATTGTGATCAATCAAACGCCTCGAATGAAGGTGTCCGCACGTTCGAGCACTGCAGCAGACACAATTGTGTGCGGTCGACAAGCATGCGGGAGGCCGGACAGGTTTGCGAGACCTTGTGATGACGCTCCTCGCCCAACGGCTCACCGTGGTTTTGTTCACTGCTAGATCTCCGTAGACTTTCTGTAATTGCCTATGAATATCTCCAGACGATTGTTGCACGGTGTTTGCTTTGAGCCGTTTCACGCCGTACACGCCAATGGCCATCTGTCCGATGAAGAATAAAATATGATTCATCTGAAAAGGCCACCTATCGTCACCCAGTGGACGTCCAGTTGCGGTATTGGCGTGCAATTTCCAGCCTTCGTCGCCTACGAACAGCAGTCAGCATGGGCGCATGAACCAGGCTCTTTCTGCAGAGCGTCATACGCAGCAACGTTTGCTATACAGTCGATACTGGTAGCCCATTGGTACATCTAGGCGATCAGCTGCTCAACAATCGCACGTCAGTTCGCCCGTATACATCTCCTCAGTCGTCGTTCACCCATATCATCTGCTGGCAGCTGTGGCCGAGCGGTTCTAGGCTCTTCAGTCTGGAACCGCCCCACCGCTACGGTCGCAGGTTCGAATCCTGCCTCGGGCATGGGTGTATGTGATGTCCTTAGGTTAGTTAGGTTTAAGTAGTTCTAAGTTCTAGGAGACTGATGACCTCAGATGATAAGTCTCATAGTGCACAGAACCATTTGAGCTATTTGTTGCGTGCAATGTCATCTACGGCCCGCGGTGCTCCACAGTTGCTTCGGCGCCGGTTTTGGATAGTACCATTTTGCCATGCGTATTGTACATTGATGAAGGCGGCACGCGAACAGTTTATAGACTTAACCATTTCGGAAACCCTTCCACCCATGGCCCGAAAGCCAATGATCATGCCTTTCTGCGTGCCAAATAGCTCCGTTTCCGCATAGCGACAACGTCCGCATTGTTTTTCCGCGTCCTCCCGACACGCCTAACACACCCTCCATTGCTAGTGCTGCCACCTGTCGTCTGTGAGTGGTTATTGCACGTTGACGTCGAACATAGGTAGTGGTCGCATTAATGTGAGTGTGTAACATGCCCGGGCGTAAAATTGGGTGGGGTGGTACCTTAAAGTGGTTGTCGTTTGTTGACCGTACGCCCTGTCCACACCACGTACCTGATAATCCCGCGGCGGCCGTACTGTTCTGTCGCGCACTGCCGATGGCTTGCCTGAAATTATCTATAGAAATATGCAAGCGGGTTTAGGGGAGCTACTCAACGTTAAAACACAACACTGTCCAACGTCTGGTATGAACAACTATATTCTGAGCCGGCCGTGGTGGACGAGCGGTTCTAGGCGCTTCAGTCTGGAACCGCGCGACTGCTACGGTCGCAGGTCCGAATCCTGCCTCGGGCATGGATGTGTGTGTTGTCCTTAGGTTAGTTAGGTTTAAGTAGTTCTAAGTTCTAGGGGACTGATGACCTCAGATGTTAAGTCCCATAGTGCTCAGAGCCATTTGAACCATTTTGAACTATATTCTGAGACGATTAAAGAAAATCGCGGGTTGCACTGTTTACATTCTTATTCATAAGTGTTCATCGCAATTGATGGATGATTACCAGTCCACAATATCACTCACACGAGCGTACGCGTAACCGACACGACGCGGGTGATTGTTGATGATGCGGAAGCCGAATGATCGCACGAGAGTTCTTACCCTCGTCACGCATACACAGATTTCTTTTTGTACCAGTCCTCCTTGACACTAGTAATGATATAACACTGATTATAGAGTTAATTATTCAGTTCTCACTTCTCACTTGTACGCGGCGCGGCTGATTGTTGATAATGCAGAACGCGATGACCGAACGGACGTTCTCCCGCTCGCTAGAAGACACTGGCACTTGACTGCACTCTTTTGTGGTAACTATTTTTTTTATTACATTAGTTCATTCTGGGAGACCGAACATGGCGCGGATGATTGATACGGTACCACACGCAACGAGAGGATACACAAATACGTTATCAGCAGCACTGCACATTATTAAATTACTTCTTGACGCACTTTCCTCTGAATCATTTGCTTATTTTATGTCTTTACTGTAATAGCACTTGTAGCAACACTTCAACTTCCACACTAACAATGCCTCTCACATGCAGAGCTACACACTACACAACATAACAGTTCCGTGTCCCGCGCTCGACTCTGCAGACGTGGCTGCCCGCAAAGATACTCCACAACTAAGCCACCGATATGACAATATGCTTACAAGTGGACCATGTATGTGCAATACCTTGTATTTATTTACGTTCGGGGTCAACTACCAGTCCCTACACCAAGCGTCTTCCTGAGTTTCGCCGGCCGCTGTGGCCGAGCGGTTCTAGGTGCTTCAGTCCGGAACCGCACTGTTGCTACGATCGCAGGTTCGAACCCTGCCTCGGGCATGGATGTGTGTGATGTCCTTATGTTAGTTAGGTTTTAGTAGTTCTAAGTATAGGGGACTGATGACCTCAGATGTTAAGTCCCATAGTGCTTGGAGCCATTTGAACCATTTCCTTCGTTGCGCTACACCATTTTGATCCTGCAACCACTATGAATTAAGACACAAAGGAAAAAAGACATTAGCTGTCAGTGGGTATTGATTCACATCAATGAGGCAAGATGAAACTTTGTGCCGTTTGTTCTTTCGAACAGGTCATATACAGTTACAGCGATGATGGTAAATGATTCCTTCAATGCAGATGCACACCAAGCTCAAACTCTTGCGGGAATCAGCGAGGTGCCGCGATTAATGAGGCTAATGAGCAGGGACACCACATCAGTAGTGTGTGGTATAAGTAGAGAATTCGGGTCTGACGGGAGGCGTGCTAGGGTAGTTCATGCTCTTGTGGTGACTGCTATTTCTGGATGACGTAGTGGTCAGCACATCTTCCTAGTAAGCAGGAGACCCGGGTTCGAGCCCCAGTCCAGTAAAAAGTTTCACCTTGCCTCAATGGTATAAACCAATGTCCACAGACAGCTAATGTCTTTAATCTGTGTACGTTGAAAGTTGTGTCAACGTGTCTCCTCAAAAACGGTCTCAGCGTGTGTGTAATATTAAAGAGGAAGAGCGTCACTTAACGTTAGGAATCCAGCTCAGTTTACACTTTTATTTAGGTTTTTCTGCCGCGGTCTTCAAGTCGCCTCACGGTCGATGGGCAAAGGAAGTCAATAGCCTGGGGTGCACGCCAGTACAGCCCCGTGGCGTGCAATCAACAGCAGCTATTGGAGATTTCCTGTGATCAGCGGGGCTTCTTTCTCCTGTGCCGGCCTTCCTTTGTCAGGTGGCTTAATTACTTCTCCTCCCGCCTTACGCCGCTCTCAAATGACGGCATTCACAAACAAGGAACGAGGTCAGTAAACTTCCTTACAGGAGACCTCATTCATAGGTCCGTTACGAGACTTAGGCTTTCCAAGGGTATCATCATGTCATGTTCTGTTGGAGAATTATATGCATTCTAGCTTAGCGTCCGCACATTCACTCGCGTAGACTGTGTGGTCTGAACAGATGATCCTTTTTTTGTTTTTCTTTAATCGAATTTTTATGTTGCTTACAAATTGCAACCCCTTCTAAACTTTTCACGCTAGTTGAGGCCAGAGGAACACGGTCTTCACCCAGTGTCAAAAAGCTATTCTGGCAGTTGGAGTTGAAAGGATTGTTAGTCATGCCTTTTGCGTTCTTTTGGTAATATTGACACCGAAGCTTTCATCCCCTATCACGCACTTTTATATCGAACCGAGAAGAGAAATACCAGTTTTCATTAGATTTAGCTTTAAAATGTTTTAATACAACTAAATAAAGCAGTCCGTCTTCAGGCCACGAGTGGTCTACCGGGACCACTCGACCGCCGTGTCATCCTCAGGGGAGGATGCGGATAGGAGGGGCGTGGGGTCAGCACACCGCTCTCCCGTTCGTTATGATGGTATTCTTGACCGAAGCCGCTACTACTCGGACGAGCAGGTCCTCAGTTGGCATCACGAGGCTGAGTGCACCCCGAAAAATGGCAACAACGCATGGTGGCCTGGATGGTCACCCATCCAAGTGCCGACCACGCCCGACAACGCTTAACTTCGGTGATCTCACGGGAACCGGTGTATCCACTGCGCCAAGGCCGTTGCCCACAACTAAATATGTTCTTAAAAAATTTCGTCGTCTATTCCGAGTGTTTCAAAAACGACTTTGCAAATTTAAAAATTCATATAAATTTATTGAAATAAGATATAGAGCTGGGTTTAGTGTTATTTTGTAGGGAAACACATTAAGTTTTTTACCTTAAACTAAAGATGTTTGTGTGGCTTCCGTTGGTTACCCTGCACACATCCTATTGGAAGTCAATTTCTTCCGAAACTCGCTGTAGCATTGCAGGTGTAACTTGCTCAGTGGCGGCATAAATTCTTGTTCTAAGTCCAGACAGAGAAGCCGGTAAAGGAGATACAAACACGATATGAATCCCCATTTTAAAGAAAAATTAGAGTGGTGTCAGGCATGGGGAACGTAGGGGCCGTGCAACTGGCGTATCACGGCCAATCCGCTACGGTCGCAGGTTCGAATCCTGCCTCGGGCATGGATGTTTGTGATGTCCTTAGGTTAGTTAGGTTTAACTAGTTCTAAGTTCTAGGGGGCTAATGACCTCAGCAGTTGAGTCCCATAGTGCTCAGAGCCATTTGAACGGCCAATCCATTGACCTGGAAAGCGGTCACTGAGAAAACCCCAGGCGTCAGCTACGTAGTGGGGTGGTGCACCATCTTGCATGAAGTAGGCATTTCGTTCTTGGTCCTCATCGATCTGTGGAAATTGTTGTAACATATCAAGGTACAATATCTCGTTGATGGTTCTCTCACGGAAAAAAAGGCGCCGTACACTTAGTTCTTGCTCCATGCACAAAAACATTTATGCCACTCATAAATTGTAGGCCTACTAGGAGGATCTTTAGCGTACTTGGTACGGAAATTACGCTTAACTGTTGTCACCGACTTCGATTCTTCAAACCAAAACACACAGCTAGTACGCTTGGGTCCAGTGAAGGCAGTCATCTTTAACGCAACGGCCGCTAGAGCTCCTTACGGTACGTTTCGGCACTACCGAATTATGAGAGACAGAACTTGATGAATTTCGTTACAAATTGACACTGCAATAACCTGTGTAGGTACTATGAGTTAATTTATATGAATTTTCAAAGCTGTAAAGTACTTTTTGAAACACCCTGTATAACCACCTTGGACGCTGAATTTCCAAAACCAGTGAAATACGTCTTTTTTTATTCCTGACAAAGAATTCGGAAACAAATTATCATACATTAATTTTAAAAAATGCTTTCATAATTAAGTAATTTCATAAAATTTTTCGTCCCCCTATTCACTCCCTTGGGAAGCTGGATTTCCAAAAAACAGTGAAACACTTTTTTTTCTGAGAAGTTAAAAACCAATTTTCATAGATTTAGCTTTAAAATGCTTTAGTACTTCTTTAATAAAGACTTATATTCAAATATCACTCACTATTTTACCGCCTTGGTTGAATTCCTAAAAATGCTTAAACATTTTTTAAATTTCTGGTTAAGAAATCAAATACCAGTTTTCTTAATTCTAACTTCAAAATTGTCTTAATAGCGACATCTTTTTCCAAAAGCCTTTCAACCTTTTGGAGTGAAATTTCGAACACCCTTCTTAAACGATGCCTACAGTATAACACGTACACCCTTTCCGAATTTCAAGTTTCTATTCTTAGCAGTTTGGGGTGGGAGATGATGAGTCAGTCAGGACATCGCCTTTTCTACGTATACAGATATGAGTTTTGGAGACTGCAGAAACATAATTTTAACTAAATACACTTGTGTCCAAATTAAAGAAACACGCCGCTATCCTTCCGTCCTGTGTCTAATTCTCGATATAATCGTACCAACTGTCAACAGATGTCCGTACGATCGTGTTCCGCACGGGAGATGTCATCCCAGTCCACGGACAACGCCAATGCTGACGCCAGGGCAACTGTCAAAAGGAATAGCTTGTGTCGGGTAGACTCACAACAACAGTCGCTGTGTACAGTCAAGAACGGTGCAGTATAGCACAGAGAAGACACCTACCAGACTCTCTGTAGTGGAAGGCCATAGTAAGAATGGAAGCAGGGTAGTCGGGAACTGATGTGGCCCTATGGCTTAATGTAAATCGTTCTGTTGTTTTCCGGATGTGGCGACAGTTTATAGAGGCCGAAACTGTATCCGGACGACCATGACAGGGCCGATTACGTGTGACATCAGAAAGAGAGGACCTTTATTTGACTGTAAGGGTACGACGGTACCACCTTAGTACTGCACGGCAACTGGAATCTGCCCTACCAGCATCCAGTGGACGTGTTGTATCGAGGCAAACGGTGTAGAGAAGGCTTCGGCAGAGTGGCCTTTACTGTCGGAGACCTGCTGCATGTGTACCTCTGATGCATCCTCACAGAAGGGAATGTCTAGAGTGGAGTCGTCAACATTCCACATGGACGATCGAACAGTGGGCCAATGTACTTTTCACGGATGAGTCCTGGGGGTGATTCTTGAGATATTCGCAAATGGAGGGAACGTGGAACACGATTTCTGAACCCGAACATTGTAGAAAAAGACAGATATCGAGGAGGATTCCTAATGGTGTGGGCAGGGATTATGTTGACCAAACGAACAGCTCTTCGTGAAATTGTACGGGTAAATTGCCAAGGTTTAACTGCTGTCAGGTATCGTGATGAGATCTTGAGACGTCATTTGCGTTTGTTGCGAGGTGCTGTGAGCCCAGGTTTCATTTTGATGGACGAAAGCACGAGTAGTTGATGTTTTCTGGAAACGTAAGATGTTGCACACATGGCGTAGCCTCCTGGCTGTTCCAATTTGGATCCCATAGAGGATGTCTGAGATGCAGGAATGAGACGGATGGCATCACGTCAGCATCCACCTATCCCTCTTCAAGACTTGCTCGCAGCTCTGCAGAAAGAATGGCGTTATTGCCTCATCATGAAATGGATCACATTTGCCACAACATGCCCCGTCGTTGTCAGGTCTGTACTGCTGCCAGATGTTGTCAAACCCAATGTTGTTGTTGTTGTTGTTGCGGTCTTCAGACCTGAGACTGGTTTGATGCAGCTCTCCATGCTACTCTATCCTGTGCAAGCTTCTTCATCTCCCAGTACTTACTGCAACCTACATGTTTCTGAATCTGCTTAGTGTGTTCATCTCTTGGTCTCCCTCTACGATTTTTACCCTCCACGCTGCCCTCCAATGCTAAATTTGTGATCCCTTGATGCCTTCTTGTCAAGTTGTGCCACAAACTCCTCCTCTCCCCAATTCTATTCAATACCTCCTCATTAGTTATGTGAGCTACCCATCTAATCTTCAGCACTCTTCTGTAGCACCACATTTCGAAAGCTTCTATTCTCTTCTTGTCCAAACTATTTATTGTCCATGTTTCACTTCCATACATGGCTACACTCCATACAAATACTTTCAGAAACGACATCCTGACACTTAAATCTATACTCGATGTTAACCAATTTCTCTTCTTCAGAAACGCTTTCCTTCCCATTACCAGTCTACATTTTATATCCTCTCTACTTCGACCATCATCAGTTATTTTGCACCCCAAATAGCAAAACGCCGTTACTACTGTGTCTCATTTCCTAATCTAATTCCTTCTGCACCACCCGATTTAATTCGACTACATTCCATTATCCTCGTTTTGCCTTTGTTGATGTTCATCTTATATGCTCCTTTCAAGACACAATCCATTCCGTTCAACTGCTCTTCCAAGTCCTTTGCTGTCTCTGACAGAATTACAGTGTCATCGGCGAACCTCAAAGTTTTTATTTCATCTCCATGGATTTTAATACCTACTTCGAATTTTTCTTTTGTTTGCTTTACTGCTTGCTCAATATACAGATTGAATACCATCGGGTAGAGGCTACAACCCTGCCTCACTCCCTTCCCAACAACTGCTTCCCTTTCACGCCCCTCGACTCTTACAACTGCCATCTGGTTTCTGTACAAATTGTAAATAGCCTTTCGCTCCCTGTATTTTACCCCTGCCACCTTTAGAATTTGAAAGAGAGTATTCCAGTCAACATTGTCAAAAGCTTTCTCTAAGTCTACAAATGCTAGAAACGTAGGTTTGCCTTTCCTTAATCTTTCTTCTAAGATAAGTCGTAAGGTCAGTATTGCCTCATGTGTTCCAATATTTCTACGGAATCCAAACTGATCTTCCCCGAGGTCGGCTTCTACCAGTTTTTCCATTCGTCTGTAAATGATTCGCGTTAGTATTTTGCAGCCGTGACTTATTAAACTGATAGTTCGGTAATTTTCACATCTGTCAACACCTGCTTTCTTTGGGATTGGAATTATTATATTCTTTTTGAAGTCTGAGGGTATTTCGCCTGTCTCATACATCTTGCTCACCAGATGGTAGAGTTTTGTCAGGGCTGGCTCGCCCAAGGACGTCAGTAGTTCTAATGGAATGTTGTCTACTCCCGGGGCCTTGTTTCGACTCAGGTCTTTCAGTGCTCTGTCAAACTCTTCACGCAGTATCGTACCTCCCATTTCATCTTCATCTAAATCCTCTTCCATTTCCATAATATTGTCCTCAAGTACATCGCCCTTGTATAGACCACCTATATACTCTTTCCACCTTTCTACTTTCCCTTGTTTGCTTATAACTGGGATTCCATCTGAGCTATTGATATTCATACAAGTGGTTCTCTTTTCTCCAAAGGTCTCTTTAATTTTCCTGTAGGCAGTATCTATCTTACCTCTAATGAGATAAGCCTCTGCGTCCTTACATTTGTCCTCTAGCCATCCCTGCTTTGCCATTTTGCACTTCCTGTCGATCTCATTTTTGAGACGTTTGTATTCCTTTTTGTCTACTTCATTTACTGCATTTTTATATTTTCTCCTTTCATCAATTAAATTCAATATTTCTTCTGTTACCCAAGGATTTCTACTAGCCCTCACCTTTTTACCTACTTGATCCTCTGCTGCCTTCACTATTTCATCCCTCAGAGCTACCCATTCTTCTTCTACTTCCCCCATTCCTGTCAATTGTTCCCTTATGCTCTCCCTGAAACTCTGTACAACCTCTGGTTTAGTCAGTTTATCCTGGTCCCATCTACTCAAATTCCCACCTTTTTGGAGTTTCTTCAGTTTTAATCTACAGTTCATAACCAACAGATTGTGGTCAGAGTCCACATCTGCCCCTGGAAATGTCTTACAATTTAAAACCTGGTTCCTTTACCATTATATAATCTATCTGATACCTTCTAGTACCTCCTGGATTCTTCCATGTATACAACCTTCTTTTATGATTCTTGAACCAAGTGTTAACTATGATTAAGTTATGCTCTCTGCAAAATTCTACCAGGCGGCTTCCTCTTTCATTTCTTAGCCCCAATCCATATTCACCTACTATGTTTCGTTCTCTCGAATTCCAGTCACCCATGACTATTAAATTTTCGTCTCCCTTCACTACCTGAATAATTTCTTTTCTCTTATCATACATTTCATCAATTTCTTCATCATCTGCAGAGCTAGTTGGCATATAAACTTGTACTGTTGTAGTAGGCGTGGGCTTCGTGTCTATCTTGGCCACAATAATGCATTCACTATGCTGTCTGTAGTAGCTTACCCACACTCCTATTTTTTTTTATTCATTATTAAACTTACTCTTGCATTACCCCTATTTGATTTTGTATTTATAACCCTGTGTTCACCTGACCAAAAGTCTTGTTCCTCCAGCCACCGAACTTCACTAATTCCCACTATATCTAACTTTAACCTATTCATTTCCCTTTGTAGAACGCCAGTTTTCTTTATCCTGATAACAAAGTCCAACCCCATACTGAGCACATTAACCAGTTGTCGGAACGTCTGTGCAAATCCGTTGAGCTGGAAAAAAAGAACAATTTTGTCTACCGTTATGTATGTTGCAGTTGTTTACGTTCTGTATTCTTTACATTGTTCCTGTTTTACTATCACTCGTTTATACAGTTTTGTGGAAAAATATCTCTTTTTTGTTTTAGTTTTGGACACCAGTATATTTAAATAATTTCCTTTGAAGCTTGTACTAGGGCAAGATAAAAAGGAAAAACATTTTTAAACAAACCTTTTGTTGGGAAAAGAAAATGGCATCTTTCTACATAACCTCCTTCAGATTCTATGGGCATCTCTCATTTCTTGAAAAGTTCTAGAAGAAGCTTTGTAACATCGCTGCCTCCATGATCTCGTCATCCGACGAAAACCTGAATTCATGCAGACGCTCCGTCATTGGACCAAAAGGATGAATATCGCTTTGAGCTAGGTAATTACTGTGTGGTTGGTGCTCCAGAAGCTAAAGACCAGTATTTTTAACACTGTTTTTTTTTTGTGTTCCCAGCTGCTTGTGGGCAGGCATTGTCCTGAAGCAAAATAACGCCGTTTGCAAGCTTCTGTCTATTCTTCGTTTTGATTTTAGCTTTCAGATCTTCCAGTTGTTATTGTTTAACCTTTACGAGTGTAATTGATCAACAGTAGATCTTTTATATCCCAAAATACTCTCATAAAGATTTTGAATTCCTCTGGGCCAGCAGCGAGTAGATTTTTCATAAGGATACTATACGTATAGTAAACGAATCTGCTGCTACATTCTATGACTTTTTATTACTATGTTATTTTCTGGTGTTGTAAGCTTATGTCGGCTGCATGGCGTTATCAAGCTATTTCCGTAACACAACCGTTAACGCTGTTGCTGTTTAATACTTTGTACTACTGTGGTGAAACGCAGACAGAATGGTTATTATCGATATATATGAAATGTCTCAGCAGTAGAATTTGTTGCTGCTGAATATTTGCTAGGATATATTTAATATTTTTCGTAAGTTAAGTTAACAATGTTGCAATAAAAGTTAGGGAAAATATTAAATAGGTTCCAGCGAATATTTCTCAGCAACAAGTTTCACTGCTGAGACAACTCATATCTAGAGAATAATTTCGTCTGCACTACATCCACGATACGAAGCAATACGAGATATTTGACAGCATTAACGATTGTGATGGAGATAGTTTGATTATGGAGCCCAAATAAGCTGATAGCGTCAGAAAATAACATCATAATAAAAAGTATGTGAATATGGCAGCGCTTACGCCTACTGTACGTAAACTGTTATAAACGTTCCTACAGAGCCTTGCATTTTGAACTTCTTTCTACATTTTAATGACTGCTCTGTAATTCACACTTAAGTACTTGGCAGAGGGTTCATTGAAACACATTCAGACTATTTCTCTATCGTTCCACTCTCTAACAACACGTGGGAAAAAAGAACTTCTTTCTACATTTTAATGACTGCTCCGTAATTCACACTTAAATACTTGGCAGAGGGTTCATTGAAACACATTCAGACTGTTTCTCTATCGTTTCACTCTCTAACAACACATGGGAAAAAAGAACACTTAAATCTTTCCGTATAAGCTTCGATTTTGCGCGCTTTATTACGATGATCGTTTGTCCATGTGTAGTTGGGAGTCATCGAGATATTTTCACATTCGGAGAAGAAAGTTGGTGATTTCGTGAAAATATCTCTCCGTAACGAAAAACACATTTCGAAATAAATTCACTGAATGCGAATAACTTGGCCTCAGCTGTGTTAGGTAAGGATGTAGTACCTGTTGGTGACATGTGAAAACTTGTGCCTGATCGGGACTCTAAACTGGATATCATGCCTATCATGAGCGGTCGCATTAACCACTTATGCTATCCGTGCACACCTCCCAGTCCGACCCAAACTTTCCGGGAAATCCGGGTTCGGCACAAATTTTCTCATGTCACCAATGGATTGTAATACAGCTTCTGTCAAGTTATTCCCATTTAGTGAATTTAGTTCTGATTAATTTCGTATGGATATCTACTGTCATCAGTTTCTGTTCATCCAGACATGCAAGCAGAAGAAGATGCCTTTGTTTTAATGATTTCCACCCCAACTCGCGTATCATATCTGTGACACTCAATAATACAAACGACCTGCCTCCTTTAAATTATTTCAATGTCCTTCGTCAGACCTATCTGGCAAGGATCCCATACTATGCAACAATACTTCAGAAGAGGGTGGACAAGCGTAGAGTAGATCTGCTGCATCATCTAAGTATTCTGCCAGAAAATTCAATGTTTTGTTCGACTCCCCCACAACATAATGTATGTGACCGCTAAAGTTGTTCGTAATTCTAATCACTAGGTCTTTAGTTGAACTGACGGCCTTTAAGCTTATCTGCTTTATCGTGTAACTGAAATGTAAAGAATTCCTTGTAGTACTTATGTAGATCACCTCACCATACAGATATATTGCCTACATCAGTTTGCAATTGGTTTTGATCTTCTGATGAATTTATGAGGCTGTAAACGACAGCATCTTCTGCAAACAATCTAGCAGTGCTGCTCAGATTGTGTTCTATTGTTTGTATAGATTACGAACAGCAGAGGTGCTGCAACACTTACTTGCTGATTCGACTTATTAGTTGCAGAAGAGGAGGGGTGTTTCCACACCATATTCTGCCGCTTGCTCTTGAGTATGCAACGATGAATTCGCGCCTCATCAAAGATTTAAATCTTCTTCTTCCTCTCGAAAAGCCTTGAAAGTAATTTCGACGTTTACAAGCGCCCCAGTATGAAGGTTGACGTACGCAACGAACACAAACTTTGGGATAATTCAGAGAGTGTAAGCTAACTTAACTACGGGGACCAAGTTCTTTGCGAGATGGACATTCTCTGGATGTTGTGAAGACGATAGAAAGAGCTTTTCGACTGGACCGCGCGATAATTTTGAAGTCAGTTGAGAGTCAAGTTTGGGAGAATAGCCCAGATAGAAAACAGAATGGGCTATCTACCTATGAGAAGATACTCTGATTTAAAAAGCGGTCCCCCAGGATGGGCGTCGTACGATCGGCTAGTTTCCTAAACACACAAAAAAAATTCAACTCATAAGTTTTTAACGAATAAGATGAATAGTCCTCAAAGACTACGGCAATGTCACGGTAAAGGAAAATGCGTTGATAGACATTTTATGTGTAAGGTACTTGTAACATAAGAGGAGGTTTTACGACTATATAAATGAGAGGATTGTGATACATAAATTATTCCAAGATTTTTCTGCTTTTTATTGACACTTCATTAATTCGCTTAATGTCTGTCACGACGAGCTGATTTCGGTATTTTTTGCCGTTTTCAAGTGATTCTGCAATGATGGTACAACTGTTCTTAAAAATGTTGCTACGTCTCTAGCATGATACAGAAATACGTGGCTTACCTTTATGTTAATATTTACTTATTTAACGTCTCAGATTTTTATACTAGCATTTGTGTAGCACTTATGCACGTCTGACAGTTTTCTCTAGTGATGCTTACATGTTTACAATGAATTTTATCTGAGGAAAATCAGCTATATTATGTACACTACAAAGCTAGTATGATTTTTCGTTTCTCGTACAAAGTTATTTGCGTTGAGTATTCTATGGTCTTTTACGTATCGTGAAGAAAATTTATCCTTTTTCTGTTAAGATATCAATGAAGTTTTGTAGATACTTTTTATGCTTTAGTTCTGCTTGCTAATTTAGAATTTCGTTTGGGTACCCGTTTGCATGAGCGTAAATTTTCGTCTCCTCCAACATTTAAGTTTTATGTCCTTTTGGTACCTTACGTATAATATTTACTACATTTATTTCTTTCTGCTTTGTGTTTTTTGTTTCGAAGGCGCATGTAAAACTCTACTGATTGTTGTCACAGTCCCGCTTGTGTTTCTTGACCCTTATTCTGACATTTGTACCTGTTTGTCCGATGTAGGGTTTGCTGCAGTTATCACAAGAGGTTTTGTCAATTCTTGGATTTGAGAAGTTGGGGTTTTTGGATTTTCCTGAATGTATTTCTTAAAATTATTATCGGTACGAAATCGTAGTTTCATTTTAGATTTTTAAAACAGATTGTTCAGATTTTTTGGAATTTGTCCAATTACGGCGCTCTGACGTAAGATGGTTTATTTGTAATTCGTTCCCCTCTGTTTAGCGTTACTTCTCTACGCGTATCGTGCAATTTTGGCTGAGTGTACTGTTCCAAGAGTCTGAGCATCATTGTGGGGATGAAATGTTTCTGCTGTGCTATGACTTGCAAAGCTTTTAGTTCTTTTTGTATTGGAATGGACTCTATAGGTGACATTTACTCGGCTAATTTAGGTTGAAAAAAAAGGTGGATATCGCGGAATGTACCTGCCTCAGCCCCTTTAGTTTAATGAAGTTCCGGTAGGTGGCAGCGCTGTACGTAATCTTCAAAATGGGTTCTGTAACTGAGGCGCTTTCCAAGTAGAGAGCTGTCAGTGAGTTTCTTTTGGAGGAATCCAGAGCATCTCAGATATTCATAGGCAGTTACAGAAAGTCTACGGAGATCTGGCAGTGAACAAAAGCACGGTGAGCCGTTGGGCGAGGCGTCCGTCATCACAAGGTCGCTCAAACCTGTACGGCCTCCCGCATGTTTGTCGGCCGCACAGAACTGTGACTGCTGCAGTGCTGGAACGTGCGGACACCCTCGTTCGAGGTGTTTGACGGATCACAATGAAACACCTCGCTGCTCAGCTGGGCGTCTCTGTTGGTAGTGCTGACACACTCTTCCACTCGTTGGGGTACTCGAAGATGTGTGCCCGCTGTGTTCCTCACCACCTACTAGACGACACTAAAGAGTAACGAAGGACCATTTGGGCGGTATTGCTTTCACGTTACGAGGCTTAATGTGACAACCTTTTGTCGAACATCATCACAGACGATGAAACATGGGTTCATTACTTTCAACCGGAAACAAGACGGCAAGATTGCCGATTGAGGGTGCGGCTTTGACCTTTTTCTTCGGAGGAGAGGTGGAGTGGTGCCACTCCACCTCTCCTCCGAAGAAAAAGGTCAAAGCCGCACCCTCAATCGGTAAAGCCATGACGACGGTCATCTGAGGCTCTGAAGGGGTTATTCTGTTTGATGTCCTTCCTGTTGGCGCAACAATCAACAACGAAGTGTTTTTTGCTGTCCTCAGGAAAGGGAAGAAGTTTCTTCGGTGTGTTAGTTGCTACAAAAATGCAAACGAACTTCTCCTTCTGCAAGACAACGCATGGCCTCACCCAAGTCTGCGCATCCGCAACGAACTCACAGTATTTCATTGGAGTGTTTTTCCTCATTCACCCTATAGCCAGGATCTTCCATCTTCCGACTTCCATTTATTTGTCATGTTGAAGGAAGCACTCCACGGGAAGGAATAAGTGGATGATGGGGAGGTTGCTGATATGGCAAGAAGTTGGCTCCGACGTGCTCCAGGAGAGAGATACCATTCGGGCATACAGACCCTCCCAGTAAGGTGGCGTAAGACCGACGCACTGAACGGAGATTGTGTTGGAAAACAGTATTTTGTAGCCAAAAGAGTAGGGAATTATATGGTACAGTGGAAACCTGAAGAAAACCAACGTGCTTTCAGAAAAAAAATGTGTTGCATTAGTTCTTGAATGACCCTGCCTTTCGTAGTGAGAGAAGCAGAATGCTGGGTGAAACAACGATTTGTTTAATACTAGTGAATTTTAAAAGGGAGTTAAATGTCGGTGGGAGGTAAGAAGTGGAAGCGCTACAAAAACTGGGCCGGTTTAAGCCGCAAGCGACGCAAGTCGCCGCTTGGGGCGTTAAGCTGAGACAGGCACCAGACATAGGACAACTCGAAGATTTATTTATAGGACGTAGCGACCACTTGTGGTCCCAAGCTGAGAGGGCATCATTTTTATACTGTGTGTATCATAATTAATAGCGAAAACTGACACAGATGAAGGTGTGCGAGAGGAAAATGGGGGAGGGCACTAAAAGGTAAGTCGCTTGCGTCGAAATATGTTCTCCAACCAGCCTCGTACGAGCGTAGGATTATTACATAACTTAGGGAAAACATATTAATAAGAATTCTTTATAGAAGTAGCGTTCAGATAGAAGAGATCCAAGTTAATAAAACTGGCATGATGAGAAACAGAAATTGCCTTATACGAGGTTTCATACACTGAAGAGCCAAAAAAATTGGTACACCTGCCTAACATCGTGTAGAGCCCCCGTGAGGACGCAGAAGTGGTGCAACACGACGCGGCATGGATTCGCCTGATGTCTGAAGTAATGCTGGATGGAATTAACCCTATGAATCCTACCCTACAGGACTGTCCATAAATCCATAAGACTACAGGGGAGGGGGGGGGGTGGAGATCTCGTCTGAACAGCATGTCAAGTCACCCAGATATGCTCAATAATGTTCAAATCTGGGGAATTTTGTGACCAGCGGAAGTGTGTAAACTCAGATGAGTGTTCCAGGAGCCACTCTGTAACAATTCTGAACGTGTGGGGAGTCGCATTGCCCTGCTGGAATTGCCCAAGTCCGTCGGAATACACAGTGAACATGAATGGATGCAGGTGATCAGACAATATGCTTACTTGCGTGGCACCTGTCAGAGTCTTATCTAGACGCATCATGGGTCCTATATGACTTCAGCTGCAGACGCCCTATACCATTACAAAGCATCCACCAGCTTGAACAGTCCTCTGCTGTCATCCAGGGCCCATGGATTCGTGAGGTTGTCTCCATACCCCTACACGTCCCGTACATGTCCATCCGCTCGATACAACTTGAAACGAGACTGGTCCGACCAGGCAACATGTTTCCAGTCATCAAAAGTCCAATGTCGGTGTTGACGGGCCCCGGCGAGGCGTAAAGATTTGTGTCGTGCAGTCATCAAGGGTACACGAGGGGGCGTTCGGCTCCGAAAGCACATATCGATGGTGTTTCGTTGAAGGGTTCGCACGCTGAAACTTGTTGATGGCCCAGCATTGAAATCTGCAACAATCTGTGAAAGGGTTGCACTTCTGCCACGTTGAACGATTTTCTTCAGTCGTCGTTGGTCCCGTTCTTGCAGGATCTTTTTCTGGCCACAGTGATGTCGGAGATTTGAAGTTTTACCGTATTCCTGATATTCTCGGTACAATCGTGAAACGGTCGTACGGGAAAATCCTCACTTCATCGCTACCTCGGGGATGCTGTGTCGCATCGTTCGTGTGCCGACTATAACACCACGTTCAAACTCACTTTAATCTTGCCACAGTAGCAGCAGTAACCGATCTAAAAACTGCACCAAACACTTGTCTTATGAAGACGTTGCCGACCGCAGCTCCGTATTCTGCCTGTTTACATATGTCTGCATTTGAATACGCATGCCTATACCAGTTTCTTTGGCGCTTCAGTGTATAATCTTTCGTAATCTTGATGTGGAAATTTCCAGCATGGCAGTGACCTTAATGAAATAGTGTTGAAACCAGTAACCCGCTACCCATGATTCTTTCAAGAACCGAATTCCCGCATGTAAAACAGGGGGAACCGTCTGATTACTTTAAAAATGAATTACTGTGTTTTGTATTTTCTATTAACTATGTAAAATTGTTATGGTTGAAGACGCAAAACCTTAATTATGTTGGACCAATTGTTTCGTATTATTCACTGAATGGTACGGTAACTTGCATTCCGTTTTTAGGAAAACAATTTTTTCTCCCATCTCAATAATTACGACGTCTGATCTCCTGAACTATGTATCATACAGTGTTATAATTTCGCAGGTAGTATATTTAGATACTGTTCGCAAAACGTGTAGCAAAAAGAAAGAGTGATAAAGAAATAATAAATTGAAACGTCATGCCTGATGCTGGAGTTCTACTACGTGAACAGTGAAAATATAGTAACCGGCAACTTTTTTCCTTTCATTATTTTACGGCGGTTGTCGACGAGAAAAAGTTTCTAAATGGTTTGAGATTGCGTAAAGTTTGTTGGTAATCGCTAAATGTTCTCATTCTCAAACACTGGATGAATGTTTTCTGGGTTAAGTTGCACGCCGTGAGTGACGTATACAGTTTCTAATAGTTGCACTTGACTTATAGTGTTGTACCTTTAACGTAATATTATACCTCTTAATAAGTCGTTTAATACAGCATTTCAAATTTTTAAATTAGTTCAGTAATTATATGAAACACTAAAACTCAAGTTTTAGTTTCTCCAGGAAGCCTTTAGAGAGGGGCAGCCTGTAACTGGTTCTTCATGTATCGATTAGTGGTGCAGATGGTACCAAGTGACAGTGCATACCCGAGGTATTGTTGAGTTTAAATGAGTAGACAACATTCCATTAAAACTACTGACGGCCTTGGGAGAGCCAGTCCTGACAAAACTCTACCATCTGGTGAGCGAAATACACTCAGACTTCAAGAAGAATATAATAATTCCAATCCCAAAGAAAGCAGGTGTTGACAGATGTGAAAATTACCGAACTATCAGTTTAATAAGTCACAGCTGCAAAATACTAACGCAAATTCTTTAGAGACGAATGGAAAAACGTAGAAGCCGACCTCGGGGAAGATCAGTTTGGATTCCGTAGAAATGTTGGAACACGTGAGGCAATACTGACCTTACGACTTATCTTAGAAGAAAGACTAAGGAAAGGCAAACCTACGGTTCTAGCATTTGTAGACTTAGAGAAAGCTTTTGACAATGTTGACTGGAATACTCTCTTTCAAATTCTAAAGGTGGCAGGGGTAAAATACATGGAGCGAAAGGCTATTTACAATTTGTAAAGAAACCAGATGGCAGTTATAAGAGTCGAGGGCCATGAAAGGGAAGCAGTGGTTGGGAAGGGAGTGAGACAGGGCTGTAGTCTCTCCCCGACGTTATTCAATCTGTATATTGAGCAAGCAGTAAAGCAAACAAAAGAAAAATTCGGAGAAGGTATTAAAACCCATGGAGAAGAAATAAAAACTTTGAGGTTTGCCGATGACATTGTAATTATGTCAGAGACATCAAAGGAACGGAATGGACAGTGTCTTGAAAGGAGGATATAAGATAAACATCAACAACAGCAAAACGAGGATAATGAAATGTAGTCGAATTAAGTCGGGTGATGCTGAGGGAATTAGATTAGGAAATGAGACACTTACAGTAGTAACGGAGTTTTGCTATTTGGGGAGCAAAATAATTGACGATGGTCGAAATAGAGAGGATATAAAATGTAGACTGGCAATGGCAAGGAAAGTGTTTCTGAAGAAGAGAAATTTCTTAACATCGAGTATAGATTTAAGTGTCAGGAAGTTCTTTCTGAAAGTATTTGTATGGAGTGTAGCCATGTATGGAAGTGAAACATGGACGATAAATAGTTTGGACAAGAAGAGAATAGAAGTTTTCGAAATGTGGTGCTACAGAAGAATACTGAAGATTAGTTGGGTAGATTACATAACTAATGAGGAGGTATTGAATAGAATTGGGGAGAAGAGGAGTTTGTGGTACAACTTGACAAGAAGAAGGAACCGGTTGGTGAGACATGTTCTGAGGCATCAGGGGATCACAAATTTAGCATTTGAGGGCAATGTGGAGGTTAAAAATCGTAGAGGGAGACCAAGAGATGAATACACTAAGCAGATTCAGAAGGATGTAGGTTGCAGTAGGTACTGGGAGATGAAGAAGCTTGCACAGCATAGAGTAGCATGGAGAGCTGAATCAAACCAGTCTCAGGACTGAAGACAACAACAACAACAACAAATGACGTCTAATAAACACTGACTGTAGCTACATTTATCATCCATCATAATCGTTGAATATAAACCACACGTATACTACCAATATGGAATTGCGCTATAATAGAAACAGGGAAATAGGAATGGTATTACGAACATGCGCTTCCAAAACTTGGACTGTTTCTCTGAATCAAAAATGGTTCAAATGGCTCTGAGCACTATGGGACTTAACTTCTAAGGTCATCAGTCCCTTAGAACTTAGAACTACTTAAACCTAACTAACCTAAGGACATCACACACATCCATGCCCGAGGCAGGATTCGAACCTGCGACCTTAGCGGCCACGCGGTTCCAGACTGTAGCGCCTTTAACCGCTTGGCCACCACGGCCGGCACTCTGAATCCCATTCGACGTTGTGGACGTAGAATTCCTGTTTTATACCGAAACAAATTACAGCATCTCTTTCGGCAATGTAGGAAATGAGGTCTTCTTCTATTTTGAAAGTGGTGTAAAATTGCGGATATCCAGGAAATATTAATTTCTTATCAACGGTTCCTTATGTGATGATAATGCGCAGCCCAGAATTTTGACCCTAGTAATTTATAACATCCTGTGGAGCACTTTCTGATTGTTATTCCGCATTACTGAATAAAGGTAAATTAAACAGCCCTCCCCTTATCACCCCGTCTCGTTGATTCGTAGCCGTATGACAGTTTTTTATGGTGATCGTTTGCGATAGTTTATTCCAAAATGACTATTTGATTCCAAGGAATATTTCTTATTCTTTTATATACCTATTTACTTCAAACTCCTTAGGGTATTGCTTTAGTTTTAGTAATTAAAAAATACTTCCAAGACACCATGTAATTTCTTACTTCGGTTTCCAACGTCCTTTCTCTCCTTCATTAACTGCCCCGCATAATATTATACTACGGAGATTGCTTAATATCTCTGTGCGACTGCCGACACGACACCTGCATTGTCCTCCGCCCCATTCCACACGCTTCTCTCCATGTGCGTGTGAAATGCGTTGCGTTGAGCCTCACCAGGGACTGATGGGCACCGTGTGTCTTATATTTCTAAACCTCTTCCCCAGGGAAATTCTGTGAAACCCAGCACATCTTCGTAGAGCGCGCGACA
This sequence comes from Schistocerca nitens, assembly GCF_023898315.1. Taxonomy (NCBI): domain Eukaryota; kingdom Metazoa; phylum Arthropoda; class Insecta; order Orthoptera; family Acrididae; genus Schistocerca; species Schistocerca nitens. Next base: position 179,670,397 of record NC_064622.1, on the reverse strand, counting down.
ATTTCCCTTAAGCTTCTGAAAAGCGAGCCACATTATCACAAGGCAGCTACCTGAGCCCTGTTACGGACCAATGACCACTGGCTTTTCACGCAGTTGCAACACAACTTGCTAGAATTTATTTTACGACGCGCATTTGCTGCTAGCTCCTATGTTTCGTATGTGTAATTCATAATATATGCGACCATTTAACATGTAAATAAAGCAACACATTTTCAATATCACACCAACCAGCTGACAGCTCGCCTTCAGACAGAGATTTTTATTCGGAGAGTTACATCTACTTAACACATATCGTTTGGTGAAGAAATTCGTTTTATCATCCTGTAAAATGAACATAAAAACGACGTGATGGATAAGAATTTATTTTCTATAACTAAATAATCATAAAAAATTTATCTGCGGACAACAAAACGCTACAGGTTGCGAAGTACAATGCCAAAACCACATTCAGGATCCAGAATGTGATTTTCACTCTGCAGCGGAGTGTGCGATGATATGAAACTTCCTGGCAGATTAAAACTGTGTGCGCCGACTGAGACTCGAACTCGGGACCTTTGCCTTTCGCGGGCAAGTGCTCTACCAACTGAGCTACCGAAGCACGACTCACGCCCGGCCCTCACAGCTTTACTTCTGCCAGTACCTCGTCTCCTACCTTCCAAACTTTACAGAAGCTCTCCTGCGAACCATGCAGAACTAGCACTCCTGAAAGAAAGGATATTGCGGAGACATGGCTTAGCCACAGCCTGGGGGATGTTTCCAGAATGAGATTTTCACTCTGCAGCGGAGTGTGCGCTGATATGAAACTTCCTGGCAGATTAAAACTGTGTGCGCCGACCGAGACTCGAACTCGGGACCTTTGCCTTTCGCGGGCAAGTGCTCTACCAACTGAGCTACCGAAGCACGACTCACGCCCGGCCCTCACAGCTTTACTTCTGCCAGTACCTCGTCTCCTACCTTCCAAACTTTACAGAAGCTCTCCTGCGAACCATGCAGAACTAGCACTCCTGAAAGAAAGGATATTGCGGAGACATGGCTTAGCCACAGCCTGGGGGATGTTTCCAGAATGAGATTTTCACTCTGCAGCGGAGTGTGCGCTGATATGAAACTTCCTGGCAGATTAAAACTGTGTGCGCCGACCGAGACTCGAACTCGGGACCTTTGCCTTTCGCGGGCAAGTGCTCTACCAACTGAGCTACCGAAGCACGACTCACGCCCGGCCCTCACAGCTTTACTTCTGCCAGTACCTCGTCTCCTACCTTCCAAACTTTACAGAAGCTCTCCTGCGAACCATGCAGAACTAGCACTCCTGAAAGAAAGGATATTGCGGAGACATGGCTTAGCCACAGCCTGGGGGATGTTTCCAGAATGAGATTTTCACTCTGCAGCGGAGTGTGCGCTGAGCACTTGCCCGCGAAAGGCAAAGGTCCCGAGTTCGAGTCTCGGTCGGCGCACACAGTTTTAATCTGCCAGGAAGTTACATTCAGGATGGTTCAAATGGCTCTAAGCACTATGGGACTTAACATCTGAGGCCATCAGTCCCCTAGACTTAGAACTATTTAAACCTGACGACATCACACACATCCCTGCCCGAGGCTGGATTCGAACCTGCGACCGTAGTAGCAGCCCGGTTCCGGACGGAAGCGCCTACAACCGCTCGGCCACAGCGGCCGGCTACATTCTGGACTAAAGAAAGACCACTTGTAAATTAAGTTCTCATTTTTGGTATCCCTGTATTAAACTACTCGCTCTAACGCTCTATTAAATCTGTGAGTTAGTACAATAAGTGTAAATAACATGTCTTTTGCACTGAAGGTGTTTCCATTTGATGTTTGCTAAAGCTCTCAGCGAAAATAAACATGTGTTACTTGGTCTTCTGACGTACATTTAACCCAGTTTGAAATAAGAACAATTATTCAAACAGGCTTTGTGATGTTTAATATGTCCATTACGCTTTTACCCATATCTGATTTACAGCAATTTTTTGTAGTCATCCAAGTTTTCTACATCTACATAGTTACTCTGCAATTCAGATTTAAGTGCGTGGCAGAGGATTCATCGAACCATTTTCATACTAGTTCTCTACCATTCCACTCTCGATTGGCATGTGGGAAAAAGGAACACCTAAATCATTCCGTTCGAGCTCTGATTTCTCTTATTTTATTATAATGATCATTTCTCCCTACGTAGGTGGGTGTCAACAAAATATTTTCGCATTCGGAAGAGAAAGTTGGTAATTGAAATTTCGTAAATAGATCTCGCCGCAAATAAAACCGCCTTTGTTTCAGTGACTGCCACCCCAACTCGCGTATCATATCAGTGACACTCTCGCCCCTATTGTGCGATAACACGGAACGGCTGCGCTTCTTTGCACTTTTTCGATGTCCTCCGTCAATCCTACCTGATAAGGATCCCACACTGCGCAGCAATATTCCAGCAGAGGACAGACAAGTGTAATGTAGGCTGTCTCTTTAGGGAGTTTGTCGCATCTTCTAAGTGTTCTGTCAACAAAGCGCAGTCTCTGTTGTAACCTCCCAACAAAAATTTTTATAAGTCAATAATAGTGAAATTGTAACCTCCCAGCAAGAATATGAAAGTCAATGTTAAGTGAAATGTTGTCTTCCCACAAAACTGAATAATAAAAATGAGCCAAGCGTAACCTCCTTGCAAAATTAAAGAATAATAATGGCCCAAATGTAAAGTCCCCACAAAATTAACGTTAAGATGATTGCTCATTAAACCCAAAATAATGTTAGTTAAATACTGAACCAAGAACTGTATGTAACATCTTAACGCAAATAATTAAACCTGATAAATTTTATAAGGGCAGCTGCGCTGACCTTCGGCCCTGTGAAATAATTAAACCTGATAAATTCTTACCTCAGTTACACTGCATCTATATTTGCTCTTATTTTTCCGCACAGCTCCGTGCAATGCTGGCGTATATTTAATTTTAATTCTTGGAGGGAATGCATAGGAAATATTATTTAACTTGAAATGAATGGTTTTTCTTCAAAAGAGTGGAAAAATTCTTTAAATTGAAATGATTACTTTTCTTTAAAAGATTTACTTTATAAAAAAAATTATTATTGGAGCATTTCTTGAACAAATTAATTACAATTACCATACATTATTAGCTGAGCGCAATGCTGCTTCATTACCTTCTACAATAATATACATATCGTCCACCACATTCCTGACCAGACTCGTGGGCAGAGCACACTGCGGACGCATGCCGACTCGCCACACACAACTGTACCAGACTGCTACTACTCTCCAACTGTCGACTCGCGCGGTCAAGCGCAGACTAGCAACGATAAATAACTCTCTGGTCAGAGATTCTGTACGCGTTTCATAACCCTCCACTGGGGGGGGGGGCAAAAATTTGGCAGCGATGGTGAGTCATTTGGACTTGCCATGAGCAACAAATTTTTTCTTAACTAATTAATTTTACAATCACAGAATATACAGATATATAGGTGTAGAACATGAAGTAAATATAGTGCACATGCACCGAGTACAGAACATATCAGACAAAGACAAAATATATACAATGAGTACAAAACATATTCACAATTGGCAAAAGTGCACACGCACAGTAGTTCAGAATATATCATCAAATCACAAAATGTATATACAATGAATACAAATCATATTGATAAATGACAAAAGTGCACACGCACTGTAGTACAGAATATATCATCAAATCACAAAATGTATTAATAAATGACAAAAGTGCACACGCACTGTAGTACAGAACATATCAGAAAACCACAAAATGTATACGTAATGAGTACAAATGGCATAAAGTGCACACGCACTGAAGTAGTGAACATATCAGGAAATAACAAATGTATAGGCAACGAGTACAAATCATATTGAGAAATGACAAAAGTGCACATGCACTGAAGTTCAGTACAAAACATATTAACAAATGGCAAAAGTGCACATGCACTGTAGTTCAGAACATATCAGCAAATCACAAAATGAGTACAAATCATATTAACAAATGGCATAGAGTGCACACGCACTGTAATACTCTCTAGTATTTTTCTTCAACAAATGAACATATCAAGGAGTGAAATAAAGTGCACATGCACTATAGAAGTCTTTAGTAATTTCTGGTCAACTGATCTTATTAACAAATGAAAGGAAGTGCACACGCACTGTATATGAATTTTTCATTCTACAAGAACTAGGAAAGGAATAGGAAGGATTGCGTCATGGTTGTAGCACTTTAGGTTGCACGCAGCTGCACTGAAAGTCCATATCTTTCTACAGAAGCACAACACCAAGTGAGACAATCTGAAGCTCTTTTCCTTGAAGTATTAATCAGTGTAGCCAAGACACTGGAATGTCGTAGTAATATTCCATGTTATCCTTTTGGTAGTACACTAGGTACACCAAACAGTGGGACCATAATAGCATCTTCATCGCTCATTGTGGTAGACAGCATGTCGTGTCAACACAACGTTCTTGTCTGTTACAGCAACGCAGAATTAGTGCAAAAACCACAGATAGTGCTCCATGATCATGAGGATATACAGGACAAACGAATATTGCAGTAATTCCAGGTAATTAGGTTAGAAAGTGAAGGACATTAAGTCACATACTAGTCTTCATTGAGAATTACACTAGTAATGGGTGGCACTCATCGCCTAGTCATTGAACATTTCTGTACCATGTACGTAGTATTACAGAATAATGTTCATGAGTACCTTTACAGAGAACATGGGCATTCATTGCCTAATTACAATCATCACAAGTCATTTACACAGAACATAGGCACTCATTGCCTAATTACCATCAGAACTCATTTACAGAGAACATTGGCATTCATAGACTAATTACAAATCATTTACAAAGAACATTGGCATTCATTGCCCAATTAGAATCATCAGAAGTCATTTACACAGAACATAGGCACTCATTGCCTAATTACCATCATAAATCATTTACAGAGAACATTGGCATTCATTGTCCAATTACAATCATCAGTAGTCATTTACACAGAACATGAGTTAATAAATGGCATAATTAATCTAATTGTAGTAAACATTGTCTTCATAGTTCATCTTATTACATTAATCAGTGGTATTCATTTGCCATTTACAAAGCATTTTTTGTGCTAGCAATGCATTGCGTTGGGTTCCATAATTAATAACAATAGTTGCTTTTAAGTTATTACTGCAAATGAAGATGTGTAACGTCATTCGTCATGAGTCAGCTGTATCAAGATTATGAAACAAGTAGAGTATATGTAATCACATTCATAAATGACATGGGTTTAATGAACAACTGCTTATAGTACATTAATTTCATGAATAATTTCTCCTGCAAAATATACAAAAATTGGATATTAGACTGAAAGAAGAAACGCATTTTATGCTGAAAAGTAGTGAACTTCGAATTAACAGGTACTGAAATGTGTATAAAATGTGTTCTCTAGCCGTCCTTTCCAAAACCTTCAGTCATCATACTATGCAATACAACACATACTGTCAAAACGAACTGCAACAAATACTTAAATAACTACAGAGCATAAATACATAAACTTCAACATCATCCTCATCTGTAAAGAAAAAAAAACTTCATTATCATAACTCCATTATTATCATCACCTGTAAAGAAAAACTTCATTATTCATAGCTGCATATTCTTCATCATTATTCATCACCATTCATTATCATCTGCAAAAAAAATCACTTCATTATTCATTACACAACTATTCCTTATTTCTAGCATATTTTCTCACTAAAACTAAGATGTGAAGTTCTGTCTGACAGCCTGCATCAATCGCTTCGTATTCTGAAAGAAAAAATTAGTTAAGACTGCTATTCTACGATGTGTATAGTATATTCTTGTTAATGCTTGTTAATTCTGATCCATTTACTCTTCCTCATAAGGTTTTTGCATCTTCTTTCGTTTATTCCGTAGGCGAAATTCCCATTTCTGTTTAATTTATTTCCTTTACACGTTATTTCTTTCTGAAAATGATGAACAAAGATTAATGTCTTGCATTTAATTCATATATCCATTAGATAAAAACTGGTTTATAGTGATATAATTAAGCATACAGCAAAGCATGACAGAAAACGTATTATGTCAAAAAATATAGACAGTGTTCAGATGCAAAAATGTACACAGAATATCATAATGCAGCAGCAAAAAAAAAAATGTAAAAATAGTCACAATGTTGAGATATTATAAGACAAAAATGTCAAAGTCAACTGGTGTTTGTTATATCGTAAATATTTCATAGTGCATACAAACAAAACAGGAAAACAATCATATATACATGAAAAAATGGAAAATATGCACGGTCTGATATATAACGACAAGGAATGTGACCTTCTTTGTGTTCAGCTTGTATGTTGTGTAGTTAATAGAGGCGAGAATTGTAGACTTTAATGGAGAGAGAATTTAATAAAATTAATATGTCACTAGATAAAATTGCATAATTATTCATAAGATACCTAAGTTTATCTGGAAAAATATGCACAGTCTGATGTGTAACGACAAGAAGAGCGACCTGCTAACCTTACCTTGCCGGGCACTTGCCAAGAAAAAAATGCGATAATCATCAGTAAGTAGTCATATAAATATAATTGCATAAGTGGTCATAAAATGTGTAAATTCATCTGGAAAATATGCACGGTCTGATGTGTAACGACAAGAAAAGCGACCTGCTAACCTTACCTTGCCGGGCACTTGCCAAGAAAAAATGCGATAATCATCAGTAAGTGCTCATATAAATATAATTGCATAAGTGGTCATAAAATGTGTAAGTTCATCTGGAAAATATGCACGGTCTGATGTGTAACGACAAGAAAAGCGACCTGCTAACCTTACCTTGCCAGGCACTTGCCAAGAAAAAATGCGATAATCATCAGTAGGTGTTCATGTGAATATAATTGCATAAGTGGTCATAAAAAATTAGGAAATGGCATTACAGTGTGATAAATCATAAAGTATTTTCATTCAATAAAAGGTTTGACGTTCGACACGTGATGGTTTCCTTTCGATTTTCTGGTTCTCAAAGTTTCGACGTGTACAACATTGGGGTGAGGAATGCTGCGAATTCGATATGGACCTGCGTATAGAAGTTCAAATTTACTGCACCTACCTTTTATTTTGTTGAATAAATAGTGTGTACGTACTAATATCTTCTGTCCAACGTGAAAGTCATGGCGTATACAAACCTGTTTTTGCTGTCTTCTCCGGCGCTCTGCGGCACGTTTGATGTTGTTCAGCGCAATGTCTATTATTTCATGGTGTCGTAGTCGACGAGATGTAGGAAAGCTTACTAATTCTTTAATTTTGTTATGTGGTTCAACATTTTTCAGTATAACAGACGGAGATAGCATAGTAGATTCATTCGGTATGGAATTAATTACATCTTGGAATGAGAGTATGTGTGTGTCCCAATCAATATGTCTTTTATGGCAGTAAATTCTACACAGCTTACCAATTTCTTTCATTATTCGTTCACAAGGGTTCGAAGAAGCATGGTACCTGGATATACGTATATATCGGAGAAATGTTTCTAGCTCGTAACATACGTGTCCATATAGCAGATCGAAACTGTGATCCATTGTCGGAAATTACTTTCATCACATGCCCTACATGAAATAGAAAATGTTTTACAAATGCTTTCGAAACAGTTTTAGCAGTAGCTTTGCGTAACGGAGTGAAGGTAACAAATTTTGAAGTGAGTTCAACAGCGACAAAGATGTAGCAAAAACCTCTATTAGTTCTGGGAATCGGACCAAAAATGTCTACAGCGGCCATGTGTCTTAATTTAACAGGAACAATAGGATGTAATGGAGGAATATGTGAAGTCATGTCTGATTTAGCTTTCTGGCAGATTTTACATGACGCTAAAACTCGTCGTATACGTTTCTCCATGTTCGTAAAATAACAGTTCTGTTTCAGTATAAGAAAACATTTTCTAGCTCCGTAATGTGCGTAACTTAAATGAGTATACCAGATTAATTTGTTAACAAGTTCGTCAGGAATGCATAATAACCAATTGTTGTTGTCAGGATGAGAGCGGCGAAACAGAATGTCATTGCGTACAGTGTAATGGTTTCTAATCGTAACATTATTCCTATCTTGCCAGAGGTGTTTAATCTCTTTCCACACGTTGTCTTTACTTTGCTCTTGTGCTATGTCCTGTAATGACGACGAAATAAAATTTCCAAATGCAACTTGTTGAATGTACATGACGCTGAAATTTGCTTTGCAAAAGTTGGTTGCGATGTCTTGCTGATTGTTGCCGAGAGAACGAGATAGTGCGTCTGCTACAACATTTTGTGTGCCGGGAATGTGAACTATTGTAAACTTAAATTCCTGCAAGTAAAGTTTCCAACTGCTTAATCTGTCGTGTGTAAATTTAGCGGAAAGTAAAAATTGTATTGCTCTGTGGTCTGTGTAAACTGTAGTATGTCTTCCATAAAGAAAATGCCTAAATCTCGTAAAAGCCCAAACAACACATAATGTTTCCAGTTCTGTAACATAATAATTTCGTTCAGCAGGTGATAGAATGCGACTTGCAAATGCTATGTTTTTAATTATTGTAGAACCATCTTCTTCAATTTCCTGAAATATGTACGCCCAAAGCGGTGTTAGAACCGTCGGTGGCAATGGAAAAATTTCTGGTAAGATCTGGGTGCGATAAAAGTAGTGCATTCAACAAAGCATGTTTCAGATAACGTTTTCGTGAACAAGATTCTGCGTGTCAAAAGTATTGCTTACGTTACTGGAATATGCAATCTGTACTGTATCTGGTCAAATTCTGTCTGACGTGTTATTATTTTCAGAAGGGTGCTGTGGCATTTCAACTATTTGTACTGTTCTATGTTTCTTCCTGACGTATTACGCTCTGGATGATACCTACTGTCTGGTTCATTCATGAGAATATGTTGTTGCTGATCATTTTGCTGCTGGTAAGACCGACTGTTATTAAACGTATGTTGATAATTGTGCTAATTGTTTTTACGTCTGTCGTGATAGTCATTCCTATACGGTGCATTGCGATAGGAATTGAAATACTGTGTTTTCCGCACGTAGTTATTTCCTTGCTGGCGTGCGTTACTATTTGTTGTAGCTGGGACTACACGTGCACGCGGCGAAACATTAGAGTTTGGTTGACCTTGTAGACTGCACTGTTGGTTAGGTATGCTAACCGGCTGGCTTTGATGCTATTGCGGAGAAAAACCTCTATTGTTACCAAAATGTGTTTGCTGTTGCTGAAAATTTTGACGATTGCTGAAAATGCAATACATACAGATGATTAAAAAATTTTCTCTGATATTAAAATTACGTAGGTAGTTGTCATTTCTGGAGTGTCTAATGAAAAAGTGTCACTTTCGGTATAACTTGTCTTATCGGGTTTTCTTTACTCACTTTTCTTAATACTAGGTAGAGCAATAATTAAAGAGCTGTTTTGATAGATATGGCTCTGAGCACTATGGGACTCAACTGCTGAGGTCATTAGTCCCCTAGAACTTAGAACTAGTTAAACCTAACTAACCTAAGGACATCACAAACATCCATGCCCGAGGCAGGATTCGAACCTGCGACCGTAGCGGTCTTGCGGTTCCAGACTGCAGCGCCTTTAACCGCACGGCCACTTCGGCCGGCTTTGATAGATATAGAGGACAGTAGAAGAGAAGGCAGCAGTGCAGAAAACTAGAGATGAAACAGCACTACTACAGCTCGGGGCCCTATGCACGCTACGGCACATACTCATTAAAGCGTAATGAATCCCCTGAGGTCCATTATGCGCTGCAAATACATTTTAGCTTTTGCGTTACAGGCAATGCCGGTGAAAATTCAAAAATAAATTGCTGTATCCATGCTAATCGTAGTTTCTGCATTACACGAAATGTTGGTAAAAGTTCAAGAGCAAATTGTCGTATCCAGTTCAATGCGTGTACCTGTGTTCTGTCATTATTAAATACTTTAAATTTTCTTACGGATAAAAATTGCTCGTAACCAACGTTATCGTCTCTGAATTTGTGAACACGTTCAGGTTTGTGTGAGAATCTGTTTGTCTGTGTCATTTCGGATTTCAAGTTGCGTAGTTTTTCAGATTTTAAGTCGTGTAGTCTCTGTAAATTGCTTAAGTTACACTGGCTGTGAGAGTGTGACAAACGTTCAGAATGTGCCGCACGCTGTGACGCTTTAGCAACTGAAACATTTTTCATTTCTGTTACTTTAATACGTTCGTCAATTTGGCTGATCTGTTGTTCAAATTTCTTATCGTTTTCCGTATTCAGCGTGTGTGACAGTTCTGGTGACTTTAAATTAAACTCGTCGTGTACCTGTGCTCTGTCATTTTCGAATACTTTAGATTTTCTTACGGTTAAGAATTGCTCGTGATCAACGTTATCGTCTCTGAACGTGTGAACAGGTTCAGGATTGCATAAGAATTTATTTGTCTCTGTCACTTCGTATTCTAAGTCACGTAGTTTCTGTAAATTGCCTAAATGACACTGGCTATGTGAATGCGACAAACGTTCGGAATGTGGCGTATTCTGTGACGTATAAGTGACTGGAACATTTTTCATTTCTGTCACTTTAATACGTTCGTCAATTTGGTTGTTCTGTTGTTCACATTTATTATCGACTTCCGTATTCAGAGTGTACGAAACTTCTGGTGACTTTAAATTAAACTCGTCCCGTAACTGTGTTGCGTTTTTAGGACATTGTTCAGCGATTGCACTAATTTCGTCTCTGTGTGATTCTGTTGTGGCTGCATGTCTATTACCTAATTCTTGTGCAACAGTTCCAACTTCTTCATTACTGTTATTAGCACAAGCCATAGTATCCTCACGTAATTGTTCTTTCGTGTCATGACGTTGCGCGGTAACACCTGTAATCTGTTCACTAACTTGTTTGTTCTGTTCGTTAAGGTTGTCGTGTTTTTCGTTCGTCAGTTTGAAACTTTCATTAATTGTTTCGCTAAGTTGTTTGAAATAGTTGTCGAAATTTTCATTGATTTGTAGTATTAGTGCTATAATTTGATCCACAGTAACATTATCTACTCTATTCTCTGTGCTGTTTGATGGCGTAACTGCAATTGTCACGTTTTGTGTATCCATTTGGATATTATGTGATTCTTGTAAATGTTTGCCAATCGGATGAGCACTGTTAGTCACTATATCGGAATTAAATAACTCTGTCGTACTCTGATTACACTGTTCGTTATCATTAGACAAATTTGTCTGTTCGTCACGTAAATCCTGCAAACCGGGTGTGTTAAGCTGGGCAGCGCTCATTGCAATAGAACGCCCCGCGTCATTAATTGTCGTCAAATTAACAGAGGACGCAATTGAATTCGTCTGTTCATCACTAGGATCAAAATCATTATTAGTGGTTGGAACGCACTGATTGTCAGTAAACGGAGGATTGTCATCATTACACTGTGTATCACTAGTACTATCGTTCAAGTCGTTTAAGTCGACTATTTCACTCATTATACCTCGCGACATACTATTAACAGTTTTTCGCGGCATTTTTACACAAATCACAATTATTCACAAATGAAATAAGCACAATGCAAAATCCAACAAACACAAATACAACAAAGAGCAACGAATTGCCGATGATATGTGAGAGAAAGTGACAAATTAGTAAAAGCGTTGCGCCAAATGCTAATTATAATAAGTAAATAAGAGCAGATATCTGACTACTTATCAGAAGGTTCACAAAGAAATACGATCCTGGTCCGGATGTCGCCAAGTGTAACCTCCCCACAAAAATTTTTATATGTCAATAATAGTGAAATTGTAACCTCCCAGCAAGAATATGAAAGTCAATGTTAAGTGAAATGTTGTCTTCCCACAAAACTGAATAATAAAAATGAGCCAAGCGTAACCTCCTTGCAAAATTAAAGAATAATAATGGCCCAAATGTAAAGTCCCCACAAAATTAACGTTAAGATGATTGCTCATTAAACCCAAAATAATGTTAGTTAAATACTGAACCAAGAACTGTATGTAACATCTTAACGCAAATAATTAAACCTGATAAATTTTATAAGGGCAGCTGCGCTGACCTTCGGCCCTGTGAAATAATTAAACCTGATAAATTCTTACCTCAGTAACACTGCATCTATATCTGCTCTTATTTTTCCGCACAGCTCCGTGCAATGCTGGCGTATATTTAATTTTAATTCTTGGAGGGAATGCATAGGAAATATTATTTAACTTGAAATGAATGGTTTTTCTTCAAAAGAGTGGAAAAATTCTTTAAATTGAAATGATTACTTTTCTTTAAAAGATTTACTTTATAAAAAAATTATTATTGGGGCATTTCTTGAACAAATTAATTACAATTACCATACATTATTAGCTGAGCGCAATGCTGCTTCATTACCTTCTACAATAATATACATATCGTCCACCATATTCCTGACCAGACTCGTGGGCAGAGCACACTGCGGACGCATGCCGACTCGCCACACACAACTGTACCAGACTGCTACTACTCTCCAACTGTCGACTCGCGCGGTCAAGCGCAGACTAGCAACGATAAATAACTCTCTGGTCAGAGATTCTGTCATGTCTCGCCATCGTTGGTAATGATTACATATGAAACGTACGCGTTTCACTGTTTCACTTTCCCCACAATATTATCTATGTGGTCTTTCCTAATTAAGTTGTTCTTAATTGTAATTCCTAGGTATTTAGTCGAACTGACAGCTCTTAGATTTGTGCGATTTTTCGTATACCCAAAATTTATCGGATTTCTTATAGTACCCATGCGGATGACCTCTCACTTTTCTTTGTTTAGTGCCAATTGCCACTTTTCACACCACACAGAAATTCTCTCTACATCATTTTGTAATTGAAATCTTTCGACCAACTTTGTTGTATGGGAGCGAAAGGTGGGTGGATTCAGGTTACCTTATCAATAAGGTTGAGGTTACGGATATGAAAGTAGCTAGGATGATTGCAGGTACTAGTAGATGGGAACAATGGCAGGAGGGTGTCCACAATGAGTAAATCAAAGAAAAACTGGGAATGAACTCTATAGATGTAGCAGTCAGGGCGAACAGGCGTAGATGGTGGGGTTATGTTACACACATGGAAGAAGCAAGGTTACCCAAGAGACTCATGGGTTCAGCAGTAGAGGGTAGGAGGAGTCGGGGTAGACCAAGGAGAAGGTACCTGGATTCGGTTAAGAATGATTTTGAAGTAATAGGCTTAACATCAGAAGAGGCACCAATGTTAGCACCGAATAGGGGATCATGGAGGAATTTTATAAGGGGGACTATGGTCCAGACTGAACGCTGAAAGGCATAATCATAGATGATGATGATGTTGATGATGATGATGATGATGATGATGACCGATCGTCTGATGATTTTACTAGACGGTGTCCGCCCCCGGTAGCTGAGTGGTCAGCGCGACGGACTGTCAATACAAAGGGCCAGGGTTCGATTCCCGGCTGAGTAGGAGATTTTCTCCGCTCAAGGACTGGGTGTTGTGTTGTCCTAATCATCATCATTTCATCCCCATCGACGCGCAAGTCGCCGAAGTGGCGTCAAATCGAACGACATGCACTAGGCGAGCGGTCTACCCGACGGGAGGCCCTCGTCACTCGCATATATATACTAGACAGTAAATTATAGCATTATCTACAAACAATGTAAGGGGGCTGCCCAGACTATCATCTATATCATTTATGTAAATCAGGAACAGCAGAGGGCCTACGACACTACCTTGCGGAACGCCTGACATCACTTCTGTTCTACTCGATGATTTACCGTCTATGACTACGAACTGTGCCCTCTCTAAGAGGAAATCACGAATCCAGTCACACAACTGAGACGATACTCCATATGCACGCAATTTGATTAATAGTCGCTTGTGTGAAACGGTATCAAAAGCCTTCTGGATATCTAGGAATATGGAATCGATCTGAGATTTATCGTCTTTATATGATTTATCTGATGTGGCACTAGGATGCAGCCGAGCCTGCTTTTTGTCATGGGAATTGCTGGAGAGAATAGGTCCGTGTGGCCCACAGCCTCTTCGCCGCCTCCTTGCAGACGGCAGGAGCATTGCCGTCTGTCTGACACAAAACGGTTCCCTGTGTGATGGGCATCTTCGAAGCACTGATTTGCTCTTGGCTGCTGACACCACAGGTGTTCAGCCTTGCACTACATTGTTACCCTTGTCCAACAAGCTGCGCGGTTGGATCAAGGGATTTCTAGCAGTGACAACTCAATACAATCTTCGTAGCATAGTGGAAACAGCAAAAATTAATTCGGACATACGTCATGCAATGTTACAGGGCCGTTACTGTTCCAAATATTTATAGATGATGTGGATGATAAAGTTGGAAATCCTGTGGAGATGTTCACCACTGTGAAAGGAATGGTAGAGGGCGGTTAGTCTGTTACCATAAGCTATGGTCTTTCTGCTTCAGTTGCGTACAGTGTGAGGGAAGTATGACGGATTAAATGCCAGTGTGACTCCTGAAGGTAATGTAATTTTGTCTTCACCAACCTGACAAGTGTGAGATGTAATGGTTGAAGAATATCTCTAGATTATTCGCTAACTACTGATTCTTGAAATTTAGTAAGTAGGTCCGTGCAAAGTAACTTGCACCTGTCTTCAACAGTCTGCCAATTCAAGTTATTCAACATTTCTGATGATGCCCTGTCATGAGTCAAACAACTCTGTGACCACTTGTGGGCCTTTCCTTATGTAGGAGACAGTGTTGTACTTTCGCACACTCGTCAGACTTTCACCTCTGCCCAGCTCTGTAACACACTGACAGAAAAAAGTCGCAATATTAAAAATAGTGAATGTACAGTAATGAAATTAATCCCCCCATGAACCATGGACCTTGCCGTTGATGGGGAGGCTTGTGTGCCTCAGCGATACAGATGGCCGTACCGTAGGTGCAACCACAACGGAGGGGTATCTGTTGAGAGACCAGACAAACATGTGGTTCCTGAAGAGGGGAATCAGCCTTCTCAGTAGTTGCAGGGGCAACAGTCTGGATGATTGACTAATCTGGCCCTGTAACATTAACCAAAACGGCCTTGCTGTGCTGGTATTGCGAACGGCTGAAAGCAAGGGGAAACTACAGGCGTAATATTTCCCGAGGGCATGCAGCTTTACAGTATCATTAAAAGATGATGGTGTCCTCTTGGGTAAAATATTCCGGAGGTAAAATAGTCCCCCATTAGGATCTCCGGGTGGGGACTACTCAAGAGGACGTCGTTATCAGGAGAAAGAAAACTGGCGTTCTACGGATCGGAGAGTGGAATGTCAGATCCCTTAATCGGGCAGGTAGATTAGAAAATTTAAAAAGGGAAATGGATAGGTTAAAGTTAGATATAGTGGGAACTAGTGAAGTTCGGTGGCAGCAGGAACAAGACTTTTGGTCAGGTGATTACAGGGATATAAATACAAAATCAAATAGGGGTAATGCTGGAGTAGGTTTAATAATGAATAAAAAAATAGGAGTGCGGGTTAGCTACTACAAACAGCATAGTGAACGCTATATTGTGGCCAAGATAGACACAAAGCCCATGCCTACTACAGTAGTACAAGTTTATATGCCAACTAGCTCTGCAGATGATGAAGAAATTGATGAAATGTATGACGAGATAAAAGAAATTATTCAGGTAGTGAAGGGAGACGAAAATTTAATAGTCATGGGTGACTGGAATTCGTCAGTAGGAAAAGAGAGAGAAGGAAACATAGTAGGTGAATATGGATTGGAGGGAAGAAATGAAAGAGGAAGCCGTCTGGTAGAATTTAGCACAGAGCATAACTTAATCATAGCTAACACTTGGTTCAAGAATCATAAAAGAAGTTTGTATACCTGGAAGAATCCTGGAGATACTAAAAGGTATCAGATAGATTATATAATGGTAAGACAGAGATTTAGGAACCAGGTTTTAAATTGTAAGACATTTCCAGGGGCAGATGTGGATTCTGACCACAATCTATTGGTTATGAACTGCAGATTGAAACTGAAGAAACTGCAAAAAGGTGGGAATTTAAGGAGATGGGACCTGGATAAACTGAAAGAACCAGAGGTTGTAGAGAGTTTCAGGGAGAGCATAAGGGAACAATTGACAGGAATGGGGGAAAGAAATACAGTAGAAGAAGAATGGGTAGCTCTGAGGGATGAAGTAGTGAAGGCAGCAGACGATCAAGTAGGTAAAACGACGAGGGCTAATAGAAATCCTTGGGTAACAGAGGAATTATTGAATTTAATTGATGAAAGGAGAAAATATAAAAATGCAGTAAATGAAGCAGGCAAAAAGGAATACAAACGTCTCAAAAATGAGATCGACAGGAAGTGCAAAATGGCTAAGCAGGGATGGCTAGAGGACAAATGTAAGGATGTAGAGGCTTGTCTCACTAGGGGTAAGATAGATACTGCTTACAGGAAAATTAAAGAGACCTTTGGAGAGAAGAGAACCACTTGTATGAATATCAAGAGCTCAGATGGCAACCCAGTTCTAAGCAAAGAAGGGAAGGCAGAAAGGTGGAAGGAGTATATAGAGGGTTTATACAAGGGCGATGTATTTGAGGACAATGTTATGGAAGTGGAAGAGGATGTAGATGAAGACGAAATGGGAGATACTGCGTGAAGAGTTTGACAGAGCACTGAAAGACCTGAGTCGAAACAAGGCCCCGGGAGTAGACAACATTCCATTAGAACTACTGATGGCCTTGGGAGAGCCAGTCATGACAAAATTCTACCATCTGGTGAGCAAGATGTATGAGACAGGCGAAATACCCTCAGACTTCAAGAAGAATATAATAATTCCAATCCCAAAGAAAGCAGGTGTTGACAGATGTGAAAATTACCGAACTATCAGTTTAATAAGTCACAGCTGCAAAATACTAACGCGAATTCTTTACAGACGAATGGAAAAACTGGTAGAAGCCGACCTCGGGGAAGATCAGTTTGGATTCCGTAGAAATGTTGGAACACGTGAGGCAATACTAACCTTACGACTTATCTTAGAAGGAAGATTAAGAAAAGGCAAACCTACGTTTCTAGCATTTGTAGACTTATAGAAAGCTTTTGACAATGTTAACTGGAATACTGTCTTTCAAATTCTGAAGGTGGCAGGGATAAAATACAGGGAGCGAAAGGCTATTTACAATTTGTACAGAATGCAGATGGCAGTTATAAGAGTCGTGGGGCATGAAAGGGAAGCAGTGGTTGGGAAAGGACTGAGACAGGGTTGTAGCCTCTCCCCGATGTTATTCAATCTGTATATTGAGCAAGCAGTAAAGGAAACAAAAGAAAAATTCGGAGTAGGTATTAAAATTCATGGAGAAGAAGTAAAAACTTTGAGGTTCGCCGGTAACATTGTAATTCGGTCAGAGACAGCAAAGGACTTGGAAGAGCAGTTGAACGGAATGGACAGTGTCTTGAAAGGAGGATATAAGATGAACATCAACAAAAGCAAAACGAGGATAATGGAATGTAGTCAAATTAAATCGGGTGATGCCGAGGGAAATAGATTAGGAAATGAGACACTTAAAGCAGTAAAGGAGTTTTGCTATTTAGGGAGTAAAATAACTGATGATGGTCGAAGTAGAGAGGATATAAAATGTAGACTGGCAATGGCAAGGAAATCGTTTCTGAAGAAGAGAAATTTGTTAACATCGAGTATAGATTTAAGTGTCAGGAAGTCGTTTCTGAAAGTATTTGTATGGAGTGTAGCCATGTATGGAAGTGAAACATGGACGATAACTAGTTTCGAAATGTGGTGCTACAGAAGAATGCTGAAGATAAGGTGGGTAGATCACGTAACTAATGAGGAGGTATTGAATAGGATTGGGGAGAAGAGAAGGGCACAACTTGAGTAGAAGAAGGGATTCAGAAGGATGTAGGTTGCAGTAGGTACTGGGAGATGAAGAAGCTTGCACAGGATAGAGTAGCATGGAGAGCTGCATCAAACCAGTCTCAGGACTGAAGACCACAACAACAACAACAATGAAATTAAAGGAATACATTTATCTAGATAACCTATTTCATTGATCAACACTACAAGATCACAGGTTAAAGTAAATGTGAGATAAACTACTGAAAATGTGACATGCTGGGCCGGCCGGTGTGGCCTGGCGGTTCTAGGCGCTTCAGTCTGGAACCGTGCGACCGCTACGGTCGCACGTTCGAATCCTGCCTCGGGTATGGATGTGTGTGATGTCCTTGGTTAGTTAGGTTTAAATAGTTCTAAGTTCTAGGGGACTGATGACCTCAGATGTTAAGTGCCATAGTGCTCAGAGCTATTTGTGACATGCTAGTACTTTAATAACCGGTGTAACTCCCGGAACGTTGAATGCAAGCATGCAAACGTGCATGAGCTGTGTTGTGGAGATGCTGGAAGACATATCTGCTGCACTTGATCGGTCAACACATGGCGGTTAATGTTAGTAGTGCGTGAGTCTACAGTTGTCATCTGATGATGTTTCATACATACTCGATTGGAGACAGATCTGGTGATACAGCAGACTAACGCAGCATGTCGACTCTCCGTAAAGCGAGTGGGGTTACAACAGCAGTACGCGGGCGAGCGTTATCCCGTTGGAACACACCCCCTGGAATGCTGTTCATGAACTGTAGCACAGCAGGTCGAATAACCAGACTGGCGTAAAGACTTGCAGTCAGATTCCACGGGATATCCACGAGAGTGCTCCTACTGTTATATGAAACCGCTTCCCAGAGCATAACTCCAGGTATCAGTCCAGTGTGTCTAGCACGCAGACAGGTTGGGTGCTGGCCCTCGACTGGCCTCCTAGCCACCATACGGCCATCACTAGCACCGAGGCAGAAAAAGTTTTCATCATAAAACACAACCGATCTCCACCCTGCCCTCGAATGAGCTCTCGCTTCACACCGCAAATGGCGGTGGTGTGTGAAGTGCACGCTACAGGGCGTCTGGCTCGGAGCTGACTTTGAAGTAACCAGTTTATAACATTTCGTTGTGACAATGTGATGGCAACTGCTGCTCATATTGCTGTTGCAGATGCCATACGACGCACCAGAGTCCAGTCTTCTCGCGACCGTACAATCTCATGACCACCACAATCTATCGAAGTCGCTACATTCCTGCTAAAATCTTTCTGCAGTATCGCAGAAGAAACATCTATTTTTTCGTAGCCCTATTACACGACCTCGTTCAAACTCATTGAGGTAGTGATAATGGAGTCTTTTCACCTTAAAGACATTTTGACTAACATCAATTCACGACGTCCAGTCTCAGAAGTGTGTGACGCTCACGACTGTAACAGCGTATATTTAAAGCAAACCTGATTTGCATCCTTATAGTGCAGGTGCTGGCGTGAAATTTGAATACGACTAGACATCATCGTTCAGATATAGAAACACGCCTACCATCTTCCGTATATGTCACACAACTTCTCCTTGGTGTTGCGATTTTTTGCCGTCAGTGTAGAAGTTTAACATATTTTCCTTTTTAATTTATAACTGATGGCATTCACTTTTCTTGTAGCTCGGTTTTTCATGAGTTACAAAAATTACTCTAGAAAACTAAGCTTTTCTCAGAACGTTAAAATACTTTCTCTGTTACGGCATTGTCATGTACCTACAAACAAGTGTTCTATTCAAATTTGAAAGCGTTGAAATGGAGGAAATCTTGTCTACATCTACATATATACTCCGCTAGCCACCAAGCGGTGAGTGGCGGAGGGCACAGTTCGCGCCAAAGTCATTCCCCCCCTCCCCCCCCCCTCCTTTGTTCCACTCGCGGATCGCGCGAGGGAAAAACGACTGTCTGAACGCCTCAGTATGAGCTATAATTTCATTTATCTTTGAATGGTGATCATTACGCGATTTGAAAGTTGGTGGTAATAATATATGCTCTACATTCTCGGCGAAGATTAGATTTCAGAATTTAGTGAGCAGCCCCTTCCGTTTAGCGCGTTGTCTATCTGCAAGTGTGTCCCAATACTGTATTTAATCGTCTATTACATTATTACGCTACTGTGTACCAATAAACACCTAAGTGAAATCAATTTAAGCAGAAATATTATCAAAAATCAGTTACAAGTTAAATACGTTTTGAAATTGAAGCTATTGGAAAGTAACGTAAATTTACAAGTCAGACAGATCGTCTGCGCTAAGCACATGCATTGCCAACTCATGAAACGAAAACTAATTTTTATGGAACGATAACGGTAGCCATTCGTGTATCGTTACTCTGTGTGCTAATAGACTTTTTGCACTCGCAGGAGAAGTTCAAGCGGGAGTTTCGGCAGCGCTTCCCTTGGCGGTCCCGCGGCTGGTCATCTTCTCCAGTGACCGAGTCTCTGGAGCTGGATCGCTCGTACGGGGGTCCAGCGACCGGCCGCTGCTCACTGCGCAGCTCCGGCTACGACTGGAGGCGTTCCTACTCGGCCACTCCCGCCGAGCGACGCAGCGTCCACCGCGGCAACACCGCCAACTTGGCCAAAGGTAACCCGGAGCCTCGCAGGGTGGATGGGGAGAGAGGTGGGGTGGAAGACAATTAATGAAGGGTCAAAAAGGGACTTCGATTAGACTAACCTCTATTATCATTATTTCATTACATTCTAAGATTTATTAGATCAACTTCATGTGCTATTTGACATACACTGTTGGTTTAAGACCTCTTTTATTTCCCACCCATTACAGTCTTCAGTTTATGCATCCATGTTGCTCTCGCATGTTGTCCATTGCAGTATGGCTATTTCAATTCAGCAAAGACCTTCTTTCTTCCTTTTACCATCTATTTGTCTTCTACACGAGTAGGGGACAAAGGCAGGTACTGGTGCTATTCGAAGTCTACGGCACTGTCACAAAGGTCAAGATTGAAGTCACCCACTCCCCTCTCTCTTCCCCTATTACCTCCCCCTTTCCACTTTCTTTCTTTCTTTTGCTAACGCCTTTATCCTGCATTGTGCACAGGGTCGGCAGGGTTAAGTACGGATTTGACATGGTTAAGTGGAAGGGGTGGCCGGATGCCCTTCCTGCCGCCATCCCATACCCCCCCCCCCCCCCCTAGGACGGAATTAGTGTACCCCAGCTGTCTGTGTCTAGTATAAATCGTGAAATAGTGTCAATGTGTTTCAAATGTCTACGAGTCGTGTAACTGAGGCGGGACGTGGGAACCAGCCCGGTATTCATCTAGTAGGATGTGGAAAACCGCCTAAAAACCACATCCAGGCTGGCCAGCACACCGGCCGTCGTCGTTAATCCGCCGGGCGGACTCGATCGGGGGCCGGCGCGCCTACCCGAGTCCAGGAAGCAGCACATTAGTGGTCTCGGCTATCCTGGCGGGTTACCTCTCCCTTTCCACTCTCTCCTCCAATTCAAGATGAAGGATCTAACACACTTGCATGTCCCGCTCCACTTCATGACTATTAAGTCATAATTATGTATTCCACTCCAGTTTGTTTCCTGGTCTCTTTGTCTTCCTGTTTAACCTGGCAACTGCTATCGTACATCCCTTTATTGCTCACAGTAATTCTAAGTTATTATTTTTTTCTCATTTAAAATCACTTTTGCAGCGCTTCAGACAGTTTCTAGTAAATTACAGATGCGCACGCACACTGATACTGTATGGTTATAATTAAAGTGCAATTACAAAGGTCCAATGTGGGCTCTAATTACCATATGGCAGAAAAATTTTGTACATACACTAATGCATTAATGCAGAACCGATTTATGCTGGAAAAAGCATTCCAGTTGTGCCCAGCAGGTGCAAATCTGGCACTGTACACTGTTTCTGTGACAGTATAACATCCATGCTGTCATTTTGATAAACCACAACATGAGTGAACAGCATGGCTACCGAGAAGAAAGACAATGCACTGTTAATGAAACTGTTTATGTGAATGGCAGCAGTTACAGATGAGCTTGGTGTTGCACCTGAAAGAGGGCGGCATCCAATTCCAGTGGAATTTATTTTTTGTTTTATTTGGGGAAGGGGACTAAACAGCGATGTCAGCAGTCCCATTGTACTAGGCAAGGATGGGGAGGAAATCAGCTGTGCCCTTTCAAAGAAACCATCCCAGCATTTGCCTGAAGCGATTTAGGGAAATCACGGAAAACCTAAATCAGGAGACCAGGCGCGGGTTTGAACCGTCGTCCACCCAAATGTGAGTCCAGTGTGCTAACCACTAATTGACTGGGTTGCTATACCTGTAAACGACCATGCAAAATGTGCCCCAGGTAGTGTTAGTGCTCATGCAGTGTGACGAGAATTGTCTATCCCAGGATCAACAGCACAGAAAATTCTGTGGTCTATTTTGCACTGGTACTAGTACAAGATCCAGACGGCACAGCAGCTGAAACTTCATAATCTGCAGCAATGTTCTGAATTTGCTCCTTGGTTTCTGGTATGTATCGAAGTTGAGGACATGTGGGCAGGCCGCATTCTGTGGAGTGAGGAGGCACATTTCACACTGTAGCATGCAGTGAATACACGGAACTGCCGAATTTGGGGTACTGTTCAATTGCATGTTGTGCATGAAGAGCCACTGCACTCGCCGCATGTGGCTGTGTGGTGTGGATTGACAAGTACCTTTAATTTCAGTCCATTCTTCTTTGAAGAGAATACACCCAGGGGACCTTTCAGATGTATTGTGATGTTTGTACGTTAACGAGCCTTCCTTGTACAGCATGTGATTTCTTCTTTGGAAGAGTGCAATTTTGTGGAAACCACAGTTTTAATGCAAGATGGGGTAACACTTCGTGTCGCTCACTCAGTGAAAGAACTGCTTAATGCAGCCTCCCTCGAATGTGTTATCTCGAGAGGTTTTACAAATGTGTGACCTGCAATATCACGTGATCTAAATCCATATAACTTTTGACTCTGGGGGTATCTAAAAGAACGCATTTACCAGGGACTATTTCAGTCTCTGATTTGAGGGACAGTGTACGGCAACACTGCTGCAAGCAACTGTTAATCACATCGTTTCACAGATGCAGCATGTTGTAAATGTTTCCAGTGCTCAGTAAATTTTGTAAGTGTCAATTAATAATGAAATCGATGTCATGCCTTTATCACTTGTTTGACCTCTTCTGCCCACATCCCATTCCTAATCCATTATATATGGGAACATTTATATACATTTTTCTTGTAGTCTCATCGCCAGAGTTGCTCCTTGGGGCAAAAATTGAAACAAATTTTTTTCACAGCGTAAATCAATTCCACGCTAACACATTAGGATAATTACCAAGATTCGTTGAAGCACAATAATTAAAGCCCACATTGGATCTCCGAGAGTAGCTGCTTTTTAATTATAATCACTTGATACCTTCATTTTGAAATTACTTACAAGTTTCAAAGGTGTTTCAGATCACTTTTACACTTCTATTACTTTTCCTGTCCACTCAGTCACACTAGTCTCTTGGTTTGTAAAATGAGCTAGTAAATGCTTGAGTTCTAAGACCATTTTCAGTCACTGAAGGAATATTTAAAACAAGTCAAATTCGAGACGACGTACCATTGTTTGAGGCCTGCTAGTGGATAATACACTACAAATAGATTTTCATGAAATAAAACTGTCAATATTTTTGTTAAAGATTGTTGACGGTTATCCATTACACTCGGAAGCAGCGTTAAGAATACAGATTCCACTCATGACGACTAGCAGATGTGAAAGTATATTTTCAACCATGGTAGCACTAACGGGCGTATAAGGCTGCGTTCGGATAATTCCTACATGGTCCGTCATTTTTGTTCTTTTTTTCCCTTATAGCATATGAAAGAGGAGAGACAGAGCTGGAGTTCATATCCAAACGCAAAAACTAAGAAAGCTAGACAAGTGATTGCGCTTAAAGCGTTACCGTGTCAGTTCATATTCATCATACGTCGTATACAAAGGAAAAATGCGAGTTGGAACTGATCCTCTTTTACCACCAGGCAATAAAAGAAGTGTTCAGAAGCATACAGAAAATCTGTATCAATACACACAAGACGCGATTCGGCGTCGCATGTACAGAAGGATACGTCTCTTACCACATCACATGAAACCGAACTTTTTGTGGGCAGTTCTTACTGTCGTGCCCTAACACAGAATAGAGTCTCTAACTACCGTTCGGTTAGGAGCAAATTCAGTAAGACTAGCTTCTAGTGAAGGCAGGTTGATTGCGTGCATCAGGGCCAAAAACTGTCACTGGGCACCTATGACAGGCGCGAATTTTGGCACTTTATAGAATATCGCAGCAGGGGACTTAGGGATACTCAGAGATCTGAGTAACGCCATATTTTTATCAAACTAAACACTACATTGAAGGCTACTTCTAAACGTTACAAAAAGCAAAGGATGCAACTGGTTGCACATCAGCGTCTGCGTCCGTCGGGCGAGAACTAACAGAAATAGCAATCACTAGCGGCACTATAAAGTACAAACTTTGAGAGCAGTACTCCAAGTGAGAAAAACTGACTTGTTGGAGCTTATCCAAGGCTGACAGCGCGCGACATGGAGGTTGCACCCCATCGATCTGCCTGACAACTCTCTTTAATTCAAAAGCATGGATTTTTAAAGGGTTTTGGCAGTGCACTACTTCTCCCTTTCTGTAGTCGGCCCACCAGCCCACCACCACTTTACAGGCTTCAGCCAGTCTGACGAGCAACTCTGCACCTTCAGGGCGCCTCTGGCCAACTACATTGAGATTCCTCCCCTGGTCCTATTCCGTTAGGTAGACATGTTTCTGGCCTTTACATTAGCAACCTCCAAGTTTCGCAGCAACAGCGTACAGCTAAAAGGTAAACGTCACTGTCTTTCCTATTATGGCTAGTAATAACAATGTTTTACCTCACTTGGGCCCGCTCTGAGGCCTCTCGTGAGTGGAGAGTGCTGTTGTAACACTCTAACCTGTGTAAACCCACTGACGTTGTGGTTCACAGGGAAAAGAACCAAGCTTGCTGCCTCTGCTAAGCTATGCCTTTTTGTGACCATCTTCTACTGTGACTCCTTACAGCAGCGTCTAGGCAATAGATGGAGTTACCAGTTAATTCTGTGAAGTGAAAGACCAAGCTTTCTGCTCTGCTAAGCTATGCCTTTTTGTTACCATCTTCTACTGTGACTCCTTACAGCAGCGTCTAGTCAATAGATGGAGTTACCAGTTAATTCCGTGAAGTGAAAGACCAAGCTTGCTGCCCTGCTAAGCTATGCCTTTTTGTGACCATCTTCTACTGTGACTCCTTACAGCAGCGTCTAGGCAATAGATGGAGTTACCAGTTAATTCTGTGAAGTGAAAGTTCTGCCCTGGGACAGCTGCCTAGTGTCCGCAACTCGCAGAGCTCTAGCGTTACTGTTTATCTCCGGTAACCTAAACGCTGACGTTTTCCCTACTCTCTGCACTGTGTCTCTGATTTCCCATCTTGACCTCTCCTAGTTGGCGTTCAACAACCTTACGCTTGACGATGTGCAAGTCAATATATCGACAATATATGACATTGCGATACGTTCTCAGAGGTCTCGGTTTCAAACACAAAATTATTTTTGGCCCTAATATGTTGATAAGTGATGTAGCTCCATAGTGATTACGAGAAGTGAAAGATATTAATTTCCAGAATACAGTTTGGATCGCCCAACTATCGGTAAATGCTGACTATATTGTTACAGAAGGTTATATTGGTTGGAAGTGGAGCATAGGTGCTTCCATTGTTCTTTACCATGCTGGTACATCCCTTGGTTTCATTCCCAGCAGTCAACTGATTGTCGTATCAGAGAAACTGTCTTGATTACAACGAAGGAATCAATAACGTGTTATTTTGAAATTGATTCGAATTTTTTTTTGTCTCCCAAGGTGAGAAAAACCATAAGTAATTATTCTCGATAACGCCCCATAACACTCTGTTACAAAAAAGAAGGTTACGATCCTGTCCTCTAGAAAGCAGGGTTTTGTGACAAGAAATAGTTACTGGTATGACAAACTGAATAAAACTCCCTCGAATATTTGCACATTGTGAGAATGTGGTTACATTAGAAACAGAATGAAAGGTAATCGCTACAGACCACGTCGTCAGCCTGCTTCTTTCAAGCAGCTGCCGACACAGTGGCTTGCGTTCCCAAGGAGGGCGCCGCCAACATTGCTCTCGGAAACACATACGTAAAAGAACGTCTTAAGTGAACCGCTGCACCCGTGTATCCCAGAGCAGTGCAGCAGCTTAACAGCCAGTGTGGCTACGCTGTAGAGTAACTTGACAACCGGAAAATAACGAGCAGTTTTAATCGGACTGTGGATGGAAATGAGTTAGAACGATAAATAGTTTAGACAAGAAGAGAATAGAAGCTTTCCAAATGTGGTGCTACAAAAGAATTCTGAAGATTAGATGGGTAGATCACAAAACTAATGAGGTATTGAATAGAATTGGGGAGAAGAGGAGTTTGTGGCACAACTTGACAAGAAGGAGGGACTGGTTGGTAGGACATGTTCTGAGGCATCAAGGGATCACCAGTTTAGTATTGGAGAGCAGCGTGGAGGGTAAAAATCGCAGAGGGAGACCAAGAGATGAATACACTAAACAGATTCAGAAGGATGTCGGTTGCAATAGGTACTGGAAGATGAAGAACCTTGCACAGGATAGAGTAGCATGGAATGCTGTATCAAACCAGTCTCTGGACTGAAGACCTCAACAACAGCAAGACTTTATGCCCTCGTATCGGCAAATCCCATGTTTACTATTCTTGCCAGCTGCACGGTGAAATTACACTGCAGCGTTGCACATTCATCCATCGACCGCAAGAATTCACAATTTTGCATTTTTCGTCAATACCAATTTGAATAACTCCTTCGTGGCGCGTCTTTTTATTTTAATAGTCTATGTAAGATAGTAGGTACTATGCTGAATGGTAGTATATGCTATTAGATACCCTAGCTACCTACTAATGTTGTAGTTCCAGATCGGATTCCTGATGGCAGAAAAGTCTGTGCCTTCTAAGCTAATGAATCCAAATGAACTGTTTGATAAGAAAAAGCATTAAAGTTGTTGAAATGACATCAAATCGGAAGGGTTACAATCGAATTGGAGACAACGAACATTTATTTAATTTTAACGAAGGTAGCGCATTTAGTGCGTATATGACTACCAAATGAAATCAAGGCCTTTCGAATATATCACGAAAAACAAAGTAAAAAGTAGTAGCGAACTCAGAAAACGCATTATCCATATTAGAGAAAAATCTAAATAGTAACAGATGTTTATTTCGTTTCGTTTCGTTCCTATGATAACTCAAGGGAAGAGAAACACACTGCTTTATTCAATGGAAAATACATTTGTCCCTGAACATAGTTTAAGCTGAGATTTTTCCTATGTCCCTCTTTTATCAAATAGGGCGCTTTGTTCATACTAACTTAAAGTCAAAGCAGTTTCTCACGTGTCTCACGTCAGATCAATCGAAAAAGTGGTTGTTCGAAATAGTCTGACTGCCACGCCTCAAGATAGGAGTTCTAGCACTAACAACAGGTTGCGATCTACGCGCTATGACAATGCTGCACTAATCACTTTCTCCCGAAATGCTTTACGAGAATTTCCTTACTTGTCTCGAGACTCTCTCGAGAGAGAAATTCCGATCCCTGGTTGGAACTAAATGTAAATGTACGGAAGAGTACAATCAAAAACTGGGAGTTACCTATGCGACCGCTCAAAACCCAGTCTAAAATTATTACACTATCATGCTCAGTGTTTTTTTCTGTAAGATGTTGGCTCAATGCTAAATATTCCTAGAGCTGTATTTCTTCTGAATTTTTTATTATATCTACATCTACATTTATACTCCGCAAGCCACCCAACGGTGTGTGGCGGAGGGCACTTTACGTGCCACTGTCATTGCCTCCCTTTCCTGTTCCAGTCGCGTAGGGTTCGCGGGAAGAACGACTGCCGGAAAGCCTCCGTGCGCGCTCGAATCTCTCTAATTTTACATTCGTGATCTCCTCGGGAGGTATAAGTAGGGGAAAGCAATATATTCGATACGTCATCCAGAAACGCACCCTCTCGAAACCTGGACAGCAAGCTACACCGCGATGCAGAGCACCTCTCTTGCAGAGTCTGCCACTTGAGTTTGCTAAACATCACCGTAACACTATCACGCTTACCAAATAACCCTGTGACGAAACGCGCCGCTCTCCTTTGGATCTTATCTCCTCTGTCAAGCCGACCTGGTACGGATCCCACACTGATGAGCAATACTCAAGTATAGGTCGAACGAGTGTTTTGTAAGCCACCTCCTTTGTTGATGGACTACATTTTCTAAGGACTCTCCTAATGAGTCTCAACCTGGCACCCGCCTTACCAACAATTAATTTTATATGATCATTCCACTTCAGATCATTCCGTACGCATACTCCCAGATATTTTACAGAAGTAAATGCTACCAGTGTTTTGTTCCGCTATCATATAATCATACAATAAAGGATCCTTCTATCTATGTATTCGCAATGCATTACATTTGTCTATGTTAAGGGTCAGTTGCCACTCCCTGCACCAAGTGCCTATCCGCGAAAAGCCGCACGGAACTTCCGACACTATCTACTAGGTCATTTATATATATTGTGAAAAGCAATGGTCCCATAACACTCCCCTGTGGCACGCCAGAGGTTACTTTAACGTCTGTAGACGTCTCTCCATTGAGAACAACATGCTGTGTTCTGTTTGCTAAAAACTTTTCAATCCAGCCACACAGCTGGTCTGATATTTCGTAGGCTCTTACTTTGTTTATCAGGCGACAGTGCGGAACTGTATCGAACGCCTTCCGGAAGTCAAGGAAAATAGCATGTACCTGCAAGTCCGCAGCTCGTGGTCGTGCGGTAGCGTTCTCGCTTCCCGCGCCCGGGTTCCCGGGTTCGATTCCCGGCGGGGTCAGGGATTTTCTCTGCCTCGTGATGACTGGGTGTTGTGTAATGACCTTAGGTTTAAGTAGTTCTAGGGGACTGATGACCATAGATGTTAAGTCCCATAGTGCTAAGAGCCTTTTGAGCCATCTACCTGGGAGCCTGTATCTAATATTTTCTGGGTCTCACGAACAAATAAAGCGAGTTAGGTCTCACACGATCGCTGCTTCCGGAATCCATGTTGATGCCTACAGAGTAGATTCTTTATGGCTTGTCCATGCTCTTTTTTTGGCTTTTAAAACCTCACAATTGTGTCTCGCTCTACTTTCCACGTCTTTTGTTACAGCCAATCAGAGTAACTTTTTATCAATCAAGATATCATTGTACCACTTACTAGTTTTATTTCAAATGGCTACTGCTCCATCTACTTGCATTATTTTGTACTAAAAGCAAGAGTTTTATAAACTCTGTGATTTCTTAGTTACTATTTCAGTCGTCTAGAACCTTCCTAGAACCTTTTAGTCTTGTGATTATCATTTAATTGAGTTAGCTGTGATTTAAGTTGAACAATGATAAGTCCACACATACATCTTGATATTTCAATGTTAACCTGTAATAATGAATTAACTCTTTCTTTTTACTTCTTATTAATACCTCATTCCCTTCTGGTAAAATCTAAATTTACCGTGACCATTAGATATAGGAAAAAAATGTTTTTAGGACTGGTTTAAAATTACCTGAATAACACTCTAAATTTGTACTAGTATTAAAATTGAAATTTTACTCTAATAGGGCACAATTAGTATACATTTACGTCTCCCCAAGAACTCAATAACTGTTTATGTATAATGTTACAATATGTGTTGTGTAATTTATTTTGGGTCCAGTGTTCTTAAAAAATGAAAGAATGTCCGTACCTCAAGAGATTTTTTTTCTATGAATTTTTTTCTGTGAGTTGCACTTTTTCCGTCTTGGCTCAAACTCGTCTCGGAGTTGAACTGCACGTGTCGCATTACACGCCCTAAATTAGACACTTGTGACAAATTGTCTGTCTGATGGCAAGTTTGCGAAATGCGAAGTTAAATTAACATATAATAACAGTAATAATAATATCGAGAACTAAATTAACGACCCTTAAATGATGGAGGCCACACAGTTGCGATTTGGTTAGAATAATGTTTATTCAGAAAGCAAACTAATAGCGAAAGTGTTGGCATTTAGAAATATTGTTACACTTGAGCGCATATCCATTTGACAAAGTTCGATCACTCAATCTCATCGCGAAATACAAGTCATCTGCGCGAAAAGTTAAAGAGTTCACACCAGGCGCGCGGCTGCACACCGCTCAGCACAACGCGAAATTTTCTAAGTCGTTTCACTTCTTAGCTGCCTAAAGACCAACTGTCCGCTTTCGAGTCTCAATCCGAACTGTACCCTTTGGTGTCTCCAGCCGAACTGTCCGCTTTCGCGTCTCCACCAGCATTGCCCTCTGCCCGTTCCCGGCCGCGTTTCCCGCGAGCCGAATATCCTCCCTCAACTGACTAGGACAATTCCCTTTCCTGAAGCCGTCCATCTGATTGGCTACAGCATATTCTACATTATTTTACATTTTAACATGTTTAAATAATCAAAGCTTGACCACTTTCACGTTCTAAATAAAGTTACATAAGAAACGTTAAATTCTTTTACATAAAATCAATTCGATTTTCTTCTTAACTTTAAACGTCACCGCCAGTAGCCTTGCACCAATATGCTTTCTGATAAATAAATAAAGAACAAAAGTAAGTATTATGCACTAAAATTTACATCAAACATTCTATTACCTAATGATTCAATAAGGTGTCATGCTGTCAGCGTTCAATGTGTTTTTTGTGGAGGAAATGATGAACTGATGCTTAACTGAAAATACTGATAATTTAAGTTTACTGTATGTTTTAAATAAATCAAGTTACAGAGTTGGTATTTACAACGTTTGTCATTTTAATGATGCGCTTCTATATGAAATGTCGATCGTTAAGATCGACCAAAGCGTTCAGATTTTAGCATTCAGGTCTTTGTTACAAAACTTATTAATTGCACTTTAACAGTAAGCCCTAAACTATTATAGATATGATCAACATTCAAATTTTATTGTGATCAGCATGAAAATTTATGAAGGATGGTAGATTAAAATAACTGTGGCTTAATTCGCTGCATTACTACAGAATTAAATAGTTTCCATAAATGTTTCCCTTTATGGCCGATCTTAGGTCCATCATATTTAACACTGCTACGTCTCTCTGGCCACAATCGGTTTCTACTGGGTTTCCCTATTACGTAGGTTCTCGTCTGTCTCACTCACACAATACAGCGCTTAGGCCTCAATAGACAATAGACGCCTGTGAGTTTCCCCATCTCGTGGTGAATCTGCGCTCTTTGTGGTACACGGTCCTGGACGACAGGGTTCGTTTCTCAATTCCTGAAGGTTGACCCTTTCGGCCATGTACGAGGCGTGTTTTTTAAGTAAGTACCGTTCTTAAATTAAAAAAAGACGTGCCAAGATATCTCAATAATTTTATTTTTAAGTGAAAGCCTGTACCTTCATCTACGCACTGACGCCATTACAGTCTGATTCTTCCTTGTTTACTTTGTGTACTGACTGTTTAAGATGCCTTCGATAGTTGTGAGTCCCGCCGACTGTGAAGTACGGGCTGTTATTTCTTAGTGCTAAAGGCCTAAAAGCGATCGATATTCGTCGTGAGATCTGTGCAGTTTACGGGGAAAACATTATGAGTGATGGAATGGTAAAAAAGTGGCTGAGAGCATTTAAAGATGGCCGCACAAATGTGCATGATTAACAACGGAGTGGGCATCCTTCGGTCGTTAATGAAAGTTTGGTGCAGGAAGTGGACAATAAGGTGAGATTTCCTCCTTACTGGATGACTTTCCTAATGTTTCTCGTAGTGTTTTGTATGACACTTTGACCGAGTACTTGAATTAACGAAAATTGTGCGCACGTTGGGTGCCGAAAATGTTGACGGATGTGCACAAAACCAAACGTTTAGATGGTTCAAATGGCTCTGAGCACTATGGGACTTAACTGCTGAGGTCATCAGTCCCCTAGACTTAGAACTACTTAAACCTAACTAACCGAAGGATATCACACACATCCATGCCCGAGGCAGGATTCGAACCTGCGACCGTAGCGGTCACGCGGTTCCAAACTGAAGCGCTTAGAACCGCACGGCCACACCGGCCGGCCCAAACGTTTAGACAGTGCATTGACTTTCCTTGCGGTACCACAACGACGGTGATGATTTCTTAAGCCAAATTGTTACGGACGAAGAAACATGGGTGACCTACGTCACACCAGAATCAAAGCAACAGTCCATGGAATTTGAGCAAGGGTATCGTTTTGCTGCAACACAATGCCCGTCCGCATGTGGCGAATCAGACCAAAGATCTCATCACATCTTTTCGATGGGAAACTATAGATCATCCTCCGTACAGCCCCGATCTTGCGCCCAGTGACTACCATCTGTTCCTGCACTTGAAGAAACACCTGGGCGGTCAGCGTCTTCAAGACGATGACGAAGTCAAAACAGTAGTGATGCAGTGGTTAACAAGTCAGGAGGCAAACTCCTATGAGGAGGGTATTCAAAAACTGGTACAACGTTGTGACAAGTTCCTCAATATTGACGGAAATTATGTAGAAAAGTAGATTAAGGTACAGGCTTTCATGTAAAAATAAAATTATTGAGATATCTTAGCACGTCTTTTTTTAATTTCAAAACGGCACTTACTTAAAAAGCACCCCTCGTACTTAAATGAGAGCGAAATGCTCGTTAATTCATACCCTGTGCTACATCAAACCAAACTGCTCAACCGTGGAAATATTAGTGACCCATCAGTACCTATATATCTGAGTGTTTTTGTGTATGTTGCGCCATAAACAGTAAGCTGCTTGATGTTGCTGCTGTAGTACAGCTCTCTCTGTCTCCACAGCCACCCTGCTCCGCTCCGCGACGACACAGAGGTCGCTGCCCCATCGACAGGAGAAGCTGGAACGGGTAGCGGACGTCGCCAATGGCCATGGGAAGGTCCCGACATGCCCAGCCACCACGGAAATGTACATCTTTCCCGCAGCTGGAGTCCTTTCCAAAAAGGACATCACTTCCAGCATGGAGGAACTGTGCTCCTTATAGACTGCTGGCTGTCGAAACCATTAAACATTTACTCTGCTTTCTCTGAGTCGATGTATTGGCATTTGTTTGTTGTCTGCTTGATGTCCTCTGAGATGGGTAAGAGATGTGCATAATGGACATTTTGTGCTTTAATATATCCGACAAGACGCGTTCTGGAGCAATCTTATACTGAGAAGCTCGAAACAGATATGAAACTGCCATAACGATGCATGTGAGATTTTCCTAGGAGTTCGATACGTTTGCAGAACCTGGTACAGTGACATGTTTTTTCAATAACAAAAAAAAGACAGTATCTTCTCGTGACAGTCCTACAGTCTACGAATGAAGTTCTTGCCACCCAGAGGTAGAGGCAAAAAAAGTAGTGAGAAAGTACAGATACTTCGACGACAACTAATCCCGCAAAATTTTTTCTTATAGGTATTATGGACCAGATGTCACACTTTGGAATTCAGGGTGTTAGATTACGTATCTGTATCTGTTTCACTTCTACTCAGGACTGTTTCTGTAATCTGGAAGAAGACGTCCAGAGTACCAGTGGTTCTTGAGAGAACGTCAATATAGCTAACGATTCGTGATCTTGTTCTGAGAAATAACGAATATTCTGTGTACTTTTTCATTCCTTCAATGGCAGCCAAAAAAATTCGACTAAGAGAGAGTTACCTGCGCGCTACTGTAAAAGGTCCTGCATTTCACTACATCAAGTCTCTCGAGGACGCTGAAACTGTTTCGAACAAAACTGTCGTCGAACAAAACTGGTGTGTTTTACATTTAACAGAAAATCATTTTTAACGGCCTTTCGCCGTGCGTTATTGTAATCACAGTGCATATGAATGAGTGAAACCTGAAATTGTTACAATATCATCAAATACTTATCGCAAGATGGGAACAATATTGTTAACTGGATCTCTTGATATTCATCCATAGTAAATTATTCGATATTACTCGCTGCCTAGTCCTCCGGTCTTCTCAGGTATCGCAGTTCTTAAAATTTACACAGCAGAATTAGAGACCTAACGAATTTTTGAACATTTCCTGACAAGCTAAGCAGTGTCTATAACTGAAACTGTCGGCTACCGAAGCATTTACTCTTCTTTAACTGTCCTAGTCAGTCACGACGGGCTGTGTCGCCTTGACGTACAGAACAAGCCTGCAGTTCTGTGTGTCAAAGGGACAGAATGGCCGTAGCTCAACTACAGATCAGTGACCAGCACGGTGTTTCAAATGCTACTTTTTCCAAGCCTACAAGCAAGTTTCTGAAAATGAAACCTCTGAGAAGAAAGGATTCATTGCAGTGGGCCACGCACGTATCAGCGACAACTTTTTCACGTATGAAAAATTATGTAATTGTTGACACTAATTGGCTACCTGTTACACCATGAGGGCACACAGAGTTCTCCCTTGATGTTAAAATCTCTACAGTGTAAGTGTTCTGTTTTAAGAGCACACAAATGTACTTTTCTTCACAATCTGTATGAATTTATATTTATTGATATTCTATTTCTCTCACTGTTGCAATAAAGATGTATCCAATTAAGCACAAACTATAGTTTCATTTTAATAGTGGCATATCATAGCCGTTGTCTGAACTCCACATGTTTTCAAAATTGAACTCCACGATCTGACCCCAAAACAAATTTATGAAAAAATTCATAAGTAATTACTGTCTGTATACATTTTTCTCTGAAAAGGTGTGAACATTTATATACTATCTAGGACACAAATCATGAGAAGTATGAAATTCTTGCACAACGCACTTACACTGAAGCGCCAAGGAAACTGGTATAGGCATGCGTGGGTGCACCCTTGATGAATGTACAACACAAAGTCATACGCTTCGCCTGGATCCGTCAACACCGACAATGGACTGTTGGTGACTGGAAACATGTTGCGTGGTCTGACGAGTCTCGTTTAAAATTGTATTGAGCGGATGGACATGTAAAGGTATGGAGACAAGCAAATGAATCCGTGGACCCTGCATGTAAGTGGGGGACTGTTCAAGCTGGTGGAGGATCTGTAATGGTGTGGAGCATGTGCAGCTGGAGTGATATCGGATCCCTGATACGTCTAGATACAACTCTGACAGGTGACACGTACGTAATCATCCTGTCTGACCACCTGCATCCGTTCATGTCCATTCTGCATTCCGACGGACTTGGGCAATTCCAGCATTACAATTCGACACCCCACACGTGCAGAATTATTACAGAGTGACTCCAGGAACACTCTTCTGATCTTAAACACTTCCGCTGGCCATCAGACTCCCCAGACATGAACATTATTCAGCGTATATGAGATGCCTTGCAACGTGCTGTTCAGAAGAGATCTCCGCCCCCTCGTACTCCCACGGATTGACGAACAGCCCTGCAGGATTCATGGTGTCAGTTCCCTCCAGCACTACCTCGAACATTAGTCGAGTCCATGACACGTCGTGTTGCGGCACTTCTGCTTGCCTGCGGGGGCCCTACACGATATTAGCCAGGTGTACCAGTTTCTTTGGCTCTTCAGCGTTTTACACGTACAGTGACTGTCACCAGCGACGTCCTAAAACAGGGAGACAAACAACAGCCATGATAGATACATTAGCAGGTAGCAATGACCACACCTCTCACGATGTACAGTCTTAGACATAAAAACTGACCGCCGGCCGGCCGCCTCAGAGACTAAGTCCGAGTCGTTCACTTAAGGTGGCCAATAAAACTGACCGCCCCTGATAACTCTTTTAAGTCCGGCCATCTGCACAGTCTGGCAACCTGTAAGATGCGGAAGTGTTAGGAGGAAGTGTTGTCTACTTCCGAGTTGATATGGTCGGAGTGAGCGCGTGGTATTGCGGTAATCGTCGTGCATTCTAAACTTAGAGTCGCATGTTCGCGTGAAACTGTTTTTTTTTTTTTTTTTTCCACATTTCGGTCTAAAGTTATGAGTCTGATTGAACATCGAAGACAATTCGCTTAACATTCTATCCACCCGCAATAACAAGTATTCCAGAAACAATTCCGCAGGACAGCTCATGGCTGCGTCGCGATCATAACAGCTTACGCTCGAGCGCTTCCTCGCGCTGCAGCGGCTACCGGCCACCGGCCAGACGCCACCCGCCGCCTGAAATCCGGCGCCGCCCATGTCAACGCGGCGCCACGCTGTCAGTGTATGTATCAATGTCATTTTCGAATTTGAAGTTCTAGTTATCATCTTGCAGTTAAGCATTGGATTTTGCATACTTGAAAATCATGGACTACAGTTAAGCATTGTAAAATTGAGTCGCAAGTGGAAAAAAGTGTAACATCTGCAACACAACATTTACTTTGGTATAACAGAGCGGTGACTTTAGAGGAGGCAACTACGAGGATTTTAAATGTGTTTGGAGCGAGTGCTTTTGGGAAAAATACGCCAGAAAGAGATATTCTTGTTTCAACAAAGATCGTTCTGGCATGAATGATTTTCCACATTAAAGAATTCTCGAATACTGATATATGTGACAGATTACCATTTTACCATCATGCGACATTTGCATTCAACAGGCAAAGTTCAGAAGTCTGGTGTAGGAGTACTGCATGCTCTAATTCGAAACAACAAAATTCAGCGGAGTGACTATTATTGAACGTCATCAGGTCGCTCACTGAGCATTCTATGCAGTACTGTTACTGGTGACGTGTTATGATGCCTTTATCGTTAACTTCCTAAGAAGAAATGAAAGGCTGGGCCCCACCAAAAGACGTAGGCTAGAGTAAAGAGTAGTGTGAACATAATATTTTACATCTGATAACTCCAAAAATGTATTTTGGGCTACGAATTCTGCCCCAAGGGGTGTGTGCAACACAGCTGGAATTTGTTGTCAACAACTGAGACACCTTTCGGTCGCAGTGTAAGAAAATCGAGCAACATAACTACATCACCTATGCTACTGCATGATAACTCACTCTGTTGATTTGAGAAACAAAACTATCCAGGAGATTGATAGGAAAGTCGTCTCTCAGACAATTTAATTGATAGGGAAGTCTTCTCTCAAGCACTTGTCCCTCTCGTAATATATTCATAAAATATTACCTTTCCCGCTCTTATTCGATCAACCGTCAAGGCAATTCATTTCTAGACAAAATACTCTTAAAACTACTATGGTTTAATGACATCGTTAAAACAAGTAGGTTTATACGAGCGTAGAATTTGAAAACAAATGTAGCATTATCAGATTGTTGTATGTATCGTGAAAGAAAATTCAGCTGCGGATTAATTTCTCTTTGATGATTACTGTTGCGTTTAACAAACTAATGGAAAATGCAAATAAAATATTCACTTTACTAATACAAATTAAATTCAGCATACTACAGTAACATCACGACGTAAGTCTATCTTAATAAAGCATTAAGTTCAAAAATGTTTAAAAGGTCTCTGAGCACTATGGGACTTTGAGGTCATCAGTCCCCTAGAACTTAGAACTAGTTAAACCTAACTAACCTAAAGGCATCACACACATCCATGCCCGAAGCAGGATTCGAACCTTGTAATGGTCCACCTGGTCGTCGTTGATATCGCTAATTGCTGTAAACGCACTATTTCACTCCAATTTACGGAGCTTGTTAGCACTTGATGTTAGGTTGGCGCCATTACAATGTATTGTATTGTAGTAATCGCTGCTGCTTGCTGGATCGCTGCTGTGTCTCGATGCTGATGCTGGCTCTAAATCTGGTTGTCTAGGGTTAAAAAAACATGAGGTCCCGTGTTTTTCATGTGCTTTTGATGATAAAGAACGAGCGAAACCAACACGTATGTAAACATCAAATATTTATTACTTTAGTGGCCATATTAATTGCACTGTCCACCAAAGACCATAACACAGCACAAAGTAGTACTTCCTTTACATGTTCTTTGCCTTGTTTTGCCAAACAATAACACAGAAACACACTTCACCAAAGTGACATTCCGACTGCCTTACTGCCTCCGACTGTTTTTCGACCCTTCTTGCTGCTTGTATTTATAACATTGTCAAAGAACTACTAAAAAGAGATATAGTTTATAAGTCACATGTACATCTGTTATCATAATTTGTGCAGAAAAGTTATTAATTTGCATCGAGTGACATAATTTAACATGTTATTAAAATGACAGACAGATTTGTTGACTTGACAGAATAATTCTTTGTTACAAAAAGGCTGTTTTTTAGAAGTTTGTCAATTGACTTCTCTAATTTGCATAAATAAGTAAGTAACATGAATTATTAAGAATTACATTGGTTTTCGTCTAAAATAGGATTGATTACGTGAATACTGAGTGAAAACGCTCCTAGTGAACAAATAGGTTTCACTGGGTGATTTTTATTTAAGGAGATCCAAAATACTTAAGTTGGCCACTATTTTTCGTACTTCATATTAATTATTTAAGATAAACTTAGTGTTTTTCATGATGACATTTGCTGTATCAGTGATCAAGTGATATAAACTTTTGTGTGGGTCAGTTATTCAGTATAATTTAATGGGTTGACTGTTTATGGAGACATGTTGTGCAATCATTGTTAACATACACAATAACTTTTCTATAATCATAAATACTCGTTAAACTGGTTGAATTTGGAAGGGATCGCATACTTCATTAAAGTAAAGCCTTTAATATGTTCCGTTACAACCTGCAACCATAATGGTCGCGCAGTTCCAGACTATAGCAAAGCATTAAGTGTCTGTAAGACGACTGATCCTATTTTAACACGAATTAGTAGGATATTACCGACTTTTGACTTCGAAAAGATCTGTATTTTCTTTATTTCCTGTATCATTCACAAGTTTTATGAAAATGTGGCATTTCATAGATAAAATTATGTATTCACAACAACAACAAAATATGTAGGCAGAAAATAAAAGTGGAATTATGAAATTGGCAGTACCGTAAGGTTTTCGCTCTGACACTAAGGGTTACTGAAAGTACCAAGACGTATTTTGCTCGAGCGCTGTCTTACGATTCCCTTATTGAGTCTGTATCTGCCTGCTTGTAGCTCTACGACAAAAGAGTAAAAAATCTGGCTGTCAGCGAGTCTAGAAAGGCGAACCACAACAGCTTGCACCTGGTAGCCAAGCATGTTACCTGAGAAATGGTATTTTCCTAAAGTGGGAAGACATCCTTTTGTAGTTGAATTGTTGGCAAATATCAGTCAGACGTATGCCGTTGGTCTAAGCGTTCGGTGAGTTGAATTTGTACCAATGATTCTCCTACAGGTTTTTTCTGTCCCAAATAGAGAGTTGAAGTCTCCCTTTGGTAGTTTTACGTCATCTTGTGGAATTTTTCTCATAGTATTTTCGAGTGTGTTCCAGAATTTTTCGACATTTTTGGTGGTTTTTCTTATTTTCGATGTTGGTGGGGCCATGTGCATTGATGAGTGTTTATTTTTTACTGGGGCTCTGAATGAGCATAGTCATAAGTCGGTTGTTGATGGGTGTGATTTCTTTGACAGAACTGATGATAGATCTGTGTTCGAGAAATGCCATGCCGAAGATTGGTACGCCTTTCGCTACCTTTTGTTGCATTTTGCTCTTGAAGATGCAATGGTTTCCGTAATGCAAGGTTTCATTGTCAGTTAGTCGTGGTTCTTGAAGAGCAATGATGAGAATTTTTTGTCGGTCGATTTACTATGCGAGATTATTTTGTTTTTGTATTTGCTTCAATGTATCGATGTTTTGTTATAAAAAAAACTTCTTATGTGTGTGAAACCTTATGGGACTTAGGGTCATCAGTCCCTAAGCTTACACAACACTTAACCTAAATTATCCTAAGGACAAACACACACACACCCATGCACGAGGGAGGACTCGAACCTCCGCCGGGACCAGCCGAACAGTCCACGACTGCTGCGCCCTGACCGCTCGGCTAAGCCCGCGCGGCGTGTAGTTTTCAAATGCATGTTTTCTGCTTGTAGCGAAATTTACAAGAGATCTTCAATATTCTCTGCCGTGTTAACTAGACCTCCGCAGAATCCCAAATTCCAACTGCCGCCTGGAGACAGTTTGCACAGTTCATGTTTGCTTGTTTTTCATTGGTTTGGCCTGGGTGATATCAGGACCGGACAGGACCAGAGGGTGTTGAAGCCTTTGGAAGAAAATATTTTTACCGAGCTCATTCAGCTAACAGACGGTGACCAGAGTAGCGGTGGTTTTCACTCAGACGTGCGTAGAATTTGAGTTCAACGGACTGAGTAGTCGTTGAGGATTGTGTTAGTATTCGGTTCACCCCAAGTATTTGATTTCCTCGGTACCACCCATATGGGGGAGGGTTTCCTCTATCGGCCCCACGGGACTATTATTATTATTATTGTTGTCATTATGTCATCAGCAAATCCGATATGGTGCATCTTCCCGCCACTGAAATAGATGTGCATTGTTCGATTCAGTATTTCCATCACATAAATACGGCTTATAATTACGTTACATTGTTGCTAGTAGACATATTTATCACTTTTTCTTAGGCAGTTTCTTCCTGTTACTCCATCATAGGAATTTATGGGCTGCAGCATTGTTGCATACAGACGTTCGATTTATCCGATTTCTGTAATTTGATTTCGATACCAGATCGTTTTAATCGGAGTAGACCAGTCAGGCTTAATGTGTATATCCGAATACGACTCTCATCATTTGATAGACTGGGTAAACCACATTCTTAATCGGACGGTTGAATCTAGCTCACTTATTTATGACAGGGCCTGAAATCTTAAACACTGTGGAAAATAATAATACAATGTGCTTATTACTAATATGTTATTTAAATATAAATATAAGAACGAACGAGATAACAGTTTATTTACAGGAGCAGAGCCCACCGATCATAGCAGAGCAGTGCGAGATTGATTTCAGGGCCAAGAGAGGATAAATCTGTTGCCGTTTGTTCCACGATCACCGAACATCAACCAGACAGAGAATATGTGGGCAGAGGTAACAAGGTCATTGTCATGTGGATCTACAAATGCAAGCGACCTTTGGACGAATATAGAAAACGTATAGTGGCAAGTAAACCATCACGCTACACTGTGGACGACTTAATGAAATCAATTCCCCTACGCCTTAGAGAAATCTTACGTAATAATCGTGGGTGGGTTGGTTACTAAAAGTATACTCGTCTACAAAACCCATGTGGACAATTATCTGATAGTCGGTCAAGCTTTGCTTTGTCGCAGCTCTTTAGATACAATTCCATTTACTTTCATTCTTCTCCTTACAATTCTTGCAATGCAACGTAATTGAAAAATCTCATCCACTCGACGCCAACTGAGGAATTGACTGGTCCATGTGTTGTTCAACACACAGTAATTATCACCCTCACTGGAATCAATGACTGTTTGTGTGTGTGTGTGTTTTCGTGTTCACGCACAATCTGAATCAATACTATTAACATTAGAGAGACAACCAACAATAGATATTGTATCAAATATGACTGTAAAGTATTTTAATGCGATGGAATGTTACAAACTGAATTTTTACCCAACCCAAGACCTGCATATTACGTTACGTTAAGTAAGATGTATTAACTCCATAGTATCGTTAGAAGAGACAGTGCGCTTTTGTTGTCGAGGCTCGCGACATGTGCAGCGATTAGCAGTGCCCAATGCCGCCGCGATTTGTTTATGTTGGCTGAGCGTGGACACTGCAGCAGACGCTTCGCCATAAACAGAAATGAATCACCTAGGCTCTGACTGCAGTGAGCGGATATCACTGCCTGGGTGTTCTTATAGTAACCAACGTGAGACTCTACTCACAGGTGCCATGGAGCAATTCCAACGGGTATCATGTCATTAGTCATCAGAATATTAACCAGTGATGAAACGTCCACTCTATTTGAATCTCAAGAAAATAGGAACCTTCTCACAAAGGAATGTGAGGTGATATCAAAATTTATCCAACATACGAAAATTAACTGCAGGGCTTTCATTTATTAGTAGTAGCACTCAAGGAAATATTATGTCTTCGAAACGTATATTTCATTTCCTCTTCTCATATTAACGCCCTTGTTTTAGTATGAAGTGAGAAAAAAACACGAAAAACTAAAGTTCCTGAGAAGCATATCAGTCATTTCCTCTTCTCATATCATACCTTTTGTTTTAGTATGAAGTAAAAAAATAAACAGTTTAAGGTTGTGAAGCATAATATGACACCAGATTCTGATCGTAGGCATTATCGGAAACGCAAAACGCAGGGAGCTGTCCATTCTTTTGTCCAACAGTCTGTCTCCTTTCATGCATTACTCCCGCTAGGAGATTCTTATTTAAGGACTTGTGGGCATCAAGTTCTTCAGCAGAACAAGCCTTATGTTATTGTGCTAATTACGGTATGGAAAAAATGCAACAAAGACGATTTCCCCTAAAGCAGTGGGGACATTTGCAAATGTCTGTATTCAGAAATGACTGCCAGCTGCCACAACACTTCACAGAATCCATGCGGCAGGCAACACAACTGTGCGTGCACTTCAGACTCCATTCAGTAAGACGTCAGGAGATGGATGGAAACGTCAAATTAACGTTGCTTTCCGAGTAGTATTCAATCCAGAATGAGGTGTTATTAAGGTAGATGATCGTTCTACCAATTATACTTTTATGATTCCCATATGAGTATTCCGATAGCCAAAAGAACCCGT
Source organism: Schistocerca nitens (assembly GCF_023898315.1). NCBI lineage: Eukaryota > Metazoa > Arthropoda > Insecta > Orthoptera > Acrididae > Schistocerca > Schistocerca nitens. Next base: position 179,627,795 of record NC_064622.1, on the reverse strand, counting down.
TAGTGTGAAACTATCGGGAACTGCATTAATATCAAACTGCAAAAACTTGAGACAATACGTGGACTCTTCTCTTCGCTGGGTGACTTATTACTGTTATTTAGGATTCTCTCCGTCCTAGGCGTAATGCAAATGGAACTTCAGAGGCGCTATTCCGCTATTATTCCACTCGCTCGCGGCCACACTGTATTCCCGCTAGGGTTCGGACGATACTGAAAACTTTCGATGACCCGTCGAGATCCAAATAATTATACAGGATGTTTGAGGAGGAATAGTAAATATTGTAGGAGGTGGTGGTATAGACAAATTGCAGAAAAATGCCATATAACTCCCTGTATATGAATATATGTGTGGTGTCTGTTCTTTCGGGAATGTCCGAAAGAAAAGACACTACGAATCCGGGTTCGAATCTGGTCAGGCACAAATTTTCATCTGACGCCGTTGTTCTATTTTAATGCGCAAGACAGCCTGGACATCTGTCCTTCAATCTTAAATTGATTAACAAGTCTGTCTATTTCGATTCGTAATGTCTGTTCTTTCGGAAATGAGCAATGAGCGATTGATCACATTCTTGATACCTTACTGGACGTGCTACTGCAACTGTAGCCAAAGATTCAAATCCCGCTGGAAAAGTATGTTTCAAGTCAGATGGTTTTGCTCCCCCCGTACTGTCACTGAAATCGATCACAACGAAATTAAGTATAGGTATCCTATAAACCCTTGAGTTCATACTGTGGTGCTGTGAAGATGAAAAAAGTAATTTTTCACAATTATCAGATGACAGATGGAATTTGTCCACTAATTATGATTGCATTATTAACTGTTGATTCACAGGCGCTTTTCTGCCGCTTATTGTAACTGTTATTTGAATGTTAGAGCTGGAAGAATAGAAACATCAAGTTTTCGCCATATGGAATGTTCGAATTCACCGTAAGTCTTCACGTTTCGAACAATGGCAGAATATCCGTCAGTAAAGCTGACAACAATAAGCCAGGCCATGCCTGTCTTCTGGTGGATGTGCCAATGACAGTGATCTCAATAACAATATTGTACAGCAAAGATACATTGCCAACTCAACCACTGGAGAAGTTCCAAAACTGTGAATCGCGTCTGGTGAATACGCTTTCAAGGTTTCGGTCCGATTAAGTCAGTAAAACATAAATAATTGCCGCAGTTATTAATTTATGACATTTAGTTTGCATTCAGTGCATCGATGTATTACAAGTAATTGCACTCTAGCCCCTAAACCTAGTTACAGGAATGCGAATAAGACTCATTGACATAGAATGAGGATCTTGCGGCCCTTACCACCCGCAACTTTGCAACGAAGCTATAGTCACTTCCGATGTCACTCACAGAACACATCAGCTGGTATCCTTCCTAGCGGTATAACTGAAACTTGGCAACAGCGCAGAATATGTTTGGCAACTCTGTGACCGACGAGTTACTTCCTTGATGGCACAGAACTATCCTGCTAAATTCACTTGATATTATCGTGTCATTTCAATTTAATACTGAGTGATTTTCGCTTGAGATGTGACATAAGGATATTAGTTAATCCTTTTGAGTCCACGAAAGTCGTTCCACATGGGAAATACAACTATTGTCGCCTCTTATGTTGCGGTTTATCTGCCATAGTGCTTACTGAGTCAATAAGGAAGTGGAAGACACCGCGCCTATTCGCTAGCTCGTAGGTAACGTGCTTGCCTGTTGGGTGCATGCTGCCTCTGTTCGCCTCTCGAGCCTCGCCGGAAGCTAGATTTTTAATTGTTTTGTAGCAGAGCTACAAGCAGGCAGATACAAATTCAATGAGGGAATCGTAAGACAACGCTCTAGCAAAATTCGTCTTGCTTCTTTTAGTAACCCTTAGTGTCAAAGCGAAAACCTTGAGGTACTGCTAAATTCATAATGCCACGTTTTTGTTTTCTGCCGACATATTTTTTGTTGTTGTGAATACATAATTTTATCTATGAACTGCCACATTTTCATAATACTTGCGAAGCAAATCATGTGAAGTAACACTTCACCAACTTGTTGGGAAGGTGGAAAAAGTACTACCCTTTCTGGATTCTCTCTGTCTCTTCCTGGATGTCGAGTAATACGACCTTCGAGTAAATGATTAGAGATGAAGATCCTAGTGGTGAATGAACTCATAGATGAGCAGAATGCGGGAGACTACTCTTGAAAAGAATAAGTAGACGATCTATTCACAGTAAGACTTAGAAAATTTGCTAGTACTGTTAAACCTATGTGCACTGAACATTGTGAAAAAGTATTTAAAGACAAGCCCCACGAAAATTGGTGTAGTATTATTTATGGGGAAGCATGTCCAGCACACATACTGAAAAATTATGTTTCTCGATGAAACTTTAGAGAGGGTTGTAGTGTATCTAGAGGTAGCCCTGGATGGAAAACTATTATGAACACCTCACATAAAGAATATTTTCCACTGCGAAAGATAATCTTATAAGCACTAGAAGCTGCTGTAGGGTAAACTGGGGTCTAAACCCAGTATGTACTGGATATACATCCCTGCAAAAAGACCAATGATAATTTATTGGCCTATAATATGAACAAAGTCGAACAGAAAGTGGCTGCTAGGGAGTCTGGCAAAGTGCAGAGACTGGCCTGCTTTCACAAACAGATGGAATTAGCAGAACATCCACTCTTGGAATGGATATTATGCTAGACATGCCCGCCTTACACCTGTGGCTTAAAATGGAGGCAGAGGCAGGGACATAAAGGCTAAAAATTGGAAATAACTGGATATAGTTAGAATATACGGAATCCCAAATCAGTAAGGCGATAGCTGGGGAAATGCCGACTAACTACACAATAGCTTCTAGAAGTTTCAATAAACTTTGCCACGTAACAGTTGGAACCAGGGAGCAGTGGAAAAACGAACCACAACACCGTGCAGGAGACATAATATAGTGGTTTACTGACAGGTCGAAAACAGATGAAAGTACCAGGTCTGGTGTACTGCCTAGAATCTCTTTAGGGAAGATGGCCACAGTATTACACTTTTTTTCCGTCAGCATGTCCACGGAGGAAAATTAGAGTAGACCCTATAAAAATCGTAGCATCTAGTTTTATTCAGACAGCCAAGCAGCTCTGAAATCTCTATCAAAAATGGTTCAAATGGCTCTGAGCACTATGGGACTCAACTGCTGAGGTCATTAGTCCCCTAGAACTTAGAACTAGTTAAACCTAACTAACTTAAGGACATCATAAACATCCAAGCAGGATTCGAACCTGCGACCGTAGCGGGCTTGCGGTTCCAGACTGCAGCGCCTTTAACCGCACGGCCACTTCGGCCGGCCGAAATCTCTATCAGCCCGTACAACTAGATCGAAGGTCGTTGCAGAATGCCATGAAGCATTTTCTTTCGGACATGTCCGAAAGAACAGACACCACACATATATCCATATACAGGGTGTTTCAGGAGGAATAGTACATATTTTAGCAGGTGGTAGTACAGACGAAAAAAATTCCATATAAATGCGTCCACTTTTTATTGAGTACAGAGATACAGCTGTTAGTACGTAACGCTAACAAACTCAAAGCAAAGGCAAATGAGGACATTCAAAGTTGATTTTCAAAAATTCACCAACCAACTTCAATGCACATTTGACTTCTCTTGATAATACCACGTGTAGCCTTACTGAAGTCGTCTTTGCGTTCTTTTATGAGGGCTGCGCTGTTCATAACCCGAACGATCAAATCGGCTCTTGGGTTTACTTTTTATTTGTAGACTTCGCCTTTAACCATCCCCGCAGGCAAAAATCCAAAGAGATAAGGTCCGAGGACCTTGAAGGCCAAGAAAAGTGCCCATATCTAATGATCCACCTTCCGGGAAATGTTAGGTTTGGATAATGTGTCACCTGGAGGAACATACGCATTCTTGTAGCCAAATGAACCTTCATCTCGGTTCCTACAATAGTGCAACAGGTGCGCACTGGTTACATGTAACTGAAGAGAGACTCCAACTCGGCTTGAGGTTAAGGGCGAATCCCAAGCGCGTGGCCACGAACAATTGGGAGCGGAAACTTAATGTCATCGGAACCTTGTTGAAGGACCATGACATGCGATTGTTAGACCGACTGCAGGAAGTTCACTTTATAAATACATACATACTTAGCAAAATATATCATGTTGCAGCAGTCTTATCGATACTGCAGGTCACTGCACATCAAATATTAGCTGTAGCCTCTTGGTATGTGTGGAAACAAAATATCATCAAAGTATCCCTCCACACGGCGACCTTGCTGAGGCAAAACGGAGTACCTGGAATTAAAGACGTGCTTTTAAACTAATACGTGCCACTAAGACAGGCATCACGAAACTTCTGTTCCTCTCGTTAAATCCTGGGGATAGGAACGCTCTTGTTAAAGTAGCACGCCAACCTAGATTACGTCCGAAAGCACAATGGCGATTGGAGCTGTATAAGACTTCCACCAGCACAAATCAACACTAGAATCGTCTATGATTATATTACCACACATCGTCTTCATAAACCAATTCCGATAAATTAACCTACAAAAAACTGGAAGAACGTCTGGAAAAATATCAACAATAAAATTCTACCAACTAGAGTCAGTGATGTATGGTGCGACGTTGTAAACGAAACCATACCCTCAGCGGAACGATTATGGAAAATCAAATTGAGACCAACTCCATACTGCGACAAATGTCGGCTTGTAGAAACTGTAGCGCACATCTTCTTATGTGAAAATAGAATCAGAATTTGGAACTGGACTAGGAAGAAATTAGCACTAACAACAGAACCGCAGAAAGTCATATACCGATAACTGAAGCTTTACAACCCGACTGGAAATGTTACCCGTCCGCAAAGAATAACAGTTATTCGTGGCTTCTGGGACGGTTTGTGTTTTACGTGTTAACAAACAGAACTTAGAAGAGTAAATGTTTTATACTGGACAATAGCATTTTAAGCTGAAGAAGAATAACAAATATAAGGAATGGTTTCAAATTTTTTAATATATTTCTTTATGTGGGCTACGAAGAGGTGGACAGTTTTTTTTTTTGATTAGAAGCAGAATACTATTCTTTCACCTTTTTTTATTCCTGGAATATTTTTTTACGTTGGTTCTAAAATCAGAAATGTTCTAATTTGGCAAAACCCCTCCGGCTCCGAAATTTTTTTCATTTGTGGAAAAATATATGGCTTCCTTACAGACCTCATATGCATCCAGTGCAAAATAACTTAAATTGCGAATATATTTCTGAATGAATGTTTGTTATGTATTTTTCTGTCACCCTTTTCATTGTTAAAGTTATGTTCTACAAGGAACGCACGCCATTTGAGGCGGCAATCTGTAATTTAAAAAAATGGTTCAAATGGCTCTGGGCACTATGGGACTTAACATCTATGGTCATCAGTCCCCTAGAACTTAGAACTACTGAAACCTAACTAACCTAAGGACATCACACAACACCCAGCCATCACGAGGCAGAGAAAATCCCTGACCCCGCCGGGAATCGAACCCGGGAACCCGGGCGTGGGAAGCGAGAACGCTACCGCACGACCACGAGATGCGGGCAATCTGTAATTTATTTTATCTTATTTACTACTTCAGTTTTGTTCCACAATTTAAAGGTATATATGGGTGCAAACATGGAATACATGGGAATAATGCAGCTGCTCAGTGGCAGGTATGGGGGAGGCATTGAGGCCAGGCCTCGGATCTTCGGCCCCTGCCCTCTTTGCCTCCGTCTACCTGGTGCTGAAAGTCTTCTCAAACTTTTTTAAAAAAAATAATAGTGCAGTGTTCGGCCTGTCTGTCTAGTAAGCAGGAGGTCCAGGTTCGAAGCCCAGTCGGTAACAAATATTCATCTGCCGTCTTAGCTATATTTCAACGCGCTGTGACAGTGTGGACGTCGGTCCTTCGATATTTAAGATGCAATTGTTTTTTGAGGCAATAGATGTGATTTGAGAACATTTGTCTTGCCATCAGTGTAACGGGGCTTCAACGGCATCCAACCATTAGTCATTGCTTTGTGCCGGCGCTAACCCATGTCATATATATGCGAATCAGATTGTAGTTCATATTTAGTCAAATAACGAATGGTCAGTATACAAATATGCCGGCCGGGGTGGCCGAGCGGTTCTAGGCGCTACAGTCTGGAACCGCGCGACCGCTACGGTCGCAGGTTCGAATCCAGTCTCGGGCATGGATGTGTCTGATGTCATTAGGTTAGTTAGATTTAAGTAGTTCTAAGTTCTAGTGGACTGATGACCTCAGAAGTTAAGTCCCATAGTGCTCAAAGCCATTTGAACCATTTATGAAGTATACATGTATTTACGAACAGTAGAAGCAGGATTGCAGCGAACTGATCCCTTAATTAAGTGCAACATAGAGTACCTGTGTAACGAGTCATTCCAGCTGCATAGCTGAAGGTAATATTTGTTAAGCAATTCAATGCAGAATTAATGTAATACGACCACGACGATATCTGTAGTCATACTGTGTCATTAGCAGCCCGCAAGTGGAGTACTATGTTCGTTAAATCGGATTACTCAAGCTGAGGCCAAATAAAGAGAAGCGACGACGCCACAACACTATCTTTACTTAAGTAGGTAGTCAGCGCTAAATTATGTGTGCCACCATTAACGTTACAGTAAGCAATTTGACAGCAAAACACCACCACAACTACTGACAACTTGAGCCATATCATCACGCAGTTGTAATTCGCAGTGATTACAAGTTGCTGATGTTTGTCAAGAATAGCGGAAAGCGCCTCTGAAGTTCCATTTGCATTACGCCTTGGACGGAGAGAATCCTAAATCACAGTAATAGGTCACCCAGCGAAGGGAAGAGTCCACGTATTGTCTCAAGTTTTTGCAGTTCGATATGAATGCAGTTCCCGATAGTTTCACACTAACGGGTTCTTTTGGCTATCGGAATACTCATATGGGAATCATAAAAGTATAATTGGTAGAACGATCATCTACCTTAATAACACCTCATTCTGGATTGAATACTACTCGGAAAGCAACGTTAATTTGACGTTTCCATCCATCTCCTGACGTCTTACTGAATGGAGTCTGAAGTGCACGCACAGTTGTGTTGCCTGCCGCATGGATTCTGTGAAGTGTAGTGGCAGCTGGCAGTCATTGCTGAATACAGATATTTGCAAATGTCCCCACTGCTTTAAGGGAAATCGTCTTTGTTGCACTTTTTCCATACCGTAATTAGCACAATAACATAAGGCTTGTTCTGCTGAAGAACTTGATGCCCACAAGTCCTTAAATAAGAATCTCCTAGCGGGAGTAATGCATGAAAGGAGACAGACTGTTGGACAAAAGAATGGACAGCTCCCTGCGTTTTGCGTTTCCGATAGCGCCTACGATCAGAATCTGGTGTCATATTATGCCTCACGACCTAGGGGACTGGTGACCAAAGAAGTTAAGTCCCATAGTGCTCAGAGCCATTTTAACCATTACCATTTTTTGTACTTCATACTAAAATAAAAGTTATGATATGAGAAGAGGAAATGACTGATATGCTTCTCAGGAACTTTAGTTTTTCGTGTTTTTTTCTCACTTCATACTAAAACAAGGGCGTTAATATGAGAAGAGGAAATGAAATATACGCTTCGAAGACATATTATTTCCTTGAGTGCTACTACTACATAAATGAAAGCCCTGCAGTTAATTTTTGTATGTTGGATAAATTTTGATATCACCTCACATTCCTTTGTGAGAAGGTTCCTATTTTCTTGGGATTCAAATAGAGTGGACATTTCATCACTGGTTAATATTCTGATGACTAATGACATGATACCCGTTGCAATTGCTCTATGGCACCTGTGAGTAGAGTCTCACGTTGGTTACTATAAGAACACGCAGGCAGTGATATCCGCTCACTGCAGTCAGAGCCGAGGTGATTTCTTTCTGTTTATGGCGAAGCGTCTGCTGCAGTGTCCACGCTCAGCCAACACAAACAAATCGCGGCGGCATTGGGCACTGCTAATCGCTGCACTTGTCGCGAGCCTCGACAACAAAACCACACCGTCTCTGCTAACTATACTATGGAGTTAATACATCTTACTTAACGTAACGTAATATGCAGGTCGCGGGTTGGTTAAAAATTCAGTTTGTAACTTCCCATCGCATTATAATACTATACAGTCATACTTGATGCAATATTTATTGTTGGTTGTCTCTCTAATATTAACAGTATTGATACAGATTGTGCGTGAACATGAAAACACACACACACAAACAGTCATTGATTCCAGTGAGGGTGATAATTACTGTGTGGCTCAAATGGCTCTGAGCACTATGGGACTCAACTGCTGTGGTCATTAGTCCCCTAGAACTTAGAACTACTTAAACCTAACTAACCTAAGGACAGCACACAACACCCAGCCATCACGAGGCAGAGAAAATCCCTGACCCCGCCGGGAATCGAACCCGGGAACCCGGGCGTGGGAAGCGAGAACGCTACCGCACGACCACGAGATGCGGGCAATTACTGTGTCTTGAACAACACATGGACCAGTCAATTCCTCAGTTGGCGTCGAGTGGATGAGATTTTTCAATTACCTTGCATTGCAAGAATTGTAAGGAGGAGACTGAGAGTAAATGGACTTGTATCTAAAGAGCTGCGACAAAGCAAAGCTTGACCGACTATCAGATAATTGTCCACATGGGTTTTGTGGACGAGTATACTTTAGTAACCAACCCACCCACGATAAGTACGTAAGATTTATTTTAGGTGTAGGGGCATTGATTTCATTAAGTCGTCCACAGTGTAACTTGATGGTTTCCTTCCCACCATACATTTTCTATATTCGTCCAAAGGTCGCTTGCATTTGTAGGTCCACATGGCAATGATCTTGTTACCTCTGCCCACATATTCTCTGTCTGATTGATGTTCGGTGATCGTGGAACAAACGGCAACAGCTTTATCCTCTCGTGGCGCTGAAACCAATCTCGGACTGCTCTGCTATGATGGATGGTGCTCTGATCCTGTAAATAAACTGTCATCTCGTTCGTTCATATATTTATATTTAAATAACATATTAGAAATAAGCACATTGTATTATCATTTGCCGGCCGGAGTGGCCGAGCGGTTCTGGCGCTGCAGTCTTGAACCGCGCGACCGCTACAGTCACAGGTTCGAATCCTGCCTCGGGCATGGATATGTGTGATGTCCTTAGGTTAGTTAGGTTCAAATGGCTCTGAGCACTATGGGACTCAACTGCTGAGGTCATTAGTCCCCTAGAACTTAGAACTAGTTAAACCTAACTAACCTAAGGACATCACAAACATCCATGCCCGAGGCAGGATTCGAACCTGCGACCGTAGCGGTCTTGCGGTTCCAGACTGCAGCGCCTTTAACCGCACGGCCACTTCGGCCGGTTAGTTAGGTTTAAGTAGTTCTAAGTTCTAGGGGACTGGTGACCAAAGAAGTTAAGTCCCATAGTGCTCAGAGCCATTTGAACCATTATTATTTTCCACAATGTTTAAGAATTCAGTCCCTGTCATAAATAAGTGATCTAGATTCAACCGTCCGATTAAGAATGTGGTTTACCCAGTCTATCAAATGATGAGAATCGTATTCGGATATACACATTAAGCCTGACTGGCCTACTCCGATTAAAACGATCTGGTATCGAAATCAAATTACAGAAATCGGATAAATCGAACGTCTGTATTGCAACAATGCTGCGCACATAAATTATTATGATGGAGTAACAGGTAACAACTGTCTAAGAAAAAGTGATAAATATGTCTACTAGCAGCAATGTAACGTAATTATAAGCCATATTTATGTGATGGAAATACTGAATCGAACAATGCACATCTATTTCAGTGGTGGGAAGATGCACCATATCGGATTTGCTAATGACGTAATGACAATAATAATAATAATAATTAAAATCCCGTGGGGCCGATAGGGGAAACCCTCCTCCATGTGGGTGGTACCGAGGAAATCAAATACTTGGGGTGAACCAAATACTAACACAATCCTCAACGACTACTCAATCCGTTGAACCCAAACTCCACGGACGGCTGCGTGAAAATCACCGCTACTCTGGTCACCATCTCTTAGCTCAATGAGCTCGGCTGATAATATTTGCTCCCAAAAGCTTCAACACCCTCTGGTCCTGTCCGGTTCTGATAACACCCAAGCCAAACCAACGAACACAAGCAAACATGAACTGTGCAAGCAAAGTTAACTTTACCACAGGTGGTACACAACCCGGCTGTCGACAGGCGGCAGTTGGATTTTCGGATACTGGGGAGTCCAGGTTAACACGGCAGAGAATATCGAAGATCTCTGGTAAATATCCCTACAAGCAGAAAACATGCATTTGAAAACTAAACATCGGTACATTGATCCAAGCACGAAAACTAAATAATCTCACAAATGAAATCGACCAACAAAAAATTCTCATCCTTGTTCTTCACGAACCACGACTAACTGACAGTGCAACCTTGCATCACGGAAACCATTGCATCTTCAAGAGCAAAATGCAACAAAAGGTAGCGAAAGGCGTACCAATCTTCGGCATTGCTTTTCTCGAACACACATCTATCATCAACTCTGTCAAAGAAATCACACCCATCAACAACCGACTTATGACTATGCTCATTCAGAGCCCCAGTAAAAAATATACACTCATCAATGCACATGGCCCCACCAACAACGAAAATAAGAAAAACACCAAAAATGTCGAAAAATTATGGAACACACTTGAAAATACTATGAACAAAATTCACCAAGATGATGTGAAAATACTAATTGGAGACTTCAACTCTCTATTTCGAACAGAAAAAACCTGTAGGAAAATCATTGGTACAAATTCAACTCACCGAAACGCTTAGACCAACGGCAGACGTCTGACTGACATTTGCCAACAATTCAACTACAAAAGGATGTCTTCCCATTTTAGGAAAAACCAGTTCCCAGGTAACATGCTTGGCTACCAGTGCAAGCTGCTTTAGTTCGCCTTTCGAGACTCGCTGAAAGCCAGATTTTTAATTCTTTTGTAGTAGAACTACAAGCAGGCAGATAAAAACTCAATAAGGGAATCGTTAGACAACGCTCGAGCAAAATTCGGCTTGCTCCTTACCCTTAGTACAGAGCGGAAACCTTACGGTACTGCCAATATCATAATGCCACTTTTGTTTTCAGCCGACATATTTTTTGTTGTTGTGAATACATAATTTTATCTATGAAATGCCACATTTTCATAATACTTGCGAATGATACAGGAAATAAAGAAAATACAGATCTTTTCGAAGTGAAAAGTCGGTAATATTCTACTAATTCGTGTTAAAATAGGCTCAATTGTCTTACAGACACATAATACACTCCTGGAAATGGAAAAAAGAACACATTGACACCGGTGTGTCATACCCACAATACTTGCTCCGGACACTGCGAGAGGGCTGTACAAGCAATGATCACACGCACGGCACAGCGGACACACCAGGAACCGCGGTGTTGGCCGTCGAATGGTGCTAGCTGCGCAGCATTTGTGCACCGCCGCCGTCAGTGTCAGCCAGTTTGCCGGACGTGAACCGTATGTGCAGTTGACGGACTTTGAGCGAGGGCGTATAGTGGGCATGCGGGAGGCCGGGTGGACGTACCGCCGAATTGCTTAACACGTGGGGCGTGGGGTCTCCACAGTACATCGATGTTGTCGCCAGTGGTCGGCGGAAGGTGCACGTGCCCGTCGACCTGGGACCGGACCGCAGCGACGCACGGATGCACGCCAAGACCGTAGGATCCTACGCAGTGCCGTAGGGGACCGCACCGCCACTTCCCAGAAAATTAGGGACACTGTTGCTCCTGGGGTATCGGCGAGGACCATTCGCAACCGTCTCCATGAAGCTGGGCTACGGTCCCGCACACCGTTAGGCCGTCTTCCGGTCACACCCCAACATCGTGCAGCCCGCCTCCAGTGGTGTCGCGACAGGCGTGAATGGAGGGACGAATGGAGACGTGTCGTCTTCAGCGATGAGAGTCGCTTCTGCCTTGGTGCCAATGATGGTCGTATGCGTGTTTGGCGCCGTGCAGGTGAGCGCCACAATCAGGACTGCATACGACCGAGGCACACAGAGCCAACACCCGGCATCATGGTGTGGAGAGCGATCTCCTACACTGGCCGTACACCACTGGTGATCGTCGAGGGGACACTGAATAGTGCACGGTACATCCAAACCGTCATCGAACCCATCGTTCTACCATTCCTAGACCGGCAAGGGAACTTGCTGTTCCAACAGGACAATGCACGTCCGCATGTATCCCGTGCCACCCAACGTGCTCTAGAAGGTGTAAGTCAACTACCCTGGCCAGCACCATCTCCGGATCTGTCCCCCATTGAGCATGTTTGGGACTGGATGAAGCGTCGTCTCACGCGGTCTGCACGTCCAGCACGAACGCTGGTCCAACTGAGGCGCCAGGTGGAAATGGCATGGCAAGCCGTTCCACAGGACTACATCCAGCATCACTACGATCGTCTCCATGGGAGAATAGCAGCCTGCATCGCTGCGAAAGGTGGATATACACTGTACTAGTGCCGACATTGTGCATGCTCTGTTGCCTGTGTCTATGTGCCTGTGGTTCTGTCAGTGTGATCATGTGATGTATCTGACCCCAGGAATGTGTCAATAAAGTTTCCCCTTCCTGGGACAATGAATTCTCGGTGTTCTTATTTCAATTTCCAGGAGTGTACTTTATTAAGATAGATTGCCGTCGTGATGTTTCTGTAGTAAGCTGAATTTAATTTGTATTAGTACAGTGAATATTTTAATTGCATTTTCCATTAATTTACTAATCGCAACATTAATCATCAAACAGAAATTAATCAGCAGCTGAATTTTCTTTCACGATGAAAGGTGGCTACACTGAGCCACAGCGCCAGAGATCGCGCTAGAGAGTATTGTTCCGCCACCTCCACTGGCAGTGATTATTGAGAACTCGTAGTGGGCAGTGCTTGGGGAGAGCTCGTGGTAGTCAGTGCTTGTTAAGAACTCGTAGCAGAGAGTGTTTGTTGAGATGTGCTAGTAGAGAGTGCTTGCTGAGATGTGATACTGAAAAGTTCTTGTTGAGATGTGGTAATAGCGAGTCGGTGTGGAGATATATTGTAATGATTAGAGTGATTTTGGTCAATATATGAAGGTAACGAAACTTGATTTATTTTTCATTATTTAATGTCGTAAATAATGCTTCATTACAGGTTCAGTCAACAAAGCATCTGGCTTGTGTTCTTGGATTAGAGTGTAATGCTGGTTTTCTTGAGTAATTATGGTATTTCTATTTTCTTTAATTAATTCAGTATAAATGTTATTTAAAATTTCTTGTGTTATTGAAGAAGAACCGTGCCAGATGCGTACGTTGAGTCATACTTCCACACACAGAACAGTTATACTTGTGCTTTGGTTTCGTAGGTTTTATAGTTGCTGGGGACTTAATTAATTAATTGTGTTAATGAAAATTTTCATTTCATTGTTTGTTGTTGTTCCATGCAGTCAGATTGCGTACAAATACTAGTCAGGGCCAACCGTTTACGATACATAGCGTAATCGGACATACAGCTACTAAAGCAAAAAAATAAAATTATTTTCATTCATTCTATTTTAATTAAGCCCCCATGCACGTGGCGACCGCTGCTTCGGATCGTCCCTTGGAATTCTTCTGATTGTAGAAATAGTAGACAGTAGCATTGTTGTAGTAATTTGTAGTTTAGTAATTATAGTCTATTTTGCATGTGTAGATTTGGTAATTGTCATTCTTAGAATGGTATTTTTTTGCTGAATTTGATTTGTTGTCTTGTATACGCGTTTGACGATTTAGTGCAATTATTTCAATTGTTCGCTAATCGTGTTTGATGGAAACATTTCGAGTGAATGGTATTGTTGATGATAAAGAGTCATTGTGTGTAATTTTCGTACAGTGACAAGTTTTGAATGTTTTGTAAATGATTACGCGATCAATGAAAAAGGCAAAAATGATGAATAGTGAGAATGACGAAATTGTTAACATGGCGAACTCGCCAACAGAGGAAAACAGTGTGATGAATAATGAAGTGGAAAACAATGTAATAAGTCGGGAAAATAGTCCGGAACCATTTCAAAATTTTTCTCAATCAGGAAATTCACAGAATACGAGATTAACGATAGAAGATTCTGAAATAGTATCGAACACAGATAGCTTTACAGCTATGACGAAGGAAACTGGTTTTGCGGGAAATGTTAGGGGCGAAAGGAGTTTCGAATCAGTTACTATGGAGCAGTTGATGAGTGCTATATTAAAAATGGAAACACGGTTTGGATCTGAATTAAAAACAAATAGGGAAACAATGGAAACACGGTTAGACTCACAAATGGGAACAATGGAGCAGTTACGAGACTCACTTGGATCACAAATAGGAACAATTAAAACCGAGATGGGAACTTTGGGATCTTAATTAAAAACAGTGGGATCACAAATAGGAACAATTAAAATAGAGATGGAAACAATGGAAACACGGTTAGATTCACGAATAGGGACATGTTTCAAAAACATGAAAGATGAATTAAAGAAAGAAATTAGAGAAGAAGTGCAACCGATTTTGAATTCTCACAATAATAGATTAATTGCAGTAGAGATTAGACAAAGGGAACAGGATAGAGAACAGGAAGAAAGAGATCGCGTGATAGTACAAAAATTTTCAGAGCTAAATTTACAATGTGCACACGATAAGGAAGAAATATTTGAGAGAATCGAGGAATCCGTACCAAATGACAGAATAAATAATCTAACACAACAATATGAACAGTTAACTACCAAATGTGTCAACACTGAAACCCGAGTCGCGACACTTACGGAAGACGTAAATAAACAGAGAAAAAAAATAGGTGACTTATCGGAAAGAGTTGAGGATATTTCAGATAAATTGACAAATCTTAGTTTACATGGGGACAGAGATTCGGATGATACAGCTCCATTACCATTTTCAGAAACCGAAGAGTACCAGAACATAAATAAACATGTTGAAAATCAGGGAAAATTTAATGAACGCGTTAAAAGGGAATTTGAGGCATTACGAATGCAAGTCAAACAAATTGAAGGCGAAATCGTAGGAAAAGACAGCAAAAGAAATTTAGAATCACAGATACCAGGGGGGTTTGAAGAAGGTAATTTGTTTCATTTACGGGATGCAACAAGAGAGCGCCAGACGCGCGAATTTGACAATAATCAACACTGGGACTGGGACAGACGCGGTAGGTCTTTGTCGCCACGAGGCGAAAACTTTGACTATAAACACTTTTTGACTGTTCGGAAATTTAAGATCTTTCGTAATTCTAAGAATGACATACATCCATGTGCATGGTTAGATCAATTTATGTATGCACTCCCACCAAATTAGCCACTAAGTCACAAACTGGAATTTATGTGTGGATATTTAGAAAATGAACCGGCGACGCGGATGCGCGCACTCATTAGAGATTGTAATAATCTGAATGATTTTTATCATGCATTTCTATCGGCATATTGGTCCGAAAACACGCAAGACAGAGTCAAACACAGTCTTATTATGCAGCGTAATTTCAAACAGTCTGAGTTCCGCACGCCAGCGGAATATTTTGAAGACATGATTCGAAAGAATCAGTTCCTTTCCAACCCTTATAGCCCGACTGAATTAATTCGCATTTGTTTAACTAAGCTGCCACAATCCATAAGACAAATTGCTTTAGCTGGAAGATGTAAAGACGACTTAGAGACTTTTAAGACTTTATTGCAAGAACTTGAGTATGACAACGACGACGGGACTTCTTGTAACTTTTTCAGTAACTGTAATTACGATAGATTTTCAGAGAAAAGGGATAGTGATCGGAACGGGCGTTATATGGGTAATTTTGAGAATGACAGACGTAACAGACAGGACAATAGATACCAGCCTTATGACAATAACAGACGTCCTAACAGAAATTACACAGACAATTATAATAACGGTAATTCGTACCGGAATGATCAATCATACGGAAACAGTAATCGGTATCATCAAGACAGAAATTATTCATACAATAATAGAAACTCTTACTACAGAAATAACCAGGGTAGTAGGTCTAACAGTAATTTCAGAAGTGACAGTCGAAATTATACAAGAAGTAGTTATGCAGACAGACAGGAAAACAGAAATTTTAATAACAGACACAACCAAGAATTTGCATCTAACAGACAGGAAGGACCTAATTGGCATCCTCCGCGTGACAGAAATTCAGAGAGACAAGTGGAAATAGTAGAAATTGATCCGCGAAATGACGGGAATAATCAAAGACGTGACGCAAACAATCGACCATGACTTGCAGCTTCGGCTTCTGGCAGCAATATAGACGGTTCA
Source organism: Schistocerca nitens (assembly GCF_023898315.1). Lineage (NCBI taxonomy): Eukaryota > Metazoa > Arthropoda > Insecta > Orthoptera > Acrididae > Schistocerca > Schistocerca nitens. Next base: position 179,611,430 of record NC_064622.1, on the reverse strand, counting down.
GAAAGTAATGACACTACAACTTTACACTACGTACGCCTGGAAGATATGAGAGACATTTTGCTAGGCGAAAAGGAAAATAATGTAGACGCATTTTTACATCCTGTTATTGAAGTATGTGTGGGTAAGAATAAGTTCACTGCAGTTTTAGATTCTGGGAGCCCATTGAACGTCATTAGTGAATCAGTTTTTCGTATATGTGAAAGAACTATTGCCTGTCCTGTGTTACCCATTTCTAAAACTACAATTCGAGGAGCGATTTCTTGAAAAAGTGTGGAAGTTAAACAACAGACCAACCTAAATTTCATTTGTCAAGGATACGAATTTTCTGCTAATTTTATTATTGTTCCATTACTCAGTACACAGATTATATTAGGTATGGAGTTTCTTAACACACATAAGGCAATTTTGAACTTTAAAGAAGGAAGTGTGAATTTGACTGTTGCCGGAATGCCGAAATGTTTGAAATTTTTCGAGTGTTTAGCAAGATCTGAATCAGATACAAAATGTTTAAGGTTTCTTACTTCTGATGTTTTCGTTGAGCATTATGACGACAGTGTGTTTATTCATGACAATGACAATAGATACAGGGACGCGTTGGAGGATATAATTAATAGCGAAGAATTAATTAATGAAAAGGTTAAAAAAGCTGAAGTGCCAGATGACGTTGCAAGAGAAGAGCTGCACCATATTTTGACTTCACATGCTACAGTGTTTAGTCATTACACAGGAACTATACAAGGCTTACAATATTTATTTAAAGTAAAAGAACACACACCATTTCGCGGGAAAACGTACGCTATTCCTTTGGCTTACAGAGACAAGGTTAAGAATGAACTTCAATACATGTTAGATCAGGGCATTATTGAGCCAGCAGTCAGCCCTTATACCAGCCCATTACACGTTGTTCTTAAAAAGGATGGGTCAATTCGTTTGGTTCTGGATTCCAGACAGATAAATAATATCATCATTCCTGAAACTGACCGTCCACAAAATTTAGATGAACTTCTTCAACATTTCCATGGAATTAAAGTTTTATCCACGATTGATATGCGCGCAAGTTTTTGGCAAATAGAACTCCACCCTGATTGTAGAAAATATACTGCCTTTTTAGCCTTTGGTAACTGTTACCAGTTTCGGAAATTACCGTTTGGACTTACTGTATCTTCTGCAGCATTCATTCGTAGTTTAAATGAAATTTTACCTGTTTATCTTCGTGACAATATTACTTCATATGTTGACGATATTCTTATTGCTAAACGTTCTTGGAGTGAGCACAACAACATTTTGGATTCATTATTACGTATTTTTGCACGAGTTGGCATGACAGTGAACTTGGAAAAATCTGAATTTGGTCGTTCACAGGTGAAATTTCTCGGTCACATTATTTCTACAGAAGGTATTCTTCCTGATCCAGAAAAACTAGACGCTATTCGTAATTATGCTGTTCCTTCCACAAAACGTGATGTTCGTAGTTTCCTTGGTGTCTGTAATTTTCTTTGACGCTTTGTTAGATTGGACAATTTGGCCACACCTCGTTTATGTGAACTATCTGGAAAGAATTCTAATTGGTGTTGGGATGAGGAAGCTCAGTGAGAATTTGAACAACTTCGTGATGCTTTAGTTGCTGCTCCACTTCTTTCACATCCGGATTTGTCTAAAGATTTTTGTTTGGCGACGGACTCATCATACAAAGGCCTAGGTGCACATTTATTTCAAGAGATAGAAGAAAACGGCGTTGTAGTACAGAAGACTATTGCATTTGGAAGTCGTGTTCTCTCTAAATCCGAAAAGAATTATTCGATTACGGAACTTGAAGCTTTGGCTGTTGTTTGGGCTTTCACAAAATTTCGCACATTTTTGTTCTGTAGACATACTAAGGTTTACACTGATCATCGAGCTTTGGAATTTCTTATGTCGACAAAATTAACTCATGGCAGATTGTCACGATGGGCGTTGTACCTACAGGAATTTGATTTTAGTATTGTTTACATACAGGGATCTTCAAATATTGTTGCTGATGCTTTATCACGTGCACCTATGGGTTTGAAACAAAGTGCTGAAGAGGACTGCAAAGAAAACCATTATTGTTTGATGTACATTCAAGGTGTTGCGTTTGAGAACTTTATTTCGTCTTCGCTCCAGGACATCGCTAAGGAGCAAAATAAGGATCCAATCTGGAAGGACATTAAGGAGAAGTGGAGGAGAAAGGAAAGCGTAGCGATTAGACAGCATTATTTAGTTCGCAATGACATTCTTTTCAAACGAAAATTGGTCGACAACTCTGTTTGGTTAGTTTGTATTCCTGATGAGTGGGTCAATAAATTGATTTGGTACACACATTTCAGTTATGCGCACTTTGGTCCCAGAAAATGCTTTCATAAATTACGAGAAAATTGCTACTTCAGTAATATGGAAAAACGTATTCGATCTGTTCTTGCCAAATGCAAATTATGTCAAAAGGCTAAGCCGCCAACTGTTTCTCACAGAGCACCGTTGTTTCCTATCATTCCAGCGAAATTAAAGGACATGGCTGCAGTCGATTTGTTCGGTCCAGTGGTTCGTTCTACTAATGGTTTTGCGTACATTTTCGTAGCAGTGGAATTGACATCAAAATATGTGTGTTTTACACCTTTACGCAAAGCAACAGCTCGTTCAGTATCTAATGCTTTCATCAAACATTTTCTTAAAGAAGTTGGTCATGTTGATAAGGTTATATCAGATAATGGATCACAGTTTCGCTCTAAAATTTGGCTTCGTACTCTACGGCGTCGTAAGATTAAACCAATTTTTATTTCACTTTTTCACCCTCAATCTAATGCTTCAGTGAGATGGATGAAGGAAATCAATAAATTGTGCCGTCTTTATTGTCATCAGAATCACAGAACTTGGGATCAGTATCTTCATATTTTTCAAAACATTCTGAATGAACTTCCTAATGACTCAACTTCTTTACCGCCTCTATTGATATTAAAAAAATAAAGTACCAACAAATCGCATTTCTGAAATCGTTCCTTTTCCGCCTTCACGGAAACTGCGGCATTCTGAAGTTGTCAACCTGGCTCTACGAAATATTGCGTCTGCGGCTGCTAGAAGAGAGAAATCAGCTAAGCGTCCTGGTCGTTTAAAAACTTTGTCAGTTGGTCAGAAGGTATTAATTAAGTCCCACCGTTTGTCTCATAAAGGAAAAGGCTTATGTCGAAAATTTTTTCTGCTTTATAACGGTCCATATAGGATTCGCAAAATTATACATGATAATACTGTTGAAGTAGAAACTCTTAAATCTCGGCGCTCTAAGGGAATACATCATATATCGAACGTAAAAATTTTTGTGGAATGACATACTTTTGAGAAACCAACAGTTATACATAAACAGGTGGAGAATGCAAGGATACCGCGCCGTGTTCCGGCGGCGGCAGATACTCAAAGCAACAGTGAAGTCTGCGCGCCGCACAAGACAGTCGTTGACCGAAAACAATCACTTCCTACGTCACGCGCCTACAGCTGATCGAGCGCTCAGTGCGAATGCACTGACAGCCGTAAACAAATACACAGTCTAAATTCTCCGAATAAATTCTGTATAAAGCTATGGTGACTTTATAAATTATGTTATTAACGTTCAGTATTTTTCAGGATACGGTTGTGTAAAATATTTAAGACCTTCAGGTAAATTCTGTGCGTGTCCGACGTTAAGACGACATGCTATGGAGAAAATTTCAGGAAGAATGTAATTTCGAAGAAAAAAGTAATAAATTAAAAAGGGTAACTATTAATTGAGTTTATTTTTCAGGTAACATAATTCCACTTAGGTACGTATTTTAGATGAAATTTGCTGCTCGCGATTACGTGATTCATACTTTGTGCTAAATTTCATGTTCTATGAATTTACTTGTGAAGCGACGTGCTTACGCACATTAACTGATTTTGACGATGATTGATTAATGAATAGGGTTGTTACTTGTGTATATTATGCATCGCTTGGCTGCACTGCTTTTTCACTGATGTTATATTTTTTTATTATGTGCCTGCTGTGCTTATTTATTTAAATTGTAATTGTCAACTGATTAATTGTGCTGACTGTGGTTATGTATGTAGGTTACACTTTGTGATTTATCTGCTTGCGCCTTCATGTTTACTTATTAAGATTACGTATGAACATTTATTTGCTTATGCTGATATGATGATAATGACCTGTTTATTATGTAAGATACATATTTGCTGCTTTGCGTATGGATTGCATATTAACACATTTCCTTTTGTTGTCATAACTACTCTTTAATTTGGTATATAGAATACTGATATGTGGTGTACAAACATGGAGTTTAGGTCACTCTATGGTATTAATTGTAGATTGTTCGCTTGGCAGAGCCTCGTTATAGGGATTGTGTTGCATCCACTTGTTGACATTCTGTTCTCTACTGGTATATTTACTCGCTATTGCATGTTTTGCTTACGCTCAGTGCCTGATATTTTTAAGATAAGAAAATGAACTGCTATAATTCGACGAACGACATTGGTACAAGAAACTTCATAGAAGTCACATGAGCTGGAGGTTTTATGGAAGCTGTATAGATTTATGCTAATAGGAAGGAAGCTAACGACATGACATACCAACACTAGGTTAGACCATTGACAGTTATTACACTGCATTTTTCGTGAGTAATTGAAATAGGAAGTGACACTTGACACAAGAAATACTCCACATGTTTGCTTCTGCCATGATTCTTGAAGTGGTGTACACACTGTGAAACATTATGATCATTCACACTCCGTAATCGTAATTAATTACTGAGAGTTATTCGAACTAAGTCTGTTAGAGGTCATGTACGCATTTCTTTTATTTAATGATGGACAAGGTAAACAAAATGTATCTTATAATTTATAATGAGTAGCAGATTTGGATCAGATGGATTACACGAGAGGTTGTGTGTTGACATTGTGTCTTCGGATTGTATGAGATAATGAATTGAGGTTTGCATTAGGATTTTGTCTGCACTTGTTCGAGGAGACTGACTAGAGGAAAGAGTTGTTATGGAAGTGAAATGATATTGGTGCTGAGGTTTATATATATCGACGTATTGAAGAGGTATGATTGAGGTATTATTGAGATTATGTGAAGTTGATGATTATTGGAGTTTTCGTGGACAAGAGGTAAGGTAAATGAGGTATTATTGAAGTATTGAGATTATGTAATGCTGATGATTATTGGAGTTTGGTGGATAAGAGGTGAAGTAAGTGAGGAGCATATTTTTTTTTTTTGTCTATATGGAACAAGGAGGATGAAGATGGCAGACTAGAACACTCAAGTAGAAAGAAGATTGTCTACACACACACTTTGTTAAATCACTAAGCAGTATATACTTTTTTTTGAGAGAAGAAGCATTTGCATATCTTGGCTCACTGACAGTTGTTCAGCAACCGTACATTTTGATCTGGCTTGGCAAACATTGGTCTTGACATGATGACTATGACGTTGACTAACTATTATTGACTGTTATACATTGCTGCCACTACTACTTGATACACATGATGAACATAAAATTTTGACAGAATTGCATTTACACAGTTAACACTATTCAGTTACACAGTAGCACTAATGTGGATGAAAGATGAGTGAGTGTGTTTTGTGTGTTTTCCTTTTATAATCCCAGAGAAGTGATCCCAACCTATCTCCTAAATATTATTTTACTTGTTTGTTGTGGCTTGCACTGACACCCATAAATATTATAGGTTTACTGGTATTTGTGTATTGTAATAGTTAATAGGACAATTATCTGATATCATTTGTGTGTTTGTTATGATTTGTATGTTTAGTGTAAAAGCATTGTATGTGTATTCAAACTATTGTTCATGCCTGAACTGTCTGATTAGTGATGGTGCTGCACTTTTCAACATAATGTGTGACATTTAGTCATGTTTAATTTCTGCTGATGAACAGTGTGATTAGTGAATAGTGAATTTTATGGACTGCGGTCAGCACCTGGTCAACATTACTGGGTGCCACTGATGGACTGCTTCTACCGAAATGGTGTTACTTGTTGATGTCTGCACCTGCTCAACATTGCTGGGTGCCACTGATGGACTGCTTCTACTGAAAAGATGTCACCTGTTGATATCTGCACCTGTTCAACATTGCTGGTGCCACTGATGGAACTGCTTATACTGAAATGGTGTTACTTGTTGATGTCTGCACCTATTCAACATTACTGGGTGCCACTGATGGACTGCTTCTACTGAAAAGATGTCACCTGTTGATATCTGCACCTGTTCAACATTGCTGGTGCCACTGATGGAACTGCTTATACTGAAACGGTGTTACTTGTTGATGTCTGCACCTGCTCAACATTGCTGGGTGCCACTGATGGACTGCTTCTACCGAAATGATGTCACTTGTTGGTGTCGGCACCTGCTCAACATTGCTGGGTGCCACTGGTGGACTGCTTCTACTGAAAAGATGTCACCTGTTGCTGTGTGCACCTGCTCAACATTGCTGGTGCTACTAATGGAACTGCTTATACTGAAATGGTGTTACTTGTTGGTGTCTGCAGCTATTCAACATTACCTGGTGCCACTGATGGACTGTTTCTACTGAAATAATGTTACTTGTTGGTTTTTGCACCTGTTGACCATTGCTGGGTGCTACTGCTGGAACTGTCAACTACTTGTTTCTTGGACTATGGAAAGAGTTTATGTGAATATTTGTATAAACTGATTTTTTGTGTATTACTGTTTGTGAAAAGTTATGAGACTCTTACCTGCACATATTCGTCATTGCTGACGCTATTGATTGAACTGTTTAACCACATAATACTTGTGTAAACTGTTATGTAAAGTCACATGTATGAAGGAATTTGTATTGCTTACTGTATTTTATATATTAGGTTATTGAAAGGTCAGTGCAAAGCCAAAATTTTATCTAGTTATATGATATCTACGCATTAATATTATCTTTTATTTTTGTCTGTATTTTTTTGACGAATTTGGTGGTATTTTCACCACCAATGCTGGCAAAAATACCATCAAATTCTAGCCCGTGGAGGAAGGGCATATGAAAGGTGGCTACACTGAGCCACAGCGCCAGAGATCGCGCTAGAGAGTATTGTTCCGCCACCTCCACTGGCAGTGATTATTGAGAACTCGTAGTGGGCAGTGCTTGGGGAGAGCTCGTGGTAGTCAGTGCTGAGATGTCGTAGTGAGGAGTGTTTGTTGAGATGAGCTAGTAGGCAGTGCTTGCTGAGATGTGATACTGAAAAGTTCTTGTTGAGATGTGATAGTAGCGAGTCGGTGTGGAGAGATTGTAATGTCTAGAATGCTTTTCATCAATATAAATTAAGGTAACAAACTACTTTTCTTTTCTTTCTCGTTATTTCAATGTCCTGAATAATGCGTCATTACAGGTTCAGTCAACAAAGCATCTGGCTTGTGTTCTTGTATTAGAGTGTAATTCTGGTTTTCTTGAGTAATTATGGTATTTCTATTTTCTTTAATTAATTCTGTATAAATGATATTTAAAATTTCTTGTGTTGTTGAAGAAGAACCGTGCCAGATGCGTACGTTGAGTCATACTTCCACACACAGAACAGTTACACTTGTGCTTTGGTTTCGTAGGTTTTATAATTGTGTTAATGAAAATTTCCATTTCATTCTTTGTTGTTTTTCTATGCAGTCAGATTGCGTAATAAAACTAGTCAGGGCCAACCGTTACGAGACTTCGTAACCGAACAGACAGCTACTGAAGCAAAAAATTAAAATTATTTGCATTTTTTATTATTTTAATTAAGCCCCCATGCAACGATACATACAACAATCTGTTAATGCTAAAGTTGTTTGCAAATTCTACGCCTGTAGAAACCCACTGGTTCTAACGATGTCATTAAACCAGTGTAGTTTTAAGAGTATTTTAAGTGCCTGAGAGACGACTTTCCTATCAATCTCCTGGATAGTTTTGTTTCTCAAATCAACAGAGTGAGTTATCATGCAGTAGCATAGGTGATGTAGTTTTGTTGCTCGACTTTCTTACACTGCGACCGAAAGGTGTCTCAGTTGTGCCGGCCGCGGTGGTCTCGCGGTTCTAGGCGCGCAGTCCGGAACCGTGCGACTGCTACGGTCGCAGGTTCGAATCCTGCCTCGGGCATGGATGTGTGTGATGTCCTTAGGTTAGTTAGGTTTAAGTAGTTCTAAGTTCTAGGGGACTGATGACCACAGCAGTTGAGTCCCATAGTGCTCAGAGCCATTTTTTTTTTTGTCTCAGTTGTTGACAACAAATTCCAGCTGTGTTGGACACACCCCCTGGAGCAGAATTCGTATCCCAAAACACACTTTTGGAGCTATCAGATGTAAAATATTATGTTCACACTACTCTTTACTCTAGCCTACGTCTTTTGGTGGGGCCCAGCCTTTCGTTTCTTCTTAGGAAGTTAACGATAAAGGCATCATAACACGTCATCAGTAACAGTACTGCATAGGAATGCTCAATGAGCGACCTGATGACGTTCAATAATAGTCACTCCGTTGAATTTTGTTGTTTCGAATTAGAGCATGCAGTACTCCTACACCAGACTTCTGAACTTTGCCTGTTGAATGCAAATGTCGCATGATGGTAAAATGGTAATCTTTCACATATATCAGTATTCGAGACTTCCTTAATGTGGAAAATCATACATGCCAGAACGACCTTTGTTGAAACAAGAATACCTCTTTCTGGCGTATTTTTCCCAAAAGCACTCGCTCCAAACACATTTCAAATCTTTCTAGTTGCCTCCTCTAAATTCACCGCTCTGTTATACCAAAGTAAATATTGTGTTGCAGATGTTACACCTTTTTTCACTTGCGACTCAGTTTTACAATGCTTAACTTTAGTTCACGATTTTCAAGCATGCAAAATCCAATGCTTAACTGCAAGATGATAACTAGAACTTCAAATTCGAAAATGGCATTGATACATACACTGACAGCGTGGTGCCGCCTTCACATGGACGGCGGCGGATTTCAGGCGGCGGGTGGCGTCTGGCCGGTGGCCGGTAGCCGCTGCAGCGCGAGGAAACGCTCGAGCGTAAGCTGTTATGATGGCGACGCAGCCACGATCTGTCCTGCGGAATTGTTTCTGGAATACTTGTTATTGCGGGTGGGTAGAATGTTAAGCGAATTGTCTTCGATGTTCAATCAGACTCATAACTTTAGACCGAAATGTGGAAAAAAAAATTACACGCGACTCTAAGTTTAGAATGCACGACGATTACCGCAAGTCCACGGGCTCACTTCATCCATATGAACTCGGAAGTAGACAAAACTTCCTCATAAGACTTCCGCATCTTACGGCGTTGCCAGATTGTGCAGATGGCCGGACTTCAAAGAGTTGTCAGGGGCGGTCAGTTTTATTGGCCACCTTAAGTGAACGACTCGGACTTAGTCTCTGAGGCGGTCGGCCGGCGGTCAGTTTTTATGTCTAAGACTGTACATGGCTCATGACTTTGGAGTATTGGTGTCCCAAAATTCCCAGCATTATTATTAAAATCTGTTATTTACTATAACCTTCCATTCAGTTTTAGGCTTCCAGTTTGTTCCATATTTGTGAATCTGCGTGAAGTCCAACTGCAAGCACAAAAGAAGTCGCTGTTGGGAGTACCTGAAGAGGACCGTGAGGTAAGTCATAGAAATGTTTTGAAAACGATAGCCCAGTTGCCAAACACCATGTCTTATCATCAACCGACCACGATGAAAACACTCAAAAATCGCAATACTAATCAGTATTCAGCTCTGTGTGATCTCGAAATTATTCTAAATTGCAGCACATTTTGATAATTTTATTGTTGTTTCCTGTCGACAGGAGTCAGATCTACGAACTTCCAGCGTCCTGAGATAATAGTACATCGGCAATTTCTGTTAATCAGTACAACGAAAAACCAGCCAAACATACAAGTTTCACTTTTTTTATTCAGTCGATGACAAGTTTCTGGCCGGGACATATTTTCAAATCATCATAACGGATAGTCAAACTAGTATTTCTGAAAAAGCAAAAACCATATCAAAAACTTACAAACGAACACTTACAGCACATACAGATAACTTACTATCGGCAAACGAACAGTTACAGTGCTTACAGATAACTCATTGTCTATGTGCGCTGTGACTTTTCGTTTGCACATTTTTGACATGGTCTTTGCATGTTTGAAATATCAATTTAGTCAGTGATGATTTGAAAATGAGTCTCGTCCAGGGACTAGTCATCGAGTGAATAAAAAAGTGAACTTTGCAGGTTTGGCTCGTTTTTCGTTGTACTGATGAGCCAAATCTGTCTCCCTGCCTTCTTCTCAGTAGTTTTGTTTTGCTTATCCTCTCCTCATTTAATGTCATACGGCACTGTTGAATGGGAGACCCCCAGAGTAGTATTTTCTTTCTTGCCATAGATGATACGTTCCCTTAACGATGTGTGAATCATATATCAAGTTCATCTGTTGAAGGTAAGTGACTATGAACAGCGCGTGTGGAGGTTTAGTGTCAAGTTTAGTTACTTCTTATTTGTTGGTTTGTTACTGCATTTCAGACGTCCATGCATCTCGTCACCGTACTCAAGATATCGCAGAACACGTGTGGTACCTGATTAGTAGTATCCGTATACCGCCATATAATGCGAAATTGACCACTACATGTCACGAGAGGTGGACCGTTCTTATGAAAGGAGGTGGAGAGTATCGTGTTGTCGGAACGTAAGGAGTAACAGTAAAGAGAGTCCCCCCCCCCCCTTCCATCTACCTTCGTGTCTACTCTATAGTGCAGTGTTTACGTGAGTGTTCAGTGTTGTGCTTCCACTTTTTTAAGCGTTGCGAACAGACACCGTACTGTCACTAGGTGTGTTTTTTAACTTTTGCGAACAGAAACCAGATTGTCGCCGTGCTTTTTTAATTGTGCCTGTCTAATTACTATTTGTTTTAATCAGCGTCACCAACTCTTTGTTTTTATATTTTCACTTCCGAAACTTTTCGCCATGTTACAGTTTTAAACACCGTTTTATCGCCTGTTTTTATTGTTTGTTATCTACTCATTATGTTTTAACTCTTCTGTAGGCTGCAGAGCGGCATATTACGCTGCTGCCATTAAAGAATAAAAGAAAAGAAAAGAGAGTCGGTCAGGCAAGCTCAATGACTTGGAAAGTGGACTATTCATCGGTATGTCCGCCTGCTTAGCTGCGCAGTTCAGCTTCTAGCGCCGGGCGGGAAGTTCCTTATTTACACTACTGGCCATTAAAATTGATACACCACGAAGATGACGTGCTACAGACGCGAAATTTAACCGACAGGAAGAAGGATGCTGTGGTATGCAAATGATTAGCTTTTCAGAGCATTCAGACAAGGTTGGCGCCGGTGGCGACACCTACAACGTGCTGACACGAGCAAAGTTTCCAACCGTCTCATACACAAACAGCAGTTGACCGGCGTTTCCTGGTGAAACGTTGTTGTGATGCCTCGTGTAAGGAGGAGAAATGCGTACCATCACGTTTCCGACTTTGATAAAGGTCGGATTGTAGCCTATCGCGATTGTGGTTTATCGTATCGCGACATTGCTGCTCGCGTTGATCGAGATCCAATGAATGTTAGCAGAATATGGAATCGGTGGGTTCAGGAGGGTAATACGGAACGCCGTGCCGGATCCCAACGGCCTCGTATCACTAGCAGTCGAGATGACAGGCATCTTATTCGCATGGCTGTAACGGATCGTGCAGCCACGTCTCGATCCCTCAGTCAACAGACGGGGACGTTTGCAAGACAAGAACCATCTGCACGAACAGTTCGAAGACGTTAGCAGCAGCATGGACTATCAGCTCGGAGACCATGGCTGCGGTTACCCTTGACGCTGCATCACAGACAGAAGCGCCTGCGATGGTGTACTCAACGACGAACCTGGGTGCACGAATCGCAAAACGTCAGTTTTTCGGATGAATCCAGATTCTGTTTACAGCATCATGATGGTCGCATCCGTGTTTGGCGACATCGCGGTGAACGCACATTGGAAGCGTGTATTCGTCATCGCCATACTGGCGTATCACTCGGCGTGATGGTATGGGGTGCCATTGGTTACACGTCTCGGTCACCTCTTGTTCGCTTTGACCGCACTTTGAGCAGTGGACGTTACATCGCAAATGTGTTACGACCTGTGGCTCTACCCTTCATTCGATCCCTGCGAAACCTTACATTTCAGCAGGATAATGCACGACCGCATGTTGCAGGTCCTGTATAGTCCTTTCTGGATACAGAAAATGTTCGACTGCTTCCCCGGCCAGCACATTCTTCAGATCTCTCACCAATTGAAAACGTCTGGTCAATGGTGGCCGAGCAACTGGCTCACCACAATACGCCAGTCACTACTGTTGATGAATTGTGGTATCGTGTTGAAGCTGCATGGGCAGCTGTACCTGTACACGCCATCCAAGCTCTGTTTGACTCAATGCCCAGGCATATCAAGGCCGTTATTACGGCCAGAGGTGGTTGTTCTGGGTACTGATTTCTCAGGATCTATGCACCCAAATTGCGTGAAAATGTAATCACATGTCAGTTCTAATATAATATATTTGTCCAATGAATACCCGTTTATCATCTGAATTTCTTCATGGTGTAGCAATTTTAATGGCCAGTAGTGTATTTCACTTGCCGCAGCCACTTGTGTGATGTTTTCCTCTTTAGTGTTGTTCTGTCTGCCGAGTGAGTCGTAGCGCCTCCGCTCCGCCTTACTGTCTTTGTGTTCGTCTACTTGCAGCTATGGCCATCATGGTTTCCACATGTATTCCACAAAAAGGTACTGTGAGCTTTACTTCCGATAAAACAACGCGACACGTGCAGCCCGAGTGTCTTGAAATCCACGATTGGCCTGTCGATGCAATTCATGTGAACTCTGATGAAGTCCACACAGCTTATTTTGACGCAGACGCGTACGTATTTTACGTGAAATTTATGGATCCTCTTTACGTTGAAAGATTACTGTCGCGACATGGTTCTGAAGTCCTATTCAGGCATCGCGATACTTCCGTTTGTATGGTGTCAATCGCAGATGCTGAAATTATCTATACCAATGTTCGTGTGTCCAGCCTCCCGCCGGAGGTTGTTGACAATTTTCTAAAGGACATATTGACTCATTATGGTAACGTGAAGAACGTTCGTCGTGAACGTTGTTCTATTCAACACGGTGTTATAGTGGAATTCGTTCCGTGAAATTGCATATCAAACGCAATATTCCGTCACATTTACAAGTGTGTGGTTACATACTGGTCAAGAGGGAACCTGCTTGCTATGTAATGAAAGAACATACGTCTGGTCTAATTGCCTGCGGAGGGTATTTGTATTAAAGCCGTCATTAGTGCAGCGTCGCAAATTGACGGTTGCTGACCTTGTTCCTTCCACTTCGGATCATAATGAACAAAACGTCAGTTCTGATAATCGTATAAATGAATTTCCGCTTTTACCTCCGCGACAGGTTCAGAATTCTATTGCCCCCAGGAAAGAATCTGTAACAGTGACAAACAAGCGACGTCGCACTCAAGATGGTGAGGGTGAGGATTAGCTGTGCCTTCTTCCCCAACCTCCGCATCTATTGTGTCCCCTGCTCCTCTCGATGCTACGTTACCTCCAGTCCGTGGTACAGTGGGGGGCGAAGAATTTATCTCCAGCATTCCTCTTGCTCGCGAAGTGGCTCCTTCGGAGCTGCCTGTCTGTGGAGAGGGAGCGGAATCCCCCACTTCGTCTTTTTGTCCTCCGTTACAATCTGAGGCTATGCAATATCCTCCTGCTTCTTCGTCTTCAGTCGCCGACGGTTTCCCGAATTTGCCACCTACAGCAATTTCCGAGAAGAATAAAATTATCGACCAAGTATCACCTGTTGCATTGGTAGTTCCACAGAATGCTTCCGCCTTAATGACTGGACCTGAATTACATGCCCTTGTTCTGCAGGGCAGGAAGCTGTGCCTATGACCCCTCCCACGCCTCCGTCCGCAGAGGCCGCCATGCCACGTAAGCGACAGAGACATCGTGTACAAACTGACCGTGCGGTGGCATGTAAAAAATCTAAGAAAAAAGATTGCGATGGACCTTGACGCTCGGCTGTCTCCCTAATTCTACGTTCCGTACATCCCTGTATAGCTGTGATCAATGACCCAAGCCTACACCTTCCTTTCCTTAAATATTAATCGCGTGGAGTCAGAATTGCTATTGGCATCGCTGCGTCAGTTCATTTATGATTCACGTGCGAACATAGTGTTCTTACAGGAGGTGTTGTTTAGAAATTTCTTCTTACCAGGTTTTCGTATGATCTTTAATGTCGGACCCGAATATTCTACGGGGACCGCCTTATTCTTGCGAGAAGGCATTCCTATTGCTGAAGTGGAAATGTTAGACTCTTGGCAGGGCATAGGTTGTTGACTTTTTAATCTTACCGTAGTTCTTTTATATGCCCCTTCTGACACTGATCGCACAGTAGATCGTTAACGTTTTTACAAAGACGAAATTGTTTATCATTGCGTTAAGAGTCCTCCGGGTATTCTGTAGGGTGGTGATTTTAACTGTGTGTTGCGTCCTGCAGATCAGTCTCCAACTTTTAATTTCTCTCGTGAATTACATGAACTGGTCCGCTCCTTACGCCTGCAAGACGTCCGGAAATGTAAATAACCGACGTTAAATTTACCCACTTTATTGCGACTTCTAGTTGCAGGTTAGATAGGTTTTACTTCTCAGACTGCCTGAGCAATAATATTCTTAATATTGAAGTCAACCCAGCATCCTTTATGGATAACTGTGCCGTGACTACAACTTTCAATCTTGAACGGTAACCAGTCAAATTGTTTCACCCTCCGTGGATGTTGAACGTCGCTCACCAAGCTCCTTCTCTCCACGACGTGATACGAAACAGTGGGAACGTACTTCTACGATCACTGGGAAGTATTCTTCCATCCTTGACTGGTAGACACAGCTAGCGAAACCGAGGCTCAGCAAACTCTGATCCTTTTTTGTGCTGCCAAAGCGCAACACTTTCGGAGAACTTATGAATATAAATATTCCATCCTGCGTGAACTTGATCCTGCTTCGGATCACGTCCCTCTGCGAATCTCAGATATTAGGCGTGTAAAGGGAAAATTGTTGACCTTGAAGAGAATACAAATGGAAGGTTTGAAATTCCGATCCAAACCGCGTTTATTTGGGACGGAGCAACTGACTTCATTATATCATTTGCTTCGGCATCAGATCCGTCGACAACGAGCTTGTATTCATTCTCACACGACAAATGATGGACGTATAGTAATGGCACAAGCTGATATAGTGCGTATCTTACACTAGCACCACGTAAACATCTACGACGTCGATGAGTCCAATGAAATGTCTTACGACCCACTAGTCAGCATCTTAGATACGACCATGACACCTGAACATAATGCTACGCTCTTAGTTGCCTTTCAGCCTGAGGAAGTTTACAAACTTTTTGTGGGATCGCCTTCTCAAAAGTCCCCTGGTCTGGATGGACTTCCCAAGGAATTTTACCATTTTGTCATTGTTGGGTGCTACGTCCCTTTTGAATTAAGTGCTAAAGGGTGCAATAGCGCCAAGCGCGTTCAAAGTGTGAAAAATTGTTTCAATCCCGAAACGCCCTGGACCGGCTGCCCTGATAACATTCGCCCAATTACTTTGTTAAACTTTGATTATATGACTGTAGCGAGGGCAGTTAATAGTAGAATATCGGCTCTGATAGAGACGATTGTTGCAAAACATCAAAGCTGCCAACCTGGACGCACCATTCTTACCCCTATAGTCAAGTGTCGTGACGTGGCTTCGGTTGCTGCTGTAAAGTCCGTCCCTTGTGCCCTTGCTTTTCTAGACTTCAATAAGGCATTTGATCGTGTTAATAATGGGATTTTGCTTCGGATTCTAGAGGCATTTGGTTTTGCTGTTGACATACGGCGACTGCTCTCAAATCTCTTTTCGGCTATTTCGGCTTCGATTGTTGTTAATGGCCAACTGCCGCCCCCCATCAATATCCGTAGGGGAGTGCTTCAAGGAAGCCCGCTGTCAATGACATTGTTTGTTGTGTTGTCTCTGGGGGGCCTACTTCGGATGCTAGCATCCCAGCTGACAGGTTGGAATCTTTCAGGCGGGACTGTAGCTGTTCGTGTATACGCGGATGACGTGACGGTTCTACTTCGCAATCCTGCGGAGATACCTCGACTGAAGGCTGTAATCGATGATTTTTGTCGGAGTTCAGTAGCACTATATGAAAGTAAACGCAGGCTTCTTACCTTGCGAGGTTTTGATGACGCGATTGTTCCATGGGCTGCTGCAGTGGATCAGTATACATCTCTTTGCATCATCATTGATCGTTGTTCACTCAAAATGGCGACGCTCAACTGGAAGTCTGCTACGGAAAAGCTTCAGGGAGCGATACTAGAGCATGAAAGGCGTTCTCTTACTCTGCTTCAGAAAGTCCGAATACTGGAAACATATGTCTTATGCAGAGCTTATTATGTGGCCCAAGTTTATCTGCTTCCCTCGATGATGGCGAAGAAATTACATGTCCGCAGCTCGTGGTCGTGCGGTAGCGTTCTCGCTTCCCACGCCCGGGTTCCCGGGTTCGATTCCCGGCGGGGTCAGGGATTTTCTCTGCCTCGTGATCACTGGGTGTTGTGTGCTGTCCTTAGATTAGTTAGGTTTAAGTAGTTCTAAGTTCTAGGGGACTGATGACCATAGATGTTAAGTCCCATAGTGCTCAGAGCCATTTGAACCATTTGAAGAAATTACAACACTTGTGTGGTCGTTTCTTATGGAAAAGACATATATTTCTTTTACAGTATGAGGTTATCACGAAGCCTCGTTCCTTTGGGGGGGGGGGGGGGGGGGGGCTAACTGATATACGAAGGAAGACACAGATGTTATCGCACATTTACGTCTCGTTTATTTCTCTGTGTCCGTCCTGCTAGTCTTGAACCCCCTATTGATTTTGGTCGCATAAAGTATAAGTTAAAACACATTCGTGACTTATATCTTGCCGTGAGCTATTTAAGGGCTGACAATATATGGAGACCCATCCTCACCATGAAACTCCTAAAGTCTAGGTGGAAAGCAGTCCCTTGCCCGAACCTCGTTGAAAGAGAATCACCGCAAATGGCCTGAACGACACTTTGGTGCAATATCAGTCTTCCGATTTTGCTGATGCTCGTAGCGTCCTCGTGGTGTAAGGTGGATATAACTTGATTCCAACGAACGAGTGACATTTCCGTATTGGGCTTAGCGACACGGATTTATGTAGTCGTTGTACATCTACAGATACGACATCGCTTTTTGGTCTTGGATTAGGACACAATTGGCCTTCCTTACTCGATCTTCTGAGACTGTATACCCTACGGACATCATATTCCTTCTTTCCACGGACGAAAACCCATACCGTTATGTGGTTGCTGGGAAACTTCGTTCATCAAGTTATCGAAGGCGAGTGGGAAGATCACATGAACTTTACGCAGTACATGATCACGGCCTATTTGACATGCTTGCGAATGCCTCGATATCGAGACCTCTTCGCCGACATGTTGAATTTTGTTTTCCGTCGGCAAACTTCATTTCTCTGATGATAGGTGTTTCTCTTTGTTGTGTATGTTCCCATCCGATTTGCTCTACTCGTTTCACTGTTCGTTTTGTTTTGTTTTGACTCAGCATCGCTTCAGTTATATTGTAAAAAGTGTGTAGATGAAGTATACATACACATGAGCGTATACAGTCCTCGCAATCAAATCAGAATTCTTCTTATATGAACAAGTACGGATAAAAGCTTCAACTATACACACCCTTTTCTTTCGCAGAATACGATATAGTCCTACTTCATTTTAATAGCTTGGGGAACAACGAAAATATACACATAAAATCGATCGAGCAGAAAACTGTAAAATCACAACGTTTTTCTTAAGGGGTTGAAGGGGTTGGGTTGTTTGGGGAAGGAGACCAGGCAGCGAGGTCATCGGTATCATCGGATTAGGGAAGGACGGGGAAGGAAGTCGGCCGTGCCCTTTCAAAGGAACCATCCCGGCATTTGCCTGGAGCGATTTAGGGAAATCACGGAAAACCTAAATGAGAATGGCCGGACGCCGGATTGAACTGTCGTCCTCCCGAATGAGAGTCCATTGTGCTAACCATTGCGCCACCTCGCTCGGTTTTGCTTAAGGGGTGGAGCTCTTCTATCTTGGACACACCGTCGTATAGTTACTATTTCTGATACATTCGTTTTTTCCCTGCTTACTTGTTTCAGAATAATAAGTGCTTAGAAAAATTATACTCTCATTGTTTATTCCTCCATACACAGTAAATTGCAGCCATTTGTCGCCAGCCAAACGCGGATTGTAAGGGAGTATATTGCAATGTCGCACTTCGTCTTCTCATGAAGAATACCGCTACTAAACTTATTTATTGTTTCTCCTCACAACGTTTCGGTCTCGTAGACTGCCTTAACAAGTTGGAAAGAGGTAATGAAGGTGTCTGTCACATTTCTTCCTTGGTTCTGAATGTCTTCTATAAGGTGCAGGAAAAACGCTTCACTCCTCTCCGAGATTAGGAAACACAGGGACATATATCGACACAACGTCAGCAACAAAGCAAGTTTGACTTAATATTTGTCTGTTTCCTTGATTGTAAGTTAGTATAAATCTGCGTATTGTTTTGTACTTTAGTACCTGAAGAAGCTGTTTCCTAGTTTTCTTTTTTTCGATTTACCCATTGGATGACGTCGCTTCTTAGATGTTATTGATAAAATGAGAAGAGAATAGTGATATACCTCTAGAAACAAATACTTTGTGAGATGTGGGTCCGTTTTACTCACGTGGAGAGTGCTCTGTACTTTGTGGTGTGAGCATCTTCCCAGTGGACTTCATTGCTCGCTCTTTATCCGTTAGATTTTGAAACTTCTTGGCAGATTGGAACTCTGTGCCAGACCGAGCCTTGAACTTGGGCTGCCAGAAGCAGATATGAAGCCCTGACATAGTAAAGACTGAATTTCCTATTTTATATATGTACAAAATACGTGTGTCTTTAAAATTTAATTTTGGTCACTAACGTAAACAATCGTAATGACTTTACTGTTCGCCGCTAAAAGCCAATATCTTTAATTTTAAAACAGCCGATTCTTGAAGCTATGACCTGATAAATCTATTAAGATCGCTCTGTCTAAAATAATTCCACTCACTCTTCATGATTTACCTTTTTCTAAACACCTTCAGATAGATTTCCAACAGTGAATAATTATTGATTCATGCTTCAGCGCTATTCTTAATTCTTTGTAAATTACTTTCTCAAAACAAATAGCTTTAAAATGCGTTTTCTTATTCAAACTAGCACCTTTCCTGTAATTAGTATCTTTTGAACAAACTGTTTACAAGCTTGTCCACTTTTAGTAAAATATTAGGTTGGGCACAAGTTCGTAGCGTTTTTGTTTTGAATGTTGGTATTTTGGTTGCTGTGGGATGATTTATCGTTTGTTATTTTTTAATTTGTAGTTCATTGTTGCTATGTGATTTTATATACTGTCATTTTGTCATTTGGAGATAGTAAATGGAGCTGTGGACGCTAGAAAATAGAGTGCCAAGTCGAGAAATCAAAACATTTCCGACGCATTCTTCAGTTTGAGTTCAATAGAGGGAGACAGCAGCGGAGGCGGCCAGAAACATTTGCGTCGTGTATGGGGTTAATGCCATTGGACAGAACACGGAAAGAAAACGGTTAGCTCGTTTTACGGAGGATCATTTTGACATTAGTGACCCTCCACGTTCAGGAAGAGGTTCATGGTTTGATGAAGAATTTTTAAACGCATTCATCCACAATGATCCAAGTCAGTGTACCCGAAAACTGGCAGATGTTATGAACTGTAATCATTCCACAATAGTGCGACATTTGTATGCAATGCGGAATTTTCAAAAATCGGTTGTTTGATTACCGCCTGCTCTAACAAGGAGAGGTCGACTTTTTGAAACCAGATATACGGTGATGTAGATTAAGATCCCAAGTACACTATGTGATCAAAAGTATCCAGACACCTGGCTGAAAATGACTTACAAGTTCGTGGAGCCCTGCATCAGTAATGCTGGAATTCAATATGGTGTTGGCCCTCCCTTAGTCCTGATGACAGCTTCCACTCTCGCAGGCATACGTTCAATCAGGTGCTGGAAGGTTCTTGGGGAATGGCAGCCCATTCCTCACGTAGAACTGCACTGAAGAGAGGTAGCGATGTCGGTCGGTGAGGCCTGGCACGAAGTCGGTGTTCCGAAACACCCCAAAGGTGTTCTATACGATTCAGGTGAGGACTCTGTGCAGGCCTGTCTATTATAGGGATGTTATTGTCGTGTAACCACTCTGCCACAGGTCGTACATTATGAACAGGTGCCCGCTCGCGTTGAAAGGTGCAATCGCCAATTCCGAATTGCTCTTCAAGAGTGGGATGCAAGAAGGTGCATAGGCCTGTTTTTGATTGTGTCACGCAAAACAACAAGGAGTGCAAGCCCCCTCCATGAAAAACACGACCACACCATAACACCGCCGCCTCCGAATTTTACTGTTGGCACTACACACGCTGGCAGATGACGTTCACCAGGCATTTGCCATACCCATACCTGCCATCGGATCGCCACATTGTGTATCGTGATTCGTCACTCGATACAACGTTTTTTCCACTGTTCAATCATCTAATGTTTACTTACACCAAGTGAGGCGTCGTTTGGCATTTACCGGCGTGATGTGTGGGTTATGAGCAGCGCTCGATCATAAAATCCAAGTTTTCTCACCTCCCGACTAACTGTCATAGTACTTGCAGTGGATCCTGATGCAGTTTGGAATTCCGGTGTGATGGTCTGGATACACATTACGACTCTTTTCAACTGTAGGCGATTTCTGTCAATCAACAGACGCGGTCGACCTGTACACTTT
This sequence comes from Schistocerca nitens, assembly GCF_023898315.1. NCBI lineage: Eukaryota > Metazoa > Arthropoda > Insecta > Orthoptera > Acrididae > Schistocerca > Schistocerca nitens. The sequence goes on along the minus strand of NC_064622.1, from coordinate 179,590,503 downwards.
TGTGCTGTATGTGTCCCTTCACGTTTCCACTTCACTATCACATCGGAAACAGTGGAGCTAGGGATGTTTAGGAGTGTGGAAATGTCGCATACAGACGTGTGATACAAGTGACACCAAATCACCTGACCACGTTCGAAGTCCGTGAGTTCTGCGGAGCGCCCCATTCTGCTCTCTCACGATGTCTAATGACTACTGCCGTCACTGGTATGGAGTACCTGGGAGTAGGTGGCAGCAAAATGAACCTGATATGAAAAATGTATGTTTTTGGGGGTGTCCGGATACTTTTTATCACGTAGTGCATCACACCCTGCAGCTATTCACCGTGGTGGCCCCTCGTTTCTGAGTTACTGGCGAAAAAATTTCGGAATTTTGTTTGATGCTCAATAACCTTAAAATGTTCCGTTGCATAGTGTGGTTACGTGGTGTAATGGATATGACAACAGCTTCATATGCGGGGGTTTGAGTCTCGTCGGGTTCAGTGACTTTTTCTTATTTTTGAATATTCATCGAAATGTCTCGATCATTATTTTTATTCATTTAATTGGTTTAAATCTAAGTTTTTGTTTCTATTCCTCTATCACATTGTTTTAACCACTGTATAAACTTTTCTCCATTTGTTTCTTTTTTTCTTTTTCCAAAATGAATTTTTATGAAGAGGAATTTAATTATATTTATCTACGAGGTGTGTTTTTTAAGTAAGGTCCGCTTTGTTATAGACACTAGTACTTCGCGCGCATACCGCAACGAGCGCGTGCGTCATGCACCGTTGTGCCTCGCGAATAACTGCGCTCAGTTTCAGCACTGTAGCTAACCTGTACGGTTCTGTTCTGTGCTTTCAAAACGTTTGAGACTATCAACTCGTCCGTCGTGTGTGAGTTTCATTTAGTGATACGGTTCTTGTCCGCAAGGAACCTGTCTGCTGCAGAAATTCTTCGGCAGATTTGCGAAGTGTACGAAATGGTTCAAATGGCTCTGAGCACTATGGGACTTAACAGCTGAGGTCATCAGTCCCCTAGAACTTAGAACTACTTAAACCTAACTAACCTAAGGACGTCACACACATCCATGCCCGAGGCAGGATTCGAACCTGCGACCGTAGCGGTCGCGCGGTTCCAGACTGTAGCGCCTAGAACCGCTCGGCCACTCCGGCCGGCGCGAAGTGTACGGTGATAGTGTTATGAGTGAAAGCAAAGTGCGTAAGTGGATACGAGAATTCAAAGATGGCCGTGACAACGTCCATGATGAGGACAGCACCGGTCGCCCTTTTTTGATTACAGACGATTTGGTGGCTTCAGTTGAAGCGAGGATTCGTGAGAACAGGCGCTTCACAATAACAGGCTTCTCAAACAAATTTCCTAATGTGTCGAGATCAGTGGTTTACAATATTGTTTCTGAACACCTTAAGTTTAGGAAACTGTGCTCCCGTTGTGTCCCGGAACTCCTCACAGAGGACCACATAAACCAAAGATCTGAGTGTGCAATGAAGTGCTTGACTCGTTATCACGAAGAAGGTGACGGCTTCTTGAGTCAGATCGTAACTGGAAACGAAACATGGGGTTCACATATCACGCCCGAATCGAAGCAATAGAGCATGGAATGGAGACACACACACTCGCCCGTAAAGGTGAAGGCCAAACAGACTCTGTCCCAGCGCAAAATCATGGCGTCGGTGTTTTGGGATAGGCATGGTGTTTTGCTGGTCGACTTCATGCAGCGAGGAACCACTATCAATGCAGTAGCATACTGTCAAACCCTGAGAGAGCTACGCAGAGCTATTCAAAACAAAAAACGCAGCATGCTGACAAAGGGAATTGTCCTTCTCCATGACAAGGCAAGACCTCACACTGCAGGTCAGACCTGTGAGTTGTTGGACAGTTTTGGCTGGGAAATTTTAGACCATCCACCCTCCAGTCCTGATCTTGCGCCGAGCGATTACTATCTGTTCCTCCACCTCAAACAACACCTCAGTGGCTACCGTTACTATAATGACGACGACGTGAAAATGGCAGTTAACTCTTGGTCATCGGAGCAGGCGGCAAGTTTTTATGAAGAAGGTATTATAAAATTGGTTGAGAGATATGATACGTGTTTGAACAAACTTGGCAACTATGTCGAAAAACAGAGTGAAGTATGTACTTTCTGAAAATAAATTTACTTTTTTCAAATAACCTTCGTTGTGTACTTATGTTCAAACGGACTATACTTAAAAACAACACCTCGTATTACAATATTCAATTTTTTGAAATTCCGCTCTATCAGTTTCAAAACAAAAGACCAAATAATCTATTTATATTGACTGTAACAGAGCTGTGAAAAATGTGTTTTTCGTTACCAGATGTGCAATTTTTTTTATAGTAATCATCATACGGACATTTAAAACATAGCCTAAATATTTACTGCAAATAACACAGATGAAGATTTAAGTGAAAGAAGAATTTGTAAGTGTACTGAAATTCAAACAAAATGAGAAATAGATACAACGAACGCAATAATGTGGACAAAACGACATGGTGATAAAACTAATTATAAACACATGAACAAATATTTCAAGCTGATAAAGAACTATATGAAAACAATGAGAGCAAATGAAGTTGGTATTACGATTAAAATGATGTGGCAAAGGAATGGAAATAAAAAAGTACATTTAAATCAGTTAATTGAATAAGAATGACGATCAAAGTCATTTCGATAAAGATTTGAAAATAAAACAAATTTATTGCATACAACGAGTTTCGGACCTAGAACCTTCAGCATGCGAGGTTACTATCTTATCTACTACACCACGCAATCAGATTATTAAATGTAATGATTTTAAAGCTATTGGCACACAAAAATCCAAATTCTTTTTCCGTAAGGTAAATGGCTGCAGTGTGTGATATCTGGGATTTTAATGCACATAACCGTATAGAAGCTGTCAAAAAGACGATCCCACCGCTGAGAATCTCTCGTTGTAAGCCAAAATCACAAAAATCAGCAGGTGGCCGTATGTAAATCACTGCTTGCTCGTCGTTAATTGGTTCATGAACAATACTGACCGTTCCTTTCCCAAAGGAAGGAGTGGTTGAGTCCAAATAAGGATGCAACTCCCCGTACAAGAGGTCTGGGCGCATCCAGAAAAGATAATATTATGCTTCTGGTGGAACAGCGACTGTGTGGTGTGCTTTGAACCGCTTCCCGAGGTATAGCCATCACTGTTGACATCCACTGTCAACAACTGTTGCAGACGCAATCCAAGAACAACGACCAGAAAGATTGCATGAAATGATACTATTCCACTGTAAGGCCCATCTGCATTCGGTTAGACAGACAAAAAACACTACACTGGAGTTGTTGGAAGTCTTTCCGCACCCACCTTATTCACCGTATCTTGCACCCTCATATTTTCGCCTTTTCCACTCGCTATCGAAAAACCTTGAAGCAGCTTCCTTCCCGGATGAAAAAGCGCACCGAACGTGGTTCGACGATTTCTTCACCTCAAAACGACGTGATTTCTACGGTCACGGAATCGAAAACTTACCCCAGCGTTGGCAGAAAACTGTGTATACTGAAGGAGAATATATTATTGACGACTAAAGTCTCTGTTATGTGAATCTGTTGTGTTTATTAAACTTAGGGGAAGACACTACCAACTTATACACCACTTAAAATTTTCCTACTCAAGAGATGTATCCTGCACAAATTATTATATATCCATCTTTTATTTTGCACTCCGTGGTAGATTTTACATCTGACAAGACAAAACAAGAGCTGATACAAAATTCAATAATTTTCATTCAAGTTTTGTGAACAACAAAGTACAAAGTCTCTCCCGACAATGCAGTCCATCAGCACTTCCTGGCTTTAATCCCATTGCCACTAGCAGCGTCCGTAGACTAGTATTGGACCATCTTGTCAGGAACTTGCTCGTTCAAAACGAAACAAAGAAAAAAAATTAATATAATTATTTAGGACACAATATACTACCTGACAGTTAACATTTCTGACTTACATGTCGTTTACGCGGCAAAATAAGCCGGTCCTTCGTATCAAAATCTGAAGCGCCACAATGTGCCAGGAAACAGCCGTAGTTAAAAAATGTAATCTGTTCATGGTGAATATGTCTTGCCTGTGGGCATTATTGTAATAAAGTCTTGTTCGAATGGGATTGTTCATTGAAACAGTGATGCTCTTTAGTCGGAAAAGACCGTTGGATTTCTTCTTACCATTTGGTGAAAGCTCGATATTTAATTTTTGCCCAAATTCTTGGTAACGCAGTGAATAGGACTGGAACTATAGAGGGTAGACAAAAATACGGAAACGTCGCGAGAAATTCGTGTTTGAACACAAATGCAGATGCTAGTAAAAAAAAATGGCTCTGAGCACTATGGGACTTAACATTTGAGGTCATCAGTCCCCTAGAACTTAGAACTACTTGAACCTAACTGACCTAAGGATATCACACACATCCATGCCCGAGGCAGGATTCGAACCTGCGACCATAGCAGTCGTGCGGTTCCGGACTGAAGCGCCTTCAACCGGTAGGCCACCACGGCTGGCATGCTAGCAAAGCCTGCAGGTTGAACAATATTGCATTTGACCATGAACAGTATTTGTGCAATGTCCTCATTACGTTGAAAGTGTCAGATGTGGTCAGAACAGTGTTCTGTAGTTGTGACTTTATTATGTCGGATCTAAGTAAACTGGAACGTGGGCAAATTGTTGGTACTCATATGGTGGGTCCTTCCGTAACCAAGGTAGCCGAAGTGTTTGCTTTTTCAAGAGACACCCTATAGAAGATTTATACCGCGTACAGGGAAAGCAGAAGAAACATGATCCGCTATGGCAAAACGTGGACGAAAGTGTGTGTTGAATGGTCGTGACAGACGGTGATTGAAGAGGATTGCAACAAAAAATAAGAGAACGACATCTGCAAATGTCAACAGCAGAACTGAATCTAGCATTCATTTTCCATGTCAGCATCAAAACAACACGAAGTGAGCTCTCCATAAGCACGTAATTGCAGGATGAGGTGGAACTCCGAAACCACTCATAAGTGATGCGGATTCCCGTAACAGGAAAACGTGGTGCTGAAGCCATAAGACCTGGCCTACGGAGCACAGGAAGAATTAATTTGTTCGAATGAGTCTTGCTTCATACTGCTTCCAACTTCTGGCTGCGTTTACGTCCCAGCTATATTACAAATCTGATCGTGGTCGACCTTGACATTACGAATCAGCCGCTATGTTCTAGCTGGTGGGCAGAAAACTATCTTCACTAGGTGTTAGAAATCGTCCTGTATGTCGGAATAATGTATCAGAAAATGGATTTAACGCAATGGCCACATCCTTCTGAAATTCATCCTCTGTTTTCGCCTGTTATACAGCCAGTGTAGGCCGCAGAGCTCCCTAAATTTCCCACTCTGAGTAGACAGTTCTAGCAGAACACTGACCTCTGACGTTCAACTTCGTAGTTGAGACTCTGATTTTCAGAGAGGACGCGAGCCCTTTATACCAACGTTTTAAGCATCCTGTTCCTCTGCTCCAGGTGGCGGCAGCTGTGGGCATGTAGGTACACGTTGGTGTGTGTCCACTTGCGGTTCACTCTGTGGCCCAATACACCATCTGCTCTTCTTTTTACCAGGACATTAAGAAAAGGCAACATTCCACCAATTTCGGTTTCCTTCGTAAAGTTGATTTTCTAGTGTATGGAAATTGAGATGTATAAGAAAATCATTCAGCTCGTCTCTTCGATGTGGATGTAAGGAAGGTGCCGTCGACATAACAGAAATAACAAGTAGGTTCCCATCGGGCTGATTCGAGGGCGTCTTTCATAGAATGTTCCATGTCGGTGACAACAGGTGAAAGTGGACGCCCCATGGTTACTCCTTCTGTCTGCTCGAAAAAAATGTTTGCCGACGTCAATGGGTGCCTGAAAATGTTGGTCGCGTCTATGTCAAATTTCTGGCCAACAAGGTGGAAGGATTCTTGTAAACGTACTCTTGTGGGAAAAGAGACAGCATCGTAGCTCACAAGGATGTTGAAATTCTTAAGCTTAAAGTTGTTATGGCGTACAACCTCCGTCGATCTTGTTGGACACCTTTAACAACTAACAGGATTCTGATAACCTTGTCAACATACATTGAATTCCTGTGCTGTGCATTCTACAAGCAACAATTTCTATATATTTTTCCAGACCACCTACAAATTCTCAATGTTGTATGGTAGAGATATTGTTCTAAAAGCTCTCGAATTTTGTAAAAATCTTTCTTCAGTGTCCTGTCTCATCCTTTGGGACTCCAAAAGTCTTAAGTCTATCTCAGTGTTCAACGTTCTAAAAATAATAATAAATCTGTGGTCCAAATTTGCTCAGATTACTACTAGTGCTAACAGGGGTCCTTACAGGTTGTTTCATCGCTATTCAGCTCTTGCGATCAGCTCTGACGATCGCTTAGCTGCCGTCGCTTTCTGAAAGGAACTCTTTCACTATTACGCCACTATTCAGGACTCAGCCCATCAGTACGACCTCCGTCCGGCAGCCAATGGTGTCACTGAAATAAATGACGCCACTACAAATTTTCGACAGAATGGTTACTTGTCGCCTGGGGCGTCCAGGCGACAATACGCCGCGTCCGGCATTACCTTCCACCATCCAATAAAGAGCATCAAATTGGCGACTTGGAAATTACAGTGGAATCCAGAGAAACATCGTCGCTTAACCACGGTCTACTGGTGCAGCCATCAGGGCCAGTCACTGCGTATACATAACGACATATCTACCGGAAGACGAAAACCGAATTTGGGAAACCATTTTTCGCTGTCCCGTTTGCATGTTAAGGTCTGGAGCGCATTTGCTAGCCCAGGTTAATACGGCACCTGGAAAACAGCTGTTACACTTTGTGATTAGTCAACGTAATCGTTATTTCTCTTCTGTCAGACGGGGTGTAAGCAGCTTCAGTCTGACATTTATACTTACCCTTCACTGTACAAAAAGCCACTCCCACTACGTTAGCCAAAAATTTGTAAAAAGAAGACGAAACGCCGGCCGAAATGGCCGTGCGGTTAAAGGCGCTGCAGCCTGGAACCGCGAGACCGCTACGGTCGCAGGTTCGAATCCTGCCTCGGGCATGGATGTTTGTGATATCTTTAGGTTAGTTAGGTTTAACTAGTTCTAAGTTCTAGGGGACTAATGACCTCAGCAGTTGAGTCCCATAGTGCTCAGAGCCATTTGAACCATTTTTGAAGACGAAACCTGACAGCCCAAGCACGTTTCAGAACCGGTTGCGTTTACATGGGACCGAAAATCTCTTGCAGAATTGGAAAACCGGCAACCAGAAGCGGATTTCCAGAATCGATTTTGAAGTGTTTACGTGATCACCCAGAAGTGGTACTGGGAAATCGGTTTATGAAATCCTAATTTTGGAGCCCCATGTAAACGAAGTGAGTCAGAATTATTCCATAGGACTGCTTGTCGTATAGTTCTGTCTCTAGTACCGAGGGGAGCGATGGTCGAACTGGGCCTGTTAGCCACCACCCGCTTTGTGACTGCCGTCGCTGGCTACTGTCAGCAATACGACGGCGACCGGCAGTTCGCGCCTTGGATAACACCGCATTCACCACAAGCCGCTGTCTGGTGGACCGGGAACATCTCTCGGCCAGCTTCGTCCGCGAGGTACGACTGCATCCTGACAGCGCTCTGGTACCAAAGACCATGGGTTCGACGCACACGCTGCCCACTGGACGTGGACCTGTAGCATCATTGTATCATCACCAATACTAATGAATGTACATGTCTGTGAAGTTTAAGCTTTGCTGAATTTGCTTCAAGCTTTTCTGAATTTGCTTCAAGCTTTTCTGAATTTGCTTCTGTCCTTTGCCCTCTTCCCAGAGTTAACTGATCCCAACGTAATGTAACCTCCCTCTTACTAATCGGCCTATCCTGCTTGCGATATAAAATATGACCGTGGATCGCGTGTATGCCTAATGGATTTTTTTAATTGTATAAGGCTATCTTTCCCGAAGAAGTGATACCGATGAATAGGAGGAAAGTGTACAACCGACCCTTCTGATGGAAAGTCTACTAAAAATAAAAGTAATTAAACCGAATAGGGCTATAATTGGGAAAATGAAAGTTATTTTGCGCATTCACTCACCAACAACACTGGACAGAAAGGGATGCGACTGATCATGAATCCAAAAGTTACACTAATGAACGAAAAGGGAGTAATTAACGGTCGCCAGCCCACTAGGGCCATTTACATCCAAAACCCTGTACAAGATTATGGGAAAGAAACCATGTACTATTAAACACTGACGTGTAAACTAAAGGTTGCCACGCTTTTTTTTACACTAATTTTAAGTGAGTATGTAATGATAAAGAAAACTGAGAAGCCACTCTTACGTTATGGTTGGCATTAAATTTTGAAGAAGGGAATCGAGTAGTGATTTGAAAATATGCAATTAAACTGTATGTTAGTACTGAACTTCGTTACGTGAACAATGACTTTCAGTGACCTCAGCATGACGTCATCAAAGAAATTTAGGGAAAAAAAGCAAGCACTTTTCACTTTGCCGTTACTTATTTTGCAAATTGGATTTCATATTATTGTCTGAACAACTGAGCCTTTTTTTACTGACTTGAACAGAATTAAATACTAGAATACATACCAAACCAAACGGCCATGTGCTCCACGCTATATGTAAAATAAATAAAACTTCCGCCCTCTTAATTTGTGCATATCTTTAGATTTGTATTTTTTCTAGTGATTGATTCTCAAACTTGAAAAATGAAATTGCTTTACTTGAGTCGTATACTGAAGCCTCTGTTGTACAACAGTTAATTGAAAGTAGACTGAGGCTAAAATTCTTAAAAGAGAAATCATTCATCAATGAACTGGCTGTAACTATCCAATTTTGTTTCTTATGACATTCAGGTAGCATATTAGGAAAAAAAGGAGCAAGGACCCTGCTTAGTAACAATGTCTGGGGGCAATGAGGACACAATCGCCTTGAGTTTAACTGATTATTATTTAAATAAATCTTATCAATCAAATCACATTAAGTTGTGCTGCTGGGTTAGCCGTTAATACTTTCTACCAATGAATAGTCTTACTTCAGTGCTGTGCATACGACGAAACTCGGAGCTGACGACGAAACTGTGATGATGGAACTGCTGCAGTTGATGAAGACGGTAGCATATTTGGAGCCACGGCTAATTATAGGAACGGGCAATCGTAATTAATACAGCCTCTTCCGCCCATCCACTGCCCGTACTCCTCCTCTAGACATCTGGCCGGCGCGCGTACATGATGCCGCCGAAAATGGTACTCTATACTGCGAGAACTTTAACACCACACGTCATCACCCTACAAGTGCTGGAAACGTCTCTCCCTCTCAGCGCGCGCTCTGCGCAACCACCCCTACCCAAAGATTGTACAACGCACAAGCACTGCTATTATCGTTGCTAGTCGATGCAAATAACAATTCCTTTGGCTTTTTCCCAGAGCTTATAAGTTTTACAGTAAAACACAGATAAATACAATAAAAAGTCAACAGACTTCTGCCTAAATGTACACATACAGTGAAGCAATGTCCTTACTTATTAAAAGAAAGCATTTAAATAACAAATATTTACATACAATTCAAAAAAAGTTATATATTGGTAGCAGGTGCTATGCATCCTGCATTTTCGGTGTTACAGTAATTGTTTTCTTTATTTTCTTTCTCTTTCCTCCGGCGTGTTTGGTAACGTAATGGGAATGGATTACGAATGAATATCGTAAAATATTATAAGATTTTCAAATTATTATTTTTATTTTATATGTAACTGCGTAGGTATGGATTTTAGAAACATGCTATTAGTAGACAATGAAGGCGTGCTCCATGAACAATGCCGTGAAACAGTCCCGGAGAGGAGTATAATCAAGGATAATTATTCTCAGAAACAGATTTTTCGATTTTATGGAAAACAACCGTGGGCTCGAGGAACTTTTATAACGGATAGTTACTGATGTTGTCTTTCAAAAAAGGACTGTAGAAATATAGTGTGTCCCAATGGGAATGGTCATTATTTCGGGAAGCATCATTCGAAGTAAATATGTTTGTTCAGTTGAAAAATTATGTTTCACAGTAGCCCATGCTTACCACAGTTTTTCTTGTTTTGGTCCATACTACCTCCTCTAAAAATATGGAATGCAAAGAGCTTGCAGTAGAAGATATTTATTTCACAGTTCCAAAGTTGAAGAAGTGGTCCGTCTCGGTAGCTGCGCGGTCGGCGTGGAGAATTGCTAAACGAAAGGGCCTGGATTCGATTCCTGGCCGTCGGAGATTTTCTCGGCTTGGGGATTGAGTGTTATGTTGTCCTTACGTTCCTATCGACGGAACTGACAAGAAAATCTCCTCCAATACAATGTTGTATTGGTGTTCCGTTACTGAGATGGCACAAGTCGGAAGTCAATAAACTGAGGAAAAAATGAAGAAGTGCAAGCATTCCTTCTGGGACCACCTGTATAAACTGATTGAGAAAAAACTGAGATCGTCATATGGGACCAGAAAGATAACCCGTAACGTGATGTAACATATGAAAATCGTATCAGATTATTTATTTAATTCGAAAATTAAAAATATATGTTTCTAGTTACTAATAAATGTTAAACGATACGTATTACTTGCTGTTTTAGTAAAGGTTTTTCTTAATGAATGAGCTGAGTAAACTGAAATTTTACACATTTTTAACATGTCTGAAAACATTGAAACAATTTTCATACCAACGCACATTGAGTCCAATGAATCATCGCAAGTATGATCTAAGAACAGTCCCATGAAATCCGAAGACTCCTTGAAAACAGTACATATAGGTTACATATAAAGTACGAACACGTTTCATCCTCTTGATCAAACATTTGAAGCAGATTCTAGTGCAGTCGCGATTTCATACACGCGCACGCGCAAATAGACAGTTTTGATTTGATGTTTGTGTCTAACTGAAGAGGCCCGAGTTCAGAGAAAATGGGTAATAGTGTCACCAACTTATTTTAACACCGTAGCTCCCCGCTGGAGAACACGCGCTCTTGGGGCGAGGAAGTCGGAACGTCCACCTTGACAAGTGTTCCCCTGCTATCCCACCTTCCAATGAGACCGACACTAACTGACACCGTTTCAAGATCGCCTTTGGCTGGATAAAGGCTACTGTGGAATTGGAGACAATGAAGTTGTGGACTCTACAGCAGAACAGGCTACTACATGGGGAGAAGCAGAGTATGGAAACAATAAAAAAACAACACATTACCATGGCTAAAACGGTGCCGTCGGCATTGAAAACTGCTTTCTGTCGTCTCGGATGGAAAATCCAAGTCTTCTATGGTTTCCAGCGGAGTGTTATGCCATTCTTTCTGCAAAATAGTGGCAAGTTCAGGCAACAATGATGACGGTAGACAGCAATCATGCACTCTTCTCTCCAAAAACGTACCCAGAGGCTCAATAATATCGAGATCTGGGTACTATGAAGCTCTGGCGAGATGCGACAATTCATTTTCGCGTTCACAAAATCAGTCCAAAACGATGTAAGCTGTGTGAACAGGGGTCTGTCGTCTTGCAACACAGTATCACCATTGGGGATCCAACATTTGTATGATGTGATGAACATGATCATCAGCCCAAATGGTCACACAATCCTTGGCAGTAATGTGATCTTGCAGAGAATACCACGATACAGCTGGTCACATTAACTTGGTAATGTCAAGGACTACCACACACTATGAAAGCCTGGGGCTTGTCATATAGCCTGTCAATGTGGCGTGACATAAATAGATCTCTCAGTGAGTACTGTCGATTATCATTATCAGTGGCACAACGGACTACAGCAGCATAACAAGTCGGCAGTCGTGGAACATTGTCTGTCGGAATAATACGGAATTGATTACTGCCATGCTGAGGTTCTGACACAGACGTCTAACTTCTGGGGCTCTGTTATTAAAGAATCTACCGAGGTTCCAGTAGGGGAACCGATCAGTCGTGATGATGGCTACATCATAAGTAAGTTCTGGGATGCCACAATTTGATTAAGAAGAGGAAGAAGATATCCCACAATTAACTGACTCTGGGGACGGGACAATTAACTGACTTTGGGGAAGAGCGGAGAAACAGCAGAGAAGCTGCCAGCAAGCGTCCGTAGGAGCGAACCACGGACGGAGCAACGTGTCGGCAGGAAGAGGAGCAGAGGGCAAATTGGACCCGCTATTGCCCCTTCGGCACGGACCGCGCACGGATCGGGGGAGGGGGCAAATAAAAGCCACGTGCCAGCTCCTAGGTAGTCAGTTCGTCACTCGCACATGATGACGACAACGTGGTCCCTTGCCGAAATATTGTACCCGTTGAACTCAGATATCGGGCCGTTCACCTATGAACTACACCCCGAATGGGAGTAGGGAAAGAATGAAACGCCACAAGTTGAGAGGGTGTGTGATGTTATTTTAGTTAGTACAAAATCGAGTCAAATTTACAAACAATTGCCAGTATGAGCTCACTTATCAGTATGACGTTGCACCCTCTCTGGTCTGGATGCTTCCACTGATTCAGATGAGAAGGATATCATCAGGCCGTTCTCTCCTGAAGCAAACTGCCCCACAATTATTCCAGCTGATATCCTGGATGCTGCCAGTTGCATGGGGTGAGGCCCTAGCTTGTCCCACACACGTTCTATGAGGAACCGATCTAGGGAGCTTGTTGACCATTGGAGTATCTCAACATCGTGCAGACTGTTCATAGAGACAAGTGCATGTGTGGACAAGCGCTGTCCTGTGGGGGAAAAAAATACTGTGATACTGTCACATGTGAGGTAAGGCATGAGAACGCAGTATGTAATGTTGGAAATTTGATGCTGAAGGTCTGGTTAGCAGAGAAAAATATTTTAACCAGATTCGTGGGGTGAACTCTGCCAGCATTGCACTAGCAACCTTCCAGAAATGCGTAGAAAGGGCCTACTGGGTCAATGGCGTATTTGTTGTTTTTCTCTTGATCATACTTCTCTGAAACATTCTTCTACATTGATATTTGACTGCTGTGTTGAGCTGGATCATACCTAATGGGCTTTATGAATAAAACGGAGAATATCGGAGAATATACTTTATACTCGAAATTTCGAAGAACATTCTCTGGTTCGCAAGAATAAAGTGAGTTGGTGAATATATATCACCAGAGAATATTCTCACTATGAGAAGTTGCTCAAAACAAAGAACATTCTCCGATTTCATGTGAACAAAACTGGAGGAGCTTCATACAAGCGGAGAACATTCCCCATTTTTTGAAGTGAGCTCTGTAGCATACTTCGAGCTGTGTAAGTACTGTCAAGGTCAAGTTTTACCTACTTTTTGGTAGTAATGGCAGAATTTATGTTGCTTAGAAGGCAAAAAAGATATACGTAGCAAGGGAACTTACTTCCGGAAAATATAGAAAGAAGAGGGGTGATCTTTAAAACGAAGTGAAAATTAAAACACTTTTATTGCTATTTAGCTGGCCCAAATTTTCAGACTGATTACGGGAAGACTTAGATGTACACCAGACTACTATGTTAGAGGCATTTCCAGATGATCATCATTATGTCTTCTAACTGCATAAATCTTATACATTCCTATGTTAGATATAAGTAGGCGGATCAGAAAAATTAATAACTGGTTTATTACAGACCTAGCGATCTAACGAACTCAAAGGGCGGCTACTTACGTACTTGACATGCGTCGTATTTAACAAAAATTATCTCGTGTTATAGAACATTGACAGAGTTCCGATTTGCAGTAGATGAAAAGTCATTTACTCTCAAAATTTCGTTTGCATAATGTGTTCACCTAACTTAAATAACAAAAAAGTTTCCCGCATGTCGAAAATTCTGTAACATAACAAGGAAATGCATTTTCTTAAACTGTCCGTAATCGTCTTAAAAAGTTGTTCCTGCACATAAAAGTAAAACCGAAATGTAATCCATCTCTTTCAGAACATATTGATGCCAGTTCCATATTTACACACTGAATAGTTTGCCTGTTTGAGCGAGTTGAATGAAATGTAACATTACGCATGCATTCTGTACCGGACGCGGCAGACGACACACACCGACAACGTTCTCAAGAAGGAGGGGAGGTAGTGAGAAGGGACTCCCACGTCAGAGAATATGCTTCGAATTTTTTATTCATACGAAATCGAGAACTTCCTTAGACAGTGTTCTTTTGCTCCGAGAATCTTCTCCGGATAATGTTCTCTTTTCATTCACACGACCCCATATCTTCTGATTTCGGAGACTTCAAAGAAACCGATGCAGTCATTCTTGAAGTAAATGGAAGAGAGACTGGTGCCGAAATATGTTGAATGTCTTGCATCAAGTGAAAACAGAAGTTCCCATTAAATTAGGTTTGGCATTACAAACTGTCACAGGCCGTTTGTATAAGACGCGATCAAAAAGTTCTCAATTGAGGACGTTGTTTCAATATATGCAGTCTCCTCTTTCGCACTGGGCGCCTGAGCTCGTACCCAGAGGCCCGCGATCGATAGGGGCCCGCTAGTTCCTGCCAAATCACCAAACGATAATCGATATTTATTACTGGGAATTCCTTGTATTTGTCAGCGGTGTTGTGACGTTTGTTTCGTTTGTAGTTGTTACCCACTGTGCTCTGATGTATTCTTTGATTAAATAGTCGTTTGCCTCTTTTGTTTTGCCTTAGCGACTATTTTCAGTGTAAAAATAAATACTGAATTATAATATAAAATGTCGAAACGGTCATATCCTAGTGGATTTGCTAAAAGGAAAAAAGCTGTAAATCAGGAAGAAGTAACTGAAAAGTTACCACAATTAAAAGCATGTTTTACTACTACTACTGGAGCAACTTATGTAACAGCAATCAAATAATAAATCTTTTACGTGATCACAAGCTACGAGAATTTCTGAATGTTCATGTTCTACACCAGTTTCAGATTTCTACCAATTTAGGAAAAGAAATTGAATCAGGAAATGACCATCTCTATGATGAAAGCGCAACAACTTCGGTGACTTCACCAATACCGACAACTGTGTCAGTTAAACAACAGTATTCCAACCGAGAAGATATATCACATGATCCTGCTTATTATTTTCATGAAAATTTTACAGTAAGAAATCGCGAAATTTTTATTCGTAAGGAACCTGTATATTTTCAAAATAAAGATTCTGACTTTTCCGAGGCATCCAGAACCTACAAAGATGGTAATTAATCAGTAACTAGGTATTTCAACAAAGCATTATTTATTCGCAAATTAAAGAACAATGAAATGGTCGAGAGAAAATTGTTGTTGTACTCACCTTCGAAAAACTCTATATTTTGTTTTTCATGCAGATTATTTAACCCTTCTGATATTAATATATGCTGTATGTAATGATTGGAAGCACATTAATCACATCATTTCAACTCATGAAAATAGCCCAGCACATAGGCAATCTATGATGACTTACCTGACACGAAGTAAAGCGGTTGGTAGAATAGATATAGACTTATTATCTCAACATAAAAAAGAAGTGCATTACTGGAGAAATGTACTTACGCGGATTGTAGCTGTCGTAAAATTTTTGGCATCGAGAGGGCTTCCATTTCGTGGTGACAATGAAATCCTAGGATCTCCCAACAATGGAAATTATTTGGGATGTGTCGAATTAATGAGTGAATTCGATCCATTTCTTGCAGATCACTTACAAAAAGTTGAGAATCCTGGAAAAGGTAACACTTCTTATTTATCAGCGAATATCTGTACAGAGTTTGTTGACGTAATGGGAATACAGTTCCTAAAAAAAATTATGAAGGAAGTTAAATCAGCAAAATATTTTTCCATTAGCATTCACAGTACTCCCGATGTGTCTAATATTGACTTGTTAACTTTTATAATTCGATACGTAAAGGACCGTGTTCCTGTTGAAAGGTTCTTGTATTTTTACTTGTTAAAGACCATAACTCTGAGTATTTAGCTGAAACTAATATGAATTTTTTAAAGAATCATGATATTCCGATAAAAGATTGCAGAGGACAAAGCTACGACAATGCTTCAAATGTGGGTTCATTTATCCTGCTATTCCGTTGAGGAGTCCCTTGAAAAATTAAGCTGATTCTTATGTTATATTGTTGATTGCGTTTACTTAAATTTATGGCTTGACTTTTTTTGGGTTCATAAAAATTTTATTTTTGTCTGTTATTACTTTTATGTTGTAATTTCATGTACTGACGCATTCCATGACCTTGGAGATTAACTCCTCTGTTTGGTCCTACGGAACTTCTTGACACGTAAATAAATAGATGTTGGGGACGTATACTGGTCTATAAGCAAGAATCAAGGAGAAATGTGAGTTTGCCAACCTTTGTACCATGTGCTGGACATTCACTAAACTTGGTAGGAACGAAATTAGGATTACATTAATACCTACAGCTGTTGACAGGCGTTGATATAATCAATGGGCACAAGTGAAAATGTGTGCCCCAACCGCTACTCGAACCTGGGATCTCCTGCTTACATGGCAGACGCTCTATCCATTTATTTATTTTATTACAGAGAGCACACAGCCCTTTGACCGAACACGCTGAGCTACCGTGCCGAACATGTCCGAAAGAACAGACACCATACCTGTATAAGTATAAACTTAGTAGGTGTCCAAGCTGTTGCGTGTGTATCAGAGGCAACAAAGTTTTTGAAATGATTCAGAAAGTGTTCAAATTTTTGTCGAGCTCTACCCACCGATGGAATAAATTGACGGAATATTTAGGTTAAAAAAATTTGTCAACAGTCTTTTACAAACCAGATGGTCAGCCCGAGCTGATGAAGTAAGAGCCTTGCGTGAAGGCCATAAACAAATTATAGAAACTTTGATGTGCATCGCAGAAGATGCAGAACAGGGAAGAGAAACTATAGACAAAGCCCAAAGTCTGTCCAGAAAAGAGGGAAAGCTAGAATCTATTACATTGACGGAAATTTGGAGCTCTATATTGGCAAGAATAGACAAACCAAGTAATTATCTTTAGAAAGAAACAATAACACTGCACGTTGCAACTAATTTGTTCGTTCCACTTGATGATCTTATCATTAACCTCAGGGATAAGTTTGATGGCTTCGAATCGTCCACCAAAGAAATAAACCTAGAATCTGATTACAAGGACCTATCTCGAAGAACAAAACGTAGAAGTTCACGTCAGAGTTGTTTTGATGGATCTGCACCGTCAGTCCAACTGAATGGAAAAGAGAAATTCAAGCTAAAAACCTTTCTCCCCATAACTGATACTCTGAGCGTTCATCTAAAACAGCGATTAAGTTCTTAGAATATTAGTCAACGTTTTGATTCATTTTTTCGCTTGAAAACTCTGAATTCCGAAAAGCTGAGACAAAGTTGCAAAGAATTTGCTGACATTTATTATGAAGACATTAACGAGCATGACTTGGAAACGGAATGTCTGGCTTTAACAGAATACTAGAAAATGTTCATAGTAAAAAGGGGGAACTGATAGTATATTGGAAATATATCACCTTTTAAAAGGAAACAAAATTGAACACACATTTCCAAGTGTAGAAATCATATTGCGTTTAACCAGTTATCGCTGCTTAGGTTAGATTAGACTAGAGATTAGATTATTACTTGTTCCATAGATCATGAATACGACACTTCGTAATGATGTGGAACGTGCCATGTTAATAAAAGGTGTCAATACAAGATATTACATTACACAAAATATTACATGACACCTAAAATATTTTTTTTGGGGGGGGGGGGGGGAGAATTATCGAAAAACTCATATAATGAGTAGAAGGAGTTACCATTCAGAAATTCTTTTAATTTCCTTTTGAATGCTGTACGGCTATTTGGCAGACTTTTGTTGCTATTAGGTAAGTGACCAAAGACTTTTGTGGCAGCATAATTTACCCCCTTCTGAGCCAAAGTTAGATTTAACTTTGAGTAGTGAAGATCATCCTTTCTCCTACTGTTGTAGCCATGTACACTGCTATTACTTTTGAATTCGTTAGGATTGTTAATAACAAATTTCATAAGTGAATATATATATATATATATATTGTGAGGCTACAGTGAAGATCCCTAGCTCTTTAAATAAGTGTCTGCAGGATGATCTTGGATGAGCTCCAGCAATTATTCTGATTACACGCTTTTGTGCAATGAACACTCTTTTACTCAATGATGAGTTACCCGAGAATATGATGCCATACGCAAGCAGAGAATGAAAATAGGTGTGGTAAGCTAATTTACTGAGATGTATATCGCCAAAATTTGCAATTACCCTAATAGCATAAGTAGCTGAACTCAAACGTTTCAGCAGATCTTCAGTGTGTTCCTTTCCAGTTCAACCTCTCATCAATGCATACACTTAGAAATTTTGAATATTCTACCTTAGCTACCGATTTCTGATCTAAGTCCATATTTATTAATGGTGTCATTCCATTTACTGTGTGGAACTGTATATCCTGTGTTTAGTCAAAGGTTAATAAGAGCCCATTTGCAGAGAACCACTTAATGATTTTCTGAAAAACATCGTTTACAATTCATCAGTTAATTTTCGTCTGTTGGGTGTGATAGCTATACTTGTATCATCGGCAAAAAGTACCAGCTTTGCATCTTCGTGAATATAGAATGGTAAGTCATTAATATATATTAAGAACAGCAGAGGATGTTCATTGAATGAAATGTTCTCAGGGATATAGATTTTGAAGAAGTGATTAACGATTTTGCTCATCTCAAATCTAAAAGGGTACCTCTTCAATCAACAAAGATTTTTAAGCACTTACCTGTGAATGTTAAAAGAGTCGCTTTTGTGGATTATATTACATCTATTCATTTAATGTGATAGTAAAGAAATAAAAATATATCTAGAACCTCGCTTAGGATTGGAAAAGGGCACAAGTCATCCTAGTTTTCAAGAACGGACGTCGAACATATGTGCAGAACTGTAGACCTATATCTCTAACGTCGATCAGTTGTAGAATTTTGGAACACGTATTATGTTCGAGTATAATGACTTTTCTGGAGACTAAAAATCTACTCTGTAGGAATCAGCATGGGTTTCGAAAAAGACGACCGTGTGAAAACCATCTCGCGCTATTAGTCCACGAGACTCAGAGGGCCATAGACATGGGTTCCCAGGTAGATGCCGTGTTTCTTGACTTCCGCAAGGCGTTCGATACAGTTCCCCACAGTCGTCTAATGAACAAAGTAAGAGTATATGGACTATCAGACCAATTGTGTGATTGGGTTGAAGAATTCCTAGATAACAGAACGCAGCATGTCATTCTCAATGGAGAGAAGTCTTCCGAAGTAAGAGTTATTTCAGGTGTGCCATAGGCGAGTGTCGTAGCACCGTTGCTATTCACAATATACATAAATGATCTTGTGGACAACATCGGAGGTTCACTGAGGCTTTTTGCAGATGATGCTGTAGTATATCGAGAGGTTGTAACAATGGAAAATTGTGCTGAAATGCAGGAGGATCTGCAACGAATTGACACATGGTGCAGGGAATGGCAATTGAATCTCAATGTAGACAAGTGTAATGTACTGGGAATACATAGAAAGAAAGATCCTTTATCATTTAGCTACAACATAGCAGGTCAGCAATTGGAAGCAGTTAATTCCATGAATTATCTGGAAGTAGGCATTAGGAGTGATTTAAAATGGAATGATCATATAAAGTTGATCGTCGGTAAAGCAGATGCCAGACTGATATTCATTGGAAGAATCCTAAGGAAATGCAATCCGAAAACAAAGGAAGTAGGTTACAGTACACTTCTTCGTCCACTGCTTGAATATTGCTCACCAGTGTGGGATCCGTACCAGATAGGGATGATAGAAGAGATAGAGAAGATCCAACGGAGAGCAGCGCGCTTCGTTACAGGATCATTTAGTAATCGCGAAGTCGTTACGGAGATGATAGATAAACTCCAGTGAAAGACTCTGCAGGAGAGACGCTCAGTAGCTCGGTACGGGCTTTTGTTGAAGTTTCAATAACATACCTTCACCGAGGAGTCAAGCAGTATATTGCTCCCTCCTACGTATATCTCGCGAAGAGACCATGAGGATAAAATCAGAGAGATTAGAGCCCACACAGAGGCATACCGACAATCTTTCTTTCCACGAACAACACGAGACTGGGATTGAAGGGAGAACCGATAGGTACTCAAAGTACCCTCCGTTACACACCGTCAGGTGGCTTGTGGAGTATGGATGTAGATGTAGATGTATCTACTCTCTTTGCCTATTTTAACAAAACAGCGCTCTGTCAAGGTCATAGTGACCCCATTATCTTAATGCGCCCAGGGCCTCCAGTAGGTTAAAGACGGCACTGAGTGTATGTGTAACGTGATGAGGCTCTGATGCGGGTGTATAAGCATTGTCATGTACCCAAGGGATTAGTGTGGCATTCGTGTCTTTCCAACGCGCACGTCACTAAAAAGAGCGTCCAAAGAGGACCAACGTGCTGTTATTCTTTCCTTGGCTACCGAAGGACAAACGCTGATAGAAATCCATCGGGGAATGAAGAAATTGTATGGAGCAGCATGTCTGTCGAAAACCACCGTTTTAGAATGGTGCACCAAGGGATGCTTCGTGATAACGCACATCCTATTGTCGTAAATGTCGTAACGCAAAAGTTATGCCAACTCAAGTGTGAGACACTCGAACACCAGCGCTATAGTTCTGATCTTCCCCATGTGACTATCACACCTTTGGTCCCCTAAAAAAAGCCCCGAAGAGTCGAAGATTCCTGTTGGGCGAGGATGTGCAGCAGGCAACCACGGACTTCTTCACGCAACATGACACGGTGTTTTATCAAACGGGTTTCTTCAACCTGGTGCATAAGTGGGATGGTTGCCTCAGTGCTCACTGTGATTTTACCTGGTTGGCATACCGATTCAGGGCTCTACGACCTTCGAATGAGAACTTTTTAATTGGCCTCTATAATATCTTATTGAACATTATATGGGCGTTTAGAAAAGCTCCAGCTCAAATTAGTTCTCGCACATTTACATCGAAGATGGTAAGTTACCTTACAAATCGAACCGAACTGGTACTTAATGTTACCGATGGAAAAATGAATCCTCCGATCTTAAGGTCACGAAGTCTGGCTCCCACAAGTTGATAATGGAGCGGACTTACTCTGACGAGCAAAAGCTCCAAAGCTACAAAGGCACAATTAAAGAAATACTCAGCGTTATTTCCACCAAAAGAAAAACTTTTTCCCAACAGAAAGTTTCGCTAACGTAACAAGTTTATTGTTTGATTATCAAAGGTTGATCGGTTGTGTCTGTCTCTGTATTTATTCTCACACAGTAGGAATGTCGGAGGAGAGAGCGTACCGTTCAGTATATATTTTTACTCATTTCTTTGTCAGCAGAAACAGTGGTGGGTAGGTCTAATTGTTGCTGCTACAGTTGCAAATCCAAATACGTCAAAGAAACAGAAGTAATATTTCATGGGAAAATTTTGACCAATAAGTTACTTTCACTTGTAAAAATAGGGGAATTTTTTTAACAAATCATGTATTTTGTTCAGTGTAGTAACAATGGCCGCAATTTTCAACTAATGTCTCCCTTTGTTTAGGTACAAGAACTAACTTCTCCGGTAGTAGGTGGTGATTCGAGTTGATTTTCATCAAAACGTAAGAATATGAAGCAAGGGCCTACACAGAAAGAGACAGGAAGTGCTGCTGTCCTTGGTGAAAGAAAAGAAGAAAAATCAACTCTCAGCCATCCTCGTCAACAAGCAGCCATAAAAATGGAAATGGGCGTATGGCATTGTTGGCCCCATCCGGCCACATTGGCCGGTGATGAAGATGAAATGATGATGAGGACAACACAACACCCAGTCCACGAACAGAGAAAATCTCCAACCCGGCCGGGAATCGAACACGGGCCCACTGCATGGGAGGCAAGCACGTAACCACCTAGCTAAATTTCGCATCACTTTTCAAGAAAGCATCAACATTTAATAGAATTTGGCTAGTAGCAAACGTCTCCAAGGACTTTTGTTGACCTGACGACATGAAATTTGTCAGTCGATATTTTAGACTCAACTTATATTGATGCAGATGCCCAATTGCATAAATATACAGGGTGGACCAGAATTCCACCGAAAGATTTTTTTTAAGATTATTCAGGGATATTTTCCGAGTATTTTGGTACAAGAGACCCATGGTCTCCGGTGGCTCGTTACAGAGTAATTACTTTTCAGTATAACATTCAGGACGATAACGATGTTGTTGTTGTTGTGGTCTTCAGTCCTGAGACTGGTCTGATGCAGCTCTCCATGCTACTCTATCCTGTGCAAGCTTCTTCATCTCCCAGTACCTACTGCAACCTACATCCTTCTGAATCTGCTTAGTGTATTCATCTCTTGGTCTCCCTCTGCGATTTTTACCCTCCACGCTGCACTCCAATGCTAAATTTGTGATCCCCTGATGCCTCAAAACATGTCCTACCAACCGATCCCTTCTTCTAGTCAAGTTGTGCCACAAACTTCTCTTCTCCCCAGTCCTATTCAACACCTCCTCATTAGTTATGTGATCTACCCATCTAATCTTCAGCATTCTTCTGTAGCACCACATTTCGAAAGCTTCTATTCTCTTCTTGTCCAAACTAGTTATCGTCCATGTTTCACTTCCATACATGGCTACACTCCATACAAATACTTTCAGAAACCACTTACTGACACTTAAGTCTATACTCGATGTTAACAAATTTCTCTTCTTCAGAAACGATTTCCTTGCCATTGCCAGTCTACATTTTATATCCTCTCTACTTCGACCATCATCAATTATATTACTCCCTAAATAGCAAAACTCCTTTACTACTTTAAGTGTCTCATTTCCTAATCTAATTCCCTCAGCATCACCCGATTTAATTTGACTACATTCCATTATCCTCGTTTTGCTTTTGTTGATGTTCATCTTATATCCTCCTTTCAAGACACTGTCCATTCCGTTCAACTGCTCTTCCAAGTCCTTTGCTGTCTCTGACAGAATTACGTCATCGGCGAACCTCAAAGTTTTTACTTCTTCGCCATGAATTTTAATACCTACTCCGAATTTTTCTTTTGCTTCCTTTACTGCTTGCTCAATATACAGATTGAATAACATCGGGGAGAGGCTACAACCCTGTCTCACTCCTTTTCCAACCACTGCTTCCCTTTAATGCCCCTCGACTCTTATAACTGCCATCTGGTTTCTGTACAAATTGTAAATAGCCTTTCGCTCCCTGTATTTTACCCCTACCTCTTTCAGAATTTGAAAGAGAGTATTCCAGTTAACATTGTCAAAAGCTTTCTCTAAGTCTACAAATGCTAGAAACGTAGGTTTGCCTTTTCTTAATCTTTCTTCTAAGATAAGTCGTAAGGTTAGTATTGCCTCACGTGTTCCAACTTTTCTACGGAATCCAGACTGATCTTCCCCGAGGTCCGCTTCTACCAGTTTTTCCATTCGTCTGTAAAGAATTCGCGTTAGTATTTTGCAGCTGTGACTTATTAAACTGATAGTTCGGTAATTTTCACATCTGTCAACACCTGCTTTCTTTGGGATTGGAATTATTATATTGTTCTTGAAGTCTGAGGGTATTTCGCCTGTCTCATACATCTTGCTCACCAGATGGTAGAGTTTTGTCATGACTGGCTCTCCCAAGGCCGTCATTAGTTCTAATGGAATGTTGTCTACTCCCGGGACCTTGTTTCGACTCAGGTCTTTCAGTGCTCTGTCAAACTCTTCACGCAGTATCTTATCTCCCATTTCGTCTTCATCTACATCCTCTTCCATTTCCATAATATTGTCCTCAAACACATCGCCCTTGTATAAACCCTCTATATACTCCTTCCACCTTTCTGCCTTCCCTTCTTTGCTTAGAACTGGGTTTCCATCTGAGTTCTTGATATTCATACAAGTGGTTCTCTTCTCTCCAAAGGTCTCTTTAATTTTCCTGTAGGCAGTATCTATCTTACCCCTAGTGAGACATGCCTCTACATCCTTACATTTGTCCTCTCGCCATCCCTGCTTAGCCATTTTGCACTTCCTGTCGATCTCATTTTTGAGACGTTTGTATTCCTTTTTGCCTGCTTCATTTACTGCATTTTTATATTTTCTCCTTTCATCAATTAAATTCAATATTTCTTCTGTTACCCAAGGATTTCTATTAGCCCTCGTCTTTTTACCTACTTGATCGTCTGCTGCCTTCACTACTTCATCCCTCAGAGCTACCCATTCTTCTTCTACTGTATTTCTTTTCCCCGTTCCTGTCAAATGTTCCCTTACGCTCTCCCTGAAACTCTCTACAACCTCTGGTTCTTTCAGTTTATCCAGGTCCCAACTCCTTAAATTCCCACCTTTTTGCAGTTTCTTCAGTTTCAATCTGCAGTTCATAACCAATAGATTGTGGTCAGAATCCACATCTGCCCCTGGAAATGTCTTACAATTTAAAACCTGGTTCCTAAATCTCTGTCTTACCATTATATAATCTATCTGATACCTTTTAGTATCTCCAGGATTTTTCCAGGTATACAACCTTCTTTTATGATTCTTGAACCAAGTGTTAGCTATGATTAAGTCATGCTCTGTGCAAAATTCTACAAGGCGGCTTCCTCTTTCATTTCTTCCCCCCAATCCATATTCTCCTACTATGTTTCCTTCTCTCCCTTTTCCTACTGACGAATTCCACTCACCCATGACTATTAAATTTTCGTCTCCCTTCACTACCTGAATAATTTCTTTTATCTCGTCATACATTTCATCTATTTCTTCATCATCTGCAGAGCTAGTTGGCATATAAACTTGTACTACTGTAGTAGGCATGGGCTTTGTGTCTATCTTGGCCACAATAATGCGTTCAATATGCTGTTTGTAGTAGCTAACCCGCACTCCAATTTTTTTATTCATTATTAAACCTACTCCTACATTACCCCTATTTGATTTTGTATTTATAACCCTGTATTCACCTGACCAAAAGTCTTGTTCCTCCTGCCACCGAACTTAACTAATTCCCACTATATCTAACTTTAACCTATCCATTTCCCTTTTTAAATTTTCTAACCTACCTGTCCGATTAAGGGATCTGACATTCCACGCTCCGATCCGTAGAACGCCAGTTTTCTTTCTCCTGATAACGACGTCCTCTTGAGTAGTCCCCGCCCGGAGATCCGAATGGGGGACTATTTTACCTCCGGAATATTTTACCCAAGAGGACGCCATCATCATGTAATCATACAGTAAAGCTGCATGTCTTCGGGAAAAATTACGGCTGTAGTTTCCCCTTGCTTTCAGCCGTTCGCAGTACCAGCACAGCAAGGCCGTTTTGGTTAATGTTACAAGGCCAGATCAGTCAATCATCCAGACTGTTGCCCCTGCAACTACTGAAAAGGCTGCTGCCCCTCTTCAGGAACCACATGTTTGTCTGGCCTCTCAACAGATACCCCTCCGTTGTGGTTGCACCTACGGTACGGCCATCTGTATCGCTGAGGCACGCAAGCCTCCCCACCAACGGCAAGGTCCATGGTCCATGTTATATTTCGCCTAACCTAATGATGTGAATACTTTTATGAACCTGGTGATAGTCAGATAACTGAAACTAGTTGTATAAATAAAGTATTTTACCAGCAGCTTAAGCTGATAATATGAAATTTTTCAAATAACTGCATTTCATTTCCCGCTCCCGTTTATCATTGCATCGCTATTGCATTGAAGAGATCTGCACAACAGTGAAAATTTTGACGGTATGCAGTTTGTGTCTTGTAGGAAACACTTGTTCGATTCACTCGTGATACTTGTTGTTGACAAAATTAAAGCTCACTTTACTCCTTGGCCTTTAAATTGCTTTCAACACTGCCCTGTTCTCTCTCTCTCTCTCTCTCTCTCTCCTTTCTCTTTTTTCTGACTTAGTCGTTCGGTTTTCAATGACTCACTTCAGTATTGATAGGTTTACGATGGAGAGTTTGTCGAAATCCATCTTATGTATGGGTACACTGAATGCAGTGAAAGAACTACACAAAGACACTAAGTATGCTGGCATTGGACAGCAATCCCATTACACTGCTTTTGCATCTGCTTGATGATGGTTACATTATTGTGTGATCTATGTTGTCATAATACAGGCTTTTTCCACCAATAAAAGTAACTGAGGTGACAGGTTGAATAAATCATAATTATATAATTACTCTGCCAAGAGCCTTGCCTCAGTGTTCCTGTCATGTCACTGAAGTTAATTGCTGTTGGTCTTGGCTAGCTCTTGGTTGGGTGACCGTCCAAGTCTGCCGAGCGCTGTTGGCAAGCGGATCAATTAGGAGCTTCTTGATGAGAAGTAGCGGCTCAGGCCACGAAAACATGACTGCCAGGTGATGCCCATTGGCCGAGGAGGGCACGGCGGCCAGTGGGTACCGTCACAGTCTAATATATTAGACTGTGGTACCGTTGGGCGTTCCAAAACCTGTTCAGACGGAGAGAGTTACGTCATCACTCGAGAGAGACACCAGGGACCATGGTTCCGTTATACCTGACAACTGAGACAACACCACTGAAAAGTCTCCAAAATTTTGCCGGTAGAGTTCTGGTTCATCCTGTATATCACCCACTCAGATACCTTTCATACACATCATACAGGGAAAAGGAAATTTACATCCCAGCATTCTCGTTAAAGAACTGAAATGCACTCTCAGCAGGAAAAAGATAATGTTTACTTACTCACAATGAATATTATTTGTGTGTCGTGATTGTTCAATAATTCAATCCAGTTGCGACCATAGTGACGGACTGTTCAAAGCAGCTGCCATTTCATCGTTGAGTTATTTACTACAAATCAGATGCCTGCTGTTTATTGCTGTATATGAAGCACAAATAACGATGCTGTCAAACTGAAGTGAAGTCTTCTGCTGTTCGTACAAAATTTACATGAAGATGTCAAATCAGTGTAGTTCTATAACTTGTAGATAAAAAAGTCAACTATGAAAGGTAAGAGAAAGTCGTATGATTTGGTAAAAATAACTAAACGGAACGTAGTATTAGCTTCAGGTTGGGGCCCCTTCTGTCACTTGATTTATACAAGGTATCCCAAGAGAAATGATCAGTGTCAAGGGTTACCACAGGCACAATCATTCGAAGCAAAAAAGTCTAGTGAACATGGGCTCTCAAATGCATAACTTTAAGAGCTATGAGCACTTCTTCTTCTTGTAACCTCTTCCACAAAAGCTCTTTGCTTTCCATATTTTGGGAGGAGGTAGTACAGACCAAAACAAGAAAAATGGACTATACTGTGTTCATCGTAAGAATAAAACTGATGTAAACAGTACACCATGTATTCTTCCGCATTTGCTTGAATCTCATTGGATTTCGTTTCATGCGGAAGCCAAGCTGTGTCCATTACAGTCAAGTACGATCATAAGGATACGTTTTATGCTGTATTAACACGCACATAGACTGGACGATAAATCAGGACAACAGCTTTAGGCGCATTTAACTTGGACAGCACTGAACTACAATAATGTGAGCAGTTGCAGTTCAGTCGTAAGAAGAGACGAGCCGCGAAACAATATAGCTTCGAATTTCATTTAATTTTTAAACAGAATGAAATCATATTCGGCAAAACTCCAGCACTTCCGCACGCTTCTTAGGTGACTAGACGGAAAACATAAAATGCTTTCGTTCCCAACTAACATACTCGTAGTATTCTACTTATAAACAAGAATGATGAAAATTCCTAACGTAAACACAGGGTCATTTTTCTGAGCGAGCTATATGTGATGCAAAACCATACTGCAGGAATTTCACCGTGTTGCTGAAAACGAAGCCACTGAGTAATAACACTCATCTGGTAATCTCTTAGCTCCTTCCTTATCCAAAACCGAGAAGTACAGTTCTGGAACTGTCATCTCTTGGTTGATAACGGGTCGATCAACAACGGAATTCATGAAGCTACCCAGGCACCACATTTGCTCCTTTCACGACGTGTACCGTTCTATGTATCACAGTGTTTGGCAGCGACGTGTGAAAAAGCTGCATGGTTAGTTCCACTACGTCTGACAACTTAACAGTCTTGTTATTTCTCGCGACAAATCCCTTAATTTGGCTCCAGATCAATTCTGTTGGATTCATATTGTAATGGTACAGTGTCAAGTGTGAAATATGCAGCATTTCTATGGTGTGCTTGGTGCTATGAAAATTATTTGTTTTCCATGTTTCTACGACACTTATCACTCTGGCTTGTGTGAGACCACATCTGTTCTACAAAACAGTGTGCATGTTCAAATAAAGAGTATTTGATTTTTCACTTTTCTCCAGAAAATTTAATTTGTGTAATGTTATCTTAACCTCAACAATCTTTAAAAGCTTTTGCAAAATGTCGATAATTAGAAATCTATACTTGCAATGAAAACAGAATTTTTGCGTTTGATTAGAACCTAGAAGACGCGTATTTTTCTTGAAAAATTATGATTAAGTACAAGTTAATTAACATGTATCTGATGAATTTCATATTTAAATGATTTAGGTATTCAAACCGAATAAAAAAATAGTTATGTACCACACTGCGTTTCGATCCACCAGCCGCTCGTATACACAATTATCGATGCACGCCACTACCGATTACGCTACACATATAACTGGTATATATTTATTACGTACTGTTTCTCGAAAATCGTCAAAGCTGATTTTTCTCTGTGTTCATGTTGTTTGGTTGATTTGAAGAGGGGAGGGGGGAGGGAGACGGGACCTGTGTTCTTGTGATAAACATTAAGAACAACTTGTTTCTCGTCAGTAACTGTATTCCGCGCGCGTATTTCACTACGAAGCAGGAAGCAGTGTCATCCATTTTCACAGTACTTAGGAACAGTGAGACAATCAGAGAACAAATAGCGTTTACAGCTTTAATTCCGCCAGTACCTCTTCTTCCAGGAGTGCTAGTTCTGCAAGATTCGCAGGAGAGCTTCTGTGAAGTTTGGAAGGTAGGAGGCGAGGTACTGGCGGAATTAAAGCTGTTAGGACGGGGCGTGAGTCGTGCTTGGGTAGCTCAGTCGGTAGAGCACTTGTCCGCGAAAGGCAAAGGTCCCGAGTTCGAGTCTCGGTCCGGCACACAGTTTTAATCTGCCAGGAAGTTTCATATCAGCGCACACTCCGCTGTAGAGTGAAAATTTCACTCTAGAAACATCCCCCAGGCTGTGGCTAAGCCATGTCTCCGCAATATCCTTTCTTCCAGGAGTGCTAGTTCTGCAAGGTTCGCAGGAGAGCTTCTGTGAAGTTTGGAAGGTAAGAGACGAGGTACTGGCGGAATTAAAGCTGTGAGGATGGGGCGTGAATCGTGCTTGGGTAGCTCACTCGGTAGAGCACTTGCCCCCGAAAGGCAAAGGTCCCGAGTTCGAGTCTCGATCCGGCACACAGTTTTAATCTGCCAGGAAGTTTCACAGCAGAATGTCTTTAAGGTTATTTCACAGTGACCTACTTCCAACAGCGACACCACAGTGTATGAGAGCTACGGCTGCTGACCAATCGTCTGTGGTTGTTTACATCAGGTTTATTCTCACGATGAACAAAATGTTCAAGTGGTTCACATGGCTCTGAGCACTATGGGACTTAACATCTGAGGACATCAATCCCCTAGAATTTAGAACTACTTAAACCTAACTAACCTAAGGACATCCCACACATCCATACCTGAGGCAGGATTCGAACCTGTAGCGGTCGCGCGGTTCCGGACTCAAGCGCCTAGAACCGCTCGGCCACACAAGCCGGCGAACGAAATGTATTTGAGATCACTTTAACACTTCACAGTAGCGAATTTAAACAGACTCACACTCTCCATAACATATGACAGAGTTATGGATTTTATTGGTTACCTCTTCGTTGACTTGTTTATTTCCTGCCTGGTCCCGAATGCAGCCAAGTATTTGCGATGTATATTGGCCAAAGCGACTAGTGTGACGTCACGAGTTTGTTGTGGGGGTGGAGGGGGGGACCTGTATTTCCCGTGGGTCCTCTATATTGAGGCATTATGCAGCTGCGGTACGGAGGAGCATGAAGTCAGCACACCGCCCTCCCGGCTGTTGTCGACTTTTTCAGGCTTTGGAGCCGCTACTTCTCATTCTAGTAGCTCCTCGATGACTCAGAAAATGACATCACAAGGCTGAGTGCACCCCATCCCAGTCACATCACCAAGGAAAAATCCTTGGCGCCAACGTGAACTGAACCCAAGGCCACCGCATCAGATTTGGACTGCTAATCACTTTTTTCCAGTCTTCTTTCCTTTGATCTTTTTCTACAGTTTTTTTTTCATCATCGGTTCTGACTGTATGTTGCATGACATCTTTCAGTTTCAATCGATGGAAACTTCATTTAGTCTTCGTTCTTTTAATGACTGTTAGAATAAAAATTGAATTACAATAATATAGAGTATGTCATTAATAGTAATAGTTTTCAAAATTTGAAAAGATAAAAATAAACCTCTTAATGTATCGAAGTAAATTTTGGTTTATTTTGAGGCTTAGACATCGCAATTAGGTTCTAAACGAAATTTGATCAATGTCCACCACAGCTTTGAACACAGACCCCATACAATGGCTCCAATTGTTAATCACTCTATCCAGTATCAGTGACATTATGTCTCTAACAGCCTGACAAATATTCGCCTCCAAAAGTTCCAAAATTTCTGGTTTGTCAGCATAGACAACCGAGCTAATAGAACGTCAGCGGCACACTCGCCTTCTCCAAGCCAATAAGTCCACTATTGCCCAACACTGTATGTCCACTTGTCGTTTGATTAAATACACCCAAACGAATATTGTGGCCCATGCAACTTTTTGGAGCTCCGTCATCAATAAATGAGTGGAAACATACACTTATTAATCGAGACGGCAGTTTCCAGTTAAATTCTGCATGGAATTTCATTACTGAAAAACTTTGTGCTCTACTTAGCCAGCGTCGCTTACCATAAGAAGACAATCGATTTCACCACGCAGGGCGCGCGGAGCAACACACATGCAGACAGACAGCACATGCGCAACGCCAAGTGGTTACACCATGCATGTGCTGGCGGCGTCTTAAATCCGTGAGCTCAGTGCCTTTCCTGTCAGTATGCACCTGAAGACGTTTAAAAAGCTCTGCCTCGAAATATTGTGGCACCAAGTTTTAGACGTCTGGCATTTCTCCCGAAATTTTATGAAATAGGTACGGTAGTTAGTTAGTCATTTTCATCTTCCATAGATCATTTGAAGAAAATATGACGCGGCCTCATAACCCAGAAGATTTTAACTTCATTTAAGAACATGTGAGTTGAAAACCAAATTGCTTAAACACTAAAGATATAACAAACATCACTATTCTTTGTTCCCAGATTATATACCAACTATATCGATAACGTTTCACGGTTCAGTCGCACCTTGCTAGAGTGAAGTCCCACAGACTCTTTTACTGAAATGATGTGGCAGAGTCAGTCTACAGGATGTTTACACATTATTTTTTAATACTATTCATGCCACTACACTTAATACTTTTTTTGAGGCTACCAGTTTTTAAATACAAATTCACCCACAGAATAGAAGGTACTGTCTGGTAGAAATGATTTTCAGTTAGATTTTTAACTTGCTTTGCCACCTGTTGAATATTTTATGTTTTGGGCAAATGATAAAAAGTTTTTGTTGCTGCATATTGAAATTATGTCTGAGTCACTGACAGCTTTAATAAAGGGCGATAAAGGACATTTTTTCCTCTAGTATTGGAGGTGTGGAAATCATTATTCTTTTCAAACTGTGATGGATTTTTTATGATGAATTTCATTAGCAAACATATGTACTATGATGGTGCAGTTAAAATGCCTAACACCTTGAAGAGATACCTACATGAAGGCAGTGGGTTAAACATACTGAATTGCTCGCTTTTGTGTAATTGGTACTTTCTTTATAAGTAATGAGTTACTCGAGAAAATTATTCATTGAGACGTTATTGAGCGAAAATATGTTGGGAATTTGATTCATT
This sequence comes from Schistocerca nitens, assembly GCF_023898315.1. Lineage (NCBI taxonomy): Eukaryota > Metazoa > Arthropoda > Insecta > Orthoptera > Acrididae > Schistocerca > Schistocerca nitens. The sequence goes on along the minus strand of NC_064622.1, from coordinate 179,558,540 downwards.
AGTTTTCAAAAGTATTAATAATCATATGAAGAGCGAAAGTAGTTGAACTTAATTGTTTGATGAGTTCAGTAACACCAGTAAGTTTTCATCAGAATGTATTGGAATGAGTATATGGTACAGAAATGAACATAGTGTGTTTTCTCAAAACTAAGGGAGAGTCCATTTTCAAAGAACCATTTAATAATTCTTTGAAAAATGTTATTAACTATCTCTTTCGTTTTTTCTCTCCAATTGAATTTATTACAACACTTGTACCATCTGCTAAAAGTACTAAGTTTGTTTGATGAATGTTAAATGGAAGGTCATGAACATTTATACAGACTAGGAATGGACACAACATTGAATCTTGTGGCACTCTCTTTGTGATTTCTCCCCAGTTACTAAAATTTTCTACCTTTCGAACACTGAATTATTCAGCATATGTTTTTGTATTTGTTCGAACCAGTTGTGTGTAAAGCCACCACTTCCATAAAACTTAAGTTTCTCTAAGAGTCTAATGTGATCTACACAATCAAATGCCTTCAAATGGTCACAAAAACACCAACTGCCGATATCATAGTATTTAAGGCTTGTAATATTTGTTGGGCGAATGTGGAAATAGCATTCTCAGTCAAGCAACCCTTCTAGAATCCCAACTGTCATATGCTGCATACTTACTACTTACATATGGGAATACTTCTCAGTAAATTACTTGCTGAATAGCTCATAACTAAGCTATGGCATAGTGAGATTAGATTAGATTAGATTCAGTTTTCGTTCCACAGACCCAAAAAATGAGATGATTCTCATGGGTGTGGAACATGTCAGATTGTATACCGTAAAAACATAAAACTTCTGAATATAATACTTAGTACCCTGATAACCTGTCAGGAGATTATCGAAATAGGTGAATACAATGCGGTAAACTGGAACAGTTAATATTTACAGAATTAAAACGCTGTCAGAATGAAACATGGTTATGCACTATTAATAAATTTATCATACACAAAATACCTCATCTTGACTGTTGTGACCAAGTGCTGTCAAAAGCTAAATGCAACAGACAATTTTACTTAAGCTGGCTTAACATTCTGTTAAGATATTCATCTATAGAGTAGAAGGAGTTGCCTATCAAAAAGTCTTTCAAACTCTGTTTAAACTGTGCTTTACCTGAAACCAAGTTTTTTAATGGATGCTGGCAATTAATTGAAAACGTGTATTCTGAATATTGGACCCCTTTTTGGACCAAGGTAAATGATTTTAGGTCTTTATGTAGATTGTTCTTATTCCTAGTATTGACACTATGTATCGAGCTATTGGTCGGAAACAGAGATGTATTACTTGCAACAGATTTCATTAAGGAAAAAATATACTGAGAAGTAGTGGTTAGAATACAAAGTTCCTTGAACAGGTTTCTACATGATGTTCTTGACTTTGCACCACAAATGATTCTTACTTAATGCTTTTGAACCCTAAAAACTTTTGCTCAGTTTGGTGAGTTGCCCCAGAATATGATCCATGTGACATAATAGAATGAAAATAAGCAAAGTATGCAAGTTTTTTATGTTTATATCTTCTACATCTGGTATCATTGTCATTGCAAATATAGATTTGTTTAGGCACTTAAGCAATTCTGTGGTATGTCCTTCCCAACTGAATTTATTATCATGTTGTAGTCCCAGAAATTTAACACGGTCAACCTCTTTGGTACGCATGTCTTCATATGTTATACACATGCTGGAAATAGATCTCTTACAGGTTCTGAACTTCATATAGTGGGTCTTCTCAAAGTTTAATGACAGTGAATTAGTTTTAAACTGGTTTTAATGTCAGTGAAAATTTGATTAGCAGCAATTTCTGAATCTTTACTTAACTTGCTACTTATTGCAATGTTTGTATCATCTGCAAACAAAAAAACTTAGCATGTGGCAGTGTATCAGATGAGAGGTTATCGATGTTCACAAGAAAAAGCAATGGACCCAAGATGGAACTTGAGGAACATCACATGTAATTAATTCCCAGTCAGATGAAGACTGACTGCTTACTGCACAGGTATTTTGCAACGACACCCTATGTTTCCTGCTAAACAGATAAGACTCAAACCATTTTGCAGCATTCCCAGTGACACCATAACATTCTAATTTACTTAAGATAATGCTGTGGTTCACACAGTTAGAAGCTTTTGACAGGTCACAGAACATGCTAGTAGCCCCTAATTTATTATCTGATGTTTTAAGTACATTCTCACTGTAATTGTAAATATATCAGAACCCTTAAGAAATCCAAACTGAGACTTGGACAATATATTATTTGCAGCCAGATGCTTAAGGAGACGCTTGAACACATCCTTTTCAAATATTTTTGAGAAAGCCAGAAAAAGTGAAATTGGTCACTAGTTTGATGGTATCTCTTTATCCCCCTTCTTGTAAAGAGGCTTAATTTCAGAATATTTTAGCCAGTCCGGAAATGTTCCACTGATAAGAGATTGATTATTTTTATTTATTTATTTTATTATCCATCTTTAGGCATTAAAAATGCAATTGATGTTGTCATTTGTGTACATATACAGTTTACATAACTAACAGAAATGGTGTAATATATTGTAGATCATTATTGTCTAATAAGATACAAAAATTTGTCCTTGATGCTGCACAAGGTATTTGCATTATATTTACATGTATAAGTTTAATCTAAGTGAAACTATATTAGTGCTGGTACTAAGAGCATCTTTAGTGCACATTATAAACTCTTCTATTGTATAAAAAGCTTTTTCTCTAAGCCATTTCTTTGTGACACTTTTAAACTCATTCAGTGACACATTATGTGCCTCTATTGGCAACATGTTAAATAGTTTTACTCCCATGTACCTGTAACTATCTTGAGTTTTCTTTAGTCTAGCAACTGGGATGCCAATTTGCTGTTTTATACGTGTGTCATGGTGATGGATAGATTGTCCTAGTTTTTTGTGACTGTGTTGGTTTTCTTTTCTGTGTGTCAGACAACTTAGTATAAAGATGGCTGCAACTGTTAGTATTTTTAGATTTTTGAAATATGGTCTACAAGACTCGTCATTTCTGACTCCATGGATGCATCTGACTGCCTTCTTTTGCCAAATGAAAACTTGTTATGCTCCAGGTGAGTTTCCCCACAACAATGTGACATATGTTAAATGGGTGTGGAAAAAGGCATAGTATGCATTGAGTAATAACTTATCACTAACACATGACTTTAGTTTACCTAACAAATATGTCACACGTGCTAACTTAGTACATGTATAACCAGTATGACCCTTCCACATTAATTTTGAGTCAAGATGGATCCCAAGTAGTTTAGCTGAGACACAATCAATCTTATCACTCTTAACACACAAGCTAAAGAGAATATTTACAGTTTTATCATGATTTATATGCAAGTCATTGAGTTGGAACCACTTGATGGCTGCTCTGAGATGAGCCTCACTTTCCTCGTTTAATTTTCCTAAATCTTTCCCTGCTGTAACACAAGTAACTTAAGATAGAACTCAGGTCACATGAGTACTCTGTAACTATCTTGGTTGATATGTTATCATACCCACTAGAATACTTAGATTCTTAGGATTTTATAATGGATGCTACTTCTTTGGAAGATGAGAGTGTCATTTCCATTTTACTGAAGTTATTTTTAAAGATTGGTCTCAGATACTCCATTTCACTGTTCACCAAACCTGATAACCCCAAGCTGTCAGTAACAGAAATGAAGTACTCATTTAAGAGGTTTGCAACACTACATGCAAATGTTACCAAGTCTCATTTATTTTTAGAGCTATTCAGGAGCAAAGGTCCATGGAAATTGGGTTGCTCATTTAGATATCTTGATTTGGCCATTGGAACTTATCATGTGACCAGAGAAAAAAATTGTCAGACACCACAAAAATATCCTTCAAAATTCCACAGAATTGGAGATAGTTCATGAGACAGCTTTTCTTGTAGTGCAGGAAGGAAATTGCATTATCAGGACTTATTTTTCCAAATGACTCATAAGTAATTAGAAAAGTGTGTAGATCCACAGGGGATAGGAGATGATTATGACAAACAACCATGCAATCCTGAAACTCTGAAGAACAATATTTATATAGTCATAAGAGCATGCACAAATATTTCAATACAGTGAAATTTTCAGACCAACTGTCTGTCAAAGAGTCAGCTGCACTGGAACCAAGTCGACCACCAGTGATGTTACCTCACAGAACAGTATTTCCACAATTAAAATGCTCAGTTTTATCAAAAAATAAAATCAGAACATGTACATGAAGTTTCAGACAATTTGTCTAACAAAATTTATATACCCATGCCTCCATCTTTGCCACCCTCCCTGCTTACCTTTCCCCTGTTGCTTCATAACCTGGGTTGTGAGTAACTGAATCCAATTTCCCTTCTTACCCTTTTTACCCCCTCTCCTCCCTGGCGAAGGAACAAAGTTCCGAAAGATGTTGTTGTTGTGGTCTTCAGTCCTGAGACTGGTGTGATGCAGCTCTCCATGCTACTCTTCCTGTGCAAGCTTCTTCATCTCCCAGTACCTATTGCAACCTACATCCTTCTGAATCTGCTTAGTGTATTCATCTCTTGGTCTCCCTCTATGATTTTTACCCTCCATGCTGCCCTCCAATACTAAATTGGTGATCCCTTGATGCCTCAGAACAAGTCCTACCAACCGATCCCTTCTTCTAGTCAAGTTGTGCCACAAACTTCTCTTCTCCCCAATCCTATTCAACAACTCCTCATTAGTTATGTGATCTACCCATCTAATCTTCAGCATTCTTCTGTAGCACCACATTTTGAAAGCTTCTGTTCTCTTCCTGTCCAAACTATTTATCGTCCACGTTTCACTTCCATACATGGCTACACTCCATACAAATACTTTCAGAAACGACTTCCTGACACTTAAATCTATACTCGATGTTAACAAATTTCTCATCTTCAGAAATGCTTTCCTTGCCATTGCCAGTCTACATTTTATATCCTCTCTACTTCGACCATCATCAGTTATTTTGCTCCCCAAATAGCAAAACTCCTTTACTACTTTAAGTGTCTCATTTCCTAATCTAATTCCCTCAGCATCACCCGACTTAATTCGACTACATACCATTATCCTCATTTTGCTTTTGTTGATGTTCATCTTATATCCTCCCTTCAAGACACCATCCATTCCATTCAACTGCTCTTTGCTGTCTCTGACAGAATTACAATGTCATCGGCGAACCTCAAAGTTTTTATTTCTTCTCCATGGATTTTAATACCTACTCCAAATTTTTCTTTTGTTTCCTTCACTGCCTGCTCAATATACAGATTGAATAACATCGGGGAGAGGCTACAACCCTGTCTCACTCCCTTCCCAACCACTGCTTCCCTTTCATGCCCCTCAACTCTTATAACTGCCATTTGGTTTCTATACAAATTGTAAATAGCCTTCCTCTCCATGTATTTTACCCCTGCCACCTTCAGAATTTGAAAGAGAGTATTCCAGTCAACATTGTCAAAAGCTTTCTCTAAGTCTACAAATGCTAGAAACGTAGTTTTGCCTTTCCTTAATCTAGCTTCTAAGATAAGCCGTAGGGTCAGTATTGCCTCCCGTGTTCCAATATTTCTACGAAATCCAAACTGATCTTCCCCAAGGTCGGCTTCTACTAGTTTTTCCATTCGTCTGTAAAGAATTCGCGTTAGTATTTTGCAGCCATGACTTATTAAACTGATAGTTCGGTAATTTTCACATCTGTCAACACCTGCTTTCTTTGGGATAGGATACGTAAATTTTCTGTTCTGTTTTGTGTATCTATCGGCTGTACTGACCTGAGGTAAATACTGGCCAGCCCCTCTATCTCTTTGTTAGTATTTGTTTCACATCTTTATACGATATTTTCCATTAATAATTCAAAATTTATATACCAGTAGATAATTTCTACTTCTGCTACATTGATCTAGCTTATTTGAAAAATGTTTCTCTAAAGAATGCAAATCTTAATTTTACCAGTTTTAACCTGCTACATCAGAATAGTCCAGAAAACTGCTACATATTTTATCTTTTGGCACTGCATTAGGTGCAGTAAATTACAGCCACTTCCATTCATGAGTCATTGTTCCAGTGGCAGCCCTGACATTAAAACATTGCTCTTTTATAAGTCAATGTACTGTACCTGTCTTTTGATGGATGGGAACTTAAAAGAAAAATAATTCATTGGAAAGTATTCATGTTTATTTTATTTGTTTTTTATGTATTTTCACTAGAATTTTATAATAAATAATATATGATATCACAATTCATTATCAAACTTCAAAAGGCATTTTACTTTACAAAGATGCAGTTCTGTATCACAAACAATATTTTTGGCACAACAGTGAGTTTCAGCACCCTGTCAAATACTGGTTTCCTTCCATAAACTGATGTTACTCAGCAGAGCTCATAAACTTTCATTTTTTTCATTACAGAAGTTGATCTTACCTGGCACAAAAGATAACTGGCAAAATAAGGTACAAGATGTAAAAAGTACAACTGTTTCTATTCCTATTGAGTATCTATTCCTTGTGCCCTTGTATTCCTCACTCCATCAACTGTCTTTCTTTACCATCTATTAAGAGCAGGCAATGATCTTCACACATCAATAACAATTCAGTGCATTTCAGTTAAATTCATTTCAACACAGTTATTGTAATATCATATGCTTCATAACTGCCAGCCTCTAAACAATAACTATTCATAGATTTACAATAACTCAGTACATGTCACAAAACTGACAAGTATGAGATCAAAGTGTGTTCAGATTCTAGTTAAAAGTTTAACCTAGACTCTAAATCTGCACACAGCATAAAAGACTGTATATGTAAACTGTCAGTAATTCAATAAATGACTTAAAATGAGTCACTAGTCAGTCTAATTGCAATATACAATTAATTTTTGCAAAAAGTAACACTTTTTAGGCATTGTATCTGTGTTTAGATATATTTAGTGTCCTGAAAATGTCTGGAACATAAATCCAACAGCACATTTTTTCCTTCTGTTTCATGTTTTCCCCTTTTCATTGGTGGTGGAAGCTCCTGGTTGTATTACTATTCGCAGCCCAGCTTGGAAATCCATTCAAACCATATAAAACTCCTCCATATGTTGGAAATAGCACCAACAGAAAGACAATGCTAATAACACACATTCCAAGACCAGCTTTAATCTGTAACAAAATAATCACATATCCTCATAAATTGAGCATAATTCCTATAGTATACAACACATCATTCTATAAATTTATTTGTCAGAAGTTCTTCCTTCAAAAATCTTTTGGCTTTTGGAGAATTAATGTATTCAGCTTAATCTATGATCAATGTAACACTTCAACAATTTTTTTGTCTGATTTTTGATCCAGCAGCCATCAGGGATTCAAACCTGGGTCTCAGACTTACTAGGCAGATGCTCTGACTGCTAAACCATCCAGACACTGTGTTCATTGGAACTGCATGAACTACCCTAGCATGTCTCCTGTCAGATTCAAATTCTCAGCTTAACCACAAAGTATAAATGTATCCCCTTGCCCATTATCGTCATTACTCATGGCATTTTGCCAATTCCCGTCAGAGTTCAAGCTTGGTGGTATCTGCACTGAAGAGATCGTTGGTCATCAAACCTTAATTATATATTGTCCAAAAGAACAGACATCACACGCACACATATAAGGCCAATGATCTCTCCAGTGCAGATATACACCAAGCTCGAACTCTTACAGAAATCAGTGAAATGTCACGAGTAAAGAGGATAATGGGCAAGGGGCCCTACATTAGCAGTGTGTGCGTAAGTCGAGAATTTGGGTCTGACAGGGGTGTGCTGGGGTAGCCTGTACAGTTCCACTGACCACAATGTTTGGATGGCTTAGTGGTCAGTGCACCTGCCTAGTAAGAAGGAGACCTGGGTTCAAATCCCTATCCAGCACAAATTTTCCACTTTCCCCCTTAATTTCAATCAATGCTCACTTGCAGCTAATACCTATAATTCCTTTGTGTGTAGAATAATGTAGAAATAAATGAATGGAAACTCCAGGTAGGAATATCAACAAGGTTGGAAAAGATAGCTTCCTACTTATTATAAAGAAGACATGTTAAGTTGCAGACTAGCACAATTAAAATACACTTACAGAAAGCTCTCAGTCACAGCCTTGATCAGCAAATCAGAAATACACACCATTCATATACACAAGCAAGCACACCTCATGCGTATATGACTGCCACCTCCAGTATCTCGAGATGAAACGTAACTATCACTTGGGATGTGATCAGAAATCTGGAGGGGGCAGGGAAGGTGAATGAATAGTAGAGTATGGGTAGGGAGAGAGAGATGAACACCATCTGGTGGTGTGTTCAGGGACTTGAATGCCAACAGGCGCAGCGTCAGGAGGTTGTGGGATAGGGAGGTGGTGAAAAAAGGAGCAAAAAAGGAGAGGAGCAGGGAAAGATGGGCAGGTGCATTGACAAAGGGTGGCAAATAAAGAAATTGGAAGATGAGATTGGGAAGGAGATGATAGGACAGAGAGGGTGGAATCTGTTCGGTGGAAGGTGTGGGGCGGCACGTTACCATAGGCTGAGACTGGGATGATTACAGGTACGGAGAATGTATTGTACGGATAACTCCCATCTGCACAGCTCAGAAGAGCTGGTGGTGGAGGGGAGGATCTATATGGCTTGGGTAATAAAGCAGCCATTGAAATCAAGCATATTAAGTTCAGTTCCATGTTGTGCCATACGGTGATCTACTTTGATCTTGGCCACAGTTTGGCAGTGGCAGTTCATCCTGGGGCACAGCTCATTGCTAGTCATACCAATATAAAATGCTGTGCAATGATTGCAGCAAAGCTGATAAATGACATGGCTGCCTTCACAGGTGGCCCTGTCCCTGTTGGGGTAGGACAGACCTGTGACATGACAGTACCAGGAAGCATTGGGTGGATGTACTGGGTGGGTCTAGCACCTGTGTCTTCCACAGGGGTATGACCCTTGTGCCGAGGGCTTGGGATTGGGAATGGTATAGGGATGGACTAGGATGTTCTGGATGTTGGGTGGGTGATGGAACGCCACTGTAAGAGGGGTGGAAAGGATCTTGGGTAGATGTCCATCATTTCAGTGCATGATGATAGATAATCAAAGTTCTGGTGAAGGATTTAGTTCATTTGTTCCAGTCCATGCTGGTACCGGGTGACAAAGGAGGCACTGCATTGTGGCTGGTTCTTGGGGATCATAGAAGGGTTGGGGATGTAAGGGGAAATGGCACAAGAGATCTCTGTTGTGGACTAGGTCTGGGGGATAGTGCCTGTCTGTGACGGCCCTCAGCATATTGAACAAGGGAGTCTTTGTCATTGCACATATGCTACCCTGGGTGGCCATACTGCATGGGAGGGATTTTTTGGTGTAAAAGGTATGACAGATCTGAAATGCAGGTACTGTTGGTGGTTGGTGGATTTAATGTGGACAGATGTGCAGATAGAGCACAGAGGAGGAAGGTGGTACGTTGTGTTGAGGAGGACCATGTGAAGCAGATAGACGAGAAGGTGTTGAGGTTGTGAAGAAACTTAGGTACCTCTACAGTGCCCATAAACAGGTTGGCATAGGAGTGTGCCATGCTGCTGCCCAAGTCTGTGCCGCAGATTTGTTTGCGTATATTTCTTCAAAGGAGAAGTAGTTGTGGATTAGGATAAAGTTGGTGAGGTGTATGAGGAATGAGATTGTGGAGTGTGAAGGAGTTGGGAAAGATAGTGTTTAATGCCAGTAAGACCATGGACATGAGGGATGTTGGTGTATAGGGTGGTGGCATCAACAGTAACAAAATGGTATCCAGGAGGTAAAGGGGTGGGGATTGTAGACAATCGGTGAAGGATGTGGGGGGTGGGCTAAATTACAGGCAATTGGTTGGAGGTATTGGTCATTGGTCAATGAGAGCCAGTTCTTTCAGTAGAGACACAACTGCCAGCCACAACATGGTGTCCAGGATTATTGGGTTTGTGAGTTTTGGGGAGCATATAAAAGGTGGGTGCCGAGGGATGATTAGGTCAGGATTTATTTTGAGGTCATGTATGGCTATTCTTACATCTTCTGAAAGGTTGGTGTTCTGAGGAAGGGACCTTGGGAGGGATGGTGAGGCTAAGCTGAAGGTAAGGAATTCCTGGAAGGTGATGAGCGGAAGGTTAGGAGTGGGTGGGTGGGGGGGGGGGGTTGGATCATGGTTGCATGGTGGTATGAACTGGAAAAGGCAGGGTTGAATGTTGGGATTTTTGTGGTTTTGGTTGGAGGGATTGGCAGCAAAGAAATGCTTCTGTTGCATGGGTTGGAAGAAGAAGAGTCAGTCTTTGGCAAATCCACAGTGGTCAAATTTGGGTGTAGGGCTAAAAGTGAGGCCTTTGGTTAGGAATGAAACTTCTGTGGAGCTGAAGGTTTTGGTGGAAAGGTTGACAACAGTGTTACAGGAATGTTTTGGACCTGGATTTGGTGGAGAATTGGTAGGGAGCAGACCAGCCTGTGACACAGTATGCAGCTCTTGATTTCAATGGCTGTTTCACAGCCTGAGTCAAACTGGATCCTCCCCACCACTACCAGCTTTTCTGAACTGCGCAGATGTGAGTTATCCTTATGATACATTTTCCATTTCTATGGTAACATATTATCCCCACACCCTCCACACAACAGTTTCCACACCCTCTTCCCATCATCTCCTTCCCATTCTCACCTCCCTCTCTCTTTGTTTGCCACCATCTGCCAATGCACCCACCCATGTTTGCCTGCTCCTCTCCTTTTTTGTTCTTTTTTTCCACAACTCTATGCCCCACAAGCTCCTGATGCTGCACCTGTTGTCATTCTAGTCCCTGCACACTCCACCAGACTTCATCTCTCTCCTCCCACCCACACATTTCTGTCCCTTCCCCTTTCCTGTACCCTCCAGACTGCTGCATGCATCCCATGTGATAGTTGTATTCCACCCCGAGCTGCCAGAATTGGTGGTCATGTGTGCTTGCTTGTGTATGTGAAGGGCATGTTTTTATCTTTTGCAGATGAAGGATGTGGCTGAAAGCTTTATTTAAGTGTCTTTTAACTGTGCTTGCCAGCAACTTAACATGTCTTCTTTATGATAAGAAGTAATCTATCTGCTCCTACATTGTTGATGCATATCCTTCAGTATGGCTTTGACTATCTATCATTATTCCCTGATATGTGAGACATCTTACCTGCAATCCTTTTCATACCACTTAAAGTAGTGTTCCGTCACCCATCCACCCTCCACAACATCCTAGTCCACCCCTATGCCACTACGATCCAAAATCCTTGCCATGAGGATCATATCCATGTGGAAGACGAAGGTGCTAGACCTGCCCAATCCACCCACCCAGCACTTTCTATTCCAGTCCTGTCACACGTTTATCCTACCACATCAGGGGCTGGGCCACTTGTGATAGCAGCCATGTCTTTTACCAGCTCTGCTGCAATCATTGTACAGCTATTTACATTGGTATGACTACCAAGCAGCTGTCCACCAGGATGAACAGACACTGCCAAACTGTGGCCAAGAGGAAATTAGGTCAATTTGTGGCACAACATACAGCTGAACATAGCATGCTTGATTTCAATGGCTGCTTCACTATCAAGACATCTGGATCCTCCCTTCCACCACCAGCTTTTCTGAACTGTGCATATGGGAGTTATCCTTACAATACATTCTCCGCACCTGTAATTATCCCAGTCTCAGCCTACAGTAGCATACTGTCCCCACACCCTCCACCCAACAGTTTTCACCCCCTGTCCTATCATCTCCTCCCCATTCTCATTTTTCACCCTCTTTGTTTGCTGCTCTCTGCCAATGCACCAGCCCATCCTTCACTGCTCCTCTCCTTTTTCACTCCTTTTTTCCCCCCACCTCCTTGCGCCACAATTTCCTGACATTGCACCTGTTGGCATTCTGGTCCCTGTGCCCTCCCTCAGACAGCATGCATCTATCTCCCTCCACCCATACACTACTATCCATTTCCCTTCCCTGCCCCCTCCAGATTGCTGCTTGCATCCCACATGATAGTTGCATTCCAGCCTGAGATGCTGGAGGTGGTAGTCATGTGTGCATGAGGTATATTTGCTTATGTATATGAATGGTGTGTGTGTTTATCTTTTGCTGAAGAAGGCTGTGACAGAAAGCTTTATGTAAGCGTTTTTTAAATGTGCCTGTCTCCAAGTTAATCTATCTTCTTTATGGTAAGTAGCAATTGATGTTTTCCTACATTATTCATGTAGAAATAAAACACTCAACACTCAAATGAGTTGTTGAAGTATCATTAGTAACACCTTTCGCACAGCAAATTATGACATTGGAAGCAGTTAAGATTAAGTAGTGTAGTTTCCTGTGCCCAGAAATTCTTAAATTGTGCACAGGAAGATGATAACTTTCCATTACATTTAGCTTTATTACTAGGCTAAACCCTGGAGATAATAAAATCATTTTGAGGAATTATCACTAAAATACAGCAATCACAAGAACAAAAACTTTTCTTGATCAGAAGTGACAGTGAACTTCCTGTAGTGTTGACTATCTATGCAAATAATATATAGTAGCAACAATGACTGATCTCTATTTTCATGGACCATTTTTCAGAACTGGACAATTCACATCTGTAACTTTTGGCATACAGAGGATTAATAATGTAGACAAACCATCTGGACAGAGTTATGCACTACCAAACCTATGGCACGGTAGTTTTGATAAACCACATAAATGACTTATTAAATGGTAGGATTAGCACAGTTAGAACCAGACAACATTCAGTGTTAGTCCATTGTGTATTTTATATCCTCACAAAATGTAAATTGCATTTATGAGGTCTGTTCAAAAAATTCTGGAACATTCATAATTTCGTGCCAATGGCATGTTGGAGTGAAATGCGGTTGGCATCTCTGCACACACCATGTTTAATGTGTAACTGCTGGTGGAAGTTACATTGTTGTATGCCTGTTAGTTATTGTTCAGTGCTGTATTGAGCAGAACACGGTGTAGCACAGGTTGCGAATTTTGAGATAGCAGAGTTAGAGGAACAATGTGTCTGCATTAAATTTTATGTAAAACTCAAGAATACTTTTACAGAGACACACCAAATGATGCAGAAGGCCTACAGTGATGAGTGCTTAAGCCATACTCAGTGTTACAAATGGTTTACATGGTTTGAAAATGGCTGGCAAGAAGTTGAAGATGACCCTCATTCAGGATGCCCTTCAATGTCTACCGATGACGCTCATGTCAGGAACACCAACAAAATTGTGCATACAATCAAAGACTGACTGTCCAACAGATCACAGAAGAATGTAACATTTTAGATGGAACATGACAAGACAGTTAGTATACATGGAGAAGGCAAAAAAATTCCACGACTTCCCAGATAAAAAATACTTTTTTCCAGGTGAAAAACAAACTTTCCTGGGTGTAATACACATTTTCCCAGGTGGAAAAACAGTTTCTCTCCATTTTAAGTGACGGTATACTTTCCCTCAGAACTGTAAAACTTATTAAGCCTTTGAATAGTATAAGTTTTATGCAGTGGCATATAACTTCTCAGCACTTTAGTAAACAAAACCCAGCAAAAAAAATAGTGTGTTTTGGAAAGATCTTTGATGCACAACAACATATGGGCTGCACATTTTCATATTACAGAAGTATAATTACAAATTCCACCAAACACAGCACGTTAGTTTCCAAAGCACTAAAATCGTGACTGTGATGTGCTTTCATCAGCCAAGCATAGCTCATGTCATGTTATCTTGCCAGAAAATGATAGCAGAGATTTAGTGCACAGGACACTTGATGTAGTCAGCCAATAGCAACATCACTGTTAAATAGTGTGAACATGCAAATAGGAAAATTCATTGTGTAATTATGTACATATAGTACAGCCACAAGAAACACTAGTCTTTCACATATAATATTGCTCTTTTTTTATGTATTACCCTTTAAATTATGTCAAACAAAAATGTGCCAGCAAAATTTTGAGTGATGACAAATGTCTGGTCTTCTGGGCCCAAATTTTTTCTGAATGGCTGGTCCTCAAAGTATTTTGAATGAGGACCAAAACCTCTGTGATTTAAGAAATTAATTGCACATTCTGACAGTTAAAATAATTCATCTTGCATAAAAGGAAATGTGCTTCAAAAATAATGCTTCTCAAAACACCGTTCGTAATATTTTCTCACGACCTGTTAGAAATAGGTATGTTTGAACAGTTGATAGGGAGCACCAGATGACAGATGTTAGCTGCATGCGCAGCTATGATGATGTAGCAAGCCTGTGCATGGTGTTTTCTCTGCTCATACAGCTTTTGTCATATTTCTGTTTGGAATCTTGTGTTTAGTGTGGCATCACATGACCGTGTGCAGCAGTGTAGTATGTTTTTCAGAGGTCGCATATAGAGTTATTGTACTTAGGGCTTTTACTTATGGCAGATAAGGAATACAAAATTAGAAAGCAGTCCTTGACGATTTTCATTTCAAAACTAGACTCTACAACTCAATGCACCCTAATATTTTGCAGTGTGGTGATTTTAACATAGGTTTTTTGTGATTTATACTCTGCAATACTGTTATTTAGCATTTCCTGTCAAGTTTACATCCACAGAGCAGTGCAGACAGCTAGTAAGAAGAAATACAACTTTATTGAAAAAATAAAAAGAAACAGTTGTTTCTATACACCAGTAACTGTCATTGGCTGAAGACATAAAGTCTGAAAATGAGTCCTTGATCATATTGTGGCACTTTATTTTACATGTCCCTCTTGATCGCACAAATTTTTACACTTCATTATTACTGGTTTTGGCTACTACCTTTTTCAGATCTGTTACAAACAATAACAGCATGTAACCAGCTAAGTTCAGTTTGCTGATGCTAAATCTATAAATGGCCTGGTGCTAAATAAAACGTTTTTATTTTACATAATAAACAGCTATGTTACTTAAAATCCACATAAAAAGAGCAAATAGTAATAATGTGAAGTTCCTCGCCTGGGAAAGTAAAAAATGCAATTGTGTAAAACCCAGTACACAAATTTTAAGAACAAAATTACATCTATGAAATGAAATCTGCCATTGTGGATTTAATTCCATGCATTGTATGTTAGTACGTGTTATATTGTCAGATGCTCATTTTGCCATGTGATGTAAATTTTAATTAATGACTACGCCTACTGCATTTTAACCATTACATTTTCAATACTGGCTTCTCATGTACCCAGTACTTACTACGTACCTATATGGATAATTTGATATAGATACTGACATCAGAATATTTTACGGTATGTATAGCTGGTATACAAAGCTATTAATCATGTAAATACTATTTTTTATGTAGCACCAGGCATTTCAGAAGGATGTAGGCTGCAGTAGGTACTGGGAGATGAAGAGGCTTGCACAGGGCAGAGGAGCATGGAGAGCTGCATCAAACCAGTCTCAGGACTGAAGACCACATTAACAACAACAGGCATTTATAGATTTAGTTCAACAAATTGAACTTAGTTGGTTACACTCTGTTTTTGTTTGTAACAGATCTGAAGATAGCAGTAGCCAAAACTGGCAATAGTGAAATTGTAATAATTTGTGTGATCAGGATGGACCTATAAAATGAAGTGTATAATTGTCAGTTTATATTCTACTCCAGGAGTAAATATAAAGCCTCATTGTTATTTACAATGATGAAACACAGTGTGCTGCCAGTCTATAAATTTACTGAAGGATGGCATTCTGTAAATTTAAGATATAAACAACAGAAATTAAGAAATAATGTCAGGCCTAGAGAAGGAACCAGACAAGTGTTGAAACACATCTAGTAACCGAAAAAGATTGTGTTTCACAGAAGGTAGATATGTCAAATTCTGTTAAAACTTTTTGGTGTGGTTTCTGGGATGACAGTTTTCTTGGAGTATTATCTCATGTTCTGTTCTTAATTATGGCATAATACCACACATGCGAGAAGATGAAAATGTGCACTTCAAATTAAGTGAACAGTTGAAACTAGTTAATAGTGTGAAATGAAACACTTCCTTCCAAATAAATTGCCTGCCTTTGCAGAAAAGATTAGCAAATCGAAAAAAATAAATTTGTTGTTCTGAAAAGTGGTGAATGCTTGATTGCCAATAATGTAGAAATAAAATCAAATCATAAAACTGAAACTAACAATGTATTTCAGTCTTCCATAATTATGTGAAAGTATTTTTATTCATTTGATAGCTCCCAGCCACAGAAATCCATTTTGTTTTCATCTGATGTGAGAGCTGTAAACGAAGCAATAACAGTGGTCATGTGGAGACTACTTCTCCCCACAATTATGACTGATCTGCGCATGTGTAAATCTGGCACCTTGAGTGTACCAGAAAAATTTTTCTGGCTGCTTCTCCACATGTACATGAGCCCACTGGCATCTGCTTAAACAAACCTAATTCAAACAGTTCTGATGCCATGCTCATTGAAAGCAGCTTGTTGTTATGAAAGTATTGCACTATCTTGATCCTAAATCCTTTGGCACATTTTGCTTTCGTTGTGTCCCCCCCCCCCCCCCCCCCACCACCCCCCCCACCCCCAAATGGCACATTTTATTTGCAGTTTAAGTTTTATACTAGTGTTTGTCTCTCATTTGTGTTTTGTTGCTGCAGTTTATTCTGCATCAGAGAGCTACAGTAACATTCTTTGTTAGAGTATCAGTTCTTACCAGTCAAAATTACAAGAATTTAACTCAAACCTAAAACAATGAAACATTCTTGAAATTCTAAAAGGTTCCCGAGTTTTTCCCAGTTTTCCCCCAGATGAAAATATTCCTGGGTTTTTCCTGGATTTCCCGATTGTCCCAGGGCATATATGCCTTACATGAAATCCTGTCACATGATCTTGAAATGCATCATGTTACCGCCAAGTTCTTCCCACAGCTCATGAGTCAAGACCAGAAGGACTTTCGCCTTGCAACCTGTGAAGAGCTTTTGGATCGCACAAATGAGAATGAGATGTTCCTTAAGAGACTCATAACTGGTGATTAAACATGGGTCTATGGTTATGATGCTGAGACCAAGGTTCCATCTTCACAATGGGTCATGGAAGGTTCTTCAAGACCAAAGCAAGCTCATTAGGCCAGGTCAAACGTCAAAGGCATGCTGATATTTTTCTTTGAGACTGAAGGATTAGTTCATCACGAACTTGTGCCACAGGGACAAAGTGTTAATCGATGGTACTATCAGGACATGTTGCGACACCTGCCAGAAAATGTGAGAAAGAAATGGCTTGAAACATGGTGAGACAGTTCATGGCTCTTGCATCATGATAATGCACCAGCAAATTCATACCTGTTGGAGCATAACTATTGTACCAAAAAACGAAATCACTGGGCTGCCTCATCCTCTGTATTCTCTATTCCTGGCCCCGGTGGACTTTTTTTTTATTCCCAGAGCTGGAAACCCAGTTGGAAGGATGAATATTTGCAATGATAGGCAACATAAAAGAAAATTCGCAGATGGTGCTTTGCACAATCCAGCAAGAAGTATACCAAGACTGCTTCCGAAAGCGGAAACAGTTTTGGGAGCAGTGCATCAATTGTGAACAGTATTTCAAAGAAAACCATGCACAATAAGTAAAAGGTAAGCACAGAAAAATTTTGTGGATGAAGTACCGGAATTTTTTGAACAGACTTAGTATATGTAATAATAATTAATTGATCTAGTAACTTCTGCACTTTTATGCAACCAAAGCTATTACTTTTGATGCAAGTACAGTTCGCATGCACAAACATATGAAATCTATACAATTATTGTTGTTATTTGATGGTCAATAGAAAGTTCTTCATCACAATCAAAGGCTAGTTTTTTCTTTACTACAACAACCCTCTGTTTCACATTACAAATCAGCCATTTTTGAATAAAACCTGAATTAAACACTGACAGTTTCAGTGTTGATATTAATATCCTCACAGAGTTTCTAGACAGTTCAACACTTCTGGTGTCCAACCAGTCTATCAAGACACTGATCACATATGTGAACAAAGTGATCAATGTGTGGTAAAGCCTGACAGGTATTCAACACACTTAACATTCAGGTAATGTGGGTACAATATTAACTGACTAAAGCTACTGGGAAAACTACAGAGGGCTCCACTTACTTATGATAGTGTACAGTAGCTTACAGTATTTTTACAATTCCACTTGTTGAATTACAAATCTTACCATATCGGATGTCTTCATGTTGCATTCACCCATCACAAAAGCATTTGGTGGTGTACCCACAGGCAGTACATAAGCATAAGAACAACATAGACATGCTGGCATCATAAGATACATTGGATGAATTTCCACTGCCACAGCCTGAAAAACAGAGTGACAATAATAAATGTAATATACAGTCAGTACAGAAGCATATCTTTTCTTTCGTAATTGAACTTACTGTGATTTGATTATTTAATTTGTATTTCTATTTAACAGAAAGCTAAGGCTAAATTCCCTATTGACAAATCATCATCAGAGAAAGAGCACATGCTATGACAGAACAACGTAGGGAAGAAAAGTGAACACATCCTATTCAAAGGTACTGTCCCAGACACCACAAAAAACCTAAATTTTGATTACCGGGTTGGGAATTGAATTCTGTTCCTCCTGAATTTGAATCCGGTTCCACATTTCTCAGTGATATGAATTTGACAGTACTTAAAGAAAGTATTTTAATAATACTGTGTGAATAAAAACATTGTCTAAGATGTTATTAAAATGTCTTTTAAAAGCGACATTCATTTGCACTTTATTATCACAAGACAATCATTGCAACCATTGATAAAGGGGAGATGCATTATCAGGTAGACCATCAAGAGAAAATAATGGAAACAGAGGATGTCACTCATACCAGTACGTTAATTGTGCACAAAGATGGAACATAAGCTGTGTTCATTGTAAATGGCAATTTGTAATGATAATACAGGGTGTACATAAAGTCCAGGAACACTTTCAATTATTTATTGCACAAGAACTAAACATTGTACACATGTCATACAAATTGCATTTTGAAGAGAAACTCTGAAAGTTTTTTTACAAATATTTGATATGCAAACCATGAGTGGCACGGCAGACGTCAATACGGTAATCGAATTCTTGCCATACCCATCCCAGCATGGCATTGTCAACTGTGGCACAACAAAGGCTGCACCACTGTTGTTTTGAACCACAAGGATTACCTGGCAGAAGGCTTCTGTCGGCTGTCAGATACAACGACCTACAAACCTTGACACCATAACCCCATTCCAAAAATCCAGCAGAATCCCCAGTCACTCCTCAAATTATTAGGCTCATTCCAGAACATCTCCCCCAGAGTCCATCTCTCTATTCACACCTACCATTCCCCCAACTCCTACCTTCTACATGCTTCCTAAAATCCACAAACCCAACCACCCAGGATGCCTCATTGTAGCTGGTTACTGTGTCCCCACTGGGAGAATCTGTGTTCCCATAGACCAACATGTTCAACCTATCACCCGGAACCTACACTCCTATATAAAATACACCAAACATTTCCTCCACTGACTCTCTGCAGTTCCTGTCCCTTTACCATATGGTGCCCTGCTCGTCACTGTTGATGCCACCTCCCTTTACACTAACATCCCTAATGCCCACGGCCTTACCAAAATTGAATACTAGCTTTCCCAATGCCCAACGGATTCCAAACCAACAACTTGCTTCCTAGTCAACATGACCAACTACACTCCTGGAAATGGAAAAAAGAGAACACATTGACACCGGTGTGTCAGACCCACCATACTTGCTCCGGACACTGCGAGAGGGCTGTACAAGCAATGATCACACGCACGGCACAGCGGACACACCAGGAACCGCGGTGTTGGCCGTCGAATGGCGCTAGCTGCGCAGCATTTGTGCACCGCCGCCGTCAGTGTCAGCCAGTTTGCCGTGGCATACGGAGCTCCATCGCAGTCTTTAACACTGGTAGCATGCCGCGACAGCGTGGACGTGAACCGTATGTGCAGTTGACGGACTTTGAGCGAGGGCGTATAGTGGGCATGCGGGAGGCCGGGTGGACGTACCGCCGAATTGCTCAACACGTGGGGCGTGAGGTCTCCACAGTACATCGATGTTGTCGCCAGTGGTCAGCGGAAGGTGCACGTGCCCGTCGACCTGGGACCGGACCGCAGCGACGCACGGATGCACGCCACGACCGTAGGATCCTACGCAGTGCCGTAGGGGACCGCACCGCCACTTCCCAGCAAATTAGGGACACTGTTGCTCCTGGGGTATCGGCGAGGACCATTCGCAACCGTCTCCATGAAGCTAGGCTACAGTCCCGCACACCGTTGGGCCGTCTTCCGCTCACGCCCCAACATCGTGCAGCCCGCCTCCAGTGGTGTCGCGACAGGTGTGAATGGAGGGACGAATGGAGACGTGTCGTCTTCAGCGATGAGAGTCGCTTCTGCCTTGGTGCCAATGATGGTCGTATGCGTGTTTGGCGCCGTGCAGGTGAGCGCCACAATCAGGACTGCATACGACCGAGGCACACAGGGCCAACATCCGGCATCATGGTGTGGGGAGCGATCTCCTACACTGGCCGTACACCACTGGTGATCGTCGAGGGGACACTGAATAGTGCACGGTACATCCAAACCGTCATCGAACCCATCGTTCTACCATTCATAGACCGGCAAGGGAACTTGCTGTTCCAACAGGACAATGCACGTCCGCATGTATCCCGTGCCACCCAACGTGCTCTAGAAGGTGTAAGTCAACTACCCTGGCCAGCAAGATCTCCGGATCTGTCCCCCATTGAGCATGTTTGGGACTGGATGAAGCGTCGTCTCACGCGGTCTGCACGTCCAGCACGAACGCTGGTCCAACTGAGGCGCCAGGTGGAAATGGCATGGCAAGCCGTTCCACAGGACTACATCCAGCATCTCTACGATCGTCTCCATGGGAGAATAGCAGCCTGCATTGCTGCCAAAGGTGGATATACACTGTACTAGTGCCGACATTGTGCATGCTCTGTTGCCTGTGTCTATGTGCCTGTGGTTCTGTCAGTGTGATCATGTGATGTATCTGACCCCAGGAATGTGTCAATAAAGTTTCCCCTTCCTGGGACAATGAATTCACGGTGTTCTTATTTCAATTTCCAGGAGTGTATATCCTCACTCACAATTATTTCTCCTTTGAAGGCATTACCTGAAACAAATCCAGGATATGGCTATGGGCACCTGCATGGCACAGTCCTATGCCAACCTATTCATGGGCCATCTAGGGGAATTGTTCCTAAACACCCAGGATCAGAAACACCTCACCCGGTTCAGATTCACTGATGACATCTTTGTGATCTGGATCGAGGGTGGGGACACCATATCCACTTTCCTCCAGAACCTCAACAGCTTCTTCCCCATTTGCTTCACCTGGTCCTACTCAACCCAACAAGCCACCTTCCTAGATGTTGACCTCCACTTCCAGTCACAAACATCAACTATCCCATTAAAGCTGAGCTCCAACCACTGTGCTGCATTCTATGTAGGCATGACAACCAACAAGGTGTCTGTCTGCATGAATGGCCACTGACAAAATGTGGCCAAGAAACAAGTGGACCACACTGTTGCTGAGCACGCTGCCCACAACATGACATCCTTTATTTCACTGACTGTGCTTCACAGCCTGTGCCATATCGATTCTTCCAACACCAGCTTTTCTGAATTGCGCAGGTGGGAACTTTCCCTGCAGTATGTTCTATGTTCCCATAACCCTCCTGGCCTCAAACTTTGTTAGTCATTGTCCTCACCCATCTGGCCCCTTCCCTGTTCCTATTCCAGCACTACACATCCCTCATTTGACCTTCGCACTCAGTCTTTCTACTGCTCTTCTTTTCCATTCTGCATTTGATGTGCCTCATTTGCTGCACATGATTTTGACTCACATTCAAAGCCACATGAAATAGATTAGAGCAATGTTTGATGCACATCACTTGCCATACATGTTTTGACCATCATTCAAAGGCACATAAAGCTTACTTTTAGACAAATCATTTCACAAAATATTTTACATTACATTTTTCACCCAACTTCAATTAAGAACTGTGTAAATTAAAGTCTCTCATGTAAATGGTCAGTGAGCAGGCAGGCCTACCTATCCTTTCACTGGGAAAAGTCTAACTTTCTGTAAACAGGGAAATGTTCCACATATTAGTGAGATGTTACAATCAATATACACTGAATAATGAAATAGCTAACAAACTTAGCAGCTCTACTGTAGGTGCAATTTTCTTCTGCTGTCCACTACAGCGTGTTGTAGTATGAGACGCCAAATGTGGCATATTGAAACTTGGCAAGAACTTTCCAAATGATTTATTTGTTTCCACTACAGTGCTCCGTTCACCTCTGTCTGCATCACAGGGACCCACAATGCTGAGGAATCACCCCAGCGACCTGTGCAATGTAACGCTGTGTCGTGCTGGCCTTGTACGCCAACTGCAGAGTTCCGATTATGTCAGAATGGCTGCGCCAGTAGCCAACTTAGTGGCCAACGTCCCCATTGACTCCACACTGCTCCGCCGGGAGCCATAGGCTGACCCCGATGCTGCTTCTTCCTCGCTGGCGTAGCTGAGAATGTGGCGGCAATGACCCCCTGCGATCCGGCATCCAAATCTGCAGCCCTCCCTTCGGAAGTCTCTGGCACGTGTCGTGAGCCGAGACAACTGCCCGCGGTAGTGAGCTGATGAGTGGCCTGCCACTGGCTGGCTGCAGACCCTGCGTTGGCATCAGAGGGTCGAACCAATGACCCGCGATGGACTGGGATGCTGGTGCCCCATCTGTTGCTGCATATAGCCCGATGGTGTGACATGCCTTGACATCCAGGAGAGCTGCCACATTTGAATGACTCTTGTTAGAAAACAACACCTATTTATACTCGGCTGCATGCCTTTGTTTCGCTAATGCATTGCTTCATGTTACGTACACATAACACTTAGGTTGGCCAGTGGCCCTCTTCTGCCTGTGACTTGCGGCATGGAAACTGCTGTGTGCGCCCTCTCTGGCAGTTCTACTCCCCTGTGGCCTCTATTTGCCTTCGCAACTGCTGGTATGCGTAACTTACGGCAATCCGTCCCACACCTGGCTGCAACTCGTGCTCCGAATATCGCACAGAACTAACTTTCTCTATCATAAGCAGTGGTGCCGCTACATTATTCCCCTCTTCGGAAAGACCCGGTCACCGGGTCATCCTTTAACTAACTCTTCAATTTGTTTGGATTGGCACTTATACTTACTTACTATTAGAAAACTTAGTTGTGGTCTAGTGCTCCTAGGCATGACATGAGGGAAAAAACAATTAAAAAAATTCTTAATGGATGACCACTCCGCTGAATGCTCACTGAACCCCTTACCTTCACCCTCCATATCCAAAATACTGGGACTTGGACTACCCCCGGATCCCTCTGGGAATTGGCTCTCCGCCTGATCAGAAGGAAAACAACACATAACAAAGTTAAGGCTGCAATGACACTTGGCACAGAGGTGCTCAAAATTATCGCTATTTGCCGTTGCCTTTCCCTATACTAAGTGACATGCTGAACAAGCTGTTTGGCTGATATGCGCCCCTCTTGCTCTAAAATGAAATAGTTAATGGATCTCAACAGACCTGGCTCCAGAGTTTGATTTAACAAGGTCAGATTCTGCCTTGGCAAAAACTCTAAAGTGGTTTCTGGCCAGTACAACTGTGGCTGCGTAACATTCAATTGTGTGACTCCTGAAGTTAATGCTGGCAGGTGGAAGGTTGGTCCTATTATGTTACACTTAGTTCCATTGATTAAAACTCTGCTTCCTTGGAGCTCTACAGGTTTTGCTTCTGTAAACACTCCTTGCTCAAAACAACTTGCTACTACTACCAAATTCTCATATGTGGAGAAGATCCAATGCATCCTGACCCGTTACAAGCTCAATTTTGGCTCCACGATGTCCCTTGGACATCTATTCCTTTTCCCTTGGCTAAAAATAACTGCACCATACATATGTCCCATATTTGTAGTTTCACAGATTTTCCTCCAACAACACTCCACGTACATCAGATGCTATACCTCCCTTTTCAGTGACCTGAAGACAGGGCTCACCATCACCCTTCCTCCCTCTTTAAAAAGACTGCTGCCCCTAGCAGGCTCACAATACTCGAAAACACATATAAAATACAATGCCTAATTACTCTATGGTACTTCAGGCTGTACTCTATCTTCCTGGTTTTCTCTGCACTTAGCACCTCTCTTCACTCTCTCTTTCTTCCTCTTTCCTTCCTGTGACATGCCTGGAGTCACATCCAGGCAACCGTTAAATGGCCGTAACTGCCCAATGTGTACTATCATTGTTCTAGTTGGCAGCTGAAGCTTAACATCAATGGGGTATATGGTTTCAACAACTTGGTATGGCCCTTGATACCTCGTGAGAACTTCTTTGTTTTCCTTTTTTGCATGTAGGGGCTGGACAGCATTACCCATTGCCCCACTTTATACTGCAGTAAACTTCCTTTCCACTTTACTGCGTCTTCCTGCCTTTCCAAATCCTTCACATTCACCTTTTGTACCCATTTCCAGACATCCTGAATTGTTCTAGCGAATTGATGTACAGATTCACTGGTCCTTCCTTTCTGTAGCTTCACTAAATCAAACGGTGACGGCATTTTTCGCCCATACACTACCTCATACGGAAACAAACTGATATTTGTATGGACTTTTGCATTGTATGCACATACAATATGCTTCAAATTCTCGTCCCACTGATGGTGATGGGAATCCACATAAAAACTCATCATCTTCCCGATTGTTCTGTGTACCTGTTCTGTCCTTCCGTTCGCCTGTGGATGCAACGCGCTCATCCTCAACTTCTTTATGTTCAACAATTTACACAGTTCCTTTATTAAATCCAACATGAAGTTGGTCCCTTGGCCAGTAATTATTGTCTCCGGTACACCAAAATTCAAAATCCATTTGTTTACTAATGCTTGCGCGACCACTGCTGCCTGTTGATTTGGCATAGCCACCATCTCCACATACCTTGAAAAATGGTCTATTACTGTAAGAAAGAATCTGTTCCCCAATGGTGTTCACCTAGAAGGTCCTAAGACATCAATCCCCAGGAAATAAAATGGACGTGTCACTTCCGGTAATCATTGTAGCTGTATCTGTTTCTGTTTCCGATTGAAATCTGCTCTCTGGGCACATGGTATATAATTCTTGACATACTGATCCACATCTACTTTCCTGCCTCTCCACCAATACTTCTCTGCCACTCTCCTATTCGTCGCTCTACACCCTCCATGACCGGATAACATGTAATCATGTGCTTCCTTTAAAACCTCATCCCTCAACTTCACTGGCACTACTACCCTTGGCCCTAACTTTGTTTCCCTGCACAGAAGATTGTCATAGACATTAAACTGTGGCTGTGTCTGATACAATTTACAATCATTGTCCATGTACTGTAATTTTTGCCATCTTCCTACTTAGTGCATCCGCATTAGTGTGCTACTTCCCAGGCTTATGCACCACCTCGTAATCGAATTCACTAAGCCTCACAGCCCATCAAGTGAGTCTTGTGGATGGATCCTTCAACCCCAACAACCACTTCAACGCAGCATGATCTGTCACTAGCCAAAATCTTCTCCCATATAAATAACATTTAAAATATGTGATTTCATAGATTATGCTAAGCATCTCCATCTATGTTGTTCAGTAATTCTCCTCTGCTGCATTCAACTGCCTAGACATGTAGGCTACAGGATGTTCTTTCTCATCAATTTCTTGACTAAGAACACACCCTAATGCTCGATTCGATGTATCACATGCTAGTATAAACCCCTTTTCAAAATCTGGGAACACAAGATCCGGATTTGATGTTAACATTTCTTTCAGTTTGTCAAACGCTTTCTGACACTCTTCTGTCCACTCAAATTTCACACCTTTCCATTAACAATAGTGTCAATGGCTGTGCTAAATCTGCAAAACCCTTCAGGAACTTTCGATAGAAATTGCAAATTCCGATGAATGACTGCACTTCCTTAACTGTTTTTGGTTCCCGAAAATCCCTTACAGCCTGTACCAACCTCGGATCTGTTCGTACTCCATCCTTACTGATAATATGGCCCAAATATTTTACTTCTTCTAATGCAAAATGACACTTCTCCAGGCTCAATGTCAAACGAGCTGCTCTTAACCTCAAAAAGACTTCCCTTAACCACTGTCTATGTTGCTCCATACTACTTGAAAACTCTATAATGTAATCCAAATAGACCAAACACTGCTGTGGTTTCAAACCACTCAAGACACTGTCTAGCAACCTCTGGAACTTTACCGAAGCATTTTTCAAACTGAATGGCGTTCTAATGTACTGGTAATGGCCTCCAGGTGGAGAGAAAGCAGTTTTTGGACTATCCTCTGGAGCCACCTCTAACTGATAATAACCACTTGTCAAATCCATCGTAGAAAAGTACTGGCACTGTCCTAAGTGATCCAAAGTCTCCGATATGTTTGGAATGGGGTATGCATCCATTACTATCTTATTATTGAGGTATCGGTAGTCACAACAGAACCTGTATTTCTTAGTTCCATCTGTAGATTTTTTAGGCACAACTATAATGCCCACTCCCCAGCAACTATTACTATGCTCTATAATACCGTACGCAAGCTGCTGATCAATGAAATCCTCCACAATCGGCTGCAAATACCTTGGTATTCTGTATGGTTCCCGGTAAACAGGTGCTTCATTCCCTGTTGGTATCGTATGCTGAACTAATTGAGTTGCTGGTAATGGCCCTTGTGGAAAAAACAAATCCTTAAATTCCCACAATAATTCTTCCATATTCTCCTCCCTTCAAATGCTTAATTTTGTCATACAATGCAGTTCTATTGGCAGTTAATGGTTGATCACTTCGTGTACCCCTCGAACACCAGTTTTTGTCATCTGGCACATCGGAATTTGCTACTAAAACTCCTTTCCTCAAATTCACATCTACAGTGCTAAAATTATCCATGTTAACGGGATGTACTCGCCCATCATTCCCCTCCTGTACGCGTACAACACTACATTTCACAAAACAACCCAATAAACCCAAATCTTCATTATCCTCCAATGGTTCAATAACACATACTGTACGCACAGGTAAATTTGACTCCACACTTACCCAAAGTGACTTCCCAGTGCCACTAGACACACACTCATGTGAGTTAATCCTTAATGTTAATGTACGCAGTTCAATTGGTTTGTTCATTACACTGAACGTCCCTCACAACAGCTCTGCATTGACAACAGTTTCCCCTAACAGAAATAACATTCCACCAAGTTCCACAGTTCATTGTCCAAGGTCAATTTTGGCATGATGTCGATGCAAGAAATCTACTCCTAGGATCATGTCTTAACCATCGCTTACCCATGGTACCACCTCCATGCATACATTAAATCGGACTTTCCCTATGTGAAAGTCAACTGTCACCAACCCCAAAGGCGAGACCTCCTTCTCCCCCACTCCATGCAACCTATAACGTGGTGGGTCTAACTTTCTTCGTCCCATTATATTCTTAGTAGCCACTGACACTTGCGCCCCTGTGTTCAACAAAATTTTAAACTTTTTAGTTCCTATGGATCGTACCACTGAACATTCCACCTCTGCATATGTATTCGTAGCATTGAAATTAAACAGGAGCTCCCTTAGGTGGGTCTTGGGCCCCTCTGCCATTTAACGCTTGTCCACCTCTTTTTATGTCCACTTCTCCATCCTCCACACTGCTGATTTCCACCCGTTCCTCGGTGACTGGGTACATTGCCTCTGCACATGTCCTGTACGACCACACTTTTAATATTTTATACCAACTGCAAATACTGTTTGCCTCTCGTGTACCCCTGTTGCCATGTCTATTTCCTCACACTGAACTGCCAGATGAATGGCCGAATACAAATTTTTCGGATTCCCTTCACACACTTTCCATGACATATGCGCCGGCAACCCTCTCAAAAATACATCAAGTGCACTTTGCTCAGCCTCCTGGAACAGAACACTATTCGCTTCATTGCTCTGACCCAACTCATAAGTATACTCATTAATTTCCCCTTATCCTGTCTGCAAATTTCTCCACCGTCTCCCCCTGTCTCTTTGTCATTATACCTAACTTCTCCCTAAAGTACCGAGCGCTATTCTGTTTCTTGTACCTTAGTAAAAACCCTTCCTTTAACTGCTTAAACTGTCCTACCTTTCTTAAGGCCTCAGAACACCTTACATGTGTTTTTGCCTCACCCGTTAATCTAATCTTGGCTATATGTAACACCTACTCATCAGACCAACCATTCATCACTGCTGAAGTCTCCAAGTCCTCCACAAACAAACACACATCCTCAGATGCCTTGCCAGAAAACGGAATAATCAGACTCGCGGCAGCTGGATCAAACTCCTGCACCCTAGGCAACAATGACTGATCAGATGCGGTTCCCCACTCACTTCTAGGTGCTAATTTATTTCTCAACTGTGTATTGTCTGCTGTCAATTGTACTACTTTTTCCATCAAAATCCGCATTGCTTCTGGTTCCGACACACCTTGCGTCCTTGACTCTGCCATTGTGTTGCTTTCGTTCCCAGTTAGTCCCGAAACAAAAGGATTAACTGCAAGAATTATCTGACTTCCTACAGATCCGTCTCGTGATACTCAGTATCGTCATAAACCAATACAAAAGTAATTAAATGCCACGAAAAAAAATAAATCTTACTGCCCCAAATACACTAACACTTACTCTGACAACAAAAAATACTATGCCCACGCAAAACATCTACAATGTGGATTGCCAGGAACCATACTCAAAAAAACAAAAAAGATAGAAAATCTCCAACACTCAAAAAGAACAGTTTTGTCAGCACTCACCACATCTTGTGACTGTACTGCAAGCGGTGGGCTCAAACGTCATACTGGACAGACAACGTCCGCTACTCTGACACCAAATGTTGTGGTATCAGACGCCAAATGTGATGTATTGAAACTCAGTGAGAACTTTCCAAATGATTTATTTGTTTCCACTGCAGTGCTCTGTTCACCTTGGTAAGCGTCACAGGGAGCCGCAATGATGAGGATGCACCCCAGAGGACTGTGCAACTCAGCACTGTGTCGTGCCGGCCTTGTACACCAGCTGCAGAGTTATGATCATGTCAGGATGGCTGCACCAGCAGCCAACTCAGTGGCCACCATCCCCGTTGACTCAGCACTGCTCCGCCGAGAGCTGCAGGCCGTCCCCACTGCTGCTTCTCAATCGCTGGCACAGCTGAGAATGCGGCGGCAATGACCGCCCGCAATCTGGCATCCGAATCTGCAGCCCTCACCTTGGAAGTCACCGGCATGTTTCGGGAGCTGAGATGACTGCCTGTGGCAGTGAGCCAAAGAGTGGGTCGAACCAATGACCCGCCGAGGACTGGGATGCTGGTGCCCCACCTGTTGCTGCATGTAGCCCAACGGTGTGACATGCCTCGCCATCCAGGAGAGCTGCCACACTTGAATGACCCTCGTTAGAAAACAACACCCTATTTATACTGGTATGTGCACCTCTGTTTCGCTAACACACTGCTTCGCATCATGTACGCATAACACTTAGGTTGGCCAGTGGCCCTCTTCTGCCTGTGACTTGCGCCATGGAAACTGCTGTGTGCGCCCTCTCTGGCAGTTCTATGCCCACGTGGCCTCTATTTGCCTTCGCAACTGCTGGTATGCATAACTTACTGCAATCTGGCTTGCACCTGGCTGTAAATCGTGCTCGGAATATCGCACAAAACTAACTTTCCCTATACTAAGCAGTGGTGCCACTACAAGTGCTAGAGTGATGATGTCTTTGGTTGGTTGGGTTTACCAGTCATTCAATCCACCAAAGAATGATTTTATATTCCATATACTATGACTATGCGTTCATCACATTCCCTGTATAATTTAATTCAGAATATCATGATTCTTTTTTTCTATCATTGATGTTATACATCACAGTATGCTTTGTTATGATATCACTACTGCAGTCAGTGTGATAGGCCTACAGAAAAGTTATAGTCAAATAACTTATCCTAAGAAATACTGTCTTTTTACATACCATTTTTGCAAGAACTGGTAAAACAATATTACAAATGGCTGCATTGGACGCAAACTGGGTTAGAAATGTTGTAGCAATACAGACAATTATTAGTATTGCTAAGTCAGGAAGCACGTTTAATACAGACAGTGCGTCTCCAATGAGATCATTCAGGCCAGATGCATTTGTAGCTTCTGCCATTGCAAAGCCTCCACCTAAAAAACAGAGCAAACAGTTATTTTTCATCCATTAATTCACACAGTTGTTTTATGTGTTGAAATTTATAGTACAATATAATAGAGGGAAACATTCCACATGGGAAAAATATATCTAAAAACAAAGATGATGTAACTTACCAAACAAAAGGGTTGGTAAGTTGATAGAGACACTAACAAACACAAACACACACACAAAATTCAAGCTTTCACAACCAACGGTTGCTTCATCAGGAAAGAGGGCAGAAGAGGGAAAGACGAAAGGATGTGGGTTTTAAGGGAGAGGGTAAGGAGTCATTCCAGTCCCGGGAGCGGAAACACTTACGTTAGGGGGGAAAAGGGACAGGTATACACTCGCGCACACACACACACACACACACATGTCCATCCGCACATATACAGACACAAGCAGACATATGTAAAGGTATGTGAGCGTGTGCGAGTGTATACCTGTCGCTTTTTCCCCCTAAGGTAAATCTTTCCGCTCCCGGGGATTGGAATGACTCCTTACCCTCTCCCTTAAAACCCACATCCTTTCGTCTTTCCCTCTCCTACCCTCTTTCCTGATGAAGCAACCGTGGGTTGCAAAAGCTTGATTTTTGTGTGTGTGTTTGTGTTTGTTAGTGTCTCTATCAACATACCAACGCTTTCATTTGGTAAGTTACATCATCTTTGTTTTTAGATATAATTTATATTACAAAACATATAGGTGTCTGTTAGGGATAATAATACATTTTTGCAAGAAAATTACGGAGATTTTGATTCATCTGTACACAGTGACTAAGGTTCTTTTAAAAATATATTCAGTTAATATACAGGGTGATTATACTTAAAGTTACACTTTCAAACCACTGTAGATATAACACCACCGGTCAGAATGACATCAAATTGCAGCGGAATATTGTCAGAGAAGAGGGAAAACGTATGGCAGAAGAAAAATAAAAAGTTACAAAATGCAGCAATAAATGATGCTGTAATCATCATAATTTAATAGTGGTCAGCTACAAATGATAAATGAATCATTCAACAATGCCTAAGGTGTACGTTTGACATTAAACAAACTGTACTATTGAGTGTGCAAGGGTGTACAGGTGTGATGCTTTTAGTTATGTAAGCCCATCCACCACAGCAAGGTCATATCACATTGGATGAGAAAAATCGGTTTTTTAACTGTCCCAAGGCCAAAAACCACATAAAAATCATCAATGACATGGTTTTTAAATGTCCTGAGGCCAAAAACCGCATAAAAAATCATCAATCACACCAGTTTTTAATTGTCCTGAGGCCAAAAACTGCAAAAAAAAAATCAATCAAAATGAAATCGGATTATTAATTTCCATGTGACTGGCACGAAACATGTTCAATATGCTGTCCACTGTTTTCTGCAACAAGTTGAAATTGGGAAACAGTATGTTCCACAACTGATCGAAGTGTTTCCAGAGTCACGTTCAGAATGTGTTGTGCAGTGCATGCCTCCAATGCAGCTAAGTTTGCAATCGGAATGCTTAACACAACATCTTTCAGATAGCCCCACAGCCAGAAGTCACACTGATTAAGATCAGGTGAACGGGATGGCCAGGCTGTAGGGAAATGGCAGCTGATAATTCTAGCATTTCCGAAATAGTGCTTCAGCAGCTGCTTAATTGGGTTTGCAATGTGTGGAGGTGCGCCATCTTGCATAAAAATGATCCCAACCACACAACCATGGTGTTGGAAAGCTGGAATGACGTGGTTGTGCAAAAGACACTCTTAGCACTTACCAGTGATGGTGCAGGTAACAGGACCAGAAGCACTTGTCCCTTTGAAATGATTCCATGAACCCGCACCACACAGTGACGTTTTCAGGATGAAGTGGTACTGGTTGATTTGCGTGTGGATTTTCCGTTGCCCATATTTGAATATTCTGTGTACTGATATATCCTGTCCGATGGAAGTGGGCTTCGTTGGTCCACAAAATCTTCCACGGCCGATCATTGTCCATTTCCATGTGAGCAAGAAATTCTACAGCAAAGATCTTTCTTGCCAGCAGGTCAA
Source organism: Schistocerca nitens (assembly GCF_023898315.1). Taxonomy (NCBI): domain Eukaryota; kingdom Metazoa; phylum Arthropoda; class Insecta; order Orthoptera; family Acrididae; genus Schistocerca; species Schistocerca nitens. The sequence continues at coordinate 179,526,217 of NC_064622.1, read as the reverse complement.
CAGGAGGCAACTCATGTGCATGGGTAATTTTGAAAGGATAGCAAAGAAGGATGTTTCGTAGGATTTTACACAATGTGCTCATGGGTATGTCCTGTGTTTGGGCAATTCTTCATCTCCTCCTGCATTTCTGTGGCCACTACCTCCACTGACGTTGAATCAATTCGTTTCCTCCCTCTACCAGGTTACATACCAAAAGAACCTGTCTCTTTGAATTTCCGAATCATTTACTCCAGACTCACAGCAGTCATTAGACCAATGCCTTTTTTCAAACCCTTCAGTGTCGGGAACTTCTGCACAGCAATGCGTGCACAGTCATCATTCTTGTAATACAGCTTTACAAGCAAAGCGCGATCCTGCATTGAGGCAGTCATGGCAAATGTCACAGATGCAAAAGGACATGCCATGTACCCAGCTTGTTTATACCAACTTCAATGTGTTGTGCGCATGACAGGTGTTTTCATTTACATATTCTGACTCATACAGCACAATCTACTGATCAATTTTCACACTATTTTTTTTCTTTTGTCATACGTTTTCCCCCTTCTCTGATAATATTCCGTTGCAATTTGACGTCATTCTGACCAGTGGTGTTATATCTACAGCATTTTGAATGTGTAACTTTAATTATAATCACCCTGTATTTTAAACACTACTTGCAAACTGAATGCAAAAATAAATTCAGGGCTACAATAGTGTAATGATAGGAAACCAACAGTTTGAGGATGGAAATCTTGGCTTAATATCAAATTTAATACTTAATTGGAGCTTACATCTATCAGTTACAACATAACAGTCTATAAAACTGCTCCATACCAACAGAAAAATCAGCAAAGTTCATCAGTGAAGATGAAATACTGGTACTTATATACTCAAGATAAAAAGGAAAAACAGCTTCTCAAAAGAAGAACTACTAGAGCATGGTGTCAGGGAAAAAAATCAATGGCAAGTGATGAAGAGGATAGCCACAGAATAGTTGAATTGACCTGATTATAAATAATCTGCAGGGTAAGCTGTAGTATTCTGTGTTATGATACACATATATTTAGTATGAAGTATTAAATAAAGCGGACTGAGTAGTGCAAGCAGGGCTGGTTTAAGGCCTAAGCAGCACAAGCCACTATTTGCGGGGCCAAGCTGGTGCAACAACAGTAATATTTCTGTACAGAACATATCTGTACAGAACACACAACAAATATATTTAATAATCATTTGTTAAATATAGTAGAAAGTATAGGGACAAACAGTTCAAGAAAATATTCACACAGGTATGGTGAAAAAACAACTCTCATGGAATCCAGTCATATGAATGTATCACCAGCTTCTCCTTCTGAAATTAAGAAAATTATGTATTCTCTCAAAAATAAAAACTCATTTGATTTTGATAGTGGTTCTAGTAGAATACAAAAGATTTGTTCTCATATAATAAGCCTTGTCTTATTTGAAACACGTAATGCCTCACTAACTAACTCAAGGCATTTTTTCAGAGAGACTGAAATATGCCATTGTCAAATCCCTCCAGAAGAAAGGTGATAGGAGAGATTGCAATAACTACTGACCTGTTTCACTGCTGACAACATTTTACAGAATTTTTGAGAAGGTGATGTATTCTAGAATAGTATGTCACCTGAGCAGAAATAATATCCTCAAATCACAGTTTGGATCAGAAGAGTTGTTCTACTGAGAATGCCATTTACATGTTTACTCAACAAATTTTATAAACATTAATTATAAAAGGGCGCCAGTTGGTATTGTCAGCAACTTTTTTAAGGCATTTATCTGCATGAATCACAATATTCTACTAGATAAATTGAAGTTTTATGGGATTGATGGTATAGCCAACCAGAGGATAATGTCATATCTAACCAAAAGCATACAGAAAGTTATACTTAGCAGCTCAACCACTGTAGTCCAATGTCATAATTCTGACTGGGGAGAAGGTAAATATGGGTTTCCCCAATGCTCCATCTTAGGTCCACTATTGTTCTTTGTATAAGTAAATGATCTTCTATCTAATATGCAACAAGCCGAATTGGTTATTTTTGAAGATGACACTAGTTTTGTGATCAATCCAAGCACACATACAGAAACAAAAGAAACACTAAACAATGTTCCTAAAAGTATCATTGACTGGTTCTTTGTGAATGGTCTCACCCTCAGTTTGAAAAAGACACAACATATTCACTTCTGCACATCTAGGGGATGCTACACCAATGATAAGTGCAACACATGGTGAGAAAATAACTAATAATTTGGAAACTTCAAAATTTTCAGGTGTCCATGTTGATGAGAAATTAAACTGGAAAAGCACATTTTGAAACTCCTAAAACAACTTAGGTCAGCCACATTTGCACTTAGAATCATTGCAAATCTTGGGGAGAGACAAATCAGTAAGTTGACATTTTGCATATTTTCATTCAGTAATGTCATATGGAATAATGTTTGGGGGTAAATCATGCTTAACAAAGGAGTTTTTATTTGCCAAGGAAAATTGCCAGACAGTCAAATGTTTTGAAAAGTTATTTTATTTAGACAATCACTTGTGGCATCTCAATAATGCGGTATTCAGGCCCCTACGCACTCCACGTATAGACAATCAGATGTATTGATACTTGCAAAACTGGAGCCATCAATATCTGGATTCTGTGAATTCATTTTTGAAGTGTTTACTTTGAAGACTTGACAACTTCAAAGTAAACACTTCAAAAATGAATTCACAGGATCCAGATATTGATGGCTCCAGTTATGCAAGTATTGAAATATCTGACTGCCTATACATGGGGCGCATAGGGGCCTGAAAATGGTATTATTGACATGCCAAAACAGGTTGTCTAAATAAAATAACTTCTCAAAACATATGGCTGTTTGACAATTTTCCTTGGTAACTATTTGACTGGTCACTGTCCTGTGTCCACAATGGACCAGCAGAGATTAAGAAAGGAAGTCTTCATTGCTCAGAAATGTGCTGTAAGAATAATATGTGGAGCACACCCACAGACACCTTATCTGTTTAAGGAGTTGGGCATTCTGACTACTGCTTCACAACATATTTATCCCTTATGAAGTTCACTGTAAATAATCCAGTGATGTACATAATTACCAGGAGGAGAAAAGGCATTCATTACTCCACATTAAGGTTGTCATTAGCACAAAAAGGGATGCACAGTGCTGCAACAAATGTTTTTATAACTTACCCACTGATATAAAATGTCTGATAAAAAGAGGGGAAAAAAAGACTTCATAAATATTCAGCATGTAACCATATTTAAAAATTAATTTATGATGTGTTTGTAAATTACTGATTCCACATTGTTATGATTTATCATGCAAATGATCCATGGAACATGAAATTAACCAACATTTTGTTCAGCCGTATCTACAACTGAATAAAAGAGGAATGGTCTAACAGAGTCATTGTACTATATAACAAACCATATATCATTACCAGAGATCCCTGCAAGGATAAATAAACAAACAAACTGGTACAATTATCCCCCCTTTGCAGGTTCACAAGAGACTCAGATTTATTCAGTGACCACTCCATAATTCTTCAGCTTTTGAACAGCTTTTGTTGTAGATTGATTCTTCAGATAAATCACTGTATTAATGGCATCAGTTCAAAACTGTTTGCTTAGTCCTGCATGTGTCAACATTAATCTTGAATTTTCCATGATCATCAAATTCAAGAACTCCACCACACCATTTTGTTCTGGTGTATAAGAAATTGTAGTTTCATGACTAATTCCACTCATCTTTCAGAATACTTCATGTGTTGCATATGTTGATTGACAAACTCTTTTCCTTTGTCTGTTCAGAGTACCATATTTTAATTTTTTGAATAGTTTCATTTTCTACTCGATCTTTGAGCTAAATGGAAGTACCATACCACAGAGTTCTTTTGTTGGTTTTAGCATGTAACCAAATGACTTTCTTGATAAATTGTCCATGAAAGCGATAAGATAATGTGTTCCTCCTCTCCTCATTCATTCACAGACTTCAAAATGTGGTATGTACGTAGACCTTTGCTCTTCTGCTTGCTGCAGGCAAAGGTTGTCAAGACTTACATAGATCTAAATTGATCTTTGTCCAATTCAGTTCATCAGCCATTTTTTCCTTTAATAAATGCATGCTTACACAGTTCAAATGTCCAATCTTTTATACCATAAATTTTAACTGTTGATTTCTACAGCATGTGCATGATCACAAACTTCATCTACTTGATACATGCCATGTATTTGAATTGCAGTTGCCATTGGTGTTCCACAGATGATTACATCATTTTTGTTGTATTTTCCAGACTGTACATCATCAGACAATGAGCATAATCCAGATCTTGATATTTAACTAACCAACAACAAGTTGTATCCAAGATGTGGAACATATGCAACAACATTAACAGTCATCTCCTTGTTCTTGTTGTCATGGGTAACTTCTAGTGGAACGTTGTCCTCTGCAATCACCTCAAGATTGCTGTTACCTGCTTATGTAATTTTCGAAATTGTGGTTGACTGGAAATTACTGAATGAGCTCCTTTTATTTGTCATTTGTTGCAGTACATCTGGACTCTATGTAGTAACCATCACTATGATACGAAGTTTCGTTTAGAGTCATCAATGCATTTTCAGTTTTCATGATATTTACAGATTTTTCTGTTCAACACTAACATTCACAACAGTGAAATTAAGGTCCAGTAGTATGACGTGTGTGTATTGCTACCACACACCAGTCTCATAATTATGTAGTGGCATTTCAAGGACAGCATGAGGATTTTCTGTTGACCATAATCATTTGTTTTGTGTATTAGCATGACCAGAGAGGTGGTACCAAGCCTCGTCTATATAGTAACTGAAACCAGAACATCAGTGGCTTTTACTCAATAAAAAATGCAAACCATTTGCAGTAACTGATTCACATATTTTGACTTGTGCACTGCTGCCACTTTATACAGGATAAATTTCAATGTTTGTCAACTGCTTTATGTGCAGTTGTCAACCTGACTTCTTTTTCTTGTGCTAGCTCACTTTGGTCTGCTGCATAAAGGTAGAAATATCTAAAGATTTCTCTTTGTTTAGTTTAAGTGGACTTCAAGTTCTTTAGCCATATAAACTGAGCCATTTCTTGGCACTTCTCAATAAGTCAATGTACCATATTACAATGAGGTACAACTGTTTCCAGGAATTTTTCATCACATGCCTTCTACATTAAATCTGTGTGTTTCTCACCTTACAAAACACGTTTTCAACATGGAAAATATGTTCCACAGTTAAAAGTACCATACTTTAAAAACAAATTGAACATCTAAACATTACACATCACTTTCAATAGCTTTCAACAACTGCACCAAACAGCTGAATGTCACACAACAGTAGAGCAAATTTAAAAACAACTGCATTTCTATGAAAAAGAGTTCTGTCAACTTGTGTGCTGCAAACTTTTTCTGGAACTTCTGTCATAATCTACATCCATAGACCATATTCCAGTGCACAGTGACTTTCTGGGCACACTGTACAATCATTATTCTAGCAGCATGATTTTTGTTGCTATTGTGTCTTAGTTTTTAAATAAGAATGTTATTTACCAAGCAGCAGGATGATACCCCAGTGCATCTTCTTCTCGACTACTTTCCATGTTATCAGAGATGGTGAAGGCTTGCATGGTTTATCTGCTATAAAAAGATTGCAATATTAATTTGCTGGAATACACACATCTGAATAAATTGTTACAGATATTAAACAGTCTGGAGGGTTTCAAAAGATTATGCAATTTTTTTGTTTTGCTCAAACTTACCTTCACATCTCTTCAAAATACATTTCTTCAAATGGTATGCATGACTGAAGCCTATCAAACTACATATTAAAGACTCTATGACATATCTCTTTAAAAAGATTGTTTGAAGTACATTCTTAACAGTCACAGCTACTTCTAGTAATTCTGTATAAGAAATGATCTAAAGTCAGATCTCAGCCACAAGTTGACTGTGGAAATGGATGTGGGATTCTTCAAGAAATATTTGTGGTTTGCTGTTGGTCCTGTGAAGAGACAGATGCTTGTTGTGAAATAGGACCCTGCAACTCCACTTTCAACTGCTTCTATGGCATGCTTTTGATAAACTTAGGAATGCAAGATCCCACATAGAAGCTGTGGTTATTGTCTTGTCTTCACTTTTGATTGCAGCAGTGTATCCCACCTCAGGAAATGAACTACACATTATTATTTTGCCTGCATCTTGCGTTCTTTTCATTGTGGAAAGGAAAATAATGATACACTGTGTGTCTACCTGAAACTGTATACAGTTATGCCACCTGTTGCATTGCCAATGTTTGTTATAACCTGACAGATTTAAACCTATCTGTTATGTGTTAAGCAAGCTCTAAATAATTTTTTTAGTCCAGCATATTTAATACATTTGACATTATCAGCAGGAAGACAAACAGCATCAACAACTGTAGAGAATGACTCAAATAGAATCTCAGCACCAGTTGCACTTTTATTTTAAACTCAGCTACTTTCATCCCTGAAGACCATTGTCAAGAGTGGGTGTCTCAAGCATTGTGAATCTATTCAGACACAAAGACTCGCTGAAAATATTTACAAAACTTGAGATACCAATGTCGTCCAATAGCTAATCGTGAAACTTCAATGACTATAGGAAATACAGGAAATACTGTTCATAAATTTACAAAAGTCTGACAATATGTAGCCAATTCACAGAAAAAGGCTTCAGCAAGAAGGCTAAGATATCCATAAGGAAAATCAGATTAAATATTATATGTTGGCAATACACTAGAATTTTTTACATGATCAATAACAGCGGTGAAAGCATATGTTCCTATCTAACAGAAACCACAAGATATGAAATAGTCATGCCAGCACTTTTGCCAGACTTCAAATCTTCTGATTGCTTCAAGTAGATGGTATAGAACATTTAGGCAGTATTCCTCAACAGTCATAGAATATTCAATAAAGAAACTGTTGTGTCTAGCTCATACAGGCTAGACACAATGAGGTAGCTAGGTGCACGCTAAACTAATGCAGACGGGCTTGAAGTTCTGGAACAGGAGACTTATTAATGCATAAGAAGAAAAGTACGTAGCTGGAATAATATACTTATCTTTATTCTCTTGTTGGAATACATCTCTCTTTTATATTAGTAAGTTATAAGCACTGATACAAATGGCGCCTTGCTAGGTAGTAGCTATGGACTAAGCTGAAGGCTATTCTATCTGTCTCTCGGCAAATGAGAGGAAAGCTTGGTAGGTCTAGTCGCAAGCTATGTCGTCCGTACAACTGGGGCGAGGTCTATTCCGTGTCTTGTGACCTGCCATGTGGTGGCGCTAGGTTTGTGATTACACAGTGGCGACACGCGGGTCCGACATGTACTACAGGACCGCGGCCGATTTAAGTTACCACCTAGCAAGTGTGGTGTCTAGCGGTGACACCACAGAAACCATTCAAATCTGCGAGCAACAGTAAAATATGACAAGGACAAGTGCACCCATTCACAAAAAGAAGTTTTGATAGTTGAGAATATGTGATCTGAGAAATTAAACAATTTAATCAAATTTTGAATAGTATTTCCTTCCACTCCTAACCCCAAGTAACACAATTCATTAATGTTTCCTAAACGCTATTTCATTTTTTTAAATATATATTTCACCCTCAGATCATACAGTGATATCATTAACCAAGTCATCATCAGATCATCCCAGGAGTGTCTGCACCTCTCTGGGTCTCTTCAGTCTTCAGTTGATGAGTTACTGTGTACCATATTCGGATTATCTGATAATGACTTGGTAATAAGCCTAAGCCAGTAATGATACCATTTGTGTGCTATGATACTAAAATACACTTTTTTTAAAAATTACAAGATCACTGTGTTTCTCTAATGCCCGCCCAGTCTGTCAAAGCTATGTGGATACTTTTGGTTCACAGTACAGACTGTAGAATATATTAAAATTCTAGAAGCATTTCCTCCCAATTTTGAATGTTCATGTAAGTTTTAATTTATGGGCAGTCAAAGAATTGAAATCAGGTAAATGTTTTTCCATGCTATTAGTCATCCAAACACAACTCACAGATTAGGTTATTATACTGTATCTTTTCCAGTGTCAATATATGTCCTTTTACTACTCATGGAAGTCAAGTAGCCTCAGTGAAAGGTTTGTTGTTGTTGTTGTAATCTTCAGCATGAAGATTTGTTTGATGGATCTCTCCGTGCTAGCCCATCCTGTGCAAATCACTTCAACTCTCTGTAGTTACTTAAATTTGCTTCCATTTGACCATGCATACTGAATTCAAGCCTTGGTCTCTGCCAACATTTCTCTCCCTCCTCATCCTCTCTCTTTCCACACCTCCTTCCATTGTCAATTTATGTACTCTTGGTGGCTGTAACTATGATGTACCATCAAATTTTCACTTCTTTCAGCCAAACTGTTTTGTAAAGCCCTTTCCTTTCCAATTGGATTCAGTTCAGTTTTATTAGTTATCTCTTCTAACAAACCAATCATCAAAAATTTGCTGTAACACCAAATTTCAAAAACTTGTAAATGTAAAGGAAGGATATAATAGTGAACTAATCTATGCCCTCCAGAGGGAACATTTAATGGCAGGAGTATCTTACACACCAAAGGAATATTAACCACACTTACGACACAAAAAAGTCGACATCACACATCACATACATAAGTAACAAAAATAGGTTTGTAGTAGACTTCTTTTCTTAGAATAAAATCTCATAATAAGAAAACATTCAGTCCTTCTCAGATTACTACATTATTACATTATATTTACAGCTTTCAATTTTAAAATACTAAGTGTAAGACAATTACCATTAAATCTGAATTTCAGAAAGTCAAGATCTGCAGGCAGTACGAAGAGCAGGAAACACACTAACATAACTGCAGTAGAATCTTGGACCTCCCTGGAAAGAAAGGAAAATCATCCTAAGTAGCAAATAATTGTGAGCTATGCTCCATGCTATGACTCTCACTGTCACAGGCATAATCTTCTACCATGTTTGAATCCATCTCCCATTCTTATTACCAAACTCTTAAGGAAAATTATGTAATGCAAATGTCTGGAATCACAACACATGATTTACACAATGCATCCAGTTTCTATTTGAACTGTGTACATAAAATGAATAGAACTTGAACTATGTTCAGAATTTACTCAAAATGGTTTCCTTCAGAGTCAGCACATAGTAGTAATCAATTGAAAATTTCTTGAAAGCAGTAATTGCATTAAAAATGCAATACATTCCCTTGGAATGCACAGACTGATATCGCAGTCATGTCCTTTAATCACAAACTTAACCTTCAAGCACATCTAAAAATGTTCTAATGTTAACATTAGAGATGATCTAGGACTGTAATGTTCTTCTGTCTAAAATCATATGGATTGCACTATTATTTTGGAAGAGCAAACAGAAATCCTATACTCAATATTCAGGCCCTATTCAAGGAAAACTTATACTGAAACAATTGAGAATTACAAGATCTCTCTACGTGACCTTCTCACTGGTTTTAAGTTCTCCACTAAAAAACTGTATGTGTATATTTTGATCCTTTGCGTCAATGCTTTCCCTACCCAAAACTCATCTTGGGTTTTAAGACCTCAGTGAAGTTCTTGGGCCTCATCTTTGACTGGAGGTTGACATCGCTGCCACAATTCAATGACCTGAAGTGTACTACATGTCTAAAGACTATAAACATTTTAAACTGTCTTAGCAGTATAAATTGGAGAGCAGATCAATCCAGCTTAATCGCCTGCTATGGAACCTTCATCCACACTTGGCTTGATTATGGCAGAACAGTGTATGGATCAGCTACGCCTTCTTACATAAAGATGTTTGATGCTGTCCACCATGCAGGTATTAGGCTGGCTACCAAACCAGTCCCATTCCTAGCCTGTGTGCAAAGGCTGGTGAGACATTTATTACCATTGTGTGACATGTATACAAAGTGCAATCCATCTATGACTATCCTGTAGTCAGTGTTGGGGCTGAACAACTCATACACTATAGGTTTATTGGGTGCAAGGCGAATAAGTATTTTTCTGCCCATGTGAAGGAATATCCTGAGCAGCTTGGTGTAGCAGACATAACACTTCTTATACAGGGATGGAGCTAATTTCCTCCCTGGATTACTGACAGGTCCATTCTTAACTTCGACATGATGGAGTACTCCACCTTTTGTTTCAAAATGGGTTTTTAATGGCATTTTATTGAAGTATCTGGAGCAGAAATGCTAGTTTTTTACCACTGGATTGAAGTTAGAGGATAATGTTGTGTGTTCTGTTATCTTCCCACATTTTGTCATTAAACTCCATCTATCAAGTCACTTCCCTGTATACTGTGCAGAGCTGTCAGTGGTCAAGAAGGCATTGGAGCACATGACACTTCTTGGTGGAGGGAAGTTTCTTGTCTCCACTGATTCTCTTACTGCTCTGCAGGCTATTCAGGAAATTGTCCCAGCAGGTAGGATAGTTCAGATGGTCCAGGACACAATCCACCACCTACACAGGCATAAGTAAGAGGTGGCCTGCTAATGGGTTCCTGGACACATGGGAATCAAGGAGAATGAGGAAACTGCCAGAGCAACAAAAGCAGCCTGCCAGGAAAATATCACACTTTAACTTCATGTCCTCTTACAGGCTGCTGCAGTAATTTTTCTTTTACTTTCCTCCCTTTTATCTTTTATTTTCTGACCAATTTATTTTTCCCAATCCTCCTCACCTATCTACCATGTATAATGCACTTAGCTTTCCAATCTAACACAAGTCTTGGTCTTGTTTATTACCCTTTCTTCCACCTGTAAGTGTTCTGGTTTGCAAACCTCAGCCAGTGCAGGTACCAACAATAAATATTTTCTTTTCATCTCATCCTATATGTGTCCCTTGACACAGGGTTGTTGAAACTTTTCCATAATTCTCTCTATTTCCTAAACATGACCAGTACTTCTTCTTCTTCCCTCTTCTTTTCCCTTCAACCCTTCAGCCAGAAGAAGGAGCGACTGGCTTGGAAAGCTCAACAGTTTTCAACATCTTTTATGTGTTTCCTCTTACTGCCACATCAAGAGTAGTCAAACATTGACTATTTACAGTTTTGCCCACAAATTTTTCAATGACTTTTGCAAAAGGTACCTATCAAATGTGGTTATGACCAGGCTTCTGGATTGCCTTCAGTGTCTTTCCTGTGCTTATAAAATGCAGTAAACCACTGAAAAATATTAATTTGGTCAAACAATTTCTATCATACACACATTTCATCATTTTGTATGTTTTATAGCTATTTTGCTTAACTTATAAAAATTCTTGATGTGGTCAGTCTCATCACATGCCAAGACTCAGATTAGTAGATACTGTTACTGTTTAATCTAAAATACAATATGCTTTGATAGTATAGGTACAAACAGCAGAATCTTCAAGAATATGAATGCACAACCAGTCAGCTGATAACTGCCAAATTAAAAAAAGGGAGGGAAAGACGAAGACAGGAGGAGGGCTTCCTAAAGAATCGGCACTTTACTGTGGCTTAATAACTGTCCATTGCTATACCAAGCCTATCACTTTTTTCAAAAAACGTAATCTATGGTTGGTATAAATACTAACACATCAGATACAGCTGCTGCCCATCCTGGCATGAATTCTGGCTCTCGGAAAAACCATAAAAGCACAATAACAATGAAGAAAAACAACACACTCCCTTCATGGAAAGTCATTGGCCCCAGATCTTGATACGACTTTTTGATAACCAACTTCACAGCTTTTCTTTGTTCTGCAGTTTTCACCGCACTTCCAGATTTCTTCCTTCTGAAAAACAATGTAAAAAGACTATGTATTAAGAAAAAAAATCTGCACCGATAACTTTTTTAATAAAGCAAATACAAAATTATGATTATGAAACATGGCTCAGCTTGCTCTGATATTACTCTTAACATAAATACTTTCTTATTTTATTCTTTCTTTTATGTATTTGATACATATATGTAAAATACCAGTACATATATTATTTCTCAAGCTATAATTTTAATATTATTCAAAACAGAATTTACACGTGGCTAATGATAACAGTGTAAGTATTTCACATAAGAGACATTTTCCTTAGGAAAATATTCAAAAGTTTAAAAAAAAGTGAAAACTACATGCACTTAGAAATTTGAAACTACTAATGATTGTTCATTTTAGGATAGACATTTGAAACTTACACAATTCAAGAAAAAAACTCAAACTAAAATTATTTTTTTCATAAGAATTCAAGAATATTCAAATCTTAAAGCATAATTTTCACAAATCCATTACAACTGTTTTGTGGTTCTATTTTTTCTGTATACAAAACTGTAAACTTCTGCTGGAATAATATGTCAGTCAATGAAAAATTATAAATATAAAATTTGAGTTTCTAGAAAAATCTTGGCAGGCTTTGTTAGAACACGGAGATAAAAGTGCATGTCTAAAATTTCTCTGAGCAAAATAAAGCCGGATATTAATGCTGTCGTAAGGGCAGATAGTCTGTAGTTAAACAAAATCACTTCATTACCAGCTGTGTAAAAGCATTGGCTACAATTCCTGTCTTTTATCTTTGTGTTTTAACATGTAAAAATTATCCTACATCAGTCTCTAAATAGGTGGTGTGGACAATGCCACCATCAGAATCAGTATCAGAATTTTATCATCTCATTATCTCCATACATAAAGCACTGGTATAAGTAATATCATTGAGACACATGCAAGGTATCAAAGAAACCTTCAGCTAACATTAACGTACACCTCCCCCCCCCCCCCTCCCCCAACCACTACAAGAACCATGGACCTTGCCGTTGGTGGGGAGGCTTGTGTGCCTCAGCGATACAGATAGCCATACCATAGGTGCAACCACAACAGAGGGGTATCTGTTGAGAGGGCAGACAAACGTGTGGTTCCTGAAGAGGGGCAGCAGCCTTTTCAGTAGTTGCAGGGGAAACAGTCTGGATGATTGACTGATCTGGCCTTGTAACGCTAACCAAAACAACCTTGCTGTGCTGGTACTGCGAACGGCTGAAAGCAAGGGGAAACTACAGCCGTAATTTTTCCTGAGGGCATGCAGCTTTACTGTATGATTAAATGATGATGCCATCCTCTTGGGTAAAATATTCCGGAGGTAAAATAGTCCCCCATTCGGATCTCCGGGCGAGGACTACTCAAGAGGATGTCGTTATCAGGAGAAAGAAAACTGGCGTTCTATGGATCGGAGTGTGGAATGTCAGATCCCTTAATCAGGCAGTTAGGTTAGAAAATTTAAAAAGGGAAATGGATAGGTTAAAGTTAGATATAGTGGGAATTAGTGAAGTTCGGTAGCAGCAGGAACAAGACTTCTGGTCAGGTGAATACAGGGTAATAAATACAAAATCAAATAGGGGTAATGCAGGAGTCGGTTTCATAATGAATAAAAAAATAGGAGTGAGGGTAAGCTACTACAAACAGCATAGTGAACGCATTATTGTGGCCAAGATAGACACGAAGCCCACGCCTACTACAGTAGTACAAGTTTATACGCCAACTATCTCTGCAGATGATGAAGTAATTGAAGACATGTATGATGAAATAAAAGAAATTATTCAGATAAGGAAGGGAGACGAAAATTTAATAGTCATGGGTGACTGGAATTCAGTAGTAGGAAAAGGGAGAGAAGTAAACGTAGTAGGTGAATATGGATTGGGGCTAATAAATGAAAGAGGAAGCCGCCTGATAGAATTTTGCACAGAGCACAACTTAATCATAGCTAAAACGTGGTTCAAGAATCATAAAAGAAGGTTGTATACATGGAAGAAGCCTGGAGATACTGACAGGTTTCAGAGAGATTACATAATGGTAAGACAGAGATTTAGGAACCAGGTTTTAAATTGTAAGACATTTCCAGGGGCAGATGTGGACTCTGATCACAATCTATTGGTTATAAACTGTAGATTAAAACTGAAGAAACTGCAAAAGGGTGGGAATTTAAGGAGATGGGACCTGGATAAACTGAAAGAACCAGAGGTTGTACAGAGTTTCAGGGAGAGCATAAGGGAACGATTGACAGGAATGGGGGAAAGAAATACAGTAGTAGAAGACTGGGTAGCTTTGAGAGATGAAGTAGTGAAGGCAGCAGAGGACCTAGCAGGTAAAGAGACGAGGTCTAGTAGAACTCCTTGGGTAACAGAAGAAATACTGAATTTAATTGATGAAAGGAGAAAATATAAAAATGCAGTAAATGAAGTTGGCAAAAAGGAATACAAACGTCTCAAAAACAAGATCGACAGGAAGTGCAAAATGGCTAAGCAGGGATGGTTAGAGGACAAATGTAAGGATGTGGAGGGTTATCTCACTAGGGGTAAGATAGATACTGCCTACAGGAAAATTAAAGAAACCTTTGGAGAACAGAGAACCACTTGTATGAATATCAAGAGCTCAGAGGGAAACCCAGTTCTAAGCAAAGAAGGGAAAGCAGAAAGGTGGAACGAGTATATAGAGGGCCTATACAAGAGCAATGTACTTGAGGACAATATTATGGAAATGGAAGAGGATGTAGATGAAGATGAAATGGGAGATACAATACTGCATGAAGAGTTTGACAGAGCACTGAAAGACCTGAGTCAGAACAAGGCCCGGGGAATAGACAACATTCCATTAGAACTACTGACGGCCTTGGGAGAGCCAGTCCTGACAAAACTCTACCATCTGGTGAGCAAGATGTATGAGACAGGCGAAATACCCTCAGACTTCAAGAAGAATGTAATAATCCCGATCCCAAAGAAAGCAGGTGCTGACAGATATGAAAATTACCGAACATTCTGTTTAATAAGTCACGGATGCAAAATACTAACGTGTATTCTCTACAGACGAATGGAAAAACTGGTAGCAGGCTGACCTCGGGGAAGATCAGTTTGGATTCCGTAGAAATGTTGGAACACGTGAGGCAATACTCACTCTACGACTTATCTTAGAAGCTAGATTAAGGAAAGGCAAACCTACGTTTCTAGCATTTGCAGACTATAAGAGAAAGCTTTTGACAATGTTGACTGGAATACTCTCTTTCAAATTCTGAAGGTGGCAGGGGTAAAATACAGGGAGCAAAAGGCTATTTACAATTTGTACAGAAACCAGATGGCAATCATAAGAGTCGAGGGGCACGAAAGGGAAGAAGTGGTTGGGAAGGGAGTGAGACACGGTTGTAGCCTATCCCTGATGTTATTCAATCTGTATATTGAGCAAGCAGTGAAGGAAACAAAAGAAAAATTCAGAGTAGATATTAAAATCCATGGAGAAGAAACAAAAATTTTGAGGTTCGCCGATGACATTGTAATTCTGTCAGAGACGGCAAAGGACTTGGAAGAGCAGTTGAACGGAATGGACAGTGTCATGAAAGGAGGGTATAAGAGGAACATCAACAAAAGCAAAACGAGGATAATGGAATGTAGTCGAATTAAGTCGGGTGATGCTGAGGGAATTAGATTAGGAAATGAGGCACTTAAAGTAGTAAAGGAGTTTTGCTGTTTGGGGAGCAAAATAACTGATGATGGTCGAAGTAGAGAAGATATAAAATGTAGACTGGCAATGGCAAGGAAAGCGTTTCTGAAGAAGAGAAATTTGTTAACATCGAGTATAGATTTAAGTGTCAGGAAGTCGTTTCTGAAAGTATTTGTATGGAGTGTAGCCATGTATGGAAGTGAAACGTGAACGATAAATAGTTTGGACAGGAAGAGAATAGAAGCTTTCGAAATGTGGTGCTACAGAAGAATGCTGAAGATTAGATGGATAGATCATATAGCGAATGAGGAGGTATTGAATAGGATTGGGGAGCAGAGAAGTTTGTGCCACAACTTAACTAGAAGAAGGGATCGGTTGGTAGGACATGTTGTGAGGCATCAAGGGATGACCAATTTAGTATTGGAGGGCAGCGTGGAGGGTAAAAATCGTAGAGGGAGACCAAGAGATGAATACACTAAACAGATTCAGAATGATGTAGGTTGCAGTAGGTACTGGGAGATGAAGAAGCTTGCACAGGATAGAGTAGCATGGAGAGCTGCATCAAACCAGTCTCAGGACTGAAGACCACAACAACAACACCAGCATGAGTTTATTACATTACTCCACAAAGAAGTCTGTACCACCACTTAAAAATTCCATGAATGAATAATATTTTTGCACAAGTACAGCGTGGTTTTTTTTTCCCCTCTCTCCAGTAAACCTAGTTCCACTCCGTGAAAATTTTTCACTTTGAACTTATCATAAACTGAGGAGCCTGGGAGTAGAGTTTTAGCCTATGGTGGGTAATATGAAATTATCTTTGTTTCTTGTATCATAAGTATGTTTAAAGTGGTTTTCTATAGGCAATCCTAGATTGTTATGTTTATAGATAAACAGTTCATAAACGTAAATGCACGGAATAGTTAAAATATTTAGACAGCTGAATAATGGTTAGCACAAATCCCTGAGCTTAACAGTATATGTACGAGGGGGGACCCAAAAGTAACCGGAATCGTAATGCTGCACATCGTGTACTTATAGTAGCAGGTTGCGCTGCCAGAGGGTTGTGGGAGCTCTGTTGAGTCATTCTGCCACGCGGCGTCACCCAACAGTGAGAAGTGTGGTTTCTTTGGCAGTTCTTTGAGTGTGCGTACTGTGCAGACGTAACACAAGGAAATGGCTAGTTCTTACGAACAACGTGTGGCAGTGAAGTTTTGTTTCTTGCTCAGCAAGAACGCAGCAGAAACTGTTGCGATGAGTCATACAGCCTACAAAGACCATGCTCTTAGTAAAACACAAGTGTACGAATGGTTTTCTCAGTTTAAAAATGGAGAAATGGTGGTTGAAGATCAGCCCCATTCTGGTCAACCTTCAACTGCTCGCAGCAAAGACAACATCTACAAAATCCGTGATCTCACCAGTGAAGATCGACACAGGACAATCAACCAGCTCGAGAAACTGTCCGGGTTGTCCTGGAGCTCAATTCAGCGCGTCTTGACCATCGATTTGGGATGCGAAGAGTGGCAGCAAAATTCATGCCAAAGCTTCTTACCAGAGATCAAAGGGATCGTCGCGTTCAAGCCTGTCTCGAACTAAAGGATGCGTTCAAAGATGATCCACATGTTTTCAACAAAATCATTACAAGTGATGAATCATGGTGCTATGGGTACGATCCAGAAAGTAAACAACAGTCATCACAATGGAAGTCACCTGGCTCACCTCGACCAAAAAAAGCTCGACAAGTGAAATCGAATGTGAAAATGATGTTGATCTGTTTTTTTGACTTCAAAGGGATCGTACACTCTGAATTTGTCCCTGAAAACCAGACAGTAAACCAACAATTCTATTTGGAGGTTACGAAATGGCTTCGCAGAAGTTTGTCGCGAAAAGTCTGGCTTTGTGGGATTCTGGCGTGTGGTTCCTGCATCACGACAATGCTCCCACGCACATGGCTCTTGTCATTCACCAGTTTTTGGCCTCAAAAAAGACAACTACCTTGACCTACACGCCCTATTCGCCGGATTTAGCACCCTCGGACTTCTTCCTATTTCCGAGGATGAAAAGAGACTTGAGAGGGAAGCATTTTGCGGATGTGGAAGACGTAAAAGGCAATGTCATGAAAGTGCTAGCAGGTATCAAAGAGGATGAATTTAAAAGGTGCTTCGAACACTGGAATGAATGTTTGGACAAGTGTATTAATGCTAATGGAGAGTACTTCGAAGGAGATTAAGGTTGTATTTCAAAACAATAAAGTATATGCATTCTAGAAATAAATTCCGGTTATTTTTGCCCCCCCCCCCCTCGTATTTCTAAAATAACAGTTTTTTTTTTGTAGTAGTAATATCCAATTTACACAACTTGCATTCCTCCTAAAGATTGTTCCATATCTCACAACTGATTCAAACTAGCTGTGATAAATGACATAATTTGGAATGTCTGTGTCACTTGTGTAGCACAATATTATCACTGTAAATGCAGACTGTTTAGCTTTTTTTCCAAGTAGCACACAGGGGTTGGACAAAAGTATGGAAATACCATGAGAAATGCATGCTTGACATAAATGCAGATTCTAGCCAAGCCTGTAGGTTGCACTATGAATGGCACTTGTGCAACGTCCTCATTGTGTTGTAAGTGTTGGTAGTGGTCAGAACAGTGTTCTATGTGGTTTTGAGCACATTATGTTGGAGCTAAGTGAAGCCAAATGTGGACAACTGTTGGTCCTCATATGGTGTGTGCTTTCATAACCAAGTTAGCCAAAGTACTTGGTGTCTCAAGAGGCACTGTATCGAAGATTTATACTGCAGGCAGTGAAAGTGGAAAAGCAGTATGCACTACATAGCAATGCAGATGATAATGTGTGTTGAGTGATTGTGACAGATAGGTACTGAAGAGGACTGTGACAGAAAATAAGAGGGTGACAGCTGCAAAAGTCATTGCAGAACTGAATGTCACACTTGCAAACCATGCCTGAATGAAGACAACATGAACGGAGCTTCTATGCAGGGAATTACAGGGTGAACTGGAATTACAAAACCACTCATCAGTGATGCAAACACCTGTAACAGAAAAACTTAGTGCCAAAACCATAAAACGTGGAGTATGGAGTAATGGAAGGAAGTCATTTCGTTGGATGAGTCCTGTTTCATATCGTTTTCAACTGCTGGCTGAGTTTACATCCCAAGAGTGAAACATGGTGGGGGTTTGGTGACAATTTGGGCAGCTATATAATGATGTGCCATGGCCCCATGGTTACTCTGCAATGTTGTATTACTGCCAAAGATTATGTGACCATTTTGGCTGATCAGATACATCTCATGGTAGAGTTTTTGTTCCCCAATGGTGATGCTGTGTATCAAGATGTCAGGGCCCCAGTTCACATAGCTCATGTCATCCACGACTTGTTTTGTGAGCACCAGAGATTTGTCATATCTTCCCTAGCTACTACTATCACCATATATAAATATTATTGGGTTTTTGTGGTCTACTTAGGAGAGAAGGGTGTGTGATCACTATACACTTCCATCATTGTTACCTGAACTTGCTACCATTTTGCAAGAAGAATGGTAGTAGATTCCCTTGAATACCATACAGGACCTGTTTTTATTCAATTCAAGGTGACTGGAAACTGTTTTGAACATCATCAGGTTTCATGGACCGTATTCAGGATGTTAATGTGTTATGTTTTTGGTGTTTCCTTATTTTGCCCACTCACTGTATGCAAAAATACCAGAACAAACTTTTTCCGAAAAATATCCCCAGAAATCTTACAGCCTCTACCTCCCTAAGTTCCTGATTTTAATGGGTGATTTGGAAGTTGTTTGATTTTGATTGTTTGGTTTTGAACTGCATTATTTGGGTCCTTGTCACATTTGCTTTTAATTCATTTAGATCAAACCAATTTTCTACGCTGTTTAAGGTGTCAGTGACAGTTTAGGGAATTTGTTCTGTGGTCTCACTTTCAATGAGAACAGACGTGTTAGTGAATAAAACTGAATGGGATGTTACATTTAGAGGTAAATCTTTCATATGAAATAAAATCAGGGCTGATCCCAAAATTGAATCTTGTGGGGCTCCCTGTACCACAATTTTCCAGTCTGAGAAGAGTGTCCTTTTAAATACACTTCTAAGGAATTTCAATGGTATAACATGTATTGCATCAAGATAACAGCACCTCAAACCACTATCCCATCATCAGGAGAAGAGGTTCCATGTACCCCTACCCCATCATACCAAATTTAAGCAAGCACATAAAAACAGGTATCGTTCGTGTGTTTATTGTCACAGCTGTCATATCAAGTGCTCAAAATGTTGACCCTGAGCATTGCTACATGCGATTCTGGAGAAACAATACAGCATGTTTAATTTCATCTGGATTTAACGGTAGCATAGGCCCATGTTATACGCAGGGTGTATACATGGACAAGGGAAAAAAATTCCCAGGTTTTTGCCGGATTTCCCATTTAAAAATATATTTTCTCCTGGGTAAAATACACTTTTTCCATGTTAAGTGACAGCATACTCTCCCTCAGAACTGTAAAAGTTACCAATCCTTTGAATCCTGCTTTTATACACCAGCATAGAATTTCTTGGCACTTTAGAAAACAATACTCAGGGAAAAAAAACACATTTTGGAAAGATCTTTGACGTGCAGCAACATGTGCACTACATATTTTCGTATTACAAAAGTATAAATGTGAATTCCACCAAACACCGCATGTTACTTTCCGAAGCATTGAAATCGAGATTGCAATGCACTTTTGTAAGTCAGTCACAGCTCATGTCATGTTATCTCGCCAGTTGATGATAGCGGATATTCACAGTAGAGGATACGTGATGTAGTCAGCCAATAGCAACATCACTTCAAGTAGCGCCAACACACAAATAGGAAAAGTTAATGGTTTCAATTAATATACATTAATGGTTTAAATTAATATACATAGTGTTGTTACAAGAAGAAACAAAGCTTTCACATATATTATTGATCTGGAAGATTTGTGGGGATGTAGAACCACTGGCTCACCCCCCCCCCCCCCCCCAATAATATCGCTACCCTACCGCAGTGAGAACTGCATCTTTGCCAAATAAGTTCTCTGTAGTACCCGCTCTACACTACACGTATTGTGTATACGCTGTGAGAATAATTCATAGTAAGTGATGGGAGTGCGAGCGATTATTTATCGTCTGAATTACCACACCCACTCTCCACTACCTATAGAGTAATAAGCTTTCACATATAATGTTGATCTTTTTTGTGCGTGTTACACTTTAAGATACATCACACAAATGTGCCTGTAAAATGTTTAATAACGACATAAATGTCTGATCTGGGCTCGAAATTCTTCTAAATGGCTTGTCCTCAAAGAGTTTATTTTTAAATGAGAGTCAGTGCTCTGTGATTTATGAAAATCATCATACATACTCACACATAGTTCATCTTGCATAAAAGGAAATTTGCTTGGAAAGTAAAGCCTAGTTTACATGACGACATGAGGTTGCAGGCAACTGTGCCACTAGCGACTGCGCATGCACACTGCACATTTGCCCAACTTGTTAGTGAAAATAAACGCTTTCGGTGTGTCCCAATTTTGGCGACACTAGTTGCATGGGTTTTGAGGTTATGTGTTTTCATAGTGCGTGGAAAAAACTGAAGTATGAAGTGAGGAATGGAGAATACTGTTTGCTTTTTGGATATCTATGCTTTGCTTAGGTGTTTGTGGAAATTGGAAATTTGTGGGAAGGTTCTATGGGACCAAACTGCTGTGGTCATCAGTCCCTAGGCTTACACACTAATTTAATCTAACTTAAACTAACTTACACTAAGGACAATACCAACACACCCATGCCCGAGGGAGGACTTGAACCTCTGACGGGGTGAGCCGCGCGAACCGTGGCAAGGTGCCTAGGATGGCATTTCAGTGATGCTGATTACAACATATTGCTGCTCCTCAGACCGTCATTTGTGATCAGAAGATAGATGGTTTGACAATATCTGAGCTGCAGGGCAAAATTTATTGAATTAGGGGCACATATACAACAGAATTACGAAAAATACAAGCAAGTACAATTCCAATGCTCTCATCTACAAGACTAAAATCCCACCGTTCGAGTTGGCTGACTCTTTTTTAAGGAATATTGTTGACAGGAGGGAAGGGTACACAAATCAAGAAGCTCCATTCTTTATTCAGTATTCATCTATTTGAAACACCGCAGCAGTGCTCCCCAACCACATATGTTTCATTTCGAAATATCGCCACTCTACAGATGCAATGTGATACGTACTTTCAGTTCTGGTGACAGTTCTTCATAATTACAGTATCTTTCCCTTATCGCATAATTAACTCAATTTAGAATAAATGTGAACACTTCTGGTGACATTCTAAGATAATTAAAAGAACTTCTTGGGTTTTCCATTATAAATTATTTTAACATAGCATATGGTTACTTGTTGCTTCTGCTTATACACATAACAGCCACACTTCTGTTGCCAGAAGCAGGAGAAGGTACTTCTCACATGCGACTCAAATGCGCATGCGCATGAGCTTGCTCGCAACTGCTCAAATGAATCTAATTTAAACAGTTGTGACGTATGCTCATCAGAGGCAATTTGTTGTTACAAAGCATTGCATAGTCTTCCTAAAGCCTTTGATACATTTTGCTGTTGGCAGACACTTGTATGAGAGCTCTGTTTTGTTTTTGTATGTGGTCCATTTTCTTTGCAACTGAAGTTTCTTTTCGTTTGTTTCTCTCGTTCATGTTTTATTGCTGCAGTATTATTCTGCAGTAGCAGGATACAGTAATATCCTTTGTTAGAGTATCTGTTCTTACCAGCCAAAATTATAAAAATTTAACTGGAAAGTAAAACAATGAAAAATTCCTGGAATTCTGAAATTCCCAGATTTTTCCCAGTTTTCTACCAGATGAAAAAATTCCTGGGTTTTTCCAAGATTTCCCAGTTGTCCCAAGTCGTATACACCCTGTATAAGGCATTTCATGGCTTTGGGAGTTGTCAGAGTTTCCTTATTGATACCATCCTAATTTTCAGCACAGATAAAAGTATGAAAGTGTTAATTTTCATGGATTTGCTGACCATTTTACGTTTCCTGAATGGCCATTCAAATGCTCTCCAAATGTTCTCTTAAGAGGCCTGTCAGTAGTGTGTGGAATGGAAGGGAGATTCATTGTGTTGTTACCACGCTGACTGCCTTATGTTCAATGGAATAGGTCCCAAAACTGCGACAGCAGCATCTCTTAGTAACTCGAGATACTTGAGTGTATTTAGCTTCCCAACAGTAAAACAGGGACCAATGATGTGGATCTTTAAAAACAAGAACCAAATGTTGACAGATCTAGAGCATTGTTTTTATCCACTTCTTTGAGTCAGCATGGATTTTCAGCTGACATTTTAGTGCATATTGCAAAGACTGACTTGCTCATATTTTGCAAACCAAGCTTCTTCCCTAAACAAAATGTTGCATAGATATGCCACATCATTTTACTCTTTTTGTAGAGACATTTAGAGGAATTTAACCAATTTTGGGAGTCGTAACTGTGAAGCTGTAGATGCAATGAAATGTGACGAGCATGAAATTCAATGTAATGTAGTGTTTGCAGAATGCTCATTTGCTTGATCACTCTCATATTTCTGAGATATCTCTTAGCGACATTTGGGTTGCATTTTACTGTTGCCAAAATATTAGTTTCATTTCTTTCATCAGTTGCTCTTCTTTTTCCTTGGCATAATTTATTCTACATACCTGCAGTTTCGAGAACTTTATTTTATAATGTATGCAAAGACAGATCGTGAGTGCTTGGCATGATCTGGACACTCTTTACCATACAGCTGCGCCACTGCTATAATAGTTTGTTGACATTCACCACAAATGATACTCACTTTTTTGACTGTCATATACTTTGTGAATGTCTCAATAGCTTTATGAGCAAGTTATCTGATTGCTACAACAGCACAACACAGACTGATGGGGATTAAAGCACACAGGTAAACACAAGAATTACACCTGAGTCACATGTTTGCTTACATTTGGTATAACAGGGCAGACATTTGTGGAATCTCTTCTCCTGCTGGTGGGACAGTGGTTTGTGGTGATGTCATCTTGATACTATTTGACGAAGTCCCATACGTGTTATGCGATCAAGTTCTCTAAAACACTTCTTTTAAATGCCACAGAAAAGGAATGTAGAAAAAAATAATAAAGCTGGTGTTTTAATTTGGGAACTATAATCAATAAAAATTACTTGTGAATGTTAGGAAATTTGCCAAGTTGCCCACTATAACTTGGCAAAAACTGCATCTCTGCATATATTTCGGGTGGCCTGTCTCAGATGCTTCACTCTGTGTAATGTTTATTTCATATGCCAATGGCCAAGTAATAATCATTGGCATTGAAAAATCCTTACAAAGATATGATCACTACAGACTGTGTTATGAAATCATACTATTTTGTCTGTGAAATCTAAAGGTGTGGCGTTTACAGGACCAGAACCTTTTTATGTAAACTAGAATCTGAAAATAAATACAAAGATGGGTGTAAGTGTTTTCAACTTTGTATAATATCACATGAATCTCTAAGATGATATCCACATTAGATATAAAAAAGAAAAATTCAATTGAGTTAATGGCACAGTTTTCAGAAATTTGAAAAAAAAAATACAATAAAAGGAGAGAGTGTGATGAAATTTCATGGAACCAGGGCTATTTGTAGAACAGTTTATGGAAGTTAAGCCATTATTTGGGCAAACAATAGAGAAAGATAAATGACAGCAGACACGGCATTATTGAGATGGATTTCAGAGTTCGTAAGGAAGAGACAGAAAACAAAAAACACAAATACAAAATAACTAAACCTCAGAAAGCGGAAGCTTTTTTCAGAATGGCATCATTCTATCTAATTTACTCAATTAAACTTAGATAGTGTAAGTCTGAATAGCACTAAAAAGTATAGTCATAGCCTATTGTTAATAAAATACACATATTAAGTTTCTATTATTTCTTTGTATTTTGGTAATGTATGTGTTGACTCATTCCACTTTGTTGAAGGTTATCCTTGTTGATGGGATCTACAGAATATGAATCAATGAATGAATGTAATGAATGGGTGTGTATTTCAACTGATAATCATAACAGTTGTGATTAGATCTAACCTAAAATATTTGCATTAAAAATAAAATGAATGTAGAAATAAGGACAGAATTACAAATTGTTTATATAAGATCGTGTACAGCACTATTGAACAAAGAGAATAATCATTTATTTAAAATGGACCTCAGTTGAATTCCTTAAACAATTAATACATATTAGTCTACAAATGAACATAAATGACGTGACCATGAAAAAAATAGAAAGGTAAGAACCATTCACAAGAAGAGTAAATTGTAACAGACTTCACAGTAGAATATGTGATGATAGCAGAATAACAAGAGAGAATTTTATTTGTAAAAGTGCCATACCTCTTAACAAATCTTTATTATTTCAGGGCTGAAACCAAATAGCATTCTTACTTGATATGTTCAAGTATCTCATTGCTGAAGTAGAATTTAAGATGTAAAGACCACAGAGTCATGATGCTAACAATAATACTTATTTATACTTACCTAAAAAGCCCCATGTAAAGTATCATGAGCCACAGCCAGCCAGCCAGTGTGCATAGCAGCATTAGTGGA
Organism: Schistocerca nitens; assembly: GCF_023898315.1. NCBI lineage: Eukaryota > Metazoa > Arthropoda > Insecta > Orthoptera > Acrididae > Schistocerca > Schistocerca nitens. Next base: position 179,501,056 of record NC_064622.1, on the reverse strand, counting down.
ACACAAAACATCATCCAACCAGCAAAGGTTATGTTTTCACCATTGGGGAATGAACTGTTAACATTACAATGAAACTATAGCAATGTTTAGTTTATTTACTGCACAACAAGATATTGCCAGGTTATTATTACAATGTATTAAATTAAGTTCATCCAACATGTTACCTTACTTTATAACCAATTGTTTATCAAGTAACAGTAAATTGATATGTTCAAAACAATGAAACAGACCTGAGAATTACTTCAACCAGAAAAAGAGGAAGGAAAGGGATGAAAAATGATGGTTTAAACCATTAGATGGTAAAAAACACATAGGACACTCTTTAAACTAACACTCATGCTTCCAAACTCTGCAAATGAGAACTACCTTTCCAATATGTACTTTGTTTTGCTTTCATCATCCACTCAGTCCTAGTGTGTGATAAGGTTTCTATTCTTGGTTTCCTTCCTTCACCACTCTCCCTTGTCTTATCTGATTTTACTTGAAGTGTATGATATATTTAGAAATATAATATTTTCCCATTTAATTTTCTTCATCATATTTACAGTCTTTACCTGTTCCTCATGTCTTTTTCTCACATGCTTTTTTATTTATTTCTTTTTTTTCAATTTCCATTTGTATATTGCTACTTCCTTCCTTTTTAATGACTTCAGGCTTGACAAATACATACAGGCTGTTTTGTGAATACATTAGTATTGTTTCACTTCTAACCTGGCGAGCTTTGATAGTATTGAAAAGAAATTTCCTTTTTGTTGAACAACAGCTGTGACAATTTTCACATAACCAATCACTAAAAGTGTGTTTATATGTTTATATAACTATTTTGCCATTTTTGCCATGCTATTAATGCTTTACTGCAGTGGAAAGGTTAACTCATGGTGCTCCACCAATCCCCAAGTGCTAAGGACATGTTTAAATGCTGCCTATCTGTGTTCCTTAAGTGATATTGACATGTTTATGCACCTCATTCTGCTAATCCTCTTAATGCAGAGGATGAGTTACTTCTATACATCAGAGAATAAAAAACTTCAGAGTATTTATCATACAATACACATGCTGCTTTGCATGCTATCATTTGCAAAAAAGCCTCATTTCAGTATCTTGATCTGTTTATGAAATGTGATGATTGTTATGAACACGTTTCCCAATATGCAGGGATGGAATTCAGCATATTGAACGGCTGTCCACCAGATAGGAAAATCAATATCTCAAGAATTAAATGAGATATCATATTGCTCTCAAGTTGAAATAATATTTTGATTTCTTATCTACATTTCATTCCCAACACTGTATGAGCTAAAATCAATCACAAAGTCTACACACATTTTTACTTCTGCAAACTCTTTAAAATTTCGTGAAATGCTTTACTTAATTTGATGCAGCACACTATGATGAATAATGAGCAAAGGTATCAGAGGGTGAGATGTGAATAAACTTAAATTTTCCCTGAATATTGTTCTTATAATAAGATGACAAGTATTTTGTAGCAGCTGGAATGCTATCTCTGAGCATAGATAGTTGCATTAGGCCAGTAATACAGCAAAAACAAAGCAGCACTCAGCACAGAATGCAGAGAACACATCTGTAGCAGTCAAAGGATTAAAACTGTGAAATGTGATTTACACATACCATTACAGAGAATATTCAGATCATCTGATTGTTGAACAAGAGATATGTCAAGATATAGCCTCACAAGGAAACATTTTTCATATACAATTCATAAGTTTTCCATTATTTTACACACATTACTGTGATACAAATTACATAGGAAAATGTTAAGTTGCAGACAAGCCCAATTAAAATTGCCCACTCTCTCCACCTTGCTGCTTGCATCCCCCATGCATTCCGATTTGAGCTGCTGTTGTTGGCAGTCATATGCACATGAGATGTAGCATCGTGTGTGTATGAATGATTGTTTCTCTTTTGCTGATGAAGGCCATGGCCAAAAACTTTATGTAAGAGTCCTTTAATTGTGCCAGGCTGCAACTTAGCACACACAACACAGGCTTCATACCCACACAGATTGTTGGTGCAGCATCTGAGCTACAGATTCTTTACTCCGACATTTATAATTAAATTTATTCCTTTTGATCTAACTTCATCCCTCATCCTGCATATTTTTGCATATCTGTGTGTGTCTTCATGTATTTTTTATGTGCCTTTTCTCTTATCCAGCTTCTCTCACAACCATCAACAACTATTTTGCCCATTTTTGTGTTATTCCCATTTCCTTTCCACCACTCCTGCCACGGTGACCCCTGCTACATCTTTCTGCCCAGTTCAGAAAAATATCCCTTTCCTTAGCTAAAACCCAGTCCCACATCCTATTTCTCACATGCTGCATAAAACATGGAATCCCCCCAAATGGCCTAACCATATATATTCCTTTTTCTGGATCCACCTGTCCTTTCACAGTGAACTTGCCCTTTTCAGAATCTGCCAGTCCATGGGCATCACAAACCTGGTACTGCAGAAACACATCTTCATTGCACAGGCATCCCAGAACCACCACTGCTCCCTTTGCAAGATACTACTACTGTGCAATCCCAACTCCATATATCACAGCTCCGAAATTGAATTTCTTACTCTCCAGCACTTGTAGGAGCACTCCAGGTATCCAACTTGCTGACATCGTACTGCTTCCTCAGGACAACACTATCCAACCTCTAACCTATCCACAGTGTTCCTCCTCATCCATCTCTCATGGTATCTAAAGCCTGCCCAAGTTCACATTTTCAACTTGCCACATCCTCCAAAACTCCCTACTAACTCACCTCCAAATCCAGAGTCAAAACATTCCCATAACACTGTTGTTAACCTTTCCACCAAAACCCTCAGCTCCACAGAAGTTTCAGTCCTATCCAAAGGCCTCATTTTTAGCCCTGCACCTGAATTTAACCATGCTGGACTTGTCAAAGACCTCTTCTTCTCTCAATCCCAGCAATGGAAGAACTTCTGTTCTGCCAATCCCTCCAACCAAAACCAACCCAATTCCATCATTGAATCCTGCCTCTTCCAGTTCATACAACCATCCAACTGTGATCCTCCCCCCCCCCCCCCCCCACCTCCAACCTAACCACTCGCTGGTCACCTACAAGGAATTCCTTACCTCCAACTTCATCTCATCATCCTTCCCCAAGTCCCTTCCACAGAACACTAACCTCTCAGTAGAAGAAAGAGTAGCCATACACAACCTCAAAACAAATCATGACCCAACTATCCTACATGCAGACAAAGGTTCCATCACTGTTGTTGTGAATCCCAGTGACTACCTGGCAGAAGATCTCCTCCACCTATAATTTCTGCCAGAGTGATTCCACCCCAGAAGTCCAACACGACTTCCAATTAAATGGTAATTAAATGGACACCCTAGCTGCAAACAGGCGTTGATATACTTCACTGGGGACATGTTCAAAATGTGTGCCCCGACCGGGACTCGAACCCGGGATCTCCTGCTTACATGGCAGACGCTCTATCCATCTGAGCCACCGAGGGCACAGCGGATAGTGCGCCTGCAGGGACTTATCCCTTGCACACTCCCTGTGAGACCCAAATTCCCAACATGTCCACATCACTACATTTGTAGTGCGCCTAATAGATGTTTGCCCATCATACTCATTACCTTACTAACTTTATCCTAACCCACTACTATATCTCCTTTGCAGGGAAGGTATACAAACAAATCCTCAGTCAGCTGTTGGCACCTGCATTGCACTCTGCTATGTCAATCTGTTTGTGGGTCACCTAGAGGAGACCTTCCAAGCCTCCTAAATTGACAAACCACTAGTCTAGTTCAGGGTTTATTGACGTCTTCATGATCTAGACCCAGGGCCTAGACACCCTTCTTCATTTCTTCACAACCTCAACACCTTCTCCCCCATCCCCTTTGCCTGGTCCTCCTCAACACAGTATGCCACCTTCCTAGACATTGACCTCTTCCTCTCCATCCATACCACTGTCCACATTAAACCCACCAGCCACCAACAGTACCTGCTTGTTCACAGCTGTCATCCCTTTCTCATCAAAAAATCCCTGCCATACAACCTGGCCAGCAGGGTATGGTGTATTTGCAGTGACAAGAACTCCCTTGTTCAGTAAGCTGAGTGTCTCACCAAGACCTTCACAAACAGCCACCTAGTCCGCAAACAGATCTCTGGTGCCATTTCCCCTCACATCCCCAAACTTCCCACCAACCCCCAAGAATCAGCACAAAGGAGTGCCCCCTTCGTCACCCAGTAGCACCCTGGACTGGAACAACTGAACTACATCCATCACCAGAGCTTTGATTGCCTATCATCATGCCCTGAAATGAGGAACATCATACCTGAGATCCTTTCCACACCTCCTAAAGTGATGTTCCATCACCCACCCCACCTCCAAAACATCCTAGTCAATCCCTATGTCACCCCCAATCCAACCTGTGCCACAAGGATCATATCCCTGTGGAAGAACCAGATGCAAGACCCACCCAATCCACCCACCCAGCACTTTCTATTCCTGTCCTGTCACGTGTTTATCCTAATCCATCAGGAGCCAGGCCACCTGTGAAAGCAGCCATTTCATTTACCAGCCCTGCTGCAATCATCACACAGCTTTTTGTATTGGTATTTCTACCAACCAGATGTCCACGAGGATGAACGGCCACCACCAAACTGTGGCCAAGAGCAAAGTAGATCACCCTGTGGCACAACATGCAGCTGAACATAGCATCCTTGATTTCATCAGTAGCTGCTTCACTACCCAAGTCGTCTGTATCATCCCCCCCCTCCCCCCACCCCCACCACCAGCACCACCACCACCACAACCACCACCACCACCAGCCTTTCTGAACTGCACAGATGGTAGTTATCCTTATAATACATTCTTGAGCCTCGTAATTATCCAAACCACAACCTATGGTAACATACTGCCCCACTTCCTGCACCAAATAGGTTTCTCCCCCCACCCCCACCCCCACCACCCACCCCCACCCCCACCCCTGTTCTATCACTTCCTTTCCGTTCTCGTCTCCCATCCTCTTTGTTCGTTGCTGCCTGCCAATGCAGCCACCCATCTTGCCCCACTCCTCTCCTTTTTCACTCCTTTTTTCACCATCTCTCTGCCCCACAACGTCCTGATGCTGCACCTGTTGGCATTCTAGCCCCTGCACACTCCACCAGATAGTGTTCATCTCTCTCCCCCATTCATACACTACTATCCCTTCCCCGCCACATCCAGATTGCTACTCGCATCCCATGTGATAGTTACACTGTGGTCCAAGGACATCAGAATTGGCAGTCATGTGTGCATGAGGTGTGCTTGTTTGTGTGTATGAATGGTGTGTGTTTCTTTGTTCCGGCACAACGACAAGCGCCAACATGAAGATTAAGAACGCAAAAGCAGAGAGGGCTGTGAAACATCAGCCAATAGTACGCTGGCTAGCATGACACCACAACTGGAGCTGCATCTATATGAGGAGAATATAAGCACCGCGTCACCTAGCCAGTGCCAGAGTGGAAGACAGCTGTCATACCAACACTACCGCAGTGACTTGTGAACTGAATTTTTTTGCTTGCATTGAAACTGTATATAGCAAAGGACATTGATTATTGTCATTTCACCATTTGCTTGCGACACAACTCTGTGAATATGCAAAGTTAAGTGTTGTCAATTTAACTTACTGTAATATACTACATTGATATGATTTGCTTGAATTGTGTGCTAGCAATCTGAGGAAACAGCTTCCTAGTCACCCTATATTATACGAGTGGGCAGGATACTGCATTCTCTTTTGCTGATGAAGGCAATGGCTGAAAGCTTACAAAAGTGCCTTTTAATTGTGTGTGTCTGCAACTTAATGTTTCTTCTTTACAGTAAATAACAAAATGTAATACTATGCATACTGTACTATGCTGTATTTAAATTTAAGGAACATTAGAAGTAAAACATTTCAGAAAATTATTGGGTACAGCAATTAGATAAACTTCACTCAAATGCTGACTAAATAATAACATGAATTTAAATACATTGTATGAAGTACACCATCAAATACAGTGTAAAAATTTACTGCATTGCCTGCAAGCTACAGTACATGATTATTCTACTAAAGAAGTAAGTTAGCTCTATTTGGTTGGTTCTTTCATGCAGTTTCTTTAGTGTGTATTGTTTTATGTTCATCTGGTGCTACAACTCATTTTAGTTTGGTTCACTTTGACACTCCATCCACATACTCACATTATTTATATTATCCAATATTCCACATGTTCTGAGAACATCATCTATACTTTCTGAGAACATCATCTATATTTCTTCTTCAACTTCATCATCCTCATCCATGACTGGTTCACTATCATTTCGAACATCATCAATAATGTCCTTGTCATCTTCAAAAACAGTTCTTTGATGTTGATTATTACCGAATGGTTCAAGTCTTCAATATCAATGTTGCACTGCAGAATATTACATTCAGAGTGTTTGTCACTGTTGTTGAAATCTATGTCACTGTAGAGTTCTTCTGTTACATTTTTTTTTTTTTTTTTTTTTTTTTTTTTTTTTTTTTTTTTTTTTTTTTTTTCAATAGAACACTTGTTCCGGCAATTCATAATTACAGATTTCAAGAACATTTCCATTTCCTCACCTGAATTTACTAATGAAGTGAGCAGTTCATGGTAATAACAAGCCTTAAATGCTCATATGATGCCTTGATCCAGTGGCCAAATTAATGCAGTCATGTTTTTTTGGCAATAACAGACACTTCAACAGATGTATGAGCTGGGCAGTGATCAAGTACTAATAGAGCTTCTTCTCTTAGCTTATGTGATAACAGGTGCTTCATCACTGATTGAACAAACTCTTCTTGAAACTAATTGGTGAAAATGTCATGTCGTCCAAGCATTCTTTGAATGCCTGCAAGCGAATTATAATGATGATGCTTTTACAAGCTTGAAACATTTTGAGCTTTTACTTTCACCTATACAAAGAGATTTCAGCTTATGGTTGCTCAATTTATTTGTGGCAAAGAAGAGGGTTATACCATCTTTATTCATTTTCAAACCTCTCTTATTTGCTCATTTTTGTATCAAGAGATCTGGTTGGAAGAAACTGATAATAAAGTGCTGTTTTATCACAATTATATGCTTTAAGATCGTTTCAATTTTCATACACCATTATTTTGTGAAGAATTTCAGGAAACTGTGAAGCAGATTCATTGTTGGAAGACCTTGCTTCTCCTTCAATGATCTTTTGGCAAATTCCACAGTGATATTTCCATCTTGAGATCTATCTGTCGTAAGCTACAAAATCTTTGTTCCATGTAAATCAAAGTGGTGTGCACATGTGTGTATTCATTGTTGACAAAGACCAATGGCCAAAAGCTTTAATTGTGAAATCTTTTTGTTGTACAACTCAGCATCTCCGCTATATGGTGTGCCCCAATGTTAACCATGAGATGTGTATTCAAAGCTTCTGTCCAGCAACAATCTCAATATGTGGATAAGACAAACCAAAGGTTAATTTTAATTCTGTCCATCTGTTCTGGTTATTCTTAGAGATCATGGAGGTTGCAGGAGTAAATTGTAATGCAGAATCATTCACAAATGATATTTTGTTTTGGAGGACATACTTCATACTTCATACCAAGTCCGTCGTATATTGGACTGTGGTATACCAGGCTACTACTGCAATTCAATAGTCTACAAATAAACCAGCCTAATGCCTTTCATAAAAACAGTCATAGTGATATTCCTGCTCATATATCCCTTAATTCATTCCTAAATACTATTTTCCCTCCACTTCAGCACCTCGGGACATCTGATAACATACAGGTTACACATGATTTTATACATATGATGAGGGGGATGGGGAGATCATCAGACACTCACTGAAAATAGGAGACTGATATTGTTCCTTAGATTAAGCACACTGCTGCTAATCATTTGACTTTCTGCCAGCAAGAACGCACTGAGGAACTAAAATTGAAGGAATTTTACTTCATTTTATGATGAAGAGGAGCTAAAGTCTATTTTGTTATTATGCTTTCCAAATATACATGTCTTTTGTTCACTGAATATTGTGTGTCACTTAGATTACACAGTATGCAGTATATCATTCACATAGTATTACCAATTAATGTATTATCAGCAATATTCCTTCTCAGTACTTTTCTGCATTCAAGAATTATTTCAGTTTCAGACAGCAGTCAATATTTGTCATTGCAGACTATAGATGCTGTGCCTATTAAAGTAAAAAAATGATGGATCTCACTGACAGGAATAAAGATTGTATTGATTCTTCTTTTATACAGCTGTCCTTTCATATAAGGTTTCTTTTAATATTAAATTTATTACATCATATACTTCTCATTTAAAAATATACAAGCATTTAAAGCATTTTTGCAAAATATATGGGTGATACTTACGTTGCAAATATTCCTTTGAATATGAGATTTGTTCCAGTTCCTATGAGGGTTCCAGTCCCACCCAAAGTGGCAGCATAACATATTCCAAGGAAATATGCAACAGCTTCTTTATCTGGAGTCTCTTCCTCTTCATCCCTGTGTGAAAAGAAAGCACACTAATCATGCAATTTGTATCTTTGTGCTCTTCATTCCAGATTTCAACTGCAATGGCTTGCATCATCCGTTCTCATTATTTTAAATGAAGGAATTTTGACTAATGCCATAAAATATTTGATTGTTGGAGTTTCCCATCCAACAGGTAAAACTCTTTTCCTCCCATGCCCAATAAGTGGAGAGTTTAGTGGTAGTAATGACCCATAATAATACTTACCATTATGTCAATACAGCTACAGTAGATGGACAAAAGGAGCCATGGTCAGTATGTGATCTGTTTACATGCCACATATTTTGCCTCTATTTTCATTGGGTGTGAAAAGTGATAAAACCATTTGAGTAAGGTTCATATAAGTTATTACACATTTCCATTCACTAATCCACAGTACTCCATAAATCATAAAAAGCAAAGTTACTGAAGTATTAAGAGCCTGCCTGAATGTTTCATGGGTTGTTGTGTTGGATAAGGTTGTGTATACTGTGTGGTATTTCCATGAGACAACTGCTTGTCATCTATAGGTGCTACTGACAAATTGCTGTTGTGGCTTGCTAATTTATGCAGTGCCTCTCTAGAAAAGTGCAGGCATCAAGGGTCTGGGCTATAATGTCATTGCACATGAGGACAGCGACTGCCCGGGAAATGGGCCATGGTCTTTTCATGCACATCACAGGAAAAGTGGGACCACAAGTCATGGTCCAAGTGTATGTGCATGAGCCAAATGCTGGTGCCCTACTTAACTGTCCTAGCTTCAATTCCCAATCTGTGAGAACTCTATTCATTTGTTTGCAGCTGATGATCCGTTAAAGCTACCAGCACTAGTTCCACACTTCGCTGAGCTGAAATCCCATGTCTCTGTTAATTAAATTGTTATTTAATGTATTTTGTTTGTTTCTTTAATGATGGAGTGGAGGTGGATGGAGGATCTTTGTCTGTGCACAGCTCCTGTCATGTCCCAGGTCAAGAAAGTGTTCAGCAGCAACAGATTTTTTCTGGCTGACCCTATTTTGGTGTGACGTCCATCTTCATCACATCTATCCTTAGTAGTGTGACATGTTGGGCCAATGTAAGGTTTCCCACTCTGGCATGGACTTTTATGTATTCCTGGTCTCCACAGACCTAGGTTGTTTGTTTACATCAGAGGGTGGAAGACACAAGTTATTTGATATCTCCTGAATAGCCCATCAATCTTAAAGTACACGCCACCAACATAAATTGCAAACAACATCATGCTCTATAATGAGGTTTAGTGTGTCTTAGCTAAAATGCATTTTGAATCTGCTTTTGGAGTACCCATTCTGGACAAATACAAAGCAGAGATGGATAAGGGTAGGTTAGGTTAGTGTTGTTTAACGTCCCGTCGACAACGAGGTCATTAGAGACGGAGCGCAAGCTCGGGTTAGGGAAGGATCGGGAAGGAAATCGGCCATGCCCTTTCAAAGGAACCATCCTGGCATTTGCCTGAAACGATTTAGGGAAATCATGGAAAACCTAAATCAGGATGGTTGGAGATGGGATTGAATCGTCATCCTCCCGAATGCGAGTCCAGTGTGCTAACCACTGCGCCACCTCGCTCGGTACAGATGGATAAGTTCTGCTGCATCTGAGATAGCTCTTGCCTTTTGAACATGAGCCTATGTACACTGGTGCATTGGGGTGGGTGTTGGCAACTTGTAGCTGATAGATACAGATCAGTGTGTGCTAGTTTATGAAGTACACTGTGACCTAAGGAGCCATCTTCTTTTCTAAGAACCAGGACTTGCAGAAATGAAAGGTCTCACTTTTCTCCAGTTTGATAGTAAAGCAAATTTAAGATGGATGGAGTTAATATGTTCCAAAAATGATGGAAGCATTACTGTGCTATGTGGCCATACCATGAATTATCGTCTACATATCTGCAAAACACATTTCAAAACCTCTGATTTAAGTGCTTTGTCCTCAAAGTCTTCCATAAAAAGGTTGGCTTCTATGGGAGACAGAGGGCAGCACCATCAGTTTGCTCAAAATATTGGTCATTAAATAAAAAGTAATCTGAGGTAAGTACATGCTTGGAAAGATGTAAGATATCCTCTTTCAGCTAAGCTCCTATGAGCTGCAGTCAACCTACCAGAGGCACTCATGTGAACAGAGAGACTACATCAAAACACACTAATATGTCAGTTGGTTCAAGATGCAGGTTCTTCAGTCACCTTATAAAGTCTTCTGAATTTCAAGTATGGTGTTCTCATTTCCCTACCAAACAGCTCAAAAGACAAGTCAGATGTTTTGTTATGCAGTATGTTGTACCTCCTTTATTGCTTAAAATGCATCAAATCAGAATTCCTTTATGTATCTTTGGCAGGCTTTAGAGTTATAAGGAAACTGTTGCTCATACTCTTAAGCTCTTTTTCAGATGGTCAGAAAATTGGCCCCATTTGAGGAGGTGGATGTCTTTCATTGTACTCCATCTGTTGGATCTTTTTGGAGACAAAAATATCCTGAGTCCTGCAGTAAATCCACTATCTTGTTAAAAGAAGATTTTGCAGAAAAGAGAAGAGTAGTGTTTCCCTTGTCAGCAGATAAAATTACTATTTCTGTGTCATCTCTTAAATAATAGAGCATTTTTCTTTCCTCAGTGATGGGCTTTTGCTTGGGTGCAAGCATCCTAGTTGTGGCCCTACAAGTCTCTCACCTTATTCCTTTAACAATCACACGAGAAATTTTGAAGGGCAAAGTCTTTGGAGTGGGTGAAAAATTTAGTCCCTTTTTCAACTCTGATACCACAGCATCACTTAGAGGTTGATGGGTGCAGTCAAACTCAGTATGTCTCCATAGTTTAACTTCTTGTGATGATCAGAACATAAGATGATAAGACTGATTAAGAGCTTACTCAGCATTATGTGTCACATAAATGAAAAAAGAGTGCAACAGGCTAGTCAGCAACAGAGAGCAGCAAGTAGACAATATGCTAAAGTGTTGTACATGGCTTTTGCAATTTGGACACCAAGTCAAGTACAAAGAATCATATAGTGGCATAAATAGACAGCAGCATGATACGAGGGTCATTCCAAAAGAAATGCACACAATTTTTTTCAAAATCCATCTTTTATTCTACATGTTTGAAAGTTTTGCAGTGTGTAGATACATCCTTTAGGAACAATATTTTCATTTCTCTACATAATTTCCATCCCTCTCAACTGCCTTATGCCATATTGGAACCAGCGCCTGTATACCCACACAGTAAACTTCTGGACCAACCTGTTGGAGCCATGTTTGGCAGCATGCGCAAGGGAGACATCACCTTCAAACATTGTTCCACAAAGAGAGTCTTTCAGTTTCCCAAAGAGATGATAGTCACATGGAGCCAAGTCAGGACTGTAAGGTGGGTGTTTCAGTGTTGTCCATCCAAGTTTTGTGATCGCTTCCATCGTATTTTGACTGACATGTGGCCATGCATTGTCGTGCAACAGCAAAACATCCTGCTTTTGCTGATGTGGTTGAACACGACTTAGTCGAGCTTAAAGTTTCTGCAGTGTCGTCACATATGCATCAGAATTTATGGTGGTTCCACTTGGCATGATGTTCACAAGCAAGAGTCCTTCGGAATTGAAAAACACCGTAGCCATAACTTTTCCAGCAGAAGGTGTGGTTTCGAATTTATTTATTTTTCTTGGGTGAATTTGCATGATGCCACTCCACTGATTGCCTCTTTGTCTCTGGTGAAAAATGATGGAGCCAAGTTTCATCAACTGTCACAATTCTTCCAAGAAATTCATCTCCACCATTCTCGTACTGTTCCAAAAGTTCGCAGCACACAATTTTTCTTGCTTCTTTGTGAGCCACTGTCAACATCCTGGGAACCCACCTGGCATGAACCTTGTTTAACGCCAACACTTTCAGTATTCTGCAAACACTTCCTTCCCCTATCCCAAAGTAGCGTGACAGTTCGTTCACCGTGATGCGTCTGTCAGCAGTCACCAATTCATTAACTCTGTGCACATTGTCTGGAGTATGTGCATATTGAGGTCTGCCACTGCAAGGACAATCCTCAATATTGCCATGCCCGCTTTCATCAAGTAACCTGCTTGCTCACGGACTAACTGTACTGCGATCAACAGCAACATTTCCATACACCTTTTTCAACCTTTTGTGGATGTTTCCCAGTGTCTTGTTTTCACAGCATAGGAATTCTATGACAGCACGTTGCTTCTGACAAACGTCAAGTGTAGCAGCCATCTTGAAGACATGCTGTGACAGCGCCACTCACGGGAACAGGTTGAACGAAGTTTGAAAACAAGCAGGAAGGATTATCTACACACTGTAAAACTTTCACACATGCAGAATGAAAACTGTATTTTTACAAAAATAGTATGCATTTATTTTGGAGTGACCCTTGTATAAACAGTGCATGTTCTTATCAGCATAACTGTGAAGACTAAATCATTTAATTAAAAATGTTTTTGAGCTTAAATGGCTATTTGTTTGGCTGCCTCATGAACAATTTGCATATAAATTAAGGTGTGACAAAGTGAGTTTCAGGAGTTCAACAGTTTTGATTGGGTGCAGTGAATACAGCCTCTAAAGTAATATAATTTGCTCTCAAGAAATAAGTGCAGGTGGTACGTCAGTAAGAAATAAAATGTCAGAGGTTTTATGGACAAATTTTTCTGTAAAGATAAAATGCATTACAGTTAGTAACACAAATTAATTATGCAAGAGGCTATTTATCTATGGATCAAGCTCATTGTTGTCCCATTTTTGGGACTGATATGAGGTGAACTTTAATGAAAAATTTCAAAAATTTATAACTGCCATGAAAGTCATTCAGTACTATATTTGATAGGGACTACAATAACAAAAAATGAACTGGTGTAACTACATATTAATGCAGTGTGATTTCCCTTTAAATGTTGTCATTGGACTCCCATCTCTGTCTCTTTGCAATTGTACCATGCTGCTCATGCCCCAAGCTAATGATTACACCGAGTGAGGTGGCGCAGTGGTTAGCACACTGGACTCGCATTCGGGAGGACGACGGTTCAATCCCATCTCCAGCCATCCTGATTTAGGTTTTCCGTGATTTCCCTAAATCGTTTCAGGCAAATGCCGGGATGGTTCCTTTCAAAGGGCACGGCCGATTTCCTTCCCCATCCTTCCCTAACCCGAGCTTGCGCTCCGTCTCTAATGACCTTGTTGTCGACGGGACGTTAAACAACACTAACCTAACCTAACCTAATGATTACACCCAGCAGTGAAAGTAAAAGTTTTATCCACTGCACATCCTGCAATATTTTGTAATTGTAGGAGGAGTTCACAGTAATTTGGATGATATATATTGCAACCCTATCACTGTGGGTCCTTGCATGATGAACTACCATTTTTTATGACATACATGGTGTTCCAGGGATGAAAGGTCAAATGTTTAAATGGTGCTAACTCAGAAGGGAGAAAATGACATCTGCTTGTGAGAGTGTTTGGACAAGAGTGAGAGTCAAAGATGGATATTAAATTGCAATTAAGTCCTTCTATCAACCACCATAGTCAGCCCCAGATGTAACCAAAAACTTTAACAAAAACATCTAAAATGTATGTATGTTTCCCAATCACAGTGCCATCATTGTAGGAGACATTAATCATTCAACAGTTGATTGGAAAAAGTACAGTTTTGTAAATGGTGGGTGTAACAAGATATCCATCAAAACAATACTGAATGCCTACTCTGAAAATTGTCAACTTACTTTAGATGTTAAGAAAGATAAAAATGCTAACCTTTGCATCACTTTGAAATGTTTTCAGATTCTGACTAATCAGATTGTATGCCATTATACATAAATTCATTAACTACAAATAGTCTGGGTTTACTATTAATATTGCTTACCAGGTCATTTATAATACAATATGAACTTCATTGGACCCTGCCTGAAAGTACTTCTAAGTTTGTTAGTGACTCTCCAAACTGTCATAAGCTGCTCTACCAGCTACATATCTATCAAGTACTTGGTTACCTTGCCTTCTACATTTGTGCAAAAATTTCTTTACATGCTCCTGTCCAGATGATACCAATTCCTCCTTGAGTTATGACACCACTGCCTCATATCTAGTTTAATGAACACGTAAACCTTTATACTTGTTTTAGTTTAAATTTTTATATAAATTAGCAGGGAGAATGATGTCAAATCAGTCTTCAGACTGATGACAAGAACAACAACACCAGGAGGGAATGTTACCTGTGCTGCTTTCTGGTAGATCAACCTTTGGTACACAATGGAGTGAAATACATAGCTATGAAACACTTAGCACACAGTGGAGTGAAATATAGTTCTGAAACTCTTTGATAACACTTATGTAAAAATAAAAAGACTGACTGACACCAAAGGTGTTTTCCAATGCAGGCTTAAGTTTTTTCTTCTTAACAACTCACAAACAGAAATGGTAATAAGTTAAAGATGCTCAGTTGACCAACTTGTAGCCATATAAACGTGTTACATGGAACATAACTAACTACTATCAAACTTTGCCCTGAAAGTCCTGCTTTATCGTGAATTAAGGCACTGCATTAGTTTCATGTGATTCTCATATGAAATGTTGTTCCTCTAATTGACCTTTCTTTAAGTCTTTACATTTAATTCCTTAAACTCTCATTATGATCTTTAGTTTGCATTTAATATTTTTTTTTATTCTCATTCCACATGTTCAAGGCTGAGAAAGATTCTTACATTTTTTATTTTATAGGCCTTGTCAGTTGCATTGCACTTACTCTGGACTGTCCTGTTTAGTTTCTTTTCCAGTTGTTTCTTGAGTGTATTCCGCAAAGGCTTCGTCAATTGCAAGAATTGCAGACCTTTTTTCTGCCTTTTCATACTGGAAAATAATAAAAATGGTTGGTTTATAGTTTCAGGCTGTAATACAGCACATATTTCAGGTGCTTGTATGTATGTATGACACATAACAATGTGTATTACAATACTTCATTGTTAAAATGATTCACAACAGTATTTTTTGTGTGTTACACATTAACATTCAGGCAGAACAAATTTATATTAACATTACTTTTGACAGAGAACATTACATTCCAGAAGACAGTGTCCTACCAAAAACAACAGAGACACATGAAGTTGTTCTTGTCAGCCATTAAATCTCTCTGTGCAATAAAAACTTGCAGGTGGCTGTTCCACTCTGATTCTTGAAATTTGAACTTCTCTCTCCCCCCCCCCCCCCCCCCCTCTACCTCTAGACAAACTTTTCATTTCTGCATCTGTCTGCTGTACTTCTCCCTATTTTTCTTCTGTAGCAAATTCCCATTATCTTTTTATCACATACCCTATTTCTTGTTTTGTTCTGTCCTTATTTCAGTTACATCTCACCATGTTTTCCAATGCTCTTACTTACTAACAGAACTATGAAAAATTTCATAAACTTATTGCTTTCATACTTTCCCACTAACCGTGCTCTTGCATTTACTGAAAAATTCATTTTAAAGCCAGCTTAATGGAGTGACAAATGTAACACATTGCATACAATCTCTACTAATATTTATTCATTACATAAAATATTTAAGGAGTTTTCACTCCATCATCTTTAGGTTCAAAGCCACACTGATGAAGTGTAGATGACACTGATTTTTAGTAATCACATACATTCCATTAATATAATAAGATTGCACACCTGAAGATGCTTTAAATACATTGAATAACAAATAAATAAATAGTAACTGCTGTATGGTGTGTAGTTTATTTGTCATCTCATTTTTAACAGTGGTGGGCTTAACCAAATGCACAACATAGATGTTACTGATTTATGTATAATTTCTATGACAGATTTAGCATTGTTCTAAAATATTTCTAACATAAAGGGAGGAAAAATTGGATACCAACTGATTAATTATTTTTCATAATTCTTTTATCCATCAACTATCACATTCATATGTTATTCATTTATTCATTCATTCATCCTTTGATTGTGATACTGGATACACAAATGTACAAATATATTTCCAATTTACTGTTACAGTGTAAATTACATTTTGAGCACTTATATTATTTTGCAATAGACACTTATATACACCAAATGGCTAGCCTGGTTCATGGTCCTCAATTTAATTGTAAGTTGCCTAACTAAAGGCTTCCAGGGGCAACAAAAATTTTATTTTCAATATTTCATATAGTTACTGACCAAATTTAAAAGTTTTAAATAGTGTGGTAATCTACTCATTAAGGGGTATAATCTCATGTTAAAGGTTTACACACTAAGGCAAGTATTACAGTCAGTGTACATGTCTTGAGACAAGGAAACTATTTTGTGCCCACTACCCAGAATATATTCATCCAGATTTGAGAACGAGAGCACTTAGTGACTTCCAACAAACTGTATACATCATTTCAAATCTTTACAAAACTTTTTCTTATTTATGCCCACCACAAAATGATGAAAGAAAAAATCTTATCATTTACAAAATTTTTGCTGCTCACGCAGAAAATCTTTAACATTTTGCATGACATTTTAATTTATTCCTTCTTTACTATTAACTCTATTTGTGACATATTTAGCAAGCAGTGTCCACATTTACCACTCAACAGACATGCAAAATTGCATCACTATACAACATATAGCTCAGGAGACACTGACGTGGGAAAAACTAGCTTTTGCTTTAAAAGGAGTCCAAACTATCTGACACTCATCCAGTATTTCATAATGAGAGCATTTAGCAACTTCCTAGAAACTTTAAACATAATTTGAAACTTTTTCTAATCTTTTTATTCCTTACACACTTAACATCAAATATTTAAGTAATCAGCTGTTTTATACATAGGGGTTTGATCCTTTAAGGAATTGTGGGTTTACTGGTTGTTGTTGTCGCCTTCAGTCCTGAGACTGGTTTGATGCAGCTTTCCATGCTACTCTATCCTGTGTAAGCTTCTTCATCTCCCAGTACCTACTGCAACCTACATCCTTCTGAATCTGCTTAGTGTATTCATCTCTTGGTCTCCCTCTACGATTTTTACCCTCCACGCTGCCCTCCAATACTAAATTGGTCATCCCTTGATGCCTCACAACATGTCCTACCAACTGATCCCTTCTTCTAGTCAAGTTGTGCCACAAGCACCTCTTCTCCCCAATTCTATTCAATACCTCCTCATTAATTATGTGATCTACCCATCTAATCTTCAGCATTCTTCTGTAGCACCACATTTCGAAAGTTTCTATTCTCTTCCTGTCCAAACTATTTATCGTCCACGTTTCACTTCCATACATGGCTACACTCCATATAAATACTTTCAGAAACGCCTTCCTGACATTTAAATCTATACTCGATGTTAACAAATTTCTCTTCTTCAGAAATTCTTTCCTTGCCATTGCCAGTCTACATTTTATATCCTCTCTACTTCGACCATCATCAGTTATTTTGCTCCCCAAATAGCAAAACTCCTTTACTACTTTAAGTGTCTCATTTCCTAATCTAATTCCCTCAGCATCACCCGACTTAATTCGACTACATCCTGTTATCCTTGTTATGCTTTAGTTGATGTTCAAATAGCAAAACTCCTTTACTACTTTAAGTGTCTCATTTCCTAATCTAATTCCCTCAGCATCACCCGACTTAATTCGACTACATCCTGTTATCCTTGTTATGCTTTAGTTGATGTTCATCTTATATCCTCCCTTCAAGACACTGTCCATTCTGTTCAGCTGCTCTTGCAGGTCCTTTGCTGTCTCTGACAGAATTACAATGTCACCGGCGAACCTCAAAGTTTTTATTTCTTCTCCATGGCTTTTAATTCCTACTCCAAATTTTTCTTTTGTTTCCTTTACTGCTTGCTCAATATACAGATTGAATAACATCGGGGATAGGCCACAACCCTGTCTCACTCCCTTCCCAACCACTGCTTCCCTTTCATGCCCCTCGACTCTTATAGCTGCTATATGTTTTCTGTGCAAATTGTAAATAGCCTTACTCTCCCTGTATTTTACCCCTGCCACCTTCAGGTTTTGAAAGAGAGTATTCCAGTCAACATAGTCAAATGCTTTCTCTAAGTCTACAAATGCTAAAAACGTAGGTTTGACTTTCCTTAATCTTTCTTCTAAGATAAGTCATAAGGTTCCCATATTTTTTACAAATATAAAACATTGTTTATTGTTATTAATTTATACATTGTTGAAAAGCTTACACTTTTGTCTATTTTTCAACATGGTCTCCATTTTTTTACCCACTTTTGAAGATGGTGCTCCAGCTTTTGTATTCTTAAGTTGAAGAAGTCTCCCACTAACCCGTTGAGGAAGTGTGTGACCTCTGCTTGGACTTCATCATCACTCTTGAAGTGTTTGCAACGTAAGTGTTCCTTTAGCTTGGGGAAGAGGTGATAATCACTGAGTGCTAAGTCCAGGCTGTACGGAGGATGGCGCATAACAGTCCACTCAAATTTCTTCAAAAGCTCCTGTGTTTCATGAGCGACGTAGGGTCGAGCATTGTGATGAAGAGGTACAACTCCCTCCTTCAGTCGTCCTGTCTGAAGATTCTGGATTGCTCGCCAGAGGTTTGGCCAATGTTTCACAATATGTGAGTTTATTATCATCTCAGGTTGCATGAAATCAGTCCCAAAATACAGTCACCATAACCTTTCCTACCGACTGCATTTGTCTGAATTTCTTTGGTGGCGATGAACCAAGTGAAGCCACTGACGAGATTGTTGTTTTGTTTTGGAGGTGTAATGAAACACACATGTTTCATGACGTGATGACAGAGTCCAACAACTTCTGCTTGTTGCCTCACATTGTTGAAGAAACTTGCGAGGACAGTCAAGGCCTTGCTCCTTGTGTCTGTCAGTCAGCATCTGAGGGACCTAGCAAGCACACACCTTGTGATAACCCAACATTTCTGTTAAAGTTCTTTAAATTGTGCCATGGGAAGCTTCAGGAATGTGTTCAACAAGTTCACGGACAGTGACCCTTCGATCTTTGAGGAGCTCACTGTTGATCTCCTGGACAATTGCATCCAAAACTGGCAGTCTTCGACTCAGTCCTTCATTGTGAACTTCCATGTGACCCTCAGCAAAAGCCCTACACCATTTGCGGGCATGCTGAATGGACATGCACTCTTCACCATAAACCTCAGTCAGTCACTGATGAATCTCCATGGGCGGTAACTTCCTTGTGTGGAGAAACTAGATTACTGCTCGAACCTCACATTTGGTTGGAGTGGGGATCAACATTTCCACCTCTGATGGCTGCCAAGCCACCACTGAGTGATGCAGCAAATCACAGACAGGCGGGCTCAAGAGTGGGGGAACCACTGTGCATGGCACTGTTGTCGGATTTAGCTTAGGACCTTCTGTCAAGGCTGTAGCTCATTGGGAACCTTACTTTTGGTACAACCCTCGTATATGCGCACAGTTTCATTTTCTGCTGTAATGCCTGAATGTTAATGAAACTTAAGAAACTTGTGCACTTGTCATTGACATCATATATGTAGCATATTTCTCAAGATATTGCCTTAACATTAAAATGTCTTTCAACTTATTTTGGACTAGTCTCAAAATATTCCTTAACACTGTACAAACATGCTGTTTTCAAGTACTCTCTTAGTTTTGTTTGGATGATTGGTAGTGTTTTATATTTTTATTTTGAGCAGTACAGCATGAAAGAGATAGTCAGGAATGTGGAAAAGGTCAAGAAAAAGAAACAGCTCCTATAAAACAATTCTGTATGTTACAATAAGTGTTAATTATTAGTCCTAATAGTTTAGCATTTTCCAGAACCAAAATCACTGTCATAATGTTCAACTAAAAAGCAGCAATTTCAAATTCCGGAGGAATATATTACTGTCTCAGAACTGAGAAGGTAGGGTGATGAGATGTGGCTTCACACAGCTTGCAGTTGGCAGGCTGTGAAATGTTTTATGTGATGATGTCACAATGCACTGTTAATGGTTATCCATCTGTTGGTTTCTGCCACTGAACTCAGAAGCCTATTTCACATTATTCCAGAGGAACTGGCTATATATGGTGCTCACTTTTGCCTTCCCTGCTCTTTTCATTTATGTAATCATCGAAAGCACAAACATATTTCACTGCAAAATGTCTCACTGCAGTCATCCACATGGTATAATTGTACATCTGTTGCATCATAACATGATGGAGGTACATGATGGGAAACCACTTTTACCAGGCCAAGCCAAAATATCAAAAGGTTTTTTCCTTTCACTCAGTGACTGAGAATATATATTTATTAGACAATAATTGCTTGTGTGACCTTTACATGTGATTTCTACCATTACCACAAATTCTCCTGAGAAAGCTTCTATTTTGCAGTAGCATAGCTGCGTATCTAGTACACATCTACATCTTTATGTCATGAGACACCCTGTGGTAAGAGGGTGAAGGTAAAAGCTATACCAGAATTATTTTCTTCATTTCTGACTCCATTCATAGATGATGTACACCAAGAAAATTTGTCACTACCTGTCCATATTAGTATAAACCCAAAGTTCTCTAATTTTTTCCTGATAATCATTATGAAAGGTATAAGTTGATTTATATATTTTTTGAGTCATATAGTTTGGTGGGCTTTCAGAATTTTTAGAGTAAGGTGCTCTGTGATGCACAGCATATTTCTTATAGTGCCTCCCATTGGAGTTTGATGAACATTTAAGTGATGCTCTTCTGCTGACAAAACAAATCCTTGATGAAGCTTAGAGCTCTTCTTTAAATACTCTCTGTGTATTCTTTTACATTAGCTTGGTAATTAAGACTGAGTCATTTTGCCTGTTAACATACAACTTACTATAGTTTTTATTTGTGTTCATCTACATCTACCTCTACATGACAACTCTGCAATTCATGCATAAGTGCCTGACAAAGGGTTCATCGAACCACCTTCAGACTATTTCTCTCCTGTTCCTCTCTTTGACAGCATGTGGGGAAAGTCAACACTTAAATCTTTCCATACAAGGATTTATCTAATTTCATTATGATGATCATTTCTCCCTATGCAGAGTGATGTCAATAAAATACATCTGCACTCAGAGGAAAAAGTTGTGGATTGAAATTTTGTGAAAAATCTCTCACCTTAGCAAAAAAATGCCTTTGTTTTAACAATTGACACACCAACCTGCTTATCAAATCCATGACAGTCTCTCTCCTATTTCAAGATAATATAAAATGAGTTGCCTTCTTTTTTTTTTTTTTTTTTTTTTTTCAACGTCCTCTATCAGACCTATCTGATAAGACTCCAGTATCACACAGTAATACTCCATCAGAGAGGAGACAAGTGTACTGTAAGCAGTCTCTTGAGTAGACCTGCTGCATCTTCTCAGTGTTCTGCCTAAAAAATGCAGTCTTGGGTGTCTTCATGACTACATTAACTATCTGATTGTTCCAGTTTAAGTTTTTTAAGTGTAATTCCTATGTATTCAGTTGAATTGATAACCTTTATATTTGTGTGATTTATTGTCTAAGACCAAGAAAGCTATGAGATGATGAACTGCAAATGGATCTTTAGCAATTCCGTGTCCATGAGAACTGGATCCAAAGTGCACAAGATCGCTATCTGTGGAGGAACAAAGCAAGGTTGGCATGTGATCTTCATGGTCTGTGATCACTGGTATGTCACATTAAGTAATGTTATTGTGTAACTAAAATTTAATAGATTGCTTTTATTAGTCATGCATTTTGATGATCAGCTGATTGGATCAAACACTGATCACCTTCAATTCTTTCTGCACTTAGCAACAGTTTATGATGACATGACATCTCTGTATATGACTGTGTTGTAAGCAAACTTGTGGAACTGGTGTTGTTACAGATATTTCAAAATTTCAACTCCTAATGTAAAATTTTACTAACAGTGCACCCTTTCATTTGTCTCACATTAGCTAATTTTTTTCCAATTGTTTATCAACAATTCATTACTTGCAGTTTTTGGGATTTTATTATCAACAGCTTTTCCCCTGTTGTTTCTTTATCATTTCCCCCACTTTGTACATCTATTGAGAAATTTTTTGGAACATTTCCTTGACTTTAGCATCATGTTCATCTTACACTTTGTCATTACTGTGTCCAGTCCATCTCTTCTTACTGGGAAACAATTTAAACATAAATGAGTTGAGACTCAATTACATTATTTAACTTACATGTCTATTAGCCTTTGCTCCATAAATTCTGTCTTAGTGGCTGGAAATAAATATTCCTAATCTAATATAGCTTATTTTGTACTTTGCCTTTACATTAAAAATGTAAGTATATAGATGCTAGTATTTCAGATAGAAGAGTAGCATGTACTTACCAAATGGTAAAGTGTCAACAATTGGTGACCAGCTAACAATCACAATTACACTGTCCAGTCACACTCATGTGACCACCTTTCAAAAGTCTCAGTAACCAACTTTTGCAGCATGGTCTGGTGCAAGACAGGCAGGAAGAGAGTCAGTGAGGTTCCAGAAGGTACTGACAGGGACGTGCAGCAATATCAACTCCAGTCCCATGGCCAGCTATGCTAGGTTTCTCAGTTGAGAATCCATGATGTGAACAGACCAATCAAGGTGGTCCCACAGCTTCTTGATTGAGTTAAAGTCTGGAGAGTTTAGTGGCCAGGGCAGAATAGTAAAGTCATCCTGATGCACTCTAAACCATGCATGAGCACTGTGAGCTGTGTGACATGTTGTAATGTCCTGCTGATAGATACCACTGAGTCAAGGAAAAATCAATGTAGGGATGGACATGGGGCTCAAGCATAGATGCATACCATACTTGTGTTGATCCACTGTGCCTTCCAGGATGAGATCACTCAGGATATGCCACAAGAACATTCCCCAGACCATAATGTTCCTTAGTCATGGCTTGACCCTCCCAATAATTGTTAGAAAGTCTTTGCTTTCAGATGTTCTGCCAATATAAAATGGCTACCTCCCTCCACTCAGTGGACATCCAGTTCTGGTACTGGTGTGCAGACTCCAGCCTTAGCCAAGTATGAACAACAGTCAGCATGAGTGCATGAACTATGTGTCTGCTGCAGGGGACCATATGCTGCAATGGTCATTGAGGAGATACTGCTGGTAGTCTGTTGGTTCAGCTGGGCAGTCAGTTGCTCAACAACTACATGTCTATTCGCCTGTACATATCTCCATAGTCATCACTCATCCCTGTCATCTATGGCCCAGTTGCCTCAGCACCAGCTTTGGATAGCACCACTTTGCCATGCACAGTATACCTTATCCATGGTAGCAGGTGAATGGTCAATAAACTTAGACATTTCAGAAATGTTTACACCTTTGACCTGAAAGCCAATGATCAAGCACTATTAATGTCAGACAAGTCACTCCATTTCTACATTATGACAACAAGTGCACTGTTTTCCGCATCTCCCCGAAACGTTTTATATACCCTTTACTGTTAGTGCTGCCACCTGCCATCTGTGAGTGGTGCAACTGATGTCGATCAGGGATGATGGTCACATTAATGTGACTGGACCACATACTATACACCAGAAAAAAGGTAAAGATAGAAAATCAGGTAACATGCTGATGGTGAAGGAAACTAAAATACTTCCAGATTAAAAAAAAGAATGAGAGAGAAAGAAAGAATAAAAATTATGGGAGATACTTAGACACTAGAAAATTAATAATGACCTGCTGACAATCCACATACTGAGCCTGAATGCTGTTGTTGGACATCCTTATCTTATTCAGCAGATCATCTTCTCTCATATTACACCCTCTGTATACTGATACTGGCTTTATAATCTGGTTTTCAAAATTCATATTATTTCATTCACACTATTCTTTACCCTCTGAATTCTCTTCCACAACCTCATTCTTTTCTCTTCTGCTTCACACAATTTGCATTCTCTCTGCCTGTGCCTGCACACTGTTTTGATGTTTCCCTTTATTTTAATTTTTTATACATTGGCTCATCCCTTCAAAAAACATATTCTCCCTATTTTTACCTTTTATTCATCTCCTTTTAAATCTCATTTCTCTTCTCTACTGATCACTGGCATGTTGTATTCAGTATTCTGGTATTTTAATTTATTTGCATTTGCATTAGTTTTCTTATTTTTAATGAACTGAAAGGCACTTTATGAAATGGTGTGATGAAGATGTAAACATTATAATTGCTGGATTCATTTGTGAGTTACTGATTGAAAATTATGATAACGGTTAAGATTATGAAAAATATGATGTTGATGATGAGGTGTATCACATGGTGTTCAGATACTATTCATACAATTGTGTACCTGTTTTCTCCACAAATGTGTTTAGCTAAATGTGCTGTCTCTGTTTCACATAAAATTCAAATCAAGAAGAATTTCAACATATAATTGATATAAAATGTGTATAAAATGTGCATTTGTTAAGTATCATAAATATGTTTTTTTGTTTCATTCTCTGCAAAATACATATTTTGTGTTAGACTTACAGCCTTCAGCTCTGCTAGTACTGCCTTGGCAATTGGTGTGACCATGGCTGTAGCTGCTGTGTTAGATATCCACATAGATACAAACATTGTAGTACCCATCAATCCAAATAACAACCTAAAACACCAGAAAAAATCAAGGTTAACGCTGCTTAAGTGATAGAAATTATGTAACTCTCAAAGAAACAGGTATCTGTAAATGAAGAACATACACACACAAAACATGTACGAAAACCAAAATCAGATCACAAGGGAATTATCCAATTGTGATGGAAATCAGTAGATGTGAGGTTCATGTACAAACAAACAATCACAAATTAGCAACTCAATAAACATTGGTCCACCTATGGTCCTTACGCAAGCAGTTATTAGATTTGGCATTGATTGATAGAGTTGCTGGATGTCCTCCTGAAATATATTGTGCCAAATCCTGTCCAATTGGCATGTTAAATCATCAAAATCCTGAAATGTTGGAGGGCCCTGCTCCAAATGTTCTCATTTTGGGACAGATCCAGCAACCTTTCTGGCCACAGTAAGGTTTTGCAAGCTTAAGGACAAGCAGTAGAAACCCTTGCAGTATGCAGTCAGGCTGAAATGTAAGCCCAGGATGGCTTGCCATCAAGGACAATAAAGCAGGGCATAGAATATCATCAATGTAGCACAGTGATATAAGGGAACCATGGATGACAACCAAAGGGGTCCTGCATGAAATGAAATGACACGCTAGACTATCACTCCCAGTTGTCAGGACATATGGCGGCCATCAGTCAGGTTGGTATCCCACTGCTGACAGGGTGTGTCTCCAGACACATCTTTGGCCTGAAACCTCACTGCCTATAGTAGAATTGTCTTCAGTGAGGAGTCTCACTTTGAACTAAGTCCAAGTGACCAGTGAAGATCTGACTAGAGATGCCTCAGACAGTGGTGGGATACTAGCCTGATTGTCACCCACCATACAGCCTGACAACCTAGTGATGCTCTGAGGTGCCCTTCATGGTAAGCCATACTGGGCTTACATTTCAGCAAGATAATGCCCAACCACATGTGACAAGAGTTTCTAATGCCTGTCTTTGTGCTTGCAATACCCTACCTTGGCCAGCAAGGTCAATGGGTCTCTCCCCAGTTGGGAATGTTTAGATCATTGTGGGCAGGGCCCTCCAACCAGCTCAGGATTTTGAGGATCTAACATGCCAATGGTACATAATTTGGTACAATATCCATCAGGAGGACATCTCCAACAATGCCATCAATCGATGCCAAACCAAGTAACTGCTTGCATAAGGGCCAGAGGCAGACCAGTGCATTATTCACCTGATCATTTTGTGAAACTCTTTCTCTTGAATAAATCATCCATTTTTTTTTTTTTACCTTTTATGTACACTCATCCTCTGATCTTCCAAATAACATAGAGTAATATCTTTTAAACTGCAGAAAGTATAGGCTCGTTAATAAATATAATATATTACCAGTAGACTGCTAAGAGTATACATTATAAAGGTCCTAAAATGGAAATATCACATTACAAGTTTTCTAGCAATTTTTCCAAGGAAAAATCATTAACAGAAATCTGTAAGCTGTATATTTCATTTCCTCTATTCATAAAATGAGGGACAGTCAAATGAAAACCTTAAAAGTATAATAAAAAATCGACATTTCACACCACTGTTTTGTAAGTTGACACTACTGTTACCAATCGATGATGTTAGGACCGCACTACAGGTGGCAGCATATTACAGACAAGCAAACACAGCCATAATACTAGTTCATAATGTCTGCTCCACTTATGAAATGCATCAAGGAAAAACAGCTTTCCATTATATGTTTTCTGAGCAGTGAAGGTACGATACCTACTGAAATCCATAGGCAAATGAATTGCCAGTATGATGATGCATGTCTATCACAGCAGCAAACATATGAGGGAAGTAGAAAGTTCAGAAACGGTATCACTCATGTGACACACTCAGTGCCTTGTCAGGCACCCTATGTTGTGGCATCAGAGTCTGCTGCAGCAGTTGAAGCCATTGTGGTGAAAAATTGTCATGTGATAGTGGATGAAGCAGCCCAAATCTGAATATTAGTCATGGTTCTGTGATTCACATCATTCATAAAGTGCTTGATATTTACAAAGAGTCTGCAATACGGGCACCATGGCATATCACTCTGGACCTGAAAGAATGATGCATTAACATCCGTGAAGAACTTTTGCAGAATTTTGAACCAGTATGTGATGGCTTCTTTGTGAGAATTGTTACAGGATACAAAACCTGGGTACATTACCACCAACACAAAACAAAGAGAGCAAACAAAGGGATTGCTCCATTTCTCATCCCCAAAACCCAAAAAGTTCTGGGCTGTCATCTTCAAGAAAGGTTTTGATGTCTCTCTTTTGGGATGAATGAGGCATTGCCTTGGAATACAACTCAACTAGGGGAAACACCATCACCAGTACGTAATATTCCAAATGTTAAAAAATCAGCTTTGGCATGCAATAAGATCAAAGTGACATGGACTTCTGACTGCAGCAACATAACAATGCTCAGCCTCAAACTGTCTGTGCAACACTTATTATCATTCATGACCTGCACTGCCATATTCAGCAGACCTCACACCAGATGATTACCCCATGTCTGGACAACTCAGAGGTGGTGGGAGAAAAGAAATTTCTTCTGATGAAGAGGTACAGCAGGTGGTGCATGAGTGGCCGCACTTTTTTTTTCACCAGAGGAACCCACACACTTCCTAAATGCTGGAGGAAATATGTTGAATGACGGAGAACCTAAGTCAAAAAATGATACACTCTTGTTCCACTTTTGTTCAATAAAAAGAATTAAGGTTTTCATTTGACTCCCTCTCACATAAGAATTGTTCTTTTAATTCACACAAAATTTTAGTTCTAAATTGCTCAGTTGGTATCATCTGAATATCCATTAAATAATTTTTGTGAGGTGACCTCGCTTGAGGATGATGGGTATGAAACTCATCAAAACGTTACGACAAGATGATGCCACCACTTGGCTGATCACCTGAGAAGAGTTCATCGATGACTTATCTTTGTGTGAATGAAACAGTTGAATATACGTATTTTGGCTGAATACAGTTAGAACTTCTCATCTAGAAGGAACTGTTTCACATTGATTAATTTTTGCTTGAGGTAACGATCCTCACTGATTTCTTTTGCAGTAACAGCCTATTCTTGCAGCCTGCTAAGTGGCCTCACAGCAGCAGGCCATAGCAGACATGGCTGTGTAACACTGTGTAGCATTAGAGCATTGTAGGTAGGTACTCTTCTGATGATATACTTATTAATTTCCTCAACAAATCAGAATCCATGAAAGTCTGGAACATGTGTACTATGTACTGTTGCCCAGAAGTTTATCGGCTGCTGTGCCTGCCGCCCACAGCATTCCAGTACCATTGAGTCTGTATGTCATCCCCTGCACTCTATCTTGAACGTTTTGGCGCTAAAATCAGCAATGAAAAATGTTGAAGGAACTTACCTTCCTGGGCTTGTGCCAATAACAAGTATTGCTCGTAATGCTATCCTTTTATGGAGGTTGCAATGTTCAACTGATATGGCAATAATCAGCCCACCTGTAAAAAAAATGTTATAATTTTTTTAAATTATATTCTTCAATTCAGATGTAGAAAAAAAGCTAATTAATTTTTTTCCTGTAAAGCCATCTTTGAATTTTTATTTAATCATTGTTAGAGTCCCTTACTCATGTTTTACATTATCGTATGAGGACATAGTGTAAATTAGACTACAAACTTAGGATATTTTACAGTATTTTGATTTGCTAACTAGCAGTTTCACATGTTATTGTTAAATTTTTTGTCTGAAAACTAAAGGTACATGAAATACCTCTAACTTTTCTAAGTATAATACAGAGAGCTATATTACCAACCTATGAACATCATATTTGTCTCCTTGAGATACTGTATACAAACATCATCCGTGCTGAGTATTCCAAGCAGAGGGAACAAAACCACTGGAAGCAATGATGTAACTGGCAAAGGAGCTGCCTCTGTTATCCAGAAGAGAGCCATCACAAGCACCACATAACCACATCTTGCTTCCTGAAAAAATAGGAGGGAAAGCTAAATTAAAGGCAACTATTGTAACATATCAGCTCTAAGCCTGCTTTGCTTCAATATCCTCTTATTACATCTAGCACATTAAAGAAGTTGGTCCAAATTCCTGGTCTCCTGCACAGCTGAATACATGCAGCCTTTATTCAGTCTGAATTGCAATTTGGGGTGTTGCTTACATATGTTAAGGAGTGTGCATGAAAATGCACAGAATTTATGGAATTCCTGCTCATTCAGATGCTGGCAAATACACTGTGAACTTACTCACTCGAAGAGCACATATTGGAGATACCAGTGAGAAGCATCTCCCAGAGTCTAGCTATCTTTCAAGAGTTTTGGAGCTGATGCGTATGTCAAGGAATTTTCCCTGTGATATGAAGAAACTTTCAGAGTATTCACTGATAAAATATGCAAGTAGTACAAGAGATCCTGTCAGCAGGCAGTAACACAGGGTGTGTTGTAGTTAGCAGAGTAAGGAGTAGGACAAATTGGAATGCCATTAATAGAGGCAAAAGCTGATCAGTTTGTAGACACTATGTTGATTGACAGAAAGGGATGATGATCAATAATTTTCGGGAGATACTGAGGAATCATAAAACAGAAGTCAATCATGGATTGTTATGGTAAAAGCTCAGTTTTGGCTTTCTGCTAAAAGTATTTATTTTCAGCAGATTTTTATCTTATGACAATGAAAGTAAATATAATATTTCTAGTGCAGTTCTGCGAAAGAGGTCACTGACTGTATTTTCACTTAGGAAGCTTGAATGTTTTTGGCCAAAGATACTGCTGTAGACATTTTTTTAATGTGCAAGTACATTGTATTCTGAACATTTTAACCTAAGGATTAGATTTTGGTTGACTCAATGCCTCCTTTTCAATTATTATCCAAGAAGTACTCTTTGTTCCTAAGATTCCGATAACATCAGAGGAACCAGTTGTTTGGACAAAAGGAGAGTGTGTGTAAGATATGATACACCAGGTATAATTTGGACTATAATCAGATAGTTACAGGACTCATATTTGTTGTCTTGGACTTGAGAGTATTCAAACTATTCTCATGGGTCCAAACAAGGTTGGTTACCACTGTCAAAACAGTGTCACAAGTGTGGGAATTGATCTAGATTCATCACTGGAGTATTTACAATTTGGATTTACCTCATGAATCATCTGGTCTGCTTGAACGGCAGCCATAAGCACTTCTTTGACCATGCAGAGAAAAAGAGACTTACAGTATGTGTTTTACAGTAACAGGTCTCAGTAAGGTTTCATTCCATGCAATTTTTGTGTAATCCCTCAGAGGAATCCGCATTGGATACACTACACCTATGATTAATGATAACTATTAAACTACCGGTATAGAAGGGGTTTATTATATAATACTCAGCGATCTGCAATCAAAGCATAATTGTCATATCGTTTCCTCAACTCTGTCAGTGCCTTCCAAAAACGAACTCCTTTTGCATCTTGAGAAGAAACATCTGAAAGATGCACTACAATTACTCAAT
Source organism: Schistocerca nitens (assembly GCF_023898315.1). Classification (NCBI taxonomy): domain Eukaryota; kingdom Metazoa; phylum Arthropoda; class Insecta; order Orthoptera; family Acrididae; genus Schistocerca; species Schistocerca nitens. Next base: position 179,470,531 of record NC_064622.1, on the reverse strand, counting down.
TAATGCACCTATTCCTAATGGATGCAAATAAAATGTACGTCTGCTGATAATTGTGCAGGCGATGTCTACTGTCAACACTGCATGAAATATTTGCAAGGACAGTGGACCATATGTTAAATTTATGCTAGAGATTTCAAAGCATCTATTTTGTATAGAGGATACGCATAAGGCAGGAAATTTACCGCAACGTAGTCATCCTCCGAATACGCCGGTTATTGTCTCACACAAACACCTTTGCAATCATTGTTGGTGATTATGTCACGCTCCCTGTTGCTAACCATTACGATTTCTAATTTCTGATTACAGAGTTGTAGTTTGCTGGAACCTATTACACTGTATTGTTTCTCTATAATAGTGAAGTTGTTTATTTCCTATTTGGTTCTTTTAAATTGTATTCACTAGTAAACTTTTCTTATCATATGGAAATTAGCAATGTCATGTCTTTACTGCGTTTCCACTATATAGTGAATCATATTACACTGTTGTTATGCTGCAGCATCATTGTTTGTAGAGCATTTTACGTGTGTGACTCATGTAATGTCGAATGGCAATGGCAAACCAGCTACTTTCCCCCACGATTCGATGGTTGGCATTTATTACCAGATTGTTCGAAACGCTACTTGCTGATTTTGAGACTCAAGCTTGCAGCAGAATAAGGGCCTGTTTAATTGCTTGTTTGATCGAATGACCTCTACTTGTCTGCGACGTCTGTTCTCTTGACGCATCCTGCTGTGTGCAAGAGAAAGAACAAAATTCCTCCACTGGGCACATTTACGGTGTTGATATCATAGGATTAGATTAGATTAATACTAGTTCCATGGATCATGAATACGATATTTTGTAATGATGTGGAACGAGTCAAATTTTCCACTACATGACATAATTAAGTTAATTTAACAACATACTTAAGTTAATATAACAACTTTTTCATTTTTTTGTGTTTTTTTATTTTTATTTTTTTACTTTTTTTTGTTTTTAATTTATATCTAAAAATTCCTCTATGGCGTAGAAGGAGTTGTCATTCAGAAATTCTTTTAATTTCTTCTTAAATACTTGTTGGTTATCTGTCAGACTTTTGATACTATTTGGTAAGTGACCAAAGACTTTAGTGCCAGTATAATTCACCCCTTTCTGTGCCAAAGTTAGATTTAATCTTGAATAGTGAAGATCATCCTTTCTCCTAGTATTGTAGTTATGCACACTGCTATTACTTTTGAATTGGGTTTGGTTGTTAATAACAAATTTCATAAGAGAGTATATATACTGAGAAGTTACTGTGAATATCCCTAGTTCCTTAAATAAATGTCTGCAGGATGATCTTGGGTGGACTCCAGCTATTATTCTGATTACACGCTTTTGTGCAATAAATACTTTATTCCTCAGTGATGAATTACCCCAAAATATGATGCCATATGAAAGCAACGAGTGAAAATAGGCGTAGTAAGCTAATTTACTAAGATGTTTATCACCAAAATTTGCAATGACCCTTATTGCATAAGTAGCTGAACTCAAACGTTTCAGCAGATCATCAATGTGTTTCTTCCAATTTAATCTGTCATCAATGGACACACCTAAAAATTTGGAATATTCTACCTTAGCTATATGCTTCTGATTAAGGTCTATATTTCTTAATGGCGTCATACCATTCACTGTACGGAACTGTATGTACTGTGTCTTATCAAAATTCAGTGAGAGTCCGTTTACAAGGAACCACTTAGTAATTTTCTGAAAGACAGTATTGACAATTTCATCAGTTAATTCTTGTTTGTCAGGTGTGATTACTATACTTGTGTCATCAGCAAAGAGAACTAACTTTGCCCCTTCATGAATATAGAATGGCAAGTCATTAATATATATTAATAACAACAAAGGACCCAAGACGGACCCTTGTGGAACCCCATTCTTGACAGTTTCCCAGTTTGAGGAATGTGTTGATCTTTGCATATTATGAGAACTACTTATTTCAACTTTCTGCACTCTTCCAGTTAGGTACGAATTAAACCATTTGTGCACTGTCCCACTCATGCCACAATACCTGAGCTTGTCTAGCAGAATTTCATGATTTACACAATCAAAAGCCTTTGAGAGATCACAAAAAATCCCAATGGATGGTGTTCGGTTATTCAGATCATTCAAAATTTGATTGGTGAAAGCATATATGGCATTTTCTGTTGAAAAACCTTTCTGGAAACCAAACTGACATTTTGTTAGTACTTCATTGTTACAGATATGTGAAGCTACTCTTGAATACATTACTTTCTCAAAAATTTTGGATAAAGCTGTTAGAAGGGAGATTGGACGGTAATTGTTGACATCAGATCTATCCCCCTTTTTATGCAAAGGTATAACAATAGCATATTTCAGTCTATCAGGGAAAATGCCCTGTTCCAGAGAGCTATTACACAGGTGGCTGAAAATTTTACTTATCTGTTGAGAACAAGCTTTTAGTATTAGCTTTCGTTTTCTGACGTTGGTGAATGTAGCGTACGGTACTGAATATTTCATTTATGCACCTATTTACCGTGTTTGACGTGTTTCAGTGAAGTGGATAAACTGGAGTATTGTGCCGTCATAAAATTATTTATTTTAATCGGTTTATTGCCAACAGAAATCCATCAAAAGTCAGTGAAGTTTCAAAAGAAGTCTGCTCCCTCATTTCCAACTTATAAGAAATGAATGACCGAATTCAAAAGTGGAAGTACGGTGCCCCTATTGGAGGTGAGTTACATGTGGGATGTCCCAAAGCTTTAATCACCGATGGAAGCTTGTGAATATGCCGGATATATTTGACGACCACGGTTAAATGTGCATAAATCAGCTGTCATCATAGCTTATCAGAAGGAATATGGGGAATTGGATATGAAGACTGTAATGAGAGACACAAGTCAGTCAGTTGTCTCCAAATACAGGAAGCTAGAGCTAGCCTCTGGGTGATGTCTCGAATACGTTTTAGAGGAAGTCGGAATTTCACAGGAAAATCTCAACAAAACCGGGATACAAGGCAGCCCTGGTAATGATGTGCACTTAATCCTTTTGGGTCCCAACAATATGAAAAAAAATTATTAAAAAGTTTTCCACAAAATTAACATTATCATATTAAACAACAAATACAAGAAGAAATTGGCAAAAAGTAAACAATATCTTTTTAAGGACGTGGTTTCACTTTGAAACCATTGGGAAATACTAGAGGTTTTCAACCACCAATCATTTCACGTTCAAAATGGTTCAAATGGCTCTGAGCACTATGGGACTTAATATTTGAGGTCATCAGTCCCCTAGAATTTAGAACTACTTAAACCTAAGTAACCTGACATCACAGACATGCATGCCTGCCTGTCGATCCTGCGACCGTAGCAGTTGCGCGGTTCCGGACTGAAGTGCCTAGAACCGCTCAGTCACAATGGCAGGCTCATTTCACGTGATATATTTGAAAGCAACTTCGTATTTTTACTAGACACAATCCCACATTTCGAAACACACGTGACCTCGAAATACCTAAAACAAATTATAGTCTTCCATAACAAGCAAGAATGGGCCTATGTAGCTTCATTTCGAAACAACCTTAAAAGCAATAGTACAAACTCAAATTTATGTTACAATAAGTTTAAATATACTTACTTTCACTGTCAGTGATCTCAATATGACCACTTAAAAAAAAAAAAACGCGTGTCATAATCTCCTACAATTACGTAGCACAACTCCGCGCCAACTGTTGCTTTGAACCTGTAATGACGTCACAGAAGTACTTCTGTGTACCACTAAATGTCTGTATCTTGGGATAGCATCGGTAATTTCATGCGAAAGGCACTGGCACTTCAAAACAAAATTAATATAACGGCGGTTTCAGGCTAAAACCACTTGTGTTGAAAGTATTAAGCACTAGCTTCACAGTCCATCTGCCAGTGTTCCGTTTGTCTCACAAAAAAAAAAAAAAAAAAAAAAAAAAAGTTAATCCAGGAGAATGGCCCTGAGAGATTTTTATTAATATAGTGGGCCTATTATTATGTACTACTTATTTTTAATTGTGTTGATGGAAAGATAGGGGAAGGTGGGGGAATTACACGCATGTGGGTAATGCCACGCAGGCTGATTTATGCAGTTTGAATGGCGCAAGCCGTTCCCAGTTGGTGCTACACCCTGCCGGCAGGAGTAACGACTACTATGCAGCTTACGCCAGCCATTTTGCAGTGGTATTGTTGGAGCAGTGAAGTATTATTTATTTTCGGCGTGTCTCATGTAATTTTGGTCAGCTGTATTTTGCAAGGTAAGTGCTACTATGGCTCTGAGCACTATGGGACTCAACATCTTAGGTCATTAGTCCCCTAGAACTTAGAACTACTTAAACCTAACTAACCTAAGGACATCACACACACCCATGCCCGAGGCAGGATTCGAACCTGCGACCGTAGCAGTCTCGCGGTTCCGGACTGCAGCGCCAGAACCGCTAGACCACCGCGGCCGGCTAAGTGCTACTATAAGTTGGTTTAATGTAATTCTTGCGTATCCACTGCTAACCCTAAATGAAACCTTTAATTTAATCATAGATTTGTCCCGCTATTTGAATTAGGTGCCGAGTTATGCTTAGGTTAGTCATCGAACGTACCGTGGGGTAATGCCACGCAGCTGTTGAAGTGCGTGGTATTCCCCCTTGCAGATTATATTTTCAGTACTAATGAGGGTTTTTTTTTTTAATTTCAGATAGGTAGATATTATAAAAGAAAAACCCAGAAAGCAAAATGGACGCTAGAGGAACTTTGTAAGGCTCTTGATGCCATCAAATCTGGAAGAAAAATAAGGGAAGTATTAAGAGCTTTCGGGATTCATGAAGCTACACTGCGAACGAGAATGAAGGTTAAAAATACCGAGCGTCCAAAATTGGAAGAAACCCAACATTTTCGACAGAACAGGAAATTGAGATTAGGGATCATGTTATTACAATGGCCAAGCTGTTCTATGGCATTACATGCATCCAGCTGCGAAAGATTGCATTTGAGTATTCAGAGGCTAACAACATTGCAAACAATTTTGATAAGTCATCTAGGTTAGCTGGAAAGGATTGGCTAGCTCTATTTTTAAAAAGAAACCCAAGTATTAGCATAAGAAAACCAGAAGCAACTAGCATTAACAGAATACAGGCATTTAATGAAGAAGAGGTTAATGCATATTTTAAAAATTTAGAACGTGTCTTTGAAAAATATAAATTTAAAGAGGGGTGAGTGTTTAACGTCGATGAAACGGGTATAAATACTGTACAAAAGCCCGACAGAATTTTGGCTCCTAAAGGTGTTAAACAAATAGGTGGGGCCACGCCTTGGGAAAGGGGGAAAAACGTGACTGTGATATGTTGTGTGCTGCTGGTACCTACATCCCCCCTATGTTTATCTTCTCCAGGAAGAGGTTGACAAATATCTTAAGTAAAGGTGGACCAGTTGGAGCAATGGATGGTTGTTCCGTCAATGGCTGGTCCAATGAGTCATTATTTTTCGAATGGATCAAACATTATCAGAACAATGTAAAATCAACTATTGATGACCCTGTGCTGCTGATTTTAGATAATCACAGCAGCCACATTTCACTTGATATTTTTGAATTTAGTAAAAAACATTCTATTGTCATGGTAACCATACCTTCACACACTTTTCACAAGCTTCAACCACTAGATGTTACTTCTTTTCCTCTTTGAAATCAGCCTTCAATCGTGAAAGTGACATGTATATGAAGTCACAGGTGTATCAAAAAATTACACCATATGAGTTAGCAGAACTTTTTAATAAGGCATATATTAAGGTCGCTACCATGGACAAGGGGCAGTCAGGGTTTAAGGCATGTGGGATTTGCCCTTTCAATCCAAACAAATTTCAGCATGACGACTTACAACAATGTGAGATCTTCAGAGATATTGTCCTTGAAGATGAAGATGTTCAAATTGCAACAACTGGAAATGAAGTGGTTGCATCTACAAACGAGCCACATATTCCCAAAAGGAGTCAAGAACAGATTCCTGGATCTTCAGCAGAAGATGTTCCACTTCTAGTAGGCCTAGAAGAGGCCACAACAACATCAACTAAAAGTGCATGCGTCAAGCACGTTAGTGTATTTGACATATCTCCTGTTCCAAAACAAAAACAAGTTCTTCCTAAGACGAAACAAGCCAAGGGAAAGCCTAAGGGAAAGTTAGTGATCATTAGAGCAACTCCAGAGAAGAATAAACTGCTAACGGAGTTATCAATAAAGAAACAAAAAGAAGCCATGAAAAAGAAAGCTTAAGGAAACAAGAAAAGAAATCTTAATGATAAAGCAGATAAGTGCAGAAATCTGCAACTTAAAAAAGTCTCAAAGAAGGCTCAAATGGCTCTGAGCACTATGGGACTTAACATCTTAGGTAATCAGTCCCCTAGAACTTAGAACTAATTAAACCTAACTAACCTAAGAACATCACACACATCCATGCCCAAGGCAGGATTCGAACCTGCGACCGTAGCAGTCGCGCGGTTCCCGACTGAGCGCCTAGAACCGCGAGACCACCGCGGCCGGCTCTCAAAGAAGAAACAGACATTACAGAAGAAGAAACACCACCAAGAAAGTGAAAGTAGCAGCGAGGATGACCTAAATCTGGACTTGCAGAACATTTGCAATGACGATGAAATGGATGATATTGATCCATTGGCGATTTCAGAAGATGTCTGTTTAGTTTGTGGAGAGTTTTGGAAAGATGGTGAACTATGGTACCGATGTATTTCTTGTAGCAGATGGAGTCATGAAGAATGTAGTGGCTGGAACACTCAGAAAGGTTACAAGTGCGATCTTTGCTGTGTGAGAAAATGAACTCTTTTCACATCAATAAACATGTAAAAAACGAAAATTATAAGAGATGTTTGTAGAATTACATTCTTTCGTTCTTAAATATACTGTTTACTATTTGTAGTAACTAATAAGCAAATAAAAATAGCAATTATTGTACATTTTTATGGTTTGTTTGTTTTACGTGTTATGACGCAGTACTTTGCGTGTCATTACCCTCAGGGGTGGGATATACCACGCATTTGCACTTTTTTTATTTTAATGTTCAAAATTAAGGTACTGTTTATAACTATTTACAGACGATTGGAATATGTGGAGAAATGTCCATTGTATGGTATGAACTTATTTTCGTAGGTTTTAATGACGTAACGACTGGTTCACATCGATTTTTCCTGTGCGTGTATTTCCCCCACTCTCCCCTATTAATTGTCTTGCATTACTGTTTTGTTAAGGATAACCAAAATTTACTAGCCTTGGTGAAAACTGAACATTTTGTGAAAATAAATGATTGTAATGTACTCTTGTTAAGGTGTTTAAAAAAGTGCCACATATTTCTACAAGAGGTGGCAGTAGATAGAACCAGACGAAAGTTCCTATAATGATGTGTCTGCAAACCAGTACCTGTTGTATCTGTTCTCTCACTCCCATCCATCTGTTATGTAGAAGTATTCACCACAGGCAGTGCTGCATGTGGTTACCATACCCTTAAGCCCTTCTTCACAGTGAATCATGCACGCTCTCAGATCCGCCTGGCTCCATTCTGATTGCGTCTCATGCATTGATCACATATGTTACGGCGCAAAGTCAAGCGCTGGCACGCCAGTCAGGATCGACAGAGAAAAGATGGCCGTGAGAAGACGTCAGCCAATCGCACACTGACTGACCCATCTCCAGGACGACAATGCAACAATAGCTGCCCACATGTGAAGAGGACATAAGCACCGCGACTGACTGGTAACGGCTCAGTTCAATAGCAGCTTCAAGATTAGCGACTTCCATAGCACCGTCAACGCTAGTCACTTCACTTGTAATCTCTATGTAGCACAGACTGGGACTATCTATACCAAAGAAGACTGGTCATTTCGTATGTTGCGCTTTGCTTGCGACACATCTGTGTAATTGAAAAAGCTAAGTATTGTAATTTTCTTTTTGTATTAAAACTCATTAATACGATTTATTTGAATGTTTGTCTAGCGAACCGAGTATGTAGGCTTCCTAGACACCACAACATGCACCTGTCACGTCAGCACGTTTTCAATGGGTTTGGCGTACATCAGTGCCTCTAAATGTCCCCATAGCCAGGTCTGATTATCAGGAAGACAACGCTATGTGACCTCCTCGACCAGAATCGTCACCCATACAACCTTGCGGTGAAGTACCTACTGCCGCACGATCCGTAGAAAACGGGTGGCACCCTATCGTGTGTAAACCACAGCCCTTGCCTTTCTGCAAGGATAACGTTCTACAATAGCACTTGTAGTTCATCATGCAGAAATTAGTGATGTGCAGCACCTCGTTCGTAATCAGCTTGGTAAAGAGTGTAGCCCGATAAGTTTGTCACCGACAATTCCTGCTCGTACATTCTTACTGAAGCGATCCTTATGTCTCACCTCCTTCATTGCTCGAGAACTTTCACCTGCCTACACGTGCTAATCTCTTGTGTAATCTCTTGTGAATCCTGCATACAAATGTTTTTTATTCCAGTTACTGTACGGTAACTCGAGCTGCAAAATGACTATGTGGACGATATGGCCTATTTTACATCATATTTTTTAATTCCACATGATGATGCTTTGTTGAGTGTATTTATATGTTTTGATGATGCCATTACAGCTTTAGGGTATGGTGTGGAACAGATCTGAAGATGGTCATTACTGACTGAAACTGGTCATCGTAAAAAAAAAAAAAAAAAAAAGCATTTGACAGTACCTGGATCACTGTTTGTATCCGCGACTACGTGGCAGCTTGTGAATCCTGCATACACCACCGAATACTCTGGATTACTCGTCACAAATAAAACAAGTTTAAAAGTACCTCGACAGGTACTGCTTTCCAGGAATGTAATTATATCAACTTTTCTTCTAGTTTTGACCAAAAGTATCTCCTGTTTGAATTATTAATTTACAAATGTCACAGTCAAGTGGAATGATCTTGTTATTAATAAATAATCAACAATAATTAATTTCAGAGAAAGACCTCAACTAAATCCATCACCACATAACCCGTACCTGGACTGAGACGCAAGACATTGATTTTCAACCTTTCTGAGACCTTTACCTCTGAATGAAAACAGATATTAGCTGGTTCCCCGCTTCCCTCTCATTCATCTTCATCGACATTAGCCCTAACTATATTTTAGAATGAGAAAGAATTTTCTTTGAATACCTGCATTTTTAAAATGACGAAAGGTAAATGATATTTAGTTTTTGTAAGTGCTTTAATAAATCACAAGCTAATGAGACAATTGGTAACCTTATTTCTAACAACCTTTTTTGATAGATTAACGAAACAATTTTCAGAACAATGCGGGTGTTACCTAAAACTCCTCACAAAAGAAAACTAGTTATCCACATCGAGGGTACACGTTTGTTACAAAACATGCGCCCTCCGCACCATGGCCGGCCGCGGTGGTCTAGCGGTTCTAGGCGCGCAGTCCGGAACCGCGCGACTGCTACGGTCGCAGGTTCGAATCCTGCCTCGGGCATGGATGTGTGTGATGTCCTTAGGTTAGTTAGGTTTAAGTAGTTCTAAGTTCTAGGGGACTGATGACCACAGATGTTAAGTCCCATAGTGCTCAGAGCCATTTTTGAACCTCCGCACCATTTCTCTCACTAGCGATACCTGCAACGCATACATCCTGCACCCTCAGTTTATATTAAGCAAATTAAAATGTGTGTAGTTTACTTACGTCTACTCTTTGGAAAGCACTTAAATACTGGACTCTTGAACTGGCAGAAATTGCTGGACATCAGGCAGCCAATGCTTTGTGTTAGACCACTGCTGTCAATTATAATGATAATAATGATAATAGAGTTTAGGCCCTGCAGTAGAGTAGCAGCCATTATATAGTTACTGTTGTTGTATTGTGTTGTCAGTTTGTTTATTGTAGCGAAGTGAGTAATGAAACAATTCCTGATCTATTGCAGTAACTACAACTCGAAGAAGGCGTTTTCATGAGGCATTTATGTAATGCATATAAATCAGTTTTACTGTCATAGGTGCATGGTACAAAGTATGTGCATAGTGGACCAATTATTAGAGGAAGATGGTGTTCATACATTTGTTTCATAATTAGTAACCTCCACAGCATTGTCAAGCGCTAATGCTAGTGACTGAACAAGAAAATTAATTTTTGGTAATTCCATTCGTCAGTATTACAGTCTTAAGAAACAGTGATAATAGCAATGATCTTTTAAAATAAATTTGTTTCCTGGCTGACATACTATTGAACACTTTGGTTTTTAATCCCCAGTAAATTACGTTTTACCCGTCAAGAAGCAATTACCCCCAACTTGTGAATCACTGATTTACAGAAACTGACACTTCAAATTCACGTGTGAGAAAACTTTGTGCAAGAGAAGTGCCACCTCTGTAGAATGCTGACCAGCAGCAAATACGAAAATTGAATTTCTCAGAAACGTTCTGATCGTTTTAAAAAGAGACCATATTTTCAAGCCAGAAATGAACAGCAACAAAGTATGGAGTGGAACCTACACCCAACGACATGAAATCGGCACGTCTACTAGAAAGTAGTACAGTAAACTTTAGGCCATGGATCAGATTCTTCTGACTGATTAACTTGCAAAACAGCAACTCTTGAGTAACACGCAATTCTTCTGGATCAGCTGGATGAAGAAATCGAGTCAAAAGACATGAATTGTAAAACCGAAAATAAATCATCCGTCATCACGAAAAATGCGCATCAAAATGGGAAGAGTTCATATGGAAAACCAGTTCTAAGCAAAGAAAGGAAGGCAGAAAGGTGGAAGGAGTATATAGAGGGTCTATACAAGGGCAATGAACTTGAGGGCAATATTATGGAAATGGAAGAGGACATAGATGAAGATGAAATGGGAGAGTTCGAATCCTGCCTCGGGCATGGGTGTGTGTGATGTCCTTAGGTTAGTTAGGTTTAAGTAGTTCTAAGTTCTAGGGGACTTATGACCTAAGATGTTGAGTCCCATAGTGCTCAGAGCCATTTGAACCATTTGAAATGGGAGATACGATATTGCGTGAAGAGTTTGATAGAGCACTAAAAGATCTAAGTCGAAACAAGGCCCTGGGAGTAGACAACATTCCATCAGAAGTACTGATAGCCTTGGGAGAGCCAGGCGGGACAACTCTTCCATCCGGTGAGCAAGATGTATGAGACAGGCAAAATATCCTCAGACTTCAAGAATATAATAAATAATTCCAATCCCAAAGAGATCAGGTGTTGACAGGTGTGAAAATTACCGAACTATCAGTTTAATAAGTCACGACTGCAAAATACTAACACGAATTCTTCACAGACCAATGGAAAAACTAGTACAAGCCGTCCTCCGGAAAGATGAGTTTGCATTCCGTAGAAATGTTGGAGCACGTGAGGCAATACTGACCATACGACTTACCTCAGAAGATAGATTAAGGAAAGGCAAAGCTAAATTTCCAACATTTGTAGACTTAGAGAAAGCTTTTGACAATGTTGAATGGAATACTCTCTCTCAAATTCTGTAGGTGGCAAGGGTCAAATATAAAGCGAAAGGCTATTTACAATTTGTACAGAAACAAGATGACAGTTATGAGTCGAGGGGCAGTGGTTGGGAAGGGAGTGAAACAGGGTTGTAACCTATCACCGATGTTATTCAATCTATACATCGAGCAAGCAGTAAAGGAAACAAAAGAAAAATTTGAAGTAGGAATTAAAATCCATGGAGAAGAAATAAAAACTTTGAGGTTTGCTGATAACATTTTAATTCTTTCAGAGACAGCAGAGGACCTGGAAGAGCAGTTGAACGGAATGGACAGTGTCTTCAAAAGAGGATATAAGATGAACACCAACAAAAGCAAAACGAGGATAATAGAATGAGACACTTAAAGAAGTAGATGAGTTTTGTTATTTGGAGAGCAAAATAACTGATTGTGGTCGAAGTAAAGGGGATATAAAATGTAGACTGGCAATAGCAAGGAAAGTGTTTGTGAAGAAGAGAAATTTGTTAACATCGAGTATAGATTTAAGTGTCAGGAAGTCGTTTCTGAAAGTATTTGTATGGAGTGTAGCCATGTATGGAAGTGAAACGTGGACGATAAATAGTTTGGACAGGAAGAGAATAGAAGCTTTCGAAATGTGGTGCTACAGAAGAATGCTGAAGATTAGATGGATAGATCATATAGCGAATGAGGAGGTATTGAATAGGATTGGGGAGAAGAGAAGTTTGTGCCACAACTTAACTAGAAGAAGGGATCGGTTGGTAGGACACGTTCTGAGGCATCAAGGGATCACCAATTTAGTATTAGAGGACAGCGTGCAAGGTAAAAATCGTAGAGGGAGACCAAGAGATGAATACACCAAGCAGATTTAGAAGGATATAGGTTGCAGTAGACACTTGGAGATGAAGAAGTTTGTTCAGGATAGAGTAGCATGGAGGGCTGCATCAAACCAGTCTCTAACTGAAGATCCCAACAACAACAACAGTGACATGCAGAAGATATGTCAATCGCAAAATACCCCCTGTCCACCTAGATTTCAGCACCTCTTGGTTTGTTATTATGTCTGTTTTACCTCTTCTGTCGGCCGGCCACGGTGGTCTAGCGGTTCTAGGCGCTCAGTCCGGAACCACGCGACTGCTACGGTCGCAGGTTCGAATCCTACCTCGGGCATGGATGTGTGTGACGTCCTTAGGTTAGTTAGGTTTAAGTAGTTCTAAGTTCTAGGGGACTGATGACCACAGATGTTAAGTACCATAGTGCTCAGAGCCATTTGAACCATTTGAACCTCTTCTGTCGCTCTCCGAAACCACATCTCAAAGCTCTCTAAAGATTTTCTTCCCAGCACCTCAGCTTCTGATCGATAGAGCGTAACATATGACTTTTTCTTCTTCCTTCTTCGTATTTCAACTGTTCAGTCTCTCCCGGTTTGTTTGACTACACTCCTACATTTAACATATTCTCAAGATCTTTGTTTTTCCCAAGTCAATGCTCATACCACATTCTCTCCCACTGTCATCTACTCTATCATCTATTGTAGGTCTTTTTCCCTTTTTGGCAACAAGCACTTTTTTCATCAGTCTTCTGACTGGTTCGATTCTACTCACCATGATTCCCTATACTGCGCCTATATCTGCATATTGGAGTTGCACTTACACTAAAAGTTCTCTATTATTTATACTCTGACTCGTGGCAGGTGGTCTAGTGCTAAAGCGTTTGTCTGAAATCCGAAAGTTTGTGGGAACAAATCCCGTTCGGGCTACGGAATATTTCAGTTGCCGTTCAGCCTAGCCTTCACCTCTCGATGATGCGAAGACTCGTCAGGAACGGCACGTCGTTCAGATTCCAGGAAAAATTTTGGTCCCCTTTCCCCGGCAGGGTTAGTTGGGCGGGTGTATGTAGAAAAAGGTAAGTTAATGCTGATGAGTAGAAAAAACGAACTCGTAATATTCGGATACAGCATTAGTAGTGTCCTGATTGACACAGTCATATCGTTTAAATGTCTGGGCGTAACATTGCAAAGCGATACGAAATGGAAAGAACATGTGGGGACTATGGTAGGGAAGGCGAATGGTCGACTTTAGTTTGTTGGGAAATGAAAGGAAAGTGTGGTTCATTTGTAAAGGATATCTCATATCGGACGCTAGTGCGACCTATTTTTGAGTACTGCTCGAGTGTTTGGGATCCGCACTAGATCGGGTTGAAGAAAGACAGTTCAGAGGCTAGATTTTTTACCGGCAGGTTCGAAAAACACTCAAGAATTACGGAGATGTTTCGGGATATCAGATGGTAATCCCTGATAGAGAATCAGGATTTGAAGCTGACTGCAGAACGATTCTACTACCACCAACATATATCGCGCGTAAATGCCAAGGAAAATGGAAATGCCGTGTGGCTAGTGCCTCCCGTCGAGTTGACGCCACTTCGGCGACTTATGTGTCGATGGGGATGAAATGATGATGATAAGGACAACACAATACCCAGTCCCTGGACAGAGAAAGTCTCCGACTCAGCCGGGAATCGAACCCAGGCCATTAGGTATGACATTCCGCCGCGCTGACCACTCAGCTACCAGGGGCGGACAATGCCAAGAAGAAAGGATACGGGAAATTAATATTCGTACGGAGGCATATGGACAATCGTAGTAGATGTTGGTTAGGTCGACGTAAGTTGCCGAAGTGGCGTCCACTTGAAAGACTTGGCACCATACCGCTGAGACTGAAGGAATTACCGGGAAGGGGTTCTCCAAAAAGTAAGTTACACGGTACACATTATTGTGGCAGGCCAAGTAACTTTTATTGTATGCTGCGATATACTTCAAAATGACACAAATACTTTACTTTATTTCATACACTATGTGATCAAAAGTCTCCGGACACTCCCTAAACGTATGTTTTTCATGTTAGGTACATTGTGCTGCCACCTACTGCCAGGTATCCCATATCAGTGACCTCAGTAGTCCATAGACATCGTGAGAGAGCAGAATGGGACGCTCCGCGGAACTCACGGACTTCGAACGTGGTCAGGTGACTGGGTGTCACTTGTGTCACACGTCTGTACGCGAAATTTCCACATTCCTAAACATACCTAGGTCCACTGTTTCCGATGTGATAGTGAAGTGGAAACGTGAAGGGACACATACAGCACAAAAGCGTATACGTCAACATCGTCTGTTGACAGACAGACCGCCGACAGTTGAAGAGGGTCGTAATGCGTAATAGGCAGACATCTATCCAGACCATCAGGCAGGAATTCCAAACTGCATCAGGATCCACTGCAAGTACTATGACAGTTAGGCCGGAGGTGAGAAAACTTACATTTCGTGGTCGAGCTCATAAGCCACACGTCACGCCGGTAAATACCAAACGACGCCTCGCTTGGTGTAAGGAGCATAAAAATTGGACAATTGAACAGTGGAAAAACGTTGTGTGGAGTGACGAATCACGGTACACAGTGTGGCGATCCGATGGTAGAGGGGGGGTATGGCGAATACCCGGGAACGTCTTGTGCCAGGTGTGTGAAGCCAACATTAAAGACACAGTAGGAAAGAGGGGAAAATATGTTGCGCTACCTTTCTTAGGGAGCATATTCCATAAAACAAGCAACCCATTTAAAAACACAAACATTAAAATAAGTTTCCACACAAACAATAAACTCCAGCAGTTAGCTGGCATATACAAACTCATCTGTCCAAGTTGCCCCTCGGACTATATAGGACAAACTGGAAGAAGCATTGAGACACGGTTCAAAGAGCATGTAGATGCCATACGTTTGAACAACATTTCAAAATCCACAATTGCCATGCACACAACTACTAACACTAATGGAATAATGCAGCCTTTCTTCAAAATTTCATTCACCTGCTTTCCAAATTAAGGTAAAAAATAAAAAAAAATTAAAAAGTCCACTTTTGTAACATTTGTAATATTTGTATATGCACATCCATTAGCAATTTGTAAATATCTACCGTCACATACATGTACATAATGAAATATCTCTGAGAGTGGAAGTCTTTGACATTGTTACGGTTGTAATATTGCCATCTTTGTATGCATACCTGCATGTGACGAAACTTCTAAGTGTGTGCGTTAAATGGCTCTGGGCACTATGGGACATAACCTCTGAGGTCATCAGTTCCCTAGAACTTAGAACTACTTAAACCTAACTAACCTAAGGACAGTACACACATCCATGCCCGAGGCAGGATTCGAACTTGCGACCGTAGCGGTCGCGTGGTTCCAGACTGTAACGCCTAGAACCGCTCGGCCACTCCGGCAGGCAGCGGTGCGTTACATTATATATATATATATATATATATATATATATATATATATATATATATATATATATATATATATATATATATATATACACACAAAAGTGCATTATACAATTTTTGATGTTGCAAGATGATAAATAACCTGGACTGGAACGTAATGGCGCGGATTCTTCATTGTAAGTAACCGAATCATCTTCCATTTAATAATAATAATAATAATAATTTGTTTACATCACTATCGAATCCGCCCGGTGGCTTAACGACAAGGGGCGATGTGCTGGCCAGCCTGGATGTGGTTTTTAGTCGGTTTTCCACATCCCTCTAGGTGAATACTGGGCTGGTCCGCACGTCCTGCCTCAGTTACACGACTCGCAGACGTTTGAAACACATTCGCACTATTTCATGATTTACACTCGACGCAGACAACTGGGGTACACTATTTCGGGGTATGGGGTGGCGGCAGGAGGGGCATCCGAACACGCCATAAAATTAACCACATGCCAAATCCGTACTTAACCCTGCCGACCCTGCGTACGATGCGAGATAAAGGCAGTATCAAAAGAAGAATTTGTTTACATCACTTAAAATCGTCGACGCAGACAACTGGGGTACACTATTTCGGGGTATGGGGTGGCGGCAGGAGGGGCATCCGAACATGCCATAAAATTAACCACATGCCAAATCCGTACTTAACCCTGCCGACCCTGCGCACGATGCGAGATAAAGGCAGTATCAAAAGAAGAATTTGTTTACATCACTTAAAATCGTCGTGAGGCACAATTACGACTTGTAATTCGAATACAGCCAAATCATTTTGGTATCTAAGAGTGAACACTCGAAACTTGTGAAATGGCTATTAATTTTTTCCTTGAATAAATGAAGTTCTAGGAGTGGAGTCTTCCCTTAGAGGGTCGAAATCGACAGATGAAGAGGTGATTTCGGAAGTACCCAAAGGAGAGTATTGTTGTTGTTTTCCGTCCTGAGACTGGTTTGATGCAGCTCTCCATGCTACTCTATCCTGTGCAAGCTTCTTCATCTCCCAGTACTTACTGCAACCTACATCCTTCTGAATCTGCTTAGTGTATTCATCTCTTGGTCTCCCTCTACGATTTTTACCCTCCACGCTGCCCTCCAGTACTAAATTGGTGATCCCTTGATGCCTCAGAACATGTCCTACCAACCGATCCCTTCTTCTAGTCAAGTTGTGCCACAAACTTCTCTTCTCCCCAATCCTATTCAACACCTCCTCATTAGTTATGTGATCTACACATCTAATCTTCAGCATTCTTCTGTAACACCACATTTCGAAAGATTCTATTTTCTTCTTGTCTAAACTATTTATCGTCCATGTTTCACTTCCATACATGGCTACACTCCATACAAATACTCTCAGAAACGACTTCCTGACACTTAAATCTATACTCGATGTTAACAAATTTCTCTTCTTCAGAAACGCTTTCCTTCCCATTGCCAGCCTACGTTTTATATCCTCTCTACTTCGACCATCATCAGTTAGTTTTCTCCCCAAATAGCAAAACTCCTTTACTACTTTAAGTGTCTCATTTCCTAATCTAATACCCTCAACATCAGCCGACTTAATTCGACTACATTCCATTATCCTCGTTTTGCTTTTGTTGATGTTCATCTTATTTCCTCCCTTCAAGACACTATCCATTCCGTTCAACTGCTCTTCCAAGTCCTTTGCTGTCTCTGACAGAATTACAATGTCATCAGCGAACCTCAAAGTTTTTATTTCTTCTCCATGGATTTTAATACCTACTCCGAATTTTTCTTTTGTTTCCTTCACTGCTTGCTCAATATACAGATTGAATAACATCGGGGAGAGGCTACAACCCTGTCTCACTCCCTTCCCAACCACTGCTTCCCTTTCATGCCCCTCAACTCTTATAACTGCAAATTGGTTGCTATACGAATTGTAAATAGCCTTTCGCTCCCTGTATTTTACCCCTGCCACCTTCAGAATTTGAAAGAGAGTATTCCATTCAACATTGTCAAAAGCTTTCTCTAAGTCTAGTTCATAGGCGAAGTAATGGTGCTAAGCTGTTCGCTTTGACCCTGTGCCCATAGTCATGTTGTACTAATGGAGAAGATGTCTCAATTATTGACGACGCCTTTGGCACAGTTGTTTTATTAATCTCCATTACATGATGTAATTTCAGATTTTTTACTTCTGATGAAGGTATGTACCGAAACCTTGGTCAAGAAATTTTAATAAATTTTTATCCTGCAACTGTTTTTGGCTGTCATCCTTTATCGTGAAGAATTTCAACAGTTGCTGTTGCAGCCATGTTTAAAATCTTGAAAAATGCTAGTACTGTCATAATAAATAAATAATCTAGTGGATGACGTTGGACGCTCCATGGGATGATGTCAATAGGAAGTTGCAACACCAGGAGACTGTATCGCAGGCTGGGAGATCGGTGATTTGTACGGGAACTGTCAGTTTAACCTGAACGTAAATAAGTTGATGAAGAGATCCATTACTGATCGAATAGTCCACCGGTGTAATAGCGGTTCATATTGTCACCAGGCACAATATTTCGGCGATCAGATGTCGCCCTCGTCAGCTGCGCTGACGGACTGAGCTTCTGAGGAGGCGCGGCCGGCTAATATGCTGTCCCAGTACTTGGAAGTGTGTACCAAGATCCTGGTACGTGTGTACTCCGTTGCGTGATTCTCGGCCAAACAGTGCTCTGCGACCACTGACTTGTTGGGACACATCAACTGAATGTGCCTTTCGTCTTCTCGGCAAAGATCTTCGGCGGCGCACTGTCTGTCCAAAGTATGTCTTCACACATTGATATATAATCTGGGACACGCCGATAAAATTATTTAAAAGCAGTCTTGATCGAGCCAGTATTACCTTCTGACCGGTTTCGGCCTTTTAATTACGGGCCATCATCAGAGGTGGTACTGTAAAAACAAAAGTAACAGTGCTATATTACATAGAGAGGCCAATGTTATAAAAGTATACTCTAAACTGATGTATCATTACCCATCTGGATGACGGTGATGGCGCCTGACCCGCAGTGGAGGTCTCAGTCACTGTATCTGATGCTGATGGCTAAGCAGCCACGGGTTACACAGGGTAGAGAGAGGGCGCTCCAGAGCTTAAGGCTACGCCGTCAGCCAATGGGGAAGGACTTAGATATCATTTGAGTCTTCATTCTTAAATATTTATCGTTGAAATTTAATAAATCAAGAAACGATTTTATATTCATTTATGGTTCATAATCTGTTTTACAGCCAGCCTCATAAAATGCACGACAATCAAGTATAATTCGTTAACTAAGACCCAGAGGGTCGTCTGGATGAAATAATTAGCACTATAAGATTGTTAGTTAGTGCTGTTTATTCGCAATGAAATGGCGTATTAATATGAAAATCATACTTAGTGACTTGTTTGTATTAGTAGTCAGTTATTTAAAGTCTTCAAAAACACTAGAGAGCACTAAATACATCGTTGAATATGTGTGCCATCCCTTGGTGCCTGTAATAATGTATTACGACGCTGTTTCCATAGAGACGTCCAGATTGAAGCGTCTGTCAGTTGTCAAACATGTACTTGACGCTGGAGATCAATATCACTCACCAAAGATAAAAGAGACGTTGTTTACAGAAGTGGCGCTAGTTTAGTCATATTATGCCATTGCGGATAATTTGAAATACATCACTGTTCACAAGAGAAAACGATTTGTTACAAATAATTTAGAAACATTTTAAGCTTAGACGTTATACAAAATTATGGAATACGCCGGACTTCTGCAACCTGAGATCGTCTTTGACGCTTCCCAATAATGCTCGTGTTTTATTGGGCGGGTAAAAAACAGTTTTTACTTCATGTTTCTTCAATATGTGTCCGATTATAGCCGACAGTGCGCCAGTGTACGGTATAAACCCAGTGGCTGGCTCTTCCTCTTTGACTTCTTCCTGCCGGCCGAAGTGGCCGTGCGGTTAAAGGCGCTGCAGTCTGGAACCGCAAGACCACTACGGTCGCAGGTTCGAATCCTGCCTCGGGCATGGATGTTTGTGATGTCCTTAGGTTAGTTAGGTTTAACTAGTTCTAAGTTCTAGGGGACTAATAACCTCAGCAGTTGAGTCCCATAGTGCTCAGAGCCATTTTGACTTCTTCCGTCTCCACAGGTTGTTCTGTTGTGATGGGACGGAGAGCGCACCCATCTTGCCATTCTGGGTACCTGTTCATTCAGATTGCAGTTTTAGGGTGTTCTAGCTCCTGGGGCAGACTGTGTGCTTCTGAAATGTGCGAGCCTTGTGTACTAATGTTTTTAATACCCCATTCCTCTGCGAAGGGTGGTGGCTGTCTGCCTGCAAATACATGTCAGTGTGCGTTTTCTTCCGATACACACCGTGGCCCAGGGTGCATCAGCTCTTCTCTTGACCATGACCTCCAAGAATGGTAACCTTCCTTCTGCTTCGATCTCCATGAAGAATTTGATGCTGGGATTTAAGGAGTTCAAATGTGTGAGGAAGTTAAGGAGTTTGTCCCTTCCATAGGGCCAGATGACGAACGTGTCATCCATATAACAGAAAAAATACTTTGGTTTCCATTTGGATGACACCAGAGCTTCCTCCTCGAAGCACTCCATACACAAATTTGCTGCCATTGCGACTCCTTCAGTTTGTTCATAGTATTCTCCATTAAACAAAAAATACACGGAGGTCAGACATGCCTGAGAACGTCGGTGAGCTTCTTGTCAAATTTATGACCAATAAGCTCTCGTGACCCTGGTAGAGGTACTCTGCTGAATAACCAAACGACGTCAAAACTCACCAGGATATCTGAATCTTTCACCCTGAAGTTGTCGAGGCGGTTTACAAAATCCAGAGAATTGTGGATATTGTAAGCGCATTTACCCTCATAATGACTTAGTATTTCCGTCAGGTATTTTGCCAGCAAATATACAGATGCCCTAATGTTAGCTGGTAATGAGGCGCAACGGCACCCCATCTTTGTGAACTTTAGGGAACCCGTAAAGGTTCTTTAAGTAACATTTCCTTGGCGACCCCTCTGGTACATCAGCGTCCTTGAGAAGAGTTCTAGTCTTGTTCCGTGTCTTCTTTTTGATGTAAGAGCTGATCTTCCAGTAGGAGTCGTCATCTAACACGCTCTCCATCTTCTCAATGTAGTCCTTGTGGGAAAGAGCAACGGTAGTGTTAACTTTTTCAGCAGGTAAGACAACAATCTCAGGGCACTTTCTCAGGTACCGAATAGCCGCACTCTCTTTACTGGTAATGCTAGACTTCGTAGGTTTGGTTCTTGTCAGAGCACGGCAGGTTTCACGACGAACTTCCTCAGCTGCTTCAGGTGGTGGCCGTGCCAAAAGTTGTTCAACTGTTCTGACGATATCCGCGACCGGCGTGATCTTAGGGGTGGGAGCAAAGTTAAGTCCTTCTCCAGAACTGAAACCAAGTCATCACTCAGATCCACGTCAGTCAGATTGATGACCGGTTTGCGCGGGGCCTCCAGCGATGGTTTGTCTGAGAGACGTGAGAATTTTGATATGTGACGTCCTATGGCCTTCCTATTGGCGGAATCGGGTGCTACCCACGCAACACCATCAATCCAATCCGAGGTCAAAGAATTAAAATGACTGGACAGTTGTAAATGTTGCCGATCGGTTCTAGGCGCTACACTCTGGAACCGCGCGACCGCTACGGTCGCAGGTTCGAAGCCTGCCTCGGGCATGGATGTGTGTGATGTCCTTAGGTTATTTAGGTTTAAATAGTTCTAAGTTCTAGGGGACTGATGACCTCAGAAGTTAAGTCCCATAGTGCTCAGAGCCATTTGAACCATTTGTAAATGTTGTCTAAATAGTTCGTGGGAGTTGAGCTGAAGGGTCCGGCGGGTGAAATGCACTTTCCACGTACCAGAACCGCGCACCCTCAGTGGGGCTCAGTTAGTCAGCGCACCTGACGATGGCGAAGTGTCTGATCGCCGAAATATTGTGGTCGTTGAACACTACGAGCCGGCAGTATACCCGTGGACTGTTCGATCAAAAACTAAAGAATCAGATCCATTACTGTTCGTTTATCGCTGGCAACGAAAACTCGTTGGAAACAGTAACCGTAAAATACCTGGAAGTAACTATCCGAAGCGACCTAAAGTGGAATGACCGCACAAAACTAATGCTACAAAAGTAGACGACTGGCTGATATTCACTGAAAAAATCTTAAGCAAATGTAATTCATCCTCGTAAGAAGTGTCTCATAAAATAGTTTTACGACTGATTTTTGAGTATCGCCCATCAGTCTGGATCCTTAGTAGGCTGGATTAATAGTATGGTCAAGAAGGGTCTAACGAAGAGTAGCACATTTCCTCACGGAATCGTTTCGTTTAGTTGGCACGAGAGGCTTATGGAGTTGCTCAAGAAACTACAGTGGTAGACGCTACATGGGAGGCGTTCTGTATTGCCGAGAGTTTTGGTGCTGAAATTCCGAGAGCGTCGTTCCAAGAAGACTCGGGCAACATATCACTTCTCCACGTACGACTCACTGAATGACCAAGATGATAAAATCAGAAAAATTAGAGTTCATGTGGATTTTTGAGGAAAGAAGTTCTCCTCTACTTCTACATCTACATCTACGTGATTACTCTATTGCCGGCCAGAGTGGTCGTGCGGTTCTAGGCGCGACAGTCTGGAGCCGAGCGACCGCTCCGGTCGCAGGTTCGAATCCTGCCTCGGACGTGGATGTGTGTGATGTCCTTAAGTTAGTTAGGTTTAATTAGTTCTAAGTTCTAGGCGACTGATGACCTCAGAAGTTAAGCCGCATAGTGCTCAGAGCCATTTGAACCATTTGAACTCTGCTATTCACAATAAAGTGCCTGGCAGAAGGCTCAATGAACCACCTTCATGCTGTCTCTCTACCGTTCCACTCTCGAACGGCACGCGGGAAAAACGAGCACTTAAATTTTTCCGTGCGAGTCCTGATTTCTCTTATTTTATCGTGATGATCATTTCTCCCTATGTAGGTGGGTACCAACAGAACGTTTTCGCAATCGGAGGAGAAAACTGGTAACTGAAATTTCATGAGAAGATCCCGTCGCAACGAAAAACGCCTTTGTTTTAATGATTGCCACTCCAATTCACGTATCATGTCTGTGACACTATCTCCCCTATTTCGCGATAATACAAAACGAGCTGCCCTTCTTTGTACTTTTTCGATGTCATCCATCAGTCCCACCTGATGCGGATCCCACACCGCACAGCAGTACTCCAGAATAGGGCGGGCAAGCTTAGTATAAGCAGTCTCTTTGGTAGACCTGTTGCACCTTCTAAGTGTTCTGCCAATGAATCACAGTCTTTGGTTTGCTCTACTCACAATACTATCTATGTGATCGTTCCAACTTAGGTTATTTGTAATTGTATTCCCTAAGTATTTAGTTGAATTTACAGCCCTCAGATTTGTGTGACTTACCGCATAATCGAAATTTAGCTGATTTCTTTTAGTACTCATGTAAATAACTTCGCACTTTTCTTATTCAGGGTCAATTGCCACTTTTCGCACCTTACAGATACCTTATCTAAATCATTTTTCAAGTCGTTTTGATCATCTGATGACTTTACAAGACGGTAAATGACAGGATCATCTGCAAACAATCTAAGATGGCTACTCAGATTGTCTCCTATGTCGTTAATATAGATCAGGAACAGTAGAGGGCCTATAACACTTCCTTGGGGAACGCCGGATATTACTTCTGTTTTACTCGATTACTTTCCGTCAATTACAACGAACTGTGACCTTTCTGACAGGAAATCACGAGTCCAGTAGCACAACTGAGGCGATACTCCTTAGGCGCGCAGTTTGGTTAGAAGACGCTTGTGAGGAACGGTGTCGAAAAATTCTGGAAATCTAAAAATATGGAATCAATTTGACATCCCCTGTCGATAGCACTTATTACTTCATGAGTGTAAAGAGCTGCCTGGCTGGCTCTGAGCACTATGGGACTTAACATCTATGGTCATCAGTCTCCTAGAACTTAGAACTACTTAAACCTAACTAACCTAAAGACATCACACAACACCCAGTCATCACGAGGCACAGAAAATCCCTGACCCCGCCGGGAATCGAACCCGGGCGTGGGAAGCGAGAACGCAACCGCACGACCACGAGCTCCTGACTGTAAAGAGCTAGTTGTGTTTCACAAGAACGATATTTTCTGAATCCGTGCTGACTGTATTTCAATAAATCGTTTTCTTCGAGGTACTTCATAATGCTCGAATACAGTATATGTTCTAAAACCCTACTGCAAATCGACGTTAGTGATATAGGCCTGTAATTCAGCTGATTACTCCTACTTTCCTCTTTGGGTATTGGTGTGACTTGAGCAATTTTCCAGTCTTCAGGTACTTATCTTTCTGTGAGCGAGTGGTTGTATATAATTGCTAAATATGGAGCTATTTTATCAGCATACTCTGAGAGGAACCTGACTGGTATACAATCTGGACCAGAGGCCTTGCCTTTATTAAGTGATTTAAGCTTCTTTGTTACACTGAGGATATCTACTTCCATGTTTCTCATTTAGCAGTTGTTCTTGATTGGAATTCAGGATTATTTACTTCGTCTTCTTTGGTGAAGGAGTTTCGGAAAACTGTGTTTAATAACTCTGCATTAGTGGCACTGTCATCAGTGACTTCACCGTTGTTATCGCGCAGTGAAGGTATTGATTGTGTCTTGCCACTGGTGTGCTTTATGTATGACCAGAATCTCTTTGGGTTTTCTGCCAGATTTCCAGACAGAATTTCGTTGTGGAAATGATTAAAAGCATCTCGCATTGAAGTACGCGCCATATTTCGAACTTCTGTAAAACTTTGCCAATCTTGGGGATTTTGCTTTCTTTTAAATTTGGCATGCTTTTTTCGTTGATTCTGTAACAACGATCTGACCCGTTTTGTGTACCATGGGAGATCAGTACCATCACTTATTAATTTATGTGGTATATACCTCTCAATTGCGAATGTATCAGGAAATTGAAAATGTATCGGTACCGGAAGTACCCTTCGCCATACACCATGAGGTGGCTTGAGGGTTATAATTTTAAATGTAGCAAATGTAGTCTGTGGTTGTCTGCTTGCGTCCTCTTTGCTTCGTTCGTAATGAGTATTTTGCTTCCGAGCACTGTGTCGTCCGCGTTTCTCACTTAATGTGTCCTGTCTCCTGTGCGAATGCAATAAAAAAACCGCGGGTGTCCATTGGAGAAGAGGACCCGCCAGGTTTGTGGCTGACCTTGGCCATGACCCCGCGCGCTGCGTGCGCGACAAGTATTAGCGGAGTCGGTGGCGTTGCCGTGTAAGCCGTATGCCCTGACCGCTATCTCAGAGGCCGGTGCCGTGACGTCCAAGGTTCGGCACACACGAGCCACGCTCAATGTCGCTGTACTGTTCTGCCTTGTCGTACGCGTCTTGTACACAGTGAAAGGTGCCGGAGGGTGAAAGGCATTCGAATGCGCACAAGCTGCTCCTGCTCCCCATATTTGATCGAAATTCTTCTTGCCCCGAGGAAGGCCGATGAGCTGCGGCAGAAAAGTCGGTTTTATAGTTTATATATTTTGAGGTACTTTATACAATGACGCGGCACAACACTCAGAAGAATTTTATTCATCGTGACACTGGCTGCGGAAGCCTGCCTAGATACAAAGAGTGCTCAAAAATATGGAAACGCCGCAAAACATGCTTTCTTAAACATAAATGCGGTTGTTAGCCAAGCCTGCAGCTTGCGGTGTTCTATTTTACCGCGAACTACACATGTGTAATGTTCTCTGTCGGAACAATATTCTGTGTAGTTGTGAGTGCATTATGCCGGATCTAAATCTATTCGAACATGAGCTAATTGCTGGTGCTTGTATGGTGAGCTCTTCCGTAACCGCCGGCCGGGGTGGACGAGCGGTTCTAGGCGCTACAGTCTGGACCCGCGCGACCGCTACGGTCGCAGGTTCGAATCCTGCCTCGGGCATGGACGTCTGTGATGTCCTTAGGTTAGTTAGGTTTAAGTAGTTCTAAGTTCTAGCGGACTGATGACCTCAGAAGTTAAGTCCCATAGTGCTCAGAGCCATTTGAACCATTCTTTTCCTTCCGTAACTAAGGTAGCCGAAGTGTTTGGTACTGAAACTTCCTGACAGATTAAAACTGTGTGCCCGACCGAGACTCGAACTCGGGACCTTAGCCTTTCGCGGGCAAGTGCTCTACCATCTGAGCTACCGAATCACGACTCACGCCCGGTTCTCACAGCTTTACTTCTGCCAGTATCTCGTCTCCTACCTTCCAAACTTTACAGAAGCTCTCCTGCAGACCTTGCAGAACTAGGCAGAACATTTAGTAGAGGTAACAAATCTATTTACATGATAACCTACGTAGAAACCATGGATAGAGATCAATAGGCAGATTCGGTATTCCCAGCGTTCCGAAAAGCGTCTGACGTGGTGTCCCACTGTTGACTGTTGATGAAGGTCAGAGCAATCGGATTAGTTTCCTAGATATATGAGAGGCTCGAAAGCTTTGTAAGTAATAGAACCGCCGGCCGGTGTGGCCGTGCGGTTCTAGGCGCTTCAGTCTGGAACCGCGTGACCGCTACGGTCGCAGGTTCGAATTCTGCCTCGGGCATGGATGTGTGTGATGTCCTTAGGTTAGTTAGGTTTAATTAGTTCTAAGTCCTAGGCGACTGATGACCTCAGAAGTTAAGTCGCATAGTGCTCAGAGCCATTTGAACCAGCCAGTAATAGAACCCAGAGTTCATCAGAGACAAAGGTATCCGTCAGGAGTGACCTAGGGAAATGTGCTGGGACCACTCTTATTCTATATGTACATAAATGATCTGACGGACATGGTGAGCAGTAATGTGCTCAGAACCCACACGGATAGACATGAGTGTTCGTTTTTCCCTGCTGCAATTCGAGAGTGGAATAGGAGAGAAATACACTCCTGGAAATTGAAATAAGAACACCGTGAATTCATTGTCCCAGGAAGGGGAAACTTTATTGACACATTCCTGGGGTCAGATACATCACATGATCACACTGACAGAACCACAGGCACATAGACACAGGCAACAGAGCATGCACAATGTCGGCACTAGTACAGTGTATATCCACCTTTCGCAGCAATGCAGGCTGCTATTCTCCCATGGAGACGATCGTAGAGATGCTGGATGTAGTCCTGTGGAACGGCTTGCCATGCCATTTCCACCTGGCGCCTCAGTTGGACCAGCGTTCGTGCTGGACGTGCAGACCGCGTGAGACGACGCTTCATCCAGTCCCAAACATGCTCAATGGGGGACAGATCCGGAGATCTTGCTGGCCAGGGTAGTTGACTTACACCTTCTAGAGCACGTTGGGTGGCACGGGATACATGCGGACGTGCATTGTATGGGTTCGATGACGGTTTGGATGTACCGTGCACTATTCAGTGTCCCCTCGACGATCACCAGTGGTGTACGGCCAGTGTAGGAGATCGCTCCCCACACCATGATGCCGGGTGTTGGCCCTGTGTGCCTCGGTCGTATGCAGTCCTGATTGTGGCGCTCACCTGCACGGCGCCAAACACGCATACGACCATCATTGGCACCAAGGCAGAAGCGACTCTCATCGCTGAAGACGACACGTCTCCATTCGTCCCTCGATTCACGCCTGTCGCGACACCACTGGAGGCGGGCTGCACGATGTTGGGGCGTGAGCGGAAGACGGCCTAACGGTGTGCGGGACCGTAGCCCAGCTTCATGGAGACGGTTGCGAATGGTCCTCGCCGATACCCCAGGAGCAACAGTGTCCCTAATTTGCTGGGAAGTGGCGGTGCGGTCCCCTACGGCACTGCGTAGGATCCTACGGTCTTGGCGTGCATCCGTGCGTCGCTGCGGTCCGGTCCCAGGTCGACGGGCACGTGCACCTTCCGCCGACCACTGGCGACAACATCGATGTACTGTGGAGACCTCACGCCCCACGTGTTGAGCAATTCGGCGGTACGTCCACCCGGCCTCCCGCATGCCCACTATACGCCCTCGCTCAAAGTCCGTCAACTGCGCATACGGTTCACGTCCACGCTGTCGCGGCATGCTACCAGTGTTAAAGACTGCGATGGAGCTCCGTATGCCACGGCAAACTGGCTGACACTGACGGCGGCGGTGCACAAATGCTGCGCAGCTAGCGCCATTCGACGGCCAACACCGCGGTTCCTGGTGTGTCCGCTGTGCCGTGCGTGTGATCATTGCTTGTACAGCCCTCTCGCAGTGTCCGGAGCAAGTATGGTGGGTCTGACACACCGGTGTCAATGTGTTCTTTTTTCCATTTCCAGGAGTGTAGTTTGCAAGTGGTTGATGAATTTTTTGTAAAGCACTTAAGTGTTGCAGGGTAGTGCTGTGGATGTGGACAGGTTGTTACGGTTATCAGCAGAGAACTGGTGTCCTTTGTTCTTCTTGCTTCGCCAGTCTCTATCCGCGATGCTTGCTCTCACGCGTGGGGCGCGGCGCAGTCGATCGCTTCGTTACACGTGAGGCGGCGAGGTGCCACGTGGGTGCACGCTAGCTCCCTGACCTGCAACAAGTCGCCTCGCGGCGAACCGAGGCTGTCTGCGCGGAGCGCGCCCTTGCCTCGCAGCAGACTGGCACACTTTACAGTGCCACCCTGTCCTCGCTAGCGGCGACGGGACGGCGTGTCTGCCCCTGAACCACTCCTCTAGTTGTTCGCAATATTCCGCCCAGCACATGGCCCCGTACGCCCAACACGGCTTCGTAGAATCAAAGTGCTGCATGACGCTCCAAGGAATGGTAACGCAGCTCATTAACCTTGTCATGGCTAATACACTAAAGCACCACAGAAATTGGTATAATCATGCGTATTCAAAATACAGAGATATGTAAACAGGCAGAATACGGCGCTGCTGTTCAAATGGCTCTAAGCACTATGGGACTTAACTTCTGACGTCATCAGTCCCCTATAACTTAGAACTAATTAAACCTAACTAACCTAAGGACATCACACATCCATGGCCGAGGCAGGATTCGAACCTGCGACCGTAGCGGCCGCCCGGTTCCAGACTGAAGCGCCTAGAACCGCTCGGCCACACCGGCCGGCGGCGCTGCTGTTGGCAACGCCTATATACCAGCGTGAGCCAAATTAATACCTTAAACATATTTTAAATATTATTTATTGTGCAGAAGTGGTGCAAAGCTGTATCACTTTTCAACATAATCTCCCCCACGCTCAATGCAAGTCCTCCAGCGCTTACAAAGTGCATAAATTCCTTTAGAAAAAAATTCTTTTGGTAGTCCGCGCAACCACTCATGCAACGCGTGGCGTACCTCTTCATCAGAACGGAACTTCTTTCCTCCCATTGCGTCTCTGAGTGGTCCAGTCATACGGAAATCGCTTGGGACAAGGTCTGGTGAGTATGGTGGATGAGGAAGACACTCAAAATGCAGGTCTGTGATTGTTGCAACTGTTGTACGGGCAGTGTGGGGCCTTGCATTGTCATGTTGTAAGAAGACACCTGCTGACAGCAATCCACGTCGCTTTGATTTGATTGCAGGCCGCATATGATTTTTTAAGTGATCTGTGTATGATGCACTGGTGACAGGGTCCCCTCTAGGCATGTAATGCTCTAAAATGACGCCTTTTTCGTCCCAAAAGAGAGTCAGCATAACCTTCCCTGCTGATGGTGCTGTTCGAAACTTCTTTGCTTTCGGTGATGAGGAATGGTGCTATTCCTTGCTCGCTCTCTTCGTTTGAGGTAGGTGGAAGTGAACCCAGGTTTCGTCCCCAGTAACGATTCTTGCAAGGAAGCCATCACCTTCTCGTTCAAAGCGCCAAAGAAGTTCTTTACAACCATCAACACGTCGTTCTCTCATTTCAGGAGTCAGCTGCCATGGCACCCATCTTGCAGACACTTAGTGAAACTGGAGCACATCATGCACAATGTGGTGTAAACATGACTAATCTGTAAACATGCTGCAATGTCATTCAGTGTCACTCGGCGGTTTTCCTTCACTATGGCTTCAACTGCTGCAATGTTCTGTGGAGTCACAACTCGTTGTGCCTGACCTGGACGAGGAGCATCTTCCACTGGAGTCACACCATTTGCGAACTTCCTACTCCATTCGTAGACTTGCTGCTGTGACAAAAATGCATCACCGCACTGAACCTTCATTCGTCGATGAATTTCAGTAGGTTTCACACCTTCACTACGCAAAAACCGAATAACAGAACGCTGTTCTTCCCTGGTTCAAGTCGCAAATGGGGCGGCCATATTTATATTGATACTGCGACGGTATGTGTGCATCTGCACTACACTGCCACCTACAGGCCATTCTGCACGGTGTTTGTAGCACGCTTACCAACTTACAGGATAACGGCGCGAAATTTCGAATTGTTTTTACAAATTTAAGGTTTTCATTTGACTCACCCTCGTAAGACAACAATTGTCTGACGCAGTTGTTAGATCTGTTACTGTTATAATGGCAGGTTATTAAGATTTAACTGAGTTTGAACGTGGTGTTATAGTCGACGCACGAGCGATGGGACATAGCATCTCCGAGGTAGCGATGAAGTGGGGATTTTCCCGTACGACCATTTCACGAGTGTACCATGAATATCAGGAATCCGGTAAAACATCAAATCTCCAAAACGCTGTGGCCGGAAAAAGATCCTGCAAGAACGGGATCAGCGACGATTGAAGAGAATAGTTCAACATGACAGAATTACAACCCTTCCGCAAATTGCTGCAGATTTCAGTGCTGGGCCATCAACAAGTGTCAGCGTGCGAACCACTCAATGAAACATCATCTATATGGGCATTCGGAGCCCAAAGCCCACTCGTGTACCCATGATGACTGCATGACACAAAGCTTTACGCCTTGCCTGGGCTCGTGAACGCCGACATTGGACTGCTGATGACTGGAAACATGTTGCCTAATCGAACAAGTCTCATTTCAGATTGTATCGAGCGGATGGACGTGTACGGGTATGGAGACAACCTCGTGAATCCCTGGACCCTGCATGTCAGCAGATAACTGTTCAAGCTGGTGGAGGCTCGGTAATGGTGTGGGGCGTGTGCAGTTGCAGTGAGACGGGACCCTTGATACGTCTAGATACGACGCTGACAGGTGACACACACGTAAGCATCCTGTCTGATAACCTGCATCGATTCATGTCTGTTGAGCATTCCGACGGACTTGGGTAATTCTAGCAGGACAATGCGACACCCTACACGTGCAGAATTTCTACAGAGTGGCTCCGGTAACACTCTTCTGAGTTTAAACACTTCCACTGGCCACCAAACTCCTCAGACATGAAAATTATTGAGCATAATTGGGATGCCTTGCAACGTGCTGTTGAGAAGAGATCTCCACCCCCTAGAACTCTTGCGGATTTATGGACGCCCTGAAGGATTCATGGTGTCAGTTCCCTCCAGCACTACTTCACACATTAGTCGAGTCCGTGCCACGTCGTGTTGCGGCCCTTCTGCGTGCTCGAGGGGGCCTTACACGATTTTCGGCAGATGTACCAGTTTCTTTGGCATACTACATAATGTACGCCACTGACGTACCACAAACGACTCAGGAGGCAGAAACAGCCTGAGACGATTTCAAACTAGCTGACAGATTAAAAATGCCTGCTGAAGCGGGATTCGAACCGGAAACCTTTCTTCGTGCGGGCAGTGTTCTTCCTTACCGTCTCAGCTACCTACATTCCGCTCAAAATTACTTGGGGATTGACAGCGACAGAAGCAGGAAGAGGAGCGGAGCTGAGCTGCCACGTCCCGCATGGAATACAAGCTAAAATAACTTTTCAAGCAACTCGCAAATTTGGATCGTTGTGTTCTGGAATAGCAGCATTATGTTTTCATTTTAGTTTTATTTCAGGCACAAAATAATTAAGACGATATAAAAACAGTTTACGAAAATGCTTTTCCTGACGAAGTTACCGAATTTTCGAGTAAACTATATTTGTCATTGAATTTAGGTGAACGCATTAAGCGAATGAAATCTCAAGAATACATGATGTTTCATTTACTCCAAACCGGAACTCTGGTAGAGTTTTCTAACAAGAGATAACTTCAGTTAAATATGAGCCAACCCCATCAGGCCTGGACATGGTTTCACTCTGGTTCGGCCACGTGTTGAAGACATTCACCACAGCATCTCTCGAACTCTCGAAGAGTTGTCGTGCCGAGCCTCCAAGCCATCACAATCTGCCCTCGGTCAAACTCAGATTTCCTATTCTACACACGGACAGCACGCTCACCGATACATGCTCCGTGCGCGTGTCTGACTAGCTGCCTGTCCTCGTCAGGTGACGCTGCTATCACCTGGACCGGTTTATATCGATAGTAGGTTAGTAGTCGTAATGTGCTGGCTGATCAGTGTATTTCTAACATAACAAAATATAAGATATATGTGTGTTTATCGTAGTGAGACAATGTATCTTAAATACGCCAGCCGGTTTTGGGAGAAAGAACAAAAGTCGATACAAAAAACATTATTTCAGTATTACAGCAACCATGTAGTGAACAGTAGTGTGATGTACTGAGACGAACTTCATTTGCAGCTACAGGGTGGCGCCAAATATGTGTTAGAAAGTGTTTGTCTGCTGCGGTGTAATCGTATGCCGTAAATGGCTCTCCTTGTGACATTGTTCTATTGTAGCTCTGTAAATTCTATAACTCACTCTTTCTGGTGTCTCAATTTACATTTCAGAAAGGAAGCACTAACACTTGAGCAGCGGTACTGTGAATAACACATTCAACCTGTTGGTCCATTTCATCCATAAAAAGTCAATGTTTGGTGTGCAATCAGTGCACAACCCATTATTGGCCCCATTTTTCTTGTAAAGAGAAATTTGTTACAGAAGATAAATACAGAAGTGCTGAAACACGAATTTGTACCGGCTGCATGACGCTGCCGAATGCTCTGAAACTACTAGTACATGCAGGATGGAGCCCGAAAACACAGTACTTCAGACGTCTTCCGTTCTCTTCAGCGACATTCAGACATCGGATCATCGCCCTTGACACCTTAGCGTTCACTGGAGGTGTGATTATTTCTTATGGGGTAATCTGAAGGACAGACCCTTCAAAGATTTTCCTGCAAGACTCCAGGATCTTCGTACTGAAATTCCCAGAGAGATTAGTCCAGCCGAAAATGACGTTTTTCAGAAAGTCGTCATGGAACTCAGTTCAAGGCCCTACTGCTGCAGAAGGAAACCGCAATCAACGCATTCTGTTTTAATTTTCAGGTTGTAACAAGTTTATTTGTGTGGCCATCCTCCGCAGCAAGCATATAAATACTTGTTGTGTAAATAAAACTGCCTTTTCCTGCTGCTACTTAATTTATTTATCCCTTACGCGTTACACCTTATCGTGTTCTAAGGCATCATCAGTGGGATCTATAACGACACAGTTTTGTTAGGTTTAGATTATTAAACAGTTCACGTCCCGATAAGGAATTACTTACGATTTGCTGATCTGCGTTTCCTGACATCTGGTCTGGCATGGTTGTGCTTATATGGCAGTAATAAATGTGGCAGTGAGACCTCCAGACCAGACGGGAGAAAACGCAGATCAGCAATATGTGAGTAATTCCTTTTTTGCAAAAAATCACGACCTGAACTGTTTAATAATCTGAAACTAACAAAACTGTATCTTCATAGATCCCACTGATGATGCCTTAGAACAAGATAAGGCGAAACGCGCATGGGATACATAAATAAAGTAGCAGCAGGAGAAGGCAGTTTTATTTATAAAACAGGTATTTCAGGTTGTAACAAAAACTTTCTAACACATATTTTGCTCCACCATGTAGTTACTGATACGGCCTTCTTATTAAAATGTCAAAACTTACTAAAATATATTTTTGTTTACAGTTATTAGCCACTGAAAATTGCGAACATCAAAAATGTAGATGAATTCGTGCATACTTCTTTTCTATGGCGATAAACGAAAAAACTCCACTGACATCATTCTGTGACAGATGCTTGAAGTATCGCCGTAACTATCACTGTTGTTATTTAATGAAATGAAAAAAAGTGTGTGCGAGTGCCTTGAAAATTCATATAATTCCTTCTTGCTGAATATCAGATTTTCCTTTCTGCGATAATAATCATAAATGTGACGACGAATCGCACCCTCAGCAAATAGATCTCTTTCGGTAATATGCTTATCCATAAAACATTTTTTCTATCTTAGACATTGTTCCAGCTTCATTTTATATCTCCAACATTGCCTTGCGAATCTTCACAATATTGTTTTTGTTTACGTTCAGAGCCGCAGCAGCTCCAGCGATTGTATTGTTAACAGAGAGCAGCGGGCCACCAATCAGTTTTTCAGTCTCCAACTAGGCACGTAGCGCGCAAACCCTTTCTCTCGACTGACCCAGTACGGCATTCGCCTGGCCGAGAGAGCGGCGCGGAACTTTACCATTCGTAACTTTCAACAAACTTCTTCTGACATTTTGAAAAAATGGTTCAAATGGCTCTGAGCACTATGGGACTTAACATCTGAGGTCATCAGTCCCCTAGAACTTAGAACTACTTAAACCTAACTAACCTAAGGACATCATACACATCCATGCCCGAGGCAGGATTCGAACCTGCAACCGTAGGACAAGGTTCAGTACCACACATAAATAACAGTAATAACAAATAAAATGATAACACTTGAAACAGTAGAAACGACAACAAACACAATTACAGAGTGCTGCGATCATACGGAGAGGAAGCTGCCTGAAAAGCAAACTCACGGAAGTAGGAAGTGTGGTGGTGTGGTGAATATTGCGCAACTTCTGGTCGTTGCTGCGGCAATAGGTATTCTTGGATTGACGGAATACGGTTATTCCTCCCGCGTGGGCACACTCCCTATTATACCGTCCAGTCACAGTAATATGGCATGCCCGCCCCGATAGCTGAATGGTCAGCTTGACGGACTGCCGTCCTAAGGTGCCCGGGTTCGATTCCCTGGCTGGGTGGGGGATTTTCACCGCTCAGGGACTGGGTGTTGTGTTGTCTTCATCATCATTTCATCCCCATCCGGCGCGCAGGTCGCCCAATATGGCGTCGAATGTAATAAGACCTGCACCAAGGCGGCCGGACCTGCTCCGTCAGGGACCTCCCAGCCAATGACGCCAAACGCTCATTTCCAATATGACAATGTGTCAAAAGCTTGAATAACCCCCTTTTCCAGTGCGAACCGCAGCGGAGGTTCTGCAATGTACCGAAAGGGATGTGGAGCCATGGCCAGCTGCGCTATGTTTCTCGGTAGAGGATCCACGGCGCGAACAGCCCGATCGAGGTGATCCCACAGATTCTCGATCGGGTTCAAATCCGGGGAGTGAGGTGGCCAGGGGATAACGGAAAACACATCCTGGTGCTCTTCGAACCACGCACGTACTCTGCGAGCTGTGTGACACGTTGCATTGTCCTGCTGGCAGATGCAATCATGTTGAGGGAAAACAAGCTGCATGTAGGTCAGACATGGCTCCGAAAGATAGATGCATGCTTGTGTTGATCCACTGTGCCTTTCGGAACAGAGACAGCCCAGGGAATGCCCTTCGGCCCGGACCCCTTACGACGATTGTTGCAGAGTGTTTGCTTACAGACGTTTCACGCCGTACATGACAACGGTCGTCTGTCCGATGGAGCATAAAACATGATTCATTTGAAAAGACCACCTGCCACCACTCAGTGGACATCCAGTTGAGGTATCGGCTTGCAAATTCCAGCCTTCGTCGCCATTGAACAGCAGTAAATATAGGAGCATAAACCACGCACCTGCTGCGAAGACCCATACGCAGCATCGTTGACTGGATGGTCGTTGGGAGACAGGTTGTGCGTCTATTAGCCCGTACACATCTCTGCGGCCATCGTTCACCTATGTCATCTTTGGCAAGCGGTGCACCACAGTTACGTCGGTGCCGGTTTTGGATAGCGCCATTTTAACATCCACGGTATTCCTTAATCATGGCGGCACGCGAACAGTTTACAAACTTAGCCGTTTCGAAAATACCTGCAACGTTCGCCCGAAAGCTAATGGTCTTGCTCGTTTGGATGTCAGATGAATCGCTCCGTTTCCGTATTACAACAATGACTACACTGTTTTATGCGTTCCCCCGAAAATCTTAATACACCCTGCACTGATAGTGCCGCCACCTGCTGTCTGTGACAGGTTATTGCACTTTGTTATCGGACATCGGCAGTGATTGGACCGTGTACTTCCGTCATAGCTGTTAATCCTCAAGTAATTTTGAACAGAGTATCACCACTCACGAACTGTCCTCACAGCTTTATTTTGCCAAACTACACCGCGTACCATGCTGGACTAACACTCCTGGACAAAAGGATACTGCGGAGAAATGCCGTAACCACAGCCTGTTTCCAGAATGAATTTCCACTCTGTAGTGGAGTCTGCCCTGGTCTGAAACTTCCAGCCAGATTAAAATTGTGTGCCAGACAAGGACTCGAATCTGGAACGTTGCCTTTCACAGAGAGTTCTGTTACTGAGAAAGGTACTGACGGAACTTAACTTTGAGGCTTTGTCCTGAGTCGTGCCTGGATTGCTGCGACGATAAGCTTCTGGGTTCTAGCCCCGATCCTGCACACAGTTCTAAATCTGCCAGGAAGTTTCAGTGTCGCGCATTGTGGCACACAGTGAAAGATCCGTTCTTTGAACACATCGGATGAAGCAAAAATCATAAAAACAGATGCATACTTTATGTGTAGAACAGTATGTCACTTCTTATAAACGGATAACAGAACATGTCACATGGGTTCTTGAGGCACCGTCAAATCTAAATGCTTCCTGTCAAGCTGGTATTTTCTCTTCTACTCTTGTGGAAGTGCTGAACAAAATGACTCGCAGTGCAACAAACACAGTAATCACTCAAGAACTGTAAATCTGTTGTCTGTAAAAAGGAAAAAACCTAAAAACAAAAAAAAGGTCAATACAATGTTCCAAATTGTTTGTTTCTCTTCACCAAACAATAACCATCGCATTAGTATTGGGAATTTCGGAGAAATTAGGTTAAATGTATTACTACTTGTGTAATGTTACGTGGTCCAGTCACATTAATGTGACCACCGTCTCTGTTCGGCATCAATGTGTAATATCACTCACAGATGACAGGTGGCAACACTAGCAGTGGAGGGTACATAAAGCGCACGGGGGGGGGGGGGGGGGGGAGAAGGCGGGAAACAGTTAAGTCGTTGTCGAAATACGGAAACGGAGCGATTTATCTGACGTTCAAAAGGGCACGATCACTGGTTTTCGGGCCAAGGGAGAAAAAATTTCCGAGACGAGGAAGTTTCTAAACTATTGGCGTGCCGCCATGGTTAAAGTATACCGCGCGCGGCGCTATCCAAAGCTGGAGTCGAGGCAATTATGGTGCACCACGGGGCATAGGTGACAATGGCTGCTGGAATACGTAAGGGCGAGTAGATGTGCAGCCCATGAGCAACTCACTGCCCAAATGGATCAAGGGGCTATCAATAGTGTCTCGTCAACGACCATTCAGCGAACGTTGCTGCGTATGGGCCTCTGCAGCAGGCGCTTGGTTTTTGCACCCTTGCTGACCGTTGTTCATTGGCGACGAAGACTGGAAAGTGCACGCCATTACCGCAACTTGGCGTCCACTGAGTGGCAACAGGTCGCCTTTTCACATGAATCACGTTTCATGCTCCATCGGAAGAATGGTCTTTGGAATGTGCCGCGTGATATATCTGAAATCAAACACCCTACATGCGGTTTGGTCTTTGGAGTGTTTTCGTGTCATTCCCTGGGTGATCTGATCGTTCTGGAAGACACAATGGATCAAGGCAAGTATGCGTTTGGGACAGCGTCCACCACTACATGCAGTTCGTTTTTCCTTGGCACAATGGCATCGTTCAGCAGGCCAACGCAACGTGTGCCACAGCTCGCAGTGGGCGTGCGTGGCTCGTAGGGCCGAGGATGAGTTTAACGCACTCCCTTGGCCACCAAACTCGCAACGACCTCGATCGGGCTGTTCGCGCCAAGGGCCCTCAACCGAGAAACCTGGCGCAGCTGACCACAGCACCCGAGCTGGCATGGTTCCACATCCCTGTCAGACCTTCCAGAGCTCGATTAACGTTCCGCAGCGGTGCGTGCTGCAAAAGGTGGTTATTGAGGTTTTTGACACGTGGTAACATTAATGTGTCTGGACCGTATAATATAAGTCGTTCGACTGTTAAAATAAATGCTTGGTTTCAGCTGTAAATGAGAAAGACTGTAAATGTGGTCCACTATGCATAGTGCGTAATGACAAAAATTCGACTTCTTGTGCTCCATCACCGGACATAGATGTTCGTTTCAAACTTGAATACAGCAGAGATAGGGGCGTGTGCAGTCCGTGTGTATCTGTAGTGTAACATGGGGACCACATGGTAATCGGATTTTCGTAATTTCTGTATTAATGGCACGTAGAGTTCAGAACTAAAAATATTAATCTCCCAGAATAGTTAGATGCAACTCTCAAAAATTCTGGAGAAAATGAATGTTGAGTTTACCGACGTCTTTAATATGCTAAAGCGAGGTCGATTTTTCTCAACAGGCCGTGTGATTCTGTAGTAGAATGCTTGCCTGCCACGTAAGGGTTTTAGGTTCGATTTCCGGTTGATCAAACTTCCAAACAGAGGAGCATGTTCTACTAGCAATCCAGTAAAACTTAAAATACGTAAAGATAAAAAAAAGAACATCAGTAGCGCTGGAGACTGGAAATCGGTGATTCGTCTCTCGTTTCGGTCACCATTTTATTTTATTTTATTTTAAATTTTTTTATGTTTATCCCGTTCACTTCGAATACTGTAAGGTTTTCATAAGTTTGCTGCCACTGTAAATAATTCTTCTCTACTGTACTGGAACAAAAATGAATGAGCGCACTGTATGATTAGTGAATAAGATCATTTAGACCGTGTTTAGTTTTATCTGTGGTTGACTTGCGGAGCAGCCTGTTTTGCAGCACTGGAAAATTCTTATATGAGGCACAGTAGCGAAAAGTTGAGTTTTTCAGAGAATGAGATCTGTTCTTTGTGAATCTGCGAGAAACTATTTGTAAAACTTTATTATGGAGATGAAAACTCATTTATAATTCTTTCTTGTTCTTTATATTGGTACAGAAGATTTTGGAGGTGTAATTTTTGTAACGAGACAATTTTGTAACTGGTAGAGTCTTGTCCTGTCTCTTTCTCAATAATCAGAGTTTGATTCCTCAAGACCGATTTTCTTTAGAGTATAATCCATGATTCACAGCGAACTTGTAACGATTTTGGTATGTTCGTTGCACCTTAACGTCACACCAAGTTACAGACTGTTACTGAGAAGCAAATTTAGAGTAGATTGTTTAGCTTTAGCTGCCGAATCAGCTGATTTCTGTATGCTGTCGAGAACGTCAGTATTCCAGACACAAAAAAGCATGCTGGTATGAGGTAAGTCACTTTTATTTCAGGACAGATCTCAACTTGTATTCTTGTGTAAACAGTGCGATTGCCAGATCTGCTTGCAAACGATTTGTTTCGAGTGAAAAATGCTGGTAATTTCAAACAATTATTTTTTGTCAAGTAGAACAGTAATTTATTTTTGTGGATATTCCAAGTCATATCACGCAACGTTCAAAAATGTACTCCGCTTCTGAGTTTTAATTACATAGTTTTCATTGAGCACACTATTAGTTTCTTTTGGCATTTTATTAGGTTCATTTTATTTATTTCAAATTTTGCTTTTCATGAAGTTTAAATTTTATTTCACGACACTGATCACATGCGCAACGCAGAGCCAACCAACAGTCACTTTTGCTCAGAGACTGAATGCATTATCTAAATTCTAAAGTACACGCTACATGAGGAGAAAGCTTTTGAAATCAATGAAGCCACTTTTCTCTCATACAGACAATATTTTTATAGAAATCTTAGAGTACCTATGTAATTTCAATATAAAATTCATCAAATGTATGCTAATTAACATATATCCAATTGCCATTTTTATGAAAAATTAACTTCTTATTTATTTATAAACTGCAACAGAAAGATCCAGATTTCCACTGCAAATATAAATTCTTAACTATTCATCTTTTATATAAAAGATCGTTTAGATTAAAAAACATTACAAATTAAATTCTTTTTCAGCCTTGTGTGTTACAAGGAACATGTACCTTTGTTTAAAAGTTTGGTAGGGCTAGGAATCGAAGCTGTGCCGCACACATGGTAGGCGACTAATCTACCACAGTCACAGGATCATATTACTGGCGGTCGGAAAAGTTGAAAGTCCATTTTCTCGAGAATTTCCATCGAACTGCTTTTGGGGATTGATATTTGAGTTCTGAATTTCACATGCCATAAACATAAAAACATACCAAAATCCAAGTGCTATGTGCTCCCATTGTAGGTTATCATCATACACGTCGTGCGCGCGCTAGTCTTGACTGCTATTTTTTACGTTCAATACTTGAAAAGCTGTGGCTGTTTATACTTTTGCAAGTCATTGAGGGACTGGTGTTTTCACTTGCGCACCGAGAAAGTGGTTAGACCTCTGCCCTGCCTCAGTGAGAAGGCAGCGCACTAAATGAGTGGAGTAAAGAAGCAGACAACATTGACGAGAGACAATTCACGAAATTTCTGCCACCAAAATGAGAAAATATTTTGTGATTTCCACGCATACTGGAATAAATGATCCCCGTAATAAAATAAGACACATCAGAGCTCTCACGGAAAGATTTTTTTTTTCAGGTGCTATTCCAGAGTGGAACGATAGGGAACTAATTTGGAAGTAGTTCAATGAACCCTCTACCAAGCACTCAACTGTGAGTTGCATAGTAGTCATGTAGATGTAGATGTAGATGTTGATCGAGGTGAAGCTGCTCGAAACCAAGAAGTACGGCGACGTTTTCCGTGTCGCTACATCCGACTACAAAGTTGAATAAAATTGCCGCAGCTTGTTAAATCACGGACCCCGTGCGATGAGACCAACGCTAGAATAAAACGCAGCTATCTAAGATTATCATTTACAGAAATATGGTCATTTACTAACACTGATCTGCTCTTTGCGCTCAATGCATAAAGAGCCGGATAGAATCCGTCTCTCACGCTAATGACCGCTACTCAGGTACGGCAGGCAGCCTGCGTGTGGCTTTTAGACGGTTTCATAACAGACCTTTAGCCGACGTCCAGACGAGTGCCTTATCTTTACCTCAGAAAAATAGCACAGAAACGGCTAAAAACACGAAGTAGCTCACAACAGATTCTACAGTATTCACAGACTGATGGCGTTCAGGACACTTCTGTCTTACATAAAGATGATGATATGATATTAGGACGAGCATATGAATACGTAAACAAGGTACACGACTTGGCTGACACAGTTCCTGCCGAATGTCTAAATATCGCTTGCGTATGTCAGGAAAATCACGACATTGTCCACTATAACCTAACGAAAGCTTTACCTCTGTTTCTTTTCTCGTACTGGATATTAGAGATCAAAAATTGATCTCCGTATACTGGCTTTAAGCTCTCCAGCGAGTCCTATGACGTCATCTGCGAACTTGCCGTCTCCGCGTGCCTGTTCAAAAGTGGTTCAAATGGCTCTGAGCACTATGTGACTTAACTGCTGAGATCATCAGTCCCCTAGAACTTAGAACTACTTAAACCTAACTAACCTAAGGACATCACACACATCCATGCCCGAGGCAGGATTCGAACCTGCGACCGTAGCGGTCGCGCGGCTCCAGACTGTAGCGCCTAGAACCGCTCGGTCACTCCGGCCGGCCGCGTGCCTGTTACTCGACTCTTTGGTCTAAATGGTTCAAATGGCTCTGAGCACTATGGGACTTAACATCTGAGATCATCAGTCCCCTAGAACTTAGAACTACTTAAACCTAACTAACGCAAGGACATCACACACGTCCATGCCCGAGGCACGATTCGAACCTGCGACCGTCTTGAGTCTCCGCCGTAGTTTACTCGTGACCTGAGTCTGTTGTTCGGGTACAAGTGGACTCGACTCGCTCAGAAAGGAGAGCGGGTACACGAGTTCCCAAGTATAACTGCGGACTTACGGCATTCCTGCTCCATACACAACCGTTGTGAAAGAAATTTAGCGCCGTTGAACTGTAAATTATTATTCATTTATTTCACACAATCAGTATTTGTCTTTACAGCCTTTTTCAGGTGCAAGTTGAAACGTCGCAAAATGTCCGACCTGCCTAAATGACAGAAGCGAATGATCGGTTAGCAGTGAATATTGTTCTGTCTATACATACATTTACATAGACAAAACTGTTTCGAAGACTTGTGTAAATTGATTTCAATATTTAATATCCATTCCGAGAATGTTTAAGAATACATTGACATACACACTTTCGAGCCGTTGCTGAGTGTGTAACGACATTAGCGGAAAACATGAAATGAAGGTGAAGCGCAATCTCTTAATGGTGATCAGTTATTAAAATAAATTACAGAAGTGAATCATAAGCTTCACAACACGCTGTTAGCCCATAAACGCAAGTTGCCATGACCAAAACAATATAGAAATAGCGTGCTTTAATGTCGCAGGATATACGAGTAACAGTGACGTTGGTGTGTGCCCAGTTGACGCAGCACATATGTTTCTCTTGTTGAGGGCGGAATAAACATGAATACAACCATTTTCATCTGAAGCGTTGACTATGGCGTGAAACTTATTCCAGATATCGTATCTTCTCTAATGGAACATATCTACAGTTTGTACTTTGCATCAATTAATTTTTATCTTACACGCTCCACAGTCTCACAAGACACAGCTTCATTAAAGGCCATCTGACCCCGATAAGAGGTCGTTTCTCATTGTCAGTGATACTTTACAACATCAAGGCGTGTACTCATCTTCCGTACTAACAATAAGTCACGACTAGCCTTACACTTCTCCATGTGCAGTAAGGGAAAACGAGTCGACGGGTACGAAGCGACCGCAGCGCCACAGTTCTCAGATTCGTCATATTGGCGGAACTACAGCGGGAAGGAAGGAAAGCCGTTAGCACTGATGTAACAGCGGCGCCTTGATTTGTGAAGTACGCGTCCAGAACGAGAGACTCGTACATGCTCCGTTTCTGACCTCTACTGAATACACGAGAGCATGCTGAAAAATAATGCATCCGAAATTTCTATTCTGCTCTCCATATCGGTT
This sequence comes from Schistocerca nitens, assembly GCF_023898315.1. Lineage (NCBI taxonomy): Eukaryota > Metazoa > Arthropoda > Insecta > Orthoptera > Acrididae > Schistocerca > Schistocerca nitens. The sequence continues at coordinate 179,427,583 of NC_064622.1, read as the reverse complement.
GAGGTATTACTCGGTCGACTTCACTGTTTCGCTGTCGCACGTTGCAACCCTCTGCCGCTAGAGGACTTCGAATTGTAGCGTGCAACATGGCGGTGTGCAACTTAGCTATATCGGCGAAATAATGTACTGTTATCGAATTTGGAATTCTAAGGGTTCGTCCACAAGTGGAGCGCCCCTTTCTTCAACATGACAATGCTAGACCACACATGAACGATATGACATCTGCAAAAATTCGACTATTCTTGAGTATTGTTCATCTATCTGGGATCCCTATCAGGTAGGGCTAATAGAGGAGATAGAGAAGAACCAACGAAGAGCGGCGCGTTTCGTCACGGATCGTTTAGCTGGATAGAGAGCGTTACGGAGATGCTAAACAAACTCCGCTAGCAGAGGTTAGAAGACAGACGTTGTGCATCACGGAGAGATTTACTACTGAAATATCGGGACAGCGCTTTTCAGGAGTAGTCAGACAACATATTACTTTCCCCCACATACATCTCGCGCATTGACCACGAGGAGCAAATTCGAGAAATTAGAGCCACTACGGAGGCTTACCGACACTCATTCTTGCCACGCACTATTCGCGAGTGGAACAGGGTTGGAGGGATAAAAAAAAATGTTCAAATGTGTGTGAAATCTTATGGGACTTAACTGCTAACGTCATCAGTCATCAAGATTACCCACTACTTAACCTAAATTGTCCTAAGGACAAACACATACTCTCACGCCCGAGGGAGGACTCGTAACTCCGCCGGGACCAGCCGCACAGTCCATGACTGAAACCCCTAGACCGCTCGGCTAATCAAAATGGTTCAAATGGCTCTGAGCACTATGGGACTCAACTGCTGAGGTTATTAGTCCCCTAGAACTTAGAACTAGTTAAACCTAACTAACCTAAGGACATCACACACATCCATGCCCGAGGCAGGATTCGAACCTGCGACCGCAGCGGTCTTGCGGTTCCAGACTGCAGCGCCTTTAACCGCACGGCCACTTCGGCCGGCGCTCGGCTAATCCCGCGCGGCTGGAGGGATCAGATAGTGGTACCGAAAGAACCTCACACCAATAGGTGATTTGCGGAGTATGATGTAGATGTAGATGTAGACATGAGTGAACTGTCATCGATCATCCTCCTTCCATTCCAGACTTGACCCCATCCGATTTTTACTTGTTTCCAAAACTTAAAGACAACCTTCGATGACTTCATTTTGATAGAGGTGAAGCGGTGCAAGCAGAGGTGAGGTTGTGGCTCCGTCAACAAAGTCAAACATTCTACAGTGACAGTATCAACAAACTGGTCTCTCGTTGAAAGAAATGCGATCGTCGCCAGGGTTACTATGTTGAGCAATGAATATGTAGACATAAAGAATAAAGATTTAGACTGTTAATAACGTTCGTTTCATTTAAAAAGCTTTGAGTTCTCATATAAAAAATTCGCAGGCGTTACTTTTCGCACGCCCCCATACGAGGGTGATCCAAAAAATAAGAGCAAAGTAGTTTTTGCGAAGCATATATTTCACTTACAGTTACAAGTAAGTTGTCATTTTTCAACATAACTACGCTCGTTTTCGATACACTTTTTATACAGTTGCTTCAACTTTTCTGTCCTATTCGAATAAAAGGTTTTCGGTTGTGGCCGCAATCAGGAGTGCATTGCTTCTTTAACCTCTTCATCACTTTCAAATCGTGGTCCTCTGAGAGTGTCCTTCAGCGGTCCAGACGCTTAGTAACCCGAAAGAACGGGATCAGGACTGTATGGGGGATGCAGAACGACCCGAAATCTCGATCTCCGAACGTCAGCAACAGTTGCAGCGGCGGTGTGGGGCCGCTCCCTGTCGTGAAGAGCGCCTTTAGACAGAAGTCCTCTGCGATGACTCCATATTGCTGGCTTTAGCTCATTCTCCAATATGGCGCTGTGCCGGCACTGTTCACTGTTTCACCCCTTTACTGTTAGTGTTCCAGAATAAGCCCGTTCACATCTCCGAAGAGGGTGAAAAGGACCTTTTCGGCAGAGGGCTGAGACTTGAATTTCATTTTGGCTGGAGAAGATGCGTGTCGCCATTCTGAGGTCTGTGTTTTACTTTCTGGTCCGTAGTGATGCACCCAAGTTTCGTCTCCTGTGCCGATACGTCTCAGAAACTCGTATCGTTCAGCTTAACGTGGCGCCAGAAACGATGTGGCAGCCTGAACACGCATCATCTTGTACTCCCCAGTGAGCATCCTAGGCACCCATCGCGCACCCAAAAGATGGTACTTGAGAACGTCACTAATTAATACTGGTGCGAGCGGATCCGACACTGATACTCAGTTCCCTGGCTAAAGCTTCTACAGAAATACGCCGGTTTTCACGAATCATGGCATCATCGCGTCCCACATTCTCGTCAGTAACGGCCATGCTCGGACGACTAGAGTATAGCTCATCTGTGACTGACGTACGTCCACTTTTAAAGACATCTACCCACCTGTACACCCTCCGACAGCAAAACATCGTATTACTGCTCGCTCTTCTTCTATGGTGCATACAGCTAGTGATCCGGCCATTTTATTTCAATTACTTTTCCTATTCGGCTTGTCATGCCATCTGAAGGCATATGTTGGAATTTTTTCCAAGCAGGCATCCTAACTTCTCGGGATTTTCAAATGCCTGACGTGCTAACTGCAATTAATACTTATAGTTTGCTGTTCCTTTTTAAATTGCCCTCGTGTATTTCAGGAGACCTGTTGTAGATGTCCCCCCTCCAATCTCTCACTCTCTCTCTCTCTCTCTCTCTCTCTCTCTCTCTCTCTCTCTGTTGCTTTCTCTGGAAAGATTACAAAGAGGTTTTCCCATTCAGAAATCGTATTAGAATCTTGGATGACTGCGAAAAGACCGCATTCTACCTCATGTAAGTAGTAGAACTCTGCAAGACATATTGTACATATTGTAATTTGACGGCCGTAGAGTCATGGCCTGATGAGACTGAGGTTTATCGTTCCACTATACACTGATGAGCCAAAACATTATGACAGCCTACTAAAAAGTGTGTTGTCCACTTCTGGAACGCAATTCAGCAGTGGTTCTGCGTACTATGGATTCAACAAGTACCTGATAGGTTTCCAGATGTTTGTAGCACCAGATGCCTACGCACTGGTCATACACTTTCCAAATATATGGGTGGCTGGTGTGTGGGAGCTATGCTGGCACCTGATAGCGTCCCAGTTGGGTTTCATCGGATTCAGATAAGCCGAATTTGATGGCCAAGACATCAACGTGAATTCACTATCATGCTCCTCACGCCAGTGCTGCCCAATTCTGGTCTTGTGGCAGGGATAGTTATCCTTCTGGAAGATACCATTCCTGTTAGGAAAAATTTCAAGCGTAACCTAGTCCGCAGCTGACATGGTGCCTTCGATTACTACCGCAGGTCCAATGGAAGCCAAGGTTAAATTTTCCCGTAAGATAATACTACTCCCACCGACCTGTGTCAATGGTGCGATTCATGTTTCGGGCAGCCATTCGCCTGGATGACAGCGACCTGGTTTAACAATAAACGAGATTCTTCCAACCAGGCAACACGATTCCGTTGATCCGCGGTTCAATCTCAATGATCCCATGCCCACTGTATTCATAATTGACGATGTTGTTGGTCAACGTGGGAACACATAGAGGTCCTCTGCTGCGGAACACCAAGTTCAACACTGTACCCTGAACGGTGTCCTGCAAAACAGTTGTGCCTGAGCCGACACTGTACTCTGTCGTCAGATCTGCCACAGACGCTGCCTATCCTGCTTGAGAGAGCGGGCGATCCTCCGATCTCTAGGTTCTGCGATAAGATATGGGCGTCCAACTTCTTATCGCTTACTCGTGGTTTCATCATTCCTCAACCACTTTCCATAGATGCTCACGACAGTAGCACGCGAAAAGCCGGCCGGCTTCGCCGTTTCCTAGATGCTGGGCCACAACAATCTGGCTTTTGTCGAAGTCACTTAAATCAGTGGATTTCCGCATTTGTGCCATTTATCGTCGCTAAAATGATTCCCTATTCGTCTCTGCTCCGCTCATATACTTGTCTTACCGCGCCGCATGCCCTCAATGCCACTTGGCAGCTCAGCTTACAACCTCCGGTAGGCAGTGTTCATAATGTTTTGGTTCATCAGTGTGTTGCAACTCGCGCTTGTCGGGATCCCAAAAGGTCATGTGAATATGGATTAAATGAGTGCAAGAGGACCAATTCAATGCCGTGAAGGACAGGAGAGGTCCCACGGGACTAGCGTCAGAGAGAAAAGAAATAGCGATCGCTCGGTCGTGTAGGGTCGTAGGGCCACCTAACATACTTCGAATCATACAGTTTAGGCTTTCACGGCCGGTATTGTCTTCACTCAAAACTTCCGGGCTGATAGGCCGTGGCCGATGTGTAAAACTCTCCCCTGACGTTTCGACTTCAACTGCGGGAGACATCCTCTGAGGTAAAGTGGCGAACTAAAAAGAGAACTCCAGGAAGCGCTGATTATGTAGGCAGTAAAGAGGGCGCCACTGTCCATCACGTGGCGTCGGCTATGAGACTGTCTCTGGAAATGTCAACATTCTCGAGTGAAAGTAATCGATCGTCACGCTTTCGGTACATCGCTGACATCCTGTTAAAATTATTACGGTGTTTATCAATCTTGATAGCCTCTTTATACATGCGCGCATAATAATGCGAGGTTTTAGATATGACGTTCGTCTCGCTGAATTTTATTTCATGATTACGTTTCTGGTAAACATGTTCTCCTACGGCCGATACCCGTGTGACCCAGGCGGCAATTCCTATTATGTTCAACATGACGGGTGTTCACACTTCTCTTTGTGGTACGAATATAAACCTGTCCACAACTGCAAGGCATTTTATATATCCCAGGAGTGGGCAAGAGTGTCGTGCATCTTTCGCCTATCTTAAATATTCTTTTATTTTCCTGGTGGGTCTGACAATATTTTCCACTCCATACTTGCTTAACACTTTCCCAATGCGATCTGTGACGTTAGAGGAGTCGGGTACCTTTCTGACACATCTGAACGAAATTAATCCGAAAATCCAATTTATTGTGGAGACGGAGTGTAATGGGCAATTGAATTTCCTGGATGTATCTGTGATTAACGACGGGACGGAACGTTGGACCATAAGGTGCATAGAAAGGCCACATATACTGATAGTTATCTGCATAAACAGTCAAACCACCACCCTAGTCAAAAAAGATGTTTAATAAAATCTTGGTAGACAGGGCGTACAAAATTTGTGAACCTGTTTATTTAAAAGATAAGATTGATCATCTACATTCAACTTTCGTGAAGAATGGCTATTCTAGCAAGGATATAGATCGAGCATTCGCACTAGGAAGAGAATCAGGAGCAACGACAGTCGCCCAACGGCAAGGTTTTTCTTCCGTTCATTTGTAAGATTGTCTCCCGCAGTCGGAGACGAAACGTCATGGAAGAGTTTTATACATCGATCACGGGCTATCAGCGCGGAAGTTTTAAGTGAAGATACTTCGAATCAGGCAACGGTATTGTCTGCAACAAGAAAAATAACCGCACGGACAGAGCGAAGACGCCTAGAGCGCTACGGCCTGTTAGCGTGGCGGCCATTATTGCGGTTCTCTTGATGCGGAAATACAGGAAAAGAAGGAACCGTTTCTGAGTTATGTGTTTGCTGACATTTGGTACAGTTGTGCAGGTGTTTACGAGACTTCTCCTGACGACGGAAGAGTGGTTTGTGAAGCTGTTATATTGTTACTATTTGATCAAGTTACAAGCATGCGGTGTCACTGAAATCCTCTCCGAAGGCTCTCTCCAACACCACATAAATAAACTATATAGTTCTATTAAGAAAAAAGCAATGTCGGTGTCATAAAGCCCTGGAGAAACCGACCGGCAGCCGTGTCACCTTCTGCCAACGTCATTGGACGTAGAGTGGAGAGGTTGCGTTCAGCGTACCCTCTCTCCTATCTGTTGCCTGTTTTCCGGACCATGGATCTACAACTTTTCATGTCAGCAGGTCCTCATATGGAATGCATCCAGTTGTAGTTCTCCCACCAAGGAAAAGCTTCTAGCAGTGCAAGGAACTGAACTCGGCTATTCCACGTGGCCGTCGGAACATTTCTAGAGAGTTAAATGCAGGAAACGGGATTTTCGCAGCAGAATACGAAGGGGTGGGAGAGGAAGCTGAGCAGTGCTTCCTCAATCACGCCGCTTTGTTCACTCCATTAGTCAGCCTGCACATTCCAAGCAACTGAAGGCAAAGTACCATGAGTACAGTGGGCGAGTTCCTAGTGTATGTGTACAGCAGTACAGGGTGCACTGTTCTTCCTGTGTTCTGAGTTGTACTAGGACCTGCCTCGTTAAACTCTTGACACGTGATTTTGACTTTACTTCCGTAGAACGTACTAGCTGACTAATGTGGGACGCGTTGAATCATGAGTAAGCTTGTGGACTGCCTCTCACGTTCAAGATACAGTTGTCGTGAATAGAAAAAGACAAGCACCCAAAGAACGTGTTACGCAGACGCTTTCTGAGGACATACAACGCACATGGCGCGGCCACAACGGCTGTATCAGCCAGTCCACATCACAAAGAAAGATAGCAAAAGACAATTAATTTGCTATTTCAACCACAGATTCGAGCTGCCTACGGATTTCCAAGCTCACTGGTAATAATGTGAGACCGGTAAAAGATTCATCAAACTAAATCAATCGTTTTATGCCGTTTGATTAATTTTCCCCAGCCAATTAGTATCTACATCTACGTGATTGCTATTCACAATAAAATGCCTGGCAGAGGCCTCAATGAACCACCTTCAAGCTGTCTCTCTACTGCTCCACTCTCGAATAGCGAGCGGGAAAAACAAGCACGTAAATTTTTCTGTGGGAGCCCTGATTTCTCTTATTTTATCGTGATGATCATTTCTCCCTAGGTACGTGGGTACCAACAGAACTTTTTCGCAATCGAAGGAGAAAACTGGTGATTGAAATTTCATGAGATCCCATCGCAACGAAAAATGCCTTTGTTTTAGTGATTTCCACTCCAATTCAATTATCATGTCAGTGGCACTATTTCCCTTATTTCGCGATAGTACAAAACGAGCCGCCCTTCTTTGGACTTTTTCGGTGTCATCGTCAGTCCTACCTGATGCGGATCCCCACACCCCACAGCAATACTCAAGAATAGGGCGGACAAGCGTGGTGTAAGCAGTCTCTTTAGACCTGTTGCACCTTCTAAGTGTACTGCCAATGAATCGCAGTCTTTGGTTTCCTCTACCCACAACATCATCTATGTGATCGTTCCAATTTAGGTTATTTGTAATTGTAATCCCTAAGTATTTAGTTGAATTTACAGCCTTAAGATTTTTGTGACTTATCGCTTAATCGAAATTTAGCGGATTAGTTTTAGTACTCATATGAATAACTTCACATGTTTCATTATTCAGGGTCAATTGCCACTTTTCGCACCATACCGATATCTTATCCAAATCATTTGGCAATTAGTTTTGGTCATCTGATGACTTTACAAAACGGTAAATGACAGCACCATCTGTAGTAGTAGGGCTACTCAGATTGTCTCCTATGTAGTTAATACGCGTATACAGGGTGGTCCATTGATCGTGACCGGGCCAAATATCTCACGAAATAAGCGTCAAACGAAAAAACGGCAAAGAACGAAACTTGTATAGCTTGAAGGGGGAAACCAGATGGCGCTATGGTTGGCCCGCTAGATGGTGCTGCCATAGGTCAAACGGATATCAACTGCGTTTTTTTAAAATAGGGAACCCCATTTTTTATTACATATTCGTGTAGTACGTAAAGAAATATGAATATTTTAGTTGGAACACTTTTTTCGCTTTGTGATAGATGGCGCTGTAATAGTCACAAACATATGGCTCACAATTTTAGATGAACAGTTGATTACAGGTAGGTTTTGTAAATTAAAATACAGAACGTAGGTACGTTTGAAAATTTTATTTCAGTTGTTCCAATGTGATACATGTACCTTTGTGAACTTATCATTTCTGAGAACGCAAGCTGTTACAGCGTTATTACCTGTAAAGACCACATTAATGCAGTAAATGCTCAAAATGATGTCCGTCAACCTCAATGCATTTGGCAATACGTGTAACGACATTCCTCTCAACAGCGAGTAGTTCGCCTTCCGTAATGTTCGCACATGCATTGACAATGCGCTGACGCATGTTGTCAGGCGTTGTCGGAAGATCACGATAGCAAATATCCTTCAACTTTCCCCACAGTAAGATATCCGGGGACGTCAGATCCGGTGAACGTGCGGGCCGTGATATGGTGCTTCGACGACCAAACCATCTGTCATGAAATATGCTATTCAATACCGCTCCAACCGCACGCGATCTATGTGCCGGACATGCATCATGTTGGAAGTATATCGCCATTCTGTCATGCAGTGAAACATCTTGTAGTAACATCGGTAGAACATTACGTAGGAAATCAGCATACATTGCACCATTTAGACTGCCATCGATAAAATGAGTGCCAATATTCCTTCCTCCCATAATGCCGCACCATACATTAACCCGCCAAGGACGCTGATGTTCCACTTGTCGCAGCCATCGTGGATTTTCAGTTGCCCAATAGTGCATATTATGCCGGTTTACGTTACCGCTGCTGGTGAATGACGCTTCGTCGCTAAATAGAAAGCGTGCAGAAAATCTGTCATCGACCCGTAATTTCTCTTGTGTCCAGTGGCAGAACTGTACACGACGTTCAAAATCATCGCCATGCAACTCCTGGTGCATAGAAATATGGTACGGGTGCAATCGATGTTGATGTAGCATTCTCAACACCGACGTTTTTGAGATTCCCGATTCTCGCGCAATTTGTCTGCTACTGATGTGCGGATTAGCCGCGACAGCAGCTAAAACACCTACTTCGGCATCATCATTTGTTGCAGGCCGTGGTTGACGTTTCACATGTAGCTGAACACTTCCTGTTTCCTTAAATAACGTATCTATCCGGCGAACGGTCCAGACACTTGGATGATGTCGTCCAGGATACCGAGCAGCATACACAGCACACGCCCATTGGACATTTTGATCACAATAGCCATACAGCAACACGATATCGACCTTTTCCGCAATTGGTAAACGGTACATTTTAGCACGGGTAATGTATTACGAAGCAAATACCATCCGCACTGGCGCCATCTATCACAAAGAGAAAATAGTTGTCCAACTAAAATATTTCTATACGTACGTATATGTAATAAAAAATGGGGGTTCCTATTTAAAAAAAAAAACGCAGTTGATATCCGTTTGACCTATGGCAGCACCATCTAGCGGGCCAACCATAGCGCCATCTGGTTTCCCCCTTCAAGCTAGGCGAGTTTCGTTCTTTGTAGTTTTTTCGTTTGATGCTTATTTCGTGAGATATTTGGCCCGGTCACTATCAAATGGTTCAAATGGCTCTGAGCACTACGGGACTTAACTTCTTCGGTCATCAGTCCCCTAGAACTTAGAACTACTTAAACTTAACTAACCTAAGGACATCACACACATCCATGCCCGAGGCAGGATTCGAACCTGCGACCGTAGCGGTCGCGCGGTTCCAGACTGTAGCGCCTAGAACCGCATGGCCAGTGCGGCCGGCCCGGTCACTATCAATGGACCACCCTGTATACACATCAAAAAAAGTTTTGCATCACTCGGTTCCCAGAACTCCTGAAGATAGACGTTGACTGTGGATATTATATCACAAATACAGTTCCTTTGACTGTTCAGAGATGCCACTATACCACCCCAAAGATGTAAACAACCGTGCATGAGCAGCCTCTATTAGACGGAGGGGGTCCGACAGCCTATCAGTTCCAGTCATTCCACCAGGAAGGAAGTACACGGCTCGTGTTGTCTGTAGTTCAACCATACCATGCGGTTCGATCGTGTCGGCATTGTTACTTTGTGCCAGAAAGGGCTCTCAATAAGGGAAGTGTCCAGGCGTCTCGGAGTGAACCAATGCGATGTTGTTCGGACATGGAGAAGATACAGAGAGACAGGAACTGTCGATGACATGCCTCGCTCAGGCCGCCCAAGAGCTACTACTGCAGTGGATGACCGCTACCTACGGATTATGGCTCGGAGGAACCCTGACAGCAACGCTACCATGTTGAATAATGCTTTTCGTGCAGCCACAGGACGTCGTGTTACGACACAAACTGTGCAATAGGCTGCAGATGCGCAACTTCACTCCCGACTCCATGGCGAAGTCCATCTTTGCAACCACGAAACCATGCAGCGCGGTACAGATGGGCCCAACAACATGCCTAATGGACTGCTTAATTACACAGTACGAATGCCCCTGTTGCATTATTCTCATTACTGGCAGCATTTCGCCGATTCAAAAGCGATCGAGCCCGGTGTGCAACCGCATTGAAGAGATCACTGGTGTGTGTGTGTGTGTGTGTGTTCTATCAGATATGTCCAAAAGAACAGACACCATTTTTGATCCAGCAGACGCTATGAATTAAGACGCAAAGGAATTACAGACGTTGGATGCAAGTGAGCATTGATATAAAGCACTGGGGAAACGTGAAAATTTGGGCCGGACCAGGATCCGAAACCGGGTATCCTTCTTGCTAGGCAGTTGCTCTGACCACTAAGCCATTCGGACTCAGTGGTCAATGCAACTTCACAGACTATCCTAGCACCCTTCCCGGAGGACACACATTCTGAACTAATTCACACAATGCGAATGTAATGCCTCTTGCCCCTTATCCTCATTTCTCACGGCATTTCGTCGATTCCCATAAGAGTTCGGACTCAATATGCATCCGCACTGAAGAGATCACTGGGTGTCTTCATCTTAATTTTATGTCCTTGCTGTAGGACAAGGAATAACACATGATACCACATAAAAAAACACCTTGTGGTAAACAATAATACGTTCAGATTCTAGAGAGAGCAAGGAATGGTTTAACGAGAGAATGATGAGATGCTAACCATGAGACCAGAATTACGAAAACAGATGCAGGAGCCGACTGAAAAAGCTAACCTCATTACATTCTGTGAGGTCGTAGTTTAAGGTACTCACGGTACATACGGTGTAACTGCGGTGTAGCAACCAACATGAAAGCTGCAAGTTTCCGAACGCGAATCGTGCTAACTCACACCGATGGTCCTAACACAAGGCTGCTGACAAGGTAATAAAATACGTTACTTGTCTCATAAAACGGCAACAACATCCCCAATACTACTGTCCGCAGCCGCGCGAGGTTGCCGCCCGGTCTTGGGTCCCTTGTTACAATCCGTGCGGCTGCCCCCGTCGTAGGTTCCAGTCCTCCCTCGGGCATGGGGGTGTGTGTTGTCCTTAGCGTAAGTTAGTTTAAGTTAGATTTAGTAGTGTGTAAGCTTAGGGACCGATGACCTCAGCAGTCTGGTCCTATAAAACCTTACCACAAATTTCCAAATTTCTACTACAGTCCGCAAAGTGAAGGCGTCTGAGATCGGCAACCGAAAGCCCCCGGTGCGTGGCTGTCGGACCTATTTGTAAACTTGGGCACCTAACCGTAGCGTGCGTCCGCAGTTAACAAGTACACCCCCGGAGCCAATGTGACAGGAGGAGGGAACGAAGCGGTGGTGTGACTACGCCCCGGCGGGAGGCCGGGTCTCTAGGACCCTCAATTTGGGACACCTGTTTGAGCGCGAATTCTCCGAACTAGGGAGAACTGGTTATCCTACGCCACCACGTGGCTTCAGCTAAATTTCAAATGTAACGGCCAAGGACAGTAAAGAAAATTCTCCGTTTTGAGTATTTTCTACATTAAACAAATGGAGAATGCGAAAATTACTCTGACCTCTCCATTTGATAGCGCTCCATGTAGGCAGTCCCTCGGTGCCAGTAACTGGCTGGGGAAAAGTAATCAAACGGCTTTAAACGATTGAGTTGTTTGATGAATTGTTTATTAATAATCCGACTGGTCTCAAATTATTACCAGTGCGTTTGGAAATTCGTAGGCAGCTCGAATCTGTGGTCCAAATTGTGCTGTCCGCAGCTCGTGGTCGTGCGGTAGCGTTCTCGCTTCCTGCGCACGGGTTCCCGGGTTCGATTCCCGGCGGGGTCAGGGATTTTCTCTGCCTCGTCATGACTGGGTGTTGTGTGATGTCCTTAGGTTGGTTAGGTTTAAGTAGTTCTAAGTTCTAGGGGACTGATGACCATAGATGTTAAGTCCCATAGTGCTCAGAGCCATTTGAACCAACCAAATTGTGCTATTATTCTTTGTGATGTGAACTGGCTGGTACATCCATTGTGGTCGTGCGATGCGCTTTGTATGTCCCCAAAAAGTCTCAGCTTTACAAATGTAGCGCGCTCTACTGGAAGGATACTTTTTAAATGATTCTTCATTCTGTCACTAAGATTTTGTGATTTTAGTATATTCTAGTAAACATTTTTATGCTCCTGAGTCGTAGGGTATATCATTTTAAAATGAAAAAAGTAAATAATGGAATATATATATATATATATATATATATATATATATATATATATATATATATATATATTACACAAAAGAGTTCTACTTTAGGGTACTTGCGGAGAAAAGCCTATATATTTTTACTGTTTTATGTTAGTCTTATATGTATAATAACATATACTTTGTCAGTTTTGTATATTAAATAGGAGGGCTTGCTGAAAAGTAATTTCTCCGAATTTTTTATGTGAAAACTCTTGAAGCTACTTTAAATAAAACGACCGTTATTAACATTCTACACATTTATTCTTCATGTCTCCATATTTGCAACCCTCTGCTGCTAGAGGGCTCCGAAATGTAGCGTGTAACATGGCGGTGTGAAATGTACACTATGTGATCGAAAGTGTACGGTGACCTGGCTGAAAATGACTTACAAGTTCGTGGCGCCCTCCATCGGTAACGCCGGAATTCAGTATGGTATTGGCCCACCCTTAGCCTTGATGACAGCTTCCACTCTCGCAGGCGCACGTTCAGTCAGCTGCTGGAAGGTTTCTTGGGGAATGGCAGCCCACTCTTCACAGAGTGCTGCATTGAGGAGAGGTATCGATGTCGGTCGGAGAGGCCTGGCACGAAGTCGGCTTTCCAAAACATCCCAAACGTGTTCTATACGATTCAGGTCAGGACTCTGTGCACGCCAATCCATTACAGGAACGTTACTGACGTGTAACCACTCCGCCACAGGCCGTGCATTATGAAAAGGTGCTCGAACGCGTTGAAAGATGGAATAAAAAAAATTAAAAAAAAAGGTTCAGATGGCTCTGAGCACTATGGGTCTTAACATCTGAGGTCATCAGTCCCCTAGAACTTAGAACTACTTAAACCTAACTAACCTAAGGACAACACACACATCCATGCCCGAGGCAGGACCTTAGCGGTCTCGCGGTTCCAGACTGTAGCACCTAGAACCACTCGGCCACACCGGCTTGGCAAAAAAAAAAAAGTTTCAGGTAATGTCGGTACCTTCTGTTTCTGTGTGTTCCCCATGATCAATGCGATTAGAAGAGAAGCAGAAAATGAGCTGTAACGTGGAAATAAAGCGTTTTCGGACCCATGCTCATTTTATTTCTCTGTACGTGAGAAATGTTTCCCGAAAGTTTGGCCATGCCTTTTTGTTGCACCCTGTATTCGGACTACAGACATCAGGGTAGGCAGTCTTTGTTTTAATATAAGCACACAAGTCGTAATTAACAAGAGAAGAGACACTGCTCATGACCTGCTTCTGACTTTGCAGCTGCAACACGGGAGACGCAAGCCTGGCTGCTAGACTTCATGCAGACCCCCAGCTAACAAATCAAATGTTCACGGTCGACAGCCCACGGTCGCCAACACTAGCGTTTCGCCCGTGACCGCAATAACTTGACATGTTTGGAAATGCTTCCCTATGTGGATCGGTATGCTAGCCGTAGAAAGGCTGCCACGTAGGCTGTTAACAAACAGTTGACTACTGAAGATAATCGGAGGATCAAAACCACTTTACCAGCAACCCTTCACGAATTTAATACGACGTTTTCAAATTCCGAAGAACCGAGTCGCAGTAGTGGGTCGGAAATCAGAAAAGGAACATTTAATGGGTAGGTACGTTGCAGTGATGAATATATGGTTGCAAGTAGTGTTGGCTATAATTCAGTAGGTCTGCAGTGGTAACATTTAGTAATGTAACATTAATTAACACATTGGCTCCTTTTGTAAAAAATGTAGAAAAAATACGTGGCAAAATAATGTGCTCCGTTCGATACCTCCGCGCAAGACGGTATGTCTCGTTCGACTGCCTGTCGAGCGAATGAAAATATTAGATTTTAAATTAGTATTTAGAACATCGTAAATAACTTCTAACATATAACACAAAAACTTTGAAACTGTTCTTTTCAGAACGTGGTATAGGCCCAATTATCAGAAAGATGTAATTGACAGATGTTAAATATCACCATGTCACTTCTGGTTTTGCTTGAACCAGAAATGCATCTTTAATGTGAGGATTGGATTTTTTTTAATAGACCTCAAATCACACCTCTACAAGTAGGTGCCTACTCGAAATTTGGTTTACTGAATTTATTTAACATTGTGCAGGTATATGTCAATTAACCTTCAATGACTGACATTCAATATACGTGTGAAGACAAATACAAAGTTAGTGCAAGATACTCTGAACACTTAAGGCACTGAAAAGTGGAAACACATACGTACACCACATTTGCAAACCACTTCACGTAACAGAATCAACACACTACTGCTAAAAAAACAACGCCAGTAAGCAGCAATAATAATCTGCAGACAGCTGATGTCCACATACCACAACCCAAAAAGATCCACTACAGTAACATTAAGTAAAAGATAAGCCACCCTTCTCACTTGATCAAATTATTTTTCCAGCTTATAATACCACGTCTCAAAATGCTTTCCTGTTTCGTTAAGAACATGGCGAGTACTAAACACTCTGTCCTCAGTTATCGGAATAACCAGACAACTTCTATGAATATATGAGATGATGGGAGAAATGTTCTGTTACACAATCGAGATAATTCGCGGTGACCTTGCAATGCAAGATGTAAACACTCTGTTTCGCTGTATGTATTTAAAGTTGTGCTAACGTACGTAAGTTAACGTTCAGTAACTGTCATTCAGCACACAAGTGAAAGACAAGCATAAAGTATAGCATGAATTACTCTGAAAACATAAAAATGGAAATACATACCGTACACCACATTTGCAAATCACTTCATATTAATAGTATGACGGCCCTACTGGCATAAAACGCCAGTAAGCAGTAATAATAATTTGTAGGCAACTAATGACAATCTAGCACAAAAAAGATCCAGTACAGTAGCTACAAGCACGTAAGATACGCCCGTCTCTTCGCTTGAAAAAATTAATTTTTGAAGTTTTAATCTTTGCCTAAAATTTCCGATGAAGTTTTTGCCTATTTGAGGTTTCGAATAAAGCTACAATCTCAGTACATAGATTCCGAATATAGCCCGATTATGACATTTTCATGCTCAGGATGCTACAACTCACTCTTTATTGGACTAAACTTATCAGTTTCTCACGCTCCACATTTCGTGTACGAGAAATTCGGTCGATTAGACCGAAGAAAACAAACTGATTTGAATTTAAATCGATTGTCGTCCGAAGTCTGTACATTCGGCAGATAGGATCGGCTATAGTGTGACCGCGCACGTAGTGGCGTACTGATACGAAAAGATGACGGTCGTCGGCGGAATCCACCGATATCGGGGCCACTGTGACCGCAGCCTTAGCAAACGCTCTTGCGTCGGTCGTCTGCTTCCACAGCCCATGACGACAAATTTCACCGCACTGTTCTAACGGATACGTTCGTCGTACGTGCCACACTGATTTCTGCAGTTACTTCACGTAGTGTTCCTTTCCTGTTAGCGCTGACAACTCTACGTAAACACCGCTGCTGTCGGTCGTTAAGTGAAGGACGTCGGCCACCGCGTTGCTCATGGTGAGAGGCAATGTCTGAAATTTCGTATTCTCGGAACACTCTTGGCACTGTGTATCTTGGAAAATTGAAGTCCCTAACGATTTCCGAAATGGACTGTCCCATGCGTCTAGCTCCAGCTAACATTCCACATGTGTTAATTCCCCTTGTGCCGTCATGAAAAAATGAAATGAGCATATGGCATCGTTGGCGGCAACAGCCATGCCGCAGTGGCTACACCGGTTCCCGTGCGATCACCGAAGTTAAGCGCTGTCGGGCGTGTTCGGCACTTGGATGGGTGACCACCAGGCCGCCATGCGCTGTTGCCATTTTTCGGGGTGCACTCAACCTCGTGATGCCAATTGAGGAGCTATTCGACCGAATAGTAGCGGCTTCGGTCAAGAATAGCATCATAACGACTGGGAGAGCGGTGTGCTGACCCCACGCCCCTTCTATCCGCATCCTCCGCTGAGGATGACACGGCGGTCGGATGGTCCCGGTAGGCCACTCGTGGCCTGAAGACGGAGTGCTATATGTCATCGTTGGCCGGGAGACCCCATCCGGGGAAGTTTGGCCGCCAAGCGCAAGTCTTATTTCAGTCGACGCCACATTGGGCGACATGCGCGACGGTGATGAGAACAACACAACACCCAGTCCCCTAGCGGAGAAAATCTCCAACCCGCTCGGGAGTCGAACCTCGGCTCGCGTGCATCGGAGGCGAGCACGTTACCACCCAGCTAAGCAGGCGGACTGTGCCCTCATAATCACACCTTTTCACATGAATCACCTTAGTATAAATGTCAGCTTCGCCAATGCACTGCCCTTTTATACCTCGTGTACGCGAAACTGCCACGATCTGTATAAATGGATATCGCTAACCACGGTGTATATACTATTCTGTGGAACAACGCTCTAAGGACAATCATCGTCTCGGAAGGATGGTGGCAGCTATTTGCTTATAAACGTAAGTCTTTATGGGCTGTGCTCTTGCCAAAGTCTGTCGGCACAATCTGAAGATGACTGAAAGGTATGCGGCCGGAATATTAAGAGAAGGACTAAAAACTGGCTCTGAGCACCATGGGACTTAACTTCTGAGGTCATCAGTCCCCTAGAACTTAGAACTACTTAAACCTAACTAACCTAAGGACATCACACACATCCGTGCCCGAGGCAGGATTCGAGCCTGGGACCGTAGCGGTCGCGCGGTTCCAGACTGTAGCGCCTAGAACCGCTCGGTCACTCTGGCCGGCGATAAGGACTAAATTTTATGCGGCTGCACGCACCAAAATTAATGGATCATTTTACTTTGGAGGCTATGGTTACGTCAAGTTGTAACAATTATTTTGATACGGTAGAAAGCACCAAAAGACCTCTGAGAAGGTCCCCAAGCAGGTGCACAGTTCCTTTTTGATTCCAGGTCACGATGTTCAGAAATTCTGACAGCAGTATCAGGGGGTTCAGTCTAATAAACTAGATTTTATGTACAGTTCCGTAATATTAATCATCTGCGCGGTATCGTGTACATAATATGAGTTATATATTACATTTTAGTCACATTTGTTTTTCTCTCGCAAACAAATAAGAGGAGCACCGTAACTGCGATCCCTGGAAGACAGAAACTAAACTAGAACTGATATTCCAACAAGTTCCTGATGTAAAATCGCACTATTTCAGTCAGCACCGAAGTTCAGAAAACAGTATTCATATTTCCGTGAGATTTAGAATCAAAACATAAATCTGCTCTCTCCTCAACAATTTGAATTCTTTTGCTTCCTACTGCAGTTTATCGAAGATAACTGCACGACACGAGAACGACTGTATTCAGTAGCGAGTCTTGAAGTACTAAATCCGAGATAGCTTTTGATGGCCACTTGATAAAATACTTGAAGATAAATCACAACACGAATGCTGTCAGGCGACAGGCGAGATTATTTATCACAGATAGACGTGAAGGCCACAAACAAGTTAAGTAGCTACCTTATGACAGTTCTTGTATTCAGTGCCAGAAGGTGACTGACATAGAAGCGAGTAACATTGACAAAATGTGGCTGTTTGCCAAAAGCTTCAGAAATTGTACCTGGCAGAAAGTACATCAACACTCATTGCTTCGCCTGTCGGATTATAGGCCTACCATCTGAAATTACTGGATAAATCCTAAAATAAATATGTTTATTTTAACATCATTCAATAACAATTCCAATTGAAAACATTTATATATCATCAAATACTTTATTTTTCTCCTGTTTTTACACGTACACGTACACGTACACGAGCTCTTAACAGCCGTTCTCAGGTTTGACGCGACTTGTCCTACGCTTTCTGTCAACTAGAGGTAACAATGCAGACTCCTACATTGGCGTACTCATAGACTGGTAAACATGAAACAGTACCGAAATCTTATTTTCCAGAAAACATTTTACTTAGGTGGCTATGGTTACGTCAAATTATCTGTAACAATCATTTTCACGTGGTAGGTAGCGCCACAGGATCGTGGAAGGACCTCTGAGAAATTTTGAAGATATGGAATGGAACCATTGAAAGCTGAATCTTTAAATCGATTCATATGCTTGGTGACGGAGGAACTGCTAGCGCACTGTCCGCAAGAAGCAGGTATCGGATTCGAGGCACGTTTCGGCATAGAGTTTTAACTTGTGACAGAGAATCACTTAACCAAATTGTTCGATTTTAGTTAAATGCTTTCTTTTGTTTTCGTTTATTGCGGTAGGTGGTAGTTTTCTTGTACATGACGAGTTTAGAAAGTAAGTTCGAAAACCCATAAATGATTGCGTTACTATATTTAGCTGTTTTTATTTAAGTGTTTGTTGGAAGAGACACGGTGAGCAGGCAACAGACCTGACCAAACTAAGTCGGCATGGATAATGGAAGGCTGATGAAGCCACCAGTGAACGACAACCAGGCAATTATCGTATACATTTCGCTTTGTTGAAGGTACAAGTGCCGGCCAGAGTGACCGAGCGGTTCTAGGCGCTTGAGTCTGGAACCGCGCGACCGCTACGGTCGCAGGTTCGAATCCTGCCTCGGGCATGGATGTGTGTGATGTCCTTAGGTTAGGTTTAAGTAGTTCTAAGTTCTAGGGGACTGATGACCTCAGAAGTTAAGTCCCATAGTGCTCAGAGCCATTTGAACCATTTTGTTGTAAGTGTCACTCATTGTCAGAGTCGTGTTCTGTGTAATTTCCAGTGCATTATGTCACAGGTATGTGAATTCGAACGCAATAAAATTGTTAGTGCTCATGTGGTGTGTGTTTTCGTTACCAAGATAGCGAGGTGTTTGGTTGGTTGGTTTGGGGAAGGAGACCAGACAGCGTGGTCATCGGTCTCATCGTATTAGGGAAGGATGGGGAAGGAAGTCGGCGGTGCCCTTTCAGAGGAACCATCCCGGCATTTGCCTGGAGTGATTTAGGGAAATCACGGAAAACCTGAATCAGGATGGCCGGACGCGGGATTGAACCGTCGTCCTCTCGAATGCGAGTCCAGTGTCTAACCACTGCGCCACCTCGCTCGGTGGGTGTTTGGTGTTTGAAGATTTATATAGCATACAGGGAAAGCGGAAAAACATTATGCGTTAAATTACAACGCTGGCGAAAGGGTGTTTTGAACGATACTGACAAACAGTCATTGAAGAGAATTGTGACGAAAAGTAAGGGGGAAATGGAATCGCTGTATGGCTAGGGCCTCCCGTCGGGTAGACCGTTCGCCTGCTGCAAGTCTTAAGAGTTGATGCCACTTCGGCGACTTGCGTGTCGATAGGAATGAAGTGATGATGATGATAAGGACAACTCAACACCCAGTCCCTGAGCGGAGAAAATCTCCGACCTTCGACCTGTGCTACTGGATGTTAATACGAATGACTCTTGTATGTGATGTAATTGGAGTAATTATATTATTATTATATTGAAACAGTTTGTTTAAATCTTACTAATACTGCCGAGTCACTTTGAAGTAGTCTGCTGTTAATTTCATGTGCGGAACACAGAGTTTTCTCTAGTCTTTCACTTCACTTACACTACTGGCCATTAAAATTGCTACATCACGAAGATGACGTGCTACAGACGCGAAATTTAACCGACAGGAAGAAGATGTTGCGATATGCAAATGATCAGCTTTTTAGAGCATTCGCACAAGGTTGGCGCCGGTGGCGACACCTACAACGTGCTGACATGAGGAAAGTTTCCAACCGATTTCTCATACACAAATAGCAGTTGACCGGCGAACGCCTGGTGAAATGTTGTTGTGATGCCTCCTGTAAGGAGGAGAAATGCGTACCATCACGTTTCCGACTCTGATGAAGGTCGGATTGTAGCCTATCGCGATTGCGGTTTATCGTATCGCGATATTGCTGCTCGCATTGGTCGAGATCCAATGACTGTTAGCAGAATATGGAATCGGTGGGTTCAGGAGGGTAATACGGAACGCCGTGCTGGATGCCAACGGCCTCGTATCACTAGCAGTCGAGATGTCAGGCATCTTATCCGCATGGCTGTTGCGGATCGTGCAGCCACGTTTCGATCCCTGAGTCAACAGATGGGGACGTTTGCAAGACAAGAACCAACTGCACGAACAGTTCGACGACGTTTGCAGCAGCATGGACTATCAGCTCGGAGACCATGGCTGCGGTTACCCTTGACGCCGCATCACAGACAGGAGCGCCTGCGATGGTGTACTCAACGACGAACCTGGGTGCACGAATGGCAAAACGTAATTTTTTCGGATGAATCCAGGTTCTGTTTACGGCATCATGATGGTCGCATCCGTGTTTGGCGACATCGCGGTGAACGCACATTGGAAGCGTGTATTCGTCATCGCCATACTGGCGTATCACCCGGCGTGATGGTATGGGCCGGTCGCGGTGGCCGAGTGGTTCTAGGCGCTTCAGTCCGGAACCGCGCGACTGCTACGGTCGCAGGTTCGAATCCTGCCTCGGGCATGGATGTGTGTGATGTCCTTAAGTTAGTTAGGTTTAAGTAGTTCTAAGTTCTAGAGGACTGATGACCTCAGGTGTTAAGTCCCATAGTGCTCAGAGCCATTTGAACCATTTTTTTGATGGTATGGGGTGCCATTGGTTACACGTCTCGATCACCTCTTGTTCGCATTGACGGCACTCTGAATAGTGGACGTTACATTTCAGATGTGTTACGACCTGTGGCTCTACCCTTCATTCGGTCCCTGTGAAACACTACATTTCAGCAGGATAATGCACGACCGCATGTTGCAGGTCCTGTATGGGCCTTTCTGGATACAGAAAATGTTCGACTGCTGCCCTGGCCAGCACATTCTGCAGATGTCTCACCAATTGAAAACGTCTGGTCAATGGTGGCCGAGCAACTGGCTCGTCACAATACGCCAGTCACTACTGTTGATGAACTGTGGTATGGTGTTGAAGCTGCAGGGGAAGCTGTACGTGTACACGCCATCCAAGCTCCGTTTGACTCAATGCCCAGGCGTATCAAGGCCGTTATTACGGCCAGAGGTGGTTGTTCTGGGTGCTGATTTCTCAGGATCTATGGACCCAAATTGCGTGAAAATGTACTCATATGTCTGTTCTAGTATAATATATTTGTCCAATGAGTACCCGTTTATCATCTGCATTTCTTCTTGGTGTAGCAATTTTAATGGCCAGTAGTGTATTTAAAGCTGATATATTTCAAAATATTACTAGGTCTCCAACTTTGCTCCCGCCGTTTTTTCTCGAAGTTCGAGACTTTATTGTGAAATACTTACAAAAAAATTACAGTTCGTTGGACACTGCTTTCTCCTAGCTTTAGGGCAGCATACGAATCCCGCAGTGTATAAACTGGACATCTTTTGAGGGGAGTCATGAATCGATCCAATTTTGCACTTGTTCATATGACCGCAAGTGCTAGTCAGCTAGGTTGTGTGTCATAGATCGAGAAAGA
Source organism: Schistocerca nitens (assembly GCF_023898315.1). NCBI lineage: Eukaryota > Metazoa > Arthropoda > Insecta > Orthoptera > Acrididae > Schistocerca > Schistocerca nitens. The sequence goes on along the minus strand of NC_064622.1, from coordinate 179,405,728 downwards.
TGGCAGTCAGAGGGAGGAATATCTGGAGAATATAGCGGGTAGGGTAGAACTTCCCATTTCAACGTTTTCGAATATGTTTTGACGGGATTTTCGACATGGGGTCGTGCATTGTCATGTTGCTAAATTATTTTTTCATGTCTATCGCTGTAGTGTGGCCGTTTGTCTTTCAGTGCTCGGCTCAAACACATCAATTGCTTTCGATAACGATCTCCTGTGATTCTTCCCGTCGGTTGGAGTAGCATCGAAATCTTTCTCTCTTTCACGACCATGCCGGTCATCGACGTTATAATCACCATTCTTGAAGCATGGAAACCATTTTCTGCGAAGTTCTGTCACTAACAGGCGTCACATCATAGGTCTTACCCAGATTTTTGTGAGCCGCAGCCGCAGATTTCTTCGTATCAAAGCAGAAAATTAAAACCTCCCGCAGATTACGAGAATTGGGCTCATAAGTTGACGTATTGAGTCGAGAATAACTTTATGATGCAATAAAAAATCGACTGGTATTTTGACGGCGTTATGTTCTCAGATGCCTAAGCTTACTATATGACATTTATGACAAACGACTTGCACCACTACTTTCCACTACTGCCGTCTATTGCAAAACGGCGGAAGCAAAGTTGTAGACCTAATACTTAGTGGATTATGGTGGCAGCACTGTGTAAGAGCCTTTTTCTGGATCCTAAATAACTGCATGTGATTTTTTTCGCTCTTGCGTGGGATTCGTAGGTTTCAAGAAGAAATGTGAGTTACAATAACTGTTACGGCAGTCCTTGAGGAACAACCCAATGAACCTATCTGTCTTAGAACACTAAAAACGCGCATAGTCGGTGCTTCAGCTTCCAATGGACTTCATCAGAATGGTTACAAATTCAAAACTACTGTAAAAGACGGGCCATGTCATGAAAATATTCTTAGCCCTCCTCGAGGAAATATTCAGATCCTTAAGCAGAGCAGACGAAGTAGAAATATGTGTTAACGGAGCGTATCTAAACAAACTTTGTTTTGCTAATGACATTGTGTTGTTTGTTTCAAGTGCAGATAATAACTAATGGTTTTTCCTTGTTCCACACAGTGCATTAGGACAAAGCTGTACTAATTACACCGGACTGCTTAACACAGAACTTCACCCAAAGTGCATCTGCATCTACACGACTACTATGCAATTCACACTTACTTGCCTGGCAGAGTGTTCTTCGAACCACCTTCGGAATATTTCTCTAACGTTCCATTTTCTAACAGCACTTACGAGAAGAAATTTTTTTATGGCATGTATTCCCATCACGACGGACGCAAGATGGGAAAAGTCAATACCTGAACCACTTTGTCCCTCTTCCCGGTTGTGTCTCACCCCTCATAGTGATTTCACGTCTGTGGAATTCCTTCTATGGAGTGTACTGGTACGTGTTTGTAAAAGCTATGCGCAATCGATAACCTTGAAAGGAATATCTTAAAAGCGCGCAACAACATCCAAGTAAATGTGAGTAATAAATTGAGTTTATCATTTCTTTGCACCAAAGCTTAGAACACTTGCTACGTACTCTGTATCAGGATGTCGGTATCGCTATACTTATTAATAACAATGTACTGCTTTCAATTACTCTTATTCAGTGCGCATCACTTAATATGCTTTGAGCAGCTGGTCGTATCTAATAGCAGTCTTCCTTCTGAGACGTCCAGTCTTATCACTGTCGAATATTTTGATAAGCAGTGATCTTTTGAAATCAGTGTCGTCATTTGATCATTTAGATATCTCAAATAAGCTTCACTTGAGTCGTTTCTAATAGCGGCGATACGTTGATGGTACAAGGAAGGTCGTGAAGACCGTAATGTTCGCTCGATTGAGACACTGCGCATGATAAGCCCGAAGTTGCGAAACAAAACATCACTTCACGCAGTGAGCACACTCTTTGCCTACGAATGTTCGAGTTGTTTGCTACTAACAGATATCATGTCACATTATCCATTAATGAGCTACTCTAACGTTTGTGGCTAAAACGAACCTTATACCATTGATTAGGGACATCAGAATTCGCAAATTACACCCTAAGAGAAACAAAAAGAGGCATCTCATGAAGGAATTAAATGGTTCAAATGGCTCTGAGCACCATGGGACTCAACTTCTGAGGTCATCAGTCCCCTACAACTTAGAACTACTTAATCCTAACCAACCTAAAGACATCACACACATCCATGCCCGAGACAGGATTTGAACCTGCGACCGTTGTGGTCTTGCGGTTCCAGACTGTAGCGCCTAGAAGCGCACGGCCACTCCGGCCGGCATGAAGGAATTATCCGAATGCGACGGAAATCTGTAGATGTGATGTACATTTACAGATAAACGAATTACTACAATTTCAGAAAAAGTGGATGACAGATTCAAGAGAAAGAGCTTCAGAAACTGAACAAGTCGATAGCGCGGCAGTCCACGTCTGACGCTTATGCAAGCAGTTATTCTGCTTGCCATTTATTGATTGAGTTGTTGGACGCCCTCCTGAGGGATATCCCAAGCTGATTGGAAGGCCCTGTCCCTAATGCTCCAAACTGTCTCGATTGGGCAGACATCCAGCGACCTTGCTGGCCTAGGTAGGGTTTGGCAAGCATGAAGACAAGCAGACGGGCATTATCTTCCTGAAATGTAAACCAGGTTGGCTTGCCGTGAAGGACAACAAAACGGGTCGTAGAATATCGTCGACGTATCACTGTGCTGTAAGGGTGCGACGGATGGTGACCAACGGGGTCCTGCTACAAAATGAAATTCCATCCCAGACCACCACTCCTGGTTGCCAGGGCATATGGCGGGGATAGTCAGGTTGTTATTTCACCGCTTTCTGAAGTGCCTCCAGACACGTCTTCGGCATGGAATCCCAATGACTGGAGTAGGGTTGTCTTTAGTGTTGGGTCCCGCCTCGAACCGACCGCGATGACCATCGAAGGCTCGTCTGGAGACACACCGACAGCGGTGGGGTACCATCCAGACTGCCCGCCCAGTTAGTCGAGCGATCTAACGCACGGCTTTCCGGAGTGGGAACGTGCACCTGGTCCCCAGCACGAATGTGTCGAGGTCCGGTGAGCCGGCCAGTCTGTGGATGGTTTTTAGGCGGTTTTCCTTCCGCCACGGCGAATGCGGGCTGGTTCCCATTATTCCGCCTCAGCTACATTATGTCGGCGATTGCTGCGCAAGCAAATTCTCCACGTACGCGTAAACCATTACTCTACCACGCAAATATAGGGGTTACACTCGTCTGGAGTGAGACGTTCCCTAGCGGGGTCCACCGGGGGCCGGACCACACAATAACCCTGGGTTCGATGTGGGGCGGCGGAGGGGTGAAGTGGTCTGCGGTAGTCGTCATGGGGTTGTGGACCACTGCGGCTGCAGAGGAGACGGAGCCTCTCCGTCGTTTCTAGGTCCCCGGTTAACATACAACATACAACCATCCAGACTGTTGCTCGTCATACGGCCCGACAACCAAGAGTAATGGTTTGGGATACTATTTATTTTGATATCAGGACCCCTTTGGTTGTCATTAGTAGCACACTTACAGCACAGTGGTATGACGACGATATTCTACGCCCCGTTTTGTTGCCCTTCATGGCGAGCCACCCTAGGCTTACATTTCAACAAGACATACCCGCCCACGCCCACAGCAGGATTTTCTACTGCTTGTCTTCGTATCTGCCAAACCCTACCTTGACCAGCCAGGTCACCGGATTTCTCCAAAATTGTGAACGTTTGGTACATTAGGTGCATTCCCTCCAACCAGCCCCGGATTTTGATGATCTGACGCGCCAATTGCACAGAATTTGGCACGATATCCCTCAGGAAGACATCCAACAACTCTTTCAATCAACGCCAAGCCATATAACTGCTTGCAAAAGGGCCGCACGTGGACCAACTAGTTACTGATTTGTTAAATTTCTGAAACTCTGTTTTCGAATCAATCGTGTAATTTTTCTGAAACTCATATCATTTGTTTATCTGTACATGTACATTACAACTACCCATTTGCGTTCCATTTGCATAATTCCTTCGTGGCGCTTCGTTCTTTCTTTCTTTTTTTTTAACTGTATTGCCATCAGTGAACTATACATCAGTAGCGATCTTCGCACGGGAAGTACTAAGTATCTACGGATGGACAACTTGTCTGGTCTATCGGTAATAAATTATACACACAAACCATTCTCTCGAATCATTCTGTTAGTGGAAACCGGTTCAGAAACTCTACAGTAATTGCTAAAATTAGTCTCCACATATAGACAGAAAAACTTGGCGGGGGACTTTATAGTATTAATATATGACAATTCAGTACCTACATCTACATCTACTAGACCATTCTGCAGTTCACAATTACGCGTTTGGCCAGAGAGTTCATCAGGCCACTTTCAAGGTATTTCTTTACCGTTCCACTCTCGAACAGCACGCAAAAAAAGAAAACACTTTAATTTTTTGTGCGAGCTTTGATTTCTCTTATTTTATTACGATGATCATTTCTCCCTGTCTAGGTGGGCGTCAACAAAATATTTTCGCATTCAAACGATAACGTAGGATATTTGAATTTCATGAAAAGATCTTGCCGCAACGTAAAACGCCTTTGTTTTAATGATTGCCACCTCAACTCGCGTCTCATTTCCGTGACACTCTGTCACCTGTTTTGCGACAGTACGAAACGACGTGCTCTTCTTTGGACTTATTCGATGTCCTCCGTCAACCCCATCTGGTAAGGATCCCATATTGCACATCGATACTGTAGCAAAGGACGGAAAAGCGTGGTGCAGGCAGTATCTTAAGTGGATTTGTTGTATCCTCGAAGTGGTTTGCCGATAAACCGCAGTCTTTGGTTCGCCTCCCCCACAGTATAAACTGTATGATCGCCCCAGTTTAAGCTGCTCCCTAGTTATTTAATTGGACTGACTGCTTTCAGATTTTTGTGACTCATCGTGTAACCGAAAATCAACGCTTTCCTCTTACGTAATACTCATGTGAATGACCTCGCACTTTTCTTTATTTAGAATCAATTCCCACTTTTTGTACCATACAGATGTCTTGCCGAAATCATTTTACAGTTAGTTTTGATTTTCTGATGACTTTACTAAGCGTCAAATGACAGTATCCCCTGCAAATAACTAAAAGGCTGCTCTGATTGTATCCCAAATCATTTATATAGATTAGGGGCAGCAGAGTACCTGTAACAATTCTTTGGGGAATACCAGATATCACTTTCGTTTTACTCAATGACTTTCCGTCAGTTACTATGAACTGTGACCTCTCTGATACGGAATCACGAATCCAGTCGCACAACTGAGGCAATACTCCACTGCCACGCAATGTAATTAGAAGCCACTTGTGACGAACTGTATCGAAAGCCTTCTGGAAATCCTGCAATATGAAACTATTTTGGGATCTCCTGTCGATTGCACTCATAACTTAAACGTGTTTAGAGATGAAAAGATTTATAGAAACTAAACACTAAATCAAATAAGTAGTAAGAAAAGGGAAAATAATTAGTGCTGGCCCTATCCGTGGAGGCCATTAGTTCCACGCGATTTATTGGATGTTTATTTTTTACTGATTATTGGGCTCTTCAGAAGGAACTCGGTGAAAACGATAATTGGCTGGTGACATTAGCTGACGTCAACAACGCACCTGTTGACACTGGTCTGTGTAATGGACACACAAATGGTCATGAGACGACTTGCTGCGATTGGACGAGGTCGCACAGCGGTTAAGATACTGGAATCGTATTCGTCACGAGTATGTTTCAGATCCCTTTTTGGTCATCCGGATTTAGGATTTCAGCAGTTTCCACAAATCAGGAGAACTCCTGTAGCTTAATCCGATATCCAAGTCCAAATTGAGTTCATGCTCCATCTCTAACGACCATGTTTTCGAAGTCACATTGCATTTGATCTACATTCCCGTGACTCTTAGATGCTAAGAAACGAGTACCTAAGATTCTACACCTCATAGATCATCACTTGCAAAAACTGTTGCTTCTACAATTATCCTGCTCCAGAGATCCACACTCAGAGGGTTCACTAAACTGGTGTGGTAGATATGCCTCATGTTGTAACCTGATTTATTTGGTCAGTAACCTGTTCCTCGGTAGCAGGTTGATCAACATTCGTGCATACCGTCTAAGTCCATTTAGTACATCAGAGGGTCGCGACGCCTAGCAGATTGCAGTTACCAAAATGGTTTTTGAGAGATTGCATCTGTTTTGACGACCCAGGTCTCGAACCCAAACATTTGCCATTGGCTGAAGGAGAACTCCTGTAAAATTTGGGAAACAGAAAGGAGCTTCCGAAAGAACTGAATTTGAGAAGGTTGGTCGTGAGTCTTTCATGGGGAGCTCAGTCGGTAAAAACATTCCCTATGGATGGTAAGGGTACAGCTGTCATGCAGGTTCTCATCAGTACACACTCCGTTGTAGAATGAAAGATTCATATTGGAATTCAAAGATACTCTATATCAGAAGCGCTGACTCCAAGAAAGAAAGATAACTGCACTATTCAGCTCGTATAAATCGCGTTTCTTATCCACAATACCAATGACTATATTGCATACAGGCAATCTGTCTCCCGTATGCAGGATATGTGAGATCTGCCACACGAGCCCTTTTTCCAACATTGGTGTGAACGAGCTTTTTATTCGGCTAAAAATCGTGTTTTTCCATTTTCTTAGATTATTTGATAAGAATTTCATTAGAGTGACTAAAGCTTTTTTTTTCAAATGTGACGATCCAACGTTGAAAATGAACTACAAAATGCATTCAGATTTTATCAGGAAAATGGATAGAGTTATGACTTAAGTTTAAGCAGAATGACAGACAACTAGCAACAGTTCCTCTCGTAGATGAGGAAAGTTTTCAACATTTTCAATCTTTCGTTAGATTTATAGGCCGGAAAATGACAACATGAAGGCCCAAATGATCAGAAGTAAAATTTGGCATGTCTTCTTCACTTTCTGAATCCATTAGAGTTTAAAAGCAACAATATGAAACCCCATCTGCAAAAATAAAATGTGCAAAAAATAGCCTTCAAGTTTCATATTTAGTTCAAGTCATATAGATTTTCTACATATATTTGATAGACATTGCAAGAAATAATGTGTTGTTAGAAGATGATGTTTCGTTTATGGGGCGCTCAACTGCGCTGTCATCAGCGGCCGTACAAAATCCCAATTTTCACACAGTCCATTTTTTTCCACAGTCCAGTCTAGCCACTGATGATGATGATGAAATTATGAGGACAACATAAACACCCAGTCCCCGGGCAGAAAAAGTCCCCAACCCGGCCGGGAATCGAACCAGGGATGTTAGAAGGTGAAGCTCCAAAATGGAAATGGGCAAGGGAGACTTTGCTCGATAACTGTAGACTTACACGGAAGAAATTATGGCTTGGAAATTTGAAATTTTGTAGGGAAAAGAATGCTCTTTCAAACGAAAGTAACCGGAAACATGTATCAGGCGTCTCTTATCACGGACAAGGATAGAAAAGTCATTTAAACTTTATGCAATTTTTTTGGCTAACTTAAGCTACACTACAACTCAAAAACAACGTAGTAAAAGTGACAAAATTTGCAGATGTTGTGAAGAAATTGCTTGACAGCAAGGCAATCCTAAACTACACTATCTGATCAAAAGTATCCAGACACCTATTAATGGGCATTAATATGGAGGGGGGGTGCACCCTTCGCCTCTGTGAGGCCTCAAAAATCGGATGGGGTCACTTTCCCTGAGGTGTCTGAATGTCTGTGGCGGAATGGCAGCCCAGTCTTCCTCAAGAGCACAGACCAGAGAAGATAGTGATGATGGGAGCTATGGGATGGGGCGAAGACGACGTTCTAAATCATCGCAAATGTGTTCCATTGGGTTCAGGTCTCGACTCTGGGCAGGCCAGTCCGTTTGAGAAATGTTACTGTTCACAGACCACTGAGTCGCAGATGGTACCTTATGATAGGGTGCATTGTCATACTTATACAGATAGTGGCCGTCTCCCAACTGTTCTTCTGTTGTACGCAATGCTGTAAAATGTGTTGACATACTTCCGTATTTTGCGTTTTCTTAAGTGCAATGAGCGACCACCTCCCAATCACGAAAAACACCCCCACACCATAACACCACCTCCTCCATACTTCACTGTTGGCACTACACATGATGGCAGGTGACGTTCTTCAGGTATTCGCCACACCCAAACCCTTCCATCGGATTGCCACGGGGTATTGCGAGATTCAACACTGTTTACAGCACCCCAAGCGCCGCTGGGCGTTGACTACAGAAACACGTGGCTCATGAGAAGCTGCTCGACCAATGCGCCCCATTCTTTTTAACTCCATGCGCACAGTCATTGTGCTAGCTGGACTGCTGGTGGCATGTTGGAACTTATGAGTGATTCTTTCCGACTATTTCATGCGATTTTTGATAACCAACCTTCACAATCCTCGACGTTCCCTTTCCGTCAGTACATGAAGTCTGCCTAGTCTCGTTTCAGCTGCAGTTATCCTTTCGCATTTCCACTTTTTTTCACTTCGCCAACGATCGATTTAGGCAGCTTCAGAGGGGTTGAAATGTACTTGGTGGATTTGTTTACTCAGATGACTTTTGGACATCCAGAGACTAGTCCAGGTTCAAAGCCAGTGAGCTCTCCAGACCGACCCATTCTGATGTTGCTGCTTCTTCACTGACAACACGATGCTTCCCGCCTACTTTTGCACTGGCGGGTCTGCCTTTCGTGACATCAAGTACTCAATACCGCATTATATAGGGCGTCTACTACTACCTCCTCTACTGTATTCTGTCCATTGCTTCTATCTACCACCCGTCCACATCTATTAAGACTTCTTGGGTCTCCCTGGCGGTCTCTTTCCTGTAGGTGTGAAATCCAGGAGCTTCCGAGGCCATCTGTGATCCTCCATCTGGGCCACATGCCGGCCTACTGCATTCGTTTGGCTTTGACAGTTCCTGCTATGTTGGGCTGCTGGTATAGTTCCTCGAGCTCTTAGTTGTATCTGATCCTCCATTCCCCCGTATCTGCATCCACAACCGGACCGAAGATCTTCCGAAGCAAAGAGCTTATGGAAGTCCTGTTTCCGGGTGCTCCATGTTTCACAGTCATATAGAACAACAGGCTGGATCAGGGTTTTGTACAGTCGAATCTTGAACTGTCTGGAGAGATATCTGGACCGAAGCAGTTGTCCTAGGCTGTGTTAAGATCGGTTTCCTGCTTGTATTCTGGCATTGCTCTCTGCTTCACATGACGAGTTCTCAGTGAAAAGTGCCCCTAGGTATTTGAATGCATGCACTCTCTTGTAGGACTGGTCCCCAACCTGCAGTGATTGTAGATGACCAGCAGTCTGACAATGTCAACGCGTCATAACGAGGTACTCTGTCTGGGCTTCGTTTATGTTCAGACCAAATTTGCTGACAGTCTCGTTTAGTGCTTTGGTCATTTGCTCCAACTCCTCTTCCGCCCTAGAGAGTAAACAGATGTCGTTCTCTTGGAAGGTCTTGTGTACGATCTTCTCGAGGGCAAAGTTGAACAGGATAGGGGACAACCCATATCCTTGCCTGAGTCCTGTCACAGTTTCAAATTCCTCAGTTACGCGATTTCCCATCTTCACCTTTGCACGTGTTTCGTTCAGACATATCATCATCAGATTGTCTTGAAAATTTTTATCAGATAGTGTAATTAAGTGAAGAGATCAAGCTACTTAGCAGAAAATTTGGCGCGAAAATTTTTATTGATGTAGTTGAATGCCACTTGGTGTAAAAATAGTGAATAAAAGTAGATAAAACTTACAGACTGTGTACAATATAAGCTTCAACAATCTTTCACTGATGTGCAGCACTTCACTTGTGGAACTAATATTTTGAATTTGGCTGCAACATTTTTGTCCCCCTTCGTTTAGGAGCTACTGCTCCCGGAGTATTGAAACTTGTAAATTATAATTCTGTATATCTTCCTCTATAGCTTAACACAGCTGCACATCAAGTCTGAACATAACCAAAGATGATCGGGTGGTGAGCCCTAGACCCCTTGACATGGAATCACCATAATAGTAATGGAAACAGATCATCAGTTATATACATTCTTAGGTGTCTCTACAGTTCATTTTTAATGGAAACTTTTAGATCATCAGTCATATACATTGTTAGGTGTCTCCACACTTCATTTTTAATGGAAACTTTCATAAACTCATTTGTCCACTCGTGATAAGTACAGAAGGCGATTAGTTCCAGTGTCCCTTATATAAAAAGTAATTCTACGCAAAGGGGGAATACTAATCTTCAGTAGGAGGCTACAATTTTCTTGACTTGTTGGTGTGTTGCATTGTTGTAGTTTTGTTGAAATCATCTGTGGCTTTGTATAGGTGCGATGTTTGTAAATCGCCTGGAGTTGTTACCACAGATGCGTTTGGTTATGAAATTTTTCAGTTGTGCCGGACTCGAACCGGGGACTTTGTCTTTCACTGGCAATTCTCTTATCAACTGAGCTATCCAGGTGCGCCTCACAAACCGCCCTTACAGTGTCAGTTCTGTCAGCAATTCTTTTCTACTTGCGTGCTGACTCACTATAGCTCCCCATCAAATTAATTGATGTCCCTTTGCATTTTCGTTCGGCATACAACACTACAAATTTTTAGGCACACCGTGATTTCGTGTTCAGGTGCAAACTCTCAAATTCTAAGGATCGTGTGGAAAATTAACCAATATTGAACTGTAAAAATAAAAAATATTACTCAAAGTTCGATGAAAATTAAGATTTAATTTTATCCATATTTTGCAACTGTAAATGTAACTTTATTCAATATACTGTAAGTATGAATTAAAAAACGCCTTCAGTCACAAATTTTCGTGTTTTATTAACTACAAGATGCATTTTCCTCGGGTGTAAGTTGTCTTAACTCACGATTTATTTTTGCTCTTGAAAGATATGAAATGTATGTTCCTGTCATGAAAATCAAGAAACCAGAAACTGTGTTAATTTAACACACAAATTTCGCAAGCCACAGTTATTTCAGTAATTTTAAAGTCCTATTCTAAAGTTATTCCCTGCATATGTCAATTGTTTAATAATTACATCTCTGGCGCTAGTACAAATTCATCTTTGATCATACCATGTACAACAACATCTGTAAAGTGTTTACAAAAATGTGTTTGCAAATGTGCCTCTTAAGTGAAATGACATGCATGATCAGGATGGCGAAACCAATGTATGATGGTGTTAGGAAGTTAAAAACGCTTTTCTTTGATTATGTGGTCCGTTTACACCGTTCTTTTTTTCCAAGTTTCGCACATATTTTCCGCATTTGACATCAAACCTTTTCATAACAAGAACATGCATTTCATCTCATTCAAGATACCTTCCACCTGAGGATGGACCCACAGGGTCCGAAATGCATCGTGTAGTTAATAAAACACGAAAATTTGTGACTGAAGACGTTTTTCAATTCATACTTACAGTGTAGAAAATAAAAGTAGCATTCTACGTGGGGACTTCAGAAACTAGGGTACACATGTCGTCTCAGGTTAAACCATTGGGCAACAACAGTGGCGCGTAGGGACTTCAGAAAGTGGGGTACACATGTCGTCCCAGGCTAAACCATTGGGCAACAACAGCGGCGCGTTGTCAGAAAAAAGAGTTGATTTTTCAGAGTTCCTGCAGAGACAGTTCTGCAGCGGAAAGACAACAGGTGTATCACAGAGAGCAATTGAAAGAGTGCTGCAACTGGAAACGTACTCCAAAGTTGAAGTACGCTTAACAGTCCGTTACGATGGACGTGGAAGAATTATGGGCAAATTTTAAACACATTGTAAATCACGCATTGGACAAGTATGTGCCGCAAAAGTGGGTTACGGACGGAAAAGACCCACCGTGGTTTAACAGCCCAACTCGGAGAATGCTCAGGAAGCAAAGGCAGTTGCACTCGCGGCACAAGAAAGATCGGGAGAACGAGGACAGGCAAAAGTTAGTAGAGATTCGTGCTGCTGTAAAAAGAGCGATGCGCGAAGCTTACAACCACTACCACCGTCATACCTTAGCAAAAGATCTTGCTGAAAATCCAAGGAAATTCTGGTCTTACGTAAAATCGGTAAGCGGGTCGAAGGCCTCCATCCAGTCACTCACTGATCAGTCTGGCATGGCAACGGAAGACAGCAAAACAAAAGCTGAAATGTTAATTTAGCATTCGAGAAATCTTTCACGTAGGAGGATCGTACAAACATACCGCCGTTTGAGTCTCGTACAGATTCCCGTATGGAGGACAAGTGATAGACATCCCTGGGATTGTGAAGCAGCTGAATGGGTTGAAAATAAATAAATCGCCAGGTCCTGATGGGCTTCCAATTCGGTTTTACAGAGAGTACTCTACTGCATTGGCTCCTTACTTAGCTTGCATTTATCGCGAATCTCTTGCCCAACGTAAAGTCCCGATCGACTGGAAAAAAGTGCAGGTGACGTCTGTATATAAGAAGGATAGAAGGACGGATCCTCAAAATTACAGACCAATATCCTTAACATCGGTTTGTTGCAGGATTCTCGAACACATTCTCAGTTCGAATATAATGAATTTCCTTGAGACAGAGAAGTTGCTGTCCATGCATCAGCACGGCTTTAGAAAGCATCGCTCCTGCGAAACGCAACTCGCCCTTTTTCACATGACATCTTGCGAACCATGGATGAAGGGTATCAGACGGATGCCATATTCCTTGACTTCCGGAAAGCGTTTGACTCGGTGCCCCACTGCAGACTCCTAACTAAGGTGCGAGCATATGGGATTGATTCCTAAATATGTGAGTGGCTCGAAGACTTCTTAAGTAATAGATGGTGAGTGTTCACCGGAGGTAAGGGTATCATCTGGAGTGCCCCAGGGAAGTGTGGTAGGTCCGCTGTTGTTTTCTCTCTACATAAATGATCTTTTGGATAGGGTGGATAGCAATGTGCGGCTGTTTGCTGATGATGCTGTGGTGTACGGGAAGGTGTCGTCGTTGAGTGAATGTAGGAGGATACAAGATGACTTGGACAGGATTTGTGATTGGTGTAAAGAATGGCAGCTAACTCTAAATATAGATAAATGTAAATTAATGCAGATGAATAGGAAAAAGAATCCCGTAATGTTTGAATACTCCATTAGTAGTGTAGCGCTTGACGCAGTCACGTCGATTAAATATTTGGGCATAACATTGCAGAGCGATATGAAGTGGGACGAGCATATAATTGCAGTTGTGGGAAAGGCGGATAGTCGTCTTCGGTTCATTGGTAGAATTTTGGGAAGATGTGGTTCATCTGTAAAGGAGACCGCTTATAAAACACTAATACGACCTATTCTTGAGTACTGCTCAAGCGTTTGGGATCCCTATCAGGTCGGATCGAGGCAGGACATAGAAGCAATTCAGAGGCGGGTTGCTAGATTTGTTACTGGTAGGTTTGATCATCACGCGAGTGTTACGGAAATGCTTCAGGAACTCAAATGGGAGTCTCAGGAGGAAAGGAGGCGTTCTTTTCGTGAATCGCTACTGAGTAAATTTAGAGAACCAGCATTTGAGGCTGACTGCTGCACAATTTTATTGCCGCCAACTTATATTTCGCGGAAAGACCACAAAGATAAGATAGGAGAGATTAGGGCTCGTACAGAGGCATATAGGCAGTCATTTTTCCCTCGTTCTGTGTAGGAGTGGAACAGGGAGATACGATGCTAGTTGTGGTACGAGGTACCCTGCGCCACGCACCGTGTGGTGGATTGCGGAGTATGTACGTAGATGTAAACAGTATGATTCTTGTAGACAAAACGCCTTCTTTTCACACAGATTCACAGTGATATTCTGGCGGTATATATATGGACAAATGCAGTATCGCGTCCAACTGCAGTGAGATGGCGCCAACAATTCGACCAAGTCCGCACAGGGGTGGGTGACGGTGATCAGTAAGTTCAGAACTTGCACCATTTCCATCTTTTCCGCAAGCTGGAAGAATATCTTGAGGGAAAGAGATTTTCCAACTACGAGGTCGTTCACACCGCGGTTATCGAATGGCTCTGTGGCCAAGGAGCACATTTCTATCGTGGAGGAACTGAACGATTGGTAGGACGCTCCGATCGTTGTTCGCAGAGACTTGGTGGCTGATGAAAAATAGTGTCATGTATCTGTGTTACTTTGAAGTGTCGTGAAGCATTCAGTAAAAGTTACTTGATCTCCCATATTAATGTGTAACTCAATTATTGGAGTCCCCTCGTACCAAATTCGGATGGGTAGACAAAAGTAAGTCTCAGTACCAAATATGGGCGTTTTATGTGGTAGCAATGAACGTATTCTGTCGTTAGAATAGGCGACTGCGCAAGATGTGAAAAACATTGGTTACTAGAAGATAAAAGCAAAACCTAATGAATATTAAACAGAATGAAGATAATTAAGTTATCATCTTTTTCATTTTAGGGAATTAACGAGTATTAAAAACGACCCTTCTTCGACGTTATAACAAGCTGCGTAATACAGCGGCTGGTCATTCGCCAGTACTCAAAACACATATTGGTAATTTACAATGGGGAGTTTCTATCTCGCTGTGAAATCCCAGGATTACTTGAAGACGGCAGTAAGACTGAGTAAATTCTTGTAATCGTTGAATATAGACTGATGTCAATTAAGAAGACAGATGAGATTGTATAGACGCAGGTACGCAGTATGATAAGCATGGAGTGTTTACCGATGGCTGTCGTACAAGGATGGATAATAAATGTCTTACTCACTCTGCGTTATCGCAACACATTAATTGGTTAATACTCTGAAATACCTTAGGATTCGCACAAAAGCACCACAGATTTACAAGTTATGTTCTTCTTTTCATTTTCAATGAGTGTCTACAGGATGGGAGTCTACATACACCGATGAGCCAAAACATTATGACCACTTTTCAAACACAATGCAACAGAGATTCTGCTTGGCGGGGTCAGGGATTTTCTCTGCCTCGTGATGACTGGGTGTTGTGTGATGTCCTTAGGTTAATTAGGTTTAAGTAGTTCTAAGTTCTAGGGGACTGATGACCATAGATGTTAAGTCCCATAGTGCTCATAGCCATTTGAACCATTCTGCTTGGCATGAATTCTTCAAATGCTTGACGGTATTCCAGAAGAATATGGTACCAGACGTCTACGCACAATTCCCGCAAATTACGGGATGGCGATTACAGGCAAGCAATTGGCGCCCGATATGTCTACAGATCAGGCACATTTGCTGGCCAAGACATCATTGTTAGTTCGCTATAATGTTCCTCAAACCACTGTATCACGATTCCGATTTTGCAACACGGACAGTTGTCATACTGGAAGATGTCATCGCCATAGGCGAAGACTTCAAGCATGAAGCGATGCAGGTGGTCTGACCAGACGATGCGTACCGTCGAGGATCGATGCCGTGAACACCAGAGGCACACTCGACTGATGTATCCGAGCAAGTCGGCGGTCGCTGAACATTGTTTGTCGGAAAATCACGCTATGGAGTATGAACGCACGAGGATTCTGGCACAGACGTCGAGATACTGGGACAGCGTTGTTAGAGAGGCCACCGAAATTCGCACCAATGACAACCTCATAAACCGTGACTGTGGCTATAATCTTAGCAAGGCTTGGGAACCAGCGATTGGGTTAATCAAGAGTAAATCGAGCAAATGTATAGTTGTGACGACCACGGCGGACAGAGCCATCACACCGACGTCATCTCAGACGCCGTCGCAATCTGTTCCACCGCGCGACCGTGGCGCGGGGCGCGGACGGCGGAGTGAGCGCGCCGCGGGCGGAGGGTATTTAAATCGGCCGCCGCCGCGACCGAACCCAGTTCCCCCTGAGCAGCCATAGTGTACGGATCTCCGTGCCGGCACGTTCACAGGAGCTCAGTCCGTCAGTTCACCTGATGATGGCGACATGTATGATCGCCGAAATATTGTGCCCGTTGGACACTGTAGACCGGCAGTACACCCGTGGATATTTTGATTATCAAATACGCCGGGAGAAACTCAAGAATCACATCATAATGAAATTCGTTGCGCTTTCGAAAGTACACATCACGTACACTTGATTTTTACAGTAAACCGTTTTACAGCATATGAACAGTTGGTCGTAAGCTTGCCTGATGCTTCTCTTTTGTATACACGACTGTCCACAAACGCTTTTGGTGTCAATGTGGTTCCTACAGCGATTCCGCAAGCGGTCTTCTTTTTCTGTTTCTGTATAGTACGTTATTATTGCGCTTTACGTGTTTGTACTCATATATTCAACTATGTTGTTTAGCTTACACAGTTTTTTTTTTCATCTTGCCAGATCACTTTGGCTTCCAGAAAGGTAAAGACACGAGAATACCAGTTAAGACGTTGCGACAGTGATGCAAGCAAGGCTTAAGAAAAATCAAGACCCGCTCATAGAATCTGTCGACTTAGGAAACGTGTCTGACAATTTAAAATGGTGCAAGTGTAAGTAGGCTGTTTAGGTTTTTTTATTGGTAACGCCACCTTAGTATGAAAATCACCGGCTGTGCCGTGTGCAGTCTGTGGCTGCTTTGCATTGTTGTAATACTCAACCATTGTAGTGTTAGGCAGCTGGCTGTGAACAGCTCGTAGCGCTGGTCAGTTGGAGGTGAGCCGCCAGCAGTGGTGGATGTGGGGAGAGAGATGGCGGAGTTTTGTAATTTGTCATGAACTGCTATATATATTATGACTATTAAGGTCGAGTAAATAATAATTTTTTTCAAAAAATGAGGGAGCACAAAAAGACATTTACCTTCACAGGAACTGCATACATAATTTTCTTTACAATACTTGGTAATTTATTTCATAGAATAAGTTTTTCTGGTGCACCACTTTAATTACATAGACATTAAGATGTGAATAGACATTTCCCTTATCTGCGTTGTTATCTTTAGTGTACTATTTTTTCTGCTTGAGCTATGTCATGTTTATATATGTTTTTGCAATGCTGCTGCTGTTTGCCAGGCATAGTGTTACTAAATTTCACTTTGTATTATTCTTTTAAGCCAGTTTTACTACTGATTTATTTTTCTTGTTTGCTGCACATTGCCTTATATTAGTTGTAATTTATGCTGCTTGCTTTGCCTTTTGTATTTTTTATCATTGCTGTTTGTGTTAATTGTTTTGTGCTGCTGCATTGCCTCGTTCCTTAGTTTAGTATCTGAGCTCAGTAGATTTAAGTTAGCTTAACAGGGGTAGGCTATATAAGAAAATCAGTTGCGATGAAATGCATTGAGAAGTCATACGAAAAAAGTACAGAAAGCAGGTATAAATAGGAGTTTTTGGAAATAATGAAGAACAAAGGGAGATCTCCAAGAAGTAAAGAAAGTTTTGTTTGCAAGATACTGCAGTAAAACAAACCCTGGCCTTTCCCTTTCTATTATTCCGCTATATGTTTGTGTACCCTTGTGTATTTGTTTTCTTCCTGTCTCTGTGTAGTTTCATAGAATTTTTTCTTTTTCTAATACTCAGCTACATGAACTATGATGAGGAATACTGTTATCCTCAAATATAATTTGCATTGATAATATGTTATTTACTTTGTAAAGATGCTTAGACATTATTTATTCTGTTTTGTTTTAAAGCCCATTTGTAAAGTTGATGTTTCAATAATTATTCTGATCTTTTATGTATTTACTTATGTCATAATTCCTGTAACACTGATGTATATGTTATTTCTATTCTTTTGTAAAGCCTGTTTTACTACAAATGTTATCTGTATTGTTATGTTCTTTACTAATGTATTTTGTACCTTTGTAATTGTACTCTCATGTTATAATATTGTAATTGACACCAGTTCTTCAAATTAAGTATATTTTGACTGCACACGTTTCTGTTGGTCATAGCACACGCACAATATGTGAGAAGTAGGGAGTGATAGTGTTTGCACGTGTTTTAATGATTCAGAAAGGGACTGGATAACAGCATTGCTGGTTCTAAGGACAATTCCAAAAACTTTGTGAGTGCACAAGTGGTGGTTATGGACTTGCTACATTATCCGCAAGACTCTTCGATGGTGATTGTGCACCTGCACAGTCGCAACAGATGGCTGCTGGCCGTCTCTACAAGGACTACAGTGGGTCTGCGTCTTTGCTGACTCACCAGTACCATCATCTCTACAAGGACTACAGTGGGTCTGCGCCTCTGATGGCCCACCAATACCGTAATCTCTACCAGGACTACAGAGGGTCTGCTCTGTGATGACCTACCCACCAATATTCTTCAAAACGTCGAATGACTCTGCTGTGGGTTTGCTCTGTTGTGGCCCATTACCTGTCAGCATGTCAAGAGTCAGCACTGTCTTTCTGTTGGAAGGACAACACTACTTCTTCAAGACTGTATGAAATTCCACTACTTCCGTGTGCATTTTCTTTTACTGCTCAGACTTTGAGAAAAACACTGCAATGTGATGAATGATCAAGACTGTCTTTATGGACTGTGAGAAAATTTTAGCTTTTGACCAACATTGTATCAATAAGTGTGTGCATTTGATTTCTTAGTTATTGTAATTATGAAAAAAATTTTCAAATCTGTATTGGGCACTGCCCAACCCAATTTGTAAAATTTTTTGTGGGGAGCATGGGGGCTATGTAAGTAGGCTGTTTAGGTTTTTTTATTGGTAACGCCACCTCAGTATGAAAATCACCGGCTGTGCCGTGTGCAGTCTGTGGCTGCTTTGCATTGTTGTAATACTCAACCATTGTAGTGTTAGGCAGCTGGCTGTGAACAGCTCGTAGCGCTGGTCAGTTGGAGGTGAGCCGCCAGCAGTGGTGGATGTGGGGAGAGAGATGGCGGAGTTTTGTAATTTGTCATGATATCAAGGTAAATACATTGTTTGTTCTCTATTAATATCTTTCATTTGCTAACTATCCCTATCAGTAGTTAGTGCCTTCCATAGTTTGAATCTTTTATTTAGCTGGCAGTAGTGGCGCTCGCTGTATTGCAGTAGCTTGAGCAGCGAAGATTTTTGTGAGGTAAGTGTTTTGTGAGACGTATAGTTTAATGTTAGTCAGGGCCATTCTCTTGTAGAGAATTTTGAAAGTCAGATTGCGTTGCGCTAAAAAAATATTGTGTCAGGTTAAGCACAGTTAAAAAAAAAATTGTTAAAAGGGGACGTTTCACAAGATGTTCGAAATTTTCATGAAAATAGTCGTAAACTATAACGAAAGACGCGTAAAATATAATACACAGAAAATCCAAGAGGGAACAATAAAGACGGAAGACCAAGAACGAAGTGCTCGGTAATGACGATGTAAGACAAGAGATGCAGTCTTTCGGCCATACCGTTCAATCTATATATCGAGGAAGCAATGATGCAAATAAAAGAAAGATTCAAGAGTTAGATTATAATTAAGGTTTAAATGATAACAATGGCCACATTCGCTGATGTCACTGCAGCCTTCGGTGACAGTGAGGAAGAATTATAGGACACACCCAACAGTCTACTGAGCAAATAAAATGGACTGAGAGTAAACCGAAGAAAGATAAAAATAATGACGAGCAGCAGAAATGAGATCAGTGAGAATCTTAACAACAAAACTGGTGACGGCGGAGTCGACTAAGTGAAGGAATTGTGCTAACTTGGAATCAAAATAACACTCGACGGACGATGCGAGGAGGACATAAAAAGCACACTAGCACAGTGAAAGAAGCCTCCTAGCACAGAACATCGGCCTTTATTTGAGTAACAAATTTTTGAATATGTACGCTTGGACCACAATAGTATGGAACCTGGACTTTGAGAAAATAGGAAAAGAAGAGAATTCAAGCATCTGGATGAGGCGCTTAAGAAGCAAGCCACAAATTAAGTGGACTGTTAAGAAAAGGAATGAAGGGGTTTTTGGGACAATTGGCAATGAAAACACTGATAAGAAGAACGGACTGGATGATAGTATATACACGGTGACCCAAGAGTTCGTTAACATTTGAAAATGCAATACTTCACGGAATAATGTAGGTAGAGAGGCAAAAACTGACACATATTTGAAACGTCATGGGGTGTTACTGAAACCAAAAAAAAGGTACACAACGTAACAAATAGATGGTAATTCAAACGATACAACAGCAATAATTAGTATTACAATTGATTTTTATGTTCTTTATAACAGATGCTCAACACTTCGGCCATCATTCGTCAACAATAGCTGTAGTCGAGTGACAATGTTGTGAATAGCAGTGAACATCATTTAATACGTATGGTGAGAAATTGCCTTCAGATGTTGGGTTTTAGCATCCATAATGAGGCCGAACAATGGCGGCAGACTTCGGACTTCAGGTAACCACACAACCAACAGTCACACGGATTGAGGTCTGGGGAGCCGGGAGGCCAAGCAGATCGGAAGTGGCGGTTCCGCAAGCGACCCTCACCAAACGATTTGCACAAGAGGTCTTTCACGTTTGTACTAAATTGGAGTGGAGTGCCACCCTAGATAAAAGTCATACCTTCAAGCAGGTGTTTATCAGCCACGCAGGGATAATGTAATTCTATAAAATGTTGGCGTACCTAGCACCCGTCACGCAGGCAGATTGAAAATCTTTCCGAAGAGAAAGGATCCGATCGTGACTGATGTGATAAATCCGCTCCACATCGTTACTTTCTCGTCATGCTGTGTGGTTTCCAGGACAGTTTTAGCATTTTCGGTAGCCCAAGTTCTGCAGTTGTGGTTGTTAACAGACAGTCGGAATATGAAATGGGCTTCGTCGGTCCACAATATGTTAGACAACCAATCGTCATCTTCCCCCACTTTTTGAAGTGCCCACACCGTGTATGCTCTCAGTGTCACAAAATCGGTGGCTAACAGTTCGTAGTGACGCTGGATGTTCTACGGATAACATTGGAGCGTACGCTTTTGTGCCCTCCAAACATTAGCGCGTGGAAAGCAGGTAGGACGTGCGATTTCACGAGCGCTGACTTCAGCTTGCGGAGATGAACCCACTTAAGCCTCCGTTTCTTCTAAAACTGCCCGAGAAGCGGTATCACTTACGTCTCATCGCCCACTATGGAGCTTGTCTTCTAACCAATCCTTCGCTCCGAACTTCGCGATCATTTTCTTCACAGCGACACTTGTCACAGGACCCGTATCCGTTCGAATACCCTTCTTATTGAGACAGGATCGTAAAGCTGCTGTAGTGCATTCGACATTGCGGTAGTAAGCCTTCAATAACAGTACCTTTTCTGGTGATGATGATGATGTTTGGGTTATGGGGCGCTCAGCTGCATGGTCATCAGTGCCCATACAAAGTCCCAATTTTTGCACAGTCCACGTTTTTTCACAATCAAATTTACCCACTGACACAAATGATGATGACGATGAAATGATGAAATATTGGGCACAACACCCAGTCCCTGGACAGAGAAAATCCCCAACCAGGCCGGGAATCGAACCCGGGACCCCGTGATCCAGAGGCAGCAACGCTAGCCACAAGACCACGAGCTGCGGACCCTTTTCTGGTAAAGTCAACAAGCCACGATTACTGACGTATCTGACTCCCTTTCTCAGTACAGCTCATTTTATACACTATTCCCATGCGGCGTTACTGATGTGTTACTGCTCAGGGCCATATGTTAGCCAGTTTTTGCACTCTTTTTTATTTCAATAAAACCCCATGTAATTTCAGGTTCGTGTGCCAATTTTTAGCTCTCAACCCACATTATTACGTGAAGTATTGAATTTTGAAATGTTAACGCGCTTTTGGGTCACATTGTATGTTAAAATAACAGTGAATAATTTCCAAGGTAGTAGAGGGAGCTGTGGATGGTGAAAGCTTTAGGGGAAGAGTGAGACTGGAATGCATTCTGCAAATAATTATGGACTTTGGGTGTGAGTGCTACTCTGAAATGAACAGGTTACAGCACGAGAGGGAGTCGTGCCGGGCCACACAAACCAATCGGAAGCCTGACGATAAAAAAAAAAAAGAATTTAACCAGTCATAGAGTGGTCCCCATTACTACAGGAATGTCTGTCCTTCCGTAACTAAATGAGGCTGTACAAGTTCCAATAGCCGACGATGACCACAGAAAATTATGAGACTGATATAAAGTAAATTTGGCTGAATCGATCACAACGCTTATTATACTTCACATATGCCGGCAGAGGAACTGAATCCTTTGTGTCAAATTTCCTTCTTTGTGAGATATGCCGATTAAGTATTTGCTCGGACATTATCACGGCGCATTTACTAAAATTGGTTCCAAACTCACATAAATGAATCATTATGCTATTAAAGCTTAAGTGATTAATACTTTATTTTAATCCATATGTCCGTGTTTTTAAGCAATTAATGCTTGAAAATATGGACATTCGGATTACAATAAAGTTATAATCGTGCAATACGTACATACAACCGTTTTCACAATAGGAAAAAATTTAAAAATTACAGACTGCAGAATAATCCAATTGTAACTCATTTTGAGGACTGTAGTAGATAGCAGGGCACGTCCCAGGGATTTTTTTTTTTTAACTAACTGGAACAAGTCGTCCCGGTATTAAATTGCAGCGTAACATAACTGTAATAATATAAATCTACATTATAACCATGATATAAGTTGAGCTTCGTTGCGAAGCTGTGATCGGTTCATATCGCCTTTTGTTTAAGACTGCCGAAAGTCTTAGCGATCAAATAGCACCGCGACGCCTCCTGTTATGTGTGTCAATGAGAAGTAGGTAAAGAGTATTTGAAGACGAGCGTCTGTATAATGTGCTTTCACAAAATCTTGTGGTTTTATTGTTTTGATTATAAGAAATTGGTATCTGTTGAGAGGCCAGACAAACATGTGGTTCCTGAAGAGGGGCAGCAGCCTTTTCAGTAGTTGCAGGGGCAACAGTCTGGATGATTGACTGATCTGGCCTTGTAACATTAACCAAAACGGCCTTGCTGTGCTGGTACTGCGAACGGCTGAAAGCAAGGGGAAACTACAGCCGTAATTTTTCCCGAGGACATGCAGCTCTACTGTATGATTAAATGATGATGGCGTCCTCTTGGGTAAAATATTCCGGAGGTAAAATAGTCCCCCATTCGGATCTCCGGGCGGGGACTACTCAAGAGGACGTCGTTATCAGGAGAAAGAAAACTGGCGTTCTACGGATCGGAGCGTGGAATGTCAGATCACTTAATCGGGCAGGTAGGTTAGAAAATTTGAAAAGGGAAATGGATAGGTTAAAGTTAGATATAGTGGGAATTAGTGAAGTTCGGTGGCAGGAGGAACAAGACTTTTGGTCAGGTGATTACAGGGTTATAAATACAAAATCAAATAGGGGTAATGCAGGAGTAGGTTTAATAATGAGTAAAAAAATAGGAGTGCGGGTTAGCTACTACAAACAGCATAGTGAACGCATTATTGTGGCCAAGATAGACACAAAGCCCATGCCTACTACAGTAGTACAAGTTTATATGCCAACTAGCTCTGCAGATGATGAAGAAATAGATGAAATGTATGACGAGATAAAAGAAATTATTCAGGTAGTGAAGGGAGACGAAAATTTAATAGTCATGGGTGACTGGAATTCGTCAGTAGGAAAAGGGAGAGAAGGAAACATAGTAGGTGAATATGGATTGGGGGGAAGGAATGAAAGAGGAAGCCGCCTTGTAGAATTTTGCACAGAGCATAACTTAATCTTAGCTAACACTTGGTTCAAGAATCATGAAAGGAGGCTGTATACATGGAAGAAGCCTGGAGATACTGACAGGTTTCAGATAGATTATATAATGGTAAGACAGAGATTTAGGAACCAGGTTTTAAATTGTAAGACATTTCCTGGGGCAGATGTGGATTCTGACCACAATCTATTGGTTATGAACTGCAGATTGAAACTGAAGAAACTGCAAAAAGGTGGGAATTTAAGGAGATGGGACCTGGATAAACTGAAAGAACCAGAGGTTGTAGAGAGTTTCAGGGAGAGCATAAGGAAACAATTGACAGGAATGGGGGAAATAAATACAGTAGAAGAAGAATGGGTAGCTCTGAGGGATGAAGTAGTGAAGGCAGCAGATGATCAAGTAGGTAAAAAGACGAGGGCTAGTAGAAATCCTTGGGTAACAGAAGAAATATTGAATTTAATTGATGA
This sequence comes from Schistocerca nitens, assembly GCF_023898315.1. Taxonomy (NCBI): domain Eukaryota; kingdom Metazoa; phylum Arthropoda; class Insecta; order Orthoptera; family Acrididae; genus Schistocerca; species Schistocerca nitens. The sequence goes on along the minus strand of NC_064622.1, from coordinate 179,381,654 downwards.
AAGGAGAAAATATAAAAATGCAGTAAATGAAGCAGGCAAAAAGGAATACAAACGTCTCAAAAATGAAATCGACAGGAAGTGCAAAATGGCTAAGCAGGGATGGCTAGAGGACAAATGTAAGGATGTAGAGGCTTGTCTCACTAGGGGTAAGATAGATACTGCCTACAGGAAAATTAAAGAGACCTTTGGAGAGAAGAGAACCACATGTATGAATATCAAGAGCTCAGATGGAAACCCAGTTCTAAGCAAAGAAGGGAAGGCAGAAAGGTGGAAGGAGTATATAGAGGGTTTATACAAGGGAGATGTACTTGAGGACAATATTATGGAAATGGAAGAGGATGTAGATGAAGACGAAATGGGAGATAAGATACTGCGTGAAGAGTTTGACAGAGCACTGAAAGACCTGAGTCAAAACAAGGCCCCGGGAGTAGACAACATTCCACTAGAACTACTGATGGCCTCGGGAGAGCCAGTCATGACAAAACTCTACCATCTGGTGAGCAAGATGTATGAGACAGGCGAAATACCCTCAGACTTCAAGAATAATATAATAATTCCAATCCCAAAGAAAGCAGGTGTTGACAGATGTGAAAATTACCGAACTATCAGTTTAATAAGTCACAGCTGCAAAATACTAACGCGAATTCTTTACAGACGAATGGAAAAACTGGTAGAAGCGGACCTCGGAGAAGATCAGTTTGGATTCCGTAGAAATGTTGGAACACGTGAGGCAATACTGACCTTACGACTTATCTTGGAAGAAAGATTAAGAAAAGGCAAACCTACGTTTCTGGCATTTGTAGACTTAGAGAAAGCTTTTGACAATGTTGACTGGAAAACGCTCTTTCAAATTCTGAAGGTGGCAGGGGTAAAATACAGGGAGCGAAAGGCTATTTACAATTTGTACAGAAACCAGATGGCAGTTATAAGAGTCGAGGGGCATGAAAGGGAAGCAGTGGTTGGGAAAGGAGTGAGACAGGGTTGTAGCCTCTCCCCGATGTTAGTCAATCTGTATATTGAGCAAGCAGTAAAGGAAACAAAAGAAAAATTCGGAGTAGGTATTAAAATTCATGGAGAAGAAGTAAAAACTTTGAGGTTCGCCGATGACATTGTAATTCTTTCAGAGACAGCAAAGGACTTGGAAGAGCAGTTGAACGGAATGGACAGTGTCTTGAAAGGAGGATATAAGATGAACATCAACAAAAGCAAAACGAGGATAATGGAATGTAGTCAAATTAAGTCGGGTGATGCTGAGGGAATTAGATTAGGAAATGAGATGCTTAAAGTAGTAAAGGAGTTTTGCTATTTAGGGAGTAAAATAACTGATGATGGTCGAAGTAGAGAGGACATAAAATGTAGACTGGCAATGGCAAGGAAAGCGTTTCTGAAGAAGAGAAATTTGTTAACATCGAGTATAGATTTAGGTGTCAGGAAGTCGTTTCTGAAAGTATTTGTATGGAGTGTAGCCATGTATGGAAGTGAGACATGGACGATAACTAGTTTGGACAAGAAGAGAATAGAAGCTTTCGAAATGTGGTGCTACAGAAGAATGCTGAAGATAAGGTGGGTAGATCACGTAACTAATGAGGAGGTATTGAATAGGATTGGGGAGAAGAGAAGTTTGTGGCACAACTTGACTAGAAGAAGGGATCGGTTGGTAGGACATGTTTTGAGGCATCAAGGGATCACAAATTTAGCATTGGAGGGCAGCGTGGAGGGTAAAAATCGTAGAGGGAGACCAAGAGATCAATACACTAAGCAGATTCAGAAGGATGTAGGTTGTAGTAGGTACTGGGAGATGGGAAACTTGCACAGGATAGAGTAGCATGGAGAGCTGCATCAAACCAGTCTCAGGACTGAAGACCACAACAACAACATGTTTTAAAACCATGAATTTCGGAACAGTATTCTGTGAAAATTGCTTTCATGACTGCAAGTTGCCACCTTCATTTAACAGTGGCCGCTGGGAAAGGGGATATAGCCTGCACCTGCTTTTCTTCAGCGACACCGTTTCCCACCACTGTGAGAAGAATGTATCATTACCTGTACGTGGCACCCAACATCGGCCAATCTGCTGTAAAGCGGTTGCAGCCATCAAACCACATGTGATTCCGTTCCGCAGACGGTTCAGCTTAAAAGAGGCCAATTGGAGGAGTGTTACAGAAACTCTAGATGAGATAATGCTAAACATCGAACCCGTTCCAGACTCCTACGATCGTTTTGTATATACTGTGAAGAGGTGCTCTCGCGCTTCGTTCCCCAGAGGCTGCCGCACAACATACATTTCGGGTATGAATGAAGAATTACCTACAAGAATACCTTAGACTGTTTGATGAAGACCCGTGAAATACGGATACAGTAAAATCAGGACAAACACTGTTCCAGGAATTGGCGAAAGGCAAATAAATTCGATGGACTGAAACGCTAGAGAGTATTGACATGACTAAGATTAACACAAAAGCTTGGCAATTGCTCAAACGACTCTGTACCCGAGTAAGACCCACCGCTACCAAAAATGAAGTGCCCTCCAAGAACTTCTAATTGAGAAAACTGAAGGATCATCCAGAAAGAAACGTGCTGTCCGCTAAGTTTACTTTGGAAGCATTGAAAGTTGCTATTAACAAGTGTAAATCTCCTAGGCCCCAGGACTTGACGATTTATTGCTGGAGTAGATAAAGCATTTTGGGCCTGCGACTATGGGATGGTTACTGCAATTCTACGGCAACCGTCTAACACGACAGCAGATTCCTAAAATCTGGAGAATGACAAGGATCATCGCCATACTGAAACCCCGCAAGCCAGCATGGAATGCCAAGAACTTTCGCCGTATCTGTCTTTTGTGCCAACTTTATAAAATCCTCAAAATAATGTTACTCAGCCCTGTTATCGAGCGACAACTGATCTCACAACAAACCGGATTTAGAGCAAATAGAAATTGTACGGTACAAATCCTGAATCTGCGACAGAATATCCAGATTGGTTCTGAGTGGGGTTTGGTTACAGGAGCAGTATTCTCGGATCTCTCCGCAGCTTATGATACTATGCACCACAATATGATACCGCACAAACTATATCAATTAACGAAAGATAATGACTTTACCAGCTTTATAGGAACTCACTTTCGGAACCATAGCTTCTACGTCGAACTAGGCGACAAGAAAAGTAGAGGGAGAAGACAAAACAGCGGTCTGCCCCAACCTTGTTTAACATCTATGCTTATCAGCCAGAACATTATAACCACCAACCTAATAGGCGGTATGTCCACTTTTGGATCGGATAACATTGGTGACGCGTCGTGCCATGGAAGCAATGAGGCCTTGGCAGGTTAGTGCAGGGATCTGGCACATCTGCACACACAAGCCACCTAATCCACGTAAAGTCCGAGGACGAGGGCGATGAGCTCTGACCCCACGTCCAGCCACATCCCAGATGTGTTCGATCGCGTTCAATTGGAACTCGCCACTGTGTTCCTCGAACCACTCCATCACATTCCTGGCCTTGTGACATGGTGCATTATCTTGTCGAAAAATGCCACTATCTTCGGGAAACATGACCGTCATGAAGGGGTGTACGTTGTCTGAAACCAGTGTATGATACCGCTTGGCCATCATGATGCCTTGCACGAGCTTCGCTGGACCCTTGGATGCCAACTTGAACGTTCCCCAGAGCGTAATGGAGCCGCCGCCAACTTGTCTCTGTCCTGCAGTACAAGTGTCAAGGCGCTCTTCCCCTGGAAGACGACGGATTCGCGCTCTCCCATCGGCTTGATGAAGAAGGTATCGGGATTCATCAGGCCATGCAACGCTCTGCCGCTGCGCCAATGTCCAGCGCCGATGGTCACGTGCCCATTTCAGTCGTTGTTGCCGATGCTGTAGTGTTAATATTGACACATACATGGGTCGTCGGCCGCGGAGGCCCATCGTTAGGGGCGTTCGTTGCTCTGTGTGTTCAGGCACGCTTATACTCAGCCCAGTGTAAAATTCTGATGTTAGTTCCGCCACAGTTCGCCGTCTGTCCTGTTTTACCAGTCCGCCAAGCCTGTGATGTCCGACATCAGTGGGTGGTCCCCCAACCTCACCACGTGTGGACGTGGTTCACTTTGGTTTCGCCACGTGTTGAAAACACTCAGGACAGCACTCCTCGAATACCCGATAGGTGGTGTAGATCCTGAAATGCTCGTATCGAGCCTCCGGGCAATCACAATCTGCTCTCGGTCAAACTCAGATAGATCGTAGGCCTTCCCATTCTACACAGAGGCAGCACACCCACTGATACTACATGCACCATGCGTGTGTCTGACTAGCAGTCATACCTCGCGAGATGACACTGCTATCTCCTGGATGGGTCTATATCGATAGTAGATCGGTGGTCATAGTGTTCTGGCTGATCACTGTATAGTAACAATCAGCCACACAACCTCTTAACAAATGGGGCGCACTGGATCATGCGCTGACATTTACGAAGCACAGCCTAAACACAAAACAAAAAGAATCCGTCCGAAATAACATCCTCAGAAACCCCACAAGTAGCGGATGGGTTGCCCAACCGACAGTACTCAGAACATCGGCACTCACAGTATGTTATTCTGCCGCTGAATACACCTGTCCTGTTTTGCACCGTTCTCTTCATGCCAGGCATGCAGGTATTACCCTCCACGAGATGTACAAAATAACATCAGGATGTTGGAGCGCTCCGCCTACCTACAAACTCTACACTCTGGCGGGAATAACCCCACCAGATTTAAGACGGAGAACTGCCGCGAAAACGGAGAGGCGCAAAGTGGAACTTAACGCTGCTCACCCGTTGTAAGGACACCAGCCTCGCTTAAGCAACCTAAAATCTATGAAGAGCTTTCTAGAAACTTCTGTCAATGACAATACATTACCGCCAATGGCACAAACAAAACCTGTGGACAACCAGAAACGCGGATAAGATACCCCATCATGGATTCCATCTTTGGAGGCCCTCCCCCAAGCGAAGATCTGCAATGGGAAACGTGTAAGTCCCTAAACGGACTAAGAAGTGCGGTGGGTAGAACAAAGGATAATATGGCCAAATGGAACTATCTTGGGTACCCTTCAACTACGTGTTGTGGAGCCGAACAAACCACCAAACACATGTACAACTGTCCCTGGTGCCCAGTTTCCTGCACGCTGCAAGACCTATTTTGGGCCAAGGATAATGCAGTCGAGGTAGCCAATTTTTGATCTGATTATGTTAATCTGTTTATATATAACTATTGTTATATCGGCCTAACTGCCTCACGCTGCATCTATATTTTCTTCTTATTAATTTTATGTATCTAGTCTGTTTTTCTCTTTTTGTCCATTTTGTACGCAACGCTCTATACACAAATAAATAAAATATAGCTGCTTCAGTGAAGAGCGCAGATAACGAGAAACGTGCAGGACGTTCAAAGTGGCGTTATTAATTAGAATTACTGGACGGTAACATTTAATGTGTTTCTTTGTGTCCTCTGAAAGTCAAATCGGCCGATGATACAGATATCTTGATTGAAAGGATTAGTCGTTTCACTAAGTATATGTCTTTGTGTATTGGGGATGGCGTAGATGACGATGATGGTAGCGTGAGGAATGCAGTGTAGTGTTTGTCTTGTCGATGGGAAAGAAAGTGGGTCAGCCGTGCAACCTCGAATAGCAATGTCCTTTGCCCCCAGAGGAGTTGCAGAGAGGTTACGAAGGAAGGAAGATTTAGTAAAATCACGGAAAAGCTGTATGTGAATGGCGGTACGGAAATTTAGATTGCCATCCTCCGAAATACGAGTCCAGTGTCGCATGGGGAGGTCAGGTTTTCAACTCAGAACGTAACGAGCGCAGTTTGACATACACACCACGCCAGCCACATGGCGGTTAACGTGTATTGTTGACCTCGTACATGAACGCGCAGCGACCTCTGAATGGACGTAATCCTCCGTTTCGTGACCGTTTAGGTGTCAACCAAGCATAACGAACTGCCATGCGACGTTTTCCCGCAGGCGAGCATTAAACAACGTACAACTTGTTCTACGATTAAAAAGCTTCACGTAGCTGATGCCATGTGACTCTGTTTCTCTAACGATGTATGTGTCGATTGTATATTCAACTACAGCATTCCTGAGCAGTAGACAATGGCGCAATGCGCAAGATACGAATTCGCATTTGGGAAGAGAGTGTAAAATTTCATTCGCGGATGTCGAGCTGCCGTCAAATCCACTGTTAGTATTGCATGACATTAGCTGATGAGTTTTGGTGAATGGAATTCTGGAGTGATTGCAGGTGGCTGTGACAGCCAGAGTACTGTGTTAATTACGCAGCCTTTAAATATGGACATGGCAGTTGTATGTTCATTCGAGATCCTGGCTGAAGAAATAGCTCCTCTTCTTCACTTGTTCTTTTATTAGCCCTCTGTAAGACGATGGAAAACGCCTTAAAGGACAGTTTTCCTTTCCTCTTCTCAGAACCTCTTGGCCTTTCCCCTCCTTCTCTCTCGCTCTTCTTTCAGGATCGTAAATATCCTTTTTTCGTGCACTTGATGACCCTCTTTCGTTTTCCTGTACCATTCTCCGTCGTTTATCTCTGGCATATTGATCGATGTGTACTTGCTTCTCCAGCTTTCCTCCCCTTCCGATGGCTGGCTGTCCCAATTTACAACCAGTTGTCTCACATATTCAACTGACTATTTTGACCATAGTCGTCCTGATCACGTGTCTCACAAACCTTGCCGTTTGCAGTCGGATTTCCGCTGATGTAGTCCTCAAGGCCCCGCACAGTTCTCCCCTAGGTCTTCACATCCATCTCTCACCACCTCTTTTATGGCCTTATATTTTTTCTCTACTTGTTCTGCATCATGTATTTCTATTGTTATATCATCTCTCTTGCATACAATACTACATTCCTCATTGTTGTCTTGCCGTGTTTGATATTCTCGTCTACTGATATATTCTAGTTATTGTCTGGTCTAACAGAAGGCTCTCTATAATCCCCCATTTCCCCTGTTTGTTCCAGTTGCATATCCTTCCAGGGATTTAAATTTCACCACCTTTGTCACAGCACCTTCTGCTGTTTTCTAATCTCCGGAGGTTTTCAGCTTCTTTACGTTATTGTAAACAAACCTCAGTCTTACACTTCTGGCTCCGCAGTCTTTTTACACAGCTCTGCAAAACTAAAGCACCTGATAGATAAATGTATTAACTACTTAGTGGAAATGAATGAAAGTGTGTTTGCTTTTATCAGAGGTCTCTTAGTCATGTACAGCAAGCTGGACTTCACATGGCAGGAGGTCAGCGTAACTACAGCGTCAAATGGGGCAGTCCCCAATACACGAGGCGGTTGAAGGAACAGGAAAAGACAGAGTGTGTCTATGAGCGAGCAGATACGATGCGGCTTGGTGGTGGTCTTCATTACAACATGGCCCGCAGAGAACATTTGGATGACTTCAAACGCTGAAGAACCATTGGGAAACTGGACAAGGACGAAGTGTGACGAGTGTAGCTCAGGACTTTGTTCAACGTGCATGGGAAGCGTTCCCAACCACAGGCACTGATGCTCGAAAGAGAGGAGGTGGTCAATCACAGTTAAGAACAGCAGAAGGTGAACACTACATCGCGCAACGGGCAACAAGAGACACAAGCCAAACGGCGAGTGTCATTGCAACTACATTTCACGGGAATGCAAGGCGCCCTGTCTCACACTCCACAGTGTCATGGCGATTGCGTGGTGGTGGTATCTTTGCCCAATGACCAGTACATTGGGTTCCGTTGAGGGCAGGTGGAGAAGCTCTTGAAATGAGACTGGCCTGCCCGTTCCCTCGACTTAAATCCCGACGTATTGCGGATGTCCACATGCACCAATCCCATGCAGGAGTTGTCAACCTCACTGGTTGAACAGTGGAACACCTTGCTGCAAGAGCTCCTTACCAACGTTGTGGCAAGCACGGGAGCTCGTTGCACAGCACGCGTTGCTGTCCGTGGTGATCACACATCCTATTAAGAACCATGTCCTGCCTTTTCAAATGGTTCAAATGGCTCTAAGCACTATGGGACTTAACATCTGACGTCATCAGTCCCATAGACTTAGAACCACTTAAACCTAACTAACCGAAGGACATCACACACATCCATGCCCGAGGCAGGATTCGAACCTGCGACCGTAGCAGCAGTGCGGTTCCAGACTGAAGCGTCTAGAACCGCTCGGCCACAGCGGTTGGCTGTCCTGCCTTTTGCAATGCTAATTACTATCATATATCACGGCGACTTCGGTGTAATTACAGTCTTTGCGTAAAAATGTCAGTTCTGTTTGTCTCACTGCGTATGTGTCCCGTTTCATCGATCTATGTTACCTGGCTGTGACACATCATGTGAAAGTTACTCTAGTCAAAAATGGTTCAAATGGCTCTGAGCACTATGGGACTCAACTGCTGTGGTCATAAGTCCCCTAGAACTTAGAACTACTTAAACCTAACTAACCTAAGGACAGCACACAACACCCAGCCATCACGAGGCAGAGAAAATCCCTGACCCCGCCGGGAATCGAACCCGGGAACCCGGGCGTGGGAAGCGAGAACGCTACCGCACGACCACGAGATGCGGGCTTACTCTAGTCCATAAGTTTTGCACACCAGTCTACTACATACATACTCTGCAAGCCACTGTGCAGTGCATGGTGGAGGATATATTCAATTGACATAAGCGACTGTCTGTCGTACTTCATTGGCGGATGGAGCGAGGGAACAATGACTGCATGGCTTGCTGCGCACCCTATATATACAATGGAGAAGAGAATAGGAAGGGGAGGGAGATTAGGGCTTAACGTCCGCTCGACGATGAGCCCATTAGTGATGGGCACAATGCGAATATCGAAACGATGTGGAAGGAAGTTTTGGCGTGCCCTTCGAAATAAAACGTTCCAATATTTTTCTTAAATGGTTTATGCAAATCTCGTGTACGATGGAAGCAGCAGAACTATTAGTCATTCTTCCTCGAACGTCAACTGAAATTTGTATGCTGAAGCTGTGTGTAACTGAATTTCTCGCTATAATCTGAAAACTGTCTCACTTCTAAATTCCGATTACAGATTCCGATCTAGAATCGGCTTTTGAACATGAACATATTTATTTAAATTACTTTTTGGGAATGTGATTTTATTTATCTGAAATGCACTTGATCGTCTATAAATTAGATTGCATGAAAAGACTGATTCACAAGAATGCTCAGAATGACCAACTGTTACATAATTTAAATGTGTCCTAGTACAAAAAAAAGGCATCAGCTGAATTTACATGCAATTTCATTGATTGAAAACTGTCCCTAATATTCTCTCAGAATGTTCATTTAAGGCCTACAACAAATTCTTACTTTGCAAAGCATATCCTGACTCTGCTCTGGCTGCACTGTAAGAATGATGAGAAGAAATAAATCACAGTGCGGCAGTTATCCTTCTTATTCTAGCTTCTTTTAAACAGCTGTTTTATTAGCAAATTAGTTTTTGATTCTCTTTTCAAAATTGCTAATTACTGTTCACCCAAAAGTGCAAGGCGTGAAAGTGTAAATTTTTCCAAACAGATTTTTCTTTGAACAATGGAGATGTGGTTTGTGAAATATTTATAAATGACTAAAAGTAGTGCTTTGGAACTATTCTTTTAATTATAAAAAAGTATACTCGAACTAATATGAACTACCAGCATTGTTGTTCTCCGCTCTGTCATACACCACAATTTCTGCTTATACAAAATAATTCTACTACAAAATTTGTTTTCTTGGATTCCTAACACAATACTGTTTAACCAATCTAAATGATGTAAGACTGATTAGAATACTGAACACATGACTGATGGTTGTCCCTGATTACCAACACGTAGATATTATTAGACACAATTAAATCTTTCGTGGCAATAATTAGTGGTTTAGCGCTTGCAGCTAACAAATTCAGTATAAGTTTCCTTTTTCTCCACTGTCTCTTTATACAATCTCCTTAAAAATCAATCTTCATCCTCAGATTACACATCACGGAACATCTCAGATAGAAATCTCTGTGGGGCATATTCGCAATCCAAGCCGCTGATTTTGCCATGATGTAGGCCCTCTCTTCACGTCTTAATAACTACTGCTGCCCAAGACTGCGACATGACTTTTACCTATTCGCTTGTCCGCACGCTACCCAATAACACAACGTCTGGTAACAAAAGACTGTATATCGCCCATGTGTTCACCATGCAAAGATGTTTAAAGTGACAGCATTCCGAATATACTAATAATTTTCGTTGCATTTGCATTAAAAGACGCACCAAGTGGTAACATAGCAAACAAACTGTGATTTACTACCAACAACGTAGGAAAAGACAGATTGCTCCTTACTGCAAAGAAGACACGTTAAGTTGCAGACAGGCAAAATTAAAAGTAACTTACGTAAAGCTTTTGGCCATACCCTTCATCAGTAAAAGAGAGACACGTACCATTCATACACACAAGCAAGCACACCTCATGCAGACGTGACCGCCCACTGCATGCAGCCTCTTGTGCCAGCAATGCGACCCGGGATGCTGGAGTTGGTCGTTATAAGTGCATAAGGTGTGCTTGCTTGTGTGTACGAAAGGTGTGTGTGTGTCTTTTATTGATGAAGGTTATGGCCGAAAGCTTTACGGAAGTGCCTTTTAATTATGCCTGTCTGCAACTTAACGTATCTTCTTTACGGTAAGGAGCAATCTGTCTTTTCCTACATTGCTGATATTCTTCCCTGGAGTTTCCATAGTTGATTTTGTGATTCACTACCATTTTACTTAATGTATCAACCTTTCATGGTGTTCTAACTTCAATGAAAGGGTTTTGCGAGAAACATATCTTCTTTCTTCCAGCCATCCCTGTCCTCTCTCTCTCTCTCTCAGACACACACACACAATTCTGTGTATTACCAACTTAACGATTTGTTGATGTCTCAGAACATGTTCTAGCGATCAACACCTTCATCTAGTCGACTTGTGACATAAATTTCCTACCCCCTCCCCCCCCACCCCCCACTCCAAACTCGAATCAGTATCTCGTCGTTAGTTATCCGATTTATCCACCTACGCGTTAAGGACCCCAAACGCAGGAGTAGTAATCTAGAAATGATCGGACTAGAGACTCATACGCGATTCTCTTTGCAAGTGCTCCGCACTTTCCCAGAAAATGTGCAAAAATCTCAGTGTTCCATCACATATCCTGGCACTGATTTTTCGCATTCGTACCATTTCATATCGCTGCGTAGTTATTATCCCTAGACATTCAAACAGTGGCGCAGGCTCCAGAAACTTAGCACTAAAATTTATCTAGAAAAATTACGAAAACAATTTCGAGTTAATCGGATGTTTGTATGATCCTATCTTCGTCATTATTAGATAGTGTGGTACACTAACGAACACCTTTCGGAACTGTAGAAAGAGTATATTTAGCTGCGGCTTCCGTTTATGAAACCGGAGAGATGTGTAACAAACAAGTGGTCTTTTCGTCAACTCATGCTTACTCTGTTAGAGAAGTTTCTTTTTGTTCTGGGACGTCATAATGTCCGGATGTCACGTAGCGGACGGTCGTTATGGATGTTGCTCTGTAGTTTTGTGGACCCCATCTTTTGCCCCATATTTATAAACAGGAGTGAACAGCGCTGGTTTAAAATCATGAGCGACTCTACGCTGTTCGAGAGACTCAGGATGAATATGAGCCATAAAACGGGTTAATTCCGTTGTAAACAACGTAAAATCAAATAATAATAGCGTCAGTTCCGGGTTCGTGGTTTATTTTGAGCAGTGTCGTGCTTGTGATGCGTATACACTGGTCAAACGTGATGTGGTAGTAACATCATTCTACTTGACTGTATTTTCAAACGTTAAATTTGATATTGTGACTTGCTACCTTTCGCCTTCAGTTTCGACCCCAGACTGATTAAGAAAAAGACTAGGTGGAAGGTTTGAATCAGGTCAGTGGCTTTACGTGGCATTTGGACTCCCCAGAATTTCCTGATAGATATTTCGCAATGATGTTAATTATGGGTATTGCTGACTTCATGCATGCCCTTCTTACTAAAGCCTTATTTCTTACGAGTGTACGAGTGGCCATTAAATTCTCTGTAAGATCCTGTTTTACATCAAGAGTTTAACAATGTGTTGCGTTCTCAACATTCTGTAAACAGTACCTTTTTTACCATGTGATACATTGCTGTCATATATTACCTTTATATAAAAAGTGTTTATCTACAGCATGGAGTATAGCTTGTTTAAAGTTTCGCCATAGCTCGTTTATTTTTATTTTTTTGTTCAGCATGTGAAGCATGTTGATGCAGGTTCCGCAACTGTAGTATTGATTTCAAATAAAATCCCAACACCAGTGGCAGTTTTCTTATTTTAAAAACCACGAACGATTTCCCTCCCAAGGCCACTATGCAGCCGGCCGCGGTGGTCTAGCGGTTCTGGCGCTGCAGTCCGGAACCGCGGGACTGCTACGGTCGCAGGTTCGAATCCTGCCTCGGGCATGGGTGTGTGTGATGTCCTTGGGTTAGTTAAATTTAAGTAGTTCTAAGTTCTAGGGGACTTATGACCTAAGATGTTGAGTCCCGTAGTGCTCAGAGCCATTTGAACCTTTTTTTTTTTTTTGCCACTATGCAGTATCGAAATACAAAGTACAATAAAATTAATCAAATATTGAAGAAAGTAGCAATAGGCATCATAAATAGCAAGCGAAGTGATAAAAGTTGCAAAACAAGTCAACCACAAACTTCATTAAAGCAGCATAATAAAAGACAATGTCGTGAAAATCGTCAACTATTAAAATATAGATCTACGTCACACAAAGTAAATTTTGGAACACAAAATTGCTAAGGCTTTCGTGGCCACTTGTTGACAAACTGCCTTTTGGCTTCTGTCTCGGGTTCTTCGGCCGATGTTCATCTGATGATTTTATTGACGTTTCGCCAGCACGAGTGGCTGGCATTGTCAAAGCTTCGCCCTCCATTGCCGGTGGTGAACTGGAGCCGAGCTCGCGGCCGCAGACTGTACTCGTATGTATCTGGCGCGCCAACGTCCGAGGGCTTCTCCGCGGTCATTTCCGGTGCGGTTCTCCTCTTGCTACCTGTGACGGTTGTTCGCTGCAGTACGGGAAGCCAGGATCCGTTTACCTTAAGGCTTTCTTCTTTCTTGTTGAAGCTGTTCGCGTGTTTTTGTATTTGTAGAGCTTCTCTGAACAAGCGGGTGTGATAGTGCTTCTCTACAGCCTCAACTTCCGTGTCGGCAAATTTTATTACGTGGTCGGTCTCACTCAATGCGTGCTCTGCCACGGTCGATTTTACCACAGATACGTCTATGATACTTTCGTTGTGTGGAGCCATGGTGAAGAACAGCTCAGTGACTTCCTAAGACACTTGAACAGCCTCCATGCCAAAATAAAATTTACAATGGAAGTAGAAAAGGACAAAATGGTTCAAATGGCTCTGAGCACTATGGGACTTAACATCTCAGGTCATCAGTCCCCTAGAACTTAGAACTACTTAAACCTAACTAACCTACGGAGCCGGCCGGAGTGGCCGCGCGGTTCTAGGCGCTACAGTCTGGAACTGCCCGACCGCTACGGACGCAGGTTCGAATCCTGCCTCGGGCATGGATGTGTGTGATGTCCTTAGGTTAGTTAGGTTTAAGTAGTTCTAAGTTCTAGGGGACTGATGACCACAGCAGTTAAGTCCCATAGTGCTCAGAGCCATTTGAACCATTTTTTTTAACCTAAGGACATCACACACATCCATGCCCGAGGCAGGATTCGAACCTGCGACCGTAGCGGTCGCGCGGTTCCAGACTGAAACGCCTAGAACCGCTCGGCCACCAGCGGCCGGCTAGAAAAGGACAAAAAACTGTCATTTCTTGATGTGCTGGTCACAAGGGATGGCGAAAACCTGGGACACAGCGTGTATCGAAAACCGACAAACATGGACCGATACCTGCACAAACTATCAAACCACCACCCGGGCCAGAAAAGAGGCATGATTAATACGCTTGTAACGCAAGCAGGACGAATATGTGAGCCGCAGCACCTCAGACGCGAAATGCAACACCTGGAAAGTGTTCTGAGGAGCAATGGGTGCTCCACAAATTATATTAGAAGTGTAACAGAGCCAAACACTCGGCGAAGTAAGGAATCAGAAAAAGAAATGTCGGGCACAGCCAAGTGCCTTCCCCATCCTTTGCTAATCAGAGCTTGTACTCCGTTGTACCTCGTTGTCGGCGGGACGTTAAGCACTAATCTCTTCCTCCTGCTCCATCCAAGATGTACACACAACTGGTTCTGGCATTTTATTCAAAATCGTTTGTTTGTAGCAACTGAACAAAGCGTTCTGAATTCGCAATATGCCGTCTGATAGCGAAGAACTGCCATTAACGCCACATTACATCTCTCCACGTCGAACTCTAGAAGCTGCATTTTACTAGTGTCACACGAGGTAGAAGACTAGGAACCAAGGGATGCTTCTTATTCACTACCGATGAAGACGACGGTATACCAGACGGAAGGTGGTCCAGCAGTCTCGGGGACGCCTGTCGAAGCATTAGGGACGACCGTACGTTGTCAGCCCATCAGGACGGTCCATTAGCAGCCGTGGGGAAGGGAAGATAGCCCGAAGATAAAGCCTGCGGTTTAGGGAGCACCGGTTTGTGGTTGCCGCGACATCTGAAATGTCTCTTCTCAGGGAAAGTCGAGTTTCCTGGTGGGCTACAGCATTTAAGCCTCAAAATGTTTTACGTTATGTATGTATATCAATGGATCTAGAGCACTCAACGGTTAGTTTGACGAAGATAGTGCCAATGATGTTTAGTTAATTGGTTTGTAAGGAGGGAATGTCATTTTGATTTTTGTAAGTTATCGACGTACATGTCAAAGAGAGAGGAAGTTGCGTTACTGTTAATAAATCTTTGCTCTTGTAGTGGCACAGTCTTTGCCTCGGTGCAGTCTCAATCATTCTTAGTTGAAGTGTGGTAGATATAAATATATTCGGTAGTGCTGTTTTGACTTGTGATTGTACCAGTTAGATGAAGAAAGATTTATTGTATAGGACAGCAAGGATGAATATCCTGCATGTATTGGAAGGGGAAAAGAATATAAATTTTGAATAACGTTATTATTTTTGAAGAGAAGTTTGAGGTAAGACTGCAGCACTGCACAGCTAGTTAGTCGGAATGATTAATGTCAGCTGGTTAACTTGTTCAAAGCCGAGAGGAAGACCACCCCACTTTCCTGAGTCACACATTAGTTATCAACTGATTAAGCTGTTTAGTTTTTATAGAAATTCTCTGTTAACATTGTACCGTTTCAAATCATTGTTCACTTTGTTAAGCATAGCATTGTTCAGACCAATGTTATGTGTGAAGGTCACTCGAAACTTCGCTCTGTCTTTTTGAATACATACTTCATTCTAAAATCGTTGTCTTAGAATATAATTTTATAGGAATAGTTACTCTCCCCACCCTACTGTATAAAAAAGGAGTATCATTACGAGTTACCACATTGTACGATGTGATATGAAACTGAATATTGTTTGGAAATTTTATTTAGAAATAGAAATCTAGCTTAGCCGCCGTCTGATTGCTCTTTGCTGTTGTGCTCTCGAGAAATCTGCAAAAATGTTGTCAAGAAGCAAGGTAACTGGAAATTTTGATTAGGGCCAAATAAATATTTTACTTCAGTTGCGCATTTAATATAAAGACAAGCTGTATTCAGACCAGTTGCAGTTCAGTTCAAATTAGGTTGTTTAGTCAAGGCTTAGCATACGAATTTCAGTTAGATAACAGTTTGTGAGTACATAGTTTTGGTAATTAGTAGATTTTGTATAGAGGGGGAGGTAAATTTGGACTACATTTCATACAGAAACATATAGTGGGTTGCTTACAGTTTATATCAGGAGCAATAAAACAAATTTAGAGGAATATACAGGGTGAACCCGAACTCCACCGACAAATGCTGGGAGTTCTTCAGGGATAATTTCGGTGTTTTTTCTTCAACGGACTCGTGGTCTCCGGTGGCTCGTTACACAGTAATTGAATTTCGTTTCATTTATTATCCCCATTAATATTAGTATCTGTACTGCACTGGAAATATCTGCATAAGAATGCCAATTTCTACGGTATGCGCTATGTATCTTGTTTTAGAACAAACTTGTTCCTTTCACTCACGGTACTTACTGTTGACAACCGTAATGCCCATTTTATTCTCTACCCTCAAGCTCGCATTTAGCATTGTTCGGTTCTGTCTGGGGGTTGTTTTTGCAGCAGAGCTAGTCGTGTGTTAACAGTGGTACATGGCAGTAGGGATAGATTAACCGATGAAGAGTTGGCCGTTCGCCACTTCGTCTATGGACTCACTGAATACAGTGGAATTTAAAAGAACGCAAAGCGTCCAAGATTGGCGATGTTTTACTGAAGCACGAAATTTAGTGCGGAGTTCAACAGAGAAACTTTTTCTGTCCCGAAATCTGGCAGAAAATCCTAAGAGATTCTGGTAGTACTTTAATTACACCACCCGCAAGACTCAATCAATACCTTCACTGCGCGACAGCAATGACATTGCCACTAAGGCGGAGTTACCAAATAAGGTTTTCCGAAATTCCTTCACCAAAAAATACGAAGTAAAGGTTGCAGTATCAGAATCAAGAACGGTTGCCAACGTAAGTAACTTATAAGTAGATGTCCTCGGTGTAGCGAAGCAGCTTGAATCACTTAACAAAGGCAAGTTCTCCACTCAAGATTGTATACCAGTCACGTTCCTTTCAAAGTATGCTGATATAATAGATGCCTACATAGCAATCATATACAAACACGCACCCGATGAAAGATTTGTATCTAAAGCCTGGAAAGTTGGTCAGGTTACACCAGTACCCAATAATGGAAGTAAAATTAACCGCTGAATTACAGACCGATGTTACCAACATCTCTTTGCAGTCAGGTTTTGGAATATGCAGGGTGATTCATTGATAGTGACCGGGCCAAATATCTCACGAAATAAGCATCAAACGAAAAAACTACAAAGAACGAAACTCGTCTAACTTGAAGGGGGAAACCAGATGGCGCTATGGTTCGCCCGTAGATGGCGCTGCTATAGGTCAAACGGATATCAACCGCGTTTTTTTAAAAAATAGGAACGCCAATTTTTATCACATATTCGTGTAGTACGTAAAGAGATATGAATGTATTAATTGGACCATTTTATTCGTTTTGTGATAGATGGCTCTGTAATAGTCACAAATTTATGAGTACGTGGTATCACGTAACATTCCGCCAGTGCGGACGGTATTTGCTTCGTGATACATTACCCCTGTTAAAATGGACTGTTTACCAATTGCGAAAAAGGTCGATATCGTGTTGATGTATGGCTATTGTGATCAAAATGCCCAACGAGCGTGTGCTATGTATGCTGCTCGGTATCCTGGACGACATCATCCATGTGTCCGGACCGTTCGCCGGATAGTTACGTTATTTAAGGAAACAGGAAGTGTTCGTCTAAAATTGTGAGCCATATGTTTGACTATTACTGCGCCATCTATCACAAAACGAAAAAAGTTGTCCAACTAAAACATTCATGTTTCTTTACGTACTACACGAACATGTAATAAAAAATGGGGGTTCCTATTTTAAACAATGCAGTTGATATCCGTTTCACCTATGGCAGCGCCATCTAGCGGGCCAACCATAGCGTCATCTGGTTTCCCCCTTCAAGCTAGACGAGTTTCGTTCTTTGTAGTTCTATCGTTTGATGCTTATTTTGTGAGATATTTGGCCCGGTTAGGATCAATGGACCACCTTGTATATTCTGTTCGAACATTATGAATTAGCTCGATCAAAGCGATCTGTTGACAAATAGTCATCACGGATTCAGCAGGTATCGTTCTTATGTAACACAGATAGCTCTTTATTCGCACGAAGTAATCAGTGCTATCGACAAGGGAGCTCAAATCGATTCCATATTTCTAGATTTCCAGTAGTCTTTTGATATTGTTCCTCACATGCGATCTCTAATCAAATTGCGTGCCTATGAAGTATCGCCTCAGTTGTGCGACTGGATTCGTGATTTCCTGTTACAGTTCGCAGTAATTGATGGAAAGTCATCGAGTAAAAAGAACTGATATGGCACGTTCCCCAAGAAAGTGTTATAGGCCCTCTGCTGATCCTGATCTACGTAAGTGATTTAAAGACAAGACTGTTTGCAGACGATGTTTTCATTTATCGTTTTGTGAAGTAAGCAGACGATCAAAGCGAAATGTAAAATGATTAGGCAAGGTATGTGTGTGGTGCGAGAAGTGGCAATTGAATCTAAATAACAAGAACTTTGACGCCACCCATATCAGTGATAAAAAGATTTCGCAAAATTTCGTTTGCGCGATATCTCACACATATCTAAAGCCTGTCAATTCAACTAAATACTTCCGATTTCAATTATGAACACCTTAAATTGGGACGATCATATAGACAATGTTGCCAGGAAAGCGAACCAAAGACTGCGATTTATTGGCAGAACACTTAGAAGATGCAACAGGTCTACTAAAGAGACTACCTACAGTACACTTGTCCGTCCTCTTCTGGAGTACTGCTGCGCGGTTTGGATCTGTATCAGATGGGACTGACAGAGGACATCGAAAAAGTTCAAAGAAGTGCATCTCATTTTGTACTGTCGCGATATATGGGAGAGAACGCGAGTTGGGGTTGCAATAATTAAAACAAAGGTGTTTTTCTTTACAGCAGGACGTTTTCACGCAACTTTTTCTCCAACTTTGTCCTCGGAATGTGAAAATATTTAGTTGGCGCCCCCCCCCCCCCCCCCCAACACACGAGGAAATGATCATCATAATAAAATAAGAGAAATCAGAGCTCGCATGGAAAGATTTGTGTCCGTTTTTCCCACATGCTGTTCGAGAGTGGAAATGTAAGAAACAGCCTGAAAGTGATTCGATTAACCCTCTGTCAGGCACTTAATTGTTACTTTTGGAATAGTCATGTAGATGTGGATGGAACAGTGAGAAATTGACACTATGTTGAGTTGGTCCGCCAGTGACAACAACCACATCACAGTAGTTTTTGCATCTGCAACCTCTGCTGCTCTTCATCACGAAACATATGCGTACTGGTTCAAAAGGCTCTGAGCACTATGGGCCTTAACATCTCACGTCATCAGTCCCCTAGAACTTAGAACTACTTAAACCTAACTAACCTAAGGACATTACACACATCCATGCCCGAGGCAGGATTCGAACCTGCGACCGTAGCGGTCGCGTGGTTCCACACTGAAGCGCCTAGAACCGCTCGGCCACCAGCGGCCGGCTATGCGTACTGCCGCGTAATATTTGTTAGGGCACGCATATCGTTACGTACATAAAACACTCAAACCTGTCGACAGTTAACATGCTTAAATTGTGAATGGCCAATAAAATAAGAAAACTTCCGTTATGCTAAATCTGTTCGGGCGTAGTTTTGACGCACATTCGCATGAACTGCAGCATTCTGTGCTGGCAGTGGGATATAGGTTCCTGTTAGTTTTTCGCTACAGTGGCACAGAACTGTTAATGTGAACCCAGATGCAGTTCCCAACGGAATACTATAAAAGGTGTTACAGGGACGGGATACTTACACCAAAATAAGAAAAAAAGTTTAGTAAACAAAGGCTCTAAAGCGCTTACCTTAAGAGATATGAGTACCTGTTAATCTTCGCTACTATGAAACACATCTCTTCTACTGCTAGTTAGGCATTTTTTCTATTAACGTATAAGGATCCTGTCCCTACAGTTTGTCAGTGTTTTTGGGACATCCTGTATGACACATGTACTGCCGTCTGAGGACAAACTTCTGAGAGCCGAAAACGGTAACTGCTCGTCTTCTTATGGTACGTGTAGCACATTTATAACAGGCGCATGCTTAGGAATAAAATTATATGTGTAATTTCTGGTGATACATGAATGCCCAAAAGATAGATGCAATCGAAAAAAGAGAAAATGAAACGAGAGCAGCCACTGTTGACGTTTTCTTCGTGGCAAATAACGACTGCCAAAATTGAGCTTCTCTCTGTTGAAGCCATTCACCTCATAGACTGTTCAAATGAGGCTCTGAATGTGAATCCAACACAAAATGAGATGCAATGAGGAAGAAAGGAACCCTAGGGTCTAACGTCGCGTCTACGACAATGTCACTAAAGAGGGAATACAAGCACATTAGCCTTGGAGGTTGAAGGGAAGCACAAAAAATACAAATCTGGATGAGCGTGCGTGGATTTGAACCAAGAACCATCGGATTTTTTTCGTTTTGTTTTAGATAATCTTGGAGCATTTCTTGATAGTACAAGATTTTAGGACTCCTGCATAAATGCCCATCGGCTGCAGTGAGAAACCGTCAAAGACAAAAAAAAGAATATTTACCCTACCTCCAATGAAGATTCTCAGCCGTTTAGTTCCTGTTGCACTAACGAAAGCCTAAACTTTCGACGTAGGCGATGATAATCGGACATATGGAACAGTGAAATGAATGAAGACTGATTAGATAATTTTTCCATCAGCTACTAAATGTATCCAAATTCTGTACTGAGAGTAGTGGTATGAAAGCAAGCAAAATTTCAGTACTGGAGGGAAAATCGCGGCGAATCGTGAAATTAAAATGCTTTCATAACTTGTAACAACATTAACGGACGCTCATATCCGCTGTGTAAACAGTATCCGTATTTTGCGAATGGATACAACTCACCACAGTTTCCCACGGTGACGCAAGAACACTTCGTACCGTTTACACGTTTCTGGCTGCTGAACAATGGCTTCGTTGCAATAGGTGCCGATGTAAAAGCTGCTACAGGCCACAAAACAGCTTTCTGCTCGCGCGGTCGTGTAGTCGGTATCGTCTCGAAATCTAGTAATTCTGACTCAGACAGCACTCTTCAAGAATTTTCACGGCATCCGTCCAGTACCATCTGCTTGACAGACGAAAAGGAATATTAAAAAACAAACACGTTTCTCTGTGGCAGCAGCAGTAGAACGCGTAATGGCTCTATTTCACATTGTACGAGTGTCTTGATAGCGTCATAAACTTGCAGAGCAGTTTTTAACGGAGTCTGTACTGTTTTTCTGCTAAGGTATTCTGACATGATGAAATGATTCTTCTTTAGCAAGACTGTTACGTGTAAGGCTGGTACAGAGCAATCCTTATAATACTGCTTGGGTTACGCTGTGTGTGCCCTCTCGTCTACCGTGAATAATTTAGAGACCAAAGCGCCAAACTATAGTTCTCTGGCATTATTCATGTAGGTGCATCGGTGTACGAGGGTTGACTGAAAAGCAATGCCTCCACCTTCGTAACTCTTCAATAGTTGGCAGCATTGGTATGCGGCAGGTACTGGCTTGTTCCGTAGCCTCTTCTCTACAGCTCCAAATGGCGAGGAGCCTTAGCATTGAACGGTTGTGTTGTTACAGGGTGGAGTATGGAACCCTGCGCGGACGGTCGGTCAATGCGATTTAAGCAACGTGCAGCCACTGAATTCTTGACAGCAGAAGGTGTCATCCCAAAGGAGATTCATCAGAGAATGAAAGCAGTTCATGGTGAGTGTGCTGATGTGAGTACTGCGCGTCGTTGGGCGAGTAAGTTTAAAGATGTTGAGGCGGGAACATCTGACCTGCGTGACAAACAAAGAGTTGGACGTCCTGAGACAGCAACCATAGAATTTCACAAGAAAAATGTTGACAGATCGATTCAGGACGATTGTCGTATCACTCAGAGAGAAAATTTCAAAAGAACGTCACGTTATTGCTTTGCTTGGCTATCGGAAGATCTGTGCACGATGGGTACCCAGATGCTGACTTCTGAAATGAAAGCTCACAGACTTGAAATTTGCCAGGAACTCCTCTCGCGTTACGAGGATGAAGGTGACGTCATTCTCCATTCAGTTGTGACAGGAGACGAGACGAGGCTGACACCTTCTGCTTTCAGGAATTCAATGACTGCACGTTGCTTAAATCGCATTGACCGACCGTCTCCGCAGGTTTCCATATTTTACACTGTAATAACACAACCGTTCAATGCTAAGGCTTCCCACCACCTGGAGCTGTAGAGGAGAGGCTACGGAACAAGCCAGTACCTGCCTCATACCAATGCTGCCAACTGTTGAAAAGTTACGAAGGTGGAGACGTTACTTTTCCGTCAGCCATCGTAATACAAACTGATCATCACTTTTAAGGCACAATCTTCTATACTTGAATAACATTAATAGAACAGCTAGGTAAAGTTTACTAATTCGATGTTGTACTACCAATACTCTGACGAATACCTCAGGTTATGCGCGTATGGACACATGCAACTCAGAAATTGTTTCCAGAGCAATTTTGCGGTATCTGCCATACAGTAATGAGAAAAATGCAACACTCAAGGACAAGGTCATTTTATTCTTAAGTAAGGTGATAGGTGGTTCCTCAATGCAGGAGTATATGACAACAAATTCACACCAGATGAAACACGCACGTCGCAGTAAAGGACGCCCAAACAGTCGCATCCGTACACAGTGTTCTGCTGATTGTCAGTAACGCAGACGTTGTAGCGGCTCCATGAAAGCCGCTACATGGCTCGACACCACAACTAAAGACACCTGAGTGCCCTTCCGACACTCAGGGAAGAGTCTGATGATAATTAGTAAGATAGGGTTATTTAAATATAGACGATCATTTTAATATTAGATATGGTAATTGTCTGCAAAGTGTGAATGCAAACGTATGATGAGGTATGCGTGAGATGTCGGCTGTGGGTGTGCTATAGGCATAGTGGAAGTGTAGCCAACCTCGAATCTAGTAGAGCGCGACTGCACTGGACCAGAGAGGCATAAGCTCCACGCGCGTCATTAGCGCTCGTTAGGTTGGCAAATAACCGTGTGCGGTATCTCTGAGTCCTTGCGGCCACGATGTGTGGACCCGGACGAGGGAGACCGTATCGGGGTTGTTGCTGGGAAGACCTGGGTGAGTAAGCACGCTCTGCTCTATCGCTCCGATAGTTAGCGAAGATTTAGAATTCCATGTTCACTTTGAACTTGGAAGCAGCTTCCCTGCTGAGGAAAGCCACTATGGTATTTCCTAGAATCATCTCGGTTAGGAGAGATAGGGAGATGATTTCTTTTGCCAAGTAATTTCATGGGAATTGTGTTCACTGCACTTGGGAGTGAACAGGCGCTCATTGCCGAGTAATACTCAGAGTTGCTCAATTTGCATTTCAGTGTGAGTGTGAAGTATATATGCAAAGTGTATTTTATTTAAATGTGTTTATTGACTACTGATTGTGGGGAGATTGGTAACACGTGGTCCGCAGACCCCGTGCATTTCTTGGTGAGAAGCTTCAGCTCGATGTAATCGCATTTCGTGATCGAGCTGGATCTTCTACGTAAATTCACGCGTGTGATTTAATTGTTCCTTCATAATATCCAGTAAAACTCGCGGAGTTAGTTAAACGTGAAGACGGGACTTGCCCGAATTAAAGTTACAGTTGGAACCATGTGCTCTCTCCCAATGTTGTCCCACTTGGTGTATGGGAACCTTCCTCTTTTATCTGTGAGATAAAATGAATAGAGTGAATGTTAGTGTGTGTGTGTGTGTGTGTGTGTGTGTGTGTGTGTGTGTGGCTAAATGATGACAGAAATGTGCAGGCGGTAGTCATTGTCGATTCACGGCACATGTTAGCCGGATGTTTAACTAAGTTTACTTAGATATGATACTATTTGTATCACGCCAGCATTCCGTGATAAGTGAGAGGGAATATTTGAGATGGTAATGTTTATTGAATAAATGTGATTGTGTTATTATATAAATATGTTACAGTGACTTCTCCCAGCCACACCATATTCCCTTATCATTTCACAGAATATTTGGTATGAGTATTTCAGCTAATCACCTGTCTATGTCCCACTCATGGGCATATTTCATTTAATAAACTCTGTAAGGTGGTATTAAAACTGCATTATAATAATATTCTAATTCTAACTTGATCAAAACCACCGAATAAAACCTTAGTTTGAGTATTGATGCTTGTTGCTGCAAATGGCCGCCGGCGTCTTCTATAGTACAGTTCCCATTTATAAAATTGAGGATGCCTGCCGAGGGTGCGGAAAGCAAGTATCATGCATAATGGCGACCCTTTAGCCTAGGATCTCGTTCAGTTTAGGAACCCTTTGTGATGCTGGGAGATTGCTAGGATGTGCTAACAAAATTAAATTTCCACGGGATTCATAATTCCTATTTGTGAATAGAACCAGCGTTGAGAATACGGCGTTGAATATACTGCGTTGCTTGTGATTTTATTTGTGTGATTTTGGGGGCAATTTTCTTGTGTGTATTTATCCATGTATTTTGGGGGAATTTCAAACGTGTTAGACTGCGTGTGACTAAATAAATGTAATAGGTTGCGTGTGAAATTAACTTACGTTAAGCTACGAGAATTTGTCGCGATTCGTGCAGCGAAAGTAGGAAGTCTGTTTTCCGCGAGCGAAGCCGTTATTTAGGCACTTAGCCCGAAACGTAAGCCTAGTGTCCAGAATGGAGACACGTGCTCGCTTGAGGAGCGGTGCTAGGGAAAACCGGCCGGGTGAGGAGGAAGTTATCCTCAATCAAGTAGCCGCGGAGAGAGACGAGGCAGGCAACGGGAATTACCAAGATTTCAGCGGCGCTACGGCAATGTTGAACTTGGAAAATGAGCAGGCCAATTCCACACCAAATAGCGGGACTTCGGACCCGAGCGCGAGCGCAGATGAATTAGAGAATGCAACGAGTAGAGAAAATAAGCCGACCAATGCAGACACAAATAGTAACACGTTGATGACCGAATTGGTCAAAATGATGGAAAAGAACGCGAGAACGATCTTAAGCGGAGTAAATTCCAGATTAGAAGAAAATAATAAAAGGCAGGAAGAATGTAATAAAAGGCAGGAAGCGAAATTCGAGGGCATGATGTCCGAAATTGAAGGGGTTCGAAAGGACGTCAATGAGAAATTCGAAGTGGTTGGCAGTAAACTAAACGCCCTCGAAAAGGAACAAAAAAAGGTTAGGATCGAAATGAAAACACGCGGAGAAAAATTAGAAAAGGGGCTCCAAACTTTAAGGGAACGATGCATTACCGAAAAGAAAAAAGGTAATAGCGCGAGTAAAAGCAGTAGAAGCAACGCAAGAAAAGGTTCACGAAAACAGTAGGGCAATTGTGGATCTTGAGGAAAAGATAGATACGGTTAAGACATTAAATAGCGAGGAGACAAAGAAAGTAGAGGAGTTAGTAAAACTCGCGGAGAAGGTTGCGGACTTAACAATATCAGAGGGAAGCGAGAGTGCTGCAATTCTGAACTCGAGGGATAACGAGGAGATACAGGCATTGCGGAAATTTCAAGAAGGCCAATGCGAAGTCAATAGGCGGCAACGGATAGTTACCAATGACATATGTGAACGCATGGCCCACGTGGAAAATCTCCTCACTCGCGGTGACGAGAGGGAGGACCATGTGCGCAAGGGCGCGTGCGAAAGCGAGGGACGCGATTCCGGACACGAGGATGATTACGAGGAGGCTAGCGAACGCAGAAATGTAGGGAGGTGTCGGGAACGACACCTAAAACCGTGCGCAGATCCATACCGGAGGGAAGTGGAAGGCTTCGATTATAAGCACTTTCTCTCTGTACGGAAGTTCGAAGTCTTAAGAAATTCTGTGAACGGAATCCACCCACGGGCTTTCTTGGAACAGTACCAATTCTGTCTTCCGCCCAGCTGGCCGGATGAGTATAAAATCGAGTTCATGTGCGGGCATCTTGAGGCTGAACCCGCAGTACGGATGAGAGCCATAGCGAGAAATTGTAAAACGGTGAAGGAATTTCAGCGTGAATTTCTCTCGGCATATTGGTCCGAAGCTGCACAAGATCGGGTGAAACATCAGATAATGATGCTGCCGAGTCTTAGTCAATTCGGATTCGTGAGTCCTGCAAGACTGTTTGAAAACGTGTTGCAGAATAACCAATTCTTGTACAACCCTTACAGTCCGGGCGAATTGATAAGGCTGTGTATAATGAAGCTTCCAGCGCAGCTTCGCCATATCATATTAGCCGGGCGTTGTAAGGACGATTTAGAGTCGTTTAAATTACTCCTACAAGAATTGGAGTATGATATAGGACAATGTATACCGGAAAGGGTACAGACCGCAGGAGGAGAGGACGTAGGAAGAAGTAGGAGAGTGAGTCGCGGCCGCAGTAAAACGCGGAAGCGTACAAGCTCACATGTAGCGGAGCATGCGAATACCAGTTTCCAGCCATACAAGGTGAATTGGAAAAATGGTAACAAGCATGGCTACTACAAAGCCCAGGGACACAATGGCCGGCACGACGGGCACGATAACAGGAATAAAGGTAGGAACAACCACGGGAATCGTGCGAATTCACCACAAAATAGGGGTGAAGGAAGCGAACAGGCCACAGGGAGAAAGAGAAGAGAAAATATCACCGACGACGTAGAAATCAGATCGGCCGATCCACGGAGGAATGCCCCAGAACCAGGAGGAAATCAAACATTATGACCTGTGCCAATCGAGGGAGACAACCTTAGTCGACCCCCGATAACGAACAACCGCGAGATAAGGTACATTGGTCAGGACGACATTAGGGAAACATTACTGGAGGAGCAGACGGATAACCGAATTTCGGCCGTCAGCCCAGTAATTGCGATCTCGGTGAAAGGAATTTCACTGGACTGCATAGTCGACACGGGAAGCCCGGTTTCGACCGTTAGTGAGGCCACATTCCAGAAATGCGAGGAGACGGGAACTTTGCCGACTTTGCCGTTGCGAGGTACAAAGGTGAAGGGAGCGATATACGGGAAAAGTGTAGAATTCAAGTGGCTGACTAGGATTACGTTCCAATGCCAGGGCGAAGAGTTCGAGACAAACTTCTTCATTGTGCCCCTAATGAACACAGAAATGATTCTCGGGATGGATTTTATGAGCGCTCTCCAGGCAATTGTAGACCTGGGTGGAGGCATCATGTCTCTGAACAGAGATGGAAACCCCGTAGAATTAAAGTTCAATAATTGGGTCCTACGGGACGGAGCGGAAACTAGCTGCCTACGAATTCTCACTTACCCGGAATTGCGCCCTGAGCCGGAGATCCTCATAAACTGTGTAAATGGCGTGAGTTTACCGTCCTCCACGCATGGAAAGGATGAGGTCTTCGATCGAATAATTGAGGAAAGCATGCGCAATGTAGGAGACATGCCAGAGGAAGCCCGTGTACGATTATTAGAAGTTCTGAGGAACCATGAGAAAATATTCTCAGACGCACCGAGTGCGATAAGGAACTTCGAGTACAAATTCCAAATACGAGAACATAAAAGGTTCTTCGTCAGGCCATACCCGATTCCACTAGCGCATAAAGAAAAGGTCAAGAAGGAGATTGCGAAGATGTTAGAACAAGACGTTATAGAACGCGCCGTGAGTACATACAACTCACCACTCCTTGTAGTACCGAAAAGGGACGGATCGGTGAGGTTGGTGCTGGATTCTCGGCAAATAAATACGGTAATAACGGCAGAAACAGACAGTCCGGAAAGCCTGGAGCAATTATTGCAATGGTTTCATGGAGTGAAGGTGTTATCCTCCATAGACCTGCGAGCTAGTTACTGGAAAATCGTGTTGCATCAAGAGTGTAGGCAGTATACCGCGTTTTTATGCTACGGTAACTGCTACCAATTCAAACGGCTTCCGTTCGGGTTGAATGTTTCAGCGGCGGCGTTCATACGAAGCTTGAACAGCATCCTTAGCCCGCATCTCGTGGTCGTGCGGTAGCGTTCTCGCTTCCCACGCACTGGTTCCCGGGTTCGATTCCCGGCGGGGTCAGGGATTTTCTCTGCCTCGTGATGGCTGGGTGTTGTGTGATGTCCTTAGGTTATTTAGGTTTAAGTAGTTCTAAGTTCTAGGGGACTGATGACCATAGATGTTAAGTCCCATAGTGCTCAGAGCCATTTGAACAGCATCCTTCCGGAAGACCTGCCTGAAAGAATTACGGTCTACGTCGACGACGTATTAATCTCGGAAAATTCCTGGGAGGAACATGATGAAGTATTAAATCGATTATTAGACGCCTTCGAAAGGGCAGGAGTAACCGTAAACCTGGAAAAGTCGCAGTTCGGGCGCCAGAAGATAAAGTTCCTGGGACATATAGTTTCGGTGGACGGGATACAAACGGACCCGGACAAAATCAAGGTAATTGCGGAGTTCCCAAGACCCACGACTAAGCGACAACTAAGAGGATTCTTAGGAGTCGCGAATTTCTTTAAGAAATTCGTAAACCTAAGTGTGCTGTCCACGCCACGTCTTTGTGCGCTTACTGGCAAGAACACGATCTGGTACTGGGACGAGCAAGCACAGAATGAGTTCGTGAGGTTAAAGAAAGCACTGGTGAATGCACCGATTCTCGCGCATCCAGATTTGAATAGGGAATTTTATCTGATGACGGATAGCTCGTTAAACGGCCTCGGCGCGGTTCTCTTCCAAGGGGAAGACGAGAAGGATATGTTGGCATGGAAGCCCGTATCTTTCGCGAGTAGAGTGCTGTCGAGGGCAGAGAGAAATTACTCGGTGACGGAACTCGAGGGACTCGCTGTCGTCTTTGCGTTTAGCAAATTTCGGTACTTCCTGTATGGGAGAAATACTAAAGTGTTCACCGACCATCGGGCATTACAATTTCTGATGTCGGCAAAGTTGGCCCACGGCAGGTTAGCTTGCTGGGCGCTGTATCTACAGGAGTTCGATTTCACAATTAAATACATTCCAGGAGAAAAAAACCTGATAACAGATGCGTTGTCTCGGGCTCCGATAGGCCTAAAACACGGCATAGACGGTGACCCGGGCGAGAATAATTTCAGTATTCTCTACCTGAAAAACGTCACGTTAGAAAACTTTGTGACGATGTCACTAAAGAATGTCGGGCGCGAACAAGAGAAGGACCCGATACTAAAGGAGGTGAAAGAGAAGTGGAAGGACAGCTCCCAAGCTGCTATTCGGCAGTACTACCGAATAGAGAACGGAATCCTCTTCCGGAAACGGAGCATAGAAGATCCGCGATGGCTGGTGGTAATACCTGAGGAGCTAATAAATAAGCTAGTGTGGTATATACACCTAAGTTACGGACACTTCGGAGCACGGAAGCGCTTCCAGAAGTTACGAGAGGCCTGTTACTTCAATAACATGCTAAAGAGGATACAGCGGATAAACCATGTGTGTAAACCATGCCAAAGGACGAAACCGCCCACCACATCTTTTGCTGCACCGATGTACCCGATCATTCCAAGCAGGTTGCGAGAGGTCGCCGCGGTGGACTTGTTCGGACCAATAACTCGAACGAAATCTGGCTACGCGTTCATTCTTGTAGCCGTGGAATTGACGTCGAAGTTCGTTTGCTTTACTCCACTGAGGAAAGCAACGGGGAAAACGGTGGCGGCGGCATTCGCGAACGATTTCGTGCGCGAGGTCGGGCCGGTGAAACGAGTGATATCGGATAACGGACCGCATTCCGATCTAAACGTTGGCTGCGGATGTTGAGGCGGAGGAAAATAAAGCCGAATTTTATATCCTTGTTCCACCCGTCGTCTAACCCCGCCGAGAGAATAATGAAGGAATTAGGGCGGCTGTGCAGACTGTACTGTTATAGGAAGCATAACACGTGGGACATACACCTAAAGGCGTTTCAGGAGATCTTAAATGAATTGCCAAATGCCTCCACGATGTTGCCACCAGTGTTAGTGCTAAAGAATAAGGAGCCCCCTAATCGAATCCGGGAAGTCATACCTTGGCCAAAGGAAAGACAACCAAGACACAAGGAGGTCGTTGATCTCGCGCTGAAAAATATCAAGAGTGCGGCAGACCGGAGGCAAAAGGCGTACCAAAAGAAAACGAGAAAAATGAAATTCTTCATTGGACAGAAGGTGTGGGTTCGGTCACACAAACTGTCAAACAGAGGTAAGGGAATCTGCAAGAAGTTCCTAAGCCTGTACAATGGTCCGTACCGTGTGTGCCGTATCCCTCATCCGAACGCAATAGAAGTACAGACACTGAGGACGAGAAAATCGAGAGGGCTGCATCACGTATCAAACGTGAAACCCCTCATTGAGTAAAAAATGTGGAACAATAGAATATAGGTAAAATAGATTTAGAGTATATTGTATATGTTGTGTGTAAAATGGATTAGGATAAATTGTATTCCGAGCAATAAGATGCACCATGTGATCAATGAGCAGACAAGTCGCACATGAAAGTAAGGAGAGTAAGGACGAAATTACTCCAGAAGGAGATAAACATGTAAGGAGAAAGATTAATCCGTATCCAGAAGTTGTGTTACAGGAAGGAGCGATAACCAGAATGAAGAGGAACGATGCAAAAACCTCAAATGAGAAAAGGGTGTAAGTTATCGTAGAAACCGGTTGTAGTGGGAGTAGCGGTAATTGTGTGTGTAGGATTTTGTTACTATAAGGCATGTTTTGGTTTTAATTATATGTGTCGTAGTTGTTACAATAGTGCATGTTTTGTAGTTAATTCTCTGTTATACCTGTTACAGTAGCGCATGTACTGTAAACTAGAGGGGAAGGTAGCCCTAAATGAGAAATTGTGGATGCGAAATGTGTGACGTCACAAGGAATGCTTGCTATGTAGCTAGTAAAGAGTGCATATGTGTGTATGTTGCATTTATGTGAGAAGAGTGAGAAATGAATGACTGATGGACGTGGAAGTGTGATAAGTTAGTCTTAAGAATACCATAGACCATAATCTAAAACAAATGGAATTCTAGTTCTATCAATTTCTTGTCCATCAGTAAAGAAAATATCTTAGATTAATGTTGATTAAAATATTCCTATTATAAAGCCACTGAGGGATCAAATAAGGAATGAAAAATTGTTGTAAATTGATAGGATAATGATTCATGTATGAAAAGGTGGCTAAATTAAAAGCCATGTTAAAATATCATTGGAAGGATAACGCCCATAAGGCACAGTAGGAGAAGGAGAGAGAGAAATAGAATCTGAGTAATGTAGGAAGCCCTTATGGATTGCTGAGAACAGTCGGGGACTGTGATGGAAAATTTGTCTGAAATGTATCTGTATAGCCAAGCTTCCCTGAGTTTAGATTAGCAACCAGGGGAGAATGCAGCCGAGAAGACCGGGTCGCCGATGCAAGCAATTAGCGACTAGACGTTGGGCGAGCGCACGGCACTTGGGATTCCCTAAGTGATGGCCGTTGTCCGCGACTGTGTCAACACGCGTCGGAGGCGATTACCGGGCCTCCCACATGCAGGAACAAAGCGATGGCTACCCAGGTAGCCGGCCGCAATCACGGAACAGACGAACAGCGAGCGGCGGTGACCTACATATGCCGAGCGCCCGCGCCAGCAGGTGACACGCCCCCAACTCTGAGGGCGCCGCACAGCAGCAGATGGTAACGGGCAGTCCGTATGGACGACTGGTGAGGTGACGCGCTGCCACGCCAGGTAGACATCGTCACAAACAAACCCGGGATGGAAACTGCAGCACCCGCAAGAGGCGAGCTTGGCGTATCCAGGTCAGGCGTCGCGGTGCAGCAGATCGAGGAAGGAGAACCGGTGCGCACCAGGGGCGTGGCACCAGTGGTGGCGTGTCAACAACGCCACCACCACACCTACAACGTCCGCAGTACCGATTCAAGAGGCATGTCAAACTCACCACTTGAGTCGGACATGCCGGGACCGCAGACGGAAGAGAGAGGCGAGTGACGTTACCGAGGGGGTGACGTCAGGAGTGTGGCTGTCGGCAATAATTGCGGATATGCTCACATATCGACGAGAGGTAGCCAGACGGGTCCGGGCGCTCACGATGCGGCACGCGGCGACGACTGCTAGGGGGATGCTATTCTGCCCTGGAGGTCGACGCCCACCTGACGCGGAAACGCGTGCCACCACGTTCTAAGGCAGCCATCAACGCGAGGCAACATGGGTTCTGGGGAGCTGACAAAGGTGAGGGAGCGGCCTGATGCAAGGAGGCGGCCGGCATGATCGACGGAGAGCCAGCAGTCGCTGACACCTGCAGAATAACTTCCTCCCCTGTCCTCCAAGTAGCCCAAAACTGTGGTCCTCCAAGTACCCCGATCCCATAGTGAAGTGCAAGGTGTTTGAAAGTGCCACGTACATTCAATATGTAGCGCGTGTGTTTACTTTTCAGCAGAACTGATTTTGCATATATTATGGCTAGTTACTAAAGTAAATAGGGAAAGAGATAAAGAAAAAACTTTAACACGTCAATCCAGAAGTGAACGAACGAAATTGCTTAAAGATGTAATGTGATTTACTGAAAATTTCTCTAACCAATAGATTTTGTATGTTTTCTATGCTTCGCAAATGTTTCGAAGTGGGATACAAATGCGAAAAGACGCTAAGAATTTAAATGCCCACAAGCTTAATACCAACTTATCTATATGTTGTATGAAATTCAATTCATGATATAATTTGTTTAAATTGTGCAATTTCAAGAATTTATGTGTTTTGATAGATCTTGTGAAATATTTCAAAGTGGGACACACTGGCAACAGGACTTTAATAATTTAAGTTCCCACAAAGATTTAAATGTCTAGTATATAAGAACTGATTATGTTTGTCGAAAAATTTAAAGTTTTCACTCATGTTACATTTGAAAAACGGATGCTTGGCCTAGATGATAGGTAAAATTTGTGTTAAATTGAAATATTAATGGTAAATTGTATATGTTTTAATGATGATGTTTAAGAGGGGCATAGGCCCATATGTTTGTGTGTTAATAGCTGCATAATGCTCTCAGAAGGAGATAACCATGTGTGAGGGTTTTGAATGTTAAATTTTGTAGTCTGAGGTTTGAATTTGAATACTATGTTCTACGGAACAGATGAGGAGGATGTGTAATAAACTCAGTAAAGAATCTGATAGATAAATGACCCACCTCCGACCACTATGTCTAAAAAAAAATTTAAAAAAATAAAAAATAAAAAAAATGCTTGAAAGTGCCCTTCCAAAAGCAAGGACACTTGCTGCCCATTTATTCGTCGAAGGGGAGGGTTATGTAACGGCTCCATGTAAGCCGCTACATGGCTCGACCCCACAACTAAAGACACTTGAGTGCCTTTCCGACACTCAGGGAAGAGCCTGATGATAATTAGTAAGATAGGGTTATTTAAATATAGACGATCATTTTAATATTAGATATGGTAATTGTCTGCAAAGTGTGAATGCGAACGATGATGAGGTATGCGTGAGATGTCGGCTGTGGGTGTGCTATAGGCATAGTCGAAGTGTAGCCAACCTCGAATCTAGTAGAGCGCGACTGCACTGGACCAGAGAGGCATAAGCTCCACGCGCGTCATTAGCGCTCGTTAGGTTGGCAAATAACCGTGTGCGGTATCTCTGAGTCCTTGCGGCCACGATGTGTGGACCCGGACGAGGGAGACCGTATCGGGGTTGTTGCTGGGAAGACCTGGGTGAGTAAGCACGCTCTGCTCTATCGCTCCGATAGTTAGCGAAGATTTAGAATTCCATGTTCACTTTGAACTTGGAAGCAGCTTCCCTGCTGAGGAAAGCCACTATGGTATTTCCTAGAATCATCTCGGTTAGGAGAGATAGGGAGATGATTTCTTTTGCCAAGTAATTTCATGGGAATTGTGTTCACTGCACTTGGGAGTGAACAGGCGCTCATTGCCGAGTAATACTCAGAGTTGCTCAATTTGCATTTCAGTGTGAGTGTGAAGTATATATGCAAAGTGTATTTTATTTAAATGTGTTTATTGACTACTGATTGTGGGGAGATTGGTAACACGTGGTCCGCAGACCCCGTGCATTTCTTGGTGAGAAGCTTCAGCTCGATGTAATCGCATTTCGTGATCGAGCTGGATCTTCTACGTAAATTCACGCGTGTGGTTTAATTGTTCCTTCATAATATCCAGTAAAACTCGCGGAGTTAGTTAAACGTGAAGACGGGACTTGCCCGAATTAAAGTTACAGTTGGAACCATGTGCTCTCTCCCAATGTTGTCCCACTTGGTGTATGGGAACCTTCCTCTTTTATCTGTGAGATAAAATGAATAGAGTGAATGTTTGTGTGTGTGTGTGTGTGTGTGTGTGTGTGTGTGTGTGTGTGTGGCTAAATGACAGAAATGTGCAGGCGGTAGTCATTGTCGATTCACGGCACATGTTAGCCGAATGTTTAACTAAGTTTACTTAGATATGATACTATTTGTATCACGCCAGCATTCCGTGATAAGTGAGAGGGAATATTTGAGATGGTAATGTTTATTGAATAAATGTGATTGTGTTATTATACACTCCTGGAAATTGAAATAAGAACACCGTGAATTCATTGTCCCAGGAAGGGGAAACTTTATTGACACATTCCTGGGGTCAGATACATCACATGATCACACTGACAGAACCACAGGCACATAGACACAGGCAACAGAGCA
This sequence comes from Schistocerca nitens, assembly GCF_023898315.1. Taxonomy (NCBI): domain Eukaryota; kingdom Metazoa; phylum Arthropoda; class Insecta; order Orthoptera; family Acrididae; genus Schistocerca; species Schistocerca nitens. The sequence goes on along the minus strand of NC_064622.1, from coordinate 179,347,179 downwards.
TGCACAATGTCGGCACTAGTACAGTGTATATCCACCTTTCGCAGCAATGCAGGCTGCTATTCTCCCATGGAGACGATCGTAGAGATGCTGGATGTAGTCCTGTGGAACGGCTTGCCATGCCATTTCCACCTGGCGGCTCAGTTGGACCAGCGTTCGTGCTGGACGTGCAGACCGCGTGAGACGACGCTTCATCCAGTCCCAAACATGCTCAATGGGGGACAGATCCGGAGATCTTGCTGGCCAGGGTAGTTGACTTACACCTTCTAGAGCACGTTGGGTGGCACGGGATACATGCGGACGTGCATTGTCCTGTTGGAACAGCAAGTTCCCTTGCCGGTCTAGGAATGGTAGAACGATGGGTTCGATGACGGTTTGGATGTACCGTGCACTATTCAATGTCCCCTCGACGATCACCAGTGGTGTACGGCCAGTGTAGGAGATCGCTCCCCACACCATGATGCCGGGTGTTGGCCCTGTGTGCCTCGGTCGTATGCAGTCCTGATTGTGGCGCTCACCTGCACGGCGCCAAACACGCATACGACCATCATTGGCACCAAGGCAGAAGCGACTCTCATCGCTGAAGACGACACGTCTCCGTTCGTCCCTCCATTCACGCCTGTCGCGACACCACTGGAGGCGGGCTGCACGATGTTGGGGCGTGAGCGGAAGACGGCCTAACGGTGTGCGGGACGGTAGCCCAGCTTCATGGAGACGGTTGCGAATGGTCCTCGCCGATACCCCAGGAGCAACAGTGTCCCTAATTTGCTGGGAAGTGGCGGTGCGGTCCCCTACGGCACTGCGTAGGATCCTACGGTCTTGGCGTGCATCCGTGCGTCGCTGCGGTCCGGTCCCAGATCGACGGGCACGTGCACCTTCCGCCGACCACTGGCGACAACATCGATGTACTGTGGAGACCTCACGCCCCACGTGTTGAGCAATTCGGCGGTACGTCCACCCGGCCTCCCGCATGCCCACTATACGCCCTCGCTCAAAGTCCGTCAACTGCACATACGGTTCACGTCCACGCTGTCGCGGCATGCTACCAGTGTTAAAGACTGCGATGGAGCTCCGTATGCCACGGCAAACTGGCTGACACTGACGGCGGCGGTGCACAAATGCTGCGCAGCTAGCGCCATTCGACGGCCAACACCGCGGTTCCTGGTGTGTCCGCTGTGCCGTGCGTGTGATCATTGCTTGTACAGCCCTCTCGCAGTGTCCGGAGCAAGTATGGTGGGTGTGACACACCGGTGTCAATGTGTTCTTTTTTCCATTTCCAGGAGTGTATAAATATCTTACAGTGACTTCTCCCAGCCACACCATATTCCCTTATCATTTCACAGAATATTTGGTATGAGTCTATGTCCCACTCATGGGCATATTTCATTTAATAAACTCTGTAAGGTGGTATTAAAACTGCATTATAATAATATTCTAATTCTAACTTGATCAAAACCACCGAATAAAACCTTAGTTTGAGTATTGATGCTTGTTGCTGCAAATGGCCGCCGGCGTCTTCTATAGTACAGGTCCCATTTATAAAATTGAGGATGCCTGCCGAGGGTGCGGAAAGCAAGTATCATGCAACGTATATTCTCGCCTGCAAACTATCACGGGGGTGCCGAATGACAACCTGCGATAGACTGTCCCAAGTATCTTGTGCCTCTTCTGGCAATTCGGTAATGGTGCTTGCGGGACCTGGAGAACGGAGAAGTCCCCGCTTCATCATGTCTCATACGTGTTTAATTGCTGAGAGATCTGGTGATCTTGTTGTCCCAGGAAACTGTTGTACACGATGCAGAACATGTTGCGCTGCAACAGCCGTACATGTACGTGCACTGTCTTGCTGAATAAGTACATCACCTTCCTGTCGAAGAAATGCAACAACGTATCACTATAGTGCGTTTAAAATTAGTTGCTCAAAAATGGTTCAAATGGCTATGAGCACTATGGGACTTAACAGCTGAGGTCATCAGTCCCCTAGAACTTAGAACTACTTAAACCTGACTAAGGACATCACACACATCCATGCCCAAGGCAGGATTCGAACCTGCGACCGTAGCAGTTGCGCCGTGCCGGACTGAAGCGCCTAGAACCGCTCGGCCACAACGACCGGCAAATTAGTTGCGACTGTTGACAGTTCAATATGGAGCGAGTGGAGGGAAGCACAGATGCCAGCGTGTGTTGAACGCGTCAGCAACGACGAAACGCCAGGTATGCTCGACGTATAACCTGTCAACCGCGCAAGCTGGGCCCTCTGCAGTCTTTCGCTAGCGATTTTAAGGAAACTATATCGTAATAAACTCTGAGTCTCGCTCAACTTATAGCTTCATTCGTCAGCTTCATGATGAATTACCTATCATTTCTTTAATGGTCGTAGTTATTGTGGTATTTCGGTATTAGCTGAACTACTGCGACAAATTCTTAAAGTTTGCAGTGAGTAATGGGGGTCGCTATGGATTTGCGTCTGGTGTATGTTAGGTCATGCGGTGTTGCATATTAAGTTTAGATAACATATTAATTTGTTCTTTAAACCTCGAAGGATATTGCTATCTATCTCCAATGTCGAGAAAATGGAATGATTAATATGCGAAACTTCCATATCTACCCCGATATTCAGGCAACTACATTTTTTTAAATGAAATAACGTTGTTTTTCAGGACCACAAATAGACTGTTAAACGAGAATTGCTGTGGGTTTTGCAACAATATAAGTGAAGACGCTGCACATTTATTTTTACACTGAGAATGGGCTTTCTCGTAACTATTGGTAAGTCTCTGTTTTAGGATTCTGCAACAATTTCAACTGTGTTACACTGTTATTGAAATGTATACCTGTAAACTCTGCTGTGTTTAGGCAAAAGAAGCAAATGTTAACACAGCAGCAAGAAAAGTAACGTATTACTCAAAACACGACACAGTCCTTCATGAATTCATATCTCCTCAATTACATTCTTGGCATGGCTGACAACTTGAGACCAGTCCTGTGATGTAACATTTGCAGTGACTTCTTTTGTCAGCATTTTAACCTCGCTGAGCGTAAATTTCTTGTTGCTACTTGCCACATTACTTTTCAACTATGCCATATATTCTCAGTCGGATTTAAATGAGCGTGATGCGGATGAAGCCTGTTTAAACTACGCTTTAGCGTTAGCCATTTCGAACGGGTGATAGCGTAGAGTTTTCAGCTTGCACAGTACTACAAGTTGCATTAAGTTTGCCTTACACAAGCTAGGCTCAACTTCATCCAGTCGAACATTTCTTTGCACCTATGGACAAATAGCCGCTTTCCTCAGCTACATTGCTGGAGCTTTATCCATCACAGCCGAGTGGTACAGCGCATTGTCCATTACCATTGTCGAGTTCAGAGGAACATTTTTCAACGGAAGAGCAACTTCACAACCGGTGAACGTGTTCTTGGACGCCCACTTACATTTCGAATCTCGTGTTCAGACATGTCTACATCTACATGATTACTCTGAAATTCACATTTAAGTGCTTGGCAGAGGGTCCATCGAACCACAATCAAACTATCTCCCTACCAGTCAACTTCCGAACAGCGCGCGGGAAAAACGAACACCTAAACCTTTCTGTTCGAGCTCTGATTTCTCTTATTTAATTTTGATGATCATTCCTACCTTTGGAGGTTGAGCTCAACAAAATATTTTCGCATTCGGAAGAGAAAGTTGGTGACTGAAATTTCGTAAATAGATCTCGCCGCGACGAAAAACGTCTTTGCTTTAATGACTTCCATCACAACTCGTGTATCATATCTGCCACACTCTCTCCCCTATTACGTGATAATACAAAACGAGCTGCCCTTTTTTGCACCCTTTCGATGTCCTCCGTCAATCCCACCTGGTAAGGATCCCACACCGCGCAGCAATATTCTAACAGAGGACGAACGAGTGTAGTGTAAGCAGTCTCTTTAGTGGACTTGTTGCATCTTCTAAGTGTCCTCTCAATGAAACGCAACCTTTGGCTCGCCTTCCCCACAATATTATCTATGTGGTCTTTCCAGCTGAAGTTGTTCGTAATTTTTACACCCAGGTACTTAGTTGAATTGACAGCCTTGAGAATTGTACTGTTTATCGAGTAATCGAATTCCAACGGATTTCTTTTAGACCTCATGTCGATCACCTCACACTTTTCGTTATTTAGCGTCAACTGCCACCTGCCACACCATACAGCAATCTTTTCTAAATCGCTTAGAAACTGACACTGGTATTCGGATGACCTTACTAGACGGTAAATTACAGCATCATCGGTGAACAACCTAGGAGAACTGCTCAGATTGTCACCCAGGTCATTTATATAGATCAGGAACAGCAGAGGTCCCAGGACGCTTCCCTGGGGAACACCTGATATCACTTCAGTTTTACTCGATGATTTGCCGTCTATTACTACGAACTGCGACCTTCCTGACAGGAAATCACGAATCCAGTCGCACAACTGAGGCGATACCCCATAAGCCCGCAGCTTGATTAGAAGTCGCTTGTGAGGAACGGTGTCAAAAGCTTTCCGGAAATCTAGAAATAGGGAATCAACTTGAGATCCCCTGTCGATAGCGGCCATTACTTCGCGCGAATAAAGAGCTAGCTGCATTGCACAAGAACGATGCTTTCTGAAACCATGCTGATTACGTATCAATAGATCGTTCCCTTCGAGGTGATTCATAATGTTTGAATACAGTATATGCTCCAAAACCCTACTGCAGACCGACGTCAGTGATACAGGTCTGTGGTTCGATGGATTATTCCTACTACCCTTCTTAAACACTGGTGCGACCTGCGCAATTTTCCAATCTGTAGGTACAGATCTATCGGTGAGCGAGCGGTTGTATATGATTGCTAAGTATGGAGCTCTTGTATCAGCGTAATCTGAAAGGAACCTAATCGGTATACAATCTGGACCTGAAGCCTTTCCCGTATCAAGCGATTTGAGTTGCTTCGCAACCCCTAAGGCATCTACTTCTAAGAAACTCATGCTAGCAGCTGTTCGTGTTTCAAATTCTGGAATATTCCATTCGTCTTCCGTGGTGAAGGAATTTCGGAAAACTGCGTTCAATAACTCCGCTTTAGCGGCACAGTCGTCGGTAACAGTACCATCGCCACTGCGCAGCGAAGGTATTGACTGCGTCTTGCCGCTTGTGTACTTTACATACGACCAGAATTTCTTCGGATTTTCTACCAAATTTCGAGACAATGTTTCGTTGTGGAACCTATTAAAGGCATCTCGCATTGAAGTCCGTTCCAAATTTCGCGCGTCTGTAAATTTTAGTCAATCTTCGGGATTTCGCGTTCTTCTGAACTTCGCATGCTTTCTCCGTTGCCTCTGCAACAGCGTTCGGCCCTGTTTTGTGTACCATGGGAGATCAGTTCCATCTCTTACCAATTTATGAGGCATGAATCTCTCAATTGCTGTTGCTACTATATCTTTGAATTTGAACCACATCTCGTTTACATTTGCATAGTCAGTTCGGAAGGAATGGAGATTGTCGCTTAGGAAGGCTTCTAGAGACACTTTATCCGCTTTTTTAAATAAAATTATTTTGCGTTTGTTTCTGGTGGATTTGGAAGAAACGGTATTGAGCCTAGCTACAACGACCTTGTGATCACTAATCCCTGTATCAGTCACGATGCTCTCAATTAGCTCTGGATTGTTTGTGGCTAAGAGGTCAAGTGTGTTTTCGCAACCATTTACAATTCGCGTGGGTTCGTGGACTAACTGCTCGAAATAATTTTCGGAGAAAGCATTTAGGACAATCTCGGAAGATGTTTTCTGCCTACCACCGGTTTTGAACAAGTATTTTTGCCAACATATCGAGGGAAGGTTGAAGTCCCCACCAACTATAACCGTATGAGTGGGTTATTTATTTGTTACGAGACTCAAATTTTCTCTGAACTGTTCAGCAACTATATCATCGGAGTCTGGGGGTCGGTAGAAGGAGCCAATTATTAACTTAGTTCGGCTGTTAAATATAACCTCAACCCATACCAATGCGCACGGAGTATCTACTTCGACTTCACTACAAGATAAACCACTACTGACAGACACAAACACTCCACCACCAATTCTGCCTAATCTATCTTTCCTGAACACCGTCTAAGACTTCGTAAAAATTTCTGCAGAACTTATTTCAGGCTTTAGCCAGCTTTCTGTACCTATAACGATTTCAGCTTCTGTGCTTTCTATTAGCGCTTGAAGCTCAGGGACTTTCCCATCACAACTACAACAATTTACAACTACGATTCCGACTGTTCCTTGATCCAAGCACGTCTTGTATTTGCCATGCACCCTTTGAGATTACAGCCCACCCCGTACTCTCCCGAGGCCTTCTAACCTAAAAAACCGCCCAGTCCACGCCACACAGCCTCCGCTACCCGTGTAGCCGCCAGTTGAGTGTAGTGATCTCCTGACCTATTCAGCGGAACCCGAAACCCCACCACCCTATGGCGCAAGTCAAGGAATCTGCAGCCAACACGGTCGCAAAACCGTCTGAGCCTCTCATTCAGACCCTCCACCCGGCTCTGCACCAAAGGTCCGCAGTCGGTTCTGTCAACGATGCTGCAGATGGTGAGCTCTGCCTTCATCTCGTAAGCAAGACCGGCAGCCTTCACCAAATCAGATAGCCGCTGGAATCCAGAAAGAATTTCCTCAGATCCAAAGCGACACACGTCATTAGTGCCGACATGTGCCACCACATGCAGCTGGCTGCACCCTGTGCTCTTCATGGCATCCGAAAGGACCCTTTCCACATCAGGAATGACTCCACCCGGAATGCACACGGAGTGCACACTGGATTTCTTCGCCTCCTTAGCCGCCATATCCCTAAGGGGCCCCATTACGCGCCTAACATTGGAGCTCCCAACTACTGTACTGTTATTATTAATGCAGCACCAGAACGAATACCTGACGACTATAGAACACTTCAACGCCAGAAAATATCACTTCACAACGTGAACTAATTAATAATGAACGTAGGTGCCTCTAATGCGTCACCACGCGGTACAGTTTACCCACGGCGTGGCAGCAGGGGCGCTTTGCCAACCGAAGTGCTGGCGGCGTGGTAGGGAAAGCCGGCTCGCCGTTGGTGTTACCTGAGCAACGACGTCATGTCGCCTCTGGTGAGCCAAACGTCAAAAGTCGCAACTAATTTTAAACGCACTATAACAGGCTCTGGAATGTAGCGGACACTGGTTTATTTACTCTGCAGAAACACCGAGTGTGACCGCGTATGGTAATTGATGACTCCCGAAACAGTGAAGCCTGGGGTGAGACTTATGTGTCGTGGGTGAATGAACTCTGGAATAGTGCGCTCACCGGTCTACGCCATACACGTGTACGTCCATCACTCGCATACGGATAGAACTTACGTTTATCACTGAAGACAATGCAGCGCTATTCCACTTTCCTGTCGACAGTTCACGACACCAATCTAACCGTGCTTGGCGGTGTCGTGGTATCAGTCGTAACCTGGCCAGAGGCACTTGTGACCTACTGCAAGTAGACGGTTCCCAAATGCTGGTGACACGACACGTGTAATACGCGCCGGATTTCGTCCCTGGATGATAGTCGGTCGGCTACTGCTGTTGGGCACAATGCGTCGGTCCTGGCGTGCCTCTGTATTACGCGGACATCAAGAACCTGGTCTACAGATGCGGGAATGTTCCACAGACCACTGCTGATCGCAGCGACACTTCAGCGATACACTGCGCCCAACTTGCGCAGCAATCCGTCAATACGTCCATCCAGCTTCCCGTTGTTTCCGTATTTCTAGATTTCCAGAAAGCTTTTTACTCTGTGTACCTCACTAGCAGCTTGTAGTCAAATTGCGTGCTTTTGGATATCGCCTCAGTTAGGTGACAGGATTCGTGATATCCTGTCAGAGAGGTCAAAGTTCGCAGTAATTGACGGATAGTCATCGAACAAAGTAGAAGTGATTTTTGGCGTTCCCAAAGGTAGTGTTATGGCCCTCTGCTGTTCCTTAGCTACAAAAACGGTTTAGGAGACAACCTGAGCAGCCATCTTAGGCTGTTTGGAGATGATGCTGTCGCTTATCGTATAGAAAAGTCATCAGAAGACTTAAATTAAAGCCGGCCGCGGTGGTCTAGCGGTTCTAGGCGCTCAGTCCGGAATCGCGCGACTGCTACGGTCACAGGTTCGAATCCTACCTCGGGCATGGATGTGTGTGACGTAGTTAGGTTTAAGTAGTTCTAAGTTCTAGGGGACTGATGACCACAGATGTTAAGTCCCATAGTGCTCAGAGCCATTTGAACTTAAATTAAATTGGAAAAGTACACATAGAATTGGAAAGAACACATAGAAAACGTTGTAAGGAAGGTGAACCAAAGACTGCGTTTTATTGGCAGAACACCTACAAGAAGCAACAAATCTACTAAAGAGACTGCCTACACTACGATTGTCTGTCCTTCTTGTAGTACTGGTGCGCATTATGGGGATCCTTACCAGATAGGATTAACGGACTGCATCGAAAAAGTTCAAAGAAGGGCAACACGTTTTGTATTATCGAGAAACAGGGGAGAGAGCGTCGCTGACATGCTACAGGATTTAGGATTTGGGATGGACATCATTAAAACAAATACTTTTTCGTTGCGGCGGAATCTTCTCACGAAATTTCAATCACCATTTTATCCTCCAAATGCGAAAATATTTTGTTGACGCCGACGTGCATAGGGAGAAACAATCGTCATAATAAAATAACGGAAATCAGAGCTCTCACGGAAGGATATAGGTGTTCGTTTTTTCCGCGCGCAGTTCGAGATTGGAATAATAGAGAATTATTGTGAATCCTCTGCCAGGCACTGAAGTATGATTTGCAGAGTATCCGCGTAGATGCAGATACGACTCTGCTGAAACAGATGAAGCTGTACGCTAGGAGTACGTACTCGTAGGTGGGGCACGGTTATACTCTAGAATGAATCTTGCAAACATTGTTCACCCCTAAACTCAAAGACAGTTACTGCCTGCAAAGTCGAAACGGAGGGTGTGTACACACGCCTCCTGAGGGCCATATGACCACCGATGACAGTTAAAAAAGAATAACTAACACTACAATCCCTGAATACAGACTAATTATACCATGGTACTACTGAACACAGTCCCTGAGGGTTTTTCAGTGCCAATTTACAGCTCGAAAATCGATCACTACTTCCATTGTCTTCGAGAATAAGGGCTTATTCAAAAGCTACTGCTGCATATGTGTGGGGATTCATATACAGAGGAGTAATGATCAGAGGCTCTGTAGTGGCAGCCCCATCAATATTTCACTATGTGGGAGGCCTATAACCTCTTCAGAAGAAATGGGAGTATATGTAAACACGTTTTTCCTTTTTGTCTTTAGTCGTGTGACTTAAGCTTCTGGAAATGTCAGTACCCTCGCAAAGGAATTTTGTTTTTCTGTTTTTCAGGGGGGGGGGGGTCAAAGGACAACCATTTGTCGAGGAAACTATTGTCCCGTACGTGCATCTTCATATTTTCGCGGCGCAATGATTGTTCCATAAAATTTCGGCTGCATACCTTCCAGCCATCTTCGTTGAGCCTGACGTTCCAGCACTTGCTTTATCCTCTTAAACCTGCGGAGAGTTCTGAGAACACTCATCGTCTGCGAAGGACGGTGGCAGCTATTTGCACGTCATTGCTGACGAGAGCAGTCTGGACGACGAGCTTCTACACTTGAGTTTTTGAAGTCAACGGGTACTCTCCACATCAGATACGTAACTCTCTACGTATGAAACCAATGTGCGTAAGGAATGCAGAAGAACACACGTAAAGTTTTAAAGCCAAGGCTTTTCTGCCATACGTGGGAAGCCTTTCGTCAAATGTAAGACGGATCTTCAGTAAACACAAAGTGAAAGTGATTTTTCGTCCTCCACCAAAGACAGCAGCACTTCTGGTTTCCGTTAAAGATGATTTGGTACTTCGAAGCCTGCGGTTTACGCGATCCCATGTGAGTGTGGTCGTTCATACATCGGGCAGACGACACATACAGTCCATGAGAGATGGACAGAGCACACAGATACACCCGGCTCTTACAATCTAATAAATCTGCGGTAGCAGAGCACTGTACGAGTATTGACACTGGCCATTCTATGTCCTCGACTTCCTCTTTCCGGCACTCAGTAGTGCAAGAAGCAATTTAATTTCGGTTCGTGACGAATTTAATTAATGGCGATAGCGGCTACAGCTTGGAGAAATCATGGAATCCGGCACTTTCTGTAATAAACTCACAAAGACATCGTGACGGTGCACCTCGCAGTAATACATCGATATCCCCTTGTGGATGGACTGCACAGCCATAGATCTAACTTCATGCATATTTATTCACACGTCTTTGCCGCCGATTAACGTCTCTGGGGCCTTGTGTATCTGTGGCCGCATCGGCAGCGGCGCGGTCCACCGGTTTAAAAGGATTGAGCAAGTGCTGGAGCGTCAGTCACCTTGTCTCGCTCTGAAGATGACTGGACGGTATACAGCGGAAACATAAGAAGAAGTGAAATTTATGCGGGTGCACGCCCGAAATTTTATGGAACTATTGTCGCGTAATGTGCAATTAGCGCAGCGTGCCACTCCGACTCAGAGGCCGAAATAAGCGGGAAATGGCAAGGTGAGGACTGCGGGCCAGTACCGTTATTAGTCGGCGGCCAGAAAGCGAAAGTCGATCACTGATTACTGATTGTTCGCAGACTACCACTCTGCGAAGTGACACATTCAGCACACTGCACCCCCATCGAGAGTAGCTGCGTTCAGACACCTGTCTGGCACTCCGCATTCAAATTTCTCGTGGTTTCCCCAAAGCGCTTAGAACAAATACCGAAACGGTTTGGGAGAACGTCTGTTAGGTCAATAAAGTGGCGCAATTAAAATGCCCCCCCCCCCCCATGAACCATGGACCTTGCCGTTGGTGAGGAGGCTTGCGTGCCTCAGCGATACAGATGGCCGTACCGTAGGTGCAACCACAACGGAGGGGTATCTGTTGAGAGGCCAGACAAACATGTGGTTCCTGAAGAGGGGCAGCAGCCTTTTCAGTAGTTGCAGGGGCAACAGTCTGGATGATCGACTGATCTGGCCTTGTAACAATAACCAAAACGGCCTTGCTGTGCTGGTACTGCGAACGGCTGAAAGCAAGGGGAAACTACAGCCGTAATTTTTCCCGAGGACATGCAGCTTTACTGTATGATTAAATGATGATGGCGTCCTCTTGGGTAAAATATTCCGGAGGTAAAATAGTCCCCCATTCGGATCTCCGGGCGGGGACTACTCAAGAGGACGTCGTTATCAGGAGAAAGAAAACTGGCGTTCTACGGATCGGAGCGTGGAATGTCAGATCCCTTCATCGGGCAGGTAGGTTAGAAAATTTAAAAAGGGAAATGGATAGGTTAAAGTTAGATATAGTGGGAATTAGTGAAGTTCGGTGGCAGGAGGAACAAGACTTTTGGTCAGGTGATTACAGGGTTATAAATACAAAATCAAATAGGGGTAATGCAGGAGGAGGTTTAATAATGAATAAAAAAATAGGAGTGCGGGTTAGCTACTACAAACAGCATAGTGAACGCATTATTGTGGCCAAGATAGACACAAAGCCCATGCCTACTACAGTAGTACAAGTTTATATGCCAACTAGCTCTGCAGATGATGAAGAAATTGAAGAAATGTATGACGAGATAAAAGAAATTATTCAGGTAGTGAAGGGAGACGAAAATTTAATAGTCATGGGTGACTGGAATTCGTCAGTAGGAAAAGGGAAAGAAGGAAACATAGTAGGTGAATATGGATTGGGGGGAAGAAATGAAAGAGGAAGCCGCCTTGTAGAATTTTGCACAGAGCATAACTTAATCATAGCTAACACTTGGTTCAAGAATCATAAAAGAAGGTTGTATACCTGGAAGAATCCTGGAGATACTAAAAGGTATCAGATAGATTATATAATGGTAAGACAGAGATTTAAGAACCAGGTTTTAAATTGCAACACATTTCCGGGGGCAGATGTGGATTCTGATCACAACCTATTGGTTATGAACTGCAGATTGAAACTGAAGAAACTGCAAATAGGTGGGAATTTAAGGAGTTGGGACCTGGATAAACTGAAAGAACCAGAGGTTGTAGAGAGTTTGAGGGAAAGCATAAGGGAACAATTGACAGGAATGGGGGAAAGAAATACAGTAGAAGAAGAATGGGTAGCTCTGAGGGATGAAGTAGTGAAGGCAGCAGAGAATCAAGTAGGTAAAAAGACGAGGGCTAATAGAAATCCTTGGGTAACAGAAGAAATATTCAATTTAATTGATGAAAGGAGAAAATATAAAATTGCAGTAAATGAAGCAGGCAAAAAGGAATACAAACGTCTCAAAAATGAGATCGAAAGGAAGTGCAAAATGGCTAAGCAGGGATGGCTAGAGGACAAAGTAAGGATGTAGAGGCTTGTCTCACTAGGGATAAGATAGATACTGCCTACAGGAAAATTAAAGAGACCTTTGGAGAGAAGAGAACCACTTGTATGAATATCAAGAGCTCAGATGGCAACCCAGTTCTAAGCAAAGAAGTGAAGGCAGAAAGGTGGAAGGAGTATATAGAGGGTTTATACAAGGGCGATATACTTGAGGACAATATTATGGAAATGGAAGAGGATGTAGATGAAGATGAAATGGGAGATAAGATACTGCGTGAAGAGTTTGACAGAGCACTGAAAGACCTGAGTCGAAACAAGGCCCCGGGAGTAGACAACATTCCATTAGAACTACTGATGGCCTTGGGAGAGCCAGTCATGACAAAACTCTACCATCTGGTGAGCAAGATGTATGAGACAGGCGAAATACCCACAGACTTCAAGAAGAATATAATAATTCCAATCCCAAAGAAAGCAGGTGTTGACAGATGTGAAAATTACCGAACTATCAGTTTAATAAGTCACAGCTGCAAAATACTAACGCGAATTCTTTACAGACGAATGGAAAAACTGGTAGAAGCGGACCTCGGGGAAGATCAGTTTGGATTCCGTAGAAATGTTGGAACACGTGAGGCAATACTAACCTTACGACTTATCTTAGAAGAAAGATTAAGAAAAGGCAAACCTACGTTTCTAGCATTTGTAGACTTAGAGAAAGCTTTTGACAACGTTAACTGGAATACTCTCTTTCAAATTCTGAAGGTGGCAGGGGTAAAATACAGGGAGCGAAAGGCTATTTACAATTTGTACAGAAACCAGATGGCAGTTATAAGAGTCGAGGGACATGAAAGGGAAGCAGTGGTTGGGAAGGGAGTAAGACAGGGTTGTAGCCTCTCCCTGATGTTGTTCAATCTGTATATTGAGCAAGCAGTAAAGGAAACAAAAGAAAAATTCGGAGTAGGTATTAAAATCCATGGAGAAGAAATAAAAACTTTGAGGTTCGCCGATGACATTGTAATTCTGTCAGAGACAGCAAACGACTTGGAAGAGCAGTTGAACGGAATGGACAGTGTCTTGAAAGGAGAGTATAAGATGAACATCAACAAAAGCAAAACAAGGATAATGGAATGTAGTTAAATTAAATCGGGTGATGCTGAGGGGATTAGATTAGGAAATGAGACACTTAAAGTAGTAAAGTAGTTTTGCTATTTAGGGAGTAAAATAACTGATGATGGTCGAAGTAGAGAGGATATAAAATGTAGACTGGCAATGGCAAGGAAATCGTTTCTGAAGAAGAGAAATTTGTTAACATCGAGTATAGATTTAAGTGTCAGGAAGTCGTTTCTGAAAGTATTTGTATGGAGTGTAGCCATGTATGGAAGTGAAACATGGACGATAACCAGTTTGGGCAAGAAGAGAATAGAAGCTTTCGAAATGTGGTGCTACAGAAGAATGCTGAAGATAAGGTGGGTAGATCACGTAACTAATGAGGAGGTATTGAATAGGATTGGGGAGAAGAGAAGTTTGTGGCACAACTTGACTAGAAGAAGGGATCGGTTGGTAGGACATGTTTTGAGGCATCAAGGGATCACAAACTTAGCATTGGAGGGCAGCGTGGAGGGTAAAAATCGTAGAGGGAGACCAAGAGATGAATACACTAAGCAGATTCAGAAGGATGTAGGTTGCAGTAGGTACTGGGAGATGAAGAAGCTTGCACAGGATAGAGTAGCATGGAGAGCTGCATCAAACCAGTCTCAGGACTGAAGACCACAACAACAACAACAATTAAAATGGAGTTAGCAGACGATGAGATGGTGTGTGGAGTACGAGTCGGGAAACACGCCAGCGGTCTACTGGAAACAAAAAGGCTTGTGAGTACATGAATCAATTTTAAATTGCACTGCTTTGCTGTATGAAAAGGTGCAATGTTTTCAAACCCTACAGATTGGCCGGAAGCGGCCATGCCGCGTTTGGTGCCCAAAGTAGCCCCAATCATCCAAAGCTGGGACATCTAGTGGCGCAACGGATCCTCAGGCCAAGCACTCGAATTCCGTGCGAATCAGCGTCTTCTATGGGTGCACACAGAAAGAAAGCGCGTTACCTGTGTATCTAGATCCAGGATGAGGCGGCTTGACCGAGCACGGAAAATATCCCCGTGTTATCTAATAAGGCAGCACATAATGGCAGCCGATTTGCGGTGCCGACTGGAAACAGTCTCGCAACTTCCGGCGAGCCGGAACGAGACATAGCCAGCTTCCGGCGCGAAAGTTGATTTTTACGTTACGAATAGCATTACATGTCTACTTCTGTGATTCTGTGCCTGTCATCACGCTAGTGATCATACTTACTGTGATATTCGCATTTAAGTTAATTCTAAAAGTTTATAATGAAAAATGGGGTCGCTATGATTTTGCATTTGATGCATATTACGTCAGATGTTTTTGCTTATGAAATTTATCTAACGTATATAATTTTTCTTTAGACTTGAGAGGAGGTCTCTATCCCTCTCCAGTTTTGGGAAAATCGATTTTGTTTAGAACTATCGCTTCCGATTCGGGGTGCACGCAGCCTCGTGATGCAAATTGAGGAGCTACTGGACCGAATAGTTGAAACACGTATGTATGCAGGGTATTCAGTACCAGCGATGGCGAGCCATGAGAGAATCTCTGACCAGAGAATTATTTATCGTGGCTAGTCTGCGCTTGACCACGCGAGAGTTCAGTTCAGTTGCGATTTAGCAGTTGCGTGTAGCGAGCCGGCAGGAACAGTTGTGTTGTATGTGAGGAGTCGGCGGGCGTCGACATGGGCCTCTGGTCAAGGTTCGGGACGAGGTATTTTTTTTAAATAAGGTAATGAAGCAGCATTGCGCTCAGCTAATAATGTATTGTAATTGTAATTAATTTGTTCAAGAGATGCCCCAATAATAATTCTGTTTTCAAAGAGATCATTATTAAAAGGAAATAAATTATTACAATTGAATGTTCATTTCTCAATTTTTGTGTCGAGTTTTGAGGGAGCTCAACAACATTTGGGTCATTATTATTCAGTAATCTTGTGGGAAAATAACTTTTGGCACGTTTTCATTATCATAGATTTTTCCTTTATTTCTGATGGGAGGTTGCGTTGAGCACGATTCCCATTAACATTTAAAATAATTTTATCTTTCATTTTTGTGGGGAGGTTACACTTGGCGACATCCGGTCCAGGATCGAATTTCTTTGAGAATCTTCTGATAAGTAGTCAGATATCTGCTCTCATTTAATATAATTAACATTTGGCGCAATGCTTTTACTAATTTTGTTACTTTCTTTCCTCAGATCATCGGCAATTCGTTGCTCTATTGTATTTGTGTTTGTTGCTTTTTGCATTGTGCTTATTTCATTTGTGAATAATTGTGACTACTGTAAAAATGCCGCGAAAGACTTTGAATAGTGTATCGCGACGTATAATGAATGAAATAACCGAATTAAACAACTTGACCGATAGTAATTGCGACACGCAATATAATGATGACAATTCACCGTTTACTGACAATCATCCTAATGATGAACAGACGAATTCAATTGTGTCCTCTGTTAATTTGACGACAATTGATGGCGCGGGACGCTCTGTTGCAATGAGTGCTGCCCAGCTTAACACACCCGGTTTGCAGGATTTAAGTAATGAACAGACAAATTTGTCTAATGAAAATGAACAGTATACTCAAAGTACGACAGATTTATGTAATTCCGGTGCAGTGACTAACAATGCGCATCTGATTAGCACACAATTTCAAGAATCACAAAATAACCAACCAAATTATTGAAAAGCAAGACAACCTTAGTGAGGATAACAAACAACAGAGTGAAGATCTCAAACAACTTAGTGAACAGGTCAGACAACAGAGTGAAGATAACAAACAAGATAACGAAAAACTCAAAGAATACTTTAATGAAAAATTAAACAACAATTCGAGACAGCTTAGTGAACAAATTAGAGACGTTGCTGCGCAATGTCATGATACTAAGGAACAGTTGCGCGAGGAAATTGAGGCTTGTTCAAGAAAAAGTGGCGAAGAAATTAGGTCTGTTGCTCAGGAATTAAGGGAAATGCAAACAGCTGCAACAGAAACACTTAGAGACGAAATTAGCGGGGTCGCTAAACAATGTTCTGAAAAAGCTACACAATTACGCGACGAGTTTAAAGCAATGACAGTAGAACTTTCGCGGACAATGGATGCAAAGATAGACGCGAAATTCGAACAACAGAACACTCAAATTGACGAGCGCTTTAATCACCACATACAAAACAGTGATACGCGTTTCCGCAAATTTATACAGGATCAAAATAAAGTAAAACGACAAGTAATGGAAACAATCACAGCACAGAGACAAGAAGACAAACGTAAATTGTTTGCGAAGGCAAAAACATACGTAGACAACAATATTGCTACAGTATCCAACAAAATTAATACCATCGAAAAGTTGAACGTGGAATTACGTGATGAAATTTCCGATCTTAAATCAAAAACAGATACACACACAGCAGATATTCAGACAGTGACAGACAAATTTGAACAATTAGAACTAACACAGGATTGCGATGTCATCAAAGCTGACGTTAAAAAATTGAACGAAACCACACGTAAATTACAAAAACAGATTAATGCTTCTGACAGTAAAAATGATGATCAGGCAAAAATACTGACTGAAAAATATGATGAATTGGCCAGTCGTATTGACATTATAGAAAGTAATAATGACAGCAAATCAGATGATACCTCACCGGTTTCATTTAACCAAACACCTGAATTCCAAAATTTACAGCAGACAATTAATGAGATAGATTCATCTAATAACACGTTGCGTAGAAAATTATCATGTTTACAGCAAGAGGTAACAGAGATGAAAAGTATTTCAGTCAATAACACATCACAGCAGACGCCACTTTGTGAACATTTTTCAGACTCACGTAGCGCGTATAATTTGGGTAATGTACAGACAGCACGCGACTTAGATTCCGAACAGACACATACAAAAAGATTCTCTTACAATCGTGAACCTGTTGTATCATACAGAGACGATAATTTTGATTACAAACATTTTCTGTCAGTGAGAAAATTTAAAGTGTTTAAAAATGACAGAACACAGATTCACCCACTGGATTGGATTCAACAATTTAGCTTTGCTTTTCCACCGACTTGGCCCGTTACGCACAAACTTGAATTTATTTGCAGTTTTTTGGAAGGCGAACCGGCAACTCGTATGAGACCGATCGCGAGGCAATGTTACTCGGTAGAAGAGTTTCAGAATGCTTTTCTATCAGCGTATTGGTCGAAAACGACACAGCGTGGGATTAAAGATCAATTAATTAGTTTACCAAATTATGAGAACTCCAATTTTTCCACTGTCACGCAATTTTTTGAGCACATGGTGCAACAAAACCAGTATTTAAGTGAACCTTATAGTGAATCTGCACTCATACAATTATGCATTTCTAAATTACCACGGTCATTAAGAGTGTCACTTCTGACGGGTCAGCAAAAAGAAAACATTTCGGCATTCAGGGATCTGCTGCAGCTTTTAGAAGTGCAGCAATCAGATTATTCTTTCGTAAGCAAAAATTTTTCATATAACAACCAAGGCCAAGAAACGTACAGTAATTACGATCAACCATGTAATTTCAATAGTAAAAGTAACAGACGCTTTAGGAACGACAACCACCAGAACTTTAATAACAGACAAAATTCTAATTATCAATATCGTCAAAATTTTCAGCAACAGGAACCACATTTTAGTAACAATAGACGTTTTCCACCACAACAGCATGAAAGTCAGCCGGTTAGCATACCTAACCAACAATGTAATGCACAAGGTCAACCTAACTTTAATGTTTCGCCGCGTGGACGTATAGTCCCTGGTACAACAAATAGTAACGCACGGCAGCAAAGGAACAACTACGTACAGAAAACACAATACTTCAACTCCTATCGCAATGCACCGTATAGGAATGACTATTACGACAGAGGTAAAAATAATGAGGTCAATTTTCAGCGTACATCTAACAACAGTCGGTCTTACCAACAGCAAAATTATCCACAAGAACATATTCTCATGAATGAACCTGACAGTAGGTATCATCCAGAGCGTAATACGTCTGGAAGAAGTAACAGAACAGTTCAAATAGTAGAAATGCCACAACATCCTCCTGATAATAATAACACGTCAGATAGAATCTGACTAGATACTGTACACGTCACATCTTCCAGTAACACAAGCACTACTTTAGACACGCAGAACGTTGTTCACGAAAATGTAATTACTTTTGACGATATCAGAGACACTCTTTTGCAGGAAAGACCAGTTCTTCAAAAAACCATTTCACATCCTGTCATCGAAATTAAAATAGGTTCATCGAAATTTTCAGCAGTAATCGATTCCGGATCACCTATGTCAGTAATAAATGAAGAAACTTTCAACGAGTGTAATAAAGAGAATACCTATCCTACATTACCATTAGGCAAAACGAAAGTAAAAGGAGCAATATCGAGTAAAGGAGTGGATGTAAAATTACAGACGCATTTATCATTTTGTATTGGAGGTCATACTTTTCACTCAAATTTTTGGATTGTTCCCTTATTGACAACAGACGTTATTTTAGGCACGAACTTTCTGGTACAACACGACGCAGTTATTGATTTTCAAAATTCCTATTTAATGTTGAAGGATGAAAATGTACAACTTGCTTTAGAATTTCAGCATTCTTTATCTGCGGAAGAACAAACAATTAACCGCACAGAGGTCATTTCCGCAACGCGTAACATAGACTGTAATTCCACATTGTTCACGGATAGGTACGTACATAACTATAATACTCCAGACGAAGCTGACTACGACGTAATGCAAATGATTTCAGACAAAGTTAAACAAAGCAGTGCAAATACAGACGACGAACGCACGCAACTACACAAAATTCTTTTACAGCAAGCTCCAGTCTTCGACAATGTTCCTGGTACTATGTCCGGATTTATGTATGAATTTCAAGTCAAACAGCATGACACATTTAAAGCCAAGCATTATCCCATTCCATATATCCACCGAGAACAGGTTAAAAAAGAATTGCAGGATATGCTCGACCAAGGAATTATTGAACCGGTAGTTAGTCCGTACATAAACCCGCTACATATTGTTAAGAAAAAAGATGGCTCACTTCGCCTCGTACTTGATTCACGTCACATTAATGACATTATTATTAATGAAACAGATCGACCACAAACACTAGAGGAACTTCTACAAAAATTTCATGGTACTGCTATTTATTCTACATTAGATTTAAAATCGGGATTTTGGCAAATTCAACTTCATCCGAATTGCAGAAAGTATACAGCTTTTCTCTGTTTTGGCGACTGTTATCAATTTTGCAAATTACCATTCGGTTTAACTATTTCTTCTGCAGCTTTTATTCGCGGTTTGAACACAATACTTCCGACAGAACTTAAAGACAGAATTACGACGTACGTAGATGACATTCTTCTTGCAGAAGCTGACTGGTCTGAACACAATGTGATTTTAGAACGACTGTTGTAAACTTTTCATGCACAAGGACTTACAGTTAATCTTAGTAAATCGCACTTTGGCAAAACTTCTATAAAATTTCTTGGACATGTAATTTCAGCAAAAGGCATTGCGCCTGATACGGAAAAACTTCAAGCTCTACGTGACATTACTGTTCCTACGACGAAGAAGCAACTACGCAGTTTTTTGGGCTTAATTAATTTTTTTCGTAAATTTATTCATCACTCTGCTTTAGACACACCTAGATTATGCCAATTGACAGGTAAAAACACTATTTGGTCGTGGGATAAGCAAGCACATTCTGAATTTGTGAACCTGAAAGAAGCCTTGTTGAGTGCTCCACTTTTATCGCACCCAGATCTTACTAAAAATTTTTCCATTGCCACCGACAGTTCCAACACCGCTTTAGGCGTACATATTTTCCAGGAAATTGAAGAAGATGGCTCTACAGTAATTAAAAACATCGCATTTGCAAGCCGCATTTTGTCACCTGCTGAACGAAATTATTCCGTTACAGAACTTGAAACATTATGTGTTGTTTGGGCATTTACGAGATTTCGACGCTTTCTTTATGGAAGACATACCACCGTCTACACAGACCACAGAGCGATACAATTTTTACTTTCAGCTAAATTCACACACGATAGACTAAGTAGATGGAAGCTATATTTACAAGAATTTAATTTTACAATAGTTCACATTCCCGGCACACAAAATGTAATAGCAGACGCATTATCTCGTTCTCTCAGCAATAATCAGCAAGAGGTCGCAACCAACTTCTGCAAAGCAAATTTCAGCGTCATGTACATTCAACAAGTTGCATTTGAAAATTTTATTTCGTCGTCATTACAGGACATAGCAAAAGTGCAAAATAAAGACAACGTGTGGAAAGAAATTAAACACCTTTGGCAAGATAAGAATAATGTTACGATTAGGAACCATTACACTGTCCGCAATGACATTCCGTTTCGCCGCTCTCACCCTGACAGCAACAATTGGCTATTATGCATTCCTGACGAACTGGTTAACAAATTGATCTGGTATACTCATTTAAGTTACGCACATTACGGAGCCAGAAAATATTTTCTTATACTGAGACAGAACTGTTATTTTACCAACATGGAAAAACGTATACGACGAGTTTTAGCGTCATGTAAAATTTGCCAGAAAGCTAAGTCAGACACAACGTCACATATTCCTCCATTACATCCCATTGTACCTGTTAAATTAAGACATATGGCCGCTGTAGACATTTTTGGTCCGATTCCTAGAACTAACAGAGGTTTTTGCTACATCTTTGTCGCTGTTGAACTCACTTCAAAATTTGTTACTTTCACTCCGTTACGCAAAGCTACTGCTAAAACTGTTTCGAAAGCATTTGTAAAGCATTTCTTATTTCATGTAGCGCATGTGATGAAAGTAATTTCTGACAATGGATCACAATTTCGATCTGCTATATGGACACGCATGTTACGAGCCAGAAAAATTTCTCCGATCTATATATCCAAGTACCATGCTTCTTCGAACCCCTGTGAACGATTAATGAAAGAAATTGGTAAACTGTGTAGAATATACTGCCACAAAAGACATATTGATTGGGACACACACATATTCTCATTCCAAGATGTAATTAACTCCATTCCAAATGAATCCACTATGCTATCTCCGTCTGTTATACTGAAAAACGTTGAACCACCTAACAAAATTAAAGAATTAGTAAACTTTCCTACATCTCGTCGACTACGACACCATGAAATCATTAACATTGCGCTGAACAACATCAAACGTGCCGCAGAGCGCCGGAGAAGACAGCAAAAACAGGTTTGTACACGCCGTGACTTTCACATTGTCAGAAGATATTAGTACGTACACACTATTTATTCAGCAGAATAAAAGGTAAGTGCAGTAAATTTGAACTTCTATACGCAGGTCCATATCGGATTCGCAGCATTCCTCACCCCAATGTTGTACACGTCGAAACTTTGAGAACCAGGAAAAGTAAGGGGAACCACCATGTGTCGAACATTAAACCCTTTATTGAATGAAACCACTTTATGATTTAACATGCTATGATGCCATTTACTAATTTTTATGACCACTTATGCAATTATATTTATGTGACTAATTATTGATGACTATCGTATTTTTTCTTGGCAAGTGCCCGGCAAGGTAAGGTTAGCAGGTCGCTCTTCTTGTCGTTACACATCAGACCGTGCATATTTTTCCAGACAAACTTACGTATTTTATGAATAATTATGCAATTCTATGTAGTGACGTATTAATTTTATCAAATTGTCTCTCCATTAAAGTCTTTAATTCTCGCCTCTATTAACTACACTACATACAAGCTGAACACAACGAACGTCACATTATGTCTTTCTTATGTATGTACGATTGTTTTCATGTTTTGTTTGTATGCACTGTGAAATAGTTAAGGTATAACACACACCAGTTGACTTTGACATTTTTTGCCCTATGATATCTCAACATCGTGACTGTTTTACATTTTTCTTTTTTTTGCTGCTGCATTGTGATATTCTCTGTACATTTTTGCCTTTGAACACTGTCTATGCTTTTGACATATTACGTTTTCTGTCATGTTATGCTGTATGCTTAATTATGTTACCATAAACCAGTCATTATTTAGTGAGCGTATGATGTAAATGCAAGACATTAATCTTTGTTCATCATTTTCAGAAAGAAATAACGTGTAAAGGAAATAAATTAAACAGAAATGGGAATTTCACCTACGGAATAGACGAAAGAAGATACAAAAACCTTATGAGAAAGAGTAAATGGACCAGAATTAACAAGCATTAACAAGAATATACTATACACATCGTAGAATAGCAGTCTTAACTAATTTTTTTCTTTCAGAATACAAGGCGATTGATGCAGGCTGTCAGACAGAACTACACATCTTAGTTTTAGTGATGAAATATGCTAGAGATAAGGAATAGTTATGTAATGAGTAATGAAGTAATTTTTTTGCTGATGATAATGAATGCTGATGAAGAGTAATGATGAAGAATATGCTACTATGAATAATGAAGTTTTTCTTTACAGGTGATGATAATAATGAAGTTATGATAATATGGATAATGAAGTTCTTTTCTTTACAGATGAGGATGATGTTGAAATTTATGTATTTATGCTATGTAGTTATTTAAGTATTTGTTGCAGTTTGTTTTGACAGTATGTTTTATATCGTATGGTATAATGACTGAAGGTTTTGGAAAGGACAGCTATGGAACACATTTTTCGTACACATTTCACTACCTATTAATTCGGAGTTCACTACTTTTCAGCATAGTATGCGTTTCTTCTTTCAGCTCAATAATCCATTTTGTATTTTTTCCAGGAGAAGCTTTTCATTATACTTACTAAACCTGTTACTTATTAAACCTATACTAGTACTTGCATTTTTTTTTTACCCAGTTGTGTCTATCATTCATGAATGTGATCACATATACTCTATTTGTTTCATAACCTTGCTACAGCTGACTCATGACGAATGACGTTACCTATCCTCATTTGCAGCAATAGGTCAAAAGCAAATATTGTTATGCCTCAGCAATTAATTATCGATCCAAACGCAATGCATTGCTAGCACAAAAAAAAAAAAAAATAGAAAATAATGCTTTGTAACTGGCTAATAAAAGCCACTGTTTATTGTAATGAGACTACTTTCTTAATGATACAAAAAAAATGTATTACCTGTCCCAAATAATGCTACCCATTTAAGAGAGTTCTGAATAATACTGAATGATGAACAATGTTTTGTACTATTCAATACTTGCTGGCCAATAAGTGCCAATGCTTAGTATAACTAAATGAATTATGTTAATATTATGCCATTCATTAGCTCCTGTTTTCAATGATGACTTTTGATGTTTTGTGACTGGCCACTGAGTGCCGATAATTAGTGTAACTAAATGAATTATGTTAATACTATACCATTCATTAGCTCCTGTTTTCAATGATGACTTTTGATGTTTTATAACTGGCCACTGAGTGCCAATAATTAGTTTAACTAAATGAATTATGTTAATATTACACCATTCAATAACTCCTGTTTTCAATAATGACTTTTGATGTTTTGTAACTGGCCACTGAGGGCCAATAATTAGTGTTACTAAATGAATTATGTTAATACTATGCCATTCATTAGCTCCTGTTTTCAATGATGACTTTTGATGTTTTGTAACTGGCCACTGAGTGCCAATAATTAGTGTAACTAAATGAATTATGTTAATACTATACCATTCATTAGCTCCTGTTTTCAATGATTACTTTTGATGCTTTATAACAGGCCAATGACTCAATAATTAAAAATGTTGTACTATTCAATACTTGCTGGCCAATGAGTGCCAATAATTAGTATAACTCAATGAATTATGTTAATGCTATGCCAATAATTGACTCTCCTTTTCAATGATGACTTCTGATAATCAGTTAATTTTATGAACATTATTCTGTCATACTAAATATGCTTTGTAACTGGCCAAGGATTGCCACTGTTTATTGTAATACGATTACCCATGATGCCAATAATTGCTATATTCAGTTAATTTTATGAACATTATTCTGTAATACTAAATACATGGTACAGAAATGTTCAATAACTGGGCTATGATTGCCGCAAACTACTACTGTAATTCTCAATGAAGACTACTATGTGACTTAATGTCCTTCACCTTCTGAGCTAACTACCCTGAATTACTGCAATATCCATTTGTCCTGTCCATCCTCATGATCATGGAGCACTATATTTGGTTTTTGCACTAATTCTACGTTGGTGTGCCTTGTAAGAGCGTGGTGTTGACACGACATGCTGCCCACCACCGTGAGCGATGGAGATGTTATTATGGTCCCACTGTTTGGTGTACCTGATGTACTGCCAAAATGAAAACATGGAATATTACTACGACATTTCAGTGTCTTGGCTACGCTGATAAACACTTATGGGAAAAGAACTTCAGATTGTCTCACTTGGTGTTGTACTTCTGTGGAAAGATATGGACTTTCAGTGCAGCTGCGTGCAACCTAAAGTGCTACAACCATGATGCAATCCTTCCCTTTCCTATCCTAATTCTTGTAACATAGTAAAAAAATCATTTTTTGCTAACATGATTTGTATTCATGACCTATACATTTTTTTTTATTTGATGATATGTTCTAAACTACAGTACATGTGCACTTATGTCATGTGTTAATATGTTTTCTACTGAACTTCAGTGCCTGTGCACTTTTCTCATTTTTCAATATGATTTGTACTCATTCTGTATACATTTTGTGATTTCCTGATATGTTCAATAATTCAGTGCGTATGCACTTATGTCATTTGTTACTCATTGTATATACATTTCCTCATTTGCTGATATGTTCTGAACTGCAGTGCATGTGCACTCATGTCACTTGTCAACATGATTTTTTGCCATTCTGTTTATTTGTTCTGAAAATGCTAAAGAGTTTTTCAGTGCGTGTGCACTTTTGTTACCTATCAAATAATTTGTATATACATTTTTCTGATTTGCTAATATGTTTTGTACTCACTTTTTGTCATTGTCTAATATGTTTTGTACTTGATGCATGTGCACCATATTTCCTTCATGTTCTATATCTGTATATATGCTGTAATTGTAAAGTTTATTAGTTGAGAAAAAATTTGTTGCTCATGGTAAGTCCAAATGACTCACCATCGCTGCCAAATTTTTGCCCCCCCAGTGGAGGGTTATGAAACACGTATGTATGCAGGGTATTCAGTACCAGCGATGGCGAGCCATGAGAGAATCTCTGACAAGAGAGTTATTTATCGTGGCTAGTCTGCGCTTGACCACGCGAGAGTTCAGTTCAGTTGCGATTTAGCAGTTGCGTGTAGCGAGCCGGCAGGAACAGTTGTGTTGTATGTGAGGAGTCGGCGGGCGTCGACATGGGCCTAAAGAAATTATTACAATTGAATGTTCATTTCTCAATTTTTGTGTCGAGTTTACATTGGGCCATTATTTTTCAATATTTTTGTAGCGAAGGTACAGTCGCTTTTATTTCAATTTAACGATGTTTTGAGGGAGCTCAACAACATTTGGGTCATTATTATTCAGTAATCTTGTGGGGAAATAACTTTTGGCACGTTTTCATTATCATAGATTTTTCCTTTATTTCTGATGGGAGGTTGCGTTGAGCACGATTCCCATTAACATTTAAAATAATTTTATCTTTCATTTTTGTGGGGAGGTTACATAGTATCGGCTTCGGTCAAAGAAAACCATCGTAACGACCGGGAGAGCGGTGTGCTGACCACTCGTCCCTCCTATCCGCATCCTCAGCTGAGGATGACACGGCGGTCGGATGGTCCCGATGGGCCACTTGTGGCCTGATGACGGAGTGCTATCACTTCCGAACTGACAAGCGCAAGAATGGAGTATTCATACCACCGCTCATATCTCCTAAACCGGTCGATATCGGAACGTGATTTTGGCAAAAGATAGTACGCAAAGCGGAGAGTATTTTTCTAAACGGATAACGTATAGAACAGCCTTATGCACTGAAGAGCCAAAGTAGCTGGTACACCTGCCTAATATCGTGTAGGGCTGCCGCGAGCAAGCAGAAGTGCCGCAACACGACGTGGCATGCACTCGACTAATGTCGGAAGTAGTGCTGGAGGGAACTGACACCATGAATCCTGCAGCGCTGTCCACAAATACGTCAGAGTACAAAAGGTGCAGATCTCTTCTGAACAGCACGTTGTAAGGCATTCCAGATATGCTCAATAATATTCATGTCAGGGGAGTTTGATGGCCAGCGGAAGTGTTTAAACTCAGAAGAACGTTCCTGGAGCCATTCAGTAGCATTTCTGAATGTGTCGGGTGTCGCATTGTCCTGCTGGAATTGCCCAAGACCGTCAGAATGCCCAATGGTCAGGAATGGATGCAGGTGATCAGACAGGATGCTTACGTACGTGTCATCTGTCAGAGGCGTATCTAGACTTATTAGGAGTCACATATTGCTCCAGCTGCACACGCCCCACACCATTACAGAACCTCTACCAGCTTCAACAGTCCCCTGCTGACATGCAGGGTCCATGGATTCATGAGATTGTCTCCATATCCGTACACGTCCATCCGCTCGATGCAATTTGAAACGAGACTTTTCCTACCAGTCAACATGTTTCCAGTCATCAACAGTCCAATGTTGGTGTTAATGGGCCCATTCGAGGCGTAATGCTCTGTGTCGTGCAGTCATCAAGGGTAGACGATTTGACCTTCGGCTCCGAAAACCCATATCGATGATGTTTCATTGAATGGTTCGCATGTTGACACTTGTTGATGACCCAGCATTGAAATCTGCAGCAATTTGCGGAAGGGTTGCATTTTTGGCACGTTGACCTATTATCTTCAGTCGTCGTTGGTCCTCTTTTTGCAGAATCTTTTTCCAGCCGCAGCGGAGTCGGAGATTTGATGTTTTGCCGGATTCCTGATATTTATGGTACACTCGTGAAATGGTAGTACGGTAAAATCGCCACTTCGTAGAGATGCTGTCTCCCTTCGCTCGTGCGCCGATTGTAACACCACGTTCAAATTCACTTGAATCTTGATAACGTGCCATTGCAGCAGCAGTGACCGATATAACAACTGCGCCAGACACTTGTCTTATATATGAGTTGCCGAACGCAGCGCCGTATACTGCATGTTTACTTGTCTCTGTATTTGAACACGCATGCCTATACCTGTTTCTTTGCCATTTCGATGTAATGTTTACTTATTTATTTTCAATTCAGTACAGTAATTTTTTAAGAGTCATCGGCAGATAGTGAAAAGAGGAGGAGGAAGAAGATTTAGCTACTGAAAAGAGAATTTGCTAGTATGAAAATAAGCAGGAAATTTCTTCCCTTATACGAGGTGCGGCTAGAAAAAAACCGGACTGATGCTGGAAAAAACATTTATTTACAATTATTTACAATTTCATGTTATCTCCTTCAATGTACTCTCCTCCTCGGTCTCTACACCGCTCCATACGAATTTTCCACTGTTCATAGCAATGCTGCAGATCATTTTCGGTAAGTCCATACATTACTTCCGTCGCTTTTTCTTTTACTGCTTCAACAGTCTCAAATCTAGTTCCTTTCAAAGCTGACTTGACTTTAGGGAAAAGAAAAAAGTCACAGGGGGCCAAATCAGGTGAGTAGGGTGGATGATCTAAGATGGGAATGTTGTGTTTTGCCAAAAACGTTTCACTGACAACGCACTGTGAGCTGGGGCATTGTCTTGGTGAAGGATCCATGACTTTTTTCTCCACGAATCGTTCCGTTTTCTCCGTACTCGCTCACGTAGGGTAGCCAGGACGCTAATGTAGTAATGCTGATTCACTGTTTGTCCCTCTGGTACCCAATCAATGTGCACAATCCCTTTGATGTCAAAAAAAAACAATCATCATTGCCTTGAATTTCGATTTTGACATTCGTGCTTTTTTTTTGTCGTGGAGAACCAGGAGTTTTCCAATGCATCGATTGGCGTTTAGTTTCGGGATCGTAAGTAAAAAACCACGATTCATCGCAAGTAATAACATTTTGTAAGAAGGTGGGATCACTTTCAATGTTTTCCAGGATGTCAGAACAAATCATTCTTCGGCGTTCCTTCTGTTCAATTGTGAGACACTTTGGAACCATTTTTGAACACACTTTGTTCATGTTGAAACTTTCATGAAGAATCTGCCTAACACTTTCCTTGTCAACTCCTGTTAACTCAGACACTGCTCTGATTGTTAAACGGCGATCTTGTCGAACAAGTTTACCGATTTTTTTCAATGTTTGCATCAGTTTTTGCTGACAATGGTCTGCCAGTGCGAGTGTCATCACTGGTGTCTTCACGGCCATCTTTAAATCGTTTAAACCACTCAAACACTTGTGTTCGCGATAAACAATCATCGCCGTACACTTGTTGTAACATTACAAACGTTTCACTTGCAGATTTTCCTAGTTTGAAACAAAATTTGATGTTAACACGCTGTTCTTTCTGTACACTCAACATTTTCCGACGCACAGACAAAACGTCAACTACTTAAAACAGACGCCACGGGCAGACTGAGTGCAGGAGGCAGATGAAACTCGAGCAGTAGGCGGAGCGAGAGTCACGTGACAGGCCACACGACTTTCAGCCTTATTGCATTCGTTTTATTGTTTCACCAGTACTAGTCCGGTTTTTTTCTAGCCACACCTCGTATTAGTGCAAACCGTCACAGCTTTTCCGTAACTTATTGACCTCTCTGATCGCCGATTCGTTGTTTGATAAGACACTGTTTCGAGACAGCCGAACAAGTGTAAAACGACCCTTATCGAAGGCTGAAAGACCGCCACACAACTACGGTACTACGGTCTCGCGTTCGTTTCATTCCCGGTTTACTCGCGAGGCCCACAAGAAAGACAGGCCGTGGCGCGTACGTCGTCACGCGACACCGCAGGTGTGCTATCAGCCGTCTCCGGCGGGGAGCAAGTAACTATTTCAGACGAGTTTAATAATTCTTGACTGCGTGTTTAAATGCAATCTAGTTCTCGACAGCACACGACTAAATAAAGACCTTTAGTGGGTACCAGTTGAATCAAATAGTGACTTTCCATGAGCCCTGCACGGAGCCGAGCTCTCGCGAAGTGTGGCGGACAATCCGATCAGGGTGACGTCACAAGTTCGTTGCAGGGCCGTATATATCGTTGGCCCCGTTTACTCGGATGTGACGTCACTCTCTGCGACCACGAAACTTGGTAACAGTCGACTCATCAAGTCGCGAGTGACTCCTGTGTGACTTCTTGTGCAAGTGGACTCGCGAAAATCGAAATATATTAGCAGAAAAAAAGGCTAAATATTTGCGACAAGCAATAATGTCGTTGCTGCTCCTGTCAGTCGCAGCAACTTAAGCTGTCCTCTTAGGTTCCTATACAACAACACCTTCGGAAATTGCGACAAATTCGGGAAAACGGCCAAATATTTGTGTCACTTGCATCAATGCTGTGTTTCGTTTTTTAATCTGACAGAAGTCACAAAATCGAAGAAACTCATACCTGAGAGAGCGCACTCTTTGATGTTAATAACATCGGATACTGCTGAACATACTTGTACTACATTAATAACAAAGTCTCAGAATATGAAAATAAAAAAAAAAATAAATGGTACATTGCGAGACCTTCTACTTCATAGCTCCACTTACTACGCTATGTTGAACTCGTGTGATGCAGGACTTTTATAACTGACGTTTAATTACATTAGAAAGTCTTTTTTTTTTATAAATCTTCAATGTGCCGTTGCCTTCAAACGGCAGTATAAAACGAAAACAACGAAATACAACGAATCATGTTTTTGACACGTCTTCAATGTGCCGACGCCTTGAAACGGGATTATAAAACGAAAACCACGAAGTACGTTTCTTCAATATGGCAGCCATCGAGTTTCGTTGGTCGCTTAGACTTGCAAGTCATTTTGATCTTTGGTTCCAAGCAAGCAAGCAATGACAAGAACGTAACCGACCCAGAACTAGGCAGGGCACCCGCCAGAACAACTTTACATTGAAACTTCCTTGCAGATTAAAACTGTGTGCCCGACCGAGACTCGAACTCGGGACCTTTGCCTTTTGCGGGCAAGTGCTCTACCATCTGAGCTACCGAAGCACGACTCACGCCCGGTACTCACAGCTTTACTTCTGCCAGTATCTCGTCTCCTACCTTCCAAACTTTACAGAAGCTCCCCTGCGAACCATGCAGAACTTTCTTTCAGGAGTGCTAGTTCTGCACTTCGGTAGCTCAGTGGTAGAGCACTTGCCCGCGAAAGGCAAAGGTCCCGAATTCGAGTCTCGGTCGGGCACACAGTTTTAATCTGCCAGGAAGTTTCATATCAGCGCACACTCCGCTGCAGAGTGAAAATCTCATTCTGGAAACTTTACATTGTATGAGAGCGAGGGAGCGTTCATAATTTTGTAAAGGTATGGCTCTAGGGAGCGTATGTAAACATTATTATTCTTAATTATTTAGTTTTATTCATTAACTTAAACAATAAATATCAATGTATTCAAATATTACAGGAACATTAATGTTTCAGTGTACCTGTATATATTTTTGCTATTTGAGAATCTGTTGACGATAGAGCCGAACAGTCGAGAGGCAGGGCGGTGAAGAGGAGAACTCTGATTGTTGACTTGTCGTGTGGCTGGTATTCGTGCGTGTTCACACAGATTAAACATTTAAATTAAATATATACATAGGTTCATGTGAAACGCAGAAAGACAATGATTAATACCGATTGCGAATAAACAGTGAACAGTGCGCTCTGCTTTTTACGTGGATGAAATAAGACTTTTCACGTGTGCAATAGGCAGATCGGTTGGTCATCGTTAAAATAATGCACATTTCGAGGACAGTTAATAAGCTTTATACTGTGTAGTATCAGTCATTGAACTGGAACTGTTTCGCTGATGCCGCGGTGTAGGAGATTTTAAGGACGAATATACTCCGTAAATTAGTCAGTTACGCGTATTTCCAACTGTTCGTACTCCGTAACTACAGTTCTACGACATCAAGCTCACGACAATGGCCACCACAGTACAAGAGTTTTGTCACCACTTGCAACAGATGTATAACGGAGCTGAAGACATTATTTTCAACGGAGAATAGCCGAATACCAGCATCGCGTGTCATCTTCGACATACTCTCGAAATCCGAAACGAGGTCAGATTTTGTCAGTGGGTATTTTTGGAAAAAGACTGTTAAATGCAATCAAGCTCTCAATGGCAGGAGTAATGTAATACCAATTTTCTCTTTAAAACAAAATGTTGTTCCAGTCTGTAATTAGTCCATCCACGACAACTTTGTCATTGTAACAGTACCAACATATGCAGGGTGAGTCACCTAACGTTACCGCTGGATATATTTCGTAAACCACATCAAATACTGACGAACCGATTCCACAGACCGAACGTGAGGAGAGGGGCTAGTGTAATTGTTTAATACAAACCACACAAAAATGCACGGAAGTATGTTTTTTAACACAAACCTACGTTTTTTAAAATGGAACCACGTTAGTTTTGTTTGCACATCTGAACATATAAACAAATACGTAATCAGTGCCGTTTGTTGCATTGTAAAATGTTAATTACATCCAGAGATATTGTAACCTAAAGTTGACGCTTGAAACCTCCGACGTTCAGTTGCGTGTTCTAACAAACACGGGCCACGGTCGGCGAGCAGCATCTGCAGGGACATGTTTACGATGACGACCGTGTTTACGAGTGTGGCTGTAGTCCACTGTTGTGGTTTGGTCTAGCTGTCGCAGTGTCCGCATGTAACGCTTGCTGCTATTGTTATTCTGCATTCGTCTCCGCACGCAGACCAACTGTAGTACACCGTGTTACCAGACGTCTGTGATAGTGTAGTGTTGTAGGAACTGTGACCATGGTGTATTCGAACTCTGAAAAGGCGGAGATGATACTCATCAATGGGGAGTGTCGACGAAATGCAGCTGAAGCCTGCAGGGTGTATGCAGAACGGTACCCGGACAGAAAGCATCCAACGTGCCGCACATTTCAAAACATCTACCGCCAACTGTATGGAACAGGTATGGTCGTAGCACGCAAACGGGTCCGTAACAGGCCCGTCACAGGAGAAGCGGGTGCAGTTGGTGTGTTAGCTGCTGTTTCCATGAACCCACACTTGAGTACACGGGACATTGCGAGAGCCGCTGGACTGAGTCAAAGTAGTGTCATGCGCATACTGCATCGTCACCGCTTTCACCCGTTTCATGTGTCGCTACATCAGCAGTTACATGTTGATGACTTTAATCATCGAGTGCAATTCTGTCAATGGGCATTAACAGAGAATGCATTGCAGTTCTACCTGTTTACCGATGAAGCGGATTTCACAAACCACGGGGCAGTGAATCTACGGAACATGCATTACTGGTCCGTGGACAATCCTCGCTGGCTCAGACAGGTAGAGCGGCAGCGACTGTGGACTGTAAATGTATGGTGCGGAATCATTGGCGACCACCTCATTGGTCCTCACTTCATTGCAGGGACCCAAACAGCTGCAACATACATCGCGTTTCTACAGAATGATCTGCCAACGTTGCTCGAAAATGTCCCACTGGAAACGCGTCGACGTATGTGGTATCAGCATGATGGTGCACCTGCACATTCCGCAATTAACACTAGGCTGACCCTTGACAGGATGTTCGACGGGCGTTTCATAGGACGTGGAGGACGCATAAATTGGCCAGCCCGTTCTCCTGATCTTTCACCTCTGGACTTCTTTCTGTGGGGTACGTTAAAGGAGAATGTAGACCGTGATGTGCCTACAACCCCGGAGGATATGAAACAACGTATTGTGGCAGCCTGCGGCGACATTACACCAGATGTACTGCGGCGTGTACGACATTCATTACGCCAGAGATTGCAATTGTGTGCAGCAAATGATGGCCACCACATTGAACATCTATTGGCCTCACATGTCGGGACACACTCTATTCCACTCCGTAATTGAAAACAGAAACCACGTGTGTACGTGTACCTCACCCCTCATGGTAATGTACACGTGCTTCAGTGAAAAAGACCTATAAAAAGGTGTTAGCATGTGGATGTAATGTGCTGTTCCAGTCTCTTCTGTACCTAAGGTCCATCACCGTTCCCTTTGGACCCCTACGTAATTCGGAGCTCTCCGATACACACGATCGAAAAGCGGAGGAGTGGTACTCAAGCGTCAACTTTAGGTTACAATATCTCCGGATGTAATTAACATTTTACAATGCAACAAACGGCACTGATTACGTATTTGTTTACATGTTCAGATGTGCTAACAAAACTAACGGGGTTCCATTTTAAAAAACGTAGGTTTGTGTTAAAAAACATACTTCCGTGCATTTTTTTTATTATTTGTATTAACCAATTACACTAGCCCCTCTCCTCACGTTCGGTCTGTGGAATCGATTCGTCAGTATTTGATGTGGTTTACGAAATATATCCAGCGGTAACGTTAGGTGACTCACCCTGTATAGTGTTTGCACTGTCTCTCTTCCTACAATTTTCCTGCTGTTTAGTAAAATAATAGTCACACCTGCTCCCATTCATTACGTGTGCCTGTAAATTTCGCAGTTCATGATTTTTCACGTAATAAGTAAATAAATATGTCGCATGAATAGATTTGCAACCATCCGTTATAAGGCGTGCGCGCGAACTTATCGTAAGTGCGTTTACCTCTGATTCGCCGAGAACCGTGGCCCGCAATGTATTAGAAATTGTTACCTGGTGTACATGTGTTTGGAACTGGTTCGAGTACAATATTATACGAGTTACATGGAATGGGCCAGTCAGTGTATTTCGAGTAAATGAGCACGCTTCTAGACGCATGTTTACGTATTATTCAACAAGATTTGTACTATACACTTATAGCAACTATATTTAATGCCAAAAAATTATGTTTATTTAATTTCCTTGATCCTGTTTTTTTCATCTTTGGATGTAAATATACAGGGCCAGGATATGAGTACAGTTTTATTGCTGTTGAGTTGCGAAGTAAATTTAATTTCTTTCTTTTGACTCAGAATCTTACGGAATTAATCACTGTTAACTAATCGACTGAAGTTAATTCACTGTAACACACTGATATTAGGTCAATGTGTTTAGGTTCCAGGAACTTCCTTTCGTTTCAGTTCGAGGTGATAGATCTACGAGGAAGTACCTGGAGCCGTAACCTACTAACAAAGTACACACAAGTAACCTCGCACTGGTTTCTTCAAGCGAAGCCAGTCCGGAATGGCAATCCAAAGTCTTCGTCCTCTGCGGGACCCCGAGTATTAGTCTATCTTTCTTCCTCTCAGAAGCTAGATGTGGACACTACCTAATAACCGATCTTATCTAATGGGCTGTGAACTTAGTTCAGACTGACTACCGAGGGAATCCCTAGAGAGATCACCGACACTATGCCGCAGGAGCCAAAAGAAACCACCGGCAGCAAGGCGTGAGCACAAAGAAGGGCTTCACAAAGTCTATGGCCTCCATCTTAACCACCTGCTTAATAAAACATTCATAAACATTCATGATTTTACTATCGAAGGAGATCAGAATAGGGAGTTGTCAGCTTATGTCGATTTTACTGTACAGGTCACCAAAATAAATTCCGCATTACATTGGGATGTCAGGGCACTTTCGATCAGATAGTGTATGTCGAGTAGCGATTTCGATAACTTATAGAGCACATTGTGCTGACATTTCTGGTGTACGCTAACAGCTTTCAACGTTTATAGCTTCCGAATTATGATACAAGTTTTGAGTCTATATTTTTTTAATGAGACCACACAATTTCTTCTGTGTCATTGGACAGAGACTACAAAGCGGGCTTTTTAAACTCAATACTTTTTCGTGATGCAGAACATACGCAGCTATATAGACTATTCGCTATCAAATCAATGTTCATAATCACGTATTCATACAGAAGAAAAAATTACAAATCCAATAATAGCAATCACAGACCGACTGCGTAATACGAGTCGGGAATCTTAATAGGCAAATTTATGTTATCAACTTTCCACAGCTTTCTTGACCCACCGATGAGTTGCCTGGGTACAACCCCACCGGATTTGGGAGGGGGGAATTAATTTTAATACAAGCCGATAAATTAACTGAAGACAGCCACAAGATGGTGCAAATCAGCAAAGGACAGGATCGTTGCGTTCAAATCTTGGCCTCAGACACGTCGGTGCGGGAGGAGATCTTTTTCTCGTGAGAGTCGCCCTTGTGCCACCACCACCGCGTGTCCAATTTAAGCACCAGGGTGTCTTCCCGCTCTTCTCGCCAAAACGGTTAACCCAGCCCCTCCACCCAGTAAGGTTGGCTACACAAGCTACTTCTTCTCACAAAAAAAAAAAAAAAAAAAAAAAAGGAAATGTCATGTAGCTAGGGCCTCCCGTCGGATAGACCTGTCACTGATGCAAGTCTTTTGAGTTGACGCCACTTCGACGACTTGCGTGTCGATACATCTTCTCAGAGTAGTCACTCCACTGCGCTTTCTCAGGCACCGCAAAACCACGGAGAACGCTCTCCGGCCCTCATTTGATTGCAGATCTCAACCAGTGTTCATTAGTATGCTGGTTCATGTCGGTATTAATGAATAATTATTTAACGCGAACTGGCCTCAATTACTTTGGGACCAGTCTTGTGTAAAGCCATCTCAGTAGAATTTCAGTCGCGCCGCGAGAATACGCACGCTTCTGCAGTGCCAGCCGTAACTAAGCGAGCACGTAGCTTGCTGTGAGAGCTGCCTGCAAAACGGATTCACCGATGCTGATTGGGTAAGCATTGGCACGCTTGTCTGTGTTTTGCATCTCGCTTTCCTCATGGCCAACCACCGTCTCTCCTACACATTACTTCTAGTAGTGCATCACGTTTCACTATACACTGAGGTGATAAAAGTCACGGAATAACTCCTAATATCGTGGCGGACCTCCTTTTGGCCGGCGTAGTAGAGCAGCTCGACTTAGCATGGACTCAACAAGTGTTGGAAGAACAGCGAAACAGTTGCCGGTGCAGGAGTTTTGCACGAACTGACTTCTCGGTTACGTGCCATAAATGCTCGATGGGATTCATGGCAGGCGATCTGGTTGGCCAGACCATGCGCTAGAATTGCCCAGAATGCTCTTCAAACCAATCGCTAACAGCTGTGGCCCAGTGACATGTTTGGGAAGATGATGTCCATGAATGGCTCCAGATGGTCTCCAGGAAGGCGAACATTACCATTTATAGTCAATGATCGTTTCAGCTGGACCGGAGGATGAGTCCATCCACGTAAACACAGCCCACACCATTATGGAGCCACCATCAGCTTGCACAGTGCCTTGTTGACAACGTGGATTCACTGCTTCGTAGGGTATGCGCCACAACTGAATTCTACCATCAGTTCTTACCCATTTAAATCGGATCTCTTTTGACCAGGTCACGGTTTTACAGTCGTCTATGGTCCAACCGATATGGTCACGAGCCCAGGAGAAGAGATGCAGGCGATGTCGTCCTCTTAGCAAAGGCCAAATTTCACCGCACTGTCCTAACTGAACGTTCGTCGTACGTCCCACATTGATCTCTGCAGTTATTTCTCGCAATGATGCTTGTGTTTTAGTACTGACAACTCTACGAAAACGCTACTGCTCTCGGTCGTTAAGAGAAAGCCGTCGGCCACTGCGTTGTCCGCGGTGAGAGGCAATGCCTGAAATTTGGTACTCTTGACTATCTCCGAATACTGAATCCCTAAACGATTTCCGAAATGGAATGTCCAATGCGTCTAGCTCCAACTAGCATTCTGCGTTCAAAGTCTGTTAATTCCCGTTGTGCGGCTGTAATCACGTCGGAAAACATTTCACGTGAATCACGTGAGTACAAATTGCAGCTCCGCCAGTACACTGTTCTTTCATACATTATGTACGCGATATTACTGGCATTTGTATATGTGCATATCGTTAACCTATGACTTTCGTCACCTCAGTGTACAGGACTCTCGTCTATTATTGTTTGTTCACTTGTTTTTCCTGTTTTCTTTGTATTTCCTATAGAAGCCCCGCTAACAGACGAGTAACTTAGAATTGCGGACTGATGTTGTCCCTTGCTATGACAAGGCTACCTCGCCTCTTGTTTCTTAATGATCAATATATATTTATTCCATTAGTTTGCTGTTTTTGTCTGTCAGTTCTTTGATGACTTTCCCCTGTTTCTTATTGTATCATGAATCCTGGCAACAGAAAAACCTATAGGAGCGTGGAATTTTGATGCGTCTACGGTCAAGAAACTGAAGATCAGCAAGTAAGAGTTATTGTATCGGCTAATAGGGAAGTTTTAGATGAGTGGCGGGCATCTAATCAGTTGTGACTCACATGTTTTATTAGGCCCTCCTGTCTGTTGATTCGAAATTAATGACACAGCCAGGGATTTTACTAATACTATAGCTCGGAAAGTAGATATCTGTAAATATGTTTATTTTTAAAACTGTTGACTTACAAGGGGACCGAACCTATACGTCATCACAGATTTCGTATAGATTTATGAAATATGCAGGACTTGGCCAGGAATGAAAGTGACAGAAATGGGAGCTCAAGATGGCAAAGCGTTTAGAAAATAAAAATAGCAGTTTTGGCGCGGGTAGGGCTCTCTTATCGAGAGGGAGAAAGAAATCGCATGCCGAGAAGACAGCACCAAAATCCATTCCTTTGCGCATCACCAGCTACCATCGCCAAGCCGGCCGGGTTTGCCGAGCGGTTCTAGGCGCTACAGTCTGGAACCGCGCGACCGCTACGGTCGCAGGTTCGAATCCTGCCTCGGCATGGATGTGTGTGATGTCCTTCGGTTAGTTAGGTTTAAGTAGTTCTAACTTCTAGGGGACTGATGACCGCAGAAGTTAAGTCCCATAGCGCTCAGAGCCGTTTGAACCAACCATCGCCAAAATGCGGCGAAATGAGGCGTTACGCGTGATTTGCTGCTCAGCTTTGCCATGAGAGAAGATCTTTTATGACTGTAGATCAAGTTCGTTTTTTTTCTGTAGAAACTTTTAAACAACAGTGTAACCGTAACAAAGCGACATTCATAACGTGTGAAAGAGACGGAGAAAATTACTGCTTCCCCTCTTTTTACAATGAATATCACTCCAGCACGTGTAAATAATCAGCTGCGAAATGATAAACTTTTCTATGTATGCCTTACAACCCCTTCATGGAAATTCATTTGCAATTTTAAGTTATCCTTTGTCTTTCCTTTTCATTCCTTTTATGAAAATATTAAAAATACAATGTACTGAGCATCACTTCGATTAATTTGCAGGGTGAGTATCGTACAAATTGAGACAAAAAGTTTTTTCCGCATAGGCACTCGACTCCACGATCCTTGGTTTATCTTTCTGATATCTTTCGGCTGCTGGAAACTACGCAAACATATTACATAATTGGCTCGTGCCTCGCCCGACCCACACCAAAACTGCGATTTTTTCGAAACGTCTGGCCATCTGGAATTCCCATCCCGTCAAATTCCGTTTCTGACATATACATAAACCTGGGCTAAATCGCTGATGAGGAGTAGGCGCAGACCTTATGTTAGTATTTTACGTGTCATAAAATTAAGGTGCAGAGAAATGGTTTTTATTTTTATTTATTTATTTATTTTGAGTCATCAGTCTTCTGAGTGGTTTGATGCGGCCCACCACGAATTCCTCTCCTGTGGCAACCTCTTCATCTCAAAGTAGCACTTGCAACCAACGTCCTCAATTATCCGCTGAATGTATTCCAGTCTCTGTCCTTTTCCCTCTACAGTTTTTGCCCTCTACAGCTCGCTCCCTTTAGTACCATGGAAGTCATTCGCTGATGTCCCAACAGATGTCCTATCATCCCGCCCCTTCTGCTTGTCAGTGTTTTCCATATACTCATTTCCTCTCCGATTCTGCTCAGAACATCCTCGTTCCTTATATTATCAGTCTACCTGATCAACTGAAGTATTTCTTCTGTTACCCATGGTTTCTTCGCAGCTACCTTCTTTGTACATATGCTTTCTTTTCTAACTTCTGTGATTGCCCTTTTTAGAGATGTCCATTCCTCTTCAACTGTACTGCTTACTGAGCTATTTCTGATTGCTGTTTTTGTAGCCTAAGAGAGTTCAAGCGTATCTTGTCATTCCTTAGTAATTCTGTGTCCCACTTATTTGAGTATTGAATCTTCCTGACTAATCTCTTAAACTTCAGCCTACTCTTCATCACTACAACATTGTGATCTGAGTCTATATCTGCTATTGGGTACGCCTTTACAATCCAGTATCAGATTTCGGCAGCTCGGATCATGATGTAATCTAACTGAAATCTTCCCGTATCACCCGGCCTTTTCCAAGTATACCTCCTCCTCTTGTGGTTCTTGAACAGAGTATTTGCTTTACTAGCTGCAGTTTATTACAGAACTCAATTAGCCTTTCTCGTCTCTCATTTCTTTTCCCAAGCCCATATTCTCCTGTAACATTTTCTTCTACTCCTTCCTCTACAACTGCATTCCAGTCTCCCATGACTATTAGATTTTCATCTCCTTTTACGCACTGTACTGCCCTTTCATTATCCTGATATACTTTATCCATCTCTTCATTTCCAGCTTGCGATTTCGGCATGTATACCCGGACTATCGTTGTCGGTGTTGGTTTGCTTCGACTCTGGTAAGAACAACCCTGCCGCTGAACTATTCGCAGTAACATACTCTCTGCCCTACCTTACTATTGACAACGAATCCTAGTCCAGTTATACCATTTTCTGCTGCTGTTGACTTTACCCTATACTCATCTGACCATAAATCATTGTCTTCTTCCCACTTCACTGGCCCCTGCTATACCTAGAATGAGCCTTTACGTTTCCCTTTTCAGATTTTCTAGCTTCCCTATCACGTTCAAGCTTCTGACATTCCACGCCGCGAATCGTAGAACGTAATCCTTTCGTTGGTTATTCAATCTTTTTCTCATGGTCATCTCCCCCTTTGCAGTTCCCTCCCGGAGATCCGAATGGGGGACTATTCCGGAATCTTTTGCCAATGGAGAGATCATCATGATATTTATTTCAATTACAGGCCACATGTCCTGTGGATACGCGTTACGTGTCTTTAATACAGCGGTTTCCATTGCCTTCTGCAAGCTCGTGCCGTTGATCATTGCTCAGCCTTCCGCCTTCAGGGTAGATTCCCCTGAACCTCTGGCCGCTTCTCCGCTCTGTTTGACAAAGCCGTTAGCAGGATGAGGATGACTCCTTATGCTGGAAGCCGTCGGCCGCCAAATGCTGATTATGAATCAAAATTTAAGCAGTGGAGGATTTCGAGTAGGGGAATTTTTGATTACAAAAACATAGACACTATCCCTAGACCACGGGGTTTTACATGCAGCCTAGTATTCTAATAATTTTTTCTTCATTAGTGCTGTACTGAGTTGTCGACCTAACTTCAACATCGAGGTGGTGCTCTCACGCCAGTGACGGTTAGGCTAAGGGCTTCTCTGTAGTCAGGGATAATCTATGGACTATAGGATTGTTTGAAATTATAAATTCTTGCCCCCAGCTCAGTTACACAAATACTGAAGTTACATTAAAACTGTAGAGATCGGAAGGCTCTTCCATCACCTCTTTAGTAGATGCAGATTGTCACGAAAGAACGATAATGCCAGGGAACAAGTGCCCCATTTGTTTGCCACGCAAACAAATTCGTTAAGCGACGTATTGGCTCCATTGTCGGCTAACAAGGACCCGGATTAACTCTTTGATCTGTATCAGAGAAATACCTTCTTTCCAATGTTTTTCTGCCTTGTACTGAGCCGCAAGGAAAGGTTAAGCTGTTACAACCCTGGCACTGGTGCTTATTGTCCAATATCAGTCCGACTGCTCTCAGATAAATTCCAAGATTCGGCCGCTGAACTGGGAACACACATCGCAGACTATCACTCTTGAGCTCCAGCTAGCGTCGTACATCGCCTGCGGCAATATCAGAAAATAAAATAAACTCGTTATGAGAGTTCACCGATATGAAGGAGGAGTTTCGAATTATACAAACTTATCTGACTGATAACGATGATAAGGCATCTGTCAATGGAATAATTTATCGCCATCTGAAAGATAAAGCGAAGCGAAGTGATTTCGATGCGTTATTCCTTTTATCTGCTGTCTCACATCCACTCATCAGTAGCAATTAGTTATGATACGCGAATGTGATAGCTGACAGCAAACATCTGTTTAACGCGTGACCAGCATATGACGTCTGAAAGATGAAATTGACGGTAAGACTGGTAGTGCGCCACCACATGTGGTAGAAATCTGAAGATGTGCCTTGTCAACGAATTCCGGTTAGCTTCCCTTCTCGAGTAGACTCTGAAACCAACCATTAACCACTCAGATTTGTAACGTGCGTATTGTGAGGTACGTGTTCCAGTTCATTGAATAATGTTCAGGCGTCCCTCGTGGACATGTTCTGCTTAAAGCAAGTGATAAATCAAACGTCAGACCTCTTACGACTTTCGTTTCACGAACTTCACAGGCCATCAGTCACTTATTTATGTCAGTACCATCTAATTAAAATAAAAAGTAATATAAAAGTGCCAAAGCGACGGCAGTCTGCCCATCATTTACGTTCTATAAAAACGCGATATTCGCGGTCTTCAGAATATATGTCACCGAAGTGACAAAACGTCATGGGATAGTGGTATGCACATATACAGATGGTGGTAGTATTGCGCTAGTTGGAGCTAGACGCGTGGGACATTTCATTTCGAAGACCGTTAGGGAATTCAATATTCCGAGATCCACAGTGTCAAGAGTGTGCCGAGAATACCAAATTTCAGGCGTTACCTTTTTTCACGCAGTGGCCGATGGCCTCCACTTAACGACCGAGAACAGTAGCGTTTGCGTAGAGTTGTCAGTGCTACCAGACAAACAAAACTGCGTGAAATAACCGCAGAAATCAACTTGGGATGTGTGACGAACGTATTCGTTAGGACAGTGCGACGAAATATTATCTTAATGGGCTATAGCAGCAGACGACCGGGGCGCCGGCCGCGGTGGTCTCGCGGTTCTAGGCGCGCAGTCCGGAACCGTGCGACTGCTACGGTCGCAGGTTCGAATCCTGCCTCGGGCATGGATGTGTGTGATGTCTTTAGGTTAGTTAGGTTTAAGTAGTTCTAAGTTCTAGGGGACTTATGACCACAGCAGTTGAGTCCCATAGTGCTCAGAGCCATTTTTGAACGACCGGGGCGAGTGCCTTTGTTAACACCGCGACAACGCCTGCAGTGTCTCTCCTGGGGTAGTTACCACATGGTTGGATCGTAGACGACTGGAAAACCGTGGGCTGGTCACATGAGTCCCGATTTCAGTAGGCTAGAGCTGATTGTAGTAGGGCTCGATTGATGCGCAGGCCACACGAAGCAATGGACCCAAATTGTCAAAAAGGCACTGTGAAAGATGGTGGTGGCCTCTTAAGGTGTGGGCTGTGTTTACATGGAACGGACTGGACCCCTGGTTCAACTGAACCGATCATTCACTGAACATGGTTTTGTTCGGCTACTTGGAGACCATTTGCAGCCATTCATGGACTTCGTGTTCCGAAACAACGATGGAATTTTTGTGGATGACAATGCCCCGTGACACTAGGCAACAATTATTCGAGCGAATGATTTGGCCATCCAGATCGCTCGACATGAATCCCGTCGAACTTTCATGGGACATAATCAAGAGGTCAGTTCCTGCACAAAATCCTGCACCGGTAACACATTACCGATTGTAGACGGCTGCAGAGACAGCATGGCTCAACATTGCTGTTGAGGGTAAATTGAGTTGCTAAACTACGCCGGGTGCAAGAAAATCCGACACGACGTTAGGAGGTATCCCATGACTTTTGGCATCTCAGTATGATTCCTGTTTCGACTATCGA
The DNA here is from genome assembly GCF_023898315.1 of Schistocerca nitens. Lineage (NCBI taxonomy): Eukaryota > Metazoa > Arthropoda > Insecta > Orthoptera > Acrididae > Schistocerca > Schistocerca nitens. Next base: position 179,303,792 of record NC_064622.1, on the reverse strand, counting down.
ATATGGCTCTGAATCATTTGGAGGACTTTTTAGAATTTCGTTAGTTACGAAACTTAATCCCCTGTTTAATCGCTAAACCTAATGAGCAAAGTTGTAAGTGGGTATCATTTTTGATTTATGTGATTCTTCTGCGTTAATTCATTGTCTAATACTAGACCGCATTCCTTTATTTTCTTTGCTTGACTTAGCCAATAGAGGCAACTGACTGAATTTCAAAAAAGTAACTGGATTTCTTTAGTTATAATTTTAATTTCATGTACACATTTTATTCAGGCAATAACTGGATCTAGAGTTTACATGCGCTAATAAATTCACAAGTAGGAACGTTGCTTCTATTTTTCTATTCTTTCGCAGCTAGTGTCATAATTACCATGTTATTGTGTTATTTTTGGGAAGGAAATGTAATAATTTAATGAGAGAAAATATAAACATTCCGTCATTATATCTGTGATAATATCTCATGGTCACAGTAGATCACCGCAGCATTATTTATCAATATTATCTTTGGCTCCTTTTACTGCAATACAAGTGCTTAATCGTCAGGCATCAAACAGAGGTAACTGATTATTAGGAACTCACTTACCAACCGAACGAAAACAATGATAACGTAATATCTACTAACTAGGCCGATCGTAATATTTAACAATTAATGTTATTTACATTGGTTTTGAGACCTACTGTTGACCGTGATTACAATTACTGCAGAATCCGAACCATCATTTTCTTTCGTTACTTCCACACTTACTCGAGACATGACCTTTGGTAGCATATGCGGGAATTCCGTTTTGTTTTCCTGGGGAAGGTTCAATTAGAGGTAACTTACCGTTGCCTTCTTTCGTCCTGTTATCAGAAGTGCATCTGCGTTCTGTGGATGACTGTGACGAGAGCTTGTGCAGTGTGATGTTGTCTTTGTTATGGATGCAGGAGGAGACGAAGAAACTTACTCCTGGAAAATACTCCACTCGAAATGCAACAAAGAATCCATCAAGCTTACCATCCTCAGTGGAAAATTGGAAATTTGCGGTAAGGCCTTATGGGATCAAACTGCTGAAGTCATCGGTCCCTAAGGCTACACACTACTTAATCTAACTTAAACTAACTTACGCTATGGACAACACACACCCATGCCCGAGGGAGGACTCGAACCTCCGACGTGGGGAGCCGCACGGACCGTGACAAGGGGCCTACTTATACCTAACTAACCTAAGGACATCACACACGTCCATGCCCGAAGCAGGACTCGAACCTGCGACCGTAGCAGTAGCGCGGTTCCGGACTAAAGTGCCTAGAACCGATAGGCCACAGCGGCCGGCAACAAGAGTCTGGCGCAGTCGTTAGGTCGGTTACTGCTGCTGCAATGGCAGGTTATCAAGATTTAAGTGAATTTGAGCGTGGTATTTTAGTTGACGCGCGAGCGGTGGGACACAGCATCTCCGAGATCTACAAGAACGGGACCAACGACGACTGAAGAGAACATGACAGAAGTGCAACTCTTCCGCAAATTGCGGCAAATTTCAGTGCTGGGCCATCAACAAGTGTCGGAGTGCAATCCATTCTACGAAACATCATCAATATGGGCTTTCGGATCCGAATGCCCTTGATGACTGCACGAAACAAAGCTTCACGTCTCACCTGAGGCCGTCGACACTGAAATTGGACTGTTGATGACTGGAAACATATTGCCTGGTTGGCCGAGTCTCGTTTCAAATTGTATCGAGCGTATGGACGTGTACGGCTATAAAGACAACCTCATGAATCCATGGACCGTGCAGGTCAGCAGGGGACTGTTCAAGCTGGTGGAGGTTCTGTAATGCTGTGGGGCGTGTGCAGTTGGAATGATAAGTGACCCCTGATACGTCCATATACGACTCTGACAGGTGACACTTACGTAAGCATCCTGTGTGATCACCTGCATCCAATCATGTCTATTGTACATTCCGACGTACTTGGGCAATTCCCGTAGGACAGTGCGACACCCCACACGCTCATAATTGCTACAGAGTGGCTCCAGGAACACTGTTCTGATTTTAAACACTTCCGCTGGCCACCAAACTCCCCAGACATGAATATTATTGTGCATATTTGGGATGTCTTGCAACGTGCTGTTCAGAAGATATATCTGCCCCCTCGACCCTTACGGATTTATGGACAGCCCAGCAGGATTCATGGTTTCAGTTCTCTCCAGCACTATTTCAGACATTAGTCGAGTCCATGCCACGTCGCATTGCGGCACGTCTGCGTGCTTGCGGGGGCCCTACGCGATATTAGACAGGTGTACCAATTTCTTTGGCTCTTCAGTGTAGTTACACTGAAGAGTCAAAGAAACTGTCTGTCTGAACATAATCCAGTTAGATTATGTTCAGATAGACACTATGACAGTTATATATGTCCTACATTTGGTTGTGTCGTGTTTGGTGACAATGTATTTTTCAGCCAGTGTCGTATATTATTTTGCTCCTGTGGAGATGGTAGAGAACAAACATACAATTTATAGCTGATGGCGCAAATATGCTTTCTTCAAAATGTTTGAATTCTATATAAAAATCATCAGCAGTGGTGGCCGATAACTTCCAGCCTAAGTTACCCTCGTTCCGCCAACGACCCTGTCAAAGAGGGCAGAGGAACGGACAGAGGTTCAGGGCACTCTCTCGCACCTGGGGTGGAAACTGCCACTAAAAGGCAGAAGAATCAGCGACGATCAATGGAAGGAGGATGCAGAAAACAGTGAAAACCACTGCACTAAAGAAATTGAAGGTGTAACCATAGGACATGCAGAATGTAATTGAAAAAGTGTCGTGATGATCTCTCAATTGGCAAAAGATTCCGAAGTAGTCAGCCAGTCGGATCTCCGAGCCTGTAATGCCACGGAGGAGGTGATCATAAGAAAATGATGGACCCACCACTAAGGAAAGTCTGACTTTCCCGAACGGAAGAAGAGACTCCTGAAAGAAATAGCATTTGCCCCATTTACTCGCTTGCACAGCCAGTCTCCAATGCTTTGTTCACATATACAGGGTGAGTCACCTAACATTACCACTGGATATATTTCGTAAACCACATCAAATACTGACGAATCGATTCCACAGACCGAACGTGAGGAGAGGGGCTAGTGTAATTGGTTAATACAAACCATAAAAAAATGCACGGAAGTATGTTTTTTAACACAAACCTACGTTTTTTTAAATGGAACCCCGTTAGTTTTGTTAGCACATCTGAACATGTAAACAAATACGTAATCAGTGCCGTTTGTTGCATTGTAAAATGTTAATTACATCCGGAGATATTGTAACCTTAAGTTGACGCTTGAGTACCACTCCTCCGCTGTTCGATCGTGTGTATCGGAGAGCACCGAATTACGTAGGGATCCAAAGGGAACGGTGATGGTCCTTAGGTACAGAAGAGACTGGAACAGCACATTACGTCCACATGCTAACACCTTTTTATTGGTTTTTTTCACTGACGCACATGTACATTACCATGAGGGGTGAGGTACACGTACACACGTGGTCTCCGTTTTCAATTACGGAGTGGAATAGAATGTGTCCCGACATGTCAGGCCAATAGATGTTCAATGTGGTGGCCATCATTTGCTGCACACAATTGCAATCTCTGGCGTAATGAATGTCGTACACGCCGCAGTACATCTGGTGTAATGTCGCCGCAGGCTGCCACAATACGTTGTTTCATATCCTCTGGGGTTGTAGGCACATCACGGTACACATTCTCCGTTAACGTACCCCAAAAAAAAGAAGTCCAGAGGTGTAAGATCAGGAGAACGGGCTGGCCAATTTATGCGTCCTCCACGTCCTATGAAACGCCCGTCGAACATCCTGTCAGGGGTCAGCCTAGTGTTAATTGCGGAATGTGCAGGTGCACCATCATGCTGATACCACATACGTCGACGCGTTTCCAGCGGGACATTTTCGAGCAACGTTGGCAGGTCATTGTGTAGAAACGCGATGTATGTTGCAGCTGTTTGTTACAACATGCAACTGAACGTCGGAGGTTTCAAGCGTCAACTTTAGGTTACAATATCTCCGGATGTAATTAACATTTTACAACGCAACAAACGGCACTGATTACGTATTTGTTTATATGTTCAGATGTGCTAACAAAACTAACGTGGTTCCATTTAAAAAAACGTAGGTTTGTGTTAAAAAACATACTTCCGTGCATTTTTGTATGGTTTGTATTAAACAATTACACTAGCCCCTCTCCTCACGTTCGGTCTGTGGAATCGGTTCGTCAGTATTTGATGTGGTTTACGAAATATATCCAGCGGTAACGTTAGGTGACTCACCCTGTATAGTGCTAAGTGAACAATGAGTCCACACTTCAATTTATATCGTGTAAATTACGAAAATTTCTAAGTTGAGAGAGTTGATTTCTAATACACACGGTCCAGTCACATTAACGTGATCACCACCGATGTTCGTGCAGTAACCACTGATAGACAGCAGGTGGCAGCACTAGCAGTGTACGGTAAATAAATCGAGTCGCAGGAGAGGGAGAGGACTTGGGAACAGTGAAGTCCTTGTCTTGATGCCGTAGCCGTAAACGATGATAATGATGATGGTGATGTTTGGTTTGTGGGGCGCTCAACTGCGTGGTTATCAGCGCCCAACCTTTGCTCAGTCCAATCTCGCCACTTTCGTGAATAATGATGAAATGATGAGGACAACACAAACATCCAGTCATCTCGCGGCAGGTGAAAATCCCTGACCCCGCCGGGAATCGAGCACGGAACCTTGTGCTTGCGAAGCGAGAACGCCACCGCGAGACCACGAGCTGCGGACAGCCGTAAAGGAGCTATTTATCTCACGTCCATAAGGGAATGATCATTGGCTTTCGGGCCAAGGGTGGCCCGGCAGGACAGGCAACGTGTCACACAGCTCGCAGTTTGTAAACTGTTCACGTGCACCATGGTAAAAATATACCATTCACGACAGAATGGCGCGATCCAAAACGGGCGCGAGACAACTGTGGTGCACCACGGGCCATAAATGACAGGATTGGGCGGCTGCGGATACGTGTAAAGTTGCATAAACGAAACTGTTGAGCAACAGACAGCTCAGATGAACCTTTGGATGGGATACCAAGTTCTCACAAACGACCGTGCAGCGATCGTTGCTGTGTATGGAACACCGCAACAGGCGCCTTGTTCATGCACCAGTGCCGAAATTGCACGACAGCACCGCAACTGTCCATTCACTGAGTGGAGACAAGTGACCTTTTGAAACGAGTCACGTTTTATACTCCATTGGTCAGATGGCCATTAGTGTGTACGACGTGAAATGTCTCAAAGCAAACGCCCTGCATCAGTTGTCGCAAAGGTCCACGCCGTAGGAGGGAGCGTTCTTGTTTGAGAAATGTTTTCGTGGCATTCCTGGGTGATATAGTCGTTCTGGAAGGCACAGTGGATCTACACTAGTATGTATCTATTCTTGCGGACCAAGTCCACTCTATGTGCAGTTGGTTTTCCGTCGTCACGATGGGATCTACCAGGAGGAAAGTGTAACTTGTCACTAAGCTGGGATTTTAGGTGCACGATTCAACAGGTGAGTTTACCGTACTCCCATTGCCACCAAAGTCACCGGACTTAAACACAGTCGAGAATCTGTGGGACCAACTCGATTGGGCTGTTCGCACCAACCGAGAAACCTAGCGCAGCTGTCCACGATACTGGAGTCGGCGTGGCCCCACACTGGAGATGGGCAGTTAATCCTTGGGAACTAGTTCACTGGTGATCGCTCTTTTTTGGGAACCGTTCATTTGTGTTTGTTCACCGTTCATTTGTGCTTGGTATACGGTTCTTATGCAAAATTGAAAATTAGTAGCATGGTTGACTGAAGATGGGGAGCGCCAGGGGGGGGGGGGGGGGGGGCACTTGCCTCCGCCCTGGAGTACAGAGTTTTTATTCATAACAGAATTCTCACACACTTGTAATTTTCGCGATTCTGCAAAACCTTTCGCGATTCTGCAAAACCTCTCGTTTAGCCAGCTGTGGCGATATTTGGCTGATCGAAGTGAAATAATATAAGGTGGCGCACGAAAAACCGGCCGCGAGTACAGACTGCTCGCCAATTACGCAGGATTTCTTGACCGCTACGAGCAGAATAGATAAGCAGGTAATAATTAGGCAGTGAAGAAATAACAAATAAGCTAATGGAAACAACAATTTCGAAACAATAGATCACGATTGGTAGGCGACGATGAGCAGTCTAGTACTCGGGGCCAATTTATCGTGCACCTTCCTGTACCACTGAAATAATATTGTAGAAGTTATCATATTCTCTTTACAAAATGTAACCAGATACTCGATTATGGAACGCGGACTTCATTCGGTTGTTTAAGTCGGTCTGCCTTCCATAACAATGAACGTGCTTTTTTACCTTGCATCAAAAAAAGACGGAAAATGGACACTCGTGTGTGCCGTGCCGACTTCCTTTGCATGTGTAATAAAAAAAATCTTGCCTTTTCACAAGTTTTTCTTCTGCTGTTTATCGAAATAGTGAAGTATGCTGATATGCCGTTTTGTTACCTGAAAAGATGTATGTATTACATACCACGTAATTTTATGTAATTTACGTAATTATATATACATTTTAATTACCGGTAATGGACGCTGAATAGAATACGAAAAGAACCAGAAGTTCAGAGTTCACAAAAGGTATGAAACAGATCTAGAATGGGCGTGCGTAGCGAACGAAAAGAACAACTCTATACTGAACAATGAGCAGTCGGCAGTGGAACTGCGGCGAGTGGCGAATAAGGACGACTCCGGCCGAGCGAGACCGAGACAGACTGGAACGGGACCGAGGCTGGAACGAGATCGGCCGAAGTGCCGTTGCGGGAACGAGACCGACCGTTTCCTGTTGCCGGGAACTATAAGTAGAAAGCCGCAACCAAAGTGAATTATGAAAGACCGTTCTTTAGAATTCGTCCATAGCTCGTTCCGTTCATCTTGATTAACCGTTCCTTTGGGCCCGTTAGTTCGCGAACGACCCATCTCTACTCCACACACCAGTCAGTACCTTCCAGAAAAAAAAATGGTTCAAATGGCTCTCAGCACTATGGGACTTAACTACTGAGGTCATCAGTTCCCTAGAACTGAGAACTACTTAAACCTAACTAACCTAAGGACATCAGACACATCCATGCCCGAGGCAGGATTCGAACCTGCGACCGTAGCGGTCGCACGGTTCCAGACTTACCTTCCAGAACCTCACTGACTATCTTCCTGCACGTCTCGCAGCCGTCCGCGCCGCAAAAGGCGGCTATTCAGGCTTTTGAAAAGTGGTCACGTTGATGTGACTGGACAGTGTTGTCAATTGCATGGCGCGTGAACTCGTCTAATTTTCAGACGACTGCTTTTAAAACGTCGTACTTCTCTGAGCTGCAATTTCTTGCAAGTTATGTGAAAGTGGCTTAGGCCTATTAAACACTAATGTGAACATACACTCCTGGAAATGGAAAAAAGAACACATTGACACCGGTGTGTCAGACCCACCATACTTGCTCCGGACACTGCGAGAGGGCTGTACAAGCAATGATCACACGCACGGCACAGCGGACACACCAGGAACCGCGGTGTTGGCCGTCGAATGGCGCTAGCTGCGCAGCATTTGTGCACCGCCGCCGTCAGTGTCAGCCAGTTTGCCGTGGCATACGGAGCTCCATCGCAGTCTTTAACTGGTAGCATGCCGCGACAGCGTGGACGTGAACCGTATGTGCAGTTGACGGACTTTGAGCGAGGGCGTATAGTGGGCATGCGGGAGGCCGGGTGGACGTACCGCCGAATTGCTCAACACGTGGGGCGTGAGGTCTCCACAGTACATCGATGTTGTCGCCAGTGGTCGGCGGAAGGTGCACGTGCCCGTCGACCTGGGACCGGACCGCAGCGACGCACGGATGCACGCCAAGACCGTAGGATCCTACGCAGTGCCGTAGGGGACCGCACCGCCACTTCCCAGCAAATTAGGGACACTGTTGCTCCTGGGGTATCGTCGAGGACCATTCGCAACCGTGTCCATGAAGCTGGGCTACGGTCCCGCACACCGTTAGGCCGTCTTCCGCTCACGCCCCAACATCGTGCAGCCCGCCTCCAGTGGTGTCGCGACAGGCGTGAATGGAGGGACGAATGGAGACGTGTCGTCTTCAGCGATGAGAGTCGCTTCTGCCTTGGTGCCAATGATGGTCGTATGCGTGTTTGGCGCCGTGCAGGTGAGCGCCACAATCAGGACTGCATACGACCGAGGCACACAGGGCCAACACCCGGCATCATGGTGTGGGGAGCGATCTCCTACACTGGCCGTACACCACTGGTGATCGTCGAGGGGACACTGAATAGTGCACGGTACATCCAAACCGTCATCGAACCCATCGTTCTACCATTCCTAGACCGGCAAGGGAACTTGCTGTTCCAACAGGACAATGCACGTCCGCATGTATCCCGTGCCACCCAACGTGCTCTAGAAGGTGTAAGTCAACTACCCTGGCCAGCAAGATCTCCGGATCTGTCCCCCATTGAGCATGTTTGGGACTGGATGAAGCGTCGTCTCACGCGGTCTGCACGTCCAGCACGAACGCTGGTCCAACTGAGGCGCCAGGTGGAAATGGCATGGCAAGCCGTTCCACAGGACTACATCCAGAATCTCTACGATCGTCTCCATGGGAGAATAGCAGCCTGCATTGCTGCGAAAGGTGGATATACACTGTACTAGTGCCGACATTGTGCATGCTCTGTTGCCTGTGTCTATGTGCCTGTGGTTCTGTCAGTGTGATCATGTGATGTATCTGACCCCAGGAATGTGTCAATAAAGTTTCCCCTTCCTGGGACAATGAATTCACGGTGTTCTTATTTCAATTTCCAGGAGTGTATTACTATTATGATACCGAAATATTTGACGCACGAACGAGAATTGTTCCAAAGGCCTGCACAACTGATGCCGACAGCCGTGAGATTGAAATGTACCAGTGGTAGTCATACAGTTTTAATCATCACCACGAGAAAATGAAATTACGCAGTTAATTTTTCCTTATTTCCACGTAGGTATCTGTAGTCGTGGCACGCACTGAAATCCCCGGGCTACACTACCGTAGAGGACACAAAACAAAATGTCGCAGCCCATTTATTAGCTTGGGTCATAAGTTCGTAGCGTTTTTCTTTTGCGTATTGGTATTCTGGTTGCTATGGGTTTATTTATCGATTGTAATTTTTATTTGCAGTTCACTGTTGCTATTTGAGTGTGCATACTGTCATTTTGTCATCTGAAGACGGGGTGCATTTGTTGACCCTACAAAATTGAGTGCCAAGTGGAGAAATCGGAACGTGTCCGACATATTCTTCTGTGTGAGTCCAGTAGAGGGGTAACAGAAGCGGAGGCTGCCAGAAACATTTGGTGCCGTCAATGGGGATAATCCTATTGAACAGAGCACGACGAGAAAATTGTTTTCTCGTTTTAAGGAGGAGATTCGTGACTCTCCACGTTCACGATCTTGGGAGTTTGATGAAGATCGTTTACACGCATTAATCCACAATTATCCAAGCCAATCTACTCGAGAACTGGTATATATGATGAACTGTGGTCACTCAACCATCGTGCGACATTTGCATACAGTGGGGAAGGTCCGAATATCGTATGAACCGGATGCTCTAAGTCAAAATCACAGAAGTCGGCTGGTGAACATACGTGCATCTCTGCTTGCACGTCATCAATTGGCTCGTGAACAACATCGACCATTCCTAACCTGTGTAGTTATTGATGACGATAAATGGTGTTTTTATGCTAACATAAGGAAAAGAAGCAGCTACCCACTGTGCAGAGACCTGCGCGCTTCCAGAAAGGGCAATGTTATGCTACGGTATGGTGTACTAGGAACTGCTTTCAAACAATGGTTCAAATGGCTCTAAGCACAGCGACCGGCAGGAACTGCTTTCCCGAGGTGTAACCATCACTGCTGACATTTACTGTCAACAAGTGAGACGTTTTGCAGACAAAGTCCAAGAACAACAATCAGGAAAACTGTGTTAAGCGATGCTACTCCACGATAACGCTCGCCCGCATTCTGCTAGATTGACAAAAAACACTACAGGAGTTGGGTTGTGAAGTCATTCCGCAACCACTTTATTTGAGCCATGGTCTTTAGCCTTTTCTGCCCTATATCGAATAACCTTCAAGGAACATTTTCTGACTGAAAATGCGCTCCGAATATGGCCCGACGAGTTCTTCGCCTCAAAACCAAGTAGTTGCTATAGTCGCGGAATCGAAAAATTAATCCAGATTTGGGAAACTGCTGTAAATAGTGAAGGAGAATATATTATTGATAACTGAAGTCTCTGTTAAGTGTATCTGTTGGGTTTATTAAACTTATGGAAAGACACCACGAACTTATGCACCAACCAATATTATCGTATTTGACGCACGAACGAGAATTGTTCTAAGACGTGCACTACTGATGGTGACAGGCGCCAGACTGAAACGTCCCAGGGATAGTCATACGGTTTTAACCATTACTACGAGAAAATGAACTTACACAAGTTTTTTTTTTTTTTTCAGTTGTGGTACACTCCGAACTCCCCCCGCGCCACAGAACCGTAGGACGCCGCTAGAGGGTTAAAACAAAATGGCGCAGCCCATTTATAAAATTCGGTGAAATGCATTATTGCGGCAAGCGCGCCGTTAGTAAACACTAGAACTCAACAGATATTGCGGTGAATTTTGATACGTGCACACTGTAAGATAAGAGTATAATGTGTAGAGGTCGGTTCAAAAATGGTTCAAATGGCTCTGGGCACTATGGGACTTAACTTCTGCGGTCATCAGGCCCCTAGAACTTAGAACTACTTAAACCTAACTAACCTAAGGACAGCACACACATCCATGCCCGAGGCTGGATTCGAACCTGCGACCGTAGCGGTCCCGCGGTTCCAGACTGTAGCGCCTAGAACCGCTCGGCCACCCTGGCCGGCTGTAGAGGTCGGTGTTTCTCGACAAATGCCACTTTGATTAGGAAGTGCTATCTATTAAACCCAACATTTAATTACTTTTCTCGTGATTATTGTACGATAGGAAGGCTTCAATTTGGGAACCACATATAAGTTTCTTCGTAATCGAGTACAAAGTGTGGTAACATCGTTTTGGAATGGCTGACGATTTTCTCCTAATAACTGGGTAGTTGTCCCTCATACTTTATTTGTCATAGCAACGTTTTTGCTTTTACGTACGGTTTTAAAAGAATTTTTATCGTCGTTTTCGACTGATTTTACGAACATCTTCACATTTTTCTGTACAACTTCAGTAGATCCAGTCGGACGTAGTGACAGATATCTCATTTCCAAATTAAAACCTTCAACCAGCTAATACTTAGGCAAGCAAGTAGGCAAACATCTTTCTGAATTCACCGACAGTTTTAGCTCAAGTACCGTGCTAGCTCATTCCTCGCAAATATCAACATAAAAGTGGATGTGATTTACATAATACAGCCAATCGGTTGCAACAAGATTTAAGTTGACGTGGTGTCGACAAAGTCTATGGATATCTTGACAAGAAAAAACCAAAAACAGTTACATGCAGTGACAGTTGAAAACAGATTTACAATCAAAATGCTCTCGTCATGCATTTTGGTCGTAAATCTTTCAATTGTCACTACATGTAATTGTTTTTGGGTTTTTCTGATGAGGACACCCATACTCGGTGTCGAAACAAGGTCTAGTTAAATCTTGTTGCAACCGGTTGGCTGTATTATACAGATCATATTCTTGTACGGTTGCTGACTCACAGCCATATTTAAAATTGTAATAAAGGTGGATTTAAATGAACCATAAAATCGATTAGTGGTAAGAATTTGTAGCCTATTTTAGGTAACAGATTTACTAAGGAAAACTTCCGAAGTGAATCACACAACTTTCATTTTTGCTATATGTTATTTCAGTAGAATTTAGCAAATCATATTGTCAAATTAGACGTATCTCGAGAATTACGAAAATTGTAAGAACGAAGTCAAGTTTAGACATACATCGAATAATAACAAGCCGGTTGCCGATTACTCGGTTGACATATTATGCATCAACTCAATACTATCACATGTCCAGAGCCCACGAGACCATCAGCAGATATGCATGATTTAGCCCAGAATATTGGTATATAGGCTGACGATAATGAATTGTACTCCATTTCTTCTCCTCATAATACGAGACTATCATGGATCGTGAAATTTTCTTTCGTCGCCATGTTTCGAATGAACTACCTCTGCGTCGTACTTCACAACACTACTTCACACTGTTATCATTGCGTACGGAAGCAGACAAACGAATAATAAGCAGACTCGATGCTACAGAATTATGGATAAAATTTTGATTTGGATTCGAATTACTAATAAAAGTTTCATTTAGATCTTCTCTCCACTAACAGGTTGCTGCGAAGCGAAAGTGTTGTGTAAAATGGAAATTATCCCCCGGAAGTAGCATATACGTCTTTTGGCTGTAGGCATATAGCAGCGAAAAGTGGGAATCATTCTCGAATCGCATTACGCTAAAGTGGTTATAACGCTGGAGCTAACCTATAAATGAGTAAAACAGAAAAATTAGAGTTTAATTTTCTATAGACTTCGTTTGTTAGTTTACCATTTCACATACTTGTTAACTGAAAATAATAATTAACCCATTATTATGATAAAAAAATCGTTAAAATAATGGCAGCCAGTAAAGAAATGCTTACATCACAACGTTTTTCTTACACCATGCACAAAAACGAACGAATTTTCTCCCTCACTGAGAAAGAAAATGTCTGTCAAATATCGCTTGATTTATTCATACGTTTGCTTACCAGATTTCAATGCCGCCACAAGAACATTTGGGGCTCCATAAAGAGATTCTAGAATTCTCAGTCCAAACTCTCCATTAGTTTCTTTTGAAACTATGAATAGGTGGGTGAGCACTTTGCCAGCTTTTGAGACTAGTGGCTGGATCGTGCAAGCGAAGTTCTCTTTGTGGTGCATCTCCGCAGTCTCTCGAAGAGAAGATCTCACAGTCAAACAGCGTACGTACCGTCAACAAACGCAGTCTGTTGGCAAGGTGCGTTCGAGTACTTATTGCTCGGCGCACTATCTGCCTAAAACAGTCGCTGCGACAAGTTCTTCGTGACATGGCGACTGTGATTTCAAGACTTGTATCGTACATTAATAGCGGTTTTTGAAGAATATTATTTGAAGATTACAAAAGGATTGCAGTGGCCTGTTACCATCTCCAGCGGTCAACAAGTCCCGCTACCCGCAGCTCAAAGATGCTGCAGTCTGTGGCCTGCAGTCTACAGAGGTTCGCCAACTAGCAGCTCATGGGGTACAAGGCTGTACCGCTAGTTCGCGACACCATAGACCACGTCGTGCCTTCGTTACTGTATGTAAGGCGGCACCGACGGCTCTGCAGCAGCCTCGTCTGCCGTTTGCTCTTACTACGAAACTGTACATTGCTGCAAGACGTCTGGACCTCGCTACACTCTTCAGAATTTCTCTCCCACGGGTTGCTCTTTGGATTACTACTGTGGAATTCCCTGAGAATTATATCAGCTCGCAGGAAGCGTAACTGAAAGGTACTATTGTACCAATGGTTCGTGACAGCATAGATGGACATGCGACTATTACGAAACAAGGTACTGGGCTATGGTTTGATGCATCGGAGCCCCATGATATAGTAATGATTGACGACGATTGTGTTTCTGCCTGTGAAACACATGAGGCCTTCATCCCAGGGAAAGAATGGAAAAATCGCTTTCATCCATCCTACATAAAAAAGCAAAGTTTCGGCAGTGAAACAGCTCTATCACTGAATAAAGTATATTGTCCATGATAGCTCAAAACATGATACGATGAAGGTAATACACTGCTGGAGGATATGGATCATCGACTGGTTATCCATGCTATTGACATTCAGTAGTGTTCTATGGCACAAACCACGATGAAGTGCGTGGCGGAGAGTAGATGTTTTACTGGAATAGTTTTCCCCTTTCTCATTCCACCCGTATGTTAAGAATGACTGTCGGAATCCTTCTGCATGGGTTCGAATTTCTCCACTTTTACCGACGCGGTCGTTAAGCAAGGTATAACATGGGAGAAGTAATGTGTTTATTATCTCGTAGGCTTTGAGAATTCTCATATTAAGTAACTGTGCGGTGTAGAGCGCTTTTCGTGTTGGAGTTTCTTGAGCATTGTTATGACGCTTTCGTACTGACTAATAAAACTTTTAACGAAGGACCAAACTCTTCTTTGAATTTTCAACCGATCAAGTTGAGCTGCAATTAATGTACGAAACCAGTAATTAGAAGGAGTGGGGTTCAAATATCCATCCGAACATCTATATCCAGATTTTCTAAGGCTTCCCTAAACCCCAAATGCCGGGGTGGTTCCATTGAAAGAGAGACGCCTAATTCCTATCCATGTCCTTGTCCCCTCCGAGCCTGACTACGAAGTCTATAGAAAATTAAACTCTAATTTTTCTGTTGTACTCTTTTATAGGTTAGCTCCAGTGTGATAACCACTTTAGCGTAATGCGATTCGAGAATGATTCCCACTTTTCGCTGCTATATGCCTACAGCCAAAAGACGTATATGCTACTTCCGGGGGATACTTTCCATTTTGCACAACACTTCGCTTCGCAGCAACCTGTTAGTGGAGAGAAGATCTAAATGAAACTTTTATTAGTAATTCGAATCCAAATCAAAATTTTATCCATAATTCTGTAGCATCGAGTCTGCTTATTATTTCTACGCTAATATAACAGTTTAAAACATAAACCAGAATACGTAAAACCAATAATTGGAATTATAATCAGCTTTCAGATATTGTGCGAGTAATTAGGTATGTTGCACAGAATCCGACATCACATTTTGTACAACTTACAGAAACCAGCTTTATACACATGGTTGTATATGGCGTGACACCTTCTTTAGTTTACGTTGTAACAAAAGTTTCCATGTTGCAAAATTTATTAATGGCCGTGGAGTAATTTTCAATTTTTCAAATTTTTTTCAAAAGTTGATTACAGTTTCCAAGAACGTCAGCTAGATTTCAACTTCTATATGAAATTTTTTTTATATTTCACGGTTTCGAAGCTATTCCCTCTAATCCTAAGATGCCAAATTACCTTTAGGGTGTGTTTTACCCCTTAAAATTGAAATTGTTTTGCATGATTTTTCCACTTCTACATACCCGCCAAGTTTCATCAGGGTCATTCATTGACACTTGGGAATCCTCCTTTGTAAGACGAATCCATCATACAACATGTTCATATGATAAGCCGGCTGGAGTGGCCGAGCGGTTCTAGGCGCTACAGTCTTGAACCGCGCAACCGCTACGGTCGCAGGTTCGAATCCTGCCTCGGGCATGGATGTGTGTGATGTCCTTAGGTTAGTTAGGTTTAAGTAGTTCTAAGTTCTAGGGGACTGATGACCTCAGAAGTGAAGTTCCATAGTGCTCAGAGTCATTTGAAGCCAAAAATAATTAATGAAAAGTATTAATCAGAGAAATTATTTAGACTGGGCTCTCGGGGAACTACAGAAGCATCATTAACGTTCAAGTTGTGACTTTGGAGCTAATTTTAGTTACAATCTAAAACTTTTCAGAGATATGGCCATCTACACGGACGGTTTATCGGAAAAGCAAGTTGCACAAAGATGCAATCAGACTTCGAAAAGATATCAACCTGATGCAAAGACAAGTGTTTTGCTGTGAGTTTAGGGTCATGTAAAGATGTGTTCTTCGTGAAAGACTTTGACGATGAGCAAATTTAATGAGTAATATCTTAATCCAACTAATCACTTGACGCACCATGAAGTAGCATTGCTTGAGGATATAGAGTGGGATTCTCTTGCAGGTTCTGTCACGGGAAGGCGTTCCAGACTTCCCTTCATTGTGCTATGTACGTATGGGCTATCAGTGCAAATGGACGATAAGATCCAAACCTCTTACGGGAATACTGCTAACGCTGTGAGCAAGTGAGGTAAATGGACAGGGACGCTCCTTAGTATTGTGCCATAGCTTGAAGATCTTGGTCGGACATAAAATGTTCACGGATAGCCGAAGTGGTTAAGACGATCGCTCGCCTAAAGAGGGAAATCCGGGTTCGAGCCCCTGTCCGGCTCACATTTTCCACTTTCACCACTGAATTATTTCAGTGCCCAATTCCTTTGACGTCGGTACCTCTCCCGAAACATTTCATTCATTGTTTAGATACTGGAAACTGCAGTTTTCTAAAAATGAGATCAGAAATCAAGTGTGTTGGACTCTCATAATAGTGGACGACGAGTGGTCATAGAGCTTATGCAATGTATACCTGAGTTAAGTATCACAAAATAGTGTAAGAGCTACGTTAAACAGTATGAACTTCCAAAATTTGAAAAAAAATCGCCTAAAATCTCCAGAAAAACAAATTTTGAAATATTCAAGAACTGAATTTTGGATGAAATCTATGAATAAGCTGTATATACTCTTTCCATAGTGTCTGTAAAGTACAAATTCGACTATTAAAATTCTGCTGCGGGGAATATGGAATATCTTGACAAAATAATTAACTGGGGTTAGATTGCCAACTAGCTCTCAATGTATAAAATTATAAAGTAATGCACCTTAATAAATTAATATTTCCTTTGACTAAATGATTGCTTCACATCTGGAATCAGTCATGTAAGTCACCAAAGAATAACGGTTATACATACTCAATCGCAGTTTTGTGAATTACAAATTTTTCTTCATTTGTATGATCCTCGGTAACTGCAGTTTTCCGACGAAAAACATTTCTTACAAAACACTTGTATGGCCTGTATAACGAGGTGCATTCAAGTTCTAAGGCCACCGATTTTTTTTCTAATTAACTACTCACCCGAAATCGATGAAACTGGCGTTACTTCTCGACGTAATCGCCCTGCAGACGTACACATTTTTCACAACGCTGACGCCATGATTCCATGGCAGCGGCGAAGGCTTCTTTAGGAGTCTGTTTTGACCACTGGAAAATCGCTGAGGCAATAGCAGCACGGGTGGTGAATGTGCGGCCATGGAGAGTGTCTTTCATTGTTGGAAAAAGCCAAAAGTCACTAGGAGCCAGGTCAGGTGAGTAGAGAGCATGAGGAATCACTTCAAAGTTGTTATCACGAAGAAACTGTTGCGTAACGTTAGCTCGATGTACGGGTGCGTTGTCTTGGTGAAACAGCACACGCGCAGCCCTTCCTGGACGGTTTTGTTGCAGTGCAGGAAGGAATTTGTTCTTCAAAACATTTTCGTAGGATGCACCTGTTACTGTAGTGCCCTTTGGAACGCAATGGGTTAGGATTACGCCCTCGCTGTCCCAGAACATAGACACCATCATTTTTTCAGCACTGGCGGTTACCCGAAATTTTGTTGGTGGCGGTGAATCTGTGTGCTTCCATTGAGCTGACTGGCGTTTTGTTTCTGGATTGAAAAATGGCATCCATGTCTCATCCATTGTCACAACCGACGAAAAGAAAGTCCCATTCATGCTGTCGTTGCGCGTCAACATTGCTTGGCAACATGCCACACAGGCAGCCATGTGGTCGTCCGTCAGCATTCGTGGCACCCACCTGGATGACACTTTTCGCATTTTCAGGTCGTCATGCAGGATTGTGTGCACAGAACCCACAGAAATGCCAACTCTGAAGGCGATCTGTTCAACAGTCATTCGGCAATCCCCCAAAACAATTCTCTCCACTTTCTCGATCATGTCTTCAGACCAGCTTGTGCGAGCCCGAGGTTGTTTCGGTTTGTTGTTGCACGATGTTCTGCCTTCATTAAACTGTCGCACCCACAAACGCACTTTCGACACATCCATAACTCCATCACCACATGTCTCCTTCAACTGTCGATGAATTTCAATTGGTTTCACACCACACAAATTCAGAAAACGAATGATTGCACACTGTTCAAGTAAGAAAAACGTCGCCATTTTAAGTATTTAAAACAGTTCTCATTCTCGCTGCTGGCGGTAAAATTCCATCTGCCGTATGGTGCTGCCATCTCTGGGACGTATTGACAATGAACGCGGCTTCATTTTAAAACAATGCGCATGTTTCTATCTCTTTCCAGTCCGGAGAAAAAAAATCGGAGGCCTTAGAACTTGAATGCACCTCGTATAATATTGCTCCAGTTTGTGGGATCCGTAACACGTTGGACAAACACTGTCATCTAGCGTACACAAGAAGGGCAGTTCGAATGGTCACAGGTTTATCCGACCGAAGGAAAAACTTTACATGAATGTTTACAGGTTTGAAGTCACATCTTGCGAAAACGTTCTTAGACAGTTTAAAAAATTGGCATTCACAGCTGAATCAACGAATGTGTTTCAGCATGTTGTTCCTGTAGTGACTGTGGAAATAGGCTCAGACAAATGATCGCGAAAGCGGAGGCACCTAAAAAGCTGTAATTTTTGCCGCGCTCGTTCCTTGATTGACAGGGCAATAAACCATAACGTTGGGTCTGTCAAGACATTAAAAAGTGAGTACCACACTGCAGGGGAGCGTATCGTCAGCTTAATCTGCATTCTAATTCCGTTCAGCTTTTTGAAATTGTAAAGAGGGGGAATGATGCAGGGGAGGGATAATTTACAAATTTAGGAGAAGTTCTCCTGCAATACTTCCAGGATTAACACTCTTGGAAGAAAGGGTATTGCGGAGACATGGCTTAGCCACAGCTTGGGGAATTGTTGAGAGAACGAATTTTCACTCTGCAGCGACTGATATGAAACTTCCTGGCAGATTAAAACTGTGAAGTTTGGAAGGTAGAAGATGAGGTTCTGGCGGAAGTTAAGCTGTGAAGTGTGCTCGGTAGTGGCTCGCGGGTAGCTCATTTGGTTGAGCGCTTGCCTGCAACCGCCAAAAATTTGGTTCGAGTCCCGACATAGCAGACAGTTTTAGTCTGCTAGGAAGTTTCATACCAGGGGACATTCTGCAACGGAGTGGAAATTCAGTCTCGAAATTTAAAATTGTGATTTCTCAGGGTTTCCCGGCTTTCGGGTGTTTAGCCAAGTTGTGATTCCATTTTACTGCACGATATTTCGATGGCCGACTCAGTCGTCTTCTTCATTTGCTACCAACGGTATTGTTAAGCTTTCTCGCTGTATGGATTAAACTAAATTGGTTGGTGTAGTGACGCCATTTATAGCCGAGTTCGACTCCCGGCGTCAGCTAGGCCTTTTTACGCTGATTATTTTCCGGGGTGCGCGCTATTATCGCGTGAAATGCACATGGCGTTGAAAGAAAGACATAGGAAAACCGGGACCGAGGCTCCAATTTAAGCAGGGCCTGGGATCCAGAACTCAGTTTATTAAGGTCCCGCTAGCTAATTCATCCATCAGACCATGACAACGGTGACAGAACATGCGTTACACGGAATAACATTGGGAGCTCTGAAAACTAATGAACATCAAAGGGCGTCACTTACCAGGGAGCCAACTCTGTTTTAAATAGCGGCGCACAACCAACAATACTTTACAGCCTGCTTCGAGTCCAGGGAGCGAGTACGCTCAGTTCGCACAGTCCACAGCGCTCGAAGGAGATCACGTGGTTGGTCACCGAAATATCGCGCAGGAAAATGGAATCGGTAGCTCGGCGCAAAACCCAAAAGCATAGAATTAAAATTTACAGCTTTTGACCAAAAATGCCATCATCAACTGCATTGCATTTTGCGGCTCAAGATCTCAAAGCGTCTTCAGTCGTCTTAACGATGTACGCAAGCGTATAAGACTCCAGCAAGTAATTTTTATCTGTAGTCTTCAATAAACAGAGAACCATAGGTAATAAAATGTGTGCCAGCAAATAGTCAACAAGTAAAACGCCGCGCGTTGTGAACGTATGTATCGCGTAAGTCGTTCTACATCTGCAGGGAGTGGACAAAAATAAGAAAACACCCAAAATTCAACACATTATAATGTAGAATACGGTGTAGGAAAAATGTAGGCATGGACTCTTATACCGATCTTCGTACAAAATATTGGCAAGTTTAGGTAAAGATGACTTAGATGGATAGCGATCACGTAACCTTCTCTCCAAAGCAGATCCGATAATACTGAGAGCTGAGAGACTATGGTGCCCTGGCGAGATGCGACAATTTATCCTCGTTCTCCCAAAAACGGTCCTGGACGATGTGAGCTTCGTAAATAGGGGCCTCGTCATTTTGGAACACACTATCATCAATGGATAACACACATTGTATCAGTTGCTGGACGTAATCAGCGAAAACGGTCACAAAATCCTTGCCAGTAATGCGACCTTGCGGAATAACCATAGGGCTCGTGGAACGGCTGCCCAAATCCCTGCTGTGTATCATTGGACGTAAACTCGGCCAGAAGCTGGAAACAGTGTGAAGCAAGACTCATCCTACAAAATGGCTTTCTTCCATTGCCCCACTGCCACTGTTTATGGCTTCGGAAGCACGATTTGCTGTTACAGGCATTTGCACCGCTGATGTGTGTTTTTGGAATTGCAGCTTGCCCTGCTATTCCCTGTGTATGGAACTCCCTTCGGTTGATTTAGTGCTGACAAGGTTTCCCAGTGCGGTATAAATCTTCGACACGGTGCCTCTTGAAGCACCGAACACTGCGGTTACCTTGGTTACGGAAGCACTTACCATATGAGCACCAACAATTTGCTTACGTTCGACTTCTCGTAGCCCCAAGATGCTCTCACAACTACACAGAATACTGTACAGAAAAAGACTAAGGTTTGCAACGTTCTGAAGACGCTGCACAAATGCCGTTCGTGGTCAAATACAACAGCACAAACTGCAGGCTTGGGTAGCATCTGCATTTGTTTTCAAGCGTATATCTTTCGCAGGGTTTACATATTTTTGTCCAACGTCAGTATACAGTGTGTTTCACGAAGATATGCAAATATTTTAAAATGTTATTCTACAAGTAAAACTATCTGGTGGCCGGTTGTGAACCGCTAGAAACACAGCAGGTAAGTCTGCTCGGAATAGGGTTTTATCTGGTGACTTCAGTTTTATATTTTATGGAAAGAACGACCATGAGAGTAGTTTTCTGTTATTTTTATTGGTTGTGACAATGATTTTATCAGATGGTCTGCCTCATATGCCATGATGTCCATATGGTTTTATAAATGTTAATCCACGTTTCAGGTATGTGGTTCTGTAATAATTGTAATGTATACAGGGTGTTACAAAAAGGTACGGCCAAATTTTCAGGAAACATTCCTCACACACAAAGAAAGAAAATATGTTATGTGGACATGTGTCCGGAAACGCTTACTTTCCATGTTAGAGCTCATTTTGTTACTTCTCTTCAAATCACATTAATCATCGAATGGAAACACACAGCAACAGAACGTACCAGCGTGACTTCAAACACTTTGTTACAGGAAATGTTCAAAATGTCCTCCGTTAGCGAGGATACATGCATCCACCCTCCGTCGCATGGAATCCCTGATGCGCTGATGCAGCACTGGAGAATGGCGTATTGTATCACAGCCGTCCACAATACGAGCACGAAGAGTCTCTACATTTGGTACCGGGGTTGCGTAGACAAGAGCTTTCAAATGCCCCCATAAGTGAAAATCAAGAGGGTTGAGGTCAGGAGAGTGTGGAGGCCATGGAATTGGTCTGCCTCTACCAATCCATCGGTCACCGAATCTGTTGTTGAGAAGCGTACAAACCCTACGACTGAAATGTGCAGGAGCTCCATCGTGCATGAACAACATGTTGTGTCGTACTTGTAAAGGCACATGTTCTAGCAGCACAGGTAGAGTATCCCGTATAAAATAATGATAACGTGCTCCATTGGGCGTAGGTGGGAGAACAAACTAAAATGAGTTCTAACAGGGAAATTAAGCGTTTCCGGACACATGTCCACATAACATCTTTTCTTTATTTGTGTGTGAGGAATGTTTCCTGAAAGTTTGGCCGTACCTTTTTGTAACACCCTGTATAGTTAACTCATGTAAGCCCTCCCTCAAACTTGTTATGTTATACATTCACAGATCTGACCTTCAGAGTGCTGAAACCGGTCATCTAATAAACGATTGAAGCGATCGTGGCTTTTCAATTATTTTAAAGAAAAAAAGTTCATACAAACATAGGTCCTCAAATGTTTAGTTACGGAGTTACGGATAGTAAAAGATTTTGCGTGAAATTTAACAAAATGGTTCAAATGGCTCTGAGCACTATGGGACTTAACTTCTAACGTCATCAGTCGCCTAGAGCTTAGAACTACTTAAACCTAACTAACCTAAGGACATCACCCACACCCATGCCTGAGGCAGGATTCGAACCTGCGACCGTAGCAGCAGCGCGGTCCCGGACTGAAGCGCCTAGAACCGTCCGGCCACGGCGGCCGGCTGCGTGGGTAGGATCTGCATTTATTTTCAAGCATATATTTTTCGCGGTGTTCACACAGTTTTGTCCAACGTTAGTATATAACTCTGCAAACTACTGTGAAATAGCAAGGCAGATGGTGCTTTCCGTAGTAGCATGTGTTAGAGCGTCTTCGTATTCCATTACAGTATGGGGTGCAACACGAATTACAGCTTAAATGCCCCCGTGCACAAGGTAATTAATCTAAACTTGCCCACGTGGTCCAATTGCGTAGGAAGCAGTAATAAATATACTCCTAGATTAGTTTCTTACTACTGTTTCTACTTTGTAAACATTCAAATGATCGTTAGCATTTATATTCAGGGGTTTGGGAGTTCAAATGGTTCAAATGGCTCTGAGCACTATGGGACTCAACTGCTGTGGTCATAAGTCCCCTAGAACTTAGAACTACTTAAACCTAACTAACCTAAGGACATCACACACATCCATGCCCGAGGCAGGATTCGAACCTGCGACCGTAGCAGTCGCACGGTTCCGGACTGCGCGCCTAGAACCGCGAGACCACCGCGGCCGGCGGAGTTCAAGTTTGCCATCATTTTCAAATGGCTCTGAGCACTATGGGACTTAACATCTGAGTTCGTCAGTCCCCTAGAGCTTAGAATATTTAAACCTGACTAACCTAAGGACATCACCACATCCATGCCCGAGGCAGGATTCGAATCTGCGACCGTAGAGGTCGCGCGGTTCTTTTTCACAATCAGTACCCAAACTTATTTCGTATGAACTGTGATACATTTTGCCTGAATAAAATACGTACTCACAATAGTCACATAGGTTATGCTTGCCTTTCTTTCTCACAAACTAGAATTCTTTATTCTAGCGAAAAAAGTTAAGAAGTTAACCTCATAAATGAGACAGAAGATAGAACAAAAACCTGCAAGAGTTATGAGCTAAATGAAAAGCCTACCTCAGTAGTCGCTCCCTTGAAAATTATTAGAATTGGTTTCCGAGGATTTATATTACTATCACCGTTGCAGATTCTTCCAGAAGCAGCATTCGTTATAATCAGTGCATCAGAACGGAAGTAATTTTATTGTTTCGCCTTGCCCTTGTTTCCACGGTCTTTACAATAATTTGAAGAGTCGTACTGAGGGAGTCGAGACAAGTACACACACACACAGTCAACGTTCGTTTAGAAAACATCATTCTTGGGAAACACAACTAGCTCTTTATTCACATGAAGTGCTGAGTGCTATTGACAAGGGATTTCAGATCGATTCCGTATTCCTGGATTTCCGGAAGGCTTTTGACACTGTACCACACAAGCGGCTTGTAGTGAAATTACGTGCTTATGGAATATAGTCTCAGTTATGTGACTGGATTGTGATTTTCTGTCAGAGAGGTCAGAGTTCGTAGTAATTGACGGAAAGTCATCGAGTAAAACTGAAGTGATTTCTGGCGTTCCCCACGGTAGTGTTATAGACCCTTTGCTGTTCCTTATCTCTATAAACGATTTGGGCGGCAATCTGAACAGCCGTCTTTGGTTGTTTACAGATGACGCTGTCGTTCATCAACTAATAATGTCATCAGAACAGTGTGCGATTTGCAGGGGGGGGATGGGGGGGATTTCCCCCCCTCTGCATCAGACCATCCCCTCCTCTGGCTTTAGTTTATGCATCCCAACCTGGGATGTTTATTTCCCATGCACTGGAGTAAAACTCATATAATTTAAATTTGAAGAGCCGAACACTGAAAGTTTCTAATACAGTCTTACTATTAATACTATTAATATGTTTGCTTATTAATTTTGAAAAAGTGATATGTAGTAGTTAAGAATTTCAAAACATTTAGAACTAAAGCACCATTCTCATGTTGTCATTGTTGCTTTCGTCTAAGGTGCGTCATCCGTTTACTTGCGAGCTTGCGAGGAAAGACCGGCCCGGTACCTGTGCGTACGTTTACCGTTAGGCTACCTTTTGGCAACGGTATGGCGCGGACTAACGCGCCTGGGACGAAAGCACTTCCTAGGATACTATTTCGTGGACCTTCTTTAAATACTCTTCTCTTCCACCATCGTTTTCTTTTCCTTTGGTTTTCATTTCCGTTGTTAGCTGCATGTGCAAGTACCAAGTAGGCCGCCGCTGCGAGACTTCATCATCATTTATACTGCAAGACCGACGCACGTGTGGCACAAATTCTGTTGCTTTGGTATAAATTAACCTGCCGCATGCAACATACGCCGCAAGATGTTGCCTTTTGTAGCATGCTACAAGGCGACGCACGCCACATTTCCGTAGCATGCCACAATGTTGCAAGACGTCGCCCCAGCGTAAACGAGGCTTTAGAGCCAGGTCTGTATTGTATGGTGGATGTGATGTGTTGCGTACGAAACTAAAACCTGCAATCAGATCCAAACGTCGTGGAAAACTGTGAAGAGGTGTCATCTTGCAGCAAGATAACGCTCGGCCACATTCTGCCAAACGGACAGCCGACGCAAAAAGAAGTTGAGATTCGAGGTGCTGGAACATCCACCATACAGTACAGACCTGGCTCCAAGTGATTTTCACATGTTTGGACCCTTAACGGAAGATTTGAAAGTGATGAAGACGTCATTGCTGCGGTGCAAAACTGGTTACAGATGCAACCGAAAAACGAATTTTCTGAAGAAATAAAAAAAATCGTAAAACTTCGGGAAAACTACATTAAGTCCAGGGAGGTCACGTAGAAAAATAACGCATGTTTCAGTTTTCTATCATGTTGCTGTTGTTGTTGTCTTCAGTCCTGGGACTGGTTTGATGCAGCTCTCCATGCTACTCTATCCTGTGCAAGCTCCTTCATCTCCCAGTACCTACTGCAACCTACATCCTTCTGAATCTGCTTAGTGTATTCATCTCTTGGTCTCCCTCTACGATTTTTACCCTCCACGGTGCCCTTCAATGCTAAATTTGTGATCCCTTGATGCCTCAAAACATGTCCTACCAACCGATCCCTCCTTCTAGTCAAGTTGTGCCACAAACTTCTCTTCTCCCCAATTCTATTCAATACCTCCTCATTAGTTACGTGATCTACCCATCTCATATTCAGCATTCTTCTGTAGCACCACATTTCGAAAGCTTCTATTCTCTTCTTGTCCAAACTAGTTATCGTCCATGTTTCACTTCCATACATGGCTACACTCCATACAAATACTTTCAGAAACGACTTCCTGACGCTTAAATCTATTCTCGATGTTAACAAATTTCTCTTCTTCAGAAACGCTTTCCTTTCCATTGGTAGTCTACATTTTATATCCTCTCTAATTCGACCATCATCAGTTATTTTGCTCCCTAAATAGCAAAACTCCTTTACTACTTTAAGTGTCTCATTTCCTAATCTAATTCCCTCAGCATCACCTGATTTAATTTGACTACATTCCATTATCCTCGTTTTGCTTTTGTTGATGTTCATCTTATATCCTCCTTTCAAGACACTGTCCATTCCGTTCAACTGCTCTTCCAAGTCCTTTGCTGTCTCTGACAGAATTACAATGTCATCGGCGAACCTCAAAGTTTTTACTTCTTCTCCATGAATTTTAATACCTACTCCGAATTTTTCTTTTGTTTCCTTTACTGCTTCCTCAATATACAGATTGAATAACAACCCTGTCTCACTCCTTTCCCAACCACTGCTTCCCTTTCATGCCCCTCGACTCTTATAACTGCCATCTGGTTTCTGTACAAATTGTAAATAGCCTTTCGCTCCCTGTGTTTTACCCCTGCCACCTTCAGAATTTGAAAGAGAGTATTCCAGTTAACATTTGAAAGGTGGCTACACTGAGCCACAGCGCCAGAGATCGCTAGAGAGCATTGTTCCGCCGCCTCCACGGGCTGTCATTATTGAGATCTGCTAGAGGTCACTGCTTGGGGAGAGCTCGTAGTAGTCAGTTGGTGTTCAGATGTGCTAGTAGGGAGTGCTTGCTGAGATGTGATACTGAAAGGTTCTTGTTCAGATGTGGTAATAGCGAGGCGGTGTGGAGATATATTGTAATTATGAGAGTGATTTTGGTCAATATATGAAGGTAACGAAACTTGATTTATTTTTCATTATTTCCATGTTTTAAATAATGCGTCATTACAGGTTCAGTCAACAAAGCATCTGGCTTGTGTTCTTGGATTAGAGTGTAATTGTGGTTCTCTTGAGTAATTATGGTATTTGTATTTTCTTTAATTAATTCAGTATAATGTTATTTAAAAATTGTTGTGTTGTTGAAGAAGAACCGTGCCAGATGCGTACGTTGAGTCACACTCCCACACACAGAACAGTTACTCTTGTGCTTGTTGTTGCGTTGGTTTTATAGTTGCTGGGGGCTTAATTAATTAACTGTGTTAATGAAAATTTCCATTTCATTCTTTGTTATTGTTCTAAGCAGTCAGATTGCGTAACAATAACAGTCAGGGCCAACCGTTACGAGACTTCGTAATCGGACAGACAGCTACTAAAAAAAAAAAAAAAATTAAAATTATTTGCATTAATATTTTTATTAAGCCCCCATGCACGTGGCGTCCACTGCTTCGGATCGTCCCTTGGAATTCTTCTGATTGTAGAAATAGTAGACAGTAGGATTGTTGTAGTAATTTGTAGTTAGTAATTGTAGTCTATATTGCATGTGTAGATTTGGTAATTAGCATTCTTCTAATGGTATTTTTCAAAATTTAATTTTTATTGCCTTGTATACGCGTTTGACAATTTAATGCAATTATTTCAATTGTTCGTTAATCGTGTTTGAGGGAAGCATTTCGTGTGAAGGGTATTGTTGGAGATAAAGAGTCATTGTGTGTAATTTTCATATAGTGACGAGTTTTGTATATTTTGTAAATGATTACGCGATCAATGAAAAAGGCAAAAATGATGAATAGTGAGAATGACGAAATTGTTGACATGGCGAACTCGCCAACACAGGAGAACAGTATGTTGAATAATGAAGTGGAAATCAATTTAATAAGTCGGGAAAGTAGTCCGGAACCATTTCAAAATTTTTCTCAATCAGAAAATTCACAGAATACGAGATTAACGATAGAAAATTCTGGAATAGCATCAAACACAGATAGCTTTACAGCTATGACGAATGAAACTGGTTTTGCGGGAAATGTTAGGGGCGAAAGGAATTGCGAACAAGCTAATATGGAGCAGTTGATGGGTGCAATATTAAATTTGGGATCACAAATAGGAACAATTAAAACACAGATGGGAACAATGGAAACACGGTTAGACTCACTGGGATCACAGTTACGATCTGAATTAAAAACAGATAGGGGAACAATGGAAACACGGTTAGACTCACTGGGATCACAGTTGGGATCACAAATAGGCACAATTAAAACAGAGATGGAAACAATGGAAACACGGTTAGATTCACGAATAGGGACATGTTTCAAAAATATGAAAGATGAATTAAAGAAAGAAATCAGAGAAGAAGTACAACCGATTTTGAATGCTCACAATAATAGATTAATTGCAGTAGAGATTAGACA
Source organism: Schistocerca nitens (assembly GCF_023898315.1). Lineage (NCBI taxonomy): Eukaryota > Metazoa > Arthropoda > Insecta > Orthoptera > Acrididae > Schistocerca > Schistocerca nitens. The sequence continues at coordinate 179,275,950 of NC_064622.1, read as the reverse complement.
AAGGGAACAGGATAGAGAACAGGAGGAGAGAGATCGCGTGATAGTACAGAAATTTTCAGAGTTAAATTTACAACGTGCACACGATAAGGAAGAAATATTTGAGAGAATCGAGGAATCCGTACCAAATGACAGAATAAATAAACTAACACAACAATATGAACAGTTAACTACCAAATGTGTTAATACTGAAACCCAAGTCGCGACACTTACGGAAGACGTAAATAGACAGAAAGAACAAATAGGTGATTTATCGGAAAGAGTTGAGGAGATTTCAGATAAATTGACAAGTCTTAGTTTAAATGGGGATAGAGATTCAGATGATACAGCTCCATTACCATTTGCAGAAACCGAAGAGTACCAGAACATAAATAAGCATGTTGAAAATCAGGGAAAATTTAATGAACGCGTTAAAAGGGAAGTTGAGGCATTACGAAAGCAAGTCAAACAAATTGAAGGCGAAATCGTAGGAAAAGACAGCAGAAGAAATTTAGAATCACAGATAGCAGAGGGGTTTGAAGAAAGTAATTTATTTCATTTACGGGACACAACAAGAGAGCGCCAGGCGCGCGAACTTGACAATAATCGACATTCAAACTGGGACAGACGCGGTAGGTCTTTGTCGCCACGAGGCGAAAACTTTGACTATAAACACTTTTTGACTGTTCGGAAATTTAAGATCTTCCGCAATTCTAAAAATGACATACATCCATGTGCATGGTTAGATCAATTTATGTATGCACTCCCACCAAATTGGCCACTAAGTCACAAACTGGAATTTATGTGTGGATATTTAGAAAACGAACCGGCGACGCGGATGCGTGCACTCATTAGAGATTGTAATAATCTGAATGATTTTTATCATGCATTTCTATCGGCATATTGGTCCGAAAACACGCAAGACAGAGTCAAACACAGTCTTATTATGCAGCGTAATTTCAAACAGTCTGAATTCCGCACGCCAGCAGAATATTTTGAAGACATGATTCGAAAGAATCAGTTCCTTTCCAACCCTTACAGTCCGACTGAATTAATTCGCATTTGTTTAACTAAGCTGCCACAATCCATAAGATTGGTTGGTTGGTTGTTTTGGGGAAGGAGACCAGACAGCGAGGTCATCGGTCTCATCGGATTAGGGAAGGACGGGGAAGGAAGTCGGCCGTGCCCTTTGAAAGGAACCATCCCGGCATTTGCCTGGAGCGATTTAGGGAAATCACGGAAAACCTAAATCAGGGTGGCCGGACGCGGGATTGAACCGTCGTCCTCCCGAATGCGAGTCCAGTGTCTAACCACTGCGCCACCTCGCTCGGTAATCCATAAGACAAATTGCTTTAGCCGGAAGATGTAAAGACGACATTGAGACTTTTAAGACTTTGCTACAAGAACTTGAGTATGACAACGACGACGGGACTTCTTGTAATTTTTTCAGTAGCAGTAATTACAATACATTTTCAGAGAAAAGGGATAGTGATCGGAACGGACGTTATTTGGGTAACTTTGAGAATGACAGACGTAACAGACAGGACAATAGATACCAGCCTTATGACAATAACAGACGTTCTAACAGAAATTACACAGACAATTATAATAACGGTAATTCCTACCGGAATGATCAACCATACGGAAACAGTAATCGGTATCATCAAGATAGAAATTATTCATACAGTAACAGAAATTCTTACTACAGAAATAACCAGGGTAGTAGATACAACAATAATTTCAGAAGTGACAGTCGAAATTACACAAGAAGTAGTTATGCAGACAGACAGGAAAACAGAAATTTTAATAACAGACACAACCAAGAATTTGCATCTAACAGACAGGAAGGACCTAATTGGCATCCTCCACGTGACAGAACTTCAGAGAGACAAGTGCAATTAGTAGAAATTGATCCGCGAAATGACGCGAATAATCAAAGACGTGACGCAAACAATCGACAATGACTAGCAGCTTCGGCTTCTGGCAGCAATATAGACGGTTCAGAAAGTAATGACACTTCGACTTTACACTACGTACGACTGGAAGACATGAGAGACATTTTGTTAGACGAAAAGGAAACTAATGTAGACGCATTTTTACATCCTGTTATTGAAGTATGTGTGGGTAAGAATAAGTTCACTGCAGTTTTAGATTCTGGGAGCCCATTGAACGTCATTAGTGAATCAGTTTTTCGTATATGTGAAAGAACTATTGCCTGTCCCGTGTTACCTATTTCTAAAACTACAATTCGAGGAGCGATTTCTGGAAAAGGTGTGGAAGTTAAACAACAGACCAACCTAAATTTCATTTGTCAAGGATACGAATTTTCTGCTAATTTTATTATTGTTCCATTACTCAGTACACAGATTATTTTAGGTATGGAGTTTCTTAACGCACATAAGGCAATTTTGAACTTTAAAGAAGGAAGTGTGAATTTGACTGTTGCCGGAATGCTGAAATGTTTGAAATTTTTCGAGTGTTTAGCAAGATCTGAATCAGATACAAAATGTTTAAGGTTTCTTACTTCTGATGCTTTTGTTGAGCATTATGACGACAGTGTGTTTATTCATGACAATGACAATAGATACAGGGACGCGATGGAGGATATAATTAGTAGCGAAGAATTAATTAATGAAAAGGTTGAAAAAGCTGAAGTGCCAGATGACGTTGCAAAAGAAGAGCTGCGCCATATTTTGACTTCACATGCTACAGTGTTTAGTCATCACACAGGAACTATACAAGGCTTACAATATTTATTTAAGGTAAAAGAACACATACCATTTCGCGGAAAAACGTACGCTATTCCTTTGGCTTACAGAGACAAGGTTAAGAATGAACTTCAATACATGTTAGATCAGGGCATTGTTGAGCCAGCAGTCAGTCCTTATACCAGCCCATTACACGTTGTTCTTAAAAAGGATGGGTCAATTCGTTTGGTTCTGGATTCCAGACAGATAAATAATATTATTATTCCTGAAACTGACCGTCCACAAAATTTAGATGAACTTCTTCAACATTTCCATGGAATTAAAGTTTTATCCACGATTGATATGCGCGCAAGTTTTTGGCAAATAGAACTCCACCCTGATTGTAGAAAATATACTGCTTTTTTAGCCTTTGGTAACTGTTACCAGTTTCGGAAATTACCGTTTGGACTTACTGTATCTTCAGCAGCATTCATTCGTAGCTTAAATGAAATTTTACCTGTTTATCTTCGTGACAATATTACTTCTTATGTTGACGACATTCTTATTGCTAAACGTTCTTGGAGTGAGCATAACAAAATTTTGGATTCATTATTACGTATTTTTGCACGAGTTGGCATGACAGTGAACTTGGAAAAATCTGAATTTGGTCGTTCTCAGGTGAAATTTCTCGGTCACATTATTTCTACAGAAGGTATTCTCCCTGATCCAGAGAAACTAGACGCTATTCATAATTATGCTGTTCCTACCACAAAACGTGATGTTCGTAGTTTCCTTGGTGTCTGTAATTTTCTTAGACGCTTTGTTAGATTGGACAATTTGGCCACACCTCGTTTATGTGAATTATCTGGAAAAAATTCTAATTGGTGTTGGGATGAGGAAGCTCAGTCAGAATTTGAACAACTTCGTGATGCTTTAGTTGCTGCTCCACTTCTTTCACATCCGGATTTATCTAAAGATTTTTGTTTGGCGACGGACTCATCATACAAAGGCCTAGGTGCACATTTATTTCAAGAGATAGAAGAAAACGGCGTTGTAGTACAGAAAACTGTTGCCTTTGGAAGCCGTGTTCTCTCTAAATCAGAGAAGAATTATTCGATTACGGAACTTGAAGCTTTGGCTGTTGTATGGGCCTTCACAAAATTTCGCACATTTTTGTTTGGCAGACATACTAAGGTTTACACCGATCATCGAGCTCTGGAATTTCTTATGTCGACAAAATTAACTCATGGCAGATTGTCACGATGGGCGTTGTACCTACAGGAATTTGATTTTAGTATTGTTTACATACAGGGATCTTCAAATATTGTTGCTGATGCTTTATCACGTGCACCTATGGGTTTGAAACAAAGTGCCGAAGAGGACGGCAAAGAAAACCATTATTGTTTGATGTACATTCAAGGTGTTGCGTTTGAGAACTTTATTTCGTCTTCGCTCCAGGACATCGCTAAGGAGCAAAATAAGGATCCAATCTGGAAGGACATTAAGGAGAAGTGGAGGAGAAAGGAAAGCGTAGCGATCAGACAGTATTATTTAGTTCGCAATGATATTCTTTTCAAACGAAAATCGGTCGACAACTCTGTTTGGTTAGTTTGTATTCCTGATGAGTGGGTCAATAAATTGATTTGGTACACACATTTCAGTTATGCGCACTTTGGTCCCAGAAAATGCTTTCATAAATTACGAGAAAATTGCTACTTCGGTAATATGGAAAAACGTATTCGATCTGTTCTTGCCAAATGCAAATTATGTCAAAAGGCTAAGCCGCCAACAGTTTCTCACAGAGCACCGTTGTTTCCTATCATTCCAGCGAAATTAAAGGACATGGCTGCAGTCGATTTGTTCGGTCCAGTGGTTCGTTCTACTAATGGTTTTGCGTATATTTTCGTAGCAGTGGAATTAACATCAAAATACGTGTGTTTTACACCTTTACGCAAAGCAACAGCTCGTTCAGTATCTAATGCTTTCATCAAACATTTTCTTAAGGAAGTTGGTCATGTTGATAAGGTTATATCAGATAATGGATCACAGTTTCGCTCTAAAATTTGGCTTCGTACTCTACAGCGTCGTAAAATTAAACCAATTTTCATTTCACTTTTTCACCCTCAATCTAATGCTTCAGAGAGATGGATGAAGGAAATCAATAAATTGTGCCGTCTTTATTGTCATCAGAATCACAGAACTTGGGATCAGTATCTTCATATTTTTCAAAACATTCTGAATGAACTTCCTAATGACTCAACTTCTTTACCGCCTCTATTGATATTAAAAAATAAAGTACCAACAAATCGCATTTCTGAAATCGTTCCTTTTCCGCCTTCACGGAAACTGCGGCATTCTGAAGTTGTGAACTTGGCTCTACGAAATATTGCGTCTGCGGCTGCAAGAAGAGAGAAATCAGCTAAACGTCCTGGTCGTTTAAAAATTTTGTCAGTTGGTCAAAAGGTGTTAATTAAATCTCATCGTTTGTCTCATAAAGGAAAAGGCTTGTGTCGCAAATTTTTTCTGCTTTATAACGGTCCATACAGAATTCGCAAAATTATTCATGATAACACTGTTGAAGTAGAAACTCTTAAATCTCGGCGCTCTAAGGGAATACATCACATATCGAATGTTAAAATTTTTGTGGAATGACATACTTGTGAGAAACCAACAGTTTACGTAAACATGGAGAGAGTACAAGGATACCGCGCTGTGTTTGGCGGCGGCACATACTCAAAGCAACAGTCAGTCTGCGCGCCGCACAAGGCAGTCGTTGACCGCAAACAATTACCTTCCTACGTCACGCGCCTACAGCTGATCGAGCGCTCAGTGCGAATGCACTGACAGACGTAAACAAATACACAGTCTAATTTCTCCGACTAAATTCTGTATAAAGCTATAAGGACTTCATAAATTATGTTATTAACGTTCAGTATTTTTCAGGATACGGTTGTATAAAGTATTTAAGACCTTCAGGTAAATTCTGTGCGTGTCCGACGTTAAGACGACTTGCTTTGGAGAAAATTTTCAGGAAGAAGGTCATTTCGAAGATGAAACTAATAAGCTAAAAAGGGTAACTATTAATTGAGTTTATTTTTCAGGTAACATATTTCCACTTAGGTACGTATTTTAGACGTAATTTGCTGCTCGCGATTACGTGATTCATTCTTTGTGCTAAATTTCATGTTCTATGAATTTACTTGTGAAGCGACGTGCTTGCGTACATTTGCTGATTTTTGTCAATGTTTTATTAATGAACACTGTTATTACTTGCGTATATTATGCATCGCTTGGCTGCTATGCTTTTTCTCTGATGTCATATTTTTTTATTATGTGCCTGCTGTGCTTATTTATTTAAATTATAATTGTCACCCTATTAGTTGTGCTGTTATGTATGTAGGTTATACTTTGTGATTTATCTGCTTGCGCCTTCATGTTTACTTATTAAGATTACATACGAACATTTATTTGCTTATGCTGATATGATGCTAATGACCTGTTTATTATGATAGATAACATATTTGCTGCCTTGCTTATGGATTGCATATTTACACATTTCTGTTTTGTTGTCATAACTACTCTTCAATTTAGTATATAGAAATGCTGATATACTGTGTACGTACATAGAGTTTAGGTCACACTATTGTATTAATTATAGATTGTTCGCTTGGCAGAGCCTCGTTGTAAGAATTGTGCTGCATCCACTTGTTGACATTCTGTTCTCTACTGGTATATTTACTCGCTATTGCATGTTTTGCTTACGCTCAGTGCCTTATATTTTTAAGATAAGAAAATGAACTGCTATAATTCGACGAACGACATTAGTAAAAGAACGTCATAGAAGTCACATGAGCTGAGGTTTTATGGAAGCTGTATAAATTTATGCTAATAGGAAGGAAGCTAACGACATGACACACCAACATTAGGTTTAGACCATTGACAGTTATTACACTGCATTCTTCGTGAGCAATTGAAATAGGAAGTGACACTTGACACAAAAAATACTCCACATGTTTGCTTCTGCTATGATTCTTGAAGTGGTGTACACACTGTGAAATATTATGATCATTCACACTCCGTAATCGTACTTAATTACTGAGAGTTATTCGAACTAAAGTCTGTTAGAGGTCATGTATGCATTTCTTTTATTTAATGATGGACAAGGAACTAAAATGTATCTTATAATTTATAATGAGTAGAAAATTTGGGTCAGATGGTTTACACAGAGGTTGTGTGTGGACACTGTGTCTTCGGATTGTATGGGATGATGAGGTTTGCATTAGGTTTTTATCTGTACTTGTTCGAGGAGACTGACTAGAGGAAAGTGTTGCTATGGAAGCGAAATGATATTGGTGCTGAGGTTTATATGTATCGACGTATTATTGAGGTATTGAGATTAGGTGAAGTAGATGATTATTGGAGTTTTCGTGGACAAAAGGTAAGGTAAATGATATTGATGATCGACGTATTGAAAAGGTATTAGTGAAGTATTGAGATGTTGTGATGCTAATGATTATTGGAGTTTTGGTGGATAAGAGGTAAAGTAAATGAGGAGCATATTGTTTTTGTTGGTTTATATGGAACAAGGAGGATGAAGATGGCAGACTAGAACACTAAAGTAGAAAGAAGATTGCCTACACACACACTTTGTTAAATCAATAAGCAGTATACACTTTTTTTTTTAAGAGAGGAAGTATTTGCATATCTTGGCTCACTGACAGTTGTTCAGCAACAGTACAATTTGATCTGGCTTGGCAAACATTGGTCTTGACATGATGACTATGACGTTGACTAACTATTATTGACTGTTATACATTGCTGCCACTACTATTTGATACACATGATGAACATAAAATTTTGACAGAATTACATTTACACAGTTAACACTATTCAATTACACAGTAGCACTAATGTGGATGAAAGATGAGTGAGTGTGTTTTGTGTGTTTTCCTTTTATAATCCCAGAGAAGTGATCCCAACCTATCTCCTAAATATTATTTCACTTGTTTGTTGTGGCTTGCACTGACACCCATAAATATTATAGGTTAACTGTTATTGTGTACTGTAATAGTTAATGTGACAATTACCTGATATCATTTGTGTGTTTATTATGATTTGTATGTTTAGTGTAAGAGCATTGATAATAATTTGTTAAAGAAATTGTATGTGCATTCAAACTATTGTTCATGACTGAACTGTCTCAGTAGTTATGGTGAATAGTATGGACTGTTACTTGCACTTTTTCTACATGATTGGTGCCACAAGGACATGTTTAATTTCTGCTGATGAACTGTGTGATCAGTGATTGTAAAAAATTATGGACTGTTACTTGTACCTTTTCTACAATATTGGTGCCACTAGGACATGTTTAATTTCTGCTTATAAACTCTGATGAACAGTGTGATCAGTGCTAGTGAATTTTATGGTACTGCTTCTACTGAGAAATGTGACTTGTTGCTGTGTGCACCTGATCAACATTGCTGGTGCCACTAATGGACTGCTTCTACTGAAATGGTGTTACTTGTTGCTGTCTGCACCTGCTCAAGATTGCTGGGTGCCACTGATGGATTGCTTCCACTGAAATGAAGTCACCTGTTGCTGTGTGCACCTGATCAACATTGCTGGTGCCACTAATGGACTGCTTCTACTGAAATGGTGTTACTTGTTGGTGTCTGCACCTACTCAACATTGCTGGGTGCCACTGATGGATTGCTTCTACTGAAATGAAGTCACCTGTTGCTGTGTGCACCTGATCAACATTTCTGGTGCCACTAGTGGACTGCTTCTACTGAAATGGTGTTACTTGTTGGTGTCTGCACCTGCTCAACATTGCTGGGTGCCACTGATGGACTGCTTCTACTGAAATGAAGTCACCTGTCGCTGTGTGCACCTGATCAACATTGCTGGTGCCACTAATGGACTGCTTCTACTGAAATGGTGTTACTTGTTGGTGTCTGCACCTATTCAACAGTACTGGGTGCCACTGATGGACTGTTTCTATTGAAAAAATGTTACTTGTGGTATTTGCACCTGTTGACCATTGCTGGGTGCTACTGCTGGAACTGTCAACTGCTTATTCTTGGGCTATGGAAAGCGTTTATGTGAATATTTGTATAAACTGATTTATTGTGTATTACTGTTTGTGGAAAGTTATGAGACTCTTACCTGCACATATTCGTCATTGCTGACGCTATTGATTGAACTGTTTAACCACATAATACTTGTATAAACTGTTATGTAAAGTCACATGTATGAAAGAATTTGTATTGCTTACTGTATTCTATATAATAGGTTATTGAAAGGTCAGTGCAAAGCCAAAATTTTATCTAGTTATATGATATTTACGTATTAATATTATCTTTTATTTTTGTCTGTATTTTTTTGACGAATTTGGTGGTATTTTCACCACCAATGCTGGCAAAAATACCATCAAATTCTAGCCGTGGAGGAAGGGCATATGAAAGGTGGCTACACTGAGCCACAGCGCCAGAGATCGCTAGAGAGCATTGTTCCGCCGCCTCCACGGGCTGTCATTATTGAGATCTGCTAGAGGTCACTGCTTGGGGAGAGCTCGTAGTAGTCAGTTGGTGTTCAGATGTGCTAGTAGGGAGTGCTTGCTGAGATGTGATACTGAAAGGTTCTTGTTCAGATGTGGTAATAGCGAGGCGGTGTGGAGATATATTGTAATTATGAGAGTGATTTTGGTCAATATATGAAGGTAACGAAACTTGATTTATTTTTCATTATTTCCATGTTTTAAATAATGCGTCATTACAGGTTCAGTCAACAAAGCATCTGGCTTGTGTTCTTGGATTAGAGTGTAATTGTGGTTCTCTTGAGTAATTATGGTATTTGTATTTTCTTTAATTAATTCAGTATAATGTTATTTAAAAATTGTTGTGTTGTTGAAGAAGAACCGTGCCAGATGCGTACGTTGAGTCACACTCCCACACACAGAACAGTTACTCTTGTGCTTGTTGTTGCGTTGGTTTTATAGTTGCTGGGGGCTTAATTAATTAACTGTGTTAATGAAAATTTCCATTTCATTCTTTGTTATTGTTCTAAGCAGTCAGATTGCGTAACAATAACAGTCAGGGCCAACCGTTACGAGACTTCGTAATCGGACAGACAGCTACTAAGCAAAAAAAAAAAAATTATTAAAATTATTTGCATTAATATTTTTATTAAGCCCCCATGCACATTGTCAAAAGCTTTCTCTAAGTCTACAAATGCTAGAAACGTAGGTTTGCCTTTTCTTAATCTTTCTTCTAAGATAAGTCGTTAGTATTGCCTCACGTGTTCCAACATTTCTACGGAATCCAAACTGATCTTCCCCGAGGTCCGCTTCTACCAGTTTTTCCATTCGTCTGTAAAGAATTCGCGTTAGTATTTTGCAGCTGTGACTTATTAAACTGATAGTTCGGTAATTTTCACATCTGTCAACACCTGCTTTCTTTGGGATTGGAATTATTATATTCTTCTTGAAGTCTGAGGGAATTTCGCCTGTCTCATACATCTTGTTCACCAGATGGTAGAGCTTTGTCAGGACTGGCTCTCAAAAGGCTATCACTAGTTCTAATGGAATGTTGTCTGTTCCCGGGGCCTTGTTTCGAGTCAGGTCTTTCAGTGCCCTGTCAAACTCTTCACGCAGTATCTTATCTCCCATTTCACCTTCATCTACATCCACTTCCATTTCCATAATATTGTCCTCAAGTACATCGCCCTTGTATAAACCCTCTATATACTCCTTCCACCTTTCTGCCTTCCCTTCTTTGCTTAGAACTGGGTTGCCATCTGAGCTCTTGATATTCATACAAGTGGTTCTCTTCTCTCCAAAGGTCTCTTTAATTTTCCTGTAGGCAGTATCTATCTTACCCCTAGTGAGACAAGCCTCTACATCCTTACATTTGTCCTCTAGCCCTCCCTGCTTAGCCATTTTGCACTTCCTTTCGATATCATTTTTGAGACGTTTGTATTCCTTTTTGCCTGCCTCATTTACTGCATTTTTATATTTTCTCCTTTCATCAATTAAATTCAATATTTCTTCTGTTACCCAAGGATTTCTATTAGCCCTCGTCTTTTTACCTACTTGATCGTCTGCTGCCTTCACTATTTCATCCCTCAGAGCTGCCCATTCTTCTTCTACTGTATTTCTTTCCCCCATTCCTGTCAATTGTTCCCTTATGCTCTCCCTGAAACTCTCTACAACCTCTGGTTCTTTCAGTTTATCCAGGTCCCATCTCCTTAAATTCCCACCTTTTTGCAGTTTCTTCAGTTTCAATCTGCAGTTCATAACCAATAGATTGTGGTCAGAATCCACATCTGCCCCTGGAAATGTCTTACAATTTAAAACCTGGTTCCTAAATCTCTCTTACCATTGTATAATCTATCTGATACCTTTTAGTATCTCCAGGATTCTTCCATGTATACAACCTTCTTTTATGATTCTTGAACCAAGTGTTAGCTATGATTAAGTTATGCTCTGTGCAAAATTCTACAAGGCGGCTTCCTCTTTCATTTCTTCCCCCCAATCCATATTCACCTACTATGTTTCCTTCTCTCCCTTTTCCTACTCTCGAATTCCAGTCACCCATAACTATTAAATTTTCGTCTCCCTTGACTACCTGAATCATTCTTTCCTCATCATACATTTCATCAATTTCTTCATCATCTGCAGAGGTAGTTGGCATATAAACTTGTACTACTGTAGTAGGCATGGGCTTCGTGTCTATCTTGGCCACAATAATGCATTCACTATGCTGTTTGTAGTAGCTTACCCACATTCCTATTCATTATTAAACCTACTCCTGCATCACCCCCATTTGATTTTGTATTTATAACCCTGTATTCACCTGACCAAAAGTCTTGTTCCTCCTGCCACCGAACTTCACTAATTCCCACTATATCTAACTTTAACCTATCCATTTCCCTTTTTAAATTTTCTAACCTACCTGCCCGATTAAGGGATCTGACATTCCACGCTCCGATCCATAGAACGCCAGTTTTCTTTCTCCTGATAACGACGTCCTCTTGAGTAGTCCCCGCCCGGAGATCCGAATGGGGGACTATTTTACCTCCGGAATATTTTACCCAAGAGGACGCCATCATCATTTAACCATACAGTAAAGCTGCTTGCCCTCGGGAAAAATTACGGCTGTAGTTTCCCCTTGCTTTCAGCCGTTCGCAGTACCAGAACAGCAAGGCCATTTTGGTTATTGTTACAAGGCCAGATCAGTCAATCATCCAGACTGTTGCCCCTGAAACTACTGAAAAGGCTGCTGCCCCTCTTCAGGAACCACATGTTTGTCTGGCCTCTCAACAGATACCCCTCCATTGTGGTTGCACCTACGGTACGGCCATCTGTATCGCTGAGGCTCGCAAGCCTCCCCACCAACGGCAAGGTCCATGGTTCATGGGGGGGTTTTCTATCATAAGAATAAGTATAGCTTTTCACAAATGTGCCTTTACTTTTTGAATTCCCGTCGTATACCTGTATGTAGATGATTTTGTAAATAAGCTTTACCTATAATGAACTTTTAAAGATATAACAAGGGATGGCTTTTCTGATAGTGCATACGCGTGCATAGTGAGTTTCGGCATTAACATCTATTTATAAATAACTGTTTAACCATGGGTAACGCCGCGGTCCAAGCTAGTAACATATGTAATTATACTAACCCCCTAAGACATCCCCCCCACTGGTAAAAGCACAAATCGCACACTGCATCAGAATGCCGGCCGTGGTGGCCGCGCGGTTCTAGGCACTTCAGTCCGGAGCCGCGTGACTGCTACGGTCGCAGGTTCGAATCCTGCCTCGGGCATGGATGTGTGTAACGTCCTTAGGTTAGTTAGGTTTAAGTAGTTCTAAGTTCTAGGGGACTGATGACCTCAGATGTTGAGTCCCATAGTGCTCAGAACCATTTGAACCATTTGTCATCAGAATATCAAAACAAATTGCGAAACGATTTAGAAAAAATATACGGTTACGCAATAAATCAGTCTAATGTAAAAGCCGTAAATTCAAATAAATACCTAGGTATTACAATTAGGAACAACTTAAATTGGAAGGAACACACAGAAAATGTTGTGGGGAAGGCAAACCAAAGACTGTGTTTTACTGGGAGGACACTTAGAAAATGTACTAAGGAGACTTCCTACACTACGCTTACCGTCCTCTTTTAGAATACTGCTGCGCGGTGTGGGATCCTTACCAGATAGGACTGACGGAGTGCATCTAAAAGAAGGGCAGCACGTTTTGTATTATCGCTAAATGTAGGAGGAAGTGTCACAGAAATGATACAGGATTTGTGCTGGACATCATTGAAAGAAAGGCGTTTTTCGTTGCGACAGAATCTTCTCACGAAATTCCAATCACCAACTTTCTCCTCCGAATACGAAAATATTTTGTTGACACCGACCTACATAGGGAGAAACAATCACCACGATAAAATAAGGGAAATCAGAGCTCATACGGAAAGATATAAGTGTTCGTTCTTTCCATGTAAAACATGTAACAATAAATACGGCAAGAAAAGCAATAATGAGAATCTCTTCTAATGCGATAGGCAATGATAGCATCGGTATAATCATGATTAAGAATGTTGCCGATATCTTAGTACCTTTCTTAACTGACATATTTAATTTTTCCCTCGTGAACGTAATATACCACACTGCATGGAAAAGAAGCATAATTCGACCCATCCCTAAGATCGAAAACCCGCAACTGCCTAGTGATTACCGACCAATTAGCATAATGCCTGCTGTTTCCAAAGCACTTGAATATATTGTTCATGATCAAATCACTGAACACCTGCATGAATTCAGCCTATGTGACAAATTTCAATCCGGTTTCCGTAAACATCACAGCACAAACACTGCTCTAATTAAAGTAACTGATGACCTGAAATATACCATCGACAACCGAAAGGCAACAATATTGACGCTACTGGACTTCAGCAAAGCTTTTGACACTGTTAACTTTGACATATTGCTCAGAAAAATGCAACAGCTTAATTTCTCAGATAGTGCAATGAGATGGTTTGAAAGCTACTTAAAAGACAGACAGCAACGTGTTGTGTGCGTAAATGAAAAATCTTCCTGGAAACATGTTCCTCGGGATTGCCACAAGGATCAGTCTTAGGACCACTTTTGTTTTCTTTATATGTCAACGATATTTCGTCGGTTCTGTCTTCCTGTAAATATCATTTCTATGCCGACGACCTCCAGCTCTACCTAAGCGTCAGACCTGAAGATGTAAACAGTGCAATCGCTCAGATGAATGATGATCTGTCTTCAGTAGTGACATGGGCGAAAAACCTGCGGCTTAAAGTAAATGCAAAAAAGACGCAAGTAATCTTAATAGCCCATCAGAAATTAATAAGTTCAGATTTCCGCGAACGGCTACCTACTATTCTGCTCGACGGTACTCCAATACCATATCAGAAGACAGTTAAGAACTTGGGTGTAACTTTGGATGAGCATCTCAACTGGACGGAGAATACAGTCGCAGTGTGCCGGAAGACGTCTGCTTGTCTCTATGACCTCAAAAAGTTTCGGAACATATTTCCACAGGACTTGAAACGCCAGCTCGTGCAAGCACTCGTTCTACCGAACCTCCACTATTGTGATGTAATTCAGCAAGGCATGAGTAGTGAAAACAAAAGACGGCTAGAACTAACCATGAATTCCTGTGTGCGTTACACCTGCAACATTCGCCGATATAATCATGTTGGTGCTACATACTCCGAGCTAGGGTGGCTGCAGCCGGATAAATTGCGTGACTACCACACTCTATGTCTACTTCACCGACTCCTCGTCGCGCAAGCACCCCAGTACCTTGCTTCAGAGATTAAAAACCTGTCATGCCATCATAATCGAAACACGAGATCACTCTTATTTGGTATCCTAACTGTGCCCACTCACAAAACAAAAACTTTTGCAAACTCCTTCTCAGTTGCCGCTGTCCGCCTCTGGAACAAACTGCCCCTTACCTTGCGCAAAATTCAATCTCCCGCTGCTTTTAAGAAGAAGCTGAAGCATTTCCTACTGTCATCCTCATAACGTTCTCCACAAAATTAATGTACAAGACCAATCCTCCCATCTGTCAACTAGCAAAGCTAGCGTCTCCTATCTTGCTCCTGAGATGCCTTCCTCATCACCTATCTCTATTAGCCACGCAATCTTCTTTTCCTTTACATTTCCTTAATTATGTTTCATCATGTCTCTCTATTCTTCTCCTCCCTTCACTATGAGTCGCCCTCATACTCCCTGCTGCTAGCACTCCTATCTCAAATCTGTCTCTTCAATAATGTCTAATTATAACAGTACTTATGATCTACGAATATAAACTCTATATGTATGTATTTTTCCAGGTGTGCCTTTGTAATCGTTTATTTCACTTTTTGTACTACATCTACATCTACATGATTACTCTGCAATTCACATTTAAGTGCTTGGCAGAGGGTTCATCGAACCACAATCATACTATCTCCCTACCATTCCACTCCCGAACAGCGCGCGGGAGAAACGAACACCTAAACCTTTCTGTTCGAGCTCTGATTTCTCTTATTTTATTTTGATGATCATTCCTACCTATGTAGGTCGGGCTCAACAATATATTTTCGCATTCTGAAGAGATTGTTGGTGACTGAAATTTCGTAAATAGATCTCGCCGCGACGAAAAACGTCTTTGCTTTAATGACTTCCATCCCAATTCGCGTATCATATCTGCCACACTCTCTCCCCTATTACGTGATAATACAAAACGAGCTGCCCTTTTTTGCACCCTTTCGATGTCCTCCGTCAATCCCATCTGGTAAGGATCCCACACCGCGCAACAATATTCTAACACAGGACGAACGAGTGTAGTGCAAACCGTCTCTTTAGTGGACTTGTTGCATCTTCTAAGTGTCCTGCCAATGAAACGCAACCTTTGGCTCGCCTTCCCCACAATATTATCTATGTGGTCTTTCCAACTGAAGTTTTTCGTAACTTTTACACTCAGGTACTTAGTTCAATTGACAGCCTTCAGAATTGTACTATTTATCGAGTAGTCGAATTCCAACGGATTTCTTTTGTGGATCACTTCACACTTTTCGTTATCTGACATCAACTGCCACCTGCCACACCATACAGCATTCTTTTCTAAATCGCTTTGCAACTGATACTGGTCTTCGGATGACCTTACTAGACGGTAAATTACAGCATCATCTGCGAACAACCTAAGAGAACTGCTCAGATTGTCACCCAGGTCATTTATATAGATCAGGAACAGCAGAGGTCCCAGGACGCTTCCCTGGGGAACACCTGATATCACTTCAGTTTTACTCGATAATTTGCCGTCTATTATTACGAACTGCGACCTTCCTGACAGGAAATCACGAATCCAGTCGCACAACTGAGACGCTACCCCATAGCCCCGCAGCTTGATTAGAAGTCGCTTGTGAGGAACGGTGTCAAAAGCTTTCCGGAAATCTAGAAATACGGAATCAACTTGAGATCCCCTGTCGATAGGGGCCATTACTTCGTGCGAATAAAGAGCTAGCTGCGTTGCACAAGAACGATGTTTTCTGAAACCATGCTGATTACGTATCAATAGATCGTTCCCTTCGACGTGATTCATAATGTTTGAATACAGTATATACTCCAAAACCCTACTGCAAACCGACGTCAATGATATAGGTCTGTAGTTCGAGGGATTACTCCTACTATCTTTCTTAAACACTGGTGCGACCTGCGCAATTTTCCAATCTGTAGGTACAGATCTATCGGCGAGCGAGCGGTTGTATATGATTGCTAAGTAGGGAGCTATTGTATCAGCGTAATCTGAAAGGAACCTAATCGGTACACAATCTGGACCTGAAAACTTGCCCGTATCAAGCGATTTGAGTTGCTTCGCAACCCCTAAGGTATCTACTTCTAAGAAACTGATTCTAGCAGCTGTTCGTGTTTCAAATTCTGGAATATACCATTCGTCTTCCCTGGTGAAGGAATTTCGGAAAACTGCGTTCAATAACTCCGCTTTAGTGGCACAGTCGTAGGTAACAGTACCATAGGCACTGCGCAGCGAAGGTATTGACTGCGTCTTGCCGCTTATGTACTTTAAATACGACCAGAATTTCTTCGGATTTCCTCCCAAATTTCGAGACAATGTTTCGTTGTGGAACCTTTTAAAGGGATCTCGCTTTGAAGTTCGTGCCAAATTTCGCGCGTCTGTAAATTTTAGCCAATCTTCGGAATTTCGCGTTCTTCTGAACTTCGCATGCTTTCTCCGTTGCCTCTGCAACAGCGTTCGGACCTGTTTTGTGTACCACGGGGGATCAGTTCCATCTCTTACCAATTTATGAGGTATGAATCTCTCAATTGCTGTTGCTACTATATCTTTGAATTTGAGCCACATCTCGTCTACATTTGCATAGTCAGTTCGGAAGGAATGGAGATTGTCTCTTAGGAAGGCTTCTAATGACACTTTATCCGCTTTTTTAAATAAAATTATTTTGCGTTTGTTTCTGGTGGGTTTGGAAGTAACGGTATTGAGCCTAGCTACAACGACCTTGTGATCACTAATCCCTGTATCAATCATGATGCTCTCTATTAGCTCTGGATTGTTTGTAGCTAAGAGGTCAAGTGTGTTTTCGCAACCATTTACAATTCGCGTGGGTTCGTGGACTAACTGCTCGAAATAATTTTCGGAGAAAGCATTTAGGACAATCTCGGAAGATGTTTTCTGCCTACCACCGGTTTTGAACAAGTATTTTTGCCAACATATCGGGGGAAGGTTGAAGTCCCCACCAACTATAACCGTATGAGTGGGGTATTTATTTGTTACGAGACTCAAATTTTCTCTGAACTGTTCAGCAACTATATCATCGGAGTCTGGGGGTCGGTAGAAGGAGACAATTATTAACTTAGTTCGGCTGTTAAGTATAACCTCCACCCTTACCAATTCGCACGGAGTATCTACTTCGACTTCACTACAAGATAAACCACTATTGACAGACACAAACACTCCACCACCAATTCTGCCTAATCTATCTTTTCTGAACACCGTCTGAGACTTCGTAAAAATTTCTGCAGAACTTATTTCAGGCTCTGTACCTACAACGATTTCAGCTTCTGTGCTTTCTATTAGCGCTTGAAGCTCAGGGACTTCCCCAGCACAACTACAACAATTTACAACTACAATTCCGACTGTTACTTGATCCCAGCACGTCCTGTATTTGCCATGCACCCTTTGAGATTGCAGTCCACCCCGTACTTTCCCGAGGCCTTCTAACCAAAAAAACCGCCCAGTCCAAGGCCACACAGCCTCCGCTACCCGTGTAGCCGCCAGCTGAGTAGATAAATACGAGATTGGAATAATAGAGAATTGTGAAGGTGGTTCGATGAACCCTCTGCCAGGCACTTAAATGTGATTTGCAGAGTATCCATGTAAATGTAGATGCCACGAATAGCTCACGGGTACATTTAGCGTGCAGTTTCTGCGAGCACGCGGGAGAAAGCGGTTGGCGGCCGGCGGACGGCAGCGGTACTCACGGAGTAGGGGGAGACGGCCAGGGGCAGCAGCGCCAGCGGCCACACGAGCACGATGATGGAGCGCCAGCGCGCCGACAGCCAACCCAGCAGCGGTCTCATTGCGGCAGCGGCGGCGCAGGCGGAGGACTGACTGATCGGACTCCTGTCCGCGGAGGAACTACCGCTACGGCAGCTCCAGCCCCCACCACAGCCCCCTCTCCCCACCCACTCCACACCAACCGCGGGCACCTGTACCGCCTGGCTGCAACCGGCCACTAGCCGCTGCCCGCATACCACACCGGCGAATCACATTGTTGCACCAGAAGGCTGATATCGAGGGTGACAGCTGTCAGCGGTCTGGACGAGCTACGTGTGTCTCAATCACACGTGACAAGTCTCCACAGAACGTACCATTTTTTCCGATTCGCGGCACATACTTTATTATTTTATTTTTTACTTTTTAAATTTCATCAACATTTTGTAGCTGTGAACGTGACTGTATCCAATAGGCGGAAAGTATGAATAATAAACGTCTTCAGTCACAATTTTTTTTGTTTTCATGGATCACACGATGCATTTCGGATCCCTTGGGCCCATCGTATGATTCACTCCATCACTTACAGTCCATATATTACGAAGCACAACAATTGAGCTGTAATAACTATCCCTTCCCCCCCCCCCCCCCCCCATGAACCATGAACCTTGTCGTTGGTGGGGAGGCTTGCGTGCCTCAGCGATACAGATAGCCGTACAGTAGGTGCAAGCGCAACAGAAGGGTATCTGTTGAGAGGCCAGACAAACGTGTGGTTCCTGTAGAGGGGCAGCAGCCTTTTCAGTAGTTGCAGGGGCAACAGTCTGGATGATTGACTGATCTGGCCTTGTAACACTAACCAAAATGGCCTTGCTGTTGTGGTACTGCGAACGGCTGAAAGCAAGGGGAAACTACAGCCGTAATTTTTCCAGAGGGCATGCAGCTTTACTGTATGATTAAATGGTGATGGCGTCCTCTTGGGTAAAATATTCCGGAGGTAAAATAGTCCCCCATTCGGATCTCCGGGCGGGGACTACTCAAGAGGACGTCGTTATCAGGAGAAAGAAAACTGGCGTTCTATGGATCGGAGCGTGGAATGTCAGATCCCTTAATCGGGCAGGTAGGTTAGAAAATTTAAAAAGGGAAATGGATCGGTTAAAGTTTGATATAGTGGGAATTAGTGAAGTTCGATGGCAGGAGGAACAAGACTTTTTATCAAGTGAATACAGGGTTATAAATACAAAATCAAATAGGGGTAATGCAGGAGTAGGTTTAATAATGAATAAAAAAAACAGGAGTGCGGGTAAGCTATTACAAACAGCATAGTGAACGCATTATTGTGGCCAAGATAGACACCAAGCCCACGCCTACTACAGTAGTACAAGTTTATATGCCAACTAGCTCTGCAGATGACGAAGAAATGGAAGAAATGTATGATGAGATAAAAGAAATTATTCACGTAGTGAAGGGAGACGAAAATTTAACAGTCATGGGTGACTGGAATTCCACAGTAGGAAAAGGAAACATAGTAGGTGAATATGGATTGGGGCCAAGAAATGAAAGAGTAAGCTGCGTGGTAGAACTTTGCGCAGAGCATAAGTTAATCAAAGCTAACACTTGGTTCAAGAATCATGAAAGAAGGTTGTATGAATGGAAGAACTCTGGAGGAACTAAAAGGTATCAGATAGATTATATAATGGTAAGACAGAGATTTAGGAACCAGGTTTTAAATTGAAAGACATTTCCAGGGGCAGATGTGGACTCTGACCACAATCTATTGGTTATGAACTGTAGATTAAAACTGAAGAAACTGCAAAAAAGTGGGAATTTAAGGAGATGGGACCTGGATAAACTGAAAGAACCAGAGGTTGTACAGAGTTTCACGGAGAGCATAAGGGAACAATTGACAGGAATGGGGGGAAGAAATACAGTAGAAGAAGAATGGGTAGCTTTGAGGGATGAAATAGTGAAGGCAGCAGAGGATCAAATAGGTAAAAAGACGAGAGCTAGTAGAAAACCTTGGGTAACAGAAGAAATATTGAATTTAATTGATGAAAGGAGAAAATATAAAAATGCAGTAAATGAGGCAGGCAAAAAGGAATACAAACGTATCAAAAATGATATTGACAGGAAGTGCAAAATGGCTAAGCAGGGAGGGCTAAAGGACAAATGTAAGGATGTAGAGGCTTGTCTCACTAGGGGTAAGATAGATACTGCCTACAGGAAAATTAAAGATACCTTTGGAGAGAAGAGAACCACTTGTATGAATAGCAAGAGCTCAGATGGCAACCCAGTTCTAAGCAAAGAAGGGAAGGCAGAAAGGTGGAAGGAGTATATAGAGGGTTTATAGAAGGGCGATGTACTTGAGGATAATATTACGGAAATGGAAGAGGATGTAGATGAAGACAAAATGGGAGATAAGATACTGCATGAAGAGTTTGACAGAGCACTGAAAGACCTGAGTCGAAACAAGGCCCCGGGAGTAGACAACATTCCATTAGAACTACTGATGGCCTTGGGAGAGCCATTCATAACAAAACTCTACCATCTGGTGAGGAAGATGTATGAGACAGGCGAAATACCCTCAGACTTCAAGAAGAATATAATAATTCCAATCCCAAAGAAAGCAGGTGTTGACAGATGTGAAAATTACCGAACTATCAGTTTAACAAGTCACAGCTGCAAAATACTAACGCCAATTCTTCACAGACGAATGGAAAAACTGGTAGAAGCGGACCTCGGGGATGATTAGTTTGGATTCCGTAGAAATGTTGGAACACGTGAGGCAATACTGACCCTACGACTTATCTTAGAAGAAAGATTAAGGAAAAGCAAACTTACGTTTCTAGCATTTGTAGACTTAGAGAAAGCCTTTGACAATGTTGACTGGAATACTCTCTTTCAAATTCTGAAGGTGGCAGGGGTAAAATACAGGGAGCGAAAGGCTATTTACAATTTGTACAGAAAGCAGTTGGCAGTTATAAGAGTCGAGGGACGTGAAAGGGAAGCAGAGGTTGGGAAAGGAGTGAGACAGGGTTGTAGCCTCTCCCCGATGCTATTCAATCTGTATATTGAGCAAGCAGTAAAGGAAACAAAAGAAAAGTTCGGAGTAGGTATTAAAATCCGCCGGCCGAAGTGGCCGTGCGGTTAAAGGCGCTGCAGTCTGGAACCGCAAGACTGCTACGGTCGCAGGTTCGAATCCTGCCTCGGGCATGGATGTTTGTGATGTCCTTAGGTTAGTTAGGTTTAACTAGTTCTAAGTTCTAGGGGACTAATGACCTCAGCAGTTGAGTCCCATAGTGCTCAGAGCCATTTATTAAAATCCATGGAGAAGAAATAAAAACTTTGAGGTTCGCCGATGACAATGTAATTGTGTCAGAGACAGCAAAGGACTTGTAAGAGCAGTTGAACGGAATGGACAGTGTCTTGAAAGGAGGGTATAAGATGAACATCAACAAAAGCAAAACGAGGATAATGGAATGTAGTCGAATTAAGTCGGGTGATGCTGAGGGAATTAGATTAGGTAATGAGACACTTAAAGTAGTAAAGGAGTTTTGCTATTTGGGGAGCAAAATAACTGATGATGGTCGAAGTAGAGAGAATATCAAATGTAGACTGGCAATGGCAAGGAAAGCGTTTCTGAAGAAGAGAAATTTGTTAACATTGAGTATAGATTTAGGTGTCAGGAAGTCGTTTCTGAAAGTATTGTTTATGGAGTGTAGCCATGTATGGAAGTGAAACATGGACGATAAATAGTTTAGACTAGAAGAGAATAGAAGCTTTCGAAATGTGGTGCTACAGATGAATGCTGAAGATTAGATGGGTAGATCACATAACTAATGAGGAGGTATTGAATATAATAGGGGAGAAGAGGAGTTTGTGGCACAACTTGACTAGAAGAAGGGGCCGGTTGGTATGACATGTTCTGAGGCATCAGGGGATCACAAATTTAGCATTGGATGGCAGCGTGGAGGGTAAAAATCGTAGAGGGAGACCAAGAGATGAATACACTAAGCAGATTCAGAAGGATGTAGGTTGCAGTAGGTACTGGGAGATGAAGGAGCTTGCACAGGATAGAGTAGCATGGAGAGCTGCATCAAACCAGTCTCAGGACTGAAGACCACAACAACAACAACATATTACGAAACACAATAATTAGGTTGTAATAACTATCCAATAGGTTAAAATTATTAAAATATTTAGTAAGAACAAATCCATTATAATTGCAGGTAAATTGTACTTATCTTTCAAAGTTGGTCTCAGTGTCAGGTCTGGTTCCTTTGTTCCTCTATAACCTATTGAAAATATTTTGTCCAGGATTGTTTAAATGAAAAGTCGCTGCAACATTATGTTGCTGTTAACCATTTTTGCCTTTTATTTGCGTGTTCTTGAAACATAATATATGATGTGCAACTTTGCTTGAGCCATACAAAAACATAGTCAGAGAACAACATGTACCAAACTCAGTACATGCAAAAACCATTCTGACCCCAAAACTGGTGCCCAAAATTTGTGTGTATATTACGAGCTCATCTTCCAGTATCTTCTAGAACACGATACAGTCCAAATTAGTGTTAACATGACGGTCTTGATCGATTCTTTTTCAGATTTATATCTTGTTTTCTGAAAATAATGATTTTTGGAAGATTTATAGCCTTAATGGTTAATAACAAAGGTACAAATTTTGGCAATATGAAAAATAGTTACTTTCTGTTTTTTTTTATAAAACTGATTTCATTATCAATGGTAAAATTAGAAAAATTATAATTAGAGGTATAAATTTTGATTACGTGAAAACTGAAGCATAATTGTATTGCATTCACTGTAAACTAGTTTTTTGATCATATAAGTTGACAATCATGATTAATAATTTTCATGGTATAAGATCAGTATTACGAAATGGATCGATATGAATAGTATTTTCAGAAAAATAGTCTTTGGTAATCAGATATGTTCAGAGATATCTTTTGATGAGAAATACATAATTTAAATAAGAGAATTAACCCAAATATGGCCAAAATATATACGGAATCGAACATTTCGGGTATCATGTGAAGGTTCCGAGGAGGCTAAGTTCATTACAATCTTCAGATGTAGGTCATACATTATTTACTTCTCTTCTTCAGTGAGGTGACGCAAAGTGTCTGTTTCTGTTGTGAGAAGTGTACGTGTTAGGTTTTGTGTTTCTCAAATCAAAATACGGAGAAGATGATGAGAAACTTACCGAAAAATCGAGGAACATTTTTTTAACTTTTTAATGGCAGTAGACGTAGGTTTGTCCACTCAAAACACATCACAGATTATTGTAATTTAACATGAGATGAGATAATCTATGGACATCTGATATAAACTACGAGTACATTTATGAAGTGTTTTGAAATGTATAAAAGAGTTGGCGCCTTAAGTAATGTGTTGCGTGATGATCGTCTTTGGTCACCTCATCTTGAACTACATCTGCGAAGTATTCTGAAATACATACATCAAAAAAAGTTTTGCCTCACCTCGGTTCCGAGAGTTCCGGAACCTGTACAGAAAATTCGAATAGAGATCAACATAAATATCATTTCCACCCTTTTTATTGCTCATGAAAACCATACATTACATGTTGTACGACCATACAGCGAGACCTTCAGAGGTGGTGGTCGAAACTCCTGTACACACCGGTACATCAAATACCCTGTAGCACGTTCTCTTGCATTGATGCATGCCTGTATTCGTCGTGACGTACTATCCACAAGTTCATCAAGGCACTATTGGTCCAGATTGTCCCAGTCCTCAGCGTGGACTCGGCGTAGAGGCCTCAGAATGTTTGGTGGGTCACGTAGTCCATAAACAGCCCTTTTCAGTCCATCCCAGGCATGTTCGTTAGGATTAATGCCTGGAGAACATTCTGGCCACTCTAGTAGAGTGATGTTATCCTGATGGAAGTCATTCACAAGATGTGCACAATGGGGATGCGAATTGTCGTCCATGAAGACGAATACCTCACCAAAATGCTGCCGATATGGTTATACTATCAGTTGCAGGGTGGCATTCACGTATCGTACAGCCGTTACGGCGCCTTCCATGACCACCAGCGGCGTACGTCGGCCCCACATAATGACACCCCAAAACAGCAGGGAATTTCCACCTTGCTGCACTCGCTGAACAATGTGTCTAAGGCGTTCAGCCTGACCGGGTTGCCTCCCAACTCATCTTCGACGATTGTATGGTTGGAGGCATATGCGACACTCATTGGTGAAGGGAATGTGATGCCAATTTATATGAATAAGTGTGTTCCTTGACTGACATGTTGTGTGATGAAGTGCTTTCGTAAGTATAAACAAGTGTGTGCCATGACTGACACGTTGTGTGATAATCATCTTCAGTCATCTCACGTTAGAGCTGTGTCTGTATTAAGTATTCTGAAATTTACAACAAGTGTGTGTCTCGAGCGACGTGTTGTGTGATGATGTGTTGTGATAAGTAAAACAAGTGTGCGCCACGAGTGACACACTGCGTGACGATCAACTTTGGTCATCTAATGTTAAAATACATCCTTGAAGTATGCTGCAATATTCAAATAAGTGTGTGCCCTGAGTGATGTGTTGTGAGATGAAATGTTTTGATAAGCACAAACAAGTGTGTGCCACGAGTGACTTGTGTGATGATCATATTTGATCATCTCTTGTTAAACTACATCTGTGAAGTATTACGAAATGTACAATGAAGTGTGTGCCTGAAGTGACATGTTGTGTGATAAAGTGTTTTGATAAGTATAAATAAGTGTGTGACACGTGTGGCATGTTGTGTGATGATTGTCTTCGGTCACCTAACGTTAAACTACATCAGTGAAGTATTCTGAAATATGTAAACAAGTATGCGCCTTGAGTGACGTCTTGTATGGTTAAAGAAATGGATAAACCAACGTCTGCTGACCGAAAACTTTAAATCTAGTCTTCCTTGTTGGTCATCTCATGGTAATCTACTTTTTTAAAATGCTTAGAAATGGATAAACGAGTGTGCGCCTTGAGTGACGTATTGTGCGACTATCATCTTTGATTATCTCATGGTAAACTACACTGTGAAGTATTTTGAGTTATACAGGGCGAGTCAATAACTATTGCCACCAAGAACAACTCCGAAAGTATGATAGGAGCTGAACAGTTTGTGGGACAAATTTTGCATGGGATAAGGGGTGGGGGCATAATATGATGTTGGTTTTTTGTTGCTAGTTGGGGTCGCTTCAGAGATATGAAAGTCAACTTTGCTTTTTAAATGGGATGCTATAGTTTGGTACTTATTTTCTGATAGCGACTATCGAGACGAATCCAATGATGGTAAGGTCTTTGAAGATCAACGAAGGTCACAAAGGTGGCACGAGCGTCTATTTACAGAAGGTATTCAAACTGATGACCATTGGTATCAATGCAGTGCTGCAATCTTCTTATCATGGACTGAGTGATATTCCTTATGACATCGGTGCTTATCGAAGTATATGCTCTGACGATTCTCTCTCGCATATCTTAAGGTGTACTTGGAATGTCTTTATAAACAATGTGTTTTACGAATCCGCAGAAGAAAAATCCAGAGGCTTCAAGTCTGGCGAACGAGCCAGCCACGACACATCTCCGCGTCCAATCCAACGATTTGGAAATTGTCTCTACAACTCGTTTCTAGCCATACCTTCTGTAAATGGACGTTCAAGTCACCATTGTGACCTTCGTTGACCTTCAGAGACCTTATTGTTAGACTTCATTGGATTCGTCTCGGTAGCCGCTATCAGAAAATAAGTACCAAACTATAGCACCCCATTAAAAAAAATTAGCTTCATATCTCTGACGAGACTCCACCTAGCAACAAAAAACCAACGTCATATTATGGCCCCCATTTTCCCATGCAACATTTGTCTCACAAACTTTTCAGCTACTATCATACCTTCGGAGTTATTCTAGGTGACAATAGTTAGTGACTCACCCTTTATAAACACATGCTTCTAAGCCAGCACTGTACTTGTTCATCATGTCTCCTACAGACCGCTGCCTGTTCGGCATTATAGAGCAGGCATACCTCTATGTTCTGTGACGAGATGTGGATGTCTAACATCTTGTCGCTTACTTGTGATTTCAGCGTCCTTCAGCCGCTTTCAGCTGCACATGAACAGAAGACCAGCTTCACCGTTTCCGAGATGCTCGTTCCCAGACGCCAGGTCGTAACAGTCTGCTCTTTATCACAATCGCTCATGTCTGTGGATTCCCCCGTTGTGGCCTGTATCATTGTATGATTCACCATTCGTGTCTGCTCCGCTTGTGTACAAGGAGCGTTCAATAACTAAAATAAATCATTTTTTTCTGAAAGCATGTTGGTTTCACTCAGGATTCCAGTACACATACCATTTCCCACTCTTTTAGCTAAAAACCATGTTTTTCAATATAATCTCCTTTCAGTGCGACAGCCTTGTACCACATTATTGTGAGGGTCTGCATCCCCCCATAGTATCATTCTACTCGCGGACCTTGTAGCCAACGTCTTGCTGCATCAATAACCTCCCCACGACCCACGTACTGCTTCCCGCGGAGTGCATCCTTCATTGGGTCAAACAGATGGAAGTTAGAAGGAGCAATATTGGGCTGTAAGGGAGATGACGAAGAACAGTTCAGCGAAGTTTTGTCAGCTCTTCTCAGGTGCTCAGGCTTGTGTGAGGCCTGTCGGTGTCATGGAGCAGCTCGTTTGCATTTTTGTGGCGACGAAAACGCTGAAGCCGTTTCTACAGTTTCCTGAGGATAGCACAACAAACTTCAGAGTTGATCGTCGCACCATGAGGGAGGACATCAAACAGAATAACCCCTTCAGACTCCCAGAAGACCGTCGCCATGATTTCAACGACTGAGGACGGGTATTGAACTTTTTCTTTGGAGGAGAGTTGGCGTTGTGCCATTCCATGGACTGCCGTTTTGTTTCTGGTTCGAAGTGATGAATTCACGTTTCGTCGCCTGTGGCGATGTTCGACAAAAAATTTGCATGATCAGTGTCTTATTACGCAAGCGCAGATGGTCCTTCATTGCTCTTTATGGTCTTCTGTAAGGCTGCGAGGATCCCAGCGGACACACACGTGAATACCCCAACATACCAGCACTACCAACAGAGGCCCAGTTATGCAGCGTAGTGTGTGATTCTGATCCCTCGATCACCACGAATGAGCATGTCCGCACGTTCCATCATTGCAGGAGTCACAACTGCGTCACGAGGGAGATTGGACAGATTTGCGCCAACTTGTTGCAATGATGACAGACGCATCGCCCAACGACTCCCCATGCTTTTGTTCACTGCTATGTCTCTATAGACATTCTGCAGGTGCCAATGGAACTCACCTCCATTACACACGCCGTTTTAAAGGCTACACGTAGCGCCGCCACTCATCGGAACTTCATGAAACTGCTGAAGAAGGAATATACCGTGATGTCCCACAACAAATTCAGCATTTTTTCAACCGAAATTGGCCGAGAAAAAAATGTGTTTCATTACTTACTGAATGCCTCTCGTACTTTCCATAGCGTGTGAAGTTCCCGCGGTGCCACTAAGTTGTATCACCATCACTGTGGGCAGTGGTTATAATGTTTTGGCCCATCACTGTACCTACCAGCACAGTGTGACTGTGGAGTGCATCTGGAAGAAAATGTAATGTTCATTCCTTCCTCTTCTAAACCTGATTCCACTGCAACAAGAAAAAAGTAGTCACTAAGTCCGTTCGCTCTCCTGCAGGTGGGAGTGTATTCCTAGTAGTAGTAGTAGTAGTACTAGTTTTAGTCAACTCTACATCATTTTTACAAAGAATTGGACACGTCTTGGTATTACAATTTAAGGATAACTAAAATAAAGTAATGGCATATAAAGGCATTTACATACTTACAGGTCTAGTATGACAAGTATGGGACAGCTAGTCCACTATGACTCTAAAGTAGGAACCATCTCGGCATTTGCCTGAAGTAATTTAGGGAAACTGCGGAAAACCTAAACCAGGATAGCTAGATGAAGAATGAAGTCTCCACATTCCAGAACAAAAGGCCGCTCTGTCTGAAACAGTACTACCTTATTCAGTTTACGTATATGATGCTGTTTTACACGTAAGTTATTTAATAATGTAAACGGCTTTTCTACAGTTTTCATTCATTTATCACTGCCAGCTAATACACACACTATACATACACACATTGTTTCATAACATTACATACTCACTATTAGCTAACTTCAGGACAATATTTCTTACCGTGTCTCATTTGCTAACCTGAAAAACTGAGTCAGGATCTCTGTATAACAAGTGGTATGTTGAGTTCAGAAAGAGGTTAAGGTGTTACTATTACACAATGAATAGCTCTGGGGGTAAGTTTTTCCAGAAAAGAAAAATTATAGGTATGCAGAATGATAGCTGTTTTATTATCGTTATTTCTTATTTGTGTTGCATTTCTTATCAAACCCCTATTCTGTGTTATCCAAGTAATCCTTCAGTGTATAGAATGTATTCCTTAACAGGCACTTTTTAACTGCAATTTTAAATAAGTTTGTTTCAGTAATTTCGTTAATCTCCGTTGGCAATTTATAGTACAGTATTATTCCTTGGGAAAAAAATGCTGTTTCGAGTTTTATGCTTGTTCTGGGAAATGTAAGTTCGGTCTAGATTTTGTTCCGTTGTCATGGACAGAGCTGTTAGTGCAGTAATTATGAATATTCTTTTTTATTTGTGCAGCTGATTGGTCGATGTATTTACGCGGTGCAGCAAAAATCCCCAGTGTTTTTAACTGATCTTTATATAACGAGCTCGACTACAATGTTTGCTTATTGTTCTTATGGCCCTTTTCCACAGTTTGAAAACTGCGTTCGCATTTTGTACATTTGTTCCCCAGAATTTTAAGGAAATCGTAGCTAAGAACAAAGTGTATATATGAATAGTATGTAGCTAAAAGACACTGGCTGTTACACACTGACAGGATTCTAAGAGTATAACATGCTGATGACAAGTATCTTTGCGTATTCACACCACTTCAACTGATTCATTCCTATACAGGGTGAGTCACCTAACATTACCGCTGGATATATTTCGTAAACCACATCAAATACTGACGAATCGATTCCACAGACCGAACGTGAGGAGAGTGTGGGGCGGCGGGTGGAATTTTTTAATGTTGGTATATAAAAATCCTGTAGAATGTAGAAATGTAGTATTTCCCGGCCGATGCACCATATGTGGGGCGGCAGGTGGAATTATTGTTGTTGAATGTTGTATAAATGTTTGTAGAAACACTTCCTGTTAAATGTTCCTATTATTTAGAATGTTAATTATGCTGTCTTTCGCCGTTCTCAACACTGGCTCTCTAACTACAATATTGGCAACCAGAAAGTGATTAGCAAACGTGAAGCCTGTAATTAGAATTCCTAGTGCCCACTTCATCTGAGAATACACTTATAGTCACAGCTTATAGCTCTGAGGAATTTAGGAGATTGTCCGGGATTTATAATCAAAAACGGTCGTGAAAAAAAAACGTTCTGTATTCTGAAAGTCACAGATGAAAACAAAAGAATCCACACTAACTAACAGAGCAGTTCAAAGTGTAATGCACTGATGCCACTATAACTGTCCAAATTAAATATTTAAAAGAATGCTCGCCATAATTTGATGATTAGGTTCATCAAACGCCACGCTAAATAATGGTAGAATGTTTGTCCCGTGGCGGCACGTGAAAATACGACACACGCAAACTGAAGATCGATAATTAAAGTCAACCCAGAATTAACACTTCACTCGAAAATGATTTCATGGTTACGCGTATCTCGAGTAACTTAATACGGCATCTGAGGCTGTTTGTAGCAATGATACCGACGTGACGCGACTCCCGACACAGATGACGTGCTATTCAGCGTCTGGAAAGAACTGGGGCCTTCCTTCCTCGCGCAGCGTTCTTATATATAAAGCCGCGGTGTGGACGGCTAAGGGAACGCCTGATCAAATCGGCTCTCCCGACTAGCCGCTGGGCTAGTAATGCACCACTTTAAGTTACCTAATAAATTATAGCTTCTCTTGCTGATGGCCGATGAAGCTCTCAATTTAAATGTGCATTCAGCACGCAGGTAAGTATTGATAATAAAATTTTGACGTGGCTAAGTTAAATATTTTGGGCGAGAGAATTAATTTAATTACACTGCACGCAGTAGACGAGCTCTGAACTGGCCCTTTGGAGATACGCTATCGCTATAGTTTTATAGGTATTCAAATGAAACTCCTCACATCTTCATAGTTATAGCGGATCTCCAATCTACGTAAATATAAACATCCTAGCCTTATGTATTAGCCTACTTAATCTATCTTGCTTCCTTAAGTTTTAAGACAAAAACCAGAAAATATTGAATTTCAACTAAAATCTTAAATTGTGAGATCCAGAAGACTGTTTCTATTAAATATTTATGAAAAAGGAATCTAATTATAAATTTTGAAATCTCTAGCTCTTTTCTGTTGCGCCAATGATTTTTACAGAAAAACGTCCAAATTTCGAAAATGGCTAAAGTTATGGAACTGATATTCAACACATATTAATTTAGTATTACTCCTGACATGCTAGAAACATTTTAGGTTATTCATTTGATTTTTAAAGTATTGCGCAACATTTATGACGTCAGAGCTAGTTACAGCGGACTGGCTGGCACACAATGGAAAGACTGATGTGAATTTACTACGGCATGAGTAGGCTGCTTCCCTACAAGAGGGGCTAGTGTAATTGGTTAATACAAACCATAAAAAAATGCACGGAAGTATGTTTTTTAACACAAACCTACGTTTTTTTAAATGGAACCCCGTTAGTTTTGTTAGCACATCTGAACATACAAACAAATACGTAATCAGTGCCGTTTGTTGCATTGTAAAATGTTAATTACATTCGGAGATATTGTAACCTAAAGTTGACGCTTGAGTACCACTCCTCCGCTGTTCGATCGTGTGTATCGAAGAGCACCGAATTACGTAGGGATCCAAAGGTAACGGTGATGGACCTTAGGTACAGAAGAGACTGGAACAGCACATTACGTCCACATGCTAACACCTTTTTATTGGTCTTTTTCACTGAGGCACGTGTACATTACCATGAGGGATGAGGTACAATTTCGACGGGCGTTTCATAGGACGTGGAGGACGCATAAATTGGCCAGCCCGTTCTCCTGATCTTACACCTCTGGACTTTTTTCTGTGGGATACGTTAAAGGAGAACGTGTACCGTGATGTGCCTACGACCCCAGAGGATATGAAACAACGTATTGTGGCAGCCTGCGGCGACATTACACCAGATGTACTGCGGCGTGTACGACATTCATTACGCCAGAGATTGCAATTGTGTGCAGCAAATGATGGCCACCACATTGGACATCTATTGGCCTGACATGTTGGGACACACTCTATTCCACTCCGTAATTGAAAACGGAAACCACGTGTGTACGCGTGCTTCACCCCTCATGGTAATGTACATGTGCGTCAGTGAAAAAGACCAATAAAAAGGTGTTAGCGTGTGGACGTAATGTGCTGTTCCAGTCTCTTCTGTACCTAAGGTCCATCACCGTTCCCTTTGGATCCCTACGTAATTCGGTGCTCTCCGATACACACGATCGAACGGCGGAGGAGTGGTACTCAAGCGTCAACTTTAGGTTACAATATCTCCGGATGTAATTAACATTTTACAATGCAACAAACGGCACTGATTACGTATTTGTTTATATGTTCAGATGTGCTAACAAAACTAACGGGGTTCCATTAAAAAAAACGTAGGTTTGTGTTAAAAAACATACTTCAGTGCATTTTTTTATGGTTTGTATTAACCAATTACACTAGCCCCTCTCCTCACGTTCGGTCTGTGGAATCGATTCGTCAGTATTTGATGTGGTTTACGAAATATATCCAGCGGTAACGTTAGGTGACTCACCCTGTATATTTTGAATTTGTTACATAATCTATAGATGCCCATGTACATTTAATTTGACAGTGTCATTTCTCCTCTTCAAACTGAAATTCATGGCATTAGTTTTCTTTATGTTCAATGTCACTTTATTGTTTATTGACAGATTGTAAACTTCCTTTCTGTTCCTAATATAGAGGCAATTCTTAGTGTTGGTTCAGTTGCACCGGAAAGTCTGCGCACACTTGTTCATTTGGTGCTAGCAGCATAACTGAATTCAACTCATGGGTGTGTTTGAGATTTACAAACGCTGACGCAAGTCGCGCTTCCTTAGCTCCTTCCCCTACTCCCCTGCTTACTGCTGCGTACGCCCATTTAGTGCAGACCCTTACGTACGTCTTGGCTGTGCCGCAGTGACCGAAGTACTAACGATATCTGCCGACCACCTCCTCTGCCAACGCAACACGGGTTATACGACATCGGAATACATCCGGTATTTCTCCCACATGTTGCAACAACTTGGCTTCACATTCTTCGTGATCAAATGTTGACAGCAAAGCAAATGACTGTCTGCACAGTCGCCTATTCTTACTTAGTTCCTTGCATTTTAGCTGCTCCGAAGAATGTTTCGCATATTGCGTTTGGGACTCATCTATTAGTAGGAATTGCTTTTCTGGCTGTATATACACATATCTCCCTTTCATTTCCGGGATCTCATTAGGTAGTGGATGTACTCTACAGGGTGTTACAAAAAGGTACGGCCAAACTTTCAGGAAACATTCCTCACACACAAAGAAAGAAAATATGTTATCTGGACATGTGTCCGGAAACGCTTACTTTCCATGTTAGAGCTCATTTTAATAAATGGTTCAAATGGCTCTGAGCACTATGCGACTTAACTTCTGTGGTCATTAGTCGCCTAGAACTTAGAACTAATTAAACCTAACTAACCTAAGGACATCACACACATCCATGCCCGAGGCAGGATTCGATCCTGCGACCGTAGCGGTCACGCGGTTCCAGACTGAAGCGCCTTTAACCGCACGGCCACACCGGCCGGCCTCATTTTAATACTTCTCTTCAAATCACATTAATCATCGAATGGAAACACACAGCAACAGAACGTACCAGCGTGACTTCAAACACTTTGTTACAGGAAATGTTCAAAATGTCCTCCGTTAGCGAGGATACATGCATCCACCCTCCATCGCATGGAATCCCTGATACGCTGATGCAGCCCTGGAGAATGGCGTATTGTATCACAGCCGTCCACAATACGAGCACGAAGAGTCTCTACATTTGGTACCGGGGTTGCGTAGACAAGAGCTTTCAAATACCCCCATAAATGAAAGTCAAGAGGGTTGAGG
Source organism: Schistocerca nitens (assembly GCF_023898315.1). NCBI lineage: Eukaryota > Metazoa > Arthropoda > Insecta > Orthoptera > Acrididae > Schistocerca > Schistocerca nitens. Next base: position 179,242,466 of record NC_064622.1, on the reverse strand, counting down.
TGAGGAGAGCGAGGAGGCCATGGAATTGGTCCGCCTCTACCAATCCATCGGTCACCGAATCTGTTGATGAGAAGCGTACGAACACTTCGACTGAAATGTGCAGTAGCCCCATCGTGCATGAACCACATATTGTGTCGTACTTGTAAAGGCACATGTTCTAGCAGCACAGGTAGAGTATCCCGTATGAAATCATGATATCGTGCTCCATTGAGCGTAGGTGGAAGAACATGGGGCCCAATCAAGACATCACCCAAACGTTCACAGAAAATCTGTGTTGATGACGTGATTGCACAATTGCGTGCGGATTCTCGTCAGCCCACACATGTTGATTGTGAAAATTTACAATTTGCTCACGTTGGAATGAAGCCTCATCCGTAAAGAGAACATTTGCACTGAAATGAGGATTGACACATTGTTGGATGAACCATTCGCAGAAGTGTACCCGTGGAGGCCAATCAACTGCTGATAGTGCCTGCACACGCTGTACATGGTACGGAAACAACTGGTTCTCCCGTAGCACTCTCCATACAGTGACGTGGTCAACGTTACCTTGTACAGCAGCAACTTCTCTGACGCTGGCATTAGGGTTATCGTCAACTGCACGAAGAATTGCCTCGTCCATTGCAGGTGTCCTCGTCGTTCTAGGTCTTCCCCAGTCGCGAGTCATAGGCTGGAAAGTTCCGTGCTCCCTAAGACGCCGATCAATTGCTTCGAACGTCTTCCTGTCGGGACACCTTCGGTGTGGAAATCTGTCTCGATACAAACGTACCGCGCCACGGCTATTGCCCCGTGCTAATCCATACATCAAATGGGCATCTGCCAACTCCGCATTTGTAAACATTGCACTGACTGCAAAACCACGTTCGTGATGAACACTAACCCGTTGATGCTACGTACTGATGTGCTTGATGCTAGTACTGTAGAGCAATGAGTCGCATGTCAACACAAGCACCGAAGTCAACATTACCTTCCTTCAATTGGGCCAACTGACGGTGAATCGAGGAAGTACAGTACATACTGACGAAACTAAAATGAGCTCTAACATGGAAATTAAGCGTTTCCGGACACATGTTCACATAACATCTTTTCTTTATTTGTGTGTGAGGAATGTTTCCTGAAAGTTTGGCCGTACCTTTTTGTAACATCCTGTATACAGGTTAAAAATATTTTTATCTATCAAGTGGATGTTGATTACATATCCTAATATACTCCCCGAAATGAAATCATCTAAATCAGTTATTCTTAGTAGTACATAACCTGAAGATTCAGCTAGAAGAACAGGAAACTTTACATCTTTTAGCTCGTCACGTATTAAACTTAAATATTTTACAATTTGGACTGGGTTAATAATGTGAGGCTGCAGTATTTCTCTTCCTTACCACATTTCCCCCCACATGTGCTGGATAAAATTCTTTCCTTATTTCCAGTCGTAGGTCCTGTGGTTCGCTAAGTTCTTCCTCATCCCTCAGATTCATTCTTAGTTCCAACTGTAATTAGATATCGTGCCTTATTTTATCTTTTTCGACGTGTGTAGACTCCTGAGAATGGTCTGTTTATGACCAAAACTGACTGTTTGTTGAAGTGACAATACAGTTGAGCCCGAACCATAATTTTCCAATAAACTTTCAGAAGAAACGTCCGAAGGCTCAAATTTTTATTCGATATTAACAAATTTCTATTTTTCAGATACGCTTTTCTTGATACTGCTGGTCTGCGTTTTATATCCTTTCTAATTAGGCTATCGTGAGATGAGGAGTCTGTTTCTAGGGGGACCTATGCCACTTTGATAAGAAATGGAGATAAATTGCATTTTCTAAGTCGCTACGCTGAAACATTATTTGTGCTATAAAAGGTCAAGTTTTTATTGCTTAACTTATTGTTAGGCGAATTGTGCGAAAGGAAAAATAGATGAACGTCAGTGTAAAAAGTATTTATTATTAACATCTACGAATGGTATAGTTTTGTTCGAAATTTTACACTGGTGTGTCGAAGAGTTTTATCCTGGCTCACATACTGTTGTCTGTTGCAAACCATGTTAAGAGCCTTACGTATCAAATAAAAAACTCAACGCCGTCCGAACAGGCCTCGGATGGCCCAACAGTACTGACCGACCGCCATGTCATCCTCAAACCATAGGCGTCTTTGGTTTCGGATATGAAGGAGCATGTGGCCAACAAACCGCTCTCCTTGCCATTGTCAGTTAACGTGACTGGACACTACGTGCATCCAGTGAGCTCAGTCGGCGTCGTCAGAGGCTCCTCCACATCCAAGACGAGATCTCCTGCCAAGCAAAAAGAGAGGACACTGGGCTTGTTTCCTGATCTGTCCGCTGTTTTCCTGAGAGGCTCCCTCCTAACACTGGAGCTCCCAATGACAAGCAGTCCTAATCTTTGTGCTTGTCCGGACCTTTCAGGAACATCGGCCATAGTTGGAACAGGCAAGTCGTCCCATGGTGATTCAAATGAACTTTCACCAGTGGACAATATCTCAGACCTGTTTTTAAGGCGTAAAGGGACAGCCGTGCAGCCGTGTTCGGTACCCATTTTCCTTAAGGAACGAACTCCAGGGCGAGCTGGAATTTCAAAACCACTCTTCAGCGATGCAGATGCCCGTAGCAGGAAAACTTGGCGCCAAAGCCATAACACTATGACTGTGGAACAATGGAAGGAAGTCATTTGGTCGGATGAGTTTTGCTTCACACTGTTTCCATCTTCTGGCCTTGTTTGTGTACCAAAAGAGAAGCACTGTGGGCTGCCACAACGTGGTCTTCCATGGGCGCCATGGTTACTCTGCAAGGTCGCATTTCTGCCAAGATACATATGACTATTATCGCTGATCAAGGACATCCTGTGGTACAGAGTTTGTTCCCCAATGGCATTGGCGTGTTACAAGACGACAGCGGTCCTTATCACAAGGCTTTCATCGTCCAGGACTGGTTTTGTGAGTACGTGGATGAATTTTCGCATTTCCCCTGGCCACTACAGTCACCAGATCTGATTATTATTGAGCTTTTGTGGCCCACTTTGAAGAGCAGATTGCTTAATCACTATTCAACATCGTTACCTGAACTTACCACTATTTTCAGGAAGAATGGTACAAGATTTCCTTGAAAACCGTGTAGGACCTGTATTTATCCATTCCGGGACGACAGAAAGCTGTTTTTAATATCAACAGGTTTCGAACACTGTATTAGGCACTGTAATATATTGTGTTTTCTGTGTTTCCATATTCCTGTCGAGCCTCTGTAGAGAAATCAATACCCCTAATAGAGTTAATATCTAACTACAGCTTGGACTGGGAATAAAATGTTTGCCACCCCTGCTTTTAAAATTACAGCAAAATACACTATATTCCAATAACGTTCAACATATAAAACCCATGTTTTGTAGGTGTTATACTAATATCGAAAGTCTACGAGATGGTTTGTATTGCTTATTTCTAATAATCTTTCTTATATTCAGTTTGGTATCAGCCAATGTGTATCGTAAATCGTGTTCCATTTCAGTATGTTCCTTCCTTTTTTTTTTCATGGCCACTGCAGTCACAGATCCGCGTTCACATCTGTAAGTTGTGTCGAATGGAACTACGGTTCTTAATTCTTTTTTGATAGTAATGGCTACTTGTCACCAATCTTTCTCCAAATGTTATTTCTTCTGTTTTAGAGAAATCTATTTTCCGTGTGTGGTCTTCATATAGTTCAAGAAATTATACTTTGGCTTGTACTTCATTATATGAAAACATTCCTTCATTTATTGAAAAACGTCTTAAAACTTAGGCATTTACTTGTAAATTCTCCAGGTCATGAAAATAGTTACTGATATAATTTATTACTGATGATAAATGCTGACTTACTTGTGAATCAGCATTTTTCAGTGTTCGCATCGAGCGGCACTACCTGTTCTGGGATCATCAAACTGCCTTGAACTTCAACCCTGCATTGGTAAAGCTCCAATCTGTGAAAAGAACTTGTGCTGACAATATATTCACCATGTAAACCGAAGTTAAACGTGTTTGGTTCTATACAGACAAGATATCTGAAACACGTGTCATTTTGGAAATAATATATTACCTGTTATTCTGCCAAACAAGCCTTTCTCCTTTGCCGTTTCCAGAAACAAAGTAGTTTCATGTGTAAGCTCGAGCGCTCCATGCAACACCTAGCGACGTGATAGGCTTCGAAATTTTGAGGGGAACAAGAGCACATTGAATTTGGCTCCAACTTCTTTGCACAACTCTTTGAGAACTCCTGCATTTTTTGCACTGTCTCGGATGTGGTTTACAGTCTTTACTACATGAGTGAGTACATCAAACAAATCATCTGGAAGTCTACCGAAGTATAAAGATGTACAATGCTGTCTCAACGTTGTATTTAGAACAATTTCTTTCGCCACTTTGGGGAATCCAGAGCGAATGCCCAAAATGGAAGGTGCGCCATCCGTACACACACATACCACCCTAGACCAATGCATCTCATTTTCCTCAATATACGTCTTCCCTAATCGAAAAACATCTGTGCCGTGTGCAGTAGTATCCAGTGATTCTGAGAACAATTACTCTTCTTTCAGGGCGTGATCTTTTATACATCGTACATAGACAAGCGGTTTGACGAAAATGTATCTTCGGTCGATTCATCTAATTGCAGTGTAAAGAAGTGGCGTGATATTATTTAGGTGAGTATGTGAGGATTTTTCATCCACTGACGACAGTATATTTTTTATTTTTTGTGACATTTGTCGTAAGTTTATCATAAGCTTCATCGAAGATTATGTATTACTTTACTGCAGCTACGACTGGATCAGCCAACGCCTCCTAGGATCTTGGTTCAAACGATTCCAGCATTTGAGAGCAGTCTTTGCCCTTTGATTATGCGTTCTGGTACTATGATTGTTGTTGCTTCATGTGGCCGCTTTGTGTAGCACAGTAATTGCAGTATGGAGCTGGCTAGAGTCTCGTTGAAGTGTTGTCAAGCTAATTACCCACTACGCGTTCTGACGGTCATAACATTCCAGTGTGAAGGATTAACCTTTTTTGTGGCACTTGGGATGTTGCTGAACGTGACTGCAGTTCAGTTCTTTGAAATGATAAATGATGATAGTAATGATTTCGGTAATAAACAATACCGTTTGTGATTCCCTACTAACTGTTCTCCGCTTCCCAAAATAAGGAGCCATAGAAAATACAAGTGATATTCGGAATGTAAGGGCCGATCGAGCACGAAATGGAAACCACAGTGAAAATCCGATGAAGCTTTCCTCAGATTTGCAGTATCTCTAGCATGCCCGTCGATCGCGTCACGTGGCTCTTTTCAATTCTGAGCGCACGCTGGGCATGTAAAAATGCCTGGTAACCAATGTCTCCCGCCAAGTATTAGTGCCTGGTGAGAGATTTCGCCTGGTATCACGCAGCCTACATAACATAACTGTCATGCATTCCCTTCTTCATGACAATTCTCGGCCACACTCTGCAGGGGCTCTGAAGATGCTCCTGCAGCGTTTTCGATGGAATGTGTTTGATCACCCACAATGAAGCCCGTTGCTCACATGAACCTCTGGCTATGAAGACAACGTTTTGGCAATGACAATGAGTTATAGGCCAGCATAGGGAATTGGCGGAAAGTTCTGGCGGCTGCCTTCTATGATGAGGGTATTGCAGAGTTTATACAACGCTATGACAGATGTTGCGGAGACTACTACGAGGGTTGAATGAAAAGTAATGCCTCTACCTTCGTTAATTGGGTTTGGATGGGAATATTTTAATAAATCAAACGTTGAAATAATCCTTAGAATCTGATCTTCAATTACCAATACTAAATTTTCCACATAAACACCAGCCAGTTGGACACATTTCTGCCAACGATAAACAAGTTTTCTGAAGCTGTCACGGAAGAAGTCGACACTCTGTTTTCGCAACCACAGTCTCACATTTCTCTCAACGTCTTCATCAGAAGCATAATGATGTCCCCACAGATCAGAGTTTGCAGCGTTGTGATGTAATGCTGTGAATTTATTGTTGTTCCATGATCAAGGAAATCAACATGGATAACACCATCTGCGTCCCAGAACACTGTGGCCATGATTTTTCCAGCTGAGGGCTGCATCATGGATTTCTTTTTCTGGGGCGAGTCTTTGTGTCGATATTCCATAGACTTACGTTTTGTCTCCTAGTCGCAATGGTGTACCCACGTTTCGTCTTCTGTCACAGTTGAATGGAGAAAGGCGTCACCTTCATTCTCACAACACGAGAGGAGTTCCTGGCAAATTTCAAGTCTGTGCGCTTTCATTTCAGGAGTCAGCATCCGAGGTACCCATCGTGCACAGACCTCCCGATAGCCAAGCAAAGCAATCATGTGACCCACACGTTCCTGTGGAATGCCGATTGTGCTTGCAGTTTCTCTCTGAGTGATACGACGATCGTCCTGAATCACTCTGTCAACATATTGCTTGTGAAACTCGGTGGTTGCTGCCACAGGACGTCCAAGTCTTTGTTTGTCACTCAGGTCAGTTGTTCCCGCTTCAACATCTTTTAACATACTCGCCCAACGACGTACAGTACTCACATCAACACAATCACCATCAACTGCTTTCATTCTGTGATGAATCTCCTTCGAGGTAACTCTTTCTGCTGTCAAGAATTTAATGACTGCATATTGCTTAAATCGCATTGACCGATCGTCTGCGCTGGGTTCCATACTTTACACTGTAACAAAACAACCGGTCAATGCTAAGGCTTCCCGCCAATTGGAGGCTAAGGAACAAGCCAGTACCTACCGCATACCAATGCTGCCAACTGTTGAAGAGTTACGAAAGTGGAGGCATTACATTTCAGACAACCCTCGCATGTAGAGAAGTACCTGGGAGCTGTAGCTCACTGTTGCAAATAAAACATATTTGATTTTTACAGAGCTTTCCATTTCGAGACCAATCGAACCTTACTTTCTTAATAGCTGTCGTGCATCTTCAGGTCCTTGAAATGAAGCTATGGAAGGAAACGTTCAACTTCATCAACCGCAGTATGAGAGGTCGCCTTGTAAGTACCCTGTCCAAAATGTCCAATCTCATGTTCACGATTGGATTTCTGCTTGTGATGTTAGAAAGAGATATCTTGTTTATATTCTTTTCCACATCACTGCACCTAGTAAGCCAAGGCTTGATGAAATCCTCTCCTATCGTATGAGGTTTCTTGATTCAAACAATTTGTAGAGCGATTCGGTACGAGGATTTAAGACCAAATACTGTTAACTAGAAAAAATAGCCTGATGAATCCATGCACGAACTTTTCAATCAGTCTCTTCGCATTTGAAGAATTAAAGGTTTTTTTCCCGGTGGTCTTTTAATTTCCTGGGTTTCACACGCACTGCCGTTAGCTTTTCACTGTATAGAACACCCTGGGACTTCTCATTACCTTTATCAGCTGTCATGGTGAAACCTCACTGCATAGAAAGTCCTTTGTATTACTTTTTTTCCATGTGGCATTGCTCCTGAAAGAAGGAAAAAATGTATGTTGCCTTGCAGGAAACACACCATAATGCATTCTCGGAAAAAAGTTCACGAAAATGTAACATTATCTAGATCTATTAGTCACTGATATTTATTATGTTTATGAGTTTCTTGTTACGTCTATTTTCTCCTGAATTCAAGCAGTTCATATTTTTTTCTATGCACGTCCCGCCTTTATTTATTACGAAGCACCTTCAGTACCCTGAATTATATACGTATCTATCTGGAGCCGAGCGACCGCTACGGTCGCAGATCCGAATCTTGCCTCGGGCATGGATGTGTGTGATGTCCTTAGGTTAGTTAGGTTTAATTAGTTCTAAGTTCTAGGCGACTGATGACCTCAGACGTTGAGTTGCATAGTGCTCAGAGCCATTTGAACCATATATACGTATCTATGTGCTGCTCATGCCATTCATTTAGCTGCGCATGGACGTAATCTCAAAATCATGAGCATAATATTGATATACGAGAGTGGTTTGTTAAGTCTGCAAACTTTGCGAAATACTCAGTGACTGCAACTATCACTTCCTCATTTGATGAGAATTTCTTTCCAGCAATGCAAAGTTTCTAGTTAGGGAACAGGTAGAAGTCACTTGGGGCTACGTCTGGTGAACAGGATGGATGAGGAACCAAGTCAAAGCCCAGTCCATGCACTTTCAAATCTTGCATTACCCTGGTGAAAGAGCACTTTTGCAGTTCACGTAACCTTGGTCTTTCTCCAGCCAACGCAAGTTTCAAACGATCCAACAATGAGGCATAATACGGTCCAATAATGGTTCTGCCTTTTTCCGAGTAATCTATAAGGATTATTCCTTGGGAATCTCAAAAAACAGTGGTTATCAGCTTACTAGCTCACAAAATGTTCTTTGCCGTCTGTGGTGCACGTTCACCAGCCTTTGTCTATTGTTTTGACTGCCGTGACTCTCGTTTGCATTGACGAATCCAGGTTCCATCAACAGTCAAAACCAGCGCTAAAAGTCTTTCAGACTGCAATTAAATATTACCAGGCATTGTTTTGAAGTGTGCCAGAGCGTGTTTTGGCCTACTGTCAGCAATTCCAGCATCCACCTGGCACCCAGCTTCGTCATAGCCAATTCTCTGTGCAAAATATTATGCACTCCCTCAGTTTTAGCAATCTCACGAATTTTTATTCGGACGTCTTGCATTACCATATCATGAATTTTGCCAATGATTCCTTTGTGGTGATCTCAATTGGACTGCTGGAGTGCACTTTGTCTTCAGTGCTTGTCCGACCATGTTTAAATTCGTTAATCCAAAAGTAAATGTTCTTCAGTGGTGGTACAGAGTCAGCGTGAATTTCATTAAATTCTATTCTGACTTGTGCGGCGGTCCAACCCTTCAAATGAAGAACTTTAATAACTGCACGAAGCTCGGTTTTTCTCTATTCTCTATCGCAGTAGATTCGCTGACCAATTTAGATTGCTGTCAACAATGTATAGTACATTATGCATTCTTGAAATTCTTTGTAGAATCCTTGGAATAATCAAGTTTACCAACTGTAAGGCAGAACAAAAATGTTCCATTCCTTCATGGAAATTTGCCAGACTTACCAAGCTACACTCATATTTTGTTCATCGTTTAAGTTTAACACACATGTCAACATTGAGGCTGGAACTGCTGATGGTGAGGAAGTCAGCGTGGTGTGGGACGTGTATAATATGAATTCCTCATAATGAAAATATTTGTAGACTCACAAAAGTTGAAAGTTTATGCCAAATGTTTTGTGGCCACAATAACAACATTAACCACAAGAATTTAAAAAGTGGGTCTCCACGAGCTGAAACGCAACTATCGCAACAAATTGATTGAACTGAAAAATGCAGAGCTGTTCATTAATTTAGAGATGAAATGTTGTTACACTGAGGTGACAAGTCATGGGATACCTCCTGATATCGTGTCGGACCTCCTTTTTCCCGGTGTAGTGCAGCAACTCGACGTGGCGTGGACTCAACAAGTCGTTGGAAGTACCCTGCAGAAATACTGATCCATGCTGCCTCTACAGCCATCCCTAAGATCGAAAGTGTTGCCGGTGCAAGATTTTGTGGACGACTGACCTCATTATTATGTCCCATAAATGTTCTACGGGATCCGTGTTGGGCGATCTGGGTAGCCAAACCGTTCTTTCGAACTGTCCGGAACGTTCCTCAGACCAGTCGCCAACAATTGTGGCCCGGTGACACGGCGCGTTGTGAAGCATAAAAATTCCATCGTTCTTTGGGAATGTGAAGTCCAAGAACGGCTGCAGACTTAACCGTGTCTAGTCAATGATCGGTCCAGTTGGACCAGAGGACCCAGTTCCATTCCCTGTAAACACAGCTTACATCATTATAAAGCTATCTCCAGCTAACACAGTGCTTTGTTGACAACTTGGGTCGATGGTTTCGTGGGATCTCGAACCATTCTATTAGCTCTTACCAATTGAAGTCGGGACTCATCGGGACAAAAAGGTTGCAAACGCACTCGCGTCAGTCGTCTGCTGCCGTAGCCTACTAACGCCAAATTTCGCCGCACTGCCCTAATAGATACGTTAACCGTTAGTCCCACATAGGTATCTGCGATTGTTTCACGCAGTGTTGCTTGTCTGTTAGCACTGACAACTCTACACAAACGCCTCTGCTCTCGGTCGTTATTGAAGACCGCTGGACACTGCGTTGCCCGCAGTGAGAGGAAATCCCTAAAGCTTGATATTCTCGGTGCACTCATGACACTGTGGACCTCGGACTACTGAACTCCAAAATGATTTCCGAAACAGAATGCCCCATGCGTCTAGCTCCAACTACCATTCCGCGTTCAAAGTGTGGTAATTCCTGCCGTGAGCCCATAATCGCGTCGGAAACATTTTCGCATGAGTCACATGAGAATAAATGACAGCTCCGTCAATGTACTGCCCTTTTATACCATGTGTACGCGATACTACCGCGATCTGTATATGTGCATATCGCTATCCCATGACTTTTGTCATCTCAGTGTATTTCGTGAACGGCTGTATGTTCGTAAGTGCAATGATCCAGTGACTAAATGTTTTCGTATCGCAGTGGCGTGTTCTCATTAACTATGGAGTGGAGCTCTGAAGGAACTGAACATCTTATACATCTCTGTAGAGAAAAATGGGAATTGTAGAACCCTCAGGACAATATTTATCACACCAAAACAAAACAAAAATAGTTATTGGCAATGGTGTCGGTTTCGAAACTGATGAATCGAAGAACAATATGCAGAGTTACATGACAATCGTTGGTATGTAACTCTTCAGGCTTTCCCGGCGAGATCTTGACATGTGGAATAATCAGGTCTACTGCCGGATGTTTGTGTCGCTCTGGCACAATATTTCGGCCACGTAACTCGTTGCCTTCTTCAGGTGCTACCTGAGACTTACACCTCACAGCAGCACCAGGCGGGCGCGGACGGCAAAGAGAGCACCCAGCGCCCTCTGGGCATAAATACTGGACAAGATCCTCCAATACGGCTGTCTCAGGTAGCACTTGAAGAAGGCAACGAGTTACGTGGCCGAAATATTGTGCCAGAGCGACACAAACATCCGGCAGTAGACCCGACTATTCCACATGTCAATCGTTGGTATACTTTGGATATCTTGAATAGCTTCATCAGACTCATAAAGGAATCTCTAACTGCCAGAAAGCGGAACATGTTTTTACTGCCAGACTCTCTACAAAATATTGCAGTTGCACAGTTTGTGTCTATTAGTCGTGATTCAAATACAACAAACATTCAAAGTTTTCGAACGGCATCCGATAAAAATTTTCTAACTGTCCAGTCCTACCAACACTGAAAAGGTTGTTTCCACCGACTTTGGTCTGCGTTTTTACACTAGTCCTGCAGATGGACGACGGCTTTTACTCTTTTTAAAGGACGATACAGCACAATAAATGCGGAACTTGCAATCTTGATTCGCTGCAGCCGTGACCCTGCATGCGCACCAACCGGATTTACTGGCGCAGCGCGGCGCATATCGCGGCGCGGCTATTTCAAACTCGTCGCAAGCGAACTCCCCGCTTCCTTTGATGTACCGACAATAGGCACGGTGTGTTTGGCGAGGCACGCTCAGCGTAGACGCGCCTTAACGTTGTCAGATATTTGTTTGGTTACTCTGATATTATATATAACTCTGTAAATGAATCTCCGCTGGCGAGAAAGAGAAATGGTTACTTTACGATCATTAAAACACATCGATACGTTTCGTAGACAGCAATATACCTCGTCAGTACAAAAATTTTCGAAACTAGATTAATAAAAAATAGAGAAAAGTTGCGATAATGGCTTTCAGTACTTCAGGTGTTCCACATAATCTCTCCTAACTTGAGTATATCGTACTGCACGCACAACAACCTTGTTGAGATATAATTTAAAAAATCGTTTATCTATTACTGAAGGAAAGTCAATCGCAGCACCTTGAAGTAGGTTCTTTGGTCCCGACTTAACATGATATTACGAAAATTCAGTTTTTGTTATGCACAAGACATGCTTTTAACAACCCAATACTGCTCACTGCTTGCTGAACCTGCAGATATCAAATAAAACTTCTGAAATTGTATTTAAGGCTTCATGTAAGAAGCCCATATTTTTAATGTTGAAACCAGTTAAACTTAGCACACCATATGAAGGCCTTATTTCAATAGTGGTACAGGTCCATTTTTGTTCATGTTGAGATACAGAGTCCTAAAGTTAAATGAGCATTGAAAAATCTGCAGTTTAGACACCAGAAATATTCAAGCATATGGCTTCTTGCTGGAGATGAACCTTTCTTTCTGTTTGTTTGGATCATTAATTTCAGCAGAAAAGTGGAGGTAATGGACTTGTACCACTATTGAAATAAGCCCTTCATATTTTGCTACTCTGAATTGAGGATCTATAATGACTAAAAGTAATAGGTTTCATGGGACACCTAGTCAAAATGGCTCTGAGCACTGTGGGACTCAACTGCTGAGGTCATTAGTCCCCTAGAACTTAGAACTAGTTAAACCTAACTAACCTAAGGACATCACAAACATCCATGCCCGAGGCAGGATTCGAACCTGCGACCGTAGCGGTCTTGCGGTTCCAGACTGCAGCGCCTTTAACCGCACGGCCACTTCGGCCGGCGACACCTAGTCCTTCAATAATTCAAAAAGAGCGTCAAGTGTCAACGAGGCAAGTTATGATAGAGTATCAAAAATCAGTTAAAGAACTTTTTTGTAAAAGTCATTTTAATTCAATCAATCCTAGAAAACAAAGTAGCATGTTTTGTAGAAACAACTGTCATCCAAACGCAAAAGGTGAATTTACACACATAATAAAAATGGATAGACGTCTGGATATTCCACATCTCCTCTTAACCTACTAGGCCTATTTCAACCAAACTTGCTGTATATATTACTTACTGTATGGAAACAATCGCTGTGGGGGTAAGAACCACCTACCTAACAAAGTTGTGCGGATGGGGTGAAAGAGGGACGTAGTCCACGACGCGTTAATACCCAGAATTTATTCTTGCAGTATGTGAGATTGAGAGCACTTAGTTACTTGCAACGAACTCTACACATAATTTGAAACAGTTACGAAATTTTTTATCTCTTACAGTCCTCACAAAATGATGAAAGGGAAAAAATTTATTGCTTCCTGTACTACATTTACACTGTTCATGCAGTAAAACTGCCGCATAAGGCACGACGTTTTAATTTTTACTACTAAGTGTCTTCGTGACACATTTTCCAGGCAGGCTACACATATGCGACTAAATGTACTTGCAAAATTATACACTCCTGGAAATTGAAATAAGAACACCGTGAATTCATTGTTCCAGGAAGGGGAAACTTTATTGACACATTCCTGGGGTCAGATACATCACATGATCACACTGACAGAACCACAGGCACATAGACACAGGCAACAGAGCATGCACAATGTCGGCACTAGTACAGTGTATATCCACCTTTCGCAGCAATGCAGGCTGCTATTCTCCCATGGAGACGATCGTAGAGATGCTGGATGTAGTCCTGTGGAACGGCTTGCCATGCCATTTCCACCTGGCGCCTCAGTTGGACCAGCGTTCGTGCTGGACGTGCAGACCGCGTGAGACGACGCTTCATCCAGTCCCAAACATGCTCAATGGGGGACAGATCCGGAGATCTTGCTGGCCAGGGTAGTTGACTTACACCTTCTAGAGCACGTTGGGTGGCACGGGATACATGCGGACGTGCATTGTCCTGTTGGAACAGGAATGGTAGAACGATGGGTTCGATGACGGTTTGGATGTACCGTGCACTATTCAGTGTCCCCTCGACGATCACCAGTGGTGTACGGCCAGTGTAGGAGATCGCTCCCCACACCATGATGCCGGGTGTTGGCCCTGTGTGCCTCGGTCGTATGCAGTCCTGATTGTGGCGCTCACCTGCACGGCGCCAATCACGCATACGACCATCATTGGCACCAAGGCTGAAGCGACTCTCATCGCTGAAGACGACACGTCTCCATTCGTCCCTCCATTCACGCCTGTCGCGACACCACTGGAGGCGGGCTGCACGATGTTGGGGCGTGAGCGGAAGACGGCCTAACGGTGTGCGGGACCGTAGCCCAGCTTCATGGAGACGGTTGCGAATGGTCCTCGCCGATACCCCAGGAGCAACAGTGTCCCTAATTTGCTGGGAAGTGGCGGTGCGGTCCCCTACGGCACTGCGTAGGATCCTACGGTCTTGGCGTGCATCCGTGCGTCGCTGCGGTCCGGTCCGGTCCCAGGTCGACGGGCACGTGCACCTTCCGCCGACCACTGGCGACAACATCGATGTACTGTGGAGACCTCACGCCCCACGTGTTGAGCAATTCGGCGGTACGTCCACCCGGCCTCCCGCATGCCCACTATACGCCCTCGCTCAAAGTCCGTTAACTGCACATACGGTTCACGTCCACGCTGTCGCGGCATGCTACCAGTGTTAAAGACTGCGATGGAGCTCTGTATGCCACGGCAAACTGGCTGACACTGACGGCGGCGGTGCACAAATGCTGCGCAGCTAGCGCCATTCGACGGCCAACACCGCGGTTCCTGGTGTGTCCGCTGTGCCGTGCGTGTGATCATTGCTTGTACAGCCCTCTCGCAGTGTCCGGAGCAAGTATGGTGGGTCTGACGCACCGGTGTCAATGTGTTCTTTTTTCCATTTCCAGGAGTGTAAAAGATTCAAACTACGGAAGGCACTAACTACTGAAAGGCATAGTTAGCAAATGAAAGATTTTAATAGAGAACAAACAATTTATTTACCTTAATAGTGTTGAAAAATTATAATATACATAGCAGTTCATGACATCCAGTCTTATAAATTTCAAAACTGGGGCATTTCTCTCATCACATCCACCACTGCTGGCGGCTCACCTCCAACTGCGCAACGCCACGCGCCGCTCACATCCAGCTGCCCAACACCACAATGGCAGACAACAATGCAAACTAGCCACAGACTGCACACAGCACAGCCAGTGATTTTCATACAGAGCGCTACGTAACGATGGCAATAAGAAAACATAAACAGCCTACTTACATAGCCCCCATGCTCCCCACAAAAAATTTTACAAATTGTTTTGGGCAGTGGCCAATAATGATTTGATAAAATTTTTCATAATTACAATAACAAAGATATCAAATGCACACACTTACTGATACAATGTTGGTCAAAAGCTAAAATTTTCTTACAGTCCATAAAGACAGTCCTGATCATTCATCACAGTAAAATTACAGTGTTTTTCTGAAAGTCTGAGCAGTAAAAGAAAATGCACGCGGAAGTTGTGGATTTCCATACAGTCTTGAAGAAGTAGTGTTGTCCTCCCAACGGAAAGACAGTGCTGACTGACTCTCGACATGCAGACAAGTATTGGGTCACAACAGAGCAAACCCACAGCAGAGTCATTCGAAGTTTTGAAGAATATTTGTAGGCAGGTCATCACAGAGTAGACCCACTGTAGTCCTTGTACAGATTACGGTATTGGTGGGCCACCAGAGCTGCAGACCCACTGTAGTCCTGGTAGAGATTGTGGTATTGGTGGGCCACCAGAGATGCAGACCTACTGCAGTCCTTGTAGAAATAGTGGTACTGGTGAGTCAGCAAAGGTGTAGACCCACTGTAGTCATTGTAGAAATAATGTTATTGGTGGGTCATCAAAGATGCAGACCCACTGTAGTCCTTGTAGAGATGGCCACCAGCCATCTGTTGTGACTGTTCAGGTGCAAAATCACCATTGAAGAGTCTTGCGGATAATATAGCAAGTCCATAACCACCACTTGTGCACTCACAAAGTGTTTGGAATTGTCCTTAGAACCAGCAATGCTGTTATCCAGTCCCTTGCTGAATTATTAACACACCTGCAAACACTAACAGTCCCTACTTCTCACATATTGTCCATATACTATGACCAACAGAAATGTGTGCAGTGAAATGGAACTTACAAGTTAATAATATGATGAACTGGTGTCAATTACAATTTTATAACATAAGAATACAATTACAAAGGTACAAAATACGTCATTAAAGAACATAACAATACAGATAACATTTGTAGTACAGGCTTCACAAAAGAATCGAAATAACATATACATCAGTGTTACAGGAATTATGACATGAGTACATACATAAAAGATCAGAATAACTTTCGAAACATCAACTTCACACATGAGCATTAAAACAGAACAGAATAAATAATGTCTAAACATCTTTACAAAGAAAATAACATGTTATCAGAAAAATTCTACAACATAACTCTTATTAGCTAAACATTAAGACAGGAAAAACACAAATTCACATAGAGTAATAACACAAAAATACAGGACAGGGTTTGTTTTCAGTGTGACATTTGGTTCTGCAGTCCATCCCAAAACTTCATTCCATGTATCTTTCCTCTTATTTCAACATTTGTTTCCACCAGAAAAATTCTATCCAAGCATGCTTTCTGTATTTATATGTTCACACATTTCTTACCTCATTATTTATTTTCCATTATCTTACCTCATCATTTATTTCCAAGAAAATCCTACCTAAACCTGTTGTCCCTAAAACCTACTTTTTTTGTTCATATCCTCTTTCAAAATACTTTTTTGGCCAAACCATTTTCTTATAGCTTCTCAATGCATTTCTTCCAATTCATCACAACTTGTTCTCTTATATGGCCTACCCCATCTTAAGCTAACTTAAATCTACTGAGCTCAGATGCTAAACTAAGGGACGAGGCAATGCAGAGGCACAAACAATTAACACAAACAGCAATGACAAAAAAATGCAAATTGGCAAAGCAAGCAGCAATATTACAACTAATATAAGGCAATGAGCAGCAAACAAGAAAAATAAATCAGTAGTAAAACTGGCTTAACAGAGTAATGTAAAGTGAAATTTAGTAGCACTATGCCTGGCAAACAGCAGCAGCAAATGCAATAACTTATATCTAAACATGACATAGCTCAAGCAGAAAAAATATTACAGAAAAAATGGCCATGTTTAATACCTATGTCACATCTTAATACTAGAGTGATGCATCACCTTGACTTACTCTAGCAGATAAGTTACCAAATCGTAAAAGAATTATTTATGCAGTTCCTGTGAAGGGAAATGATTATTTGTGCTCTCTTTTCTAAGAAAGTACATCATAAACGTATTCTTTACTGGGTCTGTAGACAGAAAGTAGTGATATCAGTACATCTATTAAATTTTATTTTAACCAATGCTGCAGTGCAGCTAGAAACTAGATATTAAACAAAATAAGCAATCTCTCAACTAGAAAGACAATAGATGTAAAATGTTTCTCATCATTTCATTAGGCATTTTAGTAAATATCATAAATTAAAAGCTCCACAGTGTTATCATATGTTTTCATGTTTGAGTGTGTCGTATTTGCAATGCTTTCTACAAAGGAATGTCAATAGCGAGGATAATGGCCCCTTTTTTTCTCCACCTGTGCCTCTGAAAGGCACACACTAATGCTTTTTTCCAGGCGACTGTCACGCAGCTGGGTGCCCACGACGCATTACGTGCAGGTGGTCACTTAACTTTCTTACTGAAATATTTACGACACCAGTTTGCTTACAGTGACAGTCTCATATAAGAACTTCCCAGGTCGAGAATTTGCGTTTCAAATCTGTATAAACAAAATCCTGTAAATATAACAGTGTCAAAAAAATTTTCGCCAGCATAGTAATACATTCACGCATATACACACATTTCATAACTCTTAAAGTACGATTCTTGGTTTCCAACATCCTTTTCCACAAATCAGAGTCCCTAACCACTACTCATTATTCTTTACCTTGTTATACATATACATATTCGTCGACACTTCTTCAATATTTCATCATAAGAAATACATAGCAAACTCAAATTCCTCATATACAGTAGCATCATCTTATTGATCATAAACATATCTCAACAGCATAATGCACATCGTCGTCGTAATAATATCATAACATCTCAGTCAATTCTCAAAATCGTCGTAGCTTCCTCCAATAATTTCAAAACCTAAAAAAAATTCTCTGCTCAATACTGTCATCTACCTCAAACGTACTTTAAAAATCATGATCCCATACCAAATACGTCATTCAAAGCTCTCATAGTACCACAATGGTTCTGAAAAAATATGAACAGTTCACAAAGTACAGACAAAACACGGTTTCATAAGTGTGAAGTTACCCAACTGTGTAATTGTGTAAACATGTGTCACTGATGTAGTAAAAAAAAAATGTTTATCTCTCAGTTAAATGATCAGATAGCTGTGCAATTTGTGTGTTAGAAAAATATGGTACCGATGTGTAAAGTTGTATAAGCAAATACCATATTAGCTAGGGCTCCTTGTGCTTGCCAAACACATGGTACACAAAGTAGGCATGTACCCCCTGAGGATTAATGTAATTATACCCTCAGGTGTTACAGATTATAGCAATGGAAATGAAATGTATCATGGAAAACCTTTGTATCATTGTACTTCAAATATCTTTAAAAATAAATGATTTAAGTACAAAATTAATCACTCAAATACGTGTCCTGTAGCGCTAAATGTGCGTCTTGCTGTAAGATAATCTCTGTGGAAGTGTCGTAGTTATTGTTCTCCGAAAGCTAAGTTCTGCAGAAGCCAATGTACTTACCTCATGGTAAACAAAAGTGAAATGCTTTGCATATAGATATCATAGTTATTACGTACAGTACCGTGATCAAGAAAGTACTACACTGTAACTTACTGTTGTGCTACAAAAAAAAAAAAAAAAGAAAACAGGCTGTCTTATTGTAGCTATACCACAAAGTTACTATTAAGCATTTTTTACTTTCCAGAAGAATTCAGAAAAACTGTGCAGATATAAAGCAGATACAGCACAAAAGCAACAATGTAAATTGTGTCACGCATTAGTAGCGTCGTGATATAATTGTGTAGCTGTCAAAGAAACCAAATGCTAAGTCATCTTTAATCCCACAGAAAGTACTTCAAATAAAGAATGTCTTTTCAAGTAAACCAAAATGTTGCATGAAAATCTCATTAGCAGTGCCGGTATATGTTCTAAGTATGTGAGCCTTATAGTCGTTACGTGATCGTGCAACTAACAAGGAAGAATGTACAAATAACAACACTGTGTCGTCTGTTCACTATAACAATGCATTCGTAATTTCTGTTTAAATCAGTTCTCTTGGTCCTTGACTGGATATTTAACTTCAAACATTGTTGCATGTTAATAGATTCTAAGTCCGACAAAGCATACTGGTAACGTAAAGTGAATAGTTATATGGCAAACACAAAGTTAAAAAGCAGATTATCTTTCAATAAACGGTTTTACATGTGAAATGTGGTGTAAACCTTTACTCTTCCTAGTACACAGAGTTTCAGCTTCAGTGGAATTATCATGTGGTATATGGTACATCGGTAAAGAATGCTAAAATTTTTCTCAAGGTTAGCGTCTATGTAATTTTTCCCTGAGCCAGCCGGCGCACGTGGCTGCCTGCGGTGCGAGTCATTGTCTGTCTCTTCGTTGGCGTGCGTCGTTATTGGGATTAGGAGACCTAACTTCTACAAATTCACCTTGTCGAGAGTTCCCTGCTTTGTTTGAATCCCGCCAGTTCTGATGGAATTCAGGTCTGTCGTTTTGTCGGTAGTTTACACAGTTTCTTGTTTGTCGGTCATGTGGTGGAGAATTTCTCCCGGAATCGTAACTGTGCACTGAACTGTTGCGTCTGAAGTTATTCTGTCTCCCTTGATAATAATTGTTTTTGCTTCCATATTGTCTGTTTCTATGGTAATCTCTGTCATATTCATTACTACGGAAATGCGAATTTTCTCTGTAACTATTATTACTCTGCCAGTGGTTGTCATATGGGTGGTGTCTGTTTTGGTCACGATTTGCGTTGTAAGAATAGACTTGTCATGTCCAGTTATTGTTTCTGTCGTCACGGAATTGTGACGGATGTGACCTGTAGTGATTGTTTTCCTGTTTTCGCATCCCGCGACTGTCTGTGTCAATTTCTAATTCTTGTAAGAGTCCCTGAAAAGCTTCAATGTCGTCTTTGCAACGTCCTGCCAAAATAATATTTCTTAAATGTTCAGGCAATTTCATTAAGCAAATGCGGATGAGTTCTGAAGGGCTGTATGGGTTTGAAAGATATTGATTCTTATGCAACATGTCTTCAAAATATTTGACAAGACTGGAAAATTCAGATTGTTCAAAGTGTTTCATCATCATGATGCTATGTTTTACTCGATCTTGTGTAGCTTGAGACCAATATGCTGAGAGGAAGGCATGGTAAAATTCTCCTTCACTGTGAAAATCGTGAATGACTGATCGCATTCTTTCAGCTGGTTCATTCTCTAAGTAGCCACACATAAATTCTAATCTGTGCTCTAATGACCAGTTGGGAGGAAAACAATGAGAGAATTGATGGAGCCACGCTTGTGGATGAATGTCGTTGCCAGAATTCTTAAATGTTTTAAATTTACGTGTAGTAATGAACAGCTTATAGTCAAAATCATCATGTCGGCGAGTCGCATATCGGTCATTGTTACGTCGTTTCGGCGGTTCCATTTCAAAATTCGTTGCACCTTGCCAATTTCTTTCATAATTTCCGAAATGCGCTGTGTTATTATTTTGTGGCTGTTCCGTATTTCTATGTCCCTCTTCCCGTATTGGGGCGCGAGTGTCCTCTGAAATACGTAATTCTTGTATTACCTGTGTCAGCTGATCTTGTACTTCCCTGATTTCTCTTTGGTGTTGCGTATTAATTTCATTCTGATTTTGTTTGAATTTCTTAATTTGTTCGCACTCTTCTGTGTCATTAAAGACTACCGGTTTTGTGTCATTCAGATTATCATCTACCTTCGTAGATAAATTATTTAGCTGATCCGAAAGTTCAACTACTTTCTCTGATAATGAACTAATTTCCTCCATGTGTCTTTCTGAATCAATTTTCAGAGTATCTACTGTGTCCTTTAAGTTTTCCTGATTTTTTGCAAGTTGCGTAACCAAATCGGTAGATGCAACTGAGTCAATTTTAGCTTGCAAGATCTCATGATTTTCATGAACAATAGTTTGCAGTTCTTTTATGGCTGCTTCGTGAATCTGTAATGCATTTTCATGACGCGAAAAAATAGGTTGGAAATGCTCACAAATTTGTGTTTTTACGTCACTACAGACTTTTTGACATTTCGATTCGATTTTATGTAACTCAGTAGTTAAATCTTCACGTGTTTGTTCAAGCGTGGTGTGAAGATTTTGTTCCATTGCGTCTAACTGTTGCTATGTTTGTCTCTGGTGTTGTTCCATTGTGTCTAACTTTTGAAGATTTTGTTCCATTGTGTCTAACTTTTGAAGCTTTTGCTGTGTTTGTCCCATTTGTTGTATTAATTGTAATAACAATGCACTGGTGTCTGAAACATGTTCCTCAGTGCTTTTCGGCAGTGAATTTGCACCGGCAACATTCACATTTTGACAAGCAGAAAATGTGTCTTAACTTATTTGAGAAAACGGTGAAGACCCAAAACCTGAATCTACAGTATTTGCGAGATTCTGTCCTGTCATTTCGGATTCCTGAGGCAAGCTGTTGCCGACCGATCGATCGATAATGCTTCCCTGTTCACTAATTGTTTCACTGCCTACACCATTATTTGCAGCCCGCTCCATTTCCCTATGCACAATTACCAAATTACTACTTTGAATATTAGTTAATTCATACACGGTGGCGCTAACACACTGCTTTCGTCTTCGCTGTCATGTCTCAGTTTACTTTGGAGCCTAGTATTACGTTTTTCACACGCCATTATTGTCACAATATTTCACACGATAACACAGAAAAGCACAATTTGAAGAGAAAAATAAGAAAACACATTAACATAGCATTGAAAATAATATCTAGTTAATCGCAAGCGCAGCTGCGAAATACTTGGTGCAAATCTACATGCATGCCACAACTGTTTTACTGTACAAGAATGAAAAACTACAACTAGAAAGGAAATTCTCTCTACAATTACGCGCTAGCAATAAACAAAGGCTGCACTAATTGCACAAACTACAAGAAAAAATCAGAAGATTCCAGTGAGGTATCCTCGGTTAAGGGTCGACATATGAAACGTCCCCTTTGAAAAATTATACAGGACTGTGCTTAAACTGACACACAATATTTTTAGCGCAACGCAATCTGACTTTCAATAATCCCTACAAAAGAATGGCCCTGACTAACATTAACCTATACCTTTCACAAATCACTTACCTCACAAAAATCTTCGTTACTCGAACTACTGCAATACAGCGAGCGCCACTACTGCCAGCTAAATAAAAGATTCAAACTACGGAAGGCACTAACTACTAAGAGGCATAGTTAGCAAATGAAAGATTTTAATAGAGAACAAACAATTTATTTACCTTAATAGTGTTGAAAAATCATAATATACATAGCAGTTCATGACATCCAGTCTTACAAATTACAAAACTCCGCCATTTCTCTCCCCACATCCACCACTGCTGGCGGCTCACCTCCAACTGCGCAACGCCACGCGCCGCTCACATCCAGCTGCCCAACACCACAATGGCAGACAACAATGCAAACTAGCCACAGACTGCACACAGCACAGCCAGTGATTTTCATACAGAGCGCTACGTAACGTTGGCAATAAGAAGACATAAACAGCCTACTTACAAGGTGACAGGGGTAAAATACAGGGAGCAAAATGCTATTTACAAATTGTACAGAAACCAGATGGCAGTTATAAGAGTCGAGGGGCATGAAAAGGAAGCAGTGGTTGGGAACGGAGTGAGACAGGGTTGTAGCCTCTCCCCGATGTTATTCAATCTGTATATTGAGCAAGCAGTAAAGGAAACAAAAGAAAAATTCGGAGTAGGTATTAAAATCCATGGAGAAGAAATAAAAACCTTGAGGTTCGCCGATGACATTGTAATTCTGTCAGAGACTGCAAAGGGCTTGGAAGAGCAGTTGAACGGAATGGATAGTGTCTTGAAGGGAGGATATAAGATGAACATCAACAAAAGCAAAACGAGGATGATGGAATGTAGTCGAATTAAGTTGGGTGATGCTGAGGGAATTAGATTAGGAAATGAGACACTTAAAGTAGTAAAGGAATTTTGTTATTTGGGGAGCAAAATAACTGATGATGGTCGAAGTAGAGAGGATATAAAATGTAGACTGGCAATGGAAAGGAAAGCGTTTCTGAAGAAGAGAAATTTGTTAACATCTAGAATAGATTTAAGTGTCAGGAATTTGTTTCTGAAAGTATTTGTATGGAGTGTAGCCATGTATGGAAGTGAAACATGGACGATAAATAGTTTAGATAAGAAGAGAGTAGAAGCTTTCGAAATGTGGTGCTACAGAAGAATGCTGAAGATTAGATGGGTATATCACATAACTAATGAGGAGGTGTTGAATAGGATTGGGGAGAAGAGAAGTTTGTGGCACAAGTTGACTAGAAGAAGGGATCGGTTGGTAGGACATACGAGGCATCAAGGGATGACCAATTTAGTATTGGAGGGCAGCGTGGAGGGTAAAAATCGTAGAGGGAGACCAAGAGATGAATACGCCAAACAGATTTAGAAGGATGTAGGTTGCAGTAGGTACTGGGAGATGAAGAAGCTTGCACAGGATAGAGTAGCATGGAGAGCTGCATCAAACTAGTCTCAGGACTGCAGACCACAACAACAACAACAACTATTATTTCAGCTTCTTGTCCCCTCCCTCCCTCTCTGTTTGTCTGCTCCTTCTCTCTGTGTCCATCTGCTTCTAGTCCCCTCTGTCCAACTCCTGCTCCCCCTCTTGAGTCCATCGCCTCCTGCCCAGTCTGTCTACTCGTCAGTCACTTTATCACCTCCTCCTCAGTCTCTCTGTCCATCCCCTCCTCCCCATCTCTCTGTCCTTCTTCTCTTCCCTCCCCTCTCTGTCCATCTCCTCTTTTCTTTCTCTGGCCATATTCTCCTCCTCCTGTCTCAGCCAATCTCCTCTGCCCTGACTCTCAGTCCATCTTCACCTCCTCTTGGCCATTTCTCCTCCCCCCTCTCTCTGCCTATCTTCCCCTCTCCTTCTCTCTTTCCACCTGCTCCTCCCCTCTGTCAGTCTCCTCTTCCCTTTCTCTGTTCATTTCCCCCTCCCCCTCACTCTGTCTATCTCCTTTTCCCTCATATCTGTGTCCATGTCCTCCTTCCCCTTTCTGTCTCCACACTGTCACCTCCACCTCAATAGAAGGCATTAGAACTACATTAATACCTTCAGCTGCTAACGGGCGTTGATATATATCAACGGGGACAGGTGAAAATGCGTGCCCTGACCGGGCTCGAAGCCGGGATCTCTTGCTTACATGGCAGACGCTCTGTCCATCTAAGACACCGAGGGCACAGAGGATAGCGCGACTGCAGGGACTATCTCGCGCACGCCTCCCGCGAGACCCACATTCTCATCTTGTATGTCCACACACTACATTCGTAGTGCCCCACACCAACATAGTCATTACTCGTCGAAGACATTCTTACCAAGTCCTGTAAGAGTTCTGGGAATATGTGTGCATCCGCACAGAAGAAGGTCATGGCCGGTGTCGCCAGAACTATGTACTTACATGGATATGATGACCCGCAGCCGTCTAGAACGAAATTAGAATTACATTAATACCTTCAGCTGCTAACGGGCGTTAATTAGTATGTTGGGGTGGGACACTACAAATGTAGTGTGTGGACATACAAGGTGAGAATGTGCGTCTCGCAGGAAGCGCGCACGAGATAGTCCCTGCAGTCGCGCTATACTCTGTGCCCACGGTGGCTCAGATGCATAGAGCGTCTGACATATAAGCAGGAGATCCCGGGTTCGAGTCCATGGCAGGGCACACATTTTCACCTGTCCCCATTGATACATATCAACGCCCGTTAGCAGTTGAAGGTATTAATGTAATTCTAATTTCATTCTAGACGGCTGCATGTCATCATGTCACCATATCCATATAAGTCAATAGAAGGTGGCTGGTTCTTACCTGTGTATAAAGTTTGGTTGAAATCGATCCAGGGGTTTAGAAGGAGTTTTATACCTGTGGCTTTACTCACAAAGCGCGGTTGTCACACATATTTCACAAATATTTAAGGTATTTCACAGATATTTGCGCACACATTTCATCTGTATCTTCAGCGAATTTAGTCCTGTAGTTCTGTTTTAGCGCAGCTCTATCTTTACGACGTCGTATCTCCAGAAATATGAGTTGTACAATGACATAATTTTGTAGGTTCATTCAGCAGCATATGTGGATACTGTCTGCAAAAGTGTTGTGAATAGAGTTAGTATCTACATCTACATACATACTCCGCAATCCACATACGGTGCGTGGCGGAGGGTACCTCGTACCACAACTAGCATCTTCTCTCCCTGTTCCACTCTCAAATAGAACGAGGGAAAAATGACTGCCAATATGCCTCTGTACGAGCCCTAATCACTCTTATCTTATCTTTGTGGTCTTTCCGCGAAATGTAAGTTGGCGGCAGTAAAATTGCACTGCAGTCAGCCTCAAATGCTGGTTCTCTAAATTTCCTCAGCAGCGATTCACGGAAAGAACGCCTCCTTTCCTCTAGAGACTCCCACTCGATTTCCTGAAGCATTTCCGTAACACTTGCGTGATGATCAAACCTACCAGTAACAAATCTAGCAGCCCGCCTCTGAATTGCTTCTATGTCCTCCCTCAATCCGACCTGAAAGGGATCCCAAACGCTCGAGCAGTACTCAAGAATAGGTCGTATTAGTGTTGTATGAGCGGTCTCCTTTATAGATGAATCACGTCTTCCCAAAATTCTACCAATGAACCGAAGACGATTATCCGCCATCCCCACAACTGCCATTACATGCTTCTCCCACTTCGTATCGCTCTGCAATGTTACGCCCAAATATTTAATCGACGTGACTGTGTCAAGCGCTACACTACTAACGGAGTATTCAAACATTACGGGATTCTTTTTCCTATTCATCTGCATTAATTTACATTTATCTATATTTAGAGTTAGCTGCCATTCTTTACACTAATCACAAATCCTGTCCAAGTCATCTTGTATCCTCCTACAGTCACTCAACGACGACACCTTCCCGTTCACCATAGCATCATCAGCAAACAGCCGCACATTGCTATCCACCCTATCCAAAAGATCATTTATGTAGATAGAAAACAACAGCGGACCTACCACACTTCCCTGGGGCACTCCAGATGATACCCTCACCTCCGATGAACACTCACCGTCGAGGACAACGTACTGGGTTCTATTACTTAAGAAGTCTTCGAGCCACTCACATACTTGGGAACCAATCCCATATGCTCGTACCTTAGTTAGGAGTCTGCAGTGGGGCACCGAGTCAAACACTTTCCGGAAGTCAAGGAATATGGCATCCGTCTGATACCCTTCATCCATGGTTCGCAAGATATCATGTGAAAAAAGGGCTAGTTGCGTTTCGCAGGAGCGATGCTTTCTAAAGCCGTGCTGATGCATGGACAGCAACTTCTCTGTCTCAAGGAAATTCATTATACACTCCTGGAAATGGAAAAAAGAACACATTGACACCGGTGTGTCAGACCCACCATACTTGCTCCGGACACTGCGAGAGGGCTGTACAAGCAATGATCACACGCACGGCACAGCGGACACACCAGGAACCGCGGTGTTGGCCGTCGAATGGCGCTAGCTGCGCAGCATTTGTGCACCGCCGCCGTCAGTGTCAGCCAGTTTGCCGTGGCATACGGAGCTCCATCGCAGTCTTTAACACTGGTAGCATGCCGCGACAGCGTGGACGTGAACCGTATGTGCAGTTGACGGACTTTGAGCGAGGGCGTATAGTGGGCAGGCGGGAGGCCGGGTGGACGTACCGCCGAATTGCTCAACACGTGGGGCGTGAGGTCTCCACAGTACATCGATGTTGTCGCCAGTGGTCCGCGGAAGGTGCACGTGCCCGTCGACCTGGGACCGGACCGCAGCGACGCACGGATGCACGCCAAGACCGTAGGATCCTACGCAGTGCCGTAGGGGACCGCACCGCCACTTCCCAGCAAATTAGGGACACTGTTGCTCCTGGGGTATCGGCGAGGACCATTCGCAACCGTCTCCATGGGGCTACGGTCCCGCACACCGTTAGGCCGTCTTCCGCTCACGCCCCAACATCGTGCAGCCCGCCTCCAGTGGTGTCGCGACAGGCGTGAATGGAGGGACGAATGGAGACGTGCCGTCTTCAGCGATGAGAGTCGCTTCTGCCTTGGTGCCAATCATGGTCGTATGCGTGTTTGGCGCCGTGCAGGTGAGCGCCACAATCAGGACTGCATACGACCGAGGCACACAGGGCCAACACCCGGCATCATGGTGTGGGGAGCGATCTCCTACACTGGCCGTACACCACTGGTGATCATCGAGGGGACACTGAATAGTGCACGGTACATCCAAACCGTCATCGAACCCATCGTTCTACCATTCCTAGACCGGCAAGGGAACTTGCTGTTCCAACAGGACAATGCACGTCTGCATGTATCCCGTGCCACCCAACGTGCTCTAGAAGGTGTAAGTCAACTACCCTGGCCAGCAAGATCTCCGGATCTGTCCCCCATTGAGCATGTTTGGGACTGGATGAAGCGTCGTCTCACGCGGTCTGCACGTCCAGCACGAACGCTGGTCCAACTGAGGCGCCAGGTGGAAATGGCATGGCAAGCCGTTCCACAGGACTACATCCAGCATCTCTACGATCGTCTCCATGGGAGAATAGCAGCCTGCATTGCTGCGAAAGGTGGATATACACTGTACTAGTGCCGACATTGTGCATGCTCTGTTGCCTGTGTCTATGTGCCTGTGGTTCTGTTAGTGTGATCATGTGCTGTATCTGACCCCAGGAATGTGTCAATAAAGTTTCCCCTTCCTGGGACAATGAATTCACGGTGTTCTTGTTTCAATTTCCAGGAGTGTATTCGAACTGAGAATGTGTTCGAGAATCCTGCAACAAACCGATGTTAAGGATATTGGTCTGTAATTTTAAGGATCCGTCCTTCTACCCTTCTTATACACAGGCGTCACCTGCGCTATTTTTCAGTCGCTCGGGACTTTACGTTGGGCAAGAGATTCGCGATAAATGCAAGCTAAGTAAGGAGCCAATGCAGTAGAGTACTCTCTGTAAAACCGAATTGGAATCCCATCAGGACCTGGCTATTTATATATTTTCAACCCATTCAGCTGCTTCACAAGGGATGTCTATCACTATGTCCTCCGTACTGAAATCTGTACGAGACTCAAACGGCGGTATGTTTGTACGATCCTCCTGCGTGAAAGATTTCTCAAATGCTTAATTTAAAATTTCAGCTTTCGTATTGCTGTCTTCCATTGCCAGGCCAGACTGATCAGTGAGTGACTGGATGCAAGCCTTCGATCCGCTTACCCATTTTAAGTAAGACCAGAATTTCCTTGGGTTTTCGGCAAGATCTTTTGCTAAGGTATGACGGTGGTAGTGGTTGAATGCTTCGCGCATCGCTCTTTTTACAGCAGCACGAACCTCTACTAACTTTTGCCTGTCCTCATTCTCCCGATCTTTCTTGTACCGCGAGTGCAACTGCCTTTGCTTCCTGAGCATTCTCCGAATTGCGCTGTTAAACCAGGTGGGTCTTTTCCGTCCGTAACCCACTTTTTCGACACATACTTGTCCAATGCGTGATTTACAATGTGTTTAAAATTTGCCCATAATTCTTCCACTTCCATCATACCGGCAGTAAATGAAGTCGATTCATTTACTAAGTGGTATGCTAAGAACTGCTTATCTGCTCTTTCTACTAAGAAGTAAGAAGTAAAAAATTTAAACGTCATGCATGATGCGGCAGTCCTACGTAGGTGATTTTTACCCCCACAGCAATTATTTTCACACAGTAAGTGACGTGTGTATCCAGTTTGGTTGAAATCGGTCCAGTGGTTTAGGAAGAGATGTGAAACATTCATGCACACATTTTTATAATATGCTTGGATATGTGAAGTATTTATGATGTGTGTATATGAGCACATCCACAGGTAGGAATCTTCTCTTATACCTTTGGATCGATTTCAACCATATTACTTTAATAGCTTGTGAGAAAAACTATATGAGTAAGAATCAGTAAGGTACTATTGTATTGGGGTGGAGGTGGTAACATGGAGAGAGAAGGGAAAGAGAAGACATGGTGACAGATATGAGCGAGGAGGAGATGGTCAGAATGAGGTGAGGGAGAGAACAGACAGATAAAGGGAAGAGGAATAGTGAGACAGGGGAGGGGATAGATAGGGGAAGGAAAGAGAAAGAGATGAACAGAGAGAGGTGGAAGAAGGAGATGGACTGAGGGAGGGTTGAGGAGGAGGAAATGGGCAGAGAAAGGGGACAGGAGATGGGTAGAGAGAGGGGGGAGCGGTATGTGAACTGAGAGAGAGGGGGAAGACGAGATGGATGGGGGAGGATGAGGAGGAGGAGAAGAGCAGAATGAGGGAGAGGAGGAAATGGATTGAGAGAGGGAGAGGAAGAGAGGGACTGGGACAGGGTTGACAAGGAAGAGGACACAGAAAGGGATGAGGTGGTGGGCAGAGAGGTAGAGGGGAGGAGGAGATGGACGGAGAAAGGAAAGAGGGCGATATGGGCAGAGAGATGGGGTAGGAGCCGGCCGGTGTGGCCAAGCGGTTAAAGGCGCTACAGTCTGGAACCGCGTGACCGCTACGGTCGCAGGTTCGAATCCTGCCTCGGGCATGGATGTGTGTGATGTCCTTAGGTTAGTTAGGTTTAAGTAGTTCTAAGTTCTAGGGGACTGATGACCTTAGAAGTTAAGTCCCATAGTGCTCAGAGCCATACGGGGTAGGAGAAGTTGGATTAATAGAACTGGAAATAATACACTACTGGCAATTAAAATTGCTACACCACAAAGATGACGTGCTACAGACGCGAAATTTAACAGACAGGAAGAAGATGCTGTGATATGCAAATGATTAGATTTTCAGATCATTCACTCAAGGTTGGCACCGGTGGCGACACCTACAACGTGCTGACATGAGGGAAATTTACAACCGATTTCTCATACACAAACAGCAGTTGACCGGCGTTGCCTGGGGAAACGTTGTTGTGGTGCCTCGTGTAAGGAGGAGAAATGCGTACCATCACGTTTCCGACTTTGATAAAGGTTGGATTGTAGCCTATCGCGATTGCGGTTTATCGTATCGCGATACTGCTGCTCGCGTTGGTCGAGATCCAATAACTGTTCGCAGAATATGGAATCGGTGGGTTCAGGAGGGTAATACGGAACGCCGTGCTGGATGCCAACGGTATCGTATCACTAGCAGTCTAGATGACAGGCATCTTATCCGCATGGCTGTAACGGATCGTGCAGCCACATCTCGATCCCCGAGTCAACAAATGGGCACGTTTGCAAGACAACAACCATCTGCACGAACAGTTCGACGATGTTTGCAGTGGCATGGACTATCAGCTCGGAGACCATGGCTGCAGTTACACTTGACGCTGCATCACAGACAGGA
The DNA here is from genome assembly GCF_023898315.1 of Schistocerca nitens. NCBI lineage: Eukaryota > Metazoa > Arthropoda > Insecta > Orthoptera > Acrididae > Schistocerca > Schistocerca nitens. The sequence continues at coordinate 179,211,971 of NC_064622.1, read as the reverse complement.
GCGCCTGCGATGGTGTACTCAACAACGAACCTGGGTACACGAATGGCAAAACGTCATTTTTTCAGATGATTCCACTTTCTGTTTACAGCATCATAATGGTCGCATCCGTGTTTGGCGACATCGTGGTGAACGCACATTGGAAGCGTGTATTCGTCATCGCCATACTAGCGTATCACCCGGCGTGATGGTATGGGGTGCCATTGGTTATACGTCTCGGTCACCTCTTGTTCGCATTGACGGCACTTTGAACAGTCGGCGTTACATTTCAGATGTGTTACGACCCGTGGCTCTACGCTTCATTCGATCCCTGCGAAACCCTACATTTCAGCAGGATAATGCAGGACCGCATGTTGCAGGCCCTGTACGGGCCTTTCTGGATACAGAAAATGTTCGACTGCTGCCCTGACCAGCACATTCTCCAGATCTCTCACCAACTGAAAACGTCTGGTCAATGGTGGCCGAGCAACCGGCTCGTCACAATACGCCAGTCACTACTCTTGATGAACAGTGGTATTGTGTTGAAGCTGCAAGGGCAGCTGTACCTGTACAAGCCATCCAACTCTGACTCAATGCCCAGGCATATCAAGGCCGTTATTACGGCCAGAGGTGGTTGTTCTGAGTACTGATTTCTCAGGATCTATCCACCCAAATTGCGTGAAAATGTAATCACATGTCAGTTCTAGTATAATACATTTGTCCAATGAATACCCGTTTATCATCTACATTTCTTCTTGGTGTAGCAATTTTAATGTCCGCATATTTATTTATAAAATGTTAATCACAATATTAAATTTCTCCATTATCGTACAAATATTACAGATTCTCAAAATCTAAGAAAATTTTTGGAATCAGTACAAAATTCCCTTTAAGATGAGACTTTTCGAACATCATTCAACGGTAATTTTAAATTTCATAAAAATTATGTTTCTTTATTTTGCTAAGATGACAGAATGATTTCTGGAAGGAATAGATTCAAATATTATTGTTACCACTTAAATATACATTACGGTTACTGTAATATGCGCAGGAGAAACCCTTTATGTAAAAATGAATATAAATTACAGTAGTGCTAGCCACCAGGCAGTTTACTTCTGTAATGAAGTACATATTCATACTTTGTTATAGTGACCATACATCACCTAAATTGGTGGGGAGTGATATGTCTGTAAAAAGATTTTTGAGAGACGCCTACAGGCAATTCAGGATGAAATAACCCTAGGGTAGGTTGTGTGGCCTACAATATGTCCATTTTATGATTTTTTTACCAAAGATAAGTTGGCACCACTGGACAACCATGGCCAAGGCCTCTCGATACATGTGACTGCACAGGTGAACTGAGTTTACATAATAACCGTTGTGAAAAGTTGTTTTGAATTTTCACTTGTATGTGGAACAGAGTGTCAGCACAAGTCAACTCCGGTACCAAACTTCTGAAATGTACTACAGGCACTTTAATGCATCGTTATCGATTAGATCCATGGTATGGATCTGTCTTCATTTAGTTTATGTGATCTCAGGATTTGATTTATTTTAGACGTCAAGTGATAGGCGAGGTCACAAAGTGAATCTGTCAGAAAAATCCTTCCTTGGGATGTTATTTAACTCGCACGTTACCTCATACTTTCTTAGATTTTGGCGAAACATCAGAGACTCATTCTGCATCTATTCGTTTCGTTGCAACTTCGTCTTGATAATTCCGGGTCTCTTAACCGGTGACGATTTTTTTCCGAAAAGAATTGTCGGCGTTTTTCATTTCAGTCAATTTGCGGCATGTATGCATCCATCGTCGTTTATACTCAGGAATCAAGATGTGCGGCATTAGCTTTGTACACACTTTTCTCTTCTTCAAAACATTCTGGAAAATATAGTGAACACTTGATTTAGAAAAGTTAAGTACGTTGTTCCATAGCGATTTTTGACACAACAACGTTGACACACCACATCTGCACGTCCACTACTTAACGCTGCCTGGTCGCAATTCCATGGTCGAATTCATATATGTTGCTCATCGTTGTTAGTTCTAACTGCCACCATAGTTATTTAATTTTTTTAAATTTGATGTAACGCAATCAACAATATAAGACAGGAATCAGCTTAATTTTTCAGGGAACTACTCACAGAATAGAAGCAGTGACTCATGAGGAAACTCTTCAGTTTCGATTTGAAAGCGCGTGGGTTATTGCGAAGATTTTTGAATTCTTATGGTAGCTTACTGAAAATGGATGCAGCAGTATACTGCACATCTTTCTGCACAAGAGTCAAGAAAGTGCTATCCAAATGCAGATTAGATTTCTGAGTCAAAGCTGCTAAATCTTGGGAATAAGCTGATATACACTCCTGGAAATGGAAAAAAGAACACATTGACACCGGTGTGTCAGACCCACCATACTTGCTCCGGACACTGCGAGAGGGCTGTACAAGCAATGATCACACGCACGGCACAGCGGACACACCAGGAACCGCGGTGTTGGCCGTCGAATGGCGCTAGCTGCGCAGCATTTGTGCACCGCCGCCGTCAGTGTCAGCCAGTTTGCCGTGGCATACGGAGCTCCATCGCAGTCTTTAACACTGGTAGCATGCCGCGACAGCGTGGACGTGAACCGTATGTGCAGTTGACGGACTTTGAGCGAGGGCGTATAGTGGGCATGCGGGAGGCCGGGTGGACGTACCGCCGAATTGCTCAACACGTGGGGCGTGAGGTCTCCACAGTACATCGATGTTGTCGCCAGTGGTCGGCGGAAGGTGCACGTGCCCGTCGACCTGGGACCGGACCGCAGCGACGCACGGATGCACGCCAAGACCGTAGGATCCTACGCAGCGCCGTAGGGGACCGCACCGCCACTTCCCAGCAAATTAGGGACACTGTTGCTCCTGGGGTATCGGCGAGGACCATTCGCAACCGTCTCCATGGGGCTACGGTCCCGCACACCGTTAGGCCGTCTTCCGCTCACGCCCCAACATCGTGCAGCCCGCCTCCAGTGGTGTCGCGACAGGCGTGAATGGAGGGACGAATGGAGACGTGTCGTCTTCAGCGATGAGAGTCGCTTCTGCCTTGGTGCCAATGATGGTCGTATGCGTGTTTGGCGCCGTGCAGGTGAGCGCCACAATCAGGACTGCATACGACCGAGGCACACAGGGCCAACACCCGGCATCATGGTGTGGGGAGCGATCTCCTACACTGGCCGTACACCACTGGCGATCGTCGAGGGGACGCTGAATAGTGCACGGTACATCCAAACCGTCATCGAACCCATCGTTCTACCATTCCTAGACCGGCAAGGGAACTTGCTGTTCCAACAGGACAATGCACGTCCGCATGTATCCCGTGCCACCCAACGTGCTGTAGAAGGTGTAAGTCAACTACCCTGGCCAGCAAGATCTCCGGATCTGTCCCCCATTGAGCATGTTTGGGACTGGATGAAGCGTCGTCTCACGCGGTCTGCACGTCCAGCACGAACGCTGGTCCAACTGAGGCGCCAGGTGGAAATGGCATGGCAAGCCGTTCCACAGGACTACATCCAGCATCTCTACGATCGTCTCCATGGGAGAATAGCAGCCTTCATTGCTGCGAAAGGTGGATATACACTGTACTAGTGCCGACATTGTGCATGCTCTGTTGCCTGTGTCTATGTGCCTGTGGTTCTGTCAGTGTGATCATGTGATGTATCTGACCCCAGGAATGTGTCAATAAAGTTTCCCCTTCCTGGGACAATGAATTCACGGTGTTCTTATTTCAATTTCCAGGAGTGTAGTTACGAATAAACGACAGTAAAGAATATAAACAGGATGATTATAATTAAAATTAAACTTTCAAATCGCTGTAGAAATAACACCACTGGTCAAAATGACTTCAAATTGTAACGGAGTAATATCGGAGAAGGGGGAAAACGTATGGCAGAAGAAAAATAAATAGGTACAGTATGTAGCAATAGATGGCGCTGCAAGCGTCATAATTTAATAGTAGTCGATTACAAATGACAATTGAATCATACAATGCTTAATGTGAACGTCTGACGTTTAACAAACTGTACTACTCAGTGTTCAGGTGTGATGCTGTTGGTTACGTAAGCCCATCCATCATGGCATAGTCATATCACATCGGATGGGAATAATCGGTTTTTAATTGTCCTGAGGCTAAAAACCGCATAAAAAGCATCAATCAAATTCAAATCGGATTATTAATTTCCGTGTGACTGGCGCAAAACATGTTCAATATGCTGTCCACCGTTTTCTGCAACAAGTTGAAATCGAGAAACAGCATGTTCCACAACTGATCGAAATGTTTCCAGGGTCACTTTCAGAATGTGTTCAGAATGCGTGCCTTCAATTTAGCTAAGATTGCAATCGGAACACTGAACACAGCATCTTTCAGATAGCCCCACAACCAGAACTCAGACGGATTGAGATCAGGTGATCGGGACAGCTAGGCTGTAGGGAATTGGCGGTTGATAATTCTAGCATTTCCGAAACGGCGCTTCAACAGCTGCTTAACTGGATTTGCAATATGGGGAGGTGCACCATCTTGCATAAAAATGATCCCATACACACATCAACGCTGTTGGAGAGCTGGAATGACGTGGTTGCGCAAAAGACATTCAAAGCTCTTACCAGTGGTAACAGGACCAGAAGCACCTGTCTCTTCGAAAAAATATGACCCTATGATAAATGATGCCGTAAACCCGCGCCACACAGTGACCTTTTCAGGGTGAAATGGTACTGGTTGATTTGCGTATGGAATTTCCGTTGCCCGTATTCGACAGTTCTGTGCATTGCATATCCTGTCAGATGGAAGTGGGCTTTGTCTGTCTACAAAACCTTCCACGGCCCATCATTGTCCACTCCCATGCGAGCAAGAAATTCTAAAGCAAAAGTCTCTCTTGCTGGCAGGTCAACAGGAAGCAACCCGTGCACATGGGTAATTTGGAATGGATAGCAAAGAAGGATGTTTCGTAGGATTTTACGTACCGTGCTGATGAGTATGTCCAATGTTCGGGGAATTCTCCATGCACTACGCGTTTGCACACCACCAATCGTCTCCTCCCTCATTGCTGTGGCCTCTGCTTTCACTGACGTTTCCTACCTCTACCAGGTTGCACACCAAAAGAGCCTATCTTTTCGAATTTCCGGATCATTTTCTCCACACCCATGGCAGTCATCAGACCAACGCCTTTTTTTCAAACTCTTCAGTGTCCGAAACTTCTACAGAGCGACGTGTGCAGTCATCATTCTTGTAATACAGCTTTAGAAGCAGAGAGCGATCCTGTATTCAGACAGTCATGGCGAACGTCGCAGACGCGAAAGGAGGAAAAGCCGTGTACCCAGCTTGTTTCTAGCAACTTCAATGGATCATGCGCATGACAGCTGTTTTCATTTACGTATTCTGACACATAGTGTGCCATGTATTGATCAATTTTCACACTATTTTTTTCTGCCATACGTTTTCCCTCTTCTCCGATAGTATTTCGTTGCAATTTGATGTCATTCTGACCAGTGGTGTTATTTCTACAGCGTTTTGGAAGTTGAACTTCAATTATAACTACCCTGTATATTGAGAGGCCAATGTCAAAATAACCAGACTAATGAATAGGGGTCGACAATAGGTTCGCGAACTTACACCACTTTTTGCCCGATCCGCCCGTTTTTGAGCCAAAAATATCCTTTGAGAATGAGAAGAGTTACCCCAAAATATAATACCATAATACAACTACTGTGCTGACGTAACTTACATGACACGAATAAAACTTTTTGGTCAGAGTGTGTATAACCCAAGATGCACCAATCGAAAGGAGCAGACTGCTCATAAACGCCGGTGGATTCGTAAACTTCTTAAAAAAGGAAACAGATATGGGCATAATCCTGACACCTCTAAAAATGTAGAGTAGCGTGAGATTCAGAAGATCGTTGCAGATAACTACAGAAGATTTCAAAAGGCTTCTAGAGATGGTTGGGGATGCATTTCGAAAAAAGGATGAGAATTCCAGACTGCCAATTTCTGCTTCCCTTAGACTAACGTGCACTCTTCCCATTCAAAATTCACTTCAAGTTTTTCGAAAAGTGGGTAGTGATTTATTTAACTTCAAATATGAATTCGTTTCTGAAAGTATTTGTATGGAGTGTAGCCATGTATGGAAGTGAAACATGGACGATAAATAGTTTAGACAAGAAGAGAATAGAAGCCTTCGAGATGTAGTGCTACAGAAGAATGCTGAAGATTAGATGGGTGGATCACATAACTAATGAGGAGGTATTGAATAGGATTGGGGAGAAGAGACGTTTGTGGCACAACTTGACTAGAAGAAGGGATCGGTTGTTAGGACATGTTCTGAGGCATCAAGGGATCACCAATTTAGTATTGGAGGGCAGTGTGGAGGGTAAAAATCGTAGCGGGAGACCAAGAGATGAATACACTAAGCAGATTCAGAAGGATGCAGGCTGCAGTAGGTACTGGGAGATGAAGAAGCTTGCACAGGATAGAGTAGCATGGAGAGCTGCATCAAACCAGTCTCAGGACTGAAGACCACAACAACAACAACATATAAAATATGACAAGTAACTATAAGATAGCCACAAAATCGACAAGCTGATACGTGAGACTGTAAGATACGAAGGACTCAAATATTTTTGCCGAGTAGTTTCAATGCAATCGTTTGAGAACGTTTCATAGCGCACAAACATATGAATCCTAAAGCTGTGATTTTTATTTTTATGCAAAAACTAAGTTTTCCGAAAAACTGTTACAGAAAGTGATGCAGTTTTGCTTCGTTTACATAGATGACCAGCAAAAATTACTTGGGAATTTTTCGAAGAAAAGCGACGTTTCCAGCGCAAAACCTATGTAGTAAAGTTAGAGAAACGATTTCTGAGAAAACTATGCAATGCCTCTGTTACATCCATCATATCTCTGGCTTAGTACCAAGAGGCCGCGATCCGAGTCAAAAATACCCGCAGTGTTGACATATCTCTTCTTATATTGTTCATACTCACCTGTGCCCTCGTTTATTTTATTGCTATGCTGTTGTGCTCTACCTGTGAAAGTTAGGATCAATCTTAATTAAATGAATTAGGGTAAAATTCCTTCGTTATTCATTAATCATCGTTTGTTGCAGACAGACCGTGGCCGCTCCATTACAAGTTTGCACCAAAGAGGAACAACGAGCAGTATCCGGTTTTTGTGGTCGGAAGACGCATTGGGGGCCACAGTCTATCAAAGACTTTCGGCGCAATACGAGAAGAGTGCCTCGCAGTAACGGAGTGTCTACGAATGGGTTGCAGAATTCAAAAATTGTCGCACAAATATCACGCATGAAGGTGGAGCCGGACGATAATGCACAGCCATATATATATGCTAACAACATTGACGTGCACGTGAGGTGATACTATTGACTACTAATGAAGTGGCACAACGTCTGAAATTTAGTCACAGTTCTGCCCAAGAAATCATCCACAACAGATATGGGTTTCATGAAGTCGGTGCAAGATAGAACCCTAAACAACTCATCATGTTGCATAAACAAACACGTGTTGACATCTGCCAAAAATATTTGGATTGCTACTGTAACTGAAACGTCCCCTTGGAAAAATTTATGAATTACTGTGCTGGTAAACCCCTAACGTTATTTGATTTTCAAACAGCTGAGCAAAACTGAACGTGCTCAGACATTTCTCTCTTTACTTATTCTGATCATCAATAGAATGACACAATATTTTTAGCGCAACGCAATCTGACTTTCAAAAATCCCTACAAAAGAATGGCCCTGACTAACAATAACCTATACGTTTCATGAATCACTTTACCTCACAAAAATCGTCGTTACTCGAACTACTGCAATACAGCGAGCGCCACTACTGCCAGCTAAATAAAAGATTCTAACTACTGAAGGCACTAACTACTGATGGGCATAGTCAGCAAATAAAAGATTTTGTTACAGAACAAACAATGTATTTGCCTTAATAATGTTCCAAAGTCATCATATATATCAGTTCATGAAATCCAGTCTCACAAATTTACTCTCTCTGATGGACACACGTCCAGATCATCCGCTCTCAAACTCCACCATCTCACTCCCCATATCAACCACTGCTGGTGGCTCACCTCCAACTGCGCAACGCTACGCGCAGTTAACAGCCAACTGCCCAACGCTACAATAGCAAATTCCAACAGTGCAAACCAACCACAGACTGCACACAGCACAGTCAATGATTTTCATACAGAGCGCTACTTGACGTTACCAACATAAAAACCTAAACAGCCTACTTACATAACGAACGTGGTGGCTTCTTGAACAGAATCACCACTGGTGACGAAACATGGCTCCGCCATTACGAGCCAGAGAGTGGAGTGGAATCTAAACATCCACAATCGCCCAGCAGGAAAAAGTTCAAAACCCAACAATTCGTAGGAAAACTGATGCTTACCGTTTTTTGGGACGCACAAGGCCCAGTACTGGAACATTATCAGAATAGTGGCACAACAACAGAAAGTACGCGTTACAGTCAGACGCTTACTGACAGGCTGAAGCCTGCATATCGAAGCAAATGCTGAGGACTACAGTCGAAAGGTGTTGGTTGCTGCACGACAATGCCCGTCCACATACCGCTGCTCACACCGCTGAAACGCTCCGGAAGTAGAGACTCAACCTCCGTATATTCCTGATCTTGTCACTCCCGACTACCACTTGTTTGGTCCGCTCAGTGAGGCATTAAGGGGCTGTCGATTCACCCCGACCAAACAGTGAAGGACGCAGTGCATGCGTGGTTCGCTGCTCGTCCGCAAACTTTCTTTTCTGGGGGCATCAGGAAGCTTGTGCAACGATGGATCACGTGTAAGGGGACTGCACTGCAAAAGGATCACGTTCAGATGGTTCATATGGCTCTGAGCACTATGGGACTTAACATCTGAGGCCATCGGTCCCCTAGAACTTAGAACTACTTGAACCTAACTAACCTAAGGACATCACACACATCCATGCCCGACGCAGGATTCGAACCTGTGACCGTAGCGGTCGCGCGGTTCCAGACTGAAGAAAAGGATCACGTACGTGTCCTATTTGTACTGCAATGAAAGCAATAATTTGTGACTTTCCTCGTACAGTATCTGATCAAATGTATCCATACATTATTAGTGGACAATGATATTGTTTATGAGGGTTTTAGCTCTACAGGGAACACTCTCAGCGAGTGTAACGTGCCGACTGGCGGTACCAAAGATCGAAATTACAACGACAATGGATCGTACTGTACCAACGTCGCTATGCCGTTAATGTATGGCTTCCTGCCGCGCAAAATACTTGGGCGAACCAATCGACCACTACAGTTTTAATTAGGTACAGGTTTTACTTTTACAGTCGATGTTATGACTGCAGATCGCTGTCTGATTTTAGAAGATTCCAGTCGTAGTGGAGCGCCTGGCGACTACTCGAAGTCTAGCTCGTACCGTAATCGCATTCTCAAGGAACAAATTGAAGACAGACCACCCTTAGTATAATTACTACTGGGGCAACCTCAACCACTGACTATGCAGCCGGTTCGAATATCGAATAATAAAAGACAGCACCTTTACTTTACACAACGTCGAGATCGAACAATGTCATAATTACACTACGAATAGACACATCCAAACATTCTAATGACAACGATCACCAATATCAAGCAGTAATTACGAGATAGGCTGATTTAGATAACAACTCTCGTTATCTAAGCTACTGGTCGAATTCAGGCATCAAATCTCATTAAATACAGGACCTGTTTATATTATATCGGGATAAATGCCCCATGTAGCTTGCAATTGTTCTCCCACACAACTAAATTCCCACAACGCAGTACATTATCTCTGGAAAAGACTCGTAAATTTTCAATTACTTATAAAATTCCTATTCCATATACCGTCGTGTTATGACCAGTTTGTATTAAGATGCTTCCACCAGTATCGATAAGAACTGAAATAGTTTATGCTACCACTAAATCTGTTCCATTTAGCCCAGCGTTGCTATGTAAATAATATATCGTCACGTACTTCACAGATTTACTAATCTTTGTCCTTGGTGTAATCGCTGACCTTTCCGTAATAAATTACGACAACTTCCAATTCTACTTGCATTTACTTAGACACTCTTTCCATCAATGAAATCGTTTTAACTTTTTAGAATACCCACCCTCTGTAGGTTTATCGTGGTTCCACTCAATCGATGAACTTTCGATTAGGCAAACTTACAAATACCAGCGTATACTTGTGTCCTGCAACGCCGCATTAAGTTCTCTGGAATTCACCCTTTTCTTTTCCCGTAAAATATATATACACACACCAGATATTAATTAAATACACGTAAAGTTTATGTTAACCCAAGAAAACTTGAATTTATTTTCTCTAGGTATTTCAATACAATTTCAATCAAGTAAGTGAGCGAGTAACATCAAAGACTACACCCCACAACACGGAAATTCAGTAACAAAAAAAATTGAACAAAAACCCCTAAGTGCCACCGCCACTTTTAATCTAACCTGAAGTGACAATTTAAAACAATTCTGAACCTCTTCAGGCGTTGACAATACGCGACCCGCTAAGTTCCCTACTTGAATTCGGCCACTCGTAACTTCGGCTAATCAAGTTTTTGTATGGCTGCGTGCTGCTTGTAAAATGGTTCATTTACTTTCTCGTTGCTCATCCACTCAACTACTGGTGCACTCTATCACAAATAGTGAAACAGTTCGTATTTATTCGAGCCAATTCTCGGTCCGCTGTAAGATAGTGGTATTTAAACAACAACTACGAACATGTGTTCGAGGCTTTCCCTTCTCGACACACACACACATCAACCACTACCAAACCACTTCAACAAAACGGCTAGCAACCCAATTACCTCTGGGCGAGCCGCAACCACGAATCGTACAACACGGGCAGGATATCGGTTCCACCAATTCCCAAAAACTCAGCACCTACAAATCTACTTCTCTCTCTAACCAGGCTCACGCTGGATTTACCACAGCAGACTTTACGACCGAAACTGTCCACAAGACGACAATCAATTGATAGCTCACTCATCTAAATTCGCCAGAACCAGTGTATCACCAGCGACTATTCAGAAAATCCCACAGAATCTCTGTATATTGCGTTGCTCAGCGTTGGGAGGAAACAACCGTGACAGCCACATATATGAGCAGGGGCCTAACAGACTAAATAGCCACGCTGCCTCCGCGAACTGTACCCAAATTAAAATACTAGTACTACCAATCAAAACTCCTTTCCCTCTCCCAAGCCTTAACCGCCAGCTGCGGTGCCTCACTACACCACGCAGTGGGTCGCTCTACTATCAGACCTAGACGCACACCGATATATGACTTAGTCGGTGAGAGGTCTACATGGGAACTCACTAACTCTTTATGTCATACCATAGGAATCATTTAAAACGAACAAACACACTGCGCAACGCCAACTTTTGACAATTAATTAATTATTCGTTGCTGCTGTTGGTTCTCTGCCACAGCGGCCGGCTACTGCGCGTCGCTCAGGCAGCTTCTCTGGACCCAGCGAAGGCGAGTTGTTGCATCGCTGAAGTCGCGCTCGCTCACCATCTGTTTTTTCGTCGATGTTCGCGGCTCATCTACAAGATTTTTTTAAATTTATCGTACGTGTATATTTACAGTAACGACCAGGCGTTATTAAGTTATCGCGTAGAATGCTCAGCACTAATAAGGGCGAACGTAACCCGTGCGTTTTGACACAGCACACGAGGTGTCTACAAGACATTAGGAATGGCAGCCAATTCTTTCTCAAGAGCCGAAACCAGAGAAACCAGTGATGTTGGTTGCTTGCGTACGCAGCGAAGTTGATGCTCTAAGCTGATCCCAAAGGTTTTCCATTGGATTCAGATCGGGATTCTGGGCAGGCCAATCCGTTTCCGGAACGTTATTGTCCACAGACCACTGCCTCACAGATGCTGCTTTATGACAGAGTGAACTGTCACTCTGATACAGTTACCGTCTCTTAACTGTTCCTCCAGTGTACGCTGTACCCTATGCCGTAAAACATGATCACATCCTTCCGCATTTAGCGTTTTATTAATCGCAATAAGGGGGACGCACTCTAACGATGAAAACAACATCCCCATACCGTAACACTATCTTCTCCGTAATTAATTCACTATTGACACCCAGCATGGTGGCAGATAACCGTTATCCATAATTTCGTCGAATCCAAACCCTTCCATCAGATTGCCACAGGTTACAGCGTGATTCATCACACCAAATCACTCATCCACTGTCCAGTTGCGTCGCTTCTCACGCCACTTCAGGCGTCTCTTAGCAGTAACTACAGAACTGTGGCGCTTATGAGAATCTCCTCGAGTGTTCTACATCGTTCTTTTTAACTTGCCACGCACATTGCGCTGGTAGCGCTTTGACTTTTACGTGTAATTCCTTTCGTTAATTTCACGCGATGCTTTACAACTACACTCCTGGAAATTGAAATAAGAACACCGTGAATTCATTGTCCCAGGAAGGGGAAACTTTATTGACACATTCCTGGGGTCAGATACATCCCATGATCACACTGACAGAACCACAGGCACATAGACACAGGCAACAGAGCATGCACAATGTCGGCACTAGTGCAGTGTATATCCACCTTTCGCAGCAATGCAGGCTGCTATTCTCCCATGGAGACGATCGTAGAGATGCTGGATGTAGTCCTGTGGAACGGCTTGCCATGCCATTTCCACCTGGCGCCTCAGTTGGACCAGCGTTCGTGCTGGACGTGCAGACCGCGTGAGACGACGCTTCATCCAGTCCCAAACATGCTCAATGGGGGACAGATCCGGAGATCTTGCTGGCCAGGGTAGTTGACTTACACCTTCTAGAGCACGTTGGGTGGCACGGGATACATGCGGACGTGCATTGTCCTGTTGGAACAGCAAGTTCCCTTGCCGGTCTAGGAATGGTAGAACGATGGGTTCGATGACGGTTTGGATGTACCGTGCACTATTCAGTGTCCCCTCGACGATCACCAGTGGTGTACGGCCAGTGTAGGAGTTCGCTCCCCACACCATGATGCCGGGTGTTGGCCCTGTGTGCCTCGGTCGTATGCAGTCCTGATTGTGGCGCTCACCTGCATGGCGCCAAACACGCATACGACCATCATTGGCACCAAGGCAGAAGCGACTCTCATCGCTGAAGACGACACGTCTCCATTCGTCCCTCCATTCACGCCTGTCGCGACACCACTGGAGGCGGGCTGCACGATGTTGGGGCGTGAGTGGAAGACGGCCTAACGGTGTGCGGGACCGTAGCCCAGCTTCATGGAGACGGTTGAGAATGGTCCTCGCCGATACCCCAGGAGCAACAGTGTCCCTAATTTGCTGGGAAGTGGCGGTGCGGTCCCCTACGGCACTGCGTAGGATCCTACGGTCTTGGCGTGCATCCGTGCGTCGCTGCGGTCCGGTCCCAGGTCGACGGGCACGTGCACCTTCCGCCGACCACTGGCGACAACATCGATGTACTGTGGAGACCTCACGCCCCTACGTGTTGAGCAATTCGGCGGTACGTCCACCCGGCCTCCCGCATCCCCACTATACGCCCTCGCTCAAAGTCCGTCAACTGCACATACGGTTCACGTCCACGCTGTCGCGGCATGCTACCAGTGTTAAAGACTGCGATGGAGCTCCGTATGCCACGGCAAACTGGCTGACACTGACGGCGGCGGTGCACAAATGCTGCGCAGCTAGCGCCATTCGACGGCCAACACCGCGGTTCCTGGTGTGTCCGCTGTGCCGTGCGTGTGATCATTGCTTGTACAGCCCTCTCGCAGTGTCCGGAGCAAGTATGGTGGGTCTGACACACCGGTGTCAATGTGTTCTTTTTTCCATTTCCAGGAGTGTATTTTCGTTAATGCTCGACGGTCCGTATCCGGCAGCGCATGAAATCTGCCTAGTACTGGTTAGGCTGTGGTTGTTCCCACTTCAGAATCATATCACCATCAGTCGACATGAGCAGCTTTGGAAGGGTTAAGCCGGCCGGTGTGGCCGTGCGGTTAAAGGCGCTTCAGTCTGGAACCGCGTGACCGCTACGGTCGCAGGTTCGAATCCTGCCTCGGGCATGGATGTGTGTGATGTCCTTAGGTTAGTTAGGTTTAAGTAGTTCTAAGTTCTAGGGGACTGATGACCACAGCAGTTAAGTCCCATAGTGCTCAGAGCCATTTGAACCATTTTTTTTTTTTTTGGAAGGGTTAAATGTTCATGATGGGTTTTTTGCTCAGGTAAAGTGTAATGACTTATCCACCTTCGAAGTCAATGAGCTCTCCTGCCCGATCCGTTCCTTTTGTTACTGCTTCTCAACTTACGATACTCCTCGGCTCTTTTTATACTGGCGGCTCCGCCTCTTGTGGCATCTAGTGGTCAGTTTCCCCGATACATTAGACAGCGTGGAGATGAGAGCACGAATCTTTGCGTAGCAGTGTTACAAGGCCTAGCACAAGGAGTCCACGTCGGAGAATTAAGGCATTAAGTTAGAACAAAGCCTTAGAAGAAGAGGAGTGGTTTCACTGGGTGTACGTCTAGATCAGGGGTGTACAGGCGTCGTGATAAAACGGGGCTGCCAGACTGGGGTATGTAGTGCAAAGTGTGCTCTGACTTTCGAAGCATGACCCGATGTTAAATTTGTTGCTGCCTTGTTCGTAAGCAAAAGCACTCACTGCGCTGTCATCATAGTAATATTTTCTCTTTTTACGTTAATGGCAGTATTGTAATACGTCTCATAGACTTCTGACTCACCGTAAATTCCCACTACTTCTCAAGCTTACAACCACGATTATGCCCCTGCTTCAAACCATAGACTTGTGTGTGTAAATTTTATACTGCAGAGAAAAAGCCGGCTTGAAGCATGTGCAGAATCCAGTTGTCATTACTGCGGAGTGATTTTGAGATTGTGACTTGCGTTCCTCATTTTTCGTGATCTTTTCAGATTGCTGGACAGTGGCACCACAACTACAAATAAGAAAGAAATTTACACTACTGATATTTATGTCGAATAGTAACAAAAGATAGTGCTGTAAATTAGCAGTTTCAATCCAGTAGTTGGCTTCTCACTCACCTTCTTCTGTTCCTCGTCCAACAATCCGAAATACTTCGACATGTCCATCGGCCTGGTTCAAAAATGTGTGCCGGACAGGGACTCGATTCTGCATTTCCCGCTTGTTGTTCACTTTTTAAGAGAATTTATAACATTCTTGACGGCAACGGCCTTGCCGCAGTGGATACGCCGGTTCCCGTGAGATCACCGAAGTTAAGCGCTGTCGGGCGTGGCCGGCACTTGGATGGGTGACCATCCAGGCCACCATGTGCTGTTGCCATTTTTTGGGGTGCACTCAGCCTCGTGATGCCAATTGAGGAGCTACTCGACCGAATAGTAGCGGCTCCAGTCAAAGAAAACCATCTTAACGACCGGGAGAGCGGTGTACTGACCACGCGCCCCTCCTACGCGCATCCTCAACTGAGGATGACACGGCGGTCGGATGGTCCCGAAGGGCCACTTGTGGTCTGAAGACGGAGTGGTTTATAACTTTCTTAATTTCAGAAGGAGACGTGGGTGAAATATCCTTTTGGTTTAGTTTGAGTTACTTTTCCAACATACTGCTTTTATCTTTCTGTTGAACTGCTTGTCCCTATATTTTCTACTGCATTTAGGGAACGAAAATATGCTTCATACCCTTCATGCCCTACCATTTAAATCCAAAGTGGCGTTACCCTGTTCTGTGACATTTCGTCCTGTCTCTAGTTTCACTGCATTCCATATAGCCTTAAGTGTATTGTCGAATAACATAAATGGAAATCCGGGCTCGAGTCCCGGCCCAGCACAAATTTTCAGTGAGCTCATTCCATTACACAGCTGAAAATTGTCCAAATTTGAAACTGCGAGTACATTTGTTGTGGCCTCCGCCACGTTGTCTCGTGCGTTAATGCTCATATCTGATAATTCTAGAATTAGTCATCTGTCTAAAAATCATTAGATTAACGAAGTAGTGTTATTGAGTTTATAAAGCTGTTTAGATTCGTGGCTGAACCGTAGTGGAACTCCACAAAAGTTCATTTTACCCCCAGGGGTAATTGCCACTACCTAGAAGAATTTGAATTTATGTAATACTTAAAAGTTGGTGCGTAGGAATTACTCTCACACCTGCATGTTAAAAAAATTGCAAGTGGTCGGCGTGAATTTACGTGTGAGTGGGTTGTATGAATTTAAAATGACTCGTTCCTCTTCGTTACGACTAATATAAGTGATCTTAATTTAAGTGATCCAGGGGACATAAGAATAAAATAACAATAATAATAATAATAATAATAATAACGAAACATGAGTTTTCTTATTTTGTAAGTAGCCTACCTCCTTGGTGCTTTTCTTTGCCGCAATAGCCAAAACAAAATAAAAAATCGCAACACTTAAACGAAGGATGATGCTGAGATGACTATCTGCAAACATTGCTTTGTCGGCAAACCAGTTATCTTCAGTTAAGACTCTATGAGAAGCATAGAGATATGGAAAGTACGAATTGTTCTTGAAGGGATACAGCTCAAAGTAAACCAAATTTCTATGGCCTCAGAAAATTACTCAAAGTTACTGATTAAAGTTAATAAAAAATAAAGGAACATATACATTACACCAGAAATCAGTGATTATGACGACAGATTTAAGTCTGTATGGAATGTAGTGAATCTAAAGACGGGGCCACAGGTCACAGAACAGGGTAACATCTTTTTTTATTTAAATTGAAGGGATATAAAGGAAGGGTTTATTTCAATAGTGGTACAAGTCCATTACCTCCACTTTTCTGCCTATAATGCTTCTGAAATTAATAATCCAAACAAACAGAAAGAAAGATTCATCCTAGCAAGAAGCAATATGCTTGAATACTGCTGGTATCTCAACTGCAGATTTTTCAGCGCTCATTTAACTTGAGGACTCTGTATCTCAAAATGAACTAAAATGGACTTGTCCTACTATTGAAATAAGCCCTTCGAATGATCATTCACAGGTATCAAGTATGTTTAATAATCATATCTTAAAAGCAGTAAAAAATGTAGGAGCAAGCAATTAAAGAGAAAAATCAAAGCAGTATGTTGAAACAGAAACTCACATCAAACTCAATCATATGAATACCTCGTCCACTTCTCCTTCTGAAATTAAAAAAAATATATGTATATATATATTCTCGGAGAAATAAAAGCTGATCCGGATTTCGTACTGTTTCCAACAGAGTGCTGCAGACTTGTGCACATATAATAAATATTGTGTTTTCTGAAGTACGCACTCGAAAAAAACAAACAAACAAACAACGACACACCATGAAGAAATTATCAGAAATGGACGGAAATCGAAATCGGTAGATGTCGTATACAAGTACAGTCAAACAAATGTTTGTAATTTCAGAAAAATTTGGTGATTTATTCAAGAGAAAGCGTTTCACAAATTGAGCAAGTCAGTAACGCGTTGGCCCACTCCTGGCCCTTATACAAGCAGTTATTCGGCTTCACACTGATTGCTAGAGTTGTTGCAAGTGCCCCTGACAGACATACTGCCAAATTCTGTACAATTGGCGCGTTAGGTCGTCAAAATCCCGAGCTGGTTGGAGGGCCCTGCCCATAATGCTGCAAACGTTCTCAGTTAGGGGAGAGATCAGACGGTCTTGCTGGCCAAGGTAGGTTTTGGCAAGCACCAAGACAAACAATAGAAACTCATCCCGTGTTTGGGCGGGCATTAAGATCATTCCCGCTGAAATGTAAGCACGGGATGGTACGACATAAATCGCAACTAAATTGGTTGTAGCATACCGTCGACATACCCTTGTCCTGTAAGTGTTCCGCAGATGGCAACGAAAAGGGTTCTGCTATGAAAACAAATAGCACCACGGACTGTCACTCCTGATTGTCGGGCGGTATGGCGGGCGGCAGTTGAAGTTAGTGTCCGACGCTGTCTGGGACGTCTCCAGATACGTCTTCTGCCTGGAATATAATTGACTGAAGTAGAATTGTCTTCAGTGATCAGTCCCACTTCGAAATGAACCCCACTGACCAGCAGAGACTTGTCTGGAGATGTCCCAGGCAGCAATAGGATACCAACCTGACTATCGCCCAACATATGGCCTGACAACCAGGGGTGATGGTCTGGGTGCCATTCCTTTTCGTAGCAGAGTGTATGTTGACAAATTCTGCGCCCTGTTTCTTTTCTTTTTTTCCATGGCAAGCTATCCTGGACTTACATTTCAGCAATTTAACGCTTACCTACAAACGACGAGAGTTTCTACTGCTTTTCTTCGTGCTTGCCAAGCTCTACCTTGGCCAGCAAGATCCGGACCTCTGCCCAACTGAGAACGTTGGGAGTATTATGGGCAGGGCCCTCCAACTAGCTCGGGATTTTGACGACCTAATGCGTCACTTGGACGGAATTTGAGACGACACCTCTCTGGAGGATACCCAACAACTCTATCATATTCAAACCTATCCGAATAAGTGCTTGCATAAGAGCCAGAGGTGGACCAACACGTGATTGACGTGAATAAATTTTTCTAAAATTGTTATCTTTTTTTCTGTACATAATACATCACAGCTACAGATTTTCTGTCCAAGGCTGATAATTCCTTCATGAGCGTCGGTTTTCTCTTATTTTTTATGTCTTAGAGTGTATAATGCATCACTAACTCAGCGAATTTTCCAGAGACATTGACATGCAGCATGGCTCAGCCAGTTCTATAATAAAGGTTACAGGAAAGATTTCAATACCTGCCAACCCATTTCACAACTGATAGAATTTTCTAATGTTGTTGAAAAGGTTTACTATCTTAGCAACATTGAAATCGTCAGTAAATTTCGGTGTGGATTTCAGAAGAGTTTTCAACATGCCTTTTACACATTCGCTTACCAAATTTTTCAAGCATTAAATAACAAAATAGCATTAGTTTGTATTTTCTAAGAATTATCTGAGTTATCTAACTGTATGAATCATAATATCCTCCTAGATAAATAGAGGTTATTTGGATTTGGTTGTACAGTCAACCAAAGGATGATGCCATATCTCACAAAAAGAATGCAGGAAGTTCTACTTAATAATTCAACCATCATAAGCAGGGGAGATTCGTTTCACTGGGAGGAAACCACTTAAGAGCGTCCATATCATGCACAACAATTAGAATTACAGAATTAGTTCCTTTTGCAGAGGACACTTTAATAATAATCAACCCAAACATATATACAACAAAATAAATGAAAATAATGTTCTTAGAAGTATTAATGAGTGGATTTGTGCAAACAGTCTCACTCTCAATTTCAAAAAGACGTCTTATTCAGTTCTTCACGTCTAGAAGTATTATAGAATGGTAAGCATAACATATGGTGAAGAAACAATAGCTGGACTGGAAATTTCAGGAACTTTGAGTCTTCATATTTATGTGAATTTAAACAGGCAAAACAGTTTTGAATCCGTAAAAAACTCATTTCAGCCACATTAGTACTTTGAATCATTGCAAAGTTTGATGAGAGATGAAACAATAAGTTCACGTATTTTGAGTGGTTTCCTTGAATAATGTCATAGGCAACAATGTTCTGGATTAACTAATCTTTGAGGAAACATGTTGTCATTCCTTAAAAACGTGGTATAAGAATAACATGTGCTGCTCACTTGCAAAAATCTTGTATACATCTGATTCAACAGTTAGGTTTTTTGACTACTGCTTCAGATTACACTTATTCCCTCGTGAAGTTTGACATAAACAACCCACTACAATACAAGAGGAACAATGTCATACCTAACTGTAATGGCAAAAGGAAAAGTGGCATTCATTATTCCACAGTTAAGTTGTGGGTAGAGAATAAGGGGTGTGAAATGGTGCTACCAAAAATTTGGATTAGTTACCGAATGATGTAAAATGTCTCACAGACACCAAAGTTATATTTTAAAACAAACTGAAAAAGTTTCTCATTCACAACTCCTTCAGTTCCATAGAAAAATTCTTGTTTATTTAATACAGAGGAGATGTTAGGAGGCTATTACTAATTCACATTTGCATTATAAAAAATACCTTGTAAATGCTCTGCATATATCCATATTTACTATATGCATATAGTATGATTGTAAAATGGCTCGTTTCACATCATTAAGATTAAACATATAAATGAGTCACAGAACGTAAAACTAAAATAACAAATAATAGTAATAATAATAATAATAATAATAATAATGTCTTTTTATTAGTAGTCCTACCTCCTGTTTCTATTTGCCGTAATCGGAAAAACAAAACAAAAAAAGCGTAACGCTTGAAGTGAGAATGCTATTGAGATGATGCCAACTTCACGCATTGCCATGACGACAAACAAGTTGTCTACAGATGCGACGGTGGAAGTTCGATACGGAAATTATTTCTATTGCCCAGTAAATTGGAGTTCTATTCTTCATTCATATTATTATTCACACTTTTTAAGCTTTTGTAAATGTTTAACTTTGTATATTACATTTTATATGAAAAAGAAAAAAAATCTGCTTTTTTCGCTACATGGTGCCACTTTTGTATTCATCACCGCCCTCTAGTGGCTTAAATTGTCTTCCTAATTATTACATTGTAGCTAGTCAGTTAGTCTGCCATGACAGCTTTGTTTGTTACATACTGTCTTTATGCATCTGATCACCAAGATGTTCATGGTGTGTATTTCAGCTGTTTAATTTTGACGATACTTGTAGTTTCATGTTCTTGTATATTCTTTGTATAGTATTATTTGCTATGTATTTCTGATTTGCAGACATCTGATGATGGGTTTTACCTGAAACGCATCAAACAGTCATTGTTTTATCAGCTGGTGGCTTCTTAATTAGTGACCTATACAGTAATTATGCAGTACTATTGATTTTCAGCGTGGTCGCTTTCTCCTGCGTGATTTTATGTCATAATTACAAGTTTGATAGTACTGCTGACGCCATCTGATAAATCGTATACTGAGAACATAACAGTTCCTATTAACCTTCTCGGAGTACATTTGTTGTTTCTGCCATTTCTGTTGCTTAAGTGTCAGTCAAATGAAGACGAGACAGATGGAATAATAGCATGCAAAAATGTTTCTTTTTTCCTAAGTAATCACCATAGATGTTGATACACTTATTCCACTGTGAGACAATACTCTGAATGCGTTCATGGAAACATGTTTGTGGTTGCCTACGAAACCACGATTGATCCATGTGTTCACCTGTTTAGCCAAAGCAAACCGATGGCCACAAATGTCTTTCTTCAAGGCTCCAAAAATATGAAGAGTGCATGTGGCTCTGTCCATATGTGAACGTCGTTTCGACTGTGTTGCAGAAGATTCGCTGGGAAACCCTTGCACATTCTCCATAAAGTCCCAATTTCTCCACGTGCCAGTTCCCTATTTATGGAGCCCTCAAGAAAAACATTTGTGCCACCGATTTGCTTAAGACGAAGAGGTGCACGACCGGGTACAATCAATGATGACGTCGACCGTCTTGCCGTACATTGGGATAAATTGTGTTGACAGTCATAGCGATTACTTTTGAAATGATAAATAGCGTACTTTTCCATATATCTAATTTTCATTTGACTGTCCCTTATATTTTCCCCTTCGAATATGACGTACTGGGTTCTATTAGTCAAAAATTCCATGAGACAATCCCATATTTGCGAAGATACACTGTATAACCTGATCTTGGTTAACAACTACCAGTGGGGTATAGTTCTCTTTGTTTTGCGAAAATTGAGAAAGAAGTTATCTTTTCACCTGCCTCTGCTATTTGCAAGATGTTGTAAGTTGAGGAGAGCGAGATAATATCGTCCACTTAAGCTACCTGTTAATTTTTTTATTCCCTGAACTAACATCAAATAGTGAATCACCTTATTTAGTCAAGCAGTCACTTCTCGACAAGTTGACATCTGGAATACTAAATCTGTTTACATTTCTATGGTTATTTTCCAGAAATGTTTCTGCGCACAGTACTGTTCCAAGAGCTGGGGTAATACTGTGGAAAAGAGGAGTAATACAACGTAGTAGATAAAATGACAAAAACTTGGTAAAAATAAAAGAACTGAACAAGTTAGACCTTCAGAATTTATTTATAACATCAAAAATACAGAAAACTGAAAAATGTAATTACTCATTAAACACCAGACAGAGACCAAAAAATCAAAAATTCTTTTACTAGGAAAACTAAAACATGGACAAAATGGACTCAAGTTTTCTCAGTTGACATTTAGGGCCTAATGTGAACAGTAACAGTCACAAACACATTTTTGAGCAGTGTCACATTCACTCACTCGGAATGCACCCATCCACTACAAAACATACATATAAACCAGTCCTATGTTTTTTTTCCAAACTCTCCACAGAATAGACCAACGGAATCGTTGTCAGCAAATAGCAAATGTCCCTCTTTCTCTTTTGACAGGAGTTCTGCCGAAATGCTTAGGTCGGTGTCATCCATCCCACAGTCACGCAGAGTTTGGAAAGTGGTAGCTGTAGATCATCATCTGATGGAGACTCAAAAAATACATTCAGTCCACATTTTTTAATGTTGGGTGGCTGACACCTTATCTTAGGTGCAAATCTTCTGAACTCACTGTTTTCTTCGGCTTTTAACTTTGATTTTCCTACAGGTTTCTTTAATCTGTGCAGCTCTTTTTAAAAAATTTTTGTTAGGAGTCAAAGTGAAAATTGAGGAATGCTGTTTTCTTCAGTTTGAGAGGGTCTCAACAACTGCTAGGCATGAAGTTGTCTCTTCTTCTACATACAAAAGCACGAAGGCGTCGTTACTAAATATTGAAGGATCTAGAGGAAAATTTCTTGTTTTAATGAAGCTGGAAACACCCTTTTCTATGCTTGCAATCCTCGTGAATGCTTTGCTGAAGATGGAGCAAATGTCATTCTCTGGCGGGGGGTTGGACTTCATAAAATTGTCACGTACTTAATTCAGCTTTAAGTTTCTGAAAAACGTCCTATCTGAAGGTTGTAGCTCCTGAGAAAAATAGCGTGATAGGCAAACCACTACTATTCCCTTGCCCTTGCAAAAAGTGTAGGCTTCTGGGAAGACATAGCTAGTGTGACTGTATAAAATCAAAAGATATAGAGGTGTTGTCAAATGGGAGTGATAGACACTGTTGTATTCTCCGATGTCATCTCTATATTCAGATGTTCAACAAACTAGACAGTTTCGGGCTATCATATGTGAGCCCCACATTATTGTTTTAATTATTCTTTATTTGGCTCTACTTTTAGCTCCTGTTGGACCATTACTTTCATAAAACTTTAGGGGCGTCTGACGCTCTCTGAACGTAAATTATCAGTGACAACTGGCTTTATAAGTTTGACTTCCGTTGGTAGTTTGTGTCAGTACTGCAACTCATTGCATCTTGGAACATGCATTAAGCCATTTAGGTAACATGGGACATTGGACCTTATAAGTCATTTTATGGTAGCGGCTCATGCCTTTTGTTATTAATCTGCTTGCCATGATTTTAATTTTAGCATTAAGAATTCTAAACATAGTCAGTCAGTAGCACGGTTCTTATAAAGTTTTGAGTAAACAATTTTTAAGCATAAATACACCTGAGGACGTACCTGCATGGAACGAAACCGGCTGTCTCTGAGCGACTACAGCAAAACATCTGCTGCGGCAAATGGACTCTCAATCAATTTTACCAGCATATCAGCATGTATTTTAATTTGCTTGAGCGTTCCTTTCAGTATGTGTAACTATTTTAGCTGTTAATACCCTACTTATAAGATTGTTTGTAAAATCAAAAGAATGATATGGTTCTTGGGTGCCTCGGTAATGTTAACAAAATGCTTGACACTTTGGAAACAGATCCTTAGTCATCCAGCCATTCTTGCTACCATATATTGAATTTGGTGGACCCTTTGCGTAGAGCAGGCCACCCTAAGCTGCAGAAAAATAAACGTGGGAGGCACATATGCCCCACTGACACTGCACAGCACTCTGGAATGTTCTTCCCACACTCCCAGGTTGTTGCTGAGCCATGATGTTTAGCGCCATTGGGTGCTAAATTTTTTCCTGGATTTTGAGCTACTGATATCCTAGTCCGATCAAAATTATAAACCCTTGAGGTATCAAATTTTTGGATTTCCATCACAGAGGAGAGGTTAGAAAAAAAAGGTTTAACTTCGATTGCATTAAAAGCTAAGATCCGATTAAGACCCTTAGCCTCAGGTTTCCAGATGATGACTGGTGGATTTGTAATAATAAACTCAGTGATCCAACCCTGCCCAGCCATCTAGGATGATTTGTTAAAATTATGATAAGCAGTATTACCTCAGCGTGTGCATACAGTAATCGTCTCAGGTCCATAAAATATATTCCATAAAACGTCTTTGTTAACAATTACACGTGTTTAGCTATATCTTCAAAAAATGGTTCAAATGGCTCTGAGCACTATGGGATTTAACTTCTGTCATCAGTCCCCTAGAACTCAAAACTACTTAAACCTGACTAACCTAAGGACATCACAAACATCCATGCCCGAGGCAGGATTCGAACCTGCAACCGTAGCAGTCGCGCGATTCCAGACTGAAGCGCCCAGAACCGCTCGGCCACCTCGGCCGGCAGCTATATCTTCCGTCTGTTCTTTAGAAAATGTAGCCCTTCTGCCGAAACTCAGTTTAGAACATTCTCCACTTTTTAAACTATACCTTACAGTAGAAAAATGCATTCCATACATTCTTGCAGTTCCCCTCTGTCGCTCCAGTTTCAATTACATCATGCGGTGCACAATAGGTTTTCACACATTTCAGAAAATTGTAATTCATCACGAACACTAAAGCGAAATTACCGTATGGGATAGTAGCGTTCACCCTGGGGCAATACCGCGCATGTTGCATGGCATTGCCCCGTGATGACTGGCCACATTTTTAATCGTAACATAAAAACCACGATGCTTAACTGCCGTTTGGTGATCAAAACACGTTTAAGAAAGGTGTGATTAAACAGCTACTTTACGTATTGTCACTATTATTATATTTCACTTATCTCTATACTTCTGATCCACTAACTTTATATCAAAAACAGTTGAAATCAAATAATGAGATACTACGCATTCGTGCCAGTGTAAGCTGACCACAGTTCTGGATATCACTGATATTCCTTCCGCTGTGTGGCAGCACTATGCGGTGCTCGTTAATCCCTCTAGGAGACTGGAAAAAGCAGTTCACGGTATTACCCCGCTCTCCCCTGAGACCTGTGTTCCACCTGAGTTGCTTGTCCTGAAGACGCGATGATTTTTTTGACAGAAGCTGCGTATCCCCAAGCTACGTCAAATGTTTGAACTCTTTCAATTTCCTGCAGGCATCGATACGGAAACGTGATATACCTGTCTCAAATTTTTAAATATATTTTTGCAGTTCATAAAGAGTGACAGAGTTAAAAACATTTCTGTTTACAGAAACTGCAGCGGTGCCAGCTATTGCAACGAGAGCTTCAAAGCCAGAGCACAATAGAATACCGCATAACTAATTAGTAATTTTCCTTGCTGTCAGATGTCAATCAGACTAAATCAAAATACTCCTTTCTACCGCATACATTTGGCAATTTGTCAATGTTCCTGCCGGAACATTCATTTATAACAGTGACAAGGCCAATTTGCGTATGTGTCGAGCTGAATGACAACCTACATTATGAAATGAAGTTTTAATTCACTGAATTTCTCTGCTGGAATCCCAAGGACTTTTCTTTGTTCGTGCCTGTCTCAGTACTCCTTTTTAGATACGAATCACAAACAAACGAAGCGAAAGCACAGTTACAAAATAGCCACTTTAATGACAGACATATATAATACAATCGAATGTACAAAGTACAATTTTTTTATTGAGACTACAGCGTCTGCTATACAGGAAAAACCTGCATGACAAAATGATATGTTTAAAATGGTGAGAACCTGATAGTAACCTAGAACAAGATCGCGTTTTTAAGTAGGCTGTAGTTTACATTAGTCACTTTCCATTATTTCTAAAAGTAACATATGCACTTAGTTCCCAAAATTCTGAATCATTGTAGGATGATAAAAAGGTGATTCCTGGGCATAGACGACCATTTAGTATGGCACCTTTTTTTGCTATCAAGTCGTCGCTGAACATGTTTTTGGACGTTTTCAGTATGCACTACCTTCAGTGGATACACATTCGAGTATTAATTTAGGATTCAACTTTTTAGAGTAGAACCTGTTAAAGTGAAATATTTTATCAGAGCTCTTAATCCAAGTTTATCCATTTTCCGCGATTATCTTAACGATTGTTTATACTGTAATTACAAACAAGTAGTAAAAGGTAAATAAATGAAAGGTCTTATTGAAGATACATCTTATCCCGGTAACTATTACGTTCTTTAAAAGTTTACAACCTGTGAGACACCAGTGATGTATAATACGAGTAATAACTGGGAACCACAGTATATCAGCGTGATGTCGAAACGCGCCATGTCAAACTACTATCGGAAACAAAAAAGTAACTGAAGTAGCAAACATGGAAACAGTTGTAAATCCCATATCTAACGATGTGAAGTAGGTTGGTCTACATGGCACTAGGAAAGAGATGGAAGGGAACTCGTTAGACCATATTACTTTCTCATTAATTAAAACTTCCGGGCTGAATTGCCGTGGTCCATATGTAAAACTTCTTCTCCTTCGTGACGTTTCGTTGCCTACTGCGGGGCCGGCCGGTGTGGCCGAGCGGTTCTAGGCGCTTCAGTCTGGAACCGCGTGACCGCTACGGTCGCAGGTTCGAATCCTGCCTCGGGCATAGATGTGTGTGATGTCCTTAGGTTAGTTAGGTTTAAGTAGTTCTAAGTTCTAGGGGACTGATGACCACAGATGTTAAGTCCCATTTTTTTTAACCTACTGCCGGCAACATCTTCTGAGGTGAGTCGGCGACTGGCTGGTAGGCGCTGGAGGTCCCGCTTATATAGAGCGTTTAGATGGCGCCACCACTCATCACGTGGTTTCGACTTTAAAACTATCTCTGGCTAGTGTCATCTCTCTCGATTACAGGTAATCGATTGTCACTTCGTTTGAACAAAGTCGACCGCCATATCTTGTCTAGTTTTAATCCTTCTTCTTTTTTATTAAAATTATTTTCGTGCTTGTAGATCGTAGATCTCTATAGCTTCTCTATACATGCGGGTATAATAATGTGAGGTCCTAGCTATCACGTTTGTCTCACTAAATTTTATTTCGTGATCATTGTCTTTGAAAATGTGTTCCGCTACGCTGATTTGTCAATTTGTCGCAATCTACAGTTCCTTTTGTGTTCCGTTATGCGGGTGTTAACACTCCTTTTAGTTATATCAATATAAACCATGTCACAGCTACACGGAATTTTATACACACCTGGGGTAGCTAAGGAGTGTCGTGCGTCTTTCACCGATCTTAAACTTTCACTAATTTTCTTAGTAGGTCGCAAGATTGTCTCCACTTGAAACTTGGCCAAAACTTTCCCAAAACGGTCCGTGATGTTATGAATAAATGGAAGAAAAACTTTTCCAGCCGACAGTTGTTGTTGTGTGCTCGATCTATCTCGTTGTCAGTGTACCCATTTCTCTTGAAAGCCGTTCACAAATGGCTTAATTCCTCTTGCAAATAAATTGGCTCACAGATGTTATTAGCCCTGTCCACTGAAGTTTTTATGACTCCTCTCTTCTGCCTAGGATGATGATTCGAATCCTTATGATCGTATTACTCTCTGTCAGTTGTTGTGGGACCTCTATCTATGCTTTCACTTCCATTTGTGTAGTATTACTACGATATTTTTGGTAACCACAAGTTTGAATTTTTTTTTTTCCTTCTGGCGGGAAACCGAGTCCGTATCTAATTGCAGAAAAATATTGCCCTATTTATACTTACAAAATATATTCTAAAAATTATCAACACAGAAGTCGAATGTACAAAATACTATGGTCTTTGGAAAGTATGTCTTTAGATGGCAACCTGCAAAGTTTCAGAGAGTAAGTTTCAATGTCAGAAAACATTTTCATTGTCATAGAAAACAAGCCAGTGTACTTATGACAGATGGCAATACGATGTCAGTAATAAAATGTAATCTGATCGTTTTCTGCAGTCATATCCAGAAACAAAAAACCCCTGAACTCGGAGCACAGACATCTTTTGTCCATGATAATGTTTTCTGTCAAAGAATATTATTACAAGAGAAGCCGTGGGATTACATTTTACTATTGGTGTCATAATATTGCTTATGAGGAAGTCACTGAAAAATTTATTGAAGCAGCAGCTTATAGTGGTAATCATAACGTTCGTCAATTACTGTTTTAGTTTGTATAGTACACAATGGTACACATCTTTTCTGATGCAGACAGAACGTAGTTCAGATGGCGAACATTAACACTGATCAGCAGCCGTCCGCCGCTAATCAGGAGCAACAGGAAAGTAACCGATTTTGTGACTTTTACGAGTTCCTAGCCAGGAGCGAATTATGTAGTTTTATCTGTGTATTTTGATAGTTTATTTTGTGGATTTCTGCGTGTCAATTTAATATTTACTAGACACAGTTCTTGCGTTTTCTTTTGTGTAGGGAACTAAACCGATTTTGTGACATTTTGCAAGTTCCTAACCAGGAGCGAATTATTTAGCCTCACCAGTGTGCCTCGGAAGTTTAGTTTTTGAATCTCTGGGTGATAATCTAATTTATTAGACACAGTTCTTGCTTTATAATTTATAAAAAACAGCTACCAGCCACATGTATCATTTAAAAAGGTTTATTATCTTCAGACCATGACCGGTTTCGGATTTTTCTTTACAAATCCATCTTCAGATGGCAGTTACAAGCATTCTAAGTTGGACCTAGTTTTGTTTTTGTTATTCGTTTGCTGCACTGGGAAAGAAAAGAAATATTTTTGTTGTCATATCGGTAATGGTATTTTTACAAAAGATTTACTTCTTTTACAAAATCTAATTGCTCATGAGATAGTTTTTTGTTTTAAACTGCGTTTTCGGCAGTGTTTAAAGTAGAGTTTCATAGCGCGTGATGATAATCGTTTGTTTTTCTGTGTAGTATAGTTTTCCATACATAGGGTGATTTTTATTCAGTCATACGTTGTTACAGAGAATGCGGTCCAATACGCACTATACCATGTAGACACAGTTAAGTATGTGTTGAAAATGATTTCCATGTGCCTCAATACAACAGCGAACGCGGCATAGCATGTTCTGTCTCACACGCTCACATCGGCCAGGCTGCATCCCAACAGTGCCAAAGACAGCATGAATACCCTGCTCCAGTGTCTCCATATCTGGAATGGTACTCGATACTTTTGAGATGGCCCCAATACCATAAATTGAACGGGTTGATATCCGGCGAACGAGCAGGCCATGCAGCTGGACCCCTTCGTCCGATCCATCTACCAGGGAAGACCCGATTGAGATGCGTCCGGACATTAACGGCCAAGTGGGCTGGAGCATCAAAATGCAGTTGCCACATAACCCTTCGAATCATCAGTGGCACTTCTTCCAGCAGGGGAGGCAAAGTCACCCACAAGAAACGCCGGTAGTTCCGGCCTGTTAGGCGACGTGGAAGGAAGCCAGGTCCCAAAATACGGTCGCCAATTATCCAAGCTCAAACATTCCGCCTGCACAGTTGCTGATGATACGCTATCACAATACTATGGGGATGCCGCATACTAATCGACAGATGACTACTATGAAAGTTGAAGACACCACTCCGCGTAAAGGTGGCCTCATCTGTGAATAGGATGGATGACACAAGTCCCGGAATCGTGGTTGCCTGGTGAAGAAACGGCTTCCGCGGTGGAGAATCTGTCGCCAGTAAGCCCTGCCCTCGCTGTACGTGATAAGGGTAATATCAATTGTCATGGAGAATGTTCCACACGTTCGTCTAGCTTACTCTGTACTGGGGGGCCAGCTGGCTGGTACTGACATAGCGGTCACCTTCCACTGTGTTAACCACGTTCGGGTACGTCCTTTATGTTTTCCTGTTTGCTGAAACGACTCTGTTTCAGAGTAACGGCGGAACACGGTTGTAAACTTGAATAGCCGGCTGGAGTGGCCGAGCGGTTCTAGGAGCTGCAGTCTGGAACCGCGCGACCGCTACGGTCGCAGGTTCGAATTCTGCCTCGGGCATGGATGTGTGTGATGTCCTTAGGTTAGTTAGGTTTAAGTAGTTCTAAGTTCTAGGGGACTGATGACCTCAGAAGTTGAGTCCCATAGTGCTCAGAGCCATTTTTGTAAACTTGAATGCTGAGGTTGTTGTCGGCGGGGATAGGTCGCCGCTACAACTGTAAAACATAAACATAGCTTCACAATCAAGGGGTTGTTATTTGCCTTTCCGTAAGTAAACACCATGTCGGCAAGCTCTGTATTCGAATATGGAACCATTGTGTACAACGCTATATCACGTCCATTACAAGGTGAGTTTGTAAGAGAAGTGAATCGGACACAACATTATCACATACTATGGCAGAAGAGGGCGCTAGGGCTTGATGTATGAAGAACAGTCCCACATTGTAGGAGGAAACCATGCATACTGTAACTGTGGCTGCATAGTACAGCGCGTATTAGACCGCAGTCTCTGTAAAAAAGTATGATCGAGTAGTGTCTCCAGCATGGAAAACTTGTATTTCCGGACATAAGTTCATTAGACCTTATTTGCTCCGTATCCTCTCATTGATCAGTCCCTAGATTTTGTACATGGTGGAAAAAATCGTCGTGTATATGTATATTTACCATCCGAGAGATTTAATTATAGTTCAGTCGAAAAGGAGCAGTCTAATATGCGGTAATATTTAAAAATAAACGCGCTTTTTTGAGCATATTTTGACATGGCAACTTTGAGGAGTCACAGAAAACAAGGACGACGTGTCTGGCCGAGCGGTTCTAGGCGCTTCAGTCTGGAACCGCGTGACTCCCATGGTCGAACGTTCGAATCCTTCCTCGGGCATGGATGTGTGTAATGTCCTTAGGTTAGTTAGGTTTAAGTAGAACTAAGTTCTAGGGGACTGATGACCTCAGCTGTTAAGTCCCATAGTGCTCGGAGCCATTTGAACAGAAAACAGACCTTACTTAGGAGAATAATCTTCTATGCACAGTTTAAAGATAAAACCTTTTTCTATTTACAGGCACATTTTCGTTATTTTCTGATAAGTCATTTCATTTCTATTATGTCTAATGCAAGACGCAGCGATTGGGCTTAGCGTGGTAAGTACTGCAGCGGAGAAAGCGTGGGTGTTAATGTTTGAACTTTTGTTGATTACATAGTATTTCAGTGCTAGAGTCGCACTCTACAGAACTACGGTTCGGTGGTTTTGTACACTACATAAACAACATAGTAAGTGGTAGGATTACGACTAATATTGGTAGCATTGGTAGGGAAAGAAACATAAATAAGTGTATACGAGAGAAACTGCGAACCTTCGACTTCTATTTGTTTTCTGTTTGTTTGTTTGCTTGTTTTACACACAATTACAATAGTACATTGTTCAGTGTTAGTTCATTGTGTATTTTATGTTTTACACACAATTACAACAGTACATTGTTCAGTGTTAGTTCATTGTGTATTTTATGTCCTTACAAAATTATTGTCAAGCTTCTGGAGTACACGTACTGCCATGAGGAGACTGATGCTAGGGGCAGCACATCTTACGCATGTTAGACGCATGTACTTCTCTCGCTATTCTCCAGGCAGCCTGCATTTTTCTTGCATTGTGAGTGATGACGGCCATGAACTTTTCACCAACAATCTCTAGAATTACTGAATGATAAGGCTTGAGGCGGTAAATTGTGCTGCTCCTCTGCACTCACCAGGACGACTACTCTTGAAGAAAATTGGTTCTAGTGTCCTGACAAGCCAACTAATCACGTGATCTCCGGACACATCTGCCCACCCATTAAAGCGAGAGCGTTTTATCGTTTAATCTTATCTGTGACAACAGCGTGAACCCGCTGATATTCAGCGTTGAGCAACGTTGTATGGGGGGTACGTGGCTCGTAGCCACGACAAATTAAATGAAAAGCTTTCCTCCAGTATTAGATCTCCAGCATTGATAACGATGCTCCTGTAAGTGTGAACAGCTGTAGCGACTTCCTCTTCGTCTCTGCCAGCAGCTGTTGTAGGAGACCCCGATGAAACAGATAATCTGACGTTCGAGACCCTAGACTGCCCATCAGGTGAGGTCGTACATATAGTAGACATCATTAGTTGTTTCAGAAGTGGTCCTCGGAATTTTTCCTGATCTTTGTAAAGATTCCTGAGTCACGCTTTTTATAGATTGTTGACAGAGCCTATACTTTTGCAGGTGACCTCCGGGACGAGTAGACACTGAATGTGAGATATAGTTCCGCAGTGCTTACACGTTCTTTTGCCTTATTTTCGATAGTCGTTGTATCCCACAATTCCCACGCTTCCAAACGACGACGCCTGCTAAACAACGCTGGTCGCGTACTAGTACACTACTGGCCATTAAAATTGCTACACCAAGAAGAAATGCAGATGATAAACGGGTATTCATTGGACAAATATATTATACTAGAACTGAGATGTGACTACATTTCCACGCAATTCGGGTGCATAGATCCTGAGAAATCAGTACCCAGAACAACCAAATCTGGCCGTAATAACGGCCTTAATACGCGTGGGCATTGAGTCAAACAGAGCTTGGATGGCGTGTACAGGTACAGCTGCCCATGCAGCTTCAACGCGATACCACAGTTCATCAAGAGTAGCGACTGGCGTATTGTGACGAGCCAGTTGCTTGGCCACCATTGACCAGACGTTTTCAATTGGTGAGAGATCTGGAGAATGTGCTGGCCAGGGCAGCAGTCGAACATTATATGTAACCAGAAAGGCCCGTACAGGGCCTTCAACATGCGGTCGTGCATTATCCTGCTGAAATGTAGGGTTTCGCAGGGATCGAATGAAGGGTAGAGCCATGGGTCCTAACACATCTGAAATGTAACGTCGACTGTTCAAAGTGCCGTCAATGCGAACAAGAGGTGACCGAAACGTGTAACCAATACCATCCGACACCACACGCCGGGTGATACGCCAGTATGGCGATAACGAATACGCGCTTCCAATGTGCGTTCACCGCGATGTCGCCAAACTCGGGTGGGACCATCATGATGCTGTAAACAGAACCTGGATACATCAGAAAAAGTACGTTTTGCCATTCGTGCACCCAGGTTCGTCGTTGAGTACACCATCGCAGGCGTTCCTGTCTGTGATGCAGCGTCAAGGGTAACCGCAGCTATGGTCTCCGAGCCGATAGTCCATGCTGCTGCAAACGTCGTCGAACTGTTCGTGCAGATGGTTGTTGTCTTGCAAACCACCCCATCTGTTGGTTCAGGGATCGAGACGTGGCCGCACGATCCGTTACAGTCATGCGGATAAGATGCCTGTCATCTCGACTGCAAGTGATACGAGGCCGTTGGGATCCAGCAGGTGTTCCGTATTACCCTCCTGACCCCACCGATTGCATATTCTGCTAACAGTCATTGGATCTCGGCCAACTCGAGCAGCAATGTCGCGATACGATAAACCGCAATCGCGATAGGCTACAATCCGACCTTTATCAAAGTCGGAAACGTGATGGTGCGCATATCTCCTCCTTACACGAGGCATCACAACATCGTTTCACCAGGCAACGCCGGTCAACTGCTGTTTGTGTATCAGAAATCGGTTGGAAACTTTCCTCACGTCAGCACGTTGTAGGTGTCGCCACCGGCAGCAACCTTGTGTGAATGTTCTGAAAAGCTAATCATTTGCATATCGCAGCATCTTCTTCCTGTCGGTTAAATTTCGCCTCTGTAGCACGTCATCTTCGTGGTGTAGCAATTTTAATGCTCAGTAGTGTATTTTGTAGGTTACGCGGCCCTTTGTATATCCTCATGCAGTTTCTAGAAATTTCAACTGCTCCGGTTTCCAGGGGGACCTAGTGAGACACTGATCGCATATATAGCACAGCGATCGAAATGAGGTAACGCCCGACTGGCGTCCAGCATACCTAACGTGCAGGTCATGCGGATGGTAACTTAACTGACCAAGTCTACCGGTAAAACTACCGTAATCTGCACTTACTTGCCGGTCGGTGTGGCAGTGAGGTTCTAGGCGCTTCAGTCGGGAACCGCGTTACAGCTACGGTCGCAGGTTCGAATCCTGACTCGGGCATGGATGTGTGTGATGCCCTTAGGTTAGTTAGGTTTAAGTAGTTCTAAGTTCTAGGGGACTGATGACCTCAGATGTTAAGTCCCATAGTGCTCAGAACCATTTGAACCATTTGCACTTACTTGTGGTACTCTTTGTAGTGGACTGACAAGGCAGCCAGTCCACAGTGACGGGTAGCCGAAAAGGCACACGTACACACACGACGACTGGCGCGAAGTCTGGAACAGGATTCGTAATGAATGTGATAAAGAAAAGAACGTAGCTACTAGAACACTTAACTTTTATATCGTCCTTTGGTATACAGCATTCTTGATGATACAAGTGAGACTATCTTGAGATACATGCAATGGTACAAATGGCGCCATGCTAGGTCGTAGCCATGGACTTAGCTGAAGGCTATTCTGTCTCTCGGCAATTGAGAGAAAGGCTTCGTACGTGTAGTCGCTAGCAATGTCGTCCGTACAACTGGGCGAGTGCTAGTACGTCTCTCGAGACCTGCCTTGTGGTGGCGCTCGGTCTGCGATCCTGACAGTGGCGACACGCGGGTCCGACATGTACTAATGGACCGCGGCCGATTTAAGCTACCACCTAGCAAGTGTGGTGTCTGGCGGTGACACCACACTCTTCAGTAGCCTACAGTAGTTTTCCAACTCTAGTCATTACTAATGAATACATTCAGTGTTTGTCCGTTAGTCTTCCAAAAGCAAATGCTTTAGTAGCTGCAATCTATGTAAGGCTGTGGTAGACCATGGTCGTCAAGCCAGTTGAAAAATGTTTCTATAGCAGCACGAAAAAGCCGAATATGTTCCTTTTTAACACTGTGGTGCATGGTGTCCACTACAGTGGACAGCTGTTACTGGTCGCTTCTTTAGCATTTTCAATCAGTCCTGAGGTTGCAAATGCAAACAGTTCACTGCAGTGGGCACTCCCAACTGTTGTTGTGTCCTGCATGTATTTGCAGCCTCATGACTGACTGAAAACGCCAGAAAATTGACCATTATAAGTTGTCCACTGCAGTGAAATTCATGCACCACAGGGTTAAAAGACTCTGACACAAAAGTGGAAACCACCTGCCTCAGTCCTTATTCTGCATTCATCGCCAAAATTTTGGCATGCGAACATATTCACACTCTTGTAAATCCTATTACCCAGTCTCTCTTTGTAGTTGAGTCTTCATACGCATCATCTCCCTCTCAATACCATTGTCTATAAGTGTCTCTCTCCCACTGTCTCCTTTTTCTGCCATTGATTTTTCTAACACTGTCTCCTTTTGTCTATATTTTTGACACTCACTGGCTCCAACATTTTTGGGCAGCCCAAAAATTCTCGGGGGATCCAACTTAATTTCCCCCTATAACCAAATGTTTTAAATTTCGGTCCAAAATGCGTCTTCCGTGACACCTATGGATTCAAAGTTGGCTGGACCGGCAGGATACAGACCCCCCCCCCCTCCCCTCAACAAATGTATAGTTTCCCTCATTTGTATTTTTCGTTTCCACTGTCTTCTCTCTCTTTTTCTCCAATTGCTTCTTTCTCCATCGATCCGTCTTTCTCTTTGACTGCCACTGTCTTTCACTGATCATCAATATCTCTTCTCTCTTTGGCACTTACTGCTATTGTCATCACCCATCTCTCTTCCTCTTTCACTGCCACTTTCTCTCTCGCAGTATCACTGTCTCCTCTCTCTATGTTGTACTCTCTTTCAATACAAAGAAGTGCGAATATGTCCACATGCCGAAATTTTTGGTGAGGAAGGAGAAATGAGGACTGGGGCAGCTGGTTCTCTACCTATATTCACAGTCTTTTAAAGAGATACATATTTTCTCTTTTTGTCCTCCGGCAGGTTCATTTTTCAGTTTGTTCCTTCTTCCGCCTACTACAGTAGATTGTGCTGCTTTTACACTGAACCGCCAAAAAACTGCTATAGGCATGCGTATTCATAGACAGAGATATGTAAACACGCAGAATGCGGCGCTGCCGTCGGCAATGCCTATATAAGACAAGTGCCTGGCGCTGTTGTTAGATCGGTTACTGCTGCTACAATTGCAGGTTATCAGTATTTAAGTGAATTCGAACGTGGTTTTATAGTCGGTGCATGAATCATGGGACACAGCATCTCCGAGGCAGCGATAAAGTAGTGGGGATTTTCCCGTGCGACCTTTTCACGAGTGTACCGTGAATATCTGGAATCCGGTAAAACATCAAATCTCTGACATCACTGCGGCCGGAAAACGATCCTGCAAGAACGGGACCAACGACGACTGAAGACAATCGTTCAACGCGACATAAGTGCAATCCTTCCGCAAATTGTTGCAGATTTCAATACTGGGCCATCAACAAGTGTCAGCGTGCAAATCATTCAACGAAACATCATCTATATGAGCTATCGGAGAGGAAGGCCCACTCGTGTACCCTTGATGAATGCACGACACAACGTTTTACGTCTTGCCTGGGCCCGTCAACACCGACGTATGACTGTTGACGACTGGAAACATGTTGCCTGGTCGGACGAGTCTCGTTTCAAATTGTATCGAGCGGATGGATGTGCACGGGTATGGAGACAACCTCATGAATCCATGGCCCCTCCATGTGAGCAGGGACTGTTCAAGCTGGTGGAGGCTCTTATGGAGACAACCTCATGAATCCATGGCCCCTGCATGTGAGCAGGGACTGTTCAAGCTGGTGGAGGCTCTGTGGTGGTGTGGGGCGTATGCATTTGGAGTGATATGGAACCCGTGACACATGTAGATACGACTCTGACAGGTGACATGTACGTTGGCATCCTGTCTGATCACCTGCAGCCATTTATATCCATTGTGCATTCGACGGACGTGGGCAATTCCAGTAGGACAATCACCGCACACGTCCAGAATTGCTGCAGAATGGCTCCAGGAACACTCTTCTGAGTCTAAACACTTCCGCTGGCCACCATACATCCCAAGTGCTGTTGAGAAGAGATTTCCACCCCCGTACTCTTACGAATTTATGGACAGCCCTGCAAGATTCATGGTGTCAGCTCCCTCCAGCGCTACTTGAGATATTAGTAGAGTCCATGCCCCATCGTGTTGCGGCACTTTTGCGTGTTCGCGGGTGTCCTACACTATATTAGGCAGATGTACGAGTTTCTTTGGATCTTCAGTTTATAAAACAAATTCTATAGGTCAGCAAATTTTTGACAGTTTATTTACTTACTCCAACAAATTTATGCGCTTTGACACAAATAACAACAAATAATTATGCGTAATATAAGGTTAAAACAAAATCGTTATTTTTACATTTTTTCTGAGTACTTTGTTCATCGAACACGATTCATCGAAAATGTCCGGCTTATGGTTTGTATGTTAAAAGGGTATAAATGTTATTGGGAATATCTCACTGAATTTGCAGTCTTTCAAGCTTTACGTAATTTATGGAAGTCATTTTCTCCTCAGCATGTTAAGACTCTTTTTGCCCATTTTTTGTCAGTGCAATACCATTTGGGCTTGAAATGTTCACTACACATTAAATAGCGACCATAAAGGTTTTTGGTGAAAAAATGCTGACAAAAAGCGTGGTTTGGTGACGTCAGACCTTGGCAATGACCCTATAACCCTTACCACGTGTTCACTACATCAGTTAAAACTTAATTTATGGCTCAGACCGGTTATTACGTTATTTTACGTGCATAAGTACGGCAAATTTAAACGTCTGGATTTCCGTAACGCATAATGATACCGAAAAAAATTTCACGGCACCCCGACAATAATCTTAAGAATATATGGTAAACATTTCAACAACTTGCTATGAATATAAATTATAGAAAGTCTACATCGCCACAATTGGTACTTTTCGTACCTAAAAATCGTGGTTTTTCACAATTTTGTCAGGAAACGCCCATGAACAAATAGTGCTTATACAAGCCGCCTAAAGTCCATCCTAGGCCACATCTAATGTAACAGAACCAACCGATTTGCTCAATTTTCCGGGCTGGAGGAAGTGTGTAATGCTTATATTTTAATCCTACAGTTCGTCGTTCTTCCGGTAGGTAAACAAATGATCGCTAGGCCAAGGGCTATCAAAAAAACTTGACCTCTCATCTCTGTGATGAATAGAACTCGAGATATAACCGCTGAAAAATCACAATCTGCACAAGGTTTTTGGATAATGTTGGTACCGTGCGCAGAATTGGCGTGTTGAGTTGTTGCACGTAGAGGGCAATAAAATGGAAAATTATAAGTGAACGCTCGATGTACAAGCAGAGTTCGATAAGTGAACAATAACATGTACTGTATGTTTGAACAGCAAATGAAAAATTGAAGAATTTTTACTGGAAAGAATGATGAATGAAATCTAACCCATCTTAACCGTTTCGCTGCTGGCTGTGGTCTCGCAGCAGCTGTTTCCAGTCATCTAATTGTGTCAGCAATGGTTCTATTACAATGTCAAGACGTGTGGCTCTGTTTTAGAATTTGTGCACATGACTTACTGAATTCCTCCAGACACTATATGGAGCACTTTCCAGAATGGAGCGAGAGAGTTGTAAAGTATCATTTATCTAAAAATACTTGTTCTGCTTTGTTACTCTGTTCTCGACAAAGGCACAGGTAAGTACAGTGGTGCAGAACAAGCTTCATTTTCCTGTCCCCTGAGCGCAATACACTTTCCAAAAGGTGTTCTTGGACGAGAAGTGATGTCGTACATGTTCCAGTAGGCCTGCTTCAATAAATTCTCCGTATGACGTTGCATTAGATGGAATATCTGTTATTGATTTCCGTCCATTCAGTAACAGAATCCTTCCTCTATTTCACACATGGATTTCGTGATACTGGATTTACCGTCGTATGGTGTTGAGCCCGATCTCATTGGTAATTTTTCGAGGACGTTACTGAACGACCGACCATAGTGTGTGGCATTAATCTACACTTTCTTTTTGCCAAATAAAAGATAAGCCAGCATTTGCACTGCCTTACCTTTTCTCCCAATTACAGTTTTTTTTCCCAGACCCAGACGTTCTTTGAATGTCTCTTATCCAGCCATTCCCTTTTTGAACACTTCCTTTGTGATGATAGTGTACTTTTTATGATGCATGAGGCATTTTTTTGCTCCTGCCATCCAAACTTTCTGTAATGATCAACTCTCATCAGTGTAATGAGGTTCATCCAGTGTTTCGCAAGTGTCTTATTTCCTACAAGGACTCGTCTCTCTTTCCTGGCCGAGCGAGGCGGCGCAGTGGTTAGCACACTGGACTCGCATTCGGGAGGACGACTGTTCAATCCCGCGTCCGACCATCCCGATTTAGGTTTTCCGTGATTTCGCTAAATCGCTTCAGACAAATGCCGGGGTGGTTCCTTTGACAGGGCACGGCCGACTTCCTTTCCCATCATTCCCTCATCCGATGAGACCGATGACCTCGCTGTTTGGTCTCTTCCTCTCAAATCAACCCAACGCCCCTCAACTCTCCCTTTCCTGATACGTGTTTATTTTTCAACTGCACTCTTTTTTTGTTTATCTTTTTGTATCTGAAGCCCAATTTCCGGATAGCACGCCAAATCGTTGCTTGACTCATAACAGAAAAGTCTTCCACTTTAATCTTAAACTTTTCCAGTAAAGCCGCTACTGTAGGAACTGATTTTTCACAAAGAAGGGCATTAGAAGGGCATTCTGTTAGCAAAAAGGTGAATGGCCTTTCAGATCATGATGCACAAATTTTAAGTCTAAAAGATTTTTGTGCTGCAACACGTGCTAAATATAGTTACCAACTTTTTAGGAAAGCTGATCCAGTTGCTGTACAGACTTTTTTAAACCTTATCAAGGAACAAGAGTGGCAAGATGTTTATGGTGCTGATACAGTAGACGATAAATATAATGCTTTCCTCAAGACTTTTCTCGTGCTCTTTGAAAGTTGCTTTCCGTTAGAACGTTCAAAACAGGGTACTAGCACAAACAGGCAGCCTGGGTGGCTGACTAAAGGGATAAGAATATCTTGTAGAACAAAGTGGCAATTATATCAAAACGTTAGAAACAGTCACAATCTAAATGCAGCAGCCCATTACAAACAGTATTGTAAGGTGCTTAAAAATGTTATTAGGAAGGCAAAAAGTATGTGGTATGCAGATAGAATAGCTAAGTCTC
Source organism: Schistocerca nitens (assembly GCF_023898315.1). Taxonomy (NCBI): domain Eukaryota; kingdom Metazoa; phylum Arthropoda; class Insecta; order Orthoptera; family Acrididae; genus Schistocerca; species Schistocerca nitens. Next base: position 179,171,691 of record NC_064622.1, on the reverse strand, counting down.
AGGATAAAATTAAAACCATATGGTCAGTCGTAAAGGAAGTGGCTGGTCTGGAGAGACAGGTCGAGAATATAGAATCAGTGCGTAGTGGGGATGTCCGTGTTACTGATAAGTCGCATATATGTACAGTACTTAATAATCACTTTCTGAATATAGCAGGTGAACTAAATAGAAACCTAGCCCCAACAGGGAATCATATAGCACTCTTAGAAAAAAGTGTTCCGAGACTGTTACCTGAAATGCTCCTCCATGATACTGACAAGAGGGAGATTGAGTTAATAATTAAATCACTAAAGACCAAGAACTCTCATGGATATGACGGGGTATCTAGCAGAATACTGAAGTATTGTTCCACGTATGTTAGCTCAGTACTTAGCCATATCTGTAACTTTTCCTTTAGGAGTGGTCGGTTTCCTGACCGATTAAAGTACTCGGTAGTGAAGCCACTTTATAAAAAGGGAGACAGGGATAATGTTGACAATTATAGACCTATTTCTATGCCATCGGTGTTTGCTAAAGTTATCGAGAAGGTTGTATATACAAGGTTACTGCAGCATTTAAATTCACATAATTTGCTGTCAAATGTACAGTTTGGTTTTAGAAATGGCTTAACAACTGAAAATGCTATAGTCTCTTTTCTCTGTGAGGTTTTGGAAGGATTAAATAAAAGGTTGCGAACGTTAGGTGTTTTCTTTGATTTAACGAAGGCTTTTGACTGTGTTGACCACAAAATATTACTGCAGAAGTTGGAACATTATGGAGTAAGGGGAGTAGCTTACAATTGGTTCGCCTCCTACTTTAAGAACAGAAAGCAGAAGGTAATCCTCCGCAATATTGAGAGTGGTAATGATGTTCAGTCCCAATGGGGCACTGTTAAATGGGGCGTTCCCCAAGGGTCGGTGCTGGGGCCACTGCTGTTTCTTATTTATATAAATGATATGCCTTCTAGTATTACAGGAGATTCAAAAATATTTCTGTTTGCTGATGACACCACCTTGGTAGTGAAGGATCTTGTGTGTAATATTGAAACATTATCAAATAATGTAGTTCATGATATAAGTTCGTGGCTTGTGGAAAATAATTTGATGCTAAATCACAGTAAGACTCAGTTTTTACAGTTTCTAACTCACAATTCAACAAGAACTGACATTTTAATCAGACAGAATGGGCATGTTATAAGCGAGACGGAACAGTTCAAGTTCCTAGGCGTATGGATAGATAGTAAGCTGTTGTGGAAAGCCCATGTTCAGGATCTTGTTCAGAAACTAAATGCCGCTTTATTTACCATTAGAACAGTATCTGAAATAAGTGACATTTCAACACGAAAAGTAGTCTACTTCGCATATTTTCATACGCTAATGTCATATGGTATTATCTATTGGGGTAATTCTACTGATTCAAAAAAGGTATTTTTGGCTCAAAAACGGGCTGTTCGAGCTATGTGTGGTGTAAGTTCGAAAACCTCTTGTCGACCCCTATTCAATAGTCTGGGAATTTTGACATTGCCCTCACAGTATGTATTTTCTTTAATGTCGTTTGTTGTTAGCAATATTAGCTTATTCCCAAGAGTTAGCAGCTTTCACTCAGTTAATACTAGGCAGAAATCAAATCTGCATGTGGAATGCACTTCCTTGACTCTTGTGCAGAAAGGAGTGCAGTATTCTGCTGCATCCATTTTCAATAAGCTACCACAAGAACTCAAAAACCTTAGCAGTAGCCCTAACACTTTTAAGTCTAAACTGAAGAGTTTCCTCATGGCTCACTCCTTCTATTCTGTCGTGGAGCTCCTGGAAGAGCTAAAAAATTAAGCAAATTCCAGTGTTACATTCTTGATTTTCTTTATTTAAACTAACGACTTGTCGCCTGAATATGTTTCTTATATTTCATTTCATTCTGTTTCTACAATCGTGTTATAATTTCATGTATTGACTCGTTCCATGACCATGGAGACTTCTCCTAAATGTGGTCCCACGGAACAATAAATAAATAAATAAATAAAAATATTTCCAGTCGTCAACAGTCATACGTCGGTGTTGACGGGCCCAGGCAAGACGTAAAACGTTGTGTCGTGCATTCATCAAGGGTACACGAGTGGGCCTTCCTCTCCGACAGCTCATATAGATGATGTTTCGTTGAATGATTTGCACGCTGACACTTGTTGATGGCCCAGTATTGAAATCTGCAACAATTTGCGGAAGGATTGCACTTATGTCGCGTTGAACGATTGTCTTCAGTCGTCGTTGGTCCCGTTCTTGCAGGATCGTTTTCCGGCCGCAGTGATGTCGGAGATTTGATGTTTTACCGGATTCCAGATATTCACGGTACACTCGTGAAAAGGTCGCACGGGAAAATCCCCACTACTTTATCGCTGCCTCGGAGATGCTGTGTCCCATGATTCATGCACCGACTATAAAACCACGTTCGAATTCACTTAAATACTGATAACCTGCAATTGTAGCAGCAGTAACCGATCTAACAACAGCGCCAGGCACTTGTCTTATATAGGCATTGCCGACGGCAGCGCCGCATTCTGCGTGTTTACATATCTCTGTCTATGAATACGCATGCCTATAGCAGTTTTTTGGCGGTTCAGTGTAAAAGCAGCACAATCTACTGTAGTAGGCGGAAGAAGGAACAAACTGAAAAATGAACCTGCCGGAGGACAAAAAGAGAAAATATGTATCTCTTTAAAAGACTGTGAATATAGGTAGAGAACCAGCTGCCCCAGTCCTCATTTCTCCTTCCTCACCAAAAATTTCGGCATGTGGACATATTCGCACTTCTTTGTATTGAAAGTGAGTACAACATAGAGAGAGGAGACAGTGATACTGCGAGAGAGAAAGTGGCAGTGAAAGAGGAAGAGAGATGGGTGATGACAATAGCAGTAAGTGCCAAAGAGAGAAGAGATATTGATGATCAGTGAAAGACAGTGGCAGTCAAAGAGAAAGACGGATCGATGGAGACAGAAGCAATTGGAGAAAAAGAGAGAGGAGACAGTGGAAACGAAAAATACAAATGAGGGAAACTATACATTTGTTGAGGGGAGGGGGGGGGGGTCTGTATCCTGCCGGTCCAGCCAACTTTGAATCCATAGATGTCACGGAAGACGAATTTTGGACCGAAATTTAAAACATTTGGGTATAGGGGAAAATTAAGTTGGATCCCCCGAGAATTTTTGGGCTGCCCAAAAATGTTGGAGCCAGTGGATGTCAAAAATATAGACAAAAGGAGACAGTGTTAGAAAAATCAATGGCAGAAAAAGGAGACAGTGGGAGAGAGACACTTATAGACAATGGTATTGAGAGGGAGATGATGCGTATGAAGACTCAACTACAAAGAGAGACTGGGTAATAGGATTTACAAGAGTGTGAATATGTTCGCATGCCAAATTTTTGGTGATGAATGCAGAATGAGGGCTGAGGCAGGTGGTTTCCACTTTTGTGTCAAAGTCTTTTAACCCTGTGGTGCATGAATTTCACTGCAGTGGACAACTTATAATGGTCAATTTTCTGGCGTTTTCAGTCAGTCATGAGGCTGCAAATACATGCAGGACACATCAACAGTTGGGAGTGTCCACTGCAGTGAACTGTTTGCATTTGCAACCTCAGGACTGATTGAAAATGCTAGAGAAGCGACCATTAACAGCTGTCCACTGTAGTGGACGCCATGCACCACAGGGTTAAAATGGAACATATTCGGCTTTTTCGTGCTGCTATAGAAACATTTTTCAACTGGCTTTCTGAGTAAACTCATTCAACGCAAGCTTCTGTCGGCTGTCAGATCTCTTTTATGGTGATAAAAGACGTGAAGTTTCTCTATATTTTCTCGAAATTCGCTTCACTGTAATTTCACCAATACCCAGAGTTTCCGAAGTTCTCTTTACTGGATGTGATACAAAACTGTTCGCATTCTGTTGTTTTCTGCCTCAAAGTAAGCCCGCTTACTGATCACCGTGGATATTTCGCAACTTCGTAAATGATGCATGGTTTCACACAAGTACGAGCAACTAATTATACCACGAAGATTGTCTCACACGAGTACGTAACAACGAATGGAAGCACAATTATTTCCTATCTGATACGAAGCTCTGATGTAAACCCTGCAACAGTGAACAATGACATTTAAACACTGTTCGGAGACCCAATACGTAGTAGAGGAGAGCACGCGTAGAATTAAAACACAAAAACAAATAAATTTAACACGTGATCTTAGCTCTTTATGTATATTTGCCTGCATAAAAACAGCTGTGAAACGGATCAACATGGCTAAAATTACCCTTTTCGTCTCGTTCTTACCTATCACCATTAGGCGAATTGCGGCTTTCGCTATCCACCATTCTTATGACAAGCCGACGAATCTGAAAGCAACGAAAATCCGCCTGTAAGAAGAGAATGGTTGTATCTTTAAATTCTGCAAAGGCAGTTGTTAACGTAAATACGGTCTGGCTTCTATGACTCTTCAAAATTGACAGTCACCAAATAAAAGTAAGGCAGAGGAAAGTATCAATGATCATAAGGCTGTGACAGCATCTATGAAGACGGCTCCTACAAAGAATGTTAAGAAATATGGGAAGATATATCTGCTCAGCAAGGGTGACAGCATACAATGTTCAGAATATCTCAGCAGTCAGCATCAAATATTCGATGATGAGGACGAAGATGAGGAAAACAAATGGAAAAAATTAAAAGGCATCGTTCAGTATCCCCTGAACAAGTATGTTCCGAGTAAGGTTTGAAGGGATGGGAAATATCCACATGGTTTAATAGCCGTTTTAGAAAAGCGCTACATCAACAAAGAGCACTTCATCTCAGATTCAAAAGAAGTAAAAACCTAGCTGAAAAACAAAAGCTGAACGAAGCGAAAAATAAGCGTTAGGAGAGCAATGAGAGAAGCGTTCAATTATTTTGAAAGTAAGACGTTGTCAATTGACCTGAGCAAAAACCCTAAGAGATTTTGGTCGTTTGTAAAATCAGTAAGTGGATCAAAATCATCTATTCATTCTCTCAGCGACCACACCGGCACCGAAACGGAAGATAACAGATAGAAGGCCGAAACAGTGAATTCGGTCTTCCGAATCTGTTTCACCGCGGAAGATCATAACAGTGTCCCTCCTTTCAATCGTCGTACGAACGTCGAAATGGCAGACATTGAGATAACCGATCGCAGAAATGAAAAGCAGCTACAATCGCTTAGTAGTGGAATGGCGTCAGGACCAGATGAGATACTTATAAGATTCTATAAAGATTATGCGAAAGAACTTGCTTCCCCCCTAATAGTAATTTGTCGTAGATCGCTTGAGCAACGAAAGGTACCTAACAAGTGGAAAAAAACAGCAGGTCATTCCCGTTTTTAAGAAAGGCCGTAAGACAATCCACAGAATTATAGACCTATATCGTTGACGTCAATATGTTGTAGAATTATGGAACATGTTTTATGCTCAAGAATTATGACGTTCTAGGAAAATGAACATCTCTTCTATAAAAATCAACATGGATTCCACAAACAGAGATCCTGCGAAACTCATCTCGCTCTATTCCTCCATGAGATCCACAGCACAATGGACAACGACGCTCAGGTTGATGCCGTGTTCCTTGATTTCAGTAAGGCATTTGACACCGTCGTGCATTGCCGTTTAATGAAAAAAACACGAGCGCACGGAACATCGGAGCAGACTTGCGACTGGATCAAGACTTTCTTGCAGATAGAACTCAACACGCAACACGTCGCTCTTAACGGAACTAAATCGTTAGATGTAAAAGTAATATCCGGAGTATCACAGGGAAGTGTGATAGGACCGTTGCTGTATATATATATGATCTAGTAGAAAGCGTCGGATGCTCATTAAATCTAAGGCTATTCGCAGATGATGCAGTTGCCTATACCAAAGTAGCAATGCCAGAAGATAGTAAGAATTTGCAGAATGACCTGCAAAGGATTGATGAATGGTGCAGGCTGTGGCAGTTGAACATGATCGAAAATAAATGTAACATATTGCACATACATAGGAAAAGAAATCCACTATCGTACAACTACACTACTGATGACGAAACAGCTGGAGACATCGTGTCCCGTAAAATATCTAGGCGTAACTATCCAGAACGACCTTAAGTGGAATGACCATATAAAAACAGGTAGTAGGAAATGCAGATACCAGACTCAAATTCATCGGAAGAATCTTAAGGAAACGTAACTCATCCACATAAGGTGTTTTTTCGCCCGATTCTTGAGTACTGTTCATCTATCTGGGATCCCTATCAGGTAGGACTGATAGAGGAGATAGAGAAGATCCAACGAAGAGCGGCGCATTTCGTCACGGGGTCGTTTAGCTGGCGAGAGAGCGTTACGGAGATGCTAAACAAACTCCACTGGCAGACGTTACAAGAGAGGCATTGTGCATCACGGAGAGATTTACTACTGAAATTTCGGGACTGCACTTTTCAGGAGGAGTCGGACAATATATTACTTTCACCCACATACATCTCGCGTATTGACCACGAGGAGAAAATTCAGGAAGTTAGAGCCAATACAGAGGCTTACCGACAATCATTCTTCCCAGGCACTATTCGCGAGAGGAACAGGTTTGGAGGGATCAGAAAGTGGTATCGAAAGTACCTTCCGCCACATAGCATTAGGTGGCTTGCGGAGTACGATGTAGATGTAGCTATGTGAACAGAATATGATCTCAAAGTCAGGGGCAAAACATTATGAAATCGGTAGCAGACACTGGATGTCACCTAACAATTCCATCACGGATGTTACAGCCCTTCTACAGCTCTCCAAACCGACTGTTACTTATGTGACTGTAAGTGGAAACGCTAAGGAACTAACACAACTGATCTCAGACCAGGCAGACTGTTGTGCCAACAGAGAAGTGTGAAGAAAGTGATGTTACGGTATGGGGGTGTTTTACGTGGTTACGGTATTATCCTCTCGTTGGGCTTGCGAAACACGAAAGCACATGAACATATTTTACAACAGTGTGTACTGTATACAGGGGAGCAATTTGGAGATGCTAATTCTATCACCCTTTCATAAAGCAGCACCTCTGAGGCACTGGTTTGTGTACAATAATATTTCTGAAATGCACTGGCTAGTTCAGAGTCCCTAACCGAACCGAATGGAACACCATTGGGGTGAATCAGAACTTAGCCTTCGCTCGAGATCTCAACTCCAACATCACTACCTTTTCTTTAGGAAGAATGTGCTATCATCCCTCCACAGACATTTAGACATCTCGTTGGATGTATCCCCAGCTGCGTTAAAGCCGTTATATAGGCTAAAATGGAACAAATTCTATATTAACGAACACTAAAAGAAGACCAGATCTTCTGATCAGATAGTGGATATTAGAGACGGAGAAAACTGTTCTTTCCAGGGGTCGGATCAGAACAGCTAACTCACTGAAATGAACTAACTCTTTTTCATGACTTACCCTTCACCTATCACTTACTAAAACAAATGAAACAAACGCATCTTCCCTTTTTAATTCACGATCACTGAACCTGCATTTTTACGTTGTTTTGACATTTTCGAAAGGATATAGTAAGAGGACTAATAATTTTCCATTATAGCCCTTACAGTTTTAAGTTTTCCGAAAAGTCATAAACTACTTCCTCAGTAAAATTCAAAACATCGTAACAGAATTCTGAATAAAGGTTTGGGAACTACAGTAATAATACACCCTTGTTGTTTTTTCATATTATTTTATACATGGCTGTAATTTTCATATTTTCATTGCAAACAAAAGTAATATAAAAATAGAAATATAACTAAAATTAAGTTTCTATTTCCTGAAATTATTTACGATTGACACAAACAACGTAGCAATATGCCAAGTGGGCTCAGGCATAAATGGTACTATGTGTTGAGGAGCGAAACGTGCTAGGGAATTCTTTTCGGTTGTGCAGAAGCACCATGCCTTTGCGGTTAGTGCATCAGCCTAGTCAGCAGGAGACCTAAGTTCTAATCCTGGCATTGGTACAAATTTTCTTTCGTTCCTGCTGTCCGCATATATATATCAGAGATGTTTCAAACTTGAAAAGGTCTCTGGAACCGTTTAGTTTCATTTGATTCGTTTGACAATTACTTTAGGAACCGGGTATAGCTTCCTTGGAGCTGATTGATGGTATCATCGAACACTTTCCAAATGGAAAAGTTTCCATCTTTTATGGTGATAATTGATTGGTGATGGTCTTTCTTTTAATTTCCTTGTAATTCAGCAAGTTTTGTTAAGACAGAAGTACTCTTATTGAAAAACATAGCTGCTCTTTTGACTTTATCAGCATTTTCTCTGCTGAGAAAACTGTTCAAAAGAAGGCATCTGACTTCATGTTTGAAGTATTGTCCATTATTATGATTGTGATTCAAAACTTGAATTTACATTTGGCCGTAACAGCCTTTGCCCACTTTGAAATATTTTTTGCAATGTGAGTCTTTTTACACTGGTCGAACTATAAAATTTACAACTTAAATAGAACGTTATCATTGTGTATGTGTATTTAAGCCGGGGACCTAGAGACGACGGAGAGCCTTCATACCGCCGTAGCCCTCAGTGGTTCACAACCCCACAACAGGCCACAGCAGTCCACCCACCCACTCCACCGCCGCCCCACGCCGAACCCAGCGTTATCGTGCGGTTCGGCCCCCAGTGGACACCCATGGGAACGTCTCATACCAGATGAGTGTAACCTCAAATGTTTGCGTGGTAGGGTAATTATGGTGTACGCGTACGTGGAGACAGTGTTTGCGCAGCAATCGCCGACATAGTGTGACTGAGGCGGAATAAGGGGAACTAGCCTGCATTCGCCGAGGTAGATGGAAAACCGCCTTAAAAACCATCCACAGGCTGGCCGACACACCGGACCTCGACACGAATCCTCCGGGCGGATTCGTGCTGGGGGCCGGCACGCCTCCCTGCTCGGGAAGGTGCGCGTTAGACCGCGCGGCTAGCCAGGCGGGTTCAACGTTATAATCAATAAAATGTGCCATGAGTACATACAAAACAAGTGTTGATTGGGGTTGTCCACTGTTGTTGGCCATAACTAACAAATCGATTAATGTTCTTAATAACAACCAATCATTGTATTACCATGGAAAGTAACACATTCCTATAATAACTTTATTTTAAATTTTTTTTGACACGACATCAAATGTTGTAACTATATGACAGTTAACAAACTGCAAAAGTTAAATGTACATACTGCCGCTCTCATGTTACATTTCTCTCATTTCGTTGTATTAGGCTTTGTAGGTGCTTGAAAGAGGCAAAAAGGCATAAATTGGAATAGTGAAATAAAAGCGTAACAGTTAAAAGTGAATAAAATGTCATTTAAAAATGTATAGAAGTTCTTGGCTCCTAATACAAGATATTATTAATTTCATTTAATGTGATCGGATTTATTCCATTGAGAGATTTACTTTTGTGTTACTGCAAACGAAAATCGGTTGAGAGTGAGGGTGTCGCGAAAGAAACTTAATCAGGATCAGGTTAGGAACCGAATGACAATGACAGGCTCGAAACAAATTGAAATTCGCTTTGATCTCCAGGATGACCCGCTTCATCTGAAGTAGAAGCAGACATCGGTGAGGATGATTTGCATAGCTTCAGGAGCAACTTACCTGATCTCTATAACAGGAGAGCACAGATTGATAGCCTCAACCGCACAGGTAAACACAAGAACCGTACCTGAAAAAATGGTTCAGATGGCTCTTAGCACTATGGGACTTAACATCTGTGGTCATCAGTCCCCTAGAACTTAGAACTACTTAAACCTAACTAACCTAAGGACATCACACACATCCATGCCCGAAGCAGGATTCGAACCTGCGACCGTAGCAGTCGCGCGGTTCCGGACTGAGCGCCTTAACCGCGAGACCACCGCGGCCGGCACCGTACCTGAATTACGTGTTTATGTACATTTGGTACAATTGGGCAGACGTTTGTTGGACCTCTTCTCCTGACGGCGGAACAGTGGTTTACGGTGCTGCTGTCGTGTTACTAGATGATTAAATTCCATTCCTCTGATGTCGCTGAAATCCTCTGGGAAGGTTTTTTCCAGTACCATAGAAACTTGTGTACAATTTATTTAAAAAAGAAACAAAGTAGGTGTTAGAGCTCTGCATTTCGATGAAAACAACCGCTAGAGCATTTCCCATTTCGTGCCGCTGCTCGACGGCTGGGAAAGGCCCACGCTGCGATACGGCTGTGGCCGTCTAATGCACCATGTGGCCGGTTGTCCTCCACCTCTCGGTTATCGGTTGGATTGTCGAGCACTGCCGGGCGCTCGAGCATACTCACAATCTCGGCCGGTGACAGTACAACCGCTGCGCGCTCTACAGTGCCGAATCGCATTAGAAACCGTGTGTAAACGCAGTTGACGACCTGGCTTTGAGCAGCGCAGGCAGCGTTGTGGATAAACTAAGTATATAGGTCGTAAACGTTCCATTCATGAAACGAAGAGAAGTATTATGGAGAGAATTATGAGCGGCTCATTAGTCCTGAAGAAGAAAGACATGTCGGAAGAGGAGGCGAAAAGTGAAGCTTGGAAATCGTTTACACTTGTAGTGGATCCTGTCAAGCAGGCTTCTGCTGGTTTCGTGCAATGTACCACATGTGATACCATACTTTCGTACCACTCAAGCACAACAGTTATGATTCGGTACTGCAAAAGTAAATGCGGAGCAGAAGTCCACCTGCCACTTGCAGTACCAAGTAGCATAAAGAAAGTTGTTGTTGATAGGTTGGTCTATATGAGTGGAATAGATTTGCTATCGTTAAATACTTGTAGTAAGATTGGCTTCAAGAATTATTCGCAGGAGCTCATCAATGATGGCGCCACTTACGGCAAAGTCAGTATAGAAGATGTTCTTCCGCACCCTACCACTGTATCGCTGCATATTAAAGAAAAGGCAGACAAAATACGGGTGACAATGGTGCCCAAGCTAATATGTGCCTTAAAGAACAAAATGTACGCTTTAGACGCTGATCTGTGGTCTGACAACTACAAGAAGAGAAATGTTTTGACTGTGACATCGCATTATGTGAATGATGAGTGGCAGCTAGAAACGCTTGTTTTGATAACAACCGAGTTTCCGGACGTACCTAATACAGGAGAGAACATACGGCATGGTATCGAAGAGCGGATGCTTGCGTTAGGAATTAAAAAGAATGATCTTACGAAATGTTACTTTGTCACCGACCAAGGAGCCAATATGAAGAAGGCACTTGAACCTTACGACCGTTTGCCTTGCTTTGATCACTGCTTGATGACTGCGCTTCGTCACACATTTCAAGAGACGTTTTTAGAAGACGAAGCCCCTGAAATCCTGTCGTGTCTACTATCAGCAAGAGCTATAGTAGGCTATTTGAAGAGATCGGGTCACTCGCGGCGTCTGCGGCACTCTGTGAAGCAAGAAGCTGTAACTCGGTGGAACAGTATACTGTTAATGCTCAATTCCGTCATAAGTCAAATCGACGATATTCGAGATCTAATAGAATCCCGGGGGCAATCGACACTCTTAGAAACCTTCCAAGAAGGGTGCGTACGAGACGTTGTCGCGTTTCTAACCCCCTTTAAAGAAGCGAGTTTGGATTTGGAAACTACAAAGATAACAACGCTGGAACGTGTGCTGCCGTGGTACAAGAGTCTGTTACATCATTGTGAACCAATAGGCAGTGACAACGAGGTAAGAACACTTTCTATAGGTTACGATCCTTTATACAACTGTTGAATTATCAGAGTGCAGTTATGTATATTGGGTTTCCTTTTCAGCTCATGGCGAAAATAAAAAGGAGAGCAGCATACTTCATCACAGAGAAGTGCAAAATTGAGGCTATCCATTACGTTGCCACGGTTCTATGGCCATCACGGCGTCATTTGAAGAAACTCACAGCAGACGAAAAGCAAGCCGCGTATGCTGAAGTTCGACGTTTGTACTCGGAACTGCCCGTAAATGGTAAGGTTCATTCACTGAAACCAATTAGTAAACGAATGTTTGTTTGTCTAATCTGCCATCTTTCGTTAGATCAACATTTATTACGTCTACAATGTGATACACTCCTGGAAATTGAAATAAGAACACCGTGAATTCATTATCCCAGGAAGGGGAAACTTTATTGACACATTCCTGGGGTCAGATACATCACATGATCACACTGACAGAACCACAGGCACATAGACACAGACAACAGAGCATGCACAATGTCGGCACTAGTACAGTGTATATCCACCTTTCGCAGCAATGCAGGCTGCTATTCTCCCATGGAGACGATCGTAGAGATGCTGGATGTAGTCCTGTGGAACGGCTTGCCATGCCATTTCCACCTGGCGCCTCAGTTGGACCAGCGTTCGTGCTGGACGTGCAGACCGCGTGAGACGACGCTTCATCCAGTCCCAAACATGTTCAATGGGGGACAGATCCGGAGATCTCGCTGGCCAGGGTAGTTGACTTACACCTTCTAGAGCACGTTGGGTGGCACGGGATACATGCGGACGTGCATTGTCCTGTTGGAACAGCAAGTTCCCTTGCCGGTCTAGGAATGGTAGAACGATGGGTTCGATGACGGTTTGGATGTACCGTGCACTATTCAGTGTCCCCTCGACGATCACCAGTGGTGTACGGCCAGTGTAGGAGATCGCTCCCCACACCATGATGCCGGGTGTTGGCCCTGTGTGCCTCGGTCGTATGCAGTCCTGATTGTGGCGCTCACCTGCACGGCGCCAAACACGCATACGACCATCATTGGCACCAAGGCAGAAGCGACTCTCATCGCTGAAGACGACACGTCTCCATTCGTCCCTCCATTCACGCCTGTCGCGACACCACTGGAGGCGGGCTGCACGATGTTGGGGCGTGAGCGGAAGACGGCCTAACGGTGTGCGGGACCGTAGCCCAGCTTCATGGAGACGGTTGAGAATGGTCCTCGCCGATACCCCAGGAGCAACAGTGTCCCTAATTTGCTGGGAAGTGGCGGTGCGGTCCCCTACGGCACTGCGTAGGATCCTACGGTCTTGGCGTGCATCCGTGCGTCGCTGCGGTCCGGTCCCAGGTCGACGGGCACGTGCACCTTCCGCCGACCACTGGCGACAACATCGATGTACTGTGGAGACCTCACGCCCCACGTGTTGAGCAATTCGGCGGTACGTCCACCCGGCCTCCCGCATGCCCACTATACGCCCTCGCTCAAAGTCCGTCAACTGCACATACGGTTCACGTCCACGCTGTCGCGGCATGCTACCAGTGTTAAAGACTGCGATGGAGCTCCGTATGCCACGGCAAACTGGCTGACACTGACGGCGGCGGTGCACAAATGCTGCGCAGCTAGCGCCATTCGACGGCCAACACCGCGGTTCCTGGTGTGTCCGCTGTGCCGTGCGTGTGATCATTGCTTGTACAGCCCTCTCGCAGTGTCCGGAGCAAGTATGGTGGGTCTGACACACCGGTGTCAATGTGTTCTTTTTTCCATTTCCAGGAGTGTATTTGGGAAAGGTTTCGAAGCTTAAACATTCCACAATGCGTTTTGATGTAATTTGTGTGATATATATAAAATGTCACCGTTAATATAGTCGTTTAGTAACCAGTAATTCTAACTACGGTGTATACATATTTGAAGGTGACAGGAATATCTTACGGATGTTTTCATTCATGTTTAGAGTCCTTTCAAGCAAACAGTGACCAAGTTCTTCCCATGAAAAAGTCCAGGATGGACTGGAGTTAAGATGAGGACGACGAAGATGGACACACAATTACTACCAATGAACTCGACAGGTACCTTTCGCTCTCCAAATCCGACTGTCGCTGTGCCGAAGGAAAAATTTTGCATTGGTGGAAAACGCACGTGGGGTCATTTCCAAGGCTGTCGGTAGTAGCCAGAAGAGTTCTCTGTATTCGTGCCACTAGTACTGCCAGCGAGAGAAATTTTAGCCAGGCCGGTCACCTTCTGTCCAGCAAAAGATCGTGCCTGGAATCAGACAAGGTTGATGATCTCTTATTGATCCATCACAATTACGTAAGTATTCACAACATACCACGTAATCACAAGGAAGGAAACATTCATCAAACTCTATAAATGTATGATTCCACTTTCATTGACTTCACAGAAGAAGTTAAAACCTCCAGCTGTAGTAATAGTTCCAGGAACACAAATGACGCCTGTGTGTCAGGGAGCACCAATGACGAAAAACGAATTGTATAGTTATGATTCACTTGTAACGTTATTTACAGGTCATAATTTGATCAGAAATTAACGTTTGTGCAATAAAATTTCGCGAGTATTACTTTTAACCCCGTCATTCCTTCCCGATCCTGCATTCAATATTAGTACAACGTATACGTGGCCGAGTTTGGAGATAGGCTACACATAGTCAAAAAAATGGCTCTGAGCACTATGGGACTCAACTGCTGAGGTCATTAGTCCCCTAGAACTTAGAACTAGTTAAACCTAACTAACCTAAGGACATCACAAACATCCATGCCCGAGGCAGGATTCGAACCTGCGACCGTAGCGGTCTTGCGGTTCCAGACTGCAGCGCCTTTAACCGCACGGCCACTTCGGCCGGCTACACATAGTCCATGATTAGACTACTGTGTTCCCGTTTGTCTACCGAACGGAACAAAATACTAAATACAGACATTACAGTTTTTAACGTTACAATTACTGAAATACATGCTAACCTCAAAGGCGAAACTCCAGTAGTCTTCAACGTATTAACAAACATCAAATGTAACATATACAAGTGTATTATTTAGGTCACAGAACTGGTAGTAAACAAGGAAAGACATTTGTAAAAGAAATAAGTGAGTGGTTAATGTGAAGCGGTGGCCTCTGATCTCAAGGAGTGTGACGAAGCGCCGCTCGCTGGCACTGAGTCCACCGGTTACTGGCGACCGGCCGAGCGTTTGGCGCACTCGGCCGAGCGCTGGCGATCGGCTGCCCACAGCCGGCGGAAGAGGACGCTCGGCCGCATACTCCCGAGAGCCAGAGGGGCGAGCGGGACTCGCCGGTAAAAATCGGAGATAATGCAGACCTCTAGTAGGTGTCATACCTTTAAAAGTTTCGCCTACACGATTCCACAAAAATTTGGAAATTGATGACAAAGAAAGCAAAAGTTGGCTCTGAGTCATGCACATAAATTCATTCGCAAATATGTCTAGACCATCAAATAAAAATATATATATATATTTCTCATGGGAGGTTATTCACAGCAACGTCTGTATGTGGTGGAAGTCCCCTTGCTCGAACGCAGGTCTGAATCCGTCGTGTTATACCATCGATGAGAGCATCAAACCCTGGTCCAAATGGTCCCACTCTTCAATGGCGATCATTCGTCAGTACGTGTCCGCTGCTGACATCCAAAAAAGCTCGTTTCAATTGATTCCACACAAGTTCTATTTGGTCTTATGTCCAGCAACAGGCAGGCCGCTCCATTTTCGTGATCCTAGTATGCTGAAGGAACGTGTTCACGAGAATAGCACGTTGAGCACGCTAATTATCATCCGTCAGGATGAAATTATCACGAAAATGTTGGCTATACAGTCCCATTAATGGTCTCAGAATCTTGTCTCTCAACTGTAGAGCAGTCGATATTTTTTCTCGACTACCACGAGTACTGTATTGTACCCCTTTTAATGCTATCCCAGAACAACACTCAACCACCACCTTGTTGCGCATGTGGGATACAGTGTTCGAGGCGTTCCGCATTATGGAGTCGTCTGCAAACAAGTTGTCTGCGATATCCAGGATACAAACAGATTCGTCCGTAAACGACACCCACGCAGGTAGTTGTCAGTAAAATATTTTCACATTCATAGAATAAAGCTAGTGATTGAAATTATGTGAAAAGATCTCGCCACAAAGAAAAACACCTTTGTTTTACTTATCGTCACCCCAACATGCGTATCGTATGCGTGACACTGTCTCACCTCCTTCACGATAATACAAAACGAGCTGTCAGTCCTATCTCGTAAGGATCCTATTCTACACAGAAATACTCTAGCAAAGGACGGACAAGCATAGTGTAGCAGCGTAGGCAGTCTTTTAGTACATCTGTTGAATCTGTTAAATATTATGCCAGTAAAGCACAAACGTTTCCTGTATGACCCTTCCAATTTAAATTGTTCGTATCGTAATCCCTAGGTCTTTAGTTGAACTAACAGTCTTTAAATTTTTGCAATTTATCGTGAAACCAAAATTTAAGGGTCCTTCTGGTATTCAAATGGATGACCTCACACCTTTCATTATTTAGGATCAATTGCTACTTTTCGCACTTTATAGGTAGGTATCTTGTCTAGATCATTTACGATTGGTTTTGATCTTCTGGTGACTTTGCTAGATGATAAATGACAAAATCATCTGCAAACTGTTTAAGAGGCCTACTGAGATTGTCTCCTAAATCGTTTATACCGATTACGAACACCAGAGGGAGTATAAAATTTCCATGGGAAAAGGCAGATATCACTTCCGTTTAACTTCTATGACTTTTTGTCGATTAGTACTTACTGTGAACGTTCTGGCAGCAAACCACAAATCCAGTCACACAACTCAGACGATATTCCGTAGGCACCCAATTTGATTTGAAGTATCTTGTGAGAAATGTGTCAAAAAAGTTCGGGAAAGCCAGAAATATGGAATCGATTTGAGGCTACCTATCGATAGCAGTCATCACTTCGTGGGAATAAAGAGCTATCTGCGTTCCACAAGAACTTTCTAATCTGACCCTGTGCTGATCATATATTAATAGACCGTTAGCTTCCAGGTAATTCATAGTATTCTAACAGTGTGTGTGTTGCAAAATCCTACTGGAAATTGACGTCAGTAGTAATGGGCCTGTAATTCATCTGATTATTCCTATTTCCTTTGTCGAATACTGGTGCGACTTGTGTAATTTTCCATTCTTTAGGTACGATCTTCCATTGAGTGAGCGGCTGTATATGGTTGCAAATATGGAGCTATTGTGTCGGTAGACTCGGAAAGAAACCTATTTGGTATACAATATGTACTGGAAGACTTGCCTTTATTAAGTAATTTAAGCTGCTTTGTTACATGGAGTATATCTAATTCTAAGTTACTTCTGTTAGCATATGTTCTGGATTAGAATACTAGAATACTTACTTCGTCTTCTTTAGTGAAGGAATTTCGGAAAGCTGTGTTTTGTAACGTCACTTAATTGATACAATCATCGGTAATATGGTATCGCGCAGTGAAGGTATTGATAGTGTCTTGCCACTGGTCTATTTTACACAAGATCAGAATCTCTTTGGATTTTCTACCAGATTTCGAGACAGAGATACGCAGTGGAAGCTGTTAAAATCATCTCGTATTGAAGTCCACGCTAAGTTTCGCGCTTCAGTAAAGCATTTTGAGTTCTTTTGAATTAGTCACGTTTTATTCGTTGCTTCTGAAACAGTTTTCTGACTTGTTTAGTGTACTATAGGGGATTAGTATCATGTTTATTAACTTATTCTGTATAAATGTCTGACTTCCTGTCGATACATTTTCTTTGAATTTAAGTCATATCTGGTCTACATTTACATACACTACTGGCCATTAAAATTGCTACACCAAGAAGAAATGCAGATGATAAACAGGTATTCATTGGACAAATATATTATACTAGAACTGACATATGATTACATTTTCACGCAGTTTGGGTGCATAGATCCTGATAAATCAGTACCCAGAACAACCACCTCTGGCCCTAATAACGGCCTTGATACGCCTGGGCATTGAGTCAAACAGAGCTTGGATGGCGTGTACGGGTACAGCTGCCCATGCAGCTTCAACACGATACCACAGTTCATCAAGAGTACTGACTGGCGTATTGTGACGAGCCAGTTGCTTGGCCACCATTGACCAGACGTTTTCAATTGGTGAGACATCTGGAGAATGCGCTGGCGAGGGCACCAGTCGAACATTTTCTGTATCCAGAAAGGCCCGTACAAGACCTGCAACATGCGGTCTTTCATTATCCTGCTGAAATGTAGGGTTTCGCCGGGATCGAATGAAGGATAGAGCCACGGGTCGTAACACATCTGAAATGTAACGTCCATTGTTCAAAGTGCCGTCAATGCGAACAAGAGGTGACCGAGACGTGTAACCAATGGCACCCCATACCATCACGCCGGGTGATACGCCAGTATGGCGATGACGAATACACGCTTCCAATGTGCGTTCACCGCGATGTCGCACAACACGGATGCGACCATCATGATGCTGTAAAAAGAACCTGCATTCATCCGAAAAAATGACGTTTTGCCATTCGTGCACACAGGTTCGTCGTTGAGTACACCATCGCAGGCGCTCCTGTCTGTGATGCAACGTCAAGGGTAACCGCAGCCATGGTCTCCGAGCTGATAGTCCATGCTGCTGCAAACGTCGTCGAACTGTTCATGCAGATGGTTGTTGTGTTGCAAACGTCCCCATCTGTTGACTCAGGAATCGAGACGTGGCTGCACGATTCGATACAGCCATGCGGATAAGATGCCTGTCATCTCGACTGCTAGTGATACGAGGCCGTTGGGATCCAGCACGGCGTTCCGTATTACCCTCCTGAACCCACCGATTCCATATTCTGCTGACAGTCATTGGATCTCGATCAACGCGAGCAGCAATGTTACGATAAACTGCAATCGCGATAGGCTACAATCCGACCTTTATCAAAGTCGGAAAAGTGATGGTATGCATTTCTCCTCCTTACACGAGGCATCACAACAACGTTTCACCAGGCAACGCCGATCAACTGATGTTTGTGTATGAGAAATCGGTTGGAAACTTTCCTCATGTCACAACGTTGTAGGTGTCGCCACTGACGCCAACCTCGTGTGAATGCTCTGATAAGCTAATCATTTGCATATCACAGCATCTTCTTCTTGTCGGTTAAGTTTCGCGTCTGTAGCAGGTCACATTCGTGGTGTAGCAATTTTAATGGCCAGTAGTGTATTTAGTTTGGAAGGAGTGGAGACTGTCTCTTAGGAAGTAGTCAGGCGAATTTTTATCTACTTTTCTAAACACATATACACTGACGGAAAAAATGGCAACACCAAAACCTACCTACCTGTTGCTTTATGTGTATGAGCTGCCCATAGTGGCTCGCCTTCCACGTATTCTTTTTTAAATTTTGTGACTAAAGCCTTCTCGCTTGATATTTATCTTATACGTGACATGCCAATTTGAATATTTAACTTCTGATGAAGGCACTGATTGAAGTGTCAAAACCTGGTCAGAAGACTTAAAATTTTGTGACCGAGGGCTGTAACTGCTTTAACTGTAACAAAAAATAATAATTAATGCGAAGTAACGAATTTCTGGAATCAATTTGTCTAGGTAACATATTGAAGTGATTAGCAATGTAAGATCTCTGGTTAATGTAAGCACGAGATAAGCCATTTCAAATGTGAAATTCTGGTACATCAGTAAACGCTGTAGCCGCCAGAATGTTGAATGTAAGCACGCAAACGTGCTTGCATTGTGTTGTACAGGTGCCGAATGTGAGTTTGTGGGATGGAGTTCCATGCCTGTTGGACTTGGTCGGTCAATAAAGGAAGGTTGTGGATGACGTTGGAGTTGTCGTCCGATGATGTCCCATACGTGCTCGACTGGAGACAGATTTTCTGATCGTGTAGGCCAGGGCAACATATCGACATTCTGCACAGCATGTTGGGTTACAACAGGTATGTGGGCGAGCGTTATCCTGTTGGAAAACACCCTCTGATATGCTGTTCATGAACGGCAGCAGTCAGGGTGCGTGAGATAACCACGAGAGTGCTCCCGCTGTCATACTAAATCGTACCGCAGTAACTCTAGTGCGTCTAACACGCAGACAGGTTAGTTGCAGGTCCTCAACTGGCCTTCTTCTAACCAATAACGGCCATCACTGGCAGCTAGGCAGAACCACCTTTCATCATAAAAGACAACATACCTCCACTCCGCCATCCAATGTGCTTTCGCTTGACACAACCGACGTCACAAATGGTGGTGGTTTGGGGTCAGTGAAATGCACGTTACAGCGTCTCTGGCTCGAAGCTGTCCTTGAAGTAACCGATTTGTAACAGTTTGCTGTGTCACTGTGGTACCAACTGCTGCTCAGATTGGTGCTGCAGGTGCAGTGCGATGCGCCATAGCCATACGCCCAACACGATGGTCTTCCCTCTCGGTAGTGCTACATAGCCGTCCCGTGCCCGGTCTTCATGCTACCATACATTCACGTGTCCACCGCTGCCAGCAACCATCTACAGTGACTACATTCCTGCCAAATCCTTCTGCAGTATCGGAGAAGGAACATCCAGTTTCTATTACACGACCTTGTTCGAACGCAGTAAGGTATTGATAACTGCGTCTTTGTTGCCTTAAATGCATCCTCGACTAACATCAACTATCCACATCCAATCTCAAAGGTAACTAAAGCTCACGAAACTTAGCGTGTATTTAAAGCAAACCTGATTTTCATCTTCATGGTGGTGCTACTATCGCCACTCTTATGCAGTTGGTACAAAATCTGAATAGAAATCATTTTTTTAAGATGTCGAAACACGCCTACCAACTTTCGTTCACACAGAGGTGAAAAAAGTCTCGGGATACCTCCCGGTATCGTGTCGGACCTTCTATTGCCCGGAATGGTGCAGTAACTCGACATAACTGCGAAGTGTTACCAGTGTAGGATTTTGTGTGCGACCTCATCTATCGATTATGACCCATAGTTGTTCGATGGGATTCATGTCGAGCGATGTGGGCGGGCAAACTATTCGCTCGAACTGTCCAGAACGCTCTTCTAACCAGTCATGAACAACTGTGGGCCGGTGACATAACGCATTGAAACCCACAAAAATCCCGAAGTCTGTTAATTCCCGTCGCGTGGCCACAATCACGTCGGACATCTTCTCACATGAATAACCCGAGTACATATGACAGCTCCGTCAATGGACTGTCCTTTTTCACCTCGCGAATACGATACTACCGCCGTAAGTACATGTGCATATTGCTATCCCGTGACTTTTGTCACCGCAGCGTATGTCGCACAATTCCTTCTTGGTGTTGCGATGGTTTTCTCCGTCAGTGTATTTTGCGTTTACTCTTGATGGATCTGGATGATGCGGTGGCCAGTCTTGTTACTGTGGCCATGTGGTCACTACCCCCTGTAACCTGACGCTCCGTATTTCCACAGGATTATTTGTTGCTAAGTGGTCAAGTAAGTTTTCGCTTCTGAACTAGTTGTTCAAAATAATTACCGGTAAAAACATTTGGTACTATTTCGGGCGTTGTTTTAACCGTACCACTGACTTTAAACTTTTATTTTCTCTATCATGTCTAGGATAGAATATAGTCACCAACAACTACAGGGTGTTACAAAAAGGTACGGTCAAACTTTCAGGAAACATTTCTCACACACAAATAAAGAAAAGATGTTATGTGGACATGTGTCCGGAAACGCTTAATTTCCGTGTTAGAGTTCATTTTAGTTTCGTCAGTATGTACTGCACTTCCTCGATTCACCGCCAGTTGGCCCAATTGAAGGAAGGTAATGCTGACTTCGGTGCTTGTGTTGACATGCGACTCATTGCTCTACAGTACTAGCATCAAGCACATCAGTACTTAGCATCAACGGGTTAGTGTTCATCACGAACGTGGTTTTGCAGTCAGTGGAATGTTTACAAATGCGGAGTTGGCAGATGCCCATTTGATGTATGGATTGAGACAGATTTCCAGAACGAAGGTGTCCCGACAGGAAGACGTTCGAAGCAATTGATCGGCGTCTTAGGGAGCACGGAACATTCCAGCCTATGACTCGCGACTGAGGAAGACCTAGAACGACGAGGACACCTGCAATGGACGAGGCAATTCTTCGTGCAGTTGACGATAACCCTAATGTTAGCGTCAGAGAAATTGCTGCTGTACAAGAGAACGTTGACCACGTCACTGTATGGAGAGTGCTACGGGAGAACCAGTTGTTTCCGTACCATGTACGGCGTGTCCAGGCACTATCAGCAGCTGATTGGCCTCCACGGCTACACTTCTGCGAATGGTTCATCCAACAATGTGTCAATCCTCATTTCAGTGCAAATGTTCTCTTTACGGATGAGGCTTCATTCCAACGTGATCAAATCGTAAATTTTCACAATCAACATGTGTGGGCTGACGAGAATCCGCACGCAATTGTCCAATCACGTCATCAACACAGATTTTCTGTGAACGTTTGGGCAGGCATTGTTGGTGATGTCTTTATTGGGTCCCATGTTCTACCACCTACGCTCAATGGAGCACGTTATCATGATTTCATACGGGATACTCTACCTGTGCTGCTAAAACATGTGCCTTTACAAGGACGACACAACATGTGGTTCATGCACGATGGAGCTCCTGCACATTTCAGTTGAAGTGTTCGTACGCTTCTCAACAACAGATTCGGTGACCGATGGATTAGTAGAGACGGACCAATTCCATGGCCTCCACGCTCTCCTGACCTCAACCCTCTTGACTTTCATTTATGGGGGCATTTGAAAGCTCTTGTCTACGCAACCCCAATACCAAATATAGAGACTCTTCGTGCTCGTATTGTGGACGGCTGTGATACAATACGCCATTCTCCAGGGCTGCATCAGTGCATCAGGGATTCCATGCGACGGAGGATGGATGCATGTATCCTCGCTAACGAAGGACATTTTGAACATTTCCTGTAACAAAGTGTTTGAAGTCACGCTGGTACGTTCTGTTGCTGTGTGTTTCCATTCCATGATTGATGTGATTTGAAGAGAAGTAATAAAATGAGCTCTAACATGGAAAGTAAGCGTTTCCGGACACATGTCCACATAACATATTTTCTTTCTTTGTGTGTGAGGAATGTTTCCTGAAAGTTTGGCTGTACCTTTTTGTAACACCCTGTATAATTGTTGAATATTAAAACAGTAAAAAAAATGTTAAAGTAATTGGAAGTGTAAAGACTGAAATAAGCCAACGAAAAATAACAGCAACTGATGTGAGAAACGTAACTAATGTTTTATCTGCTGTAACACACTGTCCCCATGTCATTACGACGCAGCTTGAATGTGCGAGTGAGATAAGCCGAATAGGTGTTTTGCGAATATCTCATTGCTGCGTATTTTATCCTTTCCAGCTTTCGCCTCATCAGCAGCCCCAAGATAGTGCCTTTCTCCGAATGGCGTCTACGAAGACTGCAAAGTGATACGACGGTTCTATATAAGATTTCTTTTTTTCCGGATGAAGCAAACCATGCAGGATCAGTCTTGATAATAGGCACTACTGGTCAGTTGTCTGAGAGAATGGATATATCAACGACCGAGGTCTGTCAACATGTGGTGCGGACTTTTTAAGAATCGTATCATAGGTGCCTTTTTTATTGTCAGGACTCTAAACAACCTCAAGACAGTATCTACCGTTTCTTACCGGTATCCTACCACATTTATTGTGGGTCATCCCACTGCACGGGAGACAATGAGTTTTGTACCGAGATGTCTGAAGTCCTGTGTATTCCCTGTAGATAGCTGCAGATCTTCACGTAACATTTGGAGATCGTTAGCTTGGTCGTTCGGAAAACCACAAAAATGGCTCTGAGCACTATGGGACTCAACTGCTGTGGTCATTAGTCCCCTAGAACTTAGAACTACTTAAACCTAACTAACCTAAGGACATCACACACATCCATGCCCGAGGCAGGATTCGAACCTGCGACCGTAGCAGTCGCACGGTTCCGGACTGCGCGCCCAGAACCGCGAGGGAAAACCACACTTATCAACTCTTGAGTGTTATCTGTGGGGAAAATAAAAACAAAACAAAAACAGGGAAACACCGATGACTCCTGAAGACATGTTTTATCTTTGGCGAAATTGTGCTGCGACAAGTCCACGTGAAATAAAAAGTATTAGGTTCGTGCCCAAGTTCGTAGCGTTTTCGTTATGCATGTTGGTATGACGGTTGCTACGCCTTTGTTTATCGATTGTCATTTTCTGTTTGTAGTCCAATGTTACTGTTTGAGTTAAGGTATTGTCATTTTATCGTTTGTAAATAGTGAGTGGAGCTGTGGACGCTAGAAAATGGAATGTCAAATGGAGAAATCGGAAGATTTCTGACATATTCAATAGAGAGGTGACGCAGAGGAGGCAGTCTGAAACATTTGTACCATGGACAGAGCACAGCAAGAGAATGGTTTTCCCCTTTTAACGAGGATCGTTTTGACATAAGTCACTCTCCACGTTCAGGAAGACCTTCAGGGTTTGACGAAGATCGTTTAAACGCGTTAATCCACAATGATCCACATCATTGTACTCGAGAGCTGGCAAATGTAATAAACTATGATTATTCCACCATCGTGCGACATTTGCATGCAGTGGGGAAGGTTCAAAAACCGGGTGTATGGGTACCGCATGCTCTAAGCCAAAATCACAAAAATCAGCTGATGAGCATATGCGCACCTCCGCTTGCTCGTCATCAATTGGCTCGTGAACGACACCGACCTCTCCTATCCTGTATCGATACTGGTGACCTGAAATGGTGTCCTTATGCTACAATAAGGAAAAGAAAGGCATGGTTGATGCCAAACAAAGTAGTAACTCCCCGTAACCTGCGCGCATCCACAAAAGATAATGTTATGCATCTGGTGGAACAGAGACGATGTTGTGTGCTACGAATTGCTTCCCCCCAGATGTAACCGTCACTGCTGACATTTACTGTCAACAACTGAGACGCCTCGCAGACACAATCCAAGAATAACGACCAGGAAGGGTGCATGAAGAGATACTACTCCACGTTAACGCCCGCCCGCATTCTGCTAGACTGACAAAAAACGTTATACAGGAGTCGGGTTGAGAAGTCATTCCTCACCCACCTTATTCACTTGACCTTTCGCTCTCAGATTTTCACCTTTTCCTCTCTTATCGAACAACCTTCAAGGAACTTAATTTCTGGATGAAAATGCTCTCCCAACATACTTAGGTCGAGGGGGTTCTTCGTCTCAAAACCACATGATCACTGAAGTCGCGGGTTCTAAAACTTACCCCAGCGTTGGCTGACTGTTCTAAATTGTGAAGGAAAATACATCATTGAGACTCAAGTCTCTGTTACGTGTATCTGTTGTGTTTATTAAACTTGGAAAAATGCTACAAACTTATGCACCAGCCTAGTAAATAGTTGTGTTTAACAAAAAGGTTATAATTCGTAAGGTATAACGTTAAAAATTATTTGCGTAATTCAGGAAATTCAGCACATTGTCCGCTCTAATTTAGCAACAGCTGCGGATCGATATCGAGAGCGAATAGGAACGAAACCGAGAAAATTACGGACGTGTTCCAGGACGTTTTCCAAGTAGTTTGGTACCAGGGATCCGTGGTCACCGGTGATTCCTTTCAGATAGAAGACGTCACTTTTCTGGACGTTGTTGCCGGTCGATCTGTATTTGATAAGGACCATGCTTTGAATAGGATGCAACGGAAACGCTCCCTTTCATAAACCTGATTTCACATGGAAATGGTATGGATTATTAGAATATAAGATCATCTTGAACTAAATTATTGCCTTTCACAAGCGTTTCAATTACTCTTTTCATCAGGAGATACCTTTTGGAGGAGGAAAGGAGGTGAGATGAAGTAGAATTACTCTTAGCCAACTGATTTCATTAATTCGCAAAATTTGTTATTGGGATCAACAACCCGTTTGAAAGAACAAGATATCATTGAACACATAATAAAGTAATACTCCGTTATTGATATTAATTACTAGATTGGAGACAAATTGCAAAGAAGAAACCAGCTTGCGGATCTTACGACGGGGTGAGGAGGAGGATGCTCAGATGCGTGGGGAAACGGAAGTTAATGCTGCATTAATATTCTACCTCATTCACGCGCGACTCAAAGCATGCACGAAACACAACATTTCTCCGCCAAGGAACTACTCGGGTGTGCTGAGCAGCTCACAAGCTCTGAAACAAACGTTCCCCATCTACATTGGCAGTGAATCTGCTCAAGTAATCTTGCTTCAAGTACCAAGCACACTCGTGTGTTACACGAACTAAATCTCGTAACAGTAACAACTAAACTCGATTGGTTGCTAATGGTAATGAACTCGCTTGGGCTATCGCACATTGATTATTATGCTTCACATGTTATTCAGAAGAACAAGCTAAATGTCGACCAAAGAATCGAAGAATTAATCACAATCGAGATGCAACATTCGTCAGAATTTGCGAGAAACATGATAATCAATAAAACGCGGCATGTAAGTACCGAAATGAGATACCATTTCTCAATGCGCAAGGTCACCTCCATCGTGAAGAAGCCAAGTGCTTGTCCGCATGTTTGGCTCGACAATTTGTCTCGTCAATCAGTTCGCTGAAATTAAATAAAAATGTTCCCGAATTCTCTAGAAAATGAATGAAATGATTTTCTCCTACTCAAATAATACTTGTCCACACTAACAGAAGTACAGTCTAAGAGAGAGAAAAAGGACGAACAACGCAGGAGCTATCCGAACGGGACAGAAATCGGTGATCTGGTGTACATGTACAGACGGATAAATGACAACAATTTCAGAAAAATTGGATGATTTATTCAAGAGAAAGAGCTTCACAAATTTACAGGTCAGTAAGGTGGAAGTCCACTTCCGGCCCTTATGCTAGCAGTTATTCGCCTCGGTATCGATTGACAAAACTGTTGGATGTCCGGGGGATATCGTGCCAAATTGTGTCCGTCTGACGCGTTAGATCTTCAAAATCCCGAGATGCTTGGAGGGCCCTGCCCATAATGCTCCAGACGTACTCAGTTTGGGAGAGATCGGGCGACCTTTCTGGCCAAGATAGGTTTTGGGAAGTGCGAAGACAAACAGCAGAAACTCTTGCCGTGTGTGGGCGGGCATTATCTTGCTGAAATATAAGCCCGGGAGGACTTGCAATGAAGAGCTACAAAACGGGGCGTAGAATATCGTCGACGTACCGCTGTGCTCTAAGGAATCCACGGATGACAACCGAAGGAAACCTGCTATGAATGAAAAATGGCAACCCTGGCCACCACTCCTCGTTGTCGGGCCATATAGAGTGCGACAATCAGTTTGTTATCCCACCACTATCTGGGGCCGGCCGCTGTGGCCGAGCGGTTCTAGGTGCTTCAGTCCGTAACCGCACTGCTGCAACGGTCGCAGGTTCGAATCCTGCCTCGGGCATGGATGTGTGTGATGTCCTTAGGTTAGTTAGGTATAAGTAGTTCTAAGTATAGGGGACTGATGACCTCAGATGTTGAGTCCCATAGTGCTTAGAGGCATCTGAACCATTTGAACCACTATCCGGGACGTCTCCAGACATGTCTTCGGCCTTGAATCTCATTGACTGGAATAGAATAATTGTCTTCAGTGATGAGTCCCGCTTCGGACTGTACCCCGATGAACTGTGAAGAGGTGTCTGAAACAAAGAAGGTAACAATGTTGGACACTGGGGTCTGGAGTGAAGTCGACGTTCTGACTCGTCCCAAAGGAGTTCCATTCGGTTCAGGTCGGGACTCTGGGCAGACCAGTCAGCAATATCATTATCAGTACATTACTGAATCACAGTTGATGGTTTATGACAGTGTATATTATCTTGCTTATGCAGCTATCGTCTCTGAAGTGTTCCTCTATTGTACACACTACAGAATGTTGTAAAATTTGTCCATATCGTTCAAAATTTAGCGTTTTTAAGCACAACAATGGGATCAAACCCTAAACATGAAAACACCACCATACCGTAACACCTCCTGGGCATGTCACTGTTGACACTACACAAGATGGCAGTTAGCCCTTCTCCAGGTTTTCGCCAAAATCACTCGTTTCCATCATCCACTGTTCAGTGGCATCGCTCTTTACGACACCTCAGGCGTCGCTTAGCGTTAACTACAGAACAGTGTATCTTATGAGGAGCTGCTCGACCAGTGTACCTCATTCTTTTTAAGTCGCTGCGCACAGTAACTGTGCCAGCTGGACTGCTGGTAGTTGGTACTTACTAGTGATTCCATCCGCTTGATGTCTTTCAAAGTCTTACGGACAACCTCTACAACGCTGGGATGTCCCCGTCCGTCAGTATATGAGGTCTGCCTGGTCTCCATTTAGCTGTAGTTGTTCCTTCACATTTTTGCTTTTTAGTCACATCACCGACAAGCGACTTGGGCAGCGCCAGAAGCTTTAAAATGTCCTTGATGGATGTGTTACATAGGTGGCACGAAACGACCAGCCCACGTTCGATGTCAGTGAGCTCTCCTGACCGACCCATTGCGCTGTTTCTGCTTGTCTGCTGACGACACATTACTCTCTCGCTCTCATCTAATACTTTCCCTCTTTGGAGAAGCGTGTGGGGGAGTTTGTAGCCTTGTGGCTTTTACTCCTGTATGTACTTGTGTGTGTGAATTTATCTGTGATTTTTTGGTGTCTGTGAAATGTGATGAATGTTCTGTATGTGTCTGGTACTTGCCCGATGTTGGCGAGATGATTGTTATTTTGGGGGCGGGAGGAGGATTAGGATTTGGATATAGGGATGTTCTCTTCGACTTAGTCGTCGACATATTACTCCCTGTCTCCTATTATAGTGACGGGTCCGCCTCTCGCGACATCTAGTGGCTAATTCCGCATTACGGGATGCTTTTCAGGAGATAGTGTATACATATGCACCTGCGAGACTTCACTGAAGGGACAGAATTTTCATAAAAATTATGGTAATTTGGGGTAACAAACCTAATAACTCTTAATTATATTATTATTCTGAGACGAACTACCGGAAACCACACGTCTCTTATACGAATATACTCTGAAAATATCTCTGAATAATCTCCGAAACTGTACAGCTGGATTTCGGATTCGCCCTTTATTCGCTAGCTAAGGAAGTACTTCAAGCGGCTTGCCTTAACTGCCTGTCTACTGGTAGGGCAGGCGGATCAAATTCGAGCCCTGAAGGACGAAACAGCGTGTGGGCGGTATCGCGTCGTCCCTAGATCCTGATCGCGGTGCTTTTTAGGGTTCCGTGCCTAAGTCGCTAAAAGCTGAATCTATATAGGATCATTTTGTCGTGCGTCAGTTCGTCTGTTTGTCCGACTGTTAAAAACCCTTTTCTCAGGAAGAGGCAGACGTATCAAGTTGAATTTTTATGCCACATACTACTGTCTACGGTCCCTTGGTAGTGTAAAAAACTGAAGCTTCTGAGCCAATGCAGTTAAAAGATTGGCCATTTACTGCACACATTTTCCGATACTCGAAAACTCACTCATCGGAACCTAGATGATACTTCACGCTGACCTAGAATCATGAAATTTGACAAAAGCAACATCTCACAATACAACTAAAGGGAAAGATTCGAAAACTGTTAATTTGTAATTAAATCACACGAAAAGAAATTTTTGTCATCTTTTATCCAAACTATCTGGCTGTCCGTCCGTCTGGTAAGACCTCTTTTTCTCAGGAATGTTTAGAAGTGTCAAATTGCAATTCATGTCACATACAAAGGTCTAAGGACCTTCGGTGGTGTAATAAATGTAAACTTCTAAGTCAATGTAGTCAAAAGATAGGGCCATTTATGTCATATCACTCATCAAAACCTATATGGCACTTCCCGGTATCCTATAATTATGAAATTTCGCAAGAAGCGAGGTTTCACTGTACAAATAAAGTACGAAAACTGTCTATTTGCAATTATCTCACACAATTTCTTTTTCCTCATTTGTGATCTGACTGTTTGTCCGACAGTCTGTAAGACCCCTTTTGTCAGGAACGTTTAATGATATCAAGTTGAAATTTATGTCACATACTAAGATCTATAGTGCCTTGGCTGTGTCGTAAACATAAGCTTCTAAGTCAATGGACATTTTGATATTCGAAATCTCATTTATTAAAACCTATAGGGCTCTTCCCGTTCACCTATAACCATGACATTTGGCAGGCATCAGGCTTACTCAGTAAAAGTAACGGAAAAAATCCGAAATTTATTAATTTACGATTACGAGGGTTGTAAGTTAAATAGTGGCAACCATTTATTCACAACCGATACAAAAGAGTTATGTGTTTCCCCTGTTACTGTCCTTCAAAGTAGTCACCAGCGTCGTGTAGAACCCGTTGCCAGCGATCTGGAATGCGTAATATACCGTTAGCAGAGCCTGTTCTGTTGATGGTGCGAATGGAGCGGTCTAAAGTTATGGTGACTCTCGTATACGACTGTGATGGTGTTACCCTAACACATTACGTTCCTCCACGGAAGACCGTCAATGCACAGTATTACTGTTCGTTTCTGGAGCATCACCTGCAATCAGTTTTGTGAAAGAAGCGGAGACACTTTTATCTTTTGTTGTCCGACTGTCTGTCTGTCCGTCCGTCTGTTAAGACCCTTTTGTTCAAGAACGGGTGGAGTTATCAAGTTGTAAATTATGTCAAACACTAATTTCTATGGTCCCTTGTTGCTGTAAAAACTAATTGCTTGTAAGTCAATGCAATCCAAAAATAAGGCCATTTATGTTACAAATTTTGATACGAGCAAACTCATTCATTTAAACTTGCAGGGTATGTCCCGTTGACCTAGAATCATGAAATTTGGCAGGGAGGGGGGTTTCATAGTACAAGTAAAGGAAAAAGAATCCGAAAACTTTTAATTTGTAATTATATCTTTTGTCACTTGTTATATTGCTTCAAAATTAAAATATTCTCCAAACTCTTAAAGTTCCCGGGATCTATATCTTGCAGGTATCAACGTCGATAACAGACAAAAATGGTCGACATTCTTGATTCCCGTGGCAGATGGACCGCCTGTATACAGGATTAAGTTTGTACGGAACCCTCAGAGTGCGAGTCCTGTTCGCACCTGGCCATTTTTTATTGCAAGTTGTGTTGTTTATTACGCAAACGCGTAGCACAGTCCACTGCCTGGTTGGCGAGCGTGGGAAACGCCCTGGGCGCTCACACAGAGTGTCAGCGAGCACCCACGCCCCCTCAGTTCTTCTGCCTGACGGGCGACAGCACTCATTTTCCGAGCTGACTCGTCTTCCTGCCGCACGTCGTCCGGAAGCTCACGAATTTCCGTCTGATTCAACGAATGGAATGTTCCCGGGTTCGCCACGCGTGGATGACTGATGGGCATTGTGCGTTCGTGTTGACAGTCCTGTCTCTCGCTGGTAACTGGCTGCCTATTACACCACAGGAACTGCATCCTCCTGCCTTGCGTCTGCTCTAACAGAATAATTTGCTATTGTCACTATTATTTCAGGTCTTCTACACTGCTGCCCAGAAAAATAGCAAAGTCAGTAAGCATTGCAAATAAATAATATTTTTTTCTTATTGTGCGTGAACAGTAAAGTACAAAGAAGACTGTGGTGTTACACCTCACATCCCAACCGCTTTCACTAGCAAATGGAAGCCAATGAGAATAATGCCATATCGTTCGGCCTCGGAAGCATCTGACTCAACCCCATTTGCAGGTGTGAATCAAGCAGCCACTTTGTGCACTGATTAACCGAAGCTAATCATGGGGTTGTTGGAAGGACAGTACCACAGCAATAACAACGGGAAGAGCCGAAATTGGACTCCTTGAGGGGAAACTCCACCCTAAAAATTCAGTTTTTTTTTAATGGTTAATGACTCTTTCACATCTTTGGAGTGTTTATTCTTAGAACCCAAAATGATTTGCCTGTATTCGAATTATAAGTACGTCTCAGAAGTATTGGAAATATGAACTGCTCGAGTACACATAGCACATTGACAGCTACTGAAGTGGTCAGGATAGTAGCTGTCAATCAGAGACTTGGCCGGCCGGGGTGGCCGAGCGGTTCTAGGCGCTACAGTCTGCAACCGCGCGACCGCTACGGTCGCAGGTTCGAATCCTGCCTCGGGCATGGATGTGTGTGATGCCCTTAGGTTAGTTAGGTTTAAGTAGTTCTAAGTTCTAGCGGACTGATGACCTTAGAAGTTAAGTCCCATAGCGCTCAGAGCCATTTGAACCATTTGAATCAGAGACTTGCACTTGATGCACTACTGGCAATGATATAAAGACATAAAATCCAAAAAAAGTTTGCACAGGGTCATTTGGTGCAAATTTCATAAAGAAAAAGATACTTTTGGATTTGTAGAAGCCATTTCTCAGTTCCATATGGGATGTTTGATGACTGAGGAACCACGATTCCCAGCTTTGCTTTATCACCCTTCCAAAACAATATATGCTTATCTAGATATCAACAACAGAGCAGGCAGCCCACAAGATTCTGCCTGGAGATAGAAAATTTAAAGAAAAAGGCTACCTAGATCTTGAAATCACAAGAAGAAGTGTTACAGGGGCAGGAAGGGAAAATGTATTCTACTGGTGAATTGTAGTGGGTATGTGTCCTGTACTAACATCCATTTGTTAGTAAAATTTTAAAATCGATTTTCCTGTAAGTTTGTTTCTCTGAGTTCAAGGCCAATGTTTTATCCTAAATATTAACCTATCTCAATGATATTTTTGCAAGAAGTAGTCTTGAGGTATTTGCATATTTCTAACCATTACTACTATCGAAAGCACAGTTTGCCTATTTTATTTATCACATTTATTTATCGATAACTGATGAAAATTTAGGTTTGAAACTTGAAACAAAAAAGCGAAAGGCAAGTCAACAGTTCCAATAAAATGAATGCAGAGCATAGTTGAACAATCTCTTGTGAATTTAACCGAAAAATCTTGAATGTGAAAATTCAAATCAAAAAATAAAAGATTGGCTTTCCAAATTACCATTAAAATCATATTAAAAATTCATTACTCAAAAACCAATGAAATTCTAGACTTCAAACCTGTGGTACCAGCTTACTACATCTTTACATCATACATATGTTTTTAAAATACTGTTGAAATCTGCAAAGAAAAAACAAAGTTTAAATTTTGGATAGAGTCTCCCCTTAACTACGATGTATTCTGCATTCAGTAGTTACAAAGCAACAGAAAACGAATTAAGAACTAAGATCTGGAGAAAAGAGTGCACTAGTGTTCAATATAAAGTTCATATGTTTATCAAGCATCAGCTAAAATAAAAGTTACATAAATGTAATCAGTGAAACCCCAGTAAGGTTGAGATGAACGAGAAAGAAACAAATACTGGCGGAGAGGAACAACAGTGAAGCATGATGGCGTATTACCCAGCCGGTAGGCCGTCGCGTCACGCTTTGTCGTGCCGCTGGGGGGTTGTCCACGTAGTCCTCTGTGATGGACACGGACGCTGTGTGTTGACTGCTGCAGGACAATGACAAAAGTGAGTCTGAGTGACCCTGCTAGGTCCGATTTAAAAACTCGGTCCCACAACAGGAGACTGCCACCCTAAATAGCCGTTCCTACAAAAAGTTACACTACTGGCCATTAAAATTGCTACACCACGAAGACGACGTGCTACAGACGCGAAATTTAACCGACAGGAAGAAGATGCTGTGAGATGCAAATGATTAGCTTTTCAGAACATTCACACAAGGTTGGCGCCGGTGGCGACACCTACAACGTGCTGACACGACGAAAGTTTTCAACCGATTTCTCATACACAAACAGCAATTGACAGGCATTGCCTGGTGAAAAGTAGTTGTGATGCTTCATGTAAGGAGGAGAAATGCATACGATCACGTTTTTGACTTTGATAAAAGTCGGATTGTAGCCTATCGCGATTGCGGTTTATCGTATTGCGACATTGCCGCTCGCGTTGGCCGAGATCCAATGACTGTTAGCAGAATATGGAATCGGTGGGTTCAGGAGGGTAATACGGAACGCCGTGCTGGATCCCAACGGCCTCGTATCACTAGCAGTCGAGATGACAGGCACCTTATCCGCATGGCTGTAACGGATCGTGCGGCCACGTCTCGATCCCCGAGTCAACAGATGGGGACGTTTGCAAGACAACAACCATCTGCATTAACAGTTCGACGACGTCTGCAGCAGCATGGACTATCAGCTCGGAGACCACGGCTGCGGGTACCCTTGACGCTGCATCACAGACAGGAGCTCCTGCGATGGTGTACTCAACGACGAACCTGGGTGCACAAATGGCAAAACGTCATTTTTTTCGGATGAATCCAGGTTATGTTCATAGCATCATGATGGTAGCATCCGTGTTTGGCGACATCGCGGTGAACGCACATTGGAAGCGT
Source organism: Schistocerca nitens (assembly GCF_023898315.1). Classification (NCBI taxonomy): domain Eukaryota; kingdom Metazoa; phylum Arthropoda; class Insecta; order Orthoptera; family Acrididae; genus Schistocerca; species Schistocerca nitens. Next base: position 179,137,601 of record NC_064622.1, on the reverse strand, counting down.
GTATTCGTCATCGCCATAGTGGCGTATCACCCGGCGTGAAGGTATGGGGTGCCATTACTCACACGTCTCAGTCACCTCTTGATCGCATTGGCGGCACTTTGAACAGTGGACGTTACATTTCAGATGTGTTATGGCCCGTGGCTCTACCCTTCATTCGATCCCTACGAATCCCTACATTTCAGCAGGATAATGCACGACCGCATGTTGCAGGTCCTGTACGGGCCTTTCTGGAAACAGCAAATGTTCGGCTGGTGCCCTGGCCAGCACATTCTCCAGATCTCTCACCAATTGAAAAAGTATGGTCAATGGTGGCCGAGCAACTGGCTCGTCACAATACGCCAGTCACTACTCTTGATGAACTGTGGTATCGTGTTGAAGCTGCATGGGCAGCTGTACCTGTACACGCCATCCAAGCTCTATTTGACTCAATGCCCAGGCGTATCAAGGCCGTTATTACGGCCAGAGATGGTTGTTCTGGGTACTGATTTCTCAGCATCTATGCGCCCAAATTGCGTGAAAATGTAATCACATGTCAGTTCTAGTATAATATATCTCTCCAATAAATACCCGTTTATCATCTACATTTCTTATTGGTGTAGCAATTTTAATGCCCAGTAATGTATATACGTCTTACAAGCGAGTTCTGAGGGAACTCTCGACATCTGTTAGGTTACCACTATCTGGCTGCTCCTATACGTCAACTACCTACCAGGAATGTATCCCTGTGCTCCTGGCGTCTTTCTTCAAACTAGGTGTTTGAAAGGCGTTGTCATAAGTATATCTGGCCTAATATTATTCCTGTTCAGTAATTTCCGTCTCATTCTCGTCTCGGGGACGCACAGAAAATGGGAGGCAGGGTTTTTCATTTTATTTTATAGCTTAATTCCCTAACAAAATACCAACACAACTTAATTTGTAGGTGATTTGGAGTATGCAAGGTGAGAAATTTAGTATACAGAGAGTCCATCTCTGGCAGCAACAACAGCTCTCACCAAATTGCTCATCGACTGGAACTGATCTCGGTTAAGCAGTACGAGGACTTCATTCCATACTGCCTCGTGTTTGTGCCAGAGTTCATATGTTTTAAGTGGCTCTTAGACGGTCAATAACATTGTGCAATATTATTAAAGACCCCATAGACTGCTTAATAATATTGCGGTTGGGAATGTTCGGTGATACTCAGCTGCTGTTGTACTTGCTATACTCTGTTGCATGCTTAAGAAAAGGTGAATGAAAAATTGGTTCAAGAATCGTCAAAAATGACTCACGGAAACTGAAACTTTCTAAACATAATTCTTCTGCTATTGTAACCGAATAAACGTGATGCAGCTATTACATTTTACTAGGAAACTGTACAACTTTTAAATTCGGATTACGGATTCTGGTCTAGAATAATCTCAGTTACCCCAGTTTTGAACATGAACACAACTGTGAAAATTACTTTCGACGTGTGTCAATCTAAACCGCTTCTGACTATCTGTAAATGAGATTGAATTTAAAGAATGCTTATCGATAATACTCAGAATGGTTTTCTCATTAAACAATCGTACACAGTGGCTACCTGTTACATATTAAAATGTGCCCTGTTAGTAAAATACATCTACTGAATTTATACGAAAATTTCGCCTATACATATTGTTTCTAATTTTCTCAAAAAGTTCATTTTACGTCCTAATTGTTTCTTACCTTGCAACAGATAACTCGGCTCTGCTTTGTCTGTACACTGCAAGAAGGTGAAGTGCCGAAATGCATGTTCCCCAAAATAATCAGTATGCGGCGAAGCGTCAAACAGCCTAATTTTATTTTACTTTCGTAAATTAAACTTTTTTCCTCTTTCTGAGAATCTGAATCATTGTTCACGCAATAGTGCAAGGCGTGACAGTGCAAGTTTTATCAGATACACTATTCACCTAACAATGAGAAAAGGCTTCAATCCAGTATTTATAAATGAGGGAAGATAGTATTTTGAAACTCTATCCAGTCCTTCTTATGATACAAAAATAGCTCGAACTATCATTAACAGTAATCCTTCCTCAGCATTGTAGTTCCATTTTAAGTATTACTTTTACACGGAATATTTAAATTATGTCTAATTTACTCTTTGCCTTTTTAAATTAAATACTTTTAACTAAAAATAGTGGCAGGGAACTAGTTAGTATACTGAACATATGACTGATAATTGATCCTAGACACCAACATGTAGATACCATTAAACACAATGAAATCCGTACACTATAATAATTACTCGGCTAGCGCTTGGCACAAAGTAAAGTCAACGCAAATTACCTTTTTCCAAAAATGTCCTGTCTCTATAAAATCATCTCAAATCATTCCTTATCCTTAATCCTCAATTACACATCAGGGAGAATCTACAATAAAATTCTATTCTCTGTGCGGCACGTTCGCCATCCAGGCTCCTCACTCTGCCATAACACAACCGCTCTCTCTCTCTCTAGCCTTACGGCGTCCATGTTGAACTGCCTTTTTAAGGAAACTGCGACTGTTTGGACAATAAAAGTTAAAATAAAACAGCTTAATTTTTTTTATTTGAACTTTTGTTACTCTCTCTCTCTCTCTCTCACTCTCTCTTTCACACACACACACACACACACACTCTGACCGACAACTGCTTCCCTCGCTCACCCGAGTTCTACTCGAATACGTATCACTCGTATGTTCACATATGCAAAAATGCTCATAGTGGTATATTTCAAATAAAGTTTCGAAGGTACCAAACAAACTGTCATTCCACATGATACGTAGATCTTTCGCAATCATTTCTCCTAGAATGTACTTCTTTCAAAACTTGTTGGAAGAATTGAGGTTGAACGAAAAAAATGAAAAAAAAAACATTATTATAACTCTTCTCGTGTTGATGGTCCAACGTCTGATACATTGTTGGAAACATATATACATAGGCGCTACCATACATAGGCACTTGCTCTCTCCCTCCTAGCTCCCCAGGAATATGGAGAACAGAGTTTTTATCCATCACAGAACTCTCATACATTTCCAGAAGTGATTTCCTGTTATATCGCTATATCTCTCTTTTAGCTAAGTGTAGCTTTACGTGCCTGATCGCAGTGAGGCAGTAGTATGGTTGTATGGATTGCTGTATAATTTGATGTATGTTTGTTGGCCTTGAGTATCAAAGTAATCTATCTATAACAAACACTGATTGGTTAATCAGTAATTTTCTGGGATGAAATTTACGTGTGCAGTTTCGCCTCAAAGTATGTGAGACATAGTTATGGAAACGTGTCATGCAACAATAAGTGCACTAAAGGATTACATTAGGGCATGCAATTTATAGACTCACATAAATATCTACATAAGCTTTTATTCATAACTTTTCACTAATTAAATTGTTAAAACATTTTCCTATGTGGCTGTAAGGTACTGTTCTGTGGAGTTCCTCGGCAACAAATCATGCGATTCGTTCTTAAACTTTATGTTTTCATACTCATTCGCTGTAACATCCGAGAATGCAGCCAATGATTTATATATTTCGATGCACTCTGATAATAACTCTTTTTCGTCTTGTTTGGAATTCTTTTTCAGCACAACAACAACAACGAAAAGGAAATATGAAGGTATCCAGAGATATCATAGTGCAAGAGACTGGCAATGATATTGTTAATACTGCTAACACCCACCACAAATGGCACAATATTTTTAAGCTGCACAACATATTTCAAAAGTTTTTGATGTGCTCAGTATTTATGGGCAACCCCTCAATTTCACCCCTATATGTTCAGTATGATTGCATGTCTGGAAATATTGCGCAGTAGTATTGGCTATTTAGAGGTCGCTTTAGTGGCTTGCAAATGATGGTCTGTGAATACTTAGGTAACCCATGATCAGATATTTTCAGTGGACGAGAGATCTGGACACGTCAACAGTCGAAACATTTTCGTGTTGAAAGATAACGTCTTGGAGACCTTAAAGATAGGACACAGCCACCAACCTTAACACGTCAGAAATGTATAGGCCACTATCCAGATTACTGGATATGGAAACCACAGGTGGTCATGTCGTGTACTGACTAGCATCCCATACCATGATGCTAGGCCCGTATAACACTGACGAAAGCAAGGTGGCAATAGTAGGTCTTTTCAGAGCCTCCACATATGAATACTTCCAGCCTGATACTGTACTCAAAACTGAGACGCACCACTGTCGGCACACCTCTCCCCACTGCTGTGTCAGTGGTGCTGCACACGTCATCTGAATGTCTGTGAGGACACTTGTTTTGCTGCAAACATGCCTATTTCGTGACTGACACTATGTGACACGACTATATGATACTGCACAGCCGAGCAGAAAAATATGCCTTTCCACTTGGGCCGTGGATTCCGTATGCATGAAGTTAATTATGTAGATGGCATAGTAGTAGGCAGGGCAGGTGCAGCCAGCTGGGGTGGCCGAGCGGTTCTAGGCACTACAGTCTGGAACCGCACGACCGCTACGGTCGCAGGTTCGAATCCTGCCTCGGGCATGGATGTGTGTGATGTCCTTAGGTTAGTTAGGTTTAAGTAGTTCTAAGTTCTACGGGACTGATGACCTTAGAAGTTAAGTCCCATAGTGCTCAGAGCCATTTGAACCATTTTTTTAGGGCAGGTACAAGAACAAAGCGGTCCATTGTCCTCGTATGCTAAGGTCACACGACCCCTCCTCCTCCCCCTCCCCCCCCCACCTCCTGGGAACATGGTGAGGTCATCAAGCCACAGTACCCTTTCTGTGAAAAAGGGTTCAATGTTCTAGTGTACTGAGGCCATTGTAATCCCTGCCCCAGGCATGTGGCGACACCTTGGGTCAATAGGAATCAAGTTTCCCCTCCCCTTTTTTTTAATATCCCAATTGCATGAATTTCATCATTCATTCGAGGTCTGTACTCTGCAGTGAAAGGATGAACATGAATCACCAACACCAGCAGTAGCAGAGATTGGCCAATAGAAGAAGAGTAAGTAATTGCCATCCTTTATCAGTTTTATTAAAACTTATTATTAACCCATGCGTTACACTAAGGTATTCTTATTTTTCAAACAGCTCTAATGGATATGCTGGAGCAGGAGACACAGATGTTTGAATTACTAATGCGACTGCCCTCACGACAACTGACAGGCAGCCTTCCAGATTTATCATACTATACTGTACCATCATGACAGCAGCAGCCATAAAACCTATCTCAGCTAAGTAGTTCCAGAATACTGCTATTTGCCAATAGCTACAATCTGACTTGCAGCAGATCTGAATGTATGAATATAGTGCTGGCGTCTGATGGTAACTTTGATGTATGATAGTTAATCAGAAAGTCTTTCCCTCTATTCTTTATTAGCTGAAATAAGATGCAAACAGATAATTACAAATATACATACTTTTCTATGTACCTTACACCGTTTCTTCACATAGTCCTCACACCAGTTCCGACATTTGCCTAATCACAGCACTAAATTTGAGAAGACGCTACCTTTGCCACGACACTGCTGTTAACACTTATTAGCAGGGTGGCTCAACAGGTAAGCATGGCCCCACCAGTCCGCAGTCCAAGAGGTAAGCAGCTCCCCACCTGCCCACATGCTGACAGTCCCACCCAACACATCACTCCCACCCACAGACCTTCCCATCAGGATGGCCACCACACCCATCGCCGCATCTGCCATCACCAAACCACTCGCCAGACGAGGCCACAGAAACCACAGCTGGCAGAGAGACAGAGATAACAAGCATGCTTTCACTCATGTATGCAGCTGAGCAGGAGGAGGAGGAGGAGGAGATAAACTTGTGCTGCTTCCTTTTTCCAGCAGCAGTCAGTATTCAAATGTGAATTAAGAATTAATAAAATATGCTGCTTCCTTTTTCCAGCAGCAGTCAGTATTCAAATGTGAATTAAGAATTAATAAAATATCTGTAGTCACCATATCTGTGTAGTTAAGGTGTGTGATTTGTAAGTAATCATGTTACGCTGTGGTGATTGCACATTACATGTAGAAAAAGATAGATTGCTACTTACCTTAAAGATAACACACTAAGTTGCAGACAGGCACAATTAAAAGACACTTACACATACACATAAGCTTTCAGCCGCAGCATTCATCAGAAAAAGAGAAACACACACCATTCATTCACACAAGCAAGCACACCTCACACACAGATGACCACCAACTCCAGCAGCTCAGGCTAGAATGCAACTATCATGTGGGATGTTAGCAGCAATCTTCAGGGGTCAGGGGAGGAGAAGGGGAAGGGCAGTAGTGTATAGGTAGGGGTAGAGTGTGCAGGGACTAGAATGCCAACAGCTGCAACATCAGGGAGTTGTGAGGTGGAGAGGTGGTGAAAATGGAGTGAAAGGAGAGGAGCAGATGGGTAGGTGCATTGGCAGAGGACGACAAACAAAGAGTGTAGGAGGCAGAAATGGGGAGGAGGTGATAGGACAGAGGGGATGGATACTGTTGGGTGGAGGATGTGAAGATAGTATGTTTCTGTTGGTTGAGGCATGGATAAGTATGGGAATGGACAATGTGTTGTAAAGATAACTCCCATCTGCACAGTTCGAAAAGTTGATGGTGGTGGGGAGAACCCAGATGTATGGGTGGTGAAGCAGTCATTGTGACCAATTATGTTATGCTCAGCTGCATGTTGAGCCACAGGATAGTCTACTTTGCTTTTGACCACAGTTTGGTGGTGGCTATTCATCCCTATAGATAGCTGGTTGGTAGTCATACCAATATAAAGAAGGCTGTGCGGTGATTACAGCAAATCTGGTAAAAGACATGGTTGCATTCACAGGTGGCCCGACCCCTGATGAGGTAGGATAAGCCTGTGACAGGACTGAAAGAGGTAGTGTTGAGTGGGTTGATTGTGCAGGTGTTGCACCTTGGTCTCCCACAGGGACATGATACTTGTGGCAAGGGGTTGAGAGTGGGAGTAGCATAGGCATGGACTAGGACGTTGTGGAAGTTGGGTGGGTGATGGAATCCCACATTAGGAGTGGTGGAAAGGACCTCAGGTAGGATTCCCCTTATTTCAGGTCATGATGATAAGTAATCAAAGCCCTTGCAAAGGTTGTGGTTCAGTTGTTCCAGTCTGGGTGATACTGGGTGACAAAGGGGGCACTGCTTTGTGGCTGTTCCTTAGGGGTGGTGGGATGATTGGTTGTATGTGGGGAAATGGCATGAGAGATCTGATTGCAGCCTGGGTCTGGGGGATACTGCCTGCGAGATAGTGCCTTGCCACTGCAGATATGCCATTCCCAGATAGACAGGCTGTATGAGAGGGACTTTTTGGTGTGGAAGGTGTTGTGTTGGCAGAAGAGCCAACACCGTGTTACTAGTGGAGGCCGAAAAGGCACGCGTTTTAGCTCACACAGGCTGGCGTGAGGAGGGAAGGACTATACTGGCGTGAGGTCTGGAACATGACAAGGAATTAGAATTCAGAAAGTGGACGTAATTAGTTTGATACTTAATGACGAACGTCGCTCTTGACGGTGCATGAGTCACAATATTATCTGTTCAGAAGACATAGTAACTGAATATGGCGCCTTGCTAGGTCGTAGCCAATGACATAGCTGAAGGCTATGCTAAACTGTCGTCTCTGCAAATGAGAGCGTATGTAGGCAGTGAACCATCGCTAGCAAAGTCGGCTGTACAACTGGGGCGAGTGCTAGGGAGTCTCTCTAGACTAGACCTGTTGTGTGGCGGCGCTCGGTCTGCAATCACTGATAGTGGTGACACGCGGGTCCGACGTATACTAACGGACCGCGGCCGATTTAAAGGCTACCACCTAGCAAGTGTGGTGTCTGGCGGTGACACCACAGAAGGGATGGCAGCTGTCATAATGCAGGTACTGTTAGTGGTTGTGGGGTTAATGAGTTTGGTGGACAGAGGTGCAGACAGAGCCATCAGAGAGGTGGAGGTCAGCGTTTAGGAAGGTGGGACATTGGATTGAGGAGGACCAAGTGAAGCTCCATTTCCCCAACCTCCTGCCCCACAATCTCCTAACACTGCACCTGTCGGCATTCTAGTCCCTCCACACTCCACCAGACAGTACTCTTCTTCCCCCACCCCTACACTGCTGTCCCTTCTCCTTCCCCTTCCCCATCCCTTCCAGATAGCTGCTACCATCCCACACGATAGCTGCATTCTAGCCTGAGCTGCTAGAGTTGGTAGTCATATATTGATATCGAATTTTTTGGGTATGAATGAAGAACAGAGACTCCTGAAAGTAAATAATATGTGACATTCTAAAAAGTATTCAATATTAGTTTCAACACAGACTAATGTTTTTTTAATGGTCACTCCATATTATTTCTTACACAATCAATAATATGAAAAATCACAGATAGCATGATGTTGGTGCATCGCAATACATCAGTTACATACAGTGAAAGTGCAAAGTGAAACTGACGTTTGAAGAAAAGGAAACACGCCGCTATTGCACATGCCGAGATGCAAGTATGATCCCACATTGCTCGTAATTGTGATGTGATCGATGCATGGACTCTTACTTTATCTATTATCATTAGGGTCAAAAGTAATAGTAGGGTTTCTTGCCACAAACATTGATATGTACATAGCGATTTCCCTCTTGCTTGTTTTATTTATCTACATACCTGCTATAGAACAGTACTGGTCAGTGTACACTGACCAGTTACTCTACACCTCTGCAGCTCTATACTGGAAAGGACTGCAGTCGGCACTGTGTGTTGGAACAGCTCACTATGAAGCAGGTTGATATGTGTAAAGGTATGTACAGGTAAATGGCACTGATGTACTGTACACTGTAATTGGCATCAACATTGTAATCATGATATCAGTTTACCTGTCCATCTGCAATAGGCAATCGACATGGTTTTCACAAATTAAGAATTGTTTGACATGTTATTAATTTACAGAGAATCCCAGCAAAATGGTACATGAGTGGCACAACTGTATGCATAGCATTACCCAAATAGATATCATCTGACCTGCTCTATCTTCATAAATATTACTAGAAGACTTCGCCTGTCTAGATGTGTATCTCGATCAATGCTGATAAAGAGCAAAAGAGTAACACATAAAGCAGCAGAAGTAGCTGTTCTGGCATCCACTGCAATAAAATCTCATGAAATGGAGAGAGTGGTGGGAATCCCCCAAACAAGCGTGCTACACTTTCTTCATAGGCCTAAATACCATTGCCGGCCGCGGTGGTCTAGCGGTTCTGGCGCTGCAGTCCGGAACCGCGGGACTGCTACGGTCGCAGGTTCGAATCCTGCCTCGGGCATGGGTGTGTGTGATGTCCTTAGGTTAGTTAGGTTTAAGTATTTCTAAGTTCTAGGGGACTTATGACCTAAGATGTTGAGTTCCATAGTGCTCAGAGCCATTTGAACCATTTGAACCTAAATACCATCCGTATCATGATGTCGCTAAATCAATTTCTTCATGGCAATTATTTTCAAATTCGCCTGGAATACTGTCAGTGGGTTGTGCAGTAAGGCTATGACTTTGTATGTGGGGTTCTGTTTACCAGTGAAACAAGGCTTACAAACAATGGGAACATCAAATTAGACAATGTGTACTACTAGTCACCAGAAACCCACATTGGCTTTATCAGATAGAATATCAATGTCTGTGGAATGTCAATGTGTGGTGTGGTATTGTAGGACAACGTATCAATGGCCCTATTCCATTGATGGCACTCTTAATGGGCGGCAGTATGGACGATTCTTGAGATGTACCTTACCTGGACTGATGGCAGACCTACCTCTTCATCTGCATCAAATAATTTGGTATCAGCGCGATGGGTGCCCTGCGCGTAATGCCATGATGGCAAGAAATGCACTAAACCAACAATTCCCAATTCGATGGAGAGGATGGTGTAGTCCTGTTCAGAGCTTTCCAGCCCAGTCACTGGACCTCACCCCTATGGACTTTCTTGCCTGGGGACATGTGAGAAATATGGTGTTTCAGCAGGTTCTAACGACACTAGACAACATAGGAGCATGTATTAACATTGCATGTGCTGCAGTAACACCATAAACACTGACAGCAGTGAGTCGATCAGTACTAGAGCGTACAAAGCGGTGTTATCAAGCAAATCGCGATTTTTCGAACACATGTTGTAACTTTCTGCTGTGAGAAATGTGACTGGATACTGGTGTACATTTTGTGTGATTCTGAGAAGACATATGTTGGTTTTGTATGCACTATTGTGTATGTTTATGTAGTCGTTATACCATGTTCATTTGAAAAGTAGTCATTAAAATGTTCAGTAACATTTCCTGTGCATGTATTGTACCATTATGTAATTGATATATAACTATGTACAGCTAGTATTTACCCTCCATTAGATCCTTCGTCAGCCATTAAGTATGTTTACCATGACCAGCGATATTCGGTATTTTTATATCCATTCTAGTACTGTAGTAAAGATCACTAAAGCACAAACGAGTGAACCCTTTCCTTATTTTTCATTGTGTGACTGGATATCCGTATTGTTTGCAGTCCACCTAATAATAATTCAAATAGCAAAAAGTACAGTGTTTGCCGCATCGTAGTACGTCGATCACATCGCGATTACGAGCAACGCTTGCGTCTTGGAATGCGCAATAGCGGCGCGTTTCGTTTATTTCAAGTGTCAACTTCGTTTTGCAATTTCTCTGGATGTAATTGACATACTGCGATCCAACCAATGCTATTCTGTGTGTGATTTTTCATGTTAGTGATTGCGCAAGAAATAATGCGGGATGTCCACTAAAGAAAAAACATAAGTTTATGATGAAAATAACATTTGCTTACGTTTTAGAATGTTTCATAGTATTTACTTCTATGAGCCCTGTCTTGCATTATGACCTATGAAATTCGTTTTTCAATGTCTATCTTTGTTCCAGAGATATTTGCGCTGAAACGTTTAAGTGGGTCGCCCTGTATATAAAGGGCGAATCACGTAAAACTTGCACCGCAGATATTGCCGAAATGGAAAATACTGGTGACATGCGGTTTTCACAGAATGGATTGGTAATCAGGGGATCGCATTGTTAGCCAGTAAACAGATTGTAATAATACTTAGAAAGTGTATTTTTTTGCGCAAACGTTCACTTTTTACATGGAACTTTGCCTACTAACACTAACAAACTAAAAACACGATAAATTAGGATGTAAGTGGTGTTTGTTTCAGGATTCTAGTGCGAGTCGTTTACAAGATATTGTATTTCGAAAAGTTCCCACACCAATGCTAGTGCAATACCTCTAGTACCACACACTAAAGAAAAATGCAAGTGCATACACTAGTTAAGAAGATTCTGACCAGTAGTGAGGCAACTGATCGTCACAGGCTGTGTTGAAAATAATTACAAGCAGTGGCAATACAAGCTTCCAATTTGGTATTGGAATGGTTGCTGTGCATGTGCTAGCATTTCAGCAGAGCTGTCCAAGTGGGTTGCAGTAATATGTTGTTGGTGTGTCCTTGTAGACAGCGTCTTCAGCTTTCCCCACAGAAAAAAATCCAGAGGCGTCAAATGCGGGGAATGGCCTGGCCAAAATACAGCCTCTGCGTCCAGTCCAAGGATTTGGAAACAATTCGTGAAGACATTCTGTAGTACTTCGCGTACTATGGACTGGACAGCCGCCATGTTTTTACCACAGGTTCCTCCTAGTCTGCAGAGGAACGTCGTCTAGCATCCGTGAACGATGGTCTGTTAGGACGCTGCGATACTTTTACCCATTCGGTATTCCATCTATAAAAACGGGGCTGTAAACTGATGGAATGGTTCACTATTCGACACCACACGTTTACGTTCCATGGACGCTGACGTTCCATTTGACGAAGCAAACGGGGATTGTCAACAGACCAAAAGTGACTGTTTCGGTCGTTTACCTGGCCTTGATTGGGAATGTGACTTCATCACTAAAGAAGATACATGATACATCTGGAGTATTGTGTCTTAACGCCCATATAGAGAAGTTAACACAGTTCCAATAATCGTTTGCAACCAGCTCTTGATGGATGAAGGTGTGATAGTGCTGGAACCTATGTCGATGGAGAATCCGTAGTTCACTTGCCTGACTCATGCCACTTCCTCGTGTGATTGCGCTGGAGGTAACGTGCTAACCAAATGCAACAGCAGCAAGAACATTAATTTACCCCTCTTCTGTAGTCACATGTTTCCATCTGTTACGTTGTCTAGGTATTACACTACCACTTTCACGTAACTGGTTGAAGAGTTTGGTAAATAATTGCCGAGATATCTTGCCGCATACACCGTACAAGAACCAACTGCATTCTTATTACATTCTCCATACTCCATGAGCATGCTGGACTTTTCTGCTTTGGTAAATCCCATCGGACACTCCTGACCAACCACTTGGACTGTCACACACTAAACGACGAGCAAGTCGCATTGCACTCAAGGAACACACAGGTACACTACAAGCAAACATAACAACACTGTACCTAGCAAACACGTTGCAGTAGAATCCTATAACAAACATCACTCACATTCTAACTTATCCTACTTTTAGCTTGTTGATGTCAATAGGCATTAAAATTGAAACAAATGAGCCCTCGGTCACAACTTTTTAGTCTTATTGAACAGGTTTCAACACTTCTAAGAGTGCTTTCATCAGAATTTAGACATTTAAACTGGTCTATAACATAATTACAAATTTGTGCGAAGAAAAAAATTTTTATATAAAAAAAGTGTAAGTACTGACTAACAATACAAGACAGAGACAGCACTTACATGTCACGTATAAAATAAATAACAAGCCAGAAGGGCTTTAGTCACAAAATATTAAAAAGGAATGTGTGAAGGCGAGCCTCTAAGGGAAGCTCATACCTGTGTGTGTATGTACAGGAAAAAAATCGCAACACCAATAAATAACCCCAATAAATAATTAATTTAGAGGATTAAAATTTCTGGAATTCATTTGTCTTGGTAAAATATTTAATTATTAAAACTGCAATCACAGGTTAATGTAAGCGTGAGGTAAGCCATTACAAATGTGAACTGGTGGTACGTTAATAAAAATTTTAACCATCAGAATCTTGAATGTAAGCATGCAACCTTTCATGAATTGTGTTGCTCAGGTGCCGGGTATCAGTTTGTGAGATGGAGTTCCATGCCTATTACACTTGGTCGGTCAATACAGGGATGGTTAATAGTGTTTGCCGATGACGCTGGAGCTATCGGCCGCCGCGCGGGATTAGCCGAGCGGTCTAAGGCGATGTAGTCATGGCCTGTGCGGCTGGTCTCGGCGGAGGTTCCAGTCCTCCCTCGGGCATGGGTGTGTGTGTTTGTCCTTAGGATAATTTAGGTTAAGTAGTGTGTAAGCTTAGGGACTGATGACCTTAGCAGTTAAGTCCCATAAGATTTCACACACGTTTTTAAGCTATCGGCCGTTGATGTTACGTATATGCTCGATTGGAGACAGACCGGGTGATCGAGCAGGACAAGGCGGCATGTTGACACACTGTAGAACACGCTGGGCTACAACAGCGGTATATGACCGAGCGTTATCCTGTCAAAAAACACCCCCTGGAATGGTGTTCATAAATGACAGCACAATAGGTCGAATCATCGCATTGACCTACAAATTTGAAGTCAGGATGCGTGAGATAACTACGAGAGTGCTCCTGCTGTCATACGTAGTCGCGCCTCAGACCATAACTCCAGGTGTAAGTCCAGTGTGTCTAGCGTGCAGACAGGTTGGTTGCAGGCCTCCTTCTAACCACCACGCGACCATCGCTGGCACCGAGGCGGAAACAGCTTTCATCAGAAAATATAACAAACCACTGAGAGAGTTACGCCAGGGTAGTATGATGGGGAGAGCCTGCACCTCGTCCACGCTGAGGTGCATTTGATCATCAAGTCTTCTGAACGTATGGACCATTAATTTCTTAAGCTTTTCATAGAGACATTCTATCAACAGTCAACGCTGTAAGTAGTAACAGCAGTGCCACATACATTTCCTTGAGATCACATAACAACCAGGCCCTCTGGCAGGTACTGAACAACGCTGGCGTAGTTTGGCGTACTGAGGAGCTTCCTGCCCAACAACTCGGAAACGCTACACACGTCGTCTGACGCTAACAGGGTCTACCTAGTAGCGCGTTATAGTATCTTAGGATTAAACCCCGCCACACCATCTACAGTTGTTCTAATAATGTTGCATTTAGTGTTAACTGCAGTGGGCAGTCGTGAGTGCACATTGGAAACCTGAAAGCATCACTCCATATCATCACAGGGATATCTGCTTGTAGATCCACCGAGGCAGGAGAACTGACACTAGCGATCATAGCTTTCAAGGGGCCAGGAAGGCTTCCTGCAGAATAGTCTGCTGATTGTCGTTCTCTTGTGAAGTCCTGTGAACATTCTGGCTTTCATGAATTTCTGTGTGGATCTTCTTATCAAGAACCTCTAACTGAAGCAAAGACACAAAGGTGATGGGTACCGTTCACACAGCCAGAAACTAACAAATCACAGAGATGATGTTCTTGTCGAGACTACAGTCGAATCATAAAATCGTCTTGACACGATAGCTCAGTGGTCATCTGGCAGCAATCTACAGATGAGAAAGCTGTTTGCTAATCTCGCCAGAATTGATTCGTACCATAAATGGTGGCTCTTTTATAGACCGCGGAAAACCAAGGGTGCATGCTCCAGAAATCGTCACTGTTGTCCTCTAACGCAAAGTGAAGGTACAGCGCCCCATTGGTGGTAGGTTTGGGTTGTTTTGGGGGAGGAGACCAGACAGCGAGGTCATCGGTCTCATTTGGTGGTAGCCAGGAACGAGGAATCATTATAATCTAGGTCAACACATTCTTCCAGCCATGCCAAAGACCAGTGTTTGTCAGTAAAACGTAAAACAGGATTCGACGTTTTTCTTAGAGGGTAGCCCTTGACACGGTTTGTAATCTTATGAGTCACTCTAATTTGGACTGGTTCCTGTAAGACAGAGTTCCAGTAGAGAGACATAGGAGAAATTACCCATCTCTCATCATACATCATTCTGTGTCCCTTCGGCTAGACAGTACTCTGCAACCCGCATATTTCTGAGGCATAACACTCGTCTGTCCCGATAGTGTACAACACATTTGTCGCGAAGGGTGCAAATTGTAAATGCCGGACTTCTTCAGTCCTAGATCAGCCTAGGAGAGCTCTAATCTTGACTCACAGACGATTCATACTTCTAATGTTACATCTTTTTGAAACCGTTCTTATCTTTGAAGACAAGCCACCAGTATACGGTAGGAAAGCAGTCACCTACATACTTCTACTGGTTCCGGTGAAGGTTCAAACGGCAAATTAATGAATCTGTTTGTCAATGTAGTTATTCAGTTTGTCAATGTAGTTATTCAGTTTGTCAGTGTAGTTATTCAGTTTGTCAGTGTAGTTATTCTGCTTAGATACGAGCTGAAGGAGTTCTAGCTCATAGCGTAAAAGTTTCTGCACCTCCTTGCCTCCTCGCCAACGTCCTCAGGGCATTGGTGCAGTAGATGACAACTTATCCCACGTATATACCTGTCCATAAGGTTTTGTTTTCTCTAAACGACTTTCCTCAGTCCCATTATCCTCTCTGTAAACCAATATGACCAGAAACGGAAGCCTTCCATACCTTTAGACCTCCACTGTGCGAAGGCAATCAAAATGACTGAGGGACTGGATGAGGGGATCTAGTCCATGTTGCCACACCATAAACGTATTGTCGAAGTTCCTCCAAAAACATGTGGGTTTTTAAAAACGCCATCCTCACCGACCTGTCGCTTTTAAAACCTACCTGTTTTTGGTACAATAGATGACACGCATGTAGGTATCGGTTTGCATGTGATGCTTTTCTATAAACAATGTGTCCCAAAGCTCCATCTTCCTTTCTGTGGATTAATACGTCATTGTCGGTCTCTACATTGGTTTTATGATCTGAGGATAATTTCTTTTGAAATTAGAGTGATTATGCCGGACACTTTTCAAAACAATCTATAGCTGTGCTTTTCTAGCTCGACTGAAATCGCGTTCTTTCCAAAAAGAAGTCGTGGTTCGTGTGAAATTCAGAAATGAGATGATGAAGAGCTTCCTTCGATGTGACGGGGAGGAAATAGGTTGGAAAGAATGAGAAGCTGCTATAAATGGTAAGAAAAATATATGTTGATGATGAGTTCTGAATTCGGAAGAGGGAAGCTATTGAATTGCTTTAGTGCAAAACGTGGAGTGTGTTTTTGTGTTTATGTAATATTAAGACAAACATTTCGCTTACGATGGTTTGGAATAAAAAAAATTCCACATTTTATGGCAGTCTGTGCGCTCGCAGTTTGAAATCTTCCCACAGACACTACCAGTTACATCCTCTGTTATCCAATTTATACTAGACATTTTATCGACGTTCGTGACGACTATCATGCTACGGCGCAGGCTGATAAAATATCTTGGATGGTCAAGTATATTTTCCGTATGTCCATGAGACCGTGTGAGTGAGATATCACAGATACTCATCATCTTCAAATGATTTCTTAAATCATTAGTTTCTTTTTGACAACCATGAAAAGACAGAAACTACCGCAGTGGCGAAAACTGTTAGTCATCGAATTATGTCACCTTATTCTTGCACAGAATGTCATCGACAAGATGGAAGAAACTGCAGACCTGGAGTACAGCATTTTATGAGAAGGTAACAGCGGACGGTAGCGAACTAAGACGGAGTTTGTGATAAAAGTATAGAGAAAGAGCACATTTTGCAGTTGTTGATTCCATCGATTCATCGATGTTATTAGCTGCCAATTGCTACACAAAATATATTTTCCTCTAAGCTACGTTAGTTAGTCTCGTGTTCAGTTCATTTTGCGATCGATTTAGGAAACGCGAGAGATCACTGATAATCGAGACTTGTAGTTTTCTTCAAGAAACCAGAAAGGGCCAGAGAATTCATTGACTCCAGCTCTACCAGGATCAGCAACAAGTTTGCAACTATTAGTCACCTTGGTCTCAAAGATGTTCAACCAGCGGATGCAATGGCAAAGAAAATTCTGAAACGGATGCCATAGTTTTGCTATAAATTTTCAGACTTTAAGAAGTCCGATAGAGAAAATTCAGGAGATTCTCCGCGAATTATGATTCTGTCATTGGTTCATGGACAGGAACATTATCATGCTGATATAGCAAAGGTCCACTTCGAGAGTGTGCAAGAGTGCGACAGTTTACTATAGTTGCATACACAGGGTGTTACAAAAAGGTACGGCCAAACTTTCAGGAAACATTCCTCACACACAAAGAAATAAAATATGTTATGTGGACATGTGTCCGGAAACGCTTACTTTCCATGTTAGAGCTCATTTTATTACTTCTCTTCAAATCACATTAATCATGGAATGGAAACACACAGCAACAGAACGTACCAGCGTGACTTCAAACACTTTGTTGCAGGAAATGTTCAAAATGTCCTCCGTTAGCGAGGATACATGCATCCACCCTCCGTCGCATGGAATCCCTGATGCACTGATACAGCCCTGGAGAATGGCGTATTGTATCATAGCCGTCCACAATACGAGCACGAAGAGTCTCTACATTAGGTACCGGGGTTGCGTAGACAAGAGCTTTCAAATGCCCCCATAAATGAAAGTCAAGAGGGTTGAGGTCAGGAGAGCGTGGAGGCCATGGAAATGGTCTGCCTCTACCAATCCATCGGTCACCGAATCTGTTGTTGAGAAGCGTACGAACACTTCAACTGAAATGTGCAGGAGCTCCATCGTGCATGAACCACATGTTGTGTCGTACTTGTAAAGGCACATGTTCAAGCAGCACAGGTAGAGTATCCCGTATTAAGTCATGATAACGTGCTCCGTTGAGCGTAGGTGGTAGAACATGGGGCCCAAACAAGACATCACAAACAATGCCTGCCCAAACGTTCACAGAAATGAGTCGCATGTCAACACAAGCACCGAAGTCAACATTACCTTGCTTCAATTGGGCCAACTGGCGGTGAATCGAGGAAGTACAGTACATACTGACGAAACTAAAATGAGCTCTAACATGGAAATTAAACGTTTCCGGACACATATCCACATAACATATTTTCTTTATTTGTGTGTGAGGAATGTTTCCTGAAAGTTTGGCCGTACCTTTTTATAACACCCTGTATTTTAACGAACACCTACGTTCATTTTACCACAGACTAAAACTAACAGTCTGAGCCCTGACCAGGAAACATGGGCCCCCTTCATCACATCTTCTGAACTGATTTCATTGTGACAACAACACACTCTGATAAATATAATTTAACACGTATCCTCCACATCTTCAAAAGACGCACTCCGAGCTTAATCATATACTGTAACGCACCATCTTCCATCTATTGCTAAAAAAGGTACTGTTTGCGTTACTCAAGTAACATCATGCATTCATTCTCGTGATCGGTAGTTTGTGTGCAGCAGTACTACCAGAAAAACTGACGCCATCCACATTTGACGGACCGTTTCGCCAATGGCCTCTATTCTAAGTCGCAAGAGAAGTATTGTGAAATAGCTGACAAGGATGCCTAACGACGTGATCCTGCAGTACACCTCATATCCCTTCTAGCTTTTCCCTTGGCCCTACTAGCAAAGCGATAATAGTGTTTAGTTAGCTCTCTCCTCACATGTACACCTGATAGTGGCACTGCATATACTGTATAGGATGGAGCAGAGAAATGCGAATATTTGAAGCTGATGTTGGCAGCCTTGAGGATCTTCAGTAAGTGTGGAGGGGGAGGGAGGGGGACGCCAAACCTTCGAGAAGCAGAGTGCATGCTATTTACACATGGCCCTAGTTGCGCAGACAGTGTAGTAGGGGAGGGGAGAACGGTAGTAGTAGTGCCTCTCTTCGGGATGGCACAACGCGTCAGGGGAGGTGTAGCTCACAGCTTAAGCTTTCACGCAAACGCGCATTTCGCAAACTTGAACGTTATAGCCAGCGAATCTGCAAACGGTCATATTAATAGGTTATGGATTTACGACACATAATTCGTCAAATCAACCGTTTATTAATAAAAATACAATAAATGCAGGATTACACTGTAATTGGAGCATCTTTTTCTAAAGCAAGGCGGTGTTTACTCAGTTTCACCTCAGTAAGATCTTAATGCAGTGCAATTGTGACATAATCATGAAATTAGGCCAATAGTTTATGAAAAGCTCATGCTCAGTATAAAAATAAAAGTGTGGTTCCTTCATTTATATCGTTAAAAGCTGATACTAGTTCTCGTTTCACCAGCTATCGATGGTCTTCAAAGACAACATTATTTTATTGAAAAAGTCTGTAGTCACTCGTATTCTGCAGTAATTAAGTAAGTTTTGCATGTTAGTTATGTGGCAATGGTTCCCTCCGTTTTGCGTGCTATCATTTTTTAAAAATTTAAGAGGTATGAGGAATAATACGAACATTTCACTTCCACTTCATCGTTAGTGCACACGATCGCACATACAGTCCATTTTCTGGAGACTGGCGATAAATATAGATCTAGTCTTATGTTTAAAGAAAAATTCAGAATGTTTGACTGCAGAAATATGTGATCTAACATGCGCCAAAAGCAGACCCATAGCGACGCCTATTTTTCTTTGCAAACTATTCAAATTTTACACAGTTCCTTGCTAAATATAGAACTATCGCAATAACTGTGACCGTTAACAAAATGAGCGGCAGTTCATGAGGAAGTTCACAAATGAGGTTATGAGGTGGATGAGAAACAACTTTTGCTACCGAATAGTTTCTTTAAAATCGTTTGAGAAAGCCTGCAGTGCAACCAGCATACGATCGCCTTGGTGTATCTGAGGAGGGCACAGAATATTTCGTTCGTAACGGACGAAGCTCACAGCTTAGTAGGCGACAGGGGACGAAGGAAGTCATCCCTTCAGAAAAGAGGGGTGGACTCGCCAGCGCTGAGAACGAGGATGCGTTTCTGCACACAGGCTTGCACGAGTGCCATTGGACATTTGGTCGCTGTGGAGCAGTGAAGAGGTGCGTATCATGCCCCACCGTGAGTGTGTACCGTATTGCCGACATGGTGACAGTGTGAAAGCTGCACAAAGTTTTCAGCGTCCCTACGAGATACCGATCTCTAGTCAAGTTCCTTCTTCATATATAGGGTAAGTCACTAACTACCGCCACCAAGAATAACTCCGAAAGTTTGTTAGTAGCTGAAATGTTTGCGGAACGAAAATTGCATGGGACAATGGGGACCATAATATGACGATGGTTTTACGTTGCTAGGTGGGATCTCTTCAGAGGTATGAAGGTCAAATTTGTTTTTGAAATGTGATGCTATAGTTTGGTACTTATTTTCTGATAGCGGCTATCTAGGAGAATCCAATGATGTGTAACAGTAAGGTCTTTGAAGGTCAACGAAGGTCACAAAGGTGACATGAACTTCTATTTACGGAAGGTGTTCGAAGTGAAGACCATTAGTATCAATGCAGTGGTGCAATCTTCTCATCGTGGATTGATTGGTATTCCTTATCACATCGGCACTTACTGAAGCACATGCTCTTACAATTCTCTCTCACTTATCTTCAGGTGTAGTTGGAACTTCTTCATAAACAACGTCTTTTACGAATCCCCACAACAAACAGTCCAGCGGCATCAGGTCTGGCGAATGAGCCAACCATGACACATCTTCTTCGCGTCCAATCCAATGATATGGGAATTGTCTCTGCAACTCATTTCTAGCCATCAGCGAAAAATGTGCCGCACACCCATCGCGTTGATACCACATTCTGTTCCTTGTTCCTAAAGGCATTTCTTCCAATGACAGACCTGATGTTTCTTGCAGGAATGTACTTCCTACCATTAAGATTTCCTTCGATGAAATAGGGGCCTACAATTTTGCCCTCCAGAATACCACACCACACATCCACCGAACACAGTTTTTGATGCACAACTTGCTGCAGCCGACATGGGTTTTCAGTTGCCCAATAATGAATGTTATCCAAATTAACATTTCCATGGTTCGTGAATTTAGCCTTGTCAGTAAATAAAATAAAATTAATAAATGTGTCATCCCTCTGAATCTGAAGTTGAGCGGCGCATACAATCCGTACCAGTTAATTCTTGGTGGAGACTGATATGCTAAGGATAATATTTATAGTGATGCAGAACACGAACAAAACTACTCTGGCTCGTGTCAGATTCCATTGTGATTTGACACGAAGTAACACAAGGATCTCGAACCACAGTGGCAAGAGTACCAATATCCGTTTCCTCATTAGTAACTTTCCTTTGCCGGATATGTTTCCGATGCGTTAAAGATCCAGTTGTTCTCAATTTACCATACACATACTTCAATGTACAACGTGTAGGGAGAGTACGTTTAGGATATCTTCTAGCGTATAAGTCTCTGCCTCTTACTGAACTTCGTTGGCATTCGCCGTACGTGAGAAGCATATCGACTTGTTCTGCGAAATAATACATCATTCACATTCGCTTGATTTGATGATACTAGTCTTACCGTTCCTATTAGTGTTGTATTGCGAAACCGTCGAATGGTGTTTACATGTCAATGGCATGTTAGATGGATACGCCGTATTCGGCGAATATTTGCTATTTGCACGATATACGAAAGAGAACAGCCAGAGCATGTGCTTAGATAAGTGCCGAAGTGATAAGGAATACCACTCAATCCATGATAAGAAGATTGCAACACTGCATTGATACCAATAGTCATCACTTTGAACACCTTCTGTAAATGGACATTCATGCCACCTTTTTGAACTTCGTTGACCTTCAAAGACCTTACTGTTACACAATGCTGGATTCGTCTCGATAGCGGCTATCAGAAAATTAGTACCAAACTATAGCATCCCATTTAAAAAAACAAAGTTGACCTTCATATGTCTGACGCGACCCCACCTAGCAACAAAAAGCAACGTCATATTATGGCCCTCGTTGTCCCATGCAACATTTGTCCCACAAACTTTACAGCTGCTGTCATACTTTTAGAGTTATTCTAGGTGGCAATAGTTAGTGACTTACCCCGTATAATCAAAACTTGCTTGGGTTCATAACTTCAAAGAGACTATTCAGCTTTCGAAGAAAGAAACCAGAAAGCCTAGTGGACATGTATTATTTGTACATACTCCAGAAAACACTGATGTTTTACAAGCTGTATAGGTAAGGAGTCCTCGTCATTCGGAGCATAAAACTGCCACGTCAGTGGGACTTGGACATCATAACATGCCAAGACCGCCTATAGACTTCAGTTTAATCCTTATGAGATTCAGGTTGTTCAAGAAATGGAACCTAACGATTCTGTATTGCGCGTAAAATTCTGTGAAAACCTGTTGGCTAAAATCAATAAGGATGCTATCTTTATTGAAAATTTTTGTAAGTCCATTTCGACATAAGTGGATACATGAATAATCAGAACATGCGTTACTCGGCACGAACAAATCCTACTGAGTTTCACCAGCATTCGTTACACAGTGCTAAGGTTACTGTACAACGTACTGTGTCCTGTCGTGTGGTGACAGGCCCTTTTTTCTCTGAAGATGAAGAATCTTCCACTGTCAGCGTGACGTCTCAATGTTACATCAGTATGATAGATACATTTTTGGCTCCAAGACGTGGACCCTCCTCATATATTGCCAGACTGTCTATGGTTGCAATGAAACGTTTGTTTGGGAATCATATAGATCACCTAATTTCAATGAATACTGAAATTGCCTGGCCACCCCTATCTCCAGATCTCTCAGTCTGTGACTCCCATGTACAGGGACATCTGAAGAGCGTTGTGTACCAGCCTAGACCAACAAACCCTGAGCAGCTTAAATCTCAGATACAAGACAATATTGCCAACACCCCACGGAACACTTAACGCAGTACCATATAAAATCCTCAGAATCAATTTACTGATTGAGTACAGCAAAATGGACAGAACTTAAATGATGTAATTTTGAAAAGGTGATACCAAATCAAGTTTTCACTCTTGCAGAACACATAGCTCAGCATCAAAAAGTGTTTTTTTAGTTAGCTTCATTTCTTTCCAATTTTTTTTAATTTTTTCACTTCTCTGCCTGACTCTGTATTAGCACACATGTAACTTCCACAAAATCTCTCTCATCAATTTTTGAACCTACAACCTTCTTTCAGCCATGGCCCATTCGATCTTAGTTCTCGCTGTTGGCAGGAAAAAATCAAGTACATCAACGCATTGTATCCGTAGTTGGAGAGTTAGTTAGCTATATATTCCATGGAACATTTTGCTTGATAGATCGTAATGATATGGAACGAGTCATTCTATAATCACATCACAAATTAATTTGTGATATAAATATGTAATTTTACTTTACTGCCTGCCAGATATTTTATATCACTGGGTAAGTGAACAAAAATTTTTCTTACAGCAGTGTGTACCCCTTTTCGTGCTAGAGACATCCTTAATGTGGAGTAATTAATGTCATTTTTCCTTCTGGTATTCTAATTATGTACCTCATTGTTCCTTTTTAAATGCAGTAAATTATTCACAACAAACTTCGTGAGGGAATAAATGTATTGTGAAATAGTAGTCAGAATGCCCAACTCCTTAAACAGATGTATACAAGATGATCGTTGGTGAGCATCACATATTAGTCTTACAGCATGTTTTTGCACAATGAAGACTTTCTTTCTTAAAGAAGAGTTACATTAGAACATTATTCCACATGGCGTTATTTAATGAAAATGTGCAAAATTTGTCAACCTATTGATTTGTCTCTTTGCAAAATTTTCAGTGATTCTAAGCGCAAATGTGGCTGAACCAAGTTGTTTTAGGAGTTTAAAAATGTGTTTTGTTCCAATTTAAATTCTCATTAATATGGACCCCTAAGAATTTTAAAATTTCCACCCTATTTCCATATTTATTATTTCCTCACCATGTGTTAAAATTAGTGTTGGTGTTGTAGATCTAGATGTTAAGAAGTTTTTTTTTTTTTTAATTGAGGGTGAGAGCATTTGCAGAAAACCAGTCAGTATAACTTTTAAGAATTTAGTTTATCATTTCTTCTGTTTCTGTATGTATGCTTGGATTGATTACAATACTAGTGTAATCTGCAAAAAGAACTAATTTTGCTTGTTCTATACTAGAAGGAAGAGAGTTTGTATACAGTGGTGGACCTAAGACTGAACCTTGGGGAACCCCATACATGGTTTCTCCCCAGTCACAATTATATTCCTTCACTATATTGCTGAATTACTAAGTGCAACTTCTTGCATTCTTTTGGTTATATACGACATTATCCATTGCTTGGCTATACCATCAGTCACATGTAATGTCAATTTATGTAGGAGAATACTGCGATTCACACAGTCAAATGACTTTGAGAGGTTGCAGCAAATACCAACCAGTGCTATTTTATCATTTAATGCTTGTAAAATCTGGTGAGTGTATGTGTAAATGCCATTCACAGTAGAGCAACTCTTCCGAAACCCAGATTGAAATTTGCTAGGAATACCATTTTTGCTGAATGATACACTGTACTAGAATTTTGGAAAATTATGTTAGCAGTGAAACAGGTCGGTAGTTATTGACATCTCTTTTATCACCTTTCGTAAAGAGGATTTTAATAACAGCATATTAAAGTCTCTCTGGAAAAAGTCTTGAGTTAGTGACACATTACATCTTTCAGAATTCTCTGGGCTTATTACACGAGAACAAATTCCTAGTATTCTTTTGAAACACCATCAAAACCACATGAGCTTTTATTTTTGAGGGAATGTATAATTTTCTTAATTTGAGAAGGAGGAGTTCGTGATACATTCGTATGATTGAATGTTATGAAAATTACATTTTAACACACTGCTGTGATTTAGATCTTTAATTGTTTGCGCCTATACTTTCTGCTATATTTAAGAAATGATTATTAGATGCATTTGCTACCTGCAACTCATCATTTATAGCCCTTCCATTTGGTTTAGTAGGGATGTTGTCTTGTTCTGTGGCTGACTGTCCTGTCTCTCATTTCATTACGTTCCATACTCTGTTGACAGAAGTACTGATTTCTGACACTATCTGCATGTTCTCTGATTTTTTAATAATCTTTCATAGTAATTTTGAGTAGTTTTTGAAGTGCACATTTACTGCAGGACCTTTACTTGTTCTTACGAAAAGAGACATTTCCCTTTTCCTTTTGCGAGATTCTTTAATCCCTCTACTGATCCATGATTTTTCTTGTGGCTATATAGTGTCCTTTCTCATTAGCTTATGTGGGAAACTGTTTTCAAATAATGATACGAATTTGTCATGGAATAGATTAAATTTTATTTTAGCATTTGGTTCTTTATAAATTACATCTCATGTCATCTTCTGTAAACTATCCTTAAAATCATTAATTATTCGAACTGATTTCGACTGAGGAGTATCCATTCTGTAAGGTGCTATTTTATTTATCCTAATAATTGTGCATCATGATCAGAAAGAGCATTTGTTACTGGGTAAACAGTTATTTTCTTCATTTGATCTTCATCAAAGAAAACATGATTAATTAGGATACTACTGTCTTTATCCACCTGTGTTGTAAAGTTAATTACTGAGACCAAATTTTAGGATCCAAATAAGGTTTCCACATCATGATTTTTGGTATCAGTGAGCAGCAGCCCACTCAACTCAGTGTTCTCACAGCCCGTAGCAGTGTTTACCCTTGGTTGGTCATACCACCGCAGGACCTCCATAAAACTCACATTTGTGTGTGTAGTTGCTACTCCTAATACTGTAATTATTGTTCTTACCCAAGCTGTTCCCTGCTCCACCACGTATTTCTTACGTGACCTTGCAAAGGCTTGACTTCATAATAATCGTGACCTGGTACCCCATCTGTAATTTGTTCTGCACCTTCTGGGCTACACCCCTCCCATGACTACTACCTAGCAGAAAGACTCTTTTCTTCCAACTCTCTTTTGGGACCAACCTACATTGAGTTTCTTTGCTAGAAGTGTGCTGCACCCTACTGTGATTTACAGTGTATCCCAAAAGCAGAAATGTTAATTTGAAGCAAAAAATGTTCAAATGCGTGTGAATTCCTAAGTGACCAAACTGCTGAGGTTATCGGTTGGTTGGTTGTTTCGGGGAAGTAGACCAGACAGCGAGGTCATCGGTCTCATCGGATTAGGTAAGGACGGGGAAGGAAGTCGGCCGTGCCCTTTGAAAGGAACCATCCCGGCATTTGCCTGGAGCGATTTAGGGAAATCACGGAAAACCTAAATCAGGATGGCCGGACGCGGGATTGAACCGTCGTCCTCCCGAATGCGAGTCCAGTGTCTGAGGTTATCGATCCCTAGACTTACACACTACTTAAACTAACTTGTGCTAAGAACAACACACACACCCATGCCCGAGGGAGGACTCGAACCTCCGGCTGGATAATTTGAAGCCAAGGGAAGTCCACATACAAGATGAGACAGGTAAGAAAGGACGCCCAAATATATCCAGCTCAAATAAATACGCTCATAGAGAAAAAAACGACGTAGCATGAAGGACTAGTCCACTGGTGAGGGAAGTTTACATCTGTGGTGGGGACAGGTCTGACCAATAGGGTCCAAAGCAACTATATTTTTAATGAATCAGAGCAGCAGATGCTGAAGCCACATTCTTTCAAACAACCAGAGCAGAGGACACCAGTGCTGCTGCAAGCTGAAACAGGGTTGTTGCTTCACAGATCGGTTATTGTGAGATGACGATATAATAAAAAACTAGTCATAAACAATCTGTGAGTGTAGACTTGCCATTTCACACTGCTGGTATTGACACAGCCAGAACAGAGTCCAGCAGCATATGATAAATACTGTAACAGATAGACACAAACAACATTTGACAGAGTATATGATACTCGACAGAGATGGTACTGATACAGTCAAATTGGGATCCTGTCAGACATATAATGAATTTTGTACTGCCAGACACACACAGACACCGTCTGCCAGATGTATATCATGCTACTCCACAAATCTGGTACTGATATAGCCTGAGCACAGTCCTGCATGACGATATAAGAAATACTTCAATGAACGCACTACCTAGACCTCTTAAACAAGTGTGCATCTCTGCAGTGTAGGATGTAGTGAGGTCTTAATGGAGGCACTGTATGGTGCTGCTATATTTACACAACTGGTCCTTCTCTAATGCTTTGATGTGCATGTTATTTTAAGGGGTGCACCAGTTTTATTTACACTTCGCTCTTCCACAGGTGATAAATTCATTTATATACAGCACATGGGCTGTTGTTGTTAGCCAGACCATCACAATCCAATCACACACACATCACCCTGAATTCATTTGTGGCTGTAATCATTAAAAGACTTCTCCATGGTATGTGAATGATTGGAAAGAGTTGATTGCAAATCGGTGGCATCATTTCTACCAGAAAGCATAACACGATAGATCTGAAAAGTCAATGTACATTTGTTACGACCTCAATCTAGCACTGCATTTTTTTTAAAAGCGATTCGTTGCATAGCACGCCATCTACCGTATGTGATCATTCTCAATCAACCATCGCCTATAACCCAGTGGATATATCTCAGAACCTCTGACATGGCACCGAGATAGAATGTGTTACAAATACTGGAGAAATACCTAGCGGCGGCATGAGGGAGTCGCAAATACCGGCCTCATACCACGTTCCTTAGCCAAATCACATTCTACATTCGGTGAATTTATTACGAGCTTACACCGCCGGGCCGGCCGTGGTGGCCAAGCGGTTCTAGGCGCTTCAGTGCGGAACCGCGCGACTGTTACGGTCGCAGGTTCGAATCCTGCCTCGGGCGTGGATGTGTCTTATGTCCTTAGGTTAGTTAGGTTTAAGTAGTTCTACGTTCTAGGGGACTGATGACCTCTGAAGTTAAGTCCCATAGTGCTTAGAGCCATTTGAACCATTTGATTATACAGGTCAGATGTGCAAGGACTGTCGCAACACGTAGGATATCTCTCTACTACTATTGATGTAGTTCCACACGGCATAAGTGCTGGAGATGGAATTTCCTTTGTAGACTGACTGCAAAGTATCTAAGGATCACAGAGCATCGAGTGAAGAGTGAGCGTCTTGTTAGCAGACTGTCCGCTATCATGCATAACTGCTGCAGAGTACAGAGACTTTTTTAATTTTTGCCTGAAGCCCAGTGTTTTGGAATTTTCTAGAATTTTACGGGGTAATGTTACAATTATTTAAAAAATTTATAATTGATTTCCAAATGAGCAGACTTATTATTTTTATGAAGAAGAGCTGCTATATTGTTAACGGTTCATGAAAAAAATTTGGAAATTTGTGGTAAGTTCCATGGGACCAAACTGCTGAGGTCATCGTTCCCTAGGCTTACATACTACGTAATCTAACTTAAACTAACTTACACTAAAGACAACAGACACACCCATGCCCAAGAGAGAACTCGATCTCCGACGGGGGGAGCCGCGCGAACCGTGGCAAGCCGGCAAAGACCGCATGGCTACCCCCGCGGCTAACGGTTGATGAGATCTGGTTAACTGTTGTATGAAATCAAATTACATACAGTTTACATTCGAAAAAAATTGATTGATAACTGCTATTGTTACTCCCTCGCATTCACAATAAAGATTCTCGGACGTATATTTGGTGAAGACGGCTGGAGAAAGACCCCATGAGTAAATCTGCGATTATGGAACTTAAAAACTTTTCAGTCGCCTGAACCGCTTGTAACCAGGGTTTCGACGGTATGTTTGCCTGTATTTGTCCATAATATTTCCCTTTTCTGCGTATCAATGATTGACGTTCTTATTCCCATTGGCGCCTTGTTCTGAAGTGTAATGTCCTTCAGGTCTAATGGCACTAATAAGAAGTTAATAAAACCGACGTTTAGAGTGCAATCTTCGCCAACTCATTGACTATTTCATTACATTTAATATTAATGTGTCCTCTGTTCAACATAAATTTCACCTTCCTTACCAGATTTTAATTTTCGTCGGTAGCTTTCGTAACGTCCAATGCCAGTGGACAGATGGTTCAAATGGCTCGAAGCACTATGGGACTTCACATGTGAGGTCATCAGTCCCCTAGACTTAGAACTATTTAAACCTAACTAACCTAAGGCCATTTCACACATCCATGCCCGAGGCAGGATTCGAACCTGTGTCCGTAGCAGCAGCGCGGTTCCGGACTGAGGCCACAACGGCCGGCGAAGTTCCAGTGGATAAGTTTTCTTGGTAAGGTATAGTGTCTACATATCTTGTACAAAGCTTTTAGAACCTTGTAAGATCAAAGTGTTTTTATGGTGAAGTTCTAAAGTAATTTAAACTTCGGCCGCTGAAGTTATTTCGGTATACTGGTAACCGCAATTAGGACACGTTGGCGTTGTCCGGAGATAAGGTAAAATGTCTTTTCGATATATGAAGCTTGTACATAATTCTGAATCTTGGATAGTGTGTATTTTCTGTCTGTTGGTTCACGCTGAAAATACCTGTGAAGTTTCTGTATCAGCGGGTGGGCACTGTATGGTTGTGCTATATTTACACAACTGGTCCTTCTCTAATGCTTTGATGTGCATGTTATTTTAAGGGGTGCACCAGTTTTATTTACACTTCGCTCTTCCACAGGTGATAAATTCATTTATATACAGCACATGGGCTGTTGTTGTTAGCCAGACCATCACAATCCAATCACACACACATCACCCTGAATTCATCTGTGGCTGTAATCATTAAAAGACTTCTCCATGGTATGTGAATGATTGGAATGAGTTGATTGCAAATCGGTGGCATCATTTCTACCAGAAAGCATAACACGATAGATCTGAAAAGTCAGTGTACATTTGTTACGACCTCAATCTAGCACTGCATTTTTTTTTAAAGCGATTCGTTGCATAGCACGCCATCTACCGTATGTGATCATTCTCAATCAACCATCGCCTATAACCCAGTGGATATATCTCAGAACCTCTGACATGGCACGAAGATAGAATGTGTTACAAATACTGGAGAAATACCTAGCGGCGGCATGAGGGAGTCGCAAATACCGGCCTCATACCACGTTCCTTAGCCAAATCACATTCTACATTCGGTGAATTTATTACGAGCTTACACCGCCGGCGACGTGCACCCGTACTGTTGGTCTGTTAATACACACGACGGCAACCAACGTCTCTATTCAATGTCACGGCATTTGTGTGGAAAACCGCTTCATTCGGAAGTAATGCCATACCTCGATTTATAAGGCGAGTAAACTTTTTAACATGGATATCGCTAGCGATACTTGTGTGCGCCTGTAGAACCAAGACCCCTTGTGACAGTAACATAGCCGTTACGATCGTGTTTTTAACATATGGTGGCTTGTAAGACGATTACGCCTCTATTTCTAAGATACAGTGGTACCACTCGCAAGAAAAACTCATGAGAGATGACCATCCATCTCGGATTTTCGTTCAGTGTTGTTTTGTATTGTCAGCATTCAGTTATTGGCGAAGTATTATACTTAATAGGGGAAGCGCGATAGATTCACTGATCAGCGGGCTTCTAAAGTATGTGCATGTTCGGACATGTGCAAAGAAAATGGCTTTGGCCTATCATAATTAAGGTATGGATAACACGAGGAAACCTCTACAGCTGTAAGGGGAATGAAAGATCTTTTTACGTGGAAATTTATGTCCATTCATAAGAATGGTACAGATATTTATATTTCCAGAGCCACAGCCTTCAGGAGAGCGTATTTCCGATACTTGCCTCCCTAGTTCAGCTGGGGGCAGGAGTGTAGCTGACCTAACCCCGTCGTCCTATAGGCGGTTGAATAGCGAACTAATACTTGGTATGTGTTGGGCAGAATTCGTCATCATGTGTCTTCGACATGCAAATTTGAAAAGATTCAATGTGGACGTGTCTTTGCACTGAATCATTATTCCCTCCCATGTAAAAGTGTCGAGTTGACAGCTTCTACATATTTTCTGTCATTATTTGCTCCAGAGAAATTCAATTGTGTATGCATTTAGATGGTGAAAGACAGTTGGAAGGGACGTCTGCTGCTTCTCTAGATATGAGAAACACCTTAGTTCAAAACTGACTCTGAACACTATGGGACTTAACATCTGAGGTCATCAGTCCCCTAGAACTTAGAACTACTTAAACTTAACTAACCTAAGGACAGCACACACATACATTCCCGAGGCAGGATTCGAACCTGCGACCGTAGCAGTCGCGCGGTTCCAGACTGAAGTGCCTAGAACAGCTCGGTCACAACGGTCAATAGCTCGTATGCAGGGTACAGAAGTGCTGAATTTGTGTGGTGCAGGATACGAATTGTGTGTTTACCGCATCGATATGGTATGTGGTGATATAGCCCGGTTGGAGGTCGGTTTCACGCTGAAAAATCCAAGCTTTCCTCGACAGTAGCAGAGCAGTGTAATTGATGAAGTGTCTTTCCGTATATCATGATCTGCAGAGCAAATTTGCAAGGTTTAACTGTCAGTGCGGTATGACTGCTGTATGTTTTTTTTTTCGAATTGTACAAAATAGTTTTTCCACTGAAAATCTCGTTTCCAGAAAACGGTGGACAGTGTTCCCACACCGACAGCAGCGGCAGTTTGGCGGGTAAATTCAACGAGAACCAACAAGAATGCTCCATTCACAAGATACCCTTGGTGTGGGATATAGGAGCCTCTGTAGTCTGGTTTGTAGAAGAAGGGGGCAGAGTATCTGCGCAAAGTTCTGTGACATCTGATAGTAATGTGATGTCTTCTTTGTTTGACTGTTCAGGAGACGTTCAAGCAGACCATCCACCTCTGCAGGGAAGCTGTCCCTCTACTGCCATTGTCGCTTTAGAGCATCTCCAGACATTGAAAATTCACCGAAAATTCCAGTCATTTTTCTCGTCTGTAGGACAGTGCTTCAAGTTCTGGTTGCGTAGTTGTTTCGATTTTCCCCTCTGTGCTGAGACACTGCTTCGAGAAGTGAGGAAAATAATGTCCCTGACTCCAGCAGCAACAAACATAAACTAAACCCACTCACCATTTCAGAAAAGTGAGGAACACTACAATAGCTGTATGACTCAGTAAGTTCTCTCTTTCTCTGCCAATGGATTCAATCAGCTATAACTCGTGAGCGTCCTATTTAGACTTACAGAAAATATTTATTTCGACTTCCACTTGACGTGTAAAACCAGATTTTGCAGCCGGAATCGGTTTCGGGATCTGTTTCCCACAAAAACATGTGAAGTGTCTCAGGGATGCTTCACAAGTGTGCAGCGATCTTTTTAGAGTCCATGTTCAAGTGTGGCGGTATACATCGCAAAACTGAAACAAACTATTGTGCAGCGCACTTTTTGAAAGTGCATTTAGAGACTTAATAAATTGGATTTTGTAACCCCTGAAGCAGCTCGCGCTCAAATACAAGGGTATTTCCCACAAAAGCGCGCAAAGTGTCTCAGGGATGGTTTCACAAGAGTGTCGCCCATGTTGAAGTGTGGCACTGGCAGTATACCTCGGAATAAGACGTGTAAACGTTTAAATATTCTCGCATCATCTGCAAAGCTCTCTCTCTCTCTGTTTGTGCTGTGGCACATTCAGTCACTGTGTCATCTTCAGTTTATTTATGTAACAATATTCTTCAGCACTAGATGTAACAACTGTTAAAGCAGTTCGTGTTCAATGAGAAAGAGTATTTGTGCACCGGGGATGGGAAGGAGGAAGGCTGCGGGTATTTCCTATGTGACAGTTAGTGCTTTGAGGCTACCATGTGGCCGTGCCATAAACCGGCGCGCTCCCTGGCATTGCGTAAGCCGGCACATTGCCTTTCTTCCAGCGGGGTGTGGAGACTCTCTGGTGATCGTCTTGCCTGTTACGCTTCGGAAGACTGACTGACTGGACTTTTATCGAATGATCTATGGTTACTGCAAACGCATTTATCGGCATGAGTTTCTATGTGTAACATAGCCCCATCTTCATTATTTCGTGAAGCATATTCGTCTTCACGAAATATCATTGCTACCAACACAGTCCTCTGATGCTAATATACTCCTCCTTCTCCAGCACAGACATCTCGTCCACTGAGCACAGTAAACAATTACAACTGTTGCCCCAGTCCAGCCGGTAGACACAGACTGAGTTTTCTTCCCGCCATTTCTCCCCAAATCTCCATCTTGGATTACATCACAGGAGTGGGGAGGGGGACAGACGACAGTGCCCTCTGGTGGTGGTGTAGTGAACTAGGTCAGTTGGACTCCAGACCTCATGGCGAACACACTGGATGGAGCTGCTGCCTAAGACAACTCAGATTGTTTAAATAAGCAATCCATGCAAAATAAAGACTTATATCCATCCTGTCCAGCAGCCCAGCACAGACAGAGTCCTTTTCCTGCCAGTTTCCAGATAGGGGATGGAAGGGGATCAGAAGATACAAAAAAAAGACTACCGTCTGTCCTAGCCAAGAGCCCAGCACTGACTGTTTCGTTTTCCCGCCACTTACCAGATGGGGAAGGGGTGGGTAGGGGAGGGGAGGTGGGGATATTAGACTAGGGAGAGAAGAACGGTGGGGGGAGTGGAGGGGAGGTGGGGAGGGGAGGGAGATGAGATTGGTGATGGGAGGGGAGGGATTTAAGTTCGTGGAGGTAGCTCTTTTCCTGCCAAAATTTTGACTTCCCACCATGATGTCACTGCGATGTTGCAACATCTATATCCGCCATCTTGGATCCGACATCTTCAATAAATTTGGCAACAATGCAGAGTGGAGCAGAATGCAGTTTGCCGTACCATGTACGTTATATTTTTCCTTGTCGCCAAGTTTGTTGTTTAAATCTTTCTATTATATATTTTGCAATTATGTCTTGTCAGGGTGCACACGGCATGACAAGTGACTTAGTACATGCTGTGGCAGATACATGGCAGTGGTTGGCATGTGTGTGACTCAATGCCAGTGAAAGTAATGCAGCGTTAATAACTTGATGCATCTTTTAGATTCAGTTAGCTTAATTAATGTTTCAATTAAATAGAGCAAAGCTAGATAGAGCTCTGAATTTCTCAGTAAAACTTTATTTATCAGATAAAAAATTTAAAACCACTGTTTTGATATTCACATGTGTTACGCACAATGCAGTCCTTCACACTTGATGAAAAAATTATTATTTTTCACTTTATAGTTTCACATTGCAGCCTGACAATGAACTGGCTCTCCTGTTGTTAAACTCACAATTATTATTGTTCCCTTGAATTTAAGTAACCCACCACATATACACTCCTGGAAATTGAAATAAGAACACCGTGAATTCATTGTCCCAGGAAGGGGAAACTTTATTGACACATTCCTGGGGTCAGATACATCACATGATCACACTGACAGAACCACAGGCACATAGACACAGGCAACAGAGCATGCACAATGTCGGCACTAGTACAGTGTATATCCACCTTTCGCAGCAATGCAGGCTGCTATTCTCCCATGGAGACAATCGTAGAGATGCTGGATGTAGTCCTGTGGAACGGCTTGCCATGCCATTTCCACCTGGCGCCTCAGTTGGACCAGCGTTCGTGCTGGACGTGCAGACCGCGTGAGACGACGCTTCATCCAGTCCCAAACATGCTCAATGGGGGACAGATCCGGAGATCTTGCTGGCCAGGGTAGTTGACTTACACCTTCTAGAGCACGTTGGATGGCACGGGATACATGCGGACGTGCATTGTCCTGTTGGAACAGCAAGTTCCCTTGCCGGTCTAGGAATGGTAGAACGATGGGTTCGATGACGGTTTGGATGTACCGTGCACTATTCAGTGTCCCCTCGACGATCACCAGTGGTGTACGGCCAGTGTAGGAGATCGCTTCCCACACCATGATGCCGGGTGTTGGCCCTGTGTGCCTCGGTCGTATGCAGTCCTGATTGTGGCGCTCACCTGCACGGCGCCAAACACGCATACGACCATCATTGGCACCAAGGCAGAAGCGACTCTCATCGCTGAAGACGACACGTCTCCATTCGTCCCTCCATTCACGCCTGTCGCGACACCACTGGAGGCGGGCTGCACGATGTTGGGGCGTGAGCGGAAGACGGCCTAACGGTGTGCGGGACCGTAGCCCAGCTTCATGGAGACGGTTGCGAATGGTCCTCCCCGATACCCCAGGAGCAACAGTGTCCCTAATTTGCTGGGAAGTGGCGGTGCGGTCCCCTACGGCACTGCGTAGGATCCTACGGTCTTGGCGTGCATCCGTGCGTCGCTGCGGTCCGGTCCCAGGTCGACGGGCACGTGCACCTTCCGCCGACCACTGGCGACAACATCGATGTACTGTGGAGACCTCACGCCCCACGTGTTGAGCAATTCGGCGGTACGTCCACCCGGCCTCCCGCATGCCCACTATATGCCCTCGCTCAAAGTCCGTCAACTGCACATACGGTTCACGTCCACGCTGTCGCGGCATGCTACCAGTGTTAAAGACTGCGATGGAGCTCCGTATGCCACGGCAAACTGGCTGACACTGACGGCGGCGGTGCACAAATGCTGCGCAGCTAGCGCCATTCGACGGCCAACACCGCGGTTCCTGGTGTGTCCGCTGTGCCGTGCGTGTGATCATTGCTTGTACAGCCCTCTCGCAGTGTCCGGAGCAAGTATGGTGGGTCTGACACACCGGTGTCAATGTGTTCTTTTTTCCATTTCCAGGAGTGTATCTGGAAAAGATTATGGTGAAAAATGTAGGTGCAGACTAGTTTGAATTTGGTGCATTTTAGGTCATACATTGCTGCATACATATCGAAATAGTTTCTAAAACTTGAAGGAGCTGTATCTCTTTATGGAAGGAGCTGTATCTCTTTCTAGTCTCGAGTAAATAGGTGACATATATTGGCAATGGGTATGATGCGTTACGACAGTCCATACTGGAGGCTATGGTTGTGCCTGATGCATAGTTATAGCTCGTGTTTCTATCTTATATGCGTTTATGAAGTCGGACAAATGATGTATGTTCCAGAAATAAATGTGAAAATTGGATTTTGTCGTTGATATAATTAAAATGATACTGTCTTCCACATAATTATGTATGAGAGAGAAGGTCGCAAATTGAAGACAGATTTAGAGGATTTGTACGACAGTATTTTTCGTGAATGAAGTTGTTAGTTCAGGAAATAAAAATTGTAGCTACAGAGTACAGCTAACACTCCCGCAGAATCTGCGATTGTTTATTACTACTTTTAAAATGAGAATAACGCTTAATAAATGCAATGTTAAATCAAAACATGACTGTAACTGACTTCATAGACACGTTCTAAAGAGGAACACAATCCACAACTCTGCTTAGTATGTGGTCATAGTGTTGATTGTGGCATGTCACAGTCTATCACGTCCAACTGACAAATACTCGAGACTGGAAATAGGTGTGAGTCTCCTTCCAACACTATAAACAATAACAATTTATACACCAATATATGCACCAAACATAAATTGACCAACGACAATACTTTTCACTGTAAACGTTTAGAAAATGTGCTGTAGTTACTTAATATCTTAGTGTCATAATAACTAAAAGCAATAACGAAAAGACAATCAATTCATTATCAAACTGTGAGATCAAGCCATTACGCATGAAAGAATTAAATTTTTTATTGAATAATTTTTTCAAAATCAAATGTGAAGGACTGCATAGCCGAGAATAAACGTGAAGGCCAAAACAGAGGCTTTTAATTTTTTACATGAAAAATAGTTTTACTGAGTATCTAACTAGATTTATTTAAACGTAAATTAAGTTGACCAATACTAGAACACCTTCATTTTCCAAAGAAGACATGGAGCCACATTACTTCTATTGGTGTCGAGTCATACTCATGCCATGCGACTGTCATTTATCTGCCACCTCATGTCTCATAATAGATGTCAAGCTTTGTCTGTTGGTGCATTGCCTTGAGGCCCTCCGGTTCTTCTTCATTTATGAGTTGTTTCATGAATACCCGAAAGTCCCTAGCCAGAGAACTGCATGTTGTGATTAGTAATATTAATTTTCCATGGTTTTTTGCTTCTACAAACTAGCTTCAAAATGCTGATCACTGCAAAATAAGGGTTCTGATGTTTCTTTTATTTTATTTCTGTATCCATCTCGATGATAGTAGCAACTCCTGCTTCGAATTCACTTCTCAGGATGGGCCGTGCTTCCTGAATAGCTATGAATTCCATCGTACAGTTCTTATTCCACATATCGATACCGAAACGAAATAAAACTTTAAAAACCGTATCAGCACAGATACGACTGCAGGGTGCAAATTCATTTTGAAAACAGTCCCCCAGACTGTGGCTAAGCCATGTTTCTGTATTATCTTTTCTTCCAGGAGTGCTAGTTTCAATCTGTCTTCTTCTTCTTCTTTCGCTTGTGCTTTGTCCCACAGGGCTGGCATTTTACAATCGGACTTGGCATGCTTAATGGAAAGGAGGGGCCGGATGCCCTTCCTGCCGCCACCCCGTACCCCCCCCTCCCCCCCAGGACGGAATAAGTGTACCCCAAATGTCTGTGTCTAGTGTAAACCATGGAAGAGTGCGAACGTGTTTCAAATGTCTGCGAGTCGTATAACTGATGCGAGTCTGGGGACCAGCCCAGTATTCACCTAGGGGGATGTGGAAAACCACCTAAAAACCACATCCAGGCTGGCCAGCATATCGGCCCACGTCGGTAATCCGCCGGGCGGATTCGATCAGGGGCGTGCGCGCCTACCACAGTCCAGGAAGCAACGCATTAGCGCTCTTGGCTAACCTGGTAGGTCACTAGTCTCAAAATGTATGCAGGAGATATTCTCTGAAATTTTGAAGCAAGGAAATGATCTACTGGCGAAGTAGAGTTTTATGGGCGGGTCGTGAGTCGTGCTTGGAGAGCTTAGTCAGTACAGCACTTGTCCAAAATAGCCAAAAGTCCCAGGTTCGAATTCTTCCCCGGCTAACAGTATTAATCTGCGAAGAAGTTTCAGATCAGCACAAACTCCGCTGTGGAGAGAAAATTAATTCTGAAAGCTACATAATCACGTTTAATAGCGAGACAAAGTGATCACAATAAGCCAGATAAAGTGCCACACATGATCCACGGCGATACATCGGATTACTTGGGTATTACGAGCGATCAGTAGTCGACAGCTCCTATCTGCAATTTGCGTACACATTTGCGATGTGCGGGCAGATCTCATGATCTGGCAAACATGTATCGACAATCCAACGCTCGTGTGTGGGGGCCCTTTAGAAACTGCCACTATCACGATGAATTTCTAACAAGAGAAACTAAACTAAACCATATATGATAGGGAACATCTCTCGTAGTGGTTTATTTATGACAAGGTTTTTACGCCTTACTTTTGATGAGTGACACATAAATTAACACAAAGTTTTCCGAATTCCATGGAACTAACTTCGATGGTTTTAATGTGGCGATTGAGGAGGTGTAAATAAATCATCCCAAAATAACACTTCTTCAATAAAATTAGTGGGATTGGTCCTCTTTTATTATTATACAGCTTCAGGGTGAGACAAAACTATATTTATACTAAATCTGAATGTTGAGGATGGGTCATACGTTCAAGACCCGCTATGGTTTAAGAGCGCCCTGAGTTTTATACTTTTGTGATGCATGTTTAAATGTGCTGTTTGAGAGAAAACTCTGTGAAGTCTATATTTATGTAACAGTAGTAACGAAGCACTAATTAACAGCGAAAAATGGAGTTAATTTTGTGGACCCGACGGTCGCTGAGCCATCAAAATTTCAGTTAAGCACGCACAAATGGTACGAGTCATATACGAGCACCTCATGACAGGAAAACAAAAGTTGTAATAGCGTCAGTCCGTATTGTATATTGCAGTAGATAACTGTCAATGTTCAATTATAGTATAGCCTCCGGAAAAAGAAGGAGTACAAAATTAACTTATCGATATTCAACAATAAATAAGCGCTATATGCGCTCTTAGAATCGTATTACCTGTAATTTTTGTCTCGTGGTATTAAAGAAAAGCACGTTTTTTTTTTCATTGTCTTCTGTGTCGTCTTGGTTCTGATGTCCTAGCTGACGGACGCATGTGAATCACGGTCTGTAATTAATTCAATTATCTGTAGCGTTATTATAATTTTTGTTAAATATATATCCAAATAATTACTGTAGAGTGTGTTTTCGTTAGTAGCAAGAAAGTACTTTCCCTATCCATGATGTAGTTACGTAATAATTAAATGTTGCCCCTGGCCATTTTGTGTAAGTGCATTGTTGAAGCGACGCCATTAATGATAAAAACCTTTTTAACAGTCATTTAATTCTGAATGTATTGAAGTTATTAATCTCAATAAATACAAAATGGCGTCTTGTAATATTTTCCAATTCAATTTTTAGGCCAGAGGTACAGTTTTATTAAAAAATATTTTCTGTATGTGTATACGCTGCCTTTGCACATAGGCATCTATACTGGAGCATCAGGCCTCACAAAAAAGAAAATAATTAGCATTGTGTTTAATTGGATTATCGTGTAACATTAAAGGAAGATTTTTTTTCATTCATCGTAAGATGGATGTCTTCACGTAGTCGTGGCTTTTAACAAACATATAAGAGAGTTTTTAACAAAACATTTCATTCCAAATTTAACAGAATAATTTATTTCATTCACTTTTCAAAAAGTTACGCGATACAATGTAGTGAATAAGCTGTAGCAATGTTCCATACGACAAAATGTAGGAACAAGATACGGTATTACGTTTCTTCTTCATTCGAATATCCTGATCGTTTCATGAGAGAGTGTGTTAGTTCCCAACGATAATTAAAGATAACTGTCGCTTTTGGCACGTAGTTATTAGAGCGATACATACCCCAGGCAAATTAGTAAAAAAAAAATGATGAAAAAATTTATAAAGCTTTGAAGCTTCGGGAAAATACTCACATGTGGTAAGTTCTCCTCGTCCACATGGGGAACACGAACCCCCTCCCCCCCCCCCCCCCCACCGAAAATCAATTTCTTACATTTTTAAAATTTTTCCTCAGAATTGTTCATTTCTAGAAGAGAACTGTAATTACAAAAAAAAATATTTCTCCCAAAACTCTACACAGTATAGATCTGCAAATTTTAAGTCAGCCGAATAGCTTCAGAAATAGACTAGGATTCTGTTAACGAATAGTTTTACAGCTTTTGAGAGCGTTAATGCAGTGAATATGCAATGTGGCGACGCCAATACGGACGTCCACAGCTCGTGGTGGTCTAGTGGCTAGCGTTGCAGCCTCTGGATCTCGGGGTCCTGTGTTCGATTCCCGGTCGGGTTGGGGATTTTCTCTGCCCGGAGACTGCGTGTTTGTATTGTCCTCATTATTTCATCATCATTTGTGACAGTGGCTAGATTGGACTGTGAAAAAACTGGACTGCGCAATAATGGGGACTTTGTACGGGCGCTGATGATCGCGCAGTTGAGCGCCTCACAAACCAAACATCCGATACGGGTGTATAAGCATCGACATGTAGGCAAGAGATTAGCGTGGCATTCGTGTCTTTCCGACAAGCGTGTGGTAAATGCGGAGACATGAACTATGGCGATATTATTAGCAAACAGGACCAACGTGCTGTTCTTCTTTTCTTGACTGCCGAAGGACAAACACCGGTAAACATCCGTCATATGTTCTAAAACATTTGACTTAAAGGCTGGAAGAAACATGTCGTGGAATGGTTGAAGTTCGTTCTTTGACTCTGAAACTCAACATCTTCCTGATAAAGCAGAAAACGTGATGATGATTTCAGAAAAAAAAGTTGCCCAACGCATCAACTTTTCTTGTGTTTAATAGCTATAGGAAACCGTCATGAACTAGACTGCTACGTTACATTAGTGTCGAAACCATCCTCTGTTCGAAAAACAGACCAATGTCATGGTACCAACTTTGATGGTGCTTTCAAAGAAGTATGCAGTTTTGTACGTTATTCCGAGGAATGTTGATTTTCACTGCACGATTTATTGCACAAAGTCAATGAATGTGCTCCAGATAAGGAAATCAAACTGACTGAACACGAGGGTGATGGGTTTCTGTTAGCCATAATGCCAACTCCCCAATCCCCCGCCGGCTTTGTTTTCGCGTCAGTGGCCACAAACTGTTGAACCAATGGCACAGTGACGAGCTGTCAATGGAAAAATATGAGCGAATGAGAGTAATGAAAGCAGCTGCAGCCATCATCCGTAAAGATGCTAGAATGACTCCATAAAATATTGCCGATTATTTTGTCAAAGAAGAAAGCTAGTGAATATATGATTGTATATGTGTTATAAAGAGTATTTATGATTGTTGTTGTGGTCTTCAGTCCTGAGACTGGTTTGATGCAGCTCTCCATGCTACTCTATCCTGTGCAAGCTTCTTCATCTCCCAGTACCTACTGCAACCTACATCCTTCTGAATTTGCATAGTGTATTCATCTCTTGGTCTCCCTCTACGATTTTTACCCTCCATGCTGCCCTCCAATGCTAAATTGGTGATCCCTTGATGCCTCAGAACATGTCCTACCAACTGATCCCTTCTTCTAGTCAAGTTGTGCCACAAACTCCTCTTCTCCCCAATTATAGTCAATACCTCCCCATTAATTATATGAACTACCCATCTAATCTTCAGCATTCTTCTGTAGCACCACATTTCGAAAGCTTCTATTCTCTTTTTGTCCAAACTATTTATCGTCCATGTTTCACTTCCATACATGGCTACACTCCATACAAATACTTTCAGAAACGACTTCCTGGCACTTAAATCTATACTCGGTGTTAACAAATTTCTCTTCTTCAGAAACGCTTTCCTTCCCATTGCCAGTCTACATTTTATATCCTCTCTACTTCGACCATCATCAGTTATTTTGCTCCCCAAATAACAAAACTCCTTTACTACTTTAAGTGTCTCATTTCCTAATCTAATTCCCTCAGCATCACCCGACTTAATTCGACTACATGCCATTATTCTCGTTTTGCTTTTGTTGATATTCATCTTATATCCTCCTTTTAAGACACTATCCATTCCGTTCAACTGCTCTTCCAAGTCCTTTGCTGTCTCTGACATAATTACAATGTCATCGGCGAACCTCAAAGTTTTTTTGTCCATGGATTTTACTTTTCTTCTCCATGGATTTTATGATTAGTTCTACAATAATGCTTAAGTATCATGACAAATTATTTCGATTCCAGTATGCATATGAAGTTGTGTAGTATAAACTGTATAGCACAATTGATATAAATTGATAAATGTCAGTTTTAAAAGGAATTCCACTCTCTCTCTCTTTTTACTTTCATTTTTTAGTACTTACGTTCATGTGCTACATACATGTTCTAGTCATATTAGTGTAACCACCGCCTATGATCAACGTCAACGTGGAACAACTACTCACAGACGGCAGACGACAGCATCAGCAGTGGAGGAGGTATAAAGCGTCCCGGAAAACGCGGAAAACAGCGCAGTCGTTGTCGTACTGTGGAAACGAAGCGATTCATCTGACGTCCAAAAGGGCATGATCATTGAATTTCTGGCCACGGGTGGAAGCACTTCTGAAACGGCTAACATCGTAAACTGTTCTCATGCCGCTGTGATTAACGTATACTGTGCATGGCAATACTGCGCTATCGAAAACTAACGCCGAGGCACTGTAGTACACCACAGGCCAAGGATGACAGGAATGAATAACGGCTGCAGAGATGCTTCTGGAAGAATAGACGTGCAAATGTTGAGCACCTGACCGCCCAGATGAACCGAGGGGCTATTAACACTTTGCCGTCCTCACGCCTCGTACAAATTTATTCGCTTGGCGCCAGCAGCGCTAATTCGGATTACTTGGCTTGTCGCTGGCCGTTTGTCACCTTTCCGTTGATGACAAGCTTCAAACGCATTGACTTTTGCGAGCTTTAATTTTTCCGTAAATCCTCTATTTTTCCGTATCGTTCCACAAACTCGAATTTTCTTTTCAAGTAACTTCTCTGCAAGTTCTACACTGTTATAATAATAATCCACTTTCCATAAGAAGGTGTCAATTGTTCCATCACTGTTTTTGCCAAAAGTTTTCCACCGCCGGAATATATCTAGAATGAGTAAATGTATCCCGTACTCGAATGCACAGCATCCGAATGAGTATGCCATATTTCGTAATTTTCGACGGATTGTAAACTTTAAAATTTAACTGTCCACGCCACGGTATCATTCCTTCATCAATTGAGATGTTTTGCTTAGATTAAACGTTTCTTTAAACTTTTTGGAAAAGTAATCAATTACGAATTGCGCTTTTAAAAGCCGGTCGGCATTATCCAGTTAATTGTTGTTTTCGGAAAAATGTAAAAATGTTAATATTTGTCTGAATCGGTTGCGGGATATAGTTTTGCGAAATACCGGTGTGTCTATCAACGCACTCGTTGACCAGTAATCATCGATCCTTCCTTTTTCTTTACAACTCCCGTAAGGATAGCAAGCCCAAACCATTTTCTAAGTTCGAGTCCCGTAAAATTTGGCATTCTTTAAATCCAGTTTCCTTCTATTGCAATTATGACTGTAATACCTGTTGATTTCGTTGCTAATATATTCAAATAGATCGTTCCCAATATATAATTCTACGATATCCACGACGCTCTGTGTATCTTTGGGAAATATGTGTGGGCCCGGAAATCCTTCAAATTCATTATTGGTCTTCAGTAATTCATAATCTTCTTCGTCTGATTCATCATAACCAGTTGGCAACCGTAGCGCTCGGCGAATTCTTCTTGGATGTATTTCTCTATCTTCCGACGATTCTGCTTCACTTCCTTTTTTTTATATCCAATGTCTTCTTCCCAATCGCCCAAGTCGTCTGGAACGTCAGACAATACGTCCGCACATTCATCGTGAATAATTGTATCGTCTCTTTCGCCTGCCATGATGAAAGTGCAGAAGTACTTATAAAAAGACGGCCGCTGTGGCCGAGAAGTTCTAGGCGCTTCAAAATGG
The DNA here is from genome assembly GCF_023898315.1 of Schistocerca nitens. Taxonomy (NCBI): domain Eukaryota; kingdom Metazoa; phylum Arthropoda; class Insecta; order Orthoptera; family Acrididae; genus Schistocerca; species Schistocerca nitens. Next base: position 179,093,768 of record NC_064622.1, on the reverse strand, counting down.
CTCTGAGCACTATGCGACTTAACTTCTGAGGTCATCAGTCGCCTAGAACTTAGAACTAATTAAACCTGACTAACCTAAGGACATCATACACATCCATGCCCGAGGCAGGATTCGAAACTGCGACCGTAGTGGTCGCGCGTTTCCGGACTGAAGCGCCTAGGGCCGGCCGGAGTGGCCGTGCGGTTCTAGGCGCTTCAGTCCGGAAACGCGCGACCACTACGGTCGCAGTTTCGAATCCTGCCTCGGGCATGGATGTGTGTGATGTCCTTAGGTTGGTTAGGTTTAAGTAGTTCTAAGTTATAGGGGACTGATGACCTCAGCGGTTAAGCCCCATAGTGCTCAGAGCCATTTGAACCATTTTGAACGTATAAAAACAAAAAACTTGTTGACGTGTGTAACTTATTGTTACTTAAACAAAATGAAAAATATACTAAAGTGCTGTCACCAGCCACTGCCCGATACTATGCTCACGACAACACTGTGGTGTCACCGGCCACTGAGCGATACTATGCACAGGATACCATTGTGGTGTCGCCGGCCGTTGACCGCTATTTCGCGCACAACACTGCGGTGTCGCCGGACGGCAAAGTGTTAACAGCAAACGTTGCGGAGAGCGAGCCTCCACAACAGGCGCCTGGTTCATTCACGCATGCTGACTGCCGTTCATCGGCGACGAAGGCTGAAATCCGCACGCCAGTACCGCAACTGGGCGTCCACTGAATGGCGACAGATGACCTTTTCAGATGAATCACATTTTATGCTCCATGGAACAGATAGCTGATGGCACTTACTGCGAGAAACACCTGAAAGCAAACACCATGCAACCACAGTCGGAAGGGACCAGTCCATAGGAGGGAGCGTTATGCTCTGGGGAATGTTTTTCGTGGGGTTCCCAGGGTGTTCTCGTCATTCTGGGTGGCACAATGTATGAACACAAGTATGCATCAATCCTTGGGGAAAGTATCCACCACTACATGCCGGTTGTTTTTCCACGGCAACTAGGAAGACAATGCAAAGTGTCACATAGCTCGCAGTGTACGTGAGTGCTGCAAAAAGCACCAGGATTAGTTTACCGTACTCCCCTGGCCACCAACCCACCGGTTTTAAACCCAGTTGAGAATATGTGGGACCACCTCTATTGCGTTACTAGGTCTACGGATCCTCTACCGAGAAAGCTAACGCAGCTGGCCACGTCCGCATCCCTGTCTGTACCTTCCAGAACCTCATTGATTCTTCCTGCACGTCTCGCAGCAGTCTGCGGTATAAAAGCTGGTTATTCAGGTTTTTTACAGGTGGTCACATCAATGAATCTGGACAGTATATATACTAAACTGCCAAAGAAACCGGTATAGGCATGCGTATTCAAAAAAAATGGCTCTGAGCACTATGGGACTCAACTGCTGAGGTCATTAGTCCCCTAGAACTTAGAACTAGTTAAACCTAACTAACCTAAGGACATCACAAACATCCATGCCCGAGGCAGGATTCGAACCTGCGACCGTATCGGTCTTGCGGTTCCAGACTGCAGCGCCTTTAACCGCACGGCCACTTCGACCGGCCATGCGTATTCAAATACAGAGATATGTAAACAGGCAGAATACCGCACTGCGGTCGGCAACGTCTATATAAGGCAACTGATGCAGTTATTAGATCGGTTATTGCTGCTACAATTTAGGTTATCAAGATTTAAGTGAATTTGAACCTGGTGCTATAGTCATCGCTCGATCGATGGGACACAGCATCTACGAAGTAGCGATGAAGTGGGGATTTTCCCGCACGACCATTTCACGAGTGTATCGTGAATATCAGGAATCCGGTGTCGGCGGCTCGTGGTCTCGCGGTAGCGTTCTCGCTTCCCACGCATGGGGTCCCGGGTTCGATTCCCGGCGGGGTCAGGGATTTACTCTGCCCCGAGATGACTGAGTGTTGTGTGTCTTTCATCATCATTTCATCCTCATTCACTCGCAAGTCGCTGTAGTGGCGTTAAAGAACTTGTGGAGCGGCGGCCGAACCGCCCCGCGAGGGGTCTCCCGGCCACCGATGCCATACGCTCATTATTATTATAACGAATCCGGTAAAACATCAAATCCCCAACATCGCCGCGGCAAGAACGGGATCAACGATCACTTAAGAGAATCTTTCGACGTGCCAGAAGTGCAACTCTTTCGCAAATTTCTGGAGATTTCAGTGCTGTGACATCAACAAGTGTCAGCGTGCGAACCATTCAACGAAATGTTACCGATACCGGCTTTCGGAGCCGAAGGCCCACTCGTGTACCCTTGAAGACTGCACGACACAAAGCTTTACGCCTCTCCTGAGCCCGTCAACACCGACATTGTTGATGACTGGAAACATGTTGCCTGGTAGAACGAGTCTCGTTTCAAATTGTATCGAGCGGATGGACGTGTACGGGTATGGAGACAGCGTCATGATTCCATGGACCCTACATGTCAACAGGGCACTGTTCAAGCTGGATGAGGCTCTGTAACGGTGCCAGCCTATGTAGTTTGAGTGATATGGGGCCCCTGGTACATCTAGATACGAGTCCGACAGGTGACACGTACGTAAACATCCTGTCTAATCACGTACGTCCATCCATGTCCATTGTGCATTCCAACGGCTCTGGGCAATTCCAGTAGGACAACGTGCGACCCCACACGCCTAGAATTGGTACAGAGTGGCTTCAGGAACACTCTTCTGAGTTTAAACTCTTCCACTGGCCACCAAACTCCCCAGACATGAACATTATTGAGCACATCCGGGATGCCTTGCAACTTGCTGTTCAGAAGCGATCTCCACCCTTCGTGCTCTTACGGATTTATTGGGCGTGTGCGTGTGTGTGTGTAGATATGTGTGTGTGTGGGGGAGGGAGTGACGACAGTGTTCTAACTGGTTTGATGAGACCCGCCACGACTTCCACTCCTGTGTCAGTCTTATCATCTCAGAGCAGCACCTGCACACCATGTCTCCAGTTATTTGTTAGATAATTTCCAGTCTCTTGCTTCCCCTCAGTTTTTGCCTCTCGACTCCCTCTACTATAATGGAAGTTATCCGTTGATGCCTTAACACACGTCCTATCATCCTGTTCCTTAGTCTAGCCTATGTGTGCCACATACTCCATTCTTCGCCGAATCTTTGGAGAACCTCCTCAGTTCTTATGTTATCCGTCTACTTAGCTTCATGTTCTTTTGATGTTAGTGAAGTCTAAAGCGAAGTTACCGACGGCTACGTGGCTGCCGCGTGCATTTACTCGAAGATGCCGACGTGGTCCAGGGCTTAGCCTACGTCGGGTGGCGGTTGCGAAACAGTTGAAGAGTAAGCGCTTATAAGGCCGACGATATTTCTTTATCTTACAGCGAGCTTTGTAAATCCACTGAGTCTGGCTGGGAGACCAGAGCTTTGGAAAAACATTTTAAATAAACGTCGCAGTAATAACAATAACTAACAGTCGTGCTACTTACCAAAATTTCCAGTTGCTTTATTAAACCTTGCAAGACTAATCAACCCATCTTCGAAGGGCAATGCTATTCGGGAGGAGCAGAGCTCAAATATGCGCGTACGTACAACTACCACCTTCATAGCTTAGCAAAAGAGCTGGTGGAGGACCCAAGAAAATTCTTGTCTAAAATCGCTAAGCGGGCCTGAGGCTTCCATCCACTCATTCGTTGACCAGTCTGGTGTGGTAGTTGAAAACACCAAAACAAAAGCGGAAGTTTTAAATTTCGCGTTTAAGAAATCGTTCACGCAGGAGAATCATGCAGACATAGTGTCGTTTGACCATCGAACAGAGTCCCGTATGGACGACATAGTAATAAGCATCCCTGGCTTAGAGAAACAACAGAAATAGTTTAAAATAACGTAAGTCGCCAGGAACGGATCGAATCTCAGTTCGGTTTCACAAAGACATAGCTCAAAGTCCCAAGCGACTGGAAAAAAGCGCAGGCGACTCCCATATAATTGTATAAGAAAAAAATTCCTAAGGGACCGAACGCTGAGGTCATCGGTCCCTAGACTTACACACTACTTAAATTAACTTACGCACGAGGGAGGACTCGAACCTCCGGCGGGAGGGGCCGCGCAATCCGTGACATGGTGCCTCTAACCGCGCGACCACTTCGCGCGGCCTTGTATAAGAAGCGTAAAAGAAGAGACCCAAAAATTAAAGACCAATATCCTTAACATCGGTTTGCTGCAGAATTTTTTAACATATTCTAAGTTCTAATATAATAAATCTTCTTGAAAGCAAGAATCTTATATCCACGAATCAGCACGGTTTTAGAAAGCATCGCTAGTGCGAAACATAGCTTGCCCTTTCCTCACTGCGAACTACGGATGAAACGTAACAGACATATTCCATATTTCCAAATTTCCTGAAACATTTCGACACGGTGTCCCATTACAGACTCTTAACGAAGGTACGAACATACAGGGTGTTACAAAAAGGTACGGCCAAACTTTCAGGAAACATTCATCACACACAAATAAAGAAAAGATGTTATGTGGACATGTGTCCGGAAACGCTTAATTTCCATGTTAGAGCTCATTTTAGTTTCGTCAGTATGTACTGTACTTCCTCGATTCACCGCCAGTTGGCCCAATTGAAGGAAGGTAATGTTGATTTCGGTGCTTGTGTTGACATGCGACTCATTGCTCTACAGTGCTAGCATCAAGCACACCAGTACGTAGCATCAACAGGTTAGTGTTCATCACGAACGTGGTTTTGCAGTCAGTACAATGTTTACAAATGCGGAGTTGGCAGATGCCCATTTGATGTATGGATTAGCACGGGGCAATAGCCGTGACGCGGTACGTTTGTATCGAGACAGATTTCCAGAACGAAGGTGTCCCGACAGGAAGACTTCGAAGCAATTGATCGGCGTCTTAGGGAGCACGGAACATTCCAGCCTATGACTCGCGACTGGGGAAGACCTAGAACGACGAGGACACCTGCAATGGACGAGGCAATTCTTCGTGCAGTTGACGATAACCCTAATGTCAGCGTCAGAGAAGTTGCTGCTGTACAAGGTAACGTTGACCACGTCACTGCATGGAGAGTGCTACGGGAGAACCAGTTGTTTCCGTACCATGTACAGCGTGTGCAGGCACTATCAGCAGCTGATTGGCCTCCACGGGTACACTTCTGCGAATGGTTCATCCAACAATGTGTCAATCCTCATTTCAGTGCAGATGTTCTCTTTACGAATGAGGCTTCATTCCAACGTGATCAAATTGTAAATTTTCACAATCAACATGTGTGGGCTGACGAGAATCCGCACGCAATTGTGCAATCACGTCATCAAGACAGATTTTCTGTGAACGTTTGGGCAGGCATTGTTGGTGATGTCTTGATTGGGCTCCATGTTCTTCCACCTACGCTCAATGGAGCACGTTATCATGATTTCATACGGGATACTCTACCTGTGCTGCTAGAACATGTGCCTTTACAAGTACGACACAACATGTGGTTCATGCACGATGGAGCTCCTGCACATTTCAGTTGAAGTGTTCGTACGCTTCTCAACAACAGATTCGGTGACCGATGGATTGGTAGAGGCAGACCAATTCCATGGCCCCCACGCTCTCCTGACCTCAACCCTCTTGACTCTCATTTATGGGGGCATTTGAAAGCTCTTGTCTACGCAACCCCGGTACCAAATGTAGAGACTCTTCGTGCTCGTATTGTGGACGGCTGTGATACAACACACCATTCTCCAGGGCTGCATCAGCGTATCCGGGATTCCATGCGACGGAGGGTGGATGCATGTATCCTCGCTAACGGAGGACATTTTGAACATTTCCTGTAACAAAGTGTTTGAAGTCACGCTGGTACGTTCTGTTGCTGTGTGTTTCCATTCAATGATTAATGTGCTTTGAAGAGAAGTAATAACATGAGCTCTAACATGGAAAGTAAGCGTTTCCGGACACATGTCCACATAACATATTTTCTTTCTTTGTGTGTGAGGAATGTTTCCTGAAAGTTTGGCCGTACCTTTTTGTAACACCCTGTATAGAATAGGTTTCCAGATATTCTAGTGACTCGAAGACTTCTTAAGCAATTGAACCCAGTACGTTGTCTTCGACGGTGGGTGTTCGTCAGAAACAAGGGTGCCGTCAGGAGCGTTCCAGGAAAGTGTGATAGGACCGATATTATTTTCTATATATATATATAGCAGACAGGATGAGCAGCAATCTGCGGTTGTTTGTTGACGATCCTGTGGTGTACGGGAAGGTGTCGAATTTGAGTGACTGTAGGAAGGTACGTGATGACTTAGATAGAATTCCTATTTTGTGTGATATGGCAGCTAGCTCTAAATATGGAAAAAATGTAGGTTAATGCGGATGAATAGATAAAAACAAACCCATAATTTTAGAATACGGCATTATTCGTGTCCTGCTTGACACAGTCACGCCCTTTAAATATCTGGGCGTTAAGTTTCAAAGCGATATGAAGAAGAAAAAGTATGTATTGTGGTAAGGAAGGCGAACAGGCGACTTTGGTTTATTGGGAGAATTTTGGGAAAGTGTAGTTCATCCGTAAAGGAGACCACATATAGGACCCTACTGTGACCTACTCTTGAATACTGCTTGAGTGTTTGGGAACCGTGTCAGATCGGTTTAAAGGAAGATATCGAAGCCAGATTTGTTACCGGGAGGTTCCAACAGCACGCAAATGTTGACGGCTATTCCTGGAGGGATTGCGACGTCTTTTCGAGGAATAGTGTTGAGAAAATTTAGAGAACCAGCTTTTGAATGTGACTGGAGAATGATTCTGCTGCCGCCAACATACATTCCGCGTAAGGACCACGAAGATAAGAAAAACTGGGGCTCATACGGAAGGTTGCAGACAGTTGTTTTTCCTTCCTTTCCTCTGCGAGTGCAACAACAAAGGAACTTGTAGTGGTATTGTGTGCCGTCAGCCAAGCACTGTACGGTGGCTTGCGGAGTATGTATGTAGATGCAGACGCAGATGGAGGTCCATCCAATCTCGTACAGCTTCTCCACGATTTCCTAAAACACTGCATGAAGTTACCGGGATGTTTCCTTCCAGAGTGCAGAGGCTATTTTCCACCTTATTCTTGTTCAGCTAAGCTTCTACTATGTGTCTGTCTCGAAGTGCCGAGTGACTTTACTCTGATTTTCGTGTTTGAAATTCGATTCTCTAATGCAACAAACAACATAAGCCTATCATCTTCGTGCATGAGTATTATCTGGGGAAATATTATACGAAACCTTGTAATATTACCTGATGAATAATAAATCAGTGGCGAGATTGCTGTTAATGCGCAGCTGTCAATCAATAACATCATCATCTCTGCGCCTCCGATATTGTCACATGTGTGGTGTCTTAATCGCTCCTAGTCACTGTTGTTGCGTAACTGGTGGGCTCCGTATCTCCGGTGGTGAAGATCATCTGATCGGTTAAATTACAACTGATTAAGATACAAAAACGAGCCTGTATACTTGGAAGCTGTTTCAGATAAAAACAAGGCCCGAGGGATGTCTCCCGGCCGCCGGTCCTCCCCTGCCATTTGGGTCATGCGGATGCGGTATGGAGCGGCATGTGGTCAACACACCGCACTCCTGGACGTTCTGCCGATTTCCCAAATCCTGGATCCGCTACTTGTCGCTCAAGCAGCTCCTCAGTTGGGATCACGAGGCTGAGTGCACGCTGTACTAGTCCTTCCACGAAAGAAACATACTTGGCGGAGCCACGAATCGAACGCAGACCCTTCGGATAGCAGCCATTTACGCTGACCACTCAGCTACTCTTTTTTCGGAATAAGTTTCATTTATTAACACAAATATCCCCAGATAAATCTACAAAGCTGTTTACTCAAGCTCTGGTTTCTTAAGTAAAATAATGAACACCAGAAAACTCGTGGGAAACTTTCGCTCTTTTATAGTTTTAAATAGCGAGAGTATCTGGAATACGTGTAGTCGTTGGGATAATGGCCGTTGTGGGAATGTAGAGAACACATCTTGTACAATGAACCGACCTACGTGACATAATAATCATGAATTTATGATACATCTTTATATATACATTTCCATGTACATAATTTTGAATAAAATTCATTACTTAGCATTAGAACACCTCAGTGTAAACTCTATTTGACGTAAGAATGGAGTCTTCGTGTACTTTTTGTTGTTCATTTTATTTAAGGTATACAAAGGTGTTAGTTGATTCACTTACCCTTGAAAAAGCTAAGTAAAGACGGGATTTGGTAAATACAACCCTGATCTTCGAAGTGTTTGTTCCTGCGACTTATTCACAGTGATTGCAAATGCGATTTGAATAGGCAACCATCTTCTTGTCAACTGAACAGGCATGCTTGGATCAGATGGTGTTCAGTTTATCCGTGGTACTGCAACAGTTTTCCCGGTGTCAATCAGCTGAGCATTAATTCTAAATTCATTGAGTTTTGTTACAACTATGAGTGCTTAAGCTCTGTTTAGTGTTCAGGTTTCTTGTCAACAATACAATAGTTTTCTTTTTCTTTAGTATAAGTTTGTGTGGCGGTAATCTTGAAGAATCTAATGAACGTAGGACTTCTACAGTACGTTTGTCGTTTCGAAAGTGTAAAGTATATTTGTTTAGAAAAGCCAACTTGTACGATTGTACAATGGGCAGAATGGACTACCGCAGTGGTCACGGTAATCATATATGATAATGTTGTACACAAATAACCCAGTTAACAAGTACTTTAAAACCAATAAAATGGTTTTTGTAATTACATAATATGGAAAGAAAGTCTCTTATTCGTGATCAATAACGAAGCTGGGCATCCATGATGCCCTTCTGCCTGTGATACTTAAAAGCCTCTTTTATATTAAAATTTTCCACAAATATTAAGTTTTAGCGCAAGATCGGTATGCAGTGTCAAAAACATCTTTGTAACGATTCACCGTTGTACGTTTAGTACGTATTGAGAAAAATGGATGTTGACTTTAGAAATAATGTAAACAGTGATTTTTTCCGCCCTTGTACAAGCTCTAGGGACTGATCGATGAGAGGATACGGAACAAATAAGTTATAATGAACATATGTCCGAAAATGCATGGTTTCCACTCTAGAGACCATTTATTCAATAATACTTTGCCAAAATGGCTCTGAGCACTATAGGACTTAACATCTGAGGTCATCAGTCCCCTAGAACTTAGAACTACTTAAACCTAACTAACCTAAGGACATCACACACATCCATGCCCGAAGCAGGATTCGAACCTGCGACCGTAGCGGTCGCGCGGTTCCAAACTGAAGCGCCTAGAGCCGCTCGGCCACACCGGCCGGCTAATACTTTGTCACAGAGACTGCGGTCTGTTACGCGCTGTACCATGCAGCTACAGTTAGAGTACCCAAGACTACTTCCTAGAGGGTGTTACTGTCCCTCACATGTCACGTTCTAGTGCACTCTCCTGCCACAGTAATTGGTAATGTCCTGTCCGATTCACTTCTCTTGCTGACTCACCTCGTAGGGGATGTGATACAGCGTTGTACACAATGGTTCCGCATTCGAATCGAGAACTCACCGGCACAGTGTTAACTTACGGAGAGGCAAAAGGCAACGGGCGGCGGGTAGCAAGGATGTATCAGGAGACCTAGCCCCGCAGATAACAATCAGAGCATTCAATGTTTGCAACTGTGTTTCGCCGTCTCTCTGAGACAGGGTCTTTTCACGATGCAGGAAATCATGAAGGACGTACCCGATTTGTTCGGACACCAGACTTGGAGGAAAATGTGATTAACACTGTGGAAGGCGGCTGTCACGTCAGTACCAGGCAGTTGACCCACCAGTACAGGGTAATCCAGACGACCGTGTGGAACGTTCTCCATTGCAAATGTTACTACCCTTATCACATACAGCGTATGCAGGGCTTACTAGCGACGGACTTTCCACATCGGGAGCAGTTTTGTCAATGGTTTCTTCACCAGGCAGCCACGATTCCGGGAGTTGTGTCATCCATCCTATTCACAGATGCCATTTTTACGCTGAGTTATATCTCCAACTTTCACAACAATCATCTGAGGGATGTATGCAGAACTCCCATGTTATAATGAAAGCGAATCATCAGCATCGGCACCATCGGAATGTGTGGGCCGGAGTAATTGGCGAGCGTATTTTGGGACCAATCTTCCTTTCACGTCGCCTAAAAGGCCGGATTAGCTGTCGGCGTTTCTTGCGTGTGACTTTGCCTCCCCTGCTGCAAGAAGTGACACTGATGATTGGAAGGGTTATGAGGCTACTTCATGATAGTACTTCAGCCCACTTCACCGTTAACGTCCGGACGCGTCTCAATCGTGTCTTCCCTGGTCGATGGATCGGAGGAAGGGGTCCAGCTGCATGGCCTACTCGTTCATCAGATCTCAACCCGTGCGATTTCTCGTTATGGAGCCATCTCAAAAGTATTGCGTATGCAGAGCCCATCCCGAATGTGGAGACACTGGAGCAGGATATTCATGCTGCCTTTGACATTGTTCGGATGGAGCCTGGCCGATATGGACGTGAGAGACAGAACGCACGAATTGTTACCCGCCGCGAGCAGAACAACAACAAAGATAAACATGTAATAATTACACAGTAAAGAATTAACAAATAAGCTAATACAAAGGTTTACATTTACTGAACTGATCTTGTCTTTTACATTACACGCTGTGCTGAAAATGACCTCCTTGTGCTTCAGTGCACTTTTTCTCAAGCCCTAACATGTTAACACACACTTTGCGCGACTCTTGGGCTGTGTAAAAATTGGGACTTTGTACGGGTACTGATGACCTCGCGGTTGAGAGCCCTACAAAACAAACATCATCATCATCATCATCATCATTTGCGTAATTCTGTTGCATCAGTTCCCAAAATTTCATTACGAATACCATATGGAGTCCAGTTTTTAATGATTTATTCCCTGTTTAAGAACGCCGTCTAGTGGAAATAGTGCTATCGTGTAGCCACCTGTCATTCATACGAATTTGGTCTTGGTTCAAAATGGTTCAAATGGCTCTGAGCACTATGGGACTCAACTGCTGTGGTCATAAGTCCCCTAGAACTTAGAACTACTTAAACCTAACTAACCTAAGGACATCACACACATCCATGCCCGAGGCAGGATTCGAACCTGCGACCGTAGCGGTCGTGCGGTTCCAGACTGGAGCGCCTTTAACCGCTCGCCCACTCCGGCCGGCAATTTGGTCTTGAACACTTTGTGTGTGATGCTTATTACTCGAGATATTTCGATGTTTCTACTTAAATGACTTACCCCTTATACTGTAGGATGTGTACAAACAACCAAACGACAGTCTGAGAGCATTTATGATGCGTGTAGGAAGATTTCTCAGTAAACGTAGTCGCTGAAGTCTGCATCTCCATTCGAGAGAAATAGGGTGCTTGCCGGCATCAAGCTTCTTCCTCTCCCCCCCTATCTCTCTCCCTTCGCCTCTCTCTCTCTCTCTCTCTCTCTCTCTCTCTCTCTCTCTCTCTCTCACTCCCTCTCTGTCCTGCCATCATAAACCGAGTGAAAATCCTCATTGATTAAAAATTTCGAAAAAAAGGAGAGGGAGGAAGCTGGGGTTCTAATCTACATCTAAATCCTGCAAACCAATTTTCGATGTGTGGCGGAGAGTACTTCTGGGTCCACTGTCTTTCTCCCCCTATCTCGTTCATTTGCGAATTGTGCGTAAGAAGAATGACCGTTGGTAAACCTCACTACCAGCCTTGATTGCTCTGATTTTGTTGGCGAGACATATGAGGGAGGGATTAATATACTGCGTGGTTCTTGAATGAGATTTTCACTCTGCAGCGGAGTGTGCGCTGATATGAAACTTCCTGGCAGATTAAAACTGTGTGCCCGACCGAGACTCGAACTCGGGACCTTTGCCTTTCGCGGGCAAGTGCTCTACCAACTGAGCTACCGAAGCACGACTCACGCCCGGTACTCACAGCTTTACTTCCGCCAGTACCTCTTCTCCTACCTTCCAAACTTTACAGAAGCTCTCCTGCGAACCTTGCAGAACTAGCACTCCTGAAAGAAAGGATATTGCGGAGACATGGTTAGCCACAGCCTGGGGGATGTTTCCAGAATGAGATTTTCACTCTGCAGCGGAGTGTGCGCTGATATGAAACTTCCTGGCAGATTAAAACTGTGTGCCCGACCGAGACTCGAACTCGGGAACTTTGCCTTTCGGAAGTAAAGCTGTGAGTACCGGGCGTGAGTCGTGCTTCGGTAGTTCAGTTGGTAGAGCACTTGCCCGCGAAAGGCAAAGGTCCCGAGTTCGAGTCTCGGTCGGGCACACAGTTTTAATCTGCCAGGAAGTTGCGTGGTTCTTGTTGCACTACACGCTCTTGGTATTTCAATAGTGAAGCTCTCCGTGATGCACAACGCCTCTCCCGTAGCCAGTGGAGTTTGTTGAGCAATTCCGTAATGCTCTCTAAACGGCCCCGCTACGAAAATCGCCAGTCTTGTTGGATATTCTCTGTCTCTTCTATTAACTGAACTTCGTAAGAGGGTGCAGACTGATGGCAGAAACTCGAGAATCAATCGAACAAATAGACTGACGGTAAAAAAAATCGCAACACCGAGAAGGAGTTGTGCGACATAAACGAAAGCTGGTAGGCATGTTTCTGCGTCTGAAAAATGATGTCTAGTCTAATTACCCGCCAGTCGCATAAGAGTGTCGCGAGTAGCACCACTTTGAGGAACAAATAAGGTTAGCTTTAAATATGCGCTATAACAGTCGTGAGGGTTAGTTACCTTTGAAATGGACGTAATTAGTCACGAATACTTTTAAGGCGACAAACATGCCGTTATCAACACCTCACTAAATTTGAACGAGATCGTGTAACAGGACTATGAGAAGCTGGATCTACCTTCTGCGATACTACAGAAAGACCGGACAGGAATGTAGTCAGTGTACATAACTGCTTTCATGTGGCGTCACGAAAATGTACAGTCGCAAGAAGACCGGACTCCGAAATGGGACGTGGCACTATGGAGAGGGAAGACGATCGTGTTCGCCGTATGGCTCTGGCGCGTCGTACTGCATCTGCAGCAGCAATCTGAGCAGCAGTTGGCACCCCGTCCCATGATGAACTGCTATAAATCGGTTACTTCAAGGACAGCTCCGAGCAAGATGCCCTGTAGCGTGCATTCCACTGACCCCAAAGCGCCGCCATTTGCGACTTAAGTAGTGTCCAGCGAGAGCTCATTGGAGAGCATGGTGGAAGTCTACTGTGTTTTCTGTCGGAAGCTGGTTCTGCCTCGGTGCCAGTGATGGCCGTTTGTTGGTTAGAAGCGGGCCAGTTGAGAGACTACAAGCAACGTGTCTGCGTGCTAGACACATTGGATCTACACCTGGAGTTATGTCTGGGGTGTGATTTCGTATGACACCAGGAGTACTGTCGTGATTATCCCATGCATCCTGACTGCAAATCTGTATGTCAGTGTGGTTATTCGACCTGCTGTGCTGCCATTCATTACAGCATTCCAAGGAGCGTTTTCCAAGTGGATAACGCTCGCCCACATGCTCTACAGAGCCCGCTCAATCACCATTTTTGTGCCCAGCACATATGGGACATCATCGGACAACTCTGGTGTCAGCCAGAAACAGCGTTAACCGTCCCAGCACGGACAGACCAAGTGGAACAGACATGGAAATCCATCGCGCAAACTGGCATCCGGCACGTGTGCAAACAATCCATGCACGTTTGCATGCTTGCATTTAACTTTCTGATGGTTACACAGGTTATTAACGTATCAACATCGCGCTTTTGCAATGGCTTATCTCGCGCTTACATTAACCCGTGATCTTGCAATGTTAATCACTTAACCCTTTAACTACTCTGAACGTGTTTTCGCGCGCCACCAGTCCTTCTACCTGGTACTTTGAACGTGTCTACACTTAGACACGTTCAGAGTACCAGGTGGAAGGACTGGTGGCACGCGAAAACACGTTCAGAGCACACAGGGACAGGTACAAATATGCGCGCGTTAACACGTCCAGAGCAGTTAAAGGGTTAAATATATTACCTAGACAAATGTATTCCCGAATTTTTATTAGTCTACATTAATTATCTTATGGTGCTGCGTTTTTATTCTGTCAGTGTATTTTGTAAGCCACTTCTTTCGAGGACGAATTATATTTACTTAACGTTCTGCCAACGAATCTCAGATACCCGCTTTTCCCCACTTTGCTTTAAGTGATGATTCCGCTTCAGGCGGCTCTGGATGGTTGCTCCTAGGTATTGCTTTCTTCACCAAAGGAAAGAAATAGTCATTGGGTGCATGTCTGGAGAATACGGGCGTTGAGGCAAAATTGATAACCAAAAGAAGCACTTGTACGCCTGTGCTCTACGTATTTTGAATCTGGGCGTTGTCCTGAAGAATAAAAACCTCCTTCGACAGCTTCCAGCAACGCTACATCTTGACAGCCTCCCGCAAACATGTCGGGAGCAAATTGCTCAAATTTTCTACTGTGACGATTTGACCCTTACGAGCACAATCTGTTTGATCCATACCACGGCAGCGACAAATAAAAAATTGGCCTGGAGCGCTCTGAGACCTCCATACAAACTTAATTATGTATACAGACGGTTCATCCACACCGGTAATCGAGAATCTCGACCATTTTTGCCTGTTATCGTCATTGATTCTGGCAAGGTATCCGTCCTGGGAAGTCCAGGACTTTCAACAGTGTTATAATTTTAAGTCTGAAGTCGGATAACAAATGAGAAAAGAAATATTGTCTTCGTGTGGCGTAATTAAAAACTAACTGTTTTCGGATTTTTTTCTTCACTTGCACTGCGAAACCTTGCTTGTTCCATATTTTATTATTCTTGGTCAACGGGAAGTACATTACAGGTTTTAATGAGTGAGTTCGGGATATCAAAATATGCGACATAAATGGCCGTATCAAATTTTTTTTTGCACCACCAAGAGATCATACACTTAGTATGTTATATAAATTTCAATGAGGTACCTCCAATTGTGCCCGAGAAAAAGGGTTCATAAAAGACAGTAAAACAGACAATCTGATAACAAATGTCAAAGATTTTTTTTCCTTGTGATGTAGCTACAAGTAAACAATTTCAAGAATTTTTTCTTTAGTTGTACAGTGAAACCTTGCTCCTTGCCAAATTCCATGATTCCAGCAGAACGGGAAGAACCCAACAGGATCTGATGACTCAGTTTGTGAGTATCGAAATATGTGACATAAGCAACAGCAGTCTTTCGATTGCACTGACTTCGAAGCTTGACTGTTATACATCGCCAAGAGACCACAGACCTCAGTACGTGACGTAAATTTAAATTTCAACTTAATAAGTCTACCCATTCCTGAGAAAAAGTTGACTCAACGGACAGTAGGACAAACAGAGTCTGATAACAAATAACAAACTATTTTTCGTGTGGCACAATAACAAATTAACAATTTTCGGATTTTTCCTTTATTCGTACTGTGAAACCTTGCTTCTCCCCAGATTTCATGATTCCAAGTCAATGGGAAGTACCCATTGGGTTTTGATGAGTGAGTTTGCGAATATCAAAATATGTTGCATAACTGCTCTTCTCTTTGGACTGCGCAGACTTAGAAACTTAAGCGTTTTACACAGTCAACGGACCGTAGGCTATAGTATATGGCATAAATCTGAGCTTGATACGTCCACTCGCTCCTGAGAGAAAAGGTTTTTAGCAGTCGGGCAGACAGACAGACAAAAGAACAACAAAGTGATCTTATAACGGTTCCATTTTTACGGACTAGGGTAAAAAAGAAAAAAAACTTGTCATCATCTTTCCCGACGATGGTTCGCTCTTCGTCCTTTTTCGAAGATGGTAGATCCAAATGTTTTCGCTGCTTGCTCTCTTGCTCTGCTCCTTTGCCTCCGAGTCAAAGTCATACACCCAGCGCTCGACCACGGTGATTGGTAGCCGAGTAAAGCCTATGGACTGACCCGACACAGTTGCAATATTTTCACTACTGCCTCGGTTACGTGAGGTGATCGAATGTGTGTGAGTAGTCGTAAACGTAAGCGGGCGGGGACCTTGGTCATGTGCAGAATGACGTTCAAGACGTTGAAAGCGTTTCCAAGACTGGGTTCCACTTTTTCCTGTAGCACCCAATTGAGGTACGTGATCCTCGGGCACTTCTCTTGCAACTGTCCGTTCTGCACAAGGAGATGGTCTGCCACTTGTCTGACAGCACTGGAAGCGGCGACGCCACCTAACCAGACACTCGAGCAATATCAACCCGATACTCCAACTCGTTCCACACTCTCTGTAGCATATCAGGCGTAACAGTTTGGATAGCTGCTGTTATTTCTCGTTTCAAATCATCAATGGTGGCTGGGAGAGGTGGCCGAAACACCATATCCTTAACATACCCCCATAAGAAAAAATCGCAGGGGTAAGATCAGGGCTTCTTGGAGGCCAGTGATGAAGTGCTCTGTCACGGGCTGCCTGGCGGCCGATCCATCGCCTCGGGTAGTTGACGTTCAGGTAGTTACGGACAGATAAGTGCCAATGTGGTGGCGCTCCATACAGTTGATTGTGGAATTTGCAGCTCTCTGCTAGCTCTGCGAGTCGATTTTCCTGGGCTGCGAACAAATGCTTGCTGGATGCGTGCTACATTTTCATCACTCGTTCTCGGCCGTCCAGAACTTTTCCCTTTGCACAAACACCCATTTTCTGTAAACTGTTTATACCAACGTTTAATACACCACCTATCAGGAGGTTTAACACCATACTTCGTTCGAAATGCACGCTGAACAACTGTCGTCGATTCACTTCTGCCATACTCAGTAACACAAAAAGCTTTCTGTTGAGCGGTCGCCATCTTAGCATCAACTGACGCTGACGCCTAGTCAACAGCGCCTCAAGCGAACAAATGTACAACTAAATGAAACTTTATAGCTCCCTTAATTCGCCGACAGATAGTGCTTAGCTCTGCCTTTTGTCGTTGCAGAGTTTTAAATTCCTAAAGTTGTGGTATTCTCTTTGAATCACCCTGTATTGTGCTACTTGGAGCCATTCATGGACTTCATGTTCCCAAACAACGATGGAATTTTTATGAATGACAATGCGCCATCTCACCGAGGCATACTTGTTGTTTGAAGAACATTCTGGACAATTCGAGCGAATGATTTAGCCACCCAGATCGCCCGGTATGAATCCCACTGAACAATGCGACATAATCGAGAGGTCTGTCCGTACACAAAATCCTGCACCACGAACACTTTTAGACTCGCATTCGGGAGGATGATTGTTCAATCCCGCGTCCGGCCATCCTGATTTAGGTTTTCCGTGATTTCCCTAAATCACTCCAGGCAAATACCGGGATGGTTCCTTTGAAAGGGCACGGCCGACTTCCTTCACCGTCCTTCCCTAATCCGATGAGACCGATGACATTGCTGTCTGGTCTCCTTCCCCAAAACAACCCAACCAACAATTTTGCAGCTATGAACGGCTATAGAGGCAGAATGGCTCATTAATTCTGTAGGGGACTTCCAACGACTAGAGTCCTTGCCACGTCGAGTTACTGCACCACACCGGCCAAAATGAGTCCGACACGATATTAGAGGGGATCCCATGTCTTTTGTTACGTCAGTTTATATACCTCCCTTTGTTGTTTTCAAAACTATTACTTCCAAAATGTGTATCCTTCTCCCTCTGAGTCAACTGCATCCAATGATGATTCATTAATTTTTGTATTTACAACGCATTAAAATTTATTCATGGTTTTTTCACTCGTTACCACTGGGGTCATTATGATTCCAATTTAAATTGTTTGGTTGTTCTTGAATGTAACATTTAAGAAAATAGAATGATAACTCTTACACTGGTCAACTGTTATATGAAACACCTGCAACCGTGAAAACATTATTTCCCGTTCATTTTTGTTCCCATTGTTACGGTTTCTTGCCTCAGCTGTCGTTGCACCCTTCCTAGTACCACTGGCGTCAATATGATCCCGTAAGCACATTGCAAAATTGTATCGCCCTTGTTTTCAAAGCCATTATTTTAAAATATATTATTTCTCCCTCTAAGTCAATTGCATCCTAATGTTTTGTTCAGTTTTATATTTACAGCACATTAAAATTTATTCATAGATTTTTATACACTGACGGAAAAAATCACAACATCAAATGATAATTAATGCAAAGTAATGAAATTTCGGGAATACATTTATCTAGGCACCATATTTAAGTGATTAACATTCCAAGATCACAGGTTACTGTAATCCTGAGGTAGGCCATTGCAAATTTGTAATGCTGGCATATTAATAATAGGTGAAAGCGACAGAATGTTGAATGCAAGCATGCAGATTTGCATGTATTGTGTTGTACAGGTGGCAGATATCAGTTTGTGCGATGGCGTTCCGTTCCTATTGCACTTGGTCAGGGACGGTTAACGCTGTTTATGGACGACGCTGGAGTTGTCTTCCGATGATGTCCCACATTTGCTCGATTCGAAACAAATCTGGTGATCGATCATGCCAAGGCAGCATGTCGACTCTCTGTAGAGCGTGATGGGTTACAACAGCGGTATGCGGGCGAGCGTTACCCTCTTGGAAAACGCCACCTCGAATGCTGTTCATGAGTGGCAGCACAACAGGTCGAATCACCAGACAGACGTACAAATTTGCAGTCAGGGTGCGTGGGATAACCACGAGAGTGCTCCTGCTGTCATACGAAATCACACCAGAGACCATAACTCCAGATGTCGGTCCAGTGAGTCTAGCATGGAGACAGGTTAGTTGCAGGCCTTCAACTGGCCCCCTCGTAACCAGCAATCGGTCATCACTGGCAAAGTGGCAGAACCAGCTTTCATCAGAAAACACAACAGACCTCCACCCTGTCCTCCAGTGAGCTCTCGCTTGACGCTAGGGACGTCGCAAACGGCGGTGGTCTGGGGTCAGTGGAATGCACGCTAGAGGGCGTCTGGCTCGGAGCTGTCCTTGAAGTAACCCATTTGTAACAGTTCGTCGTGTGACCGGGTGACAACTGCTGATCAAATTCCTCGCAAAAGGAATATCCGGCTTCTCGTAGCCCTATGACATGATCTCTTTCAAACTCAGTGAGGATTTAATAATGGCATCTTTGTCGCCTTAAAAGCTTTCTCGACTAACTTCAACTCAACCACGTCCAGCCTGAAAGGTAGCTAACACTCACGACCGTTATAGCGGTATTTAAAGCTAACTTGATTTGCTTCCTCATAGCGGCGCTACTAGCTACACTCTTATGCGACTGAAGTGAAATTTGAATAGACATCATCTTTCAGATGTAAAACACGCCTACCACCTTTCGTTCCTGTCGCACAACTCCTTCTTGATACTGCGATATATATATATATATATATATATATATATATATATATATATATATATATATATATATATTATTTTTTTTTTTTTTTGCACAGGGTGCCACTGGGGCCAATATGATCCCCGTGTCAATTACGTTTTGCTTTTGCTTCTTCAGTGTAATATTTATGATAACAGAATGATGTTAGTTCATTAAAATACTGCCAGTACATCCCATGTAAATTACTTATGCCGTGTTACTCAGTGCCGGCCGGAGTGGCCGAGCGGTTCTAGGCGCTACAGTCTGGAACCGCGCGACCGCTACGGTCGCAGGTTCGAATCCTGCCTCAGGCATAGATGTGTGATGTCCTCAGGTTAGTTAGGTTTAAGTAGTTCTAAGTTCTAGGGGACTGATTACCTCAGAAGTTAAGTCCCATAGTGCTCAGAGCCATTTGAACCATTTTTTTGTTACTCAGTGAAAAAAAGGCCATAGGAGAGTTAATTTAGGGGTTAGGGAGCCTTTTCTGAAGGTATTTGTCTGAAGTGTATTCTTGTGCCGATGTGTAAAGTGAATGATCAGCAGTAAAGACAAGAAAAGGATAAAAACATTTGGAATATGTTGCCACAGAAGATTGCTTATGATTATATGGGAATATCGCGTGACTGCGAGGTACTAAACAGAACTGAGGAGAAAACAAATTTGTAGCGTAACTAGACTAAAAGAAGGGACCGGCTTATAATACACATTCTGAGATACCATAGAATTGAGGACAAAACAAAATTGTGACATACCTTGAGTAAAAGAAGGAATTAGTTGATAAGAACACATTCTGAGACATCGAGGAACCACGAATTGAGCATTGGAGGGAGTTCTGGAAGGTAAAAATTATAGAGCGAGACCAAGAGATGAATACAGTAAGAAGATTCAAATGATTGTAGTGTTCAATACTTACTGGCAGATGAAGAGGCTTGCACAAGACAGAATAGCGTGGAGACCTGCTTCAAACCAGTCTTCGCACTGAAGACCACAACAGCCACAACAAGCAACCCCCACTAACTGTGCTGTTTTGTTTTGGCTCCTCTAGCGGCGTACTACATTGCTGTGGTGCGGCGATTTCAATGTGTGCAGGACTGTACACATTTTCCTGCAAACTAATAAAAATATTAACTACGTTATTTTATTTTTTCGAAGTGATAAGTAAAGCTTTATGACTACTTCTCGTAAGTTGGCGAAGTCAGCTTTCATTCTTTCACTTTTTTCATATCATATTAAATACCATAACACACGCACAACATTACACTTCACTAGCACTTCATCAAAATGACAAGTGCATATCTGACGTTTCGGATACACAAGCCGCCGAAATGGCATTTGGTAAAAAGGCTTGCACCAGGTGGTGAATCATTAGAAAATCGATAAGATGTCAGACTTAAGACTTGAAGCTATAGGAAACTTTCGTATTAAATTGGAGAGAATTAAATGTAAGCTATGTTGTTTACTTGCAAACAAGTATCACTTCGTGTATGAGGACAGGAATGCCAATCTACCAGGCTAGCTGAAATGGAGTTTTTGATAAGATTGTCCGAACGGACGACAACAAATGCTAAAGGAATTTGTTATGTTATGTCTGAATTATTTTATCCATCCATACATACTATAAAAATGTATGTACGTGTGTGAGTGCGTGAGAGTGTGTGTGTTTGTGTGTGTGTGTGTGGGTGTGAGTGTGTGCCTGTGTGTGTGTGTGTGTGTGTGTGTGTGTGTGTGTGTGTGTGTATTCCACACCTCCTCCTAAAACACTTGACGTACAACCAAACCTGGTACACATATTCCTGACTGTCAGGCAACAATCGCTGAAGGGATATGAACCACTTAGCTATCATAGCTACCGAGCGAGGTGGCGCAGTGGTTAGCACACTGGACTCGCATTCGGGAGGACGACGGTTCAATCCCGCCTCCAGCCATCCTGATTTAGGTTTTCCGTGATTTCCCTAAATCGTTTCAGGCAAATGCCGGGATGGTTCCTTTGAAAGGGCACGGCCGATTTCCTTCCCCATCCTTCCCTAACCCGAGCTTGCGCTCCGTCTCTAATGACCTCGTTGTCGACGGGACGTTAAACAACACTAACCTAACCTAACCTATCATAGTTCAGGAGATATGAGGTCAATCAATGAGATGCGTGAAAAACTGCTGTATTGTGCATGACATTTAAATTTATTACTTCTTTGCTACCAACTCTGTCGGCAACATATTTTACAGACAGTATCCAGATATGCCGCTGAATATACCTATAAAATGATATCATTGTATGACACACACGTCAGGAGATATGACACCATAAAGACTGAGAGCTGTGAAGAACTGCTGCATAAAGCATGACATTTACATTTATTACTTGCTTGCTACTAACTCTATTCGCAACATGTTCCACAGACAGTATCCACATATGCCGCTGAATGTACTTACAAAAATGCATCATTGTACGACACATATACTCATGCTCATAAATTAAGGATAATGCTGATACATGGTGAAACAACGCTCTGGTGGGCGGTTTGCGGGTTGAAATCACCTCAGGGTATGACCATGCGGTGCATTTGACCTGCGGTTGTCGCACAGTGGCGCTGGCAGCAGTCCACATACGCAGAGGTGTGTTGGTGCATGTCAGAGTACGGTGAAGCGAGTAAGTGTGCAGACGTTTTCAGACGTGCTAATGTGTGTTGAAAATGGCTCAAAGAACATATTGGTGACGTTGTGAGGGGTAGAAAACTAGGGCGACTGGAGGCTGGTCAAACACAGCAGGTCGTAGCACGGGCCCTCCGTGTGCCACAAAGTGTGATCTCAAGATTATGGCAATGATTCCAGCACACAGGAAACGTGTCCAGGCGCTACAGTACGCGACGTCCACAGTGTACAACACCATAAGAAGACCGATATCTCACCATCAGTGCCCGCAGACGGCCACGGAGTACTGCAGGTAGCCTTGCTCGGGACCTTACCGCAGCCACTGGAACAGTTGTCTCCAGAGACACGGTCTAAAGACGACTGAACATACATGGTTTATTCGCCTGGAGACCTGCAAGGTGCCTTCCACTAACACCTGGTCACAGGAGAGCCCGTAAAGCCTGGTGTCAAGAACACAATACATTGTACAAATCTTTAACATAACTTAATGAAAGATATTGCCATACCTGTTTTCAGTATCTTATACACTATGTCCATATATCTGTTAGCTGCTTTACTCGCCTCGGCAGGTACAAATTTACAAATCTTTAACATAATGCAGCGCGTCAGCAACCGTATATGTATAGAAAATAAACAATTTCTTCGGCCTTCAGTTGCAAGGTAAATTTTACTCGTTTACCTAGGTTTCGATTCCAGTAATGGAATCTTCTTCAGAACCTATAAATTAAACCACATACGGACATATATTACTCAATTTTGACAGACATTATCTTATGATTATGCGTCTTTATTGTTTTAATTTTTAATCTGTGACATGGTCAGTGTTTGGCTCTCAAAATAATTTAATTTTTTGTAAGTATCACGATTTCTTTATTATTCAATCATTAGACTGATGGTGCATTTCAGTGAGTAATATATGTCCGTATGTGGTTTAATTTATAGGTTCTGAAGAAGATTCCGTTACTGGAATCGAAACCCAGGTAAACGACTAAAAATTACCTTGCAACTGAAGGCTGAAAAAATTGTTTATTTTCTACAGTACATTGTCATTGGAACAGTGGTCCCAGGCTATGTTCACGTACGAGTCCAGGTATAGTCTGAACAGTGATTCTCACCGGGTTTTCATCTGGCGTGAACCAGGAACCAGATACCAACCCCTTAATGTCCTTGAAAGGGACCTGTATGGCGGTCGTGGTTTGATGGTGTGGGGTGGGATTACGATTGGTGCACGTACACCCCTGCATGTCTTTGACAGAGGAACTGTTACAGGTCAGGTGTATCGGGACGTCATTTTTCACCAGTATGTCCGCCTTTTCAGGGGTGCAGTGGGTCCACCCTTCCACCTGATGGATGAGAACGCACAGCCCCATCGAGCTGCCATCGTGGCGGAGTACCTTGAAACAGAAGATATCAGGCGAATGGAGTGGCCTGCCTGTTCTCCAGACCTAAACCCCATCGAGCACGTCTGGGATGCTCTCGGTCGACGTATCGCTGCACGTCTTCAAACCCCTACGACTGTTCAGGAGCTCCAACAGGCACTGATGCAAGAATGGGAGGCTATACCCCAGCAGCTGCTCGACCACCTAATCCAGAGTATGCCAACCTGTTTTGGGGCCTGGGTACGTGATCATGTCCCATATTGATGTCGGGGTACGTGCGCAGGAAACAGTGGCGTTTTGTAGCACATGTGTTTCGGGACGGTTTTCTCAACTTATCACCAATACCGTGGACTTACAGATCTGTGTCGTGTGGGTTCACTATGTGCCTATGCTTTTAGCGCCAGTTTTGTTTAGTACCACGTTGTGTGGCACCAAATTCTGCAGTTATCCTTAATTTATGAGCATGAGTGTAGTTCACCCGACTCACAAACGCTGAGAAGCTTGAAAAAGTGGCGCATCATACATGAAATGTTAATACATTCTTTACTATTAAGAAACTCCTACAGTCGAGTCATCTTAAGGAAATCCTTGGCATCTGTCAGCGCTTTTGACAGCTTTCAAATGCGAAGCGCAAACGGCTTTTAGGCGAAGAGGCGTTTCCATAGAGACTTTGACAACAACGCGTTGCACCCTCGCGAAACAGCTATCCTTATACATTTGTACTTTACGCATATTTCTCTGTACGAATGTTTCATAGTTGCACAGGTGTTTTCCCGAATACATGGAAATGAATTTTTTTCGATATTACACTACAAATTAAGTTCATTTTTTGTTTCCGTTTCTAAGAGGAAATAGGCAAAATGAATACGTATGCAGTGCCGGTTTTGTCAGTTAGCATAACTATAAATTCTGTTGATCAATTTTATTTGGACTATAGATACACACTATGTAATCTGAACTGCTCTGAATAATTACTAATAGTGCACAACATGTCCTAAAACATAACTTACTAAGTTGATTATCAAATGTCGTAGTCGTTGAAAATTTTGCAACGTGATATTGATGCTACGTTCGATTATTCTTTTGTGTAATGATAAGCAAATCACACAAGGTGATGACTTTGCGCAAAGAAACTGTGAATAGGATATGTGCAATTTTCTCGCGAGTAGAAACAAATTTCATTCTACAAACTGGCAGTGAATAAAAGTAGTAATACACCACTCTTAGTGTGCTAGTTAGATGCTTCTTAGGTGGGATGTAATATCGATATCATCAGATAAACTACTCACCCTTTTCTTGTAACTGATAGACTGATAGACATTTCAATTTATTTTCCTATATCACTCGACTAGCTTATTGTTCGCATTTAAGAAACACATGTCTTCGAGTGAATTACTGTACACATCTTGTGAGTTGTATCGTTGCTCATTTTATAGTTTGGTTGAATGTATTGTGATTTTTTTTTCAAATGATATAATTTTGGTAATATATTTTGTAAACTATTTCATTTGATAAAATATGTTACGTTTAAGAATGGAAGTTCTGAGCAGCTTGTAAAAAAACAATTAAGCAGGTAAATCATATTTCAATTCAAAAGTACAAATATGACACAAGCCCGAATCGATACTGAATCAAACAAAACCGCAAACTTAAAGAATAGCGAAAGCAGTGTCCCACATGAAACCAGTTTTATATGCCAAATAGCAATGTACAACGTTCGACAAGTGAAAGGGATATGGCTTTATTAGATGGAGTGTTGTATGTTTTGTTATTTTATTGCTATTTACTGGTATGTGAGTATGTGTTAAGGTGTTTAGTTAGTTAGATGGTGGCTATGGGATTAGGGCGACATAGATTCGTCGATTCGTATCGCATACTGCCGTTAGATTGTAATGTAATACTGTATATGTTATTGTTTGTAATGTTGGTGTCATTCTTCCTGTACTCGCGTCAGATGAAATGACTGGGCAGATCTAACGATAACTCGAAACAAGGGTGATTAAAATCAGTCGATAACATGAAGGTCTACGGGCATAATGGATTCTCGCTTATCTTTCCTGCCATACGCACAGTGGAAACTAGATTTCTGCCTCTTTGGTACCGCGGAATGTCCTAAGAATCTGAGGAAGGACACACGAAGTCTGAAGGAGAAACGAAAGCTATCAGCGAAGCTAAAGTTCTATATCGCTGACGTCAGTGTGTCATACGATTTCTGTAGTGTTAACTGGCCCAGATGTGAAAATGCACAAGATATGAGAAAAGATGTGATTGGTGTGAGAGATCGCTTTGTTTAAATGCGACTGACACAGTACTGAACAGTCACTGAACAAAATACGTTCTGACAGTTTACCTGCGGATCTAACACGACCAAATTGAAGACTCCTTTCCTGGAAGAGCGCAGTTCGTCTAATGTGGTCGTCTGAAACGTACGTAACGTTGACTGTTTGTCAGGAGTCTCCAAACGTTTTAGCCTAAGTGCCATACTAGCTCATCCATTAAGTCCCATGGGCAAACACCTGGCTATAGTCTGCCTAAGTTTTCTTGAGGTCTGACACCCTAGTACAGCATGGAACTACGCAGTACTAGGACTGATGATAAAATTTCGATATTATTTTTTTTAAAATCGACATATATCGGCGACGTTTTTTCCAACGATATATCAATTTCAAAATAGCAATATCTACTGCCGATATTTTTATTTTATATTATATTTTTCACAATTTTTGGTAAATATTTGAAGTTGTAGTAGAGCATTATTTTACTTTCACTGTGTGAAGGAGTCTTACTGCTCTTTGACCTTTCAACACGTTCAGTTTTTCTCTTTTGACTTTGTGAAGAAAGTACATGTGGCACAAAAGAAGAAGTCAGTCCGATTGCACTGGTGCCTGGGGGTGGGGGCGGTCGGGGGGAGTGTGAATGGAATAACTAGATTTCCGATGTGAATAAATAGCACACCATTTGCGTTAAAAAACAATATTTAACGCAGCTATTTTGCTATTTCTTCACATCGGCATTGTTCAAAAACAGTTGCTGAAAATGATGAACAAATACCTAAATAACAATATTGGTCTTTGCAGTGGGCAGAGATGTGTGAGAGAAATGCTGACGTAATCGGCGCTCGACACTACCAACAGAAACTGCAACATTTAGTTTCAATTAGCTATTTTGACACTACAAGTGCTAGGTCACTGACGCTGGCAGAAATGAAAAGATAGGGAAGTAGACGTGAAGTGTTCCGGACAAATCCCATACGTGATGAATCCGAACGACGGACCCATCGGACACCTTTTATTGTGCCACTTACATGCAGTTAGCATTGTCAGCAAAGTGGTTATTGCCAGGCGTGAACCTGCGTTGTTTTCCTTTCAGTTCTTGCTCTAGGGGGTATAGGCAGGCTGCTAACTTGTTTATGTACAGAATATCTAATTCTACGTCAATAATTAAATGTGCAGCTCTAAAACCGGCAGTATATTTACAATGTGCAGCCGATATTTTTATAGGCAGGTACGTCGAATTTATTCCTTAGATCTATCGATCCCTATTTCTATATATGGAGATCGATAATGATAGTTTTTAAATATCGATGTATCGGATTCCCGATGTTTTTAAATCAACAGTCTCACTCGGTACAATTTAGAAGCTTTTGTGACGCTTACCACCGTTGCCACTCATTACGAGCTGGCACTGAGTGGCACAGCAACAGTCATTACGCTATGAACAGCTTATCCTTTGACCTTGAGCTGTGGCCTTAATGTCATGTCATATACATTGTGACAGACATATGCCACTCGTGTAGGTTGTTGCGCGGTTTAACGAAACCTTGTTACTTCCGTGCGTCATTAACACCCTCACATCAAGTGATTAGAAGGCAGTGCGAGCTGTATGTGGTATCAGCACTACGGGATATCTTCCCACCGCAACGTTCCTCGCCACGTGGCGCCAGTCGTAGTAACCTCTTCGTTCTCTGTGGTCACCACTAGCAAGGACCAGGAGAAGTTGGACAGACTACAGTTGGTCACGCCAGCATACTGTAGTGTTGAATTACGCGCTAATTTTCGTTTCATAACGAGATGGCGATTGAGATGTGTGTGAATTCCTAAGGGAACGAACTGCTGAGGTCATCGGACCCTAGACTTACACACTACTTAAACTAACTTACGCTAAGAACAACACACGCACCCAAGCCCGAGGGAGGACTCGAACTTCCGGCGGGAGTGGGCGCGCAATCCGTGACATTGCGCCTCAAACCGCGCGGCCACTCCACGCGACTGGTGATTGAGATATTTGTGGCGTAGAGAGCGGGGGTGGATTCCATTCCGCGATTTTTGTTTACGCTTATGGACAAGTTCCCAGGTCATTTCATAGCCGCGTTGATAGTCGATGCGCATGTTCCGCTTTGCATATTGTTACGACTACTTTCGACAATGTTAAAGGTATGGCAGTGACGTCTGCCAGTGAGTAGGGAATTTAAGTGCAGTTGTACAGCACCTAGTTGCGGGAAGCGGCAACATGTGCGATCTGAAAAGGAAAATATGGTGGAGCTAGTGTGTTTTACTCTACGGTGTCTTACACCCAAACCTCCAGATGTCAGACACTCAGATCGGTCCCAAACGCTCCACATCGATAGAGCATCAACGAAAACTCCCATTTACTTCGTACTACGTGCTGTTCTCCTGCAGAACAAGCGTAAACGTTAATTAAGAGTAACACCAGAACTACAGAGCGTATCAAAAGCATAACTGTGAGTAACGTATACGTGTATGGCTTGCGTGGCGAAGTTGGCTAAACGTTAGATCGTCGCATCAAGGGTCCTGGCTTCATACACCAAGGACAACATATTTTTTACTGTATTATGCATGAATGTGTAATATAGGACATGTGTATGGCATCTTAAAAGGGTGGTTTGGAGTTTACACCAACGCTTTCTTGGCAGTCTCCTTTCGCTTCGTTTTTTTGAAACTAGTAAACCTATGGAGTGATGAGACCTGGTACCAAGGAGGCAGGATTGGGTTGCGATTGTGGACGGGGCTGTAATCAGTTACTATTGGTTAGTTTATTTTTTCAATCACGTACACTTTATTTGGAAACAACAACAAATTAAAGGTGACAATAAATTAATAAGTAGTCCACGGCTGAAGGCCTCAATGACAACAAATTCAAACTATTTCTCGGATGAATGCCCCAATAGGGATAATTTAACACTGTTTCACGGCTGAAGGCCTGACTAGCAATCTTAAGAACCAGTTAAACTACTTCAACCAGCAATTACAGTTATTAAAACATTTTTAAAAGAACAATCATCAAAATCTCACTGCTGGAATACAACTGGCAAATAAAATTTTAAGACATGTAATACCCACGGCTGGATAACCCTAGGGCGGCGAAGGGGTGAAGTGGATTGCGGTAGTCGTCGTGGGGTTGTGGACCACTGCGGCTGCAGCGGGTACAGAGCATCTCCGTCGTTTCTAGGTCCCTGGTTAACATACAGTACAATACAACACAATACAGTACCCACAGCTGAAGGCCTCAATGACAACAAATTCAAACTATTTCTCGGCTGAAGGCCCCAATAGTAATAAATTAAAAACTGTTTCACGGCTGAAGGCATGAATAGCAATCTTATAAGAACCGGTTAACTTCTTCAACTTACAATTACAGTTATTAAAATATTTTTAATTTTAAAAAACAATCATCAAATCTGACCAAACCAAGCGGGGGGGGGGGGGGGGGGCAGACGTTGCTCCAAGGATCGACCTCAGAAAGTCCCTCAAAACTTCGCAAGTAATGAGACAGGCAACAAAGAGTTGGATTCACTTCACGAGATGGTAACTCAGACTAGTGGCAGTTCAAACGCATGACCAATAATCATTTGTCGAATCTACCTAATGTGTGATGACCACTGCAATAAATTTAATAACACACCCAAGCTGGAGCTGGTGGTCAGCACTACGTCTTCAGACTCCAGTATTTAGAGCATCCGGAAGCAAAAAGGAACCACTACTGCCAGAGTAGGAAAAAAAAATCGGCCCACAAACCAAGGAAGCTGTCGAACAACACGTCTTACCGGACAGCAGCGGCAAGGCGAGGAAAAGTACACTGGCGTAATATACACAAAGCTCCAGGGCCGGTAACTGCGGCGCTAGCGGCCGCTAGGCAATAAAAATACCACTGGTTGAACTTCACAAATAATAACATATAGAATCCAACAATTAATGATAAGAATTGGAGGAAGGCCAATTAGGTTCGCCTTCCCCAAACGCTTCACTCGCTCTTCGTCTCTGCGACACTGCGAGTGGCAACACACAAGCAAATGGCGAGGTCTCACTATGGTGGAGGTTTCACTACTTGAATTAAGGCCCACTCAACTTAACTTTCCAGTCACAGAAAACCATCATAATGACCGGGAGAGCGGTGTGCTGACCACACGCCCCTCCTATCCGCATCCTCATCTGAGGATGACACGGCGGTCGGATGGTCCCGAGGGGCCATTTGTGACCTGAAGACGGACTGCAACTTAAACTTCCTGCGTCAGGTTGACAACGAGGTTGTACCTCTCGCAACAGCTCTTCCATCCGGCAGTGCGTGCGCGTCGCCAGTGGTCCCGTCATGTTCGTGCACTGTGCGACCTGGCTGCTCGTCTGTCCCCAACCGAACTCTCGACTCACACGACATGGAAAAACCACAACGTCGCCCCAAAGATAGTACCACCGTTACTACATATAACCGCCGCTGCTGCGCCAATGAACAGAAGAAGAAGACGACAACTGTAACTATACCAACTAAACGATGCCAACCTAGCAACGGCACCAATGCGAGCCGCAGCACGGCTCAAGTGCATGTGTAGTTTCGCAGGATATACAATCACAACAGAAGAATAAAGAAACAATTGCATAACACGTGCTGACATAATAATGATGATGATAATGTTTGTTGTTGTTGTGGTCTTCAGTCCTGAGACCGGTTTGATGCAGCTCTCCATGCTACCCTATCCTGTGCAAGTTTCTTCATCTCCTTTCTTCATCTCCCAGTACCTACTGCAACCTACATCCTTCTGAATCTGCTTAGTGTATTCATCTCTTGGTCTCCGTCTACGTTTTTTACCCTCCGTGCTGCCCTCCAATGCTAAATTTGTGATCCCCTGGTGCCTCAGAACATGTCCTACCAACCGGTCCCTCCTTCTTGTCAAGTTGTGCCACAAACTCTTCTTCTCCCCAATTCTATTCAATACCTCCTCATTAGTTATGTGATCTACCCATCTAATCTTCTGCATTCTTCTGTAGCACCACATTTCGAAAGCTTCTATTCTCTTCCTGTCCAAACTATTTATCGTCCATGTTTCACTTCCATACATGGCTACACTCCATACAAATACTTTCAGAAATGACTTCCTGACACTTAAATCTATACTCGATGTTAACAAATTTCTCTTCTTCAGAAACACTTTCCTTGCCATTGCCAGTCTACATTTTATATCTTCTCTACTTTGACCATCATCAGTTATTTTGCTCCCCAAATAGCAAAACTCCTTTACTACTTTAAGTGTCTCATTTCTTAATCTAATTCCCTCAGCATCACCCGACTTAATTCGACTACATTCCATTATCCTCGTTTTGCTTTTGTTGATGTTCATCTTATACCCTCCTTTCAAGACACTGTCCATTCCGTTCAACTGCTCTTCCAAGTCCTTTGCTGTCTCTGACAGAATTACAATGTCATCGGCGAACCTCAAAGTTTTTTTTTTCTTCTCCATGGATTTTAATACCTACTCCAAATTTTTCTTTTGTTTCCTTTACTGCTTGCTCAATATACAGATTGAATAACATTGGGGAGAGGCTACAACCCTGTCTCGCCCCCTTCCCAACCACTGCTTCCCTTTCATGCCCCTCGACTCTTATAACTGCCATCTGGTTTCTGTACAAATTGTAAATAGCCTTTCGCTCCCTGTATTTTACCCTTGCCACCTTTAGAATTTGAAAGAAAGTATTCCAGTCAACATTGTCAAAAGCTTTCTCTAAGTCTACAAATGCTAGAAACGTAGATTTGCCTTTCCTTAATCTTTCTTCTAAGATAAGTCGTAAGGTCAGTTTTGCCTCACGTGTTCCAACATTTCTACGGAACCCAAACTGATCTTCCCCGAGGTTGGCTTCTACCAGTTTTTCCATTCGTCTGTAAAGAATTCGTGTTAGTATTTTGCAGCTGTGACTTATTAAACTGATAGTTCTGTAATTTTCACATCTGTCAACACCTGCTTTCTTTGGGATTGGAATTATTATATTCTTCTTGAAGTCTGAGGGTATTTCGCCTGTCTCATACATCTTGCTCACCAGATGGTAGAGTTTGGTCAGGACTGGCTCTCCCAAGGCCGTCAGTAGTTCTAATGGAATGTTGTCTACTCCCGGGGCCTTGTTTCGACTTAGGTCTTTCAGTGTTCTGTCAAACTCTTCACGCAGTATCGTATCTCCCATTTCATCTTCATCTACATTCTCTTCCATTTCCATAATATTGTCCTCAAGTACATCGCCCTTGTATAGACCCTCTACATACTCCTTCCACCTTCCATCAGAGCTCTTGATATTCATACAAGTGGTTCTCTTTTCTCCAAAGGTCTCTTTAATTTTCCTGTAGGCAGTATCTAACTTACCCCTAGTGAGATAAGCCTCTACATCCTTACATTTGTCCTCCAGCCATCCCTGCTTAGCCATTTTGCACTTCCTGTCCATCTCATTTTTGAGACGTTTGTATTCCTTTTTGCCTGATGATGATAATAATAATAATAATAATAATAATAATAATAGCAGTTGACAACCCATGTGGGGTTGTTAGTACCCCCATAGGGCGCCTTCCCAGGTAGCGGATAGGGGAAAGTCTCCTAGAGATATGTGGTACTGGAGAAATGAAATACCCAGGGCGGGCCAAAAACTACAAACATCACAAACCCACTGGCGTCTGTTTGGGATCCGGCGGCCAGAAGTGGAATTAAAATTCAAAGTGAAAGGGTATCAGTGATACGATTCGCTGATGACATTGCTATCTTGACTGAAAGTGAAGAAGAATTACATGATCTGTTGAACGGAATGAACAGTCTAATGAGTTCAGTGTATCGATTGAGAGTAAATCGAAGAGAGACGAAGACAATGAGAAGTAGTACAAATGAGTACAGCGAGAAACATAACATCAGGAATGATGGTGACAAATGTAGATGAAGTTAAGGAATTCTGCTACCTGGGCAGTAAAATATTCAGTGACGGACGGAGCAAGGAGGACATCAAAAGCAGACTAGCAATGGCAAAAATGGCATTCCTGGCCAAGAGAAGTCTACTAATATCAAATATCGGCCTTAATTTGAAGAAGAAATTTCTGAGAATGTACGTCTGCGTACAGCATTGTATGGTAATGAAACATGGACTGTGGAAAAACCGGGACAGAAGACAAGCATTTGAGATGTGTTGCTACAGACTAATATTGAAAATTAGTTGGACTGATAAGGTAAGGAATGAGGAGGTTCTGTGCAGAATCGGAGAGGAAACGAACATGTGGAAAACACTGATAAGGAGAATGGATAGGATGATAGGACATCATGAGGGAAAGAATTTCATGGTGCTAGAGGGAGCTGTCGAGGGCAAAAACAGTAGAGGAAGACAGAGATTGGAATACATCCAGCAAATAATTGAGGACGTAGGTTGCAAGTGCTACTCTGAGATGAAGAGGCTAGCACATGAGAGCAATTCGTCAGAAGACTGATAACCAAAAAAAAAAAAAAAATCACATATGATTACCACAAAAACTGAAATTAAACTTGAACGTATGATGGAAAAGACGATCATTGAATCACTACCTCAGGCAGCAGTCGATAGACTGGACTCACTTGATCATCGGATTCAGGGGGATCAGTGACCCCATGCGGAAAAGAATAGGAGCTCCTCAAGAACTCATAACACTCTCAAGACTAAACATAAGAATTTTACTGGCGCAATTAATGTGAACACACTTACTAAAATAGGCAAATTAAAAGATCTCACCAACACCCTGGAAAAACTTGACATAAAAATCACCGCACTCCAAGAGACCAATTTCACTGACGAAGGACAATTCAACACAGAGAAATTCAGAATCCGCAAGGGCAAACCTGCCGTAAAAGTTAGAGGAAAACTACCACTCGATTATGTTCGAATATAATGACTTTTCTGGAGACTAGAAATCTACTCTGTAGGAATCAGCATGGGTTTCGAAAAAGACAATCGTGAATTGTGTCATTGGATTGAAGAGTTCCTAGATAACAGAACGCAGCATGTCATTCTCAATGGAGAGAAGTCTTCCGATGTAAGAGTGATTTCAGGTGTGCCGCAGGGGAGTGTCGTAGGACCGTTTCTATTCACAATATACATAAATGACCTTGTGGATGACATCAGAAGTTCACTGAGGCTTTTTGCGGATGATGCTGTGGTATATCAAGAGGTTGTAACAATGGAAAATTGTACTGAAATGCAAGAGAATTTGCAACGAATTGACGCATGGTGCAGCGTGTAATGTGCTGCGAATACATAGAAAGAACGATCCTTTATCATTTAGTTACAATATAGCAGGTCAGCAACTGGAAGCAGTTAATTCCATAAATTATCTGGGAGTAGGCATTAGGAGTGATTTAAAATGGAATGACCACATATAGTTGATCGTCGGTAAAGCAGATGCCAGACTGAGATCCATTGGAAGAATCCTAAGGAAATGCAATCCGAAAACAAAGGAAGTAAGTTACAGTACACTTGTTCGCCCACTGCTTGAATATTGCTCACCAGTGTGGGATCCGTTCAAATGGTTCAAATGGCTCTGAGCACTATGGGACTCAACTGCTGAGGTCATTAGTCCCCTAGAACTTAGAACTAGTTAAACCTAACTAACCTAAGGACATCACAAACATCCATGCCCGAGGCAGGATTCGAACCTGCGACCGTAGCGGTCTTGCGGTTCCAGACTGCAGCGCCTTTAACCGCACGGCCACTTCTGTGGGATCCGTACCAGATAGGGTTGATAGAGAGAAGATCCTACGGAAAGCAGCGCGCTTCGTTGCAGGATTATTTAGTAATCGCGAAAGCGTTACGGAGATGATAGATAAACTCCAGTGGAGGACTATGCAGGAGAGACGCTCAGTAGCTCGGTACGGGCTTTTGTTGAAGTTTCGAGAACATACCTTCACCGAGGAGTCAAGCAGTATAATTCTCCCTCCTACGTTTATCTCGCGAAGAGACCGTGAGGATAACATCAGAGAGATTAGAGCCCACACAGAGGCATACCGACAATCTTTCTTTCCACGAACAATACGAGACTGGAATAGAAGGGAGAACCGGTAGAGGTACTCAAGGTACCTTCCGTCACACACCGTCAGGTGGCTTGCGGAGTATGGATGTACATGTAGATGTAGACTCCTGAGAACCGGATTTGCCGTACACATCTCAACACTCGACTCAGTGATCGACTTCACTTCTCCCAATCAAATAATCTCATTACTGCCATTAAAATCAGCTACTAAAGCTTACACACGAATCAATGTACATGCCCTTACAAATCAACATAATAAAACCGATCCTGAACCCATGGTTAATTTCTGGGAAACTCAGGAAAAAGAAACCAACAAAATACCACGGCACCACGTGATAATCCTATTGGGTGATTTTAACGCACAGCTAGGAAAAGGGAGAAATTTCAGAGATATAACAGGCCCTTATACCAAACACAAACGTACCAACAATAACAGTGAGAAACTTATTAACTTCTGTAGGAACCCTGAACTTAAAGTTTTGAGCACCCAATATCAAAAATCTACACACAAGCTAATCACATGGAGATCGCCCAATCCTGATCCTGGGCGAATACCAATTTGATCACGTTGCGATTTCCAAGGAAAATACGAAAGAAATCCTAAACATCAGGCCTCGCAAAGGCGATTTTGAATCAGACCATCATCTCCTACCGATAAAGACAAACTTTCAACCCAATAGTAGAAAAAAATATCCACCCAAAAATATAAAGCCAGATCCGGAATACCTGAAACTCAACAAAGCACAAATCATCAAACAAATCAATCAGGAAAAATCGACTGACTGGAAGAAACTAACAAGGAAAATTCAGGAAGTCATGATACTAGGACAACCTTCTCGCACCAGAAAACACGGCTGGTGGAACACAGTCTGCGATGAGGCAGTAGACAACCGAATAGAAGCCTAGAAAAAATTCAACAGCCACAGAACCGAGGAAAACTGGGACAACTCTCTTGGAACTCTAAAACAGACTGCAAAGGTGATTCGAAAAGAAAAACGAGGTTGCGGCAACAACAGGCTCCAAGTAAACTAAAAGGATTTCAACAAAAAGTAATACAAGAAATTTCTACAAGACGTTTCGAGAAAACCCGCAGGGATACCAAGCACCCAGTCTGTGCCTCAAAGGACCCGACGGCTCGTTGGAAACCATCTCAAAAAAACAACCGCAAAATATTAGCCCAATATTTCTGCTCCCTTCTTAACTGTGAACCACCTCAGGAAGAACTTGACTTCACACCTTTGGTATTCACACACCCGGACTAAGAAGCCCCAGATTTCGCAGAAATTACGGTGATAATCTAGAAGCTCAAGAACAACAAAGCACCAGGAGAAGATGGAATTATGGCAGAACTCTGGAAACTGAACGATCCTACACTGACACAGAAACTTCATCGCCTAATCTCAGACATATGGGAGACGGAGAAATTATCAGAAGCCTGGAATAGCGCTCTGATCCACCCGTTACATGAAAAGCGTGACAAGACCGACACCAACAACTACAGAGGAATCACCCTGCTCGCAGTGGCGTACAAAATCCTCTCCAAAACACTTCTAAACAGAATAGAATCCCAGGCGAATCCACTACTTGGCGAATACCACGCCGGATTCTGAAAAGGGCGACCATGTGCGGAACAGATCTGTAGCCTAAAGACGATACTACAAATGAGGAAATGCAGGAATACAGTGATTGCAGTCATTGAGTGATTCAATAGACCGCTAAACCCTCTTTAAAACCATGGAAGAATTCGGAATCGACCGAAAGAGCCGGAAAATCATAGAACAAACACTTACAAGCATACATTGCACCAGTTAGATTGCCATCGATAAAATGGGGCCAATTATCCTTCCTCCCATAATGCCGCACCATACATTAACCCGCCAAGGTCGCTGATGTTCCACTTGTCGCAGCCATCGTGAATTTTCCGTTGCCCAATAGTGCATATTATGCCGGTTTACGTTACCGTTGTTGGTGAATGACGCTTCGTGGCTAAACAGAACGCGTGCAACAAATCTGTCATCGTCCCGTAATTTCTCTTGCGCCCAGTGTCAGAACTGTACACGACGTTCAAAGTCGTCGCCATACAATTCCTGGTGCATAGAAATATGGTACGGGTGCAATCGATGTTGATGTAGCATTCTCAACACCGACGTTTTTGAGATTCCCGATTGTTCAAATGTGTGTGAAAACTTATGGGACTTAACTGCTAAGGTCATCAGTCCCTAAGATTACTCACTGCTTATCCTAAATTATCCTAAGGACAAACACACACACCCATGCCCGAGGGAGGCCTCGAACCTCCGCCGGGACCAGCCGCACAGTCCATGATTGCAGCGCCTGAGACCGCTCGTCTAATCCCGCGCGGCAGATTCCCGATTCTCGCGCAGTTTGTCTGCTACTGATGTGCGGATTAGCCGTGACAGCTGCTTAAACTCCTACTTGAGCATCATCATTTGTTGCAGGTCGTGGTTGACGTTTCACATGTGGCTAAACACTTACTGTTTCCTTAAATGACGTAACTATCCGGCGAACGGTCCGGACACTTGGATAATGGCGTCCAGGATACCGAGCAGCATAGCACACGCCCGTTGGGCATTTTGATCACAATAGCCATACATCAACACGTTGTCGACTTTTTCCGCAATTGGACAACGGTCAATTTTAACACGGGTAATGTATCACGAAGCAAATACCGTCCGCACTGGCGGAATGTTACGTGATACCAAGTACTTATACATTTGTGACTATTACAGCGCCATCTATCACAAAGCGAAAAAAGTGGTCCAACTAAAATATTCATATTTCTTTAAGTACTACACGAATATGTAATAAAAAATGGGGGTTCCTATTTTAAAAAACGCAGTTGATATGAAACTTCCTGGCAGATTAAAACTGTTTGCCGGACCGAGACTCGAACTCGGGACCTTTCGCGGGCAAGTGCTCTACCGACTCGGTAGAAAGGCAAAGGTCCCGAGTTCGAGCCTCGGTCCGGCATACAGTTTTAATATGCCAGGAAGTTTCATATCAGCGCACACTCCGCTGCAGAGTGAATATCTCATTCTGGAAACATCCCCCAGGCTGTGGCTAAGCCATGTCTCCGCAATATCCTTTCTTTCAGGAGTGCTAGTTCTGCAAGGTTCGCAGGAGAGCTTCTG
Organism: Schistocerca nitens; assembly: GCF_023898315.1. Lineage (NCBI taxonomy): Eukaryota > Metazoa > Arthropoda > Insecta > Orthoptera > Acrididae > Schistocerca > Schistocerca nitens. The sequence goes on along the minus strand of NC_064622.1, from coordinate 179,055,950 downwards.
TTAAGTTTGGAAGGTAGGACACGAGGTACTGGCAGGAGTAAAGCTGTGAGGACGGGGCGTGAGTCGTGCTTGGGTAGCTCAGTCGGTAGAGCACTTGCCCGCGAAAGGCGAAGGTCCCGAGTTCGAGTCTCGTTCCGGCATACAGTTTTAATCTGCCAGGAAGTTTCATATCAGCGCACTCTCCGCTGCAGAGTGAAAATGTCATTCTGTGAACGCAGTTGATATCCGTTAGACATACGGCAGCGCCGGCCTAAGTGGTCGTGCGGTTCTAGGCGCTGCAGTCTGGAACCGCGAGACCGCTAAGGACGCAGGTTCGAACCCTGCCTCGGGCGTGGATGTGTGTGATGTCCTTAGGTTAGTTAGGTTTAACTAGTTCTAAGTTCTAGGGGACTAATGACCTCAGAAGTTGAGTCCCATAGTGCTAAGAGCCATTTGAGGCAATTTGAACCTACGGCAGCGCCATCTAGCGGGCCAACCATAGCGCCATCTGGTTTTCCCCTTCAAGCTAGACGAGTTTCGTTCTTTGTGGTTTTGTCGTTTGACGCTTATTTCGCGAGATATTTGGCCCGGTCACTATCAATGGACCACTCTGTATAGTTTAAAGAGGTAGATGAGTAATTATGTACTTGTTTTTATTTGTTTATTTATGTTTAGTATTGTAAGTAGGCTGTTTAGGTTTTTTTATTGGTAACGCCACATAGCGCTCTGTATGAAAATCACTGGCTGTGCTGTGTGCAGTCTGTGGCTGGTTTGCATTGTTGTCTGCCATTGTAGTGTTGGGCAGCTGGATGTTAATAGCGCGTAGCGTTGAGCAGTTGGAGGCGAGCCGCCAGCAGTGGTGGATGTGGGGAAGTGAGATGGCGGATTTTTGAGAATGGATAATCTGGAGATGTGTCCATCAGAAGCAGTACATTTGTAAGAATGGATGTCATGAACTGCTATATATATTATGACTATTAAGGTAAATACATTATTTGTTCTCTATTAAAATCTTTCATTTGCTAACCATGCCTATCAGTAGTTAGTGCCTTCCGTAGTTTGAATCTTTTATTTATCTGGCAGTAGTGGCGCTCGCTGTATTGCAGTAGTTCGAGTAACGAAGATTTTTGTGAGGTAAGTGATTTGTGAAACGTATAGGTTAATTTAGTCAGGGTCATTCTCTTGTAGGGATTACTGAATGTCAGATTGCGTTGCGCTAAAAAAAAAATATTGTTTGTCAGTTTAAGCACAGTAATTCAATAATTTTTCTAAGGGGACGTTTCATATGTCGACCCTTAGCCGAGGATACCTCACTGGAATCTTCTGATTTTTTTCTTGTAGTTAGTGTAATTAGTGCAGCCTTTGTTTATTGCTAGCGCGTAATTGTAGAGAGAGTTTCCTTTGTAGTTGTAGGTTTTCATTCTTGTACAGTAAAACAGTTGTGGCCATCATGTAGATTTCCACCAAGTATTTCGCAGCTGCGCTTCCAATTAACGAGATATTATTTTCAATGCTATGTTAATGTGTTTTCTTATTTTGCTCTTCAAATTGTGGTTTTCTGTGTTGTCGTGTGAAATATTGTGACAATAATTGCGTGTGAAAAACGTAATACTAGGCTCCAAAGTAAACTGACAAATGACAGTGAAGAGTAATGAATTAACTAATGTTCAAAGTAGTAATTTGGTAATTGTGCATAGGGAAATGGAGCGGGCTGCAAATAATGGTGTAGGAAGTGAAACAATTAGTGAACAGGGAAGCATTATCCATCGATCGGTCGGCAACAGCTCGCCTCAGGAATCCGAAATGACAGGACACAATCTTGCAAATACTGTAGATTCAGGTTTTGCGTCCTCACCGTTTTCTCAAATAAGTCAAGACACATTTTCTGCTTGTTCTGATTGACTCTGAGCACTATGGGACTTAACATCTGAGGTCATCAGTGTTTCTGCTTGTCAAAATGTGAATGTTGCCAGTGCAAATGCACTGCCGAAAAGCATAGAGGAACAGATTCCAGATACTAATACATTATTATTGCAATTAATGCAACAAAATCAGAGACAAACACAGTAACAGTTAGACATAATGGAACAAAATCAGACAAACACAGCAATAGCTTCAAAAGTTAGACACAATGGAACAAAAGCTTCAAAAGTTAGACTCTGTGGAACATACGCTTGAACAAGCACGTGAAGATTTAACTACTGAGTTACATAAAATCGAATCGAAATGTCAAAAAGTCTGTAACGACGTAAAAACACAAATTTGTGAGCATTTCCAACCTATTTTTCTGCGGCATGAAAATACATTTCAGAATCACAAATTAGCCATAAAAGAACTGCAAACTATTGTTCATGAAAATCATGAGACCTTGCAAGCTAAAATTGACTCAGTTGCATCTACCGATTCGGTTACGCAACTTGCAAAAACTCAGGAAAACTTAAAGAACACAGTAGATACGATTTCAACACAAATGGACATTCTGAAACTTGGTTTAGAAAAACACACAGAGGAAATAAGTACACTATCGGAGAAAGGAGCCGAACTTTCGGATCAGTTCACTAACTTATCTACGAAGGTAGATGATGATCTGAATGACACCAGACCTGTAGCCATCACTGACACAGAAGAGTATGAACAAATTAAGAAATTCAAACAAAATCAGAATCATATTAATACGCAACACAAAAGAGAAATCCGGAAAGTACAAGATCAGTAGGCACAAGTAATACAAAAATTACATATTTCAGAGGACACTCGCGCTCCAACACGGGAAGAGGGACTTAGAAATACGGAAAAGCCGCAAAATAATAACACAGGGCATTTCGGAAATTATGAAACAAATTGGCAAGGTGCACCGAATTTTGAGATGGAACCGCCGACACGACGTAACAATGACCGATATGCGACTCGCCGACACGATGATTTTGACTATAAGCTGTTCATTACCACACGTAAATTCAAAACATTTAAGAATTCTGGCAACGACATTCATCCACAAGCATGGCTTCTTCAATTCTCTCATTGTTTTCCTCACACCTGGTCATTGCAGCACAGATTAGAATTTATGTGTGGCTACTTAGAGAATGAACCAGCTGTAAGAATGCGATCGGTCATTCACGATTGTCACAGTGAAGGAGAATTTTATCATGCCTTCCTCTCAGCATATTGGTCTCAAGCTACACAAGACCAAGTAAAACATAGCATCATAATGATGAAACATTTCGAACACTCTGAATTCTCCAGTCTTGTGAAATATTTTGAAGACATGTTGCACAAGAATCATTACCCGTCAAACACATACAGCCCCTCAGAACTCATCCGCATTTGCTTAATCAAATTGCCTGAACATTTACGACAAATTATTTTGGCAGGACATTGCAAAGACGACATTGAAGCTTTTCAGGGACTCTTACAAGAATTAGAAATTGACACTGACAATCGCGGAACGCGAAAACAGGAACACAACAATTACAGGTCACATCCGTCACAATTCCGCGATGAAAGAAATAATAACTGGAGACGACAAGGCTATTCTTACAACGCAAATCGTGAACAAAACAGACACCACCTGTATGACAACCGTTGGCAGAGTAATAGTTACAGAGAAAGATCGCATTTCCGTAGTAAAGAGTATGACAGAGACAGTCATAGAAACAGACAATATGACAACTAGAACTATTATTATCAAGGGAGACAGAATAACTTCAGACGCAACGGTCCAGCGCGCAGTTACGATTCAGGGAGAAATTCTCCACCACGTAACCGACAAGAAAGAAACTACAGGAACTACCGACATGACGACAGACGATATAATCATAACGACAGACCTGAATTTCATCAGAACTGGCGGGATTCAAATAGGGCAGGGCCCTCTCGACAAGGTGAATTTGTAGAATTTACGTCTCTAAATCCTAATAACGACGGGCGCCAACAAAGAGATAGCAGACAATGACTCGCGCCGCAGGCAGCCACGTACACCGGCTGGGCTTGAGAAAAGTAACACAGAAGGCAACCTCGAGAAAAATTTCAGTATTCTTTACATTCAGAAAGTCGCCATTGAAAACTTCATCACCACATCTTCAAAGGACATTGCTCATGAACAAGATAAAGATCCGATTTGAAAAGACATCAAAAGTAAATGGCATGAAAAGACACACACATAGATTCGGCATTATTATCTGGTTAGAAACAACATACTTTTCAAACGCTGCCCTGTTGATGACAAGCTATGGGTACTTTGCATTCCTGACGATTTTGTTAATAAGCTCATTTGGTACATGCATTTCAGCTACGCACGTTTTGGTCCACGAAAATGTTATCATATTCTTCGAACGACTTGTTATTTTAACAATATGGAAAAGAGAATTCGAAGAGTCTTGTCTATTTGTAAACTTTGTCAAAAGGCTAAACCATCTAATGTCTCACATCGTGCTCCGTTGTTTGCCATCATTCCTTCTATATTAAAAGAATTTGCTGCTGTTGATCTCTTGGGACCCCATGTTAGAACATCTAATGGATTTTCTTATGTTCTAGTCGCTGTTGAACTTACTTCAAAATTTGTTTCTTTCACTCTGTTATGTAAAGCCACTGGACGGTCTGTATCCAACGCCTTTGTTAAAAATTTCTTACCTGAAGTTGGACACGTTAATTAAGTCATTCCAGATAACGGACCGCAACTCAGATCTGCTGTTTGGTCACGCATGCTTCGGAACCATAAAATCAAACTTGTTTTTATTTCGTTGTACTCACCACATTGTAACCCGTCTGAACGGATTATGAAAGAAATCAATAAGCTTTGCAGACTTTATTGTCACAGAAAGCATCAGTATTGGGACAGATATATACACTTATTTCAAAACGTGCTGAATGAAATGCCTCATGACTCCACTGCTTTACCACTTATTCTTGTACTGAAGAATGAAGAACCACCGAACAGAATCAGAGAGCTTGTACCTTTTCCGAATACACATAAACTTCGACACAAAGACATAATTGATTTGGCTATTAAAAATATAAAATCTGCAGCAGACAAAAGGAGAAAACTACACGGTAAAGCAAATGCAAAGAAATTATATATTGGTCAGAAAGTTCTCATTAAAGCTCATTCATTGTCACATAAGAAGAAACACTTGAGTCACAAATTCTTTCTAGTTTACAATGGACCTTACAGAATCCAACGTATACCACATGATAATTGCGTTGAAGTTGAAACTCTGCGTACTAGGAAGAGTAAAGGTTTACACCACATTTCACATGTAAAACCGTTTATTGAAAGATAATCTGTTTTTTAACTTAGTCTTTGCCATAAAACTTTTCACTTCACGCTACTAGTACAATTTGTCACACTGAGAAACTGTTAACATGCAACAATATTTTGAAGTTAACTATCCAGCCTAGAACCTAGGGAACATTTTCAAACAGAAATTACGAATGCATTGTTATAGTGAACAGAAGACACAATGTTGTTATTTGTACATTCTTGCTTGTTAGTTGCACGATTACGTGACGACTATCAGGCTTACATACTTAGAACATATACCAGTACTGCTGGTTCTACTGCAACATTTTGAGTTACTTGAAAATACATTCTGGGTTTAAAGTGCATTCTGAGAGATACCAGATGACACAGTGGTTAGTTTATTTGACAGCTACACGATTATATTACGACGTTACTAATGTGTGACACAATTTAAATTGTTGCTTTTGCGGTGTATCTGTTTTATATCTGCACAGTTTTTATGTATTATTCTGGAAAGTAAAACATGTTTTAGTAGTAACTTTTGTGGTATAGCTACAATGAGACAGCCTTTTCCATAACACAACAATACGGTACAGTATAGTACTTTCTTCATCACGGCAATAAGCATAATAACCACGATATCTATACGCAAAGCATTTCACTTTCGTTTATGATGAGGTAAGTACATTGATTTCAGCAGAACTTTGCTTACAGAGGACGATAACTATGACACTTCCACAGAGATTATCTTACAACAAGACGCACAGTTTAGCGCTACAGTACACGTATTTGAGTGCTTAATTTTGTACTTAAAAAATTTATTTTTAAAGATTTTTGAATTAAAAAGATACAAAGGTTTTCCGTGATACATTTCATTCCATTGCTGTAATCTGTAACACCTGAGGGTATAATTACATTAATCCTCAGGGGGGTACACGCTTACTTTGTGTACCATGTGTTTGGCAAGCACAAGGAGCCCTAGCTAATATGGTATTTGATTATACAACTTTACACATCGGTACCATATTTCTCTAAGACATAAATTACACAGCTATCTGATCATTTAACTGTGAGAGACAAACATGTTTTTATTACTACATCAGTGACAGATGTTTACTCAATTACACATTTGGATAACTTCACACTTACGAAATTGTACTTTGTCTGTACTTTGTGAACTGTTCATATTTTTTCGGAAACCATTGTGATAATATGAGAGCTTTGAATGAGATGTGGTATGGGATCATGATTTTTAAAGTACGTTTGAGGTAAATTACACTATTGAAATGAGCAGAGAATTTTTTTTAGGTTTTGAAATTATTGCAGAAAGCCACAACGTTTTTGAGATTTGACTGAGGTGTTATGATGTTATTATTACGACGACGATGTGTATTATGCTTTTGAGGTATGTTCATGATCAATGAGACGATGCTATATGATGAATCTGATTATCCTATGTATTTATTACGATGAAATATTGAAGAAGTGTCGATGAATATGTATATGTGTAATAAGGTAAGCAGTAATGAGTAGTGGTTAGGGACTCTGACTTGTGAAAAAGGATGTTGGAAACCAAGAATCGTGCTTTAAGAGTTATGAAATGTGTGTACATACGTGAATGTTTGTTACAACAACGCTGACAAGACTGTTTGGACACTGTTATATATGAGATTTTGTTTCTACACACTTCTAATGTAAATTTCTAACCTTTGAATTTTTTTTTATTTCATATGAGACTGTCACTGTAGTGGAAAGTGCTGCCATAAATATTTCAGTAAAGAAGGTAGATGACCTTGACGTAATGTGCTGTGGAATACCCAGCTGAGCGACAGTCACCTGGAAAAAAAGCCATTAGTGTGTCCCTTTCAGACGCACAGGTGAAGAAAAAAGGCCATTATCCTCGCTATTGACATTTCTTTGTAGAAAGCATCGCAAATACGACACGCCCAAACTTGAAAACGTGTGATTACACTGTGGAGCTCGTAATTTATGATATTTACTGAAATGAAACGATGAGAAACATTTCACATATATTGTCTTGCTAGTTGAAAAATTGTTTACTGCATTATGAAATGCCATATGGCTAGTGAATGACGTTTCACGCCTTGCTTTGCCTATTTTGGTTAATATCTAGTTTCTAGCTACACTGCATCATTGGTTAAAATAAAATTTTATAGATGTATTAATATAAATATTTTCTGTCTACAGATCCAGTAAATAATAATTTTGTGATATAATTCCCAAAAAATGAGTGAGCACAAAAAGACATTTCCCTTCACAGGAAATAATTTTCTTTTCAAGTACTTGGTAATTTATTTCATAGAATAAGTTTTTGTGGTGAACCACTTTAATTACATAGACACTAAGATGTGACATAGGTATTAGACATGGCCATCTTTACTGTAATATTTTTTCTGCTTGAGCTTTGTCATGATTAGATATAAGTTATTGCATTTGCTGCTGCTGCTTGCCAGGCATAGTGCTATTAAATTTCACTTTGTATTACTCTGTTAAGTCAGGTTTTACTACTGATTTATTTTTCTTGTTGCTCCACATTGGCTCATATTAGTTGTAATGTTGCATTTGGTCTGTTAATTTAGATTTACTGCTGCTTGCTTTGCCAATTTGCATTTTTTTTTGCCATTGCTGTTTGTGTTAATTGTTTTGTGCTGCTGCATTGCCTCGTCCCTTAGTTTAGCATCTGAGCTCAGTAGATTTAAGTTAGCTTAAGATGGGGTAGACTATATAAGAAACTAACTATGATGAATTGGAAGAAATGCATTGAGAAGTTATACGAAAAAAGTACAGAAAGCAGGTATAGATAGGACTTTTTGGAAATAATGAAGAACGAAGGGAGATCTCCGAGAAGTAAAGAACGTTTTGTTTGCAAAAGACAGCAGTACCAAATGTTACACTGAAAACAAACTGTGCCCTTTCCTCTTGCGATTTTCTGCTATGTGTTTGTGTACCCTTGTGTATTTGTGTTTTCCTGTCTTTATGTGTTTAGCTGATGAGAGTTATGTTGTAGAATTTTTCTAATACTATGTTATCTACTTTGTAAAGACGTTTAGACATTATTTATCTGTTCTGTTTTGTTGCTCATATGTGAAGTTGATGTTTCAAAAGTTATTCTGATCTTTATGTATGCACTTATGTCATAATTCATGTAACACTGATGTGCATGTTTATTTCTATTCTTTTGTAAAGCCTGTACTACAAATTTATCTGTATTGTTATGTTCTTTAATAATGTATTTTGTACCTTTGTTATTGTATTCTTATGTTATACAATTGTAATTGACACCAGTTCATCAGATTAAGTAACTTGTAAGTTACATTTCACTGCACACGTTTCTGTTGGTCATAGTATATGGACAATATGTGAGAAGTAAGGACTGTTAGTGCTCCCACGTGTGTTGATAATTCAGCAAGGGACTGGTTAACAGCACTACTGGTTCTAAGGACAATTCCAAAAACTTTGTGAGTGCACAAGTGTTGGTTTATGCACTTGCTATATTCTCCGCAAGACTCTTCGATGGTGATTGTGCACCTGCACAGTCGCAACAGTAGCCATCTCTACAAGGACTACAGTTGGTCTACACCTCTGATGACTCACCAACACCATTATTTCTACAAGGACTGCAGTGGGTCTGCACCTCTGGTGGCCCACCAATACCGTAATCTCTAACAAGACTACAGTGGTCTGTTCTGTGATGACCTACCTACCAATATTCTTCAAAACTTCGACTGACTCTGCTGTGGGTTTGCTATGTTGTGGCCCATTGCCTGTCAGCATGTCAAGAGTCAGCACTGTCTTTCCGTTGGAAGGACAACACTACTTCTTCAAGACTGCATGGAAATCCACTACTTCCGTGTGCATTTTCTTTTACTGCTCAGACTTTGAGAAAAACACTGCTATTTTACTGTGATGAACGATCAGGACTGTCTTTATGGACTGTGAGAAACTTTTAGCTTTTGACCAACATTGTATCAATAAGTGTGTGCAGTTGATATCTTTGTTATTGTAAACATGAAAAATTTTATCAAATCATTATTGGCCAGTGCCCAAAACAATTTGTAAAATTTTTTGTGGGGAGCATGGGGGCTATGTAAGTAGGCTGTTTAGGTTTTTTTATTGGTAACGCCACATAGCGCTCTGTATGAAAATCACTGGCTGTGCTGTGTGCAGTCTGTGGCTGGTTTGCATTGTTGTCTGCCGTTGTAGTGTTGGGCAGCTGGATGTTAATAGTGCGTAGCGTTGAGCAGTTGGAGGCGAGCCGCCAGCAGTGGTGGATGTTGGGAAGTGAGATGGCGGATTTTTGAGAATGGATAATCTGGAGATGTGTCCATCAGAAGCAGTACATTTGTAAGAATGGATGTCATGAACTGCTATATATATTATGACTATTAAGGTAAATACATTATTTGTTCTCTATTAAAATCTTTCATTTGCTAACCATGCCTATCAGTAGTTAGTGCCTTCCGTCGTTTGAATCTTTTATTTAGCTGGCAGTAGTGGCGCTCGCTGTATTGCAGTAGTTCGAGTAACGAAGATTTTTGTGAGGTAAGTGATTTGTGAAACGTATAGGTTAGTTTAGTCAGGGCCATTCTCTTGTAGGGATTACTGAATGTCAGATTGCGTTGCGCTAAAAAAAAAAAAAATATTGCTTGTCAGTTTAAGCACAGTAATTCAATAATTTTTCTAAGGGGACGTTTCAGTATCAAAAATCGGGGAAAAGCAATGTTACGCCACAAGAAGATTATTTGTAATAAAACGGTAGAAGGTACAGAAAATTGGACTTTAAATTGTTATTGCCCGGAAATTTTCCACATTTTTCAAAGTATCGTATGTGTTTTTGTGTTTAGTTTTAGAATATTCGTAATTCTTTTTGTCAAACATTGTTTTGAGTTAGGCAGTCGTTTCGGGGGTGCATAGGGCGGCCATCAGTTGAAGTGGTTCTGAGCGACGCTAAGAGGCGGACGTTACGCGCATCTGGGGGTGGTGTGGTTTGGTAGCCACGTTCGGGGACAAGTATGTATGTAGCGACGTTCGAAAGCGATCAAGTGGAGCGCAATATAGTGGTTTAGGACGGCATACAAGAATGTATTTTGTGAATTGTGAACAGACTGTCGAGTGCCGTGATCGCGACGTATGAATTTTATAGTGAAGTGTTGTAGCATTAGTTGTTGAAGGCCGCCCTTACGTAAAAGTCCCTCAGACTGCATTTTAAGTGTTTAGCGAATATATTGAAAAATAGAAATAAACTGCTTGTTCAAATTATAAATCAACGTAACTCAATATTTTTTTTTTTAAATTTCACAGCAATATCTGCCTGCATTGCTTTTTTTATATTTTATTTTAGCTTAAAAAATTGAGTTTACGACAGGTGTAAGCTGGCACCCTAAGACGAGAAACGTAGCCAGACAGTGAGAGCAACCACAGCGCTGGGCCGCTCAATTAAGCCGAGGGTAACAAATATACATATTTTCGTGCCATAGCACGTGGGGGCTCGAGCCAAACTATTCAAACTGCAATGAGTAATGCCCAGTACAGTCGTACAACAAAAACGGCCTTTGGATGAATAGACCTCAGAACGAACTCTGTCAAAAGACCAACACGATAACCGAAGAAATCTGGAAACGCCGAGCAAAGTTCTACACACACATCTACAGGATGGAGAACACCAAAACAGCAAAGAAACCACTGGACATCATACCAAAGAGTAAATGCAGCACGGAGCGGCTAAAGGAGGTCCAGAGGGACATGCAACAGATCAACATAGAAAATCTCAAATACCGCAACGAGTGCCGGAGTAAAATCGTGAATGTGAAGTTCGAGCAAAGAACAGCGCAACAACCTGGTAAAAAGTGAACGGACGATCGGAAGAGAGAAATTCTGTGACGATGAAGAGTTTCTGGAGCAGGAAGAGGGAAAAAAATCCAAAAATAAAATCGTAAATTCAAGTTCAATCTCTTTCCTAAAGGGGAATAATCGATCAAATAATAATAGCAGTTGACAAATGCAGCTTGTGTTTACTGGAATAATGTGAATTGTGATTTTGTCTTCTGGTAGGTTTTTCTGAATGTGCAGGTAACGAAGAACACTAGATTATTATTATTATTATTATTATTATTATTAATACTTCCGCAAGTTTTCCTTTATTCTACTGTTCCGATTGTTTATGTTTAATCTGTGTAAAGTACAAATGCACTAGCTGCTTCATCATGAGTGGCCTCTATTCCGAAGCACATGTCCGATAGATCACCACACTCTAAGCACTATTGGACTTAACATCTGAGGTTATCAGTTCCTTAGACTTAGAACAACTGAAACCTAACTAACCTAAGGACATCACACACATCCATGCCCGAGGCAGGATTCGAACCTGCGACCGTAGCAGCAGCGCGGTTCCGGACTGAAGCGCCTAGAACCGCTCGGTCACAGCGGCCGACGATCTACTCTACAGATTTGCTACTTTCAACTAACGAAGCGAAAGCGGACTGCCAGAAGAACATTTCTACAAACTCCATAAAGTCCTTTTACATGTCACGAAAATGTTCTCCCACGTAACAGTTTCATGCGTAAACAGTTAAAAAAATTGTCATCACTGGTTTGAACACGGGACTTTCAATACGACGACCACGCTCTACCAACTCACCCACGCAAGATCTACTCATGCTAGTTTCCGCGCGGCTCACTCAGTAGGAAAACATAGAAAGCCATTTTACTCACGGCAAATTAATAAAAAGATTGCATGATTGCAGCTGTTGAGGAAATGAGTCCAGAAAAAGCTAATTTATTAAAAAAAAGAACATCAGGTTGTCAGCATACACTGTGGCTTGAAGAGTAAATGATTTCGCAGAAAATACAAAAACTCAATTTCTGAGAAAACTAGACACTTAGAGTGGGTCTCTTTTCAACTGAATGAGTCAACAGTTGTTTCAGATATTGCACAGATGCTAATTTTTATTCGTGGGATAAAAAAAATTATGAAGATACGAAGAGCTTCTTGACGTTCACACGTAGTATCCACAACACGGCGACGGGAGAAGAAATTTTTAAAGGAGTAAAAAATGCTTTTCATAGAAACAATCTTCAGTGGGAAAACTTAAGGTGTATCACAATTGATGGTGGCAAAAACATGTTTGGAAAAAATAAAAATGTCTTTGCTCTCGTTTCAAAGGCGGAAGAAAATGATGTTGGGTCGAAAACCATTTATCACACATCAACAATCTTTGTGCGGAAAATTTGTTTGTCTCAAATGAACAAAAAATGTTTCACGCTTTTTAATAAATGCTACACATTAATCAGAGATTCCAATTCCGGTAGGTTTCACAACTGAAACTTTGAGTGAACTAAAAATAAATTTTGAGTCTCATTCAAATGGGTCTGAGCACTATGGGACTTAACATCTATGGTCATCAGTCCCCTGAGTCTCGTTATTCAGCTTTTGATGCAGTTGCAAGTGATATGAAAATTTTTCAAAATATTTTAATGCCGATACAGGAATTCTTTTCGCTGAACTTCAAATGGAAATAGTTGATTTGCAATGTAGCGGTTAAAAGATAAAAATGAAGATAAGATTAATGATAAATAATTGAACTCATCATTGCCGTAATTTTATAAGAGTCGTGTACTCACACAGTTTGATCCGTTGCGTAAGTTTGCTCGTGACTTTTACCGCTTTCGGCAACTACTTACCTCTATGAAAAAACCGTTTCCAAAATGGAATATACAAAAAATAGTTACATATGTAAAATTACTGATAAGCAAGATGTACATCAACTGATAAGCATTTTCACTAGTAAAATTGATCCAGAGCTGTAAAAACTTGTGAGATATTGCACCTACAAAACCTCATTAATCCTTATTACAATGCTGAATTTCATTATGTGGATCGCCTGTGTATGGCACTTACATATGGTAAATTTTCAGGAAATCTCATATAATCAATTACAGTCAAAATGTTCAATTTTATTACACATGTCGGTCAGTTAATGTGTATCTTATTTGATCATAAAGCAAAAACTGATTACTATACGTATTTTGTATGATTAATTTGCGTTGTAAATTTTACACTGTACATTGGCACTTCACTTAATGATCATAATTCGTTCCTGACTCTTCCTCGTAATTACCACTCGCTAAGTGAAACACCTTTTAGTTTATACACTGAAGAGCCAAGGAAACAGGAACACCTGCCTAATATCGTGTAGGGCCCGCGTGAGCACACAGAAGTGCCCCAACACGACGTGGCAAGGGCTCGACTAATGCCTGAAGTAGTGCTGGAGGGAACTGACATCATGAATCCTGCAGGATTGTCCATAAATCCGAAGGAGTACGAGCGGGTGGATATCTCTCCCGAACAGCACATTGCAAGGCATCCCAGATATGCTCAATAATGTTCATGTCCGGGGATTTGGTGAACAACAGAAGTGTTTAAACTCAGAGGAGTGTTCCTGGAGCCACTCTGTAGCAATTCTGTACCTGTTGGATGTCACATTGTCCTGCTGGAATTGCCCAAGTCCGTCGAAATGGACAATGGACATGAATGGATGCAGGTAATTAGACAGAATGCTTACGTACGTGTCACTTGTCAGAGTCGTATCTAGGTGTATCAGAGGTTCCATATCACTCCAACTCCACATGCCCCACAACATTACAAAGCCTCCAGCAACTTGTATAGTCCCCTTCTGATATGTAGGATCCATGGATTCATGAGTTTGTCTCTACACCCGTACACGTCCATACACTCGACCAGGCAACATGTTTCCAGTCATCAAATGGTGAAGATAGCAGCAGCAACGAAGCATACGAGTGTGGGATTTGTGTCTGTGTTGAGACGCCATGCTCGGCCTCATTTGAACTCTTCCGTAGGGAGGGTGAACTTGGAGTTGGAGTGGCTGCTTAGGATGGATATAGGATCCCATATTGGTTTGATTCCTGTGGATGCTATCGATAGATGGGACTACACTAGGCATGGCCTTCACCTCAATAGGAAAGGGAAGGGAAAACTGTCTGGGTTGATTGCAGAAAACTTAAGGGGGGACACTGTCACAAGTGGTAAAATACCAGTGGTCACAGGTGTCAGAGGGATGCCTTTTTTAGGATAGGGAAGGAGGAAAGAAAACGAGTTTTAAGAGAGATTGGCAGACACACTCAGTTTGAGAAAACAGATGAACCGGAGTCAGATTTTAGCATGCAGCCTCCATTTAAACAATGTTTAACAGAAAGTAATCATAAACTGCCAGTTCATCTTCGCCAAAGAACTTACAATCGCATTAGTATGCAGTATCAGTTATCTTTATTACACCAGAACATTCCGGGACTCAGAAATAAAGTTGATGAACAACTCATTTGTATCGATGAAATGAATTCATCTAACCAAATTGACATATTCTGCCTCTCTGAACATCAAGTGACCACTGGTATAGGTATGTTAGACATTTCAGGATTTAAGCTAGCTTCCTACTTCTGCAGAGTAGATATGGATGGAGGAGGAGTTGCCACATTTATTAAAAACTGCCATAAATTCAAGAACATTGACATTAATAAATTCTGCTTAGAGCAGCATCTAGAAGCATGTGCAACAGAAGTAGAGTTCCATAACAGGTCCTATATAATAGTAACTATTTACCGAGCACCTGCAGGAAATTACTATCTATTCATAAATCATCTACAAGGTCTTTTGGGTTATTTAACAGGAAGAAACAAAGAAATTTTGATTGCTGGTAACTTTAATACAGATTTTCTAATCCAATCTTCCAGTAAACATTCACTGCAGTTAGTAATGTTGTCTTTCAGTCTAACTCACACTGTGAACTTTCCAACTAGGATCACTAAATCCTCAAGGACAGCCATTGATAATATTTTTATAGACAAATCAAAGGAACAAAATCATATCATAAAACCTGTTATAAATGGACTATCAGATCATGACATGCAGCTCCTTGTTTTAGATGTAAATTCTAAGCAGATTATCAAGACTGCTAAATCTGAGTACAGGAGAGTAGTCAATCAACCAAAAATTGAGTGTTTTAGAAAACTGCTCAAAGATATGAACTGGAAAAATGTTTATAGTGCTCATGACATGAATGAAAAATATAACACATTCATGAACAATGTCAGTACCATGTTTGAAAACTGTTTTCCTCTAAAAGTTACTCAAATTAAACAGAAGTCTATAATAAAACCATGGATTACATAAGGAATAAAGATTTCCTGTAAGACAAAAAGGAAAATGTATCTGTCAACCAAGAATAGTTCCAGCGCTGATGATTTAGCTAAATACAAGGAATACTGTAAAATATTTAAAAAAAGTAATTCAGACATCTAAACAAATGAACTACGAGAAGAAGATAGCAATGTGAGGGAACAAAATAAAAACAATATGGAATATAGTGAAAGAGGAGACTGGTAGAACCAGAAAGGAACAGGAGCAAATAGCACTACAGGTAGATGTCACATTAGTAACCGATGGGCATAGTGTGGTAAATCTATTTAACAAGTACTTTATATCCGTTACTAATAGAATGGGGCTGTCAGGATCAGTAAATAATGCCATTGAATATCTGAATCTAGCCTTTACAAATAGCGTCAGGTACATGAATATGTCACTCACTTCACCAAAAGAAATAACTTCCACAATAAAATCTTTAAAAACAAAACATTCTAGTGGTTATGATGAAATATCAACAAAGTTAATTAAGGCATGTTCTTGTGAGTTTAGTACAATTCTAAGTTACTTGTGTAACCAGTCAATTATAACTGGGACATTTCCTGACTGGCTAAAATATGCAGATGTTAAGAGATACCATCAAACTACAGATCGATTTCACTTTTGCCAGCATTCTCAAAAATTTTAGAAACAGTAATGTACAGGCAGCTGCTCAACCATCTGACTACAAATAACACATTATCAAGAACCCAGTTTGGATTTCTGAAGGGTTCTGATATCGAGAAGACTATTTACACCTACAGTGAAAATGTACTTAATTCATTAAATAACAAATTACAAGCAGCAGGTATTTTCTGTGACTTGTCCAAGGCATTTGATTGTGTGAACCACAACATCCTTTTAAATAAATTAGAATTCTATGGTGTCACGGGCAGTGCTGCAAAATGGTGCAAGTCATACCTCGCTGACAGGAAACAAAGGGTGACAGTGCAAGGGACTAGTGAATTAAGTCATCAGTCATCATCAGAATGGGAAGAAATTACATGTGGTGTCCCACAAGGATCCATCTTAGGGCCATTGCTTTTTCTTGTGTACATTAATGATCTCTCATCAGTTACACTGCCAGAAGCAGAGTTCGTTTTGTTTGCAGATGACACAAGTATTGCAATAAATAGTATGTCAAGTGTAGTTCTAGAAGGATCTGCTAATGATATTTTCATGGATATTAATAAATGGTTTAAAGCCAGCTCACTGACATTAAACTTCGAAAAGACTCACTATATGCAATTCAGAACCTGTAAGAGGTTTCCACCCAGCATATGCATAAAGTACGAAGAAGAGCAGATAGAAGAGGTTGACAGTCTTAAATTCCTGGGATTACAACTTGATAATAAATTCAGTTGGGAGGAGCACACCACAGAACTGCAGAAACGCCTTAACAAATCTGTATTTGCAATTCGAGTGTTAGCAGATATAGGCGACATAAAACTGAAAAAGCTTGCATACTTTGCCTACTTTCATTCCATAATGTCATATGGTATAATATTTTGGGGTAACTCTTTAAGTCAAACAAAAGTTTTCAGAGTCCAAAAGCGTGTAATACGTATTATTTGTGGAGTAAATTCACGGACGTCCTGTAGAAACCTCTTCAAAGAACTGGGTATACTAACTACTGCCTCTCAGTATATTTACTCCTTAATGAAATTTGTCCTAAATAATATCTCTCTTTTTCCAACAAACAGCTCCGTTCATACATACAATACCAGGAACAGACATGATCTGCACAAGGACTTAAAAGCACTTACTTTAGTTCAAAAAGCGGTCCACTGCTCAGGAACACTCATCTTCAATAATTTGCCAGTAAACATAAAAAATTTAGTTACAAATAAAGATCAGTTTAAAAGGAGCCTGAAAGATTTACTAGTGGCCAACTCCTTCTACTCCATTGACGAATTTTTAATAGAAACATATGATGTATTGTATATATTCATACTATTACTATGGTTATTTCATCTTTTAAAAAATGACATGTTCCACATCCACGAGGATCTCCTGAACACGGATCTATGGAACGAAAAAGGAATGTAATCTAAAATCTAATCTTCAAATGGCTCTGAGCACAATGGGACTTAACATCTGAGGTGATCAGTCCCCTAGAACTTAGAACGACTTAAACCTAACTAACGTAAGGACATCACACACATCCATGCCCGAGGCAGGATTCGAACCTGCGATCGTAGCAGTCGCACGGTACCAGACTGAAGCGCCTAGAACCGCTGGGCCACCGCGGCCGGCTCCAGTCATCAACAGGCCAATAACGGTGTCGACGGGCCCTGGCGTGGCGTAAAGCTTTGTTCGTGCAGTCATCAAGAGTGCACGAATGGGCCTTCGGCTCCGAAAGCCCGCATCGATGATGTTGCACTTCTGTCACATTGAACGATTCTCTTCAGTCGTTGTTGGTCCCGTTCTTGCAGAATCTTTTTCCGACCGGAGCGATGTTGGAGAATTGATCTTTTACCAGATTCCTGATATTCACGATAAACTCGTAAAATGGTCGCACGGGAAAATCTCTACTCTTCAGTCGTTGTTGGTCCCGATCTTGCAGAATCGTTTTCCGGCCGCAGCGATGTCGGAGATTTGACGTTTTACCGGATTCCTGATATTCGCGATACACTCGTGAAATGGTGGTACGGGAAAATTCACACTTCATCGCTACCTCGGAGATGCTGTGCCACATCGCTCGTGCGGCGACTATAGCACCACGTTCACACTCACTTAAATCTTGAAAACCTGCCATTGTAGCAGCAGTAACCGATCTAACAACTGCGCCAGACACTTGTCTTATTTAGGCGTTGCCGATCGCAGCGCCGTATTCTGCCTGTTTACATATCTCCGTATTTGAATACGTATGCCTATACCAGTTCCTTGGACGCTTCAGTGTTAATACTTTTATGTAACATACAGAATTTTCCAAAAGCAATCAGTGATGGTGACAGAAAATACATTCTTCTAAACCGTCCAGAAAATTATGACACAAATTTTTACAGTTATAAAAATTCTCGTTTAGTTGTGCTATAAGTAGCTACATGTCCTCAGAGGAAATTCATTATAATCGATGTGGGGGGACATGGGAAGGAATGCGAAGGTGGTAGATTTTATTCTTTTAGTGTTTCTTACTTGATACAAGAGGGTGAGCTTAACATGCTGCCAGACTCTCCACTGCCAAAGACATCAGGTTTTTTGGAAATTTGTGGTAAAGTCTTATGGGACAAAACTGCTGAGTTCATCGGTCCCTAAGCTTACACGCTACTTAATCTAACTTAACTTACGCTAAGGACAACACACACACCCATACCCGAGGGAGGACTCGAACCTCCGACCGGGGGAGCCGCGCGGGCCGTGGGAAGGCGCCTCAGACCTCATTTGTGTTGCTTTTTGTATTCATTGGAGATGACGCGTATCCATAGTTGAGACATTTTATGAAATCTTACAGTCGATGAGTTTTAGATCCATGGAATGAACATTTCAAGAAACACTTTTCCAGACCACGACAATTAACTGAATGTCCTTTTGGAATAATGAATGCAAAGTGGAGCATATTTTGGAGTCCAATAGAAACTTCACGAGAAAAACGATATTGTGAAACGTACATGTTCTCACAACACTGCCATTGACCTCGGCATCCCTGAGTGTCGATGACCAACATATAGCAGACATCGAGTATTCTATGCAAGGCATTTATCAGAGAGCATGAATCTTCAAAAAAATGGTTCAAATGGCTCTGAGCACTATGGGACTTAACATCTGAGGTCATCAGTCCCCTAGAACTTAGAACTACTTAAACCTAACTAACCTAAGGACATCACACACATCCATGCCCGAGACAGGATTCGAACCTGCGACCGTAGCGGTCGCCCAGTTCCAGACTGAAGCGCCTAGAACCTCTCGGCCACACCGTCCGGCATGAATCTTCAATAGACCTTCAAATGAAGCTACTCAAATGAGACGGTTTTGAAAACTTTTTCGTACATAATAAAACAAGATCTTCGTGTGTTTCTCATCTATGATACTTCATTTTACTATCGGCTTTCGTTTTAGGACAACGAAAGAAATAAGAGATTAGTTAAATGCACTCTGTACTTTTAGTCTGTAATTCTTCTGTCACCTCATCAGTTGTGATGACAGTTGTTTCGCTGGTCCCATAAAGGACGACGAGTAAAAACAGTTGCTATTAAAGTTTCCTCTGATACAACAAAAAACAAAAAAAACAAAAAAAATAACAAGCGCCAGCAACAGTACTGACTCTGCATTCGCATCATCAGCCGAATGCTGCTACCAGAGATACCCGAACACAATCGAAGAATGCTCTGGACGCCGCGCTAGGAATCAAACATGTTTGACTCGCTCATCGTCGCTCTGAGCCGCTGTGCTTGCGGAGCCGCCCTAACCACGCACTCTGACCATCACTGGTTTGTTCCGTCGCGTTGCTATGATATGGTCGTACCGCGCCGCTCCACTGTAACCGTAGTCAAAGTCACCAATGTACTTTTTTGCTGTAACGTCACCGCGTTTTCGATAACGGACACGGAAGGCCAAGTCCAATAACATCGGGTCGGGTAGTATGGTAACTCAACCAAACTTTAAGAAACGCAAAAAGCAAAGTGTACAGCGTGGCTCAAACAAATAAACAGATAGGGAACTTCTGCGAGTTTGACAGAATGAGTGAATGACCCACACACACACACACACACACACACACACACATACTCACCACTAGTATTTCACTGAATGCCGAAGCATGGAATCGGAGTTTGGCAGAAAAGCAAAGTCTGTTCATGAAAACGACAGTCACTAGATGGGCGAGGTGCTAAATGAGATGCGCAGATAACAGGGACGTCAAACCTTTTTTTTTTTCTTTTTATTGTTCATTTCATTTCCCCATACGCACCCGTGTTTGTGTGTGTGTGTGTGTGTGTGTGTGTGTGTGTGTGTGTGTAGAAGGATGGGTGGGCGGTTGGGGAAAGTGGGCTCGGGCTGATAGCTGTCATATTGCTGCTCTTCAGCCCATTTAGAAATTGGAAATACATTACATAAAACGACAGAGTTGCAGCGGTCGTTCTTGCATACGCTTAAATAATGCACAGGCTGGTATTACTGTGAATTATTTAAACTGAAAGCAACGAAATTTACGTCAGATGTAGTTGTGAGCTTGACGAAGAAGCACGTGTTTTTGTTCTGTCGCTAAATGCTCTAGCAAAAAATTGGCGAGAGGTAGAAATGGATCCTGAAAAGGCCTCGATTACTGTGACTGTTGGAGAGCAGAGGTCGTACATCTAGATCGAAACTTTACGCCGTAAAAACCCGACAGAAATCCATAGAGCGTTAAGTGAAATTTGTGGTGAGTTTACAGTGGACCGTAATACAGTTTCACATTGGGTGAATCGTTGTCGTGGTGGTCGTATGAGCGTACACCATAATCCAAGACCCAGAAGCCCAAAAATGTCAACACATGAACTAAGTGCGAAACTTGTGATAGGTACTTTTGGAGAAGATCGCAGTGCGACTTGTGAGGAACTGCCTGAAACCACGGGAATTCCAGCAACATCGTTGTTCCGTATTCTGACAAATGATTTCAAGAGGACAAAAATTTCGGCGAGATTGGTCCCACACTGATTGACTGCTCAAGAGAAACAGAATCACCTGGACATTGCAACCTTCCTCTAACAACGATTCGACCGTGAAGGTCAAGGATTCTTGTGCCGAGTTGTCGCTAATGATGAAACGTGGGTTCAAATGGCTCTGAGCACTATGGGACTTAACTACTGAGGTCATCAGTCCCCTAGAACTTAGAACTACTTAAACCTAACTAACCTAAGGACGTCACACACACCCATGCCCGAGGCAGGATTCGAACCTACGACCGTAGCAGTTGCGCGGTTCCAGACTGTAGCACCTAGAACCGCTCGGCCACCCCGGCCGGCTGAAACGTGGGGATTTGAAATCACAGTCACATGAGTGCGGAGCGTCAGATTATCAACCTCCAAAAAAGTTTGGATGAGCCCAAAAAACACTCAACCCTATCATGATTTTTGCTTATGATCACCAAATAATTATCATGAGAGATACAGTCCCATGAAGAAAAAGTGTTACAGGCGTGTATTATCGTAATTTCGTCAAAATCTGCACAGAAAACTGCACAAATCCTGACCTCAGTTGCTCTGGACTGGGCCACTCGTTTTCCCCGATAATGCTTGCCCGCATATCGGCAGTGTTCTAGCCCAAAAATACAATTGGAAAGCGTTGCCGCATCCTCCCTACAGCCCGGCCCTGAGTCCTCCAGACTTCGACTTACTCCCGAGGTTGGAAAAACGTCTGCATGGACGTCGTTACCTTTCTCTGGAAGAGCTTTCTACCACTGTTTCCCGAGCCATTCGACAGATGAACAGAAGTGGTATTCTGGATGGAATAATAAAGCTTCCGAGGCCTTAAGATTCAGTCATGGAGAAGCAAAGAATCTATACTGAAGGACTGTAACGAGATATTGAAAAGAAACATAAGCATAAGTAAAAAGAAATTACTGCGCATTATTTATGAAATGTCCCTCGTATAACACAGATCTCCTGTATTGACCGCCAATATTTTTTATTGAATCACTTCTCAATTCAAGTTTCGACCACTGGCCTTCTTCATTAGATATACAACAACAAGAATAAAATACAAAAATCAGTTGAGCAGGAGAATCATACTGTGGTTAAAATCTGAATCCGAACATAAGCGCAAACTGAAAGAATAGGGAAAGGAGGGTCCAACAAAGAAACAATTTTGTACGCCAAACGGTAACGCACTACACGCGACCAGAGAAGGTCATGTGAGATGAAGATGAAGGACAAGCGCTTAGCACATCCATGACATGTAAACAAGTCAAACATTCCGAACGCTTGCATCGTATGTAACAAGCAATCAATTATACGGGATAAATTAACACACATCGATCAGCAAAGACGTTATCACCACCTGCGTAATAAATAATGTGTCGGTCCGACACAATACGGCAATATCTAAAAAGAAGGGGGAGGGAGGGGGATAGCTTCTTACACTTGTAATCAAATCGTCCTGGATCTTGGGGTGGAATCCATCCATTGCTCAACTTCAAAAAAAAAAAAAAAATCAGGCACGGTGGCGGATGGCGTCTGGCATAAGGAGTCACCCTCGTTCTGCCAACGGCCTTGTGAAAGAGGGTGACGGAGCAGATACAGATTTGGAATACCTTCTTGCTTTTGACTGGGAAACGGCCCCTAAAAGCTGGAAGAATCGGCAATGATCAACGGCTTGAGGCTACTGAAGGCAATGGAAAGCACCGCTTTAAAGACACATCATGTGTATCCACTTAACATGTGGCGTGAATTCAAAAAGTGTCATGATGATCTCTCCAGTGGCGAAAGATTTCGGATTAGTCTCCCTTTCGAATTTCCGGAATGGGACTGCCAAGGAGGAGGTAACCGTGAGAGAAAGATTAAATAACAAACGAAGAGGTAACATTCTGCGAGTAGGTAAGTGAAATGGAAAGAAGGTGAGGATATCTACTCAAATGAATGTAGGGTAATAACGGCAGCAGAAAATGGTATAACGGGAGTAGAATTCGTTGTCAATAGGAAGGTAGGACAGAGAGTGAGTTACTGTGCACCATTCAGGCGGTTGTTTTCTTCAGAATCTACAGTACCACCAACACTAACAACTAAGGCGTTCTAGCACGAACATCCCATTATCATGCTCGCATGTATAGAGAAGCAATAGAGATTCACAAACACCATAACATTTTTAATAGAAAAGAGGAAGTTTTAAAGTTAGACAAAATATGGATGTCGACGTTGAATGACAATCGATTACTCTTAATCAAGAATGATGACGCCTTCCAAAGATAGGCATACCGTCGGCATCACGTGACGTTTGGTGGTGCCCTCTATGCGCTCTATAAGTGCGAGATTAGCTGGAACTCAGTGGCAGTAGCCGGGCGACCTCAGATGATGTCTCCTGAAGATGGAGACGAAACGTTATGTGGAAATTTTATACACGACCACGGCCTCTCAGCCCTGAAGTTTCAACTGAAGTTAGCGGATGATGTTTTTCTACTTTACCTGTACGCGGTATAAATGTTTGATATCGTGCCTCTTGAAACAGCCAACACTTCCCTTGGTTACGAAAGAACCCAACATACGAGCACCAGCAGTTTTCCCATGTTTGAACGCTCCGACATGATGCTCTCACGACAACTCATAAACCTGTTCAGACCACGACCGGCACTTGTAACATATTGCAGACACTGCAAAGCTGGAGTTCGTAGTCAAATATGTTTCCCTTACACTGTCACGAGCCCGCAGCGCCCTGAGATGGCATTCAATCTCAAGATGGGTAATCGTCTTAATTTTCTAACTTATTAGTGTAAACTAATACAACCATTAACGAATAACTACACTCCTGGAAATGGAAAAAAGAACACATTGACACCGGTGTGTCAGACCCACCATACTTGCTCCGGACACTGCGAGAGGGCTGTACAAGCAATGATCACACGCACGGCACAGCGGACACACCAGGACCCGCGGTGTTGGCCGTCGAATGGCGCTAGCTGCGCAGCATTTGTGCACCGCCGCCGTCAGTGTCGGCCAGTTTGCCGTGGCATACGGAGCTCCATCGCAGTCTTTAACACTGGTAGCATGCCGCGACAGCGTGGACGTGAACCGTATGTGCAGTTGACGGACTTTGAGCGAGGGCGTATGGTGGGCATGCGGGAGGCCGGGTGGACGTACCGCCGAATTGCTCGACACGTGGGGCGTGAGGTCTCCACAGTACATCGATGTTGTCGCCAGTGGTCGGCGGAAGGTGCACGTGCCCGTCGACCTGGGACCGGATCGCAGCGACGCACGGATGCACGCCAAGACCGTAGGATCCTACGCAGTGCCGTAGGGGACCGCACCGCCACTTCCCAGCAAATTAGGGACACTGTTGCTCCTGGGGTATCGGCGAGGACCATTCGCAACCGTCTCCATGAAGCTGGGCTACGGTCCCGCACACCGTTAGGCCGTCTTCCGCTCACGCCCCAACATCGTGCAGCCCGCCTCCAGTGGTGTCGCGACAGGCGTGAATGGAGGCACGAATGGAGACGTGTCGTCTTCAGCGATGAGAGTCGCTTCTGCCTTGGTGCCAATGATGGTCGTATGCGTGTTTGGCGCCGTGCAGGTGAGCGCCACAATCAGGACTGCATACGACCGAGGCACACAGGGCCAACACCCGGCATCATGGTGTGGGGAGCGATCTCCTACACTGGCCGTACACCACTGGTGATCGTCGAGGGGACACTGAATAGTGCACGGTACATCCAAACCGTCATCGAACCCATCGTTCTACCATTCCTAGACCGGCAAGGGAACTTGCTGTTCCAACAGGACAATGCACGTCCGCATGTATCCCGTGCCACCCAACGTGCTCTAGAAGGTGTAAGTCAACTACCCTGGCCAGCAAGATCTCCGGATCTGTCCCCCATTGCGCATGTTTGGGACTGGATGAAGCGTCGTCTCGCGCGGTCTGCACGTCCAGCACGAACGCTGGTCCAACTGAGGCGCCAGGTGGAAATGGCATGGCAAGCCGTTCCACAGGACTACATCCAGCATCTCTACGATCGTCTCCATGGGAGAATAGCAGCCTGCATTGCTGCGAAAGGTGGATATACACTGTACTAGTGCCGACATTGTGCATGCTCTGTTGCCTGTGTCTATGTGCCTGTGGTTCTGTCAGTGTGATCATGTGATGTATCTGACCCCAGGAATGTGTCAATAAAGTTTCCCCTTCCTGGGACAATGAATTCACGGTGTTCTTATTTCAATTTCCAGGAGTGTATAAAGCTACACAACGTGAGGTCCATGCAGTCTCATGAGTTTATAAGATCCACCCTGCTTTTCTACTTTACAATCCGTGATCTCCATGAAAGGCAATTAGATGTACAGCAGATCTACAGTCTGGAGCCGAGCAACCGCTCCGGTCGAAGGTTCGAATCCTGCCTCGGGCATGGATGTGTGTGATGTCCTTAGGTTAGTTAGGTTTAATTAGTTCCAAGTTCTAGGCGACTGATGACCTCAGAAGTCGCATAGTGCTCAGAGTCATTTGAACCATTTGTACAGCAGATCTTATAAAAATAAGTAGGCTACGGAGTTGTGATAGGATCTGGGAACATAACTTTAAATCGAATTAATATCGTCGATGAAATAATAATCGAACGGTTAATTACAGAGTGTTTATAATTAAGAAACAGCTACTCACACAGGTCCAGTGTGGGCTACAGTGAACACATGGCTGATATTATAATACGTTAATGTGGAACCGATTTACACTGGAAAAAAATTGTTCCAATTTTGAACACCAGGTGAAAATCTGGCACTATGAATGCAAGAAAGACGTGTAGAAATGTTTCCACGTGTAATGGATTAGAAATGGGACATGGCAGAAGAGGTCAAACACTGGAGAAAGGCATAACATTGAGTTTACTATCGCCACTTACACAATTTGTTCAATATGAGCAATATGTTCAATATTAGCATATCTACCAAGTTTCGCTACCATACGATAATTACAGCTCACACTGGACCTGCGTGAGTAGCTGCACTTTAATTATAACCACCCAGTGCATTTTTTTGTTCTTTTCTTTTCCAAAACTCTCACAATAAGTTGCAAGTCGGACCTGAAGTTCCGGTACACGTGTGCGACCATAATAACAGTATCTATGAAAATGGCTTTAAAATGCCAGTAAATCGCATAAATAATACAGGTCCAGGTGGTAATGAATCCTTTATTGCGCTTATTACGCGTTTCGGGTGTACCCCATCATCAGATGACCTGGTCACAAATAATAAAGACAAATGCAAATAATGATATCGTACAATACTGCGGAACCAAAGAAATCAGATTATATAAACTTCGAAAGAATTTGACTGTAAACATTTATGAAGACTGTAAGTACATACCATTTAAGATCATTGCAAGCATTGACAAGGACCTTGAATAATTTCTGTACAAAGGTCAAGAAAAACACCTGTTGTCATGTACAAAGAGAAGACATAACCAGTGGCTGATTGCAGTTACTGAGTTGAGGCTCCGCTAACGGAGCCACAACGTAAGAGGGCAGCACTTCTGATGACGCGTAAAATAGAAACATTAAGATGAAATAATCAAAGTTCATTCAGCACTAATTTGCACGAAGGTCAGTTGTACTGTAGCTACATTAATGCTGGTTGAACTTTCATTATTTTTTATTACTATTTGTGTTTCACACGTCGGAAGTGCTGTCCCCTAGCGAGAAAAGTTTGTGTTAGGACTTCGTTAGCAGTGCCTCGCGACTGTAACTGTAGTTAGCTATTGGTTATGCCATTTCTTTGAACATAACAACACGTTTTGCTTGATCTTTGTACAGCAACCATACAACGTCCTTGTCACTGCTTGTAATGATCTTAAATGGTATGTACTTATATTCTTCAGAAATGTATACAATTAATTTCATTTGGGGTTTCTCTAACCTCATTTGTTTGATTACGCTGTATTGTAAGATATCATTATTTGCACTTGTCTTTATTACATGTGACCAGGTCATCTGATGATGGAGTACATCCGAAACGCGTAATGAGCACAATAAAGGATTCATTACCACCTGTACCTGTATTACTTATGCGATTTACTGGCATTTTTAAATCCATTTTCATATTTCCTGTTATTATGGTGGCACACGAGTACCAGAACTTCACGTCCGATTTGCAACTTATTGTGAGAGTTTTGGAAAAGAAATGAACAAAACAATGTACTGGGTGGTTATAATTAAAGTGCAGCTACTCACGCAGGTCCAGTGTGAGCTGTAATTATCGTATAGTAGCGGAACTTGTTAGATATGCTAATATTGAACATATTGCTCATATTGAACAAATTGTGTAAGTGGCGATGGTAAACTCAATATTATGCCTTTCTCCAGTGTTTGATCATTTCTGCCATGTCCATTCCCAATCCATTACATATGGAAACATTTCTACAAGTCTTTCTCGCATTCATAGTGCCAGATTTTCACCTGGTGTTCAAAATTGGAACTATTTTTTTTTCAGTGTAAATCGGTTCCACATTAAGGTATTAGAGTATCAGCCATGTGTTAACTGCAGCCCACACTGGAACTGTGTGAGTAGCTGCTTTTTAATTATAACCACTCTGTAATGAACCATTATATTATTTTTTATCAACGATATTCATTCTATTTTAAATTGTGTTCCCAGATCCTATCACAAGTCCGTAGCCTACTTATTTTTATAAGATCTGCTCCACATATAATTGCCTTTCATGGAGATCACGGATTGTAAAGTACAAAAGTAGGGTTGGGTCTTACAAACTTAAGAGACTGCATGGACCTCATGTTGCGTAACTTTATAGTTATTGCGTTATGAGCACAATAAACGAGTCAATACCATCGGTCTGCATTACTTATGCGACTTACCAGCATTTTTTAATACATTTTCGAAGCAGAATAACTTTTGACTATCCGTCTATGTGTAATCTTTTAACATTTCATTAATTAATATTTTGTAATTAATATCAATTAGTTAAGTTTCACGGCTGCAGTACGGTACAGTGGCGGCTATAGAGCATTTGCGTGCGCTTGTCTCTAATGGGGCATCGTACTCTGTCAAAAAAAAAAAAAAAAAAAAAAGGAACATATCGCCTTTCTACACAAGGAAAGAATGTAAGAAGGTAGCCAGAGATCAACATTTTATCCTTATCTGTGACTTTACGTTATCTCAGTTCGAGGTTACCCCATGAATTAATTCTTTAACATTTTATTAAAAATTTACGACATAATTTTTGCCCACGATGGGAAGCATACAAGATGGAAACCATACGAGATGTTACAAGTTATGTAATAAAATTGGCTTACGACCATTACATAACAATCATAATATGATCTTTGAATTTATGTACGTCGGGATCTCTTAAAACGCGGAAACATGCCAGCTTAGCCTGGCCCCGCTACACTACGGAAACTTAACAACTCCTGTGTCGTTGAGGTTGCCTAAACCAGCAGGCGTGAGTTACTGCATCTTGTGATACCAGAGAACCAAAATATTTCCGTCTGAGAGTGTTGCTGCGGCGTATATGAAACGTAGCGCTACTTCGATGCGGTTACATAAGCACTGTCATGTAGGCAAGAGACTAGTGCGGTATTCGTGTCTTCCTAACGTGCTCGTTGGTAAATGCGGAAAGTGAACTATGGCGACGTTAGCTAAACAGGACCAACGTGCTGTTACTCTTTGGTTGTCTGCCGAAGGACACTAACCGGAAGACATCCATAGAAGAATGAAGACTGTGTTTTGGGCAGCATGTCTGTCGAAAACCACCGTTGTCCAATGGTGCGCACGAGGGATGATGCTATATCATGGTAACTCACGTCCTCATATGTCGTAACACCGAAGTTATGACAACTCAAGTGGGAGACACTCGAGCACCCGCCACATACTGCTGATCCCTCCACGTGCGATTATCACGCTTTGATTCCTTAAAGGCCTTCAAGGGTCGACGATTCCTGTCGAACAAGAATGTACAGCAGGCAGTTACGGACTTCTTCACGCAGGAGGACATGATGTTTTACAAATTGCTACTTTCAACCTGATGCGTCGGTGGAACGATTGCTTCAATTCTCACGGCTATTTTGTCCCATTGGCATGCCGATTCTGGATTGTACGGCCTTCGAACGGGAACTTTTCAATCGGCCCTTACACAATTTCACTAGTGTACAAAACTTAAGAACGAAAGTAGCATTCGCACAGTGTGTCACTACCAAGTAACATAGCTCGTTGGAACTTAGATCTTGCATAGAAAGTATTGCTAAAGTACAGAAAAATAATGAAATAATCGTACAGCACTGATGGCCGGGAGTGCCAACCTGGGGAAGTTTGGCCGCCGAATTGCAAGCCTTTCCAGTTGACGTCACGTTGGGTAAGTTGCGTGTCGACGATGATGAAACAACGATGAGAACAACAAAAACCCAGTGGTGAATATCTCCGACACAGCCAGGAATCGAACCCGGGCCCACTGCATAGCAGTCAGATGCACTGACCACTCAGCTAAGGGGACAGACGGTACAGTACAGAAGTTAACTAACTGAAAGTATGCAAAAACACCAACTGATATGAGACTTTTATTTAAAGACAACAATTACACCGAAGTCACCGTGATTCATGATGGTACTATGAACATTATAAAAGATGGGATATGGCTCTTAATAGGGTGTGTGATCACTATGGTCTGCAACGTGCTCCCATGCTGGCTGCAAGGTTGGTAAGGAGTTCTTGTGGTAGAGCATTCAGTTTCTCCAACAGTACTGTTGACAACTGCTTGATACATGAGGAGGTGCTGCAGTGCTACTCTCCAATGCAACCCACATGTGCCCGATGGGATTTAAGTCGGGGGACGGGCAGGCCAGTCCATTCGCCGAAAATCGTCTGGTTCCATGAGCTCCTCCCCCTATGCTGTTTGATGCGGTCACACGTTGTCATCCATAAAAATGAAGTTGGTCGGCTGCACCCTGAAAAGAAGCACATGGGAAGCGAGTACAGTGTCATAATGACATTGCTGAGTGTACCATGTTAAAAGATTTGGAAGTTAGTACTTCCATACAACATTGTACCTCCACACATCATAGCATCTGGACCACCAAAATGATGATGTTCCTGGGTGCATTACTAGTAGTAGGGCAACAGGGGTGCTGGTACGCTTTTGATATCAAATTAATTATTCAAACAAATTAAATCAATCAATTAATTACCCCTACCATTGGTGATGTCACAGGTTTTCCCCCACCAGCATGGGGGTCCATTTTCACATCACCTTCTATAAAATCCCGATCCCTGACCCATCCCTTTCCCCTCCCCAACAACCTCCCTCCCCTTCCGCCACCACCAATCCACCCCTGGCATGACAGGACACTCACTCAGTCTGTGTTGAGCTGCTGGACTGGGAGGATCAATATAATATTTATTTAAACAATTTCACCCTGTTTATTTATTTATTTACACAATTAGGAATACGACCACCAGAGAACATCCCACTCCTCCCAGAAAAAAGTGGCGGGAAAGATCGCTCATTCTGTGTTGGACTGGATGGATCTCACGACAATAGGCTAATATATCGTAAATGACACTGCCTTAAACAATTTAAGGCATTGGAATATTTTTAAATAATTTTCAGGAGACAGGGCAGTGCAGAATATTGTTTATTTAGCCAGATTTCAGGGATGCAAAAGGGCTTAGAAAGAATATTGTCGACATACCGATGTGCTATAAGAGTGCCTCGGATTATAGCCAAAGGCGTTCTGCTATGAAATCAGATGGCACCCCAGACCATCCATCACCCCTGGCTGTCGGGCTGTAATGGCGGGCGACAATAAGGCTGGTATCCCGCCGCTCTGCAGGGCGTCTCCAGACATTTCTTCGGCCTGGAATGTCATTGACTGGAATAGAATTGTCTTCAGTGATGAGTTCTGCTTCCAATTCAGCCCCAATGACCGGCGAAGATGTGTCTGGAGACATCCTGGACAGTGGTTGGATACCAGCCAGACTGTCGCCCTAAATACAGCCCGACAATCAGGAATGACAGTCTAGGATGCCATTGTATTTCATAGCAGGACACCTTTTGTTGTAATCTGCTGCACCCTTACAGCACAGAGGTACGCTGAAAATATTCTACGCTCCGTTGTGTTTCCCTATGATCGAGCCATCCAGGGCTTACCTGTTAGCAATATAAAACTCACTCACACACGGTAAGAGCTTCTACTGCTTGCCTTCGTGCTTGCCAAACCCTACCTTGGCCAGCAAGGTCGCCGGGTCTCGCCACAACTAACGCTGGAGTGTTATGGGTACAGGGCCCTACAACTATCCCAGGATTTTGACGATCTAACGCCCCAATTGAACAGAATTTGACACGATATCTTTCAGTAGGACATGTAACAACTCTGTGAATCAGTGCTAAGCCGAATAACTTCTTTCATAAGACCCAGAGGTAGGCCAACGCGTTACTGACTTGCTCAATTTGTGAAGCTCTTTCCCTTGAATAAATCATCCAACTTTTCTGAAATTGTAATAATTTGTTTACCTGAACATGTACATCACATTCACCGATTTTCATCCTATTTTGATAATTCCTTCGTGGTGCGCCTTTTTTTTTAATCTTAGAGTGCAACTTGCGTCTTCGTAGTTGTCACAGTAAACCTTGCTACAGTATTTCCTTGATGTGGCTGCGGTTTCGGGGCTGATCTGCAGTCAAGCTGGATGCAAACCTTTACAGAAACGTGCCGAAATAACGTCTTCAGTCTTTTTCTGTTGCTTCCTCGTTCAGCCTATACCGAGCTGCAGAAAGGAGTCGATCCAACACCCTGGAGGACAGATTCTGTCGCCAATTTCCATCACATCACAAACACTGTGGCAGTCATCTGTTCCCAATTTCCATAAGGTCGTCCGCTCCCCTTGTCGCACACTGGAATCACAATAGCAGTTTACTATTTGTCTGTAGAAAAAGAAAAGTCAATATGGCTTGCTGACTCTGCATTCAATTTTACATGACAGAGCTGGTGTAACCATCCGGAAAAACGCAGCCCTACTGTATTGTAGGAGCGTACATCCATACTTAACAAAAATGAAAAATGCTCGTATCATAGCACAAGAAAGACGAATGTGTCCTGGGTAGAGTTAGGGATGTGAAAGAAAGGAACTAAGTTTTCGACTTATCTGGTAGCTTCAAAAACATTTCAATCAAAATATCTTGACATATCTTGCATCTCATAGAATATAATGGATCACGTCAGATACAGTAACGAGATAGAATAGATGTCATCCCCCCCCCCTCCCCAAGGGACAAATCCATCCCAAGAAATTTTATCTCCCCCAGAAAAACTTTTCTAACTGTAGCCCATATGTTTTTCAGCCATACTATATTATACATTGTATGTTTGGAGAATTTTTTTATTCTGGTTCCCAGCTTTTACCCTACCATAATTTTGACATTGGACCGCTGTGGCTTGACAACCGACGTAGATTTTTGTTGACTCAGGCGACAACTGATACGGTATAAGTTTTTTTATTGCCTTTTAAACCACGCTACTTTTATCGTGGCAACGGGTACAGCTTTCACAAAACAACAGGACGACCATTAATTATATGTGTTTCTCTACCTTCTTACAAAATTTGAATTGAGTCGCGCAAGTCTGAAACATAGAAGTGGGGTGTGTAAAAAACTCACAAAACATGTTTTTGCACGTAAAATCCGAATGAAGCTACATTTTTGAAAGCAAGTTTTCAGTTTTATCGTAAGAATGCATTTTTTATGAATTTTATGCACTTTAAATCATTTCTGCGCATTCGGTTCTCATAAGAACGAATTTTACGTGCTACATGTATCTCGACTTCACAAACCATCGTATATCGCCAACAGACACAGATTAATGGATAAAAAATTTCGTTTTGACTTTACACATTTGTCTACTTTCATGCGAAGTTTGAATCGATTCTTACAAGTCTGAAGTAGAGAAACATGACGCTTCAAAAATCTCATAGAAAAACGTGTTTTTTGCACATATGCTGCCGTCAGCTGAGCTTTAATTTCAGCCCAATTAAAATCTTTTGCAAAAGGAATTAATCGCTTCGTACAGCTTGCCTGAGCGCCAGCTCCGGTTCGTAGTTCAAATTTTACTTAATATACTGTAACATAGCTACAATCAGAGAAATGTTCGAGTGGCTGTATAAATGACCGCTGATCCGCGCTAAACCAAAACATTTTCACCGCATGTTTCTAGCTCCAATAAGAAACCAAGCACCGGGAACACTCCAAACCGCAGTTCTAAGCGCGGACCTTTCAGACATAATTGTTACAGCACTTCCGCTTTATAACGATTACAAACACATCAGTCGAAGAAAGAAAATACCATTTTCTACGTTAGAAGAGAGGGAAAAAGTGTGAAAACTCAAAATGAAAAACAATGTGCTCTCCAGGATTGGGAGCTTCTCAAAGTCTGTAAGTGTATCACAGCGCCACATGCAGCCGCAGAGTTACGAATTCCACAATTCAAATGGCCTGCTACAGTAATGTGATAGACTAGAGAGACAAGAATACCTTGGTGCAGTCCTAGGTTGCTAGACACTGATTCCGCCAGTTCGGTGGTGGATTTAGGAGGTTTCCCAGATTCATCTAATCCTATTACCTAATCAGCACCAGAAAAAAGCTTTCAAAACAATTTTTGTTCAACTTCGGTTATGCCAGTCAACACTAAAAATATAATGAAAGTAATGCAATATATCGATCAACATGAACAGATGTGAAGTTTTGGAAGCAAGCAAGATAGCTTCGAAGTTGAATAAGACTTTTTTTAAAAGTTTACTCCCTGTTCCTTCACTTAATGTGGCACTGCTGTTGATATCCAGCAGGATTTTCTCAGCCACTCTGCATTTTTTTGCTATTTCAGATTTTTAGTTCTTATTATCCGCTTAAGTACGAGTAAATTATTTTTACCACTACTTTCTAGCTTTATTTCACAATTCTTTTGGTATACTACATTTAATCATATGAGGATGTAACTTGACATTGTTGACTCATATACTACTGGAATATACTTATTAGGTCTACAACTTTGCGTCCTCCGTTTTTTCTCGAAGTTCGGGGCTTTATTGTGAAAAACTTACAAAAAAATTATGATTCATAGTATTGCCCATCGCTGGCCACTACATTCTCCCATCTTTCGGATAGCATACGAATCCCGTGGCGGAAGAACTGGGCGTCTTTTGTGGGGATCCATGAATCGATTCAATTTTGCACTTGTTCTTGTGATCGGAAGTGCTGGTCAGCCAGACTGTATGCCACTGATCGAAAAAGGAGGTAGTCAGAGAGAGCAACGTATGGAGAATACGGCGTGAGGGATAGGACTTCTCATTTCAACATTTCCATGAATATTTTGACGGGACGTGCGACATGGGGTCGAGCACTGACCTGCTGCAAAATTACCTTTACGTGTCTATCGCTGTATTTTGGCCGTTTGTGTTTCAGTGCTGGACTCGAACGCATCAGTTGCTTTCGATAATGTTGTCCTGTGACTGTCTTCGTCTGTTTCAGTAGTTACGAAAACGTTCTGTATTCCACCGCCATGCCGGTCTTCGACATCAAAATCACCTTTCTTAATGCGTTGAAAACATTCTCTGCACGTTCTTCCACTAATAGTTCCCTCACCATTGGTCTTACCCAGCATTTTAAGAGCCACAGCCGCAAATTTAAAGCAGAAAATTAAAACTTCCTGCAGACGGCGAGAAATGGGTTCGTAAGTTGACGCACTTAATCGAGAATAACCTTATGATGCAATCAAAAATCGACTAATATTTTTATGGCATAATGTTTACAGATGCCTAAGCTTATTGTATAACACCTATGACTGACCATCCGAACCACACTTGCCGCTACTGCCGTCTATTGCAAAACGGCGGAAGCAAAGTTGTAGACCAAATACCATCTTGTTCAAAGGTAATCTGTCTTAACGAAAACTAAGTAGATAAATGTCAATATTTTGAGCTCCAGTAAGTCCTGTGTACTTCTTGTCAAATTTAGTTTTTGGGACACGACACGATTCAGTCCCACAGAAAGAGTTATATCAAAACCGACAAATTTTGAATCTTACCCCCCACCCCCGCCCTCTAGGAAGAATTCTGCTGACGCCAATACATTTAGCAAAAAGATATTGCGTTCTATGAAGGCGATACGAAATCAGGTGGGAGGTAAAACACAATAGTAAACGAATGAAAATATGTTTATGTAATACCGACAAGCAGATCATGACATACTCTAACACAAAAGAAAAACGACGCATCATGAAGGAATTACCCAAATGCGACGGAAATCGGTAGATGTGATGTACTTGTACTGACAAACGAATCATTACAATTCTAGAAAAACTAGATGGTTTATTGAAGAGAAAGCGCTTCACAAATTGAGCAAGTCAATAACACGTTTGTCCACCTGCAGGCCTTACGCAAGTAGTTATTCGGCTTGACATTGATTTATAGAGTAGTTGGATGTTCTCCTGGGGAATACCGTGCCAAATTCTGTGCAAATGGCGCATTAGATCGTCAAAATTCCGATTTGGAAGGAGAGCAGTGCCCATAATGCTCCAAACGTACTCAGTTGTGAAAAGATCCCCGCACGTGTTCGGCCTGAATCCCATTGACTGAAGTAGAATTGTCTTCAGCGACGAGTCTCGCTTCGAACTGAGCACTGATCACTAGCGAAAACTTGTGTGGAGATGCCCAGGACAGCGGTAGGATACCGAACTGACTGTCGACCGCCGTTCGGCTGGTCAGCCAGGAGTGTAGTAGTAGTAGTAGTAGTAGCTGAGTGACGGTCTGTGGAGCCATTTTTTTTCATAACAGGACCCGTTCGGTTTCATCCGCGGCACTGTTATAGCACAGCGGTACGTCGACGATATTCTACGCCCCGTTTTGAAACCCCTCATGACAGACGATCCAGGGCTTACATTTCAGCAAGATAATACCCGCCCGCACACGGTGAGAGTTTCTACTGCTTGTCTTGGCCTGTATCAAACCTTGCCTTGGCCTAAAAGATCACCGGATCACCTCCCAATTTAGAGCGTTTGGAGCATTATGGCACAGGGCCGTACAATCACCTCGAGATTCTGATAATCTAATGCGCCAATTGAACAGAATTTACCACGATTTCCCTCAGGAGGACATGCAACAACTGTTTCAGTCAGTGCCAAACCAAGTAACTGCTTGCATAACGGCCAGAGCTTGACTAATGCGTTATTGACTTTCTCAATTTGTGAAGCTTTTTCTCTTGAACGAATCATTCACATTTTATGAAATTTTAACATTTTTTGTCTGTGCGTGTACGTCACAGCTACTAAATTCCATCCCATTCGCGTAATTCCTTCGTGGTGTGTCGTTTTTTTGTCTTAGGGTGTATCTGCCTGAACTTTTTCACTAAAGTTATTACACGTCTGCTTTCCTTCTGGAGCGTTCAAAACACTAAAATCTTCAAAACTCCGCGGCTCCTGCTACTCGCGTTATGGAAAACCATAAACACTTCGCTAAACTATTGCGCCACCCCTTGTATATTACTACAAAGCGAGTGCTTCAGGCACCTGACTCACAATGCGGGCAAGTGAGCTTCTAATCACCATCCTGCCATTCAACTTTAGGTTTCCCGTGCTTTTTTTTTTTTTTTTTTCCACAACACTTGGCGGTCCTAGGTTTGGAGACGAGTGGAAGGATTAAAACAAAGACGCAGACGATTATGTGAATATGTTGGGTGCGGAATTCTCAATCTCCGCTATCGGGTGGAGAATTGTAGGACCCTTTTAATAGGTCAGGGGTGAACTAGACGCAGGAAATGGTTACAAGGGTAGAAGAGAATGTGTGACGGGCATAAGTGAGGTTTTTTTTTTTATTTTGATAGAACTTACCTCCACAGGCCCAATAAGTGACGTTATGATTCAAGAAAGTGAATAACATCAGCACAGAGGGTAACACTTGTCATGGCAGGTCGGAAAAACAGAATATTAATATACAGGGTGGTCCACTGATCGTGACCGGACCAAATATCTCACGAAATAAGCGTCAAACGAAAAAACTACAAAGAACGAAACTCGTCTAGCTTGAAGGGAAAAACCAGATGGCGCTATGGTTGGCCCGCTAGATGGCGCTGCCATAGGTCAAACGGACGTCAACTGCGTTTTTTTTAAATAGGAACCCCATTTTTTATTACATATTCGTGTAGTACGTAAAGAAATATGAATGTTTTAGTTGGACCACTTTTTTCGCTTTGTGATAGATGGCGCTGTAATAATCACCAACATATGGCTCACAATTTTAGACGAACAGTTGGTAACAGGTAGGTTTTTTAAATTAAAATACAGAACGTAGGTATTGTTGAACATTTTATTACGGTTGTTCCAATGTGATACATGTACCATTGTGAACTTATCATTTCTGAGAACTCATGCTGTTACAGCGTGATTACCTGTAAATACCACATTAATGCAATAAATGCTCAAAATGATGTCCGTCAACCTCAATGCATTTGGCAAAACGTGTAACGGTATTCCTCTCAATAACGAGTTGTTCGCCTTCCGTAATGTTCACACATGCATTGACAATGCGCTGACGCATGTTGTCCGGCGTTGTCGGTGGATCACGATAGCAAATATCCTTCAACTTACCCCACAGAAATAAATCCGGGTACGTCAGATTCGGTGAACGTGCGGGCCATGGTATTGTGCTTCGACGACCAAACCACCTGTAATGAAATATGGTATTCAATATCGCTTCAACCGCACGCGAGCTGTGTGTCGGACATACATCATGTTGGAAGTACATCGCCATTCTGTCATACAGTGAAACATCTTGTAGTAACATCGGTAGAACCTTACGTAGGAAATCAGCATACATTGCACCATGTAGAATGACATCGATAAAATGGGGCCAATTATCCTTCCTCCCATAATGCCGCACCATACATTAACCCACCAAGGTCGCTGATGTTCCACTTGTCGCAGCCATCGTTGAATTTCCGTTGCCCAATAGTGCATATTATGCCGGTTTACGTTACGGCTGTTGGTGAATAAAGCTTCGTCGCTAAATAGAACGCGTGCAAAAAATCTGTCATCGTCCCGTAATTTCTCTTGTGCCCAGTGGCAGAATTGTACACGACGTTCAAAGTCGTCGCCATGCAATTTCTGGTGCATAGAAATATGGTACAGGTGCAATCGATGTTCATGTAGCATTCTCAACACCGACGTTTTTGAGATTCCCGATTCTCGCGCAATTTGTCTGTTACTGATGTGCGGATTAGTCGCGACAGCAGCTAAAACACCTACTTGGGCATCGTCGTTTGTTGCAGGTCGTGGTTGACGTTTCACATGTAGCTGAACACTTCCTGTTTCCTTAAATAACGTAACTATCCAGCGAACGGTCCGGACACTTGGATGATGTCGTCCAGGATACCGAGCAGTATACATAGCACACGCCCGTTGGGCATTTTGATCACAATAGCCATACATCAACACGATATCGACCTTTTCCGCAACACGGGTAATGTATCACGAAGCAAATACCGTCCGCACTGGCGGAATGTTACGTGATACCACGTACTTATACGTTTGTGACTATTACAGCGCCATCTATCACAAAGCGAAAAAAGTGGTCCAACTAAAACATTCATATTTCTTTACGTACTACACAAATATGTAATAAAAATGGGGGTTCCTATTTTTAAAAAACGCAGTTGATATCCGTTTGACCTATGGCAGCGCCATCTAGCGGGCCAACCATAGCGCCATCTGGTTTCCTCCGTCAGGCTAGACGAGTGTCGTTCTTTGTAGTTTTTTCGTTTGATGCTTATTTCGTGAGATATTTGGCCCAGTCACTATCAATGGACCACCCTGTAATATGCCTGACAAAAAAAGTGGTCCTCATGCCAGACGGCGTTATCAGCATCTGAACTAGTTTGAAATGGGCCACTTTATGGGTCTCTATTCGAATGATTTTCCCAAAAGAGTAATATCCAGATTTGTGGGACATTCGGCAGTGACAGTGCATGGGAATGTGAGGGGCAGCCATAGTCTTGGTCACGGTTACGGTCGACCACGCCCGGCCACACGGGAGGATCGGGTTACTGTGCACCAAGCACGCTGCAACGCCTTCACACCTGTACCTGCCGTTCGAGAACAAGTAACTGACTCCCTGTGTCATCCCGCACCACTGCAGCAGCAGCCGGACTAGGGAAGTACCGTCCCAAGTGCAGCTTGCCGTTAACACCACTACATAAACGGCTGCATTTGGAGTGCCTCCGTAACCGGGAAGCATTGACTGCTGATACCTAGCATCGCACTGAACTGCTGTTCTGCACAACCCCAGATGACTATCGTCAGCGTGTAATATTGCGACCTGAGGAGAGATCAGATTCTTCCAATGCTTTGGAGAGGCGCTCCAGTGTTACACCTGCATGGTACGAGGAGCCATCGTGCACGACTTAAGGCCAAGGCTGGTAGAGACTGCTACCTCTCGTGTGACACTATGGTGGTGCCAGTTTTC
Organism: Schistocerca nitens; assembly: GCF_023898315.1. NCBI lineage: Eukaryota > Metazoa > Arthropoda > Insecta > Orthoptera > Acrididae > Schistocerca > Schistocerca nitens. The sequence continues at coordinate 179,016,394 of NC_064622.1, read as the reverse complement.
GACAGGACAATGCTCGTCCCAACATGGCACATGTATGTGAAATGTCTACATGGTGGTAACGTACTCTTGTAGCCACCAAGATCCCCCATGCCTTTCCCAATAGAACACGTGTGGGAACAGCTCGGGCGTCAACTCTGTGTCAGTGCCAGTGCCCACGAATTGACGACCAGTCAAAACAGTTGTGGGCTAGCTTGCCTCATTAGAGGATACAACGTCCTCGTGAATCATTTTCCAACGAATCTCGAATCAGTGCATGCATTCAGGCCAGAGAGGATGCAACATCCAACTAATGTGGGTTCATACTGCCAAGGTCTTTTTAATTTTAATTCGATTTTGTAATCACTGCAATAACAGCAGATATCCACTCATCCTATTAAACTTCACATCGTTTCCCTTGCTCCCAAGGTCTTTTTAATTTTAACTCGATTTTGTAATCGCTACAACAACATCACATATCCTCTCAACCCATTAGGCTTGAGATCGTCCCTCTCCCCGCCCCTCCCCGTCCAGGTGCTTCACTTTTTTGTGATATTAATAAATTTAGGAGTGTCGATGGAAAGATCCCAAAACTAGCCTCGCTTATAAACGCTAGTAATGTCCACATGGAACTAGGGAGAGAAAACTGGTTCAAACCAGACGTTAATAACAGGTAGCTTCTAAACTTCGACTGGAACGTATATTGTAAATATAGGCAGGACCCCAATCGTGCGCATGTGACTATAACCACAAGCAGTACTATAATATCTAGTGAGGTAGCCTCACTAGCATATTATGAAGGCGAAATAATTTAGGTGAAGAGGATCAGATATGGTCATCGGATGCTTTTATAGACCTTCTCCCTCAGAAGCAGTAGTGGAGGAATATTTGAGGGAAAACTTGGAGAAGGTTGCACTTCAATTTCCTGATAATGTAACAGTATTGTAGGAGCTCGACAATGCGGCCTCCTACGTGAGTGTAGGATACATGAGTGGAGGGGCGATGGTGGAGTTCTGTGGAGCACCAGGACGCTAATTAGAAATAATTCATTAACCCTCCTAATACCGTGGGGTCTGTAATGACCCCAGGCCGTAATTTTCTGTAAAATATACCTTATTTCTTATTCCCAAAAATTATGAAAAATTCGGACTTTTCCTGAATTAAGTAATGGGTTCGTAATATATTAATATAACTTTTTGAAAATATTTAGTTTTGCAGAAAATCAAGAGAGAACCACTGAATACCATTGGGGTTAAATGCGACCTCATTTCTCTCTTGCGGTATTATTACCCAATAATACTACATTGAATCCGTAGGTGTTGCTGTATTTCCTTTGTTTTATTCTTGTAAATATTGTTGTAACGTGTGATTGTTGCCAATACTTTATAAGCCAACAGTTCAGTTATTTGTTCCATACAAGTGGAGACTACTATTGTGTGTGTTGCATTTAGTGGAAAATGTCTCCTTTCCGAAGATGAAGTGCTTGAAATATTACTGCAGGATAATCCTCTATCTGGAGAATCAAATAGTGATATCAGCGATATAGTTTCTGATGTCTCATGCAGTGATGGAGAAATGGACATCTTAGAAGAGATTATTCTTCAATCAGACAGAAGTTCAGAAGAAGACTTGGACAGCTCATATGTCCAGCCTGAATGGGAAGTAACACATGTTTCTGACTGTTATATATAAGTACACATGTTTGTAAATGTGCATTAGGGTCTAGCGCCAACATATACCCTTTGTACTTTATATTTTTTTTATTTTGTGTAGGTCTAAAAACAAAGAAGAATTGTGTAGTGGACTGTTAAGGCAGCCAGTCCACAGTGAAGTAGCCGAAAGGGCACGCGTCAACTCACGCCGTCTGGCGTTAAGTCTGGAACAGGATTCGTAATGAATGTGATAAAGAAAAGAACGTAGCTACTAGAACACTTAACTTTTATATTGTCCTTTGGTATACAGCATTCTGGATGATACAAGTGAGACTCTATCTTGAGGTACATGCAACGTTACAAATGGTTAATGGCGCCTTGCTAGGTCGTAGCCATTAACTTAGCTGAAGGCTATTCTAACTGTCTCTCGGCAAATGAGAGAAAGGCTTCGTCGGTGTAGTCGCTAGCAACGTCGTCGTACAACTGGGGCGAGTGCTCGTACGTCTCTCTAGACCTGCCTTGTGGTGGTGGTGGCGCTCGGTCTGCGATCCTGACAGTGGCGACACGCGGGTCCGACATGTACTAATGGACCGCGGCCGATTTAAGCTACTACCTAGCAAGTGTGGTGTCTGGCGGTGACACCACAAATTGTGGCACAAACACAAGTTGAGAAGAGCTTGTGGAAGAGAAGAGAGATGGAACATTATGCGAGTAAAGCCTGGTCCAACAAAATTCGCAGTGAAAAATGTAGACTCCATAGAATCAGCTTTCAGTTGTTTCTTAGGAGAAACATTGTTGATGTAATTCTAAAATGGACTAACAAAGAGGATAGTCTTGTTTACGGTAGTAAATGGAAACCAGTAGATGCCATTGAACTGAAATGCTTTATCGGTGTCTTGATCCTAGCAGGTGCTTACAAGGCCCATAATGAAGCAGTTACACAGTATCTATGGAACAAAGAGGATGGTAGACCCATTTTTAATGAAGCAATGGCTACAAATCACTTTACGCAAATTTCAAGGTGCATCCGATTTGATGACGCAGATGTGAGACGTCACAACCGTGCTCCGGACAAGCTGGCTCCCGTTAGAGAAATATTAGAAATGTAGTTACACACATTTCAAGAAGCATATGTTCCTCACAGCAACGTAACAATTGATGAACAACTTGTTGTATTTCGTGGTAGATGTCCGTTTCGGCAATATATTCCTTCAAAACCAGGAAAATATGGGTTGAAATTATGGGCTGTATGTGATAGTGCAACGTCTTACATTCTCAATCTCCAAACTGGTCGACAAGAAAATGAGTCTCGTGAAGTTGGTCAAGGCAAGAGAGTTGCTTTAGATATGGTGAAAGGCTTAGAAAACAGTGGAAAAATGTAACAACTGACAATTTTTTCACTAGCCTTAGTTATTGAGAGAACTCCTGAAAATCAGTCTCACACTCTTAGGAACAATTAGAAAAATAAAGGAGAACCACCAAAAGCTTTCACTCAGACCAAAGGTCGAGTCAAATAGTCATCTATTTTTGGATTCCAAGAGCATGCTTCAATTGTTTCATATTGTTCGAAAAAGGGAAAAGTTGTAACTTTGCTCAGTACAATGCATTCAAGGAAGGAAGTGGGAGATCGTGAGGAATGCAAGCCAGTAATGATTCTGGATTATAATAACACAAAATCAGAGGTAGATACCATGAACAAGCTTGTTAGAACGTACACTACAAAGAGGATGAGCAGAAGATGGCCAATGGTATTATTTTACAACATGATCGATATCAGTGCACTGAATGCATTTATCAAATGGCTACATCTTACACCAGACTGGGCAGAAAGGACCAAGTACAAGAGACGGGCATTTCTCATAGAATTAGGAAAGGAGCACATCGGAAGAAAGCCAGACAAAATTATTTCACCAGTACTTCCAACAACAGTACAGACCAAAAAAAAGAGGAAGGTGTCCATTTTGTAAATGGTCTGAGGATAGAAAATTCACCGATAAATGTTCAAAATGTGAATGTTCTGTGTGTAAAAACCACTCTGCATATTATTGCTGTAAGTGTAACGCGTCATAAATGTCAATTCGGAATTTAATCAAAAATGTTTCTAGTTTCATGAGAGTCGTTTGTAAATTTTACGGTGATAAATAATTTTAAAAAATATGCATTTTAATTTAATTTAATGTCTCTGACATCATGTTTTAGATTGTGGAAAAAATAAGAAATGTGATTTTATTCTACCATTATTAAAATTATCCTTAATAAAAAATAAATTCCGTTGGGGTCACTAAAGACCCCAATGGTACTCAGTGTAACAAAAAATACTCGGTATTAGAAGGGTTAATAAGAGTTTTACATCCACTCTGTCTTCTTACCAGCCTTGCCTAACAGCGACCGCACTGATCCCAGTTGCACGAAGGCAAAGAGTAGCACGTCAGCGACCAGCGAGGAATTTGCAGGTGAAGCGTCCTGCATTGTCAGGGGTGAGTCGCAGGAGGGTCTGGCGGTCGGCCCATCGCTACAGCCCGATGTTGAAGTGGGCGTCTGTTAGAGCCTCGAAGCTGTCGTTGAGTGAAGCTGTGCTTAGGCTGGGCGCCCGAAATCTACCTGTCCATGCTATCGATTGTGAAGATAGTGTGTAGGCGGAAGATCCAACAGCGACATGAAGAACATCCTGACACTGGACCCAGCATACAGCCAGTAAGGCGGTACTTGTACAGCGCATGGTGGAACAGGTGCCCTGTTCCCCAACTGAACAGCTCACAGATGGACAGATCCATTCTTCATTCATGGAAGATAGGCCAGGCCCTCATCTTCAGTCAGTCACTGCTGTGATCAGCAGGAGTGCAGTTTGCAGAATGGAAGTTCCCTCCAGATCCAGATGGCTGCGGACTCAGAGATAGTTCGTCTGTTCACCTGGGGCTTCCTGCAACTAGTAGTGCTGACGTTTCATCAGTATCCGTGACGCAGGTGGAATGGTCTAACTTGATAAGATCTTATGAGACCAAACTGCTTAGGTCATCGGTCCCTAAGCTTACACACTACTTAATCTAACTTAAACTTAGGCTGTGGACAACACACACACCCATGCACGAGGGGGCACCCATGCCGACGGGGGGAGCCGCGCGGACCGTGGAAGTCGCCCCGGACCGTGTGGCAACCCCGCGTGTCGGCATAACTCAGAGAGTGAGTGAGAGGGAGGTGAGAGTCTTATAGCAGTCGATAACGTGATCCCTCCTCCAGTACAGGTGACCAAATGGGCTCCCATTTTCTGAGCCTGCTAACGCTCGTGGCTGGAGATTGAGAGAGAGATGGCTCTGAGCGCTATGGGACTTAACATCTATGGTCATCAGTCCCCGCTCGTGGCTGGCTTAGTGATTAACGCCAGGGCTTCAGAGCGTTCCTTTATTCAAAGTTTACAGTTCTTGTATCATCTCTAGGTAGAGTTACTACATGCAGCGTCATTATAGAAGAGCAAGATGTCTGCTCTGCATTGTTGTCTACGTGCTGAATCAGGGGTTCCTGGTGTCATCTCTGGTGCACAGTAAGATAATAAGCTCCCTGTCTGTTTGTACTTAAGTTCTTCCGAGTATTGACATTGGTTACGCCATCATTGCGTACCCGGCAGATGTGTTCCCATTAGCGTCATCCCAGCTACTTCCAACAAAATTTTACTACTGCGCTTAACTGCTTACTATGCTGCTGTGCAACAGCATTCATGTTACAGAGTTAGGGAAGTTATTAGGTAGGATAATATGGACAGGGAAACGTGCGAAAATGTTCTAATACCTTTTCCGAAAATTACTTTGAGCAGTAAATCAGTGAATCGATTAGTGAGGGTAACAAGAATCCTGTTTACAAAGAGTGCCGAACTTTCCAGTTCAGTTAACGTGGAGTAGGGAGTCAGTTATCATAATGCCGTTATAGCATTGCTGACTATAGCGTATATAGGAACTTGAAGCAAGTTAGAAAGATACATCCGTTTACTAAGTGTGACATGGTAATGGGATATCTCTATAGGCCCTCTGGCACAGCAGCTGTTGTGGATGAGCAGCTGGAGGATAATTTGGAAAATATTTCGAATAGATTTCCCCACCACGTTATAGTTCTGGGTGGAGATTTTAATTTGCCAGATATGGACTGGGAGACTCAAACGTTCATAACGGGTGGCAGGGACAAAGAACCCAGTGAAATTTTTTAAGTGCTTTATCTGAAAACTACCTTGAGCAGTTAAACAGAGAACCGACTCGTGGCGATAACATATTAGACCTTCTGGTGACAAACAGACCCGAACTATTTGAAACTGTTAACGCAGAACAGGGAATCAGCGATCATAAAGCGGTTACTGCATCGATGATTTCAGCCGTAAATAGAAATATTAAAAAAGGTAAGAAGATTTTTCTGTTTAGCAAAAGTGAAAAAAGCAGATATCAGAGTACCTGACGGCTCAACACAAAAGTTTTGTCTCAAGTACAGATAGTGTTGAGGATCAGCGGACAAAGTTCAAAACCATCGTACAATATGCGTTAGATGAGTATGTGAAAAGCAAGATCGTAAGAGATGGAAAAGAGCCACCATGGTACAACAACCGAGTTCGAAAACTGCTGCGGAAGCAAAGGGAACTTCACAGCAAACATAAACATAGCCAAAGCCTTGCAGACAAACAAAAATTACGCGAAGCGAAATGTAGTGTGAGGAGGGCTATGCGAGAGGCGTTCAATGAATTCGAAAGTAAAGTTCTATGTACTGACTTGGCAGAAAATCCTAAGAAATTTTGGTCGTATGTCAAAGCGGTAGGTGGATCAAAACTAAATGTCCAGACACTATGTAACCAAAATGGTACTGAAACAGAGGATGACAGACTAAAGGCCGAAATACTAAATGTCTTTTTCCAAAGCTGTTTCACAGAGGAAGACTGCACTGTAGCTCCTTCTCTAGATTGTCGCACAGCTGACAAAATGGTAGATATCGAAATAGACGACAGAGGGATAGAGAAACAATTAAAATCACTCAAAAGAGGAAAGGCCGCTGGACCTGACGGAATACCAGTTCCATTTTACACAGAGTACGCGAAGGAACTTGCCCCCTTCTTGCAGCGGTGTACCGTAGGTCTCTAGAAGAGCGTAGCGCTCCAAAGGATTGGAAAAGGGCACAGGTCATCCCCGTTTTCAAGAAGGGACGTCGAACAGATGTGCAGAACTATAGACCTATATCTCTAACGTCGATCAGTTGTAGAATTTTGGAACACGTATTATGTTCGAGTGTAATGACTTTTCTGGAGACTAGAAATCTACTCTGTAGGAATCAGCATGGGTTTCGAAAAAGACGATCGTGTGAAACGCAGCTCGCGCTATTCGTCCACGAGAATCAGAGGGCCACAGACACGGGTTCCCAGGTAGATGCTGCGTTTCTTGACTTCCGCAAGGCGTTCGATACAGTTCCCAACAGTCGTTTAATGAACAAAGTAAGGGCATATGGACTATCAGACCAATTGTGTGATTGGATTGAAGAGCCCTAGATGACAGAACGTAGCATGTCATTCTCAATGGAGAGAAGTCTTCCGAAGTAAGAGTGATTTCAGGTGTGCCGCAGGGGAGTGTCGTAGGACCGTTGCTATTCACAATATACATAAATGACCTTGTGGATGACATCGGAAGTTCACTGAAGCTTTTTGCGGATGATGCTGTGGTATATCGAGAGGTTGTAGCAATGGAAAATTGTACTGAAATGCAGGAGGATCTGCAGCGAATTGACGCATGGTGCAGGGAATGGGAATTGAATCTCAATGTAGACAAGTGTAATGTGCTGCGAATACATAGAAAGAAAGATCCCTTATCATTTAGCTACAATATAGCAGGTCAGCAACTGGAAGCAGTTAATTCCATAAATTATCTGGGAGTACACATTAGGAGTGATTTAAAATGGAATGATCATATAAAATTGACCGTCGGTAAAGCAGATGCCAGACTGAGATTCATTGGAAGAATCCTAAGGAAATGCAAAAGGAAGTAGGTTACAGTACGCTTGTTCGCCCACTGCTTGAATACTGCTCAGCGGTGTGGGATCCGTACCAGATAGGGTTGATAGAAGAGATAGAGAGGATCCAATGGAGAGCAGCGCGCTTCGTTACAGGATCATTTAGTAATTGCGAAAGCGTTACGGAGATGATAGATAAACTCCAGTGGAAGACTCTGCAGGAGAGACGCTCAGTAGCTCGGTAAGGACTTTTGTTGAAGTTTCGAGAACATACCTTCACCGAGGAGTCAAGCAGTATATTGCTCCCTCCTACGTACATATCGCGAAGAAACCATGAGGATAAAATCAGAGAGATTAGAGACCACACAGAGGCATACCGTCAATCCTTCTTTCCACCAACAATACGAGACTGGAATAGAAGGGAGAACCGATAGAGGTCCTCAGGGTACCCTCTGCCACGCACCGTCAGGTGGCTTGCGGAGTATGAATGTAGATGTACATGTAGATGTAGAAATAGATTTCAGACTAGCTGACTAGCCAACGTAAAACACTATCAACCTCTGAGGCTGAAAATGTTGAGTTTGCACGAACAAATCTGAAGAGTATTGTTTGATATGCCGCAGGTACGTGCCGAGTAAATATGTGTGAGGTCGGAAAAACCCTCTGAGCTTCGACAGCCATGTTAGAAAGCTGCTCGGACAGCAAAGAAAGCTTCTCTGCACATGTAAACGCTGTCAGAAAGTCGCAAACGAAAAAAAGCTAAACGAAGCGACAATTAACGCAGGAATGGCCTTGCATGAAGCATCCAGCGAACTCAAAAGTAAAAGTCTAACATTAATATGGCAGAATATTTTTAAAATTTTTTTGTCTTATGTTACATGAGTAAACGGATCAAAGCCATCCACCCATATTCTCATTCGCCATATGGCATTGAAATGGAGGATAGAGAGAAGATCATAAGACTAAATATCTTTTTCCGAAACTGAATCACTAAGGAAGATACTACTGCCGTTCCTACTTCCAAACGCCCGCATCTCGTGGTCGTGCGGTAGCGTTCTCGCTTCCCACGCCCGGGTTCCCGGGTTCGATTCCCGACGGGGTCAGGGATTTTCTCTGCCTCGTGATGGCTGGGTGTTGTGTGCTGTCCTTATGTTAGTTAGGTTTAAGTAGTTCTAAGTTCTAGGGCTTCCCCCATGAACCATGGACCTTGCCGTTGGTGGGGAGGCTTGCGTGCCTCAGCGATACAGATGGCCGTACCGTAGGTGCAACCACAACGGAGGGGTATCTGTTGAGAGGCCAGACAAACATGTGGTTCCTGAAGAGGGGCAGCAGCCTTTTCAGTAGTTGCAGGGGCAACAGTCTGGATGATTGACTGATCTGGCCTTGTAACATTAACCAAAACGGCCTTGCTGTGCTGGTACTGCGAACGGCTGAAAGCAAGGGGAAACTACAGCCGTAATTTTTCCCGAGGACATGCAGCTTTACTGTATGATTAAATGATGATGGCGTCCTCTTGGGTAAAATATTCCGGAGGTTAAATAGTCCCCCATTCGGATCTCCGGGCGGGGACTACTCAAGAGGACGTCGTTATCAGGAGAAAGAAAACTGGCATTCTACGGATCGGAGCGTGGAATGTCAGATCCCTTAATCGGGCAGGTAGGTTAGAAAATTTAAAAAGGGAAATGGATAGGTTAAAGTTAGATATAGTGGGAATTAGTGAAGTTCGGTGGCAGGAGGAACAAGACTTTTGGTCAGGTGATTACAGAGTTATAAATACAAAATCAAATAGGGGTAATGCAGGAGTAGGTTTAATAATGAATAAACAAATAGGAGTGCGGGTTAGCTACTACAAACAGCATAGTGAACGCATTATTGTGGCCAAGATAGACACAAAGCCCATGCCTACTACAGTAGTACAAGTTTATATGCCAACTAGCTCTGCAGATGATGAAGAAATTGATGAAATGTATGACGAGATAAAAGAAATTATTCAGGTAGTGAAGGGAGACGAAAATTTAATAGTCATGGGTGACTGGAATTCGTCAGTAGGAAAAGGGAGAGAAGGAAACATAGTAGGTGAATATGGATTGGGGGGAAGAAATGAAAGAGGAAGCCGCCTTGTAGAATTTTGCACAGAGCATAACTTAATCATAGCTAACACTTGGTTCAAGAATCATAAAAGAAGGTTGTATACCTGGAAGAATCCTGGAGATACTAATAGGTATCAGATAGATTATATAATGGTAAGACAGAGATTTAGGAACCAGGTTTTAAATTGTAAGACATTTCCAGGGGCAGATGTGGATTCTGACCACAATCTATTGGTTATGAACTGCAGATTAAAACTGAAGAAACTGCAAAATGGTGGGAATTTAAGGAGATGGGACCTGGATAAACTGAAAGAACCAGAGGTTGTAGAGAGTTTCAAGGAGAGCATAAGGGAACAATTGACAGGAATGGGGGAAAGAAATACAGTAGAAGAAGAATGGGTAGCTCTGAGGGATGAAGTAGTGAAGGCAGCAGAGGATCAAGTAGGTAAAAAGACGAGGGCTAATAGAAATCCTTGGGTAACAGAAGAAATATTGAATTTAATTGATGAAAGGAGAAAATATAAAAATGCAGTAAATGAAGCAGGCAAAAGGGAATACAAACGTCTCAAAAATGAGATCGACAGAAAGTGCAAAATGGCTAAGCAGGGATGGCTAGAGGACAAATATAAGGATGTAGAGGCTTGTCTCACTAGGGGTAAGATAGATACTGCCTACAGGAAAATTAAAGAGACCTTTGGAGAGAAGAGAACCACTTGTATGAATATCAAGAGCTCAGATGGCAACCCAGTTCTAAGCAAAGAAGGGAAAGCAGAAAGGTGGAAGGAGTATATAGAAGGTTTATACAAGGGCGATGTACTTGAGGACAATATTATGGAAATGGAAGAGGATGTAGATGAAGATGAAATGGGAGATAAGATACTGCGTGAAGAGTTTGACAGAGCACTGAAAGACCTGAGTCGAAACAAGGCCCCGGGAGTAGACAACATTCCATTAGAACTACTGATGGCCTTGGGAGAGCCAGTCATGACAAAACTGTACCATCTGGTGAGCAAGATGTATGAGACAGGCGAAATACCCACAGACTTCAAGAAGAATATAATAATTCCAATACCAAAGAAAGCAGGTGTTGACAGATGTGAAAATTACCGAACTATCAGTTTAATAAGTCACAGCTGCAAAATACTAACGCGAATTCTTTACAGACGAATGGAAAAACTGGTAGAAGCGGACCTCGGGGAAGATCAGTTTGGATTCCGTAGAAATGTTGGAACACGTGAGGCAATACTAACCTTACGACTTACCTTAGAAGAAAGATTAAGAAAAGGCAAACCTACGTTTCTAGCATTTGTAGACTTAGAGAAAGCTTTTGACAACGTTAACTGGAATACTCTCTTTCAAATTCTGAAGGTGGCAGGGGTAAAATACAGGGAGCGAAAGGCTATTTACAATTTGTACAGAAACCAGATGGCAGTTATAAGAGTCGAGGGGCATGAAAGGGAAGCAGTGGTTGGGAAAGGAGTGAGACAGAGCTGTAGCCTCTCCCCGATGTTATTCAATCTGTATATTGAGCAAGCAGTAAAGGAAACAAAAGAAAAATTCGGAGTAGGTATTAAAATTCATGGAGAAGAAGTAAAAACTTTGAGGTTCGCCGATGACATTGTAATTTTGTCAGAGACAGCAAAGGACTTGGAAGAGCAGTTGAACGGAATGGACAGTGTCTTGAAAGGAGGATATAAGATGAACATCAACAAAAGCAAAACGAGAATAATGGAATGTAGTCAAATTAAATCGGGTGATGCTGAGGGGATTAGATTAGGAAATGAGACACTTAAAGTAGTAAAGGAGTTTTGGTATTTAGGGAGTAAAATAACTGATGACGGTCGAAGTAGAGAGGATATAAAATGTAGACTGGCAATGGCAAGGAAATCGTTTCTGAAGAAGAGAAATTTGTTAACATCGAGTATAGATTTAAGTGTCAGGAAGTCGTTTCTGAAAGTATTTGTATGGAGTGTAGCCATGTATGGAAGTGAAACATGGACGATAACCAGTTTGGACAAGAAGAGAATAGAAGCTTTCGAAATGTGGTGCTACAGAAGAATGCTGAAGATAAGGTGGGTAGATCACGTAACTAATGAGGAGGTATTGAATAGGATTGGGGAGAAGAGAAGTTTGTGGCACAACTTGACTAGAAGAAGGGATCGGTTGGTAGGACATGTTTTGAGGCATCAAGGGATCACAAATTTAGCATTGGAGGGCAGCGTGGAGGGTAAAAATCGTAGAGGGAGACCAAGAGATCAATACACTAAGCAGATTCAGAAGGATGTAGGTTGCAGTAGGTACTGGGAGATGAAGAAGCTTGCACAGGATAGAGTAGCATGGAGAGCTGCATCAAACCAGTCTCAGGACTGAAGACCACAACAACAACAACAACAACAAGTTCTAGGGGACTTATGACCACAGCAGTTGAGTCCCATAGTGCTCAGAGCCATTTGAACCATTTGAACTACTTCCAAACGTCACACGAACGTCACAATGACAGGAATTGAAACAAGTCACCACTGGACAGAATTTCAAATAAAATTGCTCGACAGAGGCAAGGACCTGATGAGATACCTATACGCAAAATAATTTGCTCCTCTCCTAACAGCAGTCTACCGTAGTTCGCTGGAGGAATGGAGCTTTCCTAGCGATTGGAAAAATGTGCCAGTCATTCCCATTTTCAGTAAAGGTCGTCCAAGAAATACACACAATTAAGAACATGTAACAGAGACGTCATTCTGTTCGCATATTATGACTTTCCTGAGACCAATTATCTCCACTGTAAAACTCAACATGAATTCTGCATACAACGGTCTTGTGAAGCCCAGATTGCTCTGTTCGTCCACGAGTACCGGGCAGATGCTGGGTTCCTTGAGATACGAAAGGCTTTCGACACAGTTCGTTGCTGTTGCCTAACGAGCAAAATAAAAGTGTATGGAATATAAGACCAGCTTTGTGACTGAACTGACGAGTCCCGAGCAAATAGAACACATTATGTCATTCTTAGTGGAGGTAAGCCTACAAGCTGTTTCGTACGTTCTACAAACGGAGTTTATTCGATCCATTACTGTTCACAATATCTGCATACACTCGGTGTTCCAAATGAGATGTTTTTCTCTCTAACTTTGTAACGCAGCAAAATGGGACTACACATTCTGAATACATCGATATAATTATCGTTTTAGATCAACCAAAGGTTTACCATGCCCACACCGTGCATTGTATCCATTCATTACAGGCAACTTACAGTCTTATGTATCAATGCTTTTACTACTGTATTAATGTTAATGACTGGTATTTAACAGATTTCAATTAGAATATTAATGTATTTATGCCATCACTAAATTTCAAAACATTGCACCATTGCGAGTAATAAACAGCCACTATTTTCACGAATTTTCAAATTAAATACCTTTAGTTCCATATAAAGCACCCTATCTGATACTGACTAATACATGTTCATATTATTTCAATCAGCATAATGTTGACGTAATTAATATTTTAATGCATGTCATCAACCTAGCATACTTACACGTTACAGTATTAATGGATTGATGAAATTATTATCAAGTGTAAAGCTTTATGTCAGAACAACGTTTCTTTCATTACGAAATCTATCAATTTAACACAACTTTAACTTTAATTTTGTAGAAAACATGCAACCAACAATGTGAGAATTTGTTATGTTGTTGTAAAGTAATTTAAAGCATGTGGTTGAAGCCACATCAAGTAAATCTTGTACCTGTTTTTTTAATGTCATTCTTGTAGCAGTTTTTGTATATCAGACTTTGTTATGAATATACTACTTACTTTAAAATCAAATGTGTCCACTACTTCAATTAGTTACACCACATACATCTTGTTTCGATATGTGGGAAGAATTCCGTGCAAATCACGTAGAAGAACATGAAATTTTCTACTTTTTTACAAGGATCGATAAACATAAGCACCGTTACTCTTCATGTGGAGCTATGAACATAGCATTTTCTAGAGTGTTACGGCAGCAATTTAAAGTTTTTTAATAGAACAACATTATTTTTTTCTATCATATAGGTGGTGTATTTAAACCAATGTCTAGTAATAGATTTAAATCAAACTTCTTTCAGCTTTAATTACAGAGCTAGAAAGGTTCAAATTTTTAGGGGGGTGATGTAACCTGCTGTGTTCAGATCGATGTTCTGGAGGCGAAATGTTCATTTAAGTGAGGCCTTCGAACGAGTGCCCATTTTCGTGACTCCGCAAGTCAACGCACCTTCTAACGACCTGCGGACGAGATATAAAGTTGCTGGTGCAACGAAACGACAAGGTTCCTAGATACGGTGTTTGAAGTTGGGCTTCTGGGTTCAGTGTCAAACAGGATTCCTTAGATATCGGCACAAAAAGAAATGAACAGGTGTTAAATCGGACGACATTCGAGGGCCTTTCCTGAGGCTTGACATCGATTTGTTGTCGAATCATGGAACATATTTTGTATTCAGACATAATGACCTTTCTGGACTCTGAGAACCTCATCTGCAGAAACCAGCATGGTTTTGGAAAACAGCAGTCATGTGGCACACAGCTGGCCCTCTTTGTGCATGATATACAATAGGCTCTAGATACCAGCTCCCAGGTTTATGCCCTATTTCTCGACTTTCGGAAGGCGTTTGACTCAGTTCTGCACTGTCGCTTGCTCCAAAAAGTGCGCGCTTACGGTCTATCCGATGACATATGCGGTTGGATAGAAAGTTTTCTAACAGACAGGGAGCAGTATGTCGTCCTGAACGGGTTGACTTCAACAGAAACAAGCGTAACTTCAGGTGTGCCCCAGGGCAGCGTAATAGGTCCGCTGCTTTTTACGATTTACGTAAACGATCTGGTTGATGGTATTGACAGCGGCATTAGACTCTTTGCTGATGATGCTGTAGTCTACAGGAAAGTAGTATCACACGAAAGTTATGAACAAATCAATGAGGATTTGCAGAAAATTAATGCGTGGTGTAATGACTGGCAGTTATCTCTCAATATTAGTAAGTGTAACCTATTGCGCATAACAAGGCGAAAATCCCCATTAATCTACGAATACAAAATAAATGCCCAGTCTTTGGAAGCGGTAACATCCGTCAAGTATCTGAGTGGGACTGTTCGAAATGATCTCAAATGGAATGATCAGATTACACAAGTAACGGGTAAGGCAAACTCTAGATTGCGGTTTATTGATAGAATCCTGAAGCGATGCAGTCCTTCAACAAAGGAAATAACTTACAATACGTTAGTTTGTCCAGTCTTAAAGTATTTTTCGTCTGTATGGGACCAGTTGGGTCTGATTCAAGAGATTGAGAAGGTCCAAAGAAGAGCGGCAAGATTCGTGACTGGTACATTTAGCCATGGCGTTACAAATCTCATAGAAAGTTTGAAGTGGGACCCCCTTGCTGATAGACGGCACTCTAAACGGAAGGGGCAGCTCACTAAATTCCGATATTCGAACTTCACGGAGGATGTAGAGCATACATTATTTTCACCAACTTTCAAATCGCGCAATGATCACCATTCAAAGATAAGGGAAATTAGAGCTCGTATTGAGGCGTTCAGACAGTCGTTTTTCCCCCGCGCGATCCGTGAGTGGAACAGAGGGGGGAAATATGACTTTGGAGCTAATTGTGCCCTCCGCCACACACCGCTTGGTGGCTAGCGGAGTATATATGTAGATGAAGATGTAGACCGTTGCGTCCTAACCATCTTCCATCAAGTCTGGTATTTGTACACTCCGATCCGCTTTGTATACGGTAGTGTTAAGATACATTCTAGAGTATAGCAGAACTTCCATCAGCGCTTCGAGAAAACTAGTCCATGACACCAGCAACTTTACATCTCATCTGCTATCGTTTAGAAGGTTTAGAAGGCACATTGAGTTGTGCATTCAGGAAAGTGGGCAGTCGCTTGAACACTTCTTTCTAATTAACAATCTGCTACCAGAACTTTCATCTGAACACAGCCAGTTATTTAAAGCGCATTGTATATTCTCCTAAACTTTGATTGTTTCTAGGTAACATTGATAAAAATTAGGTTTAAATAGATATGTACATAGTTGATTTAAATACATCAGCTAAAATGTTACATTCACCTTGTAAGGGTATAGATACCGATTCCGTCCCGGATCGAAACTACCCTAACGCATTTTGACTCCACCGAGTTAGCCACACTGATGGGGAAGCCCCGTTGTTCTAGAAAGCAGGTGGCTTGGCACCAGCCGTTCTTTTCACGTAGGGCCTGAGCTAGCGTGCGAAGAAGGTTCGGGAAGTTCACGCTCCCTGTGATCACGCGAAAAAGTTAAGCAGTTCTTGGGAAGATTAATCCTGGTGTTGTATACCATTTCAGTGTTGACTGAGACATTTCGGATTAATTAGAGTCCAGCCAGTGCCTTCATAATGAGAGGGTCGCGAGTGCGCGCGTTGTGAGCAGTCAGATATAAAAGTTATTAATTTGTATAACGAAGATTATTTAGACAGTCAGCGAACGACTCTTAAATATTAAAGCCTGCCCTAAAGAACCTACCACAGGGATAATCTTGCTTGTATTTAAAGTACGAGTCGAGTGTTGTCAAATCAGTGTGAATTTCATTTAACCTCATCATATTAACGATACTATTTTGGTGGAATTATAATCGGAATTACTGGACTTCGAAGTGTTGTTTCTCTCTCTATTTAGCAGATCGATAAATTTTCCATAATACATATTCTTTGGTCTCCTATGTCGTGAATTCATTACGATTCGGACCTGCTGTCAGATCCGTGTAACCATGCTTGTGTTCTTCTTAGCGGACTTTTTTTTCTTGGCAGTGTCTTTAGTGCTAGAGGCTGAAAGAGAGCTGGAATCCTTGTCAGAGCTACGTAATGACCAAGAAAATTTCTTCTTTCAGTTTTCAATCTTTTAAACTTTCTTTATACATGGGCGGATAACTCCCCTCTGATATGTACTCGTATAATACACGGTGATTCAAAAAGAATACCACAACTTTAAAAATGTGTATTTAATGAAAGAAACATAATATAACCTTCTGATATACATCATTACAAAGAGTATTTAAAAAGGTTTTTTTTCACTCAAAAACAAGTTCAGAGATGTTCAATATGGCCCCCTCCAGACACTCGAGCAATATCAACCCGATACTCCAACTCGTTCCACACTCTCTGTAGCATATCAGGCGTAACAGTTTGGATAGCTGCTGTTATTTCTCGTTTCAAATCATCAATGGTGGCTGGGAGAGGTGGCCGAAACACCATATCCTTAACATACCCCCATAAGAAAAAATCGCAGGGGGTGAGATCAGGGCTTCTTGGAGGCCAGTGATGAAGTGCTCTGTCACGGCCGATCCATCGCCTCGGGTAGTTGACGTTCAGGTAGTTACGGACAGATAAGTGCCAATGTGGTGGCGCCATAACTAACCTTTTTCGTAGGACTCTCCATACAGTTGATTGTGGAATTTGCAGCTCTCTGCTAGCTCTGCGAGTCGATTTTCCTGGGCTGCGATCAAATGCTTGCTGGATGCGTGCTACATTTTCATCACTCGTTCTCGGCCGTCCAGAACTTTTCCCTTTGCACAAACACCCATTCTCTGTAAACTGTTTATACCAACGTTTAATACACCACCTATCAGGAGGTTTAACACCATACTTCGTTCGAAATGCACGCTGAACAACTGTCGTCGATTCACTTCTGCCGTACTCAATAACACAAAAAGCTTTCTGTTGAGCGGTCGCCATCTCAGCATCAACTGACGCTGACGCCTAGTCAACAGCGCCTCAAGCGAACAAATGTACAACTAAATGAAACTTTATAGCTCCCTTAATTCGCCGACAGATAGTGTTTAGCTCTGCCTTTTGTCGTTGCAGAGTTTTAAATTCCTAAAGTTGTGGTATTCTTTTTGAATCACCCTGTACAATGGTACGACAGTTGGTTGAATTACGGATGTCCTGCCTCATTAGGCTGAACAATGTGAATACGTTTTGACTAAGCAAAATGTCAAAGAATGAGTAATATCAGAATGATAGTTTAAAAACTTCTTTTCTTTTTGTTACTACGACCTCACTAAGGTACTGTATTGTGAGCGCCGTTCTTGCATGGCCGCAACAAATCTCCAAACCGCGACGTCTAAGAACAACCGGCCCACAGCCAGATTGAGACGCTAGACTCTTCGTCCTGTCTTACAGAGACGATGCGCCCATGTCCCTCGTGTTATCTACTCACATCAATAGACCATTCCTCTCACAATTTCCAAAAACTTACCTATTAAAAAAATCGTTAACACAATCTTTTTTCATCGTTTAGGACAGAGTGTGTAACCCATCGTTTTCCCTAAAAAATTATGTACTGAACGTCAAGCTGTAGATAGGGCACGTGACACCAGGCATAAAATAGCGAACTTTCTCCAATTGGCACGTGTACCTTGGGCGTAAGTTATCCTTCAAGCTTTCGCTGCCGTCAAGTCCGAATGTCTTCTAAAATTCAGACAGCGGGATATACGCGAGATGCCTTAATTAAAAGGCGGGGCCACTTATAACCTATCTAAATCAATATCCCTTTCAGTTATTATTTTGTAAGTTACTGAGAAAAACACCTTATCTTAAACACTCTGCATGTAGTGAACTTTTGGTTAGGATGATTAATAATTTAGTTCCCGATAAATGAACAAAGAGTAAACATACAGCACCAGAAAGGAAAGATAGAAAAAATTTGTCCCTAAGAATATTTCATTCCGTGATAAACACACTGGTATGCAAAAGCGAAGGAGGAAGATAACATTCGCATGATGTGTCACTGTTCGGTGAAACTTGTGCCATACACAGAAAGAACGGCTACAGTATCGTACAGAAGATAACTGAAACAAATACACAATGAGACGACAAGGCAGGAATCTTTTATTCAAAGACAATAATTGCATCGAAGTCACGGTTGTTTGTGACAGTCCACTGAACAACACGAAAGGCGAGAGATCGTTCTTAATATGGTGTGTGATCACTACAGAGGGCACAGACAGCAATGTATTCTCTGCAACGCGCTCCCATGCTGGCCACAAGGTTGACAAGGAGTTCTTGTGGTAGGGCGTTTCATTCCTCCACCAGCGCTGTTAACAACTGCTGAATGGTCACTGAAGCATATGAACATGCTGCGATATGTTTCTCGATCACATTTCACATATACTCGATGGTAAATAGGCAGGTGAAGCTATTCACCGAATGTCCTCTCGTCCCAACAGCTCCTCCTTCTGCGCTGTTCATTATCAGCAGTAGGGCAAAGCCAGTTCTGAGACACTTTTGATATCAAATTGATATGCAAATTAATTAAATTGTGACAGTTTGTAACGCTGATACAGACCACCTTGACGACAATCGATGCTAACGTTAAACCTCTGTGAGGAATTTTTGAGAAGTTATGACTGTGAGATAACCTAATGGTAACAGAACAATCAAAATGGGATTCGTTTCCGAAACACTCCAGCAGAGTATAACTAACAGTACAGAGGTCTTTCAGGAACAGACGTTCTCCCGGCACAGAAGCGAATTGTCATATTATTTATTAATAGTGGTAGCCAACCTAATTAGGTATTCTTGTTTCAAGCAAATGATAAGGCAAAAGGCAGTGCTAAGGCTAACCTAACCTTCCTTGACAGACAAACTAAACTCTTTCCCTACATCTGTTCACACTACAACACAGTAACCTAACCTTGCAGATAAATGTACTGCTCACTTGAAAATCAGACAAACAAATGGCCTATGAGACAGCAAACAGCAACATATGCCTCTCAACAACAACTATCTTAAATGAACTAGATGCAGCAGTTTATGGAACCAATCACCAACACACATGAAACTAGTAGCAATACTTAACAGGGAAGAACATGATATGGTTCTGATTTAAATCAGAGAATCTGTTAATGCTCATACTCTATAACATCATTGCTTAGTGCAGGGTCTCTATGCCTACGCATTAACCAACTTGCATTAGAATAGCTAACACAGTATATATTTCTTGCCTAAGCTCGGTATGAAGCAATTACATAGAACGCATATCTAACTACACTGGCTCTGAAGGAGATAATGTTTTGCTTCGTTAACTAACTACCATAGTACATGATGGCTCCTAAGCTTTCATGGTTTGAAGAACCATGCTCATCAACAAAACTACACAAGTATGTTTGAGAATTGGTAAGTATTCTCATCAATAATTATTAATTATGTAAAGCACAACAAACTATAACTCTTCAAATAACAGATGTGCTTTGATAAGCAGTCTTTTAACCTACTCAAAATACAGTTAACTGTGCAAACGCCAACACGACATTAAATTTACTTTATCATAAAATGAACACTGATGAAACTTTGTAATTCTGATCAAATTTCATAAATGCAAGAATTAATAATCTTTTTCACTTCAGATCAACTTTACTATTTTCAGGCAGTTTTTCAAGTAAGACGATTTATTTAAGGAAATGACTGCAGATTGATTTTAAAATGCACAGGAAGTGGAGTATTTCTCAAACTATAAAACTGAACTTTAAACATTATAACTCCAAACATTAGAAAGCAATCACAACTATTTTTATAGCTGCCATATAAGTCTTTCCATAATGCATGAGGACACTCGGAATTAAATTCACTAGGATAGGCTACCAGTCCAGGTTTGTGACTTCAGATAATCACAGGTGTAAGATAGAGTTCTTAGCAACACTACGATTATTATTAAAATAACCATATTTCACAAATACCTGGTCCGTCTACACAGTGCCAAACATACACAACTTAGTGGAAGGATGGTGGTACTGGTGGAGTAATTTGCCGTGGCTGTTAGCATGGTGGAGATGCTGTCATGGCAGTACTGTTGACCTCACCCTGTTACAGATCTTCTTGGCGTCAGAATTATATTTTTATAGACCCAAAAACCATGCCATGATAATAGTGTTACAAAATGCAGCATCCAAGGCCCATAAATACTGCTCTTAAGCTACTCTGGCCTAAAACTCCAAGAATATGAGCTACAATGATCCGCTACTGCTATCGAGATGTTAACCACAGCAATGCTCAGCCCAGACTCCTTCCCTGTCACAAAGGATGATTGCCACTTGCTCACCAACCACACCTTTTCCACTCCATCAGGCCACTTCCATAGCTAAGAGGTTTCCCCAAATCTTTTACATTCAACCCTAAGTTCCCTAAGTATGGACCAAGCCATTTACAGTGCAGTATGTAACAATCATTCCCATAGTAACTTAAATCCACAAACATGGATAAACAACATCATTCAAAAAGGACACATAACTGAAATATGTATACATAGCCAAAGAATTGCCATGACAGATACAACAATCTATGTAAGCAGAACTACAAATTGACACAGACATATCGTTAGAGATACAAAATAGGTAGAAAATAGGTGTTACAAGTTGATTGGTTTATGACCTTAACATATTGTTTGGTTAAGTAGTTTTTCATATAACCTCACCCCTTCCCTTAATCTATTGTTCTGTTAATTGATTTATGACCCCATGGGGCTGATTTATGACCCACTGAGAATAATCCATCCTTGTGAGGAATTCCCCTTCCCCCTCCTCCACCTCCCCCCACCATCTCTTTGGGAAATCCCCTTCTCCTCCTCCCTCCCCTTGCTAATACAAGCACATTTTTGATATCAAATTAATTGAATAATTATAAGGGATGAGCAAAAAATGAGCCAGAGGCATAATTACAGAAATCTTTACCTGTATATTAGAAGTATTGACCCTGGCTGTTGAGACACTTCTCCCACTGTGACACAATGCGGTGCACGACTGTCTCATAAAATTCCCGGAGCTGTGATGTGAATCAGTCCCACATGTACAGCTGGACATTGTCATACACACGAGTGCAGGAAAGATTATGCTGACATTCTTGTTTGACCAAGATGGCCCCCTTCTAATTCACTTCCTGCAGCATGGGACAATGGTGAAGGCCCAGCATTACTCACAGTCCTTGACCACCCTTCACCAAGCGATCAAATCAAAACGACCAGGCAATCTCACCTGCGGGGTCATTCTGCTCCACAACAATGCAAAGCCTCATACGGCCAACACAGCAGTGTCTCTCCTGCAGAAGTACAAATGGAAGGTTCTCGGCCACACTCCATACAGTCCGGACCTCTCTTCCTGTGATCACGCCATTTTTGGTCACCTTAAATAGGCTCTGATGGGAAAGTGATTCTCCTTGGACGACGACGTCCAGCTGTACATGTGGAATTCCTTACAAGGATGGATTATCCTCATAAATCAGCCCCTTGGGGTCATAAATCAATTAACAGAACAATAGATTAAGGGAAGGGGTGGGGTTATATGAAAAACTACTTAACCAAACAATATGTTAAGGTCATAAACCAATCAACTGTACATGTGTAACTGGTTCACATCACAGCCCCGGGAAGTTTATGAGACAGCCATTCACCGCCTTCTGTCACAGAGGGACAAGTGCCTCAACAGCCTGGGTCAATACTTCTAACATACGGGTTCAAATGGCTCTGAGCACTATGGGACTTAACATCTGAGGTCATCAGTCCCCTAGAACTTAGAACTACTTAAACCTAACTAACCTAAGGACATCACACACAGCCATGCCTGAGGCAGGATTCGAACCTGTGACCGTAGCGGTCACGCGGTTCCAGACTGAAGCACCTAGAACCGCACGGCAACTAGTGGCTGGTTAACATACGGATACTGGTTTTGCGATTATGCTTCCGGCTCGTTTCTTTTTGAACACCTCTTATAATTAAATCAATAAATTAATTATCCTCTCCCCCTCAGGCAAACCACCAACCCTCCCCTCTCCTCTCTCACTCCCCCCCTCCCCCATCTGGAAACTGGCGGGCAAGACTCAATCTTTGCTGGAGACAAAGGATCTCACGATACAAAATTGAAGTCAATGGCAATTACATAGCAGAGGATATACTGTTTACCTATAAAATTCAATTTGCAGAGTTTGGATGTCTTTATTACAAGGAGGGAGGGGAGCTCACATCCAGCAACTACATGTCCTAATTACATAATTAAACTGCCACACATTTTAGTGTTGTCCTGATGGAAAAATTTTGTGTGTGCACTCAGCTTGTACAGGGATCGATTGAGCTGGTGCACAATGCCACCACCAGAGGATGCCACATTTCCCCATTCGTCGCTCCCTCCCTCCCTGCCCCTAACAGAAAACGTTGGCGGGAAAGAGAATCAGAGGTAGGATCTCACAACACGAAATTAAAATCAATGTCAATATTATATTGATGCATATTTTTCTGAGAGACAGGACTCCTCCACTTGGGTAGAGCATACATCTGCACTCTCCACCCCCACTTCCCATAATTTAATAACTGTAAGCACCGAGGAATGGAATGAAGTGAAGCATAGCAGCCGCCGTTTGAAGTCCTCTACACGTGTGTCCGCCGTCCAGGCATTGCAAAGAGATCAAAACCCGCCCCATATCTCAATTGCAGATGACAATACTAAATATCAGTGATCATGAACTGGATGTCGGCCTCTTTTGATCTTGCGACCCTGAACAAATGATCAAGTGGCGGCATTCTGTTGATAGGGAAATTCCAGAGTCTCTTCCTGTCTCTGTCTCTCTCAAGTGGCTACTTCCTGTTTGTGTGTGAACCAATGTCTCCAAACACACACAGAGCTTTCCATCTCTTCTTAAAACAGTCTATTCCTGTTGGCTAATGCTGGGGACAAAGGGAGAGCTGACCCAATTTCGATATCTAAAAGAGGGCGAAGTAGTCCATTGGCACTACCCTTTCAAATTAACTGTTTAACAGTTTACAGGAGTCTAATAGATCACTTAAAATACATAGTACCACCTATGATACTTCTTCATAATAAAAACATATTTTGAACGCTTGAGAATCGCACACAATCATTTAGCAAATAAGCCAGTACATAAAATCGGTAAAATTACGAAAACTGTCGGAAAATAGTGTAAGTTGAGGGAAAATACGCCAAAATATGAGGAAATCGAGAGAGAATGTTGGGGTACTTATTTGTTTGCTTGGTGCAGGAAAATTCTTGTACATCGGAATGAGTATGTGACAGCAAGACTAATATGAGAAAAAGCTTACATGGAAGCATTGGGAAGCAGGGAAACAGACTTTTTCGTTGTACAATGATAGGACAGCTGGAATAAATTTTATAACATGGATGACCACTAAATGTAGAGTAATAAATTTGAAAATTTATGTTCGAGTACTATCTACCTGTGATCGTTAACATCTCCATAGTGCAGTCAGCAGAGGACGTCCAACGCATGTGTGGTGAATTATGTCCACCAAATCAATGGAAAACCTATTTCAGCACCCTCATCTAGGCGAATGAGGATACATGCGAAGTACTTAATTCCCCTACCACATCTTGGAGACAGATCGAATCTTCAGTGACATAACTGCAGTGATTGTATAAATTAGTGCCAGGGGGTTGTGAGGTACTGTAATCCTTGTACATGCATTAGCTTGACAGATGTCATGTGTGGAAGGGACTGTGTTCTGTTCATGGAGTTAGAGCAGCATGGCGTGTATTATCACACATCAAATACTGCTGCTATGTGTTTGTATATTTCCTCATATGATGTCGTTGCTTCATGCATTTTCCTTTGCTGACAATAATTTTATAAGGCTGGTGTGAGCATAGCATAATTTCCGAACTGTAATCGGTTGTGAACAGTGGGAGCTATGTACCTCTGGAAAGCTGCATAGATCACAAGAAATCTGTCTTTTTTTCCTTTGGTGTAGGAGGTAGTAGTTTTGTCATCTTAAAGTTTTTCACCATTCTGAAAACTTGCAGGGTGAATGTATGTCATGTGTTGGGGACATATTACCTGCATTGGAGTATTAACAGCATTTCATTCCATATGACTAATATATCACAAACCACACTACTTCAACATTGTAGCATGCTTAAGTGCTGAACTGTTTATTCTTAGGAGTGTGCATTTATGTTCTATGACCATTTCTCTCTTCCCTCTACCTTCTTGGTAGAGAACTGATAGCACAGATTATTTACTTAAAATGTTCCGAACCCCTTCCATCTGGAGCTCCAATATGCATAAATTATGTTTCTTCTTCTTATTATTATTCATCTGTCACATCACCACAATACTCTCAAATGTATCAGTGTCATATCTACTATTCACCAATAAAGAGTGCTAAACTCCTCAGCATGCAAGCATCTAGAGTGATCATGTATAACTGGACAGGTGACATGAGTAAGATTGGTATGGAACAGTTTTGGCAGAATGGCGGTTGCAGTATTGAAATGAGAGTACCAGTATATATCACTAGCGTCAGTCAGTACAGGTTTGGAACACGTGTTATACTCTTTGTGAAAGCAAAATATCGAAGTGTATTGATTACGTTGAGCTCAGTTTGTTCTGTTCCTTTATGAGATATCGAATGTAATGGGAATAGTACCCTCATACTTCTGGTCAGTTCCAAATTAAATTGGAAACAATGTAGCAGGGAGAGTTGGTTAAAGACAGAGGAAGAGTTACGAGATGCCTAGAGAGAGACCACCTAGAGTTCTGCTCAGGGTCCTTATCCAATAGGTTCAACAAAGGGGTAGCTCATTTCAAAATAGAAGGCAGAGTGCTAGATCTTTGAATCTCCAGCTTTATCCCACGAATGTGAGAATACTGTGTGACTCCCTTCCACGTAGGGGGAGGTGGCAAATGGTAATAAAATCTTACCAAATTTCAAAAATGTTTCGACTAAGAAATGTAGTTTTTGCACCTCCTCTCTGCTGATGTCTCTTCCTGCACTAAGAAACAGTATTTGCGTCATGTGGTGTATGTAGCGTAACAGGGTATATAGCCCTCACAAAGTAATGGAAGAGAATGGTTTAGCAATGATACAGAAATTGAGAATCCTGTAGCACTGTCATTGGCTGACAGCATCACGAGATCGATGTGATGAGACGTTTTCTTGACATGAAAAGTCGTCGAGAGTGGTGGTCTGAAACTCGAGTAATTCAGTAAAATGCTTTTTAATTACGGGAAACATGGCAAAACTATGAAAATCGATGGAGAATACGTTAAGCTAAGGTAAATTCGACAAAAATGCGGATGAATGAGGGTACTAATATGTCCACCTACATGTGTGAAAATCATTCCATTCCTCTATGAGTGTGAGTGACAGCTGATGGCCCATACTATAAGTGGTCTTTGGTTTAAGTCCTGAAGAAGCCCCCCTCTTGTCACATGGAGTTGTAAGTGATAAAAATGGAAGACGCAGTATCCAAAGATTTGCCAGTCATGATGACCACCAACTAAGACACCAAAAGGTAAACTTACAAATGGGTGCGGTATGCCCCACCAATATGAGGAATCAATGCTATTGGTCTCTTAGAAAATGGAACACTGAGTCTTCTGCTACCCTGTCACTTTGGAGCATGAGTTTAAATGTAAAGTCCATCACCTTTTTGGAGAGCTGTTTGGAGATGCTCCACTCTGCTGCAGATTCTTCAAGATTCCATATGTTATGATCTCTTCCACATTTTTCTCTATAAGAAACGCCACCTCTCTCTTTTATTTCAATCATCTTGTGTATTGTGGGAGTAGCTTAACTTACACCATGAGATGTCCAGCTTCATGTGAGAGCCGATGGATCAAAACCTGCTAATGCCCGTTTAGCACTTGACACATGCCTCAAAGTAATGAAAAAACAAAACACATGGCAGTATACAAAGCTGTAGTCATATATTGCTTGGATGTGTTACAGCAGGAGAACAATGTGGCAACTGCATATGAAAGAACAACACAGGAACTCTTTCTTGTTGTACAGGTTTCTCTGGGGAGAACAATATAGATTCATATGGAATTATGAAGAGTTTAGTGAATTAAGACTTTCAGGATTCATGAGAGACATATGCAAAAATGTTCAGAAAAAATATTTATCATTCAACATAACTGTATTTAAAAACAGTATCGATTTATTATGTATATTATCTTTAGTTCTATGTTAAAAATATTAATAACTGTGAAACAGTTGAATGAGTTTATATAATAACTTACTCAGGTCTTGATCTTGGATGAGGATTGATGTGAGACATTATGACCATACTTATGTTTCATTTTGATTAAATATATGAGTTTATTTGCTCTTAAAACGTTTATTTATGTATCTTTAGCATCCCTATCATTGTATGAAACTAATGGCTTATTTTTTCAGAGTATCAGAATGTGCAATACAGCACGAGCCTATGACTGATTGTTGTTAGCCATTTCCACAGGCGCAACCTATTATTTGAATGTTGCCAATATGAAATGGCACAGAGCTGTGGAAATAACTTACAAAGTTTGTGTTGTAATTATATAACCACTTGGGTATATCTCATGTTTGCACTCCCCATCCCCACTTCCCATGATTTAATAACTGTAAGCACTGAGGAATGGATTGAACTGCAGTGTAGTAGCTGCTATTTGGGATCCCCTGCGCATGTCTGCCGTCTGGGCGCTGCCACAGAGGTCAAAACCTCCCCAGTGTCTAACTGCAGATGTCAATACTAAATATCACCGACGATTGACTGAGTGTCTGCCTCCTTTGGTCTCGTGACCCTGAACAAAGTATCAGACTCCCGTCCTGTTTCTGTCTCTCTCAAATGACTACATCCTATTTGTATTTGAACCTACTCTTTACTTTAACTCTGTTAAGGTAATCAAATGCTTCATCACACAAGAAGTCTCTTCAGGTAACAGCACAGAGAAGTTGTAAATTTCAGGTTTCTGCTACGTAGCACTTATAAAAATTCGGTAATATAGCTGATCTTATTACGGTGGTCATCCCTCCCTGTGTAGGTAGGAGATTGAAATTTCGTTAAAAGATATTGCTGCAACGAAAAACACCTGATTACCACTCCAATTCCCGAATCATATCCATGGTACTCTACTCCTTGATTCCATAACCTGGCAGTACATCATTAAACGCAAACTGATCGGGTAATTAATTATACTGATCATGAGAGTCACTTTGCACAGTGAGTAATTTTTTTCCAACAGTCGGATTATGCTCGCCAAATAGCTCAATTGGGAATCCCTGAAGGGAAGACTGTGTTCTTCTCGAAGAAAACTATTGAGAATTGACATTTGAAGCTGTCCACAGAAGGATTCAACCACTGCCAACATTCATTTCACATAAAGAACATCAAGATCAGATATGAGAAATCCGCACTCATAATGTGATGTGTTGGCAGTCCTTTTCTGTCGATCTCTTTGTGAGTGGATTAGGAAAGGGAGTGACTAGTAGTGGTAGAGGGTGCCCTCCACCACACATTGTATGATGGCTTTCAAAGTCAGTATATAATGTAAATTAAAATTTGGTCTATGTATTAAGATATCATTCAGTCCATTTATAGGCACACTAAACTCATGGAAGAATGTTGTCTCTTATTTATCGAAAACACAAAAGACTGAATTTCTCCTGCTGATTGTGTCTCAGTAAAAATCTTTGTATTAGTTCCTAATTTTCTTATTGCAGTCACTTCGCAAGACGAATGTGAAAGGTTACTATATGTTTGCCAACAATACTTAGAAAAAGTGGTGTACAGCTTATAACCCTCCTACCTCTAAGGCTAATTAGGCTTTTCTATATTACTGTGTACCTAATCTATGGGAAAAAGGCATCTACTCCGAAGAATAATGCAAAACCGAGAGAAGTAGATGAAGTTATAACTGAATCACCACTGCTCAGTACTTTAGCAACGACGATTAGAAACGAAGTTCGGTTAACTTTATATGCTTTTATTATGTAAACAAATTTTTAAGTAACAGTAGTTAGTGGGACATTTGGAAAATGGTTTTCAAAGTACGTCTTTAATGAAAATAACCAACGTTCGCCAGTTGCTCACTAGAAAAAGAATAATTAAATTGAAAGGGAACTTTATACTCGTAAGCAATCTTATGTAAGAATTTAGGTGGCTTCCTGAGGTAGGAACTGTACCTAATGCACACTTTCAAGTACTTCACAGCACACATGTGATAGTAGTCAGATAATAATCAATAGTAAACACATACAAAATATTATATTAATTTTCAAAGATCAATTAAACTAAGATTGTTTTCTGACTGTGGACAGAGTCATAATTGTAGCAAGCAGAAAGCTTGTTTGAATTTACTCATTGGTAAGGACTGTCATTTAGCTAGCAGTTACTCTCATATATCTTTGTAATAAAAGTTATAATTTATGCCACAAGCTGTAAATTAGAAACTCTTCTTTGACACTGAAATTCAGTGTCCAAGTTAAATAAAGTTTTACTACCAATTTTTTATTATTAAACTTACTCTGTTTTTAGCAAGTGACTTTTGCATCATTCTATTTCTGACATTATTCATACCACAGTCAAAGATATCATTATTATGTAATTGTCCAAAAGTTTGAAAAATTAAGTTCTGATAATCTAATAAATTAATTTTCACTTCATTTTCTAATTATCTCAGTTCGTACAAAGGGATATGAAGGTCAATACTTGGATAATGGGTTAGGAAAATTATTTACTTGACAATATACACGAAAACAATGTTATTTAAGCAATAAATTTCCGACTATGCTGGTCACCCTATTACACATCTATTTATAAAAACTCTAAATTTTACTTCACTTTATGATGCCATTGGTTTGTCAACTGCTTCATTTAGCGGTAAAATAGGGCACAGGCTGATCTTCTTGCCATACAATAGCCAATAACAAGAGCCCTTGTACTCTTGATATTATGAGAATTATGCTGCATTTGTACTGTGTCCAATAAATGCCATAAACATAGCTTTCCCATATTAAACATCCGCCAAAACAACCATTTCCTTTTTCACTGCTCTGCACTTTGGAGACAGACTTTTTATCTCCGCACTTTTGTATAGCTACACCAACGATTACACACAACCAGTCACTACAATGGTCTCCTCACGACTCCGAACTGCTACTTTTTTGGTGCGCTCACAAGCCTAGTGATAATGCATTTACAATTTATTATACTCCTTTACAATAGTTTTTCCCTGACTAGGACACCGTGTCTACTTACAAAATGTTAACATTCCTCGTGTATTCTCTTTCTTAAATAACAAATAGCGTTTGTAGCTTGACAACAATTTTACAAGAATAATATTCAGCACAACTAATAAAACAAACTTCGTAAAACGTGGAGAAAATGTATGATCATCCACAGAGTTGTGGTGTTATAAGCTCACTTCTCAACTCCCCCTTCATCAGAGTATTGCTTGTACACCATATTCTCACTAATCTTCCAGTCTTTGATATACGGCATTTGAATCCACATGGTTTCCACGAGAAAGATATGTACTCCACCAAGTCACAGACCCTGCTAATTCTCTCAAAGTTCCATCATGTTCCAACAGCACTGTTCCATTAATTAGAAGGCTGTCTAGTTCTCCACCTGTCACTGACCAGGTAGAGAGCTATCACAAAAAGAAAAATAGCACAGCAACGTACAGGAGGAAATTAGCAACCATGTAGAGTCTACGTGGACTGCACAAAGAAATTCAGAGTCATAACGCCTACAATTCGTTGATATCGAATGACAGTCTACGAATATCATCCTCTACACGTTCTTATCTCCTTTATCATATTCCTATGATTATTAAGTGAGAAATATGACAGTGCATTGGTGCCACAGACTTCGCTGATGCCACAGTCTCTCTCCCTCCCTCTCTCTCTCTCTCTCTCTCTCTCTATCTCTCGGTGTTATTCTTATAACATCCTGTGGAGTAAAACTAGGAACTATAAAAACTTCACTAATGCCTCCTGCTAGAGAACTCGATAAGATATTACTGCTTCTCTCTCTTCCAGCACATCGAAAACAAACACTGTCTGTGTGTTGAGATAGAGTATATTAAATATACATGTATTGGTCCACTGGCCAGTGAACGAATTCGCTTGCCCAGACTTGTGTAAAGTTCTGCCGCCCATGATTTAGGAGGACCATATAACATGAAGTATTAATAACAATGTGTTGTCTTTAGTATGTGAGTTGTTGTCTTCGGTTCTGTACTTCAAATGGTGTGTTCTAATTGTGTGTACAGTGCAGTTCATTAAACCGAAGGTTTGTAGGCGCATACATTCGTAATTTCTCGCCTATGGTGTGTTGGAATGAAACAGGTTAGGTTAGGTTAAACCTGTGTTTAATGTGTAACTGCCGGATACTTTATTGTTGTATGTCTGTTAGTTATTGTTCAGTGATGTACTTAGTAGAACTATGACTCACACAGTTTGCGAATTTCAAGATGGCAGAGTTAGAGGAGCAACACATTTACATTAAATTTTGCATGAAAATCAAGAAGACCTTTATCGAGACACACCAAATGAAGCAGTAAGCCAAAGTGATGAGTGCTTAAGTCGTACTCAGTGTTACGAATGGTTCACATGGTTTAAAAATAGCTAGACAGAAGTTAAAGACGAACCTCATTCAGGACACCCTTCGACGTCTACCGACGACATTCATGTCAGGAAATTCAACGAAATTGTGTGTGCCAGACTGACCGAGAGATTGCAAAAGAATGTAACATTTCAGTTGGATCACGTCATGAAATCCTGACACAGCGTCTTGGGATGTATCGTGTTGCTGCCTAGTTTGTCCCACGGCTTATGAGTCAAGAAAAGAAAGACCTTCAACTCACAATCTGCGAAAAGCTTTTGGATCGTGCAAATGAGAACGAGATGTTCCTTACGAGATTCATCACTGGTGATGAAACAAGAGTGTACTGTTACGATGTTGAGACCAAGGTTCAATCTTCACAAAGGGCTGGGGAGGTTCTCCAAGATCAAATGTCAAAGCTATGCAGATAGTTATCTTTGATTTTGAAGGATGATTTAATCATGAATTCGTGGCACAGGGACAAACTGTTAACCGATGGTACTATTAGAACATGTTGCAATACCTGCGAGAAAATGTAGGAAGGAAACGGCCTGAAATGTGGCGAGACAATTCATGACTCTTGCATCACGATAATGCACTTGCACATTCATTCCTGATGGTGTATGAGTACTGCACAAAAAACGAAATCACTGTGCTGCCTCATCCTCCGCACTCTACAGACCTGATCGTCTGCGGACCTTTTTTTTATTTCCAAAGTTAGAAACCCCATTGAAAGGACGAAGTTGATAGACGAGATAAATGAAAATTCACAGTCAGTGCTTTGCACGATCTTGCAAAGGGCATACCAAGCCTGCTTGGAAGTCGAAACGGCGTTGTGAGCGGTGTATCAGTCGTGAAGGAGAGTATTTTGAAGGAGACCATGCACAATAAGTAAAAGGTAAGTGTAGAAAAATGTTTTAGACCAAATTCTGGAATTTTCCAAACAGACTTCGTATATGTATAGCTACACATCAAATGACGCCAAATACACTAAAGTGTACACACAACTTATCATACGCAAATGACACATTTTTATTGAAAAATTATTTGAAGTGTTAATACCCACAATATGAATAACGTAAAGAGTGGTCTGAAGCACTGTACTAGCTCATAGATTAACAAAATGTCTCAGGTTCACGATGCATTGCAGTGTCATTGATATTAATACTACTTTAATGTCATGGTTTAATGTCATGGGTTTGTGTAGAGACATATTATTGTGTGGCATATTTATAACTGATCATTTCAGAGTAAATTAATTTCTGTGAATTTATGTACACTATATGATCAAAAGTATCCGGACACTTGGCTGTAAATGACGTAGAAGTTCGTGGCGCCCTCCATCGGCAATGCTGGAATTCAGTATGGTGTTGGGCCACCCTTAGCCTTGATGACAGCTTCCACTCTCGCAGGCATACGTTTAATCATGTGCTGGAAGGTTTCTTGGGTAATGGCAGCCCATTCTTCAAGGATTGCTGCACTGAGGAGAGTTATTGATGTTGGTTGATGAGGCCTGGCATGAAGTCGGTGTTGCAAAACATCTCAAAGGTGTTCTGTTGTTCTATAGAATTCAGATCAGGATTCTGTACAGGCCAGTCCATTACAGTGATGTTATTGTCGTGTAACCACTCCGCCACAGGCTGTGCATTATGAACAGGTACTCGATCATGTTGAAAGATGCAATCACCATCCTTGAATTGCTCATCAACATTGGGAAGCAAGAAGGTGCTTAAAACATCAATGTAGGCCTGTGCTGTGACAGTGTCACGCTAAACAACAAGAGGTGCAAGCCCCCTCAATGAAAAATATGACCACACCATAACACCACTGCCTCCGAATTTTACTGTTGGCACTACAGACACTGGCAGACGACATTCACAGGGCATTCACCATGCCCACACCATGCCCACACCATGCCATCGGATCGCCACATTGTGTACCATGATTCGTCACTCCACACACCGTTTCTAAACTATTAAATCGTCCAATGTTTATGATCCTTACACCAAGCGAGGCGTCGTTTGGCATTTACTGGCGTGATGTGTGGCT
Organism: Schistocerca nitens; assembly: GCF_023898315.1. Lineage (NCBI taxonomy): Eukaryota > Metazoa > Arthropoda > Insecta > Orthoptera > Acrididae > Schistocerca > Schistocerca nitens. The sequence goes on along the minus strand of NC_064622.1, from coordinate 178,983,257 downwards.
CATGAGCAGCCACTCTACCATGAAATCCAAGTTTTCTCACCTCCCACCTAACTGTCATATTACTTGCAGTGGATCCAGATACAGTTTGGAGTTCCTATTTGATAGTCTGGATAGATGTCTGCCTATTACACATTACAGTCCTCTTCAACTGACGACGGTCTCTGTCAATCAACAGATGAGGTCGGCCTGAACACTTTTGTGCTGTATGTGTCCCATCACGTTTCCACTTCAGTATCACATCGGAAACAGTGGACCTAGGGATGTTTAGGAGTGTGAAACTTCGTGTACAGATGTATGACACAAGTGACACCCAATCACCTGACCACGTTCGAAGTCCATGATTTCCGCAGACCACCCCACTCTGCCCTCTCCCGATGTCTAATCACTACTGAGGTCGCTGATATGGAGTACCTGGCAATAGGTGGCAGCACAATGCACCTAATATGAAAAACGTATGTTTTTGGGGATGTCCAGATACTTTTGGTCACATAGTGTAGCTGAGACAAAACATAGCTGTTATGCGACAATCACAATAATTTACTGAAAAATTTTATAATCTTTGTAAATAAATTAAAATGACACTGAAGCTAAATAATATAATTAAATTATGTACTTTGTAAGTTATTTCCATGGCTCTGTGCTGTTTCATATTGTCAATATTTTAAAAAAAAGGTTGCGTCCATGGAAATGGCCGACAACAATCAGTCATAGTCTCATGTTGTATTGTGTATTCTGATACTGTAAAAAAATAAGCCACTAGTTTCATAAAATGGTAGCGAAGCTAAAGATACATATATAAAGGATTTAAGAGCAAATAAACTCACATATTTAATCAAAATGTAACATAATTATGGTTGTAATGTCTCTCGCATCTATCCTCATTCAAGATCAAGACCATAACTTCATTCAACTGTTTCACAGTTATTAATATTTTTAACATAGATCTAAGAATAATATACATAATAAATCGATATTGTTTTTAAATACAGTTATGTTGAATGATAAATCTTTTTTCTGAACGTTTATATACATAGCACTCACAAGAAACCTTAAAGTATTAATTCACTGCACTCTTCATAATTCCATATGAATCTATATTGTTCTCCCCAAAGCAACCCATACAACAAGAAAAGTTCCTGTGTTGTTCTTTCATATGCAGTTGTCACATTGTTCTCCAGCTGTAACACATCCAAGCAATATATGACTACAGCTTTGTACACTGACATGCATTTTGTTTTTTCATTACTTTGAGGTATGTACCAAGTGCCAAAATGGGATTAACACGTTTTGATCCACCAGCTCTCATCACACCAATACAAGAAGGTAGGGGGGAGAGATAAATGGTCATAGAACATAGACACACACTCCTAAGGCCACGAAGTTCAGCACTTAAGCATGCTATAACGTTAAAGCGGTGTGATTTGAGATATATTAGTCATGCTGAGAAACTTTTTAAGATGACAAAACTACTAGCTCCTACACCAAAGGAAAAAAAAGACAGATTTTTTGTGATCCATGCAGCTTTCCAGAGGTACATAGCACCCACTGTTCACAACCGATTAAAGTTCAGAAATTATGCTATGCTCACATCAGCATTATAAAATGATTGTCAGCAAAGGAAAATGCATGAAGCATTGACATCTTATGAGGAAATATACAAACACATAGCAGCAGTGTTTGATATGTGATGTTACTCGCCATGCTGCTCTAACTCCATGAACAGAACACAGTCCCTTCCACACATGACATCTGTCAAGCTAATGTATGTACGAGGAGTACAGTACCTCACAACTCCCTAACTTAATATGACTGCAGTTATGAAACTGAAGATTCGCTCTATCTCCAAGATGTGGTAGGGAAATGAAGTACTTCGCATGTATCTTCATCTGCCTAGACGAGGGTGCTGAAATAGGTTTTCCATTGGTTTGGTGGACATGATTCACAGGACGTCCTCTGCTGACTGCACCATGGAGAGGTTAACGATCACAGGTAGACAGCACTCGAAGTCACACACAGGACACATAATTGTATATGAGTCGAATGCAGGTTATACTACACAATTGATACACGCTGAGAGAACAAAACTAATATTAAGTGCGTGATAAATGACCTGACACAACATCTCCGTCCCTCTAGAATGCATCACCAGCCTACCAATAAATCATAGGTCATTACAACTCGTGTCAACCAATTACTCCATCTACTTTCTATCATCCTTTAACGCATATCCATGTCAATTTAGAGGCAGATGGTTATCTTCTCCAGGAAGGCAGCAAAGATAGCTCTCAACTTGTATGTATCCCTGTTGCCTCAATAGAAATTCAGCAGAATGTTGTTGAAAACCATGCAGCAACTGTTCTGGAAAATATTTGTTAGGAGACACAACATGGCTGTGATTGGTAGAGAGTCCAGAGTAGCAGATTGTAAATAATATTTGTTGAAGTTTAAATTATGTAAACAGTCTTGTACAGAGTGAAACATGCAATACATTCTGTGGTGGTATATTGCAGCCCCCCCCCCCCAAAGCTGATAATATAATTCTCTTCAGCTAAGGACATTTTATAAAAATCTATGAAGTTGTTGCCAATATCTTTAGGGTCACACCTCAGCTTGTGATCCAACATACATAAATTTATTACTCTACATTTGGTAGTCATCCATGTTATAAAATTTATTCCGGCTGTCCTATCATTGCCCACGAAAAAGTCTGTTTCCCTGCTTCCCAGTGCTTTTGTGGTGTCACCGCCAGACACCACACTTGCTAGGTGGTATCCTTTAAATCGGCCGCGGTCCGTTAGTATACGTCGGACCCGCGTGTCGCCACTATCAGAGACTGCAGACCGAGCGCCGCAACACGGCAGGTCTAGAGAGATGTCCTAGCACTCGCCCCAGTTGTACAACCGACTTTGCTAGCGATGGTTCACTGACAAAATACGTTCTCATTTGCCGAGACGATAGTTAGCATAGCCTTCAGCTACGTCATATGCTACGACCTAGCAAGGCGCCATTATCAGTTGCTATTGATATTTTACATAATGTACAGACAAGAGCTACGTTCAACATTAATGGATTAAAGTTAAGTATTCCACCAGCTACATCCTTTTTTTCTAGTCTAACTTCCTTGTCCTGTTCCAGACCTCACGCCAGCCTGCGTGAGATAAAACGCGTGCCTTTCGGCTTCCTCTTACATTAGTGGGTTGGCCCTCTTGCCAATCCACAACAGCTTTCATGTAAACTTTTTTTCATATTAGTCTTGCTGTCACATACTCATTCCGATGTACAAGAATTTTCCCGCACCAAGCAAACAAATAAGTACCTCAACATTCTCTCTCGATTTCCTCAAATTTTGGGGTACTTTCCCTCAAATTATACTATTTTCCGACAGTTTTCGTAATTTTCCCGATTTTATGTATTGGCTGATTCGCAAAATTCTTTTGTGCGATTCTCAAACGTTAAAAATGTTTTTTTTTTTATTATGAAGACGTATCATCGTAAGGTAGTACTGTGTATTCTAAGTGATCTATTTGCCTCCTGTAAACTGTTAAACAGTTAATTTGATAGTGGACTATTTCGCTCTATTTTAGATATCGAAATTCGGTCAGCTCTCCCTTTGTCCCCAGCATTAGCCTACAGGAACATGGTATTGTGAGAAGAGATGAAAAGCTCTGTCTGTGTGTTTGGAGACATTGGTTTACACACATAGAGGAAGTAGCCACTTGAGAGAGACAGAGACAGGAACACAGTATGGAGTTTCCCTATCAACAGAATGCCACCACTTGATTATTTGTTCAGGGTCATGAGATCAAAAGAGGCAGACATCCAGTTCATGGTCGTTGATATTTAGTATTGTCACCTGCAATTAAGGCATTGGGCGGGTTTCGACCTCTGCGGCAGCACCTGGGCGACAGACACACATGTAGGGGACCCCAAATGGCTGCTGCTATACTTCATTTAATTCCATTGCTTAGTGCTTACAGTTATTAAATCATGGGAAGTGGGGGTAGAGAGTGCAGATGTATGCTCTACCCAAGTGGGGGAGTCCTGTGTCCCACAAACTGGTTAAATAAAAAATATGCATCAATATATTGTTGACATTGATTTGGATTTCGTGAGATCCTACCTCTTCAGGACAGATTGAGTTTTTTTTCCTGACAATTTTTTCTGGGAGAGAAGGGGGAGGGAGGGGCCTATGTGGGAGAGATAGGAGGGAGGGGCCAATAAGTTAGTAGGTGGGATGTCTCCTGGTGGTCGCATTGTGCACTAACTCTGTCGATCCCTACACTACAATGTGAGTGCACACACAAAAATTTTCCATCAAGACAACAACTACAATCTGCAGCAGTGTAATTATGTAACTAAGAAATGTATTTGCTGGATGTGACATTTTCCCCCTAAATAAAGAGATCCAACTTCTTAAAATTGAATTTTATAAATAAACAGTATATTCTAAGCTATGTAATTGACATTGACTTCAATTTCGTGTCATGAGATCCTTCATCTCCAGCACAGACTGAGTCTTTTGCCTGCCAGTTTCCAGGGCATCATAAATCTATCCCAGGGGGTCATAAATCAATTAACAATAGGTCATGGGAAGAGGTAAGTGTTATGCAGAAAACCACTTATCAGAACAATATGTTAAGATCATAAATCAATCAGCTGACACAATTTAATTAATTACGAATCAATTTGATATCAAAAGTGTCCCAGAAACTGCTTTCCCCTCCTACTATTGTCATCCATAAAAACTAAGGCAGGGCCAAATGCATCTGAGAAGATGCACATGGAGAAGGAGTACACTGTCACAATAACATTGACCAGTGAGTGGGTGTACTATGTTCAAAGATTTGGAGGTCATTGTGGTGGTGCCAAGTTCCTATGGGACCAAACTGCTGATGTCATCAGTCCCTCGACTTACACACTGCTTAATCTAACTTAAACTAACTCATGTTAAGGACAACACACACACCCATACCTGCCAGAGGACTCGTGAGTCTGAGGCAGGGGGGGGGGGGGGTGAACTGTGAACTGTGGTAGGTCCCTTCAGACTGCATGGCTATCCCATGCGGTGGAGGTCAGTGGTCAGTGTGCTGAAGCAACATTATGCCTCAAGACACCACACCTGGACCAGCAAGACTATTATATTCAATAATTTTCATGGGAGCATTCACCATGTCCATCTTTCCAGGGGTACATTTGGCTGTCACTTCATTTTTATGGATGACAAAGAGTGACCATGCCAACAGCACAGAGAGAGGAAGTCTTGGAATGAAAGGATATTCAGTGAAAAGACTGGCCTGCCCATTCTCAGACTTAAATCCTATTAAGCACATGTGGGATCCATCTTAGAGGCGCATTTCAGCATGTCCACGTGTACCAATGACCATACAGCAGTTGTCAATCGTACTTGTGGAGGAATGGAACTCCTTATCGCCAGAACTGCTTTTCAACCCTGTGGGAACACGTTGTATTACTGCCTGTGGTGACGACACACCCTATTAATAATCATGTCCTAAGTTTTTTAGTACCCAGGGGACCATCATGAATCACAGTGTCTTCGGTATAATTATTGATTTTTAATAAAACTTCAATTTCTGTTCGTCTCATTGCGTATTTCTTCCAGTAACCTTTTGTACTATATTGTTGCATTTCTTTCTATACAAGGCACAAGTTTCATGGAGCTATGTTACTTGCCAGTGACACATCTTGCGAAAGTTACTTCGTCCTCAACTTTTTCACGCCAGTTTTGCTAATTTGCTGCACGTCATTATTCGAAATTCATTGATTTTAGGGACATTTCCACTTTGGTGCGCCAGCAAACTTTATTAAAACAGAGACACCACAATACAATCAACTGCAGTACAAAACTTAACTCCTACAGTAAACTATTTACGGCATCTGAGCTGTGACACATGTTGCAAACAAGCACAGTGCCCCAGCATTTATCCTGCAATAGCTTTAGGGCAAGTTCATTCCAGATATAGAATGTAAATGATTCAGATGCCCATAAAACGCCTTTACATAATCCACAGTACTTTCGAGCAGGGTATACCTGTACTGGCAATATATTGACATTCAAAATCTGCAGAAGGCTTACAGATAAACCTTACACTGTACCATTTTGGAGTCTATGTATGTTGGTGATAAAAATCCTGTTCTGCTCTTTTGAATGCTTACCCCATAGATATTCCTACTGTGTGATTCCAATCCAACCTCATGATCACTGAACTTCCTTTCAGAAGAGACTAACGTTATATTCTGGAACAACGAATGCACCAATAGATGTCTCTGGCGTCAGAGTATCGTTAGAGAGCCTATATGCAGCGAGAGAGAGGGAGAGAGAGAGAGAGAGAGAGAGAAATCGAACTTGACTAAATGATCAGCTGTGACACCAACTCTTTCTTGCCATGGGTCACTCTCAACTCCTATGTTTGCAGCGCTTTCTGAAGTTGAATTATTATTTTGAGGACTTTTGGAAAAATGTTTCAGTCTATATCATATCCTGTCTACAGATTTTTTTGTCTTGGTCCTTGGCAAGAAAAAAATCGGCTTCGAAAATTTCCGATCACAATTATCTACAAAATATTTCTCCTGCTTGTCATAATGTCACATTTAGCTCAGTAAGCAGTATTCCAGGTCACAAATCATGCCATCGGCACTTCGAATCTCGCTTACCAGATTACTTTTTTTAATTTCCATTTGAATTGCATTTATCGAATTTAAATGTCAAATAACAAATCCTGTATAGTACCTGTTTATGTTTCATTACTAATCACATGAAAATGCAATTACATGTAGTAAAAGATTTTTCGTTTTTGAAAATCGGCTATTGTGAAACTGATTTTCCATGGTTTCATTCGTTAGCATTTCTAACCATCACTATGAAAGTGTGACATTGGAATTTTCTGATATAAGATACAGTTTCTAGGTCCACAATGGTCTCATCTAAAATATATTGAGTTTAGAGGGGGAAAACTATATAAAGTTTAGAAGCTACTATTTTCAACTATAAATATCCTAGATGGAAACTGATATCGCTTCAAGGCATCTAAAATAATACAAATGAAACTCTTTTTTCTGGCCACTTCCCATTTTTTTGCAAAACATTGCAAGTACCCACAGACTCAACAAAAATTAGGTGAAGATGAGATTCCAAGAATTTTTCCCAGTCAGCGTTATTTAAGTAAACAAACTAAATCTGTGCCTGTGATGAATTAAAATGTAAGAAGACTGCGGAGAGTGGAAGACATATGTAAGAAAAATGAAGAGTGTCTTGCAGAAAATGTGATTAAAAGCTTTACTATCAGGTGAAAACATGTAGGTAGCTTTGCAGAAAGTAACAAATTACTGCATATTTTGATAAATGATTAACTCTTTTTCTACACACTGTCAGTGGATAAAATTCCAAAAATTCAAACTACTAAGATGGAAAAGTGTATGGCTTCCTTATGTTGTTCAGTTGGAAATAAGTCAAATAACCTTATCTCCTGGTTTCTCAGATGACAAAGCTGTGGTGATAAGAGTGTAAAGTATACACCAATTTCAAAAAACACCATGCAAAATCTTACCTCACCACATAATGTACAAACAAGTTTGGATATTTCTCCAGTATTTCCTAGTATTTTACGTTCCCTCGAGTAATTTCCTTTGTGCATTCCGATAGTAGAAATGAATTTATCAAAACAGCTCATCAGAAGTACATTGTTTGTCAAACCAGATATCTCACTGTGTCTCATTGTTTGTGATGAGTAAAATGACAATGAAATTATTTTGAATTAAGGGGCTGTTTAATAACATCACAAACCATTTAGCGCCTGTTACAGTTAATATGCACAATAGATATTTGCCGTCTTTTTTTACATTTGTTGTCGTGGAAAAAATTGTTTTTTAATGTGTTATATATGTGCATGTACATGATGTACGATAGTTGACAGTTGCACAACTTTTTTGTTTTCGTCATTTATTATATTTCTATTTATGGCTATTTAAAAAGGAGTAGTATCACTGGTTCATTCTTGTACAGATTTGTTTATCATAGCATTGTCCTTCTGTATGCACCTATGCTGCATCCTACCATATATTTGACTTCTGCACAATGTTCCCATTTTGTATTTCATAATTTATGACATTTGTTAAAATTCCATTTCTATTTATTTAAACGGAAATATATCAGTGATTCGTTCATATGTGCGTGAGTTGAACATACAATTGCACATAGACGAAAACAGCTTTCTTTTTACAGCATACTGAGATATCCATTCTGGAAGATCAGGTGTTTATTTGGCAGCTGCATGATGTTGTTATATTGAAAGCTCTGCCTTGTCTGTGCTGCCATCATGTAGGATAACAATATTGTGCTCGATACTTTGACTGCAGACACATCTATTGGTGCCTTCGGTAGTCAAGGGTCCGATGCCAGTCTCCCCCAAAAGGCACGTGTCAGTGACACGTGAGTGTCTCGCGCCAGTAAAATACCTGGCTATGTTGACATGTTGGACTGGAAACCAGCATCACATGACTAACTGCTGTACACCATATCTGCCTGGCTGCAATTACAGATGAACAACTGACACAGAACTCTGTGCTCGAGTGGAATGTGATTGTGTACTCATAGCTATAAAATTCGTGTAATTTTCTTCATTTTGATCCCTCCGCTACTCGTATGCTCTAAGCAAATTAGCGAGTGTACTAAAATGGCTGACTGCTATAAAACGGAAAAATATGGTGCTAATTTCATTTCAGTTGTGCTTAAGAACTTTCGCGTGGCAAAAAGGAAAGAGTGTGATTTGCTATTAAGTTAAATATCATTGTGCATTAAATATTGAGAAATGTATTATGGTGTTGAAGATTTTCTCGCGCAGTTAATACAAGAAGACGATACCATACACCACTGATACACTGGGGATTATTTTAAATACATTTATGTAGGTATTTTAAGCCCTTAATGCCGGGTGTCGTGAATTCGCATCATACCAATGCTGTGCTAATAGCTGGATGGTTAATTGTTTTTGAATGCCAGTGCCATTATGTGCTGATTCTTCATGAAGCTACCAACACTTTGGAGAAGCCCTGTATTTTCATGAGCGTTTTATCTTCCATTTAGAACTTTATTCAGGCATTAATGGGTTGGATGTAAGTACTACTCCCTGCCCACAAATGTCGAGTAATTTTTTTTTGTAAATCAATTAAAAAACTTTAAAATTGCGTAAACACTTCCCTGTTAGCGTTTAATGTAAGTCGTGAAACTCATATTTTTCTTGGCATCTATGTAACTGGTAAAGGTAGATCACTGACATCCACATCCCAGCGAAGTTATAACTATTAGGATTTATTAACTTTAAAAGCGAAATCTTGATTACTACCATAAGTTGTGTCAAGCCTGAGTACATCACGTCGTTCTGATAATAACTCACGCAACTTTTTTATGCTTTTGGACTAAGGCATTTTTTTAGCTTACCATGGTCTTACAATTAATGTTGTAAATCACTGAATATGGTGGCCTATGTGATTCAGTCACCTATTCAGTATTCCTTTGATAATTCTCGCTGTTTCACTTTTCCACAAGAATACTGTTAGTGTACAGCAAAGACTAATACAAAGAAGACAGTTATAATAGAAAAAAGGGAAACTTGTAAGCAAGTATTGTATAGTATGCAAAGAGACTAATACAAACAAGAAAATTTTAATAGAAAAAAGTGAAACATATAAGCAACTGTTTTTTTACTTACAGTGGTTCCTGATTTATGAAGGATGAAACCACTTTTAATAGCCTGCTATATACCTAATGAAGGTGTGACTACCATGTCATTTTAAGATCCAGGTATATAACTAGCTGCCCGTCACTCCATTTGCGATGGAAAATGTAGACAGCATCAGATTCCATGTTATTTAAAATATGGATGTCATGTGAAAGAACAATTAAGAGTACCATTCACGCCACCTTTCTTTCCCACCTTAAATATGGTGTCATATTCTGCAGCATTTTGACAGCTGCTAAACGAGTTTTCAGAATACAAAAAAATCCCATTAGAATCATAAAGAATGTAAACCTTGAAACTCCTGTAAGCACTCGTTTAATATATTATGGAGACTCGTTTTAAGTAATATAATAGGCAAGGAATAGAATATTTAATAGAATTTTTAATAGAATATTTAACAACCATAACAATGTTTTTATTGTGAACTTCAGTGCGAAGACTGGTTTGATGCAGCTCTCCACAGAACTCTGCCGTGCGAACTTGCAACCTTTCTCCGGTTCGGAACGCCGCGCAGCCAGGCGTTTTACTGGCGCGAGTAGTCCCTCACTGACGCCACCATCTCTGGTTAGTCTTGTATCTTTGATTAATCTGAATTGTTGCACGTGAGTTGAATTTGTTGTTTATGTTTGGGTTGCTGACGTCATGGGTATAGAATCTGTTGTAAAAGTGTTAAAAGTGGAAGATGTACTATCGTCCAGTGAACTAGGTCGTAAAAGAAATAACGGTGCATCAGAAGACTCCAGCTCCGAGAACGAGGTTGATGTTCCTAAAGTTGTCAGAGGACGCCCAAAGTCTGGCAGAGTGTGGAAAACACATAAGAAAAGGTCTGCAGCATGAATAATTACTATTTTTTGTACTTTCGTCATCACATTTAATCTAGATATAGTGTCCCAACGTATAACTTACCGTTGAACCGCGCGATATATGCAACACCGGTTTAACAGAATTAATCCAGCGTGAGACGGTAATAAAGAAGTAAGTTTCTGTTACGTAATTAAGCGCGTTGGTGGCAGGTGTCGCCCACCAATTAAAATGTAGCTAGAATAAAGAAAAACATTTTTAAGTGATAATGCTTGCATTAATTTGATAAAATAGTAACAACATGTTATACTTTTGATTGTACACGGCGTTGTACTGAATATAACGGATTTGTTGATTCATAACCACTAGACTGATTACAAGAAAGTTACACAAATATCCTTCAGATTGTTCATACTCTGAAATTTCAAGCACCACTTCCTTGTCGTTTTCATCTTCCACAGACTTGGCAATGCCATCGGCAGCCCAATGGTTCTTAAGATAGACATATGACACAACTGAGCCACGCAGATTGAGTCCAATTTTCGTGCAATTACAAAATGTGATAAATTGAGGTTTCCACATACTGTCAGTACTGTCATCAGTTGCATCATCGTGGCTCGTGCTGGATATAGCGACAGTTTTATTTTTCATTGGATGACATGACATTGGACCATTTGTTACTGAAAGCACCAAGTAGTATATGCCTACACTCTTATTGGGAGTGTTTATTTTGGAACCTCTCTTCTTGCCTTTGTCATTGACCTCATATATAGGCATTTCTTTTCTTCCAACAGTCTCTGAGCCAACTTCACATTGCTGAACAAATTGTCATCTGTTACATTCCTGTTCCAGAAGTGGGTTCCACTTATCTCAACACATCATCACTAGCAGCATTACTGACACAAAACTTTCCTGCAGGCTGTCATCCAATAAGTTGTTCCAAATTAATAGTTTAGCCAGTTTTAGCACGAACAAGAGAATATATTTTTATGCATATTTTGCAGGCTTATTGGGTAAGTACTGCCCATGGCAGCAGTTCTCCCTGATAAACAGTGTCTGGTTACACATTACGAAAGAGAGATAATCGCTAAACTTACATACAATTACTTCAAGTATGTCTCTGATTGGAGCTATCTTGAACAATGCAGTCAGCGGCATAAAGGATGCTGATGAGAGATCTATTTTCTATGCTGTCTGTAAAACGCGCATCTGCTGCTCTGGTAATTGAACAAATGTTTTCAGTGTACATATTAGATCTGGAAACAATAATTTGCATTATGTCGTATATTGCAATCTTGACCGAACAAACCCAACTTTTGCTCTTGGGAAGATGAATAATTATGTTTCTTGCTGGAATACACACATTTTATCGAGCAACTCATATGTCCCATCTTGTTTTACAACCTTCTCCATAATAAATTTAGATGAACTGGCTGTGTCCTTATCACTGATTTGAGACAATCAATCTATTTTCCTCATCACTCACCTCTTGGGCTTACTCGATATTATGGGAACTTGCAATCAACCAATTTCTTTATCATTTTTATCAGATCACACCTCTAACTCATCACACCTCCAACTCCTCTTTCTCCTCAAGTAACTGTAGAACAACAGTCGCATCTTTTGTAGTCTCCATCGTCTGGCATTTTGCATTCTGAAATTTTTGTAGAGATAATATATTTCTTACAAACTGTAGAAGGGAAACAGAACTGTGCTACTGTTTACACAACAAAAACAAACACCACCAGGGCGCTGATGACCTCGATGTTGAACGCCCATAAACCCCAACACACACACACACACACACACACCACCACCACCACCACCACCACCACCACCAATGAACATTCAGCTACTGAAAGGTCTGACACTAAAAATCAAACCATAGTGTCACAAACTTGTGACAAGTGTCACTTGTGGGGGGGGGGGGGGGGCGCTGTATTTCGATGTGGTGTGCCTCAGGTTTGTGGGAGCCGTTCACGGTGAACAACCATTAACTTTTCAGAATACAAAGGGTAAGAATGATAGTTCAATAATATGTATTATAGGCTAAGAATGGGTGTATTTGTCTTTCAGTAACTTCTGATGTGAGTTTCTTGGAAAAAATATCCACATTAATGTGGGTAGACTTGGTAGCTAGTCTGCTATATGTAATCAGTAGCACCTAAAAGGAAATATTATGTTTTCTACATACACAAAACTCACATATACAGTTAGTCATTTGATGTTAAAATCAGTTGTTAATGTCGGTAATAACGGAACCTACCAATTCCTGACTTCGGCCTCATTCCATGACATGCTGATGATGTGTCATGTGATAACATATGTGCACACACACATAGAGAGACAGAGAGGAGAACACTTAACGATATTTATTATGCATCTATACTGGTTTTTTGGAATCTAGGTAGTGGTGACAGAGTGATCTGCAGCATAGCTGTAGCCTCAAGTTGAAATGTAACAATTTTTTTGAGTTGAAAAAGCAGTGAGATATCCACATAGGGCGAAAAATAACATGAATTCTGATTTTGATAAATTAAGTTAAAATGAACTCTCATACCCACCAAGTGTGAGAGTATGGCACCCAAAACATAACAAGCCATGTACTATGTGAATCTGATATACACTGAGGTGACAAAAAGTAATGGGATATCTCCTAATATTGTGTCGGACCTGCTTTTGCCCGGTGTAGTGCAGCAGCTCGACGTGGCATGGATTCCACAAGTTGTTTGAAGTCCCCACAGAAATATTGGGTCGACAGAAGCGTCCGATCCCACGCGTCGGCTTTGACCCGTGACGTAAGGGTGTTGTCGTGTGTGACGTCATGACGGCGCGGAGTTTGGTTTGAGTGTGGCTGTCTCCAGTTCTGTTTTATGTTATTTTATTTACTTTTCTCATCTGTTCGTTCTATCTCGTGAGATTTTTTTTTTAAGACAAAAAACACTAACCAGCTACTGAAGCATCTTTATCTTCTATGGGATGCAGGGGTTACGACCCCTGGGGAGGTGGGTGGGTATTCATGCATGGCTGTCTTCACTTACACGTTTTAGCTACGCAAGGCGTCTAAATTTGTTTATATTTAGTTTGCCCCCCACCCAAAACACCCCATTTCCCGCGCTTGTCCCGTTAGTGTCAATAGGCTTCTTGTGGAAAGTGTGTGTGTTTGTTTTTGTTTCCGCCATATTTGTGACGTCATGGTTCAAAGCAGACGGGCGGGATTGGACGCTTCCGTATTTCCGAAATATTGAGCCATACCGCCTCTTTAGCCATCCTTAATTGCAAAAGTGTGGCCATTCCAGAATTTTGCACTTGAACTGACCTCTGGGTTAGGTCCCATATATGTTCCGTGGTATTTGTTATGGGCGATCTGGGTGGCCCAGTCATTCTCTCAAATTGCCTAGAATGGTCTTGAAACCAGTTACAAACAATTGTGGCCCTGTGACATGATTGGGAACCTGAAGTCCATGAATGACTGAAAACTGTCTCCAAGTAGCTGAACATAACCATTTCCAGTCAATGATCGGTTCAGTTGGGCCAAAGGACCCGATTCATTCCATGTAAACACAGCCCACAGCTAATGGAGCCACCACCAGCTTTCACAGTACATTGTTGACAACTTGGGTCTGACCACACTCAAACCTTACAATCAGCTCTTACCAAGTGAAATTGGGACTCATCTGTCCAGGGAACGGTTTTCCAGTCGTCTAGGTCCAACAGTCAGTAAGTAAATGTCATTGGCTGCTGCATTGTGCATAGTGAAAAGTAATGCCTGAAATTTGGTATTCTTGGCACACTCGTCATACTGTAAATCTTAGAATATTGAATTCCCAAATGATTTCCAAACTGGAATGCCCCATGCGTCTAGCTCCAACTACCATTCCACATTCAAAGTCAATTAATTCCAGTTGTGCAACCATAATCATGTCTGACAACTTTTCATGTGGAGCACATGAGTACAAATGACAGCTCCACCAATGCACTACGCTGTTGTATCTTGTGTATGTGATTCTACTGCTGCCTGTGTTATGATTGTTCTGCCGTCTGTGTACATGCATATCATTATCCCACGGCTTTGGTTGTCTCAGGGTTGTTATTTGCATTTAACCTTGGGACTCCAATAGCTAAAATTAACTTTATGGATTACCAAACAGGCATGAAACAGTAGCCCGCATCTCGTGGTCGTGCGGTAGCGTTCTCGCTTCCCACGCCCGGGTTCCCGGGTTCGATTCCCGGCGGAGTCAGGGATTTTCTCTGCCTCGTGATGGCTGGGTGTTGTGTGCTGTCCTTAGGTTAGTTAGGTTTAAGTAGTTCTAAGTTCTAGGGGACTGATGACCATAGATGTTAAGTCCCATAGTGCTCAGAGCCATTTGAACCATGAAACAGTATCTGAAAAATAACAAGCCAGTTATGAAAAAAGATCAGTTTTATTATCTGCACTTTAAGTATTTAGCGAAAGTGAAACCCACAATACCTACAAGCAAAAAATAAAATAAAATAAAAATGTTCATAATGAAACCTAATAACATGCCAAATGAACCAATATACATCTGGTATCATTAATTTCAGTTTACCACAGTACCTGCCAAACACTTATTGGCACATTCATAATAAAATACAAAAAATGAATAAACACATCTTAATAACATTCTTAACCTATGAAAAAACACCACTGTGCAAACTAGCACAAACCAAATAATAAAACACCATTCAATACACAACAGCAGCAGAAAAAAAACCCTTGCTCCCTTCTATTTCTTTTTTCTTATTTACATCAACATATAGTACTTTATATTCAGCTGCCTCAGCCATAATTTGATCACTATTGAAAGTGATAATTGTTTAAAGTCCATTTTCTGTTCAAGTGTTGTTTCTCCACACTAATCCTTTACTATTAAAACTCTCATCATAGCATTCTGGCAGTATTATTGACACAGTGGTTACTGACAGTGACAGTTTTTTTAACTGCTAGTCCCAAGCTATATGTCGCATAAATGTTAAACATCGTATGTCATTTCATCATCATAATCATCATAGAGAAGTAGATAGTTAGAGAGAAATGCATGCTGTTGACTAATGAATTTCCATCTTTGGGGTTCAGAAGCATTGGTATTGGAAGAGAAAATGCAAAGTTCACAGATTATTCCCATAATCATTCAGGATGCAGATTTGAAAGTTATTCCACTGGAAACAGTTCTTATGGGAATAGCCATTCCTAATTAAAGTTTGTTGGTCATTATGCCAACCTAAAATTTTGTGCACATTCAATACTTGTTGACAGAGTATGTCCAGTTTGCCCTTTTAATGATTAACTTTGCCGTGTTGGGGCTGGAGTATGCAAATGCGAATGGAATGAACTGTGCAAATTTTATAATGATACTAGGTATGTAAAGGTCTCTGGGGACTATATTCTTACTTCTGCATATATTAAACCTACTGATAAATAACAGTATCATCATTTAATCAAATGTTACCATTCAATGTTAAATCCACTGACGAAATGAAGTGGTTAACTACCAGCTGGATTTGCAGTCTATCTCATATCCGTGTTGCATCATCCAGATTCAAGTTTCATTTGTTTCCCAAAATGACCAATGCCCAGCGGTGGGATCGATTTTCAGAAACAATCTATACAGTGCTGTAGGTTAAGGTCCAAAGAATGACACCCTGCAACCATTCACCCATGTGGGCACTTCTTTGTGTGTAATCAATGAAAAAAAAATTCGTTTCATGCTACTGGAAGAAAGAACCGCTGTTTGAGAATAGAGGAGTAGCGATGAGTATAAGCAGAGACCGGTATTTGAGCATATTACACTCTCCGCATTTTGCAAAAAATCCACTTCCAGGAAACCCGAAACCAGACGATCGTTTATATAAGATACGACCTATATTGGATTAATGATTATAAAGAATCTGCCTCGATTGCAAATAGAAACCGGATGTTGACCTAGGTTTCAGCGCGGATAACCGTGCCTTCTTCAGAACACACTAAAACTACAAACTGCCTGAAGAGGCATGGTCCAACATTAATACAGAACACTGAAAAGGGCAAAAGACTCACATAAAATGTAAAACAAATGGTATGTGTGTACCATGTCAATAGTTGTACTTAGCTCAAACGTCAGAAGTATGCTTCCTCCCCCCCAGCCAACGTTCGGTGGGCCGCGGGCTCTCAGGTAAACTGAGGTGGCGCCGGTGGCTAGGTTGTGAGAATGTCGGAAAGGAACGCACATGCGCAAATTGAGAAATCGTCTTCTTCCATGTGATCGGCATAAAATGTGTTACGAAGGTGATCCGATGACCGGGTTGAAGGCACAGGAAGCTAATTCATGTGTATGTATAACGTCCTAGCTCAAGGATGATTTTATAGAACTATAGAACATGGGGCTGAAACTATATGTGTGGGATAGCAAATTCCATGGATGGTAAAAATGCATGCATGCAGGACAGACAAAATACCATCAGCTAGAAGCAGGCTAAAAACATGGGGATGAATAACCCATTTTTCAATAACTTGGGGTCGGTGATAGTATTTGATAACTACGCTTGGATAAGCATGTAAAGTTACTATATTAAATTCTAAGTGCTATTGACCAGAAAAGGGTCAAATTAGTATGACAGGTTTAATGTAATTGCGTGAAAGGACGTACAACGTCACTTTCATCGCCCTTATTATCTATTGACTGACAGAGGTCAAAGTGATTAGTGCTATCAGGTGTTACCAGAATGGAAAAAATACATATTCTGATAACATTATTCCTGCTGATTCTGCACATCCGCAAGCCCAAAAAATGGCTTTCTTTCATTCAAGTCTACATTGTGCCATGGCTAGCCCCCTTTCCCCAGAGGCACTAGAAATGGAATTAGTTATGCGGGAAACTATCGCTAAATTCACACTTAGTAAGACGAATGTACAGTAAGAAAATAAATAAAAATAATAATACGGCTTCCACATTAGGTGATGCAATTATCTGTTCCTTTCATAGGTAAAATAAGTTACAAATTAGGACCTTTACTTAAAACCTATGGATTTAGAGTAGCCTTCTCCACTAATAATTTGAAAAAGAACCTAATCCACTCTTTACAATTCGCTGGTGATAAACTTTCTCAGTCTGGGGTTTACACAATTACCTGCGGTGACTGTCCGAAATATTATATCGGTCAAACAGGTCGAGCTCTAGCTACTAGATATAAGGAACATATTCCCACCAGAAGTGGCGACGGTACGTGAGGTTCCACCTTCGCTGAACGTCTTGTACAAATGGCTCACGGCCATTTTTAAAAAACGTTAAAGTGACGTCATACGTCTCATCATGTATACACACATAACTTTGCATACCATCTGGTAACACCTGATAGCACCAATCACTTTGATCTCTGTCGGTCAATAGATAATAAGGGCGATGAAAGCGATGTACATCCTTTGACGCATGTATATTAAGCCCGTTACATTATTTGACCTTTTCAAGTCAACAGCGATTAGAACATAAAGGTAGTTTGTCTGTTCCACACTATATGCTTTCACAGACCTCACTTGATTAAGCTTCATGGTTCAGTACCTCAAGTACCTGATTTTAAGAAACTAGTTTTAGGTTCTTTTTACAGTATTTTGGTACATATCTGATAGCACTATTCAAAATGACCACTGTCGGTCATTAGATATTAAGGACGATGAAGGGGTGAGGAAACACTTCTAACGTTTGAGCTAAGTACAGCTATTGACATGTTATACACATACCATTTGTTTTACATTTTATGTGAGTCTTTTGCCCTTTTGGGTGTTCTGTATTAATGTTGGACCATGCCTCTTTAGGCAGTTTGTAGTTTTAGTGTGTTCCGAAGAAGGCGTAGTTTTCCACGCCAAAACCTAGGTCAACATCCAGTTTCTATTTGCAATTGAGGCAGATTCGTTATAATCATTAAATTATTCACGATTGCTGACGTGCTGCAATGTTAATAGTTCTTATATTGGGTTATTTTAACATGAAAATGTCTCTCAAGTGTATTACCCCTGAAGATATTTATCAATAGATGAAGCTATGATTCTTTGGAGGGGAAGATTGTCATTTAGGCAATACATAAAAAAACAAATCTGATTCTGATTATCAAAGACAACTTCTTATATTTCTTTTGACATTGCACGGTTTCTTTTCATGACATTTAGGCAATACATAAAAAAACAAATCTGATTCTGATTATCAAAGACAACTTCTTATATTTCTTTTGACATTGCACGGTTTCTTTTCATGACGTGAAAGGCTAGAACTTTCTTTCATGAGTACTCGGAAAATGTTTTCTTGTGTGTTAAGTCAACTTATTGCGTTGTAAAGTGTTCACTTCAGTTTTTTGCGAAAGAATGTGTTGTGCTAAATTTGTTTTAATAGCACCGCAATTGAAGTAATGGGGCACATGAGAGAAGCCTCCACGTAGGGTGTACTAATTTCTACACATCCAGGCATCCCCTGGGCATCTATGATAAATGTAGCTGCTAATTCTCTCATACCAGGAGCAAACGTGATACTAAATTGACAACCTCTATCAGATTCGATCTTAAAAATGCGCATTTGACGTAAATACAATTTCAAATGAATCCAGTTTCCTTTTATTTCCTTCTTAAGAATTTGCATTTTGGAATCCAAATTTTTACTGAATACAGTGGATCTGTTGCTTGTTTGAATTGTATTTTTTGTTATATGATCAACAAATCATGAACATTTGAATGATGCCTGTGGCCACTATAGGTGTCAAGGAGCAAACAGACTTTAAAACATGACCACAATACAGTCTAAGCTTATTTGAAGTAATCCATCTAAGGTGTCATCATTAAGTCAGTATAGAACATGATCCTACAGATCTTACAAGGCCTTGATGTCAGCCTGTAGCTCAGGTGTGCTTAGGAGCATCGGCTCCGAGCGGTACCTGCCGTTTCAGAGTGTTACCGGCTAACACTCGCATGTTGCTGGGCCGCACTGGAGAGCTGCGCGCCTGCACTGATGCCGCAGCGGATGTGTTCAACTTTGTTTTCCCTCAGAGTCTCGGACTTTCCAGCCAGAGGAAATACGACGCAGGCTCTGATCACACTGTTATGAATTCTTTGGTTGGATGGCACATTATTAAAACAGATTTCTGAGGTAATGTGGGTTCTTGGCAACAATACATTAAACTAAGGCAACAGTATTCCCCTCCCCCTGCGGGAATATCTAGAATAGGCCCGAGGTATCCCCGCCTGTCGTAAGAAGCAACTAAAAGGAGTGTCTCACTTTTCGGCCCTGTAAGGTCAGGTCCCATTTTATGATTTGACAGCCACTTCCCAAATTCTACAGAAGTGCAGGCCTTATGGGAAAGGATGCCTTAAGTGGTGCATGAGTTATCCACATTGCCCTTAGATTTGATCTCCTGAACCTTGTGTCATGGCTTTGCATCTCCCCTTGCAATTCATCTATTTGGGCGAGGACACTTTCTGTGGTATGTCATCTTCTTCTGTCGTCTCCTGTCCTCTTTCATCCCCATGACAATATTGGATTTCTCTGTACTCAATATCCAGCACAGTAGCTAATTCATTGTGACGGGGCCATCATGTACCCATTTGGTGGTGCCCCCCTGACAACACAGGTATCGCAGTGCTGATGCCTGAGCTGTAAACTCCCCACATATGCCAAGGGGTAGATGCCTGTCTTCCTGGGGCATCAGGACTCCTTTTCCCACCCACGGTGGTTCATCTCTCACATCGGAGGCCCACGTCAGGGCTTAAGATTGCAGTTCACGTCCAATCTCTTCTGTCTGAAGTGAAGTCGTTGCCTTCACCGCCTATACTCAAGGTCCATTCACGTACACCTCCATGGTGTACACCTAAGCTGAAGCTTCGCCTGGGCCTTCAACATGGTCCTAAGGGCTCAGTTAAAGCCACGGCTCTCCACTGTCACTTCCTCTCGATTCTTGACGTGTACTGGGACCATGAAGTGGTTTACACCAACGGCTCGATGGCTGATGGTCATATTGGCTTCGCATACGTTTATGGAGGACATATTGAACAGCACTACTTCCAGATGGCTGCAGTGTTTTCACTGCAGAGCTGGCGGCCATTTGTTGAGTGCATCCATACATGCCCTGGCGAGTTGTTTCTTCTCTGTACTGACTCCTTGAGCAGCGTACAAGCTATCGACCATTGCTATCCCCCCACCACCATCCAGGAGTCCATCTATGCCCTGGAATGGTCCAGTCGTTCCATGGTGTTTGTGTGGACCCCAGGCCATGTCTGAATCCCAGGAAATGAACTTTCCGACAGGCTGACCAAACAGGCTACAGAGAAATCTCTTCTGGAGATCGGCATCCCTGTAACTGACATCCAGTCATTATTACACTACAAGGTTTTTCAGCTTTGGGAGATGGAATGGCATAATCTCAATCGACACAACAAACTGCATGCCATTAAGGAGACTACGAATGTGTAGAAGTCCTCCATGCGGGCCTCTTGCAGGGACTCTGTGGTTCTCTGCCAGCTCCACATTGGCCGTATGTGGCTAACACATGGCTACCTCCTCCTTCGCGAGGACCCACCTTGGTGTCACACATACAGTACAGGACGCGGCAATGACACAAATCCATATGTTCATGAAACTGCCAGGAAAGAGAGTCTGAAGAAGGTGAGGAGGAATTTCACAGACATCCTGCTCAGAATTGTAAATGATTGCAGAAGAGTGAAAACAAATTTTGCACTTTATGATCATGCAACAGATCATAATTAAAAAGAAAACTGTGAAGTAAGAAGAATGGTCCCACTGCAGCTGGTATATATTGTCTGAAGTGTAGGAGGGGAAGGAACACATTTCAGCTATGGGTGCCTTTCAACAGTTTGAATTTCTCATGACTGGATCCTATGTTTAAATGGCCAACAAACAGAAAAGTGAGATACTCAGAAGACATGGTTTTATGTCAACGCAGTGTTGCACACGTACACACCATTGGCGGGTGTATAAATGATTAGAGTTGCAATTCTCTGTGACAGGTAGAATGTCCACCAGAGTGCATTAGTGTTGCTCATATTTAGAGTTGTTCCAGGCCTGGTCCAGTGTGTAAAGGGGTGTGAACAGTGTCAGGTATTGAGTGATCACTGTGAAGGACATACAGGTGATGCATGCTAATGTGAGGCAGTATTATCAGCACCTGACAGAACTTGAAAGTGTCTCATTGTTGGTGTCCATTTATCCAGCTGAGCAAATCATGCAGTACCCAGATTTGTGGGCTATTCACATGAGACAGTGGTTTGATAATGGACTGTGTGAGAACGTGAGGGAAGGTGTATGTGTCGAAGTTCCATTTGACGACATCTGACCGCGAGGCAGGATCGCTGTATTGTGCACCAAGTACATAATAGCTACTTCACATTTGCACCTGCCATCCAAGAGCAAATAATGGACTCCTTGCACCAGTCTTCGTCATCCTGCACAATTGATCAGATACTAGCAGCAGTCGGATTAGAGAATTACCACCCAGTTTGTACGCTACTGTTGACATCCTAATACAGAGGGCTGTATTTGGAGTAATGCCATGAGCAGGAGGCATGGAATCACAGTTCCATCACTCCTGCCATCATGATATGACGAAGCATTTGGCTTACATTCAAGTCACGGGTGATTGTGAGATACGATACTCTTATATGACACAATGGTACATCATGGACATCCTGCGATCTCACATGTTACCTCTCATGTGACAGTACTGTGGTGTAATTTTTCAACAGGATGATGCTCAGCCATATATGGCATGCATCTGTGAACTGTCAGTACAATGTTGAGGTGCCCCTATGCCCAGATAGCTCTCCAGATCTGACCCCAATTGAACGTGTGGGCCCAGCTCAGATATCAACTCCATCCCAATGCCAGTATCCAGGATATCAAGAACCAGTTAAAACAGTTGTGAGCTAGTTTGCTTCAGGAGAGGATACAAAGGCTTTATTACCTCCTTCCCAACCAAATCAGTTCTTGCATCCAGGCCAGGCGTCTGCAGTGTCATACTGGTAAGTGGGCTCATTCTTCCAAGCTCATTGTAAATCTGACTCAATTTGTAATCACTGTAATAACACCACATGCCTCGACTGAAAAGTTTCATTTTCTTCCCTCTCCATCCACTCCCTCCCCCATTCTGGATGTTTTACATTTTTTATCATGCTTTTTAGATGCGACTGAGGAAGAAACTGCAAAGGCCATAAAAGCAGTAAAAGATGGCATGTCTGATAGAACTAACACAGATCTATAAGGGTTGTAATATTCAAGAGTTTTGTGATAGAACACGCAATTTTCACTAAGACTTACATGTTCCTTAATTGCCTCTAAATGCTTCTTATGAAAAACTAAATGAATTACTGTAATTTAACTCATATTTATGGCCATTTGTATCCAACTGAACACACTTTAGTAAGTAAATGGTCACATTCATTATATTTTCGCTCTTACAGGAAGTAAAGAACTTTTCTCATGCAGTTTCTATCTTCTGGTACATTTCTCAGAATGAGCGTAACATTTTGTTTCCCAGAAAATGGCAAGTATCTATCTTCCTCCCCTGGTGCATTTGAGTTAACAGTATGGGCTTAAACATTACTCAACAGTGAATTTGTGCAGCCTATTATTACTCTGTGAGCAAGTATTTGCTTAACTCGTATTGAATCCTGGAATGGAAACAGTGTCTCATTGTCTTATTCAATCTTGTTGAAGTTGGAAGTGTGTGTGCAGTATAGTTCAGAAAAAAGCCTAATTCAAGCAAAGTATTGAAGTGAAATTACAACAGTTCATGTCTCAATATGGTGAAAGTATTATTGACTGATGAAACATTGCTGTATTGAAAACTGTGTGATGTAAGGGTAACAGCGGAGAAGTCATTTAATGCTTAGCACAATGAGGCAACAGAAAAACACAAACTTAATGGTCTGGTAATAGGAAAAAGCTACAGAAAATGGTCCTAGAGGAACAACCCCCCCCCCCACACACACACACACACCAGTTTTATTCGATATTCTGTGAAGAACTTCATAAACCTTTGTGATGACATTAAGGAACCTGAACTATACAAAATTTTGTGAGTTCTTAAAAACATAAAAAAAGGAATAGGAAAAAAGAACAGGCAAATATTTTCCTGATTCTTCCCCATTAAGAAAGGACCATTAGCTGAAGCTACAAAAGGAAGTAAATGCAACAAATTAGATAGTGTGTACAGTTAAAAAAAGTCTCAATTGATGAAACCTGATTCTGTTTAAATATGTATTGCTGATGTCATTGTGGGAACCTTGGAACAAGATGGCCCAGACAAAAAAAAGTTTGTAATAAACTGTGTGAACATTTACACAATTACATTTTTCCACCATTAATAAATTGTTCAACAGATCTGTGGGTGTAATACAGGCTGAAGGCATTATGCATCAAAATGTAGTACTCTTTGTAATGGATGCTCCACCTTATACAGGGTGAGTCACTAACAATTGCCACCAAGAATAACTCCGAAAGTAGGCTAGGAGTTGAAAAGATTGTGGAACAAAAGTTGCGTGGGACAGTGGGGGGAAGGGGGGCACAATATGAGGTTGGTTTTTTGTTGCTAGGTGGTTCACTTCAGAGGTGTGAAGGCGAATTTTGTTTCTTTAAATGGGGTGCTGTAGTTTGGTACTTATTTTCTGATAGCGGCTATCGAGACGAATCCATTGATGTGTAATAGTAAAGTCTTTGAAGGTCAATAAGGGCACAAAGGTGGCGTGAATGACCATTTACAGAAGGTGTTCGAAGTAATGACCATTGGTGTCAATGCAGTGTTTCAATCTTCTTATCATGGACTGAGTGCTATACCTTATCACATCAGCACTTATCGAAGCACATGCTTTGACAATTCTCTCTCGCATATCTTCAGGCGTTGTTGGAACGTCTTCACAAACAATTTCTTTTACGAATTCCCAGAAGAAAAAAATCCAGAGGCATCGAGTCTTGTGAACGAGCCAGCCATAACACATCTCTGCGTCCAATCCAACGATTTGGCAATTGTCTCTGCAACTGATTTCTAGCCATCAGCGAAAAATGTGCCGGACACCCATCGTGTTGATACCACATTCCGTTCCTTGTTCCTAAAGATATTTCTCCCAATAACAGACCTAATGTTTCTTGCAGGAATAGGGTGTAGTTCCTACCATTAAGATTTCCTTCGATGAAATAGGGGCTATAATTCTGTCCTCCAGAATCCCACACCATACATTCACCGAATACGGTTTTTGGCGTGCAACTTGCCGCAGCCAACATGGATTTTCAGTTGTCCAATAATGCATGTTATCCAAATTAACATTTCCATGGTTTGTGAATGTAGCCCCGTCAGTAAATATAATCAAATAAATGAGTCATCCCTCTGAATCTGAAGTTGAGCCCATCGGCAGAATTCAATGCGGCGCATACAATCTGTATGAGTTAATTCTTGGTGGAAACTGATATGGGAAGGATGATATTTATGGTGATGCAGAACACAAGCAACACTACTCTGGCTCTTGCCAGATTCCCGTGCAATTTGAAACGACTTAACACAAGGATCTCGAACCACAGTGGCAATAGTACCAACTTCTGTTTCCTCATTAGTAACTTTCCTTTGCCGGATATGTTTCCGATTCCTTAAAGACACATTTGTTCTCAATTTATCATACACACGTTTAAATGTTCGACGTGTAGGGTGAGTACATTGAGGATATCTTTCAGTGTATAAGTCTATCTTTCAGCGTATAAGTCTAGCTCTCACTGAATTTCGTTGGCATTCTCCGTAAATGAGAAGCATGTTGACTTGTTCTTCAAAGGAATACATCATTCACATTTGCTTGAATCAATGATAGTAGTCTTACAATACCTATTAGTGTTGTACAGCGAAACTGTCGAATGGTGTTTACAAGTCAGTGGCACATTAGACGGATACGCCATAGTCGGCAAATATTTATCATTTGCACGATATATGAGAGAGCATTGTCAGAGCTTCGATAAGTGCCAAAGTGATAAGGAATACCGCTCCATCCATTATAAGAAGATTGCAGCGCTGTATTGATACCAGTGGTCATCACTTCTGTAAATGGATGTTTGTGCCAACTTTTTGGCCTTTGTTGATCTTCAAAGACGTTACTCTTACACATCATTGGATTCATCTCGATAGCTGCTATCAGAAAATAAGTACCAAACTATAGCATCCCATAAAAAAAAAGGCTGACCTCCATATCTCTGATGCGACTCCACCTAGCAACAAAAAACCAACGTCATACGAAGTGTAACTGAAAAGTTTCAAGAATGGGCTTGTAATTGTACTGTGGCGGTACTTACATGCTACTGTGATGCGTCTCCTTCAAAATAGTCCCCCGTCTGACCGAAAACACTAACTCCAACAGTCTTTCCACTTTTGGAAACATTTCTAGAAATTTTTTTCCTGAAGTGTGTTAAGGATGCTCTCTGTGTTTGCCTGGATGTCTGCAGTCGAGCCAAATCGCTTCCCTTTCAGTGAAAATTTCAGTTTAGGAAACAGGTAGAAGTCCGCAGGGGCCAAGTCAGGGGAATATGGTGGTTGTGGAAGCCCAGGAATTTTGAATTTGGTAAAAAATTCAACGATGGAGAAGGTACGATGAGTTGGATCATTGTCATGGTATAGCACCCAGTCCTGTCTTTTCACAATGCAGGCCTTTTCTTCTGCACCTTTTTGTGCAAACACATTTGTAGTATTCCTGGTTAATTGTCTGTCCTCGAGGGGTAAATTCATGATGCACAATAGCGATAGAATCGAAAAAACATTGTCTTCACCTTTGACCGCCTTTGCTGTGCTTTTTTTCGGTTGTAGTGAACCTGGAGTCTACCACTGTGAATACTGCACTTTGGTTTCAGGATCACATCCATATATTCACAATTTGTCTCCTGTAATTACTCTTTTTAACAAATTTGGGTCATTTTTAGTCTGATGAGTCATTTCTTGGCACTCTTCAAGTCAGTATTGTCTCTGGTCACTTGACAACACTTTTGGAATGAATTTTGCGCACACTCAACACATGTTCAGATCAAATTGACTGAACTGAATAGAGAAGTAAATTAACTTCATCGGCCATCTCCCTAATCATAAGTGTAAGTCTACAATCAGAGCGCACTAAGTCGTGTACTTTCACAACATTTTCATTCATTTTTGAGGTGGAAGGAAGGCAGGACAGTGGTTCATCTTCAAATGATTTGTGACCATTTTTAAATCTGTTGAACGAGACAAAAACATTTGAATAAAAGCGTTGTACTGGCTCATACAGTTATCTCCAAAAGCCTCAGAAGCTGATTTCCCAGTTTTAAAACAAAATTTCATACAAACTCGTTGCTCCGTTTTTGCATCCCATTTTCATGCAGGCAGAATCCATCATCAAGCCCTAACAGATCTGCACTCAACCATCTGCCACAATGAATTGAATAAAGGAAACATAGTTTCGTGTCACAGGGTGTTAACTGGACAAGGCAATGACTTACTCCCCACCCTCGATATACATGCCCGTCAAACCAGTAAGTAGTAGCGGATCCATTCTTAAAACTTTCCAATTACACCTCGTATTATGGCCCCCGTTGTCCCATGCAACATTTGTCCCACAAACTTTTCAGCTCCTATCATACTTTTGGAGCTATTCTAGGTGGCAATAGTAAGTGACTCACCCTGTATAGTGAAGCTGCTGATTCACTAAAAGTGTTATACAGTTAAATAGTGTTTGTGGCTTGTTTAGCTCAGGCCTTACGCAGCATTGCAGAAAAGATTCTAAGTAAATTCAGTGATGCTGACAAATTTATTGAGGGTGCCAGAAAGGTATTTTTGGAACACCTCTTCACGTGTTGCAGCATCACAGTTTCTAGCTCATGACATGTTACCATCATTTTCCATTTTGACAAGCTGGCAACTCCTGGATTAATGCCTACTACTGTTACTATGAGAACTTCAACCAGCATTGTTGATTCATTTGATAACAGTGAATCAATTTGACGCAAACTTTCATACATAAAATAAAATTTTGGATTTACTCTTCCTGCAGAAACTGTTTTGGAGCAATCAGAAGTGCTACTAGTGGAGCAGGTAGAGTAAGTGAAAACAGTTGTGAATAAATTAGAAGTTGTTTGTGTTAAAGAGGGAACAGATGTTTCAAAGAGAACGGAAGGTGTTATAAAAATTGAAGGGTCTCATGCACTGTGTTTCATCTCACTGATTTTGTAGGGCGAAAGTTCTCTCTTATCCATATAGATGTAAATTCAAATGAAATTATCCATTTCATATATGCTGTTCTTGTGTCAGCTGAAATAAAAAGAAGTTTTGTTGATTGATAATAGGCTAAAGTCCGCAGTTTAGCTTGCTTCTCATGTGCATTTTATTGTTAAATCTGTGCTTCATTAACATCAAGTGACCTGTTCGCCGGGAAAATTTCAAATTTTACCTCAACAGTCATGTTTCGATTCATGAGGGTCACCAACTGATTAAAAAAATGGGGCCCCGCGGGGTCCCAAGGTCGCGATGGCGGCGGTCCCTGTCCCGCTGAGATAATTTGTCCTTTTAGGACAATTATCTGAGCAAGCACCCACGCCAGCAAAAGGTTGCCCGACACATGCTGTTTGATAACGTAATGTATATAAAAGGTGGTAATAATTTATTTTTGCGTTAATCAGTTGCTGAGCCTCATGAATCGAAACATGACAGCATCGCGTCATTTCATGATTCGAGGGTCAATTCGAGAGTCAGCAACTGATAAAAAAAATGGGACCCCGCGGGGTCTCAAGGTCGCGATGGCGGCGGTCCCTGTCCCGCTGAGATAAATTGTCCTTTTAGGACAATTATCTGAGCAAGCACCCACGCCAGCAAAAGGTTGCCCGACACGTGTTGATAACAGGAGTTGTTTTAACCGGCTGTACCCGAATTTTAGTACATAAGGGGGGTGATTTGGAGCACAGCACATCATGTCCTCTGAACCGATAACGTCGACATCTACGAGCAGCAGCAGCAAATGTGTGTGTGTAACCTTCTTTCAAGATGTATACTGTAATCTTCGACTGTCAAGGCTTCAACACATGTGCGAATGAATTTGTTCCTAAGGACTTAGCATTCCAAATGCTGTGCGATGATGGAACAGTGTTTGCCTCTGGAAGTTACATTCTTCAATGTACAACACCGTATTACGAACTTGATATCGAATCAGCAAAATGGTTGGCAGAGAACCATCACCACTACAACATTAATTCAGTTGGAGTCTCGCTGGATAGTGCATTAAACTCCATCCAATCAGTGGGACCAACAAACTGCACTGTACTTGTTAAAGGTACTGAAAAAGTGAAATGGGTAAGAGAGTTCTTACCTGACTGCCTAATAACTAATGTGGACGAGAAAGGCTGCCCTTCACTACATGCTCTACGTAAGCTGAATGGTATTGGCAGGTACCAACCAGTAACTGCGAAATTGAATACAAATCTGCTGGTGAAGTGGTACAAAGAGTACTACTTAAAACATTAAGCCGAGCAGTGTGGGGTAAAGAGTGTAATGGCCCCTCACAAAAGCAGGCAAGTGTGAACTGTTAGACAATTGTGAATCGTGTGAAAACTGTGAAGCTTATTTTCATTTCCTAGTATTCAGGCCTTTTTTGTAAATGCTTTAAAATTCCTGATGTGTTGATAATTCTTTAAAAATAACTGTAATTTTATATAATAAAATTACATTTTATGTTACTGTAATCCAACTGTTAGGTTTTCTATCAAAATCTAACCATTTCACAAATGCCTTATTTCCTTTCCTGTACAATACTTTCTTTACTAGATAAGTATTGGGGTATTTTGTTTTCTGTAATTCATGACCATAAAACGCACCAGCAATATTATTTAGTTCAAAATCTTGCAGAGTGTATGTCCTAGGATTTGTTTCTTGGACTCCAATCATGTTAAATATTTCTGTAGACCAATTTGGTTTCTATCCTTTATCAAAAATGGCTTTGTTTTTACTGATTCTTACGAACTCTCCTACTTTAAATTTCTGCTTTGATTTGTCTATGGTACGTATTTTATTATATACTGTGGATAAAAGGTGATTATCATTAACATCGCAGGGTCCATTTGGAACTTAATGCAAAAATAAGACGAATCAATTTGCTCTTCAAGACGCCGTAAATAGGCGTATAATCATTAGAAATGAAATTTCATTAGAAGAAGGTGCTGTAGAGGATTTCAAAAAAGTTTGTGAAGGAATTGCATGCAACATTCGTGTGTAATATAAAGGAGATGCTATTTTAAGACGTACTCCATTACTGTTAATTTCTAATTCTCAGCCAATTGTATGTAGTCATCCAGATTTCAACAATGTCCGTGTGAGAACTATTAGGTGGAAAAAGTTTGATGAAATAATAATAATAAATAATATAATAATATAATAATAATATAATAATATAATAATAAAAAAGCCTTATCCTTCAGCTTTCTTTTCATTGTTGCAAATGTATAATATTCCTTATTAAATAAAAGACAAGAATTTGTACAATGTATAATTTTTATTGTCAATTATTACAACAGAAATTTTACCTGACATTAATGTTTTTTACGGCATAATTTTCATGATATTGTACATATTTGTGAAAATTTTGGATCATAACAG
This sequence comes from Schistocerca nitens, assembly GCF_023898315.1. Classification (NCBI taxonomy): domain Eukaryota; kingdom Metazoa; phylum Arthropoda; class Insecta; order Orthoptera; family Acrididae; genus Schistocerca; species Schistocerca nitens. The sequence continues at coordinate 178,953,069 of NC_064622.1, read as the reverse complement.
CGTTTTTTGTGCATGTTATGGTAATTTTTAGCTCATAAAAATCCTAGCCCCAGTTATCAGACATCACTAAATTATCACTCGAAGTATAAAGCCACAAGTTTTCACTGTAGAAGTAGGATGTAGGCTTTATGATTACTTTATTAGAAGTAAAAAATATGAACAGGATTGATTTGCAAATAAAAATGACAGCTTGCTTAGATGTATGCCCAACAGCTGGGCTCAAACTTGCAAAGCAGTTGGACTGTAAATGAAAAAGCTGAAATGGAATGCGCTAGAAAATTTAGAAGTGGTAATTAAAAAAATATTCCATAGGCAAAATTTGTTACCTGAAATTTACTGAAAAGTTACCACACCTTACCCCTCCCCTACACTTTACCATTCATGCTTTCATTAAGGTCCTCAGGCTGCAGTTCATTTAACAACATGAGTCAGTCCATGTGAAGTCAGCCAGTGGTCTGGTTCTTGACATCTCAGATTTTTACTAATTTTTTGTACACTTATAGTAATAGCCGTTTGCGTGACATTCCCAAATTAATTTTTTTTATCCTTTCACATATGAGTTATTAGGTAATTTTTAAAACTTCCAAAATTATTCAATTTTTGTTTCATTCTGAAATCTGAAAATCACCGTATCTCAAAAGCTGTTTGACGTATAGACCTAAAATGTGTACCATTTTATTCAGTTTCTTATAAGCTTTAAAAGTATAGTTAATGATATTCCTAACTGAATTTTCCCAGATGATGATATTTTTTATTTTTGAAAATTTCAAAACTGAAATTTTGTTTTGGGGAGAATGTATGTTACTCACACATTGTGTGTTAATGTGTGTGTCAAATTTCAAGACATTGTTTCAGGTGGAACATATTAATAAAATAAGTTTTATTTTACTGGTAAGTGCAGCACCTTGTGCATAGTCTGCAGGACATTGGATTTGTTTCTGAGATGTAATATGTCAAAAACCAACTAAGGCTGTCAAATCATTATTTTTAATTAGTGCCAGTCAATTTATTACTTTATTAGAATTACACACTTAAATTCACATTTGGCTTTTCTATGTTAACTGTGAAGATACTTTAACATACACCACGATGACTCGTGCTCAAAAAACACTATGAATGATTTACTTAATTGCAGATGCATTGATATTTAGTCAATATCATTAATAGTGGTGTAGCTGTTGTTATATAACATTGTGTTGTTTGAGTGCCTTATAAAGAGAAAGTTTTTGGTCATCTTCAGCAAGAAAGATGTTATGGTGATCCACTAATAATCTTATTAAAATCTAAAATTCTGTGTTGCATTTTTCTTTTCAATTACAGTACCTTGTTCTCCCAAGCAGGAATGCCATAATTGATGTAAGAACACCTTCATTTCCTATATAATCTGAGGCTTGTTGCAGCTCTTCATCTGATAGTCCGTTTTCTTCCAGTGGCAGCTGAAGAATTTAATTTAGAAGTGTGAATTTTTTATTACAGTTAATGTATCTGGTCTTCTTGATTATGAAAAAGAAAGAGCTGGTCCCCAGTGATGTGTAACGAAAGGTTTACATCTCCTTTCTCATGTCTGGATAGCACAGAAGCCATCCACCATTTGCTGCCATAGGCACAAGCAGCAAGTCCTGTAATCTGTTCAGAAGTATCAGCATCCTCTTGAATTTTACGAACATCAAAATCCTTAAAAATCAGAAACAATTTTTGCTTTATCCTTTGCTTTGCTCATAGATATAAATGTGCGATACTTCTGTGTCCCTGTGACTGCCGTGGCTTTATAAAAAATATTTGCCAAGCTCCTTTTTTATGCTGCATGCTTATCATTTCTCACATAGAAGTGGGCATATGTGCTTTACCCTACTCAAATAGTTGGAATGAAGTTAATGTTTGATCGTGTTGTGCTTCCACAACTGATTAATGTGTGTGTTAAGAAAACCACTTTGACTTATTTTATCTGCATTTATTAAGCAGTTGGTCTATATGAACATCCTGAGATGACAAAGTGACAAAAATGTGCCAGTGTCCTGGTTTGAAATGCTTAAATTCCCAATAAAACGTTGAACCATTCATGTCAGAATATGACAGGTACAATATTCCACTCTGTGGCTTGCACTTGGTGCATGTCGCAGTCCTCTGTGTGTCTTTCAACATTTTATTTGATGATTAAGCATTTTAAACCGTGACTACCACTTTATCCCCTGAGCACATGTGCTTAAAGAGTAATGCACAAAGCAGCGTGGTCCCCTTTCCCTTGCAAGTGCTTTCCTAATTTTATCTCAACAATTTATCTCTACTGAATTAAATTATTGCCAATAGAATTGAACGAAAACTACTGTAAGTTGAACATTGTATAAAATGGAAAATGCATACTATCCCTTTCATTATTTATCTTAATTGTTATATGGCATAGTTTAGTACGATTTTAAAATGGTAAAGCGAAATGTGCTTAATTAGTACTTAATAATATCATTTTAACAATGGTGTAATGAACCAGCTTGCAAACCAACTGCAGTTGAGATATAGTCAGCAATACAAATAGCAGTAAAATAAATTTCCATATGATCCCTTTAGAATACCATCATGAAATTAGTCACACACCTTAACAAATAGTGTATGACTAACATAATCTTTTTCCAAAACAAAACATTATTCCGATTTTGAAATTTTCAAAATTTAAAAAGGTTTTAGTTTGGGAAAATTTAGCATTTTAATTAATTTGGTCAAGCAGCACACATTTTGAAAACCTATAATAAACTGAATAAAATGGTATAAATTTCAAGTCTGTGTGTCAAATACTTTTTGAGACATGGCCATTTTAAGGTTTTGAAATGTGGGGAAAAAGTACACAATTTCAGGAACTTTCAAAGTTACTAACTCACAAGTGAAATGCCCAATGATTTTTAACTTTGGATTTTATCTCCCACTTATGAGAAAAAAAATCGCCTCACCAAGAAGGAGTTATGCGACATAAATGAAAGGTGGTGGGCGTGTTCCTACATGAAAATGGACATCTAAACAAATTCGCACCAGTCGCACAAGAGTGACGCTAGTAGCACCACTGTGAGGTTGCAAATCAGATTTACTTTAAATACATGCCGTAAACTATCGTGAGTGTTAGTTACCTCTGAGATTCGATGTAGTGAGTTGACAATAGTGAAGAATGCCTTTAAGGCAACAAAGACACCAGTATCAGCACCTCACTGAGTTTGACTGAGGTCATGTAATAAGGCTACGAGAAGCTGTATGTTCCTTCTGTGAATTGCTAAAAGACATGGCACGAAAGTTGCTACTGCACTTGATTGCTGGCAGTGGTAGTCACGAGAATGTATGGTCACAATACCAGGCCACAGACGGCCATGTGACTCTACTGAGAGAGAAGACTGTCATGTTTGGCATGTGGTTCTGGCACATCGTGCTGAATCTGCAGCAGCAATTCAAACAGCAGTTGGCACCACAGTGAAACAATGGACTGTTACAAATCAGTTACTTCAAAGAGAGCTCTGAGCCAGAAGCCGTGTAGTGTGCATTCCACTGATACCACTGCCACCTGCGACTTCAGTGGTGTCGTGTGAGAGCTCATTAGATGACAGGGTGGAGGTCTGATGTGCTTTCTGATGAAAGCTGGTTTTGCCTCAGTGCCAGTGATGGCTGTGTGTTTGTTAGGAGAGGGCCAGTTGGGGGCCTACAATCAACCTATCTTTGTGGTAGACACACTGGACTTAAGCTATGGTCTGAGGTGTAATTTCATATGACACCAAGAGCACTTGTATGGTTATCCCATGCACCCTGACTGCAAATTTGTTCATCAATTTGGTGGTTCTACCTGTTGTGCTGCCATTCGTGAACAATATTTTAGGGGTGTATTCCAACAAGATAATGCTCTACATTGTGTCGACATCACCAGATGTATCTCCAATCGAGCACATATGGGGCATCATCAGACGATAACTCCAGTGTCATCCACAAACAGCTTTAATTATCCCTGTATTGACTAACCTAGTGCAACAGGCGTGGAACTCCATCCCAAAAACTTACTTCTGACACCTGAACAACACATTGTATGCACGCTGTAATGTAAGCATGCTGGTGGTTACACTGGTTATTATTGTATCAGCATTTCACATTTGCAGTGGTTTATCTTGTATTTACATTAACCTGTTGTCCGCCCCCAGTAGCTGAATGGTCAGCGTGACGGATTGTCAATCTTCTGGGCCTGGGTTCGATTCCTGGCTGGGTCGGGGAATTTTCTCCTCATCATCATCCTATCATCCTCATCGACTGTAGGTCGCCGAAGTGGCGTCAAATTGAAAGACCAGCACCCGGTGAATAGTCTGCCTGACGGGGGGGCCCTAGCCATACGATTAAATAAATAAATTAACCTGTTACCTTTCAATGTTAATCATTTAAATCTGTTACCCAGACAAAAATATTCCCGAAATTTCATTACTCTACATTAATTGTTTTTTGGTGCTGTGACCTTTTTCCATCAGTGTATTTTGACAGGTAGAATAAAATGACAAAAAATTAAAAAGTTCTGAATCATCAAGGTTCAAATTTATTCTTTTATTGGTTAATTTCACATGGAATGACCCACACACTATACACTGGTGAGCCAAAACAATTATGACCATCTGCTTAGTACTGTGTTTGTCCATGCTTGGAACATAAAGAAGCGTGGGTTCTATGTGGAATGGCTTCAACAAGTCCTTGAAAGGTTTCTGCAGGTATGTGGCACCAGATGTTTATGCACGGATCACGCAATTCCCGTAATTTACGGGCTAGTGGCCTGTGGGTGCGGAGCTGCCACCCGATGTCGTCCCCATGTGTACTTTGCTATGAGTTCACTTCCATGCTCCTCAAACCACTGTAGCACAGTTCTGGTCTTCTGACATGGACAGTTGTCCCACTTGGGAGATGGCATCACCATCATGGAAGACATAAAAAATGAAGGGGTGCAGGTGGCACGCAATAATGTCCACATAGTCCACAGCTGTCATGGTGACTTAAATTACTCCCACAGCTTCCATGGAAGCCTAGGTGGATGTCCTCATAGCACAATACTGCCCCAACTGGCTTGCAACCATTGCATGATGCATGTTTCAAGCAGCCATTCACGTGGATGGCAGTGTATCCAAACATGACCATTGACAGCATATCCAAAAATAACCATTGATAACAAGAAATGTAATATGTCAGATCAGACGACACATTGCATTGTTCTACAGCCCAATCTCAATGATCCCACACCCAGTGCAGTTGTAATTGACAGTTTCATAGGGTTAACATGAACACGTAGAGGATCATCTGCTGCGGAACTAGTGTTCAACAATGTTCAGATTTTGTTGAACACGAGTTTCACAGCAGGTAATCCTCTACCTGTACCATGTTAACTCTATGAATGGTGTGCTAAGAAACATTTTGCCTGCACCAGTATGGCACTCTGTATCTTGTCAGATATGCCTATCCAGCTTTTACAGAGTGTGAACTGTGACCTCCAGTTTCTGTGGGGTGTGGAAATCCAACAACTTGTCATCTGCTAGTGATTTCACAATCCTTCCACCACTTTCCATAGATGCTTATGTCAGTAGCACATTAACTACCAACCAACTAACTTCGCTGTTTCCAAATTTCTTGCCCCCAGGCACTGGGCTGCGACAATCTGACCTTTTTTGAAGTCACGTACATCAGTGGATTTCCCCTTTTGCAGCCCATGTCATCACTAGAATGATTTGCCTCTGCTCTGCATGCAAACCTTCGTTACCACCTCAGAAACCAGCAGCATCACCAAGTGGCATACAATCTCGCAGTGGCTTGTGGTCATAATGTTTTGGTTCAAAGAGTATATACTTGTAGTCTAGTATAACACATAACTTGAAGTGCGACGCCATACCTTGTGCAGATGGCACGTTCAGTATTTTTTATTTGTATATTTCAGCTATAGATTTAGTTTGTGCATTTTTTTTGTAAAATGTTTAGTTCTTGTGACTAGTGGCCTGGCTCTTGTTATTTACTTGGTCCATATTGGTGTGCTGGGTACATTAACGATTGGGTACTGTCATTCTGCTCTTACCAGCGTTTGTCGTCATTGACACTTTTTAATGTAGGTTTTGATGACAGACTAATCTGCAGCTTAGGTTGACGTGTAGGTTTTGTGTCAGCAAGAGCTAAAGTATGGTCTGCGAAAAATTTAAAACGTCGAGCTTTTATTGGTTTTAAATAATAAATTCCTTGTTACGCGGGCGGTGCAAAGCCGCGGCCCAGTTAAGTAGTGCCAGGTGCTGATGGCCCGGGAGAGGGTAACGATCGATATGACGGGATGGCACGAGCCGGTCAGTCAATCGAACGCTTTCTTTTATCTTGCTCGGTGGTGTCAGCGATTTTGTTTGGCCTTTAATGGTTCGACGGCATCTGTAGGTTTACTGACTGTCAGCCCGTGATATTCCCATCAATTTAGGACTTACATAAAAGATGTAAGTACACATTTTTCTATGTTAAACTCTTTTAATCAAAACGGAGTATTATGAAAGCGAATATAGGCATCAGGATACCTGTGTGTGTGTGTGTGTGTGTGTGTGTGTGTGTTTTACAAAAAGTTCACAACAGTTAGATATATTTCATTGACTACCTAATGAGAGACCGCATGACATAGCGATATGCAATTGAAAATAAACATAGTCAAAGTATATTCATTTGTTATTATATTAGTTATTTATTTTGTTACGAGAAATACACACTACGTACACTTTTTCATGTTATGCTTACATTCGATTGTATTTCGGTTTTATTTTCGGATACGGCGCATAAGAGAAAATACGATAGTAGTTACATTAAATTCGGATTAATGGAGACATAAAACAGTACGGTACGTTAAATGCGCAGCCGTTCTCACGAACAATTCCTCAGTGTCAGCGAAATTAAAATTCCACTTCGAAGCGGTCCTTACTAATTTCTCTTGACTGACCACCACAATTCTTTAAAGGAAAATTAGAGAATCTGAAAAAATGAAACATGGTACAAGATTTGCGTCATCGGAGAAAACATCAGTAGCGTCGCTTGTGACATGAACGAATGGCGCTCCAGCACAGCCATATTCGTTCTAGCGGCGCTAATAAAACAGAAGACTCGTACGGCAACGCATTTGTATCATATGTCGCCAGGCGCTACCTTCAAAGACTCTTCCCGCGTGCCTCAATAATACGATGAAGTTGGCCGTAAATATAGTAAATGTTGTCAAAAGCAGCACCTTAAATATACGCCATTCAGTGCACTGAAATTGACTCCTACCTTAAGATCCTTCTCTTTTACACAGCAGTTAGCTGCATGTCGAAAGTCAACATGCCGGGAAGATTATATTATTAACTCAAAGGAGAGGTTGAGTTGTTTCAAGATGAGAAAAAAAGTGGAAGACTTATTAAAGAAATGTTCTAAACTGCCATCTCAGACGCATTTGGTTTATGTTGTGGATATTTCCACACGCTTGAATAAGTGGAACTTGTAATTGCTAGATTCTGGAAACAGACATTTACAACATGTGGCGAATATACTTATCTATGAAGATAAACTTCGTGCCTTTATTTAAACTTAAGTTATGGATAGAGAAAACTGATAAAAACTATTTTGCAGTAATTACATTAAAAGTGCACATTTATGACAAAAAGTATGACACAATTAGGGCAACGGTACAAGAAAACCTCAGCAAATGTTGGCTGATGAATTCATTCATTACTTACCAGGATAGAACAGGACAGAAGCTAACATTCACCAAAAACTGATTCTCAACCCTTTTAGCACTAATGCTGGAGAAGTTTCAGAAGAAATCCAAGATAGCTCATTCAATGGAAACTGTAAGGATGCATTTGAATCCGATTCCCTTGAGCAGTTGTGTAAAAAACCGCTTTCATGCACTAAGATCTGAGTTATTGCCTTGCACTATCTTATGAATTTATGTGAACAAATTGCCTTGCGCTATATTATGCTATTTATGCGAACAAGGATTTTTTGCTCTGATGGTAATTAAAAAATTTGAAAGTAAGTGATCATATGTGTGTAGCTTTGAGCATAATATAAAGATGGAAAAAAAGTTAGTATACCATTTAGAAGTTTCTAGTTCACTTAAGATTTATTGTTGCAACAGTGCATATGGAGAACATGAAATGATTACGTTTACAGATCAGTAGCACAAGTGGGTCGAAACACCCATATTAGTACATGGCGTAGCCTCCATGGGGGACAATGCGGGCATTGTCTCTGGCATCCACTCAATCGTACAGATGGCGAGTACTGTCTTTGGATACTTTATTCCACACCTGCCAAACCTGCTCATGTAGTTCTGTAAGAATTGTCAGTTGACAAGTTGCCCGAGTTACTTCTCATCCCGTCATATTCCACACATACTCAATGGGAGACAGGTCTGGAGATTCTGCTGGCCAGGGAAGGTGCTGCACGTCTTGCAGAGCACATTGAGTTTCACGGGCAGCGTGTGGGTGAGCAGTATCCACTTGGAACAATACATCACCTTCTTGTTGCAAGAACAGGAAAAGAACTGGTCTAACAACATTTTCCAGTACCGAGTGCTGATTAGTGTCCTCCCCGGAACCGCTAAAGGTCAATGAGAGTTGTAGCTTATTGCACTGCAGACCATGAGGCCTGGGGTGGGACCAGTGTGTTGGACAAATGCACTCGATGAGACAGTGCTCATCAGGTCTACATCGTACCTGCAAATGACCATCACTTGTATGCAGGCAGAATCTGGGTTCAGCACTGAACACCACAGCGTGCCATTCTATCTTCCAAGTGATCCTATGACAGCAACAGTCGAGCTATGCATGTCAGTGCTGTGGCATCAGTGGAAGACAGGTTAGAGCTGTGTGTGCTTGTAGTTCCACTACTAATAACTGGTTCGCAACAGTTTGTGTTGACACATCTGGGCTCACAAGCCCTCATCTGTGCTATGGTAGTTGTACAATCTGCCACCACTGCCCTTAGAATACGACACTAGGGCGGGCATCTGTGCTGCATGGGTGTCCAAGACCTCGTCGTTTGAAGGTACTGCTAATAACGTCTCTGCCCTAAAACACCTACACTCATTCAGGTCCTGTTAATTTTGTAGGATGCATTATTAGCATCCTCAAATATTGAAACTGTACAGCAGACATGCAGTTTTCTCAGTAACTTGTAAACATAAAGGATTGCATGTGTCAAAATAGTCAATACAGGAATAATGTACTGAGAACAACAAACAGAATCGAAACTTAAGCTTCGCTTAAGAGAAACAGGTTATTGCATCTTTCTCTATATGAAAATCTACTTCCTAAATAAATGGATTGCTTGTCCAGTGTGACTAAAAACATGAGTTCTGTGACATACCCCCTACTCATTTCTAAAATGGTCCATAATACCACTGGCTTTGACCTTGTGCCAACTGTGCCATTTATTTTTATCCTGCTCACAGGAAGGGTTCTCTCTTCCCTCAGTTTCCTGATTTGCTGGAATAATTTGCATGAGGCAGTGCTTTTCTTTGCCCCCCGTGTCCAGAATAACAACAGCTAGTACACTTATTTTCCTGTTTACTGTCAATTTCCTCTGTTCCTTAACTTTACATCTTGCTTACTCATTACATAACTCTTCTTTCATTGAACTACCATGATTAAACTGCCCAAGTTATGTACGGAATTTATTCCACTCTCATTTCTGATGGTCAGTCCATTGGGCCACTTGCTTGCAGCTTATACTTTCCCACTGAACTTTTTCACTTGTTTGCCAGTCGAGTTTGTGGAGTCATGTATGCTTTATTCTCTGTTTCATTCCATTGCTAACTGACTGGTAAAGCACATTCCACCATGTAGACCAGTGGCAGTGAGAGTTGCACTCCCCCCATAATTCAAGTATGCAGACTCGCCGGATCATCATGAGTATTGTTGGTGCATGGGCTTTCAGACTAGGACATTCTCTGCTCTTCAGACATCCTCCATCAAATAAAAATGTAAATTTCTCCATCTCGTGATCACATTTTTGTCACTAATCTGTAGGGGCACTTTCCCACCGAACTTTTTCACTTGTTTGCCAGTCGAGTTTGTGGAGTCATGTATGCTTTATTCTCTGTTTCATATAGTCTTAGAGTGGTCATTCCATTGCTAACTGACTGGTAGAGCACATTCCACCATGTAGACCAGTGGCAGTGAGAGTTGCACTCCCCCCCCCCCCCTATAATTCAAGTATGCAGACTCGCCAGATCATCATGAGTATTGTTGGTGCATGGGCTTTCAGACTAGGACATTCTCTGCTCTTCAGACATCCTCCATCAAATAAAAATGTAAATTTCTCCATCTCGTGATCATATTTTTGTCACTAATCTGTAGGGGCAGCTTACTTTTTAGTATTCTTAAAATGTGTGCCTGGGGCAAACCCTCATCCCAGTACTTTGTGTTTTATTTGCATGCTTTTCAAAATACTGTTGCAGGCCCCCATCTTTTTTTGCTGTTCAGTACTGAATACAACTTCATGTAGTTTTGTCCCATACACCCCCCCCCCCCCCAGCCACCCACTGGTACTTTTCTAAAATGCCTCATTCAGACTTTTCATATGTTGCATTTATTTTTGGATGCTTCTGTAGTATGCAAGGCTTCATCACTTTGCATATAAATCCCAATAAATTTTAATTTTTGCTCATCTGTCCAACTTTGTGATAGCACACTACCGAATGATTTGATAATGGTACTGTGGTCTCTTTCTACCCTGGCACATATGTGTGAAATGGTCTATGACAAATATTATTATCCTTCACAAAATATGCTGAGCAATAAACATTTTCCCCCTTACAGTGGTGTACTAACACATGATGGAACCACAGTAGTCTTTGCAGATAACACTAATATTTTAAGTAAATCACCCACTGAGGAAAATCTGCAGGAAAATGGAACATTGTTTATGTGTAGTTCAGTAGAGTGATTCAATACCAATAGTGTCATCATAAATTCTGAAAAAAATGTTGCAGTGAACTTTCACGCCATACAAAACTTCCCAGCCTGCGAACCCTTTTTCCACCATTGAAGAAAAAAATTTCTCAAGTATGAGTCTACAAAAATTTTTAAGCATACATATGCAGAAAGGTCTAAAGTGGGAGATGCACTTTAGCAATCTCAATAAAATACTCAATACTCTTACATGTGCTTATGCTGTTAGGATTCTCGCTAAAAATATGAGCTGCTTATTGATGATGACTGTGCACCATGGTAGTATACAGTCAATACTGGTACATGGAATATTTTTTTTTTTTTTTTTTTTGGAAGTTCCACAATTTCAAAAACAAAACTAAAGTGCTGAAAAAGATTTATCAGGGGTTCCTGTAGAAGGTTTGAAATATTAATTATTATGGAAGAGAGCACCTTAAAAAAGAAAACATTGTGAAACTTAATTATGATTTACACTCATATAAGCATGACATAAGCTTAACACCGACACAATAAGTACAAACGTATGCGAAAGAAGAGCGTACCGTACTAGAGTTCCGTTATATAACCACACGTGACCTCTTACTTAAAATGCACATTGACTTGAACTACATTTTGAGTAAAGTTAAAAAGTTCTTTCTTGACTGTTGCTTCTACTGTCTCTGATTTTTTGGAATATCTGAATAAGTAAATATCATTAATCAAAAATAGTTAATTATGTATTATAATAATGAAAACAATCAATTTTTGGCAAACTAATTTAATTTGATAGATAAAAACTCTACTCTCCAAGCAGCAGCAGAACACACACATAAAAGGGGGTTGTAATTAGACAAGCTTCCGGAGTCAGTGGCTCCTCCTTCAGTCAGAAGGGTTGAAGAGGAAGGTTGTTTTATGTGTGTGTTCTGCCACCACTTGGTGAGTAGATTTTTTTTATCAGTCCAATTAAATAATTGTGTATTATGTTACTTTATATTTTAACCTGCTTCAACTAATAAGTATTGTTGTCATATGTACAAGCAGTGTAATATGTCAGTTTATATTATTATGTAAAATCGAGCAATGGAAAGTCCAGGACATTATAAAAACAATAGTATGAAATGAATAGATTGCTACTCACTGTATAGAGATGTTAGGTTGGGGACAGGCACAACGAAAAGATTACTTTACATTTAAGCTTTCAACCAAAAGGCATTCTTCTGAAGTAGAAACCACACACATTCGCACAAGCACAACTCATCCACACATGACCAATGTCTCTGGCCATTCTGGCTGGACTAGGGACTGCAACTTTGCCTAATGAGAGAAGCAAAAAGGTGTGGCCAAAGGGGGTAAGGAGGAGGCTTGGGGTGAGTAGGGAAAGGGGTAGCTGGATGGGGATGGTTGAAGGTGTAATGCTTCTTGTGGAAGCATACAGGGACACGGTGGGCACAGGGTAGGGCTGCTAGATGTATGCAGTAGATTTGAGCGGAGGGGAAGGACCGGGACTAGTGAAAGTTGAGACCAGAGGGTTACGGGAACATAGGATATATTACCAGGAGAATTCCCAGCAGTGCAGTTTAGAAAAGCTGTTATAAGTAGGAAGGATAGTGCGTAGGATTCCTCATTTCAGGACACAAGAGTTAGTCAAAACCATACCAACTATCCTCCTTCCCACCCCACCCACAGTGGTCTTCTACTGCCCACCAAACATAAGCCATAACCTTGCTCCCAAACCTTGCCTCATGGCTTATATCCCTTCAATAGACCTAAATGCATCACCTGTCCCATACATCTTCCTACCACCACCAACTCCAGCCCAGCCACAGGCAGCACCCATCCCAACAAATGCAGAGCTACCTGTGAAAGCAGTCGTTTCCTCTACAAACTAAGCTGCAAACTGTGTGCTGTTTTTTACTTGAGCATGACAACTAACAAGCTGTCTGTCTGCATGAATGGCCACTGCCAAACTGTGGCAGAGAGACATCTAGATGACCCAGTTATTGAACATGCTGGCTAAAATGATGTACTTCACTCCAATGACTGCTTCAAAGTCAACATAATCTGGATCTTTCCTACCAGTATCAGCTTTTCTGAATTTCACATGTGAGAACTCTCTGTGCAATATCTGCTACACTCCAGTGCTACACAACCTTCTGTTCCACCTTGGTCATTTTCCTATTCTCTACCCCCCTCCCCCCAAACCTCGCTGCTACACCTGGCAGCTCCACCACATTCCTGCACACTCCCACAAGCAGCACTACACCTTTTCCCACCCCTATTCTGTTATTCCTTCCCCTTGCCACCCCATTTTTCTTCCTTACCCCAACTACCCATACCAAACTGCTTCTCCCATCAGGTGAAGTTGCAGTCCATAGTCTGGCCAAAGTAGCTAGAGACATTGATCGCACGTGAGAGTTGTACTTGTGTGTGTGTGTGTGTGTGTGTGTGTGTGTGTGTGTGTGTGTGTGTGTGTGTGTTTTGTCTACTTCAGAAGAAGGCTTTTTGGCCAAAAGCTTAATTTTTTAGCAGTCTTTTTGTTGCGCCTATCTGTGACTTATCATTTCCACTGTAAGGTGAGTAGCAATTTATCCTTTTCATAATATTGTCATTATTGCATCCTGGGCTTTTCATAATACAATGTACTTTGATTATGTGGTGTCATGTAGTTACGATGACTACTGCAATCATCATTTAATTATGTTTACCCTTTGTCCTATATCATATGTGCAAACAATGTACTAAAAATGATTTTGTGGACCAATTAGTGCTATTAGTATTACCGAATTAAAATGTGTCGGGTTCGAGAAATGGCTCAGCATAAGGTTTTAATCTGACCCGAAGTTTCAAAAAGATTTTTTTCCTAGTAATGCAGTTTGTTTGCATAAATATTTCATTTTCTTCCATTTTCGTACAGCAATGGTTAAGTTAATTTCTTTTCTTTAAAAAAAATTTAAAAACCACACACATGGTAATGTGATTTAACTTGTTTCAATAGAGCTTCATCTATTGTGAAAACCAGAGGTCTGCAATTGTCTCTTGAAAAGAGACGTGCATTACAAGAGTCCATCAAACAAACAAGAGAATTGTCAAAAGCACGCAAAGAACAGTTTTTGGAGGAAAAGAAAGCAAAGAAACTGAGGCGGAAGCTTAATCTTGAAAGACAGGAGGCAAACAGAAGGAAATCTGAAGTAGTCCAAGTGGTAAGATTCTAACTTGAGATGTAACTTGTAGTTGCACTCTTCTATTGTAATTTAAATAAATTTAATGGAACACGAATTTTTCAGATCAAGAACACAGCCAAAATAAAGAAGATGAAGAAGAAGCTTCTTAGGAAGATAGAAAAGCGAGACACAACAGAGTTAATGAAACATTAATACCCCCCGTAACTTTTATATGCTGTAGTGCATATGAAGATGATGCTGACAAACGATGATGATGAAAATGATGATGACGATGACGACGACGACGACGACGACGTGTCTGCGGTGCTCCAAGTATTGGGGTGTTGGCCTGGCTATGAGGAGTCAGCAAATACTTATAAGTTGTAAATCCTGTTGTTATATTCAATAAAATGTTATTTTTATTTAAAGTTTCATTTTTAAAATAAAATTTCACATCAGTATACAACTTTTAATGTCTGTGTGAGATGTACTTGGTATGTGGGTTAAAAAACATTTGTTTTATTTTGTAATGAAACAATAAAAAAATCAGTAAAAATAACTAGAAGCATAACTGAAGAAACATGACACATCTTAGTGATACAGAAAATAAATTGCATACTGAGTTGTTGTTTTCATTTGCTTTAATTTTAATAAATTCTTTTCTTCAGCAAAGCACCACGAATTCCTCTCCTGTGCCAACCTCTTCATCTCAGAGTAGCACTTGCAACCTACATCCTCAATTGTTTGCTTAATGTATTCCAATCCCTGTATTGCTCTATAGTTTTTGCACTCTACAGATTCTCTTAGTATCATGAAAGTAATTCCCTGATGTCTTAACAGATATCCTATCATCCTGACACTTCTCATTGTCAGTGTTTTCCACATACTCTTTTCCTTTCCGATTCAGTGCAAATCATCATTCCTTACCTTATCAGTCCACCTAATTTTCAACATATGTCTGTTGCACACATCACAAATGTTTTGATTCTCTGTTCCGGTATTCCCACGGTCCATGTTTCACTACCATACAGTGCTGTGCTCCAAATGTACATTCACAGAAATAAGGCGTATGTTTGACAGCAACAGACTTCTCTTGGCCAGGAATGCCCTTTTTGCCACTGTTAGTCTGCTTTTGATGTCCTCCTTGCTCCATCCCTCATTGGTTATTTTGCTGCCTAGGTAGTAGTATTCCTTAACTTCATGTACTATGTGACCATCAGTCCTGAAGTTAAGTATCTCGCTGTTCTCATTCCGGCAACTTCTCATTACTTTCTTCAGTTTACTCTAAATCCAAATTATGTACTCATTAAACTGTTCATTCTATTCAGGACGTTGTATAGTTCTTCTTCACTTTCACTCAGGATAGTAAATGTCATCAGTGAATCATATCATTGATATCCTTTCACCTGGAATTTTAATTCCACTCTGGGACCTTTATTTCACTTTCACCATTACTTCTTCGATATACAGATTGAACAGTAAGAGCGAAAGGCTACATCCTTCTCTTACAGCCTTTTTAATCTGAGCACTTCATTCTTGGTCGTCCACTCTTGTTATACCCTTTTGGCTCTTGTGCATATTGTATATTACCCGTCTCTCCCTATAGCGTACCCCTGTTTTTCTCAGGATTTCAAACATCTTACACCATTTGACCATGTCAAACGCTTTTTCCAGGTCGACAAATCCTATGAACATGTCTTGATTTTTCTCTAGTCTTGCTTGCATTATCAACCACGTCAGAATAGCCTCTCTGGTGCCTTTACCTTTCCTATAATCAAACTGGTCATCATATAACACATCTTTAATTGTCTTTCCCATTCTTCTGTATATTATTCTTGTCAGCAACTTGGATGCATGAGCTATTAAGCTGATTGTGTGATAATTCTCTCGCTTGTCAGCTCTTGCAGTCTTCGAAATTTTGTAGATGATATTTTTCCGATAGTCAGATAGTATGTCTCTCGACTCATACATCCTACACGTCATTTTGTTGGCACTTCCCACAATGATTTTAGAAATTCTGATGGACTGTTATCTATCCCTTCTGCCTTATTTGATCTTAAGTCCTCCAAGGCTCTCTTAATTTTTGATGCTGATACTGAATCCCATATCTCTTCTAAATTGACTCCTGTTTCTTCTTTTATCACATCAGACAAATCTTCCCCCTCATAGAGGCCTTCAATGTACTCTTTCCACCTGTCGGCTCTCTCCTCTGCATTCAACAGTGGAATTCCTGTTGTACTCTTGATGTGACCAGCCTTGCTTTTAATTGCACTGAAGGTTGTGTTGACTTTCCTATAAGCTACTCAGTCCTTCCAATAATCATGTCTTTTTCAATTTAGTCACATTTTTCATGTAGCCATTCCATCTTAGCTTCCCTGCACTTCCTATTTATTTCATTCTTCAGGGACTTGTATTTCTGTATTCCTGAAATTCTCTGTCATCATTCCGTAGTACTTCTGTATCCCACTTTGCGTATTGATTCTTCCTGGCTAATCTCATAAACTTCAGCCTACCCTTCAACACTGCAACATTGTGACCTGAGTCTATATCTGCTCATGGGTATGCCTTACTATCCAGTATCTGATTTCGGAATTGCTGTCTGACATGATGTAATCTAGCAGAAATCTTCCTGTATCACCCAGCCTTTTCCAAATATTGACCACCAAAGTGCAGGAATAACACCTATCAGCTGATCCACTTTTCACAAGAGTAAAACCTGCAATTTTTTTGAAAATTGTGTATAACAGTTCTTAGATTTAATATTCTAATTCATATGTTTTACCTACATAAGTGACTTCCCAAAGTAATTAAAACAATTTTTAAAAACTGATACTGACACTACTGAAACAGCCAGATGTCAATCGTGTCAAGCACAGCATCATATAATCGTCAAGCTTTTAGTAGTAGATTTTTTTATAATAGAATTTGGATAGCTCTACTTTATAGTTTTTATTTTATTTGCATATATCTCATTCTTTGTGATCAGTTTTGGGGCCGCAACCCCAATCTCAAGCACTCATTCTTGTAATCATCAAGTTTGTCAAGCTGTAACCTGCCATCATCTTTGGGCAAGGTCTGTGCTTGTAACATGACAAGTCCTCACACAATGAAGAAAGACAGCCAATGGCAGAGGGCTGAACAAGGTAAACATGCAAGATTGATAATGTCAACAAGAGGCAGTCCCGCTTTCCTGCCTGCTAAGAATGCAGCCAAAGCCATGAATTATATGTGACTTCTTGTGCCCAGTAGCTAAAACGCAGCTAGTACATGGTGTGGAGCGTCAATCGGTGCCACCTCTCAAACAGCAGAAATGATGGAAACGCATAAATTCGAGAATACTGTTATTAATATTGTGGGAACACCAATAGTCATGTAATATGCAGATCCACTATCAGATGCAGAATTTTAAACTGGATCACTTTAAGTTGGTGCCATCAGTAGAACACACTGGATAATTAAAGTTAATTCAAGATCAACAAATTCAGTAAAATTAATAGTGCTTAAAATAATTAATGTGCAACACCCTGAGGCCCACAGTTGGATCCTGTGGAATGAGCACTATTTAATGACACTATGTGACTATTTTATTTCGGCCACCAGGTACAGGTAAGTAGTATCTGTGTATAAAATATAATCAGCAATAATTATTACATTTTACAGACCATAAGACATACTTTTTTCTTAGAAAAATTTATTTCAAAATTCAGGTGCATCTTGTACTCAGAATTAATACAAAAATATCCAGTGTTTGATTTATAATTCCCACCAGTCTTAAAAATAGCATATATTCGATGCTGTGGGAAATGTATCTCTATCTGGCAACATTAGATTCAACTGGCAGCAGCAGTGCAGGATGCAACAAACATGAATTGCGGGCATTCACTAGCTTGCTACCACTGTCTCCCCTCCATCTTGCCATCACAAACCCAGAACACTGTCTAGCCAATGATGCATCATTACAGTCTACGGTGCCAGTGAATTTGAATTGGAAGTGATTTGTGTTATTGGTAACAGTACAATATTTTTAGTAGCTAGTTTTGTAATGGAAAAAACATTAGATATTCATATGATGCAGGCTGTAAACTGAAAGTTGTAGCATAAGCAGAAGAACATGGAAACGCAGCAGCTAGCAGCATTTCGGCCCTCCACCAACAGAAAAAAAAAAAGAAAGAAACATTCGCGATTGGCCGGCTAGTAAAGAACAACTGACAAAAATGAGGAAGACTAAATGTTCAAATAGAGGACTGAATGCAAGAAGGCCAAAACTAGATGATGACGTATTGAAATGAATTCAAGGTCACTGTCAAAATGGCATTGGAATTAGTACAAAAGTGATTCAAATACACACTCGTAAGCCAGCACTACAGTGGAATTAACAGACTTTAAGGGTGGAGTTGGCTGGTGCTACAGGTTTATGAAGTGTCATGGACTTAGAACGAAAACCAAACTATCTCAGAAAATTCTGCAAGAGTATGAAGAGACAATATTATCTTTCCATCACTTTATTATTAAGCGCTGATAGAAAACCAGTATGGAACTAAGCCAAGCAGCGAATATGGACAAAACTCCTTTGACTATTGATGTGCCGAGTAACAGAACTATTGTCATGAAAGGTGCTAAAACTGCAGCTATAAAAACAAGTGGACATGAAAAAATCTACAACATTGGTGTCCTTTCCTGTTGTGCTGACAGTACTGAACTTAATCCGGTGATCATTTTCAAGAGCAAAACCTTGTGAAATACTGCCAGGTGGTGTTCATGTACATGACAAGGGTTCGATGGACAACGCTGATTTGAAATTATGGATTAACAGGGTTCGATGGACAACGCCGGTTTGAAATTATGGATTAACAGAGTATGAGAGAGAAGGAAAGGTGCTTTATTGAAGAAGAGTTCTCTTCTTGTGTTAGGTTAGTTTAGTACTCATTTGAAAAATTTTGTGAAAGAGGAGTTGTAATAGGGAAATACAGAGCTTGCTGTTATTCCGGCAGGATTTTAATAACTTCACAATTGCAAACTCTTGATGTGTCTATAAATAAACCATTTAATGTGTATATGAGAGGAAATGGATGATGGATGAAGCCTAACATGGAATTCATGTTAAATAAAACGACCTACAATCAAACAGTTGTGTCAGTGGATAGAGCAGTTGTGATCTAGAGTGAGAGAAGACATTATTGTTAAATCTTTCAAGATGTGCACCATAATTAATGCTCTTGATGGCAGTGAAGACCATCTTGTATATAAAGAGGACAATGATGATGACTAAGAGGAAGAAAAGAAGAAAGTTCAGATGACAGTTTTCAGGCATTTTAAAGGTCAGTTGGTTTTATAAACTAAGATTTCTTTCTTTCCTTTTTTCTTAAATCTGTGTTTGCAGTCTACAAATAAAAATGTTTTTTTAAGTTGCTTAAACATTAAGGTGTGTCTTATAGTCTTTAAAGTACACAAGAGGATGGCCCTTAGCTATACATAAATTTTCTGAAAGTTAAAACTTTGCTTTTATCGCCCCCAGTGTCGTTCCAATTGACAGAAAACAGTTTGTGGAAAATTTCATCTCAGTTTAACAAATCGTAGATGACTATCAAATGCCTTGAAGCTGGAACATAGCATCCATAACACCTGTTTCCATTAAAAAGCATTGTATTCTTCCTGATATTCACTGTATATTTGTTTTTCTTAAAAACAATGGACATTGCACATTCCAGCAGATCCAGCAATCGTTTAAAATCATTTTTGACTCATATTACTGAAAAGTTCATGTGAGGCATTCAAAAAACACCACCAGAAATCTATAAAACATCAAGTTTATTTTTGCTAATGCACACATTTTCAATTTGAAAACTCTTTTTCTTTATGCAAGTCATTTTACAATATTCATTTCTGTTGAATCAAAATATATTTTGATTGAATGAACACTGGAAATTATTTACTCCTAAGGGTATTTTTTACGGTCTCCAGCAACAATCAGAGTAAATATCCTGATAATTTATCAACTAAGTCATGAATTGGAAATCGTGGTAAGATGCCCTAATTGCTTCCTTTGAGAGAAACCAGGCCTGAATATGCACACAGACGAAAAAAACACATATTCTTGTAAATGATTTCTTCTCCATATCAGATAAGCGAAAATCGTTATGAAACTTGTATAACTTGAATACATACGAGTATATGACTTGCCATCCACCTACAATAAGTTACAGCTCCTGAGATGTGAAAAGATATTCCTTTCTTTAGAATGCCACCAAGAAAGATCATAGTTTACTCCAACCATTCTTCGTAAGCATCTTGTGGTTGTTTCTACATAGAAAGTTGGTTTTCAAGAAATCCGAGAATAATAGACTGTACATCATTGGGTACTTCAGTTCCATGCCTGGGTCAGAAGTTGCCCCCATCAGTGATTCGAAACATGTCTTTGACACCAGTTTACAAATGTAATGATGCAAGGGAGGTACAGTACACCACGACGGAACAATTTTTCTAGATTTGTGCAGCAGCAGCAGCTTATTCAACTTGTATTGCTTGCTGTCGTATCTTAGCAAAATGCCTGAACTGTCAGCTATACCCCACTTCTGTACTGCTTTGTAAACAGCCATGGCTTTATCATCCCAAGGTGAAGGGAATTTAGGGACTCCCAACAATTGTTCCTTGCCTTAAAAGGTTACATATATTGCCAGTCCATCTACTTTTCAACATCTTTTAAATGCTGGGAGCAATTTCCATCTCGGTGCAACATTAGTTATTGACAATCATTTAGGTTAAATTTTTGTTAAATTTCTGCACATCTCTCTTCTTTACATGTTGAAAAGAAGTTTGATTTATAACCAAGCTTTCAGTTTCCTGCCATAAAGCCATGCAGCCATTACTGTGTGAACCTCATTTCTATCACTGACTTTGCTATGACTTTCTTGCCTTCTTGATGTTAAATGATCACTTTCTGGCACTGTGATGTCATAAGTAGCAACAGGTTTCATTTCTTCATATGTCCTTTTCCTTCTGGTAATTTGAATTGCAGTTCGCTTCTGTGTTTTTTTCTTCCTGGCAATTTAGTTTATGATTAACACCAGCCGTGTAGCCAGAGCATCCTTTTTGGTGCTGATTTGTTAAAAATTTCTTATCTTCATCATTTTTCATGTTCCAAAGCATTGGAATGGGCTGTGTTAAAGGGCTCTTTCATGTTTTCACAAAAATATATCTTTTTCCCCCCCTCCTTGCCTGAATTTCTGGTCAGATTTTCTGTAGAACCATTTATCATTCAGACTGAGAAACTTTTTGACGCAGTGGTCTGTTCTTATAGTAGGAATTTGTGACATTTGCTGAAGAATGGAAACTACCTCAAGTGCCAGTACATCTACATTTATACTCCACAAGTCACCCAACGGTGTGTGACGGAGGACGCTTTACGTGTCACTGTCATTACCTCTGTTTCCTGTTCCAGTCGCGTATGGTTCACGGGAAGAATGACTGCCGGAAAGCCTCCGTGCGCGCTCGAATCTCTCTAATTTTACATTCGTGATCTCCTCGGGATGTATAAGTAGGGGGAAGCAATATACACTCCTGGAAATGGAAAAAAGAACACATTGACACCGGTGTGTCAGACCCACCATACTTGCTCCAGACACTGCGAGAGGGCTGTACAAGCAATGATCACACGCACGGCACAGCGGACACACCAGGAACCGCGGTGTTGGCCGTCGAATGGCGCTAGCTGCGCAGCATTTGTGCACCGCCGCCGTCAGTGTCAGCCAGTTTGCCGTGGCATACGGAGCTCAATCGCAGTCTTTAACACTGGTAGCATGCCGCGACAGCGTGGACGTGAACCGTATGTGCAGTTGCGGACTTTGAGCGAGGGTGTATAGTGGGCATGCGGGAGGCCGGGTGGACGTACCGCCGAATTGCTCAACACGTGGGGCGTGAGGTCTCCACAGTACATCGATGTTGTCACCAGTGGTCGGCGGAAGGTGCACGTGCCCGTCGACCTGGGACCGGACCGCAGCGACGCACGGATGCACGCCAAGACCGTAGGATCCTACGCTGTGCCGTAGGGGACCGCACCGCCACTTCCCAGCACATTAGGGACACTGTTGCTCCTGGGGTATCGGCGAGGAACATTCGCAACCGTCTCCATGAAGCTGGGCTACGGTCCCGCACACCGTTAGGCCGTCTTCCGCTCACGCCCCAACATCGTGCAGCCCGCCTCCAGTGGTGTCGCGACAGGCGTGAATGGAGGGACGAATGGAGACGTGTCATCTTCAGCGATGAGAGTCGCTTCTGCCTTGGTGCCAATGATGGTCGTATGCGTGTTTGGCGCCGTGCAGGTGAGCGCCACAATCAGGACTGCATACGACCGAGGCACACAGGGCCAACACCCGGCATCATGGTGTGGGGAGCGATCTCCTACACTGGCCGTACACCACTGGTGATCGTCGAGGGGACACTGAATAGTGCACGGTACATCCAAACCGTCATCGAACCCATCGTTCTACCATTCCTAGACCGGCAAGGGAACTTGCTGTTCCAACAGGACAATGCACGTCCGCGTGTATCCCGTGCCACCCAACGTGCTCTAGAAGGTGTAAGTCAACTACCCTGGCCAGCAAGATCTCCGGATCTGTCCCCCATTGAGCATGTTTGGGACTGGATGAAGCGTCGTCTCACGCGGTCTGCACGTCCAGCACGAACGCTGGTCCAACTGAGGCGCCAGGTGGAAATGGCATGGCAAGCCGTTCCACAGGACTATATCCAGCATCTCTACGATCGTCTCCATGGGAAAATAGCAGCCTGCATTGCTGCGAAAGGTGGATATACACTGTACTAGTGCCGACATTGTGCATGCTCTGTTGTCTGTGTCTATGTGCCTGTGGTTCTGTCAGTGTGATCATGTGATGTATCTGACCCCAGGAATGTGTCAATAAAGTTTCCCCTTCCTGGGACAATGAATTCACGGTGTTCTTATTTCAATTTCCAGGAGTGTATTTGATACCTCATCCAGGAACGCACTCTCTCGAAACCTGGACAGCAAGCTACACCACGATGCAGAGCACCTCTCTTGCAGAGTCTGCCACTTGAGTTTGCTAAACATCTCCGAAACGCTATCACGCTTACCAAATAACCCTGTGATTTTGGATCTTCTCTATCTCCTCCGTCAACTCGACCTAGTACGCATCTCACGCTGATGAGCAATACTCAAGTATAGGTCGAACGAGTGTTTTGTAAGCCACCTCCTTTGTTGATGGACTACATTTTCTAAGGACGCTCCCAATGAATCTCAACCTGATACCCGCCTTACCAACAATTAATTTTATATGATCATCCCACTTCAAATCATTCCGCACGCATACTGCCAGATATTTTACACAAGTAACTGCTACCAGTGTTTGTTCCGCTATCATATAATCATACAATAAAGGGTCCTCTTTTCTACGTATTCACAATACATTACATTTGTCTATGTTAAGGGTCAGTTGCCACTCCCTGCACCAAGTGCCTATCCGCTGCAGATCTTCCTGCATTTTGTTGCAATTTTCTAATGCTGCAATTTCTCTGTATACTACAGCATCATCCGCGAAAAGCCGCATGGAGCTTCCGACACTATCTACTAGGTCATTTATATATATTGTGAAAAGCTATGGTCCCATAACACTCCCCTGTGGCACGCCAGAGGTTACTTTGTCTCTAGACGTCTCTCCATTGAGAACAACATGCTGTGTTCTGTTTGCTAAAAACTCTTCAATCCAGCCACACAGCTGGTCTGATATACCATAGGCTCTTACTTTGTTTCTCAGGCGACAGTGCGGAACTGTATCAAACGCCTTCCAGAAGTCAAGGAAAATGGCATCTACCTGGGAGCCTGTATCTAATATTTTCTGGGTCTCATGAACAAATAAAGCGAGTTGGGTCTCATACAATTGCTGTTTCCGGAATCCATGTTGATTCCTACAGAGTAGATTCTGGGTTTCCAGAAATGACATGATAAGCGAACAAAAAACATGTTCTAAAATTCTAGAACAGATCGACGTCAGAGATATAGGTCTATAGTTTTGCGCATCTGCACTTTGCCTTATTGTTAGATTGTAGGAGAAAACACAAAAAGTAGTTTGGCTCCAATAATTTTACTGAAAAGAACCAACAAGAGATGCTGAAGCCTTTTCTTAACAATAATTTTATCTTGAAACTCTTCCATTGGTCCGTGTTTGCATGCAAAACAACAATCTGGGATTCTGCTCCACTTTGATGCAAAACACTTTTGTTATTTATTTATTCATTCACAAACTAGCTTCAGTGACAAATGTTGCCATCATCAGTAGGTTCTTTGATTCTGAAACATTATTACATGTATGCTGTTTGGTTCCAAATATTGTTTTTTGTGAACAATTTCGTAATATCTTACCTACTATATGTCACAGCATGGTTTGACTATTGTTGCTGCTGTTTCTGGGATATTTTTGCATTTTTATGTTGTCACAGTAGTTTCATTATTTGATTTGCAGTCTTCACTGCTGAAGTGCATCACTCTCCAGATCATTAAAAGGAAGAGGCCACTCTTAACCTTGCCTAGCTACTACAGCCATTCCTACTTGGTCTATTAATGTTTTACTATTCGTAAAGTTATGATATTTATTATATATTATATTAGGTTCATATGAAACAGGGTTAGAAAGTTGAAAATTAAGGGCCACCCTAATAAGCAAACACATCGGCCCATTATAGATATGCTGTATAGTCGTAGTGTAGCACCATTTTTGTGAAGATGTATTCTCGGCAGTGTTACAAGCACGAAAAGTGCAGAAATTATATAATGTATCATAGACATTGTGATGTATGAGAGTCTGATAAACAAGTGTTGTAGATTGAGTAATTGGTGTTACAATAAGAACCATATACATAACAATAGGTGCAGTAGTTGACAGTATTCAGACTATAAACTTTGAAAAAGTCGTAAATATTAGTATCAGGATTTTTCCAAAATTCCTTGAAGAAAGTATGTTGAGTTTGATGTCAACGGATCCCAAAAGCAAACACAAACATTCCAGTAGTTTAATTTTTTCTATATGTGCTAGATTTTGATTGATTTTAGATTCTGTTTTGAGCTCAGAAGTGCCCTCTTGGTGGAGAAATGGACTCAGTGTGCAAGCATGAGGGGCACTTGTTCTGGCTCTGTGATGAGACTCTTGTACTGGCAGTGCTGGGAGAGGAGAGGATTTTTGTCATGGGTTTGTGATTAATGGTGAAACTAAGGTCTACCATTGAGGCACAGAACCAAAATGAAAAATTGAAGTACGGCAAAGAGAAAGTTGTTACAGACAAAGTTAAAACATGGACGCTGAATATATTATAACATTACACCTCCTTTTACAAAATGTTACCCCACGATCCATGCTACTGTGGAGAGACACACAGCTCCTGAATATGTACAGCAACTTTTCCAGTAGCTGCAAGGACAGTAGTGTGGATGACTGACTGATCTGGCCTTGTAACATTAAGCAGTATGAACTTTCTATATTGATATTGTGAATGACTGAAGGCGGGGGAAAGCTACAGCCTTTATATTTTCCCAAATGCATGCAACTCTACTCTATAGTTTAATGATGCTGGCATCCAGTTGGGTAAAATATTCCAGAGGTAAAATAGTCCACTCTTTGGATCTTCAGGTGGGCACTGCTCAAGGAAATGTTATCAGAAAAACAAAATGGCATTTTACTGGTAGAAGTTCGGAATCTTTAAGTCCCATAATTAGGTTGGTAGGTTAGAGAATTTGATAATAGGTAAGATAGGTACAGTAGAAATTGCTGAAATGAGTTGGCAGGTAAAATAGTTCTGGTAATATGCATATAAGGTTACCAACACAGTCAAGTAGGGGTAGACATAATGAATAAGAAGATTAGGATATGATTCATTTACTGTAAACAGCATTGTGAACATCGTATTTTAGGCAAGGTAAACATAAAGCCAATGCCCAACACAGCAGTACAAGTATAAACGCCTAATACCTCTGCAGATGATTGAAAAATTGCATGATGAGATAAAAGAAATAATTCTGATCATTTAACACTTAGCATGCAGTTAACGTTATATTATGGCACTTAGGGAAGTGGGAATAAGCAGTGGATGCAATATTACATCACACCAGTTATGATGTTTTTTCCATGGTGTTAAATGCATATTTATGTCCCTGGTGTCAAATGTATATTTATGGCTCCTACAAATGTCAGATCTGCAGGCCTTGTAGTTTCTGGTAGATGGTAGTAGCAATATCAGTCAAGAAATTCATTGTATGTGAAGCCTTTATCATCTCCTCTTGTGTCGTAGGCATTAGCTGACTATCAAGTTCTCTCTGTTTCTTGCTTTTGTATTGACTGTGTGTTCAATATGTGTAGTGAAGAGGAGAAATGTCTGGAGCAAATGATTTACAAAGTCACTCTCATTGTTTTTTGTATAACATGATAAAAAATACACACGTAAATACTGCATTTCACAACAAGAATAATTCTTGAAACATGTTTGGCTCATCATGAAAAAAATACATAAGCGGCACTGTGTTTAAAAAATATGTAACAGGCGCTGTGTTTAAAAAATACATCACCGGCACTGTGCTTGAAAGTGAATGACAGTGTCAACTAGTGCTACGGGAATGATAAAGAATGGCATAAATGACAGGAAAATGTTAATTCTGGGAACGTAAAAGCAGGGTTATAGAAAAAGGAAGAAAAGGAAAAATATTAGGGATAAAACAGGTAGAATTCTAGACAAAGCACAATTTAATTGCTAACACTTAGTTTAAGAATCACGAAAGAAAGTTCTGTATGTGCAAGGGACCTGGAAACACAGGAAGATTTCATACAGGTTATATAATAAGGTGAGAGAGATTTTAAAGCACAAAGCATTACCATGAAATTGGACTGATAAAAAATCTACTCTCCAAGTGACAGCGGGAGAACACCCGTATAAAAAAGGTTTTACTTATGCAAGCTTTCGGAGCCAGTGGCTCCTTCTTCTGGCAGAAGAATTGAAGGGGAAGAAAGAGGAGTGAAGGGTACGGAATGGGAGAGGTGGAGTTCGGAAAAGTCAGCCGGAATCCCTTGTCGGTAGACTTACCGGGCAGTAAGACTCCCCTGACCCGGGGTTCTGAACTTCACCCCCTTTTCCTAAACTTCTCTTATTCTTTACCCTTGACCCCCCCCCCCTCTCCTTCCTGCCCCTCAACCCTTCTGTCAGAAGAAGGAGCCACTGGCTCTGAAAGCTTGCCTAAGTAAGGCCTCCTTTTATACAAGTTCTGTTCAAAACATTCTGAAACATTTGTAATGTCGTGCCAATGGTGCGTTGGAGCAAAATGCACTTGCATCTTTGCACACATTTGTGTTACAGGAGTACCTGCCAAAAGTTTTATTGTTGTATGTCTGTTAATTATTGTTCAGTGCTGTATTGAGTAGAACATCATGTCGCACAGTTTGTGAATTTTGAGGTGGCAGAGTTAGAGGAACAACAAATCTGCATTAAATTTTGCGTGGAACTCAAGAAAACCTTTACGCAGAAACACCAAATGATGTGGTGCTTAAGCCATAATCAGTGTCAAAAATGGTTCACATGGCTTAAAAAGGCCAGATGGAAGTTCAGGATGCCCATTGACACTTATTGATGATGCTCATGTCAGGAATGTAAACGAAATTGTGCATGCCAATTGAAGACTGACTGTTGGAGGGAATGCAAAAGAATGTAACATTTCAGTTGGATCATGTCATGAAATCTTGGAATGGATTGTGTTGCTGCTGAGTTCATCCCATGGCTCACGAAAAAAAACCAGAAGGATCTTTACCTTGCAATCCGTGAGATCTTTTGGATCATGCAAATGAGAACAAGATATTCCTCAAGAGAATCATAATGTGATGAGAGGTGGGTGTACGGTTATGATGTTGAGACCAGGGTTCAACCTTTACAATGGGTCGTGAGAGGTTCTGCAAGACTAAAAAAAACCTAGTTAGGTCAGGTCAAATGCCAAAGTCATGCTGATAGTTTCCTCTGACACAGGGCACTGGGACAGTGTGTTAATTGTTGGTACTATCGGAATGAGAAAATGTGAGAAGGAAATGGCCTGAAATTTGGCAAGACAATTCACGTGTCTCACATCACAATAATGCACCCACACATTCGTCCCTGCTGGTGCATGACTGTTGCACAAAAACGAAATCATTAGTGCTGCCTTATCCTACATGCTCTCCAGGCCTGTCCCCTGCAGACTTTTTTTTATTTCCTAAGTTGAAAACCCCATTGAAAGGACAAAGACTTGCAACGATAGACAAGATAAAGGAAAATTCACAGATGGCACTTTGCATGATCCAGCAAGAGGGGTACGAAGTCTGTTACCAGAAGTGGAAACAGCATTGGGAGCATGTATCAATTGTAGAGGAGAGTATTTTGAAGGAGACCATCCACAATAAGTAAAAGGTAATCATAGAAAAAATTTGTGGACAAAGTTCCAAAATTTTTTGAACAGACCTTGTATGTGCGTTCTCCTGCCACTGCTTGGTGAGTATATTTTTTTTACATATCCGAATACATTATATTATCAAAATTGATTATTTTCATTGTTATGAAACATTACCATGGGTAATGGCTTACACCCAAAAGTAAAACAAGGGCAATAATGTATACTCAGATCAGGTGATGCTGAGAGAATTGGATTAAGAAATGAAACAATAAATATAGTAGATGAGTTTTGTTATTTGCATAGCAAAATGACTGACGATGTCCAAAGTAGAAGAGATGTGAAAAGCAAACTGCCAATAGTGAGGAAAGCATTTCTGAAAAAGATAAATTTGTCAACATCAAAATAAATTTTAAGTGTCTTTTTCTGAAGGCGTTTGTTTAAAGTATAGCATTATATAGAATCAAACACAGATAGTAAACATTTTGGACAAAAAAAGAATAGAAGCTTTTGAAATACACCTCTATAGAAGAATGCTGAAAATAAAACAAGTAAATCGAATAACTAATGAGAAGGTACTGAAACAAAATGGGGGGAAAAAAGTTATGGCTCAGATTGATTAAAAGAAAGAACTTGTTGATAGATCATATGCTGAGGCATCAAGGAATAGTCAGTTTGGTAATGTAGGGAAGTGTGGAGGATTTTATTGTAGAGGGGAATGTAGACACAAATACTGTACACAGGTTCAAATGGATGTAGGTTGCAGTAGTTATTCACAGATGAATATGCTTGCACAAGATATATTAGAGTGGAGAGCTGCATCAGACCAGTCATTGTACAGAAGACCACAATAACCTATTTGAGTTCATTGTGCAGATATGTAAGACAGTTTGCCTTTGAATTCTGACTTGAAAATCCCAGCAGCAGAGGACAAGCACATACATTTTTGTGGTTTTACTCGCTATGTCTTGAATGTACTATCATTCCGCTGTAACTTATGTAAGTAGCCATTTATAATAATGTACTGCTTAGCTGCTATGGTCCGGTTTAGAAAGTACTGCCCTGGGGAGAACCTCAGGAAAGAGTGGCCTTATTGACAAAGAAAACTGTTGGTGGAACACTGAAGTACAAGTTGTTATGAAAATGAAATGAAATGCCGAGGAGATGTGAAATGAACATGGAGCAGCTGAGGGCAAACGACTATAGAAGCTGGCCCTCAAGGGGGCAAAAAGAGCAGTTGGCAATTTGAGGGTGGGTGCATGAAAAGATGTGTATGAGAAACTGGAGACAAAAGAGGGAAGAACAAATCTCTCTGAAAAGCTACAGCCAGAGACAATGCAACAAAGGACGTCACCTAAGTTAAACAATGAAATGATGTCCAGACTCCAAGAGGAGAGTAAGATTAAGGAACAATGGCAAAACTACTTTGAGAAACTCTTGAAGGAAGAAAATCAAAGAAACACCTCGGAATAGGGTGGCTCCAGCCAGAACATGATATGGAAAATATCACAAGAAATAGTTGTTTCAGCACTGAGAGAAAGCAAAACTGGGAAGACAGCTGGACCAGATGAAATCCCCATAGACACTTTGGAGTGTCTGGATAGGGTAAGGGTAGACTTACTGTGAGACAAGATAGGTGTGTGGCATCGATAGTTTGTATTGACCACGAAACTTAATATCTGTGAACTCTAAGTGCTGTGTCAAGCCTCCATCTTAACTTTACTTTAGTCAGTTCTTTGTTATATTTCATTATGTATGGACACAGTGTCTAGTGTAAATATATACGAGCTACAACATATATGGGAATTAAGTTTTCTATATCCTGATTACCGATCCCATTCCCATAGGGGTGACCCCGCAGTTCGTTTGTGTTTTGCGTCTTCCGCACCAGTGTTTATGCAACAGGTTATATGCACTGTGCAATGACCACACCAAACAATGCCTTGTTCGAAGATGTGGAAGCAGAACCCCGCTCCCCGAGTTTCATCATTTCTTCGCCTATAGCATATTCACCATTTACGCACAGTGATACGTGTTCTCAATGAACGCCATGTGCTAACCTCATTAATTTTCAACGGTCGACAAATATGCCATTAGAGCGAACAATGATTCAGACTTCGCGTCAACGGATTATGCCCATCCGACGATGAAATATGAAATGAATTATATTTCGAATTGTGTCTCTTCAAATCGAGTGTTTCAAGAACAAAGTGATCTCCATTCGAACATGTGTTTAGCCACCCACCGGCATGCTACATCAGTTACTGTCGGGCCGTGTGCAACACTGCCATTACTACAAACTGCGCTGGATCTGTTCTGTGCATGTGGTGTTCCAGTTGTGTCTAATTTACATGCACAATTCAGTGTTTCGCCTAACATGGACCCCCTTACCTCGCCTCAGAGACCCGCCACATGCACTACAGCCTGTTATGCATCAGATAGTTTCCACGCAGGTGGCGTTTTTAACCCCACCACCCCCCTCACTTTCGGGGGTCCCTGTTTCCAGTCGTTCAACCGTCTGCCGCTCCCACAGCACCGCCTGTGTCTGTCGTGCCGGTCTCTTGCCCTCCGGAAGCGGGTTGTTTCCATCCAGCACTCGTCACTCACGGTCCAGTTTCCGGGACCCCGTCGTGTGCCTTCCATCCGACCATTTCCACAGTAACGTCTGTGCCTGCCGCACCATGTTTTCATGACACACAGTCAACTATGCCAGCAGTCGCTACTACAGATTCGCTCGCCTGGTTTAAATCCAGGCCTACCTCAGTTCAGCCGCTACCCCAGGAGACACCAAAGCTGCCGTTGTCGCCCCCTCCTGGCTGCCTGCCGAAGCTACCGCCCATATACGCGGACAACCTGGCATCGTGTTTCGCGCTTGCCGAGCATCTGTTCGAGTTACATCATGTGTCTGATGACAACTCAAAGTTTCTCTGCCTCATCACATACCTCCACGACCACTCGGATTTTATTTGTGACCTGCTCCTTTCACAGCCGCCTGCATCAGAATATGACTTTGCAAAGAAGACTATAATGGAACGATTTGCCTGCTCGCCACAGGAGTTAATAATCAAGATTCTCTATGAGGAGCACCTGGGGGAACGCACCCTCTCATAACTCTGGCGCCGCCTTCGATTGCTCGTGAACGAGCATACCAGGTGTGGGGCGCAACATGATTTGAGAAAGTCATGGCCTTTCAAAGTAGCTGATTTATACATTGAAGACCAGAATAATACTGAGTGACAAGCGGTGTGTACAAAAGAGTTGTTTTTTGATGGGATCAGCAGTACCAGGCTTAGATGTGATGGACTGGGAAATCTGCTTTTGAACTACGCTGTTGGGATAATTATGTCCAATGAAGGCTGATGTTAGAGTGGTGGTGTATTGCTGTAAAGAGTCCGCATCCAAACAAATACATTTGCGTCAAATGCAAGGCTGTATGGGAGGAAACATTTGACATGGAAAGGATGGCAACTGTCAGAATGTAAGTACTGTTGTTTATTTGTAGGTTTAATGTGGACAGAAATGTGTAGCTGGCCGTCATGAGGATGAGATCAACATCAAAGAAAGTAGTATGAGGTTCAGAATAGGACCATGTGAAACTTAGCTGGTAGAGAGTATTTAGAAATTCCAGGAATTTTAAATGGTCAGCCTTACCATGAATTTATACGGCAAAGGTGTCATCAGTGTGTCTAAACCAAACCAGGGGCTGAAGGCTTATGGATCCCAGAAAACCCTGTACAAGTGACCCATGAAAAGATTGCCATAGGAAGGAGTGGGGGATGTTGGTATAATGGAAGATGGCATCAATGGTGACAAGAAAGGTGTGTGGTGGGGGTGAGATGCGCAAGGATTTTGGACGATTTATGAAATGGTTGTTATTTTCAACATAGGAGGGAAGTCTTTGTACTGGCTTGCAGGTGTTTATCAACTAAGGCAGATATACATTCGGTGGTTGCTTTGAAGCCAGCAACTATAGGACAGCCAGGACGACTGGGCTTGTAGATCTTAGGAAGAAGGTAAAAGGTGGAGGTGCATGGTTTGCATGGAGTAAGAAATTCTATGGATTGAGGTGAAAGTCCTTATGAGGGGCCTGAGGTTTTCAGGAGGGACTGCAGGTCAATTTGAATCACATGGATGGGATCTTGATGGCAGGTGTCAGACAACTGGCACAGATCTTCACTAGCATACTGCTGACGGTTAAGTACCACAATAGTTGGTCCTTTGTCTGCTGGGAGGATAATGAAGGAGTCATCAGCTTTTAGGGAACATAGAACCTGGAGTTCTGCAGAGGACAGGTTAGGGTCATCTTGTAGGGACCCGAGGAAGGGTTGTGAAGCAATGCTGGATGTGAGGAATTCTTGGAAGGCTTTTAAGGAATGATTCTGAGATAGTGGTGATGGAGATCAAGTTGGGATCATGGCTGGAACTGTTCAAGGCAGGATTCACTGTCAGGCTTGCTGTTGGAAAGGTTTTGGGATTGTGTTGCAAAGTGATATTTACAACTGACATTATGTGTAAAGGAAAGTAAGTCCTTCACCAAAGCAGCAGGATTAGGGCTGAAAGTGAGCTCCTTGGATAATACAGATAATTCAGGAGGAGAGAGTGCTTTTGACAAAAGGTTGAGAAGAACAAGGTACTGTTGCCATACAATGAAGGCTTTCATGACAGGATGGTACTGTTGTTGATAATTCTTCCAGGTTATATGGCCGTGGTCCATGGAATACTTCTATTCCTAACGTTTCGTCCAATACTACATTGGACATCCTCAGAGGTATGGCTGATCCTGTTGAGTCTTGCCGACTGACGAGTCGGGTGCCGGAGAGCGGCCTAAATACCGAGGAAAGTGGGTGTGGTCTTTGACTAGTTTTCTCTCTGCTACTATGTGCAAGCTAGACCACACCCACTTTCCTCAGTATTTAGGCTGCTCTCCGACGCCCGACTCGTCAGTCGGCAGGACTCAACAGGACCAGCAATACCTCTGAGGATGTCCAATGTAGTATTGGACGAAACATTAGGAATAGAAGTATTCCATGGACCACGGCCATATAACCCGGAAGAATTATCAACAACAATGTACTGTTGTGACTGGTTCTTGTGATTATGAGTTATTACTGATCTGGGAGGCAGTGGGATGTTAAGGAGGTTAGCAAAGCTTGGTTTGTAGGAGGGGAGTGGTGGTTGGTGGTGTGGTGTTTGGGGAGCTGCTGAGGGACAGGAAGGGAAACACCAATGTTGAGGTAGTTTAGGACAAGATAGAATAGCTTTTTGAGGTGAAGTCTGGCATGCTGTTGTAGTCTGGGCTTGGCTTGGCAGAGGATACCATCTAGGGAAACATGAAGGACAGATAACTGCAGGATTTCGTAGAATGAGAGAAGTCTGGTGGAGTTGAAACTGGCATCTGAGGAATATAGAGCACAGATTAGTTGGGTAACTGCAAGAGACTGCTGTATTTGAAACTGTAAAAGAACCTGATGTAGAGCAAGATTACATCCAGAAACAGAGACTTTCAGTGTTAGGCCCTTACGAGTAACTCCAAGGACAAGCATGTTTCAAGAAACAGAATGTGGGACCTTAATTTTGATAGTGCAAAAGCATGTTTTCAAAAAGAAGGATGTAATACATGATGGGATTCACCATGGCTAGAGACACTTTGGAGTGTTAGAAATGGTGGGAGTGGCAAAAACAAGAGGCAGAGGGTGTTTTGATGCCATCTTCCTCCATACCAAGATCCCCCACATGCACGTTCTGTCTGCTGCTGAACATTTCCCCAGTCAAAACCCACCTGATTCCAAATCTATGGCATCCTTCTTGCTCACCTCAATCATCTTCATACTTACCAATAATTAGTTTGCCTTATAGGGGCAGACATACAAACAGATCAGGGGTACAATCATGGGAACCAAGATGGCTCTTTCCTATGGCAATCTTTACATGGGTCACTTGTACAGGGTTTTCTGGGATCCATAAGCCTTCAGCTGCTGGTTTGGTTTAGACACACTGATGACATCTTTGCCATATGAACTCATGGTGAGGCTGATCAGTTAAAATTCCTGAAATTTCTAAATACCTACTCCCAGTTAAATTTCACATGGTCCTATTCTGAAACCCATGCCACTTTCCTTGATGATGATCTCATCCTCATGAAGGCCAGCAACACACTTCCATCCACATTAAACATACTAACAAACAACAGTACTTACATTTTGACAGTTGCGATCCTTTCCATGTCAAATGTTCCCTCCCATACAGCCTTGGCATTTGAGGCAAACATATTTGTTCGGATGCAAACTCTTTACAACAATACATCACCACTCTCACCTCAGCCTTTACTGGACGTAATTATCCCGGTCCATCACATTCAATCTTGCTACTGCTGATCCCTCCTAAAAACAACTTCGCAGCGCACCACTTGTACTCAGTATTATCCTGCTCTTGACTGTAGTAATCAGCTACTCTAACAAGGCCATGAGTTCCTAAAATCATGCCCTGAAGTGAGATCCATTCTCTCTGAGATTTTACCCACCACCTACAATAGCTTTTCATCACCCTCCCAATCTCCGCAATATCCTTGTCAGATGCTATGCTCCTTCTGCACCCATCTCCCTACCCTATGGCTCCTACCCCTGTGACCGCTACCGCCGCAAGACTTACTCTATGCACCCTCATTCCACCACCTATACCAGCCTTTTAATTGATGAAACATATACTATCGAAGGGAGAGCCACTTGTCTAAGGACACATCATATACTAGCTGTTATATAAACATTGTTCAGCCTTTTACCAGCATGATAACCACCCAGTTATCAGTCAGGATGAATGGGCATAGGCAGAGGGTATATACCAGCAACACACAGTATCCTGTTGCAGAGTGTGCTCTACAACATGACCTCAGTGCCTGATTCACCATACACGCCATCTGGATTCTTCTTGTCAGCTTACAGCAAGTATTTCCAAACACAATGTTTTGCAGTTTAGAT
Organism: Schistocerca nitens; assembly: GCF_023898315.1. Lineage (NCBI taxonomy): Eukaryota > Metazoa > Arthropoda > Insecta > Orthoptera > Acrididae > Schistocerca > Schistocerca nitens. The sequence goes on along the minus strand of NC_064622.1, from coordinate 178,917,590 downwards.
TCAAAGGAAAAAATGTATTCATTTTTGTCTGCTTGCTCTTGCAAAGCCGAGAAAGCTCTTGTGGGGAATCACACAGAAGGTTCATCAAGGCAATAGTGATACACAGGCCACATATATAGCTGTAAATCTTCCATGCCCTTTTTCTTCAGTTTTGTTACTCGTGGATGTATGGTATAAAGAAGACCCTGCTGAATGTTACAGAAATATGTCAAGGGAAAGCTAAGCTTCTTTCTTAAGTAAATTTTGTCAAATTGCTCTCCATGAGTTGGAGTGTGCTTAAATAGGAGATTCTATTTCATGATGTAACCAACTCATAGTCAGCCAGATGATAATCATCAACCATTTCTGTGTTGTTATAACAGAAGGGAGATATTTACTTTTTTAGATTCTTCTCTTGAGTGTAATGTCTTTGTACAGAAACTATGCAGAGTGATTAGAATTAAAACTCCATTTTCAAAATTCTTTAAAAAAAGAAGAACCACTCCTCATAATGATGTTAAATTTGAATGGAATACTATCAGTGACGGGAGAAACTTATGGAAAAAAATGAATTAAAATTTTACCACTACACAGCACTGTAGGTAGCAGAATACATAAAATAAAAGATGTGGTGCACACGACTTTGCTAAGTCTGAGTTAGAGTTTCTTGCTGGTGTGGAAGTAGACAACTAATGACCATTGAACATTCTGTGGACAGACAAAGCCCATTTCCATCTCCAAGTTCATGCTAATACACAGAATCTGGGCAACAGAGAGTCCATTTGCACATCAACTGGTATCGCTTCATTCTGCAAAGTTAACTTCGTGATGCAGGTTGACATCTACGTTTATCATAGGGCCATATTTTTTCGAGGAGATGGAATCCTGTTACTTGCACCATCACTGATAAACACTATAAGAGTATTTGTGCCCCAACATCATTCCAGCCCTTCAACAGCATGAATGTGTGTGTGTAGGATCATTTTTGTGCAAGATGACGCTCCTCTGCATATTACAGTCAGTGAAGTAGCTACTACAGAGGCCTTTTGGAAATGCTAGAACTGTCAGCCTTCATTTTCCTACAGCCTGGCCATCCCAGTCATTTGATCGTAATCCACTTGATTTCTGGCTGTGGTGTTATATGAAAGATATTGTGTTCAGTGTTCCGATTACAAACATAGCTGAACTGAAGGCAACCATTGCACAAAACATTCTGAACATGACCCCTGAGGCACACTGATCTGTTGTGAAACATTTCAACTTGTGGTAGAAAACAATGGAAACATTGAATACATCTTGCACCAATTTCAAGACAATTAAAAACTGATTTCGCTGTTGCTTTTTATGCAGTTATTGGCCTCTGGACAATTAAAAATCAATTTTTCCCATCCAGTGTGGTACACCCTTCCCATGGTTGGTGGACTTACCTAACTAACAGTGCCACAACTGTTGAATGCCAATGGTGTGTGGTTATGCACATTCCACAGTATGGTTGGTTTAATATGCAACTCACACCATAGCTACAGTATTGCAATTCCTATGTCATTTGCAGCTGACGCCATATATGTTATGATGCTTACAGCACCATCTAGTGGAAAAATTTTCTTGTGTTATAATGCTTTCCACTTCCTCAATAATATTTCATTCAAATTTGATGTCATTCTAAGCAGTGGTTCTTTTTTTACAGTGTTTTGAAACTGGAAATTGAATTATAATCACCCTGTCTGTTCAACTTTTGCGTCAATTTCATTTGTTGCCTTTTTCCTACCCTTTTCATCCAATGCACTAAAAATGTTATCTTTACTTACACATGTATACAGTCTTTTCCCAGTAACTCGAAAGATATTTAAAAAAATACTTCTAACCCCCCCTCCCCCCTACAGACCTTACTCCAAGAAAAATTTGAAGCTAATGCCTTTAGTATTTCTGAAACCATACATTTTTTGAGACCTCATAATCGGACCTGACTGAACAAGTCCCTGAAGATACACATTTTGCCAACCGTAATCACTAAGTTTCCGGAAGAAGTGAAATACATTTCCTCTCACTGCTTCTTTAAGTTGCATCTTGCAACAACAGGTGTTAAAAGGAAGGCTTTATTTCGAACTTTGACACCCTTCCTTATAATACACTCCTGCCCACAGTTCCGCTGCCATTGCCTAAGACTCCTCTTCCACTTCTCATGATGTTGGGGAAGTTGTCTTCCTCTTTTCTCTGCTCCAGCTTGATTGAAGATGCTATTGTCAACTGCTGCAGAAGCACCACCTTCCTCAGCAAGTGTGTCCTCTACTGCATTAAAGGAAAAATGTGCTAATATAACATACGGTAATTGTGAAAGAACCATAAAATATTGTTTGATGTTTAAGCTTAGCAGCACAGTCTGGTTATTGGTCTGTTAGTTAATTCTATCATAATTACAAAGTAATTATTACGTTACTTGAGCTTAAACACTGGTATTCCAAAGTGTTATCTTCCATATCTTCAGACAAACCACTCATTACCACCAATCTGCTTCAACTAGAGGTCACACACAAACAGAAACACTGCAAACTGTGACAATGGACAGGTTCCCACTGTGGTCTGAATAAAAGACTGCTACCCTTCATTCTCAACAGAAATGCCAATCCTACAATGGTTATTTACAGTATCTGGACATGAATCATTTATGCTCTGAAAGCAGCTCATAAATAATACTTAAAACTGAAATAAGTCCAAAAGGATCAAAAATGGACTTGATCCCTTGTGCTCTGAATGCCTCGAATCCTGGATCCACACCTGCAATTATTCCCAACATAGCTGCCTTTGATATAACACTAAAAGGAAAGATGTCAGACACATAAGAAACAAGGATCCCGCCGGCAGTTACAGTATGCATACAGAAGTTTCATTCAGCTTGCTACCCTGGACTGCATGGCATGGCTGCACCCGTGCTGAAAGCTAATGCCTCCAGTGTCATCTGCGGTCCCTAATATCATTTGCATATACCTTACCTGGCTGGTTTACACTCACCTGAAGGTGAATGACACACAGCAGCAGGGTCACAAATCTCTCGGCGGAAGGCAGTAGTGGGTGCCAGCCTTACAGTTGTTCCCTACACTTTAAAAACATATTTTACATCTGACCCATTCCTAAAGAGTAAACCAGAGCCAGCCATACTGGGGCACCTTAGGGAAATATGAAGCCTGTCTAAAAAGTAACCAACCTTTGGTTAGGAAAAATATTTCGAATACCTGACAGGGTTGGGGCCCTAATCCCCTTCAAAGTAGGCCCCTTGTGCTTGCACACACTGAGCCCACCTATCCTTCCGCTGCTGGAAACACCTCTGGAAGTCCTCTTTTGGAATGGTGTTCAGTTCTATCATCATGTTCTGCATTATCTCATCTCTAGTCTCGAAACGGGATATTTTCGGTGGTGTCTTCAATTTTGGAAACAACCAGAAGTCGCAAGGAACCATGTCTGGAGAGTATGGAGATTGGCAAATGGCCGTAAATCCATGTTTGGCCCAGAAATTTCGGATCAAGTGGGATGAATGTGCAGGGGCGTTGTCGTGATGCAGTTGCCAGTATTTCGCCATCCACATGTCTGGTCTTTTGCACCGTACGGTATCACGGAGTCACTGGAGAACATCTTGACAGTACTCGTTTGTCACTATTTGTCGTTCCGGTGTGCTTTCATGATTCACAATTCCACAGACATCACAGAAGACAGTCAGCATCACCTTGATTTTACTTCGCACCTGCTGCACTTTCTTTGGCCTTGGAGACGTGGGGTGCTTCCATTGTGCGGCTGTCTTTTTGTTTCTGGGTCATACACATACACGCATGGCCCATCTCCAGTTATCACAGTATTCAGAAACCCAGGATCAGTGTTGGTGCTCTCCAGAAGGTCCTGTGCATCAAAATAGAGGTCTTTTTGAACCGGTGACAACAACTTGGGCACGAATTTTGCAGCAACTCGGTGCCTGTTCAAATCATCGCGCAAAATTGCATGTGCAGAATCTTTACTCTCTCCAACATCTGGGGCAACCTCACGCATGGTCAAACAACGATCTGCCATCACCAAATTTTGCACCCTCTCAACAACAGCTGCACTTCGAGCAGTTTGGGGCCTGCCAGAATGCTGGTCACTCTCTGCTGATGTGCAGCCATTTTTGGATCAGTTGAACCACTCCTTAATTTGCGTTACACCCATTGCATCTTCTCCAAACACCTACTGAATCTTACGAATTGTTTCGCTTTGAGAATCACCAAGCTTCTGACAAAATTTGATACAGTTACTTTGCTCAACATGTTCAGTCATCTTGAGAGAATCGGTAATCCAATGAACGCGTTGTGTAGCACCTCACTCAGTGACCGAGAAGCAGCGACTGATGAGCTGGAAGGCAGGGACAAAATTCATTCATGCGCATAAAGGTCTCTTCCTTTACTGTGTACAGTGGCACCATGCTATCGTGTCTATTTTGTGCGGGAAAATCAAAGGTCGGATACTTTTTAGACAGACCTCGTATACAGGTATGGAAAGAAGAGGAGTGTCCACCTGGTATGCTCTCTAGGCACCTTGTCCATGATACATAGGAGGTTCTATCAGCTTCTGATTTTCTTGGAGCAGTTGTGACACAGACTTAGTTGCAAACCTCCTCATGTTCAGTTCTCCTGACAATGCATTCAGGGCATGTGTCACCAAGTCAATGTTTGCCCATTTTTGAAATGCTTGTCCCAATGTAAGTATATGTCTCACCTGAAGCATTTCCCCCAAAACTTTGCTCTTCCATATCTGTCAAAGGCACATTATAAGAAAGCAGAATCATCTTCCTATCTTTCTTAACATTCTTAATGACACTTATAGTCAGTCATGCTAAAACGGTCATATCATCAGCGTCACCCTGCTCTTCGCAAGTGAACTGAAAATTCTGGGCCTGTTTGTAATCATGAGATCTAAGGTGTAACTCATTAGTCATTCTCTCAGTAACAGCTCAAAGTAATTTTCAGGAAAAGTATTTAGAATCTCATGGAACCCTGTCCTTATCACCCACCCTAATCACTTGTATCTCCCATTTCACAGCTGGCAAGTTGGAATCTCCACTCTTAAATACTACACACACACACACACACACACACACACACACACACACACACACACAAACTGGTATACACATGCATATTCAGATACAGAGATATATAAACAGGCACAGTAGGCCTTGTGGTTGGCAACACCTATATAAGACACCAAGTGTCTGGCACAATTGTTAGATCAGTTACTGCTGCTACAATGGCAGGCTATCAAGATTTAAGCGAGTTTGAACGTGGCGTTATAGTTAGCACATGAGCGATGGGACACAGCATTTCTGAGGTAGCAATGAAGTGAGGATTTTCCAGTACGGCCATGTCATGAGTGTATCATGAATATCAGGAATCCCTGACATCATTGCAGCTGGAAAAAAATCTTGCAAGAACAAGTACAATGACGACTGAAGAGAATCGTTCAATGTGACAGAAGTGCAACCCTTCTGCAAATTGCTGCAAATTTCAATGCTGGGCCATCAACAAGTGTCAGCATGTGAATCATTCAACGAAACATCATCGATATGGGCTTCCAGAGCCAAAGGTCCACTCGTGTACACTTGATAATTGCACAACACAAAGCTTCACCTAGGCCAGTCGACACTGACATTGGACTGTTGATGACTGGAAACATGTTGCTTGGTTGGACGAGTCTTGTTTCAAATTGTATCGAGTGGATGGACATGTATGGGTATGGAGACAACCTCATGAATCCATGGACCTTGCATGTCAGCAGGGAACTGTTCAAGCTGGTGGAGGCTCTGTAATGCTGTGGGGAATGTGCAGTTGCAGTGATATGGGACCCCTGTTGTGTCTAGATATGACTCTGACAGGTGACACATACGTAAGCATCCTTTCTGATCACCTGCACCCATTCATGTCCATTGTGCATTTCGATGGACTTGGGAAATTCCAGCGACACCTCACACGTCCAGAATTGCTACAGGGTGGCTCCAGGAACACACTTCTGAGTTGAAACACTTCGCTGGCCACCAAACTCCCCAGACATGACCATTATTGAGCATATCTGGGATGCCTTGCAATGTGCTGTTCAGAAGAGATCTCCACCCTCTTGTACTCTTATGGATTTATGAACAGCCTTGCAGGATTCATCGTGTCAGTTTCCTCCAGCACTACTTCAGACATTAGTCGAGTCCATTCCAGTCGTGTTGCAGCACTACTGCATGCTCACAGGGGCCCTGCACGATATCATAGGCAGGTGTACCAGTTTCTTTGGCTCTTCAGTGTATAACAAAATTTACGAGTGATCTTCTCCACATTTTCCTTGAAATGTTCTGTCACTATATGTCCCTAGGTAGGCAGGGGGTATGTGAAGCACTCTATTTGATCCAACATAAACACTTAACTTCACCCAAATTATTTCACAATCTGATTCTGTACTAATCTAACTAGATATTATCACCACCAGTGTCCAGTTATTATTGTGATCTATAATCTGACTGTAACTAAAAATTTTCTCACCATTCAGTTCTCTCTTCAGTCAGCTTTCTTTAAGTACTACGTGCAAATTACTAGCGTTTGTAAGTGAGACTAGTCATGGGAGATCCCCATTGATGTTCCAACAGGTAACTAATACTATGTCAACATTTCCTTACTCTTGTCTGAAATGACAAATGCTACCCTAAGTATTTATTGGGTTTTACCAGGCTTGTGGACAGTCGCAGATCTAGGATTCAGTTTTGGGGGAATGATCACAGTTTGTTACTGTCCCCCGCCCCCCTCCCCCCCAAATATAATTTGAAGTCACTTCCATTTTTAACAAGCTGCAGGTCCTTAAGATTTTAATGATAAAATACATTAAATGTTTTAATATAATAATTTATTTACAGAACTCCTCAGTACATGCTTTAGCTTAACTCCCAAGAAATTGCAGTTCAGAAAAATATACCATTTGAAAACCTTTTTTCCAAAAATTGGAGAAATAGCTGTACCATGTAATTGTTTTAAGAAATATAATAGCAACACACTTTCATAATTCATACATTATAAAATCAAATGTGCACTACACCGTTATAAATATTTCACTGAGCATTAAGGTTGTGAATACAGATCTGCAGATTATGGCTATTGTTTCGATCTATTTTCACTCTTTATTATTTTTCCTTAGTGGGTGGTCTTTCATCTTTCGCCTTTTCATTACTCAGCTACCTGGAGTTTGCCAGTTTGGTCTGTGGATTCATGAACCATATCAGATTAGTTTCTCGCCGCAAGTATGATCAGTCTAGGAATGGGTACCTTTTCCGTGCTGAAACATTTTCTACATCCAGTCCAGCTGAAAATCATTGCACACTAGAATGCAACTGAAAGCTTGTGTTAAACAAAGTCTACAATTTTTTAGAACTTCTAGCTATTTTGGCAACTTTTAAGTTTTCAAGCTACTTTATCTTTGTAAGCTAGCTGAATATTTTGGAAATTACTGAATGTACAAAGATAAATGTTATCAGAAAAGTTTAGGAGTGTGAGTGCATCCTGAGATTCCCCCCCCCCCTCCCCCCCCCTCCCGCTAGGATTTGCACCTGGTTATGGAGGGGTTTCTCCTTCCCTAAAAAACCTACATGTGCTCCTCGATACTTTAGTAACTGCTTCCTGTGTGCACCTGACTTATTAAGGTAAGTTCTGGAGTTTCTCCATCCTACAGCAAAGGTTGAAAACTCCACACAAAAGTCATCACACAATTGCCTTTTTGTATGGTTTTCCCTTTACACAGCTTAAAACCTGAGGACCGTAATCAGTTTAAAAACAATGCTACAAAATATTAGCTCAGCTTTCGCACTATGTTCGAGACTAGCTGTCTTCACCAATTCAGCCAACCATCGGCAAAAACCAAAAGAAATGCCTCTAAACCCAAGTGTTAGGTCTCATTCATGCCTACATGAGCCAAGATTTGCAGCAGGTTGCACCAAGACCATTCAAGAGCCAAAAAAAGGCTGCTGCACACCTCATAAGCAACTCCCCACCCCCAAAATATACTGAATGAGTGGCCCCTACCCTTCCCTCTGGACCTGCCTGCTATTTCCCTGAGAGATCCTGTCACCTGACTAATATTGGAATTCCCTACGGCCAGCAACCCTTTGCACTTGTCCAGACAACAAACAAGTTCTAGAATAGGTTTTGTGACCACACGTCTACCACACAACCTGAGGGGCAAACTGACCACGTCAGGTGTATTAGAAGGCGCAGTGACTTTGGGGGTCTCAGAGGTGCGACAGTTTTCACTGCAGGTGCCTCGATGTTATCACAGCCCATGACAGCAGCCTGAATTCCATTAAGTGTTCAATGCATTTCCCAACTTTTTTGGTCAATGACCAGTTCCTGTTGCATTTTTACGCAACAGGTGCAGTCTTTCTACATTCAGATAACACTACAACAACACTGGTGAAATACACAGTTAGATAAATGCAAGACACAGTTCAGGACAGACAATGAATAAACAGCTACAGACCACTTCCAAACAGAAGTAGGTGATAAAATAACCAGGTGCTCTACACAAACTACTGCATTGCTTACATGTCCACAGAGTACACAGCACACTCCAAACTTCAGAAACATTGTGCTACACCTGCCCTGAGATAACATGGATTTAGGTTTTCTTTAATTATTTTGGAACCCTTTGTACTTATGATAAACTATTTCAAAACTTTGTGGTTAATAATATGCTATTGTTAAACATATGAGCACTGGCTAGATACTAAAGTATGTTATGTCCACAGCAAGAGAGGGCTAAAGATTGCAAGAGGTGGAAATTAATGTACAAGGAGATGGACCTTGCTCTATGTTGGGGGAAATGCTGAGAAGAAAGATTATTCTCATATCATATACAGATTTTAACATGTTGATGCCAAGCCTGCTGACAGACACAATAGAGGATCACCCCTGACGCCCTGTGCCCACCAGCGGCCACACACTCCACTACATTCAGTACAGTTTTTTCTGCTAATTTTTGGGAGAGCTACTTTTGCACTGCTGGGGCCCTCACCAGACTTAAATCTGCCACTGCAAAAAGCACTCTTCCCTTCTAGCAGCAGCCTACTGTAGGTCACTAGAAGACTAAATCATTCCAAATGATTGGAAACATTGTGCAGGTCATTTCCATTTTCAATAAAGGTCATTCAACAGACGCACACAACTCCAGCTCTATATTACTGACAGTATGTTGTAGAAATTTGGAACATGGCTTATGCTAATTTACTGTGACCTTTCAGAAGACCGAAAATCTCCTCTGTAAGAATTAATAGGGATTCCACAAACAATGACCATGCAGAACTCTGCTCTTTCTAAGAGATCCAAAAGGATGTCATGTTCCTTAACTTCTACTATGTGTTCAATACACGAAATAGAGAAGATCCTAAGAGCAACAATTTGTCACAGATTTGTTTAGAGTGCAAAAATGTCATGGAGATAAACACCCATCTCCAGTGGCAGAAGCTACAAGAGAGCCTTTGTGCATCACAATATGGTTTACTATTAAAATTCCAAGAGTGTACTGTACACTCCTAGAAGAGTCAGCCAGCAAGTAGTTTCCTTTCTACACATATCTCACAAAAAGCAAATGAAGCTAAAATTAGAGACGAGCTCACACATTCTTCCTGCACACTACTCATAACTGGAACAGGAAAGGAAGTGTGGCAACACTGATGTGCCATAACATCTCTGGCGTGCAAAAACTCTTTGGGCCAAGGCGGCCATTATGTTCTGTCTATGTGATACTTTCGATGTGTAATGACGTATATCTGAAGTGTGACAATAAAAGTGCTCACTGTTTTAACAAGTGGATCAACGGGTTGTTATTTATAGCGATAAGGACCCAAACTCCCACATTGGTGGCCCCGACGACAGTTTGTGACGCTCTTCCTGTGTTCTACCTGAGTTCAATAACAATAACAATCATGTGTATACGAGTGAACCGCCTGTATCGTCATGTCGCCTATGCAATGAGGTGTACCGCCGTACGATTTCTACGGTCAGAATCCGACCATGCCACCCACCTGCACTAAGCATGGACTCTATACATCAAGCATTTCAAGGCCCTCCGACCTGCGAGTGGATTGCAGTACCACAACACTAACAGACAACACGTACGTACCACCCACCATCTTGCCTCAAGATCGTTCTTTCGATCACAAAGTGTGAAAAGAGATCCAGACATTCCACTGCTAACGTCGCTTGCTCAGGGGTGCGCAAGCCCCCCCCTCAGAACTTTGCACCAACTTTCGGAGCAGTGTCACTACACGGCTGCTACATCATCCGCACCATGAATTGGTTCCATGCCTGGCTACGCAGAGCCTCAATTTTCTGATCAAACTGAACAGTGACCTCCCCTAGTACCTTGCCCAATTTTGCTAGACACCAGACAGCAATAACAACCGATCCGAGGGGTGTAACAGTTTACGGGTCTCCGGGCCTAACACCCCCCCCCCCCCCCCCCCGGCAGATGCCATACTGACTGCTCCCACACCTGTGGTTCTCACACACCCAGTGGTCGTGGATTCCAAACCAACTAAGTTACCTAAACTGCCGATTTTTGAAAAAACGCAGCCCAACACATGGTTCGCGTTAGTCGACTCTATATTCGCCGCCACAGGCATTGACTCAGAAGAATCACGCTTCATGTGTTTGGTGGGACATTTGCATGACCATTTGGATTTGATTAGCGACACTGTGATCAGCCCTCCGCCTTCACCAAAATATACGAACGCGAAAAGACTAATTTGTGAAAAACTTTCTCGAGCTCTTCACGAGAGTATTCATCAGATCATTCATGAGAAACAACTGGACGACCTCACCCCATCGGGACTACGGCGATGACTCCACGCCCTCGCACCAGTGGATTTGCTACCCGATACAGCGTTATGGTTGATGTGGCTCATCAAAATGCTGGAAGCATTACAACTACAGCTCCTGCTGCTCACCAACAGCACCTAGGACGAGAAGCTTTCGGTCGCGGATCGAGCTTTCAGGATTATTAACAGGTGAGTGCACAGTATGAAGAGTGGGGGTAGCGATCTCAACAGCACGTCACCCCCCCCCCCCTTCCCCCCTTCCACCTCCAGGATTCGGGTGAGCTCGCTTCCTCAGCACTCACGCTGCGACAGTGGTGACATCTACCCGCCGTCGCGGGGAACCAGATACAGCCTCCACGACATCCGCCATGACAACCGACACCACACTGCAACGCTCCACAACGGACACAGCCGACACCAAGAGCTCTACATCACCCCTGCCTAACGCAGCCTGGCCACTGTGTTGGTTCCACACCAGCTTCGGCGACGCGGCAGGAAATGCAGCTCGCAAGGCGCCATACGCGCAACATCTCGCGCACAGGAAAAAAGATGCCTTACAGCAGCAACAGCATCTAATACGGTAAGCGCTGACGGTTGTCTATTCGCTCTTGACCTCGTCTCAGGAACTAAATTCCTCATTGACAGTGGTGCTGATATGAGTGTAATACCCCCAGCTCTCGCGCCTACCATGTTAACTTCCTCGCCCAGACTGTTCTGCGCGGCTAGTGACTCTCATATCAAAGTGTTAGGTACGGCACCTGTAACGCTCAAACTGTCAAAAGACTTGAAGTTTTCGTGGACTTTTCATGTGTCACAGGTGGCTTGTCCGGTCTTAGGCATTGACTTTCTGCGTCACCACAAATTTTCACTTGACATTCCGCGAAGTACAATAGTGCATCAACCTTGGCAAAAGACTACTGCCCTCATGGCCACTGCATCTGTATCACCCATTCGGTCAACAAACATTGACATTTCACTATTGCAGACCGAATGTGCTCTTCTTGCGGCCAAGTCAACTAGTAAAAGTTGTGACGTGCTACTACAACGACAAGAAATCAGTGAACTCCAGCAAATGCAGGCCAAGCTCACCTCCCTTATTGAGCGTACCAAACAGACATTACAGAGTACGAAATCCAAACTCGCCTCACTTTGAGGTATTCACTCTTCTCACAAACCGGCGTGTGCTCAAATCATTGACTTACTGCACGAGTGTTTGAACGCTAATGACGCACCCCGCGCGCGTAGCATGTTATCAATCACAAGTGGCGCATGTCACAAACTCAATATGACTGAGGGCCCTCCGGTCAGACACCGACCATGACGCCTGAATCCACACAAACTCAAAGCAGCGAAAGCAATCATCTCGGACCTATTAAAAGCAGCCATTGTACGCCCATCCTCCAGTGACTGGTCGTCACCGATTCATCTCACACCGAAGAAGGATGGTTCCTACAGACTCTGTGGTGACTATAGACGTCTCAATGACCGCACAATCATGGACAATTATCCAGTACCGAACATTCAGGACTTCGCTTCTCAGTTGGCAGGCGCTAAAATTTTAGGTGTGGTAAACTGTGAGAAAGCGTATCACCAAATACCAATGTACGAACAAGATATCCCTAAAACGGTCATCACTACACCCTTTGGCCTTTTCAAATATGTTTACATGCTTTACGGATTGAAAAACACCACCCAAACCTGGCAGAGGTACTTAGATACAGTGTTACGACCCCCACCTTTCTGCTACGTGTACCTGGACGACATTTTGATCTTTTCTTCCTCTCGGGAGGAACACGAGCTTCACATCCGGGCACTGTTTGACACATTACAATCCCACAGTGTGATCATCAACAAAGACAAATGCAAACTGAGACAGGATTCTGTTGTTTTTCTGGGACACATAGTTTCAGCCTATGGTATCCGGCCCACACAAGAGAAAATAGACATCATCAAACAGCTGCCGATACCAGAAACATACCATGAACTCTGCCGGTTCTTAGGAATGATCAATGTTTTCTGCTGCCACATTCCAAGAGCCACCGAACTACAGGTCCCCCTCACAGATGCACTGCATGGGCCACAAACGTAAGGCGACAGGCGCGTGCCGTGGACAGAGGTCATGTGTGCATCTTTCAAAAAACTCAAATCCGCACTCGCGGAAGCCATCACCCTTGCCCATCCACACCCGGATGCAACACTATCGCTCACCACGGACATTAGCGAAATATCTAACGGTGCAGTACTTCAAGGAGAGGTGGTGCAACCCCTTAAATTCTTTTCAAAAAAACTTTCTCCCTCTCAGTGCAATGGTCCGCTTTCGACAGAAAGCTCTTAGCTGTCTACGAAGCCATTAGATATTTCCGCGAAGATGTCGAGGGACGCCCCCTCGCGATCTTTACAGATCACAAACCTCTCGCCCAAGCACTCACAAACCCTCCAGCCGCCCCACCTCCTAGGAGGTTCTGTTATTTCGACCTCATTTCACAATACACAACTAATCTACAACATGTTTGGGGATCCGACAACATAGCCACTGATTATTTCTCCTGGATGTCGGGCATATCTTCCTCAATCGACTTCGACGCTCTTGCTCGAGCGCAAACAAATGATGACTCCTTGGCGAGCCTTTTATCTGACAATAATCACTCTCTGCGCCTGGCGTGCAAGACAATCCCCGGCACATGCTCAGAGCTATGGTGTGACACTTCCACTGGCGTGCCTCGCCCCCTCCTCTTTGCGTCGCTCGGTGTTTGACGCACTGCATAGTCTCACCCACCCGAGGTTTGCGCAACCACGCGCATCATTGCCGAGCGTTTCGTATGGCCTTCGGTTCGCAAAGACTGTCGCGACTGGTGTCGCACTTGTATTTCGTGCCAGCGGTCCAAAGTCGGACGCCACTGCACGCCCCCCTCAGGTGTCTTCCCCTCTCCTTCTGGCAGCCTCCGCCATATCCACATCGACATTGCTGGCCCCCTTCCCCAGGTGGATGGTTACCAATACTTGCTTACTTTTATCGACAAAACAACTAGATTGGTCGAGGGAACCCCTCTAGCCGATATTTCGGCCAAAACAGTCGCCAACGCTGTCCTCTCCACATGGGTCGCACGTTTCGGCTGCCCCAAAACCATTACTACAGACCAAAGCCGTCAATTCGAGGCTGTCCTCTTCACAAAAATGTGCGAGCTCTTCGGCATCGGCCGCATTCGCACGACAGCCTACCACCCCCAATCAAACGGCTTAGTGGAACAATGGCACCGCACATTAAAGACAGCGCTAACGTGCCACGAGGAATGGTGGTTACACGCCCTCCCGTGGATACTGCTAGGCCTCCATTCTGTATATAAAGATGACCTGCAGTGCTCGGTGGCTGAAGTGCTCTATGGCGAGCCACTGACCCTACCAGCCGAGTTTGTCGAGCCTTCACCGCTCCAAGATAGCATTGAATACCCCGTGCTAATTGAGAACATACGACAGACGTTACGAGCGCAGAGAGCACCCGCTCCCAAAGCACACACTCCGCCTAAAACATTCGTGCACCTGCGGTTAGCCATGTGTGAAGCTGTGATGCTTAGGAACGATACAGTGCGCGCCCCCCTGCAACCCCCATACACAGGCCCTTACAGGGTACTTAGGCGCTCGTCGAATACATTCGACATCTGTATCAAAGGCAAACCCTCGACAGTGTCAGTGTCTCGACTCAAGTCGGCGTGGGTCACTGCAGACGACAACACCTCCAGCGACCCGACACCACCAACCATGATGGACGACGACCTCCACACTGCCGCCTCCTCAAGGATGACACGCCGGCCATGCCCCCTTCCCCAACGCCGGGAACCCGCACTGGGCAGAGACCAGGGTCCACGCCCTTCACCGCACCCTCTCCTGCTATGCCCGTCACACACTTCTCACACGACATTCAACAACCCACTACCGTCTCCATCGACTTCTCACACTTTTCACCATCTGACATCTGTATAACTACCACAAATGATTCTCTCTTAGTCATCCACGCTCCTCCCCGCTCCACCGCCGCCGACACCTTCCAACTTTCCGTTCTCCACTCCTCACCAATCCCCGATTCCTAAGATCCTTCCCTCATTCAGTCTTTCATTGACACCATGGGGACACTGTACGTGTTGTACCCCGTGTCTCCGTCTATTCCCCCCACCCCCTCTGTCACCTCACGAACCGGTCGCCACATACTCCCACCGGTGTGGCACCGTGATTACATTTTTCCATCCAAAAGGGCTCGAACCCCGGCCCCGCCCAGTTCCCCCTCCGGACGAAGACGGCGCGACACCTGCACCCTCCCCCCACAACAGCCAGAGCCTCCTGCTCCGCACTGCAGGGGGAGGGGAGGGGGGGACTGTGGCAACACTGACGTGCCGTAACATCTCTGGCATGCAAAAACTCTTTGGGCAAAGGGGGCCATTATGTTCTGTCTATATGATACTTTCGATGTGTAGTGACGTATATCTGAAGTGTGACAATAAATGTGCTCATTGTTTTAACAAGTGGATCAACGGGTTGTTATTTATAGTGATAAGGACCCAAACTCCCACAGAAGAAAGTGGTAGTGAAACATGTAGTTCTCTCAGCCACATACCATAACATAAGGTGGCTCACAGTGTGTAAATATTTATCTGAGTCTACGACTTATTAATTTGTAGTAATTTCTTTTTCAGACATTGGTTATACATTACTAGCAACATGCCCCAGCTTCAAAAAGATAGCACAGCCAAATAACTCATCAGAGTTACAATTTGTGGTAAATATATAAACAAACCTTCCTTGTAAATAAGTCTGCCTATTAATGAAAACTGTACCAAAATTACCACAGCAATTCCAAAGATTAGCTGTAACATAAAGATAGAAAAATACAGCGGAGACTTCAGTTTAATAATATGTATAGATTTTAGATTTATTAGAATTGATTTCCTGCAACATTCTTCCATTCAGTGCAACTGTTTATTTGCAGTAGTGGTATTCCAAAGTCACCTGCAAAAAGAAGATGGTTCAAATATGTTCCATTAGCATGTATTCCTTTTTAAGTTACCCCAGTTTGAAGAACTAAAAACATCCTCTAATATGGCTGAGGATAGCTTAGGTGATGGAATTCCTTGTCCGACTTCTCTTCCAATTCCGATTTTCCTATTATTCCTTGTAAGCCCAAAGGAAACTGAAGCACTAACATGGACATCAATCAATGCTTCAGTTCTAAAGGGCAAGTACCTTTTTAATCAGCTTTAGAACAAGATTATCACACATCCAGATGAAACGAAAAGGAAAGTTAATTCACAATGAAATGTGTAACAAACGAAATAAGTTGTATTAAACTGACTGTAATTGTTGTCACAAGAATAAATTACATCAGGAAGATCCAATGTGGATCGTGGGATGAGTGATGGTGACTGTGATCTTTTATATACATATTAGTTGCTGTTGTTACATTTATGACCTACAGTGCAAAAGATATTACTGTTCATGTTTCACTATAGCTCCAGCACAGCACTACAGAAAGTTGGAGGGGGAAGTGACTCAGCTTGGCTGATAAATATAATGAGTGCCAAGAGGACAGTGTTGAGCAGGCTGAAATTTCATCATGCAGCCAACCATGGGAATGTATACTGCATACTTCAGCTTTTTATTAAGATCTACATGTTTAAACTGCAGTTTTCCTAAATCCATTTGCACTCTGAATCGGATTGACTTTAAAATTGGACAAATACTCAAGAATAGCATACATTTCTCCAGGAGACATTACAAGCCTAAATGAGGGCCAGTGACATACTTCACTGTTTTGCACAACATTACTGACCCTTTCCATGAGGTATGACTGGAATGATTGGGCGTGTCAGCTGCTGGTTCTACACAGCTAATGAGGGAGTGATAGACAGACAACATGTATGGAAGCAAGGGACGTGGGGAAACATTCACCCATCAATGCACAAGCGAAATACGCGGTGTGTTTAAAAAAAAAACTGGATTCTCGGGTCCCACACTAACAACCACCTCAGAAATCATGACATATTCGAAAGAAACAGCCAAATATTTGTGACAACGGAGACAAAGTTTCAGAGCTGCCCTGTTAGGATGGTGGTGGTGATTACCATTAGTGATACTACAGATGACAGACTAAGTAAAAAAAAAAAAGGCAATGATGTAAACAATTTCTTTTTGTTTATTTTATTTCTCCCTGTATTATCAAAATGTAGGCAAGGAATAAATGGCATAATATTGAATAGGTGTAATATTAACTACTTAGACAGGTTCCTTACATCAATAAAAGTTTGTAATTATAGTTAATCTGAATATGTTAAAAATAAATTTTCTCAAGGAGCCTCTTACAAAAGGGGGCATCGTCTTATACTCGGGTAGATACAGTAGCTTTCGAAACTTAGTTCTTTCCTTGAGTATGAATGTGGTATAAGTTTACGGACTTAGGAAGAAGTTTTAAGTGACTTTGATCCAAAGTTGAGAGAGCGCTAATTACTGTCCATTGGAGAGAACTCCACCATGTCTTGCTATTGCATCAGGCAAGGACCATATCAATTGAAGCAGGCTAGGAAAAATCTTACCTTCACTGTCTTGGATGTTATTGAATTTGGCAAATGTTAAAATGAAGGACTAAGTAAGGAACAAGCATTTTTTTGTATTCTCCAAAAAAATTTCTGCTCCGAGATACAGCCCTCCAAAGATGACATTGCATACCATTTTGAAGATGCGAATGTTGGAAAAAATTTTAAAATGCTGTATCTCTGGAACAGTTCTAGGTAATTTGTTGTTTTTTTTATTTGAAAGATAATTGCCTTATGATTACAAAAAAATCCTCCATTTTTTCAAAAATGCCAATCCATAAAGCTTTGATTTTTTCTGATGATTAGTTCCATATAGTTCTACATTTCCTGAAAAGGAGAGCTTCCACTTTTAGGTTGAACAGGTTTTATAAACAATTGAAATTTTTGCCTTACATAAAACCTGTTTTATTATCATATAAAAGGCTCATAAAAATCAAAACCTAGCCTTATTTAACATAATTTTAGTTTTGAAAGATGAGTAAGAGACCCATATTTTTCAAGCACTTTAAATGTTCCCAAAATGTATGTGAAAGGTCCAAACACTTAAAGGTTTCAATTTATACAATTTCCGTGCACTCTGTTTTGTACTGAAATTAGCCAGTCAATGAACTAAAAATGTGTTTCACTGCTTCAATATCTTCCTTTGATATAGAGTGATGCCTTCCTGTTGGAGCACTTACAATCTTCAAACCCTCGTGAACAGGAAGTGAGCACTGACGGTGGTGCTGCTGTCCTTCAGCTGGAAACCTGTACCCAGCAGCTGGTCCATGTGGTAGCATAAAGTTCACTACAATTTCATTTATCTCATAACTGGTGTCTATAATCTCTGCAACCCACCAGTCACACTCATACACACACGCCACAAACATCCCCCTTCTCAGGTTGTGAATCTGAATATTATCCTGCTGTTTCTGAGGTGTTGGCCGAATGAACGGAATTTATTCTTTGAATGAACGGAATTTATTCTTTCTTTCTGTTTAAAGTGCGTGCAATATGAGTTCGCTCATCACTATTGAGTCCAAAAATGTGCCTTCTGAATCCCTTTCACAGGAGTAATTTGTTTGGACCATTCTTCTTTCTTCTGCTCACGGAATTCATCGATTTCCTCTTTGGACAAAAGAATGAGGGCTGTGGATGTGTAAGATTTCATGACTCTCGTAAAATCCTCAGCATTCTGAATTGCAGCTGTATTTGGTCTGGAAAGATTATGTTTCGTAGTATGGTGCTTCAGCAGGCCTCCTACACCATCACAAGGCCCCTTCCCGTGACCAGTAGCATTGTATACCTGGTCAGTTGGTACAAGCGACATACTCAATTCAACAGCTGGTAACGATTTTTAAAATGACTATGAGCACCACCAGAAGTAATGATGATCTTCTCTGCCCCCGTTTGCTGTTGAAGAATTTTGTGCATTGCTAGCAAAGCATGTGCTGAGTCATGTCCTGTCATCATATATGACTGCAACGCTTGTGGTCTTGTTTTGAAAATATGTCACTCCTGTAAAAATTGAACCCTGGTCATTACTCCCATGATACCCTTGTACTTCTTGTGGGACAATTACAGACTACTTCTCAGCAAAATCACAGTGAAGCATTAAACTTAGTTCTTCAGCTTGTACACACACTTTCACTTCTGCAATGTGTTGTTGTTGCAATTTCTCCAGATGCTGGTGTGTTACTGGTTTCACAGACCATTTACTACGTTCATCAATGAAACTGTAAAAGGCAATAGTTTTCTTAATTAGTTTATTTTCCTCCTATGTTCCATATGTAATTTCTGCATGGTTATCTGCTACGTCCTCTGGGCCAAGTGTCTGTAAAGACAGTCCTCCCTTTCCAGAGCAGTCACCACATTCTTGAAACAAACAAGTATCAGACTTTGCCAGAGACTAATGACTTCACACGCCCAACCTAGGTGTCATATGTCACATGCTCCAGTAAGTTCTTCAAACTTACCACATAAAGTTCAAAATTCGTGCAGCACACAGACAACTTGAGGTGGGTGTGGAACTACCCACTTGGGTTGTAGTGCAGAAAATTTTGATCTTCCAATATGTGAAGTTGTATGGTTGCTCTTATAAATTACTAAAGTCTCTTTAATACTGCAAGTCATGTAACTCTTCACTTTTACAACTTTTTAACCTTGAACCTTTACAGTTATAGTGTCTTTTGTTGGCACTCTGGCGAGAGCAGTCCCGTCCCATTTATCTTCCAGATAAAATGGCTGCACTATTTGAAATGGAGCTGCTTTTACAGGATGATCATAACAGGGATCTGGTCTTCCAAAGACTCCTTTTACAGACCCACATTTCTTGATTTATCTACCATGTACTTTGATACTTATGAAATCTAGTTCAACATTGTTTTCTTTGAAAATGTCTATGGAATAACAGTTAAAAATTGCATCTTTTCACTGTAGGATGCACGATATTCAACAGTTGAATTGATGTTTGTGAAAAATTCCTGGCAAGAGGTGCAAGAGTGCTTTGGTTCATTTTCCTCTGAAGATGGAATTTCTACTTTGAAGAGTGTGGTCAGTTTTGCTGTGGTGTATTCATCCATACTGCGCTTTCTTGATGCATAGAGCTTAGTACTCGACTCCACGTACCACGGTTTCTTTACAGGACTAACACCTACCTCTGCAGCTGACTGATTCTTCCTCTACTGATGCAAAATCTGCACCATGGGAGGCTTCACCTTGTTTATATACTATCATTGTTATTCTGTCAAAACATTTAGAACACAAGAAGACTTCACTGGAAACATTTTCGCCTTGAGTGAGCTCCCTGCCACCGTTGGATAAGCAGCAGCCAGCAGCAAGTCATACTCTTAGCTCACTTATTTGTTTCATAGTTTAATTCTTACTTTCTTTGCATGTTTTTGGGTACTTGCATAGTTAATTCATAAATTTCAGGCGTATTAAAGTATTTGAGAGTTGTAGCATCACATTTTAGTACCCATATAGTGTAAATTCGTGTAATCACCAGTCATCTGTTTGTTGAGTGGCTTGTAAGATAAAAAGAGAGGAAAAAAAAAATGTTAGGGATGGATACGAGCTGTGCCTGTTGTGTATGGATTCAGGGGGAATTGGCCACTGTCTGTAAACAGCTGGAAGCTGTGTTGGCCGTCGTTGACAGGCTCCAGACTGTTGCCCTGGGCCAAAGTGACACTAGGACACCCGAGGCGAGCACTTTGGCGCCTTTGAAACCTGTAGCATCGCCTGGAATCTCTGATGCCACTGCGCCCTAGGATTCTGACGTCCATGCCAGTCGACACCCTGCCTGACGGTGACTGGCGAACCATGGCGGGGTCGCGAATACCCGGGTGGAAGGCGAATGTTGGTGCTGGCCACAAGGCTGTACCCTTACGTCTCCATAACAGGTTTGAGGTACTGCCCACTGCTGAAAGTACTTCTGAGCCAGCAAGAGTGGCCTCGCCTCTTGCGGCAGTGGCCGGTCTTCCTGAGAGGTCGGACAAGCACAGAGGGTGGGATTGCTTGTCATTGGGAGCTCTAATGTTAGGCGGGTGATGGAGCCCCTTAGGGTTATGGCAGCTAAGGACGGGAAGAAAGCCAATGTGCACTCCATGTGCATACCGGGGGGAGTCAAGCAAAACCACTAAAAATGAATGCAAAATATATCTGTTTAAAACAGCAGATAAAAATTCGTTTGATGCCTTCCTGAGAGAGAGAGAGAGAGAGAGAGAGAGAGAGAGAGAGAGAGAGAGAGCTAATTACATAAGTGTAGACCAGATATAGCTCAAATTCAAAGATACAGTATCGACAGCAATAGATAGATTCATACTGCATAAGTTAATAAGTGACGATACTGATCCACCATGGTGCACAAAACACGTCAGAACACTGTTGCAGAAGCAATGAAAAAAGCGTGCCAAATTCAGAAGAACGCAAAATCCCCAAGACTGGCTAAGTTTCACAGAAGCTCGAAATTTAGTGCGGACGTCAATGCGAGATGCTTTTAACAGTTTCCACAATGAAACATTGTCTCAAAATATGGTAGAAAATCCAGAGAGATTCTGGTCATATGTAAAGTACACCAGTGGCAAAAAATAGTCAATACAGTCACTGCGCGATAGCGATGGAAATGTTACCAATGATGGTGCCACTAAAGCGGAGTTACTAAATACCATTTTCCATAATTCCTTGACGAAAGAAGGTGAAGCAAATATTTGAAACCAGAACAGCTGTTAGCACAAGTGTCATAAAAGTAGATACCTTAGGTGTTGCGAAACAACTCAAATCACTTAAGAAAGGCAAGTCTTCTGGTCCAGATGGTATACCAATCAGGTTCCTTTCAGAGTATGCACATGCAATAGTGCCTTTCTTAGCAATCATATACAACCGCTCACTTGACGAAAGATCTGTTCCTAAAGACTGGAAAGTAGCACAGGTCACACCAATATTCAAGAAAGGAAATAGGAGTAACCCATTGAATTACAGACCCATATCTCTGACCTCAATTTACAGTAGGATTTTGGAGCATATACTGTACTCTAACATTATGAATCACCTTGAAGAAAATGACCTGTTGATACATAACCAACACGGATTCAGAAAATATCGTTCTTGTGCAACACAGTTAGCTCTTTATTCCCATGAAGTAATGAGTGCTGTCGACAAGGGTTCTTGGATCGATTCCATATTCCTACATTTCCAGAAGGCTTTTGATACCGTTCCTCACAAGCAACTATTAATCAAATGGCGTGTTTATGGAGTATCGTCTCAGTTGAGTGGCTGGATTCGTGATTTCCTCTCAGAGAGGTCACAGTTCGTAGTGATAGACAGTAAACCATCGATTAGAACAGAAGTGATATCTGGCGTTCCGCAAGGTAGTGTCATAGGCCCTCTGCTGTTCCTGATTTATATAAATGATCTAGGTGATAATCTGAGCAGCCCCCTTAGAGTGTTCGCAGATGACGCTGTAATTTACCGTCTAGTACAATCAGACATTCAATTCCAATTACAAAATGATCTAGAGAGAATTTCTGTATGGTGCGAGAAGTGGCAATTGGCACTAAACAAAGAAAAGTGAGAGCTCATCCACATGGGTACTACAGGAAATCCGATAAATTTTGGGTATATGATAAATCGCACAAATCTAAGGGCTGTCAATTCGACTAAATACCTAGGAATTACAATTATGAGCAACTTGAAATGGCTCTGAGCACTATGGGACTTAACATCTATGGTCATCAGTCCCCTAGAACTTAGAACTACTTAAACCTAACTAACCTAAGGACATCACGAGGCAGAGTAAATCCCTGACCCCACCGGGAGTTACGAGCAACTTAAATTGGAAAGACCACATAAATAATATTGTGGGGAAGGCGAAACAAAGACTGCGCTTTATTGGCAGAACACTTAGAAGATGCGGCAAACCCACTAATGAGACAGCCTACATTACACTTGTTCGTCCTCTGCTGGAATATTGCTGCATGGTGTGGGATCCTTACCAGGTAGGATTGATGGAGGACATCAAAAAAGTGCAAAGAAGGGTAGCCCATTTAGTGTTATCGCGCAATAGGGGTGAAAGTGTCACTGATATGATACGCGAGTTGGGGTGGTAGTCACTGAAACAAAGGCGGTTTTCTTTGCGGCGAGATCTATTTACAAAATTTCAATAAGCAGCTTTCTCTTCCAAATGCGAAAATATTTTGTCTACACCCACCTACGTATGGAGAAATTATCATCATAATAAAATAAGAGAAATCAAAGCTCAAACGGTATGATTTAGGTGTTCCTCCTTCCCACACGCCATTCGAGAGTGAAATAGTGGAGAAGTAGTATGACAATGGTTTGATGAATCCTCTGCCAGGCACTTAAGTGTGGATTGCGGAGTAACCATATAGGTATAGAAACAGAGTCTTCAAATGAGAACACTTGTTACCAACCTGAACAAACTGTTTTTTGGTTTGTCCTATATATCACTCTTTTACAGATATGCAAATAGTTAGCACACTTCACTCTCCTGTAACCCCAGTCAGAAGAAATTTCAAACAGTCCTTTTCACAAAACATACTGCAAATGAGTCAACTGACAAATTCCTCACGAAAACTCAGAACTCGCTGGATGGTCTCAGATTTCTTAGAAGGGTCTTCAGTAAACAAATTAGCACCGAACAACTACAATACAGAAACCTGCAATGAACAACCACAACAAAGAAACTACAACAAAGTGTAAGAAATATCTGCAACAATGAAAGTGAAAAGAAATAACTGCAACAAAGACAACAGAAATAAACAATGTAACAAAGAAATCAATAAGAAACAACTTCAGCGAAGACATATATTACCCTTGAAAGCTTTTTTTTAAAAAAATTAATATAAAACCTGTCCAACTTAAAAGGGGAAGCTCTCCTTTACAGAGAATATAGTACTATATTGTACTAATAAACAGAAAAAAATCTGAACTTTTATGGATTGACATTTTTGAGGGGAGGGGATTGTAAATTATAAGAAAATTCAAACGACGACAGTTAAATAACTGACAGAAGATATGTCCAAACGGAGGAAACCATTGTAATCATAAAGCAATTATCTTTCAAATAAAAAAAAAAAATTAACAAAATTTCTAAAACTGTTACGGAGATACAGCAATTTAAAAAAATTTCCGGAATTCGCATCTTCAAAATGGTGTTCGCAGTGTCATCTTTGAAGGCGTGTATCTCGGGGCAGGGTATTTTTTGGGAAAAATATGTTACTTACTCCTGAATTTTAACATATGCTAAATTCAATATCTATAATATTTTTTAAATTCTGTAACTTGCAGTAAACCCTAAACCCAAATTTCTTCTCTGCTCTGTTCCACTGTAGTAAAATGAATACCCCGACTGTAAGCATATTTGATCTTTGTTTTTCACAACAATATGATTTGAACTTAAAATCTTTTTTGCATCTGAAGTTCTACAAGTTATTGTCTCAAAATAAAATAGCATTGTCACCTCCCCTCTCTTCTTTTGGCCACCACTAAACTAAAAATTAACGTTTAAAATTTTTGCCAGCTCAACAGTCATTTTCCGTTATCACTTCAGCCACTTAGGATGTGAATGTGGATTTACCTTGTTTGCTTGCTTCCAGACACAAACAGAAGTGTAATTGGCATTGTCAGGCTTTTCTTACTGCCAGAAAGTATACCGATCAAATCATTTCAACAATTCCATAAAGCCACAATTAAATGGTCTGATTGATCACTGCCTATACAGCACACAAAATGTGTGAAGTGTATCTGTTTTGATGTGAAAAGCAAAGTGTTTTAATTAAATTTATTTTATAGATGACCATCCTCCTAAAATCTCTCAATAATGATAAATGAATACTGTCAACCAAAACCTTTCAATACTTAGATTTAATTACATGTCACTATCAGTTAATGAAGGAGTCTATTTTTGTGTTACAAATTTTCATTTATCAGGAAACTCTCCTCGAGATTAAGGAACAGACAGTGCAAACACATTATGTGATGCTTCAGTCATATGCATTTAGTTCTCTAATCACAATCATTATATTTACAATAACTTAAAAGACAAAATTTTATGTATGAAATTTACAATTAACATTCACTTTGGTATGCAAAAGTGCATAGCCGTTAATCTTAGTACATTCAGTCAAATTGAGGGATGTTCCATATTAGAACTGTCCATCTGCAGGCAGAGAATTCAGCAGATAAATTTAGAAATTTTACCAAAAACTTAATACAGCACTATATTAGAAACTTAATGACAAATACAACAGGATGACCCTTCAGTGCTGAACATGAGAGAAACATAGTGCATTTCTAACATTTAATACAACAAAATTCACAAACATATCATACATTCATTATAATTTACACTTCATTGTAAAATCACACATTCATAGAAAACTCTACATTTTTAACAGTATATACACAAGATACCCGAACAGTTTGAATGTATATAACATTTTACATCCCAGCTCCTTAACCCACTTCCCAATCAATTGTTTGTTGGAAGAGAAAGGGTTTAAAACATGTCCAATCATAGCATGCCGAGACCTTTTTAAAACATGAGTGTATGAAAATGTACCACTAAGATCATTCTTTTTGGAGGACTTTAGATCCTTAAATGAAGAGATGAGACACTGAAATTAACACTGGAAATCCACTCAAATATTCCATGGAAGGTACAAATGATACAATATTTTAAACTGTGAAGTGCAGGAGCTGAAAGTGAAATCCTTATGAACAGGAATGTGAAGAATGCCAATTTCTTATTGCATTTGTCTGATTTCATTTCCTACACTCATATACATCACGTCCCCAGGTGATATCACGACACACCTCCATTTTCTTGCTATCGTGGGTACTGGAAAGTACCAAAGCCAAGGCCTACCCCACGATGTGTGTGGGTTGCTACTCTCGCTACCTCATACTGCATCTCCATGGAGTTGAACATTTCTTCTTGCTTCTTGAGAATTTCATTTCCTTCTGTGCCTGAAGAGCCAGAGCTTCCTGTAATTGAGAAACATTTCAACTGTCATATTGCCCCAATACCAGAATGTCTACCAACTAGTTTTCCCCTCCTTTATCTTAACAATGGACTGTATATATGACACACAAATACCTCTAAGAAATAATTTATATAGAACAGTTTCAACAAATTAATAAAATTAATGAGAGTTATATTTCATAATTCATCCATAAACTGAAAGTTGTGAATTCAAGTAACAGTCTTTCATTAAAATACTTGTCACTCTTCTATCTTGGTTAGCTTGATATGTAGTGTATATACCTTGTGCCGTATCTTTGATCCCCATCAACCTCTTAAACTTGGCTGTCATTTTGCCATCTTGGTCTTGGGCAAATGTAGTTCCTTCCCATTTATTGGTAGATGTTTGTGGTGTTGACGAATCTGATTTTGTAGTAGAAGTTGTTGCCTGTAAAAAAGGACAACACAAATTTAACAGGAACAGCAAATATTTCAGTAAATTATTTCAAAACTATCTTTAAACATAACTGGAACAGATACAGCGTTTCAAAATCCCTCTGATAATGTCATCTTAGACCACATATTATTAAAATTGTCTAATGCAGCTCGCATTAAATAAATGAATGAATGTCACACAAAGTATAGTTATTGATAAACTGAGAAGAAAGGTGCTATAGTAGAGATGGCATAATAAGATCCCCGACAGTACTGTTGCCAGTTTTCAACTGCAAAGTGCTAATGGCTACAGCTGAAAACAGTAGCCATCTACTACTGTGCTGTGACAGCACTGAGGCATTACCATAGAAATGTTTACAAAAGTGCATACATTACTGGTTAAGGAAGCTGCGTAAATTTGCTACACCTAGTCCACTGCAACTTTCAGGGATCACCTTATGCTGACTCAACTACAGCTGTTATCTTGCATATCAAAATTCATTCACAGGAGCCACTGAGTCACAGACAGACCCAAATTGTGTCCGACTCACTGCCTACTATACGCAGTGAGTAGCAATCTATCCATTTCATATTATTGTTATTCCATCCTGGACTTTCCATTGCTTTAAGTTCACCTAGAGCGATTTAGAAAACTTCACAATACCCCTACACAAACTTAAATCACCACTAAAGCAATTAAAGTCTAACATTCTTTTGACAATATCAGTTACCCACAATCTTGTGGTAGGTTAAAAAGACTATGTTGTATCACTGGCAAAAATCTGTTCACTCAAATGAACTTCTTCTGACTCAAGGGCCTCCTTTAATGCCCTTTATGGTTTAATTTCTCTAACATACGTATATTATACAATATGGCCTTCCATAATAACAAATGATTATAAAGCAAAATGTGCTTTCAAATGATGAACAAGTGCACAGAACTGAGCAACCAACATGAACTATCACTTTGGAAGCCATGGGTTTTGAGAAAACTTTTTACTCAGTTTCAACAAAATCTGTACAGGGAGCTCTTGAGAAACAAGGCATGATTCAACCTAAAAAGAACGACGAACCTAAACAAAATCAACATTTTCAAGGGGGTTCAGGGATATTTTCCAAGTATTCTGGTATAAGATAGATACGGTTTCTTGTGGTCTATTATCCAGTAACTATATTTTGTTTCATTTCTTACCACAGTTTATCTTTGAATCTGTACTGCACTAAAATTATCTGCAGACAGTGCAAATGTTGACACGAAGCATCCCCACTTTACTCTTCATCATCGAGCATGCCTTCAGTACTGCTCAGACTTGCTCCAGGTTTGTTTTTTCAGACTACATTAATTGCACATTAACAGTGATGACACAGCAGTATGGATTGGTTTAATGGCAAAGAGTAGTTGATATGCAACTTGTGTGGGAGTTCACTGAATGTAATGGAAGAGCAACACTATTACACTATGCTCAGTCATTTCTAAAGTACCAGCAACTGAATCTTAGTCCGTTAGAATCAGAGGATTGTGGCATTACTCCATGTTTTGTATTGTACCTTTTGTAACTAAGTATTACAGGATTTTCACTGTTCTTAAGATATTTTCGCAAGGAAACCACAACTGGCGAAACAAACTGTATAAATCATAATTACATTATTACTCTGTAATGAGTCACTGGATATAAAGGATCTCTTACTCAAATTGTTGTTGTTGTTGTTGTCTTCAGTCCTGAGACTGGTTTGATGCAGCTCTCCATGTTACTCAATCCTGTGCAAGCTTCACCTCCCAGTACCTAATGCAGCCTACATCCTTCTGAATCTGCTTAGTGTATTCATCTCTTGGTCTCCCTCTACGATTTTTACCCTCCATGCTGCCTAAATTGGTGATCCCTTGATGCCTCAGAATATGCCCTACCAACCGATCCCGTCTTCTGGTCAAGTTGTGCCACAAACTTCTCTTCTCCCCAATCCTATTCAGTACTTCCTCATTAGTTATGTGATCTACCCATCTAATCTTCAGCATTCTTCTGTAGCACCACATTTCGAAAGCTTCTACTCTCTTCTTGCCTAAACTATTTATCGTCCATGTTTCACTTCCATACATGGCTACACTCCATACAAATACTTTCAGAAACGACTCCCTGACACCTAAATCAATACTCGATGTTAACAAATTTCTCTTCTTCAGAAACGCTTTCCTTGCCATTGCCAGTCTACATTTTATATCCTCTATACTTCGACCATCATCAGTTATTTTGCTCCCCAAATAGCAAAACTCTTACTACTTTGAGTGTCTCATTTCCTAATCTAATTCCCTCAAAATCACCTGACTTAATTCGACTACATTCCATTTTCCTCGTTTTGCTTTTGTTGATGTTCATCTTATAACCTCCTTTCAAGACACTGTCCAAGCACCCAGCTGTCAAGCAACTTAACCATATAACATAAACACTATTTGAAGGCCAACACCAAGCCAAGCATCATTTTATGCCAATTATGTCAGTTTTTTTTCTACAAGGACATAGTTTCACAAAGTGTAAATCATGGTAAAATTATAAATGTGCTAGCACAAAATCGGGTGTGAGTTAACATTGTGAACATAGAAAATTTGACGGGAGCAATAAAGAATGTTGCTGCTGGAATGTAAAATAGAAGTTCTACTGTACTTGGAACAAGTCTCACACCTAGTGTGTTATGGTGCGTGAAAGTGAGATTAGAGAAATCTCTGTGCTAGTAGGTGCTTTCAGTTTTAAGCCTGACAGCAAGCAGTTCTCCAAGCACAAAGTTTTAATTACCTTGTTGCCCCATAAGAGACGCCTCTTCTGCATTTGTTCAGCATATCGTGCAGGATTCATTGCAGCTGGATTGTAATATTTTGGAAATTCTATTCCAGTAGTAGACTTAATCTGTCGAGCCTGCTCTTCTGCTGATCGCTGAAGAAGTTGCTGTGGTGTTACAGGTTGTGCCGTAGGATCATTTGGTGCTTTTATTTCAATTCCAAGACGTTCCAAAACTGCACAAAGTAATCATCACATAGTCAAGCTATTCCTATATTGAAATACCCTCACTATTAAGTTTAGCTCATATATGTAAAGCAAACTGTATCTATTTAACTCATTGTACACAATCTATTACAAGTTGCAGTGATAATTCTTTAATTTCATTAGAAAATACACAAAAATAAAATTAAAATACAAGTTTTAACTGCTGAAATATGTCTTTACTTTGTCACTTGAACTAACTTGTGGTTCAAATGATTTTCAATAATATAACACAGTAAATAACATTCTGTAAAATATTGGTATTTAATATTAGAATTTTTAAAACATGTGAAACCATGAAGCTATGTATGCGCAATGCTTAATTCATGTCAGCCGTGGAAAAGAACTTTTTTAGACATTGCAGCACCAAACCAGAATTTGCATCCAGGACATAGAGCTCACATGAGCAAATCTGGTCAGCACTGGGCATTTCCACTGGTGTGGGGGTGCGGCACAGGAAACAGAAATGTTTTTCCAATTGTTGCATTTCTACACTATCAAAATGAAGATGCAGACTAGCATTCACTGAACCTAATTTTTGTGGATAGGATACAAAACAATCACACAAGGGACAGCAAAATCATGCAAATAGAAAAATATAACAGTTTATCACTCCAACTGAGACAAGTTACTTGTACCTTATATGCAACTATTCTGACAGTATTAGTGATAAAAAAGGGAAGAATAAAACTTTAGACTACTTTCCACAACTGCTACTTGATTGGAGATTAAAGATCTAAACAGCAAGGACTAAACAGCAGAGTCACCAGTCTCTTGATCCAGGAATAGTTCGTCTGGAATTAATGACATCCAGAAAGTATGTGTCCTGGTGATGAAAGTACGTAGGATGGGAAGACCAAGGCATTGAAGGCAATACTGATGCCAGGGCTGAGAAAGGATTTACAAAGAAGTGTATGGATCAGGCCAGTATGTAGGTCAGGTGAGGGGTCTCCCAGGGCTCATCCTGTGGTGAGAAAAGCCCCACCCTGTATCCAAATCCTGTCAGCCTGATGAAGGACGAAGACAGTTACAGAGCAAAGAATATTTTCTAGTTGACAGAGTCAAGACAGTAAAAGAGAAGAGGCTAAATACAGCCCATAATAAAACAAGAGAAGAGAAACAGGTAAGGTAGCTGGTGAATGCCCGCAGGGCTCTGCACACGACAGGAGTTGTACTACCCACAGCAGTCGCACCCCTGCTCCAGTGCAGCAAAGCATTCTGCTTTGATACAAAATAGGCAGAAAAGGCAACACACCATACCTAAAAGCAATTAAAACAGAGTAAGGAGGTGTTCTCAGCTGTCCCCCTGATCCAGCATGCAACAGATGCCCAAAACCCAACCACCCTGCCCCTGCCCTGAAGGAAGCTTCAAATCTTCTGACAAAGATGGTGCATGAAGTGCCAAAACTGGTAGCTACACAATAAGTGACAACATAAGGACATTTGTAGGTGTTTCATTTTCTTACAAACTCAAAGTTGGGGTGGACTGCCATTTTAAATGCTAATGACTGAGGCAACACTGAAATTTTCACGGCAAAAGGAAAGCTTGTTGCGATACAGTCAGCAAGCCATCTTCGAACAACATGACTGTGCCTTGGAAATAGTGGACCATATCACCTGCCTGATTCAACATGCTGCCGCACATTCCATTCCCTAGTCTAGCAACCACCTGACAATGGTGTGGTGGAATGATGAACGTAATTTATCAATCAGAGCCAGGCACACAGCTTTGCAGAAATTAAAACACTGTTCATCTACTGAAAATCTTCATGCCTTCAGGTCTGCAAGAGCACAAGGGAAGTGAGTGTTAAAAGGACAGAAGGAATTCCTGACTGTCACTAATCAGTCCAATTCCACTGCGTAAGACAGATTCAACAAGGCAGCTTTCAGCCAAGGGCAGTACACCTCCCCTTACAACTTTGTTGAGAAAAGAGGGCTTCATGAAAACGCTTACACAAGGCACAGGTTTTAGCTGAACACTTTTATACTGTCACTGCATCAGCCAGACAAACTCCTGCAGTCTAGGTCTTCTGTAGAACTGTAGAGATGAGGGGCCTCCGCTTTACTTCATGCAACGAGGTGGTCTACGATCTTCCATTCTCCTTGTGGGAATTGAGTCAGCTCTGACCATGACCAGTTACACTTCTCCAGGGCTGGATCAAACCCATTATGCCATGTTCCATCTTCTGGGCCCTTGAGCTGAAGTCAAGCTCCCATTTCGTTTCAATCAGATCTAGTTTGATGGACAGTACCTGTAACAGTTAATGGAGAATGGCCATTACCAGTTAAGTGGTTAAGACTCTCCGATGCAAGGTCAACTGCAGCCTTGTCTGGTTCTTCATTCCATTCCATGGTCACCTACTCCCTGTGCAATTTCTGGCACTACTGTTCTGCCGTTGACAACTTAATTCTATTAAAGACAGCAATACAGGATACCTTATGCCGGAACCATTTGGTGTGTTACTTGACCTTGCAAAACCATAGCACACGACACCATTTGGAGGTACAACATCCTCCACCAACTTCATGAATGGGAACTACATGGATATCTGCTGCTTTTTATCGAATCCTTTAAGGATTGGTGCTTTCGATTTTGCATTGGTGATGGCTTGTCTGATTGCAATACTCAAGAGAATGGGGTTCCACAAGGTAATGTACTCAGTGTCACAGTGTTTGCAATCACTATCAATGGCATCTCCTCTGCTGTCAGGATCTCTGTTAAATGTTCTGTTTATGGATGACTTCATTATATCCTGTTGACCATCCTGCAAGTCAGCAGACAAATCCACACTGGAAACTAGTCACTGGAATGCAAAGTCGTGGCCATTTCCCATTTAACTGTCTGCAATAGCTGGGAAACAAAGGTTAATGGCTAAAGATCACACTGCAACTGTAGAAAAGTGTGTGATCTGCCTGGAGTTCAAAAGGCAGATGTTCTCTCAATGTATAAGGCACTTGATAATCGAACCCCTGAAGCAAGTGATAGCTGAACAGCATCTGCATCCAACAAGTCATAAGGTGAATTGTTTAAAGAACACACTGTTTAATTTTATCCATTTTTGCAGCTGCAAACCTGACTGTATTCAGTACACTGGAAGTATGAATTAAAAAATACTTCGTCACAAAGTTTCTTGTTTTATTAAATACATTATGCATTTCGGACCCTGTGGGTCCATCCTCAGTGTAAGTTGTTTTAATACGGTTTATTGTTGATCTTTAATGAGGTGAAATGCATGTTTCTGTCATGAAAAGGTCTGATGTTAGCTTATGAATTTCGTACGTCAAATGCGGAAAATATGTACAAAACAATGGAAAAAATGAATAGTGTAAACTTACCACAAAATCCAAGAAAAATGTTTTTAATATCATCATATATTGGTTTCTCCATCCGGTTCATGTATATCACTTCACTCAAGAGGTACATCTGCATACACATTTCACAGATGATGATGTTGAAGGTGTGATCAAATCTAACTTTGTTAGTAGTGCCACAGATCTAACTATTAATCAATTGACATATGCAAGGAATAACCTTACAATAGGTCTTTAAAATTACTGATTTAACAGTGACTTGTGAAATCTGTTCATTCATTTAACACAGATTCTGTTTTTTATGTTTCGTTTCCAACATATGCTATGCAACAACTGATTTTTGAGGTGGCTGAGTCTGAAAACATTTGTGTGCTCTTGAAAACTGGTTTTGAAGTTTTTGCCTGTTCTCCCTATGTTGTAGAGATACTGTGGATGAAGTCAGTAACTGCTGTTATTACACATATTTACAATTAGTTAATACACTACACGCATTACTAAAAGCTGCTGAAGAGTATTTTGAAAGTATTGTATGCGAAATGTAATCTGAAATCACACACAGGCACCAAAAGAAATTAGAGGCCACAGATCTAAAACTGCATCAGGAACAGGACAACTATCCACCCAACAAAATACAGTTTTATGAAACAGTCATAAACCAAACTGACATCACATTCGGTGAAAAATGACAGCATCTATTCAGGGAAGGGATAAAACATCACTTTCAGATTAAGTAACAGTAACCTAAAAAACCCATCTTACACACTAAAAACACAGCTGACTTAGTAGACCTAAATTACACTGAACAGACCGTCCAGCACACAACATTAATAAAATTACTCAAAAATGGTTAATAAAAGCAATTTCCTCTTCACAGAAAAACAACTAAAAATTTGCATTTTAATGAATCCCACGGCCAAGGCAGAGCTCGACCTAAGACCCATAGACCTCATGTTCCGTTGAAGCCTACTGTTAATTCTAAAAATAAATCTACCTCCAGTCTCTTAATTACGGAATGAAATTCTGAAGCAGTACCAGACTTTTGATAAGTCATACTCAGTTAAGAACACACATGAATTAGCTAAAATGAAATATACAGTGGAAACTCTGCTTTTACACTTTTCAAAGGACTTCAAAAAAAGGTGTAAAATGAGGGAAAATGTAAAATGTGAGAAACTGCATTTTAAGCTATACAAGTTCCATATAGGATAACCCTGCACTTTTGCATTTTACGTATGATATATGTACATAACAGACATATACTTGTGAGGGACTTGTTTATTATCTAACGAAAACCACTGACATAACTGGAACTGGTAACCATCTGAGAAGTAGAAACGTTTGACTCAATTTCATACATCATAATTGATGTTTTTGGAAAGCTTGCCACCGTCATTCATTATTTAAATAATGAAAAACTGCAACAGTTACATACCTTTTCATGCATAGCACAACACGTTTTGAGAATTTTTCCATTGTCAAGTGCAAATATTTAAAAAAGTACTTAAAACCACACACAAGAAAACTATCACTCACATTGCTCATTTGTGTAACACTACAAAAAATACACACACAACTACTACACTTGAAAACAAGAACAAATTCTCAAAACAAGTTTTCCTCAGCATGAAAAAAATATGTAATTGGCACTGTGTTTAAACCAAAAACATCTGAGCAACACAAAGTCAGTGAAGATGTCAACTAGTGCTACAAGTGGCAAAACGTGCTAAATATAGTTCAACAGAGATGTCACGATGATCACAACAATCACAAAACTCTGCATGTGCAGTAGAGACAGTTTGGCAATGATTGTTATCGGTCATGACATGTTCATTCAAACAAACCTAGTTACTTCCACTAACCACCACGCTGAGCTGAGCTTGGCATTGCAGGAGACACGGCATGAACTGTTTCAACTTTTACGCGTTTACCGGTTTAAATCCACTGAGTAGAGCACCCTGGTGTCACGAAACTTAACCGTGTAACATTTGTAAACACTGCTTGACGTTCAATGCTGTCACAGCATAATTTTACATCAGTTTTTTCTCCGCAAATATTTTTTTGTGAAACATCAATCATGGGAATTTTATAAATATGCTGACACAAAATCAGGTGCGAATTAATATAGTGGACACAGGAAATCTGACGGGGTGAAAAAAAAAAAAAAATAAATAAATAAAAAAAAATAAAATGGTGGGACAACTTTAATTTCAGGAATGTAAAAGCGGGGTTGTACTGTATAGAAATTCATGCAGGTGCTAGGTTTGCCTCTTTTGATGTAACTAACCTATTTACAAATGGTACCAACTGAAGAAACGGTAGATATAATCTTTGAAAAACTGGTTGAAAAAGAATATATATATATATATATATATATATATATATATATATATATATATATATATTAAAAAAAAACCGGTAGAAGAAAAGTCAATTGCAGAAATATCAAAGTCAAGGACATCTTGCAGCTAATATTGCCACATAATTAGTTTCCATTTAATAGGAAAGTTTACCGACAGAAAAAGGGTATTGCCATGGGCAGTAGCGTATCATGTTTCCTGGCAGATATATAGGATGTATCAAAAAGAATCATCCAATTTTTAAAAAATCATAGCTATTATGTTATTTGAGATATACGTGTGTGTACAACATACTCTTGGAAAGAGCAAACTCTCGAGTTTTACATGGTTCCCACTAGGTAGCAACAGTGTGCACTGACTGTAGTTCTAGTAAAAATAGTGTCGGGTTGACAAAGCGTTTTGTGTTCTATGTTTTCTGCAGTGTGGTTTAGTAACAACTGTTCAGCGTGACTTTCGTACTAGGTACGGTGTGGATTCTCCTACAGCACAGAGCATTAGACGATGGCATGAACAATTCCGAGAAGCAGGTTGTTTGTGTAAAGGCAAACTGCTGGGCCATCCCCAAGTGTCTGACACAGAAGTCAAATGCATCCGCCATAGTTTCACTAGGAGTCCACAGAAATTCGTTCATCGTGTCGCTCGACAATCAACATGCCCCCAATGTCTGTGTGGCTTGTGAAGCAAGCTCTTTGTGAAGGTGACAGACAACAACGCATGGAGTTCTGTAATTTCGTTCTTGGTAGGATGGAGGATGACAGTTTTCTCCACACTCAGTGTTTAGTGATGAGGCAACATTCCATTTAAATGAGTCATCATCATGTGAGAATATGGGGTATGGAACAACCACATGAAGTTGTACAACATGAGACAGACCCTCCAAAATTTGGTGCGTTTTGTGCAGTTTCACAGAAAAAGGTGTAGGCCCATTTTTCTTTGCCGGCAACACTGTTACAGGTAGCACATATCTTGATATGCTTGGGAACTTTCTTTTCCCACCGTTGGAGACTGATTCGAATGACTTCATTTACCAACAGGATGGGGCACTGCCACACAGGCGTATGGAGTGCAGGAATTTTTAAATCAAAGAGTTATTGAATGATTGATCATTCACACTGGAACAAATGATTCAGCTTTACATTACTGGCCTCCAAAGTCACTGGACATGACTGTGTGTCATTTTTTATGAGGGTTTGTAAAAGACTCTGTTTATGTGCCGCCATTACCAACAAAGAATGAACGGAGACATCGCGTAACAGTAGCTGCAGAAGCTGTAACTCAAGACATGCTTGCTGCAGTGTGAGAACAATTTGAATACCACACTGACATATGCCGTGCTTCTCAAGGGGGGCATACTGAACACCTATGAAAAGATACGAAAAAACTTGATGTGCCAAATCGGATGTCTCTTTTTGAATCAACCTGTATTTCTCAATCATATGGAAAGTACGTTCTTTAAAGAAAACAACAGACTCCAAAATAAAATATTACTGGAGATATGTCGATGATACCTTGCTGCTATTTGACAGAACGAAAGAGGAGATTGAACAACTAGCCTTATTCAATTCTTTCCACAATAACATGAAATTCACAACAGAACATGAGGACAACAAAAGCATAATTTTTTTGGATCTTATCACCAACCACCGACAAAAACTTAAGTTGCAATCTCGACTAATAAGGAGTTAGGATACTCACTCGTCCATAACATAAAATCGAATACATAAAAAATTCAACGGCGGTGGAGTGTACAAAGGATCATGCCCTAGTTGTCCTGCCTACCATGTAGGGAAAATAGGCTGAAACATCGAAACCCGGTTTCAAGAACACACAAATGCTTTCAGGCTCAACCACCTTGAAAAATCAGTTACTACACAGCATTTCTTGGAAACGAAACATACCATCAACAGTGTACAAAACAACTTGGTACTATTACATATTGAAGCCCATGGAAGATCCTAAATCTGTTAGAACT
This sequence comes from Schistocerca nitens, assembly GCF_023898315.1. NCBI lineage: Eukaryota > Metazoa > Arthropoda > Insecta > Orthoptera > Acrididae > Schistocerca > Schistocerca nitens. The sequence goes on along the minus strand of NC_064622.1, from coordinate 178,880,603 downwards.
GAAGATACACCTCCATAAAATCAAAAAAACTACAATCTAGGTTAAATGAACAGACAGATTTCACAAGCCACAGTTATTTCAGTAATTTGAGAGATCTACTCTAAATTTATTCCCTGCATATGTCAATTATTTAATAATTAGACCTATGGCACTACAAATAATTTCATTTTTGGTCACACCATGTACACATCTGTGAAATGTGTGTGCAAATGACCCTCTTGAGTGAAGTGATATGCATGGACAGGATGGAGAAACCAATGTATAAGTTAAAAACACTTTTCTTGGATTATGTGGCAAGTTTACAACATTCATTTATTCCACTGTTTCATGCATATTTTCCACATTTCATTCACGAAATTCATAACCTAACATGAAACCTTTTCGTGGAAGGAACATGTGTTTCACCTTATTCTAGACCAACAATAAATCATGTATTAAAGATAACTTACATCCAAGGATGGACCCACAGGGTCTGAAATGCATCATGTATTTATTGAAACACAAAAATTTGAGGCTGCAGATGTTTCTTATTTCATACTTCCAGAACAAACTGTGATTTTAACTGGTGTCAGAACTTTACTGCAATTCCAGAATGAGATTTTCACTCTGCAGTGGAGTGTGCGCTGATATGACATTTCCTGGCAGATTAAAACTGTGTGCCCGACCGAGACTCGAACTCGGGACCTTTGCCTTTCGCAGGCAAGTGCTCTACCATCTGAGCTACCGAAGCACGACTCACGCCCAGTACTCACTGCTTTACTTCTGCCAGTATCTCGTCTCCTACCTTCCAAACTTTACAGAAGCTCTCCTGCGAACCTTGCAGAACTAGCACTCCTGAAAGAAAGGATATTGCGGAGGAGAGCTTCTGTAAAGTTTGGAAGGTAGGAGACAAGATACTGGCAGAAGTAAAGCAGTGAGTACCGGGCATGAGTCGTGCTTCGGTAGCTCAGATGGTAGAGCACTTGCCCGCGAAAGGCAAAGGTCCCGAGTTCGAGTCTCGGTCGTGCACACAGTTTTAATCTGCCAAGAAGTTTTACTGCAACTGCTTGTATAGCTGTGGTAAGGAGAGGAATGGCATCGATCATCATCAAAAACAGATAGTCCACCCTTAGCCCTGTCTTCAGTAGCACTGTCCTTCCTGTAGGAGTGGTGGCCCCTTAATGCAGATGTGTCACAGGCTTTAAAATGAGTTTCTTGTCAACAGATGCAGAACAGTCTCTCCTGGGCCAGGAGCTGTAATTCTTCCAAACGTGATCTGTATCCACTCAAGTTACAGTGCAATACAGAAACCCCTGCAGATGCCGTTAATTAGTGATAGTTGTAACTGCCCTCCTCCCTTGGTGCTGGTGATTAACCTGAGAGGTCAGAGACAGTGCCCAGCTCTGGTTCTTCCATACGAATATCAGTATCCTCAGACACATGATCACTATCTGAAAGGGAGAGAGCTCCCCAATCCAATGGTGGCACTGCCACTTTCTTCAATTTCAAATGACTGTATCCTTACTTATGGGAGGAGTTGCATGCATGAGTAGAGAGGATGGCTTAGTGGGCTCCTGATGGTGTGGCCTAGGTCTTTCACTGATGGGTCCCAAAAAATTTGGGGTTCAAGTGTAGCTTTTCCTCCACAGATACACTGACAAGTGCAAGCACTTTTACTTGAATCCTGTGGTCTGGGTTTATGTGAGGCATCATACTTGCCAACTGGCTTCTTAAGGGCTGATGCAAAAGTAGCAAACACCAAAGTTTACATAGCTTTTAAACCTTTTTTAGATTCACCACAGGGTTTGCCCTCTCTTAACTTTCAACCCCTGAATTTTCCTTTCCTTGTTACAAAATCCAACTCTTCCTGCTCCATACTGGGTAATCTCCAGAGCAGTTTATACATTTTGGAGGAAGAGTACAGGAGTCACTGGGCTGAGTCTCCACAATTTCCACATATAGCCCTCCCACTTGATGCCATGGTGGTATGACCAAATCTTTGACTTTTGAAATATTGATTTGGGTTGGCAACAAATAGTCTAACCTTGAGATGGATATAAATGTGACAGTTTTTTCCAATGTGCCGTTGACTCTCCCCATATAGTTCTGCACTTCCATGACACCCATTTTTTTCCATTCCATACTTAACTGCTTAGGGTCCATCTCCATTATATCAGAGCAGGTAACCACACTTTTACAGAAGTTAAAGGCGGTATGAAACTCAGCCAAAACAGGGTAGTCACCTTAGGCCTTGTATCACGGAAGCTTACATACTTTGACTGTGATTTTTCCAGGTAAAATTTAATTCCCTGAGAATTCCAGATTTTCGAGGAGAATCACTGCCCTGACTTTTTGACCAAGCAATATCCTCCAGCGCCTTATGAGCATAAAAATGAGAGACCTTCCCAAAGGTTGTCTCTGCTCTCTTGATTGTAATGGAAGTGTTATGGTAGACTAACCCTGGCACTATAATTCTGAGACATCTTCTCAGACAGACTGACCAATTCAGCTTTCTTTGTTGGATGGGTGTAGGTACTAACTGATAGTATACCCATGCTGTCAGGAGTAAATGTGAATTGAGGTCTCTCCATAGGGATCCCATAAGCCACTATCAATCCAGACAGAGCCCTGCATGCTTAGCAAGCCTTACATTACGGGGTAAGGGGCATGTGCCCAGGGGGTTGACTGCTGGACTTTTTACCTCAACAGCCATTCAGCTCATCAGCACACAGCACATCTTCAGGTTGAGTTCTTTTTAAAACAGAGGTGTGTTTCTTCCTCATGATCCAGAATGTGAGGCCAAGGCACCTGTTCTTTGAAACACACAACGGTCCACTGCCGTGCCTAAAGATGACCCCCTGAACTATGTCCAGAGTATGGTAGAAGAGTCTGGCGGCACTGGCCAGTCCCCAGCTTGGGAAATGCAGGTCGCCATATCCATACCTACCCACTGCTGGAGGAGTTTCTTGGGAAAAACACAGCCCTACTTTCCCTTGCAAGTTGTGGGACACATTCTGTCAGGCCCCAGCCCTGAGGTTGCACTAAAGATGCATATGATAAAGCGGTGTCCCCCAGGAGCAAAAGAGAGCAAGACAGCAGGTGCATGGAACAGGAATGCAACATGACCCTGGCACCAGCAAGATTGTTAATCACATGATAATGACGACATGCAATGACATGGAAAAGTGGTTTGTGGGGACGGGGGGAGATGATAACACACACAATAACTTCTCAAACTTGGGAAAAAAATTCCCTGAGAAATCCATGCGTGAGGAGGAAGATGGTGTCAAAAAAGCCCTGAAAAATTAATGGTGAGCATGGAAGGTGGGATGGGTGGGGGATGGCACAGTACCACATAATGATTTTTCTTTCCTCTCTGCTGAGCTCTATACAAGCCATAGGCAGTAGTTTAACCATATTTTTTAAACATCGATAATTTATTTTTAATAATATTCATATAATTAACATACTCTGAAATAGTGTTTTCAAATTTGCGATATCTACAACTCTATGAAATCCAATTTCAATGCTAGGCAAAAAATGCAAAATTCCCCGAGACTTTAGGCAAATCCCTGAAATTCCGTGATCTTTCCTGGTAAAATTTAACTCCCCAAGAATACAACGTTTTGCAGAAGAGCTGCCCCAAGACAGAGGAAAGGGACAAAAATCAACCTAGGCACATGTCACGTATGACAGAGCATATCAATAAAGAAGCAAAAACAAACTCTTGCCATACACCTTTTCACAAAGCTCGAAGAACTCTTGGGCAGGAACTGTTTTGGAAGTGACAACAATGTGAAGAGTACTTGGAAAAACTGACTTAATGGATTGGCGACAGCCAACTATGACACAGGATTTCTAAATACGTGCAGTGGAAGTGGTAAGGAAAAGGTAAGCTTCAATTTCATAAGCAATGACTTCTTAGTTGATAAAAATTTACTACTTTATTTCATTAAAGCCAAACATCAGCCACTTTCAGGCTCACCCTTTCATATTTCCAACTGTCGTGGATTACTGACCACTATCAAATTAGGTGTGTCAAGGTTTTAGTAATGAAAAAGTTTCCCCTTTAGTGCTGTTAGTTTTAAAACTCTTAAGTACCACATGTTCAATAATTTTTTGGGCTAGCACATTATTGCATTAATTCTTGTTACAAAAATATCTTACTGCCATAGCGATGCAAAAGTGTCAGATAAAAAAATACTGTTGACTGGGGCTTCACAAAACATGACTGAATATCGAATTCACCCACAAAGGTTCAGGAATCACCATGGCCAATTTTAGCGAACGCACATTATGTTCTAGCTGTAAGTATGCACTTACTTGTTAGCTTGTTTGGTTTTTTTTCATATGGTCGACGATGTGTTGGAGAACGTGACCTTCGGTCTCTATCTCTCTCACGATCTCCACCCCTATGAGACCTAGAAGATGGACTGTGGGACCTCTTTTTACGATCTGCTGATCTTGACCTTCTCCTGCGTTCTGATGGACTGTGTGATGATCGTTTTCGGTCACCTCTGCTTCTGTGGGAAGGAGATCGCTTCCGGCGCTCTGGACTTCTTGACGATTCTCCCCGCCTGCGACGGTCACGAGATCGTGACCTTGAACGCCTTTTTGCATTTCCACGGGAATGACTCTTGTCTCTATCAGAACTATGAGATTTTCGCCGACGAGTGTTTGGTGAATGGGAATGCTTTTGGCGGTCAGGGCTATGTGAACGCTTCTTGTCTTCTGAACTATGTACATGCTTCTTAGCATCACTTGGATTTTGAAGGCTATTACTGCACCTGCAAAAGCATAACACTAGTTAATGCAGTCTAATGACAATACTCAAATGGCAAAATATGAAAATATTTAACAATTCCTGGATAAATATAAAAATAAGTCTTATTTTTCAATTTCATGCTTGTATAAACAGAACTTTTCATATTGTTTAAATGAAATCTGCTACCACTTTCTTGTATCTGATATTGGTGACCGATATTCCTCAATAGGGGACAAAAGAAATACATTATAGATGTTGGAGACTGTGAAAAGTTGGTTTTACATAAGTATGCAGCCTTCATCTGCATGCAGTTATCAATATTTTATTCTTCCGCTTATACTGGGTAGCACATTTTATATAAAGTTTTAAATAAAATCATAAATGATGAAGATTCAAATTTTGTAACAGCTGCTCTTTACCAACAGCTGCGACAAGAATTTCCAGAGCATTTAACTTGTGCCTTTAGAACTTTTTCAACAGCGTCTTTGTAGGAGAAAAATATAAAACAGGTAACTGAAAAAGGAAAAAGTACAAATGGTGTGCCTCTGGATCTCAATCCCACAGTTTATCATGATCATACAATTTTTGAAGGTCATGTTATGACTGACAGCTAAAATTATGGGAGCAAGCTCATAAAATATTGACAAAAATATTTCTTTTTTTTCCTTTAGTTTATTGGTTGCGAACAGAAGCTACTGACATGATGTACCACTGCTTACACAGATTTCATGGGAGCATGATGTATATTAGTGCTTCCTGCTCAATGTTAGCAAGATGTACTATTGCAGCTAGCACGAGAAGGGTGAAAAATTGGGGGTTTTGGCCACCTGTTCATTTTGGAGGAAGCATCCCCCACAAGCAATTTAAGCGAACTACAAAAAACAAACATTGTTGGGTGGACTCCTCCCAAATGAGAGTAAAGTAGCATTTTCACCTAACGGAGAAGCTTCACAGTCTATGTATTGTGCGTATTTCTTCTTCGAACAGTCCACTGGTGTACTGCCGGTCCATAGTGTCCAACGGGCACAATATTTCGGTGATCAGACATGTTGCCTTCATCAGGTGCGCTGACAAACTGAGCTCCTGAGGGCGGATGGCCGTCCTAAATCCCCTCCCCCCGCGAGGCGTTCTCGCCGCGGTCCGCGGCCGCACGTCGGTGGTTGCTGCGAGGCTGGTGTTGGCATCTGTGGTGTCATCCGTGTAACTGCCTCGTCCGCCCTGGTCGCTAGGAGCTTGTCCCTTCCATGGGACAATTTTGAGGATGAAGCTTCGCGTCATCCAAATGGAAACCTACTTGTTTTCTACGTAATGTTGATGACACGTTCGTGATATGGTCCCATTGAAGGGACAAGCTCCTAGACTTCCTTACGCACCTGAACTCCATACATCCGAACATCAAATTCACTATGGAGACCGAAGCAGAACGAAGTTTACCTTTCCTGGACGTCATGGTCAAAAGAAGAGTGGGTGGCACCCTGGACCATGGGGTATACAGGAAGAAAACACACACCGACCTGTATTTGCATGCAAATAGCTGCCACCACCCTTCGCAGAGGAATGGGGTACTAAAAACACTAGTGCACAGGGCGCGCACCATCTCGGATGCAGAGAGTCTACCCCATGAGCTGGAACACCTCAAAACTGTATTTCGGAAAAACGAGTACTCGAAATGGCAGATCAGAAGCCCTCTCCACCCCACCTCTACAGTACAGCGTGTGGAGATGGACGAAGTCACGGAGGAAGAGATAGCCACCGCCTATACACCGTATATTGGCACACTATCGGGGAAAATAGGACGAATATGAGGAAACACAGAGAAGGAACTGTCTTTTGCCTGCCCAATAAAACACTAGCATTGTTGGGAAGTGTCAAAGACGATCTCTGTTTGCGGAAGGCCGGTGTATACCAGATTCCATGTGTTTGTGGAAAGACTTACATTGGACAGACAGTGCGCACCATCTAAGATCGTTGCCAATAACATCAGAGGCGCACTCGACTTATGTACCCCAACAAGTCGGCAGTCGCAGAGCACTGTTTGTCCGAAAATCACGAAATGGATACCAACTTACCAGGGTCTTAGCACAGACATCTAAATAATGGGAAAGCATCATTAGAGAGACTATCGAAATTCGTGCCAGGGATGGACTCATCAACAGAGATTGCGGCTATAACCTCAGCAAGGCATGGGAACCAGCACTGAGTCTAATTAAAAAGAGGCTCAGCAAAGAAAATCAACGAGCGACTAGGGCGGACAAGGCAGTTACACCGACACCACCACAGACACCGAAACCAGCCTCTCAGCGATCACTGATGTGCGGCCGCGTGTTGGACCACAGAGAGAATGCCTCGCGGGGGAAGGGGATTTAGGACGCCCGCCCGCCCTCAGGAGCTCAGTTTGACAGCGCACCTGACGATGGCGACATGTCTGCTCACCAAAATATTGTGCCGTTGGACACTACGGACCGCAGTACACCCGTGGACTGTTCGAGCAGTCTAGGTATTGGCTGAGGATTTTAGATACATAGCAAATCAGCTGAGAAAATCTGTACGCTGTTTACACTTTGTCCAGTGTCCACTTCACAGGTAGGTGTAACTGCAGAATTCATTGGGGTCACAACCAATGATGCATGCTTTCTAGTGTCTTGCCTATTAACAATTTACACACACTTCCAAGTAAAATTTGAAGCATAGTCTATTTATCAGTCAAAATATACTATGTAAATGAATGCTAACAAATCAGATGCCCCTGTTACACACATTTGCACACTTAACTCTTCAAAAACAACACTTAGTTACATGTCACTGCTACAATAAAATTGGCTATTGTTTGGCCACAATAAAATAATTTTCAAATACAGAATATCTTAAGCATAATTATGCAACATACCTTTCTGCAGTTATATCAGAGCCAACTTCAGGCTGCCGTGTATCCTTCTCACTGAAACAAAGAAAAATGTTATAAGGAAACTTCCAGGAAGTACGTCAGCTACAACAAGAAACTAAGAACCAACATGACACACATTTTCTGTACACAGCTACACAACTTTTGCCATTAGTTACAGACTGAAAACTGACTGCTAACATGGTATAAGAAGATGAAGCTGTGACTACTGTAGAAGTACTGAACTAATGACTCTGAATGTGTACCCCTCATTTCCAACTATCTTCAAACTACCCCTGTTTCATTCCCCAGCAAGGAACTAACAGTTCCAAAATCTATGGTCATTTTTTGTACTTTGTGTGTGTGTGTGTGTGTGTGTGTGTGTGTGTGTGTGTGTGTGTGTGTTAGCAGTAATGGAATTTGCCTCTTGGAGGCAAGCACTGACCACCATTTATGTCCCTGTGTACCTTCCTTCACTCATGATGTGTGCGATTTAAGAGCATGTGTCCCTACAGTTCTCAAGGCCCGCTAATAAAGGCCACCCGGGTCAGCCTCCTGGCACGCTTTGGTGAGCCGTCAAAGGAAGAGTATTATTTAAGCAATCTCAAATGAGTGTTTGACCTATTCTGTAACCCGTATTACTGTTGTCCAGTGCTATGCACAACCTGTACTTCATTGTATCTCACATGTTGTTCCATAAAGTACTATGTTCCATAAATCATGTCCGTTCTTGCTATAGCAAACGTGGCAACAAGTCAGAATTATGTTTCCTCCCATGTTAGTGTCAGTGCTAAGTCACCCGACAAACATCTCAATGGAAGAACTACTCCAACATATCAAGGCCCAGCAGCAAGTTATCAAGGAACAGCAGCAGGCTCTTACCACCGCTCTAAATCATGTGGCATCTGCATGTTCGCAGCAGTTTACTCTCTCATCAGTGCAACCGTCACCCCTTCCAGCATATGATGAATCAACTGAATATTAGGATTCCTACGAGACACAGTTACACCAACATTTCCCTGTTTTTCGCATAGTCACTGCAAACCTGAGTAGGGCTCTCTTTCCTGCCTTTTGTCGCGCATTTATCACATGTTGTGCCAACTTGTGCCTGTTACAGTGTAAATTCAAGCGGCGGCACGCCAGTCAGAAATGAGACATCAGAGAGGGATTTGAAGATGTCAACCAATTGCACGCTGACTTACCCCTCTCCAGGACGAAACATATATGTGAAGAGGACATTAGCGCCACACCGACTCGTCGCGGCCCAGTTCTACAGCAGCATCAAATTAGGCACTTCAAAACCAGCGACTTACGAATTGTATACACTGAAGAACACGACTCGTCGCGGCCCAGTTCTGCAGCAGCATCAAATTAGGCACTTCAAAACCAGCGACTTACGAATTGTATACACTGAAGAACACTGTTTACTTTGTCTGTCGCCCTTTGCTTGTGACACATCTGATTAACACAAAGTTAAGTAATGTCATGTACTTTTCATAATAAAACTCATTGCTTGAATTGTTGTCTAGTGATCCGAGAAGCAGGTTTCCTAGACACACATCTTTGACAACTACGTGGAATTCAACAGTGCCTTTGCAAGTACTGACCAGTTACTCATTTGATGAAATGTCCAAGCTACTTTTGACCTATTACTGCGACAGAAAACATGTCATTGCGATGCGTGTAGAATTTTACCATAGTCAAAAACAGCCAAATCAATCTTAAGACTGGGCTGCACAATTACACAGGTTGAACCATCATTGTAAATTTGTCAGTAGTACCCATCACAAATCGAACACTGATCACAAGGTGCGTGGTGATGATATTTGTCTGGTCCCGGATAGGGAAGTCCGCGAACAGGCACTTTAATGTGAGAACCTGATGCTTACGGATACCGTATTTAATCGAATCGAAGCCGCACTTTTTTTCCAGTTTTTGTAATCCAAAAAACTGCCTGTGGCTTAGAATCGAGTGCAAAGCAAGCGGAAGTTCTGAAAAATGTTGGTGGGTGCCGCCACAACTAACTTCTGCCGTCGAATATATGTAGCGCTACACAGGCATGCTTTGTAGGCACAAAGATAAATACTGGCACCAAATCCTCTGCGTCAGTAAAAAAAAAAAAGGTGGAAGACAAGCTTTTTTCTCTGTACCGAGTTTCGACCACTGCATTTTCATACATTATCCAGCGAAGTAAATAAAATTCCGCATTGTTCATCTTCGAATGTAGCAGCATTACAATGTACTACGAAAATCTGACTGGCAAGACTGTTAGGGATGTTTGTCAATATGGCCAACTCTACGTTCTGAATTTTTTCCTACCTGTGAGAAGAGATGGTTGCTAATAGGAACTTTTATGAATTGTGAATCACATGCAGTATTCTCTTCACCATAAGAATAATACGAATATAAACATTTTGCCATGTATTGTTTCATGTTTGCTCTTATCTCATTTAAATCCTGTCTGCCTAATAAACTACGAAACTAGAGTGAGACAACAGCAAACGCGAAAGAATATACATATCATGTCATGTTTATATTCATATTATTCTTTTGCCTAATAGTGATACAGTCAGAAATAAAGCACAGCAATTGACTAGATTTTTAAATCTAAGATGACTAATTTCTGTGCAGGATGCACTTGCAAAGATTTTTAAACGGAGAATAATTTTCGCTAAACTCTCGTTCAGAACATCTTCTATCATAGGTAGTCTATTATTTGGTTCTTGTTGATCATTATCAAAGAAAGCAGCAGTGTAAGTAACAAATAGCAGTCTCTTGCCATTGTTTTGCTAATGAGACGATTCCTCTCTCTCTCTCTCTCTCTCTCTCTCTCTCTCTCTCTCTTTTGAGGCATAGCAATGGCTACCTGGTAAAGCTTAACTGCTAAGCTTACGACTTGAACCAAACTACTGTAGCTGTATCGTCATTCATTCGACCTAAATTGTGTCTCATATTACAATGGACCAACTTTGTTTCGATTTCGAGATGCGGCCTAAAACTTTTCTCTCCTCTCGAATTTTGAGTCTCAAATTTCAGGTGCGGCTTAAGACTCGGAAAATTTTTTTTTCCTTGATTTCGAGTCTCATTTTTCAAGTGCGGCTTAGATTTGAGTAAATACGGTATGCTCAATATAGCACAGTCCTTTGAAGTGACATGGACCACAGGCAATCAGATTTCTGCGGTGGTGGTGGTGGTGGAGGGGGGGGGGGGGGGGAGGTATCGGAAGTTGCTCAGTCAACCCCTGTTAAATACACTGCAAGTGTTCAGGATGATGATGAAGCTGTTGCAGCAGTACAACCTTCCATTCAGCATCACATGGGGTAGCATTCGTTACGGACACAGCAGCAACAGGCCGCATCACAACATTGCCTGCCCCCCTTCCCTCTTGCCCATACTGCTTCATCCAACTAGAGCTTGCTGCATGCCCTATACCGCAGACATGTTGGGTCAGATGTGTTTAATGCTTTCAGTTTTATATTGCTGATAAGGTAAATTTAGTGTCAGATCAATTTCCGTACCAGCAACTGGAGTCCCTCTGCTCTGAATTTTCATCTCTCTTTCCCCTGGGCTAGATTGTGCTACCAGTTACCAGGTGCATATTACCATGAATAAGCTTGCACTGGAGACGCCGGTTCCGCACTGGTTCTGACCACTGGCCAAACTTGGTTCCTGCCATCATCGAGTATCACCGGGGCTGATGCCTGTGCATCATCCACACTCCTGATGTGGAGACAACCCGTCACTTTGACCAGCTGTGGCTGTGCACTGTAGGATCTGTTGCAGAGGGGCCAGCATCTCCCCCACTGCTGCCAATGCCTGTTCCTGTGTCACTGTTCACACCACAGCGGGCGTCACTGCCTGGCAGATCGCGGTCTGGTGTTCCTGCCTCCAACCTCACTCCTCAACTGCTGTCACCCAACTCCTCGATTGCTGTCGCCGGTGCAATCCCCGCTGCACCTGATGCCGCTACCTTCACCACTGGGTCCTGTGTGACCATCACCGCCACTGGCACCTCTGGCACCAATTGCTGATCATCTCAGCAAGGACGTTGCTATGAGACACTATCCACAGTAGCAGCAGCCATTGTCGGATGATGAAATGGATGACAGTGCTGTCACTGGTCTTTTCCACGATTCATGTGCCATAAATTTTTTTGTGTGCCAAGTATTTTTTCTGTACCGTATATTTTTTGGTGCCTAGTGTTTCTGAAGAAGAGAAATTTGTTAACGTCGAGTATAGACTTAGGTGTCAGGAAGTCGTTTCTGAAAGTATTTGTATGGAGTGTAGCCATGTATGGAAGTGAAACAAGGACGATAACTAGTTTGGACAAGAAGAGAATAGAAGCTTTCGAAATGTGGTGCTACAGAAGAATGCTGAAGATTAGATGGGTAGATCACATAACTAATGAGGAGGTGTTGAATAGGATTGGGGAGAAGAGAAGTTTGTGGCACAACTTGACTAGAAGAAGGGATCGGTTGGTAGGACATGTTTTGAGGCATCAAGGGATCACAAATTTAGCATTGGAGGGCAGCGTGGAGGGTAAAAATCGTAGAGGGAGACCAAGAGATGAATACACTAAGCAGATTCAGAAGGATGTAGGTTGCAGTAGGTACTGGGAGATGATGAAGCTTGCACAGGATAGAGTAGCATGGAGAGCTGCATCAAACCAGTCTCAGGACTGAAGACCACAACAACAACAACAACAACAACAACAGTGTTTTTATGTACATATGTGGTTTTCCAACCCCATGGAAGGGGGGAGTGATGCAACTTCACTCATGATGTGCGCGATTTCATAGATCGCGTGCCCATATAGTTCACAGGCCTGCTTATGGAGGCCAACTGGTGTGCTCTGGTGAGCTGCCAAAGAAACAGTATTATTTAAGCAATCTCAAATGAGTGCTCAGCCTATTCTGTAAACTGTATTACAGTCATCCAGTCCATGTTTCCAGTGCTACTCACAACCTGCACTTCACTGTACCTTATATATTGCTCCATGAAGTACTATGCTAAATAAATCATATTTGTTCCTGTTACAACAGTCTCCTCCTAACTTTCAAGATTTGTTAAGTTCTCATTAATGTATGCAGAGCCACAAAGTTGCACACCAATAAATTTAAACAAGACAAAAGCAACTTTATCAGCTTTCTTGTTTCCGTGTGGCCAATCATTGCAGTTGGAGTGCCCTTTCACTTGGCAGTATAATTACCATTATTATACAGTTTATCTCATTGGTGATGTAGTACTCTGGCATGTTCAATGTGAGGTGGTTCGACATGAAGGCTTGAAATCTCTCTCACACCCATTCACTGATTGTACTTATGATTAATCAAGTCTTTGAGGTGACATGAGCAGTGGACTGTACGTTAAGGCCAAAGCTCACTCCTCATTTCAGCACTGAACATCGACATCTTCATTGGAGCTTCTCACCTATGCCATGATGACAGTGCATCAAACTGCACAGCAGGTACCAACACAAAACGAACAAAACGATGGCCAATACATCACGCCTCACCAAAATCTCAGATGACTGTAAACTGTTCTTAGTGGTAATCCCTGAATATAACAACTTGCCATGTTATGTATTATGAGAAGCAATTAAGTCCATTTAATCACAGGTCTTGCAGCACCTGCTACAAGCTATAACACAGATAGTGTTTTATTGTTGCACTGTCTCAAACTCAAGGTCCATTTGAGATGGATTTTCATTCCTTGTCAAATTGATATTATGTTGGCTTTAAGAAGTATGGCAATTAACATTACTGAGTTACAAGCTTGTCTAGGCATAATGAACTACTGTGCAATATTCATTCTCAGGGATACCAATATTATGTGTATCCTGAATGTATTTTTTTCGTGAAAGTCTTCCTCATTAATGTTTTCCTCAAATAAGTTAATGTTTAGCACATACATTCTGGGCAAACTTGGTTCTAGCAGTGAATGCTACTCAGTATGGAATCTGTGCCACATTGTCGTGCATAATATTGATGGCACTGAGCAACTTACTGAGCCACTTTTAAAATCGGTGTGTGTGGCCTGAGGCATTTCTCCACAATAGATTGTTCATAAGGATAAACATTTTACACCTACTTGTACGGTATGAAGTGCTATTTAACTACTTAATGTTTTTTTTTAATTACGTTCCAAAAAGTAATTTACTCTTTTATTAATGAAAAACATTCCATAATGAATGACATTACGTAGACACACACAAAGCTAGCTTTTAAAGCTCAAAATAATGAGTTACAAAATTTTGAAGATCATCAATGATAAAATCCCAAAGTATACTTGTGCAATGGACTTTTGATTAAAATATCCTGAAACTATAAGTCACTTTTTAGCTTCTGTGCAGCTATGAAGTCTATGCATGGGTTTCACAACAGTTTCTTGTGAACATAAATCTTGGAGGAGCTGTTTGGAAAACAGTAGATGTATTCATCTTTTACCACTGGCAACCACTTGTCACTCAACTGACGTACTGTCATCACTTCCAGTTTGTAATGAACTAACATCATGTTGTTCTTCACTTCCTGAGCTGCTAAATTCAATGTCAATACAGAATCATTACAACAATAACATCCTGCAAAGTGCAGGCGCAAGGTTCCTCATAAATTTGTGTATAATCATACATATTATCACCACCAATTCATTGCTGACACAAGTACTGATGTGCATTCACATAGGTTGGACAGAGAGGACACTAAATGTTTCAAGAAGTCTTCATGCAGTTCCACACACTGTCAGCAACTCAAGGGCGTCATCACATTGATCACAAGCTCCAAGCATCATCTACTTTTTCATTCCTTACACATTATAAGTTCAGGTCCTCACATTTCTAAAGATATGGTATTTGGAAAGTCCAGGTTGGAATATCAACAATTAAGGAACGGATAGATTGCTTCTCACTGTAAAAATGAACAGCCACAGACAGCAGTTGTGTGTGTCAGGTGCGCCTGCTTGTGTGAACGCGTGTGTGTTTCTCTTTTCTGATGAAGGCTTTGGACAGAAGCTTTTTATGTGTAACAGTCTCTTCAGCGTGCCTGTCTGCAACTCAACATCATATCTTTATGGTGAGTAGCAATCTATCCTTCCCATTATTTTTGAAATAGTATTTGGGAATAACATGCATCCAGAATGCAGCTGCACACCATGTTTATTGGCCTATATCAACACACAGAGAGAAATAATATGCACATGCCCGCAGTGCGCTAAAATCATTCAGTGCCATACACTACTTATGTCCTACAACCAACCCCGCTCCAATCTGTGTGAAAAAATTAATACCAATTTTAAAAGTTCATTCTTTAATTTCGTATGGCTGGTAGTAATAAAAGCATTTCATGTACTCAAACAAAATAGTAGAAATCACAATCAGAACACTTGCCAAAGGAGAACACACTTCTGCTAACATCTCCAGCTTATGTCATACTTATTCCTCTTATTCTAAACCAGAATGGGATCTACCATTTGAGTTCTAATCCCTGCCAACCCCAAAGTAACAGGGAAGCAGAGTGCCTAGTGCACACATTTAAAATCTTTCAAGAATACAGTTTTGTGACGTGTGACAAAACACCAAGCCAATATAAACCATGGTAGGAAAGAAATTAACTTAAATGAATGACTGCAGTCCTGTTGCTCTCACTCTTGTAACCTTGGATGTCAAAATCTCACTTCTGAACAGGTAACCTAGTTTAGGAAAAGTCTTTGGGCAGTTGCTATAGAGGACATCAGCCATTCGTGGTTACCTCACGTAGTCACTAAGGATGGCCCTTTCAGAAGTCACCATCTTAAGCAACTATGTCTATAGTGGTAACACCAACAAATGCCATCAACTCTGCTGCATCCAGGATGTACACCTGTGGAAGAAGCCAATCTCCGCACAGTCTGCCATGTGCCTCCTATTGTGATTGAGACTACAGACACTTCGTACCAAGGATACTGCAAGTGGGCCTTTTGCACTCTAAAACTGACCAAAACAGCGGAGGAATTTTGCAGATCATTTACATGCTGTTGTGGGCCAGCAAAATACCAAGGCCTGTTATTGCTTATTTGGATGCTCTTATTCCAACCCTAGCGTGTTGGACACTGCCAACAGACAATACCAATGACCTGGACCCAACAGATGGTGGCACAAAGCAGGGCATTTTGAACCATGTGTGGTTAGCTTAGTGGATTGAATCTTTAATGTCCAAAATGTTGACCTCAACAATGCATTGAAGCCAATAGAAGCAGCCCAGTTCCAGGTTATACAGTAGCACACACATGGTATCTTACAGTCTCACAGCTAGCAATTTCCTGGTCCACACACCTAGTTGTTATTGTGGCTTTATGGTTGACTGGTCATAGCTTCACTACACTCACTTGTAGCACTAACTCAAGTATTACTGACACATTTCTGGCAGGATTTCCCAGTTCCCTTCCATCTGACAACATATGCTATGCTTGGACTTTGACTACCTTGAGTGTTAATGCTCTGCTGTTGGTTTTTAACTGCATCTCTGGACTTCATATCAGGCACTGGATGCACAATGTCTTATAATTTTTTGTGCTTTAACTGAGGGAATTAGATAAGGAAATGAGACACTTAAAGTAGTAAAGGAGTTTTGCTATTTAGGGAGTAAAATAACTGATGATGGTCGAAGTAGAGAGGATATAAAATGTAGACTGGCAATGGCAAGGAAAGCGTTTCTGAAGAAGAGAAATTTGTTAACATCGAGTATTGATTTAAGTGTCAGGAAGTCGTTTCTGAAAGTATTTGTATGGAGCGTAGCCATGTATGGAAGTGAAACATGGACAATAAATAGTTTGGACAAGAAGAGAATAGAAGCTTTTGAAATGTGGTGCTACAGAAGAATGTTGAAGATTAGATGGGTAGATCACATAACTAATGAGGAGGTATTGAATAGGATTGGGGAGAAGAGAAGTTTGTGGCACAACTTGACTAGAAGAAGGGATCGGTTGGTAGGACATGTCCTGAGGCATCAAGGGATCACAAACTTAACATTGGATGGCAGTGTGGAGGGTAAAAATCGTAGAGGGAGACCAAGAAATGAATACACTAAGCAGATTCAGAAGGATGTAGGTTGCAGTAGGTACTGGGAGATGAAGGAGCTTGCACAGGATAGATTAGCATGGAGAGCTGCATCAAACCAGTCTCAGGACTGAAGACCACGACAACAACAACTTTGTGGATTCAAATTCTCACTATATGCCCCTGTACTCATAGTTATCTTGTTTAATAATATTTATCACAGACAGAATAATACATTAAGTAGTCCTGTGAAAATAAAGTTTCATATAGAACAGGGCTTAACAACTGGCCGGTTTTGAGCACGAGTACTTGCATCTGCTCAGGCACCTGCTCGCGAGCAGCTGCAAGGTCGCGGAGTGGGGAGGGAGGGGAAATGCGCGCGCACGTTTGAATAGGGCCGCGGCGTGCCTATTGAATTCGCGCCGACTGTGTAACGTTTAAAGTACTACGATCAGCTCGTAACAGTCACTTCGCTGGTTAAGAATCATGTGAAGTCGCCGTTGTGTAACCCCAACCATGCTTTCGCAGTTCAACCACCATTGCGAGGAATTGTATCTGTTTACTGAAAAAGTTGGTGTTGCAAAATGATTAGTATGTCACAAAACGCTGAATTCTTTTACGATATTTAATTTGCAGCGACATTATATGTCGTACCACGCGAAAGACTACGGACGTGGAAAATATGATTGACCAGATCGTGCACAGGACGTTATTAAACTTAAAAGGAAGCTATCCGAAGAAGATCTGGACGACGACGAAAAATCAACTGAGGCAGCTCTCAGAGTGGGTTACAAAACTGCTTTGCTTTTAGCAAAATCCCTGCGCCCCTTAACTGATGGCGATTTAATAAAAGAATGTTTGGTAGCTGCTGCGGAACATTTGTGTCCATCTTAAGTTGAACAGTTTCTGATTGTGCCATTATCTAACATGACCATTATGCGTCGCATACAGGACATGGCAGACGACGTCCAGAGCCAGTTTGCAAATATCTGTAAAGATTTTATGGCGTATTCTCTAGCTCTGGACGAAAGAGTTGATATCACTGGAACAGCGCAGCTTGCCATATTATATTAGAGGTGTTAATAGAGATCTTTAGGTGAGGGAGGAGCTCCTCGATGTAGTAGCCATGAAGAACACTACAACCGGAGGTGATATTTTAAGTAGTGTTGAAGAAAGTGTTGAAAATATAGGATTGTCGTGGAATTCTTTAGTTTCAGTGTCTACAGATGGTAGAGGCATACACTAAGCTAATAAAATTATGAGGCACGTGTACATTCTCCTTTATTTGTTTCATTTGTCGCAGTAATAATTCGTGAGTGATATCCCTGCAGGTGGCCGCGGATTTACATCGACTGGCGGCAGCTGTTGTGTACCCCACGTGACTCTCCCCACTCTCCGCTCTGGTCCGGTAGTGGGGGTAGCGTGCTCGCGCTGCTCCGTGCTCGCGCCTTGCTGCTCACAGCTTGCTCCGCGAGCACGTATGTTGTGAAGCCCTGATATAGAATATCCAACAAAACAATTTATGGTATTAGAAATAACGAGTCAAATTGATTTAAGGCTCTAGAGACAAACTCAAAAAGATCACCACGTACTGAACTGTTGTATTCTCTTCAAGAATACAGTTTTGTGACGTGTGACGAAACACCAAGCCAATATAAACCATGGTAGGAAAGAAATTAACTTAAATGAATACAATTCATTATTAAATTTGCAATTAATCCATGGAGGATGTCATTATTGGACTATTTCACACCCAAAGTAATATCTGTTAAGAATAAGAGTCACACTGAATGACAAAGAAAGGAAAAAGAAAACAGGTTCTGGTTCAGTTACTGCAATTTAATATTTCACTGATCTCAGTAATTTGATGATTACAATAGGGATAATGTGCCACTACTAAAATTCTACACAACAAGGTGATAAGTAAATGACATTATTGCTGAACCAGTGATCAAATCTTATGTGACGTAAGTTTAAATCTTGTGAATTAGCTCACAAAATTTTATTAACTTCCATTTTAAATCAGAATGGACATCAGTACCAATGGCAAGTATTAAAAGGACCTACCTAACATTTGAATACTGTAAGAGAATTTATGGGTGTTTCAAGAAAGAATCATAAGACATAACAGACAACACAACTATTTACCTTTGCGATGTGGCCGTAACGTCTGATGCTTCATGCGATGTGGCGATAGGAGTTTCAGCAGTAGTTGCTTTAGGGCTCTGGCACTCTCTCTCGTCACCACTGCTGAATGTACGTGAGCTACTGGATGATGAGCGTTTGTCACTATCACTATCACTTTCACTGTCACTACTTGAGCTGCTAGTGCCACTGCTGCTGCTACTGCTGCTACCACTGGTGTGGTTGTTGTTGGATTCCTGTTCACACAAATATCACCCTGAATTAACTTTATTAACAAAAATAGTTTACGTTAGAAAACTATAATATGGTCAAAAAATACCAGACAAAACAAGCAACCTGCAAGCTGAAGTTTCCAGAGAAAGCTAGAATATGGGATTTCAGAACGAGACCACAAATCTGGGTAATCATCATCACTAAAATATATGTGATGAATCATGTTAGACCAAACATACTAATTATTATAAAGGAGGTTCAGTGTAGCTGCAATGTAATTATCGTTTCTTATTTCACAACAGATCTGTTTGGGCTTTCATTGCCACTTTCAAGTAACCTGCAAATATGATAATAGTGAGATCATTTATGTATGCAATACACCTTGCATATTTGATTGATTACATACTGTTATATATGTGAACTTGACATCCATTTTACATCAATAGTAAACTGTCATGTAACTGTCAGTGCTCAGTTGTTGGTAAAATTACATGTTGCATATGTTTTGACAGTAATTTGACAGTGACATTATAGTTTACAAGTATATGCAAACCGACAGTGATGATGTTTTTTCCCCTCTGGTTAGATTTTTGACATTGTTGCGTGTTGTTTACTTGTATCCCTTTTCGTGTTCCAGTATTTCTTTAACGTAGAATGTGTGTTTAAAATCTGTATGACCATTTAATATTACTTATGGGTTGTTATGCATGTGCATATAAATTTCTAATTCTTTGAGAATGTTGACAGTGGGACTTTTTGGGTATTCTATGCAGTATTTGCAATGCATTTTCGATTTGGTCAGCTATGTGATGTTTATTTTTTAGATGGAGAAAGAAGCTCGACTGATTGTCACTATTTCTGATGTGCTGTTTGAATCCAATGTCCAAATTTTGTCCTGTCTGGCCAATGTAGAAATTATTACAGTTATTACGGATTTAGCACTGCCTGAACAGTTTCATTTTGAGGTGGTTGTTAGTACAAAAGGCTAGTTGTATATCAGTGGTTTTGAACAATGCATTTATTTAGTTAAATAACTGATTTTGGTAAATTGCTGGTTATACTCTGTTTTATGTTTAGTTGATGTTTCCCTTGCTATATGTTATTTCACTGAGTATTGCATTATGATTGGATGCCATGTGTTTGGTGCAGTTTTGTGACTATGTTCGGCCAGATTATTCTTGTGTACTATGTAACAAAATGTATCCAATAGTTTTTCTATTGCTTGTTTTTTTAGTTGCAGGTAAAGTAGTCTATAACTCATTAAGTGGAAATATTTAAGGTTCTGCAATTTGGGATGACAGAAGATGGCATTTGTAATATTGTCCACGTGCACTTTCTATAAATATCAAATGTGTGATGGTGGTTGTTTTTGCTAATTGTGAGGTCTAGGTAGCTCATGGAATTGTCTTCCTCCATTTCCATAGTGAATTTGATTTTGGCCAATAAGTTGTTTAGGTCTTGGTGAATATCCTGGGTGTCTGTCTGATTTCCGTCAATTAGCATGAGTGCGTCATTCACATATCTGTAATAGTATATAATTTTATTCAATGTAGGCCAATTAACAAATTCTTCTTCTAGGGTATTAAGGACAATGTCTGCTACTGTGCCCTCCACACTATTCCCCATAGTCACTCCATCTGCTTGGGAATAAATTCTGTTGTTGAATTCAAGGTAATTTTGAGATAGTGCAATTTCTAGAAAATTTACAAGTATGACTTTTGTGTTCCAGCAATAGATGAGTTCCTGTGGTATCAGAGATTATGCTTTATAATCTAATCAATCAAATGTGCAAGACATATAATGTGAGTTCCTGTGGTATCAGAGATTATGCTTTATAATCTAATCAATCAAATGTGCAAGACATATAATGTAAGTAAATGATCTCATAAACATTGTAGTCACAGGTTACTTGAAAATGCGAATGAAAGCTGAAACATAATGGTCATAAAATAAAAAATGATTATATTGCAGCTTTTCTGGATATTATTTACAGTAATTTCATTATTGACGTACACTACGCCGCAGGCCCAAAATGAACGAAGAAATTTAACATACCAATGCTAGCTGCAGAAACAGCCAAAAACATGAGGATAAACAGACATAGCTTGGATTAACAGCAACTTGGTTGCAATGTCAATGTAGTATTGTCTTAGTATTTGCATATAGTGATTCACGCAAACTCACAAATTTCTTACATACACTCTTGCATTACATGTTAAATCATTTTCTAAAACAATGTGTGATTTTAGTTGAAATTTTTAGATTGAACTTTTCTCACCTAGCATAAATGAACATCTTTGTAGATTTCTTAATAAGTACAAAATTATACAGATACATTCCCAGAGGGCAAAAGTTATGACAAAGCACCTATGATTATCAGCATAAAGTTAATTTTTATCACCCTGTTGGTACTGCTCCATTTAAAAGAGTCATTACACTACTCACAAAAAAACATTATTCTTGTTACATGCAAACTTTTGGAAACAATACTGTAATTATGCAAAAGAAATAAAACAAATGGCTGAAGATGCTTCCTAAGAACGTCCACTGTGGCAATTAATAATAGAGCCATCCCACCACCCACGCTTCTTATAATAATAGGGCTATACAAGCACGGCCAATATGAGAATTACTCAACTTAGACAGCAAATACAAGTATCCTGCCTATAAGCAGCTGTCACCAATACTGCAAATGATCTTACGCCACAATCCACATGTTATTCTTCGCAAGTCAAAATCCATGTCTTTATGAGAGATAGGAAAAACTCAGCCCAAAACTTTCTTTCAACTAAAACTACACAGGGTATTAGAAAATGACTGGATTTTGACTTGCTAAGAGACATTTAGGGATTATGATAGTCATTCTGCCAACATTTATAAAGCATGTGTTGCCACTTTGATGTTTATTGTTAAGATCAGGCTCTGTCAGTGCAGCCTCAGTAGGCTAGGCTTGAAAAATGTTAAAACAATCATTAATAAACAATTTAACAAAGTGAATATAATTGCTAGTTCCCCGTCAACAAAATGTTGAAACTGAGGGAAAAACTGTGTCAGAGTGACCACCTGGAAAAATAGTTCAGCATATGATTTCAAACACTAACACAGAAGAGGATGTTAATGAAGACCAACATCCAAGAATACAGTATTTGAAACTGAGGATATTTACTTACTAAAGCAGGAGCTCTAACAAGGTTGTCAAACACAGACAACCTGAATCATTAATTTTCAGGGCTTACAAAATGATTCCCTTACAAGAGAGTGAAAAATAAAGCAGGGAAAGCACTTTTAACACATTTGGTCCCCCCTAATCCAGAATTTTCAAAATCTGGAGATTCACATGAGAAATCATACAGTAAAAAATATTTTGTTTCTAAGCAGGATGAAAAAATCTAATGTTCTGTTTTTAAGTAGGACCAAAAAATCTAGTGTTCTTTTGCTTAGCAGATGACAACCTTGTTTTGTCGAAATGTTCCGTCACTTAGTGATCCACAAAATGTCTACTGGGGTAGATGAAGAGTTTCGTTGAGATGTACTGAAAGACTATATCCGATGCCTTTTTAGCATCTGTATCAGGTTCATTGTCATCTTCCTCATTATCATCACTTGTTCGAGTTAAAGCATGAATGATTTGGCCATCAGTTAATTCTTCTTCCATTGTGCAGTCAATGACTGCTGTACTGATCCACTCACTCACGTTGCTGGGCTCAACATCCTGTAGTAAAGTTTTCAAATTTCTAAAAATTGCCGGAGTGTCTACATCTTGATTTCATCATTTGTAGGGGTTGTTTTCATCTATTCTCTTCACTCATTTTTTTCTTTTGATGTTTCATTTTTATTTTCATTCATTCCTTTGTTTCAACTTTTTCAAGTTTATTTTCAGATGCATGAGGTGTCACATTGTCAAGTATCAACATGTCACAGTTAGGAAGTTGTTGGTCCAAAAAATCATTCCTTAAAACAGATTGGATTCCATCCACGTTAACTTTTGGTTTTGATATGGCTCTGAGCAGTATGGGACTTAACATCTGAGGTCATCAGTCCCCTAGAACTTAGCACTACTTAAACCTAACTAACCGAAGGACATCACACACATCCATGCCTGAGGCAGAATTCTAACCTGTGACCGTAGTGGTCGCGTGGTTCCAGACTGAAGTGTCTAGAACCGCAAGGCCACACTTTTTTTCTTTGCCTTTCCAATCACAAACAATGACATCTTGTGACTGCCATTAGCAATACTATGGAGAAAAATAGGCATTCTCTCTTCGGCAAGTTTGGTATATTCAGTGTAACCTTTTCCTTTTGATTGTCTCTACACAATTTTTCATACAAAATCAGTACCTTTCATTTTATGACTGGTCCAAACAACAGAAATCCTTTTCTTCTCTCTTGCTCAAACCCCTCCCATAAAGCATTGTCTAGAATTTCACTTCTAGACTTCTTTAAAGTCTTGCGTATTTTCAGTTCTTTCTGATCATCAATCATTCCTGTACAACTTTCATGAGTTTTTCCATTTTTGTTCTTCAGTCTTTAACACTTGTTATGCCAACCCCTAGCTCACATGTAACATTTTGAAGAGACTCTCCTTTAACATTTCAAGCACATTCAGTTGATGCCATAGCTTAGTTTTACACACTTTAATACAGTATATAAGGAGGACACTGTCACTAATATATAAAACAAATGTGTGCACAGTAACACTTATTGATTGAGCTAGAAAAAAGTTAATCAAACTACATCTATCTACAGTCAACACTCCATACCCCAAGATGATAATTCACTGACAAGTCCACACCTGACCGTAGCAGCGGCCCACATATGTAAGGGCCCCTTCACACAACCCCACTGAGCAGAACACTGCCATTGACAACAAGTGCCGCTATTGTAGTAAGCAGCTTCAATGCTGCCACTACTGCTACACTGACAACACATGCCAACTATTCATATGTGGTGACCCACTGCTTAGCTCGTCTGTAGCACCATCGAGTGGCATCATGTGAAGGGCGGTTAAAGAGACACAAGAAATGTGATGGTCAGACTAAGCGGGGAGTCGGATCCTCCAAGGTCGGATTAGCAAGTTTCTACTCTATTACTTTAAAAAACGAAGTTACATAAATAACTGGTTGTCTGTCTGCAATCCTAGAACACTTGAAATCCCAAAGCAACAGTACCATAGCACAGTGCCAAAACAAAATGGTGAAGATTGTTGAAGAAACAAAGTATAATATGCCTATCTGTTTTCAGCAGCAGCAAATATGTTTAAGCTGCTGCTGGCCAATCCAAGTAACTTCTCTAGCTGTGTGGACTGGCCTGACACAGCTGCAATATTTCCATTGCCATCAAAAACGAATTAGCACATGATACTCCACTTTTTCAATGGGCTGCACAGTTTTGTTTTAGGTCCTCCAGTGGCATGCTAAGGTATGTGGGGATTTTAATATGTACCATGACAGTATACGTGCATCAGCAAACAATTAATTACTGGACGGGTTTCCTTAATGTATGCACAAGTCAGGAGAAAAAAAACCACATATATGGCATCAAACAGGATGCACACAGATAATATAATGAATATTCTTAAATAAATCACAATTTGCATCTACAGTGTAAATTGACTGACAGTTCAATCACAGCAGAAAATTGAGATACCTTTCAAGAACCATAAGCAAATGAGAACTCAAAGCTCAAACAGCAGGAAATTTTGTAGCGGTAAAGAGCAACACAAATAACAAAATCAAGAGAGGGAGGCAAAATTATTTATTTTTATTACACTGATCAACTTGAGAGAGAGAGAGAGAGAGAGAGAGAGAGAGAGAGAGAGAGAGAGAGAGAGAGACTTATTTGCAAGATGCACTGCAGAAGTGCACGTTTAATTTACTTGTTGAATGGCCTCTTCACATTCTTTGTGACTATTCAGTTAAATGACAAATATGTGCAGGGAACATATATGGATAACTATAGACTTTAACAGAATGTACTGCATATGAAGCAGTCCAGCATAATACTCCAATCAGTTCACAAGAATTAAAGCAAATCTCAGAGATAGAAGGAGGCACTCAAAAGTCAAAACCTTTAAGAACAATTGTCAGAAAATTGTGGTTAACTTTTGCAGGTAAGATGACAAATATGTGCCAGTACACTTGACTATAACTGCATCAGAATTACTGCAATCATAACAATACAGGGATGTGGAGAGTTCCCAAATATGAGGCATATTCAGAACACATAAGGGCTAATTCTGTCATAAATAAAAATATATTAATTGGAGACAGCTTTTAATGTCAGTTTTAGTTCCTCACAAACCTGCTTTTTTTCCCCCCAGAACTGCATTAGCTGCTTCAACTTCCCTGCACAGATACTTTCTGCTTGGGAAATGAACCACTTGAAACTGCAATCTCAAATTTCTCATAATCTTCAAATCATTTTCCATCAAGCCACTGTTTGAAGTGTACAAAGAAGTAACAATTGCTAAGTGCAAGAGAATGCCCCGTAAACGATCAAATGGTTTGTTAAATATAACTGTGCTTGCCAAATATTTGACCGTGTATGGTGCCGTTTGAAATATTTGTCAAGCATAGAACTTGTTTGACTTTGCGAGGAATTTGATCAACAGAAAATTTGACAAGACGGTGGATGTTGTTTGTGTCGCAGTATCACCAAGTATGTTTGGTGAAAAAGTGTTTTATTACAATTTATCTCACTGTGTCGTGAGTTTCCACAACTATGAGAACACTAACAAGTATAAAAACAAAACAGCACTGACAATCACCTTTCCCATCCATATATATAGCACGGCGAGGTTATGAACAAAATCGATATTTTACGCATACAGTAAACATACAAGCAGAGTGGGTGGAAATAAAGAAATCACAGTTCTCTGGTTCTTTCACAGACAATGTGGGCTATATGATCCCAAGCTGTGGTATTTTAATGAACTGTCATTAGAGGACTCAGTAGGCAATAATGAATTTTCGCATACTTGTGTCTTCTTTTTCAGTGTGAAAGTGAAGTGATGTTGAGCAATATATTAAACTTTCACAGCAGAAAGTTATAGAGCCGTCAGATTCTGAGTGTAGCATTTCCATTAATGGGTTTTCAGTTGTATATTGTTCATTTTAATCCATTCCCTGGACGAGCGTCTTGTTTTCTTCTTCTTTAAACAAAGTGCCAGAAGCAATGTTAGAAATGCTTTATCTGCATTTGTATCCATTGCCACTAGTGCCAAAATATAGAATACACAAAAAGCATCTGCTTCAAAAGTAAGGTTAAATTGACAAGCTTTCTTGGTATGTGAACGGGCTTGTTTGACAAATCCGTGTCTACATAAGAACGAACTTTACAGGCAAGTTTGCTCTTTTAGGTGGGCCTTAACAAGTTTTAAAAACTTTCATTGTCCATTCACAGAAAGAAGTTGTAATCATCGTGTTCTGAGAATAATATTTCCTTTAGAAGATTTTCATGTGTAAATCATTTTAAGCCAGTTTCTGACCAGAGCCGTGTTTTCTTCTTCTTCTTTAAATACAGTGCCAAAGTCAGTGCCAGGACAGCTTTGTCTGCAATTGTGGCTGTTCCTGCTACTGTCAAAATACACATTAACATGAACAAAGTCAGCTTCAAAGTGAGATTAAACTGACAAAAATTGTTTGAACATGTACGGGCTTGCTTGGTAAATCCATCGTTAGATACGAGCAATTTTGTCAAAACACGTTTGATCGTTTTGGGGGCCATTAGAGAATGCAAGCTGTCTGATCTGAAAGTTCCTTTAAGATGATGCCTCAGTATTTGGTAGGTGTTTCGCAGTATGCATCAACTATAATTGTTTAATCATGTTCCATTGAATCAAAAAGAAAAATGCCCCTCCCATCAGGGAAATAGTGGCTAATGTGTTCCGATTGGAACAGGGAGAAAAATAGTTTTTGTTTTAGTGAAGTTCAGTGGCATCCCAGCGTAAGCAGTTGTTTTCATTTCATTCTGGTTGTAGATCATCCACTTCCCTCCTCCTCCTCCCCCCCCAACCCCCCCCCCACCCCCAGCAATAAGACAAACCACCTCTGTTTTGTCGTAGCACTCTAAAAACAATTGTCTGTTGGAATTTATCTTTTCTTGTGCTGGTTATCTGAGCTGTTTTTTGACAATAATGTAGATAGTACTGTGCCCAACACAAAGAAATTCAATGGCCATAGCACCAATCAGACCACAGTTTTGATTCACTTACTGCACAATTTCATCAGCCTAGATACACCTCTCTTGTTTCATGAGCTTGAAAGTCTTAACACCATTGTCAAACCTTTCCTGGATTCGATACTGCAGGCCCACAAACTACAAGACTCTGATGCATCTAATTACAGCAAATGTTCCACAATTTGCAGGATCATCAACTTTTGAAGCCATTGTTGTTTTGTTGCACACACAGTGAAACAACTACTTATAACTATTGTGGTTTTGTAAACAATTAACAGAAGACCTTCAACTTTGTTCTGAGCTGCTAGTATATAAATACAAGCAAAGACCCTTAACTTTGTGGAGATAAGGAAAATGATTACATACACTGGATAGGATTACGAGTTAACCAGTTAAATGTTCGATAACTTGGGTTTAGATTGAGACCTTGTGTATTACATGCCAGCCAAACTAACGGGGTAAAGATGGAAATAGGAGCCCTTGCAATACTGTAGCTTTTTTTAATACAGAAAGGCTTAACATAGTATTTTTCCACCTAAATCTTTACTGAATTATCTTTTGGACACCACAGCATAAATAACACCAGACTTATTTCAAGAGTGCCTAAAACTGTGTGAAACGGCAGATGTTAAATTTCATTCAAGTAAAATTCTGAGAATATAATTGTTGCTGCACCCAGCTACCCTTTTAAATTTTAACCTTCCCCTTCTTACTGGACTGCTAGGTTTTAATAAATTATTGCTTGTACAAAAGAATCTACTTCCACGTCCACAACCTCTAACATTGTACAGAATTCTGTCTTATAAATAGACTAACTCTGATTCATTACAGATAACTTTAAAAATTACCACTGTATTAATAAAAAGTAACAACAAACTAACTTCAGTGAACTGTACAAAAAAAGTTTTGTATCGTCCCATGTTTAATCTAGTTTGTGTACTTTGATGGGAAATCTCATGTTCCAAAACTCCTAACCACAGGAAATCACAATATACAGGCATCTGTGCAACAAAAAAATGGAATGATTGTATGGCGTTGCTGGCCAGGAGGCCCCACCCGGGGAAGTTCGGCCACCAAGTGCAAGTCTTATTTCAGTCGACACCGCACTGGGCGGCTCACGTGTCGTCAATGAGGATGAATGATGATAAGGACAACACAACACCCAGTCCACGAGCGGAGAAAATCTCCAACCCGGCCAGGAATCGAACCTGGGCCCACTGCATGAGAGGCAAGCACATTACTATCCAGCTAAGCAGGCGGAAATCTGTGTAACAATTAAGAATAAACCTGCATTCTCTGGGCAGTTCAGCATATCTTACTGCATCTCCACACACGAAGGCAACAATGCTTCATGGTGGTCTCCCACGGTAACACTGCCAGCTGAAGACCACTACCTACAAGGCTCAAAGGAGAATGCAACAGGAATGTACACTGTCTTCTTGATGGCAATTGAACAGGCTGTATCAACTTAGCATGTAACAGTTTCCACGCAATCCAAATGGGCATTCATTACAAATAACAGGACAATTACTCAAGCACAATGGTGCGTGAAGAAGACAGGCAAGGAAACAAAAGGAATGGAGCTTATTATCAACGGCACTGGGTTTCTCTTCACCTGTGCGTGCAGGATTTGTCTGATACCAGATACCTAAGAGTGAGCAGGTGGCTAGGTACCAACACTCATCTCAGGCCTGCAGTCCCAAGAGTTCAGCAGGGAGGTAATCAATCATGTATTGTACCAATATGTACAGTGTCTGAGTGCAGTGTTTGAATGAGATCTTCGAATATCTTATCCTGTTCTGAAGTAAAAATTTCAGTAATTTATTCATCTTTCACCACTCTAATCAAATGATGGTCTGCAGTATGTGCTGACATGAGACCAACAGAGCATGCACAAGACCAGATGAACCTTTTAGTTCATGCAATGGCTAACCTCATGACCTCCGGCAGGCCATCGAGGTGTGAAACAGGCTTGAGCAAAAACCACTACCAGCTTGCGGACAATATGCTAAGGAGGATCCAAGCTCATTACAGAGCATGGGGCATCGAATATTACCCAGTATGAGATTTTTGATATCATAGATGTGTACTTTTGAACAGGCTGCTTTTATTCTGACTGTTGTTATGTTTTTATTTTGCTGTTGGGTGATCACAGTTTCATAAGGATTCTCCTTGCACTCGCTGCTTCCACTGGACCTTGGTCATACTCTCTCGCAGACATGCAATTGTCTCGATACTGGATGTGCATTAAATACAAGTTTAAAACAAGATGGCTGCTGTAAAGATGTCATATTCCATTACTATTCGACTGTGGACCTTGTACATTTGTACATAAATTGCTTCAGAATTAACTTGTATTAAACACTGATTTACAACTGTATATTTGGAGTTGGGTGAATTGCCATTATTCCAGACTTTTTACGAAACATGGATAGGAGAAAAAAACTTTTACAATATAACAAACACAATTCCAACACAAGGTTTATTACACTTTTGGAAAATAATTGTCAAGATTACATTAATACATTGTAACTGGAGATCAATTATATAGATCTGAAATATTTCTGTTCCAAAGACCACAATTAGAAACAATTATTATTATTATTATTATTATTATTATTATTATTACAGAATTTTATAAGTAGGGCTATATTTAAAATAATATTTTCAAACATTTCGCAGCCCTGTCAGCAAATATTTAAATTATTTGAGCCCCGTTTCAAACTTTCAACATACACAACATCATCTCCATACACTAGATAATGGTACAATGCACCAAAGAAATTATCGAAATTTCAAACCTCTTCTCTTCAATTTCAGTATACCATTGGGGGTTAAGTCTAATATTTTCTGCATCATAAAGAAGTAAGTTTAGGTCCACAGTCGAATAGTAATGGAATATGACATCTTTACAGCAGCCATCTTGTTTTAAACTTGTATTTAATGCACATCCAGTATCGAGATCGTAAAATCTTTTACAACAAAACAAAACTTTAGCTTCGTGGAAAAAAAAAAAAGGTTAGTCAACTGAAGAGAAAGTGGCTGACAATGAATGATTTACTGTTTACTACTTTTACAACCTTACCATTTGTCTTTTATTGTTTTGATAATAGGATCCTACGGAAATGAACCTAGTTGTGCTTTACTTAAAGCAAGTTGGCTGTTTAAGATTTATTATCTTCCATATCAATAAGCAAATGGGTGTGATTTAGGGCTAACAAAATAAGAATTTCTGAAAAACCTCTGCATGTTTACATTTAATACATCCCACGGAGGTATTGATCACGAAAAATATGGGAACTTAAGATTTTTTGTTGTTACAGTAATTCCTCTAACCAGACATTCTGTCCAGTTTGGTATACAAGTGATGATTCCCCTCTTTACATACTAAATATTTCTAAAATGATGCAACATTTAATATTTGGCACTTCTACATCCTTTGACAATTATTACGTGAAAACTAGACTAAAATGTCAATCTCCATTGGGGAAAAAAATCTTTATATGAGAGAGAGAGAGAGAGAGAGAGAGAGAGAGAGAGAGAGAGAGAGAGTAGTTTTTGACAGCTCCCTCGTCTCTGACCCCTCAGATGATGCAAACCACAGCAGTAGTTTCATTCTACAACGAACACACTGACTTGATACATGAACTGAGAAGAATTACCTAATACAACAAAAATATAGTAGGAAAGTTCTGATGGAATGTAAATGATTTAGGAGTAAAAGAGGCCACTCACCGAACAACAGAAGCATTAAGTTGTCAAAAGTCACACGCAAAAGACAAAGATAACTTGCTAGTTTTCAGAATAAATCCTTTGTTAGATAGGAATGCGGGAGAGAGGTGTGGCAGACAGAAAGAAGTGGAAACTTTTGGGTGGAGGGTGTGGGGCCAGTGGATTAACAGAAATTGTTGCCAGGAGGGTTACTGGAGCGTTTAAACTGGTGGTGAGGAGAAGGACCCAGATGGTCTGGGTTGTGAAGAAGCCACTGAAATCAGGAATGTTGTGCTCAGCAACGTGCCGTGCCACTGGGTGGCCATAGTTTGGTAGTAGCCATTCATTCTGAGGGACAGCTCCTTGGCTGTCGTACAGACATAACATGCTCTCCAGTGATTGCGGAACATTTGATATATGACAAGGCAGCTTTCAGATATGGTACCTGTGGCAAGAGGCTGGGAATGGGAGTGACATATGGGTGGATCAGGATGTAGTGTAGGTTGAGTGGGCAATGGATTACCACTTTAGCAAGGGGTGGGAATGATCTGGGATAGGATGTCCCTCATTTCTATACATGATGAAAGACAAAGCCCTGGCAAAGGATATGGTTCAGCTGTTCCAGTCCAGGGTGATTCTGGGAAACGAGCGGCAAGTGGGGTGCTTCTTTGTAACTGATTCTTGAGGGTGGTGGGAGGATTAGGGGTGTGTGAGGATGTTGCATGAGAAATCTGTTTGCAGACTAGGTTTGGGGGTTACTGTCTGGCAGCCATCTAAATATAGGTACTGTCATTAGGGGATTTAATATGGGCAGACGTGTGGTTGGAGCTGTCCAAGACATGGAGGTCAATGTCCAAGAAGGTGGCATTCTGGGAGGAGGAGAAGTACCAGGTGAAGTGGATGGGAGAGAAGCTGATGAGATTGTGGAGGTATGAGGATTGAGCATCTTGGCCCTGAGTCCAGACCAGAGATAGCATCAATGAACCTGAACTACCCAACGGCTCTGGGAAGCTACGAAGGTTTGGTTGGTTGGTTTGGGGGATTAAAGGGACCAGACTGCGACGGTCATCGGTCCCTTTTTCCCACAAAAAAAAAAAAAATAAATAAATAAAATAAAAAAAAAATAAATAAATAAATAAATAAAATAAAATAAAACCGCCCAAAGAGAATAAAAACGAACAACAGGGAAGACGTCAGACGACATGGGACAAGAAAGACTCCGACAGAGATCAGACAAAACAAAATAAAATCTCACAGAGTGTGAGACAGAGATCAGACAAAACAAAATAAAATCTCACAGAGTGTGACGGTGGTAGGCCGACCACAGGAACAAAAAAAAAGGAAAAGCCAACCACCGAGAACACATTAAAAACACAGTTGAAAACCGTAGGCGAAGGCCAGAATCAACACAAAACAATAAAATAAAACATAAACACTCATATTAAATGATAAAAACCCCCTGCCCGAATAAAACGTAAAACTAAGTCAGCCATAGCCGAGTCATCTGTTAAAAGGGCAGGGAGCGTGTCAGGCAGTGCGAACGACTGCCTGAGCACAGCTAAAAGTGGACAGACCAATAAAATGTGGACTGCTGTCAAAACGGAGCCGCAGCGACATAAAGGTGGGTCCTCACGTCGCAATAGGTGGCCGTGCGTCATCCATGTGTGCCCAATGCGCAGCCGGCAGAGGACAACAGACTACTTGCGAGAGACCCGCAAGGAGGAGCACCACACACCGGTAGCCCCCTTGATGGCCTGAAGTTTGTTGTGTGAAGGCAGGGCGCGCCATTCAGTGTCCCAAAGGTCCAGAATTTTGCGACGTAGGAATGCTCGCAAATCTGTCTCCGGGAGGCCAATGTCCAGAGATGGTGTACTAGTCGCCTCTTTCGCCAGCCGGTCAACATTCTCATTGCCGGGGATCCCAACATGGCCTGGGGTCCACACGAAGACCGCAGAGCGGCCGCAACGCGCAAGAGTATGCAGAGACTCATGGATAGCCACCACCAGACGGGAACGAGGAAAACACTGGTCGAGAGCTCATAAACTGCTCAGGGAATCGTTACAGATAACGACTGACTCACCTGAGCAGGAGCGGATATACTCTAGGGCTCGAAAGATGGCGACCAGCTCAGCAGTGTAAACGCTGCAGCCAGCCGGCAAGGAACGTTGTTCGGAATGGTCCCCTAGAGTGAGCGCATAACCGACTCGACCAGCAACCATCGAGCCGCCAGTGTAAACAATACCAGAGCCCTAATACGTGGCCAGGATGGAATAAAAGCGGCGGCGGAAGGCCTCTGGAGGGACTGAGTCCTTCGAGCCCTGCGCCAAGTCGAGCCGAAGACAAGGGCGAGGAACACACCACGGGGGTGTACGCAGAGGTGCCCAGAAAGGAGGTGGAATAGGGAAAAACCCAAGCCCGGAGAGAAGCTCCTTGACGCGTACGACGATCGGACAACCCGACCGGGGCCGACGTTCTGGCAGATGGACGACTGACTGCGGGAACAGGACACGGTAATTTGGATGCCCGGGCGAGCTAAAAACATGGGCAGCATAAGCAGCCAGTAATTGTTGGTGTCGGAACTGCAGTGGAGGGACACCCGCCTCCACTAGGATGCTGTCCACAGGGCTGGTACGGAAGGCACCAGTGGCAAGGCGTATCCCGCTGTGGAGGATTGGGTCCAACACCCGTAACGCAGATGGGGATGCTGAGCCATAAGCCAGGCTCCCATAATCCAGACGGGACTGGATTAACGCCTGGTAGAGCCGTAACAGGGTAGATCGGTCGGCGCTCCAGCTGGTGTGGCTCAAGCATCTCAGAGCATTTAGATGCCTCCAACACGCCTGTTTAAGCTGCCGAATATGAGACAGCCAAGTCAACCGAGCATCAAAAACGACGACCCCCAAAAACCTGTGGGTCTCCACCACAGCAAGGAGTTCGTCGGCAAGATAAAGCTGCGGCTCAGGATGGACTGTTCGGCGCCGGCAGAAATGCATAACATGGGTCTTGGTAGCCGAAAACTGAAAGCCATGCGCTACAGCCCAAGACTGCGCCTTGCGGATAGCGCCCTGTAGCTGACGTTCAGCAGCTGCAACGCCAGTAGAGCTGTAGTAAAGGCAGAAGTCGTCAGCATACAGGGAAGCGGAGACAGAATTTCCCACGGCCGCAGCGAGCCCATTAATGGCTATTAAAAACAGGCAGACACTTAAAACAGATCCCTGGGGCACACCGTTCTCCTGGACTCGGGTGGAACTATGGCAGGCCGCGACTTGCACGCGGAAGGTACGATACGACAGAAAATTGCGGATAAAAATCGGCAGAGGGCCCCGAAGACCCCATCCATGAAGCGTAGAAAGGATGTGATGGCGCCATGTCGTATCGTACGCCTTCTGCATGTCAAAAAAGACAGCAACCAGGTGCTGACAGCGGGCAAAGGCAGTACGGATGGCCAACTCCAGGCTCACCAGATTGTCGGCGGCAGAGCGGCCTTTACGGAACCCACCCTGAGATGGAGCCAGAAGGCCCCGTGACTCCAGTACCCATGTCAACCGCCGGCTCACCATCCGTTCAAGCAACTTGCAAAGAACGTTGGTGAGGCTAATGAGACAGTAGCTGTCCACCTCCAAAGTGTTCTTCCCAGGTTTCAGAATGGGGATAACAATACTTTCCCGCCATTGCGACGGAAACTCACCCTCGACCCAAATGCAGTTGTAAAGGTCGAGGAGCCATCGCTGGCAGTCCACTGAAAGGTGTTTCAGCAGCTGACAGTGGATGACATCTGGCCCAGGAGCGGTATCAGGGCAAGCGGCTAGGCACTGCGAAATTCCCACTCACTGAATGGAACATTGTAAGATTCTGGATGGTGGGTGCGAAACGAAAGGCTCCGACGTTCCATCCGCTCTTTAATGGAGCGGAAGGCCAGGGGGTAATTCGCAGAAGCGGAACTCATAGCAAAATGCTCTGCCAAGCAATTTGCAATGACGCCGGAGTCAGTACAAACTGCTCCATTCAGTGAGAGTGCAGGGACGCTGACAGGGGTCCGATAGCCATAGACGCGACGAATCTTGGCCCAGACCTGCGATGGAGTGACATGGAGGCCAATGGTGGACACATACCGCTCCCAGCACTCCTGCTTGCTTTGGCGGATAAGGCGGCGGGCCCGCGCACGCAGCCGTTTGAAGGTGATGAGGTGTTCAATGCAGGGATGTCGCTTGTGACGCTGGAGCGCCCGCCAGCGATCTTTAATTGCTGCAGCGATTTCAGGCGACCACCAAGGCACAGAACGCCGCCGAGGGGACCCAGAAGAACGAGGAATGGCAGAGTCGGCGGCAATAACGATGCCCGTGGTGACCGATTGAACCACCGCATCAATGTCATCACTAGAGAGAAGCTTGATAGCGGCAGTGGAGGAAAACAAGTCCCAGTCAGCCTTTTTCATAGCCCACCTGCAAGGGCGCAGAGAAGACTGACGCTGTGGCAGTGACAGAAAGATCGGAAAGTGGTCACTACCACAAAGGTCGTCATGCACTCGCCATTGGACAGACGGTAAGAGGCTAGGGCTGCAGATGGAAAGGTCAATGGCGGAGTACGTGCCATGCGCCACGCTAAAGTGTGTGGAGGAACCATCATTTAAAAGTGAAAGATCGAGCTGTGCTAATAAATGCTCAATGGTGGCACCTCGACCTGTCGCCATTGACCCACCCCACTGAGGGTTATGGGCGTTGAAGTCGCCCAGTAGAAAGAAAGGTGGCAGCAATTGGGCTATCAGAGCAGCCAGGACATGCTGCGCGACAGCACCATCCGGTGGAAGGTAAAGACTGCAGACGGTAACAGCCTGTGGCGTCCACACCCTAACAGCGACAGCCTCTAAAGGTGTTTGGAGAGGGACAGACTCGCTGCGCAGAGTGTGA
Source organism: Schistocerca nitens (assembly GCF_023898315.1). Taxonomy (NCBI): domain Eukaryota; kingdom Metazoa; phylum Arthropoda; class Insecta; order Orthoptera; family Acrididae; genus Schistocerca; species Schistocerca nitens. Next base: position 178,844,793 of record NC_064622.1, on the reverse strand, counting down.
AGGACATAGAGGCAGATGCCACCAGACACCGTTTCATAAGCTGCTCGGTTCTTATAATAACCCCGATAGCCACGGAGGGCGGGGGTTCGCATTGCTGGAAACCAAGTTTCCTGAAGAGCAATGCAGAAGAAAGGGTGAAGGCTGATAAGTTGTCGGAGCTGAGCTAGATGGTGGAAGAAACCGCTGCAGTTCCACTGGAGGATGGTATTGTCCATGGCAGAGAAAGGCGTGACGGGACTGGGAAGGCAGATTACGCCGCTGGGTCACCTGCTGTCTCCGATGGAGCACCTGTGCAAGTGCTAGCCATTGCGTCTGAGGGACCGGCGAGATCGAGGTCCTCAGCGGACGCAAGGATCTCCACCTCAACCTCAGACGCAGAGCTTTTAGGGAGCGGTGGAGTAGGTGCCACCGCAGGTGTCTTTGTCTTACGGGTCTTCAAAGTCGTTTTCTCTCGCTGTTCCTTTGGTTGCCGTTGTTGAGAGGGCTTATTGGAGTCAGTCTCCGGGACCGAAGAGGATCGCGAAGCCCGTCGACCAGCAACCTGTGGCTTCTTCAGCCACTGGTTGGTGTCTGCTGTGCCACTGGTAGGAACCTGGGAAGGGAGAGACCCAAGGGATCCCTTCCGAGCGAGAGAAGCCGAAGAAGACTTACGCTTCTCCGGCTTAGAAGTGGGGACTGGTGTCCCCAGTGGTTTAGTGGGTGCTGCTCCCGAGGTAGATGGTGTGGGAGCAACAGCGAGAGAAGGGGCCCCCATCGTCAAGGGGGCAGGTGAGGTCCTCTGACTCTGAGAACTGACTGTATGTCTTGCAGCTGAAGGAGCTGGAGCAGGAGTGACAGTGGAGGCATAAGATGACATCATGCGCACGGGATGTAGCCGTTCAAATTTCCGCTTAGCCTCAGTGTAGGTCAGTCGGTCCAGGGTCTTATATTCCATGATTTTGCGTTCTTTCTGTAAGATACTGCAGTCCGGCGAGCAAGGGGAATGAGGCTCTCAACAGTTGACACAGACGGGAGGCGGAGCACATGGAGTATCAGGATGAGATGGGCGTCCACAATCTCGACATGTGAGGCTAGAAGTACAGCGAGAGGACATGTGACCGAACTTACAGCACTTAAAGCACCGCATCGGGGGAGAGATATAAGGTTTGACGTCACATCGGTAGACCATCACCTTGACCTCCTCTGGTAATGTATCACCTTCGAAGGCACCGGTAGCAACCTGATTGTCCCTCGGACCCCGATGAACGCGCCAGACGAAATGTACACCTCGGCGCTCTAAATTGGCGCGCAGCTCGTCATCAGACTGCAAAAGTAGGTCCCGATGGAAAATAATACCTTGGACCATATTTAAACTCTTATGTGGGGTGATGGTAACGTTAACATCCCCCAACTTTTCACAAGCAAGTAACCTGCGTGACTGGGCAGAGGATGCCGTTTTTATCAAAACTGACCCAGAGCGCATTTTGGACAAGCCCTCCACCTCCCCAAACTTGTCCTCTAAATGCTCTACAAAGAACTGAGGCTTCACGGATAGAAACGAGTCACCATCAGCTCTGGTACAGATGAGGTACCTGGGCGAATACACGTCACTGTCATTATTGCCTTTCGTTCCTCCCATGGTGCGGCCAGGGATGGGAACGATTTGGGGTCATAAACGTCAGCTTTAAAATGAGCCTTCGAATGCTTAGAGACTGCTGGTGGCTGGCCGCCAGCGAGAGATGATGTACCACGCTTCATTGCGGATCATCCGCCCTGATGCCACCTACTCCGACCAAGGGCCCTCCCCACGGGTGCCACCCAGCCGCAGCAATAGCCACCTGGCAGGATGGCCATTGCCGGGAGTCGTGATGCCCCAGGGAGATGGGCATCTACTCCTTGGCATACATGGGGCAGGCATCAGTAGAGCGATCCCTGTGTTGTCAGGGGGCTACAACCAACAGGGTACATGGCGGCCCCACCACAACAGACTGGCTACCGTGCTGGATCTTAGCTGCAAAAATGTCCAAGGTCGTCGCAGTTAAAAGCAACATTGCAGAGTGCAGCGTGGTAATCGCACCCAGGGACGTATCCTTGCCCAAGAGATGTAAAACGAGCGGGACACCATTGCAACGACGAAAAAGCCGGCTAAAGGTCTCAATGCACGACGGATACAGTGCACCATGTACGGCGCCCTTCCCCAATTGGCTTGCTCTTCGGAATAATTTAGAAAGATGGAGGTCAAACCCGAGAGGGGACCATCACATAAGGCCGAAACATTTGAGACTCCTTTTAGTCGCCTCTTACGACAGGCAGGAATACCGCGGGCCTATTCTAACCCCCGAACCCGCAGGGGGGTACGAAGGTTTCCTGTGGATGGCCCAGCAACAGATTATGCCCTCAGCAGTGCCACAGATTTGTTTATACATCTTCCTCTCAAAGGAGAATTAGTTGCATATCAGTATATAGTTGGTAAGGCATATGAGGAATGAGGTGGAGTCTGAATAACATTGGCAGAGATAGTGTTTGATAATGGCAAGGCCATGGGCAAGATGGATATTGGTGTATAGGGAGGTGACGAGTATGGATCCAGCGGGTAAAGGATTGGGGGTGGGGAGGTTATTAGAGATGGTGCTCAGATTAGGGAAAGATGGAGAAGGAAATCGGTTATGCCCTTTCGAAGGAACCATTTGCCTTAACCGATTTAGGAAAATCGCAGAAAACCTAAATCAGGACAGCCGGACACAGGTTTGAACCATCGTCGTCCTGAATGCGAGTCCAGTGTGTAAAGGGGTGGGGATAGTACTGTGTACTAACAACCCTTACAAACTGAACATTTGCTGTCTTAAAAATGATAGTTTTTAATTGGATTGGAAGATGTCCCACACATCTAGATGCCTATGTATCTCTTGGAAAGTATTCAAGGACACACAGAGTGATGTTCTCTACATGTGGCAAAACTGCAGTACTTGTACTGCCAATTTGTCAACTTGGGGGTAACTCAAATGCAGACCCAGCATAACCATACCCAAGTTCTGTAACTCTAAATGAAATATCAAGAAAACTCTAGAAGTAATATGAAGATACAAAATGGCAAACTTCTGAAGAATCTGTACAAAAAATTTATTATCTGCACATCCACTTAACACTAGCTGCAGCTTTATGTCTTTTGGCCAATTCAATACATTCCAATTATGCAGCTGGTGTGTGTGGCAGTACCACTTATGATTGGATTATGTGTCTTAGTAATTGTTTTCTTCAGGATACAGATCAATGACAAAGCAAACACTGGTGGCTTTAATGCTTCAAATGTCTCTGCTGTTTTACCATTAAGGTATCTGTTTGGCGAAAATTTTCTGTATTCCTTGTTCTCAGCCGACACAAAACAGTTGTCACCACACCAAGTAGTTGACAGAACAATTTGCACAACTACTGGTGAGAAGCATTAGCATTATGCACTCTTGCAGCTGAGCCACATTTTCTGTAAGTTGCTTCAGCCTTTATGCAAGATTGTGATGTGTTCAAAACTTTGCCATTATAGCAATGCAGTCGTACCTTTAGATAGATAAGGGCTCTTGTTGTTTTCTTCTGGGAAAGGCTACTTCACAAGCACTGCTCGCTCTTCAGTTTACCGATTGTACCTGTTCAGTACTTTTATGCGAGTAGACAAAGTAACTTCACTGAGCTATTCATGTAGTGGAATTATTTTCAGTTTATTAAACGAATATTAATTTGCAGTTGTTAAGTAAGCTATTATGCATATAAAAAAATCTCAACCACAGGAGCTGAAATTGTCTACCCACTGAAGATCCTACCCCAAGTGTAACATGGAGTCAATACATATTCGGCAATATTGATTTAATTGTCTCCACTATCAAATGTCTGGAATACTTATCACAGAATAGGGGTATCAGATGCATCACCCCAGCCTCAGCTCTCCAAACATCTGTAGAGCCCCAGAGGATCCCTCTGCAACAGAAGTAGGTCAGCCAGGTGTTATGGAACTTCTGGAATTTGAACACAAGTCAAGCTATGTGTTACAGCAGACTACTTTTCTAGGCTTTAACATGATCAGTCCCATTACACCCACCAGCTTTGATCAGTGATGTCCTGTCTAAAGTCTTTAGTTTACCATGCGAAGGATGTAAGTGGCCTGTTATTAAATGTTATCTGTGGTTGTCTTAGTACCTGGTGTAAGCTATGCCGTTTATTCGAAACACATCATGATTTCCGAAGTGTGGTTAGGCAGGAACCTACGAGAACAGCTTAAACTGCAACGAGTGAAAACGGTAACGATCACGTCATAATCTTGGGCCTCACAAATATCAGGCTGTTTTTTTCCGGAATGTGGAACGATTTCCGAGAGTGAGCTTGGGCAGGATCCTATGAAGACAGAGCAATGTCAATGATGAAAATCCTAAAGGAATGCACACTACACAATTTCTGCAAAAATAACAAATCTTGTAATCGACAACTAGAATTGACCTATATAAATGAATTCTAGCTGTCGAACCACGTCATTTTTCATGGATCTGAGTTACATGTTTTGCATATGTTTCTGTGTGTTTGTTTTTGTGGTTTTGTTAAGATTTTATAGTTTGTCCCGCCGAAAAACCTCTGCTTTCCCATGCTAGTCACAGGAGAGTCAATATTTATTATTGATTATTACCATGATTTTATAATGTTATGAGTTTATTATGCAGTGTATTAGAGTGGATGTTAAAGGTTGTCTGTAATTCTTTTACTTAATTGTACAAACTACAATAATTTATTTCATTTATGTATATTTCCATTTTTCTGTCATTTCGTTTCTTATCGTAATTTATTTGTGATAAATTCATGGCTAAGTAGTTAATGATGTGACCTACAATTGTAACTTATGTATGCATATTACTTTTTTCTGTGCGACATTCATTTGTTTAGGAATAAGCATTGTCATTTTCAAGTATTTCCTCTCTCTAGCACCTTTGGGTCAGCTATGTCACTGGTCAAGGCTGACATGTGAAATTGTACACTAGAATTCATTCAACATATTCATACCCACCTTGCGAGACATACTTTGGATGTATAGTAAGTGGCTCCAATCGGTGCAGCCCGTTCTTCAAGTGCCAGAAGTTCCTGAATGGAAGAGATTTATGCAGGGACCACAACACTATTAACAGCGAGAGAAGTGCACTAACATTCCGGTCATTCATTAATTCCCCACCAAGTGACTAAATCATGGTTCCTTGGCTTTACAATATATTGTTCAACAATAGACAGCAGGAAAGTGCCACATTTTTCTATCCAAATCCTTTCTCACCAACATTAAGTAGGCAACTGACATCACATTCACAGTAAACACACTTCTCAGCCATTGTGTAAAGCAATGTATTTTCCTAAAATCTCACATAACTGCAAACAAGTAGCCATTCAAACTGAAAATAATTGCACTATATAAACATGAGTGCAGTGAAGTTATTTTGTCTATGCACATACGAGAACTGGATGGGAAATGGTGGAAGCTATAGCCTGCCTGTAGACTGAACAAACTGTTTACAGCGCAGGGAAGTTTGCTTTCCTGGAAGAACACTACAACTGCTATACAGGAAAATGATGAATCAATTTTCCCTCTATGAATGTAAAACAATGTACAGATTTACATAGAATCTGTCCACATGTATTTCCTGAATGAAGATTGTCAGTAACTCTCATGTATTCTATGCAGTGTTAATGCACTTTGTGGAAAATAAACACTCCCCCCCCCCATCCTCCAGGTGTGTGCATGCAATGCCATAACCAGCAGTGAGTCATTGGGCAAACTGTAGTTTGCAGACCTGCGAAGAACGAAAAATACATGACCACAATACGGCAACCTACCTTCCTTCCCACATTTTCTCCCCCCCCCCCCCTTCCAACCTGTTACCTCCCCAGAATAGTTTTACCATTAATAAGACTACCACACTTAGATGTGATACACACGTTTAACGTTTGTTCCAAACTTACTCAATTTAACAAAAAGTTTTACCCACCCCTACAAAATGGAAACTATTAGTCCTAGGCCTAGAGATTTTTGAGTTATTCAACACCCCCACATCTGCAGTCATGCTCCACCAGTCAAGTTTTGCAGTGTGTTGCTCAAGGAACTTCCTTCTATCATCATACAAAAATTTATGACTAAACAATTTTTTCCTTATTTTAACTGTTTTGGTCTTAGTTGACTGGGTTAAACAACCGTGTATTAAGTCTATTACTAACTGGAACAGAAACTGAGTGTTATTTCCCCACATTTTTTGGTTGTTTGTGACACCTAAGATTGACTTTAGGGCTCATTGTTGTGTTACAAATCATATTCAAAAATTTATAATCTGCCCTATAGTCGCCTGCTCTGCAGAACTTTATGTGACCTACATTCTGCATGCTTCAAATTTCTGAAAACTTTACATCATGTTTAACGTTACAATTCGTCTCACGACAGGTTATCTGCTTCATGTCATTCAGCAAAGTATGGGCAAACAAAATGCTACATGACAACACACAGTGAAGCACTCTGTTGTTCATAATCAACCTCTTGGGTGATTGCAGCTTTATTTATCCATTTGTTAAATGCATCCAACCACATGAACCAGCCAGACAGAATGAATGGTAAATAAAAATCATGTTAAATTATTAAAGATACCAAATACCACGAAAAGTAAAAGTAATTTGCACAGACCATAGCATAACAACAGTTATACATGAATGCAGACAACATGGTATTATCCATAAAAGAGATTATTTTTAAGACTGATATCAAGCATGCCTTCAGTCTTCTGACTTCACAGAGTCTGTAAAGTCTACTAAATTAAGTTTCAGATAAGTCTAACCTGTCTTACAGAAGGACACAAAACAAGGACGCATTATAATACAATTATACTGCTTGGATTGTGATTCAATAATTTTGAGTGTGTCACTGCTAATCATAAACTTTGATCCAATTATTTCACAGCAACAGAAATTCTCAACGTCTGACAAACTGCACTCCTGCTGTTTACAAGAATCCTTTCTGAAATGAATACAATTTTTTCACAAGCACTTAAATAAAAAAAAAAAAAATAAAATAAATACTGTCTATAGGTTAGATATCTCCGTTACAAAATTTAATACAAACCAATCATAGAGGCTACCAGCATAGCCAACAGGACTTTTACAAATACTAGCATTTGATGGAAGCTTTGTATGTATCTATACTCACAGTCTACCCACAAGCACAGAACATTATTCAAGGTAATTCCACAGACTGATGCCACATCAACCCTACTTCAAAGTTACTAATGAATTCTGTACTTGACGTAAAAGGGAATGGGTGCAGACTGAATCTTGGCAGGATATCCTTGGTACAGATAAACTAGAAAGCAAGCAAATTAACAGATTCACATAAACTTACTCAAATATTCTAGCACATGTAATTACACCAAAGTATGAAACCCCATTCTAAGTTAATTCTAATTGTAACTAGTATGCATCACAATATTTGGTATGTAGTACATATTCTACAATGGAAGCATAACCACACAGTATCCTAATGTAACAAAATTAGGAAACAATCAGCTCAACAGACTTTAAAAATAAACAAAAAATGCAATTGGCCACAAGCTCGTTTTGAAATTTTACAATAAGATCTACAGAACTTAACTTCAAGGAAACACACTATGAAAATAACTACACACTAAAAGAGCATGGACAAATAGGGAAGATTGTAGTGTTGGAACACGTCAGTCAATGAGGGACACCATCATAAAATCAAAACAATAAGATACACAGAAAACACAAAAAGTACAAAAAAAGTTCACTTCACCTATACTAGGTGGTCAAATGTCAAGCTATCATACAATTCAAAGAAATTCTACATCTTACCACACCAAATATGCACATCCACTCCCCCCTATCCAAAATTCACAGAACATCGTTGACAGTACACCACATTGTCAATTTACAAAAGACAGTAAACTATTGGTTGTTACTGCTCACTACGATAACTTCGAACTTATTTTTTGGGACATGGAAACATGCCCAGGCTTTTCTCATCTCTAATTTTATATCTGAGAATGTAACTGAACCCCTCACTCACCACTGTCAATGTAGATATCTTACTGTTGCTGCTCAGAAGACATGTTAAGTGACAGTGTCTTTCAAATTACTGTGTGGGAACTGTAACTTGTCTCAAGCACTCCCTGTTTCCGATCAATGTCTTAGTGATTTGCGAATGGTCATTGCAAACTGTGCACCATACCACTAGTCAATGTTGACTGCAATGTTGTCTGCTTTGCGGCTGAGCTGTGTGGTCACTGTTTTGATGTGCTATTTTCATTGTGATTGTTTCGAAAATGGGTGATGTGGTTGCTGGCCCATCATGGGATTACCTTCTACTCCAGTTCGGAAAAAGAAGCCAGATAGCAAGAGTTTGTGGGAGCTCACAACACAGGTTACTGTTGTCTGCACAGCATACTTACAGTACACTGATGCAGAGTTTGCTGCCCCCCCCCCTCCCCCACATCCCAATCGCACCATACCCTATAGACTCTACCTGCAACCCCTACTCAGCAGACGCCAAATTATAGTTCCCCAGTAACACATATTTTTGAGTAAACAAATCAAACATACCTTATTGATACTAGATAAGGACAGGTTAGAGCAGAAAAATCAAGGGCTATTAAAGGAGCAAAAGTTTCCTGGGAGACAAAAATGTGTTAAAACCTTACTGGTTGTTACTGAGCCATTATGCTGAAAAATAAACATTATGCCTTTGCTCAAAGTCTATGGTTACAATAATATATTCAATAATAATGTAAGACAGAGAAAGTAATCAGCAGGGTTAGTCTTTTTTCACAGATAGTAGGATGACCTGCACCAATATACCCTCATCTTCAAATTGATTAGGTGAGCATTAATGAGCCATAAATCAATTTGAAAATGTGTTTGGTAATTCTGCACATTTGATTTGGGAAAACCTTTTGGGAATACATATGAATTGTAATGCCCAAAATGTTTCACAAACCAGTAAGTGGGTAAACTCACACCTGACATAGCATCAGATGGTGAAATAAGCCTAAACTCTTACAGACAAAATTATACCTACACAAATTAAGAAAGACCTTACTTGAATTCAGTTTCTCTGTTTACTCTTTGTAAATATTCGTTACCTGTCCTGACAGTACTCACCCAAAATGATCTTGTGACATTGTTGATGGTTGCTTTGATGATCAGACCGTTGGGAACTTTACACATCTCGCCTTGCGATGGCTTTGGCGCCACTGTCCATGCACATGGTAGTATATTTAAGAATGTGTTAATATTTTTTGATCTTTTACAAACATTTCCGAAGAAATTGCCGCATTTTCGGCACATGAGTTGAAAAATTAAGTGATTTCCAAATAGCATGTCAAACGCTCGCACATTTTGAAAAAAGACAAATATGTTATGCATTCCCTTGTTAAATGAATAAATAAACATTAAACTAGGCCAGATGCAAGAAACACCAAGACTTTTCACAGCATTTAAAAGGATAAGTTCAGAACTAAAATGCACAGGCCTACAGGTATTGCAACATGAAAAAAAGTTATGACAACGTAAATTTAGGGCACCAGGAAAACCACCACTTATTGACACAACTTTGACATTTTTGGCTCTTCCTTTCTTACTATAATGGAGGCACAGAAAAACAGTGGCCATAGAAGAAAGGATGGCATTCCAATTACAGGCGCAATCTGTGGTACCCTAAATATTTATCTAAGCTTACATCATATAAAGCACAACAAAGACTTGATAAGCCTAAAACTTAACAAATGTAAAACATTCCTACCTCACTCATATCCATTTGTACGTTATCGTAATTGACGTCGTCTTCTTGCTTGTTTTCTGTGTCGGAGCCTCCTCCAATAGGTTCCTTTAAAATAATAAACAATGCTTCAGAAAAATAAAGAAAAATTGAGACACCCTATTGTGTAGAACTTTGAGAGAGAGAGACACACATCAAAATAAAAGACTACAAATATGTCATGAGACACTATAGAGACTATCATCACTTTCGACAAAGTTAAATTAAAATTTACCTTGTTATCTTGCAACATTTCGTTGCTTTCATCATCGCTACCGTAACCAGCTAACGATTCCATTATGGCGTCTTTAGCTTTCCGTCCAGGTTTTACAATACCTCAACCTTTGATCCTCGTCTTTTTTCTTTAGTTTCGTAAAAAATTGCTAATTTCACTAAATCACATAACAGTACCTTTGCTGAAACGAGATATTAATATTTCAAATGTATAAAGGCGGAAAAACAAGGCCCTTCTATAGTCTGTAAACGACTACTTTGAGCCTTGAAAGTTTGCAGAAGTACTTGATCGATAGTGTGACATGTCTATTTCTGTCTACTTTTTGAATTTTAGAACGTGCGAAAATAAACACAGAACTTAATGATACTTAATTTCACGAGGCTTCTATCATTTGCGTTTTCATCACACATTCACTTATGTGAAGTCGATAACAATCTGTATCTTCGATACTTTGAAATCTTTTTCTTGATTTCCTAGATTGAGTCCTTTCGTTTTGCGTAGAGATAAAAATGTCGTTTCCGAAGAATATGCGAGATCTTCATAGCTAAATATCTATTGTGCATTTCAGTACTCAAAACTGTATCTGACCTCCGACTGAAGTTACTTTTCAATACATGAAACACAATTGTCGCAAATAGTTAAGTTCACTATTTTTGGTAATATACCTTGGCTGGGTTTAAGTTATACTGCCAATATAAAGTCGATCAAATCTATGTAAATTTTCTTACTGCAATGACTACACAACGGCAAATGACTGCAACAGTTACTCGGAAAGAATGTCAGAGAAGAAGGTTTCTGTTTGGAACCGCGTGTTGGGTTAGAAAGCAAAATAGGCCATCGCACTAGTGGGCTTCTAATAGGAAATCGCTGATTCAGCTAGGAAACGACTGCCGAAGTGACCGAGGCTCTCTAGAAAGTACGTTCTAGAATGAGTGAGGATGTTGTAAAATGTTGCAGAATGTTACAGAATCTCCTAGAAGGGTATCACCATAAATAAGGCACAAGGGCAGAAGTTAAGGTATAGTGGAATTAATTTAAGAGAATAATGTTTTTCTCACAGTCAGTTATATATAGCTAGCTCTGGAGCGGAAAACCCAAGGAATTTACATTTTTTTCTCACCAAATAATGAAATGACAAATGTAGTTAATTTGTATTGTTATCGCATATGTTACTTGCGAATGAAATAAAGTGAAAACAAAGCAAAATTTTCTGTCACTAAATTACACAGTAAGGAGAATATAATGATTTACTTTAGTTTTATTATTTCGGTATTTAAAGGTCCATTCTTTAAAATCCGCATTGGATACGAGATGGCTGGCTTTGTTGGAAGTGGGAGCCCGTCTACCACCAATCACTGGTTTTTGTGTCAGATGAGTGTTGCGCACACCTGTACTTGCGTTGGTAGCTGTTATTGTTGTGCAAATATGAGCGTTTGAAGTTGTTGCTGTCACATTGTGCAGGTCACCAGACATCTTCCCTCTGTTTTGCATTAATGTATATTTCGAAGGAAAAAAATAAGAGGCTCATCGAGCTTTAATTCTTGATTGTTTCTGAATATTCTAAAATATTCTCGAAAGTTTTAGAACGCTCTAGAATCTTCTAGAATATCGCAGAGTGTTCTTTAACACTTTTGATAGTTCCTGAATGTTTTAGAACGCTCAAGAAAGTTGCAGAGTTTCCTTTAATGTTCCCATTAGAATGTTTTGAAACTTTCTGTGTTCTGCAAAGAAACGAAAAACTGAGCCTCAGAGTAGTTAATATCAAATACTTAAGTGGATTTAATAGTACTTAAGAGGATGCTTGAAGATTCAAGAGTATTTTTGAGCGTACAGTCGACATTTTTAAGTTTTTTTTTTTTTAATTTTCGTTAGTATAATATTATTGAGCGTTCTCAGAAAACAAATGAAAATAAAGACAAAGCTGAAAAGGGCTTTTTCTGCTAGTATGTGACATATACGAATGCAAAGCAGTGCTTCTTCACACATTTCATCATTAAATAATAAGAAAAGACAATATTTCGTGAAAATATTCGCGTAATAAATGAATTATATATTAATATTTATTTGTTTAACTGGACCTCTTTCATCAGACCAGGATTTCATCCTTTAAGTATCTTTTTTTGCATCGTAGCTTCTTGAGAAATATCAATTTTAATATGAGAAATAGTATAAAAATGAGTTGGTTGTCTGAAGTGGCAATGTGAGTAAATAATACTGACTATGAACTAATAAAGTTATTACTGCAGCTGCTGCCACTAATAGTGATGATAATTATAATAATGACAATAATAAAAATAATGATAGTGGCAGATCTAAAAGGAATTTGTAAGTGTACAAGGTAGATGTTTTCAGATACAGCGAGTTCAGAGAAAAGGAAATTTAGGGAGACTGCACCAACTAGGAATAATGGGAAAAGAGGAAGATCTGGTTGGAAAGAAGGATATTCATGGGTAACGAGTGCGTAAAGGGATAATGATAATCCTTGTTGTAGCATTAGTAGCAATGGCATTAACTGTCACCTGAAGATGCAGATTTTATTCAGTCCTCTGATGTAATGTGAAGGGTTATTCCAAAGTTGGATTCCTGCTACTGAGAAGAACTTTGAGAAAGTGGCTGGAAGATGGGCTGGGGCAGATAAAATTTTATGTTAATGGGAACAGGGGTTTCTAACATGTTTTTCTGATAAGAGTGGTAAGATTAGGGAGATATATTAAGGGACAGTTGATAAGACAGTAGAGAAGACAGATGGTATAGAAATGTATGTGCTTGTCTGCACACAACCTGAATAGTTGTGCATATGATAAAGAACTACAATAAAAAAAGTCGAACATCACAGATATAAAGAACCACAAACTGAATAGTTGTGCATATGATGGAGAACTACAATAAAAAAAGTCGAACATCACAGATATAACGCACACAGGCATTCATAACCAATTCCAGGGGCTGTGAGCTTTCCTGAGGAAAGCCTTGCAGGATAACATCGCTGTAAGCAGTACTTGGAAGTGTAAGTGTCTGTACAAATTTCTTTTTCAGGTCAAGAGGGACGAGCTCTTTAGATTTTTGCGGGGCATGGAGATATACTGATGTCTTCTTGCATATTGCAGTTATGTATTCAGTCACATTTAGATTTTCATCTATTACTTCTCCTGAACTCTTTTCTAGATACGAAGCCCACGCCTACCACAGTAGTAGAAGTTTATATGCCAACTAGCTCTGCAGATGACGAAGAAATTGAAGAAATGTATGATGAAATAAAAGAAATTACTCAGATAGTGATGGGAGACGAAAATTTAATAGTCATGGGTGACTGGAATTCAGTAGTAGGAAAAGGAGGAGAAGGAAACGTAGTAGGCTAATATGGATTGGGGCTAAGAAATGAAAGAGGAAGCTGTCTGGTAGAATTTTGCACAGAGCACAACTTAATCATAGCTAACACTTGGTTCAAGAATGATAAAAGAAGGTTGTATACATGGAAGAACCCTGGAGATACTGACAGGTTTCAGATAGATTATATAATGGTAAGACAGAGATTTAGGAACCAGGTTTTAAATTATAAGACATTTCCAGGGGCAGATGTGGACTCTGACCACAATCTATTGGTTATGAACTGTAGATTAAAAGCTGAAGAAACTGCAAAAAGGTGTGAATTTAAGGAGATGGGACCTGGATAAAATGACTAAACCAGAGGTTGTACAGAGTTACAGGGAGAGCATAAAGGAACAATTGACAGGAATGGGGGAAAGAAATACAGTAGAAGAAGAATGGGTGGCTTTGAGAGATGAAGTGGTGAAGGCAGCAGAGGATCAAGTAGGTAAAACGGCGAGGGCTAGTAGAAATCCTTGTGTAACAGAAGAAATATTGAATTTAATTGATGAAAGGAGAAAATATAAAAATGCAGTAAATGAAGCAGGCAAAAAGGAATATAAACGTCTCAAAAATGAGATCGACAGGAAGTGCAAAATTGCTAAGCAGGGATGGCTAGAGGACAAATGTAAGGATGTAGAGGCTTACCTCACTAGGGGTAAGATAGGTACTGCCTACAGGAAAATTGAAGAGACCTTTGGAGAAAAGAAAACAACTTGTATGAATATCAAGAGTTCAGATGGAAACCCAGTTCTAGGCACAGAAGGGAAAGCAGAAAGGTGGAAGGAGTATATAGAGGGTCTATACAAGGGTGATGTACTTGAGGACAATATTATGGAAATGGAAGAGGATGTAGATGAAGATGAAATGGGAGATACGATACTGCGTGAAGAGTTTGACAGAGCACTGAAAGACCTGAGTCGAAACAAAGCCCTGGGAGTAGACAACATTCCATTAGAATTACTGACAGCCTTGGGAGAGCCAGTCCTGACAAAACTCTACCATCTGGTGAGCAAGATGTATGAGACAGGCGAAATACCCTCAGACCTCAAGAAGAATATAATAATTCCAATCCCAAAGAAAGCAGGTGCTGACAGATGTGAAAATTACCAAACAATCAGTTTAATAAGTCACAGATGCAAAATACTAACAGGAATTCTTCACAGACGAATGGAAAAACTAGTAGAAGCCGACCTTGGGGAAGATCAGTTTGGATTCCGTAGAAATATTGGAGCACGTGAGGCAATACTGACCCTACGACTTATCTTAGAAGCTAGATTAAGGAAAGGCAAACCTACGTTTCTAGCATTTGTAGACTTAGAGAAAGCTTTTGACAATGTTGATTGGAATACTCACTTTCAAATTCTAAAGGTGACAGGGGTAAAATACAGGGAGTGAAATCCTATTTAAAATTTGTACAGGAACCAGATGGCAGTTATAAGAGTCGAGGGACATGAAAGGGAAGCGGTGGTTGGGAAGGGAGTGAGACAGGGTTGTAGCCTCTCCCCGATGTTATTCAATCTTTATATTGAGAAAGTAATAAAGGAAACAAAAGAAAAGTTCGGAGTAGGTATTAAAATCCATGGAGATGAAATAAAAACTTTGAGGTTCTCCGATGACATTGTAATTATGTCAGAGACAGCAAAGGACTTGGAAGAGCAGTTGAACAGAATGGACAGTGTCTTGGAAGGAGGGTATAAGATGAACATCAACAAAAGCAAAACGAGGATAATGGAATGTAGTCGAATTAAGTCAGGTGATGCTGAGGGAATTAGATTAGGAAATGAGACACTTAAACTAGTAAAAGAGTTTTGCTATTTGGGGAGCAAAATAACTGATGATGGTCGAAGTAGAGAGGATATAAAATGTAGACTGGCAATGGCAAGGAAAGCGTTTCTGAAGAAGAGAAATTTGTTAACATCGAGTATTGATTTAGGTGTCAGGAAGTCGTTTCTGAAAGTATTTGTATGGAGCGTAGCCATGTAGCTCGCCGCGGTGGTCTCGCGGTTCTAGGTGCTCAGTCCGGAACCGAGCGACTGCTATGGTCGCAGGTTCGAATCCTGCCTCGGGCATGGATGTGTGTGATGTCCTTAGGTTGGTTAGGTTTAAGTAGTTCTAAGTTCTAGGGGACTGATGACCATAGATGTTAAGTCCCATAGTGCTCAGAGCCATTTGTAGCCATGTATGAAAGTGAAACATGGACGATAACTAGTTTGGACAAGAAGAGAATAGAATTTTCGAAATGTGGTGCTACAGAAGAATGCTGAAGATTAGATGGATAGATCATATAACTAGTGGGGAGGTATTGAATAGGATTGGGGAGAAGAGAAGTTTGTGGCACAACTTGACTACAAGAAGGGATCGGTTGGTAGGACATGTTCTGGGGCAACAAGGGATCACCAATTTAGTACTGGAGGGCAGTGTGGAGGGTAAAAATCGTAGAGGGAGACCAAGAGATAAATACACTAAACAGATTCAGAAGGATGTAGGTTGCAGTAGGTACTGGGAGATGAAGAAGCTTGCACGGGATAGAGTAGCATGGAGAGCTGCATCAAACCAGTCTCAGGACTGAAGACCACAACAGCAACTCTTTTCTGAAGGAGAGAAGTTGAGATTTGTCCCATTTAGGGTTAAAGATGGTAGGGATTCCAGATATTTTGGGCTGTGGAGATGAAAATCAGTTTTTCTCACATGTAACTGATTTAAGCATTTGTTCTAAGAACTGAGTTAACTACTGTATTGATTTGTTTTCTTTTTTTTAATCTGGGAGTCAAAACAACACTGGATGTAGCCCCTTCTTGACCACACCAAAACGAAATTTATTGTGTTGTATCTCTGCCTGCCATTCTAGTACAGCCAGCCAGTACCCTTGAACTGTAGTAGGAGACCATTTACTTGGTATTTCTTAGACACAATGTGTTTAGGAATTAACTATGCAAATATTTTGAACCTTTTGGCCTCCAGTGCTTCACAATGGAAGATTGTACTTAGGAATTTCTTTCTCTATACACATTGTGGGCAGGTGTTTCTTGAAGTTAACATGGAAAGTCGATAGACCTACTATGAATTTAAACTGCATCCTGCTCAAGCCCAGAATTGCAGAACTTCTCTTAAAACATGCTTTTGACATCATAACTTGTCATATTTTTGGTTTTGGATCTTAGTCCAATATTCTACATATTGCCTCCTGATCCAGCTATGTACAGTAGCTTAACTTTTACTATCAGCTTAGTGATAATTAAAACAGGTTCTTGTCCAACAAATGGAGTTATCGCCCCTGGCCATCCTATCAGCTTGTTTATTATCATTAGGGCACTGATTTTAATGAAAGTCATAATTTTTACCTGAAGTTCAGAGTGAATTTTTCAACAATTTATACACACATCCGGGTGCTGGTGTATGAAAAGTATCTTAATTGTGCATATAAAGCCATATTTACAGCTTTTTTTAAATAATAGGTCATACTGCAGCCAGCTTTTGTCATAATATGTCATACTTTGGACAACTTTTGCCAAAAATAAATATATTTCTCGTCTCTTTTAGGATGTGAGAATATAAACATGAACATGTTTCCATTGATGTTGTCACAAATAAATGTGACAGTTGCTAGAAAAGTTTATTTATCACGACTATAGCAGACAACGAGTATCGATTTTCTGATGTAAGAAATTGTCGTACAGGGTTGACAAAACACTTTCAGAGCCAACAAAGGCAGCTTCCGGCGTAATAAACATCGCCCATTTGGTCACACAGTTCAGTCTGAATACAAAGAATGATTCAACATGCCAGGAATGAAGTGCTGCAACAGCATGAAGTTGCTGGATTTGTTTGTGATTTGAACACTGAGCACTGACAAGGAAATATTAGTTTCTAAACTTTTGCATATCAACTTAGTGTATAAAGGTGCTTTAATGTGCAACAACAGTGTAATACCACCAAATACAGCATCTGTGTGAAGATCAGTGATGAAAATGATAGCAGGCAAACGGTGTTATTTGAGCAGAGGGGTCTGCATCTATATCTACATTTACACTCTGTGAACTGCTGTGAAGTTCATGGCAGATGGTACATCCCACTGTACCACCTAGGGCTTTTCACCACTCCATTCATGTAAGGAGTTCAGGAAAAATGATTGTTTAAATGCCTCTGTGTGTGCTATAATTAATCTAATCGTATCCTCACGATTCCCATGGGTGCAACATGTAGGGGATTTTGGAATATTCCAAGAGCCATCATTTAAGGCTGGTTAATGAAACTTTATTACTATAATTTTGTGGGATGGTTTATATCTATCTTCAAGAGTCCACCAGTTCAGTTCTTTTAGCACCTCAGTGGCACTCTCTCATAGATCAAACAAATCTGTGACGATTCTCTCTGTGTATATTCAGTATCTCCTGCTAGTCCTATCTGGTATGGGTCCCACACACTTGAGCAGTATTCTAGAATGGGTCACATGAGTGATTTGTATGCAGTCTCAGGTTTGTCTTCAACTGTGCTATCGTACTTCAAGGACTTGTGTGAGATGATGTTGTCCTGCAACATCCCTGAGGAGAAGCTGAAGAATCCATGCTTCAGACAGTTTTTGAAGAAGTTCATAACATATCCAGTTCCAGATGAATATACACTGAGAAAGAACTATTTACTCATGTGCTACAAGGAGGTGCCCAACAAAATGTTAATTAGTGTTCTTGACCAAAGGTTTTGGGTGTCCATAGATGAAACCACCAATGATGGTGCGCATTATGTTGAAAACGTTGTTGTTGGCGTTCTAAAAATTCATGGACCAGAAGAAATGTTCCTTCTAACATGTGAAGCTCACAGGAAGGTTCAGTCCAAAAGGCATCCTATAATATTGGTAGTGACCAGAAATCGTGGTAAATGCTGTTTCAGGTTTATTCTCAGGGTGTACCTCAATTTGATGATATCCACTTCTTAAATATCAAGTTGAAAGAACTTGCAGTGACCCAAATTATCTAATGTGTCACTAATATTAGGGATCATTTATGCATCTGTTACTGTTTTTCATTTGAGAAGCTGTAGTCGCACAAAAGCCGATATTTTTTGTTCCATCTGGTGACTTCTTACCCACAATCATGATACTCGCTGACCAGGGACTATCACTGTTCTGGCGTAGCCACAAGCGCTGGATGAAGAGGAAGAAAGCAAGACCAGAGAAGGCAGTGAGGCGACGTCAGCTAGTTGCCCGCTGACAAGGACCATGGCACGATAGGAGCAACCTCGCAAGAACTGAATATAAGCTTCACTCCTGCCAGCCTTGGCCAGACATTAGTGGACAGTATTCACGTAGTATTAGCACAGCCTAGCAGAGAGTGCTACGAGAACAGTTAGTGATCCACAAACTGTGTGACAGACTTGCTGAACACTGCATATAGCACAGGACTCTGAATTATATTGCATGTCACCCATCGCTTGCGACACTTGGTCTAAATCCAAAGTTAAGTATTGTCAATCTGCTTTCTTGAAATAATACTACTAATGTTATTTTCTTGAATTGTTGTATAGCATTCTGAGAATGCAGCGTCCTTTAGGCACCCTATACAAGACGAGTCGGCAAGACCCCACATTTGGCAACGAGGACTCAACATTTAGGAGACAAGTCTCCTCCAAACCCAGTGCCCGACAGCCACAAACTTTCCGTTTATATTAAGCTGACGCCTTAATTCTCTCTTGTCTTTCCTTTCCAGGGGCGCTGACTGCTTTAACAATTTCTTGTCGTTATTGCTAATAACTGTTTTCAGGTGGGCATTGCAGAAATTTTCTTTGCTTTTTTTTCTATTTGTTGTATTTGCGTATTCCAACATGTGCACCCCACCTGACCCACTCCCTGCTCAGGCGCTGCAGCTGCAAGCGTTAAATGCCACACAGCTAATGCAGATGTTTCACTTTCAGGCTCAGCAGATCTCAGCACTTCTCAACAAGGTGCAGCAGCTACTCGCCAACACTGCATGCCCGACAGAACAAGCACCACCCACTACAGCTGCTATACCACCTTTTCGACAGTTTTGTGAACAAGAAAAAGAGTGGCTCGACTGGTTACACCAACCTGAGGCACACCCACTAGTCCACAATGTTACAGGTACTGTGAAACTTCCCTATCTATTATCCACAATAGGAAGTTGAGAGGTAACAGTCCATTAAAACCGATTTTAAAAATATTTTTCGACTATGAATAGACAATTTCTGACGTAAATAATAAAGGGGTGTAGGTAAACATGCACATGTGGAATAGATACAACTAGGGCAGTTACTGCATTGTAATTGTATTGAAGGGTGTAGGGCCTGTAATTGGTAGGAATATTGCCCTAAACGTGAATCTTCTGTAATTAGTAAAAAATACCTATGTATTGTTAACGAACGATACTTTAGCGTTTGTACACTTTTAAATTCATAAACGTGCTAAGATTCACTCATATGTTTAATACGAGGTCTGTTCAGAAAGTAACCTCCGGTTGATTTAAAAAATACACCAAGTTAAATAAAAATACACTCCTGGAAATGGAAAAAAGAACACATTGACACCGGTGTGTCAGACCCACCATACTTGCTCCGGACACTGCGAGAGGGCTGTACAAGCAATGATCACATGCACGGCACAGCGGACACACCAGGAACCGCGGTGTTGGCCGTCGAATGGCGCTAGCTGCGCAGCATTTGTGCACCGCCGCCGTCAGTGTCAGCCAGTTTGCCGTGGCATACGGAGCTCCATCGCAGTCTTTAACACTGGTAGCATGCCGCGACAGCGTGGACGTGAACCGTATGTGCAGTTGACGGACTTTGAGCGAGGGCGTATAGTGGGCATGCGGGAGGCCGGGTGGACGTACCGCCGAATTGCTCAACACGTGGGGCGTGAGGTCTCCACGGTACATCGATGTTGTCGCCAGTGGTCGGCGGAAGGTGCACGTGCCCGTCGACCTGGGACCGGACCGCAGCGACGCACGGATGCACGCCAAGACCGTAGGATCCTACGCAGTGCCGTATGGGACCGCACCGCCACTTCCCAGCAAATTAGGGAGACTGTTGCTCCTGGGGTATCGGCGAGGACCATTCGCAACCGTCTCCATGAAGCTGGGCTACGGTCCCGCACACCGTTAGGCCGTCTTCCGCTCACGCCCCAACATCGTGCAGCCCGCCTCCAGTGGTGTCGCGACAGGCGTGAATGGAGGGACGAATGGAGACGTGTCGTCTTCAGCGATGAGAGTCGCTTCTGCCTTGGTGCCAATGATGGTCGTATGCGTGTTTGGCGCCGTGCAGGTGAGCGCCACAATCAGGACTGCATACGACCGAGGCACACAGGGCCAACACCCGGCATCATGGTGTGGGGAGCGATCTCCTACACTGGCCGTACACCACTGGTGATCGTCGAGGGGACACTGAATAGTGCACGGTACATCCAAACCGTCATCGAACCCATCGTTCTACCATTCCTAGACCGGCAAGGGAACTTGCTGTTCCAACAGGACAATGCACGTCCGCATGTATCCCGTGCCACCCAACGTGCTCTAGAAGGTGTAAGTCAACTACCCTGGCCAGCAAGATCTCCGGATCGGTCCCACATTGAGCATGTTTGGGACTGGATGAAGCGTCGTCTCACGCGGTCTGCACGTCCAGCACGAACGCTGGTCCAACTGAGGCGCCAGGTGGAAATGGCATGGCAAGCCGTTCCACAGGACTACATCCAGCATCTCTACGATCGTCTCCATGGGAGAATAGCAGCCTGCATTGCTGCGAAAGGTGGATATACATTGTACTAGTGCCGACATTGTGCATGCTCTGTTGCCTGTGTCTATGTGCCTGTGGTTCTGTCAGTGTGATCATGTGATGTATCTGACCCCAGGAATGTGTCAATAAAGTTTCCCCTTTCTGGGACAATGAATTCACGGTGTTCTTATTTCAATTTCCAGGAGTGTATTTTAATATATACATCTTACAACTACATCTTTGCACTATTTATCTACATAGTCTCCATAGCGATTGAGGCACTTATCGTATCTCTTCACAAGCTTTGAAATTCCTTCTGCATAAAAATCACCCGCTTGTGCCTGGAGCCAGCCTGTGACCGCATCTTTGAGCTCTTCGTCGTCATCAAACCGCTGTGACCCGAGCCATTTCTTCAAATGCATGAAGAGGTGATAATCACTTGGCGCCAGGTCTGGGCTGTAAGGTGGATGGTTGATAACGTCCCACTTGAAGGACTCAAGAAGGGCCGTTGTTCTGCGAGCAGAGTGAGGACGGGCGTTATCGTGCAAAAAAACGATACCGGAAGTCAGCATACCACGGCGTTTGTTCTGTATAGCCCGTCGTAACTGTTTTATTGTTTCACAGTACACGTCTTGATTAATGGTCGTACCACGTTCCATGAATTCAACCAACAACACCCCTTTGGCATCCCAAAACACCGTTGCCATCAGTTTTCTGGCAGAAAAATCTTGCGAGGCTTTTCTTGGTTTGGTAGGCGAATTTGAATGTGCCCACATCTTTGATTGTTCTTTTGTCTCAGGGTTCACGTACTTAATCCAGGTTTCGTCACCGGTCACGATTCTGTTTAACAATGGTTCTCCTTCGTCCTCATAACGTGACAGAAAGTCTAATGCAGAGGCCATTCTTTGAGTTTTGTGGTGGTCGGTAAGAATTTTGGGCACCCATCGTGCACAGAACTTACGGTAACCCAATCTTGCTGTCACTATCTCGTACAAGAGAGTCTTAGAAATCTGTGGAAAACCAGTAGACAACTCCGACATTGAGAAACGTCGATTTTCACGAACTTTTGCATCAACTGTCTGAACGAGTTCGTCAGTCACCAATGATGGTCTACCACTCCTCTCTTCATCATGAACGTTTTCTCGTCCACTTTTAAATAAACGTACCCATTCACGGACAACTCCTTCACTCATAACTCTTGGTCCGTACACGGCACAAAGCTCACGACGAATAGCTGCTGCAGAATATCCTTTGGCTGTAAAAAACCTTATGACAGCACGCACTTCACATTTGGCGGGGTTTTCTATTGCAGCACACATTTCAAACTGCCACAAAAACTAAACTAGTGCAGGTACGACGTTCACTCGACCACGGCTTGATGCTGACTGACCTGTTGAGTGCGTGAACGCACAGATGGCGTCGCTACTCCCCCCACAACCCGCACTATGACCAATCGGAGGTTACTTTCTGAACCGCCCTCGTATATAAGAGGCAATGTAATTTATGAAATACTGTACTAATTTGGAGAAACTAATTTTGTTTGATATTTATTTTAAAAAGCATGTACAACAATACAGTAGATTGTTAACGATTATATAAATAGTGGGAGCTATGTTGGCATGGGGAGGCAGTACTTTGTGTGACGTTGTACAGAAAGCATGCAGCTTGTTTAGCAAGATTCATTTGATTATTGTAAGTATGTTACAAAATTATTTGAATTTTTGTAAAGGGAGGTTGGATTTTTCGAAATTGCAATAAACAAAATACTTGATTAAATATTCACTGGAATTTTCAGTTTATTTCACAGTCGTTGTCTAAGAATCCAGGACCATGGCTGCGACAGATTACAATGGGTAAAAAAAAAATATTTATAACTACTAGCTAGAAGCGTTTCAAAGTGCGGTGTTCAGATGAATTCAGAAACCCTTTCTTAATTCACTCTGAGTGAACTTAGTTATGACCAGATTATTGCTTCGCTAACTAAGTACTATGACTAACAAGTGAGTGTGTAGTAACTAGGTATTAATTCTTTAATTGCAAAAAACTGTCAGAACATACTTATCATATATGGGTAACAGATTTGCAGGGAATGAAAGGAAATGCAAATTCAAATGTGCTTGCGATGCTTTACATTCAGATGTTATGTTGCGTTATGTGATCGGGTACTGATGTCAAACTCAGAGAACAGATTTTGAAACAGTCTGAGCCATCCTATCAACAGGTAGTGCAAATACTAGATCAGTACGATTCCAGTGTCTTGTCGGGTCATACATTTGAGTAGCCAGCTTGCTTGCAATCGCCCCATTCTGTACCGGCGGCTTGCGCTAGCCACGCTGAGTAAAGAACGTTCCTCGCTGCATAAGCAGTTCACTAAACAGGCGGCTACACAGGCGAACAGTATTAAGTCTTGCTCTTGGTGTTATTCGCGGCACTAACGCCAAGGCTGGCCCTCCTGACAAGCTCAGTGTTACACTTGTGGTAGGACAGGACATGTGCAACCTGTATGTTTGCAAAGGAACAAACATAAGAATTCGGTCCACTCACAAAACTCTAGTGGCAAGGCCCCTGTCATTAATACCATATACTCAAAGTCTGCAACAGGCAAGTGTGCAGTTTCTACAGTGATTCGCCAGTGAAACAAACTTTTTGTTCAATGTGAAATTTCAGTAGGACACGGGTGCCTCTGTCACATTGCTAAATCATCACACATGTGAATTGTTAGGCTCCCCACGCCTGTCTAAAACTATCACGCAACTGACGACTCATAATGAACAAGACATTCCTATTCTCAGAACATGTACTTTGCCTGCCATGTATCGCTACACATGCGAACAGTGACTTTTACTGTGTTACTATCAGGCGATTGTGAGAACATATTTGGTCTTGATTCTTTTGATTTGTTTGGCTTTGACATTCAGGACAATGTATTGTCTGTTTCTGCATTCAGTGCAATAGACAGTATAGCTAGCTTGCTCCAAGACTTCCCAGAACTCTTTTCTGAAGGTTTACGCAAGGCTAACAATTTTGTTGCACATATTACACTGAAAGACAATGCTCAGCCAAACTTTCGCCGAGCCAGTACTGTTCCCATTGCATTACGGGACAAAGTAAATCACCGCTGAACTTAAAGAATTGCAAGATAGCGGAGTTACTGACCCCACATCAGCTAGTCAATGGCCAAGTCCACTGGTTTTGCTCCCCAAACCTTCAGGTCTCATTCGCCTCTGTGTTGCCTTTTTGTCTACAGTCAACCCACAAACTGTCATTACCACTTATCAATTGCCACGCACACAGGATCTCGTGGAGAAATTAGGCGGTGGACGCTACTTTTCAAAAACTGATTTGCGCAAAGCATATCTTCAAATACCGCTCAATGAAGAATAAAGTGTGTGTAGTAAACGCTCATTTGGGCTTGTTTAAATATTTGCGTTTGCCTTTTGGCAGTACTGCTACACGATATTTAGAACAGCTGACTGCACATGTACTAAACTCTACGAACTATTTGGACGACATTGTAGTAGTAGGTCATACACCTGAAGAACATATTGCAAATTTACATGCATTGTTTCGTGTTTTATCTAATGCAGGACTAAAGTGTAGACTGGACAAGTGTGATTTTTTAAAATCTGAGTGGCAATATCTTGGTCATGTCATAAACATTCAAGGTGTACATCTTCTTCAGTCGCATTTGTTAGCCATAAGAGATTTGCCAGTCTCTCGCAACGTCACAGAATTGCAGTCAGTTTTAGGGAAAATGAAGTATTATATTCGGTTCATACCGAATGATGCACAAACCGCAGCTCCATTGCATCTCTTGCATCGCAAGAATGTCCCCTTTGTTTGGACAGATGAGTGCAAAGTAGCTTTTCAAAAACTGAAAGAAGCGTTGGTCAGTGATCGATTCTTAGTTCACTTTGATCTGGACAAGCCAGTTGTATTGCAAGTTGATGCTTCCTCTCATGAAATCGGTGCAGTGCTTTCGCAAAGAATTGGTGATAAAGACAGGCCTATCGCTTTCGCATCAGAAGTGTTGTCCAAAGCTCAGTGTATTCACAAACTGAAAAGGAGGCTTTGGTTATTATGTATTGTGTCCCCAAATTTCACCACTATTTGTAAGGCAGAAAATTCTACTTAGTAACGGATCACAAGCCTTTGCAATCCTTGTTTCATCCGACGTAACCGCTTCCTGTACGAACTGCCCAAAAGTTGCAAAGATGAGCTTTGTTGTTGTCTCAATACCAGTACAAGATTATGTATCATCCTTCAGCTGAACATGGTAATGTGAACGCACTTTCGCGTCTTCCGATTGGCCCTGATACAGACTTTGACGCATCTGTTGCATCTTGTTGTCACATCGATGCACAGGATTCCGAATTGCTTCAGTCTTTTCCGTTGAACTATAAGAAAATTGCACAGGCCATGGAAGCTGATTCAGATTTGAACATTTTGCTAAAATATATTTGCACATGTTGGCTTCGTTCCTTGAATAGCATATAGAACTCTGTAGTGCGCCGATACTTTGCACGTTGACATAGCCTCGTTGTACAGAAAGGTGTGATTCTCGTTCAAAATGACAGTGGATAGTCACAAGTGTTGATCCCTAAAGCTTTGCGAAAAGAAGTGTTGCAGTTACTTCACCAAGGACACTGGGGCAGGGGTCGGTAATCTTTTGAGTCGGAAGAATCAGATATTACAGTTTATAAAATTTCAAAGTTCTTAAAGACTAACAAAAATTTTTCTTGTCAACAATAAATAGTACTTGCAAAAATAAAGTTTTTTGACGAAAAAAACTAATCTATTCATTCATAAGGAAAATATATATTTATTCATATACTATAAGTAGTGTTTTTCACAACAAATTAGATAAAATATATATGGTATTATTACATGATCACTTATTATTCAAGTTAAATATTAAAAAAATTAAACATTCACTTACAACACTAACTTGTACTTCAATAACAAACAATTGAGTAAACAAATTCAATGGGGGCGATGGATTGCATGGTTATTCAAGTAGAAAATTTGAACTTTACTAAACAATGTAATATGTGCTTAAAAATAAAAAAAAGATAAAATTATATTCATGCAAGAGAACGCTTACTCACACGAATAGTCGATCCAAAGATAGTCAGCACTACAAATGCCAACTTCTTCACCTCACTGCAGCAATCTGGAAGAATATAAGTGCCTCAACTAGCGGCATTTCTTATAAAGCTGTCCACTTTTGTTGTGTTACGTACATACATTTCTGGACTTCCAACTCTTCTAATTTGCTTTTTAACTCTGTGAATTTTCCACTCCACAAAGCTTTACTTTTTAAATCGATCAATTGCATTTCTAGACATCCACTATCAACTCCAAGTGGCGTAATGTGGATACCTTTACTATTTGTGTTGAGAGGATTTACTATGAATGCTAGAGTGGATTTGTTGGCTTTGAATTGCTGAAATCTGTCAGCAAATTCATCTTTCATTTTTTAATAACTGTGCTGGAGTAGCTCTAGTCAACAGTTGCACTGGTTTTATCGCGATATTGCTTTAGAAACTGAAAATGAAGTAATTTACCGCTCTGAATATCTTCTGCAAAAATAATTAATATTTCTTCGAAACAAACCAATTCTTCTACCAACACATAGGCTGGGTTTCCCTTTCCTTGCAGTTTTAGATTCAGCTCATTTAATTTCGCCGTCATATCCACCATAAGGGAAAACGTTTTGCAGCCATTCGCTGTTCTCTAATTCAGGGTGATTAATGCCTTTTTCATTGAGGAATGTATTTACTTCAAGCACAAAGCAAAACGTTTCAACACCTTACCATTGGAAAGCCATCAAACTTTATTGTGAAGGAGGAGGTCAGAATACTGAGTCTCTATTCCGTTTAAGAATTCTTTAAACTGACGATGGTAGAGTGCTTTTGACAAGATGCTGTTAACAATCTTGATTTCAAATTCATGACCTCAACTATTTCGGCCGGAAATGTTTGCACTCAAAGCGCTTCTTGATGTATTATGCACTGAAACGTAAGAATTTCGTGGTTTATTCTGCTCTGAAGAATCGTTGTTGTCTCCTTATTTTTTCCTGTCATACTTCTGGATGCATCAGTTGCGATTGAAACGATTTTATTTGAATCGATCTTATTATCAAAAAAATGGCTCTGAGCACTGTGCGACTTAACTTCTGAGGTCATCAGTCGCCTAGAACTTAGAACTAATTAAACATAACTAACCTAAGGACATCACACACACCCATGCCCGAGGCAGGATTCGAACCTGCGACCGTAGCGGTCGCTCGGCTCCAAACTGTAGCGCCTATAACCGCACGGCCACTTCGGCCGGCGATCTTATTATCGTCGAGGCATTTCTGCACTGCACTCGCTATGTCTTCCCCTCTAGTTTGTCCCAAAAGCGGTAGAAGTCCTACAAGTGGTTCTTTTGGGCCTTGGGAAGACATATACCTCACAAAAAGGGCAACTTGTGCCGTGTCTTTTATGTCGCAAGACTCATCGATAGCAAGCGATAAGGCAGAAACCAGTTGAATGTCTTCCACCAACAAATGTGTTAAATTTGAAGACATTTTACTTATTCTATCTTGTGGTGGGATCACTCATGGGAAAATTCCCGTAGTAGTGGGTGTTAGAACTGTACCTTTTTTAGATTGAAGTCAGCTGATAGGTATTCCTGCTTAAGGGAAGTCTCTCTAACAACGAAACCACTTTCGACAAAGCTTAGGTATCCGATTAATGAGGGAATTAGTATATTTCATCAAAATATACAAGGTATTAGAGATAAAATTAGTGAACTGCTTATAGATGTTGACTCTGAAATTATTGGTATATCTGAACACTTCTTAAATAACGAGATAATTCAGAGGCTTCCTTTACCAGGATACAGGTTGGCTGGCAGCTTTTATAGGAGCTCTTTGTGGTGTGGGGGAGTAGCCATGTATGTGAAAAACGGTATCCCATTTGAGTCAATTGATGTTTCAAAGTACTGTACTGAAAAGGTGTTTGAATGTTGTGCAGGTGTGGTTAAATATAGTGGAGCTAAACCAAGGAAAAGGATGCTGGTAGACCTCCTTAATTCATATAATCTTATGCAAACCGTATTCTTTCCAACCAGAGTGCAACCATAGACAACATTTTTGTTCATTCCTCATTACTAGAAGGGCATTCTGATAGCAAAAAGGTGAATGGCCTTTCAAATCATGCATAAATTTTAAATCTAAAAGATTTTTGTGCTGCAACACATGTTAAATATAGTTATCAACTTTTTAGGAAAGCTGATCCAGTTGCTGCAGAGAAAACCTTATCAAGGAACAAGGGTGGCAAGATGTTTATAGTGCTGATACAGTAGACGATAAATGTAATGCTTTCCTCAAGACTTTTCTCGTGCTCTTTGAAAGTTGCTTTCCGTTAGAACGTTCAAAACAGGGTACTAGCGCAAACAGGCAGCCTGGGTGGCTGACTAGAGGGATAAGAATATCCTGTAGAACAAAGTGGCAGTTATATCAAAACGTTAGCAATAGTCAAAATCTAAATGCAGCAGCCCATTACAAACAGTATTGTAAGGTGCTTAAAAAAGTTATTAGGAAGGCAAAAAGTACATGGTATGCAGATAGAATAGCTAAGTCTCAGGATAAAAATAAAAACATATGGTCAGTCGTAAAGGAAGTGGCTGGTCTGCAGAGACAGGTCGAGGATATGGAATCAGTGCATAGTGGGAATGTCCGTGTTACTGACAAGTCGCATATATGTACAGTATTTAATAATCACTTTCTGAATATAGCAGGTGAACTAAATAGAAACCTAGTCCCAACAGGGAATCATATAGCGCTTGTAGAAACAAGTGTTCCGTGACTGTTACCTGAAATGCTCCTCCATGATACTGACAAGAGGGAGATTGAGTTAATAATTAAATCACTAAAGACCAAGATCTCTCATGTATATGACGGGGTATCTAGCAGAATACTGAAGTATTGTTCTATGTATGTTAGCCCAGTTCTCAGCCATATCTGTAACTTTTCCTTTAGGAGTGGTCGGTTTCCTGACCGAAAAAAGTACTCGTTAGTGAAGCCACTTTATAAAAAGGGAGACAGGAATAATGTTGACAATTATAGACGTATTTCTATGCCATCGGTGTTTGCTAAAGTTATCGAGAGGGTTGTATATACAAGGTTCAAATGGTTCAAGTGGCTCTGAGCACTATGGGACTCAACTGCTGAGGTCATTAGTCCCCTAGAACTTAGAACTAGTTAAACCTAACTAACCTAAGGACATCACAAATATCCATGCCCGAGGCAGGATTCGAACCTGCGACCGTAGCGGTCTTGCGGTTCCAGACTGCAGCGCCTTTAACCACACGGCCACTTCGGCCGGCTATATATACAAGGTTACTGGAGCATTTAAATTCACATAATTTGCTGTCAAATGTACAGTTTGGTTTTAGAAATGGTTTAACAACTAAAAATGCTATATTCTCTTTTCTCTGTGAGGTTTTGGACGGATTAAATAAAACGTTGCGAACGCTAGGTGTTTTCTTTGATGTAACGAAGGCTTTAGACTGTGTTGACCACAAAATATTACTGCAGTAGTTGGACCATTGTGGAGTAAGGGGAGTAGCTTACAATTGGTTCGTCTCTTACTTTAAGAACAGAAATCAGAAGGTAATTCTCCTCAATATTGAGAGTGGTAGTGATGTTCAGTCCCAATGGGGCACTGTTAAGTGGGGCGTTCCCCAAGGGTTGGTACTGGGGCCACTGCTGTTTCTTATTTATATAAATGATATGCCTTCTAGTATTACAGGTGATTCAAAAATATTTCTGTTTGCTGATGACACCAGCTTGGTAGTGAAGGATCTTGTGTGTAATATTGAAACAGTATCAAATAATGTAATTCATGATTAAGTTCGTGGCTTGTGGAAAATAATTTGATGCTAAATCACGGTAAGACTCAGTTTTTACAGTTTCTAACTCACAATTCAACAAGAACCGATATTTTGATCAGACAGAATGGGCATATTATAAGCGAGACGGAACAGTTCAAGTTCCTAGCCGTTCGGGTAGGTAGTAAGCTGTTGTGGAAAGCCCATGTTCAGAATCTTGTTCAGAAACTAAATGCTGCTTTATTTACCATTAGAACAGTATCTCAAATAAGTGACAGTTCAACACGAAAAGTAGTCTACTTCGCATATTTTCATATGCTTATGTCATATGGTATTACTTTTTGGGGTGATTCTTCTGATTCAAAAAGGGTATTTTTGGCTCAAAAATGGGCTGTTCAAGCTATGTGTGGTGTATGTTCGAGAACCTCTTGTCGACCCCTATTCAATAGTCTGGGAATTCTGACATTGCCCTCACAGTATACATTTTCTTTAATGTCGTTTGTTGTTAGCAATATTAGCTTATTCCCAAGAGTTAGCAGCTTTCACTCAGTTAATACTAGGTAGAAATCAAATCTGCATGTGGAATGCACTTCCTTGACTACTGTGCAGAAAGGAGTGCAGTATTCTGCTGCATCCATTTTCAATAAGCTGCCACAAGAACTCAAAAATCTTAGCGGTAGCCCAAATACTTTTAAGTCTAAACTGAAGAGTTTCCTCATGGCTCACTCCTTCTATTTTGTCGAGGAGCTCCTAGAAGAGCTGAAAAATTAAGCAAATTTCAGTGTTACATTGTTGATTTTCTTTATTTAAACTTACGAATTGTCACCTGAGTATGTTACTTATATTCATTTTATCTGTTTCTACTATCGTGTTATAATTTCATGTATTGACTCATCCATGACCATGGAGACTTCTACTTAATTTGGTCCCACAGAACAATAATTAAATAAATAAAATAAATAAACGGTTTTAACGGATAGTGGCAGATCGTTGATTTTTTTCAAGATTTCTGGTTTGTTTTTGAAATCACAAAATAGTTCTTCAGATGCACATATGAAGCAATCTTTGACATACTTACCATCTGTGAAGGATTTGCCTTTTTTGCAGTTTCTAGTGATACCACGAAGCTTGCCAGATTAACATTACTTGTAGATTGCGTCCAGTTACTTAACATGAACTTGAGTGCTGTACTTGTTTCTGGAGCTCGTCGACGGCCTTTTTTTCGTTCTTCGCCGGCTGGATATTTACTAGCAAACTGTGTATGTTTTGTAGTGAAGTATCTCTCTAAATTTGATTTGTTATTGTGTGCGAGTTTTTCGTGGCAAGTGAGACAAATCGGAAGGCTATCTGAGTTGCATATGAAAGCGAACGACTCCTTCTAATCCCGATTGAATTCTCGATGCTCTTCTTCAGTTTCTCTCTCTCCTTTTCTTTTCTTTCTCTTTTTTTTTGTAGGTGCCATGCTTACGGTGAAGCTGTGAAAAGAATTTTTAAAATCATTATTCAGGTATCCAAAACAGCAGATGATAAGTTTTGCAATTATTTGCCATGTCAACGAATACCTATGTAAATGGATACGAAAAACTGGGCTTTAAAATATAATCTATCAAAAAACATTTTACATCGATGTTTCCCAATTAAAAATACTCACCTTGACAGAATAAATAATTCTCCAATAATTGAATTATTAAAATGAATAAATCAGACACGAAACACTGTTTGTCTCACTCTGTGGTCGCCTCCCGTGTGCGGTGATCGCCGACTGCCATGAACGGACTCGTCAGAACTCAGAATGTGCTTATCGCGGTGCGACAGTGACGAGTGTCATGGGGGAGGGGTGCGGTGAAAAGCGAGAACAATGGGCTGATTGTGAGGGATAGAAATTGTGCCTAATCCTCGTTAATCGACTCAGAACGACTAAAAAACTCTTTTCTCATAAAATAAATGATATCTGCGTATGGAACTGAAGAGCCGCAGTTTCACATCCAAAGAGCCGCATGAGGCTCGCGAGCCGCAGGTTGCCGACCTCGGCACTGGAGGATTGTTCATACGAAACAGTTAGCACGTCGGCACTGTACTTGGCAGGGTATGGACGCCCAAATAGAACAGTTGATGTCGCAGTGTCACGCATGTGCGGAAAATCAGTCTGCTCCGCCACAAAAATTCTCTGCTTGGCCTAAGTCGCAATTACCATGGCAACGTGTGCACATGGACTTCGCGGGACCTTTTTGGAACACTCGGTGGTTTATTGTGGTTGACTCGTATAGGAAGTTTCCTTCTGCTGTGCCAATGAACTCGACAACGTCACGTAGCACAATTCCGATGTGATCGATTTTTTGCCTCGAAGGTTTACCTGAAGTAATAGTGTCAGACAACGCACCTCAGTTCATGTCAAATGAATTTGAAACATTCTGTGAACGCAATGCCATACAGCATCTAACTAGTGCACCGTTCCATCCACAGTCAAACGGCGAAGCGGAACGTTTTGTCAATACCTTCAAGCAGCAGATGGCCAAACTTCACTCTGCACACACCAGAGATCAGGCACTGCAACTGTTTCTCGCCTCATATCGTTCGCGCCCACGAGATGGACCATCGCCGGCGCAATTGTTCACGGCCGCCGGCATCGCACACTGCTCCACCCTCCTCGACAGCTGGAGCCGAAGGAAGGGCGCTAGTATCGCTTCATGCCGCATGATATTGTCTTTTACAGGGTTTTTAGTGGCAGAAGAAGGTGGGCGCGAGGTGAAACAGTACACCGACTTGACACTTGCATGTATGTTATTTCAGGTCCAGATGGCTTGCAGCGCCGCCATCAAAATCAACTTCACCTCTGTCATGTACAGGATGATCTTTTAGTCTCTCTTCCCCCAGATTCACAGATCCAGAGGACAGCACGGCCACAGCCGCCGCCAGGGGGCGCCCTCACGACACCGCGGAACGACCCCCTGGAGACGGAGCCTTCGTCTCCTCCACCTCCTCTCGTCCTATCGATGGAGCTGGATCCGCCCACACCGCAGCAGTCGCTGCCTTCTTCATCTGCGTCATGGCAGCAGGCGGTGAACGTGTACCTGTCTAGTCGTTTTCCGGATGACGTTTCCGCCGGAGCGCAGGCTGGATGTCGGGGTACGGCCGGAAGCTTCACGTCCCCTGCAGCCACAGTTTCCGGCCCGATGCTGCGCCCACACTCCTGCATCTCCCGCTGTGGTCGCACTTCCTACACGACGACGTCCGATGCTTGGGGGGGGGGGGGGGAGGAATGTTCTGGCGTAACCAGAAGCGCCAGAACGAAGAGGAAGAATGCAAGGCCGGAGAAGGCGGTGAGGCGATGTCAGCCAATAGCCCGCTGTCAAGGACTGCGCCACGACAGGAGCGACCTCTCCAAGAACTGACTATAAGCGCCGCTCCTGCCAGCCTTGGCCAGACATTAGTGGACAGTATTAGCAGAGTATTAGCGTGGCCTAGCAGGAGAGTGCTAAGAGAACAGTTAGTAGTGATTCACAAACTGTGTGACAGACTTGCCTGAACACAGCATATAGCACAGGACTCTGATTTATATCGCATGTCGCCCATCGCTTGCGACACTCGTTCTAAATCCAAAGTTAAGTATTTTCAATCTGTTTTATTGAAATGGAACTACTAATTTGATTTGCTTGAATTGTTGTATAGTATTCCGAGAATGCAGCATCCCTTAGGCACCCTACACGAGACAAGTGGGCAAGACCCCACATTTGGCTACAAGGACTCAACAATCACTATGTTCTATAATCCCATTTGATAACTGCTGATTCACCATTTTCTCTGCTATAGACTGTAAATGCTTAGGTAGTCGATACTGTTTCCTAAGTACTGGCAGATGATTGCCTGTTGGTATTCTATGTTGCGTGATTGGTGTAGCAGGTGTTACTCCTTGTGGACTGAACAAATGCTTATACCATGTTAACACTGATTCCCTTAATGTCCTATCTTCACCCTGAAGGTGTTTAAATTTTTCTAGCAACGCCGGTATTTCGACGGTTCGCTCTGTCGTATCATGTACACTAGAATCTTCAATATCTTCCTTTTCAAGAACCTCTAATGTGATTGTCAGTAACCCCTTTGAAAGACTCACTTCAACTCCTTCAAAATTTTCCAGGCTTATTGGCACCATATCATGATCATTAATATACATTGTAGGGGTTATACACCTACGTACAAAAAAAAGTAGCTTATCCAACAGGTCATTACTTGTTAGTAATTCTGCCAAACACACTACACCCTATGGAATGTCACTATCTCCAGGTAGTCAGATTATTTTTCCTGTACCTGCTGGTACTTTTTCATGTAAAAGATACACTTATGCACAGTTTATTTAATGCACTTATACACAGTTTATTCGATGCCACCTTTGGAATGGTTGCATCTTGTGATATAGAAACATTTGCAACTATTGTACCCAACGTAAATAACTCACCATCGAGCTCAATTGTCCATTGCCAAAGGTTGAATCTAACACAATGCCTAACCAAAAAATCTAACCAAAATATCGCAGCAACAATTTGCCCCAACACTTCCACTTGCTTGTGAACCCTTGTGTTCCCTATTTTAAACCCGAGTCGTGTTGTCACGATTGAATCAACTGCATTGTCGCCAACTATACGCAACCTGTACTTTGGCTCTTGTAGTCTGCTTTTATCCACGAGGTCTAGACTAACAACCGATAGGGGTGCCCATGTAACTACCAAAAATTCATATTGTTTCCCTTTCAAACAAGCCATGAACGAACAATCCGTCTCTGCGTGCACATTGAATGTACTTCTATTTGTTGGGAACTTCTCGATGGAAGTAAGTTTCCCATTATCGTTTAACGATTTCTTTTTCCCATTATAGTTACCCTATTTCTTTGACCTACATGTTTGTGCCTTATGACCAAAAAAATACATCAAAAAGAAGTAACTAAATATGTAAATAGATTGTTGTTTTTCCGATCATACAAAGTTATCAAACATAACTTATCAAGCGTAATTACACTGTCACAGATCGCGCTAAATTCAGGGTGTTTCAGAAAGAATATACGTTTCTCGAATGCATATATTTATTAAACTTTAAGACTTGCGAATATGAAACTTTACACACATATGTACGAACCTCTCAAGTTCAGATTACAGATGTTCAATATGTTCTCCATCAGCTACACAAACAATATCACGTCGATACTCAAATTCCTCCCATACTCGGTCAAGCATGTCCTTTGTCACTGATATTACGGCAGTACAGATCCGGTTCTTCAACTCTTCCAGGTTCTGTGGGAGTGGTGGTACATAAACATTCATTCAGATTATCATGCACTTGGCGACTCCAGTGAGGGGGTGCCTCTTCCTGTTGAAAAATGAAGTTGTCTTCGCGCAGCCTCGGAAATAACCAGTTTTGTAACTGCCGACTGTTAACCATGTTTCCATTAAAGAAGAATGGCCTGGGATATCGCATAAAACACATTGACTTTGGGAGAATCTCGTACATGTTCAATGGCTGCATGTGCATTCTGTAGGCTCCAAATTCGAACATTGTGTTTGTTTACCTGACCACTAACATAGAAAGTCGCTTCATCAGTGACCACGATGCGTTGTGCAAATGTGTTATCATTGTCAATAGCATAAAGAATCTCGGTACAAAATGCCTCACGTTTGCGTTTGTCATCAGGACGCAGAGCTTGTAACAGCTGTAACTTGTATGGCTTCATAACCAACCAACCTCTCAAAACACGCAAATTGTTGTTGTAAGTTGTAACTCCTGACGGGAATGACGAGTTGATTTTGAAGGACTAAGTTGGAAAGCAGTTTGTGGAACACGAGGGCGGCCAGGGCTCTTTCCTTTACAAACACATTCTGTATCAAGAAACTGTCGATATCATCTGCGAATGGTCCACCAATTTGGAGGATCAATTTGGTACCTCAACCTGAAACGTCTTTGCACTGTAATCACGGAATTGCACTCGAGAACTCAAAATTATTTCTGCTGCGAAGTAGCAATATTAAACATATGACGGGTACCAAGCAAACCAGAAGACAACTGACATCTAGCGGCTATTAATATAAACTATACTATGTATTCGTTTCTCCAATAGCTGAGCCGAGGCGCAACGATCGATGATTTGGACAAAATAATACTTTGTAATACGTATATTCTTTTTGAAATACCCTGTATATCTGCCGACCGTTGGGCATCTTGCACTGGTGGAAGGAGTGGCACGTGTCTGCTGTCAGTTCCTGCACCACCCCGTGAAGGACTGGCAGCCATCTTGCAGTATTAGCATGCTTCAAGTCTCTACCTCAAGTTGCAAGCGACTGCTGAGCAGAAGTTAACCTCCACTCTCTCTCAAGTAGCCACTTCCTGTCTGTAAATGAACTACTGTGGCCAGACACACAAAAGGAGGTTTCTATTTCTCCTCAGAATACTGTGTTCCTACAGCCTAATGCTGGGGACAATGGGAGAGCTGATGCAGTTTCAATATCAAAAATATGTGAAATAGTTAATTTGCACTACCCTACAAAATCAATTGTTTAAAAAATATACAGGAGTCAAACTGGTCACCTAAAACATTCATCACCACCTTACAATTGATTGATTGATTGATTTTTATTTCCCAAAAACAAAACATTTACAGGGATGTAAAGCTTGTATAAGAAACATCAATAAATGTACAAACAACAATGACAATAAATACACAAATAATTAATCTATGTTAGAAATTATGCTCACAGAAACCTTCCATTGTATAAAAACAATTTTGAATTAATAAAGTTCTTACAACTATCTTAAATTTTTTCAGCTCCAGACTCTTAACTGACTCTGGTAGTTTATTAAATAGCTTTACAGATGTGTGTTTGAAGCTGTTTAGAGTTTTGGTATATGAGCAGTAGTCTTTTTTTACATTACAGTGTCGTGTGTTATAACTACACTCCTGGAAATGGAAAAAATAACACATTGAAACCGGTGTGTCAGACCCACCATACTTGCTCCGGACACTGCGAGAGGGCTGTACAAGCAATGATCACACGCACGGCACAGCGGACACACCAGGAACCGCGGTGTTGGCCGTCGAATGGCGCTAGCTGCGCAGCATTTGTGCACCGCCGCCGTCAGTGTCAGCCAGTTTGCCGTGGCATACGGAGCTCCATCGCAGTCTTTAACACTGGTAGCATGCCGCGACAGCGTGGACGTGAACCGTATGTGCAGTTGACGGACTTTGAGCGAGGGCGTATAGTGGGCATGTGGGAGGCCGGGTGGACGTACCGCCGAATTGCTCAACACGTGGGGCGTGAGGTCTCCACAGTACATCGATGTTGTCGCCAGTGGCTGGCGGAAGGTGCACGTGCCCGTCGACCTGGGACCAGACCGCAGCGATGCACGGA
Organism: Schistocerca nitens; assembly: GCF_023898315.1. NCBI lineage: Eukaryota > Metazoa > Arthropoda > Insecta > Orthoptera > Acrididae > Schistocerca > Schistocerca nitens. The sequence goes on along the minus strand of NC_064622.1, from coordinate 178,807,391 downwards.
TGCACGCCAAGACCGTAGGATCCTACGCAGTGCCGTAGGGGACCGCACCGCCACTTCCCAGCAAATTAGGGACACTGTTGCTCCTGGGGTATCGGCGAGGACCATTCGCAACCGTCTCCATGAAGCTGGGCTACGGTCCCGCACACCGTTAGGCCGTCTTCCGCTCACGCCCCAACATCGTGCAGCCCGCCTCCAGTGGTGTCGCGACAGGCGTGAATGGAGGGACGAATGGAGACGTGTCGTCTTCCGCGATGAGAGTCGCTTCTGCCTTGGTGCCAAATATGGTCGTATGCGTGTTTGGCGCCGTGCAGGTGAGCGCCACAATCAGGACTGCATACGACCGAGGCACACAGGGCCAACACCCGGCATCATGGTGTGGGGAGTGATCTCCTACACTGGCCGTACACCACTGGTGATCGTCGAGGGGACACTGAATAGTGCACGGTACATCCAAACCGTCATCAAACCCATCGTTCTACCATTCCTAGACCGGCAAGGGAACTTGCTGTTCCAACTGGACAATGCACGTCCGCATGTATCGCGTGCCACCCAACGTGCTCTAGAAGGTGTAAGTCAACTACCCTGGCCAGCAAGATCTCCGGATCTGTCCCCCATTGAGCATGTTTGGGACTGGATGAAGCGTCGTCTCACGCGGTCTGCACGTCCAGCACGAACGCTGGTCCAACTGAGGCGCCAGGTGGAAATGGCATGGCAAGCCGTTCCACAGGACTACATCCAGCATCTCTACGATCGTCTCCATGGGAGAATATCAGCCTGCATTGCTGCGAAAGGTGGATATACACTGTACTAGTGCCGACATTGTGCATGCTCTGTTGCCTGTGTCTATGTGCCTGTGGTTCTGTCAGTGTGATCATGTGATGTATCTGACCCCAGGAATGTGTCAATAAAGTTTCCCCTTCCTGGGACAATGAATTCACGGTGTTCTTATTTCAATTTCCAGGAGTGTATGTACATCAGAATTCAGATCAAAACTAGACAAGTTTTCTTTTTAATGTAGAAGCGACACTGAAATATGTATATACTTGGCAAGGTCATCATACTAAGTGTAATAAATAATTCTCTATGGTGAGTTATAGGTGGTACTTTACATATCAGTCTGACAGCTTTTTTCTGGGCTGTAAATAAGCATTTTGAGAAGCAATTATTTCCCCACAAGGTTGTCCCTTATGTCAAATGAGAGTGAATAAATCTATAATAGACAGAAAGCAAAATTTTCTCATCTACTGTTGCTTGTAATTTTCTGAGCATAAATATTCCTTTAGAAATTTTTGGTGTTAAGTAATTCACATGTGCCGGCCAGCCTAAATTATTTTGCAAAACAATGCCAAGAAACTTTACAGGAACTGTCTCTAAGGTGATTCTATTGCTATAAGAAATGTTTAATTCGTGTGTTTTATTTATGTTCATAGACAGGCTATTGGCTTTGCACCAGTCAGAAATTATATCTACCTTGACGAGGTAGAGTTACTTATGTTATTGTTCGTAGGCACTGTAACACTTAAACTGATATCATCTGCATACAAGTAACAGTTTGTAGTATCATCTGTTACATTTCTAGGCAGGTCATTCATATATAATATGAACAAGAGAGGGCCCAAGATTGACCCTTGAGGAACACCATGGTTAACAGATTAGAAACTAGAATATTGGTTATTGAAGTAAACAGTTTGACATCTATTAGATAAGTATGACCAAATAATGTTAACAGCAGAGACTGAGAAACCTACAGTTCTTAATTTCATCAGCAGAGTGTTGTGGCACACAGTGTCAAATGCTTTTGATAAATCAAAAAACTTTTTACTTACAATAAATTTTTCTTCTTTTGCTTCAAGACAGTTGCATAAGTAGCTCATAACACCATCACATGTTGACAGATTTTTCCTAAACCCAAACTGGCTATTTGAAAGTAATTGATGAGAATATAGAAAATTGATTATTTGAATACTCACTAGTTTCTCAATGACCTTGGATAAAAGTGGTACAAGAGAAACTGGCCTATAATAGCTAGGCAAATTATTGTCACCTTTTCTGTGGACTGGGATTACTTTAGCTACTTTTAATTTTTCAGGGAAACAACTTTCATCAAAGCAGTAATTTATGATGTGACAGAGAACCTCTGCTATATTATGACTACTAAGTTGCAGTATTTTAGAGCTGATATTGTAAATATCCAGTGAATCACTTTTGCTAAGAGAATGAATGACAGAGTGTACATCTTCTACACGAATGTGTTCAAAATAAAACACATTTTCCATAGCATTTTGGATTTTGTAGGCAACATCAAAACAGTAGCTAGGTTCATGTTTACTATCAGGTATCTTAGTAACTACACTATCTACACTGTTTACAAAATAATTATTAAAACTATCAGCACTAATTTTGGATCTAGATACAAATTCTTTGCTACCCGATGCTAGATTCTCATTAATGATTTTCCACATTTCTTTTGGTTTATTAATAGCTTGTGCAACCAGCTTGCAATTATATTCTAATTTAGCTTTCTTAATACCCATTCTGTACTGATATTTGCATTCTTTATATCTTATCTTGGCATGCAGACAAGATGAATTCTTTGCTAGCTAGTAGAAATTTCTGCATTGATCTTTAAGTTTTCATAGTTCCTGTGTGTACCACTTATTTTTATTGATAGTCGATACCCTCCTCATTTTAACACATTTGTTCTTTAGTGGCATGCCGATGTTAACTGCCCACATGAATAACTCAAGAAAGTTGTTGAACTGGTTTTCTGCTCCAGTGTTACCATATACACACAACCAATTAATTTCTCTGAGACATTTTAGAAAAACAGATATATTACAGTCAGTAATTGTACGTTGTGTCTTATAAATCACAGAAGGCTTGGTGACATTAAAAATCATTGCATCTATGTTTACATGAATAATAATTCCATGATGATCAGCAAGAAGTGTGTCAATCACATTTGTATCGTATTTTGAAGAATGAAAAGTTGTAACAATATTGTCTATACAAGTACCCATGTTTACACTACCAGGTCTGGTGATTACATTCTTCAGCATGATATTCATCCTATAGCTTTTAACTAAGCTATTTATTTCCAAGTTGTCAGAAGTACTGGAGTTGAAATTAATATTAAAATCAGCCATTAGAATTACATTAACTTTCATTAAAAACAATGTGTTTCATAAGATGTCCAACCTTTCGAAAAATTCTCTCTTATTTTCCAATACCAGGTTTCTGTAAATACAGATAAAGGCTGTTCCATAAGTCACAATGTAACAGGCAGATATTTCAAAAGTTTCCTCCACAGATAAATTTGTTACACTAGGTAGTGGCTCAAAAAAAGATGGTTCTTAATTGAAATGGCACAGCCACCTCGTTTCTTATCTTTACGGCAAAAGTAAGAGGCTACTTTAAAATCTGGAATGCCTGTCAAGTTGATGCCATCAGGGTTCATCCAATGTTCAGCTAAGCCAAGGACTTCTAGTGCTTTTCCTCGATCAGAACATGCAATGCATCCGTTTTATCTAATAAGCCCTGTATGTTAAGAAACATAATCCTAGCAGTATAGTTAGGTATAATGTTATTAGATTTGGAGATACTGCCTGCTGAACTATTTATTTGCTGTTTTTTAGTATGGGTGATACTTATTCATAATAAAAACGTATTTTCAATGTTTGAGAATCACACACAAACATTTTGAATACCAAATAATTAAATTTCTGCCAAAAATAGATCATAGCACTAAATATATCTGAGGTCTTTTATGCACCAATGTTTGACAATACAGGTACCCATAATGTTTCCACTACACACGGCTGGCGAAAAAATCCTGCGGGATCACATACACTTGCAATCGTGAAGAGCTCACCATCTGCTGACCGTTGGGAGCTGTGGCCACGCTCACGCTCTGGGTCAGAGAGCTGGCACCAAGCAGTCAACCGGTCAGTTTACATGGGAGGAACAATCATCCAGTACGCACCCCCATCATATTAAACCTTCCCATGCAACACTCACGTTCGCTTCTGTTGCCTCGCACCCAACATACTGGTCACTTCACTAGTCAGTCATCCACGGCAGGGACGGCCATGGGGAAGAGCCAACAGGTAGGAGCATGCTTTGTAACTAACCACCCATCACAGGCCAACCTAACCCACGACTTCTGATCGATCGAAGCGTCATGTCACTAACGCCGCCAGCTGCAGTGCTCTGCGAGACAAGCAGGCATGGCTTGGTCATATAGTTCTAATTGCAATTCCATCCCAACATAGATTCTCCCCAGTTTAAAAAAATCCACTCTACCGATCCGAGACAGGGATGTTGTTGACCTTACACCTCGAAATGCTCAAGCGAAATGTAGATTTCTCCCTTTCATGCGAGTTATTTTCGAAGACAGAAGAAATTAGTTCATACACACGTTTTCACATCGCTCAAGTATCGTTACATGTGAAAATCCTGTAACAGTAGGGCATAGGCTACATTTCCTCTAAGTATTCCCTCATCAGGTAAAAAAAAAACTGTTCTAATCAGTTTAGTGTCTGTTACATCCTGCATTAAAGGATTAGAATATTAAACTATCTTTGGCTCATGATAGAGTGCTAAGAACTACCTGGCACAGAATGCTTCCTCACTTTTGAACACCGTTAAAGTACCCAACTGCTTCGTCATACATAAAGTGTCTTAAAGCAACAGCATAGAGAAGTTGTGATTATCAGGTTTATACTACGTATCACTTGTTAAATTCGCTAACACAGCTGATTTCATTACGAAGCTCACCTCTCCCTGTGTAGGTGGGAGATCGAAATTTCGTTAAAAGGTATCACCGCAATGAAAAAACTTAATAACCAATCCAGCTCCCGAATCATATCAGTGGCTCTCCCTCCACTCATGGCATGTCATTAACGTCAAATTGATCGGGTAATTAATGTAATTGATCATAAGAGGCACTATGCATGGCGAGTAATTATTTTCCAGTAGTCGGATTATACTCGCCAGGTAGATCAAATTGGAATCCTTGGAGTGAAGATGATGTTCCTTTCGAGGACCAATATTGAGAACCGACATTTGAAACTGATCGCGGCAGAATTGAACATTTCGCATAAGGGCCACGGAGATAAGATACGTGAAATTAGCGCTCATACAGAGGCATACAGATATTCTTTTTCCCTCGCTCTGTTTTCTTCTGGAACAGGAAAGGGAATGAACAGTAGTGGAACAGGGTATCCTCTGCCTCACATCATACAATGGCTGGAGCAGTAAACATAGAGATGTAAATGTAAATTTATTCTACCTATTAAGATGTCACTCCATCCATTTACAGGCACACAAAACTCACAGAAGAAAGCTGTTTCTTATTTATTGAGTACACAAAAGACATAGCTTATGCTACCGATTTTCTCCGGTGAAAATCTTCATATTAGCTCCAAATTTTCTCATTACAGTCACTTCGCGAGACGGGTGTGAGAGGTTGTAATATATTTGCCCACAACACTTAGAAGAGTTATAGAGCTCACATCTCAATTTCCCTTTCGTCAGAATATTGCTTACCTGCCATGTTCTCACGAATATTCCATCTTCGATATATAGCATTTGAATCCACATGATTTCCACGATTAAGAGACGTTCCCTAGCAAGTCACAGACTCCTGCTAATTCTCTCGAAATCCCATCGCGTTTAAACATAACTGTCCCCTTAGTTAGAAAGCTATCTATTGCTGCACATTTCACTGACTAGGTAGAGGGAACACAGCGAGAAAAATAGCATGCTAAAGTACAGATTGAAATTCACATTCATGGAGAGTACACGCGGAGTGTCACATGAAATTCAGAAGCATAACGCCTGTAATTCAGTGATATCGAATAGCAGTCTGCAAATATCATGTTCAGCCTATTCCTGTGACTACTGTGTTGATAGCGTAATGTTCTCAGAGACTTTTCTGACACCACAGTCTCTTTCTCTCTTTTTCTACCCCTCCTCGCTTTTTTATAACATCCATTGGAGTAAACCAATTAACTATACAAACTTTGCTAACATCACCTGGTAAAAAAGTCGATCAGATATTACTGTGTCTCTCTCTTCCGATTTATCGAAAAAAGTACCATCTGCCTGTTGACATCGAGCATATGTGATGATCCTATGAAATATACACGTATTGGTCCATTGAAGCGGGAGGCTAGTGATCGGAGTCGCTTGTGCAGACCAGTGTAGAGTTTTGTCACCTCTACTATAGATCGACCATGCCCCAAGGACAATCAGTCACAAGAGAAGGTTCGTGTGTTATTCTTTCATAAGCAGTTTGTTACATTGTTTTTCTGCTTTAATAAATTCATACAGTGTATGACTACATATTTGTACACCGCCACACATTTTTTTTCTCCCATGACTTTGCGACTTTGAGATCTGTGTCAAGTGCTAGACTGGCATTAACACCTTTCAGTCCATTGGATCTCAGAGGAAACTCCCACAACAGACAGGATGTTTTGAATAAAAGACAGAGGCGGTGTTTCGTATTGGCAAAAATGTGGAGGACATCGCAACATATGGAAACTGGAAGAGTTTACAGCATTTTGGAGCCTTTCAGAAACCTCATTCTCCACAGTGACGGAGTAGCAGGTGTCTCTCTGTTCCGTTCTTCGAAGAGACTTTGAGCACTGATTCCTCATATTGGTAGTGCATATTTCATCCAGGTATATGATCGCTATTTCGGTGTACTAGGTGGTAGTCATCCTGACCTTCAAATCTGTGGACACTGCGTCTTTCATTTTTATGACTTACAGTTCATAATCAATGGGGAAGAAGGGGGTATTCTGCAGGACATAAGCCCATATAGTACAGATAGTGTGCATGATGAGTTGTCAATCCCACTGGTGATTGAATGGAACGATTTTCGTATACCCAAGCGAGCATGTAACTACCCACATCGATCCACATTTTTCTCTTATTTTCATCAGTTTTACGTACTTCCGTAATTTCAAAGCATTTTATTGCAGTACAGAAGGTCCAAACCACCAATCTTAACGAGTTCAACAAAACGGCGCATCGCATCGACCATGTGATGCTATCAGCCAATGACATTGCAGCATGGTTCTCAATTTCTGTGTCATTGCTAAACCACTTTGCGAGAGTCATATACATGTGGATATTTTTCGAACCGTGTTACACAGCCTACATCACATGACACAAATAGTGTTTCTTAGTGTAGGAAATAGCAGTTAGCAGAGAGGAGGTGCAAAAACTACGTTTTCCTTAGCCAAAACACTTAGTAAAATCGGTAAGATTTCATTACGATTTGCCGTTTCCCGCTTTGTGGATGGAGTCGGGAAGTATTCTGACATTCGTGGGATAAATTTGGACATCCAAAGCTTGCGGTGTGCTCTAACTCTGTGTACAGAACACAGTCTCTTCCACACACGGCATCTGTCAAGTAAATGTGTACACAGACTTTGCAGTGCATCACAAATCCTTGTCACTAACTTAGAATCACTACAGTTATGAAACTGAAGACTCGATTTATGTCCAGAATGTGGCAGGGGAATGTATTACTTCGCATACACCATAGATAGTCTAGAGGACGGTGTCAAAATAGGTTTTCCACCGGTTCGACAGACATGATTCTTCACTCTTGCGTTGGAAGTCCTGTGCTGACTGCGGTGTGGGTAGGTTTGCTATTACCGACTGCAGGTAGATAGCGCTCTAATAACACGCAATTCTATACCAGTCAAACACAAGTTATACCACACAACTGATACATCACGGCAAAAATGGTTAAATGTGAGATATATAACCTGCCACAACTCCCACTCCCTAAAATGCAACAGCAGTCTACAATTAAATCGTACCTCGTTACAACCGCTCTCAACCGGTTACTCGATCCACTTTCTGTTATCCTTTAACGCAGATCCATGCCAATTTAAAGGCAGATGGTTCTCTTTTCCAGAAAAGCGTGAAAGACAGCAGTCAACTTGCATGTATCCCTATTACCTCAATAGACATAAAGCAGAATATTATGAAACACCTTGCGGCAATTGTTTTGTGAGGTATTTGTTAGCTGACACTGCATGGTTATGATTGGTATAGAGTATAGAGAAGCACACTGTAGATACAGTTTGTTTGGGTTTAAAACATGTAAAGAGTCTTGCACAGGTTCAAACTGCGATCTGTTCTGTACTTATATATTGCAGCCTCCCAAACTCGTGATACAATGTTCTATATCTAAGGATACTTCATAAAAATCTACAAGGTGGCCGCCGATAAGTTTGGGGCTACACCTGGACTTGTAATCTGACATACGAAAATTCTTTACTCTACATCCACGTTGAACACTCTATTCTGGCCGTCTTATCACCGTCCATAAAAAATGACAGTTTCCCTGGCTCCCAGTGCTTTCATGACGACTTGTTCTCGTAATCCTCTTGCTGTCACATACTAGTTTCCACGTACAAGAATTTTCCAGTACTAATCAGTCATGTAAGTACTTCCTCATTCTCCCTCAATTTCTCCAGATTTTGACGCGCTTTCCCTCAATTTATATGTATTTTCCTTCAATTTTTGTAATTTTACCTATTTTATCTCTCTTCTACTCATGTGATCATGGCATCTCTTCTTGATACGTATTCTAAAATTGCTTGTAAATGTAGTACAGCTGTCAACATCTAGCGCAACTGCACCATTTTTCTGTATGTGACTATGTGCCTGTATTGGTTTCATGTGGGGGCCACCATGGCAAAGGATAGGTTCAGGATAGAGCTCTTAGGTGAATCCATCACTCGTTACGTCAAGGATAGCAGTCAAGGATGGATCCACCACGTGTTACAGCTGGGATGGTGTTCGAATGTGGATACAACATGTGTTATGGACGACACATGGTTCGGAGGTGGATCCACCACATATCATGGCTGGGATACGGTTTGAAGGTGAATCCAATCTCTATATGTCTGGGGCGGTGTCTCAAGGTGGATTCAATGGTGGTAGTTTCCGAGTGAAACTGATACAGGCACACACAAACACACAGAAAAATAGAGCAGTTGTGCTAGGTGTTGGCAGATGTACTATATTTACAAGCAATTTTAGAATATGTGGCCAGAAGTGATGTCATGATTACATGTGCAAAAGTGAGATAATTGCCAAAACTTCAAAAATTGACAGAAAATATGTATAAATTGCGGAAAAATAAGCCAAAATACAGGGAAGTTGAGGGAGAATGAGAGAGTACTTGTATGTCTGCTTGGTGGAGGGAAATTCTTGTACATAGTAACTAGTATGTGACAACAAGAGAAATACGAAAAAAAAATTGAAATGGAAGTACCAGGAACCAAGGACACTGTCATTTTTCATGGACGGCCGGAATAGAATGTTCAACGTGAATGACCACCAAATGCAGAGTAATGTATTTACATACGTCAGATCACAAGCCCAGGTGTGACCCGAAACTTATCGGCGACCACATTATGGGTTTTTATAAAGTTTCCTTACATAAAGAGCATTGTATTATCAGCTTGTGGGGGGAGAGAGGGGCTGCAATATACAAGTACAGAACAGATCGCAGTTTGACCCTGCGCAAGACTCTTTACATGTTTTTAACCCAAACAGTATCTACAATGTGCTTCTCTAAACTCTTTACCAATCACAACCATGCAGTGTCAGCTAACAAATACCTTACAGAACAATTGTTGCAAGGTTTTTCACAACAATCTGCTTTATGTCTATTGAGGTAATAGGGATACATGCACGCTGACTGCTGTCTTTCATGCTTTCCTGGAAACGAGAACCATTTGGCTTTAAACTAACATCGATCTGCATTAAAGGATGATAGAAAGTGGATGGAGTAATCGCTTGAGAGGTATTGTAACGAGGTATGATTTAATGGTAAACTGATGATGCATTTTAGGGAGAGGGAGATGCAGAAGGTCGTATATCTCACATTTAACCATTTTTCCCGTTGTTCTCTCGGGATTTATCAGTTGTGTGGTATAACGTGCGCTTGACTCATATATAATTGCGTGTTCTGTGTGTGACTTAGAGCGCTATCTACCTGCATTCGGTAACAGCAAACCTCTCCACACCGCAGTCAGCACAGGACTCCCAAAGCAAGTGTGGTGAATCATGTTTATCAAACCGGTGGAAAACCTATTTTGACACCATCCTCTAGACGAACGATGGTGTATGCGAAGTACTCCATTCCCCTGCCACTTACCGGATATAAATCGAGTCTTCAGTTTCATAGCTGTAGTGATTCTAATTTAGTGACTGGGGTTTGTGAGGTACTGTAATTTGCTTGACAGATGTCGTCTGTGGAAGAGACTGTGTTCTGTTTACTGAGTTAGAGCACACGGCGTATAATTTCACGCGTCAAACACCGCTGCTGGGCGTTTGTCTATTTACTCATAACATGTCGTTGTTTCGTGCATTTTCCGTTGCTGACGCAAGGTTAGCATAATTTCGGAACCATAATTGGACACTTCTGGAAAACTATATAGTGCATGAGCCGCAAAGAATCTATGCTTCTTTTTCTTTGATGTACAAGGTAGCAATTTTATCATCTTAAAGTTTCACCTTAGTGAGTGAGATAGAACACTTGCAGGGTCAACGTGCGTTATATGTTGCAAATATATTTCCTGCATTGGAGGATTAACAGCATTTCATTCTAAACGAGTAATACATCCGAAACCACAATGCTTTAAAAATTACAGCATGTTTAAGTGTAGAACTGTGTAGCCTTAGGGGTGTGTGTTTATGTTCTACCATCATTTCTCTCCTCCCAGTAGCTTTTTGTTATGGAATCCAAACACTACAACGATTACACACAATTGATAGCACAAGAGATTTGCGTAAAATGTTTCAAACTCCATCACTCTGGAGCTACGTTATGCGTAAATCATACATGTCTTCTTATTATTATTCGTCTGTTATATCACCACAATACTCTGAAATGTATTAGGCTCGTTTCTGCTATACACCAGTAAAGAGTGCTAAACTCTTCTGCATACAAACAAATTGTATGTAACTGGATACGTAACGTAAGTAAGACTGGTACAGAACAGTCTTTGCAGAACGGCAGTTACAGTATTGGAACGAGAATATCAGTCTATATTACCAGCATCGGCCAGTACAAGTCTGGAACATGTGTTATATACTCTTTGCAAAAGCAAAATATCGAAATGTATTGATTATCTGGAACTCGGCTCACACTGTTCCTCCACGAGACATCGAATGTAGCGGATATAGTACCCTCCTGCTTGTACACCTACATCTACATCTGCATGGATACTCTACTAATCACACTCAAGTGCCTGGCAGACGGATCATCGAGCCACCGTCACAATAATTATCTATTATTCCACTCTCGAACAGCGTGCGGATAAATAAACATCTGTATCTCTCCGTGCGAGCTCTGATTTCTCTAATTTTTTTGTGATGGTGTTTTCTCCCTATCCCGCCGGGGTGGCCGAGCGGTTCTAGGCGCTACAGTCTGGAACCGCGCGACCGCTACGTCGCAGGTTCGAATCCTGCCTCGGGCATGGATGTGTGTGATGTCCTTAGGTTAGTTAGGTTTAAGTAGTTCTTAAGTTCTAGGGGACAGATGACCTCAGAATTTAAGTCCCATAGTGCTCAGAGCCATTTGAACCATTTTTTTCCTCCCTATATAGGTTGGTGTCAACAAAATATGTTTGTATTTGGAGGAGAAAGCTGATGATTAAAACCTCGTGAGAATATTCCGCTCCAGCGAAAAATGCCTTTGTTTTAATGGTGACCATCCCATATCCTGAATCATGTCTGTGAGACTCTCTCCCCTACTTCGCGATAATACAAAACGTGCTGCTCTTGTTGAACTTTCTCGATGTACTCAATTAATCCTATCTGGTAAGGATCTCAGACCAGTCAGCAGTACTCCAAAAGAGGATGGACAAGAATAGTGTAGGCAGTTTCTTTAGTAGGTCTGTTACATTTTCTAAGTGTTCTGCCAATAAAACACAGTCTTTGGTTTGCCTTCCTCACAACATTTTCTATGTGTTCCTTCCAATTTAAGTTGTTTGTAATTGTAATTCCTAGGTATTTAGTAGAATTTACAGCCTTCACATTATCGTGTAACCTTTTAGCAACCACATGGATGATGTCACATTTTTCATTATTTAGCGTCAATTGCCAATTTTCGCACCATTCAGTTATCTTTTCTAAATCGTTTTGCAATTTGTTTTGCTCTTCTGATGAATTTAGTAGACAATAAACGACAGCATCATCTGCAAACAACCTAAGAAGGCTGCTCAGTTCCCCCCTAAATTTCTTGCATAGATAAGGAACAGCAGAAGGCCTATAACACTACCTTTGGGAAAGGCAGAAGTCACTTCTGTTTTATTTGATGACTTTCCACCAATTACTACAAATTGTGACCTCTCTGACAGGAAATTACGAGTTCAGTCACATAACTGAGACGATATTCCATACGCATACAACTTCACTACAAGGCGCTTGTAGTGTCAAAAGCCTTTTGGAAAATTAGAAATACAGGATCAATTTCAAATCCCTTGTCAATAACGCTCAACACTTCGTGTGTGTAAAGAGCTAGTTGTGTTTGGCAAGAACAATTTTCTAATTCCGTGTTGACTGTGTGTCAATAGACCGTTCTGTTCGAAATAATTCATAATGGTCGAACATGAAATACGCTCCAAAGTCATGCTGTCTATTGACGTTAATGATAAGGGCCTGCAATTTAGTGGATTACTCCTACTATCTTTTTTGAATGTTGGTGTGACCTGTGCAAATTTCCAGTCTTAGGGTACGGATCTTTCGTCGAGCAAACGGTTGTATATGATTGTTAAGTATGGAACTATTGCATCAGCATACTCTGAAAGGAACCTAATTGGTATAGAGTTTAGACCTGAAGACTTGCTCTTATTGCTTCAGTACTCCAAGGATACCAACTTCTAAGTTACTCATGCTGGCAGCTATTTTTGATTCGAATTCTGGAATATTTACTTCGTCTTCTTTTGTGAAGGAATCTCGAAAGGTTATATTTAGTAATTCTGCTTTCGCAGCACAGTCGTCGATAGTATCTCCATTGTTATCGCGCAGAGAAGGCTGACTGTGTCTTGCCAATAGCATACTTTAAGTACGACCAGAAACACTTAGGGTTTTCTGTCAGGTTTCGAGATAAAGTTTCCTTGTGAAAACAAGTATAAGCATCTCGCAATGATGGTCCGCGCTACATTTCGAGCTTCTGTAAAAGATCGCGGATCTTACAAATTCTGCGTTCGTTTAAATTTGGCATGCTGTTTTCGTTATTTCTGCTAGAGTGTTCCGAACCGTTTTGTGTATCAAGGGGGATCAGCTCCGCCGTTTGTTAATTTATTTGGTATAAATGTCTCAATTGCTGTCGATACTATTACTTTGAATTAAAGCCACATCTGGTCTACACTTACATTGTTAATTTGGAAGGAGTGGATATTGTCTCTCAGGAAGGCGTCTAGTGAATTTTTATTTGCTGTTTTGAATAGGTATATATTTCGTTTATTTTTGGAGGGTTTGGGGGTTACAATATTCAATCTCGCTACGACTAATCCCTGTGTCCCTATTGATGCTCGTTATTAGCTCACGATTATTTGTTGTTAAGAGGTCAAGTGTGTTTTCACAACCATTTACTATTAGCGAGGGCTCATGAACTAACTGCTCGAAATAGTTCTCAGAGAATGCTTTTAGCACAAATTCGGATGATGTTTTATACGTACCTCCGGATTTAAGCATGCATTTTCGCCATTATATTGAGGGTTAATTATTCTTGGAACCTTTCAGCAATTGTGTCATCTGAGTTCGGAAGTCGGTAAAAGGATCCAATTGCTATTTTAGTCCGGTTGTCAAGAACGATATCTGCCCATACTAACTCACAGGAATTATCTGCTGCATTTTCGCTACAAGATAAGCTACTTCTAATAGCAATAAACACACCACCGACAACTGTGTTTAGTCTCTCCTTTCGGAACACCGTTAAGTTCTTCGCAAAATCTTTGGCCGAACTTATCTCTGGCTTTAACCAGCTTTCAGTGCCTGTAACGATTTGAGCAACATTGCTTTCTATTAGCGCTTGGAGCTCTGGTACTTTCCCAACACAGCTATAACAATTTACAACTGTTATACCGACGTTTCCTGTATCTACGTTCTTTCTATGTTCGACTTGTATCCTTTCAGACTAAAGCTCATTTTGTGTTTCCCCGAGACCCTCTAACATAAAAAACCGCCCAATCAACGCCACACACCCCTTGCTACCTGTGTGGCTGCCTCCTGCGTGTAGTGGACTCCTGACCCATTCAGTAAAACACGGAACCCCACCATACTATGGCGCAAGTAAGGATTCTGCAACTTACACGGTCGCAGAACCATCTGAGCCCCTGATTCTGACTCTCCACTCGGCCCTGTAAGCCGCGCGGGGTAGCCGCGCGGTTTGGGGCTCCTTGTCACGGTCCGCGCGGCTCCCCTGTTGGAGGTTTGAGTCCTCCCTTGGGCATGGGTGTGTGTGATGTCCTTAGCGTAAGTGAGTTTCAGTTAGATTAAGTAGTGTGTAAGCTTCGGGACTGTTGACCTGAGCAGTTTGGACCCATAAGATCTTAAAAACAAATTTCCAAATTTCGGCCTTGTACCAAAGATCTGCAACCGGTCCTTTCGACTATGATGCAAATGGTGAGCTCTGCTTTCGTCTCACAAGCAAGACTGGCAGCCTTTACCACTTCTGTTAGCTGCTTGAAACCAGAGAGAGATGGCTTCAAATGGCTCTGAGCACTATGGGACTTAACATCTGTGGTCATCAGTCTCCTAGAACTTAGAACTACTTAAACCTAACTACCTAAGGACATCACACACATCCATGCCCGATGCAGGATTCGAACCTGCGACGTAGCGGTCACGCGGCTCCAGACTGTAGTGCCTAGAACCGCACGGCCACTCCGGCCGGCCCAGAGAGAGAGTCTCCTCCCTGAGAGACAGCGTCAATCACAGACAGTGCCTGGAACTTGTTTGTTAGACTAATCAGGTATGCCTTACATGTGGCCCCTGGGACGTTTTTCACAGCCTGTCACGTTCCAAGACGACCTCCCACTCGACCATGGATGAGTAGTCAACCTCAGTGTGAGCAGTAACTGGGCTGGGCACCAGTGCGGATCGATCAGCCGGCTCAGACATGATGGATGTCTGTTGGATCTGCATGGACAGTCCACAAGAGTGATGCCCACTCACTGCAACTTTAAGCTGTGTAACTGAAGCTATCACAGCCTGGAGTAGAGCATGAAATGTCACCAACTCGGCTCACATCCACACGCAGCCATCACAGTCCCTATACATACCAAAGACTGTTAACAGGCACAGATTCAAAAACTGAACTACAAAAGTGCAAAGATGAGACTAAATATTTCGCTGATTAGGAACCTGTAATACGTTACAAAATCGGTTTACTTTCCGACACAAACATTTACGTGACAGACGTGAGTGCACCCTGAGAGATGCAGATCTCCTTCAGGCTGCAGTACCAGTATGTAGTTTATAAACGCACCACAATGCAGTAGCAAAATTCTCATCCTTCTTCCATATACGACGTGGCAACGGCCTTGCCGCAGTGGATACGCCGGTTCCCGTCAGATCACCGAAGTTAAGCGCTGTCGGGCGTGACCGGCACTTGGATGGGTGACCATCCGGGCCGCCATGTGCTGTTGCCATTTTTCGGGGTGCACTCAGCCTCGTGATGCTAATTGAGGAGCTACTCGACCGAATAGTAGCGGCTCTGGTCAAAGAAAACCATCGCAACGACCGCGAGAGCAGTGTGCTGACCACACGCCCCTCCTATCTGCATCCTCATCTGAGGATGACACGGCAGTCGGATGGTCCCGATGGGCCACATGTGGCCTGATGACGGAGTGCTTTTTTTTCCATTTACCATATGATGCGAAGTCTTTCTAATTTTGCCAATAAGAAACACCACTGTAACTGCTTGTACTGCCTTTTCTTATCACCTCGTGTGTCAGGAGAAAGCTTCGTTTGGCGCTCGCCTTACACTCTGTACATGCTTCCACTGAGTGGTCAAAACACGATCCTGACACGTTAACTCAGCTCACCCTGTTTCTCCACGAGATGGAGAAGGTGGTACATATAGCTCTCTCTGACTCTGTTCAGTTCCGACTTAAATTGGTAACATCACATGGACAAAACTGCAGGGAGAGCAGGGGAGAGTTTGACGAACAGTTACAAGATGCATAGTAATTGTCAAAAGAATGTTGGAGTTTTGCTGTATAGGGACCTTAACAGGTAGTTTCGAAAAAGGTGACTCGTTTCGAGATATGAGAGAGCCACAAATATGATTCGCCAGTGGCTGTAATCATTAACAAACATCTCCACAGAATCCAATGCAATTGTGAGGTTAAATGGAGAGACTTGATTCCAAATCACAGACAGAATTTCTACCAGAAAGCGTAACGCTATTGATCTGAAAAGACAGTGTATTAGTCATAGGATTTTGTATGTTTCTTATGACTTAAACTAGCATTGCATTTTTAAAGTGACTCCTCATGGATTATAACATCTACTGTCCGTGATCTTTCTCAAACAGCCATCATCTTTCCTCGCCTATAACCCCACGGATATATTGCAGAACCTCTGTTACACTGTCCACAATGCATCGAGATAGAATGCGTTGCAAGTAGTGTGGGAAATATCTATCAGTGGTACGAGGGAGTTGCAAATATCAGCTTGATACCATGTTCCTTAACCGAATACCTTACTAAATTCAGTGAGAAGGGTGATATTATTACGAGCTTACACAACTGGCGACGTGCGTCTGCACTCTCGCACACCCCTGTCATCACCGTATATATTCAACGACGCAGTATTTATGTAGAAGACCTCTTCATTCATAAGCAGTACCATATCTCGATTTACAAAGTATGATTAGTTTTTAAATTGTATATCGTTTTCGGTACTTGTGCGTGCATGTAGAACCGCTTTTTATGCAGGGTGGCAGTAACATAGTCATTGCGTTCATGTTTTTAATAGCTGGTTCTTCCTAAGACACACTGGTACCACAGCATTCAGATATTGGTGAAGCATTATACTTAGTAGGGGATAGATTTGCTGTGATCAGGAGGCTTATAAAGTATGTGTTGGGATGTAAAGTTACTGTGGTCTGTGTTCTGACGTGTGCAAAGAAAATGATTATGTCCAGTCGTAAGGGAGATAAGGATTTGACACAGAAAACTGCGATTTCAGTGTATCGGTAGCCATAAAGGGGTTGAAAGATTTTACACAGAAAATTATGATCAGTCATTATGAGGATATAGATATTGATATTTCAATGTGAGATTCGTCACAGAGCCACAGCAATCACGAGTAGGGATTTCCAGTACTTCGATCATTGTGAAATGTCACCAGATTTGGGCTGCGGTCGTAATATTTCATTGTAATTACAGTGATACATATGTGGCTGGTTTCCTATTACCTCTCTACTGGGCATCATAGTGCGTGGCAGAGATAGCCAGTGACTGGAACGAATTGACAGTTCCGGCTTTTCCCAAATGGCAGCAACAAAGAAAAATTGTGGTTGGCTGAATAATTGGTTCTTGCACAAGTCCTGGCAGTGGCCTTTGCGGCGCCCTCTGGATAGCTGAATATTAAACTAATGCCCAGTTTGCGTTGGCTGTCTCTGTGATCGCATGTGTTGCATGTATTCTCCGTGGAAAATTGAGTGATTCAATATCGATCAGGGTTGGCACTGGACGTATTGATAACATCTAATTTCCTATCACTCAATTCAATCCCGGATGCCCTCCATGGCCAAGGGGTGGTGCACTCTGGCAGACACACATGCTCTATGACTGTGGCTCAGGTCACTGCAGCAGTTTTCTTGGGCCTCTGAGCGATGGTGCTGGCAGTATATGAGAGGACAGTAGTGCTGCACGTGGATGTCTGGGAGGTGAGTGGGCAGTATGTAAGAGTGTTTTCTGTATTCTCAAGCATCTATCCATGACAACTACTAGGATTTTTGTTCAGTTCTTCTCAGTACATTGCAGTGCACTAAGTCTTGTAGTAGTATTTGTTGTTGTTACTATTCTATCACAGGTAGACCTTTCCCTTCTCATTCATCATCCTGGTATAGCTGAGAGAACAAACTTAGGAATTCTATAGTGCTTTGTAAAATACACTTAGGAGACTTGTAGTGGTCGGGAATTCCACAACCGTTACAGTATAAATTCACTCCGAAACCTGAAATTCCAACTATGATTTTATACATCATCACTTCCAGTCACAATGTCAAATTCCCGTTTCGTAAATTTATTGTTTCCAGCAGTGGTACTGCAAGCACACACATCAATCCAACCCCTCTGCGGATTGTTTAAGGACATAGCATGCAATTGAGCTGAAATTAGAAATTTTCAGCTACCTCCAATGAAAGGGACTTCCTATCACACAAATAGAAGACAAGTGAAAAACATTCATAAGGATTTGGAAACCAGGCACTTGTGTTTTCAAATCCCTCCAAATATACCACTTCTAGTACACACTAATAGGATGCAAGGAAAAACTGCCCCATACAGAGAGTACCGATTTAATTAATTAATCAGTCCATCTGATAGAGTGAGGGAATATTTCCAAGACATCCACAGCTGGTGATTTAGTAGGTATCCACTACTTTGTTTAGGACAAAAGGCAGGTTAGTGTGGCACATGACAGATGCTCGCTGGGCACGAAGTAGTCATTTGGAGGTTTCCGTCAGAGACTGGGGGCAGAAGATGAAGGGTTGTGGGGGGGTTCTCAGAAAGAAATATTATCCCCAGAGGGTGATAAATCAACCCTCAGGGGGTCATTAATCACTTAACAGAACAATAGGTTAAGGAAAGGGGAAGGGGTCATAAATCTATCAAGGTTGTTCCTGAATGTATGCAACCTGCACTAACTTATTGTCTCAGAAGCCCTGTTTTCCCACTACTGCCATGTGCTGCAATGGAACAATAAGTGCATATTTAACAGGATCATCTTCTATGCTCGATGTCAACATGCAGGTGGTATTTTTTTCGATATATCGGAAGAGAGAGACATGGTAATATGTGATCGACTTCTCTACCAGGTGATGTTAACAAGTTATAGTTTGAAGTTTTACTCTGTGGGATGTTATGAAATTAACGAGGAGAGAGAGAAAAAGAGAGAGAGAGAGCGTGACTGTGCTGTCAACAAAATCTCTGACAACATTACCCTGTTGTATTTCTAACTTAGTAGTCATAGGAATACGATAAACGAACCAGGACATGTAGAGTGTGATATTTATAGACCATCGCTCGATATCAGTGAATTATAGGTGTTATGCTTCTGAATTTCGTTGTGCACTCTGCTTGAACTGTACATGGTTGTGAATTTCCTCTTGTATGTTAGCGTTCTATTTTTCTCGTTGTGATAGCCCTCTACCAAGTCAGTGAAGGGTGGAGGACTAGAAAAGCTTCTAACTAATGGAACAGAGCTGTCGAAATGAGATGAGTTACGAGAGAATAAGCAGGGGTCTGTGATTTGGCAGGGGACATCTCTTACTCGTCGAAATCATGTGGATTCAAATGCTGTATGCTATGACGAAAGGGGACTTGAGATGTGAGCTCTGTACCTCTGCTTCTAAGTGTTGTTGGCAAACATATTACAACCTCTCACACTTGTCTCGAGGAATAACTGCAATGAGAAGATTAGGAGCTAATATGAAGATTTTTACCGAAAGACAGTCAGTAGCATAAGTTCTGTCTTTTGTCTTCTCAATAAATAACAGCTTTCTTATGTGAGTTTTGCATGGCTATAAATGGGTGGAGTGACATCTTAATAGGTAGACTAAATTTACATTTACATCTTTATGCTTACTTCACAAGCCATCGTACAATGTTTGGAGGAGGATACTCTGTACCACTGCGTCAGTCCCTTTTCTTCTACACTCACAAACAGATCGAAGGAAAAAGGCTACCTATATGCCTCCTTATGAACGCTAATTTCTGGTATCTTATCTTCGTGGTCCTTACGCAAAATGTACGTTGAAGGCAGTAGAATCCTGTTGCGGTCAACTTCAAATGTTGGATCTCAACACTTTTCCTCAAAAAGAATATCTTCCTCCCTCCAAGGATTCCCATTTGAGCTATTTGGGGAGTATAATCCGACAGCTGGGAAATAATTACTCGCCATGCAAAGTGACTCTCATCATCAATTAAATTAATTAGCCTATCAATTTGACATAAATAACGTGATATTGGGGGGGGGGGGGGGGTCGGGGAAGTGGGAGCGAGGACTAGAGTACCACAGATATGATTCGGGAGCTGGAGCGGTAATCAGGCGTTTTTTCCTTGCGGTGATATCTTTTAACGAAATTTCAATCTCCCATCTACACAGGGAGAGATGACCATCGAAATAAAATCAGCTATATTACCGAATTTAATAAGTGATAGATAGTATAAACCTGATATTTACAACTTGTCTATGCTGTTGCCTTAAGCCAATATATACAGGGTGGTCCATTGAAAGTGACCAGGCCAAATATCTCACGAAATAAGCATCAAACGAAAAAACTACAAAGAACGAAACTCGTCTAGCTTGAAGGGGGAAACCAGATGGCGCTATGGTTGGCCCGCTAGACGCCGCTGCCATAGGTCAAACGGATATCAACTGCGGTTTTTAAAATAGGAACCCCCAATATTACATATTTGTGTAGTACGTAAAGAAATATGAATGATTTAGTTGGACCACTTTTTTCGCTTTGTGATAGATGGCGCTGTAATAGTCACAAATGTATAAGTACGTGGTATCACGTAACATTCCGCCAGTGCGGACGGTATTTGCTTCGTGATACATTACCCGTGTTAAAATGGACTGTTTACCAATTGGGAAAAGGTCGATAACTTGTTGATGTATGGCTATTGTGATCAAAATGCCCAATGGGCGTGTGCTATGTATGCTGTTCGGTATCCCGGACAACATGATCAAAGTGTCTGGACCGTTCACCGGTTAGTTACGTTATTTAAGGTGGTGGTGGTGGTTAGTGTTTAACGTCCCGTCAACAACGAGGTCATTACAGATGGGGTGCAAGCTCGGGTTAGGGAAGGATGGGGAAGGAAATCGGCAGTGCCCTTTCAAAGGAACCATCCCGGCATTTGCCTGAAACGATTTAGGGAAATCACGGAAAACCTAAATCAGGATGGCTGGAGACGGGATTGAACCGTCGTCCTCCCGAATGCGAGTCCGTGTGCTAACCACTGCGCCACCTCGCTCGGTCGTTATTTAAGGAAACAGGATGTGTTCTGCCACGTGTGAAACGTCAACCACGACCTGCAACAAATGATGATGCCCAAGTAGGTGTTTTAGCTGCTGTCGCGGCTAATCCGCACATCAGTAGCAGACAATTTGTTCGAGAATAGGGAATCTCAAAACCTTCGGTGTTGAGAATGCTACATCAACATCGATTGCACCCGTACCATATTTCTATGCACCAGGAATTGCATGGCGATGACTTTGAACGTAGTATACAGTTCCGCCACTGGGCACAAGAGAAATTACGGGACGATGACAGATTTTTTGCACGCGTTCTATTTAGCGACGAAGCGTCATTCACCAACAGCGGTAACGTAAACCGGCATAATATGCATTATTGGGCAACGGAAAACCCACGATGGATGGCGACAAGTGGAACATCACCGACCTTGGTGGGTTAATGTATGGTGCGACAATATGGGAGGAAGGATATTGGCCCCATTTTGTCGATGGCAGTCTAAATGGTGCAATGTGTGCTGATTTCCTACGTAAGGTTCTACCAATGTCACTAAAAGATGTTTCACTGCATGACGGAATGGCGATGTACTTCCAACCCTGATGGATGTCCAGTACATAGCTCGCGTGTGGTTGAGGCGGTATTGAATAGCATATTTCATGACAGGTGGATTGGTCGTCGAAGCACCATACCATGGCCCTCACGTTCACCGGACCTGGCGTCCCCGGATTTCTTTCTGTGAGGAAAGTTGAAGGTTATTTGCCATCGTGATCCACCGACAACGCCTGACAACATGCGTCAGCGCATTGTCAGTGCATGTGCGAACATTACGGAAGGCGAACTACTCGCAGCTGAGAGGAATGTCGTTACACGTATTGCCAAATGCACTGAGGTTGACGGACATAATTTTGAGCATTTATTGCATTAATATGGTATTTACAGGTAATCACGCTGTAACAGCATGCGTTCTCAGAAGTGATAAGTTCACAAAAGTACATGTATCACATTGGAAGAACCGAAATAAAATGTTCAAACGCACCTATGTTCTGTATTTTAATTTAAAAACCTGTTCGTCTAAAATTGTGAGCCATATGTTTGTGACTACCACAGCGCCATCTATCACAAAGCGAAAAAAGTGGTCCAACTAAAACATTCATATTTCTTTACGTACTACACGAATATGTAATAAAAAATGGGGGTTCCTATTTTAAAAAACGCAGTTGCTATCCGTCTGACCTATGGCAGCGCCATCTAGCGGGCCAACCATAGCGCCATATGGCTTCCCCCTTCAAGCTAGACAAGTTCCGTTCTTTGTAGTTTTTCTCGTTTGACGCTTATTTCGTGAGATGTTTGGTCCAGTCACGATCTTGGCCCAGTCACGATCAATGGACCACCACACACACTCACACACATATATATATATACACTCCTGGAAATGGAAAAAAGAACACATTGACACCGGTGTGTCAGACCCACCATACTTGCTCTGGACACTGCGAGAGGGCTGTACAAGCAATGATCACACGCACGGCACAGCGGACACACCAGGAACCGCGGTGTTGGCCGTCGAATGGCGCTAGCTGCGCAGCATTTGTGCACCGCCGCCGTCAGTGTCAGCCAGTTTGCCGTGGCATACGGAGCTCCAACGCTGTCTTTAACACTGGTAGCATGCCGCGACAGCGTGGACGTGAACCGTATGTGCAGTTGACGGACTTTGAGCGAGGGCGTATAGTGGGCATGCGGGAGGCCGGGTGGACGTACCGCCGAATTGCTCAACACGTGGGGCGTGAGGTCTCCACAGTACATCGATGTTGTCGCCAGTGGTCGGCGGAAGGTGCACGTGCCCGTCGACCTGGGACCGGACCGCAGCGACGCACGGATGCACGCCAAGACCATAGGATCCTACGCAGTGCCGTAGGGGACCGCACCGCCACTTCCCAGCAAATTAGGGACACTGTTGCTCCTGGGGTATCGGCGAGGACCATTCGCAACCGTCTCCATGAAGCTGGGCTACGGTCCCGCACACCGTTAGGCCGTCTTCCGCTCACGCCCCAACATCGTGCAGCCCGCCTCCAGTGGTGTCGCGACAGGCGTGAATGGAGGGACGAATGGAGACGTGTCGTCTTCAGCGATGAGAGTCGCTTCTGCCTTGGTGCCAATGATGGTCGTATGCGTGTTTGGCGCCGTGCAGGTGAGCGCCACAATCAGGACTGCATACGACCGAGGCACACAGGGCCAACACCCGGCATCATGGTGTGGGGAGCGATCTCCTACACTGGCCGTACACCACTGATGATCGTCGAGGGGACACTGAATAGTGCACGGTACATCCAAATCGACATTGAACCCATCGTTCTACCATTCCTAGACCGGCAAGGGAACTTGCTGTTCCAACAGGACAATGCACGTCCGCATGTATCCCGTGCCACCCAATGTGCTCTAGAAGGTGTAAGTCAACTACCCTGGCCAGCAAGATCTCCGGATCTGTCCCCCATTGAGCATGTTTGGGACTGGATGAAGCGTCGTCTCACGCGGTCTGCACGTCCAGCACGAATGCTGGTCCAACTGAGGCGCCAGGTGGAAATGGCATGGCAAGCCGTTCCACAGGACTACATCCAGCATCTCTACGATCGTCTCCATGGGAGAATAGCAGCCTGCATTGCTGCGAAAGGTGGATATACACTGTACTAGTGCCGACATTGTGCATGCTCTGTTGCCTGTGTCTATGTGCCTGTGGTTCTGTCAGTGTGATCATGTGATGTATCTGACCCCAGGAATGTGTCAATAAAGTTTCCCCTTCCTGGGACAATGAATTCACGGTGTTCTTTTTTCAATTTCCAGGAGTATATATATATATATATATATATATATATATATATATATATATATATATATATATATATATATGTGTGTGTGTGTGTGTGTGTGTGTGTTTTGAAGCTTTTGGTTACTTTGCGAGAGTTCAAAAGTGAGGAAGCATCCTGCTGCAGAGATAGATCTTAGCACTCTGTCATGAACCAAATATGAGTTTAACATGCTAGTCTGGTGATGCAGGACGTAACAGATATTTAGCTGATTATAACAGACTTTTTTACCTTTAAGAGAGTTCGAAAGAGACAGGCATTGTGTGACAGAGGTAAATCTTAACACTCTGTAATGAGTCGAAAATGTGTTTGATATTCTAGTGTTGTGATTCAGGATGTAAGAGCTACCAAGCTGATTAGATAAGATTTTTTACTTGATGAGAGAATACTTAGACGAAATATAGCCTATGCCATACTGTTACAGGATTTTGACAACAAGTAACGATACTTCAGCGATGTGAAAACGTGTGTATACCCCGATTCCTTCTGTCTTCGGAAATAACTCGAATAAAATGGAGAAATTTACATTTAGAGTGAGAAATTCGACGTACACGGTCAACAACGTCTTGTTTCACGTTATGTGAAATGGATTTTTTAAAATGGCGACTGTCTATGTCAGGGTGGAGTTGCAGTTAGAACTACACTACTGGCCATTAAAAATGCTGCACCACGAAGATGACGTGCTACAGACGAGAAATTTAACCGACAGGAAGAAGATATGCAAATGATTGGCTTTTCAGAGAATTCACATAAGGTTATCGCCGGTGGCGACACCTACAACGTGCTGACATGAGGAAAGTTTCCAACCGATTTCTCATACACAAACAGCAGTTGACCGGCGTTGCCTGGTGAAACGTTGTTGTGATGCCTCGTGTAAGGAGGTGAAATGCGTACCATCACGCTTCCGACTTTGATAAAGGTCGGATTGTAGCCTATCGCGATTGCGGTTTATCGTATCGCGACATTGCTGCGCGCGTTGGTCGAGATCCAATGACTGTTAGCAGAATATGGAATCGGTGGGTTCAGGAGGATAATACGGAACGCCGTGCTGGATCCCAATGGCCTCGTATCACTAGCAGTCGAAATGACAGGCATCTTATCCGCATGGCTGTAACGGATCGTGCAGCCACGTCTCGATCCCTGAGTCAACAGATGGGGACGTTTGCAAGACAACAACCGTCTGCACGAACAGTTCGACGACGTTTGCAGCAGCATGGACTATCAGCTCGGAGACCATGGCTGCGGTTACCCTTGACGCTGCATCACAGACAGGAGTGCCTGCGATGGTGCACTCAACTTTGCGAGAGTTCAAAAGTGAGGAAGCATCCTGTTACAGAGATAGATCTTAGCACTCTGTCATGAACCAAAAATGAGTTTAACATGCTAGTCTGGTGATGCAGGACGTAACAGATATTTAGCCGGCCGAAGTGGCCGTGCGGTTAAAGGCGCTGCAGTCTGGAACCGCAAGACCGCTACGGTCGCAGGTTCGAATCCTGCCTCGGGCACGGATGTTTGTGATGTCCTTAGGTTAGTTAGGTTTAACTAGTTTTAAGTTCTAGGGGACTACTGACCTCAGCAGTTGAGTCCCATAGTGCTCAGAGCCATTTGAACCATTTTTGAACAGATATTTAGCTGATTATAACAGACTTTTTTACCTTTAACCTGGGTGCACGAATGGCAAAACGTCATTTTTTCGGATGAATCCAGGTTCTGTTTACAGTATCATGATGGTCGCATCCGTGTTTGGCGACATCGCGGTGAACGCACAATGGAAGCGTGTATTCGTCATCGACCTACTGGCGTATCACCCAGCGTGATGGTATGGGCTGCCACTGGGTACACGTCTCGGTCACCTCTTGTTCGCATTGACGGCACTTTGAACAGTGGACGCTACATTTCAAACGTGTTACGACCCGTGGCTCTACCCTTCATTCGATCCCTGCGAAAACCTACATTTCAGCAGGATAATGCACGACCGCTTGTTGCAGGTCCTCTATGGGGCTTTCTGGATACAGAAAATGTTCGACTGCTGCCCTGGCCAGCACATTCTCCAGATCTCTCACCAACTGGAAACGACTGGTCAATGGTGGCCGAGCAATTGGCTCGTCACAATACGCCAGTCACGACTCTTGATGAACTGTGGTATCTTGTTGAAGGTGCATGGGCAGCTGTACCTGTACACGCCATCCAAGCTCTGTTTGACTCAATGCCCAGGCGTATCAAGCCCGGTATTACGGCCAGAGGTGGTGGTTCTGGGTACTGATTTCTCAGAATCTATGCACCCAAATTGCGTGAAAATGTTATCACATTTCAGTTCTAATATTATATATTAGTCCAATGAATACCCGTTTATCATCTGCATTTTTTTTTTTTTTTTTTTTTTTTTTTTTTGTGTAGCAATTTTAATGGCCAGTAGTTTATGTGTCCAAGCTGCACCTGTTTGTCCTGCAGTGAGCCGCGGCCGGCGGTAGAAGTGGGCAAGAGACTTTGGTCGACCAGAAGTCGCGGATTAGCTTAGCCAGTATGGGCGATTAGTTACAAACAATGCTCTGGCCTGTCCGCTCTTGCCCACTGCGGCGAGGACAAGTCCTGACGCAGCGCTCTTGTATGATTGCCTAGCGAAGCGACCAGTATGTTCTGTGAGTGGCGACAGAAGGGGACGTGTGTGTTGCGTGAGAAGATTCAATACGAAGGGCGTTTGCGCTGGACTATTATTCCCCCCACGTAAATTGATTGGATGACTGCTTGGTGTCAGTGTCTGACCTCTGAGCCTTCAGTAGGGCCAGCGAGTGGATGCCGGGAGTGGGTGTGCAGCTGCCAATGTGTGTGAGGGTTTTTTTCGACTGGCGCCCGTGTGATAATGCCATGTCCCGGCTTTCAGCGTGTTCGCAGCTCCCGACAGTCAGCAGACGGTGCACTCTTCGTGATCGTGAGTGTGTGTGATCAGTAACATTTTTTCACCAGCTAGTTTTGGTGGAAACTTTGTGGTGGAGCAGGGTGCTTGTGTTGTCAAATGTCGGTGCATCGAAGACCTTGGATATACCAGGTGATCAAAAAGTCAGTATAAATTTCAAAAATTAATAAACCACGGAATAATGTAGATAGAGAGGTACAAATTGACACACATGCTTGGAATGGCATGGGGTTTTATTATAGCAAAAAAAAAAAACACCCCATATTGCTAGACGCGTGAAAGATCTCTTGCTCGCATCGTTTGGTGATGATCGTGTGCTCAGCCGTCACTTTTGTCGTGCTTGGCCTCCCAGGTCCCCAGACCTCCGTCCGTGCGATTATTGGCTTTGGGGTTACCTGAAGCCGCAAGTGTATCGTGATCGACCGACATCTCTAGGGATGCTGAAAGACAACATCCGACACTAATGCCTCACCATAACTCCAGACATGCTTTACAGTGCTGTTCACAACATTATTCCTCGACTACAGCTGTTGTTGAGGAATGATGGTGGACATATTGAGCATTTCCTGTAAAGAACATCATCTTTGCTTTGTCTTACTTTCTTATGCTAAGTATTGCCACTCTGATCAGATGAAGCGCAATCTGTCAGACATTTTTTGAACTTTTAAATTTTTTCTGTTCTAATAAAACCCAATGTCATTCCAAGCATGTGTGTCAATTTGTACCTCTCTATCTACATTATACGGTGATTTATTCAGTTTTCAGATTTATACTGACTTTTTGATCACCCAGTATTTAGAGCTGCGCGGGGCAGCCGCGCGGTCTTGGAGTGTCTTGTCACGTTCCGGGCAGCTGCCCCCGTCGCAGGTTCGAGTCCTCCCTCAGGCATGGGTGTGTGTGTTGTCCTTAACGTAAGTTAGTTTAAGTTAGATTAAATAGCGTGTAAGCTTAGGGATGGATGACCTCAGCAGTTTGGTCCCATAAGACCTTACCACAAATTTCCATTTTCCAGTATATTTAGCGCTAGGATCTATTTTTGGCGAAAATTTAATTATTTGATTTGCAAAATGTTTGTGTGTGATTTAACAACGTTAAAAATATTTTTATATTGTCACTGCACGATAGTGGTGGGTGTTTTAAGCGATCTATTTAACTCCTGTAAATCGCTAACAATTGATTTAATACGGTAGTGGAAATGGAGTATTTCCCTCTATTTTTTTATATCAAAACTGTCTGAGGTGTGGGGTTGATCTGTTATTCTGTTATTCTGCGCAACGTATTAATCTGAGATGTACCCTTTACCCTGTGGCTCCTGCAAGATGCAATTTCCACCCCCACACTACTACAGAAGTCAGACGGACGCTCCTAACGTTCTAAAGAGAAATGCCTGAAAAACTTTCAGCAATAAATATCTTCTGGAGTCGTCCGCTGCAAGGAAATACACAAAAATTCACAAAATTTCTTACGTGACTGGTGGGATACTTCGGTACTGGAGTAGTGCTAGTTAGTGTAAGAAGAACATGAAACTAACGAAAGTTATTATTTATTTTGCAAAAATTTTGAGAAATCACAATGGCACTTTTAGTTATGAATTGAACAAGTTACATCCTGGTTCTTTTCAGAATGTGAAGTTACCTCTCAAGGATAGGATTCGGTAATGAAATTTCTATACAAAGTTTAAGATGGTTGTTGACTTGGCAGAATGGCTGAGAGGCGCGCCTACTCAACTTCAATAATTATCCTTTAGAATGTTGCTAGGTACGGTCGAGGCTGTCGCGTTTGAAATGCAGTGAAGTGTACTGTTGTGGAGGAAATATGGGGCTCGCAATAGCTGTAGCGCACAATACCGTAAGCTGCGATGACTGCTGTCTGCGCCGCTTGCTGCTGACAAATAAGATAACTCTCGTTCTATCTGGATTGACCTTCGCCATTCAAACTCTTCCTATGCCTTGATGAAGTCAAGGATTCCTATTCGCCCCTAGTCTAACTATTGGCGTGGTACACTGGTCAGATAACCAGTCCACTGCGATGCCACTCAAAATTCGCTCGCAGGCGTTTAACTATAACTCTGTCCATTCACACCGCACAATAAGTGTGTCGGCCAACACAGTGAACAACGCTTAATAGCAAGGACTCAATATAGAGTAGCACTTCGATTCACTCTCAACAGAGGTGCTCTCCCAGTGAAGTACTGAGAAGAGACTTGTTCCTCGCTCTTTCGAGTACATGTACGAGCGCGCACGCTCTCGTTACGTGTTCTCGATCCAAGACTGACAACGGAACGGCGCCTCTCCATGCCAGACATGAAGGGGTATATCTTTTGGTCTCTTCCATTATTCCTTCAGCTCAAGGCGTCAGAAATATCGTCTGCCAATCAACATTGCTCTTCTAAAACGGGGGAATGACGTTTCGTTTAAGGCGACCAATCCAGAAACCTGTAGCATTGGCGTTTGGCGTTTACTGTCTCCCTGTGAAAATCTCTGAAACTGCCTGCTATGTGTAAAGAATGCATACGCTGGCTGCTCCCACACAATGTAGCGGAATTTGCTTTTAAGCCAAACACGGGGTTGTTCCCCCTTTTCACTCGGGCCCATGCTGTCTGCTACACAGGCGGTCACCGGCCGACATAGGCTGCGTCGTCCTCTGAAGGGACCGGCGTCCCATTGTGTGGTTTCTCTCCCGAACTAAAAGCTTCTGTGACTGTCGTGTCTGGAATGTATGTGTTTACGCCAGCCTCAAGTATTTCAACCACGGTGCACTTACTTGTTAATTGCATATCGTTTACATGAATTCATACAACACTGACTTTATCTTATCGAGTTTGGGTTCGAATGAAGCGTCTTGATGTGCGGAATATGATTGTGAGGGCGGAATATGTAAGCAATGAAGGTCAGGAGACCACAACGTCTTACAACTGCATCGGCTCTCCCTTTGTCCCCAGCATTAGCCAATAGGAACACAGTATTCTGAAGAGAGATGAAAACCTCCATCTGTCTGATTGGACACACTGGTTCATGCACAAACAGGAATTAGCCACTTGAGAGATAGCGGAAGTTGTTTCCTGGGTATCAAACATCAAAGGAGGCCGACTTCCACCCCATGGTCGCTTGCAACCAGAAGTAGCGACTTGAGGTATGCTAATACCACATGATGGCTGGCGGTCCTTCACGAGATGATGTGGGGACTATCAGCTGTTGCACACCACTCCTTCCTGCAGTGAATGGAGCAGCTCAGCGATCGCCAGATACATTTAGCGTAATGTGGACAATGTAATTATGTGTGGTGAGTTATGTTGAAGTCGATTTCATGACAATATTCCTTGCACGATCGGAGAAACAGCAATCTATTTACATATTTAATTGCTTCTTTTTGAGGATTTTTACAAGACCTGCATCTTCGAAAACAGCAGAGAACAATGAGCTTTTTCTACCAAATAAAAGAGAGATCCAACCCCTGCAAATTGAATTTTGTATATAAACATTGTACTATTATACACTCTGCAAGTTAGTTGAATTTCCTGCCGTGACATCCTTCCAGTCCACCAACTCTGATTTTTCTCACCAATCTTTTCTGGGAGAGGTGGGGAGGAAGGGGGTGAGGAGTGGGGGTGTGATGCCCTCTGATGTTGGTATTGTGCACTAGCTCGGTCAGTCCCTGCATGTGTGTGAGCACACTTCCAAAAATTTTCCAAAAAGACATCACTTACAATCTGCATCAGTGTAATTACATTATTAGGGCATGTAGTTGCTGGACAACGTAAACTTCCACTTTCCACTCCAATAGATCAGCGCAGATTGAGCGTTTTCCGCTATTTCTCCAGAGGGTGGAGGGGAGGGGTTAGCCTTCCCCCTAATTTCCAATGGGGTAGCGCCCAAAATAAAGAAAATAAACTCCCAATGACCTTCCTCTCCAGCAACTCTGCACAGACTGAGTCTCTTCCACCTGTTTCCAGATGGAGAAAGGGAGGGGATTGGGAAGTGAGGGTTGGGGTATTTCCCAGAGGGGAAGGGAGTAATTCATTGATCGATTTCATTAATTAGTCAATTAAATTGATGTCAAAAGCTTGCTTGTATTGGTCAGGGGGAGGGGACTTGGGGATCCAGTACAGTGTTGGGGGAGGAGAAAGGGGAGGCTGAGGAGTGGGGGTTTCTCAGAAGGATGGATTATCCATATGGGGTCATAAATCAACCCACAGGTATCATAAGTCAATTAGCATAACAGTAGGTTAAGGGGAGAGTGAGGTGGTCATAAATCAGTCGCGTATGTCCCTGAATGTATGCAGCCCATACTAACAAAATGTGTTTGTGCTGTCTTTGTCCTACTACTAGGTATTACTAGAAATGAATCCAATAGGCTGATTAAAATTTATTTTACACAAATGTTTTGATTTAGGCCCAGAACTATAATTTCACTCTAACATATCACATGATATGATCATATTTGTTTTTTAAATAATTATTGATAAGTGTTGCAAGGAAACGTCTGTCAAACTTTGTCCTAAATATGACATGTGTTCAACTATTCCTTTACATAACTGTTGATATACAATGTCTTCCTCATCATCATTTTCTTCCAGCTGTAAAGTACCGCAGTAAGTCGCCATTACTAATCTGAGAGACATGCATTTCTTCCAATTGTTCACGACTCACAATGGGACAGAGCCTTCTCATCATCATCAATTTCCACTGAATGTATGGTAAATGCCAGGCTTGGCCAGAAATGGAGGTGACGGAAGGGGGAGCTCCAGATGGCCTAGAATTTAGAAAAAAAATAGTCTCTTTGGTGTGTGTTGAGAGAGACATAAGCCATTTATGTTAGTGCAGTTTCTAGGCAGCAGTTGGCGGTGTGGAAAGACTGCAGAACTATAATTGTAGGGTCACAGGGTCAGTATGCTATATGGAAAAAATTTTATATATATATATATATATATATATATTGTTTTCAATTTTTACGTTATTTACACTGAAATTAGACTGAAGTAATGCTGAATTTATTTTATTTACCAGTATTTTCATAAAAGGCTTGAAAAGGAAAGGCGAAGGCAAAATATAGGAATATTGTTATACTTCATCAAAATGTGGGAAACTTATAACAGCCCTACGCAAAAAAAAAAATTGACTGATGTGTTGAAGGCCTACATACAGGGGAACAAATTTCTTCTGTAAGTGATTCGTGGGGGAGGAAGACCAACAAATACATAGTATTATAGGAAGCGATTTTTCAAAGTGAAGGATTGCTATCGTGCAGTGTCGAAGTGATTTCCCCAAATGCACTATGTTAGTTGCAAATCTGCGATGTCTGTTTTTTATTGGCAGGTAAGCAATTTGATCAGGAACCCTCTAAGCTGCTCTTATCTCAGTGACAGAAAACAGGAAATCACATCCCCAGTAGACTGTACCAAAATACATTCTACTATGCATCACCTTCATCAGTGTTTGGCAACACAATGCATTATGTGTGGTTTGCTGTCAAACTGTAAGATGAGAGAGAACCGTTCACGAATGTCACGCAAGTTGCTTTGTCTATAGAAATTTTATAGCAACCATTAAACATGGTTGTAAAAATGCGACGTTCATAATGTGTACAACATGCCAAGCAAATTACTGCTTTCTTTGATTTTATGATAAATATCACCCCAGCAAGTGTAAGTCATCAACCTTTAAATAATGTAACATCTAATTTTATGTATGAAGTTCTTGTATACAGCTTAAATCGCTTCCTGGAAAATTATATCTAATTTCAAATTTATGTGTCTTCCCTTTTTATGCTTTTATTAAGGTATTAATTAATACACTGTAGTAAACATTATTTCTGTTTACTTTGCATTTTAAGTAATGTGAAAATTGAAAATATAAAAGATAAAATAGTCTTCACAGACGGAATCGAATGCTCGAGCCTCTGCTTATCATTCCACACCCTTTCAGCTCTTCCACCCTCTGCTTATGAACTTTACTGCCATAAATGGCTCATGCATCGCCCAAGCCACGTCAAAAATACTATTTTCTTTTAAACCCCTGTCCAGTTAGAGCTCCCAATTCTGTCACTTTCATTTCTGACCAGGCTCTGCAAATATAATAATTCGGAGGAAATCGGTGATGATGAACAGGTGCGGTCCCCTTGTGAGCTGTAGATTACTTCAGCATAGTGTGCTCGACTGAAATACTGCAACTTCTATTTTCTCCACCCTTTAGTGAGATGACGCTTTCCTTCCAATTTTAAAAACGATTACGACATGTTAGCTACATTTAGTATAAAGCAAAGTACCACCTAAAATGAATCAAATGCCAAGTAGCCAGAGACCACATTTTTCACTGTAAAAACCTTCAAATGTTATGCTACAGGGTACTTGGAAATTACGTATCACAGTAACTATGACCTTATCGAAAAAAATAGTCACTTCGTCATCAAACTGTGATATGAAACTATAAGACACAAAAGAAATCAATTTTATATGCTGAGTTTTTCCTCAGAATAGGTTGACAAATAACATACAGTAGCGAAGTAGATACACAAACGCGTTTTCAATTTTTTAAAGGAAAAAGGGAATCTATACCTAAACACACACTCCAGGAGTTGGTGTAGCTTTGCTTCATTTACATACAGTATTTCTTCCTGTTTAATAAACTTTTATTCTTTGCAGAAAGATAATTGGAAAACTCATTTTTCTGCTGAACTGCTATAAGCCGCTTCATGGGAATCGCTCGTTACTTTCCTGTGTGGTCTTTTCTCTCACTACTGCTCATTACATGTTTCTTACTTTCACAGTGTCTCAGACCATCGTTTACTTGTAGGTAGGCCCAGTAACTAAAATGTACACTTAATAAAATAAATAAAATTTATCCGTTCGCCTATGGCTTCAAACATAGCCGTTTTCTCAGTTTCAGTATGGCAGACTTTGTACATGTGCACTAAATTTTGGTGCATGGATTTCAGCTGAGTTTCCATTCTGTATACTTTCTATTCTGTGTCTTAGTGCTCAGTCTGGACGTTCGTTTACATAATGAGCCGCTACGCAGTTTCAAAACGAAGACATAATTAAGCCCTTAGGAACACCTCTGCACAAGCGCTTGCTAAGTATCGTCCTCTGCTTGAATTTACTGCATCCCACAAAATGTCTGAAATAAATGTGGTGTGACAGTACTGTTCTTGGTGAATGTGGGCAGAGACGAGGGCAGGAAATACAAAAGGCAATCGCGGTGGTAGCGCGCAGCTTGAAACAGTCGTGAAACACAATAGGAAATCGTTCAGTTCTTCAGTACGACAAACAGATGTTCTACCAGCTACCTCATCAGAGCTCTACATGACAGACGCTCTCAGTTACGCTTTTCCTGTGCTGTTTCTTACCGTTTATGCATGTACTCCTAGACGGCAGCACATAGCACAAACTATATCGGAGTTTTGGTTGATACTCTGCCAATATACACGGTTTGGTACCGATATGACTGTCTGACATTTGGAGGTTTGCATGTTACTTTTCACTCATACCTTTCTTCCAAATTTTAGAACAAAATTGGAAATGACCACACCTTGGTCTGGTCTATTATAAACAAGATATCAAAGTACTCAGTACTCTAGTATGTTGTTCTGAGTAGACACGATAGTTTGTTAATGCAGTTGCTGAGATCTGAAAATGATCCAGAGTGATAGAAAAATGTAATCGAATTTTTAAAAAAGTGTGCAGCTGTGATGGAACAGTAAATGAGAATTATCTTAAGTATCTACAAGTGGTATAGCTAGAGAGATAGGAGAAGGATTTCAAGGTGCAGTTAAATCGTAAAGACAACCAAGAGGAACAGGTGAGGTACGTTACAGAGAAAGTCGAAGCAGATCGAGATGTAAACATGCAATGTCCCACAATGGGTGAAATTAGGAGCAGAGAGTACTTTGAGAAGCTTAAAAAATGTAAAGACTTCCGACCTAGACAACATAGCACCAGAGATGTTAAAAGCCAATATCGAAAGTACTGTTAAAATGCTCTACCCCTTGCGGAAGCGTATTTGTCTCGAAGAGAAATCCGCAAAAGAGTGAAAAGCAGTTTGGTGGTAAATCACCCCAAAAAAGGAAATTTGTCAGATTGTAACAACTGGTGTGGTATTACATTATTGTCAGTGCCCAGCAAGGTCGTCAACAGAGTTATGTTATTTTAAATACTATTAAAGATTCGGTTGAAAAACGACTGCATAAAGAAGAGGCCTGTTTGCAAGCACCATGCAGTTATGTTGATCTTATTAATACTCTTAGGATCATATTACAGCAAAGTAAAGAATTCCAGGCAACCATGTACCTGTCATTCATTGATTCTGGAGAGACCTTCCATTCTGTGACAAATCATGTGCTGAGGTAACGCACTGCTTTCCAGGCGGGAAGGCACGCTGGTCCCCGGCACGAATCCTCCCGGCGGATTGGTGTCGAGGTCCAATGTGCCCGCCAGTCTGTGGATGGATTTTAGGGCGGTTTTCCATCTGCCTCGGTGAATGCGAGCTGGTTTCCTTATTCTGCCTCAGTTACACTACGTCGGCGATTGCAGTGCAAACACTGTCTCCACGTAAGCGTACACCATAATTACTCTACCACGCAAACATTGGGGTTACACTCGTCTGATGGACCTTAGGTTCGGTGTGGGGCGGCGGTGGGGTGAGTGGACTGCTGTAGCCTGTTATGGGGTTGTGTACCACTGAGGGCTACGGCGGGAACGAAGCCTCTCTGTTCGTTCTGGGTCCCCAGTTCCATACAATACAATGGTATACCACAGTAGAGTCAACATCATCAACGATTTGAATGATAGTTACAAATGTTGTGTGATCCACAAAGGAAATTTCACAGTTTCAACAGAGGTAACAACCGGAGTCTGGTAGGATTGTGTTTTGTCACCAATTCTCTTCATATGAGAGGAGTCACAGCGAACAGTAGACAAGGAATCCAATGTGGAATCCAAGAATATCTGAAAGATTTGGATTTCGTAGATGACATAGTTTTATTAGTTCAAAGGCTGACAGATGTGAAGGCTAAATTAAATTCACTGAAAAAAGAAATATACAAATTATTGGGCTCAAGATAAATATGGGTAAAACAAAGGAAATGAGAATAAATCCAGGGAACATGGAAGTGCTGCTGTTAGTAGGGCAGCAGCAAGTGGAGACTGTCAACTCATTCCTGTATCTCGGGTAGTGTGCAGAGAGATGGTGGAGCTGAAGATGATTCGCAGAACGACATAAAGAAGGCAAATGCTGCGCTTATACAACTGTATACGATATGGAGAAACAGAACTAAAATTCGTATTTTTAATATAAATGTGAAACCTATCCTCCTCTATGTCAGTGAAAGTTGTAAAGTACCGGGTGATCAAAAAGTCAGTATAAATTTGAAAACTTAACAAACCACGGAATAATGTAGATATAGAGGTAAAAATTGACACACATGCTTGGAATGACATCGGGTTTTATTAGAACCAAAAAAACAAAGTTCAAAAATGTCCGACAGATGCCGCTGGACAGCAAAACGTCAGTGACTGCGCATGACAATCGTGCATAAAAGGAGCTGTAATGAGAGAGAGAATCAGATGCGGCAGCAGTCACAGCATGTTGACGTTACCTGTAAAGGCGCTTTTAGTGAAGCTGTATTATCAGAATGGAGAATGTGCTAGTTCAGCGTTACGATCCTAACGCCATAGGAAGGGGATTCGAACGGGTAAAGGTCCGTTGACAAATGCAGCTGTGACGAGAATGATTTCGAAGTTCGAAGCCACGGGTTGTTTAGACAATAGACCCTGTAGTGGCCGACCGAGCACAAGGCATAATGCTGCTAAGACAGTTCAGGAAGAAATGGAGACTGTAGCGGGTTCGTCTATGCACGGGGAAGTCAGCGCTCGTGCAGTCGCACGTCGCACCGGCATTCCCTACACTACTGTTTGGTTGGCACTGAGGCGTACCCTCCGATGCTATCCGTACAAAATACATCGGCATCATGAACTGTTACTTTAGTGCCCGAAAACCTCAAACCACACACACACACACATGAACTGTTAGCTGGCGATTTAGTGAAGCGGAGGGCATTTGCGGTGTGGGCGTTTCAAAAGATGGCGGAAGATGGTGATTGGTTGAGTAACGTGTTGTGCACCGACGACGCTCATTTCACGCTCCGAGGGTCTGTCAACGCCCACAACTGTAGAATTTGGGCTACCGAAAATCCTAGAACTGTCGTGGAAACTCCATTGCACGACGAGAAAGTCACAGTATGGGTTGGATTTACCACATCTACCGTTATCGGGCCGTTTTTCTTCGAGGAAATGCATGATTCTGGTTTTGTAACTGCTACCGTGACGGGTGAGAGGTATGCCGATATGTTACAGAATCGCATCATCCCCAGCCTGGCTGATAAACGCCTGCTGGAACGTACGATGTTTATGCAGGATGGCGCTCCAACCCCATATTGCTAGACGCGTGAAAGATCTCTTGCGCGCGTCGTTTGGTGATGATCGTGTGCTCAGCCACCACTTTCGTCATGCTTGGCTTCCCAGGTCCCCAGACCTCAGTCCGTGCGATTATTGGATTTGGGTTTACCTGAAGACGCAAGTGTATCGTGATCGACCGACATCTCTAGGGATGCTGAAAGACAACATCCGACGCCAATGCCTCACCATAACTCCGGACATGCTTTACAGTGCTGTTCACAACATTATTCCTCAACTACAGCTATTGTTGAGGAATGATGGTGGACATATTGAGCATTTCCTGTAAAGAACATCTTTGCTTTGTCTTACTTTGTTATGCTAATTATTGCTATTCTGATCAGATGAAGCGCCATCTGTCGGAAATTTTTTGAACTTTTGTATTTTTTTTGTTCTAGTAAAACCCCATGACATTCCAAGGATGTGTGTCAATTTGTACCTCTCTATCTACATTATTCCGTGATCTATTCAGTTTTCAAATTTATACTGACATTTTGACCACCTGGTAGATAAAAAGATAACATCACATTTACAGAGCTTCACAAATAGGTGTCTCTGACGTGTAATGACTCTGTCTGGTCACAAAAATAAGTAATGAGGACCTCTGGAGAAAAAAAAAAAAAAAAAAACAGACACCTATAGAAGAACAGTTGCGTAAGAGAAACTGGCAATGCTGGGGCATACACTGAGGAAGCCACATGAGAAAGAAGGCATTGGACAGGAATCCTCAAGGAAGAGGAAAGAGACGCAGGCCTAGAGGTACATGCAAAGGGTCAGTGGAAAGGAAAGTAAGGAGATTTAGCAAAACTAGAGCGGAATTGAGAAAAAATGGGCAAAGACAGAGACGTATGGCGAGTTCTTATGGATGTTCCATGCCCCCATGCAGGCCCAAGGAATTAAGTCCTCAAAATACTGATGGGGATTTTCCAATGCACAGTGGTGCATGTTCTGTGAAGTCATATACCCTGACAGGCTAAACAAGTCCACATATGTAGAAATGTAAAAATCGAGGATATGAAGACCTGATAGATTTCACTTAGGAACTAACAACAGAATTAACACATGAAAGTTGACTCGACATTTCAACTCATGCATTGAAATCACAGTTTTCAGTATTTTCAATGATGAGCAGTTCTGTTCATGAACAAGAGGTAGTTCCGTATCAGTCTCATGTGTGCCATTTCACAAGACTTCCCGTACACGAGACGTCATTTTGACGTCAATGTGGCCAGTGATAAACATCTATGTGATGTCAGCAATATAGTGCTCGTGCACAACGATGAATACTTATCAAATCCCTTTGGTCAAATTTCTTACAGTGAAGTAGGGAAGCTTTTAGCAAAGATCTTTAATAAAAGTTAGGCCGAGGGGCCCTCAGGTTATGCCCGGGCCTGAGTGCCAAAGCGCCCAGCCTTGCTACACATTTCCCCCACCGCCACACCATGCTGTCTGAGAGACAGGCGGGGAGGAAGGGAAAGCTGCAAACGTGCTGCATTTAAATGGCAGTGTAGTTACCAGGGGCGATTCTAGAAGTCGGTCAAGTGTGTGTGTGTGTGTGTGGGGGGGGGGGGGGTTAATGGGGGTGGAGGGGGTTTAGGGGGAATGGAATATCGCTTAACAAAAGGAGAGTTTGGGTCCTCTACCGACAAATTGGTAAAATTTAGTGTTGCTTAAAGTAGTTTTTGGTAACTGTTTTGGAGTTCAGGGTACAAAATGTGTTTTAATAAATAATAAGACTCCTATTTTAAGTTAAATGATATTTATTGGTTTAAGTAATAAGCTGTTTTCCACTCTTATTCTTTTGTTAAAATGTGTTTAAAATGCATTGTAACCTATATTGCTAAATAATTATTAAAAAATTATTGAATCTGTTGCAGTAATATATTCACTGATATCTGTAGTCATTTTATCCAGTGTAATATGATACTCCATGGGGAGGGGGGGGGGTGGGGGCTACAGCCCCATAGCCCCCCCTTGCCACCGCCCCTGGTAGTTACACTGCATACAGCATGGTTTTATATTTCACATTTCGCAACAAATATGATCATAAAAATTCAAATTTTCAGTATTATTTAGTCATTTTTGGCGCGCTCAGGCATAACGTAATTTTTATCCGGTGAACCGGACAGACGCAGGAATTTCACACAGTTTCGCACCCAAGTCACCTTAAAATCGTGACTTAATTAATTTCATAATTGAAAGGAGGTTTTTCACAAAATATGTCAACCAAAATATTGTATGCAACCTC
This sequence comes from Schistocerca nitens, assembly GCF_023898315.1. Taxonomy (NCBI): domain Eukaryota; kingdom Metazoa; phylum Arthropoda; class Insecta; order Orthoptera; family Acrididae; genus Schistocerca; species Schistocerca nitens. The sequence continues at coordinate 178,767,665 of NC_064622.1, read as the reverse complement.
ATTATGGAGACTTGGGAATTCCGAGGAAAGCAATGTAGACGCCCTAGACAGTTTTAACGTAGAAAGATTTGTCATTAAAACAGGAATTACCTTGAAGGTCCTTCTTATGTTACATCTGCTTGCTCAACCGAAATGGCAAATTATCCCGAAAAGAGTTAAGATAGAGAGTGTCCTCAGTCACAATGAATTCTTGAAACCTCGGGCTTTTTTTGTTTTGTTTTTTGCGGCTTAGGAAACTGGACTGCGTTTGTCAGAATGTGTCCCTCTATAACGCGGTTTTCTTTTTAGATGCATCTCTGTCAAATCAGAAAGAAGTTATTTCTTGCCCTGAATTGCCTTACTGTGGGCAGGGTGCAGTCAAGTCTGCTTAAAATGTGAGATCCGCAATCCATTCCGGATGTTCTAATTTTCATTCCTACACACCTTTTGCCTTCATAAATTCAACAACAGCGAGTTTAAATAGAAAAATCGTTCTGCGTATGCACTTTGACTTAACCAACGTTATTTGCAGTAATATACATAGGCCCCATACTCTTCGTTCAGTTACGTCGAAAACTGTCGCAAACGACAGCGGAGTAAAACATGCAACTTCATTCCTATACTATTCATACTGTCCATTTCTGCATGGGCTGTGTGCCTGAAAATTTAGAAGTAAATGCTTCTTGATGTACAGAACAATGAATCTCACCTGTCGATCATTGTAATTTTTTACTGTTTCATTGTCATGTCCTTAGGTTAGTTAGGTTTAATTAGTTCTAAGTTCTAGGCGACTAATGACCTCAGAAGTTAATTCGCATAGTGCTCGGAGCCATTTGAACTCCAGCATGAAGCAAAACAAACGAACAGACATAAACACTGTGGCAGTGTTGAATGAGAAATAATTTAAGGAAGTGAAGTGTAAATAATGCAGCGCAGGAAATACTGTAGAATGCGAAAAACTGCTAAATGCAAATGTGAAGTGAAGCCTTTCGACACCAACCACCGCTAGCAACGAGGGAACGAGCAGAATATGAAAAGAAACACCATAAGTAATTTGCCGACCAGCTTTATAAAGAAAACGCTGTTTTTAACCTGATACAATCAAAAATGTACAAACGTATGGATCCAATTTACAGAACTACCACGGAAGATGCTTCATAAATAAAAATGAAACGCGTCTGGTGTGATACTTTTTAAGCAGATTGCGGTGGTGGTGGTGGTGGTGATGGTTAGTGTTTAACGTCCCGTCGACAACGAGGTCATTAGAGACGGAGCGCAAGCTCGGGTTAGGGAAGGATTGGGAAGGAAATCGGCCGTACCCTTTCAAAGGAACCATCCCGGCATTTGCCTGAAACGATTTAGGGAAATTGAACCGTCGTCCTCCCGAATGTGAGTCCAGTGTGCTAACCACTGCGCCACCTCGCTCGGTAAAGCAGATTGCAGTCAGCTCAAGATAGATAACGTATAGCAACTAAACTGTTCTGTTTGTTTGACAGCTTGACATTTACAAAGGTAAGGCTTTGCAGTAGAAGACTATGCATTGCATATTTAAATTGCAGTGTCAATAAATCTGTGTTTTCTATTCGTTTTGGTTCACAAATGCTGTCTTGTTTATTTGACAGTCTGACATTTGTAAAGGTTTACCTTTCTCTCTACTAGGATGTTCAGTTTCACTTTTTTTATTTTGCAGAACTTGTCTAGTATCATCCAGTTTTTCCAATAATGCGTCCAGTTTAAGTGAAACGGGGCCTTTACTGCTGATTCATTTGATTGTTTCAGGCGACAGTTCTGGCGCAAATCTGAATTCTGAAATACACATTGATTAACCGGCAACCAAATCTCCAAACGTAAACCTAACAACAGCTGGGCGTGGGATGAGGGTCGCCGATTTGGCTCAAACTATGTGAATAGAAGCAAATTCCTAGAATATTTCGCCTGAGTGGGTCACAGGAAAAGGTAAAACGTTATCTGAGGATTTAGGCGTACAATAAGATACAGTTTCAAGGGAGCACTGTTGAAATGGTGCCTTAACCGAGTGGATAGGATGGCAAGATCGCAATTCGACTGCCAGGGCTCGATTCCTGCTCTTTTGGTCGTTTTCTTTTTCTTTCAGTTTATTTTATTCCTTGCAATGTTAAACTACTAATTATAAAATTTAAATACTGGGTGTATCAAAAAGAATCGTCCGATTTAAAAAATCGTTACTATCATGTTATTTGAGATATGTGCGTGAATAATATAGTGTTGGGAAGAGTTTTAAGAGGTTCGCGCTAGGTATCAGTAGTGTGCGCCCACTTCAGTTCTAGTAAAAATGGTGTCAGGACAACAGAAAGTGTTTTTTGATCTAAGTTTTGCGCAGTGTGGGTCAGCAATAACTGTTCAGCGTGACTTTCGTACTAGGTAAGGCGTGGATACTCCTTCTGCTCAGAGCATTAGACGATGGCATGAGCAATTCCAAGGAACAAGTTGTTTGTGTGAAGTCAAATCGCTGGGCCGACCCCAAGTGTCTGACACAGACGTCGAACGCATCCGCCATAGTTTTAGAAGGAGTCTGCAGAAATCCGTTCACCATGCAGCTCGACAACTCAGCATGCCTCCGATGTCTGTATGGCATGTGTTGCGTCGACGTTTACACATGAAACAATACAAAATACAGCTGCTGCAAGCTATTCATGAAGGTGCCAAACGACAACGTGTGGAATTCTGTAATTTCGTTCTTGGCCAGATGGAGGATGACAGTTTTCTTCCACACTTAGTGTTAAGTGACGGGGTAACATTCCATTTAAATGGAACCTGTAAAATATGAGAGGGACTCTCCAAAATTTAATATGTTTTGTGCAATTTCACAGGAGAAGGTGTATGGTCTATTTTTCTTGACTGAGAACATTTTTACAGAGAGCACATAGCTCGATATCCTTGAGAATTTCTTTTCCCAAAGTTGGAGACTGATTCGAACTACTTCATTTACACTATATGATGAAAAGTATCCAGACATCTGTCTGAAAATGACTTACAAGTTCGAGGCGCCCTCCATCGGTAATGCTGGAATTCAATATGATATTGGCCCACCCTTAGCCTTGATGACAGCTTCCACTCCCGCAGGCATACGTTCCGTCAGGTGCTGGAAGTTTTCTTGGAGAATGGCAGCACATTCTTCATGGAGTGCTGCACTGAGGAGAGGTATAACCTTATCTGGGCTGTTTTACTAATGGTATCTGGCAATCTCTCACAGCAGATGTCCTGTAGGTTTTTGCTATAAAGTAAAAACAATATTTAATCAGGTATTGTGTTTCGTTTAATATTTATTACAGTTTCAAAATAAAGGCATCTTGACAAAATCTGAAATAAGTTGAAACATACTTACAATAATGAAATATATTATGCACAAGTTACATGCTATCTGTCCAAAATCAAAGTACTCACTTCCTTTGCCAACATGGCTGTAACTATTTATACTTTCCTAACAATCCTGAACAATCCTTGGCATTGTTTAAAATGATTATTTGATTAATTAACAATTAAAATTTTCATCCCAAAACAAATGACACATTTCAATGATTAACTAGATTATTATATATTAAACACATGAGTGAATTCTCATCTCTATTTTAATTGTATCATGTATACACGCTTAGGTATCAAATGTTAACAATACACTTGTCATATTTACTAATTACAGAAGATTCATATCATATAAAATGTTCCTACCAATTAACAGAATTCTACACATTAGTGTGATTAAGATTCCATAATCATTTTCTTCGTAAGTTTTTCCATACACCTATATGTCAGAAATGACTGTTTATGGTTAAAATTTACGTGTTTAAATTAGTTTCAGTTAGTCTGTTACATTTCAGAGCAAGTAACTTGCAGACCAGCTTTATAATGAAAACACTGTTTTTAACCTAAAACAATAAAAACTGTACAAACGTATATATACAATTTACGGAATTACCACGGAAAATGCTTTATAAATAAAAGTGAAATACGTCTGGTGTAACTCTTTTTAATTAGATTGCAGTCACCTCACGACAGATAACGTATAGTAACTAAACTGGTCTGTTTGTTTGACAGCTTGACATCTACAAAGGTAAGGCTCTCCAGTAGAAGACTATGCATTGTATATTTAAATTTCAGCGTCTATAAATCTGTGTTTTCTATTCGTTTTGGTTCACAAATACTGTCTTGTTAGTTTAACAATCTGAAATTTACGAAGGTTTACCTTTCTCCCTACTAGGGTGGTCAGTTACAGATTTTTATTTTGCAAAATTGTCTAGTATCATTCAGTTTTTCCAATAATGGTGTGAGGTGCCAGAGCTAGCAGTGTATTTAACACTAAATTCTTCTGGAATCTTCAAATGTAAATGATGCTCTAAGCTTTCCCTTTTCTAACTCCGACTTTTGCTGTTGCACATCGATTAAGAAGAAATGCGAACTGACTGTAATCGACCCTGCAAGTGGAGTAGAAAAGAGTTTGGCACCTGCAATAATTTAGTTTGATAGAAATTAATTGAATAAAGGAAAGTTTCATTAATGTAGTGAGAAATGAAAGGGTTGCTCTACCGATTAACAGAATGAAAGTTCTGTCCTAAATAACAATTTGATTCATTATGACTAAACTCAAAATAGTAAACAAAACACATGAAACATTTACAATACATCAAAATTGGATACTCAAATAAATGCTGTGAAGGTGAGGTTGTCCATAAACTAGATTGTGACATTTATGACCAAGTGGTATGTGGAGCCAATTCCTTGCAACTCAAATCTTAAGAGAAACACTCAGCCAACCCAACATTAATTGCTGCTACAGTAGTGAGAACTCAGGCAATGAACATCCAAGATAGAACCACGTAAGAAAAGACGGGAACAGGCGCGCTCTGCTGAGCTCTGACTATCACAGAGCAAATTCCCTAATTTGCCAGTGCTGCGGACGTACATTACCAAGTTGTTTTCTTAACTGCAAGGACACGAATCCGCATACCGGAAGCGATGGCTGGTTGCTTCGATGTCCCGTCGTGGTGATGATAATGTCGCGAATATAGCCGGAAACAAATTGTCCTGGTCTGGTGGTTCCAGACTAAAGACTTTCTATCAACAATACAAATGCGCCTCTGAGGGAGACGAAGAAGGCTCGCCACACAATCACTGACGGTGCAGTTACTGATTTTAACAAGCGCAGTCACACAGTAACTCCGATACAGTCAACTTTAACCAAAACTGCTCAAAATGGGCAACATAGGCCGCTTGTACGCAGAAAGCTCAATTGCCAACTGTTTCACGGAAAGTTATGTTGAAGTAGAAATTTCAGCAACTTCGTCAAACAGTTACAACTAAATGAAAGTATATTAGACAGCCAACGGAAGGCAGACTGACCAGAGCAGTGAGAGCTCAGTCTTGTAACCTACCTCTACCGAAAGGCGAGAGCCGACTACCTCAAGAGCACCCATACAAACCGAACACCGAACATTCCCGTCCCCATGACAGTGTCCGTGGTTAAACGTTCCAATCAGCAACTCGAAAACCGGCGGAATATTCCACTCTATTGCCGAAGCACTACCATTCCACCAATGGAGATTCTTGGCGCCAATTTCTGCGCTGATTTTGCTACGTCACGGAGCTATACCCTGAGCAAACCAATCACAGTTACGATTTTGCAGAAAACGCGGGAATTTGTCCGCCATGACGGCCTGGGAATACGAGTCATTCCCATGCCTTGCTGGTAGCAAGCCAGAAAGTGTTTTCACTAAGTTTCTTCGAAGTAACGGAATCTCTAGCCCAGCTGCTCCTTCAGGCCCCTGTGGCCGTGTCGCTCCCACTCTTATGACAATGTCGGCGTCTGGAAAGCATCCACTCGACTCCCTCACACCAGTCGGCTTAACCCATTCAAGCTCAGCAGAACCCGCCTGTCACCAGACCACCTGGGTGACGAGAGACGCTGCGTGGGAAGTCCGCGTGTAAAGCAATAGCAACTTTTTACCGCATCCAATTAGAGAGGAAAACCGAATTACTCAGAGTAAGATAGAAATATGAGAGGGGGCTCATGCCACCTCTCAATGGGTCCAGAGCAAGTGAAACTGGGCCTTTACTGCTGATTTATTTGAATGTTGCAGGCGACAGTTCTGGCGAAAAGCTGAAACCTGAAACACACATTGATTAACTAGCAACCAAATTCCAAATGTAAACCTAACAACAGCAGAGCGTGGAATGAGGCTTACTGATTTGACTCAAACTATGTGAATAGAAGCAGGTTCCTAGACTATTTCGGCTGAGTGGGTCACAGGCAAAGGTAAAACGTTCTCTGAAGATTTTGGCGTTCAGTATGATACAGTTTCGAGTGAGGGTTGTTGGAATGGTGCTGTAACCGAGTGGATAAGATTGCAGGCTCGCAGTTCGTCAGCCAGAGTTCGATTAGAATAGTTAGATATAGGTGTTCGTTCTTTCCGCGCACTATACGAGGTTGGAGAATTGTGATGGTGGTTCGAAGAACCCTCTGGCACGAACTTCAGTGCAATTTGTAGAGTATCCACGTAGATGTAGATGTAGATTCCTGCTGGTTTGGTCATTTTCTTCTTCTTTCAATTTATTTTATTCCTTGCAATGTTGAACGACTAATTATAACATTAAAATACAGGTTGTATAAAAAAGAATCATTCGATTTAAAAAATCATAACTATTATGTTATTTGTGAGCAATGTACTGTTGACAGTGGCGGATTTAAAAATTTTGCGCCCCTATACACACCGTATTATATGCGCCTCCCCCCCAAAAAAAACATATTTTAAATAATAACTATTACCTGATCACTTCACAATCGCCGTTTTGGGTAGGAGTGCTGTGAGCTATTTCCATACTCTACTATTTGTTGTTCTGAAGGACTCGTCAGCAGTCTAGTTGCGCTCAATCTAAATGTGATATGGTTCCTTAACTCTACTTAAAACTGCATTATGTTAACATATTCTTCTGTCGAAAAACAACAGAAACGAAACACAAGGAAAATAAATTTTCTTTTATGTTTGTTATACATTCACTTTAAATGTTCTTTTACACGAAATCGTTGAAAATGAAAATAAAAAAGTTGTCTTACGATCTAAAAATTGAAGCGAATGTGTCATACATTAGAAATTAATACATATTTTCACAGATATGCGTTCAAAATTAAAATTAAACTGTCGTTTTATGATCTAATAACCTGAATGTGTAGCAGATAAAAAAAACACGCTCGGTATTAATACTGAATCTATAGGAAAGAGTTCGAAATGAAAATCAAATAGAGATTTCGGTGCACGGACTAATAACTAAATACAGACGAACAAACACAGAACTGGATTTCCTATTACATAATTTTAAAGACTAATTGACTTCGTTCTTTGTTTTATAGCTGGCCGGAGTGGCCATGCGATTCTAGGCGCTACAGCCTGGAGCCGAGCGACCGCTACGGTCGCAGGTTCGAATCCTGCCTCGAGCATGGATGTGTGTGATGTCCTTAGGTTAGTTAGGTTTAATTAGTTCTATGTTCTAGGCGACTGATGACCTTAGAAGTTGTCGCATAGTGCTCAGAGCCATTTGAACCATTTTGTTTTATAATCTAATAGTTGACGTGTAAGGCATTAGGGTCTGTGTAGCTAGATGCTGTATAATAAGTGTACACAATGCCTATAATCCATGTAAGGGCTGAACACTTTTGTACTGCAGCTACTGCTCTCGCTGTAGCTCGTTCTAACGGTATTATCAAAGCTTTTACATATTTATCGACAGAACTTTACTACATTATATTAACGCTTTTTCATCTGAGTGTACTCTCTGATAACGTATATTTTCGCAATAATTTTACATTACAGCAAACGCGAAGAATACGCATCAATTTTAATATACTACAGTATCAGTATGACTTGACCGTACGGCGTCGAGCGGCCTGGGTTATTCGGGTGTTGTTCAGTACCATCGGGCGCTTTCAGTCACGTCTACACGTAAACGAGATTTAGTTCCACGTTCTGCCATCAGCAATTGTAAAATAAACAGGTAATATGTAGTTTGTAAATCCAATGAATGTGCTCTAAGTTATAATAAAAATCACATTATAATCTTAAATTTTTAAAACTAATATGAACCATGGACCTTGCCGTTGGTGGGGAGGCTTGCGTGCCTCAGCGATACAGATGGCCGTACCGTAGGTGCAACCACAACGGAGGGGTATCTGTTGAGAGGCCAGACAAACATGTGGTTCCTGAAGAGGGGCAGCAGCCTTTTCAGTAGTTGCAGGGGCAAGAGTCTGGGTGATTGACTGATCTGGCCTTGTAACATTAACCAAAACGGCCTTGCTGTGCTGGTACTGCGAACAGCTGAAAGCAAGGGGAAACTACAGCCGTAATTTTTCCTGAGGACATGCAGCTTTACTGTATGATTAAATGATGATGGCGTCCTCTTGGGTAAAATATTCTGGAGGTAAAATAGTCCCCCATTCGGATCTCCGGGCGGGGAATACTCAAGAGGATGTCGTTATCAGGAGAAAGAAAACTGGTGTTCTACGGATCGGAGTGTGGAATGTCAGATCCCTTAATTGGGCAGGTAGCTTAGAAAATTTAAAAAGGGAAATGGATAGGTTAAAGTTAGATATAGTGGGAATTAGTGAAGTTCGGTGGCAGGAGGAACAAGACTTCTGCTCAGGTGAATACAGAGTTATAAATACAAAATCAAATAGGGGTAATGCAGGAGTAGGTTTAATAATGAATAAAAAAATAGGAGTGCGGGTTAGCTACTACAAACAGCATAGTGAATGCATTATTGTGGCCAAGATAGACACAAAGCCCATGCCTACTACAGTAGTACAAGTTTATATGCCAACTAGCTCTGCAGATGATGAAGAAATAGATGAAATGTATGACGAGATAAAAGAAATTATTCAGGTAGTGAAGGGAGACGAAAATTTAATAGTCATGGGTGAGTGGAATTCGTCGGTAGGAAAAGGGAGAGAAGGAAACATAGTAGGTGAATATGGATTGGGGGGAAGAAATGAAAGAGGAAGCCGCCTTGTAGAATTTTGCACAGAGCATGACTTAATCATAGCTAACACTTGGTTCAAGAATCATAAAACAAGGTTGTATACCTGGAAGAATCCTGGAGATACTAAAAGGTATCAGATAGATTATATAATGGTAAGACAGAGATTTAGGAACCAGGTTTTAAATTGTAAGACATTTCCAGGGGCAGATGTGGACTCTGACCACAATCTATTGGTTATGAACTGCAGATTGAAACTGAAGAAATTGCAAAAAAGGTGGGAATTTAAGGAGATGGGACCTGGATAAACTGAAAGAACCAGAGGTTGTAGAGAGTTTCAGGGAGAGCATAAGGGAACAATTGACAGGAATGGGGGAAAGAAATACAGTAGAAGAAGAATGGGTAGCTCTGAGGGATGAAGTAGTGAAGGCAGCAGACGATGAAGTAGGTAAAAAGATGAGGGCTAATATAAATCCTTGGGTAACAGAAGAAATATTGAGTTTAATTGATGAAAGGAGAAAATATAAAAATGCAGTAAATGAAGCAAGCAAAAAGGAATATAAATGTCTCAAAAATGAGATCGACAGGAAGTGCAAAATTGCTAAGAGGGATGGCTAGAGGACAAATGTAAGGATGTAGAGGCTTACCTCACTAGGGGTAAGATAGGTACTGCCTACAGGAAAATTGAAGAGACCTTTGGAGAAAAGAAAACAACTTGTATGAATATCAAGAGTTCAGATGGAAACCCAGTTCTAGGCACAGAAGGGAAAGCAGAAAGGTGGAAGGAGTATATAGAGGGTCTATACAAGGGTGATGTACTTGAGGACAATATTATGGAAATGGAAGAGGATGTAGATGAAGATTAAATGGGAGATACGATACTGCGTGAAGAGTTTGACAGAGCACTGAAAGACCTGAGTCGAAACAAAGCCCTGGGAGTAGACAACATTCCATTAGAATTACTGACAGCCTTGGGAGAGCCAGTCCTGACAAAACTCTACCATCTGGTGAGCAAGATGTATGAGACAGGCGAAATACCCTCAGACCTCAAGAAGAATATAATAATTCCAATCCCAAAGAAAGCAGGTGCTGACAGATGTGAAAATTACCGAACTATCAGTTTAATAAGTCATGGCTGCAAAATACTAACCCGAATTCTTTACAGACGAATGGAAAAACTGGTAGAAGCGGACCTCGGGGAAGATCAGTTTGGATTCCGTAGAAATGTTGGAACACGTGAGGCAATACTAACCTTACGACTTATCTTAGAAGGAAGATTAAGAAAAGGCACACCTACGTTTCTAGCATTTGTAGACTTAGAGAAAGCTTTTGACAATGTTAACTGGAATACTCTCTTTCAAATTCTGAAGGTGGCAGGGGTAAAATACAGGAAGCGAAAGGCTATTTACAATTTGTACAGAAACCAGGTGGCAGTTATAAGAGTCGAGGGGCATGAAAGGGAAGCAGTGGTTGGGAAAGGAGTGAGACAGGGTTGTAGCCTCTCCCCGATGTTATTCAATCTTTATATTGAGCAAGCAGTAAAGGAAACAAAAGAAAAATTCGGAGTAGGTATTAAAATTCATGGAGAAGAAGTAAAAACTTTGAGGTTCGCCGATGACATTGTAATTCTGTCAGAGACAGCAAAGGACTTGGAAGAGCAGTTGAACAGAATGGACAGTGTCTTGAAAGGAGGATATAAGATGAACATCAAGAAAAGCAAAATGAGGATAATGGAATGTAGTCAAATTAAATCAGGTGATGCTGAGGGAATTAAATTAGGAAATGAGACACTTAAAGTGGTAAAGGAGTTTTGCTATTTTGGGAGTAAAATAACTGATGATGGTCAAAGTAGAGAGGATATAAAATGTAGACTGGCAATGGCAAGGAAATCGTTTCTGAAGAAGAGACATTTGTTAACGTCGAGTATAGATTTAAGTGTCAGGAAGTCGTTTCTGAAAGTATTTGTATGGAGTGTAGCCATGTATGGAAGTGAAACATGGACGATAAATAGTTTGGACAAGAAAAGAATAGAAGCTTTCGAAATGTGGTGCTACAGAAGAATGCTGAAGGTAAGGTGGGTAGATCACATAACTAATGAGGAGGTATTGAATAGGATTGGGGAGAAGAGAAGTTTCTGGCACAACTTGACTAGAAGAAGGGATCGGTTGGTAGGACATGTTTTGAGGCATCAAGGGATCACAAATTTAGCATTGGAGGGCAGCGTGGAGGGTAAAAATCGTAGAGGGAGACCAAGAGATGAATACACTAAGCAGATTCAGAAGGATGTAGGTTGCAGTAGGTACTGGGAGATGAAGAAGCTTGCACAGGATAGAGTAGCATGGAGAGCTGCATCAAACCAGTCTCAGGACTGAAGACCACAACAACATCAACATGAATAAATAAACAGACTCATAAGTCAGCAAAGTTTGCTTCTGCCTTTGACGGCAGAAAACTCGTTGATCACATCTTCTCAGTTAAGACGGTTGTCAGTTAGGAGGTCGGCTTCAGTGTGAAGAATGGACAAGGTGCTCAATCTCCGATCAGACAACGTAGAACGTAGGTACAATTTCAGTCTTTTAAGAGCCGAAACCGAGCGTTCTGCTGAACAATTTGTAAATGTCATATACATAGAAATGTTCTAAGAGCAATGTCAACATTCGGAAACACGAACTGTAACCTCTCTTTTCGTAAAAATTTACTCATTTCTACTGGTATATCACTAATCTCAGAAGATTTCAAAAGTTCCCTGAAATGTACATATTCACTATGGAAGGAAGGCTCTAAATCTGTGTCATATGATGCTTGGAGTTTTGCTGCACGTTCAGCAATATCGTCAGGTGAACTGTTCTTAAGGTTACTGTAAACTGTGAAGGAGTCCAACAGTGTTCTATAGCTTTCCTTCCTCCTCTCTAATTCGGCGTACAAGTTATCGGGCACTAGGAGAAATGATTCAACTCTAAATTTTTCCCTTCCAGTCAGAAAAATTTATTCAGAGTCCGCTTTTTCATCATGAAGTTTGCGTTTTCGTGATCTTTTATAGGTGCATTCATAGTCTATATCAGTCACAATCTCCATGGATTTATTTTCATAATAATCGAACATGCCACAAACAGATACAACAAATCCTACAAGTGATTTATATAATTCATGCACTATTTTAGTATCAATATTTACATTTTGCAATTTCAGATTTACACTATTAAATCACTGGAGTATGTCCTTCCAAACTGTCATCATGAATACTGTTTCTAGTCTGCTGAGTTGATTCAATAAAGCTGAAACCTCATTTTGCACAAGTGGTTTTTCCAATGTATTATTGGTAATATGTGTGGGGGCATTGATAACGCCCTTCCCATTTTCATATAGACTTCCACACACTTCTTCTTTTGCTGACCAACGTGTTTTTGATGAACTTTTTACTGTTTTGCTTCCTGGCGTCGTGAGAGAAAGAAGTTAATTACAGCATTGTGTAGAAGCAGAGAAAAAATTATAAAGGTTTTGCACTACATCGAAAAATGAATATGTTTCCCGACAACAGTCTGCAGCGTAAGTACCGACTAAATTCAAAGAATGTGCTGCACAAGGCACATAATGCGCTTTCTGATTTCGTTCTTTAATGCATGCCTGCAAACCAGTGTAGGTTCCTGACATATTGCTTACATTGTCATATGACTGGCTTCTACTAGTCAGTAATATCAATGGCATTTGTAGACAGGACTTTTAGTATGGCCTCAGATAAGTTTTCGGACTTGCGTCCTGGGTTTGATAAAAACAGAAGAAAACGTTCAACAGGTTGACGATTCTCGTTCACATATCTTAATATGAAAGATAATTGTTCAATATGTGAAATGTTCACAGTAGAATCTACTATCATAGAGAAATATTTGGCCTTTTTTATTTCTTATGATGATTCTTTTTATTCCTTCAGAAGAAGAGACAACTTGCATGTTCCTGCCCTGCATTTCTATATCGTTCAGTGCGCTCTGCAAGAAAAGGATCAAACTCGGCTATAAGTTCAAGAGACAACATAAAATGACCATTATGTAATGAATGGAGTCTTTCAATGTTTCCACGTAGGGAAGTCCACGACTTGTTAGCTTCTTCACTACTGCAAACACCCTTTTCGACACACTGCGCCAGTACATTTTTTCTCTCTCAGCACATGACTCAAAATGGTTATCTACTGTTCCAAGTGACTTTTTTCTTGTTAAGAGTGATAACTCAGAATTTTTGGGTTCAAGTTAATTCTCATGATGAGATAAAATATTAGAAATATTTTTCCAATCTGCAATACCATTAGTAGCAATCGCGGCCTTACCTCCGAACATTATGCATGGTGCACAAAAAACAACACCGGTGCTACAGGAATATACTAGAAAATCACGCAAAGTTGATTCACCACTTAAAGGTTTACGGTAAAATACATTTTTGTTCAAGTGTCTGGTTTTATCGCCTATTGATCTTCTTGAATTAGAAAAATCACCGTTACAATTTTGTTTAATACCATGTTGTAAGAGAATGTCGATTGTTGATTCATTGACACACCATTCTGCAGGATCATCACCAACGAGATTATTTCTTTTTCTAATATCTGACTTGACACGTAGTTTTTCATGAAAGTCGAAATCAGGAAGAATATGCTTTTCTTCATTTTTAACTTTTGTTTCGTCTGCATTTACTACTTTTACAACAGTTGCAGTGCCAGAAATATCATCTGAACTGCTTGAACTCGAAGTCTAACCAGCAACATATTTTGCGAAAAATTTATCTACTCTGCCAAGCGTTTTTAGAACATTAGCTTCTCATTCTCGCCTTTCCTTCGATAATTTCCGAAATGTCACCCCACTTAATATCGTACGTTTGCTTTTTTCACTGTTATTCATGTTAAGGCACTTACAAAATTGTCAACCAGTAGCCAAAACAAAAGCAAAAAAAAAAAAAGTAAAAGGAAAGAAAGAAAGACTGCATCCAGTTAGAATCGTACTACACCGCACATGAGCACAAAGCTTTTTTACTTGAACATGGCATACGAGCACAAAGGTCTTCCTTTAAACACAGAGCGATGAACTGACCAACTCGGATTACTAGACGTAACTGTGCTATGAAAGAACAACATTGCAGAATAATTTAATTTCATTGTCGCCTGTTCTCTGTTGTCAGTGAATAGTAGAAGCACACCTGCTGGCTGTAATTCGTCTCGTGAAAAAAACGGGACAGTCCCTTTTTTGACTCCTGTTTCCCTTGTCGCCGGAATTTTAGCTGGGACGCAGGTATGTTCTGAATATTCTTGATACTGTCTTTCTAATTTAAAAAGCAAATAATTTTTGCAATTTCTTGCAGTGAGGTGTGCTGGATCGACTCTTATCCCACTTATTCTTATAACATTTTAGCGGTTTCTGTGGGCAGGGAAGACAGACTACAAAGTTTATGTAGTCTTGTTCGCAGTTGATGTGGTGTGTTATCATTTGTATGAACAATGCTGTTATGTCTATACGCAAATGCACCTTTTGTTCCAGTCCTCGAAGAAAAAAAGCTTACTTAAGAAGTTTAATATAAAATTTGCAATGCCATGTACTATTCGATTGCACAAAGCGAGAACTTTAATACTGTGTAGGCTGCAGCACAACAAATGAGACAAACGAAAGTTGGTTTTTCTTCTTTTTTCACCTAAATAAATTTTTTAAACTGTTGTGAAGTGAATTTCACACATTATTAGATATTCTGCTTATGTTCTTTTCCTATAAACATGTGTTTAAAACTGTAAAACATTCCCAGTACCAACATGCTTTGTTAAATGGGTGTCATTAAATCAAAGCTCAGATATTGAAGACAACAGAGCTTTCACATTAATTATTGTAATGGAGGGTTGACTTGATACTTCCCTGTTTCAGTATTTAAGAAACTGCTAATTAGTTTATCACAGCTCTTCAGGGGTCCTAGTAATTTCATAGGGAAGATATGGTAGGGTGAAGTAGAAGCTGACAACATTCTCGGAAAAAATGTTCCAAACATTGATTTGTAGATTGCCGTCATGACAGCTTACTTCAAAATATTTTGAACGATCATGAAGATGATACCAGACAGAAACCCAATGTTAAATTTCCATTTAGCGACCAAGTAAACTATGTATATTTCCAAGCTTGTATTGTCGAATGTCGTTCTTAAGGCTTATTTAAACTAGTAAGTTGTTTAACAATATTAAAAAAAAATTGTCGTTTCTAAGCGCAGTTATTTTAAAACGAAAAATGTTAAAATGAGTACAGAGTAAAAAATGGCGCCCTCTTTTAAGGTGCCGCCCCTAGTCTCGTGCCAAATGTGCCTATACATAAATCTGCCACTGACTGTTGGAAAGAGCAAACTCTCGAAAATGTTGCCAACTCCTAAAACTAAAAAACGTTCCCCTAGGATCAATTCGAAATTCCTCTCAATTTTCCTTTGAACCCCCTATAATTCCGAATAGGCATCTGTGTTAGATATACATAGTTGTATTTTATACATTGCAACTTACAATATAAATACCTTATTATGATGAACATACACTGGCGAATTTTTTCGACTAATTCTTAAGCGTTGTGATGATGTTAATTGATATAAAAATAGACATTTTTGTGTAAGGATGTTTGATTCATTATTTGAAAAACTTAAAAAATAACGCAAAGTACGAATTCTTCTAATTTAACATGAAACAAAAATATTTTGGGAATGACAAAAATGTACTCCGATTTGGACTTACAGAACATCGAATATTATGTCAAAGGCTTGAGTATTATGTTGTGTTTTACTATTGCCTGCGCATTTCTGATCATAGATATTGACGTTGAATAATTCGAGCATACGAGTGGATGGAGCGAATCTGACACACGAACCGCAGTCTCTTTGCAATGTAAATCTTACCATTATGATACTTTGAAGTACTTCAAGAGACTGATTTTTGCGTAATTTATTTTTAATTAGAATCTATACTTGCATTTGATGTTGGTAGCGTGAGTAGCGCCATTGAAAATCTGGCTATATTTCCAAAACGCTTTTCTCCAGCGGAATCACAATCTTGAAATGCGTCGGTATAAAATTCCACGGACTTGGTTACATTCGACCGTGACTTATTTTGCAACTGATTCCATTCCGATTCTATTTCATTCTTGTCTGCGTATAAGTGAGTTCTGTAAATTTTTGTGAAAATGCCGGACACACTCTGTTTTATTTGAGACAATGCAACTTGAGGGTGAAGATCGGCCATCGTCTTCAGGATAGACAAATTATCTGGCAATCTTTTTTGAATTTCTCGTCTCAAAGTACAGAGAAATTTCTTGCACCGTTCTTTGACATCTGTTAAGTCTTTTTCGTCAATATTTTGTGCAATGGAATGAAACTCATAGCCAAAATACATTGCGGATATATGCATTAGATGGGACTCGAAATCAAAATCCGCTAACTCAGTGTCACTCACTTTCTGTTGGCTCGATGGCACAACAAGTTTTTGCAGTAAACTTTTGAACATCAAAAATAGATCTTCGAGCAACTTTGTAGGTTCCATGTGGTCACTTTGGAAAAGTAAATTCAGTTGCGTTATACTTTCCAGTTCAAATTTTAAGGAGATCAGGAAAGCTTTGAACAGTAATCTTGTCATAATATCGTAAAGCTGTTCAGCCATAAAGTATTTATCTTCCGATTTAGCAACTGAAAATAGCAGTTGTAGTTCTTCCCACTGATCTAATATTGTGTTAATTCTTCCAGACCATGCAAGCCACGTGTTCCACTAAGGCCTTGAATCTTTTTTTGTTTTTCCCACACCGTTCAGTTTCGTACAGTATCTTATACTTTTCTGATCGTTTAGGGCTTTAGGAAAACAGATTATGTGCTTCCCGTACTAAGAATTCCCACTGATGCAATAATGCCTTTGATGCCTTTTCAGTGCACAGATGGAGTGAATGACAAACACATCTCATTACAATTATGTCACTTATTTCATTCTTAAACAGAGTGATGACTGAATTGTGTTTCCCAACCATGACACTCGCACCATCGACGCCAATCCCGACCATATTTTCAAGCATAAAATCATCTTCTTCTAATTGAACTTTAATGGTACCATACATACTTTTTGCATCAGCATCAATTATTTTTATCAATCTGTAAAAAGTTGAGAGCAGTGCCTTTTTCTTCACACAGAAAAATCGCAGCATAACATACAAAACTTTTTGCATCGATAGATCAGTGCTATCATTGATTATGATCGAATACAGACCATCATCAATTCTACCAAATCTTGAAGCAAGCACGGACCGAGCACATTTTTAACTAACATCGAACTTTTAGTACAGTGGAGTTTTAGATCCAAATTCGCAGGCGATGAGGGGTCTAGCTGTGGTAGTATCTCGATCATGTGGTCCACAGGCTGTGATGAACTGTGCTCTGCGATGAATGCAGCAATTTTCAATTCAGCGATGTTGGTTGTTTCTGACAAAACTGGTTTGAGCTTTGAAGTCAAAGTTTTGCATGACTCTACAGATTTGTCGAAAGCTACAGCTTTCTTATGTTTTTCAGTCTTTGCGTGACACACAAGATGCTTTTTGTGCACTTTTAACGTAATTCGACAGTACTTGCAAGTTGTGGAGCATGAATCAGATGGTTCAGGTCCTATCCAGCCTGTAATATAAATAATACGATATTCAGTAATATATAACGGTATTTATCAGTGCAAATTAAACAAGATAGACAAGTTTTAGACGATTTTATAATGAGTTGCAAAGACCACTTCAAATGCCTGGGGAATGGAATAAAAGAACTTTTACACCACCTCCATATCAAATGTCATGAGTGCAAGCATGAAAATATACAAAATGCCGTGCTGATAGAAATATCCCCATGATTCATTCGTAGGCTAGACAGATTAACGAACTCATGTAGAAAAACAAACAAGCAAGTACATGAAAATTGAACAAAATTAATGTGTGACATCTGGAAGTAATAGTCAATCACTGCCAAATCAAGCTCCTGTTCAAAGGCATTCCACGAACTGAACTGAAACACACTGACAACTGATTTACTTAACCTATTTTACGTTTTTTAAGAAAATGTTCCGAAAATCTTGGCTGGTCTCCGGTCTGGAATCATTGAAGAAATTCTTACACAATAAATATTTATCGAAAGAAGCAACATTAACATGACTATTCATTATGTATTGCTGCAAAACAATGGCCGATGGAAACATTCTGACTGTGGAAATTACATTATTTCCGTAACCTCATTTTACTTTTCAGATTAGATTTTCCGTGATCACAATCGGTTATCCTTTTTCTCGGACAGAGTATGGTTAAAAGACTATAATATTTCGACTAGAATGCGATATATTATGTACAATTTTTATACCAATTAAAAAAAACTTGGCTACAAACCTTTGCATTCTTGATCAGTCTCCCAACATTTCGCATATTTTTGTTGATGTCGTTTCGTGTTTTCTTTTGGCATTGTAGAATGAATATAAGCACGAATAGTTATTCATTGATGTTCTTGTTCATTCCATGGTACTTTATAAAGACAATTATAACTTACTTTGTAATTTTAAAGAGTAGAATACCCTCCTACACAGGCCATCTAGTACCTGGCTACGTTAGAATCTCAACCATGGTGAATAGAGTGAAGAAGTGTGCACAGGATAGGTGAATACGTAGTACTAACGTACCGGAAATCCGTTCTTTCGACATTTCTGTGTTCTGCCGCGAGCAGCGTGAATATGAGCAACATCCACCAATAGCAGCACAACAGCGTTCAGCACCTTCGCGGTAAGAAGATTTTTTCGATTGCCTTGGAGACTAGAGTAAATCATTCCCTTCTTTTCCCCTTTATTGGCATATCCATTCCCCATCAGAGGCGGGCTGGCAGCAGCAGAAGCGCTGCTCTTCGGCCAAGAGACATAAATAGACAGGAAGACATTTAAAAACAATATAAAGGAGATAACATGGCGGAATATAGAAACAAGAAAGGCGGGACAGAAGCAAAGAAGTCATACAAAGCGGTGAGTGTAAATCGGAGATAAAAATCTAAAAAAGATATTACACAAAAAAACCACACACTACATTAAAGGCACCAGGTAAAGTACGGCTGGAGCATAAAAATCCGTAGAACGAGTAAAACAGCCACATGACGGACGGCGTAGGAAGGAACTGTCATGGACGATACGTAAACCATTCCCATCATAGTCCCGTCTATATAAATATACGTCTTAGATGTTGTCGACCGCAGCGCCGCCACAAGAGGTACGGATTACATGTCCACTGCTGAAGCATGCTGTGCTCACTCCTTTGCTCTAGTCTCCATGATCTCACCCACTGTCGTTCGTGCTCTCAAGAGCCCCCACAAAAGTCCCCCTGTAAAGATGAAGACCCTACAAAAAACCCTTTCCATCTATCTTCCCCCTAAATTTGGGGGGAAAACCCCTAAGTTGGCAATACTGACTCGTGTTTTGCATGGTTGACACTAGTAAAGCCCTGTCCACACGCAACTATCTGTCTGCGCAGACATCGGCGCAGATGTCTATACATGCAAAAGATCGCTGCAAATGTGGTGTGTTCACACGACAAAAATCCCAATCTACTACTCGCCCGCCATCTGCCGGTGTAGAAAAGAAATATCAATGGCAAGCGATTATGCTCCCCGTAAACGTTAAAAATTTAATTCAGTTATTTTCAACTATAGAAATGGAGGAAGTTTTGTTATGGTCTGTGTTTACAACTTGCGTTGCAAAATACATTCAGACCAACCGCAGGAAACAGAGAAAACGGTCAAAATGGTGTCGACAGTGGCTGCTAAAGCGAAAGCAGCTTTCTCACGTAAATTTACTGCGAGAGTTGCAGGGCGAACCTAAAACATGGACAAGTATATTCATGTTTCTTTTTATAATAGCAGGTAATTTTCTATTATGTTAGCACACAAATATATTCTTTTGAATAAACTTTGGTAAACGTATGTGAAATATATTGTTTTACATTAACTCGCACATTGACACTCCAATTTCATCTTCAATTGTACTCCTGCTTGGGCTTGGCGTTTCTTGATCACTAAGAAAGCCAAGCAGATCAAAATACCATAACGTTGGCTGGTATACTTGATCTACTCCTACACCAGATCTTCTAGATTTGTGAACTTTGGATAACTCTTTTCGGTAAACAGTTCGCAACGAATTTCTTTTTTTTTATTTTATTACTGTTTCTCTGTTTGCCGAGGCGTCAACTGACCGCAATTTTTCAATTAGAGCATTGTATGCTGCTGTCTTTTTGTCTCGGTCACTATATTCTTTACTTTTAATCTTCCACAAACGTGGGTGGTTTCTATATATTTCAATGAATTCACTTACAAACTCTCGAGAACACTGACGAGTATCAGCCATTTTAATGCCCTGTGCGCACAAATACAAACACTAGACTGAGCAAACAGCTGTTTCGCGCCAGATTTGCGGCGATCTCCTGTCCATACGCTCCAACTTGTCTGCGCAGATGTGGTTTGAACCCACAGATTTGAGAGGTTTCGCTCAAACCTCCAACTCCAACTTCCAGGTTTGCACACACCTCAGGTTGGTGCAAATCTTCTGTCCACACGCAACGATCATTTGCGCAGACAGATCGTTGCGTGTGGACAGGCCTTTAGCAATAGTGTGCACCCACTTCAGTTCTAGTAAAAATGGTGTCGCGACAACAGAAAGTGTTTTGTATTCATCGTTTTGTGCAGTGCAGGTCAGTAATAACTGTTTAGCGTGACTTTCGAACTAGGTATAGTGTGGATCCTCCTTCTGCACAGAGCATTAGATGAAGGCATGAACAATTTCGCGAAACAGGTTGTTTGTATAACAGCATATCGCCGGGCTGTCCCCAAGTGCCTGACACAGACGTCGAACGCATCCGCCATAGTTTGACAAGGAGTCTGCAGAAATCCGTTCACCATGCAGCTCGACAACTCAACATGCCCCCGATGTCCGTCTGGCGTGTATTGCGTCGACTTTTAGACATGAAACCATACAAAATTCAGCTACTGCAAGCTCTTCATGAAGCTGACAAACAATAATGTGTAGAGTTCTGTATTTTCGTTCTTGGCCACATGGAGGGTGACAGTTTTCTTCCACACTTAGTGCTTAGTGATGAGGCAACATTCCATTTAAATGGGAAGGTGAATCGTCATAATGTGAGAATATGGGGTACGGGACAACCACATGAAGTTGTACAACATGAGAGGGACTCTCCAAAATTTAATGTGTTTTGTGCAACTTCACAAGAAATGGTGTATGGTCCAATTTTCTTTACTGAGAAAACTGTTGCAGAAAGCACATATCTCGATATGCTTGAGAACTTTTTTTTCCCACAGTTGGAGACATTCGAATTACTACAGTTATCAACAGGATGGGGCACCGCCATTCTGGCACCTGGAAGTGCAGGAATTCTTAAATCAAAGGATCACTGAAGGATGGATTGGTTGCACTGCTGTACCAAATGAATCAGCTTTACATTACTGGCCTCCAAGGTTGTGGGTCAAAACTGTATGTAATCATTTCTTGTAGGAGTTTATAAAAGACTCTGTTTACATACCTCTATTACCAACAACAATGAATGAACTGAAACATCACATAACAGAAGCTGTGGAAGCTGTAAGTCAAGACATGCTCATTGCAATGTGGAACAATTTGAACACTGCATTGATATATGCAGTGCTTCTCAAGGGGGGCATACTGAAGACCTATGAAAAGGTATGAAAAAAATTTTTTTGAGTTCCACATTCATCAAAAAACAAAATTCATTGTATATGTTCATTAGTTTCAGAAATACGGACATGCCAGATCAGATGATCCTTTTTTATACACCCTGTATATTTAAACAATTAAATTTGTGCACATAAAATTAACATATTGAGTTTTGTTACAAATACTACCTTTGCAAGTCGAAAGGCTGTAGACCACCTGCATAGCACAATGGTAAAATTTTGCATGAGATGTCATTTATAACTGTTCTAGTAGACAACTTAAACCAGCAACTCGTTTAACTTATATTCTGTGAATGATTGCTTTTTTAAAACACCAGCCCATCGAGGATCTCTCGAAACTGTATCGGTATTGATACAATTTGTTGTAAAAAAATAACGAAAAACGTCATATTGGTGCTTAAAGATGTACCTTAATTGTAGGAGTTCTTGTGTGGCAAGGAAGTGACTTAAAATAACTAGCTTACAAATGTTCTTTTAAAATTTATGAATGGCTCAGACTGAGCTACTTGCTAATTCTTTTGCAAAAGCATCAGTCTTTACTATACTTTTTATTGTGAGTGGTAGTTTGTTTTACCAGATGACCTAGGTATTTTGAATATTTACTCACATTTAAGTATATCATGCTCAGTTTCTAAATTATTGACGCTGACAAATCTGTACTGGAAGAGCAAACTTCCTTGTGTGTAACATCGAGTTTTACAGAACATACTTCTATTAAATTGGTAAGGAAGTCACAGAATATTTTAGAAACGAGATAGAAATTGGAGGTAGCAAGTAATTAACCAACAATCTTCCATTACAAAATTTTAGACTCATAGACTCTTCAGCCCAATAAGACTATGTGCTGTAGATTAATCCTCATAAAAGCTTTATCCGTTGATAAGTCATTATGTGACGTTATTAGTAACAATCATAAAAAACTGAACCATGAACGACCTGTTTTTATAAATTTTCGATAGTGTGTGTGGCGTAAAAATGATGTGATGTTTGACGAAGTGTTCTGAGCTGTTACCCACACGAGAACGACCCGCATCGATCACTAACGAAAGTTGATAGTAGTTCCAATGGTTGTCAGTATTGTGTGTGATGCCTGTGGCCAATGATAAATACAGGCCTGAGCACACATCTGTGTGACATCAGCAATGTGGTGTTACTTGCCAGCCGACATAAACACATGAAGCCTGAGGTCTGTATTACACTGTAAAAGATCTTTGTCAAAGATTTCGTCAAACTTCTTTGACCAAACTACTCCACTGGAGCTATTACACTATCGTAAAATTTTTTGTATATGTTGTTCGGGAATGGAAGGCGAACAGGTAATTGCCTATAAAACAGCATATGTAGGTGATGAGAGCATTGCCTGAAAAGAAAGAAAAATAAAAATGATTGCAGGTGAAACCGTGGATTGCGAGAAGAGAAGCTTGAAGTGTTTACCAGAATTTGCTTCATGAGCTACGGTGTGACGAGATGAAGAACAACGAAAACTATTAGTACTGTGTGAACAAACTTTTCAATTTGCCTTCATGAAACTGGCCCCATCATATATCCATACGTGATATTCAATTGAGAGATGCCATTTCTTTATTTCATTCATCATAATCGATGCTTTTGGAAAGCCTTTAACTGTGTCATTCACGATTTAAATAGTTAAACACTGCACTAGCTATTACGCATTTTTCATGAATAGTATGACATGCCTCGCGAATTTATTCTCATTATCAAGTAGGAATGTGTATATGGGTATATTATGTGGTGTTTGTATGTGTGTTGTTCTGAGTCTCTTGCCCTGCAGTTGTGTTTTTATGGTTTACTGCAACTGAACAGATTTCAGTTGTCTTATTTTCCGAAACATCACGTAAAATACCTATGTAAACATTTTTACTTAATCATGACAGCAAAGCAAAGCATCGTGCGAATCGTGAAAAAGTAGGTAATTGGTAAGGTGTTTCATTATTTAAATCAAGAATGTTATTTCTGCTAAACATCATATGTAGGAGTGGTTAAGATTTTTATCAACAGGCGAAAGCTATTCCAGCTTGCAATATAGTACTTGAATCCCACAGTGTACCATTGTATATATTATTCCAGAAACATGTGAACCATTCTATAGATTATCTAAGGAGGAATTCATTAAAGTTAAGTTAGATATTTTAGAGTACAAATGAATACATTTATTTCACTTCAAACACTCTTGGCTTTTCGCAACGTCAATCACAGTGCATCCACTTCGAATGCAGCTGATGCTGCAGTTATTTCTGATTGTGTTGTAGGATGATGCATGAAATGTGTCTCATTTGATCAAATGCCTCTAAGCACTACAGGATTTAATATCTGAGGTCATCAATCCCCTAGAGTTAAAACTACTTAAACCTAACTAACCTAAGGACATCACACGTATCCATGCCCGAGGCAGGATGCGAACCTGCGACAGTAGCAGCAGCGTGGTTCCAGACTGAAGCGCCTAGAACCGCTTGGCCACATCAGCCGGCTTGTTTAATTTGATTCGTATATAATTTATGACTCGCACTGCACATCCTGTTGAACATCTCAGCAGCAGTAGTAGTGGAGCTTGGAGAAACAAATGAATTGTGAAATGACTAGTAATTCACGGTACTGTCGCTTGGGGACTAGTGGTCACAACATGGCCAACAATGGACGACTAACAAAGCAGCAGAGATGGGCAGCTGTGGTACATTTCCATGAAGGGATCCTTGCAAGTGAAACATTCAAAGGATGTGTGATTAATGAGTATGCGAAGAATCAATATTGAAGCAAGGAAATCTCAGTCAAAGGCTGTTTGTTCGCTGCAAAATATTAAAATGGTACAAGTTCTTTACAGAGAAGCCCCACAAATTTTTGAGGAAGTCTGTATAGGAACTGAGCATATCCAGACACTCTCTTCAATGGATTCTTAAAAGTGATCTCCAGATGCTGCCGTACAAGTGGTCATCAGATCTTAAGTTCAAGCTGGAACACAAGCAGTAGAGATGACACTTTGCCAACTGGGCGAAAGATAGGGAACAAACTCTCAACAACGTTTGATTTTCAGACGAAGTGCATTTTCATTTGGACAATGTGCTTAACGAACAAAATGTATGCTTTTGGGCAACTGAAAACCTGTAAATGCTCTATGAACAACAGTACCATGCTCGGAGGATTACCAAGTGAAATTGTTGTGTCTGTACGTTTTCCACAAGTTTTGCCAGATGAAAATTACATTATGTCTTCATCACGCCAAAAATGATTAAATAATAATGAAAATTTGTACTTTTTATGAACTGTATGTTGATAAATGTGAAATATAAAACCAAGTTGTATGGAGTCCCCCTCCTAGCACTCAGGCAGCATGGTGTGGTGGTGTGGGAAATGTGCAGCAAGGCTGAGCGCTCTTGCACTCAGGCCCAGGTATGAAGTAGGGGGTGGCAAAAAATAACATAACTGATAGAAATAAACGGTTACTGAGAAGTAACGGTTACTGTGATAACCGTCCATCTGATACTTGCAGTTATTACAGTAACTGCCAACAGTGCCTCGCCCCATCTGTTGACCGAATATCGTACTACGCTTTCGCGTCAACTCATCGGAGATCTGGCTACCAAGGTGAGGGAGAGACCATTTGGAAGGCGTTCTATAGGTCATGAGAATAACTGTGAGGCTGTGCGCCATCTGTTGATAAGAACTGTGTACTACTATGTGCGCCTTCGTTACTTTTAGCACAATCAATTAAATAAAGTTAATATCAGAGGGGTGGCTGATCGGAGCTGCAGTACAGGCATTAACAATTACGGCCATTCCCATGAGCCACCGCCTTATATGTCCATTTAGCTTGGACGGGTAGTACAATGATAGTTACCATAATGAATTCGAGCGACTATGGAAATAGCTGTCAGAGATCTGTATTTTCCTCTGGCAGTTATCGTCATTGGCTCTCAGTTCTCGTTCTCTGGCAGTTATCAGGCTATCACTACAGGTAACCTGGAAGATGGTAACGGAATAATTGTGCGTCTGTGTTCCTGACTCGGTTATATTTCCAGAGGAGATAGTTACTGGAGCGAACAAATATTTTCGTACTGTTTCGGAAATGCCCCTGGCCATCGCGAATGACAAATAACATGCCAGAAAGTATAACATAAAACATATGAATACAATAATTATTATCCTCATCATTTGTCAGGCGATTGTCAAATTATGTGAATATATAACAGTAACTGCACTTTTAATAAATTTATCACACACAGAATACTTGATATTGATTGTTGTGACAAGTGCTGTCAAAACTGAAATATAGCATAATTTTTACCTAAGCTGGTATAACAGTCTCTGTTAAGAGATTCTTCTACAGAGTAGGGGGAGGGGTCAATGGAAGCGTCCGATTCCACCCGTCTGTTTTGACATAAAGGTGTTTTGGTGTGTGAATGTCATTACATCACGGTGTGTGTGTGTGTGTGTGTGTGTGTGTGTGTGTGTGTGTGTGTTGTATTGGGTTTATTTGAGCCTTGGTGTTGGATGTGTGAAGTCTTTGGCGGCAGTGATTGTAATTCCAAACGTAAGATTTGGAAGTTTTTTCAATGAATTATCAAGTTTTTTTGTTTATGTGTTTGGCGTTTTCGTTTGGTGTTATTGGTTTGTTATTTGTAGTGTGGTAAGATGTTTAATGTGTGTGTGTATGTGAAAAAGGGGGGTGGGGGTTGGGGGTTGGACTGACCAATCTAGTTTCAGCACCGGAATTTTCTGGTGGTACGTAACATTTTTTTTTCTAGTTGTCATGTTTTGTGTATTTATAGTGCATTGAATGTGTTTTAATTTATGTAGGGATGTTTGATTTGTGTATTTTTGAGGTTATGGTTTTGGTTTTATTTTCTGCAGTTGTAAGTGTTGGTTTTCTTGGTATCAGTAGTAGTGGTGGGCCTACATAGGTCACAGGAAATGACCGATTCCCATTTTCTTAGTTGTAGGTGTTTGTGTTTTGGTATTGTCATCTGTGGTTCACCTATATACGTCAAGGGAAATGTCCGCTTTCAGTTTTCATAGTTCTAGTTGTAGGTATTGGTGTTTTGGTATTGTCACCTATGGTTGACCTATATAGTTCAAGGGAAGTGTCTGATTCCTGCAGATTTTGTTGGTGTAGTGGAGTGCTGTAGTTTTTTTTCTTTTTGTTCATCATTTTGTGTTTTGGGATCGTGGTGCGTTTTTTTTACTATTGTATTTAGCTTGTCCTCGCCCTAAAACACCCAACTTCCCACAGTTATCCCATTAGTTTGATTGTATTTTTTGAGGGAGATGTTATTGTCTTGTTTATATGTATCTTCGTGCTTGTTGCCGTGTGTATGTAGTGACGTCATAGAGGCACTTGAAATAACCATTTCCGGCATATTGAGGACGTCATGGGTCAAAGCAGACCCATGGAATCGGACACTTCTGTATCAAAAAGTCTTTCAGACACTCTGTAAACCGTGCTTCATTTGAAAACAAGTTTTTAATGGTTGGTGACTTGCTGTCAGTTTATTGAAAATGCTTGTTCCTGAATATTGGACCCCTTTTTGGACCAAGGTAAATGATTTTAGGTCTTTATGTAGTTTGCCGTTCCTATTCCTAGTATTGATATTATGTATTGACCTATTGATTGGAAATAATTTCAACAAATTTCATTAAGGAATAAATATATTAGGAAGCAGTGGTTAGTATAGAAAGTTCCTCGAACAGTTTTCTACATAATGTTCTTGAATTTATACCACAAACGATTTTTATTACTCGCTTTTACAGGCTAAAACTTTTGCTCTGTTTGATGAGTTACCCCAGATTATGATCCCTTATGAAATAAAGAATGAAAGTATGTAAGCTTTTTTTTATATTTATGTCCCCTACATCTGACAACATTCTCACTGCAAATATAGACTTGTTTAGGCGCTTCATCAATTCTGTGGTATGCCCTTCCCAACTGAATTTATTATCGAGTTGTTGTCCCAGAAATGTAGCACTGTCAATCTTTTTGACCTGCATGTCTTCATATGTTATACACAAGCTGTGGCTGACGAAATCGAGGAGTTTTCCAAAACTCACATAAAACTTGGACTAGCATACTCACACTTTCCCCAGTAGACCTATCTTGTACAGGACAGGAGTAAACGAATCTATCACATTACATATATTTTTTTGTTGTATTACAAGGCTGTTCACTTATTCTATTAAGTGAGCAGCACAAGAAATTAAGCTTCGAATTTAACCTACAGTATTCAGTTTACATATTACTTCGTACTTAAAAACACACGTTGTTAAGATTTTACTTAAACAGTGCTGTGGCGAAGTTCCGCGTACTTTCTATTGCAGCTGTGAGGATAATATTTCTAACAGCGACCGATAACCTACACGCATATAGTATGAAACACTAATAATCGTTGTAACATCAGCTGAAATGTACCTGGAGTTAATTTGTTAAGGTTATGACACGAATCATACGACATTCCTGCCATTTCGCACTACTCGCAGTTATACTGATAACTAAACTGATGGATTCCATTTATGTCGTTATTTAACTGTAACCCCGTCGGAGTATTCGGTAGTGAAAAATAACTTGATAGTTATTGATAACCGTTAAAAATAACTGCTATCAAAGAATAACTGGAACCATGATAACGGTTACTCCAGAATAACCTTTTGGTCCACCAGTAGTATGAACTGAGGACCCATCAAAGTTAGGCCCTCACTGTAACTTTTATTAAAGATCTTTGCTGATAGCTTCCCTACTTCACTGTAAGAGATTTGCTCAAAGGAATTTGATACGTTTTATCGTTGTGTGTGGACTCTACATTGCTGACACTACACAGAAATTTATCGTTGGCCACAGTGATGTCAAAATGACGTCTTGTGTACAGGAAGTCCTGGGAAATGATGGTTTGGTGCCGAAAGAGATGCGGAACTGCCGCTTGTTCAGGAACAGAATTTCACAAATTTCACTAAATCTCACTCACACACATGCAACACAAACAGACTTAAACACTGTGGCAGTGTGGGATGAGAAATAGTTTATGAAAGTGAAGTGTAAATAATGCAGCGCAGGAAGTAATGCAAAATGCCAAAAAACTGCCAAGTGCCAATGTGAAATGAAGCCTTACTACACCAACCACTGTAGCAAGGAGGGAAGGAGCAGAATATGTAAAGAAACACCATAGGGAACTTTCAGACCAACTGTATAAAGAAAACGCTGATTTTAACCTAAGACAATCAAAAATGCACAAACGTATGTATCCAATATACAGAATTACCATGGAAGATGATTTGAAATAAATGCGAAACGTGTCATTCTTTTTAATTAGATTGCAGTCAGCTCAAGACAGATAACCTATAGTAATAGATTTTTACAGCTGCTGCGGAAGATGGCCACCCAAAGAAACGTATTAACCAAAACAGTATTAGTGAACCGAAACGAATAGGAAACACAGATTTAAAGACACTGACATTTCAATCTGTAAGTCATAGTTTTCTATTGCAGAATCACAAAATCGCTTGAGAATGGCCTAGAAGGCTGAAAGTAGTTGCGAACAAATAAAATTACTACATAGAAAGTAGAAAATGACAACTTCTTTTAATAAATTCATTGCTGTAGTACACACTTTCACACTTTTTGACTTGCAAGGATAGCAACAGTAAATAAATTGAATATGTTAATTTTACTCATATAAACTGAACTCTTGAATATATTCAAATTTTATAACAATTTGTTTAACATTGTCAGAAATAAAATAAAATTAAAAAATGTATTGGTAGCAGAGACCGAACATGAGTTGCCCTCCCTCCAATGCCACCCTCCAGCTCTCGAAGAAAGGAAAAAATATTGTGTTGTCGGTGTCTTTCTTTCAAGTAAACGATTTAAAAATCAGTATTGCACAGGGTTTTAACAGAGTCGGACCTGAAACTTTTTCTGGCTAGTTAGAAGTCAGCATTCGTCTTCCAAAACATTAAAAATACTACATACACTCAGGTATGACCGCTCTTGCCTCATACTCTACACTTGCGCAGTATGTTACATACAGTTTCAAAGAAAAATATTGACCTGATGCTGTGAGCACTGTAGTACTCGTACTGCGGGAAGGAATGAATCACATCATACCACGAGCAGTCCAAAACAGACAGCTGCGTCCGTTTTCTGAGTTCATCATAGCATGGCTGACCATCGTTTCAGCACTCGACACTGGTTTCTAATTATAAGGGAGAGTGTTACAAAATACGTTTTCGTCCGTTTTCTTTGCATACCAGCAAACACTCGAAGAGAAAGGCATAATTTTATTGCGGTTTCAGCTCGCTTTCAAAGGGAGGTGGCATAATTCTAGTGCGATTTCCAGCTCGTATTCGAAGAGAAAGGGCTTAATTTTAATGCGATATTTACAGTACGCTGTAGCACATTAGCAAACAATAACCAGCCGCCACTGGTGGCTGACCACCCTTTGTAAAAATACAGGCCAACTCCGAAACCAGTTTTCAGTTTCTAAAAATTAACTTATGTTGTTGAGACACCTTAACGAACAATGTTGAATATGAGAGTGATATGGATTCAGTGCTGGCTGGTTTCAGCTTGCTGCTTTTGCTTGTAAATTGACAAGTCGTTTCACATTGGGAGTTGATGAAGACATATTAGAAAAAAAATAATACAACTTTTTCAGTATGTCCAGAATTAATCCTTGCAAACACTAATCTCTCCCTCATCCACAGTCCAGTCCACATGAATGCAGAAATGTTCACATTTACAAACAACATAGCTTTGAGGTTAACTTACTCTACAGTAAAGAAACAGTGTAACCTCCACTTTTCTCTCTCTGAGGTAAATGTTATTGTTTTGAACGTCATATTCGCCTCACCTATTGTGAAACATGCGAACACAAAAGTCGACAGACAGCTCTTTGCATCGTCGACATTGCATGTGATGTCACATTTGCAGGAATTCTTGTGAGATGAGTGTTACCCTTTCACACCATCCCATCGCTCATAATGTTTTCACTGATCTAACGATGCGTTTCAGCCGCTTTCACGACTCTAGCACTAACAAGCGAACGATACAGTCCAAGAGGACAGCATTGGCCCTGAGATTTTTTATATAGGAAGCATTCACCGAACGAAACTAAATGTGAAAACTTTAACTGCTAAGACACACTTCAAGTATTTTAAAAAGAATGCTGAAATTTGCCCAAGTCGTAGCTCGTCAGGCGACTGACGATATACTGATAAGCAAAAACATTGTGACCACTGTCCGCTGCGACGTTGTATGCATTGCGGGCACGTGACGCAATAACACAAGTATGCAAGTGCAGCAGACACGGATGGGAGATCACTCTAACGAAGATGTGGGCTGCAAATGAAAAAAATCCCTCAAGATAAGCCACTATGACAAAGGGCAGATTGCTATTACGTAGAGCCTGTGAACAGGTATCTCTAAAATGGTGGAGCTGGTCGAATGTTCATGCGCTACTGTCTTCAGCATCTACAGAAACCGGTAAAAGGATTGTGAAGCTACCACTAGGCGCTAAGTGACTTAACGTTCATGACTCTTCACACAATGTGGGGTTTGGAGGCGTGTCTGCTCTGTAAAGTAGGATAGAATCTCTGTGAAAAGAGCACAATACCGGTGCATGCACAAGTATTTTGGACCACACTGTTCATCGTACATTGTTGAACATGGAGCTCTGCAGCAGACCACCCCTACGTGTTGACATGTTCACCCAATGACATCACGAGTTACAATTGCAGTAGGAACAGGACCATCAAGATTTGACCGTGGATGAATAAAAATGTGTCAACTCTTAGAGGGAATCATATTTTGCTACACTAGGTCGTCATTGTCTTCCCTGATGGCGATATCATCTTCCAACAGTATAATTATCTATGTCACAGAGCCAGAACCATGCTACAGTGGTCTGAGGAGCATTGTAGTGAAGATACGTTGATGTCTCGGCGACCAAATTCGCCTGATGTAAATCCTATGGAACCCAATTGGATCTATATCAGGTGCTATCGCTGCATACGCAGATCAGCGGCCCGCTATTTATGCGAATTACGTGACCTGTGCACAGACATCTACAGCCACATACCTCCATAAACCAACCAACAAACTGTTGGATCCTGATATACAGAATAGGTGATATATTTCGTTCCAACGATGCACAAACAAGCTATGAAGCAGGAGGTCATAATGTTTTACCTCATCAGTCTATGTACATCCCTAACCTAGTTGTAGCAGACAACACATGCACAACATGGCAGACACTTATACTTGGTTGACGACACATTGGTGAGCAGATAATACGGCACAACGCAATCGTAATTTGTAAAGCGAATTTCAGTTTCCATTGATAATTTGTCTGACACATTTACTATTCGCTTGAGTCTGCAACTCATTTAATATCCAGAATAATTAGCAATTGCCTCTGTGGCATCGTTTAGAGTTAACAATGCAGATAACGCTGATATTTTTTTGTACCTACGTATATTCTTGCTAATAGTAACAGTCTCTGTGCAGGGTGCAGAGTTTCATAGTAATGTGGAACCCAATTAATTTTTCCAACTTTTCAAAGATGACATATGAAGAACACGCTATGTAATCGAAAAATTATCTACTTCTAAATACCTACATGAGTTCATGTACCGGTACTAGTTAGTGTCCTGGACATTCATTCGAATGATGTCAACATTTCATAGAAATTGTGAAATCATTAGAAGTAACTGGAAATAACTCTGAAGATTCCATAGATTGTGGTTCGACCAATGACTGTTGAGCTAATTAAAGTCCAGAACAATAATTCGATACCTTCCAGACCAAAAGAGAACATTTACAGTAACAGCTCTCAGTGACAAAGAAAGGGATGTAAATTATTTGGTTAGATGAAGAAAACACATAAAGTTAGGCTGTGTGAAAAGCCAGTTTCATTCCATAAAATCTGACTGTGTGTTGTATAAATGGAAGAAAGATTTACACCATGTACGAAATACCGCCAAAATGAAACTCGCAAAAGCGTGAAGGAAAAACTATTTGAAACATTCAGAACTGGAAATATATAGACTGCCCGTGAGAGTCAATGCACTGCGACTGAGTTCTCTGAATTGCAAGTGATATGGACACTGACTTCCAGACTTCTTCGACCCAGCTTACAAGGTTCAGGAAATTATACAGAAAAGGAAGTCGCAAAATTACAGAGTTTACTTCAAGTAAACATTCAGAGAAGATGTCATTGATAGGTAATACCCTAGGGGAATTCGTAGCTGACGTGAATACCAAGTTTCTTGCTGTGTATAAAATCAGCAAACCGCACTTTATCTTTTCGAGCGAAAAAAAGTCAGATTCGGTGCCAAAAAGCTTGTATTCGAAGTAGTAAAATAGTTTTCAATATTACATCCGGAACGTCTTCTTACCAGTTGCAAAAAATTAGTTCATTGCTTCTGTTGGACCCTTGGCTTGATCCTAACGAAACCTCTTTCTTTCGAACGACGGCGAAAAGATTGTTAATATAATTCGCACTCCACTGGAAACTTAATAGTGTGCTTCAGTCTCTAGACAAATTTTTCGACAGTGTAAAAAGCATCTTTCAATAAACTGTCGTACGATATAAATTCCGATAGATTTGTATCATTTCGGTTTTATTGTTGAACTTGAAGTCATTTGTGCATTACAGTTTGCATCACCAGGTTTTATGAATTTGATCAACTTTGCTTGTTATACAGCACAGTATGCAGAACCAGTCCACTATCAATTTCTTACTCCATCCCAATTCTATATGAGGAAAACTAATATTTAGTGCGAAGTTCCTGAACGCATTAATTTTTCTTTAGTCTGGTGTAACCAAAATGTTGGTTTTCGTCATCCAATAGTCATTTCTCATTTCTGTGACGAGTTCAGGGAATAAATAACGAACAGCTTCATTGTTAATAAAATATACATTGTTCAAAAATTATCATAAAAACTGTGCCACCGGAATTGTTATAAAAAAATTTAATGTGAACAAATTAAGGTCCCAATTGAGGTAAATCGTATGTAATGTAACATCATATGCCGCCTTTATTTTCTTTCCTCCGCAACTCACTTGTGTAACAATTACATCCGCAACAGTTTAGCTGACCATACAGGCAGCAAATTATTCAAAACATTAATGATTTGAGACAATTTTGGAGTTGTTTAAGTGCTTAAAATTCGTGTCTGTTATACTTTCGACTTCGCGCTACGCTCTCTTGTCACAGCTGCGTCTGCTTATTCGGTGATTTCGTTGCTGGGCAAGAAGGGCTTTACAAACCGCAGCTATAAGCGGTTCTTCGTGCGGCAAAAATAATAGAAATATAAAAAAAAATATTTTTAGTACGCCTTAGCACCTCAAATTTAGACAGTGCATTTCTTTCAGTGTATTCTTCCTGAGTGAAAAATTTCAGGGTAGGGTTCGACATGTCAGATTGGCCCATTCCCTTGTAAGAAAACGATTCACAGTGGGCATTTCTCAGTCGGCAGGATTCTCAATCGGAGGAGGTATTTCAAATAGTCTCAAACGTAAATGGGCAGAAATTCGAATGATTCTGTAGTGGCATTTATTGCTTTCCAGTACAGTGCGCACGCGCCATATTCCAACCGCGGTGCAGCCAGTGGCAAGATTTCAAAACGGAACTTACTTAGGAACGCCCGTTTCCTATTCACACTGTATCGAGATAAACTGTATTATTCGCAGTACAATTTGCTGGTTGCTGTTGACAATAGTATGTTTAATTCATATGGGAACATTTTACTTGACACACTGACTGCCGCAAGCATGTTACACCATCAGGCCATGACGTCAGGCGTGAAGACCGCTGTGGCAACTAGCAGACAGACCAGATAACATTACGTTACATTAATACTTGTTCCATAGATCATAAACACGAGATTTAGTAACGATGTGGAACGTGTCAGCTTAACATAAGTTTTCTTTATTCTATATAATTTTCCCCCTGTTTTTTTCTGTTGCTACTTCATATCTTAAAACTCATCTACTGAGTAGAAGGAGTTGTCATTCAGAAACTATTTAAATTTGTTTTTAAATGCTGACTGGCTATCTGTCAGACTTTTAATGCTATTTGTTAGGGGGGCAAAGATTTTTTTGGCAGCATAATTCACCCCTTACTGTGCCAAACTCAGAATTAACTCGGAATAGTGAAGATCATTACCTCTTATTGTGTTGTAGCTAAGTACTTTACTGTTATTTTTGAATTGTCTTGGGTTTTTAACAACAAATTTCCTAAGTGAATACATGTATTACGAAAGTGCTATTAATACCCCGAGTTCCTTAAATAATTGTCTGCAAGGTGATCTTGGGTGGCTCCAGCTATTATTATGATTACACACTATTGTACACTAAATACTTTCTCTCTTAATGGTGAATTACCCCAAAATGTGATGCCATATGAAAGCAGTGAATAAAAATAGGCATTTTTACTGTTATGTTTATCACTAAATATTACAATAACCCTAACAGCAGCTCAACCTAAAAATTTCAGGAGGCCATCAATGTGTTTCTTCCAAATCAGTTTTTCGTCACTGCATACAACCAAGAATTTTGAGCACTCTGCCTTAGCAACATACTTCTGTTCAAAGTCTATATTTATCAATGGCGCTATGCCATTTACTGTACAGGCCTGTATAGACTGTCTTTTCGCTAACTTTAGTGAGAGTCCATTTGCAGAGAACCACTTAATTTTCTGAAAGGCGTTATTTACAATTTCCTCAGATAACTTATTTATATTAGGAACAATAAGGGATCCAAGAGTGAACACTGTGGGACACCATTCTTGGTACCTCTCCACTTAGACGACTTTGCTGATTTTTGCATTTTATCTGTACTGTTAATTTCAACCTACTGTATTCTTTCATTTGTGCACTGATCCAATCATACCACAATATTTAAGCTTATCTAGAAGAATTTCATTTTCACACAGCCAAAAGCCTATGAGAGATCATTAAAATATCCCAATGGGTATGTTTGGTTATTCAGAGCATTTATTATTTGTTCAGTATAGCATGTATAGCATTTATAGTATAGTATGTATAGTATAGTATAGTATTTATAGCATTTTCTGTTGAAAATCTGTTCTGAAAACCAAACTGACATTTTGTTAGTACTTCATTTTTACAAATACGTAAAGCTACTGTTGATACATTACTTATTCAAGAATTTTGGCTAAAGCTGTCAGAAGTGAGACTGGGTGGTAGTTGTTAGCATAAGGCCTATCCCCTTTTTTAAGCGATGGTTTAACAATAGCGTATTTCAGTCTATTCAGAAAAAGTCCTGTTTCACTGAGCTACTACCTGTATGGCTGAGAATCCTAATTATCCATTGCCAACACGCTATCAGTACTCTGTTGGAAATGCCATCAATTCCATGCTAGCTTTTAATTCTGACTGAACTTATTAGTCTCCTAATTTCAGTAAGAGAGGTGGGTTGAATTTCAGTTTAATCAGATTCCATAGTTATTGCCTCTTTCATACACAGCCTTGCATTTTCTAACGAACAGCTGGATCGTATTTTCTCTCCAACACTTCAAAAATTATTACTAGTAATAGTTTCAACCTCTGACTTTTTGTTACCAAACTTTTCATTGAGTTCAGTAGAAATACGGTCTCCCTGCACTCTCAATTGTCCTGTTTCCCTTTTAATACTATTCCAAATTATTTTAATTTTATCATCAAAGGTGGTAACCTCAGACATAATGCACATATTTCTGGACTTTCTATTAACTTTTCTTAATACAATGCAGTAGTTTTTATAATGTTTGTTCAGAAATATTACTCCCTCTAGCTATAAGATAGATTTCCCATTTCTGTTTACAAAAAGCCATGGCTTTTTAGATGATGCCTTACATTTATGTTTCACTGTTTTCTTAGAGAAACTGTTTTCAAATATAATCACAAAGGTGTCATGAAAGAGTTTAAATTTTAAATTAGCATGAGGTTCCCTGTACACTTCATCTGAGACTTAACTGTTGCACACTCTGCATAAAATTGCTGTTTTGCATTGCTGTCTGGAGCTATTCACATACTGTAACTACACTGAAGTGCCAATGAAACTGGTACACCTGCTGTAAAACTATGTGGCATGAACTCAACTAATGTATGAAGTAGAGCTGGAGGGAATTGACACCATGAATCATGCAGGGCTGTCCATAAATCCGTAAGAGTACAAGGGGGTCAAGATCTCTTCTGAATAGCAAGTTGCAAGGTATCCCAGATATGCTCAATATGTTCATGTCTGGGGAGTTTGGTGGCCAGTGGAAGTGTTTAAGCTCAGAAGATTGGTCCTGGAGCCACTCTGTAGCAATTCTAGACATGTGGGATGTTGCATTGTCCTGCTGGAATTGCTCAAATCTATCGGAATGCACAATAGACATGAATGGATGCAGGTGATCAGATAGAATGCTTGATACTTGTCACCTGTCAGAATAGTATCTAGATGTATCGGGGGTACCATATAACTCCAACTGCACATGCCCCACACAATTACAGAGCATCCACCAGCTTGAACAGTCCCCTGCTGATATGCAGGGTCCATGGAGTCATGAGGATGTCTCCATACCCATACACGTGTATCCACTAGATACAATTTCCAACGAGATTCGTCCAACCAGACAACACGTTTCCAGTCATCAACAGTCCAAAGTCGGTCTTGACAGGCACAGGCGAAATGTAAAGCTTTGTGTCGTGCAGTCATCAAGGGTACATGAGTGGGCCTTCGGCTCCAAAAGCCCATATCGATGATGTTTCGTTGAATGGTTTGCACACTGATAGTTGCTGATGGCCCAGCACTGAATTCTGCAGCAATTTGCAGATGGCTTGCACTTCTGTCACACTGAATGATTCTCTTTAGTCGTCATTGGTTCCGTTCTTGCAAGATCTTTTTCCAGCCACAGCAATGTCGAAGATTTGATGTTTTACCGGATTCCTGATATTCATGGTACATTCGTGAAATGGTCGCATGGCAAAATCCCCATTTCATCGCTACCTCGGAGATGATGTGTGCCATCTCTCATGTGCCGACTATAACACCATGTTCAGACTCATTTAAATCTTGATAACCTGCCATTGTAATAGCAGTAACCAACCTAACAACTGCACGAGACTCTTTTTGTCTCATATAGGCATTGCCGACCACAGCACCATATTCTGCCTGTTTACATATCTTTGTATTTGAATGCACATACCTACACCAGTTTCTTTGGGGCTTCAGTGCAGCTGTGCAATATGATCAGAAAGACCATTCTTCACAATTAAAGTTTTACTTTGATTATATTTATCTTGGTCTATAAAAAATTATATATCAGTGTGCTGCTTTCCTCTACTACCTGAGTAGGAAAATCAGTAACTGGTATCAAATAAATTGAAAGAACTAAGTAATACTTCAGGGTCACACATTTTATCAGATTTTATCAAAAAATCCCCACCAACAATTTGCTTCCCTCTGTCTGACAGATAGCACAAAACAGTATCCAAGTTTCTCAGAAATAGCTGAAAATTTTCCAGTGTGGATCTACACGCAGCTACAATTATAATAGTATAATTATTTAGTTTAAGCTCACAGGTTCTGTATGCTGCTCTATACAGTCTCTACTTTCATGTGCTCAAAGCTTATATCCACCTACATTTACCTTTTCCAATCTGTGACTATATGGTGTTCAGAGAGGCACAGTACATCTATTCCACCCTCAGTTTCTAAACAAAGAAGAAGCTCCTCTACTTTGTTTTTTAATCCTCTGATATTATGGTGCAATATACCAACATTATTTCTCACTAAACTTTTATGATAATTTTGTGATGTACTACCACTATTTTTTACAGTACTTTAATGAGAATATTGCTATATTTTAACATCTCTAGTACCGCCTCTCTGAGCTTCTCA
Source organism: Schistocerca nitens (assembly GCF_023898315.1). Taxonomy (NCBI): domain Eukaryota; kingdom Metazoa; phylum Arthropoda; class Insecta; order Orthoptera; family Acrididae; genus Schistocerca; species Schistocerca nitens. The sequence goes on along the minus strand of NC_064622.1, from coordinate 178,729,047 downwards.
TTAAGCTCAATTTCATTCAATTTCTAATCATTGGACACTGATCTTAGCGTAAAAAACAGATACTCTTACAAGTTTCAGTCTCCCCCTTCCCCCACTAAATATTTAGCCATCATCCTGGCCAGTTTACCTTTCCCTTTCCCATTGAGATGCTGGCCATGCCTTGTGAAGTCCCACCTACCAACAGCACCAACAGAAACCAAATCTATGCCTGAAGAAGCAGCCCTCCCCCCCCCCCCCCCCCCAACGTGACTGATCTAACTCCATGTTGACCATCCTGACAGAGCTGTTAAATTGGGGCCAATCACACTCCATGGAAGCAGGAATGAAGCCAACATTTGTATGGTTCACTGCACATGCTATTTTTACCAGGTCACACCCAATATTGTACCCCTGATCCCTATCAGTACCATTTCCAGCTGCATCCACTATCAAGACCCGATCCTGCCTTGTAAAACTCTTGCACAATGATCCTACAGCCTCTATCATTTGACGTGCACTGGGCTTGTTAAAACTTATGATTTGGTCCTGTCACATACAGTGAAGCGCCAAAGAATCTGGTGTAGGCAAGCGTATTAAAAATACAGAGTTATGTAAATAGGTATAATATGGCACTGCAGTCAGCAACGCATATATACGAGGGTGAGTCAAATGAAAACCTTAAATATTTTTAAATATTATTTATTGTGAAGAAGTGGCACAAAGCTGTATCACTTTTCAACATAATCTCCCCCACGCTCAATGCACGTCCTCCAGTGCTTACAAAGTGCACAAATTCCTACAGAAAAAAATTCTTTTGGTAGTCCGCACAACCACTCATGCACAGTGTGGCGTACCTCTTCATCAGAATGGAACTTCTTCCCTCCCATTGCGTCTTTGAGTGGTCCATACATATGAAAATAATTTGAGGCAAGGTCTGGTGAGTATGGTGGATGAGGAAGACACTCAAAATGCAGGTCTGTGTTTGTTGCAACTGTTGTACAGGCAGTGTGGGGCCTTGCATTGTCATGTTGCAAAAGGACACCTGCTGACAGCAATCCACGTTGCTTTGATTTGATTGCAGGATCAGATGATTTTTTAGGAGATCTGTGTATGATGCACTGGTGACAGTGGTCCCTCTAGGCATGTAATGCTCCAAAATGACGCCTTTTCCATCCCAAAAGAGAGCCAGCATAACCTTCCCTGCTGATGGCTCTGTTCGAAACTTCTTTGGTTTTGGTGATGAGGAATGGCGCCATTCCTTGCTCGTTCTCTTCGTTTCCGTTTGGTGGAAGTGAACCCAGGCTTCGTCTCCAGTAACAACTGTTGCAAGGAAGCCATCAGCTTCTCGTTCAAAGCGCCGAAGAAGCATAAGCATCAACACGTCGTTCTCTCATTTCAGGTGTCAGCTGCCATGGCACACATCTTGCAGACACTTTGTGAAGCTGGAGCACATTATGCACAATGTGGTGTGCTGACCCATGGCTAATCTGTAAAAATGCTGAAAAGTCATTCAGTGTCACTCGGTGGTTTTCCTTCTCTATGGCTTCAACTGCAGCAATGTTCTGTGGAGTCACAACTCGTTGTGCCTGACCTGGACGAAGAGCATTTTCCACTGAAGTCACACCATTTGCAAACTTCCTACTCCATTCGTAGACTTGCTACTGCGACAAACATGCCTCACCGTACTGAACCTTCATTCATCAATGAATTTCAATAGGTTTCACAGCTTCACTACGCAAAAACCGAATAACAGAACGCTGTTCTTCCCTGGTGCAAGTCGCAAGTGGGGTGGCCATCTTTATATTGATACTGCGACGGTATGTGTGCATCTGCACTATCCCGCCACCAACAGGCCATTCCGCACGCTGTTTGTAGCACGCTTACCAACTTACAGGATAACAACGCGAAATTTCGATTTGTTATTACAAATTTAAGGTTTTCATTTGACTCACCCTCATAAGACAAGTGTCTGGTGAAGTTGTTAGATCGGTTACTGCTGCTACAATGGCAGGTTATCAAGATTTAAGTGAGTTTGAACGTGGTGTTATAGTCGGCGCACGAGACACGTGACACAGCATCTTGGAGGTAGCGATAAAGTGGGGGTTTTTCCGTGCGACCATTTCATGAGTGTACTGTGAATATCAGCAATCCGGTAAAACATTAGATCTCCTGATCACTGCAGCTAGGAAAAGATCTTGCAAGAATGGTACCAGCAAGAATGAGATTTTCACTCTGCAGCAGAGTGTGCGCTGATATGAAACTTCCTGGCAGATCAAAACTGTGTGCCCGACCGAGACTCGAACTCGGGACCTTTGCCTTTCGCGGTCAAGTTTGCCAGGAAGTTTCATATCAGCGCACACTCCGCTGCAGAGTGAAACTCTCATTCTGGAAACATCCCCAAGGCTGTGGCTAAGCCATGTCTCCGCAGTATCCTTTCTTTCAGGAGTGCTGGTTCTGCAAGGTTCGCAGGAGAGCTTCTGTGAAGTTTGGAAGGTAGGAGACGAGATACTGGCAGAAGTAAAGCTGTGAGACCGGGCGTGAGTCGTGCTTCGGTAGCTCAGTTGGTAGAGCACTTGCCTGCGAAAGGCAAAGGTACCGAGCTCGAGTCTCGGTCGGGCACACAGTTTTGATCTGCCAGGAAGTTTCATATCAGCGCACACTCCGCTGCAGAGTGAAAATCTCATTCTGGAAGAATCGTTCAATGTTGACACAAGTCCGATTTTTCTGCAAATCACTGGATTTTTCGTCCGCCCCCGGTAGCTGAGTGGACAGCGCGACAGAATGTCAATCCTAAGAGCCCAGGTTCGATTCCCGGCTGGGTCGGAGATTTTCTCCGCTTAGGGACTGGGTGTTGTGTCGTCCTAATCATCATCATTTCATCCCCATCGACGCGCAAGTCGCCGAGGTGGCGTCAAATCGAGAGACTTGCATCAGGCGAACGGTCTACCCGACCGGAGGCCCTGGTCACACGACATTATTATTATTACTGGATTTTTCAATGCTGGGACAACCACAAGTGTCAGTGTGTGAACCATCATCGATATGGGCTTTCGGAGCTGAAGGCCCACTCATGTAACCTTGATGACTGCACGATACAAAGCTTTATGCCTCGCCTACGTCTGTCAGCGCCGACCATAGACTGTTGATGGCTGGAAACGTGTTGTCTGGTTGGACGAATATCGTTGCAAATTGTATCTAGTGGATGGACGTTTATGGGTATGGAGACAGCCTCATGATTCCATGAACCCTGCGTATCAGCAGGGGACTGTCCAAGCTGGTGGAGTCTCTGTAATTGTGTGGGGCATGTGCAGTTGGAGTGACGTGTAACCCCCAATACAGCTAGATACAATTTTGACAGGTTACACGTACGCAAGCATTCTAACTGATCACCTGCGACCATTCATTTCCATTGTGCATTCCGATGGACTTGGGCAATTCCAGCAGGACAATGCAACACCCCACACGTCCAGAATTGCTACAGAGTGACTCCAGGAACACTCTTCTGAGTTTAAACACTTCCGTTGGCCACCATATTCCCCAGACATCAACGTTATTGAGCGTATATGGGATGTCTTGCAATGTGTGTAGTGCATCAAGAATTTCGGTCTAAATTCTAGAAACACTCGGCCTTCAACCGTCTCGAACACCCGATATTTTAGGTACGAGTGCGGGAGTGTGAGAACGTTTCTACCGATCCACCTGTTTTTATGTGCAGGTCGGAAGTTAAATTACACTCCTGGAAATTGAAATAAGAACACCGTGAATTCATTGTCCCAGGAAGGGGAAACTTTATTGACACATTCCTGGGGTCAGATACATCACATGATCACACTGACAGAACCACAGGCACATAGACACAGGCAACAGAGCATGCACAATGTCGGCACTAGTACAGTGTATATCCACCTTTCGCAGCAATGCAGGCTGCTATTCTCCCATGGAGACGATCGTAGAGATGCTGGATGTAGTCCTGTGGAACGGCTTGCCATGCCATTTCCACCTGGCGCCTCAGTTGGATCAGCGTTCGTGCTGGACGTGCAGACCACGTGAGACGACGCTTCATCCAGTCCCAAACATGCTCAATGGGGGACAGATCCGGAGATCTTGCTGGCCAGGGTAGTTGACTTACACCTTCTAGAGCACGTTGGGTGGCACGGGATACATGCGGACGTGCATTGTCCTGTTGGAACAGCAAGTTCCCTTGCCGGTCTAGGAATGGTAGAACGATGGGTTCGATGACGGTTTGGATGTACCGTGCACTATTCAGTGTCCCCTCGACGATCACCAGTGGTGTACGGCCAGTGTAGGAGATCGCTCCCCACACCATGATGCCGGGTGTTGGCCCTGTGTGCCTCGGTCGTATGCAGTCCTGATTGTGGCGCTCACCTGCACGGCGCCAAACACGCATACGACCATCATTGGCACCAAGGCAGAAGCGACTCTCATCGCTGAAGACGACACGTCTCCATTCGTCCCTCCATTCACGCCTGTCGCGACACCACTGGAGGCGGGCTGCACGATGTTGGGGCGTGAGCGGAAGACGGCCTAACGGTGTGCGGGACCGTAGCCCAGCTTCATGGAGACGGTTGCGAATGGTCCTCGCCGATACCCCAGGAGCAACAGTGTCCCTAATTTGCTGGGAAGTGGCGGTGCGGTCCCCTACGGCACTGCGTAGGATCCTACGGTCTTGGCGTGCATCCGTGCGTCGCTGTGGTCCGGTCCCAGGTCGACGGGCACGTGCACCTTCCGCCGACCACTGGCGACAACATCGATGTACTGTGGAGACCTCACGCCCCACGTGTTGAACAATTCGGCGGTACGTCCACCCGGCCTCCCGCATGCCCACTATACGCCCTCGCTCAAAGTCCGTCAACTGCACATATGGTTCACGTCCACGCTGTCGCGGCATGCTACCAGTGTTAAAGATTGCGATGGAGCTCCGTATGCCACGGCAAACTGGCTGACACTGACGGCGGCGGTGCACAAATGCTGCGCAGCTAGCGCCATTCGACGGCCAACACCGCGGTTCCTGGTGTGTCCGCTGTGCCGTGCGTGTGATCATTGCTTGTACAGCCCTCTCGCAGTGTCCGGAGCAAGTATGGTGGGTATGACACACCGGTGTCAATGTGTTCTTTTTTCCATTTCCAGGAGTGTAGAAGACTGTAATAGGGGTGTGTTACTGATGACGACAAGTGTTTGCCGCCAGCGTACAGAAGACGTGAGGAGAACTCGAAGAATAATTATTTCATATTCTTTGATGTGGTCGTGTCTGTGGTGATTGTAAAAGAGACTATTGAACAGTTGAATATAGAGTGCTATGCACATTCATGTATTGGACTCGCTTGAGATTAGAGGCTTTTAAATTATTTCATGTCTTGCACTCGGAGCAGTCAAGACGCATGTTTATATTTTCATATGGTTTTTAAACCAACTCTTATGTCTCAATGTACTTAATTATTTCTAGAGCTCGATATACAAGTGAGTCGACGAAGATATGTATATGTCTAAGAAGAGAATTTTGTTCTGCATAGCAGTTACAGTACATCGTTAATAAATAAGTACGTTGACACTAAATTTCACATATGTTATCTATAGATTACATAAATAAGAAGATATTATTTTCTGTTGTACGAAAACGTTGCCTAAGTGACAGGATCCGAAGAAAACGGGGATTTAAAAACAGAAACGGAAAGAATATATTACGTATTGCCATAGCAACCAGGCCTAACAAGATACAAGAACTGTTTCCAGAAATGGTATTGAGTCCAATAAACAAATGGAAGAAAGTTGCGAGTGCAACGTTGTAAAAGATACGAGAAAGTAATGGCAAAGAAAACTGGAGAGAAGACCTCAACTTTTCGAATAAGAAGATCGAGTGTGGAGAGTAAGCAGTCTTCAGACACGTACATCGCTCCGACGCCGGCGTAGTAACCGACACCGACTGTACCAGCCGCTCGCCGACGACGACGCTGAAGCCAACGTCCGATGCCGCCGGCGCCAGTGCTGTCCTCCGGCGCTGAATACACTTTCGCTCACCAACGTACCTAGAACTCTACGCCGGGTGAGCGAAAAACAATAATTTTTTGATAAAAGTTGAGGAGACGAGTGAATAATAAACTTTTAGTGTATTTATTATACTCAAAGGGTGAATTTTCTTTTAGATGATTACTAGGTCTAAAATCAATAAAATTATGGATCAAGAACAACAACAAACTTCAGGACTAATCATGGCCATGACAGTGAATAGAGACACGCCAGACTGGACTTAAGTAGCAAATTTAATCAAAGGACTAAGTCCAAAGTTAGACTCAGTAAATATTCAACTAAATGCTAGATTAGATGACCAAAGTACTAAGTTGGATGACCAGAAGGCTGATTCAGCCACTCTACATGAAAAATTAAATGCTGAGAATGAAGTCCTAAGGAGAGAAATAAAGTTAGTAAATTTTATTTTAAACGCTCAGAGTGAAACCTTGAACAGTAGCAGCGAATGTAGCTCTATTAAAGACTGAATTTGACTCTCTAAATGATAAGGTAGAACATCTGAAGTTAGATTGAAAGAGTGAACTCACTAGTTCTTTGAATACTCACTTTAATTAACTATGTACTGAATTTAATCAGAGACAGAAAGAAACTTTAAATATTCAAATGACAAGAATTGGTTTGTTGCCTGTCAAAACAGAAGCTCAAAGCAAAGAGTCTAGTAAATGATGCGGAGGCATAGTTACTTTGGAGACTGAATGCGGTGTCAAATATAATAATAAAGAACCCAATCTTAATGAAACATTAAAATCTTGTGAAAATGTATTTAATATTAAATTTAATTCTGTAAGACAGGAAATGAATACTTTGAGAGAGAGTACAGACCAGCTTAAGGAATTAATATCGATTATTCAATCGAAAATTCCATGTGTCAGTATACGAGTTGTTACTACACACGTTGTTAGTTCGCTAGTAAATAATGTAAGACGTAATGTCAGGGATAAATTAGTCATTTTGACATTATAAATGTAAGTAGTGTGGCGGAAGCTTTTGAGATAATTATATATCGAGAAATTACCGAGAGTATAATCTCCCGAAAAGTTTCCACTGTTGCTTTTTCCAAACCTAATGATAATAGCAATGTCATAGACGACTTGTGCGAAGAATTCAAACTTCTCCATGACAGAGTAGAAATTAAAATAAATTTACCTATTGTTGTTTTACCTAGTAAAGTGGTGATTGTTTCGTTGTGGGTAGGCTTTCACACAAAATTTAACAAAAAGTACCAGTTTGCATTTGGTCAAGTGAGGTTAATATCAGATCCATTGGATCTGGGCGTAGTCACATCTGTCTCCCAGGGACGTTAACATTCTGTGTTAACGGGCAGAGTGATGACCGTCGGATCCCTAGTTGTTTTCGGTGTTTCTTCTGTACTATTATTTCCTGCGCTGAATTCCCTTCAAATCTTAAACTATTCTGAAATCTATTCTTGAATTCTTATACTATCCTATTATCCTATTGCTTCTGCATCCTTGTCTTTACTTGGCTGACAAGCAATGGCTGCTGAAAGGCCATACTGTTTGTTGTAATAATGGTGGTCTCAGATGGGTTACACAGGCTTCTGTTCCATGCTATGTCATCAACTCGATAAATTTTGTTGTTATATTGAGTCAGGACTGACACACCTACTATTGTTCTCATTATATGCTCCTTAGAAGCAGTTGGATTCAGATTTGATATATCTGCAATTACAACTACAACAGTCTGTGTTCTCAGTACTCGGTTGACAGTGCCATAAGTATTTAAGTAGCCTGCACGCTCCTCTCTAGTCAGTGGTGGTCTCGAATCCCAGCATTAGAGTATGGTTACATCTTAATTTTGCCTACGTTGTTCTTTGAAAGTAATCGAGGAATATTAGATTAATAGAAAATGGAAGTTTATATGAATTATTACATAATTGTGATAACATGATACATAATTTTTACCCTTTGTGAGATACAATGTAAATGGGAGGGCTTGTATCACTTTTGGAAGGGGTGGGTAGTACAAGTACAAGCATGAGTAACACTAATCACACACTCCACCTTTCAGACACTCCTTGCAGACAAGTGTAACTGATTCTTCACCATTTGCCATTCCATAGGTGTTGCAAAGATTTTTCTTTGGGGGCTTCAAAGGTGAAGGTGAGAATGTCCGTTCTGTAGGAGATGTTTAACATCATACCTCCTCCAGCTTCCCACTCAAGTACCAGCGAAGTACGGATCCTGGGGAAGTGGGGTGGGAAGGGTTTTCCTGTCTTTGGGGCTATCTTCTTTCTCTTCTTCGATCTTAGCAACCAGTTCTACTTTTTCCTTTCTTACTTCTCATTTGAGTACCAGTCTATCTTTCCCTCTTTCCATATGCATATACTTCTCGCTGAAGTCCTTATTTTCCATGGTTTCCAACAACCTTCAACTTATTTCATATAAGTAGGCCGAAGAATCAGGAAACACAAACATACATCTACATACACACAAAGATACACTTAAACACAAACAGGAGAATTACGAATTAGAAACCTGAAGTGATGTCAAAACCGCCAAGGGATTTGGGGAATAATGATATATATATGCATCTGAGTCGATGCACATATTACATTGTTGATATGTGATGGTTCTGCATTGCTTTCAAAAATATGTTTACATGTGCCATGCTAGTCCTTTGAGAAAAGGCATAGTATCTACTGGGAGTTGGTAAATCAGGTAGACATAGCATCTACTATGTGTGGACATGATATCTGTTTATATGGTGAAAGTGAGGAGTGGAAGAGGACTCTAGGGTATTAGATAAAGTATGAGAAAGTGGAATAGAAGTGTCAAGTAGATTTGTAATTTTACCAGAGAATATTTAAGTATAGTATTCATAAAGATGTATGCTAGGGCAATGAAGCAGGAGGCCTACTCAAGAAGTATACGGATGGCGCACTCGACATTTATTGGATGAGAAAGAGGGTGGATAGGCAGACCTATGAAAGGCTGAGCTATACTGCATGGACAGCGGCACCAAGAAGGGGATTGACCTGTACCATAGGAGGATAGGAATAAGAAAGAGGCGTACCTACCAAAACAGAAGGAGAAAGGGTACTCCTATGATCAACCCATGTCAGATATAGGTACTATTCCTAAAGGGAAAAAGGGCAGCATTGAGACAGAAGTCACATGTTTAAAGGGATGAGTCTGGTAAGTTTGAATTCTATGCAGCACTAGCATTTTTATGTTTTAGATTTACAAATGTCAGAAGAAGGGAACACTTTATTCTACCCAGAAATCCTCCAGATTACAATAAGTAATGGATAAGTACATTATTAGGAAAAATAGAACGGCAAGTAAGAACAAAGCAGTAGAGTATTCATGAGTTATGTGCACCTGGAATTTACGATTGGAAGAGGAACAGAAAACAAATATTTTTTTTGAGGATTGAAAAGAGCTAACTTGCAACATGGACTGAAAGGTTCACATTTTGTTATTGTGGTAAAATATGCACAGTTATTAGTAAAAAAGAGAGGTACTGTTGAAAGATAAAGAATTATCGTCTTGTGTAATATTATTGTACATAAGGAATATGTTTAAAATATCTCGTGTTCGAGCTAAGGGGAGGGATATGTAGTGCCTCAAGAATTTCGGTGTAAATTCTAGAAACACTCGGCCTTCAACCATCTCAAACACCCGATATTTTAGGTACGAGTGCGGGAGAGTGAGAACGTTTCTACCAATCCATTTGTTTCTATGTGCAGGTTGGAAGTTTGCTATTAAAAGTCTGTAAGGGGGGTGAGTCACTGACGACGACAAATGAGTGGTCTTTTGCCAGAATGAACTAAGTGACATTTAGTTAGTTTTGAGAAATAAAGGACTGAAGTTATGAGTTTACAGCAATTTATTTATTCAAAAATATTTATGAATATACATGTGGTCTGGTACATAATGGGTGTGAAAAACTTTTACAAGCATTTTGAACCTTGCAGCACATTATTTAATAACAGTTTGAAACTTATAACTACAGAGAAACAATGTAAAATATCCATGTACATCAGGTTATTTTGTTGTCACATCACAGTAATGCACTTCAGTACAAAATATGACGTAAAGGTTTCTTGTTTTTGTATTATATTCATGTATAGATCTATTTGGCAACTGAAACACACAGATATAATTTCAGCATTTATGTAATACAGCATTATTAAGCAATTTTTGGAATTAGGAGAGAACATTGGAATATAATTAAGGTGATGATTATGCTTCCCCATTACTCATCTTCTTCATTTCTGATACTTCAGCCATTTTGATGAGATCCTTGTAGAATTCATGGTGTATCGGGGATACGTACATTAGAAGGCTCTGAATATCTTTCAGTTTCTCAGGGTGTAGAGTGTGCCCTAATGGATACAGTGTAGGTAGTGTAATTTATTAAAATTCACCGAAGAGTATCCTTCCATGTCATTGTGGCTGTATTTGTACTCCGTTATCCCCGGCTTCTCTTTTGAAAATCTCATTTCCTTAATCCTAAGCCACTCAACCTTTTCACCAGAAAGATTTACTTTTCTGTTAGTCATTGCTTTTTCGAGTAGCATAGTACTTTTGAAGTCACTACAATCCATTTTTACTACTTCAAATTTACCTTTCTTCACTCTGGCATTCTCAATAATACAATAAAGCTGTTCTGGGGCAAATATTTCTGGTTAATGCTGTAGTTTCCTCTCTATATTCCCAAAATTACTGTCATTCGGAAGATACAAGTGACCAGGTTCAGCAAATTTGTACGTAATTTCCTCAATGTTAGTTTTGTCATTGTGAACCAAATACATCCAAATTGTCATAATTTTAAAATTCCTGTTTTGCCCACCACACGTATCCAATCATACTACCATCCTTGGACCAATATCATGAGATTCGACATACTTCAATACACAAGAGCCTATCTCTTGAGCTCCCCTTGAAGCAATACTTTCATTCCAGCAATGCATTTCTGCCTTTCCACTTTTAAAGTCATGAATTCCAAGAGTAAATCAGGAGAGTTGACGTCTATAGTATACAACACCCGTTGTCAATTTTGACAGCAGTAATGCTTTCTGCAAATCAAATGAAAAAAACTGTAAGATTATCTTCTGTCTCGGAGTTCTCCATATCCCTTTTCAGACAATCTCTTGCAGCTTCAGCCTTCCTGTGCTGCAATTCCTGCTCCTTTCTTAATCTTCGTAGCTTCTCAGTGTCTGCCTCACCAGCTCTAGGTGTCTCCTCTGCTGTAATTAGCGTGTTTAGCCTGTCACATGTTTGACATGTATCCTTTTGAGGAGGCTTGAAACTGAGACTGAGGTCTTGTCTAAATACTTTTTCGTACAGTGACTGGCTGGGAGGTTTAACATTGGGATCTTCTTCTTTCAGCTTATCAATGAATAATCTGTACATCAAACTAAGATTACGTCTTCTGTCCAAGTACTTTTTTGACGAATCTCTTCTACAGTAGTGACTCGATGTACTGAGAAAATTATTAATATGATTATGCATGTGAATAATAACCGAGTCAGAACTTTTATTATGAGGTACGTGTTCTCCACGCTGGTCACATAAAGAGCTTGTCTTTGCTTTGGCTATGGCTCGATGCACCCTGCTGCCAGAAATCTGTAGTGTCTTTAGATAAGTTTCTTTGCACGTCTTCACATCGTTTCCATCCACACTAGGAATATAATGGTTCCTAGAAAACTTCTTCTTGTCGGTTTTAGAACGCGTCCTTTTGATGGGAGCATTTTTAACTAAACCATATACTATTTATGTCTGCACATCCCAAGACCCATTCCATAAAATATGTCAAAAAACTTTCTTTTCTCCTCACAATTTATTTTTTGCCAGCATTTTTGTCTACATGAACAATGAAAATCAACAAATGTCTTTCCTGGGACAGTGTCCCTTTACTGTTAACGTAAGTTTCCCCACTATTTCACTTCTTCTTCCTTAGGGTTTTCTTCCATTGTTCCCTGTTTCCTGTTTTTTCTTTTATTGCCCGAAATTTCACGTTTATCTGAAAAACAAATTACTTAGATCTACAAATTCGATTTCAAAACTGATTTATTAAGAATGCCAATCATGAGACCAAGTTACGATATTCCATTTCATTACTTTGGTAGCTGACGAATATGCGAAATAGAATTCTTTTAGGAACTCTTCTGCCAGAGTGAACCATATCCACATTAAATCGCATTTCCCGCCCTAAATAAAGAGGTATTTCTTTTCACGGGGTCAATTTTTCTCTCCCCTCATTGTTTATGGCAGCACTGGCCGAAATATCGACATACACTCACAATCGAATGTGCAGTGACCTTAGATTTACTACTTGTGGTCATAGTTCGTTACACAGTCAAACGTATCAGTCGCGACATTCACTGCTGTAAAAGTTGTTACCGTTTGACACATGGAGCGACACTAACGCTCCAAGCAGCGAGTAAGGTGAACGTCAGACGCGTCGTAAGCATAATGTTTGTTTTGCATCAATTTCCTAAGTATTTTACAAAATATTTGAGTTATTTTCTTGCCGCCAAGTGTTTGTATAATATCAGAAGACATACATGTTTCTAAGAATGATTCTAAAATAAGCGCAAGTATGGACAAAAACCATGAATCGTGTGGCAAGCTACAACACATTCGTGAATAAACACTTGTGACTTTGGATGGAATTGCAGAATATAAACACACAGATTCACACATAAGAAGCACAGACATGTACCTCTACACGCAAAAGCGATCGATAGCTCGTTTATCTTTCTGTAGGCCTACTGTTGCCACACGTACGACCTTCATCTTTATCTTATTCTAATTGGGACAAGCAACTGCCAAATAGTGGGAGAAATATGTTGAAAACATTATAATGAGCTGATTACATTACATTTCACACAAAACCAAATATTTGAATAATTTTCAAACAATCTGTTAGTGAACAAGGTGCTAACAAAATAATGTCGTCACATGAAAGAAGCAAGGAAAATTAAGTAACTGACAACAGAAGTGAATGAAGTACATACCAAACATTACGCTTTTGTGAGACACGAATAACTGCACTTAATCTAAACACTTCATCGTCAAAGCAGGTCTGTGTTGACGATTCACACGAATCTGGCACTGATACATGGAGAGTTGAGCTGGCTGCTTCTGTGTCATAGGACTGTTTTACAGGTTTAGATGGATTGTCGAATCTTTGTGGCAGTTTCCTCTTCATTGTCGGTTGACGTGGCTCATTTGGGATGTCAAACAGTGTGGGTACTGCATTCCACATTTGTTTACTATTGTCTGCGTTCATGAACTGGTTTTGTTCGAAATGTATTGAACAAAACCTAATATTATTATACAGGTAAACTGCATCTTTTTTCATAAGGTCTTCTCGTCTGCTATTAACTAGCCATTTTCCGCTCCTAAAACGAAACATTGATCATTAATACACATGTAGTTTGCAAGTGAATCCTGGCGATACAGTTTAGTAACATGATAGTATATAACCCTCAGGATCCTTAGGAAACCTAAAAACGACAGCTGTGGTGTCTTCTTCCTGTTGTTGCTTCAATTTATTGCGCTACAAACGCTCCCGCTTGTAAAAACCATTGTAGAAATCAAAATAAACAACCACTATTCGCTTTCACGAACGCGCTGAACTCACAGTTTAAGTTACTGGCCGCTTGGGGCGCTGCTGGCAACAAAATTGAGGCGAAGTTTAGATTAGATTAGATTTACTTTCATTCCAATTGATCCGTAGTGAGGAGGTCCTCCAGGATGTGGAACATGTCAGAAAAACAACAATACATGACAAATATTTACAACTAAAACAAATAAGCTAATGTACCATTCCACAGGTCCCAAGTGGAATGATCGTCATTTTTTAATGAACACTAAGAGTCATTTTACAAATACTAATGCACTGAATTTAAAATAAAATAGTTTTTTATTTATTTATAAGGCAATAAACATGTAATACAACTACTGTAATACTTATTTACAATGAACACATTACTGCACTGAAATGGTGCAGAAGTTATGTTGTACTTATATACAAATCAGTTGGTTTTACTAAGAAATTCATCAATGGAGTAGAAGGAGTTAGTCACCAATAAATCCTTTAGGCTTCTCTTAAACTGAATTTCATTGGTTGTTAAGCTTTTTATGGCTGCTGGCAAGTTATTGAAAATGTGTGTTCCTGAATAATGCATATCTTTTTGTACTAGACTAAGTGACTTTAAATCCTTGTGAAGATTATTCTTATTCCTAGTACTGATTCCATGAATTGAGCTGTTGGTTTGAAAAAGTGATATATTTTAATGGCAAATTTCATTAAGGAATAAATATATTGGGAAGCAGTAGTTAGTATCCCTAGTTCCCTAAATAGGCTTCTGCAGGATGTTCTTGAGTTCACACCACATATAATTCTTACTGCACGTTTTTGTGCCCAGAAAACTTTAGCTTGGCTTGATGAATTACCCCAAAAAATAATCCCATATGGCATTATGGAATGAAAGTAAGCATAGTATGCCCGCTTTTTCATTTTTATATCCCTTATGTCTGACAAAATTCGCATTGCAAACAGAGATTTGTTAAGACGCTTCAGCAGTTCTGTGGTGTACTCCTCCCAGTTGAATTTATTATCAAGCTGTAATCCCAAGAATTTAACACTGTCCACTTCTTCTATCTTCTTGTCATCGTATGTTAGACATATACTCTTGGGACACCCCTTACAAGTTCTGAACTGCATGTAGTGTGTTTTTTCAAAGTTTAGTGACAAAGAATTGGCTAGGAACCAGTGATTAATGTCCACAAATATTTTATTGGCTGATCTTTCTAATACTACACTTGATTTGCTATTTATTGAAATGTTTGTATCATCGGCAAACAAAACAAACTTGGCATCTAGTAATGTTACTGATGAAAGGTCATTGATATACACAAGAAAAAGTAAGGGCCCCAAAATGGAACCTTGTGGGACCCCACATGTAATTAGTTCCCAGTTGGATGATGCCTGATAGCTTGATACATGTCTCTTTCCTAATAACACCCTTTGTTTCCTGCCAGAGATATAAGATTTGAACCATTTTGCAGCGTTTCCTGTTACACTATAATATTCTAGTTTACTTAAAAGGATATTGTGATTTACACAGTCAAATGCCTTTGACAGATCACAAAATATACCAGTTGCCTGCAATTTTTTGTCTAATGAATTAAGCACATTTTCACTGTAAGTGTAGATAGCCTTCTCAATATCAGAACCTTTTAGAAATCCAAACTGTCACTTTGACAGTATGTTATTTGAGATAAGATGGTTATAAAGACACATTACTTCTTCGAAAATTTTTGAGAATGCTGGCAACAGTGAAATTTGATGCTATTTCTTTATCTCCCTTCTTAAACAGTGGCTTAACTTCAGCATATTTCAGCCATTCAGGAAATATTCCACTGATAAACGACTGGTTACACAGATAGCTTAATATGTTTGTTAAAAAGTTCTGCAACACTATACACATCGGTCACCAATGTATCATTTACTCTTAATTCTATTTGTTCCTCTTCATGTCTGGTTCTACCAGGCTCCTCCTTCACTACATACCATATTGTCTTTATTTTGTTATCTGATATGACTATCTTTTCCTTGTAATATATTTGCTTTGACATCCGTATTACAGTCTTTAATATTTTGCAGTATTTCTTATAATGTGCTATAGCATCAACATTGGAAATGTTTCGGATTGACAGATACAGTTTTCTTTTTGTTTTACAAGGTACCCCTATTCCTCGAGTAATCCATGGCTTCTTTGTAGACTTTGCTCTAACCTTGGTAAGTTTTGGGGGAAAGCAGTGTTCTAATAAGGTAAGCACTTTATTAGCAAAAATGTTATATTTTTCATTCATGCCATGAGCACTGTAAACATCAGTCCAGTGAATGTCTCTGAGGAGTGTCCTAAAATAATCAATTTTTGGCTTACTGATTACCCTCTTGAGCTCAGATTTAACAGATTTTATATCCTGTTCAGTATTAACATTTAACAGAAGGATTTGCTTGTCATGGTCTGAGAGGCCATTGACTATTGGTTGTGTTAGACTGGTTCATTCTGGCATGTGAGGTTCACAACATAACCTCCAATTAACGAGTTTATTCTATAAACTAAAGTACCACTGCGCGGGAATGTGCGCCTGAGATATATACCGCGGTAGCCATCTTGTGATGCCCCATGGTTCACTTTGGAATAATTGAATAGTGCCAACCTACCGCCAAAGAAATCCCTTGCTACAACAACGAAACGAGGCGAGTTGTCAGATAGGGTTTCATTTTGTCTTATGACAAAACGAACTATCATTTTAAAACGGTGAAGAACTAATTTTTTTTAAATGTCACTTAGTTCATTCTGGTATAAGACCACTCAAGTGTTTGCCGTTAGCGCCACAGAAGACGTGAGGAGAACTCAACGAATAATTATGTCGTATTCTTTGATATGTTAGTGACTGTCGTAATTTTTAAAGACTATTGAACAGCTGAATATAGGGTGCTATGCATATTCATGTATTGGACTCGCTTGAGACTTTTAAATTATTCCATGTCTTGGCTACGAACAAAACAACACACATGTATGCTACACTCCTGGAAATGGAAAAAAGAACACATTGACACCGGTGTGTCAGACCCACCATACTTGCTCCGGACACTGCGAGAGGGCTGTACAAGCAATGATCACACGCACGGCACAGCGGACACACCAGGAACTGCGGTGTTGGCCGTCGAATGGCGCTAGCTGCGCAGCATTTGTGCACCGCCGCCGTCAGTGTCAGCCAGTTTGCCGTGGCATACGGAGCTCCATCGCAGTCTTTAACACTGGTAGCATGCCGCGACAGCGTGGACGTGAACCATATGTGCAGTTGACGGACTTTGAGCGAGGGCGTATAGTGGGCATGCGGGAGGCCGGGTGGACGTACCGCCGAATTGCTCAACACGTGGGGCGTGAGGTCTCCACAGTACATCGATGTTGTCGCCAGTGGTCGGCGGAAGGTGCACGTGCCCGTCGACCTGGGACCGGACCACAGCGACGCACGGATGCACGCCAAGACCGTAGGATCCTACGCAGTGCCGTAGGGGACCGCACCGCCACTTCCCAGCAAATTAGGGACACTGTTGCTCCTGGGGTATCGGCGAGGACCATTCGCAACCGTCTCCATGAAGCTGGGCTACGGTCCCGCACACCGTTAGGCCGTCTTCCGCTCACGCCCCAACATCGTGCAGCCCGCCTCCAGTGGTGTCGCGACAGGCGTGAATGGAGGGACGAATGGAGACGTGTCGTCTTCAGCGATGAGAGTCGCTTCTGCCTTGGTGCCAATGATGGTCGTATGCGTGTTTGGCGCCGTGCAGGTGAGCGCCACAATCAGGACTGCATACGACCGAGGCACACAGGGCCAACACCCGGCATCATGGTGTGGGGAGCGATCTCCTACACTGGCCGTACACCACTGGTGATCGTCGAGGGGACACTGAATAGTGCACGGTACATCCAAACCGTCATCGAACCCATCGTTCTACCATTCCTAGACCGGCAAGGGAACTTGCTGTTCCAACAGGACAATGCACGTCCGCATGTATCCCGTGCCACCCAACGTGCTCTAGAAGGTGTAAGTCAACTACCCTGGCCAGCAAGATCTCCGGATCTGTCCCCCATTGAGCATGTTTGGGACTGGATGAAGCGTCGTCTCACGCGGTCTGCACGTCCAGCACGAACGCTGGTCCAACTGAGGCGCCAGGTGGAAATGGCATGGCAAGCCGTTCCACAGGACTACATCCAGCATCTCTACGATCGTCTCCATGGGAGAATAGCAGCCTGCATTGCTGCGAAAGGTGGATATACACTGTACTAGTGCCGACATTGTGCATGCTCTGTTGCCTGTGTCTATGTGCCTGTGGTTCTGTCAGTGTGATCATGTGATGTATCTGACCCCAGGAATGTGTCAATAAAGTTTCCCCTTCCTGGGACAATGAATTCACGGTGTTCTTATTTCAATTTCCAGGAGTGTATTTGAGTATGTGTAAAGAGTCTAACATATAAGGAACAAGTTAGCTTGCAGAAGTGATTATCTGTGAAATTTGAAAAAGAAAGTGACGGAACCGAAAAGTATTATGAGTACGAAAATTATTTCAAGGATTTAGAAGTATTTTAATAAATTGCCTTAACCAGCTATAGTCTTTGGAGAAGCAGCTTGTGGGAGATCGACGTAGTTGATTAACCAGAGAAGAGGATCGACTACACACAACGTGCAAGTTAACTGAATTGAGAGACGTGTGTGCCTTGCAACCCAATACCACACTGTCTCTTGTCGTCCGAAACCGTTAGACGTGCTGTTCAGAAGAGATCTCCACCCACTCACAGTCTTACGGATTTATGGACAGCACTGCAGAACTCATGGTTTGAATTCCCACCAACACTACTTTAGACTTTAACTGAGTCCACACCACGTCGTTCGTAGGAGCCCTACACGCTAAAAAAGGCAGGAGTATCAGGTTCTTTGGCACTTCACTGTAATTTTTCCTGCAAGATCTGGCCCACACCTCTTCTAAAGCCCGGTCCACATGCAACGATCTGTCTGCGCAGGCATCGGCGCAGATGTCTGTACATGCAAAAGATCGCTGCAAACGTGGTGTGTTCACACGACACAAACCCCAATCTACTACTCGCCCGCCATCTGTCGGTATAGAAAAGAAATATCAGTGACAAGCGACAACGCTCCCCGTAAACGTCAAAAATTTAACTCAGTTATTCTGAAATATAGAAATGGAGGAAGTTCTGTTGTGGACTGTGTTCGCAACTTGTGTTGCAAAAAACATTCAGACCAACCGCAGGAAACAGAGAAAGCGGTCAAAATGGTGTAGACAGTGGTTGCTAAAGCGAAAGCAGTTTTCTCACGTACATTTACTGCGAGAGTTGCAGGGCGAACCTGTTTTGTTTTACATTACCTCGTGTTCCATTGCCTGCCACATTGACACTCCAATTTCATCTTCAGTTGTACTCCTGCTTGGTCTTGGCGTTTCTTGATCACTAAGAAAGCCAAGAAGATCAAAATACCATAACGTTGGCTGGTATACTTGATCTACTCTGACACCAGATCTTCTAGATTTCTGAACTTTGGATAACTCTTTTCGGTAAACAGTTCGCTGACAGACTTTAATTTACTTGACTTGCCTTCATGTACTCATCCTTCAGGACAGCGTAAATAGCTTCACATGTGCTGGGTATTATTTTACTCAACGCTTGTTTCGATATTGCAGTTGAAAATTCCAAATCCTTGTAGCTCCTTCCTGTTGCTAGGAATCTTAATGTTACCGCCAGCCGTTCTTGAGGAGAAATTGCCCTTCTCATGCAAGTATTTTTTCTCATAATATGAGGGGTTACAAGCTTTAAGCGATAATTATAAATTTCGACATCCATCCGCAAATAATTTCGCCAGTTCGCAACGATTTTTTTTTAAATTACCGTTTCTCTATTTGCCGAGGCGTCAAGTGCGTGCAATTTTTCAATTAGAGCATTGTATGCTGCTGTCTTTTTGTCTCGGTCACTATATTCTTTACTTTTAATCTTCCACAAACATGGGTGGTTTCTATATATTTTAATGAATTCACTTACAAACTCTCGAGAACACTGACATCAGCCATT
Source organism: Schistocerca nitens (assembly GCF_023898315.1). Taxonomy (NCBI): domain Eukaryota; kingdom Metazoa; phylum Arthropoda; class Insecta; order Orthoptera; family Acrididae; genus Schistocerca; species Schistocerca nitens. Next base: position 178,709,393 of record NC_064622.1, on the reverse strand, counting down.
TTAATTCCCTATGCGCACAAATACAAACACTAGACTGAGCAAACAGCTGTTTCGCGTCAGATTTGCGGCGATCTCCTGTCCACACGCTCCAACTTATCTGCGCAGATGTGGTTTGAACCCACAGATTTGAGAGGTTTCGCTCAAACCTCCAACTCCAACTTCCATGTTTGCACACACCTCAGGTTGGTGCAAACCTTCTGTCCACACGCAACGATCTGTCTGCACAGATGTGATGTGTGCAGACAGATGGTTGTGTGTGGACGGGCCTTAATGGCTACTACGTAACAGAACTTTCCTCCTACTTCACATTTTTTTTGATGCCTTCAGGTATAAGCTGCCAGCCTTTTGTTAGTCAACACATTACAGAATATTCCTAATTTATGATACCTGTAAAGCACATGCAAGTCAAAACACAACCCCACTACAAATTGTTTTACTTTTTCTGAGAAGTTGACATTTCAAAACTTATACAAAATGTGTGTGTTCCCGATATTCTTATCTCAAAGTGCAATTCTTTTTTTTAAAAAAAGTATAGCACAGAATTGTGTGTTTCCAAAAAATTGTAGTTTTACTTAAGTAATATGTAAGTGTATTAACTATTTGAATTACAAAATCTCAATTTCGAGAAAATTCTTGGGGAGCTTTGGAAGTCCTTACACACACTAACCCTTTGCTTATCCAGGTTTTTTTTGTCGCCCTTTTGTTCTAGGTACAGTGTAACAGACTGCTGTATTTAAATAGCCATAAAATTAAATTCAGCAATTTGAATGAAACAACAAAGTTTTTTATTTAAAAGGTTACATTAATACCACACAAAAATAAATTTTAAAGTTTATTTTTACAAATAAGGCGCATTTAAATAGAAAACTGCATAAAATAAACATTAATATGATAAGGCTATAAAAACTCAAAACACTCTGAAATCTAATTTTTTTGCTCTATTAATAATAAAATAATATTAATAAAACCACAAACTCCTATAAAACATTCAAAAAATAAAAATTACACTAGTGCTTTTTAGGTTTTTGACTTCCTTCTTAAAGTTTTTTTTTCACTCGCTACAAATTTTTTTCGAGTATTTGCAGCAGATTGGCATCTTGCAACAATGGCAAACATACGGTGTCTTCCTCCTCTTTTTTTTTTTTTGTGTCACATATTTTCCATTTTCTAATCAGTTTGCAATGACTTCTGCTCTTGCTTCCGCTACACACAAAACACAGCGGATGGATGCACAAAAAATATTTTCAGTTCACATAAATCAGATCCATACTAAACATCTGAATCATTCTAAGGCATTTCTTTGTTTATTTGTACACTAGTCCATTTCAGTTGATATTCAAACATCGTCAGCCACGAACAAATTCCAAACAGTAAGAGGATCTGGATTACTACCTACTTGAATAGGTAGCTGCGCTGTTATCAATTTTTTTTTTTTTGTGGGATTTAAGGGCGCTCAACTACTGAGGTCATTAGCGCCCAGTCACTGTTGTTAGAGCACAGGAAATCTAGTAAAACTCAAGGGGAGGGGGGGACACCAGAAAGACCTAACAAAGATGTAGATAAAATAAGTAAAAAGGTTAGATGTCTTTGGATAAGCCAGTCAAAGTTATAAAACGCAGAACACGAGCAGCTGCTCGAGCGTTATCAGCTAAAATATCCGGTAAAGTAGATGGCAGGGACAGGACAACATGAGATTGACTAAAGCGGGGACACGACAATAAAACATGGCGCACTGTTAATGCCTGACCACAAGGGCACTGCGGGGCTGGGTCACCGGAGAGCAGGTAGTGGTAGCTAAACCGGCAATGCCCAATCCGCAACCTGGTCAGAAGGACCTCCTCTCGCCGAGATGGTCGGGAGGAGGTTGTCCAAGCAGTTGCGAGCCGTTTTACTGCCCGGAGCTTGTTTCCTTGGAGGGATGACCAAGCATCCCACCACAACGACACAAGCCTCTAACAAACATCCCCACGAATGTCAGATGACGGGACACAATGGGAGCCTGGCTGAGGCAGGAGGACTGCAGCCTTGACTGCAGCATCCGCAGCCTCATTCCCAGGCACTCCTACATGTCCGGGAACCCACAGAAAGCTGACAGGAGAACCATTATCAGCGAAAGAATGGAGGGACTGCTGTATCCCTTGAGCCAAGGGATGGACCGGATAGGGAGCTCCAAGGCTCTGAAGAGCACTGAGTGAGTCAGAGCAGAGTACATACGATGAATGGCGGTGGCGGCGGGCATACTGAACGGCCTGATGGAGAGCAAAAAGCTCGGCCGTAAAGCTGGAACATTGGTCGAGGAGCCGGTATTTAAAGGTGGCGGCCCCGACGACAAAGGCACAGCCGACACCATCGACAGTTTTGGAGCCATCGCCCGCATCTCGTGGTCGTGCGGTAGCGTTCTTGCTTCCCACGCCCGGGTTCGATTCCTGGCGCGGTCAGGGATTTTCTCTGCCTCGTGATGGCTGGGTGTTGTGTGCTGTCCTTAGGTTAGTTAGGTTTAAGTAGTTCTAAGTTCTAGGGGACTGATGACCATAGATGTTAAGTCCCATAGTGCTCAGAGCCATTTGAACCATTTGGAGCCATCGGTGTAAACAAAGGTGTGACCGGCAAGTTGAGCACGAAGTTCGACAAACCGTGAGCAATACACTGCAGCCGGAGTACCCTCCTTCGGGAGAGAGCTGAGGTCGAGATAAATATGAACTGGAGGCTGGAGCCAAGGTGGTGTCGGGCTCTCACCCTCTCTGAAGGTGGTAGGGAGGGCAAAATCCAATTGTCGAAGCAGGCGACGGAAGCGGACTCGGGGGGCAGTAGGGTAGACACATACAACCCGTACTGATGGTCGAGAGAATCGGCGAAGAAGGACTGGTAAGAGGGGTGGTCGGGCATAGACAACAGCCGGCAGGCATACCAACACAGTAGTACGTCGCGCCGGTAGGTCAATGGTAATTCGGCAGCTTCAGCATAAAGACTCTCGACAGGACTAGTGTAGAAGGCTCCGGTCGCAAGACGTAACCCCCGATGGTGGATGGAGTTGAGACGGCGTAAGAGGGATGGCCGAGCAGACGAAGTTCCCATAATCCAGCTTCGATCGGACTATGGACCGATACAAGCGAAGCAGGACAGTGCGATCCGCTCCCCAAGATGAACCACTAAGAACTCTGAGGACATTAAGGGAACGTGTACAACGGGCTGCCAAATAAGAGACATGCGGAGACCAACACAGTTTCCTATCCAACGTGAGCCCTAGAAACTTAGTTGTTTCCACGAATGGGAGAACAACGGGACCGAGATGTAAGGATGGCGGAAGGAACGCTTTATATCGCCAAAAGTTGATACAAACCGTCTTCTCTTCAGAGAACCGGAAGCCATTTGCCACGCTCCATGAGTATAGGCTGTCTAGACAACGCTGAAGGCAGCGCTCCAGGAGGCATGTTCTCTGGGCACTGCAGTAGATCGCGAAGTCATCGACAAAGAGAGAGCCTGAGACATTAGGTGGAATGCAATCCACAATTGGATTGATCGCGATGGCAAAAAGGGCTACGCTCAAGACGGAGCCCTGAGGCACTCCGTTCTCCTGGACGAAGACGTCGGACAATACGGAACCCACCCACACGTACCCTAAACTTTCGATCCGTTAAAAAGGAATCAATAAAAAGGGGCAGGCGACCGCGTAGGCCCCACCTGTGCATAGTGCGGAGGATACCTCCTCTCCAACAGATATCATAAGCCTTCTCCAAATTGAAGAACACGGCTATCGTTTGGCGCCTTCGCAAAGTTGTTCATGATGAATGTCGACAACGTCACAAGGTGGTCAACAGCGGAGCGGCGGCGACGAAAGCCGCATTGGACATTGATAAGTAGCCGTCGAGATTCAAGAATCCAAACTAACCGAGTTATGAACCATGCGCTACATCACCTTACAGACATAGCTTGTAAGAGAAATGGGGCGGTAACTAGAAGAAAGGTGTCTATCCTTCCTGGGTTTGGGTATAGGAACGACGACGGCGTCACACCAATGCATGGGGACCTGACCTTCGGTCCAGACGCGATTGTAGGTACGAAGAAGGAAGCTTTTGCCCGCCGGGGAAATGTGTGCCAGCATCTGAACGTGAATGGCATCTGGGCCCGGAGGAGAGGACCGGGACAGTGCAAGCGCACGTTCGAGTTCCCGCATAGTAAAGGGGGCATTATAAGTTTCCAGATTCAGCGAGTGGAAGGAAGGTCGCCGAGCCTCTTCTGCCTCTTTCCTGGGAAGGAAGGCAGGGTGGTAATGGGCGGAGCTTGAAACCTCCGCGACAAACCGGCCGAAGGTGTTGGAGACAGCCACAGGATCAACGAGGACCTCATTACCTGAGGTCAGGCCAGGTACCGAGGAGTGGGCCTTAATGCCCGACAGCCGGTGCAGGCCACCCCAGACGACAGAAGAGGGAGTAAAACTGTTAAAGGAGCTGGTGAAAGAGGCCCAACAAGCTTTTTTGCTGTCTTTGATAACTCTACGGCACTGCGCTCGGAGCCGTTCGTATCCAATACAATTCGCCAACGTAGGATGGCGGCGAAAGGTGCGTAAAGCACGTCGTCGAGCACGGATAGCGTCTCTACAAGCCTCATTCCACCAGGGGACGGAAACGCGACGTGAAGAAGAGGTAGTACGAGGAATGGAACGTTCGGCAGCATTGATAACAGCCGTGAGGTATTCGACCTGACTGTCACAACTGAGAAAATCGTGGTCCGGAAAGGTCGCCAGGGAGGAGTAAAGTCCCCAGTCAGCTTTTGGTATGTTCCAGCTCGAAGGACGTGGGGATGGGGTGTGGTGCAGGAGACGAACGACACAGGGGAAGTGGTCGCTCGAATAGGTGTCAGAAAGGACATACCACTCGAACCGACGGGCAAGAGTGGTAGAACAGATCTAGAGGTCCAAGTGGGAGTAGGTATGAGTAGATTCCGAGAGGAAAGTCGGGGCGCCAGTTTTGAGGCAGACAAGATTGAGATGGTTGAAGACATCCGCCAAGAGTGAGCCTCTTTGACAGGATGCAGGAGAGCCCCAAAGGGGATGATGGGCATTGAAGTCGCCAAACAATAAAAACGGTGGGGGAAGCTGAACAATCAGGTGCATCATGTCAGCCCGACTAACAGCGGATGACGATGGAGTGTAGATGGTACAAACTGAAGAAGTAAAAGCAGAAAGAGTAATACGGACAGCTATTGCTTGGAGTGGGGTGGTCAATGGGATGGGATGGTAATAGACATCGTCCCGAACGAGCAATATGACCCCACCATGAGCTGGGATACCGTCCACAGGGGTGAGGTCATACCGCTCCGAGGTATAGTGGGTAAAGGCAATACGGTCAGTCGGGCGTAACTTGGTTTCCTGGAGACCAAGGACGAGCGGACAGTGCAGGCGGAGGAGTAGTTGTAATTCCTCCCAATTAGGTCGAATACCTCTTATGTTCCAATGTAACAAGGCCATCGCTAGTCAAAAAAGAGGGGGAACGAGATGGGGGAAGAGCTGGTCACCTTGACGGCCGCGGAGGGCCAGGTTTCGAGGGAACAACGCTACAACCGGCGGGAGGCAGATCCTGTTCCATCGAATCGTCGCCAGCTGCGGCCGCTGTCCCTGGTGGTGTAGGAGGGGCAGCATTATTTGCCGACGAGAGGCCAGCTGAGCGCCTGGCAGCAGAGCGTCCCGGCGAAACTGAGGACGGCCGGGAGCAGTGACTCACGGATGGAGCATCAGACGAAACGCGCCGGGGTGGAGAGGGGGATAGAGACTTCTTCTTGGGGGCCTTCTTGGAAGTCCGAGGAGGCACAGGGATGGTGGGCTGGACCCGAAGAAGGTCCTCACGCGCGGGGTCCGTTTTGGAACGCCAGACCTCGGAAGCTGGGGTCCGGAACGTTTCCCCGATGGACGCCTGAGAAGAGGATCGCTTCTCAGGTGGCGGGGGGGGGAGGAGGAGGAGGAGGAGGAGGAGGAGGAGGAGGAGGAGGAGGAGGAGGAGGAGGAAGGGTGGCCCCTGAGGCAGTGGGGGCGGGGGCCACAGGGGAGGAGGATTTCGAAGGAAGGGATTTGGGAGGCGGAGGCAGAGACCCCGGATGGGGGGAGGAGGCGGAGGGGGACAGGATAGGGGTGAGGATACCGCGGAAGGAGGGGACACAACTGAGGCAAACGAAGTGGTCAACGGCACGGGATTGAGGCAGTCATACTTCTTCCTGGCCTCAGAATAAGAGAGACGATCCAAAGTTTTGAGTTCTTGTATCTTCTTCTCCTTCTGATATGCGGGGCAGTCTGAGGATCGAGGCGAGTGGATGCCAGGACAATTAACGCACCGAGGTGGTGGGGTGCATGTATGTTCCTCACGAAGAGGACGTCCACAATTGCCACAAAGGGGCTCAGCCTCACACTGTGACGACATGTGCCCAAAGCGCAAACACCGAAAACAGCGCATAGGAGGCGGGACGTAAGGTCGCACGTTGCGCCGGTAGCACATCACCTTTACCTTCTCCGGGAGAACATCCCCCTCGAAGGCGAGGATAAAGGCCCCGGTGTCGATGCGACGGTCTTTGGGGCCGTGCTGGACTCGCCGGAAGAAATGCACGCCTCGGCACTCCAGGTTGGCCCTGAGCTCCTCATCAGATTGCAGCAGGAGGTCCCGATGAAAAATAACCCCCTGCATCCTATTTAGTGCCAGATGCGGGACAATGGACACTGGGATATCCCCTAGGCGGTCACACGCCTGGAGTGCTGCCAACTGTGTGGTGGAGGTGGTCTTTATAAGAACGGACCCCGAACGCATCTTACTGAGAGCCTCGATTTCCCCGAAGATGTCCTCAATGTGCTGAACAAAGAACATGGGCTTGGAAGTGGCGAACGTCCCCCCCATCGGTTCGAGAACAGACCAAATAGCAGGGGAAGTACTTCGCCCCAAGCCGGCGGGCCTGTCCCTCCTCCCAAGGAGTGACCAAGAGGGAAAGGGCAGGAGAACCAGAACTAGAGACAGTACCTTTCCGTTTGAAAGACTCGGCCGCAGAGCGACCTGATACGTGTTGACGTTTCATCTGCGAAACGTCCGCCCCGATACCACCCACTCCGACCAGGGGCTCTCCCCACGGGCGCCACCCAGCCTCAGAAAGGGCCACCTGGCAGGATGACCGTTGCCGGGAGTCCTGATGCCCCAAGGAGACGGGCATCTACTCCTTGGCCGACGTGGGGAGGGTGCAGCTCAGGTATCGGCAGTACGATCCCTGTGTTGTCAGGGGGCTACAACCTAGAGGGTACATGACGACCCCACCACAACGGGCTGGCTACCGTGCTGGATTTCTGGTGCCATGGAAAGTCCATCATGATCATAGGTGCAGATGGGGACGCACTATGGGCGTAACTTGTACAACCCATCACGAGTTGAGGCCCAATTTGTGGAATAGTGGGTATGGTTACAACGCCGGTACAATGCTGAGTGCCAAGGTCTTAGTGCACTGAGGACCAGTGGTACACCACGTAAGGCATCCTTCCCCAAAAGGCTCGTACTTCTGTAGAATTTTGAAAAATGGAGGTCAAACCCCAAGTGGGACCATCACATGGAAGTCCGAAACGGTTGAAACTCCTTTTAGTCGCCTCTTACGACAGGCAGGAATACCTCGGGCCTATTCTTACCCCGGACCCGCAGGGGGTATTGTCAAATGTGAATGATATTATGCTACCAAATATGAAACTGCTTGGAAGCTTCTATGGCCAGTGATATTTTTTTCGAGCAAATACATTTCTAGCACAGTCTTTAGCTAACAATTCAGTCTCTACACGTCTTCATAACTTTGAGTACTTATTTCATTCAAGGAATTCACAAGTGGAAACAAATTCATCTTCACTTTCACACTGTTCCGACTCTGAATTATGTTCACTTTCAATTTTGTTGTAACCATAGGATAGAACATTACTTCATAAACTGTCTTCAAACCACTTTAAAACAGTATCCTCAAAGCAGGGTCTGTAACACACACAGTAGTTGAATACCTGGCTACTGAATCCATTACACAAAGTCTCAGGTGCGGTCTCAGATACTGTTAGCACAAAAGAAGTGGTAATTGTATCAGTCCATATTATACACCCAAGTGGTTACTGACGGACACAATGGCAGCTTCGAGACAGAACAACAAGACAAAATGCCCTATCTCCTATCCCACACATTAGCAACGGAGTAACAATAAATGCCATAAAAATTTTAATAGAAGTTTCTCACATTCAGTAATCACAAAAATATGATTAAAGAAAAGTATCCAGGAGGTTTAAGAGGCACACACACACACACAGGTCAATAAAGTTAGAGAGTTAGTACTGTCCTAATGGTGTCATTTTTACCAGTTCTTTGTCCAAGGAGAAAATGGATTATCGGGAGTATTCCATGCCATCACAAGTAAAAGATGACAATGTGTAATGGGCTGTAAGATCACGGGATGATTGCCACATATTCATTTGTTTTATCTCTATCTGTGCAATATCAGTTTGACAATATTATGAAAAGGATAGATTGCTACTCATCATATAGTGTAAATGCCGAGTTGCAGTCAGGCACCACAAAAAGACTGCTAAACAAGGAAGCTTACTTTTTTTAGCGGTATTTTTGTTGTGCCTGTGTGTGGCTCAACATTTCCACTATATGGTGAACAGCTATCTGTCCTTTGCATAATACTGTCATTATTCCATCCTGAATACTCAGTACCATCTGGGACTGGAGCAACTGAATTATATTCTCTGCCAGGGTTTCGATTACCTCTCGTCGTGCCCTGAAATGAGAAATGTCCTACCCACTATCCTTCCCACCCCTCCTACTGTGGTATTCCACTGTCCACCGAACCTACACAATATACTCATCCATCCTTATACAACCCCTGCTCCCTATCCCTTAGCTCATGGCTCATACCCCTGTAATAGACCTAGATGCAAGACTTGTCCCATAAATCCTCCTACCACCACCTACTCCAGTCCAGTCACTAACATCACCTATCCCATCAAAGGCAGGGCTACCCGTGAAACCAGTCATGTGATATACAAGCTCAGCTGCAACCACTGTGCTGCATTCTATGTAGGCATGACAACCAACAAGCTGTCTGTCTGCATGAACGGCCACCAACAAACTGTGGCCAAAAAACAAGTGGACCACACTGTAGCTGAACATGCTGCCAAATATGAGACCCCTCATCTCAATGACTGCTTCATAGCTTGTGCCATATGGATCCTTCCCACTGACACCATCTTTTCTGAATTGCGCAGATGGGAACTTTCCCTGCAATACATCCTACGTTCCTGTAACCCTCCTGGCCTCAACCTTCGTTAGTCACTGTCCTCACCCATCCAGCCCCCTCCCTGTTCCCATTCCAGCACTGCACAGCCATCATTTCACCGCCACAGCCAGTCTTTTAATTTCTTTAATTTTTATTTCTCTCTTTTCCGCTACTTACTGCCTCCCCCCTCCGCACCTTCCCCCTGTCTAAACTGCAACACTTCACTGTCCACCACTCCCACCATACTATCCCTCCCCGCCCCAGCCTCCTCCTTACCCCCACCCAGTCGCCACTCCCATCATGCATTGATGCTGCCGCTCGCAGTGTAGTTTCAGCTCTCTGAGACTGCAGATGTGTGTGCAAGTTGCGCTTGCGTGAGTGAGTGAGTGTGTGTGTGTGTGTGTGTACTGCTTACAAAGTCCTTAATGGCCAAAAGCTATGATTGTGTGAATCTTTTTATTGTGCCTATCGCGACTCGGTACCTCCGCTATATGGTGAGTAGCAATTTTCCTTCTCTCGTATTGTTACATTCCATCCTGGATTTTCCATTGTTTGATTGTATATGTCATTTATTTTTAGACTGCCCCCTTTCGAAATTTAGATTAATACACCACTTCTAAGTTAGGAGTGCATCAAGAACACATCTACTGATGTATTTTAGTCTTCAAATTAACACTGTGGTAGCTAAGTGCTTTCCTTACTATTAGTTTTCATTCTTTTTTTGGGATCAAGTAATTTAACAACACTGCAATAACAACATGTAACTGACACACAAACAACAACCTGCTTCAAACCAACTGCAAACTGTCCTTGATGATAAACGTATTCAATTCGCAGTTGTAGGCAGAAGTCAATGAAACTACTTCCAAATAACTCTTTACTATGCTTCATTCTACCTGGGATTCCAACTAAGTGTTTGATGTAAGCATGACTAATCAATCAGATTATTTTGTTCTTCCTGTTTGTTTTAATCTCTGATCACATAGGTGATCCGATACACTGTTTGTTTAACTTGGCATGGTACTACGTCAGAAATATTTGTGATACGTGAGTATCCAGAAAGATAGTGATATGTTCTCAGAATCTAGGATGTATTATATCTTTTAGCCGTAATGGCTAACCAAAATCATACATACTTATATTTTGGTACCAGTACATTGAAAGAAGAAAACTACAGATTCAGACAAGAATTTCAGCTTTATTACACTGGAAGACATAACAACATTAATTGAAACACAATTTATGGGTAAATCCATGTCCCTCCAATTGTAGCCCAAGTGGAAGCAGTCCTTTCCTTCAAATCTGGTACCTCTACACAAAATTACTGCAACATTATCTGGCATACAAGTTGTACTCATAAAAAACTGGGACTTCATATTCTGTACATCACGGAGAGCACCCAAAAAAGATTGCAAGTAATTTAAGTGGAAACTAACAAATACACACAGCTACAATGTTAATATCACATGTCACAAAAATAAAATGTACCAGAAACATGTGTAGCTCATAACATTACAGCACCGATGCCAGATGAGGTGCATAATTTGCTGGGAGATGTTTCAACACAATTGATTAAATCTGGAAAAAGAGTAATGCAAAAAGAACTTGCAAATTATTTACAGAATGTTTGTGAAAGTAAATAATTCCCAAAAACAGAAACAATGTTATAATTACTCAGCTTCACAAGAAAGGACAAAACCAAAAAATATAGGCCAATTAATATCTTAATTTTTCCAAAAATTTACTAAAATTATCACAATCGTGTAAAAATAAAATTTTAGATTGTAACTGAGCAAAGTGACAAGCTGGCCTACAATCGGTAGGAATTAATATTTGCCTAGAATGCATTGATTTTGAGATAGCTTTCGACTCCTTGCATTACGACACTGAAAACTAGTTCTGGCTATTTCCATAAGTTTGTTAAAACATAAATTGAAAACAGATTGTTAGAAACAAAGTACATCATTTTTGAAAAACTACTGGGTATGTACAGTACAACATACCGCTTTTATATATGTTTCTTTGGATGTGCTTTATTCAGTCAGGTGTACAGGGTTCAGCAGAATGATAGGATTTGAGTCATGTAGTATGGTGACATTGTCACTGCACTTGTATGAAATAAGTACATGTGCCTTGCATTGAGGAAAAAAGGCAATTTGTAACTACTGCCTTGAGGAGTTCAGAGCACTGATTATTCACCGTCCAGGCATATTTAAAAAATAATGAGTCTCCCACCACAGTTCCATGATATGACAAAGTCTGGGATCATCAGGTGATTGTACAGTAGGTACAACAGTTCAAGGCTACAGCACCTTGTGCAAAGAAGAAAAGTCCAGAGTGACAAAGGGCACAGCAGACCCCGGAGCGAGTGAACGGCTGTCAAGCTCTCATCTGAAGTCCTTGCCACTGCTGAAACACCTGCCTCAGTGGCAACAATGTCAAATCGTTCGCTGTGACATGACGTTCATGATAATCTGCAGTTCCACCCATACAAATCACAGGTCATAAAGAAGCTAAACACACAAGATAAAGTTTTAGTAACCAACCCTCAAATGAGAATAACATATTAATGTTGGCCATGGCCCATTTTCATCTAGACGATGGTATATATAAACAGAATTGCCGTGTAACAAACGTAATGCTCGTCAGCTGTGTGATAAATCCATGCACTCTGAAAACATGACATGCTTCATCCAGTATAACCAGTTCATATCTTTTTAAGGAACTTCATGGCAATCTAGGAATGATTCCTAGCAATCACTATATCCAAGTGTTAAGTGGCTCCCTCCTTCCAAGGCTGGACAACGACATATGGTTCCATCATGATGGAGCAACTGATCATATGGCCCCTGGCAGCCCATGAATGTCATTTTCCTAGTTGAATGGTTTCCAGATGTGAAAAAATTCATTGACCTGTATGGTAGCCCAATTTGACTGTCCCTGACTACTTTGTGGGAATACTTGAAGCATCAAGTATACAATGTATGTCCTCACACAACAGATAAACTCAAAGCAACCATATATACAGCTGTGTAGGACATCCCATTGAACACTGAACATGCTGATTTTGGTGATAGAAACTTTCATTCACCACCTGGTGGAATGCATGGAATGTGATGGCGACCATCTCTACGGTGTTCTATTAAAAACCAAGTAATGGATGTATGTGATAAGTAAGGGCAAAATTTTTTCTTTGTTTTCAATCTACGTTTCAATAAATTTGCCAGTTATGTTCGAAGTGTTGTTCTCCTCCTGTCCCACTACACATTCTTGAACGTGGCATACACAAGTGCTGTGTGAGACGCAGCAGAAGTGAAACGTAAAAAGCTAATAGCTGCCACTCCTCGATGGCACTGGTGGTTAAGATTACAATTGTCCTTTGTGTATGATTAAAACACGTATGTGGTTGCTGTGATATCTAATGATGTATAACAGGAATATTAAAATAATCTGTTGCACTTTATACATGCACAGTAGTGAGTGTCCGATAATAAAAACATTCAGCAAAGTGTAAAGCAAGCAGATGAAGTTATACATCCATTTCGCTATAACTTTGTTTACTTCTGAATCTGGCCAACTATGACCACAAAGAACTTAAGATTTCTCCTCCCAGAACCTCTTCATTCTTTCACTTTTTCCCTCTCCTCAGAAATGATCTGTTTGGGCCTCCTGTTTGGTGGTTTCTCTTGAAATGGCTTTATACTCTTAATTCTGCTGCTGAACTCTCCTATTGTGGACCATCTGTGACATAATTAAAACTTCTGTTGCATCACTCTTCACCTCACCTACCACTCAGATCTGGCTTTAACTCCACACTGTAGTTGGAGATCCTTTTGGTGAGTCTGCATTTATCCATCCATAAGGCATGTTTACACCTGTGCACCTTGTGGCTAGTTGGCGTACAGCTGTGCTTGCCCTGCACAGAAGTAGAGGCACACATATAGGTGCATAGCTCTTCCTCAACATGTGTGTGTGTGTGTCGATTCCATTCACACCTGTGTTCACAATGGGCACCTCTACTTGTGTGTGGGAGAAGCTACAGCTGCACAGTGACAAGCCACAAGGTGTGATCTTTTTAGTGTTCTTATAAAGTTCCTTGTCTTTCTTCTTCTTAAAAGTCCTGTGGTATCGATAGCTACGATGCCACAATGTAGGTCCGCTCTGCTAGGTTGGCACTACAAGAGACACCGACGACAGCACCCTCTAGCCGATGCTGTCGAGGTCTACGAGCTCCGTGACTGCTTCAGCCCATTTGTTCAGATGCAGCCAGCCAGGACACTTCACTTCAGCATCGCATCTACGTACAAAGTTATGTAATCATTTATCACCTTGTTTTTGCACCAGTAAACCATGTTCTTGCTGTACCAACTTGTATTACCTTTTCCCGTTCCTACCCACGCGCTGCCTCCCAGGCGGGATACAAAAAGTCCCATCAGTAGCCTTCTATGGTCTGAGTATTTTCCTCAGAATCTTTCGTTCTGAAGGTCCACTTTTTTATTTAAAATAAGACAGTCTGAAGAATACAGTACTTCAGTTTGTAACACCGAGTTGCGGTGTCCAAGTTTGGCCTTGGAGAACAATGCCCATTGTTGTACTTATTCTGTGTTAGCTTGTAGGCCAGGTCTAGTTTTCTGGCTCTTCCTTTGTCTCCCTATCCAGTCCACTACCCCAGGTATTTGAACTTCTCTGTCCTCTTTAATCTTCCCACAATTTACTTCCATATGTCTCTCATTTCAGTGCCTGTACTCCATATATACTTTCTTTTCATGGGAGATTTGAAGACCAGTTTTTTTGCAATTTCATGAAGACTCTCAATCAACATCTGAGTATTTTCTTAGTTGTTGGCTAAGATAGCAAGGTCGTTGGCAAAAGCTAAAAGTTTGATTTCTAGGTTCTGTCTTTCCCTCCCGAGGTGTATTCCTATTATTCTTCCAAATTTAGAGCCTATTCCCAGGTTTTAACTATTTTCTCCAGTACGATGTCGAAGAGGATTGAGGATAATCCATCTTCTCGTCTGACCCATCTTAATTTCAAAGAGATCATAAATTTCTCCAAATTTCATAATAATAAGAATAATAAATTAAAGTGCAAGCCTAAAACTGTTAAACATCAATATGGAAATTAGCTGTTGGTGACTGCTTCTTCTTGGAGGGCTCCAATGTCATGCTATTATCTTCAAGACTGTTTACTTATGACATTGCCAGAGCCGCACCATGAATTTGTGACATCGCCTGCAGCTCTAGTGCTTGGCGCCGGGGTCCAGCAGCAGTTCCTCACCACCCACTTACGCAAGTAAGTTTCTGAATATATTAAAATAACCACTATGATTTAATTTGCTTTGTTCATCAAGCTGTAAGTTTGACCGCCGGATGGGATGGCCGAGTGGTTCTAGGCGCTACAGTCTGGAACCGCGCAACCGCTACGGCGCAGGTTCGAATCCTGCCTCAGACATGGATGTGTGTGATATCTTTAGGTTAGTTAGGTTTAAGTAGTTCTAAGTTCTAGGGGACTGATGACCTCAGAAGTTAAGTCCCATAGTGCTCAGAGCCATTTGAACCATTTGTAAATTTGACTGTGTATTCCTATGATTAAAGATATTCATTTCCTCTAAGAGATACAACAAATATCCTTTTTATGTCTTGTGTAAAATCTTGAAGCTGTTTAGGATTTCATCCTTAAAGCAAACTGCAAAATTATTTCCTGTCTGACCAGATCATAAGACCTTATTTCATTTACTGCCAATTTTATGTTGTAATCTTGAACTAATGGTACATATAATTTGAAAAATCTACAATTACCTTAGTTTTCTTAAAACACTGTGCCATCTTGTCACATATCATGTCTTAGTATTACATAGCAATGTACATTATTTCTTACTGCTACGACTAACATAATTTTCTTTTCCCATTTAGTTTGATGTTGTTTTACATTTTTATTACTTTTTTCAGCATTCTGTTAAACATTTTAGGACTCCAACAACTACTGATATGATCATTAACGGAAGTCCTTGCCATTGTTAAAAACATAAATTGGCGTACTTCAGAGCAATATTTAACAGTGTTGAAATAACCTCTGGATGAAGACAAAGTTGGAAGAGAGCTAATTATTATTCCAAAAGTGGCAAAAGCTGACAGTTACAAAAGAAAATGATATTACTAAAGGTACAACATGAGGTGCTGATGGAAGTAGAGCTGCGAGGACGGGCTGTGAGTGTTGCTTGGATAGCTCAGCTGATAGAACAATTGACCATGAAAGGAAAAGGTACTGATTTCGGGCCTTGTTTTGGCATACGGTTTTAATCTGCCAGGAAGTTTCATATCAGTGCACAGTCCACTGGGGAATGAAAATTCCATTCTGTGAAATATCAGAAGCCAATAGCACAATGCTGGCAGCCTGCAGAAAGAGCATTCACCAACAGTACTTTGCCTATTGCTGTATATTTTTGTATATGGCTCATATGCTAAGGACAATCGTGATTTTACCACCAATGGCAGCTACTTGCTTTTTAAAATACTTGTATGCTACCTGTCACACAGTGCTTGTATATGGTACGTACATCTGACTGGATACAAAGTATCTGAAAAAACGTGGAGGTTGTAATGTATATATCTAAAAGTTTTTTTTTTAAGTTATGTAGTTTATGTCAAATGTTTTGTTTTCATATTGTTGTTTTAGAGAATCTGGATGATGGCTATAGACAAAAGTAGTAATTAAGAAAATTAAAATTGCAGTCTTGATGGGACATTATACTAAAAAAAAAAAAAAAAAAAGGATGATGGACCCTTACTCAGGCTGTATGTCTTCAACTGCTTTTGATCCAGTTTTAACTAAATCAGTAGTAACACACCTTGAGCAATAAGGAATCGATTCAATTTACATCACTATTTTGAAAAATATACATGTCAATGTTACAGCTTCCATTAGACTGCAGGGAGATACTGAGAATTTCAAAATTGAAGGAAGAGTGATGGCATGACATTCCATTATCACAAAAATATTCTCAATAGGTCTGGAGGAATGGATAAAAGAAGTGCTTTGCTAGATTGGAAGAATTTAGAAAAGACAGAGCTGATGACCAAGAGGAAGGTGTGTGGATGACTAAAACACTCAGGAGCAATGTGGATATACAGGGTGATTCAAAAAGAATACCACAACTTTAAAAATGTGTATTTAATGAAAGAAACATAATATAACCTTCTGTTATACATCATTACAAAGAGTATTTAAAAAGGTTTTTTTTCACTCAAAAACAAGTTCAGAGATGTTCAATATGGCCCCCTCCAGACACTCGAGCAATATCAACCCGATACTCCAACTCGTTCCACACCCTCTGTAGCATATCAGGCGTAACAGTTTGGATAGCTGCTGTTATTTCTCGTTTCAAATCATCAATGGTGGCTGGGAGAGGTGGCCGAAACACCATATCCTTAACATACCCCCATAAGAAAAAATCTCAGGGGGTAAGATCAGGGCTTCTTGGAGGCCAGTGATGAAGTGCTCTGTCGTGGGCTGCCTGGCGGCCGATCCATCGCCTCGGGTAGTTGACGTTCAGGTAGTTACGGACAGATAAGTGCCAATGTGGTGGCGCTCCATCCTGCTGAAATATGATGTTGTGCTTCTTGTTCGAGCTGAGGGAACAGCCAATTCTCTAACATCTCCAGATACTGTAGTCCAGTTACAGTAGCACCTTCAAAGAAAAAGGGACCAAAAACTTTATTGGCTGAAATACCAACGTTTAATACACCACCTATCAGGAGGTTTAACACCATACTTCGTTCGAAATGCACGCTGAACAACTGTCGTCGATTCACTTCTGCCGTACTCAATAACACAAAAGGCATTCTGTTGAGCGGTCGCCATCTTAGCATCAACTGACGCTGACGCCTAGTCAACAGCGCCTCAAGCGAACAAATGTACAACTAAATGAAACTTTATAGCTCCCTTAATTCGCCGACAGATAGTGCTTAGCTCTGCCTTTGGTCGTTGCAGAGTTTTAAATTCCTAAAGTTGTGGTATTCTTTTTGAATCACCCTGTATATTACTGAAGAGCGTAATGTATGGCAAAATGTAGAGGCAGCCTTTATCCAGCAGAGGATCTGAAATGGCTGGAACAGTGTCTCATGAAAAATGTAGTGGCTTGTAAATGGCACAATTGCTCTTATTGCACTGAACTATTATCGAATCTGAAAAGTTGGCGCATAACGCAGTTTCAAAATTTGTCCAAAGTCTTCCACATTCAGATAATTGTGCCTAAATACAATGAAAAAAAGTGTGAACAATACTATACAAAGGCATAACATACTTACCTGCCAATCAGCAACATTGAAACTTGTCCATTTCTGACAAAAAAAAAGGGAGTTTCAATCTCAAGCTTTTGGAATGAATGATTTCATCACTTAAAACAAAAACAGAGACAAAGGGAAAGGCACAAATTTAGTGTGCAAGTACTGCAGCACAGATCACTCATACAAAAGCTTCACAGTTACACAAAGAACAAAGAACAAGAAGATATTCTGAAGCAGAAATGGAATATTTCAACATGTCCTTCTCATACACTTCACTTTACTCTCCCAACAACTTACTAATGTCTTGAGTTGCCAATGCTCATGATTAATCTCTTCTCTTTGTGATTCTATTAGCATTACTCCAGATGTCATTTTTAGCAATACTCCAGATATCATTTTTTAAACTTAAAACTACTATGATCAAATGGAGTGGTTTCACATTAAAACGTTAGGCTTGTATTAGTCAAAAAACTCAGCAAACGTGCTGACTATTATTTCCATTTACCTCCTTCCAAAATAAGCAATTTTGCAGGATGCACAGACTCCATGATTTATTCAATATTTGATCATATTTCCAGCATGGTAACTGAAATGGAAATAATTTCCTCTGCGAATGCAGAAAATAAAAATGGAAACAGTAGTAGTTTCGGCTACTTTCTCCAGAAAAATTAATGCAACTTTCGACTGAAACCCCATCCACTGACCAGTGCTCAGTTGTAATGGAACAAATAATTGATAACTGCATAATAATGGCTGTGGACTGCAATTGCAAAGTATAAGTTGGTTAAATATTAAAAATTTCAATGTGCAGTTACAAGTAAGGACATAATTACTTTATTCAGTTAATCAGCTTAATAATTAACATATATACAAAAAGAACAAAACCATTTTTGCTACTGTTGCTAAATTTGAGGTGTCGGCTACAAAAGAATTTGTAATAGTTTGGCACACCCTACTTATATGGGTCCTTCTAGCTTAAGAGCTGTGCCTCCCACAGAAGCTTGAATGAGGCATCAAATTAAATTCCGATTTATTTACAAAAGTATTTCCACAGTAATAAAAGTCTCTCTCTCTCTCTCTCTCTCTTTTTCTTGAACAGATAGTTATATGCTACACAATACTTATAATTAAGTTTAGCACCTATACTGAGAACAAAATCAAAGGAGCCAGTAAATGATTCGGAACCATCTAATTTATTACAGTTTATAAAATTTTACTAATTCTTTCCATGTCCAAAATTACAACAATGAAATATATACATCACTTTTTAAAAGTGGTTTACGTATATACAAGGTAAATATCTTACCACTTCTGTGACCAACACAAAACGAATGGAAGAGGATGACAGTAAATTGTATTTTATTTTATTTATTTTTTTTACTTTCAGCACAGCTGAACAATGAAAACTGCATCTTACTCCAGAACAATGCATAACTGCTGAGGAGTCAACAAAAATAAAATTAAAAATCAATCGAGACCACGATAAAAGTAAGACCTACGACAGCCTACAAACTCGTAAAAGATCCTGGCAACTGAGTGGTTTTTTGATTACTTTTCTGTGAAGTAGTAATTACAGCACAAGAAAATAATTCAAAAAGTCACATCATTGATTCAAAGTGCAGCCACTGCCTTATATCCACTGGAACTAACACTGCCTACACTGTTTGGAGGAACCTCATACATTCAAAAAGGAAAACACATGCACAAAGTGCATTCAATTTTTGCAAAGGAACAGCACAACACAACATTACAACCTGGAATGTCTTATGTCATGGGAGAAGGGAATTTCGTGGTTCCCTGTTACTTTTGTACTTACCATTTGTTGTCAGTGCAGTCAAGATTGCTCGTCGATAAAACGAACAAAACAATGTGTCTATAAGCTCCTGGGCCCGTCATGATATTTAAATTTCCTACATTTGAGTAGCCTATTAAGTAATAGTCCACAATCAAGCTAACAGTCAACATCATCTTTTGTACAATGGATTTATTCACACACAGAAGATATCTGAACATTATCACATTCAGTGTGCAATGTCTCAAACATCACTATGCCTCTTCATGTCAGATCGGCTGAAATATCAGCTACAAGATCCTGTACAAGAACAAACACATTGAACACTGGCCCACTGATTAAGTACAGGATATTTGTAGCCAAATGGCAGTAACAAACACTTTCACCCGTAGGCAATAAATCTGTGAAGTAATTCAATGTTCAACTGGGTTCTGCTTGTTCTTGCTCTGTGAGTTCCTGGTAACGTGCAAACATCATCTTCTTAACACGGTCTTTGTATTTTTCTCCAGGTAAAACAGGAACAGCAGCAGCTTCACGTGAGCCAAGTCCTGCTGTTGGATTTCTAACATCAGTCTGCACTATAGAAGTGCGACCCTGGTTACTTTTGCCCAGACCCATACCTTCTTGCCATCCCATTTTCTGAAGTAGACGGTTTCCTACATTTTCTGATCCAATGCCAGCACGTGTTGGTTCTTCATACATTGAACGAGCCGCTTCTTCACGTGCTTTGAGGAATTTCTCTTTCAGTCGATTGGGATGAGGTGCAGCAGCTGTAGGATCTGTAGTGCCAAACTTTGAACGGCGTTCTTTAGCGCGGTCACGGTAACGGCTATTACGTTGCTGGGGATCATTCTGATCAAGACCACGAACCCTGTACCAAGCTTCCAAATTCTGCCTATGCAAATCAGACAGTTGGTTATGGCGTTGCAGGGTTTCTTTGCTTGGGAATTGCCTTTTACAAAGTAAGCATGCAAGTTTAGTCCAATCTGTATGCAATCTTTCCTCTTGAAGTACGTCATCAATGTCATCATCTGACTCAGAGCCACCACCATATGCAGCCACCAATCCTCCAGGTCCTCCAGTAGCAGCTGGTGATGCGGGTCCAGGACCCTCTTCTCCCATGCGTGCAACAAACTGAGACACCTGTTGGATGAAAAAAAAGGTTAAAACATGTATGTGCAGTGTGCCACAGAATATGCAACCAATGTCAAACAATTCCTCAATTGACAACATTTGATAAAAAGCTTTTTTAAAAACAAACAAATAAATACTGCAGTTTAAAAATGTTTGAGAGGATAATGCAAGCATTTTACAAACTGCATTTTTTGTTCTCTGCAAAACAGAATACCATCATTTTTAAAATCAACTACATCTCCGCTAGTTCTGCAATGCGTTCAAAGTTCAAAAGTGTTCAATTTTTCTTTCACAGGTCTGGGAGTAGACAGAAACACAAAGTTTGGCTCAACATACCTGATATACACTGTGTCAGCAAGGCACATGGTAGCATGTGTGGCCGCCAGAACTCTAGCGGGTGCAGTGAGAGCAAGGAATGATTTTGACACTAGAAATGGCCTTGTCTTCATTACAATAACAGCAGATAACCATTCAGTTTCTCCACTTGCCCAGTGACACACATTAAATTCTTTGCCAGATGAGTTAGATGTGTGTGATCACGTGAAAATTGTGAAGAATGTGCACTTGTGAGTACAACTGTTCAAAGAAGCTGATCATCAATGTGACTAGAAACCAAAAAATCTTGGTCTTGAAGCAGAAAGTCTGGCAACATGATGATGCATGGAGTCAGTTGTTTTGCAATATCACCGATTAATGTGAAAGATATTGCCTCCATAGCTGGCATTTCCATGGGATCACAATCCTGCATGATGACTTGAAAATGTGGGAAGTAACCTCCAGATGGATACCAAAAATGTTAACTGATGACCTCAAAGTTTCAACTATGACAATTTTACCAGGCAGTGATGGTACACGATGATGGCACGGTGTGGCTTTCTTTTCACACTCACTCTTTGCACCACATTTTTGGACAGTGAAGGCAAAATCCTTATACACTGTGCTCCAATGGCCACTATGGCGAGAGTTACAAACTAAAAATATGTTTTTAAGAACAGTTTACTTGCCAGCATAGTGTGGAGAATGCCACGAAAAATCTACACATGTGCTCTTTCACTTATGACAGTGCAGCAGTGCATCGGGTGAACCGTAACACAGGAGTTTCTTTGTGTTAACACCTTTGATGAGGTTGCTCAAGCACTTGCTCATCTGACCAATGTTCCACATAGCCACACATTTTCCAGTAGTGCTGCTATTGCCGCAGCTATTTTTCACTGGTCAAAATAGACTCCTAAGGAAACATCTGCAGCGGTCATGGAGTCACAGCATCAACATTGTGAAAAGTTGTGTACAACTGCACAGAGATTATACTGAAAGGTGAAAGAAGTTTCAAACTTTTTGTGTGTCAGTTCACATAGGAGACCTTAGAGCTGGAACCTACTTCAGAGCAATTTCACAGAAGGTGAACTACTATTATCATACTATTTTTTAAATATATTTTGTGTGTGTGGGGGGTGGGGAGGGGTGGAGGGGGGGCGGCGGCAGGCAGGTGCACACATATGTGTTAGCTACCACTTAAAAGCACACTAAATGTAATGTTGAAGACAAACATCTGTAGACTGGACCACCAATGACTTAAGCGTATGTATGTTGATTCAAGGTTAAATTCAAATGGGAATGCTCTACTGAAGACAGGCAGGCCAACAGATTCATGTGAAATCCAAATAGGCAACTTGGTGACATTTAAACAGGAGGATTACATTTGTAATTGGTAAAAATTCCAACACCAATCACCATATTGTCTCACTGATTTCTTCATCAGCATAATTATTAACAAAAACAGTACTGATGTACTTCATTTATGATGTGCACTCAAAGTTTACCTGAATTTAGATACCCTCACACAGTCTATTCATCCTAATGAGGACAAACAAAGAGCTGCCTTCAATCAGAAGTATTCACAACATGAAAGTTGACAATCAAATCACATGACATTCACTGGGCAGTGGTCCACACAGGTTTATGTTTTACCATATACATGTTCTTGTGTATTTTGTACTCTCTCATCTTAAATAAGTAACCAAATCTGTCAATGATAATTACCAACACTACAGAATACAAAGGAAATAACACACACTTAACGTTAGTTTACTTTTACAGCTGGTAATATGAGGAGCTGCAATACTGAATACTAAGGAAGACACTGCAAAAGTCACTACACAGTTTTGATGTAATGTTTTTATTATCTGATTTTCGTAAAAATTAGAATTTCTTGAACACAGCCAGAAATTTATGCTGAATGTGGTCAGTGCACACAAATAAATTAATCAAATTCAAGAATAATGTCATCACATTACTGGAGAAAAGGTACTTTGTGACAACACCACAAGCTGATCAAAAGCACCTTCATTCGATTGCAAGTCACAGAGTGATGTTTTGTGTCTGGCTTATTTCCTGCTATGCTATTTCAACTGAAGTACATAATTTTTCAATTCTGATTTCTAGAAAATGGATCACCAGCCAAGTGACCATGTGTTTTAAATACTGAAATTCAAGATAACGGCAGGTGATATATGCTGTGCTGTAAAGATTTTGATAGTTCAGTAGTGAGTGGTAGATGTGACTACAGCTGTTGCCAATCAATCTACTTGGAAAAGAAATAATGTATCAAGTGCTCATTATAATCCAAAGAACTGACAGTTGCATTACAGTGTGTTTTTCGGAGAACTGCACTGATCAAGTAGCATGCAATCTGCGACCAACATTGTCAGTTAACAATCATTTTAACTATGGAATTGTTAGTGATGTGGTTTTATAGGGGCGGGGTTTGCAGCTGCTCTCAGTGCTTATTAGAGATTACAAAAGGAGCCAAAAATCATGTGAAAGGAAAAGGAAATTGATTTAAATACTCAGGGCAAACAGAAAAATTAAACAAGAAATACTGCACTGTCTTAAGGCAACAGATATATGTAAAATGTTTGAAAGCAATAATTATAATAATGGCGTGTGACGAGGGCCTCTCGTCGGGTAGACCGCTCGCCTGGTGCAAGTCTTTCGATTTGATGCCACTTCAGCGACTTGCGCGTCGATGGGGATGAAATGATGATGATTAAGACAACACAACACCTAGTCCCTGAGCGGAGAAAAACTCCGACCCAGCCGGGAATCGAACCTGGGCCCTTAGGATTGACAGTCTGTCGCGCTGACCACTCAGCTACCAGGGGCGGACAAAGCAATAATTAAAATAATAAAACTGAAGCAATATGGGCAGTACTGCCATATAACAAATGGTAGCAGTCAGCTAGCTAACCTATTTAATGAATACTCCCTTGAAACAGCCAGCAAATAAACATGAATACTTGAAGGGATAAAGCAATAGGCTACAAGTGAAAAGTACTGCCACAAACACAGGCAATTACTTCATGTTCCACTAAAGAAATTGCAAATTTAATTAACTCCCTCAAAACTAAAAACTCTTAGAGCTCAAATACCTCTACTAAAGTACTAAAATTCTGTTCTTCACATATATGCAATTTTTCACTCACGGATGACATCACATCACCATCAGAGGAGATATTTCTAACCAGACTGAAACATGCTATCTTCAGCCCCCTCTACACGAAAAGAAGTAATACAGATATTAATCGAGGGTTATTCAGAAGGTACCTTTCATCCCCCCTCCCTCCCCTCCTTATTTTTCCGCTTAGTTTCTAGTCACAATGAATCATTTGTTGTAGCACATGAAATTCCGCAGTCATAAAATTCTGCTGCCTGCGACTGAAGCCAATCTTTGACATTGGTTTCCACACTCTGTCATTGCCAAAGTGCTTTGAGCCAAGCCACCTTTTCATATGCATGAAGAGATGATAACCACTGTGTATCAAATCAGAGCTGTAGGGAGGGTGATCTAATACATTCCCATTTGAACTCTCGCAGTTTGGTCGTAGTATGTTGTGCTGTATGTGGAGAGTGCTGTCATCCTACATAACTCAAAATGCAATAACATTTGTTTGAAAGGCCTTTCTCAAGTTCATTAGTGTGTTACAATAACTTTCAATGTTGATTGTTGCATTTCTCTCCAAGAACTCCACTAGCAAAATTCCTTTTGTGACCCAAAAGACGTTTGCCATGAGTTTCCTGCTGGAAAGTGTTTGACGATACTTTGTGCATTTTTCTGGTGACGGCCCCACTGCAATGACTGAAGTTTTGTTTCTACATTCACATACTGCATCTATGTCCTTCTCCAGTCACAATCTGGTCAAGAAAAGCTTCAGTTTCTTTCTTGTAACACACAAAAAAGGACAGTGCTACTGCCATATATTGAGCCTTTTGTTCTTCATAAAAAGAGTTCAGGTACTCATCCAACATTAAATTTCTCGCAGCTGAAATCTTCGATAGTCACTCTGTACTCTTTTGTACAGAAGAGTACAACTAATCTGTGGAAAATTAACACACAGCTCCAAGATGGTGACTCTGCAGTTTTCTCTACCTCTTTTGTTCACCAAATGAATCAGATATGCATTCACCTTTTCTCTTCATCACTACTTTGGTTCACCCGTTTCTGAATGTATGACACCAATGTCTTACACCATCTTCACTCATTATGTTTGACCTACATACTTCACAACATTCACGACGGATTTCACTAGCTTTACAGTTTCTTTGTCACAACTAAACTTATTACAGAATGTACCTCACAACTGGCAGGTCTTGCGAGTACAGCACACGTTATGAAAGTACTTGGCTTGGAAAGGAACCAAGACATGATCTTGATTCTCCGTTGCTCACAGTGTACTGGTTTCAGGTGCATTCTACCACAAAAGCTGCGCCATTATCTCTACGCAGCATACTACAAGAAAATGGAGGTTACTTTAAGAACAGCCCTTGTAATGCTAACCAGTAGCACTGTTCTTGAAGTTACTCGAGTATTAAGTATGCAAGAACCATAAAATGCCCCTCTCACAATAGAATATTTTAAAAGAGTCTCTCCACAGAACACACTATTTTTCAATTCGCAACTCAGATATTACTTGAGATGTGAAAAATTCACATTTTGCGATAAATATGAATAAAGATTCAGATTCTGCCTCAAAACGAGAAAAAAAGGCATTATTAAACAGATGCTGTTCAGAGAGAATTCTATCCAGATAGCTTTATTTTTAGCATATACGAGGGCGGTTCAGAAAGTAACCTCCGATTGGTCACAGTGCGGGTTGTGGGGGGTGTAGCGACGCCATCTGTGCGTTCACGCACTCAACACGTCAGTCGGCATCAAGCCGTGGTCGAGTGAACGTCGTACCTGCGCTAGTTTAGTTTTTGTGGCAGTTTGAAATGTGTGCTGCAATAGAAAACCCCGCCAAATGTGAAGTGCGTGCTGTCATAAGGTTTTTTACAGCCAAAGGATATTCTGCAGCAGCTATTCATCGTGAGCTTTGTGCCGTGTACGGACCAAGAGTTATGAGTGAAGGAGTTGTCCGTGAATGGGTACGTTTATTTAAAAGTGGACGAGAAAACGTTCATGATGAAGAGAGGAGTGGTAGACCATCATTGGTGACTGACGAACTCGTTCTGTCACGTTATGAGGACGAAGGAGAACCATATACAGAACAAACGCCGTGGTATGCCGACTTCCGGTATCGTTTTTTTGCACGATAACGCCCGTCCTCACTCTGCTCGCAGAACAACGGCCCTTCTTGAGTCCTTCAAGTGGGACGTTATCAACCATCCACCTTACAGCCCAGACCTGGCGCCAAGTGATTATCACCTCTTCATGCATTTGAAGAAATGGCTCGGGTCACAGCAGTTTGATGACGACGAAGAGCTCAAAGATGCGGTCACAGGCTGGCTCCAGGCACAAGCGGGTGATTTTTGTGCAGAAGGAATTTCAAAGCTTGTGAAGAGATACGATAAGTGCCTCAATCGCTATGGAGACTATGTAGAAAAATAGTGCAAAGATGTAGTTGTAAGATGTATATATTAAAATATTTTTATTTAACTTGGTGTATTTTTTTAAATCAACCAGAGGTTACTTTCTGAACGGCCCTCGTAAATATTGAAACGGTAACCAGTTTCCAGTTAGTGGTATAGCACATTATCTGGTAAAGCCCAGTCTGCAAAGATAATGTGCATTACGAATGTGTCTGCCACATAAACAGTGCAGGAATGTAATTATGTATCAGTGTGCTTGACACTTTGGTGCCATGCCAATTGTGGGCAGTTGAATGGTCTGTATAAAATACATGCTGCAGAATGCAACATACTACTTCACCCAAGGGACCTAGTATCATAAACAAGAAAGAGAAGTGTACATTACTAATTTAAGTTCAAAAATTGGTATAAAGCACACACATTTAATGTGGCAGCTTTAGGGAGCTAGGGTTTAGAACTGTGGATGCATCAAATACAGACAGAGGTCCGGCCTGAACTACCTCATTTTCAGCACTGCCAACCTCAACAAGTAATTGCACAGCAGCTGTTACCGAATGCTGTATGTTGTGGGTTGCTCATTGTTTTCTTTTCTTATTTTGGAATAAGGGAAGAGACTAATCCTGGACTGCCATGGCTTTTGATTATGACCCTCACAACAGCAGAAAGGATTGCAGATCCCTGCGATCATGTGTCAGTTCCGCTTTTGCAGGACATCAGAACATGGGTGCAGGATGTTTCCCTGTGAGGGGGGGGGGGGGGGGGTGTGGCTTGTTTTCCCATACTAGTCCTCACTCCTCTGGCAGTCTTAATTCTCACATGTTTACCTTAGCAGCTGACTGCCAGTTTACACTGTCTGCACTCTGCACTATAACAACTGAAAAACAAAAACCTTCAAACATATTTTGACATTGCTGAAATTTTTCCACTAATGTGCAAATAGGAGTTATTTTTGGTTCTACTTCTATAAGGAGAGCACTCAGTTCAACATCACAAAAACTTCGTTGCTTCTCAAAAGAAATGATCATTTGTTGAAAGAAATAACAAAAAAACAAGCAGATAACATTTTGGAAAAAGAACCACATTTGAAGTTTTCAAAAAGCAAACACTCCCACCAGAAGGCTCTCCAATTACCAGAAACTTATATCAAAACATCAAGACATTGGATTCAGGCAGATGGAGTGACCACCTTTTAAATTCATACCCTAATCATTCAGAAGAGTAGTAGTAGTAGTAGTAGTAGTAGTAAAAGAAGAAGAAGCAAATTTCACCAAAAATAGATGCTACATTTTCAGGTTCCTAGCTATTATAAAATCTGAATCACAAAGTATTGTCAGTTGGTATTTTCTGTGACGTGTCAAAAGCATTTTATTGTGCAGTTCACAGTATTCTCTTAGGGAAGCTCAAATATTATGGTTTCAGATCTTGCTGGGTTTTCATTCTATGAAACTAAAAGAATGCAATGTGTTTTAGTATGAAACTCAGGGAATGTACACAACAAAACAGTATCATAAGAATAGGGACTAATTTTCTCTTGTTTTATATCAGTGAAAAATCTTCCATCAACATAGTAAGGAAAGTTCTGACTGAATGTAAAACTCAAACAAACCCGTGCACCTACGGTGAGTCAGCTGGACACACAATCCAGCCAGTGCAACGTGAAGTGTGTGTGTGTGTGTGTGTGTGTGTGTGTGAGTGTGTGTGTTTGTGCGTGCGCGCGCGCGCGTGCGTGTGTGTGGTGGTGGTGGTGGGGGGTTTGCACGCACACATACCGTATTTACTCGAATTTAAGCCGCACTCGAATCTAAGCCGCACTCGAATCTAAGCCGCACTCGAATCTAAGCCGCACTCGAATCTAAGCCGCACTCGAATCTAAGCCGCACTCGAATCTAAGCCGCACTCGAATCTAAGCCGCACTCGAATCTAAGCCGCACTCGAATCTAAGCCGCACTCGAATCTAAGCCGCACTCGAATCTAAGCCGCACTCGAATCTAAGCCGCACCTGATAAATGAGACTCGAAATTGAGGAAAAAATTTTTTCCCAAATCTAAGCCGCACCTGAAATCTGAGACTCGAAATTCAAGGGGAGAGAAAAGTTTCAGGCCGCACCTCCAAATCGAAACAAAGTTGCTCCATTGTAATATGAGACACAGTTTAGGTCGAATGAATGACGATACAGCTATAGTAGTTTGGTTCGAGTCGTAAGCTTAGCAGTTATGCTTTACCAGGTAGCCGTTGCTATGCGTCAGGTGCTCCGTCCGTATTTATACAGGTACCCTTCCTTTTTCACGTGCTTCATCTGGTTTGAATTGATTGCTTATTTTTCTTTGATCTGATAAGTGCCGTTCTCTTTGTTATAGGTCACTCAAAGCTGAAAATGCATTACTGTAATATGTCATGCATTGTTTGTCGCATTCTGATGTAATGAGTGTTTACGACCTACTTACAAATTAAAAAAAAGGGAGGAGGAATCGTCTCATTAGCAAAACAATGGCAAGAGACTGCTATTTGTTGTTACTTACACTGCTGCTTTCTTTGATAATGATCAACAAGAACCAAATAATAGACTGCGTATGATAGAAGATGTTCTGAACGAGAGTTTAGCGAAAATTTTTCTCTTTTATGTAAATCATAAAAAGCAGCGGACCTATTACGCTGCCCTGTGGCATACGTGAAGTTACGCTTATTTCTGCTGAAGTCACCCCGTACAGGATGACACACTGCTCCCTGTCTGTTAGAAAACTTTCTATCCAACCGCATATGTCATCGAAAGACCATAAGCACACACTTTTTGGAGCAAGCGCCAGTGCGGAACTGAGTCGAACGCCTTTCGAAAGTTGAGAAATATTGCATCAACCTGGGAGCCGGTATCTAGGGCCTGTTGTATATCATGCATGAAGAGGGCCAGCTGTGTCCCGCATGATTGCTGTTTTCTAAAACCATGCTGGTTTCTGCAGGTGAGGTTCTCAGAGTCTAGAAAGGTCATTATGTCTGAATACAAAATATTTTCCATGATTCTACAACAAATCGATGTCAGTGAAATTGGCCGGTAATTATGTGCATCCGATTTTCTACCCTTTTTATATACTGCTATGACCTGGGCCTTCTTCCAGTCCTGTGGAACTTTCCGCTGTTCCAATGATCTCTGATAGATGATGGATTAGTCAACATATAATCTTACGGGGATACCGTCTGGGCCAGATGCCTTCCTGGCGTATAAGGATCTTAACTGTTTTACAATCCTAGATAAACTAAACACTATGTATGCCATCCTCGTCTTCATTTGATAATTGAAAGGGGGAATGGTGCTGCAGTCCTCTACCGTAAATGAGTTTTTAGAAGCTAGGTTTAGAATTTCGGTCTTCTATTTATCATCATCCGTTACATTACCTGTACTATCAGCAAGAAAAGGTATTGAATTATTTGTAGTGTTCATAGATTTTACGTATGACCAAAATTTTTTTGGGGTTACTTTTAGAATCTGCAGATAAAATATTGCTTTCAAATTCGGAGAAAGAATCTCTCATTGACCTTTTGACAGCTACTTTTATTTCCCATAATTTCTGTTTGTCAGTGGGGCAGTGACTACGTTTAAAATGACTGTGCAAAATTCTTTGCTTTCTCAGCAATTTCTTAATATGTTTGTTGTACGAAGGTGGATCCTTTCCCTCACCTATATTTTTGCTAGGCACATACTTCTGTAACACATGGTGGACAATACCTTTAAATTCTGACCAAAGATGCTCAATATATTTGTGTCCCGTTGTGAATGCTTGGAGCTGACTGAAGATATTTATTAATGACACTTTTATTTGCTTTCCCAACAAGAAAACTCTACGCTTTTTTTTTACTTCCACTGATATAGAAACCACAACGACATTATGGTCGCTAATAACTCATTCTAGATTAACTTCCTCAAAACAATCAGGTCTGTTTGTCACCAAGATATCTAATATGTTTCCATCTTGAGTTGGTTTTCTACCCAATTGATCAAGGTTGTATGTTGAGAGCGCTACTAGAATAGCTTCACACAAATCTTTGCTTCTGCCCCCTGTGATAACGTGTAATTTTCCCAGTCAATGGATGCCAGATTAAAGTCTCCACCTATAACTAATGGATAATTTGGATATTTACTTCCTATGTACTCAAGACTTTCCCTGAAATGCTCTGTGACATTTGTTGGGGATGCTGGTGGTCTATAAAAACACCCTAATACAATGGTCAATCCTTGTCTGATTGACAGCTTTATCCAGACTATTTCACAGTCCAACCCAGTATCGATCTCAACTGCGTTTAAACAGCTTTTAACTGCAATGAACACACCACCTCCCAAAAGTATCAGTCCTACCCTTCCTAAACATTGTGCAATTCAAGTTCAAAATTTCATTGCCATTTATGTCTGGTTCCAACCATCTTTCGGTAGCTAATACAATATTGGCATTCCTACTGTTTATTTCGGAGAGTAACTCTGGGATCTTGCTACAGGCACTTCAACGATTTACTTACATGAGATTTAGCATATCTGAATCCTTTGGAATGACCTGTTTAGGCAAACTAACAATTTTTACAGTTGGCACACCCACATCAGTGTCACGAACTGGTAATTTTTCAGGCCAATGGTTTGTTTCCCGTGGGGAGGAACCTAATCTCAAAAACCCCCATGTGCACGCCACAGTACTGTGCTAGCCACGTAGGTGCTTCCTGTGTGTAGTGCACCCCCGATCTATTGAGGGACGTCCTACAACCTTCCATCCCATAGTATAGGTCGAGGAATCTACAACCATTTTCATCACAGAGTTGACGCAGCCTCTGGTTTAGATTCTCCACTCGACTCCAAACCAGAGGACCCCAGTCCACCCTGGGTACGATGCTGCAGATTGTCAGCTTGGCTTCCACTCCTTGAGATATGGAGGTCGCCTTCACCAATTTAGCCAGCTGTCGAAAGGACCCAAGGATTTCCTCGGAACCCCGATGACAGGAATTGTTGGTGTCGACTTGTGCAACAATCTGCAGCTGGCTGCATCCCGCACGCTCGATAGCCACCGGAAGAGCATCTTCCACATCCCGGACAAAGCCCCACGGCAAGTGCACCGAGTGAACATCGGACTTAATGGTGAAATGCTTTACACTAACCATCACTTAGCCTTAATGTGACCAAGAAAGGAGTGAGAGAGCCAGCCATAAAAGTCTTTGATCATCTACCAAGTAATGTAAAAGCATTTCATGGGTAATACAATTAACTACAAATGCAAACTGCAGATCATATATGGTTGACAACAGAACTCCTAGTTCAGACAACAGAACTCCTAGTTCACAGAAGAATTTCTCAATATGAAGTAGTACACTTGTGCGTGTCTTTAAGAGAGGGAGAAACTCAACATAGTTAAATATAATCACTGTATGCATGTAAAAATATGTACTACCACCATGTTGTGCTATTTTCTTGTAGAACTGGATAGTTCCACATCATAGTGAAAGATCTCAATTATGAACTAAGGAACACAATAACTACTTAACTTTGGGGAAAGGAAGTCGAGACAGATAAAACAATTTTCTCTCTGCATCGTATATTAGTACCTGTGCATCTAATGACCGCTCCTTGCGTTCCAGGATGGCGTAACCAGCATCTGCTGCTCCAACAGATTTCCCAAGAGCCACAGCTGATGTTGCCACTGCAGTTGCTTGTGGATTGTCCTTCTTTTGGTTTAAGGTTTTTGCCCAGCGTTCCATGTCTTTTGCTATTTTCTTTGCTACTTTCACCTTAAACAAACGAATTATGCAAATTTGTAATTATAACTGTATACTTCACCTTCCTCTTATACTAGCTTAGTTGTTAGCTCTTTTACATGTTATTCTTAACAGCTAACTACATCGCTTATCTCCCTGCCACCCCAATTCCTACAGTGTGTGTCCTAAACCACTAGGTTCAAAACTATACAGATGTTAGTGAATCTTAAACTAAGTAGTCTGAGATAAGGAATTAACGTTTGGAAATGAATATACAGTTTTTTATTGATATAAACAACTTGAACCTCGTAACAACAACATAAGTCTATAGCAATCTCACACAAACAATGATTGAGACAAGCAGCTAGGATGCTCTTCAATTTATATGGACATTTCATACACCAAGCATTTCATGACACCGCATGGGAAAAAAAGCACAATTGGCATATATAGGATACTGGATATTGTTTCTCACTGTCGCACCACCAATGTCAATGTAGAAGTCAATGCACAAACAAGAGCTTCATACACAATTGTTCATTCAGGAAACATTCATTTCAGACTTCTGATTCCTCATCCCCATACACAGTGTCCCAGAAATGTTGCGACAAACTTCCACGGGAGGTGGAGCACATTATAAGGATCAGAACTGCACAGTAACCCATGGCCGCAAATGTCAGGGATAAGTGGTAGCAAATCGGAAATGAAACAAGAGTGTGATTCATTTGAAACATTTATTGAACATAATGAGTACACATAGTGTATGACATGAATTAGCTCTAATGTTACGACAGATGTTTGAAGTTTGAATCAGACACCAAGCCTGCATAACAAAGTCAGAGCACTGACTGCCACACATACTCCAACACACCAAGAGTTTCTTCTACTGCAGGAGCTGCACAGACAATTCTTGTGATGAGATCCATTTCAGATGCCACAGGATAGTGATACACGAGATATTTCATGGTCCCCCATAGAAATGCACCAGGGCTCAATAAATCTGATGAGTGTGGGGGCAGTACTCTCTTGTACAGCACCATCTAGTGGTGTAAGACTATGTTTGTGGCCATGTATTGCTATGCAATTCTCAATCCTTATGATGTGCCCCTCCTTCCCTAGAATTCTGCTGCAACATTTCTGGTC
Source organism: Schistocerca nitens (assembly GCF_023898315.1). Lineage (NCBI taxonomy): Eukaryota > Metazoa > Arthropoda > Insecta > Orthoptera > Acrididae > Schistocerca > Schistocerca nitens. The sequence goes on along the minus strand of NC_064622.1, from coordinate 178,676,177 downwards.
ACCATGAGCACAAAGTTTAGGACCAACTACCATCTATATACTCTTGACCCAAGAGGTTTGGTGACAACCGGAATAAATTCTGTAAGCACTGAACCCTGTCATTTTTCTGAAATTTCTCTTCAGTTTACTCAAACAATGGAAACTCCAGGTAGAAATATCAACAATATATGGTAAAGATAGATTGCTATCACCTGTTAAGATGACATGCTGAGCTACAGACAATCATAATGGAAGGACACTTAAACATTAGCTTTTGGCCAAAGCATTCATCAGGAAAGGAAACACATACACACATATTCATTCACACAAACAAGTACATCTCACACATGTGACTGCACTCTCCGGCAACTCAGACCAGAATGAAACTGTCACGTTGAATGGAAACAACAAACTGGAGGGGACGGTGTAACACTGAAAATGCAGGTAAAATATCTTCTGCACAATCCAAAATTTTTTGCCATTTAATATCCACTGACAACTTGTACTGTACTTCTGGTTCTGAATTTGTAAGCTTCATTACAGAATCTATATTTAATACATAATGGACATAATAGTGTATTTATTTCTGAATGTATGTAATTGATTGTAATTATAATGTAAATACTGTAAATTGTTCGGTAGTGGGCAAGGGAACTGCATTTTAATGTATCGATAGTAACAACAAATGTGTATGGAGAGTCTCGTCGCGCTGCAAGCAGAGCAGCTTGAGTCACGATAGAGGGTGAAGGTGTCTGTTGGACACTCCCACAGATACAGTGTGCAGCTATGATCACGCCTGCGTATATGCACCAAAGTCGTTACGCCACGAGTATTTAGAATATGGTACAAGTGGAGAACATGGTACGAGTGGACAGGCAGACTGACGGTAGCAGCTGTGTTGCTGCAGTTCTTGGTCCTAAGTGACCTCATGACTGCCATTATACAGGGTGATTCAAAAAGAATACCACAACTTTAGGAATTTAAAACTCTGCAACGACAAAAGGCAGAGCTAAGCACTATCTGTCGGCGAATTAAGGGAGCTATAAAGTTTCATTTAGTTGTACATTTGTTCGCTTGAGGCGCTGTTGACTAGGCGTCAGCGTCAGTTGATGCTAAGATGGAGACCGCTCAACAGAAAGCTTTTTGTGTTATTGAGTACGGCAGAAGTGAATCGACGACAGTTGTTCAGCGTGCATTTCGAACGAAGTATGGTGTTAAACCTCCTGATAGGTGGTGTATTAAACGTTGGTATAAACAGTTTACAGAGAATGGGTGTTTGTGCAAAGGGAAAAGTTCTGGACGGCCGAGAACGAGTGATGAAAATGTAGCACGCATCCAGCAAGCATTTGTTCGCAGCCCAGGAAAATCGACTCGCAGAGCTAGCAGAGAGCTGCAAATTCCACAATCAACTGTATGGAGAGTCCTACGAAAAAGGTTAGTTATGAAACCTGAACGTCAACTACCCGAGGCGATGGATCGGCCGCCAGGCAGCCCGCGACAGAGCACTTCATCACTGGCCTCCAAGAAGCCCTGATCTTACCCCCTGAGATTTTTTCTTATGGGGGTATTTTAAGGATATGGTGTTTCGGCCACCACTCCCAGCCACCATTGATGATTTGAAACGAGAAATAACAGCAGCTATCCAAACTGTTACGCCTGATATGCTACAAGAGTGTGGAACGAGTTGGAGTATCGGGTTGATATTGCTCGTGTGTCTGGAGGGGGCCATATTGAACATCTCTGAACTTGTTTTTGAGTGGAAAAAAAAAAAAAACCTTTTAAATACTCTTTGTAATGATGTATAACAGAAGGTTATATTATGTTTCTTTCATTAAATACACATTTTTAAAGTTGTGGTATTCTTTTTGAATCACCCTATATTTCCATGGAATATTTTATACAGTTGACAAACATGTTACATTTTAGTTTTTATTCTTGTGACTTTTCTATTTGACGAGAGCATTTTTGCTCTGACATTTTTCACACATGGTGTGATTACACGTAATCCTATGTAATTTTTTATTCTGATGAAGACTGCCTTAATGCATTCGAAACCATGGCCAATTTGACAATAATTTTGTGGTTCAAGTGGCTCTGAGCACTATGGGACTTAACATCTATGGTCATCAGTCCCCTAATAATTTTGTGCAACCAAGGTGGCCATACATATATCCTGTAACTAAATAATGTATGGTTGCTGGATCTTGGCCAATAAAAACGTTTAAAATTTCATATGCTACTCTAGCAATTCAAGCAATGAGGCTAATGGAACTCTGTGTCTTCCATTGTTGTATCATCCGGAAACAAAGTTCTGACTAGATATTGCACTATAGGACGCGACTCTGGGGAACTTTAAACTCTTCTGAATTTCTGACAAATGTTGGGATCGCCTTGTCTTGCGTCATCTGCAGTACTCACACCTATTTGGCCGCTTTGGCTTCAACATCGTATTCGCTTGCTTGCAGTGGATGTATATTGAATTCTGCCTTTAAAAGTTCCCAATCCACTATGTGTAGATTGTATAGTCACTCAGGCTGAATGTTAAGTGTCTACGTCGTTATGTGGATTTGTAATTGTGAAGTAAGTGAGATTGTGGTCACTTCTTGTAAATCCATCACAGACCTTCCAGTTGGCAACATGGTCACTGACTTCTGAGTCCGCAAGGGTGAGACCTATGTTTGTTGCCACACCTGTGCAATTTTGTAAAGTAGGTGGGTTGAGTGGCCTATTTGTGACATGAAGGTCATGTTCTTGTATAATGTTCTGAAGGCAGAGTCTCTTTCGTCCGTTACTCTGCTATGCCACAAAGTTCTATGATAGTGTATTTTTTGTGGTCTTCCTCCATTAGCTGTTGCATGTTATCACACTCTGCTACTACGAGTTGCTTGCTACCACAATTTGAATTTATTGAACCTTCCACTTTTTCTGAATTTGACAGTATGTCCTCCTCTAAGTCTTCCTTGTCTAGAGATAGGCATGCCATCTGTTCCTTGTTTTCCTTTCTTTTAAGCCACTTCCAGAAACTCCACCCCTTCTCTCAATTACCATTATTATTATTATTATTATTATTATTATTATTACTGGACTTTTTATTAACCATCTCGCTGTCACCCTTGTCTGTACCTTCTTGTTCTACTCGTCACACTGGACCAGAATATTTTGGCTCTTTCTGCTGCTCACTTTCTTTTCGACCCAGATTTCTTTTTCTTACAAAGATGACAGGTAATCCTTTCTGCACATGAAATGCACACTGGAACTCACTTGGTATATGTACAGTTCATTTTTTGATGGCCACACACTTCATAGTGGGAGTATGTCTGGCTGTTTTCCTTACAGTGCTCTTCAATGTGCCCATAGTTGTGGCAGTTATAGCATTTGGTGGCAGCAAAGTAGTCCCTCACAGTGGTTGATCGAAATACAATGTATGTTCTTCTCTGTGTAATCAACTGTGCCTGACTTTTGGATGTACCTCCAGTAAATAATTCACTATCAGCTTCTTCTGAGAGCCTGTTCTGAACCTGACTTTTGTACCTTCTAAGCATTGCTTTCTATCTGTTGTTCCCTCCAAGTTCTGTTCATACAGTGTCTCAACTAATTTGCTTTCTGGCATGGTAACTTGGACATCATAAGCCACCACTTTCAGCTTACGCTTCATAGGTGGCTCGCAAATCATTTCTTTATTTGGCTCCATATTTTGTTTCAGCTTTCTGGTTTCCTCCTCTGTTTCTGTTTCAATTATGACTACACTGCTATCTTCATTTTCTTGGGTCTCACCTTTTCTTTATTTCGGTCAATTAGCTCTGTCAGATGTGTATATATTTCCTCTGTGTCTTTCTTGTCCTTGGATTTGATGAACAGTGGGTGCTACCTTCCTTGGCTTGTGTGGTCTCAATCCTTGATTTTGTGGCAGTTGTCTGAACAAGTGGAGCAGTGGCTGCACATTAGCTACCGAATGGACTGTCTTGTTTTTGTTTTCTTCTCTAAGCCTGGCATTTCCTTTTTCCAATTGTTTTATACGGCCAGTCAGTTTTACATGTGGTTTTGCCCAATGAGTGAGATTGCACTTTTAACTCCAGTACTTTTGTGGCTCTATCCTTTGTAGTTGTGTGGAATTCCTCATCAATGTATTGCATTATGTACTCCAGTTTGTCTGACTGTGTTGCACACACTGTGTCGCTTTTTGCCTCATCTATGTTTCGTATGTGTATGTGGGATACCTAGGCCTTGCTATGTTGGTACTTGCACATACATACAGACTCCACTATTGCCAACACCTCTGCTGTCCCCACAGTCGCCAACATCACATGCCTCCACCACCGCCAAAAACAGTGTGACAATTGGTACCAATGTAAGCTGTGCTCCACTTGGCCTGAATACTGACACTTCACAATCTGATGTGGCCCGGGCCACAGACAATGACTGTTACATGTAGACGAATACACTCTTATCATCACAGTAATGTCCGCACAGATTACAGTCACTTACAATGAAACTGATGCCATTACGTGCACTTGCTAACTAAACCCGAACATTTGTGGATTCCAGTTTCCACCGCAAATACGTAATACAAGTGGAGCATGCATTGACCAACTACCAAAACAGCGGCCACCCTGCTGTGTAACTAGCAACCAGTTGTTCACCAGGGTGAACAGCCACTGCCAAACTGTGGCCAAGATCAGAGTAGACCACACTGTGGCACAACATATAGCTGAACATAACAAGCTCGATTTCAAAGGCTGCTTCACTATCCAAACCATCTGGATACTACCCTCCACAGCCAGCTTTCCTGAGTTGCGGAGATGGGAGTTATAACACATTATCCACTCCGGAAATTATCCTGGCCTCAACCTACAGTAACCCACTGTCCCCACACACTCCACCCAACCGTTTCCAGCCCCTCTGTCCTATTACCTCTTCCCTATTCTTGTACCTTCTCTCTCTTTGTGTGCCACCCTCTGCCAATGCACCTGACTGTCTTTCCCCCTTTTCTCTTACTTTGGTTCCTGTCCTCCAGCCCCCCCCCCCTCCCACCCTGTCCCACAGCCTTCCAATGCTGTACATTTTGGCAGTCTAGCGCCCTCATGCGCTGTCAGATACCTCTCTTCTCTCCCCTCACCTGTACCCTGCTATCCCTTCCCTGTCCCCTCCAGTTTGCTGCTTCCAGTCTACATGATAGCTGCACCCTGGTCTGAGCTGCAGGAGATGACTGTCATGTGTGAATGAATGGTATGCGTGTTTCCTTTACTGACAAAGGTTTTAGCCAAAAGCTAATGTCTAAGTGTCTTTCTGGTTGCAACACAATGTGTCATCTTTATGGCAAGCAGCAATCTATCTCTTCAGTATACTCCACAGATAGCTTTCTGAATCACAGTTGCAGTACATTTGACAGTAAGTTATACCAATGATTTCAGTTCTTTACCACAAAATCAAGCTTACCTTGTCTTGTTTGTTGTCCTTTGACTTTTTGTTAGGGTCATCTTTGCCACCAGCACCAGACTCCTCTGTCGTGGTGGCACCTGCTGTTGCAGCAACACCTGAAGCTGCTGCACCCTGCACTGGAGTCGGTACATATGTCTGCCGTTCTGCATCCCAGTACAAAAACTGCTGAGTTTGCGGGTTATAGTAGTACTGTGACCCAGCATCATAATAAAGCCCAGTTGATGAGTCATAATAATAACCAGAAGTCTCATCATAGCGATATGTGGCCACATCCGGGACTGCATAACGTGGGAGTGTCGTTGAACCTGCAGCCACATATGGCATTGCTGGTGCCCCTTGTATACTGGTTGGTAGTGTACCAGCAGCCAAGCTAGCTACAGTAGCACTACCTTTGCGTCCACCTTCGGCCTTGCCAGCAGGACCTTCTACCTGCTTTTTAATTTCACGTGCTGCCTGCACTTGCTGTATTGCAGAAAGAGCGACAGCTGCTGCAGCATTTACTGAATCAGTCTGTGTCTGAGTTGCACCACCTGCCACTGAAGAGGGTGGTGCTGATACAGTTGCAGACTGTGAAGCTGCACCAACCTGGAACAATGTGTGAGACTACCTTGTTATGATTGAGCTTATTAAGAACTGAAAAAACTATACATGTCCTTCTAACAATAAACAAAAACTAAGCACGGGCAACCAATTTCAAGTGTCATAGGTAAATGGCTAAAGGTAACATAACAGTACATGAACGACTTAAAAGTTACTTTAAAAAAAAAAAAAAAAAAAAAAAAAAAAAAAAAAAAAAAAAAAAAAAAAAAGCAGTATTGTCAAGTTAGTTCAGAAAAATGCCAACAGAGGCACCAAGGATTATACTTGCTGAAAACAGCAGACCAAGCACAGAAAGCATTTTGTGTACCACAATTCGCCCAGTGCGAAATGGTACCAATTGTGCAAAGAGATTTGAGTCAAAACTATTGTCTTGCTGCGATTTCTATACTTCCATTGCCAGTTTTCTCTGTAATGCAGTAGGTTACAGATGTCTTCGAAATATTCAGATTTTTCTAAAGCAACTGAAGATATAACATCAAATGGATTAGCCATTACAAATGCTTCAAATCAGTATGGAATTCCACAAACAACATTGCAAGACCATATAATGGGAAGACAAACAGGAAAGTGCAGAAAGGAAACTGTGTTTAATGTAGAGGAAGAAAACACCACTGCAGAACGCTGGATTACAGTTTCAAGGTAGGTATTTCCATTTTCAAAATTCAACATTTGTGTATCAGAAAAACATAATATTGACAAGAATGTACAGAATGCAAAGGCATTGAAAAACAGTTTCCCTGTAGAAGAGTGGGTGGATGGTTTCATTTGTTGAAATGCCATGCTGTCAAAGTGAATTTCATGAAACTTCACTGCTAAGGAAGCAAAGGTTCCATAGTTTTGAATAGTTAGCAGCAACTGATTTTATGTTGTTTTCTGTTTAAGAAGGAATTTTTATTTTCTCTGTTCAAAATTATCACTTTTTTATTAATTATGTTTTAAATTGATGCAAACACAGCTAAGAACTATTTTGCAAACTGTGAAAAGACTCTAGAGAGCATCAGCCCTTCTAACATCCTAATGACTTTGGTGGGAAAGTTTGTATTTTCAAATGAGGAACCAAGCATCCGGAGAGAATAATGAAATCTTCTAAATCAGCAATCAATATGATGTTTGCTGGTACAGCCAATGGTGAACTGCTGCCTGCATATGTTGTTTATAAATCCCAACATACGTGATATATTTAAGACACAATGAGAGCCTCGAAGAACCAGATAAACATACTGAAGTCTGGACGGTTCGATGAAGCCATTTTCAAAGATTGTTTCCAGATTATTGTAAAACCCTGGGCCAGAAAACAACGAGTAGTGAAAGCAGTGCTGAGTGAAAATCTGTCTTACAATTTTTCACCAAAGGTGCTGAGAACATGTAAGGGATACAAACTTAAATTCATCTGTCTCCCTATGATTGCCACACATTTGCTATAAATTCTAGATGTGGTATTTTATAGACCACTTGAAATGTACTGGAGGTCAGTATTAACAAAATGGTGAAGGAAAGCAGACAGAAGACTGACTTCAATTACAAAGGACACTTTCCCTGCTCTTCCTAGCGAATTAATGGAAACCAGCAATCCTAATGCAGCTGCCAACGCCGTCTGGGTTCTTTGCCTTTGGAATTCGAGCCACAGAAGTCCTTAATAAACCATCTTCACCACAATCTGGTATGACAGAGTCTCCAAAATCTCAATCCATATTGGCACTGGTGGGAGAAGCAGTCAAAAAACTGCTCCATGGCATGAAAAGGAAAAATAGAAAGTGAACCAAGAAAGACTGTTGCCAATACCAGCACTGAAGGCAGAACATCTCTCCCAAATGGACTCTCTCACCCTGTGTCAATTGAGAAACAAATAAAAAGAGAAGTCACAAAAATGAACAAGTAAAGGAAACAGTAAGCATTCCAGGATTTCAGTGACAGTGATGACAGAAAGTATTCCAACAAAGATTTGTCAGATGAATCGGTTGAAGAGGCAGATAACAATGACGACAATTTTGATAACACTAAAACCAGGCAAATGGCTTTTAGTGACATTACCAACTTTTCTTCAAAAAAATTAAAAATTATGTTTGTTGTATCGAGGAACTGATTCCTGGAGAAGGGCTCAAAGTTCATGCCATCAGAAATTGTGGCAGAGTCCAATTCAAATATCACGAGAGAGGATGTGAGTCTCACTGACTGTGATCGAATAGAAAGAAGTGCTTCTGTTTATATGGAGAAAATGAGAGTTCTAAAATTTGCTGCAAATTTCCAGGCTATGATACTAATTAGAAAACTTTCAGAGGTGTAAACCATATTTACTATATTTCTCAGGAGTATTGTGTTAGTTAGTTTATTAATGAGTGCAATATTGTTTTGTGTAGGTTGACATAATTTTATGCTTGGGAATTCATTAAAGATTTTCTATTTAATTCATGAACATGAACCTCCATAATGTATGTCTTAAAATTCCTTTTAAAAATTAATAAAGAAGTAAATACCATTAAAAACAAAATAATCCAACAGAGACACCAATTATCAACCAGAATATGTGTTTTTTTGTTCATTTAACTGTACTTTTAATATGGTGGTAGAGTTAACACTGAGTAATCGGTCGAATCGACTGGCGTTTAAAAGGTTTTCCTCAGTGACCATGGATGTTAATAAAAAGAACACAAAAGGAAACAATCCCTTAGGTGTGTACTGTAAGATACTATTTTCAGTGAAAATGCACACCACTTTGTTTGTTAGTCGCATCAAAAATTAGAAAAAAAAACAGTTGACTCTAGACAGGTTGATTGCATCCATCACATTGCCATTGCCCGTTTATCAGGACCGATTTTTAAAATTTTTCAGGCTTTATAACTGCCTTCTAACATGTTCAACCATCTTTTGGGCAAACATTCCGGATTGCATTTCTTACTCTGATATTTCGGCTGATAACCTTACACCCACCTTCAAGGTGAGTTAATGGTACAATTTAAACCCTTGGCACAAAACTGTGGAGTAAATCTGTGTATGTCAGAGATAAAACTTCTGACAACAAGAGCAACAAGAGACAACAGTCTACATGTATAACAATGGAAGTGCCATCAGCAAATCCACAGCACTTATGAATTATATGGTGGATTATTAAAACAGGTGGTATGTGTTGATATGCCATGCAGTGGACACACACAATAATAATTCCTCTGAGAGTGCATATGTAAACTGAGTGATTTCCATGATTCACTGAGCTGAAAACTCTTGCCTCAGTTGAGCAAATTGTCTGCTAATTGTAGTATCTTGACTTTTCTATAACCCATGGAATGGCCAGTGGAAATAAAATGTTCAGCCACTGCAGATTCGATAGGCTGTAGAAGGTGGGTGTGACAATATTACTCAGTGTACCTTTCTTGTACAGTGTGTATTTTTTGTCCCATTCATCTTTTACCATAATGACAAGGAATTTCATATATGCAAGCCTTTCATAACAGTGGACCACCTTTAATAGATCTCAGAAGAGCTGTTAACTTGGTTGGTGGAAGGAAGATCACAAACACTTTATACTTCATTGTTCTGGCAAATTTTGAAGAAACATTTCCCAAACACAGTGGAAAGGTCTTAGACTAACACCTCGTTCTTCTTGCTCTTCCCTTAGTTGGTCTGGTGCTTTTGTTTGCAGAGCTTTCTTAATTTGACTTTTTAAATGAATACCTCTTCCAAATGTAACAGGTCACCATGTAGGCTGTTAGCATCATACACTGCATGAGCTCTATGTAATAAAATTTTCAGTATGATCATAGTTTCCAAAGGATGGTGGCAGCTAGGTGCCTGCAAGTATAAATCGGTACGGATAGCCTTACGGTACATACAATATCCCAAAAACCCATTTTCCTCATGTCCAACTAACATATCAACAAATGGTAGACAGCCATTCACTTCCTGTGGTAAAGGTGAATGCTCTTTAAATGCTCTAAACTCCAGCAATTAGTCCTCCCCTTGGGGCCAAACGATAAACATGTCAGCAACAAACCTCCAGAACACTTTTGGTTTTAAAACTGCAGATGATGGATAACCGTAAAGCAGTAAAATAGCTATAAATGAAAGTCTCTGGTTCACTCTGTACGCAGTTTTTGACAAACTAATCTTGTCCAATTCAAAACAGAGGAACATTGTTAGAACACCACTTCACTACTTCCTTTTCTTGCACAGAACATCCATTCTTGAAAGACCGAGTCCCAATTTTATTAAATGCATAATAAAACAATTTGTTCATTTGTTTTTCCTCCTCATGTGGCATGTTCAAATTGGGCAGTATCGATACTGTTCAGCCATTGCATCTTTTGTCGCCAAGAGTTCTGAGAGTGGTGGAAATAGGGCATTTGTGAGTGCATGGTGAGGAAACATGCAGGGAGACAGTGCTGTGTAGCACTGCATGCCACACAAATCGTTTGCTATGGTACAATAATATGTGTAAGCAGCTTGTATAGGTTAATCTGGCATTTTTCAACTTCTGTAGCGATCAAACAACAAACCGGATATTTATTAGTGTGTAACTCAGTCACTGGTGTTCTTTGTTCATGTTGTAGTGTGACTGACTCAGACCACGATTTTTTGTGCCTAACAGTGTACCGATACTTCATGGACAAAAAGACAGTCCCAAAGAGAAACATTTTTTAGGAAGGGAATAACACAATTCACACCTGAAGCGAGTTGATACTGCACAAAAACTGAATATTCCTCCATCAACATAAATACAATAGTGAACTAATGAAAAATAATTGAGTCAGCATGTTTGAAAGGAGGAAACGGCAAACAAAAATGAGTGCATAACAATCAGTTTCCAGAACTGAAAACTGTGCTACTGAAGTGGATAGAACAAACTTGTGCTCTGAATATTCCAATTGATGCTACTGCGGTTTGCGCTAATACATTTGGCACAAAAGCTCGGACACACAGATTTCAAAACATCCAACAGTCGGCTCAAAAGGTTCAAGAACAAATATAATTTAGTGTAGAAATGCGTTTGAGGTGAGACCGGATGTGTGTACATTGTCACTGTTAAGTCAGTGAAAAATACTCATCTAACAATGATACAAAGGCGCAATCAAAACAATGTTTTTAATGCTGGTGAAATGGGCTCATTTTTTCAGCTTCTGCCTAACAAAATTTAAGAGTTCAGGGGAGAGAAATACCATGGCAGATAATTTAGTAAGGAGAAGCCAATAATTGGGAACGTGAGAAGTCCATGAAGCTTTAAAAATGTGGGGACTTTTCCACATAAACAAGTGTCTAATGTAAGGATGGTGTTGGAAATAGGAAAATCTGCCTGCGACCAGAGTACAGCGCATCCTCAAGATATATACTACCTACACAATACAAATTTAGTTTTTTCCTCCCAACTGTACAAGCCACCTTCGGCCTATCAACCAAAGTATTGTAAGATGCCTGAAATAAAAATAACAGAGGGCTCTTATACAGAGGATGGCCTGTCTTCATATTAGAGTGAGAAGTGCCTGGGTTTTCGTGCAAGAAAGCACAATCTGAAATTGCTTCAAGAAGGCTGATTTCCACTGGATACTTACAAAAGACATCAAACCAGAAAATGAAGGAATTGCAGCTGAACAACTCCTATAACATCAATCTCTTGAAGCAATGGACACCGTTAGGTGTTATGTACCAAGTTTAGAACTTGACGAAGATAGTTTGTTGAAATCACTATCCTTATTCTATTACCAGCAGTGATTCTCTAATGGAGTTGCTAAATGAATGACATTTTATTTGTACTTAGAAGTGTAATAAAAATTACAATTTTAGCATAATTTTATGTTGGTTACATCACATGTCAGGTTCATATTGTTGATGCCGTATTTAACACATCTCTGTTTTCAAAAATGTGAATTTTGAATTCTAATTTATTGAGATAGTATGTTAGGAACTGTGATGTTAAAGAGATTGAATATTACCCTAAATATGGTACCCTTAATTCTGCATTTTCACCAACAAAAAACGTGAATCATTGCAAAACCAGTGGAAAAATGTTATTGGAGCACAAATGAGGTGAATGTACTCATGTTAAAACGACTCTAGCTGAAAAGTGGGGTACTACCTGCTCATTCCTTCCTCAGCACCTTTGAAGATTTCGGCATGCATATATATTCACATTCTTGTTAACAAGCAACTAACTCACTTCTCACCTGACTATAACTTGCTCACACAGACTAGTCCAGAACTGTAAGTCTTTCATTGTCATTACCTCTCAGTGTCTCTCTAACTGTCACAGTCTCTTATCTCACAGCCACAGTCTCCTCCACTCTATCCTACTACCATTGTCCCCCCTCAATTGTATGGTCCGCTCCCTCTTACTGCTACTATCTCACTCATTTCTTCCCACTGCTGCGCTCTCTCTTCTCACTGTCTCTTTCTCGCTGTCATTGTCATAGACTCTGTCTCTCATTATCACTCACTCTAACTCACTTCCACTTTCTCTTCATTCCTCCTCCACTGGCACTGTGTTCTTCACTTTTTTTCTAGCACTGTTACGTCACTATCGACAATATTCCTCTGCCACTGTGTCCCTATTCCTCACAATGCCATTGTGTCCTGTGTGCTTTTAATACCACAACCACTGTCTACTATCATTCAGTATTTATTACTTTTCCATCTCTTCATCATAAAAGAGAGTGAATATGTTCTCATGCCCAAATTTTTGAAGGTGTTGAAGAAGGTAGAATGCAGCAGCTGGTACCCCACTTTTCTGTCAAGAGTCTTAAAACAGGAGCATATTATCTATTTTTTTTTTCTTTGATAGGGGCATTTTTCCACTGGTTCCCTTCTTTTTCCTGCCATACCAGGGATGTCGTTCATATGGAAAGAACTATATGGGTCTGTAAAATTCTGGTAGTTTATTTACGTGAAATTGAAATAACACAAAACTCATTTTACCCTCAGACCAAATTTGCGTGCATAAAAATTCTGTAAATGCTTCAGTACTACAATATGGGGTTACCAGAACCATTCTGATGATAACAGACACAATTTACATCCTATTTCTCCATGCTACATCACTTTACAAATTACAGTTTCACCTCACATCAGATTTTACATGTGTATTTTACATGCACAAGTAGGGTAATTTTGAACTGCTATATCTTTGAAACAAATAAAGATACAAGAAAATTTCCTAGCTTGTTCGAGATCAGGCTCTTAGAAACACATCTTAAAACTTTCAGCCACTTGCTGTGTATAGCTGTCTTGAACTCCACAACTTGGTTTTGGCAGAAAAAAATGGTAAAAAAACGTTTTTTGGGGTTTTTTCTAAGGAACCGTCCATGAACTAATGATGGCTCCATGAACACCCCCCGCCCCCCCAATTCGAACCGTAGACCACATCGAACGCAAGAAGAACCAACCGATTTACTCCATTTGCCTAAGCGAGAGATATGTAATATTCGTATTTTGACCCTGTAGTGTAGGATAGTGGCACTAAGACAATCCTTCTGTTGGGTATACAAATGGTCCCTAGCCCAAGAGCTATCCCAAAGACTTGACTCCAAACACTTGAGCTTACTTTTCTATCACCAACAGTACCGAAGTAGGAGCCCTGGAACAATCCCGTTTTTATGCACTGATATTAGGTAGCACATACTACCACATGCGTACCGATTAGGTATTTTTCGGTAGTACATTTTTCCACTTATGATGTTCATAATCTGCACTCCCTTCAAAAACGTTCTAGTGAGATTCCACTGTATCACATCTCTTTCACTGTTTTCATCCCTTTAGTATCACATTTTCCCCAAGTCTTTAAATCGTGGTAAACTTTTTTTTCAAAATCGTCAGTTTTGACACGTAACATTTAACTTCCCATCATTAAGCTTTTTAAAAACCTAATTCAATCTCATCTACCCCGAACTCTTAAACCCTGAACTCTTAAAACTAGCACAAAGAAAATAAAATATTTTCATTCATTTTCCCATGTATAAGATGCAGCTGCACAAAAAACAATTTTCACAAGGGAGAAACTAATGAAGAAAGACGCTCTAGTTTTTTGGGCAGTAAAATGTGAGAATTTGACAGTTTTGCCTAATAACCAAACACACATGGTTTGATTAAATAATTACACACCATCTAAGCCACTATCTTTAATGTATCATACTTCCTTATTGATAGCCATTGGAATTTCGCTTCTTCTGGTTTATTGCTATACAGGAAAATGTCCTGCATTTTGTGACCTAAATTTTTCTTAATTCCATTGTTTAATATGGCCTAACAGTTCATACACGCTCACTTTATTTCCTATAGTGACATGTGAATATAAATGTATAGTACCAATGTGTATAAATGTGAATATTTATTGACATCAGCTAGATATTGGGAATTAAAAAATAAAAACAATATTTGGAGCGGAAAAATATAATTAACAAGGGAATGGTCACATTTGTCAAAACCTGTAGTGATTTTTTCAATGGACCTAATATCAGCTACAGATGCACAATGGGAGTTATCCAATAAAATTACATAAGAAACGGATACTCCTGGATTTGCTATCAACTGTTACAGCAAGTGTACAGCAAATGATTGGGGAATGTGGCTGTCTTATCATTGCATTGCTCATACAAGAAAAATCTTGCTTCATTCTTTTGTTAAAATGTGAGATAACATTCATCTTTTGAATAAAAAATGAAAAACGTTTAATTTATGGCAAACATGTAGAAACATGCCATTCTGACCATAAATCACACTCCAAAATTTGTTCTGTACATTTAATCTCACAGCGAGACAATGCACACCAACTGAACCCACAAACAGGAACACATGTGAAGATTAAGTGATGCACGAAACAGTGAATGGAAACTGAAGATAGTTGTTCCCATGAAGAATCTGGCAGTAATAGTGACATTTGCCTGACAACAGCATCTGAAAGAAATGTTGGAAGCTGAAATTTACTTCTCAGATGACAAAAATAAGGTGGTGTATTGGATGACAAAAGTGAGAAGAAATGTACGTATCCACAGGCCTACTGTTGAAAAGAGATTTTGCTTTACAGGGCGGTTGTAATTAAACTTTCACTACCTAAGCCAGTGTAGAGGAAAACTCTTTGCCATATGGGTACCAAACTTTACAGGAATAATGTTCAGGCCGTGTGCTGCATGATTTGCGTAGTTAGTATCATGACACGTATTTGGATACCAGTACTGGCACAGCGACATAGGCCCGAAATCATCAATGTGAGCAGTGCTTTACTTGTAAAGCTGTTTTATCAAAACAACAGCAACAGTGTTGCTGCTCTTCGCAAGTATCAGCGCATTACAGGAATATAGAGAGATCTTCTTCCTGCACTGGGGTTGAAGAACAAGATTCAGAAGTTTGAATTAACTGCTGATTTGGGAATTGCTGCTGGGAAAGGCCAATGTCCAACAGCACCACAAATTGTCAAGTGCTTGAAGCTTTTGTTACACGTACAGTGCATATCAATCTAATTTTTATAGACAAATGTGCACTAAAAGGATGTTTTCACTCACAGAGGAGGGACGGGGATACTAAGACACTGTCTGTCCTCACACATTTGCACATTAATGACCATCGTCATTGTGGATGGTTCATCATTACCTGCGAGAATCAACCAGAAACTGGATTGTATGTTAAAAGATCAATGTTGAGCACAGAACAACAAGTAGTAGATTTTTCAAAAATTGGATAGTTATATGTTTTCCATGTGTCATACTTTTCTTCTGTTTTGTGGACACAAATCCTTTCTTCTTCAAGAGTCATGCTCAGGTCATTCAAAATCAGCGGCTTTCTGAAATCATGCTAAGAAATACAGATAGGTCAGATTCTATCTGTAATGATTCATGTCCACTGTTAAGACAGAGAATTTTTCTGTCATTGAAAAATATTTTACAGATCATTAACTGAGAAATTTATTTTGGATAGATCATGGCAGTTTTCATTCCATCACCACGACAATATCCTTAAGCTGCAATCACAAGTATCGGTCTTCCTCTCCTTAAGTTTCAAAATTCGATTAAATATGCATGGCACTCCTCAAAATACAAGGACAATATGTTGGTCTCTTTCCTAACTCTCCTCCAGTTTTGTATGATGTGTTGAAGTCAGTCTGTGACTTGTATGACTATCAAATGCAGCCCATAATTTATGTAAATTATGGACAAACAAATATAAGAGGGCTGTTCAAAAAGTAAGGTGACTTTTCAAATTGTGCAGCCAATGTACATTCAATTATCGATCTTTTTTCTTGTTATGTTGGTACACATGCCCCAAACAGATGTTTACAGGTTCAAATGTACAGCATACTTTGTTTGTTTGACAGATAAGAAGGTTAGATGTGTTTCAGTGTGCTCGGTGATTTTCAATTATTATAAAAATGGAGTAAAGGATTTGCAAGTGCTCTAAAATGCTTGAAATGTTGACAGTGTCATGCGGTGAGTCTGCTCTAAAAAAGTTTAAAAGTGGTGCAACCCCTTCCAAGATGGCCAAGAAGATGCCAATGATGAACCTCAATCTGGATACCCCTGCACGTCAGAAACAGATGATAATGTCGAAGCGGTGAAGAAAATTGTTTTGGAAAATCGCCACATTATGCTAAGAGAAGTTGCTGAGGATGTTGGCATATTTTTTCGGATGTTTTGGGCACGAGACGTGTGTCAGCGAAGTTTGGTCCAAAACGTCTCAATTTTAAACAGAAGAACCGTCGTATGGCCATCGCTCAGGAGCTCTTGAATGACGTCAATGATGATCCTGATTTGCTCAAAAGGATCATAACTGGTTACAAAACAAGGGTTTACAGTTACAACGTTGAAACAAAAGCCCAATTGTGCATCCCAGGGAGCCAAGACGAAAAAGGCACACCAAGTTCAATCAAATGCCAAAGTTTTGCTCACTGTTTTTTCCAATCACCGTGGCGTGGTGCATCATGGATTTTTGCCTCAAGGTCCCACAGTCAATAAGGAATATTACCTTGACATTATGCGCTGTTTGCAAAAAGCAATATGCAAAAAAACATCTGGAATTGTGGAAAACAATTCGTGTCTTTAGCATCAAGACAATGCACCTGCTCATTTTTCGTTGCTTGTGAGAGATCTTTTGGCAAAAAACAACACAACAATCATGCCTCAGCCACCATATTCGCTGGATTTAGCCCCCTGCGACTTTTTCCTGCTCCCAAAACTGAAGAGACCTATGAAAGGATGAAGGATCTTTGGTGTGACGTCATAAGCGAGTGACTGCGTGTGAGATCGCTCTCTAAGTTTTCATATATTTTTAGGTTTCAGATACATATTTTAACGGTTTTTGTGATAATATTTACTATATAAGTGACGTATTAGTGGTTTCTTCATTCACCTCTGCCTTTCTTGTGTTGTGACCTGATATTTGTGAGTGTTTTGTATCGAGCAACTTAACCTCTTGCCTGTGTTTACATTCCGCGCTGACCAGTTGCAGCTGTAGTGGCGCATCGAAAGCTAAGTACTAATTAATTGTTTGTGTATAGTGGTTTATTTAGGAACTTTAGTAGTATTCAACCGGTGTTCTTGGTGTTTCCTGGTGAAATAATTTCAGGAGAACCTTTTGGGAACTGTTTTCAGCTTCGTTTCTGTGTCATTAGACGTTTGATTCTCTTTCTGTATTAGTCTTTTGTTATATTCACATTTGTTGTTTATTAATACTGTTAATAATAGTAGTTACTTCCCTTGTAGAGTAAGTTTGTGATTATTGCAGTCAGGTTTTTAACATCTTCTTATTGTAGTAGCGGAACTTAGAAAAAGTAAAATTTTACCAAGAGTGAGAAGTGTGGGCTTTGCCGTAGGCTCGTGAGTAGTGGATTGCGGTGTGAGACTTGTTCGAAGTATTTTCAGTGGGGGGAATGCAGTGGGGAAGCCAGTGGGCATTCTGGTGAGATTCTCTCCTGGAACTGCAGGTTATGTAGCAAGAGTAAATTGATAGAGGAGCAGGAGCGTAAGATCTGTGCCCTTCAGGTGCAGTTGAAAAACTGCACAGGAGGGGCTAGATAGAATGAGGAGGGAGAAGGGGGTTGGCGAATGGGAGCTGGCTGTTGGCAAGAGATCTGCTAGGAGAAGAAGATTTTCAGATAGTTTTACTATTGGTGTTTACAATAGATATGACAAAGTGTCAGAGTCTAGTGGAGAGGAATCTCTAGTAGCTGTAGATGTAGGAAGTATGCAGCAGACCTCAGTAGTTACTGTGCCTAGAACAGTTGCAAAGTCGAAGAGGAAGAAGAAGGTTCTGCTGTTAGATAGTTCTCATGGCAGAGGTGTAGGCCAGCAGTTGCAGGAAGTGCTGGGGAGTGAGTACCAGGTCACCAGCACTGTGAAGCCTAATGCAGGGTTGGCTCAGGTGACTGTTAACATAGGGGGGTTATGTAGGGATTTTACTAAAGAGGATCAGGTAGTGATTGTGGGTGGGGCTGGTAATAGTATTGATAGGGATGGGGAGTATAACGTAAATGGTGACCTGGAAAAGATAGCCACTCAGACTGGCAACACGAATGTGCATTTCGTGGAATTGTTTCAGCGTCACAATCGGCGTCATCTTAATACAGCCGTCAGGCGTAATAACATGAGACTTGGGGGTGCGCTGATGACAGAAAGCATGGGTCACATTTCAGTGGTGTCGGTGGAGTCTATCAGCAGGACGGGTTTCACTAGACATGGCCTGCACCTCAACAGGTATGGGAAGGGGAGGTTGGCAAAGCTTATAGGTGACAGCATAGGTGGGGTTGGTGGGATCACTCATGGGAAAATTCCTGCAGTAGTGGGTGTTACAGCTGCACCTTTTTTAGATTGAAGTCAGCTGATACGTATTCCTGCTTAAGGGAAGTCTCTCTAACAAGGGAATCACTTTTGACAAAGCTTAGGTACCCGAGTAACGAGGGAATTAGTATATTTCATCAAAATATACAAGGTATTAGAGATAAAGTTCGTGAACTGCTTATAGATGTTGACTCTGAAATTATTGGTATATCTGAACACTTCTTAAATAAGGAGATAATTCAGAGGCTTCCTTTACCAGGATACAGGTTGGCTGGCAGCTTTTCGAGGAGCTCTTTGCGGTGTGGGGGAGTAGCCATGTATGTGAAAAACGGCATCCCATTTGAGTCAACTGATGTTTCAAAGTACTGCACTGAAAGGGTGTTTGAATGTTGTGCAGGTGTGGTTAAATTTAACGGAGCTAAACTTCTAACTGTTGTTATTTATAGATCCCCAGACTCCGATTTCACAACATTCTTGCTAAAGCTACAGGAGGTTCTTGGTTCACTTTATAGGAAATACAAAAAGTTAGTTATATGTATTGACTTCAATATTAATTGTATAAGTGATTGTGCAAGGAAGAGGATGCTGGTAGACCTCTTTAATTCATATAATCTTATGCAAACCGTATTCTTTCCAACGAGAGTGCAAGGGAACAGTAGAACAACCATAAACATTTTTGTTCATTCCTCATTACTAGAAGGGCATTCTGTTAGCAAGAAGGTGAATGGCCTTTCGGATCATGATGCACAAATTTTAACTTTAAAAGATTTTTGTGCTGCAACACGTGTTAAATATAGTCATCAGCTGTTCAGGAAAGCTGATCCAGTTGCTGTAGAGACCTTTGTAAACGTTATAAAGGAAGAAGAGTGGCAAGATGTTTATAGCGCTGATACAGTAGACGATAAATATAATGCTTTTCTCAAGACTTTTCTCATGCTCTTTGAAAGTTGCTTTCCGTTAGAATGTTTAAAACAGGGTACTAGCACAAACAGGCAGCCTGGGTGGCTGACTAGAGGGATAAGAATATCTTGTAGAACAAAGTGGCAATTATATCAAAACGTTAGAAACAGTCAAAATCTAAATGCAGCAGCCCATTACAAACAGTATTGTAAGGTGCTTAGGAAGGCAAAAAGTATGTGGTATGCAGATAGAATAGCTAAGTCTCAGGATAAAATTAAAACCATATGGTCAGTCGTAAAGGAAGTTGCTGGTCTGCAGAGACAGGTCGAGGATATAGAATCAGTGCGTAGTGGGAATGTCCGTGTTACTGATAAGTCGCATATATGTACAGTATTTAATAATCATTTTCTGAATATAGCAGATGAACTAAATAGAAACCTAGTCCCAACAGGGAATCATATAGCGCTCTTAGAAAAAAGTTTTCCGAGACTGTTACCTGAAATGCTCCTCCATGATACTGACAAGAGGGAGATTGAGTTAATAATTAAATCACTAAAGACCAAGAACTCTCATGGATATGACGGGGTATCTAGCAGAATACTGAAGTATTGTTCTATGTATGTTAGCCCAGTTCTCAGCCATATCTGTAACTTTTCCTTTAGGAGTGGTTGGTTTCCTGACCGATTAAAGTACTCGGTAGTGAAGCCACTTTATAAAAAGGGAGACACTGATAATGTTGACAATTTTAGACCTATTTCTATGCCATCGGTGTTTGCTAAAGTTATCAAGACGGTTGTATATACAAGGTTACTGGAGCATTTAAATTCACATAATTTGCTGTCAAATATTCAGTTTGTTTTAGAAATGGTTTAACAACTGAAAATGCTATATTCTCTTTTCTCTGTGAGGTTTTGGACGGATTAAATAGAAGGTTCCGAACGCTAGGTGTTTTCTTTGATTTAACGAAGGCTTTTGACTATGTTGACCACAAAATATTACTGCAGAAGTTGGACCATTATGGAGTAAGGGGAGTAGCTTACAATTGGTTCGCCTCTTACTTTAAGAACAGAAAGCAGAGGATAATTCTTCACAATATTGAGAGTGGTAGTGATGTTCAGTCCCAATGGGGCACTGTTAAGTGGGGCGTTCCCCAAGGGTCAGTGCTGGGGCCACTGCTGTTTCTTATTTATATAAATGATATGCCTTCTAGTATTACAGGCGATTCAAAAATATTTCTGTTTGCTGATGACACCAGCTTGATAGTGAAGGATCTTGTGTGTAATATTGAAACAGTAACAAATAATGTAGTTCATGAAATAAGTTCGTGGCTTGTGGAAAATAATTTGATGCTAAATCACAGTAACACTCAGTTTTTACAGTTTCTAACTCACAATTCAACAAGAACCGATATTTTGATCAGACAGAATAGGCATATTATAAGCGAGACGGAACAGTTCAAGTTCCTAGGCGTTCGGATAGATAGTAAGCTGTTGTGGAAAGCCCATGTCCAGGATCTTGTTCAGAAGCTAAATGCTGCTTTATTTACCATTAGAACAGTATCTGAAATAAGTGACACTTCAACATGAAAAGTAGTCTACTTTGCATATTTTCATACGCTTATGTCGTATGGTATTATTTTTTGGGGTAATACTTCTGACTCAAAAAGGGTATTTTTGGCTCAAAAACGGGCTGTTCGAGCTATATGTGGTGTAAGTTCGAGAACCTCTTGTCGAACCCTATTCAAAAATCTGGGAATTCTGACATTGCTCTCACACTATATATTTTCTTTAATGTCGTTTGTTGTTAGCAATATTAGCCTATTCCCAAGAGTTAGCAGCTTTCACTCAGTTAATACTAGGCAGAAATCAAATCTGCATGTAGAATGCACTTCCTTGAATCTTGTGCAGAAAGGAGTGCAGTATTCTGCTGCATCCATTTTCAATAAGCTACCACAAGAACTCAAAAATCTTAGCAGTAGCCCAAACTCTTTTAAGTCTAAACTGAAGAGTTTCCTCATGGCTCACTCCTCCTATTCTGTCGAGGAGCTCCTGGAAGAGCTAAACAATTAAGCAAATTCCAGTGTTACATTGTTGATTTTCTTCATTTAAACTTACGACTTGTCACCTGAATATGTTTTTTTATATTTCATTTTATCTGTTTCTAATATCGTGTTATAATTTCATGTATTGACTCGTTCCATGACCATGGAGACTTCTCCTTAATTTGGTCCCATGGAACAATAAATAAATAAATAAATAAAAATAAAAAGGAAATCAAAACTGCACTGGAAGTACTAAAGACTGCACCAAAAGTGCTTTGAGGATTGAAAGAAGCATTGGCACAAGTGTATTGTATATGAGGGCGGTTACTTTGAAGGGGACAACATGAATATTGATGAACAAATAAATATTTTTTCATAAAAATATTAAGTCATCTTACTTTTTCAACACACCTCGTATGTTCAGAGCTTTTTATCAATATTCAGTATTTTTGCAATACTTATAAGAAATAAAAATCTTGAATGTTGGAAAGCCTTATTTATTTGTGTGTACTCCCTTACCAATTTGAAGAGAACATTATGGATAAAAGAAGAAGTTGTATTTCTCTGGGAATATTAAATTACGTTTTGACTGCTTTCAAACAGTTGTTCAGCATTCGTTTCTCAAACCAAAGCCAAGAAGGGCTATCACACAGTGCATGAATTTAAGGCTGTATACGAAGCACTTTCAAGTGTAGAAACCATGCAAAAAGTGTCATTATTATTTTGGAGTAAGAAATAACTTATTTTATTAATGTACAAATAATTTGGATCACACTGTTGATGAAATTCTGAAGACGATAATGTGTTAGACAACATTCCTCAACCAATTGTCCTTTATCTAAAATGTGTGGTTTTTGCAAAAGTCCTCAAAAATTCAGGAGACTATCTGGAAACTATATAAATGAGCTAACAGCTGAATGTCTGCTAAGCTAAGTTCTGTAAATCAATATATTTATCCATTTGTTACAAAAATTCCTGTTTGTGAACTGTGAGCACCATAATAATGTATGTTTTCAAGTGTCTCAAACGTATTTACTTACATTTCATGACTGAACCTGTGAACTAGAAGTTCAGCATGCTTCATCAGTGTATTTTATTTGTTTTTATCTCAACCTTTGTATGATTTGTGAGTGACTAGACAGGTAATTTTGCCACATGTATCTACATCTACTTCTACATCCATACTCCACAAGCCACCTGACAGTGTGTGGCAGAGGGTACTTTGAGTACCTCTATCAGTTCTCCCTTCTATTCCAGTCTCGTATTGTTCGTGGAAAGCAAGATTGTCGGTATGCCTCTGTGTGGGCTCTAATCTCTCTGATTTTATCCTCATGGCCTCTTCGCGAGATATACGTAGGAGTGAGCAATATACAGCTCGACTCGTTGGTGAAGGTATGTTCTCGAAACTTCAACAAAAGCCCGTACTGAGCTACTGAGTGTCTCTCCTGCAGGGTCTTCCACTGGAGTTTATCCATCATCTTTCACAATTATTAAATGATCCTGTGACGAAGCGTGCTGCTCTCCGTTGGATCTTTTCTATCTCTTCTATCAACCCTATCTGGTACGGATCCCACACTGGTGAGCAATATTCAAGCAGTGGGCGAACAAGTGTACTGTAACCTACTTCCTTTGTTTTCAGACTGCATTTCCTTAGGATTCTTCCAATGAAACTCAGTTTGGCATCTGCTTTACTGACGATCAACTCTATATGATCATCCCATTTTAAATCACTCCTAATGCCTACTCCCAGATAATTTATGGAATTAACTGCTTCCAGTTGCTGCCCTGCTATATTGTAGCTAAATGATAAAGGATCTTTATTTCTATGTGTTCGCAGCACATTACAGTTGTCTACATTGAGATTCAATTGTCATTCCCTGCACCATGCGTCAATTCGTTGCAGATCCTCCTACATTTCAGTGCAATTTTCCATTGTTATAACCTCTCGATATACTACAGCACCATCCGTAAAAAGCCTCAGTGAACTTCCGATGTTATCCACAAGGTCATTTATGTATATTGTGAATAGCAACGGTCCTACGACACTCCCCTGCAGCGCCCCTGAAATCAGTCTTACTTTGGAAGCCTACTCTCCATTGAGAATGACATGCTGTGTTCTGTTATCTAGGAACTTTTCAATCCAATCATACAGTTGGTCCGATAGTCCATATGCTCTTACTTTGTTCATTAAACGACTGTGGGAAACTGTATCGAACGCCTTGAGGAAGTCAAGAAACACGGCATCTACCTGGGAACCCGTGTCTATGGCCCTCTGAGTCTCGTGGATGAATAGTGCGAGCTGGGTTTCACAAGATCGTCTTTTTCGAAACCCATGCTGATTCCTACAGAGTAGATTTCTAGTCACCAGAAAAGTCATTATACTCGAACATAATACGTGTTCCAAAATTCTACAACTGATCAACGTTAGAGATATAGGTCTATAGTTCTGCATATCTGTTCGACGTCCCTTGTTGAAAACTGGGATGACCTGTGCCCTTTTCCAATCCTTTGGTACGCTACGCTCTTCTAGAGACCTACGGTACACCACTGCAAGATGGGGGGCAAGTTCGTTCACATACTCTGTAATTAATCGATATATGATCGTACTGTCCTGGGAAATTTAACAATTCAGAAAAGAAAATTTTGCTTTTAAATTGAATGAATTATTCTCTCTTAACTTTCTTTAGCTCTCATGATACACATGTACTTTCATTCATCACAAATTTATTTCTCTTAGCACCAAGTAAAGTTAAAGATCATGTGTCCCCTGAAGATGTGCTACCTGTTTAGACAAACAGTTTGGCTTACAAAGTTAATTTGGAGGAAAGCCATATAACAGAAACATTGACGAAAGTTTGCCTACCTGTATCACCATATCAAGAGGAAATCTTACACTGTACTGGATGCGCAATTCTGCATAATTATCCCCCCCTCCCCACCACCACAGAGTGCACACTACACACTGCAGTCGAATAAAATCTTCTTTGGAAAAAAAAGAGGAGATAATACGTAATATTTAATTAGGTAGGACGAGCTGTATAATCTCAACTCTTTGTAACATTTTAAATAAAGCCAGACGCTTATTCCCTTTAAACAAAGCAATTATTATACTGAATACATTAAAATTTTAATTCATTACTTACCTGCGCTTCATAATACTGAGTGTAATATGCAACGTAAGCTGCGTGCTCTTGTGGTGAAGTAGCGTACATAGAGGCACTGTATTCAGCTAATCTGGGGATATCCTCAGGTCCATACGCCGCAAGACCTGCAGCCTGTGCCTGCCGCCTGTCTTCATGTTGTTGTGATGGCAGTTTGCAGTACGAAACAAGAGCTTTTCGACCATCCACCTACCTTACAAAAAACAATCTCTCTCAGACTGTTTGTTATAACTTACTAAATTTTATGCAAATACAAAATGAGAGGTTCTATAAAATATTATAACAGAAATGAAGGTCATATATTCTCAGTGCAAGATTTTAATTGGCAATTATTGGTTATTGGAAAAATTGAACATTAAATCTAACAAAATCTTGACATATTAATAAAAGGAAAAAAAAAGCTCCAGCAGTTTTGCCATATTTTCATTCAGATTCCTTGGTTAGGCACAATTAAAGCCAATTGTGTATGGAGAAGATTGGGTTGTACATGCATGGATCCAACCTCTGAATTAACCTAAGGACATTATCTGTGGACTCATGAGATATTGCTTTTGAGGTAATGCTTTGTAAAAGTCATAAATTCTAAAACAGAGAGAACTGACTGTTGGTTCTATTGTTATGCGACAGGTCTACTAGCTCAAGTTGGGATACACATCAGCAGTTAAACTGAGATATGCCTGAAAAACTTAGACAAAATATGATCTGATGTTTTCCCAGCATATTTCTAACTTGCAGAAATTTTAATGTGACCACTTTCGTAAAATTGTAAGTTCTCAATAATATTAAAGTAAACATACTAGCTGCCGTATTCAGGTGGTTCCTGGAACTAAGAAGAGCAGCAGTCATCAGGAACAACTTGAAGATGGTAAAAAATGTGTTCACTGAAATAGTGTGGAGAACTTATGATGTGACCTGGCGGGTACCCCAATATTCTAAAAGATAATTAAAATGTCTTGATGTGAAGTCTTGGAACATCTTTTAAATCTTTTTGTGCAGTATTTCAATTAGTGAAATGTAAACAGCCTTGTATGTTCCAGCAGGAATTACTTTGTGTCATGATTATGAAGCGAATTTTAGCAGAGGCTTAATTTTTGTTTGAAATCATAAATCTCTTCCACTATACCAGTGATCGAATATATCTCTTGCTGCATTGAGATGTTTAAAGAATTCTAACAATAAATGTTGATCTAAAGTGAGGTGAACAATCCACTGAGATTTCACTGGGGGTACTTGTTTTCTTTTTTCCCTCATCTCTTGGTATGTTGCAATCTCATCAGCAGACAAGTGCTTCTGGTTACCTATGCAGCTGCTGCCCTAATGACATTCCAAAAAGTAATTTCCTTCCCTCCCAACCCAACCCAAAAGACTGTGGTCAAAATTTAAGCCCTTTGTGTCATTTCCAAATGATACGAAAAGGTAAGCTAGCTCCCAGTTCTGACTGAATTATGTGGCTTCTCCAATTGTCAGCGTTTTGAAAAACTGCATATACATCAGCATACAGAATGTTCCTCCTAAGAGTTACCACAGGCATTTACTCTGCAATGTGTAAATGGAGTCGGGCCAAATAATTATAGCTCATCATGTCTTTCTTGCAATTCTCAGTGTTGACAGAAAGTGTCAGTTTCTTTCCCACTGCAAGATAGACGATTTTTAAAGTGGAATTTTACATGCCCAATTGATAGAGTGGACCCAAATTAGTCTTACACGATATCTGTTTTATCATGACAGTATTAATAGGGACAGTAAAACAAGTAGA
Source organism: Schistocerca nitens (assembly GCF_023898315.1). Classification (NCBI taxonomy): domain Eukaryota; kingdom Metazoa; phylum Arthropoda; class Insecta; order Orthoptera; family Acrididae; genus Schistocerca; species Schistocerca nitens. The sequence continues at coordinate 178,649,555 of NC_064622.1, read as the reverse complement.
ATAACCAACAATCCAGCAGCAACCAAGCAGCACTGCTGCATAGGTAGCAGTCAGCAACAGGCCATGGTGGTACTGCCACTGCTAAGAACGGGTTATTCTCTGTGTTTTATTGTTCCTGCAAATATATATATCAATAAAAAAATATCACAATAGACTAATTTTGGACCACTCTATCAAATGCTCGCATAAAATCTCTCTGCTTGTGTCAGGAAACAAACCAACATTTTGTCAACATTGGGTGTCACATGAAAGACCTGATGAACCATTTTTGTTTGGGTTGGCTCCAGCTACACATTGCAAAAACAAAACTGCAAATATCTAATGGAACATCACAGAATATGTGCCTGGTGACTCTTAAAAGAGACACCTTGTATACGCACTTGCATGAATATTAAGAGCTCAGATGGTAGTAAGCCCACACTAAGCAAAGAAGGCAAGGCTGAAAAGCAGAAGACCTGCATACGGTAAACGGAGAAGAGGGAGTAAATGAAGATGACATGGGAGATACAATGCTGTAAGAAGAATTTGATGAATGGAATTTGTAAATCAAAACAAGGCCTCAGGAGTAGATCACATTCCCTCAGAATTACTGTCTGGAGAACCAGCCATCACAAAACTGCTTGCCTGGTATGCAACATATTTCCTTTCCGAGTGCTGAAAGATGTGAATACACTAGTGAACAGCCATTTTGCATCTGGGATGTGATACATCAACTAGTATGTATTTTGGTGTGTAGAATCCGAAAACCTTTCAAAATGTTCTAGCATGTACCATTTTTGAGTTTTTAAAGGTTTCTTATTTTTCGTATTCAATATTTCGCTTTTTGCTGTTCTTCTGTTTTGATATTTAATTGTTTGTTTTTGATTTCCAGAGGAGAGGTGGGAGATTTACAAATCGTCAATAATGGATGGTGTGGTAATCCAGTGGTGTGAAAGAGATCTTTAGTGAGTGTTTCCTGTGTTTAAAACTTACACTAAGGAAAATGGTAACTAGTAAATCTCGTTGCCGTCTAAAACACCCCGACAACTTTTATTATATGTGTGGGAACTTCACTCCAAAAGCCCAAAGAAAACCAGACACTGATTTGGTTAAGAAGGCATATAAATTGTGTTCTGATTGTCCTGTTGGTGATCAAGATAAAATTTTTGCACCTCACATAACTGGTTGAAAGGAAAATGCCGAGCCATGCCATTCACTGTTCTGATGGTGTGGTGTGAGCCTAACGACCATTTTTCAGACTGTTACTTCTGTCTTACAAATATTTTGGGACAGCTGTGACACCAAGAACCACTATACAGTCAAGGAATGGCCTATAAGGAAGTCATATTTTCCTGGAAATGTACATGTGAACATTACCCCATTGGTTGAGCCTGATAAAATCATTTTGCATCCCCTTCATATCAAGTTGGGCCTTATCAAGAACTTTGTAAAAGCTCTGGATTAAGAATGTGAGGCTTTCAATCACTTAAAAGAAAAGTTTCCCAAATTAAGTGAGGCAAAGCTGAAAGAGGGTATATTTGTTGGACCACAATATCCAGTTAGCTGCTTGGTCTTCTTTTAAAGCAATTTTGAAAGGCTTTTTGGGTAACAGAAAAGACAAAAATGTGTGAATGATCTGTTGGACAACTATAAGAACATGGGGTGCAGAGCGTCGTTTAAAATTCACTTTTTACATTCTCACCTTGATTTCTTCCTGAAAATTTTGGGAGCCGTAAGTGATGAGCATGGTGAATGCTTTCACCAAGACATTTTTACCAGGGAACACCATTACCAAGGCCATTGGAACCCTTCAATGACAGGTGACTACTGCTGGGGTTTTGTAAGGGAGAGTGATGAAACGGCACAAAAGAAGACCTCCATCGACACATTGGAGTTTATCTTTGTCTTGTCGTAGACGTTGTAAGATAAATTCTGATTGTAGCGTTCACTTATGGGTGAATGCTAGTGGTCCTTCTTCTTTGGAAGATTGTCGCATTGTGGGTGATTGTACTCTATATAATCATTGAAAGCAGTAAGCTTATTGACACCAGTGCTTACTAATTTAAGTTATATATTACACCACTGAAGATGGTCACTAAGTGACCGAAAATCGATTTTGCCATAATAAACAAAAATATACGACCAATGCTGTCTATCCTTTCAAAAATAATTGACGATAGCCAAAATATAGAGGATATAATATGCAGACTGGCTATAGGAAGGAAGGAAGGAATTTCTGAAAATGATCAATTTGTTAACACTGAATATAAATTAATGTGTTTTATGAATGTGATGTGAAATTTGGATGATAAACAGTTCAGACAAGAACAGGAAAGAAGCTTCTGAAATATGGTGCTACTGAAGAATGCTCAAGATTAGATGGGTAGAGCAAATAACTAATGAGGTAGCACCGAATCAAAGCGGGAAGAAAAGAAATTTATGGCACAGTTTAACATGTAGAGGATCGCGTAATGGGACACACCTTAAGGGAGACCAAGGCTAACTTGGCGATCAGACTCAAATGGAAGTAGGTTGCAGCAGTTATACTGAGAGGAAGAGTCTTGCTCAGGATAGACTATTGTGGATAGCTGCATCAAACCCCTGTTTGACCAAAGACCACAATACACCACTAATTCAGAACATAAATCTTATGCAAGACAGTTAATACCGTGACCATACTGGTGAGCACATGATAAAGCTGGACAGTTTAGCTGACATGCTGATAAGGCAAATGACTTCTCTAGTGGTGTCCAGCTACAATCTTGCTTTTCCTCCTCAGCACTCTGCCCATTCCCCTCAGTGTTCAGAGTGTTGGGCAAGGACATAGCAGAAATGCACAAGCCACAGAGCACTAAGTATTGCTATCCACCTACCCTTCCTAGTTAAAGTTATCTCATTTAACAGCAAATATTTTCACTTATGACATGCCTAAGGACAATAAGAGAATCATAAGGACACTAAGAGAATCATAAGGACAACAAGAGAATCAATTACATGCATATCAATGGAAGACTATTAGAATATTAAAAGATGCTGAAAGAGAAAGAAAAACCATGTAGAAACCCACAACATAAGAGACAATAAAATACATTATGTAACAGTATAGTAAGGAGGGGAAAAAGGTACAGCATTCAACAAGAGATAGAAAGCACAAATTCATTTTTCTATACCTCTCATTTGTTCACTGAACATTAAGCAGCAGCATTCTACTTTGTATGACTGTTAATTTTTATCTGCTGCCATTCACTTTATGATCATTACTTTTCAATAGTGTGTCCAATGTATATCTATTTATGTTGAAGCTATTTTAACTTAAGCTGTAAAATACCTCTGGTATTCATCACACAAACAGCTTAAAACAACCTCACAAATACATGCTAAATTTTAACACACACAGACTGATAAATTTACGAATATGCCAGTAACAACCAGTAGATCCCTTCCTATGAGACAACTACTGCTTGGAGATAACAATGGGGAGAATTTCACAACATGGCTCCTTTGTTTGATAACCATTACGGAACCAGTACAATTCTCAGTCTGATCTATTGAAGGTCAGATATATACTGTCGCTGAACAATCTGGTATGTTTAGACGTTAAAGGAGAGTGGATAAATATTAGCACATCCCTGAAAAGAATACACAGTGATTCTAACTTTCTGACAATTTCCAAATAAAATGTGTCACAATAATAACAAACTGACTGGACACAAGTGTGTGATACCACGAACAGTTTCTACTACTTCTCACAACTTATAATAAACTTTTTAGCACAATGTACATGGATCTCCAAAACAGGTGAGCAGATCACTCTCCAGTTTATGACATACTACTGCCCTCACACCATTAATGTCAGCTGTGGACATATTCATTTGCTTAACACAATGAAATGGTGACCTATAAATCTCTTTAGGTCACAGATATTGTTGTTTGGATGACATGCACATTGTTCTACAACACTGAAATCAGATTCAGTATGTAGTACACTGAGTGATTGTTGTGAACATATGTTAATGATTTACGCAGAACTGCTTGGTCAGATGTGCCGCTGAAGGACCAGTGTCGAGAAATCAGACATGACAACCTAGGTGCACATTATTTGGCTGGACCAACCACACTATGTCTCTTGGCATACTACTGCTTTTTAGCAGTACATGAAATGTCAATAAATGTGGCCAAGACCCAAATAAAAAAGTGGATCAATAAGGAGTATATAAATTAGCCAATGCTAATAATGCAACAGTATTGCCTCACAGTTAAAATCCTGAAATATCATTTTCTCAATAGCATCTTTCTACACTCTTGTTTTTAATACATTTTGCCTATCTAAGTAACATCTAAAATAATATGTACCACTTATTCTACACATGATCAATTCCTAAACTCATCCCCACCCCCACCAGCCAGTTAATTTTAGGAAACATTGCTAATCTTGCATTGTAACAATTTACTTCTTTTTCAGCTCGAGCACCAACAAATATTCACAATCACGCTAAGAAGCAACAAATCCAACTTTTGAATCTATCAATTACCAATTATATGAATTAGTTAACGGCAGACTGGACACAAATAAACCCAATTGACTATTAACACTGTAAAATCGCAAAGACATCCATGAAGTACGTTAACATGACTGGGTTTCAAGGTTTGTATAGTAAAGGGCTGCTTTCAATATAGTACCATTATTATGTGGCCCAATTTGCAAAGACTTCAACTCTCTCCCTCCCCCCCCCCCTCTCTTAATCACTATTTGTAAATAAACTATGCTATATGAATAAATCATATACTTGTGACGATGTAAATAGCATCCTGAAAGTTTAATTGTGAGGTGGGCTGGGATGTGAATCAAGACATCTGCCTTTCATGAACAATAACTCCTTCAACTTTTCAATCTGGTTACACTTGGCAGAGCAACACACTGTTTCAGTCAACCGAAACCTCTCTCTCTTCAACTCATACACCACACTAGTATGCAGTTTCACTGTATCACAAATGTTTAAAAGTTCAAGTAAAAATTGATCTTTAATTTTTGTTTCACTATTTTTTATGCATAATGTTGGAGAATACTGTCTACACACTTCATGCAAGGAGGAAAAAATAGACATGGAATACAGATTAGAAAAAAAGATTCTCATAAATAAAAGTAAATGATAATTTGAACAGAGTATTTAATCACCATCAGGATCACAATATAAAATGATGGTATTACTGGTCACCTTTAATGAGATCATGCTTAATGAATAGACATATGATCGTAATGGAAGACATAATCTGACCCAAAGGTGGTATTCTAAAAGCCAGACATCATTAACACAAACAATTTACACTGTGATCCTCAGAATGAAAAAACAGTTAAAATAAAAAGTGTTCATGGGTTTTCCAACACGTCTTTTTGGATAGAAAATTATGTCGAATTACACAGTACATACCGTAAGTCGACCTTGTAAAGCACCATGAAGTTGCACAGAATCAAGGACAGAGTTCAGCTCAATGTAGCATACACCTCTTGATGTGTTGGTTAATGGATCACGCCCCATCCGGATACTCCGAATTGCTGTTGAGGACAGACCTTTGATGGCACCAAGAACTGCTTCTTCAGTTGACAAAACATCAAGATTTCGTAACAACACTGTGTTTGTTGGATGTGGGCTCACCTGTAAAATTTGACATCATTTTTGTAACAAAAAGTTTTTGAAGTCATGATATATATAACCTGAAAATTCATTTCATAAAAGAATTTATACTTACTGGCTGTTAACAATTGGTTTCTGTAGTTAATAACTTTACTCAGCAGCTACCAACTCAAAGAGAACTGTCAGCCCAAGCAGACTGCTAAAAATGTGTTTATGAATCATATCAAAAACCCATTGTCAATTACACTTAGAAAAATTTCACAAGAGTGTTCTGAACACAATACTGTTTTACCAGGAATCACTGTATTGGACCACTGTCTACTGAACTTTTTCATCAGCCATGTTGTAAATGATGCTACAGTTTGACATTAAACTTGAAGTTCAGATACCTATGAAACCAGATATAAATATTGGTGCCTTGTCTTCTACATGCACGAGTGGTACTTGGTGTTATTAATTTCACAGGCCTGAAGGTTATGTGATTGGAACATTGAAACTGGTTGCCTAATAAAACAACATCAAAACAACAGCTGTTGGTGCAGTATTATTACATTTCATTTTAAAAATGGATTGAAAACAGTCTCAACCACAATAAAACATTTATTTACAACTGTTACCTGTTTCGGTCAGAATGCAAACGTCTTCAGACCATTTCTACCATGATGGTACGCAGCAGCAGTGAACAGAGCAGGCATTATACTCCACAAATGTCAACTGCTGTGTTTGTTGATGTTTGTGCAGTCATAACACCTACTCCATTCACTGCCACTGTCTACCCTCAAGGTAGAAATGATCTAAAGATGGTAACATTCTGACAGAAACTGCATTTTTAAAGTAGTTTTAGCCAGACTGCTGTTTCTCCACGAGAAATGTTCTCAAAAGTTACATATAAAGTATTTCCCGAGGAAAAAGGCATGTTACTTGTGATTAAAAGACCCTTCTAGCAACAGATGATGAAACTTTCCACATTTGAAACATAATTCAATGATCAATATCTTAGTAACTACATAAAAATAAGCTGAAAACTGAAGATGTAATGCCCTTACAACAATGAAAAGTATAGGATAAATATTAACAAGGACAGAGAGGGCCATGCAGCTCATCATTCCAAGATTTTAATTATTGTGGCATACCCCCCCCCCCCCCCCCCCGAACAGCACCTTTCAATTGCACAGGTGACAAGTGCCCTTCACTCAACTTTACTGTCCTCTCCTGCCTTGTATCTTCCAGCCTTCTCTGTTGCCGTTACAATATTACATGAGGATGGGCCCTAACCTTTCTAATTGTTCTGTTCTAGGATTGTTGGTAATTTTTTACAGTTTATTCTTTCCTCAGGACACATTCTGTTGTGCTTTGGGTCAACTCCTTCCCTTGATAAAATACGAGAAGGAACACTTACAGCAATGTAGGGGAAGAAAGATTGCTACTTACCCTAAAGAAGTTGCAGACAGGCATAATTAAAAGACACTTACACAAAGCTTTTAGCCACAGCCTTTATCAGCAAAATAGAAACACATCACCGCTCATACACAAAAGCAAGCACACACAAGATCTTGCACCCACAGCCTTCATCACCAAAATAGAAACACATCACCAATCACACACAAAAGCAAGCACAACTCACGTACACATGACCACCAACTCTGGAAACTTGGGAAGAAATGCAACACTCACGTGGGATGGAGGCAGCAATCTGGAGGGGTCGGGGAAGTGTTAATAGTGCATAGGTTGAGGCGGGGGAGGGGGGGGGGGGGGGAGAATACTGTCTAGTGGAGTGCGTAGGAACTAGAATGCCAATAGGCGCAGTGCCAGGAGGTCGTGGGGCAGGGAGGTGGGAAAAAGAGTGAAAAAGGAGAGGAGCAGGGAAAGATGGGCACGTGCATTGGCAGAGAATGGCAAACAAAGAGGGTAGAAGATGTGAATGGGGAGGAGATGATAGGACTGAGGCAGTGGAAACTATTGGGTGACAGGTGTGGGTACAGTATGTTGTCGGGACAACTCCAATATACACAGTTCAGAAAAGCTGGTAGGGGAGGGGAGGATCCAGATGGCTCAATTTCAGTGGCTGCTTCACTATTCGAACCATACGAATCCTCTCCCTCCACCACCACCTTTTTTGAACTGTGCAGATGGGAGTTATCCTTACAACACATTTCCTGCTCCCATAATTATCCTGGGCTCAACCTACATTAACATACTGTCCCCACACCATCCACAAACAGTTTCCACCTCCTCTGTCCTATCAGCTGCTCCCTATTCTCGTCTCCCATGCTCTTCGTTTCTCTGCAAACGCACCTGCCTATCTTCCCCACTCCCCTCTTTTTTCACTCCTTTTTTCCCCACCTCCCTGCCCCACAACCTCCTGACACTGCGCCTGTTGGCATTCTAGTACTTGCAAACTCTGCCTGACAGCATTCCTCTGCCCCCCCCCCTCCCGCCCCCTCCTGTGCACTACTATCCCTTCCCTTTCCCCGCCCCCTCCAGACTGCTGCTTCCATCCCACGTGACTCATGTGCGCATGAGATGTGCTTGCTTGTGTGTATGAATAACATATGTTTCCCTTTTGCTGCACTTATGCAAAGCTTTTGGCCACAGCCTAAGTGTCTTATTGTGCCTGTCTGCAGCTTAACATATCTTCTTTATGGTAAGTAGCAATCTAACTTTTCCTACAGTGGTTATATTCCAATCTGAGTTTCCATTCTCTAAATTTCCAGAAGGAAAACTTAAGTAGAAAAGGATTTCTGAAATAACAATATGTCTAACTTTAACACAACATCTAATATTAAATTAAGTAGACATGATCCCCCAAACCTTAGCTTTAAGAACAAAGAAGGAACATAGTATATGGTGACATGGAAAACTGTCAGGTCTTGGCCAAGTACTGGATGATCAAAAAGTCAATATAAATTTGAAAACTTAATAAACCACGGAATAATGTAGATAGAGAGGTAAAAAATAGACACACATGCTTGGAATGACATGGGGTCTAATTAGGAGGGGGAAAAATAAAGTTTACAAAATGTCCGGCGGATGGCGCCGGACAGCAAAACATCAGAGACAATTACGTATAAAAGGAGCTATAATGAGAGAGAAAACCAGATGCGCCAGCAGTCGCAGCATGTTGACGTTACCTGAAAAGGCGCTTTTAGTGAAGCTGTATTATCAGAACGGGGAAAGTGCTAGTTCAGCGTTATGATCCTATCGCCATAGGAAGGGGATTCAAATGGGTAAAGGTCCGTTGACAAATGCAGCTGTGGCGAGAATGATTTTGAAGTTTGAAGCCACGGGTTATTTAGACGATAGACCCCATAGTGGCCGACTGAGCACATGGCGTAATGCTGCTGAGACAGTTCAGGAAGAAATGGCGACTGTAGCGGGTTCGTCTACGCACAGGCAAGTCAGCGCTTGTGCAGTCGCACGGGCATTCCATACACTACTGTTTGGTTGGCACTGAGGCGTACCCTCTGATGCTATCCGTACAAAATCCATCGGCATCATGAACTGTTACCTGGCGACTTAGTGAAGCGGAGGGCATTTGCGGTGTGGGCGTTTCAAAAGATGGTGGAAGATTACGATTGGTTGAGTAACGTGTTGTGGACCAACGAAGCTCATTTCACGCTCCGAGGGTCTGTCAACGCCCACAACTGCAGAATTTGGGCTCCCGAAAATCCTAGAAGTGTCGTGGAAACTCCATTGCACGACGAGAAAGTCACGGTATGGGTTGGATTTACCACATCTACCATTATCAGGCCTTGTTTCTTTGAGGAAATGTGTGATTCTGGTTTTGTAACTGTTACCGTGACGGGTGAGAGGTACCAGTACGCCGATATGTTACAGAATCGCATCATCCCCAGCCTGGCTGATAAACACCTGCTGGAACGTACGATGTTTATGCAGGATGGCGCTCCACCCCATATTGCTAGACGCGTGAAAGATCTCTTGCGCGCGTCGTTTGGTGATGATCGTGTGCTCAGCCGCCACTTTCGTCATGCTTGGCCTCCGAGGTCCCCAGACCTCAGGCCGTGCGAATATTGGCTTTGGGGTTAGCTGACGTCGCAAGTGTATCGTGATGGACTGACATCTCTAGGGATGCTGAAATACAACATCCAACGCCAATGCCTCACCATAACTCCAGATATGCTTTACAGTGCTGTTCACAACATTATTCCTCGACTACAGTTATTGTCGAGGAATGATGGTGGACATATTGAGCATTTCCTGTAAAGAACATCATATTTGCTTTGTCTTACTTTGTTATGCTAATTATTGCTATTCTGATCAGATGAAGCGCCACCTGTCGGACATTTTTTGAACTTTTGTATTTTTTTGGTTCTAATAAAACCCCATGTCATTCCAAGCATGTGTATCGATTTGTACTTCTCTATCTACATTATTCCGTGATTTATTCAGTTTTCAAATTTATATTGACTTTTTGATCACCTAGTACTATGAAGAGCTCCTAAACTGAGAAGTGCCATCTGAGACAGTCAATTAAAATCGAAAAGAACAAACTGCAGAAGAGGTCGGGACAGGACATTCACAAATATCCTGGTGAAGCTGGGATCATTGCAGAACTCTTAAGTATGCTAATGAGAATAAAATCATCGAAATGACACATATTACACATAAAATTTGGGAAGACGAGCAGCTTCCAGAAGTATGGATGTTAGCACTACATGCAAAAAAGGAGCCGAGAAGCTGGAACATGGGAAACACAGAAGAATATCGTTAATGCCAGTGACCTATACAACATTCTCATAAGAAGTACTGAACAGAGATGAGAAGCGACTACTTTCACAAATTTGTGAATAAGGAGGAAGCTTCAGAACTTGAAGATCACGTGCAGAACAAATACCTAATCTGAAACTGGTAACTGCATATCAAATATAGAGAAGTAAGAATTTTATGCTAACATTCACAGACTTCAAGAAAGCTTATGGTTTTGGACATACACCAACACTGTTCCAAATTTTGTAAGAGATGAGTTTGACAAAAAATTGAGTGGACTGATTAAAAAGACCTTATGCAACACATCCAAGATCACGTCCCGAAGGAAGATTTCATACTTCTTCAAGATCAAAACCAGAGTCAGACATGGGAGCAGACTGTCCCCTATGCTTTTTAACTGCATCCTTGATTAAGTTGACCAGGGAAAAGCGACAGAAATGAAAGGAGTGGAACACGAATGGGATGCAAGAAAAAAGGAATATGAGGAAATTGTCTCGCATTTGCAGACGATATTGTGATAATGTCAGAATCATTAGATGATCAAACCACACAACACAGAGACAGACAGTTAAAGCAGGTCGCTAGTTCTCCATCGAGAAGATACAATATATGACTAACATCAAGATACTTCCTCGATGGATAACAAGAGGAGGAGGTAAATTCAGAATGAGGAGAAATTCAAACTACCTATGAACATCTACGACAGGAACACTCTTTCCATCAATGCAAAATTAACATTTTACCAGACAGTAAACCACATGGAATCCTCATATGCAGCAGAAAGTCTGTATCTTGTAAAACAGGATTAAATTTGAGGGTAGAATGTGTGGAATGAAGGATTCTCAGTAGTATATTGGGACTTTGAAGAACAGGAGATGGTCAGTGTAGAAGACCAAGAACTGTATACTCATAGAGAGAATCTCTGACACCATCAAGAAAAAAAGGAGCATATTCTTTGGACACATCCTTAGAACGACCCAGGGGAAGTTGTCACATCAGATAATATACTTCCAATTATGTAAATTAAAAGCAAGAGGAGGATAAAGGAAAGGAAAGGGAAGGGAAGGGAAGGGAAGGGAAGGGAAGGGAACGAACTCATGATATAAGCTGCATCAGGACTTCATGTGGTATCAGTGGTGATGAGTAAAAATGTGTGCTGGGCAGATGATTAACCACTGCACCAACCCAGACACAGTGTTAATCGCAAATGTGCAGACTATCTTGGTATGTTCCTCAGTTCAGCCATATTCCCACCTAGCACCACCATATACCTGCAGTTCCTGTCCGTGTCCTCCATGCTCACTAATTTTAGATTCCCACTGGAGGTTGAATGTAAATGTGCATCTGCACTGGCAGTTGTTGATTCATAGCCGATTGAGATGTCCAAAAGAACAGACACTCATTCATATAATTGATATGCCTCAATGGGATATGAATCCACAACAATGAGTGATGCACATTTATTTTCAACCTCCAGCAGGTATGTAAAATTAGAGAGCACGGAGGACACTGAGGGGGCTGTGGATAAGTGGTGGCACTAGGTGGAAATTTGGGTCAGCCGAGGAGCATGACAAGATAGCCTGAGCATTAAGAAACTTCCTGGCACATTAAAACTGTGTGCCGGACTGAAACTCGAACTAAGGACCTTTGCCTTTCACAAGGCAAGTGCTTTACTATCTGAGTTACCCAAGCGTGACTGATGGCCCATCCCCACAGCTTCATTTCTGCCAGTACGTAGTCTCCTACCTTCCAAACTTCACAGAAGCTCTCCTGTGAACCTTGCACAACTAGCACTCCTGAAGCTGTGGGAACAGGCTGTGAGTCATGCTTGGGTAGCTCAGATGGTAAGGCACTTGCCCGCAAAAGGCAAAGGTCACAAGTGAGTCTCGGTCCAGCACACAGTTTTAATCTGCCAGGAAGTTTCATACCAGTGCACACTCCCTTGCAGAGTGAAATTCTGTCTGAACATTTGCAATTAACACTGTGTCCAGATGGTGCAGCGGTGAATGCAGCTGCCTAATAAGCAACAGATTCCAAGTTCGAACCCCAGTCTGGCATGTATTTTCACTCATCACTAATGATTCAGCATAAAGTCTTGATGCAGATGACATCAGTTCATTCCCTTACCCCCCCCCCCCCCCCCCTCTACCAACAATTTACATAGTATATATCACAGCTGTGGATTCAGTGTGGTGTCTGTTCTTTCAAACATGTCTGAAAGTACAGACACCACACCTTCATATAATAGAGTTTCTTGTGAACAGGATGTAACACATTATACATTCCTAAGTCTGCCACATGGCAAGAAACACACATTTGACAGCATAAGGCCAAAAACAAAGAAAGTCAAGTAGGAATTAATGAGCAATCAATCAACAATTTGGCGTAGAATTATTTGAAAATTTGGAGGCAGTAGAAGCTTCTGCAGTTAGTTTTAAATGTTGGATCTTTAAACTTTCTCAGCAGCATTTTGTGAAAAGAATGTAGTCTTCCCTCCAGGGATTCCCTTTTGAGTCCACAAAGCATCTCCATAATACTTACATGGTGATCAAACCTACCGGTAACAAATCTACATCTACTGAAATTTATAATATCAATGGTTTTTGTTTTTGCATTTTTTGGATGTGCTGGATGTTTAGAATTGTGTGTGCTTCATTTTTGATATCATGTTTGTTTTAGAATTGTGTTGTTATTCTTATTGTAACATACATACTTTGTCCCAGCCCAAACGCCACTAGTACCCATGTGGATATCCCATTACTTTAATTTTATTGCTGGGGTTAAATATTCTATTCCCCCCCCCTCCCCCTCCAAAGGTGTAATGAGTGACTCTTATTTACCATGTTGTATACACTTGAAATAGGGGTGTCCAGTATCTTGATGACATCACGGATCAAAGCAGACATTGCAATTGCAACTTTCAGTAATCCCAAAATTTTATGCCATAAAAAAACATATGCTTCATGTACCAATTAGCTTTCATGTGTCCTGTGATGATGGATTTAGCAATTGGAGTAGGAATGATATCATGGAGAATAGATAGCAATAGACTCTTCTCTACAGAATAAAAGACACAATCTCAAAATAACACACTGGCTGTGGACAGGTCATTCTCTGTGATACTGTCACACTGTAACCAGAATCTAGATCAAAACAGAAGGCAGAGTTGTCAATTGAAGTACTATTCTCAGCACACCCAGAACAGAAGAGAACTGACTCCTGGAGGGAGAGATCTGTTATTTATAAATACAGTGAATACTCCAGAATATACAAACACATGCAATTTCAAGAACCTTCCAAAAATGATAAGCATTAAATAACAAATAACTACTAGTGATAGGATTTGAACTGGCAACCTCCAGCACACCAACCAATGACTTTATCCAATATACCTCACTGTATGCAGTACAGCTTGCAGCACTGCTCCCTCTGTGAAGTTCTCATTGGAGCCAACTACAGCACCCTGGATGTAGAACTTGTCAATGAGCCCTGTATATGGCAGCACTAGAGGATCCTCACATTCTGGTCAGATTGTCACATCATCTTCACTATTAAGAAGCATTGAAACTAGCACCCTTATCAAAGCTTCACGTTCATCATTTCCTTGAACAAGAAGCCCCCACAATCAATCTGTGCCTCAGGACTGTAATCACAGATCAAACTTCTGATAATCCCAAAATTTCTCATTATTACATCAAGAAACACATTTGGAAGACACAGATAATGTGCCTGCACTTTTGTCTTCTTGATAAAGGGTCATAATCCTCAACTTCGTATGTGACATCTGACAAGTGAAATGATATGGCCCAAAGTATCACTTTAGGGACTTTACCAATCCTTGTGATGAAATGTTTCACATAGTCATCCTGTCTATCATCCAGTTAAAACAGTAACAGTGTATCCATTGTCAATTCAGTCTCACAACCATGGAGCAAAAACAACTGTATGAAATCGGTATTGTCTAGCTTTGCTGTCTTGAATGTGAATGTCACGATGGGCAATACTGTATCCTCTCTCTCTCTGATATCAGCATACACCGAGAGCATACCTGCAAATGTGTTATTAAAGTGTTCTGTGAGATCATTTGTCTGTGGGTGGTAGGCAGTTGTCATCCTGTGGATGAAGCCAGTGTGATGTTACCTTTGACATTTGTCTCGACATGTAAACTTTTCCACAATCAGAGATCATCACAAAGGGTGCTCCATGCTTCAAAATGGTAACTTCTACAAAGAACATTGTAATTTCCACAGCTTCATTAGTGGTACAGGTCTGGAGACAGTGTAGCAGATAAGGTAGTCAGTGCAGACTACACTCTATTGATTCCCATTTGTCGACTACGGGAACCTCTCCAAGAGGTGAATGCTGCAGGTGGAATTAGTACAAGGTGCCCCAGAGGTAACTGTGGCAAGCATTTCCGCCATTAGCATTTCCTGCAGTGCTCACATAGTATTTAACAGATAGAAACCTGACCAGTGACACTCGAGTCTGATTCTATCAAGAGACTTCACACGAATCCCCAGTGCCTAGATGCTGGAGCATTGCAGAAATACTTCAGTATAGTTGTAGACAAGCTGAGATGAAGAGCAACTTCTCTCACTCCATCACATCATAAGTCTGTTTATTCACACTTTCATTGCTATAGATGTGTTTTCTGCATTCTGTGGTAAGCACAGCTTTGTTGTCGATGTAATGCTCACCAAACGAGGCTACCAGTGTTGAGAGATGGTGTTCAGGCCACTATGAAATACTTATCATCCGATTTTAAGAAAACTGTTCAGTGAAAAAAATTTGATTTTCGCACATCTTTCAGTCTGGTATCTTCGCTTGGAATTGAATTTCTTTCCATTATTAGTCATAGTTACTGTGCTGCATCAAATTAAGTAAAACAATACACAATATTTTCAAGAGTTTGCAGACATAAAAACACCTGCATAAACTTTGCGTACGGTTGATTTTAGCTCATACATTTTTGGGTATGAAATGTAGATAAGATATCGCAATTTTATTTAGAGCTGAGAGCAGAACGATATTTCATTTAGTTCTCTAGTTACTTGGTTTTTATATGCCCTGGATGGTCACGCATGATGTGTCTACTTCCATTCCCAAGCATCAGGAATCACATGGTCATAACAATTATCGTATTTCATAAATTGTTGAAGATATCAAAATGAGGTTTTTTGCAAATGATTGCATACAAAAAGGCACATATATTCTATGATAAATACTCAAATCTTTTAATTCAATGAGATATGGAAGTAGCTTGTCTACAGCAGTGAGAGGTTGGCAGAATGGGATGCGCAAACACATCTATACAGCTTAAAGGAAAATCCAGAAGCTGTGTTTAAACTCATCCTCAGGGCCTAGGCAGTGGCAGAATGTGACAAGTGAACTCAGCCACAACATTTGGAATTCTGCCTCAAACAGTTCATTTTCTGTTCAAAACTTCTATAGTTTTCAGCAATGATGGATCTTCCTTCCCTTCAGTACCAATATCATTTAATGCAGCAATAACTTAAACTTCATTCAAGCTACTGTGTTCTGCTGTAATATTACTTAAAAGGTAGTTGGCATCCTTGTGTTTGCTTCCATTTTTGTATACTATCTTGCCAGCTGACCCAACAGGTCCTTCAGGCTTTTCAACCAGAAAGAGAATTCTGATCTGTCACAACAGTGAATTGTTCAGCAAACATATACAGCTGGAATTTGCTGATGGCCCAAGCAACTGCAAGACACTCCTCCTCAGACTTTGAGAGTGCTCTGGAAGCATAAGCTACCACCTTTTCACAATCTTCCTGAATTTGTGATCAAACTGTTCTTATTCCATAACTGCTAGCATCAGTGTGAAATTCTCTCAGCATTTGTGTCAAGTCTTAACGAGAAGGGAAGATCTTTCTTGCATTTTAATCCAGGAAAATTTGGTGCCTCCCTGCAGCAGTTCTTGCAAGAGACAGCCCTTAATACAGAATCATTAGTAGTATGGGCACATTACAAGAAAACTTCTCACATTACAAACGTGCCATTGAATAGGAAAATGTGTAACTGCTCTTATCATCTTCGGATCGGGAGACAGACTCCACCGCCATTTACTTAGTGTACCAATACTTATGTCTTGGGCAGTAAAGAGTCACTTTTTCAGATTCCAGCAGTGTAATAATTTCAAGTTGAACAAATATATTTCAAGGAAGACGCAATACATGAAAGTCACAGATCAAGTAAACAGAGTAAGACGTGTGTACACTTTAACAGTCAAATTATAACTGAGTCCAAGTCTAGCGGCCGCTGGCTAGCTGGCCACTTAGGTGGCGCTGCTGCTGCATGGCTGGCAGACAGTGCCACATGTAGACATGCGTAACTGTGCGGCGGCACTTTGAAAGATCGGCGAGTCACAACACTTTTCCCCCATTTGAATTTTTTGCACAGGTCTTGATGGAGGTGGCCTGTAGATTGCTAACGTCCATAGGTGTTGTTTGACTGGCCGTAAATTCTCGAGGCGGCGGCTTCCCCTATGGATGGAAGTGTTCCTGATGATAACGGGTCGAGATGAAAGGAGACGTGGGGGTCGAATCTGCTGGGGCCCTGTGCACCAATCTGCCCGTTGCGGCAAGTCCGGTTGTTATAACAGGCGACATGGGCAATGTGTCCACGTCCGTAGGAGAAGCAGGCGAGTCGAGTTGCTCCAACAGATGATGGTCATCTGGTTCCTGCATGGGCAGGTCTCCTGGTGGCGGCAGTTCTTGTGCTGGCACCAATATGATGGTGAGAGGACTGCGTTGTGAGTAATGAGAGGTTCCAGTATCCTGAGAGTCAGGTAGTGCCGAAGGTGGTGTAGAGGCATCTGGAACAGGCGTTGCCGGCACACGAGGCCGAAGCTGGTCCGAATGATGCACTGCAACATGTGTGTCCGTCAGGATTTCATACAGGCGTTGGCCACAGTGTCGTAAGATGCGGCCAGGACTCCATTTTGGCCACCTGCCATATTCCCTTACCCATACAAGGTCGTTGGCGGTGAACCGGCCAAGTGAAGGCACCCACGGCCGTGAGGTGGAAGGCCGCAGAAGATGAAGTAGTGTGCGGGGCTGTCGACTATGTAAGAGTTCAGCCGGTCTGTGGTCGCCCATGGGGGTGAAACGGTAAGAAGCCAGAAATTGGAGAAGCGCATCATCAGCAGAAGTCAGGAGTTTCCTCATCTGAGCCTTAAATGTGCGGACCAGTTGTTCAGCCTCACCGTTTGACTGTGGACGGAACGGAGGGGCCATGACATGCATGACGCCGTGGCGGGCACAAAAATCCGCAAAATCGGAAGAGGCAAATTGCGGACCATTATCAGTAACAAGAGTAGCGGGAAAGCCTTCCAAATAGAAAATGCGAGCTAGAGCATTGGTGGTTGCCACGGTGGTCGGCAACGTGCAACGGACAATGAAAGGAAAGTTAGAGTAGGCGTCAATAACGAGAAGCCAATAAGTACCGAAAAAAGGTCCTGCAAAGTCAGCATGAATACGCTCCCAGGGCTTCTCAGGCGAAGGCCACGGTGACAAAGATGACTTCGGGGCGGCGGCCTGTGACGCAAAAGGGCTGCCAGCAGCGACCATGTGTGTGATTTCAGAGTCGATGCCGGGCCAGTACACATGACAGCACGCCAGAGATTTTGTGCAAGAGACACCCCCAGTGCCCTTGGTGAAGGAGGCGCAAGACCGAAGCACGCAAAGATGCAGGTACCACAACACGCGGCGAAACATTGTCGGTGGAAAGGAGGATAACACCATCTAAATATAGCGAAAAACCCGGGAGAGGGTAGGGTCAGAACCCATAGCAGCTGCCAGCCGGTCCCCAGTGATTGGGAACCCGTCCACAACCCGCTGCTCGGCAACATCCAGGTGGAAACACAAAAGTTCGTCCCTATCGAATGCCAGATCAGGACCCATGGGAAGGCGAGACTGTGCATCAGCATTTGCATGTTGAGTCGTCAGCCGGAAATGAATCTCATAAGTGAAACGAGACAAGTGAAGAGCCAAACGCTGGAGGCGGTGTGCAGCCTTGTCAGGAAGTGACATCGATGGATGAAACAAGGAAACAAGTGGTTTGTGATCCGTAACAAGATGAAATTTGGATCCATAGAGAAAAACACCAACTTATGAAGAGCATAAATAATGGCCAAAGCTTCTTTTTCAATTTGAGAATATTTTTGTTGGTCAGCCGTGAGCGTTTTGGAGGCATAAGCAATGGGTTGTTCAGAACCGTCAGAAAAACGATGCGCAAGGACTGCACCGAACCCGTATTGAGACGTGTCCGTGGCAAGAACAAGATGTTGGCCAGGTTGATAAGTAGCCAGGCATGGGGCCTGTTTCAGCATAGTCTTCAATTTCTGGAAAGCCACATCGCATGACGCGGACCAGTGAAAAGGCACGTTTTTATGCAACAGCTGAGCCACCGAAGTAGCAGACGGTAAAAACTTGTGATAGTATGCTATTTTCCCCAAGAACGCCTGCAGTTCCTTAACAGATGTAGGGCGAGGAAGGGCATCAATCACAGTGACAGTTCTGAAGCGGACAAATACCATCCCGAGAGAGTTGAAACCCAAAGTACGTGATAGATGCCTGAAAAAATTTTGATTTCTGAAGATTACACTTAAGACCGGCAGTCTGTAAGACATGAAAAAGTGTGCGGAGATTTTGGAGATGTTTGTCAGTGGCGGAGCCAGTGACAACAATGTCGTCCTGGTAATTTATACACCCAGGGACAGTGAGCAATAAATGTTCCAAGAATCGCTGAAAGAGAGCAGGGGCGCTGGCAACCCCGAATGGCAATCGTTGGGTAATTGATAGAGGCCGAAAGGCGTGTTAAGGACCAGAAACTGCCGGGAAGCAGCGTCGAGAGGAAGTTGATGATAAGCTTCTGACAGGTCAAGTTTAGAAAAATACTGGCCTCCAGCAGGTTTAGTGAACAATTCTTCAGGTTGAGACATACGGTAAGTGTCGATAAGGCATTGAGCATTTACAGTGGCTTTGAAATCGCCACAGAGACGAATATCACCATTTGGCTTAGCCAACGACGACAGGAGAGGACCACTTACTGGAAGTGACAGGAAGCAAGACCCCTGAAGTAGTGAGACGATCCAGCTCCCGTTTGATCTGATCACGAAGGGCCACAGGAATGGGCTGAGCCCGAAAAAACTTAGGCCGAGCAGTGGGTTTGAGCGTGATATGAGCTTCAAAGTCGTTTGCACGGCCTAACCCAGGAGAAAAAAGGGACGAAAATGTCGTCGACAAGGGATCCAATTGAGCATAAGGAATAGCATCAGAGACGATATTGACAGAGTCATCTATGGAGAACCCAAAAACGCGAAAGGCATCGAAACCAAAAAGATTCTCCGCGTTACTATGGTCGACCACAAATATGGGAACAGTGCAAACGACAGATTTGTAAGATACCTCAGCATCAAATTGTCCCAAGAGAGAAAGCTGCTGTTCATTGTAAGTCTGTAATTGTCTAGTGACAGGTGACAGGATTGGAGAACCCAACTGAAGATACGTCTGAGAATTGATGATAGTGGCAGCAGAACCAGTATCCAACTGCATGTGAACATCTTGACCAAGTATTTGGACAGTGAGGAATAAATTCCCTAAAAGGGAAGAAGTACAATTGACAGACAACACAGAATCAGAATCAGTGTCACATTCATGAACATCATGTATGCGGTTGGATTTGCAAACAGATGACATGTGACCCTTTTATTTGCATTTGTGACACACGGCCCAATGTTGTGGACAATCTTCTCGTGAATGTTTCGTAAAACACCGCAGACGTGAAGGAAGTTGCTGTGGTTTTGCTGTGGTTTTGCTGCAGTTTCTTAGAGGTTTGTTTACGGTCAGGCCATGGCTGCGCTTGGGAGCGTACGGTGACCACGTCAGCCGGCGGGGACACGCCACACGCTTCGTCAACATCGCACAGAGGTTGTATTTCCCTGACGTCGCCCCTTGCCTCGATTTGCGCTCCAGCAGCGTGAGAAATTTCAAAAGACTGAGCGATGGATAGGACTTCATCTAGAGTCGGATTTACCAACTGAAGGGCACGTTGCGTAACTTCTTTGTCGGGCGCCGATCGGGTAATAGCATCCCGTACCATGGAATCGGCGTAGGATTCTTAGTGAACTTCAGTAACAAATTGGCACTTTCTACTGAGGCCGTGAAGTTCAGCAGCCCAAGCGCAAAAGGATTGATTCAGTTGTTTCTGACAATGATAAAAGGCAACACGAGAGGCTACCACATGCGTTTGCTTTTGACAATAGACGGACTGAAGTGCGCACATTTCAGCAACGGACAAAGACACAGGATCTTTCAAAGGAGCTAATTGCGACAACAACCAATACATTTGAGGTGAAATCCATGAAAGGAACAGAGACTTACATGTTTGTTCGTCCGCGACACGAAATGCCAAGAAGTGCTGTCGAAGACTTTTTCGTAATCAGACCAGTCTTCCGCCATCTCGTCGTAAGGAGGAAAAGTAGGTAAACAACGACGAGAGATGCCCCGCATTTGATGCTGCGACGAAATCATGAATCGCATTTGTGAGAAGCATCTGCTGTTCTATGAGACCTTGCAATAGTTGCTCTAAAGTAGCCATGGAAACATGTAGGTCAACGATGGAAAAGAAAAATCCCATCCTTGTCGCCAATTGTAATAACTTCAAGTTGAACAAGTATATTTCAAGGAAGACGCAATACATGAAAGTCACAGATCAAGTAAACAGAGTAAGATGTGTATACACTTTGACAGTTCAAATCATAACTGAGTCCAAGTCTAGCGGCCGCTGGCTGGCTGGCCGCTTAGGTGGCGCTGCTGCTGCTGCATGGCTGGCAGACAGTGCCTCATGTAGAGGACACGCGTAACTGCGCGGCAGCACTTTGAAAGATCGGCGAGTCACAACAGGCACATGCCTGGAATCTGAACACTTTAACATGGTTGTCAGAACCTCTCCCCACACACAAATGTGCATGAGCATTACTTTTAACTCAGAGAGACCATCAATAGTTATGAAAAGTCTTTTCGCAGTAGGCCTTGTGAATCTCGATTCAGCAGTAGCCTGTCTGCATGACCATAGTTGCTTTGCTCCTCTCAAGCAGTCTAGGGTATCATCAATGCGTGGCATTGGGTAAACATCTTTTTTTGTGATTTTGTTCAGTCAGTGGTAGTTTACCACAAAAACCTTGTACCATCCTCCTCCTTCAAAGGACCAAAGGAGAGTACCAAGGAATCTTTGAAGGTTCCATGACACCTTGGCAGCAGCATCTTTATTCCCTCCCAAATTGTGTGCCGTTAACCAGTGATACTCTACACAAGTGCTTGCTAACTGGTGGAGTTCCCCAGTGTTGATTCAGTGTTTGACCTTGAGATACTTGGTCTTCCTTTTTTCCAGTCTGGATCTGACAGCATCTGAAGCTATCACAGAACTGCTAACACTTACATATGTTGTTCCTTGGTCAGGCCGAATCCTACTGGCAGGCTGACAGTAACTTCCTCCCCTACGTTGTCTGTAGTGGCAGTGGAGCACAATTCTTTGTTGATGATACTAAGCTGCCATTCCTGGACTGCTTCAGCAGTCCCTAGGCACGTACCTTAAGGTATGATTTGTGGCTAAACATGACAATCAGTGATACAAAGTTTTCATCGGTCACCTACAATACTTACAATTGTTGCTGGCAAGCGGATTTCTTTTGCGAGAATGAGCAGCATTTTGCAATCCACAAAAGCTTCACAGGTAAAATAAGCATCTCAATTAATGACTGGAACTCTTTTTGTTGATGACACTGGGATAACAACATCTTCAACGACAAACCACCCCCTCACCAGACTACATTACAATAAAATGTTGAATCTGAAGGGCGCCTATGCACTATCATTGATAGCTGTTCCTATCAGCTGTACTTCTTTTCCATTTGTGACTTTCAGCATAATCGCTTTCATAACAGTCTTCTTTAGTTGGTGGTGATAACCATTCAGTATTTCAGTATTACAGAAAATAAAGCCGCCCCCCCCCCCCCCCCAGGGCCCACTAAAGGCCGGATAGGCTGTCCGTCGATAATGACGTTAATGTGACTTCCCGACAATGACTGTTGCCCGTGAAGGATTAGTATCTGTAGCAACCTCACCTCCACAGATGGTCTCCATACTTAGTTTTCCTGAATTCGTTGGCTACGTGAGTAGCTAGTATACAGCAGGGGGACTGGCCTTGTCCAATGACCTAGTGCACAGGTCAACTATAATCGTCTGCAGTTTTACGAGGGCCGTTCAGAAAGTAACCTCCGGTTGATTTAAAAAAATACACCAAGTTAAATAAAAATATTTTAATATATACATCTTACAACTACATCTTTGCACTATTTTTCTACATAGTCTCCATAGCGATTGAGGCACTTACCGTATCTCTTCACAAGCTTTGAAATTCCTTCTGCATAAAAATCACCCGCTTGTGCCTGGAGCCAGCCTGTGACCGCATCTTTGAGCTCTTCGTCGTCATCAAACCGCTCAAGAGAGCCTTAGAAATCTGTGGAAAACCAGTAGACAACTCCGACATTGAGAAACGTCGATTTTCACGAACTTTTGCATCAACTGTCTGAACGAGTTCGTCAGTCACCAATGATGGTCTACCACTCCTCTCTTCATCATGAACGTTTTCTCGTCCACTTTAAATAAACGTACCCATTCACGGACAACTCCTTCACTCATAACTCTTGGTCCGTACACGGCACAAAGCTCACGATGAATAACTGCTGCAGAATATCCTTTGGCTGTAAAAAACCTTATGACAGCACGCACTTCACATTTGGCGGGGTTTTCTATTGCAGCACACATTTCGAACTGCCACAAAAACTAAACTAGCGCAGGTACGACGTTCACTCGACCACGGCTTGATGCCAACTGACCTGTTGAGTGCGTGAACGCACAGATGGCGTCGCTACTCCCCCCACAACCCGCACTGTGACCAATCGGAGGTTACTTTCTGAACCGCCCTCGTATTTACTTACATTTATTCATTCATGGAATGTCTCATAATAAAATAGGACTTCTAAAAGTAATACAATGCCCACCAATAGCCAAAATACACCAAAGTGCACAAAGAAATTGGTATAGGCTTGTATATTCAAATACAGCACTACAGCACTGTGGTCGGCAACATCTATGTAAGACAACAAGCGTCCGAGCAGCTGTTAGATCAGTTACTGCTGCTACAATGGCAGGTTATCAAGATTTTGAGTGAGTTTGAATGTGGTATTATAGTCAGTGCATGAGTGATGGGACACAATCTCCAAGGCAGTGATGAAGTGGAGATTTTCCCGTATGACCATTTCACGAGTGTACTGAGAATATCAGAAATCCAGTAAAACATCAAATCTCAGACTTCACTGAGGCTAGAAAAAGATCCTGCAAGAACGGAACCAGCAACAACCAAAGAGAATCGTTCAATGTGACAGAAGTGCAACCATTCTGCAAATTGCTGCAGATTTCAAAGCTGGGCCATCAACAAGTGTCAGTGTGGAAACCATTCAATGAAACATCATCGATATGGGCTTTCGGAGCCGAAGGCCCACTTGTGTACCCTTGATGACTGCATGACACAAAGCTTTAAGCCTCCCCTGGGCCCATCAACACCGACATTGGACTGCTGATGACTGGAAACATGTTGCCTAGTTGGATGAATCTCGTTTCAAATTGTATTGAGCAGATGGACTTGTATGGGTATTGAGACAACCTCGTGAATCCATGGACCCTGCATGTCAGTAGGGCACTGTTCAAACTGGTGGAGGCTCTGCAATAGTGTGGGGCATGTACAGTTGGAGTGATTTTGGTACCCCTGAGATGTCTAGATACAGCTCTGACAGCTGACACATAAGCAAGCATCCTGTCTGATCACCTACATCCATTCATGTCCATTGTGTATTCCGACAGACTTGGACAAGCCCAGCAAGATAATGTAACACCCCACACGTCCATAACTGCTCCAGAAACACACTTATGAGTTAACATCCACTGTCCACCAAACTCCCCAGACATGAACATTATTGAGCATATCTGGGATGCCCTGCAACTTGCTGTTCAGAAGAGTTCTCAACCCCCTCATAGTCTTACAGATTTATAGCACTATTCACATGGTGTCAATGTCCTCCAGCACTACTTCAGACATTAGTTGAGTCCATGCCACTTCGCATTGCTGCACTTCTACGTGCTCGTGGAGGCCCTACATGATATTAGGCCGGTGTATCAGTTTATTTGGCTCTTCAGTGTGTAACACACAGCACGAATAACATGCTTTAATAGAATAGGACAGGAGCCTATGTAGACAGGACAGGTGTCCGACGTGGCCTTGATTTACAGATCTGCCCTGGCATTTGCCTTAACTATCTAAGAAAACATGGAAAACCCAAATCAGTATGGTCAGACAGCGCAGTTGCATTGTCTCAAATATGAAGTCCGTGCTCTAAAAACAGCTGCGCTGCTTCACTCTGTAACTCTCTATCATAGAGGCATGAATAGAACTGTTGTGATGGCAGACATCTGGTGGCATAGTTGTTCTGAAAATCATCATCATCTCTCTCTCTCTGCAGTAGTGTACAATTTGTCCAGAGTATCCACAATGCTTGGGTGATTGCTGCAGTGCATGCCCGTGTTGGTGGAGTCCATTCTTCTTTGCACATTTGATGGTGGCAGAGATTCTTATGAAAGATTGATACACCTCTTTGTCAACATCCTATAATACCGCTATATGTATGGGGTACCTCTATAACCACCTGATGTACGAGATCAATATAAATGGCTGCTATCTCTTGCTTACTTGGTCCGACTGTTCTGGCTACCATAAAATGCTGTACTACTTCTCTTACATGGCATATGCGAGAAGCAACATCATGGTGGTCTTCCACAATTGCTATAGAAATCACTTTTACGAGTCGATCACACCTCTTCCGTCCAAATCATTTCTGTTACACTTCCTCAATGTACTGGTCCTGCTTGAATTCCTCAACTGTTGTGACATCCTTTACCAGAAGAGTTAGTTACACATCTTCTGCAATTCCTTTCATCAAAGTGTGTGTTTTTATCAGCTGAAGTCATATTCGGATTCAAAATGTGGCATACAGCTAAAACTTTCTGTATATAAAACTGTGGCACTTCCCTGTGACTGTTCTTTGATTGTTCTTCTCCTAAACGAACTTGGCACTGACAGCTGACGAAGGTTGTCGTCATTTTGACCAACAATTTTTTCCAGCTATCAGGCTGCTCTTCATTGTTCTTTAACCACTGTGGGGGCTGTGTCACCCAAGTAAAAACAGACATTTGCCAAACATCATGTCATCTCACCAGCTGTATTTGGTGATTCAGTCTAATCCTTTCAGCCATTTCGACCAGCATCACCCGAATACACTGATGGGTGCCTGATGTCCCGCTGAATTACTGATGTTTTGGAATCCAGTGATCTACTGAATATGCAGGTCACAAGAACAATGTACTGCTTGTAATCTGGTTCCTGCCCATGTAGGTGACGGCTTTCACACTGCCTAATTGGAGCCACGCTGGTGTAGAGGTTTGAAAGTAACTGACATCTCCACCAAACAGTTTCACATCGAAACCAGAATCAAATCTAAATCTGAAATTAGAGTTGTCAATGAATACAACACTTAGCAGAAAAAGCATGTGTTTTATGAATACCAATGTACCACTAGAACAGATAGGCCTGAACTCCTGGACAGTGTGCACTGCTTTTTATATAAACACTGAATATTCTAGAATATATAAACATTACAAATGTAAGAAATTCAGAGAACCTTCCAAAAATAATATGTACCAAATAACAAATACCTTGGTGGTCGTGTTTGAACCTACAGTGCACTAGCCAATGACGCTAACAGCTATTCCACGCTGCATGCACTTGAAAAGATTTTTTTCTACCATGTGTGCGTGACTGCTAGGCATCTATGAGAACTTTTGCTGTTCGAAAAAGAAACTGGAAGACTAAAGCTGCGAAGCGGATCACCAAAGACAAAAGGTCATGGTAACCCAATCTGGGGCACATAGATTTAATGTCTTAGGAATAAGTTAACAACATATTTAATGCTGACAAGCTCAAGTTGAGTGCTAGTGATAATCATAGAATTGGGAAAAGCACAAGTGACTCTTGTCTATAACAAGAGTAAAAGAATGGACCCACATAATTACAGACCAACACCCTCAATGCTGTTTTGCTGGAGAATTTTTGAACATATTCTCAGTTTGAATATTATAAATTTCTTTGAGACGGAAAAACTTCTGACAACAAACTAGCACAAATTTAGAAAGCATCACTCATGTGAAACTTGGCTTGCCCTTCTCTCACACAATATTTGTGAACCACATGTGAAGGGTAATAGGCAGATTCCATATTCCTAGATTTCCGGAAATCATTTGACACGGTGTCCCACTGCACACTGATTACAAAGGTATGAGCATACGGAGTAGGTTCTCAGATAAGAGAGTGGCCCAAACTTCTGAAGTAATGAAACTCAGTACATTGTCCTGATGGCAAATGTTCATCAGAGTGTGATATGATGACTTTTATTATCTATATACATAAATGACCTGATGGACAGGGTGAACAGAAATATGTTGATGCAGTGGTGTACCGAATGGTGTCGTCATTGAGCGAATGCAGGAATGAACAAGATGAATAGACAACATTTCTAATTAGTGTGATGAGTATTGAACCAATTCTATGATGTCTGACTTCAGTAATAGTTGTTTGTTGTTCGACACAGTCATATTGATTAAACACATGTAACACTGCAAAATAATATGAAAAGGAACGAGCATGTAAGGACAGTAGTAGGGAAGGCGAATTGTCGACTTCGGTTTACTGGGAGAATTTTAGGAAAATATGGTTCATCTGTTAAGGACACCTTGTATAGTGCACCATTGGGATCCTCATCAGATTGGGTTAAAGGAGTGCATCAAAGCAATTTGGAGATAGGCTGGTAGATTTGTTACTGGTAGGTTTGATCAATACACGAGTATTAGGGAGATGCTCAAATGGAAATTCCTGGAGTGAAGATGACCTCCTTTTCAAGAAACACTGTTGAGAAAATTTAGAGAACCAGCATATGCAGTTTCTGTGGATGATTCTACTACTGACAAGATACATTTCACCTAAGGACCATACAGATAAGAGAAATTAAGATCCTACAAAGGCATATAGACAGTCGTTTTTCCCTCCCTCCATTTATGAGTGAACCAGGAAAGGAATTGGCTCCTGGTGGTACAAGGTACCATCCACCATGCATAATATGGCGGCTTGCACAGTATGTATGTAGATGTAGATGGAACACCAAAGAATTGACACACAAACTTTTGAATTACAAGTATGCCACTGAATTAAATTGCCTAGCAAGCAATCTTACCTTAAAATGTATATGTGAAACAAGTTCTAAAACAGTGAACAACAATAATAAAATTAACGGCATAAAACATCTCCTGTTACACTAATATTACTGAAATAGCCACTAGATCATTGCAAATATTTTTTGTACTCACCTCATCACTACCTTCACCTCCCTCTTCACTCTCCTTGCGGGATGCGCCACATTTGAAGCAGGCATCTCGTCTTTTGAAATTATTCGCACCACATTTCACACAGTGCCAGTCCTTTAATTGCACAGCACCTCTGTCTCCAAAACCAGGTGGGTCTTTTGGGATACTGTAGTACATTTCTGCTCGATACTGGTCTTGAAGAACTAATGTTCCACCCTTTCGTTGCATCCATTGGGTTGCTTCAGCTACTGTATTAAATTCAACAAAAGCAAATCCCCGTGACTGACCAGTGTCTTTCTTACGGATGAGACGGATGTCCCTTGGCATTAAATTGCACTGAAGGATGTCCTTCCGGATATCATTTTCAGTTATATGGTATGCCAGGCCCTTAATCATCACAGTGTTGTTGGGAGCTTGGTTTCGGTATGCGTCCGAATCACGACTGCTTCCACCTCCCCTGCAAACAGGCAGATTTACTTGTTATGTGCTGTAATTACTCAACACAAAATATACATAATATTCAACTATGCAAGTACCGCAGGGAGACACACTAATATGAATGTTTAATACTATACTTGCTTAACATAATGTCAAGCACGGCTCGTGGTTTCGATCCTGGGGAAGACTGGGACATTTAAGGATTGTAACTAACCTAGAACTTGGGCTACGTTACAGATCAGTCTGTCACAACCATGATTTTTCACGAGGGGAGGGGGATGGGGCAGTAATATCACACTCTAGTAAAATATTTATGCACTTTATCTTCTTTCCATTTAACAACAAACTCCTAAATAACATCAAAAGCTAACTCCTAGATAAAATCTAGAGGCAGCTTATTTATCCCCCAACATTGTATTTCCTGACAGTTTACCACTACAAATTGTATTAGAGATGTGTTTTGGAGAGATCTTTAGTGCAGTGTGTGTTAGCTTTGCTACATGCCAAATGTTTTTGGTATTTTCGTTTCTAAACTTTATTAAGCAATGTTTTGTGTGCTCTAACTGCAGCTTTTATGATATCATGTGACGAAGTGATGCTTCCATGATGATAAGGATCTTGTGATGTGACTGGCTGACCTGAACGATCTGATCACTGCGGTGTTTACGAGGTCATGTGATGTTTCCATGATGTCATGGATTTTATGCTGTGACTGGCTGACGTGAGTGACCCAAGTAACCACCATGCCAATTTAAACCACAATTCCTACTCACCATTCTTCATTATTCTGTTAAAATCGTGTGTATACCTTTGTTTGGATTTACTCTGGGCCTTTTTTAATTAAAAAAAAGGGGAAAAATTATGTTTACATTTGGTCTGGATGCACTAAGTTCATGTTCATCCTAACCACATGTCCCAAAATTTTACCTTATAAATTGCATGCTGAACTCATATTGTGTTGTTTTCAAACTTATGGTATACTGCTGTTATCTGCAAGAGAGCAAAACTCACTAAACTCATGCGTAAATACTCACAAAAAGAAACTTGGCAATAGAGCACATTACCAGCAGTCAGCAAGCCAGGAAACGAAAATAACAGGACATATTTTGCACACAGGGTACATTTTGTGCGCTTTTTCCTCCAATCATTTGTGAAACTCTTACTCGGTGGTGATACTTATGTTACCATACTGTAGTGCACTCTGATGAAACATTTGCAAACTCATCCAAACGGTGGACAGAATAACCAATGGCAGAAAAAAATAGTCTAAAACACTATCAAAACAATAATACTGAATGTAGATTAATGACACAATAATGCCTAATGAAGACATACATAGACATAGATTTGATAGCAAAGTTTCAGCAACTTTGTTCATTTTTCTTTTGATGTAAGCATTGGAACATGAAAATTGTGTACAGGTTGATAGGACATCCTTAGATTGAAACATAAGAGCCTTCAGGACGCCCACAAGAGATTTACTCTGTGGAAGCCATGCCCCAAAAGCTCTGAGCAGAGTTTCATTTCAAGGTGCAACCTTAGCTACTACCTTTTTTTTGGGGGGGGGGGGGGTTGGTGGGGGGGGGGGGGGCATGATATCATATATCAACAGTTCCAAAAATGTTGATCGGCATTACTTAAATCCACATGAGAAATAAAAAAAATGTATTCTGATAATTTCAATTGTGTTATGTTACTGAGGAATTTATCTTAACATATACTTTGGGCAGTCACATGGGGAAAGATTAGGACTATAGGCGGGTGCCTATGATATGGTGACAAGTGTTACAATGAAGAAGGTTTGGTTTGGTTTGTGGGATTAAAGGGACCGGACTGCAACAGTCATTGGTTCCTTGTTCCAAAACGTAAAAACACCCACACAGAGTAAAAAACGGATAATGGACACAACAGACGACACAGGACAAGAAAAACTCAGACAAAGAAATGACAAAACGAATTAAAATCTCACAGTGTGACAGTGGTTGGCCGACCATAGAGACAAAAAAGGAAAAGCCAACTACTGAGAACACATTAAAAATTCAGACTAAAACCTTAGGCCAAAGGCCAGACTCGACACAAAATATAGACAAACACTTAGATCATGTGATAAAAGCCCCCTGCCCGAATAAAACACAAAACTAAGTCCGCCATGGCAGAGTCATCTGTTAAAAGGGCAGGGAGCGTATCAGGCAGCGCTAACGTCTGCTTGAGCACAGCTAAAAGGCGACACTACAACAAAATGTGGACCACAGTGACATAGAGGGGGTTCCTCATGGCGCAATAAGTGGCCGTGCGTCAGCCAAGTGTGCCCAATGCACAGCCGGCAGAGGACAACAGACTCCTTGCGAGAGACGCGCATGGATGACCGCCACGCAGTCGTTGTCTCCTTGATAGGACGGAGTTTGTTTGGCACGGGCAGGTTGCGCCATTCTGTGTCCCATAAATAGAAAATTTTGCGGCGTAAGATTGCCCGCAAATCAGTCGCCGGGAGGCCAATCTCCAGAGATGGTTTACTGGTGGCCTCTTTCACCAGGCGGTCAACATTTCCATTGCCAGGTATCCCAACATGGCCAGGGGTCCACATAAAGACCACAGATCGGCCGCAACGGGCAAGAGTATGTAGGGACTCCTGGACAGCCATCACCAGATGAGAGCGAGGGAAGCACTGGTTGATAGCTCGTTAACTGCCCAGGGAGTCGCTACAGGTAACGAAGGACTAACCTGAGCAGGAGCGGATATACTCTTGGGCACGAAAGATGGCGACCAGCTCAGCAGTGAAAACACTGCAGCCAGCTGGCAATGAACGTTGTTCGGAATGGTCCCCTAGAGTTAGAGCATAACCAACACGACCAGCAGCCATCGAACTGTCAGTGTAAACAACGCCAGAGCCCTGATACGTGGCGAGGATGGAATAAAAGCGGCGGCAGAAGGCCTCCGGAGGGACTGAGTCCTTCGGGCCCTGTGCCAAGTCAAGCTGAAGACAAGAGGGGGGGGGGGGGGGGCCACACACCATGGGGGTGTACGCAGAGGATAATGAAGAAGCAGCACCTCTTGGCACACCATTCCACTATACCCATACACATTCTTTATTCTCAGATGGATGTCTACCAGTGTTTGTCCTTTGATAGCCAAGAACTGAACATCACATCACATCATCACATTGGTCTTGTTTGGACACATTTGGTAGTCATGTTGCCATAGGCCACCTCTCCAAATTTACTGCACGCACCTGTCAGAAACACACAAATGCCACACCAATCCCTTGCCTAAATGTATAGTTGGATCGGAATCGCACAACATTGCAGCAATGCTCTCAAACAAAAACTTTTTGATCCTCCCTTATGACTAGAGTATTTTGGTAGACAAATCTAGACATAAAAGAGATGAACTGAACTCAACAGAAATAAATTGGGGACAATATATACTACAAAGCAACTGATACTCATTAAAAGGCAACTGGTACACTCATAAAATTATCACATCACACACAGAAAAAATTAGATGCAAAACAGGCAAAGCAATGAGTTATCTATGATTTTAGAAGTGGATAGGTCACAGTGGACTATTTTCAAGATGTGAATGAAATCAAACAACAAAATAATGAATGTGAATAGCCACTCTGACTACGGTACATACTTTCTGAGAAAGATTTTCACTCAGTTTCAACAAAATATGTACAAACAGAACTTGAGAAACATGGCTTTGATTCAACATACGTTGGCATACTAAAAAACATATATCATTAGTGTAAATTTTATTGGACTAGATCCACACAGTGAGAAATTTTGAACTAAAAAGAGGGGTCAGGTAGCACATTATGTTTATGTATGAAAGAAAATTTAATTATAAGAAACTGAAGAGGACATTAGGCAATGAAAAATGGAACCCAGTTTACAATGCAACAAATGTGAATGACAACTGGAAAATTTCTATTAACTGTTCAATAAAAATTTTAATGAAACATGCCCTTTAGTAAAACAAGGAAACAAATCTATTAACACAAAGCTGAGAATTTCCCACCTGAAATCCTTAAAGTGAGAGAGAATATGAAAGCCTGTTATATACTCTCAAGAGATACTAAATTACAATATTAACTAACAAAATAAAAACTGCTCGGGACAAAAAGAGACATTCCTTGACTAACCTTAAAGGTCATAAATGTGCCTATCAAATAAGCAATTCAACCTGTGTTAGTTAATGAGCATGGAAAATACTGCAAAAAGAATGTGGGAAACAACAATCTCATGAACGTATCAGCATAATGTTAAAAGAAAATGATGGTATAACAAATGATCCAAAAGAAAAGAGTGAGAAATTCATACAGATGTTTAATACAACTGGCAAAAAGAACATGACTGGGTGCCCAACTTAAATGTTACAAAGACTAGCCAATCTCTTCTCATCCACGGCATTACTGAGAGGGACATTCCAGCAATCATTTCAAAACTTCTAGTTAAAATGTCTTGAGGCTGGGATGACATTTCACCTGCACTGCTAAAGGAATGTAGAGGAGAATTAGTAAAGCCTCTGACAGATCTAATTAATATCTCCCTCTGCCATGGAGAATTCCCTGATCTTTTGGAAATCACTGAAATCCTACCAATGTATAAGAAGGGAATAAAAACTGGTACAGACTATAAGTCAATATCATTAACTTCAGAGTTTGGGAAATAATTAGAGAAGGTAATATTAAATCACTCTGAGGAATATTTCACCAAACATAATCTATTTAACAATCTACAACACAGTTTTAGAAAAGGAAGATCTACTGTAACAGCAGTAGGAATTCTTATACAGTAATCAGTAAACAAGCTAGATGAAAGAAAAAGTAACAGGCACCTTCCTGAATATGAGTAAAGCTTCTGATCCCGTGAATCACAGAATTCTATTGCATAAATTAGAAGCATAATATGGGATGAGAGGGACAGCATTTCCAACTACTGTACTTACCTTCTATTTGAAAGACAGGAAACAGTGTGTCAAGCTAACTTATAAAAGAATAAACAGTTGACAACAACCAAATCAACCCACAAGATACTTCAATGTGCTGCGTTAACAATTCAGTTGTAAGGTACGATGATGACACATCTTTTTTCGGCTTGGCCAATATACGCAAGACACTACAAACAGTAGTGAAATGAATTATAATTTTCTGTCTAGTTATCTTTCTGCAAATAAGCTACTTGTAAATAAATATAATGCAGTGACAATGCAATTTATGCTTAGCTACAATCAGAACATAAATAGAACTCTATTTACACCTCCATTGGCCCTTTGCTACAAAAACAAACACAAATTTTGATGGACACCTGTCATGGAAAAAACGCATAGACCATACTTGTAAGAAAATCATTACCAATGCATATCTACTGAAACTTCATAGACCATGATAGCCTGAGACAAATATAGTCTGAAGTGATATCTCCGCATCTTCAGTACATTATTGAGCTATGGGGTGGGGCACCAGCTGTTTATACAGTCAGGCTCCTGAGAAAGGGGGGGCAGTAAGAGTGGTAGCTAAGGTAAACAGGAGAGGGCCTTTTAGAGAAATCTTCGGAAAATATAAAATACTAACCATCCACTCTATGTACATCCTGCAGGTGATAATGATTGTGAAACAAAATTCACAATATAATGTAGCAAACAGTAATGTACATAGGTATAATACAACGGGAAGGAAAAAGTTTCACAGAACCACAAGTAAAAAGAAGGCTGCAGACTGTAGTCCACATACAATAAGAACCATCTTTTATAAGACTTCCATCTGACCTCAAGACTGCTAATTTACACACTACAAACAATAAACTTAAGCATTTATTAATAGAGAAAAGCTGATTTTCAGTGTAAGATTTCAAGTTGTAATATCCCTTTGTAAAACAGTATATACAGCATAAGTTTTGTATTTCAACAAAAAAACTGCGACCAAAAAATGATAATTTCTGACCTTAACTGTTGTTGTTGTGGTCTTCAGTCCTGAGACTGGTTTGATGCAGCTCTTCATGGTACTCTATCCTGTGCAAGCTTCTTTATCTCCCAGTACCTGCTGCAACCTACATCCTTCCGAATCTGTTTAGTGTATTCATCTCTTGGTCTCCCTCTACGATTTTTACCCTCCACGCTGCCCTCCAATACTAAATTGGTGATCCCTTGATGCCTCAGAACATGTCCTACCAACCAATCCCTTCTTCTTGTCAAGTTGTGCCACAAACTCCTCTTCTCCCCAATCCTATTCAATACCTCCTCATTAGTTATCTGATCTACCCATCTAATATTCAGCATTCTTCTGTAGCACCACATTTCAAAGGCTAGTATTCACTTCTTGTCCACACTATTTATCGTCCATGTTTCACTTCCATACATGGCTACACTCCATACAAATACTTTCAGAAACGACTTCCTGACATTTAAATCTATACTCGATGTTAACAAATTTCTCTTCTTGAGAAACGCTTTCCTTGCCATTGCCAGTCTACATTTTATATCCTCTCTACTTCGACCATCATCAGTTACTTTGCTCCCCAAATAGTAAAACTCATTTACTACTTTAAGTGTCTCATTTCCTAATCTAATTCCCTCAGCATCGCCCGACTTAATTCGACAACATTCCATTATCCTCGTATTGCTTTTGTTGATGTTCATCTTATATCCTCCCTTCAAGACACTGTCCATTCCGTTCAACTGCTCTTCCAAGTCCTTTACTGTCTCTGACAGAATTACAATGTCATCGGCGAACCTTAAAAGTTTTTATTTATTCTCCATGGATTTTAATACCTACTCAGAATTTTTCTTTTGTTTCCTTTACTGCTTGCTCAATATACAGATTGAATAACATCGGAGAGAGGCTACAACCCTGTCTCACTCCCTTCCCAACCACTGCTTCCTTTTCATGTCCCCCGACCCTTATAACTGCCATCTGGTTTCTGTACAAATTGTAAATAGTCTTTCGCTCCCCGTATTTTACCTTGCCACCTTCAGAATTTGAAAGACATTATTCCAGTCAACATTGTCAAAAGCTTTCTCCAAGTCTACAAATGCTAGAAACATAGGTTTGTCTTTTCTTAATCTAGCTTCTAAGATAAGTTGTAGGGTCAGTATTGCCTCACGTGTTCCCATATTTCTACGGAATCCAAACTAATCTTCCCCGAGGTCGGCTCCTACCAGTTTTTCCATTCGTCTGTACAGAATTTGCGTTAGTATTTTGCAGCCGTGACTTATTAAACTGACAGTTCGGTAATTTTCATATCTGTCAACGCCTGCTTTCTTTGGGATTGGAATTATTATATTCTTCTTGAAGTCTGAGGGAATTTCGCCTGCCTCACACACCTTGCTCACCAGATGGTAGAGTTTTGTCAGGACTGGCTCTCCCAAGGCTGTCAGTAGTTCTAATGGAATGTTGTCTACTCCCGGGGCCTTGTTTCGACTTAGGTCTTTCAGTGCTCTATCAAATTCTTCATGCAGTATCATACCTCCCATTTCATCTTCATCTACATCCTCTTCCATTTCTATAATATTGTCCTCAATAACATCACCCTTGTATAGTCCCTCTATATACTCCTTCCACCTTTCTGCTTTCCCTTCTTTGCTTAGAACTGAGTTTCCATCTGAGCCCTTGATATTCATACAAGTGGTTCTCTTATCTCCAAAGGTCTCTCTAATTTTCCTGTAGGCAGTATCTATCTTACCCCTAGTGAGACAAGCCTCTACATCCTTACATTTGTCCTCTAGCCATGCCTGCTTAGCCATTTTGCACTTCCTGTCAATCTCATTTTTGAGACGTTTGTATTCCTTTTTGCCTGCTTCATTTACTGCATTTTTGTATTTTCCCCTTTCATCAATTAAATTCAGTATATCTTCTGTCACCCAAGGATTTCTACTAACCCTCATCTTTTTACCTACTTGATCCTCTGCTTCCTTCACTACTTCATCCCTCAAAGCTATCCATTCTTCTTCTACTGTATTTCTTTCCCCCATTCTTGTCAATTGTTCCTTTATGCTCTTCCTGAAACTCTCTACAACCACTGGTTCTTTCAGTTTGTCCAGGTCCCATCTCCTCAAATTCCATCTTTTTGCAGTTTCTTCAGTTTTAATCTACAGTTCGTAACCAATAGATTGTGGTAAGAGTCCACATCTGCCCCTGGAAATGTCTTACAATTTAAAACCTGGTTCCTAAATCTCTGTCTTACCATTACATAATCTATCTGATATCTTCTAGTATCTCCAGCGTTCTTCCATATATACAACCTTCTCTCATGATTCTTGAACCAAGTGTTAGCTATGATTAAGTTATGCTCTGCGCAGAAGTCTACCAGGCGGCTTCGTCTTTCATTTCTTAGCCCCAATCCATATTCACCTACTATGTTTCCTTCTCTTCCTTTTCCTACTCTCGAATTCCAATCACCCATGACTGTTAAATTTTCATCTCCCTTCACTACCTGAATAATTTCTTTTATCTCATCATACATTTCATCAATTTCTTCATCATCTGCAGAGCTAGTTGGCATATAAACTTGTACTACTGTTGTAGGCGTGGGCTTCGTGTCTATCTTGGCCACATTAATGTGTTCACTATGTTGTTTGTAGTAGCTTACCCGAACTCCTATTTTTTTATTCATTATTAAACCTACTCCTGCATTACCCCTATTTGATTTTGTATTTATAACCCTGTATTCACCTGACCAAAAGTCTTGTTCCTCCTGCCATCGAATTCCCACTATATCTAACTTTAACCTATCCATTTCCCTTTTTAAATTTTCTAATCTACCTGCCCGATTAAGGGATCTGACATTCCACGCTCCGATCCGTAGAACACCAGTTTTCTTTCTCCTGATAACGATGTCCTCCTGAGTAGTCCCCACCCGGCGATCCGAATGGGGGACTATTTTACCTCTGGAATATTTTACCCAAGAGGACGCCATCATCATTTATCCATACAGTAAGGTTGCATGCCCTCGGGAAAAATTACAGCCGTAGTTTCCCCTTGCTTTCAGCCCTTCGCAGTACCAGCACAGCAAGGCTGTTTTGGTTAATGTTACAAGGCCAGATCAGTCAATCATCCAGACTGTTGCCCCTGCAACTACTGAAAAAGCTGCTGCCCCTCTTCAGGAACCATACGTTTGACCTTAACTATTTATATCAATGTGTGGACTTATGTATGTTAACGAAACATTTGTACATGTGAACTAAAATCGACAATATCTGCAAACTAATTGTTATATGTAAAAAAACCATACATTCCAATTCACCTAAACTATTTTCAGAAGTACCAGAGGAAGTATACAAATTGTTAAGCTTGGTAAAGCAGAGAAGACGTGCATTGTTAATGAATGTATCTGAATCACCATTGTTTTGCTGATGACATGTAGTGTTTGTCCCTAGTGAAAATAAACTTCAACAATGAAGGAAATAAGTTAAGAGCAAGAGAAAGTAAGCCTGAACACAAGAAAACCGCAAAGTATAATGAGTGCATGAAAAAGACAATAGAACAAACTAAAAAGGAACCAGTTGATAAGTTTTTGTATTCAGGGCAATTAAGAACAACCTGATGGACAGTAAAAGAAATAAACAGAAGATTAAAAATGGCATGGTATACTTTTCAGCTATTCAACAGGTTTTCAAAATTAAGCTCAAGTTTGTCTATAAGGACTCCACAATAAAAGTGTATTACCAGTTTTAACGTATGACTGTGAGAGACGAATTTTAATGCAAAAATAATTCAGTAACTGAAGGAAGCTCAGCAAGCAATGTAGAGATGCATATTGGGAATTACCAGAAGAGATGGGAAAACAATCAAATGGATCATGGAATTCCTTCATACAAGAATTTTGAATGAAGAGGAAGGCACAATTTATTATGGCTGTAAACGAAAATTACATGTATGTGGACAAAAAATGTAATAGATGAGCCAAAGAACTTCTTTACTGGGACCCCACGCATATAGCTGAAGACCACAATGTGTGTGTGTGTGTGTGTGTGTGTGTGTGTGTGTGTTACCCATCATCTATGTTCTGCACTACCTCCACTTTATTGCAAATGTAGCAACAACCATGACTAATGGTTGTGTAATCTTCTTTACACAAAAACAGTAAAATACTATTAAGACTGCTTATCTTATTAAGAAAATTTGGCATGTAAGTTGCTAAGGCAGTCTGCTTCTAATCAACAAAGTCTAGTATTTCACTACAACTGAAGCATCAACTATTCTCCATTCAAAGGAAAATGAACAGAAATAATCTATTTTTGTCTTATCTTAAACAGAATATTGTATTTTTCGACACAAATCTTATACAATTTTAAATGATAAGAGAGAGAAGTTTGAAAGCTTCACAAAGCTTTTATGTCACATAGTAAAAGTGTGCTACCATTATTATAAGTAAAAATGAAACACGGAACTGGTACAACAGAAGGGCATGGATATGGAAGAGAGATACTATAATCATCAAGTCTTATAGAACAAATCTGAGTATCTGACCCACAAAATTCTATTAAGATAGACGAGACTGGCAGCTATTTCAACTTTAGTATGTTTGACTGTGAGTGTGAAGAAGGAAAGAATAAAACCAGTTATAAAAGATGAGTAAAATATTATAGGATGGGGGAATATATACAGGACAAAAACAGCCAGTGGCCCACTGAAGTTCTCATGGGGCTGGAGGCATACCTTCCACATCAGATAAGGAGGCCCTCTCAGTCACTGTAAAAAATAGTAAGAAAGTTATGTTCACAAAATGGTAGGAAGAAGCAAGATGAAACTTTTGGATTCTGGCTATGAGAAATCTACAAGTACAAATTAAAATGTTAGGGGATTACACCTCCCACCAAGCAGGGGCAGTTGGGAGCCTAGCCACATTTGTCCAGAGGCCAGCAAGCAGAGCAAATAGGATGCCTTGGAATGATTAATGGAAATGAATTGAATAACTTACCATAAACAAATTGTATACTGTAAGTTGTAACTAAATTAATGCTCTTCATTCATTTTGAAATGTGACCATGCTGAGGACCATCATCCCTTTAACATTAGTCTACAAATAGTAGGAATATCGAAGGATGTCCTTGCTGATTATTTGTCACCCAACTGTCACCGACTCTATTTGAACATAAATTAATCCATGACCTCTTATCTTAGTATATTTTTCTAGGTTCAGAATATTCCACTGATATATTCTTATGTCCCTACAAACAGAAATTGGTCTTGTTTTTGTCTAGAATTTGAGATCAGCAGACACTGGGCAATTCACTGGTTGTTTTTGTGAGTTTTCCATTCATTATTATCTTCTCTACAGTTTTCATATGATCAAAAGGAATTACATACAAACAGTTGTTTGTAAATTTCAAACATGTTAGAAAGTAATGATTGTTCTAGCAACTCAAACTATCTACTTAAGCACTTAAAATAAAACCTGTTGTGCAGATATGTAGTTCTGCCATATTTTGAATTGCATTTATCAATTCACCTATCCTTGTCACCGTA
The DNA here is from genome assembly GCF_023898315.1 of Schistocerca nitens. Taxonomy (NCBI): domain Eukaryota; kingdom Metazoa; phylum Arthropoda; class Insecta; order Orthoptera; family Acrididae; genus Schistocerca; species Schistocerca nitens. Next base: position 178,609,761 of record NC_064622.1, on the reverse strand, counting down.
TGGATGATGCAGTCTTATCCATTATGATGAAAGAAAAATTAACACAACAACAAATTCAGTAACTATCATATGGATACTACATGTCAATGATTGGATCTAAAAACTGCAAACACATACAGAAACACTAAAACATTATAATAAACATTTACCTTCCATATCCATCACTGCTTCCACCTCCGCCACGCCCACTATAGTAATCATCAAATGAATCCAGGCTTTCTGGGCTATGATCACGTCGATAACGTCCTTCTTCATCAAAATCTACCCCTCTGCGATCATACCGACTGCGTCGGTCACGGTCACCAGATGAACGTCGGTCTCGGTAATCACGACGAGGTGGTGGTGGATCATCCCGATCATAACCTCCTCCTCCACCACCATAATAGTGGCGATCCCAATCACCACCACGGCGAGATGACTTGTAGTCAGGTGGGCTGCCTCGATGCTTTCCCCCACTCTTGTATCCATTCTCATCGCCATATCGTGATCGTCTGCGATCCCAGTCACGCTCTTCCTGACGTTTGTAGTCCTCATGATCAGAACCATCCCCATCCCCCCAATCCTCCTGCCACGCCTCACCATCATAGTCAGAGTTACGGTGTTTCGATCGACCACCGCCGTACCCTGAACCGTCCATGCTGGCACGTGTCCTGTGGGCAGTACGCAAAAATTAACATATATGACAACAATGCACATTATTCTCAAGGTGGTACGCAGGTAGTATGGTCACAGTGGTAACCCTTCAAATTTTCTTCTGCCTGTGTCAATTTTCACAATAGCACTATCATGCTTGAAGTCTCCTAAATTAATGTTCAGAAACTGAAATCTTTTTATGTGTATGAGATATAAAATCATAGTTAATTCCAAGAAGCAAGATATTTTAAAATATTTTTAAGAAAGAAAAAAAGTCTAATCTGAGTAACTTCAAATAACAAATTTCATTTGAAAACCATTTCTCAAAATTAAGTTCTTTCACACCTACTTCTTCTGATAAAAGAGCCTGTATACTCCAGTTCATTAAAATCAAACCATCACACATGCTACTTTACTTAATATTGCAGAGTTTTGTTCAGTTTATCCTTGTGATACTGATATTTCTTGTTTCAATAAATTACACATTTTAAGATGCCTCAAATAGCTCAAACTTTCAACAATGCAACTAGCAAAACAAAAAATTCCAGCTAAGAGATCAATCTTAATGCCTGACTTTTTTTCTTGGCAATTATTAAGTAAACAAACCTGGACACCCAAATAACAGCTATTTTAAAACTGTGAAAATCTCTGCAAGTCTTTTGAGTGATCTAAGGTAGCTTTATTGTCATGCTTCAATGACTACCAGCAAAGCTTTATCCATGCAAAACGTGGCTCCATATTCAGGTTCCAAAATTTTTTTATGCTAGAAAAATTACATAATATGCAACTACAACAGCCAAAGATATATTGGGCTGCTGCAGTAGGTTACCTGTGTGTCTTTTGAGTCAATGTAGCCTGCAGACTGTTCTTTTTTAAAATCAAAAGATCTCATCATTAACGACTGTATGGCACTAGCCACAGAAAGTTCGCAGACTCTGTCTGCCATCTGTAGGTAACTACAGCATTTTGATCCCTCTTTTCTGCTTATAACTGTGTCTTGCAGTATGTTACTCTGCCCAAATAATCAAATAAAAATATTCTTTGCAACAATCTCCTAAATTCATTGAGTATAGTTTAGACAAATTAGCAGCATTTTATGAACTGAATCATCAATTGGTTGAAGATTACAAGTCAGCTTGGGGGTCCAAGCATGAACCTTAATTATGTCAATTTTTTTACACAAACCCAACTCTTCAACATTTCCTGATTTGCTAACGGTCTTCTTCAATTTCAAACAATCATTTTCAGATACCCTGTTGCAGGAGAGGCAGTGACTGAGATACAATTTAATCAAGATGCATTACACTTCTAAAATGTATGTATGTGCACAAAGTAAAAGTGAATGTAACTGAATGTCAGGTCCATGATAATGGTGCAACTAGGCTCTGAGCTGCAGTGAACTGTGATAGGAATGACACATACATTTGTCCTGTAGATGGTGACACCTGTAGGACCTTACACGGCTATTTTTTTCTCTATTTAATGGTCTGAGGAAAGAGTAAAACTGAAGGGATAAGAAGAAAGTGAAGTTTTCATGTGATTTTTCCACTTTCACCTTTATGTAAAATATTGAATTGAGGATACATACTTACTATAAAGACATTCAGTTTATGCCATTTCGGAAGCATTTTTCATTAACATTTCCCTACATTACTTCAAACATAACAATTTATTCAATACCACCTACAGTCCTGCGAACACTTATGAAACCTTACATATGCCAAGCACAATTCCTAAAAGTTGCCAAGGAATTATGATTGCACACTAGAACCACGCCATCATGTTCCTCAATATCCAGATTTTTTTTTAAAGAAAACCTTTCTGAAAGATTGAAAATGCACTCTGAACTGGGCTGCAAGCTCAGACAGAGAGCTGCTTTTGGAAGAAAAGAATCAAAGTTTGTGTTTCAGTTTAGTGCCCAATTTCCACACAAGACCCCTTATTACAATGTTAACCATATAAAAATAAAAAAAAAAGTTACTCTCCAATTTAATCACAAATCCCTATCAACAAGAGCAACTGTAGAGAATAATTCAATGAAAAGGTTTCATCCTCCAAGGATGACGTTTAATGCATGCAGTGGCACATTTGTTAAGTACTAGTTACTGCAGTACCAACCGTAGTTACTATTAGACTTGGAAATAAAACCAGCCAACTAGTTGCTTTCAAGTATTGTCCATTTATTATATATTTACCTCTAGGATTGATTTTGAATGGTTATTTCCTTACCATTAGATGCCAATGGAATGCCGCAGTCTTTAAAATCATACCTTTTAGATCTCCACATCTTTCTGTGTGTATCCAAGAACTGAGAGGTTCACTTATTTGTCTCTCTCTCTCTCTCTCTCTCACTCCAACTTGATGCCTAAATTGCAGCAGTGCTGGCGTCAGACTGGAGACACACAAGACAGTGAAGCGTATAAATGGACAACACTTAAAAGTAAATAATGGACAAAGTTTTGTTTTTAAGCCTAATAACATTTAGATTCAATTTGGAACATAATGAGTAAATGTTTGCACAATGAGGTATAGGCAAACACTATGCATAGGTCACTGTAAAATTTATGTTTCCTTTCTCCCTGTGAGGTGAAAGTCTGTGACCTAAGAAAATAACAACTTCTTTATATTATTTTATCATATTACTACGCCATCAGATACAAGCAATATAAATTCATAACATTAATGCTGAAGAGTAGGTGTAACAATCACAATTACTTGAATTACATAGCAGATATCTCACAGGATACCATACTAATGTAATCTGGTACTTGTGAAAGTTGTGGCACTATGAAGAAATCACCACAAGCATTAAATTTATGCCACATACAAGTAGAGGAATTAACTACCACTCAAAAATCAAGATATTGAATAGCAGAGACAGATATTTACAAAACGCAAATTTGCAGTTGAACTTCTTGATAAAGTTCTTTGCTAGAATGTGCTCTATCTCTCTCTCTCTCTCTCTCTCTCTCACTGAATTTAACAATTCTCAAGTGCTTATGGAAACAGGACACTTGTGTTCCACGTGCTTATAACTCAAACACGTTAAAACAGCATAGTGACTAGCAATGGACAGGCCATAGTACAAAGAACATTTGAAATTATGTAGGTAATATGGCTCTTTTTGGAACATGATGCCTAAGAGGTGGAAGAAAGAGCATGACTCTGGCTTCACTAACTCCCTCATATAACTGTTAACGAGTGTCCTTTTTTCTCAAATTAAGAATAAAACAATGGAAAATCCAGGATGGAGGGCAGCCAGAGACAGTGGTCATGCATGTGCTAGTTTGTGTGTGTGTGTGTGTGTGTGTGTGTGTGTGTGTGTTTTGTTTACTGTAGAAGAAGGCCTTTTGGCTGAAAGCTCACTAGTTTAGTGGTCTTTCAGTTGTACCTGTCTGCAACTCAATATCTGCACTATACAGTAAATTGTCAATTTAAGAATACACATTTATACTTCACATTGTCATTGACGTCACTCATTTAATATGATGTTTAAAAATGTTACTAAATATTAAATTAACAGAGACACACCTGTAACTATAAACTGTAAGCAACCCACATGCAATTTCTTCAGATAAAACCCTCATTGTGGATTGAGGGCTCCATGCATCAACTAACATGCATTAGGAGCACAACAGCAAACATGTGACATAAGTGTTGGGATTGTACTGGTGTAAGAGAGATGATATAACGTCTATATTATACTGACATGATCACTTATTTTCATAGACCACACAATTTAATAGGTTTTGGGTCATGCCATCATTGAAAATCTGTTAGATACAAAAGAAATAAACAAGGATTTTTTGTTCACAAAGTATATAATTTTACTTATGTATAAAAATATAAAAAGAAAACATGTCACGTTAAAAAGACATAAATATGTAATACCTCTGCATATTTCTAGATACCAATAAACACCATGGAATAGTGCTGTCTGTTTATTCATGTAGCCTATCTATATAAAACAAATTTTCTGATTACAGTAGTGCTAGTGCAATACTCCAGTCATCTTAAAATAAATAACATGGCATTAGCCACAACACACAAAAATAATGAAATTTAGTTTGTGCTATAGTGAGAATGGAACCATTTTAACAAAAGCTGTAATATTATACAATTAGAAAGTATAACATTTAAATTATCTTCCGCTTCCACTGAAAAAATAATATACATTAATTTTTTTTAAAAAAAATGGGGATTATAAAAGATTTAATATAAAAACATATAATTAGGGTATTAAAATACTGACATTAAAATGAAATGTTGGTCATTGGCATCATTATCATCTTTTGGTTCTTTGCTAACACTGGATGCTGACATGGGTCTTGTGCTCATACATGATGGGGCTTGCAGTCAATTCTCACATCCTACGGGACACGGTCTGCCATACTTCCTATACTGTTACATCAATACTTCTCAGAATATGTCAAAATGTCAGTTGAAACCAAAATCATTTAATTCATTTAGCACGAGTTGTGGCCCCCTATTACCATAAATAAAGATTTTCATTTCTTTTTAGTTCATTTTGAAATCTCTGAAGACTTATTGGTGTAGCAATACAGAAAGTGCAGTCAGCCATGTCAGAGTTAAAGCTTAACTGTCCTCTAGAATGTGTACATTGAGTACACTGTGGACATACAGTGCATATTTTGCCACAACCATAATATAAACTCCACAAGTGGCTTTGAGACAGCAACAATACCAATTCAACACACCACTCAACCTGACCCACTCACATTTCTTTAAAATTTGGTAAAAGATGGAAATCTATCAATTTGCAAAGGTATATGGGAATTGTGAAGAAATTTACAGGTCTACAAAGTTCGAACTTTCTGTGAAATTTAAATGCATCTGTTGCTATGTGAATGACTATAATTCTGGTTTTAATACATATACAGCAATGAAACTTGTATCATTCAAAAGCTACTGATATGCAACATCAGGTTTCTAAGGATTTTGACATGAAAGGTCACTGACTTTAAGCTTTTACCTTGAATATCTCAGAACACCCGACCTTCAATTTTTTTTGAATGAAACGTATTGTACTGCCCCAGTATGTTACTATAAACATGGTAAACATCAAGACGGCAGACCGAAGGAGTCATGTCCAAAAATTTATTTCATCAGAAGCAGTACAATAACAAAATACAGTAAGCGGCTGTGTGTTCAGTTTTTTCCTGAACAGCAGCCAATACCAGTCACTATTATTCCGACCAAATATTACATCTATTATTACCAATTATTATTATTATTATTATTATTATTATTATTGATTATTACATTTATCGCTGTGAACAGCCAGAGAGACATTTATTTCAACCTATCATTAGCTTGTTTCATGGGTGTGGCTGGTTTACTCAAACTGCAGTGCACGTGTTAAAAAGAGACTTCAGCCAGAGAGAAAGTACCCACAGCAAAAACTGAAAAAATGCTGGCTCGGCACTGGCACATACTGACTGGGCACAACTGGAAAAGGAAGTGAATGAGAAAAGGTGGAGGCCAAGAAATCATTGCCCGGCTGAAACTAAAGTTTCGCAATTCAGACAATGTGTGTGGCGAAATATAAATTTTGCTTTTACTTCCATAAAGCATGAATATAAGAACAAACAAGAAAAAATACATGCTATGGAGAGCAACACGGTAAGCAGCAGAACATGATATATTAGTATCATCAAGTCCAAAACCAGGTAAAACATTGTGTGAGAGAACCGTTACAATGCGTGCAAGATTTCTACTTTGATCAAAATGCAAGTTGGGTGATGACAGGAGGAAAATACTATGTATCAGTTAAAGAAACTGGAATTGGAGCATATACGCTGAAGCAACTAGTGTTGCACAGTTTTAAGGAAATTTATACATATTTCAAAGATACATGCAGAGAAATAAACATTGAATTCTCAATATTTTGTAAGTTGCAATCAAAGAACTCTCTTTGTGTGTGTGTGTGTGTGTGTGTGTGTGTGTGTGTGTGTGTCTGTTCCAAATGCCCAAGAGTATTAAAACTGACTGACTGGTATGAACAGTACTGACAAAACTGCTTACAAGTATTTCTTAACTACAGGCATAGTATTTATAGAGACCACAAAAAACTCAAAAGACAATTTCATTTAGGTGTTTGCACCAAGTTTACAACAGCTCGTACAACACCAATACCCCCTACAGCACTCATTATCACCCTGCAGCGGTCATTGTTCTTTAAAATCAATAAAGAAAAACTCAAGAGTAAATAAATATTTTGTTATTTGTGATTTTATAGAGAATTACTCTTTCACCATTCAGGGTGAAGTACTTGGAATGCACTGCAATATACCACAACTCACAATTCTCCCATCTGAAGCTTACTAAAGAGATGCAGATACTAATGAAATACATCTTGTGTCGTATGTGGAAATATCTGGCTGCTTTCAACGTGTGTATTCTTCCCAGCATAATTTCACCAATTTCTTAAAATGCTACTTTCCAAGTCCAAAGCACATTTATTATATTACAAAGGGATGAGATTTTAATGTTACAGCAAAATGTTATTTTTTGCTACAGTACATGATAAAGTAATCTTGTGATAGGGTTTTGGAGACTGTCAAGAGATTAACCACATCTGCTAGCCTCAAGTGACCTCACGAAAACCATATTTTGACACTATGGCAGTTGTTTCAGTGGTGCAAAGAAAATATTCATTCATGTGCTTCCCACTGTAGATCGGCTTCCCGTCATGGTAAAGAAAAATTGTCAACCTGAAACAATGTTTCAAGAATACAAGGACATTGCCAGGTACCCATGAGCTTCACTGTTTAGTACCTATTAACAAAGGTATACTGGACAGGGGGGGAGATGGGGAGGAGGAGGGGGAGGAGAGGGCGAGGAGGGAGGGGGAGGAGAGGGCGAGGAGGGAGGGGGAGGAGAGGGCGAGGAGGGAGGGGGAGGAGAGGACGAGGAGGGAGGGGGAGGAGAGGACGAGGAGGGAGGGGGAGGAGAGGGCGAGGAGGGAGGGGGAGGAGAGGGCGAGGAGGGAGGGGGAGGAGAGGGCGAGGAGGGAGGGGGAGGAGAGGGCGAGGAGGGAGGGGGAGGAGAGGGCGAGGAGGGAGGGGGAGGAGAGGGCGAGGAGGGAGGGGGAGGAGAGGGCGAGGAGGGAGGGGGAGGAGAGGGCGAGGAGGGAGGGGGAGGAGAGGGCGAGGAGGGAGGGGGAGGAGAGGGCGAGGAGGGAGGGGGAGGAGAGGGCGAGGAGGGAGGGGGAGGAGAGGGCGAGGAGGGAGGGGGAGGAGAGGGCGAGGAGGGAGGGGGAGGAGAGGGCGAGGAGGGAGGGGGAGGAGAGGGCGAGGAGGGAGGGGAAGGAGAGGGCGAGGAGGGAGGGGAAGGAGAGGGCGAGGAGGGAGGGGAAGGAGAGGGCGAGGAGGGAGGGGGAAAGGGGGGGAGAGAGATGAGGGGGGGCAAGGGAGAGGGACAAGGGGGGAGAGATATGGGGGAGGGGGAGAGAGAGACATGGGGGAGGGGGATGAGGGGGACAAGGGAGAGGGACAAGGGGGGAGAGAGATATGGGGGAGGGGGAGAGAGAGAGAGATGGGGGAGGGGGAGAGAGAAAGAGAAGGGGGAGGGGGGAGAGAGAGAGAAAGAGAAGGGGGAGGGGGAGAGAGAGAGATGGGGGAGGGGGAGAGAGAGAGAAAGAGAAGTGGGAGGGGGGAGAGAGAGAAAGAGAAGGGGGAGGGGGAGAGAGAGAGAAAGAGAAGGGGGAGGGGGAGAGAGAGAGATGGGGGAGGGGGAGAGAGAGAGATGGGGGAGGGGGAGAGAGAGAGATGGGGGAGGGGGAGAGAGAGATGGGGGAGGGGGAGAGAGAGATGGGGGAGGGGGAGAGAGAGATGGGGGAGGGGAAGAGAGAGATGGGGGAGGGGGAGAGAGAGATGGGGGAGGGGAAGAGAGAGATGGGGGAGGGGGAGAGAGAGATGGGGGAGGGGGAGAGAGAGATGGGGGAGGGGGAGAGAGAGATGGGGGAGGGGGGAGAGAGAGATGGGGGAGGGGGGGAGAGAGAGTTGGGGGAGGGGGGGAGAGAGAGTTGGGGGAGGGGGAGAGAGAGAGATGGGGGAGGGGGAGAGAGAGAGATGGGGGAGGGGGAGAGAGAGATGGGGGAGGGGGAGAGAGAGAGATGGGGGAGGGGGAGAGAGAGAGATGGGGGAGGGGGAGAGAGAGATGGGGGAGGGGGGAGAGAGAGATGGGGGAGGGGGAGAGAGGGAGATGGGGGAGGGGGGAGAGAGAGATGGGGGAGGGGGAGAGAGAGAGATGGGGGAGGGGGAGAGAGAGAGATGGGGGAGGGGGAGAGAGAGAGATGGGGGAGGGGGAGAGAGAGAGATGGGGGAGGGGGAGAGAGAGAGATGGGGGAGGGGGAGAGAGAGAGATGGGGGAGGGGGAGAGAGAGAGATGGGGGAGGGGGAGAGAGAGAGATGGGGGAGGGGGAGAGAGAGAGATGGGGGAGGGGGAGAGAGAGAGATGGGGGAGGGGGAGAGAGAGAGATGGGGGAGGGGGGAGAGAGAGACGGGGGAGGGGGAGAGAGAGAGATGGGGGAGGGGGAGAGAGAGAGATGGGGAGGGGGAGAGAGAGATGGGGGAGGTTGGGGAGGCGGAGATGGGGGAGGTTGGGGAGGCGGAGATGGGGGAGGTTGGGGAAGGGGAGGGGGATTCCACTTGTTTAGCGAGCTGAAAGGAGTCAGTGATTGCTATGGTGAAGAAAATGCTGTTAAAAGACGTATGTGGATTTGTTGCCAGTGTGTATAGCAGCTCTTGGTGGATGCATATGTATTAATAATTTTTGGAAAAAAAAGGATTAAGTACAGATCGGCTTCTTGCTTCTGCATCGACCCCACTCTGTCATCAGTGTTTCCAGCCAAACGAGAAACTTGTGTCATCATCAATAGAGAGACATTTTAGTAAGACTGGATCCAATTACAACAAGTGGAAGGACAAACAATTTAATTGGAGACTTGGACGACACATTGCAACAACTTATTTTTTTTTGCTTTTTTTCCCCTCATTGAAGCTACACTGTAAATGGTTGGTTATACCGATAAAACTATATGAACTACATTTTCGTACAATTTTACTTAGGAATTGTGGTTTTTAATAATTTTTGTTTCACGTTTATGCACTATCTTCTGCATTTTCATAGTTTACTGATGCTGACAAAATAAATTTTTGGGCATGATGACTGGTCTGCCATCTTGATATTTACCACGATTACAACACACTGGAGCAATAAAACATTTTTTTCATAAAAAATCGAAGGTGGACTGTTCTGAGATATTCAAGGTAAAAGGTCAAGTCAATGGTGTTTCATGTGCACTCATTATCTTTTCAATGATATAGTGGTCATTTATGTTGGGACAGATTCACATAAATGTCATCACACAGTTTCCAAAATGCTAGATCGTTACTCACTGTAAAGCTGTCATGTTGAGATACAGACAGGGACAAAGGAAAGTCTGTTACACATTCAGCTTTCGGCCAATGACTTCAGAAACAAAAACGCCCGCGCGTTCATGCACGCGTGCGCGCTGCTCATGCACTCACGCACGCACGCACGGTCGCGGGCCCACGCACGCACGCCCCCCCCCACCCTTCTTCTCATGCGTACACGATTGCCCTCTCTGGCAGCTCGGCCGAAAGCTAAATGTCTGACAGTATTTTCATCGAGCCTGTCTGTGACTCAACATTTTTCCTTTACAGTGAGTAGCAATCTATCCTTTTCCTAATACTGTTGATATCCAACCTGGAGTTTCAACAGTTTGACACAATTTCCAAACTTAGATGGCCCCAGTGACTTTCTTTACAACTGTCATATGTGTCTGCAAATTGATAGTGATCTGGTTCATTGACTGCACCAAATTTGAAAGAAATCTGAGGTGGTCAGGTTACAGCTATTTTCCAGGTTTAGCACCTTTGCCACATGACGTGTTATCAAAAAATGCAGTGAATAATTCTATTAGAAGAAAATGCTTTCATGAAATTTGATTTTATGTCCTTCAAAGTACTGTCCTTGGCTAGCAATGCACTTATCCTAACACTGAATCCACGACTGGAAAACATTTCTGGAGCGCTTCTTCTGGATGGGCGTTCAGCTGCCCTGTCTTGGTCCTCTCACTATCAGGAATGGTGTGAAAATGTTTTCCATTAAGCACTGTTTAATTTCTGGGAAGAGCAAGGAGTGCTTTGTGCTGAATCTGGTGAGTAATGTAGATGTGGACAGACTGAAAAACTTTTTCCAGCCAAAAGCTTGGGAATCAAAAGTGAGGATTGTCATGATGGAGAAGGAAGCCATAGGCCCATTATTCTGGTCTCTTTCTCTGTACAGTTTCGCTAACATTGCAGTATGCACTAGTAAAATTCAGAATTTACAGTTGTTCCCCTTGTAATGAACTCTGATTCCACTATGCCTCCAAAATTGGGAAACTGGCATGACTTGGATATCGATTTTGACTGACATGCCTTTTCAGGATGAAAAGATGCACTAGTTTTCCATTGGGAACACTGAATTTTCATCTCATCTCAGATTCATACCCATAGACCCAAATTTCATCTCCAGTTACAATTTTGGACACGAAGTCCTGATTTGAATGAAGGCAATCCTTCGATTCATTTCCGCTTTTAAATCGATCATACCAGCTATAAACAGTCTTTGGAGTTACACCATTATCGTCATACACCTATTTCCATATTTCATGAGTTTTTTGGCACTTTTTTGCAACTTGAAGCAGAATTTAATGTTCACGTGATTTTCGAAATCCATGATGAATGACAGACATGGTAAACACAACCTCAGTGTAGTGTCTCTGGATGCTGACTGACAAGTCAGAACATGTTTCAACTTGACGCTGCCTGTCCCAGTGGATCAAGCTACTGGACATTATCTTAAATGGTTGTAGCATCAGCAGCTGCTGCTAAAAAATTCATTCATCATGTTTTTTAATAACACCTGCTATTTTGTAAGAATTAATGTTGTGTGTTTTAGAATCCCTATTTTTATTTATGTATTTCATTTTTTTTAAATTTACCATGTTAATTCTACATACTTTCACACCAGAAGAAGAGAGAAAATTGAATGTCATGCTCTCTTACATAATATTACGACTAATGTTAAATCAGTTCCATCATCACACTAATCAATACTTTTGTATAACTTATGCGCAAATTTTAACGTGGAAGGAGTATTGCGCAGTCACTGCCTATCAGCAATATGTTTTATTTAAAGCAGGCTATCTACTGAGGCAGCCTGAATAGTTCACAGCATTTTTAGTATGCAGATATATGAATGAATATCGTGTGCTGATTCTTTTATAGCCAGAATGCATTAAATTGTGTAGTCTACAAAAATCAATCAATACTAATTGGTGCTATTATGATCACATAATTGTATCATGATTTTTTTGTCAATCAATGACAAAATTACCATCTAACGCCTACTGCTGACAAGGTTCATCACATTTTCTGGTCATTATTAGTATCCTTTAGAAAAGGACTGACTTTTCATAGGTGCGGTAATTTAGACAAACAACACTAAATCAAATTTCTATCAGGTTCCGCTAAATACAAGTCCAATAATGTTTGGAACTGACTAGTACAATTCTTTAATCTCATGAATACTTTAAATACATCAATGAGAAAAAAATCACAACACCAAGAAGGAATTGTGTGATACAAATAAAAGTTAGTACGCGTGTTTGTATATATGGAAGATGACTTCTAACCAAATTTCATTCCACCCACATAAGAGTGGCATTACCAGCATCACTATGAGGATGCAAATCAGGTTTCGTTTAAATACTCGCTGTAACAATCACGAGTGTGTGTTAGGGCAGTATTATATTATCATATTTCTTTGTCAAAGCTGATGTGTCAAATATTTATGTCAAATAAATTTGATGGTGTAATAGGGATCTTTGTCAAATCTCACCTGTTGTCAAATAAGTGTGATCAAATCTAGGGCCTCACTGTAGATTTGATCATAGAAGTCACTTGTCTCCTGTTCACGGCAATGTGAAATGTTACCACTTGAAGTGCTTGCATCGTTGCAGCGTTCTGTCACCAGTAGTGTGTTTGTAAACATGGCTGCGTTAATTTGTGTGTGCCGTCAAATCTGGCAGGTCGATACACACACAAACAAACACAAACATACACACGAAATTCTAACTTTCGCAACCAATGGTTGCTTCGTCAGGAAAGAGAGAACGAGAGGGAAAGATGAAAGGATGTGGGTTTTAAGGGAGAGGGTAAGGAGTCATTCCAATCCCGGGAGCGGAAAGACTTACCTTGGGGGAAAAAAGGACAGGTATACACTTGCACACACACACACACACACACACACACACACACACACACATATCTATCCGTACATACACAGACCAGTCCCGATGAAGCAACCGTTGGTTACGAAAGCTTGAATTCTGTGCGTGTGTTTCTATTTGTTTGTGTGTCTATCAACATACCAACGCTTTCGTTTGGTAAGATACATCATCTTTGTGTGTGTGTGTGTGTGGGTGTGTGTGTGTGTGTGTGTGTGTGTGTGTGTGTCTATATATATATATATATATATATATATATATATATATATATATATATATATATATATTATGGGAAAAATAAAAATATATTTAAAAACAAAGATGATGTGACTTCCCATACAAAAGCACTGGCAGGTCGATAGAAACACAAACAAACACATTCATACACACAAAATTCTAGGTTTCGCAACCAATGGTTGCTTCGTCAGGAAAGAGGGAAGGAGAGGGAAAGACGAAAGGATGTGGGTTTTAAGGGAGAGGGTAAGGAGTCATTCCAATCCCGGGAGCGGAAAGACTTACCTTAGGGGGAAAAAAGGGACGGGTATACACTCGCGCACACACACACACACATATCCATTCACACATATACACACACAAGTAGACATCTCACAAGCAGACATCTTTAAAGACAAAGAGTTTGGGCAGAGATGTCAGTCGAGGCGGAAGTGAAGAGGCAAAGATGTTGAATGGCAGGTGAGGTATGAGTGGCGGCAACTTGAAATTAATGGAGATTGAGGCCTGGTGGGTAATGGGAAGAGAGGATATATTGAAGAGCAAGTTCCCATCTCCGGAGTTCGGATAGGTTGGTGTTGGTGGGAAGTATCCAGATAACCCGGACAGTGTAACACTGTGCCAAGATGTGCTGGCCGTGCACCAAGGCATGTTTAGCCACAGGGTGATCCTCATTACCAACAAACACTGTCTGCCTATGTCCATTCATGCGAATGGACAGTTTGTTGCTGGTCATTCCCACATAGAATGCATCACAGTGTAGGCATGTCAGTTGGTAAATCACGTGGGTGCTTTCACATGTGGCTCTGCCTTTGATTGTGTACACCTTCCAGGTTACAGGACTGGAGTAGGTGGTGGTGGGAGGGTGCATGGGACAGGTTTTACACGGGGGGCAGTTACAAGGATAGGAGCCAGAGGGTAGGGAAGGTGGTTTGGGGATTTCATAGGGATGAACTAACAGGTTACGAAGGTTAGGTGGATGGCGGAAAGACACTCTTGGTGGAGTGGGGAGGATTTCATGAAGGATGGATCTCATTTCAGGGCAGGATTTGAGGAAGTCGTGTCCCTGCTGGAGAGCCACATTCAGAGTCTGGTCCAGTCCCGGAAAGTATCCTGTCACAAGTGGGGCACTTTAGTGGTTCTTCTGTGGGGGATTCTGGGTTCGAGGGGATGAGGAGGTGGCCCTGTTTATTTGCTTCTGTACCAGGTCGGGAGGGTAGTTGCAAGATGCGAAAGCTGTTGTCAGGTTGTGGGTGTAATGGTTCAGGGATTCCGGACTGGAGCAGATTCGTTTGCCACGAAGACCTAGGCCGTAGGGAAGGGACCGTTTGTTGTGGAATGGGTGGCAGCTGTCATAATGGAGGTACTGTGGCTTGTTGGTGGGTTTGATGTGGACGGACGTGTGAAGCTGGCCATTGGACAGGTGGAGGTCAACGTCAAGGAAAGTGGCATGGGATTTGGAGTAGGACCAGGTGAATCTGATGGAACCAAAGGAGTTGAGGTTGGAGAGGAAATTCTGGAGTTCTTCTTCACTGTGAGTCCAGATCATGAAGATGTCATCAATAAATCTGTAACAAACTTTGGGTTGGCACGCCTGGGTAACCAAGAAGGCTTCCTCTAAGCGACACATAAATAGGTTGGCGTACGAAGGGGCCATCCTGGTACCCATGGCTGTTCCCTTTAATTGTTGGTTTGTCTGGCCTTCAAAAGTGAAGATGTTGTGGGTCAGGATGAAGCTGGCTAAGGTGATGAGGAAAGAGGTTTTAGGTAGGGTGGCAGGTGATCGGCGTGAAAGGAAATGCTCTATCGCAGCGAGGCCCTGGACGTGCGGAATATTTGTCTATAAGGAAGTGGCATCAATGGTTACAAGGATGGTTTCCGGGGGTAACAGATTGGGTAAGGATTACAGGCGTTCGAGAAAGTGGTTGGTGTCTTTGATGAAGGACTCACAGTGAAGAAGAATTCCAGAATTTCCTCTCCAACCTCAACTCCTTGGTTCCATCAGATTCACCTGGTCCTACTCCAAATCCCATGCCACTTTCCTTGACGTTGACCTCCACCTGTCCAATGGCCAGCTTCACACGTCCGTCCACATCAAACCCACCAACAAGCAACAGTACCTCCATTATGACAGCTGCCACCCATTCCACAACAAACGGTCCCTTCCCTACAGCCTAGGTCTTCGTGGCAAACGAATCTGCTCCAGTCCGGAATCCCTGAACCATTACACCCACAACCTGACAACAGCTTTCGCATCTTGCAACTACCCTCCCGACCTGGTACAGAAGCAAATAACCAGGGCCACCTCCTCATCCCCTCGAACCCAGAATCCCCCACAGAAGAACCACTGAAGTTCCCCACTTGTGACAGGATACTTTCCGGGACTGGACCAGACTCTGAATGTGGCTCTCCAGCAGGGACACGACTTCCTCAAATCCTGCCCTGAAATGAGATCCATCCTTCATGAAATCCTCCCCACTCCACCAAGAGTGTCTTTCCGCTGTCTACCTAACCTTCGTAACCTGTTAGTTCATCCCTATGAAATCCCCAAACCACCTTCCCTACCCTCTGGCTCCTATCCTTGTAACCGCCCCCGATGTAAAACCTGTCCCATGTACGCTCCCACCACCACCTACTCCAGTCCAGTCCTGTAACCCGGAAGGTGTACACAATCAAAGGCAGAGCCACATGTGAAAGTACCCACGTGATTTACCAACTGACATGCCTACACTGTGAAGCTTTCTATGTGGGAATGACCAGCAACAAACTGTCCATTCGCATGAATGGACACAGGCAGACAGCGTTTGTTGGTAATGAGGATCACCCTGCGGCTAAACATGCCTTGGTGCACGGCCAGCACATCTTGGCACAGTGTTACACCGTCCGGGTTACCTGGATACTTCCCACCAACACCAACCTATCCGAACTCCGGAGATGGGAACTTGCTCTTCAATATATCCTCTCTTCCCGTTACCCACCAGGCCTCAATCTCCATTAATTTCAAGTTGCCGCCACTCATACCTCAACTGCCATTCAACATCATCTTTGCCTCTTCACTTCCGCCTCGACTGACATCTCTGCCCTAACTCTTTGTCTTTAAATATGTCTGCTTGTGAGATGTCTGCTTGTGTCTGTATATGTGTGGATGGATATGTGTGTGTGTGTGTGTGTGTGTGTGTGTGTGTGTGTGTGTGTGTGTGCGCGCGAGTGTATACCCGTCCCTTTTTTCCCCCCTAAGGTAAGTCTTTCCGCACCCGGGATTGGAATGACTCCTTACCCTCTCCCTTAAAACCCACATCCTTTCGTCTTTCCCTCTCCTTCCCTCTTTCCTGATGAGGCAACAGTTTGTTGCGAAAGCTTGAATTTTGTGTGTGTGTTTGTGTTTGTTTGTGTGTCTATCGACCTGCCAGCGCTTTCGTTCGGTAAGACACATCATCTTTGTTTTTAGATATATCTAAAAACAAAGATGATGTAACTTACCAAACAAAAGCGTTGGTATGTTGATAGAGACACTAACAAACACAACACACAAATTTCTTGAATTTTGAGTGTGTGTTTGTGTTTGTTAGTGTCTCTATCAACATACCAACGCTTTCATTTGGTAAGTAATAAAAATAGTTCTTAATGCACATAAAATGTATTGAACATTTATTTACTTTCAGATATTGGTCTTTTAGTGACTTATAAACTGCTTCACACATTTCAGGGATTATTTTAGTTAATGTACACTGTGGTATTCAAGTGCTGTACTGTAAGCTAGTGTAACTCTCTCCTACAGCAAGAAATCGATGTGTTACTGTGAGCCTGTCTTCTGCAGATATAGCAGTTCTTAATTGAGTATTGGGCTTTGTGATTTGTGACACACTTCACTGAGCAAATACTGAAATGTATGCTCATCCATTCTTGAGTAATTTATGTATCACTTCACGTCCTTCACTAGAAGCTCATGTTGAGTTGATGTTAGTCATGAATGCCTTTAAGGTGACAAATACTCCATTATGAACACCTCACTGAGTTTGAACGAGATCATGTAGTATAGCTACAAGAAGCTGGATGTTCTTTCTGCGATATGGCAAAAAGACTTGGCAGCAATGTAGTCACTGTACTTGGTTGCTAGCAGCAGTGGTGCCAGTGATGGCCGTGTATTGGTCGAGGGCCCGTAACCAAGTCTGTAAGCTAAACACACTGGACCTGGGATTATGGTGTGGGGTGCAATATCATATGACAGCAGGAGCACTCTCATGGTTATCCCATGGACACTGACTGTAAATTTCTTCATCAATCTGGTGATTTGAATGGTTGTGCTGCCATTCATAAACAACATACCTGGGGCTATTTTCCAACAGAATAACACCCACCTACTGCTGTTGTAACCCAACATGCTCTACATAGTGTTAACATATTGCCTTGGCCTCTCAAATATATCTTCCATCGAGCACATATGGGAAATCACTGGACAAAAACTCCATGGCACTACCGAGAGGGAAGACCATCATGTTCAGCATATGGCTCCCGTGCATCGTACTGCATGTACAGCAGCAATATGAGCAGCAGTTGGCTCCACAGTGACACAATGGACTGTTACAAACAGCATTAACCATCCCTTTATTGACAGGCCGACTGCAACAGGCATGGAACTCTATCCCACAAATTGACAAATGGCACCTGTACAATGCAATGCATACATGTTTGCATGCTTGCATTCAACATTTTGGTGGTTACACCAGTTTTTAATTTACCAGCATTTCACATTTGCAATGGCTATCTTGCGTGTATATTAACATGTGATCTTGCAATGTTTATCAGTGAAATATGTTACTTAGACAATTGTATTCCCAAAATTTCATTACTCTAGACTGATTATTTTTTGGTGCTCCAACTCTTTTCCATCGGTGTATTAAGCAGGCAATTAAAAAAAATTAAAAAAATCAATTTTTGAAGAAAATGTAAAAACACAGACTGTCCATGATGTTAAGGTGTTTGTCATAGTACATTGAAATGGTGTCTGTCTTCAGAAATTAAGTTGACTGAACTATTGGTGATGATCACTCACTTCTGCAGCAATGGGTATCAAAGAGCTGTAGAGTCTGTTGGAAGCACTTGGCGTGTCAACACCTCAGGGGCATATGTTGTTCCTCACAGATGTATTCTTGATTATTTAGAATTTTATATTATTTTGTCATTTTACTCTATGTGTCCAAAAAAGGTAGAATTAAAGATTTGAGCCTTTGAGAGTTATTAATTTTTAGAATTTCCAAAACTGTGCAACTTTTTTTGCATTCTAACACCTTAGAACGTTCATATCTCTCGTGAACTATTTTACTTACAGACTTCAAATTTGCTTAATTTTATTCATTTCTTACCAGCTTTGAAAGTATGTACTACTTGACCACAGTCCTAAAAATGCTAAGTTTTTCCAAACCAATATCTTTTAAATATTTAAAATTTAAAACTGAAATTTTTATGTTGAAAAACATCTATTTTTTTCATACACTGTTTATTAACGCGTGTGCCAAATTTCATAATGGTATTCCTAAACCCAATGAAATTAATTTTATTTTACTGCAATTTGCTACGATAACTGTACCGCAATTGCCAATGGCTTGCAAGCTGAATCATAAAAGCACAGCTAAAATGAAATAATTGTGCACTAATTAAGCACACTTCGAATTCTCATCTTAAAAATGTAGTAAATCATGCCAAACAATGACACGTCTAATTAATGGTCAGGATATTACGTATTTTTCATTTTATATAACATTTCATTTAAGTTTAAAGCGCTACCAGTATGTAAAAAAAATCTTCATGTTCACTTTCACTGAATCAGTAGAGATGATGATGACGGAAAAGTTTTGTGGGTACGACAGCAGCAAGATCTTTAGCACCTGCTCGGAAGTATAATGAGACAAGTGTAGAGGAAAACTGTAAAATCACCGAAATGAGAACTGCAAATAAAAACACACACACAGAGGAACGAAAATCATGAAGGCTGATCGAAAACACAGTAAAAGGAAAAACCTGTGTAAAGAATTAAAAGAAGACAGCAGAAACCTACAATTGACTGATCGCTGGAATTAAAGGGGAAGAGAAAGCCACTCTGCAACACAATAACACCTCCACAGTCTAAAAGCTTAGGGCAGGCTCCACACGTATTACAAAATTCATACTTGTCTCATCATCAGATATAATAAATAGATCCTCACCTAGATTCACCTCTGCTGGCTTGTCTCAAAATAAAATGCACTCAGTTAGAATGTGGCATACACTGACTTGCACACCACAGGTACCACAGACAGGGAGGTCTTCTCGCTGGAGTAAAAAGGGGACAGAGCCCAATTCTGAGGCATGTTAGGTCAGGGTCACCTCTTCTCGCCACAGCGACTGGCCTGATGATATCAACAGCTGGGCAGTTGACGTCACTGAGTGCAGCTTATTGTCCATCATTGCCAGCCACTCCTCCCATAACAGAATGGATCTGCGACTCGTGTGTAAAATGACAGCCTGCAGGGGAATGGCGTATTCTGTAATATATTATGTTCCCTGAACGCCTCCTTGTCAGATTCGCTGGCTTTTTCATACCCCAAATCCCCACATGCTCTGGTACGCAGCACAATGATACCTCCTTTACCCACCACTGTGGGAAGTACAGATGGTCATATATGAGTTGGACCAATATCTCTTCTGGGTAAACGTGCTGCAACAATTGTACTGTACTAGGGGAATTGGAGCAGAAGAGAAACTGTATCCCCTAAAGACACCTCACCCACTCCAATACCTCCAGCATAGCGTGGAGCTCTACAGAAAAGACAGTATACATATGAAGAATCCTGAAGATACAGTCAGGGAATATGACTTAACAGCCAAAGCACTCCCATTGTTGTGAATCATCTGTGCACACAACCGTACAACTGTGACACCTATCATTTGGTTAAAAAACAGAGACTGAGTCTCAACATTCAGAGTGCAATCTTTCTAAAAAATCTGTCAAAACTAAAATTTGACTCTAAACTTACATAGCTGCCACAAATGTGGATAAAAAGTGGCCAGGATATTGTTGCAATCCTTTAAAAATAAACATTTACTGACGGAGTGAGGATGTTAGGAAGGAACTTCTCAGATTGACATAACCATGTAATAAAGAATGCAAGAATATCTGCACTTTATGTAAACTAAAATTATCTACAGAAAGGTAACCAGGCTGCTGAAAAATGAAAGCAAAGAATCTGATAGAAAAGTAAAGTAAGTTTTAGCAAGTGATAAGCTTGTCTAAAATGGCTTGCGTTTGCTGAACGCCTCCGATTTCAAGAGGGAATCCATAGTAATAAAAAGAAACCTTGTACCATTATAGAAAAAGAATTTAGAGTAAGCAACTACACTGCAAGAAAAACAAAACAGAAAACAGAGGAGGAAAAGGGCGCACACTTGACTTCTGATCCTAAGTGTGGCCAGAACTTGTCTTCAAGAAACAGTTCTGTTAGTGATGAAATGAGTCTTACTGTAATAATGAGACAAATGCTTGGCAAAAACGATTACATTTCTATGGGAAAAAAAGAGGGTCTGTGCACGCCTGGACTTGTTCAAAATGGATTAATTCTAGGGAACCTGAGAGAAGTGTACAAACTTTAAGTAATATATTCATGGTTTTTATTGAGCATGTGTTGTTATGGTATACATTAAAATATTTTCACAGGTAACAGGAGGAATTCAAATCTGAATTCAAATTGAAATGTATAATTTCTAATAATGTTATAAACTGACTGTCACCAAATAAAAATAACCATGATTTGACATTCGTATGTGTGTTTTTTTTTAATTAAATGTTTTCATTACAACTTATTGCTAAGGCCAAAATCCTAGGGACTAAGTGCAGGATGCCGTGCTTACTAGCAAAATAAAATTTATGTTAATATGTTCTCACTGGAATACCACCACGCTATTAGCACATACATTAGCAAATAGTGTATGACTAACATAATTTTTGCTCATAAAAAAAGAAACCTGATTTTGATATTTTAAAAATTAAAAAAAAAAATGGTTTCAGAAAATTTAGCATTTTATGTATTTGTTCAAGTCATAAATATTTTCAAAGCTTATATAAACTGAATAGAATGGCACAAAATACAGGTTTTGAGATATGGCCATTTTAAAGTTTCAAAACAAGGGGGGGGGGGGGGGGGGAGAGGGGGGAAATCGCAATTTTCTAAATTCAAAAATTAATATCTCAAAAATGAAAGGTCAAAAAATTATTTAATTTGGGATTTTTCATGCAAACGACTACAACCACAACTGCACAAAAAATCTGAGATGTCATGAACCAGACCATTGGCTGATTTTGTGTATCTTTGTGGCACTTTGTAGTGGCATAAATTTTATACTTTTATGACAAATCCTTTGTGATGTTATGATGTTCACAAAGGTATTTCGTGCAGTAAAAAGATGAGGAAAAGGTGGATGGATGTGAATTACATACTAGTTCAATTATTTATATTTCTGTAGTTATCACACTTACTATTCTTAACATATTTTAAAATAAATGTCGCACAATTTCACACAAGTATTGCTTGTCAATGTGCTAATTAAGAGCACAGTGCTACCAATAAACAACATAAAATAATTTTAATGTTCCTCAAAGCAGGTTTACCTCCACTGAAAATTTTAGTGTATACAGAACTGTCACACTACTACAACAATCTGATAAATTTAAAAAAAAAAAAACAAAGAAGAAGAAGTTACCCAATAAGAGCCAGCGGTGTGATGGGCAAACACATTACTGATTCATTAGCTTCCTGTACGTGATATTTCTGGGAAAAATGTGTATGAAAGATCTTGAGAAACGAGACTTCCATATGAGACAGAAAGTTCAACCAGGTCTACTATTCAATGTCCTGCACAAATTTCCTACGCCAGTTTTAGAACATCTTCATTCCTTGTGTGTGTGTGTGCGTGTGTGTGTGTGTCAACTTAAATGCCAGTGTATTGTGTTGCAAACTTTATGCTACCTGTATTTCAGTGTAGAAAAAAATCGATATGCAATTTTCCTTTGCAACAGAACTATGTTGCAATTCTCTAGCACCCAAATAATGAGCATATGAAATGAGCAAGTCTTGTATGCTCTCTGGAAACAAAAGCTTTTTCTGTAAGGCTATATGCCTAATATACAGAACCATTGTTACAAAATTTCAGTGCAGTCATTCAACAGTTTTACTAATAAACTGCATACATTTAAAACTTAGAAGTCTTTTTCTGAATATGCTGGGCTTGATAATGAAAGTGAAACTTGTCATACACAAAGTCCACCACTGTAACACTGGAGTTGCATAAAATATGAATGCACAGACAAGAGTATAGACCTGACCAGGAATTTATCAAACTGATCTAATTTTCCCCCCCTATTATGTGCACACGATACCAATGTTTTATTCATAAAAGCAAACACACGCAAAAAAAGAAAAAGGAAAAAATGGAATAAAATATAATTAAATAAAATGCTGACATCATGGAAAGGCAAATTAAAAGCTTATATAGAAGTTTAAATTAAAAAAAACCTAAATAAATTACACAGTTAAATCTGTGAATACCCAACTTTCACAGTAACTTGTGTCAACCATACGGCACACTATTATTAGACATCAACTTTCCAGAAACCCTAGTTTCAGTGTAGTATTTCAGAACAGCTTAAAATTGTATTTGTTATTGTCCTTCTACACATCCTCAATTACAAGATAATTTTTTGAAGTTGTATGTAACTATGTGATTTCCTTACATGACTTGCAAAAAGGACCTATATTAAAATGTTACTAATGTTCTGAAGCTAAAGCAATAAATACTTCATTTTTTACTTACGTACTGGAAACAGTAGTGACAATGTCTTCTGTCCAAAGTTCTCTGACAGTCAAATTATTTATGCTGAGTATGTGCGGTGCAACAATCCTGTATGAATGTTAATTGTTAACACTAGTATAATTGCAAACAAAGCTTCACATATATAAGAACTGACTCAGTAGAAAATCTGTCTCAAACGGCATACAGTATAGAATATGGACTACAGGATAAATCGTCAGTGTTATCACACACCACCACCATCACCAGCCACTAAAACTGCAACTGAAGTTAACAGTCATGGTTAAAATTAGCTATCTGAAACTCTACTGGCCCAATATTTGATTTAAGAGTCATTTTGAGTTAAAGAAAGGATACAAATTTAAAAATTTAGCTTATGCTGAGATAAGGGCCTTCACTTCAATTCACTGATGACATTACAGTTCTTTTGTTTTTATGATTTTGAAACAGGGCACCAGCATTTTAAAAACCTTTGCAGCACTACACTGTCTGTCAGTGACAGCAATATACAGCTGCATGGGTAATTTTCCTCTTCTACTAAAGGCAACTGTACATAACACATTAATCACATGTGAAGGTTTATGAGAAGAATGCACCTTGCACTTCAACCCTGCAATCTGAGCTTATTCCCTATCTCTCTTAATAATAAATGATGGTGCCTTTTACTGTATCCAAGAAAAATGGCTTAAAATAAGCAATAAAATTAACATCTAAGGAGAGAGAACTGGGTGCAGAAAGTGTGGGATCAAAGTCTGTCAACTCTATACAGGAAAGCAGGTTGATCCATGCAACACTAAAATCGATCAATTCTTACCATATGGCAAGTTTCCTGTTTAGTGGAAATAAAGAATGAGACTATTTCCAACACATTTCTGAAAACTGTGCAGTGCATCCATTAGCACAAATATTATGTAATGTGTTTGTACATTTTCAGGAGTTGCACACACTGTACACATGGTTGGGACGTTTTCAATTTGTAATATTATTTTTTTACATAATTTCATCCATTCAAAATCTGAAAAAGTTGTACCATCCTAAATTCTACTAATGGTATCCATCTTACCTTCCAGATTTACTTGAATAATTTATAAATTATGGGTATCCAGGTGAGAATATCTTCACAAAGCTACCCATAACAATATGCACAAACTGAGGAGTTTCTTTCACGTCAGCCCTGTATCACCAAAAGGTTAACTGCAACCGAAAAAGTTATTATTTGTTTCAGTTCAAAATGGGAAACAAATCTCCTTATATCCAAAACAACAACAAGAGGGATGAAATTAAACTGCATAAACACCCAAGAAATGCACTGGCATGTAACAAATGTCCACTTTAATCAGAAAGCTGGCGCACCCAATTGTGGATTGAATGTCTTGTATAAGTTTCCTGCCCTTTCACCATAGATACTGGTAACTCAATTTAAGGTCCACTTCTCTTTCTCTCAGATTATGCACAGGCATTCATAACATAGGTTTCTTTATTTTCTCACTGTCTCTTGTTTCCATTTAAAACATCCATGTCTTTCCACATGTACTGTTATTAATTAAGAGATCACAATACAGAACTTCAATGAGGTTTCAAGAAATTAGTCTTCCATTCACCGCTGTCCACACTTGTTTTAGCTAGCAATTGACCCATTACAAGTTCCAGTGCTTCTAGCACATATGTGCGACTTCTTGCAGAATGTCACCATTTGCTTATAGCATAAGTAGTCATAGCATGTGTGTTCCCATGAGGTCCAACTGTTGAGGCAGTGATGATGTACAGGAAGGCCAACTTTGTATGCTGCAAGATGCATTGAGCTACTGAAGTCAAAACTCTGCATAATAAAAGAAGCATACTCTCGCAGTAATACCTGTAAAACTATTTCACTTCCCTGTGATGAGCAAAAACAATTTGGTTTACGAACTCTGGATGTATATCTTGTTTTACCTTAAATACACAGATGTAAAGACACTACCAAATGACTGCACACCAAGGGTCTGTTCAAATGTTATACAGTAATTAAGCTTTCTTATGAAAATATCTAAATGTTACAAACATCATTGCTGTAACCATTTATTATAAAATAAAATATTTACACATTAGAAAAACAGAATTATAAATAACAATTGTAAATCACATTACTGTTTCTAATATCATTTGCAAAATACTATTACTACCTTTATGTTATTTGTGAACAACAACAACAAAGAATCACTAAAACAAAACCAAAAATGATGGTTGCACAACAGTACTGTATCATATTTGACAATGTTTTCTGTCATAGTTCAGAACTGATATTGTTCTGCCTGCAGCAATTACGATAAAAATATTTCATGGTTTCTCATGTCTGTGCACTCAACAAAAACTAAAAGCCAATAATAAAGAATATTTCATAGACATAGATTACTCATGCAATCTGCTGAACAGACAGGAAAAATGCCGATATCAAATTTAATACATACAACTTAAAATCTGCAGATAACTCCTATACCATCGTGCTTCATAATGAGAGGCCATGTGGCGAGGACCAACACAATGGCATGAATTGCTGCCTTCATCTTTTTTTATGGTACCCACTACAAACTGACTATGGTAGTCATGTTGCTAATTGACAAAAAAAATCTCTAGTGAAATATCAATGACAGACATGCAGAGATCAGGAAACAAGCAAAATCGTAAATAGTAAATGTAGATTCATATATTATGAATGACTTCTGCAAAAAAAAAAAAAAAAAAAAAAAAAAAAAAAAAAAAAAAAAAAAAAAAAAAATTCATAGTGTTTCTGTCCTGAGACACAGTAATATATTGCTTAAGTGTTTCACCCTCCCCCCCCCCCCCCCCCCCCCAAAGATCTAGTGACTCCACTATCTAGAACAACAGCTTTGTTTTGTAGAACAAAGGGAGATGCAGAATACTCACTGCAGTATTCATTTCGCACTTTTGCCATTGTTTTAATAACTGTTGGGAAATATTTGTTTATGATCTCACATCTGGGATACTCAGCTAATTTTGTGTGTCTTATAATGCAGAATTTACAGAATTAACAAAGATAACTCCATATTTCTCATTAAACACTGTACTTATCAAATATGCCACTAGATTTCATAAGGCAATGATTTTCGACTATGAAGTACAATGCATCATTAAACTACCATATGAAAAGGATATATTGATACTCATCATCATACAAAGGGGCCACTGAGCCACAGACGTGTTCGATGAAAAAAATACTTTTTTTCTATTTTCACTGTGCCCTATCTGCACCTCAACATCACCTCTATATGGTGAACAGCAATCTATTCTTTGCATATTGTTATTATTCCAACTTGAGCTTTACGTATTTACATAGTTACAGATCTCAATTACCATTTTAATGTAATCACAAACCACAACAGATAAATAAAGAATGTCTGCTTGTCATCTGCTGAAGTATAAGTCTCTCTCCCCCTCTCTCGCTGCCACACTGAAAATATTTTTTCCTTATTCTGGTAACAAAACTGAAACTTTGTTGTACTTACTAAGCATTCAATTTATTTGAACATATATTAGCCCAGACTCAGTTAATTTGTTTTGACAATGACAGGTAGGCGTGTTTATTATATTTGTAATGTAATGTACTTTGGATCAACTATTTCATACTTAGAGAAAACAGACAATAGAGTGTAAAGAAATTGATAAACATGAAGAAGAGAAGTCTTAGTACCAACTCATGGTCTACATAATGCTCTTGTCATGCTCATTATATGGGTGCCAGACCTATCAAAGTTGTTTACAACCAAAAATACATCGCAGCAAGTGTTCTGCCAAAAACAGAACAGAAAACATTATATTTTATTAAAAAATAAATGTAGCTCACTTAACCCAATACGTGCAATCATCACCCACAGAAACAGAATCATTTTTTTTTTTTAAAATAAGCACTGTAGTAGTTCCCTTCGACAAGTGCTCTAGCGAAACATGTAAAGCGGCCATTAACCCCAAAATGGTTTTGGGTGCCACAGTATTTTGATTTTGCAATTCTTACATACCTCCACTCTTACTACTTAATCCATTAATGACTTGTAGAAGGGGGGTGGGAGCTAAGTTTAACACGAAACAGAAATAAACCGTGGCTACGCAGTTTTCACATACAATCTTGTAAAACGTAAATGTCAGTTAAGTGTCACAAAAATGCTTGGTCTGACAGAATACTGTATGCCAGGAAATCAGACTGCTAAACTAGTGTTTACATGACTGAATCCCTTCTGTTTTTAATGCAGCATTCAATACACTGTCAACAATAAATATGGTATAGACGGACCACTATCTCACTGAATCACAAACAGAGTAGGAGTGAACAGTGGTCTTATAGAAATTATTTTGAAATTCACTTGAACCATTGAAAAGATGAATGAAATAAGTACCAGTGTCACTGGTACTGAGAAGAGGCTAAAAGTGTTAAAACTGAACAAAGTCCTGGGGCCCTTGTCAGATTCTATATTGAGCTAGTCCCTCTTTTAACTATAATTATCGTAGACTCCTCGAACAACAAACCATGTCCAGTTCTTTGAAAAAAGCACAGGTCACATCTGTCTACAAAAAGGGTGTAGAAATGATCCACAACACTACCATCCAATATCCTTGACATTACTTTGTTATAGAATTCTGAGCTCAAAAATAATGAGGTATCTTGAACAGAATATGACCACCTCAATGCCAATCAGCAGGGATTCGATAAGCTGAAACCTAGTTCACACTTTCCTCACATGACAAGCTATTTTGCTTTGGATCAAAGCATTCAGGTAGATGCCATATTTCTTGGTCTCCAAACAGCATTTGACCAGTATCACACCTATGCTTATTGTCAAAAGTATGATCATATGCGACTGGAATGACGACTGTTTGGCAGGGAGGATGTAGCATGTTGTCTTGGATGGAAAGTCATTGTCAGATGTAAAAGTAACTTCAGGCGTGCCCGAGGGAGGTACACACCTCGCTTGCTGCTCATGTAGTATATCAATGACATTGCAGACAATATTAACAGTAACCTCAGACTTTCTGTAGGTGATGCAGTTACTTATAACGAAATACTGTAAAGATTGGCAACTTGCTTTAAGTGTTCACAACTGTAAAATTGTGCACTTCACAAAATGAAAAAACATAATATCGTATGACCATTATATCAATGAGTCACAGTTGGAATAGACCCACTCACACAAATACCCGAAAACACTTTTTCAGGATATGAAAGGAAACATTCTCAAAGGCTGTCATTGATAAAGCAGGTTGTAGAGTTTGGTTTGTTGGTAAAATATTGGTGAAGTGCAATCTACAAAGAAGATTGCTTGCAAATCACTAGTGTGACAGGTTCTAGAATATTGCTCAAGTGTGTGGGATCTGTACCAAATAGGACTTACAGGGGATATTGAGCATATACAGAGAAGGACGGCACAAATGGTCACAGGTTTGTTTGATACGTGGGAGCAGAGATAATGAAAAAACTGAATTGGAACACTCTTTAAGATAGATGCAAGCTATCCTGAGAAAGTCTATTAACAAAGTTTCAAGAAATGGCTTTAAATGACGACTCTAGGAATATGCTACAACCTCCTATGCATCGCTCACCTAGAGATCGTGAGGATAAGATTACAATGATTACTGCATGCACAGAGACATTCAAACGATCTTTCTTACCACACTCCACACATGAATGGAATGGGATGAAATCCTAATAACTGGTACACTGGGACATATTCTCTGCCAAACGCTTCACGGTGATTTGAAGAGTATAGATGTATATGTAAAACTGCTTTTACAAGATTATAGAAATCTTCTTCACAGACTCTCAAAAATATACATCAGTGTTACCTCTTACTATATTACAACTTTGAGATGGAGTGTAGATGGAATGCTTTCAATGATTTTTTTTCTACTGTTTGTTGCACTCTCTCCCTCTGTACTGTCCTTTTCATTTATATTCAGCTAAAATATACAAGTTTCTGCAAGTACTATAAATTATACAATTACACATTTTTGCTAGAAGCAGGTTGCTTATTTAGTTTCCTCAGTCACTGCAGCTTTTCTTAGGTTGAGCTACACAAGTACTGTGAAAGCCACATATTTTACATGAAAGTTGCACAGTTTTGTATTTCTCATACTAAGCAATGCCTCGGCATTTGTAACAACTGAACTGATATGGCCACTCCACCTTGCACAACTTTGAAAAATCAGATAAATGAATTTGAATAACACTAATGACTGTAGTACCTTTCATCTGATACAACAGTGAATCTCTATTGAAGATTTTCTTCTGTTTGAGTACATTATGTTATATTTGTTTGTATTGAAGTTTCCAAAAGGGAACATGATGCCGAGTACTTCCTTGAACTATAATTCTAATCTGAAGTGTTTATTGTGTGAAGCAACCTCAATCATACATTATTTTCTTTAATTTAAAAGTGTTAAAAAGAATTTAGTATAGCTCAACGTCTTTCTTGGACACTACTTCGGCAACTTGTGCCACAAACCTACCCCAGAAATCCCACTGGGTAACAGGAAGGAGTCTTTAAAGTTGAAGATGGGATCAGGACCAGATGTAATCCCTGGGGAATATTCACATCACTGAGAGGTGAAGGCTAGGTTAAACGCAGACTGAAAAAATCTATGGTGTGACTGCAATTCAATTCCACAAACTTTCGGTTTCCAGGCACGCGCTTTAGTGCCTGGCCACCAGACCAAACATTAAAAAGTGGTGAAATTGCTGCTAATATGACTTGTCTCAATATGTAAACTCTGACAATTGGAACCATTACATCCACTGACTGATAGTTGTATTGCATGTTGAAGAAGTAGAGTCACGCTGAGAATGGTCAGAATTTTGTTCCATAAGTAATCTCCAAAAATATTTACAAGAAACACGGCAAACAACTTCTGATTTATTTTGGTCTTACCGCAGATATCTGATATAAAATTTTTAAAGTACCTTTCATTGTTATTTTCTTTTACTTTTTTCAGAAGGGGGAGGGTGGTGAAGAGTGAAGAAAAACTGTGAAGTCTATTTTTGTACAAACTTCATCAATTTTCTCAGCACCACAGAACCATTGGTGGACTGTACACAAAAATGTTTCATTGCTTGACATTTCTTGTGTTTGCATATTCATGATATGGACTGAACTCCAATGGCTCCTGGTCCATGAGAAACCCTAATAGCATTTTATTTCAACAGAGCATAAAAACTACGTCAGTCTACATTATGTCAGGACAGCTGCTGCAAAAGGAGAATTGTCTGGCCTGAAACTATAAAGTCATTAAAAAATAAACAATAATAATAATAATTAATAGTAATAGTATTTATAACAACTAGCACTAAGATTCTACAATAATTCTAAATTGATATTTTCAAAACTGAGGCATTTACAAGAAAAACGTCACATAGGTAACTCAATCTTTGGTAGATGAATAATTTTTATGTTCAAAATTATTATAATCTAGATCTTGCCATAACATTGCAAACATCATTTCAGTTCCAGGTAACCAAGGCACCTCATTATGTGGCAGTTTCAATTCCACTGGCAATTTCCTTTTTTTTCCAGGATTCATTAGCTCTTGGTTCTGAAAGCTTTATCTCTGTTCTTGTACCTCAATTTGTACCAATTTGGCATACAGAAGTGTTTCCAAATCTTAATTTTTTTGTATGATGTCCTTTCTTTATACATTTTATTAATAAATCTGTACTAGATTTTTTCACAAAATTCAAAAACATTTTTCTGAGTTGTAAAAGTGCACTCCCAATAAGACAGAGAATTTTCTTGCATAATATGTCACTGCTCCAGTCAAATTATATTTACACCCACTCCATCTTATTTATATACAGATGGGCAATTTCAATAATCCTGTTGTTTGATACTGATATATGGTAGATCTGCAAAAGCAATATTTCTATTAACTTAGGCACAGTGCGCATTTGTCAGAAAGTACTTCAGAAATAGGCACAAAAGCTATCACAGAAGATTGACAAGTTTTGAACCCAGAAAGTACAATACATACTATCTGTAATTTCTACCTGAGTATAGTTGAGAAATTTGATACATTCAAACACTTTCTTGCCGTGACTGATAGTTACTATATTTCATAGACATGTCGCTCATATCTGTTTTTTTTTATTGCAATTTTGCATCAAATTGCTTAATTTTTATTGTGTACTCACCTGTGTTACAATACCCAAATATTACACTAAGGGCATCAAGGTATTACAGAGATACAGAAACTACATTGATGATAAAAATAATTACAGGTAAGTTCTGTTATAATCTTTCATCATCAGATATCATTCTGCTAAAGTACAAAATTTAAAATGTGTGTTGTCATAAAACTATAGGAAAAGAAATATTTAGATGTCAATTAAAAAAATGTCTTAAGGGCTCTTTGAAATAGACGACTGAACATAAAATTGATTACCCGATTCCCATGTCAAAAGTATAAATCTATAAGGGTTGGGACATGAACTATCTTAATCGCAACATTCATTTGTGAAACAAGACTTTTGGCATAGCTACCTTTCGTATGTTAAACAAACCCCTCTGACAATACATGTCTGGTTTACAGGAGTACATTGTGCAACTGTATTTGTTATTATTTCCCTAGTGGCTCTGTAGTCCAGTTACCCTATGTACTGCAATGATAAACATATTTTATAGCTTTTCACACTCTTTCAGTTACAGTTATGAATAGGGGCAACCATGATGCATTCTATCTACTTCATTGAGGTTGACAATGCATGTTGTACATAGCCAATGGAACGCACAGGTAACCAATGACAGCACAACAGGCTTTTCCTCTATGGTCCATAGACTGTCAACGCATCTGCTTTGTATAATAAATGGAAAGATAGTTTCAGATGGCCAATGACCTGCAAGAAGAAGCTTTAGACCACATACGATTGAAACCATTCAATTACTCATCACATAGTAGGTAGTGTAAGATGGCCTTAATGCTTTCCCCTTAATTCCCTTGCCCCAGGAGCACTGCCCCATTATAATCCTCATACTGCTGAAAAGATGAATGAAATCAGTATTAGTGTCAGTGGTGTTGAGAAACAGCTGAAATTGGTAAAACTGAACGAAGCTCCAGGGCCAGATGGAATCCCTGTCAGATTCTATACTGAATTTGCAGCTGAGTTAGGCTATTTTCTAACAACAATCTATTGTAGATCACTAGTGGAAAAAAAGACAAGAAAAAGAAATGTCCCCTGTTCTTGGAAAAGAGCTCAGGTAACATCTGTCTACAAGAAGGGTGGTAGAAGTGATCCACAAAACTACCATCCAATATCCTTGACACTGATTTGTTGTAGAACCTACAACATATTCTGATCTCAAATGTAATGCGGTATCTTGAACAGAATGACTTCCTCAATATCAACCAGCGTGGATTATGAGAACACTGGTCATGTGAAACACAACTTGCACTTTTCACATGCGACATACTGAAAGCTGTGGATCGAGGCAATCTGGTAGATGCAGTATTTCTTGATTTCTGAAAAGCATTTGACTCAATCCCAAATCTACACCTATTGTCAAAAGATCGATTATATAGGGTATCAAGTAAAATTTGGGGAGTTATCGTCACATGTAGATGTAAGTGCGGGTGTATCGCATGGAAGTGTATTAGAACCCTTGATGTTCATGCTGTTTATTAATGGCATAGCAGACAACATTAACAGTAACATCAGGCTTTCTGCAGATGATGCAGTTATCTATAATTAAGTACTATCTGAAACAAGGTGCATAAATATTCAGTCAAATCTTGATAAGATTTCGAAATGATGCAGAGATTGGCAACTTGCTTTAAATGCTCACAATTGTAAAACTGTGCATGTCACAAAATGAAAAGCATGGTATCCTATGACTACAATATCAATAAATCATGGTTGGAACTGGCTAGCTTATACTAATACCCGAGTATAACACTGTGGGTATATGAAATGGAATGATCAATCTGGCTCAGTCTTGGATAAAGCAGGTGGTAGACTTTGGTTTATTGGTAGAATACTGGGGAAGTGCAATCAGTCTACAAAGGAGATTGCTTACAAATCATTTGCATGACCCATTCTAGAATACTGCTCAAGTGCGTGGGAACCATACCAAAAAGGACTAATTGGGGGTACTAACATGCAGAGAAGGGCAGCACAAATAGTCACTGGTTTGTTTAATCCATGGAAGAGTGTCACAAAGGTACTCACAGAATTGTATTGGAAGACACTGAAGATAGACATAAACTATCCCGAGAAATTCTATTAACAAACATTCAAATGGTGACTTCGGGAATATACTACAATCCTCTAGCTATCAGTCACATAGGGATCGTGTGAATAAGATTAGAATAATTACTGCACACACAAAGGTATTCAAACAATCATTCATCGAGTGCTCCATACATGAATGGAACAGGAAGAAATCCTGGGTTAACGGAAACGTCCGATTCCACCCGTCTGCTTTGACCAATGACATCACTAATATGGCGGAAACAACCACTCACAACAACTCCCATATCGCAATTGTGACGTCATTACGTAAACATGACAACAAACACAAAAATAGATCGAAAAATCATCAAACACATATTCCTCCAAAAATATAATGAAACTAATGGGACAAGCAGGGGAAGTTGGGAGTTTTTGGGTAGGGACAAACTAAAAATAAACGCACGCCACTAAACCAAATGACAAAAACGATAAAATAAAACAACCAGAACATTCCCAAAATCAACTAAATACAATCCACTGGAATTGAACACTTCCCTTGACCTATATAGACCAACAGAAACTACCGATACCATATCAAGAAACCCAAACTACAACTATGTCTACAATCGTAACTACTTCAAAAAGCACAACAAACCAACAAAATTGGAATAGAACACTTCCCTTGACCTATATAGGTCTACCGATGCCACACTATAAGTCTCAAAACTTTCACCACCACCGCACTAAATCCTACCACAAAAGAAAACACCTACGATATCAAAATTGGAATCGAACGCTTCCCTTGACATGTTATCCTTACAACATCTCTACATATAGCCGTCCCTAATCCGAGCCGCCAGAACTTTAGCAAGCCTCTTTTCTTCATGACACAATGAACATTTCACGACTTCAGCCACCAGGCCAAATAGCTGAAGAAATTTTATTAGAGACAACGCACTGTCTCCCATCATCGCCGGCAACCGAAAACTGTTGGCCTTGTCAGTCATATTTATACCTACCAAAGACATGAACAAAGAGGTTTACCAAAATTCACTCACGACAAACAGAAAAAAAACTACAATAACGTTGAAATAACAAAACCAAAATAGTTAACTCACTGAAAAATATTCCGCTGAAAGCACAGTCACCACCGATACCATACATGTACAGTGCTAGCACGCAAGTGAACCCCATACGCCATATAACACGCTAACCATAAACACACCACTAGAGAGAACCACCGACCGCAACAATACGCCACCTATGAACATGCCACACAAGCAAACTAAACCAAAAACATCACTCATCACACAGCACGTAGACACACCACCAGAGAGCACCACCGATCACATCAAAACGACACCTACAAACATGCCACTCTCACAAACTAAACTCCGTGCCGTCGTGACGTCACACAACACAACAGCCGACGGGTGGAATCGGACGCTTCAGTTGACCTGAAATCCTAATAAATGGTACAATGGTACATACCCTCTGCCCTGCACTTCACTGTGATTTGCAGAGTATTGATATAGATTTTTTTTTTTTGAAAGGATGTTTTGATGACTGATGATATACTTCTAAATTCAGTCAGTCAGTGACAATCTGATGGAATGAACTGAAACTTTCAATCTACAGTTTTACCAACTCAAAACCAAACCGTCATCTTTCATCCTAACCCAGGCATCATGCTATAGTACAGTACTTTCAGACAATTAAGATTTCATATTCATGTTCATTTTTCAGTGATCTGGTCTCTCTCTGTTTGTGCACATAATATGCCACACAACACATTACATTTTGGGACAACGCCAATGTTCGAAGGTTTCATTAACCCATTTCATGAGATGGAGAAGCACAAATTTTATATTGTGAGATACAGCTCAGCAACAGTAAATAAACAGTTCCAAGTAAGGATTTCAGCTATATACTGTGTTTCACATATTTATTTCTATTGTTCTGGCAAATACCTTGCAAACTTGCAGAATTGCAACCACCTTTTTTTCTTCCAAATACACCGTTATCTCATGGTTATCATCACATCGTGATTTAGGACACTACCTTCAACTCGTTGCTGTTAAACACACTGCCTGTCTGTTGCTCTCTCATTCCTCCCTTGCAAGCAGTAGTTGACACATACAGTTTCAATCCAGTCACTCCTCGTAGTGAGTACTGTGACGCTGATCTGCTCAAGCATGCAAATAACACCACTATTCCTTTCAATGGTGTCCGCAGTTTATTCCACATCATCTATCATTTTTTGAAATATATAGTACCCAGCAAGACTGGAAATACATTGAGAGACAATACCTCAGTTTAAGCTGTTGCCACCAAAGTTAACATGCTAATTTCTGCAGGTTGCCTACCACAGATTTTTCAAATTCAATTCACAACCTGAGGTAGTGGTTAAGTTGATGGTAACCATCACAGCAGATGTATAACCATCCTAAAATAACTGTCACACGTCTCCGATTTCCTAAATTTCAATCAGGACATGAGAGATTATAAGAATTCACTGCAACCAAATGTGTTGTCCATTGATTATTTCCTCACTGGTTACTCAAAACTCCCTTTCTTTCCCAACACACTTTATAGCAAGAGCTTGCAACACTGCTACATGAAACATTTAAGTAACAGCATTGTCCGTAATTGTAATTTTAACATTTAACACTAACCTTTATCTCTTATTCATCATTATTTCAACAAGACACAATTCAAATATGAACCATCTCCAAGGCTTTGCTTCTTGTATGATAAAAGAAAATCTGTGAGAATAAGTTTGAGCAACAAGATGTTTGTAAAATAGATATGAAAAAAAGATGAGAACATTTAATAAAAACCATCGGTTCTACATGAAATGGGGGGAGGGGAGATGCCAAATCCGCAAAAAATGACAAGTAGAAATCAGAAATAAAATATGAATGAAAAATCAACACTTTGCTAGGCTACAACCATCAATATGAGAGATGTTTCAATTAACCATACCTCTGTAGATTGTATCTGTGAAACTGTTAAAAGAAGAACAACACTCCATACCAGTCTCTAAAATTCATCTTCATTAGTCACAGCACATACTGTACAATTGTTTATCTTCTAGTGACAATGTTGGACTTCAGATCACACAGCTTCCATGAGCAAGACACTGTTGTTAGATTTTCTAAAATTATTTAAATTCTTGGCAAAGAACACAGAATAAAATTAATTTGACAATGCAAATAGACTGCACGATATTTTTCTCCCTTTACTCCTTCATAAAGCAAACAGAATAATGGAAGAAACTTTCACAAACTGTTTGTAGCAGCAGCAATAAGTGCTTTTATTTTGTCATATACTATTAATAATCATGCATGCCTTTGCCTCTGAAAATTTTCTTCTTAAATTTAAGAAAGAATACAGCCTTAAAAAAAAGAATGACATATGACAACATAGCCGTTCCTCAAACAGCAAGTAATAATATCAAGAAGACTTCGCACTATATTCAGATAACTGTAATGCAGAATTTGTGTACTTGTTCTTCAAGCTTGATGAACTGTGACTCAATTTTTGTGCAAGGTTTTTTGACCATATGGGCACTCAACAGCAAGGTTATCTGCACCCTGACACATTTTAAAAGGAATGAATGTGCTGGATTATCATTACAAATTGTTCTCAAAGATAACATAAGGATAGCTGATGCCAAAAATTTTAGATGGGGTTCAGGTCAAAGTGCTCAGAAGAATTGTGCAGCAAAACCACTTTCTACTGCTCCATGGATAAATGGCAGTACTATTTGCATCATTCTAAGTGATACTGCGCATGTTCTGATAAGTGGTTCCACACAGCAGTATGACCAAAATACAAACACAATCTTTGTTTTAAGAACAAGCTTATACAATAGCAGATACAGATGACTGACAACTGGTTTCTATAGTATATTTGGTTTTGTACTACATGAACATCTTCACATCTCAGTAACAATGGATGTGGATATGAAAGTCCAATCTTTGAATGAAAACTTTTGAGCCTCTTCAAATTCAATTCTCATTGTAGGCTGTTACTGAAATTACACTGATACATTATGCCTGCCATTATTATACTTGGATGAATAACCTGATACCACACAGCGGAGGGGGGGGGGGGGAAGGGGGGGGGGGCGCTTAAGTCTAGAACAGGGCCTGTGGCAGCCAAGGCCGTGCTTCTCTACCGCTCACAGGTTGACAATTCATCAGCTTTGCGTACTCAATGACAGGCGAGAAAGTGTCTAGCACCAAAATAGAAACCAATCTCTTCTTCGCTGTTATCATGAACATTTGACCATTTTTCTCCAAATATGTCACAAATTAAGAGATTGTGGTTAGGGTGGAACATGACAGTTTGGTTATGAGTTGACAAAAAGTCAATGAATGTAAAAAAAACTGGTTATGGTGATATATTAATCTGTGGCTTAGCCCAAGGTTAAGGTTGGATTGGAATGTGACAGTTTGGTCATGAGTTGGTGAAGCCAATGGATGTGAAAACTAAAATAGCTGGTTGCGATGACCGGCTGAACTTTATTGAACCCAAGGCCTATGTTAGGTTGGGATATGATAGTTTTACTTGCAAAAAATACATTAATAATCTTTATTTGTTTTTATACTGGTTTGTTTTTATACTGGTTAGCTTGGGATCTGACAGCATCACTTCAATTAAATTAATAATCTTTATTAATCAAATTGTGTGCAGGGACTGAACGTAGACAATCAGGAAAAGAACAGCAATTGATTGAAACATCCATTGTTTTATTACAGCAGATCTAGATTTCAACTATGACATTCATCTGCAGTGCATAAAACAACAGGTG
This sequence comes from Schistocerca nitens, assembly GCF_023898315.1. Lineage (NCBI taxonomy): Eukaryota > Metazoa > Arthropoda > Insecta > Orthoptera > Acrididae > Schistocerca > Schistocerca nitens. Next base: position 178,571,712 of record NC_064622.1, on the reverse strand, counting down.
AAATTTGTCCAAAGGTATCACGATTAAACAACATTGGCAGGTGTACAGCGTACAGGAGTCTAACTGTATGCTCTACACCAACCAATATTATTCACTATGTAACAGTTTGGAACAATGTCAGCTGTTATGTATATTGAAATGTAATAAAACAACAGATTCTGAGATCAACAGTTGTTGTTGTTTTTGCCATTGCCAATAATCTTTAATGTCAAATATTTGCTGGTTTCTTCTGAGTGTGTTACAATTTTGTAGGTAGTATGTCTTTGAAAGTCATTGTGTGTTCACTGCTGTCTCACTGGCTGCATAGATCGAGCAGCTGACACATTCTTTTTCCTTCCCATTACACCTCACAGCAAGAGCTGACAGAACTGCTGCACGAGATGCACAGAATAAGTACACAAATGGCCATGATGTAGGCTTTTACAGTGGAGTGTAGTGAAGTTTGTGATACTGCAGTTCTGCTTGACGAGTGGCTTCAGTCAGAACAATTGTATCGAAATAAATGATTGGCAATAGATTGATCTGTAGTGGAACCCAAAGTCTAGGTAAGTCACAAGAAGGTCGAATAGCTTAGTTGTAACTTGGCAAACCCAATGATTGTGTCATGGCAATATAATTTTTTTTTACAGTGACCTGTAATAATATTAATGTTCCCATTTTAAATTATTTTTCCACTGCAGTGTGCCATTTACGGGCTTTACGCGTTTCAAGAAGCAAAGACCAAGTACATTTTTGTCCAAAATTTCTTTAACAATAAGAGGATCTTAATAGTTTCATATTTAAACTATTTGATCAAGATGGCACCGATAGGAAAGTGTAGTGACACTTCTCTCTCGTTAAAAAGGTAAAAATTGAACAGTTCTTCGTGGATAGAAATGTGAAAAGCATGTGATGAAGGGTATACCGTGTATCAAATGCAAACACTGGTTACACGAAAAGTGCGCGAAAGTAAATCTAAAATTCGTCAGCGATGATTTTCCGTGGACATGTCACGGCTGTTTACGTGACAAAACGGCTGATCTGTAAGTACAGTTGATACAAAAAACGAAATTATAAAGTTACAACCAAGTGACATTGAGGCATTAAAATCCGAACTTTTGGCCATCAAGAAAGAAAACGATACATTAATACAAGAAAAGAAGTCCTGTGTGTGTAAAAACCATCAAACGGAAAAGCAAGAAGATCACGAAAATACGAGTGAACGATCAGACTTTAAAAACAACAACATTTCAAGTGTTCCCGCTGATGTGTCGGTAAACTCAGTAAGCCAAAAACTGGAAGATAAATATAAATGGAAGGTGGTGACATACAGCAAAAGGAAAACAAGGCAACTGATACGCAACAAAAGGAAAATGACTTTTTAATAATTGGTGATTCGCTGCTGAAGAATATCGCTGTCTCCAATTGCAAGATCGGCGAATGACCTGGAATTAGAACGCAACAACTCGGTAAATATTTTAAAAATATAGTAAATGCACGACATGCTACTACAGAACCAGATTCTGAAACCTTACATAATTATTAAGAGATGTTTATACATGTTGGAATGAATTCGTTAAGGAGCACCAGTGAGGAAGAAATGGCAAACAAAACAAGAAACACGATTCATGCTGCAAGAAATATGTATGCAGGATCTCGGCTGATACTTGGCGGAATCATAAACAGAAGGTCAGTAAGTGAAAAATATATCGCCAAAATAAACTGTGATCTTAAAGAACAATGTGATCATCTAGGGGCAGTTTTTATAGACTCAAACAAATTCCTGTGTGAAAACTCACTAGCGAAGGATGGCTTGCATTTAAATAGACTGGGGTCTGTAACATTCAGCATCTGTTTGCAGATGTCTGCAAAATCATTAGAAGCAAAGGAAACTAATATGGCCTGAAGGGGGTGAAACATTGTACACTCTAGCTGGAAAAGAAAAATATAAGCACCATACAAAAAAAGATGATGTTAAAGAATTTGCCTCAGAATACAGCTCACAACATGTAAACCAACAAAAGAAAAATTAAATAAAAGTACTTCATCAAAATACACAATACTTTGGTAACAAAAAATTAGAAGCAGAAGTACTCCTGAGTGAAGTAAGACTAGACATATTATGCATCAATGAACATGGACTAACTGGAAGTAAAATATGTAATGTTGTAATAAAGGACTACAAACTAGTTAGTTACTTCTGCAGATGTAAATATAAGGGGGGTGGTGGTGAAAGTGACAGAGGATTTTAGTGTGTACAGATCACCATGTGGCAATATTAGTATCTTTCTGGTGGGGGGGGGGGGGGGGGGGGGAAGCTAGCTTATTGAGAATGAATATAAAGAAAATCCTTATTATATGTGGAGACTCCAACATTGACATGGGAAAAAGACACAAAAATAAGAAAGGATTTTGAAGAATTGTTAATACAGTATAACATGAAAGTAACAATAACTGCACCAACAAGAGCGACTTCACAAAGTGAGACAGTTATTGACAACATAATTACTCATATGTGTAACCATGAGTCACATGTAGTTCAGACAGAAATATCGTATCATCATGGACAACTAATCAGCTTTTGCAGAAGTAATGATACAGTATCAGAACCAAAACAAACAACCAAAAAAATTAGGATCATCAGTGAACAAAATATCAACATCTTTAGAACAATGTTAAGTAAGGAAACCTGGAATGAAACCCTACAGACCCAGAGTGTAAATGACAAATATGATGCATTTATTTCAACAATGAAATACCATTTTAACGTAGCATTTCCCAAAGTAAAGAGACAAGAAACGCTGCAAGATCAAACACAGTGGATTACCAGTGAAATACTAGAAAAGCGAAGGAAGCTGCAGGATCTAAGACGCATGGGTGAAGCTGAAAACTACAAAATGTTAAAAAAGAATAATAGAAAAACAATAAGAGAAGCAAAAGCAAGAGACACCACCACAACGAACTCAAAAAACAAGGCAAAGGCAGCTTAGAATGCAATTAATGCTGAAAGAAAGGACAAAGATGGATCAAACAAAGAAGGTATTAGGTCAATTAAAACAGACAACACAGTGGTCACAGATGGTATGGAAATAGCAAACATACAGAATAATAACTATATCAGTGTAGTAGAAAACTTAAAATTGGAAAGAAATAGTCAAAAACAGAAGAGCGTCATGCAGTACTATGTTCTTAAGACCAGTCACGGAAGATGAACTATGGGAAACTATACAGAAACTGAAGTCCAAGAAATCAGCTGGTGGTGATGAAATAATAAATCATGTAATAAAGCTGGTAGGCCTAAGTGAGCAGATAATAGCACCACTGCTGAACACAGCAAACTGTTGTTTCAGAGATGGAATTTTTCCAGAAAAACTGAAGATAACGAAGGTGGTGCCAGTGTACAACGAAGGAGATAAGGATGACCCCAACAACTTCAGACCAGTTTCACTTATATCAGTTTTCTCGAAAATCCTAGAAATGCTTATGTATACCAGATTGGTTAATTATTTGGACAAACATAACATTCTCATACCCTCACAACACTGTTACAGAAAGGGTAAATCTACAGAATCAACAATTGCCAATCTAACAGAATACATTTTAAAGTTCTTAGATGAAAAAAAGGTTTCCTCTGCGATGTTTCTGGATCTTTCAAAATCATTTGACACCACTGACCATGAAATGATGATACAAAAATTAGGCAACTATATCATTCAAGGGCAACCAGGTGAATGGATAAAATAATACTTGTGGAACCGCAAGCAGTATGTATCATTAGGAAACTCATACCAATCAGAAACCAAACCCATCAAATATGGAGTGCCCCAGGGTTCGGTAATGGGGCCATTGTTATTTAATGTGTTTGTTAATGATATAGATCTTGAGAAGGAAGAAAAGGAAATACTGTATGCTGATGATATAACACTAAATAGTGACCAAAATATGGAACAGCTTGAAAGTAGAGCATACATATTTGCAAATGTTACGGCTCAAGAAGTACGGAGCATACCCCACTGACTGGCAATGCTAGAAAAAGGACCCTAGTACTCTGGTATCAGACTACTAAGAAGTCTGCCTAAAAACCTGCAAGATAGTGTACTTGACAATGACTTTCCAAAGAAAACTTAAAAGACTATCTCATTGAAAAAGAGTTTTAAAGTGTTGCAGAATACTTACAACATTAAATTTGTATATATCGTTATTCATTATCAATTATGTAAAAATGTAACCTGTAGGGGTAGAAATATAAGTGATAATGAATGTTATTACTTTGACATGTCCTACATTACACATACATTTACTGTATAAAATGTAATCTTACAGGATCAAATAAAATTCAAAATGTGAACAACTTTGTGTTGTCATAGCTGACAGTGGTTATGTAGTGCTTGTCGATAGTGTCATTAGTAAAAGATGAAGGGTGGTTGTCATATTCTTCATTACACCAACACAGAGTACGTCCAGCGTGTATTGTCCGCAGACTTCGGGCATAATAGTGTCTCACATCTGGCCAGTTAAAGGCCTATAAACCCTCTACACTGATCCACATATCTCTGAATATGTGGTTGTAGAATAATCCACACCATTCCATTAAAAGTAGGCTGGCAAAGGTGTAACACACAGACTGGACATAACAGAAAATCTGCTCATCCAGGGATGGATATAAGAACTGACAAATTGTGTGTACAACAAACACAGGTGAATTTCACGTTATCGTTAAGGTGTCCTATTGACATCTGGGCACAATGCCCTTAAAACATTTAATGCATTGCAATAATTACGCACTTCACATAAGAAGCTACAGCAGGCAACACCCACAGCTTGACATTCACCACATAAGCAATTTCAGTGATTGGTTCTTCACTTCTGCTGAATACGGGATATATGTAAATAACTACCTCCTAATCAAAATAGTTCAATGAAATTCAAATACACAACAAAAACCAACCTCCTACCCATTTTGTGAAAATTTATATGCTATTCCCGCAATTATCAGTTAAACCTAACACTAGCGATTTGCACAGGTTGTAAAGTAACTTTTACTTTGCAAGACAGCAGCTTGCCCATGTCGATAATATGTTTTCAAAACAAAATAAAAATCATATTTGGAACGAAACTGGCAAAATGGAGTCCTAGCAACGCACAGCGCGCACAGGAACCATTTTTAACACCGCCAAGAGAATAGTCCTTCAAAATAAACAGAGATTCTTGCGCACAGGTTAACAATAATTACGTAAGGAATTTATATGTAATGTACCTTCATATTTCGAAGACATAATACGCCCTTTTATTCGTCCAAAACACAAATATTACGCTTCTTCAACTCGCTGAACCACAATTCGTCCGCTCAAGATACAGTGACGTCACATGGTAGGTGTATATTCTTTGCTTCGATTATATGATAACCAATAATATCGAATGGTTACGATTTTATTTTATTTTTAGTGTTGCATTTCGCGAAGAAAACCATCCGAAGGCTTTCATTACACAGCAGCAAAGGGCTATTCCATGACAGAACCACAATTTCTGTGCAGATTCCCAGACTAGAGATCTGCAGTGAGCTCATCTTTGCTTGCACATTGATCTCTGGAATCGAATTATTATTATTATTATTATTTTTTTCTCTTTGACCAATGTGTATTATTGAGCATTGTACGAGTCTGTTGTTGACCACCGTGTTTTGTTACGTACAAAGACGCAATCGTCAGTGACAGAGGAAGTGTGCTATAAGTTTCAGTATGTCAGCAACTACTAACAAACAGTAAGTATTAAAAAGTAGCAACTTGTGTCATCTAGTTGTAATTATAATTTAGTTATGGTTGTACCTTCTTCACCATATCTTTAAACAGAAACAAATAGTGAACTTGAAGAGTGCCATTCAAAATAAATACCTTGTACAGTTGTCATTGTAAGTAATATAACGCGATCTGTAATTGACAGGTATGGCCTAATAGTTCCAAAAAAGCCAGGTCAGTCTGGATTACAACCTCGACTCTCGGTATTTAATGACAATAGTGATTCTGGAGATGAAGGAGGTGACTGGGTAAAACGAGCCTTGAAGGTAACAAGATAGCATATATATGAGGGCGGGAATACGATTTTATACACATTCGCATCCCTTGTTGCTGTTATTTCCGAATCATAAATTAAATATACGTTCCATGTAATTTTACTGTTCACAGCGAGATTCTCAGAAGAGTTTACAGAAGAAACAAACTAAACTTGAAATGGAAAAAGCATTGGCCGTGGATCCTACAGTTTATCAGTACGATGAGATATACGATAAAATGGAGAAAAAGAAAGCAGAGGAAAAAAAACTGAAATCAACTGACAAGAAGGTAAGAGTTTCAGGACCAAATAGGCCCTGTGCAGATATCATTCCTGTATCATTGTGTGTTTCTACATGATAATACATGCAGCTAAGTCTTCTTCTTACCGTAGTAGCCTGTTCACCCGAGAGACTCGGTACATTTTTATTAGTTCCTTCATTGTACATCACAACTTCCATTAATGTATTAGTTATAAAATAACTTAAATGTAGCCAATAGTAAAAATGTCCTTTTTAAAATAAATATAAAGATCTTGTGAAGGGCATATACTGACTGAAGCACTACCTAAAAAAAAGAAAGAGAGGGGGGGGGGGGGGGGATCTCGAATCAAGTAGGCCCTAAAAGTGTTTTAAGTTTCTTTAGAATTCGTATTACTTAAAATCACTTAAGGTCAATATGAAAGTGATTGAATATTTTCATTTTACCGATTCTGTATGTCAGGTTAAATAGTAGACCAATGCAATTAAATTCCTGATGTTATATTTATGACTAGTTGTAAATTGCAATTGTACTTAATCATGACTTTATGATTCTGTTGTTTTCAGTTAGTATTCCAAGTTGGGGTCAGTTCACGCATTCAATATCACTTGTCTGCTTTGATCCGTGACATAACTGTGTGGTGTTGTTTGACATAGTGGTGGTGTGGCTTATTTAATTTTGTATTGTTTGCAGAGGATGTGCTGGAGTATGAAATGGTACACTTTAGTGTGGTTTGTTTGACTTTCTAAATTGTTTGTGAATCTTGTTAGTGATATTAGACTCTTGACTACAGTTGTGGTGAAAATAATGTTGGGAGAGTTTGTAGCAATTTGTTACAGGGTGGTTATAATTTAACCTCGGTGCAGCACCCCCCCCCCCCTTAAAAAAATCACACACAAACATTAAAAGAAAACAAAACAATAAAACCCATCTGTTAATTAAATAACATTCAGAATGTTACATAGTTACCCCTACACAAAAAGAGCCATCTTATTAAACTAATGCAGCTACTTACTATTACAGTAATTTGTTTTTTGATGCTAGAAAAGCAGTTATATAACATTTACACATCCAGAAAACAAACTTATGTAAAATTGTAATAACTGTAAGTTCAATATAGTTTAAATACAGAAATTTGTAGGTAGCTACTAATTCTTGGATCTTTTCCTTTTTTAATTATTTCTTAGTTTTGACCAAACAAGCCTGTAGGTGAAGGAGGTTCACTCAGTGGATGCTTCGCTGGCAGGGCAAGAAATGAGGCACTAATGAAATAGTTGTATAAATGGATTTGTCTTGTATAAATTAATCATAGGAATTTAAATTGAACTTCTTAATTGTTAATAAAGAAAAATGCAAAAAGCAATAAAAAGGAACTTTTTTACTGTTTTTTTTTCAATCCTGGTTTATTAGTGGGTTATTTTAATGTTGGAAAGCCTGTGCAATAGATTAGTTTTTTGGGTTTTGAATTATTAGTTCAGTGTGTTGTTTATGGTTGGAGATTTAATGTTTTATGTTAGTTACAGATGTAGCATTAGAGTTCATAAGTAGATCCCTGCATTTCACAATGGTGGATGATGTGTTGAGCATAACTGATTTCCTGTAGGTATTCAGTTTAATTGGCAACTAGGTTAGGTGTTAAGTTTGTGAAGAAGGTATGAGACCAACCAAAGTCGCTGCATCTCTGACTGGGGAGTAGTATATGTGGCTAGTCGACAGGACAACATATGACATTCAATCTAGAGGGATTCCTGGTTTGAGAAGCCTAGGCTTGCTATTTGAGAGGTTGTAATGATGTTGCCATTACAGAAGCATCTGATTCCATCTGTCTATTTTGACCCATGATATCACTATATACGCACGACGACAAACCCAAACAAAAATAAAAATGACACACTAACTTCTCACTCCAAAAATAAAACGAAACTAACGGGCCAACCACAGAAAATTGGGTTTTAGGGTGGGGACAAGCTAACTATAGAACAATATATAAAATAAAAAACCACTGCACAATCCCAAAACAAATAATATAAAAAAATATAAATTACAACCCGCGGCAACACCAACAAAACTGCAGGAATTGAACATTTCCCTTTACTTAGGTATCTCAACTGCAGCTGTCGATACCAAAAAACCAACTCAGACAACTCCAAAAAGTGAAACCAAAATCCCCAACAACTCAAACACTCTAATACCCCATATTCACTCATAAATGAACAACACACAAAACATCACTGTTACTATAAAATAAAACCAAAACAAAAATTATTTACTAACAAAAGCCCCCAGTCACACACACACACACACAGACCCTCAGCTCACCACCCTCGGCCTATGCATCCTGCCCACAGCCCTCAAAAAATACAAAAATGCTCTGGGATGCTCTTCTGTTGGCAGTGCTCCTGTAAATGAGAGTGCAGGTTGGAAGAGCACTTCTTCCCCTTCTCTATAACTGATTTAATTGCCTCCCAAAATCACTTTACAGTGTTAGTAAAAGCCCTAGTTTCATAATCATTAAACTCAGTACTGTGAATAACTGCTAAATTATTATAATCCCTCATCCTACAAGACAAAAACGCATCAGAAATTATAGTACTACTTTCCTCACTATGTTCCTCAATCAGACCTGCTAGTTCCCTCTTACTATGACCTTGGAAAACCCTAAAAATGCAATCAGTCCTGCCCCCTCCCTCTGAAATAACAACCCCACAAACTAACCCGAGAACTGCCCCTCCTGTACTTCCTCTTACCAAACTGTGTTTCATCAATTTCAACAATCACCCCTGGCCCACCCAACTTCCCCATGTACTTCACATACTCAAACAACCCTCTTGATAAAAGGGACCAATAACAAAAATAAGTGAACAAGGCAATCTCCCTCATGGCCAACCCACGTTTCTCAAACCGGGTACCACATCTTGTTGCCAGATATTATCGTGTCAACTACACCACATATACATGTCCCTGGACCGAGCTGCCATAACTCTCGTCAACCTCATGTTTGTTGCCACGAACGTGACACCCAGCATATTCAGCAGTAAGACCAAACATCTCCAAGAACTGTTTGACAGACATCATAACATCACCCATCTCAGAACACCCACAATGATATACTTGTGAACTTCACTGTCATACCCATACCTAACAAAAACCCAATTGAAAAACACCATACTGCCCCCAGGGGCTCAGCATTCATTTGCTGAGTACAGGCTTGGCGACCCCGGGGTCCTGAGCTGGGGACTGGTCAGCGCCGCCAGTCTCGTGTCACCGTAACCCCCGGACATGCTTCAGCGACCACCATATGGTGCGGCGGTGGAATGTTGTGTGCTGCGGGGAATGGTAATCTTGGCTTGACCGCCTGGATTGCGAGGAAGGCCAACCTCTATAAAAACCCCTCAATCTTACGGTGTGCTCCGCGCCTATGAGATGCATGGCTGTTGGGGTGGAACAGTCGCAAGCTGGCAACCTCTGGGGCACCTGCCGCACCCCAGTTGTATACGGCTTACTCAGGCACGCGGGCTTCTGTCTGTGCGGACCTTTAGTTCCCTAGCTGCTCGTGGGACCGCAATGGACCCTTCGACCTCTACATTTCCCTCTACCAGTGGATTGGGTGGGCCACTGGTAGGAAAACACACCCCCTCGAAAAAGCGACTTCGTGCTGCGAGTCCTCCAGCGCCTGGTGTTGCTAGAGATTTATCAGACTGTCGTAACAGAGCACATGCTGATAATCAGAATGTGTTTTTCATTATTCAACGGAAGGAGGGTAGCTTTGAGAGGGTTTCTCCCTTTTACATCCACAAGGGTCTTGAGGGAATTGCAGGAACACTGAAATCTGTGAAGCGACTGCGCAATGGGACTCTGTTAGTTGAGACTTCTAGTTCCCGTCAAGTCACTTCCCTTCGGAAGCAACACTATTGAGATCGAGCTCCACTCCACTCTGAACTATAGTAAGGGTGTTGTGACATGTAGGGACTTGGTGGGTACCCCCACAGACGAGTTAAAATCTAAGTGGGCTGACGAAGGTATTGTGAAACAAGTCGATGGGGACCTAGTCAAATCCAACTCGTTTATTCTCACGTTCAGTTGCCCGAGACTCCCAGAGCATGTTAAAGCGGGGTTCTTACGTTTGCCAGTACGGCCATATTTCCCCAACCCAATGCGCTGTTTTAAATGTCAGCACTTTGGGCATACTACGTTGGGGTGCAATGGGATAGCCACTTGTGGTACATGTGGTCAGCCTGCCCATGAAGGAGCCGATTGTTCATCGCCTGTGAAGTGCGTGAATTGCTCTGGGAGTCACTCTGTCTGGAGCCGGGTCTGCCACATCTATCTCGAAGAACGGAAGATACAGGAGATTAAAACATCTAAGCGCATCCCCTATGGTGAGGCAAAGAAGCTCTTTAAGGACATGCAACCTCCTGTGTTTACAACATCTTTCGCTTCCGCTCTGAAAAAACCGGTACAAATGGCCATTATTGCTATGCAAACGGAGGTTGCTAATGTTAGCACTAATACCTGTGTTTGCCAGTGCACTTGTGCTGCTGCGGTTGTTTTGAAACCTGCGGCTCTCCCCGCAATGTCGGACAAGGCCGTGGTTGCTGACATTGGGGTACTTCCTGCCTCTCCCCATATGGCGCCTTCTGCCCAGGCGAGTAAAGCTCCAACTGTTGACAAGGCTCTGCATTCTAAGCCCCCCAAGACAAAGACGCCGAAGGTGAAGGTTTTGCCACCTGAGGAGACTAGTCAGGGTCGGTCCGATGACGAGGCCTTCGTACTGTCTGTCGGGTCATCATCGGAGCTGATAGTCATTGATGTCGACCGGGGGCGATCTTCTCGCCCCAGGAATAAATCTCCGGCCAGTACGGGCTCTCCTCCCAAGCACAGAGGCAGGGTGAAAGTTCAGCCACCCTGATCACTGGCTCCCATATTACAGTGGAACCTGAATGGGTTCAGGACGCATGTGGCCGAATTACAACTCCTTGTACGAGAGTGCCCTTTGTGCTTATGTCTCCAAGTGACACATTTTCGGGCCACTGATGCTCCTTCTTTACGGGGTTATACCGTATATCGAAAAGATGATCTGACGGGGGAAATGGCAAAGGGTGGTATTGTGGTTTTTGTCCGTGACATACACCACTCATCTGAGCTCCCTCTCGTTACAGACTTGCAAGCAGTTGCAGTTGACCTTCTTGTGAGTCGGGGGCTCACAGTCTGTTCAGTTTATTTACCGCCTCAGGATGCAATAGACTCTGAGGCTCTCACAGACCTTATTAGCCAACTGCCCCGCCCATTTCTTCTTCTGGGGGACTTCAATGCTCATAATGTCTTATGGGGCTCTTCGACTACTTGCCCCAGGGGTTGTATTCTGGAAAGCCTCATGATGTCTGAAGAACTGTGCATCCTCAACTCTGGTGCTCCCACTCATTTCTGTACTGCTTCTGGGTCGTCATCGGCTACTGACCTTTCCTTTTGCTCTCCAGCACTCATGGATTCTGCTCTGTGGGAGGTTGCTGCTGACCCCCATTCTAGTGACCACTTCCCCCTTTGGATTCGCCTGCTGGATGAGGCTGTGGCATTACCAGTGCCGCCCCGGTGGCACCTCTGCAGAGCTGACTGGACACTTTTCAGCCAACTGGCTGTTTTGGAACACCGTGCCAGCGTCCACGAATGGGTAGACCATGTTACAGCCGTGATCTCCCATGCTGCTGAATTGTCAATCCCACGGTCATCCGGTCATCCCAAGAGGCGTCCTGTCCCTTGGTGGACCACTGAGTGCCGCTCAGCCATCCGAGCCCGCCGTGCAGCTCTGCGCCGCTTCAAGTGCCATCCCTCAGCTGACACCGAGTGAGGTGGCGCAGTGGTTAGACACTGGACTCGCATTCGGGAGGACGACGGTTCAATCCCGCGTCCGGCCATCCTGATTTACGTTTTCCGTGATTTCCCTAAATCACTCCAGGCAAATCCCGGGATGGTTCCTCTGAAAGGGCACAGCCGACTTCCTTCCCCATCCTTCCCTAATCCGATGAGACCGATGACCACGCTGTCTGGTCTCCTTCCCCAAAACCAACCAACCAACCAACCTCAGCTGACAATCTTGCGACCTTTCGGGTGGCAAGGGCCAAAGTGCGACGAGTGATTAAAGAGAGCAAACGACGGTCATGGCAATCGTTCTTGAACTCCATCTCCCGCTCCACTAGTTCTATGAAAGTATGGGAAGCCATCAGGAGGATTTCCGGGAAACTCAGCCAGCTACCTGTCACGGCATTGCTGTATCAGGGATGTCTCCTCACGGCGGCGAGAGACATTGCCCAGACACTGTCCATGCATTTTGTGGAATCTACCGCCACTATTAACTGTGATCCAGATTTCTGCCGCTACCGCACTGCCATCGAGAGGGGTCACTTGGACCGGTCTCCAAATTCTGAACCCTACAACTGCCTCTTCACAATGTGGGAACTGGATTCGGCACTGTCTGTGGCTCATGATGCTGCACCTGGTTATGATCAAATCCGGTACAGCATGCTGCAGCACTTGTTGCTGCCTTCCAAGGAAGTTCTCCTGAATTGTTTTAATATGATTTGGTTATCCGACACGTACCCTGACTCGTGGAGGGAGGCGATTTTGATTCCCCTCCTCAAACCTGGGAAGGACCGAACGCATCCCAGTAGTTATCGAAGTATTGCTTTGACGAGCTGTGTCGGGAAGACGTTGGAACGCATGGTCAACCGTCGCCTGGTTTGGCTGCTCAAGACCAGGCAGCTTCTTAGCCCCTCTCAGTGTGGCTTTCGGAGACGCCATTCAACTATAGACAACTTGACCCTGCTTGAGGCGGCCATCCAGCAGGCCTTCCTATGTAACCAGCATTGTCTAGGTGTATTCTTTGATATTAATAAGGCGTATGACACTACTTGGCGCCGCCTTATCCTCAATCAACTCCATCAGTGGGGCTTTCGTGGCCGTCTCCCCATCTTCATTCGGTCCTTTCTTTCCCACCGCCTCTTTCGATATCGGGTTGGTAATGTGCTTTCTGATTTGTACGTGCAGGAGAATGGTGTTCCTCAGGGAAGCGTTTTAAGTGTCACCCTCTTTGCTGTCGCCATTAGCAGTATCACGTCCACTATCCGGAGTCCTGCCCAATGCTCCTTATTTGTGGACGATTTTGCTGTTTTCTGTTCTTCCTCCAGTCTTGTCACTGCTAGTCGGCAGTTGCAGCTTACGATAAAGTGATTAGCGGCATGGACTGCGAAGACGGGGTTTACCTTTTCTGCAGATAAATGTGTGTGTTAATTTTAATCGTTCTCAACGTCTTTTTACCTCCCCTGAATTGCGTCAGAGGGACACCATTCTTCCTTTTAGCGACACTATGAGGTTCCTGGGCCTCACTTTTGATTCCAAGTTGTCGTCGTTGCCTCACCTTAAAGACCTCAAGGTGCGGGCCCTGAAGGCACTGAATATTTTGAAGTGTCTGAGCCATCGGTCCTGGGGAGCAGATCAGGCGCGTCTGCTGTAGTTTTATAGGGCTTTCGTCCGGTCGTGTCTTGACTATGGTTGCACCGTGTATGGGTCAGTGAGGCCTTCGGATCTGAAGATTCTTGACGCAGTACACCATGAGGGTATCAGGCTGGCCACTGGTGCCTTCCGTACCAGTCCCATCCCCAACCTGTGTGCTGAGGCAGGGGAACCGCCGCTCGCCACCTGGCGGAAACTCCTCACGGTTCGACGGGTGTGTCAATTCCTTGCCTGTCCTACCTCCCCTGCGTACCCTACCATTGCCCGACCACCTATGGAACGTCTCTTTTCCAGTCTTCCCAGGGCACCGAGACCATTTGGGATTCGTGCCAACCATTTGCTTGAGTTCCTTGGTGTGGAGCGTGTGGCCCCCGAACTCCAAGGTTTTACCCGCCTGTCTCCCTGGTTGCTCCAGAGGCCCAGCGTCCTTTTAGACTTGTCGGAGTACCGGCGGAGCTGCACTCCTGCGTTTGTTTTTACCTCCTTATTTTCCGATATTTTGCACCAGCATCCCGACCATGTACCAGTATTTACGGATGGCTCTAAACAGGGGGACTCTGTTGGTTGTGCTGTTGTTTTCCCTGATCGAGTCGTCAAGTTACGGCTTCCTGCGGCGTTTACCATCTTTGATGCCAAATTGTTTGCGATCTTGCGGGCATTGGAGCAGATGAGATGTGTTCCCAGTCTTAAGTTTCTCATCTGTTCTGACTCCCTGAGTGCCCTTCAGACCATGCAACACTTGTACCCAGCGGATGCGGTCGTCCAGAACATCCATGATGCCCTACTCCACCTGCAACGGCAGGGGAAGGAGGTTTCTTTCTGCTGGGTGACGGGGCACGTGGATATTACGGGAAATGAACTGGCGGATGTGGCTGCCAAAGATGCATGTTCCCTCCCTCACGTTGTTGAATGTGCCGTCCTTCTCCATGCTGTTACCTCCCTCCTGCGTTTTCGTGTTATGCGTCAATGGGAAGAGGAGTGGCTGGCAGTCGGTGAAAATAAGCTGCGTCTGGTCAAGGCCACCACGCGGCCATGGCGTACATCCTACCAGTCATGCAGGTGGGATGAGGTTCTCCTCACTCGCCTCCGCATCGGGCACAGTCCCTTAACGCATGGTTTTTTACTCTGGCGGGAGGATCCCCAATCTGCAGTGCTTGTGGCATCCAGATTATTGTCCGCCACATTTTACTTGACTGTCTTTTATTCTCTGACCAGACGGCGGTGGTTTCTTTGCCACCGGGTTTGCCCTCTATTTTGCAAGATGACGCAACGACTGTGGTTAAGGTTTTACGGTTTTGTGTCCTGTCTAATTTGTTGCCTCGGATTTTAGGGAGAGGGTTTTAATGTGCTGCTGGGTGACTGGCTCACCCAGGTTTTAGGTAAGAGGTCCACCAGTCACGATTACCTCCTTGTTTACCTTCGGTTTCTGTTCTCTTTTCCTTATGTTTCCTTTCCTTTTTTAGTGCGTTTCTTCTCCTCTTGTTTTGCCTCTGTATGTGAGGATTTGGAACTGCGTCAGGTCTGTGTCTTTTAGCCGTTCTCCTTGTTCGCTGTCCGTCTTCTTCCCTTCACTGCATCTGTTCCTGTTTTTATGCGTTTGGGCGCTGATGACCACGCTGTTTAGTGCCCATAAACCTCACACACACACACACACACACACACACACACACACACACACACACACACACAATACTAATCAAGCTTAACAAAAATGCCAAATACACAAAAAGAACCTTAATAACTCGGTGAAAACACTTCCACAATCTGTTACCACACTAACTACTTAAACTCAAAACCACGTTAGCATGATGACAACCAAAATTCAAATGAACCGTATACCACACAATAACCCCCTGTGCCCGCCCCCCCCCCTTCCCCCTCCCCCCCCCCTCCCCCCCCCCCCAACCATCAGGGATATCATCAGTCCCCACTTCTGCGCGCCCGGAGCATTTTAAGTCTTCTTCGCCTCCTCTTGCCAGAAAGGGGTCCCTTGAATCACTCCCTTCCCAGGTTTCTGCTAATGGGAAAGATGACACCTGCCAGTGGCTGAAGAGCCCAAAAGCAGCTGGTCGTAGGGCTTCACGCTCATCCTCAGTCCCGGAGACTGAATGAGTGAAGTCCTCCCAGCCACAGAAACCCAAGGAGCAGTGAGAGAAATAAAAAAAGAAGATCCTCAAGACCAAGGGAATTGCAGTGGCACCCACACCACTGCCACATACAAGCTCTGTGTCTGCAGATGAGGTGGAGATTCTGGCGTCCGCTGAGGACCGAGATATCGCCAGACCCTCGGACACAATGGATATAGACTGCTCAGGCAATAAGTCTGTGGCAGCAGGTTATCCTGAGGCGTAAACTGCCTCATTGAATGTTCCATGCCTTTCCAGTCTCACGATGACATCATCCTCCAATGGGATTGAGACGGTTTTTTCCACCACCTGGCTGAGCTACGGCAATTGTTAAGCTTTACACCTGTTGTCTGCATTGCTCTCCAGGAAACCTGGTTCCCGGCAATGTGGACCACTGCCCTTTGCGGCTGTAAGTGATATTACAGGAACTGTAGCGACTATACTTGAGTGTCAGGTGGAGTTTGCGTTTATGTCCTAAGCTCAGTCTGTATTGAAACTGTGCCCCTTCAAACCCCTCGGAAGCTGTGGCTGTCAGAATAAGGACAATGCAGGAAATAACAGTCTGCAATGTATATCTTCCTCCAGATGGTGCAGTATCCCTGAATGTATTAGCTGCACTGATTGATCAACTCCCTAAACGTTTCCTACTTTTAGGAGATTTTAAAGCCCATAATCCATTGTGGGGTGGCACTGTGCTTACTGGCCGAGGCAGAGATGTCGAAACTTCACTGTGTCAGTTTGTCCTCTGCCTCTTAAAGACTGGGGCCGCCACACATTTCAGTGTGGCTCATGGTAGTTACTCGGCCATTGATTTATCAATTTGCAGTCCAGGACTTCCCCCATCATCCACTGGAGAGCACATGACGACCTGTGTGGTAGTGATCACTTCCCCATCTTCCTGTCACTGTCCCGGCGTCAGGCCCACGGATGCGTGCCCTGATGAGCTTTAAACAAGGGGGACTGGGAAACTTCCACCTTTGATGTCACCATTGAATCTCCCCCATACGGGAACATTGATGTGATGGTTGAGCATGTGTCTACAACAATCCTTTCTGTGGCAGAAATCATGATCTCTCGCTCTTTAGGGTGCCCCCGGTGAAAGGTGGTCGCTTGGTGGTCGCCGAAAGTCGCTAAAGCAATTAAGGAGCGTCGATGAGCTGTACAGCAGCATAAGCAGCACCCTTCCCTGGAGCACCTCATAGCCTTTAAATGGCTCTGTGCCTGCGTACGCCTACATATCAAACGATGGAAGTGGGAGATTTGGGAGAGAGACATGTTTACCATTGGGTGCCATATGTCACCTTCCCAAGTCTGGGCAAGGACCAAACATTTTTTTGGACACCAGACCCCAACAGATGTTCCCAGTGTTAACATAAATGGCATGTTATCTACCAATTGCTGAGCACTTTGCTGAGCTCTATGCTCGAGCCTCTGCATCAGAGAATTACCCCACAGCCTTTCACACTCACAAACGGTGGCTGGAAGGGAAAGTCCTCTCATTCACTGCACACCACAGTAAATCCTATAACGCCCCATTTACAGAGTGGGAGCTCTTCAGTGCCCTTGCACATTGCCCCGACACTGCTTCTGGGCCAGAGCTCTTCAGTGCCCTTGCACATTGCCCCGACACTGCTTCTGGGCCAGATCGGGTCCACAATCAGATGATTAAACATCTCCTCGCCATCTTCAACCAGATCTGGTGCGATGGCGTCTTTCCAACGCAATGACAGGAGAGCACCATCATTCTGGTGCTCAAACCCGGTAAAAACCTGCTTGATGTGGATAGCTATCGTTCCATCAGCCTCACCAATGTTCTTTGTAAGCTGCTGGAACGTATGGTGTTGGGTTGGGTCCTGGAGTCACGTTGCCTACTGGCTCCATGCCAGGGCAGCTTCCGCCAGGGTCGCTCTAACACTGATAATCTTGTGACTCCTTGAGCAGCCTACAAGCTATTGACCAGTGCTACCCTCGTCATCCTTTGGTAGCGACCATCCAGGAGTTCATCTATGCCCTGTAACGGTCCACTCATTCAGTGTTGTTTGTCTGGACCCCAGGTCATGTCGGAATCCGAGGCAGCGAACTTGCGGACAGGCTGGCCAAACAGGATAAATGGAAACCGCTTATGGTGATTGGCTTCTCTGCAGCTGACCTGCGTTCAGTACTACGCCACAAGGTTTCGCGGCTTTGGTAGACAGAATTGCATAACCACAGTACGCACAACAAACTGCGTGCCATTAAGGAGACTACGAATGTGTGGAAGACCTCCACGCGGGCCTCTCACAGGGACTCTGTGGTTCACTGTCAGCTCTGCATTGGCCATGCTTGGGTGACTCACAGCTACCTGCTACGCCGTGATGACCCACATCAGTGTCGGTGCGGCGCCATGCTGACAGTGGCCCATATCTTGGTGTGCTGTCCTTTGGCTGCCCTGTGATGGACTCTTCAGTTACCGGACTCATTGCCATTAATTTTAGCTGACAACGCCTCATCAGGTAATTTAGTTTTACATTTTATACATGACGGTGGGTTTTATCATTCTATATAAGTTTTCACACTTGTACTTTGTCCATTTGTGTTCTCCACTCTAATGATTTTAGGCGGTATGTTTTAATGTGTCGCAGAGTGGCTGGCTTTTCCTTTTTATTCTCGTGGTCGACCAGCCACGCTCATCTGCTCTCCGAAACAAGGGACCAATGACCTTGCAGTTTGGTCCCTTCCCCCCCTCCATTAAACCAACCACACATTAAAGTCAGCACATCCACATCCATCACCAGAGGGCACCATCAAATACAGCAATATGACATCTACAACCACAATCAACTCAAACTCCACGCCATAGTGATGTCACACACGAAACCACCACTACATCACAGGGTCATAACAGATGGGTGGAATCGGACACTTACGTTGACCTGTTGATATGGCATTACTTTTGCACTCACAAAATTGATAGATTTATAATTATGTCGGCCGACTGTTGGTATGTATGTACTTATTGTTTTATTTTTTTATTATTCAAGTAAGTATGGTATGCGTGTTTATGTGCATAATTGTGTGTGTCTCATGTATCGAAATCAAAATTGGGGTCAGTACAGTTGTGTGTGTGTGTGTGTGTGTGTGTGTGTGTGTATGAGAGAGAGAGAGAGAATGTTGTTAGAAATTATCTTGGATTGTAAGTGATCGGTATCGTGAAGTTTGTTCTGCCTATATTGGTGAGGTTAGGTTTTTGATGGTAGTTATATGAGCAAGTTTTGGGTTTTGTGGCACTGTGGAGAGGTTGACTGATGTTGTCGATACTGCGTTTTGTTAATGTTCATGATTTTTTGCTTTCTGTCACATGTCTATTGGCCATTTTATTGCAATTTGTTTTAGGATTTTTTTATGGGGGTTGGTCTTCTGAGTTGATGTGTAGGTCAATAACTATTGTCAAAACCACTTTTCTTTAGTTTTTACAAATTTTTGCTGTGTGTTTTGGCTTTGCTTTTTGGCTTTGTTCAGTACTACATGTTTTAGTGTTTTTGTAGTGCTGTTGGTGTTTCAAGTTGAGCTCAAATGATGTTTTCAATACCAGTTACAATTTGTTTCCCTTTATTGTACATTTTTTTACTTTTTTGAAACTGTTGTTTTGTCTTATTCTTTATTGCATTTTCTATGTTTTAATATTAATGTGATTTGCCATTATGTTGGATTTTATTTTGATCCTGCTTTAAGCGCCACTTTCCTGTGGTAGTCTGTTAGCTTCAATATTTATTATTAAGAACTTGTAATACACTGTACATGATGTGCATATTTTCACACTACAGAAACTCTTAAGGTTGTTGGTCATCGTCTTGAGACCATGTTTGTGTTGCATCTAGGGACTTGGTATGACATCATTGATCAAATCAAGCTGGTGATACTGGCACCATGGTTTACCCACAAGTTGCTTCAGCAGGTTTCTGTACAGGACACTTAAAAATGTATGTAACTTTGTTTTTGTACCAGACATCATTGTAGAATTTATGCAAAATATTTTTCCGCATGGCATAGACAAGAGACTGTAAGCTATACAAATTAAACTAATTTCTTGACATTTGGATCACTAAAATCACAACAACTCACCCCAAATATTGTTAAATTCAAGTGTGCAACAACATTTAGAATGAGCAGTGAACTACTAACAGTTGAAGCACTAGACCTTTTGTGCTTGCACTGTTCAGTCAGTTTGAAAGTTTTTGGATTTTCATGTTGCAGGATTGATAAAAAAGGTGATAAATCATAAAGACAGTTAGGATGGTGGATGATAAAGCAGTTCAGATTGAATCAGAGAATGAAGTTCGATTTATACTGGAGAGGATCATAGAAGTGGGAAAAGAATATGGAATGAGAAAGAATGTAGACCAGATAGAAGTGATCAGAATCAGCAAATGTGAAGATTTCGTCAAAGTATCATTGGAAGGAAAGACATCAAATAAAATCTTGTAGGTACTTATGAATTTTGGTAGTAAAAAATTGAATCCGTGTGGGGCAAATGAGGAGAATATCTAAGGGCGAAATGATTCCAAAAGGTGGAAAAAGAAAGTTTTTGGATGGTTTTGAAATGTGATTTTGGAGGAGTGCTTGAAGTGAAATGGACTGACAGAATGACAAACGAAGAAATACCTCTGAAGAGTACGAGAAGAAATAAAGTTAGTTAACCTTATCTTTTATCCCCCCTCCCCCTTGAACCACGGACCATCCTGTCAGTGGGGTTGCTTGTGTGCCTCAGCGATACAAATAGCTGTATCATAGGTGCAACCACAATGGAGGGTCATATGTTGAGAGGCCGGATAAATGTGTGGTTCCTGAAAAGGGGCAGCAGCCCTTTCAGAAGTTGCAGGGGCAACGGTCTGGATGATTGACTGATCTGGCCTTGTAACAGCAACCAAAACGACCTTGCTGGGCTTTTAACTGTGAATGGCTGAAAGCAAGGGGTGAAATACAGCTTTAATTTTTCCTGATGGCATGCAACTGTACTCTAAGGTTAGCATGGAGAGCTGCATCAGACCAGTCTTCAGACTGAAGACCACAACAATGTCATCTTTTTTTTGTGAGCATTATAGAACACATTACTGTTTATTGTTTGAGTGTAATTACAGATTACAAAAAATTGAAGCTGTGTGGTGGATATTAACATCAATACTGCCCACACTGCCACAGTAAATACAGAAATTTATTTTCCATCACAGCTTGTAGTAAAACTTTATATGGGGGCCGTCCACACTCTAACGTTGAACTATGTGTTGGTAATGCCCTGCATAAACGGTCATGGGATGTTACGGAAGCAGAAAGGCTGACTGTATTGCCAGTCATGAAACAATGTTTTTGTTGTGATTGCAAGAAAATATTATGTATTTAATGTAACAACGGCTTTAACGTATTAGGTGCCAGAGTGCGAACAACCTCTAATTTCAGGGAACAACACTTAGTTTTCATAGGAAAGTACAAACAAACATGTTATAAACAACTTAACAAACAGTGTTCATTATCTGCTTTTGCCACACCATGGTGCTGCAGTTATATTGCCGCTGGCTGTGGAATGTGCATGTAATGTTTATGATTCCTGCAAGTTTCTTAAAATATCTTATATCTATATATTCTGGAATATTCTATGTTTGTGTAAATACCAGCATCTGGAATATTTGATGTTTGTATAAATAGCTGCACTCTCCACCCATTCAGGTAGATGCAGTATTTCTTGATTTCCGAAAAGCATTTGACTCTGTACCACACCTGTGCATATGTTCAAAAGTTCGATCATATGGAGTATCAAGTAAAACTCGTGACTGGATTGAAGACTTGCTGGTAGAGAGGACACATCATGTTATCTTGGATGGAAGTCATCAGCAGATATAGAAGTAACTTGGGGTGTGCCCCAGGGAAGTGTGTCAGGACCCTTGATGTTCATACTGTTTATTAATGACATTGCTGTCAATATTAATAGTAAGATCAGGCTTTTTGCAGATGATGCAGTTATTTATAACGAAGTACTATCTGAAACAAGGCTGCATAAGTATTCAGTCAGATCTTGAAAAATTTCGAAGTGGTGCACAGATTGGCAACTTGCTTTAAATGTTCAGAAATGTAAAACTGTGCATTTAAAAAATTGAAAAAATGTAATATCCTATGATTGTAATATGAATAAGTCACTGTTGGAATCGGCCAACTCATACAAATACCTACCTGTAGCACTTTGTAAGGACTTGAAATGAAATAGAATGATCACATAGGCTCAGTTGTGGGTAAAGGAAGTAGTAGGCTTTGGTTTATTGAGAGAATATTGGGAAAATGCAATCAATCTACAAAGAAGATTGCTGACAGATCACTCGGGTGATTGATTCTAGAATATTGGTCAAGCGCATGGGGCCCATACTGAACAGGACTGTTGTTGTTGTGGTCTTCAGTCCTGAGACTGGTTTGATGCAGCTCTCCATGCTACTTGAATAGGACTAACAGTGATTATTGAACACATATAGAGAAGAATAGAATGAATGGTCACAGGTTTGTTTGACCCATGGGAAAGTGTTACAGTGATGCCGAAGAAACTGAACTGGCAGACTCTTGAAGGTAGACGCAAACTATACTGAGAAAATCTACTAACAAAGTTTCAAGAACCAGCTTTAAATGATGATTCTGCAAACATACTACTACAACCCTCTATGTATCACTTACATATGGATTGTGAGGAAAAGATTAGAATAACTCCAACAAGCTCAGAGGCATTCATACTATCATTGTTCCTATGCTTCATACATGAATGGGAAGAAACCATAATAACTGGTACAGTAGGATGCATGCTGTGCCATGCGCTTCACTGTGGATTGCAGAGTATGGATGTAGATGAAGAGATGAAGAACTTGAGTACAAGTAGTCAATCATTCCTGAGATCCGTATATTCAGTAGGCATACAGATTCCAATATTCGGTAGTCATACAGATTCCAAAACAGCAGTAAATCAATGACACATCAGGCATTCATCAGTGCTTGTGGGAGAAATTGTTCAAGCCCTAACAAAATGTCGAAAAGGATTCAACTGGGTTACCAAATACAACAGAAGGAATGATATGATTTGTTTGGCAAATCTGTGCTTTTACTAGGGCAGCACACAGCAGCACATGATAACAACAGTGAGAAGCTCAGTAGCTGGGACATATTCAATGCCAAAATGAATTGGTGACAATCGATGTTAAGTCCGCTTAGCAAAAAAAAAAAAAAAAAAAAAAAAAAAAAAAAAAAAGTGTAGAACAGGACCCAGCATCAAGAGAAAATGGCTGTCATACAGAAATTTTTGCCCTTTACAACATTGTGATTCTAGTATGACAGACATTGACAAAATCTCACATTTGATGAAAGGAGCTTTTGTACCAAGCTCTTCTGGTAAAAGGACAACAACTGAGGAATTCATCAAGTTGTGCCAGGGCTTTGAGGAAGTGCAAGAGTAAAAGAATCTGATGAAAGAGCTGCGATCGACCCTGGAATGTAGACAAGCCGTTAGCACTAGGATTTCACCTGGAACAAGTCCTGCCCTTTAACCTCCTCCTTGCATATCCATAGTTTAAGCCCCACCCCGACTAGCCACCAATTCCACCCACTGGAAGTTACATCTGAATTCTTAGTGTCACAGATATGTCACTCAAAGACACTTCCTCGAAGGATTCTTTTTTTTTCCCTCCACTTCACCCCACTCTTAAAAATCTTCACCAGAACTGCTCAATGAATAACATACAAAAACAGCTTGTATCGATCTAGCAAGACCAAAGTAATCTGGCTGCCTTTTCGATTTACAGTCAAAATTGGTTTGCTTCACACATACTGTCTGAATTCTTAACTTAACTTTCAACTATGCTGTGGCTCTACTTTCTCTAAGTTCAAATTAATGTTTGAGGGTATGTTTTTTGATTTTAGAATTGGATGACTTTTCTCGCACTGAAGTCTGTTTCTTTATATGATATTCACCTAAACACTGAGTAAGGAATTCAGTGCTAAGCTGTCTTCACCTGCGTTTGCCTTAGAAGTACCTGGCACAGCTGGACCATTTCAGCAGGTGCTTAGTGATGTGTCTTGTGATTTAATAGCAAAATTTATCACCTAGTAAGATACTTATTTAACATTCACTCCCAAAAGTATTAAAATTCCACTGCACACTTGAATAACTTTGAAATATATTGTAATTTCAAAAGTATAGCCTAAAACCAATTTTTTATAAATTGAAAAAGTACTGAACTGTACGTGTATACCGTATTTACTTGAATCTAAGCCGCACTTTTTTTCCGGTTTTTGTAATCCAAAAAACCGCCTGCGGCTGAGAATCGAGTGCAAAAAAGCGGAAGTTCTGAAAAATGTTGGTAGGTGCCGCCACAACTAACTTCTGCCGTCGAATATATGTAGCACTACACAGGCATGCTTTGTAGGCACAGAGATAAATACTGGCGCCAAAACCTCTGCGTCAGTAAATAAATTTAAAAAAGAAATGGTGGAAGAGCTTTTTTTTCTCCGCCCCGAGTTTCGACCACTGCATTTTCATACATTATCCAACGAAGTAAATACAAATTCCGTATTGTTCATCTTCAAATGTAGCAGAATTTCAATGTACTACGAAAATCCAACTGGCAAGACTGTTAGGGATGTTTGTCAATATGGCCAACTCTACGTTCAGAATTTTTTCCTACCTGTGAGAAGAGATGGTTGCTAATAGGAACCTGATGAAATGTGAATCACATGCAGTATTATCTTCTCCATAAGAATAATACGAATATAAACATTTTGCCATGTATTCTTACGTGTTTACTGCTATCTCATTTAAATCCTGTCTGCCTAATAAACTACGAAACTTGGGTGAGACAACAGCAAACGCGGAAGAATATACGTATCATGTCATGTTTATATTCGTATTATTCTTATGCCTAATAGTGATACAGTCTTAAATGAAGCACGACAACTGACTAGATTTTTAAATCTAAGATGACTAATTTCTGTGCAGAATTTGATGTACTAAAGAAGTGGCCGCAAAGATTTTCAAACGGAGAAAAATTTTCGCCTAACTCTCGTTCACAACATGTTCTATCATACACAGTCTATTATTTGGTTCTAGTTGATCATTATCAAAGAAAGCAGCAGTGTAAGTAACAACAAGTAGCAGTCTCTTGCCATTGTTTCGCTAATGAGATGATTCTTCTTCTTCTTCTTCTCTCTTTTTTTGTAAGCGCTGGTAGCACAAAAGCAAGCCAAGCAGCGAGCGGCGACACGCAGTAAACACGCACTATCAGACTGCGACAAACAATGCATGACGCAGTACAGTAATGCATTTTCAGCTTAGAGTGACGTAAACACCAATAACAAAGAAAACGGCACTTATCAGATCAAAGCAAAGTAAGCAATCAATTCAAACCAGATGAAGCACGTGAAAAAGGAAGGCTACCCGTATAAATACGGACGGAGCGCCTGACGCATAGCAATGGCTGCCTGGTAAAGCTTAACTGCTAACATTACGACTCGAACCAAACTACTGTATCGTCTTTCATTCGACCTAAATTGTGTCTCATATTACAATGGACCAACTTTGTTTCGATTTGGAGGTGCGGCCTAAAACTTTACTCTCCCCTTGAATTTCGTGTCGCAAATTTCTGGTGCGGCTTAGATTCGGGAAATTTTTTTTTTTCCTTTATTTCGAGTCTCATTTATCAGGTGCAGCTTATATTCGAGTGCGGCTTAGATTCGAGTAAATACGGTACTTCACTGCAGTGTAACTAAAGAAGCATTTTCCTTATTTTATTGTTTGTTGTGATATGTTAGCTGCTGCCACTGTGTGCTCTGCCATTGGATATTCACAACTTAAGTATAAAATTAGTTTCACTGACCAAGTGCTGATGACAAGGTGTGAGGGCATTTAGGTGGTATAATTTAAAATTTCTACAACATCTATACACATTTCCACTCTTATGGACATAACATTTGTACAATTGAAGTTGAAGAATTAACACGAAAATAAAATCTGAGAGCTATTAATTTTTGTATAGATAGAGCTTCATATGAACAACATACAATCAATATTTGATGATGCAGTCCATGTTCATTTTCTATTAAAGAAATTAAAAGTTAGTGTTAATATAAAATAAGACATTTAACTCTTACTGCTGGCTCAGCTGTGGCATCGTGGCAGTCAATGTGTTAAATGTTACAAATGTAAATTTTAATGTCACAGACATAACACTTCCACTATCTTACCGTAACGGACTGTACTTAAAAATTTTAAAATAATTGTGCAGTGTCGAATTTATGAACGTATAAAGAGCATTAAGATAACAGTGTGAAACATTTAATTTCAGTATAGAAAAAATTAGGCTTTCGCAAGTTTCTGTGATGGGTTCTTGCCAACTTTACTTGTATCGTCCCTTTCTGGCCATACAAATTTATTCCCTTTGCTGTCAAGCAATTTAACTAAATTTTTCACATTGTTTCCGGGCAACTTGTACAATAAATTAGTTTAAATGTCCGCATTCAGAATCTAGTCTAGCAATAACACACTGCACATTAAATGATGAAAAGTTTTCACTACTGGAAGAGCCAATCAAAGACTCTATGAGTATTTTTTCTTGAACACACTGGTTTGCATTAGGTATGAACTGGAATTGTGTGCCATTTCCAGACAACAATCTCGTTTAAACTGTATATCTCGTGATCGTGTGGACATTGTGCACTTGAATGTTTGAGGAGATCTGATGTTACTCCAGTGCATCTGTACCTGGCCAGCATGGCTTTGTCACTTCCTCCACTGAAACTTCTGTTACAATAACGTTTAATTAGGGATTTTGTACATTGTAGAAAAGATGTGCCATCAGTAATCAGGGTTTGTCTAGCTTTCACGTACTGCCAGACATGATGCTTTCGTTCCTTCAGATAATATTTCCACCACTTTATGATTTTTTCTGATTAAAAGCATGAACACCTAGTTCACCATGTTGCAGTTAATTAGATACTCTGGTACTGAAACTGGAGTGGTAACTGTGTAAACCACTGCTATGTAAATAGTGATTTGTTCTCACTCCTTGTTTCATTCTGTTGATCAATAAAAATCTCAGTGAAATTAATCTGGAAAGGAAATATTACTTTCTTTCACAACAGATTCAATGATGCGTTTTCACTACCACACTGGTGGGCAAACAGCTTCAGGCTCTGCTGTGGCTGTTGGCAGTCACCATGTTAAATGTAAAACTATAGGAGTAAATGAGGTAATTGAACTATTTTGTTCTTTTGTTTCTAAAATAGAAAGAGGTGTTTCCAAATATTGTATGAAACTTTTTGGAGGTAACATTTCATACCAAATACAATGTACCAAAAGTCATGATTTTTTATCAACTTTTAGTACATTTTTATCAGTCCATTTTCAGTAAAAATATAAATTATATATCATTATGGAATGACATATTGTCCAGCTTCAGAAATTGGACATTATGACTTTCGAATTGATATACAGAAAGATAAAATCTATTGCATTTCAAAATTCAGCATTCTGATTTTACTTTTCATGGAATTGCATGTGTAAATTAACATTGAAACCACACAAATCAATAGCTATATCCATTATGTATTTAAGAAAAATAATTGATGAAAAGACAGTTACTTATTGTACTAATGAAAATGGAAGTGAAAGATATCATATACTCTTACGTGTTATTCTATTAAAGGAAACCAGGGCACAACAAACTGAAATTAACAGAGGTTCCACTGCATTCCTGACCATCTTGATTGTTGGCTGCTAATGGTGTGGGGTTGGGAGGGAAAGAGAGAGTAAACTGGAGGAAGTAATGCCATGTAAAAAACCATGCAAATTTATTTTTCTATAATAAGAATTCCATTGCTGTGCATGGATTGGAATAATAATAGTCATTTATCCTGAGATGTGTTAATTTGTTTCCAAACTTTGCAGACTTGTAACTTTCCACAAAGTTGTCATATACCTCTACAGACTTTCAGTTTTTCATCTCTAACTACGTCACTGAATGTAGCAAATGTGAAAGAAATCAAATGTTTTAATTGAAAATGCATACCTTTTTTGTTGTTTATACAGAATGAACCATTAATAATGTGTGTGTTCATTACATTGACCAAATACCCACTTCCAACACATCTGATCTAAAATAATCCTCTGGAAGTTAAATAAGTTGTATCAACAGTTGCTCTTCAATAAGCTACCACTTTTGGAACAGCTGCTGACTTTCAGGTATTAATGAATTATTGGAAGGTGCTCTATAGTGATATACATACACCAGTAAATACACAAGTTAATACATACAATGGGAATATACTCTTCCTCTGACATGTACATTGCAACTGGGGGTTAACAGTGTTCTCTACAGACCGATAACTTTGTAGGGTGGCTACCAATTTATGACATTAGGCCTGTTTTAAATGTATATGGGTTCAAAATTCTAATATTTACGTGTACTGGAAGTTTATTCTGACACAATATAAACACCAGCCTGGAATTTGAATATGGGTGGGAAGTCTATGTGAATCACATGATTGTCAGGATTATATATTTCATAATTTATCTGAAATTTACTGTAACTAACAGACACAAACATCACAAATATTGCCATTTCCCTTCGGCTTTTTCATGATGTTCCAAGTGCCAAAACAGTGTTGCTTGTTAGTGCTAAAGTGTAAGATCTGTATATTGTAGTAGATTTAGTACATTTGCGGTTAGTAAAAGATTTCACGAATATCTAAATCTTTAGTCATCCAGATTACATCAAGCACCACCTAGATCATAAAAAATGGGGTCTTGTGTAGCACCCCCATTTCTATGTAGCCAGTGAGACTACCATGTGGATAAGTATTTGGAAAGAAAATTTTTAATTCTTTATAGCAGTATACTTCTGGTGAGCAGTATACTTCCGGTGCAAGAATACAAACACATCTCATAATTCATGAGTACATGAACAAAAGCTTTAACATCCGTTTATTATTATTTTACTGCACATTGTATCATGCTAATCATATGACACTGACTGACGGAAAGAAATGGTTATGAGATCTTTTTTTTTTTTTTGCCCAGAATGACAGTACTTACCAAAATAACAGTGTCTTCAGACACTACTGTCTTTTTATGCAGAACAAAATCACAAAGCTGTTACCTGGTATAATAAAGCATATCTGAATTTGTGTAATCTTATATGAGAATTCATAACATTACAGTTCATATGAAAAGTTTACCAAGAGAATAATAAGCCAGTAGTTAGTAAAACAATAAACTGGTAACTAAGATTTGTTTTACAAGCATCTAGATCACTCCCACATTAGCACAATGTGCTCCCTACATAATAGTTAAGTGTTGACAGAGTCCCCTTGAAAAAGAAAAGATAGACTGCTTTTACTTTATCAACACAAAATTCATTTGAAATTTCAATAGCTCCACCTCAAATCTCCAGCACAGTGACTCATTTGCAAGTATGTGAAATGAGCAAGATAATAAATATAACAAATTCTATAATGACCTACTTTTATTGACTCAGTAAAATTCTTGTAACTACTTACCACACCAGAATGAAACAAATTTGGGAAAAAGTTGTAGGTGACATACAGGTGGATAGCTGGTAGGTCAGATTGTCAGTTGGCTTTGGAAGTTTGATATGCTCAACGGTAATGATAAAGTTCAGTGGTTATGGGTGAGTTCATTCTGCTAACTGTATTATAAATGATTAAAAGACCTTCAGTGTTTACTATAGTGAAACAAACTCTATCTCAAGGAGACGAAAACATGTGTCCCAGCATCATACAAAATTTAAATCTTCCTTGAATGTTTTGAAATAAGTTATAACCCCAATATAAAGATTACTGTTGTTTCAGGGAGCCAACTATCATGATTGGTACACTTTCCAAAAATTCAGTGAGATTAGTGGGGTTTAAGCAATGAATGGAATGTGTAGCACATTCCATTTCTCTTTCCAACTTAAAAATTCGTCTTCACTGGAGAATTCTAGGTCTGATTTCACACATAATTCATGTGGGACTGGAAAGGATCCATCCAGCACATTTCATAATCAGTTTCAAATGCACACAATGTACATTTCAAACTTGTCTGTTGCCTCTCCCTACAAATATTTTATTGCTTGTATCATAAACTACCTTAAGTAAAATCCTTATCACATAAGTCTGTTGCCTCTCCCTACAAATATTTTATTGCTGGTATCGTAAACTACCTTAAGTAAAATCCTTATCACTTAAGTAGCACTAGTAAGGAGATGAACGTTCATTATCTGTGACAGGAGGCATTATTTCACTCAGCTTCTATAGGTTCGCTGTGGAAATATCCCACTTCAGAGGTCTGTGTAATTGTACTCGTTTCCTCAAGCTTCACATTTAAAAGCACATATTCCAAAACACTGTTGCAACGTAGAATGAGAAGCGGTAAAACAGTATTACATAAAGCAGCAAACACTGTAAAAGTCACAAAGGAAACACAAATACTGCTACAATGCACAAGTAGAAGCAATAAAGCACTGCTAAACGTCCAATGAAATGCGTTGAAAATACAAATATCGCAAAGCAGTAAAACACTGATCGCTACTGTTATGTGCGAACAAATGCAGTAAACCACGTGGGTCTACTGAAAACCTGTGATGAAGACCAAAGAATACGCATTCTATGGGAAGATCCCAAAGAACATATTTGGGTGCAATTAGTCGCTGTGGAGGGGGTGAAAGGGTCGGACTTGTTCCGGTACTTGTCCCTTTCTGTAGAGGAGTGCGAATGGGCGGGATATGTTCTGGATGAAATCCTGGTGCTAATGATTCCTCGAATGTAGCCCATATGGCAATTGTGGAAGACCACAATGGCTACGCTTCTTTCATATGCCAGGTTGTAAGGGAAGAGATACAACATTTTATGGCTATCATAACTGGTGGACTGAGTACACAAGATATAGTGGCTGTTTTTTTAAATACATACTATTTTGATATAAAAATAAAACAAGTATACTTTTCTTGACAGTTTTATTTTTTAATGAAAGTCTGTATTTTAATCTACTTTCCTACAAAATTCCCACCAATATTAAGGCACTTATTGTAACATACAGCCAGCTTGTGAATGCTACCATTGTAAAAATCTGCTACCTGATTATGTAAGCATTGCAGCACACTCGTTTTGACATACCTTGGATGGGGACACTCCTCAACTCACCATAGCCGTTCGAGACCATACAGATGTACCAGCCGCTTGCATAGCCACAGAATTCAGGAAGACTGAGTAAGATGACCATCTATGGAGGTGAGGCTGCCACAGATGAAAATCCTCCACAGATAAGTTACCAAGATGACTGGAAATCTCAGTGACTTTGTTATCGATGTCTAACCAGTCCAGGTGCTAGTAAATGTGGGCATATTGTCACCCATTATAGAAGACTATGTTCTGTGATGCAAAAGCGATTCTATTGTAAATTGCTAATGGGAAATATGTCCAGCCAACTGTAACATGCATTGCAAGAATAACTATCAGCAACAGAATACAGACTTTGAACTTGTCACTGTAACAGAATGTAGTCATGATTTTATTCTCGGATGTGACTTTGTGCATGCATCACAAGCAATCACAGACTGTGGAAGATCTGAGCTGTAGATTGAAGATGCTGTTCCAACTGTTGTTGTTGTTGGGTTGTTTTGGGGAAGGAGACCAGACAGCGAGGTCATCGGTCTCATCAGATTAGGGAAAGACTGGGAAGGAAGTCGGCCGTGCCCTTTGAAAGGAACCATCCCGGCATTTGCCTGGAGCGGTTTAGGGAAATCACGGAAAACCTAAATCAGGATGGCCGGACGCGGGATTGAACCATCGTCCTCCCGAATGCGAGTCCAGTGTCTAACCACTGCGCTACCTCGCTCAGTGTTGTTGTTGTTGTTGTTGTTGTTGTGGTCTTCAGTCCTGAGACTGGTTTGCTACTCTATCCTGTGCAAGCCTCTTCATCCCCCAGTACCTACTGCAGCCTACATCCTTCTGTATCTGCTTAGTGTATTCATCTCTTGGTCTCCCTCTACGATTTTTACCCTCCACGCTGCCCTCCAATACTAAATTGGTGATCCCTTTATGCCTCAGAACATGTCCTACCAACCGATCCCTTCTAGTCCAGTTGTGCCACAAACTTCTCTTCTCCCCAATCCTACTCAATACTTCCTCATTAGTTATGTGATCTACCCATCTGATCGTCAGCATTCTTCTGTAGCACCACATTTCAAAAGCTTCTATTCTCTTCTTGTCCAAACTATTTATCATCCATGTTTCACTTCCATACATGGCTACTCTCCATACAAATACTTTCAGAAATGACTTCCTGACACTTAAATCTATACTCGATGTTAACAAATTTCTCTTCTTCAGAAACGATTTCCTTGCCATTGCCAGTCTACATTTTATATCCTCCCTACTTCGACCATCATCAGTTATTTTGCTCCCCAAATAGCAAAACTCCTTTACTACTTTAAGTGTCTCATTTCCTAATCTAATTGCCTCAGCATCACCAGACTTAATTCGACTACAGTTTATTATCCTTGTTTTGCTTTTGTTGATGTTCATCTTATATCCTCCTTTCAAGACACTGTCCATTCCATTCAACTGCTCTTGCAAGTCCTTTGCTGTCTCTGACAGAATTACAATGTCATCAGCGAACCTCAAAGTTTTTATTTGTTCTCCATGGATTTTAATACCTACTCCGAACTTTTCTTTCGTTTCCTTTACTGCTTGCTCAATATACAGATTGAATGGCAACGGGGAGAGGCTGCAACCCTTTCTCACTCCCTTCCCAACCACTGCTTCCCTTTCATGTCCCTCGACTCTTATAACTGCCATCTGGTTTCTGTACAAATTGTAAATAGCCTTTCGCTCCCTGTATTTTACCCCTGCCACCTTCAGAATTTGAAAGAGAGTATTCCAGTCAACATTGTCAAAAGCTTTCTCTAAGTCTGTTCCAACTAGCACACAACAACGATTGCTCTCGGTGGCTGTTTGCTGTTGAAGGTGTTGTTTTCCCAGCACCATCAATGAGACAAGTTTAAGTAATAAACCAAGATACACAGTTAAACTGTAAAGCTTTTGTTGATTGCAAAAAGCTACTCAGGCTCACAAAAGAAATATGCATTTCATTGTTGATTGTAAGTATTGCAGGTGATAAAGGAGAATGTTGGATTGCTGATCGTCATGGGCAGCCCCAACTCATTCCTAAAGATGGACATAGGGATGTCTAAATGAGTCCTAGTAGGGCAGCTTAGTGTCATCAACAAAGATTCGTGCTCCGCTGTCACTACACAATGCAGGGGAGAAGCTATTATCGAACTATCAGTAGGATTCAGCCTGGCCAAGGAACAATGTCGAAGAGTGTTAGCCATTCTGCGCCAATTTTTTTATGCTGTCATATCTGTAGTGGAGAAAGGAAAGACGAACTGGTCCAGATAATACACTGTTTCAGAACTGGGGAATGTCCACCAATTAGCCAGCAATCATATAGGGTATCACTGCCTGAACGATGGGTAATCTGTGAGGAAGTGGAGAAGATGACATCATTGAACCATCAGAGATTGCTCGGTCTTCTCCGGTGACCCTTTTGAAGAAGGATGGCACATTGGAGTTCTGTGTTGTCTACCACCAACTGAACAAAATCATGAAGAAAGGTGTCTGTCCATTGCCGCGCATTAACGACACTCTGGAGTTGTTGAAAGAAGCAAAGTACTTCTCAATATGGACATGCAGATAGGCTACTGGAAAATACGTGGTTGACAATGCTACCTGGAGAGAGTCTGCCTTCATAATTCCTAATGGCATCTGTGAACTCAAAGCTATGCCATTTGGATTATGTAACGCTGTAGCCACTTTCAAACATATGATGGACAACCTGCTTCACACCAGATCTTGAAGTTTGTTCAGACTGCAGCTATCAGCCTGAGACTGAAAAGTGTTTCTTCATGGCCTAAGATGTAAAAATCTTGGACCCTCTATCTAGTGTGCTATGATGGAGCTCTTCCCGATCCAGAGAAAATAAGAGCTTTCACAGATTTTCCAATTACTCAGCACATTCATGATGTGAAAAGATTTCCAGAAGGTGCTATACTACCAGTGATTCATAAAGGACTTCTGTACCAAGCCACTGCAGAACTTATGCAGGCAGATGCTATATTTTCCTGGAACAAGGAGCAAGAAATATCTTTCCTTGTCCTTTAGGTGGTGCTAATATCCATTCCAGTTCTAGCATTGTGAGACAAGAATGCCAAGATAGAATTTCATGCTGACATTAGCGGTTTTGGGATAGGGACAATTCTGGCACAATTTCAGATATATGCTGAAAAGGTGATAAATTATGCTTCCAGAGTACTTCCCAAGTCCAAGAAGAATTGCTCTAGAATCAATAAGGAGTGCCTTGCATTTGTTAGGTCATCAGCAAGTTCTGAACATATTTATTTGGCAACATATTCACCATTGTTATGGATCACCATTCCCTATGCTGGCCAGCTAGCATGAAGGGTCTGTCTGGTCAGATGGCAAGATGGGCTCTGAGGTTTCAGGAGTCACAACAGTATAATACAAAAATGGTGCAAACACAAGGACACTGACTGCCTTTCAGGGACTCCTTTGTCGGAACACAGCAATGTGAATGAAATCTCAGTCATTGGTGCATTAAATTATATTGCTGCTGTACAGAGTAAGGAGCCATTGTCGCTGAAAACCATAGAAGTCTTGAAAAAATGAGAAGCCTGCCAAAGGAGGATTCCAGTTACGAGGAACCATGATCTGTGGGACAAAAATGGATCCTCGTCATCCCAGTTCATCAATGACCAACTATCCTGAAACGTTTCTACAATGCTCCATTATCTTATAACCAGGGATTCATGAAGACTAGACAGAATCAGATGTACGTATCACTGAATAGGTCTCCACCAATCTGTTGGACACTATGTGAGCCACTGTAAGGAATGCCATGCCACAATTATGCCGACTAACTGAAAGAGCCATAGAGTACGTTTCTTAGAAAATGGCCCATTTTAAATCAATATCTGGGTGGTTATGACCTTAGCTGTTTTGCATTCAAAAAATTGCCAAGGTGGTATATATAACTGTTACACCCAATTCTGCCAGTTCATGACTGCCAATGGTTGATGGTTGGGACTCTGCCACTATGTTAATGCAGTTCCCACACTTTACTGTGGTTCATAAAGTTCTGTGAATAATATGTTTCCACAACCTCATTGAAAATGCTGTTGCACTAGGAAAAGACCTACACTATGATCTCTCTCTCTCTCTCTCTCTCTCTCTCTCTCTCTCTCTCTCTCTATATATATATATATATATATATATATATATATATATATATATATAACAGAGGGAAACATTCCACGTGGAAAAAATATATCTAAAAAGAAAGATGATGAGACTTACCAAACAAAAGCGCTGGCAGGTCGATAGACTCACAAACAAACACAAATATACACACAAAATTCAAGCTTTCGCAACAAACTGTTGCCTCATCAGGAAAGAGGGAAGGAGAGGGAAAGACGAACCATATATATATATATATATATATATATATATATATATATATATATATATATATAAGAAAGATGATGAGACTTACCAAACAAAAGCGCTGGCAGGTCGATAGGCACACAAACAAACACAAATATACACACAAAATTCAAGCTTTCGCAACAAACTGTTGCCTCATCAGGAAAGAGGGAAGGAGAGGGAAAGACGAAAGGATGTGGGTTTTAAGGGAGAGGGTAAGGAGTCATTCCAATCCCGGGAGCGGAAAGACTTACCTTAGGGGGAAAAAAGGACAGGTATACACTCGCACACACACACATATCCATCCACACATACAGACACCAATATATATATATATATATATATATATACTACGTAGTATGTTTACACTCGAGTGTTTTTGGCAGCATCTGCTCTTTTGGGCAGTAGTAGCAGCCTGGTATGACCCATGCACTCATCCTGTCTGTATAACATTGGATATAAAAATACAAATTAAGCTAATCTCTATATAAAATTTATAAAAGGCAGTGTCCCAACTGACTGACCCTAGCCGAGACCACTAATGACAGAAACTTGAAATTTGAAAAGGGGGATTCATCTTATACTGTAGACATCATTTAAGAAGGGATTGTTCATAATTTCTCTCCTAAGGGGGTTAAATAGGGGCTGAAAGATTTTTGAAAATATGTTGCTGTTAAGAGAATTTTGAGGCTAGACCTATGAAAAGTGGTATTTAGTTTGTCAGTCAGAAATGAAGAACTACTTGTTACAGCAATTTTGGAAATTCAACCACTAAAGGGATAAAATTGTGGGTGAAAGTTTTTTTTTAAAGTAAATCATTAAAAAAAACTACAAAACATTTTTAAAGCTACAGCTATAAAATTTGGTATATGATTTCTTGGTTTGAACTAAAAAATATATGTTTAAGTGATTTTGGAAATTCAATCTCCTAAGGGTGCGAAACAAGGAATGAAAAGTTCTGTGAAATTATTTCATTTTTGAAGCACTTTAAAAGCTAAATAGATGAAAATTTGTATTTGGCTTCTCTGTTAGAAGTAAAAAATATGTTTTTTGCTACTAAGGGAATGAAATAGGGGATGAAAATTTTTAAGAAAATATTTATTTACATTTTAAAAAAATTGAAGCTAAATCTATGAAAATTGGTATTTTACTTCTCAATTAGACGTAAAGAAATATGTGTTAGGAGATGAAAGTTTCTATAGAAATATCTCAAGAAGAATGAAAAAGCCATGATGAACAAAAACTTTGGTCTCCAACTACTAGAATCTCTTTTTGGTCAGAAGTACATTCGAAAAAGGCTACACACGTCTGCGGCCTTCATCAGTGCCAAAAGTTTACATGATGATCTGATTTGTGAATAACATAAACATCAATTAAATGAAAACAAAAATTTCTGTTCAGGCCATACAGTCTATGCATGTAAAGCAGTGGACACTAAGCTGGTAACATTTAAAAGGGAAACATTGTTAGCATACATTTCGAAAAGTTCTTGATTGATTTAATTCAAATTTTTACTCAATCTCCTAATAAACATTGGGATGAACTTAGGCTATGCTCTTTAAAAGTTAGTCAAGAAATATAGACATAGGCTATATATTTTGTAATAAATGTTTGAAACCAGTTATTGACAAAATTATTTAATTGAATAGATAAAAAATCTACTCACCAAGTGACGGCAAAACACACACATAAAAGACGGTTGTAATTGGGAAGCTTTCAGAGCCAGTGGCCCCTGCTTCAGGTAGAAGGGTTGTCGGGGAAGGGAAAGGACTGGAGAGGTCTAGGAAAAGGGGTGGTTTTCGAGAAAGTCACCCTGACCCGTGGTTCTGGGTGACTTTCCCAAAAACTACCCCTTTTCCTAGACCTCTCCAGTCCTTTCCCTTCACCCCTTTTCCTTCCCCTTCAACCCTTTTGCCTGAAGAAGGAGCCACTGGCTCCGAAAGCTTGCGAATGACAACCGTCTTTTATTTGTATGTTCTGCCACCGCTTGGTGAGTAGTAAATGTTTGGATAGACATAGGCTACATATTTTTTAATATTAACATATAGTGAACAAAAATCTTGGAAAGTTCTTCACCAATTTATTTCATATTTTTTCTCAATGTGGTAATAAACATTAGGACAGACATATGCTACATCTCCTAAGTGGAGGAAGAGGAGAAGAAGATAAACAATGATAGAGGAGAGGATATGGACAGAGAGATCAGGAAGAGGCAAATGAGAATGTATTCCAATTCCCATACATATTTAGCAGTTGCGAAACATTGTTGGGTTTGCTAGTTATCTATATTTTCACAAAAAGGTCTTCCATCACACATTCAGAAAAAAAAAACTTTGAGGTTAGTAGTTTAAGAAAATCTACAATATGTTGCATTTATTTACTATGTATAAACCTGTTTTGTGGGTGCTGAACTCTCTTGCCCTGAATTGATAGAAGTCGGAAGGCTTCAGACCACTAATGTTGTACATCTAGCAATTGTTAATTTTAGTGGTCTATTTGCTGTGCAGTGTTGTGTTAGTCATTACATTGTACGTGTCATGAGTACTACATAAGAAAGATATGACTTGCTTGCCTTCTGCATCACTCCTTTTCACAGAGAAGTCCTCGTGCCTAATGGAGTGGGCTTCTTCCATTCCCTTCATCCTGTACTCTTTACAGTCAACAAAAAGTTTACAAAATAAAGATTTTATCGTTATCCACGAACAAATAATTAAGTATTTGTCTTTACCTCATGATTTTTTCTTGTGTGCCATTATCAGTAAATGATTTATCTTGCCTCATACAAAACTGTTTCAGTTAAGCAACAGTGAATTCACAGGAAACTAGAAAAATATTTTAGTGGAAATTTCATGTTTCATTCCTTTTGTTTTCATTCCTTTTATTGTGGTTTATGTCATCAGAAGGACAACTGTTTCCTCTTCATAATGTGAGTGATGGGACAGAGCCCTATGGTGTGTTGATTATTATTTGTCCCTCATTGATGATGCATTCATATAAAACTGGATATCAAGACTCTGTGCTTGCTAATGGCTAAAGACATGTAAAATGTGATTGTGTAAATCAGGTGTGCTAGATGTAACACAAAAATTATAATTTGCATATTTTGTGTGTGTGTGTGTGTGTGTGTTGAGATGTCAGTGGAAAGGCAGTTTTGGAATTCAAATTATGATTCGCCTTTCTAGTACTTACTAATGAAACTATCCCATAATTACTAACATAAATTGTTGTTCTCCTATTTCAGCCAAAATACATTCAGTCTCTCTTGAAGCAAGCCGAGCGTCGCAAGAAAGAACAAGAACGTCGATATGAACGTGAAGTACAGCGAGAACGAGAGGCAGAAGGAGAACAGTTCAAAGATAAAGAGTCATTTGTCACTGCTGCTTATCGAGCAAAGCTTGAGGAATTTCGCAAAATGGATGAACAGGAAAAACATATGGAACATTTGGAAGGCAAGTCTAGTTGCTGTCATGTGTATGTCAAAAGCTGTTGCTATAATTAACGTTCACTGCAGACTGTTTTGGTCTTGAATCTATGATGACTCTGAATCTGAGGCAATTGTTGTAACTTACAGAAACACCTTTATTTTCCTAGGGTCATTCTAGATTTTATTTTCAAAATCTAGTTTTCATAACTAATGGAATACAACAGGTTTTCTTATGCTTATGAACATGATTTTCCTCCT
Source organism: Schistocerca nitens (assembly GCF_023898315.1). Classification (NCBI taxonomy): domain Eukaryota; kingdom Metazoa; phylum Arthropoda; class Insecta; order Orthoptera; family Acrididae; genus Schistocerca; species Schistocerca nitens. The sequence goes on along the minus strand of NC_064622.1, from coordinate 178,532,554 downwards.
CCCACTTGCTCCATTTAACAGGAATAAGAACCTTGTGTGAAAAGTTGACTTCCTGTTAATCTCAGTTTAAGAAGATGTAATAATTCAATTTCCAAAGAAAGCAAGTGTTGACTGGTGTGGATATTTCTATCGGTATAATAAGTTGTCGCTGCAAAACACTGAATCAATTACAGAATGATGGTGCAAGCAAAGCCATCATTGGTGTCGATCAGTGCAGTTTCCAGAGAAATGTAGAAACACACTAGGCAATATTGACCCTGTGGCTTACCTTATTAGATAGACTGAAGAAAACAAATATATATTTTTAGCATTTGTAAATTTAGAGAAAACTTTTTACAGTGTTGACTAGACTGCATTCTTTGAAGTTCTGAAGATAGCAGGGACAGGATACAGGGAGTGAAAGGTTATTGGCATCATGTGTAGAAACCAGACTGTAGTCAAAAGACATGGAGGGTAGTAGTGGTTGAGAAGAGAGTGTCAGTCAGAGCTGTAACCTCTCCCCAATGTTACTAAATGTGTACAGTGAGCATATAGTTGAGGAAGTAGTGGTGGAATTGAAGTTCAGAGAGAACAAACAAAAATTTGAGTTTTCTTATAAAATGTTTAAGGGTTAGTAACCTTGCCTGAAATATTTGTCAATTGTCTCAAGTGCAATTTTGTACAGAAGTGAAACGAGGTATGAAAATGCAAGATAAATAGATCAGACAAGGAAGAATAGAAGCTTTTGAAATGTGATGCTACGGAAGAAAGGTAAAGATTAAATGGGTAGATTGTGTAACTAATGAGGTACTGAATTACATTGAGGCAAAAAATAAATTTATGGTTCAACTTGACTGAAAGAAAGGATTCGTTGATGGTACATGCCCTGAGGCATCAAGGAATTGCCAGTTGGTAATGGAGGAAAGTGTGGGGGTTAAAAATTCAAGAGAGAGGCCGTCCTTGACTGCAGTAAACAGGTTCAGGTGGATGCAGGTTGAAATACACTACCAGAGAGAAAAATTAATACACCCTTTAGGAGGTTTTCAATTCACTCAAGATTTATTTTTGCAGCAGTAAATATGGAGTCCATAAAATGATTACACTTACAGAACAATAGTGCAAGCAGTTCTGATGTACCAGGCATCAACTCGTGCTGGAATACCCACATTAATATGTGGTGTAACCTCCATGGACAGCAGTGCGTGCACTGACTCTGGCATCCAGTCGATTATACAGATGGCAAATATGTCCTTGGATGTGTTATTCCATGCCTTCTGGACCTGTTCTTGTAGTTCTCTGAGAGTTGTTGGTTGACAAGTTGCACAAGTCACTTCTCACCCACCATGTCCCACATGTGGTCAATTGAAGACAAGTCCAGAGAACATGCTGACCAGGGAAGTTGCTGCACATCCTGCAAAGCACATCAAGTTTCATGAGCAGTGTGTAGGCGAGCATTATCCTATTAGAACAACACATCACCATCCTGCTGCAAATATGTCAAAAGGACTGATCTAACAACATTCACAACACATACCCTCCAGAAACACCAAAGGTGAACAAGAGTTGTAGCTTATAGCAGCCCAGACCATAACACCTGTGGCGTGGCAGGGTATCTTATGTGAATGCACTCTGTGAGACAGTGCTGACCAGGTCTGTGTCTTATGCGCGTATGACCATCACATGCATGCTGGCAGAATGTACTTTCATTCCTGAAGACCACGACAGGGCTGTCGAGCCATGCATGTCAGTGCTGTGGTGGGAGCAGAAGAAGGGGTGGAGATTGCTTGCCTGTAGTCCCACTGCCAATAATAGCTTCTCGACAATTCGTGTTGACTTGTCTGGGCTCACAAGCCCTCTTATCTGTGCTGTGGCAACTATATGACCTGCCACTGCTGCCCTTAACAGTATTATGAACCCAGCTAGCGTCTGTGCTGCATGGATGTCCAGAACATTGTCTACGGGAGTGAAAATGTTCATGTGACCACTGATACCAGCATTGTTACACAACTGAAACAGCACTTCCAACTTGTGCGGCGGTTTTCTGAAAGGATTGGTTGTAGGTAGCATGAGTGCATCTCTGTGGCATGGTTGTGTGCTTGCTTCACATGTTTGCACCACACTGAGCGTAATGGCTGTGAACGTTCCCTATTAAAGGGTAGACAAAATGGTGCTTGTGGTAGCTTTGCTACTATCCTATGTGTCTGCGGACAATGCTGAAAACATTATCAGTACATCTGCTATCCTTCATGTGGTGTATTCCATTATTGGATCAAAATCAACACAGGATGCTGCAAATGTACACAAAATTTTTGTGAACAACAAAAATAAAGAGAACGAGGAGTGTAAACAAAAGAATTTTGTGCAGTTTCTTCACTGTAAGTAATCACTGTGGTGTCACCGCCAGACACCACACTTGCTAGGTGGTAGCCTTTAAATCGGCCGTGGTCCATTAGTATACGTCGGACCCGCGTGTCGCCACTGTCAGTGATAGCAGACCGAGCGCCACCACACGGCAGGTCTAGAGAGACGTCCTGGCACTCGCCCCAGTTGTACAGCCGACTTTGCCAGAGATGGATCACTGACAATTACGCTCTCATTTGCCGAGACGATAGTTAGCATAGCCTTCAGCAACGTCATTTGCTACGACCTAGCAAGGCGCCATAGCATTTGATAATTAATATTGTGAAGCATGTACCGTAACGAGAGATGTTCACCAATTGTGGATTAAAGTTAAGTATTCCAAGAACTACGTTCTTTTCTCTATAGGATAATTACTTTACCTTGTTCCAGACCTCACGCCAGTCTGCGTGTAATTAAACGCGTACATTTGGCCTCCTCTAGCAACACAGTGTTGGCTCTTCTGCCAACACTACAATCACACTCCACAAAAACGTGAAGGTGCAGCCAAGTGTGCATGCACGTGCTTACAGGGTACCTGTTGTTGTTGTTGCTGTTGTTGTTGTTGTGGTCTTCAGTCCTGAGACTGGTTTGATGCAGCTCTCCATGCTACTCTATCCTGTGCAAGCTTCTTCATCCCCCAGTACCTATTGCAACCTACATCCTTCTGAATCTGCTTAGTGTATTCATCTCTTGGTCTCCCTCTACGATTTTTACCCTCCACGCTGCCCTCCAATACTAAATTGGTGATCCCTTTATGCCTCAGAACATGTCCTACCAGCCGATCCCTTCTAGTCAAGTTGTGCCACAAACTTCTCTTCTCCCCAATCCTACTCAATACTTCCTCATTAGTTATGTGATCTACCCATCTGATCGTCAGCATTCTTCTGTAGCACCACATTTCAAAAGCTTCTATTCTCTTCTTGTCCAAACTATTTATCATCCATGTTTCACTTCCATACATGGCTACTCTCCATACAAATACTTTCAGAAATGACTTCCTGACACTTAAATCTATACTCGATGTTAGCAAATTTCTCTTCTTCAGAAACGATTTCCTTGCCATTGCCAGTCTACATTTTATATCCTCTCTACTTCGACCATCATCAGTTATTTTGCTCCCCAAATAGCAAAACTCCTTTACTACTTCAAGTGTCTCATTTTCTAATCTAATCCCCTCAGCATCACTTGACTTAATTCGACTACATTCCATTATCCTCGTTTTCCTTATGTTGATGTTCATCTTATATCCTCCTTTCAAGACACTATCCATTCTGTTCAACTGCTCTTCCAAGTCCTTTGCCGTCTCTGACAGAATTACAATGTCATCGGCGAACCTCAAAGTTTTTATTTCTTCTCCATGGATTTTAATACCTACTCCGAACTTTTCTTTTGTTTCCTTCACTGCTTGCTCAATATAGAGATTGAATAACATCGGGGAGAGACTACAACCCTGTCTCACTCCCTTCCCAACCACTGCTTCCCTTTCATTTCCCTCGACTCTTATAACTGCCATCTGGTTTCTGTACAAATTGTAAATAGCCTTTCGCTCCCTCTATTTTACCCCTGCCACCTTCAGAATTTGAAAGAGAGTATTCCAGTCAACATTGTCAAAAGCTTTCTGTAAGTCTACAAATGCTAGAAATGTAGGTTTGCCCTTCCTTAATCTAGCTTCTAAGATAAGTCGTAGGGTCAGTATTGCCTCACGTGTTCCAACATTTTTACGGAATCCAAACTGATCTTCCCCGAGCTCGGCTTCTACTAGTTTTTCCATTCGTCTGTAAAGAATCCGCGTTAGTTTTTTGCAGCTGTGACTTATTAAACTGATTGTTCGGTAATTTTCACATCTGTCAACACCTGCTTTCTTTGGGATTGGAATTATTAAATTCTTCTTGAAGTCTGAGGGTGTTTCGCCTGTCTCGTACATCTTGCTCACCAGATGGTAGAGTTTTGTCAGGACTGGCTCTCCCAAGTCCATCAGTAGTTCCAATGGAATGTTGTCTACTCCGGGGGCCTTGTTTCGACTCAGGTCTTTCTGTGCTCTGTCAAACTCATCACGCAGTATCGTATCTCCCATTTCATCTACATCCTCTTCCACTTCCATAATATTGTCCTCAAGAACATCGCCCCTGTATAGACCATCTATATACTCCTTCCACCTTTCTTCTTTCCCTTCTTTGCTTAGAACTGGGTTTTCATCTGAGCTCTTGATATTCATGCAAGTGGTTCTCTTATCTCCAAAGGTCTCTTTAATTTTCCTGTAGGCAGTATCTATCTTACCGCTAGTGAGATAAGCCTCTACATCCTTACATTTGTCCCCTAGCCATTTTGCACTTCCTGTCAATATCATTTTTGAGACGTTTGTATTCCTTTTTACCTGCTTCATTTACTGCATTTTTATATTTTTTGCTTTCATCAATTAAATTCAATATTTCTTCTGTTACCCAAGGATTTCTACTAGGCCTCGTCTTTTTACCTACTTGATCCTCTGCTGCCTTCACTACTTCATCCCTCAAAGCTACCCATTCTTCTTCTACTGTATTTCTTTCCCCCATTCCTGTCAATTGTTCCATTATGCTCTCCCTGAAACTCTGTACAACCTCTGGTTTAGTCAGTTTATCCAGGTCCTATCTCCTTAAATTCCCACCTTTTTGCAGTTTCTTCAGTTTTAATCTACAGGTCATAACCAATAGATTGTGGTCAGAGTCCACATCTGCCCCTGGAAATGTCTTACAATTTAAAACCTGGTTCCTAAATCTCTGTCTTACCATTATATAATCTATCTGAAACCTGTCAGTATCTCCAGGCTTCTTCGATGTATACAGCCTTCTTTTATGATTCTTGAACCAAGTGTTAGCTATGTTTAAGTTGTGCTCTGTGCATAATTCTACCAGGCGGCTTCGTCTTTCATTTCTTAGCCCCAATCCATATTCACCTACCAGGGTACCTAATGTATCCCAAATCCAGGTACTGTTTATAGTTTAATGCTCTGAAATGGAGCAGCCTCAGAAGGTATATTAAAATATATTTCACAATAATGGATTAAGCCTACAGAATTTAAATTATCAGGATGCTTTTCAGTTATTCCCCACATGGATTCACATAAGAACACTTGAACTTTTTTGGAACTGTTGATATTGAGGTGGTAGTCAGTAATAAGGCTGTGACTTGAAATGCTGGTTAGCTCCATGTAGGAGACATAGGGGGACCTGGTTTCTGCACAATACTGCTCTTATGGGCTATTGTAAGCTCATTGTTCAGTTCTAAGGCTGTCCAATCAACTTCAATATGATTTTCCTATTCTGATGCCTGCGCAGTAAAAGGGAATCAGCAGAGCAGCTGCACCTTTGCTATTGAATCACCCTCTCTATGTATATTTCTATTATGCTTTGATGCATTTTGATAGTTTTGAAGATAGGTGTTTTAATTTTGTAAATGTCTCATAGAATGCATTAGAATACCATAACATATGTGGCACCACTTAAGCAAGGGTTTATGAACAAGGAAAAAATAAGCACGTGAAACATGTCCCATTACCTTTAGTTACTAAGAATTTCCTTGCTTGCTGACAGCATTTGGGAGGTAGTGTTTTGTTAGCAAGTCTCTTTTTGTGAGTATATTGCACCTCAGTTAGTGTGTGTCTTATTTTCTTGTGAATAACTGTTGCACACTACTAGTCTGACTGTAGCACAATATCAATTCATTATGCAGTTTATTAGCAAAAATTTGGAACATGAGCTTATGGTGTAAATGATGGAACTTACTGCATCAAAACACTAATCAAGAACAAAATCTGTGTAAATCCAGGCAAAGGCATATTGGTAATTTCAACAGAGCATTGTACAATGGTATGTTTACTTGCAAATACTTAAAAATCAAGATGGGGCTGTTTCTTTGCATCTGTCAGCCAATCATAGCATAGCACCTGTGATGTCCTGTAACAGTACCATTTCATTGTGTGAACTCATAAATGGGATGGACTGAACACACATGAAAAACATTAAATATCTTAAGTTCATGGTTTGAAACATGAGAAATAGTCAGCCCGCAACAATGCTAACATATACCACATTCAAGATCTCTACAAAATGCTTCATTTTAGTAATGCTTGTTGTGATAAAGTGTCAGGAAATGTGACGTCAGTGTCAAAAAATGGTACCTTAAGACTTTATATTGGAATTAACTTTTGGTGCTATTTAGCATTTGTTTATGAAAAGGAAAGGAGATAACAGTTTGTAAACTTTTTAGAGATCCCTGACACCATAGTACAGATCAGTAAATCTTGCAGCCTTACCCAGTATGGAAAGCATGAGCTGCGCCTTTCAGAACCCATAAACTTTTTAATACACCTCCTTGCTCAGACCTGGCCCAGTGCCATTTCCTTCTGTTACAAAAATATGTCATTCGTGGACAGTTTCAAGAAAGGCAGATCTAGGAAGCACCTGTGGATACAATTACCAACAATGTTGAACTTCCACTAAATAATTTGAGAGTATACGCCAACTCATACTATTAGAAAATCACCTGTGTATTGAGATGATGGTTGTTTAAGTTTTTATTACGACAGAGTCCATTTCTTTCTTAAAACTTTCTGAATAATCTTGATACATGATTTGAAAAATAATTTGGTGATATATTCAAAGGAATAAAACTGCAAGAAATAAAATTTTGGTCAGAGTGTGCATGATAAACAGTAGAGTAACCAAAGAGTGAATACTTTGTGCTCATACTAATTTATTTTTAAGATACAGATGACTCTCCTTTCATCAGAAATCCTGCTGTGATTATTAAGTTTCTGATATTGGTATTGCTATGCCATTTTTGTCTATTCTCTCTGAATTTGCGTTGTGCTGATATAAAAGAATGTTCTCCTATTTTGAAACGGAAATTTGTACTTTAATTTCATTTCTGTTTAAGAAATCATGCAGAATATGCCCGTGATATAACTTTGTTTATTTAATTTCAGTTTCCATCAGCGGAAATATTTATATGTGCTTTTTTTTTTTTTTTTTATACAGCAATAATGGATGTTTCCAAGCAGAAGGATCTCAGTGGATTTTACAGGCATTTATATCGTCAGGCAACTGGTGAGTCTCCAGCATCCAATTCAAATGTAGTAAAAGTTAAAGAAGAACCACCAGATCCTTCTCCCTCTTCATACAATGAGGAAGGTGACGTAAAGGCAAAGGAGAACAGTAATAAGGCCATTGCAGAAGGTATGAAAAATTTCTTTCAAAGTGTCAGCTAAAAGTATAATTTCAGTTATTTCATGTTTCACATTGCCTTTGCCTAAAACCAATTTCAGACAAATTACATTGTAATTTGTGCTGTCAAAAATGTGTTGGCTGCTGAGACAGTTAAAATTGTGTGTGTTGTTTGCCAACTGTGGCATTTTGGGATTGGATCTGTTTTGAGATGGGGGAATCGTGTGCATGTACACTGCAAATATGTGTAGATACACATTTACATATAAACTGGCTACTTTTTCTTTTGCAGTGCAATGCTGTACTTTGCTATTTCAAACATTTCAGGTTTTACTTTAATTTCAGTAAGACAGAAAATACAGATATGCCACAAGTCTTGTCGATTTCCAGCCTGGTTATTCTATGTTTGTACAGCCAAAGACAGTTTTACTCTGCCTAATGCTGTGTTTCAACTTAATGTTTTCATATCATACCATATGGAGAGCCATGCTGTGCATGTAGCAGTAGTAACTTCTTTGTGGACATGACAGCTAAATCAAATGCTACTTCTGTCCACATACTCTGATAATCCAAAACACCACAGCCCTAAGCAAGACTGAATGCCACCTCTTGATGCTGCCAGTGTGTGATACACTAGGGGAAGTACATGAGCAGCACATAGACGAATGGAGAATCATTCTATGTAAGATGTGGGGATGGTTGGGGAATCCACTGACATAAGCAAATTTGACAAAGAGCAGATTGTTACTGCCCAGCACTTGAGGATGCAAATAGTGAAGGTGGGTGGTTGTTTGCCTGCTGTTGTTGGTAGCTCCTCTGAAAAGTTGTTGATAGACAGAAAAACCATGAGTATCTGGGTGTAACACTCTGTACGTATGTGAAATGTAATGATCACATAGGCTCAGTAGTGGGTAAAGAAGGTGGTAGACTTCGGTTAGTTGTAGAATACTGGGGAAGTGCAGTCAGTCTACAAAGGGGATTGCTTACAGATCACTTGTGTGGCCAGTTCTAGAATATTGCTCAACTGTGTGTGACCCTTACCATGTAGGAGTACCGTATTTACTCGAATCTAAGCCGCACCAGAAAAATGAGACTCGAAATCAAGGAAAAAAAATTTCCCGAATCTCAGCCGCTCCTGAAATTTGAGACTCGAAGTTCAAGGGGAGAGAAAAGTTTTAGACCGCCCCTCCAAATCAAAACAAAGTTGGTCCCTTGTAACGTGAAACACAATTGAGGTCGAATGGATGAAGATACAGCTACAGCCATTGCTATGTGTCAGGTGCTCCGTCCGTATTTATACGGGTACCCTTCCTTTTTTGCGTGCTTCGTCTGGTTTGAATCGATTGTTTATTTTGCTTTGACCTGATAAGTGCCATTCTCTTTGTCATAGGGGTTTACGTCACTCTAAGCTGAAAATGCATTATTGTACTGTGCCATGCATTGTTCGTCACATTCCGATAATGAGTGTTTACGACATGTCGCCGCTCGCGGCATGGTTTGCTTTGCTGCGTGCTACCGCGGCTTAAAAAACAGAGGAATTGTCTCATAAGCGAAACAATGGCAAGAGACTGATATTTGCTGTTACTTACACTGCTGCCTTCTTTGATAATGATCAACAAGAACCAAATAATAGGCTGCGTATGATAGAAGATGTTCTGAACGAGACTTTAGCGAAAAATTTTCTCAGTTTGAAAATCTTGGCAGACGCCTCTTTAGTACATTACATTCTGCAAAGAAATTAGAGTCATCTTAGATTTAAAAATCTAGTCAGTTGCCGTGCTTCATTTCTGACTATATCAGTATTCAGCATAAGAATAATACGAATATAAACATGACACGATATGTATATTCTTCCGCGTTTGCTGTTGTCTCACTCTAGTTTCGTAGTTTATTAGGCAGACAGGATTTAAATGAGATAGCAGCAAACACGAAAGAATACATGGTATAATGTTTACATTCTTCTACCTTTCTTTTAATTTATTTACTGACGCATAGGTTTTGGTGCCAGTATTTATCTTTGTGCCTGCAAACCATACCTGTGTAGTGCTACATATATTTGATGGCAGAAGTTAGTTGTGGCGGCACCTACCAACATTTTTCAGAACTTCCGCTTACTTTGCACTCGATTCTAAGCAGCGGACGGTTTTTTGGATTACAAAAACCGGAAAAAAAGTGCGGCTTAGATTCGAGTAAATATGGTAATGGGATTGAATGTCTACAGGGAAGGGCAGCACGAATAGTCACAGGTTTGTTTGATCTGTCGGAGAGTGTCTGAGAGATATTGAAGACACTGAACTGACAGCCTCAGATGTACTCTATCCCAAGAAATTCTACAAGAAGTTTCAAGAACCGGCTTTAAATAATGACTCTAGGAATCTGCTGCAGCCCCCTATAAATCGCTCACATAGGGATCATGAGGACAAGATTAGAATAATTATGGCAAGCACGGCGGCATCCAGACAATCGTTCTTCCCATGCTTCATACGTGAATGGTATGGGAAGAAACCCTAATAACTGGTACAATGGGACACATCCTACGCCATGCACTTCATGGTGGTTTGCAGAGTATTTACTCGAATTTAAGCCACACTCAAATCTAAGCCGCACCTGAAAAATGAGACTCGAAATCGAGGAAAAAAAAATTTCCCGAATCTAAGCCGCACCTGAAATCTGAGACTCGAAATTCAAGGGGAGAGAAAAGTTTTAAGCCGCACTTCCAAATCGAAACAAAGTTGGTCCATTGTAATATGAGACACAATTTAGGTTGAACGAATGATGATACAGCTGTAGTAGTTTGGTTCGAGTCGTAAGCTTAGCAGTTAAGCTTTACCAGGTAGCCGTTGTTATGCGTCAGGCGCTCCGTCCGTATTTATACGGGTACCCTTCCTTTTTCACGTGCTTCATCTGGTTTGAATTGATTGCTTATTTTTCTTGGATCTGACAAGTGCAGTTCTCTTTGTTATAGGTGTTTCCGTCACTCAAAGCTGAAAATGCATTACTGTGCTGTGTCATGCACTGTTTGTCACATTCTGAAAATGAGAGTTTATGGCCTGTCACCGCTCGCGGCATGGCTTGCTTTTGTGCACGCTATCGCCGCATACAATTAAAAAAAACAAAGAGAGGAATCGTCTCATTAGCGAAACAATGGCAAAAGACAGCTATTTGTTGCTACTTATACTGCTGCTTTCTTTGATAATGATCAACAAGAACCAAATAATAGACTGCGTATGATAGAAGATGTTCTGAACGAGAATTTAGTGAAAATTTTTTCCATTTGAAAATCTTTGCAGATGCCTCTTTAGTACATTACATTATGCAAAGAAATTAGAGTCATCTCAGATTTAAAAATCTAGTCAATTGCCGTGCTTCATTTCTGACTGTATCACTATTAGGCATAAGAATAATACGGATATAAACATAACATGGTATGTATATTCTTCCGCGTCTGCTGTTGTCTCACTCTAGTTTCGTAGTTGATTAGGCGGACAGGATTTAAATGAGATAGCAGCAAACACGAAAGAATACATGGCAAAATGTTTATATTCGTATTATTCTTATGGTGAAGAGAATACTGCATGTGATTCACAATTCATAAAAGTTCCTATTAGCAACCATTTCTTCTCACAGTTAGGAAAAAATTCAGAAAGTAGAGTTGGCCATATTGACAAATATCCCAAACAGTCTTGCCAGTCGGATTTTCGTAGTACATTGAAATGCTGCTACGTTCGAAGAGGAACAATACGGAATTTGTATTTACTTCGTTCGATAAGATATGAAAATGCAGTGGTCGAAACTCGGGGCGGAGAAAAAAAAACTCGTCTTCCACCTTTTTTTTATTTATTTACTGACGCAGAGGTTTTGGTGCCAGTATTTGTCTTTGTGCCTGCGTAGCGCTACATGTATTCGACGACAGAAGTTAGTTGTGGCGGCACCTACCAACATTTTTCAGAACTTCCGCTTACTTTGCACTTGGGATTCTAAGCCGCAGGCGGTTTCTTGGATTACAAAAACCGGAAAAAAAGTGCGGCTTAGATTCGAGTAAATACGGTACATGTGATGTAGAGTAGGCAGCAAGGTATTGGCCACCTATGTCTCCTCACAGAATGAGGAACGAGGAGTTTGCCCTCTCTGTAAAGCAGGACAAGTGGTGGTATATGGTGGACCTGATGACAGAGTAAAATGTTGCTGCAGGCACAAATGTTTCTGAACACACGGTTCAGTGCACATTGTGGAACATGGACACCCCAACAGGCACCCTGTACGTATTGTCATGCTCACCCGATGACATACTCAGTTATGATTGCAGTCACGAGATCATCAAGATTGGACTGTAGACAAGTGGAAATGTCACCTGGTCTGATGGATCACATTCTTTGTTACAAATGGTTGATAATTGTGTCCAGATGCGTTGTCATCCCAGTGAACAGCTGCACAAAACAAGTACTGGGCTATAGATGCAGGCCAGTGGGGACAGTATTATGATATGGGGGGCATTCACCTGGTCTTCTATGGGACATGTAGTAGTAACTGAAAGCACTGTGACAGCTGCAGACTATGTGAACATTATTCTGGACCATCTGCATCTCTTCACACTTGATATCTTTCCCATTGGTGATAGATAATTGTCCATGTCACTAGCACGGAATCATGTTACATTGGTTTGATGAGCACTATAGTGAACTCGTGTTGATGTCTTCAGCATCAAATTTGTCTGAGATGATCCTGACAGAACACCCGTAGGATGCTATTGGTCATAATCTCCACGCTCACAAACCACCAGTTTGTAATTTAAAGGATTTTCGTGACCTGTGTGTAGATCTCAAGTAATATTGTACCTTCAGAAATCTTGCCAAATCCATACCATGCAGAATTGCTGCTGTATTGCATCCCAATACGTGCTACTGAGCAGGTGGAACAAAATTGACAGATGTGAAGGTAATTTCAGGGGTACCCCAAGAAAATGTAATAGTGGGGTGGCGATTCTTCTGGAATTGTTGGGGAATTAAATTTCACGTGGAAAAATTGGGGAAATCTCAAAGAATTTCAGGAATTTTGTAAAATCTCAGTGAATTTGTGTTTTGAACCTAACATTGAACCTAGGAGTAACCATCCAGAGAAATGTTAAATGGAATGACCAAATAAAAAAAGTAGTAGGAAAAGTAGAAAAAGCATATGCTAGACTGAGATTCATAGAAAGAATACCAAGGCAATGTAACTCATCCACAAAAGAAATGGCTTACAAAATGTTTGTTCAACCGATTCTTGAGTATTGCTCATCACTCTGGGACCCTGAACAGGTAGAAGTAATAGAAGAGATAGAGAAGATCCAACAAAGGGCAAAGTGTTTCATCACAGGGGCATGTAGAAAGAGCGAGAGTGATCCATTGAAGCTCAACAAACTCGAGCAGCAGAGGTTACCACAGAGGCATTGTGCGTTGTGTAGTCGTTTACTGTTGAATTCTGAGAGAGTACATTCCAAGAAGAGTTGGACAACATATTACTTCCTACTACATATATTTTACGAAATGGCCACAATGAGAAAATTAGAGCTGCCACATGCCATCTACATCTACATTTACATCTACATTTATACTCCGCAAGCCACCCAACAGTGTGTGGCGGAGGGCACTTTACGTGCCACTGTCATTGCCTCCCTTTCCTGTTCCAGTCGCTTATGGTTCGCGGGAAGAACGACTGTCTGAAAGCCTCCGTGCGCGCTCTAATCTCTCTAATTTTACATTCGTGATCTCCTCGGGAGGTATAAGTAGGGGGAAGCAATATATTCGATACCTCATCCAGAAACGCACCCTCTCGAAACCTGGCGAGCAAGCTACACCGCGATGCAGAGCGCCTCTCTTGCAGAGTCTGCCACTTGAGTTTATTAAACATCTCCGTAACGCTATCACGGTTACCAAATAACCCTGTGACGAAACGCGCCGCTCTTCTTTGGATCTTCTCTATCTCCTCCGTCAACCCGATCTGGTACGGATCCCACACTGATGAGCAATACTCAAGTATAGGTCGAACGAGTGTTTTGTAAGCCACCTCCTTTGTTGATGGACTACATTTTCTAAGCACTCTCCCAATGAATCTCAACCTGGTACCCGCCTTACCAACAATTAATTTTATATGATCATTCCACTTCAAATCGTTCCACACGCGTACTCCCAGATATTTTACAGAAGTAACTGCTACCAGTGTTTGTTCTGCTATCATATAATCATACAATAAAGGATCCTTCTTTCTATGTATTCGCAATACATTACATTTGTCTATGTTAAGGGACAGTTGCCACTCCCTGCACCAAGTGCCTATCCACTGCAGATCTTCCTGCATTTCGCTACAATTTTCTAATGCTGCAACTTCTCTGTATACTACAGCAGCATCCGCGAAAAGCCGCATGGAACTTCCGACACTATCTACTAGGTCATTTATATATATTGTGAAAAGCAATGGTCCCATAACACTCCCCTGTGGCACGCCAGAGGTTACTTTAACGTCTGTAGACGTCTCTCCATTGATAACAACATGCTGTGTTCTGTTTGCTAAAAACTCTCCAATCCAGCCACACAGCTGGTCTGATATTCCATAGGCTCTTACTTTGTTTATCAGGCGACAGTGCGGAACTGTATCGAACGCCTTCCGGAAGTCAAGAAAAATAGCATCTACCTGGGAGCCTGTATCTAATATTTTCTGGGTCTCATGAACAAATAAAGCGAGTTGGGTCTCACACGATCGCTGTTTCCGGAAACCATGTTGATTCCTACAGAGTAGATTCTGGGTTTGCAAAAAGCATGTCCTAAAATTCTACAACAGATCGACGTCAGAGATATAGGTGTATAGTTTTGCGCATCTGCTCGACGACCCTTCTTGAAGACAGGGACTACCTGTGCTCTTTTCCAATCATTTGGAACCCTCCGTTCCTCTAGAGACTTGCAGTACACGGCTGTTAGAAGGGGGGCAAGTTCTTTCGCGTACTCTGTGTAGAATCGAATTGGTATCCTGTCAGGTCCAGTGGACTTTCCTCTGTTGAGTGATTCCAGTTGCTTTTCTATTCCTTGGACACTTATTTCGATGTCAGCCATTTTTTCGTTTGTGCGAGGATTTAGAGAAGGAACTGCAGTGCGGTCTTCCTCTGTGAAACAGCTTTGGAAAAAGGTGTTTAGTATTTCAGCTTTACGCATGTCATCCTCTGTTTCAATGCCATAATCATCCCGGAGTGTCTGGATATGCTGTTTCAAGCCACTTACTGATTTAATGTAAGACCAGAACTTCCTAGGATTTTCTGTCAAGTCGGTACATAGAATTTTACTTTCGAATTCACTGAACGCTTCACGCATAGCCCTCCTTACACTAACTTTGACATCGTTTAGCTTCTGTTTGTCTGAGAGGTTTTGGCTGCGTTTAAACTTGGAGTGAAGCTCTCTTTGCTTTCGCAGTAGCTTCCTAACTTTGTTGTTGTACCACGGTGGGTTTTTCCCGTCCCTCACAGTTTTACTCAGCACATACCTGTCTAAAACGCATTTTACGATTGCCTTGAACTTTTTCCATAAACACTCAACATTGTCAGTGTCGGAACAGAAATTTTCGTTTTGATCTGTTAGGTAGTCTGAAATCTGCCTTCTATTACTCTTGCTAAACAGATAAACCTTCCTCCCTTTTTTTATATTCCTATTAACTTCCATATTCAGGGATGCTGCAACGGCCTTATGATCACTGATTCCCTGTTCTGCACTTAAAGATTCGAAAAGTTCGGGTCTGTTTATTATCAGTAGGTCCAAGATGTTATCTCCACGAGTCGGTTCTCTGTTTAATTGCTCGAGGTAATTTTCGGATAGTGCACTCAGTATAATGTCACTCGATGCTCTGTCCCTACCACCCGTCCTAAACATCTGAGTGTCCCAGTCTATATCTGGTAAATTGAAATCTCCACCTAAGACTATAACATGCTGAGAAAATTTATGTGAAATGTATTCCAAATTTTCTCTCAGTTGTTCTGCCACTAATGCTGCTGAGTCGGGAGGTCAGTAAAAGGAGCCATCATGTGGCTTGTAGAGTATTAATGTAGGTACGCTCATAATATTTTGGCTCATCAATGTATTTCAATGTCTCGAACAGTTTTTTCACACTAGAATTGATCAGGTTCGAGTTGCAAATGACAGGAAGATTCAGTTCACTATGCACTCAATTACAGATTTTAGAAAACAGTGACATCCAGGACTATACATAAATGATTTTAATCATGCTGTGAAATGTTATGGCTCATTTAAGAGTTGTAACTGTGTCAACAACTTCACTAACAGTATGTCGCACTAATGCTTTTCGTGATCATGTTTACCTGCATTTTTCGTTACAGTCATCTTCTCATAGTTTCTTGAAGTTGTCGATGTACTCTGCAATGCCTGTCCTTGTACCATGTGACTTCTTTTCCATCTGCAGAGGATCAGGGGCCATAAGAGAGCTCACATCTATGCCATCTCGCTACAAAATGACATAAATGCTTTTTGAATAACCTTACAACATTGGGTGCACAGATATCTTACCAGGCTAGCATCCCTGAGGTGAATCCCACTACAGACCAGAAGAGAAAGTAATGACATTTCTCTTCAGCTTCTTTCAGCTGTTTCTGGGCGTTATCATTGTAGGCAGCACCTCTTGTTCCCTGCCTTTCAAAACACCGCCAAGCCATGATGCCAAAGCAAAGGCAACCACTTCACAACAGGTGGACACAATCGCTGTCGCTCCTTGGTGATGTTCTGTGTTCACATGTTTTGTTTCAACGCTGTACAATCATCAAACCAACTCATGCACTGTTGGAAGAACCAAGTACAGGATGTACATAAAGCCTGGGAACACTTTCAAATATTTATTGCTCAAGTACCAAACATCGTACAGATATCATACATATGTCATTTTGAAGAGAAACCCTGAAAGTTTTTTTTATGTATACAGCCACAGAGCAGATTGGTAATTTGCCGATAGTCAGCGCTAGTCACAAACAAAGCAAGTTCAGGTGTGGAGCAAGCTTTCTGTGTGTTCGAGTTCGACAAAAACAAGTGTGCTACAGCTGTTGAACAGATGTTTTGAACAAAGTACAGTGAGAAACCACCAACAAGGAAGGCCATTTACCACGGGCACAACAAACTCGTTATGACGGGTTGCATTGTGCCCGGCAAACAGAAGTGGACATCCCAGTGTGAGTGGAGTGAATGTGGAGTGTGTACGAGTGACATCCATAAGGAGTCCAAAGAAATTGGTGTGTCGTGCATCCTGTGAACTCAAAATGGCTCCAATGACTGTGTGGAAAGGCCTGAGACAGAAGCTGTCTATGAAACCATTCAAATTGGAGCTAGTGCAGAAGCTCAATGACAACGACAAAGACAAGCGTTTTGAGTTTTGTTCACAGTTGCAACAATTGAATGAGGATGAGGATGGCATTGTGGATTGCTTAATTTTTAGTGATGAAGCCACTTTTCACACTAATGGGAAAGTGAACAGGCATAATTGTCGAATCTGAGGTACAAAGCATCCACATGAATGCATTGAATTTGAGCGTGATTCCCTAACAATAACGTTTATTGTGCCTTATCACATCAAAAACTGTAGAGGCCATTCTTCTTCGCCAAGAGCGCTGTCACTGGATATTCCCACTTGGACATATTGCAGCAATGGTTGATGCCTCAAATGCAGTCAGACTCTCTGTTCATCTTTCAGCAGGATGAGGCTCCACCCCCTTTTCATTGTGAAGTTCATGGGTACCTGAAGAGGTATCTGCTGCATCGATGGATCGGCTGTGCTACAGAAGGGGACAGCTGTTTCGTGAAATGGCCTCCCCGATCACCAGATCTCATTCCGTATGACTTTTTTTTTGTGGGGACACATAAAAATCTGGTGTATGTACCGCCTGTACCACGTGATGTAGCAGAGCTCCGGGAGAGAATATGGAAAGTGACTGCCACAGTTGATGATGCCATGCTGGGATGGGTATGGCAAAAATTCGATTATTGTATTGACGTCACTCATGGTTCGCATATTGAATGTTTGGAAAAAAACTTTCAGAGTTTCTCTTCAAAATGCAATATGTATGACATCTGTACACGGTTTAGTTCTTGTGCCATAAATAATTGAAAGTGTTCCCAGACTTTATGTACACCCTGTATATAACATTGTATGCATGATCATATTTTATCTGATTGTGAAGAAGATGTGAAACGTGTATTTCTAGATGAGTAATGTATTCCACCACAACTGTACATCACAGTTAAAGATTACACCCTTATCTTCTGGTGGCATCAATTTATATCTTCTTTAAATTATTAAATACTTTGTTGTACAGTGTGATTCAAAAAGAACACCACAACTTTTAAAATCGAGAACTCTACAAAGAAGAAAAGGAGAGCTACTCTCTTTCTGTCATTGATTGAAGGAAGCTCTGAAGTTTCATTTGGGTGCTCATTTGGTCACTAGGAGTGCTGTTGGTCACATAACCTTATTTCTTTTGTCAGTACAAAGATGGCTCAACAAGAACCTTTTTGTGTTATTGAGTATGGCAGAAGGGAAGCGACGGCAGTTGTTCAGTGTGCATTTCAAATCAAATATAATGTTCAGCCTCCTGGATAGGTGCTGTATTGTACATTGGTATAAACAGTTCACAAAGAAATGGTGTTTGTGCAACGGGAAAAGTTCCGGACGGTCATGCACGAATGAAGAAAATGTTGGCTGCATTCAGGAAGCATTTGCTCAAAGTCGACCATTTTGAGACTCCTAAGGAAAAGGTTAGTATTGAAACCTTATCGTCTATTTTCTGTGCCATTTCAGCCAGTGAAATTTTTTGTCCTTTTATCTTTGAAGGTACAATTGTAACCGGGCAAACCTATCTGGAAATGTTGCAGAATTGGCTGTTCTCTCAACTCGAAGAACAAGCAGATAAATTCATATTCCAGAAAGATGGTGCACCACCCCATTGGCACTTACCTGTATATGCCTATTTGAATGAAAGGTACCCACAGCAATAGATCATCCACCAGGCAGCTTGTGACAGAGCACTTCATAACTGGCCTCCAAAAACCTCTGATTTCAGCCGCTGTGAATTATTTTTCTGTGGGTTATGTTAAAGATATGATGTTTCGACCACCTCTGCCAGCTAACACTGTGGAACTAAAAGAAGGAATAACTGGAGCTATCTGGACTGTTATCCTGGAGATGCTATAGAGAGTGTGGAACAAGTTCAAGTATCGGGTTGAAGTCGCTCAAGTGTCTGCAGGAGGTCATAGTGAACATTTACGAACTCATTTTCTACTGAAAAAGATCTTTAGTAAATACTCTCACCACTGGTTAATTATCCAAGATTCCCTCTGTGGTGTCACCGCCAGACACCACACTTGCTAGGTGGTAGCCTTTAAATCGGTCGCAGTCCGGTAGTCTACGTCGTACCCGCGTGTCGCCACTATCAGTGATTGCAGACCGAGCGCCGCCACACGGCAGGTCTAGTCTAGAGAGACTCACTAGCACTCGCCCCAGTTGTACAGCTGACTTTGCCAGTGATGGTTCACTGACTACATACGCTCTCATTTGCAGAGACGACAGTTTAGCGTAGCCTTCAGCTATGGCATTTGCTACGACCTAGCAAGGCACCATATTCAGTTACTATTCTGAACAGATAATATTGTGAATCATGTACTGTCGAAAGCGACATTCATCATTAATGGATTAAAGTTAAGTATGAAACTAATTACGTCCGATTTCTGAATTCTAATTCCTTTGCATGTTCCAGACCTCACGTCAGTATAGTTCTTCCCTCCTCATGCCAGCCTGCGTGAGCTAGAACGCGTGCATTTCGGCCTCCATTCCTAACATGGTGTTGGCTCTTCTGCCAACTACAACATTAATATGGCGCCTTGCTAGGTCGTAGCAAATGCTGTAGCTGAAGGCTACGCTAAACTGTCATCTCTGCAAATGAGAGCATATGTAGTTAGTGAACCATCGCTAGCAAAGTCGGCTGTACAACTGGGGCGAGTGCTAGTGAGTCTCTCTAGACTAGACCTGCCGGGTGGCGGCGCTCTGTCTGCAATCACTGATGGTGGCGACACGCGGGTCCAACGTATACTAACGGGCCGCTGCCGATTTAAAGGCTACCACCTAGCAATTGTGGTGTCTGGCGGTGACACCACACACTCATCTTTCTTTGATTAAATACAGATTTTCAAAGTTGTGGTATTCTTTTTGAATCACCCTGCACAAAGGTAAAGCGTCTCATTTATGAACTGGAAGAAACAGTTTCAGATGTTTTTCCATAAATTATTTCTGTAATTCACTGTAAGCTTTTAATGGCTCTTTAGATAAGTTTTCAAGACACTGTGTTTATTGCTAGTATAAAATTTGCATGTGGAATGCAGTGCTTACTGGCACTATGGAAAATCCATGAAATAACTTATATTAATTGAGCACAAGAGAAAAATAAAATATCAATGTTACATTTGTTTTGGGGTGAAATTGATTATACTGTTTAGTCCATGGGAATAAGAGCATGATAATGGATGTACCATGTTTCTTGTAGTTTGTTTTAGCCAGCTCATTGGGACTAGACCAGAGACAAAATAACTGCACTATCCCACTGAATCATTTGTCATGACTATTTGGATTTGTTACCAACTCTATTCATCCTCCGCATTCCAATCTAGGAACTAATTACATGTCAAAATTTGATATTAATTAATAAAGAAGGAGCATACATAAGTAAACACTTGTAGATGTTCGCATCATGTGGCTTTTTCTCCATTCATCATTAGTATTCAACCTCAGGTGTTAACATATATATACCATATTTCCAATATTTCGGGTATATGTCTTCCTGTTACACAACAACCAAATTTGTGGCAACTGATGAGCCACTTCATGAAAACTCATGTAAGTAACCACCATATTTTTTCTGTTTTTATGGTCATCCTCTCCATCTTCTAAGTATGCTACCTTAATTGAGGAGTATTAATTGTAGCGACTCAAGACCGTTGATCACCTCTCATGTCTTGAAGCCCAGAAAAGCTTATATCCCTTATTACTGGTATTGAATTTTGCCAATACTGTGGCCAGGAAATCATGCATACCTCCATCCCCACAAAGCTGCCTACTGGTAGATGCAAAAGAAAATTATCCCATAAGAGAGATATTCCCACCCCCCTTGAGTTTTCTACAGCACCATTTTCAGGGATGTAGGATCCCTGCACGTGGCTGGAGAAGTAACATTCACATCAGGCATCTACCAGTAACAGGGCTCCCTTTAGGGAAACCTCTCCTTGGGAATCTATAGACCCAAAAACAGACAATGGGTAATGGTGATTCAGAGAGTGTGTCCTAGGGTTGCCTGCTTGATAAGATTGCCACCTTACTCCAACAACCCCCTCCCCCCTTTCTGCTCCTTGGAGATTTCAGTGCACACCATTCCTTGTGGGGGAGTACTGTGTCATCTGGTAGGAGCTTCCTGATTGGCCAATTTCTTTCTGATTTTAATCTGTTTCTTCTCAGTAATGATATCCTACCCATTTAAGTGCTGCCAATGGCATCTTTTCAGCATTTGACCGTAGGACCTCTTCTCCCAGTCTTGTGGCTTCACTACAATCATCACTATAAGACCATCTTCGTGACAGTGATCATTTTTCAGTGATCCTGCCACCTCTTTGTCACTGCTCAATAGGTCCATTGCCTCATTGGGCTCTCTGAAAGGCCAACTGTCAGCTGTATGTCTTTGCCATCACCTGTGTCTTCACGTCATAGTATTGTATCAATGAGATGTTGGAGACATCTATGATGAAATAACCCATGCTGCTGGAACTGTTATTCCCCTTTTTGCGGACCCTGTCCACTGGTGGTAGCATTGTTGACCAAATGCATTGTGACAGCTGTTTACCTATTCAGGACCATCAAAAAGCCCAGAAATGTCTCAAGTGATATCATTCATAGACCTTCTGCATTACTTTTAGGCGGCTCTGTACAATGGCTCACTACGTAATTAAATGCAGGAAGAAAGAATGCTGGGGACACAACATCTCATCGTAGGTGGTGCATGCGTCTTCATTCTAGGTGTGGGCTAAGCTCCATAGTCTACTTGGCCACCAGAGTTCAAAAACTATTCTGTTTCATGGTGATACTTCTCTCCATGCATTGATTCTGGCTAAACACGTGATTACTCACTGTGTCACAGTGTCATTGCCCTTATCTTGATTGGCTACCTTTCAGACATACAAAAGACGGGATAGCTTCCCCCTTCCTGTAACCCTGAGTTTTTCTGATTGGTAACTGCTTCAGACTTTAGACGTGCCTCATTATGCAGACCCTTGCCTTGATTGGATTCATAGTCAGTGGGCCAACATACTCAAGATCTCAACTCATATTTGGCTAGAAGACATTTTCCCTTTGCAGTAGAGAGATACTGTCATCATCCCAACCCTTAAACCAAACTTCACAAATGGACATTTGCTGACATTCAAGAAATGTTCTAAACAAACAATTATCTTGCATGAACA
The DNA here is from genome assembly GCF_023898315.1 of Schistocerca nitens. Taxonomy (NCBI): domain Eukaryota; kingdom Metazoa; phylum Arthropoda; class Insecta; order Orthoptera; family Acrididae; genus Schistocerca; species Schistocerca nitens. The sequence goes on along the minus strand of NC_064622.1, from coordinate 178,510,455 downwards.
CTGAATGAAAAATGGCACGCCACTGATCACAAAGGTTCACTCCATCAAGATCAAAGGTGAACTCCTTGAGAATTACAAACCATGCAGGATTTTCAGCTAGGTATCCACTCTTATGAGAATGCATGTAGAATCATGCTGGTGTAATGGGTTGATGAGAACTGAGAGCTTAAAGGTGGAAGACAGGTCAATACGCAAGACAGAGATTACTACTAAAACATCGTGCAACAAGTTAATAAGAGTGGAAAGCTAAGTGCATTGTAAGTAACAGAGGTGGGAAGAGGGCAGTTAAAAATAGATGGGAAACAAATGAAAGATGTAGAAAACTAAAATGGAGTGAAGCGAATAGTAGTTACAGTGAAGAAAAGCTGAGACAGAAGAAATTAATGTAAATTAAGGCCAGATGGGTGGTGAGAGCCAAGGACATGCAGTGCTAGTTCCCACCTGTGGGGTTCTGAGAAACTGGTGTCTGGAATTGATTGTTTTCGTTGTTAGCATGAAATTGCCTATCCTTTGAGGTGTAACGACAGATAGTATGATAATATGTTTCGTAGGTATTGAAAAAAAGTCCAAAGGCTGAATTTGTCCAGTGGTTCCAGGTGGTATGAATTGCAGTGTCGCTTTTCGGGAGGAATAGTTTGTGCTAAAGGAGTATGATATTTATAAGCAGAGCAGGAGCCAGGCAAAAGCAATTAGTTTGACCAGCTATGAGCCAAAAGTAGTGCTCACACAATAGTTGTAGTTCTCTTATGCCTATTTTCCCATCTTACTTGTTGTGACGTAAATATTCCCTACTGGCGTTGCAAGAAGGAATCATAGGGGCAGAGCACCTCCAACTTCTTGCAGCACAATAAATAACTTTTCAACCAATTTACCATCCAGAGTAATGGTCGGCATAATTATATATGATTGCATTGAGACATTGATGTTAGTTTATCTTGATGCAGCTCTCTTGGTATCTCAGATTTCCATAGTTCCTTTCATATTTGTTTGCTCTTCAAATCCCGATTAGTTGGAGTTGAAAACAAATTCCTTACTTAATGATGAGGTAAGTTTGTTTATCTCATCTACAAATTTATGGGCCTATTCTGCAGTTCGTTGTGCATTGTCAAATCAACGCTTTGTTCGAAGTTTTTTTTATCTTTGTTATCTACTGCTTCCCTTGAAATCTCTGTAATTTATGTTGTGCCCAATTTCATGTGCATAACATAGTAGGTCACTATCATGCACATGCTGTAAATTGAATCAGGCAACCTTGAAATGTGCAAACATCAGTTTTTGTAACAAGTGTATCCCTTGAAAATCCATAGTTTTCATATGCACTACACAGTCATTGCTGCGGATTTATTCAGTTTTTTTTATTAGTGGCAGCCACTGAGGCAGTCCATTGGCAGGGCCAAAAAAACTTCGTTTGGTGGTATTGAATGTATTATGAAATTTTGTCAATAATTCATATATTTAATAAGATATTATATCAAACAAGACATATAGGGAAGGGTATGTGCGGACGCTTTTACGTGACAGTTGTAAGTTAGGGGTGTTTTGATGTATGGTTGCATAAGAATACCGGTGGAGGTCGGGCCTGAACTACCATGCTAACGACAATGCCAGCTCAGCTAACAATTGTGCTCTAGCCGTTACTGAATGATTTGTGTACTCCTCTTTGCTCTGAGTTGTGCTTGTTGGTTTTCCTTTCCTTATTTTGAAATGAGTGCAGAGAGCAGTCTTGCTCTGTCACAGGGTTCGAATTCGACTCTCACAACACCAGATAGAATCAGCGATCCGTATGTCCATTATTATGTCAGTTCTGCCTTCCCAGGAGCACAGAACACAGACGTAGGCTGCCAGCCGTGTGGGAGGTAGGTGAGGCTTGTCCCCCCACACTGCTCTTCTACCCTGGACAGCCAGAACTCCTTGTTTGTTTAAGTTCTTAGCCGACTGCCAGAAAAGTGTCCAATCAAGATGATTGCCAGTATGAGAAATAATAGAGTGTACATAAATTATTTGAACTTGTAATCTGGACTTCGGGAAGCAAATTAATCAAATTACCAACATTTAAAACTAAAAGCATCGTACTCACTAAAAGCAGCAACTCCATGACTTTGGGAAGACAGCTTCAAAATAATTAGTAGGAATGGTATTGGAAATCTATTTGTCACTTCCTCTTGTTGACAAATCTACGAGGGTCAGTCAAAAAGTAATGCCTCCTATTTTTTTTTCTACGTTTAATTGTCAGGAAATTTAAATGCAATTACATAGGTTGAAAACCACAACATTGAGGATCATTTTGTCATTTTTCAATGTAATCTCCGCCCATCTCTACAGTTTTGGTCCATCTTTGAACAAGGGCATGTATCCCAGCACGGTAAAAATCACAGCTCTGCTTCCTAAGCCATTGACGCACGGATGTTTTGACGGCCTCCTCATCTTCAAAATGAATCCCACGATGAGCTTCTTTTAGTGGCCCGAACAGATGGAAGTCTGATGGTGCCAGGTCAGGGCTGTATGGGGGATGAGGCAAAACTTCCCATCCAATTTTGACAATCTCGTCAGAGGTGTGACGACTGGTGTGTGGTCTTGCATTGTCATGCAAAAGAAGAACATCTGCCATTGATTTTGTTGGGCGAACTCGCTGAAGACGTGCTTTAAGTTTTTTGAGGGTTGTGACGTATTGAACAGAATTTATTGTGCATCCCTGCTCCAAAAAATCAACCAGAATCACACCCTCTGTATCCCAGAAAACTGTTGCCATAACTTTCCCTGCCGATCGCACAGTTTTGAATTTTTTCTTCCTCGGCGAGCTTGTGTGACGCCACTCCATTGACTGCCTCTTTGATTCGGGTTCAAAAAAATGCACCCATGTTTCGTCCCCGGTCACAATTTTTTTCAGAAACTCATCTCCCTCCAAACGGAAGCGCTGCAAGTGTTGGGAGGCTATTGTTTTCCTTGCCTCTTTATTCTGATCGGTTAACATTCTTGGAACCCACCGTGCACAAACTTTTGAGTACCCCAATTGTTTAATAATCGTGATCACACTGCCTTTACTAAGAGAAATAATGCGACACACTTCATCTGCAGTCACCCGACGGTCACCACGAATGATGTCATCAACTTGCTGAATGTTGTGTGGAGTCACTGCACTCACCGGCCTGCCGCTCCGCTTTTCGTCAGTCAACGGTGTTTGCCCTTCAGCTTCCTTACAACGACGAACCCATCGTCTAACAGTGCTGACATCCACTGTCACAACACCATACACCTTCTTCAGTCTTTCATGAATGCGTATGGGCGTTTCACCTTCTGCATTCAAGAATTCAATCACACAACGCTGTCTCAAACGAACATCGATGTCGGCCATCTTACAAACTTCTGCTGTGCTGCCACCTGTTGACACAGAAAGTTACTACTGCAGTGGATTGCAGAAGAAGGTTTGAGGAATGGCGCCAAATTCAAATTTTTCACTTAACTTAATTTCTTTAAGTAGAAAAAAAATGGGAGGCATTACTTTTTGACCGACCCTCGTATTACTCTTGAAGTGAAATATTCAGTCTTACACACAAATGACTTTTTACAGGATTGCATCCCTAAAGCACTCAAGTCATTCTTCTTTCATGGTGTTTTGTTGAAACGTCTTATTCTCTTGAGCATTGGAAAGCACCACTCAGCTTCTGATGTCGAGATAGACATTGTGATTAGCAGTTTCAAAACTTTGTCTCCTCAAAATTATTACGGAGCTCATTCTCTAAAATCAGTAAAAGAAACAGAACTTGTGCCAGAAACTGCCCTCAACTCAGGCCTAGCATAGAAGACTTGAAGCTCACCCTTCAACTTTCTTTTTTCCAGAAATGTATAAGTGTCTGTAATTTCAAGGTACTTGTCTGGAAAATATGTGACATATTTGTCAGATTGGTTTACATCAAATAAGTTGGCTACAGTGAGGTGTCCAGTAAACATAAAACGCAATTTTATTACAGAAAGGATGGCATCGCACACTTCCAAAGCATCTCATTTTTTTTTTTCCCCCCCCAGACATATTAAGATTCCGTGGCTTCATCATTTTCAAAATTAACTTGTTAATGATGGATTCCGTGCCATCACTGCTTCAAAGTTCTGGATGCCTTGTTTTGCTTTGGTCAGTTCAGTTATCTTCTTCTGAAACTGATTAAAAAGTATGTCTGCATGAGGCGTTATCTTATAGAAATGTGATAGCCAGAAAATGAATTTGTTTGCTTGCAGTCTTTGTTTGTATGAACCAGCTTCCTCAATGGTAGAAGATAATTTTGTGCTCTCACTTTTTTCAGTGACTTCCATAGCAGTAATAAGATCTTCCTTGTTTTCATAAACATGTTTTACTACTCGCGAGTGGTAATTCTATCTTGTGACACACTCTTATGGGAAAAGGTTTTTTGAGTAATGCCGTGCAACACTTTTGATCTCAGTGGCGAGTTAGAAAAGAAAGAAGAAATACATGAAAGATGTACAAAAAAGATGTGGCCTTTGCGATTATGGGAAAAGGTTTTTTGAGTAATGCCGTGCAACACTTTTGATCTCAGTGGCGAGTTAGAAAAGAAAGAAGAAATACATGAAAGATGTACAAAAAAGATGTGGCCTTTGCGATTAACACAGGCTGCCATAGACATAAGTACGTTGAACTGGTGCTCATAACAATGGATGTAGTTTGCATTAGGGTATTTGTCTTTCATTAATTTCTGAACCCAATTCGATTTGCCACTTGTCTACTAGTTTTGCTCAGTCATCATCAATTAATGATTCAGATTCACTCATAATTCTCTCAGATATAGTGTGAGCATTCTGACTTTCTGGATTAACAAAGCTCCCTCGACAAAATAACATAAAACAATAACCAATTAAAATTTGAAAGTCACACGTGTTTCTTCAATCACGATTATTGCAACATAATTCTCACATTTTCTTTCATGGTACACTTCGTCGAACATGCATTGCAGCAGTTCGTTCTGAACCGTTTTAGAAATGCCTTTGAACACTGATACTCGACAGAGATGGACTTGAAGGTAAATGTTCAGTTCTGCACTGAACTGAATTAGCTCACAAAAAAGACCCTTATTTTGAAAGGCATCAGATTCATCGTGGCCCCTGAGAGCCAGTTGCAAAGCGCCACAGAACCAAATACAGTTTACAATTAAATAAAGTATAAATCCTTTTCTACACGTTTGTTGTGGCTGTCAATTGTTTGTCTATATTGTGAATTTAATTTTGCTGAATATTGGTTTTGCCTAGAAATGAAAGACTAAGTGCATTATTTATGTGTCTCTTTGACATTTCATGTACTTTCATTGTAGACCATATATACCCAATGTCAGATGTTTTGGTCGTACACCACTAAACATTTCCCCAAAATAACACACAAGGAAAACAAAAAAACTGTATTGTTCTCTTCCATTTGCTCTTTTGGTAAATTTCCAAATTGAATGTACAGCATCAATTTTTTTGTTTGCTAGGGTAGATATAGGGTCCTGTCGCTAAATGGCATTTTTAATAACTCACTTATTTTGTTCATTTTGCTACTTTCACAGTTAACTGAATTTTCACTTACAGATAACAATATACACACAACCATACTGTTTCAGTTACCAGACATCACAATAACTACAATGTGTTCATACAGAACTGTATTAAACGAACACAGTGAGTATAAACAGAAATACTACACTGTTGTTTGGAAAATATATTCTCAATAGATGGTAAATACATTAGTTTTTTTTTTTTTTTTCTGTACCAATAGCCTTGCTGTTGTGAAATAATGCCTCTTAGTTTCAGAATCTAAGGGCATAATTGTATTCAAATTATAAGTAGTTATTTATAATTATCTTTAAGTGTATTATTTCTGTATTTGATTTAATTAAGCATTAATTTGCATTTACAAATGCATTGGCATTAATTTGCAGAAAGATTGTAACATTGGATTACAAGAAGTTTGAGCCCCAATGTCTTCCAACATGGTCGTTAGATACGGTAAAAGATCATGCTTCTGTAGCTTCTGCACTTAACTGCTCTCTGGCAGGAGGAATACAAAGCTCTAAGTCAAAGCAGCTGTGACTCCACCTCTGCCATAAGAAGCATGTAGAAACTGATGACCGAGCCTTTCACACAGTGCTTGTGAGGGCAGACAGTGCCAATCTGCAGTTGACTCCAAGGTTCAGAAAACTAACATGAGAGCAGGCATGGCAAAACAATGTTTTATGTGCAATTCACATAGATTTCTCTCTCTCTTTTTCACACAAGTGGTGCCATGGCACAGTGGCGCTACCTCAGAAGCTGCCCCAGTTGCAGATGATCTTCCATGTACGTAATTATATTTAGTACCCGTTCCTTGGACAAGGATTGTCCTTCATTGGAGACAGGATTGGTAGCTCCCTATCCAGCAAAGATGATGAACTATATGGCTTGATAACATGTTTCAAACCACTTTTGCTTGTTAAGCATGTATTGTCTTCAATACCTTCACTGCGCAGTGCCGATGGTACTGTTACTGACGACTGTGCGGCTAAAGCGGAGTTATTGAACGAGTATTCCAGAATTTGAAACATGAACAGCTGGTAGCATGAGTTTCTTAGAAGTAGATACCTTAGGGGTTGCGAAGCAACTCAAATCGCTTGATACGGGCAAGTCTTCAGGTACAGATTGTATACCGATTAGGTTCCTTTCAGATTACGCTGATACAGTAGCTCCCTACTTAGCAATCATATACAACCGCTCGCTCACCGATAGATCTGTACCTACAGATTGGAAAATTGCGCAGGTCGCACCAGTGTTTAAGAAGGGTAGTTGGAGTAATCCATCGAACTACAGACCTATATCATTGACGTCGGTTTGCAGTAGGGTTTTGGAGCATATACTGTATTCAAACATTATGAATCACCTCGAAGGGAACAATCTATTGATACGTAATCAGCATGGTTTCAGAAAACATCGTTCTTGTGCAACGCAGCTAGCTCTTTGTTCGCACGAAGTAATGGCCGCTATCGACAGGGGATCTCAAGTTGATTCCGTATTTCTAGATTTCCGGAAAGCTTTTGAAAACATTCCTCACAAGTGACTTCTAATCAAGCTGCGGGCCTATGGGGTATCGTCTCAGTTGTGCGACTGGATTCGTGATATCCTGTCAGGAAGGTCGCAGTTTGTAGTAATAGATGGCAAATCATCGAGTAAAACTGAAGTGATATCGGGTGTTCTCCAGGGAAGCGTCCTGGGACCTCTGCTGTTCCTGATCTATATGAATGACCTGGGTGACAATCTGAGCAGTTCTCTTAGGTTGTTCGCAGATGATGCTGTAATTTACCGTCTAGTAAGGTCATCCGAAGACCAGTATGAGTTGCAAAGCGATTTAGAAAAGATTGCTGTATGGTGTGGCAGGTGGCAGTTGACGCTAAATAACGAAAAGTGTGAGGTGATCCACATGAGTTCCAAAAGAAATCCGTTGGAATTCGATTACTCGATAAATAGTACAATTCTCAAGGCTGTCAATTCAACTACGTACCTGGGTGTTAAAATTACGAACAACTTCAGTTGCAAAGACCACATAGATAATATTGTGGGGAAGACAAGCCAAAGGTTGCGTTTCATTGGCAGGACACTTGGAAGATGCAACAAGTCCACTAAAGAGATAGCTTACACGACACTCGTTCATCATGTGTTAGAATATTGCTGCACAGTGTGGGATCCTTACCAGGTGGGATTGACGGAGGACATTGAGAGGGTGCAAAAAAGGGCAGCTCCTTTTGTATTATCACGTAATAGAGGAGAGAGTGTGGCAGATATGATACGTGAGTTGGGATGGAAGTCATTAAAGCAAAGACATTTTTTGTCGCGGCGAGATCTATTTATGAAATTTCAGTCACCAACTTTCTCTTCCGAATGCGAAAATATTTTGTTGAGCCCAACCTACATAGGTAAGAATGATCATCAAAATAAAATAATAGAAATCAGAGCTCGAACAGAAAGGTTTAGTAGTTCGTTTTTCCCGCGCGCTGTTCGGGAGTGGAATGGTAGAGAGATAGTATGATTGTGGTTCGATGAACCCTCTGCCAAGCACTTAAATGTGAATTGCAGAGTAATCATGTAGATGTAGATGTACTCCTTATGAACATTGTCAGGTGTATATGGCACCACACATTCCACTGACACATCTTTCATAAATACTAATATTTCACCTGCCACTTCTTCCTCACTCTGAGAGATTCCTTGAGTTCCTTTCTGATGAAATGCCAGCTTTGGCAACTGTTGTTGATATAATGGAATGTTTGTTTTGTGCATCATTGGCATTGCTCTGCTTTGTATCAACACCACTAGCACTGTAGCACAGTTGTGAGTTATTCGTAGACTAAGCAGTTCAACTATACTCTGTAGCCTCATGCTGTGCTCACCATTGGATACCTACAGTCCCGCCTCCTGTTGCCATTAGTAGCCAAAATTGTGATTTCTTAGTAGGCAATGTGTAGGCCTTCGAGTGCTGTGAACGACATTGGCCTTTTGCAACCTCGCACTTGAGGTGTTCCTTGTTAGCTCTACAAATAAACTCAAATTTCTGGGTGTTATTGTGGCTGTCATGGAAAGAGCATATGGATCATATTTGTAAGGAAGTCTGTACAAATACGTACTTACTGAAAAGAGTCTTCCTCGACCATGATACCTTGAGGCAAATTCATATCGGTTTGATAAATCCAAATCTACAGTATGGTTTTGAGATGGAGCACCAGCAGCCTATACAGAGAGGCTATTTTAGACTTCAGAAAAAGCAGTGAGAGTGGTAGCTAAGTAAATGAGAGGGGGTGGGCAGGGGGGGGGGGGGTGGCGACTTGCAGAGAAATTTTCATGAAATATAAAACACTTCCCATCTATTCAACACACATCCTGCAGGCAACGATGTTTGTGAAAATAAGTCCGAAACATAATATAATGAACAGTAACGTACGTAATTACAGTACATGGGGAAGAGAAAACTTTCAGCTAATTACAAGTAATATAAAGGCTGCAGACCATTGTCAACATAAAATAGGAACAATTTTTTATGTAATCTTGAAAGAAACTGTAGTGTGTATTAATGAAAAAATGCTGTTATTCAATAGGAGATTTTAGTTTGTAATGACTCCTTAGCATATGTAACTATTAAGTTTTTTAACAAAAAAGAATAATTTCTGATCTTTACTCTTTATCTCAATGTGTGCATTTATCTTTCACTGGTTTGAGAAGTACAGTTAATACACTCTGAAAACTGGTATATGGACAGCAAAACAATCAATAAACAAATACAGTAGATCATTGAAACTTCCTGGCAGATTAAAACTGTATGCCGGACCAAGACTCAAACTCAGGACCTTTGCCTTTTGCGGGCAAGTGCTCTACCATCTGAGCTACCCAAGCACAACTCACACCCCATCCTCACAGCTTTACTTCCACCAGTACCTCGTCTCCTACTTTCCAAACTTCACAGAAGCTCTCCTGCGAAACTTGCAGAACTAGCACTCCTGGAAGAATGGATATTGCAGAGACATGGCTTAGCCACAGCCTGGGGGATGTTTCCAGAATGAGATTTTCACTCTGCAGTGGAGTGTGTGCTGTATGAAAGTTCCTGGCCAATTAAAACAGTTTTAAGGAGTGAAAGTTTTGCAGGAGAGCTTCTGTGAAGTTTGGAAAGTAGGAGACGAGGTATTGGCAGAAGTAAAGCTGTGAGGACGGGGCATGAGTCGAGTCTCGGTCCGGCACACAGTTTTAACCTGCCAGGAAGTTTCATATCAGCGCACACTTCGCTGCAGAGTGAAAATCTCACAGTAGAGCATTGATTATCTGAACCATTTGAGGGCATGGGTGTTTGGAACACCAGTTTATTCTCATAATCGAACTGTATACTTGTATTTACCAATTTACCAACAAAAAGTACATATATTTATAACAAAAAAGAATCTCTTTTGTTATTACAAAAACAAGTGCAATAGGAGTTGTGTAATATAGCCTATTTAATGAAATATATGTTACATGTATACATTTGGCATGTCCAGTAGAAATGTATGGCCTGTCGAAGCAAGCCCAGTCACCCACAAGCAGCTAAGTCACATATTTTTTCCAAAAAGATATCTGATACTGGTCACTTTCATTTTGAGATTCAAATCAACACAAGACAGTATCTAAACATGTAAATGCTTTTGGAGCAGCTGAAATATTTTCATTTCCTGGACCAATAGTTGATAAGATACTGGTGGCATCAGTGCATCCTGCACTGAATTTGCAAACTTATTTCAGTGCTGGACAGAATAGCCAATGGTAGAAACAAGGAAACTGCCTAAAACACTATGAAAACAGTAATACCAACTGTTGATTAAAGACACATCAAAGCATAATAGAGATTCACAGGGACAGGTGTTCGATAACCAAGTTTCAGCAACTTAGTTAATTCTCTTTTGATGTAAGCAGTGGAATGTGAAAATTGTTGCAGATTGGTAGGACATCCTTAGGCTTAAACACCAGAGCCTTCAGGATGCCCATAAGGGCGGTACTCTGAGGAAACCATGTCCCCAAAACTCTGCTGCATAGAGCTGAGTGGGATTTCAAGGTGCACATCATGTGTTCACATATCAATAGTTCCAAAAATGTTGACCGGCATTATTTAAATGGGAAATATGCAAAATCCTGTACTAATCAGATTACCTTTTAGAGAACGAAATTTTCAACCACATTTTTACATAATTTCTATGTCTGTTACAGGTGATGCAAAGCGCATGATGGTTCCTACTGAAAGACAATACAGAAAACGTCGTGCCTCTTCTTCTGATAGAGAAGATACTCACACCAGAAAGAGAACAGTACCAACCTCCAATGGTGATAAAAATACTCTTGAATCGGACAGTTCGAGTTCCCCTAGTGATAGCTCGAGTGATGACTCGAGTGATTCAGAAGAAATTTCAGAAAATGTCAGCAACAACAAAGAAAAATGTGAAGCTGATAAAATGGAGGCTGTTGCAAAAGACTCAAAGGAATTGGACACAAGCAAACAAGGAGATAAGAAAGTTGGTGAAGAAACTGTAGAGACTACAGAGCCTGTTCCAAAGTGCAACATTTGGGAAAAACGTACAGTTGGACCCCTATTTGAAGCTGCATTGGAGCGATACTATGCTAGGAAAGCAGCAAGGCTTGCTGGGTGATAATCTTTTGTGTTTTAAAACATATGGAGCTACAGCTGTTGTAGATATTTCTATGCACAGATTTGAAATTTGTTTTGTTTCCTATTTTTGTGCGTGCTTGATAACTGTTAAGAGACAACATTGTAAATGACCGACTGGCTGGTGAATACAGGGAAAAAGTAGTTTTCCCATTACAAACAGCTAGTGGTAACATGACAATTTCAGTTCCTTCTCATTTACTATTTTTTTCCCTACAGTAGTGGTTTTTTTTTATCTGTCGTCCCACCCCCAGAGTACTTAGCATGTTCTTTCATGCTACCTCTATCTTGGAATTCTAATTTTAACAAGTGTCTTCAGAAAATATGTCTGATCTTGACTTTTATGTTGACTTCATAACTTTTCACACCTGACTTTGTTTCTTTTTCCATAGACACTTACAGATCTTTTGTATAAACCTTGTAATTAATTCTGTATAAAAAATATACATTGTCTTTCTCTTCTGTTATTTTGTACTGTATTTTGATATATTTCATCATTACCTCTTAATTTACACTGTTACATGCTTTTTACTGGACCTAAAATTTTCCTCATTCTTTTCTTTAATACTTCTAGTTTCTCTAATTCATTTCTAGGCTTTCTGGTTTCACTACTGCATTGTAATATGTTACTTTTTGTATTTCTTAATATTCAATGTCAGTTGTTGATATTTTTAGTTATACAACACTGTTTTCATGTTGTGTGTTCTTTCATTTATCTGTGTATTGTTTCGGTATTTTGTCTCACTGCATTGTTGCAAGCAGTTGTGCCAAAAGAAATTCTGCCAAGTCAGTGGAAAGATTTAACTAAAGAATAGTACAAAATGTGATCTATATTGTATGTCTTGTAACATATCAAATTAATGAAGAAAATGTACAGAACATAGATCTTAATGAAAATTGCTTGTTTTTTATTTTTGTTGCTGTACTACAATTGATAAACAAAGAAGAATCATTTTTTTGTTATGTTACAATCTAATGTAATTAAATACAAACTGTACTACAGATATCGAGTGTCAAAAGATAAAAACTGGGAATGAGGTGCAGAAAGTGGAAAGAGGTGAGGGAACAGATGAAGTCCAAATCAGCTATATCACAAAGCAAGCGGAACTCAAGCTTTTGAATCAGTCAGTTATTTTTCCATCAATGACTACTGAGTAGATTGGCATAGATAAAGAGCTGTTCGAAGATGATACAGGTAGGCAAGAAAAAAATGAAGCCAGTCAGATTGTGTTTCAGTGGTTAAAGAATCCCGACTCCTCAGTGGAACACAGTGTCCAACAACTAGTTGGGTTCATCCATCAAAAACAGTAATAAAGAAAATGCCTTATTGGTCGAGAAGACAGTATTATGGTGGAGCTTTAATAGGTTATCAGCTTATCAACCACCTTAATTAATACTAGTGTCTTTGAAATTTGGGGAAGAATCTCTCCTCACAGACCCAGTAAAACTTGTATTGCAGTTCTTTAAACACTGTGTTAAATTGTGTTTGAAAAGCGCACATCATCCCTACTTTATAGACTGTATCAACAGATTTTTTTGAAGGCTGTATTTAAGGGGCTGGTTATTACATTTGTTGTTACATTATGTAAAGATAATTACAACTGGAAAGTTCATTTGTGTGCATAGGTAAGTGGTAATTTTGTTTCAGACAGCACTGAATGCATGAGTATATAGTTCCTGGTGTCCAAATGTGATGTAAAGGGTGATTATAATTAAAGTTAAACTTTCAAATTGCTTTTGAAATAACACCACTGGTCAGAATGACATCAAATTGCAACGGAATATTATCGGAGAGAGTGGAAAATGTGTGGTAGAAGAAAATTGATAGTGTGAAAATTGATCAGTAGATGACACTGTATGTGTCAGAATACGTAAATGAAAACACGTCATGCGCATGACCCATTGACATTGGCATAAACACGCTAGGTATACGGCTTTTCCTTCTTTCACGTCTGCGACGTTCGACATGACTGTCTCAATGCAGGATCCTTCTCTGCTTGTTAAGTTGTATTACAAGAATGATGACAGTGTGCATGTCGCTCAGCAGACTTTCTGGACACTGAAGGATTTGAAAAAAAAAAAAAAAGCATTGGTTAGATGATTGCCATAGATCTGGAGAAAATGATTCAGATATTCAAAAAGATGGGTTCTTTTGATGTGCAACCTGGTAGAGGGAGGAATCGAATTGATTTGATGTCAGTGGAAGCAGTGGCCACAGCAATGCAGGAGAAGATGAGTGGCTGTGTGCAAACATTTAGTGCACAGATAATTGCCCAAACATTGGACATAACCCGTGAGCATGGTGCGTAAAATCCTACAAAACGTCTTTCTTTGCTATCCATTCAAAATTACCCATATGCACAATTTGCTTCCTGTTGGCCTGCCATCAAGAGAGACCTTTGCTTTAGAATTTCTTGCTCGCTTGGAAGTGGACAATGATTGGCCGTGAAAGATTTTGTGGACAGACGAAGCTCAGATCCACTAACAGGATGTCAGTACACAGAATTGTCGAATGTGGGCAATGGAAAATCCACACGCAAATCAACCAGTACCATTTCATCCTGAAAAGGTCAGTGTGTGGCGCGGGTTTATGCCATCATTTATCATAGGGCCATGTTTTTTCGAAGAAACAGTTGCTTCCAGTCCTGTTACCTGTACCGTCACTGGTAAGTGCTATGAGTGTCTTTTGCACAACCACGTCATTCCAACTCTCCAACAGCATGGATGTGTGGATGGGATCATTTTTATGCAAGATGACGCACCTCTGCACATTTCAAATCCAGATAAGCAGCTGCTGAAATGAAATGCTATTTCAGAAATGCTAGCATTATCAGCCACCATTTCCCTACAGCCTGGTCATCCCAGTCACCTGATCTTAATCCGTGTGACTTCTGGCTGTGGGGCTATCTGGAAGATGTTGTGTGCAGTGTCCCAATTGCAAACTTAGCTGCACTGAAGGCACGCATTGCACAACACATTCTGAATGTGACCCCGGAAACACTTCGATGAGTTGTGAAACATGCGGTTTCTTGATTTCAACTTTTTGCAGAAAACGGTGGACAGCATATTGAACATGTTTCGCACCAGTCACACGGAAATTAATAATCCGACTTGATTTTGATTGATGCTTTTCAAGCGGTTTTTCGCCTCTTCAATGAAGATTAGGTAATGAAATTCATTTGGAATACAGTACAGAAAATATATAGGAGTAATTGTGGGAAGTGTCACATGGTAGATAATGATATTACAATTAAAAACCGACATTATTGATGCTTTTTATGTGGTTTTTGACGCCAGGAGAGTTAAAAACTGATGTGATTGGTGCTTTTTATGCGGTTTTTGGCCTCACAACAATTAAAAACTGATGAGAATGATGCTTTTTATGTGGTTTTTGACCTCAGGACAATTACAAACTGATTTTTCCCATCTGATGTGATATGACTTTGCCATGGTGGATGGGCTTATGTAACTAACAGTATAACACCTGTACACCTATGCACACTCAGAAGTACAGTTTAACATCAAACGTACGCCTTAGGCATTGTTGTATGATTCATTTGTCATTTGTAGTCGACCACTATTAAACTATGATGCTTACAGCACCATCTGTTCCTACATTTTGTAACTATTTATTTTTCTTCTGCTATACATTTTCCCCCTTCTCCGATAATATTCTGTTGCAATTTGATGTCATTCTGACCAGTGGTGTTATTTCTATAGCAGTTTGAAAGTTTAATTATAATCACCCTGTATTTTCAACAACAAATGGCCACTACAAAGGTAGATTACAGAGCAACTACAAATGACAATTTTTAGATCTGGCAGTCTGAATTGTTAAACAAGTGGTGTGTCCTAACAGAGCAGTCATACAATAACTGTGAAACATCCATCCCCTTCAGTGAAGATTAGGTAATGAAATTCATTTAGAATACAGTATAGAAAATGTATGGGAGTAATTGTGGGAAGTGACACATGGTAGATAGTGATCTTACAAAATACTTTGCTGTTAAATATATGCCTACAGGAGTTTGACAGTTTTCCTTATTCAAGTGATTGATAATTCAAACAAAAGTGATAAGAAATAGTTGTTAACATCAAATGTAATGTTGCAGGAAAAGAGAAATGTGCTTCATTCAGGGGATAAGTTGTTATAAGTACTGTAACTGTAACTAGTAAGTCCAGGAATCAAATGCATATAATATACACAAAGTTAAAACCAGAAAACAATCAAGCAAAAATAATCTTGTATATTATTAAATATTAAACAAAATCTATGACACAAAATGAGATGGAGTTACATGAATTTGGCTGAGAGAACTATGATAACGAGAGCTTTGTGTACAAATTTCGGTGAACTGTTTGTAGCATTGATAGAAAGCACAGGGATTAAAAATAAACAGTTTTGATTAAAATTCACTGGCTCTTCTCAGGCAGGCACCACAGGCATAGGTTTTTTCAAAGTATCAAGCAAAGGATTATAAAGATTGTTTTTTTTTTTTTAATAATTATAATTCTTGTGTTTATGAAGCTACCTAAGAGAGTATTTAACTTATTTGATAACTTCACAAACCCATTTTGAGCTATCTTGGCAGTCAGTCAGTGACTTTAGGGGAGTTATCAATAAAAGCTGCAACTGATTTGTGGCCCAGTTCGAAACTATTAAATGTGTCTCAGGTGTCATATGACCTGTCACTTCAGTGGCAACTAGTTCCGTCTACTGCCTGGGTTTCAATTCCTGTTTTGGTATTAATAAAACAAATGACGGCATGTGGAAGTGAGAATTCTCAGTTTCTTGAGCTACCTCATTTTGTCCCAAAGGGGAATGGTAAGTTGTATGTTAAAGCAGTGTTGGTAAATAGTGTTTCCTTCACAAACAAGAAAATTTTACAAATTATGCAGAGATTTTTCCGCTAAAAGTAATAAAAAATTGCATAGATACATAAAAACACATGAAATGGTTTAGTGATAGTTTCCTCAGTGAACAACAGCCACAAGAAATGGTGCCGTAAGTGTTGAACAGAAGAGAATATTATCTTCTGACAATCAGGAGATCCTGGTGGTTCAGTGCTGTGTTGCAGGGGTCATTGGTATTTCTTGGCAAACAGCATTGAAAGCCTTTTTGGGAATAATAGCAGGATGAAAACAGTACTGTCAGATAGGATAAAATTTCCTACCATTACTGCTGCACTTAAAATGGCCTAGACAAAATGTCAAAATTTTTAATATGGCTGACAGCAGCAATTGTATATAGATTTTCAGTACACAGTCAACTGTTTGCATAAGTTTAATTTAAAAAACCTGGACAATGTTTCAATACTACTAAGGATATCTTCTTCAGAAGGAAAGTCACCTACTTTAAACATATTTTATATGTTTATTTTATAAATGTGTAAAACAATTAATATTTGACAACACTGAAAAGAAGTACTTGGAATAAAACTGGTACTTACATGATGAGCTAAGAGCTAAAGTCAGACAGTAGAAAATATGGAATAAAGTTGTCCATGGAAACAATAAAAATTGTTACACAGGTACAGCTTCTTAAAGAGCAAAATGCTATACATTTCCTAATGGTATGAATGCAGTTGGTTATATATGAAAATGTGGGCAGAGGAAAAATACATCACCAGAAAAAGACCTACCAGTACTTAACATACAAGCGACTTCCAACTCAGTGCAGTGGTTAACTAGTATTACTGTAAACCTGCCAAGAATGATGTATGATCAAAGGGTATGGAGAAATCTCTACATATATGGACTTAACGGCCAGCAGTAGTGCAAATCTTGCACGTAGATTTGCATTATGACTTGTCTGAATACTGATTTGTTGCAGTTCTCCATGTTGTTGTCGTAGACAAGTCTCGTAGCCTCTACGTAACTACTGCAACCTACATCAATATGAACCTGCATACTATAGTCGATCTTTGCCCCTCTCCCCAACAAGCTTTCCTCCATCACCAAATTGAGTGTTCCTTGGTGCCTCAGGATGGTCTTATGAATTGAAACCTCCTTTTAGCAAGTTGTACCCTGAATATCTTTCCTCTCCAACTCAGTTCAGCACTTCTTCATTGATTGTCCTGTATACTTATTTTTTTAACAGCATTCTTCTGTAACACTAGATTTCAAAAGCGTCTATAGTCTTCTTGTCCATATCATTTATCATCCATGTTTCACTTCCTTAAAAGGTTAACCTGTAAATACTTTAAGAAAAGTGCTCTGCATTTTATATCCTCTTTACTTGTGTTATCTTCTGTTGGTCTGCTCCTCAAATAGCAAACCTTGTTTACTACCTTTAGTGTAAATTTCCTAAGCTAATTTCTCAGCATCACCTTATTCACCTACATTCCATTACCCTTATTTTATTTTTGTTCATGCTCATCATGTAGTATCTTTTTAGACCCACTAGGCATTATATTCATCTGTTCTTAAAAGTCCTTTGGTACCTCAGAGAGGATTACATTGTCATTAGCAAACATCTAGGTTAAAAAGGAAGAGCAGGTCACTTAGCAAACATCTAGGTTAAAAAGGAAGAGCAGGTCATTCAGATTCCAGGATGAGACAGACTTACCTGTACTGAGGTTGGGATTGTTCTACCCTCATCCTCATGACAGATGGAACTTCCTCAACCTGGGGTTTGAATGACCTGCCCTACCCTCTTTTCAACCTTCCCCTTCTGGCTAGCAATTGATTCATGATTTATTACGTAATGCAGTCTCTGTTTATGTGAGAGAGTACCCATTTGTAATACATCCACATCTACATCGATACTCCACGATCTGCACTGTGGCGTGTGGTGGAAGGTACCCCATACCACTACTAGTCATCTCCTTTCCAGTTCCACTTGCAAATAGAAGAAGGGAAAAACAACTGTCTATATGCCTCGATATGAGCCCTGATTTCTTTTATCTTCGTGGTCTTTACGCACAATGTACATTAGTGGCAGCAGAATGATTCTGCAGTCAGCTTCAAATGATGGTTCTCTAAAATTTCCCAGTAGTTTCCCTACAAAAGAATGTTGCTTTCCTTCCAGGGATTCCCATTTGAGTTCCTAAATCATCTTCATAACAGTTGTGTGTTGTTTAAACCTATAAATCTAGCAGCCCGCTGAATTGCTTAAATGTTTTTCTTTAATCCGACCTGACACGGACACCAAACACTCAAACCGTGCTCAAGACCAGGTCACACTAACGTGCTACGTGTGGTCTCCTGTACAGGTAGAATTCTCCCAATAAACCGAAGCCGATCATTCACCTTTCCTACCACAATCCTCACATGCTTGTTCTATTTCATATAATTTTGCAATGTTACACTCAGATATTCAAACGACATGACTGTGAAGCAGGACACTACTAATCCTGTATCCGAACATTGCGGGTTTGTATTTCCCACTCAGCTGCATTAACTTACATTTTTCTACATTTAGAGCTAACTGCTATTCATCACACCAACTAGAAATTTTGTCCAAGTCATCTTTTACCCTCCTACAATCACTCAAGTTCAACACCCTACTGTTAGCGGTGCAGATTTAATAAGAGTGAAAAGCTAAGTGCACTTTATGCAACGAGGTGGGATGGGGGACGGTAAAAAGTAGACAAGTCAGAAAGTGAAAGATGTAGAAAACTGAGGTGAAGTGAAGTGAAGAAAGTAGTAGTTACTGTGATTAAATGCTGAAATGGAAGGAATTAACATAAATTAAGGCCAGGTGGGTGGTAAGAACTAGGACATGTTGCAGTGCTATTTCGCACCTGCGGAGTTGTGAGAAACTGGTGTCTGGGGGAAGAATTCAGATGGCGCATGTGGTGGAACAGGCACTGAGGTCTTGACTGTCTTGTTGTATAGTGTGTTCTGCAACAGGATATTGTGTGTTGCCTGCATACACCGTCTGCCTATGCCCATTCATCCTGAGTGATAACTAAGTAGTAGTCACGCCAATGTAAAAGGTGGAACAGTGTTTACATAAAAGCTGGTAAACAATATATGCCATTTCACAAGTGGCTCTCCCTTTGTTAGTATATGTTTTGCCAGTTACAGGGCTGGAATAGATGGTGGTAGGAGGGTGCATAGGACAAGTCTTGCACCAGGGATGATCACAGCAGTAGGAACCATAGGGCAGGGAGATGGATGCAGAAGGAGCATAGGGTCTGACAAGGAAATTTCGGAGATTGGTAGGGCGACAAAAAGTTATTCTAGGTGGTGGCCAAAATCTCAGACAGAATGGATCTCATTTCAGGGCATGATTTTAGGAAGTCATGGGGCCTTGTCGAAGCAGCTGATTGATATACTCAAGACCAAGATAATACGGGGCAACAAGTGGTTTGCTCCAAAGTTGTCTTTTTTTTAAAAAAAAAAGAAAAAGGCATTGGCAGTACGAGGATTGGATGTGATGGACTGGGAAATCTGCTTTTGAAGTAGCCTGTTGGGATAACTGCATCCAGTGAAGGGTGAAGTGAGACTGGTGGTGTATTGCTGTAAAGAGTCTGCATCCAAACAAATATGTTGCTTCGAATGCCAAGGCTGTATGGGAGGGAACATTTGACATGGAAAGGATGGCAACTGTCAAAAAGTAAGTACTGTCGTTTGTTAGTGGGTTTGATGTGGGTGGAGGTGTGTAATTGGCCTTCAATTAGGATGAGATCAACATCAAGGGAACTGGCATGGGATTCGGAATAGGAGCATGTGAAATTTAATTGGGAGAAGATATTTAGATATTGCACGAATTTTAACAGGTCAGCTTCACTGTGATTCGATAAAGTCATAAATTTGTCTAAACCAAACCAAGGGCCGAAGACATGGATCCCAGGAAAGCCCTCTCCAATTGACCATGAAAAGGTTGGCATAGGAAGGAGCCATCCTGGTTCCCACGACCTTACCCCTGACCTGTTTGTATGTCTGTCCCTCAAAGGTGAAGTAATTGTAGGTAAGTATAAAGTTGATTAACGTGAGCAAGAAGAATGTCATAGACTTGGAATC
Source organism: Schistocerca nitens (assembly GCF_023898315.1). NCBI lineage: Eukaryota > Metazoa > Arthropoda > Insecta > Orthoptera > Acrididae > Schistocerca > Schistocerca nitens. The sequence continues at coordinate 178,490,297 of NC_064622.1, read as the reverse complement.
AGGTGAGCATTAACTGAGGAAATGCTCAGCACTGTATATACAATGTACTGTGTGTGGGGGATGTTGGTATAGAGGTAGATGCTGTCAATGGTGACAAGCAAGGCGTGTGGTGAGAATGGGATGGGCATGGATTTCAAATGATCTAGGAAATGGTAGGCATCTTTAATACACGAGGGAAGTCTTTGTACTATGGGTTGCAGTTATTGATCAACTAAGGCAGATATACATTCAGTGGATGCTTTGAAGCCAGCAACTATAGAACGACCATGATGATTGTAGATCTTAGGAAGAAGGTAAAAGGTGGAGGTTCTTGGTTTGGGCGGGGTAAGAAATTCTGGGGATTGAGATGTAAGTCCTTGTGAGGGGCCTGAGGCTTTTAGGAGGGACTACAGGTCAGTTTGGTGGCAGATGCTATATGTAGAGCTGTCAAACAGCTAGCGTAGACCTTCACTAACATAATCCTGGTGGTCAAGTACCACAGTGGTAGATTCTTTGTTTGCTGGGAGGATAATGATGGCATCATCAGCTTTTAGGGAACATAGAGCCTGGAGTTATGCAGAGGACAGATTAGGGTCATGTTGTAGGGACGTGAGGAAAGGCTGTGAAGCAATTCTTGGAAGGCTTCTAAGGGACGATTTTGAGGTAGTGGCAGTGGATCGAGTTGGGATCATAGAACTGTTCAAGGGAGGTTCAATGTCAGATTTGCTGTTGGAAAGGTTTTGGGATTGGGTTGCAAAGTGATATTTCCAGTTGACATTTCTAACCTCCCCCTCACTTATCGACCTTAATGACAGTGAAAAATTAAACCGCGTGTACCTAATGGGAATTTTGGAAAAGCAATCGTCACCGAAGTTAATCTGTCGGTAAAGAGGGAGGAAAGGGTTACATCTAAATGAAAGGAAAAATGCAAATGAAACTGGTGGAAATTAATTTTGAAAAGGGGTAAAGTTAATAAAGAAAGTAAATGTGCGGCCGTTACGTCAACAATTAACTAGCGGTAATTAGATATTTGAGATTTGGGGGAAATCACGGTCGCCAGTCCTAAGGACAATTACTATAGTAACTGAAAAAGAAAGGTTATTACACATATAATTAGCACTAGAAGCGTGGCAACTGAAGGTTGACACGTGTAGTGTGAAAACTGAAAGTTTGTCAGAAGTAATAAATTTCGCTACACTCTGACTTAATTTAGCAAAAGAATTAATAAAACCGGAAAATCGAAAGTTAATTTAGTGACTGAAGTTAATAGTGAGCTTTCTTTCTGAAGCACATCGAAATCCAGCAGAATACGGTTAGTCTTGGACTACCTCAACAATCATTTCAAAAGCAACTTGACTCTACGCAATTTAGAAACAAGAGATTTTACTTTAAACTTGAATTAAATGATTCTGAATAATTAACAATAATAAAATTTAGTACGTACCAAGCTGAGCTGCAGTCACAGGTAAGCTAAAATATGCTAACAAAACTCGCACTCTTAATTTGTGCTTGTGTAATCTAACTATTGTAGCCAGCTATGCTTTAACTGCACTTGGAAACTAAAGTAATGAAATGCAATGATAGTACTTTAATGCTGGCGTCTGAATTTCAACGACACTCGGTTTCATTCCGGAAAAGGAAGGGACCCTGCTTGGTAATGCAATTGGGACAATGAGCAACAAAGGTTCATGCTGAGTTGCTGTAATTTTGCGAGGCAAATGGAACAATTTGAAAAGCTGAGGTCTGCCATACAGTTCTGAAACTTTACGTGCTTTTAGTCTTCCTTGTTGGTTGATTGAAGGTTTGAAGCCGTCGATCGAGGAGGTGGAGACAGTCACTCATTGTCGGCCGTCGCTGTTGCAGAAGCTGGATGTTGGCGGGCCTTCTTCTCGACACGGTCACCAGGCGAAACGGGCTCTTGATGTGCGCCAGCTAATGCTTCCCGTCCGCGACACCATGTCAGAAACTATCATCGCGAGTCGAGCGCAATTACATGCTGCCAAACCCCGAAAGCGCGGCAACTCGCGGGAGCGTCACACAACACACCTACTCCACTCGCTACTCCAGCCAGACCCCGACTGCTCTGCCCGCGCTCCACGCGGCAGAGTTAACCCTACCAAAGATCCTACACACTTTGATTCTTCACACGACCTATCGATGTAATCGTTCGATAGCAGTTTTCCCTAGGCAAGACCCAGCGTAAAAATACAAATAATATTTACGAAACAAACCAATTATACATCGACATAAATGCATATATATATATATATATATATATATATATATATATATATATATATATATATATATACAAATAGTAAACCAATTACAATATATAAAGGCACAGAAATGTCATATATTCAGGTAACAAATTAAGGAAAAAAACTTACAGTACAATAGATGGAAATACGAGGATATGCATTTCTGGCGTTACACGTGCCCCACATTGTCTGAGGATGTTCGTGTAACCTAAACAGACTCAGAAAATGTCCCAAAAAATAAACAGCAGAAATGCATATGCTCAAAACATCATCAAAATTTAGCATTCGTCTAATTAAGCATAAATCAATTTTTTAGACCATAAAATTTGAGTGGAGACAGTCCTAATCTTATTCCACTCTGCCATCTTGCTAAAAAATAAAACAGGTTGACGACATATTAAAATTCATAGAAAGCATAGAAAATGGTTTAGCTATTCTAAAAATCTAAATTCCTAGCAATATCAAGAAATGGAATACTATTTACAAAATTAATCAGATTACATGGTCATAGAAAACAGGTATATCAAAATACGCAAATTAATAATTAATTACATAGAATACGTATTTTATATAAACTTTTCATAATTAATATTCTCGTCATGAGAGTCCACTTAACGCTAAACAAGAAAATAATATACAGTAGATCGACAAAAACATAAATATTGACAGCAGAATTCTTTCACATCAGCTGTCCGGGAAGAAAAACAACTCCGCCTTCCGTACTCGCAAGTACAAAGAATGCCGACAGCGGCACAAGAGCCGACAGCGACCCAAGAGCCGACAGCGGCTCCACCTTGCCAGTATTGTTGCGCCCGCCTGTGCGGCACGCTTGATCTCACTCGCCTGTGTAGCGGCATTTCCAGAACGTCCGTTTCACTGAATTCTTTAGGAAAACTCACTCCCGAGTAATCTCAAGGAGTCCCTTAATACTATCACAGTGGATAACTCAACACTGTCCATCATCACACGCATGTACTAGCCTGAAACTTAAAACAGCGTCTAAGTACATCGACAATGACTAGTAAAACACACATTCATGCATTCATGAAATCTGACAGCTAGTTACAAAAGCATATTTACATTCCTTAATATACTGTGACTCAGCTGAAAACTTAAACTAGCAGCTTGGATTTTTCAATTGGTTAAAACGTCTAATCAAAAATTAATTACTTGTTAATTACAAGTTCTTTAATGACCTCTAGGTCAGGCAAAAGCATCGAAACATGGCACATCCTTAAATCTTACACTCTATATTACATACTGTACAAATTACCCATTCTGTGGTATTAATCAATCCTAGGTTGGTACAATTTCAAGTCTACAATATTCCGTATACCTAATCGTTTTCCAGAGCTTGGATACTCTAAGCAATAAGCATTTGTGTGAGGTATACCAATGACTTTATATGGTCCATTATAAACAAATTTAGAGATTTCATTGTCTATCTCGTTCGATTTCTCATGAGCTTTTACAAGTATTAAGTCTCCGATTGCAAACTTAGCAAAACGCGCTTTAGCGTCATGACGACGTATGCGAGCATCGGCTTTTAGCTTCATTACTTCTCGCAAACGATCTTTTATCACACTAATACTAATGTCAATCCGTGGAGGGAATTTGATTATCTCTTCCAATTCACTTTCTACACTTTTGTCAATGCCGAGATTCCTCACGTTACGGCAGTTCATTTCTGCGTCAATGTCATCCGGCCAGTTAACAATGTGTAAAGGCTGGTATTGCCTATGCACACCGTCTCCTGCCTTGTCAAAACTAACAACTATTGCTTTATCTTGTGACGTACATGTCAAAGTTTTGCTTTCGCAATTAATCACTGCACGGTACTTTAATAGCCAATCCAATCCGATAATTACTTCCGTAGTTAAGTCTGGCACGACGACAAACTCTTGTTCAAATCGTGCCCCACATATCTCGAAGTTGACAAAAATCTGTTTTGTGACCGGTTTACTGGCCTTTCCAGTAGCACCGATAATTTTCACTCCTGGTACTGGCATAACTACGATACCAGGTCTGTCTTTCAGTAACTCAAATATTTTCCCAGATACAGCACTCAATTCTGCACCGATGTCAATCAACACGTTTAGTTGTAGGTCGTGCATATTAACAGACACTACTATCTGTCTACACTTATCCTCGACTGTTTCTTTCTCGTCTATATCCAGGTCATTCCAGAAAAAACCATCCGGCTTTGATCCTAAATCCTGCTTATCTGGCGGCTTTTTCAGCCTCTGTTCACATACAGTTTTAATTTGAACACGTTTGTCCTGAGGCTTAGTCTGTAGCTTCGCCTCCAATACCGAAACCTTTTCCTGTAACTCGTCAACTAGTGAGTGTTGCTTTGCTATCAATTCACTAATTGTCACCTTCGTTGATTCCACTTTGGCCAGATTGATATCATCCGCCAATCTACCTGGAGGAATGTGCCCAGTAGTCTCTGCAATTACTTCCGCTAGATCTGCGCAACCCACACTGCTATCGTCTGACCGTATAATGTCAGCTCTAACCTCATACACGCTGTAATCCACATGCTTTTCTACCAATCGTGTCCGGCTATCACTAAAATTTTCGTAATCTTTCTCCTCAATACTTTCGCAATGTTTAAACTGGAGTTTTGCGTCGGATGGGTCGGCTACTTCTACCACTGTAACTTTCGGTATAGTCTGCCGGTTAGGGCCAGAACTTTCCGTTACTACTTCAACAGCCAACTCCTGCGGGACGAAACACGACGAATCTTGCTCGTGCTCCCCATTAACATCAACTATTTCTAGTAAAGTCTGCCGGTTAGGGCCAGAACTTCCTATCACTTCACAAATACTATCTTCCTGTGGGACGAAACGCGGCAAATCCTGCCCGCGCTCCCCATAAACGCTTCTCCCATACAGACCCCTATAATCTCTTAGTTCGTCGTATAAGCGACCGAACTGCCTTAACCAGACCTCATCCCTCTCTGCATCCCCTCGCTCGATGACGGACGTTTTATCCGACATCTGATCTTCTCTCAACACTTGCGAATCATTCTTAAACTCAATCTCCAGTTCCGCTGTGGGTATTACAGCTACCACTTTATAATCGATTTCCGGAACACTACTTAAATTGTTCTCACTGATAGTGAATGTACTTCCTACTGCCGTGTATACAGCTGATTTACTACCTGTGGGCGCACTCCTTTCTCCTAACACTGGCACACTCTCCCGCCGTTGATTATTCCACACGGAATTTTCATAACGACGACACCTGGGTTTTCTACTGTTATTGGGCCGCCAAAATTTCTCCACGCCCGGTCGGCCCCTCACCGGCGCGGCTAATGGTTTCCCTGTCTCGTCCCAGCAGATACGCTCCCCGGATGCTGCTGAGGGCCGGCCGAAGTGGCCGTGCGGTTAAAGGCGCTGCAGTCTGGAACCGCAAGACCGCTACGGTCGCAGGTTCGAATCCTGCCTCGGGCATGGATGTTTGTGATGTCCTTAGGTTAGTTAGGTTTAACTAGTTCTAAGTTCTAGGGGACTAATGACCTCAGCAGTTGAGTCCCATAGTGCTCAGAGCCATTTGAACCATTTGCTGCTGAGGCGGCTGATCACACACTCTGGCGTTATTACTATTCTGCGAAGCCCGTATCACGCTAGTATGATACTGGTTTCCGTCATTCCTGTTATTATTTGCAGTGTATCGATTGTCATTACGGCCCGAACCACTATTGTTATTGCTGCCAAGATTGCGGTATGCATTATTCCCATAGTTATGATTGTTGTGGTTGCTGTGGTACCCGTTGTTGTTACCACGGCCTCTACCAGTATCGCGATTATTGCGCCAATTGTCCTCGTCCTCAACTCTTTCCAGGAAATGATTGATTGTCCTGTAATTGCTTCCTACGTAGCGTTTTGTATCATCTGGAAGCTTTTTGTAGAGTTCCCAGACTATTTCGGATTCCGTTCGGCGATCACGCAAATATTCCAACTTGCGGATCCAGCCCTCACAAAACTCCTTCATCGAGCCGCGCGAATTCGCATCGAAAGGCCTCGATACGACAAATTCGCGCCAGACACTTTGCTGTTTTTGCTCTGACCAGTATTCAGCCAGAAACAAATTTTTAAACTCGTCAAAGGTCAGGTTCGTAATGTTGAGGTTTAAGCCCCAACGCTTGGCATCACCAGCCAACACATCAATAACCGCATTAATTTTTCTCTCATTAGTCCATGATCTGGGTAAAACTCTTTCACAGTTTTTAATGAAATCCGTCGCGTGTATACCGCCTTTTTTCAAGGGGTCGAACCGCTCCTCTTTCGTCAACAATTCCGAACTATGTGCACAGATTGGCACATACCTCTGTTTTTCTTCAAGTTTCTTTTCTAATTCCGACACTCTCGTAATCACTTGGCAAGTGGTTGTCGCAAGCGTTTCCACTTCCCTCTTTTTCTCTTCGCAGGTATTAGCCTGCTTCCTCACTTTGGTATCTACTTCGGATACTAAAACCTTTAAAGTTTCCACCTTCTGTTGATCGTCTTTTCTCACTAATTGAATTTGTTCCGTCACCTTATTCTCGATGATCGGAGCAACTGCGTCTCCTACACTTTTCTCGATTCTGCTAATTTCGGAATTAAAACGCGTATTTATGCTCGCAATTTCCGCCTGAACGCCTATCATTTCCTGTTTAAGATTACCGATTTCGGTATTAATCACAACAATATCTTCTTTGATTTTATCAACTTTCGTGTTAACAATTCCAACATTGTTGTTAACAACATTAATAGCTTTGTTCTGATTGTCTAGCTTCCTGTCAATTTTTTCAGACTGAGCTTTAATTTCTGCCGATTGAGTTTCTATCTTGCTAGACTGAGCCTTGATTTCGTTAATCAAAACATTCAATAAATCAGTTAAATTCCCGGAAACTACCGGTTTTACTTCCGTAGCGGCTTCCTCTTTAATTGTCCCCCCGTATTCGTCATCAAGGGATTCCGATTTGATTTTCACTTCCGATTCCGAAACATTTTCTAATGTTTGGAATTCCATTTCTGCTCTTTGTTGCGTCTCGGCGGTCGCGTCTTTCATGCTAGCCGCCTGCCCCTGAACAATGGGTACCGCGGTGCGTGTTTCCCACTGTTCGACCGATTGTTCCGTACCCAAGTCTACCAAATTTTGGTAATTGTTGCCTTCACTCATTTTAATAATTTTCAATATAAATAACAAATCTCAAATCTAATTAGGATTCCTCAGACTAATATTCTCGCTGACGTATCGACCATTTCGTAACCAGTACTTTGTTACGAGATTTGCACAATGCAAAATTCGTGTCCAGAACAACCTCAAATTTGAAGATTGTCCTGTCACCAGGTCGCCACGTGTAACCTCCCCCTCACTTATCGACCTTAATGACAGTGAAAAATTAAACCGCGTGTACCTAATGGGAATTTTGGAAAAGCAATCGTCACCGAAGTTAATCTGTCGGTAAAGAGGGAGGAAAGGGTTACATCTAAATGAAAGGAAAAATGCAAATGAAACTGGTGGAAATTAATTTTGAAAAGGGGTAAAGTTAATAAAGAAAGTAAATGTGCGGCCGTTACGTCAACAATTAACTAGCGGTAATTAGATATTTGAGATTTGGGGGAAATCACGGTCGCCAGTCCTAAGGACAATTACTATAGTAACTGAAAAAGAAAGGTTATTACACATATAATTAGCACTAGAAGCGTGGCAACTGAAGGTTGACACGTGTAGTGTGAAAACTGAAAGTTTGTCAGAAGTAATAAATTTCGCTACACTCTGACTTAATTTAGCAAAAGAATTAATAAAACCGGAAAATCGAAAGTTAATTTAGTGACTGAAGTTAATAGTGAGCTTTCTTTCTGAAGCACATCGAAATCCAGCAGAATACGGTTAGTCTTGGACTACCTCAACAATCATTTCAAAAGCAACTTGACTCTACGCAATTTAGAAACAAGAGATTTTACTTTAAACTTGAATTAAATGATTCTGAATAATTAACAATAATAAAATTTAGTACGTACCAAGCTGAGCTGCAGTCACAGGTAAGCTAAAATATGCTAACAAAACTCGCACTCTTAATTTGTGCTTGTGTAATCTAACTATTGTAGCCAGCTATGCTTTAACTGCACTTGGAAACTAAAGTAATGAAATGCAATGATAGTACTTTAATGCTGGCGTCTGAATTTCAACGACACTCGGTTTCATTTCGGAAAAGGAAGGGACCCTGCTTGGTAATGCAATTGGGACAATGAGCAACAAAGGTTCATGCTGAGTTGCTGTAATTTTGCGAGGCAAATGGAACAATTTGAAAAGCTGAGGTCTGCCATACAGTTCTGAAACTTTACGTGCTTTTAGTCTTCCTTGTTGGTTGATTGAAGGTTTGAAGCCGTCGATCGAGGAGGTGGAGACAGTCACTCATTGTCGGCCGTCGCTGTTGCAGAAGCTGGATGTTGGCGGGCCTTCTTCTCGACACGGTCACCAGGCGAAACGGGCTCTTGATGTGCGCCAGCTAATGCTTCCCGTCCGCGACACCATGTCAGAAACTATCATCGCGAGTCGAGCGCAATTACATGCTGCCAAACCCCGAAAGCGCGGCAACTCGCGGGAGCGTCACACAACACACCTGCTCCACTCGCTACTCCAGCCAGACCCCGACTGCTCTGCCCGCGCTCCACGCGGCAGAGTTAACCCTACCAAAGATCCTACACACTTTGATTCTTCACACGACCTATCGATGTATTCGTTCGATAGCAGTTTTCCCTAGGCAAGACCCAGCGTAAAAATACAAATAATATTTACGAAACAAACCAATTATACATCGACATATATATATATATATATATATATATATATATATATATATATATATATATATATATATATATATAGTAAACCAATTACAATATATAAAGGCACAGAAATGTCATATATTCAGGTAACAAATTAAGGAAAAAAACTTACAGTACAATAGATGGAAATAGGAGGATATGCATTTCCGGCGTTACACATTACGTGTAAAGGAAAGTAGTTCCTTCACCAAACCACAGTTAAATGCAAGTTTAGGGCTAAAAGTGAGACCCTTGGATAACACTGATAATTCAGGGAGGAGATTGCTTTGGGCGAGAGGTTGAGAACACTGTACTGTTGTGACTGGTTCTTGTGATTATGAGTTATTACTGGTCTGGGAGGAAGTGGTGCAGGCTGAGGGATGTTAAGGAGGTTGGTGAAGCTCAGTTTGTAGGAGAGGAGTGGTGGTTTATAAGGTGGTTATTTGAGGAGCTGTAGAGCTACAGGAAGAGAAACATCACTGTTGAAGTAGTTTAGGAAAAGGTGGGATAGCTTTTTGAGGTGAAGTCTGACATATTGTTGTTGTCAGAGGTTGGCTTGTGATATCATCCAGGGAAATATGAGAGGCAGATAATCTGCAGGATCTTGTAGCAGGAGAGGAGTCCGGTGGGGTAGAAATTGGCAGATGAGGCATATAGGTCACAGATTAGTCGGGTAAGTGTAAGAGATTGCCCCCTTTGAGGGGTAGTCTTACAAATAGATCAGGGGTACGGCCATGGGAACCAGGATGGCTCCTTCCTTTACCAATCTTTTCATGGGTCACTTGGAGGGGGGCTTTCCTGGGATCCATAAGACTTCAGCCCTTGGTTTCATTTAGATATATTGCTGTATGGACTCATGGTGAGGCTGATCTGTTAAAATTCATGGAATCTCTAAATACCTTCTCCAAATTAAATGTCACATGGTGCTTTCCCTTGCTGTTGATCACAACCTCACCGAAAGCCAGCTATACATTTCCATCCACATCAGATCCACTAACAAACAACAGTACTTACATTTTGAAAGTTGCCACCCCTCCATGTCAAATGTTCCCTCCCATACAGCCTTGGCATTTGAAGCAAATGTATTTTTTTGGATGCAGACTCTTTACAGCAATACACTGCCAGTCTCACTTCACCCTTCACTAGATGCAATTATTCCAACAGCCTAGTCCAAAAGTAGATTTCCCAGGCCATCATATCCAATCCTGGTACTGATGATCCCTCAAAAAAACAACTTCAGAGAACACCACTTGTCACCCAGTATTATCCTGGTCTTGAATGTATCAATCAGCTACTTTGACAAGGCCACGATTTCTTAAAATCCTGCCCTGAAATATGATCCATTCTGTCTGAGATTTTGCCCACCATATCTAGAATAACCCTTTGTCACCCTCCCAATCTCTGCAATATCTTTGTCAAATCCTATGGCTCCTAACCCTGTGACTGTCCCCCATGCAAGACTTGCACTATGCACCCTCCTACCACCACCTGTTCTAGCCCTGTAACTGGCAAAACACTATCAGAGGGAGAGCCACTTGTGAAACGACATGTTGTATACCAGCTGTTATGTAAACACTGTTCAGCCTTTTACATTCGCATGACTACCACCCATTTATCACTCAGGATGAATGGGCATAGGCAGAGTGTGTATACAGACAACACACAATATTCTGTTGCAGAACATGCTATACAACATGACAGTCATGACCTCGTTGCCTGTTTCACCACACTTGCCATCTGGATTCCTCCCCCAGACACCAGTTTCTCAGAACTCCGGTAAGCTCCCAGGTTTTCAAATCTTGTCTGGCGCAGTCCCCATCAATGTCTTTCCTTCTCACCAATGTCTTCCCTTCTCATCATCTAACCCGGGGTGACTTTTCTAAACTGTACCCCTTTCCCTAAACCTCTTCAGTCCTTTTCCTTCAACCCTCTTCCTTCCCTTTCAACTCTTCCACCAGAAGGAGCCACAGGCTGCAAAAACTTGTGAAAGTTAAATCATTTTGTGTGTTTATTCCCCTGCTGCCACTTGGTGAGTAGATCTTTTTTATCTGTCCATTTACATTATATTATCAATAACTGATTATTTTCATTAGTGTATCTATATTGTTGGTGGTGATCTTAGAACAATTAAAATCGCCAGTGTTCTAAGACACATTGTTTAACTTCTGTGACTTAATTTTCGTCATATTTCTGAGCTTTGTAAATGTAATATAATGTTACAGGATGTCCATCAGACAAATTTTTTTTTTTCCAATGAATGCATGACTTTTTTGTCTTGGACAGACTTGACATATTCCACTGGGTTCTTCAGTCTCTGAAACTTCAGTTTCATTGGTAAATAGTTATAACTTGCTGTTGAGGATGAAGCAGATTTTGCATTGTACTCCTACACACAATTTGTGATCTTATTAGCTTCAGGGCTAGCATTTTCAGGTATTGTCTCCTAATAATAATCACATTTGTATTTACTTTTGATATTATTTGACAATTTATGCCAGTAATATTTAAAATTAAAAAAAATAATCTCAGTGGCCAACTGTATTCTACTCACGCCGTAGAATATTCTTCTTTCAGACGACGCACCACATCAACACCTCGTTTTGTTAATATGTGATGATTTCAGGTTTTGAATGTTCCCCAGTAGCTGGACAAATCTGGTCATTGTCATGGAGCATACTAATTAAAAGCATAACTTTCTTTCTTTTCTTTCTGTGATATATAGAAAACCAGAACCTTGTCCACATGAAAACGAAAGAGACTATTGGGTTTTGGTCTTTTTTTAATATCTAGGAACAATGAAGGGATTTCTTTTTTATTCTTGCTGAGAGTAAAAAATAAAGTTGTTCGTTTGTTCCTCACTTCGTCAACCAGTGGACTGGGGTTAAATAATTATCAGTCTTTATATTTCTACCAGTACACAATAGATCTTGAGACAAATGATTGATGACAACAGATGCAGTGGTATCGGATTTGTATGAGCCATTTGGTTTCTTCTGATTACTGTTCCATTTTGGTTGTGGCCGCAATGTTAACTGTCTGTGTAACTTTCAATATTATTGGCTCTAACAGATGCTACTTCAACATATTCTAGTCATCTTCATCCAGCCAAACCAAAATTATTTCTTCTTGTCCATCCATCTATAAAAACACGAGGGCTATCCACAAAGTACATTACGTTTTGGAATTAAAAATAAATAAAGTATTGGAAATTTTTTTTATTATATACAGATGAAAGCCACACTTAAATACTACTTTTCTGCATAGTTGCCATTTAAATTAAGGCACTTATCGTAGCGATGGACGAGCTTGGAAATTCCTTCGTCGTAAAATTTGGCCGCCTGCGCCTTCAACCACGTGGTTACCTCTTCTTGAAGCTGTGCGTCATCGTCAAAACGCTGCATAGCCAACCACTTCTTCATTGCTGGGAATAAGTGGAAATCGCTCGGTGCCAGGTCGGGACTGTGCGGCGGATGAGGAAACAACCCCCACTTAAAAGAATCGAGAACTTCATGAGTGGCATTTGCTGTGTGGGCCCGGGCGTTGTCGTGAAGCAGCAAGATCTTTGAGCCCAACTTTCCCCTGTGTTTGTTTTGTATTGCTCTTCTGAGGTTGTGCAGAGTTTGGCAATACCTTTTAGAGTTTATTGTAGTGCCTCTTTCCAGGAGATCCACAAAAATCACACCTTTTCTGTCCCAAAAGACAGTCATTACGTGGTTGAAGGCGCAGGTGGCCGAATTTTATGACGAAGGAATTTCCAAGCTCGTCCATCGCTACGATAAGTGCCTTAATTTAAGTGGTAACTATGTAGAAAAGTAGTATTTAAGTGTGGCTTTCATCTATATAATTCAAAAATTTTCCAATACTTTATTTATTTTTAATTCCAAAATGTAATGTACTTTGTGGATATTCCTCGTAGTTTACTCATTTCATATGTACTTGTTGTTGTTGTTGTAGTTGTTGTTGTGGTCTTCAGTCCAAAGACTCGTCTAATGCAGCTCTCCATGCCTCATCATCTCCGAGCAACTATTTCTGAATCTGCTTAGTGTCTTCATCTCTTGGTCTCCCTCTACGATTTTTATCCCCCACGTTTGTGATCCGTTGATGCCTCAGAACGTGTCCTACCAACCAACTCCTCCTCCTAGTCAGGATGTGCCACAAAATTCTTTTTTCTCCAATTCTGTTCAGTACCATGTGATCTACCCATGTAATCTTCTGCATTCTTCTGTAGCAACACATTTCAAAAGCTTCTATTATCTTCTTGTCTAAACTGTTTATTGTCCATGTTTCACTTCCATACATGGCTACACTCCATAAAAATACTTTCAGAAAATACTTCATGACACTTAAATCTGTACCCATTGTTAACAAATTTCTCTTCTTTAGAAATGCTTTTCTTATCATTGCCGGTCTACATTTTATATCTTGTCTACTTCAACCATCATCAGTTACTTTACTATCCAAGTAGCAAACCTCATCTACTACTTTGTGTCTCATTTCCTAATCTAATTCCCTCAGCGTCACCTGATTTAAGTCAATAGGTTTGTTTATAAATAAATAAATCTTCTGCTACCAGTCACAATTTTTCTTTATTTTACTATTCGCACGACGCGTTTTGAGAAATAATTCCCATTTTCAAGTGCGTTTTTTTGATGTGTGTTAAGCCATTTCTTTTGATGATGTCAGTGTGTGTGAGTCTGCTTCATTTTGTTGACTTTTACTGTAATACATAAGAAACGCGATTTTTAGTTGGGTATCAATTCTTTCTGTGAGGTTAGTGGCTAAAGTTTGAGAACAATTTGTACTTACAGTTTTCTAATGGTCCATTTGTGTAAAGTCTCACACACACTTAACATCACACACAACTTGTACACTTCACACATCGAAAATATCTTATATAAACAAAACAGTTACAAAGATCTTCTTACAGGTAGTTCACAGAGATAACATTATAGGTCTTCCACAGATTATGATATGCTTTTGTACAGAGGTTATTTATCTTAACAGTTTGTTTTTACAATTGTGCTTATTTATATGTTTTACTATTTTTATTTAAGTATATTATCGAAACATCTGAAGAAATTCACTGATTCACTTTCAAGTTTTTCATTTAATATTTTATCTTCATATTTTCTGTAATGTGAATATATCTCCAGTTCTTCAAGCAAATCCATTTTATGTCCTTTATTTAGTCAGTGGAGTACTTTGACATTTTGCTCTATTTTTCCAAATGGGTGTCCTGTATTACGTATATGTGTTGCTATTGCTGATGTAGTGTGTTTGTTGTGTGTGTATGCTCTAATGTGCTCTGTGTACCTGGTGTTAATATTTCAGCCTGTTTGTCATACGTAGAACTTGGAGCATTCCTGGCATGTTACCTTGTATATTCCAGAGTCTGAATATGGATCATGATTACACTTTATATTATGTATTAGTTTTTGGTGTAGTTTATTGGGTGTAGAAAACCCAATTTTTACTCTGTGATTTTTGAAAATTTTTGCAATCTTCTGTGATATATTGCCTATGTATGGAATGCTAGATATATATTTGTTTTTCTCTTTTTCTTCTGTGGTGCAGTTTGTACCTGGGTTTCTCTTCACTTTGTCTAAGATTGTGTCAACCATGGAAGCATTGTAACCATTGGCAACTGCAATCTTCTTCACTGTGTTTATTTCTTGTTGCATATTTTCCTGGTTCAATGGTATTTTTGTTGCCCTATGCAGCATTGACCTGTGTGCTGCCTGTTTATGGATATTTGGGTGACATGAGGTTGCAGGGATTGTGGTGTCAGTCACTGTGTTTTTCCTATAAATTTTGAATGTGCATGTGTTGTTGTGTCTTGTAATATTTAGGTCCAGAAAGTTGATACTTTTATTTTGCTCATGTTCCACTGTAAATTTGATTTTCTCATTTAGATTATTGATGATTAAGAATGTCTGTGATGTCTTTGGTATCTCCTTTCACTAACAGTTGTGTGTCATCTACATATCTCCTATAAAATTCTATTTTCTTTAGGCAAGGTTCTTGGCTGTCAAATAATTTTTGTTCTAAGTGATTTATGTATATGTCACCTATGGTACCGGATATACGTGATCCCATTGCTAGGCCATCTGGTTGCTTATAAATGTTGTCATTAAAGGTAAAGTAGTTGTAACTTAGGGTTAGCTGAAGGAGTTCCATAAATTCGACAATCTCTGTGTATGAAAGTTTCTTGTGTTGCATAAGGTTCTTTTGTATTACTGTTAGAGCTTCTTGTATGGGTATGTTTGAATAAAGGTTGGTGATGTCAAGTGATATAAACTGTGCATCTTGGGGGAGCTTTCTGGTTCTTAGTTCTTTGGCTAGAATCATGCTGTTTTTTATGGAATATGTTGTTTCATATGTATAATTTTTCACCAGTATGTTATTTAGTTTTTGTGACAGTTTGTATGCGGGGCTGTTTATAGAGTTGACCACGGGACGTTATCTCAAGGTTGGATCTCTTGTCTTGTTTGGATGTCAAGGTCTGTAGTTTCTTGTTATGTGTGTTGCAAATGGTCAAGTACTCCTTGTCGACTATGTCCTGGATATGCCTGCAAATTCTGTCATAAACTGTAGGTTCCATGTTGTTTGCTGCTTCTATCTGCATGTTGAGTAGCTTTCTGTTTAGTAAGTCCTTTTTCTTATGTAAATGCCTTATTTCGGTTTTCAGCCAGAGGTTTTCTGCTTTGTGTTCTATAAGTTTTGCTATGTTGCTGCTAGAACATATTTCATATTGCAGATGCTGCAAAATTAAATTCAAATACAAAAGCAGCAATAGGTCACAAAGTAAGCAAGCTTCTTGAGAAAGAAATGAATAAAGATAAGTTTAGATCTAAATATACAATAAATGATTCAAAAACTTTAAAATCTATAAATAATAAACTGAAAAACAACCAATCCATAGTTGTAAAGTCAGACAAAAGTAATACATTAGTTGTGATGAAAGAAAAAGAATACATAGACAAAACAAATGAATTTTTTGCTGCTAATAACATTCAGCACATTGAAAAAGACCCAACCAAACAATTCCAAAGTAAAATTAAGGAACAATTAAAGAACACACATTTCCTGTTGACAGAAACTGAAAAGAAATACCTTACATGTATGAATCCAAAAGCACCACACCTAAGAGCACAGCCAAAAATACACAAAAATGGAAACCCGATACTTAGAAGTTAAGTCCCATAGTGCTCAGGGCCATTTGAACCATTTGAACTTTTGTGTCCCATTACTCATAACTGCCATCTAGTTTCTGTAAAAATTGTAAATAGCCTTCCGCTTCATGTATTTTACCCTTGCCACCTCCAGAATTAGAGAGAGAGTATTCCAGTCAACATTGTCAAAAGCTTTCTCTAAGTCTACAAATGCTGTAAATGTAGTTTGCCTTTCCTTAACCTATCTTCTAAGATAAGTCATAGTATCAGTAATGTCTCGCATATTCCTACATTTCTGTGGAATCCAAGCTGATCTTCTCCAAGGTCAGCTTCTACCAGCTTTTCTATTTATCTGTAAAGAATTTGTGTTAGTATTTTGCAATTGTGACTTATTAAATTGACTTAGCCATCATAAATAATTAAAAAACCACAAAAAACCAAGAGCAGTACACACAAAATGACATTTAAAAAAATGACTTGCGACATATTTACTTAGTTCGACACCTGTGCGATGAGCTATGAGAGCTATCCAGAAAGTAACAGACATTTTGAAATAAAAAATTAACAATATGGAAAAATCAAATTTTGTTTTATACATTTTCAAGGCACACTCCTAAGCTATTTTCCTAAATAACAGTCATTGAATCTGAAGCACTTATCATACTGCAGCACAAATTTCTCAATACCATCTCTGTAGAAATTTGCTGCCTGCAGTTGCAAATGCTGGTTATACTGGCATGCAGTTTAGTGTCAATATCAAAGTGTTGTGTAGCAAGCCATGCCTTCATTGCTGTGAAGAGATGGTAGTTGCTCAACACCAAATCTGGGCTGTTTGGTGGGTGATCAAACACCTGCCATTCAAAACACCATAGGTGCTGTTGGGTACAATTGGACAGACATTTTCGTGGAAAAACAAAACTTTTGAGCTAATTTTTCCTCAGCATTTGTTTTATGTTGCCTACCTTAACTTTGTCAATGTTTAACAATACCTCTTTAAGTCAACTGTTGTGCCATGTTCAAGGAAATCAATGAGAATCACTTCCAAATCAATGAGAATCACTCCTAGCCCTTAACATAGTAGCCAGTGTTTGCAATCTCTTTCTTGGTTTCTGGGGAGAATTTGTATGTCCCCATTCCATCGACTGCCCTTTTGTTCACAACTTCCATGCTTCCCCCCAAGTCTCATACCCAGTTATGATATGATTGATAACTTTGTTGCCATTTTCCTCATGAGCTTCAAGGAAGGTCAGTGCTGCAGCCTGTCTCTGTTTTTTGTGGTCTTCCTTTAGCATTTTGGGAACCCATCTATCACAAAATTTGTGATAACCAAGCTTCTCCACCACAATCTTATACACCAAACTCCATTAAATCTGGGGAAAATACTGTGAGAGTTCCATTACCATGAAATGACGATTTTCATGAATTTTGTCATTGATTTTCATCACCAGTTTTTCAGTTACAAGGCTAAGTCTACCACTCCAGTCCTCATTGTGAAAATTTTTGCACAGCAATTTTTAAAATCAATGCACCATTGCCTCACTCGTCATTAATTCGTTATTCCTTTCTGATACATACCACTTTTCTGCCAACAAAAACTTAATCGCAGAATACGCTTCACAAGTGGTGGGATTTTCTGTTGCATATCACGTTTTAACACATCACAGAAAGCAAAGTAGCAGAGACACAGACCACATGCTGCAACCACTGTGTACAGTATATAGAAACATTATGGCATCAAGATGGTAGCTGTAGCCCCGCCCACTGTCACGATGACTGGCTCGTGAGGTGACGTATAATACAAGCTACTGAGTGAACAAGAACCATGTAGGCATTGTTGACAAAATGCCAACTGTTTTAAAATTTCTGTGAGCAAAATGCTCACAGCACGCGTGCTCATGGGTTAATGCTTTGTCCTGTATCAAGACATCAGTCAGTAGCAGCTGGCTGACCACACTAATGTGACATCTATGTTCATTGTATCAGCCTTGCACAGTGTGACACATCTGGACAGTGTACAGTTTGACCTCAGTGAGTTTACCCTTTGTGCAGTGCTTGTGGCAGTACACTACTTAACTGATAAAAATGATTTTGATAACTTCCCAAATGTAACAAAACTGACATTGTAACGAAATAAATATTATCGCAGAAAAATAACAAAGACTGTAATCAATTAATATGATCTGCAAATGTAATTGCAATCTCTGTTCCTTTTACAAAAGGATCATTCTCTCTTCCCTTTTGTTTCTGCCTAGTATAAGAAGCCATTTTGTGACATGTAAGTTTCGTGTAATATTTAGCTTAAATATAATAAAATATTACTTAAAAGTATTGCTAATGTTTTACTGTAACAGATCCTACATTAATGAAGTGAATGACTTAAATGCTTTATGCAAATTTTATAGGGGAACATTGGTGCAAAGGTCAGCGCCATTTTTCTAAATGATGATGGCCCAGAGTTGTACTAAACATGTAAGTATTCACTATTGTTGACAAATACAAATAAATGTAAATGTAGGAGATTACTCTTGATTAGTGGTTCTTCCTTTGAAACAGTGAAAGTAATCAGTTTTTCCGATATTGAATCATAATTGAGTAAAGTGACTATAAGTAAATTTTTTTGATCCCTGCTTAACGAAATTGCAAAAATCTCCTTAGCGCTGCATTTTTATAAAAGTAATTATATGATTATCAAAGG
Organism: Schistocerca nitens; assembly: GCF_023898315.1. Classification (NCBI taxonomy): domain Eukaryota; kingdom Metazoa; phylum Arthropoda; class Insecta; order Orthoptera; family Acrididae; genus Schistocerca; species Schistocerca nitens. Next base: position 178,471,369 of record NC_064622.1, on the reverse strand, counting down.
CTAATTTCTGTAACAAACTAAAAACACAGCCATATATTTCGAATTTTGTGTGTTGGTGGCGCCTTTTAAAATGAAAACATCATGTTGGCCAACTAACTGCGAGAAGTAACACAACTGAGTCACTGACGTGAATAATTTTCCAGTTGTGAAGCAGCCAGAATAACACTGACTCCAACTTCTCATAACATATAAATACCAATACATAAAAAGAATCACCACATTCTGTCAGAAATAGCCATGAGGTAGCCCCGTATTAGGACTGCTAAGAAGAGAAAAGCAGTGAGGGGAGGTAAGCATTCTCTCTTCCCCACAGTACTGGCATTGTAGCCATATTTTGTGCTGATACAAAAGTGAGGGTGACAAACTTGGAAATACTGTCTGCTTAAATGATATGTGTATCAGAAAGGAAATCACTTTGTTTGTTGACATATTCAAGGAAGATAATTTTACCTATAAATTATGCGTTATTCATTTATTGAAAACAATGAAAAATGGAAGTAGGTTATCCATTACAATCAATGAATTTAATGAAATATATTGAGAATATGCTGGCCAGTTGCTCACGTCCTTCATTAAAGCACACCCTCTTGGCTTCTCTGCATTCGCAGTTACTTTTATCTACAAAAATGAATTAAAAAAAAAAAAGAAAGATCATGGATATTAGAATGCAGTGAAATACACAAAAATCATTATTAACATTGTGGGATGTTAGTACAGGTGAATTTAAAAACTGGAAAAGTAAGATGATTCTGCTGCTCACCAAAAACAAATAAATATTAATCTCATTCTACCTCAATTTTCTCAATGCATTTTGTGAGTGAATTTTTGATGCTCATTATACCACTTTTCCGTTCATCTGTTTTCCTTCTACAAGAAAGAAAATATATGAATTCCCATGGCATCAGAATCTTGATCATTCAAAATTCTAATCAGACTTAATATTTCACATTTTTATTGAGCAGTCAATAATATTACTCAATATTACTGTACAGTAATATTGCCAATGCTCAGAGATGAATATCTTTCAACTAATGTCGAATTTCTCTGCTACTGGCAGTACCATGATGGACAAACTGTGTTATTTCCCACACTGACATGGAAACTCTGGTACCAAGTGCTGCGGGTTTCGAATCTGTGCCAGACGGCATGGACCTTGATTACCACTAGAGGTCTCTGCAGCCAACACGCCATAAGCCATGGTTGCGCACGCTGCAGGCCCACGTATAATGTGAGGGCGCCACAATGGAGCACGTGGTCCTAGCGGCCAATAGCGACGTACCCTATCATGTATTTATTCGCATGAATCTATTGACATCTTGCCTACAGACATTGCATTTACTTTGCTTGTTTCCGTGTACGAGTGGATGTTGTTGATTCGTAAGGTTTTTCGCTTGTGACCCTGTTGTTTCTTGCGTGTTATTGTTCGTAGGGTCTTGCTCGGTCGTCAGTCGTTGTTCGTGTCCATCCTTTCCCGTTGTACATTTTGTTTAATCGCGGGCCGCTCCTGTTCGGTCCCGCCGCACTTTCGTTCTCGGTAACAGAACCTTGTATATACAACAGAACCTTGTATATACAGGTAGTACTGGTCTTCTTAGACCTAGATTATCCTTTACAGAACTTAACATAATTTACATTCTTGACAGAGGATGGGAGACACATTGTATTCAGTATTTTTTGAAGAGCCAGCTAATCTTGAAATATACTCTGCCAAAATCTAAATCTACACAAATACTCTGCAAGCCACCATGTGGTGCATGGTGGAGGATACCATGTGCCATTACTAGTCATTTACTTTCCTGACCTGAGTTGAAACAAGGCCCCCGGAGTAGACAACATTCCATTGGAACTACTGACGGCCTTGGGAGAGCCAGTCCTGACAAAACTCTACCATCTGGTGAGCAAGATGTATGAAACAGGCAAAATACCCTCAGACTTCAAGAAGAACATAATAATTCCAATCCCAAAGAAAGCAGGTGTTGACAGATGTCAAAATTACCGAACTATCAGTTTAATAAGCCACAGCTGCAAAATACTAACACGAATTCTTTACAGACGAATGGAAAAACTAGTAGAAGCCGACCTCGGGGAAGATCAGTTTGGATTCCGTAGAAATACTGGAACACGTGAGGCAATACTGACCTTACGACTTATCTTAGAAGAAAGAATAAGGAAAGGCAAACCTACGTTTCTAGCATTTGTAGACTTAGAGAAAGCTTTTGACAATGTTGACTGGAATACTCTCTTTCAAATTCTAAAGGTGGCAGGGGTAAAACACAGGGAGCGAAAGGCTATTTACAATTTGTACAGAAACCAGATGGCAGTTATAAGAGTCGAGGGGCATGAAAGGGAAGCAGTGGTGGGGAAGGGAGTAAGACAGGGTTGTAGCCTCTCCCCGATGTTATTCAATCTCTATATTGAGCAAGCAGTAAAGGAAACAAAAGAAAAATTCAGAGTAGGTATTAAAATCCATGGAGAAGAAATAAAAACTTTGAGGTTCGCTGATGACATTGTAATTCTGTCAGAGACAGCAAAGGACTTGGAAGAGCAGTTGAATGGAATGGATAGCGTCTTGAAAGGAGGATATAAGATGAACATCAACAAAAGCAAAACGAGGATAATGGAATGTAGTCGAATTAAGTCGGGTGATGCTGAGGGAATTAGATTAGGAAATGAGACACTTAAAGTAGTAAAGGAGTTTTGCTATTTGGGGAGCAAAGTAACTGATGATGATCGAAGTAGAGAGGATATAAAATGTAGACTGGCAATGGCGAGGAAAGCGTTTCTGAAGAAGAGAAATTTGTTAATATCGAGTATAGATTTAAGTGTCAGGAAGTCATTTCTGAAAGTATTTGTATGGAGTGTAGCCATGTATGGAAGTGAAACATGGACGATAAATAGTTTGGACAATAAGAGAATAGAAGCTTTTGAAATGTGGTGCTACAGAAGAATGCTGAAGATTAGATGGGTAGATCACATAACTAATGAGGAAGTATTGAATAGGATTGGGGAGAAGAGAAGTTTGTGGCACAACTTGACCAGAAGAAGGGATCGGTTGATAGGACATGTTCTGAGGCATGAAGGGATCACCAGTTTAGTATTGGAGGGCAGCGTGGAGGGTAAAAATCGTAGAGGGAGACCAAGAGATGAATACACTAAGCAGATTCAGAAGGATGTAAGTTGTTGTAGGTACTGGGAGATGAAGAAGCTTGCACAGGATAGAGTAGCATGGAGAGCTGCATCAAACCAGTCTCAGGACTAAAGACCACAACAACAACAACTTTCCTTTTACACTCGCAAATAGAGCGAGGGAAAAGTGACTCTCTGTGCGAGTCCTAAATTCTCCTATCTTAGTTGTCCTTATGTGAAATTTACATTGGTGGTGGTAGAATCATTCTGCAGTCAGCTAATGCCAGTTCTCTAAATTTTCTTAATAGTGTTCCACAAGAAGAATGTCACCTTCCCTCCAAGGGTTCCTATTTGAGTTCATGAAGCACCTTCGTAATACTTGCATATTGACTGAAGCCACTGATAAAAAAATGTAGCGCAGTGCTTCTGAATTGCTTCAATGTCTTCCTTTAATCTGACCTCAAGGGGTTCCCTAACACTCAAGCAGTAACCAAGAATGGGACACACTAGTGTTCTATACATGGTCTCCGTCACAGAACCACCACACGTTCCTAAAATTCTCCCTATAAACTGAAGTCAACCATTCACCTTCCCTACTACCATCTTGAACAGCTTGTTCCATTTCATATTGCTTTGCAACTTTCTATTTAATTGACGTGACTATCTTGAGCAGTGTGCTACTAATGCTGTATTCAAGCATTATGAAGTCGTTTTTCCTACCCACCGGCATTAACATGAATTTTTCTGCAGTTAGAGCAAGCTGCTAGAAATTTTGTCTAAGTCATCTTGTATTCTCCTAGTCGCTCAACAATGACACCTTCTTGAGAACTACAGTGTCATCAGCAAACAGCTGCAGGTTGCTGCTCACTCTGTCGGATCGCTTATGTATATAAAGCATAACAGTCCTGTCACACTTTCCTGGGGCACTTCTGACAATAAACTTATCTCTGATGAACACTCACCATCAAAGACAATATACAGGGTTTCATTACCTGAGAAGTATTCAAGCCACTCACATATCTGGGAACCTATTCCGTATGCTCATCCCTTCATTATCAGTCTGCAGTGGGGCAACATGTCACATGTTTTTCAGAAATCTAGGAATTTGGAATCTGCCTGTTGTCCTTCGTCTATGGTTTGTAGGTTATCATGAGAAAAGGGCAAGATGAATTTCGCATATGCCATGCTTTCTACTTATGTCTCAAGGAGATTTATAATAAGGTGGGAAAATCATGCTAGTGGAGTTCTCCCTGTCTCCTGGCTAGTATTGAGGTTTAATGTCTGCTAGTCGAAATGCTTGGCAAATCTACTTACTGGAGTCACTTTGGCAGCACTAAAGTATTGGCGAACACAGACAAACAAATTCAACTAGATCACACCAATGGGATATTGACGCCAGGACGACAAAGCTGGGCTCCAACACTTTGTCCATTTGCATAAACTGGGGTCTGAGGCTTGCAGTGGGTTTTCCTGTGATGTGCATGTAGAGTCTGTGGAATGTTTCTTCAGCATGTGACACTGGATATCAATGTCCCCTACAATGACATTATAGCCTTGTATCTTGGCACTTGGGTTTTCAAGCAAACCAACTTATAAATTGGTGAGCCAAAACAACTAGCCACAGTCACACCTTAAGATGAGAAACAGCCTCTCTGTAGAAACATTGTGCAGTTTCTAACACCACCATCTGGCACAACACCTGAGAGCCTTCCGCTTGGTGTGACCAACCCCCACCACTCCTTCTGGGTTTAGAGCTATCAGTCAGATATCACTTACTTGCATTCCCCAAGTCTATTCTTTCAAAGAAATTGCTATTGGCTAGTTACTGGCGTTCAAGACACTCAGTCCTGTGTGACATATAGCTACTGAAAAAACTGACACTTCACAACTGCCATGCCACAGAGCTTGATATAATCTATGCCAATTTCCATAAGTAATAGGTATAAATGTAGCATATCCTATTGTTTAGCAGAAAAAAATTGATACCACCATTAAAGAAGGTGATATTTCCGAAATATTGAGTTATTTGGCCACTGACATGTATCAAAATTATCTGTTCTATGTATTAAACCTCAGTTCCAGAGAAAACACATTCCCATCCACCCTCTGCTTCTTTCATCCCGTATATAACAGTTATTTAACCAAGAAACAGATAAACAATATATGTTTCATTTGACAGTAGTTCATAATTGTAGTTTAATTCTTTACAAGTGCCCCCATTCATAAATTTTCAACACTTGCAGACAAGTGCTTGTTTAATTCTTTACAAGTGTCCTCATTCACAAATTTTCAACACTTGCAACCAAGCACAGCAACAAGTACTATAAATATTACTGATTTTTTGACCAATATATAGTCTGAACACATTTATTTACAGGATTAGTGACAAACTCGGAGAAACAATATGCTTTGTAAAGAATTGTCGTTTTCTGTCATGGGCACATGTATTGTGAAACACTGTGTAGTAGTATTATGACCCAAACTGAATCACACTGTCCACATTTAATTAGGCTATAGTAGGTTAGAAATAGCTAGTGCACTATACAGGATGTACATGAAGTCCGGAAACACTTTCAATTATTTATTGCACAAGAACTAAACATTGTACAGATGGTATACATATTGCATTTTGAAGAGAAACTCTGAAAGGCTTTTTTGCAAACATTCGATATACAAACCATGAGTGACCTGGCAGACGTCAATATGGTAATCGAATTCTTGCCATACCCGTCCCAGCATGGCATCATCGACTGTGGCAGTCGCTTCCCATATTCTCTCCCCAAGCTCTGCTACATCACGTGGTAGAGGCAGTACATACACCAGATCTTTAAAGTGTCCCCACAGAAAAAAATCACACGGAGTGAGATCTAGTGATTGGGGAGGCCATTTCATGAAACAGCTGTCCACCTCTGTAGCACAGATGATCCATCAATGCAGCAGCTCTGTGTTCAGGTACCCACAAACTTCTATATCAAAATCGGGTGGAGCCCCATCCTGCTGAAAGATGAATGGGGAGTCCAATTGCATTTGAGGCATCAGCCATTGCTGCAACATGTCCAAGTAGGAATATCCAGTGACAGTGTTCTCGGCGAAGAAGAATGGCCCGAACAGTTTTCAACGTGACAAAGCACAAAAAACATTTACCATTGGGGAATCACACTCAAATTCATTGCATTCGTATGGATGCTTTGTACCCCAGATTCGACAATTAAGCCTGTTCACTTTCCCAATAGTATGAAAAGTGGCTTCGTCGCTAAAAATTAAGCAATCAACAATGCCATCCCCATCCTCATTCAATTGTTGCAACTGTGAACAAAACTAAAAATGCTTGTCTTTGTCATTGTCATTGAGCTTCTGCACTAGCTCCAATTTGAATGGCTTCATCGACAGCTTCTGTCGCAGGACTTTCCACGCTGTCACTGGGGTCATTTTGAGTTCATAGGATGCACGACACACCGATTTCTTTGCACTCCTTATGAATGTCTCTTGTATGTACTCCACGTTAACTTCACTCACACTGGGATGTCCATTTCTCTTTGCCCTGCACAAGCAACCCATCGTAACGAATTTGTTGTGCCAGTGGTATAACGAATTTGTTGTGCCAGTGGTAAATGGCCTTGCTTGTTGGTGGCTTCTTAAAGTACTGGGTTTTAAACATCCATTGAACAGCTGTAGCACACTTGTTTCTGTCTAACTCCAATACACAGAAAGCTCGCTCCACACCTGAACTCACTGTGTTTGCGACTAGCACTGACTATCGGCAAATTACCAGACTACTCTGTGGCAGTATACATGAAAAAAACTTTCAGGTTTTTCTTCAAAATGACACATGTATGATATCTGAACAATGTTTGGTTCTTGTGCAATAAATAATTGAAAGTGTTCCCAGACTTTATGTACACCCTGTATATCAGTTCATGCTTAAAATTTGGAACTGAGGATATTTTTTGTCATGTTATTCACATTGATTGATGTATTCTTTAACAAGCAAAATTACATTGGAGAACAGTCAGGCCTTAAATTACATAATGAAATAAAATGCGGGTATTATCTATTCTTCTTAAAATGACCTCGAGGACAGGTGTCAGACATTATTCAAAATGAGAACCTTGAACTTGCTTACATTCATTACACTGTTTTAGTAGTGATTGTTGGAAACTTTGAAATACTCAAGTTTCATGTGAAATTTGTTAAAATAACATAATTCTGATTAGAATCTATTTGATGTTAAGTAGATTACTGTACATAACACTTTACCCACCAAAGTACAGAACGAAATTTAGGTGACTGGCATCAGGTGATAAGACTAATGAAGCAACAGGTTAATCTTTCCTGAATGAATCTTTCACTTTACAGCACAGTGAAAGGTTCATTCCGGAAACTAATGCCTGGCTGTGGCAGAGCTATTTTCCATAATTTCCTTTTTCTTAGGAGTGCTAGTATAGCAAGGTATGCATATCTTCTGTAGGATTAGGAAAGAAGAGAAGAGATGCTGATGTGATTGTAGTGGGGAGACTGCTTATGGGTTAGGCTCAGAAAGCTCAGTTGTAAAAGCTTTGCCCATGAAAAGTTAAGGAATGTATTTGAGTACAGGAGTGTAAGTTTCTGGTCCTACTTTCCTTAGACACAGAAAGTAATGTTAACAATGTATAAAAGAATCAACAGAAAAAGTATATTAACAATTTCATTGACAGTAATCCAAACAGAAGTGACATATTTCTTATATCTTTAGCTTTTTTAATCTTTATAAAAAAATTCTTTCATCATTGAAATGAAAAGGTGGTAAACAGCCATAAAAAATTCTTTCATCATTGAAATGAAAATGTAGTAAACAGCCATTGGAAAGGTCAATTTGTGAAGGAAGTCACTACAAATCTTACAGAGAAAAACTTCAAAGAATTTGCTGAGCATAAATTGGTCCTGTAGTATTTCATATACTGACGATCATCACAAATATCCCATTTTAGTTTTCCTATTTTGGCCCAGGTGAAATACATATAATACCGAAGACTGATTTTTCTCGTGTATTTTATGAATTTGTTTTGCATGTATTTTTATGTAATTTATGCATTTTTACATGTTTTTATCAACCACCATGTATCCTTGCTCCTTCAGTCTGCACCAATACAGAAGAGCTGCCTTATCCCTTGCCACAATCCAGTCCCACATACTGTTCCTGCATTGTTGCCTAGCTCGTAGAATTCCCCCAAATGGCCTTGCCATCCAATTACCCATCTTTGGCACAACCCCTCTTTCCACAATGGCCTCTATTTGTTCAAATTCCACCAGTCCATAGCCCTCACCAACCTAGCCCTAAACCACCACATAAATCAGGCCCAAACCTTCCTGCAATACCTCTTCTCTATCCGTATAATTCTCCTGCTCTGCAATCCAAAATTTCTGCATCCCATTTCTCATGCTAAAACACTTACCATCCAGGAACTAGAGCAGCACACACAATGCCACCTCAAAAAATCCCAGACTGTTAAGCTCCTACTCTCACCTTTGACTATCACTGTTCATCACCTCTACAACAGCCTCCATATTCCACATCTCCTCATAGCCAAAAAATCTTGGCTCACAGACTACTACATTTGTCGCATATCCGAGAACTCCTTCCCACTAATGTACAGATTCCCGAGCCCAAAGAGACCCAAAACATTGTTGTGAACCTTTCCTCCAAAAGCCTTAGTCCCATAGACGTATCATTCCTTTCCAAAGGCCTTACGTTCTGTCCCACTCCCAAATTCAATCATGCTGGAGTTGTTAACAATCTTCTCTCCTTCTCCAGGTCCCTACAGTGGAAACACTTTTTTGCCACCAACGCTATCAATCAGACTCAACACAAAACTAATATTGTACCCTGCCTGTTGCAGTTCATTCCTCCATCCAACTGTGATCCATCCCCACTGCCACAAAATCACCCTATGGTAACATTCCATGGGTCCTAACCTCAGACCTTGCTTCATCATCATTTCCCAAATTCCTCAAAATGGAAACTAACCTTACATATGCAGAAAGAACCGCCACCATTTAAAATAATCCTGACCTTATAAGGCCTACCTGCCCACAGACTCCACTGCTGTGGTTTCGAACCAAAGTGATTACCTGGCTGAGGGACTCGGCCAGCTTTCAGATTTGTCCGCCTACGAGTCATGCCACAGTGACCCCATTCCAGAAATCCAACAGGATCTCCAGTCTCTCCTTAGGTCCATCGCAGAACCTCTCTCTCTCCCCCCCCCTCCCCCCCCCCCCCACCCTTAGCACTCCCTGCAATCTTCCCTTCTACATTCTTCCTAAAACCCATAAACCTAATTTCGTTCACAGACTATCCATAGTTCCTGTTCCTTTCCCACATGGTGCCCTGCTTGTCACTACTGATGCCACCTCCCTCCATGCTAACATCTTTAACACACATGGCCTTGTCACTGTTGAACACTACCTTTCCCAAAACCTACAACTTCCTTCCTGATCACCATGATCAACTATGTAATCACCCACAATTACTTCACCATTGGAGGCATCACCTACAAACAAATTTGTGGTACAGCAATGGGCACCTGCATGACACCACCCTATTCATGTGCTACCTAGAGGAATCCTACCTAACCACCCAGAGTGCTAAACACCTCAACTGGTTCAAATTCGTTGATGACATCTTCATGATCTGGACTGAGGGAGAGGGTACCTTGTCTACATTTCTCCAGAACCTTGACATCTTCTCCTCCATTTGCTTAACCTGGTCATCCTCAACCCAAAAAGCCACTTTCCTCGACGTTGTTCTTCATCTCGAAGATGGCCACATCACTACCTCTGTCCACATCAAACCTACCAACCACCAGCAATTACCTCCACTTCGATGGCTGCCACCAATTCCATACAAAAAGTCCCTTCCATACAGCCTTGCCACACATGGCTGTTGCATATGTATTGGTGAACAGTCCCTCTCCGAAATTACCCTCCCAACTTTGTACAGAAACAGATTTCCTGTGCTTTGTCTCTCCAGTCCCCCACCACCTCCCACATTCTCACCATCCAGCCGGAAAGGAACATTCCCCTCATGACTCTGTACCACCCATGACTGAAGCTGCTGATCACATTCTGCACCAGGGTTTTGACAGCCCCTCCTCTTGTCCTGGTATGAGGAATATTCTATCCACTGTCCTCCTCACCCTTCCTACAGTGGTATTCCACCACCTACCGAAGCTACACATTATTCTTGTCCTCCCTACTCCACCCCTGCTTCCAAACCCTTGCCTCATTGCTATATCTGTGCAATAGACATTGATGCAAGACCTGTCCCATACATCCTCCTACCAACACCTACTCCAGTCCAGTCACAGGCATCTCGTATCCCATCAAAGGCAGGGCTACCTGTGAAAGCAGCCATGTGACCCAAAATTCACCTTAACCACTGTGCTGCTTTCTACATGGGCATGAAAACTAACAAACTACCTGTCTGTATAAATGGCTGCCAATAAAATGTGACAAGAGACAGCTGGTCCACTCAGTTGCTGAACATGCTGACCGACACTATGTGCTTCACAGCCTGCACCATCTGGATTCTTCCTACCAACATCAGCTTTTCTGAATTGGACAGGTAAGAACTCTCCCAGCATTGTATCCTACATTCCCATAACCCTTTTGGTCTCAACCTTCGCTACTCACTGCCCTCCACTAACCTATCCGCTTCCCTGCTCCCACTCTAGCACTACACATCCTTCTATTCTGCCAATGTGGCCACTAGTATTTTCCCCTTTGACTCCTCTTCCTTACTTCACCTAGCGGGCCTGCCCTGTTCCTGACACATCCCTGCATGCACCCATTAGCAGCACTACACACTCCCCCACTCTTGCTGTGCTATCTCACCCCCTCCCCACCCCATTCCTCCTCATTGCCCCCGCCACCCATAATAGATTGATGCCCACAGTGGCCGAATACAGTGATCATGCTTATGTGAGTTGTGAATGTGTGTGTACTCAATTCACGAAGAGGGCCATTTTGCCGAAAGCTTAAATATGTAGTAGCCTTTTTTGTGCTGTCCGTGACTTTTTTCCTGTATATGGTGAATAGCAATTTATCCTTTTCATATTATTGTTGTTATTCCATCCTGGACTTCCCTCGTTTGATTAAACCTAGAAAATAGATGTATTGAGCAAGTACCTCACTTGCAATATCTTGACTGTGACATAATATATGACATTCATGTCGAACTTGGTGAAAAACTGAATAAGCACCAGGCCATTTGTGCAACAGTCTATAGACGTTGTTATCTACGAAAACCAGGAAAAAAAAACCAAGAGATTTTATAAAGTGATGTGTTTGCTATCTTCGTTTTACAGCTCGGAGACATGGGGGACGAGTGCTTAACTTATCAATATGATGTAGATATCATAAATGAGGGCCTGAGATCAGTGAAAAGCTGAACAAGGTGGGATGGACTTAAAAATGGCAATATGTGGAGAAAACCTAATATTTTTGAAACTACAGATAGAGTCAAAAAAGGGGGGGGGGGGGGGGGGGGAAGATGGCTCTCAACAACTGAATGAAGGAAGACCACAAAAAGTTTTATCATAGACTGAATGGCAAAAGAGATATTGGAAGAGCAAGGAAATGTTTGCAATAACTTCCTCTGTGACCTGAACATAAGAATCGTCTACTCTTTTTTTTTTTTTCAATGGCCACTGTTGTTTATTCACTTAAAAACATATAATAACTAACATTTCAACATTATTGCTTGATTTGATTTGAAAAGACCAGTTATCCAATTAACTGCAGTTCTGTGTGACTAAGAAGTTCATTATAGAGAATTTGAGTTGCAGGCGGGCACATCAAAAAGACCATCAAATAAGTAAGCTTTTGACCAAAAGGCCTCCTCCAAGTTAGCAACATAAAACACACACACACACACTCTATCTCTCTCTCTCTCTGACTGGCAAGGCCAGACAGTGGTCGTGTGTGAACTGTAGTTGCGTCTCTCTCTCTCTCTCCATCTCTGTCATTATTCCATCCTGGATTTCCGATTATTTCATTATAGAAAAGGTACATTCCATTTACAAATGACAAAATATTCATTCATTGTGGGAATAGACTAAAGTTTGATTACAGGTATCATTAACATAAAATTATTACGCAATTTGCACTTTTTTAAATTTTTTTTTTTTTTTAAATCTAGAGACAGACAAAACTATTTAGCATGTTGACTCCTATGTGGCTCTGCTGCACCGCTGCTGGCCACATGGCAGACAATGTGTTAGAGACTAGCAAAACTATTTCCAATTAGTCACATTAATTTGGAAACACTGACATGACCAAACAAGGAAACTCTAATTTATTTTTAACATGTACAGAAAAACAAAACTAACTATATGATTTACTCAAATGCTGACTGAGGAAAAAATTACTATCATAATTACAGAGAGCATTGAAGCCTGTTCTGTGATCTACATTGTTAAAAAATATATATTTTTTATGTTTAGGCTACAAACTACATCATCTGCATAGAACTACTGCAGAAATGACGAAAGCAAAAAGATGAACTGTCGATTTCTTCTAAGTGTGACTAACATTTCTGCACAAGATGCGACGAGAATTTTAGCTCATGAAAATAAGAATTAAATGATTAATGGAAAATCTCATATAAAGATGTGAAACAAATACTAACAAAGAGATAGAGGGGCTGGCCAGTACTTACCTCAGCCGATAGATACACAAAAAACAGAACTGAAAATTTACGTTCCTAGCTTTCGGAATAAATGTTCCTTCATCAGGGAGGAGAGAGGGGGAAAAAAGGGAAGAAGGGAAAGTGGATTTAGTTACTCACAACCCAGGTTATGAAGCAACAGGGAAAGGAAAACAGGGAGGGTGGCAAGGATGGAGGCATGGTTGTCAGAGGGAAGCCAAAGATATTCTACTGTAAGTACTGTGCCAGCTTCAAACCAAAGAGGATGCATACAGAAGTAAAGAGGTATATAGTATAAAGATAAACACAACTATGTAGGATGAAAAGATGCGTGAATGGCTAAAGAGGGAAGGGAAAGAGGAGAAGACTGAAGAGTAAATGGGAGTGAGGTTGTTTAACGTAGGTTCAGTCCAGGGGGATGGCGGGATGAAAGGATGTGTTGGAGTGCAAGTTCCCATCTCCGCAGTTCAGAGGGACTGGTGTTGGGTGGGAGAAGCCAAATGGCACATATGGTGTAGCAGGTTCCTAGGTCCCTAGAATTATGCTGGAGGGCATGCTCCGCTACTGGGTATTGGACATCTCCTAGGCGGACAGTTCGTCTGTATCCGTTCATGCGCTCAGCCAGTTTAGTTGTTGTCATACCGATGTAAAAGGCTGTGCAGTGCAGGCATGTCAGTTGATAAATGACGTGTAGTTTCACACGTGGCCCTGCCTTGAATTGTGTATGTTTTACCAGTAGTGGGGCTGGAGTAGGTGGTTGTGGGGGGATGCATGGGGCAGGTTTTGCAGTGGGGTCAGTTACAGGGGTAGGAACCGCTGGGTAGAGAAGGTAGTCTGGGAATATTGTAGGGTTTAACAAGGATGTTACGGAGGTTAGGAGGGCGACAAAAGGCAACTCTGGGTGGTGTGGGGAGAATTTTGTCAAGGGATGATCTCATTTCAGGGGTTGACTTGAGAAAGTCATATCCCTGGCGGAGTAATTTGTTGATGTATTCGAGGCCAGGATAATATTGGGTGACAAGGGGGATGCTTCTGTGTGGTCTGGGGGTAGGAACATTGTTGTTGGACGGGGAGGAATGTATTGCTCGGGAGATCTGTTTGTGGACAAGGTCTGCAGGATAGTTGCGGGAGAGGAAAGCACTGGTCAGGTTATTGGTGTAATTGTTGAGGGATTCGTCACTGGAGCAGATACGTTTGCCACAAATACCTAGGCTGTAGGGAAGGGAGCGTTTGATGTGGAATGGATGGCAGCTATCAAAGTGAAGGTACTGTTGTTTGTTTGTGGGTTTGATATGGACAGAGGTGTGGATGTGAGCTTCAACAAGATGAAGGTCAACATCCAGGAAGGTGGCTTGGGTTTTGGAGAAGGACCAGGTGAAATCCAGATTCGAAAATGAGTTGAGGTTATGGAGGAAATTAAGGAGTGTTTCTTCACCATGAGTCCAGACCACAAAGATGTCATCTATAAACCTATACCAGGCCAGGGGAAGCAGCTGTTGGGTCTTCAGGAAAGCCTCCTCCATGCGGCCCATGAAGAGGTTGGCATAGGACGGAGCCATCCTGGTTCCCATGGCCGTTCCCCTGGCCTTCAAAAGTGAAGTAATTATGGGTGAGGATGAAGTTGGTAAGTGTGATAAGGAACGAGGTTTTTGGAAGATCTTCGGGTGGGCGTTGGGAGAGGTAGTGCTCAAGGGCAGAGAGACCATGGGTATGTGGGATGTTTGTGTAAAGGGATGTAGCATCTTTGGTGAAAAGAAAGGTTTCAGGTGGGAGAGGAGTGGGAATGGATTTTAGGCGTTCTAGGAAGTGGTTTGTGTCTTTGATGTAGGATGGGAGTCTGCGGGTGATAGGTTGGAGGTGTTGGTCTACCAGAGCTGAGGTACGTTCTGTTGGGGCTTTGAAGCCTGCTACAATGGGACGGCCAGGATGGTTCTCTTTGTGGATTTTGGGTAATAGGTAGAAGGTAGGGGTACGTGGCTCTGGTGGAGTGAGTAAGTCTATGGAAGCCGTTGTGAGGCCTTGTGAGGGACCTTGGATTTTTAGGATTTTCTGCAGCTCAGTCTGGATGGAGGGAATGGGATCCTGGGTAACAGCTTTGTAGGTTGAGGATTTTATGTCGGAGAGTTGACGCAGTCCTTCTGCCACAACTCCACACGGTCAAGTACCACAGTTGTGGAGGGACAATTGCAGTGTGAGAGAAAGAGAGGAACACAGCGGCAGTGAAACGTAGTTCACAGTGTCAAAACAGTGCTAAGAAATAGTGAAGGAGACAGTGCCAGTGGAAGAGAAATAAAGAAAAGGAGGCCAACAATGGCAGTGTGAGAGAAAGAGAGGAACACAGGGGCAGTGAAACGTAGTTCACAGTGTCAAAACAGTGCTAAGAAAGAGTGAAGGAGACAGTGCCAGTGGAAGAGAAATATCTATCGGCTGTACTGAAAATAAGAATTACTATGACGATCCTACCTCTAATGTGCTAAGTGTTTCAAACTGTATTTCAGTGTTAATTAGAACAATTCTGAATAGATTTCTGTTTAAAGTGAAATACACAGAACTCAATATATTCACAGTTTTCAAATAGCTCTGTCCCAGACCAAGGACATAGGATGTAATTTGCTATTTCATGGCTACAGCAACCAATATATACATTTATGTCTTTTATTACATGGTAGGTGCTGTTTCACAACAAGAAACAGACTTTATTAAAATCAGTTCTTTTCTGGGCAACACACATTCTTGTTGGATTTAGTGCTTCCCCCCTCCCCCAAATTATATTCCTTTGGCACATAGTAGAAGTTGTATATAACATTGCATACTTATTGCTCTGTTAATTGTATTGCTGTTGTTTTTATCTTTTCGTGTTATGGGTGTTTCTTATAGTTTGATCTTATATAGTGTACGCTGAGGTAGACAAAAGTCATGGTATAGAAGGAAACATTCCATGTGGGAAAAATATATCTAAAAACAAAGATGATGTAACTTACCAAACGAAAGCGTTGTTATGTTGATAGACACACAAACAAACACAAACACACACACAAAATTCAAGCTTTCGCAACCCACGGTTGCTTCATCAGGAAAGAGGGAAGGAGAGGGAAAGACAAAAGGATGTGGGTTTTAAGGGAGAGGGTAAGGAGTCATTCCAATCCCGGGAGCGGAAAGACTTACCTTAGGGGGAAAAAAGGACAGGTATACACTCGCACACACAAACATATCCATCCCCACATATACAGACACAAGCAGACATATCATGCTTGTGTCTGTATATCTATCAGTAGTACTATGTGCACAAGGTGTTAAAAGGGCAGTGCATTGGCGGAACTGTCATTTGTACTCAGCTATCTATTTCACATAAATCACCTGAGTCCAAATGACATGGCCACATGATGGGAATTAACAGACTTTGAATGCAGTTGGAGCTAGACGCATGGGACACTCCATTTCAGAAATTGTTAGGGAATTCAGTATTCCAAGATTCACTGTGTCAAGAGTCTGCTGAGAATACCAAATTTCATGCATTACATCTCACAACTTCTTACAGCACAACATCGCCTCTCCTGAGCTCATGACCACATTGGTCGGACCCTAGACGACTGGAAAACCGTGACTTGGTCAGATGAGTCCCAGTTGCAGTTGGTAAGAGCTGATGATAGGGCTAGAGTGTGTCGCAGACCTCAAGAAGATATGGACCCAAGTAGTCAATGAGGCACTGTGCAAGCTATTGGTAACTCCATAATGGTGTGGGCTGTGTTTACATCGAATGGACTGGGTCCTCTGGTCCAACAGAATGGGTCCTCTGGTCCAACTGAATTGATTGTTGACTGGAAATGGTTATGTTCAGCTACTTGGAGACCATTTGCAGCTATTCGTTGGACTTCATTTTCCCAAACAGTGATGGAATTTTTATGAATCATAATGTGTATGTTACTGGACCACAATTGTTCATGATTGGTTCAAAGAACATTTTGGACAATTCGAGCAAATGGTTTGGCTATCGAGACTGCCTGACATGAATCCCCAAGAGCATTTATGAGACATAACCAAGAGGTCAGTTCATGCACAAAATCCTGCATCGGCAACACTTTCGCAATTATGGAATGGCTGTAGAGGCAGCATAGCTCAGTATTTCTGCAGGGGACTTCCAACGACTTGAGTCCATACCACGTTGAGTTACTGCACTATGCTGGGTAAAAGATCGTCTGACATGATACTAGGTGGTATCCTATGACTTTCACCACCTCGGTGTATGCTCAAGAACGGTTTTCTATGTGAGTGGGATTGAGGTGCATGGCTACAACATTGTGCTATAACTTATTCACATTTATTTAGACCAGGCTTTGTTTTGCTTTTTACTATGCTTAGTTAGCCTTATCAATGCAGAAGTGTCGTAACCATATAATGAATAGGGTATGTTGCCAAAAATATGGATTGTGGCATGGAATACTTTGTGCATCACCTCTGACTCGCGTAGTGGCCTGTGTATCACCAGTCACAGTATTTTTTCCAGAGAGCCAGGTGCAACTAAAGCTTCTAGTGGCACAGTGATGTTATTTAGCTTGGGTTCAGCATGTAGTTTGTTGTGCTCATACTGCTGTCATCAGGCATATAATATATATGTGTGTGTGTCAATATTGTTGACAGTATTGAAGTAGGTGGTGTTCTGAGCCATAGAACTGTATTGTGAGAAAAATTTGGTTTTAGAAGCATATGTTGACATCAGTTAATGGTTTGTGAAATGTATGAGATTGGTCTCTTGTGTGTTCTACCCCATGACTCTGAAAGTTCTGTCAATGTTCTGGCTGTTCACATGACAGCCAAAAAATACTGTCTTCTGGATAGTGTTTCTGAATAATATTTAATGCAAGTTATGGCTGTTGTGCTGTTTTTATACAAAGTAAAATTCAACTTTGTAAGAATTATTTGAGAAAAACACAGGTTTTAAAACTAATGCAATCTCATTTATTTGCAGCATTAATGCAATGGCTACAAAGACTTAAATAATATTCATATATTAGTCATATTTTTCACCTTCCATAATTCATTTCTTGTGTATTGCCCTGAAACGAATTTTGGTGGTCCACAAGGACAATACATACATACAATTCTTAATATCACTACTACTAATCATATTTTAAAATATAGCTTTCACACAATGCATAAAAATAAATAGTTTCAGTACATTATTTTTTCTAATTCAAGTACACATTTCCATAAAGGCACGACATTCTGCAGAGGCCTGCATAGGACTTAAGATGTAAACAATAGTTAGGAAAGTAGAGCCACATCTGCACCAAAATACAAAAAACTGTTCACACACACACACACACACACACACACACACACACACACACACACCTGTATGTGTGTATGTTCTTACATATATGCACATAAATACATACTTATGCATTATATGAATCATAGGATTCTTTCAAGCTTCGTTTTGACAGCTGTTTGTCCGAAATCAACAATGAAATAATAGGACTGTCAAAGGAGCAAAAATCAAAGAAAGGTACATAAATTTATGCTGCTACAACAGCATCACACTTCACTTTGGACTAGTACTCTAGCAATAACCAATGGACAGTTACGTTTTGGTACATGCAATATCACAGACAAAATTCCTGCATTCATATGAATAAAAACATAATTTTGAGTTTTTATTTAGACAAAGCAGCCATTGCAAATTATGAGTGGATACATGAAAAGCAGAAACAATGCTGAACCTCACACACCCATAAATACATATAAATAAAGAATTACTTGTATGTACAAATATTTTAAGTTTCAAAAATATTATCTAGAGTAAGATGTTTGGTTAATTTTTTAAAAATTATACTGCTTATTTTTGCCCAGCAGTACATTGTCACTAAGATGTATAGACTGAAAATGTTGAAGTATCCAATGTGCAGATGAAGCTACAATAAGTTTCTGATACAGTTTCTGTGCAAAAATAAATGTAATTCATTTTGGTTTTATTTAGGTTAGGTAATGTACATGAAAGAGCTTTGACGAGCCAGCCTATTCTGACCTCACTTTTAGTGATGTTGATAATTGGTTAGCATATTGGCTCCCATCGCCAATTTGTCCAAGATGTGCGCAATGATTTTAAAAATATACAAAAGTTAACTGTTATCCATATCACGCTCAGAATTCTTAAAAATTGTCTGGGTTAAAGTCAGACTGGCACCCAGGTTAATGCCTGGTTCCAGAAGGCTTTTGACACAGTTCTGTACTTTTGCCAAAGGGAAAAAAATACAAGTTTACAGAATATCAGATGAGCTGTGTGACTGGACTGATGAGTTCCTAGCAAACAGAAAACAGTGTGCCATTCTTGAAGGAGAGAAATCTTTGAATTAAACATAGTTTTGGGTATATGACATCGGAAAGTTACAGGATCATTAATTTTCATAGTACCTAATGGATAAAATTCTATGAGACTTTTTATGAATAGTGCTGTTTTATACAAAAAAAAAGTCACAGTGCTAGAAAACTGTCAAAAAATATAGGAAGACCTGCAGAGGATCAACACTTGGTGCAGGTATTGGCAGTTGACTCCAATACAAACAAGTGTAACGTATTGTGCATAAATATGCAGAGAGGCCTATCATTTTATGCAGAACAATTACTGAAAGCAGTCACATTGATAAAATATCTAGGAGTATGTATACAGAGTGACTTAAAAGTGGGGTGACCACATAAAACTGATTGCAAGTAAGGCAGATTGCTAGATTGAGATTCACTGGAAGACTCATCTGGACATGTAGTCGAGCACCTATAAAGGAGGAAGCTCACAAAGCCCTCATCCGAAGGAACTTTAACACCTCTCATCAGTCAGAGATCTGTACTGGATAGGACTGGAAAAGAAAGTAAAGAAGATCAAGTAAAGAGTTTAGTTACAGGGTTGTTTAGTAAGCAGAAAAGCATCACTGAGATGCTCGGGCAACTCCAAGAGAGGCATTGTGCA
The DNA here is from genome assembly GCF_023898315.1 of Schistocerca nitens. Taxonomy (NCBI): domain Eukaryota; kingdom Metazoa; phylum Arthropoda; class Insecta; order Orthoptera; family Acrididae; genus Schistocerca; species Schistocerca nitens. Next base: position 178,451,600 of record NC_064622.1, on the reverse strand, counting down.
TCATGGTGTAGTTTGATGTTAACATCCTGTGATCGTACATTCCTGGAAGAGTCAACCAATACATTGCTTCGTCCTACAAGTATCTTATGAAAAGACCATAAAGGTAAAATTTTGGGGATTTGAGCTCACGCAGAGAGTTACTAAAAATTGTCCTTTCAGTGGAACCATTTGCGACTGGAAAATGAAAGAGAGAAGGATAGTGATACTTTGTATCATCTACTGCACACCAGAAGACGGATTGTGGAGCACAGGTGTAGAAGTATATGTAGACACAGTTCATACAGACTAGGAATACTACCTTAAGCACACTATGACTGTCTCGTAAATTTTTTTTCATTATACATTTCAAACTCAGGTCACATAAGTGATACCACTATCATGCTTGCATTAATATCAAGTCTTCATTAGAGGATTTGTTTAAAAGGAAGGAAAAGGGGGGTAGTAACGTACTATGGATCATAAGCTGCAAATCCCTAGGTATAAAAACACGTATTGTAATACGCTGTACAGTAACTTGCCCACTGAAAAGGTCTGGAAAAGCGCTCTCTACGTAAATATACCTTCTCTCCAATTGTTGTAACTCAATGTTGAAGTTGGCTGTGGAAGAATATAGAGCTGGTAACTCTTGCACTGCCAACATAAGATTAAGAATACTTACACTGTAAAATACAATGTGTGATAAAGACCACTTGAAATGAAAACTTGTAAAAAAATTACTTAACTAATGTGTTACATAAACCAGACACACATTCTCGCCTGTGGGTGCAATTAGCAAACTAGTATCTGGCAGCTGCAAGTGCATGATAAACAACTGGTATGAAAGAACTGATAAAACAAGCTACTATTAGACAAGTGTGAGCTGGCAGAAAACAGGGAGAAGAGGCATCATCGACACATAAGAAAATACTTCGAAAAAGGCTTTGTTACAGTAATAGTTCCGTTCATTAAATAAGTGATGTGGGTACTTTTTATAAAATTAGTAAAAATTTCAAGCTCTTGAAGTTTATGCAAATGGCACTTCTAAACATATCATCTGATGACTTGATAATAAGTCAAAAGAGGCAATAATACTGATTGTATGAATCAAGTCTGAAATATATAATAAAAAATGTAATTCAGTCCTGAGTTTATCAATACTTCCTTTCATAGCTACATTTAAATGTCTAGAAATGTAAAACTGTGCAATTCACAAAACGAAAAAATGTGGTATCCTATGACTATAATATCAATGAGCCACTGCTGGATTTGGCCAGCTCATACAAATACCTGGGTGCAAGATTTTGTAGGGATGATCACATAGGCTCAGTTGTGTGTGAAGGATGTGGCAGACTTTAGTTTATTGGTAGAATATTGGGGGACATGCAAGCAGTTCACAAAGGAGATTGCTTACAAATCACTCATGTGACCCATTCTAGACTATTGCTCACGTGTTTGGGACCTGTACCAAATATGATTAACAGGGAATACTGAATGTATACACAGAAGGACAGCATGATTGGCCACAGGTTTGTTTGATCCATGGGAGAGTGTCGTGGTAATGTTGAAGAAACTGAACTGAGAGACTCTTGAAGACAGACATATGATTAGAAAGTCTACTATTAGGATGGGATGAAGAGGTTTGTGTGGGCACATGACGGCAATGTCTTCAGCACCCATATTTTTTATTATGTGGAAAGAAATACTATATGGATAAAAACTACCAACCTCCCACTGGTGTGGAGGTGGAAGTGGAGGTGACAATGGTGCGATGGACAGGGAAGGTGAGTTGGAGATCGATAGAGAGAGGGAGGGAAAGAAGAAGCGGGGAAGAAAAGATGAAGCGAGACAGAGGGAGAGGAGGAGGTAGAGGGAAGGGGAGGGGGGGGGAAGAGGAGATGGACGGAGACATGGGCTAGAGAGAGGGGGGAATAGAACATAAAGAGGAGGGAGGAGATGGACTAATAGAAGACTGGAATAAATAAATATTAGGGCAAAGCTGGTATTGTTAACTAGTCGCAAATAAAAATACCTGGGAAGATGGAAAACCAATAAGAGTCCTTGGTTTTGATGAGAAAATGATGATGGTCCATTCTTCTTTCTTTTCTTAGAATAGAATCTTTTAGCTATGGATTGTGTGACTGGTTGGTGATTTTCCTTTGTTTCATTATTGAATTCAATGAAAGGTCTGTTGATTTGATAATTGTTAGTGAAGCTGTGTTACTAACGTCTGTAGTCACAATGTGTGAAGATTGCTGTAAAAATGGATTAAGATACAAGTCCACAACTGACTCAGAATGCTAAGAAGAAGCAAAAGCACAGTAGATTATTGGTCATAAAAAAAAAAAAAAGAATTATGGTACAAACACATGAAACAGGTGAGGACTATAGAGTCCAATGCCTCACCTGAATGTGATGCACAGAGGATATATTTAAGTGGTTTTGTTGACATGAAACTTATATAGAGAAGGCATCCTTGAAAAAGTCCTAGCAAAGCTCTTCTTCATGATCATACATACACACACAAAGGAAGAATGAAGAAAGATAATACTATGAGGGAAATTCCTGTTTGTTATAAAGCTTTCCTGGCACTTCATGGGATATTGCCTAGAATTTTGTAGACTATCCACGAAAAGTTAAAAGAATGTTTCAGAGTTGTATCATACGGAAGGGCAAGCACAAAAATCGGCCTCTTGCTTTGAGCAATGACATCAGAAATACAACTGATGAGCACATTCAGTCACTCCAAGGCTGCAGTTGTACTATTCTTTGAAACTTACCTTCCAGAAGATCTCAATAGAAAGAAGCTCCAATCATATGTGCATGGATAAATACCCCAACAATCAGGTGTCTTATGACACATATTTGTGAATTTTTAATGTGCAATAAAATATTTCATTTGGGTATCCCCAGTCAGTTAGTGTGATACCATGAATGCATAAGGGGTTCAAATACAAGGACGACTGGCTTGTTTAGAAAAAATATGAATGATCCCATATTTAAAGAATAACTGACTAAGAAATTGAAAAGGCTGAAAGCAGACAAGGAACTTCATTTAAGGACAGCCCACATGTTTAATGATAAGAAATGTCTCCACAGGCGACAATGTGCTAAACGCAAAGAAGAAGATGCTATTGCAATGGATTTTCAAAGGAATGTGCCAGTCCCAAATATAGCAAGTAACATGGTATACAACAAACATCAGCTGATGGTACATTTGTTTAACATCCACGTTTTAGCATCGGGGAGTCAACATTTTATTGTTATGATGAGACTGTAGCAAAGAAAGGTGCAGATGAAGTTGTATCGATACTTCACCATTTTATATTTCACATTCTTTCACCTGATGTAAAACAACTGTACATATTCTGTGATTCATGTGCTGGACAAAATAAGAACTTTCCTGTTTTCAGACACATTCATTACATTGTGACAGTTTGCCAGTGCCTTGAAAAAGTTATGATGATATTTCCAGAAAGAGGGCACTCCTACCTAGAGTGTGACAAAAATATGGGGTTCACATCAAAAACTGCTTACATGGAGATACTATAAGACAGGTGTGACATCATACATCACAGTTGCTTAAAACCACATCCATTTCAAGTTGTGGAATGCGATCAGTCACTGTTTCTACAGAGGACATCATTCTTTTTATTTAACAGATTGTACAAAAGGAGATCACCTGTACCTTCGAGACCACTTAAGGAAGTAAAGGTAGAGGCTAATCAGCCATGCATTATGTCACTGAGGTCTGAAACAGTTTGTGAGATACATTGGTAATCATAAAGGTGCATAAGAAGAGTTCATCAAGTCTCTCAGAACAAAGTTCTCACTACCGGGAACAGTCCACTTGATGGACTTGCCCATTCTGCTCCTAAAATGGAAAGATTTGCAGGTATGTCTAATGAATATTTTATAGACTTTTAGTAACTACTACTACTACTACTACTAATGCAACGGTAAACTCTACAACCTTTCTTTGTACTGGATTTCAGGAACTGTCCGCACTTCTAACAAAAGAAGAATCAAGTCCTTTATAAGAAGTTTCAGCACTATAGGTGAATGAGAGACTTAAATTGTGGTGTTATGAGTCAGTGTTAAATTGAGGTACCTGTGTTTTAAAGACGTATGAGTTCAGTGGTGTTAACTGGTGTAAAATGAAAGTTACGTGTAAATAAATTGGGAGTAGATTCATCATTCTTCCTGCTTTGGTTGGCCACTGACATCACACTGTCACATTTTCTACATTGTTATGGGTCAGACATTCCTGAAACTTTTTCACAACATTGTTAGAACCCTGAGGTTTGCTTACTGCTAATACTGCCTTCTTATTATGTCGATCATGGGTAACAAAGCATTTCAAACTTAAAAATTCAAATATCTCACTAATATTAAAATGTGACATTCATCATTATTCCCCCCAGGTCTTTCATATCCAAATCTCTAAAAATCACTTGAAGGAAATTGCTAAACGATTTTGTAACACAACTCTTATGGGCTACTAAAATTTTTCCTGCAGTTTTACTTTTCGATGTACTTTCCTATGAATCCACGTTTGTAAATAAGTATGCTAATGTTTGTATGGTGAAATGAAATATTTCCTCATTGGAGTAGTGAAGTTGGCTTAGTCAGGGCAATACAATATTGTCAGAGAGTGCAGTGAACTGGCAACTGCATTATCTGGAAGTGCAAGTGTGCCAGCAGTTGAGTACAGTGCAGAGGAGAAAGCAGAGTCTTGAGAGAGACAGTTGAGTCAACAGAGGCTCTTCTGTTGAGAAATGGTTGTAACACAGTGGTGCCGAAGTATGTAATGGTTAGGTGAAGTATATGACATTAAATGGGCGCAGTATAATTGCTGCAAGAGGATGCAAGTTAACATGAAGAGTATTGTGGGCCCAATTTCATTTGTTAAGGAGTTACAAGATGAAGAGCCTGTGTCACACGTTGTCAACAAACCATGACTTACATTGCACTGACAACATCTTAACCTGAAATGAGATCCAGATAATTACTTGGTCGGACTTGTATATGGCTAGCCAGCATCAAAGTTCATTTTGTGTTTGAATAATACTGAATTATACTAAAGTGTTGACCTTCAATTTTAACTAAGACAAAATACATAAGCAGGATCCATCCTATCCATTGTTGATGATCCGAGAGTCCTGATGACTACCGCAGTGTTTTATGAAAGAAATAATAGCAATTAAAATTTCAGTTATTTGCAAAAACTACAATAAACTGAAGCGCTCAGGTCCAGTAAACAGTAATTTTAAAGACAGTACTTAACAGAGCAAGATTCAGTAAAAGACATTTTTTGTGTATTTTTCATGGATAAATAAGTTTTCTGTCTTATGCAACTGCAATTAGACAGGAATGCTTGTGGAAGTCTTGAGCAAATAATAGTAGTAATTGCACAAAAGATTAGCAATAATTGTTAATGAATAGTAATAGTAATAAAAGTAAGAGTTGCATGAAACCAATAGGTCAGTTAAATCATATCACAAACTTAGCCATTCTTTTAAAACTGAAATTCTGACTTTGCAAATTATGTAACGGTAACTCACAGGTAAGTGATTATTGAATGACATTATATCATAACAATAATTTTCAAGTTAAATAACAGCATTCAGTAATGAATAAACATAAATAATGTTTGAGTAAAATTAGACAGTAAGCAATACAGTGAGTGACGTCACAAATTTTTCGCATTTACGTAACCATTTTTTACTGATGGGATTCTGTTGTTCTTTGATTATTACTAACTAATTTATGTCTGCCTCGATAGCTGAGTGGTCAACCTGGTAGTCTGTCACGCCAAGGAGCCCAGGTTTGATTCCTGGTTGGGTCGGATATTTTCTCCGCTCAGGGACTGGGTTTTGTGTTGTCCTCATTATCATTTCATCATCATCATCAGTAGAAGGCAATGGGAAACCACCACCGGAATCACTTTCCTAGACGCTCATGCGGTGGACCTCTCTGACGAGGCTTCCCCCATGATAAGACCTGCTGTAAGGCAGTGGGGGGGAAAAATTCATTTACATGAGTTGCTAATTAACTGAAAGGTAATTGTTCACTGTGACATATTGATTTGAAATCACGCTAGAGCAATACTTATCAATTTTGTGCTATTTTCGCCTTGCGACAAAACCAGTATTCTTATGTAAGCTTCTAAGTATTAACAAACAATACTTTTTTTAGAAAAACTAATTTTAGCAACATAGTGAGCTGGCAACCATTAATTGTCACTGATTCATTAATTAAATTTATAATATTTTCAAAATTTAATTCCATTCAGCCCAGTTTTATACTCATTTACTTTAACCGAGTTTTACTTTCTTGTTGCCATTGTTGGGAGTACTGAGCATTGGCAATTCAGTTATAATTGCACCTACATTTCGTTTATTCTTTTGAGTAGATGCCTTTCCTGCACAACAGGGAACTTTAGGTACATGTTTCATTTAAGTCCTAACTAACTGGAAGAGTAGGGGGAGGCTATAATTTTCTGAATGAAGATAAGGAAATTTGTATTTCAGTACATGCCAAAACTGAACGAGTGCAATGCTTATAAGGACTTAACTACTGATATGACAAAAAATGCTAATGAGACAAAAGTAAAACATGGAAGGGTGGGGACATGTGTATGCAGCTTAGTGAATCACCACTTCATCACTCCTGTAATGTCACATCTAATAACCATATTCCTAAACAGCATAATTTGCTAGAACTTATGTTCTACCTTCATGGATATAAATCAAAATGAAGACAGAAGTTTATTGTACTAATATCTGCACAGTGGAAAAAATTGTTCGATCCAAAATACAATTAGGACGTCAACATACCATCGCAGGATGTACACTTTCGATAATCTTCAACTTATAATAACTTTTGTTCACATGGGATGCACATCTTACAACTACAATGACAGTAATGATAGGAATGAAATGTTTGTACTACCGTTCATGCTTAGGACCATGACTAATATAATCTTCCTGATTAGTAATGATTTTCCCTAAATTGTCCTATACATTGTCATCTGCCTCTTTATATTACATCAATTGTTTCTCTGCACACCCACCTGCTCTGCTGGACATAATTCTCATCATGATTATCCTATATTACCGCCAGATGAACACACACTTATATTACATGATACTACTAAAAATGTCATTTTAGATTATGCAAAAGCTTTAGAGGCTTTATGTACGTGCAGCAGCTTACTGCAAATATTTTAATCATAAACATTTCACAAATACTAAAATATCTAAAACAATGGTCCAGCCTACAATGAATACAACTAGTGTGTCATTCTGCACATACATAGACTCAAATCTCATATTAGCATAAATACTATATATATTCTTTCAAATATAAAATGGCTGCATATTACACACAGTACTATTTGTAAGTTGCAGGACATACTGTTTGAATATAATTTCTGCCTATAAAAATAATTTTCTCATTTTGATTCTCAAGAGAGCAAATCAGCGAACATTTTATTCTGAGTCAGCTTTGTGCCATTATATTATTAGTTGATATGCAGCACATGGCTATGGTTTTCTCCTTTCTAACTTGGTAATAATTGTACAAGATTTATGTTTTCTTAAACATTTCATTAAGTTACACAAAAAATTATGTTAGAACCAATACATTATCAAAACAAATAATCTCCCTGCTGCCTTTTAATTATGTCAGTTATTTCCATCGCTGTAGTGGCACTACGGCTCCCTCATACCTAAATTTATTCTTACACACCAGAATATGTCAAGTCTACCATTCTAACACATCTGCTGCTTGTTGATTCAAAGCGTGATCTAACAATGAAATCTAATACAAATTTTAAGAAAGGCTAAAGGTATAAAAGATAAACTATGGGCAAGTAATGACAAACAGTTAATAATACAATTTAAAAGAAATAATCAGCATTAATTATCAGATTCTTCAATGTACTACAATACACTTAAATCCAACCTGACATTAGGTGTGCACTACCATATTTTTTGTACTTTTGCTCCCTGGGGATTTCCAAACCCATCATTGAGGAATTTTGCCCTGTAAGTATCAAATAAATAGAGAAACACTCACGTTAAAAACTACCAATATGAAACTTTTGATATATAAAGGTAAAGAAAAATGGCCCATATTGGTTGGTTGTAACAATATACAGCCATAAAATCGGGTCTAGAACATAACTGCAGCAATGTGCTAACATTGTGTGCAGTTTTCCTTGATGCTTGTGCTCTCTAATTCTGAACTGGTACAAATGGGAAAAATTTAGTATCTATTTTTATGTCAGTGCCAACTTTAGAGATCAAATAATACTGTGTATGATCCACTGTAGTAACCACTTTTGAATACTGTGTTTTATTAAGTTGATAAGTAATTAGTGGCAATAAGTATAATCACTACTTGATTTGTGATTGTACGTGCCGGTATGCCATACCAATACCTCCAATGAAAAAGTGGCATTAAAATAACATTTTAAAATGTTTAAATTAAACAAAAACTCCCCTCCCCCAGAAGGTCGCAGTAACAGTTTTTTTTTAACAAACCAAGCACTGAGTACAATTAATAAACATGCCATTACATTCAACAATACCAGGAGTGTGGGTCGGGGATGTTTGTTTCCTCTCAAACTATTTCTTTCCTCACAGCAGTCTGATCCTCTGTATCACCAAGCAGGGCTTCTATCACCTAAAATCAACCAAGAAAAAGTATGCACACTGTCTTATTAGTTACCTGCATCTTGTATAAATTAGATAGCTTCTCTTTGAAAAGTTACAACTTCCAACTCTGAATGGTAACTTTCTCTCCAATATTCCTATACCCCATCCCCCATATTTTATTTGTATGCTTTTGACAATCATTCTACCCATGTCATAGTTCATTTGCCATACACCTCCGTCCACCGTCACAAAACCTAACAGGTATCCCTAACCAAATTTTTCCTACTGTGGCATGCTATTTTAATTCATTTAATTTCCTGCATATACCTCCCACTCAAATTCTGCCTCCTATATAATCTCTCGTTCTATCCTACTTCTTTATACACTTATAAGTGATTCCAGCTTGGTCCTTCTTGGTGGTTAACTAACAAAAGCTACTTTCTGGTCAAGTTATCATATCTACTCCAATTATTATTTAGTGCCTATTACATCATCTGTCATGTTTGATTCTATCTCCTGTAAAGGAAAGTGTCTTAAGACATACTTTTCTCACTAACAACTTCTAAAGCTCTTCACATTCAACCAGTTCACCATACATCCCAAACAGCTAATATTAGGTCCAAAATCAAGTTTTCAGGGCATAGGAATACATACTTCTGTGTAGTAGATTACAATTTTTACTACTGATGACTAAAAGCATTCAAGCTAATTGCATTTAGCTCTGAAACTGTTATTTACAGGTTTCTCAATTATGTTTTACAGAAATGTTGTAGCGTATGAAATGTGATTTAAAACACATTTTCTGCAAATTACAAATAAAAATAATGTGGTGCATACAACCTGTTTTTGTCATATGGAAAGCGCCATATTTGGCCACAGATCAAGAAATCACAATGATACTGCATCTTCTGTGCTCATATTTTCAAATTAAAAAAATAATAAAAGGCTAATTCGGTTTAAAATTACAATCCACTAAATGACTACCTAATAAGGAATGACAATAAACATCCCCTTCTCTGTAAAGTAGAAAATGTAAAACATCAGTGTGTGTCTTTTATATGCTATAAATTACTGTTGGGTTGAGGAAACAATGAGAGTCTCACCAACAGAGATGATGTCAGTTAAAATGATTAGATGGTGACAAATAAATGTGCAAAAAAACAAACACATTAATGTGGAACAGGACCCACTGCTTCTACAACACCACTTCCACTGGTCGAATGATTTCGCATACGACGAGCAATATGTGTTTGTGCATGTTTATGTAGGTGATCCTTACGACTGAAACGCTTTCCACATTCAGAACACGCATGCTCTTTGTCCCCAGAATGAATGACAATATGTCGTGTGAGATGCTCATTTCTCTTGAAGCCTTTAAGACAAATGCTACATACAAATGGTCGCTCATCACTGTGACCTCTTTTATGCTGGTCCAAGTGTTCTTTGCGTTTTAGGCATGCTCCACACACATTGCAAACAAAGCGTCGCTCAGCACGGTGACCCTGTATTAGAAAGATACACATTAGCATGACTGCCATGACAAATATTCTTTCACAGTTCTTATTTCATCAAAAATTAAAATACTGCTCAAACAGGTTAAAATAATTTTACATCATTATTTAATCAAACTCAAAAGAAACAATATAACTTCTTGCATATAAAAGTTTAAATAATTTTATGTATAAAGACAACCTTAATTATAAACAAATTTTTTTCAAAGTTTAGCACAAATTGTCTAAAGTAAATAGATAATTCTGCTAATTTCTTTTATCTACTGAGCCTTAAGATCGTCCTTGTTAATTAAAAATGTAGGTCAACACATATTTCACTTGTATCTGATGTAGTTCTCTTTAAATGTAAGCCCTATTCTGGCCCTCTAATTTCTAAATCTCCACTTTTTTTCTGGTCCATTCCTTTCATGCATAATTTCCTTGTCATAAACCAGAAGCCACATTTGTATAAACTACCATTATCATTGATGTTTCATTAACGGATAACTGCTCTGTGAAAAGGGTTACTAATGGTTTATCATATTGTCGCAGAAGAAGCTGAGTAACACAGTGGTATAGTGGTTCTGATACTAAACTGTTGCATGGAAGGTCATGAGTTCAAAACTCACCTGGACTGTACAATTTTAATTTCTATATTCGGTTCGAGTCCATTCTAGAAGTATTCAAAAATGTCAAGAATCATTGTGCTGGGATGTTCTATAGCTGTATCTATACTGTATGTGTTCTGGTCGGAGGCAGTTTGCTCTGCGCTCTTGTATGTTCAAGTGCTGAATAAACCTTTGTTTAAGTGAAGTTAGTATTTGTCATCCATCTAGTTACACCTCCTTCTAAGTGACATTATTCTGGTGGAGGCACCGGGTATTGGAATTTGTGATAGCGCACATTATCAATGACACCGTGGCTCCCATCAGACCAAGACAGAGCTGACATTTACGTGGCGAGAAGACCGAGTTTGAGCCATATTCAACAGATAGCAATCTATAGGAGACAGAAGAGGAAGAGGCCATTACGATGACAGCAACGGTGTGCCACCACATGAGACATCCTTCTGGGTTCTCTGGTTACGATGGCCATGATCCAAACAAGTGCCTGAAGGTATACAAGTGTATAGCCAAATTTAACAAATGGGATGACACCGTGTGTTTGGCTAATATATTTTTCTACTTGGAGAGCACTGCCAAGCAATAGTATGCGAACAACGAGGAGAAGTTCACAAGCCGGGAAGTATTCCAGATGGAACTGCGCAAGTATTATGGCGACACACAACACAAGTGCAAGGCTGAAGATAAATTAAAGTGCAGGGCACAGCGTCCAGGAGAAAATACAGTATCCTACATTCAAGATGTCTTGGAGCTGTGTAAAATAGTGGATCCTAGAATGAAGGAGGAAGATAAAGTTGCACATCTCATGAAGGGTGCTGCTGAGGATATGTATCAAGCCCTACTCCTGAAGGAGGTTTCAACAGCAGACGACTTCATAAAATGGTGCCAGTATGTCGAGATAATGCATCAAAAAAGAATTACACGCAAGAAGTTTGAACGGCTTCCAAACGTCATATTGATGTCTGTGATGGAGGAAGAAACTGATTTCACAAGTGTTCTTCATCAGATAGTGAGAGAGGAAGTTCAGAAGGCACTTGGACTGCATGGTGTGCAAAAAACCGAGACGCTCCAAGAGGTCATACGGCGGCAAGTGGAACAGACATTGAACCCAATCTCTCGGCCTTCATTTCCCTTTAGAAAGGTGAAAAAGTCGAGACCCAGGCGGAGTTACGTTCCTACAATGCCACATGAGGAACCTGTATGGGCATCAAGGAAGACTGACATATGAAGGACCCAGGATAACCAACCAGTATGTTTCCACAGTGGACGACTGGGACATGTGGTGCGCTATTGTTGAGAAAGGCAGTGGATATTTGATGACGCCTGCCAACTCCAGGATGACAAAGATGAACAAGAAGATGTGGGTGCAGAACGACGTAGGTCACCATCGCCGCAAGCTAGCCACTGGAGAGGACACTCCCCAACACACCAATCAAGGTCTCCATTGCTGTTTAGAAGCTCCAGCTGATCACCTAGCTGCCGCAACCTAGAAAACTAAAGAGTGCGGCCTTCCTTGGAGGTGACGCCGCCGAAGAGAAAAATCCTCCGCCGTCAATCACTACAAAAATGATAGGAAACTATGTCAATATCCTCATGGATGGCTGACCAGCCCAAGCTCTTTTGGACCCTGGACCATCATATTCAGTCATTTCAGAGAAGTACCATCGCCAGTTGCAGAAAACCGTATTTGTCGACAACAAAACATCTCTGCTGAAGGTGGCTAATGGGAAATATGTAAAACCTACAGGAAGATGTACCATTCATGTGCGTATATGTGCCATACACAGCCCTTAGAATTCATCATCTTACAAGAGTGTAGTCATGACGTCATTCTCGGATGGGACTTTTTGAAAGCTTCTCAGGCAATTACAGATTGTGGTCACTTGAAGATTATGCTAGATGAGATGAGATACTGTGAACAGGAAGATGCGCATCCGAGTGTGTGGAGACTATGTGTGCTGGATGAAGTGATCATTCCTGCTGTCAGCACTAGAAAGATGACTGTCACGGGTCATCCCAGCATCAATCCATGGATCTTGTAGTGGAATGTAAGAGAAGCATACCACTGAAGAATAATTTGGTCATCCCGGTCTCTGTCATCTCGTTTGAGAACAGATTCCGTGAACTGTGGATAGTTAACTGTCAGCGAGAACCTCAGGTCCTTCCAGGGCGCAGGTGTCTAGCTAACGCTGAGCCGTTAATTGAAGAACAGCTGAGCACCATAGAAACCTCCCATACTGAGTCTGTGGGTGAAATTAGCGCTACCACTACAAGACAACATCTTCTAGCTCAACTATCACCAGACCTCACGAAGGAACAAGAGAAGAAGCTACTTGCCATTCTTCAAGAGTTTTCTGAATGCTTCAATCCACAGGTAAAGAGCAAATTAGACAAATTGACGGTGAAGCACCGGATTAGCACTGGAGACCATCAACCAATAAGCCAGAGAGCATACCGTGTGTCAGCAACGGAACGTCGAGTAATACGCGACAAGGTAGAGAAAATGATGAAGAATGACATCACTCAGCCTTCGCAGAGCCCATGGTCGTCACCAGTGGTCCTCATCAGGAAGAAGGATGGCAGTTGGCACTTTTGTGTTGATTACAGGAAGCTTAATAAGATAATTAAAAAGGACATTTACCCCCTTCCACAAATTGACAATACACTAGATTGTCTGAAGGGGGCTAAGTTTTTCTCAACCATGGACATGTACTCGGGATACTGGCAAATCGAAGTAGATGAGGCTGATCGTGAGAAAACTGCATTCATCACCCCTGAGGGCCTGCATGAGTTTAAGGTAATGCCGTTGGTTTTGTGTAATGTACCAGCAACTTTTGAATGGATGATGGATAATTTTCTACGTCACCTGAAGTGGGGAATGTGTCTTTGTTATTTAGACGACATTATAGTGTTCTCAGAGATGTTTGATGAACATATAAAAAGACTGAGGGCCATTCTTAAGTGTCTTCAACAAGGCGGACTGAAACTTAATCCAAGAAAGTGTCTCTTTGGAGCAAAAGAAATCAAAATACTTGGACACCTTGTGTCAAAAAACGGTGTGCGGCCATACCCAGAAAAGGTGAGACCTACAACGGAATTTCCTACTCCTAAAAGTATTAGAAATGTGAGAATCTTCCTCGGATTATGTTCTTATTACCGTCTTTTTATCAAATACTTTTGTATCAAAGCCAGGCCACTCCAGAAGTTGTTAAAGGCCGATGCTAAATTTATCTGGGGTGGTGCTCAACAATATTCTTCTGATGTGCTGTGAAAAGCTCTGATGACTGACCCTGACTTGGACTTTAAGATGAGAGAGCACCTACAGAACTACACACAGATGCCAATGGGCATGGGATCAGTGCTGTTCTGATGCAAATTTCAGATGGAAACAAGAAGGTTAAAGCCATGCTTTTGGACACTTACAAAAGCCGAGAGAAACTAATCAACTATAGAAACAGAATGTCTTGCTGTGATCTCAGCCATGTGCAAATTTCGATAGAATCTCTATGGAAGGCCATTCACAGTTGTTACAGACCATCATTCACTTTGTTGGTTGACAGGTCTTAAGGATCCAACAGGACGACTTGCCAGGTGGGCACTACATGTTCAATAGTATGACATTACCATAGTATACAAAAGTGGAAGAAAACACTAAGGTGCCGACTGTCTCTCAAGAAACCCTGTGCAAGACCATCAAGACTTTGATGAAGGTAGTGACTGTCTCGCTGCACTCTAGGATCTCTCTGCTGAGCAGAAGAAGGATGCCAAGATATCTCAAATTATGCGTGCCTTAAATCGGTCAGAGGATGTGAAAGGACAATTTAAGGTAGTTAATGGATTACTTTGCAAGAAAAACTTTGATCCATTTGGAAAGAGGTGGCTACCAGTGATTCCTAAACACATGCGCTTAGATGTTCTACAGAAATTCCATGACACACCTGAGGTCAGACATTTAGGATTTATTAAGACATACAATAGAATCTGCAAGAGATTTTTCTGGCCAGGTTTATTTAGGAGTGTCCGTCACTATGTGTCGCACTGTCGAGAGTGCCAGAGGAGAAAGGTAGTTCCTCAAAAACCACCTGGCCAACTCATACCAATTCCACCAGCCAAAATGCCTTTCCAGAATGTTGTGATCGACTTCCTCGGACGATTTTCAACGTCTGCTAGTGGCAATGGATGGATTATTGTTTGCACTGATTATCTGAAACGATATGCCACTACAAAAGCCGTGAAAACAGCCAAAGCATTCGAGGTAGCCAAATTCATCGTGGAAGACACTGTATTAAAACACGGTGACCCGAGGTTGTTAATTATGGATCGAGGGAAAGTTTTTCAATCAAATTTTGTGACAGAGATAAACCATCGGTGCAACATTACCTATCACATGACGAGTGCCTACCATCCGCAAACTAACGGGCTTACTGAGTGCCTTAATAACACCTTGGCTGACATGCTATCAATGTTCGTTAACTTTGAGTAGAGTAACTGGGTCACCTTTCGTGACGTTTGCCTACAACACCGCCAAACAAGACACCACAGGATTTATGCCATTTTTCCTGGTGCATGGGCGTGAGGTGACTATGACGATGGACACTGTGTTTAGTTACATCCTGATGATGTGGACGATGACTACATCAGCCAGGTGTTAACCAGAACTGAGGAAGCTTGGCAGTTAGCTCAACTCCGCATGCTGCAGACTCAAGTAAATGATCACTGAAGGTACGATGCGAGCCACCGCCCTGTTGTCTACCAGCCTAGTGACCTTGTCTGAATCTTCACTCCTGCTTGGAAGGTTCGTCTCTCTGAAAAGCTCCTCAGGAGCTACTTTGGACCTTATAAGGTTGTAAGACAGTTGTTTGATGCTACTTATGAAGCTGAAGATTTCTTATGAAGCTGAAGATTTCGACCCCGAAACAACATGATGAAACATCAGAGATACAGAGATACGGTCCACGTCCTTTGAATGAATCCCTGTAAGGATCCTGCAACCCAGGGTAAATTCGAAGCTCCAGCGACAGACAACAACCGGAAAGGCGACGAAGGGCGTAGTGGCAAAAGAAGTTCTAAGAAGATCACCGCCAGCGCGAGCATCAGTCATCAGGAGTTGAAGTATGCAGGACCGATGACTCATTTCCGGACTAGGAGGATGTAACACCGAGATGCTGTTCTCTTAAGGAGAGAGCAATGTCGCAGAAAAAGCTGAGTAACACAGTGGTGTAGTAGTTATGATACTAAACTGTTGCATGGAGGGTCATGAGTTCAAAACTCACCTGCACTGTATGATTTTAATTTCTATATTCAGTTCGAGTACATTCTACAAGTATCCAAAAATGTCAAGAATCAGTGTACTGGAATGTTCTGTAGCTGTATACATACTGTATGTGCCCTGGCCGGAGGCAGTTTGCTCTGCACTCTTGTATGTGCAAGTGGTGAATAAACCTTTGTTAAGTGAAGTTAAGTGTTCGTCATTCATCTAGTTACACCTTCTTCTACGTGACAATATCATGTTTTCATTTGCAAGTATGTTTCAAAACATTGTACACTCTACTACAAAACATTGTACACACTACTACAGAGGGAAAGACTCCTTGTCACCATTTGTCACCACGGAAGATGTGAGCCACACCTGGGTCGCCTGGGCACGGGCGTCTGACACCAGAGAGCCAACATAGCAAGAAGAAGGAGTGTGCCACTGATGTCAGAGCCTTCACCTACTGACGGGCCACCCACTTGCTGCCAAGGACTGATGTCTGCATCACCAGCAGCTGACGCAAGTATCGCCCTGCTGGTTCGGAGACCAACTGCCGCTGACCATTGCCAACCTGCCATGCTGGAGTGGGGTATATCTGCCTCTTACAGACAACAGAGAAATGTTGTAATTAAAAGTAATAAATTGTTTTCTCAACCACCCGTCTGTCAGTGGATCTACTGGTCCACCATTCAGGCTCAGCCTTGAACAGCCAGGTACTACAGAGTGGTGCATCCCCCGACAGAGTGGTGTCAGGAGAACTGACATAGTGGCCAACAGACATCAGAAGGTGTTCCAAGCCCCGCAACAAGATGTCCATGCTGCAGTCTACAGTACTTCCATTGTGGGGTGAACAAAACTGTTGTTTGTGTTTTATGACGTGTGGGATCGAGAATTGAGGGTCATCGTAACTTCAATGTTATTTTTGTGTGGCCAGAAGAACTTGTGGATGTTTCTCAATTCAGGGGTAATTGTAGGGGTCAGTGGTTAGAACGTGTGGTATGAGCACTATGTAAATAATTTTCTTGGGCATTCTGCCCCTTGTGCTGAGTCTGTGGCAGTTGTCTGTTTTATGTGTGATAGTTATGGCCATATGGTGAGACAGTGCAGGGAGTCCAAGTGGCTCATGAATAGACATAAGATATAAGTACTGTAGTGTTGTTGATTACAGATTCTTTTGTTGTTTTCCTTGGGTTTATAAAATCTGAGTAGAGGTAGTGCAATGGGGGAATCTGGTGTGGAAGCTGTACAATTGCCAGTTAATGAAGTAGCACAATTTAGAGCACAAAATAAGTTTGCAAATAATGAGTTTACAGTGAGGAACGAGGAGTTGGGATTATTAAGATCACACGAGTTTAGAATTAAATTCAGCTGCTGCAAACCTTGTTATTCCTTTTTATGGTAGGGCATCCGAGAATATATATTGTCATTTGCTGAGAGAGGGGGTTTATTGGGTGAGTGGTTGTTGCAGGTAATGAGACTGCACCTTTCAGGAGAAGCAAAATCCTTTGTGTGATGCATGAAGCACTAGATAAGACAGAAAGTTTTGAGCAACTAAAACAAGGATTAATACAAAGGCACAAGAAACAGGACAGCATGCAGTTTCTTCATGAGACCTTGCCGTTGGTGGGGAGGCTTGCGTGCCTCAGTGACACAAATAGCCATACCATAGATGCAACCACAATGGAGGCATATCTGTTAAGAGGCCAGACAAACATGTGGTTCCTGAAGAGGGGCAGCAGCCTTTTGAGTAGTTGCAGAGGCAACAGTCTGGTTGATTGACTGATCTGGCCCTGTAACATCAACCAAAACAGCCTTGCTGTGCTGGTACTATGAATGGCTGAAAGCAAGGGAAACTACAGTTGTAATTTTTCCCAAAGTCATGGAGGTCTACTGTATGGTTACATAATGATGGCACCCCCTTGGATAAAATATTCCAGAGGTAAAATAGACCCCCATTCAGATATTTGGGCGGGGACTATGAATGTCGTTATCCGGAGAAACAAAACTCGGGTTCTATGGTTCGGAGTGTGGAATGTCAGATCCCTTACCTGGGCATGTAGGTTAGAAAATTTAATAAGGAAAATGGATAGGTTAAAATTAGATATAGTACGGTGGCAGGAGGAACAAGACTTATGGTCAGCTGAATACAGGGTTAGACAAACAAAATCAAATAGGGGTAATGCGGGAGTAGGTTCAATAATGAATAAGAAAATAAGACCACAGATAAGCTACTTTGAACAGCATAGTGAACAGATTAGTGTAGCCAAGATAGACACAAAGCCCACACCCACCACAATAGCACATATTTACACGCCAACTAGCTTTGCATATGATTAAGAGATTGAAGAAATGTATATGAGATAAAAAAATTATTCAGATAGTTAAGAGAGATGAAAATTTAATGGTCATGGAGCGTGGAATTCAACAGGAGGAAAAGGTTTGGTACTTAGTAAAATGCTTTTCAGAAATCAAGAAATACTGTCTCTACTCTATTTATTTGATACATAGCATTCAGGACGTCATGCGAGGAAAGTGCAAGTTGGGGGACACCCGATCAGTGTTTTCGGAATCCATACTGGTTGGTTCGGAGGAGTTCATTCCATTTGAGATACAACATAATGTTTGAGCTTAGAATATGTTGTAGAATTCTATGCCAATGAGTTAGGGTGATGAGTTAGTGGATCTCTTCAGTCACCCTTTTAAATACAGAATAGAGAGACTTAAGTTTTTTTCTAGTCACTGGGCGCAGCTTTTTGTTCAGCTGCAAATTCTCAGGCCCTAGAGCCTCGTTTAAATTTAGCTGTTTTGCAATGCCATTGACACTGTAATTTGTATCACTCATCTTTGTAACGTTGCAAAAAGTATATTGTACTTCTGTATCTTTGTCAGTACAGGAACATTTGAAATAGGAGTTCAGTATATCTGCTTTTGCTTTTCATTCTCAATTTCACTTCTGTGAGTGCCTGGACACTAACTTTCATGCTACTGATAGCTTTTACATGTGAGCAGAATTTCTTTGGGTTTTGTGAGAGATTTTCCACAAGTTCTGCTACAGCAGACATTGGAAGCTTTACACGTTGCCATCTCGACAACCAAATATTTTTCATTCAGCATCTCTCTATCTATGGCTCTACGCTTTGTTTTACATCTATTATGCAGAAGTCACAATTTCTTTCAAAGTTTCTTTACAGTGGCTATATACCACGGAGAGTATCTCTGATCATGAACTGTTCTGTTAAGTAAAGATCTATCCAGTGTATGGTCAAATATTTTTTTAAACTTGAGCCACAGTTCTTCAACATGCTCCTGCATTGAGGTAAATATTTTGACATCCTCTCTGAGATGTATCATGACTGCCTTTTTATCTAGTTTACTCAACATTTAAATCTTTTTACTTGTCATAGCAGCCCTCTGTACTTTATTTAATCATACTTATTAAAACTGCTTTACAACCACTGATGCCAGTTTCAATGTAGGCATTCTCAAAGAGTTTAGATCTAGTTGTTGCCATTAGGTCTAATATATCTCCATCATGAGTTGGCTTCCGAACTACCGGTTCTCGGTAGTTTTCAGGGAATGCATTTCATAATGTTTCACAAGATGTCCTGTCACACCAACCACTTAATAGCTTTAATTTTCCCAAATGATTGTTGGATGATTAATGTCTCTTCCTATAATGACAGTATGACAGGGGAAAATACTTACAAGAGAACTGAGGTTTTCTCTGAAGTTTTTCTTTGTATCCAGGGGTGAGTCTGGTAGTCAACAGGAAAGTTTAATTGTAAGTTTAATGACAATATTATGAAAAGGATACAATCCTAATCACCATATAGTGGAGATGTTGCACCACAGACAGACACAACAAAAAGACTGCTAAACAAGTAAGTTTTAGGCCAGAAGGCCTTCATCTGAAGCAGATAACACACACACACACACACACACACACACACACACACACACACACACACACACACACGGGGAGGGGAGTGGAAAAGGAAAGACATAAAAAAGACTGTGAGTGTATTGGTGGAACAGAAGGCTCTGTAATGCTGGAGTGGGAACAGGGGAGGGGATAGGTGGGTCAAGGACAGTGACTAACATAAGGTTGAGGCCAGGTGGTTTAAGGGAGCATAGGATATATTTCAGGGAGAGATCCTACCTTCACAATTTAGAAAAGCTGCTGTTGGTAGGAAGGATCCAGATGGCACTGTCAGTGAAAAAGTCACTGAAGTGAAGAACATTTTGTTGGGCAATGCACTCAGCAACTGTGTGGTCCAGCTATTACTTGGCCACAGTTTGTTGGTTGGGCATTCATGTCGACAGACAAATTGTTGGTCTTCATGTCCACATAGAATGCAGCACAATGGTTTCAGCTAAGCTTGTAGATCACATGACTGGTTTCATAGGTAGCCCTATGATGAGATGGGTGATGCTTGTGACTGGACTGGAGTAGGTGGTGGTGGGAGGGTGTGTGGGACAGATCTTGCATCTAAGTCTGTTACAGGAATATGACCCATGAGGCAAGGGGTTAGGAGCAGAGATGGAGCAGGGATGGACGAGGATATTGTGTGGGTTCAGCAGGCAATGGGATACCACTGTGAGAGGGGTGGGAAGGACAGTGAGTATGACATTCCTCATTTCAGGGCACAACAAGAGATAGTCAAAACCCTGGTGGATATTGCAATTACAAATTTATGCTCACCCTCGATACTGAGTCTTGCCCAAATTATTTTGGATGAAACTTCAATTTCTATTTTGATGAATTTGAGTTTCCTGTATACTGCAACAAGTATACGAGGACTGACTGAAAATAATGCCTCCACCTTCGTAACTCTTCAACAGATGGCAGCATTGGTACGAGGCATGTACTGGCTTGTTCCGTAGCCTCTTCTCTACAGCTTCAGTTGGTGGGAAGCCTTAGCTTTGAATGGTTGTGTTGTTACTGTGTAACATATGGAACCCTGCGCAGACATTCAGTCAATGCAATTTAAGCAGCGTGCAGACACTGAATTCTTGACAGCAGAAGGTGTCATCCCAAAGGAGATTCATCAGAGAATGAAAGCAGTTTATGGTGATTGTGTTGATGTGAGTACTGTACTTCATTGGGTGAGTAAGTTTAAAGATGTTGAGGCGGAAACATCTGACCCAGAAAAAAAAGAGTTGGACGTCCTGTGACAGCAACCACCAAGTTTCACAAGCAAAATGTTGATAGATTGATTCAGGACGATCGTCGTATCACTTAGAGAGAAATTGCAAGAACAATCAACATATCACAAGAACATGTGGGTCAGATTATTGCTTTGCTTGGCCATTGGAAGATCTGTGTACGATGGGTACCCCAGATGCTGACTCCTGAAATGAAAGCTTGCAGACTTGAAATTTGCCAGGAACTCCTCTTGTGTTACAAGAATGAAGGTAACACCTTTCTCCATTCAATTGTGACAGGAGATGAAACGTAGGTACACCATTACAATCCGGTGATGAAATGTTAGTCTATGGAATATCGACAAAAAGACTCGCCTCAGAAAAAGAAATTCAAGACGCAGCCCTCAGCTGGAAAAATCATGGCCACAGTGTTCTGGGACACAGATGGTGTTATACATGTTGATTTCCTTGATCGTGGAACAACAATAAATTCAGAGTGTTACATCACAACGCTGCGAACTCTGGAACAATGGCTAACAAGGGTCCAAAAGGAAAAGGGAAATTTCCTGCAGCATGACATTGCCAAACCACACACTTCACGTGGCACCACAGCAGAACTTCAGAGACTGAATCTCACCATCACATGGCATCCTCCATACAGTCCAGATTTAGTACCATCTGACTTCCAGCTGTTCCTGATAATGAAAGACGATCTGCGAGAACATCATTATGCTTCTGATGAAGACGCTGAGAGAACTGTGAGACTGTGGTTGCAGAAACAGAGTGTCAACTTCTTCCTTGATGGCTTCAGAACCTGCATTCCCCATTAGCCTATCTTACTGAGGTCACTTAGATTGACAGCCTGTCAATTTCAAGTTTTAGCTTCAATGTGCAAGTTGCTTAAGTTGCATCAAAAATATGTGCATTAGGCATCCGAACAACCCCAGAATGAATCTCCTGGCCAGTAATTCTACATGAACATCTCTTTTTTTTTTTTCAAGTTTTAACCAGCTAGTATGATATGAACTCCACTGATTTTTAGGACTGATGCAAACACCTGGAGTTTGTTGTGAACACTAAGATTTTAATCATTTCAACAGTGGGTACCATCTTTGAATTCTATGCTAATATTTCAGCATCTCTTGCAGCTATCATTAATTGGAATGGATGGAGAGTCATCTAACTTAAAATAAATTGTACTTTGTTCCCTCAGTGGCTGTCAGAATAGCCTGTTCAACATGTCGAATGGGATCTCAATGCACCCATGCAGAGTGCACACTATGAACTGCCGATGATTGACAGACTCCTATCTTTTGCATTTGCTTCCCCTTCATATGTGACACAGCAGATTTCTCAACAGATGAATTGTGTCTCATAGGCTCAGGTTCAGTTTCAGTGGAGAACAGCACATCGGACTCATTGGTTAGGAGGATGGGTGTCTTCAACATTTGAACAGGCCCTGAAGGCCCGATGGTACCAATCAACCACCATGCATCCTCAATCCTTAGGTGTCACCGAGTTCTCCTTGGTCCCTGCCTCCTCTGTACAGGATCTCTAGACATACCAATGACATGCTATTCACAGTCAAGTGGACTGGTGGTGATAGATCCTGTACTTCCTGCAGATGAGACAGTATCCATTGGAAATGGTGGTACTTGAGTTACCTTCAGTATCTCTGGCGCAAATCTCTTGGTATTTCCCCCAACATGCCCTTTCAAAGCAGCTTCCAAATCGCTTGAAAGTCATCAGAGTAACTCCCAGCTGCTTACAAACAGCAACAAACTAATACTGCGCCCGGGAACAGCAATCACAGTGGGGCTTCATTCTTAATGGTGCAATGTTTATCTGAGCACTAAATAATATAATGAAAAGAACAGATTGCTGTTCACCATAAAGATGGCACACTGGGTTGCAGACAGATATGATGGAGAGACTGTTACATATAAGCTTTCCATCAAATCCCTCTTCAGAAAAGAGAAACGCACAAACATTCACACAAGCAAGCACACCTCTAATGCAGTGTATGTTTCTCTTTTCTGAAGCCTTTGGCCAAAAGCTTATATGTAACAGTCGTTTCATTGTGCCTATCTGCAACTCAATGTGTTGATACTATTTCAATTTAAAAATTTCTTATGCAACAAGTATTGCAAGTTCTCTTTTAGATCTGAAGCTACAACAGCCAAGAAACTGGTTTGTGTAATTAATGAAAGGAAAACTTGGGGTAAAATTTACAGATTTTTCAAAGAGTCAATAAGATTCCAGGCCAAAGATGTGTGGAGATCTCTCCCCAATTGACAACATCTGGAGCATTATGGGCAGGCCGCTACAACCAGCTACTCTTCAGGAGGTCATCCAACAGCTGTATCAATCAATGCCAAGCCAAATAATTGCAGGGATAAGGGCTAGAGGTGCATCAATGTGTTACAGACTTGCTCTTAAGCAAATCCTCAAATTTTTCTGGAATCATAACCATTTTGTTTCTCTCTACAAGTACATCACACCTACTGATTTCTATCCCACCTGGATAATTCCTTCATTGTGCATAATTTTTTCATCTTAAGAGTGTTAGTTTGTGGGGTGAACTATTGCCGATAAGTCCCTGTGTGGACTTGGAAACACTCTAACTTTATCCTCATGGTCTTTTTGTGAGATATACATAGAATGAAGCATATACTGGTTGACTCTTCCGGGACTGTACACTCTTGGAATTTTAGCAGTAAACCTACTGTGATGCAGAATGCCTCTCTTATAGCATCTGCATGATGCTTTCATACTTACTGAATCAACCTTTAATGAAATGTGCTGCTCTTCTTTGAATCTTCACTATTTCCTCTCTTAATCCTGTCTCATGAGGACCGCAAACTGACGAGCACACTCAAGCGTTGATTGAACAAGTGTTTTGTAAGCTACTGCCTTTGTTGGTGGACTACATTTACTGAGGATGCTTCCAATGAATCTCACACTATGGCATATACCTGACCTCAGATTAATTTTATGTGGTCATTCAACTTTAAATCACTGAGTATGTGAACTCCCAAGATATTTTATGGATGTAACTGCTTCCGGTGATTTCTCTGCAAATGTATAATCATACAATGAAGGTTTTTACTATCTATTTATTTGCAATAAATTACATTTTTTTATGTTGAAGGTCAATTTCCACTCGCTGCACTGAGTGTCGATCATCTACATCTCTTTCTGCATTTTATTACAATTTTCTAGCATTGTGACTTCTCTGTATAAGACAGCATCATCCATGAAGAGCATCAGGGAACTTGGAACTTCCAATGTTTTCATTAGGTCAAACACACACACACACACACACACACACACACACACACACACACACACACACCAATGGGATACCTGCTAACATTGTGTCGGACTTCCTTTTGCCTGGTGTAGTGCAGCAAATCATGTGGCATTGACCCAACAAGATGTTAAAGTCCACTGCAGAAATATTGAGCCATGCTGCTTTTATAGCTGCCCATAACTGCAAAAGTGTTGCTGATACAGGATTTTGTGCACAAACTGATCTCTCGATTATGTCCCATAAATGTTCAATGGGATTCATGTTGAGCGATCTGGAGGCCAAATCATTCACTCAAATTGTCCACAATGTTCATCACTCCTAACATGAACAACTGTGGCCTGGTGGCATCCATAAAAATTCCATCATTGCTTGCGAACATGAAGTCCATGAGTGGGTGCAAATGGTCTCCAAGTAGCCAAATATAAGATTGGTTCAGTTGGACCAGAGGACCCAGGCCATTCCATGTAAACACAGCCTGCACCATTATGGAGCCACCGCCAGCTTGCAGAATGTCTTGTTGACAACTTGGGTCCATGGCTTCATGGGATCTGTGCCACACTCAAACCCTACCATCAGCTCTTACCAACTCATGACTCATCAGACCAGGCCACAGTTTTTCAGTCGTCTAGCATCCAACTGATATGGTCACAAGCCTAGGACAGGCTCTGCAGTCGATGTCGTGCTGTTAGCACTTGCGATGGACGACTGCCGCCGTGGCCCATTAATGCCAAATTTCGTCACACTGTCATAACAGATACATCACAAACACACACACATTTGTCTTACTACTACCTTCCTTACATGCTGATTCCATTCCATACCGCATTGCAACATTACCCCTTGATATTTAATTGACATGACTATATCAAGCATCATAGGATTGTTTTTCCTACCTACCTGCATTAACTTAAATTTTTATACATTAACAGCAAGCTGCCACTCGTCACACCAAGTATAAATTCTGTCTAAGTCATTTCTACAGTCACTCAACAATAACACTTCCTCGTACATTACACTGTCATCAGTTAATAGTTGCAAATTGCTGCTCACCTGATACATCAGATCACTGATGTATACCGAGAAGAAGAGTGGTCCTATCATACTTCCCTGGGGCGCTACTGACAATAACCTCGTCTCTGATGAGCACTTGCCATCAGGACAACACACTAGGTTTTATTATTTAAGAAGTCCGAGGCACTTTCATATCTGGGAACCTATTTCGTATGCTTGTACTTTCATTAACAGTGCAGTGAGACCCTGTGTCAAATGCTTTCTGGAAACTTAGGAATATGGAATCTGCCTCTCGCCCTTCATTCATGATTCGCAGGGTATTGTGTGAGAAAAGGACAAGCTGAGTGGCATGAGCAATATTTCCTAAATCTGTGCTGATTTGTGTGCTGAATCTTTTCTGCTTTATTATATTCAAACTTAATATCTCCAAGAATTCTACAGCATACTGATGTTACAGATATTGGTCTGAAATTTTGCAGGTCCTTTCTTTTACTCTTCTCTTATATGCAGGAACCACCTTTTCCAGTTGCTTGGGAATTTGCACTGGATGAAAGATTCACAATAAATGCAAGCTAACTAAAGGACCAATGCTGTAGAGTGCTCCTTATAAAACCGAATTGGAACCTGGGGATTTATTTGTTTCAACTCATTAAGTTGCTTCTTCCATACGGGAGTCTGTGTGACAGTCAAACAATGATATGTCTGTATGACCCTCTACAAGAATAATTTTTAAACATGAAGTTTAAAACCTCAGCTTTCCTTTTGCTGTTTTCTATTGCTGCACCAAACTGGTCAACGGCTAACTGGACAGAAGTCTTCAGCTTGCTAAGTGGTTTTATGTAGGACCAGAATTTTGTTAGGTTCTCAGTAAGATCCTTTACTACATTAATGTATGGCTTACAAATTGATCTTTTTACAGACACATGAATTTCTACTAACTTTCCCTTCTCGACATTTCAATGTTCTTTTTTGACCCATGACAGCAAAAATCTCTGCTTCCTCAACATTTTCTGAATTCTGTTGATCAACCATGGTAGATTTTTTCCACCTTAATCCATTTACCGAGAATGTTATTTCTCCAGTGTATGATTTACAATCACTTTAACCTTTGCCCGTAATTCCCCTATGTTCATCATACTGGAAGTAAATGATGTTCCTTCACTGTCTAAGTAGGATGCGAACAACTGTTTATCTGTTCTTTCCAGTATAAATACACTACTAGCCTTCTTGATGAATTTATTAACTGTAAAAATAACCAACATCAGTATGATGATGTCACAATCACTAAACCCTGTCTCTATACTGATCCTGTCAACAAGGGCAATTCTGTCTTTAGATACACGGTCTAACATATTTCCATTTCATGTGGGTTGTTGAAATAGCTACTCAAGACAATTTTCGGAAAACAGGTTCAGAACTGCTTCACAAGACTCTTCTGTCCATGTCACCTACAAAGAATCGATAGATGTCCCAGTCTATGCTTAGACAGTTTGAAGTTACCACCAACTAATATTGTGCATGGCTAGGATGTTTCTTCACTAAGAAGTTAGGCTTTCTTTGTATGATTCTATAACTGTTACAGAGGAATTAGGTGGCTGGTAAAAATATTCAATGATTGACTTAAGTTCACCTAAGCCAGTTAATTGTGACCGGATAGCTTCACCACTACACTCAATTGCAATCTCAATAGAGACAATATTTTTGTTGGCCACAATGAACAATATACTTCTGCTTTATCCAAGACAAACATCTTATGAGATAATTTCTTTTCTTACTTCTGAAGCAAGCTCATACACTAGTCTTCCCCATTCTCTATACAGCCTTTGTTTGTCCCATATTTTATTTCCATTCTGTGTTATCACTCTCTCTGCACTCCATTCGATGGTTGCGTCCCTAATTCAGGAAACTTGTTACAAAATTAATATTAATAGCTGTTAGGGAGTGACTAAAGAGTTCTAGGCATTCAGACAATTGGATTTTTGGTTTACAGCTTATTTGGAGTCGATCACGCAAGATTTAAGGGAAAGGGGGGTTGTGGGATACCAAGTGATACCAAGTGAATAGAGTTGAAACAGAAATCACTGATAGTTCTCATAAGATAAATCTGCAGTTATTGTCAAACCAGTAGTGATGTTTCACAGTGGCTGCTTACAAAATATGAAAATACAAAATAAAGAGACTGTGACACAAAAATATGTCGATGTTTTTATAGGTATAAGTGAGGTGACTGACTTCTAATCTGTGACCAGATTGAAGGAAATGCAGATTATGATCGGAGAAATGAAATACTATTATATCCACTGAAGAAGGTGAAATGTGTCTGGAACATATAGTTTGCAGCAAGGTTTCTTGATTCATAATACAAATATCCCCCCCATGAACCATGGACCTTGCCGTTGGTGGGGAGGCTTGCGTGCCTCAACGATACAGATAGCTGTACCGTAGGTGCAACCACAACGGAGGAGTATCTGTTGAGAGGCAGACAAACGTATGGTTCCTGAAGAGGGGCAGCAGCCTTTTCAGTAGTTGCAGGGGCAACAGTCTGGATGATTGACTGATCTGGCCTTGTAAAACTAACCAAAATGGCCTTGTTGTTGTGGTACTGCGAACGGCTGAAAGCAAGGGGAAACTACAGCCGTAATTTTTCCCGAGGGCATACAGCTTTATTGTATGGTAAAATGATGATGGCGTCCTCTTGGGTAAAATATTCCGGAGGTAAAATAGTCCCCCATTCAGATCTCCGGGCGGAAACTACTCAGGAGGACATCGTTATCAGGAGAAAGAAAACTGGTGTTCTACGGATCGGAGCGTGGAATGTCAGATCCCTTAATCGGGCAGGTAGATTAGAAAATTTAAAAAGGGAAATGGATAGGTTAAAGTTAGATATAGTGGGAATTCGATGGCAGGAGGAACAAGACTTTTGGTCAGGTGAATACAGGGTTATAAATACAAAATCAAAAAGGGGTAATGCAGGAGTAGGTTTAATAATGAATAAAAATGTAGGAGTGCGGGTAAGCTACTACAAACAGCATAGTGAACACATTATTGTGGCCAAGATAGACACGAAGCCCACGCCTACTACAGTAGTACAAGTTCATATGCCAACTAGCTCTGCAGATGAAGAAGAAATTGAAGAAATGTATGATGAGATAAAAGAAATTATTCAGGTAGTGAAGGGAGATGAAAATTTAATAGTCATGGGTGACTGGAATTCGACAGTAGGAAAAGGGAGAGAAGGAAACATAGTAGGTGAATATGGATTGGGGCTAAGAAATGAAAGAGGAAGCCGCCTGGTAGAATTTTGCACAGAGCATAACTTACTCATAGCTAACACTTGGTTCAAGAATCTTAAAAGAAGGTTGTATACATGGAAGAATCCTGGAGATACTAGAAGGTATCAGATAGATTATATAATGGTAAGACAGAGATTTAGGAACCAGGTTTTAAATTGTAGGACATTTCCAGGGGCAGATGTGGACTCTGACCACAATCTATTGGTTATGAACTGTATATTAAAACTGAAGAAATTGCAAAAAGGTGGGAATTTAAGGAGATGCGACCTGGATAAATTGACAAAACCAGAGGTTGTAGAGAGTTTCAGGGAGAGCATAAGGGAACAATTGACAGGAATGGGGGAAAGGAATACAGTAGAAGACGAATGGGTAGCTCTGAGGGATGAAGTAGTGAAGGTAGCAGAGGATCAAGTAGGTAAAAAGACGATGGATAGTAGAAATCCTTGGGTAACAGAAGAAATATTGAATTTAATTGATGAAAGGAGAAAATATAAAAATGCAGTAAATGAAGCAGGCAAAAAGGAATACAAACGTCTCAAAAATGAGATCGACAGGAAGTGAAAAATGGCTAAGCAGGCATGGCTAGAGGATGTAGAGTCTTATCTCACTAGGGGCAAGATAGATACAGCCTACAGGAAAATTAAAGAGACCTTTGGAGAAAATAGAGCCACTTGTATGAATATCAAGAGCTCAGATGGAAACCCAGTTCTAAGCAAAGAAGGGAAGGTAGAAAGGTGGAAGCAGTCTACAGAGTGTTTATACAAGGGCGATGTATTTGAGGACAATATAATGGAAATGGAAGAGGATGTAGACGAAGGTGAAATGGGAGATAAGATACTGCGTGAAGAGTTTGACAGAGCACTGAAAGACCTGAGTCGAAACAAGGCCCCGGGAGTAGACAACATTCCATTACAACTACTGACGGCCTTGGGAGAGCCAGTCATGACAAAACTCTACCATCTGGTGAGCAAGATGTACGAGACAGGCGAAATACCATCAGACTTCAAAAAGAATTTAATAATTCCAATCACAAAGAAAGCAGGTGTTGACAGATGTGAAAATTACCGAACTATCAGTTTAATAAGTCACAGCTGCAAATTACTAACGCGAATTCTTTACAGACGAATGGAAAAACTGGTAGAAGCTGACCTCGGGGAAGATCAGTTTGGATTCTGTAGAAATGTTGGAACACGTGAGGCAATACTAACCCTACGAGTTATCTTAGAAGAAAGATTAAGGAAAAGCAAACCTACGTTTCTAGCATTTGTAGACTTAGAGAAAGCTTTTGACAATGTTGACTGGAATACTCTGTTTCAAATTCTAAAGGTGGCATGGGTAAAATAAAGGGAGCGAAAGGCTATTTACAATTTGTAGAGAAACCAGATGGCAGTTATAAGAGTTGAGGGGCATGAAAGGGAAGCAGTGGTTGGGAAGGGAGTGAGACAGGGTTGTAGCCTCTACCCGATGTTATTCAATCTGTATATTGAGCAAGCAGTAAAGGAAACAAAAGAAAAATTCGGAGTAGGTATTAAAATTCATGGAGAAGAAATAAAAACTTTGAGGTTCGCCGATGACATTGTAATTCTGTCAGAGACAGCAAAGGACTTGGAAGAGCAGTTGAACGGAAGGGACAGAGTCTTGAAAGGAGGATATAAGATGAACATCAACAAAAGCAAAACGAGAATAATGGAATGTAGTCGAATTAAGTCGGGTGATGCTGAGGGAATTAGATTAGGAAATGAGACACTCAATGTAGTAAAGGAGTTTTGCTATTTGGGGAGCAAAATAACTGATGATGTTCGAAGTAGAGAGGATATAAAATGTAGACTGGCAATGGCAAGGAAATCGCTTCTGAAGAAGAGAAATTTGTTAACATCGAGTATAGATTTAAGTGTCAGGATGTTGTTTCTGAAAGTATTTGTATGGAGTGTAGCCATGTATGGAAGTGAAACATGGACGATAAATAGTTTGGACAAGAAGAGAATAGAAGCTTTCGAAATGTGGTGCTACAGAAGAATGCTGAAGATTAGGTGGGTAGATCACGTAACTAATGAGGAGGTATTGAATAGAATAGGGGAGAAGAGGAGTTTGTGGCACAACTCGACAAGAAGAAGGGACCGGTTGGTAGGGCAGGTTCTGAGGCATCACGGGATCACAAATTTAGCATTGGAGGGCAGCGTGGAGGGTAAAAATCGTAGAGGGAGACCAAGAGATGAATACACTAAGCAGATTCAGAAGGATGTAGGTTGCAGTAGGCACTCAGAGATGAAGAAGCTTGCACAGGATAGGGTAGCATGGAGAGCTGCATCAAACCAGTCTCAGGACTGAAGACAACAACAACAACAACAACAACAACAACAGAGAAGAGTCAAGATAATCATGCTAATAAATCTAAAAATATCAAGAAGATTTTGTTGTTAGACTCAAAGAAAGTAAAAATAGTACAGATGGACAGTTAAAGGAAATGCAGAATAAAATAATTTAGCAGATCAAAGGGGAAAGGCAAGTTCTTACTCAACATTATGAAGGTGTAGTTAATAAATTGAGAAAAGAGATGCTGAAAGTCAAAATCTTGCTGCTGACGAAGTTAAGCAGGATCTTACAGATTTTAGTGATAAACAAAGTAACAAATACACTCAGTTATCTGCAGAGGTAAATTAATGAAGAAAGGAATTGCGGGAATACGTTCATAATGTTGAAAGCATTGTTCCCAAACAGCCATCTCAACAGCAGAATGCCATTTCTGATGGCTCTGAGCACTATGGGACTTAATGCCATTTCTGATGATGTAAACCAAAGGACAACACAACACCCAGCCCCTGAACACACACACACACACACACACACACAAAATAAAAAATCTCAGACCCATCTGGGAATTAAATTAGGCCTCTGTGGTTAGCAATTTTCCATGATGACCACCCAGCTGCCGAGGTGGACATCCCAATTCTTGATTTGAACGGGCAGGAAAGTGGCCCTGAAATGAGGAAAGCTTTTGATGCTGGTGACCGAAATTACTGAGCTGATGAGAAAAGCAGCTGAGGTGTGACCTTCAGCAAAAGCAGCACGCTGAGCCAGACTAGTCAACTTAGATGCAACCTGTATCAGCCCGCCGTGGGTGTGCAGCTGTGACATAAGCAATGGTGGGCAAATGTAGATGTGTTTTCCTCATAGCATGCTGTTAAACAGATTCAAACCTAAGGAGATGTATCCTGCAACATTCATTACAACTTTTAGAGGTGTCTTGCCACCAGCATGCACCAAAGCTGAGAATATCTCTTATGTTGTTAAACACTTGAATGGAGATGCGTATGACAGGGGAATGCAACAAGATAAAAGAAAAATGATGCGTGCTGAATCTGAAGAAAGCTTTTTCACAAAGTACTGGTTGAAGCACACAGGCTTTCATTATAGATGGGTTGTACAATAAAATATGGTCACAAGAAGCTGATGGAACACTAACAGAATTCTTGGGAAAGGAAGTAGGTACGAACTGGCACTTAGATAAACCCCATGAAGAGTAGGATGTCATAAATTAGGTTGTAAGGCATCTTCTTTCTGAGATACAATAGCACGTAGCAGAAAATTTTATCAAAACAGCTGATCAGAAGACAAATTTGCAGAGAGACAGAGAATGAACATAGAAGAAAAAACTACAGAACTTTTAGAGATTCACTGTGGCAAGTTAACAATAATAGTGAGCCAGAACGAAATTGGCATAGAGATAACAACAGAATGATGTAAAGGAAGACACAGAGACTGCAATGGAATCATCAACCACTATTTCAAGGAAGAAGATTCAATGACAGTCAGTATGATATTTTTATTTTTATTTTTTTTTATTTTTGCAGTGGAGAGAAAATAACTTATCAAATTTGGAGCACGAACTATTTGATGAACGAAGGCCACCAAACCAACAGAAACAAGTAATACATGACGTGTCAGAAAATGAGCTGTAGTTTGCAATAGGACTCTGTTCAGAACTTTGCAAAAAGGGTCATTGTTTTCAAACAGCTACAACAACACTGCAAATTATTCAACAGGGACTGGGGACAACAACAGAAATGAGTCACTGTGATTAAAGCAGAAGCTATAAGTGATGAAAAGGAAGAATTACTTTATGAAGAAGGAAGAACAGTTAAGCAGGAAGCCATTACTCATATTGTTGAAGAAAATGTGTGTGGAAAAGACACTTGTACTCTTTGGATTATAGAAGTCAAGTGATAACAGTTTGAAAGAATTTCTATGATAAATCTTTGAAGAAAGACGCAGACATTCCTGACTTACCAGACGGTGGAGTCAAGACTGTGGGAGCTACAGAAGGGCAAAGTAAGCCTCTCGAGAAGAAAATATTACTGGAAGCTGAAGTTGGAGAGTCTACATATAATGTTAATGTGAAAGCGAATCTGCAGCTTTGTGAGTATTATAGCCGCCAATTTGATGTCAGAGCATGTAGTAAGTTTGAATATTGGTAGTGAAGCCATGAAAATAAATAATGAAGCTACTAAAGAGACAATCCTGTTTAATAGAAAGATGAGTAATTTTGCCACAATATGTGAAGTAAGGATAGATGAGCTGGAAATTACTGACAAGACAGATGATGTTTTGTTAAATAAGACAATAAATTGTTAACAAAAACAGTAGGAGATGATGTAAAAGATAAATTATGCAATATGCTGTTCAAATATGAAAATCTGTTTTTCAATGTCACTGGGCAATATTAAAGGACCACCATATAGGATAAAGATCAGATCACATAAACCTTCTTTCTATTGTTGTCCATACCCTACACCACAAGTAAAGAAAGCTGTAGAAAAGGAACAGCAGGAGATGTTGTCTGTAGGTATAATAGAATGGACAATCAGTGCAGTAGCTGTGACAAAAACAGTGACAATGATTAATACTAACAAAGAGATAGAGGGGCTGGCCAGTACTTACCTCAACTCAGTACAGCCGATAGATACACAAAAAACAGAACCGAAAATTTACGTTCATTGACAATGATTAATGTTTGTTTTGTAGTGAACTGATTTATGAATGCTAACCACAACGATATCACACTCTAAAATTATTGTGTTTAGTTTTAAGTAGCAATACCTAGGCCAAGTGTCAAAAAAAATAGCTTTATGCCTAATAGTGGCTGATAACAATAATGGGCGTAACACTTTTGTCTGACTAACTTTCCCCTGAGTGAGCTGTATGGTGAGAATCAATGCTGAGGCCAGACCAAATTGTTGCATGTATGGTGACAAATGACTTCATTTATGAGAGTAGTTGACCAGAGCTGCAATGGCTATGGTGCACGTGCTGCGAAGTGTATGAGACCAATGACCAGTTGGGAACAACGTCATTGCACTGAGGGAGCCAGCTGGTGAGACAACAGCCGAGCATTTGCAGGAGAGATACTCAGGTTTGATGCAACAATTAGCAAAAGTGTTTGTGCTGTGCTTTTAAAAGCTCATTTAAGAGACTAAAAGACAAAATACCGTATTAAGTTAGAGTTCATAGAGTCACTTATATGCAGACGTGTGTTTCCTTTCAGCGAACACTGAAAAAATTGCTGTATCGAATAAATTTTTTTCTCCTGCAATTATGATGTCCTTTTTTGGATTATTACTTCATTATCAAACAGTTTAGAGACTAGCCAACAAAAGAAATGGTTACTATAAAGAATAAATTTCATACATTTTGTTTCGTACAGGGTGGTTGTAATTAAATTTTTGCTATTTGAGAGGGCCGCCATGAAAAATGAGTGACTGTATGGCAATGAAATTTTGTGGAAGTATTTGTAAGGACATGCTGAAAAGAAATAATAAACAAACCATTGAAAGAAACACATTTTAATTCCCAATGAGAGTGTACATTTGTTAAATGAACACCATGTTTACATTCCAGGTTACAAACATTGCTCAATGTGGTGACAACTTGCATCCACAACAGCCTGGAATCCCACTAGAGATTCCATTTCACAATCATTTGCAGCACTTTTTGAACAGTGGACAATAGATTGTTCAGCTTTCATGACACAGCTTGTTCACAGCTTGAAGATCACACATTGTATACAACAGCATTCTCAGTCACTACAACAACAATGCCTTCAAAAATTTGTGGTGCAACTGGCCATCAGCCTTTCACAGGAGCAGTTTCCAAATCGCCAGTTAATTCAAACTTCTGAATCAAGTTCTTCAAACACAGTGCAGAAAAGGGACCTCTCTAACGCAAATCCTGTAGTGCACAATCTGAACATCATTCCTACAAAGCTTGGTACTCATAGAGTAACTAGTTTTCTGTCTACACCGGCTCATGTAGCAAAAGTTTAATTATAATCACCCTGTATATAAATGCTGAGGTTCTACCGAATTAGTATAGTTTACTTGATGTCTGATTCGAAAAAGGGGTTCTTAGAGGGATACGTTTTCATTATTATTCAAATTGCTAATTCAAAGGTTCTGAAAAAGGATTTTCACTTAAGGGGGAACTTACTTAAAATTTTTAAATGTCATATTTGTCTACTTGTGTCTTGTGTATCTTGTCAATATTAATACAAGTGTTTTGTATATCTACATTTTGTGGAATGTAACTAGAATTTTGTAACATTCATACAGGGGCGATTGCAAGGAGAGGAGGGGGGGGGGAGGGGGGGAGCGCGGTGGCTATGTGGGCTATAGCCCCTCCCCCCCCCCCCAATTGGAGTATTGTATTACACTGGATAAAATTACTTTAGAAATCAACAAATATATTACTCCAACAGATTCAATCTTTTTTTTATAATTATGTAGTAATATAGGTTGCAATGTATTTCAAACACATTTTAACAAAAGAATAAGAGTGGCAAATAACTTACAATCTAACCTAATAAATATCATTTAACTTAAAATGGGTGTCTTATTATTTATTAATACACATTTTTTACCCTGAACTCCAAACCAGTTACCACAAACTACTTAAAGCAACACCAAATTTTACCAATTTGTTGATGGAGGACCCCAACTCTCCTTTCGCTAAGTGATATTCCATTCCCCCCCCCCCTCCCCCCCCCCCCATTAGCCCACACCTTGACCGACTTCTAGAATCGCCTCTGCATTCATGGACATTTCATGTTTTAACATCTTAGTGATTTACATGTGAACCTTTTGATGAATGAACCTGTTTTTGCTTGAGTATAGAAAGTACCTAACTAGACATACTTAAATCAGTACCGTGCTTAAATTTGACTGGCATTGTGTTTTGATGGCTTATTGTTTGCTTCTAAAAACAGTAATTCAAGCCAAACTATTTAATATTTATATAAAATACTGGAGTATGAAAGAGTTGGAGTGCACTGTTGCTGAAAAGATTGTGATAGTTTAAAGCCATGAGTAAGGGTTTAGCCAGAAATTTTAGGTTGAGGGGATGGATTTTCTGATGATTTAAGTTTTATTATTTTGTCAAAAATTTACAATTTTGTGAAAAAAAGAAGTTTGGGGTGAAAGGGTATCATTATTGATGGCCGTACTAATAACTGATAATAATGATCTACCTCTGGTGACTACTATATATTTGGCTTTCTAGAAGACTCCAGATGGGCAGTTTTGAGACAATGGTCAGTGAGTATCCTATTAGACTGTGTGCACTTGGGAGATACTGGAGAGGCAGTTCAGTGGGTTATGAGTGGCCAAAGGTGAGGAGCAAGGTGTGGTAAAAAAAATTAGTATCATTGGGGGAATACTAGTTTGACTGAAATTATTGTGAATATAGGACGTATTTATGTACATGTGGATGCAGTTTTATGAATATATAAGTCAAGCATCGAAAGTTATAAGTACTAAAAGAGGAGAATAGAGTAATACTTGAGTGACAGTCATTGATGCTGCATGGAAACTTGAATACTGGAAAGATGAGCATCAACGAAATTGGATATAAGTGATATAACACTGAGGCAGTACAGGAACAGTTAAATCTATCTGAATGTAAATTATACAGTGAATATTTCCATTGCAGCTAGACAAAATGGGTGATGTGAGGACTAGAGACCACATACTTTTTTTTTTTTCAACGATAAAGAAGCTGTGTTAAAATAAGAGTTACTTTTATCATTCTAGAACTGTTGTTACGCATGGATCCCTACATGCACAGCAGCTGCACATATGTCAGTTTACGCACACAGTAAAATTCAACAGCCACCTAGGTATTTGATGTAAACATCACCTCCTTTCCCTAATTCAATTGCTGCTAAAAATTGAGCTACCTGCTATTAATAGAATAAATATAAGAACAGATTCTGGGGGGTTTACATACTGCTAACACATTTCTGACAGTATTCCTGAGTGCACGTGTTCTGAGCTGTGACTACCACACTACCTGCAGAATAAAGATAGTTTCCCTACAGCATAAATTCTGGTTTGAACTGAAAACAGTCATGAGAATGTGTGACAACATAGGTAAATAGATGAGTACATGTGGTGACCACATACTCCAAGATCTGAAAATCTCACTCTCACCTAAGAAAGTGTTGTAGTGTTCAAACCAACATCTATGCTTTTTCCTGCTTTACTGATTAAGGTCTATCGTCAATACTAACTGCAGTTACTGTTGTATGGAATACTGATTTATAAAAGCTGTTTCATTTGTTCAAGTAAGTCATGATTTGTTTCTCTACTTCACTAATGCTCTTTCTTGTGGGGGTATTGAACTCCAAAGTGTGTGTGGTTGAACGAATGAGCAGTGTTGCTGCAACCAGTCCATCTTCTATTGCCTTTAAAGCTGAGTATTGGGATAGAGGATTCTGTCATGAAGCTGCATAGCCCTCAAATTACCAACAATAGCAATCAGAAGCAACGAACATCCAGCCCAAAAAATGGCTGACCAACCTTTAAGTTAAACATGTGAAACTACATGACAGAGACATGCACTTGTAAGTGAATGTCTCCATATTATTCTATGATGATCATCAGGTTTCAGACAAATCCTGCACTCACTGGTGAAGAGGACCTGACACCATTAATCAAGGATCCATTTCAGGGGCTCCTTGCCAAACTGCTTTGCACACAATTGTGCTAAAGGATTTGTACTGTTGTTTGTAATTGATGTCTAGGTGTCAAATTGATTATGTAAAGAGAGATTCACACTGTCTTTGTCAACAGTAGTCCCTTTGTTACCTCCCAAATGAAATGCAGACACTGGTTGGAGTTGTTGACCACAAGCAACAACTACAAGGTAGGTTTTCAAAAAATCTCATAACAGCAGCCAAATGTTCAAAAGACGTCGCTGAGGTGTACAACAGTTCAGAGGGAAAGTTCCCATGCTGGCAATCTTCTTTATCATAAAGTGACAATGCGTACTTGGTGTAAGCTCAGAACGACTCTTAAGACATAATGACAAACTGAATGTGTACACAAGCAACTACGTCCCATTCATTGCTGGAGACAATGCGTGCTCTTCTGAAAGGTATTGAGAATGCAGGACTACTTTTATCTTCATTACACAGGTGGATGCTTATGCAAGTAGCAATAGTGGAAGTATGCCACTATATTTTCTACAAAGAAACATTTAACAAAGTTATGATCATGATATTCTCATTCCAATAATTACTTTCTTGCACATCAATCAACTTAGTTTTGTAATGAAACTAAGATGTGAAAGCTGCGAACCATAAGAAAAGTTTAAAAAGCTATGGTTGTCAAAACCAGAAGTTTTATTTGAGACAACCTCATACAAAAATGAAATTTAATAAATAACATCACTGTACAACTTTTTAACATGGAAGTTGTAATTTGTTAAAGTAATGTTTATATATATAAAGTAATGTTTATATATTGCAAAAATATAAAGATGATCATTTCTTTGTTAAAAGTCCATTTAGATTTTTTCAGATATCAGAATGAGAAATATGTACTAAAAGGGCCCAGGATTCTGTACCACACAAGCTGTGAATAACCCAGATCTCTAAGTGGTGAACTTCAAAGATGTAAATCCAAATATCAACATTCTTCCACAGTTTTTGTTCCTGATACATGAGTAAAATTTTTCAACAATGAGGAGAGTGAGAATTAAATCAGAACTTATAAGTCTACTAACTTCAGTTT
Source organism: Schistocerca nitens (assembly GCF_023898315.1). Classification (NCBI taxonomy): domain Eukaryota; kingdom Metazoa; phylum Arthropoda; class Insecta; order Orthoptera; family Acrididae; genus Schistocerca; species Schistocerca nitens. The sequence goes on along the minus strand of NC_064622.1, from coordinate 178,412,768 downwards.
TGAACATAAGCCCTACTGATTATGGTTTCCAACTTTATAACATTCTTAACTAATAGAAACATGGGCATTTACATATAAAACTTACATTCTTGCCTCATGAAGGAACAAGAAATCACACGAGCATAATGGAATTCTTAATATCCATTACTTTACCTGCATATGAACATCAAGTTGGTTCCGATCAGGTAGGACAGTCTGGCATTCTGGGCAAGAGTAGAGTGTCGATCCATCTGCAGCTGTGATAAGCCGTACTTCTCCTAGGCGCCCTCTAGACCGCTTACTGTTTCCATTATTAACAGCACTGGGTGATGTCCCATTTTCCATGACTTCATCAGTTTGGTAACTCAGGAAGTGCTGAAATGGCATTGCTAAAGGCTGCAATGGTTGCAACCTTGACAAATAATCCGCCATTGCAGTACCCTGAAATGTGAACGATATTTTAAAAAGCAAGAGCATATGTATGTAGCTATGTACACAAATCCTGCTCTTTTGTTACAGCTAGAAATGCTTTCTACTTAAAAGTTATTCCTTGATTTGGAAAATGAGTAAACAAACTCTTTACAAGTGCTACATTCTAATCAGTAAGAATATCACAGTCAGTGCTATGTACTTTTTTGAGACATAAGAGTTTAAGAAACTTGAACAAATTATGGATAAAGTGATGTAAAATTTAAGGAGCAGTGAATAGGAGCAAGAGAAGGATGTTTAAGAACATAAAACCTTTAACAGGAGAAGCAGAATGGCTAATATGTATAAGAAAAATAGTCAACTTGTTGGTTCATAGACAGGAGGTTATTAAAACCAACATGGTTGAAGGGCTTATGGAAGAAGAAACCAGGCAGCAAAATGAAAAGTCTGGTTTTTAGCTTAAGGCTAACAACTTCATGAAGTCCATGATAACAAATGTTATTACTGGTGCTGTTTACAACAAAATAATGGTAAGGCAACAGTTAGTGACGCAGAATTTAAAGCAGAGAGTTTGAATCCAGTTAAAGAGACCAGTTGTTTAAGATTTTCACTGATACAACTTGTATAGCAAGACTGGAAAGTTTGCGGAATGAGTTAAATAATGGCCTTCTATCCAGGAATTAAGATGTCATGTTGATATAGCTTCTTTGGCTAGTAATCAAAATGACCGGGGGTTTGGGTTTGATTCTCAATACTGCTTATATGTTGAACAAAAATCATCAGTAATGGTGGCCAAAGAGTTCCAGTGTACGGCGTCACCCTCAATCCATAAATGGCCTTGTTAAAGATGGCAAAGGAATGGACAGAGGTCTGGGAGCACCACATTGCCCCTAAGGATGGAAACTGATCCCAAGAAAAAGCAAATCAGCGATGATCAGTGACATGTGGATGCAGATACGTGTGGCCTGTAACCAGGGGAAAAAAAGAGGCATGACTATCCTTCCATTGACAAAAGATTCCAAATTACTCCCTGGTTTGGATCTCTGGAAGGGAACTGCCAAGGGAAAGGTGACAATGAGAAAACATCCTATGACTCATATGTGGAATATCAGAAGTCAGGATGTGGTAGGGAAGTGGGAAAATATGAAAAAGGAAATGCAAATCCTCAGCTTAGATATAATGGAGGTCAGTGAGGTGAAATGGAAATAAGTGGGATACCGAGGTACAGAGTAATGGTGATGTGTGTTTAAAGCTCTTTAAGGCTGTAGATACTACACTACTGAAAACCACAGTAGTTCAATTGAAGATGAATGGACATGTGTCTCACGGAAAAGTCCCCAGGTGTGGGTTGACTTTTTGAAACCATATATACCGGGTGATCAAAATGTCAGTATAAATTTGAAAACTGAATAAATCAAGGAATAATGTAGATAGAGAGGTACAAATTGACACACATGCTTGGAATGATATGGGGTTTTATTAGAACCAAAAAAATACAAACGTTCAAAAAATGTCCGACGGATGGCGCTTCATCTGATCAGAATAGCAATAATTAGCATAACAAAGTAAGACAAAGCAAAGATGATGTTCTTTACAGGAACTGCTCAATATGTCCACCATCATTCCTCAACAATAGCTGTAGTCGAGGAGTAATATTGTGAACAGCACTGTAAAGCATGTCCGGAGTTATGGTGAGGCATTGGCGTCGGATGTTGTCTTTCAGCATCCCTAGAGATGTCGGTCGATCACGATACACTTGCGACTTCAGGTAACCCCAAAGCCAATAATCGCACGGACTGAGGTCTGGGGACCTTGGGAGGCCAAGCATGATTAAAGTGGTGGCTGAGCACACAATCATCACCATACGACGCGTGCAAGAGATCTTTCACGCATCTAGCAATACTTTTTTTTTTGTTCTAATAAAACCCCATGTCATTCCAAGCATGTGTGTCAATTTTTACCTCTATCTACATTATTCCGTGGTTTATTAAGTTTTCAAATTTATACTGACTTTTTGATCACCCGGTACAATGATATAGGTTAAGATAGCATGTATCACACCCTGCAGCCATTTGTGAGTAATTGAATGAAAGAAAAAAAAATGTTCCTGAATATCATGTCATGCTCTAGGCTTTAAAATAGTAATGTTACACAAACTGGTCATGTAGCCTAATGGTTACAGTATGATTTTCACATGCAAAAGGTGTGAATTCGAAGTCATTTTTAAACCCTTATTGAAATGACTTAGATTTTTAGTTTTATTCTTGTAATTGGTTGAAATGTGATTTTTTCTATTTGTATTTCTTTGCCACATCACTTTAATCACCGCATTAATTTTTTCAACTGCTCTCTTTTTCTCCATATCATTCTTTTTACACTTGGAATCTTTGTGAATGTGAATTTATTTGTTTATCTACCATTCCCCCCCATGAACCATGGACCTTGCCGTTGGTGGGGAGGCTTGCGTGCCTCAGCGATACAGATGGCCGTACCGTAGGTGCAACCACAACGGAGGGGTATCTGTTGAGAGGCCAGACAAACATGTGGTTCCTGAAGAGGGGCAGCAGCCTTTTCAGTAGTTGCAGGGGCAACAGTCTGGATGATTGACTGATCTGGCCTTGTAACATTAACCAAAACGGCCTTGCTGTGCTGGTACTGCGAACGGCTGAAAGCAAGGGGAAACTACAGCCGTAATTTTTCCCGAGGACATGCAGCTCTACTGTATGATTAAATGATGATGGCGTCCTCTTGGGTAAAATATTCCGGAGGTAAAATAGTCCCCCATTCGGATCTCCGGGCGGGGACCACTCAAGAGGACGTCGTTGTCAGGAGAAAGAAAACTATCGTTCTACGGATCGGAGCGTGGAATGTCAGATCACTTAATCGGGCAGGTAGGTTAGAAAATTTGAAAAGGGAAATGGATAGGTTAAAGTTAGATATAGTGGGAATTAGTGAAGTTCGGTGGCAGGAGGAACAAGACTTTTGGTCAGGTGATTACAGGGTTATAAATACAAAATCAAATAGGGGTAATGCAGGAGTAGGTTTAATAATGAATAAAAAAATAGGAGTGCAGGTTAGCTACTACAAACAGCATAGTGAACGCATTATTGTGGCCAAGATAGACACAAAGCCCATGCCTACTACAGTAGTACAAGTTTATATGCCAACTAGCTCTGCAGATGATGAAGAAATAGATGAAATGTATGACGAGATAAAAGAAATTATTCAGGTAGTGAAGGGAGACGAAAATTTAATAGTCATGGGAGACTGGAATTCATCAGTAGGAAAAGGGAGAGAAGGAAACATAGTAGGTGAATATGGATTGGGGGGAAGGAATGAAAGAGGAAGCCGCCTTGTAGAATTTTGCACAGAGCATAGCTTAATCATAGCTAACACTTGGTTCAAGAATCATGAAAGGAGGCTGTATACATGGAAGAAGCCTGGAGATACGGACAGGTTTCAGATAGATTATATAATGGTAAGACAGAGATTTAGGAACCAGGTTTTAAATTGTAAGACATTTCCTGGGGCAGATGTGGATTCCGACCACAATCTATTGGTTATGAACCGCAGACTGAAACTGAAGAAACTGCAAAAAGGTGGGAATTTAAGGAGATGGGACCTGGATAAACTGAAAGAACCAGAGGTTGTAGAGAGTTTCAGGGAGAGCATAAGGGAACAATTTACAGGAATGGGGGAAAGAAATACAGTAGAAGAAGAATGGGTAGCTCTGAGGGATGAAGTGGTGAAGGCAGCAGACGATCAAGTAGGTAAAAAGACGAGGGCTAATAGAAATCCTTGGGTAACAGAAGAAATATTGAATTTAATTGATGAAAGGAGAAAATATAAAAATGCAGTAAATGAAGCAGGCAAAAAGGAATACAAACGTCTCAAAAATGAAATCGACAGGAAGTGCAAAATGGCTAAGCAGGGATGGCTAGAGGACAAATGTAAGGATGTAGAGGCTTGTCTCACTAGGGGTAAGATAGATACTGCCTACAGGAAAATTAAAGAGACCTTTGGAGAGAAGAGAACCACTTGTATGAATATCAAGAGCTCAGATGGCAACCCAGTTCTAAGCAAAGAAGGGAAGGCAGAAAGGTGGAAGGAGTATATAGAGGGTTTATACAAGGGCGATGTACTTGAGGACAATATTATGGAAATGGAAGAGGATGTAGATGAAGACGAAATGGGAGATAAGATACTGCGTGAAGAGTTTGACAGAGCACTGAAAGACCTGAGTCGAAACAAGGCCCCGGGAGTAGACAACATTCCATTAGAACTACTGATAGCCTCGGGAGAGCCAGTCATGACAAAACTCTACCATCTGGTGAGCACGATGTATGAGACAGGCGAAATACCCTCAGACTTCAAGAAGAATATAATAATTCCAATCCCAAAGAAAGCAGGTGTTGACAGATGTGAAAATTACCGAACTATCAGTTTAATAAGTCACAGCTGCAAAATACTAACGCGAATTCTTTACAGACGAATGGAAAAACTGGTAGAAGCCGACCTAGGGGAAGATCAGTTTGGATTCCGTAGAAATGTTGGAACACGTGAGGCAATACTGACCTTACGACTTATCTTGGAAGAAAGATTAAGAAAAGGCAAACCTACGTTTCTAGCATTTGTAGACTTAGAGAAAGCTTTTGACAATGTTGACTGGAATACTCTCTTTCAAATTCTGAAGGTGGCAGGGGTAAAATACAGGGAGCGAAAGGCTATTTACAATTTGTACAGAAACCAGATAGCAGTTATAAGAGTCGAGGGGCATGAAAGGGAAGCAGTGGTTGGGAAAGGAGTGAGACAGGGTTGTAGCCTCTCCCCGATGTTATTCAATCTGTATATTGAGCAAGCAGTAAAGGAAACAAAAGAAAAATTCGGAGTAGGTATTAAAATTCATGGAGAAGAAGTAAAAACTTTGAGGTTCGCCGATGACATTGTAATTCTGTCAGAGACAGCAAAGGACTTGGAAGAGCAGTTGAACGGAATGGACAGTGTCTTGAAAGGAGGATATAAGATGAACATCAACAAAAGCAAAACAAGGATAATGGAATGTGGTCGAATTAAGTCGGGTGATGCTGAGGGAATTAGATTAGGAAATGAAACACTTAAAGTAGTAAAGGAGTTTTGCTATTTAGGGAGTAAAATAACCGATGATGGTCGAAGTAGAGAGGATATAAAATGTAGACTGGCAATGGCAAGGAAAGCGTTTCTCAAGAAGAGAAATTTATTAACATCGAGTATAGATTTATGTGTCAGGAAGTCGTTTCTGAAAGTATTTGTATGGAGTGTAGCCATGTATGGAAGTGAAACATGGACGATAACCAGTTTGGACAAGAAGAGAATAGAAGCTTTCGAAATGTGGTGCTGCAGAAGAATGCTGAAGATAAGGTGGGTAGATCACGTAACTAATGAGGAGGTATTGAATAGGATTGGGGAGAAGAGAAGTTTGTGGCACAACTTGACTAGAAGAAGGGATCGGTTGGTAGGACATGTTTTGAGGGATCAAGGGATCACAAATTTAGCATTGGAGGGCAGCGTGGAGGGTAAAAATCGTAGAGGGAGACCAAGAGATGAATACACTAAGCAGATTCAGAAGGATGTAGGTTGCAGTAGGTACTGGGAGATGAAGAAGCTTGCACAGGATAGAGTAGCATGGAGAGCTGCATCAAACCAGTCTCAGGACTGAAGACCACAACAACAACATCTACCATTATCGCATTCTGGTCAGAGCTCCCAGTGGAAGTGGTCATCTACATCTACATCTACATCTATACTCCGCGAGCCACCTTACGGTGTGTGGCGGAGGGTACTTATTGTACCACTATCTGATCCCCCCTTCCCTGTTCCATTCACGAATTGTGCGTGGGAAGAACGACTGCTTGTAAGTCTCCGTATTTGCTCTAATTTCTCGGATCTTTTCGTTGTGATCATTACGCGAGATATATGTGGGCGGTAGTAATATGTTGCCCATCTCTTCCCGGAATGTGCTCTCTCGTAATTTCGATAATAAACCTCTCCGTATTGCGTAACGCCTTTCTTGAAGTGTCCGCCACTGGAGCTTGTTCATGTGCATGAGGTGCACTTATTGTGTGAATGTGTGTGTGTGTGTGTGTGTTTTCTTTGCTGAAGAAGACATTGGCCAAAAGCTATAATGGTAACAGTATTTTTGTTGTGCCTGTCTGCAACTCAGCAAGTCTATCCTTTTCCTAAAATTGTTGTTATCATTATGTTCAAATATCTGGAAATGTTGAAAAGCAAAAGATGAAATTTCATTATACTGACTGTGCAATGGTGTCAAGACTGTATTTTTCATTACAAGACATACATTGTTTGGATGTTAATCATCATACAACCATTTAAAACATAAGTTGTAATTGCACTATGGACACAATCCTGCAGGAGAAGATTTAAACAAAAGAAGGAATTATAGGTGAAACATAATTCAAGCAAAATGAGGAACAGAACTAATGAATGCAATATCATGGATGAAAATATAGGATGATAAAATGGAAGAAATTAAAGTTAATACATAAAGATAATTAAAATCACATGAACAAAGAATCCAAGTGGGAAAAGATTTATAGGAAGAATAATGAGAGCAAATGAAAAGTTAATATAAAGATTAAAATGACATGATAAAAAATATTAGATTTAAAGCAGTTAACTGAATAAAAATCATGATCAAAGTCATTTCAATAAAAATTTAAAAATACAAAATTTCAGAGCAGCTGGCCAATTTCAAACCCACAGCCTTTTGCATGCGAGGTCTGTACTTCAACCATTACACTATGCAAACAGTCCATGTAACATTCCTTTCTGAAAATGTTAGACCATCACACAAAATTCTCTTTTTTTTTGTCAGAGGCCACCAGGGTGAATGGCAGCAGGGCATGATGCCTGGGATGTTAGCCTACATCATGGTAAAAATGGTTTCAAAAAGTTGACAGCACTGCCGGGGGCCCCACCCTGAAATGGGCAATTACAGAAGTTGGACAGACAGATATAGAAACAAGGAACGTAACTGCAAAGAAACTTGGGTAACAGAAGAAATACTTCAATACAAAGGCACTCATTGACTTTGGAGGGGTGTCTAGACCTGGGGGTACGGAGTACTATTAACATTTTGGAAGACAAATTGTGACTTGCAAGTAGTCATAAAAAAGTTCCAGTTCTAACCCTGTTAAAAACCTGCATAATACCGACTTTAAATCAACCACCTGATTACACTGTGTTACTTCCTTTTGCTGAGAGCTGGTGGGAAGTGGGAGATGGGTGGTGTGGTCCCCAGGCACCTGGGTATGGGCAGCCATGCTTCAATTGATCAATGGAAGGAAGTACAAAAATTTTCAGACAAAGACAGGAATATGTAACTACTAGTCACTCAAGAGTTAAATAAATAGGAAGTGCAGAAAAGCTAAATTGAAATGGTTGCAGGATAAATGTTGAAAAAATAAATACAAAGGGTCTTTGGAAGGGAAAACTCAGCATATAGAAAAGTCAAATCAGCCCTCAGTGAAATTACAAGCAAAGGAGTCAAGATTAAGAGTGCAAGAGGAAATTCACTGACAAATGCAGAGGAAAGAGTGGATAGGTGGAAAGAGTACACTAAAGGCCTCTACAAGGGGAAGGAACTGTCCAATAATGTGATAGAAAAAGGGAAGACGGGAGATCAAATGATGTAAAAGACACAGATAACAGTCCTTCAATATTAAAGTTGGTTTGCAATCCGTGGGACTGGTGATACACAACCAGACTTTTGCAAAAATATCATCCCTACAATCGCAAAGATAGCAAGGACAAATAAGAGCGAAAACTATCTTACAATCAGCTTAACAATTCAGGCATCAAATTTGCTGATAAGTGTGATACATACAAAAATGAAAAATAAAGTTGATGATCTGCTATGCGACAGTCAGTAAAGGTGCTAGAAAAGTAGTTTTGACATTTTAATTGATAATGGAATCAAATCTTTGGCAAATAAGACATGTTCATAGGACTTGTCAACCCAAAAAACTGTCTGACAACGTGAAATAGTGCAAAATGTTCATAATTCTCATAAAAACACATGTACGCTAAAGGAAAAGAGAGGTAATACGTAATATACACATGAACCAAATAGCAGCAATATGAATTAAAGATCATGAACAAACTGCTCACATTAAAAAAAGGTATAAGACAGGGCAGTCTTTCACCCTTACTGTTCAAAATATACATCAAAGAAGCAATGACAGAAAGAAAGGAAGGGTTCAGGAGTGGGATTAAAATTCATGGTGAAAGGATAATAATGATAAGATTTGTTGATGACACAGCTATCCTCAGCAAAAGTGGAGCAGAATTACAGAACCTGTTGAATTAAATACTGACTGAGGATAAACTAAAGAAAGATAAAAGTAATGAGGAGTATCAGAAATGGGGTTAGTGATAAATTTAAATTCAAAATTGGTGGCCATGAAGTAGATGAAGTCAAGAATTCTGCTGCCTTGGAAGCAAAACAAAATATGATGGACTAAGTGAGGACATAAAAAGCTGACTAACACAGGCAAAAAGGGCATTCCTGGACAAAATAAGTCTACCAGTATCAAACAAGTCACAATTTCTCAGACTGTTGTACGAAAGTGAATCATGAAGTGTGGGAAAACTGGAAAAGAAGAGAATTGAAGCATTAGAGATGTGGTGCTATGTTGTAAATTAGGTAGACTTATAAGAAAAGAGGAGGTTCTCTGCAGAATCCGTGAGGAAAGGAACATACGGAGAACAATGACATAAAGAAGGGACAAGATGATAGGACATGTGTTAAGACATCAGGAAATCCTTTCCATGGTAGTAGATAGAGCGATAAAAAAATGTATGGGAAGACAAAGTTTGAAATATATTCAACAAATAATTGAGGCTGCTGGGTTAAGTGCTACTTTGAAATGAAGAGGTCGGCACAAGAGAAGAAGTTGTGATGGGTTGCCAGCAAATCAAGAGAGAGAGGGGGAAAAAAAGCAGGAATGAAAATTCTTTCCCCCAGCTTATACTAATTTGCAAAGTGTAACATATTTTGCAAAGTATATTTGAAACTTTACAGTCTAGATGGGGTTATTTACTAAAAATGACAGTAATACATTTCATGAATTAACTATTGAACTATAGCCGACTGCTGTGTGAAACACAGAAACAATGAACAGAATACAGCTTTTACGCAAGCCTTCAAGCTCTTACTCTTTCTCTAGCAGAAGTCCACACACTCACACACAACTACACAGACACCCAACACTCACCCGTACAGGTGCTAGCATATGTGTGTCTGTTTGTTTGCATGCATGCATGTGCATGTGAATGTGTGTACTTTTGCTTGAGCAACAACTCAAACACTAGTGTAAAGATGTATTGTATTCTGTTGAGTGTTTCTATGAACTACACATTAGTCAGCTATAGGTGAGTGGTTGCCTTTCCTTTATTTTATTTATTATTCCATCCAAGAATTTCTGTTGTTGTTATATGTTCAACTACGTATGCTTGACAGAAACTTTGCCAGGAACACAAAACAGGAACCCTTAATGGCATTAGAAAAGGCTTTATTTGAATACTGTCATCAATAACTGGCAAAGAAATAAGATCAGTGGACATTTGGCATGTTCCACTAGAATGTAGAAATTTGTTTTCAGTGCTGAACACTCAAGATAGGAATTACAATAGTTATTTCAAGAAATCAGTAAAAGTGTAGTAGCTTAGAATCAATAATGAAATAACACTACATGGAACATGTGGAACACTGTAGAGAGCAAACCTTGAACCAATTCCATCAAATGGAATCATTGACATAAATGTCAGTGATACTCCCTCATTACTACATCTGTATCACAAGAAACAAGATAACTGTAAAATTAATTAAGTGTGCAAGCTCTTTCGAAAAAATGAAATATGTGAGGCCCTTATTTACGGAAAAGCATAGAGAAAGAGCGACAAATCCATGTGAATAGATGCCAACTGATGTTTGTGGAATTTCTGATAAATCCTTTTAGAAGAAAGTACAGTTACTTGCCTTTAAAGACAGTTTCATGAAATTCCATTACTGTTATCTCACGAGGGAAAAGTCAAAAGATAAAGTTATGTTGAAAAAAGTTCTTTAACATTCAGAAGCATTTATACATGTTGTTGTGGTCTTCAGTCCAGAGACTGGTTTGATGCAGCTCTCAATGCTACTCCATCCTGTGCAAGCTTCTTCATCTCCGAATAACAACTGCAACATACATCCTTCTGAATCTGCTAAGTGTATTCATCTCTTGATCTCCCTCTACGATTTTTATCCTCCACGCTTCCCTCCATCACTAAATTGGTGATCCCTTGATGCCGCAGAACTTGTCCTACTAACCGATCCCTTCTTCTAGTCAAGTTGTGACACAAATTCCTCTTCTCCCCATTTCTATTCAGTACCCCCTCATTAGTTACGTGATCTACCCATATAGTTTAGACATACAACTAAAGAAATGCTCAGTGACAATAGTAATAAATTTGACAATGAAGAGGGTTACGAAATACTAAACAAAGAAATATATAACACCAAACATGATCAATTATTGACAATATAATGTAAATGTATTAAAAAAGGATGCTGTGATTTACCAAACGGGAAAGTGCTGGTAGACAGACACAATAAAAAACACACAAACACACACACAAATATCAAGCTTTCGTTACCCACGGTTGCTTCATCAGGAAAGAGGGACGGAGAGGGAAAGACGAAAGGATGTGGGTTTTAAGGGAGAGGGTAAGGAGTCATTCCAATCCCGAGAGCAGAAAGACTTACCTTAGGGGGAAAAAGCTGACAGGTATACACACACACACACACACACACACACACACACACACACACACATATCCCGACCTGGTACAAAAGCAAATAGCTAGAGCCACTGCCTCATCCCCTCAAACCCAGAACCTCTCACAGAAGAACCCCAAAAGTGCCCCACTTATGACAGGATACTTTCCGGGACTGGATCAGACTCTGAATGTGGCTCTCCATCAGGGATACGACTTCCTCAAATCCTGCCCTGAAATGAGATCCATCCTTCATGAAATCCTCCCCACTCCACCAAGAGTGTCTTTCCGCCGTCCACCTAACCTTCGTAACCTCTTGGTTCATCCCTATGAAATCCCCAAACCACCTTCCCTACCCTCTGGCTCTTACCCTTGTAACCGCCCCCGGTGTAAAACCTGTCCCATGCATCCTCCCACCACCACCTACTCCAGTCCTGTAACCCGGAAGGTGTACACGATCAAAGGCAGAGCCACGTGTGAAAGCACCCACGTGATTTACCAACTGACCTGCCTACACTGTGACGCTTTCTGTGTGGGAATGACCATCAACAAACTGTCCATTCGCATGAATGGACACAGGCAGACAGTGTTTGTTGGTAATGAGGATCACCCTGTAGCTAAACATGCTTTGGTGCACGGCCAGCACATCTTGGCACAGTGTTACACCGTCCGGGTTATCTGGATACTTCCCACTGACACCAACCTATCAGAACTCCGGAGATGGGAACTTGCCCTTCAATATATTCTCTCTTCCCGTTACCCACCAGGCCTCAACCTCCGCTAATTTCAAGTTGCCGCCGCTCGTACCTCACCTGTCATTCAACAACATCTTTGCCTCTGTACTTCCACCTCGACTGACATCTCTGCCCAACCTCATTGCATTTACATACATCTGCCTGTGTCTGTATATATGTGTGTGTGTGTGTGTGTGTGTGTGTGTGTGTGTGTGTGTGTGCGAGAGTATACCTGTCAGCTTTTCCCCCTAAGGTAAGTCTTTCTGCTCCCGGGATTGGAATGACTCCTTACCCTCTCCCGTAAAATCCACATCCTTTCGTCTTTCCCTCTCCTTCCCTCTTTCCAGATGAAGCAACAGCAGGTTGCGAAAGCTTGATATTTGTGTGTGTGTTTGTGTGTTTTTTATTGTGTCTGTCTATCAGCGCATTCCCGTTTGGTAAGTCACAGCATCTTTTTTTAATATATTTTTCCCATGTGGAATGTTTGTTTCTATTACATTCATATAATGTAAATGGCTAGATAAAAAAACTACTCACCAAGCGGTGGCAGAGGAATGCACACACACATAAGGGTTTAGCTTTCACAAGCTTTCGAAGCCAGTGGCTTTTTCTTCTGCACGAGAGTTGATAGGGAACATAGAGGGGTGAAGGAAAAGGACTGGGGAGGTTTAGGAAAAGGGGTACAGTTCAGAAAAGTCACACAGAATCCTGAGTCAGGGGAGACTTAGAGGATGAGATAAGCAGGAAAGACTGATTGTTGGGGGCTGCACCAGACGAGATTTGAAAACATGAGCTTAAAGTTGGAAGACAGGGTAATATGCAAGACAGAGATTGCTACTAAAACATCATGCACAAGTTAATAAAAGGAAAAAGCTAAGTGCAATGTATGTAACAGAGGTGGGAGGGGGAATGGTGAAAAATAGACAGGTCAGAAAATGAAAGATGCAGAAAACTAATTGTTGTTTTTGTGATCTTCAGTCACGAGACTGGTTTGATGCAGCTCTCCATGCTACTCTATCCTGTGCAAGCTTCTTCATCTCCCAGTACCTACAACAACTTACATCCTTCTGAATCTGCTTAGTGTATTCATCTCTTGGTCTCCCTCTACGATTTTTACCCTCCACGCTGCCCTCCAATACTAAACTGGTGATCCCTTCATGCCTCAGAACATGTCCTATCAACCGATCCCTTCTTCTGGTCAAGTTGTGCCACAAACTTCTCTTCTCCCCAATCCTATTCAATACTTCCTCATTAGTTATGTGATCTACCCATCTAATCTTCAGCATTCTTCTGTAGCACCACATTTCAAAAGCTTCTATTCTCTTCTCGCCTAAACTATTTATCGTCCACGTTTCACTTCCATACATGGCTACACTCCATACAAATACTTTCAGAAACGACTTCCTAACATTTAAATCAATACTCGATGTTAGCAAATTTTTCTTCTTCAGAAACACTTTCCTTGCCATCGCCAGTCTACATTTTATATCCTCTCTACTTCGACCATCATCAGTTATTTTGCTCCCCAAATAGCAAAACTCCTTTACTACTTTAAGTGTCTCATTTCCTAATCTAATTCCCTCAGCATCACCCGACTTAATTCGATTACATTCCATTATCCTTGTTTTGCTTTTGTTGATGTTCATCTTATATCCTCCTTTCAAGACACTGTCCATTCCATTCAACTGCTCTTCCAAGTCCTTTGCTGTTTCTGACAGAATTACAATGTCACCGGCAAACCTCAAAGTTTTTATTACTTCTCCATGGATTTTAATACCTACCCCGAACTTTTCTTTTGTTTCCTTTACTGCTTGCTCAATATACAGATTGAATAGCATCGGGTAGAGGCTACAACCCTGTCTCACTCCCTTCCCAACCACTGCTTCCCTTTCATGTCCCTCGACACTTATAACTGCCACCTGCTTTCTGTACAAATTGTAAATAGCCTTTCGCTCCCTGTATGGAGTGGAATATGGAGTGGAAAATGGTAGTTACTGTGAAGAAATGCTGAGAGGGAAAAAATTAACATAAATTAAGGGCAGGTGAGTGGTGAGATGCAAGGACATGTTGTAGTGCTAATTCCCACCCGTGGAGTTCTGAGAAACTGGTGTCTGAGGGAAGAACCCAGATGGCATGTGTGGTGAAACAGGCACTGAGGTCAAGATTGTCATGTTGTACAGCATGCTCTGCAACAAGATATTGTGTGTTGCCTGTATACATTCTCTGCCTATGTCCACTCATTCTGACTGGTAGACATGCCAATGTAAAAGGCCGAACAGTGTTTACATAACAGCTGGTATATGACGTATCATTTCACAGGTGGCTCTTTCTTTGATAAATATGTTTTGCCAGTTACTGGGCTGGAATAGGTGGTGGTAGAAGAGTGCGCGGGGCAAGTCTTGCAGTGGGGTTGGTAACACGACAGGGAGATGGGTGCAGAAGGAGCACAGATAGGGTCTGACAAGGATATTGTGGTAACTGGGAGGGTGACCAAAAAACTATTCTACACTACTGGCCATTAAAATTGCTACACCATGAAGATGACGTACTACAGACGTGAAATTTAACCGACAGGAAGAAGATGCTGTGCTATGCAAATGATTAGCTTTTCAGAGCATTCACACAAGGTTGGCACCGGTGGCGACACCTACAACATGCTGACATGAGGAAAGTTTTCAACCGATTTCTCATACACAAACAGCAGTTGACCGGCGTTGCCTGGTGAAACGTTGATGTGATGCCTCGTGTAAGGAGGAGAAATGCGTACCATCACGTTTCCGACTTTGATAAAGGTGGATTGTAGCCTATCGCGATTGCGGTTTATCGTATTGTGACATTGCTGCTTGCGTTGGTCAAGATCCATTGACTTTTAGCAGAATATGGAATTGGTGGGTTCAGGAGGGTAATATGGAACGCCGTGCTGGATCCCAATGGCCTCGTATCACTAGCAGTCGAGATGACACGCATCTTATCCACATGGCTGTAATGGAGCATGCAGCCACGTCTCGATCCCTGAGTCAACAGATGGGGACGTTTGCAAGGCAACAACCATTTGCATGAACAGTTCTATGACATTTGCAGCACCATGGACTATCAGCTCGGAGACCATGGCTGTGGTTACACTTGACTCTGCATCACAGACAGGAGCCCCTGCGAAGGTGTACTCAATGACGAACCTGGGTACACGAATGGCAAAACGTCATTTTTTCGGATGAATACAGGTTCTGTTTACAGCATCATGATGCTCACATCCATGTTTGACGACATCGCGGTGAACACACATTGGAAGCGTGTATTCGTCATTGCCATACTGGCGTATCACCCGGTGTGATGGTATGGGGTGCCCCTGGTTACACGTCTCGGTCACCTCTTGTTCGCATTTACAGCACTTTGAACAGTGGACATTACATTTCAGATGTGTTACGACCTGTGGCTCTACCCCTCATTCGGTCCCTGCGAAATCCTACATTTCAGCAGGGTAATGCATGACCGCATGTTGCAGGTCCTGTACAGACCTTTCTGGATACAGAAAATGCTCGACTGCTGCCCTGGCCAGCACATTCTCCAGATCTCTCACCAATTGAAAATGTCTGGTCAATGGTGGCTGAGCAACTGGCTCGTCACAATAGGCCAGTCACTACTCGTGATGAATTGTGGTATCGTGTTGAAGCTGCATGGGCAGCTGTACCTGTACACGCCATCCAAGCTCTGTTTGACTCAATGCCCAGGCATATCAAGGCCATTATTACGGCCAGAGTTGGTTGTTCTGGGTACTGACTTCTCAGGATCTATCCACCCAAATTGCATGAAAATGTAATCATATGTCAGTTCTAGTATAATATGTTTGTCCAATGAATACCCGTTTATCATCTGAATTTCTTCTTGTTGTAGCAATTTTAATGTCCAGTAGTGTAGGTGTGGTGGGCAAAATCTCAGACAGAATGGATCTCATTTTAGGGGATGATTTTAGAAAGTCATGGCACTAACGAAGTAGCTGACTAATACATTCAAGACCAGGATAATACTGGGTGACAAGTGGTGTGGACTGAAGTTGTTTTTTGGAGGGATCAGAAGTACCGGGATTGGATGTGATGGCCCGGGAAATCTGCTTTTGAACTAGGTTGTTGGGATAATTATGTCCAGTGACAGGTGAAGTGAGAGTGTGGTGTATTGCTATAAAGAGTCTGCATCTGAACAAATACATTTGCTTCAACTGACAAGGCTGCATGAGAGGGAATGTTTGACATCAAAGGGATGGCAACTGTCAAAATGTAAGTAATGTTGTTTGTCAGAGATGTTTGATGTGGACGGAAGTGTGTGGCTGGCCTTCAGTGAAGATGAGATCAACATCAAGGAAAGTTGCATGGGATTCGGAATAGGACCATATGAAATTTAATTGAGAGAAGGTATTTAGTAATTCCAGGAATTTTAACAGGTCAGCCTCACCATGAGTCTATACGGCAAAGATGTAGCTAAACCAAACCACGGGCTGAAGGCTTTTGGATCCCAGTAAAGCCCCTCCAAGCAACCCATGAAAATGTTGGAACAGGAAGGAGCCATCCTGGTTCCCATGGCTGTACCCCTGATCTGTTTGTATGTCTGCCTCTCAAAAGGGAAGTAATTGTTGGGAAGTATAAAGTTGATTAAGGTGAGCAAGAAGGATGTCATAGGTTTGGAATCAGGTGGGCATTGACTGAGGAAATGTCCAGTAGCACACAGACCATGTACATGGGGGATGTTGGTACAGGGGGAGAAACAAAACAAAGGTAGAATAATCCACAGACTGAAAATTCACACTTTGACAGAAAGGCAGCAGTGGGCATGTGAAATGTGTAAAATAATTACAATGCCTAGAAATTTCAAATATTCAAATAAAGAAGTCAATTTCTCAGAAGCAATGTGGGCAAAACTGGTAGTAGTTTCAGTATATAGTGAATCAAACTGACAAATTGTCTGTTGAAAATGTTAGTCCAAATTAACTTTATAGGCAAGGAACAAGAACAAGAATAAGACATATATTACAGTATCTATGTGATATACCTTAGTTATATTCCAGTTAAAAGGTGAAGTAAAATGGAGAAAAAGACAGTCAAAGGATATTTAGTAGAGTACAATGGAGATGAAAACTATAAAATATGAATAAAGGAAGAAAGTAAAATCATTCTTTGCAGAGATGTAACCTTTTAGGAAACAAGGTAAATATGATGATTACGTGGGATTGCCACTATATGATGCCAAGCATAAAAATCTGAGAACATTTTCAAAATAGGGAGAGGAAGAAACTTCTGAAGACTTTTCTTAAACCACTTTATGCGCAACTAAGAGATTCTCAAGATTAAAGAAACCATTACAGCTAAATGATTTTACCATACTGCTAAAAATGTCAGTTAAACAGAGGGTTCTGAACACTAACACAAATTCAGTATCAACTGGAAAAAGCCTGTGGACATTGAAATGAAGTCACTGAAAGAAAACCAGACTTGAGAGTTGATTGGTTTACCAAATGGAGCAAAAGCCACACCTTGTGAATGAGTGTTTTTGAACAAATTTTAAATTAAGCGGTAGTGCTGGGAAGTATAAGGCATCTCTTGTCATTAAAGGACGTACTCAGTGTCATGGCACTGAATACACAAGACATTTAGTGTAGCAGCTAATTAATGCACTTTTCACTCAGTGTTCAGTGCTGGTGCAGCTGAGAAAATGTGCATGCAGTCTGGTGTATCTACTGCATTTCTGTACAGGATACTACAAGAAACACTGAGTCACAGAAACACACAACAAAAAGAGTGTCAGAAAATTAGCTTTCAGCCAACAAGGCCTCTGTCAAAAATAGACAACACACACGCACAAAGGTAATTCACACACACATGACCACATCCAGACAGCTGGAACCAGATTTTTGACAAAGGCCTTGTTGGCCGAAAGCTAAGTTTCTGACAGCCTTTTTGTTGTGCCTTTCTGCGACTCAGTGTCTCCGCTATATGGTGTGTAGCAACTATTCTTTTCATAATACTGTTACTTTGTCTGCAGTCTCAAACAGAGTTTGTCCAAACAAGCTCCAAAACATTGCAACAAGCATTTGATGTTTTTCTGTTATCAACAGTATTTACAGCATGTGAATCAGAACCATTCTTGCACATTAATAACATTTATAAGAGAAAGCTTATTGTTACTCTTATGTTGATGATGGACTAGTTATCTATAGATCAACAAGATGATAAAAAAGTTAATTTTGAGACAATTTCAAAGACAGCATCATACTATTCCAGTTTTGAAACTCAACTTTTTGAGGATGGTGCAATAAAAATAAGTCAGAAAGCATATGCAATAAATTTACTGAAATGGAAGTCTTGAGGAATGCAAACTTGTTGTGTCATATATGTTAAAAGAACCAGATTTTGAAAAAAAAAAAGTCATTGGAACAGATAAAAGTGATCCCCCTTATCACCATGAAGTAGGAGCTAAGATATATCTGATGACTGGAACAAGACTAATTTTGCCTGTAGTGTAATTTTTCAAGATTGCATGAGTCTGAAGAATAATTAATGGTCCAAATACTAGCAGTAAAATATTAATGTGCTATAGTAAGCAGATGACAACTATATTACGAAAACATATTACGAAAAAAATAGACTAATGCTCACCACATTGTGGAGGCATTGGGTCAAAGACAGGTAGAATTGAATAGACTGCTGTACATTTAGCTTTTGGACAAAAAAAATACGTCTTTGAAAACATGAATCTTAAATGTTTAGCAGTCTTTCCATTGGGCCTGTCAGTGACTAAACATCTCCTCTATGTGGTTAGTAGGTGGTAAGTTCCTATGGGACCAAACTGCTGAGGTCATTGGTCCCTGGTGAGTAGCAAACTATACCTCTTGATAATATAATGTAACTTGGATGAATAAAAAGTCTACTCACCAAGTGGCAGCAGGTGAACACACATATAAAAAATGTTTTACGTATGCAAGTTTTCGGAGCCAGTGGCTCCTCTTCTGGCAGTATGGTTGAAGGGGAAGGATTAGGGGTGAAGGAAAAGGACTGCAGTGGTTTAGAAAAAGTGGTAGAGTTTGGAAAAGTCACCCAGAACTCCAGGTCAGGGGAGAATTACTGGAATGCCGCTATTCCGTCCCGAACTTTGGTGTACAATGACTGGCCACTCAACACCAGGAATTGTCACTGCACATATTGGTGGCACTATTTCATGGCTAAGTATATCTAAACCCGAAGAAAAGGGCACTGAAAGTTCAATAAATTTCAACACAGGATCAATTACTGGCCATCATGACACAATATCTGACAAGACTAACCAAGAGTGTAAATATAGTAGTAAAGTAAAGTAGAATGTAAGTACACCCCCCCCCCCCCCCCACACACACACACACATAAACACACACCTACCTGTGCCCTACATTGTGCCAGCTCCAATTCGCCAACTGTGTGTCCAGCTGACACAATGTAGGGCCACAGATGTGCCTGTGCATGTGTGTGTTTTGTGTGTAACTCATACTGTAGCTCCACAAGAGATTTATTCCAAAAGCTAGCAAGTTTTCTTTCTATTTTACAAGTGCCTCTCAATGACTCAACACTTCTGCTATACAGTGAATGGTCTCATTTACTCCTAAAGTATTTACACAAGACCAAGAGTTATTTTTAAGTGGTAAAATTGGACTTAGTTAAATGAACTATTTAATTTCACTTTAAATAAATAAAGGAAAGTGTTAGAGTCATACTGGCTTTCTAATTTTAAAAAAATTACTCCTTGCTTTGATAAAAACTCTTTACAAGTAGTACGATTTAATACTCTCTGAAGTTAGTAGAAGTAGTGCAATTGTTTATGTAATTCTTATAACAGTGCTGCGTTATTTGCTCAAATAAAATTCTTTAAAGGAACTTAATCATCTTTAAGAATTATAAGAACTCGTATCTACAAACTCAGCAAAAATTCTGTTGGATCAAGCCACAAATAAAACTAGTGCAACCACATATATATAAATCATAATTTCTCTGCCCTGTCAATGCATATTATACACCAGGCCTGTTCACCGATCTGCTTGTGAGAGCTGGTTCGTACTCACATGTCAGTAGTCAGCAACTGTCTGGCTCATCGTAAGTAACAGTTGTGGAAAGGTGGGTAAGGGAGTAGGAATCGAACAAAAAGCTCATCAAGAAAAACTATTGCCAATGAGTCTATCCTACAGCAGCTTATGTTAGCTCTATGAAGATTACATTGATACAAAATGACAATAAAATTAAACTTATATTTCATTTTATTGATGAGACAAAAAATATGGGGCCTCTAAGTATGAACGTGGTATTTCTTATGACTTATGCAGCCACATGATGAGCGTCATTTTTGGGTGAAGTTTAAATTGACAACTTGTATTTTGTGACTATTTTATTTACACATTAAATAAACATATAAACACAGGATGTCAATTAATATTACTTATTTTACTTTTCATTAAAACAGTGATGTCTGGTGCCAGTTTCTGAGCACTGCTAATCTCAAGATAAGATTTTAAGTTGCAGTCTGTGAGTTAGCTTCTGTAGATTTCATTCTCTTCACTGCAGGCAAAAAACTGCTTGCACAAGTATGTAGGTCTAAACATCAATGTAATCATAGCTGCATATTTGTGAAGTCATGGAAATTTATGTTGAGGAATATTTTTATACGAGTTTACAAGACTTACTTTATTATGAAATTCAGCACCATGCAACCAACTGTCACACTGTATGTTTATAATTGCCAACTGTAGCTAGGGATTCTGCACTGATGTCTTTTAAATTGATGTTGGTGTGTCTGACTTATGCTTTGAAGTTCCTAACACAGTCGTAATGCTGCCTCTCATTGAATTAAAAAGAGCTACTCTCCACTTTTAAGCACAGGGGCCGTTAAACATATAAGCATGTGCCTAAGACAGTGAATTTAACACATGGTCATTCCTCCGAAGACACTGCACATTTTGCACTTCCCCTGCACTACATAATGATGCACGACAGCTCCAGTTTACTGCACACGTTCACTATTCAGGAGGCAAGCAAGCATGAATATTTGTGTTAGCCTAGATGTCTCCTTAACAGACTTGTTATACGTGATCCTTTCTTTTAAAACCAAGTACACACTAAATATACAGAAACTGCCAATAATGACCATACAAATGCACCTGGATGAACACAGGAACGGGAATTTCTTATCTTTCTGTTACTGCACTAAGCTTAATATGGTGCCACTGAGATGTATTGCAAGTATGAAAAATTCCCACTTTCTTGCTATTGCCTTCAGCTCTTAATAGCAAAATTGGGAGAGGCAGGCCTATTGAACAGAAACTTATAAATGAAAACCACATAAAGGTAAAAATTGTATTGTACAGAATACAGAGCTCAAAGCTTTCTAACAGATTAAATCAGAGTGCCACACTAGGGCAGACATTAAGATCTCTGTCTCTCCTGGCTGGGCATAACATTTTACCCTGTCAAAACAGTTCATTGTAGCATACATTTCACTGCTGAATAAATATTTCTTTCTCGTAGAAATGATTGCAGAATATTCACATTTTTGTGCTTTAATATATAAATGAATTGAAGGTTGGCTCCCAGCTACAGCTGTGAAACAGTGAAATAAGTTGACACACAATGTCTCCTAAATATGTGTGTGTGTTTTCATGAAATGTTTGTATAGTGCGAAAAACATCCCCTTAACTTATGAGAACTTCTGTGTGCATGGTGAAAAGCAGCTACTTGCTTTGAAGTTGGAGGTGTTTTTGAGGTGCACTACATTTAATAATTAAAAGTTATTTAGTTTCACCAATGTGTTCATATCCTACATTTTTTAAAGTAGTCTGCACTTTTTCTTTTACTACTTCACCTTCTCTTCCTGAGACTTAATTTAGAGATGGTGGCTTGTAACACAGTAAAGCACAAGAAGTATCTGGTCATTTATTTCATATTCTGGTTGCCATTACATCTACGGAGACGTAGCTAAATCAGCTATTCTGACTGCCATTAGTTCTAGGAAGATGTAGATAAATCATCTATATCTCTCTAGACGTAATGACAGACAGAATATGAGGTAAATGAACACATATATAGAAAAGTTTCATATCTACTACCGTGTTTTTGTACACAACTTAGACAATGCTCTTCGAGGCAGTACTTTGTGATCAAGTGTATTTACAAAGCATCTAAAACAACTTCATTAAGGTTTTATTGCGTCATTAATTTTTTCCTTCCCTTCTTATACAGCAATGAAAGTGTTATTGTTCACTTATAACATATTTCCACTTTACAGTTATGCAACTACTGAAGTCACCGAACTGTGATTACCAACTTACATAATGTGTGATTTTATTGGTAGTGTGGTATATATTGTCACTGATTACGATAATTTTGGATAGCATCTCATGATGATGCTAGCATGAGGCTGAAAATGGCAAAAATAAAATAAAGAACATTTAATTAAAAGTGCAATTAGGACTCATTATACTGTATATTAAGTTAAGAAACTGAGCCCATAAAAATGCAGACAAAATGGTCCCTTTAATAACCGGCAGAGTTCAGAAACTGAATTATTCCTTTCAAATGGGTGCTAAAGACAAGGTCTGCTAGTCTGTTGGTATTAGGATATAACAGTTATGTGGAAAGGATGACAGACGAAGGTTAATTTTTTATGTTCCTCATTTTAACAAAGCAGTTTAGCACACATTACATAACTTGTTTTCACCATGATTTTCATTACCTTTCAATGCTTATGAATGGTTTTTATTTTACCTCTCTTCTCATCACATATTTACTGTGTAGGTATCTCACCAGTTTTTCATTCCATATTCAACTCTATATACTTGCTCACTAATTAAGTACATAAGTGCAGCAAAACATCTTCTAAGTTGGTGACAGTGATCGTGAGGAAAGAGTGTGGGTGAAAACTGATGCTGACACATAGCCTACTCCTCACGAACAGCACCAAGGAGGCTGACAATCTTAACTTTCCCATCTGAGAGACAGATCACCATCAACAGTGTCACATGCCATCACTTCATGAGACACTGAGGAGAGGTTTGATATTTAAATCAGGACCCTGGCACAGAGTCTGGTGATCAGGAACTTTACGTTACCATCTCTTCTCCCTTTTGCTGGCAAAATACTGGCATTGACAATTTTTTCCATTACCAGAATTTGAACCGGCTCACCCTTGGGTCAAGCACCACCACACAAGAATGCATTAGCGACATTGCAACAGAGGTGGGTACATAGTTTTGACTGTGTCCATAAATACAAATCTTTTAACAATCACAGCAAACACAGTCATCTCCAGATGATGTGGTGTACTTTATGAAACTACAGATAACCTTTGCTTTATGAACAAAGTCAAGAATTATAAGGCTCTCATTTTGAAACAGAATTTCAGTAAATTATACCTACAGTTGTATAACCAGTGAATCAGTGTAGACCCAAGTATTGAATGGATAATTGCTAAGATACCTATGTAGTAAATGTGTGATGAAGGGAGGTAAAAATGAACTGGAAATGGGTCTATGGGCAAGGTTAATAGGCTATTAAAGCATTTGTACAGTTATTGGTGCATTGGTTAAGATATTCAATGTCTGAGGAATTTTTTTGTCAATTAAGCATTACCTACAGAAAGTGGAAATGTTGATGCTAGGGGAACCACATATGTCAAAAAGACAGCGATTAACTTTATGGAGGTTTACTTAAGGTCTGTGTAATGACCAAGATCAAGAGGTATTCTTCTGGAAGATGTAAACAGCTCCTCCTCAAATGTGAGTGAAGAGGAAACTATGTCCAAAATGAGCCAGTTCTGATATTCCAAAATATTTTTCCATGTACTCAATAACATATTAACATATAACCAAGTTACCTCATTATCTGATTTACCTACATGTTTAACTGAGAAATTCAGAACTTGGGACATAAATGATATGAGTTATGATGAGGAGTGGTAACAGAGGTTATGGATAGACTTTCATCAGTGTATCAAGACGTTTAAGATTCGATTAGATTAGATTAATAGTTGTTCCATAGATCATGAATACGACACTTCGTAATGATGTGGAACGTGTCAGGTTAATAAAAGATGTCTGTACAAGATATTACATTACACAAAATATTGCATGACACTAATGTTTAAGTTGTTGTTGCTCCCCCCCCCCCCGCCCCCCCCCCCCCTTAATTCTGCCAATGAGTAGAAGGAGTTGTCAGTTAGAAATTCTTTTAATTTATTTTTAAATGTTAGTTGGCTATCTGTCAGGCTTTTGATGCTGTTTGGTAGGTGACCAAAGACTTTTGTGGCAGCATAATTTACCCCTTTCTGTGCCAAAGTCAGATTTAACCCTGCATAGTGAAGATCATCCTTTCTCCTGGTGTTATAGCTATGCACACTGCTATTACTTTTGAACTGGGTTGGATTATTAACAACAAATTTCATAAGTGAATATATATACTGTGATGTTACTGTGAGGATCCCTAGATCCTTAAATAGATGTCTGAAGGATGACTGTGGGTGGGCTCCAGTAATTATTCTGATTACACGTTTTTGAGCAATGAATACTTTTCTACTCAACGATGAATTACCCCAGAATATGATGCCATACAAAAGCAGTGAATGAAAGTAGGCATAGCAAGCTAATTTACTGAGATTCTTATCACCAAAATTTGCAATAACCCTAATAGCATATGTAGCTGAACTCAGACGTTTCAGCAGACCATCAATGTGTTGCTTCCAGTTTAGCCTCTCATCAATGGAGACACCTAAAAATTTTGAAAATTCTATCTTAGCTACAGACTTCTGTTTAAAGTCTATATTTATTACTGGAGTTGTGCCATTTACTGTACGGAACTGTATATACTGTGTTTTATCAAAATTTAAAGAGAGTCCGTTTCCTGAGAACCACTTAATAATTTTGTGAAAAACATCATTTACAATTATGTCACTTAGTTCTGGGTTTTTGGATGTTATTACTATATCAGCAAAAAGAACTAACTTTGCATCTTCATCAATGTGGAATGGTAAGTCATTAAAGTATATCAAGAACAGTAAAGGACCTAAGACCGAACCCTGTGGGACCCCGTACTTGATAGCCCCCCAGTTTGAGGAATCAGCTGACTGTGTGGCATTATGTACTGAAACATGGAACAAAGGTTGAAAGTGTTATTTCTCCTGTGTCATCTGGACCCTCCAATCTACAGCGACATCACTACATTTAAAAATAAAGACTTCTCTCAAAATGTATGCTATCATTTCATACCATACCTGTCTTCCAAGTGCCCATCTTCCATCTCAGTCTCCTATAACCATTGTTTTAGCCTACCATCAGGAGGTTTATGCTGTTTCTCTACTCTTTCCATGCATATCCCCCTACTTCTTTGCTCCTCCTCTCCTTTTCCTGACAAAATATGTTATCTATGCTTCATTATTTTTTCTCTTACTCCTTATACATCTTGAACTTTCAGTCCATCTCATCGCCACAGGCCCACTCTAGTTCTATTTTAAATACACAAATAGTTTCTCCTCCTTTTCCTTAAATCTGCCCCCTTTGTTCTTTCTTGTCATATTTTGTGTAATGTCTTGTTCCTCAACCCCACCCCCACCCTCAAAAAAACACCATTGTCCTCCTCCTCCATTCAGCCTTCTCATCTGACCTATAATGTCTCTGCTTCCTCGTTTTGACCCCTTTGTTAACACAGTTTCTCCTAACAAAAACCTATGCATTTCCATTAGGCCTTAATTATAGAAATTTCAATAATCTTCACTGGTATTACCATGTTTCCATAAATTCTCAAAGTTCCCTCATCAAGTTCTTTGTAATCTGTCCAGAAGTGGAAGTAGAAGTTTGTCTCATAACATATAATTTCAAGCCATTGACTTGAGGTACAGAAGACTCATCAAAACACCAAAAACTGGTTTACAATTTTCCTTATAATACCAGTAATATAATATACAGTTCTGAATAATTACCTAACTAAGCAGTTAATAATTTTCCTTAAAAAGTAACAGACTTTTAACATTAACAGTGCTAAGTGCTTGCTCTCTCCTGCTCAAATTTTCAGGTTGTCGTTTATGAATTCTTCTACTGAATAGTAACTTTTCTGCACTAGTTTCCCATATAAGGATTTATTCAGTGTTTCTAAATTTATGCTGAGCAATTCTCTTTCTCTCACTTTGTTATAAATTTTCATACCCATATAATGTGGAAATTGAGCATAAAGTTTCAAACGGTGGGTGGCCAGCATAAAATTATTTTGCTTTCTGTTATTGTAATCATGTTGAAAATGATTTGCTACAAATAAATCAGGGTTACTGATTACAAAGATAATCAGCTCATATATGTATAGTGAGGGAACACTTAATATCAACAGGAGTGGGCGACATGATTTTCTTCACCCTACATTGTGCATATTTCTAATGATGGTTTTCTTAAGTTTTAGTATTCAACACATATGGTTCGAGTTACCCCAAAATACAATTACATCCCTTATTACTGACTCAAAGTAGCTGTAATATACTACTTTTCTTATGCCCATATTCGTAGCATTGTACAATATTCTCATTGCGACTACTAGGCTATTTAATTTATTTGGAAGGTACTGTATACGTGATCCCCATGATAGATTTTTACCTAGTTGCATTCCTAGGAATTTCAAAATTTAATTTATTTGGAAGGTACTGTATACGTAATCCCCATGATAGATTTTTACCTAGTTGCATTCCTAGGAATGCTTCCTGCAAATCCTGGTTTCTGTGTCTGACCTGAATATAATTTAATTTCGCTTGTTTTGTTTTAAACTGCATTAACTGGGTCTTTTCCATGTTTAACTTTAACCCATTTAAATCAAACCAGGTATCTAATTTTTCTAAAGCATTTAGAGTAGTTTATGGAATTTGATCAGTACTGTTACTTTCAATGATTAAAGATGTGTCACTTGCAAATAAAACTGTGTGACACCCAATATTAAGTGGCAGATAATTTATGTGAAACGAAAACAGTATGGGACCCAAGACAGAACCTTGGAGTACTCCATGTGAAATGGTTTTCCATTTCGAAGTATAAGTTCCTCTCTCTCATGTTATAACCACTCTTTGTCTTCAGTTGGTTAGATAGGACTTAAACCATTCTAATACTGTGCCCCTAATTCCATACTTTTGGTTGGTTGGTTTTGGGGAAGGAGACCAGACAGCGTGGTCATCGGTCTCAGCGGATTAGGGAAGGATGGGGAAGGAAGTCGGCCGTGCCCTTTCAGAGGAACCATCCCGGCATTTGCCTGGAGTGATTTAGGGAAATCACGGAAAACCTAAATCAGGATGGCCGGACGCGGGATTGAACCGTCGTCCTCCCGAATACGAGTCCAGTGTCTTACCACTGCGCCACCTCGCTCGGTCCCATACTTTTCCAGTTTACAGTGTAGCAGGGAGTGATTCACACTACCAAAGACTTTTTATAGGACACAAAAAATTCCTGTGGCATGCAGTGAGTTGTCTCGAGATGAGCTAATTTTATCAACAAAATTATTTACAGCAGATACTGTGGTTTTGCCTGTTTGAAATCCATACTGATTTTTTGAGATTATTTTAAATTTTTCTACGAAATTTTGAATTTGTATGGTGAACCCCCCCATGAACCATGGACCTTGCCGTTGGTGGGGAGGCTCGCGTGCCTCATCGATACAGATGGCCGTACCATAGGTGCAACCACAATGGAGGGGTATCTGTTGAGAGGCCAGACAAACATGTGGTTCCTGATGAGGGGTCGCAGCCTTTTCAGTAGTTGCAGGGGCAACAGTCTGGATGATTGACTGATCTGGCCTTGTAACATTAACCAAAACGGCCTTGCTGTGCTGGTACTGCGAACGGCTGAAAGCAAGGGGAAACTACGGCCGTAATTTTTTCCGAGGACATGCAGCTTTACTGTATGATTAAATGATGATGGCGTCCTCTTGGGTAAAATATTCCGGAGGTAAAATAGTCCCCCATTCGGATCTCCGGGCGGGGACTACTCAAGAGGACGTCGTTATCAGGAGAAAGAAAACTGGCGTTCTACGGATCGGAGCGTGCAATGTCAGATCCCTTAATCGGGCAGGTAGGTTAGAAAATTTAAAAAGGGAAATGGATAGGTTAAAGTTAGATATAGTGGGAATTCGATGGCAGGAGGAACAAGACTTTTCGTCAGGTGATTACAGGGTTATAAATACAAAATCAAATAGGGGTAATGCAGGAGTAGGTTTAATAATGAGTAAAAAAATAGGAGTGCGGGTTAGCTACTACAAACAGCATAGTGAACGCATTATTGTGGCCAAGATAGACACAAAGCCCACGCCTACTACAGTAGTACAAGTTTATATGCCAACTAGCTCTGCAGATGATGAAGAAATTAATGAAATGTATGGCGAGATAAAAGAAATTATTCAGGTAGTGAAGGGAGACGAAAATTTAATAGTCATGGGTGACTGGAATTCGTAAGTAGGAAAAGGAAGAGAAGGAAACATAGTAGGTGAATATGGATTGGGGCTAAGAAATGAAAGAGGAAGCCGCCTTGTAGAATTTTGCACAGAGCATAACTTACTCATAGCTAACACTTGGTTCAAGAATCATAAAGCAAGGTTGTATACCTGGAAGAATCCTGGAGATACTAAAAGGTATCAGATAGATTATATAATGGTGAGACAGAGATTTAGGAACCAGGTTTTAAATTGTAAGACATTTCCAGGGGCAGATGTGGACTCTGATCACAATCTATTGGTTATGAACTGCAGATTGAAACTGAAGAAACTGCAAAAAGGTGGGAATTTAAGGAGATGCGACCTGGATAAACTGAAAGAACCAGAGGTTGTAGAAAGTTTCAGGGAGAGCATAAGGGAACAATTGACAGGAATGGGGGAAAGAAATACAGTAGAAGAAGAATGGGTAGCTCTGAGGGATGAAGTAGTGAAGGCAGCAGACGATCAAGTAGGTAAAAAGACGAGGGCTAATAGAAATCCTTGGGTAACAGAAGAAATATTGAATTTAATTGGTGAAAGGAGAAAATATAAAAACTCAGTAAATGAAGCAGGCAAAAAGGAATACAAACGTCTCAAAAATGAGATCGACAGGAAGTGCAAAATGGCTAAGCAGGGATGGCTAGAGGACAAATGTAAGGATGTAGAGGCTTGTCTCACTAGGGGTAAGATAGATACTGCCTACAGGAAAATTAAAGATACCTTTGGAGAGAAGACAGCCACTTGTATGAATATCAAGAGCTCAGATGGCAACCCAGTTCTAAGCAAAGAAGGGAAGGCAGAAAGGTGGAAGGAGTATATAGAGGGTTTATACAAGGGCGATGTACTTGAGGACAATATTATGGAAATGGAAGAGGATGTAGATGAAGACGAAATGGGAGATAAGATACTGCGTGAAGAGTTTGACAGAGCACTGAAAGACCTGAGTCGAAACAAGGCCCCGGGAGTAGACAACATTCCATTAGAACCACTGATAGCCTTGGGAGAGCCAGTCATGACAAAACTCTACCACCTGGTGAGCAAAATGTATGAGACAGGCGAAATACCCACAGACTTCAAGAAGAATATAATAATTCCAATCCCAAAGAAAGCAGGTGTTGACAGATGTGAAAATTACCGAACTATCAGTTTAATAAGTCACAGCTGCAAAATACTAACGCGAATTCTTTACAGACGAATGGAAAAACTAGTAGAAGCGGACCTCGGGGAAGATCAGTTTGGATTCCGTAGAAATGTTGGAACACGTGAGGCAATACTAACCTTACGACTTATCTTAGAAGAAAGATTAAGAAAAGGCAAACCTATGTTTCTAGCATTTGTAGACTTAGAGAAAGCTTTTGACAACGTTGACTGGAATACTCCCTTTCAAATTCTGAAGGTGGCAGGGGTAAAATACAGGGAGCGAAAGGCTATTTACAATTTGTACAGAAACCAGATGGCAGTTATAAGAGTCGAGGGGCATGAAAGGGAAGCAGTGGTTGGGAAAGGAGAGAGACAGGGTTGTAGCCTATCCCCGATGTTATTCAATCTGTATATTGAGCAAGCAGTAAAGGAAACAAAAGAGAAATTCAGAGTAGGTATTAAAATTCATGGAGAAGAAGTAAAAACTTTGAGGTTTGCCGATGACATTGTAATTCTGTCAGAGACAGCAAAGGACTTGGAAGAGCAGTTGAACGGAATGGACAGTGTCTTGAAAGGAGGATATAAGATGAACATCAACAAAAGCAAAACGAGGATAATGGAATGTAGTCAAATTAAATCGGGTGATGCTGAGGGGATTAGATTAGGAAATGAGACACTTAAAGTAGTAAAGGAGTTTTGCTATTTAGGTAGTAAAATAACAGATGATGGTCAAAGTAGAGAGGATATAAAATGTAGACTGGCAATGGCAAGGAAATCGTTTCTGAAGAAGAGAAATTTGTTAACATCGAGTATAGATTTAAGTGTCAGGAAGTCGTTTCTGAAAGTATTTGTATGGAGTGTAGCCATGTATGGAAGTGAAACATGGACGATAACCAGTTTGGACAAGAAGAGAATAGAAGCTTTCGAAATGTGGTGCTACAGAAGAATGCTGAAGATAAGGTGGGTAGATCACGTAACTAATGAGGAGGTATTGAATAGGATTGGGGAGAAGAGAAGTTTGTGGCACAACTTGACTAGAAGAAGGGATCAGTTGGTAGGACATGTTTTGAGGCATCAAGGGATCACAAATTTAGCATTGGAGGGCACCGTGGAGGGTAAAAATCGTAGAGGGAGACCAAGAGATGAATACACTAAGCAGATTCAGAAGGATGTAGGTCGCAATAGGTACTGGGAGATGAAGAAGCTTGCACAGGATAGAGTAGCATGGAGAGCTGCATCAAACCAGTCTCTGGACTGAAGACCACAACAACAACAACAACAACAAAAACAACATGGTGACTACCTTTTCAAATATTTTTGATAGTGACGGAAGAAGAGAGACTGGGCGATAGTTTCCCATATGTTCTTTTGTGCCTTTCTTGAATAGTGGCTTAACTACTGCGTACTTCAGTGTGTTTGGAAAATAACCTTCTTGAAGGGACTGGTTAACTGTTGTAGCTAGTGGCTGTGCAATTATTTTAGGGACTGTTTTTAACGCTTTTGTTGGTATCCCATCCCATCCTGCTGATGTTTTACTTTTTAGTTCAAATGGTTCAAATGGCTCTGAGCACTATGGGACTCAACTGCTGTGGTCATCAGTCCCCTAGAACTTAGAACTACTTAAACCTAACTAACCTAAGGACATCACACACATCCATGCCCGAGGCAGGATTCGAACCTGCGACCGTAGCAGTCGCACGGTTCCGCGAGACCACCGCGGCCGGCTTACTTTTTAGTGATAGGATCACATTTTCTATATCTTTTACAGTAGTTTTGGAAAAGTACTGAAAAATTCACCATCAAATTGCTCACTGTTGAAGAAATTTACCTTGTCTGGGTACTCTGCTACATTGACATTAGATTTGTTTAAATTTATAAAAAATTCATTAAATAATTCAAAAATTTGAGCAGGTTTTACAATAGTTTTATCCTCTATATTGATTTCAGAAATATCAAGGCCTCTATCTGTAGCACCTGTTTCAGCTTTGATCACTGACCATAATGCTTGTCATTTGTTTTCACTATCCAATATAAATCTATTATTTGCCCGTTCTTTAGCTGCCTTTACAACATTTTTAAACATATTTTTGTAATCTTTTACATGGACAACAAAATCAGGACATTTGCTATGTTTTAGTTCCCTATGTAGCTGTCTTTTTCTTGCACTTGAAATTTTTATTCCTTTAGTAATCCACTTTACTTTATTTCCTACATTTTTATGATGTACAGTAAGGGGAAAAGTTACATTAAAAACGTGTAGGCCAATAAAGTAGCACAATTTTCAGAGCATGAAATACTATGATCTATAGCCCACTCCACCTTGTTTAATCTATGATAGAATAAGTTCATATTTTCTTTGCTGAACTGGCGTTTGGTGTAGGTTTTTTTCGAGCAAGGTTCTATTGTTTTTGGCAACTCCATAAACAGAGCACAATGATCAGAAAGTTCTAAATTTAAACAAAACTTATTTGCCTCATTATAAGTGTGATGATGACGAGGTCCCATACTCCTTGACGCAGGTAGGGGACAATGTGCAAGACCCGCACCGCCGTACTAGGCAAGGTCCTAGCGGAGGTGGTTTGCCATTGCCTTCCTCCGAATTATTATAAGTGTAATTGGTTAAAATATTATCTATACATGTTGCAGACATTTCGTTTACTCGAGTAAAATCAGTGAAATTTGTGCTGAAACCCGATATTTGAATCATATCAATGAATTTTGTTGAGTTATTGGCTTCAGTTGCTAGATCTTTGTTGAAAGCAGTAGTTATTATTACTCTTTTCTTGGTTTCTTGTTGAAGTTTTTGCAACGGACAGTGGAATTTCAACAAAAATGTTTTATTATTTCTGTGCCTGGAATTCTATACACAGATAAGATTACAATATTTTGCCCTAACTCCAAGCAGCAGCTTTCAAATATACATTCTTCATTAAGGGAACTGAAATTGAGTCTTGCTCTATATTCCACTGATCTTTCCACAAGTATGCACGATCCTCCTCAAGTTAAATTATTCCTACAAAAGCTGCTGGCAACATAAAAATTATCAATGTTATTTAAGATTTTGATACTATTCTTTGTAAGCCAGTGTTCATTCAAGCATACAACCTTGATATTTGATATTTCTGACAAAATGATTTTCAAGTCATTAAGTTTTGTTTCTCTGCCATTTGTGTAGTTTGAACTTAACCCATTTATGTTCAATTGCATTACGAACGTGTTGTTACTTTTTTGAACATTCCTAATGGCATCTGTTTTGAAATGCTGTTTGTGTATTTTCGTTTCAACTTTTTTATCACTTTTTACACTCCCATCTCAGCATACTAGTTTTCCTTATTAAGTATGATCTTACAGATACCACTATACATATTGCACAATGTTGCCGACCCTAGCCTGTTTAGATGCAGTCCATCTAGTCCTACACATTAATCACTGATAAATTTATTCGAATCCACGATTTATGTCTCTGTGATTAATTAGTTTCATATGAAGTGTAAATCTATCAGTGCAACTTAGACTTTTTGCTCTCTTGAGCAACTTCTCTGATACAGCCTTCTGTTTGTTTAAACTTGCTTTCCATCCTTCACGTGGTGCACTTCTCTTGATAAGTAATCTGACTAAACAGTCATTCTTTCCCCATTCCCTTGCAATTGAAGGATTTTTGTGGTGAAAACTTTAAATACTGCATCACTTGTAAGCTTGACTAGATTTAATGAGTGCACTCTTTCTTTCTATCTACAATGACAATCCCACATTTATTGCAAATTATGGAGCTTTCACTGGGGGATAAAAAATAAAAACAGTCCAAGGTGTTTCACAACAACTATAAATATAATGGAAATTTTTAGCAGGCAAGTTCACTCAAAGGCTTTACCATTTAACCAAAGTTGCAACAATAATGATACTACATTAATTTGTGCTCACAATTCTAGAAGGAAAGGTATAGGTATACAAATGTAGTCACTGGGCTAGTTCCTAAAGTGAAACATCTCTTTTGTTTCTAATGTATGCTCTTACATATTTCCAATGTAAACTCATATATTCCCAACAGACAAAACATGGGAAAATACAGCCCAATTGCTTCTACATGCACTAAGATTCCCATACTTGATGAATACCCACATAGGAACTTGTAAATGTGACATCTATGACAAATTTCTAGGGCCAACTATTGTTAATGCTCTCATGATAGCCAACATTATAAAGAAAACAGGTGAATTAATTAATGTAAAATTAGTCATAAAACCAACTTATAAGAAATTTTCTAAATTACTAGAGTTCAATCAATGTCAAAACAGTTTTGAGAACTCTTTAAAATGGCAAAAAATAGTTATACTGACCTATCAATACGTTAGTCACTCCATTCTATGCAGTAGGATACTAACCTGTTGTTCCAGGTGCATTTGCTGGCATTCTGCTAACATTTCTTTGTGTAAATCAGATTTGCTATCATCGGTGTCACCACTGTCTTCTTCTTCTTCATCATCATCTTCTTCATCTTCATCAACATCATCGTCAACACCACCATTAATTTGATGTCTATTTCCTTTTACTGATTCTACTGTTGTACCTTTTATTTGTCCATTTTGGGGTTCAGCACATGTCTGATTGCCAAGTTCCTTCGACTTGTCTGAAAAAGTAAATAAACAGCCTGCATTTTTGTGACAGCAAAATGTCAGAGAGTACTGTAACTTTATCTTGAAAATCAAATTTAATATTATAATTGGACTTTGAGCTAGGCATTGAGTCCTAAAAAGTGCTAATACATGTAAAGGGGCAATATGGGTTGTGCTTTATAGATAATGGAATAGGTATAAAGTCACATCGAACTTGGTTTGCTATTCTTCGCACAAATGAAATTATAACGATACCTCACCCAATACATTTCCCAACATCTTCACATGTTCCTGTCACATCCAATTGCCTCTGCCTCTGCAAAGTCTCCCAGCAATTTCTAATGTTACATCATCTTGTTTCCACCATTATATTATTTTGCAAACAAGGAAATCTAATTTGATACTTCATTCCTTCATTACCAGTTTTGTCTGCTGATAAAAGACCCAACTACCTGTATCGTAAACAGTAATAATTACTCAAGATCCATCTTCTGGCACATATTTAATTTCCTATGAACAGCATTAGCTTTAGTGACATCCAAAGACTCAGGCTGGTCTCCCAACTATCATTTAAAATACCGTGCTAATGTCTGGGATATCATGTACAACTACCTTAGAACAGTTCTTCATTTTGGAAAGCTGTCTTCCATATTCTATTTCCACTGGAATTATCTGTTACCAATATCTTTAACATCTACAGAGCCTGTTTATATAGCTTGATGCACAACAAGCTATCTTGCAAGACAAGAAGAAAGACAGACCCGGATTGAATTCGAACTGAAGATTAGCAACCATTGGCATGATACACAATCTAGCCTTAGTGCAGATTTTAGACAGTTTCCCACACTAGTTTTGACAGATTCTAGGCTGGTATCTAACCTTGACTCAGAAAATAGTTCCCTCCCCTAGCTGACAACTGTACTGACTGGCTAGGCATTGTGCCACAAGGTTAGAATAAATACAAAATGTAGAACTGTGTGAGGTATCCCTGGACAATTCGGCTGCAGTGCACCACATTCAGCCTTCCTGTGACTGTCTCACCATGACTTGACCACCAGTAATTAAACGCTAGAGACTAAAATCAAATATTAAGCACATCCAAATTCAGAGATGGTATTGGCAGTTTGAAGAAATAAGATATTCATTCAAAGGAAACAGTGCCAGCTGGCCATATGCATCAGCATAAAAAGTTGAAAGAATCCATATTTTGTCTGAACATAGTCCAACGAAATCAATGTACAAAGACAGTATTGGGCTAGATGTGCCACAGTGATTTAGTGTGTCCTCAAAATGATGCTGAAAATGAAACCATGCAGACAATGGCGCCCATACCTATGGTTAAGGGAACGCCACCCCCCCCCCCCCCCCCCGCTTAGTTCTCAGGGAAAGGAAAAAATATATTATATTAAGGTGTTTTTCTTTCAAGAAAACAATTTAAAAGTCAGTATCACGTAGTTCTAACATGGTAAGATCTGAAAAAAAAAAAAAAAAGTAATTATAGCTACTTGTAAGTCACCATTCGTCTTCCACAATATTAAAGCTACACCATACTCCCAGGCCTAGCGCACCATCCCCCCGCCCAGAAACTATCATATGGGCACCCTTGCACACACAATTCAAATTTTACTATGTCAAATATACTGATTATGCTATAGCAATGGTGAAAGCCATGGAGAAAGAAATATCTGTTGCATGCTTAATTTTTAGCAATGAGGCAACAATACACCAAGTAGCAAGGTTAACAAGCATGAAATTCGAAAATATGGCAAAGAAAAATCTTTGCCTATAACTCAATGTCTAGATGACTCACTGGAAGGTAATATAATCTGTGTGACATCAGCACAAAAATTGTGTGATCCATTTTTCTTCTTTGAGCTAAGGGTTTCAAATATCAGTTACCTGGACATGCTGCCTGCCACAGCTTGATATGGATTCCACAGATTACATCTGTCAACAAGATGGGGCACACCCATATTCTTCCAAACAGTTGGATCGGTCATACTGGACATGATGATGCTGTGTACTGATCTCAGCCAGTTAGATCTCTTGACACCCATCAGTTTCTTTTTATAGAGTTGTATAAAAGACTTTATGTATGTACCTCTCTTGCTGAAAACAATTCCATAACTCAAAATGCACATTTCTAAATGGACTGGCATCAAAGAGTTTGCATGTACTTCAAAATATATGGAGTGAAATGAAGTAAAGCTTAAAAATTGTCTATCTGACCATGAAGAGTCGTACTGGAAACTTAAAACTGCAGAATTTTTAAAAAACTTTCTTGTACTTTCTCTGTGATTCTTATTGAAGTATCACACCGCATTACAAGTTTTATCCATTTGAAACTGCTATATTCCTTCGAATTGCCCTGTATTTTCAATGGCAGTTTGTGGCAGACAAATTTAATCTGCAAAGAATTCAAACTTGGAAAAAAAAACCAAATTGAACAAAAATTAGTTGAGTTCAGGCTATTCTTCCCACTAGTATCACTGCTACCCTCACATCAGAATATGTAAATATCACAGTAACTGACAATCATCATGCCCTTTAAGAGAATGTAAATTGCATTACAAAGCAAACACAATAATGATGTCTCCCACAACAGAGTTTGAACAAAGGAGGACAATACAGAAATTAAAAAATAAGAAGCCAGGCGGGCATAGATGCAGCAGTCTCTGTTCTCGAAGTGTGCACAGACAGCATACAAACCCATTAACAAA
The DNA here is from genome assembly GCF_023898315.1 of Schistocerca nitens. Classification (NCBI taxonomy): domain Eukaryota; kingdom Metazoa; phylum Arthropoda; class Insecta; order Orthoptera; family Acrididae; genus Schistocerca; species Schistocerca nitens. The sequence continues at coordinate 178,375,851 of NC_064622.1, read as the reverse complement.
CATAATAACTGAGTCCTTTTGTTCATCACAAATGAAAGAAAGGTACAATGCTCTTAGCCATGTAAAATTTGGTATTTGAAGTAGGAGAAGTACAATATTGGCAAATACAGTGTTTGCAAAAGTGGTGCTTAAAGCTATTGACAAGGACGACTGTGTCACAGATATATTCTTAGACTTGTCCCAAGCTTTTGATGCTGCTGACCATAAAATAATACTAAAATAAAACTAAACAAACTAGAAGCACTAGCATAATGGAATTTTAAGCTCTGTTCTCATACTTGTAGAAAATAATAATGAATTAATGAGAGTCTGTCTTTTCGCAAAAACATAATTTTTATTCTGTTAAATACCCAGAAGCAGTAGCTGTAAGGCAAATAGGAAAAATAGTGGTTCCTATCGTACCTAGAATATGGTGTCAAAAATCAGAGATAGTTCAAAAGTCTGCTGATCATAAATTTATAGTAAAACAATTGTCAGACAGAAACATACAAACATAGTCATTCCTTCGGGTAGTATATCGGGTACAAATCTGTTCCCAATGCATATCATTGACTTTCCTACCAGTATCATAAAAGTATAGATTGCTACTCACCACGTGCTGGAGATGTTGAGATGCAGATAGGCACAACAAAAAGATTGTTAAACACACACACACACACACACACACACACACACACACACACACACACACACACACTTATATTCATGCATGTTGTCTGGAAGCTTACTTGTTTAACAGACTTTTTGTTGTGCCTATCTGCAACTCAACATCTCCACTATATGATGAGTAGCATTCTATCCTTTTCATAATATTCATGCATGTTGTCTGGAAGCTTACTTGTTTAACAGTCTTTTTGTTGTGCCTATCTGCAACTCAACATCTCCACTATATGATGAGTAGCTTTCTATCCCTTTCATAATATTGTCATTATTCCATCCTAGATTTTCCATAGTTTCACTTTCCTGACAGTATTTGACATGAAGTAAAAGTTCTGGTGACAGCATGTTGCTGTCACCAGAACTTTTACTTCATGTCAAATACTGTCAGGAAAGTGAAACTGAGTCACTGATAGTACACCAGAACTCCTAAAACAGGAGGAAAATTAAACATTCATGTATGATTACAATTGTGCAGAATGTAATACATTAACAGGGAACATAAAGAAAAAATATAGCATGCACTTCAGCAGGGAAAAAAAATCAGTCATCACATTAAGTATAGATGATAAACCTATAAATAATGTAACAAACACAAAGTTTTTAGAGATGAACGCTGACTGTCAGTTAACATAAAATGAACACACAAAGATACTAGTAGAAAGAATGGGAGCATGTTATACTGTTACGATTCTATAATCGGTTCATAAGAGTTATTTCTTGTGCTAACTATACTATTCCTACATATGTTCAATTAAATGTCTACATCTACATACATAACCCACAAATCACAGTTAAGAACATGGCAGGGGGTATTTCCTTTATAACAGTTATTATGGCTTCTTTTTGGTCCATTTACATTTGGAGTACAAGAAGAATGATTGCTTAATGGTCTCTGTGCGCACCATAATTAGTCTAATCTTGTCCTCATGATCCCTACAGGAGCTGTACATTGCTTGAAACTGGTAATGGAAATTTTGTAAATAGGCTTTCTTGGGATAGTTTGGGTTTATCTTCAAGCTTTTGTCATTTCAGTTTCTTCAGAATTTCCATGTCATTCTACCATGGATCATACACCTGTGAATATTCATGCTGCTGTTCTTTCTATGCATTCAATAATTCCCAGAAGTCCTGTATGACAAGGGTCCCACACACTTGAACGATACTCCACGCACAGTGGCCCACGTGTTTTGTAAGCAATCTTCTTTGCAGACTGATTGCATTCCCCTAGTATTCTAAAAATTAACTTAAGTCTGTTTTAGCTATGAATGAACCTATGACCTATGGGAGTCTTTTCTAGGGATCAAAAGCACAACACATGGACACAGTTTCCAAACTGTGGAAAAGGGCTGTAAGGATAATAACTAAAAGTAGTAACTTGATTCATTGTAAATAACTATTTAAAAAATTGAATATCCTTACTACAACAAGCGATTAACTCTACCAAATGTCTTGTGTATCAGGGGAATCATTAGTAAGTACCTTCCTTATAGTTATATGCATAATCAGAAACAAAAGAGAGTTAGGACTTACATTTACCTTGGAAAAACAAACAAAAGAACTTGAAACAGCATTTCCTATAAGGAAATAAAATGGTATAATAAGTTCCTCCCCCCCATGAACCATGGACCTTGCCATTGGTGGGGAGGCATGCGTGCCTCAGCGATACAGATGGCCGTACCGTAGGTGCAACCACAATGGAGGGGTATCTGTTGAGAGGCCAGACAAACATGTGGTTCCTGAAGAGGGGCAGCAGCCTTTTCAGTAGTTGCAGGGGCAACAGTCTGGATGATTGACTGATCTGGCCTTGTAACATTAACCAAAATGGCCTTGCCGTGCTGGTACTGCGAACGGCTGAAAGCAAGGGGAAACTACAGCCGTAATTTTACCCGAGGGCATGCAGCTTTACTGTATGATTTTAGATGATAGCGTCCTCTTGGGTAAAATATTCCAGAGGTAAAATAGTCCCCCATTCGGATCTCCGGGCGGGGACTACTCAGGAGACATCGTTATCAGGAGAAAGAAAACTGGCATTCTACGGATTGGAGCGTGGAATGTCAGATCCCTTAATCGGGCAGGTAGGTTAGAAAATTTAAAAAGGGAAATGGATAGGTTAAAGTTATATATAGTGGGAATTAGTGAAGTTCGGTGGCAGGAGGAACAAGACTTTTGGTCAGGTGAATACAGGGTTATAAATACAAAATCAAATAGGGGTAATGCAGGAGTAGATTTAATAATGACTAAAAAATAGGAATGTGGGTAAGCTACTACAAACAGCATAGTGAACGCATTATTGTGGCCAAGATAGACACGAAGCCCATGCCTACCACAGTAGTACAAGTTTATATGCCAACTAGCTCTGCAGATGATGAAATTATTGATGAAATGTATGATGAGATAAAGGAAATTATTCAGGTAGAGAAGGGAGACGAAAATTTAATAGCCACGGGTGACTGGAATTCAACAGTAGGAAAAGGAAGAGAAAGAAACATAGTAGGTTAATATGGATTGGGGCTAAGAAATGAAAGAGGAAGCCGCCTGGTAGAATTTTGCACAGAGCATAACTTACTCATAGCTAACACTTGGTTCAAGAATCATAAAAGAAGGTTGTACGCATGGAAGAAGCCTGGAGATACTGGAAGGGCTCAGATAGATTATATAATTGTAAGACAGAGATTTAGGAAGCAGGTTTTAAATTGTAGGACATTTCCAGGGGCAGATGTGGACTCTGACCACAATCTATTGGTTATGAACTGTAGATGAAAACTGAAGAAACTGCAAAAAGGTGGGAATTTAAGGAGATGGGACCTGGATAAACTGAAAGAACCAGAGGTTGTACAGTGTTTCAGGGAGAGCATAAGGGAACAATTGGCAGGAATGGGGGAAAGAAATACAGTAGAAGAAAAATGGGTAGCTTTGAGAGATGAAATAGTGAAGGTAGCAGAGGATCAAGTAGGTAAAAAGACAAGGGCTAGTAGGAATCCTTGGGTAATGGAAGAGATATTGAATTTAATTGATGAAAGGAGAAAATATAAAAATGCAGTAAATGAAGCAGGCATAAAGGAATACAAACGTCTCAAAAATGAGATCGACAGGAAGTGCAAAATGGCTAAGCAGGGATGGCTAGAGGACAAATGTAAGGATGTAGAGATGCATATTGCTAGGGGCAAGATAGATACTGCCTACAGGAAAATTAAAGATACCTTTGGAGAAAAGAGAACCACTTGCATGAATATCAAGAGCTCAGATGGAAACCCAGTTCTAAGCAAAGAAGGGAAGGCAGAAAGGTGGAAGGAATATACAGAGTGTTTATACAAGGGCGATGTATTTGAGGACAATATAATGGAAATGGAAGAGGATGTAGACGAAGATGAAATGGGAGATAAGATACTGCGTGAAGAGTTTGACAGAGCACTGAAAGACCTGAGTCGACACAAGGCCCTGGGAGTAGACCACATTCCATTAGAGCTACTGACAGCCTTGGGAGAGCCAGTCCTGACAAAACTCTACCATCTGGTGAGCAAAGTGTGTGAGGCAGGCGAAATTCCCTCAGACTTCAAGAAGAATATAATAATTCCAATCCCAAAGAAAGCAGGTATTGACAGATAAGAAAATTACCGAACTATCAGTTTAATAAGTCACAGCTGCAAAATACTAACGCGAATTCTTTACAAACAAATGGATAAATTGGTAGAAGTCGACCTCGGGGAAGATAAGTTTGGATTCCGTAGAAATGTTGGAACACGTTTGGCAATAATGACCCGATGACTTATCTTAGAAGAAAGATTAAGGAAGGGCAAACCTATGTTTCTAGCATTTGTAGACTTAGAGAAAGCTTTTGACAACGTTGACTGGAATACTCTCTTTCAAATTCTGAAGGTGGCAGGGGTAAAATACAGGGAGCGAAAAGCTATTTACAATTTGTACAGAAAGCAGATGGCAGTTATAAGAGTCAAGGGACATGAAAGTGAAGCAGTGGTTGGGAAGGGAGTGAGACAGCGTTGTAGCCTCTCCCTGACGCTATTCAATCCGTATATTGAACAAGCAGTAAAGGAAACAAAAGAAAAGTTCTGAGTAGGTATTAAAATCCATGGAGAAGAAATACAAACTTTGAGGTTCGCCGATGACATTGTAATTCTGTCAGAGACAGCAAAGGACTTGGAAGAGCAGCTGAACGCAATGGACAGTGTCTTGAAAGCACGATATAAGATGAACATCAACAAAAGCAAAACGAGGATAATGGAATGTAGTCGAATTAAGTTGGGTGATGCTGAGGGAATTAGATTAGGAAATGAGACACTTAAAGTAGTAAAGGAGTTTTGCTATTTGGGCAGCAAAATAACTGATGATGGTTGAAGTAGAGAGGGTATAAAATGTAGACTGGCAATGGCAAGGAAAGTGTTTCTGAAGAAGAGAAATTTGTTAACATCAAGTATTGATTTAAGTTTCAGGAAGTCGTTTCTGAAAGTATTTGTATGGAGTGTAGTCATGTATGGAAGTGAAACATGGACGATAACCAGTTTGGACAAGAAGAGAATAGAAGCTTTTGAAATGTGGTGCTACAGAAGAATGCTGAATATTAGATGGGTAGATCAGATAACAGGAGGTATTGAATAGAATTGAGGAAAAGAGGAGTTTGTGGCACAACTTCACTAGAAGAAGGGATCGGTTGGTAGGACATGTTCTGAGGCATCAAGGGAAGACCAATTTAGTACTGGAGGGCAGCGTGGAGGGTAAAAATCATAGAGGGAGACCAAGAGATGAATACACTAAGCAGATTCGGAAGGATGTAGGTTGCAGTAGGTACTGGGAGATGAAGAAGCTTGCACAGGATAGAGTAGCATGGAGAGCTGCATCAAACCAGTCTCAGGACTGAAGACCACATCAACCACAACAACAACAACAACAACAACAACAACAAGCAGATGAGAAACATTTATACATTACATCTATTCGAGAAGGTGGCTAAAACATACTTCATTAGTGACGCGTATTAAAAGTTAAAGATTACTTATGAACTTGGAAAAGCAGTTAATAGCAAACGGGGTCAACTACAACATCCTGTCACATTACGATACATGTTATATTGTTGTCATTGTGGTCTTCAGTCCTGAGACTGGTTTGATGCAGCTCTCCACGCTACACTATCCTGTGCAAGCTTCTTCATCTCCCAGTACCTACTGCAACCTACATCCTTCTGAATCTGTTTAATGTATTCATCTCTTGGTCTCCCTCTATGATTTTTACCTTCCATGCTGCCCTCCAATGCTAAATTGGTGTTTCCTTGATGCCTCAGAACATGTCCTACCAACTGATCACTTCTTCTAGTCAAGTTGTGCCACAAACTTCTCTTTTCCCCAATTCTATTCAATACCTCCTCCTTAGTTATGTGATCTACCCATTTAATCTTCAGCATTCTTCTGTAGCACCACATTTTGAAAGCTTCTATTCTCTTCTTGTCTAAACTACTTATCGTCCATGTTTCACTTCCATACATGGCTACACCCTATACAAATACTTTCAGAAACGACTTCCTGACACTTAAATCAATACTCAATGTTAACAAATTTCTCTACTTCAAAAATGTTTTCCTTGCCATTGCGTCTACATTTTATAGCCCCTCTACTTCGACCATCATCAGTTATTTTGCTCCCCAAATAGCAATACTCATTTATTACTTTAAGCATCTCATTTCCTAATCTAATTCCCGCAGCATCACTCAATTTAATTCAACTACATTCCATTATCCTCGTTTTGCTTTTGTTGATGTTCATCTTATATCGTGCTTTCAAGACACTGTCCATTGCGTTCAGCTGCTCTTCCAAGTCCTTTGCTGTCTCTGACAGAAGTACAATGTCATCGGCGAACCTCAAAGTTTTTATTTCTTCTCCATGGATTTTAATTCCTACTCCAAATTTTTCTTTTGTTTCCTTTACTGCTTGCTCAATATACAGATTGAATAACATCGGGGAGAGGCTACAACCCAGTCTCACTCCCTTCCCAACCACTGCTTCCCTTTCATGCCACTCGACTCGTATAACTGCCATCTGGTTTCTGTACAAATTGTAAATAGCCTTTCGCTCCCTGTATTTTACCCCTGCCACCTTTAGAATTTGCCTTTCCTTAATCTATTTTCTAAGATAAGTCATACGGTCAGTACTGCTTCACATGTTCCAACATTTCTATGGAATCCAAACTGATCTTCCCCGAGGTCGGCTTCTACCAGTTTTTCCATTCGTCTGTAAAGAATTCATGTTAGTATTTTGCAGCTGTGACTTATTAAACTGATAGTTCGGTAATTTTCTTATCTGTCAATACCTGCTTTCTTTGGGATTGGAATGATTATATTCTTCTTGAAGTATGAGGGAATTTCGCCTGCCTCACACACCTTGCTCACCAGATGGTAGAGTTTTGTCAGGACTGGCTCTCCCAAGGCTATCAGTACCTCTAATGGAATGTTGTCAACTCCAGGGGCCTTGTTTCGACTCAGGTCTTTCAGTGCTCTGTCAAACTCTTCACACAGTATAATATCTCCCATTTCATCTTCATCTACATCCTCTTCCATTTTCATAATATTGTCTTCAAGAACATCGCCCCTGTATAAACCCTCTATATACTCTTTCCACCTTTCTGCTTTCCCTTCTTTGCTTAGAACTGATTTTCCATCTGAGCTCTTGATATTCATGCAAGTGGTTCTCTTTTCTCCAAAGGTCTCTTTGATTATCCTGTAGGCAGTATCTATCTTGCCCCTAGCAATATGCATCTCTACATCCTTACATTTGTCCTCTAGCCATCCCTGCTTAGCCATTTTGCACTTCCTGTCGATCTCATTTTTGAGACGTTTGTATTCCTTTATGCCTGCTTCATTTACTGCATTTTTATATTTTCTCCTTTCATCAATTAAATTCAATATCTCTTCCATTACCCAAGGATTCCTACTAGCCCTTGTCTTTTTACCTACTTGATCCTCTGCTACCTTCACTATTTCATCTCTCAAAGCTACCCATTTTTCTTCTACTGTATTTCTTTCCCCCATTCCTGCCAATTGTTCCCTTATGCTCTCCCTGAAACACTGTACAACCTCTGGTTCTTTCAGTTTATCCAGGTCCCATCTCCTTAAATTCCCACCTTTTTGCAGTTTCTTCAGTTTTCATCTACAGTTCATAACCAATAGATTGTGGTCAGAGTCCACATCTGCCCCTGGAAATGTCCTACAATTTAAAACCTGCTTCCTAAATCTCTGTCTTACAATTATATAATCTATCTGAGCCCTTCCAGTATCTCCAGGCTTCTTCCATGCGTACAACCTTCTTTTATGATTCTTGAACCAAGTGTTAGCTATGAGTAAGTTATGCTCTGTGCAAAATTCTACCAGGCGGCTTCCTCTTTCATTTCTTAGCCCCAATCCATATTAACCTACTATGTTTCTTTCTCTTCCTTTTCCTACTGTTGAATTCCAGTCACCCGTGGCTATTAAATTTTCGTCTCCCTTCACTATCTGAATAATTTCTTTTATCTCATCATACATTTCATCAACAATTTCATCATCTGCGGAGCTAGTTGGCATATAAACTTGTACTACTGTGGTAGGCTGTGGAATCTGTAGCTGTGATACACATTATGTAAACTATTTAATTGGATAGACAAAAAACCTACTGACCAAGTGGTGGCAGAACACACACACAAAAGAGAGTTGTAATTGGCAAGCTTTCGGAGTCAGTGACTCCTTCATGTAGAAGGGTTGCAGTGGAAGGAAGAAGGGTGAAGGAAAAGGACTGGAGATGTCTAGGAAAATGAGCAGATTTCAGGGAAGTCGCCCAGAACTGCAAGTCAGGCGAGACTTATCGTAGGGGATGAGAAGGAAAGATTGATTGTTGGGGACTGCATCGGACGAGATTTGAAAACCTGAGAGCTTAAAGGTGGAAGGCAGGGTAATATGCAGACTAGATTACTTTTTAAACGGCATGAGTTAATAAGAGTGAAAAGCTAATTGAATTGTATGTAACAGAGGTGGGAGAGGGCGGTGGAAAATAGACGGGAAAGGCAATGAAACATGTAGAAAACTAAAACGGAGTGAAGAAAGGAGTAGTTACAGTGAAGAAATGTTGAGACCTAAGAAATTAATGTAAATTAAGGCCAGGTGGGTGGCGAGAACAAAGGAAATGTTGTAGTGCTAGTTCTCACCTGTGGAGTTCTGAGAAACTGGTGTCTGGGGGAAGAATGCAGATGGTGCATGTGGTGAAACAGTTGCGAGGTCACGTTTGTCACGTTGTAAAGCATGCTTTGCAACAGGATATTGCGAGTTGCCAGTATACACCCTCTTCCTATGCCCATTCATCATAACTGATAATTTGGTGGTAGTATGTAAACACTGGTAGTATGCAAGCACTGTTCGGCCTTCTACATCAGCACAATTATCAGCGAATTATCAATCAGGATGAATGGGAATAGGCAGAGATGTATACTGGCAACCGGAAATATCCAATGTCCTGGCAAATGAAGCCATAGGTAAATAAAATGGGAATAAGTGCCGGAAAATTATACATGTAAAAATGGTTTCTTCTACTGTATTTCTTTCCCCCATTCTTGACAATCGTTCTCTAATGCTCTCCCTGAAGCTCTCTACAACCTCTGGTTCTTGCAGTGCTAGTTCCCAACTGCGGAGTTCTGAGAAACTGGTGTCTGGTGGAAGAATCCAGATGGTGCATGTGGTGAAACAGGTGCGAGGTCACGAATGTCATGCTGTAAAGCATGCTCTGCAACAGGATATTGCGAGTTGCCAGTATACACCTTCTTCCTATGCCCATTCATCCTAACTGATAATTTGGTGGTAGTATGTAAACACTGGTAGTATGCGAGCACTGTTCAGCCTTCTACATCAGCACAAAGTGGACAAATATACAAAAGTTTAATGCAAAATTAATAAGAGACATACAAGGCAGTAACACAGGGTATGGAAAAATGTATAACACACTGTCTGTGGGGATTGCACAGACAAAAAGATACACATCTAGTATACTCTGGCAAAAACAGAAACCAGCTTGGTTATCAATTAACATCTGAAGCATGCATCCATGAGATAAAAAGTAATGGAACAAAAATAAAGGAGTGAAGAATAAAATAGATATTGCATATATAGGATAACAATTAACTGATACCAATAAAACCCTTGGCATCCTCCACCTACAACCTAAAGGACATACCCTCAACCTTCTAGAAGAAAGCGATATCCCTTACAGTCTTAATCATAATCCTGACTCTACATTAAATGAGTAAACCACACTCAAACATACATCTATTCTAAGTAATTATGAGTTAGGCCTACTTAAGCAACATAATGATGCACTCATGCCTATGTCTTTCAAGCTTCCATAATCTCCAGTATTATAGAAGTAGTTACGACAATGATACTTCCACTCTTTACACATTTATATTTTAACCCAATGCCTCTTGTTCCTCTGTTATCTCTTGTTGTGACTCACCGATCATTTAAAGTGCCGCCGTGCAATTACGCACGTCCTCTACGTGCGGCGCTGTCTGCCTGCCAGCCATGCAGCAGCGGCGCCACCTAAGCGGCCAGCCGAGCAGCGGCCGCCAGACTGAGACTCAGTGCTTATCTGAACGCTAACGTGTACACATGTTAACTTACTCTGTGACATATATGTGTTGTCGTGTCGTTCCTAAATATACTTGTTAAACTAGAAGTTCTAACAATTGGTGACGAGGTAGTGGATTTTTCCTTTTCACCGTTGACTCACAGGGTTCCATGGCTACTGTCGAGCAACTCTTGCAAAATCTCCTTGAACAGCAAACGCTTCTAACGGCGGCGATTCGCGATTTCGTCGCGGCGTCAAATGCGAGCCGGTTCTCGTCGTTGGCTGTACCTCCTTTTCCTCCTTACGACGAGACGGCAGAAGACTGGTCGGATTATGAAAAACGTCTTCGACAGCACTTCTTGGCATTTTATGTCTCGGACGAACAAGCATGTAAGTCTCTGTTCCTTTCCTGGATTTCGCCTCAAATGTATCGGTTATTGTCGCAATTGGCCCCTTTGAAGGATCCTGCGTCTTTGTCCTTTGCTGAAATGTGTTCCCTTCTGTCGGTCTATTTTCAAAAGCAAACGCATGTGGTAGCCTCTCGTGTTGCCTTTTATCGTTGTCACAAACAACCCAATCAATCTTATCGCGCTTGGGCTGCTGAACTTCACGGCCTCAGTCGAAAGTGTCACTTTGTTACTGATGTTCACAAAGAATCCTATGCCGATTCCATGGTACGGGATGCTATTATCCGGTCGGCGCCCGACAAAGAAGTTCGGCAACGTGCCCTTCAGTTGGCGAATCCGACTTTAGATGAGGTTCTCTCCATTGCGCAGTCTTTTGAAATTTCTCGCGCCGCTGGGGCACAAATAGAAGTGTGGGGTGACGTCGGGGAAATACAACCTCTGTGCGCTGTTGACGACGCGCGCGGCGCGTCCCCGCCGGCCGACGTGGCCGCAGTGCGCTCCCACGCGCAGCCTCGGCCAAGCCGTAAACAAACCCCTAAGAAACTGCAGCAAAATCCCCGGCAACTTCCTTCCTGTCCAAGGTGTTTTACGAAACATTCACGCGAGGATTGTCCACAACGTTGGGCTGTGTGTCACAATTGCAAAAAGAAAGGTCACGTGTCTTCCGTTTGTAAATCCGACCGCATAAATGACGTCCATGAACATGACGCTGATTCTGATTCTGTGTTGTCTGTCAATTGCACTTCTTCCCTTTCCGGGAAGTTATTCCTCACTGTCCAAATCCTTGTTCGAGATGTTCGCATGCAAGTGGATACCGGTTCTGCCGCCACTATAATTAATTCTCAGACGTATCTTCAGCTGGGTTCTCCACTCCTGTCCCCTGTCACTCGGCAATTACGGACATACAATAAACAGAAGATTTCTCTCTTGGGACAGTTTAATGCTGAGGTATCTTACAAATCCGTCGTTCGCACTGTTCCCATATTTGTGGTCGACCAGGGCAACGCAGAAAATCTTTTTGGTTTCGATGCCTTCCGCATTTTTGGGTTCTCCATAGATGACTCTGTCAATATTGTCTCTGACGCTATTCCTTATGCTAAACTGGATTCTTTGTCGACGACCTTTTCGTCCATTTTTTCTCCTGGGTTAGGCCGTGCACACGACTTTGAAGGTCATATCACGCTCAAACCCACTGCTCGGCCTAAGTTTTTTCGGGCTCGGCCCATTCCTGTGGCCCTTCGTGATCGGGTCAAACAGGAGTTGGATCGTCTCACTACTTCAGGGGTCTTGCTTCCTGTCACTTCCAGTGAGTGGTCCTCTCCTGTCGTTGTAGTTGCCAAGCCCAATGGTGCTATTCGTCTCTGTGGCGATTTCAAAGCCACGGTAAATGCTCAATGCCTCATCGACACTTACCCTATGCCCCGTCCTGAAGAACTGTTCACTAAACTCGCTGGAGGGCAGTATTTTTCTAAAATTGACCTGTCAGAAGCTTATCATCAACTTCCTCTCGACGCTGCTTCCCGGCAGTTTCTGGTCCTTAACACGCCTTTTGGCCTCTATCAATACCAACGCCTGCCATTCGGGGTTGCTAGCGCCCCTGCTCTCTTTCAGCGATTCTTGGAACAATTATTGCTCCCTGTCCCTGGGTGTATCAATTACATGGACGACATTGTTGTCACGGGCTCCACCACTGACGAACATCTTCAAAATCTCCACACACTTTTTACTGTCTTACAGACTGCAGGTCTTAAGTGTAACCTTCAGAAATCACAATTTTTTCAGGCATCTATCACGTACTTGGGGTTTCAACTCTCTCGGGATGGTATTCGTCCGCTTCAACAAACTGTCGCTGCGATCGATGCCCTTCCTCGCCCTACGTCTGTTAAGGAACTGCAGGCCTTCTTGGGGAAAATAGCATACTATCACAAGTTTTCACTGTCTGCAGCGTCGGTGGCTCAGCCGTTGCATCGCCTGTTGCATAAAAACGTGCCTTTTCACTGGTCCGCGTCATGTGACGCGGCTTTCCAGAAATTGAAGACTATGCTGATACAGGCCCCGTGCCTAGCTACTTATCAACCTGGCCAACATCTTGTCCTTGCAACAGACGCCTCTCAATACGGGGTTGGGGCAGTCCTTGCGCACCGTTTTTCTGACGGTTCGGAACAACCCATTGCTTATGCCTCCAAAACGCTCACGGATGCCCAACAAAAGTATTCTCAGATTGAGAAAGAAGCTTTGGCCATCATTTATGCTCTTCATAAGTTTGGTGTTTTTCTCTATGGCACAAAATTTCATCTTGTTACGGATCATAAACCACTTGTTTCCTTGTTTCACCCCTCAACGTCACTTCCCGACAAGGCTGCACACCGCCTCCAGCGTTGGGCTCTTTACTTGTCCCGTTTCAACTATGAGATTCATTTCCGGCCAACGGCTCAACATGCGAATGCTGATGCTTTGTCTCGCCTCCCCATGGGCCCTGATCAGGCATTCGATAGGGACGAACTTTTGTGTTTCCACCTGGATGTTGCCGAGCAGCGGGTTGTGGACGGGTTCCCCATCACTGGGGACAGGCTGGCGGCTGCTACGGGTTCTGACCCTACCCTCTCCCGGGTTTTACGCTGTATTCAGACGGGTTGGCCCTATCGCCCATCCGCTAAGACTTCTGATCCGTTGCGGAACTACTACCCTTTGCGCTACCGCCTCACGGCTAGGGATGGTGTTATCCTCCTCTCCACTGACAATGTTTCGCCGCGTGTTGTGGTCCCCGCGTCTTTGCGTGCTTCGGTCTTGCGCCTCCTTCACCAGGGGCACTGGGGTGTGTCGCGCACCAAATCTCTGGCACGCCGTCATGTGTACTGGCCTGGCATCGACTCTGAAATCGTACACATGGTCGCTGCCTGCGGCTCTTGTGCGTCACAGGCCGCTGCCCCGAAGTCATCTTTGTCACCGTGGCCTTCGCCTGAGAAGCCCTGGGAGCGCATTCATGCTGATTTTGCGGGACCCTTTTTAGGTACTTATTGGCTCCTCGTAATTGACGCCTACTCTAACTTTCCTTTCATTGTCCGTTGCACATCACCTACCACCGCGGCAACCACCAGTGCTCTCGCCCGCATTTTTTCTTTGGAAGGCCTCCCCTCTACTCTTGTTACTGATAATGGTCCGCAATTTGCCTCTTCTGACTTTGCGGATTTTTGTGCTCGTCACGGTGTTACGCATGTCACGGCCCCGCCGTTCCATCCACAATCCAACGGTGAGGCTGAACGACTGGTCCGCACGTTTAAGGCTCAAATGCGGAAACTTCTGACTTCTTCTGCTGCTGATGAGGCGCTTCTCCAGTTCCTGGCGTCTTACCGTTTCACCCCCATGGGCGATCACAGCCCGGCTGAGCTCTTACATGGCCGACAGCCCCGCACTCTACTTCATCTTCTGCGGCCTCCCACCTCCCGGCCGCGGGTGCCGTCACTTGGCCGGTTCACCGCCGACGACCTCGTCTGGGTACGGGGATATGGCAGGCGGCCAAAATGGAGCCCGGGCCGCATCTTAAGACACCGTGGCAGACGCCTGTATGAAATCCAGATGGACACAGGTGTTGCAGTGCGTCATTCGGACCAGCTTCGGCCTCGGGTGCCAACCACACCTGTTCCGAATGCCGCCACACCACCCTTGACTCTCCCTGATGCTCGGGATCTTGGCACATCTCCATACTCACAACGCCGCCCTCTACCCGTCATCGCGATGCCAGCACCAGAACGGATGCCACCAGACGACGTGCCCATGCGGGAACCGGAGGACCAACCAGTGTCAGAGTACATCTGCTCGCCGCCTCCTCCAACAGACGCTGACGCATCGCCCATGTCTCCTGTCATATCAACTGGACTGGCCGCAACGGGCAGATTGGTGCGTGGGGCCCCAGTAGATTCGACCCCTACGTCTCCTGTCATCTCGACCCGTTATCATCGGGGACACTTCCGTCCGTACGGGAAGCCTCCTCCTCGAGACTTCAGCCATCTCCAGGACACATCCATCAAGACCAGTGCAACAATTTCAAAGGGGGGAAAAGTGTTGTGACTCACCGATCATTTAAAGTGCCGCCGCGCAATTACGCACGTCCTCTACGTGCGGCACTGTCTGCCTGCCAGCCATGCAGCAGCGGCGCCACCTAAGCGGCCAGCCGAGCAGCGGCCGCCAGACTGAGACTCAGTGCTTATCTGAACGCTAACGTGTACACATGTTAACTTACTCTGTGACATATATGTGTTGTCGTGTCGTTCCTAAATATACTTGTTAAACTAGAAGTTCTAACATCTCTAATGTACCGGAATCTTATTTTATCATGCAATATGTAAAAGAAATTTTTTTTATTAGGTCTCTATTTGTATCTAATATCGGTTGTCTTAGTTTCTTCCCTGTTTTATTTATTTGCCACCTGCTCATGCACTTTTCTGTTTTGTGCTTATTTTATGATCCTGCAAGGGTGATATCTATAATTTTTATTCACATTGTGTTTTATCTGCTGAACACAGGCTTCAGATGTTTTGCCACTCTCCACCAGATGTGTATCTTTTTGGCTACACAGTCAATACAAAGTTTTCCTTATTTTCTCATGTATTTAGTTCTTACATAGGTCTGCTATGCTCAGCTCGTAAGCCATGGGGCTGCACCATTTAGTTTCTTGTCTGTTGTACTTATGCATAAATGTGCATGCTCGTCTTATTTATCTTCTATGTTGTATTTTATTTGTGTCCCTCCCCATACCTTAGCATTTCTGTTACACTCCCATGTGTCGCATAGACATGATTTTGATCCCACGTTATTGACTGGTCCACCCACCAGATATCCACGACTTAACAAATTACGTGAGTAGTGCCATTAATCACAGCTTTACCTGTGTTTGTCATGTAACTCTGGACTAGTTGTACAATGAAGACATATTATTTACAAATGAAGCAGATTTTTAATTCAGTTAATAAGATCCTCAGTTGCAGATGTTCCCCAAATCAGATTTTTTCTTTTACGACACTATCCATTCCGATTTAGCTTCACTGGGAATCCACAGCCTCTAAATGTTTAATAAAAGAATACATCACCTGTTGTAGGCTGGGTTGTGCTTTATTAAAATTTTACTATCTATTCCATTCAAGGGTCAACAGAAGCGTCCGATCCCACGCGTCGGCTTTGACCCGTGACGTAAGGGTGTTGTCGTGTGTGACGTCATGATGGCGCGGAGTTTGGTTTGAGTGTGGCTGTCTCCAGTTCTGTTTTATTTTATTTACTTTTCTGATCTGTTCGTTCTATCTCGTGAGATTTTTTTTTTTAAATTTAAAAACACTTATTACATATTTTAATTATCTGTTTCCTCCAATTTCTGTTTTAGTTTATTATCTTTATCTTTCTGATCTGTTCGTTCTATCCCGTGAGATTTTTTTTTTAAAAGACAAAAAACACTAATCAGCTACTGAAGCATCTTCATCTTCTATGGGTTGCAGGGGTTGCGACCCCTGGGGAGGTGGGTGGGTATTCATGCATGGCTGTCTTCACTTACACGTTGTAGCTACGCAAGGCGTCTAAATTTGTTTATATTTAGTTTGCCCACCACCCAAAACACCCCATTTCCCGCGCTTGTCCCGTTAGTGTCATTAGGCTTCTTGTGGAAAGTGTGTGTGTTTGTTTTTGTTTCCCCCATATTTGTGACGTCATGGGTCAAAGCAGACGGGTGGGATCGGACGCTTCCGTATTTCCCCATTCAACTACTCTTCCAAGCCCTTTGCTGTCTCTTATCAAATGAGACATTGTTAACAAGTGCACTTAGCTTTGAAAACCTCTTGAACAAATACCTCATTTCTGTTGCTTACAGCTTGAGGTTATCAGGTTCACTGAACAGTGCAATGGAATATCTGAGACTAGTCTTTAAAAATACCTTCAGTAAAATGGAAATGACACTCATGTCTCCCAAAGAAGTAGCATCAATAATAAAATCCTTAAAATCTAAGTATTCTAGTGGGTATGATAACATATCAATGAAGTTAATCAAAGAGTGCTCATGCTAGTTGAGTTCTGTCTTAAGTTATTTTTGTAATCAATCTCTTATCAGCAGAACATTTCCAGACTGGCTAAAGCACCTTTACAAGAAGGGGGATAAAGACATACCATCAAACTATAGACCAATTTCACTTTTGCCGGCTTTTTCAAAAATATCTGAAAATGTTCAATTCAAGCGTCTCCTTAATCATCTGACTGCAAATAATATATTGTTCAAGTCTAACTGCAAATAAAATATTATTCAAGGCACAGTTTGGGTTTCTTAAGGGTTCTGATATAGAGAAAACTATTTACACTTACAGTGAGTACGTGCTTAATTTGTTACGTAATAAATTAGAGGCTACTGGCATTTTCTGTGACCTGTCAAAAGCCTTTGACTGTATGAACCACAGCATTCTCTTAAGTAAATTTCCGGAACCCAAACTGATATTCTCCAAAGTCATTTTCAGTTGTTCTATTCTTCTCTAAAAAAATTTTCAGTATTTTGCAAGTATGAGTTATTTAACTGATCGTTCAAAAATATTCACACCTTTCAGCAACTGTCTACATCTACATCTACATCTACATCTACAGGGTGTTACAAAAAGGTACGGCCAAACTTTCAGGAAACATTCCTCACACACAAATAAAGAAAAGATGTTATGTGGACATGTGTCTGGAAACGCTTAATTTCCATGTTAGAGCTCATTTTAGTTTTGTCAGTACGTACTGTACTTCCTCGATTCACTGCGACTCATTGCTCTAAAGTACTAGCATCAAACACATCAGTACATAGCATCAACAGGTTAATGTGCATCACGAATGTGGTTTTGCAGTCAGTGCAATGTTTACAAATGCACAGTTGGCAGATGCCCATTTGATGTATGGATTAGCACGGGGCAATAGCCGTGGCATAGTACGTTTGTATCGAGACAGATTTCCAGAACGATGGTGTCCCGACAGGAAGATGTTCGAAGCAATTGATCGGCGTCTTAGGGAGCACGGAACATTCCAGCCTATGACTCGCGACTGGGGAAGACCTAGAACGACGAGGACACCTGCAATGGACGAGGCAATTCTTCGTGCAGTTGATGATAACCCTAATGTCAGCGTCAGAGAAGTTGCTGCTGTACAACGTATTGTTGACCACATCACTGTATGGAGAGTGCTACGGGAGAACCAGTTGTTTCCGTACCATGTACAGCGTGTGCAGGCACTATCAGCAGCTGATTGGCCTCCACGGGTACACTTCTGCGAATGGTTCATCCAACAATGTGTCAATCCTCATTTCAGTGCAAATGTTCTCTTTATGGATGAGGCTTCATTCCAACGTGATCAAATTGTAAATTTTCACAATCAACATGTGTGGGCTGACGAGAATCCGCACGCAATTGTGCAATCACGTCATCAACACAGATTTTCTGTGAACGTTTGGGCAGGCATTGTTGGTGATGTCTTGACTGGGCCCCATGTTCTTCCACCTACGCTCAATGGAGCACGTTATCATGATTTCATATGGGATACTCTACCTGTGCTGCTAGAACATGTGCCTTTACAAGTACGACACAACATGTGGTCCATGCACAATGGAGCTCCTGCACATTTCAGTCGAAGTGTTCGTACGCTTCTCAACAACAGATTC
Organism: Schistocerca nitens; assembly: GCF_023898315.1. NCBI lineage: Eukaryota > Metazoa > Arthropoda > Insecta > Orthoptera > Acrididae > Schistocerca > Schistocerca nitens. Next base: position 178,357,531 of record NC_064622.1, on the reverse strand, counting down.
GGTGACCGATGGATTGGTAGAGGCGGACCAATTCCATGGCCTCCACGGTCTCCTGACCTCAACCCTCTTGACTTTCATGTATGGGGGCATTTGAAAGCTCTTGTCTACCCAACCCCGGTACCAAATGTAGAGACTCTTCGTGCTCATATTGTGGACGGCTGTAATACAATACGCCATTCTCCAGGGCTGCATCAGCGCATCAGGGATTCCATGCGACGGAGGGTGGATGCATGTATCCTCGCTAACGGAGGACATTTTGAACATTTCCTGTAACAAAGTGTTTGAAGTCATGCTGGTACATTCTGTTGCTGTGTGTTTCCATTCCACAATTAATGTGATTTGAAGAGAAGTAATAAAATGAGCTCTAAAATGGAAAGTAAGCGTTTCCGGACACATGTCCACATAACATATTTTCTTTCTTCGTGTGTGAGGAGCACATTATCATGATTTCATATGGGATACTCTACCTGTGCTGCTAGAACATGTGCCTTTACAAGTACGACACAACATGTGGTCCATGCACAATGGAGCTCCTGCACATTTCAGTCGAAGTGTTCGTACGCTTCTCAACAACAGATTCGGTGACCGATGGATTGGTAGAGGCGGACCAATTCCATGGCCTCCACAGTCTCCTGACCTCAACCCTCTTGACTTTCATGTATGGGGGCATTTGAAAGCTCTTGTCTACCCAACCCCGGTACCAAATGTAGAGACTCTTCGTGCTCATATTGTGGACGGCTGTAATACAATATGCCATTCTCCAGGGCTGCATCAGCGCATCAGGGATTCCATGCGACGGAGGGTGGATGCATGTATCCTCGCTAACGGAGGACATTTTGAACATTTCCTGTAACAAAGTGTTTGAAGTCATGCTGGTACATTCTGTTGCTGTGTGTTTCCATTCCACAATTAATGTGATTTGAAGAGAAGCAATAAAATGAGCTCTAAAATGGAAAGTAAGCGTTTCCGGACACATGTCCACATAACATATTTTCTTTCTTCGTGAGTGAGGAATGTTTCCTGAAAGTTTGGCCGTACCTTTTTGTAACACCCTGTATATCTACACAGACACTCTGCAAGCCGGTGCATGGTGCATGGTGAAGGGTGCAAACAGACTGAGGGAAAAACAACAGTCTGTACGCCTCAGTATGAGCCCAATTTCTCATATCTTGTCTTCAGGGTCCTTGCATGCGATGTATGTTGGTGGCAATAGAATCATTCAGTGGTCAGCTTCTCTGAATTTTCTCAATAGTGTTTCTCAAAAAGATGCCGCCCTCTCACCAGGGGTTCCCAAAGCATCTCTGTAACACTTACATGTTGTTCGAACCTACCGGTAACAAATCTGGCATCCCACCTCTGAACAGCTGCGATGTCTTCCTTCAATCTGACCTGGTACAGACTCGAAACACTCAAGCATTACTCAAGAATAGATCACACTAGTGTCCTATATACGTAATTATTTGCAGGTGAACCACTCTTTTCTAAAATTCTTCCAATAAACCAAAGTTGACCATTTGCCTTCTCTACCAGTTTTCACATGCTCATTCCACCTAATACTGCTTTGCAATGTTATGCCGAGATATTTAAACAACTTGACTGTGTCAAGTAAGACACTCGTAATACTGTATCAGAGCATTGCAGGTCTGTTCTTCCTCCTCATCCGCATTAACTTATATTTTTCCACATTTACAGCTAGCTACCATTCATCACACCAATTGGAAATTTTGTCTAAGTCATCTTGTACTTTCTATCTTCTTCAGAAATTAGATTACTACAATGTTTTTAATGTTTGAGGGTATTTTGTTGATCTCGTATATCTTATACACCTGTTGGAATGGTTCTACATCTACATGAATGTTCAGCAACTCTCTGTGAAGCACATGGCACGTTTCTTCAGCTTGTGACACTCTCCCATGGTTAAACAAACTTGTGACCAACAAAATTCTCTCGGGCTTCCAACCACATTACGTGGTTCAAAATCAACGAGCTTTTGGCTGAGCATTCCTTAGCCACTGTCAAGAGGTGACAGCCGAAGGATTGCTGTTGCCATCCTTGTATGGTCGCACTACCTTCAGTGACATCACAGGTGCTTGATCCAGTGCCACATATGGTAAAGTTTTCATGAACCAAACAATGGAAAATCCAGAATGGAATGTAACAATATTTTTATCACACATTTGCAGTGCTCAGTTCAGCCTTCAAATGGCCAGGTTCCAAGTAGTGCTTAACTGGAGGCCCCCATCTGTATTGAGGATGTTTTCAGAAACTTTTATCTCAGTCACTTCTTTTATGATGTTCTGCCAAAAACTATTAGTCTACAAAATATCAGATGTCTTAGCAAATGCAATACTGAGTATGTTTTCTAGAATATCTTCCGCTAGTGCTCATTTCTCAGGATACCTGAGGCAAAAACACCTCTCATGTTCTACATGGCACAGTTCAATAGTACATACAGTCTGTCTGACATAAAACTGTCCACACAAACACAGTATCTTATACACTCCTGGTGTTTTTAGAAGATTTTGTGTGGATAATTATATGTTGGACAGACTATACTTACTACTGAACAATGCCATCTAGAAAACAAGAGATGTTTTTGCTCATGGTATCCTGAGACATCAGTAGTAGTGGAACATGCTGAAGAAAATAGGCATTGTATTGCATTTGCCGAGACATCTGTTAATACACAGACAGCATCATAAAAAAAGTGACTGAGATAAAAATTCCTGATAACATCATTAATAAAGATGGTGGCCTGCAGCTAAGCACAGCTTGGAACATGGCCATCAGAAGGTAGAAGTGGGGGTGGCACGTGTGAAACAACATTACCATTTATAGCTTTGGAGCAAACACTAGTGATGTCACTGAAGGTAGCGTGGCTGTATAAGGGTGACATCAGCAACTGTTCAACAGTCACCACTTCACAGTGGCCGAGGAGTGCTCGGCCAAACGCTTGTGGATTTCAAACCATTTGATGCGGTTCAAAGCCCAAGTGAATTTTATCATTATATATCACTGTGAAACTATGTATTTGTATAACCTGTGACTATTTGTACTGCACTTCAGTGTATAGGTTCAATATTGTCTTTTAGTCCTACTTGGTAAGGGACTCATCTACTTGAGCAATGTTCTAAGATGGGTGGCACGAGTCACTTGTAAGCAATCTCTTATGTAGAATGGCTGCAATTCCCTAATATTCTATCATCAAACTGAAGTCTGCCACCTGCTTTACCCATGTCAGAGCCTATGTGATAGTTCCATTTCACAATCATACAAACTGTTACATAAAGGTATATGAACGAGTTGACTGTTTCCAGCTGTGACTCACTGATACTGCAGTCAGAAGATAAAACTTTTTTTTCCATTTTATGAAGTATGCAATTTTACATTTTTTAACATACAGGGTATGTTTGCTATCTTTTTTTTTCATTTTAGGAAGTGTACAATTTTACATTTTTGAACATACGGTTTGCAATCTTTGTCCCACTTTTAAATCTTGTTCAGATCTGATTAAATATTTATGTAGCTTTTCTCACAATAAGTCATTACAGATAACTACATCTCTGACTAATGTTTAAGGTTGCCGTTAATTTTGTCTGCCAAGTCATGATCATTATTATACAACATGAACAGCAAGGGTCCCACCTAACATCCCTGGAGCACACCCAAACTTACTTCTACGTCTGTTACTGACTCTTCATGCTACACTACTGGCCATTAAAATTGCTACACCACGAAGATGACGTGCTACAGATGCGAAATTTAACCAACAGGAAGAAGATGCCGTGATATGCAAATGATTAGCTTTTCAGAGCATTCACACAAAGTTGGCATTGGTGGCAACACCTACAACGTGCTGACATGAGGAAAGTTTCCAACCAATTTCTCATACACAAACAGCAGTTGACCGGCATTGCCTGCTGAAACGTTGTTGTGATGCCTCGTGTAAAGAGGAGAAATGGGTACCATCACGTTTCCAACTTTGATAAAGGTTGGATTGTAGCCTATCGCGATTGCAGTTTATCGTATCGCGACATTGCTACTCTCGTTAGGTCGAGATCCATTGACTGTTAGCAGAATATGGAATTGGTGGGTTCAGGAGGGTAATATGGAATGCCGTGCTGGATCCCAATGACCTCGTATCACTAGCAGTTGAGATGACAGGCATCTTATCCGCATCGCTGTAACGGATCGTGCAGCCACGTCTCGATCCTTAAGTCAACAGATGGGGACATTTGCGAGACAACAACCATCTGCACGAACAGTTCGACGGCGTTTGGAGCAGCATGGACTATCAGCTCGGAGACCATGTCTGCAGTTACCCTTGCCGCTGCATCACAGACAGGAGTGCCTGTGATGGTGTACTCTACGATGAACCTGGGTGCATGAATGGCAAAACGTCATTTTTTGTGGATGAATCCAGGTTCTGTTTACAGCATCATGATGGTCGCATCTGTGTTTGGTGACATTCGTCATCGCCATACTGGCGTATCACCCGGCATGATGGTATGGGGTGCCACTAGTTACACATCTCGGTCACCTCTTGTTCCCATGGACAGCACTTTGAACAGTGGACGATACATTTCAGATGTGTTACGACCCGTGGCTCTACCCTTCATTCGTTCCCTGTAAAACCCTAAATTTCAGCAGGATAATGCATGACCGCATGTTGCAGGTCCTGTACGTACCTTTCTGGATACAGAAAATGTTCGATTGCTGCCCTGTCCAGCACATTCTCCAGATCTCTCACCAATTGAAAACGTATGGTCAATAGTGGCCGAGCAACTGGCTCGTCACAATACACCAGTCACTACTCTTGATGATCTGTGGTATCGTGTTGAAGTTGCATGGGCAGCTGTACCTGTACACGCCATCCAAGCTCTGTTTGACTCAATGCCCAGGCGTATCAAGGCCATTATTATGGCCAGAGGTGGTTGTTCTAGGTACTGATTTCTCACGATCTATGCACCCAAATCGCGTGAAAATGTAATCACATGTCAGTTCTAGTATAATACACTCCTGGAAATGGAAAAAAGAACACATTGACACCGGTGTGTCAGACCCACCATACTTGCTCCGGACACTGCGAGAGGGCTGTACAAGCAATGATCACACGCAAGGCACAACGGACACACCAGGAACCGCGGTGTTGGCCGTCGAATGGCGCTAGCTGCGCAGCATTTGTGCACCGCCGCCGTCAGTGTCAGCCAGTTTGCCGTGGCATACGGAGCTCCATCGCAGTCTTTAACACTGGTAGCATGCCGCGGCAGCGTGGACGTGAACCGTATGTGCAGTTGACGGACTTTGAGCGAGGGCGTATAGTGGGCGTGCGGGAGGCCGGGTGGACGTACCGCAGAATTGCTCTCCACAGTACATCGATGTTGTCGCCAGTGGTCGGCGGAAGGTGCACGTGCCCGTCGACCTGGGACCGGACCGCAGCGACGCACGGATGCACGCCAAGACCGTAGGATCCTACGCAGTGCCGTAGGGGACCGCACCGCCACTTCCCAGCAAATTAGGGACACTGTTGCTCCTGGGGTATCGGCGAGGACCATTCGCAACCGTCTCCATGAAGCTGGGCTACGGTCCCGCACACCGTTAGGCCGTCTTCCGCTCACGCCCCAACATCGTGCAGCCCGCCTCCAGTGGTGTCGCGACAGGCGTGAATGGAGGGACGAATGGAGACGTGTCGTCTTCAGCGATGAGAGTCGCTTCTGCCTTGGTGCCAATGATGGTCGTATGCGTGTTTGGCGCCGTGTAGGTGAGCGCCACAATCAGGACTGCATACGACCGAGGCACACAGGGCCAACACCGGGCATCATGGTGTGGGGAGCGATCTCCTACACTGGCCGTACACCACTGGTGATCGTCGAGGGGACACTGAATAGTGCACGGTACATCCAAACCGTCATCGAACCCATCGTTCTACCATTCCTAGACCGGCAAGGGAACTTGCTGTTCCAACAGGACAATGCACGTCCGCATGTATCCTGTGCCACCCAACGTGCTCTAGAAGGTGTAAGTCAACTACCCTGGCCAGCAAGATCTCCGGATCTGTCCCCCATTGAGCATGTTTGGGACTGGATGAAGCGTCGTCTCATGCGGTCTGCACGTCCAGCACGAACGCTGGTCCAACTGAGGCGCCAGGTGGAAATGGCATGGCAAGCCGTTCCACAGGACTACATGCAGCATCTCTACGATCGTCTCCATGGGAGAATAGCAGCCTGCATTGCTGCGAAAGGTGGATATACACTGTACTAGTGCCGACATTGTGCATGCTCTGTTGCCTGTGTCTATGTGCCTGTGGTTCTGTCAGTGTGATCATGTGATGTATCTGACCCCAGGAATGTGTCAATAAAGTTTCCCCTTCCTGGGACAATGAATTCACGGTGTTCTTATTTCAATTTCCAGGAGTGTATATTTGTCCAATGAATACCCGTTTATCATCTGCATTTCTTCTTGGTGTAGCAATTTTAATGGCCAGTAGTGTAGATAACATGCTTTGTTCTACATACCGAAAAGTCCTGAATCCAGACACAAATACCAGTTGATATGCCATACAACTGTACTTTTGATAATAAGCGAAGATGTGATACTGAGTCAAATGCTTTTTTGGAAATTGAGACTTGCTGCATCTACCTCTTCATCTTGCTCGAAAGGTTTCAGAATGCCATGGGTGATACATATGAGATGGGTTTCAAGAGATCAATGTTACTGGAATCCATGCTGTTTGGCATGGAGGAGGCCATTCTGTTAGACATACCTTATAATGTCTGAGATCTGAATAAGTTCCAAGATTATATGACAAATAGTTGTCTGCTACCATTTTGATTAGTTTAGATTAGATTTAGTTTTTGTTCCATAGACCCAAGAATCAGATGATTCTCATGGCTGTGGAACATGTCAGAAAGCATAACATAAAAACATAGAATGTTTGAATGTAATACTCACTTCCCTGGTTATTTCTTATGAGACTGTCCAGAAGGAGACTGTCAAGATATGTGAATGCATTACAGTAAAATGGAACTTCTACTAGCCTATTTACAAAATTAATGCACTGTCAGAATGAAACATAGTTATGCACTTTTAATAACTTTATCATACACAAGGTATGTAATCTTGACTGTTGTGACCAAGTGCTGTCAAAACTGAAAACTAACAGACATTTTTACTTAAGCTGTTATAACATTCCCTGTTAAGATCCATCTAGAGAGTAGAAGGAGTTGTCTACCAAAAAGTCTTTGAAATTCTGACTAAACTGTGCTTTATCTGAAACCAAGTTTTTAATGGTTGCTGGCAATTTATTGAAAATGTGTGTTCCCGAGTACTGGACCCCTTTTCGGACCAGGTAAATGACTTCAGGTCTTTATGTACATTGATCTTATTCCTCGTATTGATACTATGTATTGAGCTATTAGTTGGAAACAGAGACATATTATTTGCAACAAATTTCATTAAGGAATAAATATACTGAGAAGCCATGGTTAGAATTCCAAATTCCTTGTCTTTGCACTATAAAAACTTTTGCTCAGTTTGACGAGTTATCCCAAAATATGATCCCATATGACACAATAGAATGAAAGTAAGAAAAGTATGCAAGTCTTTTTATATTCATACCTCCCACATCCGACATCAGTGGTATTGCAAATACAGAATTGTTTAGGAGCCTCAGCAGTTCTATGACAGGCACTCCCCCAACTGAAATAATTATTGAGGTGTAATCTCTTCCTGTAGATGGGTGTGATCTGTTTTTCCTTTCAACTATTGGCCATGATTTTCTGTTTGGGGGATCAACTGTAGATTGTGGTTAAAAGAGAGGCCAACTCAGCCACAAGTTCCGTATAGAATCCAACAGGGATTCCATTGCACCCTGGAATTTTGTTGAGTTTTAGTAATTTCAGCTGCTTCTCAAAACCACTGACACTAATATTTATATCAATCAATTTCACATTGGTGAGAGAATTAAATCTGGGCAACAGACCTGGATTTTCATTTGTAAATGAAAATTTTAAAATAGAGTTCAGCATTACTGCTTTTGCTTTACTACAGTCAATTTCAGTAATTTTGTCACAGTTGGCTCTCCCAAGGACCTCAGTAATTTTGAGGGAACGTGCTGTACTCTAGCAGCCTTGTTCCAACTTAGATCTTCTCACAGTATCATATCTCCCAACTCATCTCTGTTTCTTTAGTATTGTCTTGACGTTCAAGGGAAACGAGGCTAAGACTTGGAAGGATGAAGGACTAATGTTCTTTAATTGATTACATTTTCTGTTTTCATTTGTAACTGTTTTCACTGTGCTATTACAATTCCGGCTTACATGACACTGTAAATTATAAGATTCAATGTCATATTACAGCACGTCCATGTAGACCTGTGTCACCCATAGTAATGGTCTATTGTTCTACTGCACTGGCCAGTGTAAGTGCGAGTTTTAGGAATGTAAGCACATGATGAAGTGCTTCTCTTTCTCCAGCTCAGAAACAAAATATACACACTGTTAGAATTACATTATTTGCAGACAGATATTGTATACTTCCCTGCCTCCCACCTGCAGGTGAACAGCATCTATCCAGTCACTTGCTGCCCTGTCTGGTGTAGCAATAGAAGATAGGCCCTAGTTAACTGAAAGCTGAAGTTTTAATTTTCATGTTTAAAAGTCATTCATGCAAGATGATCACACAGACAAAGCCTACCACCATTTGACCATTGCACAGACTCCCATATGGAGAACATAAAAATGGGCATCACTGGCATAGGCAAGCAACTAAAAGGGTTAAAAACCAATAAGTCACCATGTTCAGATGGAATCACAATTCGGTTTTACAGACAGTACTCTACAGCATTGGCCCTGACTTAGCTTGAATTTATCGCAGATCTCTCACACAGCACAAATTCCCAGAGACTGAAAAAAAAGTGCAGCTAACTCCTGGATATAAGAAAGGTAAAAGAATGGCCCTGCAAAATTACAGACCCATATCCTTAACATCCACATGCTGCAGTATTCTTGAACATTGTCTAAGTCTGAATACAATAACTTTGCTCAACACAGTAAGGCTTCTGTGCACAAATCGGCACACATTTAGAAAGTATCACTCACGCCGAACTCAGCTTCCCTTTTCTCATGACATCCTGCAAATCATGAATGAAGGGCAATAGTTAAACTCTATATTCCTAGATAAAAGGAAAGTGTTTGACATTATGCCCCACTGCAGGCTTTTAATGAAGATCCATGCAAATGCAATTGCTTCCCAGATATGTGAGTCGCTCAAAGACTTCTTTAGTAACAGAACCCAATATTTTGTCCTCCACAGCTTGTGTTCATCAGGGACAAGGATGCTGTTAGGAGTCCCCAAGGAAGTGTGTAGGAAATAACAATCTGATGGATAGTGTGAGTAGCAGTTTACTAATAACTTAGATGCAATTTCTATTTGATGTGTTGAGTGCAGAAAAATGAAAGTTATTTGCAGATTGGTGGGAAAAGCAATCCTGTAATGGTGTGCTGCTTAAACAATCATGTCGACTAAATATCTAGGTGCAACACAGCAAAGCGATATGAAATGGAATGAGCATGTAAGGATGATTGTAGGGAAGGCTTCAGTTTATTAGGATTGATTTAGAATGGTGTAGCTCACCTACAAATGATATCATATATAAGTTACAACACTTATGCAACCCACTCTTAGGTACTTCTTGAGTGTTTGGGATCCCCACCAGGTAGGATTAAAGGCAGACATTGAAGCAGTTCAGAGGTGTACAGCTAGATTTGTTACCAACAGTTTCAATCAACATGTGGGGGTAAAATCTATTTGTATCGCCCCAACCAAGCAGACTTTCACCAAAGGAGTTTTGTAGCAATTCATATAGACCTTGAACAGTAATTACTCACCTGGAACATGAACTGGTCCTATTTTCGGCATTGCTTGTAGCTCTGACTCCTCTGTCATTGTTGAGGCATTCTGCATGATCTTGACTGGCCAAACTCCAGTCGCTGGAGCTGCCACAAATGTTCGCCCTGCAGGTTGAAATGTCAAAAGTGTTGTTGGTGCCCCACTTGTTACTGCCGCTGGGTATGGAATGTTGATTCCTGTAAGAGCTCCTCTATCACCCAGTTGTTGCTGCATTACAGTCGGGATGTCCCCCATATTCACAAGTGCAGTACCACCGTTGCTGTATTTCTGTGATGGCAACAGATGCTCTGAGTGGTTGGACTCAGAACACATTCCTGGTGGTTGCTGAATGTTCGCTGCACCTGCAGGCATTGACTCAACTGGTGTACTAGAACTCCCTCCATATGACAAACTTGATCCGTTTGTAGGATGAATAAAAACAGGCTCAACTTGAGGGTTGGAGACGTGCATGGCTGCATTGCAGTGGAGCTGTTCAGTCTCGAGTTTGGGTTGCTGCTGTATCACAGGCTGTGTAGTAAAATTTGAAATACTCATTTCGAAATGTGTGGAATAGATGATGGTTAAAAATCGTAGAATTTGTTAGTTGGTCACAAGAAATAGAATGCGCAAAAACGTTAATGTTAATAAATTTTTTGAAGATGGGAAACTCGTACACCGGTTCACATTAGTCTTGAGAAAGCTTATGTTTTCTGTTAGAGCTTCTAATGTGATCTTTTTTCGTTTGCTATACATTCAAGAACAAAGACTGATCCAGTTCTCGAATATATGTATCTTTAAGCTTAACATTCATTTCGATAATATTTATTGAAAAATATAGGTATGAGTCCGCTTCTAATGCTGGTGAAAGTAGAACCTCTGTACTGGATCTTCTAAGAATAACTCACACACTTCGCAAGTTTGTAAACACTTTCCACAATAAACACAGCATTTCCGATAGCGTATTGTTTCTTGTTGCAATGGCGGATTATCCACGGTTACCAATAGGATCTCATGTAAAATTCGTCTTCAAAAATTCTTTCTAGAAAATATACACTGTCGATTAAATATACAGTCAGTTTGTATTTCAATAAATATTTTCTGCATAATTTACTGTGAGCTATGTTTATTTCAATAGAGAAGTTTCACTTGTAACTTGTTTGTGTGATGTATGCTCAGTGGCTGCATGTTACCTAATCTGTGTGCGTTCCGAGATTTTAAAAACCGAATTGGACAGCCACCAGGAACTGTGAATGAATTGTAAAGTTATGAAGTATAACATTAGCCCACGCATGGAGCATTTGCGAAGGAAGAATCGGTACTTACTGCAGCAATTAGAAACAAATTCGGAATTGCTAGAAAAACGATTAAAAGCTCTTCGCCAGGAAGCAAGGTTCGGGAAAGATAGTTGTTAGTTTTTCTGTTTTACTGTAATTGTGTCATTAACTTTGATCAACGATTTATAATAATTTTGATCTGTGTAATGTCTATGCCGTTGTTATTGTATCGTTTTTTTTTTAAAAAAACACTTATTTTTCTCTTGGCCAACTACTTTTAAAAGCACTCCCAGAAAACGCTTTGTGAATCCAGTAGAAGAGGAGTATACTTTCTTCACGATTAACTTGAGATCTTATCGTCCTTTTCAATAGCGCCATGTACTTTCGGCGATGGAATTTTGAAAAGTAGCAGTATAATTTTACTTAAGAGCCAACAGGAGTTGCTTTCACAAATTTCATTACATACACCATATGATTGTACTTACGACAATAAGCGTTGGTGAGATACTGCGTCAAGTGCTTTTTGGAAATCAAGAAACACCACATCTACCTGGTTGTCTTGATCCAAAGTTTTCAGTATGTCATGTGAAAAGAGTGCAAGTTGGGTTTCACATGATCGATGTTTACGAAAACCATGCAGTTTGGCATTTAGGAGATCATTCTGTTAAAGATATTTGAGCTCAGAATTATGTTCTAATATTCTACAATGTCAAGGATATTGGACAGTAGTTTTGTGGATCAGTTGTGATCTGTTCCTTTTTCCAAGAACTGGGCATGGGTTTTTATTGGAGGGATCTATGATAGATTATAGTGAGAAGAGGAGATAACTCAGTCACAAATTCAGTATAGAATATGACAGGGATTCCATCAGGGCAGTTCTCCTAGGATTTTCTTTGTACAGGAACATTTGAAAATCATAACAAAGATTTTCAGTGGGGATGTGTACCACTCTTGGCCAGCTGTAGGATCGCACTTATATCTTCCAACCAAATCTTAACCTTGAGCTAACAGTCTGTACTAGAAACTGGTTTTGGCCTCATTTAAATACTGGAGGTGCACATATTGTCAAAATGCTGACAGTTTATACTTTTCCCCCTCATCTAGGGTTCTAATTGGTGTTACGTACTGCAGAGTGGTGGTATTATTACACATGCTTCCATTTTAGTTAAGATGGCAAATCCTATCCAGTCTGGGGCATTACTCTTCTGTAGAGTTTAGTGATGCACCAGCTACTACTAAACTCCATAAGAATCTCAACATCTACATCTATATGTACATAGATACTCCGCAAGCCACCATACGGTTCATGGTGGATGGTACAGCGATGAAAGACTGCCTATATGCATCCATATGAGCCCTAATTTCTCATATCTTTGTGATCCTTATGCACAATACATGTTGATGGCAGTAGAATCACTTGGTTGTCAACTTGAAAACTCCATTCTCTACATTTTCTCAGTAGTGTTTCTGGAAAAGAACGTCATCTTCCACCCAGGGATTCTCATTTGAGCTCCCGAAGCATCTCCATTACACTTACATGTTGTTCAAACCTACTGGTAACAAGTCTAGCAGCCTGCCTCTGAATTCCTTTGATCTCTTCCCAAACACTTGAGCGGTACTCAAGAACTGATCGCACCAGCGTCCTGTATGTGGTCACCTTGATAGATGAACCACTCTTTCTTAAGTTTCTCATAATAAACTGAAGTTAACCATTCACCTTCCCTATCAAAGTTCTCACATGCCCGTTCCACCCCATATCACTTTGCAATGTTATGTTCAGATATTTAAATGACTTGACTTTTTCAAGCAGGACACTAGTAATCCTGTATCCGAACATTATAGATATGTTCTTCCTACTCATCCACATTAATTTACATTTTTCCACATTTAGGGCTAGCTGCCATTCATCACACCAACTGGAAATTTTGTCTAAGTCGTCTTGTATCTTCCTACAGTCACTCAACCTTGACACCTTACCACACACCACAGCATCACCAGCAAATAACCACAGATTGCTGCCCACTCTGTTCACCAAATCATTTTTGTGTATAGAGAACACCACCTTCCGTGGGGCACTCCTGATGGTTCCCTTGTCTCTGATGAACTCTTGCTGTTGAGGCCAGCGTACTGGGTTCTATCACCTAAGAAGTCTTCGAGCCACCCACATATCTGTGAACTTGTTCCATATGCTCATACCGTCGTTAACAACCTGCAATTGGACATCGTGTCAAGTGCTTTCTGGAAATCTAGAAATATGGAATCTCCCTGTTGCCATCCATCCATAGTTCTCACTATGTCCTGTAAGAAAAGGGCAAGCTGAGTTTTGCATGACTGATACCTTCTAAAACCATGCTGATTCATGGGCATAAGCTTCTCAGTCTCAAGAAAATCTCATATAAAGATGTGAAACAAATACTAACAAAGAGATATAGGGGCTGGCCAGTACTTACCTAAGCTCAGTACAGCCGATAGATACGCAAAAAACAGAACCGAAAATTTACGTTCCTAGCTTTCGGAACAAATGTTCCTTCATCAGGGAGGAGAGAGGGGAAATAAAGGGAAGAAGGGAAAGTGGATTCAGTTACTCATAACCCAGGTCATGAAGCAACGGCTACCCTCCCTGTTTTCCTTTCCCTGTTGCTTCATGACCTGGGTTATGAGTAACTGAATCCACTTTCCCTTCTTCCCTTTCTTTCCCCTCTCTCCTCCCTGATGAAGGAACATTTGTTCCAAAAGCTAGGAACATAAATTTTCGGTTCTGTTTTTTCTGTATCTATCGGCTGTACTGAGCTGAGGTAAGTACTGGCCAGCCCCTCTATCTCTTTGTTAGTATTTGTTTCAGTCTCAATAAAGTTTATTATATTCAAACTGAGCATATGTTCAAAGATTCTGCAGCAAACAGAATTTAGGGACACTGATCTGTAATTTTGTGGTTCTGTTCGTTTACTTTTCTGGCATATTGGAGTTACATGCCCTTTTTTCCATTTGCTCAGGACTTTATTCTGGTGGAGATTCACTTTAAATGCAAGCTAGGCAAGGGCCATGCCATAGAGTACTTTTTGTTAAATTGAACTGGGATTCCATCCGGACCTGGTGATTTATTTGCTTTCAAATCTTTCAGCTATTTCTCTGTACCAGGTATGCCTATTAGTATGTCGTCCGTTACGGGCGTCTGTCCGATTGTCAAATGATGGTATGTTTGTACAATTCTCCTGTGTGAATGATTTCTTGACTGTCGAATTTAAAACGTTTGGCTTTTGTTTTAATATCTTCAACTCCCACATCATACTGGTCAACAAGGGACTGAAGCCTGACCTGCTTAGTGATTTTACGTAAGACCAGAGTTTTCTTGGGTTCTTTGCCAGATCTTTTGCTAAGATGTGACGGTGGTAGTTTTTGTACACTCGTGCATAGGTCTTTACACAGACAGATAATCTCTAGTAACCTTCACTTTTTGTCATTTGTGTGTTCGCAACAGCCTCTGTTTCTTCAGCATCTGCCAAATTTCATTACTAAACCATGATGGGTCTTTTCCATCCTTTATGTGCTTACATAACTCTCCAGACCATAATTTACAATTTGCTTAAACTTTGCCCATAGTTCCTCTTCATCCATCTTACTGTAACTAAGTGGTGCCAGTTACAATTGAAATCTCACCCACTTCTCCCTCTGAAATTAGGAAAATAATAAACTTGCTTAAAAGCAAAAACTCACATGGAATTGATGGCATTTCCAGCAAAATACTAAAAGCTTGTTCTCAACAGATAAGTAAGATTCTCAGCCACCTGTGTAATAGCTCTCTGGAACAGGGCATTTTCCCTGATAGACTGAAATATGCTATTGTTATACCTTTGCATAAAAAGGGGGATAGATCTGATGTCAACAATTACCGTCCAATCTCCCTTCTAACAGCTTTATCCAAAATTTTTGAGAAAGTAATGTATTCAAGAGTAGCTTCACATATCTGTAAAAATGAAGTACTAACAAAATGTCAATTTGGTTTCCAGAAAGGTTTTTCAACAGAAAATGCCATATATGCTTTCACCAGTCAAATTTTGAATGATCTGAATAACCGAACACCACCCATTGGGATTTTTTGTGATCTCTCAAAGGCTTTTGATTGTGTAAATCATGAAATTCTGCTAGACAAGCTCAAGTATTGTGGCATGAGTGGGACAGTGCACAAATGGTTTAATTCGTACCTAACTGGAAGAGTGCAGAAAGTAGAAATAAGTAGTTCTCGTAACATGCAAAGATCAGCACATTCCTAAAACTGGGGAACTATCAAGAATGGGGTTCCACAAGGGTCAGTCTTGGGTCCTTTGTTGTTCTTATTATATATTAATGACTTGCCATTCTATATTCATGAAGAGGCAAAGTTAGTTCTCTTTGCTGACGATACAAGTATAGTAATCACACCTGACAAACAAGAATTAACTGATGAAATTTTCAGTACTGTCTTTCAGAAAATTACTAAGTGGTTCCTTGTAAACGGACTCTCACTGAATTTTGATAAGACACAGTACATACAGTTCCGTACAGTGAATGGTATGACGCCATTAATAAATATAGACCTTAATCAGAAGCATATAGCTAAGGTAGAATATTGCAAATTTTTAGGTGTGTCCATTGATGAGAGATTAAATTGGAAGAAACACATTGATGATCTGCTGAAACGTTTGGGTTCAGCTACTTATGCAATAAGGGTCATTGCAAATTTTGGTGATAAACATCTTAGTAAATTAGCTTACTACGCCTATTTTCACTCATTGCTTTCATATGGCATCATATTTTGGGGTAATTCATCACTGAGGAATAAAGTATTTATTGCACAAAAGCGTGTAATCAGAATAATAGCTGGAGTCCACCCAAGATCATCCTGCAGACATTTATTTAAGGATCTAGGGATATTCACAGTAGCTTCTCAGTATATATACTCTCTTATGAAATTTGTTATTAACAACCAAACCCAATTCAAAAGTAATAGCAGTGTGCATAACTACAATACTAGGAGAAAGGATGATCTTCACTATTCAAGATTAAATCTAACTTTGGCACAGAAAGGGGTGAATTATACTGGCACTAAAGTCTTTGGTCACTTACCAAATAGTATCAAAAGTCTGACAGATAACCAACAATTATTTAAGAAGAAATTAAAATAATTTCTGAATGACAACTCCTTCTACTCCATAGAGGAATTTTTAGATATAAATTAAGAAAAAAAAAACAAAAAAATATTTAAAAAAAATTAAAAAAAATAAAAATAAAGAAAAACAAAAAAACACAATAAAATAAAGTTGTTATATTAACTTAAGTATGTTGTTAAATTAACCTAATTATGTCATGTATTGGAAAATTCGACTCGTTCCACATCATTACGAAATATCGTATTCATGATCCATGGAACTAGTATTAATCTAATCTAATCTAATGCTAATAACTGCTTATCTGCTGTATGTAGCAGACACTCTATTCTAGCCTTCTTGACTAATTTATTAACTTCAACAATCATAGTTGCCATACCAGCATCATGATCACTAATCTGTTTCTATACTAACATTGTCGATAAGGTCCAGACTATATGTAGCTACATGGTCTAACATATTTCCATTGTGTGTGGGCTGCTGCACTAGCTGCTCAAGACAATGTCCAGAAAATGTGTTTGAAAGTATTTTGCACATCTGTCTGTCAGTACCCCTGTGATGAATCTATAGACATTCCAGACTGTACTTGGCAAGTTAAAGTCGCCTCCAACTAATATTTCATGACCTTGGTATTTAAGTGCTACTGACTGTAGACTTTCTTTGAATGACTTTAGAGCTGTCACAGCAGAATCGGCTGGCCAGTAAAAACATTTAACAATTAATTTGGTTTCGGCTACACCTGTCATACGTGACCATATGGCTTCACTCAGCTTCAACCTCAATAGAGACAATATTTTTGCCAACTGCAATAAACACTCCCCCCCATATGGCCTCTAATGTCTTTCCAATATACGTTCCATTACTTGTTAAATATCTCAGAGCTTTCCACTTTCGGTTTCAGCTATCTCTTGGTTCCAAGGATAAATTGAGTGTGAGAACTTTCCAGGAGGGCATTAAATTCAGGAACTTTATTATGAATACTTCAACAGTTTACTGATAAAATTGTGACAGTCCAAGTCTCTTTATTCTGATCACTGTTTGTCTTACTCTGCTGCATATCCACTGGTGAGTGTTCATCAGAGCACCTCAAACTACTGCTTAGCCTCAAAAACCTTCATGTGCACTCCACAGGTACTCTGCTACCTGAATAGCTGCTTCTTTTGTGTAGTGCACATGGTTATCTATCTGGGGGAATCCTACAAATCACCACACAATAACGCATGTCTAGAAATCTGCAGCCAAGACTGTCACAGAGTTGACAAAGCTTTTGTTTGAGACTCTCCACTTGGCTCCAAACAAAAGGACTGTGATCAACTCTGGAAACGATGGTACAAATTGCAAGCATGCCTCGCACAAGGCCAGCAGTCTTTACCACCTCTGCCAGTTGCCTATACAAACTGATAATCACCTCAGAACCAATGTGAAAGGCTTCGCTGGTGCCAACATGCACGACAACATGCAGATGACTGTACCCTGCATGCCCAATAATGACAGGCAAGGCCGCCTCCACATCTTGGATGAGGCCCTCTGGCAGACCTACTGAGTGGATGTTGGCTTTCTGTCGAGGCCTGAACACTATCCCCCTAAGGGCCTTCAGAACATGTCTAACATTGGAGTTCCCAGCTCCATGTCACTCGTAAACCCCTCCCCTGTGTGCCTGCTTGGACACTGCTGAAGGAGCAGCCACCTGTCCACTTACAGGTGAATGGTGAATGGGTGAGGCCAGGTGGCCAGTCTCCACATTGGCCCTCTGCCTCAAGTGCTACACAACCTGCTGTGAGGGCAGATACACCGCATCAGGTTCACTAGGAGGTGCCTCGGAAGCAGAGGCCGTGTGCAAAACAAATAATATCTGAGGCATCCCATGTGAAGCGCCAGATTCTTCGCCACTGCTGCACCCCGAGGCAGCAGCCTGAGGGTGACTGACGATAGCCAAAAGTGCCTTCAGCTGTTTGCGAATTGTGGCCAGCGTCTCCTGCTTATGTACACAGCATGCACACATTCTAGCCATCCTAACAAGAGTAACTGCAGAAGTGAACTATGAAAGCAGACAATTCCAGATAAGCAACTTGCTGCTCTCCTGATTTGTCACCAGTGGATGCTGATGCATTAATGAGCAACATACCTGGCAGTTCAGTAACTATTGCACTACGGACTGAATGAATTTACACTTATAAAAACACAATATTAAACTCCTTGAACAGAAAAACACGCATAACATTTAATAAATATACTATGAGGAGAACACTGAAAAAGATAAAAACTCAACTTGCTGCTCTGTAGTTGTGCTCATATTCATATATCGACCGAGAGCTGAAGCCTGACTGGTACAGGGATTAATTTTTCACTGGGACCTAGTATTGCAAACAGATGAAAGGCAAGGGATCCACTTCACGCATGTATATTGAGGCAACCAGATAACAAGGTAGACACTGGCACATTCATCCTCACTTTTGAGAGGGATTCACTTATGGATAAGGTCAGAATTATGTACCGTATTGCTGCTGCAGTGTGAAGCAGTATTTCCCATCCCTGATGCTGTGTTTTAAATGGCAGTGTTTTGGTTCTATGCAATCCTGGTGTACGTACAATCTGATTTTTAGAGATTGTGGTCAGCCACTTCATGAAAATTAATGATGTACACTACCACCTCTCTTTGTAAATTTCAGGAACAGACACCCTTCCTGATTCCCAAAATGTGCTAAACTACTCAAGCAAAGCAAAATCCAGGAATTGAAGGTCACAGATATTTTCCCATATTTTGAAACTTGGAAAAATATGATCATTTGTAAACAGTGATAATGATACGATTTCCCTCTCCCCCCGCCCCCTTCCAATATCAACATCTGGTAGTCGCACAGATAAACTCATTCATGGGGGTGATAGGCCCTCCCCTCTCGCTCCGGTGGCACAATCTTTGGGAACCACTTCCCTTCCCCAGACAGGCAAGCAGCTTCCTCATCTGATGTATACCAATGATAAAGCTCCCTCTTGGGAACTCTCTCCCAGGAAATGCGCAAATCAGAGCCCAGCATCAGCCAGTGGTTGAAGGAGCAGTGGGCTATGAGACTCAGAGCTACCAACTCTTCTTCCATTCCTACAGCCCTCACAGGGATCTTGACTGCAAAAGATTGTGAAAGAGAAGAAGAAATCTCCAGAGAAGGCTTATATGGAGGTTACAGATATCTCCACATTGTCAGTCTTGGAACCAATTTTCATTGATGCATTTCCATCCCACCAGTGACTGACATTGATCCTGGGGCATGACCTGTCCTGATCCCTCCACACCTAACCAGGACACCCTCAGCATGATAATCCAATGAAACTGCAATAGATATTACTGTCACCTGCTGGAACAACAACTAATTTTGTCTTGTTTTATAATTTGTCTTGCTTTCCAAAAACACACTTCACTGCCAGCCATTCAAGGTTACTGCATGATCTGTCTGAATTGTACTGGCCTGAGAGAGCATGTGGGGGTGCCTGTACATCGGTTCACGCAGATGGCATCAGCGAGTTTATTCCCCTCCATACCACATTGGAAGCATGTGAGTGCAAAATATCATCAGCGATCACAATTTGTAATATTTATTTGCCTATAGGCAGGGTATTTATTGCCTTGCATGACCATCTTGACTCAACACCTTTTCCGCTTTTCACCTACTTGAGAATTTCAAAGTGCAAACTCCTTTTCGAGAAGCACCAATTTGTCTGCCACAGGCTTTCTGATTTACCAGCTTCTTTCAAATCTTGATATGTCTCTCTCCAATGACAGAACTGCTACCCAGCTCAGTGCCACCCGTGACACTTTCTCAGCTATCCACCATGGTTGAAAAAACCTGGGTAATTCTTAAAAACCCACCCCTATGGGTTAAATTGTGTTTTTATGGGTTTTATGGTTTTTGTAATTTTTTCAGTGTGACAGTTAAGTAGTTGGATTTAAATTTATATGATTAAATTATTCATAATGCTTCTCAGTTCTTGCATTTAATTACTTGATTCTAAATATGTAGAAATTGCAACAGAGCATTTTGAAGAAAGCCTGGCTAATGTTAACAAAACCGTTCATAAAACTATAATTTATGATGCCACTCATCTGCTCTGACAGTGATCAGAATTTTGTAGAGTCCTTGACCTCCTTCAGACAGACAGCACAAATATTGCATAAGTTGTCAAACTATGGAATTATGTTGTAGAAATCCTGATATGATACCTACAAGAACATAATAAAAACACAAAAGGGACAATCATTAGAACCCTTTCACTACCTTACTAATGTTAGACTGAAGATTCAGAGGGAGAAGATTAACTGCTGGAAAAGAAGAAAGTGCAAAAAACTGGCTCATACAGAGTGGACTGCAAGCTTTTTGTCTTTTAGGATTGTTGATTCTGGTTATTTTCCTGCCGCTATATTTTCTGATGCGATTGTAATGCAGTTATATCCACACACATGGTGAAAGTTAATGGAGCTGAAAATAACAAAAAAGGAAACTTATCCAGCAGGATTTATTACTTTTGTGGAAAGCCTCATTTCTTGCCCTGCCAGTACTGCATCAACTGAGGGAGCAGACTAGATAGTGTAGATCTATAAATTTCTATTTGCTTCCAAAAAGGTCAAAATTGTAGTTTACAGTCAGTAAGAGCGTACATTAAGTTAAAGCTTTTTTTGTGGATGTTAAATGTCATTTAACTGTCTTTATTATATTGTAATAAAAGTTAAAACACAATATTAATTAAATTTTTATCATTAAATGTAATTGGGTTTTACTGAGTTTTTTTCCCATCAGTTTAAATTACAACCACTGTGCTATCAGCTTTACAGTTGCTTCCCCTATCTTATGGTTTCACAACTATAGTACTACACAATGATCTCTCACTTTCAGGAGATCCTGTCACTTCCATTTCACTGCCTGACAGACCAGTTAACGCTTTGGGCTCTTCACAGACCCGATGCTGGTTATATACCTCTATTGTCAACTTCACCCCCTCTCTTTCAGATGGCATCTGTGGGGAAAGGTGTGGGAGACCCATCACTGATACTGTAGTTCTCTTTTGTATGGGCATCCACTGCTGCCGGCTGATGCCATAGTGGACCCAAAGATATTGCAACAGCTATTTAGGATTGTTGAAGGCCCCTGCAATGTCTCAAGTACAATCCTTCTTGTACCACCCTCATCACTTCTAAATGGCTTCACTCTAAGGCTCGCAATCTAATTACACACAGTGAGAAGGAATTCTGGAAGTGTTAAGGCTGCTCCTTGAAAACATACGCCTCGTCATCTCAAGTGTTGGATAAGCTCCATAACCTTATGAGTCACCAAAGATCAAAACTGTTCTGGACACCTTCGTTCAGAGTTGTGTTTGTACCAAATTGTCAGTTCTTGTGGAACACCTTCCAACTTTTGTTAGTGTCCTCTTCTTATCTTGCTATCTTTCAACTGCATAAATGACAAAGACATCTCCATATCCTTCAATCCCTGCTATGCCAAATTATATAATGAACCTTCTATGAACAGGAAACTCCTTCAGGCTCTTGATTCATCACGATTCGGCCTCAGGCTCGGATTTGGTTCATAATCAGATGATTCAATGTCTGACTGCTACTCAAAGACTGCATCTCTTCAGGGTCTTCCCTCTCGATCTGTTCTACCACTCTTGCCCGTCGGTTCAAGTGGTATGTCCTTTCTGACACCTATTTGAGCGACCACTTCCCCTGTGTCGTTCGTCTCCTGCACCACACCCCATCCCCACGTCCTTCGAGCTGGAACATACCAAAAGCTGACTGGGGACTTTACTCCTCCCTGGCGACCTTTCCGGACCACGATTTTCTCAGTTGTGAAGTCAGGTCGAATACCTCACGGCTGTTATCATCAATGCTGCCGAACGTTCCATTCCTCGTACTGCCTCTTCTTCACGTCACGTTTCCGTCCCCTGGTGGAATGAGGCTTGTCGAGACGCTATCCGTGCTCGATGACGTGCTTTACGCACCTTTCGCCGCCATCCTACGTTGGCGAATTGTATTGGATACAAACGACTCCGAGCGCAATGCCGTAGAGTCATCAAAGACAGCAAAAAAGCTTGTTGGGCCTCTTTCACCAGCTCCTTTAACAGTTTTACTCCCTCTTCTGTCGTCTGGGGTGGCCTGCGCCAGCTATCGGGCATTAAGGCCCACTCCTCGGTACCTGGCCTGACTTCAGGTGATGAGGTCCTTGTTGATCCTGTGGATATCTCCAACGCCTTCGGCCGCTTTTTTGCGGAGGTTTCAAGCTCCGCCCATTACCACCCTGCCTTCCTTCCCAGGAAAGAGGCAGAAGAGGCTCGGCGACCTTCCTTCCACTCGCTGAATCTGGAAAATTATAATGCCCCCTTTACTATGCGGGAACTCGAACGTGCACTTGCACTGTCCCGGTCCTCTGCTCCGGGGCCAGATGCCATTCATGTTCAGATGCTGGCACACCTTTCTCCGGCAGGCAAAAGCTTCCTTCTACGTACCTACAATCGCGTCTGGACCGAAGGTCATGTCCCCATGCGTTGGCGTGACGCCGTCGTCGTTCCTATACCCAAACCCGGGAAGGATAGACACCTTCCTTCTAGTTACCGCCCCATTTCTCTTACAAGCTGTGTCTGCAAGGTGATGGAGTGCATGGTTAACGCTCGGTTAGTTTGGATTCTTGAATCTCGACGGCTACTTACCAATGTTCAATGCGGCTTTCGTCGCCGCCGCTCCGCTGTTGACCACGTTGTGACCTTGTCGACATTCATCATGAACAACTTTTTGCGAAAGTGCCAAACGGTAGCCATGTTCTTCGATTTGGAGAAGGCTTATGATACCTGTTGGAGAGGAGGTATCCTCCGCACTATGCACAAGTGGGGTCTACATGGTTGCCTGCCCCTTTTTTATTGATTCATTTTTAACAGATCGACAGTTTAGGGTACGTGTGTGTTCCGTATTGTCCGACGTCTTCGTCCAGGAGAACGGAGTGCCTCAGGGCTCCGTCTTGAGCGTAGCCCTTTTTGCCGTCGCGATCAATCCAATTATGGATTGCATTCCACCTAATGTCTCAGGCTCTCTTTTTGTCGATGACTTCGCGATCTACTGCAGTGCCCAGCAAACATGCCTCCTGGAGCGCTGCCTTCAGCGTTGTCTAGACAGCCTATACTCATGGAGTGTGGCAAATGGCTTCCGGTTCTCTGAAGAGAAGACGGTTTGCATCAACTTTTGGCCATATAAAGCGTTCCTTCCGCCATCCTTACATCTCGGTCCCGTTGTTCTCCCATTCGTGGAAACAACTAAGTTTCTAGGTCTCACATTGGACAGGAAACTTTGTTGGTCTCCGCATGTCTCTTATTTGGCTGCCCGTTGTACACGTTCCCTTAATGTCCTCAGAGTTCTTAGTGGTTCATCTTGGGGAGCGGATCGCACTGTCCTGCTTCGCTTGTATCGGTCCATAGTCCGATCAAAGCTGGATTATGGGAGCCTCGTCTACTCGTCTGCTCGGCCATCCCTCTTACGCCGTCTCAACTCCATCCACCATAGGGGGTTACGTCTCGCGACCGGAGCTTTCTACACTAATCCGGTCGAGAGTCTTTATGCTGAAGCTACCGAATTACCATTGACCTACCAGCGCGACGTACTGCTTTGTTGGTATGCCTGCTGGCTGTTGTCAATGCCCGACCACCCTTCTTATCAGTCCTTCTTCGCCGTTTCTCTCGACCGTCAGTATGGGTTGTATGTGTCTGCCCTGCTGCCCCCTGGAGTCCACTTTCGTCGCCTGCTTCGACAATTGGATTTTGCCCTCCCTACCACCTTCAGAGAGGGTGAGAGCCCGACACCACCTTGGCTCCAGGCTCCGGTTCATGTTTATCTCGACCTCAGCTCGCTCCCGAAGGAGGGTACTCCGGCTGCAGTGTATTGCTCACGGTTTGTCGAACTTCATGCGCGACTTGCCAGTCACACCTTTATTTACACTGGTGGCTCCAAAACTGACGATGGTGTCGGCTGTGCCTTTGTCATCGGGGCCGTCACCTTTAAATATCGGCTCCTCGACCAGTGTTCCAGCTTTACGGCCGAGCTTTTTGCTCTCCATCAGGCCGTTCAGTATGCCCGCCGCCACCACCATTCATCGTATGTACTCTGCTCTGATTCACTCAGTGCTCTTCAGAGCCTTGGAGCTCCATATCCGGTCCATCCCTTGGTGCAACGGATCCAGCAGTCCCTCCATTCTTTCGCTGAGGGTGGCTCTCCTGTCAGCTTTCTGTGGGTTCCCGGCCATGTAGGAGTGCCTGGGAATGAGGCTGCTGATGCTGCAGCCAAGGCTGCAGTCCTCCTGCCTCGGCCAGCCTCCCATTGTGTCCTGTCATCTGACGTTAGTGGGGTTGTTTGTAAGAAGCTTGTGTCCTTGTGGTGGGATACTTGGTCCTCACTTCAAGGAAACAAGCTCCGGGCAGTAAAACCGTTCCCAACTGCTTGGACAACCTCCTCCCGACCATCTCGGCGAGAAGAGGTCCTTCTGACCAGGTTGCGGATTGGGCATTGCCAGTTTAGCCACCACTACCTGCTCTCCGGTGACCCAGCCCCGCAGTGCCCTTGTGGTCATGCATTAACAGTGCGCCATGTTTTATTGTTGTGTCCCCGTTTTAGTCAATCTCGTGTTGTCCTGTCTCTGCCATCTACTTTACAGGATATTTTAGCGGATGATGCTCGAGCAGCTGCTCGTGTTCTTCGTTTCATTACTTTGACTGGATTGTCCAAAGACCTCTAACTCCTTCACTTATTTTATCTGCATCTTTGTAAGAACTTTCTGGTCCCGCCCCCCCTCCCCCCGCCTTGAGTTTTACTAGATTCTATTTGCTCTAACAATTGTGACTGGGCGCTAATGACCTCAGTAGTTGAGTGCCCTTAAACCCCAAACAAACAAACAAAAAAATCTTCAGGGTCTTCAGCCACATTTGGGTAGGAGGTGTTTTCCGTTTACAGTTAGGGGATAGTGTCATTGTCTCAATCCTTAGCCACACAAACCCAGTGACTATTGACAGCTACCAGTTATTGGAAACAGCAACCCTATAGGCTCCTTAAACACCAGCACAGCATTGCAATCTTATATATATATCTAAAAACAAAGATACTGTGACTTACCAAACGAAGCGCTGGCAGGTCGACAGACACACAAACTAACACAAACATACACACAAAATTCTAGCTTTCGCAACAAACGGTTGCTTCGTCAGGAAAGAGGGAAGGAGAGGGAAAGACGAAAGGAAGTGGGTTTTAAGGGAGAGGGTAAGGAGTCATTCCAATCCCGGGAGCGGAAAGACTTACCTCAGGGGGGAAAAAAGGATGGGTATACACTCTCGCGCGCGCGCGCGCGCGCGCGCGCGCGCGCGCGCGCGCACACACACACACACACACACACACACACACACACACACACACATATACAGACACAAGCAGACATATTTAAAAATACAGGGTGATTCAAAAAGAATACCACAACTTTAAAAATGTGTATTTAATGAAAGAAACATAATATAACCTTCTGTTATCATCATTACAAAGAGTATTTAAAAAGGTTTTTTCTTTCACTCAAAAACAAGTTCAGAGATGTTCAATATGGCCCCCTCCAGACACACGAGCAATATCAACCCGATACTCCAACTCGTTCCACACTCTCTGTAGCATATCAGGCGTAACAGTTTGGATAGCTGCTGTTATTTCTCGTTTCAAATCATTAATGGTGGCTGGGAGAGGTGGCCGAAACACCATATCCTTAACATACCCCCATAAGAAAAAATCGCAGGGGGTAAGATCAGGGCTTCTTGGAGGCCAGTGATGAAGTGCTCTGTCACGGGCTGCCTGGCGGCCGATCCATCGCCTCGGGTAGTTGACGTTCAGGTAGTTACGGACAGATAAGTGCCGATGTGGTGGCGCTCCATCATGCTGAAATATGAATTGTTGTGCTTCTTGTTCGAGCTGAGGGAACAGCCAATTCTCTAACATCTCCTGGGCTACGAACAAATGCTTGCTGGATGCGTGCTACATTTTCATCACTCATTCTCGGCCGTCCAGAACTTTTCCCTTTGCACAAACACCCATTCTCTGTAAACTGTTTATATCAACGTTTAATACACCACCTATCAGGAGGTTTAACACCATACTTCGTTCGAAATGCACGTTGAACAACTGTCGTCGATTCACTTCTGCCATACTCAATAACACAAAAAGCTTTCTGTTGAGCGGTCGCCATCTTAGCATCAACTGACGCTGACGCCTAGTCAACAGCGCCTCAAGCGAACAAATGTACAACTAAATGAAACTTTATAGCTCCCTTAATTCGCCGACAGATAGTGCTTAGCTCTGCCTTTTGTCGTTGCAGAGTTTTAAATTCCTAAAGTTGTGATATTCTTTTTGAATCACCCTGTATATATATATATATATATATATATATATATATATATATATATATATATATATATATATATATATATATATATATATATAAGGCACACTTCACCACTTGTTGTCATAACATTTTACTTCCTCTCCATGACTGGAACTTTTGAGGCTCCCTATGGATTTTTGTCAGTTTTCATTCCACCAGTAGATCCACCCCCTGCTGACTACTAGCCCACTGCAGCCTGCCATGAGTGGGCTAGCCTGCAAACCCACTGCAGTCCGTCAGCCCATTGTGACACAGGGCTGGCCCGGCCACCCTGTAGCTTGCTGGCCTTGACCAGATACGGTCCGCAACATTCAGCCCCGTGAGCCATGTTTGCAACTGCAGAGCAGCACTCATCTCATTGTATATTGAAGTGTCAGAAAAGTTTCATGTAACCTACCCAAACGTCTAGGATAAGCTAAAGTTGCAAGAGCCATTTTGCTATAGTGTAAGAAGTACTTGTATTCTCATATTTTCATATGAGAGATTTAATGATTTAAAATAAAAAAATAAATCAATTGAAAACACAGCTATCACAGAATACATCATATAGGTAACAGTCTTAAGAAGCAGGAAGCTTTTGTTTGTTGTAAGCTCTCTATATCAGATTCAGACTGAAAATTCAAATACAGAAATAAAAATAAATAATATTTATTCATCCTGTACTTAAATTTTTGGTGAGAGCCGTACCAAATAATTGTGACCACTAAAACTGACAATGGCCTGGAGAGCAGTGTGCTGATTACATGCCCCTCTATATCTGCAATCCAGTGACGTCTGTTGGCTGAGGATGATATGCCAGTCGGTCACTACCACTGAGCCTGCTTCAGACACCTATTCGGATGGAAATAGTGCATAAGTAGAATGTCATTCACTTTTTAAGCACTTATTGTACATCACTTAAATATCTAGGCATAATGTTGCAGAGATATTCAGGAACTGAAATTGGAACCCCATCGAGGGAGGACATTCCTTTATAGGAACACTGTTGAGCCAATTTAGATAACCAGCATTTGAAGCTGACTACAGAATGATTCTGCAACCACCTATGTACATTTCTGTTAAGGACCATAAAGACAAGATCAGAGAAATTATGGTGGCATATAGACAGTTACGTTCCCTGCACTCTGTTTGAGAGTGAACAGGAAAGGGAATGACTAGTAGTGGTGCAAGGAACCCTCTGCCATGTACTATATGAGGTGTGTTCAAAAAGAAACCAAACTTCTGCTGAATCAGCTTTATTGCTTATTGTACAACATTTTAAGCATTGTCCCCTTTAAAATAGTCCCCTCTACTGGCAGTACACCGTTCCCAGCATTTCATCCCGTATTGGAACGCCTTCTGGAACACATTTTGTGGGACGGTGTTCAGGATTCACGTCACATTGTCCTGTATCTCCTCCGTGCTTTGGAAGGAGGTTCTGCTTACCAAACAGCACAGTGGACATAGCCCTTTAACACATACCTTCCTCCTCCGGTGGGAGGATCCACCACTCTGTGAAGTTTGTGCTGTGCCACTTTCAGTTCAGCATATTGTGGCAACATATGTCCTATATACTGATATTAGGGCAGCACTCAGTCTCGCTGGAGATCTGCCCACCATCCTCGCAGATACCGTGGGGTGTATTTTTCCCTCTTCTCCTGCTGATGTATATTTTTTAGGGTTTGTGGTTGGCCTTATACCAGCACTAGCAGGAAGTTGCACCCCTGGCCAGTATAACTGGGCAATATTTTGCCGACCCTAACACATCACCAGATGAAAGTAGTATTACCTTTATCCTCTCTTCTCAGAGTAGCTGTTTGGTGGTCTGGATCCTTCCGTGCCACCTCCCTGTCGATCCAAGTGCAGTGAAGATTCCTGGAATGCTTCCACAAGTTCTCTCTGCTGCACTATTAAATAAATAGCCACACTTGTCACAAACAGGTGTATATTTTGCCCAACATTTTCACTATTTCTTTTAACAACACAATAAACTATTGCTACGGAAATACCACTCTTGAGTACATTCAAAAACGTCCATACATGCATACTTTAGGACCTGAGAGAGCAACCCAGATAAAAAAACTACTGCTGTTCAATTGTTCATTACACACTTGTTGGTGTGTAGTTTATGTAGTAACACGGTTCACATTTTCCGTCGCACTTCACATAGCGTAGACCGGGAACTGTCCCCTAGGCCTGCCCGATGTGAACTGCCTGGGCACGGCCCATGCTGCCTGAGTTGTTGTTGTTGTTGTTGTTCTTCTGCCGGCAGAGGTCGCGGCCGAATTCTCGTGTGCCCTCTGGTGGACAGGACTCTACTTGCGGCAACTACCGTCCGTGACGCGCCGTGCCGACATGCGCCTCCCGCAATCTTTCTGGTGGCTACTGCACTCATCCTTTGGGGGGTGAAGCCACTGTGATCCACTGTGTCGGATGGTGGAGTGTCATGCAGGAGCGACGACCTCCACATCCATCGGAAGGCTGGAGTTGAGGGGATCCGCCAACCCTCGAGCCGGAACCTTCGAACATGGCTGGAAGTGACCCACACAAAGAGGCCCCCGTCGTCCCACCAACGGAGCCCGGGACAGAACGGGAGACAGCCGTCGAACTCCGGATCCTGGTCCATCTCGAGAGGGGCAAGACCCAGTGGCGGGGACAATGGGGAAGGGACGACCACAGGTGAACCAGCCTCCTGAGAAACCGGGCCTGCGAGGGAGGCCGGCTCTCGCTGGGGCATCTCTAACAATGGCGATGCCGATGCTGGAACTACTGGAGGCTGCCAAGGCTGAGAATCATCACAGTGCGGCGGAGTCACAGGGGGGAGGGGAGGTAGCGTCCCCTGAGAAACCAACACGGGTGCCGGTAATGGGGAAGCCGGTGCCTGAGGGGTCGGGGGGTGGGTGCCCAAACGTGGACGTAGCTGATTTTGGTGACGACGTACCTCCCGGACCACCGCCAGTATCTAACGTGGATTGCAACCAAACCCAAATGCCCAGACCGATATACCCGGTGGAAAGCCTGGTACTCCGTTTTGCAAAGACTGGCGAGGACCAGGCCGGAGGAGGTGCAGCAGAGTCCTAGGTTAGCACCCGTGGAGGAGCTCTGCGGGGCTGCGTTCTTCCATTGGTGTGGTCCGGTATGCCGTCAGGAAAAACGTCAACTCCTCCTGCGCAGGAAATTCGTACACATACCTTTTCATCTGCGTCTTACGATGTGCACATCATGCGCATGGCTTCCCCATTCGATTGTGGATGAAAGGGGGGAGAGCAAATGTGCCGAATACCGAAGTGCCTACAAAAATCCTGGAAGGTCTGCGAAATAAACTGAGGTCCATTGTCCCAGACCAGGGTGACTGGCAGACCTTCCACAGAAAAAATTTTTGCTAGTGCCTGGATTGCAACTTCTGAAGTGGTTGAGGAGCAGTGAACCACGTATGGGAATCGGGAATAAGCATCAATGACAATGAGCCAAAAGCCATTGAGAAACGGGCCTGCAAAATTGATGTGAACACGTTCCCATGCCTGGGTTGCAGGCGGCCATGAAGAGAATGCTGACCTGGGAGATGCCTGTTGGCTCGCACACTGGGAACAGGCGGCCACCAAGTGCTCAATTTCTCGGTCAATACCGGGCCAGTACACATGTCTGTGAGCCAAGGTTTTAGTACGGGAAACACCCCAGTGCCCCGCATGTAATAACGTGAGGACTTCCCTTCGCAAACTTGCAGGAACAACCACGCGTGGAGCTGTATCATCGGTAGCCAGAAGGAGAACTCCTTCCAAGATGGAGAGGCGCTCTCGTAGAACAAAATAATTACGAAGAGGGTTCGAGGCCCGGCCTGGAGGTCGGGATGACCACCCCTGTTGAATGAGGCGAACTACTTGCTGGAGAACCAGGTCAGCTGCCGTTTCCCTGGCGACTCTAGAACTAGTGATCAGGAAGCCATCAACCGCTTGGCGGGACGCCACATCCAAATGAAAACACATAATCTCCTCTCAATCGAACTTAGGATCTGGGCCCACCGGAAGACGGGAAAGAGCATCTGCGTTGGCATGCTGTCCGGTAGGGCAAAACTGAATGTCATACTGGTACTTAGAGAGGAACAAGGCCCAGTGCTGTAGTCTGTGGGCCGCCCTATCCGGAATCTGAGAGGCGGGGCCAAATAACGATATTAACGACTTATGGTCAGTGATTAACTGAAACTTCGCGCCATACAAGATAGGGTGAAACTTGGTAACAGCGTAGACAATGGCCAAAGCCTCTTTTTCCACCTGGGAGTAATGGGCCTGTGCGGGGCTAAGAGTTTTTGACGCAAATGCCAGTGGCTGCTTGGAACCAACCACGTTGCGATGGGCCAGGACCGCCCCCACCCCACCCTATACTGTGAAGCATCTGTAGCCAGGACCAACGGCTTATGGGGGTCAAAAGTAACCAAACAAGGCGCTGAGGCAAGGAGGCCCTTCAATGAGGTGAACGCTCGCTTGCTTGCAGGCGACCAATCAAAAGGAACACCCTTGCGTAGAAGGCAGTACAGGGGGCGGGCTATGGTGGAAGCCCTGGGAATGAACCGGTGGTAATAAGCAATCTTGCCTAAAAAAGCTTGTAACTCCTTCAGCGAAGTGGGCCGCGGAAGGTCGACGATACCTTGGACCAAACTTCCAAGCGGCCGGACGCCGTGCCGAGAGATGGTGTAGACCACATACTCAATGGACAGTTGGAAGAAGTTTGACTTACGCAGGTTGCAACACAAGCCCACGGACCTGTATTTGAGAAAGAGGGTGTGAAGGTTGTGCAAGTGTTCCTTCGTGCTGCGGCCTGTGACAATTATGTCGTCCAGGTAATTAATACAATGAGGGATTGACGACGTGACGTGCTCAAGATAACGCTGGAATATCGCCGGGGCACTGGATATTCCGAAGGCCAATCGCTGGTATTGGTAAAGGCCAAACGGGGTGTTGACGACCACCAGCCATTTGGAGTCCTCATCAAGTAGTATCTGATGATAAGCCTCTGAAAGATCGATTTTCGAAAAATATTGGCCTCCCGCCATGGCGGAGAAAAATTCATCAACACGAGGCAAAGGATAGGTGTCTGCCACCAATTGGGAATTAATGGTGGCCTTGAAATCACCACAAAGACGTAATTTTCCTGAGGGTTTCCTGACAGTAATGAGGGGCGAAGCCCACTCACTAGAAGAAATGGGAAGAACGACCCCAAGGGCTGTCAGCCGGTAGAGCTCTTCTTTTACCTGAGGGGATCTGCCTCGCGTGTAGAAAACGTGGGCGAGCCGACGCCTTCAACGTCAAGTGAGCGTCAAAGTCTGAAACACGCCCCAGGCCCTCCTCAAAGATATCCGGAAAGTCAGAGATAAAAGATTCCAATAATTGATAGGGAACGTCTTCGGAGACCAACTGTATGGTGTCAGCGATAGAAAAACCAAAAGTTTGAAAGGCATCCAAGTCAAAAAGGTTAGCGGATCTCGCATCACTGACGACAATAAAAGTAATAGGCCGAGTGACTGATTTGTAAGTCACGTCGGTAGTGAATTGACCCAGTAGGGGAATTAACTGTTTACCATAACCGCGTAGACGCCGGTACACTGGCGCCAACGGGGGCGACCCACGGTCGGAGTAAGTTTGTGCATTCAACAAAGAAACTGCTGTGCCCGTATCTACTTGCAGTATTAATTGGCACGACTGAACCAACACCTCGATAAAGAGTTTGTGTGCCAATGCGTCGGGAGCCTGGCGTGATGAAACTTCCTGAATGTCAACGTCCATGTCCTCTGTACCTGCTTCCTTCGATTCTTTTGAGGCTGAGCGGCAAACTTTAGCAATGTGTCCTTTTTTTATTACATTTGCGACAAACGGCCCAACGCTGGGGACACTCTGAGATCATGATGTATATAGCACGACGCACAGGACGGTAACAGGGGCCGGCGGCCGGAACTCTGTTTACACACCGTGCGGGAGCGGCCGTAACGGTCGGATTGTACCGCCGTTGGGATTTTTACAAATATCCCGAAACACTACATACCCCACCACTGAGACAAGAGATCTCGTGCTTAAGTCTCTAGTTAAATATACATTTTTATTAACAGTTCTGTTATTATTATTATTATTATTATTGTCATCCAACTCTTAAATCTTAAAGCTGCCTTTACATAATCTCTCCAACATAACTTTTTATAATCATTAATTATCACTCATGACTATGTCCACTTAATTACTTAACTACTTTGTTCCTGTTTGGCAGATTCATACATTTTCTTGATACTTGTAATATTATTTCTCATATCTTATTACTTTCTTTAATACTATAGGGCTAGCTTTTCTAGATCACCCGAAGTATCAGGAACGTGCATAGTAATACAAACATATTACTTGTCATTAATTTTGTTCTTAAGTTCCTTTTAATTTGTGATCCTCTTGACCTCATAACCATTTAACCATTTTCATTTTTGATTTAAGACAATTTTACAATCTATCTACTGGATACTTGTGAGGCATTTATTCTGATACACTTAGACATCATAATATTATTCGTCTTTAAATAGGTAAAGAAATATTAACCTTCTTTGTATATATTGCTCATCTTTTGTTATTTTACTTATTGTAAACTTTCTGAGTTTCCATTGTATTGACATCTAAGTCTTCTCTTTTTAGAGAACTTAACTTCTTTAATATCCCACCTTCCAAGAGTATGGACTTGTATTGCAAAGCCTTTGTGTGCAATAATGTGGAGGTGTAAATTGTCCCCACCACTGCACTCAGTTCTTTTCACCTCTTTACTATAAACCATTTGGAAAAACCTCTTATTATTCATTACCAATTTTAAGAATAATCTATGGATTATCCTTTTAACAAAACTTATTGCCCCTTCCACCAAAGACCACTTTTGTGTCTTAGTACAGTAAAATAGATCTATTTTATTCAGTGTGGTAGTGCCCCATATTAATTCCTATTCTATTATGGTACAGGTCAATCCCCTTCTTGGTGCCCCCGCCTCCATAGTATAGGCCAGCCTTTCTTAGGTCCATCTAACTGCCTTTTATTTGTCATTCCTAATTAGAGTGTACACTCCACATTTCAGATACATTTATATCTTTCATTACTTTTTCTTCTACTTTATCCCATATTATTCTGAAGTTCCCTTTTGATTTCCATGTCTGCACTCTATTTCAAGTGTTAAGTCTTTTGCTTACTACCTTCTCCATATCTTAACTCATCTGTTGACAACACTACATGCCTAAGTATTCTTAACACTTTGCCATCCGGCGACACCACAGTGGTGTCGTGTGCGAAATAGTGGTCAATGGCCGGCGACACCACAGTGGTGTCATAAACATAGTATCGCGCAGTGGCCGGTGACAGCATTTTAGTATCTTTTTCATTCTGTTGGTGTTTTGTTTAGGTAACAATAAGTTACACATGTCAACAAGTTTTTTGTTTTTATAAGTACTTGTGCACTTCCATCATGGCAGACAAAAGAGATGATACAATTACTTACGATGAATGCGCAGACGCCTTGTCTGGTGTTCCGGACAACTTGGCTGATTGGGAAGAAGACATTGGATATAAAAAAAATGAAAGTGAAGCAGAATCGTCGGAAGATAGTGAAATACGTCCAAGAAGAATCCAGCAAGCACTACGGTTGCCAACTAATTCAGATGAATCAGACAAAGAAGACAGACTATGGTTTCCTGAGGACCAATAATAAATTTGGAGGATCTCCGGGTCCACACACATTTCCCAAAGATACACAGAGCGTCGTGGATATCGTAGAATTATATAATGGAAACAATCTATTTGAATATATCGGCAACAAAATCAACAAGTATTACAGTTGAAATTGCAATAGAAGGAAACTGGATTAAAAAAATGCCAAATTTGTCAACATTACGGGACCTGAACTTAGGAAATGGTTTGGACTTGCTATCCTTATGGGAATTGTAAAAAAAAAGCGAGGATCAATGATTACTGGTCAGCAAATCCATTGATAGACACACCGATATTTCGCAAAATGAAGTCCCGCAACCGATTCAGACAAATATAATTTTTACATTTTTCTGACAATTACAATAAACTGGATATTGCCGACCGCCTTTTCAAAGTGCAATTCGTAAATTGATTATTTTTCCAAAATGTTTAAAGAAATGTTTAATCTAAGTCAAAACATCGCAGTTGATGAAGGAATGATACCATGATGTGGAATGTTAAATTTTATAGTTTACAATCTGTCAAAAATTACGAAATACGGCATACTCATTCAGATGCTGTGTGATTAGAGTACAGGATACATTTCTTCATTCAAGATATATTCCAGCACTCAACAACCTTTAGCAAAAACAGTGATGGAACTATTGACACCTTCTTTTGGAAAGTGGCATCACCTCTACATGGGTAGTTATTATAACAGTGTAAAACTTGCAGAGAGTTTACTTGAAGAGGAAATTAGAGTTTGTGGAATGATATGGCAAAATAGATGATTTCCAGAAAAATTAAAGCGCGCAAAAGTCAATGTGTCTGAAGCTTGTCATCAACGGAAAGGTGACAAGCATCCGGTGACAAGCCAAGACCCTTTGTGTCTGCACTGTGCTGTCGTCGATTCGAATGCGCACCACCTGACATGTGCTTTGATAGGTAGATGCTGGGATCTTGTACACGTGCTGGTGCTCCTATTGCGATGACAGCCAAAATCTGTCATGCTGGACAAACTCCTACACCCACATACCACTTACTTTCCAACTACAAGAACGAACGCCGTCAACTGGCTGAAGGACATAGTGCTGTATTACATTTGCAAGCCACTCCCGAAAACGCTCTGGACTTGTGGGTCCACCTGACGACGACTCATGAGGCGTTCCGCACCCATTGTACCGCACACGACTATCGAACTATTTAGGCGCATTATTTGAGGAGCCTCCTGCCACTGGGTCATTCCGAGTACTAGAAGTATCAAACCCCTTTCCTTTCCTTGGTGCTGGGAGAGCAGGAACGGGATATTGATGAAAAAATAGTAATCCGACTTAGCGC
Organism: Schistocerca nitens; assembly: GCF_023898315.1. Lineage (NCBI taxonomy): Eukaryota > Metazoa > Arthropoda > Insecta > Orthoptera > Acrididae > Schistocerca > Schistocerca nitens. Next base: position 178,321,775 of record NC_064622.1, on the reverse strand, counting down.
TGGCGGTGCCAAGCGAATAAATTTGTACGCGAAGTGCTGACGGCAAAGTGTTAATTGCACTCTATTCTTACTTTTGCCGTCTGTTTTCTTAAAACCCAAGCTCCAGCTAGATTACCAATTTAAAAAATTACTGTTTCTACTGCCATCTTCTATTAATCCATTTTATGTGCCTGAACCCTATTATTCTATTTGTCATCCTATTATTATAGTCACATCAAATACTGTTTGGTACTTGGTTGCCTGTCTTCTCTCCCCTCCTCACACACACAGATATATATATATATATATATATTAGAGGGAAACATTCCACGTAGGAAAAATATATCTAAAAACAAAGATGATGTGACTTACCAAATGAAAGTGCTGGCAGGTCGACAGACACACAAACATACACACAAAATTCAAGCTTTCGCAACAAACTGTTGCCTCATCAGGAAAGAGGGAAGGAGAGGGAAAGACGAAAGGATGTGGGTTTTAAGGGAGAGGGTAAGGAGTCATTCCAATCCTGGGAGCGGAAAGACTTACCTTAGGGGGAAAAAAGGACGGGTATACACTCGCGCACACACACACATATCCATCCACACATATACAGACACAAGCAGACATATTTAAAGACAAAGAGTTTGGGCAGAGGTGTCAGTCGAGGCGCAAGTGCAGAGGCAAAGATGTTGTTGAATGAAAGGTATGAGTGGCGGCAACTTGAAATTAGTGGAGATTGAGGATGACTCCTTACCCTCTCCCTTAAAACCCACATCCTTTCATCTTTCCCTCTCCTTCCCTCTTTCCTGATGAGGCAACAGTTTGTTGCGAAAGCTTGAATTTTGTGTGTGTGTTTGTGTTTGTTTGTGTGTGTATCGACCTGCCAGCGCTTTCGTTCAGTAAGTCACATCATCTATGTTTTTAGATATATTTTTCCCACGTGGAATGTTTCCCTCTATTATATTGATATCAGTAATTTGAACCCAACAATTACGTTTGTTATTGTCACTGTTGCATTTCGAAATCTTTTCTGTCGTCTTATTTTCTCTTTCTGTTTTTGCCAGTAGTTTCACTTTGTATTCACCTTCTCCTTTTTACCGTAATCTGCTATACAATTTTATCCCGCCTATATATACTTAATAATACACTCCTGGAAATGGAAAAAAGAACACATTGACACCGGTGTGTCAGACCCACCATACTTGCTCCGGACACTGCGAGAGGGCTGTACAAGCAATGATCACACGCACGGCACAGCGGACACACCAGGAACCGCGGTGTTGGCCGTCGAATGACGCTAGCTGCACAGCATTTGTGCACCGCCGCCGTCAGTGTCAGCCAGTTTGCCGTGGCATACGGAGCTCCATCGCAGTCTTTAACACTGGTAGCATGCCGCGACAGCGTGGACGTGAACCGTATGTGCAGTTGACGGACTTTGAGCGAGGGCGTATAGTGGGCATGCGGGAGGCCGGGTGGACGTACCGCCGAATTGCTCAACACGTGGGGCGTGAGGTCTCCACAGTACATCGATGTTGTCGCCAGTGGTCGGCGGAAGGTGCACGTGCCCGTCGACCTGGGACCGGACCGCAGTGACGCACGGATGCACGCCAAGACTGTAGGATCCTACGCAGTGCCGTAGGGGACCGCACCGCCACTTCCCAGCAAATTAGGGACACTGTTGCTCCTGGGGTATCGGCGAGGACCATTCGCAACTGTCTCCATGAAGCTGGGCTACAATCCCACACACCGTTAGGCCGTCTTCCGCTCACGCCCCAACATCGTGCAGCCCGCCTCCAGTGGTGTCGCGACAGGCGTGACTGGAGGGACGAATGGAGACGTGTCGTCTTCAGCGATGAGAGTCGCTTCTGCCTTGGTGCCAATGATGGTCGTATGCGTGTTTGGCGCCGTGCAGGTGAGCGCCACAATCAGGACTGCATACGACCGAGGCACACAGGGCCAACACCCGGCATCATGGTGTGGGGAGCGATCTCCTACACTGGCCGTACACCACTGATGATCGTCGAGGGGACACTGAATAGTGCACGGTACATCCAAACCGTCATCGAACCCATCGTTCTACCATTCCTAGACCGGCAAGGGAACTTGCTGTTCCAACAGGACAATGCACGTCCGCATGTATCCCGTGCCACCCAACGTGCTCTAGAAGGTGTAAGTCAACTACCCTGGCCAGCAAGATCTCCGGATCTGTCCCCCATTGAGCATGTTTAGGACTGGATGAAGCGTCGTCTCACGCGGTCTGCATGTCCAGCACGAACGCTGGTCCAACTGAGGCGCCAGGTGGAAATGGCATGGCAAGCCGTTCCACAGGACTACATCCAGCATCTCTATGATCGTCTCCATGGGAGAATAGCAGCCTGCATTGCTGCGAAAGGTGGATATACACTGTACTAGTGCCGACATTGTGCATGCTCTGTTGCCTGTGTCTATGTGCCTGTGGTTCTGTCAGTGTGATCATGTGATGTATCTGACCCCAGGAATGTGTCAATAAAGTTTCCCCTTCCTGGGACAATGAATTCACGGTGTTCTTATTTCAATTTCCAGGAGTGTACGTAACCCACTTCCAAACCAAAACCAAAAAAATTTTTTTTACCGCTTTCAACACTACCGCCGCTATAAAATCCACCATTTCTAGTTCACAAACAGTTCCTTTCACCTTTTAAACAACCATTTCGGCTAGTTCTAATAACTTTCGCTTTATTTACATTTATTACCTAGGTGTTTAAAATGGTAAAACTTTATCATATGTTTTATACATGTCCTTATTCCAAAATGCCCATAACCTTTATGTATAAACCAAATTAAATCATTTTGTGCACACTCAGGTATACACAATTTCCAGTATGATGTATTTGTATTCTCTCTCCAAAACAACACTTGATCACTGTCCAAAGTTTGTCTTCTGTGGCAGTAACTCATTTTTCTCATACTTTAACATTTTAAGATTTAACTCTTCTTCGTCTTTCATCCCTGATTTTATTAGCTAACACATGTACTTTGCCTTTCGTATAGCTTATTTTCATAAAATTTATGTTAAAACTCATTCCTGGTCCAGTAGTTCTCTGATAATTACTCATTCCCAATGGCAATTGTGATAAAGCATCTGGTATGCAATTTAATGTTTCCTTGATGGATACTATTTGTATCTGAAACTGTTGTAAAAACAATATCCACCTCATGAGCCTCCTATGTAATAAACGACTTTCCATTAAGAATGTCAATGCTTGGTGATCTTTATAAATAATTATATGTTAACCCCAAATCAGTGTTTCAAATTTCTTTAAGCTCCATACCACAGCAAGTAATTCTTTCTCCGTTGCTGTATAATTCAGCTCATGTATGCCTAGGCTGCGACTAGTGAAAGCAATGGTTTTATGTTCTCCCTCATCTGGGTCCCATTTTCCTTGAAATACTTCTGCTGCTATGCCATATTCTGATGCATCTGTTGCGATGCCAACTGGTTCATGGAGACTCGGATGGTTTAAAATAGGAGCACTGACTAGGGTATCCTTTACTTCCTGGAATGCCTTTTCTGCATTTTCATCCCATATCCATTTCACCTTTTGCTTTAATAGCAATTGTAGATGTTTATTATTCATGACTTGTTCTTGTATATACCGTCTATAAAATCCCACTAATCCTACAAAGGAACATAACTGTTTCACATTCTGTGGATGTGGACAGCCTTTAATCGCTCTAATGTGTTATAGATCTGGCTTAATTCCTCTTATTCCTATGAGATGTCCAAAGAATTTCAGTTCCTCTTGCCCAAATTTTGATTTAGCATGCTTAATAGTTATTTCATTGGTATAGAATTTCTCTAGTGCTCTTGCAAGTAAATCACAATGTTCCTCCCAGGTTTCTGAGACAATCGGTATATCATCTACACAAATCAATACATCTTGTAACGACTTTCTCCCTAATGTTTGATCTAATGCTCTTGTAAACACTGATACTGATATGTTTAACCCAAATGACAAAACTTCAACTGGTATGACTTTGTGTCATATAGGAATGCAGTATAAGGTCTAGATTCTTTAGCTAATTTCACCTGCCAGTACCCATCTGTCAGATCCATGGAAAAAAAAAATTTGCTTTTGCAAAATCAGCAAGTGGTTCGGCTATGCATATGGGACGATTCAAGGTTCTCGCGTTTAGTACTAGGTGCACACCTCCTGTTGCCATTCTGACAACTAACACTGGATTGTTGTATAGCTTGTACTTCTTTCTATAACATTATTATCTAACGTTTTATCTGTTTCTTCCTTTTTTACGTTGATAGTTACAGGGTAAGGTCTATAGAAGAAAAGGTTCCTTGCTTTTGATCTTAAAACTACGCACACAATCTCCTATATTCCCTGGTTTGTCTCAAAATACATCTGAATATGTGCATAATATTCCATATAGCTCTTCCTTTTGAGTAAGGGTTAACAGTTCAGATTCGTAAGCCTTTGTGTACAAATCAGCTTTATTTGCAGTTTGTCGTAGATTATTTACATCCATCTCCATTGAACTCATATTCGTTATTAACCGTAAATTATTAGTCCCATTTAGTCCTTGACATCGATTTGTCTTAAACAAGATCTCTTTATTATAGTTGTCTAGATTGCACATAAAAGAACCACTCTGAAAGTCTATTACCACTGCATATTTCATTAACCAATCTACTCCTAGTAATACTTGCATATTTGTTTTAGAGACAATTAACATGGTTTGTTCAAACACCAGTTGATCTATTTCAAATGTAATCCTTGTTTCCCATTTCACTACATTGCTCTTAGTACCTGTAATACCTACAACATGTACTCCCGTAACAGGTTTTTTAGGAAATTCCTTTATTCTTCCACTGAATAGCCATTCCTCTAAAATTATTGTTACTATGCTTCCTGAATCAATGTAAATTTGCACTCCTTTATTTCCTACTCTTCCGATTACAATTGGTCTGCCTTGAACTTTTTCTGGATTTTCTTCTTCCGCTGATAACCAATCGTTAATAGGTGATATTTTACTATAAGCGATCATTTTACTTATATGTGGGCCGAGTATTGTTCTGTGACATCCTGGATTCTGGCCCTTGACCCAGGATTGTTCTCGTTTTCTGTCACTAAGACTGGATACAGGTTGGAACTTACTTCAACAGTATGCTGATTTGCCCCTGTGTCATTATTTCGTTGTATATTTATTTGTTGCTTTTGAGGTGTAAACACCTGAGAGTTGCGTTATCAGTCTGAATTCTTCCCCCTCTAGGGTTATTGTGATTTAGACCATGATCCCTGCTGTGAACAGTTTCATTGCTGCTTACTCTACAATAATTGGATTCCTTCATCCGTGGTAAGGAATTAGGAAATGATTTGTTATTCCTGCTTCCTGTATTTCGGTCATTCACTGAATAATTTTCATTTCTTTCATTATTCAGTGTGTGTAAACCTTCAATAAACGTTAATAACTCACTCACGGTTTTCCACCCTCTACACAAAATTCCTTCTCGAGTGTGGTATGGTAAACGTCTGAGTGCTTTTACTAAGTGCAATTCATCTATTGAATCATCTAAGTTCTTTGATTTTGTCAAATGCCATTCTATGTACTTCTTATATGTGCCCCATGAATCATTGTATGGAGTAGGGTCGAATAACTTCAAGATTAATTTTTCCTTAGTACTTGAAGACCAGTACTTCCCCTTAAAGCTTTCCTCAAAGTCTTTCCAAGACACGAATTCTTCTGCATGAGTATTTCCCCATTCTGCCATGTCTCTCATTAAAGATCCTAATGTGAAATATATTTTCTTTAAGTCATCCAAATTTTTAGGTAAAGATTATCGTCTATTGCTTTCCATATTCTATCAAGTTATTGTTTACTGTTAATTGTACCTTCCCTAGAAGTGATTTTGTCATTATTTATTTCTGTTTTGTCTTTTACTACTTTTTCTGCAAATAATTGTAAATTTTTTATAGCATCAGGTGTTCCTGTTACAGCATTTTCCTCTGGATGTGATATGCTTATTTGTGTCTGAAATACTAGCCCATATCGCTTGGAATTGGGAATTCACATTACCTACATAGCCTGTCCACCACTGGGTTGTTAATCGATGTACACTTTCCTGTAAATGATCTGTTAACACTTGTTTAGCTACTTGTTGCACCTCTATTGGCACTGATTCTCATAATTCATTAACTCTAGAATTTATTTCCATTATTTTAATGTTTTGATCATTAATTTGTGTGTTAAAGTTAGATTCTAAGTTAGCTTCAACCTCTTGTATTTAATGATTGAGTATGTCATCGACTGATTCAGTAACTTGTTCCTTAATGGACTCAACTGTTCCACTCTCCGTCCTTCCCTATCCTTCTCTGCTTGTTCTCCAATTATACCTTCTAGTATCGCCTTATCCTTCTCTGCTTGTTCTGTAATTATACCTTTTAGTATCGATCTTAACTCCTCGTTTTGCATTGCCATCTGTCCTATGATCGGTATACACTATTTATTACCAATTGACAATATTAATATTGAACCCTATACTCACAGAAATGTCTACTTTTTTAAATGTTCACGGCTCGCCCTTCTGGGGAACTGTGAACTGCTGCTGGTTGTAGAACAGTCGAAGCCAGCACTGAAGTTGAAGCTGACGTCTGCTCTCATGCTGCGCGTTGCTGCTGACTGGACAATACAGCACCCCGTACTCGCATAACTTCTCGCCACTCTGCGTTGATAATTCCCACTGAATCGACATCTGCCATATGCGTTATCCCATCGAAAGGATTTTGTTAAGTTTTGAACTAATTCCGTGCACTCACTGCTTGTAATACTGGTGCACTTTCTGCTGCCACTGTCTTCTTTTTTTCTGTTTCAGATATCCAACAGTAAATTATAGTTTCCATTCATTATGTGTTTACTAATCTTTCTCAGACAATTCGTTCAAAAGAAGCTCTGAATTATTTTTGATTTCTTGTTACATGCATTATAAAGCACTGTTGTTGTTTGCTGGTTGCCAAGGGCAAATTCTCTGTCTTCTATTCTTTGGAGTCATAATTCTGACTCGAATCAATTTTCTGCACTTACTTGCTGGTGCATTCTCTGTTTGTGTTTTCCAGGATCACCGCATGGCGTATATTTTTCCCTCTTCTCCTGCTGATGTATATTTTGTAGGGTTTGTGTTGGGTCTTATACCAGCGCTAGTGGGAAGTTGCGTCCCTGGCCTATATAACTGGGTTGTAATACCATTTTTACTGGTCTCCTTCTCGCCAGCTCTTCCACTGCTCCACATTCACTGCATACAAGAAAGGAAAACACACAGTTTCCCTTTCCCACTACATTTGTCTTTATTCAATTTATTCACAAGCATCTCTTGTCGATGGCTTTTCAGTGGCGTGTTGGAATGTTTACAAATATTCCGAAACACTACAACCGACTCCAGTGTTACAAGAGTGATGAAATTTTGTGAACTGTCCGGCCTCATTCCTAAATTGGTGGAAAAGGAAGGCAGACTTCAATACATTGTAAAAGGCTCTGCATGTGGGGACAGCCTATGTCCTCACCCATGAGATTAACTTGCTGACTTTTCGTCAGGGCACTGATGACCTTGATGTCGAGTGCCCCTCACCTCAAATAATAATAATAATAATAATAATAATACACATGGAATAACTTATCTGAAACCTAAAGATCAAGCAGACACAGCAAACCCAGCTAAATATCGCCCCATAACGTGCCTACCAACAATCTACAAAATATTAACTTCAGTCATTAAACAGAAATTAATGACACATACAACACAGAACAAAATTATAAATGAAGAACAAAAAGGCTGCTGCAAAGGAGCGCGAGGATGTAAAGAGCAACTGATAATAGATGCAGAGGTGACATATCAAGCTAAAACTAAACAAAGGTCTCTACACTACGCATACATTGATTACCAAAAAGCTTTTGATAGTGTACCCCACTCATGGTTACTACAAATATTGGAAATATACAAAGTAGATCCTAAATTGATACAGTTCCTAAACATAGTAATGAAAAACTGGAAAACCACACTTAATATCCAAACAAATTCAGATAATATCACATCACAGCCAATACAGATTAAGCGTGGAATATACCAAGGAGACTCATTAAGTCCTTTCTGGTTCTGTCTTGCTCTGAACCCACTATCAAACATGCTAAATAATTCAAATTATGGATATAATATTACTGGAACATACCCACACAAAATCACACATTTGCTATACATGGATGATATAAAACTACTGGTAGCAACCAATCAACAACTCAACCAATTATTAAAGATAACAGAAGTATTCAGCAATGATATAAATATGGCTTTTGGAACAGAGAAATGTAAGAAAAATAGCATAGTCAAGGGAAAACACACTAAACAAGAAGATTACATATTGGATAACCACAGCGACTGCATAGAAGCGATGGAAAAGACAGATGCCTATAAATACCTAGGATACAGACAAAAAATAGGAATAGATAATACAAATATTAGGGAAGAACTAAAAGAAAAATATAGACAAAGCCTAACAAAAATACCGAAAACAGATTTGACAGCAAGAAACAAGACAAAAGCTATAAATACTTATGCTATACCAATATTGACCTACTCATTTGGAGTAGTGAAATGGAGTAACACAGACCTAGAAGCACTAAATACACTTACACGTTCACAATGCCACAAATATAGAATACATCACATACATTCAGCAACAGAAAGATTCACATTAAGCAGAAGGGAAGGAGGAAGGGGATTCATCGATATAAAAAACCTACATTATGGACAGGTAGACAATTTAAGAAAATTCTTTCTAGAACGCGCAGAAACTAGCAAAATACACAAAGCAATTACTCATATAAATACATCGGCTACACCACTGCAATTTCATAACCACTTCTACAACCCTTTAGATCACATAACATCAACAGATACGAAGAAAGTAAATTGGAAAAAGAAAACACTTCATGGCAAGCACCCGTATCATCTAACACAGCCACACATCGATCAAGACGCATCCAACACATGGCTAAGGAAAGGCAATATATACAGTGAGACAGAAGGATTCATGATTGCAATACAGGATCAAACAATAAACACCAGGTATTACAGCAAGCATATTATTAAAGATCCCAATACCACAACAGATAAATGCAGACTTTGTAAACAACAAATAGAAACAGTAGATCACATCACAAGCGGATGTACAATACTAGCAAATACAGAATACCCCAGAAGACATGACAATGTCGCAAAAATAATACATCAACAGCTTGCCTTACAACATAAACTTATAAAACAACACGTTCCTACATACAAGTATGCACCACAAAATGTACTGGAGAATGATGAATACAAATTATACTGGAACAGAACCATTATAACAGATAAAACAACGGCACATAACAAACCTGACATCATACTCACCAATAAAAAGAAGAAATTAACACAACTAATCGAAATATCCATACCCAATACAACAAATATACAAAAGAAAACAGGAGAAAAAATTGAAAAATACATCCAACTGGCTGAGGAAGTCAGACATGTGGCATCAGGATAAAGTTGACATCATACCAATTATACTATCAACTACAGGAGTCATACCACACAATATCCACCAGTACATCAATGCAATAGAGCTACATCCAAACGTATATATACAACTACAGAAATCCGTAATTATTGATACATGTTCAATTACCCGAAAGTTCCTAAATACAATATAACACATACCATACAGTTAAAAGGAAGTGACGCCTGATCGAGGTCCGCGTCACTTTTCATTTTTAACCAGACTTAACGTCTGAGAAAGTAAAGAATAATAATAATAATAATAATAATAATAATAAGGCCCGGGAAAAGAATAGGCCTCCGGTATGTTCTGCCAGTCGTAAAAGGCGACGAAAAGAACAAACCATTAATAGGGCTAACCCCCTTTCAGTGTGATTAGTTGGTTCAGGACAGAACTAATGAAGCCTCGGGCAAGCGCTGTCATGGTCGGGGACGACGCTTGAACCCTATGCCCGTCCACAATGGTAACGACACTGCTAGCCACACGGAAAATTATTTAAATCCAAATAGAGGTGTTTTGCAGGATATGCTTCCTGGAACCACCCTAGAAGGAAAACAAAGACAGAGGATGAGATGGTCAGATGAAGTTAACCGACACCTCATGTTCTGTTATTACCAAGCAACAAACTTAGGAACCAACACAACTGGATACAGATCACAAGTATACACAACATTTATTACCAGATACCCAGAATTAAAAATTTTTAACAGAACGACGACTAGCTGATCAGATCCGTGTAATAATCAAAAATAACAGGATACCCCAGTCAGAATTAGAAAGCATCAAACAAGTACAACAAATACTGGAACAAAATAATGTGCAATCAGAAGAAGAAGAAAATACCGTAATGGACTCAAACATCTCAGAGCAAACAAACAAAGAACAACACACATCAATTAAACAATCAGAGGAAAACGAAATCTTAAGACAGCCGCCAGAACAAGCACAAATAGAACACAAAGTGACACATATGTTAGATACAGAAAAAAAAAATTTCAGCTGAGATATATAGAATACAAAGACACAAATACAGACATTAGACCACACTTATCGAAGGAATAACTTATCTGAAACCTAAAGATCAAGCAGACACAGCAAACCCAGCAAAATATCGCCCCATAACATGCCTACCAACAATATACAAAATATTAACTTCAGTCATTACACAGAAATTGACACATACAACACAGAATAAAATTATAAACGAAGAACAAAAAGGCTGCTGCAAAGGAGCACGAGGATGTAAAGAGCAACTAATAATAGATGCAGATGTGACATATCAAGCTAAAACTAAACAAAGGTCGCTACACTAGGCATACATTGATTACCAAAAAGCTTTTGATAGTGTACCCCACTCATGGTCACTACAAATATTGGAAATATACAAAGTAGATCCTAAATTGATACAGTTCCTAAACATAGTAATGAAAAATTGGAAAACCACACTTAATATCCAAACAAATTCAAATAATATCACATCACAGCCAATATAGATTAAGCGTGGAATATACCAAGGAGACTCATTAAGTCCTTTCTGGTTCTGCCGTGTTCTGAACCCACTATCCAACATGCTAAATAATACAAATTATGGATATAATATTACTGGAACATACCAACACAAAATCACACATTTGCTATACGTGGATGATCTAAAACTACTGGCAGCAACAAATCAACAACTCGACCAATTACTAAAGATAACAGAAGTATTCAGCAATGATATAAATATGGCTTTTGGAACAGACAAATGTAAGAAAAATAGCATAGTCAAGGGAAAACACACTAAACAAGAAGATTACATATTGGAAAAACAATAGCAACTGCATAGAAGCGATGGAAAAAACAGATGCCTATAAATATCTAGGATACCGACAAAAAATTGGAACAGATAAAACAAATATTATAGAAGAACTAAAAGAAAAATATAGACAAAGACTAACAAAAATACTGAAAACAGAATTGACAGCAAGAAACAAGACAAAAGCTATAAATACCTATGCTATACCAATATTGACCTACTCATTTGGAGTAGTGGAATGGAGTAACACAGACCTAGAAGCACTCGATACACTCACGATCACAATGCCACAAATATAGAATATATCACATACATTCAGCAACAGGAAGATTCACATTAAGCAGAAAGGAAGGAGGAAGGGTATTTTTTGACATAAAAAACCTACATTATGAACAGGTAGACAATTTAAGAAAATTCTTTATGGAACGAGCAGAAACAAGCAAAATACACAAAGCAATCACTCATATAAATACATCGGCTACACCATTGCAATTTCATAACCACTTCTACAACCCTTTAGATCACATAACATCAACAGATACAAAGAAAGTAAATTGGAAAAAGAAAGCACTACATGGCAAGCACCCGTATCATCTAACACAGCCACACATTGATCAAGACGCATACAACACATGGCTAAGAAAAGGCAATATATACAGTGAGACGGAAGGATTCATGATTGCAATACAGGATCAAACAATAAACACCAGATATTACAGCAAGCATATTATTAAAGATCCCAATACCTCAACAGATAAATGCAGACTTTGCAAACAGCAAATAGAAACAGTAGATCACATCACAAGCGGATGTACAATACTAGAAGACATGACAATGTAGCAAAAATAATAAATCAACAACTTGCCATACAACATAAACTAATGAAACAACACGTTCCCACATACAAGTATGCACCACAAAATGTACTGGAGAAGGAAGAATACAAATTACACTGGAACAGAACTATTATAACAGGTAAAACAACACCACAACAAACCTGACATCATACTCACCAATAAAAAGAAGAAATTAACACAACTAATCGAAATATCCATATCCAATACAACAAATATACAGAAGAAAACAGGAGAAAAAATTGAAAAATACATCTAGCTGGCTGAGGAAGTCAAGGACATGTGGCATCAGGATAAAGTTGACATTATACCAATTTACTATCAACTACAGGAGTCATACCTTACAATATCCACCAGTACACCAAAGCAATACAGCTACATCCAAACGTATATATACAACTACAGAAATCTGTAATTATTGATACATGTTCAATTACCCGAAAGTTCCTGAATGCAATGTAACATATACCGTACAGTTAAAAGGAAGTCACGCTTGATCAAGGTCCACGTTACTTTCCATTTTTAACCAGACATAACGTCTAAGAAAGGAAAGAAGACAGTAATAATAATCTATGGTTTGGAAACAATGTCTTTTCAACATATTTTTTCAGTTTGGGAAACAGGAAAAAGGCTGCTGGTGGTAGGTCCGGAGAACACAGTGGATCTGGCACAATGAGAATGTGGCGCGTATGCTGGCGCATTGCCATGATGCAACATCCAAGTCTGGTTTTCCCACACTTCAGGCCTCTTCCTGCACACAGCATTCCTCATGTGCACTAGGATTACCATCTGACCACGTTTCACAAATTTGTGATGGATTTTTTGCAGTCAAAAAACACAATCACCACCACCTTGATCTTTGACCGAATCATGCTTGCTTTTTTTGGATGAAGTGACCACTTTGCTCATCCATTGTGATGACTGCATCTTCGTTTCAGCATCATAGCCGTGTACCCATGTCTCATCGCTGGTTATGATGTTTTTAAGGAAGTTTTCACTGTCATTCGCAGGAAGCAGCTCCTCATACATTTCAACACAATCTGTTTTTTTATCTTCAGTCGAAAAACGTGGTATGAATTTTGCACTGGTACAGTGCATCTCACGTTTTTCACTCAAAATTTGCCCGGACAGTTGAACGGCGATTTTCGTGAATCGAAGCACGGACACATGCACATGGCCATCATCTGTTGATGTTGAAGGCTGTCCAGACTGGGAATTGTCACAGACCAACGTTCTACCCTGTTGGAAACGTGTAAACCACTTGTAGCACTATGTGCGACTCATACAGTCCTCCCCGTATGCTTGGCTAAGCATTTGAAATGTCTCTGTGAAATTTTTGCCAAGTTTGTAGCAGAATTAAACACACACACACACACACACACACACACACACACACACACACACACACACACATTGTTCTTCAAGCTCCTTCATTGTACTAATCCGATGAGCAGGCTGTACATATGCTTACTTCAGCGGCTGTGGTTTGCTTGCTAATTTTCTAAGTGACATGAGGCAAATGGGAGTTTGTTGTCTAAACCTGCCACTAGGTGTGCTCAGCAGTCACAGTGCGCTCTCTCTGCTGACTGGCACACTATTTCGAAAGTTCGGTTTCTTTTTGAACACACCTCGTATGGTGACTCGCAAAGTATGTATGTAGATGTAAATGTTGAAGAGCTGAGCATGATTTCCTGAAAGTTAAGTGTTTTTTCTACCTTCCCAAGAAGTCAGTAAAGTGCTGTTTCGCATGATTTGCCTGATTGAGTTTCGTGTTGGTTTTTGTGTAGAGGAAAATCATTTAACCTCCTTTCCCTAACATGCACGTTGACCACTCATTGAAATGTCTTTGAAAGAAATGGACTGATTGGCCTTATATCCTTAGCCACAGCATGATCAATTCTCCCTGGCTTTGGAATGAAAACCACTTTCACTGTCCACTCATTAGGAATGACTCCTGCAGTGAAATTGGAGTCCGATTAATCGTTGTTCTGCTTGTTGCAGCAGAGCCAAAAAGATGCCATCTGGACCTGGTGATTTGAACGATTGAAACTTTTCCATCACCCACTGAATTTTCTTAAAATCCACACAATCCATGACAGATTCCAAGGTCCCCCATTGGTTAACTGTGCCTCACGAGGACTGAATCTCTGTCTAAATCTTCTGCCAGAGTGCATTGGGGGTAGTGAGTCTTGAGGGGCACTTCTAGCATCTCATGCACTGATCTAATATACTTGCCATCATCTCTCCATAGTCTGCCTCCTGGAATTCTCCAACAGTTACACTTTCCACCTGTTCACAGATTACTTCTAGAATGATTATTTGACTTGCTTAACAGGAATATTGTAGACATCTTGAGGTGTTGGATATCAGTGCCATCCGTCCACAATATTTCAAGAACATGATTCACTATCTTCAGGTGCTACCTGTGACTGCTAGTTGAGTGGAACATACTCAGTATCTACAACAACTGCCTTCCCCCATCCAGTGTTGGTTCTGGATGTTCTGTCTGTGGTCTGTTCCAACTAGAAGTGTCCTGAGACATTTCATCTTTGGTTTGCTGCTCCTGGTCAAAAGCTGATGTTCAGTTTTTGGTCCGGTGCACATGACAGCGAATTGGGGTTCCATTCTTGGAACAGCGCACCTGGTGCTGTGTCTGGGGTTTGTTCCCCTGTCTACATTCTCAGTTCTTCTTTTTGTTGGATTCTGCTACTGCCAACTTTGTTTTCAGCAGCAGCAATAGAGGTCCCAGTCTTCTGAATTGGTACCCAGTGTCACAATTTGCAGTTTTCCACCTCCTTTACCTCTATTGACTCTATCATAACATTGCCCCAGTATCTGGGTTTCTGTGCGAGAACCGTTGTTTTTTCACACTTCATGGAGTGATTACTGGGAAATGTGAAAGTGCCTGGGCTTATGAAAACCAGGAATTTGATATATGCAGGGTGATTATAATTGACGTTCCAGTTTCAAAATGCTGTAAAAAAGAACCACTGCTCCAAGTGATGTCGTATTTGAACAGAATATTACTTAAGGAGGGGAAATATTGTGGATAAAAAAGAATTTAATAAAAATTTTCCTACAGGGTGATGCTGTAAGTGTTGTAATGTAAATGGATTTGGCTACAAATGACAGAAGAATCACAATATGATGGCTGTGGTGTGAGTTGCACATGAAACAAAACAGTACTTTGCATTGTGCATGACCACACAAGTTTGGCACTCAACTGTTGGGGCACTGTTAGTTAGGTAAGCCCGCCCACAACAGCAAAGTTGTACCACAACAGATGGGGAAACTGGTTTTTAATTGTCCTGAGGCTGAAAACCGCATAAAAAGCAACAGTGATATCAGATTTTAATTGTTCTGAGGCCAAAAACTGTAAAAAAAGACAACAATGAAGTCGATTTTTAATTGTCCTGAGGCCAAAAGCTGCATGAAAAGCAACAATGAAATCAATGAGATTGGTACAAGACATGTTCAGTATGCTATCCACCATTTTCTGCAACAAATTGAAATCAAGAAATAGCATGTTCCACAGCAGATCAAAGTGCCTCAGGGGTCACATTCAGAATGTATTGCACAGTCCAATTCCTTGCAAGCATGAAATTCTAGAGCAAACATTTGTCTTACTGGCAGGTCAGCATGAAGCAACTCCAGAACATGGCTATTTCTGTATGGATAGAAGTGCATGATGTTTCTTACACCTTTATGCACAGTGCTCACAGGCATGTCCAAAATTCGGAAAAATCCCCCCCACCCCCCCTCCCTCCGGTTGCTTGTGCAACAGTTCCTGGTTCATTTTGTGTACTGTGGATGATTTATTTTGACTCTTACTAATTTACGTGATGTAAAGCTCTCAATTACTGCCAACATTATTTCTTTGAATTTAAGCCACTTCTGGTCATTACTTACATAGTTGGTATGGAAGGAATGGAGACTTCCTCTTAGTAAGATGTCAAGACAATTTTTATCTGCTTTTTAAAATAGATATAGTTTATTTGTGGTGGATTTGGATGGTATGTCATGCATTGGAAAATTCGACTCGTTCCACATCATTACAAAATATCGTATTCATGATCCATGGAACTAGTATTAATCTAATCTAATCAACATCGCTGAAACCACGTGTGGTCAGTAATTCCTTTATCCATCAAGATGCTCCCTATTTGCTCAGGATTATTCATCATTAAGAGGTCTAGTATGTTATCACTATCGTTTACACTTTTTGTGGACTCAGGAAAGCAACATATTTCAGCCATCACTGTCTGGTTTCCTTGTTGGTTAGGTACAATGAGAGGCAAAAAGATTGTCCAGCCCACATAATTTAAAGTCCAAGACAAAACATTACACATAGCAAAGTTCAGAACTGCCAGTGTTCACAACTCTAGTGGTCTGTGGAGCTTCAGCTTGGTGTGTACATCACCAAATAGAAGCAATATAACAGTTAGGATACAGTATATGTCAAGATTTATTGCAGCCCTCATTGTATCATTTCTTTGAAAATCATTATTTGTGTACGTGGAAACATATGAAGTATTAGAACTTCACATCGGTAGAATTATTATGAAGAGCATTTCACATCTGTTTCAGTGGATGAGTGGATAGGCTGATGGTAAAGGACGAGCCTTCAAATCTAACTGGAGTCAATTGTCTTTTAGATCCATGAAGATAATATTTTAAATTTTTATTCGCTGCAAATCTTGCTGTTGTAGGCTTTTATAGTTTCCATATTCTTTCAAAAGATTCCATTTTATAATAACATAATCTTTAAAGAAACAGACAGATGCTCATAGTAAAAATATTGAAAATGGATGTATTTATTTGTAATTACTTCGACCACCTCCTGGTGTGTGTATAGTTTTCAGCTAAGAGAAGTGTATCAGCTGATTGGGATATTGAATTGAATTGAATTTTATTTGATCCTGTAAGATTACATTGTGTACAGTAAATGTACATGTAATATAGGACATGTCAAAGTATTAAAATTCTTTATCACTTATTTTTCTACACCTTTAGCTTACATTTTTACATCACTGATAATGAGTAACAATATATACAAATTTAATGGCATAAGTATTCTGCAACATTGTAAAACTCTTTTTCAATGAGATAGTCTTTAAGTTTCTTTGCAAAGTCATTGTGAAGTACACTATCTTGCAGGGTTTTGGGCAGACTTCTTAGTAGTCTGATACCAGAGTACTGGGGTCCTTTTTCTAGCATTGCCAGTCGGTGGGGTATGCTCTGTACTTCATTCTTCTTTCTTGTATTGTGGGTGTGTACACTAGCATTTGTAATCCAGTCCTCACTACCTTTTGTGATGTACATTATTGTTTTGTGTATATACAATGATGAAAAAGTTAAGATACTAAATTCTTGAAACAGTTTCTGCATGTTTCAGAGGTCTTTCTTCTTAAAATGGTCCTAATTGCTTTTTTTTTTTTGTAATGTGAACACTCGTTTTGTCTCTTGTTTGTTTGAGTTTCCCCACACAGTCACTCCATACTGTAAGTATGGTTCGAAAAGTCTATGATACACTGTACACAGAAGGTTCTTGTCTGAATACTGTGATAGCTGCATCATTAAGAATATGACAGAGCTCAGTTTCTTACAGACATTATTAATATGTTTGTCCATTTCAGTTCACTATCCACAAGAATACCTAAGAATCTAGCAGAATCTACTTCTTCCAGCCTTGTTCCACCAACCTCTAAATCCATGTCTACAGCCTTTTCCTTGTTTTTAAACACTGCATACATAGTCTTTTTTTTAGATTTATGACCAGTTCATTTTCCAACAGCCATTGAGCTGTGACATTTGCAGATGTGTATGCTCTTCTCTCAAGCTGTTCCATATTTTGGTCACTATTTAGTATTGTCATGTCATCAGCATACAATATTTTCTTTCCTTCCTCCTCAACACCTATATCATTAACAAATACATTAAGTAACAATGGCCCCATTACTGAACCCTGCGGCACTCCATATTTGATGGATTTGGTTTCTGATTGGTACGAGTTTCCTAATGATACATACTGCTTGCGGTTGCACAAGTATGATTTTATCCATTCACCTGGTTGCCCCCGAATGCCATAGTTGCTTAATTTTTGTATCAGCATTTCATGGTCAATGGTGTCAAATGCCTTTGAAAGATCCAGAAACATTGCAGAGACAACCTTTTTCTCATCTAAGGACTGTAAAATGTATTCTGTTAGACTGACAATTGCTGATTCTGTAGATTTACCCTTTCTGAAACCATGTTGTGAGGTCATGAGAATGTTATGTTTGTCCAAATAGTTAACTAATCTGGTATATATAAGCATTTCTAGGATTTTTGAGAAACCTGATATCAGTTAAACTGGTCTGTAGTTGTTGGGATCATCCTTACACCCTTTCTTGTACACTGGCACTACCTTAGTTATCTTCAGATTTTCTGGAAAAATTGCATCTCTGAAAGAACAGTTTGCTATGTTCAGCAGTGGTGTTATTATCTCCTCACATACCAGCTTTATTACATGATTTGATATTTCATCATCACCAGCTGATTTCTTGGACTTCAGTTTCTGTACAGTTTCTGCAATTCATCTTCCGTGACTGGTCTTAAGAACATAGTACTGCATGATCTTTTTGGTACCTTAATACCCTTCTGTTTTTGACTATTTCTTTCCAATTTTAGGTTTTCTACTACACTGATATAGTTATTATTCAGTATGCTTGCTATTTCCATACCATCTGTGACCACTGTGTTGTCTACTTTAATTGACCTAATACCTTCTTCTTTGTTTGATCCATCTTTTTCCTTTCTTTCAGCATTGATTGCATTCCAAGCTGCCTTTGCCTTGTTTTTTGAGTTCGCTATAGTGGTGTCAATTCCTCTTGCTTTCACTTCTCTTATTGTTTTTCTATACTTCTTTTTTAACATTTTATAGTTTTCAGCTTCGCCCATCCGTCTCACGTCTTGAAGCTTCCTTCGCTGTTCTAGTATTTCACTCGTAATCCACTGTGCTTGATCTTGATGCCTTTCTTGTCGCTTTACTTTGGGAAATGCTACATTAAAATGGTACTTAATTGTTGAAATAAACGCATCATATTTTTCATTTACACTCTGGGCCTGTAGGGTTTCATTCCAGGTTTCCTTACTTAACATTGTTCTAAAGATGTTGATATTTTGTTCACTGATGGTCCTAATTTCTTTGGTTGTTTGTTTTGGTTCTGATACTTTGTCATTACTTCTGCAAAAGCTGATTAGTTGTCCATGATTATCAGATATTTCTGTCTGAACTACATGTGACTCATAGTTACACATATTAGTAATTATGTTGTCAATAATTGTCTCACTTTGTGAAGTCACTCTTGTTGGTGCAGTTATTGTCACTTTCATGTTATGCTGTATTAACAATTCTTCAAAATCCTGTCTTATTTTTGTGTCTTTTTCCCATGTCAATGTTGAAGTCTCCACATATAATAAGATTTCTCTTCATATTCATTCTCAATAAGCTATCAACTTTATTTAGAAAGATGCTAATATTGCCACATGGTGACCTGTACACACAAAACACTCTAAAATCCTCTGCCACTATACCAGTAACTTAAAAGTCTTTTTCTCTAGCTATGGGAAATGTAGCAGCTTCACTGTTTACATTCTTTGATAGAGTACCTGTTTTAATATATATACAAATGCCACCACCCTTATATTTAGATCTGCAGAAGTAACTAGCTAGTTTGTAGTCCTTTATTGCCACATTATGTATTTTACTTTCAGTTAGTCCATGTTCACTTATGCATAATATGTCTGGTCTTACTTCACTCAGGAGTACTTCTGCTTCTAATTTTTTGTTACCAAAGTATTGAATATTTTGATGAAGTACTTTTATGTAATTTTTCTTTTGTTGGTTTACATGTTGTGAGCTGTATTCTGGGGCAAATTCTTTAGTATCGTCTTTTTTTGTATGGTGCTTATATTTTTCTTTTCCAGCTGGAGTGTATGATTTTTCATCCCCTTCAGGCCATATTAGTTTCCCTTGCATCTAATGATGTTACAGACATCTGCAAACATTCTGCTGAACGTTACAGACCCCAGTCTATTTAAATGCAAGCCATCCTTCGCTAGTGAGTTTTCACATAGGAATTTGTTTGGGTCTACAAAAATTGCCCCAAGATGATCACATTGTTCTTTAAGAGCACAGTTTATTTTGGTGATATATTTTTCACTCACCGACCTTCTGTTTATGATTCCGCTAAGTATCAGATGAGATCCTGCATACATATTTCTTGCAGAACGAATCATGTTTCTTGTTTCGCTTGCCATTTCTTCCTCACTGCTGCTCCTTAACGAATTCGTCCCAACATGTATAAACACCCCATTATAGTTATGTCTGGTTTCAGAATCTGGTTCTGTAGTATCTTGTCTTGCATTTACCATATTTTTAAAATGTTTACCGAGTTGATGCGTTCTAATACCAGGTCGTACGTCGATCTTGCAACTGGGGACAGCGATATTCTTCAGCAGCGAATCGCCAATTATTAAAAAGTCATTTTCCTTTTGTTGCGTATCTGTCGCCTTGTTTTTCCTTTTGCTGTATGTCACCACCTTCCATTTATATTTATCTTCCAGTTTTTGGCTTACTGAGTTTACCGAGACATCAACGGGAACACTTGAAATGTTGTTTTTAAAGTACGATCGGTCATTTGTATTTTCGCGATCTTCTTGCTTTTCCGTTTGATGGCTTTTACACACACAGGACTTCTTTTCTTGTATTAATGTATCGTTTTCTTTCTTGATGGTTGAAAGTTCGGTTTTTAATGCCTCAATGTCACTTCGTAGTAACTTTATAATTTCGTTTTTTGTATCAACTGCACTTACAAGATCGGCCGTTTCGTCATGTAAAAACCGTGACATGTCCACGGAAAATCATCGCTGACGAACTTGAGATTTAGTTTCGCGCACTTTTCGTGTAACCAAAAGTTGCATTTGATACACAGAATACCCTTCATCACACGCTTTTTACATTCTCTACACGAAGAACTGTTCATTTTTTGCCTTTTTAACGAGAGAGAAGCGTCACTACACTTTCCTATCGGCGCCATGTCATAGGTCTGCTTCAAAATGGCTGCTCCCCTGTGGGTCTGGGGGTTAGAATAGGCCCGAGGTATTCCTGCCTGTTGTAAGAGGCGACTAAAAGGAGTCTCACATGTTCCGGCCTTAATGTGATGGTCTCCTGTCGGGTTTGACCTCCATTCTTCCAGATTTTTCCTAAGGGCGAGCCAATTGGGGAAGGGCGCCTTGCATGGTGCATTATGTCAATCATGCATTGAGATCTTAAGACCACTTTCTCGTCGTGGCATTGCAATCCCACTCATCATCTTCCATCTCTTAGGTGAGGGCACCTTCCTGGGTTCTCTCCATCCACTATGCAGTGTTGTTTTCTGCGCCGTCAGTGAGAATGGACTTCTTCACACCTCATATCCAGCGTGGTAGCCAGTCTGGGGCCACCATTTAACCACTTGGTTGTAGCCTCCTGACCACACAGGGATCGCTCTGCCGATGCCTGCACCATTAACTCCCCATATATGGCAAGGAGTAGATGCCCATCACCATGGGGCATTGGCCTGCCAATTGGCCTTTGCTGCGGCTGGATGGCGCCCGTGGGGAGGGCCCCTGGTCGGAGTGGGTGGGATCAGGGCAGATGACACGCAATGAAGCGTACCACGTCATCACTTGCTGGTGATCAAACACCAGCGTCACTAATGGTTCCAAGTCTCACTACAATTCAAGGAAGTACGACCCTAAATCATTGCCCTCCAACACCATGGGAGGAATGCCAGGCCAAGGATGGCAGTGTACCTTATTCGCCCCGGTACCTCATATGTACGAGAGCTAATGGGGACTCCTTTGTGTCAATGAAGCCTCAGTTTTTTGTAGAGCATTTAGAAAACAAGTTTGGGGAGGTGGAAGGCTTGTCCAAAATGTGCTCTGGGTCAGTTTTGATAAAAACAGCATCCTCTGCACAGTTACAGGCATTACTCACTTGTGGCAAATTTGGGGATGTTTCTGTTACCATCACACCCCATAAGAGCTTAAATATGGTCCAGGGTATTATATTGCACAGGGACCTTCCATTGCAGTCTGACAACCATCTGCGTGTCAAATTTAGAGTGGTGAGGTGTTCATTTTGTCCGGTGCATCCATCGGGGTTCAAGGGATAATCAGGTTGCCACCGGTACCTTCATCTTTGCTTTCGAGGGTGACACATTGCCCGAGAAGGTCAAGGTGATGGTTTACCACTGTGATGGCGAGCCATATATCCCTCCCCCCAATGTGATGCTTTAAGTGCTGGGAGTTCAGCCATATGTCTTCCCACTGTACTTCCAGCCCCAACTGTCGAGATAGCGGACGTCCATCGCATCCCAATACTCCATGCGCCCCGTCTTCCATCTATGTCAACTGCAGGATTTTACAGAAAGAGAGGAAAATCATGGAATATAAGACCCTGGACTGAATGACCTACACTGAAGCTAAGAGGAAATTTGAGCACCTACATCCTGTGGCTAAGACCACCTCATACAGTGCCACTGTGAGAATAGTTGTTGCCCCATGTCGCCTCTCAGAACCATGAGACTACACCTGACCCCTTGATGGTGGGGGGGGGGGGGGGAGGGGGGATACTTCCCTCCCTGTTGCTCCCACACCACCTACTTCGGGAGCAACACTCCACCAACCATCAGGGATTTCTGAGCCAGAGAAGCATAAGTCTTCTTCAGCTCCTCTCACTAGGAAGGGGTCCCTTGGGTCACTCCCTTCCCAGGTTTCTGCTAGTGGGAAAGATGACACCCGCCAGTGGCTGAAGAGCCCAAAAGCAGCAGGTCATAGGGCTTCACACCCATCCTGAGTCCCAGAGACTGATTCAGTGAAGCCCTCCCAGCCAGGGAAACCCAAGGAACAGCACGAAAAATAAAAAAAGAAGACCCTCAAGAACAAGGAACTTGTGGTGGCATCCACACCACCACTACCTACAAGCTCTGCGTCTGAAGATGGGGTGGTGATTCTGACATCCGCTGAGGACCTGGATCTTGCCGGACCCTCGGACACAATGGATATAGACTGCTCAGGCAATAAGTTGGTGGCAGCAGGTGACTCTGAGGCGTAAACTGCTTCATTGAATGTTCCATGCCTTCCCAGTCTCACAATGATGTCATCCTTCAGTGGAATTGCGGCATTTTTTCCACCGCCTGGCTGAGCTACGGCAACTGTTAAGCTTTACACCTGCTTTCTGCATTGCCCTCCAGGAAACCTGGTTCCCGGCAATGCAGCCCCTGCCCTCCACAGCTATAATCAAGTGTCTGTCGGAGTTTGCATTTATGTCCTAAACTCAGTCTGTAGTGAAACTGTGCCCCTTCAAACCCCTCTTGAAGCTGTGGGTGTCAGAATAAGTACGATGCAGGAAATAACTGTCTGCAATGTATATCTTCCTCCAGATGGTGCAGTACCCCTGAATGTGTTAGCTGCACTGATTGCACTTTCCTACTTTCGGGAGATTTTAATGCCCATAACCCCTTGTGGGGTGAAACAGTGCTTACCGGACGAGGCAGAGATGTCGAAACTTTACTGTCTCAGTTTGACCTCTGCCTCTTAAATGCTGGGTCTGCCACACATTTCAGTGTGGCTCGAGGTACTTACTCGACCATTGATTTATCAATTTGCAGCCCAGGACTTCTCCCATCTATCCACCGGAGAGCACATAATGGCCTGTGTGGTAGTGATCACTTCCCCATCTTCCTGTCAGTGCCCTGTTGTTAGGCCTGCGGATGCTTGCCCAGATGGGCTTTAAACAAGGTGGACTGGTAAACTTTCACCTTTGCTGTCACCATTGACTCTCCCCCACATGGTAACATCAATGTGCTGGTTGAGCAGGTGACTACCACAATCATTTCTGCAGCAGAAAATGCAGTCCCTCACTCTTTAGGGTGCCCCCGGCAAAAGGCAGTCCCTTGGTGGTCGCCGGAAGTCGCTGAGGCAATTGCAGAGCGTCAGTGAGCTCTGCAGCAACATAAGCAGCACCCTTCCCTAGAGCATCTGATAGCCTTTAAGCGGCTCTGTGCCCTTGTACACCAGCTTATAAAATGACAAAAGAGGAGTGTTGGGTGAGGTATATTCGACCATTGGGTGCCATCGTCACCTTCCCAAGTCTGGACGAAGATCAGACATCTTTTTGGGTACCAGACCCCAGCAGGTGTCCCTGGTGTTACCTCAATGGTGTGCTAAGTACCAACGCAAACGCGATTGTCTAGCACTTTGCTGAGCACTATGCTCGAGCCTCTGCATCGGAAAACTACCCCCAGCCTTTCGCACCCTCAAACGGTGGATGGAAAGGAAAGTCCTCTCTCGTTCACTACATGCTCCGCTTATGGAGTGGGAGCTCCTCGGTGCACTTGCACATTGCCCCGACATTGCTCCTGGACCGTATTGGATCCACGGTCAGATGATTAAACATCTTTCATCTGGATACAAGCGCCATCTCCTCGTCATCTTCAACCAGATCTGGTGCAATGGCATATTTTCATCGCAGTGGCGGGAGAGCACCATTGTTCTGATGCTCAAACCGGGTTAAAACCTGCTTCATGTGGATAGCTATCGGCCCATCAGCCTCATCAACGTTTTTTATAAGCTGCAGGAACGTGTGGTGTGTCGGCAGTTGGGTTGGGTCCTGGAGTCACGTGGCCTACTGGCTCCATGTCAGGGCGGATTCCACCAGGGGCGCTCTACCACTGATAATTTTGTGTCCCTTGAGTCTGCCTCCGAACAGCCTTTTCCAGATGCCAACACCTTGTTGCCATCTTTTTTGATCCACGCAAAGCATATGATACTACCTGGCAATATCAAATCCTTGCCACATTATACAGGTGGGGTCTCGGAAGCCTGTTCTCTATTTTTATTCAGAATTTCCTATTTCCTCCGTACTTTGTGTGTCCAAGTTGGTGACTCCCATAGTTCCCACCCATATTCAGGAGAAGAGGGTCCCGCAGGGCTCTGTATTGAGTGTATCAATGTTTTTAGTGGCCGTTAACGGTCTAGCAACAGCTGTAGGGCTGTACGTCTCTGTATGCAAACGACTTCTGCATTTTGTACCGCTCCGCCAGTACTGGTGTTACTGAGTGGCTTCCAGTTTTCAGCCACTAAGTCGTGTGTCATGCACTTCTGTCGGCGTCGTACTGTTCATCCAGAACCAGAACTTTACCGTCATGATGATCCACTCACTGTAGTGGAGACATATCAATTCTTAGGACTGGTTTTCGACGCCCAATTGGCTTGGCTTCCGCACCTTCGCCAGTTTAAGTGGAAGTGCTGGCAGCACCTCACTGCCCTCTGCTGCCTGAGCAACACTAACTGGGGTGCAGATTGCTCTAAACTGCTGCAGCTCTACAATGCCCTTGTTCAATCCTGCCTTGACTATGGGAGTCTGGTTTATGGTTCGGCGGCGCCCTCAGCATTGCATGTACTCGATCCAGTTCACCACTGCAGCGTTTGCCTAGCGATGAGAGCTTTTAGATGGAGTCTGGTTACCAGTGTCCTGATTGAGGCTGGAGTCCCTCTATTGCAGATCCAATGTGCAGAACTGCTCACCATTTACGTTGCACACATTCGTAGTTCTGAGCATCTGAATTATCATCTCCTTTTTCCACATGCGACAGTTCATTCCGGCATCGGCGGCCCGGGTCAGGGCTAACGATTGCGGTTCGCATGTGATCCCTTCTGTCTGAACTGGAGTTCTTCCCTTTACCACCTCCCATCCAGGTCCGTCCACATACACCTCCATTGTGTACACCTAGGCTGCAGACCCTAAGGACTCAGTTACTCCTGCCACCCTCTGCTGTCACTTCCTCTAAATTCTTAATGTGTTCCAGGGCTCTGAAGTGTTTTACACTGATGGCTCGATGGCTGATGGCCATGCTGGCTTCGCCTACATCTGCAGAGGCCATTTTGAATGCCATTCCTTGCCCAATGGCTGCAGTGTATTACAGCAGAGCTGGTGGCCATCTCTCATGCACTTCAGTATATCCGTTCCTGCCCCGGGGAATCGTTTTTTCTGTGTACTGACTCCTTGAACAGCCTACAAGCTATTGACCAGTGCTACCCTCGCCATCCTTTGGTAGCATCCATCCAGGAGGCCATCTATGCCCTAAACCGGTCCCGTCGTTCAGTGGTGTTTGTGTGGACCCCAGAACAGGTCGGCATCCCAGGTAACGAACTTGCCAACAGGCCGGCCAAACGGGCTACGCGGAAACCGCTTCTGGAGATGGGCATCTATGAACCTGACCTGCGTTCTGACTTACGCCATAGGGTTTTTCAACTTAGGGAGACGGAATGGCGTAACAGTACACACAGCAAACTACGTGTTAAGGAGACTATGAATGTGTGGAAGTCTTCCATGCGGGCATCTCGCAGGGAATCAGTTGCCCTCTGCCGACTCCACATTGGCCACGTTTGGGTGACCCATGGTGACCTCCTGCGCAATGAAGACCCACCTGAATGCTGGTGCAGCGTTTGGTTGACAGTTGCCCATATTCTGGTGCACTGTCCCACTTTGACTGCCCAGTGACGAAATCTTGGGTTACCAGACTCATTGCTGCTAATTTTATCTTACAATGCCTCATCGGCTCCCCCCTGCGGGTTCGGGGGTTAGAATAGGCCCGCGGTATTCCTGCCTGTCGTAAGAGGCGACTAAAAGGAGTCTAAAATGTTTCGGCCTTATGTGATGGTCCCCCCTCGGGTTTGACCTCCATCTTTCTAAATTATTCCGAAGAGCGAGCCAATTGGGGAAGGGCGCCTTACATGGTGCACTGTATCCGTCGTGCAATTAGACCTTTAGCCGGCTTTCTCGTCGTTGCAATGGTGTCCCTTTTCGATCTCTTGGGCGATTACCACGCTGCACTCTGCAGTGTTTCTTTTATCTGCGACGACGACCTTGGTCAGTTTTGCACCTAAGATCCAGCACGGTAGCCAGTCCGTTGTGGTGGGGCCGCCATGTACCCTCTTGGTTGTAGCCCCCTGACAACACAGGGATCGCTCTACTGATGCCTGCGCCGTTAACTCCCCACGTATGCCAAGGAGTAGATGCCCATCTCCTTGGGGCATCAGGACTCCCGGCAATGGCCGTCCTGCCAGGTGGCTATTGCTGCGGCTGGGTGGCGCCCGTGGGGAGGGCCCTTGGTCGGAGTGGGTGGCATCAGGGCGGATGACCCGTAATGAAGCGTGGTACATCATCTCTCGCTGGCGGCCAGCCGTCAGCAGTCTCTTAAGCGTTCGAGGGCTCATTTTAAGGGTAATGTTTCTGACCCCAAATCGTTCCCATCCCTGGCCACACCATGGGAGGAACGAAAGGCGTTGAATGAAAGTGAAACGTATTCGCCCAGATATCTTGTCTGTACCAGAGCTGATGGGGAATCTTTTATATCCATGAAGCCTCAGTTCTTTGTCGAGCATTTAGAGGACAAGTTTGGGGAGGTGGAGGGCTTGTCAAAGATGCGGTCCGGATCGGTGTTGATAAAAACGGCATCCTCCGCCCAGTCGCGGGCCTTGCTCGCTTGTACTAAGCTGGGGGATGTCTCCGTCACTATCACGCCCCATAAGTCTGAACATGGTCCAGGGCATTATCTTCCACAGGGATCTCCTTTTACAGTCCGATGACGAGCTGCGCGCCAACTTAGAGCGACGAGGTGTACATTTCGTCCGGCGTGTTCATCGGGGTCCGAGGGACAATCAGGTAGCTACCGGTGCCTTCATCTTGGCCTTCGAAGGTGATATCTTACCAGAGAAGGTCAAGGTGATGGTCTACCGGTGTGACGTCAGACCCTATATCCCTCCCCCGATGCGGTGCTTTAAGTGCTGGAAGTTCGGTCACATGTCCTCTCGCTGTACTTCTAGCCTCACATGTCGAGATTGTGGACGCCCATCTCATCCCGATACTCCATGTGCTCCGCCTCCCGTCTGTGTCAACTGTGGAGAGCCTCATTCCCCTTGCTCGCCGGACTGTAGTGTCTTACAGAAGGAACGCAAAATCATGGAATATAAGACCCTGGACCGACTGACTTACACCGAGGCTAAGCGGAAATTTGAACGGCTACATCCCGTGCGCATGATTTCATCTTATGCCTCCACTGTCACTCCTGCTCCAGCTCCTTCAGCT
This sequence comes from Schistocerca nitens, assembly GCF_023898315.1. NCBI lineage: Eukaryota > Metazoa > Arthropoda > Insecta > Orthoptera > Acrididae > Schistocerca > Schistocerca nitens. The sequence goes on along the minus strand of NC_064622.1, from coordinate 178,293,386 downwards.
GCAAGATCTACAGTCAGCTCTCAGAATCAGAGGACCTCACCTGCCCCCTTGACAATGGGGGCCCCTTCTCTTGCTGTTGCTCCCACACCATCTACCTCGGGAGCAGCACCCACTAAACCATCGGGGACACCAGTCCCCCCTTCTCAGCCGGAGAAGCGTAAGTCTTCTTCGGCTTCTCTCGCTCGGAAGGGATCCCTTGGGTCACTCCCTTCCCAGGTTCCTACCAGCGGCACAGCAGACACCAGCCAGTGGCTGAAGCAGCCACAGGTCGCTGGTCGACGGGCTTCGCGTTCAACTTCGGTCCCAGAGACTGACTCCAATAAGCCCTCTCACCAACGGCAACCAAAGGAACAGCGAGAGAAAACGATTTTGAAGACCCGTAAGTCCAAGACACCTGCGGTGGCACCTGCTCCACCGCTACATAAAAGCTCTGCATCTGAGGATGAGGTGGAGATCCTTGCGTCTGCTGAGGACCTCGATCTCACCGATCCCTCAGACGCAATGGATAGCACTTGCACGGGTGCTCCATCGGATGCGGCAGGTGACCCAGCGGCGTAATCTGCCTTCCCAGTCCCGTCACGCCTTTCCCAGCCATGGACAACACCATCCTCCAGTGGAACTGCAGCGGTTTCTTCCACCATCTAGCTGAGCTCCGCCAACTTATCAGCCTTCACCCTTTCTTCTGCATTGCTCTCCAGGAAACTTGGTTTCCAGCAATGCGAACCCCCGCCCTCCGTGGCTATCGGGGTTATTATAAGAACCGAGCAGCTTATGAAAGGGTGTCCGGTGGCGTCTGCATATATGTCCTTCACACTCTGCACAGCGAGTCTGTCCCTCTCCAGACGCCTTTAGAGGCTGTCGCTGTACGCGTGTGGACGCCACAGGCTGTTACCGTCTGCAGTCTTTACCTTCCACCGGATGGTGATGTCTCGCAGCATGTCCTGGCTGCACTGGTCGCCCAATTGCCGCCACCTTTCTTGCTCTTGGGCGACTTCAACGCCCATAACCCTCTGTGGGGTGGGTCAGTGGCAACAGGTCGAGGCGCCATCGTTGAACATTTCTTGTCGCAGCTCGATCTCTCGCTGTTAAATGATGGTGCCTTCACACACTTCAGTGTGGCGCATGGCACATACTCCGCCATTGACCTTTCCATCTGTAGCCATAGCCTCTTACCGTCTGTCCAATGGAGTGTGCATGACGACCTGTGTGGTAGTGACCACTTTCCGATCTTTTTGTCACTACCACAGCGTCACTCTTCTGGGCGCCCTAGCAGATGGGCTATGAATAAGGCTGACTGGGACTTGTTCTCCTCCACTGCCGCTTTTGAGCCTCTCTCTACTGATGACATTGATGCGGTGGTTCAATCGGTCACCACCGGCATCGTTACTGCCGCCGAATCAGCCATTCCCCGTTCCTCTGGATCCCCTCGGCGGCGGACTGTGCCTTGGTGGTCGCCTGCGATTGCTGAAGCGATTAAAGATCGCCGGCGGGCGCTCCAGCGTCACAAGCGACATCCCTCCATCGACCACCTTATCGCCTTCAAACGGCTGCGTGCGCGGGCCCGCCTCCTTATCCGCCAAGGCAAGAAGGAGTGCTGGGAGCGGTATGTATCCACCATTGGCCTCCATGTCACTCCATCGCAGGTCTGGGCCAAGATTCGACGCGTCTACGGCCATCGGACCCCTGCCAGCGTCCCTGCGCTCTCACTGAATGGAGCAGTTTGTACTGACTCCGACGTCATTGCAAATCGCTTAGCAGAGCATTTTGCTATGAGTTCCGCTTCTGCGAATTACCCCCAGGCCTTCCGCTCCATTAAAGAGCGGATGGAACGTCGGAGCCTTTCGTTTCGCACCAACCACCTAGAATCTTACAATGCTCCATTTAGTGAGTGGGAATTTCGCAGTGCCCTAGCTGCTTGCCCTGATACCGCTCCTGGGCCAGATGGCATCCACTGTCAGATGCTGAAACACCTTTCAGTGGACTGCCAGCGGCGCCTTCTCGATCTTTACAACCGTCTTTGGGTCGAGGGGGAGTTTCCGTCGCAATGGCGGGAAGGCGTTGTCATCCCCGTTTTGAAACCTGGAAAGAACCCTCTGGAGGTGGACAGCTACCGTCCCATTAGCCTCACCAACGTTCTTTGCAAGTTGCTTGAACGGATGGTGAGCCGGCGCTTGCATTGGGTCCTGGAGTCTCGGGGTCTTCTGGCTCCGTCTCAGGGTGGGTTCCGTAACGGCCGCTCCGCCACCGACAATCTGGTGAGCCTGGAGTCGGCCATCCGTACTGCCTTTGCCCGCCGTCAGCACATGGTCGCTGTCTTTTTCGACATGCGGAAGGCGTACGATACGACATGGCGTCATCACATCCTTTCTACGCTTCATGGATGGGGTCTTCGGGGTCCTCTGCCGATTTTTATCCGCAATTTTCTGTCGTGTCGTACCTTCCGCGTGCACGTCGCGGCCTCGTATAGTTCCTCCCACGTCCAGGAGAACGGTGTGCCACAGGGTTCTGTTTTAAGTGTCTGTCTGTTTTTAATAGCCATTAACGGGCTTGCTGCGGCCGTGGGAAATTCTGTCTCCGCTTCCCTATATGCTGACGACTTTTGTCTTTACTACAGCTCTACTGGCATTGCAGCTGTTGAACGTCAGCTACAGGGCGCTATCCGCAAGGCGCAGTCTTGGGCTGTAGCGCATGGGTTTCAGTTTTCGGCAGCCAAGACCCGCGTAATGCATTTCTGCCGGCGCCGAACAGTCCATCCTGAGCCGCGGCTTTATCTTGCCGACGAACTGCTTGCTGTGGTGGAGACCCACAGGTTTTTGGGGGTGGTTTTCGATGCCCGGTTGACTTGGCTGCCTCATATTCGGCAGCTCAAACAGGCGTGTTGGCGGCATCTCAATGCTCTGCGATGTTTGAGCCACACCCGCTGGGGCGCCGACCGCTCTACCCTGTTGCGGCTCTACCAGGCGTTAATCCAGTCCCGCCTGGATTATGGGAGCCTGGCTTATGGCTCAGCATCCCCATCTGCGTTACGGGTGCTGGACCCAATTCTCCACAGCGGGATACGCCTTGCCACTGGTGCTTTCCGCACCAGCCCTGTGAACAGCGTACTAGTGGAGGCAGGTGTACCTCCACTGCGGTTCCGACGCCAACGTTTGCTGGCCGCTTATGCTGCCCATGTTCTAAGCTCGCCCGGGCATCCTAACTATCGTCTCCTGTTCCCACGATCGGTCGTCCGTCTGCCAGAACGTCGGCCCCGCTCTGGTTGTACAATAGCGGTCCGCGTCAAAGAGCTTCTCTCTGGGCTTCAGGTTTTCACTGTTCCACCTCCTTTCCGGGCTACTTTGCATACACCCCCATGGTGTGTTCGTCGCCCTTGCCTTCGGCTCGACTTGGCACAGTGCCCGAAGGACTCAGTCCCTCCAGAGGCCTTCCGCCGCTGCTTTCATTCCATCCTGGCCACGTATCAGGGCTCTGGCATTGTTTACACCGACGGCTCGATGGTTGCTGGTCGAGTCGGTTATGCGCTCACTCTAGGGGACCATTCCGAACAATGTTCCTTGCCGGCTGGCTGCAGCGTTTACACTGCGGAGCTGGTCGCCATCTTTCGAGCCCTAGAGTATATCCGCTCCTGCTCAGGTGAGTCCTTCGTTATCTGTAGCGATTCCCTGAGCAGTTTACGAGCTCTCGACCAGTGTTTTCCTCGTTCCCGTCTGGTGATGGCTATCCATGAGTCCCTGCATACTCTTGCGCGTTGCGGCCGCTCTGCGGTCTCCGTGTGGACCCCAGGCCATGTTGGGATCCCTGGGAATGAGAATGTTGACCGTCTGGCGAAAGAGGCCACGAGGACGTCATCTCTTGATGTTGGCCTCCCAGAGACTGATTTGCGGGCAGTCTTCCGCCGCAAAATTTTGGCGCTATGGGCCGATGAATGGCGCGAACTGACGACGCGCAATAAACTCCGTGCTGTGAAGGAGACGACGGCTGTGTGGCGGTCATCCCTGCGAGCCACTCGCAGGGACTCAGTAGTTCTTTGCCGGCTTCGCATTGGCCACTCCCGGCTGACACACGGTTACTTACTGCGCCGGGAAGACCCTCCTCTATGTCGCTGTGGGGCGGCTTTGACGGTGGCCCACATTTTGATGGCCTGCCCCCTTTTAGCTGTGGTCAGGCAGACATTTCGGCTGCCTGATACGCTCCCTGCCCTTTTAACAGACGACTCCGCAATGGCTGACTTAGTTTTACGTTTTATTCGGGCAGGGGGCTTTTATCATTTAATCTGAGTGTTTCTATTTTCTGTTCTTGTTTTGTGTTGACTCTGGCCTTTGGCCTATGCTTTTAAACTGATTTTTTAACGTGTTTCTAAGTGGTTGGCTTTTCCTTTTTTTTGTTTCTATGGTCGGCCAACCACCGTCACACTCTGTGTGGTTTTAGTTCGTTTTGTCTTGTCTTTGGCTCAGTTTCTCTTGTTGTGTATAGTCTGTGTTCTATTCTGTTCCTCGTTTTTCTTCTCTGTGGGTGTTCTTTGTCTTTGGAAAAAGGGACCGATGACCGTAGCAGTCTGGTCCCTTTGATCCCCCAAACCAACCAACCAACCAACCAACCAACCAACCTCATCGGCTGATTTAATTTTACGTTTTATTCATGAGGGTGGGTTTTATCATTTGATGTAAGTTCAATTCATGTCCTTCGTCCCTCTGTGTCCTCCACCCTAGTGCTTTTAAGGTGGAGATTTTAATGTGTTGCAGAGTGGCTGGCTTCTCCTTTTTATTCTCACGGTCAGCCAGCCATTGTAATCTGTTTTGTTGTTTTAATCTCTTCATCCTGTTTCTTGCGTTTCTGTGGTTTTCTTGTCCCTTTTTTTCCATTTACATGTATGTTGCCCTTCATCATTCTTCTGATTTTTCCTTTCATTCTGTTTTGAGTTGTCAGTCTCATTTGTTTTATTCTCACCCTTGTGGCATTGTTTTATTCGGAACAAGGGACTGATGACCTCGTAGTTTGGTCCCTTTCCCCCTCTTTTAATCCAACCAGTCCGACCAAAATGGCTAATGTGAATATTTGTGAGCGAATAATTGCTCTCTTTGAAGATGGTGTTAGTGCATCTGAGGCAGGATGTCATTATGGTCTTGATGTTTCCACAGCAAGGAGATGGATTAGACAGTTTGGAGATAATGGTGAGGTAGTGAGACATCCAATAGCCTGGAAGACCACGAATCTCTACACGGAGACAAGAAGAAGAATTGGCAGGGTGGTCCAGAGTGCGCCTTTGTCATTCATCCGGAAACTAAGGAGAGTTTCACATTTGCTGGGCTTGTCAAGAACTGCTCTCAGGAGATTAAAGGACCAGGGAATCAAGTCCAGTCATGATCTTATCAAAGAACTGTTATCTGACAAACACACTATGGATAGACTAGCAATTGTGAGTTCCTGAGAAGATGTCGATTGGAGGAAAGTTATTTTCTCCAAAAAGTGCACAATTGAATCCATGAGCAGAAGTCCCACTCCTGTTTACCGCACAGATGGGCAACGATATGACATGCACTTCATGGCCACAGCGCCAGAGGCGGATGCATAAGTGTGAAATGTTGAGGCTGTATGTCTTACATGGGTGCAGGAACTCTGGAATATATCCAGGGTGAGTTCAGTTCAGCGTTCTATGAACAAATCCTTGAAAATGTAATCAACCCTGTGAAAAGATCCACCGTGGTATAACAATCATGTACGAAAGGTACTACGGAAACAAAGAAAGCTTCATCATAGGTTTAAGAGTAGTCGAATCATAGCTGATAAGGAAAAGCTGAACGAAGCGAAAAAGAGCGTAAAGAGAGCAATGAGAGAAGCATTCAACGAATTCGAACATAAAACATTGGCAAACAATCTAAACAAGAACCCTAAAAAGTTTTGGTCATATGTAAAATCGGTAAGCGGATCTAAATCCCCTATTCAGTCACTCGTTGACCACGATGGCACCGAAACAGAGGACGACCGAAGAAAGGCAGAAATACTGAATTCAGTGTTCCGAAACTGTTTCACTGCGGAAAATCGTAACACGGTCCCTGACTTCAGCCGTCGCACGGACGCCAAAATGGAAAATATTGAAATAAACGATATCGGAATTGAAAAACAACTGCTATCACTTAGTAGCGGAAAAGCATCCGGACCAGACGAGATACCCGTAAGATTCTACAGTGATTATGCTAAAGAACTTGCCCCCTTTCTATCAGCAATTTATCGTAGATCTCTGGAAGAACGTAAAGTACCTAGCGACTGGAAGAAAGCGCAGGTCGTTCCCATTTTCAAGAAGGGTCATAAATCAGATGCGAATAATTATAGGCCTATTTCGCTTACGTCAATCTGTTGTAGAATAATGGAACATGTTTTATGTTCTCGTATTATGACGTTCTTAGATAATACAAATCTCCTTCATCATAACCAACATGGATTCCGCAAATAGAGATCATGTGAAACTCAGCTCGCCCTATTTGTCCAAGAAATTCACAGTGCCGTAGACACTGGCGAGCAGATTGATGCCGTATTCCTGGACTTCAGGAAGGCATTTGATACGGTTCCGCACTTACGTTTAGTGAAAAAAATACAAGCTTACGGAATATCGGACCAGGTTTGTGATTGGATTCAGGATTTCCTAGAAGAAAGAACACAACATGTCATTCTTAACGGTTCAAAATCTGCAGATGTAGAGGTAATTTCGGGAGTACCGCAAGGAAGCGTGATAGGACCTTTATTGTTTACAAGATACATAAATGACTTAGTTGACAACATCGGTAGCTCCGTGAGGCTATTTGCAGATGACACGGTTGGCTACAAGAAAGTAGCAACATCAGAAGACTCGTACGTACTCCAGGAAGACCTGCAGAGGATTAATGAATGGTGCGACAGCTGGCAGCTTTCCCTAAACGTAGATAAATTTAATATAATGCGCATACATAGGGGCAGAAATCCATTCCAGTACGATTATGCCATAGGTGGTAAATCATTGGAAGCGGTAACGACCGTAAAATACTTAGGAGTTACTATCCGGAGCGATCTGAAGTGGAATGATCACATAAAACAAATAGTGGGAAAAGCAGGCGCCAGGTTGAGATTCATAGGAAGAATTCTAAGAAAATGTGACTCATCGACGAAAGAAGTAGCTTACAAAACGCTTGTTCGTCCGATTCTTGAGTATTGCTCATCAGTATGGGACCCTTACCAGGTTGGATTAATAGAAGAGATAGACATGATCCAGCGAAAAGCAGCGCGATTCGTCATGGGGACATTTAGTCAGCGCGAGAGCGTTACGGAGATGCTGAACAAGCTCCAGTGGCGGACACTTCAAGAAAGGCGTTACGCAATACGGAGAGGTTTATTATCGAAATTACGAGAGAGCACATTCCGGGAAGAGATGGGCAACATATTACTACCGCCCACATATATCTCGCGTAATGATCACAACGAAAAGATCCGAGAAATTAGAGCAAATACGGAGACTTACAAGCAGTCGTTCTTCCCACGCACAATTCGTGAATGGAACAGGGAAGGGGGGATCAGATAGTGGTACAATAAGTACCCTCCGCCACACACCGTAAGGTGGCTCGCGGAGTATAGATGTAGATGTAGATCTAGATCCTTTGAGCTCGACTTTGGTATCACGAAGGATGTCTTGCTTAGCTACATGATAATCATCCATCTACACATCAACGTAAGGATTCAGAGCTGGTTTCGAACGAGGGAGAATATTATTCAATGCCTTCTGTGGCCTCCAAATTCACCTGATCTCAATCCCATCTCATGTTAAAAAGACTCTGCGGGACAACTGGGCAAACCCTCCTCCGGGTACTGTGAAAGCCCTATGGGATTTGGTCCATCCTTCATGGGAGAGAAATATCATGTATGAGGACTTTTTCCATAGACATGTCAGTTCTATGCCTTGAAGCATTTAAGCTGTTCTTGATGCCAATGGCATGTGGACAAAATACGGAAGTTATAAGTTGCCTACCCCTCATTTTACTTTATTTCATTTTTCTCTAAAAGACCTACATAGTTATGAGGTCAAGAGTATTAATTTCAAAGTACAAATCTACTTACTAGTGTATTATTTGTATTTTTATGAGAGGACATATGAATATCATTCTCCAAGGATGATTTTTATTTTTATGAGAGGTCAAGTGAATATCACCCTTAAAGGATGATTATTTTTATTGTTATGGGAGGTCGGATAAATATTACCTTCCAAGGAAGATCTTTTTAGACATCAAATTCGCAAACCATAATCAGTTACTCACTGATGAGAATACTGAAAAAAGTAAATAAAAAGAAAATACAATAAAGTAAATAAAGCATGAAACAGTTGCAGTGTGATAAAAAAAGGCTGTGGTGAGATTTCACCAGTCACATACTACAGCTGCCAGTAGAATATGCTGACACACTGCCAAGGAGCTACCAATCTCCCTTTCTTTTTAGGGTAACAGTTGAATAGGCCTACTGCAGTTGAAGAGCGAATATTAAACTGATAACAGCAGATAATGGAAGGCACATTCACTTGCTCATGTAAAGCATGTGTAAAGACTTAGAAAAATATGCCAGTCGCTGATATGTTTCTCTTAGCTGAAAACTATAGACACACCAGTTGGAGGTCAAAGTAGCTAAAAATAAATACATCCATTTTCAATATTTTTTTCTATGACCATTTGTCTGTCTGTTTAATGATAAGATTATTATCACAAGGAATCTTTTGAAAGAATGTGACTCCTGTAAAAGCCTACAACTGCACAATGTGTAGCGAATTAAGGTTTAAAATATTACTTGCACTGTTCTGGGGGGAAAATAATAATAATAATAAACAGTAGATAAATGAATGTATCAGCTAAGCACTTATTTTCACTCATCTCAATCAAGGCATAACCTTTTTTCTCAGCGGAATGTATTTTGCGCGCATATTTTTGTCATTTAGAATATGTTTATGGTACTTCTTGCATCTTTAAGATGTTGACACATGTGTCATTGTGTCATCTGTGACAACTTTGGCTGACTTGGTCCCACTTGGACTTCTACAGATATGTTGACTCTGCTGTCATTTGCAAAATTTTTGCAAAGAACTGTGTCCATTGCAGTCTGCAAGTCCCAAGAAAAATTTATGCGATTGATTTTTCTGTTTTTGATATTTGCTTTGGTCAAGTTGTTTTATAACATCTCATGATGCACCATCTTCTATTTTTATAAATAACTGTTTTTTCCATAAAAAAAGTCAGATAGTCTTACTGTTTGTTGGTTTTCTCCATGAACATTCTCTTCTTCTGGCTCTTCATCATACTCTATTTTACTGTCAAATTCATGATCAGTTATTTCTGTTTCATCGCCTTGTCACTAATCTTGGCCGCATCTTGAAAATAATCTGATGTATCCAATAAGTCAGCAGTCTTCACTCACTAGTAATAACTCCAAAACTTATCATTCAAACTTCACTCCATTCGTCTAAAGCAATTTGTGATGACATATAAGAAAAGTAATGTTTATAACTTTTTGGCGTAGATTTCAATGTCATCTGGCACGTGTCTATGTAGTCACTTGTTAGCATGCACCTGTGCAGTGCAAAAGCTCAGCTGGTATTAATATTGCATAGAAGCAGAGTGGTAACTGTTGTGACTGACAATTCACAATTTTTCACAAACACAACTTTTATTGATGTAAGTTAAAAGGTTGATGACTGAACAACAAACGAAAGGTAACAATAACAATGCCAGTAAAAGCCTCCTGTTGTTGTGGTCTTCAGTCCTGAGACTGGTTTGATGCAGCTCTCCATGCTACTCTATCCTGTGCAAGCTTCTTCATCTCCCAGTACCTACTGCAACCTACATCCTTCTGAATCTGCTTAGTGTATTGATCTCTTGGTCTCCCTCTACGATTTTTACCCTCCACGCTGCCCTCCAATGCTAAATTTGTGATCCCTTGATGCCTCAAAACATGTCCTACCAACCGACCCCTTCTTCTAGTCAAGTTGTGCCACAAACTTCTCTTCTCTCCAATCCTATTCAATACCTCCTCATTAGTTACGTGATCTACCCACCTTATCTTCAGCATTCTTCTGTAGCACCACATTTCGAAAGCTTCTATTCTCTTCTTGTCCAAACTAGTTATCGTCCATGTCTCACTTCCATACATGGCTACACTCCATACAAATACTTTCAGAAATGACTTCCTGACACTTAAATCTATACTCGATGTTAACAAATTTCTCTTCTTGAGAAACGCTTTCCTTGCCATTGCCAGTCTACATTTTATATCCTCTCTACTTCGACCATCATCGGTTATTTTACTCCCTAAATAGCAAAACTCCTTTACTACTTTAAGTGTCTCATTTCCTAATCTAATTCCCTCAGCATCACCCGACTTAATTTGACTACATTCCATTATCCTCGTTTTGCTTTTGTTGATGTTCATCTTATATCCTCCTTTCAAGACACTGTCCATTCCGTTCAACTGCTCTTCCAAGTCCTTTGCTGTCTCTGACAGAATTACAATGTCATCGGCGAACCTCAAAGTTTTTACTTCTTCTCCATGAATTTTAATACCTACTCCGAATTTTTCTTTCGTTTCCTTTACTGCTTGCTCAATATACAGATTGAATAACATCGGGGAGAGGCTACAACCCTGTCTCACTCCTTTCCCAACCACTGCTTCCCTTTCATGCCCCTCGACTCTTATAACTGCCATCTGGTTTCTGTACAAATTGTAAATAGCCTTTCGCTCCCTGTATTTTACCCCTGCCACCTTCAGAATTTGAAAGAGAGTATTCCAGTCAACATTGTCAAAAGCTTTCTCTAAGTCTACAAATGCTAGAAACGTAGGTTTGCCTTTTCTTAATCTTTCTTCCAAGATAAGTCGTAAGGTCAGTATTGCCTCACGTGTTCCAACATTCATACGGAATCCAAACTGATCTTCCCCGAGGTCAGCTTCTACCAGTTTTTCCATTCGTCTGTAAAGAATTCGCGTTAGTATTTTGCAGCTGTGACTTATTAAACTGATAGTTCGGTAATTTTCACATCTGTCAACACCTGCTTTCTTTGGGATTGGAATTATTATATTCTTCTTGAAATCTGAGGGTATTTCGCCTGTCTCATACATCGTGCTCACCAGATGGTAGAGTTTTGTCATGACTGGCTCTCCCGAGGCCATCAGTAGTTCTAGTGGAATGTTGTCTACTCCCGGGGCCTTGTTTCGACTCAGGTCTTTCAATGCTCTGTCAAACTCTTCACGCAGTATCTTATCTCCCATTTCGTCTTCATCTACATCCTCTTCCATTTCCATAATATAGTCCTCAAGTACATCTCCCTTGTATAAACCCTCTATATACTCCTTCCACCTTTCTACCTTCCCTTCTTTGCTTAGAACTGGGTTTCCATCTGAGCTCTTGATATTCATACAAGTGGTTCTCTTCTCTCCAAAGGTCTCTTTAATTTTCCTGTAGGCAGTATCTATCTTACCCCTAGTGAGACAAGCCTCTACATCCTTACATTTGTCCTCTAGCCATCCCTGCTTAGCCATTTTGCACTTCCTGTCGATCTCATTTTTGAGACGTTTGTATTCCCTTTTGCCTGCTTCATTTACTGCATTTTTATATTTTCTCCTTTCATCAATTAAATTCAATATTTCTTCTGTTACCCAAGGATTTCTATTAGCCCTCGTCTTTTTACCTACTTGATCGTCTGCTGCCTTCACCACTTCATCCCTCAGAGCTACCCATTCTTCTTCTACTGTATTTCTTTCCCCCATTCCTGTCAATTGTTCCCTTATGCTCTCCCTGAAACTCTGTACAACCTCTGGTTCTTTCAGTTTATCCAGGTCCCATCTCCTTAAATTCCCACCTTTTTGCAGTTTCTTCAGTTTCAATCTGCAGTTCATAACCAATAGATTGTGGTCAGAATCCACATCTGCCCCAGGAAATGTCTTACAATTTAAAACCTGGTTCCTAAATCTCTGTCTTACCATTATATAATCTATCTGAAACCTGTCAGTATCTCCTGGCTTCTTCCATGTATACAGCCTCCTTTCATGATTCTTGAACCAAGTGTTAGCTATGATTAAGTTATGCTCTGAGCAAAATTCTACAAGGCGGCTTCCTCTTTCATTCCTTCCCCCCAATCCATATTCACCTACTATGTTTCCTTCTCTCCCTTTTCCTACTGACGAATTCCAGTCACCCATGACTATTAAATTTTCGTCTCCCTTCACTACCTGAATAATTTCTTTTATCTCGTCATACATTTCATCTATTTCTTCATCATCTGCAGAGCTAGTTGGCATATAAACTTGTACTACTGTAGTAGGCATGGGCTTTGTGTCTATCTTGGCCACAATAATGCGTTCACTATGCTGTTTGTAGTAGCTAACCCGCACTCCTATTTTTTTATTCATTATTAAACCCACTCCTGCATTACCCCTATTTGATTTTGTATTTATAACCCTGTAATCACCTGACCAAAAGTCTTGTTCCTCCTGCCACCGAACTTCACTAATTCCCACTATATCTAACTTTAACCTATCCATTTCCCTTTTTAAATTTTCTAACCTGCCTGCCCGATTAAGTGATCTGACATTCCACGCTCCGATCCGTAGAACGCCAGTTTTCTTTCTCCTGATAACGACGTCCTCTTGAGTAGTCCCCGCCCGGAGATCCGAATGGGGGACTATTTTACCTCCGGAATATTTTACCCAAGAGGACGCCATCATCATTTAATCATACAGTAGAGCTGCATGTCCTCGGGAAAAATTACGGCTGTAGTTTCCCCTTGCTTTCAGCCGTTTGCAGTACCAGCACAGCAAGGCCGTTTTGGTTAATGTTACAAGGCCAGATCAGTCAATCATCCAGACTGTTGCCCCTGCAACTACTGAAAAGGCTGCTGCCCCTCTTCAGGAACCACATGTTTGTCTGGCCTCTCAACAGATACCCCTCCGTTGTGGTTGCACCTACGGTACGGCCATCTGTATCGCTGAGGCACGCAAGCCTCCCCACCAACGGCAAGGTCCATGGTTCATGGGGGGAAAAGCCTCCTAAGTGAGGCAAACAAAAGTTAACTTCTGATTTTTTACAAAGGTTCGTGATAACACACACACACACACACACACACACACACACACACACACACACACACACACTCTCACACACTCACTCTATAGAGTCCAATTGAGAGACGAAGATGTAATCTTCAGCAGTCGAAGTACACAAGGTCAACATTCGGAGTGAGCTGAACTTCGGGGCTGGTTCTAGCCCCTAAATAGATGTCTCCAGCCAATCAGGTTTTGGCCCAGTGATACTTCCTGCAGGCCGTGGCTCGAGCTCCCCATGCAGGAAGTAGTGCTCGGAATGTCTGTTTCCATTATCTTGTATGTAAATAGCCAGTGTTTACCATGGTGCTTTTGGTATGCCTTAGACATAGACAACCTCATCCTCTGTGGTGTAATATGGGTTGCTGGCCCTCGGGGGCTACCTTGGCTCTGGCATAACAGTAACGTTTCAGTACGAATGGAATTGTAAACAAAAGTGTAATGCATCAGGTAATAAATTACCCCACAAATGTAGTTAAGGGTTAAGACTTGTTAGCCCTTCGGTATTTTGAGTTACAAGCATGTTAACAGTGTTCATACATTACCATTCAGTGACTGCTGTAGCTCCTGTTAGATTGTGTCCACATTAAACCAGACCAGCTGAAACAATACCAACCGAAAGAACACTATGAATGTTGGTTCTGTTTGTTTAGTGGTATTACATACACAACTGTAACGATAGTTGTCACTTTATCAACAAGATTCTTTATCTGACATGGATAAAAACTCTGTGGGTGTACTGTTTCTGTATAACTTGAAGCATACCATTTCCATCAACTTTGTAGGCTCGTCAATGGAGGACTCTGCTATCATATTGGACCAAGCTACACAGCTCCAGCTGATAAGTTCGAGATGTCCTGCTTCCTATTTCCTTCACCCAAAACTGCACCATCTCTCACACCATGCAAAATATGCTCATGACAGTTATTAGTGTATTTTCCGAACGGTTAATTTGGATAACTTTAACAGTTATACACGCATCAAAAAAAAGTTTTGCATCACCCTGGTTCCCAGAAATCCTAAAGATAGACATTGACTATTGGTATTGTATCACAGACACAGACCCTTTGACTGTTCAGAGATGTCACTAAATCCTCCCAAAGATGTAAACAGCCACACATGACCAGTACCGATTAGACGGAGGGGGTCCGACAGCCGATCAGTTCCAGTCATTCCATCGGGAAGGAGGTACACTCCTCATGCTCATGTTGTCTGTAGTTCAACCATGCCTAGACTGTCAATACCGCAGTTTGATTGCGTCCGCATTGTTACTTTGTGCCAGGAAGGGCTCTCAACAAGGGAAGTGACCAGGCGTCTTGGAGTGCACATGGAGGAGATACAGAGAGACAGGAACAGTCGATGACTTGCCTCGCTCAGGCCGCCCAAGGGCTACTACTGCAATGGATGACTGCTACCTACGTGAGAATGGCTCGGAGGAACCCCGACAGCAATGCCACCATGATGACTAATGCTTTTCGTGCAGCCACAGGTCATCGTGTTAAGACTCAAACCTGTGCGAAACAGGCTGTATGATGCGCAACTTCACTCCCAACAACCATGGCGAGGTCCAGCTTTGCAACCATGACACCATGCAGCGTGGTGCAGATGGGCCTAATAACATGCCAAATGGACCACTCAGGACTGGCATCACATTCTCTTCACCAGTGAGTGTCACATATGCCTTCAACCAGACAATCGTTGGAGACTTGTTTGGAGGCAACCCAGTCCGGCTGAATGCCTTAGACACACTGTCCAGTGAGTGCAGCAAGGTGGAGGTTCCCTCCTGTTTTGGGGTGGCATTATGTGGGGCCGACGTATGCCACTGGTGGTCATGGAAGGCGCCGTAATGGTTATATGATACAGGAATGCCATCCTCAAACTGATAGTGCAACCATATCGGCAGCATATTGGCGAGGCATTTGTCTTCATGGACGACAGTTTGCACCCCCATCATACACATCTTGTGAATGACTTCCTTCATAATAATGCTTAGCTAGAGTAAGCAGCATGTTCTCCATGCATGCACCCTATCGAATATGCCTGGTGCAGTAGCCACCAGAAATATCGCGGGAGGCGCACATCGGCACGGCGCGTCACGGACAGTAGTTGCAACCCAGTCCGGCTGAATGCCTTAGACACACTGTCCAGTGAGTGCAGCAAGGTGGAGGTTCCCTCCTGTTTTGGGGTGGCATTATGTGGGGCCGACGTATGCCACTGGTGGTCATGGAAGGCGCCGTAATGGTTATATGATACAGGAATGCCATCCTCAAACTGATAGTGCAACCATATCGGCAGCATATTGGCGAGGCATTTGTCTTCATGGACGACAGTTTGCACCCCCATCATACACATCTTGTGAATGACTTCCTTCATAATAATGCTTAGCTAGAGTAAGCAGCATGTTCTCCATGCATGCACCCTATCGAATATGCCTGGTGCAGTAGCCACCAGAAATATCGCGGGAGGCGCACATCGGCACGGCGCGTCACGGACAGTAGTTGCCGCAAGTCAGTCCCGTCCACCAGAGGGCACGCGAGAATTCAGCCGCGCACTCTGCCGGCGGAACAACAACAACTCGGGCAGCACGGGGCGTGCCCAGTCAGTTTTACATCGGGCGGTCTACACTATGTGAAGTGCGACGGACAACGTGAATCATGTTAATACGCCAGGGATTGATTGAAAAGGGCTGTTTATGGACGACGTGACCCACCAACCACTCTGAGGGATCTACGCCGAATCACCGTTGAGGTGTGGGATAAAGTGGACCAACAGTGCCTTGATGAACTTGTGGATAGTATGCCACGACAAACACGGGCATGCATCAATGCAGGAGGACGTGCTATTGGGTATTTGAGGTACCGGTGTGTACAGCAATCTGGACCTCCACCTCTGAAGGTCTCGCTGTATGGTGGTACAACATGCAGTGTATGGTTTTCATGAGCAATCAAAAGGGCGGAAATGATGATTATGTTCTTTTCTATTGCAATTTTCTGTACAGGTTCCGGAACTGAGGTGATGCAAAACTTTGTTTGATGTGTGTGTTTCACAGACAGTCACATATTGTGCTACATGCAAGTGCTTCACATAGAGACAATAGATAAAATGAAATATTCATTGGATCATCACAATTTATTTCTGATACAGAATGCCAAACAAACATGTGATAACAGTTTATTATAAGAAAACCAAAGAAAATGGCTAATTTTTGATGATCAGTAATTTGGATTTCTTCTTAATATTGTCCAAGACAGTCACACTGTGAGCCAGCTTAAACTCCATCTCAAAATGATGGGTAACATTGGCTCCATAGGCTATCAAGTCAATCAATGAGTTCAACCTGTGCCACGACATGCGAAATGTTGGCTTCCTGGCAGGCTAGCATTGGTAAATTGGGACCTGATAGGCCAAGCTGAAATGAACCTACTCATGCTACGCAGTTCAGCCTGGCTGAGGGGAACTACCACAGGCTGGCAGCACTTGATGTACACCTGCCCTCCAGGTGTTCTGGGTTAGAGTGGTACATCACTCGTCTCCCCACTGGTCCAAGAGAACAGCATTCCACAGGGCTCTAGCACTGTCAGTAGGCTAGTGACATGATCAACCACGCATAGTATATTGAAGACTTGTGCATTTTGTATACGTCCCAATCTGTACCCTTGGCCAAAACACCACCTCCAAGGCTCCATCCAAAGGGCCACTGCTTGGACATTTTCGTGTGGTTTCCAGTTCCCTCCTCTGAAAACCCAAGTCGTACTTTTCTATCATCACACCACAGTGCATCCGGACCCAGAACTGTACTTGTTGACAAGCACTCTGAACGTTGTTGCACAGTTCCGATTTTTGGGACTCTTCTTTGATAAGAAGCTGACATGGCTAAAGAGTAGCTGCATGCACAAGTTTTATCCTCTCTGCTTCCTTACACACTCCTCTTGGGATGGGGATCACACTGCTCCCCTCTATATTTACTGGGACGTAGTATGAGGTGCATTCAAGTTCTAAGGCCTCCGATTTTTTTTTTCTCCGGACTGGAAGGAGATAGAAACATGTGCATTGTTTTAAAATGAGGCCACGTTAATTGTCAATACGTCCCAGAGATGGCAGCACCGTACAACAGATGGAATTTTACCACCAGCGGCGAGAATGAAAACTGTTTTAAATACTTAAATTGGCGACGTTTTCCTTACTTGAACAGCATGCAATCATTCGTTTTCTGAATTTGCGTGGTGTGAAACCAATTGAAATTCATCGATAGTTGAAGGAGACATGTGGTGATGGAGTTATGGATGTGTCGAAAGTGCTGTCGTGGGTGCAACAGTTTAATGAAGGCAGAACATCGTGTGACAACAAACCGAAACAACCTCGGTATCGCACAAGCTGGTCTGACGACATGATCGAGAAAATGGAGTGAATTGTTTTGGGGGATCGCTGAATGACTGTTGAACAGATCGCCTCCAGAGCTGGCATTTCTGTGGGTTCTGTGCACACAATCCTGCATGACGACCTGAAAATGCGAAAAGTGTCATCCAGGTGGGTGCCACGAATGCTGACGGACGACCACATGGCTGCCTGTGTGGCATGTTGCCAAGCAATGTTGACGCGCAACGACAGCATGAATGGGACTTTCTTTTCATCGGTTGTGACAATGGATGAAACGTGGATGCCATTTTTCAATCCAGAAACAAAGCGCCAGTCAGCTCAATGGAAGCACACAGATTCACCGCCACCAACAAAATTTCGGTTAACCGCCAGTGCTGAAAAAATGATGGTGTCCATGTTCTGGGACAGCGAGGGCGTAATCCTTACCCATTGCATTCCAAAGGGCACTACGGTAACAGGTGCATCCTACAAAAATGTTTTGAACAACAAATTCCTTCCTGCACTGCAACAAAAACATCCGGGAAGGGCTGCGCGTGTGCTGTTTCACCAAGACAACGCACCCGCACCTCGAGCTAATGTTACGCAATAGTTTCTTCGTGATTACAACTTTGAAGTGATTCCTCATGCTCCCTACTCACCTGACCTGGCTCCTAGTGACTTTCGGCTTTTTCCAACATTGAAAGACACTATCCGTGGCCACACATTCACCAGCCGTGCTGCTATTGCCTCAGTGATTTTCCAGTGGTCAAAACAGACTCGTAAAGAAGCCTTCGCCGCTGCCATGGAATCATGGCATCAGCGTTGTGAAAAATGTGTACGTCTGCAGGGCGATTACGTCGAAAAGTAACACCAGTTTCATCGATTTCGGGTGAGTAGTTAATTAGAAAAAAAATCGGAGGCCTTAGAACTTGAATGCACCTCGTATCATCCCGATTGGACACAGCTGCAAAGTTTGATTTGGCTGCATCTTCAGACTACTCATTTGCCAGTACATGACCTTGTGAAGGGGAGCCAGCGTTTAAAGCTCAACAATTTTAAAAGTTTGTTTCCCCCAAGACTTTCTGGCAGCTGTTTTTTTTCTGTTTTGTTTTCAGGAGCATCAGGATGCTACAGTCACTTACACTGATGGCTTTACAATTGTGAATAGGACAGCATCTATGTTTACATTTCACCTGAGTCAGGAGTGCCATTTGTTGTTGAGATTATGTAGTGTTTTAATGGAGAAGCTGATATCCATTTACAGAACACTGTGTTTAATAAAACAGACTTTTCTCAACCACCTTTCTCCTTCCAGTGACTCCACGAGCAGTCTCAAGGCTAATGATTGCTGTTACTCTGGTCACCGTGTGATATCTGCTATTCATGACCTGTTATACTGCCTGCTCAGTTGTTTTCCTCTGTGTCCCAAGTCATGTGGGTATCCAAGGGAATGAACTGGCTAATCATTTGGCTAGTGAAGTTGTTACTAGTCCAGTATTGGCTTAAATAATCCTAGGTCCAGATTTCTGGGTGCAAATACAACCTCTCTTCACTCCAAGAAAAAACCTGAGAGACTGTTGCCTCTCTAACAAACTCTGCACTGTCAAAGAGACTACGGCTGCATAACAGTCCTCCTCCTGTTCCTCCTGGAAGGACTCTATTGTCTTATGTTGCCGTCACATCAGTCCTACCAGATTAATTAATAGTTCCACTTTATGTAACCAGCCAACTCCACAATGTGGTTACAGAGACAGTAGTTCACATGCTGGTGGAATACTCCCTTCATCTTGCTCTCCTTGTAAGTATGGTCTTCCACATTCTTTGTCTCTAATAATGGTGGACAGCACACATGCTGTTGAGATGGTTCTCCATTTTCTCTGTGGTTTTTGTTCTCAGGTACAACATCCTAAACTACTTTCAGGGCAGGGGCAGGGGCAGGGGCAGGGGCAGGGGCAGGTGCAGGGGCAGGGGCAGGGGCAGGGACATCTCCCGCCACATGTTGGATCTAGTGGCTCTCAACCCTACCTCTTTGCTTGGCTGCCTCAGTAATCCTTTCCTTTCAATTGCTTTTACATGTGGTTAGCCTCTTTCTCTGCCATACCAAGACTTCTTTTTTAGGGGTTACAATTCACTGACTAGAGGAGGCTGTTCCCCTCCTTACTGCATTGACTATAACAGATAAAGGATAGGATGACTATGGGAGGGATGGCCCCTGTTGCATGTAGAGACCCAGGGGATACTTGTGTGGCCCCACCCACTGATTATTTCCCTCACTTTGTTTTCTTATTGTTAATCCATCTGCCTTCTCACTTTCACTATTGACTCATTCCATGATTAGGTACATAACGTGTGTACGGTACATCAAAGTATTAACATGAAAATAACAATATTATGAAAAGGATATTGCTACTCATGATATAGTGGAGATGGTGAGTCGCAGATAGGAAGAACAAAAAGCCTGTCAGGAAGTGAGCTTTCGGCCAACAAAGCCGTTTTCGAAAATGGACAAAGTGTGCCGTAGACACACACACACACACACACACACACACACACAGACACACACACACAGAGAGAGAGAGAGAGAGAGAGAGGGCTCGCGACTCTTTGGTGGGTTCGTGCTTGGCTGCCAAAGGGCCCCAGCCTTTGAAGCATTTTTCCCTTCTGTGCTGCATGTCTCTCCTAGTCTTTTGCTATTCTTTTTCCTCTCCATTGGGGAACATGTCTGGGGTGTTATTGGGAATGCATTGTCTGTCTATGATGTAATAACACTATCACCATTGTTTTTCGCTCCCTTTTCCTTTCTTTATTTCTCTTCCCCTCTCGTTCCTCCGCTTTGGCATTTGAGGTTCCTCTTTCTCTTCTTTTTCCTCCCTTTGCACTCCTGAAGGCCAGCCTACACGTCTGACGTGTAACAGGTGACTGCGTAACCCAGCCCCGGGTCGACAGGTAGGGTTCGCATGTACCCTGTTACAGGCCAAGCCCAGGGAGGGGCAATTGCCTGAGCTGCAATATTCCCATATTGCCGATTGGTCCCTCTGTCAGGTGTTTAGGAGATGTGAACAATCACCTAAGTCAGGTGCGCCCCCTTGTGAAAGGGGCCCCCAATTGGAAGAAGTGTGCTATCAGAGACACTGGCAATCATGGGGGACTCTCTCGCAATGAGTCAATCATCTTCACAATCAGTGTCTACGAAATGTAAATGTAATAAGACCAATGATTCAAAGACCCTTCCTGCTGCACCACAGTTCCTCGTGGTCTCACGCACTGAAGACGGTCATTCCTTCGCCACAGTAAATCTATTTATTATTCAGAAAGGTGTTGATGCAATTGCTGGCCCTGTGAAATCCTGCTCTCGTTTACAGAATGGCACTCTGCTTTTGGAGGACTACTTCTGATTCTCAAGCACAACTACTGCTTGTCAATGGCTACCCTGTTCATGTCGAGGCCCATAGAACTCTGAATTCTTGCCATGGCGTTATTTACACAAACTGCTCGACTGTGTAACCAAGGCTGAAATCCAGTATTACCTCTCTGATCAGGGTGTCATTGCCGTCCACTGGGTAATGAAAAAGGTAGATTCCTCCTTAGTGCCCACCCGCACTCTTTTTCACACCTTTGATAGAGTGGTGCTTCCGTCCAAGATCAAAGCAGGCAATGAAATTATCACAGTCCAGCCGTACATTCCGAACCCGATGCGATGCTACAAGTGTCATCATTTCAACCACACTAGAACGTCTTGTTGATATGTGACGTTCGCCTGCTCTATTTCTTTGTTTGTTGTCCTCAGTGTAGACGTACTGCATTGCTATACTAGCTGAAAAATGGGGGATGAAAGTCGAACACGGACTACTTTAAAAGATGTAGCCGACAGGTGCACATTTGCATTGCGCTGTTGTTTACTTTAACTGTTCACAAGCCTCCATATACACATTTAATATGGCCCGTGCACTATTGTTTAACTTTTGATAAGCCTCGTTAATAGTTTGCCGGTGAACATCCACATACTGCTACACTAGTTAACTATTGAACATCTACACGAGCAGTAAAAACCTAACCACACAGTTCACAAGTCCTGCAGAATATTGCGGTATGTATTGAACAAACACTGTCATTGTTTTAACACATGGGATAGCAAAAAAGCTAGCTGGATTTCATGCACTAGTTCTTTTAACAGTTCCACCTCTTCCTCTTTCATGTGGGCCAGCTTCTGATGGCTCTCTGGGACCAAGATCCATTTGCCAATTTCCGGCCTGAGAGTAGCAGATGATTTTATCGTGGACCCTATTGCTATTTCCAACACCTTGGGCTCCCATTTTGTGGAAGTTTCGAGAACTTTCCACTATCACCCTACCTTCCTCCATCAGAAACAAGTGGAGGAGGCTCAGGTGATAATATTATCTTCTCAGAATTGTGAGTGCTACAGTGCTGCCTTTACTATGAGGGAGCAGATCATGCTCTCAGTTCATCCCGATCCTTCACCCCAGGGCCAGACGCAGTCCACATTCAGATGTTCCAGCACCTTTCTCTTGCAGGCAAGCACTTTCTGATTAACATGTACAACTGCATCAGGGCAGAGGGCACATTTCCCAGACTTTGGTGTGAAATCACCATCATACCCATAACTAAGCCTGGTAAGGATACAAACCTTCCTTCTAGCTACGGCCCCATCTCTCTCACGAACTGCATTTGCAAGGTGATAAAATGTATGATTCATTCCCGGCTGGTATGGTGGCTCGAGTGACGCAATTTACTAACGAATGCACAGTGTGGATTCCGAGCACGGCGTTCAGCAGTTGACCACCTCATTACTTTGTCCACCCATGTCATGAATGGTTTTCTGTGGAAATCCCAGATTGTGGTCATGTTTTTCGATTTGTAGAAGGCCTACGACAACTGCTGGAGGACTGGTATCCTTCATGCTCTCTACACGTGTGGCTTCCGTGGCCACCTACCCTGTTTTCTTGAGGAATTGTTAAAGGACAGAGTTTTCAAGGTGCATGTAGGTGCTGCCTTGTTGGACACCTTTATCCAGGAATACGATGTGTCTCAGGGTTCCATCCTGAGCGTCATTCTCTTTGCTGTCGCCATTAACCCTATAATGGCCTGTCTCCTGCTGGGCATTTCCAGCTCCCTTTTTGATGATGATTTTGTCACCTATTGCAGTTCTCCACGGACCTGTCTCACTGAGCTGCATCTTTAGCGTTGTCTTGATTGTCTTTACTCTTGGAGCGTCGACAGTGGCTTTCGTTTTTCCACTGACAAAACTGTCTGTATGAATTTCTCGCAGTGCAAATGGTTTCTCCCACCTTCTATTCATCTTGGGCCTGTTGCCCTACCGTTCATTGAAACTACAAAATTCCTGGGGCTCATGCTTGATAGGAAACACTCTTGGTCCTCCCACGTGTCTTACTTGGCACCCCGCTGTACGCGGTTCCTCAGTGTCCTACATGTCGTCAATGGTACGTCCTGGGGTGCTGATCGAACCACCCTCCTCCATTTGTACCGGTCCCTTGTCCACTCGAAACTCAACTATGGGTGCTTTGTTTATGCATCCCTCTTATGCTGTCTCAACATTATCCACCATCTTAGCATCCGTTTGCCACTGGTGCCTTTTACACTAGTCCAGTTGAGAGTCTGTTGCTGAAGCTGCTGAACTACCACTGTCCTACTGCCATGACTTTCTCCTCAGCAGGTATGCATGCCATTTGTCTGCCATGCATGGCCACCTATCCTATGCCTCCTTCATTGATGATTCCCTTGATTGCCAATATGGGGTGCTTCCCTCTTCTCTGTTACCTCCTGGAGTCCGCTTTTGGCACTTGCTATGGCGGCTTAACTTCACACTACCTGCAACTTTCCCAATGGGTGTGAATTGTTCACCACCTTGGCGTCCTGAAGCAACCCATGTTAACCTTCACCTTCATTTGCTTCCTAAGGACACTACTCCAGCTTCGCTCTATCACATTTAGTTTCACGACATTCGCATGGAACTTCGCAATAGTACCTTTGTGTACACTGATGGCTCTTGGACTGACCGTGGGGTTGGGTGTGCCTTCATCATTGTGTTTTTTGATATCAGCTTCCAGCACACTGCTCAGAATTTACAGCCGATCTCTTCGCCCTGTATCAAGCCACGGAGTGCATTCTGCAACACAGATTTTTCAGTTGTGTCCTCTGCTTGGACACTCTCAGCACCCTTCAAAGTCTATGTGCACTGTACACCGCCCATCTCTTAGTGCAGCTGCTCCAGGCAATCTGTCACTTGCTCAGTCTTGGTGGAGCCACTGTGATGTTTATCTGGGTTCCTGATCATGTTGGTCTGCCAGGAAACAAGGCTGCTGACACTGCTACCAAGACTGCAGTCCTCGTACCTCAGCCCACTAGTTCTTATATTCCCTCTGATGATCTCTGTGTTTCTGTCTGTCAAGAGGTGTCCCTTTGACATCACCAATGGTCCTTCGTTCAAGGGAATAAGCTCTGGCTTATTAAGCCTCTCCCAGTGGCTTGGACGACCTCCTCTCAGCCCTGGCGGGAGGAGGTCATTTTAACTGGGCTGCGTATTGGGCACTGCCTTTTTAGCCATCATCACTTGATGAGTGGCACTACCACACCACTTTGTACACATTGCGCCCAAGTCTTAACTGTCCACCACTTCCTGACGGAATGTCCATTTTTTTAACCGTTTACGTTCCCGCTTGGGTTTGCCGTCTGAGTTACCGGCCATTTTAGCAAATGAAACGCGGGCTGTTGACCGCATTTTACTTTTTATCCGCCAAACCAATATGGCAAAGGCCATTTAATATTTTGGTTTTTGACCTCCATTTCTGTATGGTGTCTCTTTTAGCCCTTTCTCCATGTCCCTGTTTTCTCTCTCTCTCTCTCTCTCTCTCTCTCTCGCACACGCGCGCGTGCGCACACCACACGCACACACACACACACACACACACACACACACACACACACACACACACGTGTGTGTGAAAGCAGAATTCACACATACATGACTGCAATGTCTGGCAGCTGAAGCCAGACTGCAAGCAGCAGCACATGATGGAAGAGGCAGCCGGGTGATGGGGGTAAGGAGGAGGCTGGGGCAGGGAGGGGGTGGGATAACAGGGAAGGGGTGGGGTGGTAAACTGCTGCTTGTGGGAGTGTACAGGGGTGAGGTGGAGAGAAGGTAGGGCAACTAGTTGCACATGGGAGATTTGACGGAGGGGAGGGGAAGGGGGGGGGGGAGGAGGTTAGCGGAAAAGGAGAAAAGGAAAAAGGCTGAGGGTGTGTTGGTGAAATAGAGGGCTGTGTAGTTCTGGAATGGGAACAGGAAAGGGACTAGATGGGTAAGGACAATGACTAATAAAGCTTGAGACCAGGAGTGTTACGTGAACATAGGATATATTGCAGGGAGAGTTTCCACCTCACAAATCTGGAAAGCTAATGTTGGTGGGAAGGATCCAGATGGCACAGGCTGTGAAGCACTTATTGAAATGAAGAATGTTGTGTTGGACGGCATGCTCAGCAATGGGGCCGGCGGCTATTCATGTGGGCAGATGGCTTGTTGGTTATCATGCCCACACTGAATGCAGCACAGTGGTTACAGCGTAGCTTGCAGATCACATACTGGTTTCACAGGTAGCTCTGCCTTTGATGGGATAGGTGATGTTAGTGACGGACTGCAGTAGGTGGTGTTGGGATGATGTATGGAACAGATCTTGCATCTGGGTCTATTACAGGCGGCCGAATCCCGAAGGGAATATCCCGGCCAATAAATGCCATACGATCATTTCATTTTACATGGATATGAGCCATGAGGCAAGGAGTTGGGAAAGGGATTTTTGTGGGGATGGACAAGGATATTGTGTAGGTTCGGTGGGTGGTGGAATACCACTGTGGGAGGATTTAGTACATTTAGAGAGGGACTACTTGTCACTACAGAGGTGATGGCCACGGGTGGCTAGGATGTATGGAAGGGACTTCTAAGTATGGAATGAGTGGCGACTTTCGAAGTGGAAGTATTGCTAGAGGTTGGTAGATTTGATATGGACAGAGGTACTGATGTAGCCATCTTTAAGGTGGAGGTCAGCATTGAGGAAGGGTGGCTTGTTGGGTTGAGTAGGACGAGGTAAAGTGAATGGGGGAGAAGGTGTTGTGGTTTGGGAGGAATGTGGATGTCTATTTTCGACAGTCCTTGTTGGTCAAAAGCTCACTTTCCAATAGTCTTTTTGTTGTGCCTATCTGCATCTCAGCACACGCGCTATATGGTGAACAAATATCCTTTTCATAATATTGTGACATTTCATCCTGGATTTTCCATTGTTTGATTTAATGTGGAAGGGAGGGGGGGGGGGGGGGGGGGGGAACCAGATAGGTGAAATGAACGATATACAGGAAAGATTTGATGATGCCAGCGGTGTTGATTTGTTGCCAAACAAAGGTGTAGGGACTGTTACAGGCAATTAAAACTTCACTTTCTGTGAAATTACCCTATTATGAATCCTGACTAGAAGACATAGCTTACTCTGTCACATAATTGGATTTGTGGGAGGGGGGACCAGATAGCCAGACACTAGTTGTGGGAGACCGCTCATCAGCTGTGATCTAGAGACTAGCTGACAACACATTTACCTGTACTTCTCCTTAAATAATTTTTCAACTCTGCCATCAATATTGCTTTCAGTGTCTCAGTTTTACCACTCCTACATAATTTCATAATACGATCAAATTTATGGCAGATGTCACTAACTTCAGATGAGCTGCTTATTCAGTGATGACATTGCTGTTTAATCCCTCAGTGCTCAACCAGCCTGCCAACTCACACTTAAATGTTGAAATTATGCATGTTGACACCGTTCCTACTTAACAGGTGGTGCAGGCAGAGGCTAAAAATTCCCCACCTTTTAGTACCCTTACTGCCATACCTAGGTACCCCTAACACCATCATCCAGTGGAACTGTAATGGTCATTTTCACAACCAATCAGAACTCTGACACCTTCTTTACTTTTAACCAACAATATCTATAGCCCTCAAGGAAGCTTGATTATTTACAACATATAGCTTTACCTTATGTAATCTCAGTGCCTACTTCAAAAATACAGTTGGCTCTGAATGAGCTTCAGGTGGTGTCTTCACATTGGTGCTTGTGGACACCTTTATTGGTCAAGTTCTGCTCAGTATAGTGCTGCAGGCTGTATCTGTTCACATACAGGCTGACAACTATTGAACTATATGAAAAAAAAAAAGAAAAAAAAAAACAACGAATACAATAGTTACAAACCATGGCATCTACACACTTCATTCAACATGCAAATGTCACTACAGATATTCAGATTTTGGTTATGATATGTTCAATGTGCCTGCCATCATTGGCGATGATGTGGTGCAGGCAAATAGCGAAATTCTGTGTGACGTGTTGAAGTGTTGGAACGTCGATGCTGTCGATGACCTCCTGAATGGCTGTTTCCAGCTCAGCAATGATTTTAGGGTTATTGCTGTACACCTTGTCTTTAATATAGCCCCACAAAAAGGAATTGCATATGTTCAGATCCAGAGAACATGGTGGTCAATTGAGGTCCATGCCAGTGGCCTCTTGGTACCCCAGAGCCAGAATGTGGTCCCCAAAGAGCTCTTCCAGGACATCAAACACTCTCCTGTTTCGATGGTGTTGAGCTCCATCTTGCATGAACCACATCTTGTCAAAATCAGGGTCACTTTGGATAATAGGGGTGAAATCATCCTCCAAAACCTTCATGTACCATTCAGTAGTCACTGTACCATCAAGGAATATCGCACCAATTATTCTGTGACTGGACGTTTCACACCACACAGTCACCCCTTGAGAGACTTCTCAATCACAAAATGCATATTCTTAGTCCCTCAAATGCACCAGTTTTGTTTATGATGAGCCCATCCAAATGAAAATGGGATTTGTCGTGAAACAAAACTGTACTGCGCATACTAATTCCCATCATGCCACATGGGCAACCGTGCAGTTTGAACATCCTAACGCAGAAATTATGACAATTTTACTTCATACAGTTCAATAATTGTCACCCTGTATATACAACTATGGATTTTACTATCTGTGACGCCTATCTCCCTCTGGACAGGGAGCCGACAGCAGAGATAACTAACCTGATCCATCAGCTACCTTTACTTTTTCTCCTCGTGAGTGGTTTCAAGGCCCACAACCCATTGTGAGAAAGAGTGATACGACACTAAACTGAGGTGTCCTAATTGAACAATTAATCAAAGACCTTGACCTATGTTTGCTAAACAATGACACCCCATCTCATTTTGGTGTGGTACATGGAACATACACAGCCACCGTTCTCTTGATTTGTACCCCCAGCTGCCTCTCCTCAATCAAATGGTGGAAACAGTACGATCTGCAATCATTCTCATTTGCTGTAACTCTCCCACATTGATGCCCAACCAAACACCATCAGTAATGGGTCTTCGAGAGAGCTGATGGGCATATTTTCAATGCCACCCTGTCATCCAAAGCTGCTCTACAAGGGGATATCACAGACTTAATACAGGATATAGGACACAGGACACAGCTACTTCAGTATTAAAAGCACAGACTAGGTAATTCCCCTTTTCTCGGGAACATCTCATTGGAAACTATTTAGATGATGGAAACATGAAATTGCTTAGACAAACAAACATCAAAGTTGGGTGCTCCATCATGAGAATCGTCGTCAGTGGGAAAACTTCTTTACCTTTAAAAGGCTGTACACGTGGCTCACTGCCTTATGACCCACCAAAAGTAAGGAGTTTGGGAAAGGTATGCTGCTATCATAAAGAGCCATACCTATTTTTCACGGATGTGGACCAATATTATCTGTTGTCACCAGCTAACAACAGTATTTCCAGTTTCCTCGAAGATGGCAACATCCATTCTGACTGTACTGTTATCGTAGAATACTATGCAGCACAATTTTACGACAAAGGAATTTCCAAGCTCGTCCATCGCTACGATAAGTGCCTTAATTTAAATGGCAACTATGTAGAAAAGTAGTATTTAAGTGTGGCTTTCATCTGTATATAATAAAAAAAAATTCCAATACTTTATTATTTTTAATTCCAAAACATAATGTACTTTGTGGATAGCCCTCGTATATGGCAACAGTGCAAGTGACATTAAACCTATGGTTCAGTAGCAATTGAAATTATTGTTAAAAATGAAAATAAGATTTCTTTGTTTGCGAATAAGAGTGTTTTTTAAGTTTCTTTGGAAACTGGTTGCTTGCTTTGCTTGGTATGTGGGGAGGGGCAGGGAAGGGGGAGGGGTGATGCTTGCATTCCCAACCATTTATCAGGAAACATACAATTTAATGTGGAAACTAAACCAAGGAACAACTGAATAATACATTTTAAAGAGAAATAGTATAAATAATTTGTGTATTGTAATGTTATGCCTATATTAAAAAAATAGTTCTTCCAGTACTCCCAGAAAAGTATAGTCACTCATATTTATTTTCATATGTAATGCTTAGTTTTCCTATTATTATTCTTAAATTATTTCTTATCAACTTACAGAACACCTAGACCATTGGAGAGGGTAAAACATTTATCAAGTGCATCTCCCAATAGGCGGAAATATGATGCATGGAAAGCTAGAAATAACTCAAAAAATATTGCTTGTGTCCTTGGTATGTCCAGAGAGCAACATACTGAAGGAAGTTCCGATGAAGATTTTACTCATGTAAGAAAGCAGGGAGCAAACAAGTCACATGTCACCAAATATGCAACACCACCATCAGCTAAGAAAATTAGGCGACCTGTGCTTATTGTCTCATCATATAAGAAAAAGAAATTATGTCAGGCACATGGGCGAAGCCCCAAAAAACACAAGAAACAGTCAGGTAGTGCCAAGAAAAGAGTGTTTAAACCTTGTCCTGAGTGTTACTGTCCAGGGATAGTTCTGTCAGATGAGAGTGATTCTGAAAACCATAACTGTTACATCAGAAATATTTTTACTCATAAATGTTCTAAAAGCTGTCGATGTAAAATACCACATTCCAGTAAATTAGAGGCAAAGAATGTTGGAATGAACCACCCCAAGAAATCCTATGGGAGAAGAGTCCAAAAAGGCAAATCAGTTGCAGATAAAGATCTTCAGTCATTGTTAAATGCTAGAGATATGATAAATTATTCTCCTCAATCAGTTTTCCTACGTAGGCTGCGGCGTCAATCACAATCTATTAGAAATGTGCTGTTTAAAGACACTGCAACCCAAACAAAGAAAGGTGGTATTGTACACAGTGCAGAAACTTCAGATGAGGATGGAAGTAGTTCTCAAGAGAATATAATTAAACAAGATGTTAAACTAAAGAAATGCAAGTGCAGGAATAAATCTGAACAATTGAGTGCTGGTTATGGATTAGAAACACCCTTAAGAAAGGTAAGTGATTTGCAAATATTTTATATTTCAGTAGTTTCCATAGAAGTTAGTGAGTCATTTGACTATAACAGGTAAATGATACAGCTATATGTCCAAGGAATTAAAATTAATTTTTTCATTCAAATAATGTTTGCAGGAGCATCCAGATATTGTTTGTAAAAGGACAAAAGTTCACAATTATGGGGACCAGCTACGCATTACAGATCTTGGCAAGTATCGCCGGATGCATTGGTTTGACTGCCATGCAGAAACCCCTGATTTTTATGCACGAAATCCACGATTGGCCTTCAATCATAATTGTGAGTGTGGTAATTATGCATTTTTTTAAAATAAGAACTAGTGTTTTTTTTAAAAATAAGAACTGTTATTTTCCACAGCATTGTAATACAGTATTTCCACATTTTCCCTCAAAATATTTTTTTTCATTTCCTGACAGTCCTTTAAGGCATTACATCTTAACCAATGAAAACACTGGTGTAAACCTTTAGAGACTTGAGAGGCGCATCAAGGCGTCATCCGTAGAAGAGTCCACAACTTGCTTCTTCATTTGAACCTTGAACTTGCAGACAACCTGATCCGCCTTGCCATTAGATTGGGAGTGGAGCAGCAGTCGTGTAACAAATGTCTTGATGTGCACAGAAATCATGGAGGGTCTGAGAGACAAACTGTGGACATTAATCTGCCACAATCATGTAAGAAAATCGTTAAATTAAATAAAAATTTCTCTCTTTTTGGAGAGGGCCTGAATTGTAAACACAATTGATGTGGAAGGACAATGGATAACGTACAGAAATGTTGAGGAAGCATCGACAACCAACAACCAGTAAGAATTTAGGAAGAGACTCAAAAAACCGACACCCACACCCACAGATGCTGTGGTGCAGGTCACAGAGTGTGTTGTTCGCAGTGCTGCTTATTGTGTAGCACACTCCCTTCAAGACACTGTCCATTCCGTTCAACTGCTCTTCCAAGTCCTTTACTGTCTCTGACAGAATTACAATGTCATCAGCGAACCTTAAAGTTTTTATTTCTTCTCCATGGATTTTAATACCTACTCAGAATTTTTCTTTTGTTTCCTTTACTGCTTGCTCAATATACAGATTGAATAACATCGGGGAGAGGCTACAACCCTGTCTCACTCCCTTCCCAACCACTGCTTCCCTTTCATGCCCCTCGACTCTTATAACTGCCATCTGGTTTCTGTACAAATTGTGAATAGCCTTTCGCTCCCTGTATTTTACCCCTGTCACCTTCAGAATTTGAAAGAGAGTATTCCAGTCAACATTGTCAAAAGCTTTCTCCAAGTCTACAAATGCTAGAAACGTAGGTTTGCCTTTTCTTAATCTAGCTTCTAAGATAAGTCGTAGGGTCAGTATTGCCTGACGTGTTCCCATATTTCTACGGAATCCAAACTGATCTTCCCCGAGGTCGGCTTCTACCAGTTTTTCCATTCGTCTGTACAGAATTTGCGTTAGTATAATGCAGCCGTGACTTATTAAACTGACAGTTCGGTAATTTTCACATCTGTCAACGCCTGATTTCTTTGGGATTGGAATTATTATATTCTTGAAGTCTGAGGGTATTTCGCCTGTCTCATACATTTTGCTCACCAGATGGTAGCGTTTTGTCAGGACTGGCTCTCTCAAGGCTGTCAGTAGTTCTAATGGAATGTTGTCTTCTCCCGGGGCCGTGTTTCGACTTAGGTCTTTCAGTGCTCTATCAAAGCAAAGAAGGGAAAACAGAAAGGTGGAAGGAGTATATAGAGGGACTATACAAGGGCGATGTTCTTGAGGACAATATTATGGAAATGGAAGAGGATGTAGATGAAGATGAAATGGGAGATATATGTGATAATTTTGTGGAATTATGAGTTACACTTTACTGTGGAGTGCCAGAAAGTGAACGTGAATGAGTGAGTGCTAAAGATGAACATGGGAAATTTTGGATTTTATATGTAAATTGTGACTCCTGTATCAACTAAAATCCACGTGGCATGTAATGAAGAACTGAATGTTTTAAGAAATTGATTAGGACAATATTAGAGAAGGCATTCTACCACAGACAAACCATTTTAGAATCTTTTTTTGTAAAAGGCTCGATTAAATACCATAATCTGGCTGTTGAGTGAGTCTTATTGCGTTCGCGTGCGTGCGCGCGTGCGCGCATGTGTGCGCGCAAACTGTAACTTAAGATTAACACGGGCTTGATGGTTTTTTTGTATCAAGAAAGTAACAATATTGATTTTTCAATCGCACACTATCCAACCTCTAATATAGCACTCAAACTAAAACCAAAACCTTCAAGGCAACCTGTAGATACGTGTAATGTACTGGTTCTACTGCAGCTCTCTAGCAGAGAAACATTGGGTTCTAACAGGGCAGATGTGTGGACTGGACTACAGAAGAAGAACTGGTTTCTGTGGGAGGAACAGATAACCGCAGCATCAAAAGCCAAATTAAGATTTTCCTAAATCAGTTAATGGCAGATGGTGGGATGGTTCATTTTAAAGGGCACTGAGCAAGGTGGTGCAGTGGTTAGCACACTGAACTCGTGTTCAGGAGAATGACAATTCAAACCACGTCTGACCATCCAGGTTTAGGTTTCCCATGATTTCCCTAAATTGCTCCAGGCAAATGTGAGAATGGTGCCTGTGAAAGGGCATGTCCGATTTCCTTCCGCATCCTTGACACTACCTGAGCTTGTGCTTGTCTCTAATGACCTCAATGTTGACAGGACATTAAACCCAATCTTCCTCCATTTTTCTTGGAAAGGGCACAGTCATGTCATCTTCCCCCATCCTTCCCCACCCTGAGCTCGTGCTTCATCTCTAATGACTTCGGCAGCAATAGGGCCTAATTTCCTTCCTTTTCTCCTTCTCTGCCTCCTTGGTTGAAGAAAATAAAAAAAGCTTCAGATCATTGTAATTCATGTCTGTTAAGTATTAACCACACCCTGAATCCCGAAGACCCAGCCAAATGTAAATTAATTCAGTTACTGTTGTTACTTATCAATGCTTATACTAAGTTGCCTCTAATTTAAGTAGTAAACAAGGGAATGGGTGTCCCCCTGACACACACAGAGTTAATTGTCAACTAAAAGTGAGGTTCGTGTGTTAATAGGCTAGTGGTAATTCTCGATGGTGTGCATGGCACCCTCCACGGATGCCACCGACACTACAACAGTCAACTCCTCAGCAGACTTTTTATTAATGGCTAGAAGAAACAGTAGAGCCCTCAGTTGTAAAGTCAAAAACCCCCAAGGCAATGCCACAACATGAGCACTCTGAGGGAGTTATGCAAGAGTGTTCCTACTAACGGACTGGGTTACAATCAGACCATTTGTCAGATGTTGCAGCAATGCCAACTGCTTGATGTTCATGACAGTCATGTGCTAGGTGAGTTCAGTGGTGGCAGCTCTAGAGATGGACTAGAGGCAAGGTGGAAATGAGTGTCAATGTCCATCAAAGTCCCTAATCGAGGTGGTGTACTGCAGTGGTAAGGAACTGGCCTCACATTTGGGAGTGTTGCAGTTCAAATCCCCATCCAGCCAGTCAGTTTTGAGTTTTCAGTGGTTTCCCTAAATCACTTAAAGCAAATACCAGGATTGTTCCTTTGAGAAGGATATGAGTTATTTCCTTCCTCATCTTCCTCTAATCTGAGTTAGTGCCCTGTCTCTACTGACCACATAATTCAATAGTACATTAGAGTTTAATCTACCTTCAATTTTCTCATCAGGGTCCACCGCTATTGAATCATCTGTTTAGCCCTTCCAATGGCTGTGATTGGGCTGATTAAGGACAAAGCTCCTACTGCTGCTGTTGAGTTTCTGGCAGCGGCAGTTGCATAGAGAAAAATGGGGAGGCAGAGGAGCTACGGTACCAGACGGTCATCTTAGGGTAGCAAGACTGCAGCTATTTTTTACCTTGAGTAATACAGCCATGACGGCAAACATGTCGCTGCCGACAAGTGTTCAGTGCCTACAGTCCATCTTGCACGTGAAGAAGGTATGCAGTGAGACTAGGTTGCTCTTGCGAAAGAGAGGCTGCTGCAGTGGCAGATCCCGTGGATGTGCCTGCAGCAAGTCAAGGAGTGTGTAATGTCAGTGATCTAAAACATCTGAGCTCATCGGAGCTGCAACCTGGAACAGACAGTGTCCAGTAACACACTAATCAGGCTTCTTCTAATGTTGCACATTGTGGAATTTGTGTATCTGAGGCTTAAAAAGATTATTAGTGTCTAATATACTGCTCAATTTTCTACAGGATGAAATGGAATAGTAATCAGATGGATGTGTGTACTGCACTTGCATTAAGAGGTAAATGAGTCTTCTTTGAACTGAGAAGTGTTGTTTTGCATAATGTTGTAAAATGCTCCTTTAGTGACAAATAGTGCTACTTCCATGGCTAAAGCAATATAAATACAGTCCAAAGGATGTTTCTGTGGTACAGGCTGAGAAATGCTGAGAGGACATGACCTGATCCTGTCCACATGCCAGTCGTGCACCAGCTGCTCTGTCAGCATATCTGGATCAAATGACCAACACCTTCATTCTGTTCATCTGCATAAGAATTGAGCAGTTGCAGCATTGAAGGGGTTCTGAAATGACCTCTTGATAAGCTGCAGATTTCTTAGTGAGGAGAAGAATGCTGCACAAAGTATAAGGTGGTGATAATGAGAGAAGGTAAACTCCTGTGCCTCTGGAGTGTAGATTTGAAGACAATCAAGGTGGATGTGCTGATGTATTTGTCAAATGTGTAGAAGACAGCATATTGTTTCATTGCCTGGGTGATCTTATGAAAGGTAGGTGTGACTTTCTACAGTGTTGAGCAAACTCTCATAAGTCTGGAATGAACAGTTTTGTGTTTATTGCTTAAAAGGTCAGGGGTGCACTACATACAGAATGTGACTAGACAGATAGCAGGAGCTGTGCGAAGGGGTTGGGTGCTTCTTTGGTTTAGAGGGTCTTGGGGAAACTACAGTCTAAAAGTGCACAGGACACACACATGAAGGTAGATCTAGAAACAATTTGTATTGTACACTCCTGGAAATGGAAAAAAGAACACATTGACACCGGTGTGTCAGACCCACCATACTTGCTCCGGACACTGCGAGAGGGCTGTACAAGCAATGATCACACGCACGGCACAGCGGACACACCAGGAACCGCGGTGTTGGCCGTCGAATGGCGCTAGCTGCGCAGCATTTGTGCACCGCCGCCGTCAGTGTCAACCAGTTTGCCGTGGCATACGGAGCTCCATCGCAGTCTTTAACACTGGTAGCATGCCGCGACAGCGTGGACGTGAACCGTATGTGCAGTTGACGGACTTTGAGCGAGGGCGTATAGTGGGCATGCGGGAGGCCGGGTGGACGTACCGCCGAATTGCTCAACACGTGGGGCGTGAGGTCTCCACAGTACATCGATGTTGTCGCCAGTGGTCGGCGGAAGGTGCACGTGCCCGTCGACCTGGGACCGGACCGCAGCGACGCACGGATGCACGCCAAGACCGTAGGATCCTACGCAGTGCCGTAGGGGACCGCACCGCCACTTCCCAGCAAATTAGGGACACTGTTGCTCCTGGGGTATCGGCGAGGACCATTCGCAACCGTCTCCATGAAGCTGGGCTACGGTCCCGCACACCGTTAGGCCGTCTTCCGCTCACGCCCCAACATCGTGCAGCCCGCCTCCAGTGGTGTCGCGACAGGCGTGAATGGAGGGACGAATGAAGACGTGTCGTCTTCAGCGATGAGAGTCGCTTCTGCCTTGGTGCCAATGATGGTCGTATGCGTGTTTGGCGCCGTGCAGGTGAGCGCCACAATCAGGACTGCATACGACCGAGGCACACAGGGCCAACACCCGGCATCATGGTGTGGGGAGCGATCTCCTACACTGGCCGTACACCACTGGTGATCGTCGAGGGGACACTGAATAGTGCACGGTACATCCAAACCGTCATCGAACCCATCGTTCTACCATTCCTAGACCGTCAAGGGAACTTGCTGTTCCAACAGGACAATGCACGTCCGCATGTATCCCGTGCCACCCAACGTGCTCTAGAAGGTGTAAGTCAACTACCCTGGCCAGCAAGATCTCCGGATCTGTCCCCCATTGAGCATGTTTGGGACTGGATGAAGCGTCGTCTCATGCGGTCTGCACGTCCAGCACGAACGCTGGTCCAACTGAGGCGCCAGGTGGAAATGGCATGGCAAGCCGTTCCACAGGACTACATCCAGCATCTCTACGATCGTCTCCATGGGAGAATAGCAGCCTGCATTGCTGCGAAAGGTGGATATACACTGTACTAGTGCCGACATTGTGCATGCTCTGTTCCCTGTGTCTATGTGCCTGTGGTTCTGTCAGTGTGATCATGTGATGTATCTGACCCCAGGAATGTGTCAATAAAGTTTCCCCTTCCGGGGACAATGAATTCACGGTGTTCTTATTTCAATTTCCAGGAGTGTATTTGTAAATTGTCGTAGCTGTGTTGGGAAAGAACCAGAATTCCAAGTGTTAATAGAAAACACTGAAGCTCAAATTGTCATCAGCACGGAAAGCTGGTTAAAGCTGGAAATAAATTCAGCCAAAACTCTTTTCAGAAACGATACATTAAATACAGTTGTTAGTGGAGTGTTTATTGCTGTCGGAAGTAGTTTACCTCTTACTTAAATTGAAGTAGGTAATCCCTGTGAGTTAGCATTGGTAGAAGTTATAGTTGACAACTGGAATAAGTAATGTTTTATTTCACAAAACCCCTGACTCAGATGGTACATTTGTTGAGCAGTTAAAGAAAACTTGAGTCTTATTTCAAATACGTACCCCACTACAATTATAGTTGGTGAAAACTTCAATCTACATTCGACATGTTGGGAAAAATGTGTGTTAAAGGCCAGTAGTAGGCACAAAAGTCACTCAAAATTGTACTGAATGCTTTCTCAGAAAATTGTTTTGAACATTTATTTCAAGAGCCCACTTGAAGTGTAAACAGTTGCAAAACTATACAAATAGTCCTTAAGAAATTGGGAGCATCATGATGAATACGTGGACTAGTGACCACAGGGTTGTTGTAGAGACCGAATACTATAACATTAAAATCCAACAAATATAAATGCAAACTACATCTGTTTAAAAAAGAAGATATAAATTTGCTTTATGCTTTCCTAAAAGGTGATCTCCACTCCTTCCTATTTAACTGTGTAAGCGTAAACGAGATGTGGTTTGAATTCAAAAAAGTATATCAGTGGCAGTTGAGAGATATGCACCATATAAATTAATAAGTGATGATACTGATCCCCCGTTGTGCACAAAACAGATTAGAAAACTGTTGCAGAAGCAATGGAAAAAGCATGCCAAATTTAAGAGAATGCAAAATCCCCAAGACTGGCGAAGTTTTACAGAAGCTCAAAATTTAGCCTGATCTCAAGTGCGAGATGCTTTTAATATATTCCACAACAGAACTCTGTCTTATTATCTGGCAGAAAATCCAGACAGATTCTGGTCATATATAAAGTACATGGTCTGTTCAAAAAATTCCGGAACTTTGTCCATAAAATTATTCTGTGTATTCCATTTACTTATTGTGCATGATCTCCTTCGAGATTATTGTGTTCTCCCTACTTGCAGAATATGGGGTGCCTAGGAAACCTTTCTCAGGTTGCTAGACAACAATTCAAGCAATTCGTATTGATGAATTTTTATTACAGAAAGATAATGACAATAGGCGACAGACAAAATAAGAAAATCTCTTCCGTTTACACAACTTCTAATACAAGCGAAACAATACAGTTCCTAAGTCACTGCTATAGAGCTCGTAGAACAGCTAGTCTTCAACTGTGCCACATCCAGGCGGCGCAGTGCTTATGTTCTTTTCACCTAGAGGCCGCTTCTGTGTTGGTGTTGTCCTAGAGAAGGGTTGGTCAGTGTACTATTGGTTGACGTCTTCTTCACAGCCCTCTCTGCTCTACCATTCCTGACCATCATGCCTGCACTTGACTATTATGCCAGAACAGAAATATTCTCCTCCACAACTGATAAATCGCTCCCAATGCAGATTCCACTTCCGGAAGCTGTCTTGGTATGCCTCTTGCTGGATGGTACGAAGTGCCATCTGTGGATTGTCTTTTATCTCATCTATCATTGCAAATCTTTGTCCTTTCAATGGGCCAGGTCTGGAAAGTATGGAAGATGAGGCAGCACAGTAATTACTTTTTTTTTTATTTGCATTACTCAAGCACAACAGGGACAAGTTATTGTGATTCGAGAGTGATGAATTGTCTCCCCACATTTCAGGCCATTTTCTTCTCATATTTTCTTGCAGGCATCACAACACATCCTGATAGTACCACTGATTAACAATTTGCCCCTGTGGCACAAATTCATTAAGAAAAATTCCTTCAAAGTAAAAAAAAAACTATCAACATCTCTTTGACATTTGACCTGACCTTGAAATGTGGCAAGGTGCTGTGCACGAATGACCACGCTTAAGATAAGCAATAATTTTAAGAACTTCATTCGATAGCTAAGAATATGAGGTGGCTTCAGAAAGAAACCCGGTTGTTGTATGGGCAATGAAACTAAAGGTGTAGCCTTTTTAATTAAGTGAGTGCTGCTTAGACTGCAGCGGTATAGCAGAGAGGCGGATGGCCAGAGTGGCGCTAGCATTCCGGAGGGTTATGATAAGAGCCGAGTCGGGCGTGGTAGGCCAGCACAGTGAATTGTGAGAACATGAAGGCAGAAGGTCACAGAAAAGCTAGGAGTAGCTTAGAAATATGACGCAGTATCCACAGGCGAACACCCCTTGGGGATGGAGAAGGTGGCCTGGTCTGACCAGAGGCTGCTGAAGGGTAAAAAAGTAGTTCATTTGAAAAAAAAACTTTAAATTAGAGCAGAGCAGCGAGTAGAATTTGCAGAAGAGTGTAAATCAAAAGTGCATATGCGCAGAAAGCAACAGGGGAAGTATAAGTTAAAATGTGTCTATTTTAAGGGAAAAGATGGTGGCTGATGTCACAAGTGGTTTAGTGGGGGAGAAGGGTGCACAGCACGCCACTGTTGGGGACTAGCTGTTCGACTGGGGAGCAGCACAGATTGTCAGCAGCTGCACTCACGCAGGATTACAAACTAAGCTTTGCTTTTTGGCTAAATCTGAATAGGACAGTGGCGAAGTAATGTTCGCATGGGTGGTGAAGTTATTTAGACCGTGAATGAATGTTTATCTTAATATGTGACAATTACTGAGGCATAGACGCAAATAGTTAATTGAGCAAAGCTTATTGCATTCAACTACATGATAGTCATTGAACACGGTAAGTCAGCTGCTGTGCTCGCTCCTGCTATTGCAATTGTGTTTTTCTTTTCTGCCAATGGTTATGATTCTGGTTATTTTTATGTGGGGTATCAAGCGTAAGTAAAGACTGAGTTTCGTGGCATCCAGTAATACAAGATCCTGGCCTGATGCATTAAAAGACCCTCATGGCAGCTGAGTTAATTATATTAATATGATCACAATTGGGATTAAATTGATTGAGACAGCAACCAAATGCAATCGGTTTCCAACAGTGGTCTCGAACCCACTTAGAGGGGCATATCTGTCTGACCGATATGTGGCAGGATTCTGATGTGTAAACTACGATTTTGCAATTTGTTTGTAATAAATCGTATCAAAGGATTTTGAGGCCAACATGTCTCTAGAATGTAATTGCTTTTATAAGATCTGTGTTGCATTATTTAGTAGCACCCAAATTCCTCTCCAAAACCTTAGTTCTACATATTTGCTAAGCCCACAATCCACAGGGTGCCGAATGACGTACGAGCAGCTGAACTGCAGGTAAGGGAAGGTAAGATTACAGGTTAAGAAAATGCGGAGGCTGACTACGCTGCTGCCGCACAGGTAAGGCACAAAGAGGACCTGCCACGCACCCCTGTAAATCTACCACTTACCGTACCAGACAGTTTAAGGGGCCCGTAAGTTATAAGTTTGGGTTTGTCATTCTGCAGAGGGGATGTTACAAAGTGGTAAATCATCCTAGAGGAGGTTGCAATCTGACGAGCTTCTTTGGTCTTGGAGAACTTTTCCCGACCCACTGTGAAGATTGATCCTTGGTCTCAGCATCATAACCATAGATCCATGTCCCATTCATCACCAGTTATGAATCTCTTAAGGAACATGTTGTTCTCAATTGTGCGATCCAACAGCTCTTCACAGATTGCAAGGTGAAAGTCTTTCTGGTCTTGACTCATGAGCCGTGGGACGAACTTTGCAGCAACACGATGCACTCAAAGTTGCTGTGTCAGGGTTTCATGACATGATCCAACTGAAATGTTACATTCTTCGGTAGTCTCTCAGATAGTCAGTCTTCGAATGGCACATACAATTGTGTTGATGTTCCTGACATGAGCACCATTGGTAGACGTCGAAGGGTATACTGAATGTGGGTCATCTTTAACTTCCGTCCGGCCATTTTTAAACTGTGTGAACCATTCATAACTCAGAGTATGGCTTAAGCACTTACCACCCTAGGCTTCCTGCATCATTTTGTTTGTCTCTGTAAAGGTTTTCTTGAGCTTCATGCAAAATTTAATGCAGATGCGTTGCTCCTCTAATTCTGCCATCTCAAAATTTGCAAACTGTGTGAAACAACGTTCTACTCAATACAGCACTGTACAGTAACTAAATGACATACAACAATGAAATTTCCAGTAGTCACTCATTAAGCACAGGATGCGCAGGGATGCCAGCAGCATTTTGCTCCAACACACCACTGGCATGAAATTACGAATGTTCCAGAATCTTTTGAACAGACCTCGTACATCAGTAGCTTCACTGTGAGGGAACAATGGTGATGTCACTGACTACATTGCCACTATAGCAAAGTTACTAAACAATGTTTTCTAAAACTAGTCCTACAAAGAAGACAAAGTAAATATTCGAGACTGCGAACCTAGACCAACTGTCAACATGAGTAACTTAGAAGTAGATATCCTGAGTGTAACGAAGCAGCTTAAATCACTCAATAAAACAAGGCCTCTGTTTTAGATTTTATACCAGTCAGGTTCCTTTCAGACTATGCTGATACAATAGCTCCATACTTAGCAATCATATAAACTGCTCTCTCGTCAAAAGATCTATACCTAAAGACTGGAAAGTTTCACAAGTCATGCCAATACCCAAGAAAGGAAATAGGCTTAATCCAGTGAATTACAGACCCATATCAATAACGCCAGTTTGTAGTAGGATTTTGAAATATATAATGTGTTCAAACATTATGAATTACCTCAAAGAAAATGATTTATTGACAAATAGTTAGCACGGATACAGAAAATATCATTCTTGTGAAACACAACTAGCTCTTTATTCTCATGAAGTAATGAGTGCTATCAAGAGGGGGTGTCAGATTGATTCCATATTTTTAAATATCCAGAAAGCTTCCAACACTGTTCCTCATGATTTACTACGAATCAAATTGCATGTGTGACCGGATTATGAGTTCCTGTCAGGAAGGTCTCAGTTTTTAATAATTTGTGTAAAGTTGTCGAGTGAAGCAGAAGTAATATCAGGTGTTCCCCAAGGAAGTGTTTTATGGCCTCTGCTGTTCCTGATCTACATAAATGATTTAGGAGGTAATCTGAGCAGCCCTATTGTATTGTTTGCAGATGATGCTGTCATTTACCATCTGGTAAAGTCATCAGATGATTTAGAAAAGATATTCGTATAGTGTGCAAAGTGACAGTTGACTCTAAATAATAAAAAGTGTGATGTCATCCATGTGGGTACTAAAAGAAATCCACTAGGTTTCGGTTACTAGGTAAACCACATAAATCTAAAAGCTGTGAATTATACTGAATACTTAGCAATTATTTTGAATAACTTAAGCTGGAATGATCACATAGATACTCTTTTGGGGAAGGCAAACCAAATACTGTGATTTATTGGCAGAACACTTAGAAAGTGCAACATGTCTACTAGAGAGACTGTTTACACCATGCTTGTCTGTCCTCTTCTGGAGTTTTGCTGTGCAGTGTGGGATCCGCATCATGTGGAACTGATGGAAGTCAACGAAAAAGTTCAAAGAGGGCCAGCTCGTTTTGTATTATTGCGAAATAGGGGAGTGTGTGCCAAGGCATCATACATGAATTGGGGTGGCAGTCATTAGAACAAAGGCATTTTTTGTTGTGGCAGGATCTTCTCTTGAAATTTTAACCGCTAACTTTTTCTGATTGTGAAAATATTCTGTAGACGCCCACATATAAAGGGAGACATGATCATCATGATAAAATAAGAGAAATTAGACGTCTCACGGAAAGATTGAAGAGCTTGGTTTTTTTTTTTTTTTTTTTTTTTTTTTTTTTTTTTTTTTTTTTTTTTTTTTTTTTTTCCCTGTGCATCATTTGAGAGTGAAACAGTAGAGAAATAACTTGGTGGTGGTTCACTGAACCCTGTGTCAGCCATTAATTGTGAATTGCAGAGTAATCATGTAGATGTAGATGGAGATGTAGATATAAATGTAAATGTTCGGGGACGGTGGCAATGGACAGGCAAATAGAAAATTAAGGACATAGTAATAGGCCAAGCTGAAACAACCAAAGTGTGTTAAAAATTTTAAAATGAGACAAATGTAAAGCTGCTTGACTTTGGGAATGTAAATGCCACCTATAGAAAAAAAAAATTGGAAAAAAAGGGGAGGAGGTGTTTGAACATAAACAGTTCTGGTGGAAAACCAGTACTGATTAAGGAGAGAAAGACAGAAAAGTGGAAATAAAATGTAGAATGGCTATGTAAAGGAAATAAAATTTGACATTATTATGAAAAGGGAAGAGAAAGTTGAAGAAGATAAGATGGGATGTGCTACTGTTATAAGAAGAGCATAATAAGATTGTTTTTACCTGCACAGCTATTTCTAACCCTTCAAATACGTGTGTTAATACTGCAGCTAAGTAAAATAAAAGGCACCTGGTGTTGTGACCACATTTAAAATTATTGAAATCCTTGGGAGAACTTTGACAAAACTGTTCCACATCGAATGTGGATATACGAAGCATGTGAAAAGTCATACTTCAAGAACCATGTAATAAACTCAGTAACAAAGAATACAAGTGTAACTACTGAACCATCAGTTTAAAAATTCGTGATTGCAAAGTACTGATACTGATTAATTACAAAAGGATGAAATGATTGATAGACGATGACCTGAGGGAAGGGCATTTTAGTTTCTGCAGAAATATAGGGATAAGGAAAGCAATACTTATCTTAGAAAACAGACAAATCCACATCAGCATTTGTAGATTTAGAAAGAAACAGTTGAGAATAATGACTGGAATACACTCTTTGGTATTGCAAAGTTATCAGTGACAAAATACAGGACATGAAAGTAAAGCAGTAATTGAAAAGGAAGTGAAATGCAGCAGTAGATCTCTATCTCTATTTACTGTACACTGAGGAAACAGTAAAGGCAACCAAGAGAAGTCTGGTAAAGAAATAAAAATTCAGGGAGAAGAAAAAAAGCTTTGACATCTTGAAATTTGCCAGTGACATTGTAATTGTCTCTGAAATTGTAAGACACAGGATCAATTTGAATAAAATGATAGTGTCTGAAAAACAGAGTATAAGATGAACATCAACAAAGATAAGATAAGAATAATGGTGAGTGTAGGCAAATTAAATCAGGTGCTGTGAAGGAATCTGGCAGTGAGACACTAAAGTTAGTTGATGAGTTTTGCTATTTGAGAGCAGAAAATTAAGAATGGCTGAAGTAAAGAGGACATAAAATTTAGACTGGTATAAGCAAGAAAAACTTTGCTGAAAAAGAGAAATATTTTGACTTCTAATAGAAACTGAAGTGTTAGGAAGCCATTTATGAAAGTATTTGTCTGGGATATAGCTTTACTTGGTAGTGAAACACCAAGGATAAACAATACTGATAAGAAGAGAAAAGAAGTTTCTGAAAATTAATGCCGCTTAAGATTAACTGGGTAGATAGAGTAAGAGATATTGGATCAGATTGGAGAGAAAAGAGATTTGTGGGACAATTTGACTAGAAGAACGGATAGATAGAAGGCTGATAGGACACATTCTGAGGCAGCAAGAATAGTTAATTTAGCTATGGAGAGAAGTGTGAGATGGCTGATAAAATTTTTGCAGGCGAATCAGGCAGATTTAAGTGGATGTAGGTTGCAGTAGTTATGCAGAGATG
Organism: Schistocerca nitens; assembly: GCF_023898315.1. Taxonomy (NCBI): domain Eukaryota; kingdom Metazoa; phylum Arthropoda; class Insecta; order Orthoptera; family Acrididae; genus Schistocerca; species Schistocerca nitens. The sequence continues at coordinate 178,249,348 of NC_064622.1, read as the reverse complement.
AAGATATTTGCACAGGAGAGACTAGTATAGAGAATGGCATCATATTGAAGACCACAATGCAGCTTGTTCATAATTATCAATATTTTGTTTTTAATTCTTAATTAAAAACTTTTCTTAAGTCACTCTTCGCTCTCCTCAAGAATCTCTTCTCTTCTGCTTGTATTTTACTGTCGTCATCGTTTTTTTATGTATCCAACTTTCACTACAATACAACAGCAATTAATCACCATAGTTTATAATATTTGATTTTGTAACTTTTCATGTTTTATGGGTGATAGTTCTTTTTGTTATTCCCCACATTACTATAAATGTACGCTAATGAGCCGAAACATTATGACTATCTGCTTAATAGCTTGTGTGTCAATTGTTGAAATGAAATACATCACTGATTGTGCATATCAGGGATCCGATAGTTTGTTGGTAGGTTTGTGGAGGTGTGTGGAATTAGATGTCTATGCACAGGTCATGTAATTCATGTAAATGATGGGCAGCTTATGTGCGTATGCAGCAATGGCATCCGATACTGACCCAAATAGATTTCATAGGATTCGCATCAGGCGAATTAGGTCACTGAGACATCAACAAGAGTTCACGATAATGCTTCTCAAAACAGTGTAGCATGATTCTGGCTCTGAAACACAGACAATTATACTGCTGAAAGATGACATCACCATCAGGGAAGACATATAAAGCATGAAGGGATCCAGGTGGTTCACAGCTGTCAGCGTGTCTTCGAATACTACCACCAGTCCCATGCAAGCACAGGATAATGTCTCCCACAGGATAATACTGCTCCCACCAGCCTGTGTCCATGATGCGCTGCACGTTTTTAGTCGCCATTTACTTCGATGACGGCATTTGTGGAGAGGAACAGTGGCCTAGTATTAAAAAAAAAAAAAAAAATGTGATTCACCTGAAGAGCCAACATATTTCCACTGATTGACAGTAGAATTCCGATGGTCCCATGCCCACTGCAATCGTAATTGACAGTGTCATTGAGTGAACATGTAGAGGTGGTCTGCTGCGGAGCTCCATAATCAACAATGTACGATGAATGGTGTGCTCCAAAACATTTGCGCATGCACCAGCATAGAGGCCACAGATCACCATCTGTCCTACTTTACAGAGCAGACAAGCCTCCAAACCCCACATTCTGTGAAAAGTCCTGGACGCCCCGCAGTTTAGTGCCTAGTGGTAGTTTCACAGTACTTCTACCTCTTTTCATAGATGCAGTTTTGAAATACTCATTCACAGTCTCTGCATAATAATAATCTGCCCTTTGTCAAAGTCACTTATCTCGGTGGATTTTCCTGTTTGCAGCCCGTATCTTTGCTAGGGTGATCCCATGTCCGTTTCTGCCCCATTTATATACTTTTGTTACTGCATCACATGCCCGCAGTGCCACCAAGCAGCATCAAGGGTCACAGTGGGCAGAGGTCATAATGTTTTGGTTTATCAGCGAATGCAGCTTTGCATCTCTTTCATTATGATAGTTCTGACAGTTGGCTGACTCTGAAACTACATGTTGAGTACATCAGCAAGAGTTTGGGTTTAAGTTTAAATACTAACACTTTCACTTCAAACATGGTACCAAACAAACAATAATATTCAGAATTAAAGATTCAGCTTTTAGGTCTCCTCAGTCAGGATTAGAGCTAGTGAAATCAACAAACATGACTCTTCCTTTTGAGACTGGTGACCCACGCACCATAATAATGTTGTGTAATATGTAGCTCTGCAAGAATTGCAGCTGTGCAGAAACTGCATAATTGTGTGTGCTAAAATGTTGCAAAATGTGTCACAGATTACATCATGATAGGTCACTGATATTGGCAAATAGTCTCAGCTTCTACACAAATTTATATTAATGAGAACAACAAAACACTTTCATTGTAACTGATGTTCAAGATTATAAATTGCCTAGAAGTAAGATAACCCGATTATTGTGTACCTGATTGAATTACAGGAATGACTGTAGTGTCCACAACAATGCTGCAGTAACAATACTGATCGTTGTTGTTATTGTGTCTAAAAAGTTTATGGCCTATCAATATCACTTAAGTGAATCTTCATCACAACTCAAACATATAGAATAGTGTTCAGTCCCATTGTGGGATGTGCACGCTACAATGAATAAATGTGCCCAGGTATCCCCCCCCACCCCCACCCCCCCCCCCCCCCCCCAAAAAAAGTAGGACTTTATTACATGGTACCTTAAGCAAGTACAACAGAAAACAGTTTCTGAGGTAATACCACTAGACTGTCCTGATCTGATAAGGATTGACACCAAGCACAATGATAGTTTCTTCAATGTACAAGCCACACCTTAATGCTAACGTAGCAAATGAGTTAAGAACACTTTCTGCCTGCACAAAGACTCGGCAGTTTGGACATGGTATGGGAGGTTGTACCCTCAGACTTGTCTGCACTGCACTCTGACTAATTGAATTGTGATTGTGGGACCACTTGTGCAGTCAGTCAGGCAAGGGGTGTGTGATGTATGAGAATGCATCCATGATGACCAACAAGGAGTGTGGTGGTAAAGGAACAGGAACTGTGGAAAGGCAGTGAAGGAAGTGAGCAGTGTCTTGAATGTTGGATGACAGGTAACGGGCAATAGTTTTGGAGGTGTTGCTCAACAAAGGCAGTGGTTCATTCTGTGGGGGTATTGTACCCAGCCAGAAGGGGGATGAGCTGTAGGGTTGGGTTTGTGGTGTTGACCTAAGTCCTTGAGGTGCTGCTGGAGGTCCAGTTCAGCAGCTTCTGTTAGACTTCTGGGATGGGATCATGGTTGTAAGGTTTAATTAATGAGCAGCATTCTATGTGCATGACAAATAACTAACTGTCTGTTCACATGAATGACCACTGTCAACTGTGGCAAGCTACAGTCTTCAGTGTCCAGTTAGCAAAACATGGTGTGCACCACAACACGAATGATTTCAACAACTGCTTCACTACACATGCTATTAGGATACTCCTTTCCAGCACAAGTTTCTCTGAACTATGAAAGTGAGTTGCTATTGCGTGTTTCTAAGAATCACACATCAGACAGCTATAGGCGAGTAGTTACCTTTCCTTTCCTTTATTTTACTTATTATGCAATCCGGGAGTTTTCATTGTTAACTAAGATGTTTCATAGTCGGCTGAGATTTTTCTTCTTTAAAATAATTTGCATCACTCAGTCTTGAGAATTATTTTAGCAGATTGTCTGGACCGAGATCCGGAATTTAGCTTTTTGGTGCACAGAGTTGTGACAGTTCAGTATTACATACCTATTAACAGTAAACAAGTAAATTATTTAAAGACAAGTGTCGCACTTGTGTTGAAATTCCAATACCAGTACTGCTAAAATACACAAAAGTGGTATTTACCACCTTCATCACGTTGATAAGTCATGGTTGCAAAATACTAATGGAAGGAGTTGTAGAAGCCATCCTTGGGGAAGATCAGTTTGGGTTCGGGAGAAGTGTAGAATGTGCAAGGCAATATTGATACTAAGACTTAAAAGCTAATTTGAAAAAGGCAAACCTACATTTATAAACATAAAGAAAACATATGCCGATGTTGACTGGAATACTCTTTTTGAAATCCTGAAGTTCTTAGGAATGTTCATAAAAAAGGCACTGCAAAGAAATAAACAACTTAAACAGAAACCAGAATGCAGCTCTAGCGTACGAAGGGCATTAAATTGAGTAATACAGCATTTATTTTAGTCTGTACATTGAATAAGCTGTAAAAAAAACCAAGTACAAATTTGCAAAAATAATCAAAATTCAGTGAGTGGGGGAAAAAAAAACACTTTAAGGTTTGGTGGTGGTGGCATTGTAATTCTGTCAGAGATAGCAAACAACTTCGTAGAACCATTGAGCAGAATGGAGGTTCTAAGATGAATATCAAAAAAGTTAAAACTATGTAATCATAAGCAGTTGAATTAAATCAGGCAATGCTGAGGGAATTGGATTAGGAAATGGTACTGTGCTTCTCTCATGCACAAAATATATTAGCAAGCTATACAAACTGCTCGATGATCCAGCGTACAGTAAGTTAAAAAGTGATCTGAAGGGTAGGATCCAGAGAGAGACTTTGGAACTCATTAGGAAGAGCTCGATTCCAGTGCAAATCACTGACCGTTTGTGTCAATAGGCTGCAGTTCATCCTAGAATATTGGCCTACCCAAGATCCTTAAGAATGGGGTGCCTCTATGTCCCATTGTAAATAACATAGGATAACTTACTTATTTTGTTGCCAAATATCTGACATGACTATTGAGACCTCTCATGGGCAAATGTGACCATCATATTTGAAACTCTGAAGATTTCATAGGTCGCCTGAAAACTCTTAGCAATTGTGGGATCTCTTAGTAAGTTTTGATGATCTCTCTCTCTCTCTCTCTCTCTCTCTCTCTCTCTCTCTCTCTCTCTCTCTCTCTCCCCCCCCCCCCCCCCTCTCTCCCTCTCTCCTTGTAGGGCTCTTTATAGCTCATTAGCAACAAGTTTGTGGAGGACATGGTGGCATTATTTAAACACATGCTTACTTCAACATACTTACTGGTTATTTCACGACTAATATTTTGAACAAGTGGACAGAATCACTATGGGAAGCCATCTGTCTCCTGTGGTGGCCAATTATTTTATGGAGGACTTCAAAGAAAAAGCACGACCATCAGCCACTCTGACTCTCTCGTTTTCTGTGGTATGTGGATGATACATTTGTGATGTGGCTACATGGACTTGATACTCTACCTACATTTCTTCAGCATTTCAATTCACCCCGTCTGAATATAAACTTCACAGTGGAAGTGGAAAAAGCTGGTACATCAACTTTTCTTGATGTTTTGGTACGAAGGAAAGCAGATGGAACCTTGGAACACAGTGTCTGCTGCAAGTCAACACATACAGATCTATGTTTGCAGGCTACAAGCTGCCATCGTCCTGCACAATGCTGTAGTGAATTACTTCAGTCTTTTGAAGAATTTGAATGTTATCCAAAAACTTCCTAATACACTGTCAAGAAACTAGGAGGGCTTTTGACGGCTTTAAAATTACTGACTAGTGTTGGCAAAGATGTCTCCATGATAAGAGTAAAGGAATTGGATCCTACATGAAGGCGATGAGCTACGTCAGGGTATTTCAACTTGAGTGACAGCCCACCATCAGGTGGGCAAGGATGGGCTAACAGCTGATGCACAGGCAGTCCTACAGCCGGTCCATAGCATACGTGATTGTACTGCACTGGCAGAACGCACGTGATTGTACTGCACTGGCAGAGCACATGTGAGCAGGGTTGGCTTAGCAGCTTCCTCATGCACAGAATGCATGCAGTAGGGCAGGTAGCATATTGTTCATCCATGTCAAGTTGACATTTTGCATCGTGGCTGTCGGGAATGGCAGGAGGTGTGATTAGGACTGCTGAGGGAGGAGAGGTGAAGTGAAAGCAACATTGGCTGCTTCCTGCACTGCTGGTGCCATTATCCTTAACATTGTGTACAGTAATACTTTGCATCTAGGTGCAGATTAATGTTGGCAGCGCTGTGAGATAGATATCTATCAGCTAGTGCTGATTTTCTCCACTTCTGGTAGCTCTTGTAAAATTGTCACATTATTGTGGACAAGCATAACCTGCCAACAAAACATGGTGGGCACACAGGATGGTCCTTCACCTACTGGGCAGCATTGGAATTGCCTCTACTTTCCCAACTGCAATCCAGGCTCATGCTCAATTTGAACATCAGCTTGCAGTAACATAGCTAGAAAAAAGAAAATTTTTGCACTTACTGCATAGACACTGACACAAGATGCAGCAATTAGTCATACCAGCATGAGAGAGAGTTATGTTTATGAAGTAGATTGACTGGGAACAGGAGATACTCTCTCTCTACAGACAGTAAAATGAGGTGATTCTTCACTACATGTACATTAGCAGTGCCAACATGAATGTTCTTACTATTTGCATCTTGTTTAAATATGAAAGTTGTTTGCAATTTGAAATGTATTATGTTCATATATAGAAAGAAACATTCCACATGGGAAAAATATATTAAAAAACGAAGATGCTGTGACTTACCAAACGAGAAATCGCTGGTAGATAGACACAATAAAACACACACACACACACACACACACACACACACACACACAAATTTCAAGCTTTCGCAACCCACGGTTGCTTCATCAGGAAAGAGGGAAGGAGAGGCAAAGGCGAAAGGATATATAAAAAAATAAAAAGATTCTGTGGCTTGCCAGGCGGGCGGGCGCTGGCAGATGGACACAATTGGGTGGCGGCACGCGCGCGCGTGCGCGCGCCCACCCACCCACCCACCCACCCACCCACCCACCCACCCACCCACCCACCCACCCACCCACACACACACACGTCGGCCCACGGTTGCTTCATGGGGGGGGGGGGGGCGAAGGGATGTGGATTTTTTGGGGAGGGGGTGGGGAGTCGTTCCAGTCCCAGGGGCGGGGGGACTTGCCATGGGGAGGGGGTGGGGAGTCGTTCCAGTCCCAGGGGCGGGGGGACTTGCCATGGGGAGAGGGAGGGATGGGTAAACGCTCGCACACGCACGTGTGTCCATCTGCACATGTGCAGACACAGGTGGACATATGTAAGGGCAAGGCCTTTACATATGTCTGCCTGTGTCTGTATATGTGCGGATGGATATGTGTGTTTGTACGAGTGTATACCTGTCCCTTTTTCCCCCTAAGGTAAGTCTTTCCATTCCCGGGATTGGAATGACTACTTAGCCTCTCCCTTAAAACCCACATCCTATCGTCTTTCCCTCTCCTTCCCTCTTTCCTGATGAAGCAACCGTGGGTTGCAAAAGCTTGAAATTTATGTGTGTGTTTGTGTGTTTTTTATTGTGTCTATCTACCAGCGCTTTCTCATTTGGTAAGCCACAGCATATCTTCCTTTCCATATATTGTACTCTAATGAATTGTAAACATAAGAGGAATCGTGTCGTTATGCTGAGTGGTCTGTTTAATCCACACTTATTTACAATATAGGGTAATTTTAATATTGGTTATGAATTTTAGACTTGTATGATAACACCCATAAAAGTGACGGATATTTGCCACCGTTTAATGTTGTTATCATTTTTTGTATTGCATTAGGCTTTTTGAGGTAGTTTCCACCGAAACATGCATCAATAGGGCTCAGACTTGCTGAACAAGATTGATATGTTTTTCTGTTTAGTCATAAAATGTACCTGACCAGAGAGTTTGTGTTAACTGTACACAACCAACTTACTCCATTTTATGGTATATTATATGACGATGCTATACCAGCGCAACGTTTTTAACTTGTGGCTCTTGGCTGCTTAATGTAAGTTGAATCTGTGATTTTATTTCATTTTAACATGGTATAAGATATAGTATTTCCATAGATCTGAAAATACTTGTGTTAATCAAGTGGAACATGTCAAAATAAAGGAAAGTTACATGTGACTTAAGGCTGCTCTACAGTTTTAATTTTCAGCAGTTTCTGTTCCTCGTGCAAGGCAATGCCTGTGCTCACTAAATAAAATTATATATATTCTGATTAAAATTAGCTGTGTAGTGCTGCAGCTTGTATATTATACAGATGCTCAGTACAAGCTACTTCTTAAATTTTGCAATTTGCTAAGTTACATATGTGAATCTAAGTTGTACTCATTAACCTGGAGCACGAGAACTCGTATAGCTAATGCAAAAACAACTATTGTTGTGACACCATTTGTATATGATATTTTTAATTTTGTTACGTAAATTGTGCTTGGCTACTTGACATTATGTTACAGGCTTGTATATGGACCCCACTGATAAAGTAAACATAGCTTTCATTGTATGGTAAACAGAGCTTTTATTAAAAGTTCTTACGTGTGTCTTTCTGATCACTGTCAGATTGTAATCATATTTTCCTGAACAGCACTTTATTCATTTATCAAAGTATTATTATTTCTTTCCTTTCTCAGACGTTATGTCTGGTTAAAAATGGAAAGTGATGCAGACCTTGATCAAGCGTGACTTCCTTTTAACTGTACGGTATAAGTTACATTGCATTTAGGAACTTTCGGATAGTGAAACGTATCAATAATTACAGATTTCTGTAATTGTATATATACATTTGGATGTAGCTGTATTGCTTTGATGTACTGGTGGATATTGTGTGGTATGACTCTGTAGTTGATAGTATAATTGGTATAATGTCAACTTTATCCTGATGCCACATGTCCTTGACTTCCTCAGCCAGTTGGATGTATTTTTCAATTTTTTCTTCTGTTTTCTTCCGTATATTTGTTGTATTGGGTATGGATATTTCGATTAGTTGTGTTAATTTCTTCTTTTTATTGGTGAGTATGATGTCAGGTTTGTTATGTGGTGTTGTTTTATCTGTTATAATGGTTCTGTTCCAGTATAATTTGTATTCATCATTCTCCAGTACATTTTGTGGTGCATACTTGTATGTGGGAACGTGTTGTTTTATTAGTTTATGTTGTATGGCAAGTTGATGATGTATTATTTTTGCTACATTGTCATGTCTTCTGGTGTATTCTGTATTTTCTAGTATTGTACATCCGCTTGTGATGTGATCTACTGTTTCTATTTGTTGTTTGCAAAGTTTGCATTTATCTGTTGTGGTATTGGGATCTTTAATAATATGCTTGCTGTAATATCTGGTGTTTAATGTTTGATCCTGTATTGCAATCATGAATCCTTCCATCTCACTGTATATATTGCCTTTTCTCAGCCATGTGTTGTATGCGTCTTGATCGATGTGTGGCTGTGTTAGATGATACGGGTGCTTGCCATGTAGTGCTTTCTTTTTCCAATTTACTTTCTTTGTATCTGTTGATGTTATGTGATCCAAAGGGTTGTAGAAGTGGTTATGAAATTGCAATGGTGTAGCCGATGTATTTATATGAGTGATTGTTTTGTGTATTTTGCTAGTTTCTGCTCGTTCTATAAAGAATTTTCTTAAATTGTCTGCCTGTCCATAATGTAGGTTTTTATGTCGATAAATCCCCTTCCTCCTTCCTTTCTGCTTAATGTGAATCTTTCTGTTGCTGAATGTATGTGATGTATTCTATATTTGTGGCATTGTGATCATGTGAGTGTATTGAGTGCTTCTAGATCTGTGTTACTCCATTTCACTACTCCAAATGAGTAGGTCAATATTGGTATAGCATAGGTATTTATAGCTTTTGTCTTGTTTCTTGCTGTCAATTCTGTTTTCAGTATTTTTGTTAGTCTTTGTCTATATTTTTCTTTTAGTTCTTCTATAATATTTGTTTTATCTGTTCCAATTTTTTGTCGGTATCCTAGATATTTATAGGCATCTGTTTTTTCCATCGTTTCTATGCAGTCGCTGTGGTTATCCAATAAGTAATCTTCTTGTTTAGTGTGTTTTCCCTTGACTGTGCTATTTTTCATACATTTGTCTGTTCCAAAAGCCATATTTATATCATTGCCGAATACTTCTGTTATCTTTAGTAATTGGCTGAGTTTTTGATTTGTTGCTGCCAGTAGTTTTAGATCGTCCATGTATAGCAAATGTGTGATTTTGTGTTGGTATGTTCCAGTAATATTATATCCATAATTTGTATTATTTAGCATGTTGGATAGTGGGTTCAGAGCAAGGCAGAACCAGAAAGGACTTAATGAGTCTCCTTGGTATATTCCACGCTTAATCCATATTGCCTGTGATGTGATATTATTTGAAGTTGTTTGGATATTAAGTGTGGTTTTCCAATTTTTCGTTACTATGTTTAGGAACTGTATCACTTTAGGATCTACTTTGTATATTTCCAATATCTGTAGTAACCATGAGTGGGGTACACTATCAAAAGCTTTTTGGTAATCAATGTATGCGTAGTGTAGCGACCTTTGTTTAGTTTTAGCTTGATTATTCACTTCTGCATCTATTATCAGTTGCTCTTTACATCCTTGTGCTCCTTTGCAGCAGCCTTTTTGTTCTGCATTTATAATTTTGTTCTGTGTTGCATGTGTCATTAATTTCTGTGTAATGACTGAAGTTAATATTTTGTATATTGTTGGTAGGCACGTTATGGGGCGATATTTTGCTGGGTTTTCTGTGTCTGCTTGATCTTTAGGTTTCAGTTAAGTTATTCCTTCTGTAAGTGTATCAGGGACTGTGTATGGGTCTGCAATGTAACTGTTAAATAATTTAGTTAGATGTGAATGTGTTGAGGTGAACTTCTTTAGCCAGAAATTTGCTATTTTATCATTTCCAGGGGCTTTCCAATTGTGCGTAGAATTAATTGCTCGGGTGACTTCATGTTGCAAAATTATCACTTCAGGCATAGGTGGTATCATCTTGTATGTGTCTGTTTCTGCTTGTATCCACCGTGCATTTCTGTTATGGTGTACCGGGTTTGACCATATGTTGCTCCAGAAGTGTTCCATGTCTGTTATCTTTGGTGGATTGTCTGTTTTAATGTGTGTGTTATCTATTGTCTGGTAAAATTTCTTTTGGTTTGTGTTGTATGTTTGGTTTTGTTTCCTTCTATTTTCACTTTTTTTGTATCTTCTAAGTCGTTTGGCCAATGCTTGTAATTTCTGTTTCTTTTCATCTAATTGCTCTATCGCTTCTTGTTGTGAGATTTTACCTAACCTTTTTCGTTTTTTGTCTGATATTTCATTTCTTATAAATTGTGTTAGCTGTCCGATGTCTTTTCTCAGTTTTTCTATTCTGATCTGTAGCCTGTGTTGCCATGCTGGTTTTGTGGGTTTCTTCTGTGTGTGTGTTGGTTCTGATCTCTGCCTAGTGTGTATATTTAGTGTAGTGAGTGCTCCTATATAAATCAGTAGTTGTTACTCTTCTATAGTTGTATTTTCATTTATTTTGTTGTGGATGATTGTGTTGACAGTTGTTATTGTTGTTTCGACTTGTGGGTTATTTGGTGGTCTATGCAAGAATGGTCTAATGTCTGTATTTGTGTCTTTGTATTCTATATATCTCAGCTGAATTTTTTTTTTTTCTATATCTAACATGTGTGTCACTTCGTGTTCTATTTGTGCTTGTTCTGGTGGCTGTCTTAAGATTTCGTTTTCCTCTGATTGTTTAATTGATGTGTGTTGTTTTTTGTTTGTTTGCTCTGGGATGTTTGAGTCCATTACTGTATTTTCTTCTTCTTCTGATTGCACATTATTTTGTTCCAGTATTTGTTGTACTTGTTGTTTGATGTTTTATAATTCTGACTGGGGTATCCTGTTATTTTTTATTATTACACGGATCTGATCAGCTAGTCGTCGTTCTGTTAAAAATTTTAATTCTGGGTATCTGGTAATAAATGTTGTGTATACTTGTGATCTGTATCCTGTTGTGTTGGTTTCTAAGTTTGTTGCTTCATAATAACAGAACATAAGGTGCCGTTTAACTTCATCTGACCATCTCATCCTCTGTCTTTGTTTTCCTTCTAGGGTGGTTGCAGGAAGCATATCCTGCAAAACACCTCTATTTGGATTTAAATCATTTTCCGTGTGGCTAGCAGTGTCGTTACCATTGTGGACGGGCATAGGGTTCAAGTGTCGTCCCCGACCATGACAGCGCTTGTCCGAGGCTTCATTAGTTCTGTCCTGAACCAATGAATCAGACTAAAAGGGGGGTTAGCCCTATTAGTGGTTTGTTCTTTTTGTCGCCTTTTACGACTGGCAGAACATACCGAAGGCCTATTCTTTTCCCAAGACTCCATGGGGTTTATTATTATTATTGTTTGCACTCACCTTTTTATTATTATTATTATTATTATTATTATTATTATTATTTTTTTTTTTTTTTTTTTTCTCTGTAACATAGCTTTCCCATGCTGCTGCTGCTACTTTGTCCTTGAGGCAGCTGTTTTGTCTGTTGTATCAAAGTTTTGAGTTTGATTGTCAAGTGAGATCCTCTCTAAATCAGAAATCAAAATCTCTTAAAAGATGACTGTGTTAATCACATACTTTAAAATATGTTGTTGATGTTGGCACAGAACATGTTTGCTTAAGGAGAGTATAAGAACTAGCAAGGGGAGGCCGCCAATTGTGAAATTCAGATTCGATTCATACTGCGCATAATAAAAGCTCATGGCCAGAGGTGTAATGTGGCAAAGCACCAAGATGCACTTCTCAACCGTTGTCAAGAAAATCGACAGTTAAAAGAAACCGTTGCCGTGAAATACTCTCTACGATTAATTATTTTTGACAGCGTCGTGGCACAGCGGTAAGCGCTCGGGTTTGTAATCCAAAGGTCTGCTTGTGTCTGTGTATGTGCGGATGGATGTGTGTGTGCGTGTGAGTGTATACCCGTCCTTTTTTCCCCCTAAGGTAAGTCTTTCCGCTCCAGGGATTGGAATGACTCCTTATCCTCTCCCTTAAAACCCACATCCTTTCGTCTTTCCCTCTCCTTCCCCTCTTTCCTGATGAGGCAACAGTTTGTTGCGAAAGCTTGAATTTTGTGTGTATATTTGTGTTTGTTTGTGTGTCTATCGACCTGCCAGCGCTTTTGTTTGGTAAGTCTCATCATCTTTCTTTATATATATATATATATATATATATATATATATATATATATATATATATATATATATAAAATTTGATTATAATAGAGGGAAACATTCCACGTAGGAATGCTTGTGTCTGTATATGTGTGGATGGATATGTGTGTGTGTGCGCGAGTGTATACCTGTCCTTTTTTCCCCCTAAGGTAAGTCTTTCCGCTCCCGGGATTGGAATGACTCCTGACCCTCTCCCTTAAAACCCACATCCTTTCGTCTTTCCCTCTCCTTCCCCTCTTTCCTGATGAGGCAACATTTTGTTGCAAAAGGTTGAATTTTGTGTGTGTGTTTGTGTTTGTTTGTGTATCTATCGACCTGCCAGCACTTTCATTTGGTAAGTCACATCATCTTTGTGTGTGTGTGTGTGTGTGTGTGTGTGTGTATACACATTTGAATTACAAAAAACAAATACTAAAAAAAAAAAAAAAAAAAAGTTGCTTACCGCTGCGCCACGACGCTGTACAAGATTATTAATCGTAGAGAATATTTCACCGCAACAGTTTCTTTTAACTGTAGATTTTCTCGACAACGGCTGAGAAGTGCATGTTAGTGCTTTGCCACATTACACCTCTGGCCACGAGCTTTTATTATGCGCAGTATGAATCGAATCTGAATTTCACAATTGGCGGCCTCCCCTTGTAAGAGAAAATGTTATGTTTTCTTTAAAATAATGATTGAACTTAATTCTTCAGTTCACTAAATAATTTTCTTTTTATACAGGTGTTCATCGCTTTGTTGTGAACAGCCGCTACAGAGCAAAGCCAGTCCTAGAAGATCATGAAGGTCACAGTAGATGTGAAATATGCTTTCTATCAGAGCCACCCCAACCACCAGCTGCAGAGGACTTTTTCAGTTATAAAAAACCAATTATTACATCACCTGTCCTATTTACAGAAAGTAATAGCTGTGGTTTTACATCACGCCAAAATAATGACAAAGAAGGTGAGAAAGACTATGGGGAAGTGGATTACATCACGCCAAGCAACTTGTATAGTGAAGCATATGGGGGAGAAAAGAAAATAAATAGTGCTAAGGAAGAGACAGAACAGACAAAAAATGCAGGACAGGGGAATGAGTCTCGGCTTCGTGGTGGAATGGACATGGATATTGCTAGTGGACAAGTGGATGTAAATTTTGCGAGGAGTAAAAAGATGCCCAGCCATTCTAAATCTGCAAAAGGTGTTGGAGACTGTGACAAATCTCTTAAAACTCTGTTGGGGAGTGTCAGTGCTGGTAAAACTAGTTCTGAATGTGCATCATTTTTTAACAGGCCAGTTGAAAAAAATTGTATGCGTGCTTCTCACAAAGAGCAGAAGTGTCCTATGGTTAGGTTGGACAAAGTGCAATCACAAGTACCAAAATTAAAGAAGTCCATAGTTTCTGTGACTGTACCACTTACCAACGCTGGCAGTAAACGTTTAGGTCCATTTCCTCCAAAATCAAGGGTTTTTGCAGATCCAGTAACTATTGGTTCAGGACCACCAGTACATGTTGTGAGGCCACCTGCACCAGTTAACTCATTGGCACTTAGGTATCAGAAAGGAGTGTGCTGAGATACGTGCTGCTGCTGTGTATAATAGTATTTGATATAGTATAACAGACATTATAAATCTTTCCTATTAAGTATATTGTCACTAACTAAATAGGCCATTTTTATTATACAAATCAAATGTTTATGCAAACATTTTACATTGTCAAGAAATTATGGTAAGTCAGGAAAGTGTATTTTGTCTGTAAAATTTTTTAAAGAAATTGTACTCTTCATTTGTATTATATTTCAGCCATTAGTGCAATGGCATTCTACTAATTGTGGATAAATATTACATATTATTTAAATAATGTAATTACTTGTCAAAATGTTTTTTAAACATTCCATTTTCTATACTATGGACGTAAGCAGTACTGCAAAACATTGAAAAATTCATCCAATACAACAGTCTTCTATATACTTTAACTGTTATTCACTAATTTACTAAAGATTTTGCAGCAGTGTCAGTTTTTAATAAAACAGCATTATTATTTCCATTGTAACAATGTTGACATTGTTCCACCGTAGCTGTTGTAGAATATGTTGTGGATTGGCAAGACCGCCAACCCACGGAGTTTGGAGGAAGCCGAAAGGCACGCGTTTAAGCTCACGCAGGCAGGCGTGAGGTCTGGAGCAGGACAAGGAATTGAGACTAGCAAAAAAACGTACGTATCTTCTGGAATACTTAACTTTAATCCATAATGGGTGAACATCGCTCTTGACGGTACATGTTTTACAGTATCAATAGTAACTGGTAATGGCACCTTGCTAGGTCGTAGCAAATGACGTAGCTGAAGGCTATGCTAACTATCGTCTCGGCAAATGAGAGCGTAATTTGTCAGTGAACCATCGCTAGCAAAGTCGGCTGTACAACTGGGGCGAGTGCTAGGAAGTCTCTAGACCTGCCGTTTGGTGGCACTCGGTCTGCAATCACTGATAGTGGCGACGCTCGGGTCCGACGTATACTAACGGACCGCGGCCGATTTAAAGGCTACCATCTAGCAAGTGTGGTGTCTGCCGGTGACACCACATTCCTCCCCCGCAAATCGGCGGACGGTTGTGGCATAAGGCTTCCGCCCGCCGTCGGGAGGACCCCATGTTGACGTATGCGACGAGGTGGGGAGCCTAACAACAGGCGAAGCTGTGCCACCCGCACCCTGCCATTCGGACCGAGGGGAGCTAGGAAACGCCTGAAAACCAGCTCCAGGGTGCACGCCAACATGCGGTGTATGCGCCCGGAGAGAGACAGGAGGGGCCGAAGGGTCGACCTCCATCAGGCCGGGGCACCCGACGGGCGAAGACGACATATGGTCCGGAGCGGGCAAGAGTTCCCTGGCGGAGGACAACTGGTCACGGGAAGCGATCGGCGGCGCGTGACCCAGGGAGGCGCCCGGCAGTTGTAGCGACGCGTCCACTGCGGGCGGCGCCGGCGGGAGAACAGGCGGCGGCGCGTCGCCATGGGGCAAAATGGAAGGCATCGTCGGTAACACCTGGGGCTGATGCGAACCAGTAGATGGGTCCCCAGGGCGCTGACCGGACGGCACCGTTGCTGAAAGCAGACGGGGAGCGGCAGAACCCGTGCAACGACAGAGGCGCAGCTGATTGAGATGCCGACGCACCTCACCAGAGGCCCCCAAAACCAGATACATAGCGCGGCCGAGGCAGCGAAGAATGCACCCTTTGAGCCAACGCCGTGAACCTCGATAGTTGCGATAGTAGACAATGTCGCCTGGAGCAAAAGCAGGTGTCTGCCGCTGCACAGGAACCTGATGAGGCGGATGTAGCAAAGACATCAAGGTTCGATGAGGGCGACCGTGGAGCAACTCAGCCGGCGAGTGACCATCTCGGTGCTGAGAGCGATACGAGGACAAAAAGAGCAATAACGCATCCTCCCGAGAATGCGACTCTTTTAACTTCAACATCTGTGACTTGAAAGTCCGGACCAATCATTCAGCGGCACCGTTTGACTGAGGCGAAAACGGCGTGGATGTCAGATGTTGAATACCATTGGCCTTTGCAGAATGACTGAAATTCTGCGGACATGAATTGTGGGCCATTGTCGGAAACAATAGTCTGTGGAAGACCTTCAATGCAAAAGATAGCAGATAACGCTTGGATGGTGGCAGATGACGTCGTGGAAGACAACCGGACAACAAAAGGAAAATTACTGAATGAATCTACCACAACCAACCATCGAGCATTCCAGAATGGACCAGCAAAATCGATGTGTAAGCGTTGCCAGGGGGAAGTGGCTTTTGGCCATGCAAAGAATTTCCGCGGTGGTGCGGATTGTTGTTCGGCACACGCCATGCAAGAAGAGCACATATTCGTAATCGCAGCATCGATTCCGAACCAAGTACAGTGCTGTCGAGCAAGTTGTTTCGTTCGCACTATACCCCAATGTTCTTGGTGGAGAAGCCGTAAGACAGAGGACTGTAACAAACGTGGGACCACGACCCTGGACTGATCATTATCAGAATGCAACAGCAAAACACCACGTCATACAAAAAGTCTTTCCTTGTGAGCAAAATATCGGCGAACCAACGGATCCCCGATCCGTGACTTTGACAAGGGCCATTGAGTAGCAACGAAACACAGAACGGTAGAAAGGACAGGGTTGGCAGCTGTAGCTGTAGCTACACGGCGAAAATCAATCAGAAACAATTCGACCACGTCATCGGTTTCCGAATCAATGAACATGCAAGCAAGTCCGGAGGAATCAAATGCTCTATCCTCAGCAACAGGCAAACGGGACAACGCATCGGCGTTTCCATGCTTAGCAGTGGACCGATACAAGATATCATAGCAGTACTGCGAGAGGAAAATAGACCAGCGAATGAATTTGTGCACTGTACGTGGAAGTACAGGCTTGGTCGGATGAAAAAGCGATGTCAAAGGTTTGTGGTCTGTGATGATGGTAAAGTGACGACCATACAAGAAATCATGAAACTTTGTAACACCAAATATGAGAGCCAATGCTTCTTTCTCGATCTGTGAATAATTTCTTTGCGCAGACTAGAGCAATTTGGACGCAAAGGCAATAGGGCGATCCTGCGAACCATCTTTGTGCGCAAGCACAGCACCGATCCCGAAATCCGATGCATCTACCATCAACAAAAGGGGTTTCTGGGGATCGAATGGCATAAGGCAAGTATTGGAAAGCAACGCCGATTTCAACTGGCGAAAGGCACGTTCGCATTCCATCGCCCAGACGAACGGAACACCTTTACGGCGTAAGCGATGAAGCGGAGCTGAAATGGAAGAGGCATGTGGCACATATTTATGATAGTAATTGATTTTTCCCAGTACACTCTGTAGCTGCTTCAAATTCTGCGGCGAAGGCAAGTCTTGTATGGCACAGAGGTGCTCTGGACTGGGATGTATGCCTTGGGCATTGAGTACATGTCCCAGATACGGTAAGTCACGAGCAAAAAACACACATTTGTCCTTCCGCCCATTTTGTCGCAAGACCTGAAATAATGTTCTGAGATTAGCTAAATGTTCTTCTTCTGTCTGTCCGGAGGTCACTATATCGTCCAAATAGTTTGCTGCAGTAGGGACTGACGCACAAACAGTTTGTAAATATTGCTGAAACAATGCAGGGACGGATGCACACCCGAATGGCAGTCGTTTGAATCGGTACAAACCAAGATGCGTGTGAACCACCAAAACGCGCTGGGATTCTTCGTCCACCGGTATTTGCAAGTACGCATCTGCTAGGTCCAACTTCGAAAAATATTTACCCGGGCACAGTTTGTCAAAAAGATCTTCCGGGCGGGGTAAAGGAAAAGTTGCAGTCACTAGTTGGGGATTCACTGTTGCCTTGAAGTCCACACAAAGTCCCAATTTTCCAGAAGGTTTTGGCAAAATTACTAAGGGTGATGCCCAGAGAGAAGCCTGCATACGTTCAATTACACCTTGTGATTCCAAATCGTTTAATGTTCTTGCGACCTGATCACGCAATGCGTGGGGAACATTGCGCGCTCTGAAAAATTTCGGGTTGCACGTTTACTTCCATTTTCAAATGTGCTTTATAGTTCTTAGCGCAACCAAGGCCCAGTGCAAAAATGTCTGCAAATTCTTCACATAGACGAGAAACACTGGCTGAAGGCACAGTCTGGTTCACTGAGAGGACCTGATTTACTATAGACAAGTTAAACAACTGAAATAAATCGAAACCAAACAAGTTCACTGCAGCAGAAGCATGAAGGACGTAAAATGACACAAGTTTTGTTTGTCCTTTGTATGTTGCAAGAAGGCTGCACTGTCCTAACACAGGGATCGCTTGTCCTGAATAACTACTTAACATTTGCGGCACGCAACGGAGGTGTGCCCAGCTGTTTGTACGTGTCGTGATTGATCAGTGAAACTGCAGCTCCGGTATCGAGCTGGAATGGTATCACTTTGCCGTTAATGTCCAAGTCTACAAAAAGTTTATTGTCCTGCTGACAACAAGAGCGATTGTCTCGTGCAACGTGAACTGACACTGGTACAAAATCACATGACGGGATTTCCGTCGATGTTGACGCGCACTATTTGTGGGACGAACACAGTCACTGTTAGAGAGAGTGGCACTGGGAGGAGTGGCGTGAACTATATGAATTTCCATGGGCGAAGTTTCACGAACCTGAGTATCCTTGGTTCGAATTCGGCGCGAAGCAAAGGGCCGGGAATGGTTTTGAGCTTCCGATCGGAGCTTTTTCTGGCAAACACTTTGAACATGTCCTTTTTTATGACAGAAAAAGTAAATAGCCTGGCGTGACGGGCAGTTCTCACGCAAATGTCTAGTAGCACACCGCGGGCATGATTTCACTGCACTTGCTTGCTGGCGCGGTACACGTGGCTGAGAGCCAGGCGGCTTTGGCGCGGCCGGGCGCAAGGACTGTTTACTGTTCCGTGCAGTTCGCCTGGCGGGCCGGTTAACCTGACACACGGGTGGCGAAGTTTCAAATGATTCCTGACCAAAGTCAAGTGTGTCCTGCCAATCCAATATGTCCATCACTTGTTGAAGGGAGGGATTGACTAGTTTCAAAATCTGTTCCCTTATACGAACATCAGAAATGTTCTGTGCAATTGCATCACGTACCATAGTATCTGAATAAGGGAGTCCACATTGACACTCAAAAGCACAATCCCTAGTAAGGCCTTGCAAGGTTGCAACCCACTCCCGATTAGTCTGACCTGCCGTACGTTTTGTACGAAAGAATGTATACCGTTTGGCAACTACATTGACTGATTCTTTGAAATATTCATCTGATGCAGACAAAATTTCGTCGTAGGACAGAGTTGCCACATCACGTCGGGGAAATAATTTGACTATCACACGGTATGTGTGGACGCCGACGGACGAAAGGTGATAAGGCTGCCGCTCATTACCTTGAATTCTGTAGGCGGCGAGATGGAATCCAAATTTTGGCGTGACCACTCCGTCCAGCTTTCCAGTGCCGCATCAAAAGGACGAAAAGGTGGTGCAACTGCGTGTTGTGGCTGCGTGAGCGGTGGAGCGGCGGCTGCCGCATCGTTTTGCATTGCACGTTGACCCTGGACGAGCTGTCCAAGGGCATCCAGTAAGGCCTGCGTCTGCTGGTTCTGTAAGCGATAAAATTCGGACAGTACATCTGGAGATTGTGGCGAAGCCTGCGTGAGCTTAAACGCGTGCCTTTCGGCTTCCTCATAGTGGATTGGCTGTCTTGCCAATCCACAACAGAATAATTCAAACAAAATCTAACATAAGTAGTGCAGAAGTGCCACAATCAAGCAGTGTTAACTGGAAGCAAATTAACCTATTGAGTGAGTGTAGATGGGGATTTCTATGGATTCATTGCAGATGGTAAGGACAGACAGTCTTGTAAACCAGTTCTGAACACATTTTCTGAAAACTGTCTTTTGAATAGAGACACACAATGGAAATATTTTAGACCTAATAGCTACAAACAGGCCTGACCTTACTGGCAGTGTCAGTATAGAGATGGTTTAGTGATCATGATATCGTCATAACAATAGTTCTTTTATCACCATCATTGTTTTTTGACTCCAGTTTCCTGGGTGTGGTGTACAAGTGCTTGCCATCTCCTTCTGTCTTCATACATCTTCTGTTACAGGACAGCTTTCCATTTGTGTCCTTTCTCCTCCATATCTGATCTTACAGTCTGTATCCAGCGTTTCCTTGGTCTTCCCAATGGTCTTTTCCTACAAGGTTCAGGTTGAAATACTTATTGGCAGGTCTTTCGCTATTCATTCTCATTATTTGCCCATACTACTGAAGCCTGCATTTTTTTTATGACACAGGTAACAGGATCTTCAGTACCTGTTATTCCATTCACCACATTCCTGATTTTGTCCTATCTAGTTATTTGATTCATAGTTCTAATGAATCTCGTTTCTGCTGCCTGAATTCTGCTGAAGGCTGTGTTTAGTAGGATCTGTGTATCTAAACCATATGTAGGCATTGCTTTTTGTGGCATTTTATCATCCCAGAGAAGATTTCTGATTTGACTGAGAATTGGATGCTTTCTGTATCCTGCTGAGTATTTCCTGGTGATGGCTTTTGTGATCGAAATGCGAAAAAGATTCTACCTTGACTCCTCCTAGATAGTATTTGAGGTTGTTCCTTGTATGTTGATGCTCATTTCTACTATCTTTGTTTTGTTTATTTGTAGTCCGAAATTTTTGAATGTGGTGTTCCAGTCATTAAGTTGCTTCTGTGCTTGAGCTTCCCTCTCCCCATGCTATCAAATCATCAGCAAAAACCAGTGCATTTGGTTCGCTGTCTATTTCTTGATAACTTTTATGATCTTGTCCATTACTATTATAAACTGGAGTGGCGATAGACACGTCCTTGTTGGACACCTTTTTGTTTCAGACCATTCTGATCATCTGTTGCCTATCTGGACACAGCTGTAACACTTTGGGTATAGCATCTTGACTTAATCAGTTAGGTACCTTGGCACCTTTAGGTCGTTCAAACATTCCCATATCTCATGTCAACTAATACAATCACAGGATTTCTTCCATATTCCCAGTACTTCTCTGTCAGCACTCATACTGCAAAAATAAGATCCACAGTACCTTGGTCTTTCCTGAATTCATGTTGTTCTTCCTCAAGCAAAGGTTCTATTATCTTTCCAAGTATCATTTCTATGGTCTTTTCTGACTGCTTTAGGGTATGTGACAGCAGCATGATGCCTCTGTAATTTCCACATTTTTGTCTATTGCCCTTTTTGAGCAGAGGGAGAATGATCTCCTTTACTCCAATCTTGTGGGTGTTTGTTTTCTTCCCAAATCACTCTGTATAGCCAATTTAAGCATATATTCCAGCTTCCTTGTTCATATCTGATCTGAGATCATCAAACCCTGTCGACTTTACATTACACATGCTCTTTAATGCTGTTTCTACCTCATACCGTGTTAACGGGTGTCTGTTGATTTGGACTTCATTAATTACTCTATAGTTGTTGATGGTTGTGTTGTTACCATCTCCATTTAACAGCATGTTGAAGTACTTTTTCATTTCAACCCCAACCTCTCCATTTGTTCATATTAAGTTACTGTCATCTGTTTTCAGTGCAAGGATATTTACAGATTCATTTTGTTAACTCTTTAGTACGTTGTATAGTAATTTCCTACTTCCCTGACAGTCTTCCTCTATCCTTGTAGTAAAGTCCTCCCAGCACTTTTCCTTTTCTTTCTGGATCAGTCTTTTTACAACTAGTTTCTTTCTCTGGTATTCCTGTGCAAGATGCTTATTCATTTTGGCTGTCATCTGTTTTTGTTTCTCATGGTCTAATTTTCTTTCAGTATGTTCCTATCTTTTTCTGTTGTCTTCACCTGATCTTTCACCAAGATGTTTCCTTCTCTTATGATGTGGCACTCATTTTTTCCGTCTACTCCACCTTTCTCATTTTTGGGTAATTTGGCTGTTATTCTTGCTTCATAGCTTCTTTTCTTTTCCATGCCTTCAATAGCCAAGTCTTAATCTTTGGCATTCTCTTTTGTTTAAATTTTGGCACTTGAACATTTTAGGTCAGCAATTAATAGCCAGTGGTCGCCATCTAGGCCTCACTGAGTATGACTTTAACATCTGTAACGTACAACCACTTTTTCTATGTGATGATGAAGTCTATTGTAGCCTGTAACTCGCCATTCCAGCTGTATCCCATTACAGGTAAGTTGTTTTGCACACAGAAATCAATTAGGTTATCTCCTTCTCTGTTATTTTTTCTTCAAGTTCATTAAGAAAAATGCTCTTTCTGCTCCATGGTACATCCTATCTGTGATGCATATACTTGCAAAACTGCACGCTGTTTATTACCAGCCCTTAGTCTCATCTGAATGATCCCGTCACTCACGTATTTGACGTATGTCTGTATGTCTATATCTTTATGGAGGGTGAGGCTGGCTCCATGTTTTAAGTCACTGTTGTTACTACTCCAGTACAGCAGACATCTGATTCTCAGTTATTTCTTCCCACAGCTTTATTACTAGTTCTTCACATTTGTTGGTGAGAATGAGGATATTGAGTGTACCAATTTTCAGTCATTCCTTTTTGGGAGGGTTTTGGGTCTTTCGGTATCTTCAATGAGCAACAGGCATTTTTTTGTCATTAGTTCAAGTAGTATTAGAAGAACTGTCACGTATTTTGTTTAATTCATTCTTCCATCTGAGGCTTGGTTTAGGTATGAAAGCAGTATATATTTGCTCGGCAGTTGACAAAGCCTAACACAGTTAAGGATTTTCTTTCAGGGTTTATTCCCTTAGGCTTTGAAGACCCCTCTTCTCCATGAGGCTGTGGTGTCCTCTTCTAATTATTCCCAGGGAGTATGGGTTGCCTCATCGGCCATTCTGAAAGTGTCCTTCTCTGCCAAAGGTGCCATTAAGGTTTTCGCCCATTACCATGGGCATGGCTCCCACATTATGCCCCTTGACACTGGGTCCCTGCCTGAACTTAGATATCATTTCACTCCGGCCTACTCATGTGGAGGATGCCTAACACTGCAGTGTGTATGCACTACACAAGAATTACCCTAGTGGATGATTGGGAAAGTGGTCCTATCTTCCTTAAGCTGCATTAATGGTTCTGTAGAATGCCACCAACCTAAGATTGTGGTTACTGAAATTAATAAATCCATCAAGAAGACTAGGAGAGATTTTATTCAGGAAAGAGCAAATTAGCGGCCGTTCGCATTGTTCTTAATTCCAGTATGATGGCCATAGAGAAAGTATGGGCAATGTTTAAACTGATTTTAAAACCTTCTGTGGAGAAATATGTGCCAAATAAGTGGATTAGTGAAAAAGATCCAACTTGGTTTAAGAACAAAATTCAGACAATACTGAAGAAAGAGAGATTGTTGCATTCTAGGTTCAAAAAATAACACAGAAATGTCATCAGGGGAAGTTGGTACACATTTGTGTGTCTGTAAAAAGACTGATTCGCGAAGCAGACAACTTCCACCGCATATGCTAGGGAAGGATCTCGTTGAGAAACCAAGAAAATTAAGGACCTAAGTAAAATTTGCTCAGTGGATTGAAGGTTTCAATTCAGTCACTCATTGCCAGTCTGGTTTGGCAACAGAATCTAGCCAAAGTAAATTTGGAGTTTTAATTTTCACATTCAAAATATCATCCACATAGGAGGAGCATTAATTTTCACATTGAAAATATCATTCATGCAGGAGGATCGTACATACATGCTACCATTGGACTGTTATACAGGCTCTTGTATGGAAGAGACAGAAATAGGCATTGATGCCATTGAGAAGCAACTGAATGAAAGAGTTGAAAACGAATAAGTAACGAGGTCAGGATGGAATTTAAATTTGGTTTTATAAAGATTGTTCTTCAGCATGGGCCACTTACTTAGCTTGCACTTGCACAAATCTTTCACCAAGTGCAAAGTCCCAACTGACTGGAAGAAAAGCACAGTTGCGTCATGTATATAACAAGGATAAAAGAACTATCTGACAAAATTAGAGACTAATATCCTTAACATTCATTTGCTGCAGAATCCTTGAACACATTCTCATTTCGAATATAAAGCGTTTCTTTGAGTCAGAAATGCTTCTGTCCACAAATAAGCGTAGTTTTAGAAAGCATTAGTCATACAGAACTCAGCTTGATCTTTTCTCACAGGAGATCCTGCTGCAAACCATGGATGGACTGGCAACAGGAGGCAGATTCCATATTGCTAGATTTCCAAAAAGCATATGACATGATGCCCCACTGCAAACTTAAGGAAGGTATGAGAATATGGAATAGGTTCCCAGATATGTGAGTGACTTGAAGACTTCCTAAGTAATAGAAACCGGTACATTTGCTTCGACCGTGGGTGATCGTCGAAGACAAGGGTACTGTTAGGAGTGCCCAGGGAAGAGTGATAGGACCACTTTTATTGTCTGCATACATAAATGGCCTGGAGGGCAGGATGAGCACCAATTTATAGCTCTTTGCTGATGAAACTGCGGTCTATGGAAAGGTTTCATCGTTGAATGGCTCTAGGAATATAAAAATATTTTCGACAAAATTTCTAATCGGTGCGATGAGTGGTAGCTTGCCCTAAATGTAGAAAAATGGGAGTTAATGCAGGTGAGTAGGAAAAAGAACCCTCTAATGTTTGGATATAGCATGAGGAGGGTGCAGTTTAACTCAGTCACATCGATTAAATCTATGCGTAATGTTGCAAAGTGATATGAAATGGAATGAGCACATCAGTTTGTTAGTAGGTAAGGTGAATGCTCAGCTTTGTTTTATTGGGAGAATTTTGGGAAAATGTAGCTCATACATCAAGGAAACAGCATTATAGAATGGTAGTATAACCCATTCTTGAGTACTGTTAGTGCTTGGGATCCCCACCAGGTCGAATTAAAGGAAAACATCAGAATGATTCTGTGATGTTCTGCTTGATTTGTTATCGGTAGGTTCAATCAGCACACACATATAATGGAGACACTTCATGAACTCAAATGGGAATTCCTGGAGCAAGATGATGCTCTTTCTGCAAGGCACTGTTGTGGAAATTTAGAGAAATAGCATTTGAGACCAGCTGCAGAACGATTCTACTGCTGCCAATAAATGTTTTGTGTAAAGTCCATGAGGATAAAAATTGAGGCTCGTACGGAGGCTTCTCATCAATCATTTATCCTTGCTCTATTTGCGAGAGGAACAAGAAAGGAAATGACTAGTAATGCTACAAGGTATCCTCTGCCATGCACTGTATGATGGTTTGTGGAGCATGTATGCATGTGCAGATGAAGATATGTTTAAGGTAGAAGTTAGCACACCTAACAACTGGATGACAGATCGTGCATGGAGTGGAACACTTCATAACAAAACCCCACTTGGTTCACTTCAAACAGTTGGATGCCTGTCCACAGTCCTCACCATTAGTGCTTTGTTTTACTAAATCTCACTATTAAAAGACAGCACTTTGCACACATTCAAATTCGCATGATCACTTTGGTCAAATGATTTTACAATTTGAAGAGTATAACTGTGCATTCCCTTGTTTGTGTTAAGTTAATTTTGTAACGTATAAAGACACTGTGAAACAAAATTATGAGCAGTTTCTCACAAATAAGTACAATTTAGAAACAACAATGGCTAACCTGAACAAAATAAGAAGCTTTCATTCCTACTCCTACTTCTAACTCATAAGTGTTGAAGAAGAGCAGGAGTGATTGTGTGGCTCTTGATGTGCCGAAGCAGTCTTGTTCCTTTACGAGCTGCTTTATTCACAAATAGTTTCATCAACAAGAATAAATAAAAGAACCCTAAAATCCTTCTTATAACAGCTGCTTCCTCAGTTGCGCAGGTGCTGCAGAACCATATGTTTGCCGCCCAAAGCCATCAAACAGTGCAGGAAATTCCAGCTCAGTTCAAAATCTCCCACTACATTCAGCCACTCCTGTCTATAATTTGGAGGCTGTTGTTAAACCTACAAGAAACTCAAAAATAAAACTAAACACTTCAGACAAAATAAACTCCATCCCCACCACACCAAAAAGAAAAAAGGCTGCCATGCACAAACAAAAACATACTACTGAAAATTGAAAGAAATGTGTTATTCCGTAAGTGCTTCCATTCCATATTCCTCTACAGTGTTAAATATTCAAATATTCTTGGACTCCTGACTGTAAGATTTAAACATGAAATAAGTGTTTTGCTTTTCAGAGAAAGACACATTCAGCGGTCAACAACTTGGCTTGATATAGTTTTCCAGAGATTTGAACAGAGCTTGGATTGTGATAGATTTTTATACTTGAACTATAACTTCAAACTGAGGTAACTATTCCCGTAGCAAGAATTCAAAGTGTCAGAGCTAATCTTGTCGCTAGTGGTATAGTGTCTTTGTATTTTCCTTTACTATCAGTGGTCCAAAGTATTGCCTTGAAATCATGAACGAATACAATTATGAAACAGAATACTCCTTGCCATCATTCTCTCTCACAGGGTCCACACATGTTTCACAAAAGGTATTAATTAGCCCAGTGTTGCACTTCTTTCTGTGATTTCATCTTTGCTTCAAAATATACTGCTGTGGTGACAGTTGCTTCTAGCAATGTGGACAGCTTGATCACTGGAACAGTGAGTGTAGTTCTATCTATGTGTAAATGAAGTGACACATATTGAACAATACGAATGGAGCTACACACGTGCCTGGCAAACGAGGACATGGCAAACAGGTACAAGGCACACAAGTGTAAATGCATATTTAGGAGAGTAAACCATGATAGGACTATTCTACCTGGTTTGGAAGATAAATGTGACAGGTTAACTCTCTCCTACTTCAAGAAGAATGTAATAATTCCACTTACAAAGAAGCATGTGTAATGATTACCATACCATCATTTTAGTAATTTAAGGTGATAAAATGGCATGAGTTATTTGCAAATTAATAGAGAATTTTGTGGAAGATAACCTTTGGGAAGATCAGTTTGGATTTCCAGAGAAATGTAGAAATATGCAAGGTAATACTGACCGTAAGACTGGACTTAGAAAATGAGTTAAAGAAAGGCAATTTTACATTTAAAGCATTTTTAGATCTTAATTGAGTGACAATGTTGACTGGAACACACTCTTTGAAATTATGAAGATAGCAAGGATAAAATACAAGGAGCCAAAAGTGATCTACCACTTCTACAGGAACCAGACTGTAGTTGAAGAGTCAAAGATTATGAAAAGGAGACCGTTGAGAAGGGACTGAGGCAAGTCTGTTGCCTCTTCTTGATGTTATTCAATGTGTACATGAGCAAGCAATAATGAAAGCCAAGAAGCAGCTTGGGAAAGGAATTAAAGTCCAGGGAGAAGAAACAAAAACTTAGAATGTTTGCTGACAAAGAACACTGTAATTCTGTCAGAGGTGCAGTTGTGGGGAGTGGATAGTGTCTTAAAAATATGTTTTAAGGAGCACATCAACAAGAGTAAAACAAGGTTAAAGTAATGCAGTTGAATTAAATCGGGGATGCTACGGAAATTGGATACGGAAATGAAACACAAAAAGTAGCAGATGAATTTTACTATTTTGGCAGCAAAATAACTGATGAAGTGGTGAAGGTATAGGGGGAAAAAATACAACATCAAATTTATGTGACTATGTAGACTTTCCCAGCGTATTAGTATATAAAATTCTTGTCGGGTTTCCAGCCAGATCAAACTGCCATCTGAGCACAGTATTTCAGCGGTCCACCTGGCTGCTATCATCAGGCGAGAAAAGCTATGCTGCTCTCGCCAATAACTGATTCCACTCGCAAATGACTGCACCTTTATATGCATCGGAAGTACAAACATGCACGCGCTAGATACAGTACGCATGTGCTCAATCATTCCTGCTGCACCCTGGCGCAAAAAGAGTTGCAGCGCCGCCTCCAGTGGTGAATGCTTAAATGTTAAACTCTAGAGCCCCCTATAACTGGCTGGATAAGTCAGATCAAAAGTTGGAGGAAAGCAAGGTCATACCACTTCCAATACAATATCCCCCATCATGTTGAGACTTGTGGCTGAGGACAGCATTTAAACGTAGATTGAGTATTAACAAATATTTCATACCAATTTGTTGTTGTTGTTGTTATTGTGGTCTTCAGTCCTGAGACTGGTTTGACGCAGCTCTCCATGCTACTCTATCCTGTGCAAGCTTCTTCATCTCCCAGTACCTACTGCAACCTACATCCTTCTGAATCTGCTTAGTGTATTCATCTCTTGGTCTCCCTCTACGATTTTTACCCTCCACGCTGCCCTCCAGTGCTAAATTTGTGATCCCTTGATGCCTCAAAACATGTCCTACCAACCGATCCCTTCTTCTAGTCAAGTTGTGCCACAAACTTCTCTTCTCCCCAATCCTATTCAATACCTCCTCATTAGTTACGTGATCTACCCACCTTATCTTCAGCATTCTTCTGTAGCACCACATTTCGAAAGCTTCTATTCTCTTCTTGTCCAAACTGGTTATCGTCCATGTTTCACTTCCATACATGGCTACACTCCATACGAATACTTTCAGAAACGACTTCCTGACACTTAAATCTATTTAAAAATTGTTAATTAATTAATGATGCACTTTCAAGGAACTGTGTGGCGGATATTGATCTTGGTGAAGTGTATTCTCTCTGATTTTCAGAGATCTTTGGACCAGTCAGATGTTAACTTGTCTTTAAAGTCATGTTTCTCTTGTACCAATTTTGTATACACTGTCTTGTGTTAATAATAAATCACACACGATTGCAAGTTGTATTATTGGTGTTTATTTGTCGTAGACATAATTAACCACAGTGGTGACCCTGATATGATTTGAAAACACAACCTGGATCACTCATTTTGGCTGCCTCGCTTCTCTCAGGACTGATCAGGGCTGCCAGTTTGAGTCTCAGTTATTTACTTGCCTCTGTGCCTCATGCAGTGTTGCCAAATTTCACCACTGCTTATGAGCCACAAAGCAATTGCCTCACCAAATGATGGCACAGAACATTGAAAATGGCTTTAATGTCCCATGGTGGCCTCTGGTCCAAGGTTTTACGATGTGTCTTTCTGAGCATCCGATCAGCCCACTAAGACAATTTTGATGCCTCTCTTGCTGAACTACTTATATGATGAGCCTGTGGTCATCTCAGCCGAGTTCATCAAGGATACCCCCTCCCCCCTTTCATCTGACAATCTACCTGCTCCTGTTAAGCATGTTCATTCTCACATAGGCAATCTTTGCACACCTCCCCCCAAGGCCCCACACTCAACCTAGCTTGTTCATCCATTGAGTATATTCAAATTTATGATGCTCATGATGGCACAGTCCAAACAGCACTCTGACCCCCTTATTTGGGCACACATGAGGTCCTCAGCAGTTGTGGTCTAAATGTGATAGGGATACTCCTGAATGGCAAACTTCCGACAGTATCTCTGCAAATGAGACACTGCTTGCAGATGTCATTCCATGTCTAGCAGGCACTGTCAAATAACGCTCTTCACCCATGTCCACCGCCCCTTAGTCTGACCCTTCATCAATGTATCTTCAAGATGACCATTCCCCCAGCTTCCTGCCTCCTGTTACTTGCACCAATCATCAGCTGTTCCTTCCGACCTGGCACGAGGACTATATCATCTTGCACTTATCCGCTGTTCCTCGAGCAACGACTCACCTCCCCTTCATTTGTCCGCTGCGCTCCCCATTCCAAGAGGAGGGGGGGAAGGCTCTGTGGTGGATATTGACCTCAGTGAAGTGTGCACTCTCTGACTTTTCAGGATCTTTGGACCAGTCGCTTTGTTAACTCGTCTGTGAACTCATGTTTCTTCCTTATTTACTGATTTTGTGCATAGTGTTTAGTATTAAAAATTAATCACATATGATTACAAGACATGTTTTCAGTGTTTATCCAGTGGTGTGTGTGTGTGTGTGTGTGTGTGTGTGTGTGTGTGTGTGTGTGTGTGTGTGTAAGTAAAATTGCCCCCTTTTTTTGTTACTGTTTGCAGTATCATAATGAAGGAACAAGCTGATGTTGAGAGTAGATGTAGCACAGTGGGCCATTTGCATGTTGAATGATATGATGAAATAGAGCAATGAATGTAAACAACCACTTTTCCTAGAAGTCATATTTTTCAAATGCTGTTGATTTTGGTATCAACTAATTTTTTATCAACAGACCAGAAGAAACAAGGCATTGAGTCAATCTTTGTTAGTATATTGCAGCTTATATACATAAATAATACAGCTCTTTCATTAGTTAGTTACATGTTCTGTTTATCATTTGCACAATTTTTAACAAAATGATGTGTACTGAGTCAGTTTACAGGCTGCATGTTTCTGTAAGCTACATGCTGTCCATGTACAGGTTACTCTGTTGCAAACTGGTTTAAATTTAATTAGAACAAACACATTAGTCTTTAATATTACTCTCATGTGGATATTGATATGCTTGACTTTATTATTATTAATTCTCATATGCTATCAATCTGCAACAGATGTCTATTTATAATGTAGGAAAAGACAGATTGCTACACACACACACACACACACACACACACACAGGCATCCCGGCCCAAGATTCTGGAGTTGGCAGTCGTGTGTATGAGGTGTGCTTGCTTGTGTGTGTGTCTCTCTTACTGACGAAGGCTGTAGCGAAAAGCTATGTGTGAGTGCCTTTTGATTGTTTCCGTCTGCAACTTGATGTGTCTTCTTTATGGTAAGTAGCAATCTGTCTTTTCCTACATTGTTAATGTCCCTACTTGGAGTTTCCATTGTTTGATAGATGCCTATATTTGGAATGGATATAATTGTCTAGAACAAATGTTTTTAGGATGGATTTAAATTTGCTTTGCTATCTGTCAGACATCTTACACTGCCTGGCATCTTACACTGTTGGGCAAATGATCAAAGATTTTTGTGGCTTCATTTGAATTTCTTCTTGAGTCACTGACGTCTTTAGTAATAAGTAACGCACATAATTTTTTCTTCAAGTCATGT
This sequence comes from Schistocerca nitens, assembly GCF_023898315.1. Taxonomy (NCBI): domain Eukaryota; kingdom Metazoa; phylum Arthropoda; class Insecta; order Orthoptera; family Acrididae; genus Schistocerca; species Schistocerca nitens. Next base: position 178,218,343 of record NC_064622.1, on the reverse strand, counting down.
TGCTGTAGACATCACTGTTCTCAAATTTTGATGAACTATCTTTGTCATCTTCTGGGATTAGGCATTTGCATGTTCTGTAAAATTCATGTACATTATTAAATGCTGACCTGTTGCTCTTCCTATTCAGATTGGAGTTCTGAATTTTCTTGAGTAGTATTCTATTCATGTTTCCTCCAACACTATTCAGTTGTTTCCTCATTCTTTTCCATCAGTCTCCTGACTGACTGCGGCCCATCACAAATTCCTCTCCTATGTCAGCCTTTTCATTTCAGAGTAGCAATTGCAACCTGTGTCCTCAATCATTTGCGAGATGTATTCCAATCTCTGTCTTCCTTTACAGTTTTTACCCCCTATAGCTTCCTCTAGTACCGTGGAAGTTATTTCCTGATGTCTTAATGTACGTCCTATCATCCCGTCTCTTCTTTTCAGCATTTTCCACACATTCCTTTTCTCTCTGATTCTGTGGAGAACTTCTGTGTTACTTACCTTGTTAGTCCACATAATTTTGAACATTCAAATGCTTCAATTCTCTTCTGTTCCAGTTTTCCCACAGTCCATGTTTCACTTCCATGCAATGCTGTGCTCCAAACATATATTCACAGAAATTTCTTCCTCGAATTAAGGCCTCTGTTTGATACTAGTAGACTTCTCTTGTCAAGAAATGTCCTTTTTTCCAATGCTAGGCCGCTTTCTGTGTCCTTCTTGCCCTACCCATCATGGGTTGTTTTGCTGTCTAGGTAGCAGAATTCCTTAACTTCACCTAATTTGTAATCCCCAATTCTGATGTTAAATTTCTCACTGTTCTGATTTCTGCAGCTTCTCATTACGTTTGTCTTTCTTTGATTTACTGTCAGTCTGTGTTCTGTACTCATTAAACTGTTCATTCCAATCAACAGATCCTGTAATTCTTCTTCACTTTCACTGAGAGTAGCAATGTTGTCATTGATATCCCTTCACGTCATATTTTAATCCCACTCTTGAACCTTTCTTTTCTTTCCATCATTGCTTCTTTGATGTATAGATTGAACAGTAGGCACAAGAGATACATCCTTGTCTTATACTCTTTTTTTTAATCCAAGCACTTCATTCTTGGTCTTCCAATCTTATTGCTCCCTTTTAGTTCTTGTACAAATTGTATATTACCCATTCATTCTTTACAGCTTATCTCTATATTTCCCAGAATTTTGAACATCCTGTACCATTTAACATTGTTGAATACTTTTTCCAGGTTGACAATTCCAATAAATGTCTTTGGATTTTTGTTCAGTCATGCTCCCATTATCAACCACAAATTCAGAACTGCCTCTCTGGTGCCTTTACCTTTCCTGAAGCTGAACTGATTGTTATTTTACAGATCCTCAATTTTCTTTTCCATTCTTCTGTATATTATTCTTGCCAGCAACTTGTATGCCTGAGCTACTAAGCTGATTGTGCAATAATTTTCACACTTGTTGGCTCTTGCTATCTTGAGAATTGTGTGGATGATGGTTTTCTGAAATTCTGATTATATATCACCAGTCTCATATATTCTAGACACCAATGTGGATAGTCATTTTGTTGCCATTTCCTTCAATGATTTTAGAAAGTCCAATAAAATGTACCTATTCCTTATCTCTTATTTGATCTTAAGTCATCCAAAGCTCTTTTAAACTCTGATTCTAATACAGGATCCCTGAGATCTTCCCTGTTGACTTTCATTTCTTCTTCTATCATATCATCAAATAAGTCCTCCCTCTCATAGGACCTTCAGTGTATTCTTTCCACCTATCTGATCTCTCCTCAGCATTTTTCTACCTATCCGATCTCTTCTCTGTTTTTAACAGTGAAATTCCCATTGCACTCTTTAAAGTTACTCTCCTTGCTTTTAATTTCATCAGGGATTTTTTTGACTTTTCTGCATGCTGAGTCAGGCTTTTCTTATTAACAGCACATATACTCAACTCATTCTGAACATTTCCATTTTTAATGAAATCTTTCATTGTGTAGCCGTTCACTTTCCTCAAGAATCCCATATTTGCTGTTTGTATTTTACTTTCATACTTTTATTTCTCAAACTCTTGCTTCCATACAATAGTAACGGTATCACTACAGTTCTTTAAATTTTTAATTTTTGTATATTTTCAAGTTTTGTAGTTAACTGTTGCGCTTGTAAATGAAAAGCTGCACAGATTTCAGGTAATATATCATTGCAATCATTACAATAATCATTACATATCTCGCAGCCCAGATATATAAAATCTGACTCCTTTTCAATTATTTTGTTGTTAGTCACTATTTTTGACCTTACTGTATGTTTATATTGGAAGTTCTTAACGTTACTTACATAATGAAATTTTAATATTGGATGTTTCATTGCCAGGCTCTCTCAGGCCAGGGCAGGCCACAGTTTCAGGTATGAGGCTCTGCTGTGGCTGTCAACGCACTGATCATGTAACTACACCTGGATCAAAATAACATAGTGACTGACAACTAGGTGTTTACTGGATAGCTATCACAGCAATAACTAATCAGAGCACTAATTTAGTCACTCTTCTAGCTCTTTTCACAGTTGATGTATCGATCTGTGTCTTGGTCACCAGTGTGCTGCAGACAACAAATACAGTCTGTAACATTTGACACACAGTTCAAATCTGTGACACTTATTCCACTGCAAAGAATGCTTTAGTTGTCATGTAATGAAACTGAAAAATATTTTATTGCCATTCATGGCACCTTTACAGCACAATGGTTCACTGATGGTATTCTACTCCATGTTTTATTGCCCTTCACTGTAAGCCACCCTCGGCTTATATTTCAGCAAGGTAATGCCTTCCCACACACGATGAGAGTTTCTACTGCCTGTCTTCATGCTTGCCAAACCATACTTTGGCTGGCAGGGTCGCTGGATCTTTCCCCAGTTGAGAACATGTGGAGCATTATGGGCAGGACCCTCCAGCCAGCTAAGGATTTTGATGTTCTAACACGCCATTTGGACAGAATTTAGCATGATACCCCTCAGGAGGATGTTCAACAACTTTGTCAATTAATGTCAAGCTGAATAACTGCTTGCACAAGGGCTATAGGTGGACCAACACATTACTAACTTGCTCAATTTGTGAACCTCTTTCTCTTGAATAAATCATCCAGTTGTTCTGAAATTGTAATCATTTGTTTTTCTTTACATGTACATCACATCTACCAATTTCCATCCCATTTGAATAATTCTTTCATGGTGCATTGTTTTTTGAGTGTATTTTCAGCTGAATTGGTTAACACAGTTTATAATTTGCCTGTTGCTGTCATGCAAAAGATATTCACATAATGATTTCAATGAGTGAACTATGTATTATGTACTCTTAATCTATTTAAAAATATTCAAAATAATTATTTTTACTCAATCTTTCATTTAGTAGTTTAAATTTTTTTCAGATGATGTGTTGTCACATTCAAACTGTAGCAGTTTTCAGTTGTAGAAGCAATGATATAAAAATTATTTTTTGTTCCTTTTTTAGCAGGACTTACTTTGATTTAGGGAAAATTTATTTATTTCTTGGACAGAGTCTTTAATTTTAATGTTGTTTTGCATCAGATTTGGACAATATGCGTAGTTCAGTGATATTTACAATGGAAGGTAGTTACCGATCATCATTTGGAACTATTTATCTTTGCATAAAATGGAATATTGATATATGCCTTCAAGTTTTACTACAAGAACAATGTTTTACTGTGAAATGTCAGATTCATAATATCCTTGGAACACTGAGTCCAACCATCACATCTCTAATGTACCTGTAAATAAATGACAATATATGGTGCATATTGTAGAGGAGTTTATTAGCACCAAAGACTGTATTTTAATTCTTTTGGTAATAGGGTTAAGTTATCATATTGCCAAATGGAGAAATATTTAATTGTATGTTTGAGTATTTCTCATATATATTTGTTTCCAGAATAAATGAAATTCATGAGTCTTTTTAAGGTCCTCTTTAACAAATCAGACCACCGCCTCCCACCTTTTATACACACACACACACACACACACACACACACACACACACACACACACACACACACAGACTGTGACTGCTATCTCTGGCACCTCTGACCAGAATGAAAATCTCACATGGAATGAAAGCAGCAATCAGAATTAAGATGGGGAAGAGGTAGCAGGGCACAGGGAGGGATTGGGGGGGGGGGGGGGGGGTTGAGGAGAAAGGGAGAGAAAAACACTGTCTGGTGGTGGAGCATGGAGCACTGAACAGATAAACACCTTTTTGCAAACTGTCCGAGATGTAGGCTGCACTTGCGCTTGGCCAGATGATTTCCTGGTGAATGTACATTGCCTTAAATTGTCAGGTGACGCCCATACCTATATTGAATCAGTGCACACTCTTAGGGACACTATCTCTTTCGCCACATTAGAAGCTGGCTTGTCTTTCGCCACATTAAAAGCTGGGCTGAAAGAAAGGTATTCGGAATGATGCGACATGCGCTATTACAGGGATAAGTTATCCACCCTCCGCCAGAAGCAAGGAGAGGACGTAGAATCATTTGCTGACCAAATCTGCACTGTGGCTTGCCACACTTACATGCTGGGTTCTAATCTCGCATGTAACGAAGTGTTAATTGAGTAAGCAGAAGCCCATTTGATTGACGTATTTATACGTGGAATCGACCCGTACGTGGGAGGGGAGGTCAAAATAGCATCACCTGCCTGGTTGCATGATGTCATACGACTTGCAATGATGCGAGAGGAGGTAGCACATTTTGTTGCTAGTTCGGCGTGCCTGGACGAACAGCCGCGTCCAGTTTTCAAATACGAGCAGGCATGCCAACGATGTCGAAAGGCAGGTCATGCTGCCACACAGTGCCATGCATCTTATTGCTCTCAGTGTGGAATCATATGGCACATTAGTGAAAACTGCCCGCAGAACTCAGGAAACAGGTGCCCCTTGTATAACCAGCAGAGGGAACAATTCACCAACAATCAAACCCAACCCCGAAGACAGTCAGGAAGCAGTCGAGGGGCAAGTCACGCCACCAGACCGTGCCCCCTGTAAAATTTATGCATCCAGTCCGCCACAGTGTCGTAAATGAGGCTGCGAGTATCCTCCTCCAGGGTAAAATTAGAGGAAAGAAGGTAAGAGTACTTATTGACATGGGAGCAAAAATGAGGGCATGGGGATAGACAGGTGTTAAAACCAACCCGTCACCACATTAATGGTCTGACTGATGAGATAATCGTACCCGCTGGGTATCGTCAAGTTAAGCTGAAATCGGAGCCAGCTACTACGCTTTTGACATAGGTGTAATTTGGAAATGATTAGATTAGATTAGTTTACGTTCCATAGATCCATGCTGAGGAGATCCTCGTGGATGTGGAGCATGTCTTTTCTTTTTTTTTTTTTTTAAAGCTGAAATAACAATACTAATAGTATGAATATATACAATACATCATTTGTTTCTATTAAAAAATTCGTCAATGGAGTAGAAGGAGTTGGCCACTAGTAAGTCTTTCAGGCTCCTTTTAAACTGATCTTTATTTGTAACTAAATTTTTTATGTTTACTGGCAAATTATTGAAGATGAGTGTTCCTGAGTAGTGGACCCCTTTTTGAACTAAAGTAAGTGCTTTTAAGTCCGTATGCAGATCATTTTTGTTCCTGGTATTGTATGTATGAACTGAGCTGTTTGTTGGAAAAAGAGATATATTATTTAGGACAAATTTCATTAATGAGTAAATATACTGAGAGGCAGTAGTTAGTATACCCAGTTCTTTGAAGAGGTTTCTACTGGACGTCCGTGAATTTACTCCACAAATAATACGTATTACACGCTTTTGGACTGAAAACTTTTGTTTGACTTGAAGAGTTACCCCAAAATATTATACCATATGACATTATGGAATGAAAGTAGGCAAAGTATGCAAGCTTTTTCATTTTTATGTCGCCTATGTCTGCTAACACTCGAATTACAAATACAGATTTGTTAAGGCGTTTCTGCAGTTCTGTGGTGTGCTCTTCCCAACTGAATTTATTATCAAGTTGTAATCCCAGGAATTTAAGACTGTCAACCTCTTCTATCTGCTCTTCTTCGTATTTTATGCATATGCTGGGTGGAAACCTCTTACAGGTTCTAAAGGCAAGGTTTCAATGTCATCCTGGGGAGTGATTTTCTTCACCACTATCAAAGTGTGGTCGATTACAGAACGCAAGCCGTCCATGCCGGTGAGGAAACCCACCGTTTTGGCGGCTCCCATGTCAATCCGTCACAAGGAATTTGTGAAACACGGCCACTTCCACACAAACATGGGCGTTACGTACAACTACCTCTGTTAGAATCAGTGGTGGCACGGAGCACATTTTTTGGCTTGGGGTCAAATCCCGCAAACTGCCAAGAACAGCTGTATTGATGGATCCTCTCCGTCAAAACGATGTCCTTGACAGATTACAAGTCCATGTTAAATACAGTTTAACAATAGCAGAAATGGAGGGGAGAAATTTTATGTTCCTGTCTGTTTGGACAATTTTGGAACAAAGGAGGTAGAGATTCCTAGTGGTACCATTATAGCTAGCGGCCAAGAGATTGAAAAAGACTACCCTGTACAAGAGAAGCCAAAATCTAACCAAAAACACTGGCTCCCGGGACGTAACATATGTCATATCGCTCCCGTGCTCAAAGACAAATTTAAGGATCAGTTAGCTCATCTGCCTGTGGCTGACCAAAATAAATTGTACTCAGTCTTGGAAGAACGCTCCTGTTTATTTGAGGAAAGGTGTTATCTGCCGGCTACTGAACTCGTTTACCATGAAATTCCCACCGGAAATGCAAGGCTCATTGCACAGAAACTGTATAGACTTCCGTACCACTTCCAGCCTGTTGTGGAAGAAACTATCCAACAACAGCTAGAAGCAGGGATAATACAACCCTCCGCCAGTCCCTGGTCATCCCCAATCGTTGTGGTCCCCAAGAAGTCAATCAATGGGGAGAAGACCTACCATCTTTGCATCGATATGAGAGCAGTAAGTAAGGTAACCACTCCAGATATTTACCCTCTCCCCCGTATCGAGAAGACACTAGACAGGTTAGGAATTTGTAAGTACTTCACTACCCTTGATATGAAGAGTGGGTACCACCAAATACTGAGTACACCACAGGACAGGCCAAAAACAGCGTTTGTAGTTCCCTCTGGTCTATATGAATTTCTGAGAATGCCATTTGGGTTGCGCAACACGTCAGCCGCTTTCAAAAGATTTGCCGACCTATTAGTTAGAGGACTGAAACCCACAATGTGCCTAGTCTATCTAGATGATATTCTTGTTTTTTCCGGGACCATAGATGAGCATGTTACCCAGTTAAGAAATGTTTTGTCTAGACTAAGAAGTGCTAATTTAAGCTTAAAAATAGAAAAAAATGTTTCTTTGCTGAGAGTTAAGTGCAGCACCTTGGGCACATTATTAGTGCTGATGGAGTAAAACCGACCCCCGAGTAAAACCCGACCCCTGTCTAATTGAAGCAGTTAGAACCTTCCCTTCCCCTAAGAATGTAAAAGAATTGCAAAGCTTTCTGGGACTCGGCAATTACTGTAGGTGTTTTGCAAAGGACTATGCCACAATAGCTAAACCTCTTACCCACCTGTTGAAAAAAAAAAAAAATTATCCTATCAATGGACCACTGAGTGCGAATCTGCCGTGCAGCATATTAGAGATATTCTAACCAGTTACCCCTTGTTGATCTATCCCAATTTCGAAAAACAATTCATTCTCTCATGTGATGCATCCAACTTTGCTGTAGGAGCTGTTCTGAGTCAAATTATTGACGGCGAGGAAAGACCAATTGGTTACGCATCCCGTCAACTGAACCAGGCAGAAATTAACTACAATACAACAGAGAAAGAATTACTGGCACTAATGTTCGGAGGTAACTACCTTAGGTGCTACCTTTATGGGAGAAAATTTACAATAGTAACAGATCATGCAGCACTGCAATGGCTATTAAATTTAAAAGACCCTAGCAGTCGTCTCACTCACTGAGACCTGAAATTGAGTGAGTATGATTACCAAGTGCAACACAAAGCTGGAAGATTGCACCAGAATGCTGAGCACTTAGTAGAAAGGTGAGAGTAGCTCAAATAGGTGATGTACTAATTGATGAATTAAAAGACTCCCAGGAAAATGTTGCCAGTATCGCTCCCATCCAGATTTTGTTACAGAGGACGGAATTTTATATCGTAAGACCCCCTGGGTATTAGTAATACCAAAGGATTTGTAATCAAGAATTATTGCCCAGTGCCATAAGAGCATCCAAGCTTTCCACAGTGGACGACGAGCCATAAACGCCCATATTTCCGCAAAATATTGGTGGGACAGCAACACATGGCGAAATGTTGCTAAGTACATAAAAAATTGCCTACCATGTGCCTGAAGAGCACCACCCCCACGAATCAAAATTCCCTTACAATCTCTTCCCGAGGCATCTAAACCTTTTCAAACTTCCTGGCAGATTAAAACTGTGTGCCCGACCGAGACTCGAACTCGGGACCTTTGCCTTTCGCGGGCAAGTGCTCTACCAACTGAGCTACCGAAGCACGACTCACGCCCGGTACTCACAGCTTTACTTCTGCCAGTACCTCGTCTCCTACCTTCCAAACTTTACAGAAGCTCTCCTGCGAACCTTGCAGAACTAGCACTCCTGAAAGAAAGGATATAGCGGAGACATGGCTTAGCCACAGCCTGGGGGGATGTTTCCAGAATGAGATTTTCACTCTGCAGCGGAGTGTGCGCTGATATGAAACTTCCTGGCAGCTTCCCATTGACAAGATGAAGTATAGTTCCAACAAATAATGAAAATGAAGTGGGAGCTATTGCACAACTTTGCTTCACAACCATCGTGATTTTGAAATTATCTCCAGGGTCATTGTTGACAAGAACTACGCCATTCATGTTATCATGCAGTAGTCTAAGAATGTTAATGCACTTCACAGGACAGCCTATTTTAACTAAGATCTTCCATAAAGGTATCTCCCTTGACTGAGTCAAAAGCCTTGAAGAGATCTATGAATGCATTGTACAGAGGATGTTGTTCTGTACATTTCTGATGCATTTGTCTGGCACAGAAAATCATATCTGTGGTACTGCAATTAGATCAAAATCCACACTGTGATTCAAGTAAACAAACTTCAGTGAGAGGTGTCAGGCAGCGGACAGAAGTTGAACAAATCTTTTTCCAGCAGCAGATAGAAGGGATGTGCACAGAAGTTACCATAGTCAGTTCTGTCGCCTTTTTTTTGGAGATGGTGACTATCAATGCATCTCTGAAATGAGGAGGAATGGTTTTACTGCTCCATATTTTGATAAGGAGAATTAGTATACATTCAGTGACGACACGTCCATCTTTCTTGAAAAATTCAGCAGGGTTTCTTTCTGATCCAGCAGCTTTGTCATTTTTGAGTTGTTTTTTTAATAGCTATCTCAACTTCTTGTAGTGAAGGGACTTCACCAAGATGAGGTTTTGTAGGTTACTGCAGAACTATGGCAAATATTGTTTCATTGATATCTGGGTCTTTATTCAAGAGTTCTTGGAAATGGTCCCTCCATATTGTGTTAAAGGAGTTGTCCTTCAGGAAGGTAGAGCTATCCCTAGATTTAAGTGGGTTTAGACCTTGAGTTAAGGGGGCATATATAGTTTCCGTCATGCTGAAGAAAGTGGGAGTGTTGTTAGTTTCTGCTAGATGTTGCATTTCTTGAGATATCATCATCCACCATTTGCTTTTCAGAAAATGAGTTTTCTCTGCACTTCTGCCTTGCTTCTTGATAGTCTCTTTTTTTGGTGATTGGCTTAGGATTGCTCTCCCAAGCCTGGTGTGCCTTTCTCTTTTTGTTTAGTAGTGCCTGAATTTTTTGGTCATTTTTGTCAAATCAGTCTTGGTATTTGATCTTGCAGTACTCAACTGATTCTTCAGCAGCTGACATTATTGCAGCATTCAGTGCCCCCCCCCCCCCCCCCCCAATGTTCTTCAGTGCTTTCAGGGTGTTTACCCAGTAGCCTTTTCTTGAAGAGTTTCTGGAATTTTTCTTTATTGCTACTATCCTTAAAATGGTCCACATTCAATTTAGATCTTGCAGGGTTTCTTTGTTTCCTTCGTTGTGAGTAAATGTGAAGGATCATCACATACTGTATCAGTCAGTGGTCCATTCAGCAGTCATCAGAACTTGTCAATGATTTTGTGATAATGACATCACGTTGGTCTCTGTGTGCACAATTACGTAAAAATTTATGTGGCAGTATTTTGACTGTGTATGTTCCCATGAGGTTTAAAACTTATCCTTCTGCCTGAAGAAGTTATTAGTGATAACTAAGTTGTATGCTGAGCATTTCATGAGCATAAGAGTTCCATTAGAATTGCACTTCCATACCCCCTCTTTTCCAATTACCTTTGGCCATAGTGTTGAGTTGCTGCCAGCTTGTACACTGAAGCCTCCCAAGAGATTGATCTTGTCAGTTTGGGTTATTCTTGTTAGAAGCATTTCGGGTTGGTAGTAGAAGGCTTCCTTCTCATTTTCACAAGTAAGGGTCTGAATGTATGCACTGGTAACTGTAATGCACAGGTTATTGGTGAGTTTGAGGCATAAGCTCAAGAGTCTTTCACTTATGCCAGAAGATAATTCATCAAGGTGAGCAATAAGTTTGTTTGTGATAGCAAAGTCAACACTATGAATGTGGGGTTCATGAATTTCTTTCCATATATATTTGGATATTCCAAACATGCTGCATCCTTCATCCGTCTTTCCAACCAGAGGGGAAAGCTTGGTTGTCCCTGTGTCTGGTCTGCTGTTGAGGGCTTCAGGACCCCCTATCAGCTCATCTGCCTTCCTAGGAACCCATTGGTGTAGTAGAGGGGCTCTTTATACCAAGAGTATATCAAGAATTTTCTGTCAGGGTTTACTCCTTTAGCCTTCAAGGATCCTTCCTCATCCTACAAGACCGTGGGTTCCATCCATATTAGCCCAAGAAAGATAGGTTGCCTCTTCTGCAAGCTCTGCAGTTCTGAATTCCACATTCCCTGTCTTTGCTGCCATTAAGGTCTTCACCATATCCTGGCAAGGGACCGTCATGAGGTACTATCACCCAGGCCAAGTGAACCACGGTTTTTTTTTAACGAGGTGTTACTCCTCCCACTACTCCTTTCTCAACTGAGCTCAGGACTGTCTATGCTACATCATTTGCAAATAGGCATTAAAAATTTGTTCCATGGGTTGTTAAGCTATGCATGTTGCACAGATGGCTATGGGTACTAAATAAATTTTATGGGCTATTTCACTGTACATCAAGGTATAGTCAAACTGATAAAGGAGGGAAGTGTGGGGGGAGGAGGGGGGGGGCAGAGCTGTTTAGATGTAGCTTGCAGTAGTTTTCAGAAATTAAGAGGCCTTGTAAAGGATAGACTCACATTGAAAGCTGCGTTGACCCAGTATTTGCACTGAGGATAACGACTACTACTACTACTACAGTGTGTTGACTTTAAGGCAGCAGAGTTTAGAGGGAGCAGCAATGTTTGGGGGTTTCCAGATAGGCTGAAGCGGGTCGAGGAACTGTACGGGTAGGGGGGGGGGGGGGGGGGGAAGCCATGCCTGGCCTCTGCAGTGCTGGCACCATAAACTGCACATTGTGCTTCTGCGACAGCAGAAGTCTCACACACAAGTGAAAATCACTTTAAATGTTGTTTGTACATGAACATCATTAAAAAACATTCTAACTGCAGCCATTAAGCTGATTTATCAAAAGGAAAGGGAACAGTATGAAATAGAAATAAAATATACAACACACTGAGTGGCAGTTTTTCGTGTTTATTTCAAACCATATGGTCATTTGCTTCCACTGTCATGATATTCCCTTTATGTCTTTGTTTCTTCCTCACTTCTGATGTGGCTGTATTACAGATAATTTCATCAACAATGGGACTGTACTGTAATATCAGTCTGTTTTGAAATAGTATAGTAACCAGCTGTGTTTTCGTATGAAGCAATATGGCAGTAATGATAGGCACAATACAAAGCACTTTGGACAAAATAAAGGGCTTCTTCAAAGTGATATCTAACAAAAGATCTAAAATTGAGACTCATCTTTTCTTAAGAGGCATTTCCAGTGATTCACCAGGATGATTTTTTGTAATTGTTTGAACCTCCCAATGCTTTGCATGCTTTGTCCTGTGTAGGCCTATATGGCAGTTCTCACAGAAGATCTGTAAATTGATTGGATCAGTTCTTTCCAGCAATTCGCCAGGATGAGTTTTAGTAACTGTTTGAACCTCACAATGTTTTGCATGCTTTGTCCTGTGTAGGTCTATGTAGCATTTCTCACAGAAGATTTGTAAATGGATTGGATCAATTCTTTCCACTCCCTTTCCATTTTGCAGCATCCAATTGCATTCAATACAACTTTGTGAGCATCGCTATGTAGCACTGATTTATTATGGGTGACTCCTGAGATGGCCAGGAACTGTCTTATCACTCGTTTTGATAATGTACTGCAAATAAAAAACACTCAAAAAATTAAATGCAAAACAATAACAAAAACAGGCAACAATAAGTACCACACACAATACGGTCAGCTACCTAATGTTGGCTGCAGACAAAAAAACAAATGACTGCCGACTGAACCCTTCTGACATCTGCCAACTTCTACTGATTCTGGACTAGGGAGCAGTCTGCCAACTGAAAGTTAACAAGCTGTACAACAACAATAACATTTCACTGTTAATGTTGGAAGGTGGTAGCTCATCACACATAGCTGCAGGTGAGGCTGGATATTTAAGCCTTTGTGACAGAATGAGTCCCTCTTGGTGTACAGCATCAGAGGCTTGTAGATGAGACAACCAAGCAGACCTGTATATCTTGCAGTCACAATCATGTTGGGACCATACAAGGGTTATACGAAACTGAAACAGACTTCTTGGCTGCTCCCAAAGTCTTCTGATGGACATGCTGTGGTTGCTGTGAGCAACTGTGTCTTTAACAAGTTGCCTGCTGCACATGTAGTGATGTATGTTTCATCAGCATGCCAAGCAAGGCCATGACATCAAGTATAAAAGCTTTGTAGGCGGCAGCAGCTGGCAGTCAATGTGCTAAGCTGTTTCAGCTGTAGGACCCATTTAAAGTTATTATTAAAAACTGTGTCCACAAACCTCTTGTGGCTATCATTCCAAACCAGGAAGCTTAACAAAACAATACAACACACCACACAATAATACCACACAAAACACACACATACACAGAACACACACAACAAAAACAAAAACACACATACATTCATTTTTCAGAGATAAGTGTGAAGCTATTGTTTTCAGCACATCTCTGCAGTCTCTCAATTATTAATTAAAACTGTTAATTGGTTTCAGGGAGGCAGTGAGGAGCATAAAACAAAATCATCATCCAGCATTCCTGGAAACCAAATACACGGAGCTGCATGAGAATTATGATGCTTTCTGCCTCCGAGTAGTATTGCATCCTTTCTGAACACTGAATAAAATGCCCGTTATGTCATACACCGGAAAACCATTCATACAGCCACTTACAGCTTGATCAGGTTACCGACAGTGAAATGGTGTTTCCTTAATCAAAGTGGCTGACTGGATTCTAAGGGCCAGCCAAGACAGTGGCTAGTAACCCATTGCGATGTCTTTCCCAGGCAGCTAGTGGGTGAAATACTACAAAAGCTACTCTGAGATTCCAGATTTTAGGAGGAGATTTAAAATACTTTCTTCATGAGGTAGGAAATCATCCTTTTTCATGTATAAAGTTAAAAAGAATAAGGAGGATTTCCATAGAATTTTTTTGTGGTACCACATGCTGTAGTTTTTTTTTTTTTTTTTTTTTTTTTTTTTTTTTTTTTTTTTTTTTTTTTTTTTTTGACTTCACGTGTGCTGCAGACCAGCGCAAATCCAATTGTCACATTAAGAAAGCCAGTTGTAGACTTAGATGTTTATAGAACAGTAGTCCTAACTGCTCCTTTAAGTTACTGCTCAATCCCTGGGCTATGTCTCCTCCTTTGCTTGTCTGCAGAATCCCAGAATTCTTCTTCACAGACTTAACTGAGCACTTTGCACTCCATCATTAAATCATTGAGTTAGTATCTGATGTATTGGTGTGTTGGTAATATTGATTGCATTCAGGAACTATTGTCAATATTTCTTCTCACTTATACAATGGCATATCCAAAAGGTTGTGAGGTTCCCAGCATAGGGTCTGCAGTTAAACCTGTGCAGATCAAAAGGGATGCTTTTCCGATGTTTGGAAGTATGCCAAAGTCAGTATTTTTAATGATACACTTCAATGGATGTTACAGCTGAAACTGATTAACACTGCCAGGTGCTGCCACCAACACAGCAGAGCCTTTACACACGACACCATGGCCTTTCTTGGCACAGCGATGGAACATACATCATTACATGTGCAGCAGTCAATGTGGTAAAGACACAGCTGCTCAAAGCACCACAGCATTTTCACTGACAGACATTGGGAGCAGCCTAGAATTCTGTTTCAGTTTCATATAACCCTTGTATGGCCCCAACATGATTGTGATTGCAAGATATACAGCTCTGATTGGTTGTCACATCTACAAGCCTTTGATGCAATACATTAGGATGATTAGAGATTAGATAAGATTAGATTCAGTTTTCATTCCATAGACCCAAAAAATGAGCTGATTCGCTTGGGTGTGGAACATGTCAGAAAGTATAACATAAAACATTTGAATATAATACTTACTACCCTGATCATTTGTCAGGAGATAGTCAAAATAGGTTAATAAAATGTAGTAGACTGGAACATCTAATATTTTCAGAATTAACACACTGTCAAATGAACACTGTTATGCACTATTAATAAATTTATCATACACAAAATACCTAATCTTGACTGTTGTGACCAAGAGTTGTCAAAACTGAAATCTAACAGATATTTTTACTTAAGCTCGCTTAACAGTCTCTGTTAAGATATTCATCCATGGAGTAGAAGGAATTGACTATTAAAAATTCTTTCAAACTCTGTTTAAACTGTGCTTTATCTGAAACCAAGTTTTTTAATGGGTGCTGGCAATTTATTGAAAATGTGTGTTCCTGAATATTGGACCCCTTTCTGGACCAAGGTAAGTGATTTTAGGTCTGTAAGTAGATTGTTGTTATTCGTAGTATTGATACCATGTATTGAGCTATTGGTTGGAAATAGAGATGTATTAATTGCAACAAATTTCATTAAGGAATAAATATACTGAGAACCAGTGGTTAGAATACAAAGTTTCCTGAACAGGTTTCTACAAGATGTTCTTGAATTTGCACCACAAATGATTCTTATCACACACTTTTGCACCCTAAAAACTTTTGCTCGGTGTGATGAGTTGCCCCAGAATATGATCCCATTTGACATAATAGAATGCAAATATGCAAGTTTTTTAATATTTATATCTCCTACATCTGACATAATTCTCACAGAAAA
Organism: Schistocerca nitens; assembly: GCF_023898315.1. Lineage (NCBI taxonomy): Eukaryota > Metazoa > Arthropoda > Insecta > Orthoptera > Acrididae > Schistocerca > Schistocerca nitens. The sequence goes on along the minus strand of NC_064622.1, from coordinate 178,202,874 downwards.
TACAGACTTGTTTAGGCACTTAAGCAATTCTAGGTTTCCCTTCCCAACTGAATTTATTATCAAGTTGTAATTCCAGCAATTTAACACTGTCAACCTCTTCGATCTGCATGTCTTCATATGTTATACTCATGCTGGAAGGAAATCTCTTACAGGTTCTGAACTGCATATAGTGGGTCTTCTCAAAGTTTAATGATAGTGAATTAGTTTTAAACCACTTATTAATGTCAGTGAAAATTTGATTAGCAGCTATTTCTAAATCTGTACTTGACTTGCTACTTACTGCAATGTTTGTATCATCTGCAAATGAAACAAACTTAGCATCTGGCAATGTAACAGACGAGAGGTCAATAATGTACATAAGAAAAAGCAATGGACCCAAGATGGAACCTTGTGGAACACCACATATAATTAACTCCCAGTCAGGTGAAGACTGACTGCTTACTGCAGAGGTGTTTTGCAATTACAACCTTTGTTTCCTGTTAGATAGATAAGACTCAAACCATTTTGCAGCATCGCCAGTGACACCATAATATTCTAATTTACTTAAGAGAATGCTGTGGTTCACACAGTCAAAGGCTTTTGACAGGTCACAGAAAATGCCAGTAGCCTGTAATTTATTATCTAATGAATTAAGTACATTCGTGTAAATAGCTTTCTCTATATCAGAACCCTTAAGAAATCCAAACTGTGGCTTGGACAATATATTATTTGTAGTCAGATGCTAAAGGAGAATATTTTTGAGAAAGCCAGCAAAAGTGAAATTGGGCGATAGTTTGATGGTATCTCTTTATCCCCCTTCTTGTAAAGAGGCTTAACTTCAGCATATTTTAGCCAGTCAGGAAATGTTCCGCAGATAAGAAATTGATTACACAAATAACTTAAGATAGAACTCAACCCCCATGAGCACTCTGATTAACTTTGTTGATATGTTATCATACCCACTGGAATATTTAGATTTTAAGGATTTTATGATGGATACTACTACTCTGGGAGAAGTGAGTATCATTCCATTTTACTGTAGATATTTTTAAAGACTGGTCTCCGATATTCCATTGCACTGTTCACCGAACCTGATAACCCCAAGCTGTCAGTAACAGAAATGAAGTACTTGTTTAAGAGGTTTGCAACACTACATGTACTTGTTACCAAAGTCTCATTTATTTTTAGAGCTATCTGTTTCTCTTACTTTTTGGCCCCACCTGTCTCTGTCTTCACAATATCCCATACAGTTTTTATTTTGTTACCTGATGTAATTATCTTTTTCTCATAATAAGGCTACTTCGATTTCTGGATTACTTGCTTCAATATTTTGCAGTATTCTTTGTAATACATTACAATTCTAACATCAGAGCTGTTCCTAGATAGTGCATACAATCTCCTTTTTGTCCTACATGATATTTTTATTCCTTGCGTAATCCACAGTTTATTTTTTGACTTCTGTGTGATTTGAGTTACCTTTAGGGGAAAATAATTTTCAAAAGTAGAGGCAATTTTATTAATGAATGCTTTGTATTTTTCATTTGAGTCAGACGTAAACATCTATCCAGTTCGTGTATTTGGGCAGTTTCCTGAATTTCTCAATTTTTGCCTTATTTATTACCCTCCTGTACTCAGATATAATAGATTTTTTATCCTGAGAAGTTTCAACATTTAAAACAAGATGCTGCATGTCATGATCAGATAGCCCATTTACTATTGGTTTTGTGATATGACTTTTCTCCCTAGATTTGTCTACAAAGATATTATCAGTAGCAGTCTGAGAGCATTTACATATCCTAGCAGCAAAGTTCACAGTAGGAACTAAATTGAATGATAGTGTTACTGACTGCAATAATTGTTCACTGACAGAGCTTTTCAATAAATCCACATTAAAATCCCCAGCAACCACTATTTCCTCATTTTTTTACTATGAGATGGGACAGCAGAGATTCCATATTTTTTTATGAAGAGGTTGAAATTTCCTGAAGGTGATCTGTATATTAGCACTGTAAAACTTATAGAATCTCATTTAATTGTTCTGGTATGTTCCAGCAAATTATGAAAAGTGTATCCCTTTGTTGTTTAACTCTTATTTTGCAAAACACAGCATAAATTTTAATTTCCGGTATATGAAAACTTCGCACATACGGTAGTAGCTTTGTTTACATACAGTTGCAACTAGGCCTAATTTTTGTAAACGTGTTTTTCTTCTTTTTTTTCGGTAATCTAACTTATTGTCACTAAAGTAAGTATGTTTACATACGATTGAGAGTAGACCTAATCTTTCATAAACGTGTTTTCTTGTTTTTCAGTAATTTAATTTGACTTATTCTTGCTAAAGTAAGATTTTTACCATGACGAAAGTGCCTGATGTGCCACAGAATTGTTAGCTGCAGGGTTTGGTGTGATGGCTGCAGTAGTTTTTTCTATTGGGGTGACTGTAGCGGCGTGGGAAATGGGGAAGTGGATCACACTCATCAGTGGTTCTGTAGGATATGCAGCAGAGATAGGAAAATAGTGAACCAGGAGGGGAAAATTGCTGCCCTTCAGGCACAGTTACAGCAGGCTAGGGAAGAGCTGAACAGGGTAAAGAGGGAGAAGGGTAAAGAGAGGTGGGAAGTGGCAACGGGTAACAGGAGGAACAGACCTAGAATTTTGTCAGACAGCTTCATGTGAATGTGAAGAATAAGTTTGACCTGTTGCTTCAGTTAGAAACTGATGAGCCTCAGACAAAGGTAGGTGTAGAGAGGGTACAACAAACTTTCAGTAGAAAATTGAATAAGAATGTAGGGAAGTCAGCAAAGAGAAAGGAAGTTTTGTTGTTAGGTAGTTCACATGCTAGAGGTGTAGGCCAACTTTTGCAGGACCAGTTATGATCAGATACCAGGTCACAATTTTTTTAACCTAGTGCTGGTCTGGCTCAGGTGACAGAGGATTTAGGTTCACTCTGTAAAGATTTTACCAAGGAAGACACCGTGGTTATTGCGCGTGGGCTGGGCAATAGTATTGAAAGAGATTCTGGGTACAATATAGAGTGTGACCTGGCAAAGATTGCATCAGCAACGAGACATACCAGTGTCCAGTTTGTGTCTGTTCTGAGATGCCATGACTGACCTCATTTAAACTCTTCTTTCGGGAGAGTTAATTTGGAGTTGGAACAACTACTTGGGTCGGATGCGGGGTCACATATTGGTTTGGTTCCAGTTGATTCTCTCAGTATGTGGGATTGTACTAGACATGGCCTACACCTCAACATGAAAGGGAAGGGTAAACTGGCTGAGCTAATAGCAGGAAACATAGGGTGGGGAGGGGGGGGGGCACTGCCATGAGTGGTAATATACCAGTGGTAATAGGTGTTGGAACAACACCTTTTTTAGGATAGGTAGGACAGAATGAAGTCAAGTTCTGAGAGAAGTAAAGATTGAAACAAACCTTCAGTTTGAGAAAGAAATCAAACAGCATAATCCTGGCATGTTGGATCAGCGAAATGGGCTGTTGGTTAAAAATTTACAGCAATCAGCAGAAATTTTATTTCCACCCAATTTCATCTCGGCAAATGTGAAATGCCAACTATCTTTAGTGCATCGAAATATTCGAGGGCTTTGAAGTAAAATTAATGAACTATTTATGTGCATTGATGAATTAGAGTCATCGAACCCAGATGATATAATCTGCACTCTGGTGTGACCACTGGTATAGATATGTAGATATGTTAAACCTTACAGAATTTAAGTTTGCCTCTTACTTCTGTAGACAAAATATGGAGAAAGGAGGAGTTGCCACATTTGTTAAAACAGTTTGAAATTTAAGAATATTGACGTTAATAAAATTTGTTTAGAGTAGCACTTAGAAGCATGTGCAACAGAGATAGAATTTCATAATAGGTCCTTTATAATAGTAGCCATATATAGAGCACCTTCAGGAAATTTCAACCTGTTTGTAAATGGTCTTGAAGATTTATTATCTCATCTAAAATTAAAAAACAAAGAACTAGTGGTTGCTGGTGATTTTAATATAGATGTCCTGAAAAACACTGTCAGTGAACAGTTACTGAAATCAGTTACATTGTCATTTAATTTAGTTTCTACTGTAAATTTCCCAACTATGGCATACAAATGTTCTAAGACTGCCATTGATAATATCTTTATAGACAATTCTAGGCAATTAAGCCACATTACAAAACCAGTAGTAAATGGGCTACCTGACCATGACATGCAACACCTAACATTAAATTTTGAAAATTGTCAGGGTAAAACATCTATCAGAACTGAGTACAGAAGGCCAATTAAACAGTCAAAAACTGAGAAATTTAGGAGATTGCTCAAAGAAATTAATTGGATGGATGTTTACAGCAACCAAGACACAAATGGAAAATACAAAACATTCATTAATAAAGTTAGCACTTTATTTGAATTTTTTTCCCTGAAGGTAACTCAAATCAAGCAGAAGCCTAATAAGAAACCATGGATCACACAAGGGATAAAGATATCATGTGAGACAAAAAGGAAACTATCTGATATTTAGGGACACCTTTTATACTAGCACTATAGCTCATTACAAAAATTACTGCAAAATATTGAAGAAGGTTATCCAGAAATCTAAACACCTGCATTACGATAATCATCATCAGTGTTCTGCCAAAAGGCAGGTTTTCACATGGTAGTTCTCCAGGCTGTCTGGTCTTCCGCATCCTCCTCAGGTCTACATAATTTCCTCTTCCCTTTATGTCGTCTATCATCTTGTATCTCCTTCTTCCTCTCAGTCTTCTCCCAGAAACCAATCCTTCCAAAGCATCTGCTAGCAAGCACACCCTTCTTAATGAATGTCCCAACCAGTTCTTTTTCCTTTCTCTTACAACCTTCAGCAGACATCTTCTTTCACCAACCCTTTCCAATACTCTTTCATTACACACTCTTTCCATCCAGCTTATTCTCTCCATTCTCATCCACATTTCAAATGCTTCTAACCTTTTTTCATCCTCTCGTCTCAGTGTCCATGTTTCTGCCCCATATACTGCCACACTCCAGACAAAACATTTGCCAAGCCTTTTTGTTAGTCCTTTATCTAATTTCTCTTTCTGTTGAATGACTCAGTCTCTATATCAATTCAAGTTTTCACCTCCTGGTGACATCTCAAGTCTTCAGTTATTGTGCTTCCAAGATATTTAAATGCACTTACTTGCTTAATGGTAGATTGTCCTATTTTAATATTGGACAGTCTGCGTCTTTTACTAATGACCATACTCTTTGTTTTTGCTGTGTTTATTTGCATCCCATACTCCACACAAGCTTCATTCAGATCTTTCAGCATGTTATTCACTGTCTGCTCACTTTCTGCCACTAATACCATGTCATCAGCAAATCTTATACATTCTATTCTCTTTCCACCAGTACATATTCCTCTTTTCCCATCTAAGCCTTTCGTAATAATCTCTTCAAGGTATACGTTAAACAACAGTGGGGAAAGGCAACAACCTTGTCTAATACCTCGCCCAATGCTGCTTCCTTCTGACATTTCATTTCCTATCCTTATCCTTACTTTTTGGTGTAAATACAGATTCTGTAGCAGTCATCTCTCTTTCCAACCTACTCCTTCCCTCTTCAAAATATCCATCAGCTTGTTCCACTGAACTCTGAACTGCATTGTGAGAAGAAGATAAATACATCCAGCAATAAAATAAAAACAATATGTGATATAGTTAAGTCGGAGACAGATAGGACCAGAAATGAGGAGGAACAAATAGCTTTAAAAATAAATGAAACCTTGGTAACAAATGCATGTTGTGTTGCAAATCATTTAAACAAGTATTTTGTCTCTGTTACTGATAGCATGGGGTTGTCAGGTTCAGTAAATAATGCAATGGCATATCTGAGACCAGTGCACACAAGCAATCTCAGTAAAATGGAATTGACACGTACTTCACCCAAAGAAACAGAATCCATCATAAAGTCCTTGAAATCAAAGCATTCTAGTGGTTATGATAACATACCAACAAAGTTAATAATAAAAGAGTGTTCATATGAGCTTAGTCATATCTTAAGTTATTTGTGTAATCAATCACTTATCACAGGAAAATTCCCAGACTGGCTTAAATATGCTGAAGTTATACCTCTCCACAAGAAAGGGGACAAAGAAATACCATCAAATTACCGACCAGTATCACTTTTGCCAGCTTTTTGAAAAATCTTTGAAAAAGTTATGTTCAAGTGTCTAATTAAGCACCTTACTGAAAATAACATACTGTCAAAGTCACAGTTTGGGTTTCTTAAGTGTTCTGATACTGAGAAGGCTATTTACACTTACAGTGAAAATGTCCTTAATTCATTAGACAACAAATTAGAGGCAACTGTCATATTCTGTGACCTGTCAAAGGCTTTTAACTGCATGAATCACAGCATTCTTTTAAGTTAATTAAAATATTATGGCATCACTGGTAGTGCTGCAAAGTGGTTTCAGTCATATCTTACTAATAGAAAACAAAGTGTGTCATTACGTAACACTTCAGCGGTAGGCCATCAGACATCATCTGACTGGGAAGAAATTACATGTGGTGTTCCCCAAGGTTCCATGCTAGGTCCACTGCTCTTTCTTGTATATATCAATGACCTGTCATCTTTTACATTACCAAAAGACAAGTTGGTCTTATTTGCAGATAATACAAACATTGCAATAAATAGTAAATCAAACATCAATTTAGAAAGGGCAGCTAATCAAATTTTTATTGACATTAATAAGTGGTTCATAGCCAATTCACTGTCATTTGTCCAAGAGGTTAGCATAGTACTCTCCAAAAATTGTTTGCCCGGTGGTGAGATAATCAACAAACAGAATCCCCTTTGCGTACCAAAACACTGATGCTATGACCTTTCCTGCCGAAGGAATTGTCTTTGCTTTCTTTGGTGGTGGGGAATCAGTGTGTTTCAACTGCTTTGACTTTTGTTTTGTCTCTGGGGTATAGTAGTGCACCCAAGTTTCATCTGTGGTCACAAACCAGCACAAAAAATATTGTTCGTTTCTCCTAAAATAGGCCAAACATTGTTCCGATATGACCATTCTCATGCATTTTTGATCCAGCGCCAATAGTTGCAGCACCCATCTTGCAGATAATTTTGTCATTTGTAATTCTTCAGTTGAAATGTGATATACTCTTTTAGATGACATTTGGCAAGCATGAGCAATTTCATACACTTTCAATAGGCAACCCTCCATGACCATGTATGCACTTTTGCAATGATTTCTGGAGTAGTGACATATCTTGGCTGACCACTGCACGGATCATCATCTAAGCTCTCCCAAGCACATTTAAATTCATTTGTCCACTTGGCAACAGTTGAATATGAAGGAGCAGAGGCCCCCAGTGTATTCTGGCAATCGGCATGAATGTCCTTTGCTTTCGTACCTTTCTTTACAAAGTACTTAGCCACTGCTCGAATCTTGATTTTTTCGATCTAAGGAAATCACTACATTGGAAAAACAACAGAGCCATGTCACTGCCACAGCTCTCTTCCAAGAACACTGATGTGGCATGTGTTTACAGGCAACTGTCCAATGAATATTCTATGAACAACTCGTTGCACTAGCCCTGACTTCTCGTGGTGATTCTGAGAACTTTCCAAACCACACTCGTACTAGCAAATTCCACCGACTTGAGTATGAGAAAAATTGCTTATCATAGTTATTTTGAATCTGTCATTAGATGTGGGATAATTCACTGGGGAAGTTCAAGTAGCATATCTTGAATACTGAAACTGCAAAAGAAAATAGTCTGATACATGTGTACTGCACAGCAAACAGACTCTTGCCACCAATTATTTTGGAAACTGCAAATCCTAACTATTCTCTCCATGTACATGTATGACATTACAATTTTCCTACACAGCAGACAAAAATTATTTGATCAGAATCGTTTTAACCGTACATATAACACAAGAAATAAAAATAATTTTATGCTATCCACACACCAGTTGGCATTATATGCACGGACTCCACAGTATATGGGGCTGACAATATATTACAAGTTAATGGGAAAAAAACATATTTAATAAGAAGCCAGAAATTTTAAAAATGAGGCTACAGCAGATTCTGTGGGAGAAATGCTGCTATTCAACAGAAGAATTCATAGGGGATGAAATGATCATTTGAGCAAGGGGTAATTAATTATTAGATTTTATTGTATGTATAACAAAAGTGTATTATTATTATTATTATTATTATTATTATTATTATGCTGTCTGTTAAAATCAGCTGTTCTTTGTATGTGGTGTAATTTTACCACAATTTGACGTGTCTCCTGCACCTCAATCAAATGATTTAGATTAAGTACGTTATGAGACAAATAAACTACAATTCACAAAAAAAAATCACAATAAGCCTTTTATTGGTTATATAGTGGCATCTCTTGCCTCTTTAGCTGCCTGGAAAACTTCAGCACAATGGGTCAGTAGTGTGGTGGATCATATAGCTGAAGTTATCCACCTGATCCAGGACTCTGTCTCTAAATTCAAACACAGCTTAGTTTGCTTGAAAGTGTCCAGTCTGACTTGTTGAACCACCTTCTGAGCAGCTTACTTACTACTGGTATAGGCAATATATTAATCATATACAGTTGATGTTCCAGACGCATGTTGAGTCTTGCCTTTATCTACGGTGATGATACAGGCTGGAGGAATGAATTAATTTGAGAGCCTCAACAAAACTTATACGAGTTTAGAATGGGGAACAGCAATGGGCTGAGGCGTGAGTTGGAATCTGTATCAGGTAGGGAGATCTGTTAGGGCAGTTCGTGCAGCTGTGGTAGCTGAAGTGCCAGTGTGGTGCAAAGATTAGTGCATCTGCCTAGTAAGCAGCAGACCTGGGTTCGAAGCCTGGCACTGGTACAAATTTAATTCATTGCTTCAGCCTACACCATTATCGTTACTTACTGCCATTGCATTGTGCCAAATCAGGAAGCTGTCATTGGAGTACAGATTAGCAATCACTTCTTGTTGATCAGCATATCTGAGAGCAAGAGATGGTGACAACATCAACAACAGAGACAAACCTGTAGCTGATACTTACCTGCTTTGCCTCATGTTTGGAAGACCTAAATTTTATGTCAACAAGAGACTGAACAGCAACCCCTGATGCTGCAGAACACAATAGCACGTGGTATTCACTAGAGAGAAGGAAGATGTCATTTAACATCCTGTCAAAAAGGTCATTAGAGATGGAGTACAAGCTTGCATAAAACAAGGATAGGAAATAAAATCACCAGTGTTCTATACAAAGAAACTATTCCAGACACCTTAGAAGCCACATAAAACTTAAATCTGCATAATTAGAATTACATATATCTAAAAACAAAGATGATGTGACTTACCGAACGAAAGTGCTGGCAGGTCGATAGACACACAAACATACACACGAAATTCAAGCTTTCGCAACAAACGGTTGCTTCATCAGAAAAGAGGGAAGGAGAGGGAAAGACGAAAGGATGTGGGTTTTAAGGGAGAGGGTAAGGAGTCATTCCAATCCCGGGAGCGGAAAGACTTACCTTAGGGGGAAAAAAGGACAGGTATACACTCGCACACACACACATATCCACCCACACATACACAGACACAAGCAGACATTTGTAAAGGCAAAGAGTTTGGGCAGAGATGTCAGTCGAGGTGGAAGTACAGAGGCAAAGATGTTGTTGAAAGACAGGTGAGGTATGAGCGGCAGCAAATTGAAATTAGTGGAGATTGAGGCCTGGTGGATAACGAGAAGATAGGATATACTGAAGGGCAAGTTCCCATCTCCGGAGTTCTGACAGGTTGGTGTTAGTGGGAAGTATCCAGATAACCCGGATGGTGTAACACTGTGCCAAGATGTGCTGGCCGTGCACCAAGGCATGTTTAGCCACAGGGTGATCCTCATTACCAACAAACACTGTCTGCCTGTGTCCATTCATGCGAATGGACAGTTTGTTGCTGGTCATTCCCACATAGAAAGCTTCACAGTGTAGGCAGGTCAGTTGGTAAATCACGTGGGTGCTTTCACACGTGGCTCTGCCTTTGATCGTGTACACCTCCCGGGTTGCAGGACTGGAGTAGGTGGTGGTGGTGGGAGGATGCATGGGACAGGTTTTACACCGGGGGCAGTGTAACCCCGGTGTAAAACCTGTCCCATGCATCCTCCCACCACCACCTACTCCAGTCCTGCAACCCGGGAGGTGTACATGATCAAAGGCAGAGCCACGTGTGAAAGCACCCACGTGATTTACCAACTGACCTGCCTACACTGTGAAGCTTTCTATGTGGGAATGACCAGCAACAAACTGTCCATTCGCATGAATGGACACAGGCAGACAGTGTTTGTTGGTGATGAGGATCACCCTGTGGCTAAACATGCCTTGATGCACGGCCAGCACATCTTGGCACAGTGTTACACCATCGGGGTTATCTGGATACTTCCCACTAACACCAACCTGTCAGAACTCCGGAGATGGGAACTTGCCCTTCAGTATCTCCTATCTTCTCGTTATCCACCAGGCCTCAATCTCCGCTAATTTCAATTTGCTGCTGCTCATACCTCACCTGTCTTTCAACAACATCTTTGCCTCTGTACTTCCACCTCGACTGACATCTCTGCCCAAACTCCTTGCCTTTACAAATGTCTGCTTGTGTCTGTGTATGTGCGGATGGATATGTGTGTGTGTGTGTGTGTGTGTGTGTGTGTGTGTGTGTGTGTGTGTGTGTGTGTGTGCGCGAGTGTATACCTGTCCTTTTTTCCCCCTAAGGTAAGTCTTTCCACTCTCAGGATTGGAATGACTCCTTACCCTCTCCCTTAAAACCCACATCCTTTCGTCTTTCCCTCTCCTTCCCTCTTTCCTGATGAAGCAACCGTTTGTTGCGAAAGCTTGAATTTCGTGTGTATGTTTGTGTTTGTTTGTGTGTCTATCGACCTGCCAGCACTTTCGTTTGGTAAGTCACATCATCTTTGTTTTTAGATATATTTTTCCCATGTGGAATGTTTCCCTCTATTATATTCATATCATTAATTAGAATTACATATATATTAAAAGGTATCAGATAGATTATATAATGGTAAGACAGAGATTTAGGAACCAGGTTTTAAATTGTAAGACATTTCCAGGGGCAGATGTGGAGTCTGACCACAATCTATTGGTTATGACCTGTAGATTAAAACTGAAGAAACTGCAAAAAGGTGGGAATTTAAGGAGATGGGACCTGGATAAACTGAAAGAACCAGAGGTTGTACAGAGTTTCAGGGAGAGCATAAGGGAACAATTGACAGGAATGGGGGAAAGAAATACAGTAGAAGAAGAATGGGTAGCTTTGAGGGATGAAGTAGTGAAGGCAGCAGAGGATCAAGTAGGTAAAAAGACAAGGGCTAGTAGAAATCCTTGGGTAACAGAAGAAATATTGAATTTAATTGATGAAAGGAGAAAATATAAAAATGCAGTAAATGAAGCAGGCAAAAAGGAATACAAACGTCTCAAAAATGAGATCGACAGGAAGTGAAAAATAGCTAAGCAGGGATGGCTAGAGGACAAATGTAAGGATGTAGAGGCTTATCTCACTAGGGGTAAGATAGATACTGCCTACAGGAAAATTAAAGATACCTTTGGAGATAAGAGAACCACTTGTATGAATATCAAGAGCTCAGATGGAAACCCAGTTCTAAGCAAAGAAGGGAAAGCAGAAAGGTGGAAGGAGTATATAGAGGGTCTATTCAAGGGCGATGTACTTGAGGACAATATTATGGAAATGGAAGAGGATGTAGATGAAGATGAAATGGGAGATACGATACTGCGTGAAGAGTTTGACAGAGCACTGAAAGACCTGAGTCGAAACAAGGCCCCCGGAGTAGACAACATTCCACTGGAACTACTGACGGCCTTGGGAGAGCCAGTCCTGACAAAACTCTACCATCTGGTGAGCAAGATGTATGAGACAGGTGAAATTCCCTCAGACTTCAAGAAGAATATAATAATTCCAATGCCAAAGAAAGCAGGTGTTGACAGATGTGAGAATTACCGAACAATCAGTTTAATAAGCCACAGCTGCAAAATACTAACACGAATTCTTTACAGACGAATGGAAAAACTAGTAGATGCCGATCTCGGGGAAGATCAGTTTGGATTCCGTAAAAATACTGGAACACGTGAGGCAATACTAACCTTACGACTTATCTTAGAAGAAAGATTAAGGAAAGGCAAACCTATGTTTCTAGCATTTGTAGACTTAGAGAAAGCTTTTGACAATGTTGACTGGAATACTCTCTTTCAAATTCTAAAGGTGGCAGGGATAAAATACAGGGAGCGAAAGGCTATTTACAATTTGTACAGAAACCAGATGGCAGTTATAAGAGTTGAGGGACTTGAAAGGCAAGCAGTGGTTGGGAAGGGAGTAAGACAGGGTTGTAGCCTCTCCCCGATGTTATTCAATCTGTATATTGAGCAAGCAGTAAAGGAAACAAAAGAAAAATTCGGAGTAGGTATTAAAATCCATGGAGAAGAAATAAAAACTTTGAGGTTCGCCGATAACATTGTAATTCTGTCAGAGACAGCAAAGGACTTGGAAGAGCAGTTGAACGGAATGGATGGTGTCTTGAAGGGAGGATATAAGATGAACATCAACAAAAGCAAAACGAGGATAATGGAATGTAGTCGAATGAAGTCAGGTGATGTTGAGGGTATTAGATTAGGAAATGAGACACTTAAAGTAGTAAAGGAGTTTTGCTATTTGGGGAGCAAAATAACTTATGATGTACGAAGTAGAGAGGATATAAAATGTAGACTGGCAATGGCAAGGAAAGCGTTTCTAAAGAAGAAAAATTTGTTAACATCGAGTATAGATTTAAGTGTCAGGAAGTCGTTTCTGAAAGTATTTGTATGGAGTGTAGCCATGTATGGAAGTGAAACATGGACGGTAAATAGTTTGGACAAGAAGAGAATAGAAGCTTTCGAAATGTGATGCTACAGAAGAATGCTGAAGATTAGATGGGTAGATCACATAACTAATGAGGAGGCACTGAATAGGATTGGGGAGAAGAGGAGTTTGTGGCACAACTTGACCAGAAGAAGGGATCAGTTGGTAGGACATGTTCTGAGGCATCAAGGGATCACCAGTTTAGTATTGGAGGGCAGCGTGGAGGGTAAAAATCGTAGGGGGAGACCAAGAGATGAATACACTAAGCAGATTCAGAAGGATGTAGGTTGCAGTAGGTACTGGGAAATGAAGAAGCTTGCACAGGATAGAGTAGCATGGAGAGCTGCATCAAACCAGTCTCAGGACTGAAGACCACAACAACAACATATATGAAAATCACCACATATTGATTTGTTCATGAGTGTACAAAAGGTTGATAATACAATTATCTTCTTAGGAGCTTCTGCTGTTGGAGCCATTACTAGCAGGCTAGTGATTGCAGTTAGAGCTAGTGGAATGGTATGCATCATCTACAAAATGGCTATATCTCCTTTAGCCCTCTTCCCACTAACAGTGTCTTTACCTTGGAGTCCAAGCATAAGTACAAAGGTTTATCCTGTTTTAAAAATCCAATGTCTTTAACTTGCAACTTGAACCTTTTTTATATGTTCCACTATAAAATCGGATTCATATTACCAATGAGATTATGTTATGTCTTTCCCAAGATCTTTCCACCAGAGTGGCGATAATGTGATGGTTGTGGAATGTACTGGCTCAGTCAGGCAGACTTTGATGTTTCAATATCAGCATTCAGATCAATCTCCGATCTGTCACTCAGGCATGGTTTTTGACATCTTCTTCTTGCAGTTTTCTGTATCACCAATTTCTCCTTCAATGGAAATGGTTGCAATTTGGTTACTGGACAGAACTTTTGATGATGCTCAGACTGTCTGAAGGTATGGACTTTGAACTAGTCTGCATTGGGCAGTCATATGTGAGGTTTCTCTTTTTTGAGATTTTGAATTTCAAGAAATACATTCATTTTCTGTAGAAGATGTGGGTATTTTTCTCCTCACACACATAAGAGATGCAAATGACATTAAATGTCTTTCCATTATAAACTGAATATGAATTGAAAGAAGGAAAAACTAATTGTATGTCCTTTTTTTTTTTTTTTTTTTTTTTTTTTTTTTTTTTTCATATTTAAAATGTCTGATACAGATGGAAAGGAAAAGTGAAAGACACACCAATTAATCATTTGCTTAGCAGCAAAATGATGACAACACTACCCAACCACAATGGACTGGTAAAGAAAGAGGTCACAGATTAATTTTAGTGCATGTTTCGAAATGGCATGCAGTTAGAATTAGCATGTAAAAAATTAAGATCTTAGATTCAGAATAATATCTATGATGAAATGTATTTAGGGATAATTAACATTCCAGTTTCCCCCTTTTTTGTTGGAAGGGCTCAATAGCTAACGACGTTCACGTCTTGTTAGAGGAAATATTTATTGTTGAAAATTAATGTTAATTGTAATGTCAGAGCGGCTCTGCACTGTTTAATGAAACTATGTCATAAAAATAATGTAATTAATATTACACTGCAATTGTTTTACATAGTTTGTTTTTAATAATCTTCTACTTGCATTGTGCATGGTCCAGACACATTAATGTGACCACTGATTATGTTTGACATCAATGCGCAATAACTACTCACAGATTTCAGCTGACAGCACTAGTAGTGGAGAGTATATAAAGCTGTAACATAGCAAGTTATTACGAAATAACAATCGATGCAGTAAGGCACGCAGCTATGTAGCATGGTGGCTTCAGGATGGCTATGTTTTTTCTTCCCTTTGACTCACAGCACAGCTGACGTTACCAGCTGTGAGAACGGTCTCAAGTAACATTCAGTCAGTATGCAATGCAAATTCATACCCCTTACAAATCTAAATAAACCATAGTAATTATCATCCAATTGTGTTCAAACTTGGTATGCAAACTTTTGTTATTAAGGAAGGGATCGTGTCAAAATTTCAGATACTTATCTATTATAGTTAGATAGATTGAGAAAATTACTTAAATACACTAAAACCAACAATTATGTTCCAAAACTCAGTTAGGAACAATAACTAAATGTCTTTTATTATCATCTGAAGTCATAACAAAGCTTGCAGTATATAAAATCACTTAATTGGAATTTTCTTTTCAAAACTTTAATTACTCTACGTTATGTAGTATAAAAATCATTCAAAATTATTATTTGCTTATTATTTTCTGGTGTGAATACACGGGAATGAATGAGAGACTGTATGCAGGACATAGGTTAAAACTTAAGTCATTTTATGTAAAACCTTATAAAATTGAACCGTGGGAAAATTGTGTTGCAACCACGATGCTGATGACATATGTCGATGTGTGCTTGCTTTTGTAAGAGAGCAGTCCAGAATAAAAGGCTGTAGTGGAAAAAGTTCCTATATTAATTTTAAAAATATCTTGCATTTTGTTCTATTTTATTAAACAATATATTAGAAATTGAAATTGTAATGACACAAATGACTATCTGATTAGCAGTTGGCTAAGGCAATTTTTGTCGTGAGAATGATCTGGAAGGATCATTCTGATTGATCATTCTGATTGGTCATTCAGATCAATAGCCAATCAGAACTAAGCAGTTCCTGCACACAGATAGTTAGATAGGCAGAGAGGAGACAAGCATCGAGAGAGTCGCTCGCCAACCTGCTTTGGGGTAACCCCATGCTAGATGTCTCTGTGAAAATAGTATGTAAAATGGAGAACTAGAGAGTTCATTGAGTTTAGAACCTGTCAAGACTCAAATGGCTTAAGTTACGAACATTTTGATGAAAGTGTGATATTTCTGAATTAATTACTTGAAGTTTTATGAGCGTGTGAAATTTTTGGTCATAGTGGCAATTCCGAGTGGAATATTCTGTGTTCTTTATGGAATACTTTGGCGAGCACTTCTAACACAGAAGACCACTGAAACAACCAAATGTTCAACTTGCTAATAGTGGTGGGTCAGTGACTGTTAGATAGCAAAATTAATCGGGTTGGACTTGCAGGAATTCTGGCTGCTTTTTCATGTGAAATATGTTGTAGAGACGGTCAACTTGGAATGAATACAGCATTTGCATTATTAAATACGGACTTGATAGCCATTTCATGTGCTTCCTTATGAATAAAAAGACGTTAATAGAATTTTCAAATGCTTACTACAATTAAAAGTGCATTCTCGTACTGCCCAAAATTTGTGAAAATTAACTTACAGGAACTGATTTGCAACTTGAGTTACGTGGCCTCTGTGTGGTAGGTATTAGGTAATGGTTTTATCAATGCTGCTTTACACTGCCTAGCGTGTATCTACTACTGCAGAGTGAGAGGACTTAAGAAGGAAGAAATATAGAGGTAGGTGAACAGTTCAATGAAAATGACAGAGTGAGTAAGGAGATGAAAGAACGAACGACCGAACCTGTGCCATCGCAAAGCATGTTGGGGGATGTGGAAAACAGTGCAGTCGTCATCATAATGTGGAAGAGAGTGATTTATTTGACATCCAAAAGGGCATGATCATTGGCTTTCAGGCCAAGAGTCCACACATTGTCAAAGTGTTGTATACTGTTTGCATGCCAGCATGACTAAAGTATAACATGAATGGCAAAATGGTGCTATCCAAAACTGGCACCAAGGCAATTGTAGTGCATCACATACTATAAATTATAGGAGTGTATGATGGCTATGAAGATCTATACTGGCTAATAAACATGCAACTGTTGAGCAACTGACCATCCATATGAGCCAAGGATCTACAAATAGTGTCTCCTCAACGACCATTTAGTGAATGTTGATGTGTAAAGGCCTCCACACCAATGCCTGGCTCATGCATCCATGCTGACTGCTGTTCATCAGTGACCAAGCCTGGGATTTGCATGACAAGAACACAACTGAACATCCACTGAGGAAACAGATGGCCTTTCAGATAAATCATATTTTATGCCCCATCGGACAGATGGCCATTGGTGTGAAATGACTGAAAGTAAAACCTCTGTAACCAGGAGGGAGCATTATGGCCCGCACAATGTTTTGGTGGCATTTCATGGGTGATATCATCATTCTGGAGGTCACAATGGATCAACACAAGTATACATCTATCCCTGGGGGCCATGTCCACATCTACATGCAGTTCATTTTTCCTTGGCACAATGGCATCTGCTAGTAGGACAACACATGACACACAGTTCACAGTGTATGTGCATTGTTCAAAGAGCACCACAATCCATTTATCAAACTCCCCTGGTGGCCACCAACCCCTCCCCCCCCCCCCCCCCAACCCCTCCGGATTTAAACCCAATGTAGAATCTGTCTGTGGGACCACCTTGACCTGGCTGTTCACACCATGGATCATCAGCCATGTAACATAGTATAGCTGGCCACGACACTGGAGTTCGTACGTCTCTACACCCCATCGGTACCTCCCAGAACCTCACTGGCTCTCTTTGTGCAGGTCCGCACTGGAAAAGGTGGTTATGCATGCTTTTGATAGGTGGTCACATTAATGTGACTGGATCATGTATTTTTTTGAATGTACAAATAATGAGGGCTTAGTTTTCCCTCTGCTACATAATTAGAAAAATTACTACTTGCTTCTTCATTATGTCACAGTGGTAGTCATATTTTATATAAGGACTTTTTTCAGGACTGAGATTATAGTTCTTTCTGGTGGAAGTGTGAAGAAGTGTCCAATCTGCAGGCTCATTAGAACTTCATATTACACTATAGTGAGAGTTCAACGCCATATGTAGCACATTTTTTTCTGGATTATTGAGTCATGGCAGTGTACGTTGAGACATTGCAGCGTCACATCGCAGGGTAGTGCACATGATGATAATTATCACTTACAGGGATTGGCCTACCTTTTTCCAGCAACAAGTAAGTTGAATGTTCAGTGCTAATGAAAGGAACAGAATTAGTCACACTGGAATATGTCCCGTGGAAGTGGTGGTTGAAATACACAGTTACTGAAGTTGGATACTTACTGGATGTGTTCTTGTCTTAAGCAGAACATTCTCTAATCTGTACACAGCCAAACTCCTATTTTGCGTTTTCGTGAAGTCCAGACTTAAAAAGCACAAAACTGAGGAAAATGCAGAATTGAGGAAAATGTTCAAACCCCCAAAAAACAAGCAAAAACACATGTAATTGGCATATATGATTAAAAATTGCAATCCTCTCCATTACTTTATATAAAATCTTTCTAAGTGAAGTAAATTAAATGTACAATACAATGTTTATACAATAATTTGTGGTAATAAATTTCATCAGTTCTTAAAAAATGACAGATGTGTAACAGCACGTAAAAATTAATCAAAGAACTGCAATTGGTATCTAGGTACAAGGTAATCAAGCCATTTTCCAGCATGCTACAATCACAAATTATATGTCTAAAACATGTGTTTGTGAGAGCCAGAAAAAAGTAAAATTTGATGAACATGTTGAATTAAACCAAAAACACAGCAACTAAGTGGTTAAACTATAACCATAAATGCAGACAACTGCTTAATGACAAACTTTGTAACCATTGCTGTTATTGTATAATACTTTTCTTAAAAGATGCACTTCATATACTCACCACCATTAAAAGTGTTATTTTAAGCTTGATGAGAGAAACAGAGACATGAAAAAATGAGTTTACTTCCTTAACTGACATTACAAGATTATTAGAAGTCTGCTCTGTGAATTTCTGTACACTGTATAAAATGCAAATCTGTAAGAAATCTCAGGTGCTACAGTTTCACTTCATGCCCTTTATCACTGCTACCAATCTTTACAATCTACATTGTGTGGTGTATGTGGTGCAAAGCATATGCGTGAGTGGTGTATGTAGTAGTTACAACTGTATTGTGTTAGATTTGAAAATGAAAGTCTTTAAAATGTGCTATCACAAAACCCTTGTTCTATTTCCGTGTGACATCTCTGTCACAGCACATCATCTGCACGAAAAGTGTATTTTCAGCAATTCAGAAAATGCTTTCACCCCTACCTGCACTCCCATCTTTGAAGGACCATGCCCCCTTCTCCACACATCCAGTAGGCGAGCTCATTTTATGTATGCCAATGTGGTGTGGTGGCTGCACTGGCTAGTGGGTGACTTAACAAGTCACCAGCCAATAAGAGTTCACTATCCAAAACTGGGCAACATTTCCTTGATTACGACTGAGCATATTCTTCAAGATTCAGTGTCTGGATTTAAAAGGTTGATGATTGACACTGTTACTGAATACAGTGCATTGGAAATACATGCAAAAAGAAACTGACGAAGGCTGTGGCCAAAAGCTTTATGTGAGTGTCTTTTGATCATGTCCGTTTGTGACTTGACGTGTCTTCTTTATGGTAAATAACAATCTGTCTTTTCCTATATTGTTGATATTTCTACCTGGAGTTTCCATTGTTTGATTCGATAGACTGAGTTATAAGTGCCACAAGAAAAGGTGGGGCTGGTCCCCTTCATCAAGTATTGGCTCTGTCATGAACACTTCATGTCAACTGTCTTGTTTTTCCATCACCGCTGCAACCTAGAAGTAGTTGTACCATTAGTGTATGGTGAAGCTAAATGTTGTGAGTTTTGTTGGTAACACCAATTGTGGATCACATCAGCATTTCCTCTTTTATGTCTCTCCTCTACACAATGATCTAAAATACTCCCTTAACTCCACCACCACCACCTGTGGTGCGAACCATCTGCCTTTTGTGCCACTTACAACTCATTCAGTCACATCAAATGTCAATAGGAATAAAATGAAAAGAAGTCAAGTGGACATTGAGTAAGAATTTAGAACTGAGGTAAATCTTATTAGGAAGAAATGTAAAATTGGGGAATCTTTAGCATTGATCTTATGGACTTTTTACAGGGCTTACAAATTTATGATGCAGAATCATGAAAAATGTGAAATCAGAGAATGTAAAATGGAAGTTCCTCTGTATTTCTTTAAAAGCATAATGGTTATTTACATAGACAATACTATACTAAATGTGCAAAGAGCAGTTTGGTAGACATTTAAAAGCCACCACGTAAAAAGCCACTTAACTAAAAACTTTGTTTTATGCCTCATTCAGGATGTGTCTGTGCAAATACAAATTAGTTGTATCATTTCAAATAACATCCACTTCATTGAATGTTTATCATTTCTTTCACATTCTATCATAAAGATTTCTTTTATTTGCTTTACAGGTCAGTGTATCCAGATGACAGGTTTTTGGAATCCAATTGTTATTCATGTAAACTCATAAAAGTACAATTCACAGGCAAGCCTGGAAACACAGAGTAAGGTATTGTGGATGGGCATTTACAAGCAGTGCATTGGATGGATAATTTAGAGCCCTCGCTCCATACAACAAAGAGACCCTATTGTTACATGACTCAACAGTGGCAGAGAATTGAATACCAATATGAGTGCAGGTATCTTATCGAGCTCCCTTTTAAGTCTGTTACTCTTTCAGCTTCCCCTGCAGCTTACGCATTACATCACTGCAGAAGGAAACACTATTGTAAGAAATGAGGATTTGGGGAGTTCTTTCATTAATGCATTATAAGGCTTTATTTTTATAAAATAGTGGCACCTTTTGAAATGATCCTCCTGTCTTTAGAGTATTATTATTATTATTATTATTATTATTATTATTATTTCTTTACTTTCTCAGACGTTAAGTCTGGTTGAGAATGGAAAGTGACGCGGACCTTGATCAAGCGTCACTTCCTATTAACTGTACGGTATGTGTTATATTGCATTTAGGAACTTTCGGGTAATTGAACATGTATCAATAATTACGGATTTCTGTAGTTGTATATATGTGTTTGGATGTAGCTGTATTGCATTGATGTACTGGTGGATATTGTGTGGTATGACTCCTGTAGTTGATACTATAATTGGTATGATGTCAACTTTATCCTGATGCCACATGTCTTTGACTTCCTCAGCCAGTTGGATGTATTTTTCAATTTTTTCTCCTGTTTTCTTTTGTATATTTGCTGTATTGGGTATGGATATTTCGATGAGTTGTGTTAATTTCTTCTTTTTATTGGTGAGTATGATGTCAGGTTTGTTATGTGCCGTTGTTTTATCTGTTATAATGGTTCTGTTCCAGTATAATTTGTATTCATCATTCTCCAGTACATTTTGTGGTGCATACTTGTATGTAGGAACTTGTTGTTTTAAAAGTTTATGTTGTAAGGCAAGCTGTTGATGTATTATTTTTGCGACATTGTCATGTCTTCTGGGGTATTCTGTATTTGCTAGTATTGTACATCCGCTTGTGATGTGATCTACTGTTTCTATTTGTTGTTTACAAAGTCTGCATTTATCTGTTGTGGTATTGGGATCTTTAATAATCTGCTTGCTGTAATACCTGGTGTTTATTGTTTGATCCTGTATTGCAATCATGAATCCTTCTGTCTCACTGTATATATTGCCTTTCCTTAGCCATGTGTTGGATGCGTCTTGATCGATGTGTGGCTGTGTTAGATGATACGGGTGCTTGCCATGAAGTGTTTTCTTTTTCCAATTTACTTTCTTCGTATCTGTTGATGTTATGTGGTCTAAAGGGTTGTAGAAGTGGTTATGAAATTGTAGTGGTGTAGCCGATGTATTTATATGAGTGATTGCTTTGTGTATTTTGCTAGTTTCTGCTCGTTCTATAAAGAATTTTCTTAAATTGTCTACCTGTCCATAATGTAGGTTTTTTATATCGATAAATCCCCTTCCTCCTTCCTTTCTGCTTAATGTGAATCTTTCTGTTGCTGAATGTATGTGATGTATTCTATATTTATGGCATTGTGATCGTGTAAGTGTATTGAGTGCTTCTAGGTCTGTGTTACTCCATTTCACTACTCCAAATGAGTAGGTCAATATTGGTATGGCATAAGTATTTATAGCTTTGGTCTTGTTTCTTGCTGTCAATTCTGTTTTCAGTATTTTTGTTAGTCTTTGTCTATATTTTTCTTTTAGTTCTTCTTTAATATTTGTATTATCTATTCCTATTTTTTGTCTGTATCCTAGATATTTATAGGCATCCGTTTTTTCCATCGCTTCTATGCAGTCGCTGTGGTTATCCAATATGTAATCTTCTTGTTTAGTGTGTTTTCCCTTGACTATGCTATTTTTCTTACATTTGTCTGTTCCAAAAGCCATACTTATATCATTGCTGAATACTTCTGTTATCTTTAGTAACTTCCCCCATGAACCATGGACCTTGCCATTGGTGGGGAGGCTTGCGTGCCTCAGCGATACAGATGGCCGTACCGTAGGTGCAACCACAACGGAGGGGTATCTGTTGAGAGGCCAGACAAACATGTGGTTCCTGAAGAGGGGCAGCAGCCTTTTCAGTAGTTGCAGGGGCAACAGTCTGGATGATTGACTGATCTGGCACTGTAACACTAACCAAAACGGCCTTGCTGTTGTGGTACTGCGAACTGCCGAAATCAATGGGAAACTACAGACATCATTTTTCCCGAGGGCATGCAGCTTTACTGTATGATTAAATGATGATGGCATCCTCTTGGGTAAAATATTCCGGAGGTAAAATAGTCCCCCATTTCGATCTCCAGGCGGGGACTACTCAGGAGGACATCGTTATCAGGAGAAAGAAAACTGGCATTCTACGGATCAGAGCGTGGAATGTCAGATCCCTTAATCGGGCAGGTAGGTTAGAAAATTTAAAAAGAGAAATGGATAGGTTAAAGTTAGATATAGTGGGAATTAGTGAAGTTCGGTGGCAGGAGGAACAAGACTTTTGGTCAGGTGAATACAGGGTTATAAATACAAAATCAAATAGGGGTAATGGAGGAGTAGGTTTAATAATGAATAAAAAAATAGGAGTGTGGGTAAACTACTACAAACAGCATAGTGAACACATTATTGTGGCCAAGATAGACATGAAGCCCACGCATACTACAGTAGTACAAGTTTATATACCAACTTGCTCTGTAGATGATGAAGAAATTGATGAAATGTATTATGAGATAAAAGAAATTGTTCAGGTAGTGAAGGGAGATGAAAATTTAATAGTCATGGGTGACTGGAATTCGACAGTAGGAAAAGGAAGAGAAGGAAACGTAGTAGGTGAATAATGGATTGGGGCTAAGAAATGAAAGAGGAAGCTGCCTGGTAGAATTTTGCACAGAGCATAACTTAATCATAGCTAACACTTGGTTCAAGAATCATAAAAGAAGGTTGTATACCTGGAAGAATCCTGGAGATACTAATAGATATCAGATAGATTATATAATGGTAAGACAGAGATTTAGGAACCAGGTTTCAAATTGGAACACATTTCCAGGGGCAGATGTGGACTCTGACCACAATCTATTGGTTATGAACTGTAGATTAAAACTGAAGAAACTGCAAAAAAGTGGGAATTTAAGGAGATGGGACCTGGATAAACTGAAAGAACCAGAGGTTGTACAGTGTTTCAGGGAGAGCATAGGGGAACAATTGGCAGGAATGGGGAAAAGAAATACAGTAGAAGAAGAATGGGTAGCTTTGAGGAATGAAATAGTGAAGGCAGCAGAGGATCAAGTAGGTAAAAAGACGAGGGCTAGTAGAAATCCTTGGGTAACAGAAAGTATATTGAATTTAATTGATGAAAGGAGAAAATATAAAAATGCAGTAAATGAAGCAGGCAAAAAGGAATATAAACGTCTCAAAAACGAGATCGACAGGAAGTGCAAAATGGCTAAGCAGGGATGGCTAGAGGACAAATGTAAGAATGTAAAGGCTTATCTCATGAGGGTTAAGATAGATACTGCCTACAGGAAAATTAAAGAGACCTTTGGAGGAAAGAGAACCACTTGCATGACTATCAAGAGCTCAGATGGAAACCCAGTTCTAAGCAAAGAAGGGAAACCAGAAAGGTGGAAGGGGTATATAGAGGGTCTATACAGGGGCGATGTTCTTGAGGACAATATTATGGATATGGAAGAGGATGTAGATGAAGATGAAATGGGATATATGATACTGCGTGAAGAGTTTGACAGAGAACTGAAAGACCTAAGTCGAAACAAGGCTCCCGGAGTAGACAACATTCCATTAGAACTACTGACAGCCTTGGGAGAGCCAGTCCTGACAAAACTCTACCATCTGGTGAGCAAGATGTATGAGACAGGTGAAATTCCCTCAGACTTCAAGAAGAATATAATAATTCCAATGCCAAAGAAAGCAGGTGTTGACAGATGTGAAAATTACTGAACTATCAGTTTAATAAGTCACAGCTGCAAAATACTAACGTGAATTCTTTACAGACAAATGGAAAAACTGGTAGAAGTGGACCTCGGGGAAGATCAGTTTGGATTCCGTAGAAATGTTGGAACACGTGAGGCAATACTAACCTTACGACTTATCTTAGAAGAAAGATTGAGAAAAGGCAAACCTACGTTTCTAGCATTTGTACACTTAGAGAAAGCTTTTAACAATGTTGGCTGGAATACTCTCTTTCTAATTCTGAAGGTGGCATGGGTAAAATACAAGAAGCGAAAGGCTATTTACAATTTGTACAGAAAGCAGATGGCTGTTATAAGAGTCGAGGGACATGAAAGTGAAGCAGTGGTTGGGAAGGGAGTGAGACAGGGTTGTAGCCTCTCCCCGATGCTATTCAATCTGCATATCGAGCAAGCAATAAAGGAAACAAAAGAAAAGTTCGGAGTAGGTATTATAATCCATGGAGAAGAAATAAAAACTTTGAGGTTCGCCGATGACATTGTAATTCTGTCAGAGACAGCAAACGACTTGAAAGAGCAGTTGAACGGAATGGATAGTGTCTTGAAAGGAGGGTATAAGTTGAACATCAACAAAAGCAAAACGAGGATAATGGAATGTAGTCGAATTAAGTCGGGTGATGCTGAGGGAATTAGATTAGGAAATGAGACACTTAAAGTAGTAAAGGAGTTTTGCTATTTAGGGAGCAAAATAACTGAAGATGGTCAAAGTAGAGAGGATATAAAATGTAGACTGGCAATGGCAAGGAAAAAGTTTCTGAAGAAGAGAAATTTGTTAACATCGAGAATAGATTTAAGTGTCAGGAAGTCATTTCTGAAAGTATTTGTATGGAGTGTAGGTAGCCATGTGTGGAAGTGAAACATGGATGATAAATAGTTTAGACAAGAAGATGGTTCAAATGGCTCTGAGCACTATGGGACTTAACATCTATGGTCATCAGTCCCCTAGAACTTAGAACTACTTAAACCTAACTAACCTAAGGACATCACACAACACTCAGTCATCACGTAGACAAGAAGAGAATAGAGGCTTTCGAAATGTGGTGCTACAGAAGAATGCTGAAGCTTAGATGGGTAGATCGCATAACTAATGAGGAGGTATTGAATAGAATTGGGGAGAAGAGGAGTTTGTGGCACAACTTGACTAAAAGAAGGGATCAGTTGGTAGGACATGTTCTGAGGCATCAAGGGATCACCAATTTAGTACTGGAAGGCAGCATGGAGGGTAAAAATCGTAGTGGGAGATTAAGAGATGAATACACTAAGCAGATTCAGAAGGATGTAGGCTGTGGTAGGTACTAGGAGATGAAGAAGCTTGCACAGGATAGAGTAGCATGGAGAGCTGCATCAAACCAGTCTCAGGACTGAAGACCACAACAACAACAACAACAACAACATTTTTCCTTGATTTAATTGAACATTCAGTTGGCCAAAGCCAGAATAACATAAAATTAAATAATAATTTGAAAACCAAATAATAAAAAATAAATAATTATTTTAAAATCACCTATTTATGTATGGACATTTGTATGTATATGTATTACTGTAATTTTGGTATAAAAAAAAGTGTATATTTCTGTTACATGAAAAACCACTGTATCGAGATACGAGACAATTTCTACAAGCCAGGTAATACGAGATTTGAGCATGATCCTTTAAAGAAAAAACCACGACTCGAGACGTTGCTGAAGCACAGTAAGAAAGGAGGTAAGGACATTACTGTTTTCCTTTGCCTTGGTGTGTAAAGTCAGTTAAGGAGTGTTAAATTCCAGGGGGAAAAAAAAGTTGCTCACAAAGCCTGCAAATTTTTTTGTCAAATTTTGCAAAATGAAATGTCAGCAAGTTGGCCGCTTTCTAGAATGACTGAGAATCGTCGCTAGAGTGTTTTGTCATAAATTGCCACACATGTTTATTAAATTCAGTGAGACATATTTTTTAAATTCATAGGCAAAGTTGGAATAAACTTTAAAATGTCTACACTGCCTGGAGTAGAGTCAGACGTAGACAGCGACGAGCAAAATATGGCAAGTCAAAAAACTCAAAGTAAAGAATTAATGGCGGGTGAAAATGCACCTATGGCTGAACATACTGAAGAACCCAACCAGAGTGAATCAGTTCCTACTAAGTTCGCAGAACTGTTCACATTTTTCAAAGAACAGATGCAAGATTTACATTGCGTTGTTCATGAACAAAATGCACACTTAATAGATGTTCAAAAAAATGTAATAGACAGTTTAGATGTGAAACTAAAAAATGTGACTGACAGTTTAGACACAAAACTTCAAAATCAGACTGACAGTTTAAATAGAAAATTTCAAACCTTGGCCACTGAAATTCAAAATAATATAACCGCATTAGCAAACGAAAATTTGAATGCCATAGCCCATCAGATACAAGAAAATGTTGCCACACAAATTCATGACGACCTTAATAGAAAATTCAGTAAAATTGAGACTAACTTCAAAAATATTAGTGATGAATTTAACGAAATTCAAAAAACATACAAGCACTTGACCGAAGCTGTCAATGATGTAACCAAGCAGGTCGCACAAGTTAATGCAGCACAAAGTACATTAGAAAATTATGTGTAGCAAATAGGTACACAGGTACAGAACTATTGAACAAGAGAAATCTGTAGAAGTGAAGTTTGTAGAGAAAGGCAATCAGTTTACTCTTGACTTTGTAAACTGGTTGAACATGAAGGATAACCAATTTCAAGAATGTTTATGGAATGAACTGCCTGTAACCGTAAAGAAAGCGACACATGAAACTTTGTCTGCAGCAAACATGTTAGGTGAAAACACCAAACAGATATCTGAATGGAAACAGACACTTACACAAGAAGTAAACACATTAAAGAAGGAGCTTGCAGCAATTAAAAAAACGCATCAGGTGAGTCTGATTTGCTTGTCAATAAGTTGCAAGAGATGCAGACTGTGACATCTCTAGCAGCGACATCAATCAGCTTTCGGCAAAAATGCCTAGTCTGCAACCTGTTCACGTAGCTTGTGAATAGGTGGTGGCCAGTGCTCTCTCTAACATACTTGTGGAAGAGAGTTTACTAAAATACAGACAATTCCAAAGTTTTACACCAGATTGCAAAATACCACACCCTGTTATTTTTATCAAAAGCTTACTTGGTATACTACCAAAATCATGGAATGATAAACAGAAAATACAGTTTGTTACTACCTATATTCAAGGTGATGAAGCCTTATGGGCAAGTGAAGTAATTAATTATTGCCATACTTATGAGGAATTCAAGAAAGCTTTTCCAAATAAGTATTGGTCAGCAAAAACACAAGAACATTTAAGGTGTGAGGTGTATAATCCCGAGATGTATGATAGTGAAGCAGGTACATTGAATAAATATTTTGAGAAGTATATAAATAAGACGAAATATTGGGATGAACCAACGCCCAAACAAGAAGTCATATGGCTTTTAAAATTAAAATTACCAGTCTGAATAAAAGAAAAACTACTTCATGTACCAGATTCAGATGTAGAACTTTTCATGTCAATGCTTGATTGTATTGACCTGTTGTATGAAGAAATGAAACTGAGTGGGGGCAGTAATGCTCAAGTATCAAACAACAACAGTAATAACTATTTCCAATATCACAATAAAACTGGCAATGGTCACAAAAATGGGAATAGTTCGCCTCAATCTTACAATGGTAATAATAACTTAGGACAAAGGGATGGAAGAAATTCTCCTCCTTTTAATAAGAGACACAGGCAATTCAACAGATATCATCCAGGGTACAGTAATTACAATAGTAATAACAATAATCAGCCAAACCACTGGCAACCAATACTGCAGCAGTCAAACAGTAATTGGCATCCTATTACAGGAACCAATACACAATCAGCTGGTGCTTCTGCACCATCGAACAATACCACTGAATACAATAGTTCTGGACAAAACTGGAGACAACAGCCACCAGTAAGAATTATAGAAGTGGTGGGCAACACTACGCCCAGCACTTCAGAGGCGTTAAACTAAATGCGAGCTCATACAGCCCTCTTATGGCAGTCGCAGAAGAAAGAGGGGGCAAATGTTGTGAGAGCTTGTATTTAATAACATATAATCAGGGCAAAAATCTGAATGATGAACTTTGCAAAGAAAACCATTTGTGTAAACTAACCAAAAAGGAAACAATCCAAGCTGCATTTCACACAGTAATAGGTGGAATACCAACCACAGTTACTGTCGACACTGGCGCTGCTACAAATTGTATGGCTTTAGAATTCTATAATAAGATTTGTGAACTTCAGACACCATATACGCTGCCTGCACACAATTGTAGGATCATTGGTGTGTTTGGAAATAAGTCAAACGGAGTACGTGTGCAGACTCATGTATTAGTTGAGGCAGGTAACATAGCTATAGAGAGCACATTCCTGGTTTGTGAAGGTTTATCAGTGAGCTGCATATGGGGAGTAGATTTCTTACAAGAAAGATATGCAGTAATTGACCTTTCTTGTGGCAAATGTGTATTAAAAGTGAATGGGAAGGGGATAGCCCTACCACTCATTAAAAGTAAACTGGTTCACAGTAAGATATGTCAAGGAGTCTGAATCAAATACATAAAACCAAATGTAATTATATGTGACAATCTATTTCCTATGCAGCCAGATCAATCACAGCCCAGTCAACAGCAATATGATGTACAGTCTTGCAGACAAGAAATACAAAGCAAAGTCTATGAATCAGTTTATTTAAACACTGTACAACAAAACGGACTGACTGACCTTTAAAACAAATATATATCTGTTTTTGATGAAAAGCCCAGTATAATTAAAGGATATGTGGATACAATGTAAGTAAAGCCTCAGGAAACATTTTGCCACTCTACCTGTTCTGTCCCATGAGCCAACAGAGGAGCTGTATCAAATGAAATCCATCACATGTTACAACAAGATATAAAGAAATATTTTACTGAGTGAACATTTCCTAGAGTGGATGGACCTATGTAAATATTATATGAATTTGTAAATGTGTTAGTATGTAAGACATTTCACAGTGTACGTAGTAGTCTTAAGACAAATTTATTTTCTTCTTGTGCATAAGTAGATCTTAAGTAAACCTTTTGCTGAACAACAATCTTTCACATTAGTAGTAGAAGTTCGGGAATAATCTTTTAAGTAAAGTCATTTCATTAATATTATGAAGAGAAAAGTAACAAGAAACTTATTTTGATGTTATCTCAGTAATATTTTCATGGATGCAATTATTCCATTTCTTTTTCTGTGCAATTCTAAGTAAAGAAACAAAGGCAGAAGTCATACAGGTGATAAAGTTTTTCTATCAGTAGATTTTAAGTTTTCTACAATTGCAATGATTTGTAGTATAAAATAATTTTCTGTTTATGCCTAACATGTAGTTTGCAAACATAAACAGCAGGCTACTGTGGATTGTGTTTTTAAAGTGAAGTGATAAAACTATTGAGATTTTACTCTGATAGTAGTGAAATGGCAACATTATGCCACAAGTAGATTCGTATTCTGCAGTAATTCTCATGACTAATTTCAATGGTACACACCAGTTTGTGAGGGGTAAAAACAGTCAGTGATGTCCTTAGCTCCAGTAGTAATGACTAAGCTCGCATTACATACTGAAGAAACACTGTAAAGCTAGGCTTCACTACCACAAACAGCCACACAACAAAATTAATGTTGCGAAGAATTATAAGGCAAAAAGTTAGAAAGCTATAGAACATAAACACTATGTAAATCATACAGTTAGTACCTACAACATAGTACATAAGCTGTGGGATTTTTCTTTGAGCACATTTGTAAGTAACATGACATGTACCAACAGGAGAAAGTGATAAGTTGTCAATGGAAAACAGAATTTTTCTTGATTTAATTGAAGATTCAATTAGCCAAAGCCAGAATAATATAAAATTAAATAATAATTTCAAAACCAAATAATAAAAAAATAAAATAAATAATAATTTAAAATCACCATTAAAAGGTGCATGGCAGAGGGTACATCCAATTGGCTGGTTATTAGGGTTTCTTCCTATTCCATTCACGTATGGGGTCCAGGAAGAATGATTGTTTGAATGCCTCTGTGGCTGCAGCAACTTTTCTAATCTTATCCTCATGACACCAGTGTGAGCAATACATAGAAGGTTGTAATATATTCCTAGAGTCATCATTTAAAGCTGGTTCTTGAAACTTTTTTAATAGACTTTCTCGGGACAGTTTACATCTACTTTCAATAGTCTTCCAGTTCAGGTCCTTCAGTATCTCTGTGACACTCTCACACAGATTAAACAAACCGGTGCCCTTCTCTGTATATTTTAAATTCCCCTGTTTGTCCTATGGTGCGAGTCCCACACACCATATTCTAGAACTGGACACATGCGTGATTTGTCAGCAATCTCCTTTGTAGACTGACTGCACTTCCTCAGTATTCTACCAATAAACCAAAGTCTGCCACCTGCTTTACCCATGACTGAACCTATGTGATCATTCCATTTCATATCCCTACAAAGTGTTACACTCAGATGTTTGTATGAGTTGGCTGATTCCAACAGTGACTCACTGATTTTATAGTCATAGGATACTATGTTTTTTTCATTTTGTGATGTGCAAAATTTTACATTTCTGAACATATAGAGCAAATTGCATATCTCTGCACCACACTGAAACCTTATCAAGATCTGACTGATATTTATGCAGCTTCTTTCAGGTAATACTTCATCATCGATAACTCATCATCTGCAGAAAGCCCAATTTTACTGTTTATATTGTCTGCAGGGTCATTAATATATTATATAGACTGCAAGGATCCCATCGCAGTTCCCAGTGGCACACCCGAAGCTACTTCTACATCTGATGATGACTCTTCATCCAAGATAACATTCTGTGTCCTCCCTACCAAAAAGTCCTCAATCCAGTCACAAATTTCACTTAGTAATCCATATGAACATACTTTTGACGATAAGCGTAGGTGTGGTACGGAATCAAATGCTTTTCAGAAATCAAGAAATACTGCAGCTACCTGGTTGCCTTGTTCCAAAGCTTTTAGTATGTCATGTGAGAAAAGTGCAAGTCGGATTTCACATGACTGATATTTTTGAAATCCATGTTGGTTGCCATTGAGGAGATAATTGTGTTCAAGATACCTCATTATGCTTGAGCTGAGAATATTTTCTAAGATTCTACAACAAAGCGATGTCAAAGATATTGACGGTAGTTTTGTGGATTACTTCTACTACCCTTTTTGTAGACAGGTGTGTCCTGTGCTTTTCTCCAAGAACTGGGTACAGTTTTTTATTTGAGGGATCTACATTAGACTATACTTAGGAAAGGGGCTAACTCAGCTGAAAATTCAGTATAGAATCTGACAAGGACTTCATCAGGGCGTGGAGCTTTGTTCAATTTTAGCAATTTCAGCTGTTTCTCAACACCACTGACACTAACACTTATTTCACTCATCTTTTCAGTGGTAAGAGGATTAAATTTCAGAAATTCTCCTGGGTTTTCCTTTGTAAAGGAACATTTGAAAATTGAGTTAAGCATTTCATCTTTTACAAAATTGTTAAGGCTTTCGTGGCCACTTGTTGACAAACTGCCTATTGGCTTCTGTCTCGGGTTCTTCGGCCGACGTTCATCTAATGATTTTTCTGACGTTTCGCCAGCACGAGTGGCTGGCATTGTCAAAGCTTCACCCTCCATTGCCGGTGGTGAACTGGAGGTGAGCTCGCGGCCGCAGACTATATGTACCTGGCGCGCCAACGTCCGAGGGCTTCTCCGCGGTCATTTCCGGTGCGGTTCTCCTCTTGCTACCTGCGACGGTCGTTCGCTGCAATACGGGAAGCCAGGATCCGTTTACCTTAAGGCTTTCCTCTTTCTTGTTGAAACTGTTCGCGTGTTTTTGGATTTCTACAGCTTCTCTGAACAAGCGCGTGTGATAGTGCTTCTCTACAGCCAGAACTTCCGTGTCGGCGAATTTTATTACGTGGTCGGTCTCATTCAGTGCGTGCTCTGCCACGGCTGATTTCTCCACCTGCCCCAACCTGCAATGTCGCTTATGCTCTTTGATCCTGGTGTTAATGGATCGTCCAGTCATTCCGACATAAACTTTTCCGCATGTGCAAGGTATACGGTATATTCCCGACATTGCAAGTGGGTCTCTTTTCTCCTTCGCCGATCTAAGACACTCTTTGATCTTCCTTGTCGGTTTGAAAATCGTCTTTACGCCGTGTTTGCGCAATATACGGCCGATCTGTCCGTCACTCTGGGAATGTATGGCAGAAAGGCCGTACCCGACATTTCTTTTTCTGGTTCCTTACTTCGCCGAGTGTTTAGCTCTGTTACACTTCTAATGTAATTTGTGGAGTACCCATTGCTCCTCAGAACAGTTTCCAGGTGTTGCATTTCTCGTTTGAGGTGTTGAGGCTCACATATTCGTCCTGCTCTCGTTACGAGCGTACTAATCATGCCTCTTTTCTGGCTCGGGTGGTGGTTTGACAGTTTGTGCAGGTATCGGTCCGTGTGTGTCGGTTTTCGATACACGCTGTGTCCCAGGTTTTCGCCGTCCCTTGTGACCAGCACATCTAGAAATGGCAGTTTCCTGTCCTTTTCTACCTCCATGGTAAATGTTATGTTGGCATGGAGGCTGTTCAAGTGTCTCAGGAATTCACCGAGCTGTTCTTCACCATGGCTCCACACCACGAAAGTATCATCGACGTACCTGTACCACACCTTAGGTTTGCAAGTCGCCGAGTCCAGTGCCTGTGCTTCGAATTGTTCCATGAAGAAGTTGGCCACCACTGGACTGAGAGGACTACCCATGGCGACGCCTTCCAGCTGTTCGTAGAAATCGCCATTCCACGTGAAATAGCTCGTGGTGAGACATGCATGGAAGAGCTTTTTGATGTCTTGCGGGAACATGGAACCAATGTGCTCCAGAGCGTCGCTGAGTGGCACTTTCGTAAATAACGAAACAACATCAAAACTGACCAGGATGTCGTTTGGCGCAAGTTTCAGTTTCTTCAGCTTCTCAATGAAATGTCCTGAGTCCTTAATGTATGTGTCGGTCTTTCCCACGTGTGGCTGGAGCAGAGAGGCCAAGTGTTTCGCCAGTTTATACGTTGGTGAGCCAGGAGCGCTAACGATCGGTCTCAGTGGAACGTTGTTCTTATGGATCTTGGGTAATCCATACAGCCGAGGTGGTAGGGCTCCTGTGTTGCGCAGGTTTCTCTGTATGTCCGCCGGCAGAGAAGACGCCTTGATTAATCGATTCGTATTCCGAGTGATACGCTGCGTCGGATCTGCACTTAGTTTTCGGTACGTCGTCGGATCTAATAGGTCTCGGATCTTTTGCTCATAATCTTCGGTCTTCATTACGACGGTCGCATTCCCCTTATCGGCAGGCAGTACCAATATACTCTTGTCGGCGATGAGATTCTTAATGGCTTGTACCTCTTCTTTCTTCAGGTTGCAAGCTGGTGGTTTTGCTCGGCGCAGTATCCTGGCTGTTTCAGTGCGTATTTCCTCTGCCCTTTCACAAGGAAGGGTCCGAATGGCTGCTTCGGTGTTGGCAATGATGTCCTCCATAGGTATAGTTCTCGGGATGATAGCGAAATTCCCTCCTTTTTGAAGGACTGACACTTCCTCTTCGGTCAATTGTCGTTCAGTGAGGTTGACCACTGTGTGTGACATGTCGGGAATCGCCTTGTCGGTCTGCTTCCGGCATCTTTCAAACTTTTTCTTTTGCCGCTCGGTGCAGCGCTCGAGTTCCACAAATTACATTAGAAGTGTAACAGAGCTAAACACTCGGCGAAGTAAGGAACCAGAAAAAGAAATGTCGGGTACGGCCTTTCTGCCATACATTCCCAGAGTGACGGACAGAATCGGCCGTATATTGCGCAAACACGGCGTAAAGACGATTTTCAAACCGACAAGGAAGATCAAAGAGTGTCTTAGATCGGCGAAGGAGAAAAGAGACCCACTTGCAATGTCGGGAATATACCGTATACCTTGCACATGCGGAAAAGTTTATGTCGGAATGACTGGACGATCCATTAACACCAGGATCAAAGAGCATAAGCGACATTGCAGGTTGGGGCAGGTGGAGAAATCGGCCGTGGCAGAGCACGCACTGAATGAGACCGACCACGTAATAAAATTCGCCGACACGGAAGTTCTGGCTGTAGAGAAGCACTATCACACGCGCTTGTTCAGAGAAGCTGTAGAAATCCAAAAACACGCGAACAGTTTCAACAAGAAAGAGGAAAGCCTTAAGGTAAACGGATCCTGGCTTCCCGTACTGCAGCGAACGACCGTCGCAGGTAGCAAGAGGAGAACCGCACCGGAAATGACCGCGGAGAAGCCCTCGGACGTTGGCGCGCCAGGTACATATAGTCTGCGGCCGCGAGCTCGCCTCCAGTTCACCACCGGCAATGGAGGGTGAAGCTTTGACAATGCCAGCCACTCGTGCTGGCGAAACGTCAGAAAAATCATTAGATGAACGTCGGCCGAAGAACCCGAGACAGAAGCCAATAGGCAGTTTGTCATTTCATCTTTTGCTTTGATACTGTCAATTTCAGTTCTTGTCTCATTTGCTAGGGACTGGACACTAGCATTGGTGCCACTAACAGCCTTTAAAATATGTACAACCACGATATCTTTGGGTTCTGTGGAAGATTGTTTGACTATATCCTGCTATGGTAGTCATTGAAGGCATCTTGCATTGCTCTCTTGACAGCGAAATATATTTCATTCAGCGTCTCTCTATCTATAGCCCTACGCTTTGTTTTACACCCATTATGCAGTAATCTCTCTTTCTTTAGAAGTTTCTTTACAGTGACTGTGTTGCTTGCTTAGCTGGGTGGTAAAGTGCATGCCTCCCATGCAAGTGGGCCCGGGTTTGATTCCTGGCCAGGTTAGAGATTTTCTCCACTCATAGAGAGGGTGTTGTATTATCCTCATCATCATTTCATACTCATCACCGGCACGCAAGTTGTCCAACGTGGCATTGAATAAAATAAGACTTGCACTTGGCGGCCAAACTTCCCTGAATGGGGCCTCCTGACCAACAATACCATACACTCATTTCATTCCCATTTACAGTGACTGTATACCATGGAGGTTCCCTCCCACTATGAACTGTTCTACTGGATAGATATCTATCCAGTGCATAATCAACTATTATTTTAAACCTGAGCCAGAGTTCCTCCTGATGCTCCTGCCCTATGGTCAAAGTCCCTGTGATTAGCAGAGTCAGAGGGGCACATTTTTTAATTTAGTGTCAGGTTATACAGACAGAATTTAAAGAAATTAGAACAGAACAGGACCATAACAAAAGTAACTGTTTCCAGACAAGTAAAACCAGTTTGTTTCATCAACACATAAGGGGGCTGAAAAACAAGTCGGATGAGCTTCTTCTAGAAGATGTGGAATATTCTGAAGTGATGGATGTTCTGTCCCTCTCTGAACACCATGTAACTACAGATATAGAAAAGTTAGGTATCATGTATCATAGACTTGTGTCATTACATAATGTGTAAAAATTTGATACACACGAAAAACATTGAAAGAGGCTGTTTTAGCATAGATCAAAACCTAGAAGCATGTAATTTTGAGCTGTTACTGCAGTAAACTTCTCATATAATTATAATAGCCTACAGATACCCTCCAGGAAACTGTTAAATGTTTATGAGAAATCTAGATGCTTTGGTGAGCTACCTGCCAAACATGAAGAAACAATTATAAGTTCGTAGAGGTTTCAATGTATATTCCTTTGAGATACTGACAGAAAAAATGAATTGGTATCAGTATTTGGGTGTTTCATTCTGATTTCAGTAAGTAATTTTCCAACATGCTTGTAGCAAGATAGCTGGACCTGATTGATAACATTTTTATAGACTGTGCTCCATCCAAAACAATTAATGTTTACCCAACTGTTAATGGTCTATTTTAATATGATGATCAATTAATAAAAGTAAACTTTGTAGTGCGTTAGACCTCAGAGATATGTACATATAAAGCCCTGAGATTTATTAATGAGAAGAGACTACAGTTTTTTAAAAATAAGTTAGAGGAGGTGGTATGGAATGAAGTATATATAGAAAGACTTGCTAATGTGAAATTCATTATATTCCATGGTAAACTTATTTCAGTATTTGAAAGCAGCTTTCGTAGAAAGTAATCCAGAAAGTCCATTTAAAAAGAAAAGTAGGCCATGTGTTGGTAAAGGGACTGAAACCTCAAGTAAGGGGACAGCAGTTTACATAAAGGCTACAGTAAGTCAAGATCTAATGTTACCTGTGTTAAAAAAAAAAAAAAAAAAAACTGTAATATTTTAAATAAAGTCTTTAAAGTGTTGAGAAATATGCACATCCTAACAAATTAATAATTCTGCTAATAAGATTAAAACTATATGAGATATTGTGAAAGAAGACACAGGACAATCAGTCAGTGTACAAGATACTTTAACAGTTAAACTAGATGACAGTGTTGTGAACGGTAATTCATAAGCTGTGGGTATTTTTGACAAACACTTTCTACATGCAGCAGCAAATACATAATTAAATGGTTCAGTTTTAGCAGCAAGATAATCAGGGGTGCCCGCAGAGGTGGTCCAGAGTGGATAGTTGCCCCTTGTAAGAATTCATTTAGTTTATGAGTATGAAAATGAGCCTGTGATCACAGAGACCACATCCTTAAGACCTACAATATCTGGAAAATTATCACTAAAATACCTTGAATATATAGATAATTTTATGTAAAAATGATATGAGACATTTGTGAAGTCAGTTATGAAATGAACTAGAGCAATGAAAAATTAACTAATTAAATTGTTAAAAAAGTTAATTAATCTAAAATACCAATGTTCTTCTTCAAGAAATGTCATTCTTTAAAGATGTACCAAGTTGTTCTATAATGATTTCGGAGCTGTTGCAGCATATGACAGTCAGCATGCAGAGAGTCTCAGAAAATATTTTTCAGAAATTAAGAAATTCAGCCTTCAGTTGCAAAGTAAAATTTTATTAGTTTACCTAGGTTTTGATGCCAATAATGGTATATTCTTCAGAACCTATAAATTGACTCATACGGTCATATGTTACACAATGAAATACATCATCAATCTAATGATTTCGTAATAAAGAAAATTGTGGTACTTACAGAAATTAAATTATTTTGAGGGCCAAACATTGGCCACATCACAGAATAAAATTAAAACAGAATAAAGATGCATAGTCATAAGATTGTGTCTGTCAAACGAAAAACATTAAAAACAAATATAGACGGAGCTACGCTGGCCAGAAATAAGAGTCACACGTAAGCAACAAGAAAACTAGGTGTCGCGAACAGTTCCGGAGTGAGGCTCAGCCAGCGGCCAAGTGCAAGCACAAGCACAAGTACAAGTGCTCGAGACAAGTTGTCTCAAAATTACTTAGAGCAAATGTAAATTATAAACAAATTGTGATGGGAAGCAGTCCTACAAATGGACAAACCTACATATTGGTACAGTACATTAAATAATTTACCTGAGAACTAGCTACAAAGTCAGGGCATGAAAATTTACATTCAAATATTATAATAAGAGGTCAAAGCCCCACTGCAGTAGCTAATAAATTAGTATGTGACACACAAGCATGCAAAGCATAAAGTATCTTGAACATAAAATAGGTAAATTAAGAAAAATCTTAGCAACTAGGTGTCATTACCAGTATAATGCAAAATACATAGAGACCCAATGTACAAGCGCACTATAATAAAGGGACAAAGCAGATAGGAAACAGCATCAGCCATTCGAAGCAGACTGTGGGTCAACAACTCCACTGGAGTAAATGTTGAAATCCTTAGAAATAATTTCTAGTTTTTAGTTGCAGCTGATCATTAAGTAAATTTTCTCTATCAATAATAAGACGTTAAAAAAAGAACTCCGTCAAAAATTCAGTATACCTGGCCAACAAACTCAAAACTTTAGCTTGTTCTGACATCACAAAACTCGTATCATTTAATATTATAAGTTTGTATACTATGTACCTGTTGAGCAGACAATGGACGTTACAGAAACCAATTTGCAATACCATAAAAAATTATCTGTCCCCGAGATTGATGATCTAATGGTTCTGTTACGCACCACTCTCAAATACAATTACTTCTCTTTTAATAACAAATAATATTCACAACCCTGTGGTCTAGCTATGGGCAGCCCATTAGCTGGTATCATGTCAGAGATTTTATAAACTCAATGGAGCAGATGTTTTTTCGGAATTATCCAGACTTGGCAAATAATGTAGTTTCCTATGCGAGATATGCAGATGACTTGTTGTTTGTGTTTGAAGGTCCCCATGAAGACCTAGAACTGTTATTTACCACTTTCAATAACCTCCATGAAAAAATTAGCTTCACACAAGAAAATGAGACAGTTGATAGAACCTTAGACTATCTTGATCTGACCATCCATTATTGGCATAGCTGATTCCACCCATCCTCAGGCCCATAAAATGGCCTTCTTTCACTCAAGTATTCATCGAGCCCTTTCCATTCAGCTTTCGCCAGTCAATTTACAGAACGAATTAAAGTCCTTGAAAACATCACTCAGAATAATGGATATAATCCCAGTATAGTGAGACAGTTGTTTAACAAAAAAACACGAAAGAAAAATACCACCCTTTCCAGTTCAGGTACCCACAATCAAGACCAGGCAACGAAATACATATCAGTTCCCTTTATAGGTAACGTATCCTATAAGGTAGGTCGTATATTAAAAAAGCTAGGGTGTAAAGTTTCATACTCTACCATGAACCACCTTAAAAAGAATTTAGTCCATTCTCTTCATAAAGGTACTGATAAATCATCTCTGTTAGGTGTATGTAAGATCACTTGTGCTGAATGTACCTGTTATTACATTGGCCAGACAGGAAGGGCTCTGTCTGTTGAGTTTTAAGAGCATCTGCCAACTAAAAGTGGTGATGGAACATGAGGATCTACGTTTGCTGAACATCTTGTCCCCCCCCCCCCCCCCCCCCCCCCTGCAGGTTCGGGGGTTAGAATAGACGGTATTCCTGCCTGTCGTAAGAGGCGACTAAAAGGAGTCTCAAATGTTTCGGCCTTATGTGATGGTCCCCTCTCGGGTTTGACCTCCATCTTTCTAAATTATTCCGAAGAGCGAGCCAATTGGGGAAGGGCGCCTTACATGGTGCACTGTATCCGTCGTGTATTGAGACCTTTAGCCGGCTTTTTCGTCGTTGCAATGGTGTCCCGCTCGTTTTCCATCTCTTGGGCTAGGATACGTCTCTGGGTGCGATTACCACGCTGCACTCTGCAGTGTTGCTTTTAACTGCAACGACGACCTTGGACATTTTTGCACCTAAGATCCAGCACGGTAACCAGTCCGTTGTGGTGGGGCCGCCATGTACCCTGTTGGTTGTAGCCCCCTGACAACACAGGGATCGCTCTACTGATGCCTTCGCCATTAACTCCCCACGTATGCCAAGGAGTAGATGCCCATCTCCATGGGGCATCAGGACTCCCGGCAATGGCCATCCTGCCAGGTGGCTATTGCTGCGGCTGGGTGGCGCCCTTGGGGAGGGCCCTTGGTCGGAGTAGGTGGCATCAGGGCGGATGACCCGCAATGAAGCGTGGTACATCATCTCTCGCTGGCAGCCAGCCACCAGCAGTCTCTAAGCGTTCGAGGGCTCATTTTAAAGCTAACGTTTATGACCCCAAATCGTTCCCATCCCTGGCCACTCCATGGGAGGAACGAAAGGCAATGAATGACAGTGACGTGTATTCGCCCAGGTATCTCGTCTGTACCAGAGCTGATGGTGACTCGTTTCTATCCGTGAAGCCTCAGTTCTTTGTAGAGCATTTAGAGGACAAGTTTGGGGAGGTGGAGGGCTTGTCCAAAATGCACTCTGGGTCAGTTTTGATAAAAACGGCCTCCTCTGCCCAGTCACGCAGGTTACTTGCTTGTGACAAGTTGGGGGATGTTCACGTTACCATCACCCCACATAAGAGTTTAAATATGGTCCAGGGTGTTATTTTCCATAGGGACCTCCTTTTGCAGTCTGATGACGAGCTGCGCGCCAATTTAGAGCGCCGAGGTGTACATTTCGTCCGGCGTGTTCATCGGGGTCTGAGGGACAATCAGGTAGCTACCGGTGCCTTCATCTTTGCCTTCGAAGGTGATACCTTACCAGAGAAGGTCAAGGTGATGGTCTACAGGTGTGACGTCAAACCCTATATCCCTCCCCCGATGCGGTGCTTTAAGTGCTGGAAGTTCGGTCACATGTCCTCTCGCTGTACTTCTAGCCTCACATGTCGAGATTGTGGACGCCCATCTCATCCCGATACTCCATGTGCTCCGCCTCCCATCTGTGTCAACTGTGGAGAGCCTCATTCACCTTGCTCGCCGGACTGCAGTATCTTACAGAAAGAACGCAAAATCATGGAATATAAGACCCTGGACCGACTGACTTACACTGAGGCTAAGCGGAAATTTGAACGGCTACATCCCGTGCGCATGCTGTCATCTTATGCCTCCACTGTCACTCCTGCTCCAGCTCCTTCAGCTGCAAGATATACAGTCAGCTCTCAGAGTGAGAGGACCTCACCTGCCCCCTTGACGATGGGGGCCCCATCTCTCGCTGTTGCTCCCACACCATCTACCTCGGGAGCAGCACCCACTAAACCAACGGGGACACCAGTCTTCACTTCTAAGCCGGAGAAGCGTAAGTCTTCTTCGGCTTCTCTCGCTCGGAAGGGATCCCTTGGGTCACTCCCTTCCCAGGTTCCTACCAGCGGCACAGCAGACACCAACCAGTGGCTGAAGAAGCCAAAGGTCGCTGGTCGACGGGCTTCGCGATCCTCTTCGGTCCCAGAGACTGACTACAATAAGCCCTCTCAACAATGGCAACCAAAGGAACGGCGAGAGAAAACGACCTTGAAGACCCGTAAGTCCAAGACACCTGTGGTGGCACCTACTCCACTGCTACCTAAAAGCTCTGCGTCTGAGGATGAGGTGGAGATCCTTGCGTCCGCTGAGGACCTCGATCTCACCGATCCCTCAGACGCAATGGATAGCACTTGCATGGGTGCTCCATCGGAGGCAGCAGGTGACCCAGCGGTGTAATCTGCCTTTCTCCGCAATGGAAAATACCATCCTCCAGTGGAACTGCAGCGGTTTCTTCCACCATCTAGCTGAGCTCCGCCAACTTATCAGCCTTCACCCTTTCTTCTGCATTGCTCTTCAGGAAACTTGGTTTCCAGCAATGCGAACACCCGCCCTCCGTGGCTATCGGGGTTATTATAAGAACCGGGCAGCATATGAAAGGGTGTCTGGTGGCGTCTGCCTCTATGTCCTTCACACTCTGCACAGCGAGTCTGTCCCCTCTCCAAACACCTTTAGAGGCTGTCACTGTTCGGGTGTGGATGCCACAGGCTGTTACCGTCTGCAGTCTTTACCTTCCACCGGATGGTGATGTCTCGCAGCATGTCCTGGCTGCGCTGATAGCCCAATTGCCGCCACCTTTCTTGCTATTGGGCGACTTCAACGCCCATAACCTTCTGTGGGGTGGGTCAGTGGCAACAGGTCGAGGTGCCACCGTTGAGCATTTATTGTCGCAGCTTGATCTCTCGATTTTAAATGATGGTGCCTTCACACACTTCAGTGTGGCGCATGGCACATACTCCGCCATTGACCTTTCAATCTGTAGCCCTAGCCTCTTACCGTCTGTCCAATGGAGTGTGCATGACGACCTGTGTGGTAGTGACCACTTTCCGATCTTTCTGTCACTACCACGGCGTCACTCTTTTGGGCGCCCTAGCAGATGGGCTATGAATAAGGCTGACTGGGACTTGTTCTCCTCCACTGCCGCTATTGAGCCTCTCTCTAATGATGACATTGATGCGGTGGTTCAATCGGTCAGCACCGGCATCGTTACTGCCGCCAAATCTGCCATTCCTCGTTCTTCTGGGTCCCCTCAGCGGCGGACTGTGCCTTGGTGGTCGCCTGAGATCGCTGCAGCGATTAAAGATCGCTGGCGGGCGCTCCAGCGTCACAAGCGACATCCCTGCGTTGAACACCTCATCACCTTCAAACGGCTGCGTGCGCTGGCCCGCCGCCTTATCCGCCAAAGCAA
This sequence comes from Schistocerca nitens, assembly GCF_023898315.1. Lineage (NCBI taxonomy): Eukaryota > Metazoa > Arthropoda > Insecta > Orthoptera > Acrididae > Schistocerca > Schistocerca nitens. Next base: position 178,160,576 of record NC_064622.1, on the reverse strand, counting down.
GCAGGAGTGCTGGGAGCGGTATGTGTCCACCATTGGCCTCCATGTCACTCCATCGCAGGTCTGGGCCAAGATCCGACGCCTCTATGGCTATGGGACCCCTGTCAGCGTCCCTGCGCTCGCACTGAATGGAGCAGTTTGTACAGACTCCGGCGAAATTGCCAACAACTTGGCAGAGCATTTTACTCTTAGTTCCGCTTCTTCCAATTACCCACTGGCCTTCCGCTCCATTAAAGAGCGGATGGAACGTCAGAGCCTTTCGTTTTGCACCCACCACCCATAATCTTACAATGCTCCATTCAGTGAGTGGGAATTTCGCAGTGCCCTAGCCGCTTGCCCTGATACCGCTCCTGGGCCAGATGGCATCCACTGTCAGATGCTGAAACACCATTCAGTGGACTGCCAGTGGCGCCTCCTCGATCTTTACAACCGTCTTTGGGTCGAGGGGGAGTTTCCGTTGCAATGGCGGGAAAGCATTGTCATCCCTGTTTTGAAACCTGGAAAGAACCCTCTGGAGGTGGACAGCTACCATCCCATTAGCCTCACCAACGTTCTTTGCAAGTTGCTTGAACGTATGGTGAGCCGGCGCTTGAATTGGGTACTGGAGTCTCGGGGCCTTCTGGCTCCATCTCAGGGTGGGTTCCGTAAAGGCCGCTCCGCCACCGACAATCTGGTGAGCCTGGAGTCGACCATCTGTACTGCCTTTGCCCGCCGTCAGCACCTGGTTGCTGTCTTTTTCGACATGCGGATATCGTACCTTCCACGTGCAAGTCGCGGCCTCGTATAGTTCCTCCCACGTCCAGGAGAACGGTGTGCCACAGGGTTCTGTTTTAAGTGTCTGCCTATTTTTAATAGCCATTAACGGGCTCGCTGCGGCCGTGGGAAATTCTGTGTCCGCTTCCCTGTATGCTGACGACTTCTGCCTTTACTACAGCTCTACTGCCATTGCAGCTGTTGAACGTCAGCTACAGGGCGCTATCCACAAGGCGCAGTCTTGGGCTGTAGCTCATGGGTTCCAGTTTTCGGCAGCCAAGACCTGCGTTATGCATTTCTGCCGGCGACGTACTGTCCACCCGGAGCCGCAGCTTTCTCTTAACGGCGAACTTCTTTCAGTGGTGGAATCACACAGGTTTTTGGGGGTGGTTTTCGATGCCCGGTTGACTTGGCTGCCTCATATCCGGCAGCTCAAACAGGCGTGTTGGCGGCATCTCAATGCTCTGCGATGTTTGAGCCACACCCGCTGGGGCAACGGCCGATCTACCCTGTTCCGGCTCTACCAGGTGCTAATCCAGTCTCGTCTGGATTATGGGAGTCTGGCTTATGGCTCAGCTTCCCCATCTGCGTTGCGGATGCTGGAACCAATCCTCCATAGCAGGATACGCCTTGCCACTGGTGCTTTCCGCACCAGCCCTGTGGACAACATACTAGTGGAGGCAGGTGTCCCTCCACTGCGGTTACGACGCCAACAATTACTGGCTGCTTATGCTGCCCATGTTTTTAGCTTGCCCGGGCATCCAAATTACCGTGTCCTGTTCCCGCAGTCAGTCGTCCATCTGCCAGACCGTCGGCCCCGGTCGGGTTGTCCGATCGCCGTATGCGTCAAGGAGCTTCTCTCCGGGCTTGGGTTTTTCCCTGTTCCACCTCCTTTCCGGGCACCTCTGCGTACACCCCTGTGGTGTGTTCCTCGCCCTTGGCTTCGGTTCGACTTGGCACAGGGCTTGAAGGACTCAGTCCCTCCAGAGGCCTTCCGCCGCCGCTTTTATTCCATCCTGGCCATGTATCAGGGTTCTGGAATTGTTTACACTGACGGTTCGATGGTTGCTGGTCATGTCGGGTATGCGCTAACTCTAGGGGACCATTCCGAACAACGTTCCCTGCCGGATGGCTGCAGCGTTTACACTGCTGAGCTGGTCGCCATCTTTCGTGCCATAGAGTATATCCGCTCCTGCTCAGGTGAGTCCTTCGTTATCTGTAGCGATTCCCTGAGTGGTTTACGAGCTCTCGACCAGTGTTTTCCTCGTTCTCGTCTGGTGATGGCTATCCATGAGTCCCTGCATACTCTTGCGCGTTGCGGCCGCTCTGTGGTCTTTGTGTGGACCCCCGGTCACGTCGGTATCCCGGGCAATGAACGTGTTGACCGCCTGGCCAAACAGGCCACCAGTGAACCCACCCTGGACATTGGCCTCCCGGAGACTGATTTGCGGGCAGTCTTCCGCCGCGAAGTTCTCTCGCTTTGGGACACTGAATGGTGCAATCTGCCCACGCCAAACAAACTCCGTTCTCTCAAGGCGACGACGCGTGTGTGGCAGTCATCCATGCGAGCCACTCGCATTGGCCACACCCGACTGTCTCACAGTTATTTATTGCGTCGTGAGGACCCGCCTCTCTGTCGCTGTGGGGCGGTTTTGACGGTGGTGCACATTTTATTAACTTGTCCGCTTTTAACTGTGCTCAGGCAGACATTTGCGCTGCCTGATACGCTCCCTGCCCTTTTACTAGATGACTCTGCATGGTGGACTTAGTTTTGCGTTTTATTCGGGCAGGGGTTTTTTATAGTTTCATCTGAGTGTTTATGTTTTTTAGTGTTGATTCTGGCTTTTAGCCTCTGATTTCAAACTGAGTTTTTAATGTGTTCTTGGTGGTTGGCTTTTCCTCTTTTTTTCTCTATGGTCGGCCAACCACCGTCACACTCTGTGTGTTTTAATTTGTTTTGTCTGATCTCTGTCGGAGTCTTTCTTGTCCTGTGTCGTCTGACGTCTTTCCTGCTGTTCGTTTTTTATTCTCTTTGGGCGGTTTTAATTTTTTGGAAAAAGGGACCGATGACCATCGCAGTCTGGTCCCTTTAATCCCACAAACCAACCAACCAACATCTTGTCCAAATGCCCCATGCTCCCAAGCCTCTAAAAGATGCAGAACTTTTGCATAATGAAGTCAAAGGATGTAAATTAGACAGCCTTGAAGAATTTCAAATTTTTAAACATATTATTCGTAGAGAAAATTTACTTAATTATCAGCTGCAACTAAAAACTAGAAATTATTTCTAAGGATTTCAACATTTACTCCAGTGGAGTTGACCCACAGTCTGCTTCGAATGGCCGATGCTGTTTCCTGTCTGCTTTGTCTCTTTATTATAGTGCAATTGTACATTGTGTCCCTATGTATTTTGCATTATACTGGTAATGACACCTAGTTGCTAAGATTTTTCTTAATTTACCTATTTTATGTTCAAGATACCTTATGCTTTGCATGCTTGTGTGTCCCATACTAATTTATTAGCCACTGTAGTGGGACTTTGACCTCTTATTATAATATTTGAATGTAAATTTTCATGCCCTGACTTTGTAGCTAGTTCTCAGGTAAATTATTTAATGTACTGTACCAATATGTAGGTTTGTCCATTTTTAGGACTGCTTCCCATCACAATTTGTTTATAATTTACATTTGCTCTAAGTAATTTTGAGACAACTTGTCTCGAGCACTTGTACTTGTGCTTGTGCTTGTGCTTGCACTTGGCCGCTGGCTGAGCCTCACTGTGGAACTGCTTGCGACGCCTAGTTTCCTTGTTGCGTATGTGTGACTCTTATTCCTGGCTGGCGTCGCTCTGTCTGACTATGCATCTTTATTTTGTTTTAATTTTACTCTGTTACATGGCCAACGTTTGGCCCTCAAAATAATTTAAATTTTGTAAGTACCACGATTTTCTTTATTACAAAATCATTAGATTGATGATGTATTTCAATGTGTAAAATATGTCCATATGGATCAATTTATAGGTTCTAAAGAAGATATCATTATTGGCATCGAAACCTAGGTAAACTAAAAAAAAATTACCTTGCAACTGAAGGCTGAATTTCTTAATTTCTGAACAATTCACGGTTGCTGTAGTAATGCACTATGTTAAAGATTTATAAATATTTTTCAACCAACTTTGATTCCAACAGGAACCATTGTGCACAGCAACCATAGATTGAAAGGAAGAAGAGGTGCACAGCTGTCAGCTGCAATTCTGTTAGCTTTTATTAGGCATGCAAAACTAGATTTCAGCTATAAATAGGCATCTTCAGTGCTAAAGTACAAGGAAAAATTACAGGATCAAAATAAATTTACTTTACATAGAACAATAAGAAACACCATGTTATCTAATAGCAGCTACCCACTCTTGTCAACATACCATTTTCATTACAATTCAATAGATTCACAGCAGTTTACATCACCGTATGTTCTTACAGGTGTATAGGCAGGACACTGATCTGGTTGTTTACAGCAAGTACGACAGCCTTAATTTACACCACATAGTATATGTAACACCCTCTATGTTACAAATTAACAAACAGAGTTTTGTTCCAATACAGTAGTTTAAAAAGCCTTTTTATATAATATCTAAAATCAAAAAGCATTTTCGCATTTCACTCTGAAATATTCAACAAAAGCCAAATTACAACTTACTCTCTTGTATCTTACTGGTTCAGCGATTCAACAAAATCTATGCAAAGGATCGTTAATCGGTTCACATACTATCTTATACAAAATTATTACATCACTTTAGAAATAAAAATTAACAAATTAAAAAGATCTGTTGAAGCTCATCTTGATAAAATACTGTTACATACAAACCGAAATTCATCAGAAGCTAAAGCCTAGCACAGTCACTCATATCATAGTGGTTATGTGATTCACTAAATATTTAATATGAAAGAAATAAAGTCCTAACAAACAATTTTTATGAAGACCTGTTAATATCATAGCAAATTAATCAAGATAAAAATTACAAGGCTGATTTAACCAGACACATTTAATAAAACATACAAATGACCTCTATTAACAAAAAAGTTCATACATAAATGTATTGTCTTAGTTGCAACTGCTTTGTACTGTTTGCAGAACGACGATCTAACAAACTGCCATTATAGCTATCCTTCAGATTAAAACTGAATAGTAATTTACTTGTTTCATGGTAAAATAGACATCACAATGGGTAGTACCAACAAAGTGGAAGAAAACATGGTCCTCTAATACTAATAAATTATGTTTTCACATACTATCATGCCAAGTGTTGTCTTTTCAAAGGCATGCTGAAATTCCCATATCAGCTCCCTCGTGGATCACGACATCTCTTGCCACAAAGCAGAAAATCATCGAAGAGCTCCCAAAATTGGCTGCTCCTTACCAATACCTGCTCATCAAGAAAGTCGATCCCAGATGATCTCAAATGGCAGTATATCTCCATCTCCTCTAGGAAGGCCATGAACCTGCCTTTCTCAGCCTTGTGCAATAACTTGATATCTAACCTCAGAGAGGGTAGGGTGTGTCCCCTCTCAACCAGGTGGGTAGCGAAGTTTGATCTCTCAACTATATTCCACCTATCCAAAGCTACATGCTCACCAAACCTGATCTCAAGTCTTCTACCTGTCTGTCTCGCATAACAGGCGTCACAGTTTGGACATTAGATTCTGTACACACTCGATTTGTTGTGTATGTTTCTTTTATCAACAACATTAAGCCGAAATATGCAGAATACTGTTTGTAGTTGAGAAGGAAACCTTTATGTTTTGTTTTTTGAAAACCAATGCCATTTTAGAACTAAAAGTGCCAAAGTACAGCAAGCAAATGTATTTGTTATCTGCATCTTCCACTTTGTTGCTATTTCTCTTACATTTTGGTATTTTTTTACAATCTTTTTTAAATGTTATCTTTGTAATGATGGGGTATTTGTTTGCCCTGTCAACATGTTGAATAGTGCCTAATTCTTTTTCATGTTCAGCTGGAGAGAGTGGGATCTTAATAAGACATTTAATAGAAAAGGAAAGAAAGCATTCTTATGTTGATTCAGGAGATTTGAATGGTAGTCAGTAATAATATTAGTATAAGTATTTTTTCTGTAAATTGTGAATCCATGCCTCCCATCATCGTTTCTGATGTTTAAGTTCAAAGAGTTAATGGAACCACTGGTTTCCATTTTGCAGGTGAACTTCATTTTTTGATGTAATGCATTGAACCTTTAGTACTAAAATAGACCCAGTTTTCAAAAAACAAAAAAATGAAGGTTTTCTGTTCAACTACAAATGGCCTTGGAGATATTTTGGCTAATGGGGTTGATAAAAGAAACGTACACCATGAATCGAATGTGTACAGAATAGAATTTGCAGACTGTGATGCCTGTTATATGGGACAGATAGGTAGAAGACTTGAGGTCAGGTTTGGTGAGCATGTAGCTTTGGATAGGTGGGATATAGTTGAGAGATCAAAATTTGCTGCTCACCTGGTTGCGAGTGGACACACCCTACCTTCTCTGAAGTTGGATGTCAAGTTATTGCACAAGGCTGAGAAAGGAAGATTCATGGACTTCCAGAGGAGATGAAGATATACTGCCATCTGAGATCGACTTGCTGAATGAGCAGGTATTGATGAAGAGCAGCTAATTTTGGGAGCTCTTCAACAATCTTCTGCTTCATGACAAGAAAAGTTGCGACCCAGGAGGGAGTTCATATGGGAATTTCAGCATGCCTTTAAAAAGACAACACCTGGCATGATAGTATGTGAAAACATAATTTATTAGTATTAGAGGATCATGTTTTCTTCCGCTTTGTTGGTACTATCCAATGTGATGTCTATTTTACTGTGAAACAAGTAAATTACTATTCAGTTTTAGTCTGAAGGATAGCTATAATGGCAGTTTGTTAGATCATCTTTCTGCAAACAGTGCAAAGTAGTTGCAACTAAGACAGTACATTTATGTATGAACTTTTTTTGTCAATAGAGGTCATTTGTATGTTTTATTAAATGTGTCTGATTAAATCAGCCTTGTCATTTGTATCTTGATTATTGTACTATGATGTTGTTTGTTAGGACTTTATTTCTTTCATATTAAATATTTAGTGAATCACATAACAACTATGATATGAGTGACTGTACTAGGTTTCAGTTTCTGATGAATTTCGGTTTGTATGTAACAGTATTTTATCAAGATGATCTTCAACACATCTTTTTAATTTGTTAATTTTTATTTCTAAAGTGATGTAATAATTTTGTACAACATAGTTATGTGACCCCATAATGATCCTTTGCATAGGTTTTGATGGATTGCTCCACCAGTAAGACATAATAAAGTTCATTGGAATTCAGCATTTCTTGAATGTTTCAAAGTGATATGCAAATATACTTTTTGATTTTTAGATATTATATAAAAAAGCTTTTTGAACTACTGTGTTGGAACAAAACTCAGTTAATTAGTGACAGAGGGTGTTACTTATACTAAACGACATAAACAACCGCCTCGGTGTCTTTCTGCCTATACACTTGTAAGAAGTGCCATGAGTCTGTTGATTTGTAACAAAAATGGTACATTTACAAGAGGGTAGCTGCTATTGGATAACATGGTGTTTACTTATTATTCTGTGTAAATTAATTTTGATCTTGTAATTTTTCCTTGTACGAGGGCGGTTCAGAAAGTAACCTCCGATTGGTCACAGTGCGGGTTGTGGGGGGAGTAGCGACGCCATCTGTGCATTCACGCACTCAACAGGTCAGTCAGCATCAAGCCGTGGTCGAGTGAACGTCGTACCTGCGCTAGTTTAGTTTTTGTGGCAGTTTGAAATGTGTGCTGCAATAGAAAACCCCACCAAATGTGAAGTGCGTGCTGTCATAAGGTTTTTTCCAGCCAAAGGATATTCTGCAGCAGCTATTCATCGTGAGCTTTGTGCCATGTACGGACCAAGATTCATGAGTGAAGGAGTTGTCCGTGAATGGGTACGTTTATTTAAAAGTGGACGAGAAAACGTTCATGATGAAGAGAGGAGTGGTAGACCATCATTGGTGACTGACGAACTCGTTCAGACAGTTGATGCAAAAGTTCGTGAAAATCGACGTTTCTCAATGTCGGAGTTGTCTACTGGTTTTCCACAGATTTCTAAGACTCTCTTGTACGAGATAGTGACAGCAAGATTGGGTTGCCGTAAGTTCTGTGCACGATGGGTGCCCAAAATTCTTACCGACCACCACAAAACTCAAAGAATGGCCTCTGCATTAGACTTTCTGTCACGTTATGAGGACGAAGGAGAACCATTGTTAAACAGAATCGTGACCGGTGACGAAACCTGGATTAAGTACGTGAACCCTGAGACAAAAGAACAATCAAAGATGTGGGCACATTCAAATTCGCCTACCAAACCAAGAAAAGCCTCGCAAGAGTTTTCTGCCAGAAAACTGATGGCAACGGTGTTTTGGGATGCCAAAGGGGTGTTGTTGGTTGAATTCATGGAACGTGGTACGACCATTAATCAAGACGTGTACTGTGAAACAATAAAAAAGTTACAACGGGCTATACAGAACAAACGCCGTGGTATGCTGACTTCCGATATCGTTTTTTTGCACGATAACGCCCGTCCTCACTCTGCTCGCAGAACAACGGCCCTTCTTGAGTCCTTCAAGTGGGACGTTATCAACCATCCACCTTACAGCCCAGACCTGGCGCCAAGTGATTATCACCTCTTCATGCATTTGAAGAAATGGCTCGGGTCACAGCAGTTTGATGACGACGAAGAGCTCAAAGATGCAGTCACAGGCTGGCTCCAGGCACAAGCGGGTGATTTTTATGCAGAAGGAATTTCAAAGCTTGTGAAGAGATACGATAAGTGCCTCAATCGCTATGGAGACTATGTAGAAAAATAGTGCAAAGATGTAGTTGTAAGATGTATATATTAAAATATTTTTATTTAACTTGGTGTATTTTTTTAAATCAACTGGAGGTTACTTTCTGAATGGCCCTCGTATTTTAGCACTGAAGATGGATATTTATAGCCAAAGTCTAGATTTGCAAACACAATAAAAAATATTTTTCATCATTTACTGAAACAACTGACATACACTCATTAATATTTTCTTATAGTTTTAAAAATGAATCCAAATAACGAAACATGAGTATCTTTATTTCACAAACGGATCTTACATTTGATACAATATCTATATTTTTTTAATACCCGTAACTGGTACAAATTAACAACACTAAGTGATGTGATAATGATAGTAAGCAGATAAACCATCAATTTATTTTCAGCATGTAGCAATGCTTTCTTAAGCAACATTGTAGCATTTTACTTTGAGGTATGAGCACTGTTCATTCTTGAAAACATTAAAAAATGAATTGTTGTGTTATAAAGGGACATGAAACATAAACATTTAAATACTCAGTAAAATCTTAAAAACTGAACTCCAGAAAACCGTACTATGTTGACCTACTGCTGTGTCATACTCTGGCATGGTCATGTTATGAATATGCCGTATGGTGGGGCATGCAGTCAGCATGTCACTCTTCCAGCTATTTTAATCTTTTCAGATCTTATAGCTGCTAATGCTCACACTCACTTCGCATCATGAGGTTCAGTGTACCCTGTACCAGTTCTCACACCAAAGAAAAATCACTGGTACACATCAGGGTTTGATGCTCTGACCAATCAGCCACAGAGGCAGGCCAAGTGTGGCATCATTCTTCAAAACTCAAGTACAGTAGATTACTTGTATGGCAAAAAGTGCAAACTTATATTTACATTTCTGTAGCCAGAATGGTCTACCTCTACAGCTGAGGTCCCTAATGCATGACTGTGCAGTGGTGCTTGACTCTGAGGTAAACAAACTGGCACAAATACTGGTGGTAGAAAATTTCCACAGCTGGTCTTTGGCTGAAAGGGGGAACAGAGGTGGTGGCATAAGGTTTCTGACCACCAGTCTTTGTGCCAGTGTCCTTGATTAAATTCGAAACTTCTCTGCTGTATCTTATAAAGTGAGAGCATGTGACAGTGTCGATGGTGACCTGTCCGTCAAATGGGTCGATAAGGTTGGTAGCCCCCTTGCCTCTCTCCGTGAGGAGTAAGCTATTTGTAGGAACCGAGTTTCAGCGTCTCAACTTCCTTTCAGCCACAAGAACACAAACCAAAAACTATACTGAAAAAGCAATCATCACAGCCACCAGCATGATACAGATACATTCCTGGCACTTCATAACGAGTTTGAGGAAAGCAATGGCAAACCACCTGCACTAGGACATTGCTTAGAACAGCAATGGATTTGTGCACCTTGTCCACTATGCTCTGCCCATGAATACTGGACTATTTTGACTCTGATAGACATAATATTCAGGATTTTAGTATTTGTGAACAATGTGTAACTACTCATAAATACAGAATGGCAACATGTCAACAAACTCTGAGCACTATTAATAAGCTATAATAAAATGAAATGAAGCTGCCAGGCACATGAGTGACAAAACTACTACAACTGTACATTGTCCTATTATGTAGAATGTCCGTGATGATATTTGTCTTGGAAATTTTGCTGTCCTAGGGATCAAGAAATTACCCACCCAATTCCCCTGTGAATACATGCATAAATTTTGGTAACTCATGTGGTTATCAGTGTAACAAAACAGCTGGACAACAAAATACTCTCACCTAAGCATACTCCTTCAGAATTAAAATAATGGTGTGCCATGCGGCTAAGTCAGTGATCAGTGATTTGTTTTGATATATATACATATCTTGGTTCATCCCTATGAAATCCCCAAACCACCTTCCCTACCCTCTGGCTCCTACCCTTGTAACAGCCCCCGGTGTAAGACCTGTCCCATGCACCCTCCCACCACCACCTACTCCAGTCCTATAACCCGGAAGGTGTACATGATCAAAGGCAGAGCCACGTGTGAAAGCCCCCACACGGTTTACCAACTGACATGCCTACACGGTGAAGCCTTCTATGTGGGAATGACCAGCAACAAACTGTTCATTCGCATGAACGGACACAGGCAGACAGTGTTCGTTGGTAATGAGGATAACCATGTGGCTAAAAATGCCTTAGTGCACGGCCAGCACATCTTGGTACAGTGTTACACCGTCCGGGCTATCTGGATACTTCCCACTGACACCAACCCATCAGAACTCCGGAGATGGGAACTTGCCCTTCAATATATTCTCTCTTCCCGTTACCCACCAGGCCTCAACCTCCGCTAATTTCAAGTTGCCGCCGCTCGTACCTCACCTGTCATTCAACATCTTTGCTTCTGTACTTCCGCCTTGAATGACATCTCTGCCCAACCTCTTAGGATTTTCATATGTCTGCCTGTGTCTGTATATGTGCGGATGAGAGAGTCTTTCCGCTCCCGGGATTGGAATGATTCCTTACCCTCTCCCTTAAAACCCACATCCTTTCGTCTTTCCCTCTCCTTCCCTCTTTCCAGATGAAGCAACCTTGGATTGCAAAAGCTTGAAATTTGTGTGCGTGTTTTTTATTGTCTCTATCAACGTACCAACGCTTTTGTTTGGTAAGTTACAGCATCTTTGTTTTTATATACACTCCTGGAAATTGAAATAAGAACACCGTGAATTCATTGTCCCAGGAAGGGGAAACTTTATTGACACATTCCTGGGGTCAGATACATCACATGATCACACTGACAGAACCACAGGCACATAGACACAGGCAACAGAGCATGCACAATGTCGGCACTAGTACAGTGTATATCCACCTTTCGCAGCAATGCAGGCTGCTATTCTCCCATGGAGACAATCGTAGAGATGCTGGATGTAGTCCTGTGGTACGGCTTGCCATGCCATTTCCACCTGGCGCCTCAGTTGGATCAGCGTTCGTGCTGGACGTGCAGACCGCGTGAGATGACGCTTCATCCAGTCCCAAACATGCTCAATGGGGGACAGATCCGGAGATCTTGCTGGCCAGGGTAGTTGACTTACACCTTCTAGAGCACGTTGGGTGGCACGGGATACATGCGGACATGCATTGTCCTGTTGGAACAGCAAGTTCCCTTGCCGGTCTAGGAATGGTAGAACGATGGGTTCGATGACGGTTTGGATGTACCGTGCACTATTCAGTGTCCCCTCGACGATCACCAGTGGTGTACGGCCAGTGTAGGAGATCGCTCCCCACACCATGATGCCGGGTGTTGGCCCTGTGTGCCTCGGTCGTATGCAGTCCTGATTGTGGCGCTCACCTGCACGGCGCCAATCACGCATACGACCATCATTGGCACCAAGGCAGAAGCGACTCTCATCGCTGAAGACGACACGTCTCCATTCGTCCCTCCATTCACGCCTGTCGCGACACCACTGGAGGCGGGCTGCACGATGTTGGGGCGTGAGCGGAAGACGGCCTAACGGTGTGCGGGACCGTAGCCCAGCTTCATGGAGACGGTTGCGAATGGTCCTCGCCGATACCCCAGGAGCAACAGTGTCCCTAATTTGCTGGGAAGTGGCGGTGCGGTCCCCTACGGCACTGCGTAGGATCCTACGGTCTTGGCGTGCATCCGTGCGTCGCTGCGGTCCGGTCCCAGGTCGACGGGCACGTGCACCTTCCGCCGACCACTGGCGACAACATCGATGTACTGTGGAGACCTCACGCCCCACGTGTTGAGCAATTCGGCGGTACGTCCACCCGGCCTCCCGCATGCCCACTATACGCCCTCGCTCAAAGTCCGTCAACTGCACATACGGTTCACGTCCACGCTGTCGCGGCATGCTACCAGTGTTAAAGACTGCGATGGAGCTCCGTATGCCACGGCAAACTGGCTGACACTGACGGCGGCGGTGCACAAATGCTGCGCAACTAGCGCCATTCGACGGCCAACACCGCGGTTCCTGGTGTGTCCGCTGTGCCGTGCGTGTGATCATTGCTTGTACAGCCCTCTCGCAGTGTCTGGAGCAAGTATGGTGGGTCTGACACACCGGTGTCAATTTGTTCTTTTTTCCATTTCCAGGAGTGTATATGTATACAGGGTGTTTCAAAAATGACCGGTATATTTGAAACGGCAATAAAAACTAAACGAGCAGCGATAGAAATACACCGTTTGTTGCAATATGCTTGGGACAACAGTACATTTTCAGGCGGACAAACTTTCGAAATTACAGTAGTTACAATTTTCAACAACAGATGGCACTGCAGTCTGTGGGTGCGCCATTCTGTACGTCGTCTTTCTGCTGTAAGCATGTGCTGTTCACAACGTGCAAGTGTGCTGTAGACAACATGGTTTATTCCTTAGAACAGAGGATTTTTCTGGTGTTGGAATTCCACCGCCTAGAACACAGTGTTGTTGCAACAAGACGAAGTTTTCAACGGAGGTTCAATGTAACCAAAGGACCGAAAAGCGAGACAATAAAGGATCTGTTTGAAAAATTTCAACGGACTGGGAACGTGACGGATGAACGTGCTGGAAAGGTAGGGCGACCGCGTATGGCAACCACAGAGGGCAACGCGCAGCTAGTGCAGCAGGTGATCCAACAGCGGCCTCGGGTTTCCGTTCGCCGTGTTGCAGCTGCGGTCCAAATGACGCCAACGTCCACGTATCGTCTCATGCGCCAGAGTTTACACCTCTATCCATACAAAATTCAAACGCGGCAACCCCTCAGCGCCACTACCATTGCTGCACGAGAGACATTCGCTAACGATATAGTGCACAGGATTGATGACGGCGATATGCATGTGGGCAGCATTTGGTTTACTGACGAAGCGTATTTTTACCTGGACGGCTTCGTCAATAAACAGAACTGGTGCATATGGGGAACCGAAAAGCCCCATGTTGCAGTCCCATCGTCCCTGCATCCTCAAAAAGTACTGGTCTGGGCCGCCATGTCTTCCAAAGGAATCATTGGCCCATTTTTCAGATCCGAAACGATTGCTGCATCACGCTATCTGGACATTCTTCGTGAATTTGTGGCGGTACAAACTGCCTTAGACGACACTGCGAACACCTCGTGGTTTATGCAAGATGGTGCCCGGCCACATCGCACGGCCGACGTCTTTAATTTCCTGAATGAATATTTCGATGATCGTGTGATTGCTTTGGGCTATCCGAAACACAGGAGGCGGCGTGGATTGGCCTCCCTATTCGCCAGACATGAACCCCTGTGACTTCTTTCTGTGGGGACACTTGAAAGACCAGGTGTACCGCCAGAATCCAGAAACAATTGAACAGCTGAAGCAGTACATCTCATCTGCATGTGAAGCCATTCCGCCAGACACGTTGTCAAAGGTTTCGGGTAATTTCATTCAGAGACTACGCCATATTATTGCTACACATGGTGGATATGTGGAAAATATCGTACTATAGAATTTCCCAGACCGCAGCGCCATCTGTTGTTGAAAATTGTAACTACTGTAATTTCGAAAGTTTGTCTGCCTGAAAATGTACTGTTGTCCCAAGCATATTGCAACAAACGGTGTATTTCTATCGCTGCTCGTTTAGTTTTTATTGCCGTTTCAAATATACCGGTCCTTTTTGAAACACCATATATATATATATATATATATATATATATATATATATATATAAAGAAAGAAAGTGATGAGACTTACCAAACAAAAGCGCTGGCAGGTCGATAGACACACAAACAAACACAAACATACACACAAAATTCTAGCTTTCGCAACAAACGGTTGCTTCGTTAGGAAAGAGGGAAGGAGAGGGAAAGATGAAAGGAAGTGGGTTTTAAGGGAGAGGGTAAGGAGTCATTCCAATCCCGGGAGCGGAAAGACTTACCTTAGGGGGAAAAAAGGACGGGTATACACTCGTACACACACACATATCCATCCGCATATACACTCTCACGTGGAATGTTTCCCTCTGTTTATATATATATATATATATATATATATATATATAGAGAGAGAGAGAGAGAGAGAGAGAGAGAGGGAAACATTCCACATGGGAAAAATATATCTAAAAACAAAGATGATGAGACTTACCAAACAAAAGCGCTGGCAGGTCGATAGACACCCAAACATACACACAAAATTCTAGCTTTCGCAACCAACGGTTGCTTCGTCAGGAAAGAGGGAAGGAGAGGGAAAGATGAAAGGATGTGGGTTTTAAGGGAGAGGGTAAGGAGTCATTCCAATCCCGGGAGCGGAAAGACTTACCTTAGGGGGAAAAAAGGACAGGTATACAACTACGCGCGCGCGCACACACACACACACACACACACACACACACACACACACACACACACACACACACATATATATATACAGACACAAGCAGACATATTCAAAGACAAAGAGTTTGGGCAGAGATGTCAGTCAAGGCGGAAGTACAGAAGCAAAGATGTTGTTGAATGACAGGTGAGGTAGGAGCGGCGGCAACTTGAAATTAGCGGAGGTTGAGGCCTGGTGGGTAACGGGAAGAGAGAATATATTGAAGGGCAAGTTCCCAACTCCGGAGTTCTGATAGGTTGGTGTCAGTGGGAAGTATCCAGATAACCCGGACGGTGTAACACTGTACCAAGATGTGCTGGCCGTGCACTAAGGCATGTTTAGCCACAGGGTGATCCTCATTGCCAACAAACACTGTCTGCCTGTGTCCGTTCATGCGAATGGACAGTTTGTTGCTGGTCATTCCCACATAGAATGCATCACAGTGTAGGCAGGTCAGTTGGTAAATCACGTGGGGGCTTTCACATGTGACTCTGCCTTTGATCATGTACCCATTACACCAACAACCTGACTACAGCTTTCGCATCCCGCAACTACCCTCCCGACCTGGTACAGAAGCAAATAACCAGAGCCACTTCCTCATCCCCTCAAACCCTGAACCTCCCACAGAAGAACCACAAAAGTGCCCCACTTGTGACAGGATACTTTCCGGGACTGGACCAGACTCTGAATGTGGCTCTCCAGCAGGGATACGACTTCCTCAAATCCTGCCCTGAAATGAGATCCATTCTTCATGAAATCCTCCCCACTCCACCAAGAGTGTCTTTTCGCCGTCCACCTAACCTCCGTAACCTGTTAGTTCATCCCTATGAAATCCCCAAACCACCTTCCCTACCCTCTGGCTCCTACCCTTGTAATCGCACCCAGTGTAAAACCTGTCCCATGCACCCTCCCACAACCACCTACTCCAGTCCTGTAACATGGAAGGTGTACACGATCAAAGGCAGCCACGTGTGAAAGCACCCACTTGATTTACCAACTGACCTGCCTACTCTGTGATGCATTCTATGTGGGAATGACCAGTAACAAACTGTCCATTCACATGAATGGACACAGGCAGACAGTGTTTGTTGGTAATGAGGATCACCCTGTGGCTAAACATGCCTTGGTGCATGGCCAGCACATCTTGGCACAGTGTTACACCGTCTGGGTTATCTGGATACTTCCCACTAACACCAACCTATCCGAACTCCGGAGATGGGAACTTGCTCTTCAATATATCCTCTCTTCCCATTACCCACCAGGCCTCAATCTCCGCTAATTTCAAGTTGCCGCCACTCATACCTCACCTGTCATTCAACAACATCTTTGCCTCTGCACTTCTGCCTCGACTGACATCTCTGCCCAAACTCTTTGTCTTTGAATATGTCTGCTTGTGTCTGTATATGTGTGGATGGATATGTGTGTGTGCGCGAGTGTATACCCGTCCTTTTTTCCCCCTAAGGTAAGTCTTTCCGCTCCCGGGATTGGAATGACTCCTTACCCTCTCCCTTAAAACCCACACCCTTTCATCTTTCCCTCTCCTTACCTCTTTCCTGACGAAGCAACCGTTGGTTGCGAAAGCTAGAATTTTGTGTGTATTATTGTGTGTCTATCGACCTGCCAGTGCTTTCGTTTGGTAAGTCACATCATCTTTGTTTTTAGATATGTTTTTCCTACGTGGAATGTTTCCCTCTATTAATTATATAAATTTTTTATTTTTTTTTTTCGTGGAGATGAGATGCTCCAGCCAGGTTGTGGCAGTGTAACTCAAGGCACCAGTAGAGAGAGACACACGAGCTGTATGAGGGGAGTTGCGGTTCTGCACGGAATGAAATGGAGGGTGCTGCCTGACGTAAGAAGACAATGCTTGGTGTCCATGGCTATGGTGGATGTGTTTATTTTGGGCCATGGCTGGAGATATCAGAACTGTGGCAGCCATGACTGAGGCTAGTGCTTATCATTACAGTAGTTACCATTTGAAATGGCTGAACACTGAACCATTAGTAGGACATTGCCGTAGCTGTCACTGATTGACATTAACAGTGAGCAACTTTATATATGAAGACAGTAACTGTTCTCGAAAGAACAGAATACTGTTGATGACCGTGCAGCTTTTCCCTGGAATAAATGATGACTAACTGAAACCCTCAGCTGCCGACAGGTGTTGTTGATATACCTAAATGTGGACAGCTGAAAATGTGTGCCCCGACCGGGACTCGAACCCGGGATCTCCTGCTTACATGGCAGACGCTCTATCCACCTGAGCCACCGAGGACACAGATGAATAGCGCGATTGCAGGGACTTACCCCTTGCACGCTTCGCTTGGTGAACTTCAAGTACTTATGTGGATTGTAACTTACTACCATGGGTGCCTAGTGCCTAATTGTGGGATGATGACTAGATTGTTAGCTTTAGCAAACACCTTACCTTAACACAGCTGTCAGTACATGTTATTCATTATACAATGTAAATCAGTTAGCAGCCAAAAGTTTAGTTGCTTTGGTGTTTGCAATTTATCTGCTTGCTAGGGTCATGTGACCTGCCTTCTTCTGAACTTTTGCTTTGACTCATTAAGCTGTTTATCTCCAACAGTTATGTATTATTTGATGTATGAATTATATAATTACAATTTGCAAATTTTGGGTCATTACTAAGCTAATTTTTATTGTGTAAAAGAAAGTGTAATTAAATTCTGCATTTGATTGGTAATATGGAACAGAGTTGTGCCTGGCCATTGAAACTATAAGCTTTAAAATTTATGTCTTCAAGATTGGTTGATAAGCGTGAAGATAGCACATGTTATCCATGCACTGCATTTTAATATTGATTTATCTTACAGGTTAAAACATCATTGTTCTTTCTGTCAATTAATTGTTATCTCTATCACTTATTTCAGTTAAGACAACTTGTACTGTGTGTCTAGTCTCACCCTTTATTTATTGAGTTTTTGTCTAGTGGTTAATGTGCTTATTTAATGACGGATTCGTGCCATTGATGGCGACCACTATTGATTCAAATTGAGGCATCTTTACTCAACTATGCTTATTATCAAAAGTTTGATCACATGGGGTATAAAGTGAAATTTGTGATTGGATTGAAGACTTCTTGGTAGGGAGGACACCGTGTGTTATCTTGAATGGAGAGTCATTGTCAGATATAGAAGTAACTTCGGATGTACCCCAGGGAAATGTGTTGGGACCCCTGCTGTTCACCTTGTATATTAATGTTCTTACAAACTATGTTAATAACAAAATCAGGCTTTTTGCAGATGATGCAGTATCTATAATGAAGCACTGCCTGAAAAAAGCTGCACAAATATTCAGTCAGATCTTGATAAGATTTAAAGTGGCACAGAGGCAGGCAATTTGCTTTCAATGTTCAGAAATGTAAATCTGTGCACTTCACAAAAAGAAAAAAAAAAAAAAAAACCATAGTATCTTATGAGTACAATACAATGAGTCACTGTTGGAATAGGCCAACTCATACAAATACCTGGGAGTAAAACTCTGTAGGGATATGAACTGGAATGATCACATAGGCTCAGTCTTGGGTAAAACAGGTTTATTGGTAGAATACTGGGAAAGTGCAATCCATGTCTTAAAAGGAGATTGCTTACAAATCAATTGTGCAACCCATCATAGAATATTGCTCAAGTGTATGGGACCCATACTACATAAAACTAAAAGGTATATTGAATGTATACACAGGAGGGAAGCATGATACCCTCTGCCATGTAACACATGGTGGTTTGTATAGTACTGATGTAGATGTAATGTAAAACTATCTTTCATTTATCTGCTTTTGCTAAACCTGAGTTAGGTTCATTTTTATCTTTTGGTCATGAAGCATAAGTGTTATTTTCTTCTACTGCTTCAAAAAGTTTCTGTAGGTACTGATGTGTGTGACAGTTTATTCTGGCACCACTAGTAGTAGTTTGTGTGTTAATGGCCTTCCACTTTTTCACTGCTGCCTGGCACAGTATTCTCATGTAACTGTTCTTGTTAAAGGCCAACTTGTCTGAACTTACTCATGCATTCTAGTAATTGCTTCAAATTGCTTGTGTGTTTGTTGACAGTTGGACAGCTATAATAAATTCTGAATTGATTCAAACAGTTGTGTATGTCTTGTAATGTCTATATTGCCAAAGTTTTGGTTGATTAAATTGCGTTATCATTTTGTTAAATGCCTCCATAAAATTTTACTATTTACATCTTGTGAAAGTTACCTATTGGGTTTTTGGAAATAAAGTTTGTTTAACTTGATTAAGACTTTACTGGCCCAGCACCTTACCACTCTCCCACCCTGTCCCTACTGCTTCAAATGGTTAGCAACTGTTAGGTGCTGATTCAAAGTAGCATACTGTGTTATATTTCTTTTCATTTGCTGAAGGGGTGTTAACTTTTAGTGTGTGGCCGTTGATCGGCATGTGCTAGTAAAGTAGGTCATTGTCATTGGAACTACTAGCAACCTTAGTGAGCTAACAGTGGGTGGTGCTCGTTGAGTAAGTGTTGTACAACGGCCTTCATTTCATTAATTTCATAGCATGAATGTGTCTTTACTGCAAAGTAGCAATCTATCTTTTCCTACATTGTTAATTTCAGGAATGAAGTAGATGATTAAAGAGAACATTTCAATGGGACTGATTGTCATTAGATCCATCAGTTTATTCTAAAGCAGCTGAAGGTGCACTTTATACATTGTGTGCTTTCCTACCCACGTATCACGCAGGGCAAACAAAAATCATGGTGCATACGTAAGTCGTCTTTTCACCATGTCAGGAAGTTTCAGGAAGCTGAAAAAATGTGTATGAATTCCAAAAGGCACAAAGATGCAGCAGAAAAGTCAATTTTGTTGACATTATGAAAAATGAAAACAAGAGTGTAGATTGTACCCTGTGGAAGAATTCAACGAGAATCCTGCAAAATTCATACAAATGAATCACTAAGCTGAAATCAGTTGTTTCTTGCACACTGTTTTGGGAATTACACAACTTCCCTTTAAGAGGAAACACAAATTCAAATACAGTTCTTGATAATTTATTACAGTTTAAAGAGTCAGATGGCAATACACTGCAGAAACATTTTGAAAGTGCCCCTCAAAAATGCCACTTAGTTTTCTCACATACCCCAAATAATTTAGATTCTGAAACAAACTGCACAGCCTTGTGTCATGCATTATCTTGGAGGTTGTACACAAGTGGGAACATGATGTAGCTTCCACATAAATTGATTTGAAAAGCAATGTTAAAGCATGTGGTAGTGGTTCAAAAGTGCAAAATGTTGAAGATGTTACCCGTCTGAAAATTGTAATGGAAGGAAAATAATTAATTTAGAGAAAGGGCTTACAACAGCATCAACAGGAAATGACAAATGGGAGGAAAACACAAAATCTGGGGATGTAAAAACAGGCATTACTATGAGGGGCATTCAATAATTAATGTAAAATATTTTTCTCTGAAAACAGGTTGGTTTTATTCAGGATTCAAGTACACCGTATTATCCCTCACTCTTTTGGCTACAAAACCCTATTCAAGGCTACGGCCTTAACCACCTTACTGGTAGGGTCTGAGTCTCAATGGTACCACTACTGTACTGGTCGACGTTGGAGCCAACATCTTTCTGCATCAATAACCTCCCCATCATTCCAGTACTGCTTATAAAGGAGTGATGCCTTCATTGGGCCAGATAGATTAAGTCTGAAGGTGCGAGATCCAGGTTATAGGGCGGATGGGGAAGAAGAGTCCAAAGAAGTTATGTGAGCTCCCCTGTGGTGTGCAGACTTGCGCAAGACCTTGCACTGTCATTTACATTTTTGTGGTAATGAACACGCTGAAGTCATTTCTTCAATTTCCTGAGGATAGCACAAAATCTTCAGAGTTGATTGTTGTATTATGCAGGAGGTCGTCAAAAAGAATTGTTCCTTCAGAATCCCAGATGATTATCACCATGACGTTACTGGCTGAGGATTGTAAAGGGACACCCTCCTCTACCATTACTTTTCTTCAACAGAAATTATCGATACCAAAAATACTTTCTACCTTTTAAATAGGTTAATATTATCTCAGCTGTTTAACTAAAATAATTTCATATGATTTTTACAAGATGATGTATATTTCAAGCTGTAGTCCATAAAATGAAACCACTTTATTTGCGTTGAATATACAGTTAAAATTACTTTTCTTTTAGAAACATTTGAAAATTATGAAATATTCAGCACATTTAAAATTCCTATTATTAACTGTGCAATCTGACAATATTTGTTATGTTTACTTCTGGATTCATTTATAAAATAATAATATAAACTGGTGAAGATTCATTTGTCAAGAACATTTGTAAACTCTTTGCAGTATTGATAGTACCGCAGAACAGTAGTAGTGGGCATGCCTCTGATGTGATTAGATGCGTTTTTATGTTTGCCAATAACAATGTACTTTTAGATTTTGATGTGGAAATTGGAAAGAGGTTGATAGAGAAAAATGTGGAAGAACAAAAATTACAGAAACAGAAATTACTTCACAGGCAATTCTTTCAAAAGTTATTGTCAATTAGAAACATGAGAACCCATAATACCAAAAAATTTCAGCTTCAAGAATCAACCCCTAGACGCGAAGAACTGGAGCCAACTACGAGAAAAGAAGATAAGTTCAAAAGTTTACCATACTATAAATCTTACTCCTCTTGAAGCTTATTAAAAGTGTTTATTATGAAGTCAGTGACAATCAACAAATGAGGGAGGGGTAGATTATGGAGTGCAGCTTTGAACTTTTTCTCAGAGGAAAGGTGGTGTGCCACCACTCCATGCATTGATGTTTTGTTTCCGGTTTGAAATAATGAACCCATTCTTCATACCTGTGATGATGATAGACAAAAAATTGTAACTAACAGCCTCTTAATATGCAAGCAATTCTCCACAGTTGGTCCTCTGTTGCTCTTAATGGTCTTCTGTTAGGTGGCGAGGATCCCAGCTGGCACGCATCTTTGAGTACCCCAATTGGTGGACAAGTGTGTCAGCACTACCAACAGAGACGTCCAGTTGAGCAAGGTGTTTGTTTGTGATCCATTGATCACTTTAAATGAATTTGTCCACACATTCCAACATTGCAGGAGTCACAACTGTATATGGCTCGTCAGCACATGGGAAATCGGTCAGGTTTGTGAGACCTGGTTGCAGTGATGATAGTCATCTTGTCCAAAGACTCGTCATGCTTTTGTTCACTGCCAGGTCTCTGTAGACATTCTGCAAGTGCCTAAGAACATCTGTGATGCTTTAGTTTTCTGCCAAAAGAAACTCAATGACAACACTCTGCTTGGAATGTATCTCCATTCCAGACACCTTTTTGAAGCCTATGTATAGTGCTGCCACCTATCGGAGCTTCAAGAAACTAAGGGCTGAAGCGAGAATATTGCACAATTGAACTGACCAAGGGGGGGAAAAAAAGTATCACATTACTTATTGAATGCCCCTTGTACAATTATACTGTTAGCTTGTTTATGTTTATAACATTGACCAGATCCACCGTAGTGACCAATAGCAGAAAATAAAGAAAAGATAACAATGTCCTAAAAATTTCTAAATCACATGTAGGCATAAATGGTTTTGCCCCTACCGACTTGACATCTTTGGAGTGCCCATAAAGAGAATATATTAAAAATGCCATTCCAGGAAATTTTATGCGACTAAAAGGAGCACCACATCATTAAAATTAATAGAATTATAGAAATTCTAAAGAACAAATGCCTTTATCATTATGATTGAATTTCCATGTTTTGAAGAAGTTGTTCTAACTTAGTAAGTAATGCTCTTACTGATATATTTAACCACAGTGAACTTTTTCATATGAAAATATGGAATTGTTAAACTGCTTTAGAAGAAAGGTGACAAGATATACTTAAAGAATCATGGACAATTTTCCTTGCTGACATCTTTTCCTGAATATTTGATGAACAATGTATTTAAGGGTAGCCTTACATTTAAACAGAAACAAGTATATTACTGTTTAGATTAAGGAAGGGTCGCATTTATGCATTCTCTTACTAAGTATTACAATATTTAAATAATAAAATATTGACATCTGGTATTCTTTTTTATTTTTTGAAGGTATCTGATTGTGTAGATCATACAAAAACAGGATGCAATAATAGGAGACATGAACACAGACTCCAAGTTCCTTAATGTAAATTAGCTTATGTATTTCAGCTTGTTACATTGCTGTAACCACATCCAATTTAAATTCGTTACCAGCCAGAATAACACCTGACTCACAATCTTGCATTGACGTTGTTGTTAAAAATTTAAATAGGGAATAGTCAGCGGTAAGAACCATTGAAAACTATGTCTAGGACCACACTTTTTCAGTTGAAAAAGTGAAACTGACCATAATAAACTTACGGAGCACCTTGTACACAGAGATAGCAGAATATGTACAAATCTGATGATAATAGTGAAAAGTGAGGCCATTTACATGAAATATTTAAATACAGTTTTAATTGGTCATGTTCAATAATAAAATATGAGGAAATCTAACTACACAAATAATATTAAAATTCCTCCAAAAATCCACAAACTAAAGAAATATATGGAATACCTATACGTGCTGTTCAGAGATACGAAATTGCAGAACTCCCTACAGAAGTAAAAAAGCACCAGAAAAATGTACACGGAATTCCTAGAGACTCTAAAAGTACACTATTATGTTGAAGAGGTCCAGTAAAGTTAGTACAACAGTTTGGAATACAATAAACAAAGAATGTGAATATAAAGAGAATCCAAGTTGTTGTAATATGGCACTAGAAGAAAATGGAATGTTGGTGAGTGATCCAAAGACACAAAGTGAGACCTTCATAAAACAGTTTAGTAAGCATACAAATAAAAAATTGAACAAATACTAAAAAAACTTATTTAAAATGAGCAATTTGTTTTTCCTAATGAGTGTAATGGAACATGAGACCCTAAAAATAATCTCAAAACTCAAAATAAAAACTATCTACTGGCTTGGATAGCATATCCTCTACATTACTTAAGGAATGCAAAAATTAATTAATAAAACCAATAACACATTTACTAAACAATTCGACTGAACAGGGGGACCATTCCCGGTCTTTTAAAAATTGCTGAGATATGACCAGCGTATAAAATGGGAGCAATCACTGACATGAATAATTACAAGCCAAATTCATTAACTTCAACACTTGTCAGGTTTTTCTTGGATGGAAAAAGACCTAGAGGGCACCCAAGAACACTCTGGAAAATGGGAGTGAGAATATCTGTGGAAAGGAGAGGTGTGACCTGGCAGCAAGTGGAGGAAGAAAAGTGGTGGGAGGACCAAGCCAAATGGAGAGGACTCGTCAGCACCCAGACCCAGCAGTAGCTGGAGCGGGATCCAGATACAACAACAAAAACAACTTTTAAGGTGGTTTGAAAGAGTAATTCTAGATGAAATTGAATATTTCTTCTGTAAATACACCCTATTAAACAACTTGCAGCATGGGTTCTAAAAGGGTGATCCACAATAACAGAAGTAGCACCTTCTTTCCATGAACTGCTAAACAGACTCAATCAAGGAAACAATGTCATTGAGAATTTTCTAGATTTGTCTAAGGCCTTTGATTCTGTGCATGCAGTAATATTAGCTGAATTAAAAACTTGCGGTACAAGAGGAAAAGCACTAAACTTTGTAAGTTGGTATCCCCAAAATAGAAGATAGTGTACTAAATTATGTTATAAGAATAAAAGTAAAATCCTAGCAGTAAAATCAACTACAAAACTACCTGTGAAGTCCCCAGGGAAGTATTTGTGGGGGCAATCTTATTTCTTGTATATATTAGTGACATAACACAGATGCAAAACTCGAAGCTAGTGAACTATGCTGATGATACATTATTAGCTGGGGACACACTGAACGACTAGTATTACATAGGAGTAAGGCAAACTCTGAGCAACCACAGAATATCTAACAATAAATAAACTTACTCTGAATAAGGACAAGGCTGTTGTCATGATGTTCTCCTTAAATTATATCCATTCTCATACTGAACCAATGTCTATATTTGAAAAATTTGATAAAAATAAGTTTTTAGGCACTGTGACTGAGGAACATCTTACATGGAAAAAGCATACCAGTTACACCTGTAAAAATATTAGCTGCAACATTTACTTACTGAAATATCTCTCAAATGTGACAACTCCTCCTGTCCTTAAATAAGTGTACTACAGATTAATCCACTCACGTCTGCAATAAGGGACTGAAATTTGAGATGATACACTCAGTCTACATGGGTAGGATATCCAGACTTCAAAAGAGAGCAGTTACGACAATTGTAATACAAGCAAACACGAGTCATGTAGGGACTACTTCAAAAATAATAATTTACTGACTGTGTATTTATTTTATGCCCTTAAAAATATTGTTGTTGTTGTTGTTGTGGTCTTCAGTCCTGAGACTGATTTGATGCAGCTCTCCATGCTACTCTATCCTGTGCAAGCTTCTTCATCTCCCAGTACTTACTGCAACCTACATCCTTCTGAATCTGCTTAGTGCATTCATCTCTTGGTCTCCCTCTACTATTTTTACTCTCCACGCTGCCCTCCAGTGCTAAATTTGTGATCCATTGATGCCTCAGAACATGTCCTACCAACCGATCCCTTCTTCTAGTCAAGTTGTGCCACAAACTTCTCTTCTCCCCAATTCTATTCAATACCTCCTCATTAGTTATGTGATCTACCCATCTAATCTTCAGCATTCTTCTGTAGCACCACATTTCGAAAGCTTCTATTTTCTTCTTGTCCAGACTATTTATTGTCCATGTTTCACTTAACAAATTTCTCTTCTTCAGAAACACTTTCCTTGCTATTGCCATTCTACATTTTATATCTTCTCTACTTCGACCATCATCAGTTATTTTGCTCCCCAAATAGCAAAACTCCTTTACTACTTTAAGTGTCTCATTTCCTAATCTAATTCCTTCAGCATCACCCGACTTAATTCGACTACATTCCATTATCCTCGTTTTGCTTTTGTTGATGTTCATCTTATACCCTCCTTTCAAGACACTGCCCATTCCGTTCAGCTGCTCCTCCAGGTCCTGTGCTGTCTCTGACAGAATTACAATGTCATTGGTGAACCTCAAAGTTTTTATTTCTTCTCCATAGATTTTAATACCTACTCCGAACTTTTCTTTTGTTTCCTTTACTGCTTGCTCAATATACAGATTGAATAGCATCGGGGAGAGGCTACAACCCTGTCTCGCTCCCTTCCCAACCACTGCTTCACTTTCATGTCCCTCGACTCGAATAACTGCCATCTGGTTACTGTACAAATTGTAAATAGCCTTTCGCTCCCTGTATTTTACCCCTGCCACCTTTAGAATTTGAAACAGAGTATTCCAGTCAACATTGTCAAAAGCTTTCTCTAAGTCTACAAATGCTAGAAATGTAGGTTTGCCTTTCCTTAATCTTTCTTCTGACATAAGTCTTAAGCTTAGTATTGCCTTACGTGTTCCCACATTTCTATGGAATCCAAACTGATCTTCCCCGAGGTCGGCTTCTACCAGTTTTTCTATTCGTCTGTAAAGAATTCGCGTTAGTATTTTGCAGCTATGACTTACTAAACTGATAGTTCGGTAATTTTCACATCTGTCAACACCTGATTTCTTTGGGATTGGAATTATTATATTCTTCTTGAAGTCTGAGGGTATTTCGCCTGTCTCATACATCTTGCTCACCAGATGGTAGAGTTTTGTCATGACTGGCTCTCCCAAGGCTGTCAGTAGTTCTAATGGAATGTTGTCTACTCCGGGAGCCTTGTTTCGACTTAGGTCTTTCAGTTCTCTGTCAAACTCTTCATGCAGTATCGTATCTCCCATTTCATCTTCATCTCCATAATATTGTCCTCAAGTACATTGCCCTACTATAGACCCTCTATATACTCCTTCCACCTTTCTGCTTTCCCTTCTTTGCTTAGAACTGGGTTTCCATCTGAGTTCTTGACATTCATACAACTGGTTCTCTTATCTTCAAAGGTCTCTTTAATTTTCTTGTAGGCAGTATCTATCTTACCCCTAGCGAGATAAGCCTCTACATCCTTACATTTGTCCTCTAGCCATTCCTGCTTAGCCATTTTGCACTTCCAGTCGATATCATTTTTGAGACGTTTGTATTCCTTTTTGCCTGCTTCATTTACTGCATTTTTATATTTTCTACTTTCATCAATTAAATTCAGCATCTCTTCTGTTACCCAAGGATTTCTACTAGCCCTCGTCTTTTTACCTACTTGATCCTCTGCTGCCTTCACTACTTCATCCCTCGGAGCTACCCATTCGTCTTCTACTGTATTTCTTTCCCCCATTCCTGTCAATTGTTCCCTTATGCTCTCCCTGAAACTCTCTACAACCTCTGGTACTTTCAGTTTATCCAGGTCCCATCTCCTTAAATTCCCAGCTTTTTGCAGTTTCTTCAGTTTTAATCTACAGTTCATAACCAATAGATTGTGGTCAGAGTCCACATCTGCCTCTGGAAATGTCTTACAATTTAAAACCTGGTTCCTAAATCTCTGTCTTAGCATTATATAATCTATCTGATACCTTCTAGTATCCCCAGGATTCTTCCATGTATACAACTTAAAAATATTGTGTTTGTAAAAAGAGACTGGTGAACTAGGCATACTGAAAAGAGACATTCACAATTACAACACACAACCCAGATGTGATTATCGAAGGATACGAACTGGTGAGAGGGCTACAGATCGCAGCCCAACTGCAACTGGATGACAATGCTATAATATTTTGCCAAATGATAATACGCAACCAAGCAAAAGTCTTTTTAAGAGGGAAACTGAAACAGTTGTTAATTGAAGGATGTCTATGCTCAAAAATTTCTGAGCTCCATTATTGACAGTTCTACTTTTGTATACTGCATTATACCAATGGTGGTGAAAGTTTATGTAATAACGTGATGTGCTACTTATTGTATATACATATTCATTATATGTATGGCATGATGATGATGTAAATGTACAAAAAATGGCAGTGTCCAAGATCGGAATTATTGTGGACAAATAATATTATTATTGTTACATTCTTAGAAAAACTTATTTTTCTGGCTTTACACACAACTGGCTTGAATCATACTTAACACACAGAAATTAAAGCTGTACTGCATAATTCAAACAATGTGGAAGAAGAGAAAATTATAGTGGCTGGGGAGAGATTACAAAGGGAGTCTCATGGTGTTCGATTTTGGATCCACTCCTATCCCTTGTGTATGTAAATGACGTTCCACATAACATTCAATACATACTTTTTGTAGACAATACCAGTGTAATAATAAGTCCCATTAGAAAGAAAGCAACAGAAGAGATTGTTAACAATGTTTTTTTAAAGAATTATTATGTGGTTCTCTAAAAATTGACACTCTTTAAATTTTTAGAAAACATGCTATATTCAGTTCTGTACATCAAAGAATGACATACCACATCAACAGTAGTCTGTAAACA
Source organism: Schistocerca nitens (assembly GCF_023898315.1). Taxonomy (NCBI): domain Eukaryota; kingdom Metazoa; phylum Arthropoda; class Insecta; order Orthoptera; family Acrididae; genus Schistocerca; species Schistocerca nitens. The sequence continues at coordinate 178,132,122 of NC_064622.1, read as the reverse complement.
GGGTAGAATACTCCAAACTTTTGGTTTACATATTGATGACAGCTGTAACTGGAAGCAGCAGCATTTTACTGAGCTGTTCAAACAATTAAGTTCAGCTGCTTTTGCTCTTAGTAACATTGCTTGTCTTGAGAACAAACGGCTCAAGCTCCTGACTTATTTTCCATATTTCCACTCAGTAATATTGGATAGAATAACTTTCTGTGGTAGCTCATCACTTAGAAAGTATTGATCAATTACGAATAATGTGTGGTGTTCACTCATATCTCTCATTTAGGCACTTCTTCAAGGAGCTGGGGACTTTAAACTGCACTATCATAATACGTATGTTCATTAACGAAGTTCATTGTAAACAATTCTCATAGTTTGAGAAGAATAGGGACATCCATACCTACAACACTAGAGCAAAAAATAGCCTTTATTACCCATTGTTAAGGCTGTCTGTGGCTCAGAGAGGGGTTCAATATGCAGCAACAAAAAATTTTTTGATAACTTTCTGAATAATGCAAAATGTGTGGCAGATAGCTAAACAAGTTTTAAGTCTAAACTAAAATAATTTGTCCTCAAGTACTACTCCTATTCCATGGATGAATTTTTATTTAAAAACTAGTAGACTGAAAAAGGGACCCCAGCTTTCAAATGTAGTTGCATAGGCAGGACTAAAAATATGTACATTAATGTAACAACTATCATGTACACATATCATGTGAACTGACTCATTCCACATCATTTCTATAGGAGAATTGGTCAAATGCATATGCAAGATGTAACAAACTAAAAATACACTGCTGGATATTGTTTAGCTATGGGACAAGGTCCTTCATCAGAAGGTGCGCGCGCGCACAAACACAAGACAACAGCGCTCAGAGATGACAGTGGACATGTGCGAGTTAAATAATATCCAACTGTCTACTTTAAATGTTCCCATCTGCGAATCAACCCATCCTCTACACGGTAAGTAGTAATCTATTCTAATGTTCATAAATTCTACGAACAAACTGAGATTGCTATGTCATCTCCTGTAACTTCATGAATCATTAACCTGTATATTTAGCACTTTAAGGAAAGAGTTCTCTGGAAACTGTGCATCTGATATCAGAATTTACCAACAGGTATGTGGGGAACTGTCATGGTTTGATCACATGGTAAAGAAAATCTGTAGAAATTTCTGCATCACCTCAGGAGGTTTATAGGGCACCTTCAGGTATATCAAGGATGTAAAATAAAATGGATGTCTACTTCTCCCTGAAATCTTGATAATGACAGAAACTAGATGGTACACTGGGAAATTCCACCTACAAGAAGAAAACATACATAGGTCTAGATCTAAGTGCCGCAAGTTCCTGCCATCCAGTTAAGTGCAATAATGTGCTCACCACCTTTGTACAAAGTATTTGAGTCATTTGCAACAAGAAAAGCCTGCTTGCCAAGTTACAACATCCAAAGAAAACCTTCTGTATGAAGAGTTACTCTGAAAAGCAAATACATGTGTTTTCCAGATTAATAATAATAATAATAATAATAATAATAATAATAATAATAATAAACCCCGTGGAGGCCCGGGAAAAGAATAGGCCTCCGGTATGTTCTGCCAGTCGTAAAAGGCGACGAAAAGAACAAACCACTAATAGGGCTAACCCCCCTTTTAGTGTGATTACTTGGTTCAGGACAGAACTAAAGAAGCCTCAGACAAGCGCCGTCATGGTCGGGGACGGCGCTTGAACCCTATGCCCGCCCACAATGGTAATGACACTGCTAGCCAACTGGAAAATGATTTAAATCCAAATAGAGGTGTTTTGCAGGATATGCTTCCTGCAACCACCCTAGAAGGAAAACAAAGACAGAGGATGAGATGGTCAGATGAAGTTAATCGACACCTCATGTTCTGTTATTACCAAGCAACAAACCTAGGAACCAACACAACTGGATACAGATCACAAGTATACACAACATTTATTACCAGATACCCAGAATTAAAATTTTTAACAGAACAACGACTAGCTGATCAGATCCGTGTAATAATCAAAAATAACAGGATACCCCAGTCAGAATTAGAAAACATCAAACAACAAGTACAACAAATACTGGAACAAAATAATGTGCAATTAGAAGAAGAAGAAGAAGAAAATACAGTAATGGACTCAAACATCCCAGAGCAAACAAACAAAGAACAACACGCATCAATTAAACAATCAGAGGAAAATGAAATTTTAAGACAGCCACCAGCACAAGCACAAATAGAACACGAAGTGACACACATGTTAGATATAGAAGAAAAATTTCAGTTGACATATATAGAATACAAAGACACAAATACAGACATTAGACCATTCTTGCATAGACCACCAAATAGCCCACAAGTCGAAACAACAATAAAAACTATCAACACAATCATACACAACAAAATAAATGAATACACAACTATGGAAGAGTTACAACTACTGGTTTATGTAGGAGCACTCACTACACTAAATATACACACTAGGCAGAGATCAGAACCAACCAACACACAGAAGAAACCCACAAAACCAGCATGGCAACACAGGCTACAGATCAGAATAGAAAAACTGAGAAAAGACATCGGACAGTTAACACAATTTATAAGAAATGAAATATCAGACAAAAAACGAAAAAGGTTAGGTAAAATCTCACAACAAGAAGCGACAGAGCAATTAGACGAAAAGAAGCAGAAATTACAAGCATTAGCCAAACGACTCAGAAGATACAAAAAAAGTGAAAATAGAAGGAAACAAAACCAAACATTCAACACAAACCAAAAGAAATTTTACCAGACAATAGATAACACACACATTAAAATAGACAATCCACCAAACATAACAGACATGGAACACTTCTGGAGCAGCATATGGTCTAACCCGGTACAACATAACAGGCATGCACGGTGGATACAAGCAGAAACAGACACATACAAGATGATACCACAAATGCCTGAAGTGATAATTTTGCAACATGAAGTCACCCAAGCAATTAATTCTACTCACAACTGGAAAGCCCCTGGAAAAGATAAAATAGCAAATTTCTGGCTAAAGAAATTCACCTCAACACATTCACATCTAACTAAATTATTTAACAGTTACATTGCAGACCCATACACATTCCCTGATACACTTACACATGGAATAACTTATCTGAAACCTAAAGATCAAGCAGACACAGCGAACCCAGCTAAATATCGCCCCATAACATGCCTACCAACAATATACAAAATATTAACTTCAATCATTAAACAGAAATTAATGACACATACAACACAGAACAAAATTATAAATGAAGAACAAAAAGGCTGTTGCAGAGGAGCACGAGGATGTAAAGAGCAACTGATAATAGATGCAGAGGTGACATATCAAGCTAAAACTAAACAAAGGTCGCTACACTACGCATACATTGATTACCAAAAAGCTTTTGATAGTGTACCCCACTCATGGTTACTACAAATATTGGAAATATACAAAGTAGATCCTAAATTGATACAGTTCCTAAACATAGTAATGAAAAATTGGAAAACCACACTTAATATACAAACAAATTCAAATAATATCACATCACAGGCAATATGGATTAAGCGTGGAATATACCAAGGAGACTCATTAAGTCCTTTCTGGTTCTGCCTTGCTCTGAACCCACTATCCAACATGCTAAATAATACAAATTATGGATACAATATTACTGGAACATACCCACACAAAATCACACATTTGCTATACATGGATGATCTAAAACTACTGGCAGCAACAAATCAACAACTCAACCAATTACTAAAGATAACAGAAGTATTCAGCAATGATACAAGTATGGCTTTTGGAACAGACAAATGTAAGAAAAATAGCATAGTCAAGGGAAAACACACTAAACAAGAAGATTACATATTGGATAACCACAGCGACTGCATAGAAGCGATGGAAAAAACGGATGCCTATAAATATCTAGGATACAGACAAAAAATAGGAATAGATAATACAAATATTAAAGAAGAACTAAAAGAAAAATATAGACAAAGACTAACAAAAATACTGAAAACAGAATTGACAGCAAGAAACAAGACCAAAGCTATAAATACTTATGCCATACCAATATTGACCTACTCATTTGGGGTAGTGAAATGGAGTAACACAGACCTAGAAGCACTCAATACACTTACACGATCACAATGCCATAAATATAGAATACATCACATACATTCAGCAACAGAAAGATTCACATTAAGCAGAAAGGAAGGAGGAAGGGGATTTATCGATATAAAAAACCTACATTATGGACAGGTAGACAATTTAAGAAAATTCTTTATAGAACGAGCAGAAACTAGCAAAATACACAAAGCAATCACTCATATAAATACATCGGCTACACCACTACAATTTCATAACCACCTCTACAACCCTTTAGACCACATAACATCAACAGATACGAAGAAAGTAAATTGGAAAAAGAAAACACTTCATGGCAAGCACCCGTATCATCTAACACAGCCACACATCGATCAAGACGCATCCAACACATGGCTAAGAAAAGGCAATACATACAGTGAGACAGAAGGATTCATGATTGCAATACAGGATCAAACAATAAACACCAGGTATTACAGCAAGCATATTATTAAAGATCCCAATACCACAACAGATAAATGCAGACTTTGTAAACAACAAATAGAAACAGTAGATCACATCACAAGCGGATGTACAATACTAGCAAATACAGAATACCCCAGAAGACATGACAATGTCGCAAAAATAATACATCAACAGCTTGCCTTACAACACAAACTTTTAAAACAACAAGTTCCTACATACAAGTATGCACCACAAAATGTACTGGAGAATGATGAATACAAATTATACTGGAACAGAACCATTATAACAGATAAAACAACGCCACATAACAAACCTGACATCATACTCACCAATAAAAAGAAGAAATTAACACAACTAATCGAAATATCCACAACAAATATACAAAAGAAAACAGGAGAAAAAATTGAAAAATACATCCAACTGGCCGAGGAAGTCAAAGACATGTGGCATCAGGATAAAGTTGACATCATACCAATTATACTATCAACTACAGGAGTCATACCACACAATATCCACCAGTACATCAATGCAATACAGCTACATCCAACCATATATATACAACTACAGAAATCCGTAATTATTGATACATGTTCAATTACCCGAAAGTTCCTAAATGCAATATAACACATACCGTACAGTTAATAGGAAGAGACGCTTGATCAAGGTCCGCGTCACTTTCCATTCTCAACCAGACTTAATGTCTGAGAAAGTAAAGAAATAATAATAATAATATAGAAAAGAAGGAGAAACCAGAACAAAAAAAAATTGTCTGACATTTCTTCCGCATGCAGAACTGCACACTGCCAAAATGAGATGCCAGAGAAATGGTACAAAATTTGTATTCCTTTCACTCAATATGCCACACTGAACACACAATGGGCACCATCAGAAATTAGCTGCGGATATGAATGTCTGGAATTTACAGAACTGAGTGCCAGTGCGGCATGTAATCCACTGGCCAGATGTGGTGCCATATGTCACAGTGCTGTGTGGATCACTTAACAAGTATTCACCTCTGATAAGAGTCTAGTCTTCAGGGCACTGCACAGCATAAACTAAGGAGATATGTTGCATTTTGAATAGTCATAGTTTTCGTGCCATGTCAGTGGGCTCTGGGAGTCTCTTCGAAGAAGCAGTGGAAGTACGAGTGCTTAATGATATCAACTGGATACAGTTTTCAATTAAGTTCTGCATGGGACAGTATGTTAGTGTGAATTCATCAAGAATGCTTCAGTTAGAGCTGTGAAGGCAGCATAGGCAACACCCAGACCCTCCAACTCAGGTAAGGATATACCCTGCTGAGGAAACTGTGGTCCAGCAGTTTAAAAAAGAAAAAAATCAAACCCCCAAGAGAACACAAACACTTCCCCTGAAGAATGACTAGTAGGAAACTTGTTGAAGGATTGTTTTAATATGACACTGCCACTTGTCTGATCTCTTGAGAACGCTTTATCAATGAGCACATGATATTTTGTAACAAAACACTTCTGCATGAAACAGTAACGGCAATGGCAATGGCAATGGCAATGGAAGGAATGGGGGTGGGGGGGATTTGCAGCTATACTTTTAACTGCTGCAATAATTTCCACAGTTTTATCTTTTGTGGTGTATGTTGGAGACAATGTAAATGAAAACAGGATAAGAAACAGAATTTGTGAAGTCCTAGTTAATGAGGCCACAAGCATAGATTCTGTTATCAGTACTGATACATACATGAATTCTGTCACCACTAGTATTACAACTCCTGGATGCTGTTATACAATATCTACAATGAAGAAACATTTATGGGTTTGGATAAAGCAAACAATTTCGTGTTCTGCAAATTAGACACAAATTTATTGTTCCCAGGTTTACATGACATGAGTCTGTGGGTGACAGCTCTTGATCACTCATTAGCAGATCACAGACTGTAGGCCTAATGCATAATACCCTGACCAGCACACTACTTAAAAAATCTTTCTTGCTGAGGAGATTTGAATTTGCTCATATATTCTCAGTATTCAGATTTGTCACCATACTAGTAAAATTACAATTACAGCAGCAATGACATTTCATAATGTTCAGTTAATAAAAAGTAAATCTAATTGCAAGAGATTTGGCTATACACATATAAAGGATTTTGTCACTGTAAAAGAAAAACAGGCCTTCTAAGAAAGGGCTGCTTTGAGTTCTTTGCTCTGTGACAGTTTTACTCTCTGACCTGAGGACTGTCATTTCAGGGTGGAAAAATTATCAGAGTAAAATTAAAATCTGTAGATTCAAAAATTTCATGCAGTAATTCACATTAATGCTTTTGAAATATTACAGCACAAGATGCACTGACCTTACATCATTTACAGCTGCACTAGAAAAAATATGGGATTCACCTACATTCTGGAAGTATATGTCAATAAAATGAAGGAAAATATAAAATTATGAATGCATTTCCTTGAGATATGAAAACCACAGAAATGGCCCAATAATAAAATATACAACTTATTAACTATCATGTATAAAATTGGCAATTACATTAAAAGTTGATTTTAAATGAATAAATACAAATTGTGCAATAACACTGATTTATTCAGGTTTCTGACCAAATAGTAGAATAGTTCAGAAACAAGCCAACTCTCTCACAATTTTAAGAAAAGTTTTTGTTTTAATTGTTTCCTAACAAAGTAAATATTTGGCTGCCAAAGGAAAAATTTCATATATTAGCTATTTATCTCACGATATTCTTCCTTCAGTGTTCTCTGTTCATTCATAATTAGTGCAGCAGAATGTTTTTATGTAAGTTATTAAATGCATCAACCTGTTATTTTTGGAACTGTGCACTAATGAGGGCTGTTTTCCAAAAATAAACTACCTTGACAACAGAAATAACGGTGCAAGTAAAAAAAAAAAGTATTAAAAATTTACTGCACTTGTTCCTTCTTAATGAAAAATGAAATAAGCATTGCAATGAGTCTCTCTTTTATTCTTTATGAAGCAGATATAGCAATCACACATTCTAGTGCCCATCTTCAGCTAAATACCATTCACTGTAAAATAAGAATGCTACAATATATTACTAATTATCAAATTAAAGTTTATTTGAGCCACTGTTATTGAGGCTGCATAATATAGGCTGGAACATAATAAACATGAGCAATATTCAATGGTATGGACAAAACAGACATATCATGTCACCATATTGTAACTTTCACATTTTAATTTTTAAGCAACATCTCTATATTTGCATTTCTGTTTACCAAGAGTTTTACATATTACAACATATGACTGCAACATACTTTTAACAAAGAACACCACCAATTTGATCCATAAACACTATCGTTTTATGAAATTTACACTTTGTTCAGCAGCAAGTATGAAGTAGCTTTGAAATCCAAAAGTTAGTGTAGCACAGCTTTCTTAGAACTTTACAGGCTTCCTTGTGATTCCATTACTATCCCACACAATACACTGTTTGGGTGCAAGTAATATTCAAGAGCATTGAGTTTCACTCACCATCTGGGATATTGCACAAATTAGGAAACAATGGCTCAATATTAATAAGGCAGATTAGAGAAACTGTGTGCAAATTTAAGTATACACACTATTACTCCAGTGATGACTTTAAAAAAAAAGCATGCATGTGTAGACTTACTGCTTCACCTAGCATACAATGCTTATTACAGCGGCAGGTTCTGGGAACTTTTGATTATACACACTGTGTGTGTGTGTGTGTGTGTGTGTGTGTGTGTGTGTGTGTGTGTGTGTGTGTGTGTGTGAGAGAGAGAGAGAGAGAGAGAGAGATAGGAGTTGTGTTCGCAGACAGAAAAAATCTACCAGAGCCAAATGGCATATAAAGAGAGAACTAAAAAAACAGGGGGGAAAAAACGTACTTCTAGTAAATTCAGCATAAATGCACTGTTAAATTTGCAACAGAAAAGACATGTTTAAAATCCATCTTAAAATGACACATAATTTGCTTACTATAAACAAGTGACTCAGCCATAACTTATTCCCACAATTAAATTACAATACAAAAATACAGTGCAGTTTTTATCACAGAGTAGAGTAATAACCTGCATATCATCTTCTTGCACTCCATCTTTATTTACAAACAGTGGGCAAAAAAATGGACACAAATTCTTCACTTTATTGGGAACTGCCTTTAAACATTTTTCTGCTTATTAATAAGCTGTAAACAAAGACTAGTTTCCATTATATAAAAAACTTCAGAAACTATACAGGAAAGACATTGTTGATATAAATATCTTATTCAAACTGCCCTCAACATACTAGTTTAAGATACACTAAGCTGGTTATTCTGTATTCAGTATGTCCAAAATCAACTCTTTCACAGAACAGCACAGCAAGTCTCCAAACATCTTGCACGGCTCAGAAACGTGAAGTAGATAACTGCAAAGCACTGCTTTTCACTCACACAAAACAGCACAAAATTGTGTAATGTAATAACAAAAGTGACAAGCAACTAAAACAAGGACCAATGAGTTTTCAGAGACAATACTACGATTAGAGGTAAACCGAGCTGTGCAAAATGAGTTTCCAATCTTTGAGATAACTTCACTTGTCTATGGTAGTAGTCCATCATCACATCATTTTCATAATGCACAAAAAAATCTTTAACAGTAACAACCACGGGCCAAAGTAGCAGTAGCCAGAAAGAACACAGTTTCACAGTGACAGTGGTGCTGCCTATCCATAACTGGCAGTTTCCTCACTCCAGAAGCCCAAAATGGAAATGAAATGAGCATTCTCTTTCCATTGATTAACAAATTCACAGGCAAGTTGTGTCCAAACCTCATACATATGGTACCATGCGAGACAGGCGCAGAATGAAGTCGAGAATGAAGAACCATGCACGACGAGCTGTCTGGGATCGCATCATCAACATCCTCCATATCACCAGTACTGCCAAAAGCTGTGTCACTCGATGAATCCAGAACATCCTGTAAACATGAGAGTTGGTTAACTACTTGACATAAGTCTAACGGAGGGAAGGGCGAAACTAACTAGAATTCAGTACCTGTCTGTTGAAGTGCATTACTTACGGTGCCTCCATTACACACTATTTTTGATCTGTTGACCTACCTCATTTATGGAGAAGTGCCAATCAGGTTGAAGTTTTTTTTTTTCATAAACACTGATTCACATGTTCAGGGATTTTGCAGTTTTGGACACAACAGAATGTGCTAACAAAGTTTTGATCACAAAATCACTATGAGCAATGAGACACGACATATAACTGAAATTCCTACACCAAGAAATAAATAAACCAGTTGGAGAAAGATCACCACTATGACTGAAGAGAGAAATACAAGTAAGAACCAATATGAAATAAATGTTTCATGTTCCTGAAGGTGTTAGTCCATCATGAATTTGTTACCCCTGGGTAACATAGTTAATCAGCATTCCTACCTTCATATGCTGAAAGACTGAACAAGACACTGAGAAAAAACAGACCATGTTGTTACTGACTAAAGACTGGATCCTTCACCATAACAGCAATAAACATCAAATAATGCTGAATGTGGGGCAGTTTTGTTTTGCAGCCTTCCTACTCAATGTTTTAACCCCCTTCTCTAAAATTAACTGATGTATAAGACAAGTGCTTCCACAATATACAACATGTGAAGCAAAAGTGGCCAACATAACAGCATTTAAAAACACAAATACTTCAGTCTATTTGATGCTTCTGCATCAATGATAGTTGGTCAACTGATTCAAAGGAGTGTTTAGGAGAAGCACCTAGTAGGAGATTGCATCACTAATACCCCCATTGAAAGTAATGAGAACATCAGACACTTCAGTGGTTAGTAAAGAAAGGAATAGACAGGAACTGTAAAATTACAAGAAAGAAGATTCTACAAAGTAACGGAAGAAAGTGCTTTTTGGAGTATCATTTTTCTTCATTAAAATGTAATTATTTGTATGTACAAGTTTATCTACACCCCACCTAACATGCATGCCTGGTCACTTCAGCAGAACAATGCTGTGTTGAACTTCAGAGGAAATCAAGAAACTGAAGACTGGGACACACAACTAAGATTTTACAATCCAATTATCATCATCTCTAGAGAAGTAACACAACTGAATAACATACAAAGTCATATAAAACGAAGTGATATACACAGTATACAATTTTAATTCATTAATTCATTCATCTGTTTTCACTCCATATGTATCTTGTCAGTACTTAATATAGAACCATAATCAGAGTTTTCAGATATTTAAGAGATTGGATTCTTTTGTTGCTACCCAAGATTATTTCTGTATCATTAAAGCTCTCTTCATTATATGTGTGAAAATATAATTCACACATTATTTGCAATACTTTACTGTAGTGATGACACACTGAGTTGCAGGCAGGCACACAAAATGGAAAGACTTTTACACACTGAGCTTTTGGTCAAAACCTTCTTTAAAAAATACACACACACACACACACACACACACACACACACACACACACGCACGCACACAAGTATTCATAAGCAAGCATACCTCACACACATGATCACTATCTCCATCTTCTCCACCCAGAATGCAGCTATTGTGTTGAATAAATGCTGCATTGTGGAATGGGGCACTGAAGGGGGAAGGATAGCAGGGTACGGGTGGCGGAGAGAGGAGTGCTCTCTGGCAGACTCGATGACTAGAGGACTAGATGATGGCAGAACAAGGCTGCTGGACACAGCTTCAGCTTCTGGAAAGCTGTGAGGGAAAAGGGGGGGGGGGGGGGAGCAGAAAAGAAGAGGAGCAGAGAACAGGAAAGGGTTGACGAGTGTGAAGGGTTGACGAGTGTGAAGGGTTGACGAGTGTGAAGGGCTGACGAGTGTGAAGGGCTGACGAGTGTGAAGGGCTGACGAGTGCGCTGGCCGAGAGGGGTGCACAATGAGGGTGAGGAGACAAGAATCGAGGGGAAGTGATTGGATAGATGGAGCGGAAATTGCTGGGTGGAGGTTGACGCCAGGATAATTTTGAGAGCACAGAATGTGTTTTAAGGCTAACTCCCATCTGTACAGTTCAGAAACGATGGTGATGGAGGGGAGGCTCCAGATGGCCCACATTGTCAAGCAGCATGTTCACCTGCATGTTGTGCTGTAGGGCAGTCTGCTTTGCTCTCAGCCACAGTTTGGCAGTGGCCATTCATCCTGGTGGACAATTGGTCGGTATTCATACCAATATAAAGAGCTGTGCAATGATTTCAGCATAGCTGGTATATGGCATTCCTGCCTCTGATGTGACAGGATTAGCTTGTGAGAAGACTGGAATAGGAAATGCTCCATAACATGTTAGTCCATCCTCCTGTCACTCCCAATCCCAGCCCCTTGCCACAGGAATCATATTCCTGTGGACAACCCAGGCACTAGACCTGCCCAATCCACCAAGTCACAGTCCCATCACAGGTTTATCCATTAGAGGCTAGGCCACCAATGGGAGCAGCCACATCATATGCCAGCTCTGCTGCAGTCATTGCACAGCTTGTTATATTTACATGACGACCAACCAGATGTCCTCAGGATGAAAGACCACCACACCACCAAGCTGTGGCCAAGAGCAGAGTAGACCACCCTGTGGCGCAACATGTAGCTGATCATGACATGCTTGATTTCAATGATTGCTCCACAACGCGGGCCATATGGATCCTCCCCTCCACCACCAGCTTTTCTGACCTGTGCAGATGGGAGTCATCCCTGTAACACATTCACTGGTCCCAAAATTATCCTGGTCTCAACCTAAGGCAACCTACTGTGCCCACACACTCCCTCCACCCAACAGCTTCTGTCCCCTCAGTATTATCACCTCCTCCCACTTCACATCCCCTCACCCTCCTTGTTCACTGATCTCTGTCAATGCATCCACCAATCTTCTTCCCTTCACTGCTCCCCTCCCCTCCCCTTCCCTCCCTCCCCCAAAGCCTCCCCATGCAGTGCCTGACAGCATTTTCCTGTTGCTGTCTAGTTCGTGCATGCTCCACCAGATATTAATATTTTGAAAGCAAAGGCAGTATCATTTCAACTTTCCTTCTTGTAAATGACGGAACTGGCTGTATGTACTGTTAATACCACTTTAATGTTGCATTATGATTTGTAGATATTCAAAATGGCATAATACCAAAATTGCAATAGTAAAATAAAACGCTAACATCTGAAAGCAAGACAGCATCATTTAAAAAATTTGTAGAAGCTGTGGATCCATATTACAAGAAAGTAATTTTACTTCTGTTTAGAGCTTATAATCTCTCCTGTATAAACTTCACAAGGTATATCTTTAAGGCTGGCGTTCAGTGTGCCATATGAGAATGTGAGGATATGCTTTAATCAAACAATGGAAAATCCAGGATGGAATGTAACAATATTATCAGAAGGAAAGTTGCTATTCACCATACAGTGAAGATGCCGAGTCCGAGTCACAGATAGGCACAACAAAAAGGGCGCAAGCGTGCGGCTTCGTCGTGTGTGTGTGTGTGTGTGTGTGTGTGTGTGTGTGTGTGTGTGTGTGTGTGTGGTCTTGTTGACAAAGGCCCACGGCCAAAAAGCTTTAATTGTGAGAGTCTTTTTGTTGTGCCTATCTGTAACTCAGCATGTCCGCCGTATGGACAGTAGGAACTTACCTTCTCATAATATTGTTACATTCCATTGAGGATATACTTTCATACACATTATGAACTACAACATATAATGAATACAGAACACACAAAATGAGCAACTATTGGATAGAAAAATAAAAAAAAGTAGTAATAATAATAATAATAATAATGATGATGAATCATGAGGGGAGGATGTGTGTTAAAATATCACTGTAATACAAGTTTCTAAAATTAGCAAGTGCACAAATTAGCATTCACCTTTGGAGTTTCCTTCGTGCTGAAGGCAGGTCATCGGGGCGTTCCTTGAAGATGAAGTGGCGTATGCCAAGCACATAACTTTCAACATATGATGACCAGTCAATCTGCTGCACATCAAATGGAAATATCTTTCGGTCCTCAGCACTTAAAACACTGAAAAGCTGACGAACATTATCGTCCTTGAACTGCCACTGCTGGGTTGAGAAGTATTCTAAGCAACATGCTGCCTTGTCTAGCTTTTCTTGGGTTCTTACCATTCTGAAAAGAGGAAGATCTGAAATTTGTACCATGCATTGCTGATCACAAAGTGCAGACCAATAGATACTGTACTACGCAACATTCGACAACATAGTCTGATGTATATAGCTTACCACTAATTACATGATTATAGCAAATACTCTGAGGAAAGGCATCCAGTCACAATCCTGTAACAGTGTTCATCATCAAACAACATTTTCTATTAATGTATGACTAACTACAGCAGATGCACAAAGAATTAAAATAAAAGTAGGAATGGTTTTATTTTTATGGTGGATACAAGTTTATTAACCTATTCCCAAATATGGCAATGTTGAGCCACAATAAAAATATTCTAAATGAGCTAACACAGCATGTGGTCAGTCAGTTCAGTTATGCATATGATCAATTTGACTGGGGAGGGGGAAGGGGAGATGCATTGGATGGTTAGAAAAGGTATCAAAACAGAGGGTGGATAAGGGGAGGGGCAGAGGGGACAGGGGAAAGTAGATGAGGTACCAACGGAAGGGAGAGAGGAAAGTAGACGAGGTACCAACGGAAGGGAGACAGGAGGGACTGACAAAACAGGGGGAGGGGAGGGAAGAGTACACAAGTGACTGACGGGAGGACCAACGCCGCGGCGGCTGACGGGAGGTGGGGTATTTAGAGTGAGGACTGACCTGACATGGAGAGAGGGAAGAGAGTAAAGAGGGAACCAACAGGTGGATGGATAATGTAAGGAAGGGAGCAAGAGGTGGAGTGATGGAGTAAACAGGTCTTCCAGAATTTGGACATACCTCCATTTTGATATAAATTCCTTTATCAGGCTATATGGATTCATTTATTCTTTTACAGTACACACATATTCGCAAAGTACATGTCTGTTGATAAAACAATGAAATGATAATTAAATGGACACCCTAGCTGCAAACAGGCGTTGATATACTTCATTGGGGACATGTTGAAAATGTGTGCCCCGACCAGGATTCGAACCTGGGATCTCCTGCTTACATGGCACATGCTCTATCCATCTGAGCCACCGAGGGCACAGAGGACAGTGCGCCTGCAGGGCCTTATCCCTTGCACGCTCCCCGTGAGACTCACATTCCCAATATGTCCACACCACTACATTCGTAGTGCGCCTAATATATGTTTGCCCATCATACTCATTACTTGTGGCAGATTAATCTACCAAGTAACGTACGAGTTTGGGCATAGCATGTGCGTTCGCACAAGAAGGTCAATGGCTGGGAAGCCATATTTTAACTATATAGGAAGGTAGAATCTGAAGTATATCAACACCTGTTTGCAGCTAGGGTGTCCATTTAATTATCATTTTATTCTAACAAAAGCTGCACAGTCATCAATGGTAACTGTTCTTTCCGGAACAGATACTACCTTCCTTTATAGTTGTTAAAACACTTGCTAAGCTGTAAAATATAAAACTTGGAAGACAGCTTTTTCTTTTTAAAGGAAACATATGACGAGTACAGCTAATAAGTTAATTATTCAATCAGACCAACTTTAATGTCAGTTGGTAGTGTTTCACACAAACGCATGAGTGCAATGCATCCTAAATTTTTCAACTTTCACACCATAAAAGCACATGCTGCAGAAGTCAAACACTTATATCTACATCTACAATTTTAAAATTGTGTTCTGCTTTTCTCCTTGTATGCAGTTTGTAAAAGCTGTACATTTTTACCTGAATATGCATGTATCCCATTGGGTGATGCTGAGGCAATTAGATTAGGAAATGAGACACTTAAAGTAGTAATGGAGTTTTGCTATTTGGGGAGCAAAATAACTGATGATGGTCGAAGTAGAGAGGATATAAAATGTAGACTGGCAATGGCAAGGAAAGTGTTTCTGAAGAAGAGAAATTTGTTAACATCGAGTATAGATTTAAGTGTCAGTAAGTCGTTTCTGAAAGCATTTGTATGGAGTGTAGCCATGTATGGAAGTGAAACATGGACGATAACTAGTTTGGACAAGATAAGAATAGAAGCTTTCGAAATGTAGTGTTACAGAAGAATGCTGAAGATTAGGTGGGTAGATCACATAACTAATGAGGAGGTATTGAATAGAATTGGAGAGAAGAGGAGTTTGTGGCACAACTTGACTACAAGAAGGGATCGGTTGGTAGGGCACATTCTGAGACATCAAGGGATCACCAATTTAGTATTGGAGGGCAGCGTGGAAGGTAAAAATCGTAGAGGGAGACCAAGAGATCAATACACTAAGCAGATTCAGAAGGATGTAGGCTGCAGTAGGTACTGGGAGATTAAGAAACTTGCACAGGACAGAGTAGCATGGAGAGCTGCATCAAACCAGTCTCTGGACTGAAGACCACAACAACAACATGCATGTATCTGTATTTAGCTGCCAGCTTTTGAGTTACTGTACTAAAATTCAGCCTGATACTTAAAATGAAAAAGCCAATAGATGAGAGATAAATAACTAACAGATGAGAGTTAATTTTTTTCAAAATTAAAATCGCATGAACTGACATGACATACAAATAAAAATTCATTCTCAAAAGGATCGAAACTCAGTTTAATGTTCCTGCATAGGAGTCACAATAGCTTCTGGTTATAGGATGCAACAGAAATGCAAAACTCTGTATTAACTTAAAATACTTTCATTAGAGTATTCTTTTCTAAATAAAATCAACAAAATTTTAAATTTAATAACAAGAAAACTTACAATGGCTTCTTTCCAGATATCCGTCTAGCAAAATCCATGGCATATGCAGGTAACACATGAAGTGTCCAACGAAAAATGGCATTAACAACACGATGCGTATGGCAGGTGCCATCTGGATACCACAAGACATCATTCACAGGATGTGAACGCATGTACAGGAAGCACAAGTCAACAAAGTGTTTCCATGTAATTGGCCGTTTCTGCCCAGTGCAGCAGTTGTATACAGCAATGCCATCAGGCCTGAAAAATTATAGTTGAACATCGTTACATTTCAACTCTTCAAATGTTACAGCTACTTCCACATGTACGCCTACAAAAATCATGTTCTAAGATGAGGTTTACATACATCTGGCTCAGTGATCTCCAGTTTAAAACATTTGTGTGTCACTTACATTTCTTTTTGACAAAGGTCTATAATATAACAGAAAATAATCATAATTTTTGAAAATTTGGAAGTTGTGAAATGAATAGACTTTAATAAAGCAAAGGAGAACTACTTTTACCTTACAGATGCTGTCCTCCATGCTGCGCATATCATCAAATTAATAACAACATCCACAGGTACCAAGTCAGCAACTTTGTCATTGGAACACATCATTGTGCGGAAGAAACCTTTACCAGCAGCAGCTATTAATCCTGTAGGTCCATTCAAGTTATCCACCCATCCTGCTAGCGGCTCACGCAGAGCTGACAGCACTATGGAAAAGACGAAAAAATTTGTCTCCTATCACTCATGAACTGACTGCTACTGAATATGTTTGCCACTGCTATAATTAATATGAAACAAAAACTGTAATTTACTGAAAACTACAGTAAATTCTGACTAATGTTTCTTACTCTTTGGAGGATATTTTGAACATGTGACGTGCACAAGTGTACCATCTCTCATGATTAAAATGCACTTTTAGATTAGTATAAACAAATGGTCATTCACTAATTCTTGAACTAACTAGAAACCTACAGATGATACACCCAAATTTAGTATTTGAATGACAAAAAAGAGAAAGGGTAAGTAATTCCTATAAATGACCAAGATTTCCCACAAACCAGAATTATTACTTTGCCAGTACAGGTCAGAATTGCTTCTTGCCCACAATATGCATATCGTTCAAAGTTTACAAAAAGTAATTCTGAAAATCCACAGTGTCTCAGTAATGTTCAAAATGTCACCATGAGTGATGGGTAGTCTCCTGCTGAAGACAACAATTTTCAAAAATTGTCTTTTTTGCTAAGCCAAATAACTTTGTTGTGTTATTTTGGTGCTTAGGCAATCATTCCAACACACACCAATAATCATTGCAAACCAGTACACAACAGGACCAATTTTCAAGTCCCCACTCTTGACAATAATATAAAGATGGGCCCATCTATTATAGAGCCAGAAATAACAAAAATGTTTGGAGGATTGTGACATTTCATACAGAACCACCCCCCCCCACCCCCCCACACACACACACAAACCTTTTCTTTTTTATTACATCTGTCATACTTCATTATTAATCAACAGGAGATGCCTTAATCATGTTATTAAAGAATTCTGTAAGACAGCTTGTTGGTAGAATATTCTATTTATTGCCTTGAACAAGAGGCACATGCAACTCAGTTCAGTGAAAGTTGTCTGCGTGGCTCTAGTGTGGGGGCCTGTCTGAAGGCACGAGAATAAACAACTATACTGCAGCATGACACAGTCAATGAAATAGCCACAAAAATGCTAACACCTCTTAAACTGTTAATAAAAGTGACTAACTGTTATATGTATGACACTCAGTGAAACTATTTGTTTATTTGCAATGTGATATAAATATATTATCAATAACAAAAACAGCTGATGTTAGTAACAGGAATCAATTGTCTACAAACATATATTATGTTGTATGAACTTTTTCCCCCTTTATTTCTTTTTCTTTTTTAGTTATGAAGTACTAACAAGGTCAACTAAGACGGACAGTAGTTGCTCAAACATAGCCCTGACAACTCGCCCATGCTAGGTCAAGCTTTATGCAGTATTTTTTGCTGTGGTACTAACAACAAGTGCTGAAGTTAGTACAAGTAACCTATTGACATAAGGTCACAATGTAATGTTTATGAACATTAATTTCAATAATTATGTTTTTAGGCAGAATGTTCCCACCATTGTTTAAACTTAATGAAGATTTGCACAAGATGGAGCATAATTAAATGCAATTTTCACTAATCAATTTATTTCATTTGTGCCTCCCCAATCCGTAGCTAAAAGTCTCCGATTTGATTATTTGTCATGGGAAATACTACCTCCAAAAGCAATAAAACTGGTGCTGTGTCTTTGTTAGTAACTCAACAATAAAGATCTTGCCAGTTTTTTCTTTAAATCTACTTCTCCCTGCACTGTTAAATCACCCAAAGAAGGTTGTATAATGTCACGAGTACAGATTTAACTAGGAGGAGGCTACAACATAAAGAAAGGCACATGTTTTTCAAAGATTACTTCGGTCCAGGTTTACCAAATGATTCTTGCTTGTTACACATTACTCTGGTGGGAAAGAGGAGACTGGTGCAACTGTAGAAACATCACAGAGAGATACCAGTTCTATGGTAATGAGGGCATTGTGTGTTCATTGTGGATGGGAGTACATAGCCTCTTGGTATTGGAGAAATGGTCTTACTGTCCAGAGGTAAGGAGATGGCCTGTAAGAACATGCATAGCTTATCAAATGCGTAGTTGGTCCATACATCCTCTTTGTGAAGACATTGAAGCATACTGCTTCCTTGATAGAAGAATTACTTTTAAGTGAAGATATCCAGTACACAAAATGATCAATGAGAACTCCGGTTATAAACCCTAAGAAGCATACTGCCCCTGGTTTACATAGAGACACTACATTGCAAAACTCATTTCTTGCAGCCACCAGCACCAAAATAGTTTTGTTAATGGCTGTCTACAGGATTACATCAGTGTAAACTTCAGTTTCGGCATTTTATGAGAGCCTAAGCACCATAGTCCTACGAGAAATGATGATTTGGCAGTTAAATTAGTAGTGGCAGAGTTCATTCTTGCCTACATGAATCGGTACAAAACAGAAAGAATGAAAATGTTTGGATTCTTGACTGGATGAAGATAAGATGTCAGTTCTGGTGTTCATAAACCTTGTTGAAACAAATTGTTGTGCAAGACCCTTTAAGCTACATCAACCGCCTAAGAATGATGTCACAAGAACTCCTCAGTCTTCTTAACAGAGTTCAAAATGCACTCACAAATTAAAATACTGAATGTGAGAATCATTATCTTCAGAACTGAAACTGCAGATCACATTGCATTTATTTTGGCAAGTGTCTATTCTCATTTGCCTCTTAGAATATCCATATCACACTGCAAACTCCACAGTCTGTAAGTTGGTTCCAGATACTTGTGATGCGTCCTAATTATAAAGTATTTTTCCAATTTTTGCACATGAAAGTTTTTTACTTCATAACATATTAAATTCTGGACTTTCACCATTAACTCCACATTTTATTGTTTGGCTAACTTCTGTATTTGCAAAGCTGTGCTTTTAACAAAGCTGGCTATTTGGTCAGTATCTTCAGTGGTTTCATACTGATGTAGGAGCACTTTCTACAGACAGGGATCTTTATTAATGTTGAGTGTCTTCTTATTTCTTCCTGAATGTATTTTGGTCAATAAATATGACACTGTCAATCCACCAACATTCGTATCACTAAGAATTGTCACAACTGCAATACTGCATCACACTTTCTTCTTGTAATGCTTTTTCGTGTCTGGAGATTTGTTTCAAAGCCTTTCAGCCCAATGTCGGACCAAGTCCAGTGTTTCTCTCTTCTCAAGCCATAGTTCGTCAAGGGTACACCTTGTGGGGCAGATGGAACACTGTATTTCTGGTCTTATTGCCCCTTCTTTCTTGTAATAAATATCATTAATGTCCCACAAACCCCTATGCATACCGTAACTACCCAGAAGCCAACTATGTTCTGTTTCCCTCTTCATGCTGCATTTCTTAAATCGGTGCCAAACCAAAAATCACATACAGCTGACAGCTGTGTGTTCTAAAAGTTGGAAAGTTCTAACTTTCAAAACTGCGCACTGTGCACTCACAGTGGCTACCAGTACCATTTTGAAACTTAGTTTCGTAATGTAGTGTGTCTATGTAAAAGGACCTTAGAGGTGCAATGGTGGCTGCTGTCAAGGACTCTTCCAAACATATGAAAAGTTCTTTCCAGGAAATGGACTGACTTAACAGAGCTCTCATATCAGCTCACAGAGAGCATGCCTTGTCACTACTAAGCATGTTAGTTTTGTTGTTGCATGAGAGATTTTCTAGTTTTGCTTTTGCAATATACGTTCTCATTTTGAGAAATTCCCTGATTAGTTGTTCAGGACACTGTTTTAC
The DNA here is from genome assembly GCF_023898315.1 of Schistocerca nitens. Taxonomy (NCBI): domain Eukaryota; kingdom Metazoa; phylum Arthropoda; class Insecta; order Orthoptera; family Acrididae; genus Schistocerca; species Schistocerca nitens. Next base: position 178,111,375 of record NC_064622.1, on the reverse strand, counting down.
TTCAAACTTCTTGTGATTAAGAGTTACATTGATCCTTAACACTCTTAACATCCTGTAAAATCAATGTGCTTTTGTTTTTTGATTATGCTCAACGTTCAAACACTGGTGCAAAAACAGTTTTCATAATCTGCATATTCTTGTAATATCGCAAATATTTTACTCTTAAGTCTAGATGCTAAATAATGAACATAAACATATCATGTGTGGTTTTGTGGGTAAGTAAGTAACCAAACAAGCACCTGACTAAAAATCAAAAGATCTGGGTTTAATCTGCAGGCAATTTTAGCTTTTTTCTGTTGCTTATTGTTTATTTCACCTCTAGCTGTAATTCAGTAATGTGAAAACTGTCAGGTTATGCCATGACTCAGAGTGAACACTGAATTGTACATTCCCCTATGACTACTTATGTAAGTCAGTTCAAAGATCAAAAGAATGTAAGGGCACACAATCCCTAATGCCATGCCCAACACAGCACTTTGGTACTGAAAGCAACCTTTGAGTCTAAGACTCCTTTACCTTAACCCCTTCATACAGGATGGCACATACTAGTTCCTTCCTCCTTTTACAGTGTGTCCCTCTGCAGGAGCACAGGAAACTCTCTGGCTGTGATAATTCAACATATCCCCACCACAGATGGCAGTTAAAGACAGACTGATGTACCCCTGTGTTGTTTATTATGTCATTAAAGTTTGCAAGTCCTACTGATGTGAAAGGACACTTATGGGGGATTTTGAGTGTCATAATCCATTTCCACAAATGCTCCTAAGTAATTCACCTGAACAGATATGATGATTATATCCCGACAGGGCCCAAAGTCACAATCATGTTTTGCACATAAATATATGTATGACAATGCACGACCTTGTTTTTAGTTGTTTTGGTAACATTCTCCCTAAATTTGAAATCTTTTGGTACAGCATTTCACAGTTTTTCTTTATAATGCTTATAATCATGTAAAATATTGTTTAACAATTTTAAGTTTATTTGTATAGCATTTTTTATAACACCGACTACTTATTATTCCTAGTTTCATAATTTTAAATTGCAGGGTTGTACTATAATTCCGAGTCTCTGTTCACAGACATGAGATAGAAAACCAATGGGTTATAAACATAAAATCCAAATCCAAGTAGCATACCAATTTAAACTAAACCATACAGAATAGTGACATTGTACACTGCACACTGGTCTGACTGATTGCTGTTTCATCCCTGACCATGGTCCCACTTAATGGAAAGTACAGAAATGACAGGTAGTTAAAACAATGTTCTTTTGACTCAGAACTTCCTTCATGCAACATCTGAACTATTACTACTACTACTACTACTACTACTACTACTACTACTACTAGACTGAGTGGACCTCAGTATAATGAAAAATCCATATTTTCACTAGAAATCTGCATCAAACCCTCTGTGGGTGTTCAACAACACAACAGATGCAACACAAGGTGTGTATAATATAAAACAAACTCTATGAAGAATTTTTGTAATTTGTTTACTTCACAAAAATTGTGTATACTGATGCTACAATGGTGTAGGGAAAATTTCAAACGAGGATGTAGCAGAATTCTTTATTAACCAACAAAATTTATGGAAAAATTTTCTAAATTTGCAATCTCTAAAAAATCACCCTGTTAAGGTAAATTGTTACTTGCTTGATATCAGAAAAAGAGAAGGACAAAATTTGGTTTTGAAAAAACTCAACTTTATACACATTTATGCCTTACAATAATTTCATGGCAAAATGTAGAGGGTATTGACTTGTGGGCCATATTTCATGTGCTAACATACAAAGAGAGGACAGAAAGCTGTGAGAAAGCCAAATACACATACAAAACAAATAAATGGTGCTGTCACCCAAGAACATAATCAATGGTTTATTTTAGAATACAGCTGGGCAGAAATCATTTTGCAATATCAAATTTTAAAGAAATAGGTCATGCCGAAACTTATTTATAGAGAACAGAAATGAACTCACCAATGGAAGGTCTAACTATGGCCACAGGAAGATTCCCACATTCTGTAAGTAACATACTTTCTGCAAGAGCCTTTGTAAAAGTGTATGTGTTTGGACGGTTGCCTATCAGTCTGAAAAATTGGAAAAAAAAGCCATATTGTTAAAGATGTCACTGCATGTTCATATTAATTACACAACAGTTAAGAAAGTCTATCTGATGTATTGACAAAGACCACTTCTTTTACAAATTGTACCTTGTATCATTAAGAAATTTTTGCTCTTCTGTGCTATTAAGTTAATAACCTGGTCTTTGCTATTTAGATGCTGGTGCTGAAAAAGATTCTAAACATAAATAAAGATATCAATACAAATAAGGAAAATTGTGGAACTGTCATATCTCATAGCACTTTCCTCCTAGGTTTTCTTGCTTCTGTTTTATGATATGGAAAAAAAAAATATTACACCACTGCCTCAGATACATCGGAGAGAAGTCAACGACTCTTCCGTATTTAGTATGCCTGCTTTTACGAAGAATCCTATTGGATGTTTTCACATTTTTGTGGCCTCTGTAGAGTGATTAATGAAATTCAAGGACACCAGTTTTTCCCCCTTAATACTGAATGCCACTTGGTGCCATGCTGCTGGTCTGCACCTGAGCTGCTACAATGCCATTTACCTATCCCTGTTTGCAGTGTCTGTAATATGGTTGGTCTCTTTACATAAGAGGAGGACTTTGATGTGGAATAATCAGCAGTATTACCAATAACAGTGATGCAGTCAGCCACTTCTTTGATGCTGCATTTCTGTGAAAATACTGCTAATTTCTTACACAGCATTCAGTTTGGGCTTTTCAGTGCCTGTGATTTCTAATGTTTTAAATGAGCCCTTTTTAGGGTACTTTTTCTGTAATACCGGGCTGGGGAATAACAGAGCAGAAATAATTTATGGGAAAGAACTCCATCCTGGAAAGCACAGATTGGAAAAAAATTAAGATACCAGTACTTTTAGATCCTTTAACCAACAGTTAAAAAGCATCATAAACAGCAAATATATGAGCTCATATTACTGCAAGAAACTTAATAGGTATTTCCACAGACGTGTTATATATAAGAGACCATCATTGGGAAGTCACACAAACTGATCAGATACTTTATACCACATACACACAAAAACAAAGTTTCAGTTCTTCTTCTTCTTCTTCTTCTTCTTCTTCAGTCCAGAGACTGTTTTGCTGCAACTCTCCATGCTACTCTATCCTGTGAAAGCTGCTTCACCTCTGAGTAACTACTGCAACCTACATCCTTCTGAATCTGCTTAGTGTATTCATCTCTTGGTTTCCCTCTACGATTTTTACCCTCCACCCTTCCCTCCAGTACTAAACTGATGATCCCTTGATAACTCAGAATATGTCCTAACAACCAATCTCTTCTTCTAGACGAATTTTGTCATTAGTTCCTCTTTTCCCCAATCTATTCAGTACCTCCTCATTAGTTATGTGATCTATTCATCTAATGTTCAGCACTCTTCTGTAGCACCACATTTCAAAATTTCTGTTCTCTTCTTGTCTAAACTATTTATTGCCCATGTTTCATTTCCAGAAATGGCTACACTCCATACAAATACTTTTAGAAAAGACTTCCTTCCTGACACTTAAATCTATACTCGACATAAAGAAATTTCTGTTCCTCAGAAATATTTTCCTTGCCATAGCCACTCTACATTTTATATCCTCTCTGTTTTGATCATCATCAGTTATTTTTCTCCCCAAATAACAAAACTCCTCTACTACTGTAAGTGTCACAGTCCCTAATCTAATTCCCTCAGCTTCACCCGATTTAATTCAATCACATTCCATTATCCTCATTTTGCTTTTGTTGATGTTGATCTTATATCCTCCTCTCAAGACACTGTCCATTCCATTCAACTGCTCTTTCAGGTGCTTTGCTGTCTCTGACAGAATTACAATGTCATCAGCAAACCTCAAAGTTTTTATTTCTTCTCCATAGATTTTAATTCCTACTCCAAATTTTTCTTTTGTTTCCTTTACTGCTTGCTCAATATACAGATTGAATAACATCTGGGATAGACTACAACCCTGTATCACTCCCTTTTCAACCACTGCTTCCCTTTCATGCCCCTCAACTCTTACCATACAAATTGGAAATAGCCTTTTGCTCCCTGCATTTTACCCCTGCCATCTTCAGAATTTTAAAGAGAGTATTCCAGTCAAGATTGTCAAAAGCTTTCTCTATGTCTACAATGCTAGAAATGTAGGTTTGCCTTTCCTCATCCCATATTCTAAGATAAGTCGTACTGTCAGTATTGCCTCACGTGTTTCAACATTTCTACAGAATTCAAACTTATCTTCCCCAAGTTCAGCTCCTACCAGTTTTTCCATTTGTCTGTAAAGAATTTGTGTTAGTATTTTGCAACCGTGACTTATTAAAATGATAGTTCAGTAATTCTCACACATGTCAGCACCTGATTTCTTTGGGACTGGAATTATTATATTCTTCTTGAAGTCTGAAGGTATTTTGCCTGTTCCTTGCTCACCACATGGTAGAGTTTTGTCATGGTTGGCTCTTCCAAGACTATCAGTAGTTCTAATGGAATGTTGTCGATTCGTGGGGCCTTATTTCAACTTGGATCTTTCAGAGCTCTGTCAAATTTTTCATGCAGTATCGTATTTCCCATTTCATCTTCATCTACGTCCTCTTCCATTTCCATAATATTGCTCTCAAGTACATCTCCCTTGCACAGACCCTCCACATACTCCTTCCACCTTTCTGCTTTCCCTTCTTTGCTTAGAACTGGGTTTCCATCCATGCTCTTGATATTCATACAAGTGGTTCCCTTGTCTGCAAAGGTCTCTCTAATTGTCCTGTAGACAGTATCTATCTTACCCCCTAGTGATACATGCCTCTACATCCTTACATTTGTCCTCTAGCCGTCCCTGCTTAGCCATTTTGCACTTCCTGTCGATCCCATTTTTGATACATTTGTATTCCTTTTGCCTGCTTCATTTACTGCATTTTTATATTTTCTCCTTTCATCAATTAAACCCAGTATTTCTTCTGTTACCCAAGGATTTCTACTAGCCCTCATCTTTTTACCTACTTGATCCTCTGCTGCCTTCACTATATCATCTCGCAAAGCTACCCATTCTTCTTTTACTGTACTTCTTTCCCCTGTTCTTGTCAATCATTCCCTAATGCTCTCTCTGAAACTCTCTACCACCTCTGGTTCTTTCAGTTTATCAAGGTCCCATCTCCTTAAATTAGTACCTTTTTGCTGTTTATTTAGTTTTAATCTACAGTTCATAACCAATAAATTGTGGTCAGAGTCCACATCTGCTCCTGGAAATGTCTTACAGTTTAAAACCTGGTTCCTGAACCTCTGTCTTACCATTATATAATCTATCTGAAACCTCCCAATGTCTCCAGGCCTCTTCCATGTATAAAACCTTCTTTCACGATTCTTAAATCAAGTGTTAGCTATGATTAGGTTATGCTCTGTGCAAAATTCTAGCAGTCGGCTTCCCCTATCATACCCGGCCCGATTGCTGAGTGGTCAGTGTGACGGATTGCCGTCCTACGGGCCGGGGTTGGATTCCCGGATGGGTCAGGGATTTTCTCCGCTCAGGGACTGGGTGTTGTGTTGTCTTCATCATCATTTCATCCCCACCCGGCACGCAGGCCGCCCTTTGTGGCATTGAATGTAGTAAGACCTGCACCAATGTAGCCGGACCTGCCCCGTAAGGGGCCTCCCGGCCAATGACGCCAAACACTCATTTCCATTTCCCTATCATTCCTTACCCCCCAGTTCATATTCATCTTCCACTTTTCCTTCTCGTCCTTTTTATACACCAGTCCCCCGTGACTATCAAATTTTTGTCTCCCTTAACTATCTGAATAATTTCTTTTATCACATCATACATTTCTTCAATCTCTTCATCATCTGCGGAGCTTGTTGGCACATAAACTTCTACCTGTGGTAGGTGTGGGCTTTGTGTCTATCATGGCTACAATAATGCATTCACTATGCTGAATATTATATTTCCGTAATATATCTAGAGACATAAAAGCACAGAACAACTTGATAACACCTTTTGAGGTACCTTTGTAATCAGTCAATGAGTCAAGATATATTTCATGAAACATTGGAATATACTCACCATAATGATGACCTGGTGAGTTGCAGACAGGCACATAGAAAAGATTCTTACACATTATAGCTTTAGGCCAAAGCCTAAAGCAGCTTTGACTGGTTGGAGCTACCAGTGGTAGCAGACATGTGCATGTTTGTGTGAATGTGTGTGTGTGTGTGTGTGTGTGTGTGTTTTCTTTGCTGAAGAAGGCTCTGGCCAAGCTATAATATGTAAAAGTCTTTTTTGTTGTGTCTGTGTGCAACTCAGTGGGTCATCTTTACAGAGAGTAGCTATCTATCCTTTTCCTAATATTGTTGATATTCCAACCTGGATTTTCCATTGTTAGATTAGAATGTACAGTAGTAATACTCATTTATAAATGTGGAGATATGCAAGTTACCTCTAATTATAATCCTATTCCTCTCCTTTCTGAACTGTCAATTATTATTATTTTTATTTATTTATTTATTTATTTATTTATTTATTTTTTTTTTTTTGAGAAGCTAACTTACACAACAGCTCACTTTGACTTCTGTTGAGAATTTTCTACAAAGAAAGCAATTTATGATCTAATGAACACTACACTGTGTTGTTTGCTGATAATACAAGTATAGTGATAAAGAAAGCAATTTATGATCTAATGAACACTACACTGTGTTGTTTGCTGATAATACAAGTATAGTGATAAAGACCCAACCATATCCATACCAGGCACTGCCTGAAGAACATTTGAATAGCCATACAACTGGTTTGCAGTAAACTACTGAAATCTTGACCTTACAAAAACCAACTACACAATTCCAGACAAATAAAAAACAGATTGTAGGTAGCAAAAATAGACATCAATGGGCACACACTAAATGACAATGTGTGTAAAATTCCTTAATATCCTAATGTATAACAAACTGAGGCAATACCAGCACACTGATAAATTAGGCTGAAGTTTAGTTCGACCTGTTTTGTATTTACAGAAGGTTTCTAGTTGTGTAGACCTACAAATGGTTTTACTGCAATTCTTTCACTCAAAACTCCTATAGCACAATCTTCTGGGCCAATGCACCTGATGTCAAGAAAGTATTTATTCCACAGAACTAAGGAAGTTCATAATGGACAATCTGCAGAAACTTGGCACACTTATGCCAATACCTTCACTTTATAATTGCACATTTTGAAAATAATGTGGGTGAATTTATAATCAACTGTAAAATTCACAATCAACAGCTACAAAGAAAACAAAATTCCATACGGATTATGCATACCTGTACAGCGCCTAGAAAAAAAGACTGATATTTGGTACTCAATTTTGTAACATACTGCTGACAAACATGTGATAGGAGATTGAAAATTCCAGGTGTTGGGTGGAGGGATGGGGGGGAGGAAAGAAGAGTACCTTATTGTACGGAGACATAACTGTCTAGCCAGTGTGAACCTACAGGAGACAAAAGTCTTAGTACTGCCTATATAAACACTTAGAGCATAAAATATGAATACTAACTTACACATCACTTACTTTTCTTCTATAACATGAGCTTCCCTCTCCAAATTTCTCTTTTTTATTGCAAGCTCTTATATTTGAGTTGATATGTAAAGTAATTTTCTGTTCTCATATCCCATCCTTATTTACCTTACACTTCTGGAAATGTCACATAATTTTACATTATTGCGAAAGGTTTTCTTTAAGCCTGCAAAATGTCAGAACATATTTGGTTTCTTTTTTTGTGCATCTTCTTTTTGTTGTTATGTGTATGGTCAGAACTATTTCTAGCCTTTCTTTACATTTACTGAAGCAGTTGGTCTAAACAGCTTACTAGGATAAGAAGTGTGAGATAACAGAATATCACATCATATCTTTAACTTTTGTCTGCTTGTATTAACTTGGGAAATATGAAGATAAAGCTTTTCTGAAAATTTCACAGCACGTCATGATTACGGCAGGGACTTATAAGAGTTGGAGGTGATCCTGTAGCTCACATATTGTATAATGGAAACAACACTGCTGCTAGTGTTTTTGGAATGTCATAAATAGCTTCCAAATAAGAAAGGATAATTTCATTAATGACTTCATAATAAACCACAATGCCAGTATAGAATGTCAACAGCATGTACTCTTACATCACCTCAACTGGTAGAAATTAAATAAAAAGCATAGTAGATACATCATTTCTAATATACATTGACCATTCAAGAAGTTGCGAGACTTATTTTATTTCTGGTGTCAGCAAAGTAACTATGGTGGCACCTTGAAATAACAACTGCAAACAACAAATGGGCATTCAACCAATCAGTTGGAAAAAGACAGAGTTAAGTTGCACAATAAGTCAAACATTGTCGTCTTACAAATTGCAACATCTCTAAATCGAGTGTTCAAGGCATCCAGAGTGATTTCAAGGACAGAAAAGTGTGTGCAAAGTTTTTTTTTTCTCTGATACACTTGACTCCCAAACAAAAATAGTGAAATGTGGACTCTTGCCATGACTTGATAAAAATTTGAAATGTGGACAATTGCTTTTTGGAAAAAAAGCATAAAGGGGAAAGAGTCTTGGCGTTACAAATAAGGACCTACAACAAAATGGTAAGCTGCAGAAATTAATGCTTTGATGACATACCAGACATTCAAGCCAATGCGATGTGCAAATTGGACAACATCCAAAAGAAAACTTTTCTGATGGTTTCATATGGTTGTAAGAATGATGTTTGTGTGGTTCTCAAGAAGAGTGGGGGGGGGGGGGGGGAGATGATGATGACTATGTAGAACACCTGAAGCATTAAAACCACAATCCATTTTTTTCTCCGTTTTTATCAAACAATTTTGAAGCTTTTTGAACTGATGGGATATATTTCCACTGCAATTAACGGTATATTAATGTCAGGAAGTTTTTCAGACACATTGGAAATAACCTAGGTAACTCCAGTTTTCAAGAAAGATTAGGGTTGGTCAGTTGGGGGGGGGGGGAGGGGAGGGAGAAGAAACCTGACAACAAGGTCATCAGTCCTTCCATCCAGGAATGGTGCATAGAAAGAGAAGAGACATCCATGAATGTTTTCTAATCTAGTCATGAGCTTCATAACAGTGACACAGAGAAGTAGAAATCATCATGGACATCTTTTGTGTTGTTGTTGTTGTGGTCTTCAGTCCTGAGACTGGTTTGATGCAGCTCTCCATGTTACTCTATCCTGTGCAAGCTTCTTCATCTCCCAGTACCTACTGCAACCTACATCCTTCTGAATCTGCTTAGTGTACTCATCTCTTGGTCTCCCTCTACGATTTTTACCCTCCACGCTGCCCTCCAATGCTAAATTTGTGATCCCTTGATGCCTTAAAACATGTCCTACCAACCGATCCCTTCTTCTAGTCAAGTTGTGCCACAAACTTCTCTTCTCCCCAATCCTATTCAATACCTCCTCATTAGTTACGTGATCTACCCACCTTATCTTCAGCATTCTTCTGTAGCACCACATTTCGAAAGCTTCTATTCTCTTCTTGTCCAAACTGGTTATCGTCCATGTTTCACTTCCATACATGGCTACACTCCATACAAATATTTTTAGAAACGACTTCCTGACACTTAAATCAATACTCGATGTTAACAAATTTCTCTTCTTCAGAAACGATTTCCTTGCCATTGCCAGTCTACATTTTATATCCTCTCTACTTCGACCATCATCAGTTATTTTACTCCCTAAATAGCAAAACTCCTTTACTACTTTAAGTGTCTCATTTCCTAATCTAATCCCCTCAGCATCACCCGATTTAATTTGACTACATTCCATTATCCTCGTTTTGCTTTTGTTGATATTCATCTTATATCCTCCTTTCAAGACACTGTCCATTCCGTTCAACTGCTCTTCCAAGTCCTTTGCTGTCTCTGACAGAATTACAATGTCATCGGCGAACCTCAAAGTTTTTACTTCTTCTCCATGAATTTTAATACCTACTCCGAATTTTTCTTTTGTTTCCTTTACTGCTTGCTCAATATACAGATTGAATAACATCGGGGAGAGGCTACAACCCTGTCTCACTCCTTTCCCAACCACTGCTTCCCTTTCAAGCCCCTCGACTCTTATAACTGCCATCTGGTTTCTGTACAAATTGTAAATAGCCTTTCGCTCCCTGTATTTTACCCCTGCCACCTTCAGAATTTGAAAGAGAGTATTCCAGTTAACGTTGTCAAAAGCTTTCTCTAAGTCTACAAATGCTAGAAATGTAGGTTTGCCTTTTCTTAATCTTCCTTCTAAGATAAGTCGTAAGGTTAGTATTGCCTCACGTGTTCCAACATTTCTACAGAATCCAAACTGATCTTCCCCGAGGTCCGCTTCTACCAGTTTTTCCATTCGTCTGTAAAGAATTCGCGTTAGTATTTTGCAGCTGTGACTTATTAAACTGATAGTTCGGTAATTTTCACATCTGTCAACACCTGCCTTCTTTGGGATTGGAATTATTATATTCTTCTTGAAGTCTGTGGGTATTTCGCCTGTCTCATACATCTTGCTCACCAGATGGTAGAGTTTTGTCATGACTGGCTCTCCCAAGGCCATCAGTAGTTCTAACGGAATGTTGTCTACTCCCAGGGCCTTGTTTCGACTCAGGTCTTTCAGTGCTCTGTCAAACTCTTCACGCAGTATCTTATCTCCCATTTCATCTTCATCTACATCCTCTTCCATTTCCATAATATTGTCCTCAAGTACATCACCCTTGTATAAACCCTCTATATACTCCTTCCACCTTTCTGCCTTCCCTTCTTTGCTTAGAACTGGGTTTCCATCTGAGCTCTTGATATTCATACAAGTGGTTCTCTTCTCTCCAAAGGTCTCTTTAATTTTCCTGTAGGCAGTATCTATCTTACCCCTAGTGAGACAAGCCTCTACATCCTTACATTTGTCCTCTAGCCATCCCTGCTTAGCCATTTTGCACTTCCTGTCGATCTCATTTTTGAGACGTTTGTATTCCCTTTTGCCTGCTTCATTTACTGCATTTTTGTATTTTCTCCTTTCATCAATTAAATTCAATATTTCTTCTGTTACCCAAGGATTTCTATTAGCCCTCGTCTTTTTACCTACTTGATCCTCTGCTGCCTTCACTACTTCATCCCTCAGAGCTACCCATTCTTCTTCTACTGTATTTCTTTCCCCCATTCCTGTCAATTGTTCCCTTATGCTCTCCCTGAAACTCTCTACAACCTCTGGTTCTTTCAGTTTATCCAGGTCCCATCTCCTTAAATTCCCACCTTTTTGCAGTTTCTTCAGTTTCAATCTGCAGTTCATAACCAATAGATTGTGGTCAGAATCCACATCTGCCCCTGGAAATGTCTTACAATTTAAAACCTGGTTCCTAAATCTCTGTCTTACCATTATATAATCTATCTGATACCTATTAGTATCTCCAGGATTCTTCCAGGTATACAACCTTCTTTTATGATTCTTGAACCAAGTGTTAGCTATGATTAAGTTATGCTCTGTGCAAAATTCTACAAGGCGGCTTCCTCTTTCATTTCTTCCCCCCAATCCATATTCACCTACTACGTTTCCTTCTCTCCCTTTTCCTACTGACGAATTCCAGTCACCCATGACTATTAAATTTTCGTCTCCCTTCACTACCTGAATAACTTCTTTTATCTCGTCATACATTTCATCAATTTCTTCATCATCTGCAGAGCTAGTTGGCATATAAACTTGTACTAGTGTAGTAGGCATGGGCTTTGTGTCTATCTTGGCCACAATAATGCGTTCACTATGCTGTTTGTAGTAGCTAACCCGCACTCCTATTTTTTTATTCATTATTAAACCTACTCCTGCATTACCTCTATTTGATTTTGTATTTATAACCCTGTAATCACCTGACCAAAAGTCTTGTTCCTCCTGCCACCGAACTTCACTAATTCCCACTATATCTAACTTTAACCTATCCATTTCCCTTTTTAAATTTTCTAACCTACCTGCCCGATTAAGGGATCTGACATTCCACGCTCCGATCCGTAGATTGCCAGTTTTCTTTCTCCTGATAACGACGTCCTCTTGAGTAGTCCCCGCCCGGAGATCCGAATGGGGGACTATTTTACCTCCGGAATATTTTACCCAAGAGGACGCAATCATCATTTAATCATACAGTAAAGCTGCATGTAAAGCTACATGTCCTCGGGAAAAATTACGGCTGTAGTTTCCCCTTGCTTTCAGCCGTTCGCAGTACCAGCACAGCAAGGCCGTTTTGGTTAATGTTACAAGGCCAGATCAGTCAATCATCCAGACTGTTGCCCCTGCAACTACTGAAAAGGCTGCTGCCCCTCTTCAGGAACCACATGTTTGTCTGGCCTCTCAACAGATACCCCTCCGTTGTGGTTGCACCTACGGTACGGCCATCTGTATCGCTGAGGCACGCAAGCCTCCCCACCAACGGCAAGGTCCATGGTTCATGGGGGAAGTCTTTTGTGGTGTCAATTACAAAAGTAAGACGAAGGGGATAGGGAAGTCAGCAGGAGAGCATCCCCAGGGCTCTGCATCAGGGAATGTCCCATCTGCAGCTGCCCCAACACACCTGATCCATTACAGCCAAGAGCATCCACTATTCAAAAGAGTATGATACCCAGAACAGAAAATTGGGTGTGGCAGAAAGGAGACTGACTGAATCTAAAAGTGATTAAAACAGAGTAAAACAGGGTTGAAAGAGCGGCCTGGTCAAAGAGGTAGAGTCGGGGATTGTTCAAACCTAGTACACAGTGGGAGACGCCCCATCCCCAATTGTCCTGGTCCTGCTCCAGAGGTACACTGAAATCTTAAACCAGTTCCATGGAAAACTGTAAGCCAGTTCAACAATTCACGAATCATCCAATAATAATACATCTGCCAATATTAGAGGCAATGAATCTGGAAGTGCATACTTAGCATAGAGGACCAAAAGGAGGAGGAATCCCACCAAGATATAAGTAACTGTTTGTAAGACTCCACAACCACGATGTGGGTGTGGGTGTGGTGTATTACACAAAAGGAAACTATTGCTTAACCTGGTAACATCGATGTGGAGACAACATAAGACTACGGATTCCTTCTGGTGAAAATGGAAGGAATGCTGCAGTAGTATCCTTGATTGTGTGGTGATTATTACGTGGGGCAATAGCCTACCAGACGTCGTTCCATTTCCTAGAGAGAACTTTGATGCCATGGCTAATAATGAGATATAATTTTTTTCTTTTCTTTTACTACCTTGTACTCCATGGACATATTGCTGATGACGTAGAATATTTTTCATTTGGTTATACAGTGTAGAACATGAAGTGTGTGTGACTACGTTTGCTGTGCTATTTTCTGTACGAGTTCCTTATGCAAAGACTTGGATTTTGTTTCTGGGGATCTTTCAAATAGTTTTATTAAATGTATTGTGTGAAACAGAAAGCAATAGGCAGAAGTGTTTTAAGAACTGTGGAGCGAGAGAGGTATCGGCAGTTGTCGGGTCGAACAGTGTGTAACAAACTGGAGGGTTGGTGTGAAAGCATGGTGGTATGGAAGCAAGTACTGACTACTGTGTGTAGCAATGGTGTGTGTTTAATGCAATATTAATACCTGACGTTTTTGTGTTAGACCAGTTTGGAATTTAACTTTATGATGGATATTCTAAAAGGACATTGTATCACGCAAACGCTGTTGGTATTTGCAGAACGATGTCTGTGGTGATGACAAGGCAGTCGTGAACAGACAGTATTGTCATCGTTTTAGAACTGAATTGCATTACATAAACTGAACTTAATATTGCTCTTTTTCTTGACTACGATACATGATGTGTGCTAAAACACTAACTGCCAATGTGGAAACTGTGAACTGTGTTGCTACGTAAGTGACTGTATTCGCAGGAATAGTATTATCGTGAACCATGAATATTAATAGTAGATGGACTGTCTAGCTTCACAATTGGTGAAGTATAGCAAGTGGAATGTTAATTTAAACATGTCATGTGGACCGTGCCAAACTGTCGTGTGTGAAAGCTGCAGTTGCATTAATACGACCTTCAGGTGCTGCATAAGCAGTTACTTTCTTCCGGCCTACGAGAAATGGATGCTACGCCACTTATTACCACTGACAGCCCAAACAAGATGTAAGGAAAGAGGACAGTTTAATGCCAAGGACACGACTGGATAAACTTCATTCATATCAGCAACTTCAAAATACTTCTACCGCCATCACCACCTCACACAGGCACAGAACAGCTAACACCTAAAAACATTCCACTTTCGAGAAACACAATTGTAACCAATTTTATTCCTTTATGCTTCGTAATAGACTATCTCTTAATATTTCTCTCTATAAATAAAAGTAGTGTATTGTAAAGACTGTTCACCTTCAGTGATTGCTGACCCCACCCCTAACAGTAGTTATTGCCATCATTTATTTGTTTCTGTTCTTCATAGTACTTGCATTAGTTGTTGCATGCGTTGTATGCGTCTTTTGGAAGGGCCTGCTTTGATGTGTATCTGCAGTACTTTAGACAGGAGAATTTATGTGTTGCACTGCAAAACGTGGCTAAACGTGAGATTTGAAGCATCTGCCATTGACATTATTTACACCAACCAATTACAAAGAACTAGCTTATTCACCATTGATTCAACTTAGCATATTGGAGGGAATTTTGAATCTGACACTTGTTAAAGTACGCAATCTTTGTTTACATGCCACTTAATGTGATAGTCCCATTCATTCATGTTTAGGTGCAAATTTATCTGGGTTAGTTACTTTTAAGCAAAATTACAGTACACTGTGTCATTATTTATCAAATTAGCTTCAGATTGTTTTACTGTTTTCCGCTATCAAAGGATTTTATTATCAGGAGTTTAACAGGATTCGGAAACTCCTCATATAGAGGTGTGCTTTTGACATTTCCGGAAGTAAAACAGGTTCGTGGGGTTTACACAATATTAATTTTCTTCCTGCAGTTTTTCTTTAAACATTTTCTGATTACAAATTCACGGTCACAGTAAATATCCAGGAACTGTTTTCTTCACAGAACACATCTCATCTGCACCTTCAAATCCACACCTGGTGTCAGCAAAGCAAACAGGCAAACAGAGAGCAAGTAGGTGCTCCTCTAGCCAAACGATTGGCCAGTTCCTCCCCGGGATACCCACATGACTTGAGACCCAGAGAAAGACAACTGAGCAGGCAGTATAATGAAGGCCAGTGAGATCATGAATAGCAGAGACCGAAAGGTTGCAAGAATAGCAACGGTCAATAGACTGGAGATTGCCCACTGAGTCAGCACATATTAAAAAATGGTCAGGGGAAGTCTGTTTACTAAAATGTAGACGCTGTTAACAGCTGTCAGCTCTGCTGTAAGTACAATGCCATAGTTTTATGGCCTTTGATTAAAAGATGGGTCCATACTGGAACTCTAAGAAATGGACCTAACAGATACCTAGAGGTCATGGCAATGACCAAGACTTTAGGACCTGGAAGAGATCGGCCCTAATCTGTGGCCTAGGAACCATTCAAGAATGGGTGTGTGAGAAAACATGGTGAGCAAAATTCAGGAAGGGGAGATGGAGATCTTGGCAGAGGGAAGGGAGGCACATTCCAACTGCTAGTTTCACCGGAGGTGTCAGGAAAACACCCCTCATGTATAGAGAGAATGGGAAACATTGTATGATCAGAAAATTGTTGAATTTTGATTGTATACAAGACCAAGAGCTTGTACTGTTGAATCTGAAGGGGCAGGATCCCCACTTCAACAAGAACACTGTCTACAGGACTAGTCTGAGCGGCTCCAATGGCCAGATGCACTCTTGATGGGGGTCAGGGCCTAACAGTTTTCAAGCTGAAGGTGCCACCAAGTCAAACATGGGAATTATAGTCCAGTCAGGATGAAACCAGGACCCAGTAAGTACAGATAAGAGTAGCACGATCTGCACCTCAAGCTGGGTGAGCGGTGAGCAAAGATATGGAGAGCAGCTTCTGCACGAAGGTGGACTTCAGGTAATGAATGTGGGCATCATTTTACCAAAAAGGAGGCCAGAGAAATGGGACTGTGCTACAATATTCAGGTACTGCATACCTAACTAGAGTTCCTGGTCAAGATGGACCATGGTATGATGGCAGAAATGCATGGCATGTGTTTTTATAGGAGAGAATTGGAAACTGTGTGGAAGAGTGCATGCGGAGGCCTGCCAAATGGTACCTTAGGTCTGGCATTCAGCACAGACCCGAGAGTGGGGGCTGTACCAAATGCAAAACTCATCGACATGCAACCCAATGGTGACCAGCAGCCCATTAGAGGTCACTAACCCATAATGGCGATGAGGAAGACAGAGGCCTGTGGAACGACTTTCTCTTGGACTCATGGGGAGACTGAAGTGCTGAGTAACTCTGAACAACCAGTGGGATAAAAACTGATGAATAAAAATTTGTAGGGGAACTAAAAACCCCAGGTCATGGAGAGTGAGTAAAATGTGATGGCTCCAAGCAGTGTTATACAGCTTATACAGTCGAAAAATATTGTGACAAGGTATTGGTATTTAGAAAAAAACATGTCAGATTGTCGTTTCCAATCCAAGCAGATGGTTGGCTGTGGATGTCCCTCCCGGAAACCACACTGACAGGGGGATGAAAGGTCCTAAGATTCAAGAAACCAGCATAATCTGTGGACAACCAACCTTTCAAGCAGTGTATAGGGTATGTTGGTTGGGCTAATCAACTGGCTGCTGTGGAGACATGTCAGGTTCTTGTCTGGCTTAAGAATTCAATAACTGTGCTATCTCTCCACTGCAAGGGGAAGGCACCTTTAAGCCAGTGGTGGACGAAGACCCTGAGGACATGTTGCCTTTGGTGAACATTCAGGTGCTGCATCATACGACTGAACTGAATCAGGGCCTGGGGATGTATCGTTGGCAGAGGCAAGAATCTGAAGTGAAAGGTTTGTTATAGGATTCAGCTTGGTGGGGAGTGAAACATAAGGAGATGTCTTCAACTTGTTACTTTTGTAGTAGAAAGGTAGCTGGATAGGAAGAGGATACTATTACTGTTACAAAGTGGGTCACAAGGTGTTCCACAAGAACCAATAAATCAGTACAAAGACCAATATGTGGGACAAGACCCAGAACAACTTTGAATGTTGGTGGCCTGTAAGACCACCCAAGATTAAGAGGCACACACCCACAGAGAGGAGATGTAGTGCTCCCAGCATTAGTTCTTACTGCATTAGATTGAAAAGTCACCCCTAATGTGCAGTCTCTTTAAAGTGATAAGGTTGGTTTAGGAAGGATGTCATTTGAATCAACATGGTGCTCAGCGGTTATCCTAGAACAGCTATTGCATTGTCTTTGGTCTACCATGGCATTCGTCGACTGTGAGGGAGATACTTAGAAAGGGGAGTAGCAGTTCCAGTGGTGTGGATCATCATGTCTGAAATGCCTTGCACAACCTCATGAATATAATCCAACATAGAGATGGCAAATGTAACAACAAAGATATAGAAAGGCCAGTTGGCTTGGTGAAGTGCCCAGTGTTGTATTTGGTCAGTCTGGCAGTAGTAAGGAAATGACAGAACAACCAGAAAGTGATCACTGTCACAATGTCACTGTGTAATGACCAATGTAGAGAAGCTACAAGATTACAGGAAGAGATCATCAATTAGAAGGCCCCTACCATATGAAGCAGCACTCACCCACATGGAGTGGTGTGTGCTAAAGTCCCCACACAGGAAAAAAGGGGGAAAAGTTGTTAGATTAATGTGGTCAATTCAATGTAAGTATATGGTCTGCCTGAAGGTAGGCGAATGTTGCAAATTATAATTGCTGAGCTTGTTTGCACCCACACCCCTATTGCCTCCAGTGAGATACAAAGGAGAATCCATTCACCGACGACATCTGTACGAACCAGAGTACAGATCCCTCCAGATGACTTCTCGGGACCAGCACAGTTGTGACAGAACACTCGATAACTGTGGAGCATTAGAAAAAATGGCCACCAATGGAGTGCATTTACTGTAGAGCAATACAAATCACGGAAGAGGAGACAATAAGATGTTGTGGTTCTGGCAGGTGACAGCAGTGCCATTACAGTTCCTCTGAATGGCCAAGTGACTGGTGTCCAAGCTAGGCATGAAGTGGCCAGGAGGGCTGGACATGGTGCAGGATCAATGCTTGTAACCAGTGAGGATGGAACCACACCACAAACATCAGCTCAGAATCCAACTGCATGGAGTACTGGAGGAGCCTTTTCCCAGTTCTTCTTCTTCTTCTTCTTCTTCTTCTTCTTCTCATCCTCCTCCTTCTCTTCCTTCATACCCTTTGGTGGGTACAGTTTGTTTAAGGGGCTATTCACACTGAGCGCAAGGACAGATGAAGAGTGGACTGCCCTGGGATTGTTTGATGTCAGGCCTTTGACTGGTGGTTGCCTCCGGAGAGGGAGCCCTGCCAAAGGTAGATGCCAAAGAAGAATACTTCTACGGTCGTGTGTGGGAATTGTTTCCCAGAGAAGCTGCTGTGGGAACCATGGGTGTGGAGATTGGTGGGAGACGGGAGATATGGTTTGAGGAAGACCAAGATGAGGGTGGGGTGAGGGGTCAGAGTCATGATGATAGTGTAATTAATTGTCAAATCCAACAGGATGTAGGCATTAATATTTCTTCTGTACCTCAGTATATGATTGACAATCAATAGATTTCTGTTACTGGAGCATCTGTTCTTTTTTGAAAACTGGTGAACATGGATGGTGATGTTCTGCACAGTTGACACATAAATGTGGATATTCACAAGGACATCTTCATGGCATGATTGTTGACAGCTGCCACATTTTGGACCCGCAGTGCAGTGGGATAACATATGCCTGAGGCCCAAACATCTGAAGAACTTCATAGGTGGTGGGATGCATAGTTTTGCAACATACCTGTACACCATGATCTTAACCTTCTCTGAGAGGACACTCCCTCCATACGTTAAGATAACGGTATCTGTATCCATACAATTATCCTTGGGCTCTTTTTGTACACTGCTGGTAAAATGTATGCCTCACCTCTGGTGATTAGACCACAGTTTCTGATCTGTTTGGAGTGCAAGATCTTTGAGGAAGGTGAGTCCTTGGATCATGTTCAAAGTTTTGTGTGGGGTAATGGTCACAAGTATGTCACCTAGATGATCACTTCCCTGCTGAGCTGTAGCCTGGGCAGCAGAGGAAGATTTAATTAATAATAACCCATTTTGCATTTTCCTCAGTCTCCACTTCCTCAAATTTGTCTTCAATGTTTTTGACAAAAATTATGGTTTCATTGCAGTAAAAATATCCACTTCAGTCATGGTACAGACCAAGTATTGGGTGACGTATTTTGCTCTTAGACATATGGCTTGTCCCTCTTCCCAAAGAGTGGCTGGAGGGAGGGAGGGCGGGGGGTGCGGGGGGACATTGTGGGGCCATATTTCTCTGCAATATAATAATCTTCCTCAACTGAAGAAACTGCTTGGGCCTTGTGGCTGCCAGCGGGAGAGAGTTTAATTTGCTTCATGTGTAAACCTTCCACTATGGCACCACCCAGTCCAAATGAGGGCTCTTTCCACGGGTACTACCCAGCCACATCTGGCCAGTAAATTGTTGTCTGGAACCTGTGATGGGTACATACTCCTTGACTTGCAAGGAGAACTTCCAGCTCAGGCACTAACAGTGCGATTCCTATGTGGTCAGAGGGGCTTCCACCACACAGGTACTTAAACAAATGGCACCTGCAGTATTCTGTACATTCAGCAGTCATAACAAAAATATTTTAAATAAATTGACTTTTCAGCTGAGCTACTGTTGTCTCTTAACTAAATTGTTTTAAGATTGACATCTGCATATTATTAATAGAAAATAGTGCTAAAGTCTTACTTTGGTGTTAGGGCATCAATGAGATCATCATCCATCCATTCCATGCATTGGATTATCTTGTCGGGATCATAGGGTGGAGGATATATCACTTCATTCACTTCCTCTCTATCACAATTGCAATACGCTGTTGACACATGGATTAGTGCCTGAAAAAAGGAAAATTTATTATATTAAGAGGTTACTTAAACATTTGAAATTCAACATAATTTCAAGAACTAGTCAAAACAGTACAGATAAATGTAACACTTAACAAATACCCACTATAACAAGAGAAGATATTTCCCATAAAATGGATCAGTTCCCTAACTGTTACAGATAATCATGGCAAACACACTTATTTCTGACTGACGTAATTGTTGGTTACAACTTGGTCTTTTCTTTTGTTTTAAGGTTATTACAATATACAAGAATCAAACTGAGAAATAAACTAAACTCAAAAATTTAATATTATGCCTTGCAATTTATTTTTATAAATTTAATGACTTCAGCTACAAAAACATCTACCATCCATAGTTTACAAGCATATGTACAGTGTGTTTACTGGAGAGGGGGAAGGTTGAATGTGTGAAAAGCTTCAATTATCTGCGTAGCACCGTATCACACGATGGAAGTTCCAAACTAGAAGTCTTAAACACAATAACAAAAGGATCTAGCTTCTTCCATCAAGTACGAAATCTAATCTGGGACAAGGAAGTCCCCCCAAAGAGCCAAACAGACCATGTATAAAACTTATCTCCTGCGAATCATGATATACAATCTAGAGGCCTGCGTCATAAATTAGAAGAGAATCAAATACAAGCATGTGAAATGAAGTTCCTTAGGTCAGCGCTACAAAAAAACTAGGAGAGAGAGAGAGAGAGAGAGAGAGAGAGAGAGAGAGAGAGAGAGAGAGCTAGGAATGATTATGTAAGGAGAGACCTGCAGGTGACATCAATTACAGAGGAGAGAATGAGTGCTTTGAGATTGAAGTGGTTCAGTCATGTGAAGTGAATGCACCTGACTCGAACTTCACTCCAGTATTTGGAGATGGAGGTACCAGGAAGAAGACCAATTGGGTGGCCTAGAAAGAGATGGACAGACCAGGTTAAGGAAGATCTCAAGAGGAGAGGAGTAACATGGGACGTAGTGGACAGAGAAAAGCTATACCAGGGCACAAACCAATGGAGACATATTGTTCACAAAGTTCCTACCCGGCTCGCTGGAAGGAAATGCCGATGATGATGATGATGTACAGTGTGTTTACCATGGTGCACTAGAATCATTTTCTCCCTCTGTGAATTGTGTGTGGGAAGGAAGACTGCTGGTAATCTCTGTATATGTCAAAAATTCTTTAATTCTGTCCTCACAGTCATTACATGAATTACATCTACATCTACCACATGACTGCTCAAATTTACAATTAAATGCCTAGCAGAGGGTTTATTGAACTAGATTCAAGCTAATTTTGTACCATTTCACTCTCAATCAGCGAGCAGAAAAAAAATTAAATCTTTACGTGTGATACAGATCCCACACCACATAGCAATACCCCAGGAGAGGCCAGACAAGCATAGTGTAAGCAGTTTCTTTAATACACCTGTTATATTTTCTAAGTGTTCTGCCAATAAATTGCAGTCTTTGGTTTGCTTTCCCTACAACGTTACCTATATGATCGTTCCAATTTAAGTTATTCATAATTGTAATCCCTAAGTATTTAATTGGATTTAAAGCCTTTAGATTTGTGTGGTTTATCCTGTACCTGAAATTTGGTGGATTCCTTTTGCTACTCATATGTATGGCTTTGCACTTTTCATTATTTAGAGTCAATTGCCACTTTCTGAATCATAAAATATCTTATCTAAATCATTTTGCAATTGGTTATACTCATCTGATGAGTCCACAAGATGGTAAATGACAGTATCATTTGCAAACAAACTAAGAGGGCAGCTCAGATTATCTCTTAAATTGTTTTTGTGTATCAGGAACAGCAGAGGGTCTGTAACACTTCCTTGGGCAACGCCAGATATTACTTCTGTTTCACTCAAAGACTTTCCATCAGCTATTTTGTACTGTGACTTTTCTGACAGGAAATCACAAATCCAGTTTCACAACTGAGGCAATACTCCAGAGGCACACAGTTTGATTAGAAGTTGCTTGTCAGGAATTGTGTCAAAAGCCTTCTGGAAATCTAAAAGTTACTCTGAAGTGAAAGTTACTCATGTTGCAACTGTTCTCAATTTCAATCCTGGAATATTTACTTCATCTTCTTTTGTGAAGGAATTTTGGAAAACTGTGTTTAGTAACTCTGTTTTATTGAAGCTGTCATCAATAACATCACCATTGTTATTGCGCAGTGAAGGCATTGACTGCATCATGACACTGGTGTACTTGACATACGACCAGAATCTCTTTGGACTTTTTGTCAGATTTAGAATGAGTGTTTCCTTGTGGAAATTATTAAGAACATCTTGCATTTAACTTCATGATAAATTAGACTGGTACAGTGTTTTAACACTCTTTTCCTGGAACGTCACGTCACAGGGTACGAGCGGCCCTCTGACTGTTACGAATCTTTGACTACATCTTGCCTATGCTTCATTCTGGCAGTCAAATCAACAGAAGGTGCTGATTGTTTGCTTAAGTCTGTCTTCATTCATTTGGGTTATTTCCTTTTTTATTTTATCATTTTTATATTCTGTGATCTACGTAAACTTGCTTTTAGGTGTATAATTATATTTTTAACCAAAATTCACCACAAGAACGCATCAAGATTATTGTCACTAACTACACTGAAACACCAAAGAAACTGGTATAGACATAAGTATTCAAATACGGAGATATGTAAACAGGCAGAATGCAGTGCTATTGTTGGCAATGCCTATATAAGACAACAAGTGTCTGGCACAGTTGTTAGATTGGTTACTGCTGCTACAATGGCAGGTTATCAACATTGAAGCGAGTTTGAACATGAACGGGTTACAGCATCTCCAAGATAGCAATGAAGTGGGAATTTTCCCATGTGACCATTTCACAAGAGTATCGTGAATATCAGGTATCCGGTAAAACATCAAATCTCTGACATCGTTGCGGCTGGAAAAAGATCATGCAAGAACGGGACCAACGACGGCTGAAGAGAATTGTTCAACATGACAGAAGTGCAACCCTTCTGCAAATTGCTCCAGATTTCAATGCTGGGCCATCAACAAGAATCAGCATGTGAACCATTCAACGAAACATCATGGATATGGGCTTTCAGAGTGCAATGGCCACTTGTGTACCCTTGATGACACACAATACAAAGCTTTATGCCTCACCTGGGCCCGTCATTGGACTGTTGATGATTGGAAACATTTTGCCTGGTCAGACAAGTCTCATTTCAAACCGTATCAAGTGGATGGACATGTTTGGGTATGGAGACAACCTCATGAATCCATGGAACCTGCATGTCAGCAGGGGACTCTCAAAACTGGTGGAGGTTCTGTAATGGTGTGGGACATGTGCAGTTGGATTGATGTGGGACCCCTGATATATCTAGATATGACCCCGACAGGTGACAAGTACGTAAGCATCCTGTTTGATCACCTGCATCCATTCATGTTCATTGTGCATTCCGACGGACTTGGGAAATTCCAGCAGGACAATGCGACACCTCAGAATTGCTACAGAGTGGCTCCAGGAACACTTCCCAGACATGAATATTATTGAGCATATCTGGGGTGCCTTGCAATGTGCTGTTCAGAACAGACCTCCACCCATCCACACTCTCATGGGTTTATGGACAGCCCTGCAGCATTCATGTGTCAATTCCCTCCAGCACTACTACAGACATGCCAAGTCCAACTCACATCATGCTGTGGCACTTCTGCATGCTCACAGGGGCTCTACACAATATTAGGCAGGTGTACCAGTTCCTTTGGCTCTTCATTGTTTTTTCTTTTTAGCAATGTATTGTATTTTATTAATTTTGTTGACTTATACACCTGGTAAGCCACTACAGACTTTAACAAGTGTATTTTTCTTTTTATTCTACATCATACAATATTTTATACATGCGTAATGATGTTAAGCTGATTGTGCATTTATTTTCTAACAGTGCCACTATGTCTCCATTACATTAGGACATGTTTTCAAAACAGGTAGGTGCATAATTTTCACATGTATGTCAGTAA
Source organism: Schistocerca nitens (assembly GCF_023898315.1). Taxonomy (NCBI): domain Eukaryota; kingdom Metazoa; phylum Arthropoda; class Insecta; order Orthoptera; family Acrididae; genus Schistocerca; species Schistocerca nitens. The sequence goes on along the minus strand of NC_064622.1, from coordinate 178,087,288 downwards.
TACTTTTCTTTATGGCCTATTTTATTACCTTAAGCTTTACCACTCATTGTATTTGTGTGTTTCCCATGTCTGCTGCAGATCTGAATATGGTCACTGCTGACCAAAACCGACAGTTTGAGGACCCGACAAGTTTATGATAATAGATGGAAATAAATAAATTTTCTTCACTTTTTGGATCGCTATTCTACTTGCAACCATGCCACAGCTTCTGTACTATGAAGTATTTGGCCAGTGCTGCTCCTGAGGAGCAGGGTAATAAGGAGTATCTATGAGGAGCATCTAATGACAATGTTTGATCTACCTTTGACACTTATTGTTACCCAAATTATTTTGGATTCAGAACCTGTAAAAAGCTCACTAGACATTATTGTGTAATTTACAATTATAAAACATGCCGCCGCCACCGCCACCACCGCCGCCACCACCACCGCCACCACCACATACAAACTTCCTTGTTTCATAATTAACAAAATCACACATACACTATATCATCACAATGTCTTGATTTAGTAACTTTCTTTTTCTCCAAGAAAATACATGGATATGTAGTACAAGTAAAAGTTTAATGTCCAGAAAATGAAAAATCTTTGAGATCTATGTGGACAAAGACATAAAGGCTATAACAAACTCCATTTCATAACAGTATATGACAATTAAAATATTGATTACTCATAATAAAATTAAACACTGCCAAAATGGAGCTGAAGTAATGGCTTTATTAGCAATGGATTGTGTGTGCTCCTTGATTATATGTACCAATTATATCAATTAAAAAAAAAAAACCACACACATCACTGTGAATGATAATTTTTACCTCAAGGCCCAGCATACGATGACACAGCTCGACAAGGCGCTTTGTGCCTAGCATGTTAATAGTAACAGAGAGCTTCAGGGCTTCATCAAACTTCACTGTAGCAGCTGAATGGAAGACAACAGAAACAGTGCGAATCAGCAGGTTCTGGTCAGACTGGCTAATTCCGAGTTCAGGTTCTGTAACATCCCCTTGAATTGGCACAATTTTGTTCAGCTCTTGCGGACGCTCTTTCCTCAGGCGATCAAATAGCTGAAATTATTAACAGATATCATTAGCTACAAATATAAATATCATTCTCTCTCTCTCTCTCTCTCTCTCTCTCTCTCTCTCTCTCTCTCTCTCTCTCTAAAAATGGCAATTTTTTAAAATATAAACAGTGTGTATAATTCCTGCACATTCAGGTACGAATTCTGGTGGGAGATAACTTCTGTCATTTAGATTTCAACTACAAGTCCTGACAGCATCATTCTACCTCCAAAATTATGAGATGTTTAAGAAATTTGTTAGTCATATAAGGTTAGATATTTGTATGAAATTTACACACTGCCATTTTATAGTCTAAAATGAAATACACTATGAAAGTAGTAAAAGTTTTACACAGAATGCCATGATTAACAGTTTCAGCTGCAGTTTTATGCACACTGAATGTGTAAGTTACATTCAACTTAGTGGAGACCTAGAGTTTGCAGAATGCTACAAACCGACACATTTCATCACTTTTGTTGATGGAAGGATGCTAACGCAGCTCTGATGCGCAGAATCAACTAACTGTTTTTCCATGTGCATTTTTGATGATCTGGAAGTGTCAGTATTTGGTACCACAGAATTAGATGGTCAGAAAGATGAGGGGGAACTGGAAGAATCTTCAACATTAGACATAAAGACCAAACACAATGAACAATGGCCAATAACTCCACAATTGGTTTACAATTTAAAGCACTAGAGTCACACTGGGATAAATATTTACAATAATTTAGACAATCACCATGAGGTTAAAAAGAGAAACCTAATGAATCAGTATCTTTATATGTTCTGCTTTCTGCTGTGTTACTTGTAGCTGTCATTAAACATGATGACAACATTGAACTGTTGAAATGTGACAAGGAATGCAATAATAATAGTAACCCATAGTGTCTTACTTTTTACAACAAAATACTCTACAACACGAAAACAGCTGGGAGCACAAAAACCCATATAAAGATAATAAATCTATCACTTCCCTCTAAATATCAATGATATTTTGGGTTGAGTTTCACTCTGCATTCCAAAGTCATCCACACTTGCTTATTTGTTGCAGATACAGATTGTGAAGTGGGTGTTTACCATCTTCCTACGACATCAAACACGTGTAGCACTTTCTGTCACATTTCCTACTGGTTATGGGCTTTAATGTTTGTTACAATAAATATTCGATTGAGTCAGTTGTCAAGACCTTAGGTGGCATGCCATTTACATTGATTACAAAAGTTTTGTCATTAGATTAAACCACTGTCTTTGGTTCATCCACATTGCAGTGGGTTTTGGATATCATCATGGCATATGAAAACTTACTCGAACAATTGGAGTTTCAGAGAAACAAGAAGAATTGAACATGCAGTTCTCTTTCTAGTAGTATGCATAATAACTCACCTCACAGATATTGCACTAAATCTGACACTTTAGTGACACAGCTCATTGTATTGGCAAGGGATTCATTGGGAAATTGATTGATTGACTGTAGACTGTTTTGGCCACTGTTAAGCTGAGGTCCTCCCTAAATGCTATTCCCAAATCCACTCAACCAACAGGTTATGTCCTAACCCAGTTTTCACATGCATGTCTTTCAAGATGTAGTGTAGATGCCTGTGTAGTTGTTACATCAGTCTGTCTGACGCAAGATGGTTGGCAGTTGTACATACCAGGTATTCAACTTAAAGGCTGCCTTGGGTGGAACATCCTTTGAATAAATATAACTAGTTGCTTTTTTGTGGGTAAGTAATTTGGGTAGCACAAGAAATGATTGTTTTCTGTCACGAAATATACATCTTATTTGACAGTGGACTCATATAGGAACAAATGTACCAGCTTTACGTTGGCAGGGAATGTGCAGATGAACAAAATTCTTGCAGCCATCTTACATATTCGGCCAGAAAAAAGATTTTTTAACCAATCACATTACTCACTTTTACAATTGTGAAGTGATGGGGTGCCACGCTGGCAGAAGCCCGCTATTATGAATGGACGTATGCGCAACACTGAACGGTTGTAACATAGCTTTTTATTTGACTGTTGTACTTTAATGCATTAGAGTAATACACCTGCTGAATTGATAATGCATGCCTTCAGCTCATTATTTTGCTCCTGAAAATGAACAAGAGCTCGTAATAGATCTTTGACATTACTGGATTAATATAGGAGAGTAAATCCAGTGGTACAGTCTGCTTGCCATCACAATGGTTCTTGTTGCTTGTGAACTGTGCAGTACAATACTAATTCTGTAAGCTGATGTGCTGAGCACTGTCAGGCCTTTGACAGAAAATTAATTTCACTGTGGTCCTGTGAAGAATTCGAACTGCCAGCCTTCGGGCATATGCAAGAAACGTTTATTGGCTGTGTAAGAAGAGGTTAGTTTGCGAGTGTACGAAGGCCAAATCACTTGAGTGAGTGCCACCTGTTGGATAAAAAATTCCAAAGGCATCCACATTGTGGTGAGTGCACTTAGTAGTGTGGTTCCTGCAGCAGTTGCGAAACTGTCATCCATTACAGCAAGGGACTCTCTAAGATGGGGACGTTATTTTTCAACCTAGAGGAAGTAGTGTTTGCTGCATCTATTCATTGCAATAAATATCCAGATTTTGGCGGTATTTTAAAAAGTTGCTAACTGACACTGCCAATACTAGGTAGTCAGGGACCAATCTGCACTGGAAGTTTGTTAATCTTAAAACCCAATGCAACTTGTGTCATGTACAAATTTGCACGGAACTTCCACTCTTTCCTTTGGTGGTAGTATTCCTTGTGCATTCACGACTCTCAGGAATTGCATCTGTGTACCTCAAATTGGCAATACAAGGTATGTGCTGTCAAAAACTGTTGAGTATCTGCTGTAGGTGACTAAGGTACCGGACATCCATAGCTGACACATGTGGATCATTAATGAGTAGACAGCAGAAATCGAATTCTTGAGTGATTTTGTCAATGATCCACTGGAGTGTTTGTATGGCACAGCACAGCCCAAATGGCATTCCCAGAAACAGGATGCTTCCTCTGCTCATCGGGTTCCTGGGGCGTGGAACCACAATCAGTGCACAGCGCTACGAAGACACTCCGCAGAAATTGCAAAGTGCCCTGCGTCAAAACGCCCAGGAATGCTGTCGGAGGTAATCGTCCTGTTGCACGATAATGCCTGCCCCCACGCTGACAATCGGACAAAGGCTACGCTTCAGCAATTTGGTTGGGAACACTGCAACGTCCTCCGTACAGCCAAAATCCTAAACCTCTTTCACGACCTGCAGAAAGGCACACGTGGACGTCAGTTTCAGTCTGACGAGGAAGTGCAAGACTGGATGAGGTTGTGGATCTTCTTGATGGAATAATTTACCAACAGCCGTATGTATTGTAGAAGTTTATTTTATTTTATGAACTTCTATGTGCTACCAGTTTCGGCATTACATTGAGGCCATCTTCAGGCCCCACTCGTCATAGTCGTAAAATCGCTATACACGGAAGGAGCCATATAACTGGATCTGTGAATCAAATCGTCCTGCAACAGCTCTTGGTGGCCAGGCGACACAGACTGACACTGCCTGAAGATGGCATCAATGTAATGCCGAAACTGGTAGCACATAGAAGTTCATAAAATAAAATAAACTTCTACAATACATACGGCTGTTGGTAAATTATTGCATCAAGAAGTTCATGCCAGCCATTGTCCCACGATCCATAATGGATCAACGAAGAAGGTTGTGGATCAGTCAGCAGCCGATCAAATTCTACTTAATAGGAATTGAGTGTCTTATGTCCCAGTGGGATAAGTGTCTGAATGTATGTTGTGATTACTTGTGAACAGAACCATTCCATGATCCCCTGCTACACTGAATACCAAACACACATTAGATTCCATGATCCATTTGACTGCCACTCAGATACTGAATAATCCGTTGCAGTTTTTCGGGTTTAAATATCGCAGCTTGTCACTGTAAGTAAATTTACGCTTATAGTTACGACCCGCATGTTGTTGTGCATTTTGTTTTTGCCGCTACAGTACGCCACGATCGGCAACATGGTTACTGGGGAGCGCGAATTGCCAACAAATCGTATGACAACTGTAATATAGGAGAGATGGTGATACTCACCGGTCCGCTGAGGAGCTCTGCGATCCGCGCCTGCACGTCATGGCCGCGCTTGGGCCGGACCAGCAGGTAGATGGTCTTGATGCCGGGACACGCCCACAGCAGTTTCTCAACGAGCACCTTGCCCATAAAACCCGTGCCGCCCGTGACCAGCACCGACCGCTCGCTGAAGAACTGCGACACCGACACTGACGTCGACGCCGACGCCGGCGTCGGCAGCGCCACACTGACACCCCCGCTGCTGCCGCTGCCGCCGCCGCCGCCCCCGCCTCCACCACCCCCGTCCGCCATCTCGCCTGCTACACTGAATACCAAACACACATTAGACCTTCCAAGTTTTTGGAAGAAATTGATCACATTCTTTCAACAGCTACATCTACGTTTGGGACTGGCAAATTTTTAAAAATATCGGTCTATGTCGCACGTAAATTGAAGGCGAAGAGGGGGGAAGGGATGAGAAGGGATTACTGATGTCAGCTGGATCGGGACATTATGCGGAATCAACGGCAACGAGCGAAAATGTGTACCTGACTAGGATTCGAACCTGGGATCTACTACTTACTAGGCAGATGCGTTAACCACTGAGCCATCTGGGGACAGTGTTGTCGCAACTGCGCGGACCGTCTCGGCACGCCTCATGGTCGACCCACACTCCCATCGAGAGCCACCTATCCGCAGCCCCTGTCCATTTTCTTCATGTTCGCTACTCAGATTTCCACAGGAGGTCGGACGTACTATGCATCTACACTAAAGATCATATATGTTGTATCGATATTTTTAAAAGGTGTCGATATTATCGAGCCAAAAATACTTTTCAAATATCGATATTTTCGGCCCATTCCCAGGCTTGAGAAGTCTCGGGACCGTACAGACTTCACACAACAGGAACGTATTTTCCATTAAATACCAGTGCAGTAATGCGTGTGATTTTGTGTCAAGTCTACTTCAGTTTTACAGTGCGTCTATCAGACGCATGGCTGATGACATACGGAAGTTTGGGCCTGGCCGTCAGTCGTGGACGAATAACCAAATGGTACGGCATCCGCTCGCGATACGTGGGAAATTCGGTTCGTGTCGCGGTCCGGCACAAATTTTAACTATCGTCATTCCATTCTACAGCTGATGGAAGCCCTTATTCCCAATTGCGAATTCATTTGCTGTGTTTCGTAACGGCTGTGGTCGCCGCAGTGCCTGTTCCGTAGGACTGGCATACATGCCCAAAGGAACTTTGCATCGTGATCAGAATAAGACAGGCACTGCAATATCGTATCGTATCTTTTCTTGATCCAGAAACTCGGGACGTACGGAGAGCGCACACTCTGCCTCATAGTTGGGAGCAGCGAGTAGTAATTTCCACCAGTCTTAATACAATGTTGCCACCAAACGTGTTCATTTTGCACCTCGTAGCTAACATTTGCAGTGGTAGAAATGACACACGGAAGTTGCAAACTTTCATGAATATGCAGTGTAGATACATTCATGATGACCATTTGTAATACTGAATATGAAATTAAATTGAGCCCATTCTAAGACACTTACAGTAAGAGTAGCTAGAATGGGAAAGAAGTCTGCCAATGAGAACTACAGAGCCGATGAGTCAAGACAAGACAGACAATAAAGATTATTACTTTCGATGCTGAATATTTAACACCCATTAATCGAATGTCGATCATTTAGGCGCAGGAGATATATATATCGATATAATCACGAAAAAACATGTATATTTTATCATTGGTTATTTTTTTGCTCGTCCCTAATCTACATCTGCAAATACACTGTGTAGTGTACAGCAGAAGGGTACTTGGCGTGGCACCACATGTTAAGACTTCTTCCCGTTGAAATCGCGTATGGAGCGCAGGAAGATTTACTGCTTAAATGCTTCCGCAATCAGTCTAATCCCACCTGCATGGGCTCTGCGGGAACGATATGCAGGGTGCCGAGGACTATTTCTAGATTTTTAGCTTAATATTGGTTTTTGAAATTTTGTAAATAGGCTTTCGCGAGATTACTGGCATCTATACTTCAGAGCCAAGCAATTTAGTTTTTTTTGTTTTTTGTTTTTTTCCCCAAACAATTTCCGTGACACACTCCCATGAGAAACATACATCTGTGACAATTCGTACTGCCCATCTTTGTGTGTGTTCAGTTTTCCCGGTCAGTTTTATTTGGTATGGGTCCTACACATTTGAGTAACGTCCCTGGATGGGACGGAGCCTGTGCGATCATTCCATTTACATCCATACAAACTGTTAGTCTTTGATTCATGAATTCCAGGATGAATGTGAGAAACGCAGAAGTTGGGAGAGGTCGTTCTGTTTGAGCTACGGTGCGAAAGGTGGCAACTGATCCTCAATAATGATGAGTGTGAGGTCATCCACATGAGACTAATAGGAATCTTGTAAATTTCGGTTACTCAATGAATCACACAAATCCCAATGTTGCAAATTCAACTAAATACCTATGGATAACAATTACAAACAACTTAAATTGGAATGATCACGTAGATAATGTTGTGGAGAAGGTGAACCAAAGACTACGTTTTATTGCCAGAATGTTTAAAAGACGCAACAAATCTATTAAAGAGACTCGCTACATTAGGCTTGTCCCTAATCTGCTACAGTATTGCTGTGCAGCATGGGATCCGTACCAGATAAGATTAACGAAGGACATCTAGGAAGTTAAAAGAAGGGCAGCTCGTTTTGTATTACGCCAAGTAGGGGAGAACTTGTCGCGAATATGATATGCGAATTTGGGTGGCAATCCTTGAAACAAAGGCTCTTTTTGTTTCGGCGACATCTTTTCACGAAATTTTAATCTCCAGCTTTCTCCCCCAAACTCGAAATATTTTATTAATACCCACCAACACAAGGAGAAATGATAATTGTAATAAAGTAAGAGAAATAAGAGCTCGCATGGGAATTTTTAAGTGTCCGTTCCTCCCGAACAACGTTCGAGAGTGGAACGATAGAGCAAAAGAATGAAAGTGGTTCGATGAATCAACTGCCAGACACTTAAGTGACAACCGTAGAGTAATCATGTAGATCAAGATACAGACCTCATTAAGTTTGAGCTCATAATATACTTTAGGATTCTACAACAGAGAGACGTTAATAAGTTTTGGGAGGGGGTACTTTTGCGAATAGTTTCTGCTACCCTTCTTGCAGACGGGAGTAACCTGGGCTTTCTTCGAATCACTAGGCACAGTATTTTGTTCAAGCTAGCTACCGTATTTTCATCCAGCAGTGTAGCAAGAACTAACTACGCGGGAGTTTGTAATATTGTAACATCGCTACTGAATCCAAATTCGGAAAATGTATAAAACAGTGTACCATTAAAAAGCGATACAGACTGGAGAGAGACGGTCTATGCATAAGGTGAGCGGCGCATTGTCTTCTCTGACCAGAGAAGTCAGTGGTATGACAAGACAGACAGTGAAGTGGGAACGTGAACGAATGTACTTGGGTGTCTCCTCCACGTGAAAGGGTACAATATCAGCATGTGTGATCGAATCTATATTCCGCAAGACACCATACAGTATGTGGCTGAGTGTACTAATGATAACCCCCTCCTCCTCCCGCCCCCGCGAATGTTAAATGGCAACAAGGACTGTGACTAAGTCTCCGAATGAGCACGAATTTCTCTCGTTTTCCCCCTGCTGGTATTTCGTGGGATGTATGTGGGAGGATTATAACATGTGACTTTTCTTAGAACAAACGCTCTCGGATTTTAAATGACAAACTTCTCCGTAATGCAAAAGGCCTCTTGCAGCGTCCGCCACTGACCCACTCGATTAAGCCGTCGCGCTTACTCACCGATCCCATGACGAAACGTACATCTCCTCATTCGACCTTCCCTATCTCGTCCTTTAATCTAACCTGATAAATATTCGAGACTGATGAGCAACAATGAAGACTCAGTCGAACGAATGTTTCGTATGCCATTTCTTTAGTGGATCAATTACCGGTTCCGGTAGTTACTGGCTTTCTTCTTAGCTTTCGAGATGGTTATAATGTCAACTTCCGCCGTATGCAGCAGCCCCTGCATTAAAATACATTATTTGAATGTTGAGGCAGCTACTCACATCGATACAATTAACGCTTTACAATGTAGGCCTAATATTATGAAAAAAAATCTGAAGATGGGCGATGACTGCCGGATACTGAATCGCAACAGAGTGTGTAGTACAAGGAGTGTTATTAAAGCAAGTTATGTTTAGAAATTCTTCCACTGCAACGACGTGATCGCCATTTTGTGCATGCGCGCTGCGTGCCGCACTCCGTTGGCAAGCCACAGAGTCATTCGCCGTATTTAAGTTTATTTGGGAGTATTTGAAATGCCTCCTCCGATTGAGAATCCAACCGAATGTGAAATACGCGCTTTGATTCGTTTTCTTAGTGCTAAAGGCGTGAAAGCGGCTAATAGGTGCTGAATCTTTTTACAGACACATGCCTACCCTTATATTCTACGTTAAGGTTGCTGCGAACGGTTATTTCTAGTTTTTTTTTGTGGCTGTAACTGCTCCCGGTGATTTATCGCTAATAACGTAATCGAGCATTACAGGATTCTTCACCTAGTTATGGGCTGTACGTTACATTTATTTACGTCCAGGGTAAAATGCCACTCCCTGCTCCAATCGTCGATTCGTCCACGAATAGCCTCACACAGACATCAGCGTTATCCGCTATATCATTATCATAAATTATTAAGAATAACGGCCTTTAACACTCCCTTGGGTGACTCCCGAAATTAACCTTGCGTTTGTCCATTCTGTTCAGTTAAGAATTTGTTGAGTTGTAATTGATACAAAGTAGTGAATTCATTTAAAGATCAGGTCTCATAATCTGTAACCTTGTGTTTTGTTCACTAAACGAGAACACGGATCAGTATCAAATGCCTTCTCTGTTTGCGAAATCCATGTTACGTTTTATGGAAGAGTTTTTAGTTTTCACAAAGCGATTATGTACATGACTAGAAAGCGCCTTGATACCAGTGATATACATCGTGTGGTCTGCCCGACGACCCTTCTTGGAAGCGAGTGTCACCTATTTCCAATCGTTTCGTATCCTTCGTTGCTCCAGCAATCCATAGTAAACAGCTGATAGAAAGAAGAAGTTCTGTCACATAATTTTTGTAGAGTCGCTCTCGTAACTAATCTGCTCCAAGTACTTTCCAACTGCTTAACGACTGTAGCTTAACTATGTAACGTTGGAACAGCACTGGATGGCCAAATACGCAGGTCTGGTACGGTTTTCAAGGGAATCTTATGCCGTTATTTCAGCAACCTGGTTCCACGTTGGGTAGTGATGCTGGAGGTGGACAGCGATCACGAGCCGTTCTCTCCAAAGTAGACAACAAAGGCCCGATAATATTGTGATCTGGTGACTGGGGTATATCAGAAAACCAATCCTGGACTGTGTGAGCCGCGTAAACAGGAGCCATGTCGCCTTGAACAACCATTGTACCATGTGATGGACCTTAACAGCCAAAATGATCACGTAATCCTTGGCAGTAATGCAACTTTCCTAGTACCCATGGAATACAACAATACAGCTGCCCAAATTATCACAGAATCCCCTAGTGTTCACTCTTGGGACGTACACTCGACCAAACAGTGTGAAACAAGACTCATCCAACCAAATGACATTCTCGCATTGCTCCACAGTCCAGGTATTATGGTCTCGGGCACACGTTTTCCTCTTACAGGCATTTGTATAACTAATAAGTGGTTTTGAAATTCCACCTCGGCCTGCAGTTCCCTGCTTATGGACCTCCCTCCGTGTTGTTTTGCTGCTGACACGGTCGTGAGTGTGACACAATTCAGCAGTGACTTTTGTAGCTATCGTCCACTTATTTTTAGTCACAATCCTCTTTAATGATCATCCATCAAGATGACTCAACACACAATTTAGTACGCGCTGTCATTGCGTGAATAATGTTATTTCTGCTTGAAACGTAACAGCCCAGTAAGGCTTATTTAAAACGAACATTTCCCAGTCTAATTCCACGATCGCACATGTAAACAAAATATGTAACTCGCCTAGAAAAACTTATAACTGAAAAAATAACGGTTTAATCTATTTCAGTTCAAAGCGTAGAAGCTCTATAAATGAAGGGAATAATTCCCGCTAAGGGAGTCTCTAGTAGTTAATAAAAACAAACGTATTATTGTAATTTCTTATTTGAGAGTTTATTCTCGAATGGCATAACAGATAGGTACTAATATCATAGTGTACTTACTGTACTGAACAGACATACGTTTATATATGTATTTTCAGTTTTTTGTATAAATTTTAATTGTTAATTAATCAAATATTCATTTTAAACAATGCCGGGGATTGTTCGGGATTATTTGGAATATACACTCCTGGAAATGGAAAAAAGAACACATTGACACCGGTGTGTCAGACCCACCATACTTGCTCCGGACACTGCGAGAGGGCTGTACAAGCAATGATCACACGCACGGCACAGCGGACACACCAGGAACCGCGGTGTTGGCCGTCGAATGGCGCTAGCTGCGCAGCATTTGTGCACCGTCGCCGTCAGTGTCAGCCAGTTTGCCGTGGCATACGGAGCTCCATCGCAGTCTTTAACACTGGTAGCATGCCGCGACAGCGTGGACGTGAACCGTATGTGCAGTTGACGGACTTTGAGCGAGGGCGTATAGTGGGCATGCGGGAGGCCGGGTGGACGTACCGCCGAATTGCTCAACACGTGGGGCGTGAGGTCTCCACAGTACATCGATGTTGTCGCCAGTGGTCGGCGGAAGGTGCACGTGCCCGTCGACCTGGGACCGGACCGCAGCGACGCACGGATGCACGCCAAGACCGTAGGATCCTACGCAGTGCCGTAGGGGACCGCACCGCCACTTCCCAGCAAATTAGGGACACTGTTGCTCCTGGGGTATCGGCGAGGACCATTCGCAACCGTCTCCATGAAGCTGGGCTACGGTCCCGCACACCGTTAGGCCGTCTTCCGCTCACGCCCCAACATCGTGCAGCCCGCCTCCAGTGGTGTCGCGACAGGCGTGAATGGAGGGACGAATGGAGACGTGTCGTCTTCAGCGATGAGAGTCGCTTCTGCCTTGGTGCTAATGATGGTCGTATGCGTGTTTGGCGCCGTGCAGGTGAGCGCCACAATCAGGACTGCATACGACCGACGCACACAGGGCCAACACCCGGCATCATGGTGTGGGGAGCGATCTCCTACACTGGCCGTACACCACTGGTGATCGTCGAGGGGACACTGAATAGTGCACGGTACATCCAAACCGTCATCGAACCCATCGTTCTACCATTCCTAGACCGGCAAGGGAACTTGCTGATCCAACAGGACAATGCACGTCCGCATGTATCCCGTGCCACCCAACGTGCTCTAGAAGGTGTAAGTCAACTACCCTGGCCAGCAAGATCTCCGGATCTGTCCCCCATTGAGCATGTTTGGGACTGGATGAAGCGTCGTCTCACGCGGTCTGCACGTCCAGCACGAACGCTGGTCCAACTGAGGCGCCAGGTGGAAATGGCATCGCAAGCCGTTCCACAGGACTACATCCAGCATCTCTACGATCGTCTCCATGGGAGAATAGCAGCCTGCATTGCTGCGAAAGGTGGATATACACTGTACTAGTGCCGACATTGTGCATGCTCTGTTGCCTGTGTCTATGTGCCTGTGGTTCTGTCAGTGTGATCATGTGATGTATCTGACCCCAGGAATGTGTCAATAAAGTTTCCCCTTCCTGGGACAATGAATTCACGGTGTTCTTATTTCAATTTCCAGGAGTGTATATATATATATAGGGTTACCATATTGGCATAAGGGAGTCAGTACTTGTGTGATTTTGGACAGAGAGCATGTAGCTGGTTGTGCATAATTAATTCATTATTGTAAGTATATAACAACTTATTTCAGATTTGTCAAGATGTTTTTTAATTAATCTGAGAATACAATAAATGTTCAAGGGAAACAACAAGCAAGATCAAGCAAGATTAATTATTTAAAAAATAACTTTGTAGTTTTTTTCTTTTCTTTTTCTTTTTTTTCAGTCACTGTCTCACGACTTATGCAGCACTTGATTGGCAGATACGATAAGTAAAAATTACCCCTAACAATGATATACGCTTTACCTGTATGCGGTATAAATCTTCGATACGGTGCCGCTTGAAACACCGAACATTTCGCCTACGTAGGTTACGGAAACACCCACCATACGAGCCCCAACAATTTGTCCACATTCGACTTCACGTGTCTCCGGCATAATGCACGCAGAACCAGACAGAACACCACTGTTCCGACCACGACTGGCACTTGCAACGTACTGAGGACACTGCAGAGGTGCCCTTCGTGGTCAAATACAACAGTGCAGTCTAGCATTCCATTCATGTTGTGGCATCCATTTCTCGCGATGTTTACATATTCTTTGCAACCCCTACAGTTGCAAATGAGCGTACAGGTTCGTCCGGCGCTGTCTGGACGCTGCAGCATTCGAAGTGGTGTAGACCTCTACATCCACGGTTTCACTGTCTAGGTCTCACAAACGCCTCAGACTGCAATGGACACGCGAACGCCATCTCTTCGGTCACATTCTTCGAAGAACGAATGGTACAATTGTTCTGGTGTCCTGCAAGTTCACCTGCCAAGTCATCCACGGTGCGTGTGTCTGATATGGCTAGTCGGTAACTTGTTTGTCATGGGCCTCTAGCAGCCGTGCGGACGCTTCGTGAACTCGCACGGAAGTGAAACATTCTCCAGGTTCTTGCGCCGTTTTAAGAGGCTCTGTATGCAGTATGTTAAACCTTTGCACAAACTAAATTTTCTAGGTCAGAGATCATGGACTGTTCTGCACTCGTAATCGTTCGCGAACTGTCTTGCTCTGTATCTGTGGCCTGGATGACGAAAAACGGAGTGGCAGACCGTCTCTCTGTGAAGAACTACAGAAGAGAATTTGAGGCCTTGATGTCGCTATACTGGTATACCATAAGCGAAGAGATTGGAAGAAAACTGAAAAGCACTCATGGTTTACTTTTCAACATCTTACACAACGGTTCAAAGGGCTCCAAGCACTATGGGACTTAACATCTGAGGTTATCAGTCACCTACACTTAGAACTACTTAAACCTAACTAACCTAAGGACATCACACACATCCATGCCCGAGGCAGGGCTCGCCCTGCGACCGTAGCAGCAGCGCGGTTCCGGACTGAAGCGCCTAGAACCGCACGGTCGCAGCGGCCGGCCTTACACGACGTTTCGAGCATAACAAATGTTGCATCCTACTGATTTCTGCTACTGCTCACATCCGTTCAAGAAGCCCACCGAGTCGAGACAGCAGTGGAAATTTTGCGGTTGTGTCAGGCCAATATAGATTACTACTTTAGCCACGTAATCGTCATGGACAAATGCTAGCCGTATCATTACGATCCTGAGACAATGGAGCAAAAGAAGCAATGTAAACATGCGGATTCATGACTGCTGCAAAAGAAGAAGACCCAACCATCATCGGGCAAAGTGATGCTGGGTGGGTTTTGGGACTGTAATGGTACGGTGCTCTTAAAAAGGCCAAACTGTCACAGCAGTACACTAGCAAAATCCCTTGACGAGGGTACAGGAGGTGCTCAAGGCGAACGGTCTTTGAACAAAATCACCCCTTTGACAGCTTCCGACGTCAACGTCCCAACTCATCTTGACACACACACACACACACACACACACACACACACACAAACACACACACACACACAAACACACACGCACGCATTCTGCGATTTTGAACTATCGAATTTTGTCTCATCCCCAGATTCGCCGGACAGCTGAATGTATTCTTTTAGGTGTTAGATGTTACTGGATGTTTACGTAATTCATTTAAAGTGAACACAGTACACATTAACAAAGCGAAGCACCAGTCAGTAGCTTATTTTATAGGCTACACTGGCGATAGGCTATGTTAATTACTACCTGTAGTTAAACGTATCTGCTGAGATAAGCGAAAACGAAGGAAATAAAATTAGCTGGAGCGCTGTTGTGTGCTCATTTATACTAAATATCTTCTTTATCTACTTTTGCAGGGTAAAAATTGAGGTCTGTTTACAATGAATATTGTTATTTTGCATGTTGTTAACAGAAGCACAGGAGGTGCTGACAAGAGCTCTGGGAACGTTTTCTGAATGCTACAAGAACCTCCTGAAGCCAAACCCACACAAAACAGAGGTATGCGCTTTCTAACTGCTAAAAAGGCAGGCAGGAAGAAGACAACGTAATTTGGGAAGACATCGAGCCAGAGCACTGTTTCACACCCAAATACTTCGGAGTTGCCATTGCCCGATCACTCACTCACCGGCGGAGCTGCCCTAATACCAAACATAAGGTGTCAGCCCAAATAATCATTATGTGGAAACTTGTTGGTAGTGACGGGGTGCCCAACCCCAGGTGGTCCGTATTTGTGATATGGCACTCTGTTTCTCAGCTGGTAAAATTGCCTGCCCAGTGCGGTACAAATCCACTCACACGAAAGAAGTAGACTGTGACCTTTAATGGAAGGGCAAATCTAGTAACTGGGTGCTGGAAAGCAAGTACTGTTGCATGGCAGGCATTGATCCTCCTGACATACACCGGGAAGTAGCCGCAAGAGCTGAAAGGGGGAAGTCAAAGAAATTGAGTTAACACCAAGAGCTACACTATGTGATCAAATGTGTCAGAAAACCCCTCAAAACAAACGTTTTTCATATTAGGTGCATTGAGCTGTCACCTACTGCCAGGTACTCCATATCAGCGACCTCAGTTGTCATTAGACATCGTGAGATAGCAGAACAGGGCGCTCCGCGGAACTCACGGACTTCGAACGTGGTCAGGTGATTGGGTGTCACTTGTGTCATACGTCTGTTACGCGAGATTTCCACACTCCTGAACATCCATAGGTCCATTATTTCCGATGTGATAGTGAAGTGGAAACATGAAGGAACACGTACAGCACAAAAGTGACAGGCCGAAGTCGTCTGTTGACTGACAGAGACCGCAGACAGTTGAAGTGGGTCGTAATGTGTAATAGGCAGACATCTATCTAGACCATCACACAGGAATTACAAACCGCATTAGGATCCTCTGCAAGCATTATGAAAGTTAGGCGGGAGGTGAGAAAATTTTGATTTCATCGTCGAGCGTCTGCTCATAAGCCACACATCACGCCGGTAAATGCCAAACGACGCATCGCTTGGTGTAAGGAGCGTTAACATTGGACGATTGAATAGTGGACAATTGTTGTATGGAGTGAAGAATCACTGTACATAATGTGGCGATCCGATGGGAGAGTGTAGGTACGGCGAAAGCCCGGTGAACGTCATTTGCCTCTCCTCAGTGCAGCAATGCGTGAAGAAAGGGCTGCCATTCCCCAAGAAACCTTCCAGCACATGATTGAACGTATGCCTGCGAGAGTGGAAGCTGTCGTCAAGGCTAAGGGTGGGGCAACACCATATTGAATTCCAGCATTACCGATGGAGAGCGCCACGAACTTTTAAGTCTTTTTCAGCCAGGTGTCCGGATACTTTTGATCACATAGTGTATGTTGAAGCCTAGAAAGAGCTTTATACTGTCAACACCAGCACTAAATACATCAGGCAGCCAAAATAGATCACGTCCAAGCAGAGGTTCAGCCAGTAGAACTCTTACCAGCTGGACATAACCTGGGCTGAACAACATGAAGATCACTGAACGAAAGGGCGTTGGAAAATCTAATGAAATTGTATACAATGGTCAACACCGTGCGAATATGAGGAAGTACAGACAACGAAGGATCTGTGCCTGTGATTATGTTGTCCTGATTCTTGCAACGGGGAGTAGTTTTCAAATGCGCAAGAAAATGTTGCAGCAGCTACTCGTTTCTGCGCGAAGACAATTTGATTTCAATTCTCAACGTGTTTTTAAGCATAAATTCGTTGTATTGCTGTACTTGAAATTGTACATTTATAGAATTCTATGAGTATGCTTCTGACTCGAGTGAGTAAACAGACTCTTAAAATCTTGGGTTTACAAAATCCAACAATTTTTCGTAGCAGTGGCTAACGACAGTTTTCTTTTGTACATGCAAAAACCTTCATTTCCTGTTTAATATCTTCCAGAAGCTTGTAAGTCTTCATACCAAAATGTGTAACCCCATTCAATCTCAGACAAGAAGGCAAAATTGTTCAAATGGCTCTGAGCACTATGGGACTTAACATCTTAGGTCATCAGTCCCCTACAACTTAGAACTACTTAAACCTAACTAACCTAAGGACATCACACACATCCATGCCCGAGGCAGGATTCGAACCTGCGACCGTAGCAGTCCCGCGGTTCCAGACTGCAGCGCCAGAACCGCACGGCCACCGCGGCCGGCAAGAAGGCAAAGTCTTCATCGGAATTGATATTGTGTCTCTGGGCTATGAAAATCAGAGTCTGGCTGAAATTTAGTTTTATTATCACTCATAAATATCGTTACAGGCCGGATGTCTCTGAGAAGATGGTCGCACGCCAGGAGACTAGCGATGTTAATCACACGCCCAGCATGGCTGGCAAGGACCCGCATTGACTAATCGATTTATGTTTAGTCTACGTATTTATACTTGCGTAAGGATGTTTTACACTGGGTTCGCGACGACTGACGTGAAGGAGCATTTCTGAACAGTCATGCCTTTGGTGTTGAAAAAAAAAAAAAAAAAGGAATAAAAAAGGAAAAAACTCTCAGCAACAAAGGATTTAACTTATTAGAAGAAATGCATTCCCTATATCGTCTGTTTATCATTTCCATTTTATTTTTATTTAGTTTAATACGACGTCTTCGGCTGTGGAGCCGTCTCAAGTACACTACTGGCCATTAACATTGCTACACCACGAAGATGACGTGCTACAGACGCGAAATTTAACAGACAGGAAAAAGATGTTGTGATATGCAAATGATTAGCTTTTCAGAGCTTTTTTTGTGGGGTTTAAGGGCGCTCAACTACTGAGGTCATTAGCGCCCAGTCACAATTGTTAGAGCACATAGAATCTAGTAAAACTCAAGGGGAGGGGGGAGGGGGACACCAGAAAGTCCTTACAAAGATGCAGATAAAATAAGTAAAAGAGTTAGATGTCTTTGGACAAGCCAGTCAAAGTTATAAAACGAAGAACACGAGCAGCTGCTCGAGCGTCATCAGCTAAAATATCCGGTAAAGTAGATGGCAGGGACAGGACAACACGAGATTGACTAAAGCGGGGACACGACAATAAAACATGGCGCACTGTTAATGCTTGACCACAAGGGCAATGCAGGGCTGGGTCACCGGAGAGCAGGTAGCGTTGGCTAAACCGGCAATGCCCAATCCGCAACCTGGTCAGAAGGATCTCTTCTCGCCGAGATGGTCGGGAGGAGGTTGTCCAAGCAGTTGGAAACGGTTTTACTGCCCGGAGCTTGTTTCCTTGATTGGATGACCAAGTATCCCACCACAACGACACAAGCCTCTTACAAACAACCCCACTAACGTCAGATGACGGGACACAATGGGAGGCTGGCCGAGGCAGGAGGACTGCAGCCTTGGCTGCAGCATCAGCAGCCTCATTCCCAGGCACTCCTACATGGCCGGGAACCCACAGAAAGCTGACAGGAGAGCCACCCTCAGCGAAAGAATGGAGGAACTTCTGGATCCGTTGCACCAAGGGATGGACCGGATAGGGAGCTCCAAGGCTCTGAAGATCACTGAGTGAATCAGAGCAGAGTACATACGATGAATGGCGGTGGCGGCGGGCATACTGAACGGCCTGATTGAGAGCAAAAAGCTCGGCCGTAAAGCTGGAACATTGGTCGAGGAGCCGGTATTTAAAGGTGACGGCCCCGACGACAAAGGCACAGCCGACACCATCGTCAGTTTTGGAGCCATCGGTGTAAATAAAGGTGTGACTGGCAAGTCGCGCTCTAAGTTCGACAAACCGTGACCAATACACTGCAGCTGGAGTACCCTCCTTCGGGAGCGAGCTGAGGTCGAGATAAATATGAACCGGAGCCTGGAGCCAAGGTGGTGTCGGGCTCTCACCCTCTCTGTAGGTGGTAGGGAGGGCAAAATCCAACTGTCGAAGCAGGCGACGAAAGCGGACTCCAGGGGGCAGCAGGGCAGACACATACAACCAATACTGACGGTCGAGAGAATCGGCAAAGAAGGACTGATAAGAGGGGTGGTCGGGCATTAACAACAGCCGGCAGGCATACCGACACAGCAGTACGTCGCGCCGGTAGGTCAATGGTAATTCGGCAGCTTCAGCATAAAGACTCTCGACAGGACTAGTGTAGAAGGCTCCGGTCGCAAGACGTAACCCCCGATGGTGGATGGAGTTGAGACGGCGTAAGAGGGATGGCCGAGCAGACGAGTAGACGAAGCTCCCATAATCCAGCTTCGATCGGACTATGGACCGATACAAGCGAAGGAGGAGAGTGCGATCCGCTCCCCAAGATGAACCACTAAGAACTCTGAGGACATTAAGGGAACGTGTACAACGGGCCGCCAAATAAGAGACGTGCGGAGACCAACAAAGTTTCCTGTCCAATGTGAGCCCTAGAAACTTAGTTGTTTCCACGAATGGGAGAACAACGGGACCGAGATGTAAGGATGGCGGAAGGAACGCTTTATATCGCCAAAAGTTGATGCAAACCGTCTTCTCTTCAGAGAACCGGAAGCCATTTGCCACACTCCATGAGTATAGGCTGTCTAGACAACGCTGAAGGCAGCGCTCCAGGAGGCATGTTCGCTGGGCACTGCAGTAGATCGCGAAGTCATCGACAAAAAGAGAGCCTGAGACATTAGGGGGAATGCAATCCATAATTGGATTGATCGCGACGGCAAAAAGGGCTACGCTCAAGACGGAGCCCTGAGGCACTCCGTTCTCCTGGAGGAAGACGTCGGACAATACGGAACCCACACGTACCCTAAACTTTCGATCTGTTAAAAAGGTATCAATAAAAAGGGGCAGGCGACCGCGTAGACCCCACCTGTGCATAGTGCGGAGGATACCTCCTCTCCAACAGGTATCATAAGCCTTCTCCAAATCGAAGAACACGGCTACCGTTTGGCGCTTTCGCAAAAAGTTGTTCATGATGAATGTCGACAAGGGCACAAGGTGGTCAACAGCGGAGCGGCGGCGACGAAAGCCGCATTGAACATTGGTAAGTAGCCGTCGAGATTCAAGAATCCAGACTAACCGAGCGTTAACCATGCGCTCCATCACCTTACAGACACAGCTTGTAAGAGAAATGGGGCGGTAACTAGAAGGAAGGTGTCTATCCTTCCCAGGTTTGGGTATAGGAACAACGACGGCGTCACGCCAACGCATGGGAACCTGACCTTCGGTCCAGACGCGATTGTAGGTACGAAGAAGGAAGCTTTTGCCCGCCGGAGAAAGGTGTGCCAGCATCTGAACGTGAATGGCATCTGGCCCCGGAGCAGAGGACCGGGACAGTGCAAGCGCACGTTCGAGTTCCCGCATAGTAAAGGGGGCATTATAAGTTTCCAGATTCAGCGAGTAGAAGGAAGGTCGCCGAGCCTCTTCTGCCTCTTTCCTGGGAAGGAAAGCGGGGTGGTAATGGGCGGAGCTTGAAACCTCCGCGAAAAAGCGGCCGAAGGCGTTGGAGACAGCCACAGGATCAACAAGGACCTCATTACCTGAGGTCAGGCCAGGTACCGAGGAGTGGGCCTTAATGCCCGACAGCCGGCGCAGGCCACCCCAAACGACAGAAGAGGGAGTAAAACTGTTAAAGGAGCTGGTGAAAGAGGCCCAACAAGCTTTTTTGTTGTCTTTGATGACTCTACGGCATTGCGCTCGGAGTCGTTTGTATCCAATACAATTCGCCAACGTAGGATGGCGGCGAAAGGTGCGTAAGGCACGTCGTCGAGCACGGATAGCGTCTCTACAAGCCTCATTCCACCAGGGGACGGAAACGCGACGTGAAGAAGAGGTAGTATGAGGAATGGAACGTTCGGCAGCATTGATATAACAGCCGTGAGGTATTCGGCCTGACTGTCACAACTGAGAAACTCGTGGTCCGGAAAGGTCGCCAGGGAGGAGTAAGTCCCCAGTCAGCTTTCGGTATGTTCCAGCTCGAAGGACGTGGGGATGGAGTGTGGTGCAGGAGACGAACGACACAGGGGAAGTGGTCGCTCGAATGGGTGTCAGAAAGGACATACCACTCGAACCGACGGGCAAGAGTGGTAGAACAGATCGAAAGGTCCAAGTGGGAGTAGGTATGAGTAGAGTCCGAGAGGAAAGTCGGGGCGCCAGTATTGAGGTAGACAAGATTGAGATGGTTGAAGACATCCGCCAAGAGGGAGCCTCTTTGATAGGATGCAGGAGAGCCCCAAAGGGGATGATGGGCATTGAAGTCGCCAAACAATAAAAACGGCGGAGGAAGCTGAACAATCAGGTGCATCATGTCAGCCCGACTAACTGCGGATGACGATGGAGTGTAGACGGTACAAACGGAAAAAGTAAAGGCAGAAAGAGTAATATGGACAGCTATTACTTGGAGTGGGGTGGTCAATGGGATGGGATGGTAATAGACATCGTCCCGAACGAGCAACATGACCCCACCATGAGCTGGAATACCGTCCACAGGGGTGAGGTCATACCGCTCCAAGGTATAGTGGGTAAAGGCAATACAGTCAGTTGGGCGCAACTTGGTTTCCTGGAGACCAAGGACGAGCGGACAGTGCAGGCGGAGGAACAGTTGTAATTCCTCCCGATTAGATCGAATACCTCTTATGTTCCAATGTAACAAGGCCATCGCTAGTCAGAAAAAAGGGGGGAACGAGACGGGGGAAGAGCTGGTCACCTCGACGGCCGCGGAGGGCCAGGTTTCGAGGGAACAACGCTACAACCGGCGGGAGGCGGATCCTGTTCTATCGAGTCGTCGCCAGCTGCGGCCGCTGTCCCGGGTTGCGTAGGAGGGGCAGCATCATTTGCCGACAAGAGGCCAGCTGAGCGCCTGGCAGCAGAGCGTCCCGGCGAAACTGAGGACAGCCGGGAGCAGCGACTCACGGATGGAGCGTCAGACGAAACGCGCCGGGGTGGAGAGGGGGATAGAGTCTTCTTCTTGGAGGCCTTCTTGGAAGTCCGAGGAGGCACAGGGATGGTGGGCTGGACCCGAAGAAGGTCCTCACGCGCGGGGTCCGTTTTGGAACGCCGGACCTCGGAAGCCGGGGTCCGGAACGTTTCCCTGATGGACGCCTGAGAAGAGGATCGCTTCTCAGGCGTCGGGGGGGGGGGGGGGGGATAGGACGAGGAATGGTGGCCCCTGGGGCAGAGGGGGCGGGGGCCGCGGGGGAGGAGGATTTGGAAGGGAGGTATTTGGGAGGCGGAGGCATAGACCCCGGATGGGGGGAGGAGGTGGAGGGGGGACAGGATAGGGGTGAGGATACTGTGGAAGGAGTGGACACAACTGAGGCAAACGAAGTTGTCAACGTCACGGGATGGAAGCGGTCATACTTCTTCCTGGCCTCAGAATAAGAGAGACGATCCAAAGTCTTGAGTTCTTGAATCTTTTTCTCCTTCTGATACGCGGGGCAGTCTCATCAGATTGCAGCAGGAGGTCCCGATGAAAAATAACCCCCTGCGTCCTATTCAGTGCCAGATGCGGGACAATGGACACTGGGATGTCCCCAGTCGGTCGCACGCCTGGAGCGCCGCCGACTGTTTGGCGGAGGTGGTTTTGATAAGAACGGACCCCGAACGCATTTTACTGAGAGCCTCGATTTCCCCGAAGATGTCCTCGATGTGCTGAACAAAGGACATGGGCTTGGAGGTGGCGAACGTCCCCCCATCGGTCCGAGAACAGACCAAATAGCGGGGGAAGTACTTCGCCCCAAGCCGGCGGGCCTGTCCTTCCTCCCAGGGAGTGGCCAAGGGGGAAAGGGCAGGAGAACCAGAACCAGAGACAGTACTTTTCTTTTTAAAAGACTCGGTCGCAGAGCGACCTGATACATGTTGACGTTTCATCTGCAAAACGTCCGCCCCGATACCACCCACTCCGACCAGGGGCTCTCCCCACGGGCGCCACCCAGCCTCAGCAAGGGCCACCTGGCAGGATGACCGTTGCCGGGAGTCCTGATGCCCCAAGGAGACGGGCATCTACTCCTTGGCCGACGTGGGGAGGGTGCAGCTCAGGTATCGGCAGTACGATCCCTGTGTTGTCAGGGGGGCTACAACCTAGAGGGTACATGACGACCCCACCACAACGGGCTGGCTACCGTGCTGGATTTCGGGTGCCATGGAAAGTCCATCATGATCGTAGGTGCAGATGCGGACGCACTATGGGCGTAACTTGTACAACCCATCAGGCGTTTAGGCCCAATTTGAGGAATAGTGGGTATGGTTACAACGCCGTTACAATGCTGAGTGCCAAGGTCTTAGTGCACGGAGGACTAGTGATACACCACGTAAGGCTCGTACTTCTGTAGAATTTTGAAAAATGGAGGTCAAACCCCAAGGGGGACCATCACATGGAAGGCCGAAACGGTTGAAACTCCTTTTAGTCGCCTCTTACGACAGGCAGGAATACCTCGGGCCTATTCTTACCCCGGACCCGCAGGGGGACTTTCAAGGTTGTGCTTGAAAGCTGTAGCCATGATTTTCGTTCATTACAAACAGTACTACACAGCCAAACCACTCACTCTTGTGAAGGAGATAAAAATAAAATGTGTATGATAAACATCCGATACCGGTAACTTATTTCTTTCAAGAAGTTTATCGGACCGTGGATCCCGTTGCAACTAGATTATTTAAAGGACGTAACGTGGATGTAAGATTTTGGTGACTCTGCTTTAGGCATGACAAAAACGCATGATCCGGACACGCATTTCGAATATGAACAAACGTCAATTGATGACTAATTCGGATCGTCGGTTAACTGTTGTTGTAAGACAAACTGTCCTAGAAGAAAGATTTCTGACACATATTAGATACCTGTTTAACAGCTCGGGACTATGCTATCGTACAAGCCAACGAGATTTGACATATCTGTACGTCAGAAGGATTGCGTCTAAGTTCATATCACATCACCACTTGCTGTTCAGGTAAATGAAGCACCGCCGCTTGTAAGCCGGCACGGATTCATAAAAAACACCTTTAGGAGAATACACTCATTTTTCGAAGCTCGTCACTGATGATCAAAGTCGCATTATTGTTATACTCCCAAACTAGGCAGTTCTCGCCTTTTATACGGCACAAAAAAATCTTTAGAAATGAAGATCATCATTAGGTCACTACTGATTGGCTTCTCCGATACTGCCATAATTTTTCACAAGGATTTCGTTTCTCTTGGTCACTCAATAAATAGAGTTGATTAGCGAAGGAATTCCAGGGAGGACTTTAATTGTGACTGGAGAAAGGAGTACGGCATGACTGATTGGAATGCTTCACCGAGTCAAGAAATAATGTCATGTGAACCACTACCCATCTTTTTTTTGCAATGTTTCTTGCTAAAAGTACGACTTCATAATTTGATAAAGGATATCTTGCTGTACACTATGAGCTGCGCTTCTGAAGTATTTATTTGCCGGATTAGTATTCAGACATACTGCCCATCAGCAGCGGGTTCTGTACAGAGAACAGACAGACAAATTCGTGCATATCTCTGTTTGTAGCACAAGAACATTTTGTATATACTACAGTAGAAGCAGAGTAGTATTACATACATGCTGTGCACGGTTACACCAAACTTCGTGTGTCTGTTAAAAAATTGTAATGATCGCTAAAAATGTGGATCTAGAAGATATAGAGCCCAGTAAATATTTGAAATCTTAATACCCCTGCAAGTAACCATGCCTGAGGTCCACCCGGTTAGTCGTGCGGACTAATGCACTGCTTTCCGTGCGGGAAGGCGTGCCGGTCCTCGGCACGAATCCGCCCGGCGGATTAGTGTGGAGGTCCGGTGTGCCGACCAGTCTGTGGATGGTTTTTAAGGCGGTTTTCCATCTGCCTCGCCGAATGCGGACTGATTCCCCTTATTCCGCCTCAGTTACACTATGTCGGCGATTGCTGCGCAAACACTGTCTCCACGTACGCGTACACCATAATTACTCTACCACGCAAACATGGGGGTTACACTCGTCTGGTGAGAGACGTTCCAGGCGGGGTCCACTGGGGGCCGAACCGCACAATAGCCCTGGGTTCGGTGTTGGGCGGTGGTGGGGTGAGTGGACTGCTGTAGCTTGTTGCGGGGTTGTGTACCACTGCGGGCTACGGCGGGAACGAAGCCTCTCCGTCGTTTCTAGGTCTCCAGTTCCGTACAATACAACCATGCCTGCAAGACCACAATAATGCCCGTTATGAACCTTACCTTTCCAGTATACAGGTCGTCGTATCTACATGTTGTGATTGATCCACTAACTGTAGTGTCCTACGGCCAGGAAGTATGGCCAGTTATTGTTTCAGAGTTGTAACATTTTATGACCACAGACGTAAGACACAATAAATCCTATCGTACTAAGTGTTTTAATTATATTTTAAATATTCGCGGGTTTCTACGTTTTCGCCGGCCGGTGTGGCCGAGCGGTTCTAGGCGCTTCAGTCTGGAACCACGCGACCGCTACGGTCCTGTCTCGGGCATGGATGTGTGTGATGTCCTTAGGTTAGTTAGGTTTAAGTAGTTCTAAGTTCTAGCGGACTGGTGACCTCAGATGCTAAGTCCCATAGTGCTCAGAGACATTTTTTCTACGTTTTCAAGAGTCATGTCATTTTTAACAACTATAAAGATTTTATACTTGATAGACAATTAGTCTGGTGTAGACGTGCACAGTGTGCATGTAACATTATGTTCTACTTTCGTGCAGGCCTATACAGAATGTTCCTGTGTTATTGACTTCGATATGCAGACGTTTGTTTGTCTGTGCTCTGTATCAAATGCCACTGGTGATGTGCTGTATGTCCGAACACAATTGAAGTGCAGTTCATGATGTGCAATAGTGTCCATCAAGTACGTGCAAGCTGCGGAACACCAAACATACAAGATTTTCACAAGACGTCTGTAGTTTCTAGTCCACCACATTCACAAGAACCCAAATTTTAGGAGCTAAGAGAGCGTCCAGGAGATTGAAGCAGGATGCTTAACACGCTGTGTGTGTGTGTGTGTGTGTGTGTGTGTGTGTGTGTGTGTGTGAGAGAGAGAGAGAGAGAGATAATAATAATAATAATAATAATAATAATAATAATAATTTAAAAATGAGTTGCCGAAAGGTCACGGGAATGGTTGTCCGACCTGAAGCTGATCCTTGTACGCCCCCCCTGAATGATGCGACGTTTGGCGTGAATGTAGACACGGTATCTGAGCAGCCCTTCACAGAGAGGTGTGCTATGAACCTTGCAACACGTCGTACGCTTACTTACAAGGTTTGTCCAGAAAGCAAGTTCCGATCAGTCGCGAAATGGAAATCACCGGGAAAATCCGATAAAGCGTTGTACAGATGTGTTGGGCAGTGTTTCTAGTATGCCCGTCGATCGTGTTGCGTCGCTCTTTTCAGTTTTGAGTGAACAGTGAGCACGTAAATATGCGTAGGGAACAGCGTCTCCCGTTAAGTATGAGGGCCTGGTTCGAGATTTCTCCTGTGTCATGCAGCCCACATAACACAGCTGTCGAGCAGTTCCTTCTTCATGCCAATTCTCGGCCGCACACTGCAGGGACAATGAAGACGATGCTGCAGCGTTTTCGATGAGAAGTGTTTAATCACCCACAATACAGTCCATAACTGGCTCCCCCCGTGTCTCATCTCTGCCCCCAAGAACCGCTGGCTATGAAAACAAAATTTTTCCACAGACAACGAGCTGCAGACCAGTGCAGATAACTGGTCGAAAGCACAGGCGGTTGCTTTCTATGACGAGGATATTGGGAAGTTGATACAACACTACGACAACACTCGAAATTGTAGCGACGACTATGTAGAGAAGTAGGTGGAAGGTGTACCTAACTGTTGCAGGTAAAACGTTTCTGGTTTTTCAGTGTGGTTTACATTTCGCGACCGATCGCAATTTACTTTCTGGACAACCCTCGTATTTTGTATTTTGAACGTGGGATGATAACCGGTGGTAACTAATCAAAGTGTATCTGGGATGAAATAAGAATTAAGGTTTCGGAGGTCAATAGTGTCTAGGGTAGATCTTCAACACAGGAGAGAGAACGTTTCAACACGCGTAGGCCGAGAACAGGACGACCTCAAGTATTTGACGAACAGACTTCCACAGAGCCTAAGTGGGTGATCGACTGTCTACTGGGAATCAGGTAGCAGGCGAATTGAATATGGGTCGTCGTCATGAACTCTTTTCTAGCAGACTGTATATAAACAAATGCACCGGACAGACTTCAGCATTCGACGAGCAACTCTTGTCTCTTTGCTGGCATCTAGACATAGAGCTCCACGACTTGGCATGGGCCCGTGCCACCGTCTCTGGAATATGGAACAGTGGTGGCGCGTAGAAAAGGCCGATGAAACCCAATTTCAATCGTATCGAGCTGATGGGAGTGTAGACTGCGTATGCCTGACGAAGCTGCCAAGGTTATGTTCAGGCTCAGTTATGGCTTGGGCTGCCTCATTCGCAATCAGGCCCAATTGTCCGGCCGCCGAGATCCATCATTATGTGCACGTTACGTGGACATTCCAGTGCACCATCGGCATTCCTTTCTGGCATTAGAGCATCTCAATGAAAATGTAATGTTTCAAAAGGAAGCGTGATGTGTCATCGCTCTTTGGTTGCATATTCTGCAACCAATAAGATGTCTTTACGAAGGCATCTTCTCATGCGTGCTACACATGTCCTTGTTAGTCTTTTCTTCGTTGTGCTTAGAAAAATTCTGGTAAATGCCCGGCTATTAGCTAATCGCTTTTGGTGTTCGAGGTAGGTGTCCAAATGATGACCCTTATTTTGAAGAGAATACGGCCATTGCTCTGCTAGACTAATCACCCTGTCCGACTGGTAGCTGTGCAAATGGGACTCGCTCCCATCCCTTCATATTCTTCTTTTAATCCATGACAACATGATTTTTCAAAGTGCTATTCCTTGAATTCACTTCTTAAAGCGTATCGTCACAGAAAGCGCTGGCCATCGCGTCCCATCTGAGCCGTCTGTTTCACCATCTGCTTATTTCTGTATGCCTTCACGCTTTAGCCTTGCTTCAGTTTTTCATTTCTCGTATATTCTGGGAACACCTCTGTTTCGGCACCTTGTGCCGACAATGTCTGTGTTCTCATTCGTTATTTTGTCAACTATTTGGACTACTGTA
Organism: Schistocerca nitens; assembly: GCF_023898315.1. Lineage (NCBI taxonomy): Eukaryota > Metazoa > Arthropoda > Insecta > Orthoptera > Acrididae > Schistocerca > Schistocerca nitens. Next base: position 178,058,887 of record NC_064622.1, on the reverse strand, counting down.
CCAGTTGTCGATGTAAATACAATAATCTTTTCGAGGCAAATCTTGAGCAAGCTCCAAAACAAACCGGTTTTTTGTTTTTGTTTTTGAGGAAATGCAATTCCACCAGGCTGTATTTTTACTTTATACTTTATTAAACACTATTAATTTCGAGCGTGGCTAATTCTAAGGGGCATCTAAAAACATTACACGCCGTAACTGAGTAAAAGATAAAATTATAAAAGACTCGACAAATGCATTCACGAGACCGTAAATAGTTGTTTGGTAGGTGTGCTGTGTGGTTATACAGCGTCAGATTTTGTCTTCTCATTTTTATTGGTTATATTGTGGCTTTTTAACTGTATTATTGCTGTAGTTCTTACAACCATTGTTACGCTGTGCATTTTATATTTCACATCGTGCACTCTGACGACTGTCCTGTGCATGACTTAGACGCATAGTCTAAGACTTTGTCTGATGAGGATGATACATCGACGTCTGTGGTCGGTAATCACTGTTTTTGAGAAAACACTGAATGCCATGCAGTAGTATAGGCTTTTATGTTTTGACTTCATTCAATTAGGCTTTGTTACGTTTTTAAATACAGCTGAGAATGCATCGTGCTGGAAGCTAGTAGTGCGCAATAAAGCACAGTTTTAAAATAAAGCCTGGTACAACCATTACTTTCTTAAGATTTATAGAGGCTGCGGTGCCCAGCCAGGAGAATTTGAAGTTAGTTCCTCTTCGGGATAATAACTGCCGTAATTTGTGTCCTTTCCAGCAGAGCCAACGAAACAATTGAAACTGGCTGAGAATACATTAACTTGAATGATGGGAGATGCTATCTAGTGGTAGGATTAACCAGGACCGAAACTCCTCATGCTGCAGACGTTTACGGACGTACATACACGTCGAACCCACTGAGAACGCACAGGCCATTGGCGGATATATCCGTCATGCCCACATGAAGGAATAAGTAGTACATTTTCCTTATCAAAAATTAATCAATTATTTGTGACCCAAATTTCCTCGAAGTTTGTTAGTGATGTTTTGGAGTACATCCGATTTTGATTCACTTTCATTTCATTTTATGGCAGTTTAATTCATGATTTAACCTTAATCATGAGGAAAGACTTTTCGCGAAGACGCAAGAACTAAGGAAAACATTCTTTTCAGGGGGAAAACAAGAGTTTAGCGTTGCCAGGGATACGGTGCCCTGCCGCTCTATTGCACCCGTCGCGGTCAATAAGGACGCAGGCAGCCAGCATGTGGCCAATATAGGGATCCAGGTTGCTGTGCTTCCTCACCGTGACGTCGGCAGCAAACGTGTCCCAGACGCGACACCGAGGACGATCAAAAGTGCGGTAACTCCAGCGAGTTTCGCTTTGGCGTTCAAATACAGACAAATACACATTGCTCCCAGAGCTTAACACTGGACGAAGTGATTTCATTTAGGGGGTTGGCGGTAATTTTTTCGCAATATTAGAAACTGAAGTTCCTCTTATTTTGATCCGTCATCAAACGTGCAAAACTTTGACTAGCTCTAATGGAACACAGATTTTGGTTAGATGGAACACAACCAAAGAGACTTCCTTTTTCATGAATTACAGAACCTCTTATTGCAACGATACGGGGGCATATATAACGTTTTCAGTTCGTTCGTCAGGAGCGTAAGCAAACTTAGCGGCGTGCTGCTCGTCATCAAGCCAGATAATAGGCTATGGCCTTTACAAAAAAATGGCTCTGAGCACTATGGGACTAAACTTCTGAGGTCATCAGTCCTCTAGAACTTAGAACTACTTAAACTTAACTAACCTAAGGACATCACACACATCCACGCCCGAGGCAGGATTCGAACCTGCGACCGTAGCGGTCGCGCGGTTCCAGACTGTAGCGCCTAGAACCGCTCGGCCATACGGGCCGGCTATGGCCTTTACACCTCCCACAGAAGCTGGCATGGTCTTTAAGGTGGTTATTCTCATTGTAATCCGATTTTTAACTAAATGTTCCGTAGATCTTAATGTAGATTCGCCATTCTTGATCCTCCCTTCCTGCGTCGACCTTCCGCATACAACACTCTCTCCGCCAAAGTTTTTCTTGCCCTAGTTTTCGAGGCTCAAATACGTTCCTGTTGTGAACGAAACTCCATTTTCTCAGTTGTTTCTGACACCCGGATAGATTCTCGTCTTTAGCTGGACGATTTTTCCACTGTTTTGAAATGTCTTTTACCATTCTGAAATGATTTGTTATGAAGTGTAAACTAAGCGAAAAGTCTTATAAAATTCGTAAGAAATGTTGTGAAATCTCTGAAAAATCCCCTTTCATTGTTTTCGGAATATTCGCTGAAACTATTAGAAAGAGCATTTTTTATGCGCTCTGTTTTTTAGTTGTTTCCGGCGCCAAGAGTACCTTTAGAAGTTTTATACAGTTACAAAGAATAAACGAGCACGTCATTGTGTTTTGCGAGGGAATTTGGAAAGAGGGGTAGTTTCTACGTTTTGATCAGATGTAGACAGTAGAAATTTTTCTCTTATTTTGATCAACAAGTGTGCGTATTTCATCAAAATCGGAATAAAAACGTGGATATCCTATAAAACAATAAACCCGCAGATGCTCTTTATATACGCAACAAATGGGCTACCTAAGTACCTGACAGTTCAACTGAAAATGACGAACTAAATCTTTCATATAATCGAAACAGTACTATTATTAACATCTTCCCGACAGTTAAAATGGCTCAAATGGCTCTGAGCACTATGGGACTTAACATCTAAGGTCATCAGTCCCCTACAACTTAGAACTACTTAAATCTAACTAACCTAAGGACAGCACACAACACCCAGTCATCACGAGGCAGAGAAACTCCCTGACCCCGCCGAGAATCGAACCCGGGAACCCGGGCGTGGGAAGCGAGAACGCTACCGCACGACCACGAGCTGCGGACCCTGACAGTTATACAGGATATATATCGTAACGAAAACGTGCACAATTGCGGAAAAGACAAGCCTAAGGACACCTCGCCAATCTGATGAGTTTTTTTCATCCTCTTCGCTAAGGCGTTATTTTAAGGCTGTGCACATTTGGTCAGCACATAGTATCCAAGTTGTTAATGCCAGCATGTAAACCGAATTCGCCAGGTCCTCTTAAACACCTACTTAATTTTTCTCTCGACGCTACGACGGACGCAGTTCAGTACCGAAAGGGTTGAAAACGAAGATTTTTGTGGCTGGGGACTGGTCATCTTGGAGATGACATTACACACCGCAGGCAGTCAGCAACAGAAGCAGGTACTACTTTACTAATGTAGGAGACTACGGTACAGGGATGTTGAGTGTGACACATGGAACTTTTCTGAGTTGGTCTTGCAGGCGTGCACGTATAACCTAAGAAAGCGGGACATAAGAGTTCGAGTCCCGGTCCGGCACAAATTTTCATGTCACTGACAGGTAGAACATCAACACCTAATACGGCTAGCTGATGCAAGCCATTCGCATTCAGCGAATTTCTTTCCATCTAATTTCTAATATACACACATGGTGTGTCCCATTTATATGAGGGTAATCCCAAAAGCAAGGTCTCCTATTTGTTATAAGTACATAGACTGTTTATTTCTACAATGGTTTACATCAGTTCACAGCTTGAACATTTAGCTATTTTTCGACATAATCACCATTTCTGTCATGCATTTTTGTAGACGCTGTGGCAGTTTTTGTATGCCCATGTCATACCAGCTAACCGCCATGCTGTTTAGAAAGTATGAACCTCTTCTTTCACATCGTCGTCGGAGCTGAATCACTGGGATCACAATTAACGCTGACGGGTACTGTGAGACTCTGAAAAAACTCAATTCAGAACCGGAGAAGAGGAATGTTGAGCAAGGGCGTACACATTCTCCATGACAACGCTTGCCCACATATCGCTCGGAAAACCGTTGCTCTCCTGCAACGGTTTCAGTGGAACATAATCACCCGCCCACCCTATAGTCCTGACTTGGCGCCCAGTGACTATCACCTGTTCCCTAGGTTAAAAGAACATTTGGCCGGAAAGCGATTCAGCTGCGACGACGAGGTGAAAGAACAGCATCGCGGCGAGCTGGTATGACATGGACATACAAAAATTGCCACAGCGTCTACAAAAATGCATCGACAGAAATCGTGATTACGTCGAAAAATAGCTAAATGTTGAAGCTGTAAACTGATGTAAACCCTTGTAGAAATAAACAAGTCTATGTACTTATAAAAAATAGATCTTACTTTTGTGATTACCCTCATAATATAGGAAACGTATAACGCAAATGCTGACTAATGCAATTTATTTAGCGACCGGTTTCAGTCAGGACCATGTTCACGGAAGTCAAATATGCAATTATAAAACCAACATTACATATCTTACATTATTCATACATTATTCGAATCATACATTATTGGTAATTCTTTACATATTTACTTCAGACTTTCGCAGGATACTGTAATAAAATATGGACAGCCATAGACTACATACTTTTCAAATATATGGAGTATGTAATATAAGATACAATAGGCAAACGTTGTTGGCAAACAAATTTTTGCACAATACTCTAACAAACATTCAGACGGACATAGGCTATGTGTTTCTTTAAACAACAATGTAAGAAACAGGAAAGTTGCGTAAGTGGCTTACCGGCTTATGATTAGAATACTACTACGGAATAGCAATTATCCGAAACTTTGTAATCCTACATGTTAACAGATTAAAAGCATGCGGAATATTGTCGTTGAAGCTACTATCCTCGCAAATCCAGCAGCTAGAGAGGTTTCTCTCATATACCATACACCAATGACCCCAACAGATTTACCTGTTCATTTTGACGGACTTCAATTTCCAATCAAGGTTTCCTTTGCAACACCAATGAACAAGGCTCAATGTCAGAAAGAAGGGGAGGAAGGAGAAGGACGACACTGGGGGGTGAGGGGGAGGGCGAGAACGACAGAGAGGGGGGGGGGTGGAGGAGATGGAGAAAGGGAGAGGGTGGAGGAGATGGAGAAAGGGAGAGGGAGGAGGAGATGGACAGAGAGGGAGAGGACACAGATTAAGATGTACATTCAGTTCCCATACATATTTAGCAACTGCAAAGCACTGCCATGTTCGCAAGGACAATGTATAGCTGAAATCAAATTTTGATGGATCGTGTTAATTGACGCCGTGCTAGGAAACAATGTTCATTTAACACCTTGCTATACTCTGAACAGACCACGTCATGAAGTTCAATACATTTGTTATAAGCTCAGTGTTTTCATGCTCCGGACTTTATTCATACTCCGCCCATATCCAACTATTTGAACCACCCTATCATTGCCCTCACTACAGGTGTCAGGTGCATATAATCTGTTTCCATGTCACATATTTAGAGATGTTTCTCTACTATTTTCCAATCTATATTATTAACCCATATAGTCCAATGAAGTATCACTAACACTGTACGAAAAACCACAAAATACCGTGGTGTGTGACCCAACAATTGTTATCAAGCTCCCGTATCTGTTTCCACCTCAAAGATGTACGAAGGGTTCACGGAGCGCGGCACGCGGCTGCTGGCAATTTGCCGCTTGCGGCGCCTTTGGCCAGGTGCCCGACGCATTCCGTTTGCTTCAACGGGGCCGCCGTGACACTAACGTCTAAGGACGCGATGACCAGCCGGTTAGCAACCAAGGTCGTTCTCCTTAGACTGTCCACAAATTCGAGGTCCTCGCCAGATGCAAACAGCCTTGAATAAATCTGGGGATGACACGGGCGAACAGAACGACGCGTATGTAAATGACTTTCCTGTTCATTATATTCCCACGAACCTTAATCAGGCATTACAGGAGCGAACTGTTTGAGAACAATGGCCCATAGTATCTCTGAAGACTGTGCCATTTTAGCGTTGGAGTTTGCACGCATGTGCTGATGTACAACTGTTTTAATACCACGTGTGCACTTTCTCTTGAGCATTAGACGCCTTGGCTCTCAATCGCCGCTGGGATTCAGTCCCCAGTTTGTCAACCTTGTCGATTAAAACGATACAGTTTGGCAGTCATCGTAGGGAATAGCGAGTAGTGCTAGGAGTGCCTTTGTGGCGGGGAGTGATAAGCCATCTCGTTGGCGCCATCAGATTTCCCTCAAGATTGATATTTGCCGTGAGGCAAGGGAAACGCTCGTACAAGTGTAATTATGAAGCGTAATGAGTGCTACCAACTGGGGATTTCAAGCTGATTTCATATTTTTGATTTCGAGAAGGCTTCTGACATCGTTCCTCACCATCGACTTCTAATTGTGTGTCTACACAGCCTGTCAGATAGGTCACAGTTCGCAGCAATCGACGGAAAGTCACCGAATAAACTAAAAATGATATCTGGCCTTTCCCAAGGAAATGATTAAGGTTCAAATGGCTCTGAGCACTTAACATCTGAGGTCACCAGTCCCCTAGAACTTAGAACTACTTAACCTAAGTAACCTAAGAACATCACACACATCCATGCCCGGGGCAGGATTCGAACCTGCGACCGTAGCGGTCGCGCGGTTCCAGACCGAAGCGCCTAGAACCGCTCGGCCACACAGGCCGGCGAAATGATTAAGGCCCTCTGCTGTTCCTAATCTATATAAACGATTTAGGCGGCCATCTGAGCACCCCTCTTTGATTATTTATTCTGTCCTTTTAACGTTTAGTAAATTCATCAGAAGATCAAAACTAAACGCAAAATGATGTAGACAAGATATCTGTATGACGCGAAAAGTGGCAGCTGACCCTAAGTGCGAAGTGCGAAGTCATTCACACGAGTACTAAAATAAAACCTTTAAATTTCGGTTACACGATAAATCACACAAATCTAAAAGATATTAATTCAACTAAATACCTAGGAATTACAATTACGCAAAACTTTAAATGGAGAGATCACATAGATAATGTTGTGGAGAAGGCAAACCAAAGGTCGTTTTACTGACAGAGTTTTACTGACAGAGTTTTACTGACAGAGTTTTACTGACAGAGTTTTACTGACAGAGTTTTACTGACAGAGTTTTACTGACAGAGTTTTACTGACAGAGTTTTACTGACAGAGTTTTACTGACAGAGTTTTACTGACAGAGTTTTACTGACAGAGTTTTACTGACAGAGTTTTACTGACAGAGTTTTACTGACAGAGTTTTACTGACAGAGTTTTACTGACAGAGTTTTACTGACAGAGTTTTACTGACAGAGTTTTACTGACAGAGTTTTACTGACAGAGTTTTACTGACAGAGTTTTACTGACAGAGTTTTACTGACAGAGTTTTACTGACAGAGTTTTACTGACAGAGTTTTACTGACAGAGTTTTACTGACAGAGTTTTACTGACAGAGTTTTACTGACAGAGTTTTACTGACAGAGTTTTACTGACAGAACACTCAGAAGATGTAACAGGTCTACTACAGAGACTGCTTACACTACGCTTGTCCCTCCCCTTCTGGTGCATTGCTGCGTGATATATGATTCGTACCAGACAGGACGGAGAACATCGAAAAAGCTCAAAGAAGCGCACCTCGTTTTGTGTTATCGGGAATAGGAGAGAGGGTGCAGTGAATATGATACATGAATTGGGGTGGCAAGCGTTGAAACAAAGGCGTTCTTCGTTGTGACTAGATCTTATCACGAAATTTCAATCTCCAACGTCCTCAGCCGGCCGAAGTGGCCGTGCGGTTAAAGGCGCTGCAGTCTGGAACCGCAAGACCGCTACGGTCGCAGGTTCGAATCCTGCCTGGGGCATGGATGTTTGTGATGTCCTTAGGTTAGTTAGGTTTAAGTAGTTCTAAGTTCTAGGGGACTAATGACCTCAGCAGTTGAGTCCCATAGTGCTCAGAGCCATTTTTCCAACGTCCTCCTCCGAATGCGAATACACACACACACACACACACACACACACATATATATATATATATATATATATATATATATATATATATATGTTACACATACCCACCGACATAGGGTGAAATGATCATCGTGATAAAATAAGAGAAATCAGAGCTCGTACGGAAAGATTCAAGTGTTAAATTTTTCCCATGTGACGTTCGAGAATGGGACGGTAGAGAAATAGTGTAAAGGTGCTTCGATGAACACTCTGCCAGGCAAGTAAATGTAAACTGTCGAGCAGTCATGTCAGCGCAAGTGTAAATCACAATAGTTGGGCCGCTGCATGAGGGTAATTGTTCTAGCTCCAGAATGAGATTTTCACTCTGCAGCGGAGTGTGTGCCGATATCAAACTTCCTGGCAGATTAAAACTGTGTGCCGGACCGAGACTCGAACTCGGGACCTTTGCCTTTCGCGGGCAAGTGCTCTACCAACTGAGCTACTCAAGCACGACTCACACCCCGTCCTCACAGCTTGCTCGCGAAAGGCAGAGGTCCAGAGTTCGAGTCTCGGTCCGGCACACAGTTTTAATCTGCCAGGAAGTTTTTATTGTTCTAGCTATTCTCTCGACATCGGTGCTACAGAAAAATATCGCCCACAGTGTACTTCTTCAATAGCACCATTTGTAGTTTGGACTACATGTAGGCAACACAATCTACTGTTACACTTGAGGTTGGATAACTGGTGTGACCGCTCCTACCGCATGTGCAGCGCGTCCCACTTAAACCTCGTCCACTGGAGAAACCAGACCTGCGTGGAACGGGAAAAGGAAGGAAGATCTGTGGCGACGAGTTTATCACAAAACTGATCACAAACTCAGACTGTAAAATGGCACTGAAATAATTCAGCCGTGACCTTTTAAAAGTAATCCTATCATTAACCTTAAGTGAGTTAAAAAAATCACGGTAGCCATAAAACTGGACAGCCTACGGGAATTTAAATTCCGCTGCCACCAACAGGAATCCAGTGCGTTTAACACTGTGCCACTTCGCTCCGTTCCGTAAAATGAAATACAAACTGCGATCAAGTCAGACGTTTGTGGTGACGATGGAACAAGTGCCACTCGCAACTCAGCTAGGAAGCCAGAGGAGCTTCTATTGGAGCACGAAAGACTGACTGAAAAGTGGGATACCAGCTGCCTTATTCTGTCTTCCTCAGTTCTTCAAAAACTTTCGCAAAAATATTGGCACGGGAGCATATTCGCGCTCTTTTTAATATGCAACTCACCCCTGACTCCCTCTAGCTTCCCCATCTGTAACTCACTCACACATGTTGGTCCATCGCTCTCAGTCGCTCACATCCATCCACTCCCACTTGCCCATTCTCTCTCACTCATTCGGCCCAACTCATTGTCATTATCTCTTTGTCGCTCTTCAACTATCACTGTCTCCTGTCTCGAAGCCACAGTCGCTTTCGTTCTGTCCAACTATTACTGTATCTTCTCACTGTCACTGTCTCCCTCTTGTTCTCCCTTACTGCTACTATCTCTTTCATTCCCTCACTCTGCTTCTGTTTCTTCTCACTGTCTCTATCTCTCTCTCTACCTCGCTGTCATCGTCATAGAATCTCTCTCTCTCTCTCTCTCTCTCTCTCTCTCTCTCTCTCTCTCTCTCCCATCTCCCTCTCTCTCTTTCATTTTCCCTGTCCCCCACCCACCTTCATTTTCACTTTCTCCTGCTCTTCATCCCTCTCCCACTGGCACTGTCTCCTTCACTCTTTTCCTAGCATTTTTCTGTCACTATCAGGTATGTTCCACTGCTACTGTGTCTCACTCTTCCTCACATTCCCATTGTCTCCTTTGTTATTTCTGTAACACAACCGCTATCTACTGCCTTCCAGTATTTATTACTTCTCCGTCTCCTCCTCCCTCAGCACAAAAATACGTGACTATGTTCGAATGCCAAAATTTTTGTGAAAATTTTACAGGTGTTGAGGAAGGCACAATGAGGCAGCTGGTATCCCATTTTTTTAAGTCAGTACCTTTCAATTTTAGGTGTATAAGTAGGGTAAGTTTGAACCTCTGTATGTGGGAAAGGGATAAAGATATCCAGAAAATTTTCAAGGGTGTTCGAGATCGGCATCTTAGGAATATACAAGGTGTTACAAAAAGGTACGGCCAAACTTTCAGGAAACATTCCTCACACACAAAGAAAGAAAATATGTTATGTGGACAAGTGTCCGGAAACGCTTACTTTCCAGCTGGTATCCCATTTTTTTAAGTCAGTACCTTTCAATTTTAGGTGTATAAGTAGGGTAAGTTTGAACCTCTGTATGTGGGAAAGGGATAAAGATATCCAGAAAATTTTCAAGGGTGTTCGAGATCGGCATCTTAGGAATATACAAGGTGTTACAAAAAGGTACGGCCAAACTTTCAGGAAACATTCCTCACACACAAAGAAAGAAAATATGTTATGTGGACAAGTGTCCGGAAACGCTTACTTTCCATGTTAGAGCTCATTTTATTACTTCTCTTCAAATCACACTAATCATGGAATGGAAAAACACAGCAACAGAATGTACCAGCGTGACTTCAAACACTTTGTTACAGGAAATGTTCAAAATGTCCTCCGTTAGCGAGGATACATGCATCCACCCTCCGTCGCATGGAATCCCTGATGCGCTGATGCAGCCCTGGAGAATGGCGTATTGTATCACAGCCGTCCACAATACGAGCACGAAGACACTCTACATTTGGTACCGGGGCTGCGTAGACAAGAGCTTTCAAATGCCCCCATAAATGGAAGTCAAGAGGGTTGAGGTCAGGACACCGTGGAGGCCATGGAATTAGTCCGCCTCTACCAATCCATCGGTCACCGAATCTGTTGTTGAGAATCGTACGTAAACACTTCGACTGAAATGTGCAGGAGCTCCATCGGGTGAAGAACATGGGGCCCAATCAAGACATCACCAACAATGCCTGCCCAAACGTTCACAGAAAATCTGTCTTGATGACGTGATTGCACAATTGCGTGCGGATTCTCGTCAGCCCACACATGCTGATTGTGAAAATTTACAATTTGATCACGTTGGAATGATTCCTCATCCGTAAAGAAAACATTTGCACTGAAATGAGGATTGACACATTGTTGGATGAACCATTCGCAGAAGTGTACCCGTGGAGGCCAATCGGCTGCTGATAGTGCCTGCACACGCTGTACATGGTACGGAAACAACTGGTTCTCCCGTAGCACTCTCCATACAGTGACGTGGCCAACGTTACCTTGCACAGCAGCAACTTCTCTGACGCTGACGTTAGGGTTATCGTCAACTGCACGAAGAATTGCCTCGCACATTGCAGGTGTCCTCGTCGTTCTAGGTCTTCCCCAGTCGCGAGTCATAGGCTGGAATGTTCCGTGCTCCCTAAGACGCCGAGCAGTTGCTTCGAACGTCTTCCTGTCGGGACACCTTCGTTCTGCAAATCTGTCTCGGTACAAACGTACCGCGCCACGGCTATTGCCCCGTGCTAATCCATACATCAAATGGGCATCTGCCAACTCCGCATTTGTAAACACTGCGCTGACTGCAAAACCACGTTCGTGATGAACACTAACCTGTTGATGCTACGTACTGATGTGCTTGATGCTAGTACTGTAGAGCAATGAGTCGCATGTCAACAAGCCATTACCTTCCTTGAATTGGGCCAACTGGCGGTGAATCGAGGAAGTACAGTACATACTGACGAAACTAAAATGAGCTCTAACATGGAAATTAAGGGTTTCCGGACACATGTCCACACCCATCGTTTCTTTATTTGTGTGTGAGGAATGTTTCCTGAAAGTTTGGCCGTACCTTTTTGTAACACCCTGTATAGTACAAATTTCAGTCAATTTCTGTGCGTAGTCGTTTTGGAATCCGCAGCTGGGATTTGGTCTGCCACTGACGGCAAAAATTGCGAGAAACGCTTTTTTTTGTTTTCTTAGGAACCGCCCATAAACTAATTCCGCCTTCGTAATTCTCATGAAACCCACTGTAGACTACATCAAATGCAAAAAGAACCAACCGATTTGTTCCATTTGCCTAAGCAGGAGGAAGTGTGTAATACTAATACTTTAACGCTGTAGTGTAGGATAGGGAAACTAAACCTATCCTCGTGCTGGGTATATAAATGGTCCCTAGCGTAATCGCTATCGGAAACACTTGTCCCTATTTTTTTTTATTACTAACATAACCCGAGGTCTGAGCACCGGAAAATCCCACTTTTAAGCGCAGTGCTTTGAAACATATTGGTAAGCGTGCTGTCGCATGCCTACCGGTATCTTAAGAAAGCTCGGGATTGAACTGACGTATTATGATGATGTGACGATGTTTTGAATTATGGGGCGCTCAACTCCGCGGTTATCAGCCCTCGTCCAAATTCCAAACCTTTTCTCAGTCCAATCTTTGCCACGTGCATGAATGATGAAATGATGATGACAACACAAACACCCAGTCATCTCGAGGCAGGTGAAAAAAATCCCTGATCCCGTCGGGAATCGAACCCAGGACCCCATGCTCGGGGAGCGAGAACGCGACCGCGAGCTGCGGACCTTACGTATTATGGACAGGCAATGTCTTACTGAGAAAATGGCTCCGGGTAGCAATTATGCACTGGTGTAATTTTCCAATACTTCTATATGTCTGGAATATATCATTATGCATTCGACAGAGGATATTTTCCCACCAAACAAGCCTCTAGGAGACTGTAAGGTTATTACATTTGCTATCAGGCGTCGCATGGTGGCTTTTATTCCCTCAAACACCGCAACTGTACGTGATCGTTTGGCTTCGTCCAAAGGTGCTGTCATAGAGAAATCATTTTCTATACACTATTTCCAAAACACACACACACACACACACACACACACACACACACAGATTATATGTAGTGTGTGTGTGTGGGGGGGGGGGGGGGGCGTGGCGGCGTTGATGCGGCAGAACAACATAAAGCACATGCAGTTTGTAACAACCCAGAAATGTCTTTCCGTGAGATATCATTAGATTTAAGCGCATTCAGTTGTCTGGCCACCAACATACTGATTTCGTTCCGATTTCTTATTAAAAACTGCTAGTAGAGAGTTAATATAGCTGAATGCTATGATTCAACGCTTCTTTCTTGTCAAAACAGCGCAGAGTACTGTGAGCAGAAACAGCTTGAAATAATTCGAGTTGATCTGCAGATAATTTTAAGTATATAACTTTCGACTATGTGATAAAATTGCCGAAAAAGTCGTATACACCAAATATTCTGCTAACAAAATATAATGTTGACTTTTTAGATCTCTTATCTCCGAATGCCAAACAATTAAAATATGATTGATATAAATTCCATCGGTGCCAGGCTGCCAACTTAAGGAAACACATTTCAAGTGTGTAACAAACCGCCACCTCTCCTACCTTCTCCAACCAAATACTGAGGATGAAAATTTCTTTAACCATCAGGATTCAAATAGTTTCCCTCGCAACCGGGCACCACGGCGCGTTAACGGCTACTCACTTTCTTACATAAGCGTATCTTCAAGATATTACAATGAAAAGATATTACAATGAAAAGATGTACCTTTTACATCGAAGTCCTTAGAACACCAGAAACCTCTCCGCGTTTAATGTGTTCAGGCATTACTTCCAGCTGATAACAGAAAAAGGGTTAAGTATTGAGAATGGTCGCATAAAAAGATGGTGGATATCGAACTTGGCCAGACATTGTAATTTGTAAGTGATGAACCTTGGTTTCACGTTTTCGGTCATACAAATAGACTAATCATTATTGGTCCTCTGAAAACTCTCATCTTCACAATAACTAAAAAAATAAAAAAAAACAAAAAAACGGAGTTATTTGCACGATTTCTGGTAGTATAATTACCGATCCGATGCTCTTTGAAACCACTGTCACAACAGACGTTCATCTTCTAATGTACAAGAACTACTACTCTCAATTATGAAAGGCAGTATTGCTTTTTAAAGCACTGTGGAGCTTCAAGCCACACGTCTCGTCAAGAGCTTTTAGATATTCATGAAGCCTTCACTATAAGGAAATGTTTATGACCGCCTCGTTCGCCGGACTTGTCTGCTTGTGATTCTTGTCTATGGTGATATTTGAAAGGGAGAAGTACACAAAAATAACAAAAAAACTGTAGGCCAACTGAAGGAAAATATACGCCTGAGTAGTGAAACAATCTGTCGTAATACAGAGTACAATGAGTTTGAATGTAATTTATGAGCTCATTTTCAACACACATCTGACCTAACACATCTAGACAGTCCTATGTATGAAATGCGGAACTGAATACTAGCACAAGCCGGCAGTTGTAGCCGAGCGGTTCTAGGCGCTTCAGTCTGGAACGGCGCTGCTGCTACGGTCGTAGGTTCGAATCCTGCCTCGGGCATGGATGAGTGTGCTGTCCTTAGGTTAGCTAGTTTTAAGTAGTTCTAAGTCTAGGGGACTGATGACCTCAGATGTTAAGTCCCATAATGCTTAGAGCCATTTGAACTGACTACTAGACGTCACTAGGGACGGACCCTGCGGTATACAAGAAGGCAGGAAGCATTGTGTTGTCAGTGCAGAACCAGTAACAGCAGAATTGCAGGAGAGCTCAGTGACTTCAAACGTGGACTAGTCATCTGACGTCACTTGAGCAAAAACATCATCAGTGACATTTCACTCCAAAATCTGTCCCGATCGGCTGTTGGATGTGATTGTGAAATGAAAACTGGAAGGAACAACCGCCGGCCGGCGTAGCCGTGCGGTTCTAGGCGCTTCAGTCTGGAACCGCGTGACCGCTACGGTCGCAGGTTCGAATCCTGCCTCGGGCATGGATGTGTGTGATGTCCTTAGGTTAGTTTGGTTTAACTAGTTCCAAGTTCTAGGGGACTGATGACCATAGATGTTAAGTCCCATAGTGCTCAGAGCCAAGGAACAACCACAGCTAAAACAAGACCAGGCAGACCTCATGTACAGACAGAAAGGAACTGTTGAGTATTAGGGAGGGTGGTTGTAAAGAATCGCATCAAATCAGCGAAAGGATTCACACTTGAGTTCCAAAGAGCTATCAGCAGTCCAGTTAGCACAATGACTGCGCATAGCCAATTAAAAAGAATTGGCTACGATGGTTGAGCAGCTCCTCATAAGCCACACATTTCTCTAGTCAAAGCTAAGCGACGCTTGAGGTGCTGTAAAGAGCTACGCCACTGGACAGTGGATGAGAGGAAAAATTTGGAAATTTGTGGTACGGTTGTATGGGACCGAACTACTGAGGTCATCGGTCCCTAGTCTTGCACACTAATTAATCTAACAAACTAACTTACGCTAAGGACAACACACACACACACACACACACACACACACACACACACACACACACGCCCGAGGGAGAACTCTAACTTCCAACGGGAACAGCCGCGCAAACCGTGACAAGGCGCCTAAGACCGCGCGGCGATGAGTGGAAAAGAGCGATGTGACGTGATGAAGCACGTGGTAACCTTTGGCAAAGGGATAGAAGGGTTTGGGTTGGTGAATGCTTGTTGGACGTTACCCGCCATCACGTATGGTGCCAACAGTGAAGTACGGAGCTGGTGGTGGTTAAACGGTATGGAGGTTTTTTTCGTGGTTACAGTGTGGTTCCCACATTGCGCTTAAGAAAAAAAAACCGCTAAATGCGGAAGGATATGGACACATTTTAAGACATTGTGTACCGCGTACAGTAGAGGAACAGTTTGGGGGCGTGTATTGTTTGTATCAGCATGAGAATGCACCCTATTGTGAAGCAGCATCGGTGAGGTAGTGGTTTTTAGACAATAGCACTTCCCCCCAGTCCCGTACTGAACCCAATGGAACACATTAGAGGTGAGTTAAAACGTCGACTGCGCTCCACACCCCATTACCTTATGCGGTTTCGGGTCCTGAGAAGACATTGAGACACCTCACTGAAAGTATCCCCAGCAGAATTCAGGTTTCCATGAAGGCTAAGGGAGGTCAGACCCTATATTAATGTCCACTAATTTCTTGCCGAACACTTTTGATCAGATGGTGTATGCTGAAAAACACCACCTTTTGACAGTAATCCTCGGCGCTGCTTCTGTATTGCGCGGGGCAATTTCTTAATGGTCTCGCAGTAACCACGTGCACTGATTGTTTGGCCTCGTGGTAAGAAATCAATCAGCAAAATGATTGCCCTTTTTCGTCCAAAAAACGGTGCACATGACTTTTCGAGGTGTCAAGATTTGCTTAGGCTTAAATTCGTTGGGGATGAAATGTGCCTCCATTCCATTGATTGCCGTTTTGTTTCAGGGGTGTATTACGATATCCAAGTTTCATCCCCCGTGACTATCCGAGAAAGAAAACCATCGCCTTCTTCATTGTAGGGTGTCAAAAACTGAAGTGCACTGCCCATCCGTTGTTTTTTTGTGTTGTTCAGTAACAATTTCGACTACCCAACGCGAGCAAAGTTTCCGAAATTTCAGTAACAATTTCATGAATTAGTGATCGTGAGATTTGCGGAACTTCCACAGCAAGGGCACCAAGTGTAAACTAATGGTTGTGCTTAATCTTTTCTTCAATTGTGTGAACCAGTTCATGAGTAACCACAGACTGGCGTCCACTTCGTTCTCCATCGTGCACTTGATCACGTCCTTCATTGAACAGTCTGACCCATCTTCTAACCACTGAATCACTCATAGCATTTTGTCTGTAAACCTCGCAGATTTGCCGATGAATTTCCTTTGGTTTAACTTTCTTTGCATTTAGAAAACGAATCACAGATCTGATTTCACACGCGTCATTTTCAATTACGGCTGACATAAAGAAGCACTACAAAGCACATGTCGTCAGCAGCGATCTGAAAATGGCGTACATGTCTTCTCCTTGAGTGCCCCGCATGCTCAGAACTGCGATCGTAGAGCTGCCGCGGATAGAGAGAGAAACGGAACTTACTTTGTGGACTACCCTCATATCTAGTGCATACATATTCTTTGTATTTACATCCAATGTTTGTATTCTGTGAATAAGTGTGAAACCAAGTGCAACTAAATACTGTGTATATTTGTGTGTACACCACATACTAAAAGGTATCAGATAGATTACATAATGGTAAGACAGAGATTTAGGAACCAGGTTTTAAATTGTAAGACATTTCCAGGGGCAGATGTGGACTCTGACCACAATCTATTGGTTATGAACTGTAGATTAAAACTGAAGAAACTGCAAAAAGGTGGGAATTTAAGGAGATGGGACCTGGATAAACTGAAAGAACCAGAGGTTGTACAGGGTTTCAGGAAGAGCATTAGGGAACAATTGACAGGAATGGGGGAAAGAAATACGGTAGAAGAAGAATGGGTAGCTTTGAGGGATGAAATAGTGAAGGCAGCAGAGGATCAAATAGGTAAAAAGACGAGGGCTAGTAGAAACCCCTTGGGTAACAGAAGAGATGCTGAATTTAATTGATGAAAGTAGAAAATATAAAAATGCAGTAAATGAAGCAGGCAAAAAGGAATACAAACGTCTCAAAAATGATATCGACAGGAAGTGCAAAATGGCTAAGCAGGGATGGCTAGAGGACAAATGTAAGGATGTAGAGGCTTATCTCACTAGGGGTAAGATAGATACTGCCTACAGGAAAATTAAAGAGACCTTTGGCGAAAGGAGAACCACTTGCATGAATAAAGAGCTTTGATGGCAACCCAGTTCTAGGCAAAGAGGGGAAACCAGAAAGGTGGAAGGAGTATGTAGAGGGCATATACAAGGGCGATGTACTTGAGGACAATATTATGGAAATGGAAGAGGATGTAGATGAAGATGAAATGGGAAATATGATATTGCGTGAAGAGTTTGACTGAGCACTGAAAGACCTGAGTCGAAACAAGGCCCCCGGAGTAGCCAACATTCCATTAGAACCACTGATGGCCTTGGGAGAGCCAGTCATGACAAAACTCTACCATCTGGTGAGCAAGATGTATGAGACAAGCGAAATACCCTCATACTTCAAGAAGAATATAATAATCTCAATCCCAAAGAAAGCATTGAATAAGTCACAGCTGCAAAATACTAGCGCGAATTCTTTACAGACGAATGGAAAAACTGATAGAAGCCGACCTCGGGGAAGATCAGTTTGGATTCCGTAGAAATGTTGGAACACGTGAGGCAATACTGACCCTAAGACTTATCTTAGAAGAAAGATTAAGGAAAGGCAAACCTACGTTTCTAGCATTTGTAGACCTAGAAAAGCTTTTGACAATGTTGACTGGAATACTCTCTTTCAAATTCTAAAGGTGACAGGGGTAAAATACAGGGAGGGAATGGCTATTTACAATTTGTACCGAAACAGATGGCAGTTATAAGAGTCGAGGGGCATGAAAGGGAAGCAGCGGTTGGAAGGGAGTGAGACAGGGTTGTATCCTCTCCCCGATGTTATTCAATCTGTATATTGAGCAAGCAATAAAGGAAACAAAAGAAAAATTCGGAGTAAGCATTAAAATCCATGGAGAAGAAATAAAATCTTTGAGGTTCGCCGATGACGTTGTAATTCTGTCAGAGACAGCAAAGGACTTGGAAGAGCAGTTGAACGGAATGGACAGTGTCTTGAAAGGAGGGTATAAGATGAACATCAACAAAAGCAAAACAAGAATAATGGAATGTAGTCGAATTAAGTCGGGTGATGCTGAGGGAATTAGCTTAGGAAATGAGACACTTAAAGTAGTAAAGGAGTTTTGCTATTTGGGGAGCAAAATAACTGATGATGGTCGAAGTAGAGAGGATATAAAATGTAGACTGGCAATGGCAAGGAAAGCATTTCTGAAGAAGAGAAATTTGTTAACATCGATTATTGATTTAAGTGTCAGGAAGTCGTTTCTCAAAGTATTTGTATGGAGTGTAGCCATGTATGGAAGTGAAACGTGGACGATAAATAGCTTAGACAAGAAGAGAATAGAAGCTTTCGAAATGTGGTGCTACAGAATAATGCTGAAGATTAGATGGGTTGATCACATAACTAATGAGGAGGTATTGAATAGAATTGGGGAGAAGAGGAGATTGTGGCACAACTTGACTAGAAGAAGGGATCGGTTGGTAGGACATGTTTTGAGACATCGAGGGATCACCAATTCAGTATTGGAGGGCAGCGTGGAGGGTAAAAATCGTAGAGGGAGACCAAGAGATGAATATACTAAACAGATTCAGAAGGATGTAGGTTGCAGTATGTACTGGGAGATGAAGAAGCTTGCACAGGATAGAGTAGCATGGAGAGATGCATCAAACCAGTCTCAGGACTGAAGACCACAACAACAACACCACATAATGCCAATTATGGGAACAGATTTAGTATGGATACCACGATGCAGTGCCCTGTAAATAAGGTAAGAACGTTTCTGTTACATAAAAGTTTCGTTACCGATTACTAAATTTCCGTCATTTTCGCAAGCCCCATCACCACAGCGTCTAGCTCCACAATATAATGTTCCTGTAACGCCACCACCTGATGATAATCTTGCAGTAGCTCGAAAACTAGTTTATGGTGCAATAAATCGTATCTAAAATCCAAAAAAGCTACTGGTTACATATTTATAGCTAGTTAAATCGCCGATTTAAATCACAGTTGCAGTTCGTCATCCATAACGGCTATTCTGTTATGAAATGTCGATGTGTCTATCTGTTGCCTGTTAATGACTGTGATGAGTGTATGTATAAAGCAGAGTTGCGTTATGGGTGAACGAAAGGGAGAGGGCGAAGCCTGATATCGGTATATAATTATAGCCTCCGCCTCTCGAATAGCACGAAGAGGGCGGGGGTCACTGAGCTTACGTTCCCGTCCGACAGAGTGATTAACATGCCACATGCCTTTACTCCATGAAAAGCTGGGAGAGATTTTGAATTTTATCCTTGGCTTTGGTGCCTAGTCTGGCTGAGCTTGACTCCACCAGTTCTCCTCCCAAGGCTGAAGGTTTCTTCCACTGAGAAGATTCGAATCTCCGTATCGTGCAACGTCGAACAGTGAGCGTTAGTGACGTCGGCCTTTTACTTTTATAGAGTTTCATCTTCGGATAAGGCTTTACACCAGGGATGGACACCCTCTGGTGACCCGCCGGCGTAATTCACGTACTTAAGCTCGCAGGCCAGCCCTTCACGCAAATCGGCAGTAGCGCTCCTAGCGCATTAAGTCAGAACTATGATATAAATTGCACACCTTTCCCGACACGTTATGGCAACAAATTATGCCTCAAAACACGCGCTTTTGAGAGTACTTTCATTTTATGTTCACTACGTGTTCAGATGTTTACATTTATTTACGCGTCGTGAACAATGTTTACTTACTACGAAGCACAGCAGCTGTCCAAAAAAAAAAAAAAAAAAATACCATTGCAAAATTCTGTAACGCCGTTAGTGAAGAAACAATGTTCGCGACACGTAAATAAATGTAAACATGAGAATGTGAGATGCTACGCATACTAAAACGTCGATATGGAAAACTGAAGGCCTATAAAAGTAACTAATTATAGCTGTTTCGCTATAAATTACATTAAATTCCAACACTTGCAATGTTCTAATACGCTGTTCTCTCTCCTTCCGGGAGCCGGATTAAAATCAGTCGTGGGCCACCGGTTGGACACGCGTGCCTGACACGAAATAAGGAGATGCCAGACCCCGTAAACCACCGGCTTCGAAGAGCTTCGGCATATTAGGACGCAGCCACACAGAAGTAAATCCTATGCAAGAATTATGGTCACTAAGATTGTGTTTTCCAAATCGGTCGAGATCGGCGGCCGTGGTGGTGGACCAGTTTCGAATTTAATTTAAAATAATGCATAAATTCTGCGACAGCTTTCATAGCTCAAACGTACACGCACGGACTAGCATCCGAACGTGATCTTTCAGCGCATTGCTATCGCCTCATTTAGATAAGGCTTCCCTCTTGTGTATCTGCAATGGATCGAAATCTCCGGAAGTATTGGGTTACGGGCCACATATTTATAACAACTTTTTCGTATTTCCGAGCGTTCTAAACACGCCGTCTTGTCCGAAGTGGAGCCTGCATCAAGACCTTTAGCAAGGATTTCATTGAAAAGCTGAAGCTTGCTGACCTTCCACAGGGGTTATTTTCGAGCGGCCCTCGACTAGTATTCCCAGGTTTGTCGAAACTATTTCAAATGGCTCTGAGCACTATGGGACTTAACATCTGAGGTCATCAGTCCCCTAGAACTTGGAACTGCTAAAACCTAACTAACCCAAGGGCATCACACACATCCATGCCCGAGGCAGGATTCGAACCTGCGACCGTGGCGGTCGCGCGGTTCCAGACTGAAGCGCCTAGAGCCGCTCGGCCACACCGTCGGCGTTGTCGAAACTGCTTAAGATGTTAAGCTCTTATATACTGAAGGCGGTAATTCTGTCCACTTTTCTGATGTATGATGAACAGTTGCTGCCAGGTTCAAGTGGCCTCCCGGCCAATGACGCCAAAAGCTCATTTCCATTTTTCTCTAGGCTGACATGTCACAAAAATGACGCTTATATTTTGAGCAGGCCAGTCCAGTAAATCAGTCAGATTTTTCCTAATCAAGATCTACTGCACTTTGCTTTAAATAGGCGATCAAATATCAAACAGTTACAATTGAGACAGAAGTAGGTCATTGAAACAAGATCATCTGAGCTGCAATGTACGCCATCTACAATAGGTTTGCATAGTCATTTATAGAATGCCTTACAATTCAGTGGTAATCATTCCTTAGCTCTAAACGGGAGTTAGCGGTTTTAAATGCTTCCCAAGTGTCAGCTTCAAATGGCGTCGTAAATGGTCGACTGAGGATCCCTGTTACTCTTACGAAATATTTCTGGCAGAGTTACCGAACTTGTGGAACCCTAAAGCCATCTCCCTCAGTTCTCTCCGTTGGCAGATTCTGGCAGAAAACACGCAGTGAAGTTGACGCGTTGTGCCTGTACTCACAGACTCTCCCACGCACAGTCTGCACCGCTCGCGCTTTCGTCGTGACGCCAGTGCCTGGACGTTTTGAGCTACAGCGCACCTAATTACGGGCCCTTCTTCCTGCCTGTCACGTTGGCGAGTAGCGCGCATACCTGTTGCGTTGCTCGGGGTGTAGTCGCGTCGTCGCAGTTGTGGCATTAGCTGCGCGTTCGTCGCAGCTGTTCCGGGCTCGCTGCCTCCTGCTATATACCACTTCCGAGCGGCTGTTTGTACTTCATGATTCCCCCAACCTGCAACAAGACAATATGCGCTATGTCAAGTTACTGGTTACTCTAGCTATAAAATACCCCAGAGGGCACATACTAAGCCACAGTGCGAGCATTTAGTAAGACGTTCCATAGATAACGTGAGCCACGCTTTCGGTACATTTCAAGCCTAAGGATATGGCGGTTTGTGTTGTTTTTGGGGAAGGAGACCAGACAGCGAGGTCATCGGTCTCATCGGATTAGGGAAGGACGGGGAAGGAAGTCGGCCGCGCCCTTTGAAAGGAACCATCCCGGCATTCGCCTGGAGCGATTTCGGGAAATCACGGAAAACCTAAATCAGGAAGGCCGGACGCGGGATTGAACCGTCGTCCTCCCCTAAGGATATGCGTAGTAGTGAGACTCGGGCGAGGTCTGTATAAAGCATATTATTACAATATTTTCAATATTTCTAGCAGGACAAATCACACTATCTTTCAGCTCGTGTTTGGGTGCTGCCATACAGCCATCCATCCGTCACAATAGGCCCTTCCATATTTTTAGACCTGTCTATAAATACACTGCAGCCAAGACGTCACCCTAACCTAAACTAAACTGAAATCCGTGCGAACAGGTCTCGAAAGGGCCAACGGTACTGATTGACTTCCGTGTCATCCTCAACCGATAAGTGTCACTTGATGCGGATATGGAGGAGCACATGTGGGCAGCACACAGCTTTCCCGGCCGTTGTCAGATTTCGTGATCCGAGCTGCTACTCCTCAATCAAGTAGCTCCTCAACCGGCCCCACAGGGGCTGAGTGCACCCCGCTTTCCAACAGCGTTCGGCAGACCCGGACGGTCACCCATCCAAGTGCTAGCTAGCCAAGCCCGACAGCGTTTAACTTCGGGTGATCTGACAGGAATCGGTGTCCCACTGCGGCATGGCCGTTGGCTAAGGCCTCACCCTCCTCCTATCAATTGTGACATAGATGATTATCGCTTAGTATCAAGAGGCGTCAGGTGTCACATTGTAAGAAAGAGAGAGAGAGAGAGAGAGAGAGAGGTATCTACTGCCCCCGCCCCCCATCTCTCTCTCTCTCTCTCTCTCTCTCTCTCTCTCTCTCTGACCGACCTCTCAATGAAAATACTATTGTTTCTGTATACAAACTTGATAGGTAACACGTCTCTATGCTCGCTGTGTGTGGGTTTGTCGACCATCTTAATCTTGGTGTCATCTCGTCTGGGTCCTAGAAACAATAGGAAGATTTTCGCTTCACAGCGGATGCGTGTCGAAATTTGGAAAATTTTCAATTACACGAAGCCTTGCTAAATATGAAAGTCACATTTAACGACAATATAAGATTTCTGAACAGACGGCCCGTGTTTGAAGCTTTAAATTCTAAACTGACGTCAAACACTTTTAATCCGCAAAGTCAAACAAAAATCTATTCAGAACATAATATGTACGTGGACTGCAGAATAATTAATTACATGCTTTTCACTAGTATAGTTACAACGGAAGGTGAACATTTTTTATTAATAATACTACAAAATTATCAAGCGTTCGCCATTCATCAAAATTTCGTAGAACACAAAGAAATGGGAAAAATAGTTGTTGCAATTCTTGTCATCGTAGACGGTTTAACAAGAGTTCTAAGTCAAAGTTTAGTGAAATAGAAGAAAGATATCTCGTTAGGGTTACTAAATCAGCCCAGCGACCAAAATACCGTCCATTTTCGGTTATTTTTACACGATACTGACTTCCTACACCGGATCGGATAGCCAGGCTTGTCAGCACGCCGCCGACGGCATTCATACAGGGGCGCGGCCTCTGATCGAATTTGCCAGGTGGATTAACGGCGACAGCTGGCGAATCCGGCAGCCAGGACGTGGTTTTTAGAACGTTTCCCCACATCTGTTTAGATGAACACCGGGCTGGTACCCACGCCTCGCTTCAGATACACGATACACTAACATTTAGAAAACTTTCAAATGTATCATACTACTAGCGGACACCTGGGAGTAGGGAGAGGAGAGGGAAAGGGAGTAAAAGGGTGGCGAAAGGAAAGGCGCACACTAACATTAACGATGCCAAATCTGGTAATAAACATGCCGACTCGATGTAGAAAGAACAAGAGAAAATACTGATTTCCCATTCCTTCCTGAACCTATGAGTGCATGTTTACGTTCGCCGTCCCGTCTTCGTCATGTCATCAGGGGACTGAACAGAAAATCAGACGGGGTCGGATAAGGTAATCGACTGTAGTTTTGTTGAAGAAACCATGGTAGCATCCAACAAACGATTTGGCAAAGCCTAAATGAGGATATTATGTTATTAATGTTACATTACATCTGTCTGTATAGAACAGAATAAAACCAATTGCTTCATGCCATACATATTTTGTCTTTATTCTTTGAACGGCACCATGAGTGCACTGGAGTATGAACTTCCAAGGTTCAGCTGGAAAGTGCGGTGAATGGTCTCCGAAACTAAAGGAAACCAAAGTTACACATAAAATACCTTTACTGGTCTTCAATGTAATCAGCATTAGCTACAATACACTTGTGACATCCGTTGTGAAGCTGTTGGAAACGGTCAGCAAACGCTTCTGGTGGAATCGCTCTAAGCACCGTGGTCACGCGCGGTCAATGCACGTGAACAATAGTGCTCACACTGTCTAATCTTCGATCCCTTTGCTCTCATTCTAATGTCACCTGCCGAGATTCCGCAAGCATTCGCTGCATTCGTTCGTTGTTGCTGAGGTTGTGCGTGTTGCCTCGAACGTGGCTCATCCTCGACATTGTCCTTCCCATACTAAGGCGTTCAAACCACCCAAACATACATTTTGCTCACTGCTTCAACATCGTACTCTTGCACTAACATTCGATGAGTCTCCGCCATCGTTTTCCCTAAATTCAAGTGAAACAGGTTAACGCATTGCTCCATTTTGTGCTCTGTTTCGCAATGACACGAGCTCGATGGCTGCTTGAGGATATCTTTGCGAATGAAAGCAGAAGAGTTGAAGATAAGCAAAGACCGTGTAAGCAGCCTTATTCACGAACATTAGCAGACGTTGCGGATATCCAACAACGCGTGACCGAGGTGCTTCGAACGATTCCACAAGAAGTGTTTGCTGACAGGCCACTAGAGGTATTTACATTTCAATTCTTGTTTCCATTATTTGGGTGTGATCATTCACCGAACTTTGCAGACGCTCGTTATAGTTATGTGTATACTATTTTGTTTTACGTACTAGGAGAGTAGATTGACAAGTCCATTTAATTTTCATGAACGAATGGAACATTTTTGCTGTACCTTCATGGTTGGTAAGCTTGTTAATTCCAAGGATCATATAATGAATTTCAACAATGTTGACAGCTATCTACACTGGTCAGTGTGTCGACTGTGTTTAAAAATGAAGAAAACAGAGTTCCGTGCCGTTATTAAACATTTTCATTTGAAGGGTAGCACTGCCGTACAAATCGAAAAAGAATTGGATGAAGTTCATGCGGACTATGCACCCTCATTAAAGACCATTTATTTTCGATTAATGAATTTAAACGTGGTCGGACAAGACGAAGGGCGCTCAAGGCGTCCAACTGAGGTCACCACTAAGGAAACCATTGACAAAATCCATGGTAAGGTACAGCAAGACCGCCGAATAAAAATGCGTGAGTTTGCTGAGGCTGTAGACAAGATCAACTGAGTGCGTGCTTAATATCCCTCACGCAGTACCGGCTATGAAGAAGCAGTGATCGAGGTTGGTGCCGCGATTGCTAAGTCGACCAAAAGCGCATCCTCCATAACATTTCAACACAATCTCTAGCGATGTTTAATCGCAATCCGCAAGACGTCTTGCGTCGAATTGTCACTGTTGATGAAACCTGGAGCCATAATTACACGCCAGAGTAAAAACGGCAGTCAAATCAATGCACAAAGGCAAGTGAAAGTGCACCGAAGAAAGCAATGATCATTTTGTCAGCAGCTAAGGTGATGGCACTGTTTTTTGGGATTCCCACGAAATAATCGTCATAGATTACTTGAAAAAAGACAGAACCGTAACTCGACTCTATTATGCTTCATTGCTGGATCGTTTGAAACTTGCGTTGGCTGAAAGAAAGACCAAGGTTGGCACGCAAAAAATTGCTCTTTCACCAGGATAATGCACCATCCCACACATCAGCGATAACAATGGCGAAAGTGCATGAATTGGGCTCTCATCCGCCTTATTCATCAGACGTAGCGCCAAGAGACTTCTTCCCGTTCCCTCACTTGAAACTTTGGCTTGCTGGGAAGAAATTTTCACCAAATGAGGATGTGATAGTTCCACTCTACGAGTATTTTGCAGTTTGACAGAACCTATTTTTCTGATGAGATGAAAAAGGTGGAGGATCGCTGAACCAAGTGTGTATCCATCAAAGGAAACTGTCGAAAAGTAAGGTGAGTTATATACGAAACACTTTTTCTTGCTTTTTTACCACACTAACTAAACCACCTTCGTAGATACTGTATTACAGCGCTCCTCGATCAACTGCATTATGCAGGCAGTATTGTTGGACAGCGTTGTCTTAGCATATTGTGTTCGTGAAACATTTTATATTGGGTAACTACAAATCTGTACGTTGAATTAGAGCGTACAGTAATTGTCCTCCGACAAGGCAACCAATGTGAGCTGATTTCAAGGAAACTACAGTACCTATCTCGCGGTTTTAAAAGCAAAATCGACGGTAAGAGCATATAGCTAAGAGATCCGTTCACAGGCACAGCAGAGGACAGCTGGTGAATGAACCGCAGCGGCTGGCCTCCGCGCCGCCCTTGGTGAGCTTATGTAATCGGTTCTTTGGCGCCACGCGCTGAGTCTCTTGCACTATCTCCAGTCTGGCAGTGGTGTCTCTGTGCTGACGTGTGTGAATGAAACATAACACGTAGGCGCTGTTCGAAGTCAAAGTCGTTAAGTTCCTTCTTGTAGATGGGGGGGGGGGGGGGGGCTCGGGTCAAAAAGAAGGAGAATGTCAAGGAGTTACGAATTTACACCAGCTTATCAACTGTGCACATTCGCCAATGGTTCTCAGTCGATTCAGCTGTTGAATGGATATGAGACTACCAATACAAAGGTTCGTGTTTCAGCCTCAGTTCCAGTACACTGTCAGGTAGCGTGGGTTGAAACTCTTTCATTGCTTTGTGCGTGGAAGATACATAGCGTCGCATGACATGCTGAGTGAGGCAGGTCGGAGGAGAGAAAGTAACATCACTTCTGATTAAATCATTTACTTTCTTGGTCCAGCAAGTTTATAGTCTGCTTTCTAGAACTACGATAGATGTCATTACGGACTACTATTAATGTAAAGAAAGTAGTGCAACTTTATACAATTATGCCGCGATTCATAGTCTGATTATTTGTCCCATGTGTAAACTGGATAAAACACACACCTATATAAGAACTTTTTATCATATATTTCAACCTCAGGTCACTCATATGGTACCATTACTGGTTTCGACATATTACCAAATTATCATCAGATCTGTTAAAAAAAAATATAAACCAAACTAATTCTTATACCCAAATGTACACACTTGAGTGCGTTACAAAATAACTCGCCAAATCTGCATTAAAGAACGTACAGTTATTTATAGAGATTAGTCTGATTTGTAATTTAGTTTCCTAGTCTTTTACTATCTCCCTTTTTCTTTTTTTTACGGAGATATTCCCATGATGACATGGTAATAAATCCAACGCAATAGTGATATCGTTTGATTCACCTGAAGCTGAAATATATATAATACAACTTTACATGACGATCACTGAGTTTTCCTCATGCAGTACGGATGTAGCCTGTGTACGTAAGAACTTTTGGAGAAACAACAAAACCTAATATGTTCCAAACCTCTGCACATAAAAACGGGATTTTCCGTTGCTCATTCCCCGGGGTGCTGTTGGTGATAAAAACGCAGGGTCAAGTGTATCGGACGGCCCTTAGTCTAGGGACCATTTGCATATCCAACAGAAGGCTCACCTCAGTGTCACTGTCCTACAGTACTAGGTCTTCTTCCTGTTTAGCCAAATGGAGTAAATCGGCTCCTTTTTGCATTTGATATAAACGGAGAGCTTGACGGGACTTACGGAGGCACTACTAGTTCATGGGCGGTTCCTCGGAAAACCCTTAAAAAAGGTTTATTTAAATATATTTTGGCCATCACCAGCGGACCAAAACCCAACCGACGATTCAGAGACGGCTATGCACAGCAAATCATTGAATTTTTAACCATGTATTTCTAAGGTCCCGATTTCGGAGAACCTTGAAAATATTCGAGTTATCTTTAACCAGATACAGAGGTTCAAAGTCACCGTACTTTTGACGTGAAATTATGCAAGAAAAATTGAATGACTAAAATGTGGGACACCAGCTGCCTCATTCTGCCTTCCTCAGCACCTCCAAAAAGTTTCGTAGAAGTATTATCACGTGAACCTATTCGCGCTTCTTTGTGCTGAGAGAGAAGGAGACAGAGGTAGTGGCAAAGAGATGGAAAAGTAATAAATACTGGAAGATGGCAGACAGTGGTTGTGTTATAGAAAGAGCGAAGACGAGCATGGCAGAGTGAGAGACAGAAAGGGACACAGCGACAGTAGAACATAGCTGACAGTGACAGAACAGTGCTAAGAAAAGAGTGAAGGAGACAGCGGCCCGGTGAGGGGCGAGGAGGCAAACACAAGGAGAAAGTGGTGGAGGGTGAAAGCCAATTATAATGAGAGACAGAGTATATTACGATGACTACGAATGAGAGAGAGAGAGAGAGAGAGAGAGAGAGAGAGAGAGAGAGAGAGAGGATACAGCAGCAGTAGGAAGGAAGGAATAAGATGCTAGCATTAAGGGGGAGCAAGAGGGAGACAACGACAGTGAGAGGAGACTGTAATAATAGGGCAGAACGAAGGGTACTATGACTATTACACAGGAGACAATGGCAGAGAGACTCAAAGAGAGTGACAGTGAATTGAGCTGACTGAGTGCGTGAGAAAGGGCAACTGGGAGTGGTTGGGTATGAGCGACTTAACAGCGTAAGTTACAGTTAGGGAAGCTTGTGGAAGTGAGGGGAGATTTGCATGTTAGAACGAGTGCGAATATGTTCGCTCGTCAAAATTTTTTAGAGGTGCTGAGGAAGGTAGAATGAGCATGCTGGTACCCAACTTTCCAGTGAGTCTTCTACATAAGCAACAACATAATCTCTTTTCTTTTTGTTCCCATAGGAGCATTTTTCCGCTGATTACTAAATACTCCATAAAAATGAAAACGAAAGAAAACGTATAAGAGGTTTACTAACGCAGAACAAACAACGGCAGTATTCGTGGCAGAGCTACGAATTGATAATTTCTTGTCGGTCTAGCTACGCAACAGCTACGTGATACACATAATGTAGTTCCCTAATTTATTAATAACGTCTCTTCTGGTTTTTAGCCGAGATAACGATTCCTGTTTCTCACACTATTTCGAGACTCATGTGGCGCTTTCTCGAGAGCTGAGACACTAGCGTGGTTTTATGTCTGCTCAACTGCCTGCTTACAAGCATCGAACACCAACGCTCAACAGACTACGTAAAACTGTACGCAAAAATTGACTGTCAATTCTGCTGGGAATTACACACATTGACCAACATGGATACCAATACAGCGTTCGTTATGAGGTCAATGTAACGTCAATACGTACACTTTACTTTTTCATGATCTCCATTATCGTAAAGGACAACTTCCTGTATTGGTCCGTAGCTGAAAGAGCATTCTTTTTGGAAACCGCAGTTTCACAGCCGCATCTCTCTCTATTATTTCATATTTCGCTACAGATTAGTGCTCCGACTTCGAAACTAACAGGGAAGAAAGAAATAGTAATAAAAAATTTTACTGTGCGACTTATTTCCGGAAATATGCTTCATATATTTATTGTAGGTTGATAGCGCATCTCCTTTTGCAACGTACGTACAGAATAAGGAAAACAGGCGCCTTTTCTAACGTTCACAAGTATATAAAGGCAATGCACCGTCGGACAGGTATCATGTGATTTAGGTCCCGTTTGCCACAATATCTAATCGGTGCAGATAGTTACGAAGTCACAGAATTATGAGCTTATTCTGCTAGAACCATGCCTAAGGAAATCCTGTGCCTGTTGATAAGTGCTGTCCTCTTACCTGAACAGCAATCTTGATCGTGACTCATTGTATCTAAAGCCCGTTAATCTAAGATTATTAAATACTGAAAACGATAAGGAAACATTTCTGCCTAAGTCTTCGTAATTTTACGAGTAGTTCTATCTGTTTCGCATGGAGATACATACGTAAGCATGTTTTTCCCAGACGTCTTCTGAGCCCATTTCCCGTCGCAATCTACGGAGATGTAGCGTAAAGTAAGAAGTTCAAACAAAATAATGCTGCTTTCTTTAAAAACTTAAAGAAGTTACACACTACCAATTTAAATATATACAAATGTTTCTCTTATTAATTTATATTCCAGGAACAACAAAAAAATTCGCTCTAAACAGTTGCTCCGAATACCATCTTTACCAAAGGAAAACGTGTGAACTATCACATACCCTCAATTTTTTGTATAATGATTCTAAGCGTGCTATCGACAGTTATGATTCTTTACCTGCCTGTCTTAAAAAGTAAGATTACGTAATATCAATCACATAGACCAGGTTAACTTGTTGGTTGACAAATGTGAGCAAGTTTTCCTTAGCTGCCCTTCTGCCTTTCGATTAAAGTGCGACTATACAGAAGTGGGTTTGTAGTGTTGCTCGGTATGAAAATCAAGGCTGCGCGCACTCCTGTGTGTGTGTGTGTGTGTGTGTGTGTGTGTGTGTGTGTGTGTGTGTGTGTGAGAGAGAGAGAGAGAGAGAGAGAGAGAGAGAGAGAGAGACTAAAAAAAAACAAGAATTAATCTAGTGCCGTTAAGCAAAGCGGAAGAAAAAACATATCTATTACATAGTCAGTGCCCGCGACCGCTAAGTGCTGCACGCAACACCCACTCCAAATGTGCCGCTGAAGAGCTTATCGAGACTTTATCGTCAAATGGAAACTAGCACTTTTCTTCAAATCCTAGAAGTCTGTCACATTCGCTGCAGCTGTACTGCTTCATGCAATTATGTGAAGAAACGATAGTGTTTTTTCGAGGAACAGGCTTGCTTTCTGACAGTTGCTTCGATGCAAACTTCTATTTTTGTTGTACCCAAGCTGCTCCTTCGTATGCGAACCTCATAGTTTGATATGCGTAGACACTAAGGAAATGTCAACGGCACTCCCACTAGGTAAATATAAAAAGCTTTTTTTAATTTCTCATATGTGAGTGATATGGCGAACCACTAACTGTTAACAGACAGACTGCATTCGGATTTGCCCCTCATTGCTGCGTTCCCGTCTTCATATAGCAAAATATCACTGAGACGTCTTGTGGCAGTTATAAGATTGAGGCTAACTTTTTCACTTTGTACCTGCCCGTGCAGCTAATAACTTAGGTGACACGGAGGCGTGCCACACTTCGGTCGATTTGTTGGCCCAGGTTAACAGCTACTGGCCTAGTACAGGAATAAACGCGATTCGTGAACACTATCGTCTTTATCTCAGTTGGACGTGATGGTATGGCATCAAGAAATGTCCAATCTAGCGTGAACGAGTTAGCAAACTTGCGTGAAAAACGAAAATAGCGGCGGGGTGGGGAGTAAGTGGAAATTCGTAATTATTAAATACCACCACCTGAATATTCAGGTCACCCGCGCAGCAAAACTTCAGCACGACATTTTAATTTATTACTTCTTTACTAAAGACTCTATATGCAACACATTTTGCAGATAGTGTCCGGTTATTATACCACTGAATATACCTACAAAATTGTATCATTGTATGACACACAGTTCAGGAGATACGTCACAAAAGAAAAAAAAATGCATGAAAAACTAGCTTTTGCTTAAAACGGAGACCACCCCAAATTACATATTGCAAATAAGTGCCAAGAACACTGCAAGGCAAAGGTCTTGGCGTATGACACCGTAATGTTGCTTGATTTCAGACCACGACCCATTATTCAGACTTTACCTTAACACTTTTCTTTCGAGAGTACAGTGTGACATTGTAGAGATTACTTAAGCGTCGCGAATGCGGAGTACTGGCACAAACCTAAATTTCTCTATTCATTTACTGATCATTCGACACCTCTAATTCGTGTTGTTCCGATATTTTTTTTCTTTCTCAATCACTGTAGCGCAGACGTCAGTGATACGCTCAACAAGTGAAGAAGTAATCACATTAGGACACGCCCATTTCGGCAAACATTCGTTATCTTACGCCGCACGGGAGATTAGAAAGTTGCAGAGACTACATTTCGGCGAAATTCTATCATAAAAGATGTGAGACGACACTTTTCACACGTGTTGTATGGCAGCTTCTCAGTGCATTTTTCAGTTAGTGGAACTAGCGACATAGTTCTATTGACCAGATTATTACGTTCGCGAAGGGCTAAAAACTAAAGTTAACTGCATCTAGTGAGTGCTAGAGGTGACCAGGGATGGACCAAAGCGTTACTGAAATTTGCAATTTGTGAAGCTCCTTCTCTTGCATAAATCATTCAATTTTTCTAATGTTGTAATCTTTTTTTGTCAGTGCACGTACATCACATCCACCAATTTCCGTCCCTTTCGGATAATTCCTTCGTAATACGTCTTTTTGTTTATCTTAGAGTGTTATAAAAATAACTTACTTGAATGTGAGGCAGACCGAGCCGAGACGTTTAGCCAGCTGTATCATATTCATAATTCTTTAGCCCGATATTTAACGGTTCTTTAGCAAAATGGCTTCCTTTCATTATACCTCGAAGACAAATGTACAGTTAGCACTAAAATCAATCTGATTTCAGATCTCGCGACGTATAAAATCATGTACGTCTTACTTGTTCAATAATTTTTTGACTGGAGAAAAATTCACCATCGACTTTGAGGCTTGAAATAACTTGCTTTGATGGAATGCAAACGTAACTAGAAAATTCAGGTAAGTACGCTGACGCAAGCAAAATATTAGTGACGCAGCATGCTCCTCGAATTGTATAGGTTTTTTTGTCTATTGTTAACAGTAAAATGACACACACCGATTTTTTAAATCTATTTTTATTCTTCCCTTCTCTCCTGAGAATTGAAAATTTCATTACGTGCTGTTAGTATGTCTTATATGTAACTAAAATATCTTCCAAATATTATATTTTAATATTTGATTAGTTCTAATACTACAAATCACGAGTGGCAGTATATCTCCAGGAATATCATAATGAAGGCGTTAAGACTGCAACTCTGTCTTTTGGACATTGGAAATCATTATAAAATACACACACACACACACACACACACACACACACACACACACACACACACACACATCAGAAATGGAATATACGAATCCTCATAGCGGTAGAAAATTTTAGTTAATGAACATTTGGCTGCCCGGCGAGTAGGAGCTGTGTGGTACAACTATTGATCAACGAACTACATACGAATGTATTTGGTTATATTGTGTGCCTCTCCACAGCATCTAACATGAACATTAACTTTTAACGGTGATCCGTGTCTTTGGTGAAGACTTCAAATTCGGATGTTTCCTTATGTTACCAACACGGCAATCACTGAACTCTCCACGAACCCATTGCAACCATGAAGAATTCAACAATGAAGAGGTACATTTATACACATAAAATTCTCACTTTACGAAGAAGAGGAGCCAGAGACCTGAACCATCCTTGTGAATACTTTATAAAATGTCAACTGGCTATCTACTGGATATTTGGATGAAAGTAATTAGAATTCGTTCGTTATTCACCAGTAAGTTTCAAGGATGAAGTTCTACGAAGAATAAAATGGGTTTCGTAAGGTTGAAACTAATTCTTTGCATGTACAGTCGTCGAAATTACGACATGAACGTGATCAAACAGATTGCTCATTTCCAAGAAGCAAAAAATTCTCTACGTGCGTTTACATATTCGCGTCGGACGAAAATTTCACAAACGGGTACGGAGCAGAAACTCTGTCACGAAACAGAGCCACTGATAGGACGAGAAGCAGTGCACCTGCGTTATCTGGCATGCGATAACAACAGAGGTAACGCCAGTTACATCACTGCGGCACAGATTATTTATCTGCACAACGTGTCTCCGGCGCCGGGGACGCACGCTTTTACAGCCAGCTAGCGGCTGAATCCTCCCATCCGCGGCACTTTGTTTATGGCCAGCACAGGAGTAGTGATATTTCAGAATATAGCTTTCTAATTGCACTTAACTTAGTGAAGAACACATACTTTCTGTCCATCATTATTTCGGGTAGACCGTGAAAATACTGCACTAATAAATTTGAGTATCTCTGTCGACGACAACGAATACGTATAATGATGATTAACGATGAAGAAAAAAACATGTCCAGTTGTTTAAAAAAGATTGATATTAAATAACCAAGATTTTTGGTTTCAGGACTAGAACATAACGACTATAAGAAACTTGATTTTTGTTCGTAGTATAACCAAGTAATTTAGGCTCTCCGGGATATTTTGTCCTCCTCCTCTAGACTGTTGCTAGTACTTACGTAGGTCTGAAGTCAACTTTGAGCCAGTCTCCAAGGGTAGTAAGCTATTGCAGTGGGTACTTGTT
The DNA here is from genome assembly GCF_023898315.1 of Schistocerca nitens. Lineage (NCBI taxonomy): Eukaryota > Metazoa > Arthropoda > Insecta > Orthoptera > Acrididae > Schistocerca > Schistocerca nitens. The sequence continues at coordinate 178,024,220 of NC_064622.1, read as the reverse complement.
GCCGCGAATTAAGACTTCTGAAGTGTACTTGACTCGTTATCTTTGACCTTCGCTGTATTTACACTGCGTTCGTATGACATAACGTTTGCACCTGGTAACCATTTATTTTTCAGTTTGCTTCTTTCCTTTCTGCTGAGATGTCCTCAGCTACAAATGTTAGTTTTATAGTGCGTATTTCTTAATTGATTCCTTAATAGTCCAAGCTTAATGCATATTCGACCACTGAAGAATTTTCTTAATTCGGTTACCTGTATCGTCTCACATTTAGCAAAAAAAGCCCCGTAATTCTGACGCAATTTTTCTCGCTTGAGACCGAACCAGCGACCCCCCCCCCCCCAATTCTTTAAACAATCTAACTTACAGTATGAAACAGCTTCAAACGTCTGATTACAAATGAACTGATGTGTTAAATATTGGACGTTAAACATGAAACGAGAGAAAATTTGGAAAGGTTTCAAATTACGTTGAAACTTTGTTGGATTCGCTAATTGCTCTCATTATGAAATTCTGGATGAATTAGTCTGAGTAATTTGCGCTCTGTTTCAAGAAAAACTAATTTTTCAAACATCTCAATGTTTATGACGTCATCCCCCTGAACTGTGTGTCGTACAACGATATAATTATGCAGGTACAGTCAGTGGTATAAGTGGATACTGTCTGCACAATGTGTTGCGGGTAGAGTCAACAGTTAGGAAGTAACACATTAAAACGACGTGCTGAAGTGTTACTGCGCGGGTGAGCAACCGGTGGCCCACGAGCTGATCCAGCCCGTGTTTGGTTTCAATCCGGCTCGCGGAAGAAATTCGTCGGCGAGCGAGCTAGGCGCTGCAGAATTTTGCAACTAGCAACTATTGTAAACGTCGTAAGGAAACAAATAATGTGCATGACGCGTAAATAAATGTACACATCTGAAGATGGTATGAACATAAAACGTATGTACTCACAAAAACGTTTGTTCAGAGGCATCATTTCTTGGTGTGGGGCGTGGGGAAAGGAGTGCCATTAACACAGATGCGTTAACTCATAAACAATTAACATCATAACGCTGTAGTTTTGGTTTCATGCGCTAAGAGCGCCGATGTCGCTCCACCTGACGTTGTGGCACGTGAGATTCAGTACGTCAGTCAGACCCATGGGTAATCAAATGTTGCCCATGCCTATTCTACTGCATGAACAGCGAAATTGTGATAAGCGATAAACTTACTTTCTTTCATCATTTTGTGGTGGGTTGAAGTTTCGTAAAGGTTTTAAATTTTTTGTTAACTTCAGTGGAAGTCGTTAAGTGCTCTAATTCTCAACTAATAGGGGAATATAATATGTAACACTTGTCTTACCGTGTGGAACGTTTAACGTAAGATCGTAGCTCTTACTGAGAAGGTCATGACTAAATTTTCAATTTTGTCAGTAATTATATGAAATACTGAAAATTAAATTGTTGTCCCAGGAAGTCATTACGTAGACAACCTGCAACTTGGACCGAGTGACCGTGCACCAGGTTAGTCGTTTGGTAATATACGAGGGGCTTTCTATAGGTATTGCAAGGCATTTTTCTGATACCAGATTGGGTTTATTCAGGATTACCGTACACTTTATTTCCCGCTGTATTAGCTACAAAACCTTACTTTTCAACGTAATCTCTGCTCAATGCGATGGCCTAACGCCACCCTACTGGAAGGGTCTGCTTGCCCCCATGGTACCACTCTACTGGTCGAGGACGGAAACAACATCTTGCTGTATCAAGAACCTCCCCATCAACGCATTGCTTCCCGCCGAGTGCATCCTTCATTGGGCCAACAGATGGAAGTTGGTAGGTGCGAGATTCAGGCTGTAGGGTGGATGAGGAAGAACAGTCCAGTGAGGTTTTGGAAGTTTCTCTCGGGTGCGCAGTCTGGTGTGAGGCCTAGTGTTGTCATGGAGAAGTTCGTTTGCATTTTAGTGGCGACGAAGACGCTGAAGTCGTTTCTTCACGCTCCAAAATTGCTGGCGTCACAGCTTTGTGCACCTTGCCAGCACGCGGGAAATCTGACAGGTTTGCGGACCTTGTCGCAATGATGACAATTGCCACTGTCAGCGCCTATTAATATCTCCGATGCTCCGGTTTTCCGCCATAAGAAACTAAATGACAGCTCTCTGCTTGGGACGCACCTCTGTTACAGACGCTATTTTGATGGCTACCTGTAGCGATGCCATCTATCGCAACTTCATGTAAGTACAGAGTCTGAAGCGCAAATATTCAACGACGTCCCGTAATAAATTCCTCATTTTTCAGCCGAAACTGACCGAGAACAAAATGTGTTGCATTACTTATTGACAGTATCTCGTAGATACGATCCAGACGACGTACGCGATTTTTGCCTTTCGCAAGCAAGACGGCGCACACTGAGTTTGCGAGGTGCCGGGGCTAGTAGTGTATTTATCACTAAATTCTACTAGAATCCACATGTGTAAATCATGCTCTAAGCCCCCCCCTATTCTAACTCCGACTTTTGCTGTTGCACAAGGATAAAACAAATACGCGAACTGACTCTAATCAACCCTGCTAGTGGAGTAGAAGAGAGTTTGGCACCTGCAATAATTTAATTTGATAAATAAGTTAAATAAACAAAGGTTTCATTAGCATAGTGAGGAATGATAGGGTTGCTCTATTGATTAACAGAAAGAAAGTTCTGTCCAAAATAACAATATGATTTATTAAGATTAAACGCAGAATAGTAAAAGAGACACAGGAAATATAAAACATCAAATTGGCTAAAATTGGAGATTCATACAAACACAGTAAAGGTGAAGTTGTCCCTAACTTAGATCGTGAGGTTTAAGACGAAGTGGTATGTGGAGCCAATTCCTTTCCACTCAAATCTCAAGAGAGACACACAGCTAACCCAATAGTAATTGCTGCTACTCGAAACTGAACAAAGTTAGAAAAGGATGAACAGGCGCGCTCTGCTGAGCTCTGATTATCACCTAGGAAAATCCCTATCTGCCGGTGCTGCGGACGTACATTACCAACAGTCTTCTTATCTCCCAGAACACGATCTGGCGTACCGCAGGCGAGGGCTGGTTGCTCCGACGTCCTCGACCGAAAGGCGACTGCCGACTACTCAGAGCACCCGTACAGGCCGAACACCGAACATTCCCGCCCCCACGACAGTGGCCGTGGTTACGTTCCAATCAGCAACTCGAAAACCGGCGGAAATTCCACTCCATTGCCGGAGCACTACCATTCCACCAATGGAGATTCTTGGCGCCAATTTCTGTGCTGATTTTGCAGAAAGTGCGGGAATTTTCCCGCCACAACTGCGTGGGTACACAAGTCATTCCCACGCCTCGCTGGTAGCCCGCCAGAAAGTGTTTTCGCAAAGTTTCTCTGAAGTAACGGAACCTCTAGCCCAGCCGCTACTTCACACCCCAGCGGGCGTGTCTCTTGACAATGTCGGCGTCTGAAAAGCATTCACTCGACTGCCTCACACACGTCGGCTTAACTCTCTCCAGTTCCACAGAGCCCGCCTGTCACCGGCCCACCCGGGTGACGAGAGACGCTGCGTGGGAAGTACGCGTGTTAAGGAAAAGCAACCCTCCACCGCATGCAACTAGAGAGGAGAATCGTAAGATAGAAATATGAGAGGGGGCTCATGCCACCTCTCAAGTTTTCGTTTGTCATAGCCAATGTTCAAACACTTGTCCGACCATACTGGTTTGGATTTCCCGGGATTTCATTGAATCACTCCAGGCGAATTCAAGGGTAGTTCCGTTGACGGATGTACTCCATTTTTCCTATCCGCTTAATAGGTCAGGAGTCCAATACACACAGGAGGTGGCTACACGGGTAGCGGGGGCTGTGCGGAAGGGACTGGGCGGTTTGTTAGGTTAGAAGGTCTCAGGGAACCACAGAAAGGACGCCCATCTAAAAGGAGGCAGGTAAAACAGTAGTTGTAGAAACGATCGGCATTGTAGTTGCAAATTGTGGTACCCGTGTTGGGAAAGAACCAGATCTCCAAGCCCTAATATAAAGCACTGAAGCTCAAATAGTTATAGGTACAGAACGCTAGCTAAAGCCGGAAATAAGTTCAGGCGAAATTTTTTCAAACGTTCTAACAGTGTTCAGAAAGTACAGATTAAATACACTTGGTGGTGGAGTATTTACTGCTGTCGGAAGTAGTTTGCCTTTTAGTGAAGTTGAATTTGATAGTTCCTGCGAAATATTTAGGATAGAGGTTATACCTGACAATCGGACTAAACTATTAATTGGTTCGTTTTACCGACCCATCGACTCAGAAGTTGTAGTTGCTGAACAGTTCAAAGAAAATTTGAGTCTTATTTCAAATAGGTACCCCACTCATACAATTATAGTCGGTGGTGACTTCAATCTATCCTCGATATGCTGGAAAAAAATATACGTCTAAAGCCGGCAGCTGGCATAAAAAGTCATCATAAGAAATTGTACTGAATGCTTTCTCAGATAATTATTTTGAACAATTAGTTCATGAGCACTCGAAGCGCAAATGGTTGCAAAGCATACTTGACCTCTTAGCAACAAATAATCCTAGACAAATAGTGAGTATCGTGACGAATACAGGGATTAGCGACCAAAAGGCAGTTGCTGCTAGGCTGAATACCGTAATACCTACAACCATCAAATGAAACGCGAAGTGCCGCGCGGGATTAGCCGAGCGATCTTGGGCGCTGCAGTCATGAACTGTGCGGCTGGTCCCGGCGGAGGTTAGAGGCCTCCCTCGGGCATGGATGTGTGTGTTTGTCCTTAGGATAATTTAGGTTAAGTAGTGTGTAAGCTTAGGGACTGATGACCTTAGCAGTTAAGTCCCATAAGATCTCTCACACATTAGAACATTTTTTGAAACGCGAAGTGTATCTATTTAAAAAATCTGATAAAAACGCTCTTGCCGTCTTTTTAAAAGACGGTCTTCACTCCTTCCGATCTAATCACGTAAGCGTAGAAATGTTGTGGAATGATTTCAAAGAGATAGTATCGACAGCAATTGAGAGATATATACCACATAAATTAATAAGTGATGGTACTGATCCCCCACGGTACACAAAACGGGTCAGATCGCTGTTGCAGAAGCAGCGAAAAAGCATGCCAAATTTAAAAGAACGCAAAATCCCAAAGAGTGGCAAAGTTTTGCAGAACTTCGAAATATAGCGCGTACTTTAATGCGAGATGCTTTTAATAATTTCCACAACGAAACTCTGTCTCGGAATCTGGCAGAAAACCGAAAGAGATTCCTGCATACATAAAACACACCAGTGGCAAGACGCAATCAATACCTTTACTGCACGATAACAAGGTGAAGTCACTAATGACAGTGCCACTAAAGCAGAGTTATTAAACACGGTTTACCGAAACTTTCACCAATGAATACGAAATAAATATTCCTGAATTCCAATCAAGAACAACTGCCAAGATGAGAAACATAGAAGTAGATATCCTCTGTGCAACAAAGCACCTTGAATCAATAAAGTCAAGGCCACCGGTCCAGATTGTATATCGGTCAGGTTCCTTTCAGAGTATGCTGATACGATAGCTTCATATTAGCTATCAACCGCTTCTCACAGAAAGATCCGTACCTAAAGACTGAAAAATTACTCAAGTCATACCAATACCCAAAAAGGGAAATAGGAGTAATCCGCTGAATTACAGGCCCATATCACTAACGTCGATTGCAGTAGGGTTTTGGAACATATACTATGTTCGAACATTATGTATTGCCTTGAAGAAAACGATTTATCGACACATAGGACGGATTCAGAAAATATAATTCTTGTGAAACACAGCTAGCTCTTTATACTCATGAAGTAATGAGTACTATCGACAGGGGATTTCAAATCGATCCCATATTTTTAGATTTCCAGAAGGCTTTCAACACCGTTCGTCACAAGCGTTTTCTAACCAAACTGCCTGCCTATGGAATATCGTCTCAGTTGTGCGACTGGATTCGTGATTTCCTGTCAGAAAGGCCACGGTTGTAGTACAAGAGGGAAAGTCATCGAGTAAAACAGAAGTAATATCCGACGTTCCCCAAGGAAATGTTATAGGCCCTCTATTGTTCCTGACCTATATTAGCGACATAGGAGAAAATCTCAGTAGCCGTCTTAGATTGTTTCCAGATGATGCTGCCATTTACCGTCTTGTAAAGTCATCTAAATCGATGTGCAACTCGTTTTGGTCATCTGATGAGATACCTGTATGGTGCCAAAAGTGGCAGCTGACCCTGAATAAAGTAAAGTGTGAAGTTATTCACACTAAATTTCGATTACGCCATAAGTCACACAAATCTGAAGGCTGTAAATTCAAATTACAATCACCATAAATTGGAACGATCACGCAGATAATGTTGTGGGTCGAGCAAACCAAAGACTGCGCTTCATTGGAATAACACTTAGAAGGTGCAACAGGTCTACTAAAGAGACTGCTTACACCGGGCTTGTCCGCCCTATTCTGGAGTATTGCTGTGCGGTGTGGGATCCGCATCAGATGGGACTGACGGATGACATCGAAAAAATACAAAGAAGGGCAGCTCGTTTTGTATTATCGCGAAGTAGGGGAGATAGTGCCACAGACATGATACGTGAATTGGAGTGGCAATCATTAAAACAAAGGTGTTTTTCGTTGTGACAGGATCTTCTCATGAAATTTCAATCACCAGTTTTCTCCTTCGATTGCGAAAACATTATGTTGGCACCCACCTACATAGGGAGAAATGATCATCACGATAATATAAGAGAAATCAGGGCTCGCACAGAAAAATGTAAGTGCTCGTTTTTCCCGCGTGCCGTTCGAGAATGGAACGGTAGAGAGACAGCTTGAAGGTGTGTCATTGAACCCTCTGCCAGTCACTTCATTGTGAATAGCAGAGTAATCACTTAGATGTAGATGCAAACAAGGTACTGCCATTAATGAAACGTATGTTAAAACATGTCATGAGAATTTACCATGTAGGGGTTGCCGATGGAAGCCTAGCTATGGGCAAACACTAACTTTAAAAATGTAAGAATGTGCGCTCCGCAGTTTTAAGAATTCAGAAGTTTCTGAGGTTGTCTGGTCCGCTAACGTCTCGTTGATTCTACCAACCGGATAACCACTTGAGAGAATGCCCGTATCTGAGTTACTAGTTTGTTTTAACGTGCTGTGTTTAACTTCAAGGCCAAAAGTTAACGTAGACTCGTGAAGACGGTAGTGTGTTGTGTGAGACATCACGAATTGCACGTCGCATAAGATTTATCACGGTTACGACTGAGTGAATAGCACGTGGTTACCGCACTACGGTCGCACTCGCGAAAAGTGATGTTGAAAACTCATCCGGCAATCCTCATTTTGCTTTTCCGTGGTTTTCCTAAATCTATTAGGGCAAATGGTGGCAGGGGGGCGGCTTACTTTGAAAAGGGCATGGCCAACTCTGTCCCCCATTTTTTCCAACAGGAGTTATGCTTAGTCTCTAATAACCCGTTATCGACGTGACAAACTATTTTTTTTCCTTCCATATTACGCTTACAGACGAGTCACGCACTAGCCTGTTCCCTACGTCAGCAGAGACTCGCGGGAGAAGTGGTGATTTTTCGCTGTGCGATCTCACTGAAACTTCCTGGCAGATTAACATTTTGTGCCGGTCCGGGACTCGAGCACGGAACTTTACATTTTGTGGGAAATGCTCTTACTAAGTGAGATGGCCATGCGCGATTCACGACCTGCCGTCACAGTCTCATTTCTATTAGTACCTATCCCCTACGTTCCAATATTTAGACGTTCCCATTTATTTTATTTATTTAAGGTCTATACAGTGAGGTCAGGTCACGTTACCACGACCCTTTGCGAGGGTAGCTTTCTTGTGGTTTATGAGTTTCCTACCTTCCGCTAAGTTTTTGATGTTAGAAATACTGTGCCACACCAAACTGAAGCAGCGTTTCATTAAAAGGGGATTAGGCTATACCTGAAAATATTTACCTTTTATCATATGAGTTACCAAAACTGTTATGAACAATGTTTCAGAAAAAAAAAACAAAGTGCACTAAATATTTGCATCAAAATTTTAGTTTTTTTAGTGTGAACCTTTAGATTGTCTATTTCCTATCTATCTGATATTCCAAATACTGGTTTGAACTGGAAGTGAATGTTGTGTTTCAGGCAACGAAATGTCATGCTATCTATTCTGTGTCGCTTTGAAATAAACTCACAGATCCAGTAATCTATCTGGAAAAAAATTATATATCTATCTCTTCTTTTGAAGGATTTAAATAAACTCATTCCCATTAGTAGGAAGGCTTTGACCAATAGTTCACAGTCACAAGTTCGCAGGTGCGAATCTTTGATTCTTGCCTTACTTCCTGTGGTAGCCACCCGTGTGTCACTGTGTAGAATGATTTTTAAGTGTTCTAAAGACCCTTGAGGGAAACGACAGGATTTGTACACGCGACCTCACAGCTTCATTCAATATGTTGGTAGCTGTCTACTGATTTACAAACTTTTCAGCATCCTGTGCTCGAGCAGCAACACTAGGAGAAACGCTACGGCGGGCAATAGCATGAGCGTCGCCTAAGAAAGGCTACGATACGAGTTCCAGTCCTGATCCCACCAGGAAGTTTCACACTAACGAAAACTCAGCTCCACAATCAAAGATTCAGTTTGGGGATTTTGATAGTACGTTTCAACGACTTAACACGGTTGTATTCCTGTATGTTTCTATATGGGCACTCAAGCCGATCCCATAGCACAGAAGTCGGAGTTACATCAGGCAGAAGATCCAGACAGAGCTGGTTAATTCAAGAAACGTCACGCGTGTCAGCGGCAGACAGCAGGCGATAGCAGCGCTAAAGATTTGTTAACGATATCTCTTGCAGGTGCGTCACGTTTCCTGTGTTCTCTTTTCATGATCCACTGTCTGCCGACGTCACTGATAACGTTCTTCTGCAAATCCCCAACGAAACTGTTACACCTTCGTGGCTTCAGTGTGATATTTTTGACGGTGTAAGAGACTCTTTAGCTCACTTATATTATCTGTATACGAGTCAACTTAGGTACTACTGACGTTAGTTTTGTTCAAACAACTACTAGTAATTGCCCTTTCACATTGCGAGCAAACGCTAAATAATAACCATTTCGTCTCTCATTCCCCGGAAGATTTACCTTTTACAACATACGTGGCAGGCCCTGGACCTTAAATCTGTTGATTCACTTGGATACAATAGTAACACACCCCACGACTATTAAAGGCTGTATAATCTTCAACGTTAATTTCATTGCAAATGTCTTTTGGACGACATATCACCATGTTGTTACGTGTCGTGAAAGTACTCCTACTTTTCCCGCCTTTCCGCGAGTACACTACTACACTGGCGAGGAAAGAAAACTGGCGTCACCGAGATGGAGTTGTGCGACATAAACGAAAGTTAGAATTTTATATTAAAACCTTGAGCTGCTGACGGGCATTGATATATATCAACGGGGACAAGTGAAAGTGTGTCCCCAGACCGCGACTCGAACCCGGGATCTCCTGCTTACATGGGAGACGCTCTATCCATCAGCCACCGAGGGCACAGAAGATGGTGCGCCTGCAGGGACTGTCTCGCGCACGCCTCCCGCGAGACCCATATTCTCACCATATATATCCTCGCACTACATTCGTAGTGTCCCTACCCAACACAGTCATTACTCGTGGAAGATATTCTTACCAAGTCCCGTAAGAGTTCGGGTAGTATGTGTGCATCCGCACAGACGAGGAAGGTCATGGCCAGTATTGTGAGAATTATATACTTATATGGATATGGTGTCTGCTCTTTCGCACATGTCCGAAAGAACAGACACCATATCCATGTAAGTATATAAACGAAAGTTGGTAGGCGTGTTTCTACATCTGAAAGATGATGTATATTCAGATTTCGCGCCGGCCGTTGTGACCGAGCGGTTCTAGGCGCTTCAGTCCGGAACCACGCTGTTGCTACGGTCGCAGGTTCGAATCCTGTCTTGTTAGTTAGGTTTAAGTAGTTCTAAGTTCTAGAGGACTGACGACCTCAGATATTATGTCACAAATTGCTCAGAGCCATTTGAACGATTTTCAGATTTCGCGGCACTCTTGTAAGAGTGTCGCTAGTAGCGACACTATGTAGATGCAAATCAGATTTGCTTTAAATACACGCTGTAACTTTCGTGACGTTAGTTACCTGTGAGATTGGACGTGGTGAGTTGATGTTAGTCAAGGATACCTTCAGGGCGACAAAGACGCCATGAATTTGAACGAGGTTATATAATAAGGCTAGGAGGGACTTCATGTTCCTTCCGCGAAATTGCAGAAAGACTTGGTAGCAACTGTAGCCACTGTACAAGATTGCTGGCAGCGGTGGTTACGAGACTGTTCGGTCGCAAGATGACCGGCTTATAGACGGCCACGTGGTACTACAGAGGGAGCATACCATCGTGTTCGGCGTATGGGTCTGGCGCACCGTACTGCATCTACAGCAGCAATCTGTGCAGCAGTCGACACCACAGTGACGCAAAGAACTGTTACAAACCAGTTACTCAAGGACAACTCCGAGCCAGCTGCCCTGTAGAGTTTATTTCACTGAACCCCAACCACGGCCCACTTGCGACTACAGTGGCGTCAAGCTAGAGTTCATTGGAGGGCAGGGTGGAGGTTTGTTCTGATTTTGATGAAACTGGTTCTGCCTCACGTGTTGGTTAGGGGGCGGCCAGGTGAGAACCTGCACCGACCTGTCTGCGGTCTAGACACTGGACCTGTGTCTCGAGTTATGGTCTGGAGTGCGTTTTCTTATGACAGCAGAAGTACTCTCGTGGTTATCCCACGCACCCTGACTGCTAATTTGTTCGTCAATCTGGTGATTCGACCTGTTGTGCTGCCATTCAAATGGTTCAAATGGCTCTGAGCACTATGGGACTTAACAGCTGTCCCCTAGAACTTAGATCTACTTAAACCTAACTAACCTAAGGACATCACACACATCCATGCCCGAGGCAGGATTCGAACCTGCGACCGTAGCCGTCGCGCAGTTCCAGACTGTAGCGCCTAGAACCGCTCGGCCACTCCGGCCGGCTGCTGCCATTCATGAACGGCATTCCAGGGGGTGTTTTACAACAGGATAACACTCGCCCACATACCGCCGTTGTAACCCAACACCTACAGAGTGTCAACATGTTGCCCTGTCCTGCTCAATTACCAGATGTGTCTCCAGTGGAGCACAGATGGAACACTGGACGACAACTCCAGCGTCATCCACAACCAGCATTAACCGCCCCTATACTGACCAACCAAGTGCAACAGGCATGGAACACGATCTCACAAACTGACATCCGGCACCTGCATAAGGCAAATGCATTCAAGTTTGCTTGTTTGCATTCAACATTCTGGGCATTACGCCGGTTATTGACGTAACACCATTTCACATTTAAAATGGCTTGACTCGCGCTTTCAATAATCTGTGATCCTAAAATGTTAATCACTTAAATATGTAATCTAGCCAAATGTATTCCCGAAATTTCATTACCCTACATTAACTGTTTCTTGTTGTCGGGATATCGGGATCCCTCTTTCTGTCAGTGTGTAAGACTCTTCGAGTGCGTACAAGTAAGTCAGTAACAGGTAATGCACTGATTATTATTTTAATAAAGAACTGAAAAAGACCCAATATATAGTAGTTCTAGCTCTCGAATAAACAGGTTTTCGCTGGGTAACTGGCGTCTTAATTTCAGCGTTTACTAGTTCAGGTTTATCAACATTTCTGTGACGGTCTCCCGTGAGTCAAACAAACCTATAAACATTGCGATGGGTCAGTAAAAATGGTAGCCCCACAACTGAAGGACGCTGCTTTTATATCCGATGACTGACTGAACGTGTACTTTAGAAAGGCTGTGGAAGCACACCATCTCCGTGTGAAGAACCAAGCACTTACCCTGGTGCTAGAAGACATGCGCACCACAATCGAGGAGGTAGTGTATAAAAAGTGAAAATTCAGTTGGGAATTAGCTTTCATTTCACGCTACATTTTGAACATGACGAACATCGTCGTCCACTGTGTTCCGCGACTGCTCACACACATGTAACAAGCACGCCGAAACGAGGGAGCAGCGGACATGTTTACAGCTGTGCAGCCCATTCCAGATTGTTCATTCAGCCGTGTAATCACCATAGACGAGCGCTGAGCGCATTACTATGAGGGCGATACAAAGAAACAAAGCAAGCAGTGCAAACGTGTGGATTTACAGCATCCGAAAAAGAAAATCCAAGTACCACCGGGCCAGATGATACTGAGTGCTTTTTAGGTTTGCCATGGTGTGATACTAACAGATTCTGTTCGTAAGTGGGCAAATCCCCACAGGAGCATACCATCGAAATTGCACGATGAGGTTACACGAGGAAGTCAAAGAAGCGTCTCGAGGCACAGTCCAAGAGGACTTTTTGCATTTGTACAACGCTTCAGTTGATTTATCACAGGACACAGATACGCAACTTGTTTCTTTGGGATCTCAAATTTTGCTCTACCCTCATACTCTGTTGACGTGGCACCCAATGCCTACACTTTCTCTTCTCACGAGGAGAACACGGCAAGTGCCATTATCTGATTTCCCAGAATATTCGCTCGGTGGAAGAGGAGTCAAAGTAAACGAACAAATGTCTCGGCTTATCCGCAAATACTTGACAGTTTCTGAGGAAACGATAGTGAAAGTTTTCAACGTAATTTAGATACCATTCAGTGCGCGTTAATCTTAGCCGGTATGGTGGCGCAGTGGATAGCGTCGGGGCCTCTCACTTTGGCGCACCGCGTTCGTAACCGCATTATCCTTTTATTTATTTATTTTCGTTTATCTAGCCATGACCGTAAAAGGTTACTGCAGGGATGTTTCTTATTAAGTTAGGGGATACAAGGCCGTTATATCAACTGTAAAATTACAGTTGGGTTTCGCAAGGACTGTCACATTTATTATGTAATTTGTGTGTACATGGTATTTTTAAATTCTCAGATTCTTAAATCAATATTTATATGTATATTTTATTCCTATGTTTACTCTTCAGGAATATTTGGAGCATTCCCTTGGCAGATACCGATCGTAGAAACATTCGAGACACAGAAATTCAGAACAGCACAACATTCGTTCGAAGGCAGGTTTGCCACAGTGACATTTCTTCATATGAATCTCATCGAGAAAGAGAGGTCGTTAACAATGCTGAAGATTTCACGGATTGGCAATAATTTCACGGCAAACCACACATAACGGATCACTTTACCGAATATGTGCTTGCAATTAATTATTAATCAAGATACACTACAGGAATTTCACAGATAACTTAAAAAAAAAGGTCATTCATTTACTTTTCTAAAAATTCATTCACGAGATTTGCATTAGTAGATCAATAACAAAAACGTTATTTCAATACACAGTGCAAAAGAATCTTGTACTAATCTTTTACGGACATGGGCAGATTAAGGAAAAACAATAAAAGCAATAATCCGAGCCGCACGGGATTGGCCGAGCGGTCTGAGTCGCTGCAGTCATGGACTGTGCGGCTGGTCCCGGCGGAGGTTCGAGTCCTCCTTCGGGCATGGGTGTGTGTGTTTGTCCTTAGGATAATTTAGGTTAAGTAGTGTGTAAGCTTAGGGACTGATGACCTTAGCAGTTAAGTCCCATAAGATTAAAAAAAAAAAAAATCCGATCTCGAGCACGGGCCGCAAAACTGTGAATCCGCGACGCTGACCACCGTGCTATCGCTGAGGATGAACTATTTACACGCTAAATAGCACAAAGTACCTCGCACATTATGACGGTCGTTTCCTCTGAAACAATCGAGTATCTACGGACAAAACGAGACACGTGATAGTTTATTCTGACTCCTCTACCACTGGGGAAATCTCCTGGAAATCAGATTATGGCACTTGCCGTGTTCGCCTCGCAGGATGAAGAAACAATTGCGTGGCAGGCATTTACAGAATGACGAGGTTATTTTCGAGGTGAAACGTTTACTCGTCAGCCAATATGCTCACTTCTACAACCAAACTCTACTCCGAGTCATCCGTTGTCGGGAAAAATGTGTTGCACTGAATAGTGAATACGTAGAGAGGAACAATACCACCACCACCACCAAGTTTCGTGGTCGCAGCCTGATATTTTCAAGATGATAAATAAAAGACCTTACGACTATCTCTCGTATTGCCACGAAGTATCCTTTGTGATGCAATGTTATCACGGATGATACTTTGTAGCAATACTAGGGATGGTCATGAAGCTTCACTTATCACCTGAAGAAAAATAAATAAATAAATAAATCAGGCTGCAACCACGAAACTTGGTGGTGGTGGTGGTGGTGGTGTCATTCCTCTCTACATATTTGCGAAGAATGTATTATGTAGATGTAAGTGTTTTTGTATCAGCAATTCGTGAAGGTTTGTAGCCTCTGTGGCTAGCTTGTGGGAGAACTGAGCGGCAGCGAGCGAGCACCAATGTATGCGCGCCTCTGAGGCTAGTGGACGCGGCGGCACGCGCTTCCGGCGACAGTGGAGAAGCTGGCCGCGTGACCCGGTCACTGCCACTGGCAGTGGCCCACTTCTGCGGCTAGCGGTACCGCAGCTTCACGGGCCTGCCTTGGCCGTGGCCAACTTTCACAAGGACCCCACCGTTCGACATCTTCCCGTTGGCTGCGCACTGTACCGCCTCGGGTTCAAAGTGATTGCACTAGGACGTCTACAATGCGCTGCTTACAGCTCTCAGCGGTACGAAATTGCATAGTCAAACAGACATCTACATCTACATTTATACTCCGCAAGCCACCCGGCGGGATGGCGGAGGGCACTTTACGTGCCACTGTCATTACCTCCCTTTTCTGTTACAGTCGCGTACGGTCCGCGGGAAGAACGACTGCCGGAAAGCCTCCGTGCGTGCTCGAATCTCTCTAATTTTACATTCGTGATCTCTTCGGGAGGTATAAGTAGGGGGAGCAATATATTCGATACCTCATCCAGAAACGCACCCTCTCGAAACCTGGACAGCAAGCTACACCGCGATGCAGAGCGCCTCTCTTGCAGAGTCTGCCACCTGAGTTTGCTAAACATCTCCGTAACGCTATCACGCTTACCAAAATGACCCTGTGACGAAACGCGCCGCTCTTCTTTGGATTTTCTCTATCTCCTCTGTCAACCCGACCTGATACGGATCCCACACTGATGAGCAATACTCAAGTATAGGTCGAACGAGTGTTTTGTAAGCCACCCCTTTGTTGATGGACTACATTTTCTAAGGACTCTCCCAATGAATCTCGACCTGGTACCCGCCTTACCAACAATTAATTTTATATGACCATTCCACTTCAGATCGTTCCGTACGCATACTCCCAGATATTTTACAGAAGTAACTGCTACCAGTGTTTGTTCCACTATCATATAACCATACAATAAAGGATCCTTCTTTCTATGTATTCGCAATACATTTCATTTGTCTATGTTAAGGGTCAGTTGCCACTCCCTGCACCAAGTGCCTATCCGCTGCAGATCTTCCCGCATTTCGCTGCAATTTTCTTATGCTGCAACTTCTCTGTATCCTACAGCATCATCCGCGAAAAGCCGCATGGAACTTCCGACACTATCTACTAGGTCATTTGCCGCGCGGGATTAGCCGAGCGGGCTAAGGCGCTGCAGTCATGGACTGTGCGGCTGGTCCCGGCGGAGGTTCGAGTCCTCCCTCGGGCATGGGTGTGTATCCTAATTTAGATTAAGTAGTGTGTAAGCTTAGGGACTGATAACCTTAGCATATTAGTCCCATACGATTTCACACACATTTGAACATTTTTTTAGTAGGTCATTTATGTATATTGCGAAAAGCAATGGTCCCATAACACTCCCCTGTGGCACGCCAGAGGTTACTTTAACGTCTGTAGACGTCTCTCCATTGAGAACAACATGCTGTGTTATGTTTGCTAAAAACTCTCCAATCCAGTCACACAGCTGGTCTGATATTCCGTAGGCTCTTACATTGTTTATCAGGTGACAGTGCGGAACTGCATCGAACGCCTTCCGGAAGCCTAAAAAATAAAATCTTTTTCTTCGTTTATCCTACACCATCGGCCACTTTCACTTTTATTCTGCTCTAGAATGTAAGTAAATTTTGTAAGAAACTAATGGCAAGTTGATGTAGTTTCGTAATGCAGTCAACTGAAGGAAAGAAGAAATTGCTGTAGGCGGAATCTTCGAAGTACATTTCTTGTCCTAGGAAGCACGCATGACAATACGAGCTCTGTTAAAGAAAATCAACGCAAGAAATACAGAAACAGAAAAAAGCAATGCACTCCTCCAATTTGAATGAAACCGTTTTATCAATAAATGGAACATTTACAAACGTGCAAGTATCTGACAGTTCGGTGCTAAATACATACCATCTTGTGTCACAAAACTTGTCTTATTTCACACATTAGGTGTTCTGCATTAAGGTAAACTAATTTTGTTGGCGTGTTAAACAGAGGTCAAAAAATGGCGTCATAACCGGTTTAAATGTCTTAGCAAATCATCAGATGATCTGAATATGTTCCATAGTGCTGAAGTGTTTCAGGTTGGCTTGACCTGCTTGGTGGTTTGTTATACACGCATCAAAAAAAGTTTTGCATCATCTCGATTCCGAGAGTTCCGAAACCTGTACAGAAAATTGGAATAAAGATCAACATAAACATCATTTCCGCCCTTTTTATTGCTCATGAAAACCACACATTGCATGTTGTACCACCATACAGCGAGACCTTCAGAGGTGGTGGTCCAGATTGCTGTACACACCAGTACCTCTAATACCCAGTAGCACGTCCTCTTGCATTGATGCATGCCTGTATTCGTCGTGGCATACTATCCACAAGTTCATCAAAGCACTATTGGACCAGATTGTCCGACTCTTCAACGATGATTCGGCGTAGATACCTCACAGTGGTTGGTGGGTCACGTAGTCCATTAACAGCCCCTTTTCAGTCCATCTGGATAACATGCTGGCCACTCTAGTCGAGCGATGTCGTTTGTCCTGAAGGAAGTCATCGACAAGATGTGCACGACGTAGGCGCGAATTGTCGTCCATGAGGACTAATGTCTTGCCAATATGGTTGCACTATCGGTCGAAGAATGGCGTTCACATATCGTGCAGCCGTCGGTCCCACATAATGCCACCCCAAAACAGCAGGGAACCTCCACCTTGCTACACACGCTGAACAGTGTGTCTAAGGTGTTCAGCCTGACGATTGTCTGGTTGAAGACACATGCGACATTCATCGGTGAAGAGAACGTGATCCTATCCTGAGCGGTGCGATCGGCATGTTGCTGGACCCCTCTGTACCGCGCTGCATGGTGTCGTGGTTGCAAAGATGGACTTTGCCATGGACGTCGGGAATGAAGTTGCGCATCACGCAGCCTATGGCGCACAGTTTGAGTCTTAACACGACTTCCTGTGGCTGCACGAAAAGCATTATTAAACATGGTGGCGTTGCTGTCAGGGTTCCTCCAAGCCATCATCCTAGGTAGCGGTCTCCACTGCAGTAGTAGCTCCTGGGCGGCCTGAGCGAGGCATCTCATAAACAGTTCCTGTCTCTCCGTACTTGTCCGAACAACATCGTTTTGGTTTACTTCGAGACGCCTGGACACTTCCCTTGTTGAGAGTCCTTCCTGGAACAAGTAACAATGCGAAGCGATCGAACCACGCTATTAACCGTCTAGGCATGGTTGAACTACAGACAACACGAGCCGTGTACCTCCTTCCTGGTGGAATGACTGGTACTGATCGGCTGTCGGACCCTTTCCGTCTAATAGGCGCTGCTCACGCATGCTTGTTTACATCTTTGGGCGGGTTTACTGGCATCTCTGAACAGTCAAAGAGACTGTGTCTGTGATACAGTATCCATAGTCAAAGCCTATGTTCAGGAGTTCTGGGAACCGGGGTGATGCAAAACTTTTTTTTGATGTGTGTACTTCACCTCATGCACCAAACACTAAAATAGGCTGCCATCTGAAAAATACTTAATGTTGCTTACTGAATATTCGGTCGCCGATAAGTAGTATTAATCAGGGTCGAGCTAGTCTGTGTCCTGAATCTGTGTGCCTTCTTCCTCCAACTTGGCTCAGACTTCGCCTCCTTACAGGTTGCACATAAAGCTCCTGAAAATTAACTTCTCGTTCTCATTCACTCCATCCAATAAGTGAGATTCAATTCACCTTCTTACATTACCATCAAAATTACAACTCAATAGCCGGCAGGAGTGGCCGAGCGGTTCTAGGCGCTGCAGTCTGGAACCGCGCGACCGCTACGGTCGCAGGTTCGAATCCTGCCTCGGGCATGGATGTGTGTGATGTCCTTAGGTTAGTTAGGTTTAACTAGTTCTAAGTTCTAGGGGACTGATGACCTCAGATGTTAAGTCCCATAGTGCTCAGAGCCACTTGAACAACTCAATACATGATAAATAAGGATCGCTCTTTTCAGACATCACGTGCTCAGCCCTGTACCTGGTACATCGTCTATTCGGAGAAATCCATGTCCACCATCGTTAACTGCCTTGCGCAACAACGTGTTGATAAACGGTGTCGCCGTCGACCATTGCGAATTTTAACAGTGGCTCATCGGCCGCAGTGAAGCAGATCTCTAGTCAGTTCAGCGCTGAACAACAACAATAGTCGTCATCAGCAACAACCACCTCTATTTAGGGTATAGGAGTCTCTGTCCCAGAAGTGTAATTCTGTTCACGGCAAGCCAAGAGACAAATGTTACTGCGAGCGCAAAAACATTGCCATTGGGCGCTTGAAGTGTAGGAAAAAGGCACGCCGACGGCAGATTACAAGTACGTCGAAAACGACATGAATCCCAGGATGCCGCTTGCAAATAGCGTACTGGACAGGCAGGTGACAGAAGTCTTCTCGTATGGCGAATGCTTAGAATGGACGAAATGAGGCGATACAAGCCGATGTGCTTCACAATCGAACGAGACAGTAACCTACAGTCACAGTCAGAGTGTATACTTTCGTGGATTTCTCCTGCAGCACACCAAACGGGACTTAACAGCTGAGACATATTAAACAAGACCATCGATTACAAACTGCGCGAGAATGGTACGAGGAACAGTCCACGAAGATGCTGACTGCTGGCTTGCTAGTTTCCCGACTGCTTATGGCTTTCGTCCCTTGTTCTCAATAAAGCATGAGCAACGGAGTTCTTTGTGAATTATGGGCCGTCATCAGTTGATATTCCGCACTGTATCATTCTCCGCTCTTTTACTCTCACAGAACTGTGTTAATTTTCCAAGGAGGAAGTAGTAAACTATCTTCTATAAAGCCACTAGAAGGTGTGTGAGAGTTTCTAAGGGACTAGCCTCCGGCGAGAGGGGCTGCACAATCCGTGACATGGCACCTCTAACCGCGCGACCACTCCGCGCGGCCCGCTAGAAGGATTGACCTCGGAAGCAGAAACGAAAATTATACTGTATTGACCGACCAAGTGCAGCAGGAAAGGAACTCCATCCCACAAACTGACATTCAACACCTGTAAAACACAGTGCTTGCACGTTTGCATGCTTGCATTCAACATCCTGGCGGTTACAATGGTTATTAATGTACCAGCATTTCACATTTTCAATGGCTTATCTAGAGCTTATATTAACCTGTGATCTTGCAAAATTGTTCACTTAAATGTTAGATAGACGAATGAACTCTCGAAATTTTGTTACTCTACAGCGATTACTTTTTGGTGCTGCGATTTTTTTCCATCACTGTATTTTCCATAGAAACAATGACTAAACAATATACAACATACACAACGTAACTCAAACAAAGTTTTGTCCACTGAAGACACAATACTTAACATTGTTGTCGGAATACTTGTATGCAGCAAGCGGAATATCGAGCTTGCAGGTTACCGGTGCTTTTTCTTCGGAAAAAAAAGCAACAGAAAAAGAAATCACAATATTCTATACTACGTTTACGATAAAAAATAAAAAATTAAATCACAATATTTTGCACTACGTTTATGATAAGAATTTCTGGTTGTGAAGACGTAGATGAAAATATCGGAGAGTGGTTCAATAGCGGTGTCTATGGAAAAGGATTTGAGCAGCTAAGTGACGGGGCTATCATTAACAACGTGTTTTTGGTAGACGAAGAAAGCGAAAGGATTGTGGAACCCGGCACTCAATTACCATTATCTCTTATTGGTCTATGAAGGACGAAATTTGTTTGCCTATACTGATATTTTGACTGTGTAAAAACGATAACAGTCGTCAGGGAATAAATCAACTAACAATAGAAACAAAAAATATCGGGCCGTTATTTTCCGAAAGTGAACTGAAAGCAAGTAATACTAAATACAGTATGTTTAAAGCATAATTTTGCATATACTTTTTGTTTCAAACGAATAACGCGTAAGTAGAACAGCGGATGGAGAGAAGTGACATGTACCACGATTTTATATACAGTATATCGCAGTTACCGATAAAAACATGTATCCGTGTTTCTCGGTTATTCGGGCTCTCTCGAGTCTTTATTGAAGGCAGATAAACGGGACCTTGGAGTATGTACTTTCTGCTCGATGTCTCTTACTCCAGCGAGAAATCAGAAAGCTGGCCGCTGGCATGTGCCACGCATGCTAGCCGGTGCAGGATGTGACAGCCGACAGCTCCGTCACCTGTCCTAGCGACACGGTTTCATAGAGCCAACAGAAAGCGATATGCTACGTGTCATGTTAATAATAAAAGCCAGCTTGACTCACAGTATTTAACACAAGCATGCAGTGAACTGTTTGAAATACCCTGGGGTGACAAAAGTCACGGGATATCTCCTAACATCGTGTCGGCATAGCGCAGCAACTCTACGTGCGTGGACTCAACAAGTCATTGGAAGTTCCCTGCAGAAATACTGAGCCAACCTGTCTGCCTCTATAGTCGTCCATAATTATGAAAGTGTTGCCGGTGCAGGATTTTGTGCAAAAACTGGCCACTCAGTTACGTCCCGTAAATGTTCGAAGGGATTCATGTCGGGCGACCTAGGTGGCAAAATCAGTCGCTCGAATTATCCACAATGCTCTTCGAACAAAACGCGAACAGTTGTGGCCCTGTGACACGGCGCAGTGTCATGCATAAAAATCCCGTCGTTGTTTGAGAAAATTACGTCCATGACCGGCTGCAAATGGTCTCCAAATATCCGAACATAGAAATTTCCAATCAATGATTGGTTCATTTGGACCAGAGGACCTAGTTCGTTCCATGGAAACAGAGCCCACACCTTTATGTAGCTACTAACAGCTTGCACAGTGCCTTGTTGACAACTTGGTTCCATGGCTCCGTGGGGTTTGCGCCGCACTCTAACATTACCATCAGCTCGTAACAACTGCAACGTGAAACCATGACATGGTTTTCCAATCGCGTAAGGTCCAACCTATACGATTACAAGCCCAGGAGAGGGCTCTTTAACGCCAAATTTCGCCGCACTGTCCTAAAAGAAACGTTCTTCGTATGTCCGACAGTGATTTCTGCGGTTATTTCACGCAATGTTGCTTGTCTGTTAGTACTTACATCTCTACGAAAAGCCGCTGCTCTCGGTCGTTAAGGCTGTCGGCCACTACGTTGTCCGTGGTAACGGGTAACGCCTGGAATGTGATATTCTCGGCACACTCTTGATACTGGATCGGGGAATACTGTATTCTGTAACGATTTCCGAAATGGAATGTCCCTTGCGTGTTGCTCGAACTACCATTCCGCGTTCAAAGTCTGTCAATTGCCGTCTTGCGGCCATAATAGCCTTTTCACATGAACCATCTGAGTACAAATGACAGATTCACTAACGCATTGTGTACGCGATACTGCCGCTATCTGCATATCGTTATCCCATGACTTTCGCCGTCTCAGTGTATCAGTTACAAGCATCTTATTCTCTGCATGACTACCGCAACCTTCATCCACTGAAGCCTACTTACTGTACAGTCAATTTTAGTCCGCCCCCGGGTTCGATTCCCGGCGGGGTCAGGGATTTTCTCTGCCTAGTGATGACTGGGTGTTGTGTGCTGTCCTTAGGTTGGTTAGGTTTAAGTAGTTCTAAGTTCTAGGGGACTGATGACCATAGATGTTAAGTCCCATAGTGCTCAGAGCCATTTGAACCATTTAGTCCGCCCCACTTCATTTAATTAACGAATTAATATTTATTTGCGGCTCTGGATGTGCACTATCAAACTATCCCTCCTTTTATTAGAGTTGTTTCATAAATTCTTTCTCCCCATTTCGATGCAGTACCTCTTGGTGAGTAACTATCTACTCACCCATTCTCTGACATTCTTCTGTACCATCAGATTAAAGTATCCCCCGTGTGCAAAGTAACGGAGCTCATTTTATAATCTTTGAGCGGGAACGGTAATTTCAGAGTTTTTTTTCCTTCAATTAAATACGCAAAGTAGTACTTTTGTAACGCTATGCACGGCAATCATTATGATGACTCTTAGCGAAGCGCTTGGGTAGATAATTTATTCCAGCTGTTTTGTGAGAGAAAAATTGGACACCGCCTGCAGGTCACTGGTAGCCATAGGGAGCAGTATTTAGACCAGGGCTTCCCAACCTAGGGGTCCGCCGGCTCTTTCTAGGGGGTCCGCGGCCACCTTTCACCAAATCGTGTAAAATAATGAGTAAAATTATTGAATAAAAATGGGAAAATCAAATTCATCACTATTTCTTTTTCGTGTGAAAAACGTGTACTTTTACTTCAGGTCGTATCCCCAAGCAGCCTTTGCGGTTCCTAAGTGAGAACGTATGCATAGTTTAGTGCCGGAGAATGCGGCTTCTCTGATCGACTGTTTAGCAACAATACGGGGGTCGTTTGTGCGCTGGCTCACGGCGCTAGATGCGCTGAAACATACGCATGCGCGGAGCGAACTTCGTCGACCAATCACATCTCTCGCTGGCACGTATGCGGCCCCAGGCATCATTAAATGTTAAACTTGACTTGTCAGTGAACTACCTGTTTCATAAGTCGATTTTTGACCAGTTTATTACTACTAACATGGATCGGTACCTGAAGTCAGGATCATTGAAGAAGGCTGCAGTTTCTCCATCGCCATCACGAAATATGCATGCTACTTACAAAACAGTAGCCAAACAGACGAAGTGAACAGACCATAAGCGGCAGCTTGTCAACAGCGAACAGTTTGGACGTGACGTTGATTGCTCTTGGAGCTCCATCGTGTGAAATTTCAATTACCAAGTAATTTTAATCAGGCTATATTGTGTTGAACAAAGAGAGTAGATCCACTAGAAAGTGTCTGTATACAGTGGGAATTCAAATTGGTTTAGAGATGAATGAAAACAATTTGAAATTAACGATCCAAAGACTATTGATACTTCGGGGGGGGGGGGGGGGCGGCCGGAGTGGCCGTGCGGTTCTAGGCGCTACAATCTGGAACCGAGCGACCGCTACGGTCGCAGGTTCGAATCCTGCCTCGGGCATGGATGTGTGTGATGTCCTTAGGTTAGTTAGGTTTAATTAGTTCTAAGTTCTAGGCGACTGATGACCTTTGAAGTTAAGTCGCATAGTGCTCAGAGCCATTTTTGAACTTCGAAGTTACTATGCTGTTGACTGACTAGGGGTCCGCCATGGATTTTCGACTGAAGAAGGGGTCCGCCAGCTGAAAAGATCGGGAAGCCCTGATTTAGACAATATGAAAAAAAAAAATTTAAGCATTTACTAACTCATCATTTGCCTGCAATGAAGTGAGGACCAATGAGGTGGTCGCCAATGATTCCGCACCACACATTTACAGTCTACGGTCACTGTCGCTCTACCTGTCTGAGCCAGCGAGGATTGTCCACGGACCAGTAATGCATGTTCCGTAGATTCACTGCCCCGTGGTTTGTGAAACCCGCTTCATCGGTAAACAGGTAGAACTGCAACGCATTCTCTGTTAATGCCCATTGACAGAATTGCACTCGATGAGTAAAGTCATTACCATGTAATTGCTGATGTAGCGACACATGAAACGGGTGAAAGCGGTGACGATGCAGTATGCGCATGACACTACTTTGACTCAGTCCACCGGCTCTCGCAATGTCCCGTGTACTCATGTGTGGGTTCATGGCAACAGCAGCTACCACACCAACTGCACCCGCTTCTCCTATGACGGGCCTGTTAAGGACCCGTTTGCATGCTACGACCATACCTGTTGCATACAGTTGGCGGTAGATGTTTTGCAATGTGCGGCACGTTGGATGCTCTCTGTCCGGGTACCGTTCTGCATACACCCTGCAGGGTTCAGCTGCATTTCGTCGACACTCGCCATAGATGAGTATCATCTCCGCCTTTTCAGAGTTCGAATACACCATGGTCACAGTTCCTACAACACTACACTACAGTTGGTCTGCGTGCGGAGACGAATGCAGAATAACAATAGCAGCAAGCGCTACATGCGGACACTACGACAGCTAGACCAAACCACAACAGTGCACTACAGCCACACTCGTAAACACGGTCGTCATCGTAAACATGTCCCTGCAGATGCTGCTCGCCGACCGTGGCCCGTGTCTGTTACAACACGCAACTGAACGTCGGAGGTTTCAAGCGTCAACTTTAGGTTACAATATCTCCGGATGTAATTAACATTTTACAATGCAACAAACGGCACTGATTGCGTATTTGTTTATATGTTCAGATGTGCTAACAAAAGGGTTCTACTTTAAAAAATGTAGGTTTGTGTTAAAAAACATACTTCCGTGCATTTTTTTATGGTTTGTATTAACCAATTACACTAGCCCTTCTCCTCACGTTCGGTCTGTGGAATCGATTCGTCAGTATTTGATGTGGTTTACGAAATATATCCAGCGGTAATGTTAGGTGACTCACCCTATATATGAGGACTGGTGAAATAAGGTTAGTGCTCGACACTTTGTGGCCGTCGGGGTCATCAGAGACTGATCACAACATCAGGCAAATGCCAGGATCTTTTGTTGTCGAATCTTAAATAATTTAGGGAATTAATGGGAAACCTTCATTCGGAGGGACGAACGAAGATTTAAACCCTACTCCCTCAGAATACGAGTCCAGAGCTTCGGTCGCAAAGCTCCCTCGCCTCAAGAGGACTGCTAAATAGTCAGATGTCTACTACCCAAACAAGAAATAGGTCACATTCCTAATTTGATGCGTAGTTTTATGCTGACCGATCGTATTTTGCAAGTAATTATACTATTCAAATTACGTTCCGACAACATGCAAACAAAAGTATGCTACGTGGCGACAATCAGTACGAATATGTAACCGGTAATCGCATTAGTTCTCTTGATACAAAAATATTATTAGAAGCGAATATCTCGTGCAATCAAGGTGTCACTTCTTCCGGAAATAAGTGTTTTAACATTTCCGAATGAGATCTGTAATATCATTCGCAACCAGTGTGCTACACAATTCCGGTATACAGTGATTTCGACCTGTGCCCACTGTTTAAGTTTTGTACTAACTGATGTAAGTGTTCTTTTTAATTTTGCTTTTGTCATCAGTCAGTTGGTTTGGTGAGGCTCACCAGTGACAATCTCTCGATCTCAGAGCAGCATTTACACATGCTGCCTAAATTATTCGTGCATATATTCCAATCTCAGCCTTCACCTTTCGTCTTTTATGGCATCATCCGGCACTATTGAAGCTACTCCTTGATTTCTGAACCCTGCTCCATTATCTTGTCACTTATCCAGTATAGCCCTGCTTCTTTTGTGAAAGTAAATAAATAATAAAAAAAAAGAATTGGTGCAGGCACGACCAAACGTGTAAGCTTATGATCACTGTTAATAGAGCGAACAGCGTTCAGCAAGTCATGAAAAACTGGGCAGAAGCTAACTGAACAGTACGCATGTTGTGTGACAGCACTAGCGTATGCTCTTTACACAGGGTGATTCCATGATATAACAAACTTTAGGAGATGATGGAGAAGGGTAAAAGTATCAATTTGAAGCAAGGGGCCTTGGTCCGGAAACAACCGAGTCAGGAGTTGTAAGCTAAAATCGTTCTTATTCCTCTGACATCGGCGCGGATGCACCGGTACCGTTGTTGCGAAAATTGTAGGGTATGATGCTTTCGGAGGAGGCAGCATGGACCAAAACAAGGAAAAACTTCTAGTAAACATGCACTCTAATTTTCATATCTTAGCTATAAGCACTTGTTCATCTTCACTAACGTGAAACATATCTCTTAAGTTATCCATTTTAGAGCTCGTATTTGCTGGTTTTTTTCTTGTTATTGTCCATATTACCTCCTCCAAAAATACAGAAAACATTAAGCTTCCAGTAAAATATTTGTATTTCAAAATAACACAAGCAAGTGCTCATAGCTATTTTGGTAAGCATTTTAGAGCCCATGTTTACTAGGCTTTTATTTCATTTTTTGGTCCATGTAACCACTTCTGAAAGTTGCCTACCCTACAATCCCAGCAACAACAGTACCGGTACAAGTATTCCACTGTCAGAGGTATCAGAATGATTTTCGCTTATAACTTTCGATTGAGTCGTTTCCGGATCCGGATTCCTTATCTCAAATTCATACACTTGTCCTTCGCCATCACCCCTGAAAGTTTGCAGCATTATTGTGGAAACACCCTATATTACTACAGAAGTAAAGCAAGTGGGAGAACATCAGCGAGAACTTATGATTTTTTTCTCTTCTCATTAAATCAGGACAGATTTATAAACGTTACTGAAGTTTTTATTGCGTCTACGAATGACTTGCGCCGACGCTAAAAACGATTAAAGCGACACTTCATGCTTTCAGCATGGTACAAGAGATAAAAAGTTCAAGTTAGCGGTGCGACTGAATCCTAGTTTTGCCCAGTATCAATGGATAATTGTAAAATACTCTTTTTTTCTAATTTTCTACCTGTGCTTATTACGCAAGTGTAGATCACTGTTGAATAGTTTCGCTTTCTCAACAAACTTTCAAAACCCAGACGCTCCGTTCTCCTCTTTAAGGAATACATAATGGTCCTTTATGTCACCACTTCTGCAAAAATCTGTCCGACCTGGTTCCGGCAGAGACAAAAAATCGTACAAGAAAACTCTGTCGCGTCACATATCCTGTTCTATTCGAAACACTTTATACGTCGTTGAAACAACAGCTCACGAGCCGGGCACGAAATGCAGGCAGGGCCTGCACTTCCTGTCACATAGCATATTGAACATTTCTTCCAAACAGCACAGCAGCTGACGTCCGTAAGTCCATCGACGTCGAGCGTCAGTCAGCTCGCATTCCGCGAACAGGGGACATAAAGTAACCCTCAATGCAGTTCACGTAGAGTGATTCATGTCCACCGCCACGCACGCCGTTATAACTGTTGCGGAACACTTCTCCGAATTGCGATCCAATAACGTCATGCGTACTGTCACAGTTACAGCTATAAAATTAATGAATAAATTGACGCGCACTTCAAATTTCGCAACTATCTCCAAAATACAACTTACCAGCTATGCAACATATCCTTATTGATATATTTTTAGATGATAAGCCGTCTGGATATCGGTTCTAAAGAGAAACTAATATGCCTTTATGAATTAACAGAACAGTCGCATAATTTGTAACGATGTGTTTGATGTAGATGCTGGTAGGGGCATTCACGATCAATCTGCAAATGTGCACCACATCGCTATCAGTTGTCAAGTGACAGAGCACTTGACAAGGTCCTACATTAGATAACTATGCTAAATTAACAAAAATAAGCTTAGATTTTTGTGTATTTTATTTTTGCAATTATTTTAATAAAGAACTGAAAAATTTTCTGATGTCTAATAGCTTCTATAGCATTAAGAAATGTATAAATTATTCACATACGTCTATCACTTTCTTGTAAGATGTTTCTATTATTCAGTCATTAGACTGTATTTGGCGCAATCGGCTACGGAACAACTTGTTAAGCAAGCCTGGTATTGAACAATACCGATAGTGAGGGTGGCAAATATATATTACAGTACGTATAAAGGGTGCTCCAAAAGGAACGGTCAGGACATGACAGAAACGATCATTTGAAGCAAAACAAAGTCAAGGTATGCTTTTAGAGCCGTTGTTTACTAAACTTTTTTGTTTTGAATGATTGTTCCTGTCTTATGCGTGAATACTGACCACTCCTGCTACACAGGAAAGGATTAGAATATAAGGTACTGTTTTTATACGATGTTTTCATGTGATGTTATCTTTGGAAAGACTGTTTTCGTTTTTAGAATTTTACATTCATATAGATCCTCTGTAAATCACTGAAGGGCATGGATGAGGGTACTCCCCACTGCAACACATTAGGGTTTCTTCCCGTTCTATTCACGTGTGGAGCGCGGAAAAAGAAACTCCTAAATATCTTTGCGCGCGTAGTAATTAGTGTACTCTTCTCTATACAGTCTCTACAGGGGCAGTATGGGTTCCAGCATATTCTTCGAATCCTCAATACTGGCTCCAGTAAAAGTAGGCTTTCGCGGAATATTTTGCGTCTAAATTGTGATAGGTCGGTAAAAAGGGTGGCGTTACAGCTGAAGGACCTACTGAGCGTATAAATAACGAAAGTTGTGGAAGCTGTAGAAAAAGAGCAGGAGCTTAACAGTATCAAATTTTTAGTAGTGCTTACACACTTCGTATGGCTGCTAGTATTGAGTCCACAGCGGAACGAGTAAGCGCATCGTTTCATAAGCGCAAGGTCTCTGGATTAAATCTGCCAATATTTTTCTCATTCCCATGTAATTTTAACATCAGGTTTATTATAACTGTGCAGATTATCATCATTTACTAACACATTTATTATGAGGAGCAGCCAAATAAACTCCATCCTGGATGCTCTTTCGCTAGACTGACGATTCTCATCTTGTAATCCAACGGAACATAATTGTTGTCCATTTCGTCTGGCTCTTTTCGGACTCGTAATCGTGTGGTGGTGGTGAAGCGATTTCTTCAGTTTCTTCAACCAGACCTTATTTGTCAATTCCTTGGTGGGCAATTAGTTCGTCTTCTAACACGAATTCTTTCACCGCTATCATTTCAGATATGTTGCGAAATATTTCTTCTCCAATTTTCATGTGCTCTGCAGAAGGACTATAAGGGATGAGATTGTTTTGGAGAAAGAGTTTTTCGGTGTATACGAGCACCGTTTTTAAACGCACTTTTGAAATTTCACAGTAAAGCGATTCCGCTTCACAATCGGTTCATCTTCCCTTGCTCTACCTCGGTGTCTAACATACGAATGAACGTTGTGCTCTACACCAACGGAAAATCGTTTTTGCACATGCAGCTATTTCTCGCGGGTCAAATCTACCAGCAGGAATACAGTGAAAATGGGCTCAAGGTGAGTCGAAACGTACCTGCCGGAATACTATGGGAAACTACTTGTACTTCCAAAATTGTAGAGGAAAATTCTATTTTTCTAGGTAAAGATTTTGAAAGTAATAATGATTCATTAGATATTGATAATTTGCACATCATAATAAATATGTTGTTAGAATTACGCGAGAATGAAAAAAGGTGCTTGCAGCGAGATTCGATTCAGAGACCTCATGCTTAAGGTACTAAGCGCTTACTCGCTCTGCTGTGGTCTCCTTCAGTACTAGCGACCATACGCAATATATTAGCACGCCTAAAATTTTCAAACTCGATTTTCTCGAAAACGCTCGAGAGTTGCATCTTCCCATTCACTTATGTTGAGTCCTAGCCGTGCTACATACACACACTGTCAATATGAATCAAATTGGTCAGGGGAAGTTCGTAAACTGCCTTTGAAAGGAACAGGCCCATTACTGCAGAATTTTTTTTCGGACGTTTCCGTTGCTTACTTTTAATTTAGAACCCATCCACTAGGCGTGCACAGTGTCTTATACTGTACGCTGGAAAATCCCAGTGGTAGGTTCCACTGACTCGCCACATCAACTCGTACCAGGTTGTTGTGTACCTTGAATACTGCGACTGCGAACAGAGACAGTGATACCTGTGAGATTGTTCCACAAGGGACTTTACAAACTGCCTTTCTCAGATTTTTTTTTATGCTTGCAGGATTTGATGTACAGTGCTCCGACATCAAGTGCCTCAAGCGGCACGACGCAATCATCATAAAAACTAGGGAACAATGCTTTCGAACATTAGATAATTTCCGGTCACTTAACTGCGAAACAATCAGAGCTTTATTAATAGAGTTGCCGGTAGCTCAGCGCTTAGAGGAAAAGTCTAGAATCTCAATGATAGCAACTTTTATTTAAAATTCATATTTATTAATAAATAAGAACGTTACTTAAAAACAATCATAATTTTTAATAAACATAACATCTTTCTATTTTTAGTAATTAATCGACTGAAAATACGAGTATTCCCAATGAATTAAAATTTAGAACGAAAATTGGAAACATCAGACTAAAACGATTCTTCTAAGACTCTAAACCCCATTTAGGGAACAGCTTCGAACGTTGGATTATTTTACAAATAAGTTACTGTGTTAAATATTTGACTTTAAGCATGTAAGCGAGAACAATTTTAGAAAAAAATTGAAATTTGTTGCAAGTCGCTAAGTGCTCTCGTGCTCTTATACCGGATGAATTTAGTCTGAGTGTTTGCATGCCGTCAGTTACGCTGGCTCAAGATAGACACACCATTTCTACGTGTAACACTTGTTTTATTGTATTACAAATTTAACGTAGGATTACATCTCTTAATGAGTAGATTACGGCAGCATTTTAAATTTTTAAGTACGATCAATAGCTATGCGAAATATTGAAAATCAAATATTTGTTGCCCTGGAAGGCGTTAGACACACAACCGGCAACTGGCAATGTGCGGAATAGCGGTTTAATAATACACATACTTTCTTATTTCTAGAGATTGAGAGGTAATACTAATGTGTATAACTTTTCATTTCCCAATATGACATTTCGCATGTATACCAAATTTTAATTTTTTCAGGTGATAAGTAATTAAAATAGAAATGTTATCTTTATGAAGAAAATTGGAGGGAGAGAGAGAGAGAGAGAGAGAGAGAGAGAGAGAGAGAGAGAGTGCTCTTTGTCAGATGAATTCCGGCGCAGTGCATCGACAAATGTTGCACACCACAGATCTGCTCTAAATGCTGCACACCACAGATCTGCTCTGAGCGCAGCTGTTTTTTGACAGTTCATGATAAGGTATCGTGCAAACGAAGCCGACATATTCTCTAGAAGTTCATATAATATAGAGATCCACTGTGTACCTCACTAGATCATATGGAGTCCAAAATAACACTTTCGCACGAAATATGAAGCACAACAACAATAATTTTAATGTTTCCTTTCGAGAAACTGATATGATATTGGAGAAAATAGATCGTAGCTTACTACAAGACGAATTATGAAACAATGCACTATGCTCCTATAAACATCTTTTCACCCTTCCAACGTAGCAAAAAGTTAATCACGTGGACCAGATGAGACCTACCAAACAAGAACGCAGACATTCGGAACCTTCAAGTGCTGGGTGTGCTTTATAACATGCAGCAGTATTGGTTATTATCCTCAGCGACATGTCGTCTTGCAATTTCCTTAAATGATGAAATGCATAGCACCGTGATAATATGGCTCGACAAGTGAGCGTCAAACTTTTTAGCCGAGCGGTCAGGAAAGCAGGCGTACCACATCACGAAAAATGTTGTAATTGCAACGGTGATAATGTTGAAACGCAACATACATATGAATGTAATATCCACACGTAAGCCCTTCGTGATAGTCACACAATGTTATTGGTAAAACATTGTCTTAAAATTGCTGCCTGTAACAGCTGACTTTAAATCCAGGTCAGTGGAACAAATTTCTCGTATTGGCAAGTTAACGGCACACTATGTCATGTTAAATGAAAGAGGGACAGATGGGGATAGCAGTAGTAATCGTTGGCAGTTACAATGCAAAACAGGCAATGGAAGCCAATCGGGCAAAGAGAACAACAGTCTAGTTCCCACCGATAGTTTATCTGAGGGACTCACTCGATATTAAGTGCTCATTATCGCAGCAACTGCGGGAACACGATGTAATCGGGCCTAGCGACAATTCCTAAATTTCTACTGTGAAATGCCTCGGGAATCCTTCCAAAGAAACAGCTGGTCGAACGAGCTATTAACCTCTTTACTAGGGAGAAATTATGTTGGTTACTGATTATACAAGTTGGCCGTTGTCCTACAGAAAAACCAGCACACTCTGACAAAATGCAACCAAGATTGTACAACGTAAAACTGACTATACGAGCGTGGGGAGAAGGGAAGACAGAATGCCCAGCTGGCTTTTATTTGTCTCTGAAGGCTGTCGATGAAAGCAGAGGGCAATGCTCGCACTGATGATCGTGGGAGCAGTGCTGGAGTATTCACTCCTTAGACAGTGTAGCTTACAAAACAATAGCCTGTTACAAGAGCAATGAGAAGTTTGCTGCCGACATATTTCCGTTATCGTCTGACCAGCAGTCATTTGCACACAGAAATATGCCCTTCAGTGGGGGTGGGAGGGGGGGGGTGGAGGGGGGGATAAAAAGAGTGCACTTCCATAGGAACACGCGAAAAACGGAGAAAACAATACTCATCGACGAGTGTTCTGTTTCTACACTTTTGAATGCACCGACAACTGGCAATATTCAGTAGTAGAGCCAAGGAAATCTCTTCGTCAGTCTATACACTCGACAAGTCATTCTCGATATTCCCCAAGTAGTATACTTCTGCGACGTAATGTTGCTGAGTGTCATTAAAGAATGTTTTTCAAACCACTGACACATCCTACTTCTTGTATGGCTAACGCACATATGCATAAATTTCTTATACCATTAAAATTGTATGCGCACAGGGACTAGACTCGGACACTTGCCTTTTGTGGACAACGATTTTACCGATTACGCTAACCTCTTCCCTGGGAAACAAGTATATCTGGCCCCGACTGAAGATATGCCTTACCGCCTACGACAGTCAATAACCTCTCTTGCTTTCCAAATCCTACAAAAGCTGCGCTGGCACTATTCGGAGGAACCCTATCAGAGAGAATGGACTAGTCACAGCCAAAAAGTTCTTTGCTATCAACTCATTCTTAGTGAGCGGAAATAAAGTCACTTTAAGTACATTCTATCCTCAATGCTCATGTGCAATATTTTACGGCACATGAACATAATTCGATATATCTCAAACAGGACAAGACAAAGAAACAATAACTGTAACTGACGAACCTGCAATGTCGCGCCAGATCATAGGATTTCTCCCACCCGGTTACATGTCTAAAACGAATATGTAGTTTAAATATGAAACAGAGAAGAATACAGCATTGTAAGATAGAAGCAAGATAGAATGGAAAATGACAAAATGGTTCAAATGGCTCTGAGCATTATGGGACTAAACATCTGAGGTCATCACTCCCCTAGTACTTAGAACTACTTAAACCTAACTAACCTAAGGACATCACACACATCAATGCCCGAGGCAGGATTCGAACCTGCGACCGTAGCGGTGTCGCGGTTCCAGACTGAAGTGCCTAGAACCGCTCGGCCACACCGGCCGGCGGCAAATGACAGATCCAGGAGGGAATTACTACTGTTTATAGCCTCTACTTTACTTTGTAGATAGTTATTTACCTGACAAATCCCTAGTTGTTAGTAAACAGGAAATGAAGGAACCATTAACAAAAATACTTTTAACATTTCACTTTAATAGTGAAATGCAGTCTTGACGAATACAATATATATATATATATATATATATATATATATATATATATATATATATATATATATATATATATATATATATATATATCTATATCTGTTTGCATGCGGCTTCGCCCACGCACACGGATGTCACATATGTTGTACACATCTCCCCCTTCCCCTACCCTCTCTATTCATGCCTCTAACCCTGTCATCCTCATCCTCCACCCCTCCTCCTCATCCTCCACCTCTCCCTCACTCCTCATCTTCATCCTCTACCCCTCTCTCCATCGTCCTCAATCCCCTCCTTCACCCATCTCCCCCAACCACCAGTTCCATTACAGCTGCCTACATTTCCACCCTCTGCCTATCTCGCTTCTCCTCCTCCACCTCCTCCCTCTTCCTTTCCCACCTACCTGCCACGCTCTCCACACTATCTTCCACCTGCCTCCTAAATCTCCCGCCTCTCTCTGTCCATCTCTTCCTCCATCCTGTCCATCTGCTACTGCCGCTATCTGCCCATCTCGTCCGTCTCCATTACGGCCTTGCAGAGAGGCAATGTAGGAATCGCACATCTGCACTCAAAGTTCGAAGCTCATTTTCTGAGGATGGGAATGACCAAGGTTTCTGGGCCATGTCCAGTTTAAAAGTGGCACATGAACCATTCTATAGCACCTCACACTATGGCTATGCACTAAAACTCCTGTGGATATAAAGTGCAATTAACAGACCATGTCTTTGACACATGACACTGTGGTAGTTCTGCCTCGACACTGAACAGCTGTGTTTGCTAATAGTATCATTATGTGAAAATATTTTACTTAACCTAAAAGTTGAATTAAGGATGAATGAAATTTCAGTTGCCACAGAAAATCCTCATGTGTCTGAAGTGTTCCTTCTCCCTCCACTCGCTCTTTCACTACACAGGGGATTTTGGGAGGGGCGGGGAGAGGAAGTCAGAGTAGGTTTACACTCAAGGTATGATTAACAAATACCTTTTTACCCGCGGGTAGCCTTTTCGCAACGACCATTTTTCAGGAGTGAGAGGTCAGTTTTCGAGCCGTTGCCGTAATCCAACTGCTGATAAATTATTTATTATGAGGTCTCTCACACTTTGCTCCATGAGATTGGAACTTAATACCCGCCTAGGTGGTGTAGTGAATAAAATCTCTGCAGGCATTTAACAGGATGAAGATGGTGCTGCGCGGTGGGACACATGCTGACAGACGTCATGTCCCGGCTCTGCCGGCTTGACTTCCGTGAACAAACCAACCGCAGGCCGTGATTGATGGCCAACTTACTACACTTGCCTTCCGCTTACAGATTTTGTTGCTGCTGCAAAGAAAAGAAGTCCAATGAAAATGGTCACAGTTGTGGGAGGTCTCATAATAGCCTAAAAGAAGACTTTATGCCGCAATACAGCCGAGTATCCCGCGAAAAACCAGATCTCCCAAATCAAGCTAACCAGACGTCGTAACTCTACTATAACGTGCATCCGGCTGGTCACGGCTGTTACCCTTCATATCTTTACAGGATGAAAGTCCACCCAACTGAGAATACAGAACTCAACCATTTGATACTAGGGTGCTCACACACTGACAGACAATGCCACAGGGTTTTTAAGGCCTTGATCAGAGCACGAATTCCATAACCTACGTCTGTGACGGACCTGTTTCGACAGCTGACCACAACGGACTATGTCAGTATTGCCTGATTTCTGCAAGAAGCGGGTATCCAGTTATATGTCAGACACAAGGGTTCCAGCATACGAAGTTGTGATACATAGATTGTATTGAGTGTGTGAATCTACAAAGTGTACCATGAATGTTACCTGGAATTAATGTCATTTCTAATGCCTATTCTGTATATCAAATCTGTGGTTACTCACTTCTCTGCATAAATTGTAATTGCCAAAGGCTAATAAATAAAAAAAAAGAAACAAGCGCAGTCGAACTGCGATCCATCACAACGTAACTCTGATCGGCTTCGCGACTAAATTTAAATTTCACGTTTCAGATTGACACAACCAGGATCTATCCACCCACTGCGCTTATTTTATTCAAATGAGCATCCTGTGTATTTTGACAAATCTAACGCAATAGTTACTGCAAAAAATCTCTCAACTTCTTGACTTTTTCGAGAACACAAAGTATCAGCCAATATTAAAGCACAGATGACGAAGATTTCTAATAATCCGTTGAACAGTAGCTGGAAGTAATTGCGCTCCGTACTTTAATGTGAAACATTATGTTAATAGTCGTCCAATATATCACATGAGAGGGTGACTTTAGCTCAGGATCTGTGCATAACACCCGGCACGGTGAAATGCTCATTTCGAAAGCATCAGCCCAAACACCCCACTTGGGTTAATACACATTTCATAGGAGCAGCCAACAATACGTGAAATAAACGTTGAAAATTTACAGTCAAAATCACTACTTATTAATCATAGTTCGACTACTACAATCCAGAAATGAAACAGGGTCAGATGTAATTAAAAACTGGCATCCTACGCAAAGACATGTCCCTGATAGGGGAAAGTGCTACTGACTGTCATTAATGACTGCAGCGACATTTTTGTAAGAAATATGCTTGTAAAGGACAAAACATTAAAGCAATGCATAGGCAGTATCACCAAGATATTACGACAAAGATCCATCGAGTGATCACGGGCGGGAGAAAAATTACACCGACAGGGATTCGAATACTCCCCTACACGAAATCCCACCCATCGGTCATTTCTTCTAGTCTGCACTTACGAAACTAAGTCGATCCCCCTCAACCCTCCATATTCAGCAATAATAATGATTCCTCTTCTGCAATGAAAGAGTCGCTGAGTGGAATATATTTCACAGCGTGAACGACGTAACTGCTATGGAGAGTTTTTCCCAGCCAAACGACAGTTTTTCCCAGCCAAATGAAACACTTTTATACAATATTGCTCACTGTTTAGGAGTTGCATTATTTTATTTTTACGAACTTCATACATTTCAAAGTGCACTTTTTGCAGCAATCAAGTCACCAAACAACAGTTAAAACAATTACGAGGTCATGGAATAAATATTAAGAGATAGTTATCACTGAATGCTGGTACCCAAGTAAATGGTCGAATTTAGATTTGAAATCATAACAAACTCTAGCTCTTAAAACTGCAACAGCACGAAGTCAGCATATACACTGAGGGATACCACTTAATATCGTGCAGGATCTCATTTTGTTCGGTATAGCGCAGCACCTCGACGTGGCATGGGCTCAACATCTCGTTGGAAGTTCCCTTCAGAAATATTGAGTCGTGCTGCCCCTGCAGGAGTCCATAATTGAGAAGTGTTGCCGCAGAATTTTGTGCACGAACTGGCCTCTCGATTACGTCTCATAAATGTTCCATGGGATCCACGTCGGGCGATCTAATTGTTCAGAATGTTCTTCAAACCAATCGAGAAAAACTGTGGCCCAGTGACATGGTGCATTGTGTTCCATAAAAATTCCATCGTTGTTTGGGAACAAGAAGTCCATGAATGGCTGCAAATGGTCTAGAAGTAGTTCAGTTGGATCAAAGGACCAGTCCGTTTCATGTAAACACCGCACACGCTATTATGGGACCACTACCAGCTTGCACAGAGCCTTGTTGACAACTTGGGTCCATGACTTCGTGGAGTCTGCGCCACACTCTAACCCTACCACAAGATCGCACCAACTGAAATCGGGACTCATATGCCAAGTCCACGGTTTTCCAGTCGTCTAGGGTCCAATCGATGTGGCCACGAGCCCACGGGAGGCGCTGCAGGCGATGTCTTGCTGGTACCAAAGGCAATCGTGTCGTTCGACTCCTGCCAAAGCCCATTAATACCAAATTTCCGCCCACTGTCCTATCGTATGCGTTATTCGTACGTCCCACATTGATTTCTGCGGTTATTTCACGCAGTGTTGCCTGCCTGTTAGCAATGACGACTCTACGCAAACGCCGCTGCACTCGATCGTTAAGTGAAGAATGACGACCACTGCGATGTCCGTGGTGAGAGGTAATGCCTTCAATCTGGTATTCTCGGCACACTCTTGGCCCTGTGGACCTCGAAATACTGAACTCCCTTACGATTTCTGAAATGGAGTGTCCCATGCATCTCGCACCAACTAGCATTCCGGGTTCAAGGTCTTAATTTCCGTCGTTCAACCATAATCACTTCGGAAACCTTTTCACACGAATCACCAGAAAACAAATGATAGTTCCGACAATGCAGTGCGCCCTTTTGTGCCTTGTGTATGCGATACTACCGCCATCTGTATAAGTGCATATCGCTATCCCATGAAATGTCACCTCTGTGTAACAAATGTCTAAATCACATTAAGATTAATACCTGCTTGGATAAGTAAATTATCAGCATTTCAGTTTAATCACACAAACTAGTTACGAATGACGCCATATACATTCTGTAGTATGTTACTCCTCCAGAAATCGCATTTGAATGTTTGTTGTTTGTGAGAAGACTATCATGACTTGTGTAAGAACGAGAAATGTCTATTACCACATGTCGGAATTCGACAGCGAAAGGATCGTGCCCTATTGAAACTGTGGGGTTATCATTCAGCGATACTGTTGCTCGCGTCGGCCAGATTCCCACGACTGCCACGCGACGGGTTCAGGAAAGCCATACTCAACGCCATGCAGGATCTCAATGGCCACAAGTGACTAGTGCCCAAAGACACACAACGTTCACTCGGCCGTCCACAATCGTAAGGCCAAGTTACATACCTTTAGTGAGGAAAGGTCTCGTTTGCAGCAAGATAAGTATCCACTAGGGCAGTGTGACGAGGTGTGGCGGATCACTACCTGTCAGCATGGCGACCTTTGTTGCGGCTTCACATGACGTGGCGAAAGTGAAAGTCATGCCCACAGTGTGGCGGTCAACGAAAACACTGGGCATAGTATTGGCATTACATCTATTCAGACGGGTCCCAATTTTGCGATGGACGTGTCCCTTCTTGGAGAGATCGAAAGTTGCTGGATTTCATTTGTAATCGCCGTACATGTCTAGCACGTGGCATCATGGTATGGTATGCCGTGGGATACGCAACACCACCACCACTGGTTCGCATAGTCGGTAATGAAGACAGTAGCCATTACATTTTTGACGTGTTAAAGGTAGTGGCTGTGCCCAAACTTTGAGATCTGTTCACGTTATCTTTTAACAAGATAACATAAGACCGCACGTTGCCCGTGCTGTTCAGATCACCCTCGATACAGGTGAAATCTGACTTTTCTCTGCCAGCAAGTTCCCTAGAGCTCTATTATCGACAAGATTTAGTCATGGGTTGTCGAGATTGGCAAACCACCACTCGGCAGCCACTACGATTGACTTAGCCTGCAGTTGAAGCAGCATCCAGCCAAGTTCCCGTACCTGTCATCGAAGCTCAATCCGACTATGCCAGCTGGGTTAGAGCTGGTGTTTCTGCTAGAGGTGAAGCTCCGTGTACGAAATTTTGCACCCTGTACATGCCCACATCACCTACGAATTAAATAATCTATTCTTCCGACTATACAGTATACGCACAATAAATAAAATTTCATTATTTGCAATCATTTCTCGTGTTGCAATTGTAGTGGACAGCAGCGTAATGTTGCATACATACGGAAACTTTCGCAAGAAGATTACGATTTACAGTTTACTGAGAGGTTGCCTTACATCATATTCAAGTTTAATTTTTGCAAATGGTACGCAGACTCTCAACTGGCATGTGCCAAACTTAACGCAGGTTACCCTATCCAATATACTCTTAACGTTTTAGTAGGGACAGTACTATGGTCAACCATTATTTACAATTTGGTGACTCTTCTCTTTCAGTAACTGCGATCTCCGGTTAGTTCAACCAATTCAGTAGACAGACTGGAGGACATCTTGCAGTAGTCTCCACGTCAGAAGTGTTTCCTGTTGTACGGCAGAACACCGACTAACCTATAGACAGAAAGGTTAGTATTCACATTACCGTCTATACATTCCTTCACCTTCCAGAATTAGCCCGGTCAACTTGTTTCTGATTAAGTTGTACTGGGCAACAGTAGTGAGCGC
Source organism: Schistocerca nitens (assembly GCF_023898315.1). NCBI lineage: Eukaryota > Metazoa > Arthropoda > Insecta > Orthoptera > Acrididae > Schistocerca > Schistocerca nitens. The sequence goes on along the minus strand of NC_064622.1, from coordinate 177,984,525 downwards.
GTGTTCGGTTATCGTGCAGCCCCCCCAGACTTCAAATCGGCTTTTCGCCAAAGTCGCTTCTCGTTTGCTCTCAAAAGCTGATTGGCTCCGTGGTAGTTCTTCGACCAACGAAAAATCATTGGGTTCTCCGTCAGCTAGAATCGCTGTCCACCCAGAATAAAGAACTAGGAACTCTGACGCCTTTAAGAAAGTGATGATTAGGAAAACCAAAAATGAAGGACGTGAACTGCCAAGCCAGTGACTACACTTTTCGCCTCAGTTGGGCGACTAGATTCGTGATTTCCTGTTAGAAAGGTCACAGCTTGTAGTAACTGACGCGAAGTCATTTAATAAAACTAAATTGATATATAGCGTTCAATAGGAGGTGTTACAGGCTTTCTGCTGCTCTTAAGCTATATAAACAATTTAGGAGAGAATCTGGGAGGCACTGTTAAGATTTTATGCAGATAATTCTGTCGTTTATCGTTTACTAAAGTAATCAGAAGATCAAAACGAATTAAAAAATGATTCAGACAAGATAAATGTACACTGCGAAAGATAGTAATTGACCCTAAACAAAATTTTGAGATCCTTCACATGAGTACTAAAAAAATGCGTTGAAGTTCGATTACACTATAAATCATAAAAATTTAAAAGTAGTCTATTAGATACCTAGGGATTAAAATTACAAAAAATTTAAACTGGAACCATCAAACAGAAAGCTTTGATTTTTATTGGCAGAACACTTAGAGGGTGTGACAAATACTCTCCATTGCCTAAAGTAATACGCAGCTCGTCGTCTAGGGGCTAGCGTTGTTGCCTCTGGATCACGGGGTTCCTGGTTCGATTCACGGCCGGGTTGCGGATTTTCTCTGCCCGGGGACTGGGTGTTGGTGTCATCATCTTCATCATCATCATTTGTGAGAGTGACTAGATTGGATTGTGAAAAATGGACTGTGTAAAAATTAGGACGTTGTACGGGCGCTGATGACCGCGCAGTTGAGCGCCCCACGAACCTATCATCATCATCGCCTAAAGTATGATTTTCTGTCCTCTTTAGAGTACAGATGCGTGTTATGAGATCCTTACTCGTAGGATTGACGACGGACATCGATAAAGCTCAAAGAAGGGCAGTTCGTTTTGGTTGGAGTTGTTTGGGGGAACAGACCAAACAGCGAGGTCATCGGTCTCATCGGATTAGGTAAAGAAATCTTCCGTGCCCTTTCAAGGGAACCATCCCGGCATTTGCCTCAAGCGATATAGGGAAATCACGGAAAACCTAAATCAGAATGACCGGACGCAGACTTGAACCGTCGTCCTCCCGAACACGAGTCCAGTGTGCTAACCACTGCGCCACCTCGCGCGGAATTATCGCGGAATAGAAAGGGGGGAGGGGGGAGTCGCGGTTATAATATGCGAGTTGGGGGTGGAAATCATTAAAATAAAGGCGTATTTCTTTCCGGCGAGATCATTTCACGAAATTCCTTCGCCAGCTTTCTTCTCAGAATGCCAAAAGATTTTGTTGACTACTACCTACAAATGGAATAATGATCATCGTTATAATATAGGGGGAAATGAGAGCTCACACAGGGAGATTTAAGTGTTCATTTTCCCCCACGTGCTGTTGGAGAGTGTAAAGGTCGACAAATAGTCTGAAAGGGGGTTCTAATAAACCTTTACCCAACAATTAACTGTGAATTGCAGAGTAATCATGTAGGTGTAACATGTCCTCATTACCAACTAGGTGCAGTCTTTAAGATTGTGACATTCTGATATGGTGCTTCTTCGCGCTGGAAAACGATTCAGGTGTCCGTGCCCAATTTACAGGAATATCAACAGGATTCAATTCCTGTTTAGCAGCAAGGAACTACTTCATGGACAATAACTTTCTTTTATTAAACTCAGCTTATTATCTCTCACTCCTCTTCCTTCCAGAGACATTTGACTGCACCAAACGGCGAGGTGATGACGTACAGTAACGCAGGTACTGAAAAGAGAGAGAGGACCTGCGAAGAGTTTACGAGCAGCCAAGAAAAAAAGAGCTGCAAGAAAACTTTTCTGTGGCTCCACAACCATTGCGACACAGAGCAAGAAAAGCTTGCTCATAACCAAGTTGTGATGGCAGCAAGGGCCTGCAGACTACTGACACAGGAGACGTTTTCCGGGCCGAAATGGCGCCCGGCTAGCTTTGTCGGAGGCTTTCCAACTCCTGATAAGACATGCCGTTGCTATGTTAGCTAAGCTGAATCAGTGTCTCCAGGTGAAACAAGGCTAAAGCACTCTGAACTGATTCACATGCGAATCCCTTATTCCATTTACTGTCAGTGGTAAATGCGTTATTATGTAGGTATCGGTACCTCTTCGCAGTGTCAGGGTTCCAAAATTAGTCTTCTTACATCTGGCTGATTCAGGATTTGTTGCAGTAGCTTGGAATTAATCCACTGTATCTCAAGCACTTTGTTTACGAAATATTAACAGCCAAATGTCTGTGCCTGTCTAGTACAAAGGTCGCACTAATTGTGGAATTCATCACAATAATGAAGGCGAAAGAGGCTATCAGTTTCCAGACGCGGATTACTGTTATAGACAGTGATAAGACAGGAGAAAAGGTTAGACCTTAATGATCAATGGTCAGCGAGGTCATTTGAAACCGAACAGCTCTGATGAGATGCTAACTGGAGTAAAACCTGCCGCTGGGTAGGTGGTTTATGGAAACTACGACAACCTATATCTACGGAATTTGAATACCTTTCCTCCAAAATACGAGTCTACTGTCTTAACTACTGCCTGACACAGCTCGGTATGGGCGGGCCAAGTTCTGCACCCACTATTACAAAATCAACTTAGCTAAAAATCCCATATATACAATTATTGTGGTTGCCTTGGAAGACTTAACATGTACCTCTCCTCGCTATGCAAGTCATTTCATCTCTACGTAACTACTACAGCCTACACCCAGTTGAATCTGCTTACTGCAGTAAAGCCTTGTCTCTCTCAAATCTTTTCCTCGCAAATTGACTATTCTGTGAAGCCTCAAGTTACCCTATCAACAGACTTTTTTTCTATAATCAACTTGTGTCATAAATTTCATCTCTTCCAATTCTATTCAGTACCTAGATATCCGATCTACAAATTTTATCTTCTGCTACTCGGTATTTCGAAAGCTTCCCTTTTCTTCCTATCTGTACGGTTATCGTCAGTGTTTCACTTCAGTACAAGGCTAAATTCCACACAAATATCTTCAGAAAATATTTCCTACCACTTAAACTAACATTCTATGATAAACTTCTAATTTTCTAAACTATCTTCCTTGCCTTTGCGTCTGCATTTCACAGACACACTACTTTGTCCGCCGACAGTTATTTTGCTATCCAAATAGCAAAACTCATTGACTACTTTTAACGACTTATTTCCGAATCTAATTCCCTCCGCATCGCCTCGTTTAATTCGACTACATTCCATTATTCTTGTTTTACGTGTGTTGAAATCCATTTTATCACCTCTTTTCAAGACACTGCTCATTCCGTTGACCTGCTCTTCGAAGTCTTTTGCCCTCTGACGATTACAACGTCTTCCGCAAACCTCAGAGTTTTTATGTCTGCCGGCCGCGGTGGCCAAGCGGTTCTAGGCGCTTCAGTCCGGAACCGCACGACTGCTACGGTCGCAGGTTCGAATCCTGCCTTGGGCATGGATGTGTGTGATGTCCTTAGGTTAGTTAGGTTTACGTAGTTCTAAGTTCTAGGGGACTGATGACCTCAGATGTTAAGTCCCATAGTGCTCAGAGCCATTTGAACCATTTTTTTATGTATTCTCGCTGAACATTACTTCTTTTATCAAATTTCTCCTCTGTTTAAAGATTTTCAACATAACAGCAACTGTTGAAATTCTTCACGATAAAGGATGAAGGTATATTTATATGTACCGAAACCTTGGTCAAGAATTTTAATAAATTTTTATCCTGCAACTGTTTTGGCTGTCATCCTTTCTCCTCTTTTTCATTTACTGCTTGCTCAACGTGAAAACTGAATATGCTACAGCGTTGTCAAACTATCTCCTTGCCTGTCATGTGTTTCGACACTTACTCGTTTAACCGCAGGCCGGTCTCTCTAAAAAATTTACCCTCCCTGTATTTTCTCCCTGCTACCTTATCAATATCAATGAGTGACATACCTGTACACTACTTCATTTATCTTCTACAGTCCAGTCCAAATCTCACGCAAACCAGTTCGGCTCTGAGATGGTCCACACAAAGCCTGTTGATAAAATGTCCACTATAATCAATGTTAAGATTCGCTGGTGATATTGCTACACTCAGTGAAAGTGAAGAAGAATTACAGGATGTGCTGAATGGAATGAACAGTCTAATGAGTACAGAATACAGACAGAGTAAATAGAAGAAAGACGAAAATAATGAGAAGCAGCAGAAATGAGCAAAACGAGCAACTTATCGTAATTGGTGATGACGAAGTAGGTGGAGTTAAGGAATTCTGCTGTCTAGGCAGCAAAATAACCCATGAGGAACGGGGAAAGGAGCACAGAAAGCAGAGTAGCACTGGCAAAAAGGGCTTTCCTGACCAAGTGAAGCATGCTGGTATCAAACGTTGGCCTGAATTTGCACAAGAAGTTTCTGAGAATGTACGTATGGAGCACAACATAGTATGGTAGTGAGACATGGACTTTGGAAAAACCGGAACAACAGAGAAACATTTGAGATGTGGTGCTACAGAAGAATGTTGAAAATTAGGTGGACTGATAAGGAATGAGGAGGTTCTTCGTAGAACCGGCGAAGAAAGGAATATCCAGAAAAGACTGACAAGAAGAAGGGACAGGATGATAGGAAATGTGTTAAGACATCAGCGAATAACTTCAATGGTACTATACGGAGATGTAGAAAGTAAAAACTGTAGAGGAAGACAGAGATCGGGATAAATGGCTCAAATGGCTCGGAGCACTATGGGACTTAACTTCTGAGGTCATCAGTCCCCTAGAACTTAGAACTACTTATACCTAACTAACCTAAGGACATCACACGCACCCATGCCCGAGGCAGGATTCGAACCTGCGACCGTAGCGGTCACGCGGTTCCACACTGTAGCGTCTAGAACCGCTCGGCCACCCCGGCCGGCAGAGATCGGGATACATTCAGCAAATAATTAAGGATGTAGGTTTGCAACTGCTGCTCTGAGATGTAACGGTTTGCACAGGAAAGTAACGTCCAGTCAGGAACAGAGGATATTGGAAATAGCAGAATCTCTGACCACCGACGGATGGGAAATTAACTGGGCGTGGTTTTGTTTACTCAACTGGAAACGCAACCACCTTGAGCTAGTTAGTTCACAGAAAACCAAAATCGGGTTGGCAGGACGTGGACTAGAAACACGTCCCTACCGAATATGTGCCCAGTATATTGACCACAGCATCACCTCGCTTCATTATTATGGAATGAAGCTACTGATGACTGAGCCATCCATCGGATAGTACCGTTCAGACTGACAGCTCCATTCCTGCGCGACCCTCAGGAACACCACACGCGCACTCAGCTTATTTCCTACGATAATTCGGCTATGCAGTGGGAACAGTCCACTTGTGTAACGATGTCTTTCATGTTTGGCGGTCGAACTGCCCCTTGGGGTATCCCACGCAACAATGCAAAGACAGAAAAGACAGAAAAGTGGGCACCATTATCTTAAGAAGTAACAACGTCACACATATAATCCAAATATTTATACATACAAAACTGTACATAAGGCAATCATGAACGAAAAACAAATACTTCATTATTTTAAATGCAAGGACTAATATGTAAAGATGCATTACCGGAACAGATATTTTCGCGGTACTTAAAGCATCTGTAACTGCACCTTAAAATCATGTACACTTACCTGAAATTCTAAAATGCACTGCCTCCGAGTAGAAAAATCTACTTCACAAATTTGACAATAGATGGTCTGTATGCAGTTTACGGGCCACGTTCACTGTAACTGAATATATAGCCGGGTAGTTGGAGAATTCTTTGACTGTACGAGACGGCTGCCGCGCTGGTTCAAGTCGGTAGCACCACAGCACAGTGACCGGAACTAACGGGCCAAACCGCAGGAAGGTGTGCGTCTGCCTATGCACGAAAGGCGTCCAGCCGGCGACTGAACGCCGTTGCGAGCGACGGCGTGGGCAAAGTGGCGCGCTGCGCGTGAGTCACCACGTGGGTGGAGCCGACGCTCGGCACGTTCCGGTGCCGTCCGAAGACGTCCGAAGCCCAGCGTCGTGGAGGCGCGGCCACGCGCTTTCCTCGCGGCCTTTGGCAGTCTTCCGCTCGCATCTGCCCCGCTGTATCCAACTCATTTTACCGCAAGCTCTACACAACTTTTAACGCTTTTGGTGTGGATGAACGAACACACTGCCGCTCGCGATTCCGGGATGTAAAATTTCGCCTGCACATTTAGCTATCTTTATACAAGATTTAACAAACATACTAAATAATTAGTTTAACAAGCAAACATCAGCAACGTGAGCTCATATTCTGAGGAGGAAAAAAAAAACATACACGCACACTTAAAAGATATCAGTCCTAGCAATTGCTCTGGCCGGCCGGTGTGGCCGTGCGGTTCTAGGCGCTTCAGTCTGGAACCGCGTGACCGCTACGGTCGCAGGTTCGAATCCTGCCTCGGGCATGGTTGTGTGTGATGTCCTTAGGTTAGTTAGATTTTAGTAGTTCTAAGTTCTAGAGGACTGATGACCACAGATGTTGAGTCCCATAGTACTCAGAGCCTTTTTGAACCAACTATTGCTCTCATGCGAAAATTTGGGTTATAATTCCGATGCTACGCTGTTATGATCTTCTGAACGTATAGCTTTTAAATTTGTGATCAGACCGGTTGTCACTCGCTCCATCCCACTGGAGTTGCTTAGTGCCCGAGCACGAAGTACTGTACACCGGAGTGCGTAAGAGGTTTGTGAACTGCTGTTTTGACACTGGTAACACGCTTTGTTAAAGTGCACTGTCTCTAACCTGCAACTGGTAACAGATCTCTCTGCTTCGAACATTTTTATGTTGCAATTGACAAATGAATGAACGAATGAGTGCGTCATTAAAGAAGTAGCGCAGCACTGTATAATTGTGAACAACGCTGTTGTGCGTTATTTTCTTTGGCTTGTAAAGCTGACTCTCTGTCAATGTGCATTATATTTCCAGGAGATGTGCCATTATTCATCGTGATTGGCTTGATCAAATTTTATATCTAGAATTATTAGCTTTTATTTCATAGTAATTCCTCACTTGCTTAGGTCTATCCAATTTCATTTTGAGGCGTATATTAATAAGAGAAAATATATATATATATATATTTGTGTGTGTGTGTGCGTGGTGTAAGAGAGGCTACCTTTCCCTTCCTCTTCCCTCGCCTTCAAAATCTCGTGAATAGGAGATCTGGTTGTCATTTCTTCATGCAGTGCTTTGAGCTCGGACATTAGGCGGCTGCAGTGGTGCGGAGCGAGTGACTAACAACCGGTGCGCGCCAAAGTTTAAAAGCTAAACATTCAGAAGGTGGTAACTGCATACTATGTTCAAAACGTCTCTCCGCAATGCCGTATGATTGTTAGCCGCGGATGATTGTTCGCCTGCCTGGGTTACTTCCCTACAAGTGGACTCTCCCAACATTCCACTATTTCGTTTATCTCAGCCAGTGTCAGTAGCATCGTTGGTGTGTCGTTACGTGTTGACGTGAACATTTAGTTTAGTTCTGTTTTTCGTTTGTTTCGTTTTTGTCACTGTTAAAACTGAATAACGTGTGTTTTTAGTCGAACAAGTGTTCAAAGCTGGCGGTAAATACACAGTTTCAGTTCGTCAAACATTTAATTCCGTTTTCCCGGAGACAACACTCCCATATGGCCATACTGTGCGACATCTGATTAACAAATTTCGAAGTACGGGTTCAGTGACAGATGCACCGAGAAGTGGTCGTCCTAGCGTTTTGTCTGAGGATAAACTACTTGATATTTCTGATAAAATGTCCATGAGTCCGAACAAGTCAGTAAGAATTCTCGCCCAGGAAATCGATGTTAGTGTCGGAACGGCCCACACAGTTGTAAGGAACAAATTAGAACTTTTCCCATATAAAGTGATAGTCGTGCAAGAACTGAAAAATACTGATCATGGCAAGAGACTGCATTACTATCAATGGTTGAAAAATTTCGTTCGACAAAATGGAAGGGATATTCTTAATGAAACGTTTTTCGCTGATAAGGCGTGGTTTCATTTATACGGGTACATGAACTCGCAAAATTCTCGTATGTGGAGTACTGCAAATCCATTGTGTATTCATGAGGAACCACTTCATTCTGTGAAAATAGTAGTTTGGATTGCAATTTCTAGACGTTGGATTGTGGGTCCCATATTTTTCAACTAAACAATAAACGCACAACGATACTGCAGTGATATTCTGTACCCATTCATAGGAGAACTTGTGTTAAGTGAAACACTGAACGGTTATTTTCAACAAGATGGTGCAACCGCGCGCATACAGCTCGCGTTTCAAAGTCACTGCTTGCTGATGTTTTTGGTGATCGCATAATTTCACAGGGACTTTGGCCTCCACGACCGCCTGACCTCACACCACCTGGCTTTTTCTTCTGGGGTACAGCGAAAGCAACTGTCTATAAAAACCGTCCAAAATCTATTGATGAATTGAAAACTGCAATATACGCTTTCACTACTTCTGTTACAGAAGGAATGTTACAGCTTGTGTTTGGAAACACGATTAGACGAATAGCATTGTGTATTCAACAACAGGGGGGGGGGGGACACTTTCAACATTTAATGTTAAAATCTGAAAGTAAAAATAAATACATTAATAACTTGTATTTCACTGAGTTTCATTTCGGTATATTCACTACGGCATAGGGCACGCGCGGCTAACAATCATACGGCACTGCGGAGAGACTTTTTGAACATCCCGTATAAGTATTATCACCCAAATTTTCGCGCTGATATAATGCAAGTGTATCCAGTCAGCCATGACACTGGAGGAAACTCACGAAGGAATATTAGATGTTGGGCCATAAAAGAACATACTGACAGACAACCTTTCTTACAGCTTTTACATGTGGCCATCAGGCCATCAAAACAGTACAATAGTAACTGGACAGTAGAGTTGGGCAACACGATTCTTTTTCCCGATTCCATTCCTACGATTCAATCTCACATCGCGAATCGATTCCTACGATTCGTTCACGATTCTTTCACGATTCATTCTAGTCTGCGATGGCACGAGTCTTACGGAATGCAAAAAGTTCTACATCTTACTCACAGATGGCAGGACATGTCTGAAATTGTCAATGGGGTTAGAATCGAACTGTGTCATGATAAGATATGCCAGAAATTGTTTATTTATGAGGAAACATGCATATGACGTTACAAGTGTGATTCTCGATTTATACGTGTAATGCCTTAATTGATGAAAGGTCACGTTTGATTTGATTGCATCTATTGTTTTATTTCAGTATGCCAGGAAAGAGGAGTCGATTTGTGCGAAAGGCGATGCAAAATTAAGTGGTATGCCAATTTGGCTGTGTCGCTTGAACGTATGTAACTACTCACATCTGTTTTATAGTAACAAAATCTAGCAGTGAGGCAGACGTGGTTTGGCTCATATCATCCTGTTTCTCTGTGCTAAGATGTCTTTCCAAGTCCACATCACCCTTGTAATTCATAAAGCAGCTGACAGCCCTCCCACACAACAAATTTAGCTTAACTTTCATTTCTTCTAAATACAAAGCATAGGCATTTTGCTTTTAATTTGTCTAAGAACTTGCCGCTGTCACTACTATTTACGTGAGAAGACGACATACTTCTAAACAGTAGGATTCAATCGTATACAGCGACATTACTTCACTAAAATTTAACATAAATCTGAACACGATAACATTCGAAAACTCGAACTTGACATTAATTAAAAAGCTTTTGTTTAAAGACGGTATTACACGGCGATCCGCCAAGAAAGGTGTTGGTTAGAGCGCCTATATTCTCTCTAATAAGGCTTGACTGCCATCTGGCGGTCGTAATCATTCGGCACGACTCGGCATGATTCAGAAGTTGCCTTCGAAGCATAGCATGCTAAGAATCGATGAATCGTTGGAACTTGGAATCGTCACGACGATTCGTCCGTATCACGATTCGATTCTTAAGATTCTTTATTTAGAGTCGTTCAAATGAACGATTCATTCACGAATCGCCACAACTCTACTGGGCAGTAGGAAGAAACACGCACAAAGGAGGTAATGCTCGTGGGCTGCTTACAACTGATACAAGATACAAGGTAAATCATACGTTCAGAACTAAAGAAAATGTGTGAAGAGGATATAGACGTTTCACTTCATGGAAAATTCTCATTTCTTGGTTACTAGGAAGAAACAACAAATAGAGTATTTCATACAGAAAAAATGCGAATTAGACACATCCACACTACGACAGAAGCAACAGAGGTAGTTACAGGAATTTATCTGGGAAGTAAAATCACGTTAAAAAAACAAAGAAGTTATTCGGATATTCCCACGAGATATTTAGGGAAACCAAATCGCGATATCGAACGGCCTAGCAATGTTAACACCGGTTTTCATCATATCACCGAATTTAAGCGTTGTCGGTGTCGGCTGGCACTTGGGTGGGAGATCTTCTTGGTCTGCCGAGGGCTGTTGGCGAATTGCGTGCACTCAACCCTTGTGAAGCCGACTGAGGAGGTGACGACTCTGGTCACGGAACACGACAACGGTCGTGAAAGCGGTGTGCTGACGATATGCCCCTCCATATCTGCATTCACTGACGCCTACGGGCTGAGGATGACACGACGGTCGATCGGTTCCGGTGGGCATTCGAAGGCCTGCTCGCACGGAGTATCAGGATAGAGTGAACACTGTTCCACCAGAATACAGCACAGGCCTGGTGTCTTATTCGCTTTGAGTTGTCTCAATTGCTGTTCAGCACTGGTGGATACTTACAAGATTCTTCAACAACGTGTGTGTGTGTGTGTGTGTGTGTGTGTGTGTGTGTGTGTGTGTGTGTGTGTGTGTGTGTGTGTGTGTGTGCGCGGTGGCCGAACATTATTATGGTAGTACCCTCATGTGTGAATACATTTTTACAAGGAGACTTCAGTACTTATGCTTTCTGTCTGCTATTTTCAGCTTCAGCACCAGGCTGATCCTACAGATATGTAATGGAAAGTGGATCCGTCAACGGATTTTTCACACTCTATGTGATCAAAAGTATCCGGAAACCACCAAAAACATACGCTTTTAACATTAGGTGCATTTTTCCGTCACCTACTGCTAGCTACTCCATACCAGCGACCTCAGTAATCATTAGACATCGTGAGAGAGCAGAATGGGGCGCTCCATGGAACTCACGGACTTCGAACGTAATCAGCTGATTGGGTGTCATTTGTATTATACGTCTGTACGCAAGATTTCCACACTCCTAAACATCCCTAGGTCCACTGTTTCCGATGTGATAGTGAAGTGGAAACGTGAAGGGACACGTACAGCGCAAAAGCGTACAGGCCGACCTCGTCTGTTGACTGACAGAGACCGCCGACAGTTGCAGAGGGTCGTAATGTGTAATTGGCAGACATATATCCCGACCATCACACAGGAATTCCACACTGCATCAAGATACACTTCAAGTAGTAGGACAGGCGGGAGGTGAGAAAACTTGGATTTCATGGCCGAACGGCTGCTCATAAGCCACATATCACGCCAGTAAATGCCAAACGACACCTCGCTAGGTGTAAGGAGCGTAAACATTGGACGACTGAACAGTAGAAAAACGTTGTGGAGCGACAATGTGGCAATCCGATGGCAGGGTGTGGGTATGGCGAATGGCCGGTGAACGTCATCTGCCAGCGTGTGTAGTGCCAACAGTAAAATTCGGAGGTGGTGGTGGTGTATTTTTCATGAAGGGGGCTTGCACCCCTTGTTGTTTTGCTTGGCACTATCACAGCACAGGCCTACATTGATGTTTTAAGCACCTTCAAAATGGTTCAAATGGCTCTGAGCACTATGGGACTCAACTGCTGTGGTCATAAGTCCCCTAGAACTTAGAACTACTTAAACCTAACTAACCTAAGGACAGCACACAACACCCAGCCATCACGAGGCAGAGAAAATCCCTGACCCCGCCGGGAATCGAACCCGGGAACCCGGGCGTGGGAAGCGAGAACGCTACCGCACGACCACGAGATGCGGGCTTTAAGCACCTTCTTGCTTCCCACTGTTGAAGAGCAATTCGATGATAGCGATTGCATGTTTCAACACGATCGAGAACCTGTTGATAATGCACAGCCTGTGGCGGAGTGATTACACGACAATAACATCCCAGTATTGGAATGGCCTGCAGTCCTGACCTGAATCCTATAGAACACCTCTGGGATGTTTTGGAACGCTGACAACGTGCCAGGCCTCACCGATCGACATAGATACCTCTCCTCAGTGCAGCACTCCGTGAAGAATTGGCTGCTATTCCCTAAGAAACCTTCCAGCACCTGATTGAACGTATGCCTGCGAGAGCGGAAGCTGTCATCAAGGCTAAAGGTGGGGAAACATCATATTGAAATCCAGCATTACCGATGGAGGGCGCCATTAACTTGTAAGTCATTTTCAGCCAGGTGTCCGGATACTTTTGATCACACAGTGTATGAGCCAATTTCCTAGGATTATGACATATTTTGCTAGGATAGTACCACGAAAGTTGTAATTAGGATTTATGCACAGCCCTTACACATGCTCAAGTTAGCATTCAATGTATCCCTGCATCTCTCTCTCTCTCTCTCTCTCTCTCTCTCTCTCTCTCTCTCTCCGAAGTGTGAAGGAAGGAGAGGTGTTTGCCGAGTTTTATTATTTTATTTGGTTCGTAATTATACAGCCCGTGGTTCCCGGTGTCTTTGGGCTTTGGCGATGGTAGTTGCTCTACGTTAGTCGGACTTCACTTAAATTTCTCAGTCCGCCTTTTATGTATGTTGTTAGCGGCCATCATTTCGACCAAACATGTAGACTTTCCCTAGTTTTCTTGACGAGCCTTTCGGCTCTGGTAACGCTCGTCCTTTATTAGTATAATAATCGGTCATCCCTATTCCACTTTGCAGATAGCCAGCGTTTGTAACCAGAGGGTTTAAAATTATTTCTTTAGTGTGTGATCAATCTAGCTATTTGTTGAAGGAATTTGTCAAAGAGTGTATTCAACAGCACTCCGCAAAACAAATTGTGCTTATCGTGTACGTTGTGTTTTCAGTCGATACTGGGCAAATTAAAGTCATCATCTACTACGACCGCGAGGTATCTCGATGCTATAGAGTTTACGTTATCTGTGAATGACTACGACCGTTGAGTACGAACATGGTAGCCGGTAGAAATATCAAATTATTAATCTATTTCACCGACCACAGTTAGTCTTGTCCATATAAGTTCGCAATCTGATTCACTATCGATCTAGCCAAAGCAAATGTTTCCGCTTCTTGTTGTAAATCCTCTACCTCCTAGGGAGTCCAACCTGTCTTTCTAATATACTCTCTACTTGCTGGGAATATGTCTCTACACTATACTTCGGATTTCAACCAACTCTGAGCATCTGCTATGATGTGAGAGCGACTGCATTTCAGAAGGCATGTGAGTCGTAGGACTTTGCTGCAACGCTCCGGTTGTTAACTACTAATATTTTAAGATTTTCACTGCGTATTTGTTTACAGGTCTACTGCAGCTTTCGGTTCACTGATGATGTCACAGAACGGACGAAGTCTCAGGTTTAAACGAACACCTGAAACCACACCCGGTAACCCTGATCAGACGTCGGAATTACAATTGTGCTAAGACCTCGTGAGTGTGGTTAGCTGTCTTCACCATTTCTGCCAGTCTCCTCCTCGAAGGACCGAGAATGATCTCTGATCCCAGGCGACAAACGACGTGACCGACGACGAGCAGCTGGCCGCATCCCGTGTCCTCACTGCTGCAGGGATGGTCTCTTGCACCTGGAAGACGATTTCTCCCGGGATACACACAGAGCGACGCTACTTCACTACAAGGAAGCATAATGCGCCTAACATTGCAACCATGGAGCTACAAATAACCGCCTCCTCCTCATTCTCATCTGTGGCTGCGTGGGTCTCCAAAGAGGAGAGAATGCTACTCGAGCAGGAGATAACCAGAACAGTTACACTTCTTTTCTTACGAGATTAAGAGTATGAAATACATGGATACAATAATTACGTGTGCCAATAAAAAATTAAATAGTAATATTGTTACTGCCAGACAGGCACAATTACCTTTGATGCAAAATGTTAAGAATGTACGGTGCAACACATTGGGAGAGGCGAAGAAAATGGTTTAATTGGCTCTGAGCACTATGCGACTTAACTTCTGAGGTCATCAGTCACCTAGAGCTTAGAACTAATTAAACCTAACTAACCTAAGGACATCACACACATCCACGCCCGAAGCAGGATTCGAACCTGCGACCGTAGCGGTCGCTCGGAGAGGCAAAGACATTGAAAAAAAAAAGACAAGTGAGGAACCGCAGGAAGGGTTGTAACACTGAACAGTCGTATTAAGGAAAACGTTCCATGTCCGTCCGTGCCAACTCCCAAATACGTCGTAGGGCATTTATTCCTGTGTTTTTCAGTTTTAGGAAGAAAAAGGACACCGAAGATGGTCCTGTAGGAGCTCAACATTCGCTCAGAGTAGCTAGGTCACTATAAGAATTACTTCTTGCTTCTCTAACTTTATAGAACTAACAAAGCTATATGGTAGGAAAAAAAATTATTAGTATATTCAACACACTTTGTTGGTCATTTGCACGTTTACTAACAAATGTTGCAAGCATAAAAAAGAACAGTGTTGATATAAACATCATTACTATCTACAGCGCAGGACATCGACTTTCTTATTATGGTATGTTATTGAGATTTGACACTCATGTGACAACTAATGTCCATTACAGCATACAAAATGTCCTTTTGGTAGCTCTGTCGTCTTATTGGCTAAATAGCAACTTCAAATACGATTCCTGTTTAGTCGCAGGACTTGTGTGATTTTCGTTGTGCATCTGTTCAGGTACGGTGCACGAGGACAGAGAAATTTAAGCCTTACTCTCATTCTACGTACCGATGGCAACAAATGGCTGCCCAAGTCTAAGAGTGGACGATACCGTCTCCAGCTGGATTAAGTATTATTATACTTTGAGGTGTTCAAAGGTGTCGTTCGTCTTATGATTGCTACAAATAAAAATCCATTCAAACAAGGTGTTCCGGTTCGGAATTTCACTAGAAGACAGTCCATGTTAAGAAAACTCACGATCTACGAACATTTCTCGTTCACCAAATTATCATTTGTCAGCTGAATACCACCACGCGGGGTTTGCATTTTTTTCTTTTCTCTTTTCCGTCGTTTTCTGCTATCATTGCAAGGTCGGCAGGAAATGAATTTTTGGGTATTGTGGATAAGGTGGGAACACCTTTGTATATATACAAAAACTTTATACTCTGCCTGCCACTACACAGTGCTTGGCGGACAGTACTCCGTATCGATGTGGACGACTTTTTGTCCTATTACATTCGTGTACGTAGCTAGAAGAAAACGTATGTATGTCTGGCTCCTAAACGTCCTTCCTTTACCGTGCGGTTAAAGGCGCTGCAGTCTGGAACCGCAAGACCGCTACGGTCGCAGGTTCGAATCCTGCCTCGGGCATGGATGTTTGTGATGTCCTTAGGTTAGTTAGGTTTAACTAGTTCTAAGTTCTAGGGGACTAATGACCTCAGCAGTTGAGTCCCATAGTGCTCAGAGCCATTTCGTCCTTCCTTTAAATGGAGCCGTAATCTCTCTGTGTATTCTCGTGGTCACTACGCGCGTTAGACAAGTACGATAGCGGCAGTACAATCATCCTGAATATTTTATCTCTAATTACGTCCAACATGATCTCGAGATTAACAGTAATTTTCTTCCAAAGTTGCACTTCAGTTACTTGAGTATCATCTTTACACTTCAGCATGGAGCGCAAAGGGTTGTTGTTGTTGTTGTTGTTGTTGTTGTTGTTGTTGTTAGACTGGTTTGATGCAGCTCTCCATGCTACCCTATCCTGTGCAAGCTTCTTCATCTCCCAGTACCTACTGCAACCTACATCCTTCTGAATCTCCTTAGTGTATTCATCTCTTGGTCTCCCTCTACGATTTTTACCCTCCACGCTGCCCTCCAATACTAAACTGGTGATCCCTTGATGCCTCAGAACATGTCCTACCAACCGATCCCTTCTTCTTAGTCAACTTGTGCCACAAACTTCTCTTCTCCCCAATCCTATTTAATACTTCCTCATTAGTTATGTGATCTACCCATATAATCTTCAGCATTCTTCTGTAGCACCACATTCCGAAAGCTTCTATTCTCTTCTTGTCCAAACTATTTATCGTCCATGTTTCACTTCCATACATGGCTGCACTCCATACAAATACTTTCAGAAACGACTTCCTGACACTTAAACCTATACTCGATGTTAACAAATTTCTCTTCTTCAGAAATGCTTTCCTTGCCATTGCCAGTCTACATTTTATATCCTCTCTACTTCGACCATCATCAGTTATTTTGATCCCCAAATAGCAAAACTCCTTTACTACTTTAAGTGTCTCATTTCCTAATCTAATTCCCTCAGCATCACCCGACTTAATTCGACTACATTCCATTATCCTTGTTTTGCTTTTGTTGATGTTCATCTTATATCCTCCTTTCAAGACACTATCAATTCCGTTCAACTGCTCTTCCAAGTCCCTTTGCTGTCTCTGACAGAATTACAATGTCATCGGCGAACCTCAAAGTTTTTACTTCTTCTCCATGAATTTTAATACCTACTCCGAATTTTTCTTTTGTTTCCTTTATTGCTTGCTCAATATACAGATTGAACAACATCGGCCGGCCGCGGTGGTCTAGCGGTTCTAGGCGCTCAGTCCGGAACCGCGAGACTGCTACGGTCGCAGGTTCGAATCCTGCCTCGGGCATGGATGTGTGTGATGTCCTTAGGTTAGTTAGGTTTAAGTAGTTCTAAGTTCTAGGGGACTGATGACCACAGATGTTAAGTCCCATAGTGCTCAGAGCCATTTTTGAACAACATCGGAGAGAGGCTACAACTCTGTCTCCCCTCTTTATAAATCGCTGCTACCCTTTCATGCCCCTCGACTCCTATAACTGCCATCTGGTTTCTGTACAAATTGTAAATAACTTTTCGCTCCCTGTATTTTACCTCTACCACATTTAGAATTGAAAGAGAGTATTCCAGTCAACATTGTCAAAAGCTTTCTCTAAGTCTACAAATGCTAGGAACATAGGTTTGCCTTTCCTTAATCTAGCTTCTAAGATAAGTCGTAGGGTCAGTATTGCCTCACGTGTTCCAATATTTCTACGGAATCCAAATTGATCTTCCCCGAGGTCGGCTTCTACTAGTTTTTCCATTCGTCTGTAAAGAATTCGTGTTAGTATTTTGCAGCCGTGACTTATTAAACTGATAGTTCGGTAATTTTCACATCTGTCAACACCTGCTTTCTTTGGGATTGGAATTATTGTATTCTTTTTGAAGGGTTGTTATGCCTCTAGAAACGCGCCTCAGGATTCTGAATTCGTTCACCATCTGCTGCAATATTTACTTGATACGGACTCTTAACGCAAAAGACTTGTCACATTCCCAACAATTTTGTCTTCCTTCGATTTTCCTACTGCTGATTCGAAGGCTCGACAAATTTCTCATCATTATCCCTAGATATTTAGGTGTGAGAGAGTTTCAAGAGCTGAGCTCCATATTGTAATCTCTTTATTATGTGGGATTTCTTACATTTACCAATTTGCAGTGAGCTGTTACTCGGTACAAAAAGTGGAAATTCTGTCTAAATTGCTTTGCATCTCCTTATGATGACCAGCAACGGTGTTTTCCTGCAGACAACAGCATCGTAAGCATATAGCTTGATAGTACAGCAGATCGGATAATAATTTAGATGTACTGAGCTCTTAAAGCGGAACGCTTATGCCTTATTGGGTACCAATCGATTTAGCTATCAAACATTCGTTCCGAACATTCGCCATCCTAATGGGCACATTTTGTCCCCTTAGTTAAGCTGACTGTGCGGTACAATAAATAGCACCTTACGGAAATCATGGATAATGGGAACTACCTGTTAAACAGCATCTAATATCATATCGTCTGTGAAACGAAGACGTGAGTTTCCCGTCAGTTTTTTTTCTCCTGAAACCACACAAATTCTTTAAGATCAATCTGTTTTGTCCAGGGAAGTCATGATGTTCTAACATAGGATCACGCAACAAACTGACAGTAGGAACAATGATGTACCATATGTGTGTACGTTCTTTTAGTAAATTAATAAATGGGCGTGGTCTGCGCTCTTAACCAGTGACGACGTAGTACTTACCGAGTGAAAGATTGTCGGCAGGTATGAGGTATGGAGGGGGTTATTTGCGCAGCGCATTCAATGTGGAATCTAGTAGAAATCCAATCAGTAGCCACATTGGAGGAGGAAACATGCAAGCAACACACAACCTGTTACGTAATGTATGTAAAGTCTTCAGTCTGCCGGCCACATTTGGAACATGTTTGCTAGACAAATTAGTTTCTTCGTTATCAGTGCTGACGTAAGTACAGCAAGGTACCTCTACGAGACTCAGCCCTACGTTTAGAGCCCTTTATACTTACAAGACACTTTTCATGTAATTTTCTACTCGAACCTGTGTGAAAGCTCAGTTTGCGCTGAGCAAGGGAAGGCTCGCGTGTGGGTCGGCAACCATAGGGCACGGGAGGGGTTCAGCGACTGGATGCGCAGATCGTGTCCACGCCGGCTGCAACTGCACACAGCCGGCTGCTACTGGTGCCGACTGCGAGCACTTGCCATTCGAAACCGGTAGTGGCGGTACTTAACGGGAAAAAAATACATCCCGCATGCTGCCTAACTGGCCTCTGAAATGTGGCGTGGGCCACGCGTTCCTAGAGCCTTGTCTGACACGGTTCAGCGCAGCCACATAAGGTGTCCCGAATTTGTAACAGTACAGGAGACTCCAGAAGTTCAGTGTCCCACTTTACACTGCTAGTATCGCGTATACAAGGTATAAAAGGGCAGTGCATTGCCCCAGAGCTGTCATTTGTTCTCAAATGATTCATCTGAAAAGGTTTCCCCACAGGATTACGGCCGCACGACGGGAGAACAGACTTTGAGCGCGGAACGCTACTTGGAGCTAGATGCATAGGACATTGCATTTCGGAAATCATTAGGGAATTCAATAGTGCGAGATCAATACGGCCAAGAGGGTGCCGAGAGTACCAAGTTTCAGGGATAACCTCTCACCACGAACAGCACTGTGGCCGACTGCTTCATTTAACGACCGAGAACAGCGACCTTTGCGTAGAGTTGTCAGTGCTAACAGAAACGTAGCACTGCGGGTAATAACCGCGCCGAAACCAATGTGGGACGTGCGACGAACGTATCCGTGCGTTAATTGAGATTTGCGTTAATGCACTATGGCCACAGACGACTTGACGCGAGTGCCTTTGCTAACAGCACGACACCGCCTTCAGCGCCTCTCGTGGCCGTATCGGTTGAATCCTGGACGACTGGGAAACCGTGGCCCGGTCCGATGAAACCAGATTTCAATTGGTAAGAGCCGATGGTAGGGTTGGAGTGTGGTGCAGACCCCACTAAGCCAAAGACCCAAGATGTAAACAAGGCACAATGCAAGGTGATAGTGGCTCCATAATGGTGTGCGATGTGCTTACATGGTTTGCACTGGGTCCTCTGATCCAACTCAACCGATCATTGACCACTTTCAGCCATTTATGGACTTCTCGTTCCCAGACAAGTGTGGAATTTTTATTGATGACAATGCGCTCCGTTTTAAGAAAAAATAAATTTTTCAAGCATCTCAGTGTTTATGACGCCGTATCTCCTGAACTGAGTGTTGTGCAACAACACAATTTTTCAGACACAGACATTTGTATATGTAGATACGGTCTGCAAAATGTGTTGCGCAAAGAGTTAGAAGTAAAGAAGTAATAAATTAAAACGCCATATCTGATGCAGTTTTACTGCATGAACAGCGAAAATGTAGTAAGCGATAAACTTTTTTCCTTTCAAAAAAATACTATGTAAAGGTTTGAAACTATGAGTAAAGTTCGCTAAAAGTTGCCCAAATGCTCTCATTCTCAAATATTGGACGAATATATGGTAAACTGTGCGCCGTGAGACACTGTTTCAAGACATAATACTTGTGTGTTAAAGCTTTAAGGAAAGATTATAGTTTTTTATGAATAGATTATGGCAACATTTTAAATTCGGTCGGTAACTGAATGAAATATTGAAAATCAAATTTTCGTTGCTCCCCGTACGCCGGTGATAGTCTTGAAAGACGACCTCGATTTTGATGCGATGGCGGCGCAAGCTACCTGAGGGATAGTAAATGTATTGACAATGGTTTCAACATCGTCCGCCAACAGATAGCGCAGCGACACAGCTACCAGAGCGCTCTATGTGTTTACCCTACAATAGGGAATTCTTACGGCCAGAAGGCTCGATGCGGTGCAGACAAGTGAAGTAAGCAAGCAAGCGGGCAAGCATGCAACAGAGACGCATCTGTGCTTCTTACAGCCAACTGAGCAATTTTGAAAGGGGCCAAATTGTGGCCTTCTGAGTGGAGGGACGTTCCTTTCGGAGAATTGCCACACAAGTTGGATGTGCTGCGTCAGTTATCAACGATGCTGGTATCAGTGGTCACATGAACATTTTTTAAATCTTTGAGCCCACAAAAACTTCACAGCGCCACATACTATATCTCTGTACCTGACGATGGCGTAACGTCGAAAACAGCTTTGTAAAATATTAATATTGTAGAATACCACATTATTGTCGGTAAAAACGGACCCTTATAGCACCATTTGTTTTCTGTCTGTCGAAAACTCTTTTCTTCAGCAACGGATAGACGTATTCCGTTAAAATTTGTTCCACATACTGTGCCCCTTGGTGGTGCAAAACATTGAAACTTCTAAGTCAATGCAATCAAAAGATACGAACATTAATGTAACATATTTCGATAGTCGCAAAGCCACTCTCCAAACCTATAGGATTTTTCCCGTTTGTCTAGAATCACGAAGTGAGTCAAGAAGCAAGGTGGATAAAAGTACAGGCACAAATACGAAATTTGTTAATTTATGATTATATCGCCAGAAAAAATATTTCTTTTCTCATTTGTTACCCGACGTGAGACTTAATTTAAACACTCAGCAGTTCTCCATTCATGTTGACTGGGTCGCAGTGGTAAAAGTCAAACATCAGGCAAGGAATGACTTCATTGCTCATATGACGCGTTTCGGGATTTATCAATCATTATCACATGTCCAGGAGTTATTGCTGCATGTAGATATGGCGTTTTAGGCTGCTTGTGAAAGAAACATTCACAGACTAGTTAAGCGCCATATCCATGTACAATAATGGCTCCTGGATTTCTGGTGGTCGATGAATTCTGAGACGCCTCATATGAGCAATAAAGTCATTCCTTGCCTGATGTTTGACTTCTACCATTGCGACACAGTCAGCATGAATGGAGAACTACTGCTTATTATACCAATGGTTGCCTTCCTCCTACAGCATAACTTCATGTCACATTTACATTATTGAAATTAAAACATCATCGAAAATCGTGGAATTCCTGGGAGCGATATCTTGGCAGTGTCGTTGTCGATGACAGGCAAAAATGGTCGCTATTATTTATTCCCGGAAAGGATGAACAATCAACATACTTAATTTAATTTGTATGGAATCCACTATGCGCGAATCCTACTCGCTCCGCCGCGCGGGATGAGCCGAGCGGTCTCAGGCGCTGCAGTCATGGACTGTACGGCTGGTCCCGGCGGAGGTTCGAGTCCTCCCTCGGGCATAGGTGTGTGTGTTTGTCCTTAGGATAATTTAGTGTAAGCTTAGGGACTGATGACCTTAACAAGTAAGTCCCATAAGATTTCACACACATTTTTTTACTCGCTGCTAACCATTTTTCGCGTTCATTATCTATCACTAATAATTATGTCGTGTGACCTTAGTCCATGTGAAACATCTGAAATGTTTGAGATTAGATCCAGGAAGTAAGATTACTGACTACGCATCGATAACTGGAAACCAATGGTTGTTCTATTCTTATCGCTTATAACACTATTTTTAGTGGTGTAAATTACTCCTGGAAGCTGTATTTGATATGCAATGTCGTCATCGGCATCTGAGACCGATAGAGGCATAATGTCCCTACGTAGCTCTCTGGTAATCGGCAGTGCTGCACACACACACCGCGCTTCAGGCCATCCATGCCTGCGTATCTGGAGCAGTGTGTTTCTCCGCTATCCCAGACGGCCCTAGTCGCGTCTCACTTCGTTACCGCTGGCTCCCGTTAGGGGCCAGTCGCTATGTAGACCGAAAGCGATCACTGCTCTGACTGCGGCCCCACTCCCTCCCTCCGTGCAGCAGCACGGTATTGTCGTTTGCCCTGCGATGTGTTATAGATCGTGTCGCAAAAATATACAACGTAAGATTATAATCAATCGCGTGAACAAATCAGAATGTCGACCGGCTGGTGGTCATCTTCAGGCTACGGACAGCTGTTATCGCCGAAACAAAAAGTTTTGTTATATCTTTTTTTCCTCGCCAGTTGAAATTGACAGTTAAAACCACTCAAAATAACCGGTTTCTGAAATAACCTAAATTCGGTTTTTTGTTCCTATTATTTCCTGTAAAAAAAAAAAAAACAGAAATCTAACAGATTGAAAAATGCTGACTCAGTTTCAATATACAAGAATGACAATATTAAACAGACAAATAAAAGAATACTTAACCGTCCACCGCTCGCTGTTTTTCTCGAAAAGTGGTAAGTCGTTACATTACGAAAAAATTACCAATATTATCCTACTGACTAATTTTTTGAAACTGCTGAAGAATTATGTTGTAATCTGTGACGACACCACTATTTGAGCATTACGAATAGTCAGTACTAAAGGGTGAAAACTGAGGAACTGAAGAACTCTGTTTTTCGTGTTAATTTGTCCGTTTTCCAGGGATACGACCAGATAAAGGCTCATTAGACATAGCCAGCAAATTAGCTACTTATTATTTTTATTGTTTACTGAGAATGAACTGTTGTTAATTTTTAAATTTATTACTGTTACCATAATTTCCTTCCGCTTATTTCACAGAAATGGCAGACAAATCTTTAATCTTTTAAAGCATTGTATTTCACTGCTAGATCAATTCGCAAAAATATTTCCAGACTATAATTGGTGACATTGTGCAACACAATGGATGTCCGGTGACGACAGGGAGAAACTGCCGTATAGATCAAATGGGGGTGAGATTTCCACACTGCACGTGCCCATGTGCATCAAATCACTTCACGCGGCAAAAAGGACATCGTCTCCGCAACGCTGTACCAGTTCTTAAGTTACGAGCTTGTTGTTCGTTTCTGAAGGTATGTTATTAAAATAGCACTGATCGCTTTTCTGATTTTCTATAGCAACGCAATATTTAAAACCAATGCAAATTTTATGAATAAAAACTGCTTCTATTTTTTAAAACTGTTTGTTTAAAAACGAAAAATGTTTGCACTGCTGCTATAGCTAATTGATATTTCGGTTTCCACAGTCTGTTATTAGTAAAAAATTAAGAAACACCGATTATTCAGAAATAAAATACCGGTATTGGTCTTAAACGGTTGATTTTCTCCATCCCTATTTCATACTGTCAATGGATAAAAATGACAAAGAAGCAGTATCAAATCATAACATCCGCTGCACAACTATCTACATAATGTGATTAAGATAAAACCTACAGGTACACGCTGCAAGCCGAGACGTACCGTTTTCGTGACGTTATCAGCGATACTAAGTCTCAGCAAGTAGAGGTCGCACTTTTCCGAATACAAACATGGGTGAACAGACAAAGAGAAAATTTCACTCTCTCTATAAAATCTGGACTTCCCTCTACAATTTCCTCTAGCATTACTGACAACAGAACGGGAACGTAACGTGCCGCTAAAATAGGTGCTTTTAGGAACTTTATTCTTTTCTACCATTCCACATCTAAAACTACAATTAATAAAAAAGGGACAGATCACTTTCGCCTAAGAAAATAGAAACATCACGCTTCTTCATTTTCTTGTAATAAGCGTGCCATTCTTATTTTAGGAAAAAGCTTAAATCCTGTAGCAATTGTTCCACTTATGCTGTTCATTTTCGCCAATTTACATCTAACACTAGTTCAAATGGCTCGGAGCACTATGGGACTTAACATCTATGGTCATCAGTCCCCTAGAACTTAGAACTACTTAAACCTAACTAACCTAAGGACAGCACACAACACCCAGTCATCTAACACTAGTTCCAACAATACATAACATAGCGTAAAAAAAATGTTCTGCAGCAACTACAAATAATTTCCATTGTTAAAAAAACATGTTCCTGCGGATACAAGATTTTCATTGCTATAATCGGCCTTTTTATCATCATTGTTAATTTCTTATCTAATGTCGATAATTTGAAGGACATACTGACAATGGCTAAGCTATACATCCACATTCGTAAAACCTCTTAATTTTTTTTTATTTCGGTTCGATACAGGATTTAGTTACGAATGTTAAAAGTTTTACGAAACGATCACTACATGACGCTATTGAGATATGACGCTACTATTGTTTGAATATACCGAGCGAGGTGGCGCAGTGGTTAGCACACTGGACTCGCATTCGGGAGGACGACGGTTCAATCCCGTCTCCAGCCATCCTGATTTAGGTTTTCCGTGATTTCCCTAAATCGTTTCAGGCAAATGCCGGGATGGTTCCTTTGAAAGGGCACGGCCGATTTCCTTCCCCATCCTTCCCTAACCCGAGCTTGCGCTCCGTCTCTAATGACCTCGTTGTCGACGGGACGTCAAAAAACACTAACCTAACCTATTGTTTGAATATTTGTGATGTAACTGAAACAGGACGCCTGGACACACTTTTTGGCATTCAATCACCTTTTGAAGAGACACATTACTTTCGATTTGTAGAATTTCGTTGAAGTCTTGATTCGGTCAGCGATGACTTTCTTAAAGATCAATCTAAATCAGCTGTTGGAATTTCTGGCAGATTAAAACTGTGTACCTGATCCGACTCTAATCTGGGATCTTTGCCTTTCGCTGCAAAGTGCTCACAGACTGAGTTATCTAAGCAGGAATCACGACCCGCCCTCACAGCCTTGCTGTGGATAAGCCGTTTCACCGCTGTATCCTTTCTTCCAGGAGTGCTAGTCCCGCAATCTATCCGGGAAACCATCTCCAAAATTTGGAAAATAGGAGATGAGTTATAGCGGAAGTGGAGCTATGCATATGGTTTGTTGGTCGTGCTTATATAGCTAAGTCGGTAGCTCACTGTACCACGAAAGGCAAAAGTGACAAGTTGGCCGGCCGTGGTGGCCGAGCGGTTCTAGGCGCTACAGTCTGGAACCGCGCGACCGCTACGGTCGCAGGTTCGAATCCGAATCCTGCCTCGGGTATGGATGTGTGTGATGTCCTTAAGTTAGTTAGGTTTAAGTAGTTCTAAGTTCTAGGGGACTGATGACCTCAGAAGTTAGGTCCCATAGTGCTCAGGGCCATTTGAACCATTTTTGACAAGTTGGGAGTCCTGTTCCGGCCTACAGTTTTAATGTACCAGCAATTTTCAAATCAGCGCACCTTCAGTTCCAGAGTGAAATTTCATTCTGTAAACCAGCCGTATCCAAAAACATCGATACTGGGCGCAACATGGTTGAAGAGGATCTGCTTGTGATTTACCGGGAGAGGGAGGCTCCCTTCAGGGTATGTAAGCTTGGAGACATTCTCCATGAACACAATACTTTGAAAAAGTATGTCCCCGATTAATTGCGCACAATTTGACCAAAGCCCAAAGTAGGCTGTGTTAGCTGGCGCAAGGAAATACCAAATAATTCGACCGACGAAAAAAGCGAAATCCATACATAACATCGTAACAAGAGCCGAAAATTGACTATATTCGTACGAGTCTGAAACCAAACGCAATCCACTGTTTGGGTGCTCCACGATGGGCCGATATCAGTGATAGTGGTTTCGTTCGAGAAGCCATTCCAAGAAAATGATTGTTTATTTCTTGGTTACACTAAAAATGAGATTCTTCAGCTTCTCCCGGCGTACTTTATCACGAAATGGCCCACGGGCGAATGGACGGATGTCACTTTCTAACAGGCACAATATATGATAACGTGGCTCGTAGCAGCCAACGTCGAAAATGAGTGCTATTTCGAGCAGACGGAAGGAGTAGCCATGGGGAGTTGACTATCACTAGTTGTCCCCAACATGTACATGGAACAGTTCGGGAAGGAAGGTCTGGAATAAGCTCACTTGTTCATATGGCCACATGGAAGAGACATGCCGAATGATTTCCTCACACATCTGAGTTCCACATCAGTTACACCACGGAAGTCATAGCGGATGGAGAGTTTCCTTTCTGGGTGTCCTGGTAGAGAGAAGAGCGGACGGCACGTTGGACCACAGAGTGACCTATACATGAACGCAGACAGTTGCCACCACCCAGAATAAGGGAATTGGGTGCTTAAAACAATAACGCAAAGGGCTCGCTGCCTCTCAGACAATGTATGTCTCAGCCAAGAACTTTATCATAACAGGACGGTGTTCCAGAAGAGCCACTAATAGGAATGGCAAATTCGGAGATCCCTACGTCGTATACCTACTGCACAACTGGTGGAAACAGAAGATGAATCACAGGAAGAGGCGGCAATTGCTTTTATTCCTTTTTTTAGCGCATTAGCCGGAAAGATAGGGCGAATTTTCTGGAAACACAAAGTGAAGAAAGTCGTCCACTCACCAGCTAAAACACGAGCACTGCTTGGTAGCTACAGAAATCCTCACCAATGTGGCAATACATATGTAGGTCAGATGTTGTGTACTAAGTTCGTTGCCAAGAACACCAACGAAACACCAGAATGCAGCAGCCTAACAAGTCGGCAGTCGCAGAGCATAGTCTGCTGTAATTACACTGGCTGGATTACGACCATGCTAAGGTTCTGACACTGAGGCCTAACTTCTGGGGCCGTGTCATAAAATAATCTATCGAGATTCAAATAAGAAAACAGCGGATCAGTCATGATAGTAGCTGCATCCTTAGTAAGGCATGGAAATCGCAATTACTCTGCTTTGAAAGAGGAAGGAGATATCCTACAACGAACTGACTAGGTGCCGCCAGCACACGTACCTTAGCGCGAACCTACGGCAGAGAAACAAGGTGGCGGGAGGACTGGGGGAGGTGATCATGGGCGCAGACAGTGAATATCGCGGCAATATCGGTTAGATGCGGTGGGTGGGTGGGGACGTAAGAGAAAAGCGCTGCGCCTACCCTAAGCGGTCAGTGCATCAGAGCACCTGAGGACGATAACGTGGTCGCCTGTGGAAGTCTTGTGCCTTTTGGAGACTGAGGTACCAATCATTCACCAGTTTACAATTTTGTATACTAGAAATTTTGTGATTACTACTTTGAAGGATCGAAAAGTTGATACAACAATTGGTTTGCAAAGAGTCAGCGATGAAACCAGGCAGAATACATGAAAACATTATACCATTCTTCATTATGACACAGTACGTCAGACAACTGATTATTTCAAGAACAAAAATCTGATTAATGTCTTACTGCCAATATTCACCTGACTTATCGCCTAATGACATCTTTTCGTTCCCGTATGTCGCAGAAAACAAAGTGTGGAACTGATTATAGTCACCTCAAGACGATACTGAATCATTCCAAAATCTGTTCTTATTAAGGTACCAACGTCAGAGTGGGGGAAAAAGCTTCCTCAATTAGTTTGGACGCGTGCAAAACAGTACGTCTGTATATTTTAAAGTACCTTTGAACCTAGTGTAAAACTTAATTGGATTGAAAGTCGATGTAGCATGACAGTTGGCAATTTGCTACATCGAATAAGAAGCCGGTTTAAGTGGTGATATTGCTAAAGCTACATCTACATCGATACTCCGCAAGCCAATTGACGAAATGTGGCGATGTGTACTTCTGGTACCACTAACTAATGCCCCCTTTCCTGTTCCACTGGCGAATTTTTTTTTTTTTTTTTTTGGTTATGGTTTTAGGGCGCAAAACTACTACGGTCATTAGCGCCCGGTCTGTGACGTAGGAAAAGGCAAAAAAACGAAACTGGAAACCAGCAGCAATGGCAACAAAACTCAAAAAATTGGAGAAACTAAAAACAGAAGGAAAGTTTTAAAAAACCACTATAGAAGGGGGCTGGTTGTCCCCAAAAAGAGCTTCAAATGACTCACGTCATCTCACTGGCACTAATAAACTCGAGAACGCGATCGGTTGAGCGCGTGTCAACTGCTAAAATGGAAGATAGATCAGGCGACAGCTGTAGACGGGCGCATAACGGAGTAAAATAGGGGCACTCAAGTAAAAGGTGTCTTACCGTCCACAGCTGAGAGCAGTGGGGACAGAGTTGGGGAGGATCGCCGCTTAAAAGATGTCGATGGCTAAAAAGACAGTGCCCTATCCGAAGTCTAGTTAAAATTTCCTCCTGCCGACGACGCGTTCGGGAGGAAGAGGTTCAAGCACAGGGAAGAGCTTTCACGTCCCGCAATTTATTATTGGGAAGTGTCGACCAATGTGCGTGACATAAAAGAACAACACAACGACATAAAACACTCCGTATATCGGCGAAGGGAATCGTGCGAATAGCTGGCCGAAGAAGAGAGACTGCAGCCTTGGCCGCTATATCGGCCGCCTCATTTCCACAGATACCAACGTGTCCTGGGATCCAGAGGAACGCCACCGAGACGCCCCCCCAAGTTGAGCAAGCGTAGGCAGTCCTGAATCCGGTGGACCAGAGGGTGGACAGGGTAGAGAGCTTGGAGACTGATGAGAGAGCTGAGAGAATCTGAACAGATGACATACTGTATCCGCTGATGGCGACGGATGTATTGGACAGCCTGGAGAACAGCGTAAAGCTCCGCAGTATAAACCGAACACTGGTCGGGAAGCTGAAATCGATTTGGGGTGTCGCCAACAATATAGGCACTCCCAACACCTAACGATGTTTTTGTGCCATCAGTGTAAATAAATGTGGCATCCTTCATTTGTGCGCATAGAGCAGCAAATGCCCGACGATAAACAAGTGAAAGGGGTACCATCCTTGGGAAACTGACAAAGGTCACGGAGCAGACAGATCCGGGGACGGAGCCAAGGCGGTGCTGTACCCCAAGTTGCCAAGAAAGTTTTAGGAAAGCGGAAGGAAAGAGAATGGAGTAGTTGACGGAAGCGGACTCCCGGTGGTAGTAGGGAGGAAGGGCGGCCTGCATACACTAAATCCAAGGAGGCGTCGAAAAAAATGTCATGGGCCGGATGTACAGGCATGGAAGACAGATGGCTAGCGTAACGACTCAGAAGGACAGATCGCCGATTGGACAGCGGAGGTTCAGCAGTCTCAGCATAAAGGCTTTCCACAGGGCTGGTGTAAAAAGCTCCAGACGCTAAACGTAATCCACGGTGGTGGGTAGAGTCGAGACGCCGAAGAATAGACGGCCGAGCAGAGGAGTAAACCATACTTACATAGTCCAATTTCGATCGCACTAAGGCGCGATAGAGGCGGAGGAGGACCACTCTGTCCGCTCCCCAGGAGGTACCATTCAGGACATGGAGGGTGTTGAAGGATCGCAGACAGCGAGCCGAAAGATAGGAAACGTGGGAGGACCAGCACAGTTTTCTGTCAAACAGAAGACCCAAGAATTTAGCGACGTCCGAAAACGGAAGGTTGACAGGTCCTAGATGTAAGGAAGGTGGAAGGAACTCCGTACGACGCCAAAAATTAACACAAACGGTCTTACTGGGAGAAAAGCGGAAGCCGGTTTCGATGCTCCAAGAGTGGAGGCGATCGAGACATCCTTGAAGACGTCGTTCAAGAAGGCTGGTCCGTTGAGAGCTGTAGTAGATCGCAAAATCGTCCACAAAGAGGGAGCCCGAGACATCAGGAAGGAGAAAATCCATAATGGGATTTATGGCAATGGCAAACAGTACAACACTTAGCACAGAGCCCTGGGATACCCCGTTTTCTTGGGAGAAAGTATGGGAGAGAGTAGTGTTCACCCGCACTCTAAATGTGCGCTCTGCCATAAATTCGCGAAGAAAAAGGGGCAGCCGACCTCGAAAGCCCCAAGAGAACAGTGTGCGGAGGATGTCTGTCCTCCAACAGGTATCGTATGCTCTCTCCAGATCAAAAAAATTGCTACTGTTTGGCGTTTCCGGAGAAAATTGTTCATGATATAAGTGGAGAGAGCAACAAGATGGTCAACTGCAGAAAGATGCTTTCGGAAACCGCATTGGGCAGGTGTTAAAAGACTGCGGGACTCCAGCCACCAAGCTAAACGGCAATTCACCATACGCTCCAAAACCTTACATACACTACTCGTGAGAGAAATGGGGCGATAGCTAGAGGGGAGATGTTAGTCCTTTCCAGATTTCGGAACAGGAACGACGATAGCTTCCCGCCATCGTCTGGGAAACGTACTGTCGGTCCAAATTCGATTATAAAGGCGAAGGAGGTAAAACAGACTATTGTATGATAAATGCAGCAACATTTGGATGTGGATACCATCCGGTCCTGGGGCGGAATAGCGAGAAGAAGAGAGTGCATGTTGGAGTTCCCGCATGGAGAAAACAGTATTTTAGCTTTCGCGATTTTGAGAGGAGAAGGCAAGAGGTTGCATTTCCGCAGCGCGGTTTCTTCGGGAGAAACGCTGGCGGGTAATTTGAAGAGCTCGAAATCTCAGCAAAGTGTTGACCCAATGAGTTAGAAATTGCGACGGGGTCCACTAACGTATCATGCGCGACAGTGAGCCCAGAGACCGGGGAGAAACTAGGCGCGCCAGATAACCGTCGAATCCGACTCCAAACTTCCGAGGAGGGAGTCAAGGCGTTAAATGAGCTAGTAAAGAAGTCCCAGCTTGCCTTCTTGCTATCGCGGATGACGCGACGGCATCGCGCACGGAACTGCTTATAGCGGATACAGTTGGCCAACGTAGGATGGTGTCTGAAAACGCGAAGAGCACGCCGCCGCTCGCGTATTGCGTCACGGCATGCCTCGTTCCACCAAGGAACTGGGGGGCGCCGGGGCAATTCGGAGGTGCGAGGTACTGAACGTTCCGCAGCTGAAAGAATAACGTCTGTAATATGAGTGACCTCATCGTCGACGCTAGGAAAGTGACGGTCATCGAATGTCGCTAGAGACGAAAAAAGTGTCCAATCGGCTTGGGCAAGCTTCTAGTGTCGCGGGCGCATATATGGCAGGTGTGGCTGCAATGGAAGGACACATGGAAAGTGGTCACTCGAGTGTGTATCAGCAAGGGCGAACCATTCGAAGCGCCGAGCTAGCGGAACAGTACCGACCGAAAGGTCCAAATGAGAGAAATTTGTCGTGGAGGCAGACAAAAATGTAGGGTCCCCAGTGTTGAGGCAAAAAAGATCCGCTTGGTGGAAGACGTCTATCAATAGTGAGCCAAGCGGAAAAGTATGTGGAGATCCCCAAAGCGGGTGGTGGGCATTGAAGTCCCCAACCAGCAAATAGGGGGGTGGAAGCTGACCCAAGAAGATGAAGGAGATCAGCTCGTGCCATTGGTGTGGACGATGGAATGTATACAGTACAAAGAGAGAAGGTGTATCCCGAAAGGGAAAGACAGACAGCGACTGCTTGGAAGGAAGTGTTTAAGGGGATTGGGTGATAATGGAGAGTATCATGGAGAAGAAGCATGAGTCCTCCATGTGCTGGGGTGCCTTCAACAGAGGGGAGATCAAATCGGACTGACTGAAAATGGGGGAAAACAAAGCGGTCGTGGGGACGCAGCTTTGTTTCCTGAAGACAGAAGGTGACCGGCGAGTAGGATCGTAAGAGGATCGTCGATTCATCCCGATTGGCTCGAATGTCGCGGATATTCCAATGGATAATGGACATAGGGTGGACAGAAAATGGAAGAATGTGACCAAGGTTGCCGTCAACTCAACGACCGCTCAGAGCTTGCGACCGACGGCGTGGAACGGCACTCAGCCGAAGGCAGAAGATCCTGATCCATAGGTTGTTCAGGAGCAGCTCCTGCCACCAGCGATCGGCCGGTTGATAGGCCGCCAGCAGTGCGCCTCGGCGACACAGAAGACGACCGAGGGCGGTTACCGCCAGGCGGTGCAGTAGATGAGACACGCCGTGGCGGAGAAGGAGAGGAACTGGGTTTCTTATTAGCCTTCTTGGAACCATGATGTTTAGATGAAGGAGGAACCGATGGTTGTGAAGTTGGGGTACGTAAAAACTCTTCACGAGTATGCTCTTTTTTGGAATTCCGGATGTCTGACTTTTGGGATCGAGATTTAGCAGAACCCGATGAAGGGTAAGGCATGGAGTGATAAGGGCGAAAGTGGGGAGGTTGAACGGGCGATCTTTGCGCTGGTAGATCTGACGACCGTGTCACTAAAGGTGAGATCACAAGTCTGCGTGGCCGCCTCCTTTGTTGGCTGAGGAGAGGCAAGGACAGTGCTGTATTTTCCTGTCTGAGGCACAGTGGGCTTTCGACAGGCGAATAATTTTCGAGCAGCAAAGGTCGACACCTTTTCCTTCACTCTGATTTCCTGAATGAGCTTTTCGTCTTTAAAAATGGGGCAATCTCGAGAGGAAGCAGCGTGGTCACCCATACAGTTGATGCAACGAGGGGATGAAGGTGGACAAGTACTCTCATGGGCATCCTTGCCACACGTAACACATTTGGCCGGTTTGGAACAGGACTGGCTGGTATGATTGAACCGCTGACACCGATGGCAGCGCGTAGAGTTTGGGACGTAGGGGCGAACGGAAATTATCTCATAGCCCGCTTTTATGTTCGATGGGAGTTGAACCCTGTCGAATGTCAAGAAGACAGTACGGGTTGGAACGATGTTCGTGTCAACCCTTTTCATGACTCTATGAACAGCCGTTACGCCCCGGTCAGACAGGTAGTGTTGAATTTTCTCATCGGACAATCTGTCGAGGGAGCGGGTATAAACGACTCCACGTGAGGAATTTAAAATGCGGTGCGCTTCCACCCAGACAGGGAAGCTGTGGAGCAGTGAAGTACGCAGCAATTTTTGTGCCTGGAGGGCGCTGACTGTTTCTAACAACAAGGTGCCATTCCGTAATCTGGAACAAGACTTCACAGGGCCTGCAATTGCGTCGACACCTTTCTGAATAATGAAAGGGTTGACCGTGGAGAAGTCGAGACCTTCGTCAGACCGAGAAACAACGAGGAAGTGTGGCAACGATGGAAGAACTGTCTGTGGCTGAGACTCAGTGAACTTACGCTTGTGAGCAGACATAGTGGAAGATGAGGAAACGATTGCGGAAGAATACCCCATGATTACCGGCGTCTCCGATGGCGCGCTCCTCCCTTGTGAGGGCGCTCTCTGAGGGCACTCCCGCCTTAGGTGATTGTTCACACCTCAGGTCACACCTCCCGAGAAACGGACGGAGGGACCAAACGGCACTTTCGCAAGGTATCAGCTCGGGTAATCACCCCTCCCTGGGCCTGGCCGTTACCAGGGGGTATGTACGTGTCCTACCTGTCTACCCGGGGCGGGGAATTACGCGTTACCCCGTCACCGGCTACGCATGGAAATGCGTGGGTCGGCCTTCAGACACGCACAGGGAGGAAAAAAGAGAAAGGGAAAAACAAAGAAAGGGAAAGGAAAGAAGAGAGGTCTCAAACGCCGCAGCGGAGAAAAGGGTAAAGAGAAGAGGTAAGGAAAAGAGAAGGGCAAAGGAAGGATGAAGACGTGCAAGCAGAGAAAGCGAAGAATGTGTTACAATTTCGAGCGTCCGTCTCTGGACGTAGGCACAAAACATACTCCCAGAGGGGGAGAAAGGGAAGGAAAGAGCCGGCGGTGAGGGAAGGGGGGGGGGCGAAGATGGGGGATAGGGAAGGATGCGGAAAAGGAAGGGATGAAGCCCCGAAAGGAAGGAGGGCCACATTAGCTCGGGGTCCCGTGCTCGCTATGCACGTATCCACAAAAGAGTTGTGGACCCCCTGGGGGGCCACTGGCGAATGAAGCATGGGAATAATGACTGTTGGTAAATTATTCATGCGTGATGTCCAGAAAGTTGAGAAAAGGTGTTGTTCTGAACTGTGGCCTGGTGACATTGCCAGAAGCAAGGGAGGTAAATGGTGGGACTGTTCGTATTTTGAGCGGTGAAATAAAAGGATCAAACTGATAGGTCAATAGTCCCTTCATCTTATACGTATAGAATCCGAATAATCCTCGAATAATCCTCAGACAAAGGATACAAAAAGTATAGTCTGGTAAGCCCAACTGAATCCAAGATCCAATAAGACGGAGATAGAAACAAGGAGAAGTAGGAGAGGAGTGAGAGAGAGTAAGATGGGCGAGCTGCACTGCCCACAATGCAATTGGAAGTACCTGGGGCTTGGTGTGCGGTGCGAAATACACCCTCTGCATCCGACTTGCACTACCTCATCCTCCATTACCACAAGCAAACGAGCAGTACAGCCAAGAGCAT
The DNA here is from genome assembly GCF_023898315.1 of Schistocerca nitens. Lineage (NCBI taxonomy): Eukaryota > Metazoa > Arthropoda > Insecta > Orthoptera > Acrididae > Schistocerca > Schistocerca nitens. Next base: position 177,949,901 of record NC_064622.1, on the reverse strand, counting down.
AAAATTTTTGAAAAGACAAAACATTAAAAATGCAAATATAAAAGAGTATGGGGAATAAAAAGATGAGAAATGCAGGACCCGTGCCACGACAGACCACTGACCAATGGCTTCTGTGGGTTTCCTGGGAGAGAGCAGCCACCAAGGGGTGCCCCCTCCAATCCATCAGGCAGTCAATGAGGCCAAAGTTCCCCAACTCACAGAACGAACAGAAACCACCTTCGCGGGTGAAATGTAAAACCAGGTCAGCACTTTGGCGTCATTTACTAGCACCAGAGGTAGGGTATCAGGAAGTCTAAAATGTTGCCGCAAAAAAAGTCAAATTTACGCAATCTAGTAGGATGTGGAACACAATCTGGCAGGCATCACATCGACAGTAAGGTGGTTTTTCACATCAGAAATGTGGTCTTGGGTCAGCAAAGTGTGACCAATGCATAGCTGGCAAATGATAGTCGGTTCGCTGTGAAAGGCCACATGGTCGCAGTCTCCTTTATTGCCCTTGGTCTGTTTGGGGAGTCCAGAGCTTACCATTCTGAATTCCAGACTTCCAAGAATTGATGGTATAGAGTAGATCGTAGGTCCAGTTCTGGGACCTCCATTTGCAAGTTTGGTATCCAGGTTGCTAAATTTGCCAACCAGTAAAGGGGTCCAAACAAAGGCGACCGACCGTTCAGCTTGATGGAGCTCAGAAAGAAGATCCTGGATAATTGTGACTAATAACTGACGAGGGTAGCACTGTTCTATAGCCTGAAGGCTGCTCAGGGACTCTCTGCAGATTAGAATCATCTTGCCAGTGCAAGAACGAGCATGGCTTAGGATTCGTTTTATGGGCAACAATTCAGCAGAGAGGACACTGCACCCATTCGGCAGGGAGCTTAGTTCACTGCATCATGCATGTGTGTATGCAAAGCTGGTTTGTCCATCGACTGCTGAGCAATCTGTGTGAACCACTCCTGAACCCAGAAATGCATCGTGAAAAGCCAGGATCACACAGTGAAAAACAATGGGGTCAACTGAATCTCTCATTCCAAAGGATAAATCCAGATCCGAGGTCAGAACACACGCCATGGAGGAAGGAGGGGGAGGGGGTGGAGGTACATGAAGGCTCCCTGAAACGAGGCGACAGTGGGGGAAGTTGGAGCTGAGAGCAGATTTGTACTCTGAGTTGTAACTCCAAATCACATGGTACTTCAGATTCTTACGGGAGCTGAGAGTGCGTTTATCATAACTGAGTAGCTGCTGTTGGTGCCTGGTCTATAAGAGGGACCCCAGCCTCTGTGAATAAGCTGTTCCCAGGGGTAGATCGAAAGGCTCCTGTTGGAAGTCTGACGCCACAGTGCTGTATCGGGTCCAGTTGTCATAATGCTGAGGGTTATGCCGAACTGAATGCCCAACTCCCATAATCAAGACGACTCCCATAATCAAGACGACTCCCATAATCAAGACGACTCCCATAATCAAGACGACTCCCATAATCAAGACGACTCGCATAATCAAGACGACTCGCATAATCAAGACGACTCGCATAATCAAGACGACTCGCATAATCAAGACGACTCGCATAATCAAGACGACTCGCATAATCAAGACGACTCGCATAATCAAGACGAATCCCATAATCAAGACGAATCCCATAATCAAGACGAATCCCATAATCAAGACGAATCCCATAATCAAGACGAATCCCATAATCAAGACGAATCCCATAATCAAGACAAGACAGGATCAGGGCTTTGTAAAGCTGCAGCAAGGTAGTGCATTCTCCACCCCAATTGATGTTACCGAGGCAGTGAAATGTATTAAGGTGTACTCAGCACTTTTGCTTAAGTTGGCGAAGATGCCACTTCAAATGGCCATCAAAGACCAGTCCCACAGAGCTTTAAGTCTCCACCACACTAACTAGTCATCCAGGTACAGGTCTTATTGTGGATGAACAGTACAACCTCGGCAAAGGTGCAGGGGGATACATATTACAGATGGTAAATCCTGAAATCTCCTTACCCAAACAGCCACAGCCTCCAAAGTTGTATCAAGGCACTCAAGTTTGCTACCTACAGAGTCTAGAACACGTGAGCGAACTCCACCCCACACCCTATCATAGACACTGTGATTCTTAAAATATCCCTAGTAGTTACAAAGGGTTAGGGTCTGCACTGCAGGGGCCACTGGAATCTTCATCTTCGAATTATTTTTATTCTTCTTATTCTTACTGGGGTTTAGATGGCTCGAGGGCTTCTCTGAAGCAGTTTGTTGTGTTGCAGAAGATCGCGAAGCCCCATGACCAGGAGCATGTGGCTCCTTCAACCACTGGCTGGTATCAGGTTGCACACCAGCAGAAACTTTGGAGGGGAGTGTCCCAGGGGTCCCTTGCTGCCATGAGAAAGCAGACGATGGTGATCCATCTCCAGTTGAGGGGGGGGGGGGGGAGGAGGGAGGAGAGATCGGTGTTACTGGCAGGTAGGAAACCATTGCTCCCAATGTGGGGGTGGAGGAAGCAGCAGGAGGAGAACCCCCAACCATCAGGGGCAGGCATGGTAGAGTGGCCCCGAGGGCCCACTGTAGGAGTCATAATAGCCAAGAATACTGCCATCAGAGAGGGTGACATCATCATAGCTGTAGCATACGTCATTTTCATGCATACAGAATTTAGAAGCTTTCACTTTTGCTTGGCCTCTTGGTATGTTAGTTTATCCATAGCTTTATATTACTATCTTTTTTCTCACACAGAAAGACGGTGCCTCTGGTGGTCAGGGAGAGTGGTGCTCGCCACGGTTGATGCAGAGGGGCACAAGGAACATTCATGTGCAACAGTCGTCCACAATCCCGAGAGAATGGGCTGGCATTGCAATGAGAAGAGATGTCCTCGAACATCATAAAGTTGAAAAACCCCATGGGGGTGTGGGTGGGGGGGGGGGGGACACGCAGTTTCATGTCACATCGGTATACCATCACCGTGGCATTTTCTAGCAATGAATCGTCCTCAAAGGCCAAGATGAAGGGTCTTCTACTAACACAATGTCCGCCCCAACAGCTGAGTGGTCAGCGCCACCGACTGTCATGCCAAGGGGCCCCGGTTCAATTCCCGGCTGGGTCGGAGATTTTCTTCACTCACGGACTGAGTGTTCTATCGTCTGCATCATCATCATCACCACCACCACCACCACCACCACCACCACCACCACCACCACCACCACCACATCCCCATCGACACGCAAGTCGCCGAAGTGGCGTCAGTTCAAGGACTTGGACCAGGCGGCAAGTATACCCGACGGGAGGCCCTAGCAACACGACATTTACATTTACTTGAACACAATTTTGTGCTATGTAAGTTACTCTTCATCTGATGGAAATGCACAGTGTGTTTTTTGGCATCCAAAACTGATGCGTCTTTTCAGTTATCTTGCAAAGGGTAAACACCACCTGGTAAATGACACAAAAGTTTTCTGGACGAACTGCATGAAAATACGTGAGAGACATGACTGAATTTCAAAAGAAAAAATATTTTACAGAAAAATAGACCCACCCACAAAGGTGCTTTGGCGATGGGGAAACTGAACTATTTGAAGTACAAACTGTTGGAACATTTAGCCTGTTCACCACTTTGACACTATGATGTCTACATACTCCAATATACAAAGAAATTTCTAGCTGGAAAAAAAAATTGCAAAATATGTTTATATAGTACACCTTGCAGAACAGCATTTCAATGATGAAATTTACTCACTGGGGAAAAGTTTTAGAAATTCTGTTTACCTAAAAGCAGACTAAGATGAAGAAAAGTCATTTTCAAACAAAAACATGCAGGTATACTGGCGATACGAGATGGAGTGTTTTCTTTTTAAGAACACCACGTACCTTACACGTGACTATGCACATAGATCCTTTTTAATATCAATATGTCAAGTAATCAAGCACATTTTTTGCAGAACAGTTTAGACAAAAATAGAACAGAAGCTTTCGAAATGCGGTGCTACAGAAGAATGCTGGAGATTAGATGCGTTGATCACGTAACTAATGAGGAAGTACTGAATAGAATTGAGGAGAAAAGAAATCTGTGGCACAACTTAACCAAAAGAAGGGATCGGTTGATAGGACACATTCTGATACATTAAGGGATCACCAATTTACTACTCGAGGGAAGTGAGGAGGGTAACTATCGTAAAAGGAGACCAAAGAGATGAATACAGCAAGCAGATTCAGAAGGATGTAGGTTGCAATAGTTATTTGGAGATGAAGTTCGCAGAGGATACAGTAGCATAGAGAGCTGCATCAAACCAGTTTTCAGACTGAAGATAACAACAACAACAATGCACTCTGCACAAAGTCTGTAGTGTAATGAGTACCACCTGTATGAGGTAAAATTTTAAATTAGTTAATGTAACTCTTCTATAGTTTGATTAGCAAGATTACGTTTGTAGCATAGGTAGAACGAGCAAATAACTTATAAAAGCAAATATTTCGTGAAAACTATGTTTACTGGGAAACCAAATTCTATCAGGGTTAAGTTTGTTATAGTCAATTTGATGGAAAATCAAGGCAAGCTGGGAAACCAAATTCTATCAGGGTTAAGTTTGTTATAGTCAGTTTGATGGAAAATCAAGGAAAGCAGGATTTTATTGCAGAGATTCCTTAGAGCGACAGCATCATTTACTCGTTGTTAAAAACAAACTCTGATGTTTACCGACCTGGAGGACGGTCTTATTTCTCAAGAGTATTACTTACATAAATGACGTGGGATACTGACGTCAATGGAGGTATAACCTTTGATGTTACAGACAATTCAAGAATTCCAGAATGAGATCTTCACTCTGCAGCGGAGTGTGCGCTGATATGAAACTTCCTGGCAGATTAAAACTGTGTGCCCGACCGAGACTCGAACTCGGGACCTTTGCCTTTCGCAAGGTTCGCGGGAGAGCTTCTGTAAAGTTTGGAAGGTAGGAGACGAGGTACTGGCAGAAGTAAAGCTGTGAGTACCGGGCGTGAGTCGTGCTTCGGTAGCTCAGTTGGTAGAGCACTTGCCCGCGAAAGGCAAAGGTCCCGAGTTCGAGTCTCGGTCGGGCACACAGTTTTAATCTGCCAGGAAGTTTCAATTCAAGAATTAATTATTTCCACACGGGTTGTGGAGTAATTGTTGCTTGTACCGGAATGCGGACTTTTTCACTACGCAAAGTTTGTGATGCACACATTTATTTTCATTGCGACAAAGCGACTGCGTGGATAACAAGTTGTTGCAAATTTATGTAGACTTTAATTCTGTATTTAATTTGCAGTAAGAGACAGGCCAGAAAACTGTTGCAGAAGCAACGAAAATGCATGTCAGGTTTAAAAGAATGTAAAATCGGCAAGACTGGCGATGTTTTCCAGTAGTTCGAAATTTAGCTCAGACTTCAATTCGAGATGCTTCTAATGGCGTTCTCAACGAAATAATCTGATTCGTAATACGACAGATAATCCTAAGAGATTCTGGTCGTACGTAAAGTACACCAGTGGCAATACACTTACTTGATCAAATCGACACTACACACACACACACACACACACACACACACACACACACACACACACACACACACATGCGCGCGCGCGCACGCTGTCCAGTTACAGACAAACAGGGTGTTTCAAAAATGACCGGTATATTTGAAACGGCAATAAAAACTAAACGAGCAGCGATAGAAATACACCGTTTGTTGCAATATGCTTGGGACAACAGTACATTTTCAGGTAGACAAACTTTCGAAATTACAGTAGTTACAATTTTCAACAACAGATGGCGCTGCGGTCTGGGAAACTCTATAGTACGATATTTTCCACATATCCACCATGCGTAGCAATAATATGGCGTAGTCTCTGAATGAAATTACCCGAAACCTTTGACAACGTGTCTGGCGGAATGGCTTCACATGCAGATGAGATGTACTGCTTCAGCTGTTCAATTGTTTCTGGATTCTGGCGGTACACCTGGTCTTTCAAGTGTCCCCACAGAAAGAAGTCACAGGGGTTCATGTCTGGCGAATAGGGAGGCCAATCCACGCCGCCTCCTGTATGTTTCGGATAGCCCAAAGCAATCACACGATCATCGAAATATTCATTCAGGAAATTAAAGACGTCGGCCGTGCGATGTGGCCGGGCACCATCTTGCATAAACCACGAGGTGTTCACAGTGTCGTCTAAGGCAGTTTGTACCGCCACAAATTCACGAAGAATGTCCAGATAGCGTGATGCAGTAATCGTTTCGGATCTGAAAAATGGGCCAATGATTCCTTTGGAAGAAATGGCGGCCCAGACCAGTACTTTTTGAGGATGCAGGGACGATGGGACTGCAACATGGGGCTTTTCGGTTCCCCATATGCACCAGTTCTGTTTATTGACGAAGCCGTTTAGTTTGAACATGGTGTTATAGTCGGCTCACGAACGATGGGACGCACCATCTCTGATGAAGCTTCGTCAGTAAACCAAATGCTGCCCACATGCATATCGCCGTCATCAATCCTGTGCACTATATCGTTAGCGAATGTCTCTCGTGCAGCAATGGTAGCGGCGCTGAGGGGTTGCCGCGTTTGAATTTTGTATGGATAGAGGTGTAAACTCTGGCGCATGAGACGATACGTGGACGTTGGCGTCATTTGGACCGCAGCTGCAACACGGCGAACGGAAACCAGAGGCCGCTGTTGGATCACCTGCTGCACTAGCTGCGCGTTGCCCTCTGTGGTTGCCGTACGCGGTCGCCCTACCTTTCCAGCACGTTCATCCGTCACGTTCCCAGTCCGCTGAAATTTTTCAAACAGATCCTTTATTGTATCGCTTTTCGGTCCTTTGGTTACATTAAACCTCCGTTGAAAACTTCGTCTTGTTGCAACAACACTGTGTTCTAGGCGGTGGAATTCCAACACCAGAAAAATCCTCTGTTCTAAGGAATAAACCATGTTGTCTACAGCACACTTGCACGTTGTGAACAGCACACGCTTACAGCAGAAAGACGTCGTACAGAATGGCGCACCCACAGACTGCGTTGTCTTCTATATCTTTCACATCACTTGCAGCGCCATCTGTTGTTGAAAATTGTAACTACTGTAATTTCGAAAGTTTGTCCGCCTGAAAATGTACTGTTGTCCCAAGCATATTGCAACAAACGGTGTATTTCTATCGCTGCTCGTTTAGTTTTTATTGCCGTTTCAAATATACTGGTCATTTTTGAAACACCCTGTATGTAAATAGCCAGAATACGGCGCCGTGGTCGGCAACGCCTATGTAAGACAAGTGTCAGGCACAGTTGTTAGATCGGTTACTGCTGCTATAATGACAGGTTACCAAGATTGAAGTGAGTTTGAACATGGTGTTATAGTCGGCTCACGAACGATGGGACGCACCATCTCTGATGAAGCGACGAAGTGGGAATTTTCCTATATGACCATTTCACGAGTGTACCGTGAATATCAGGTATCCGGCAAAGAAAAAAAAATTCAAATCTCCGATATCGCGGCAAGAACAGCACCAACGCCGACTGACGAGAATCTTTCAACGTAATAGAACTGCAACCCTTCCGCAAATTGTTGCAGATTTCAATGCTGGGCTATCAACAAGTGTCAGCGTGTGAAACATTCAACGAAACGTCATCGATATGGGCTTTCGGAGCCAAAAACCAACTCGTGTACCCTTGATGACTGCACGACACAAAGCTTTACCTCGCCTGGGACCATCAACACAGACATTGGAATGTTGAGGACGGGAAACATGATGGCTGATAGGACGAGTCTCGTTTCAAATTGCATCGAGCGGATGGACATGCACGGGTATGGAGACAGCCTCATGAATCCATGGACCCTGCATGTCAGCAGAGGATTGTTCAAGTTGATGGAGGCTTTGTAATGGTGTGGGGCGCGTTCAATTTGAGTGATATGGGACCCCTGATACGTCTAGATACGACTCTGACAGGTGACACGTACGTAAGCACCCTGTCTGATCCCCCTACATCCATTCATGTCCACTGTGCATCGCGACGGACAATGCGACACCCCGCACGTCCAGAATTGCTACACAGTGGCTCCAGGAACACTCTTCTGAGTTTAAACACTTCCGCTGGCCACCGAACTCCAGAGACATGAATATTGTTGAGTATATCTGCGATGCCTTGCAGGGATCTCCACCCCCTCGTCCTCTTACGGATTTATGCAAGCCCTGCAGGATTCATGATGTCAGTTAACTCCACCACTACTTCAGACATCAGTCGAGTCCATGTCACGTCGTGTTGCGGCACTTCTGCGTGCTCGCGTGGGCCCTACACGATGTTAGGCAGATGTATCAGTTTCTTTGACTCTTTTGCAGTATATATATATATATATATATATATATATATATATATATATGTGTGTGTGTGTGTGTGTGTGTGTGTGTGTGTTTGCGGTGAAACATCGATTTGGTCCAGTAGCCTTTATGAATTAAGACACAAAGGAATTACAGACGTCGACTGCAGATCCACAACAGGCTCGAACTCTTACGGGAATCGGCGAAATCCCGCGACTAATGAAAATAACGGACAAGGGGCACTAAATTAGTAGTGTGAGGGTAAGTTGAAAATTTGGGTCCGCTGGGAGGCGTGCTAGGTTAGTCCATGCAGTTGCAACAACGACGGTGCCTGGATGGCTCAGTCGTCAGAGCATCTGCCTATTAAGCAGGAGACTCGAGTTCGAATTCCTGTCCGGCAGAAATTTTCAACTTTCCCCATTTATTTCAACGAATGCTCGCTCGCAGCCATTGTCTGTAATTCCTTTGTATCTTAACACATTCAATATTTTCACTGCATGATAGCGATGATAACTTTACCGATGATAGCGCCACTAAAGCGGAGTTACTAAACACCCTTTCCAGATATTCGTTCACCAAAGAAGACGAACTAAGTATTCCAGAATACGATTCGAGAATTGTTACCAAGACATATAACTTAGAAGTAGACATCCTCGGTGTAGCGAAGCAACTTAAGTGAATAACGGCAAGTCTTCCGATGCAGGTTATATATCATGTAGATTCAGAGTATGCTGATACGGCAACTCCATGCTTAGCAGTCACATATAACCACTCGCTCGACACGACGAAAGATCCGTACCTAAGTAGTGAAAAGTTGCACAGGTCTGACTAATACGTAAGAAAGTAAAGAAGTAATCCGCTGTATTACAGACACTATCACTGACGCCTATCTGCAGTAAGATTTTAGAACATATATTGCGTTCGAACTTTATGAAAGACCTTGAAGAAAATTATCTATTGACACATTTCAGCACGGATTCTGGAAATCTCGTTCTTGTGAAACGCAACTGAACCTTTATTCCTACGAAGCAGTTCCTATGAGAGGGGATATCAAGTTGATTTCCAAAAGGTTTGAATACCGTTCCTAACAAATGGCTTCTAGTCAAATAATGCGTCTGTAGAGTATCGCCTCAGTTTTGCGACTGGATTCGTGATTTCCTGTCAAGAAGTTCGTAGTGACCGACGGGAAGTCAGTGAAAGAGAAGTAACATATCTGGCGTTCATCAAGGGAGTATTATAGGCCCTCTGCTGTTTCTCATTTATGTAAACGATATGGGAGACAATGAGAACAGCTCGCTTCGACTGTTTGCAGATAACTTTCTAGTTTACCGTGTAGTAAAGTCCTCAGAAGATCAAAGCTAATTACAAAATGAATTTGTTCGGCGAGGAAAGTGGAAATTGATCCTGAACAATATATAGGGTGAGCTGAGGTCTGCCGGCCTATGTGACCGAGCGGTTCTAGGCGCTTCAGCCTGGAACCGCGCGACCGCTACGGTCGCAGGTTCGAATCCTGCCTCGGGCATGGATGTTTGTGATGTCCTTAGGTTAGTTAGGCTTAAGTAGTTCTAAGTTCTAGGGAACTGATGACCTCAGATGTTAAGTCCCATAGTGCTCAGAACCATTTGAACCATTTTGAGCTAAGGATGGAGGGGAAAGAGGTGAAAGTTTGTGTCGGCATATGGCGTACCCCTCCAAATAGAACGAAAGGATCCGCCGACCTTACTTCTCCATCCGACGGACTGGTCACTATCAACAGTGTCGCATGTCATCACTTCATGAGAAGCTTCGGAGAGGACTGGAACTTAAACTAAGGTTCAAAATGGTTCAAATGGCTCTGAGCACTATGGGACTTAACTGCGGAGGTCATCAGTCCCCTAGAATTTAGAACTACTTAAACCTAACTAACCTAAGGACATCACACACATCCATGCCATAGGCAGGATTCGAACCTGCGACTGTTGCGGTCGCGTGGCTCCAGACTGTAGCGTCTAGAACCGCTCGTCCACCCCGGCCGGCCTTAACTAAGGATATGAGCGCAAAAGTCAGGTGACTAAGAGCTGTACACCAAGTCCCCTTATCGGCCAGTGTTAGCTATGAAGCTTTCTTCCGACACCAGTATTTGAACTGTCTCGGGATCGAGCGTCACCTCACATGTGTCCGTCCATTAGCGATCTCGGCTATCTTTTGTTAAAGTAAACTGTTTCTATGTGCTAAAAGACAACGAATCACAGTGTAACACAATTGTTGATACAAGCTTAACCATTATTAGTACATCCTTCGAATTATTTACATTAAGCAATGAATTAAAAACAAAAATAAAAATACACTAACGAAAAAAATTCCCTCCATCAAGAAGGAGTTGTGTGTGATAAACAGAAGTTGGTAAACGTTTTTCTACGCAGAAAACGTCTATTCAAATTTTGCGCCAGTCGCATAAAAGTGGAACCAGCAGCGCTACTATGAAGGTTCAAATCAGGTTTGCTTTAAATACACGCTTTAAAAAACGGTCGTAAACGGTAATTACCTTTGAGACTGCACGTAGTGAGTTGATATTAGACACGAATGCCCTTAAGACGACGAAGATGCCGAGTCTGAATGAGGTAGTGTAACAGGGCTACGAGGCGCTGCATGTTACTTCAGCGATACAGCTGAATGTCTTGGCAGGTCACAGGAAGGTACGGTCGCAAGTAGACCGGAATCTGGAAGGCCACGCACTACCGAGTGGAAGACCGTCGTCGTTTGGCGTTTAGCTGTGGTGCAACATACTGTATCTGCAGTAGCAATGTGAGCAGCAGTTGGAACGACAATGACACAACGAACTGTTACTTCAAGGACAGCTCCGAGCCAAACGCCCTGTAGCGTGCATTCCACTGTCCCCAAACCACCGCTCGTTGCGACTTCAGTGTTGTCAAAAGAGGCCTCATTTGAGGGAGGAATAAAGGTCTGTTGTGTTTTCTGACAAAAGCAGAAACTATTGCGTCACTTCATAGCAGACAGCTTCATGCGACGGAAGTGGCCTACGTAGTGACATGTGTGTCGCTGCCTGTCTCCCGCTGCAACTGGCGACGTTTGAATTCAAACGTGTTTGAATCTTGTCGCTGCAGCACGCGCGATAGTGAGCGACAGCAGTGGAGCGGACGAGACGGAAGCTATGAAACACTTATTCGATTTTAAGAAAGCTATTTGGTGAAAAAATTTGGTTCTTCCTCATCTTATAGCTTAATATATTTAAACGATAAAGGTCTGAATTTATTTTCGTTATTCGTCATAGTTACTGTGCTGCACGAAATTGAGTACATGGCTGCACGAAATTTTTAAGAATTTGCAGAGGTAAAATCACATCGCGTAGACTTTCTATATAGTTCATTTAAAGCCATACATTATTGCGTATGAAATGTAACCAATATATCTAAGTTGTATTTAAAGTTGAGACCGGAGTGATATCTCTCTTCATTCTTGAGATATTAGTTGTTATATCCGCGGATGAGTCGCTCGCGGCGCGTCCGAACCTTTCCTCCGCTACGGAAATCAAGTGGTCGTAAAAATCGTCGTTATCTCATAAAAGGTTCAAGATATCGAAAGGACGATTTTTGGAAATGACAGCAGGTAGAAAGTACTTTATTATTGTATGATTAACACTCGATGCGTTTCTGTAAACGCGCGAGCAGAGAGAAAACAAGACTCCCTATAAATTACACCATGAGGTTGTCCGAATTTTCATAGCAAAGGGAGAGATACAGGAAACGGGGAACCAAAGTGGCCAGCATGAGGTCTAGTTTTGCAGGAAAATATTTAACTGCTTGAAAGTCATTAGGGTAATTAACGAAAACTTAATGAGTTGAGGAAAAAGTGAAATACTTCACGAATAGCTGCTGCCAAGCTATGTAAATGAAGTGTCAAAAATTTCATCTGTTCAAGGCCTAGCTATTTTGCACATGAAAAGACACATTGGTGCAGTATGTAAATGTCAAAAAGGCTTCCTTCGAATCAAGTACGTTAGGAAGGCAAACGAGGAGTCAGTGAGATCATGCTTTCTGATAAGACTTGAAAATAAAAAAATGAAAGATATCAGTCAAATATTTTATGAAATGATTTGAGTAAAAGAAATAAGTAGATCAGAGAAACTTTCTACGTGCCTCTGAATGATGCTCGAAATCATGAACAGAAAATGAGGTGCACCAAACGTTTCCCTAATATTTTTTATTTCATATTCAAATCATATTTCATATTCAAATCATTACATAAAGCGTTTGACTTTCTTCTCAAAAATTTTGTATGCTTTACTTTTACAGATTATTTAGATTAATTGAAACGCTTGGCCTTAACACTGACTGCTGATGAATTATGTTCGCAACATCAAATATCCGTAAAATTTCATGGTTCATTGTAATTTATTAGGAACTTGATGTGTGTGATATACTGGGATAGGTGCGTATACACTTACAGATCAAGTTCTTTGGCAAGACCTTAAAAATACTCTTAGCGATGCAGTGTAAATAGTATACATAAAACTTAGTATACAGAATTTTAACTGAGTCAGTTAAAATATAATTATAAAGCTGGAATCGAACCAGTTTCCTTGTCAAGATACGTAATCACGATCTATAACGCTACCGCTACGCCACTTTTTTTTATAAAAACATTTATTAAAAAAACAATGTTACACTCCAAATACATACTAAGTTATGAATACATGAAGTTATTTAGACATTTCAGTTACTCTGACGTTAAGGAAAGACAACAGAGGATTGTGTTACTGACTAATTACCAGAAAGAATTAATTTAAACATCAAGAACAAAATTTTTAATGACATTCAAACTTCAACCTGAAGAAGTAAAATCTGCACTTTGAATTCCATGAGGTGCAATCTTTACAGAAGCATAATTTCTTTATGATGGATATCAGCAAGTTGATGGGGTAGTTTTAATTAAAACAATTTAATAATCATATTTGACAATTTCTGAAATACTTGAGAATGGCGGAAAGGAGACACACAATAAATTTGACTAGCCTTCCAACTACACTTTCTGGACATTAATTGAATCTGAAGTGATCAGATCTATATAATCAGTCTTTCACTGGATCAGATCTATATAATTAGTCTTTCACTGAGAAACTGACTTACACATCACAGTGCAAAACTGAACAGGGCAATGTGCCAGCCATTGAATATTACATTTATCAGATAGAATCTTATGGTTTTAAACAATCGATAAGAACATTTCTATAAAAACTGTCTATTTCCAAATTTCTAGTATAAGCCAATAATGCACCTTTAATGTTTTGTGTTTTGACACTATTTCGACACACAATCTCAATGTCACATAAGTTCTGTACATTAGCTTATAAGTTGCAAAAAATACTCTCTGAAGTAGAAAAAGTACACATCATTAATATACTGTAAAATCTTAAATAGTATCCTTAAGGTAACTACAATACATCACTGTCAACACAGTCTTCTTTTTTGTATTAACCAATGCCTATTCTTTCAAATACAATTTTTAACATATTACCGAACTTTTCTTGTGATTCGAATAGCTTCTAATTTTGTGAAACTCACACAGCATGTGTACCTTGAACTCTATGATGCTATCGGATCCTAATTTGTTAAGGACGTAGTTAACAAAATTTCCTAGGAACCAGTGCACAGCGTTATTTTTTGCTTCTGGGAAATAGCGTGCGTCAGGCCTGTGTATCAATGACAGCGATATATACTCGGGGGATGTTCTTGTAATCAGAGCTATTTGCTCTCGGATCCACTTCCAACTATTCATGTGACCACTGCAAGTATATCTGTGAATTACTGTGTCAACTAGATGGCATTGCTGACATAAATTTGTTTCACAGAGTCCGATTGCGTGCAGTCTTTCATTGGTGCTAACTATGTTGTTAACTGTCTTGTACCATGCCGTTTTTATGTTAGACGTGAGCACATTAGAACTAATGTTTTTCCAAATCTCAGTCCACTCAGTGTTTGGAAACTGTCGTTCTATTTTGTTTCTTCCTTCGCTTTTCTTTCGTTCCCGCATTATGGCTCTCGATGTTAAGTGTCGTGACTGCCTGAGTTCGACACTGACATAACTAAACTCAACATAGAAAATCCTCACGTGCTGTAAGCGACTGTTGATATTCTGCACGTCAATCGGGGGAAGCAGGCTTGGAGATTTAATGATCTCGAAAAGTTGGCTGGTTATGCTTTCTCGCGATTCTCTTATTAAATTACTTGCCTTCTGATAAAAAGAGCAGAGGCTTTATCCGTTATATCAGTTAATCCTAGTCCACCATTTTTAGGATCTAAAGTGGCTACTTTAGCAGGTACTCTGAACACTTCACCTCTCCACAAAAAGTTGGTGATTTTGGACATTATTCTCCTCGCTATCATTCTCGGTACTGGAAACAGCTGGGCAGTATAATAAGCCTTAGCAAGGATGCATGAGTTGATATACTGTGTTCTTTGAACTTGGTTCATATATCGAGTTAAATTCTCTACAATGGCTCCTTGCACTTTATCTGCTGCAACTTTCCAATTTAAAGCCGTCGTTTTCATAGGACATGCTGTCAGGGTGATCCCAAGTGTTTTATGTTGTCGGACTATTTTTGCCCACTCGACGTTGATATTATCAAAACCTCTGAGATTTAACATCTTACTTTTTTTTCGTTTTCATTGGCTCTCGATGCTCTACAGTACGAATCAATCACCGTTGCTAGCGTGGTTACCTCGTCATTATTCCTTATAATGACCCCTATATCGTCAGCACAGGCTCTTATAACTGTTTTATTTCCTGATAATGTTAAGTCTTTTAATGTAGCATGGACATGTCGGAGAAAAGGTTCCAGCGAAATGGCGAAGAGCGACATGGACAGAGGACTTCCTTGAGGAACACCTCGTTGTATTTGCATCGGCCTGGATTGTTGACAATTCACCGCTATTTTAGCATTTATTCCAGTTGCTATGTTCTTAATCAACTGTATGACCCTATCGTTGAAACCTATTTTCTTCAATGTCTGTAGAAGATATTCATGATTTACTACATCGAACGCTTTAAAAAAATCTAAAAACAATAAAGCACACTTTATGTTTGTTACAGAAGTTATTGCAATGATATCCCTGAATTCCGCTAGATTTTGAAAAATGGTTCTGCCTTGCGCACAGTTCTGATGTTGAGTAATAATTTTATCTGTAAGGCATGAAATTCTCTTGTTTATTATTCTAGCAATTAATTTATAATCAGAATTCAGCAGTGAAATTGGACGAAAATTATTTAAATCTTTGTTTCCATTATTTTTTGGCACCAAAACAATTTTACTCTCCTTAAACTCAGCCGGAATCATTTTCCCCTGAATAATCTCATTTACAATGTCCGTGATTTGGATGGAAAACTCTGCTGGCAGACCATCCGGTCCTGGGGATTTTTTTTGGTGGTGAGGCGCACAGTCTCTCATACACGTCTTCTTCAGTGACAACCTCGAGAAAATTTTCGTTATCATCTGTCAGCTGTGGGGCTAGGATGTCAAGGAATTCTTCCAAGGAAGCATCTCTACTTTGATGTACAGAATATAGCTCGCAATAATAGCGATAAATCTCGTCCATGATATCCTGCTGGGTTCTGAGAATCGTACCGTGTTTTGTTCGAATTTCATCATTAAAAGTCCTTCTCCCGTTTTTCGTATGCTTCACTAAATGATATAGGGAACTAATTTCATCTTCTGACACCGAATTTGCCTTCGATTTTATTTTCAACCCTTCCATTTGACTTCTCTTGATATTAAGTAACTTGGCTTTGACTTTTTTGATGTCTGCTATCCGAAGTGAGGAACCTGCTGAGACTTTATCATATAGATCTCTCAAAACGGAATAGTAATACTCTATAGTGCATTTCATTTCCATTGCGCTCTGGGCACTGTATTGAATAAGAACTTTCCTCAACTTTGGCTTTGCCATTTTAACCCACCAGTCAATAGCAGTGGCATATCTACTACGGGCTCGCAGGCATATTGCCCATGTTTCTTTAATCAGATCTTCTAAATCATGATTTACTAACAAGGAAGTGTTCAAATTCCACTGATTCTTGAATCGGCGAACCGGCTGTCTTGTTAGATTTATGCAAGCTAAGACACTTGAATGGTCTGAAAAGTACGTAGGAATGGTTTCTACTTTTGTCACGGAAGTTTCAAGATTTTTAGAAATATATAGTCTATCAATCCTGCTGCGTGATATTGCCGTGACATAAGTGAACTCAACACTGGAGGGGTATTTGATTTCCCACACATCCTTTAATTCTAAACCAGTAACTAGTTGTTTTAGTTCACTTGAGAAATTAAAATTAGGTAACTGATCTTTTCGATTTAAAACACAATTAAAATCACCTCCAAGTAATAACTGTCTTGGTGATTTCCTTAACAAGTATATCAGGTCATCTTTGAAGAAACGTGCCCTGTCAGCTCGATGAGAACTTCCTGAAGGGGCGTACAAGTCGACGATAGTCACATCATAGATATTTAGTCCTATTCCTCTTCAGGATTCCAGTCGTTCCACCTCGCTTACTGCAATCCCTTCCCTCACCAAAATAGCTGTTCCAACACTTGTTTCGGGAGACACATTTATGTAACTGACAAAACCGGGAATTACCAAATCCGAAATTAGAACTTCTTGTAACAGGGCAATATCAGTCGCGGATTCGTACAAAAATTCCTTAAGGGCCGATAATTTCAAACCGGTCGTGATTTTATTTATGTTTATAGTGGTGACAGAATAAGATTGCGTCATTGTGCTGTCACTATGTAGTTGTTTTGATGAACTAATATAGTTTCATGTGGTTCAGGGTTCAGTTAAGCTGTAACAGCTTTCTCGGAAGGCTGAACATGGAATAACACTTCAGTCAGTTTATTAGTTACTGTCCCGTTTTTTTCTGCTTCTAATGTTTTCTCTTGTAACGCAAGCAGACTGATTTCCTGGTAAACTTTCTGATTTTTCCTCCAGTGATTCGTGTACGACCGTTTCGGACTGAACATTCTTTGGGCTTGGATCGCCCCTACCGGATTTTCCTTTCCCTTGGTTACGAACTACATTTTCATTTGGTTGTGTCGGTATTTTACTTCGCGGCTTATCTGGAGCAGCAGCAGACGCTTTCGCAATTTCGGTTGCCGGCGCCTGCCCTGAGGTGTTGACCGTGATTTCAGTTTGGCCACCACTTCCTCTTTCTTTATTAATTTCACTCACTTTCTGATCGAGGGAAACAAGTGGAGACTGCAGTTTTGCAACCTCTCCCTGAATCTGTTTATTAACAGATAGATTCTGATCTTTGCAATCGACTACTGCACCTGATGTTTCTTGCAAATTAATGCTGCTTACACCCCCTTCATTTTCTGGTACCGTATGTGTATTATCTTTCTGTTCATTAGTTTCCATTCGCATTTTGCCTTCAGGTTCCTCTGCCTCCTCATCGCACTGTTTTTGCTTGCGAAGTGAGGGAGTGGGACAAGACAGCTCGTCCTCTGAACAACTATCAGTTATCTCCAGAGGTCGTTTTTTTCGGTTGCGTTTCAGTTTCACGAGTAGTGGCAACAGGGTTTACTTTTGTTGTTAACGGGGGAAATTGACTGTTATCGTGAAGGGAGACATCAGCTTGGCCCGCTGCGTTAACATCCTCAACCAGTTGTTCCGGGCTATTCTTTGGTAACAGATCATTTAAGGTAAGCTTCTGACGCTGTATCAAATTACTTTTAAGAACAACAGTTCGCCGCGGACATTCCTGTCTGAAGCGGCCGGTTTCGTTACATATATGACATGTAGCTTCCTGACCTGTATAGACAATTTGTGCCTTATACCCACAAACAGTTATGTGAGACGGAATATTCATCTTAACGTCCATCTCTACACAGCGGACCCCGTTAAAACACTGCAGTTTAAAGCGAGGCGACCATCTTTCATTTGCAATTGATTTAACGTCTCCGTAGTTTGAAAGAGCTTCCTTAATATTATCATTTTCAATTTCAATGGGAAGATTCAAGACACGAACGGTTTTGTAATGAATGTCCGCTCTATAGATGGAAACCTTACTTTTATAACCATTTCTATGCACAAAATCTACTTCATAGCCCCACTTTCGTAACACTTTATCAACAGTCGAAGCACTGATTAACTTGACAAAAACACAGTATTTTTCCTGATCCAGTTGCCAGGTGTGAACGGTTTCAGAATTTAGACCAATTACCTGTGTAATCCAGTCATCTATTTCCAGGGATGTCGGCTGAGCAGGACGGGATTCCTTGTCAAAAGCAAATACCAGAGTATTCTTCCTGAGGTTTGTAGCCATGGTTAATCCAGCGAAGCAATTTCGGTTAAACAACCGAAATTCCAAGTAGCAGCAGCAAGACCAGAAAGAGCGATCAGATCACAAGGAACAGGAACGAACACGGAGATTAACGGACGGACGACACTCGGCGGAGCACAAGTACAGCGATGTAAACACTGAAGTGCAGCGCAACAGTTAACAGCGGCCACTCGCGAGCGCGGCTGAAACGGAACGACGATACCCTGTTGTATTGTGGTATCAATCTTCACACTAATGTAGTTATTTAGTGTATTTAGTCATTCATTCTTCCGCATTTATTGGCTGTTAAAAGTTCTTGATCATGTGAAAAACATTCGTATTTAATTTATTGATGAGATAAGTCAAATGCTCCTCTGCTCATTCACGTGTATTCGAAGAATATGTATGGTGATCTTCGTAATTGATGATATTTATGAAATTCTCCATGGAGATTCCTCCCTTTGTAAATTTCATGCACAGCATTCCGTTTCGCTTTATTTTCTTAAGTAAACCTAATTTTGTAGCCTTGTTCTCCAGCTACAGTATTCCACAGTTTAGAGGCGCCGTTTTATAGAAGCAGCTGGTTGGCTCTAAGCAGCCATCTTGTAGCGCGAGATGGTCGTTCCCTCGCAGGACACCCAAACTTCATGCCCGATGCTGCTGCTTGTCGCTGGAGTGTCGCCTATCCACAGGTGGCTCACGTAGGGGCGACCTAAGCTTGGATGCTGAGTGCTGCCGTGGCTCGATGGACGCACAATAATAGCGTCCTGATTATATACCCACCGGGGGCTGCAAGACTGTCTATTTGGTGAATAAGGGTGCGATTTCATTGATGTGGTGAAACATACCAAGACACACATAATAGAGAAACTCTCAGTGGTAAGTAGCCTAAATTATCGTTTCCGCCTGCGAGAGCGCAGCATTGTAAATAACAGCAATGAATTGTTAGCGTTCCGTGATTTTGAACAAACTTGTGTATTCCGTGACTTTACTAATGATTTTTTTCCGGTAGTAGATTTAACTTCGGAAGGGCCGTGTACTATTGTTAAAAAAGAAGCGACAGCCGCCATTGCTGCGAGATATAAGAAAATAAAATATTAGTTTTTGTCAATATACGCTCTTGTAAGAAGTTGAATATATACTGTAATAGTTGAGCACGGAGAAGAACGCTGTTACGAAATAATAATTATCTTAAAAGGTAAAATTTTTCTCATTTCTGAAGTGAATATTATGCTCATCTTTCCTCTTCTAGTAATTATGATGCAAAGGGCAAGCAAGAGGAAGACTTTGGATTTTGAATGCTATGTAGTAATGAGTGTTCCCTGTTTAATAACACAATATTTTTAAATGAGCAGATTCTCTTCGGTGAAAAACGAAGATTTGTGAACCTGCCCTACCGATACAGACTACCATAGTTGTTCAGAATCGTATTCGTCTGACTTGCTTTTTAATAACAGCGACAAAAATTTTGCAGAGCTACATTACGACGCAGAGCTTGAGAAACTGTTTCTCACACTGGCTGTTAAGAAGATCGTTAACATTGGGTGCGCTCGATTGCACTCCAGAGATGCCACACATTACTGAAAAATTAATAATTTACTCTTTTTCAGCCAAGAAGACAGTAATTAAGATCCACAGCACTAAATATTTTATTTTTGATGAAAAGGTCAATTTCAGTTTTCATATTCAAAAGTAACACCAAAGGACAGATTTATTTAAATCATTTGACGCTAGGAAGGAAAGAGGACCTGGTAAGAGTAGGGAACAGTAGTTATAATTAATTTTGCAGCGGAAAGTTTCGAGGCTGCCTGTCTGTTCTTTTTGCTCTTATACTACATACTACTATACAGAAATACTAAATTTTTCTAGTGGCCACGGGAGGGTCATTACAACACACCAGACCTACACCTGGAGTTATGGTCTGGAATGCGATTTCGTATGTCAGCAGGAGCACTCTTGCGGTTAACCCACACATTCTGATTGCAAGTTCGTATATCAATCCTGGCGATTCGAACTGTTGTGCTGCTATTTATGAACGGCATTCAAGAGGGGTTTTCCAACAGAATAACGCTCGGCCACATACGCAGTTGTAATCCAACATGCTCTACGTAGTGTCGACATGTTGCCTCGGCCTGCTCGATCACCAGAACTGTCTCTAATCGAGCACGTATGGGACGTCAATTCCAGCGTCATCCACAAACAGCATTAACCGTCCCCGTATTGAAAGGACCAAGTGCAACAGGCATCGAAATCCGTCCCACAAACTGACATCTGGCACCTGTACAATACAATAAATACACATTTTCATGCTTGCGTTTAACATTCTGGCGGTTACACCAGTTATTAATGTAGCAGCATTTCACATTTGCGACGGTTTTTCTGGCGCTCACATTAACCTGTGAACGTGCAACGTAATCATATACGAGGGTGAGTCAAATGAAAACCTTAAATTTGTAATAACAAATCGAAACTTCGCGCCGTTATCCTGTACCTTGGTAAGCATGCTACAAACAGCGTGCAGAATGGCCTGTAGGTGGCAGCATAGTGCAGATGCACACATACCGTTTCAGAATCTGTATAAAGATGGCCGCCCCACTTGCGACTTGCACCAGAGAACAATGTTCTGTTATTCGGTTTTTGCGTAGCGAAGGTGTGAAACCTATTTAAATTCATCGACGAATGAAGGTTCAGTACGGTGATGCATGTTTGTCACAGCACCAAGTCTACGAATGGAGTAGGAAGTTCGCAAATGGTGTGACTTCAGTGGAAGATGCTCCTCGTCCAGGTCAGGCACAACGACTGTGACTCCACAGAACATTGCAGCAGTTGAAGTCATAGTGAAGGAAAACCGCCGAGTGACACTGAATGACACTGCAGCATGATTACAGATTAGTCATGGGTCAGCACACCACATTGTGCATGATGTGCTCCACTTTCACAAAGTGTCTGCAAGATGGGTGCCACGGCAGCTGACTCCTGAAATGAGATAACGACGAGTTGATGCTTGTGAAGAGCTTCTTCGGCGCTTTGAACGAGAAGGTGACGGCTTCCTTGCAAGAATCGTTACTGGGGACGAAACCTGGGTTCACTTCCATCAACCGGAAACGAAGAGAGCGAGCAAGGAATGGCGCCATTCCTCATCACCAAAACCAAAGAAGTTTCGAACAGAACCATCAGCAGGGAAGGTTATGCTGACTCTCTTTTGGAACGAAAAAGGCGTCATTTTGGGGCGTTACATGCCTAGAGGGACCACTGTCACCAGTGCATCATACACAGAACTCCTAAAAAATCATCTGCAGCCTGCAATCAAAGCAAAGTGACGTGAATTGCTGTCAGCAGGTGTCCTTTTGCAGCATTACAATGCAAGACCCCACACTGGCCGTACAACAGTTGCAACAATCACAGACCTGCATTTTGAGTGTCTTCCTCATCCACCACATTCATTCACCAGACCTTGCCCCAAGTGATTTCCATATGTTTGGACCACTCAAAGACGCAATGGGGGGAAAGAAATTCCGTTCTGATGAAGAGGTACGCCACGCGGTGCGTAAGTGATTGCGCGGACTACCAAAAGAATTTTTTTCTAAAGGAATGTATGCACTTTCTAAGCGCTGGAGGACTTGCATTGAGCGTGGGGGAGATTATGTTGAAAAGTGATACAGCTTTGTACCACTTCTGCACAATAAATAATATTAAAAAAAAAATTTAAGGTTTTCATTTGACTCACCCTCGTATATTACGAAGACAAATGAATTGCCGTAATTTCATTGTTCTACATTAGTTATCACTTGGTGCTGGGATTTTATTTTCCGTCAATGTATGTGACAACATCTGTCTACATTTTGAATGCAGAACTATTTTTAACAATAAATTCGTTCCATAATGAATTTCCACTTTGCAGCCGAGTATGCGATGATCTGAAACCTGCTGTTAAATTACAACTGTGTGCCAGATCGCGACTCGAACATGGGACTGGAGCTTTTTGTGGGCAAGTGCTGTACCGAGCGCGCTGTGCAAACAAGACTCACGACCCGTCCTCAGAGCTTTGTTTTCGGCAGTACCTCACGTCTCGTCTTCCATGCTTCGCACAATTTCTCCTGCATACCTTCTGGGGATAGCACTCCCGGGATATCGCGGAGAAATGGCTTAACGTTTAAACAATGCACTCTCAAGTGCTGAGTGAAACTTGACTGTGGAAACAATCCCCGTGGCTGAGGCTACACTATCTTTCGGCAACAGTTTCTCTTCCAGTACTGCTAGTCCCACTAGGTACGCGGGAGAACTTCTGTGAACTTACGAAAACACACCTGTGCCACGAGAGGTGTCCTAAACATTTAGGCCAGGCTGACGAAGGGCAGGGCAGCCGAAGTTTTGTGACTCGTGGATGTAAATACAAGAACGCAAACTGAGGGGCAGGTGAGAGAAGCACAGTGCCTGCTTCCGCCTTCGCCGCGGAGTGGCCGGGACACAAGACCACTGCGCGAGCGCCACGAACCTGGCGGCCGGCATAACAGACCGTGCTCCAGCGGAGTGGGAACGGCCGGTTTGTTAGCCCATTGTCCGCTCGCTGCAAATCTTTTCCAGCTTCTTATCGCGCAACCACAGCAGTAGGTGCTAAAAATGAAGGACAATATAACTGAAGCAATTCGCCCGTACATGGTTTTGTTTGGTGTTGTCTTCAGTCCAGAGACTGGTTTGATGCAGCTCTCCAAGCTACTCTATCCTGTGCAAGGTTCTTCATCTCCCAGTACGTACTGCAACCTACATCCTTCTGAATCTGCTTAGTGTATTCATCTCTTGGTCTCCCTCTACGATTTTTACCCTCCACGCTGCCCTCCAATGCTAAATTTGTGATCCCTTGATGCCTCAGAACATGACCTACCAATAGATCCCTTCTTCTAGTAAAGTTGTGCCACAAACTCCTCTTCTCCCCAATTCTATTCAATACCTCCTCATTAGTTACGTGATCTACCCATCTAATCTTCAGCAATCTTCCTTAGCACCACTTTTCGAAAGCTTCTATTCTCTTCTTGTCTAAACTATGTATTATACACGTTTCACTTCCATACATGGCTACACTACATACAATTATTTTCAGAAACGACTTCCTGACACTTAAATCAATACTCGATGTTAACAAACTTCTCTTCTTCAGAACGCTTTCCTTGCCATTTCTAGTCTACATTTTATATCCTCTCTACTTCGACCATCATCAGTTATTTTGCTCCCTAAATAGCAAAACTCCTTTACTACTTCAAGTGTCTTATTTCCTAATCTAATACCCTCAGCACCACCAGATTTAATTTGACTACATTCCATTATCCTCGTTTTGCTTTTGTTGATGTTCATCTTATATCCTCCTTTCAAGACACTGTCCATTCCGTTCAACTGCTCTTCCAAGTCCTTTGCTGTCTCTGACAGAATTACAATGTCATCGGCGAACCTCAACGTTTTTATTTGTTCTCCATGGATTTTAATACATTCTCCGAACTTTTCTTTTGTTTCCTTTACTGCTTGCTCAATATACAGATTGAATAGCATTGGGGAGAGGCTGCAACCCTGTCTCACTCCCTTCCCAACCACTGCTTCCCTTTCATGCCCCTCGATTCTTATAACTGCCATCTGGTTCCTGTACAAATTGTCAATAGCCTTTCGCTACCTGTATTTTACCCCTGCCATCTTCAGAATTTGAAAGAGTATTCCAGTCAACACTGTCAAAAGCTTTCTCTAAGTCTACAAATGCTAGAAACGTAGGTTCGCCTTTCCTTAATCTATTTTCTAAGATACGTGGTAGGGTCAGTATTGCCTCACGTGTTCCTTGGTTTTGTATGATACCAATAATTGTGATTACATAAAAATTAAATTAAAACAAGAAATTTGGGATGCTACCGCGAAAGATCTGAATACACAGTGGGGTGACAAAAGCCATGGGATACTTTTTGCCCGGCGAAGCGCAGCTACTCGACATGGCATGGACTCAACAAGTCGTTGGAAGTCCCCTGCAGAAATATTGAGCCATGGCTGCCTCTATAGGCGTCCATAATTGCGGAAGTGTTGCCGCAGGATTTTGTGCAAGAAGTAGCCTCACGACTGCGTCGCATAAATGTTCTATTGGATCCAAGTCTGACGATCTCGGTGGCCAAATCATTCGCACGAAGTGCCTAGAATGTTCTTCAAAGCAATCGCGAACAGTAATTATTGTGGCCCGGCCACATTGCGCATTGTCATCCATAAGAATTCCGTCGTTGTTTGGAGACATGAAGTCCACGAACGGCTGCAAATGGTCTCCAAGTAGCCGAACATAACCAGGACCCGGTCCATTCAATATAAATACAGTCCACGACCAGCCTGCATAGTGTCCTGTCACACACTTACCCTGCCATCAGCTCTTACCAATTGAAATCAAGACTCGTCTGGCCAAGCCACGGATTTCCAATCACCTAGGGTCCAACTGACATGGTCAAGATCCCAGAAAAGACGCTCAGGTGATGTCACGCTGATAGCAAAGGCACTCGCGTCGGTCGTCTGCTGCCACAGCGCATTAAGGGCAGATTTCGTCGCACTGTCCAAACAATCTTACACTACTGGCCATTGAAATAGCTACACTACGAAGATGACGTGCTACAGACGCGAAATTTAACCGACAGGAAGAAGATGCTGTGATATGCAAATGATTAGCGTTTCAGAGCATCCACACAAGGTTGGCGCCGCTGGCGACACCTACAACGTGCTGACATGAGGAAAGTTTCCAACTGATTTATCATACAAACAGCAGTTGACCGGCGCTGTCTGGTGAAACGTTGTTGTGATGCCTCGTGTAAGGAGGAGAAATGCGTACCATCACGTTTCCGACTTCGATAAAGGTCGGATTGTAGCCTATCGCGATTGCCGTTTATCGTATCGCGACATTGCTGCTCGCGCTGGTCGAGATCTAATGACTGTTAGCAGAAGATGGAATCGGTGGGTTCAGGAGGGTAATACGGAACGCCGTGCTGGATCCGAACGGCCTCGTATCACTAGCAGTCGAGATGACAGGCATCTTATCCGAATGGCTGTAACGGATCGTGCACCCACGTCTCGATCCCTGAGTCAACAGATGGGGACGTTTTCAAGACAACAACCATCTGCACCAACAGTTCGACGACGTTTGCCGCAGCGTGGACTATCAGCTCGGAGACCATGGCTGCGGTTACCCTTGACGCTGCATCACAGACAGGAGCGCCTACGATGGTGTACTCAACGACGAACCTGGGTGCAAGAATGGCAAAACGTCATTTTTTCGGATGAATCCAGGTTCTGTTTACAGCATCATGATGGTCGCATCCGTGTTTGACGACATCGCGGCGAACGCATATTGGAAGCGTGTATTCGTCATTGCCATACTGGCGTATCACCCGGCGTGATGGTATGGTGTCCCATTGGTTAAAGGTCTCGGTCACCTTTCGTTCGCATTGACAGCACTTTGAACAGTGGACGTTACATTTCAGATGTGTTACGACCCGTGGCTCTACCCTTCATTTGATCCCTGCGAAACCCTACATTTCAGCAGGATAATGCACGACCCCATGTTGCAGGTCCTGTACGGGCCTTTCTGGATACAGGAAATGTTCGACTGCTGCCCTGGCCAGCACATTCTCCAGATCTCTCACTAATTGAAAACTTCTGGTCAATGGTGGCCGTGCAACTGGCTCGTCACAATACGCCAGTCACTACTTTTGAACTATGATATCGTGTTGAAGCTGCATGGGCAGCAGTACCTGCACACGCCATCCAAGCTCTGACTCAATGCCCAGGCGTATCTAGGCCGTTATTACGGCCAGAGGTGGTTGTTCTTGGTACTGATTTCTCAGGATCTACGCACCCAACTTCCGTGAAAATGTAATCACATGTCAGTTCTAGTATAATATATTTGTGCAATGAATACCCGTTTATCATCTGCATTTCTTCTCGGTGTAGCAATTTCAATGGCCAGTAGCGTATAATTAAATGTTTCCCTGAGACATTTAAGTCTCTTTTTATTATCTACGATACTTTATTAAAATTTGTGCTGCTGCCAGGACTCGAACCCGAGTCTTCTTGCTTGCTAGGCGGAAATGCTAACCATTGCTGCACTAACTAAATGAATGAATGAATGAATGAATGAAAAATGATTCGAAGTTTTTGTTGGGAAGGGCACTCAGCTTAGGTACTTCGTGCAGCAATGTTGACCATCGTGCTGTGGTAGTGTAATGGTTTGCATTTCTGCCTAGCAAGCAAGAAGACCCGGGTTCGACTCCTGGCCGCAGTACAAATTTTAATTCATTTCGTCTGCTTCGATCATTGTCCTAACAGTTTTCGTCGTACGTCCAACATTGATTTCTGCTGCTATTTCACGCACTGATGCTTGTCTGTTAGCACTGACAACTCTGTGCAAACGCCTCTGCTCTCAGTTGTTAAGTGAAAGCCGTACAAATGACAGCTCCTCCAGTGCATTGCTCTTTTACCGCGATACTACTGCCATACATATATATGCATATCGCTGTACCATGACTTTTGTCACCTCAGCGTACATAATGTTAAGTATTATGCTTTATTACTTTTGTTTAGTTCAAATTTATCATGTTAAGCATCAAAGAAAGAGTAATGACAATTTTTTTTTTAAATTTCTGTTCTAATAATGGTAATTGTTTCTCAAGTATTTTTCTTTTGAAGTACTGTCTGCTTGCCAAGGCACACTTCCAACTGCCTTCAAGTAGTCAGTGAACTTCTCCCTTACAAAGAAAGCACTTACAGCACTCCTACTATTGTTTTGTATCAGTGGAAGTAGTCGATTGTTGGGCAACACTGCAGAAGCATCATCACCACCACCATCATGTCCATTGCTATTAACATTAAGATTAGTTCTGAAGTAGTCGTGTAGCAGACACGCCATCTAAACACAATGACAACACTGTCAATTTCAATGTCAAATAGTTTTCCGATAACGAGATTCGTGATTCTAGTATTCCAAAGGAGCATTCAGCTGTTTGCCTTGCTCGCGAAATCCTGTAATTGAAAACTTTGTATTTATAATTATCTGTAACGCTTCTGTTTGGGTATGGTCTCATTAAATTGTATAGTAGAGGAAAGGCCTCATCTGCCATATAGACTTACGGGAGCTGTTTTCAGAATCAGACGGTGGAGGTACATGTAAATTGGCTCTTTAATTTCTTAGCCAACGAACTACTTCAAAAATATATTCCCATGACTAAATATTTTCACTGAAAACTCGTTGTCAATAAGACACTGTGCAAGGTAGCGGTGCTCCACCATGTTGTGGGCTGTGATTATATGGAATGGACTGGGTCCTTTGGTCCAACTAAACCGATCAATGACTGGAGCTGGCTATGTTCGGCTGCTTGGGGACCATCTGCACCCATTCATAGACTTCATGTTCCCAAACACGTCACAGGGCCACAACTGTTCACGATTAGTTTGAAGAAAATTCAGGACAATTCGAGCGAAGATTTGGCCACCCAGATCGCCCGACATGAATCCCACAGAAATTTATGGGACATAATCGAGAGATCAGTTCGTGCGCAAAATCCTGCATCAGCTACACTTCCGCAATTATGGACGGCTATAAAGGCAGCATGGCTCAATATTTCGGTAGGGGATTTCCAGAGACTTTCTGAGTCCATGCCACGTCGAGTTGCTGCACTACGTTGGGCAAAGGCAGGTCAGACACGATATTAGGTGGTATCCCATGACTTTTGTCACTTCACTGTATACAGGCTGCAGAAAAGAAAACTGATAAGGGCAGGAAAGGGTGGGGCGGTTGAGGCTAAGCAAACTTTCAATTCCTATCCGTGGCTCGTTACGTTGGAAGAGATTTTTCTGTGACATTTACAGAGAAGGTCACAATGAATGTTAAATCGTTATGAAGTTACAAATTATTATACTGCAGATGCCAAAGTCAATTAGTTTAAGGGACTGTTACAGAGTTGCTCACAGCTGACAAAGCAAGTGTTACAAAACTGGAGATCCAATTAAGGAAATGAAGCAATGGCAATTTCAAAAAGAAATTCAATTCTTATTGCCATGTATGACAAACCAAAACTGAGACAATTATCAGGAAAGCGATGACATATAGTGAAGTGGCCTCTCAAAATGACAACGAATGTGAAAATATTGGAAGTATTGATAGTTAAGGGGAAGTTACATCTCAAATTGAGGGTCTGCAGATTTGGGCATCTCCTCATTAATCAAGCATCGATGTTATAAAGAATAGCCAAAGAAAATGAAGAAACTATGTTTCCAAGCCTATACAACATTCCATTGCGCAGCGTGCATAGAGCAAATAAAGGAAAGGGCCGTTGAACGTAAAAAAGATTCAAGACTCAAAATCTGCCAATGACCCACTACCATTTCTTCAGGTAAAAATATGCCAACAACAAATCAACATTTCACCCGAGATAAAACATTTGAAGCGGTTTCGCAAGCTGCCTCATCTCTCCTAGGAATTCGCAGTCTTTCAGCTCAAGAACTCGAACCACAGCGAAACTACGACGCAGCAAGTGCTACATAATAATCATACTCTTCGAAAGCCAACGGTATATATTTGACAGTTCTTTAGAACTCAGTGGACGTGTCTTTAATTACAGCTGCTGGGCCGGCCGGTGTGGCCGTGCGGTTAAAGGCGCTTCAGTCTGGAACCGCGTGACCGCTACGGTCGCAGGTTCGAATCCTGCCTCGGGCATGGATGTGTGTGATGTCCTTAGGTTAGTTAGGTTTAATTAGTTCTAAGTTCTAGGCGACTGATGACCTAAGCAGTTAAGTCGCATAGTGCTCAGAGCCATTTGAACCATGTGAACAGCTGCTGGGCCTTACGCTTAACTCGTGAATAGAAACAACAATTTTCCCCAATTAATTTTCCAAAGTAATCTATGAAACATTTGTTTATTTCTTTACTTTGTAAGAATTTCAATAAAACTTATATGAAGAACACAGAGTTTTTCTTCTCTTCTAGTCGATATTTGGGCATAAAACCCATTAGAAAATATAGATCTCCACGCAAGCTCGTGAATATAGTGGAATTCACTGCGGTCTGCACGTAAGTAACTCTTGAATTGTTTATCAGAAAACTGTGATAAGAAAGCGAATTCGCCATGAATATTTCTCTCTTTCATGTATCCGCTTTTCCATTCTTACATCTTCTGTTTTTATGTGATTATGTAATATCACCATGTCTTTTCCCTCGTCAGAATCTCACTCTGAACCATACCTTCACAAGGAAAGACTGTGCCCTGGGTAAACAAGGAAAAATTTCGCACCAATGGCTGAACTGCCTCACACCATTCGCACACAGTGTGTTGCGAAGTATTTCCTTCGTTTCGCTGTTCTGTGCTGCCTTGACCCGCCCTTCGTCGGCTGCGCCCCGCTGTGCGCCTGTACCTTTGCGATAACTCAGATCCTTGAATGAATTTTACTTTGTATCGGAGAGTGCGCTGAAATGAAACTTCCTAGCAGATTAAAACCCAGTCGGTAAGGCACCTGTCCGCGAAAGGTCACGGTACCGAGTTCGAGTCTCGGTTCGGCACACAGTTTTAATCTAACTGGAAGTTTCAGCTCAGATCCCTGCTTGCATTTGGGCCTCAGCGCAAGGAAGGTTTGTGCACGAAGATGAAAAGGCTCTGCTAACGCGCTTTAGTACTCTCATCATCAATCTTCTGCTCCTGTATTTCGTCAGAGCCCGTATAGTCTTAACTGATTGTGGATGGCGTGTGACGCCTTACTGCTGTCTCTAGACGGCTGGTATCAAACGTCAGACGCCATTGTTCCTTCTGTAACCGGCTAGTCTACTTTGCAAATGAGATCGGCTTATGCTGTACGTTCGGTGTAAGATATTACTTTCTGCAGTGGGTACACTTGCGACAGTGGGAACATCGACGGTTAAACTTCGATCAACACAATAATAGTTATCGACATGGATACTGGGTTCCACGGAAATGACGACGTTCGAAAAGGTTTTAATTTGAAGTCTGAAGTCGGACAGCCGGCCGGAGTGGCCGAGCGGTTCTACGCGCTACAGTCTGGAACCGCGCGATCGCTACGAGCGCAGGTTCGAATCCTGCCTCGGGCATGGATGTGTGTGATGTCCTTAGGTTAGTTAGGTTTAAGTAGTTCTAAGTTCTAGGGGACTCATGACCTCAGAAGTTAAGTCCCATAGTGCTCAGAGCCTCATTTTTTTTTTTTTTTTAAGTCGGACAACATCTGACAAAAAATATATGAACAGTTAACTGGTTTCTTCCATTTACTTTTATTGTGAAACCTTTCTTCTTGCCAAATTTCTTGATTCTACGTTAATGGGAAGCACCCTAGATATTTTAATCATTGAATTTCCGAGTATGAAAATATATCACAAAAATGGCTGCATCTTAGAAGCGTCAAATTGTTACACCAAAAAAGAGGCACAGACCTCAGTATGTGACAAATTTCAAATTGATAAGTCTACCCGTTCCTGAGAAAAAAGGGACTGAGCGGACGGACAGTCAGAAAACAAATGACAATTACAAATGAACAATTTTCGGATTTTTTCCTTAAGTTGTAGTGTGAAACCTTGCTTTCTGCCAAATTTCATGATTTTAGGTCAACTGGAAATACCCTGTGGGTTTTGATGAGCGAGTTCGCGAATATCAAAATATGAGACATGAATGGTTGTATCTTTGCACTGATTTACAAGCTTCAATTTTTACACCGCCAACTGACTAGTATGTGACAAATTTCAGCTTGATACGTCTACTCGTTCCTGAGAAAAAAAAATAAAAGATAAAAAACAGGAAAATAGCCCGTCATTCTGAAAAGAAGTAAAATTTGTCAAATAGTTTTACACATGAATGCTAAAATTGCGTACATAAAAATCCAAGTCTCTTATCGTTGATGCTGTTGTCGAACGCAGGTCATAAATTTCTTCATTCGAAATCATAGGAATATATGACATACGAGCAACGTGACATTCTAGGTGTGATAAATGTATACCATCAAAAAGAATGTTTACAATTCTTTTCACGACCTTACCAACACAACCGAAACTGAGTACCTCGCGAGCTGAAAATAGTAGTGTATACTGGGTTCCAAAAACCATACATCACTTATACCTAGTTGGCCTTGACTCTACCGTAAGGGCAGCTGAAAGCCTTGGTATTTGCGTAATACAATTACTGATGAAACAATAGCCATAATATCTGATAATATGTCAGTCCTGCAATTAATCAGAATCCACCACAACAGCCCAGTAGGTAATGCAAACTTAGGCATCACGCTTGAGATGGACAGAAAACATCGAAATATTGTAAAGGTTTTGATAAAACGACACACAGTAATTCAAATCTGAGGAAACACCAATAGCGGACACGATTCTCATACCCAAAGCAATTGACAATCAAATTTTTTTACGGACCAATTACGTTATCTACTTACGTTGGTGAGAAGTTACAGAACAAATTCGACCGCAACAACAGACTGTATCAGGGCTGGGAAAATTCGATATTACGGGCGCGGGCTCTCCTTGGGTTCGTATTGCCTGCCTGCTTGCCCCCCACCCCCACCCCCACCCCACCCCCCATATATACACACCCCTCTCTGGCAGCCAGCCTGTTGAATTTCTTACAATCCATTATCAATCATACTTACGTATTTATAGGAAGAAAACTATGTGGTGCATACTTGTGTTGCAACGAAACTAAGCTGTCACACAGTTCTTAATATACGAAAGCAGTTTTGTCCGTAAGCCACGGAAAATTTTATGTTCAGCGAAACTTTCTCTTTCAGGGAGAATGGTCTGCAGAAATGCTGAAGAAATGGGGAATGTCGTGGCTGCAACTGAAAGACAGAAATGAATGTTTGCTTATTTGTATTTTGGTTTTGAACGAATGTGCTGATGTAATGACGTCGCTCGGCTTGTAGTGTCTGTAGAAGTGTTCACGCCGAGTTAAATGTGACGGAGGAACTCTTGATTTTACCCCAATTCATGGGACATCCATAATCGACGTCATAGTTTCTTGCGCAGAAAATATAAGCATAAACATGATTCCAACCTGTGTCATTGCTTTGGTGAGAAAGAAGTTGGTATCTAGCAAGAAACATCAGCGATACAATATGTTCTACATTGCTTTAATCTGCTGGAAAAAATGTTCCAAAATAAGTTGCGTTGTGGACGTAATTATGAAGTCAAAATGTTGAGATCGTCCGGTTGTGGCCATCGGCTGATCACATCTTTCCTAGTAAGTCACTGACAATATAGCGATATGACTCATTTTTTCTGAATATCACTGACTGAGTAGAGGTGTTACCTTCAAAGTTTTTATCGATTTCCTAAAATCAGCGCTGTTCATGGAAATGTAAAAAAGGTCATCATTCTTCAAAAAACATCTTTTTCTGCTGAGAACTTTACACTTCGGTGCAAGATTAAATAAAATATGTTTCTTCTTCTCTTACCTAATAATAATAATAATAATAATAATAATATTTTGGCCGCATACTTTTTGGCCACCTTACAGTGAGCTGACACACAAACTACACTACTCGTTCCGTCGTTGCAAACCACAGATATACAAGCTCCAGAGACTTCGCTCGGCGACAGACACTACGCGTAATGGCAATCTGTGGCTAAGCGGGCGATCGAAGCTGAGATTTCGTCCATCATTATTAGCTGCAGGATGAGCTTCTGCAGTTAAAGAGACTTTTCAATGATGATGATTGGATTGTGGGGCGCTCAACTGCGCGGTTATCAGCGCCCGTACAAATTCCCAACCTTTACTCAGCCCAATTTCGCCACTCGCATGTATGATGATGAAATGATGAGGACAACACAAAGACCCAGTCATCCCGAGGCAGGTGAAAATCCCTGACCCCGCCGGGAATCGAACCCGGGACCCCGTGCTCGGGAAGCGAGAACGCGATCGCGAGACCACGAGCTGCCGACGGCACTTTTCGAAGCAAACGAGCATTTTCCGCAACAGATATTAAAGAGCTACAAATAAAATCTAAAGTGGATATAAGGAATAAGGAAGGAGACATTTAAAAACATAGCTTTTCTGCTATATACGCGAAACCTTTAGTTAAAAATTGATCGGATCCTTACCAAACAAAGTTAAGGTAATTTTTCGACCTCCATCGAAGAAATCAGTAGTTCTGGATTCCGTCAGAGATGACTTGATTCTCCGCATGGCTGGGGTTTACAGGAACCCCTCCAAGTATGGCCTCTCGTACACCGAGCAGACAACTTTTACACGCCATGAAACATGTATGGAACGCCATAGGTACACACGGCTCTTGCAGCCCAATAAATCAGCTGGGGCAGAACATTGCATCGGCACCGGTACTATATGCCAGTGGTCGCCAAAATTTTTTGCTCAACAGCCAATGCCAACATCGTGGGGCGGCACTTCGGACCGCATATGTACCGATCTTCTTATTAATTTGCAACCTAGATACATTAGTATATTACGAGCCCGCCATAGACTAGCTGTAGCAAGGAGCGGTAGTGGGTGACGTAAGTTGGCTAGCAGCCCCCAGTACTGATCATTAAAAGTCGGCATCATTTGGAACACTTCGTATTGACTGTTTCCTGTTTCTGGTTCAAAAATGGCTCTGAGCACTATGGGACTCAACATCTTACGTCATAAGTCCCCTAGAACTTAGAACTACTTAAACCTAACTAACCTAAGGACATCACACACACCCATGCCCGAGGCAGGATTCGAACCTGCGACCGTAGCAGTCCCGCGGTTACGGACTGCAGCGCCAGAACCGCTAGACCACCGCGGCCGGCCCTGTTTCTGGTTACTGACAAAGTGTTGCTCTGTTCTCTGTGCAAGCGGATTATTTAACTGATTAACAACCGTAATTGTACATATATTCATTATGCAGTATGAGACATCATCAAAATCAATCACTTCCTGTTTGGCTTCTTTACACCATTGTTGTACAGGAACTATGAACCACATGAGCACAGCAATATGATGCACTCGCAAATAATGTGATAGTTATAATCTTCTGAAGTAGGGCACTGCGTACCTGCAATCGTGTAAGGATATAAAATTTCTTTTATGCAACTGGTTGCTGATTATTTCGACATCCGATGACAAACTTTTAGGCTACTAACTAATGTGAATGTCACTTTTCTTCTACGCATCACGTTATATTATCTTAGCCTTCATTTCACTGTATATTCGTTCTATAGTTGAAATGCAAGAATGTCGCCGGCGGCCCTTAAACACTGATCGCTACATGTCGGCGGAATTCAGAACACTTACTGTTGACCGTGACCTGTTTTAGATTTCTGCAAATATCAGCGATCAAACCGATCTAACACTACAGTAGCAAGTGAAGCTTTTTGATCTTACTACATCTGCGAACGACCTTGACTATTAATAGTATTTGTGCTTTTATTTAAATGTACTACTGAATACGAGACACAATCACTAAAACTTGCTAAGCTATTTAAATGTCACTTTCCTTCCAATCACTGCGTTGTAACAGCCTTTATTAATTTAATGTTCATTGCTACAAATATATACCGCATTTGAAGATGACCATCTCCATAATGCGCGTTCATGAATCTACGGTACTTCCAATAGCAGCTGATCGGTATGAGTCGCAAACAATAAAACATTCCCCGTATCACATCCTCTAATTACGCAATGGTTATGCTATTTACCCCGCTACCCCTGAGGTAAGTAGCCAACTTAATTCCGCTCACGGACGGTAAGTGAATTAATATTAAGCACATCTGAAAGTATTGCTGTCTCTGTGAGTATTTTTGTTTATTACTGCCGGCCGCTAGTGGCCGTGCGGTTCTAGGCACTTCAGTCTGGAACCGCGTGACCGCTACGGTCGCAGATTCGAATCCTGCCTCGGGCATGGATGTGTGTGATGTCCTTAGGTTGGTTAGGTTTAAGTAGTTCTAAGTTCTAGGGGACTGATGACCTCAGCAGCTGAGTCCCATAGTGCTCAAAACCATTTGAACCATTTTTTTGTTTATTACTGAGCAGGAAATTACACACTTTCGAAGCTCTTAATGTTAGTTGACGTTTCTGCATTCAGCTGTTGGTTCCTAGATGCATATTGTTATAAAATATGACAGAACCGCGGACCGCACCAATACTTGATGTGGTCCGCGGATCGCAGTTTGAACACCGCTGATCTGTAAGGTACGAAAACTTCGAAATTCTAGCGTCGACGTAACTTTTTTGGAACTCTGTGGTGAAAGAAGCAGTTTAAATTCATTTACCGAAGAATTTAATGAACAGAGACTGCGGTTTCAACCTGGATAAACTGTGGAATGCGTTTTTTTTTTTTTTAAATAAACTCTGAAAGACATCGCTACAGTGCAGCTAATGATGAGACATAGGACAGCTGAGCATGGATCGCCCGCGGACCCACAGATTCATTTTGAGTCTGAAACGACGAAATGGGTAGTGTACTCGTCGCTCGAGTGAGTCTGCTGACTCTGAAGATGGCCGCAAGAAATGCTGCCGAAATATTAGAAGAGAAACAGTTTATACGACTGCACCCCCAAAATTTAAAGGATCAATTATTACACCCTGAAAACATCAGGGTGCACATGTTAACAGATGATTAATGAATATGACATGTTCTTCGTTTGTTGTTTGACGTGTAATGTTCTATTTGTGATGATTAAATTAAAAACGTATGAGAACGCTTCGAAAATGAGTGTGCTAAAACTACACAGGTCGTAATAGACAGGCATTAAATATATTAAATTTGTGATGATATCCCATGCTGTGGAACCAAACTGCTGACGTCATCGGTCCCTAGGCTTACACACTACTTAATCTAACTACCTTACGCTAAAAAAAAAAAAAAAAAAAAAAAAAAAAAAGAAAAAGAAAAAAAAAACACGCCCGAGGGAGTACTCGAACCTCCGACGGGAGGCATTAAACATATTGCGTTTATTCGCCATTGCGAATGTGGACAATCAACAGCTGCATAATGGAATGACGAAAATGAAAATTTGTGCCGGACCAGGACTCGAACCCGGATTTCCCGCTTACCGCGAGCGGTCGCCTTTTAATTCGACGATCCGAGCACATCTCACGGCCAGACCCGAACTTCCCTATGTCGTCAAGCATGCGTCTACAACCCGTACACGTACAACCATTTTGTATGTTTTCGTGCACGAGGGTGAGTCAAATGAAAAAGTTAAATTTATAATAACAAATCGAAATTTCGCGCCGTTATCCTGTAAGTTGGTAAGCATGCTACAAACAGCGTGCAGAATGGCCTGTAGGTGGCAGCATAGTGCAGATACACACATACCGTTTCAGAATCAGTATAAAGATGGAGCCCCACTTGCGACTTGCACCACGGGAGAACAGCGTTCTGTTATTCGGTTTTTGCGTAGTGAAGGTGTGAAACCTATTGAAATTCATCGAAGAATGAAGGTTTAATACGGTGATGCATGTTTGTCACAGCACCAAGTCTACGAATGGAGTAGGAAATTCGCAAATGGTGTGACTTCGGTGGAAGATGCTCCTCGTCCAGGTCAGGCATAACGAGTTGTGACTCCACAGAACATTGCAGCAGTTCAAGTCATAGTGAAGGAAAACCGCCGAGTGACACTGAATGACATTGCAGCATGTTTACAGATTAGTCATGGGTCAGCACACCACACTGTGCATGATGTGCTCCACTTTCACAAAGTGTCTACAAGATGGGTGCCACGGCAGCTGACTCCTGAAATGAGATAACGACGTGTTGATGCTTGTGAAGAACTTCTTCGGCGCTTTGAACAAGAATGTGATGGCTTCCTTGCAAGAATCGTTACTGGAGACGAAACCTGGGTTCACTTCCACCAATCGAAAATGAAGAGAGCGAGCAAGGAATGGCGCCATTCCTCATCACCAAAACCAAAGAGGTTTCGAACAGAACCATCAGCAGGGAAGTTATGCTGACTCTGTTTTGGGACGAAAAAGGCGCCATTTTGGAGCATTACATGCTTACAGGGAGCACTGTCACCAGTGCATCATATACAGATCTCCTAAAAAATCATCTGCGGTCTGCAATCAAAGCAAAGCGACGTGGATTGCTGTCAGCAGGTGTCCTTTTGCAACATTACAATGCAAGGCCCCACACTGCTCGTACAACAGTTGCAACAATCACAGACCAGCATTTTGAGTGTCTTCCTCATCCACCATACTCACGAGACCTTGCCCCAAGTGATTTCCATATGTTTGGACCACTCAAAGACGCAATGGGAGGAAAGAAGTTCCGTTCTGATGAAGAGGTACGCCACGCGGTGCATAAGTGGTTGCGCGGACTACCAAAAGAATTTTATCTAATGGAATTTATGCACTTTGTAAGCGCTGGAGAACTTGCATCGAGCGTGGGGGAGATTATGTTGAAAAGTGATACAGCTTTGTACCACTTCTGCACACTAAATAATATTTAAAAAAATATTTAAGGTTTTCATTTGACTCACCCTCGTACTTTAGAGTCGCTTGCCCGGTGTGAGCGTATAAATACGATACCGGAGTGCCAGTGTTATTACGAATTACGATGCGAAGTTTCTTTGGACATGCATGCATCGTATTTCAGAATAACACGGACACTGCAATATCTTATCTTAATAGGTAGGTGTGTGTCACCTGCGACGAGCAAGGCAACTGGAGTCTCTGCAGAAGATGACGGGCCGCCCATGCATCGGGCTCCCGCGGCGACAGACCTGCCCGCGGTGCCCGCGAGCCGCCTACCGGACAGCCCTCGAGACCAGCCCTCGATATACACAGACGGTAAAAGAAAATCCCAATACCAAGCAGGAGTTGTGCGACATAAACGAAAGTTGGCAGGCGTATTTCTTCATCTGAAAGATTACGTCTATTCACATTTCACGCCAGTCGCATAAGAGTGGCGTTAGAAGTGCCACTAAGAGGATGTAAATCAGGTTTGCTTTAAATACACACTGTAACGGTCGTGAAAGTGAGTTACCTTCGAGATTGGACGTGGCGAGCTGACGTTAGTGAAGAATGCATTACGTGGGAGGCTGTCTGCACACACACATTACGAAAATGGAATGCATCTATAAAGGAAATCGCATACAAGACAGTAATGCAACCAATTGTAGAGCGTTGATCAGTCATTATCGAGAAGGTATGACAACACACCTCCAACGGATTCAGACTCGCGCTATTAGAATCATAACAGGCCGGTATAAACCATACGAAAGTGTAACACAAATGCCCGGGGAACTTAAATGATAATCTTTGGAAGAAAGACGATACAGATTTCCTGAAACCCTGTTTGATGCATTTAGAGAACGTGTATTCGAGGAAGATGATGCGACTTTTCTAATGCCACGATCTTTTATTTCATGTAGGGGTCATGAGAATAAGAGGGGCATATAGACAGTAATTTTTTCCTCGCTAAATACGCGAATCGAGTACGACAGTAATTCGATAATATTGACACGATATACTCCATCACATACACTACTGGCCATTAAAATTGCTACACCACGAAGATGACGTGCTACAGACGCGAAATTTAACCGACAGGAAGAAGATCCTGTGATATGCAAATGATGAGCTTTTCAGAGCATTCACACAAGGTTGGCGCCGGTGGCGACACCTACAACGTGCTGACATGAGAAAACTTTCCAACCGATTTCTCATACACAAACAGCAGTTGACCGGCGTTGCCTGGTGAAACGTTGTTGTGATGCCTCGTGTAAGGAGGAGAAATGCGTACCATCACGTATCCGACTTCGATAAAGGTCGGATTGTAGCCTACCACAATTACGGTTTATCGTATCGTGACATTGCTGCTCGCGTTGGTCGAGATCCAATGACTGTTAGCAGAATATGGAATCGGTGGGGTCAGTAGGGTAATACGGAACGCCGTGCTGGATCCCAACGGCCTCGTATCACTAGCAGTCGAGATGACAGGCATCTTATCCGCATGGCTGTAACGGATCATGCAGCCACGTCTCGATCCCTGAGTCAACAGATGGGGACTTTTGCAAGGCAACAACCATCTGCACGAACAGTTCGACGACTTTTGCAGCAGCATGAACTATCAGCTCGGAGACCATGGATGTGGTTACCCTTGACGCTGCATCACAGACAGGAGCTGCGATGGTGTACTCAACGACGAACCTGGGTGCACGAATGGCAAAACGTCATTTTTCGGATGAATCCAGGTTCTGTTTACAGCATCATGATGGTCGCATCTGTGTTTGGCGACATCGCGGTGAACGGACATTGGTAGCGTGTATTCGTCACTGCGATACTGGCGTATCACCCGGCGTGATGGTAAGGGGTGCCATTGGTTACACGTCTCAGTCATCTCTTGTTTGCATTGACGGCACTTTGAACAGTGGACGTTACATTTGAGATGTGTTACGACCCGTGGCTCTACCCTTCATTCGATCCCTGCGAAACCCTACATTTCAGCAGGATAATGCTCGACCGCATGTTGCAGGTCCTGTACGGGCCTTTCTGGATACAGAAAATGTTCGACTGCTGCCCTGGCCAGCACATTCTCCAGATCTCTCACTAATTGAAAACGTCTGGTCAATGGTGGCCGAGCAACTGGCTCGTCACAATACGCCAGTCACTACTCTTGAACTGTGATATCGTGTTGAAGCTGCATGGGCAGCAGTACCTGCACACGCGATCCAAGCTCTGACTCAATGCCCAGGCGTATCTAGGCCGTTATTACGGCCAGAGGTGGTTGTTCTGGGTACTGATTTCTCATGATCTATCCACTCAAATTGCGTGAAAATGTAATCACATGTCAGTTCTAGTATATTACATTTGTCAATGAATACCCGTTTATCATCTGCATTTCTTCTTCGTGTATCAATTTTAATGGCCAGTAGTGTACGAGGGCAGTTCAATAAGTAATGCAACACATTTTTTTTCTGAAACAGGGGTTGTTTTATTCAGCATTGAAATACTCCAGGTTATTCCCCAATCTTTTAGCTACACAACACTATTTTTCAACGTAATCTCCATTCAATGCTACGGCCTTACGCCACCTTGAAATGAGGGCCTGTATGCCTGCACGGTACCATTCCACTGGTCGATGTCGGAGCCAACGTCGTACTGCATCAATAACTTCATCATCCGCGTAGTGCCTCCCACGGATTGCGTCCTTCATTGGGCCAAACATATGGAAATCCGACGGTGCGAGATCGGGGCTGTAGGGTGCATGAGGAAAAACAGTCCACTGAAGTTTTGTGAGCTCCTCTCGGGTGCGAAGACTTGTGTGAGGTCTTGCGTTGTCATGAAGAAGGAGAAGTTCGTTCAGATTTTTGTGCCTACGAACACGCTGAAGTCGTTTCTTCAATTCTGAAGAGTAGCACAATACACTTCAGAGTTGATCGTTTGACCATGGGGAAGGACATCGAACAGAATAACCCCTTCAGCGTCCCAGAAGACTGTAACCATGACTTTACCGGCTGAGGGTATGGCTTTAAACTTTTTCTTGGTAGGGGAGTGGGTGTGGCGCCACTCCATTGATTGCCGTTTTGTTTCAGGTTCGAAGTGATGAAC
Organism: Schistocerca nitens; assembly: GCF_023898315.1. Classification (NCBI taxonomy): domain Eukaryota; kingdom Metazoa; phylum Arthropoda; class Insecta; order Orthoptera; family Acrididae; genus Schistocerca; species Schistocerca nitens. Next base: position 177,908,754 of record NC_064622.1, on the reverse strand, counting down.
CCATGTTTCATCGCCTGTAACAATCTTTGACAAGAAATTGTCACCCTCAGCCACATGACGAGCAAGCAATTCCGCACAGATGGTTCTCCTTTGCTCTTTATGGTGTTCGGTTAGACAACGAGGGACCCAGCGGGAACAAACCTTTAAATATCCCAACTGGTGAACAATTGTGACAGCACTATCAACAGAGATGTCAAGTTGAGCACTGAGTTGTTTGATGGTGATCCGTCGATCATCTTGAACGAGTGTGCTCGCACGCTCCGCCATTGCAGGAGTCACAGCTGTGCACGGCCGGCCCGCACGCGGGAGATCAGACAGTCTTGCTTGACCTTGCGGCGATGATGACACACGCTTTGCCCAACGACTCACCGTGCTTTTGTCCACTGCCAGATCACCGTAGACATTCTGCAAGCGCCTATGAATATCTGAGATGCCCTGGTTTTCCGCCAAAAGAAACTCGATCACTGCCTGTTGTTTGCAACGCACATCCGTTACAGACGCCATTTTAACAGCTCCGTACAGCGCTGCCACCTGTCGGAAGTCAATGAAACTATACGAGACGAAGCGGGAATGTTTGAAAATATTCCACAAGAAATTTCCGGTTTTTTCAACCAAAATTGGCCGAGAAAAAAAAATGTGTTGCATTACTTATTGAACTGCCCTCGTATATACTGGTGTAGGCGCGAGATCTTGCTCCCGAGCTAATTGCACGTTGTTTGCTTCAAATTAATGCAGGTGCATCTTATTTCAGTCTCAGTCAAGAAACCATTCTTTCGCGTGCATTAAAAATGTGGCCTACATAATGGACTAGTTCGTGGCAAACCCTGACGTGAATGCAGTGGCAGAGGCGGAAAGCCTTGGACCGAACCAACGTTCAGGACTGCCAAGAAAGTCGACTCCGCCATGAGCTGCCAGATTACTCAAGATGCGTTGCACGTCTGCGAGGCATCTGTCCAGACAAGTCTGGGCAGCCTTCCAGATTCCATTTGATGAATCTCGGTGGAATCTTCTGAGGTTCGTAACGCTATGCGTCATTTAGTCTGTATCCGTGGCTGAGATGGCAAGGCTGCCGGTGACCACGTGAGATGCTGCGTTCGATCCGTGGACCTACCAGCGTTTTTTTCTTTTCTTTTTCCCCTCGCCGGCCGCTGGTGGCCGAGCGGTTCTGGCGCTACAGTCTGGAACCGCGCGACCGCTACGGTCGCAGGTTCGAATCCTGCCTCGGGCATGGATGTGTGTGTTGTCCTTAGGTTAGTTAGGTTTAAGTAGTTCTAAGTTCTAGGGGACTTATGACCTCAGCAGTTGAGTCCCATAGTGCTCAGAGCCATTTTTTTTCCCCTCCTACGTAGGAGGGACTAGAGAATAGTCCTTGTGAGGAGCTATTTCCAGGAGAGTTACCTCTGTTTCGAAATCCGAAACTAATGGCAAAGAGAGCACTATGTTCGTCCAGTAAATCTCTCTCTGTTTCACTAGAATCATCACGCTACTTCTATGCACTTGTCAGCGTAGTCATGGTACACAACAACAGCATGCAGAATACCTACAACAGATGGTACGAGAATGAGACCATTCCATTCCACATAGTGTGAAGACATATTCTCGTAAATTATTAGAACTTACAGTCATAGCCTGTGGGAGACTGAGTAATGTCTTCTGAACGACATATTATTCTTTTACTGGAAGTTTGCGTGATGGTCCAAATTTCAGGTACGGTGGAGATTTATCAATTTCAGATAGGGAAACCCAGCCGCGAAACACGCACGCAAGCTATAAGGCACAACGACAACATTCCAAAATTACTGTTGTTCAGCTGATGAATTACACAAACACAGCCTGCACAAGGAACTAATTCCACAACAGACGTTTGAACTGGCGTCCCTCAGATTCACACAGTTGTAACAACGCCGCACAAACGTCAGTTGTACCAATTCGAAAAACCGCGGCGTTGTTCGTATAAGGTGAAAGCACAGATTTCTTGCAAGGAGATCATGTTAGTATCGCTACACCTCTCGTACACAAGACTTTCCAGAAGGTTATGTCCCTTCCCCCTCTCCGAAAAACCTCTCCCTCTTCTCCCAACCAACCAACCAACCAACCAACCAACCAACCAACCAACCAACCAACCACCCACCCACCCACCCAAGAACAAAACTCATGCGAGAAGCGGGACAAGCCGAATGAACGAGCTACTCACAAAGTAAGACCACTTCTTCTTTCGAATGGAACGTCCAACTTAGGTGGGATCCTCTCATGGGGAGGTACCATATTGGATGGATGTAGGGGGCTTCACCTTCATTGGTAATCCCAATACCGTTAAGACCCAGGGAAAGGGTACTGCCACCATCTGCGGAAGTTTTCAAGACGCGCATTTGGAGCAGACTCCCATTCCCGCCGCGATAAACCCTGTTCACATCGAGCTACTCTTGTAGATGACTTAATTACGATTAAAAATATCGATCACATGGAACGGCCAACGAGACGTCTACCTTAATCCTGTACCGCATACACTGAGGAGGTGGAAGGCTGCACATCAGCTGGAACTCTTCCATACTTTCGCTAAGCTGTTTCAGAATTATGAAGCAGTTCTCCGGAACGACTTCATAGAGAGCCTTCCACATCGTCACCAGACGTATAGTATAGCTGTTACTAACTGTATTGTTGTTTTCGAAGTGGTTTTCCGTTTTGTTACTGTTTTAAATGTATTTCTTCGGTCTAAGAACGTTACGAGCTACATTCTTGACACACCGTTGCATGTATGTGCTTTGCGATTGTTTCACTTTGTGCAGTAAATCCTTCGATACCTTTTTCAGCAAGTATGCTCTTGTTATTTGTTCAAATGTGTGTGAAATCCTATGGGACTTAACTGCTAAAGTCATCAGTCCCTAAGCTTACACACTACTTAGCCTAAATTATTCTAAGGACAGACGCACACACCAATGCCCGAGGGAGGACTCGAAACTCCGCCGGGACCAGTCGCACAGTCCATGTCTGCAGCGCCTTAGACCGCTCGGCTATCTTTATTTCTTAAGGTGTTTGACGCTAAAACACCAGAGACGCGACATGGCCAAGGGAGTCAGATTCAAGTACGCTCGTTCCCTTAACATGTTGCTCAAACACATTAGGCGTTCGCCTTCACACTCACTTCGTTAGACAGGCCGAAGTAGACCTATCAGCTTCAACTTAATATTCTGTGTCCTATCGGTGGGTTCTCAACACGTCTCTCCCTGAGCCTGCAAATGTGTTTGTACATGCTGCCATTAAAAAAAAAAAAAGTCAGTGTATTCACTCAAAGATTTGTTCTAGACATACGTAGCTTCTGTGAAAAGAAAATACTAGAAATAAAAGCGTACTTGGTTTGCCCTATGTTACGGAGCGGTTACTAAGTGTCCTTCAAACAACAGAACAGCGACGGACAATAAATTTACTCGTATATGCTCTGGTATTTAGTGCCTCATGGCGACGAAATCCTCTGCGCGCTGAATAAATTTCTCAGGCCGTCCAAGCACATGACAACCAAGTCCTTTCAGACAACCCGCACTTTTCCCAATATTCACCGTATTAAACAAAATCTACCATTTTCTTTCGTCACAATTAAATCCATTCTGGAAACATCCCTTACCACTTCCCGCCTTTTTTTTTATTAAACTCGCCGTATTGAAGAATTTTATCTCGGTTACTATTTAATTTAAAAAGTTATTTTGTTTAAGATGTGAAACAAATACATTAGTATACAAATTTTTAGAAAATAGAATTTGCACCCGGAAAGCTTTGAGGCAGACAGATGATTTTTTTACCACTCTCTTATTAGGTCATTATCTTGTCTGTGTTTGTTATGTACTAACCGATTAGGTACAGAGACTAAACATTCAACATAATTCAGAACTGGATGACACGACAGTATCAAATCACTTCCTTGTCCGGTGAGTGGCGGAGGGTACTCTGTCTACCTCTGCCGTTTCCCATATTTCCTGCCGCAGTCGCGAGTGCTTCGCGGGAAGAACGATTGCTGTAAGCCTTCGTATGAGTCCTGATCTCTGTAATTTTACTTTCACGGTCTTTTCGTGTGATATACATACGAGGAAGCGATATACTGATTGACACAGCTGAAGAGAGACTGAAATGAACCTGAAATTTATTACATATGTCTCTTTTGTAATCTCATCAAAATGTTTAAAATCGATAGAAAAATATCATACACCCAAAACTATAAATCAGAAAATAATTATTTAAATAAAAATCAAGTTTTAATATACCACGTTTTTAAATCGGACTAAAACGTATAAAATAATTTCTCCTGCCCTATACAGATTATGATAGCTATGAAAATACTTGTAAGGTTTAAAACGAAAGACGTGGGAAGCTTGCAATACGTAACAGATGCATAGATACTTCGCCTTCTTGCTATTATCTAATGCATGCGCCCCAAGTTTTCCGTTCTAAATCTTACAAGTATTTTCATAGCTATTAAAAATTCACAGTAAATTTTCAGGTCTACTGAACGGGTTTAGGAATCTGTAGCAAACGCACTCGCGTCGGTCATGTGCTGCCATGGCCCATTAACGCCAAATTTCGCCGCGCTGTCCTGACGGAGCCGGCCGTTGTGACCGAGCGGTTCTAGGTGCTTCAGTCCGGAACCGCGCTGCTGCTACGGTCGCAGGTTCGAATCCTCCCTCGGGCATGGATGATTGTGATGTCCTTAAGTTAGTTAGGTGTAAGAAGTTTTAAGTCTAGGGAACTGATGACCTCAGATGTTAAGTCCCATAGTGCTTAGAGCCATTTTTTTTTTGTCCTGTCGGGTAAGTTCGTCGTACGTTCCACATTCATTTCTGCGGCTATTTCCCGCAGTGGTGCTTGTCATAACACTGACAACTCTATGCAAACGTTCCGCTGCTCTCAGTCGTTAACTGAACGTCGTCCGCCACGGCGTCCTCCGCGGTGAAATTCGGTATTCTCGGCACACTCTTTGCACTGTGTATCGCGGAATATTGAATTTCCTAGAGATTTCCGAAATGGAATGTCCCATGCGTCTAGCTCCAACTAACCTTCCGCGTTCGAAGTCTTAATTCCTGTCGGTGGCGACACTCACATACGAAACTTGTTCATATGAATCACCTAGTACAAATAACAGCTCCGCCAGCGCGCTGCCCTTTTATAACTTGTGTACGTGATACTACCGCCATCTGTATATCTGCATTTCTCTATCCCGTTACTTGTCGCCCCGCCTCAGTATACTATTGAATAACGTCTTAGTTTTTAATCTGACCCTATGCGGACAGTTTCATTCTAATGTGTTGCTACGAACTTAACAAGATCAAGAAAACTTCACTACATATTAATTTAAGAACAGATTTCAGGTGTATTAAAACTTATGACGAATTTTTTAAAGTAAACTGAAGTCTTGTCAGAAGTAAATACAACATAGTTGGTCTGGTTGGATTAGTGTTGACAGCTCGAGTACGCTAAATCTTAGCTATAGCACCTGACGAAAACTAACGGGTTAGTGTACGAAATGTGGTTCATATTCTCGTGATATTTTCTGAACTTTCGAAGCCGGCCGCGGTGGCCGAGCGGTTCTGGCGCTTCAGTCCGGAACTGCGCTGCTGCTACTGTCGCAGGTTCGAATCCTGTCTCGGGCATGGATGTGTGTGATGTCCTTCGATTAGTTAGGTTTAAGTAGTTCTAAGTCTAGGGGACTGATGACCTCAGAAGTTAAGTCCCATAGTGCTCAGAGCCATTTGAACCATTTGAACTTTAAAAGAAGACAGCAGTATCGTAGGTGCAACCACATCGGATGGGTATCTGTGGGGAGACTAGACGAACATGGTTCGTAAAGAGAGGCAGTAGTTGCAGGGGCAACAGTTTGGACTATTAACAGATCTGGCCTTTAACAATAGTCTACATGGTCTTCATGTCCGTAGCTCGTGGTCAAATGGTTAGCGCCACTGCTTCTAGATCACGTTGTCCCGGGTTAGATTCCCAACCGAATCAGATTTTATCTGCCCAGAGACTGGGTGCTGTTTTATCATCAAGATCATAATCATAGACGCCCAAGTCGTCAAAGACTTCCATTAGACGGCCGAACTACTCCAGATGCCGTCTCCCGGCCTATAATGCCACACGATAATTTCATTTCATGGTCTTGATATCTTGGTACAGCGAAAGTCCGGCAGCAAAGTGAAACTAGAGCGTCCGAGAAAATGCAGTTCTACATCTACATCAATACTCCGCAAGCCACCTGACGGTGTGTGGCGGAGGGTACCTTGAGTATCTCTATCGGTTCTCCCTTCTATTTCAGTCTCGTATTGTTCGTGGAAAGAACGATTGTCGGTATGCCTCTGTGTGGGCTCTAATCTCTCTGATTTTATCCTCATGGTCTCTTCGCGAGATATACGTAGGAGGGAGCAATATACTGCTTGACTCTTCGGTGAAGGTATGTACTCGAAACTTCAACAAAAGCCCGTACCGAGCTACTGAGCGTCTCTCCTGCAGAGTCTTCCACTGGAGTTTATCTACAGTCTCCGTAACGCTTTCGCGATTACTAAATGATCCTGTAACGAAGCGCGCTGCTCTCCGTTGGATCTTCTCTCTCTCTTCTATCAACCCTATCTGGTACGGATCCCACACTGCTCAGGAGTATTCAAGCAGCGGGCGAACAAGCGTACTGTAACCTACTTCCTTTGTTTTCGGATTGCATTTCCTTAGGATTCTTCCAATGAAACTCAGTCTGGCATCTGCTTTACCGACGATCAACTTTATATGATCATTCCATTTTACATAACTCCTAATGCGTACTCCCAGATAATTTATGGAATTAACTGCTTCCAGTTGCTGCCCTGCTATATTGTAGCTAAATGATAAAGGATCTTTATTTCTGTGTGCTCGCAGCACATTACAGTTGTCTACATTGAGATTCAATTGTCATTCCCTGCACCATGCGTCAATTCGTTGCAGATCCTCCTACATTTCAGTGCAATTTTCCATTGTTATAACCTCTCGATATACTACAGCACCATCCGTAAAAAGCCTCAGTGAACTTCCGATGTCATCCACAAGGTCATTTATGTATATTGTGAATAGCAACGGTCCTACGACACTCCCCTGCGGCACACCTGAAATCACTCTTACTTCGGAAGACTTCTCTCCATTGAGAATGACATGCTGCGTTCTGTTACCTAGGAACTCTTCAATCCAATCACACAATTGGTCTGATAGTCCATATGCTCTTACTTTGTTCATTAAACGACTGTGGGGAACTGTATCGAACGCCTTGCGGAAGTCAAGAAACACGGCATCTACCTGGGAACCTGTGTCTATGGCCCTCTGATTCTCGTGGACGAATAGCGCGAGCTGCGTTTCACACGATCGTCTTTTTCGAAACCCATGCTGATTCCTACAGAGTAGATTTCTAGTCTCCAGAAAAGTCATTACACTCTAACATAATACGTGTTCCAAAATTCTACAACTGATCGACGTTAGAGATATAGGTCTATAGTTCTGCACATCTGTTCGACGTCCCTTCTTGAAAACGGGGATGACCTGTGCCCTTTTCCAATCCATTGGAACGCTACTCTCTTCTAGAGACCTACGGTACACCGCTGCAAGAAGGGGGGCAAGTTCCTTCGCGTACTCTGTGTAAAATCGAACTGGTATCCCATCAGGTCCAGCGGCCTTTCCTCTTTAGAGCGATTTTAATTGTTTCTCTATCCCTCTGTCGCCTATTTCGGTGTCTACCATTTTGTCATCTGTGCGCCAATCTAGAGAAGGAATTAAAGCGCAATCTTCCTCTGTGAAACAGCTTTGGAAAAAGACATTTAGTATTTCGCCTTTTAGTCTGTCATCCTCCGTTTCAGTACCATTTTGGTCACAGAGTGTCTGGACATTTTGTTTTGATCCACCTACCGCTTTGACATAAGACCAAAATTTCTTAGGATTTTCTGCCAAGTCAGTACATAGAACTTTACTTTCGAATTCATTGAACGCCTCTCGCATAGGCCTCCTCACACTACATTTCGCTTCGCGTAATTTTTGTTTGTCTGCAAGGCTATGGCTATGTTTATGTTTGTTGTGAAGTTCCCTTTGCTTCCGCAGCAAACTCGGTTGTTGTACCACGGTGGCTCTTTTCCATCTCTTACGATCTTGCTTGGCACATACTCATCTAACGCATATTGTACGATCGTTCTGAACTTCGTTCACTGATCCTCAACACTATCTGTGCTTGAGACAAAACTTTTGTGTTGAGCCGTCAGGTACTCTGTAATCTGCTTTTTGTCACTTTTGCTAAACAGAGCCGGCCGCGGTGGTCTAGCGGTTCTGGCGCTGCAGTCCGGAACCGCGGGACTGCTACGGTCGCAGGTTTGAATCCTGCCTCGGGCATGGGTGTGTGTGATGTCCTTAGGTTAGTTAGGTTTAAGTAGTTCTAAGTTCTAGGGGACTTATGACCTAAGATGTTGAGTCCCGTAGTGCTCAGAGCCATTGCTAAACAGAAAAATCTTCCTACCTTTTTTAATATTTCTATTTACGGCTGAAATCATCGATGCAGTAACCGCTTTATGATCGCTGATTCCCTGTTCTGCGTTAACTGTTTCAAATAGTTCGGGTCTCTTTGTCACCAGAAGGTCTAATATGTTATCGCCACGAGTCGGTTCTCTGTTCAATTGCTCAAGGTAGTTTTCAGATAAAGCACTTAAAAAAAATTTCAATGGATTCTTTGTCCCTGCCACCCGTTATGAACGTTTGAGTCTCCCAGTCTATATCCGGCAAATTAAAATCTCCACCCAGAACTATAACATGGTGGGGAAATCTATTCGAAATATTTTCCAAATTATCCTCCAGGTGCTCAGCCACAACAGCTGCTGAGCCAGGGGGCCTATAGAGACATCCAATTACCATGTCTGAGCCTGCTTTAACCGTGACCTTCACCCAAATTATTTCACATTTCGGATCTCCGTCAATTTCTTTCGATACTATTGCACTTCTTATCGCTATAAACACGCCTGTTGTGTTATTTGATATCTTCGTGGGTAAAATACTCTGCGGATAAAGTAGTTACTTTTATTATCTCCGGACGAGAACTACTCAGGAGTATGTTGTCATTAGAGGGATAGGGAGGGGGAGGGGGAGTGAGAGAGAGAGAGAGAGAGAGAGAGAGAGAGAGAGAGAGAGAGAGAGAGAGAGAGATATCGAGATCTGACGTTCTCTAACCCTTATCGTGGAATGTTAGTTCCATTAATCGCGTTAGTACATTAGAGAATGTAAAAAGAGGAATGGATAGGTTGATGTTAGATACATTGTTATGACGTGCAGGAGGGACATAACTTCTTGGCGAAACGTTTCTTAAGAACAGAAATTCGTTAACATTGAATATAAATGTAAATGTCAGAAAGTCCTTCTGATAGTGTTGAGTGTAGCCTTACAAGGGAGTTATACGTGGATGCTGAGCAGCACAAACAAGAAAACAAATTTTGAAACGAGGACTTGGAGAATAATGTTGAAGATTATATGGGTACTTCGGGTAACTAATAAAGAGATACTGCCTCTAATCATGTAGGGAAGAAATATACAGTACAACTTGAGAGAGAAGGGATGACAGATAGCATATAGCCAGAAGCATTAAGGAATAGGTAATTCCCTAATGAATGGAAATGAGTGCAGGCGGGGCGAGAGAGAGAGAGAGAGTGAAATTTACTACAGTAAGCAGGTTCAAAGTCGATGTAGAGTGCAGTAGTCAAAGAGATGAGGCTAGTTGCATTGGAAAGACTACTGCGCAGAGCTGCAGCAAACCAGTCTTCGGACGACGACAGTTACGAGGAGGAATCAGGAAGTAAAATATTGTGCAGAAATATTGTGAAGAATACGAGGTCTGTTCAAAAAATTCCGGAAATTTGTCCACAAAAGTTGTCTACGTTTACCTTTTACTTATTGTGAAAAGTCTCATTCGAAACTTTCTCCCCACAATTGATACACAGCTCCCAACGCCATTTCCACTTCCCGAAGCAGTCTTGGTACGCCTCTTGCTGGATCGCACGAAACACCGTCTGTGAATTTTCTTTTATCTGGTCTACCTGCCTATCTCCGTCCTTTCAACGCAGTTTTCAACTTTGGAAATAAAGAAAGTCTGCAGGGGCCTGCCTGGTCTGGAGAGTACAGAGGACGAGAGAGCACAGTGATTCGATTTTCTGTGCAATAGTCACGCGCCAAGGGGCATGAATGTATGGGTGCGTTACCGTTAAACAACAGCCATGAATTGCGTCGCCACATTTCAGGCCGTTTCCTTTTCACGTTTTCTCGCAGGCGTCGCAACACGTCCCGATAGTACCATCGATTAACAGTTTGTCCCTGTGGTACGAAATCATGATGAACTAATCCTTCAAAGTCAAAGAAAGCTACCAGCATGGCTTTGACTTTTGACCTAACCTAGCGAGCTTTTTTTGCCCTTTAAGAACCTTTCCCGAACCACTGTGCAGACTGAACCCTACATCATAAACGTACACTCACGTCTCAACATAAGTTATGATTCTCTTAAAGAACATCTCGTTCTTATTTGCGCGATCCAAAAGCTCTTCACAGATTGCGAGGCGAACGTCTTTCTGGTCTTGACTCACGAACCGTGGGACGAACTTGGCGGCAACACGATGCATTCCAAGATGGTGTGTCAGGACTTCACGACATGTTCCAACTGAAATGTTACGTTCTCTCAGACAGTCGGCCTTCGATTGGCAAGCACAATTTCGTTGACGTTCCTGACATGAGCGTCGTCGATAAGCGTCGAAGAGCGTCCTGAACCATGGTCATCTAACCTCCGTCCGGCCATTTTAAACCGTGTGAACCACTATCACTATAGGCTTCCTGTGTCGTTTGGTGTGTGTCTGTAAAGGTTTTGTGGCAACGGCCTTGCCGCAGTGGGTACACCGGTTCCCGTCAGATCACCGAAGTTAAGCGCTGTCGGGCGTGGTCGGCGCTTGGATAGGTGACCATCCGGGCCGCCATGAGCTGTTGCACTCAGCCTCGTGATGCCAATTGAGGAGCTACTCGACCGAATAGTAGCGGCTCCGGTCAAAGAAAACCATCGTAACGACCGGGAGAGTGGTGTGCTGACCACACGCCCCTCCTATCCACATCTGAGGATGATACGGCGGTCGGATGGTCCCGATGGGACACTTGTGGCTGAAGACGGAGTGCTTTTTTTTGTAAAGGTTTTCTTGTTCCACGCAAAATATACTGCAGACGCGTTGCTCCTTTAAGTCTGCCATCTCTAAATTCACAAACTGTGCAACACAACGTTCTACCCAACACAGCACTAAACAATAACAGGCATACAACACAAAGTTTCGGCAGCCACACTAAAACACAGACATTGTGCAGGGATGCCAACCGCATTTCGCTTCAACACATCACGGTGTTCCGGAATTTTTTTAACAGACCTCGTACACGAAGTTTGAACTCCGAGTGTAAAAAAAGGGTTGATGTGTGCATGAGAAATAAAGGCTGGAACTTACATGTGAGATTCCACATGGAGAATAGTCTGATATTCGGCAAGAGTGGGGAAGGGAACCGATCATAGCCTTATTAAAGAAGTCACGTCTTGATAAATTTCAAGAATCCGCGGAAAAGCTAGATATAGACGGCTTGACTGAGACATAACTCCACTTCTCACGAGTGCAGTTTCTGTAAAGCTGCGCTGTTGCTATGAGTACATGAGAGGAATACACGGTAAACCAGAACTAACTTTCAGAGGATGTTCAGGAATACCTTGTGAGTATTTTGGTATAAGAGACCCATGGTATGCGGCGGCTCGTTACAGTGTTATTGCATTTCGTTTGGTTTCTATCCCCAAGTGGCTTAGTACTTCTATTGCTCCTAAAATAGTGCACAACAGAGCAAATGTCGACGATATGTTCTTTTTCTTGTTTGGAAGCAAAGTTGTTCGATTCCCTCAGGTACTTGCTGTAACAACAGTACCGCCCACTTCAGTTCGTTTTTCCGGCAGTGTTAGTTGTACGTTAACAGTGATACACACCAGTACGGATAGTTGTAGTGGTGATGAATAGCCCCCGGGCGTGGGTTCTCTGCATGCAGTGGAACAACGGCACAAGGAGCCATGCTGAGCTGTTCCTACCAAGGCGGCAACCTCAATACAGTACTCATGCATCTGCATATATGCGTCTACGCGAAACAACATCCTTTCGTGTTAGAATGATAGGACTGTACAGATATTTTCATTGGATAAAGGTATTTTCACAGAAACAAAGGTGACTGGGGTAACAAACCGAATAAATCGTAAATACATTAGTACTCAGTAACGATATGCTGTGGATTGTGCGTCCGTTGTAACAAAATACTCTGAAGGTAACCCTGAACGGCCTCTAGGTTTGTCGTTGGAATTCTGGTTCACCCTGTATTTACTGAAACTGAAGTACATATAATGCAGCAACCCGCTATACACCTTTATTTGATACCTTAGTGAATGCTCAACCTCACGATAATAGAAAGTATTTAGCCGGACTGCCGCACCTTGAAACAGAAGCACTGTGTTCTACGTACCTCTGTGGACCGTCGACGACGCAGTATCAAAGTGCAGAACGAGCCTTGGTGCTTCTCGGTCTTATCCTCCCGTGAATGAGACGAGTAACCAGTGTTCGCGCAGTTCTCCTAAATATTTTTTTTCCGACCGGAAATCTCGTTGTCAGCATTCTCAGAAACCGTAGCGACTGTGGACAGAAGTTGTGAACGACGGTATTAGCTTTTATTCTTAACGCTCTGTTCGCTAACACTGCGTTCGGGCTGACCGCGAGAGCAATTTGCATTTAACAGTACCAATTTAAGACTGCTTCTTTTTTTCCCTTCAAGTAATTTTCGCAGCAGCACCAGTACAATATGAACATTAAACAGACATTTAGTTATACTGCTATCGATACTCTAATGCGTTGAGTAACTGATAGAAAAAATATTTTATTTAAAACACACACACACACACACACACACACACACACACAAACAGAGAGAGAGAGAGAGAGAGAGAGAGATCAATATCTATACAAATACATTCTCCTTCCGTATGAGGATGCATACGATCTCAATGTAATCATGACACTTGCAGCTGGACAATAAGCCAGCGATAGTTTAGTTAATAAGGGTCTGCGTCATGTAAATTGTACTCATGTGTTTTGTTCTGCTTGATGCCTGAAAGTGAGCACCAGTGACTTGAAAAGCATTGCAAATAGATCAGTTACAAAAGTAATAATCCATAAACAATGGGAGTGGGTGCGGTATAAAGACATAAGTTTTGAATCCGCGTTATGCAATATGAAACAGGATGCTTGTCTCTACAGTGCAGCACCTGCTACTCACACACATACTGAAGTACGGTACTCTGGACGCGTGAGTCATATTAGGATTAGGACGACACTGTGTCAGGTGATTAATCGTCCTGATTTCCTTGCACCCAACGGTTACAAGGAAAGACACTCTTACGATTACCTTTCGTCGTTAACAGTTATCAGTAAACCAGTTCATTCCTGAAATCATGCATTAGCGGGAATCCATGAAAAGGCACTTTTAACTTAGTTCCCCGAGAATCACTCCCACTGAGTAGGAACAAAATCTGTATTTTAGACCGCGTGTATCGATGCTGTACCTAGTTTGCTTTATTAACCCCATTTGTTACATAGTTTAATTCTTAATTTCTTTGCGTCTTTTTGGTACTTGCATTGTTTAATTCATAAATTTCGGGCGTATTACAGTATTTGAGAGTTGTAGCATCGCGTTTTAGTACCTGAATAGTGTAAAATCGCGTAGTCTCCTTCCGCCGCCAAGCAGTGTGTCAGCAGTGCGCAAGTAGCAGCATTACTGCATTTACTAGGCAATCTTGTATTTTAATAACCGTTTAAATTTTGTGTCGATTTGTTTGTGCCCTCTGTAGATTAATTCAGACGTTCTTTGCACAACAGTTTTTAGCATGGATAGGGACTGCAACTGCTGTATTCGGATGCAGGCTGAGTTGGCATCCCTTCGCTCCCAGCTTCAGGCAGTGTTGGCTTCGGTCACACAGCTTGAGGCTGTTGCCAATGGGCATCACTGTGGGGGTCCGGATGGGGGTTTGTCGGGGACGGCCAGCTCGTCCCACGCATCCCCCGATCGGACTACGACTGGGCTGCCCGGGATACTGCCCACATTGAGGCTGATCCCTCACCTGTCTTACAGTGGGAGGTCGTCTCGAGGTGTGGCAGGGGGCGAAAGACATTCCGGAGGGCTGAACGGAAGGCCTCTCTAGTTTGTCTGAAGAACCGGTTTCAGGCTCTGTCTCCGGCTGATACTGATGTTCGGCCGGAGATGGCTGCTTGTCCTGTTCCAGAGGTTGCCCCTCAGTCTGCAAGATCCGGGCAGTCGCAGAGGGTGGGCTTACTGGTAGTTGGGAGCTCCAACGTCAGGCGCGTAATAGGGGCCCCTTAGGGATATGGCAGCAAGAGAGGGGAAGAAAACCAATGTGCACTCCGTGTGCATACCGGGGGAAGTCATTCCAGATGTGGAAAGGGTCCTTCCAGATGCCATGAAAGGTACAGGGTGCACCCACCTGCAGGTGGTCGCTCATGTCGGCACCAATGATGTGTGTCGCTATGGATTGGAGGAAATCCTCTCTGCCTTCCGGCGGCTATCTGATTTGGTAAAGACTGCCAGTCTCGCTAGCGGGATGAAAGCAGAGCTCACCATCTGCAGCATCGTCGACAGGACTGACTACGGACCTTTGGTACAGAGCCGAGTGGAGGGTCTGAATCAGAGGCTGAGACGGTTCTGCGACCGTGTGGGCTGCAGATTCCTCGACTTGCGCCATAGGGTGGTGGGGTTTCGCGTTCCGCTGGATAGGTCAGGAGTTCACTACACGCAGCAAGCGGCTACACGGGTAGCAGGGGTTGTGTGGCGTGGACTTGGCGGTTTTTTAGGTTAGATGGCCTCGGGCAGGTACAGAAAGGGCAACAGCCTCAAAGGGTGCGGGGCCAAGTCAGGACATGCGGGGACCAAGCAGCAATCGGTATTGTAATTTCAAACTGTCGAAGCTGCATTGGTAAACTACCGGAACTTCAAGCGCTGATAGAAAGCACCAAAACTGAAATCGTTATAGGTACAGAAAGCTGGCTGAAGCCAGAGATAATTCAGCCGAAATTTTTACAAAGGCGCAGACGGTATTTAGAAAGGATAGATTGCATGCAACCGGTGGTGGCGTGTTTGTCGCTGTTGGTAGTAGTTTCTCCTGTAGTGAAGTAGAAGTGGATAGTTCCTGTGAAATATTATGGGTGGAGGTTACACTCAACAGCCGAGCTAGGTTAATAATTGGCTCCTTTTACCGACCTCCCGACTCAGCAGCATTAGTGGCAGAACAACTGAGAGAAAATTTGGAATACATTTCACATAAATTTTCTCAGCATGTTATAGTCTTAGGTGGAGATTTCAATTTACCAGATATAGACTGGGACACTCAGATGTTTAGGACAGGTGGTAGGGACAGAGCATCGGGTGACATTATACTGAGTGCACCATCCGAAAATTACCTCGAGCAATTAAACAGAGAACCGACTCGTGGAGATAACATCTTGGACCTACTGATAACAAACAGACCCGAACTTTTCGACTCTGTATGTACAGAACAGGGAATCAGTCATCATAAGGCCGTTACAGCATCCCTGAATATGGAAGTTAATAGGAATATAAAAAAGGGAGGATGGTTTATCTGTTTGGCAAGAGTAATAGAAGGCAGATTTCAGACTACCTAACAGATCAAAACGAAAATTTCTGTTCCGACACTGACAATGTTGAGTGTTTATGGAAAAAGTTTAAGGCAATTGTAAAATGCGTTTTAGACAGGTACGTGCCGAGTAAAACTGTGAAGGACGAGAAAAACCCACCGTGGTTCAACAACAAAGTTAGGAAACTACTGCGAAAGCAAAGAGAGCTTCACTCCCAAGTTTAAACGCAGCCAAAACTTCTCAGACAAACAGAACCTAAACGATGTCAAAGTTAGCGTAAGGAGGGCTATACGTGAAGCGTTCAGTGAATTCGAAAGTAAAATTCTATGTACCGACTTGACAGAAAATCGTAGGACAGAGAAGTTGCAGCATTAGAAAATTGTAGCGAAATGCAGGAAGATCTGCAGCGGCTAGGCACTTGGTGCCGGGAGTGGCAACTGACCCTTAACATAGACAAATGAAATGTATTGAGAATACATAGAAAGAAGGATCCTTTATTGTATGATTATATGATAGCGGAACAAACACTGGTAGCAGTTACTTCTGTAAAATATCTGGGAGTATGCGTGCGGAACGATTTGAAGTGGAACGATCATATAAAATTAATTGTTCGTAAGGTGGGTACCAGGTTGAGACTCATTGGGAGAGTCCTTCGAAAATGTAGTCCATCAACAAAGGAGGTGGCTTACAAAACACTCGTTCGACCTATACTTGAGTATTGCTCATCAGTGTGGGACCCGTACCAGATCGGGTTGACGGAGGAGATAGAGAAGATCCAAAGAAGAGCGGCGTGTTTCGTCACAGGGTTATTTGGTAACCGTGATAGCGTTACGGAGATGTTTAGCAAACTCAAGTGGCAGACTCTGCAAGAGAGGCGCTCTGCATCGCGGTGTAGCTTGCTCGCTAGGTTTCGAGAGGGTGCGTTTCTGGATGAGGTATCGAATATATTGCTTCCCCCTACTTATACCTCCCGAGGAGATCACGAATGTAAAATTAGAGAGATTCGAGCGCGCACGGAGGTTTTCAGACAGTGATTCTTTCCGCGAACCATACGCGACTGTAACAGAAAAGGGAGGTAATGACAGTGGCACGTAAAGTGCCCTCCGCCACACACCGTTGGGTGGCTTGCGGAGTATAAATGTAGATGTAGAAAGAAACTTATACATAAGGTTTTCATCCTCTGAAGGAAGTCGAGTGAACATTCCTTAGATTAGTTTTACATTTTGTTAAAAAAGATATTTAATAATATAAACTAAATTGCTGTAAATTTTCCCCAGAAGAAAAATTCAGTGAATACAAGGTAGGAGGTCATGTGTGTCTTATTCACCAGCTGAAAATACCGAAGTGAAGTTTGTCAGTAAATGGATTTATTCCTACCAATGAGAAAGCAGAAGCAAACTTTTGGTGGAACTTAGGTACCAAGCAATACGTGTGACAAATAGAACAGCTGTACAATCTTCGGATACTGACTACGAGGAGGGTGCAATGGTTGGGTACGTGGAGTAAAATTCCGTGACGCGGGGTACAAGTACTGCCAGGGCATCGAGAACATAGTTTCCCGGTAAATCTGTTAGGCCGAATTTCTGGACGTTTCCCTTGAAAAGGACATGGCTGATATGCTTACACATCCTTGTTAAATTAGCACTCGTGCCCCGTTATAATCGTATGATCCAATCTATTCCTATATAAGTTCGGAAATTTTCGAGAAATTAATTCAAGAGCTGCGTTTCAATCAGAACCTTTATTAATTGCATGGTAGTTAGCAAATTATTTTATGTTTTATGATACATACAGAACTCTCTTTAATAGTTAATTGAGCAATTCGTAGCGGAATTCCATTGATTTGTGTTCAAGTAGATATAAAGTACCTGTTGTCCAATATTAATGGTCTATACATCTTTTAATGCATGACCCTAATTTGTATAACAAGTGAAAGAGTTACTCAGGGTCCCGTGATAAGGAAGCGAATGCACGTCTACGAGCCGAGAACATATAATTTTGAGTTTGCCAAAAATGGTTCTTGTTCTGATCCCCTATTGCTGCCGTCACGAGTCAAAACGCAACGAAATCCGAGGTGGTGTTCTCGGTTGTGCTTTTCGAGTTCTCGACGTTGGTCCTCGAGAACGTACGATAACACGATTAGATGGGAAAGTCTTGAGTCTCCAACTGCTCAGCACCAACACACGACGGCTGACATGGCGCCTATCACATGTCACACGACGGTAACATGCGAATTGCTGCAACTAAACGATTGACTGCTAATATGGAAACTATTTGAGAATCCGTTCCAATCAGTACTCTGCATTTTCTGGCTCTCACAAATCATCCAGGGGAATTTATGGTGGTTTATTTACAGAGGGCCATTACTGGTGAGTCAGGTAACGTTCCTTGCCTAATATTTCCACAGTCAACGTAACGCAAGACTGCACATCCACCAAAGCAATACAGCTCAACAAAGACTTTCTTCAGAGTAATCCGTTTCAAAAGGAAGTTACAGAACGAAACATTACCCCCTGTTGAAGAAACTGAGAGCAAGAGTGTTTTCAGAATTATCACTGTCTTCATGAAAGTAAAGAGGACGACTACCTTCCTCCGCTAGCAGCGGTTTACATTACTATTTAGTAAAAATGTAAGAGGAATTATAAATACCAGGTGCTAAATCATGTGTGGTATAGGAGAATACCTGAACTGGTACCAGGGTACACACATTTCATCCGGACGTTAATGAATGCAACAAGATGAAACATTTAGTAATCAGAAGAGAACTGTTTCATTTCATCTCTGAACATAGGGCAACTTTTCAGGTTTATACAAAATTTAGAAGAAAAGTGGGCGCAGGAACCCAAGATCACATTTTCTAATACAGGCGCACACAGTCTAAATGGAAACAATACAGATCTCTCATACAATCATGACCCACTTATGAAGTCTTACGACTCATGGATGCATATAAAATTTTGGAATCCTTGCTGACAAAGAATCCTAGAAGGAAAAAAAATGGCTCTGAGCACTATGTGACTTAACATCTGAGATCATCAGTCCCATTAAACCTAACTAACCTAAGGACAGCACACACATCCATGCCCGAGGCAGGATTCGAACCTGCGACCGTAGCAGCAGCACGGTTCCGGACTGAAGCGCCTAGAACCGCATGGCCACTGCGGCCGGCTCCCAGAAGGCTCCTTTTATCGGAGCGGATCGGAAGCCCCACAGCAACGAAATGACACAGAAAAGCTAGTAGCACGAATAGCAAATCTCATTAGATAAAGCTTAAGGTGGCCAGTGCGATTTTTCATAGACTAATTATGACGACCCTTTCACAGAGATCTAATAGTTGGAAACAAAAACTAATAACGGTACAGAAAACTGTGAGGACGAGAGATTTGGATGCAAAAACTGTCTGTGTTGCACACATATACTGGGCTTGGGCAAAAACATGGAAACGCCACGAGCAAAGAAGCAAATGCAAATGCAAATGTTAGCCAAGCCTGCAGGCGGTGGATGTATTTCATCACGAGCTGCATTTACGTAATGTCCTCAACACATTTCAAGTGTCCGTCGTGCTCAGACCAGTGTTCTGTGTAGTTACGCGTGCATTATTTCAGAGCTAAATGAATTCGAACGTGGGCAAATTGTTGGTGCTCGTATGGTGGATGTTCCGTAACAACGGTGGAGCATGTGTTGGGTGTTTCAAGATTGATATCGCATACAGGAAGAGCGGAAGAGAAAGTAAAAGTTCTGTAATTTCATTTATATAAGTACCTGCACCTGGGTTTCAGGCTGGATCCCCCGATGACATTCGATGCTGAGATGTTATTCCAGAACATGGAGAGCCTCGGCTATTCCGTTCGTGGGTAAGGGGGTATTTATGGTAGATTGCCGCCCCAGTGAGAATTTGGATCGAGCGCGGAGACATGCCAGGGTAAACCGTACAGTTGTGCGAACCGCTGTGCCAAGGTGCCTTAGTGGCTAGCGTACCTGCCTAGTAAGGAGGAGACCCGGTTTCGATTCCCGGCGTTGGTCCAAATTTTCACTCGCTGTTTCAGTCTATATACATAAAAGCGGAAGAACCTCATCCGCTAATTTACAAATAGGGCGGAATGGTGTGTTGAAGGACCGTGACATATGGTCACTGAAGATTACTGTGACGAAAACAAGGGGACAACAGCTGCAAAAAATCACTGCAGAACTGAATGTCGCACTCGCGAACCACAACACCACGAAGGGAGCTCCACAATAGGGAACTACAGGGCGAGCTGGAAATCCAGAACCACTCATCGAAGACGTAAATGCCCCAAACAGGTCAATGTGGTGTTGAAGCCACAAAACCTGGACGATGGACCACTGGAAGAAACTCATTTGGTCGAATGAATCTTGTTACACACTGTTTCCAACTTTCGACCTGCCGGCCGCTGGTGGCCGAGCGGTTCTGGTGCTACAGTCTGGAACCGCGCGACCGCTACGGTCGCAGGTTCGAATCCTGCCTCGGGCATGGATGTGTGTGTTGTCCTTAGGTTTAAGTAGTTCTAAGTTCTAGGGGACTTATGACCTCAGCAGTTGAGTCCCATAGTGCTCAGAGCCATTTGAACCACTTTCGACCGACTTTACGTCCCAAGAGTGAAACATGGTGATTTGGGCAGCTGTATCATGGTACTCTATGGGATCCCACCGTTATTCTGCAAGCTCGCATTACTGTCGAAGATTATGGGACTATTTTGGATGATCAGGTCCATCCCACGCTACAATGGTGATGCAGTGTTCCAGGACGTGAGGACCACCACACAGCTTGCATCGACCAGAACCGGTTTTGTGAGCACAAGTATGAATTGTCTCATCTCCCCTGGCTACCATACCCACCAGATTTCAATATTATTGAGCCTTTGTGGTCTACTATGCCGCGTGCCGCTATCCACGCCCATCGTTGTTAACTGAACTTGCCTCCATTTTGCAGGAAGAATTGTATAGGATTCCCCTGAAAACCTTACAGAACCTGCATTTATCCATTCTGAGGCTGCTGGATGCTGTTTTGGATGCCGGCGTGTTTTCTACACCGTATTAGGTATGACTAGGGTGACCAGATGCAATTGTTTAAAAAGGAGGACAAACAGCTTCAAAAAGGAGGACAAAGGAAGAACAAAGAAGACACATCAAACGGGTCAAGTGCATAGTTAAAGTATTTAAGAGAAGAGCAATAGAACGGGACGAATTGTAAATTTAACTGTATTACGCTCAACTTTGCGAAAAGCAGGATACTGTAAAAATCCGCCTGGACCCCGGACAAAGAGCTAAAAAAGAAGACATGTCCGGATTAATCCGGACGTCTAGTCTCCCTAGGCATGACTATGCACTGTCTTTTTGGTATTTACATATTTTTGTCCATCCTCAGTACATTTATTTAAATTGTCTCAATTACATACAATAAGAAAGCTAAATACTAAGCTCCAACTGGAATAGAACACAGGCATGGGTAAAACTACTTACCCTTCCATCTTGTAACGTAGCTGCAGGAACCACGAGATAAATTCTCCCATCCAAATGTCGGATCACATGTCCTCAATCTATGGGACACTGCAGAAAGATTTCAGATTCGACAAAAGACAGTGCCACACAATCTATTCACCAAGAACCATATAATACCACCTCTTTCCTTCTCTGTGGGTAAATCCTGCTAACAAAACTAACTCCCCCCCTCTCTCTCTCTCTCTCTCTCTCTCTCTCTCTCTCTCTCTCTTCCCCCCCCCCCCTCCCCCACCCATCCAGGCGGCAATACCGCCAGCTGCTTCAGTAATGTTTTATGTTTTTGTGGTGTAATTCAGCTTGTTATTTATTCTATCCACTTCTTGCTACAGTAACAAGACGTTATATAGCTCGTGAACTTGCATGTTTTTAGCTACAGGAATAAATCGTGTAGTTTCCAAAGAAAGTGAGGCTATGGGAAAGACAAAAGATGTTTCACCTCGGAAAGTTTCGGCTGTGGCAGTACATCTTTCTGAAAATCGATATACACAGCAAGAAAATGCTGACACAATGAGAATATCACAGAAAATTGTCAGCAGGATCAAACTTTCAGTGGAGAAAGGTGGCGAATACAAGCCAAACAGGAAAGGAAAATGTGGACCTAAAGAAAAATCAGCCCTAGAACCATAAGAAGACTTACAAACATGGCAACAATGAACCATAAACTTACTTCTACAGACATGAGTCATCATGTGAAAGGTTTGGGTGTTGAAGTTTCACCTGTGACAGTGAGGAGGAGGCTATTTGAATGTGGTTTAAAGGCATGCCGACAAAGGAAAAAGCAGAAAATCACACCTGCCATGAAAACCAGAAGACTGCTATGGGCTTAACTACCTTAGGAGTGGGAAAGTGAGGACTGGTCTAAGGTATGTGCAATGATACAGTATATTAAGTGGGTCTGATCGTTAAAGTTAGGAGTTTTGGTTCGAAATTGTGATGTTTTATTGATACTGAAGAAATACATTTTTGAATTTTGGGACTGTTAAGGTCTCCCATGATACTACTCCCAACTTTGCTAACTTGCAATTTTGTACGCATGCTTCAGTGACGAGTCTGTATTCACTGTGATTGAAGAATGCAGCCAGTATGTTCGTCGCAGACCTGGAGGGAGTTCAAAGCTGAGTGTGTGAAGCATGCAACTTCCGTTATAGTCTGGAGTGTGATGTCCGTGAAAGGTCCTGGCAGGGTGCATATTGTTGAAGGGACAATGAGGCAAGAACAATATAAAGAAATCCTTGAAAAGGAACTTTTCCCCCAAATAAACGAGTGGTTTCCTAATAAAGATGACATTTTTATGCATGATGGGGCACCTTGCCACAAAGCCGAAAGTGTTTCCAAGTACTTGGAAGAAAAGCAACTGAAAATGTTGCCCTGGCCAGGGAATTGTCCTGCTATGACTTCAATTGAAAATTTATGGGCTATTGTGAAACAGAGGGTAAGGAAATTTACAATAATCATCCAACAAGATCTCATGGAGAAATTACAGGAAATCTGGTACCATGACAATGATATTAAAATGTCATGTGAAAAGTTAATAAAAACTATGCCAAACAGGATAAAAATGTTGATTAAGAACAAAGGCATGTATACAAAGTATTGAATGCACAAATATAATCTGTATGAGGATGTAAATGTGTAATAAATGTAAAGTTTTGGAAAAAATGTCTTTAATCTAATACTTTGAACACGTTTGTCGTTACATAACTATTCTCGTAACATTGGTACATTGGAATTAGGTCAATGCCATTGATCTCTATAAGCTATGTGGTACTGAACAGAGAAAGATTAGTGAATTCTGACGCTCATGTAGCTTCCAAAGAAATCACTATGTAATAGTGAACAGTTTACCTGAAGGAAATATGTGCGCATGTACATAAAAGCTGCAGTACAAACAAGTGGAAATGCTTACTTCAAAGCACTATTGAAAAAAGATAGTTATGTGCTTAAAATCAGTAGATTCAGAACGATGTTTTCTTTGGAAGCGAAGTCAGTGGAGAAGGAAGAATAACGAACAAGGATCGCTAACACCAAGGGAGCTCTGCCAACTGCCATTATGTGTGTATCGATGTGGCTGTTACGGGCAAGAAGCTGCGATGGCGTAAAACGTTTGCCCAATAATGTAGGAGTGAGTCCTGAACAGTATGAAATACGCACACACATCTTTGAGCAAGCTAAATGCGACCGAGTGAGAAAACAAGAAGTGGACAGCACCAACTTACAGCTGATGCTAGGGGTTGCTATGGAATTCGAAACACTCAGATTCAAGCAGAATTGAGTAATACTGTGGAAGTTGTGTGCAATATTTACCTAAGTCGTCCTTCATTGCTGAGCTCGTAGAATATTGATTGTCGTTAGTTTCTACACTAAACTTTAATTTTTGAATAAGAAAGCACGAGACACTCAAATGATGAAACAATTTGCAATACTGTAGTACTACATCACCAATTATTTTTATTTTTAGTTATAAAAAGCTGAAGAAATTTTGTAGACTGAATCATACGGTTTTCTTGATTTTTTGTAAGGATGAAGTTACATATTTTTTTGTATGTAAGTGAAGCGTGACTACTGTGACACGTGTATACGAGGAATAGTATTCGTTTCAACTTTTATTGCGACAGCACACAGCGTTGTTGAATCAATTTTGCACTTGTGTCACTGATACAACTTAACGTTTTTATAATAATTTCGCCAAAAGATGGAGGGAATTTTTTTCTAAATTTTCCAATATCAAGCGGTTAGAAAATTAGTCCCTCAGCCAAACGTAGTCCGTAGTCCGACAATCAGACAAAAGGTCTCAAAAACAAATAAAAGAGACATTAACAGCAAGCCTTGGTATTACTATACGTAACACATGGTCTGGTAACACAGGTGACTAGTAGGCCAAACATCTTTCGGGGCAAGTAATTTAAATGAGCAGCCATTATCACAGTAGCCCTGATTAGGCATTCGTAGCTCGTCAGACTCGGCAGATAATACGGCCCTTCCGTTACAAACACATTAGCCTTGATTGCAGAAGTGGGTCACAAATTGCAACGCGTACTGCATACTTTCCTATGTGGCCGTACCTTGCAGAAGATGGCGGATTTTTGTTCTGGGTGAGAGCTACTGCATCTTGGCAGAGCAGCTTGGAAAGTGTGAACATCTTTTAAGTCGATCAATCCGTAAATCTGAGCAGAAATTTTCACAAATTAAGATCATTCTGAAATCAATATGTAGTCGCACTCCCTAAACTAAGGATATTATACGTTTTAATACAGTTCTCATGTACCGATAGCTATAGTTGAAAAGAACATCCATCGTAAAGACATGCTCTTAATTACCAAGGAGATACGCTTGCATTCCAAAGAATAAATGATTTATAAAATGATTACAAGTTTTTTATTTACAGAAGTATGCTCTTTTCTGGAGTAACACAAAGCAGGGAAGAGTACTTTCGGCCAAGTTACGTTTTTAAATGTACAGTATTAGGCGGAAGGTGAGGGGG
The DNA here is from genome assembly GCF_023898315.1 of Schistocerca nitens. NCBI lineage: Eukaryota > Metazoa > Arthropoda > Insecta > Orthoptera > Acrididae > Schistocerca > Schistocerca nitens. Next base: position 177,884,016 of record NC_064622.1, on the reverse strand, counting down.
CGGGGGGGGGGGGGAGAAGGGAGGGGAGAAGGGGGAAGGGACCGCGGCTCCGTCACTAAGGCGTACAAGTATTATGTATTGATACTTGCGTGAAAATATCTTCTAAGTCACAGGAAATTTACACAGAAGACTATTTAATCCTTTTATAACAGTTGTGATAAAGAGCTTACGTCAGCTCTTCAATCTTCCGCCCTTAACGATGCTTTGAGGAGCCACGTAATCTTGCAGCAATACGGATGAACTACCAATGCAGCCATCGCTCACCATGAGAGAAGGCAGTACCATTTTCCCAAGTGTCAACGCTATGTTGCCTGGGAAGCGTAACATCCACAATGGTGTTAAAAGCCCACAGTGTATTTAGTGAAGACATGGAGCTGTTCGATTACAGTATCAAAACGATAAGGATAAGAATTACGTTTTGACAAGGTTACAGAGAAATGAGATTAAATAAATGTTTCTTAGAGTCAGGAAAAAAAGGTGAAAGAGAAACTTTCAATCGAGTTCCACTATCACGTCACACGACTGAGTATGCCAGCGAAAAAACGGCTGATGTTATACAAAAGTACTAGTCTTGACCATTCATTGCAACTTGTGGGCGGGCATCGCCCTGGTGCAATACGGATCCAGGAATGAGGTGGAGGAAGAGTTTCCTCGTATGGGCTTACTTTTTAGCGAGTGTAACCTAACCATTCGGGAAAAGGTTTGTTGAGCCCAGAAATGGCTAAATGGAAAGTTCACGAACAGGTACAGAAATGATAATATTAATGCATCTGTGCTTTCCTTATGCATATCGCACAATTATTTAATAGCGAGTTTGACCTACGAGATAGTTTTGTTTACAGATCTTTTTAATGTAAGCTTAATGTTTGTTCAAGCAGATGAAATGAAATACCACATTGTTACAAAACTTTAATTTGGACGGTTTATTGCGAAATTTAATTCAACAAAGTTAATAAAGGTTTCAAGGAGTCGACTTTTCTTTTTCAACACTGCAGAGATGAGCGGAGTCAACAGCTTACAAATGATCGGATCAAATGTTTTTCTTTTGAAGAAATGATTATCAAGACAAACAAAGGACAAAAAAATTATAACATGCGTGTCTAGGATACTGGTTTTATGTTCATGAGTACCCTGCTTCGCGTTCATTCACCCCAGTTCGGAATTTTGTGTATCACAGTTTAGTGAATATGTCCCAACACTACATTACTTGTTAAGGTTAATGGGATGTCAATTACAGATCCAAGGTACTGGGTTCAATGTTCGACAGGTCCTAAGGTAATTTCTGTCACCACTTTTTTCACAACTCACAGTTATATGTAAATGTGGAAAATGCTAAGTTCACCATGGTTCAGAGTCAACACTTAATTAAATGTCTCCCGATAACTAACTGTTTAAGACAGTTGAGAGAGGTTTGAAAAGGAAATGGCACTGATCTCCAATAGGGCCATATCTAGTAAAGGTTTGCTGCGTTCAAACCAATCTTCTATCGAGGACAGCTAAACTTCAACATAATATTCTTATTACTTCTACTTGTTTTCCATAGCGTTTTTATCATCTAGTACGAGGCCCGATTTTATGGCAAATTTTATTTTATTATTTAATTTTATGACCGGATTCCCTTCTTGACGCCACAGTTGTCAAGGTAACCTAAGGGAGGGAAGTCGAGTGCGTCATTTCCCTGAATCTTTTAAATTTTGTTCTGTTTGTGTATCGTTTTCTCTGAGGTGCATGTTGGGAGACATGTCCAGCATTTGCCTGAATGAGCGAAAGAGAGCGCCTAAAGACCGCAATGAGACAGGCCGGCATACCAGTCTAGGTCGTTAATCCGTCACGCCGATTCAATCCGGATCTCGCAAGCTAACGCTTTATGTATGGGAGCAGATCCTGAACTTTACGATAATACATAAAGATATTAATAACAATTGAAAGCAAAGTAAAAAGTTAAAATAGTTAAACAAGTTAAAATTAAAACAAACGTGAAATTGAACTCTCAAATTCTATCATATAAACATTCCTCATGTTTACTAAAAGGGGGTTAGGAAAGGAAAGAATGAGAAAAAGGTAAAACGTATAAAGCTGGTGTGCGCGTTTTGGATTGTGTGTGCTATACGCACGGTTATAATTTCTGTTTGATAACAGGTATTACTCTTTACAGATACAATGTAAAAACTGTGTCTCGACGTCTCAGGTTAGACGTCCCACACGCACTGACGTACCCGTTTAAACAGAAAGGTCGACTCCGTGAAACCGTTATTAACTTTGGTTAAATTAAAATTTGCAATAAACCGTCCAAATTAAAGTTTAGTAACAATGTGGTATTTCATTTTATCTGCGTGTGTGTGTGTGTGTGTGTGTGTGTGTGTGTGTGTGAGTGTGTGTGGGATACAAGTCACAGTTTCACTGGGGTTGACGTTGCCGAGGGCTAAGAGATCGCTCATGTGAGCCTGCAGCATCAGAGGACACAGTACGGGTCGTAGGACAGAGGGCAGTGTGGGACATATTTTGATTCATCTGCTGGGTTTTGTAGGGCTTGTGGGGATATCCTACGGCAGGATAGCTCCCAGCTTCACGTGAACTCGTAAACCTCTCAGCCAGCACTGTCAGTACTACGTTCAGGCGATGACCCACTGAGAGGTATCCGAAGTACGAACATGGAAAGTGTCAATGATCTAATTGTGAACAATTACTTTACTGAATTAGAGATTTCAGTCACTGAAGGCCTCTTTTTAACTTTTTCCGTTGATGTCTGCACATATTACACATGAATATTTTAGCTCCATCTGCTGCTTTGCTTCAGCCCATTTACTTGTACTGTGTTCGCTATTGTGACAGTTTTAATGAACTTATTTTAATAACATTCATTCCGTTCAGTGGTTTTGTCGCTTTAATAGTATGTGGTGGTATAGCATGTATTGTTACTATATTTTGCAGTGTATATCGTAGTCAGAAGTTTTTACAGTCGCCGGCCGGTGTGACCGAGCGGTTCTATGCGCTTCAGTCTGGAACAGCGCAACCGCTACGGTCGCAGGTTCGAATCTTCCCTCGGGCATGGATGTGTGTGATGTCCTTAGGTTAGTTAGGTTTAAGTAGTTCTAAGTTCTAGGGGACTGATGACCTCAGAAGTTAAGTCGCATAGCGCTCAGAGCCATTTGAACCAATCATTACAAGTTTCGCATCCCACTATTGTAACTGTCCTATGCAGCGCTCATAAAGGGCTTGGTCAAGGAAAATATTAATGGATTTTTATAATAGCTAATAATTTTATCTTAACTATTTTATTATGATTGATGTGATAACACCATGATAGTTACTTAATGGTGCGAGCGATCAAATGGACCAGTCCACCCCCCGCTGTCGATTCTTTTCGTGATTTACGTTTCTGAGAGTGCATCTATTTGAGCGAGCTGCACTGAAGCAGCCTTGGAATATCTACCTAAAGTCGTGAAAGAAACCAACGGGCTAGATAATAGGAGCGACACACAGTGCCTATTAGCGAGATGCGACACATGGGCCTGTCCAAACATGTGTTTGAAGAGGACCGCACGTGAACGTCTGCTAGTTATTTACTGTCTCACACTTCCCTCAACCATCATTTAGCTAACGTACTGACGTGGTTTCCCGCAGACTTGTCAACTTCGATTGGCAGTGTGGCGCGAATTATGTCATGATGTGACGGGTAAAGTTAGTCATAGGAGGAAGATTTGCTAACGACAATCCCTGAAAGGTATAATGAACTCCATCAGCTATTCGCTAGAAACACAAGAATTGGCGCGCGGGAAAGAAATCGGTCAGTGAATTGTGAACAGTTGCTTCTCATGGATTTATTGACATTTTCGAATGTGATTAAAACACCTGAATGCATACGCAAAAGCCCACTTAAATGAAGGTGCTAATGCAGGTTTACATAAATTTTGAAAAGTGTAGAATGTAAAAAATAATCATTCATAAGTACAAAGGATGGTGATTATAAAGACTGAAATATCAAAAGAATCATTGCAGAATTTGAATTTATGCTACCTATGCTACACGCTACAGGCCACTTAACAGATCATCTTATACATGGCGGAAAAAAACAGACTACAGAGCCCAATTAAAGCAGAAAACCATCAACAACACTTACTTACGGAAACCATTATACTTTGTATTCTTTTTCATTTAATTTTTTTGTTCTATAATTCTTTTTACTTGTACTTTTTTGTAAAGTTCAGCCTTTCCTTTCACTAAAATTTTAGTTTTCATGTTTCTGTGTACTGTAATGAAGTGTATACATTATTATTACAGTTCCGATTCAGTAAGACACTTTTAATTTAATACCCATATGTTCCAACAATGTCATTAGGTTACCATAATGCTCTATGGGAAATAAAAGTTATTTGTGTTTCCATTGTCCTCAAAATTAGAATCTTCGCATACTAAGAGGTAGGAACAACAGACCATGAGCTGCTACTTTTCAATATGGTGACTACTATTTATATGCCCTCAATTTTTATTTTCGTCTCTTTTAAATATCACACCGTAGTAAGCATATGCTAAATATAGGATGTGAGGATTACTTTTAACATGTTTAAAAAGCCCTACTTAAGGCATTTCGACATGTCCTGCATATGCTACGACGTAAGAACACGCACTTTAAGTATTTACTTTTCAATGTTTATTTTTCTTGCAAACTGCGTCTGTGTTCTAAGAAGATAAACAGTTTGTAACCAACAAGCGCCAGTGGAATAAATTGTGTGTTTTTCAGCTCATGAACATTACGACTTCCCTTTTAAGAAACAATTATCCAGTTTATCAATGGCTGAAAATTTTGCCCAATAAATTGTGATTTCCTCTATATCTACATGAATCGCGCTGGCAGTTCTGGTTCCTAATTGTTTACTGCAGCATCTCACCTGAGGTATCAAAGATTCTGCCTTCAGTTCATTGTTTTACCTCGTCTAGTGTCCTCTTTTAAGAAACGAATTTTCGTTACTGCCGGGAAACAGTTGATTCACGCACTAACAAGCCATAAAAGAAACCGATTTTTGAGGTTACTGAATGACCATGTCGACAATAGCTTACAGTCTCAGATCCCCAGCGCCGCCATGGTTCAAATGGCTCTGAGCACTATGGGACTTAACATCTGAGGTCATCAGGCCCCTAGAACTTAAAACTACTTAAACCTAACCAACCTTAGGACATCACACACATCCATCCCCGAGGCAGAATTCGAACCTGCGACCCTAGCGGTCGTGCGATTCCAGACTTAAGCGCCTAGAACCGCTAGGTCACAACGGCCGCCAGCGCCGCCATTCACATACGGTTGTCACAAAGCAATTATTCTGATTACACGCTTTTGTGCAATGAACACTCTTTTACTCAATGATGAGTTACCCCAGAATATGACGCCATACGAAAGCAGAGAATGAAAATAGGCGTGGTAAGCTAATTTACTGAGATGTATATCGCCAAAATTTGCAATGACCCTAATACCATAAGTAGCTGAACTCAAACGTTCCAGCAGATCTTCAGTGTGTTTTTTCCAGTTCAACCCCTCATCAATGCATACACCTAGAAATTTTGAATATTCGACCTTAGCTACCGATTTCTGATCGAAGTCTATATTTATTAATGGTGTCATTCCATTTACTGTGTGGAGCTGTATATACTGTGTTTTGTCAAAGTTTAATGAGAGCCCTTTTACAGAGAACCACTTAATGATTTTCTGAAAAACATCGTTTACAATTTCATCAGTTAATTCTTGCCAGCTGGGTGTGATAGCTATACTTGTATCATCGGCAAAAAGTACCAGCTTTGCATCTTCGTGAATATAGAATGTTGTTGTTGTTGTGGTCTTCAGTCCTGAGACTGGTTTGATGCAGCTCTCCATGCTACTCTATCCTATGCAAGCTTCTTCATCGCCCAGTACCTACTGCAGCCTACATTCTTCTGAATCTGCTTCGTGTATTCATCTCTTGGTCTCCCTCCACGATTTTTACCCTCCACGCTGCCCTCCAATACTAAATTGGTGATCCCTTGATGCCTCAGAACATGTCCTACCAACCGATCCCTTCTTCTAGTCAAGTTGTGCCACAAACTCCTCCCCAATTCTATTCAATACCTCCTCATTAGTTATGTGATCTACCCATCTTATCTTCCCCAAGGGCGACTTCTACCAGTTTTTCCATTCTTCTGGAAAGGATTCGTGTTAGTGTTTTGCTGCTGCGACTTATGAAACTGATAGTTCGATAATCTTCACTACTGTGATTATTATAGTCTTCTTGAAGTATGAGGGTATTTCGCCTGTCTCGTACATCTTTCTCACCAGATGGAAGAGTTTTGTAATGGCTGGCTCTCCAAAGGCTATCAGTAGCTCTGACGGAATGTTATCTACTCCCCGTGGCTTCCTCCGACTTAAGTCTTTCAGTGCTTTGTCGAATTTTTCACGCAGTATCGTATCTCCCTTCTCATCTTCCTCTACATCCTCTTCCATTTCCATAATGTTGCCCTGAAGTACATCTCCCTTATACAGACCCTCCTATATACTCCTTCCAACTTTCTGCTTTCCCTTCTTTGCTTAGGATTTGTTTTCCATCCGAGTTCTTGATATACATACAGGTGGCTCTTTTCTCCAAAGGTCTCTAATTTTCCTGTAGGCGGCATCTGTCTTTCCCCGTGGGATATATGCTTCTAAATCCTTACATTTGTCCTCCAGCCATACCTGCTTAGCCTTTTTGCACTTCCTATCAATCTCATTTTTTTAATGCATGTATTCCCTTTCGCCTGCTTCATTTAATGCATTTTTATGTTTTCTCCTTTGATCAATTAAATTCTATGTCTTGTGTTACCAAAGGATTTCTACTACCCTACTCTCTTTACCTACTTGATCCTCTGCTGCCTTCACTATTAGTTATCCATACTACTTCTACTGTATTCCTTTCCCTCGTTCTTGTCTAATGCTCCCTCTGAAACACTCTGCAACCTCTGGTTCTTTCCGTTTGTCCAGATCCCATCTCCTTAAATTCATGTCTTTCTTCAGTTTTAATCTACAGTTCATAACCAATAAAATGTAATCTCAGTCCACATCTGTTCCTGGAAGTGTCTTACAATTTAAAGCCTGGTTCCGAAATCTCTGTCTTACCATCATACACTGAAGCGCCAAAGAAACTGGTATAGGCATGCGTATTCAAATACAGAGATATGTATTGTTTATTGTATCGACAGGTTCAACTATTCTATTTCTCAGCTCTTTAAGAGTAGCTGCCATAGGTGGGACGGAGACTGTCTTATGTACCCCCAAGAAATAGTTCGTGAAGTCTGGTGACATGGGAGGCCAAAAGCAATAAACAAGATCTTGTTGTGCACCTTTCCCAATCCAACGTTGTGGGATGTTGTTAAGATAAAGCCGTGTCTCAAGGTAAAGTGAGGCGGGGCGCCGTCACCCATAAAAATGCAGCTACTGGAATCTTCGCGAAGTTGGGGAACAAACAGTTCTGCAGCATGTCCAAGTACAACAATCCCATCACAGTTTCCTCCGCAAAAATGAAAGGCCCATAAACACTGTGAACAGAAATGGCAGAAAACACATTCAGTTTCGGCGAGTCTTTTTCACGTTCGCCGACGACGCCAGGATTTTGTGACCCCCCCCCCCCCCCAAATTCTTACATTTTGGCGGTTTACTTAACCCGATGGATGAATCGTCAATTCGCCCGTAAAGATGAGTCGTTCGGGAAGATGACCCCTGTGACATCCTAGAGAACTGAAATGCGAAATTTGTGTACCTTCTGCTCTAATCGCCGGGAGGCAGTTACCAGATAACTGCAACTTGTAAGGCTCCATGTACAAGCGTCGTTTCAGAACACGTCACACCGTTGTTTAAGGTAGTTGAAGTTCCTGGCCTGCCCGTCCTTTAGATTTCCGAGGACTTCGTGTGAATGCATTTCGGATAAGCTCGACATTTTCATCAGACGTGCAAGACGTCCAGTGCTCTGCCCTTCGGATATGCAACCACCCTCCAAGAGTTTAGTATACCAGTCACAAATCTGCTTCTGCGGAGGCAACTTCTTGCTGAATCGAAGGCGGAATGCACGTTGCACTTGAAAAATGGATTGACTTCACGCAAATTCCAGCACACAAAATGATTTCTCTTGTGGTGTATTCGCCATGTTGCTACAAACAATAGCGGAGCTGTGTAGAACCTTCGAATTTTCCTCAACGGAGTGACACGCGCAATGTGTTTCTATCTTTTACAGTTTGCATGTAATAAACAACCGATATTTGTGCTTTCTTTTTTTTAATTTAATCACCTAGTATAAATGGCTCGTGTCTCACGCGACCCGCGCCAAAAACTCTATTTTACACACTTGGCCATCTGGAGCTCCCACTTCTTTCGCTTTATTTTCTGGTCAAGCCCTGAAACATATCATAAATCTGGACGAAGTACGTGATACGAGAAGGCGCGATCCCTTTGTGAGGTGAAAAGGATGAGAGGATTTCGTTTCGGGCGGCATCTAACCAGTCAGCACACACACACACACACACACACACACACACACACACACACACACACACACACACACACACACAATTTATGTATGTGAGAAGTTATTGTCACTGTATAGAAACGCGGGATGACCCGCGGAGGACCTACATTTGGTGCCGAGAAGGTAACATATTGCGTATAAATAAGCTGGAAGATCAATTGTTGTTCAATTACACGACTGTCTATCAATCACTGGAAACTAACAACCATAAAAATATAGCAGTATCCCTACGAAGCGACAATCTGGGAAGTCAATGTCAAGTAGTTATAACAACAAAAGATGCCAGGATGAGATTCACTGGAAGAAACAAGACCATGTATTTTACCCACGAGAGAAGTGGCTTACAAGACTCTTTCGATGGATTCTCGACTGTTATTTTTCTGGAAAACTTACCGGATAGGATAAACCGAGTAGATAGAAAGAGCTAATCAAACTCCACTGGCAGCCGCCGTAAGACCAGCGTTATGCACCGGACGGAGGATTACTGTTATATTCAGTGAGCGTACTTTCCACCAAGAGTCCTGCAATACATTACATCCCTCCACAAATATTTGGCGTACCATCAGAGAAATTCGAATTCCTGGAAATCTTACCGACTGCTGTTCTTTCCGCGACGCATTCGCACATGGAACAGAAAAATTGGGAAATGACAGTTTACCCGAAATATTCTCCGCCACACACCGTATGGCGTAGTATACTGTATAGCCATGAACGGTCAACCCCCCCCCCCCCATCCTCTCCAGAAGCGATGTGGATGACACTGATACACGTAATTTCATATAAGAAACATGGGGGCCGCAAATTTCGTGAAATACCCGAAGAGTGGATATGAATTTCAACATGTAACGTCACATCCAAAATACAGAGGGATTTTCGAGAGCGTGCATGAAGAGATAATTGTGCGATGTGCAATACTTGCATTCAAACAAACGGTGCAAATTTCTACCACCTTTCGTAAAAGCGATCTGTTGTAAACGTAGAAGTTGCAAAATTATTGTTCTTTCTGTCATCAATGAAAACCTGTTCTTATTTTGTGTTTCTTTCCTTTTGTCCCTTCTTTTTTTATTTACTGACGTTATTTCGTAAATAAGGAAAGCATACGTCATTTACTGGTAACGATGCAGTTCGGAATCTTACACAGAGTTACTTGTGACGTAATACGGCAGGTTTTTACTGTGCTGTACTTTGCAATAAACCAGCGGAGACCGTGAGACGAGTAAATGAATTAATAAATCAAAACTGCATTGTAAGCACGCAACTGTCGCACTCAATGAAGGAAAAAAAAATACTGCTTGCCAGACGAAAGACTCGAACACTGAGCCCCGTACGCAGAAGTTGCGCAGGTAGGCCGGAATCCACACCGAGGTGAACACTTTACTTGGATTGGGATGATCAGACCGACAGCCTCAACCGCTATACGTTCGGCGAGGTACGTCATCTGGTGCCGTCACATGTTCAACATCTGTCATCCCTTTTGTAGTATTTATCGACATTTGCAACCCCATATGTATTATATTAAAATACTTGTCCCAGCTTCATCTACGTCGCTTCGGGTGTTTTTAAACGTGAATGCGAATCACTCTGTTGATGTTGACGTGGATCATCGTGCACGGGCAACTCTTAAAGCGATTTGTGCACGGGTAACTCTTAAAGCGATTTGTGCACGGGTAACTCGTCACCTTGAAGCGATTTAAAGGATGACAGTTCTACATACATTGTGAAGGCAGAAAATACGATACGAAACTAGCGGAAACCACTGTTATCAGAAGAAGAGTAGCACGTTGTGGAGGTGGTGGTGGTTGTACACGATGTGGATGATAGTAGCTCACATGGCGAAGTAGTAGGTCCGCTAGGACATCACAGTTACCACCGTTTACAAAATCACTGCAAAGGACTGAACATGCCGTAGAGGCAGACGCTTGGGGCTTTTAAATTCGCAATTAGTAGCATACATACATCTGCTTCTCACGCAGCAACGCAACTTTTTACAAAAAGAATAGAAAGTTAAAAAGGATGTAAACAAAATATACATCAGTTTCCTTGAGAAATGAGTGACAAAATTTTAAGCATAACTTCAAGTGCTGTAATCAAACAGTACTGACAGAAGAAAATTGTGCCGCCTACGGACAACAAAAATTGTAACGCAGCAAGACCCATACGATTTAGCATTTTTAAGTGGCTTTCGGCAATTACTGTAAAACATAATGACACAACACTTTGCCGCCCAGACTTACAATCAGTTTCTTTCTAATCTTTGACCTATTCGCGTGATGTTTTATCTCTCCGTCTGCAATACACGAAGTGATAAGTGATAAAGTTACAACTGTTAACGTTTGGAGGATCTTACAAGGTGACCTTAAGAACTGCCCCCCCTTTAGCTTTCTTGATACTTAACAGGAAGTGACGAATGGCGCCGGACATCGAATTCCTTAAGCAATACTACGAATTCTCAAAACAAGACGACAAAACCGCCGTTGGAGATTTGATAGTTTCTAAGCGCTGTTAAGTATGAAACATTTATTTTTAACCAAATCGTCCGCAGCTCAGAGAGTAGTGTAATCCGATTGTAATCGAATTCGCTGGTTCGAATCTTGTTTGTAGCATACTTTCTTTGAACTTATTTTTAAATTCTGTGTTTATTAAAAAATAGAAACGATAATTAAAATACTGAATCATTATTATTTAATAAAAATAACTTTAATTGCTGGATGTACGAAAATAAATTATAATTTGATACATGCACGTGAAATGTCATTTTGTTAAAAGCAAAAAAATTATTCTCTTCAATAAAATTGTTCAGTTTCTGAAAAAAAAATTTGATTTTTCTGTTTGATGTTTGGCACTTTTGTACTGAACTTCAATTTATCGTTAATACTCGAATTGTCAAGCGAATAGTAATTAAAAATTTCCTGCTCTAAAAAAAATTACAATTCCATACTTAACATTTCCATTTGTAAATAAAGAGGCAAATAAAAAAATTATAAAAAATGTTACTAGCGAGAGTCGAACAAGCGACGTCATAATTACAATCCGATAACGTTGCGCACTGAGCTACTGACGAATTGTATTAATAAACCTCAAGTGTTTCGTACTTAACAGCACTCTGAAATCATGTAATCTTGCAAAATGATTAGTTCTGTTTGTTTTTCCAATCTCACCGCACTGCATTGCAATATTTATGAAACTAAGGTCTGCGTACTGACGCTCAAATTCCTCTAAGTATGCAGAAAACTGGAGAGGGACAATTGCTAATAGTATTGATTAGTTTTTTTTACTACGGTAAACACTGTATAAACGCTTTACGTGCACAGTATTTAACATCATTCGCCCCTCCCCCCACCCTCTCCCTCTCCACGTGTGTGTGTGTGTGTGTGTGTGTGTGTGTGTGTGTGTGTGTGTGTGTTTAGACATGTTTGGTGCTTAACGCCAAATATACAAGCTGAGGACAAAGTATTCGTATAGTAACAAAAAGATATCGTATTTTTAGATCCATTTTGCCTCGTAGCTTTCTACTCGAGCTGAATTACTTCTGACAATACTTTCCGCAAGTGAAAAATATTTATTAAATTGTGTTTCGGATACCATATTGAATTAATTATTAATTTCTCGATTTATAGGAAGGCTAGTGTACAACCGCTCCAATACGACAATGCATAGTACAACAAAGTCATGCCCAAACAAGGTTTCGGTTCGATCAATACTTTATTAGGAGAGTAAGACACTGCTGGCTGAAGCTAAAGATCTATCACGTGGCTCTTAACCTTTCAACGGACGGAGTATTTGCCGCTGATGAACAACCAAGCTTGAGCACTGGTGAAGTAATGTGTTTTAATACGATAAGACGGCTTCAACACATGCATGATTTCCGCAGGAGCTATTTTTTCTTGTCTCACCTCACAGTCTCCGTCTAGACTACGAGCAGCATTTAAGGAAGTAAACGTGATACATTAATACGGCTCAGTTCTCCCCCCCCCCCCCCCCCTTAAGTGTGTATCCTCTTAGAGCAGTGGTTCACAGCCTTACTGAGACCATCGCCCCAGAGTGCAATCCGATCGATATTAGCTAGTACCCAGCTCCATCGATCCCTCTCCACCCGCCACCATCAGCGTTAGCACTTAACCAAACTTTAGAAAGAAAAAGAATTTTCTTCGAAAAAGATTATTTTTAAAATGATGAAAGATATATGATATTCACAGTTTGTACGTGTCTAATTAAACCACAAACTTGTTCTAACATCTTTTTTTGGGAGAATGATGAAGCAACTGTCAGTGAATCTCGAGTGGTACCTACGACTCCTCCTCAGAAAAGGGAGCTAACTATCCATATTGAGAGTAGAGGCTTGTTGCAGGAAGTGCTTTCTCTGCAGCACTCTTCTCCTTATCGACACGTGCTTCACACACACGCTAGCACCATCAGTTAAAATCAACCAAATTTAAAATGTGCGCACTAAAGATGCTGTTTGTAAATTATTTGATTGCTATACTCCTTACCTCTGATCTGGCAGAGAAGACTTCAGACTGCCAATGCTTTATGTCTGAGCACTGCTACTACTAGAATGAGATTTTCACTCTCCAGCGGAGTGTGCGTTGATATGAAACTTCCTGGCAGATTAAAACTGTGTGTCGGACCGAGACTCGAACTCGGGACCTTTGCCTTTCGCGGGTAAGTGCTCTACCATCTGAGCTACCCAACCACGACTCACGCCCCGTCCTCACAGCTTTACTTCTGCCAGTACGTCGTCTCCTACTTTCCAAACTTCATAGAAGCTCTCCTGCGAACCTTGCAGAACTAGCACTCCTGGAAGAAAGGGTATTGCGGAAACATGGCTTAGCCACAGCCTGGGGGATGTTTCCAGAATGAAATTTTCACTCTGCAGGAAGTTTCATATCAGCGCACACTCCACTGGAGAGTGAAAATCTCATTCTGGAAACATCCCCCAGGCTGTGGCTAAGCCATGTCTCCGCTATATCCTTTCTTCTAGGAGTGCTAGTTCTGCAAGGTTCGCAGAAGAGCTTCTGTGAAGTTTGGAAGGTAGGAGAAGAGGTACTGGCAGAACTAAAGCTGTAAGGCACGGGTCGTGAGTCGTGCTTGGGTAGCTCAGATGGTAGAGCACTTGCCCACGAAAGGTAAAGGTCCTGAGTTCGAGTCTCGGTCCGGCACACAGTTTTAATCTCTCAGGAAGTTTCACTACTACTACTACTACTACTACTACTACTAATAATAATAATAATAATAATAATAATGTGTGAGCTTGTAGTTACTGTTGTGTTGTGCTGTCAGTTGCGAAGGAAATACTCACGCGAGCAATTTCTGATCCATCGTTAGATCTACTTAATACTCGGAAAGGGCGTATTCGTAGGATATTTTTGCGTATGAGACATATGTCTCTCAATTTTAGCGCCATAGATGCGCGATACAAGGTACAAAGAATGTGTATAGGGAGTGGACTATGCGGAGACGACGTCCACAATTCTTTACAGAAGCTGTAACCTCCACCACACAGGTTCACATCTTAATACAAGTACTGTATTTGAAAATAAATGTTTTACAGTATTACGAACCGACCGATACACAATCGAACCGTTTTCTTTTTAATCCCTCAGAAAATTTGACTGTAACGTTCAGGGTTAATTACCCCCGGGTTTGGAACCACTGCCTTAGAGGAATGGTCACAGTGTTTAGCAAAGTTATGGGCGGTGGACAACGGCTGGAGTGATTCTGCCTAGGTGAAAAAGTGATGTTCCCGTCGAACAGCGATCCACGCTGCCTGCTTCAAATAAAGCTTTTCCTGACCTTTGCTACTTGCGAGCAACAGGTGTCGCTGTCTGATAACTACGACTGTAAGACGTAACTTCGCTCTTGGCCTAAATACTGGCAACAGAGATCGCTTATCACCATCACGGTCTCTCGCCAATGAGCACCTAATTCGCTGAAATGGGAGTATTTGTAGATCTTCGGTGATATACAGGGTACATGATTTTAATAGATGGAAATCTTGTTTTACCTGCGACACCCATTTGCCCCTGACGCAACCAGTAATACTAACGTCACTGAATTATTTTGTAATAAACAAACAGGTATTGCTAACATCTCAGCTTGTATTACTAATTATCATTGACTCGTTCATCGAAAAAAAAGTACTATCTGTTGCCCGTCTCTACTTCACCTGAATGCTTCACATCAAATTACTGCTATTATCATTTCTTGGAACTACAGTGAAAGCTACACTGCGAACCAAAAAATTGTTAAGACAAGACCTAAATAGCAAACTGGTTGGCGGGTTCAGTCCGCAGCGTACCCTTTTACTTGTAAGAGTTTTAAAACATGAAATTGACTGAAGCATTTACGAGGACCCAACGGTACCAGTAAATACACAATTCCTCAAACCGATGCGACACATTGAATTCATGTAATCGAAAACTCATTTCTTCCACGCGACTCAGTCCATCCGTAATTTTCAATTAGCACACCCATTTGATTACAGATTATTTTCAGATGTGAACTTTGCACAAATCATGTTGAAAGTCTGAAGTAATCGGCACACAGCGATAAATCTCTTATGCAACGAGTGACTGTTCAAAATATGCGTAGGCCGGACGACATGAGCATTCAGAAAAACTAACACTTATTTTAACACCTGCATCAATTATAATAGATAAACATTAGAAGTAAGAAAACTGAAGGAAGTCAGACATGTTCACCTGAAGTCTAAGTAGTATACAGAAGCTACATTTCGGAGAATACCCACTTCAGACAAAGTTATCATATGACAACATTCGACATTTACGTAAATGATAAGCTTGAGAAAGATAAATCGCAAAAGTTAAAAGTCATTCTAAGACTCAAGCTCACCTGTGAAGCCATCGCTGAAAATGCAAGACAGAGCGACGATGCTCGGTTCTGAGGTATAATGTTGAGTTCTTGCGAAGGGAGAAATTTTCATCACTAATGCGTGGCCAGCACAGGGAGAAATGTGGTAGCCAACAGCCTACAGTTATAATAATATCCACTAATAACGGAATTTGAACGCCGAATCTCTCCGTAGTGTCACACGAACGGAGAGTATATGATAATGCGTATAAAACACAACGTAAAAAATTGAGTGACATTGAGAATGTATGACGGGCCAGGCGATGTTTTTTAGTTTTCTCCGGACTTAACGGATCAAATAAGCTCAGGTCATAAACAAGACTTAAAAAGGGTCATATTCTAGAGAAACCACCAATGGTTCATAAAGTTAATTGACATACAGGAATCTGAACGGGTAGTGGGTGGATTAAACTTTAGCGAAGAGTGACAATGAACACGGACCGTTCGTTAAAAAGCAACTTAAACGACCCGCTTCATTAGAGGCCTTTCGGTAAGAGTTTTTAAGAAAGTAGACCTCCTTCGCCATGTCTGCAGCATGGGATAAATTTGGCAAAACCTTTGATAGCTTAGATGACAAACGAACATTAAAACGTAATGAGTTAAAAAGTTGACACTGGCTCAGAAAGTGGTGTATAGTCAGCAGTTCGTTACAATGACAGCAACGTGGTACGGGATCGTGGGCTTGACAAATGACGATGGTTCAAAAGACAGTGCCCAGTATGAAATTTAGTAAAAATTATCTCCTAGCCGTGAGATGGGCGACACGAAGGCTCCGAAGCCGTTAACAAGAGTTTTAATTTTGCTAAGCATATTTCTGCGGATAGCCTAATGGTAAGAGGACTGCTCAAGGAAAGTTAGAATTTCAGGTTCCAGTATTCTTTGTACCAATTTTTAATTTCCCATTTCAGACGCATATGACACTACCTGCGAACTGTCCGGTAGACCAAGGCGTTTAGCTCGATGGCTTCCTACGTCCTATTCTAGAGGAGTAACCTCAATAACGGCAGCACTTCCCTTCCTTCCAAACCCTAATCGTTTGTAACAGCTCAAACGAAGCATTATCCAACCCAAGCAACCACCACCACCACCATTCAAGTACAGTAAGGTGACAGAAGTCTTGGGATACCTCCTAATAATCGCGTCGGACCTCGTTGTCCGGCGTAGTGCACCAACTCGATGAGGCATGGACTCAACAAGTCGTTAGAAGTCTCCTGCAGATGTACTGAGCCATGCTGGCTCTATAGCCGTCCATAACTGCGAAAGTTTTACTGGCACAGAATTCTGTGCAGGAACTGACCTCTATATTACGTCCCATAAATGTTTGATGACACTCATGTGGGGCGACCTCGGTGACCAAATCATTCGCTTGAACTGTCCGGAATGTTCTTCAAACCAATCGCAAACAACTGCAGCCCCACAACGTGTGAACGGTCTACTGTCGCCCATAAAAATTCCATCGTTGTTTAGGAACATTAAGTCCACGAATAGCTGCAAATGGTCTCCAAGTAGCCGAACATAACCAACTCCAGTCAGTGACAGATTCAGTTGAATCAGAGGACTTAGTCCATTCCATGTGAACAGAGCTCACACCGTTATGGAGCCACCACCAGCTTGCACAGTGCCTTGTTGGCAACTTGGGTCCATGGCTTCGTGGGGTCTGCGTCACATTCTAACCCCACAATCAGTTCTTACCAACTGACATCGGGACTATCTGACTAAACCACTGTTATCATGTCGTCTAGGATCCAACCGATATGATCAAGAGCCCAGGAGAGGTGCTGCAGGCGATGTCGTGCTGTTAGCAAAGACACTCGCGTCGATCGTGTGCTGCCTTAATCCATTAACGCCAAATTTCGCCGCACTATCCAGACGGATACATTCGTCGTACGTCCCACATTAACTTCTGCGCTTATTTCACGCAGTGTTGCTTGCCTGTTAACACCGACAACTCTCAACTTCACGCAAACGCCGCTGCTCTCGGTCGTTAAGTGAAGGTCGTCGGTCACTGCGTTGTGAGTGGCGAGAGACAATGCCTAAAAACTGGTATTCTCGGCACACGCATGACACTACGGATCATGGAATACTGAATTCTCTAACGAGTTCCGAAATGCAGTGTGGTATGCATCTACCCATCTACCGTCAACTAGCGTTCTACAATCAAAGGTTGTTAATGTCCATCGTGCGGCCATAATCCTGTCTGAAACCTTTTCAGATTAATCACCTGAGTACAAATGACAGCCCCGCCAAAGAGCTGCCCTTTTGTACCTCGTGGACCCTATACCACCGCCATTTTTATGTGTGCTTATAGCTATCCCATGACTTATCACCACAGTGTATGTCTATACGCACTGTTTGAATTTGGCGCTAAACCTGCCAAGAATTCTAAATTATCTTTTTTCTGATTGTTAACCGGACACGGCGATTTTTGTTTTATGGGCATTAGACCGTGGTCCTAGGCATATTTCTCTGCCGAGCATATTCAAGACTGGAGACATCAGAGGCTATAACCACTTAGAAAGTTCACAGCATCATCACCCAGTTGCCTAAGACAGCTGAGTCGTGCCTGCTTGTCTCCTGTAGCTTTTATTGAGAAAGAGTGAGTGCTGAATAAAGCAAACGGCGCCAAGTCCCACAACTACTCTAATTTCAATCCTCCTTTTCTGTTTAAATTGTTTTTGTGCTTCTGAATTTCTACGGCCTCTAAACATCCTAGCATAGTTATGATTGGATCCTGTCGTAACAACAGTATGGGAGAAACGATTTTTGTGGTTCCCAGTCCCGGCGTTACTGTTTATTTATCCGTGTTGCCCAGCTGACAATTCCTCTTTTTTTTCCTTAAGACGGGTGTTATGATCCTTTTCGTAGTTCGAACGTCCACCTGACCGCATATGGAAGGAATATCATATACGTCTGCTGTGGTAACAGGCGGGCGTATGTCCTTTGCTGTGTTGAAAGATTCACGCACCTTTCTTGTTACTTTAAACACCGTTATTACTGTCTGAGTACTCCACTGATGCGATCTGTAACTTTTCCTATAGTTGGTTCATTTCATTATAACAGGTCTTTTATGCCGTAGTGCTTTATTTACCTGTTTATCAGTGTGGCTTTTCTTCTGTCGGCAGTTTTCAAATGCTTGGAGCTCAAGTTACAGTGGTTGACAGATTCTTTTAGCCCGGTCCACCAACGTTCCGATCAATCCCCTTTTCTGCTTCGGACTGTGATTGGACTTTGTACCATAAAGTTCCGACGGGTTTTGTAAGTTTCTGTACATACAAAAATTAAATCTGACATTGTTTCTGTTTTTGATTTTACATTAGAATTAATATCACTCAGAAAACTAATAAAGCGTCTCAATTCAGCTACGTTTGCACTACGCAACATTACTGCTACAGGTGTTTTAAAAATGAAGGAACTTTATTTTGCTCACTTCCATTCACTAATGGGTTACGTAACTTTTTTTGTGTTGTAATGATTATATTTGGTACTAGCTTTAGGACAATTTGCAGAGACCTCTTAACAAAACTTTTGTCCTGATAAATACTTAGGACCAAATAACTTTGGGAAGACTGCAACCGTTTCTCATTAGTACAGGAAAAAAAGGCATATACAAAGGTTAAAAGCTGGACTCAACATCTGACATGTTGTCGAATACGACTGGATTACAGAACTTACATAGGGCAACTCCCCGTAATCCAGTGAACACTCATATTCATTCACTGGAACTCTTAAATATTTTAATTTATTTTATAATTAGCTTTGTACTACAATAGTCATTCGTAGTGTCACGTCACATCACTGTATTGCACTTTAATAAAATAGACGTGCTGGACTTCTTTCTACAAGCTAAAGATCTATAGAATACAAGTAATGTAATGCGATGCTCCTGTTCTTAATATGCTGACGTGCACAAGACATTCAAACTTTAGCTACTGAATGAAATTCCATATATTAGGCCACTGGTGAAACTTCCTGGCAGATTAAAGATGTGTGTCGGACCGGGACTCGTAACACGGAACTTCGCGTTCGACAAGATTCTGGGTTTGAATCTCGGTCCGGTACTGCCAAGAAATTTTAAAACAGCGCACAATATGCTACTGAGTGAACGATTATTCAGGTGAATGATAATCAACCTTTTTGCAGAAACAAGTACGTTGAAGGGTACTCACTTGCCGGTTAACTCGTCCTTCGCACGTGGCCGTTCTCCTGCAAACAAACACATCAATTACGCACGGGATAAACCCAACACGCATGTAAAGCAATATGAAGGCTCATTTGCACATGTAATTGTAAATTCAACCAAAAATGTAAAAAAAGAGCTGTCGTGAGCTCGCATTTCATTTTCAACAAAAAACTGCCAAATTTAAAAGGATGCAAAATTTCCAAATTGGCGTTCTTCTACAGAAGCTCGAAATTTAGCACGGGCTTCAGTGCGAGACGCCTATAACAGTTTCCACAACGAAAGTTTGTCTCGAAACCTGGCACAAAATCCAAAGACATTCTGGTCGTATGTGAAGTATGCTAGCGCCAAGACACAATCAATGCCTTCTCTGCGCGATAGCAATGGAGATACTATCGACGACTGTGCCTCCAAAACAGAGTTACTAAACACAGCCTTCCGAAATGCCTTCACGAAAGAAGACGAAGTAAATATTGTCACGTAGAGGACGGTGTAAGTAGATAAATGACGAACACTAACTTCACTTAAAGGTTTATTCGGCACTTGCACATACAAGAGTGCGGAACGAACTGCCTCCAGCCAGAAAACATACGGTATATATACAACTACAGAACACTCCAGTGCAATGATTCTTGCCATTTGTGGATACTTCTAAAACGTACACGAACCGAATATAGGAATTAAAAGTTTACAGTTCAGGTGAGTTTTGAACTCACGACCTTCTATGCAATAGCGTAGTATCATAACCATTACACTCGGCGACTGTGCTACTCAGCTTCTGCTGCGACAATATTCAAGAATTCCAATGAAGAACAGCTGCCAACAGGTGTAACGTAGACGTAGATATCCTCGGATTAGTGAAGCAATTCAAATCATTTAATAAAATCAAGTCTGCTGGTCCACACTGTATACCAAGTAGGTTCCTTTCAGAGTATGCTGATTCAATAGCTCCATACTTAACTATCATATACAACCGTTCGCTCGACGTAAGATCCGTACCCAAAGACTGGAAAGTTGGACAGGTCATACCAATATCCAAGAAAGGTAGTAGGATGGGTTGGGTTGTTTGGGGAAGGAGACCAGACAGCGAGGTCATCGGTCTCATCGGATTAGGGAAGGATGGGGAAGGAAGTCGGTCGTGCCCTTTCAGAGGAACCATCCCGGCATTTGCCTGGAGTGATTGAGGGAAATCACGGAAAACCTAAATCAGGATGGCCGGACGCGGGATTGAACCGTCGTCCTCCCGAATGTGAGTCCAGCGTCTAACCACTGCGCCACCTCGCTCGAAAGGTAGTAGGAGTCAACGTCGATATGCAACAGGATTTTAGAACATATATTGAGTTCTAACATTATGAATTACCTCGAAGAAAACGGTCTATTGACACACAGTCAACACGGATTTAGAAAACATCGTTCTTGTAAGACACAACTACCTCTTTACTCGCACCAAGTGTTGAGTGCTATTGACAAGGAAGTTCAAATTGATTCCGTATTTCTGGCTTTGCGGATGGCTTTTGACACTGTACCTCACAACCCGCTTGAAGCGAAATTGCGTGCCTATGGAATATCGTCTCAGGTATGTGACTGGATTTGTTATTTCCTGTCAGAGAGGTCACAGTTCGTAGTAATTGACAGAAAGTTATCGAGTAAAACAAAAATGTTTTCTGGCGTTCCCCGAGGTAGTGTTATAGACCCTATATAAACGATTTGGGAGACAATCTGAGCAGCCGTCTTAGGTTGTTTGCTGATGTCGCTATCGTTTATCAACCAGTAAAGTCATCAGAAGATCAAAACAAACTGCAAAACTATTTAGAAAATATGTATGTACGGTGAGAAATTTGGCAATTGAACCTAAATAACGAAAAGTGTGAGGTCATCCACACGAGTGCTAAAAGGAATTAAAAAAAAAATGTTTCAAATTGCTCTGAGCACTATGCGACTTAACTTCTGAGGTCATCAGTCGCCTAGAACTTAGAACTAATTAAATCTAACTAACCTAAGGACATCACACACATCCATGCCCGAGCCAGGATTCGAACCTGCGACCGTAGCAGTCGCGCGGTTCCGGACTGAGCGCCTAGAGCCGCTAGACCACCGCGGCCGGCAAAAGGAATCCGTTATACCTCGATTATACGATAAATTAGTCAATTATAAATGCCGTAAATTCAACTAAATACCTAGGAATTACAATTACGAATAACTTAAATTGGAAGGAACACACAGAAAAAGTTGTTGGGAAGGATAAACAAAGAATGCGTTTTATTGGCAGGACACTTACGAAATGTAACAGATTTACTAAGGATTCTACCTACACTACGCTTGTCCGTCCTCTTTTGGAATACTGCTTCGCGGTGTAGGATCCTTAGCAGATAGGACTGACGGAGTACATTGAAAAAGTTCAAGGAATGGCAGCATTTTGTATTATCGCGTAACAGGGGAGACAGTGTCACTTAAATGACACAGTGATTTGGGAGGACATCATTAAAAGAAAGGCGTTTTTCAATGCGCAGAAATCTTCTCACGAAATTCCAATCACCAGCCGGCCGGAGTGGCCGAGCGGTTCTAGGCGCTACAGTCTGGAACCGCGCGACCGCTACGGTCGCAGGCTAGAATCCTGCCTCGGGCATGGATGTGTGTTCTGTCCTTACGTTAGTTAGGTTTATGTAGTTCTAAGTTCTAGGGGACTGATGACCTCAGCAGTTAAGTCCCATAGTGCTCAGAGCCATTTGAACCATTTTCCAATCACCAACTTTCTCCTCCGAAAGCGAAAATATTTTTTTGATGGCGACCTACATACGGAGAAACGTTCACCATGATGAAATAAGGGAAATCAGAGTTGGTAAGGAAACATATAGGTATTAGTTATTACCGCGCGCTATAGGGTACTGGATTAGTAGAGAATTGTGAAGGTGGTTTAATGAATCCTCTGCCAGGCACTTAAAAGTGATATGCAGGGCACTCGTGTAGATGTAGAAGTAGGTGTATGACTATTTGCTCTACTTGAAATTATGCAATCCACAGCAAAATTAGAGTGATTGTGTAAATTAATACTGCACAACGCAGCACGCCGAGAGCTTAATTCAGATTACAATTATTACAGCTGCGGCATTTCTCCAGTGCAGCAAGATTAAACACCGCTGAGGGCGACGAATATATTATCAAACAACGTTTGAGGCAGTGGATCAACCCAATGACACGATATTTACGCTTCCCTCGTAGTAAGTGTGATGTCAATAACAAAACATCGAAGGAAAAAAATCCAAGTGTACATTCTTCGGTTTCGAGCCATCGTACTATTTAATTTCGTTCTTTCTACTCAATAATGTTTCGGTTCTTTCTACTCAATAATGTTTCGGAAGTCCAGCAGGCCGTTGTTTAGTGCAACGCACGTTTTCGACGACTCACCTGCAGATGTCTGCGACGTACCCAGGTGAAATGGGGTGATAACAAGCTACGATGAACTACTCTACTAAATGCAGTTCTTCACAATGAACATAAAACTTATTTCAGGCTTACATACGAATGAAAACAACATACTGCAATGCAAACGCCTTTAATATTGTGCCAGAGGCAGTTCATATCTGTAAATCAAATCTACAATGAAAGTATTCCTTTAAAAAGCACATTTAAATATGGTCATGTTCTCATTTTCATGAACCATTTGGACGTGTTCGGCTTTGAATGATTTTTAAAACCAAATCTTGTTTACTGAAGACAACAAACATCCTACTGTACAATGCTTGTTATACTACATCATATTACGTATTTCTCACAATTTAGTATGAGATATCACAAAAAAATTATAAATCGACATCTCTAACATTGATATGCAGGGCTTTACCGGAAGTTGTGATCCTACTCTTGCTTCACAATTACTTAAAAAATTTCGAATTATCATAACAGAACACAATGATTTAACAATGGCTTATTTATTATTAAGATCTTTCTTTGAGGTAACTGTTATATTTAAACATACAAACCAGAAATATCTTCTAAACAATCAGAAGCAATTTCCTCTACCTCTGTGCTGAACAACATGGGTGTACCGTCAATGACTGAGGTATACCAACTTTAGTAATCTCGATTTTGTCAGTGTTCTCCGTAAATAGTTTACAATAAACCACCAACGTCTTTCTTCTTGTCATATGAGACTGGATAGCCGAGAAGCATTTCAGCTCGTGGTTAAGGAAAGAGTTTTGTAATGGTCCATTCGCGTTTCTAAAGAGACTGCCGCTCTCGTACCTCTAGAATCCAGTTGCCTCCATATCTGTGAAAATGTTTGCCATAGCTTCGTCCATTGATACTGAAATTCGTTTCATTTCACTTATGTGTTCTAAATTCCGTAGGCATTTGGATAATAATTTCACCTCTCTCACTCTCCACTCTTCACCACGGTTCTTACTTTACCCGCAGACTGGTACACCTCATTATATTCCACTTTTCTTACAATTGTTGGACTTTTCCGTAGAAGTTTCTCTACTGTGCCGAAAATACAGTCAGCAGGTAAGTACCTGTGCCCTCGTAATAATAATTATTAGTACTATGCAATATTATTACGAGGGAGCACAAAAGCACAAACTGATGTTAATAGCTGCTCTGCGGGGAACTTCTGACCGAGACTGGAATTCGTGTTTGCTCTGAACCATGTACACTTTGTGATCAAAAGTATCCGGACACCCCCAAAAACATACGTTTTTCATATTAGGTGTATTGTGCTGCCACCTACTGCCAAGTACTCCATATCAGCTACCTAAGTAGTCATTGGACATCATGCGAGAGCAGAATGGGGTGCTCCGCGGAACTCACGGACTTCGAACGTCGTCAGCTGATAAGGTGTCAATTGTGTCATACGTCTGTACGCGAGATTTCCACACTAATAAACAGTCCTAGGTTCACTGTTTCCGATGTGATAGTGAAGTGGAAACGTGAAGGGACACACACAGCATAAAAGTGTACAGGCCGACCTCGTCTGTGGACTGACACGAGACCGCCGACAGTTGAAGAGAGTCGTAATGTATAATAGGCAGACATCTATCCGGACCATCACACAGGAATTCCAGACTGCATCAGGATCCACTACAAGTACTATGACAGGCGGGAGGTGAGAAGACTTTGATTTCATGGTCGAGCGGTTGGTCATAAGCTACACATCACGCCGGTAAGTGGCAAGCAACGCTTCGCTTGGTGTAAGGAGCGTAAATATTGGGCGATTGAACGGTGGAAAAACGTTGTGTGTAGTGCCGAATCACGGTACACAATGTGGCGATCCGACGGCAGGGTGTGGGTATGGCGAATGCCCGCCGAGCGCCATCTGCCAGCGTGTGTAGTGCCAACAGTAAAACTCGGAGGTGGTGATGGTGGTATGGTGTGGTTGTGTTTTTGGTGGAGATTGGCTTGAACCCCTTGTTGCTTTGCATGGGACTATCACAGCACAGACCTACATTGATGTTTTAAAGCACCTTCTTGCTTCCCACTGTTGAAGAGCAATTCGGGTATGCCGTTTGCACCTGTTCATAAGACACGGGCTGTGTTGGAGTGTTTCAGGACAATAAAATCCCTGTAATGGACTGGCCTGCACAGAGTCCTGACCTGAATCCTATAGGACGCCTTTGGGATGTTTTGGAACGCCGACTTCGTGCCAAGCCTCACCAACCGGCATCGATACCTATCCTCAGTGCAGCACTCCGTGAAGAATGGGCTGCTACTCCCCAAGAAACCATCTAGCACCTGATTGAACGTATGCCTGCGAGAGTGGAAGCTGTTATCAAGGCTAGGGGTGGGTCAACACCATATTGAATTCCAGAATTACCGATTGAGGGCGCCACGAACTTTATATTTTCAGCCGAATGTCCGAATACTTTTGGTCATCTAGTTTATCATGGCACACGTTCGATTTCACTTAAATTGCGCGAATTATTTAGCGTCTGCTTATCCTAAATATATACCATTCTATTCCGCACCTCTTTTTATATATACTGCGGACATCTTCGCCTTTGCGTGTCACCATCTCAGATATCGTCTGTGGTAATAAACGACGTGCTACTCACCCAAAACATGGTGTGTTCAGTATGACTGGAAAATTTCAAGATTCACTTCATTCTTTCTGTCACATTGCATTCCTAATTTTAGTTTCATATTATCAGTGAAGAAGATTACCGAAGCGAACTCTCACGTTTTCTCGGTGCAATTGATTAATAGCGTGCTTCTCAGTAGCCTGCCGAGTTGTTGTTTGCATTTTATGCACAATTTTTCGACGACCTAGCCAGCAGCCGTCCTCAGCTGCTCCAAGTTCTACAGGTTGTATGTACTCTTTGCCTGGATTCCAACCAGACTGAAGTATTGTTGGTATCACGCCACTATTTATGGCTGAGTTCGATTCCCGACGCCCTTTACACCTCTGATGCTCTTTTGGTTTTTAGAACTCGCACTGATATTCCGTGAAACGCAAATTCTCTCAGCGTTTACCAACTCTGATGGACGTAAGTCGGCGAGTTTTTAATTAATTGAATAAAGACCCGCAAGCGTTGTTTAAATTGAAACCACCGTTCGTGTTTGTTAGGCTTACTGACATCTTAAGGGAAACAACTAGTCGCACACTCGAATGAACTCTATTAACATTAATGAAGTCGAGTCGTAAACAAACCTCATTTCTCGATAAGTATCAGCTCCTTAATAACTATGCTTGAAAGAAATTTTTGGGTAAAACAGGGACAAACTTTCACGGTAGAAAATAGAACAACACATTCTAGCGGTAAGCAAAGGCAAAATTATCAAGAAAAAAGATAGCAGTAATAAGAGAATGATTGCGCACAGGCTTATGATTTTTTTTATGTCCTTTAATTTCGACTTCGACCTACTTTGGACTACGCGAAACAATTGGTTTGTTAGTCTTCTTCGCTTCCCAGAATCTCTTCATTCTTTCGCTGAGGTTCCTCCTCTGTTTTCCACTGTTCAAATGACGCTGGTCCTTGTACTTGGCTTTTCCTGCAACCCCCTGAATCTGTCAAACTTCGTTCGAAATATCTTTATCCCCAATTTCTTTCTGATTAATTTCAACTTACTGCATTTCCTTTCTTATTCCTTCGCCCCATTTTCGGGTCGTCTTTAGTTTGGTAAAGATTTTTTTGTCAATCTGCATTAGTCATTCTGATGCCCATAAAAATTCAGCCTTCTCCTGCATACATTGTCTCTGATCTTCTTCACATATTTATGTGGCTCTTTCTCCTCGTTTTCAATGCACAATCATTTCCTTTTTTCCGATCCGAAAATCATCCTTAAAATTGTTATTTCGTTCTCAAGTCCTTCCAGTTCTTTTGTTGTATTATCACAACGTTATGATGTCCAACATCACATGTAGCAGGAAGCGAACTTTCAGCAGACATCTAGTAGCTGGGCAAGGCGGGTGGCCTGGACGCTTCGTTACTTTATGTAAACAGAGGGCTCTAAAACACACAAGATGAGCAACACGAAATGAGTAAACTAATAAACATTTATCAGCTTTATGTAGAAAAGTAACACTCGGCTTTGAGCGCTGACAGGGTGTGAGGCTTGGTATTCTAAGCCTAGCGTGCTGAACTATCCTGACACACTGAAATTATTTTCAAACAGTTTGAAGTACATAAAAGTCACCATCCGATACGTCCGATTGTGAACAGTATGAACAGTGCATATCGTAAGTTAGCAAGGTTTCTTCAAGATAAAATATAAAAATCCTTTATTTTTCGAAATAATTATTCTTTCGTAAATAGTCAAAATCTACTCAGTAAAATCAAAGGTCTGCAGTGTGATATTAAATTTATTTCATTAAATATTACGGATCTATATACTACATTACCTGTCCAAACAACCACTGACATTGCTGAAAAAAAAAGTACTTTTAAAAACGGTATTTCTGATGAGCAAGTAACTGACCTAATTCGTTTGCTAAGGATAGTAGTAAAATACAACTATTTTGCTTTCAATGGCGAATTATAGCGCAGTGAAATTGGGAAGGCACTGCTGCTGAAGGGCCATTCCAGTGTTTTGCGCCTCCTTCTAATGAAATTCCTCCGCTAGTTCCGGAGGATATGCACCACGAGGGCAACGCCGTACCAACGCGACGCTCGTCTCCCCCCCTCTCCCTCATCGCCGCCATAATCAATCTACTATCCTGCTTCAGAGCAAAACGAGATATTGAAAAAAAAAGTCGGCTTCTCTACTTTGAATGCGCGTTTTAACTGAAATGTGTGCGTGACTTGGTGGCGTACTAACTTAGTTTCAGCAAAAAAAAAAAAGATTTGAAGTTTGACCACTGACCATTTTTTCTGGTTTTTAGTCACTTTTGGAGAGCGTATTGCCTGTATCTTTTTGTAACAATTTATCTTTAAGTAACCTACTCTTGCCGCAAGTTTGAAACGCTCGTACAGTTGAAAGTGCAGGACGCTAGCTTACGGGACGGGAATATGAGCAAGGCCGGACTCGAATTTTTGGATGGAACACTGGCCAACCCAACAGTGGTCTTCAAGCGACTCTCCACGAACATTTGCGCAAATGCTTGGGCTGGTCTTCACTCGCTGCCTCAGAAGATACAAAAACGGTTAGAACACTCAGAACAAAACATACACGATTCACAAACAAATATCGCACATAACATACCTCCTCTAGGTTAACTGAGGACGATGGCAACAGTAAGGGCATCTGGACACTAAGTGCAATAAAAATAAATCATGAAAACATTGGACTCCGCGGAAAACCTAGATGGGGAGGGGTGAGGGGTTTTGGATAACACACACACACACACACACACACACACACACACACACACACAGAGAGAGAGAGAGAGAGGTTCGAATACGCAAACATGCATTTTCATAATCGCAGAAATCAGCTAACAAAGAGTTAGAACAAATTGTCGGATTATTTACCAAAATATCCACTCAAACTCAAATCTAATGTAACGTAAGTGTGCTGTTTTTATTTGTCAAACCAACTGACAACCCATCAAATACGGCAAAGTTTTAGGCCAATAGCATCAGTGGAGTGCAATGAGACCCCTAAATTTCTGGGAATCTTTATCAGTCGAAGACTAATACTTTGTTATCACTTTAGTAACATTGTAAGACAACTCCTAGAGCTAGTTTACGCTGTCAAGCACCTGCCGCGAATGTCTCTGGAAACTGATATATCCATGTTTTGAAGAAGTTTACTTGCTCCTTTTCTCTTTCTGGCCTCTATTCATCACTAGGCTACAGTAAGCACGTATTGTATAGATTTGACAGGCGTAAAACTAAAGCTTCGAATTTTATCAGTGACACCATTTTGTCAACTGCTGTCAGTTGGTTTCCAGTATTCTCAAATTTTGCGCACCACACTTCCGCAGGAGGACATATAGGGGTTGGACAAAAATATAAGAACACCGCAAGAAAGGCTTGCTTGAACGTAGATGCAGATGGTAGCCAACTCCGCAGGTAGCGCTGTTCTATCTGATCACGAACGGCATCTGTGCAATGTCCTCGTCCGCAGCTCGTGGTCGTGCGGTAGCGTTCTCGCTTCCCGCGCCCAGGTTCCCGGGTTCGATTCCCGGCGGGGCCAGGGATTTTCTCTGCCTCGTGATGACTGGGTGTTGTTTGATGTCCGTAGGTTAGTTAGGTTTAAGTAGTTCTAAGTTCTAGGGGACTGATGACCATAGATGTTAAGTCTCATAGTGCTCAGAGCCATTTGAACCATTTTTTTTTGCAATGTCCTCAATACGTTGAAAGTGTCACTCGTGGTCAGAAGAGTGTTCTGTCCCGTTGTGAGTAAATTTTGTAGGAGCTAAGTGAATTCGAAAGTGCGCAAACTGATGTTGCAGGTATGGTGTTTCAAGAAGCATCATATCGAGGATTTATACCTCATATAGCGAAGACGGAAGAAAAAACGCAGTCCGATCAATGCTGGACGAAAGTATGTGTCGAGTCAACGTGACAAGCGGTCATTGACGACAGCTGAAAAAGTCACTGCGAAATTGAATGCTGCAATTGCGAATCCTATGAGCTCCAAAACAAAACGAAGGGAATCGCGAGGCGAACTGGAATTCTAAAACCACTCAACGGTGACGCAGATACCCGCAACAGGAAAACACGGAGCCCACGCCATAAAACGTGGGCTATGGAACAATGGAAGAATGTCATTTAGTCGGACGAGCCTTGTTTCATATTGTTCCCAACTTCTGATCGAGTATACGTTCCAAGAGTGTAACATGGCGGGGGTTCGATCATCATTTTGGCAGCCTTACTGTGGTATTCCATGGGTCCCATGGTTACTCAGCAAAGTCGCATTACTGCCAAGGCTTATGTGACCATTTTGGCTGACCGTGTCAATCCCATTGTACAATATTTGTTCCCAAATGGTGATGCCGTGTTCAATGACGTCAGGACGCTGTTCACACAGCACGAATCATCCATCCATCATTATGAGCACGAAGATGAATGCCTCATTTCCCCTGGATACCACAGTCATCAGATCACAATGTTATGGAGGCTTTGTGGTCTACTTTGACGAGAAGGTTGCGTGATCGCTATCTACCTACTTAATAATTACCCGACCTTGCCACTATTTTGCAGAAAGAACGGCACAAAAATCCCTTGAAAACCACATAGGACTTGTGCGTATCCATTCCGAGACGACTGGATCTTTCTTTGGTGTTTCCATATTTTTCTCCATCTCCTGTAGATACATACGTATATGTAGCGCGATTCAACTAAGCTGTTCACCTAACATGTTTCTGGAACAGTTTCAGGCATTGTAATTCTGTTTTCACCCAAATTAATTGGAAGACAGTCTTCCCTAAACTAAGTATACCCCCTTCTCACAACTACATTAATTACACGTACATCGGTATCGATCTCTTTTTTTTTCAGATGGAACCACAATAATTTCTGCAGCTAGAATCGTACTAAGATAAACTCTGTGTACTAGTTCCGACGATTTAAAACTCCGCATTGTTGCAGCATGAGCAATGTTATCTAAGGAAATCTCTTTACCCTGACGACAGTACGATTGCGAACATGTATTGCAGTAGACGGTGGGTATTTCTAACAAAAATGGTTCAAATGGCTCTGAGCACTATGGGACTTAACTTCTAAGGTCATCAGTCCCCTACAACTTAGAACTACTTAAACCTAACTAATCTAAGGACATCACACACATCCATTTCCGAGGCAGGATTCGAACCTGCGACCGTAGCGGTCGCGCGGTTCCAGACTGTAGCGCATAGAACCACTCGGCCATTCCGGCCGGCTATTTCTAACACTTGATAACATTAACAGGATTTTAAGAAGTGTTTATGACAACATTCTTGTGTGATTTTCTTTTTGTTGATGTTGCCGATGTAATTTTGGAATAAAAGTTTGTATTTTGACATTAAAATCATGCCGCAAAGTTATTATTTGACAATTTTATACCTCAAATCCAGGTTTACAGATCCATTCTGTAGCTGAGTTGCATTTTGCCAAGGTTCTGTCAGAAATAAGAACAAAATGTTATCGTAGTTAACTGGTGAATCATACTTAGACGTCATGCCATTTGACTGAGTTGGTGTGTCGGCCCAGCCACATGTGCCAAGTGTGATTAGCATCAGTAGACCACTATTCAGCTCTTGTAATTAGTCTGATAACTGCATCAAGCTGGGGCACCCCATCGGCCTGAGGCGACAGTTGCGTATATAACACGCACTTCCGCAGAAGCAATCTGTTTCACGTTCATACCAGATAAATCTGAATTTCTATATGGCGCAATTTCTTCGAAACTATTAATAGAATTTTGAAGAGTGAAATGGCGTTGACTTTGTCTCTTTAGAACAACGAAGATATTACTATATTCTCATTCGAAAAATCGTTGTGGTTGACGGTATCTCTGTACTTAATATACCTATGAAGAGAGACTAAGTGATTTAATGAGGACGTTTTCACAATTCATTTGGTGAAAACGGAATCACCGTATCTTAGATAGGTTCATGAAATAGCTGAGTAACTGCTTAGCTGAATCAACTGTATACTCGGAAAGTCATCGTGTAGTGTATTGCGGAGGGTACTCCTTACCAATATTAGTCGTTGTCCGACCTACCCCATTCGCGCACTGAGCATGGGAAAAGTGACCGTATGCGAGTAGTATACCTCTGCAAGCGCCCTCTCATTATATGCTAGTGATTCCCACCGCAAGATATTCGGCTGTAGCGAGAGAATGGAGCCGTCGACCACTGGTTCTCTAAATTTACCTACCAGCGTTTCGCGAAAGGTACGTCATCTTTCATCCCAGGATTCCCACTTTGTTGCCTGAGCATTTCTGCTACACTTTGTTAAGGACTATTCCGTACTTTTACGAGCCTAACAACACGTTTATGAACTGTTTAATGTCTACTGTCATGCCTACTTGATAAGGGCTGTGAAACACCAGAACACTAATTTAGAATTGGTCGCACTAACGTCTTGTATGCAATTCCCAGATACCTGCCAATAAATTGAAGGAATTCTTTCGCCTTTCTAAACACTAATTATAGGTGAGTGTCCTATTTCTTAACATTTGTTGGTATTACTCGAAAACTTAATACTTACAAGATGCGACGTGCTCACAATGTTCGTTACGAATTTTGTAATCAGATACTATCGGGTTCATTCTCTTTGTTACAGGCATTACCTTGAATTTACCGACATTTAAAGAGAGCTGCCATTCATTTGGGGATAACTATGAACCATCACTTAGACTGCACTGAACTCCAACTGCAGTCTATAAGGTGGTTTCAGAATCATTTCATTGACTACAGACATACAAGGTGTTCGAAAATCCCGCTACAAACTTCTAGGTGTTGTAGAGGGAAGTAGGTATATACTATTTTGAATAGGAACGTATTGTTTCCGTTCTACGACAGAGGAAAATCTGCTGGCACGGGGTTCCGGCCGCTGCACTAGAAATCGAAGAGAGGCCAGGTGGGATGGAGTGTGTGTGTACCAGAACATGCTTCGTAGATACCATTTGCGTTGCAGGCTATTTCGAACATATCACGCATGCCTGTGAACAATTATCATGGCTCCGTGCCGATAAGCTAGAAATCATCATACCCTGTGTTTTCTGTGTCGTCTTTTCAATCATTGTACTCCTTCCCATATATCTTCAACGCTTACACTACTATCTGAAAAACAGAGCAGAAATACTCGTTTTAACGAAGTAAAATCCTCTGTTCCGCTACACAACACTGCCATGCTATTCATTTTCTGTATCAGGAAGCAGACTTTGGAACAATCTTCCTTAAAATATTAGAGACATTTGAATCGTTTTAAATTTCAGAAGACAGCTAATGGCCCATCTTCTATTAAATTAGCTATCTTCTTGCAGCTCACTCTCGTCAATCATACCTCCCCCTCCACTTTTCCTCCACTTGTCTAGACAATTCTCTAGCTAAATTCGCTTCTTTCCTAGCAGCCACAGTCATTTTAATTTCAGTCCTCTCTTAATTCACTATTCCTTCCACTTTTAATACAAAACAAGGCATCAAAAGTGCTAAACTAATCAATATCATTCTTAATTCCTCCATTACATAATTATTATTTATATCAACTCTTCTTTTCATTAACAATGAAAATTATTATTGAAAAAATTGAAATTTGTGGTAAGGTCTTATGGGATCAAACTGCTGAGGTCATCGGTCCCTAAGCCCTACACACTACTTTAACTTAAACTAACCTAAACTAACTTACGATAAGGACAACACACACACCCATGCCCGAGGGGGGACTCAAACCTCCGACGGAGGGAGCCGCGTGGACCGCGACAAGGCGCCCGAGACCGCTCGGCTAACCCGCGCGGCGAATTATTATTCTTGTGCTTGTTATGTAGTAATTTTTGTATGTGTTGTTCCTGCTCAGATTTGAGAGAGTGCCTTACGGGGAAATGCTCGTGAAAATGACCAGAAATCTGAAAAAATTTCTTAGTCTCTAGAAAAGAGCATTTCACGCTGATTTCAAAAATGTATAGTATATGGGCATTATCATTTTCCGTTCGTTCTAAAATTGAGGTTGTACGTAACGTTGCACAGGGGCCACGCCCATCTGTCAGTCTGAAGTGCGTCAGAATACGTGATTCATTATTTTGTTCTTCCGTTTTTTGCATCGTTAGTTACGAATCGTTAACACAGCAGTATTCTAAAAGGCACTGACTTCCGGAACCAAAGTACAGGCATGTCTAGAAGGTTATGGTTCGAACGTAAACAAAGATCTGAGAATATAGGATTTCGGGCCGCGCAGGATTAGCCGAGCGGTCTAAGGCGCTGCAGTCGTGGACTGTGCGGCTGGTCCCGGCGGGGGTTCGAGTCCTCCCCCGGGCATGGTTGCGCGTGTTTGTCCTTAGGATGATTTAGGTTAAGTAGTGTGTAAGCTTAGGGACTGATGACCTTAGCAGTTAAGTCCCATAAAATTTCACACACATTTGAACATAGGATTTCGGAATTTCATATGCGTGTGGTTTTTGTACTTGTTGAGTGTTCTTTTGTTTCTGTGTGTGGGTTTCCTGTGATACAAATGTCGAGAGTAAAGAAATTTAGCCCCAAACGAAAGTTTCGCGGCAACCAGTTCCAAACAACCGAATAATACACATCAGTTGCTTCAAAAGTCGCCCGCTGAAACTGTGTCTACAGGCAGTGCTTCTAGACGTAAACTTTCGCTTTCTGAATGTAATAAGAACAAGCCTAGTAGTACTGTGAGCAGCAATAACTACGGAAATGTTATTATGAACCTAAATATGCTGTCAAGACTTTTGAAGAGTGCTGTGAAATGTAAGTTCTGAATTGTGAAGATAGAATTGACGTTTCTGAGGACATTTCAGCAAGGAAGGGTCTTTCAAGTCGGTTAGTGATTGCCTGTACGTGTAAGATGCACAGTGATACTATGAAATCGCCAGTAACTGACAGTCGACATTACAGTATAAATATTCAACTTGCTTATGCAATGCGATGTATTGGAAGGGGAAGGAGAGCTGCCAACACTTTTAGTGCAGTGATTGGATTTGCCTCCACCGAGGTTTGACAGACGCAATAAATTAATATATAATGCTTTACGTGTTGTAAGTGAACATTCAGTGAAAAGAGCAGCAGAGGAAGTAGCAGCCTTGTCTGAGAATACAGACATTCTAGCAGCATTTGATGGATCTTGGCAGAAGAGAAGTCATACTTCTCTGAATGGGGTTGTAACTGTCACATTTATTGAAACTGGTAAGACACTAGATTATGAATGTCTAACAAAGCACTGCCAGGGCTGTTCAAGTAAATTTATTGGCACCCATGTTTGTGTAAAGAATCTGATGGCCCACATGGAAACGAAAGGAGTTCTAAGTATTTTTGGAAGATCAGAGGTCAGTCGTGGTGTGAGGAATGTAGGCTACCTTGGGGATGGAGATTGTAAAGTACACACTACTGTTGTTAATGACAGACCATATGGGGACACACTGATAGAAAAGTCTGACTGTGTTAGGCATGTACAAAAAAGAATGGGAACTCGGCTGAGAAAATTATGTAAAGACTTCAGTGGAAAAAAACTGTCAGACGGAAAACACATGTGTTCCAGGTCGTCTTACAAAAAGTGAAATTGATTCTTTGACTCAATATTATGGACAAGAAATAAGGAGAAATGTAGGAGATTTGGAGAACATGAGACGAGCTGTTTGGGCAACATGGTTACACAGAGTGTCAACAGATGAAACCCCACAGCATGGTGTGTGTCCAAAAGGGGAAGATTCGTGGTGCAAGTACTGGTTGAGCAATGCTACAGGCATACTATGTACCCACAATCATTCCTTACCACTTGCTGTAATGGAGGCAATTAGGCCTATATATAGGCATCTGGCAAATAAAAATCTACTTAGGAAATGTATGCATGGTCTCTCTAAGAATGAAAATGTAAGCTTCAGCAGCTGTATATCTGAGAGAATACCCAAAACTGTATTTGTTGGGCTAACAGTGCTGAAGATTGGTGTAATGGATGCAGAAATAACATTCAATGATGGCGCAATTGAAAGGATCAATCTTATGAAGAAATTGAACATCCAGACGCGAAGGAATATGGCTTCAGCTCTAACTGCTATTGATAAGTGGCAGGTAACAGAAGCAGGGACAACTGCAGAAGCTGCTACCAAGGAGTGAAGGATAAAGAAGAGAATGAAGAGAAAGAGTATGGAGGATAAGGAAACAGGAGGACACCTGGAGTATGCAGCTGGAATGTTATAAACGAGAACAGTGGTAAGTTAATAAAAATGTAAATTTTTTTTGCTATCTACCGAAAACTTGAATTTTCATAATTCAGGTACACTTTTCTCCTAAATGACTGAAATTAAACTCACAAAAATTGGTACAGATATTTAGAATGACCTCCTCTACCTCGCTTGCCTACTATTTCCTGAAAAATTTATAACAGTATGATGATGCCGGTGATATTTGAGCTACATTTTTAAATATTTTTGCTGTAGTAAAATAAATTACTTGTCTTTTTCACATATCACAATCAGGGAAGGAAATTGGAGGCGTAAAACACTTTAGTGAATGTTGTCTATACTCTCTTTTTCCAAGCTGTGCAGTTAGTGGTTCCAAAGAAACTGGTACTGCAGTCTAAGTGTTCTTTGTTGTCTGTACCAAAATATAGTAAATATCTCAATGAATTTTTGGAAAATGCTTTGACTAATTGTGTGGAAGTATTTTGAGCTATTTCTCATTTATAGATTGGTTGCACTATGAGGGTGAAGGTGATGCTAAAAATGCAACCCGTTCAGGGGCGTGTCCCTATAAAGCCGTAAAGTGGTCAGGTTAAAAAAGCAAGAATTAAATAAATAAATCGGGTGCAACAGTTTCCCAATTTTATTGAAGACCTAATACATTTCCTCATTTCCGAGTCTAACTCTTTTTTTTCTCTCTCTCTCTTCTTCAAGAATCATTTCGAACGTTGCCAGACAGACAAGGTTTCCAGAGGCCACTAAATGTTGACAGACTCTGGAGGTACGGAAAGGAGAAACAGAGGAAGATATGCATCACTGCTGGAGCCCATAAAATCTCCCCCACTTCAATGAAATGCCGTTCTCTGTTACACATTCACTCCATGGCGGACAGTACGTCTGCAATAGTAGCTGCCGTACAAGGCCTAAGAGGGACAGAGCTACTACGGTGCGCCGACTCAGGCCGAAGTTCCACAGGGGTGCCCCGCACGATTCTAGTAACAGAATGCATCAGCGGCCCGCGATGCAATCGGATATAGCGGTACAGCGCAACCACGGGAACTTTATCCCCGCCGGCCTACATACTAGTGGGGGCTGGCGCTTTCTCCAGTGGTGGATCCCCGCAGCGCAGCACGCCCTTTGTGGCTAACGATGTTGCTCCAATTACTGGCATCGCAATTCCTGCAGAGGCAGCCCATTCGCTCAGTGATGCAGTTCGGTTCACTTCAATTTGCTCTGCCCTGATTCAGCGGCGAATTGTGCGCCGCTTTGTTCGTTTCCACGGACCTGCCATCATTACAGCCCCTTTCCCAAACGCAGAATCAACGTTAGTACGGTAGTGCAAAAGCAAATGCTTTTATACTACACATGCTGGTACGTACTTTAAGCATTAAATGAACTATTAAACACGTCGGTGAAGTAATAAGAAAGCTCGAATTACTCACTCTGAAACAACCACTACCTCATGAACTATTTTCAATCCAGTGCAAGTAACTACTTCAAGCAGAAGCTGGCTGCTTAATGTACATAACAATGCAGCGTCCAGGAGAGCTAATTCCTTTTTTCCTGTTGCTGGCAACCACATTAAATGAACTTATTTCGTATGCGCACGCCGGCATTAATTTTAACATTTTTTCCTTCCTTGTCGCCAACTAGAATACGGAACACTTTAACCAACCAGAGAGCTGTTAATTAGGGGGACCATGTACATTATCTTGTCTAACATTACAAGGATTTAAATTCTATGTTTGACACAATTTTATTGTTTATACATGTTTCCGCAATTCCTTACTAGTATAGCATTCGCCTTGAAGATAACGTTCGTAATTTAAAAAGTGCGTCTCTACGCAATCCTACACGAAATAGAAGTATCAGTGCATTCCATTTTAATGTCTTAATTTTCGAGTTAGCGTGACATTTGAAACTGGACTCCTACTAAAATTTGTTTTCTTTTATCCATTTGTCTATACTCTCTTTTTCCAAGCTGTGCAGTTAGTGGTTCCAAAGAAACTGGTACTGCAGTCGAAGTGTTCTTTGTTGTCTGTACCAGCTTTACTGTATGATTAAATGATGATGGCGTCCTCTTGGGTAAAATATTCCGGAGGTAAAATAGTCCCCCATTCGGATCTCCGGGCGGGGACTACTCAAGAGGACGTCGTTATCAGGAGAAAGAAAACTGGCATTCTACGGATCGGAGCGTTGAATGTCAGATCCCTTAATCGGGCAGGTAGGTTAGAAAATTTAAAAAGGGAAATGGATAGGTTAAAGTTAGATATAGTGGGAATTAGTGAAGTTCGGTGGCAGGAGGAACAAGACTTTTGGTCAGGTGATTACAGGGTTATAAATACAAAATCAAATAGGGGTAATGCAGGAGTAGGTTTAATAATGAATAAAAAATAGGAGTGCGGGTTAGCTACTACAAACAGCATAGTGAACGCATTATCGTGGCCAAGATAGACACAAAGCCCATGCCTACTACAGTAGTACAGGTTTATATGCCAACTAGCTCTGCAGATGATGAAGAAATTGATGAAATGTATGACGAGATAAAAAAAAAAAATATTCAGGTAGTGAAGGGAGACGAAAATTTAATAGTCATGGGTCACTGGAATTCGACAGTAAGAAAAGGGAGAGAAGGAAACATAGTAGGTGAATATGGATTGGGGCTAAGAAATGAAAGAGGAAGCCGTCTGGTAGAATTTTGCACAGAGCATAACTTAATCATAGCTAACACTTGGTTCAAGAACCATAAAAGAAGGTTGTATACCTGGAAGAATCCTGGAGATACTAAAAGGTATCAGATAGATTATATAATGGTAAGACAGAGATTTAGGAACCAGGTTTTAAATTGTAAGACATTTCCAGGGGCAGATGTGGATTCTGACCACAATCTATTGGTTATGAACTGCAGATTGAAACTGAAGAAACTGCAAAAAGGTGGGAATTTAAGGAGATGGGACCTGGATAAACTGAAAGAACCAGAGGTTGTAGAGAGTTTCAGGGATAGCATAAGGGAACAATTGACAGGAATGGGGGAA
Organism: Schistocerca nitens; assembly: GCF_023898315.1. Taxonomy (NCBI): domain Eukaryota; kingdom Metazoa; phylum Arthropoda; class Insecta; order Orthoptera; family Acrididae; genus Schistocerca; species Schistocerca nitens. The sequence goes on along the minus strand of NC_064622.1, from coordinate 177,845,206 downwards.
AGAAATACAGTAGAAGAAGAATGGGTAGCTCTGAGGGATGAAGTAGTGAAGGCAGCAGAGGATCAAGTAGGTAAAAAGACGAGGGCTAATAGAAATCCTTGGGTAACAGAAGAAATATTGAATTTAATTGATGAAAGGAGAAAATATAAAAATGCAGTAAATGAAGCAGGCAAAAAGGAATACATACGTCTCAAAAATGAGATCGACAGGAAGTGCAAAATGGCTAAGCAGGGATGGCTAGAGGACAAATGTAAGGATGTAGAGGCTTGTCTCACTAGGGGTAAGATAGATACTGCCTACAGGAAAATTAAAGAGACCTTTGGAGAGAAGAGAACCACTTCTATGAATATCAAGAGCTCAAATGGCAACCCAGTTCTAAGCAAAGAAGGGAAGGCAGAAAGGTGGAAGGAGTATATAGAGGGTTTATACAAGGGCGATGCACTTGAGGACAATATTATGGAAATGGAAGAGGATGTAGATGAAGATGAAATGGGAGATAAGATACTGCGTGAAGAGTTTGACAGATCACTGAAAGACCTGAGTCGACACAAGGCCCTGGGAGTAGACAACATTCCATTAGAGCTACTGACTGCCTTGGGAGAGCCAGTCATGACAAAACTCTACCATCTGGTGAGCAAGATGTATGAGACAGGCGAAATACCCTCAGACTTCAAGAAGAATATAATAATTCCAATCCCAAAGAAAGCAGGTGTTGACAGATGTGAAAATTACCGAACTATCAGTTTAATAAGTCACAGCTGCAAAATACTAACGCAAATTCTTTACAGACGAATGGAAAAACTGGTAGAAGTGGACCTCGGGGAAGATCAGTTTGGATTCCGTAGAAATGTTGGAACACGTGAGGCAATACTAACCTTACGACTTATCTTAGAAGAAAGATTAAGAAAAGGCAAACCTACGTTTCTAGCATTTGTAGACTTAGAGAAAGCTTTTGACAACGTTAACTGGAATACCCTCTTTCAAATTCTGAAGGTGGCAGGGGTAAAATACAAGGAGCGAAAGGCTATTTACAATTTGTACAGAAACCAGATGGCAGTTATAAGTGTCGAGGGGCATGAAAGGGAAGCAGTGGTTGGGAAAGGAGTGAGACAGGGTTGTAGCCTCTCCCCGATGTTATTCAATCTGTATATTGAGCAAGCAGTAAAGGAAACAAAAGAAAAATTCGGAGTAGGTATTAAAATTCATGGAGAAGAAGTAAAAACTTCGAGGTTCGCCGATGACATTGTAATTCTGTCAGAGACAGCAAAGGACTTGGAAGAGCAGTTGAACGGAATGGACAGTGTCTTGAAAGGAGGATATATGATGAACATCAACAAAAGCAAAACGAGGATAATGGAATGTAGTCAAATTAAATCGGGTGATGCTGAGGGGATTAGATAATGAGACACTTAAAGTAGTAAAGGAGTTTTGCTATTTAGGGAGTAAAATAACTGATGATGGTCGAAGTAGAGAGGATATAAAATGTAGACTGGCAATGGCAAGGAAATCGTTTCTGAAGAAGAGAAATTTGTTAACATCGAGTATAGATTTAAGTGTCAGGAAGTCATTTCTGAAAGTATTTGTGTGGAGTGTGGAGAGTAGCCATGTATGGAAGGGAAACATGGACGATAAATAGTTTAGACAAGAAGAGAATAGAAGCTTTCGAAATGTGGTGCTACAGAAGAATGCTGAAGATAAGGTGGGTAGATCACGTAACTAATGAGGAGGTATTGAATAGGATTGGGGAGAAGAGAAGTTTGTGGCACAACTTGACTAGAAGAAGGGATCGGTTGGTAGGACATGTTTTGAGGCATCAAGGGATCACAAATTTAGCATTGGAGGGCAGCGTGGAGGGTAAAAATCGTAGAGGGAGACCAAGAGATCAATACACTAAGCAGATTCAGAAGGATGTAGGTTGCAGTAGGTACTGGGAGATGAAGAGGCTTGCACAGGATAGAGTGGCATGGAGAGCTGCATCAAAACAGTCTCAGGACTGAAGACCACAACAACAATTATCCAGTTGATTAGGAAACTAATAGAACAACACAAACAATGATAATAAACATAGATAAAATCATTAGCGAATTTGGTGTTAAAGCAAAATTGGCAAACATAATTCGTGAATCTATAACAAATACGATGTACAAAGTTAAATTTATGGTAGAAGTATCTCAGCTACTGGAAATAATAACTGGCAATACACAAGAGGACCTTTACTGTTTAAAAGCGTTTTAGAAAAGAAATGCAACGCTCTGGAATTTGGAGCTAAAAACAATCACAAAATTGAACCAATAATTCTGGTAAGGAAAACAAATGAAATTAAGGTAAGACTTTCGGAGACGAGATCAGAAAACCTGACATAAGCTGTTACTAAAATATTCTGGAAACAAAACAGTGATTAGAACTGGCCCCAAAATTTCAGCTGAAAATACAAAATTCTGAATGAACAAAATCCATCACAAATACAAAAAAAATCACCAAAATGCATAGAAACACAAATAGATAAAATACAGCGAGTTAATAAATTTGGCCGGCCTGTGCGGCCGAGCGGTTCTAGGCACTTCAGCCTGGAACCGCGCGACCGCTATGGTCGCTTGATTAGATGTGACGTTACCCATTGGTTGGGTATACCATGAATTTCCTAAAATCTCACAAGGGGAGGCCACGACGTTGGGATCAAGGATTTACTTCACACACTGTACACCTTTTGAAGGTCATTAAAAACAACGTAATATGCAAGTGGTAAGGCGTACTACTCTGGCATTTCTGAGAAAACCGCAAGCGAAGTTTTATGCATCCACCATGTAACTGATGTATCTGCGCGTAGGTGCTGCACTTTAGAGTTCGTGGTGGTCAAGGGTTAGCGTTCGAGCTTCGTAAAACGAATGTGTATTAGGCGACGGTTCGACTCCCGCCCAAACTTTCGTTTTCTACTACAAGTGTAAATTCTGTGACACTCAAAAAATTGCACCTTCACGATTCGTTCTTGCTACTCATACATCAGCAACGTCTCACCGCTATGCATGTTAACTGCCAAATGGGGCCTGCCTCTGTGTCTGCAGCTCTAAGCATCGAGGTGTAAAGTAGTTTCGGGTACGGTACCTTACCTCATTGTACGTAATAAAAGGGATTTCGCGAATCACGACAGGCTTCCTTTTTCAGGAAAAATCTATGGGTTTCTTCATTTACTAATCCTAATAATTAAATTTAGTTAAAAATAGTAAGCAGTCAAATAACATGAAATTCACTAAAACTTCATGCAAATACTCGAGGTTTTTTTTAATTACATCACCTCTGAAATGTCATATAAATTAAATAATATGAACAGTGATGGAAAAAAATTAAATTTGAGCAGGAGACGAACCGTCGCCTCACACACGTTCGTCTTACGGAACTCGAACGCTAACCACTTCACCATCGTGAACTCAAACTTTCAGCTCCTACGCACAGATACATCCGTTACATAATAGACGAGTGATACAGAGTGTTTATAAATGAATGTCAGGGTGTTAACGCTAAATAATATTTATTACATTAAACTTAAAGTTACAAACGATACGTCAAAGGAAAGAGTAACTCAAAACAGTTGTGTTTGGCACCAGTGCGCATGTGCAGCGCGCAATGTTTCCGCCGCAATCCGCTAGACAGCGGTAGTAGCGAAGATGGCGACTAGTGAACAGAAAGCATGGTCTCCACGTTCATCCGACCTAACGCTATGCGATTTTTTCCTTTGGGGCTTCATCAAGGATCGTGTGTACGTGCCTCCGCTACCAGCAGACCTCCCTGAATTAAGATGGTTGGTTGGTTGGTTGTTTCGGGGAAGGAGACCAGACAGCGAGGTCATCGGTCTCATCGGATTACGGAAGGATGGGGAAGGAAGTCGGCCGTGCCCTTTCAAAGGAACCATCCCGGAATTTGCCTGGAGCGATTTAGGGAAATCACGGAAAACCTAAATCAGGATGGCCGGACGCGGGATTGAACCGTCGTCCTCCCGAATGCCCTGAATTAAGAAATCGCACTGAAGCAGCTGTTGCTATAATCACTGAAGACACACTTATCAACGTTTGGGAAGAACTGCGCTATAGACTTTGTGTGTGCTGTGTGACAAATGGTGCTCACATTGAACATTTACAAGGTTCTTGGTAAAACTGTTTGAGTTGCTCCTTCATTTGACATATCATTTATAACTGTAAGTTTAATATAATAAAATATTATAAAGCGTTAAAACCCCGATATTCATTTTTAAACACCCTGTACTTCTCTTGTGATTTTCTCGAAACTGCCACGGTAGTGCACCTGACTACTTACACATTTTGTTGTTTTAATGGCCTACTGAAAGTATACAAAGTTTGAAGTAAATTGTGATCCCGACGTCGTAGCCCCCCTCCCCTTGTCAGCAGTTTATCTAGGAGAATATTGTGGTTCACCCTGTCAAATGCCTCTGTACCTTTCAATCTAAATTTTAATTTATTACAAGACACTTCTGAAGTAACCTAGCAGACACTTTCTGATTCAACATGACGTCACTTGACAATATCCGTATGTTTTCTTATCAATCATTTTACCCATATGATCATTATCAGACATCATTGTGCGATTTAAAATTTAGCTTTTTAGAAATTATGCCTAAGATCGCAAACATTTATAGAAAGTCAGAGCCTACTTTTATTGGCACTGAGAACAAATTTTTGAAGAGAATTTTCCTCGAGTTAATTCCACTAAACTTGATATGAAAGTACTACTACTCTTGTTTGACAGTTTTTAAATAGGGTCTTTAGAAAGAACTGAGCGCTCTATCTAAACAGGAGGTCAGCTACAACGATACTGACAAGTTCCACGCAAGAGACGATGTTTCTGTATAAATACGAATTAAAATATGAACAAGGATACGTCGTTTACTTTTGAAATGCATTGTTTTTATGAAGTCTGATGACAGACTCGTACTCCGCAAATCAAACATTCATGTTCAAAATACCTATACATATAGGAAACTGACCTTCAGCCTAATTAAAAATTGACAATGACATCGAAAGACATTTGAAAATAAGTAGTTGTCTAAGACGAAAAGAGGAAGCTTGGGGGACAGCGGGGCGGGGGGGGGGGGGGGGGGGGTCGGTAGCGAGAGATTAGTTACTGACAGGAGTCATCGTCAGGGAGAAATTGGTATGCAACGTGTGCTACATGTGTTGCGTCAGTAGTTTCGTATGTCAACGACTTTATGGTGGCAACACTATTAGCCATTCTTGAATTTTAACCACCCTGTTGTTGTTCATGTGTTTTTATTGCAAGTGTAAAATAAACATTAAGTAAAGTTTTTCTTGTCATTAATTGGCAAAATAACCTTAGACGTCAAGAACCCGTGGACCTGCATCTCTGGACAAAAATGCTGACTCAAAAAATACACAAACGTTCATGGAATTTGTGGACATCGGGATCTGCAAATGCGTATTCATGGCGTCTCGTTTATTTGCCAAAAATAAACACACATGTAGATCACAAACCCATCAACCACATCTGTAAACACTCCAGCTAAGTGCCTTCTCAGATGTCTTCCCAATTCCTGTATTAATTTTTTGTTTGTTAACAAATGACTTTCAGTTCTGATCGCTTTTTCGGTCATTGCGCTTGTTATTTTAACGTGTATCAGACTCCCGTTGCCATTAGTTATTGTAGTACATTAGTATTTGTTTACTTGCTTCAGAAATTTATTTAAGATCTTCACATCTCATCCGAGTTGTCTGTCCACAAATAATTGAGGGCGTTGGATATAAGTGCTTCTCTGAGATGAAACTGACACAAAAAAGGATGTTACAAAAGAACAAAAACTTTAAAACAGAACGCAAGTGCTCTGTGAAGCGTTACTTCCTGACAGAAAATACTCGAACGCGGTTCATGTTCGCTTTAGGTTGCCCCTAGACTGCGCCTGCTCACGGCTGTGTACTACACCCAGCACACTTCTGCGCTCAGCCGGTCACCTAACTGCCAGGCGTAAGCAGCACAAATCCAGAAATTTAAATTTCTGACTGGCGAACACTGTCAGCTCTCCCGCTCATTACCTAAACAGTAACGACTTTCTTGCGAAATATTTTATTTAGTACATAAATTACAAACAATAGTGCCACAACAATAGACTCTGATGAACCGAAATACTCGTCCTCCAACGATCTACAAATCTACCACTATTATTTTAAAATAAGTTTCGATGTTATCGATGTTTGCGACAAGCCGTATGCATAATACGAAGCAGCCAACACTAAAGACCCAGTTTACTCACTAAACTAAGGGGCATCCTCTCGCGGCACAGCGATTTTGCATCTGAAGCACCGTATACTGGTAGATATTCTCACCAGAGGAGTAATGAATGGAAGAATGCAGTGCCTAACAGACTTTTTAACAGCAGTTTATCAAACCCTAAATAAAGCATGCCCCCTACGACTGTAGTCTGTTCCGCAAATGACAACTCATCACTCGCTGTCGGCCACTCTTTCTTCCACGGATAAACGAAGCTGTGCCTCAACAGAGAGGTCACTCCATGGACAATGATGTCACACTGTCACCGTATGGATCACGTCACCCACATTTCTTTGTGCTCGCACCAACTCATACATGCCCTGGGTTCTTTGCTTCAACGTACCCGAATATCCGAAACGATAAACCCGATAAAAAAAGGAAACTGCAGTAGAAAAGTTGGAGCCATTGTCTATGAATATTACCATAACAAAAATAGCAGTTCTTATAAACAACTGGCACTAGATCAAACGTTCACGTAAGATAACCTAGAGTTTCATCTCTCCATAGCATTACAAAATGAATCGTATGGGGCTGGGATACACAGAACGCGACCCGCGGGGCGCCTCATTCTTTTAACAATTCAGAACCAATTTTTCGCTTAGTTAAGGCAAAAACCGAGCCAATCATCAGGTAATTACCAAATCGCGGTGTATCACGTTTCGGTTTGTCTCAATAATGTTTCAGTAAAGATACTCTAAGGAAAAAATCTCAATTAAAAAAAAAGTAGTGATGAAATTACGATGATTGTTTGGTGTAGGCAACAAGTTTTATGCCGGACGGTGTGGCCGAGCGGTTCTACGCGCTTCAGTCCGGAACCACGCGGCTGCTACGGTCGCAGATTCGAATCTTGCCTCGGGCATGGATGTGTGTGATGTCCTTAGGTTAGTTAGGTTTAAGTAGTTCTAAGTTCTAGGGGACTGATGACCATAGATGCTAAGTCCCATAGTGCTCAGAGCCATTTGAACCATTTTTTTTTTGGCAAATATAAACACTAAAACATAATCGATAGCACATAGCTCCACCACTATCAAAACAAACAAAACACAACGCATCCCGCAGTAGCAAAACAAACCACACAAAATTATGAGAGGACAGTGCACGGAAGTGTAAATGTGTTAAGTGCAGTGGAAGTACTGTGTGCAAATGCAAATACTCAACACTTACACGGGGAAGAGGACGAAGAATGGAATAAACAACAAAAAGTCTGACCACTGCAGATGCTTTATTTGAAAGAGAAAAGTCTGGTCTGAATAAGACTTATTACAGTTACTAAAGACGACAACTAACCCATACAACTTGTAAATGTAAAACTGTGGGGAAAAAAACAAGATCAGGCTCGTTACTGTCCTTCGAGCAACTGATTTGTTACAGTTCGTTGTGTCACCGCAGTGCCAACTGCTGCTCAAATTGCTACTGCAGATGCAGTACTATGCGCCAGAGCCATACAAAGAACACGACGGTCTTCCCTCTCGTTAGTGCCACGTGACCATCCGTAGCCCATCTTGTTGCGACCATATTTTCTAAGGGCCACCGCTGCCAGCAGTCATGTACAGTGCCTACATTGCTGCCAAGTCTTTCTACAATATTGCAGAAGAAACACACAGCTCTCGTAGTACATGACCTTGTTCAGTGACGTGTTGATAATGGCGTCTTTTTCGCTTTACAGGCGCTCTTGACTAACATCAACCCACCACGTTTTATCACAAAGGTAACTAACGCACACGACCGTTACAGTGTGTATTTAAAGCAAACCAGACTTTTATTCCCATAATTGCGCCACTAGAGCCACTCTTGGGCGACAGACGCGAAATTTTAAGATACCTCTATCAGATGTAGAAACACGCCTGCCAACTTTCGTTTATGTCGCATAGCTCCTGCTTGGTTTTGAGATTTTGCAACACTTACTTTATTCACAGTGATGGTTAGCGGCCTTCGGGTCTTGCAAGTCTGTCCACCCCTGGTCCAGGGTATCACGGTATTACCAAGTAGTTGGTAGTCTTGCAACGCTTGCACAGCAGAGAAATTGTTTTGAAAGATGTTACTTTCGTCTAGACTATAGATTTTCTCGCAACAGTGTCAAATCACTATTGGCCAATTTCGGCTACATGGCTATTTTGAAGTGTACCTAAAAATAATGGAAAGGGAGCATATATTCTGTTTTTAAGAGACTTTTGTTTCTTAACTCTGTCTTGTAATTTATAGTTCCCTACGATATTTAAGGGCGAGCTTCAGAACAAAGAAAAATTTACTCTAACTTTATATTGCCAATGGAATTGCAATTGTCATAGGACTCACGCCTGTGTCTTAAAAAGGCCTTACAAAATAATGAACGAAAATAAAACAAGAGTGATGGAGTGTGGTTTATTTGCTTCAGATTATGCTGAGGGAATGAAATTTAAAAAAATAAAAAAAGCATAATAAAAAGTAACGGCACGAACAGAGTTTCTGGAATAGAGACAAAATATTTTAACATCAAATGTAAATTCAAGTTTTACGAAGTCAAGTCTGAAAGTGTATGTATTGAGTAACTTTGTACAGAAGTGAAACGCGGACGATAAGCAGTTCAGAGAAACACAGAGCAGAAGCTTTTGATATGTTGTCCTACAGAAGATCTGGGGGAAAAATAAATATACGGCAGAACTTGACTAAAAGAATAAATCAGTTGACAAAACACATCCTAAGGCATCAAGTAATCACCAGTTTGGCTCTGAGCACTATGGGACTTAACTTCTGAGGTCATCAGTCCCCTAGAACTTGGAACTACTTAAACCTAACTAACCTACGGACATCACACACGTCCATGCCCGAGGCAGGATTCGATACTGCGACCGTACCGGTCGCGCGGTTCCAGATTGTAGCGCCTAGAACCGCTCGGCCACCCCGGCCGGCAATCACCAGTTTGCTAATGGAAGAAAGGATGAGGGGGGTGAACGTTGTAGGCGAGGCCCAAGGCTCAAATACAGGAAGAATGTTCACATGGATTTAGGTTTCAGTAGTTATGCAGTGATGGAGATGCCTGCGTAGGATAGACTAGCATGGAGGGCTGCATCAGACAGGTCTTCGGACTCAACAGCAGCAAATGTTACAGTAACATCCGAACATCAAGAGCCGTGGTCGACTCGAGTCGATCTTGTAACATCGGAGAGCTTTCATTGGGCCTTGAGGCGCTGTTCCTTGCTCACCGAGAAGAGCAGTAAAGTGGTCGGGAGAACTAAAGCCCCTGCCGGGATTGCACAAGGAAAAACATACGACTGTCCAGCTCTGTCCTGTGAGATTCAGGGCGCGAGTAGACAGACACGGCAACACATATATGGCCAGTACTTTGGCTGTGGAGTTCTGATAGAAGACGTGCCTGAGGGTCTTTGAGACGATCCTTTAGTCTGTATAAGAGTGCTGTCAAACGAGATGCCTGGAGAGGCACCGGTTTAACTGCACCACGGTCGTTATTTGCGGTGAGGATTTCGGAGTGCAGCGCATAGCAGTGTGGGCCAGTGATTCCTCGTTAACTCCTGGTCGTTCTCATCTAACTAACGGTGTTAGCATTTGTTGACCCGCCAATGTCTGTGAGCCGTTACGTTTGTTCCTTTTTTGTAGTGTTTGAATCGAACGTAGAGACTAAGATTGTTTTGAAATTTTATGGTATGAGCGCAGTTTTTTGAAGCCTGCTGCTTGAGAGCTGTCGTAAAAAAAATTTCACTTAACATTAAATCCTCACACTGTGCCAGGTCAAAATCAAATGGCACTGAGCACTATGGGACTTAACTTCTGAGGTCACCAGTCCCCTAGAACTTAGAACTACTTAAACCTAGCTAACCTAAGAACATCAGACATATCCATGCCCGAGGCAGGATTCGAACCTGCGACCGTAGCAGAAGCGCTGCTACGGACTGAAGCGCGTAGAACCGCTCGGCCACTCCGGCCGGCTGTGCCAGGTCATCCTGGAATTTATATTCAGTGCATGTGAATTCGAGTCACTTAAAGCCTGAGGTATTATAGATTTGATGGGTGTTTACTCTTTAAACCTTGTTTTACTAGTAGTGCAGCTGATATAAAAGAAAATATTATATTGTTAAAAAATAAGTAACTTTAATGTTTTTCAATTTTAGTAGTGTTCTAAATTTCCTTGTAATACATTTCGGTGTTACAATAAATGTTTTGTATACATTAAAGATTTTATTCTGGGTAACCAGACCTTAACACTTCCAAGCAACCTAAGCTTTTGCTTTACTTGCTCTAAATAATCAATTAAACGGGCTCAATTAAAGTTATAGTTTTAATCGTGAAAAGTCAGATTACTCCTGCGTACTTTTTCAATCTGCATATTCGTTTGAGAATTGCAAGCGTGACAAGTCTCTTCCGACTCACGATTTCTTAAGCAGGCATCTAAAGACTAGGCGCTGTTGGCGGGACGTGCCAAACACTGGCCGGGCAGCCGGGCATATTTACACCATATGCCAATCCTCTTGGCACGGGAGCCAAGGGCTTGCCAGCACGGTGATTTAGCCAGAGCTCACTAACGACCGTTCGCGGCAGTGTATATTAACCTACATTCTGAGCAGCGACGGTTGCACTCCTGGGAGTTCATTTTGCCACCAGTGTTTCCCGAGTTCTTTGGATAGACGTTATCACTCGCTTCCGGAATGTCTATAATAATGACAATGCTAGAGGGAAACAGTAATGCGGAGCACACTACATATTATGGACAACTACGAATACGCAGTTCATCCAACGAATTAGACTACATTAGGAAATAAATTACCGATCACGAACAACGACGTTACATCTGCTCTTGTGACCCTGAAAACAAAAACGGAAAAAAATGCACCACCACGGAGGAGTTGAGAGACGTAAACGAAAGTTTCATCTCAAAGACGTAGATGCGTCAGTCGCATAAGAGTGGCGCTAGTAAGCCACTACGAAAATGCAAATCAGATTTGCTTTAAATTCACACTTCAACGGTCGTGAGCGTTAGTTACCTTTGAGATTAGACGTGGTAAGTTGATGTTAGCTTAGAGTGCCTCTAAGGCAATATAGACGCTATTATCAACACCTCACTGAGTTTGGACGCGGTCGCGTAATAAGTAATAACGCTACGAGAGCTGGATGTTCCTTCTGCGATATTGCAGAAAGATTTGGCAGGAATGTAACCACTTATACATGGACTGCTGGCAGCAGTGGTCACGAGAATACACGGTCGTAAGAAGACCACACTCTGGACAACCACGTAGCAGTACCGAGAGGGAAGACCATCGTGTTCGGTGTATGGCTCCGGCGCATCATACTGGCATCTGCAGCAGCAATTTGAGCAGCAGCTGGCACCACAGTGACACAAAGAATTGATACAAATCTGTTACTTCAAGGACAGCACCGAACCAGATGCCCTGTAGTGTGCAGTCCACTGACCCCTAACTAACGCTGTTTGCGACTTGAGTGGTGTCAAGTGAGAACGAACTGGTGAGGGGAGGGGGCAGGGGGGGTCTGTTGTGTTTTCTAGTGCAAGCTGGTTTCGCCTCGTTGCCAGTGATGGCCATGTGTTGGTTAGTGGAAGGCCAGTTGAGGGCTGCGACCAGCCTGTCTGCGTGCTAAGACACACTGTACCTACACCTGGAGTTATGGTCTCCGGTGCGATTTCGTACCAGAGCAACAGCACAGTTTTCGCTATTCCACGCTCACTGACTCGAAATTTGTACGCCAATCTGGTGATTAGACCCGTTATGCTCCCATTCATGAAAAGCATTCCAGGGTCTATTTTCCAACAGGATAACGCTCGCCCACATACCGCTAATGTAATGCAACACGCTCTACAGAGTGTCAGCATGTTGTCTTCGCCTGCTCCATCACCAGATCTGTCTCCAATGGGACACATACGGAACATCGTCCGGCGACAACTCCAGCGTCATCCACAAACAGCATTAACCACCCCTGTATTGATCGACCAAGTGCAACTGGCATGCAACTCTGTGCCACAAAGTAGCATCCGGCACCTTTACAACACAATTAATGCACTTTTCCATGCTTGTGTTCAACATTCCGGTGGTTACACCAGTTATTAATGTACCAGCATTTCACATTTACAATGGCTTATCTCTTACTTACGTTAACGTGTGATCTTGAAATGTTAATCATTTAAATATGTTACCTATACAAATATATTCCCGAAATTTCATTACTCTACACTAATTATTTGATGTGTTGCGATTTTTTCCCGTCAGTGTGCATCACCGATCACGAGCAACGAGCAACAACACTACAGCTGACATATGGTTCAAATGGCTCTGAGCACCATGGGACTTAACGAAGAGTACCTCTAAGGCAACACAGACTGAGGTCATCACTCCCCTAGAACTTAGATCTACTTAAACCTAACTAACCTAAGGACATCACACACATCCATGCCCGATTCAGGATTCGAACCTGCGACTGTAGCGGTCGCGCGGTTCCAGACTGAAGCGCCTAGAACCGCTCGGCCACTACGGCCGGCCTACATCTGACAGATTAAGTTCGTGTGACCCTGAATACATCCTTTATTCTAAATAACTATTAGAAAATTACTTTTGTAATCTTGTGCGGTAAATAACACCTGTATGGTTTTCTACAAAATAATTGTTGTTCTGATTTTTGCCGCTTAGGTTTTTTTCAGCAGCTTTTCAAACCGCATTACATTCACTAGACCTTACTACACCTTTCTGAAAATTACTGCTAGCAGTCGAAATAATTAACCAAAGAAGCCGATAAAGAAAAAGTACATACAATTTCAAACGCAAAATTACGGGACATCAACACTACAGTTGTAAGTTAGTTCAAGAAATAAGGTCACTTAGCTGCTAGTGGTCATCGATATACATCAATGAAGAAAGTTGAAAATTTTTGCCGGACCAGGATTCGAACTCAGATCTTCTGCTCACTAGGTAGGTTCTCTGACCACTAAGCCATCCTGACACGATGGTCATCGCAACTGCACGGATTATCCTAGCACGCCTCCCTTTAGAACCAAATTCTCATCTTAACCACACATTTCTGACGTAGCGCCCCTGTCCATGATCCTCATTACTCATGGCGTTTCGTCGATTCCCGTAAGAGTTCGAGCCTGTTGTGCCTCTACACTAATGGCGTTATTGGCAGCCTAGCCTTAATTATACGTATGGTGTCTGTTCTTTCGGACATGTCCGCAAGAACAGACAACACATATATAAAAGGTATATGTTCAAACAACTTACTAGAATATATCCGGGTGTCTTGTTCGACAATTGTCGAAGACAACAGTCAGGTACGTTCCCGGAAGATGTTTTAACATTAACTATGTGAAACTGGAGTTTCACATTAAAAGGTAGGTTTTTTGTTGTAGATTATTGCACAAGGTCATAGAGTGCTCAAAATGTTTCAGGATTGTCAAAAAGAGGTAAATAGATCCTAAGAGGAAGATACGGTACCACCAAGTTAATCTAAGATGCTTTCTAACAGGTAAAAGGAATAGATTGCGATAAATTTTTGAGGATAATTTATCTTACCTCGTCTAATAACGATATATTACAACGAACCACACTTAAGCTCCTGGATTATCGAAACATTTTCAGACTATTTCTCTACAGTTCCATTCTCGAAAAGCGCGTGGGAAAATTGAACACTTCAATCTTTCCGTACGAGCTCCGATTTATTTTATTACGAAGATTATTTCTTCTTATGTAGGATGAAATCAATAACGTATTTTTGCATTCAGAGGAGGAAGTTTGTAATCGAAATTTCGTGAAAACGTACCCGGACGACAGCCACTGCATAAGCTCCGACAACACACACGACATTTCACTTCATAGCTTTTGTTGTCAGCTGCTACGATTTTTTTTAAGTTGGTGACAAACACACATAAGCGTGTCGACTTTCAGAGCCAACACTTTCCTGGATTCATTTACGAGGGGTATTGTCAGTTGCTTGACACAGGCCGATAGGGACATATTTTAATAAGTGATGACAGTTCGTGGTTTTAGCACAGACCGGACATTCATCATTAATGATGGTTTTTATCGATTGAGGATGGCTGAGAACTTTGCCTAGCCACGTGGCATTCTGTAACTTCCTATACCATATTAAACACCATTAATACGCATCACAAGACGCAACTTTAAAGTTGGGAAACCGGTTGAGTGGGTCTTTAGTCGACTTATATAAATACAGCTACAGCGGACTATTGGACTTTTCGTTCAATTTTATATTTTAACAGTTTTAACACCCGTATTTATAAACCTGTTGTACTGTATGAACTGTTAATCAATTACATATTCATGAAAAGAACTTGCCCCAAACGAAAAACACCTTTGTTTTAATTATTGCCACCCCAAATAGCTTATATCCGTAACTCTCTCCGCTATTTCGTGATAATAAAAAAAACGACCTGCCCTTCTTTGGACTTTAACGATCTCCTCCATCAATCCTATTCGGTAACGGATTCCTTATAGTACTCATGTGGATGAACTTTCACTTTTCCTTATTTAGAGTCACCTGCCACATATCACACCATACAGATATCTTGTCTAAATCATTCTGCTATTGTTTCAATCTTCTGATGACTTCACTAGACGGTAAATAAAAGCCTCACCTGCAAACATTCTAAGAGGGCTGCTCAGACTGTCTCCTAAATCGTGTGCGCAGATCAAGAACAGCAGAGGGCCAAGAACGCTTCCTTGGGGAACGCCAGGTATCATTCTGTTTTATTCCATGACTTTCCGCTTATTACTACGAATTGTGACCTTCCTGACAGGAAATAACGAATCCAGTCGCAGAAACTGGGACTTTACGCCACAGGTGCGTAACTTGATTTGGAGCCTCTTGTGAAGAACTGTGTCAAAACCTTCCGGAAATCTAGAAATATGGAAGCAATCTGAGGTCCCCTGCCGGCAGTACTTATCATTTCGTGCGAATGAAGAGCTAGTTGTGTTTCAGAAGAAAAATATTTTCTATATCCGTACTGACTGTGTCAATTGGCAGTTTTCTTCGAGACAATTTACAATGTTCAAACACAGTATATGTTCCTAAAACCTACTGCAAATCGACGTCAGTGATATGGGTCTGTAATTCAGTGGATTACTGCTATCCAGTGCAACTTTCCAGTCTTTAAGTACGGATGTTTCCTCGAGCGAGCGGCTGTAAATGACTGCTAAATACGGAGCAACTGTTTGAACATACTCTGAAAGAAACCTAATTGAAATACTATCTGTATCGGAAGACTTGCCTTTATTAAGTCATTCAAGCTGCTTCGCTACACCGAGGATATTTTCCTGTTGGTAGCTGGTACATATTCGAATTCTGGAATACTTTGTCTTCTGTGGCGAAAAAAATTCAGAAACGTTACTAAAATAATACAATTATCCTCCAGTTCACAACTAAGTGCCTGATAGAGGGTTCAGCGATCCATCTACAAGCTACATCTTTATCGTTCCACTCTCTTAACAGTGTAAGGGAGAAACGAATACTTAAATCTTTCCGTGCGAGCTCTGATTTCTCTTCTTTTATTGTAACGCTCATTTCTCCCTATGTAGGTAGACAAACACCGATAAGAAAGTAGGTGACTGAAGTTTCATGAGAAGATCCAGCCGCAAAGAAAAATGTGTTAGTTTTAATAATTGCTATACCAATTCGCGTATCATATCCGTGGCACGCTCTCCTCTATTTCGCGATACTACAAAACGAGCTGCCCCTCTTTGAACTTTTTCGATGTTCTCCGTCAATTCTATCTGATGAGGCTACCACACAGCACAACAATATTCAGAAGAGGGCGGACAAGCGTAATGTAACCAGTCTCTTTGGTAGGCCTGTTGCGTTTTCTATCTGTTCTGCCAACAAATCGCAGTCTTTGGTTTGCTTTCCACACAACCTTGTCTGTATAGTTGTTCCAGTTTAAGTTACTCGTAATTCCTAAGTATTTAGGGTACATGTTCAGCGCATTTCAAGAACCTGTTGAAAAACTTTTGCTATGTTCAGCAGCTGTGACTGAGAGATTATTGAACGACATGTACACTTTGATGATCGAATCTTCGACATTATACTCGAATGTCAGGGACGTGTAATGTACAATAAACATTTGGTGTATCTACACGACTTTAGCTTCTAAAGTTGCTCTTATTGCTGGAGCGTTATTGTTACCGGAATAAAGAGCCTTCTTGTCTGATTACGAAGACCGATGCCTTTGACAACGTTTTTATCTTGACTGGTTAAGTCAGAACAAATGACGAACGTAGGACCTTTACAGGTACACGCTAAAAAGCGAAATAACTATCTGTGTCTCAGGGTTTGAGCGCGAGAGCTGCGACAGAAGATAGGGGGTAGCTAAGTGGATTGCCCTGTTCTTGCCACTTAACGGCAAGCACTTTCGACCTCTGGTGTTTGCTCTCCCTCCTCCTCCCTCGCTATCTGACGCGAGCACGAACCATCCAATCATCGCTCATCTTCCCACATAATATCACCGTGATCTCCAACTCGTAGCAAAGTTTCTGCTAGTTTCTATACATCCCTTCGTTTTCCCTAGGTTCAATTAAATGCAGTTTAAAGGTCGTTAATTACACAGGCAAGAAAGGGATTTCTGATATCAATACTCTTTATGTGATAAACCGTCTTTGGTTTTCTCAGTAGTCTTTCTCAATGCTGATACACTTTGTCCAATGAGATTTTAACTCATTTATTCAATTCATATTGTACGATTCGATCAGAATAGCGGAAGACCATTTCAATGCGAAAAGTGTACACAAGTTGTATAACTTCATTCAGAAGTTATTCTTTTGTCCTTCGTACAAGTGCCATATAAGCTTTACAGGGCGGTAGGGATCAAATAAAACACTGTAAACATCTTCCCTACTGAAACGGGTACAACTGGTAAAGTGTCCTTCAGTGCACCGTATCCCGACTGACAACGTATCCAAGTGAATGCGATAGTGGACTGACACTGTTTCTCTTGCATTAGTTAAAAACACAAGCGTAAGAAACAATATGATTCCTTTTGTTCAGCAACAGTTTAATCATGTGCTTTTGTGGGCACTTAATTCATACTTGGCCTCAGTTTCTCCTATTATGTACGGTCAGTTTCTTTTATCGCCTATAGTTTTGTCGTTAAAAGTTATTAACAAGATGGATACAATAGAAATATAATTGTAATCCTTTTCATCGATGAAGAACTTGGAAATAAACATCCTCCATGGATGATACCCCAAAACCTCCCCGATCTCACTCGCAGTAACTTCGTATTCGAAGTTGGGATCGAACAACAGTTTCCGAATGTCAGAAGCAAAGAAAGGTGACGGCTGTCGACATTTCTCTTGTCAGAGAAGGAAAACTATCACATTCTGCCATGGACGAGGGAAAGTAACGAACGTCGCTTTTATAATGGAAACAACCTGGTATATGTAAGGCATATTAGGGAAACTAGATAAAATATAAACTGGGTGCCTATGCGAGGATATGAATCCTATCCTACTACCGAATACAAGATCGGTGTCTTAACCACAGCGCCACCTCGTTCGTCATATTCTTCAATTCTTTTAATACCAGCTGCACTTCGCTCATGATCAGCAGAACCGTCCTCCTCCCGAATGCGAGTCCAGTGTCTAACCACTGCGCCACCTCGCTCGGTCGAGGGAAATAGGGTAACATACAATGTGTGCAAGATCCAAGAGGGAACAATAAGAGTGGAAGACCAAGAACGAAGTGTTCGGATTAAATAGGGTGTATGATAGGGATCTAGTCTTTCACCCCTTCTGTAAAATGCATACATCGAAGAAGCAATGACGGAAATAAAAGAAATGTTCAAGAATGGGATTAAAATTGAAGGTGAAGAATATCACTGATAAGATTCGCTGATGAATTTGCTATCCTTAATTAAAGTGAAGGAAATTACAGAATCTGCTGAATGGAATGAACGGTTTAATAAATACAGAATATTGACAGAATAAATCTAAAAAATAAGGTAACGAGAAGTAGAAGAAATGAGAAGAAGAGAGAAACTTAACATCAGGATTGGTGATCACGAAGTAGATGAAGCTAAGGAATTCTGCTACTTAGGCAGCGAAACAACCCATGATGGGTGCAGCAAGGAGGCCATCAAAAGCAGACTAGCAATGGCAAAAAGGGCATTCCTAGCCACGAGAAGTCTACTAGTATCAAACATTGATCTTAATTTGAGGAAAAAATGTCTGAAAATGTACGTATGGAGCACAACATTGTATGGCTGTGTGAAACATGGACTGTAGGAAAAATCTGAACGGAAGAGAATACAAGCATTTGAGATGTGGTGCTACAGAAGAATTTTGAAAATTAGGTGGACTGATAAGGTAAAGGATGAGGTGGTTCTCCGCAGAATCTGCGAGGAAAGGACTATATGGAAAACATTGACAAGAAGAAGGAATAGGGTGGTAGGACATCTATTAAGACGTCACGGAACAACTCCCATGATACTAGAAGGAACTGTAGAGGGTAAAAAAACAGTGAGGAAGATAGAGACTGGACATCCAGCAAATAACTGAGGACGTAGGTTGCAAGTGCTGCTCTGAGATAAAGAGGTTGGCACAGGAGAACAATTCGTGGCGAGGCGCACCAAACCGGTCAGAGGACTGATGACTCAAAAAAAAAAATCAAGGAAACACGAGACATTCATCTTCTTCAAAAAGCATTTGAGTTTGTGGCTCGGTGGCTGAGTGAGTGTCAGACTACAATGATAAGTCGTTCAGAGGATTTTTCTGTCACTACTTTCAGTTCCACTAATCATACTGTACACCTGAGAAATCTCCGTGTAACTGGCTGGGTAAGTGAGTTGAAACATCGTAGCCACTTCCAAAAAACAGAACTGTTAAACCATTATCAACATTTGTACTTGGCACACCCTTGCAAACGATATGTGCAATGAATGACTACCGCCGGCCGGAGTGGCCGAGCGGTTCTAGGCGCTTCAGTCCGGAACCGCGCGACTGCTACGGTCGCAGGTTCGAATCCTGCCTCGAGCATGGATATGTGTGATGTCCTTAGGTTAGTTTGGTTTAAGCAGTTCTAAGTTCTAGGGGACTGATGACCTCAGCAGTTAAGTCCCATAGTGCTCAGAGCCATTTGAACCACTTCTGAATGACTACCGCTAACCCCTAATAAGCCGTTTTCTTTATCGCCGTAGTTATTACTTCCTCTCATATACACCTTGTGAAATATGTTGCCCGACTCTTCTTGGAACTTACGCACTGTGAATTTATGCAGTGCACTGTGAATTTATGCAGTGAACTACTTCGTGACGCACAACGCCTATCTTACAGCGGCTACCACTGGAGTTTGATGAGCATATCCTAAAGCTCTCACACTTGTTATACGGACCTGTGGCAAAGAGGGGACCCTCGTCTTTGTATCTTTCTCTATTAACCCGACCTGGTAAGGTCTCCAGACTAACAAGAAATATTGAAGAACCGAACAAGTGTTCTGTAAGCCATTTCTGTCATGCATAAACTGGCTATCCTGAGGAGTGAATACCAGCTTGATATCAGATTTTTCTGCGAACAGCTTTATGTGATCTTAAGTCCCTCCAGATGGTTGCTTCTACGTATTTTACAGCTGTTACTGTTTCTGTTTCTGTTAATAAGTCATAAACAGAGTAATCTGACTATAATCGAGCTCTTCGTCTACTTCTGCGCAATAAGTTACATTTATTTACGTTCATTGTCAAGAGAACGTTCACTGACTAGTCGTCAGTCCTCTGCTGGTTTTTGTACAGTGTGTATCAAAGAAAATCACATGATTTTAAATCTCCATATTTATTGATAAAAATATAAGATAAACGTGGAATACTTCGGAAAATACTCACAAAATCTTAAAATTTTCAGCTATGCTATTACATATGTTCTACGTGTCCACCAGCAGAAGTTTTTCACTTCTAAGTCATGAGATGAACATAATTTCCTCCACATAGCGACAAAAAATCACATGGCGACATGTCTGGCGATCTTGGAAGCCATAGATGCAGGGCATTGTTTAGGGGTCCTGTGGGCCCTATCCAGCGTTGAGGCAGAGCGTCACTGAGAAACTCATGTACGTTGATGTGCCGGCGTGATGGAGTTCCATTCTGTTGGAAAATGGAAAATGAATTTATCGGAGTCGTCCTAAAGTTGTAAAAAAGAGCCAGTTCGGCAGAATTTGAAGACAGCTCATTCTGATCATCATGCTTTCTCAATAAAGAGGGGACTGTACACTTATTCACGAGAAATGGAACAAAAAAGTTCATTTTAGGTGAGTGTCTTTCGTGCTCAGTAATGTCATGATGGTTCTAAAGTTTCCACTTGTGCACATTACGTCGGTCTGATTTACCGCTAACATGGAATTTTGTTTCATCACTGAAAATTAACCATAGTAAAAATTTATCAAGGGTTGGTTGGTTTGTTTGGAGTGAAAGGGACGAAGCTGCAAAGTTATCAGTCCCTTCACCGGTTAAGTGGCAAACCAGGAGTAGTCGTCAAAGGCAGGAGGTGAAAAGCAAATCCTGTAAAGCCTACATGTAAATAAAACAACAAAAAACAGATAAAGCCCATAAGAAAGACAGCATACGCAGGTCGTGTCGTTAAAAGATCAGTCAAGGCAAGGCATTAAAACCACGAAACGAAAAAGAATAAAGAGAATAAAAAGGTGGAAAATGCAGAGTTCAGGCCGGGCCGCCACGTGGACTGTGGTGGTGTGAACGGGGGTGGGGGGACAGCTGGAAAGGGATCTCCAATAACCCCATAGGCAGTCAATGACGCCAAAAAGCCCTACCTTACAGGGATGAATAGAAACCACCTTCGCAGGCGAAATGTAACACCAGGTCAGCTGGGTTGGTGTCATCTGCTAGCACCAGAGGCAGCGTGTCAGGAAGATTAAGATGCCGCCTCTGTGAGTAAGTGGGCCACCGTCAGACGGGCTCCACATCGTCAGTGACGGTGATCCTCACGTCTGAGAATGTGGCCATGGGTCAGCCAAGTGTGGCTAATGCGGAGTCTACAGAGGATGGTGGATTCCCTGCAAGAAGCATGCAGGGAACACTGCCATATTGCCCAGGCTCCTTAAATGTCCTCAGTTTGTTTGCAGAGATCAGAGCAGACCATTCTGAGGTCCAGAATTCTAGCAATCGATGGCGTATAAACAATCAAACGTCTGGTTCTGGAACCCCCACTTCCAGAATCGGCGCCCGCATCTCGTGGTCGTGCGGTAGCGTTCTCGCTTCCCACGCCCGGGTTCCCGGGTTCGATTCCCGGCGGGGTCAGGGATTTTCTCTGCCTCGTGATGGCTGGGTGTTGTGTGATGTCCTTAGGTTAGTTAGGTTTAAGTAGTTCTAAGTTCTAGGGGACTTATGACCACAGCAGTTGAGTCCCATAGTGCTCAGAGCCATTTGAACCATTTAGCCAGAATCGGCATCCTGGTGGTCAGCTTGGCCAACCGGTCAGCTAGTTCATTTCCCGAAATGCCAGCATGACCGGAAGTCCAAACGAAAACGTCTGGCCGACCAACTTGATGGAGGTTAGAGGCCAGATCCTGGGTAACCAGCGGGTGAGGAGAGTAGCAGTGGTTTATAGCCTAAAGGCTGCTAAGGGAGTCACTACAGGTTACGATACTCTTCACAGTACAATAATGAACATGACTAGGGACTAATTTAAGGGCCATCAGTTCAGCAATACAGACTCAGCAGCCGTTTGGCAGGGAGTACAGAGTGTGTGTGTGTGTGTGTGTGTGTGTGTGTGTGTGTGTGTGTGTGTGTGCGCGCGCGCGCTCAAAGCCTGTTCCTCCGTAGACATCTATGAATACAACTTCCGAACCGCAATATTCACAAGAAGAGGAGTGGGCTCTACGGAATCTTTTCGACCAAAAGAGAATTCGAGTTAAATCGGAGGTCGGGGTATAAGCCATGGGGGCAGATGCGATGTCTCTCTGACCAGAGGTGACAGTGAAGGAAGTTGCAGTTCCGAACAGAGACACTGGAGGCATGCAGGAATTGTGGGCCTAGTTCTTCTGTGGGACGTGCAGCTCCGTTATAGGGCAAAGGATAAGGTATATAGCAAAATTCAGCACCTGTTGTTGGCGCCTGAGAGAGAATGCAGGGACTCTAGCCTCGACTAGTAGACTGTTCACAGGTCTAGTTCGGAAGGCTCCGGTCGCAAGTTAGACCCCACAATGATGAATGGGGTGTCGTATCCGCAATGCTGAGGGTAATGCTGAACCATACGCAAGACTTTCATAGTCAAGATCAGACTCAATCAGGGCTTTGTAGAGGCGCAAAAGGGTAGAGCGATTTGCACCCCAGCCGATGTTACTGATGCAGCGAAGTATACTGACGAGTCACCAGCACATTTCCTTAAGATGGCAAAGGGGGGGAAGCCACATCACCTGGGAATCGAAAACTAGTTCCAGAAAGTGTTGCGTCTCAACCACAAGAAGTAAGTGATCATCTAGGTAAATTTCTGGGTGTGGGTGGGCAGTACGACGCCGACAGAAGTGCATGACGCGAGTCTTGGCGGCTGAAAACCGAAAGCCGTGGGTGAGAGTCCATGACTGCGCCTTTTGTATGGCGCCCTGTAGGCGACGCTCAGCAACAACTATACTAGCGGAGCAATAATAAAAGCAAAAATCGTCGGCATATAAGGAGTCCGATAACGAAGACCCCACAGACACCGCTAGATCACTGTTGGTCAGAGGGGGACAGTCAGTACAGAGCCCTGTGGGACCCCGTTGTCTTGGTTATGGGGGTTACTTACAAGGGAACCTCCCCATCGCACCCCTCTCAGATTCAGTTATAAGTTGGCACAGTGGATAGGCCTTGAAAAACTGAACACAGATCAATCGAGAAAACAGGAAGAAGTTGTGTGGAACTACGAAAAAATAAGCAAAATATACAAACTGAGTAGTCCATGTGCAAGATAGGCAACATCAAGGCCAATTCTAACTTCGGAGCGCCGTGGCCCCTTGGTTAGCGTGAGCTGCTGCAAAGCGAGAGGTCCTTCGTTCAAATCTTCCCTCTAGTGAAAAGTTTAATTTTTTTTCAGTTCATGTGACAAACTCTTCTGTTTTCATCACTTTTTTGGGAGTGATTATCACATCCTCAAGAAAACCGAAATCGGGTAAGGTAGAAGAATCTTTTTACCCATTCGCCAAGTGTACAAGTTAGGTGGGTCGACAACATATTCCTGCCATGTGACGCACATGCCGTCACCAGTGTCGTATAGAATATATCAGACGCGTTTTCCTGTGGAGGAATCTGTTGACCTATGACCTTGCGATCAAATGTTTTCGGTTCCCATTGGAGAGCCACGCCCTTTCGTCTACTAATCGCACGGTTTACCGATGCGGCGCAGAACACAGACACTAAACTTATTACAGTGAACAGAGACGTTAATGAACGAATGGACAGATCATAACTTTGCGAAAATAAAGAAATTAAAATTTTCAATGGAGAAAAGATTTGAACCAAGGTCCTCTCGCTCCGCAGCTGCAGACGCTAACCACGGGACCACTGAGTCGTCAGCTGCCGTTAGCCTTCATGTTGCCTATCTTGCACATGGACTACTCAGTTTATTTTGCTTATTTTTTTATAGTTCCACACAACCTCTTCCTGTTTTCTCGATTGATCGGTGTTCAGTTTTTCAAGGCCTATCCAGTGTGCCAACTTATATCTAAATCTGAGGGGGGTGCGATGGGGAGGTTCCCTTGTTAGTAAAGTGCCCACTTTAACCTGAATGTATGGTGTGACAAAGTTCTTGACAAAAATCGATAGTGGACTCCGGAGACCCCACTCATGTATCGTAGTAAGGATGTGGGGACACCATGTCATGCCATAAGTAGGTCGAAAAAGACAGCGATGTGCAAAGGCAGGCTGGGTGGCGGACTCCTGGTGAACCAAATTATCAGCAGGGGAGCGGACTTCGCGAAAACCGTCCTGAGATGCGGTCATTAGACTCAGACTCAAGGAGCCAACACCTGCTATCTACGTGTTCGAGCAGCTTGCAGAGAACAACAGTAAGGCTGATTGAGCGATAACTGTCCGTCTTGAGGGGGTTCTTACCCGGTTTCAGTACCGGAACTATCTGGCTTTCTCGCTACTGAGATGGGAACTGACCCTTGATCCATATCCGATTAAAGAGGGCAAGGATATGATGCTGACAATCTACTGCGAGATGTTACTGCACTTGGTCGTGGATGCAGTCTGGTCCTGGGGCCGTATCAGGGTAATGGGCTAGGGTACTGGAGAGTTCCCATTCACTTACTGGAGCTTTATATGGTTCCAGGTGATGGGTAGTAAAAGGTAAGCGCATTCACTCCACTCGCTGTTTTATGAGCCGAAATGGGGGTGGTAGTTCTCAGAGGCAGAAGCGCGAGCGTAATGCTCAGCACAACGTTCGCCGGCAGCAACTGGATCAGTATAGACGACACTGTCCAAGAAAAAACCTGCTACACCTGCAAAGGGCTGGAAGCTGTAGAGTAGTCTGATCTTTGCCCATACCCGTACCTAACTACAACAGCGGAATCATACCGTTCCCAGGACTTTTGCTTTCGTCGTAGCGAACGTGGGCACGGAGCTGTTTACAGGCAATGATGTGGCCCAGTGAAGGGTGCCGCTTATGACGATGGAGAGCCCGCCTAAGATCTCTAATGGCTGCAGCAATCTCTGGGGTCTACCAGGGTACCGTCTTCCGACCGGTGGATGCTGAGGAAGATTGGCTGCCAAAAGAATGACTGCCGTTGTATGCTGAACAGGTGCATCGATACTGCCTTACGATGGTGGGCTAAGGACGATAGTAGAGGTGAACCCGTCTGGGCGGGCTTCCAGGGGGAGCAACGCTGAGGAAGGGACAGGAAGGTCGGGAAGTGGTAAAATGTATCGTCTTCCATGTCCTCTAGCACAGCATTGCTGAAGTCAACCAGTTTCCTTTTATCACCAACCCCCTAGAGCTTTCACTAATAATATTCTGTTTGTTTATAGAACAACCGACGACGTAACATTGCCAATTCTCTGCTTGCGTGGCGAGTAGACTTTCGTGAAATTCGCTCAAACGTTTGTCGAATTCTTTCCACCATGTCATCAGAAGTACGAGGTCGACCTGTACTCTTACCTTCGCACACGCATCCTGTCTCTTCAGACTGGAGATACCAACGACGAATATTTTTGGGTACAGGCGGATCAATGCCAAAACGCCGACGAAAGGCACGCTCGACGGCAATCATTGCCTTACTATTTGGAAACGGCAACACACAAAATGCCTTTTGAGTAGGCGCCATCTTATTTCTGACCGACTGCAAACTGGCAAGGCCCCTGACGGCCATCTTACGGCGATTTTTTGAAACTCTAGGCCACGCCAATTCAATCTATACGTGTTTGCTTGGTAGCACACACCATGTTTCATAATTATTACCGTCCAAATTAAGGTCATTCTTTTTTAAACACCCTGTGCATTTCGTCCCAGTTTTATGGCGTTGCAGCTATCCCATAGTCAACGAACAACGTCACGAAACTTTCGTCATTATCAGCTACGTTTGTCATATACACGATTATCCTAAACACGATGGACTGCATTTCAGGGGTTACGTTCTGATTATTTTGGTGTAAGAGAATCCCTTTTAACCGTGGTTTGTTGCAGAGTAATCCGAATCGCTCTGACAGCATTACTTCCGCCAGAATCTCATCTCCTACCTTCTAAACTTCACGGACGTTCTCCTGAGTACGCTGCGGGACTAGGACTCCTGAAAGAAAGGATATTGCGGAGACAAGGCGAAGCCGCAGTCCCGGGAATGTTTCCAGAATGAAATTTTCTCTGAAGCGGAGTGTGGGCTTTGATTTCCAGGTTGGAGTCCCCAGCCGGCACACCGTTTTAACTTGCCAAAAAGTTTCAAATCAGGGCACACTCCGCTGCAGAGTGAAAATTCATTCTTGTTGGCAATAGTGACGCCCACTTTACTCTTCGCCATCAAGCTTGCGTTCAGTATTGCTCGGTTTTCTCCCGTATTTGTTTTACTGACTTCGTTCGTCGTGAGTTACCAATGATAATTAGCAGTATGAATAGATTTACTGGTTAATAGTATGGGTTACTGAATCCAGTGGAAGGGCGACACAACGACTCTATGCTGAGCTGTTCCCGCAATATCGACGAACTCATCATTGTACTTCTGCATCTGAGGGTTACTGTATTACTCTGTGTGTGGCGTTGTAGGTTTCTGTGATTGCCTATTTTCCAATTTTGCGAATATTTTCACAGAAAAGCAAGCAGTTGGGGTAACAAACTGAATAAATAATAATTACATTATTATTCTGTAACGAGCCACCGGAGGCGACGGATAGCTTATACCACAATACTCAGTAAACATCCCTGAACAGGCTTAGAAATTTTGTTGGCAGAGTTCCGGTTCTCCCTATACAGGATGACTCTCTGTGATGATATAAACATTCAAAGATGATGGAGAAGGGTAAATGTATCGATATAGAGTGTGGGACCTTCGTCGGCAAACAACTGAGTCGACAGTTATAATCGAAAATCGTCCTGATACCTCTGACAATGGAATACAGCACCGGAACTGTTGTTGCTAAGACTGAAGGGTAGACAGTTTCCTGAGGCGGTAATATGGACCAAATGAAGGAAAAAATGTCTAGTAAACATGGGCTCTAAAATGCATACTTGTTCAATGGAAGAGATGTATCTCTAGTAGAAAAGAATAACAGGTGCTCATAGCTCTCAAGATATGCACTTTAAGCCGCACGGGCTGGCCCCGGCGGAGGTTCGAGTCCTTACTCGGTCATGGGTGTGTGTGTGTGTCTGTCCTTAGGATAATTTAGGTTAAGTAGTGTGTAAGCTTAGGGACTGATGACCTTAGCAGTTAAGTCCCGTAAGATTTCACACACATTTGAACATTTTTTTATGCACTTTATGGACTTTAAGTCCATGTTTACTGGACACGTTTTTCTTGTCTTGGCCCATATTACCATCTCTGAAAGTTGCCTACCCTGCAGTCTTAGCAGCAACAATACCGGTACATATCAGAACGATTTTCGCTTTTAACTTCATACACTTCAAATTCATACACTCATCCTTCTCCATCATCCCTGAAAGTATGTAACATCATCACGGAATCACCCTGTATACTGAAAAATTTAACGGCTCTCTAACGCTGCATTCGGGTACCTCAGAAGCTATATTTTCATTTGTCGAATTTATCTCGTTTTCAATGAGGTTCTAAGTTCTATCGCTAGGAAGCCCTGAATCCAGTGAAGAATTAGGTTCGATACTCTGAAAGCTCTTATTTTATTCACTAAACGACAGTACGAAACTGTATAGAATACGATATTGCTGTTTTTTTTTTATTTACTGGCGTAAGGCAATGGTCCAAACCATAATTCTCTGCCTGGTGGAACGGGGGGGGGGGGGGGGGGGGCAACTCTGCCCCTCTACAAGCTCCAGAGTATGCGTCGGCGAGACACTGCGACCTTAGGCAGCGGTCTGATGACGTCAAGAACCGACCGTTTCGTGGATACATACAAACAGTTCACATGCTGAGCTTGTTTTAAATCTGTAACGGCTCTCCGAGTCGAAGCTTTTGATGAAGTCTCCAGCAGTGGAAGACGAAACGTTATTCTTTGGACCATGGCCTTATGCCCGGAAACTAAATATCGGCAATATCGCAAATACTGGCTGTGGAAGCCTACATTGTATGTATCGAATGCCTTCCGGTCTGCGAGGAACACATCATCTAGCGCGCCGCTCTCTCCGGCGGTCTGGATATTATGGACGAACCTTCGTCTTGAGGATAACTTTATTCTCCATTGTCATTTTCGCATGGGAGACGATATGCGTTCATCGCATTTCTCCACTAATCATTTCTACTCCTGGCTTTCGTGATCTAATCCATTTTTCTCAGGCCCGTCGCTTCCCCATTCCCATTTACACAATCTTTCCATCTAGTCTGTGGCATTCCTCAGTCCTTTCTGCACTCCAGGTATCCTTAAGAGTGTCACCCTCGGTGGTCTTCCCTCTTGCAAGCTAATTAGGCGTCCTGGACACGTAAATCTTTCCTTCATCATTTGTTCTATATCACCTTGTGAGTATTGGTCTACCACTTCCGGTTTTTATTTTTATTTATTTATTTATTTTTTTAAATACTGTGACTGGAGGTCCCTCATGGGGCAAAATATTTTCCTTAATATTTTTCTTTTGGAGATAGCAGTTTTTGTTGATGGTTTTCCTTAATGCAAATGTTTCAGACCCACACAGAGCTGACAGGAGAATTGCACTATGGTATAGTTTGATTTTAGAACTTCTCGAAACTGCTCTACTGCACAGCACGTCTCTTTCGCAAAAATATGAGCTACTTGCCGCTGTGATCCTTGCCTTAATCTCAGTTCCCATTCCATTCTGCTCACTAAAATGCTTCGCAAAACCGAAATGTCTTTTCTTTTAAAAGTTACTTCATGAACTGTCGATGTTGAATCACTGGATGCCTTGTTGACAACCAGTGGCGGTCGGTTATGCGCTAATGTGCTACGGAACGCTATGAACATCACACTACAATTATGCCGTTTCTCTTTGAATGCGACCCGGAAATCGCAGTAAAGTTACGCCCTCTGTCTTTGAATGCGTGTGGTATGCTAATAAAACGGACAAAAACCTATTTAGTAGCACTTCTTTTGCAATAAATAGAAACCAGTGTCGAGTATTGAAATGGTCGTCAGCAGCACTACGATCAACTCGGGGAACGGACGCAGTTGCCTGTTTCCGACTGTGCTCAGATGTCACATCATCCCTTCCAGCACTACGAATGCTGACGTTGCTCGCACCACCAGCGATGTATTTTTCTTCGAAACTGCGTTTAGGAGCCGTTGTAACGGCTCCGTGACTGAGTGGTCTAGCACATGGACTGGTAATTAGTCAACTCGGGTTCGATTCGTGGTTTACAAACTTTTTCCATTTTATTTTATTCCCCACAATATTAAATTACTGATTATGAAACTTAAATACACTACTGGCCATTAAAATTGCTACACCACGAAAATGACGTGCTACAGACGCGAAATTTAACCGACAGGAAGAAGATGCTGCGATATGCAAATGATTAGCTTTTCAGAGCATTCACACAAGGTTGGCGCCGGTGGCGACACCTATAACGTGCTGACATGAGGAAAGTTTCCAACCGATTTCTCATACACAAACAGCAGTTGACCGGCTTGCCTGGTGAAACGTTGTTGTGAGGCCTCGTGCCGGGAGGAGAAATGCGTACAATCACGTTTTCGACTCTGATAGAGGTCGGATTGCAGCCTATCGCGATTGCGGTTTATTGTATCGCGACATTGACTGTTAGCAGAATATGGAATCGGTGGGTTCAGGAGGGTAATGCGGAACGCCGTGCTGGACCCCAACGGCCTCGTATCACTAGTAGTCGATATGACAGGCATCCTATCCGCATGGCTGAGTCAACAGATGTTGCAAGACAACAACAATATGCACGAACAGTTCGACGACGTTTGCAGCAGCATGGACTATCAGCTCGGAGACCATGGCTGCGGTTACCCTTGACGCTGCATCACAGACAGGAGCGCCTGCGATGGTGTACTCAACGACGAACCTGGGTGCACGAATGGCGAAACGTCAGTTTTTCGGATGAATCCAGGTTCTGTTTACAGTATCATGATGGTCGCTTCCGTGTTGGGAGACATCGCGGTGAACACACATTGGAAGCGTGTACTCGTCATCGCCATACTGGCGTATCATCCGGCGTGATGGTATGGGGTGCTACTGGTTACACGTCTCGGTCACTTCTTGTTCGCATTGACGGCACTTTGAACAGTGGACGTTACATTTCAGATGTGTTATGACCCGTGGCTCTATCCTTCACTCGATCCCTGCGAAACCCTACATTTCAGCAGGACAATGCACCACTGCATGTTGCAGGTCCTGTACGGGCCTTTCTGGATACAGAAAATGTTCGACTGCTGCCATGGCCAGCACATTCTCCAGATCTCTCACCAATTGAAAACGTCTGGTCAATGGTGGCCGAGCAACTGGCTCTTCGCAATACGCCAGTCACTACTATTGATGAACTGTGGTATCATGTTGAAGCTGCATGGGCAGCTGTACCTGTACACGCCATCCAAGCTCTGTTTAACTCAATGCCCAGGCTTATTGAGGCCGTTATTACGGCCAGAGGTGGTTGTTCTGGGTACTGATTTCTCAAGATCTATGCACCCAAATTGCGTGAAAACGTAATCACATGTCACTTCTAGTATAATATATTTGTCCAACGAATACCCGTTTATCATCTGCATTTCTTCTTGGTGTAGCAATTTTAATGGCCAGTAGTGTATATTTAAACACAAATATATTTATTATTATTACTTATTAAATATATTTAAATGCATAAATTTAATACATTCAACTCACGATAGCTACTCTTGTACGTGAACAGGCTATAGCCACCACATTGTACCATGTTGCAAAATTTTGTACGAGCCGCCACTACTCACGATGATGTGCTCAGTTTGTTCCCTCTTTAACTTGTATCCCTGCTTTCCTTACAGTATTTCTGTAAAAACTATTTGAGCTGCAAGTCCTGTTTAGTGCCACGTTTTAAAACAACATCGTCCACATATGCAAACCGATTTATTGTGTTATTACCCAGTCTTATTCGAGTTGGGTTTAATTTTCGGTGTTCCTTGTCTACCTGACCTAAAATTGAATTCACCAATATTGGAGAACTGCGTCTCCGCACCTAAGACCGGATCTGACTTCAAAGCATCATCAGACAAGAAAAATCATATACCTGTATCTCCAAACCACTAGACCCGAAGTCTAGCACTTGACAGAGAATTTTAAAAGGAAGCGATTGCATTCGGGACCATTAAGTTGCAGAGGGAGAAAGGGGCTGAAGCCTGTCAACTCGGCGGTGTGAAAACGCGGTCGGCACTTCGCTTTTTGCACTGCAGCCGTGGCGTCACGCGAGGGCCTGCCCGGTGCGCGGCCAACGCGGCTTATCTCGGTCGCTCGCCCGCGACAGCCTGCTGCCAGTTGCCCGCCGCCGCCGGGCTGGCCCGCTCCTCGCTGTGACGTCACGCGCCGCCGGCACAGCGATCCATACGCGCTCGGCTCCCGTCGCCGCCGCGCTCGGTCCGTCTCGGGCAGACGTCTGCCGAGCCGCCGCCGCCACGTGTGACCGGGTCGGGCACGCCCTCTTCACGCGTGCGCGCTTTTGTTACGCTACTCGTGCCCGCCTGCCCGCGTCATGACCTCGACCCTGTGCCAACTGTGTCGCTTAATTATGTACTCTGTGCGCTAGTACCCCTTTTGCCGCGATTCCGACGTGAGTGGATTTTACACTCACAGTCAAATTCGTATTGCTTTTGGGTCACTCTCCCTATCCACGCGGTAGAATTCTGTTGCCAAAGCTTACCGAGTTTATCAGGCATTGTTACGGGTCTAGTGAAAACGCACTGCATTGTGCCTGATCAGCTTGTTTATTTATCTATTTACTTATTTTTTGCGCGATCGATCCTAGCTTCAGACACCGGTATCGGTTGGGTTTTAATGGCTCGTTACTGACTGGGGAAGCATACAACCATCGGGTTACCAATTTTTCTCAAATTTCACATAGCTGTGGTACCTACTTCTTGCTGTAATGCTGGTTTTGGTCTTCAGTCCGAAGAATGGTTTGTGCAGCCCTCCATAATACTCTATCCTGTGCAATCCTCCACCTCCGAATAACTATTGCAATTCATATTCTTTTCAACCTGCTTACCGTACTTATCTCTTGGTCTCCCCTACAATTTTTATCCCCCGCCCCAACACTTTCCTCCAGTACTAAATTAGTATAACTTCATGTCTCTAGTCATGGTTACCACAGATTTCTTCTTTTCCCCCAAATCTATTCAGTACCACCTCATTAGTTACGTGATGTACCCGTCTAATTTTCAGCATTCTTCTGTGGGACTATATTTAAAAAGCTTCTTTTCTCTTGTCTGAACTTTTTACTGTCCACATTTCATTTTCGTATACCGTTACACCCCCGATGAATAATCTCAGAAAAGATTTCCTGACGCTTAAATCTATACCCGATGTTAACAAAATTCTCTTCTGCAGAAACGCTTTTATTGCCACAGGCAGCCTACTTTTATATCCTCTACTTCGACCACCATCAGCTACTTTACTGCCCAAATAGCGAAACTTATCTACTACTTTTAGTGTGTCGTTTCGTCATGTCATTCCCTCAGCATCGCCTAATTTAATTCGACTACATTTCGTTATTGTTGTTTTGCTTTTGTTGATATTCATCTTATATCCTCGTTTCAAGACACTGACATTCCGTTGCCCTTCCAAGTCCTCTCATGTGTCTCTCAGTATTACGTCTCTTGCAAACCTCAAGGTTTAAATTTCTTCTCCCTGAAGTGTAACACCCCTTCAAAATTTCTCCTTGATTTCCTACACAGCTTGCTCAATTTACAGATTGAATAACACCGGGTTACGCTACAACCCTGTCTCACTCCCTCCTCCTCAACCACTGCTTCGCTTTCATGTCCTTTGAGTCTTAACTGCCGTCTGATTTCCGTACAAGTTGTAAACAGCCTTCGCTCCCTGTATTTTACTCCTGAACCTTCAGAATTTCAAAGAGAGTATTCCAGTAAACGTTGTCAATAGCTTTCACTAAAATTACGAAGTCTGTAAACGTCTGTTTGCCTTTCCATAACATCTCTTCTAAGATAAGTCATTGCGTCAGTAGTTCCTAGAATGGTCCTAATTTATCTGGAATCCAAACTGATCTTCACCGAGATCGGCTTCTGCCAGTTTTTTCCATTCTTCTGTAAGGAATTCGTGTTAGTAGTTCGCAACCATGAGTTATTAAACTGATCGTTTGGTAAAATTCACACATGTCAGCACCTGCTTTCTTTGGAATTCGAATTATTACGTTCTTCTTAAAGCCTGAGGATACGTCGCCTGTCTCCCGCATCTTAAACGCGAGGTGGAATAGTTTTGTCATGGCCGGCTCTCGCAAGGATATCAGTAATTTGGGCGCAATGTGAACGACTCCTGGGGCTTGTTTCGATTTACGTCTTTTAATGCTCCATCAGATTCTCCTCGCTGTATCATATCTCTCGTATTCATCTAGGTTCTCTTCTCTTCCTATAAAATTGCTCTCATGATCATTTCCCTTGTATAGCCCCTGCATATACTACGCTCAGGAATTTGAGGACTCTACGTTCGAAGTTCTACGAGCCTGTTTAACACCGTATGTGAGCGCGAGATGTCATGCTGCGGCGTTAGCGCAACTGGCTGAGGTGAAAGAAAGAAAAAACTGGCCTATAGTACGCTAGAATCTCGTAATTGTTATTTTTTCCTATTCTTTCGCCAAATACTTGTATCGCTAGGACGAATGCTGCTTCTCCTGAAAGATCCAACGATAATAAGGAAAACCATAGCGTACATTCGTGGTGAGGTATAATCAAGATTGAATAAGAACTCGTGATTAAATGATCTCTTATTTATCAACACATTCAGATGTGTATCACAGGTGAAATGAAACCAGGCTATACGTTTTTAATATAAAATACATAGCATTTTTGATACGCACATGAAGTATCAATAAATGAACGATAATTTCAGGACTATTCCTCAATACGCCATCACTACGACGATTATTGCAGTTATACAAGTGTTTGGCAGAAGGTTAGAAAGAGGCAAGAAAACGTCGAGGCTAAAGCACTACAGCCAGAACTCTCACCCGCCGCCTTTTGGTTCAAATGGCTCTGAGCACTATGGGACTTAACATCTGCGGTCATCAGTCGCCTAGAACTTAGGACTACTTAAACCTAACTAACCTAAGGACATCACACACATCCATGCCCGAGGCAGGATTCGAACCTGCGACCGTAGCAGTCGCGCGGTTCCGGACTGAGCACCTAGAACCGCGAGACCACCGTGGCCGGCCACTCGTCGCCTTAGCGGTTTGCGCTAATGTCGCTGCTCGACAATTGTTGTTCGCATATTGCACTGGACAGGCTTTCAACCTCGATATCTAGAGCATATGTGAGAAGAGCATCCTACCAGATCAAAACTACAATCGTGCGAAAGGATAGGATAGGAAAAAGAACAGACCATGCTGTTATTCAAAGTAACCAGCCCAACATTTACGTTAGGCGACTCTGGGAAACAGCAGACAACCTAAATCTGGACGGCTGTTCGGGGAACTGAACCCTAGTCCTACAGAATGCTGCCTATAATGCAAGTGAGTTTGTCTTTCATTACATCGTTTCACTAAGCCAGCCATGAAGCAAAGGCTTCAGTGATGTGGGATGAGTCAAATTATATTAAATGGTATAAGCATAACTGCAGGTAACTTGCGTGCATTATACAAACAGCCTGTTACAGCTATTGACCACTTACATTGAGAACTATGTAAATTATTTCCCAACTATTTTGTTACTATATACAGGATGTTCCAGGAGTAACTGTCAGTGTTCAGGGAAGTAACAGAAACGATCACTGCAAGCAAAAACATCTAGTAAACATCACCTCTAAAACGCATACTTTAAAGAGGTAAGAGTACTATTTCATCTTCGCTATTGTGAAACAGATCTCTCCTTCTGACAAGTGCTCGTACCTCTTAACGTAAACATTTTAGAGCCCATGTTTCCTGTAATTTTTTCTGATCGTTCCTCTCACATCTCTGAATACCGACCATTTCTCCTCGGACATCCTGTATTCTAGCAGGAAGGCAGGTACTTTGAAAAACCTCCTGTTCCTCCTCTACACCATTTAATTACTGTATCTGTCGAAAATTTGATACTAAGCGTTCATCTGACTAGCAGTACACAGATAGTTGAAAGTGTTGTAAGTAAAGTTAACACATGTTTAATAATTTCGAGAAGTGAAGTGTTGCTTCAAATTTTGATAATTAACTAATTTACAATTTCGTGACAACCTGTTAAAAACTTCTGCATCACAATTAAAAGGCGTATTATAGGAGAAAGGCTGTTCAATAGTGAGATACATTTATTAGCTACAAAAAGCTTTTGTTAGGTAACCTACCCACTTCTCTACGTCATTTACCTTCATTTCTAAGCACTTTTCATAACATTGCACTAGTTTCTTGCAATATCTGTATTTTCTGCCCCTAACGTCATTATGAAACAAATCAGTAACTTTGAAACAACTTTATAAGGAGCGAGTAAATGCAGCCTACCGTTACGTAAGCCACAGATCGTAACGGTCTTGTCTCCTGGGCGTGCCATTCCGATCTCCATCTAGGACATTTCAATGGCTACTATTAAAGGTTCGACACAATGTCTACTCTCTTTCATTTCTCATTCAGGCCCACAAACCACGCGCACAGGTCTTGATAAATATACACCCAAAAATATAACTGTAGCACTCATTTTGTAATGACATGTGGCAAGGTATTACATACCTGCCAACTCCCCCGATTTAGGCGGGAGACTCCCGATTTTCCACTTATTCTCCCGCCTCCCGATTATTCCAGTATTTCTCCCGATTTTTACTAGTTATTGTCAAACCTTCGTTATTTGTTTTGAAAACCTGCCATTTCAGTTGTTTTTTTTTTTTTCGCCAGTTGCCGGAATCGGTTCGTATTAGTCGACCTTAATCGATACGTATCGAAGTTTATAGAAATCAGGAAGTCGCGCGCGATTTATATATCGATAGTTATATTTCCTCTTTCCCGCGCATTTTGTCGAATATGTACCCGTGTCCCGTAGTGCACATGTAGTAACCTTGGTAGTGCAGTGTTCTGCTTGGACGTGTGTTGATGCATATTGTCGTAGTGTTTTGATTCGGGGCTTTGTTTTTAAACAAGGCCAAAAAATATAATTCCGTCTTCTTAAAACAATTTTCGTAACAGTTTCCGTGCATTATCGAGGCGAAGAAAGGCCCGTTGTTCGCTTTTTGTACCGTTTGCCGATGTGATATTTGTGTATCACATGCTGGAAAAAATGATGTTTCCAAACATGTGGAAACAAAAAAGCACCGAGACAATTTGAAGTGCGTCAATAACAATAAAAAACTGGAATTCAGCGACAAAAGTGAACGTGATGGAGTGATAAATGCTGAATGTTTATTTACATCTTTTATTTTAGAACATAATTGCCGGCCGCGGTGGTCTCGCGGTTCTAGGCGCGCAGTCCGGAACCGTGCGACTGCTACGGTCGCAGGTTCGAATCCTGCCTCGGGCATGGATGTGTGTGATGTCCTTAGGTTAGTTAGGTTTAAGTAGTTCTAAGTTCTAGGGGACTAATGACCACAGCAGTTGAGTCCCATAGTGCTCAGAGCCATTTGAACCATTTTTGAGAACATAATTTGCCGATTCATTGGGCTGACCATGCGAGTCACCTGTTCCGGAAAATGTTCCCGGATAGCAGTATAGCGAAAAAATACAGCTGCGGACGGACAAAAACTGTCGCAATTATCGGAGAAATGGCAAAAAAGGAAAAAGAAGAAATCTTAGACATTTTGAAAACATGGCCACTTTCTATTGCAACGGACGGTAGTTTCTATGTGTTTTTTAGCCATTATATAGCTTTGTGGCGCCTTAAAGGAAAACTTTTCAGTTGTCTTAGGTGTATACAAAAATGAGCCACAGCCTTTTCATCTTTCATATCTCCTGATTTCTCCTGATTTTTAAAACTGAAACTCCTGATTTTTGGTTTTTGAAGGTTGGCAGGTATGCTATTATTTGGTTTCGCTCAGAGCCAGACTACTACAGCATCAAAACAATGACTTTTGTGGTTTAGTAAACTATCAATGAATGATGCTTTCGTGCTTTACAAGCTACCAATATTTAAATATAAGCAAAAGGCCCTTACTTCTCAAATGCACCTCGTAAAACTATTTTAAACCTTACAAAGTGACGCATAATCTACAGTCTCCGTTCGCTTTCATTATTTTTTCACATTTAATATCATTCGTTTTATTTATATTTTCGACCTGACGGTACTGAAACATGATTACATGGACTTAGAAAAAACTGCAAAAACTAATATCCGAAGTTACAAAATATGATGAGACGAATGTATAACCAGGCAATCGGTTCAAATTGAAAAATAAAAGGAAATTTGATTTAATATATCCTTTCCAGCGACATCAGAGATCAGTCATTTCCGTCAGTCTTACAGATATAACGCCACTGTTCGGAAAAACATTCAAATTTAGCCTCAAGGAACAAGTGAAACCAGCATCATCATCATCATCATCATTATTATTATTATTTTTATTATTATTATTAACCTGTCTTAAAGTAGTATTATAAGACAAAATACAAATGCCAACGGTTCTTAAGATAGGAAGTTAACAGTAACGTTGCGTCGACGACATGATCGTTAGAGTCTGTGGATATGCTCCAACTGGACCAGGGATTAACAAAGAAATCGCCTGTTTCCTTTTTAGAGATCAATCCTGACATTCGCCTTAAGCGATTTATTGAAACCGCAGGAAACATATCCTATAAGTACGAAGCACAGCAATACAACAACGAAAGCAAGAGCTTTCAACTTTTATGACAATGTCGTTCCGCAGTGGCTCAGTATTAGATAAAATCAGGCAACATTATCAGAAACAATCTCTAAGACTACTGGTAGGCTGACGACCAGTTCGTTTACATCACCAAGGTTACGCGAGTCATTTTAGTTGTCTAGCACATCGCGACAGTGAAGAGAGCAGTACTGGCTTCCCCTGACATGTATACAGCCGAAACTGCACTGGCAAAGGCGGGTATGCCTAAGCGTAAGGCTGAGACGCATGCTGGAAAGTGCACAAGCTGGTGGACTTGCACGACCAGTTGCATACAGGTTAGTAACCCGACCTTTCCAAGGTGAACGGATTCGCTTTTCACGAAATCCAACAACTGATGCGCCAACAATGCAGAGAATGCACTTTCAACGAGCCACACTCATTCAGACCAGGCAAGGAACCACGAGACACATACGTATTCAGTCCTTGTTTATATTCACACACACACACACACACACACACACACACACACACACACACACACACACTCGCCCGCGCGCGTAACTTTCGCGTGGCATCTGAGTGCCAAGTAACACAGCTGGATGAAACTTTGACCAAACATGGAAATGCTACATTATCGCACAGAACGTGACTGAAAGAAAGCCGGCCTCGGTGGTCTCGCGGTTCTAGGCGCGCAGTCCGGAACCGTGGGACTGCTACGGTCGCAGGTTCGAATCCTGCCTCGGGCATGGATGTGTGTGATGTCCTTAGGTTAGTTAGGTTTAAGTAGTTGTAAGTTCTAGGGGACTGATAACCACAGCAGTTGAGTCCCATAGTGCTCAGAGCCATTTTGAACTGAAAGAAATACGCAATGAGACGGACAGAAATGACAGTTCTATCCAAAGACAAGAATTACACAGAAGTCGCCGAAATTTATGGTGGTTCCCTGAACATTAAAAAAGATGAGACACGGTTCTTAACCCCTTGCCGTACCATTTAGTTCGACGAAATCTGTGGCCAAGCGGCTGGAGACGTCGCGTGCCTACCGGCTCAGCGTTATGCGCGAGACACTCGCATTACAAGCCGACATCGGATACCTGTTATGTAGCTATGGGCTTATTTGTTTCACACGACACTGCTCTTGCGGACATCAACACTAATTTAATTCTTGTTCCTCACATATAATATTTTAAACAATACTTCAAAATATACCTTTTTTTTTTACATAAACAGATTCAACAGAGTTCATGCTGACACCGCACGGAAAAGCCGACTCCTGCACAGTACACAACCAACTCCAAACAAAAACTGCCGTTTGTGGAAATGATTAAATTCGAGTAGTATGTCTATCAAGATGGTCACTGACTAGAATAAAAATGAAGCACTGAGAACTAAAAGAGCCAAAAGCACACCGTCTTCGATCTCACATTTAAGGGAATATCAGAGAAACCAGCGAGACAGCATTTCGTTAATGTTCATATATACAATGTGGGCCTACAGCACAGACAAATCTGACCCACCATAAGATCAACAGATATCAGGAGCATGAATAAATGCTCCCAGTTGATGATGATGTGCTTTATGGTTCTCAGCGCCTCAAATGGATTATTGTATGATAAAATCCAAAACTTAATATACTGTATCTCATTCGGAATCCCACAAAATAAGTTTTGCTATCGGTACAACTAACATATACTGATGTTCGATCTGATTCTACTATATAGTTTTTTTTTTTTTGTTTGGTTTTAGGGCGCAAAACTGCTATGGTCATTAGCGTCCAGCCCGTAACTTAGGAAACAGTAAAAAAACCGAAATTGAAAACAAGCAGCAATGGGAACAAAGTCATAAAATTGGAGAAACTAAAAGCAGAAGGAAGGCTTAAAAATCCACTACAGAAAGGGGTTTGTTATCCCCAAAAAAAGCTTCAAATAACTGACGTCATTTCACTGTCACTAATAAACTGGAGAACGCGGTCGGCTGAGCGCGTGTCATCGGCTAAAATCGACGATAGATCAGGCGATAGCTGTAGACGGGCGCGTAACGGATTAAAAGAGGGGCATTCAATTAAAAGGTGTCTTACCGTCCACAGCTGAGAGCAGTGGGGACAGATTGGGGGAGGATCGCCGCTTAAAAGATGTCGATGGCTAAAAAGACAGTGCCCTATCCGGAGTCTAGTTAAAATTACCTCCTCCCGACGACGCGTTCGGGAGGAAGAGGTCCAAGCGCAAGGAAGGGCTTTCACTTCCCGCAATTTATTATGGGGAAGTGTGGACCAATGCGCATGCCATAAATGAGCAACTTTGCGACATAAACCGCTCCGTAGATCGGTGAAGGGAAGCGACTGAATAGCTGGCCGAGGAAGAGAGACTGCAGCCTTGGCCGCTATATCGGCCGCCTCA
This sequence comes from Schistocerca nitens, assembly GCF_023898315.1. Lineage (NCBI taxonomy): Eukaryota > Metazoa > Arthropoda > Insecta > Orthoptera > Acrididae > Schistocerca > Schistocerca nitens. The sequence continues at coordinate 177,805,053 of NC_064622.1, read as the reverse complement.
TTCCCACAGATACCAGCGTGTCCCGGGAGCCAGAGGAACGCCACCGAGACGCCCCCCAGGTGGAGCAAGCGCAGACAGTCCTGAATCCGGTGGACCAGAGGGTGCACAGGGTAAAGAGCTTGGAGACTGAGGAGAGAGCTGAGAGAATCCGAGCAGATAACGTACTGTATCCGCCGATGGCGGCGGATGTAGTGGACAGCCTGGAGAACAGCGTAAAGCTCCGCAGTATACACCGAACACTGGTCGGGAAGCCGAAATTCATTTGGGGTGTCGCCAACAATATAGGCACTCCCTACACCTAACGATGTTTTCGAGCCGTCGGTGTAAATAAATGTGGCGTCCGTCATTTGTGCACGTAGAGCAGCAAATGCCCGACGATAAGCAAGTGTTGGGGTACCATCCTTGGGAAATCGACAAAGGTCACGGAGCAGGCAGATCCGGGGACGGAGCCAAGGCGGTGCTGTACCCCAAGTTGTCAAGAAGGTTTTAGGAAAGCGGAAGGAAAGAGAATGGAGCAGTTGACGGAAGCGGACTCCCGGGGGTAGTAGGGAGGAGGAGCGGCCTGCATACCCTACATCAAATGAGGCGTCGAAAAAAAGGGCATGGGCTGGATTAGCAGGCATGGAAGACAGATGGCTAGCATAACGACTCAGAAGGACTGCTCGCCGATTGGACAACGGAGGTTCAGCAGTCTCAGCATAAAGGCTCTCCACAGGGCTAGTGTAAAAAGCTCCAGACACTAAACGTAATCCACGGTGGTGGATAGAGTCGAGACGCCGAAGAATAGACGGCCGAGCAGAGGAGTAGACTATGCTTCCATAATCCAATTTCGAGCGCACTAAGGCGCGATAGAGGCGGAGAAGGACCACTCGGTCCGCTCCCCAGTAGGTACCATTCAGGACACGGAGGGTGTTAAGCGATCGCAGACAGCGAGCCTAAAGATAGGAAACGTGGGAGGACCAGCACAGTTTTCTGTCAAACATAAGACCCAAGAATTTAGCGACGTCTGAAAACGGAAGGTTGACAGGTCCTAGATGTAAGGAGGGCGGAAGAAACTCCTTACGTCGCCAAAAATTAACACAAACGGTCTTACTGGGAGAGAAACGGAAGCCGGTTTCGATGCTCTACTATATAGTGATTGAACTGGTATATCCAACGAGTGCGCTACCGTTTAGCGGGATTTATGCCAAGAAAACGGAGATATAATCTGCTGCAGTGTGCTATCACCTGGTGGCATTGACGTTGTTTAATGGCAATGGTTAGCAGTGCACGACGCGAACTGTGCACCTTGTGTATCAAATCCGCATGTATTTGACATGTAAGGCAATTACGTCACACGAGCTGCGCCCAACTGAAGGTGTGCTCGCGATTCTGATGCCAAGTTTCACGTAGTTTAGAGGAGTAGCAATGTAGCAAGGCGCAAAAGATTTAGTGCCGTGTATTTCAGTTTACAGCATCTACTTTACACTTAACAGCATCCAAAGAAATATAACCAATAAATTCGCAAGGTGCCAAAAGTTAAGGTGTTCACAGGCTCTTGTGCTCTTACACAACAGCTGCCACTGTTTTTTTTTTTAAGCGGGTGTGCCTCTTGCTTTGCTCTACACTCTTACTGAAATCCGATAAAAATCGAAATGCGTCCGTTGGGTAGGTTTACTTGTTAGTAGTTCTACTTGGCATGACTGTTTTGAAATCAATGTGGTAGATGCGAAACAATTACGTACGCGTGTTCCCATGTCGTTTCACTTCGTACTTCGTGTTTTATGCACATTCTGAGTCGGATCGATATGAATCGAATGAACTCAATATTGCTCCTGGTGTCTTAAAAAGCGTTTCACCTAGTGAAGGCCGGCCGGGGTGGCCGAGCGCTTCTAGGCGCTACAGTCTGGTACCGCGTGACCACTGCGGTCGCAGGTTCGAATCCTGCCTCGGGCATGGATGTGTGTGATGTCCTAATATTAGTTAGGTTTAAGTAGTTCTAAGTTCTAGGGGACTGATAACCTCAGAAGTTAAGTCCCATAGTGCTCAGAGCCATTTTTTTTTTTTGAACCTAGTGAAGTTTTTCGCGCTTTTCGTAGTGACGTACAGACGAAAAAGCAGTGTTATGTAGTTACCGTCATGGCGAAAACTCAACACATATTTTCTTTCTCTGATGGTATATTTTTTATAGATAACGTACATATTTAACACAGACACGTTGTTGTTGTGGTCTTCAGTCCAGAGACTGGTTTGATGCAGCTCTTCATGCTACTCTATCCTGTGCAAGCTTCTTCGTCTCCCAGTACCTACTGCAACCTACATCCTTCTGAATCTACTTAGTGCATTCCTCTCTTGGTCTCCCTCTACGATTTTTGCCCTCCACGCCGTCCTCCAGTACTAAATTGGTGATCCCTTGATGCCTCAGAACATGTCCTACCAACCGATCCCTTCTTCTGGTCAAGTTGTGCCACAAACTTCTCTTCTCCCCAATCTTATTCAATACCTCCTCATTAGTAATGTGATCTACTCATCTAATCTTCAGCCTTCTTCTGTAGCACCCCATTTCGAAAGCTTCTATTCTCTTCTTGTCCAAACTATTTATCGTCCATGTTTCACTTCCATACATGGCTACACCCCATACAAATACTTTCAGAAACGACTTCCTTGCCATTGCCAGTCTACATATTATATCCTCTCTACTTCGACCATCATCAGTTATTTTGCTCCCCAAATAGCAAAACTCCTTTACTACTTTAAGTTTCTCATTTTCTAATCTAATTCCCTCAGCATCACCCGACTTAATTCGACTACATTCCATTGTCCTCGTTTTGCTTTATGTTAATCTTATATTCTCCTTTCAAGACACTGTCCAACACAGACACATCCGACATTAAAAAAATAAGTTCGACGCTACCATCCTTCCCCCGAGTGTGACTAATAATGTTTACGTTTAGATCGCATTTGATTCCACGAGTAACACTCGTGGTATTATGTGGATGGTAGTGCATGCTCTGCAACGTGCTCCCACGCTGGCCTCTTGGTCGGTAAGACGTTCTCGTGGCAGGACGTCCATTCCCTCACCAGTGCGGTTGACAACTGCTGGATGGTCGTTAGACGTGTGGACGTGCTGCAATACGTATCCCCAACGTGTCCCATACGTGTTCGATGGGATTTAAGTCGGACGGACCAGCCCATTCGCCGAATATTCTCTCGTGCCATGAGCTCTTCCACCTGCGCCGTTCGATGTGGTCGCGCACTGTCATCCATAAAAATGAAGTCAGGCCCAAATGTAGCTCTGAAAAGACACACATGGCGAAGGATTACGGTGTCATAATAACGCTGATCGTTGAGTGTGCTGTGTTCAGAGATTTGGAGTCCGTACACCCGTGCAAAATTATGCCTCTCCACACCATATCGTCTGGACCGACAAAACGATCATGTTCGATAAAAGCCCTGGGTGCACTGTGTGTTCTCACCCCTTGCCAATAGGCTAAGTCCAGCATTATCTAAAATGCAACGGTATGTTTTCTGCCTGATAAAGGTTTCTCTGAACACTTTAGTTCTAACTTTAATTATAGCCGGTGATCACTATGTTTGCTTACTCAAAAAACAGCTGAAATACGTACAGGCAACTGCAGCACGTACCCAAACGCTTTATGAAGTCTTACTTTAAAAAAGAAAAAAAAAGACATCATCTCAAAAGACTTCGCCCACTGTTAGGTGAAGTAAATTTCAAAAATTTTGAAAATAAGTTGATTTATCGCTCGTCAAAGGCTCTGCGGAAGATTTTATGAAAAGGAAAAGAGCAATACTTAAATAACAATAAATTCTTGTAGAAACAAACCATTCTTGCCATTCTACTAGAGTATTTTTGAAGCCACGTTTGCGAAAATTTGTATTTTCCCTCCCGGTTAGAAATAAAAAATTGTATATTTCAGTGTTTTTGGAGATTCAAACCACAAGAGCCTGACTGATTCACTGACTCATCACTGTCCAGCCTAAACCGCTAAGGATAGGAACTTTATATTCGGGGAGGGCGTTGACCTTATGGACTGTAGGAATTGCTTAATAAGGGATTTCTCGAAATTACACCCTTAAGGGGGTGAAATAAGGCATGAAAGGTTTTTAAGCTAGAACTATGAAAATTGGTACCTGGTTTCTCGGCCAAAAATATGGAAATTCCATGTTTCAGTATTTCTGGAAACTCAACCACTAAGGTGATGAAATAGTGTCTGAAAGAGTTTTTTTTTTAAATAAACCATTATTGAAGTTCTACTAAGGCGTTTTAAATCTACGTCCATGAAAACTGGTATTTGACTTCTAAAGAAATATATGTTAGGAAATAAAAGTTTCTATGGGAGTATTACCACAAGAACTCAAGAGGCAGAATTAACAAAGACCTCCGACTTCAGCTACCAGAATCGCTTTTTGGTACATTTGGAAAAGACTAGGCTTCTACGGCCTTAATTAACGTGAAAGATTTAGAAGGTGTTGCAATTTGTGAACAACATAAAAATTCGGCTAAAGAAAAAGGAAAAAAAAAAAAAACTGTGCAGACTATACATTCTATGTGAGTGAAGGAGCTGGCAGTAAGCTAGTATCGTTATAAACGATTCCGGAGTTAGAATGGTTGAGGCGTGGGCGTTACTGAATGAGGGCGCCGCAGACCACGTGGTGAGGCCGGCGGGAGAGCGGGTGGAGAGCTCGCCAGCAAACGGCACAGAGCGCCGCCTTCGGATGCTCGCTAACTCGATTACTTCAGACGGGAAGCCACGCAAGCCGCTGTTCGCAGCCCGGTGCCGCCACACGCCTTTCCGGCGGCGCTTAGCACGCCTCGTTACCACTATTTGTGTCACTCAGAAGCCGTGTGTCCCGTGTAGACCGCTTTGTCTGGGTCTGTATGTCCGTGTGGAACGGATGGACACAAAAGTGCACACTATCCGAAGCACCTGCACAAATACTACCAGCTTTTTGAAACAAATACCGCACGTATCAAATGCACACTGTGCAGATACATTTGCGCATCATATTATAACCTAATACACAGGGTGGTCCATTGATCGTGACCGAGCCAAATATCTCAAGAAATAAGCATCAAACGAAAAAACTACAAAGAGCGAAACTTGTCTAGCTTCAAGGGGGAAACCAGATGGCGCTATGGTTGGCCCGCGAGATGGCGCTGCCATAGGTCAAACGGATATCAACTATGTTCATTTTTTATTACATATTCGTGTAGTACGTAAAGAAATATGAATGTTTTAGTTGGACCACTTTTTTCGCTTTGTGATAGATGGCGCTGTAATAGTCACAAACACATGGCTTACAATTTTAGACGAACAGTTGGTAACAGGTAGGTTTTTTAAATTAAAATACAGAACGTAGGTGCGTTTGAACATTTGATTTCGGTTGTTCCAATGTGATACATGTACCTTTGTGAACTTATCATTTCTGAGAACGCGTGCTGTTACAGCGTGATTACCTGTAAATACCACATTAATGCAATAAATGCTCAAAATGATGTTCGTCAACCTCAATGCATTTGGCAATACGTGTAACGACATTCCCCTCAACAGCGAGTAGTTCGCCTTCCGTAATGTTCGCACATGCATTGACAATGCGCTGACGCATGTTGTCAGGCGTTGTCGGTGGATCACGATAGCAAATATCCTTCAACTTTCCCCCACAGAAAGAAATCCGGGGACGTCAGATCCGGTGAACGTGCGGGCCATGGTATGGTGCTTCGACGACCCATCCATCAGTCATGAAATATGCTATTCAGTACCGCTTCAACCGCACGCGAGCTATGTGCCGGACATCCGTCAAGTACATCGCTATTCCGTCATGCAGTGAAACATCTTGTAGTAACATCGGTAGAACATTACGTAGGAAATCAGCATACATTGCACCATTTAGATTGCCATCGATAAAGTGGGGACCAATTATCCTTCCTCGCATAATGCCGCACCATACATTAACCCGCCAAGGTTGCTGATGTTCCACTTGTCGCAGCCATCGTGGATTTTCTGTTGCCCAATAGTGTGTATTATGCCGGTTTACGTTACCGCTGTTGGTGAATGACGCTTCGTCGCTAAATAGAACGCGTGCAAACAATCTGTCATCGTCCCGTAATTTCTCTTGTGCCCAGTGGCAGAAGCGTACACGACGTTCAAAGTCGTCGCCACGCAATTCATGGTGCATAGAAATATGGTACGGGTGCAATCGATGTCGATGTAGCATCCCTCAACACCGACGTTTTTGAGATTCCCGATTCTCGCGCAATTTGTTTGCTACTGATGTGCAGATTAGCCGCGACAGCAGCTAAAACACCTACTTGGGCATAATCATTTGTTGCAGGTCGTGGTTGACGTTTCACATGTGGCTGAACACTTCCTGTTTCCTTAAATAACATAACTATCCGGCGAACGGTCCGGACACTTGGATGATGTCGTCCAGAATACCGAGCAGCATACATAGTACACGCCCGTTAGGCATTTTAATCACAATAGCCATACATCAACACGTTATCGACCTTTCCCGCAATTGGTAAACGGTCCATTTTAACACAGGTAATGTATCACGAAGCAAATACCGTCTGCACTGGCGGAATGTTACGTGATACCACGTACTTATACGTTTGTGACTATTACAGCGCCATCTATCACAAAGCGAAAAAAGTGGTCCAACTAAAACATTCATATTTCTTTACGCACTACACGAATATGTAATAAAAATGATGGTTCCTATTTAAAAAAAACACAGTTGATATCCGTTTGACCTATGGCAGCGCCATCTAGCGGGCCAACGATAGCGCCATCTGGTTTCCCCCTTGAAGCAAGACAAGTTTCGTTCTTTGTAATTTTTTCGTTTGATGCTTATTTCGTGAGATATTTGGCCCGGTCACTATCAATGGACCACCCTGTACAGGTTCGCAGGAGAGCTTCTGTAAAGTTTGGAAGGTAGGAGACGAGGTACTGGCAGAAGTAAAGCTGTGAGGACGGGGCGTGAGTCGTGCTTGGGTAGCTCAGTCGGTAGAGCACTTGCCCGCGAAAGGCAAAGGTCCCGAGTTCGAGTCTCGGTCCGGCACACAGTTTTAATCTGCCAGGAAGTTTCTTATCTGGTGCAGATCGGAATTAGTGCGTTTTACCAGGCCTTTCTTTGATAACTTAATTCCCAAATGCAATGACTCGTGCAAAGGTTATGTTTTCAGAAGAATGTGCCATTTATCACAGCTCACTGCTAGAAATATTGACGTTTCGGCTCAGGAAAATTCTCATTACACAGTGGAGTTAGAAAGGTACTCGCCTCACGTAATGAGATGAACAGTGACATCACATTATCTGCTTGGATAGTACTTTCTTGAAGGAACACTTATCTCGTCTGTCGTTGTAAATCTTCGCCCTTTCAACGGAAGAGGGGCAAGGTCTGGAGACCACGGAGGATGAGGCAGCACACTGATTTTGTTTTTTGTGCAACAGTTAAGCACCAGCAGGGATGAACGTGCGTGTGCGTTATCGTGATGTAAGACCCATGAATTGTCTCCCATATTTCAGGCCCTTCCATTCTCACATTTTCTCGCTGAAAAGTTACATTCTTCCGCAATCTCTCGGATAGTCAGTCTTCGATTGGCACGCACAATTTCACTGACGTTCCAGACATGAGCGTCGTCGGTAGACGTTGAAAAGCGTCCTGAACGCGGGCCATCTTTAACTTCCATCCCTCCATTTTTAAACCGTGTGAACTATCCGTAACGAGTACGGCTTAAGCACTCAGCACCGTAGACTTTCAGCATCATTTGGTTAGTCCCTGTAAATGTTTTCTTGAGTTTCAAGCAAAATTTACTGCAGTCGCGTTGCTCCTCTAAATCTGCCATTTCGAAGTTAGCAAACTTTGCAACACAACGCACTACTCAACGCAGCACTGAACAATAACTAACAAAATTACGACAATGAAACTCCAGCAGTTACACATTAAATACAAGCGTGTACAGGGGTGCCAGCCGCATTTCGCTCCAACGAAACATTGGCGCGAAATGACGAATGTTCCGGAATTTTTTGAACAGACCTCCTATAATGTTTCAGAATTCCTATTACATCCTTCTTGGACTTGTAAGAGGTGACTTAGTAGACAAATTTTCGATCAGGAACCCACGTCCAGGAATGTACCGTTCGCATATAAAATAAATTTGAAGGGTGCCATGTCAAATCTCCCGCTTCACGGTAATGAAGATGAGAAAAATGCGCCGACGTGGGTCCCTGTTGTAATTTTTACGTCCCGTACCATTTTCTTCGACTACAATAATGGCTTCGAGAAACTGCTACGTTCGCTTCTAGGAAGGTTGACTGTGATGCTCCACGGACGCGCCGCACTCTTGATTCTGAAGAGGACAGCCTTCCTCGCGTGCAAGAGAAACCCACGGCTAATACAATGAACAATGCCCATGCCATGGGGCATGGGGTAGCTGACAAGTCAGGGCTCACTAACTCCACTGCATGCGTACCGTGAAGCGGGAAATTTGAAAGTGATGCTATGTTCAAACGTATTTTATATCCAAACGATACGTTTCCAGACATGGGTTCATTATGAAAACTTTATCTACTAAGAAACACCCTGTACAGTCACTTTCTTAATACCAGCACCGCCTGGTAGCGAATGGAAATATGCAGCTTAAGTCTTTATAAACTAGACGCTTCGCATGAAGTGGATCTTCACGAATTCATTTCATGCTTCCGATAACTAGTTGGTAACAATTTCAAGAAGGTAAGTATCAGAACTACTCTTTTTTCTGGTTTAATGAATATTTAAATGTGTCTAATCGCCTGTAACTGTACAGCCAGGATTTGATGCAGTGCAGGGAAGGAAAGGAAAGGAAACAGTCCAACCACAAAACAAAACTTGCGCCTTGAAAATGAATGTTCGAGAAGACACGACGACAAATTCCTGCATCTTCCCATAGCTACGACATGGGAGCTTTACCCTCATGCCAATACGATCTCTAGAACTTTAAGGAAGCCCAACCTCTTACACTTTCTTCTTATTGCTGAAACAAATTTATTTTTCCCTCGTCCCCCCCGCCCCCTCCCCGTCTCCCCCTCATTTGCTGGCTTTCGGGTCGTACCTATCAGTCATCTTAACATTGCACAGGTAATGACAACACTAAGACACAGACCAGACAACGCAACACCCAGTCCCCGAGCGGAGAAAATCTCGGAACCGACCGGGAATCGAACCCGGGCGCCTTCGGTTAGCAACCTGCCGCGCTGACACCGCAACCACCGAGACGGACTTCATTCAAAATTCATTCATTTAATAGGCCCGTATCTCTCACATGTTCTTAGCTATCGTGTGTCTGAACGTGTATAATGAAATATATTATTTTTGACATGGAAGTTGGAGGAGGTCGCACTCTGGTAAAACATGTACATCACTTTTCTTTAAAATTCTGTCTAACAACGTTACTAATATGAAGTATGCTGCTCATATAAAACATGGAAAGCAAAATGAACAAACTTTTTCAAATGTTGACACGATTTCAGCTAACAAATTCAATCAATAAAATAATTATGAGAATATCTGCACTAATCATTTATACTGAAATTTACATTCGATTGAAAACTAGACAAAGATTATTGACTCTATCTCTTGAAATAACGTATCTCTGAAGCACACTTGTGGAACAGCATATTTCTTGAATATACATGTATAGTTACCTTTGCAGGTGACTAATCTGCTTTGATAACAGACACAGAATTGGTTTCAAGTAGCATTTAACTCCAATATAAGAGGAATAAAAGAACGTTGTCTCATTTGAACTGCAGACGCCAGCCATGTTTAACATGCCATGTGCGGCAACACTGCAGCTAAAATTTCTCCAGTGATGATCACATACTTTCCTCACACAGAGGTCGCCGTTCCTACGGCAAGTTCAAGGGCATCCGCAGTAACAGAGCTCATACGATTTCCGTGTTGCTGGACTAGCTCGGAAGATTGCAACAGGTTAACCTGGCTAGCAGGCTCTCGAATGCGAGTGCAAGGACTTTGTAATCTGTGGATAATAGACACACATTAGCTTGCATTAGTCTTCCTTCTATGTACAAATGCTTTGTCGTCATTTACTGACAGAAAAGGAATCAATAAAAAAGAATAAAGGAAAAATAGGGAATTACTATCAAGAACATAGGCTGACCATGACAACCTGATATAACGGGATTTAGTCTCTGCTGCAATGTGACGATAGAGGGCCGGCACACCATTCTTTCTACAGGGTATCACCTGTGACGTCTTGTCTGAGCGATGAATTGTACAATTAGTGGAGCACCTGCATAGTTCTGGTAGGCCGCTCGCCTGTGTGAGAGAGACACTTCTTTTGTGAGAGTAAAGAGGGGACTTATTCCTGTAATTTTAGGCCACTTGCTGTTCACACACACTTGTCTCCAGTCACCTGAACCTCAGACTCTTCCCATCATCTATAATCAGGCTGAACTTGGGAGTACAGAACAAACTTCATATACGAACCGTGTGAAAACAAGCATTCTTTTCATAGAAAAACTGACATTGCTGGAGCCAGACACTAGAGTAGTGTAAGCAAGATAACGAATAACCTTACATCCTTTTTTCGAAAGAATTAAAACAAGGGTAAAAAATCATTGAGATCGGGAGTGGGGAGATTACGTTCCGAGTCTCCCATATTTCAACGAACTGTTGGAATCAGAGAAAAACAGAGTATCTCCTTTTTCTGTCACTCAGTATCACTTTATAGTCACAAATATTTCTCGGAAAGCCATAACAGAGAATGGAACTGAGGAGGAAATGAATAAAGTCTACATGACATTTTGTCGGGGAATTTCAATGACCTTTGAACACAAGTGTCGCATAGTTTTCACGACCCACAATATATGTACCAGTATACGAAATGATACCCAGTGCTCTGCAGCGCCGCTCCACTGTAGTCTAAAGCTAAAACCACTTGGGTTTGGGTGTAAGATTTGTTTCACCCATTACCGAGTGCTTTCACTTTCCCCTCTGCCAGTGCTCTGTGTACGTAAAAAGCGTCAAGTCGCACCTTGTTTCGTGTTGCATGCGAAACTCTAGGACCCCTGTGCCCGCCTGTTTTGACGCTGGAATTAGGATGGGACATATCATCCCCAGTTGGAGGTTCAAATGGCTCTGAGCACTATGAGACTTAACATCTGAGGTCATCAGTCCCCTAGAACTAAGAACTACTTAAACTTAACCAACCTAAGGGCATCACACACATCCATGCCCGAGGCAGGATTCGAACCTGCGATCGTAGCAGGCGCGCGGTTCTTGACTGAAGAGCCTAGAACCGCTCCATTTGGAGGATGTTCCGTAAATACACTGTGGCGTACTAACAAATCTTCGAGATGAAACTGTTTTTCATCTTTGTGCGCTTTTTCTACATAAACCTCTAGTCCATATGGAGACTATGCAGGTCGAGAATTGTGTGTATAGGATACATTTAGTATCACTGGAATTTGGTCGACAAAGGCGTAATTCCTGAACACAATGGTGCATCAACCTCCAGCTTTATACCGGAAACATCCCTGCAGTATTTCCCCGAGTAATGTCATGCGACACTGTTGATGGTGATCCGTCCACCGAGTGGATCAGTCAAGTTAAAAGTGTTTAGATTAGAATATGTGAAACAGATTACTGAGTGTTTCAGTTTTACTACATATCCAAAGATGGATATATTGTAACCCTAAACCGAGATCGCCAGACGAGGATTTCAACTCAGTTCCTTTCGAATCCTATTAACTGACAATGTAGCTTCCAAGAAAAATTTAATTCACAACAACACTGTGTGAGTGCTAAGAGTTCTAATGCATTCATTGGTTGTAGATGGCGGGTTTCACGAGAACTCTGTACTGCCGAACGGCACGTGGTTTCTCTTTTTGTTAGTTTGATAAAGAACTATTAACGACTTCCACGCGGGCCTCGTCATATCACTCTTGTAAAGAATATTCACAGGTACATTTACATGCATTTATACAAACATTGAGTAGTATCTCAGACTCTGGAAAGACTTAATCGCTTACGAGAAATATCCTATATTTTAAAATATCCACAAAAAATAAATTTATATAAAGTCATTAAATTCAAGAAGTCCAATTTGCTGGAAAAACAAATACGGTGTGCTTAACCAACGCGCCACCTCGCTCGGCGAAAATACTCAACTTATGACGTGCGTAACAGAAATGCTACAAGCCGTTCTAACTCTTGCATAAAGGTGTATTTGTCTTCTTTCTTGCTAGATTGCTGTAGCTCGCACTCTCGGTTTGGACATGAAATATACAATCGGTGCCAACTTTCGCCGAACAGCGCTACATATGCGACTACTAAAGATATCTGTTTTATCCTTCACTCATGTCGCAGCACCTCAAGACACGTCAATGTTCATGTTTATAGCAGATCATTTCTGGACTTATATTTAGGAGATGGAAAGTACTGAGAGCTTCGGGTTTGCAGCTTCCCAAACGCGAATAACATGATTTCCAACCGAATCACTCCACTTTGAACATGTAACACACGAACGTCTTCCAAATTATTCTCGTTTTAAATGTATACCTAATAATTACTGAGGTTTTCCAAAATAAGGGGGTAAAAATCACAAAAACGGCAGTAACTTGGAAATAAACTAAGAAACTGATAGGTAAGTTGAGTATGTTATTACTACAGCTCTGCTGCACAGTACTATCACATACAAACAAGCGATGGTGTAATGTGTTTGCGTCATGTGAAGAGAGCATAAAACAGCACAGATGAGAGTGGGTTGGCAGCTGATGGTGTGAAAGTAAGAGAAGGCGTCTGACAGCCACTTGGTCCAATACCGCAGACACATTCTGTGGACTAACAACCATTCGCAGAGCCTATGGCAGACTGGAGGCACGTCAAATTCCGGCAAGGGTAGCTGTTGGTTAACTGTTCTGCCTTCTCTTGTTTACAGGCTGCGACATCATTTACTAAATACAGGTTTGGTAATCACCAGATTGAAGCACTAACAGCGGATGGTACGCCGCGCTTCAGTGATGGATATTTAATGTGACAAACTGGAAGGAATTGGATCGCTCTCGCTGAGACCACCGAGCGGATCTTACCATGAAGCACAATACTCAGAAGGCTGCATTACGTCAAAGCCGGAGGAGGACACTATGAAACGAGGACTATTCGGAAAGTAAGGTCCGATCGGTCGCGAAATGGAAATCAATGTGAAAAGCAAAAATGTTTTATTTGCAACAGTTAGCTACACCTTCCAGCCACTTCTCTACATAGTTGCCGCTCCGACGTAACAAATGTCGAAGCGTTGTACCAAATTTCCAATTCCCTCATCATAGAAGGCAGCCGCCTGTCTTTTTCGCCAATACTCTACGCTGGTCTTAAGCTCGTTGACTAAGCCAAAATGTTATCTTTATTGCCAGCCATTCATGTGAGCAGAGATGAAACTCTAGGGGAACCAATTACGGGCTTTATCGCGGGTGATCAAACAATTCCCATCGAAAACGCTGCAGGAGCGTCGTCATTGCCGCTGCTGAGTGCGGTCGAGAATTGTGATGAAGAAGGAAACGCATGACACTTGCGTTATATGAACTGCATGAAATCACGTGAAATACCTCAGCAGGCGCTCATCTCTCTCGGGAGACACTATTTACCCAGATATCTTTACGTGCTCACTATGCGCTCAGAACTGGAGAGAGTGACGTGACGCGACGCGACCGACGGGCATACTAAAGAAAGTACCCAACATATCTGTGTAAAGCTTCATCGGATCTTCACTGCGGCTTCCATTTCAAGCCCGATCGCACGTTACTTTCCTAACAGTCTTCGTATACAGTTCACTCCTCAAAACAGAAGGGAGGTTATTCGGTATGCACATCAGTGCTTAATGCGAACTGCAGAGCAATGTGAACTGTTCTCGCCATAGCGAGTTGCGGTAAGGTACAGTACGAGTTTTTTTATTTGTCGATGAGGAGGAACACGTTATCACGGTAACATCCCTGGAAAGCCTTAGTAGGATTCAGTGGCTGTACGAATATGGATGCACTGAGCTCCATGACTTACCTCCGATAACTGACTGAAGAGCTAAGGATATGACATTCTTGATATTTAAGAATTTCCTTAGCCGTAAACAACAGGAGAGTATAGAATGAGGTTTTCACTCTGCAGCGGAGTGTGCGCTGATACGAAACTTCCTGGAAGATTAGAACTGTGTGCCGGACCGAGACTCGAACTCGGGACCTTTGCCTTCCGCGGGCAAGTGCTCTAACAACTGAGCTACCCAAGCACGACTCACGTCCCGTCGGGGGCGTGAGTCGTGCTTGGGTAGCTCAGTTGGTAGAGCACTTGCCCGCGGAAGGCAAAGGTCCCGAGCTCGAGTCTCGGTCCGGCACACAGTTCTAATCCGCCAGGAAGTCTCAGGAGAGTATAGCTCCATGTTAGATGGAGACGCTAGAGGACAAACACGAATATCTTTAAAAGCCAATAAATTCAGCGCCTGGCGTATCTAACTAACAGTTTTGCTAGATCTCTTGAAGGTCGCGGTCCTCCTCTCCAGACCCTTGTCGCGTTCATATGAACACTACACCAACATAGAAAAACCACCATATTAACATTTGTGTGATCTCAAACAAGAATAAGTTTTCACATTTTAAGAATGAACATACGTTCTTTGTTTGGAATTATGTTTCACGTTTTATTCGTGTCACATGTGATCTTTTAGGCTAAGCTCCGTAAGTTGGAAGTTCAACCTTGTCTTGGAATTTTTGAAAACATAATCAACGATCCTAAAATTTGTTAAAATTACAATTTAAAACAGTCTTGATCGCAATATTTTTTTATTGGCGTGAGTGACCGGTTTCGACTCTATGAAAGAGTCGAAACCGGTCACTCACTCCAATAAAAAATATTTCAACAAGATTGCGATCAAGACTGTTTTAAATTTTAATTTCCAACTTTTTGAGCAATTGTTATTTCTTTGGGATTTTTCTTGATTTCTTTGGATACCATAGTACATTTTTACTGTCACAGAATCTGACTTTGGCGTTCTTGCTATCATTCGTATTATTCTGGAGTATACTGTCCCTTCTTGTTTGCGTTTCCTGCTCCCACAGACCGCTCTACCTCACTCATAACAGAGTTCGTAAGCACCGCAAAGCTGAAAAGCGGCTTTGAGCTGGCCCGGCGGGTAGAGGGAACAGCTTTTGCAACCCAGTTGCCTAGCAGAGGCGAGGCGAATGAACGCTTCTCACGACACTGCGGGTATATTGAACCGCGTGGGCCACCAGTCCCAGGCAAGGCCCGGCAAACGGCCAGCCTGCGTCGCAAGCCCCAGGCACGAAATCGTATCCACGTTAATCGTACTGGCGTATCGCTACAACCTACCACACGTCACGATGATCCAATAAATATTTTTTGAGGAAGTTTTAAAAGAGAGAGGGGGAGGGGGGGGGGCAGAGAGAAAGAAAGAAAGAAAGAAAAAGAGAGAGAGAGAGAGAGAGAGAGAATCCACATCAGAGTTTCACGCACCATCTTTAACTACAGAGGTAGGGCACAGGCTCAGGTCTACAATTATATGGTAAGGAATCGGCTGTGCCTTCGTTTACAGGAACATCCTAGCATTTCCCTGATGGTTATTAAGGGAACTAAAAACCTAAATCAGGATAACTCGAAGTGAATCTTAACGTGGCCGGGGAAGGAAAGAGAAGAGGTGGAGGGGGAAGGTGGGAGAAGAGCTGGAGATGGAGGAGGTGGAGGAGGAGGGTGAAGAAGTGGAGGTAGAATAGGTGGACGTGGGGGAGGAGAGTGAAGAGGTGGAGGGAGAATAGGCGGAGGTGGAGAAAGGGCGAAAGGTAGAGGTAAAGGAAGGGTACAGTAATAGGAGGAGGAACAGGTACACGTAGGGCAGGAGGAAGGGGAAGAGGAAGAAAAATATGAAGAGAAATATGTAAAGGAAGAAGGAGAAGAATATGTAGACAAGAAATGACAGAGCTCCGAGTTTACAAGATTTTAACGTCCCTTTGATGTAATGGCCCTTATGAATAGTGCACAAGTTCACTGAATGCGGATAGGGATGCATTAGCAGTTGTCTTGTTACTGGAACCCATCCATAAATTTCCTGAAGCAATTCGGAAAAAAAGCAACACGGAAAACGGAAATTGCATGGCTGAGGAAGTGCACGTTCTGCTAGTCAGAATAAGAGTTTCGCGCCATCATCAGTGCGGTACTTTTTTCAGTCTTAACACGTTATTCGAACACAATTTTGCATTAAGTCATGCTGATATAGAAATCCTTTCCTTCATGCTATAGTATGATATTACATCAGATTGCAGCGAGTGGAGGATGATGTGGGGGTGGTAGTGTGGTGACCTAGTGTGGAATCCAACGACTTGCTGTTTGGCCCATAGATATATTCAGTGCTCTTTTAACTGCCAGTTTATGTCGCATGCTGACCACAAACTAACAACACACTCGTACGACACACACCGTGGTCCAAGCTTTTCCGAGAGACGTCTCTTCGGCACTTGGTTAGTCAACGTTTATATCTTCGATTCAAGCTGCTTCTCAGCGAGGTTAAGCTGACCCCATTCCATATATTTTCACAAAATAAAAAGTTGGCTTGGTCATCGGGATTCGATCCATTACGAGACAGAAGCAACAAAGTCAACACTACCCCATAGAAGCGAGCTCACAAAAATTAATAATACTGTAACACAAGCTTAAAGCATTACTGTTACCGGTGTACTCTTTCCACTAGTACATAATCTTAAAAAAAAAAAAATTCCAGAGATTTTTCTTTCGTTTCACCTTTTTTTCGGACGCGTCTGATAATCATCTCATATGAGCCTCTTTTACGGGTAAATGAACTAAACGCATGGACGTAACCACAGACCTGTATCCCTGGTTCATCATTAGTATACTAAACTGTATATGATACAGGAGAAGTAGAACTTTAGTGCTGTCATCAAGTAAATGTACAAGTTGAAGTGCTTCATCCACAGAACGAAGCAATCAGCTAAAAGCACGCACACATACAACGAATTGAGAGCTCTCCAACTCTATTGTCGCTATTATTTGGAACAAAAGTTACTCTTTCCACTTTCAGATGAGGAAATTGGTATTTAATGACTCTGACTGATCAACGAGACCGCTGAAATCCACATCTAGCTTAAGTGTAGAATGGAACGCTCTCTTTGAAGCGGGTAGCGGGCTACGCGAAAATTGCCAACGGCTTTCATGATTGAACAAAGTCACTTCTAGACAGGCATTTAGGGAGCAGACTACGCCTGAAAAATACGATGCGCTGTTATGAAAATAAATTTTAGCTGCAAAGCGAAAGAATTACGTTTTTGTGACAGTTCGTGAAAAATCACCATTTCGCACTTCATTTCATTCCAGCATCCATGTCGCACCCGACTCTGCAGTCCATGCAACACTGACGTCACTGGCTGTGCTGCAGTCCAAGTTGCAGTATGAAACTCTCCGAGCGTATTAAAACCACGCTCAATGGATTTCTGCAGTTTTTCAAATCACAGCTCGTTCAAATCTGGAATGCTTGGTGCTCCGCAGCTTGCAGATATTTATTAAAGGGCATTTTCAACACATCGTGAGTTGCACTAGAAATGTTTATTTGCCGGAACCGGTTTTCAGGTTTAGAGTCCATCATTAGCGGCATCTCACAGAGTGGAATAGACAATTATAATTGCATCCATTTTTACAAAATGACAATTGTGTATGTAGTAGCAGTAACATAAGTCTACTTAGATAATGTACCTCTGTGACAGTGACTTGCCATTCAGATAATATGATAGGATCTGCAATATGTATGTAACTGCTGTCAAATCTTAGGCAGTGACAATTCTTGATAACTTATATGGCTACGGTGTCTATTCTTCGGACATGTTCTGGCAATACCAGCCATGACCCCCATCTTCTGTATGGATGCACACACATTCCCCAAACTCTTACGGGACTTGGTAAGAATGTCTTCCACGAGTAATGAATGTGTTGGGGTGGGACACTGATCAACGAGACCGCTGAAATCCACATCTAGCTTAAGTGTAGAATGGAACGCTCTCTTTGAAGCGGGTAGCGGGCTACGCGAAAATTGCCAACGGCAATACATACAAGGCAATACATACAAGGTGAGAATGTGGGTCTCGCGGGAGGCGTGCGCGAGATAGTCCAAGCAGTCACACTATCCTCTGTGACATAGGTGGCTCAGATGGATAGAGCGTCTTCCATGTAAGCTGGAGATCTCGGGTTCGAGTCCCGGTCGGGGCACCCATTTTCACCTGTCCTCGTTGATATATATCAACGCCCGTTAGCAGCTGAAGGTATTAATATAATTCTAATTTCATTCTTGATAACGTTTGACGTAACTGTCAGAGAATAAAAATGAAACAGAGGAAAGAGAGTCTACGTTGCCTTTTGTTATTTCTAAGATCATATTTAGATATATCTGTGACATGCCTTCATATATATACTCTACCTTCACATCCCAATTATCGAAAAAACAGTAGTTTACTTATACCAGGGTATGTCACATATGTAAGTATGGTCTAAGAAATAACAAGACACGTAATGTAGCTTTTTTGACCTGTCTGTTCCATGTTTATTCTGTAAGACAGTTGCGTCAAATGTTATCAAAAATTGTCACTGCCTAAGATTTGATAGCAGTAACGTACACGAAAAACTTAAATTCTGTTATAGGACAGATATCAGAGCATATCATTAACTTACGCGCATGTCACTGCTACACATATACAGAATGGAAGTAGACATAATACTGCTACTACATGTACGGTTGTCATTGTGTGATTTACGTACATAAAATTGTTTTTTTTTCTCTCTGTGTCAGATGCCACTGATGAAGGGATGTAAACCTGAAAACAGGATGTGGCAAATAAATATTTCTAGTGCAGCTCATGGTGAATAGAAAAGTCCTTTGATAAAAAGCTAGTTGATATGATGTTCATCAACAATTATGTAGTTTTTGGCAGGCATCGAGTGTTCATAACAATTTCTCCATCGCCAGTCCAAATAACAGACTTTATACCCGTATCGTCACCGTTCTTACGGTTATGAAATCTATGAACTATCAATATTTGCTGCCCAGCCTTGCACTTAAGATCGAACCGATGCCCTTGATTCAGAGTCTGTCTGTGGTTAGTGTGGTGTCAACGTTAGGCACCACGCTAGAGGTTGCGATAATCGATAGCGGTCCAGCACTTGGAACCTCTCTGGACTCGCTGGCGCTTGCAGCGCCGCCGTATGGCACGGACAGAATCTTGCAGATCGCACCGGCCGATCAGTTACAGGTCGTGAGCGAAGTCAGATTAGAATTGCCTTCAGCTCACTAGGTTCGCAGCCTCTAGTTCGCGCATATATTACGAACGTAATACCATAATTGTGTTATCTTGCTTGTTGTATAATCCAGTTAATGTTTGTTAACGAGTCATTTGTATTAAAGAAAGATAGTCGTTATTAGTTATGTTCCTGGAGTACAATAGCAGGACAAAGTTAAGCAAAAGTTATTTACTAAAGTATTCCAGTACTAATTACTATAGAATGTTCCAGATTCCTAAAACCTCCCCACTCGTGCTAGCCTCGTCATCCCACTGCAAATCTCAGGAGTATCGATCGAAAAGCATCCTGCATTTGTGTGAGGTTATGACGTGCTGCCATCGACCTTCACATCAGTTAGTATTTGATAAAACTGGTTGCTCTTGTTGAGCAAATATCACATGTCAGTTTGGTGACTATCATCCATTTATCTCAACGGACGATATAAAAACAGTAGGCGACAGTAATGTGTCTTGGGCTATTAACCATCCTCGGCGGAGACAGATGGAAGGGTACCGGGAAATCTGGTTTCGTATGTAACGTTACGCGTATGTAGGCGAGGCAATCAGCCGCCTAGAACTGGTACAGGGTAAGGTGAATTTATTTGCGGAGCTGTGCGCCCCCAATGCCGAGAGCACTTCGTGGCCGAACGAGGGCATCACACGGCCGTCCCTGGTAGAGCTCAGGTGCAGAGAGAATGAGCGCGTCACCAGAAACGGGTAGATCCCAGAGTGGGAATTTGGACAGCTGATGCTCGCATTGCTTTTGTGCAGATTATGCTTCAGGAAATGGTGGTGTCAGCCAATCTTAAAGATGGCCAAGTTACAGCTCTTTGAGATTCGACAATAACTCACATCAAATATTAATGCCAATCTGAATACATTTGCGATCTCACATAGATGAGGAGCATCCAGTGAGACAACGATATATGAATAGTTTCCTATTGTGCCGGTAACTTTATTTAAATTTTGGTTGCAAGTACTATTAAAAAACTGTGCTAATTTGAAAGTGGTCAGTCGCATGCGTTAGCGAGCTACAAAACTGAAAAGGGAATCAAAAGACGCTTCTGTCAAGAAGGCATACGTAATTGTTTAAAACATATTTGTCTTGTCATTTATCATGACCACACTTGGGCAAGAATACTGGCGTATTTACTTATGGACAAACCTTTGTTTATAACTACTATAAATCATCTGAGCGTGACAATGTATATAACATTTCTTTATTTAAATATTGTTGTAATATATTATCTTAGTCCGGGAAGCGTTCAAGTCAGTCAAATCATGTCTGTAGAGCTTGAGAGCTATGTACAGGGTGTTTCAAAAATGACCGGTATATTTGAAACGGCAATAAAAACTAAACGAGCAGCGATAGAAATACGCCGTTTGTTGCAATATGCTTGGGACAACAGTACATTTTCAGGCAGACAAACTTTCGAAATTACAGTAGTTACAATTTTCAACAACAGATGGCGCTGCGGTCTGGGAAACTCTATAGTACGATATTTTCCAGATATCCACCATGCGTAGCAATAATATGGCGTAGTCTCTGAATGAAATTACCCGAAACCTTTGACAACGTGTCTGGCGGAATGGCTTCACATGCAGATGAGATGTACTGCTTCAGCTGTTCAATTGTTTCTGGATTCTGGCCGTACACCTGGTCTTTCAAGTGTCCCCACAGAAAGAAGTCACAGGGGTTCATGTCTGGCGAATAGGGAGGCCAATCCACGCCGCCTCCTGTATGTTTCGGATAGCCCAAAGCAATCACACGATCATCGAAATATTCATTCAGGAAATTAAAGACGTCGGCCGTGCGATGTGGCCGGGCACCATCTTGCATAAACCACGAGGTGTTCGCAGTATCGTCTAGGGCAGTTTGTACCGCCACAAATTCACGAAGAATGTCCAGATAGCGTGATGCAGTAATCGTTTCGGATCTGAAAAATGGGCCAATGATTCCTTTGGAAGAAATGGCGGCCCAGACCAGTACTTTTTGAGGATGCAGGGACGATGGGACTGCAACATGGGGCTTTTCGGTTCCCCACATGCGCCAGTTCTGTTTATTGACGAAGCCGTCCAGGAAAAAATAAGCTTCGTCAGTAAACCAAATGCTGCCCACATGCATATCGCCGTCATCAATCCTGTGCACTATATCGTTAGCGAATATGTCTCGTGCAGCAATGGTAGCGGCGCTGAGGGGTTGCCGCGTTTGAATTTTGTATGGATAGAGGTGTAAACTCTGGCGCATGAGACGATACGTGGACGTTGGCGTCATTTGGACCGCAGCTGCAACACGGCGAACGGAAACCCGAGGCCGCTGTTGGATCACCTGCTGCACTAGCTGCGCGTTGCCCTTTGTGGTTGCCGTACGCGGTCGCCCTACCTTTCCAGCACGTTCATCCGTCACGTTCCCAGTCCGTTGAAATTTTTCAAACAGATCCTTTATTGTATCGCTTTTCGGTCCTTTGGTTACATTAAACCTCCGTTGAAAACTTCGTCTTGTTGCAACAACACTGTGTTCTAGGCGGTGGAATTCCAACACCAGAAAAATCCTCTGTTCTAAGGAATAAACCATGTTGTCTACAGCACACTTGCACGTTGTGAACAGCACACGCTTACAGCAGAAAGACGACGTACAGAATGGCGCACCCACAGACGGCGTTGTCTTCTATATCTTTCACATCACTTGCAGCGCCATCTGTTGTTGAAAATTGTAACCACTGTAATTTCGAAAGTTTGTCCGCCTGAAAATGTACTGTTGTCCCAAGCATATTGCAACAAACGGTGTATTTCTATCACCGCTCGTTTAGTTTTTATTGCCGTTTCAAATATACCGGTCATTTTTGAAACACCCTGTATTTTTGATGGGGATGGCCTTCAGCCAAAGAGAATTGGACAGTGGCGGAACACTGTTGGAGTCAAGTGGTAACTGGGACTTTTCCAGTGAAGAACTCAAGGGCGCAATTCTGGACACTTCATGTCCAGTTTGGGAAGGTGACAGACCTGTCTGTAATAACGAGATATATTCGATCGTGCAGGTGTTTAATCCTGGGCGGTGAACGGCCGCTACCACGACACCTTAACTTCTGAAGGGATTTTATACACTCCTGGAAATGGAAAAAAGAACACATTGACACCGGTGTGTCAGACCCACCATACTTGCTCCGGACACTGCGAGAGGGCTGTACAAGCAATGATCACACGCACGGCACAGCGGACACACGAGGAACCGCGGTGTTGGCCGTCGAATGGCGCTAGCTGCGCAGCATTTGTGCACCGCCGCCGTCAGTGTCAGCCAGTTTGCCGTGGCATACGGAGCTCCATCGCAGTCTTTAACACTGGTAGCATGCCGCGACAGCGTGGACGTGAACCGTATGTGCAGTTGACGGACTTTGAGCGAGGGCGTATAGTGGGCATGCAGGAGGCCGGGTGGACGTACCGCCGAATTGCTCAACACGTGGGGCGTGAGGTCTCCACAGTACATCGATGTTGTCGCCAGTGGTCGGCGGAAGGTGCACGTGCCCGTCGACCTGGGACCGGACCGCAGCGACGCACGGATGCACGCCAAGACCGTAGGATCCTACGCAGTGCCGTAGGGGACCGCACCGCCACTTCCCAGCAAATTAGGGACACTGTTGCTCCTGGGGTATCGGCGAGGACCATTCGCAACCGTCTCCATGAAGCTGGGCTACGGTCCCGCACACCGTTAGGCCGTCTTCCGCTCACGCCCCAACATCGTGCAGCCCGCCTCCAGTGGTGTCGCGACAGGCGTGAATGGAGGGACGAATGGAGACGTGTCGTCTTCAGCGATGAGAGTCGCTTCTGCCTTGGTGCCAATGATGGTCGTATACGTGTTTGGCGCCGTGCAGGTGAGCGCCACAATCAGGACTGCATACGACCGAGGCACACAGGGCCCACACCCGGCATCATGGTGTGGGGAGCGATCTCCTACACTGGCCGTACACCACTGGTGATCGTCGAGGGGACACTGAATAGTGCACGGTACATCCAAACCGTCATCGAACCCATCGTTCTACCATTCCTAGACCGGCAAGGGAACTTGCTGTTCCAACAGGACAATGCACGTCCGCATGTATCCCGTGCCACCCAACGTGCTCTAGAAGGTGTAAGTCAACTACCCTGGCCAGCAAGATCTCCTGATCTGTCCCCCATTGAGCATGTTTGGGACTGGATGAAGCGTCGTCTCACGCGGTCTGCACGTCCAGCACGAACGCTGGTCCAACTGAGGCGCCAGGTGGAAATGGCATGGCAAGCCGTTCCACAGGACTACATCCAGCATCTCTACGATCGTCTCCATGGGAGAATAGCAGCCTGCATTGCTGCGAAAGGTGGATATACACTGTACTAGTGCCGACATTGTGCATGCTCTGTTGCCAGTGTATTTGCCTGTGGTTCTGTCAGTGTGATCATGTGATGTATCTGACCCCAGGAATGTGTCAATAAAGTTTCCCCTTCCTGGAACAATGAATTCACGGTGTTCTTATTTCAATCTCCAGGAGTGTATTTCGAGACGTCTGATGTGCTCTACAGTAGGACACTAAACTTCTGTCGCTTGATTTACGGAACCGCGAATAGATACATTATGAGTTACTATTCTTTGCATCGCATTCACGAAATGGACTTAGTTTTTGCGAGTATAAGATGACTGTTTGCTCTCACCGTAACTTTACTGCAGTTAATAAGGGTATTTTCTGTTTGTGTTTTAATTGAATGTCGTAGGACTACTTTCCGTATATTTGAGATGTCCTTTCCTGAATAAACATTATTCATCATAATTCTCTGTCCTCTGTCTGGTTATTAAATTATTCATTTATCTTATTTCTGCGTATTTTAGTAATTCGTAATTCTAGCCGTGCTATTTGACTGCAGGTTATTATCTGCAGGGAATTAATTGCTGGGCACGAAAGCAGACTAGCGCGGCTCGAGCCTATGATTACATAGCGCTAGTCTTTTTAACGAAGCCGTGCATAGCCCCAGTACCTAAAGTGCGAATAACCGCAGGTACACATACAACTGGTCTGCTCGTATTGAGATGCTGTTTAGGAAGAGCAACTACACTCAGCAGTAACAGTTGGGTACAGTCGCACTAAGCAGGTTGCCATTGAAGTAAGCGTCATGAGTATGAGTCATTGGTAAACTGAGTGTACTTTCCTGTTTTCCTCATGGGGACATGGGCTGGACAGCGGCAATTACTCGTCAATAACACTTCCCACAATTTAGAAGCGAACGCTACCAGCGAAAAACTGCCGCGTGCATACCATGTGCTAACCATGGCATCTGCTGTAAGGGGCAATAGACAACAGCAGATGACCACCCCTTCCACGACATTGACCTAAAGTATCTAGAGTTTCTCAAATTGCGACGTAATGTCATGCAGATAAAGAAGTCCTGACGAAATTTAATGGACCCTGAGCAGATCGCTACACGAGTAGGCCCTTAGGAAGATCACTACAACCGTGGCCGATACGTGTTTTATTCAGCGACAGTTTTTTTAAAATGTGACACGCTGAAGTCTAGATAAAGGCAAGTGGCGTACTTCATTTCGTCCAGCAGTGTTTTCAGGGCTCGATGTGAGGTATTACAGGAACTAAACGGAGTATGTTATCTGTTGGCTCTACACAACATCCAGTGAAAGAGAACAGCGACGGACGACGTATTTTGAAGCGACAGACGACGTATTTCGAACCAAGAACTAACGAATATTGTCACATTCGCACGTCAGTGTACCCCAAACGCCATAGTCTAAACATGTTGTTGTTGTGGTCTTCAGTCCAGAGACTGGTTTGATGCAGCTCTCCATGCTACTCTATCCCGTGCAAGCTCCTTCATCTCCCAGTACCTACTGCAACCTACATCCTTCTGAATCTGCTTAGTGTACACATCTCTTGGTCTACCTCTACGATTTTTACCCTCCACGATTCCCCCAAATAATAAATCGGTGATCCCTTGGTGCCTCAGAACGTGTCCTACTAGCCGGTCCCTTATTTTAGTCAGTTTTAGCACAGATTTCTTTTCTCCCCAATTCTGTTCAGTACCTCCTCATTAGTTATGTGAGCTACCCACGTAATCTTCAGCATTTCTCTGTAGCTACACATTTCAAAAGCTTCTATTCTGTTCTTGTATAAACTATTTACTGACCATATTTCACTTCCATACATGGCTACACTCCATACAAATACTTCCAGAAAAGATTTCCTGATACTTATACTCGTTGTTAACAAATTTCTCAAACTCATCTACTACTATGTGTCTCATTTCCTAATCAAATTCCCTCAGCGTCACCTGATTTAAGACATCTACATTCCATTATCCTCGTTTTGCTATTGTTGATGTTCATCTTATATCCTCCTTTCAAGACACTGTCCATTCCGTTCAACTGCTCTTCCAAGTCCGTTGCTGTCTCTGATAGAATTACAATGTCGTCGGCACACCTCAAGGTTTTTATTTCTTCTCCCTGGTTTTTTAATTCCTACACCAAATTTTTCTGTGCTTTACTCCTGCCATATTCAGCATTTTAAAGAGAGTATTCCAGTCAACATTGTCAAAAGCTTTCTCCAAGTCTACAAATGCTAGAAACGCAGGTTTGGCTTTCCTTAATCTATCTTCTACGATAAGTCTTAGGGTCAGTATTGCCTCGCTTGTTCCAACATTTATACGGAATCTACCCTCATCTTCCCCAAGTTCGGCTTCTACCAGTATTTCCATTCGTCTGTAAAGAATTAGTGTTAGTATATTGCAGCCATGACTTACTAAATCGATAGTTCGGTAATTTTCACGCCTGTCGACACTTGCATCCTTTGGGACTGAATGGTTGGTTGGATTGTGGGGGTTGAAGTGACCAGACTACAAAAGCCCTCGGCCCCTTTTCAACGTTCATGTAACACCCACAAGGAACAAAAACAAGCATCGGAGAGGACAAGGGATGTCTCAAAACAAGAAAGACATAAACAAAGACCAGAAAAGAGGAATTAAAAACACAGTGTTTTACAGTGGTTGGCCGACCATGGAAACAAAAAAAGGAAAAGCCAACCACCACGAGACACACTTAAAAGACCAATCTAAAACCGTAGGCCAAAGGCCAGACTCAACACAAAAGAAAGAGACAAACCCTCAGATCGAGCGATAAAAGCCCCCCTGAACGAATAAAACTCAAAACTAAGCCTGCCATGGCAGCGTCATCCGTTAAAAGAGCAGGGAGCGTATCAGGCAGCGCAAACGTCTGCCTGAGCGCAGTTAAAAGCGGACCTTCCAACAAATGTGGACCACTGTCAGTGCTGAACCACAGCGACAGAGAGGTGGGTCCTCGGCGGCGCAATAAATAACTGTGCGTCATCCAGGTGTGGCCAATGCGCAGCCGGCAGAGTACAACGGAGTCCTTGCGAGAGGCCCGCAAGGAGGAGCGCCACACACCGGTAGTCTCCTTGACGATACGAAGTTAGTTGGGTGAATTCAGGGTGCACCATTCCTTGATACCAAGGACCTTCTGTCGCAAAACTGAACGGAGATCACACTCCGAAAGGCCAATCTCCAAAGCTGGTGCACCGATAGCCTGTTTGGCCAGCGTGTCAACACGTTCATTACCCAGGATGCCGACATGACCTGGGGTCCACATAAAAACCACGGAGCGGCCGCAACGAGCAAGAGTATGGACGGACTCCTGGATGACAATCACTAGACGAGAGCGAGGAAAACACAGGTCGACAGCTCGTAAAACACTCAGGGAGTCACTACAGATAACGAAGGGCTCACCTGAGCAGGAGTGGATATACTCTAAGACGCGAGAGATGGCGACAAGCTCGGCAGTGAAAACACTGCAGCCAGCCGGCAATGAGCGTTGCTCAGAATGATCCCGAAGAGTAAGATCATAACCAACTCTTCCAGCAACGATCGAACCGTAGGTATAGACCACGTCAGAGCCGTGAAACGCGGGAAAGATGGAAAGAAAGCGGCGGCGGAGGGCATCAGGAGGGACTGAGTCCTTTGGGCCGTGTGCCAAATCCAGCCGAAGGGGTATACGTATATGGGCCCGGAAAAGAGGTGGGACAGGGAAAAGCTCGAGCCATGGTAGAAGAGCCCGAACGCGAACCGCGATCGTACACCCAGACGGGGGCCGCTGTTCTGGAAGATGGACGACCGAGTTGGGGGACAGTTTGGGATTGGAATAATTATATTCTTCTTGACGTCTGAGGGTATTTTTAGCCTGCCTCATACATCTTGCTCACCAGATGGTAGAGTTTTGTCATGGCTGGCTCTCCCAAGGCTATCAGTAGCTCTAATGGAATGTTGTCTATTCCTGGAGCCTGTCTTCCAGTGCTCTGACGAATTCTTCCCGCAGTATCATATCTCCCATATCATCTTCATCTTCATGTACGTCCTCTTCCACTTCAATAATATTGCCCTCCTTCCATCTTTCTGTTTTCCCGTCTTTGCTTAGGACTGGTTTTCCATCTGAGTTTTCGATATTCATACAGGTGGTTATCTTTTCTCCAAAGGTCTCTTTAACTTTCCTGTAGGCAGTATCTATTTTACCCGCACTGATATATACTTCTACCTCCTTACATTTGTCCTCTAGCCATCCTTGCTTAGCCATTTTGCGCTTTCCTGTTGATCTCATTTTTGTGATGTTTGAATTCCTTTTCACCTGCTTCATTTACCGCATTTTTATATTTGCTCGTTTCATTATTTGAATTCAGTATCTCTTCTGTTACCCAAGGGTTTCTACTAGACCTCGAATTTTTAGCCTACTTGATCCACTGCGGCCTTCACTATTCATCGCCGGCCTGAGTGGCTGAGCGGTTCTAGGCGCTACAGTCCGGAACAGCGCGACCGCTACGGTCGCAGGTTCGAATCCTCCCTCGGGCATAGGTGTGTGTGATGTCCTTAGGTTAGTTAGTTTTAAGTAGTTCTAAGTTCTGGGGGGACTGATGACCTCAGAAGTTAAGTCCCATAGTGCTCAGAGCCATTTCACTATTCATCTCTCAAAGCTACCCATTCTTCTTCTACTGTATTTCTTTCTCTTTTATTTGCCAATCGTTCCCTAATGTTCTCTGAAACTCTCTACAATCCCTGGTTCCATCAGTTAATCCAAGACTCATCTCCTTAAATTCCCACCTTTTTGCAATTTCTTCAGTTTTAATCTACAGTTCATAACCAATAAATTGTGATCAAAGTCCACATATGCCCCTGGAAATGTCTTACAATTGAACATCTGGTTCCTAAATCTCTGTCTTACCATTATACAGTCTATCTGAAATCTTCCAGTGTCTCCAGGCCTTTTCCACGTATATAACCAACTTTCTAAACGCATTCCGAAGAAAGATGCCAACATTTTGACAACAAAGTTTATCAACATTTAAGTTCTGCTGTTAGGTCCCAACTTAACCACAGCCTCGTAATTCGTGACATAAGAGGAAAAAACAGTTGATTGATGAAAAAATCATTTTTGCGAGTGAAACTTTCACATTCCAAACTATCACAGACCTCCGGCTACGCTACAGGTCAGTCTGTCACCCCAAACATGTCTTTTAGCTTTCACATTCGATACGAAGAAAATCATGAATCAACAACGAACAATAGAATGGTTTCAATGTCGGCGCTGAAACTACAGGGTGCTTATAATTTAAGTTTAGCTACTTGAGAAGGCCCCTACGAAAAACGAGTGATGGTAGGTCAATGCAACTACTTGGAAACATTTTGAAGGACATGCGGAAGAGAAATAACGAATAAACCATTGAAAGAAACATTTTAATTTCCACATCATGGGGTAACATTTGTTAGTGGCGTACAATGTGTACGTTACAGGTTACAAACGTTGCTCAATGTGACGACTATCTGCATTCCCGACAGCCTGGAACCGTACTAGAGGTACCATTTCATAACTGTTCGCAGCACTTTTCGAAAGGTGGACCATGAAATGTTCAGTAGTCGTGACACAGCTCGTGTACTGCTTGAAGATCGCACATTGCGTCCCGCGTTCTTAGCCAAGGCAACACAAACTTCAACAATTTGCGGCGGAATTGACCGCCCGCGCTCCCCAGGTGCAATCCCCAAATCTCAAGTTAATTCGAACTTCTGAATCATGTTCTTCAACCCCGGTGCGGAAGGACGACCTGTCCAGATTCCTGTAACTTGTCGGTACTCGCTAAGAGCAACGGCAATATTGCTGTTCTGAGAAAACAGCTTTACGAGTAAAGCCCACCTCACTTTGTCCAGAACCATGTTGACCGTGTGCCACTGTAATGCACACTGCTGCTTGCGTTTCAAACCTACATCGTCGTACGAGTACCGGCGCCTAACAGCAAATCATGACATGAACACTACCTAACAACGGAAATCCTGCGGCGCAGTCTGGTCACTATTCCTATAAACTTATGTACTGATATGGTAAATACACTCCTGGAAATGGAAAAAAGAACACATTGACACCGGTGTGTCAGACCCACCATACTTGCTCCGGACACTGCGAGAGGGCTGTACAAGCAATGATCACACGCACGGCACAGCGGACACACCAGGAACCGCGGTGTTGGCCGTCGAATGGCGCTAGCTGCGCAGCATTTGTGCACCGCCGCCGTCAGTGTCAGCCAGTTTGCCGTGGCATACGGAGCTCCATCGCAGTCTTTAACACTGGTAGCATGCCGCGACAGCGTGGACGTGAACCGTATGTGCAGTTGACGGACTTTGAGCGAGGGCGTATAGTGGGCATGCGGGAGGCCGGGTGGACGTACCGCCGAATTGCTCAACACGTGGGGCGTGAGGTCTCCACAGTACATCGATGTTGTCGCCAGTGGTCGGCGGAAGGTGCACGTGCCCGTCGACCTGGGACCGGACCGCAGCGACGCACGGATGCACGCCAAGACCGTAGGATCCTACGCAGTGCCGTAGGGGACCGCACCGCCACTTCCCAGCAAATTAGGGACACTGTTGCTCCTGGGGTATCGGCGAGGACCATTCGCAACCGTCTCCATGAAGCTGGGCTACGGTCCCGCACACCGTTAGGCCGTCTTCCGCTCACGCCCCAACATCGTGCAGCCCGCCTCCAGTGGTGTCGCGACAGGCGTGAATGGAGGGACGAATGGAGACGTGTCGTCTTCAGCGATGAGAGTCGCTTCTGCCTTGGTGCCAATGATGGTCGTATACGTGTTTGGCGCCGTGCAGGTGAGCGCCACAATCAGGACTGCATACGACCGAGGCACACAGGGCCCACACCCGGCATCATGGTGTGGGGAGCGATCTCCTACACTGGCCGTACACCACTGGTGATCGTCGAGGGGACACTGAATAGTGCACGGTACATCCAAACCGTCATCGAACCCATCGTTCTACCATTCCTAGACCGGCAAGTTAACTTGCTGTTCCAACAGGACAATGCACGTCCGCACGTCCGCATGTATCCCGTGCCACCCAACGTGCTCTAGAAGGTGTAAGTCAACTACCCTGGCCAGCAAGATCTCCTGATCTGTCCCCCACTGAGCATGTTTGGGACTGGATGAAGCGTCGTCTCACGCGGTCTGCACGTCCAGCACGAACGCTGGTCCAACTGAGGCGCCAGGTGGAAATGGCATGGCAAGCCGTTCCACAGGACTACATCCAGCATCTCTACGATCGTCTCCATGGGAGAATAGCAGCCTGCATTGCTGCGAAAGGTGGATATACACTGTACTAGTGCCGACATTGTGCATGCTCTGTTGCCTGTGTCTATGTGCCTGTGGTTCTGTCAGTGTGATAATGTGATGTATCTGACCCCAGGAATGTGTCAATAAAGTTTCCCCTTCCTGGGACAATGAATTCACGGTGTTCTTATTTCAATTTCCAGGAGTGTAGTTTTTCGTCTATACTATATCAAGTTTAGCTATATCCACCCTGTAATTACCTCTTTACCCGCCTCTCATTAGTTACGTCGAAGTATCAACACAATGGCTACGTGAAAGAGACGCGTTGTCAACCTACAGGGGTTGGGCAAAAGTTATGGAAGCAACACGACAAATGCTTGCTTGGACATAACGCAGATTCTAGTCAAGCCCGCAGGTTGCTCTGTTTTATTTGACCTCGAGCGGCACCTGTGCAATGACCTCAATAAGCTGCAAGCGTCAGTCGTGGTCAGAATAGTGACCGTAGCAGTCGCGCGGTTCCGGACTGAAGCGCCTAGAACCGCTCGGCCACCGCGTCAGAATAGTGTTTTGTGTCGTGAGTGCATTATATCGGAGCTGTTCGAACGTGGGTAAATTTTTGGCGCTTCCGTAACTAAGGTAGCCGAAGTGTTTGGTGTTTCAAGAGATACAGAATACACGGAAAGCGGAAAGAACATAAGGGAAAGCTGAAACAACCATTCGATAAGTCACAATGAGGATGAAAGTGTGTGTTGAGTCATCGTGAGCAACGGTCAGTGGAAAGGGCCGAGACGAAAAGGAAGGTAATGACAGCTGCAAAATTCACTGCAGAGCTGAATCTTGCAATTGCGGACCTTGTCAGCGCCAAAACAACACTAAGGGAGCTCCATAGCCAAAGAACTGCAGGGCAAGCTGGAATTACCAAACCACAGATCAGTTATGCAAATGCCCTTAGTAGAAAACGTGGTGACGATGCCATAAAAGCTCGACAATGGCGGAACGGAATAATATCTCTTGGTCGTACGAGTCCCATTTCACGCTATATCCAACTTCTGGCCGAGTTCACGTCCGGCGTATGCAGTCCCAAGCGTGCGATGTCGATTGCTTGTGCAAGAGTGAAACATGGTGGGGGTTTGGGGATGATTTGAGTAGCCAAACCGCAGCATTCCGTACGCCCCACGGTTACTCTGCAAGGTCGCATTACTGCCGAGAATTGTGTGACCACTTCGGCTGGTCTGGTCCATGCCATGATACAATGTTTGTTCCCCCAACGGCTCGCATCGTTCAGGACTGGTTTTGTGAGCACGACGATGAATGGTCGCGTCTCCCCTGGTCATCACAGCCTCCCCGTCTCAATATTACCGAGCCTTTGCGGTCTACCTTGAAGAGAAAAGCGCGTGGTCGCTATCCACTTCCATTATCGTTGCCTGAGCTTGCCACTGTTTTGCATGAAGAAGGTATAAGACTCCCTTGAAAACCACACAGTGCCTGTATTTATCCATTCCGAGACACCTGCAGGCTTTTTTGAATGCTTTTATTTTCCTACACCATATTAGCGTCCGGTAGCATATGTCCGTGCCGACACACGTCCGTGTATCGGCCGTCACACAGAGGACCAAATGATGTTGTTGTTGTGGTCTTCAGTTCAGAGACTGGTTTGATGCAGCTCTCAATGCTACTCTATCCTGTGCAAGCTTCATCATCTCCCAGTACCTACTACAACCTACATCCTTCTGAATCTGTTTAATGTATTCATCTCTTGGTCTCCCTCTGCGATTTTTACCCTCCACCCTTATCTCACTAGGGGTAAGATAGATACAGCCTACAGGAAAATTAAAGAGACCTTTTGAGAAAAGAGAGCCACTTGTATGAATATCAAGAGCTCAGATGGAAACCCAGTTATAAGCAAAGAGGGGAAAGCAGAAAGGTGGAAGGAGTATATAGAGGGTTTACAAGGGCGATGTACTTGAGGACAATATTATGGAAATGGAAGAGGATGTAGATGAAGATGAAATGGGAGATACGATACTGCGTGAAGAGTTTGACATAACACTGAAAAACCTGAGTCGAAACTAGGCCCCGGGAGCAGACAACATTCCATTAGAACTACTGACGGCCTTGAGAGAGCCAGTCCTGACAAAACTCTACCATCTGGTGAGCAAGATGTACGAGACAGGCGAAATACCCTCAGACTCCAAGAAGAATATAATAATTTCAATCCCAAAGAAAGCAGATGTTGACAGATGTGAAAATTACCGAACTATCAGTTTAATTAGCCACAGCTGCAAAATACTAACGCGAATTATTTACAGACGAATGGAAAAACTGGTAGAAGTGGACCTCGGGGAAGATCAGTTTGGATTCCGTAGAAATGTTGGAACACGTGAGGCAATACTGACCTTACGACTTATCTTAGAAGAAAGATTAAGGAAAGGCAAACCTACGTTTCTAGCATTTGCAGTCTTAGAGAAAGCTTTTGACAATGTTGACTGGAATACTCTCTTTCAAATTCTAAAGGTGGCAGGGGTAAAATACAGGGAGCGAAAGGCTATTTACAATTTGTACAGAAACCAGATGGCAGTTATAAGAGTCGAAGGGCACGAAAGGGAAGCAGTGGTTGGGAAGGGAGCGAGACAGGGTTGTAGCCCGGCCCCGATGTTATTCAATCTGTATATTGAGCAAGCAGTGAAGGAAACTAAAGAAAAATTCGGAGTAGGTATTAAAATCCAGGGAGAAGAAGTAAATACTTTGAGGTTCGCCGATGACATTGTAATTCTGTCAGAGACAGCAAAGGACTTGGAAGAGCAGTTGAACGGAATGGACAGTGTCTTGAAAGGAGGATATAAGATGAACATCAACAAAAGTAAAACGAGGATAGTGGAATGTAGTCGAATTCAGTCGGGTGATGCTGAGGGAATTAGATTAGGAAATGAGACGCTTAAAGTAGTACAGGTGTTTTGCTATTTGGGGAGCAAAGTAACTGATGATGGTCGAAGTAGAAAGGATATAAAATGTAGACTGGCAATGGCAAGAAAGCGTCTCTGAAGAAGAGAAATTTGTTAACATCAAGTATAAATTTAAGTGTCAGGAAGTCGTTTCTGAAAGTATTTGTATGGAGTGTAGCCATGTATGGAAGTGAAACATGGACGATAAATAGTTTGGACAAGAAGAGAATAGAAGCTTTCGAAATGTGGTGCTACAGAAGAATGTTGACGATTAGGTGGGTAGATCACGTAGCAAATGAGGAGGTATTGAATAGGATTGGGGAGAAGAGGAGTTCGTGGCACAACTTGACAAGAAGAAGGGATCGGTTGGTAGGGCATGTTCTGAGGCATCAAGGGATCACAAATTTAGCATTGGAGGGCAGCGTGGAGGGTAAAAATCGTAGAGGGAGACCAAGAGATGAATACACTAAGCAGATTCAGAAGGATGTAGGTTGCAGTAGGTACTGGGAGATGAAGGAGCTTGCACAGGATAGAGTAGCATGGAGAGCTGCATCAAACCAGTCTCAGGACTGAAGACAACAACAACAACAACATGGCCAAATTCATTTTTATCAATATGTGCCCCGAGATATTTAAATTTCTCGGCCTGTCTCATAACTGCTTTGTCATTGATGTGTACTTCAAATTTAGCATCACTATTCACCACCAGATACTTTGTTTTTATTAGACTCATTTCTAGTCCCCATCTATTGTATTCCTGATATAATCCGCGTATCATGAACTCAAGGTCATAATAATCTTGTGCTATAATAAATATCTTCCTGGTATTAAAATTTAAATCTGTAAGAACCTGCACATTTAAATTTTCATACCAGAAAGATATTTACTTATTTTTTATTTTGCAAACAAACAGAATCTTTTGCTTTATGTCATAGCGATATCGCCAAGGCGACGTGTTTTTGTCACTCCACACTTCCTTGTGGAGAACTCCGTTTCTTTAGTTGGTTTCGTAAAGCAAATGCAGCATCTGCTGATCTTCCAAGAAGTCTAGGTAGGTTTCGAAAATCTGATGCTCCTTCCTATCATTTTGTTTATCTTCTGTTTACTCTTTTTAGAAAATACCTTTGCAAAAACAGTCACTTTGCCTCAACTTTGGTTCTAATTCGTTTGAAAGTTGGTAGAAGGTGTGCTGCGTCATCTTAAAACATTCATAAAACTTCGTTTCATCACTCATGAGATAAGGAAATAATGTTCGAAACTCTCCCTGTACTTGTCTTGTTTTCACCTTGCTTTCTTTCTTTTTCTTCTAAAGCAAGAGCTCTAAGTCCTCAATCACCGTTACGAAAATTAGGGAAAATAGTTACAACCTTCACATATAGAAACACAGGCCACCATTTCTGAGTCACTACAAGGAAATACAGAAACGCGGACGAACCTCGTTTCTTGTGGAAGCTAGAACAGACGTTCACTCGTCCCGCGCTCGCTCCTGGTACGGCCCGAATACGTGTGAGCGGTATTATTTGGTTTCCCATATTTTTGTCCACATGCTGTATCTCTCTACTGTAACAATAAAATGTTCGTGAAAATTCCATCACATCGAACAATTTCTCTAGTCGCGAGTACGGTAACCACACACGACAAAGCTTAAACTTTTGGAGAAACTTGTACAGTTTGTATATTATTGCGTTTGTTTAGCGACCAGGATGTTATTTTGGTAATGGACTCTGGATGTGTATTTATAGAATATTCCGTCGGTTCTTGGAGGAACACACAAATATTAAAAGCTTCAAAAATGGCTCTGAGCACTATGGGACTTAACTTCTGAGGTCATTAGTCCCCTAGAACTTAGAACTACTTGAACCTAACTAACCTAAGGACATCACACACATCCATGCCCGAGGCAGGATTCGAACCTGCGACCGTAGCGGTCGCGCGTTTCCAGACTGTAGCGCCTAGAATCGCTCGGCCACCCCGGCCGGCTTAAAAGCTTCAACACCAAATATTAATGTTCCACGATAACATTTATTTAATAGGTCCGTATGAACAGGCTTTCCGCTCCTTAGTCCATCATCAAATAACTTAATACTAAACAGATAGTCCACACAACTTCAGCAAGAATTCATAGCTGCACAAAGATTGTTGTGCTAAGATATGTGACTTTTATGACTATTAATACAGAATACAAGCATAATATAATACCTAAAGAGACTCTGGTGAAATAAATCTTACATTACAGTATACTCAAATATTAAAACCTTGTGAATTTATAAGCCAAAAATGTTCTGCAAGTGAGCTATGGCACATGCTACTTTATGCTATATCATGTGGACAAACAAGTGAATGAGGCGAACAGACTGAATAAAGGGAGGGGAAGAAAGACGTCTATAGAATGTGGGTGTGGAACTGTTATAACAAGCTTATTAGCTAATGGCGAAAGGAATGATAACTGGCTTCTACTTTAATAAGGGTGAGTACTGGAACAGTGTTTGGTCATTAAGGACCAGGTCAGGGTTCTCTGACTGGTGTTTATTAATGGCCAGAATTTCAAGTAATGTTAGTTTTTTTCCCTTTAGTTCGTTTATGGGGGACATCACACTCCACATCATATGAATGACGTTAATTCAGAGCAAGTTCGGCAAAGGTGGACTCTTTCCTTCTCAGTCTCCAGCTCCTTTCATGCTCAGTCAGCCTAGTAGTTATAGCCCTACCTCATTGACCTACATAGAATTTCTCACAGAGATTGCAGCAAATTCTATAAATTCTACTCTGTTCTAAATGTGGAATCATACCTTTACTGCTGAACAGAAGGCGGGCGGGCAACAGTATTCCTAGTATAAAAGGCTAGAGTATGTTTCTTGCATTTTAGTTTCCTGGAAACTAACTCTGAATTAATGTCATTCATATGATGTGAAATGTGATGTTCTCCATAAACTAACTGAAGGCAGAAAACTAACTTGAAATTCTACCCATTAATAAACACCAAACAAAGAATCCTGGGCTAGTCCTTAATGACCAAACACACTTTCATTACTCACCCCTATTTAAGTAGCAGACAGTTATTATTTCTCTCAACATTACATAATAAACTTGTTATAACAGTTCCACCCCTACATTCTATAGACTTCTTTCCCTCCTCCCTTTATTCGATCTGTTCGTCACATTCACCAGTTTGACCCCATATGACATAGCAGCCTGTGCCATTGCTCACTTGCCGAACATTTTTGACTTATACATTCACACAGTTTTAATAACCGAATATACTGTAATATAAGATTTATTTGTCCAATCCCTCTACATATTACATTATGCTTGTGTTTTATATCGATATAGTCCTAAAATGTCAAATACCTTTGTAAAGAAACCTTTGTGCAGCTGTGAGTTCTCGCTAAATCCTGTGCTTAGTATTAATTTATCTGGCGATGGTTTTTGTAAGCTAAAATTCGTTTGATAACGAAGTGTTAAATAAATATTATTCTGGAACATTAATACTTCGTATTCAAGTTATGAACAGGATGTGTACTTTTGCACCATCATTTTTACGGCTGCTCAAAGAGAGTCGGCAGCATCTGTGGGCGAGACTGGCGGCTCGCGTGGCTGGCCGGGCCGTCGCGTGACAGCGACTCATTCGCCCCCCCTCTCCCCCCCCCCTCCCTTCTGCCTGTTAAACGGCTGCCACGCCACGCCGGCGCCGACACAGCCGCCCACGGCGCCGCTTTGTAACGACGCCTCAAACGCGCGCACCCTCGCCGCTCTCAGCTCACACACATTATCGCTCGCGTGGGTTGTCGCAGCAACCCCAACGGAACAGAGAAAGAATGCCACCACACAAACATTACGTACAACCTAGTGCTTCCCAAAGTTCTTGTGATCCCATAACACACCAAGGGAAAAACCGAACGGTTAAAATCGATACCGGTATTTTAGTTCCGAATAACAGGTACTTTTCGGTACATTTTTGGGCCTCGGATGTACAGTAGAATCTCGAATATCCGCGGTAATTGAGAACTAATCTACTTATGCGCATGACCCGCAATTAAAGTACACAGTCACGTATTTGCGTTGTTCGGGAACAAAAATTAATTACAATATCGTAATTAAGATCACTTAACTAATGTTTATAATAATTCTTCTCTGATCATCATAGCACGACGGGGTAAAGAAAAAAAAAAAAAAAACGGAACAACACTGCCGTGGGCGGAGCTTGTGTAGTACACATTTCTGCCGCTAGGCGTGTATAGCGCAACCCATTGCCAGTTCAGTGCTGCCTGTGATGACAGGGCTTGTTCTGCTCTTCTGCAGCGACTGCTTTTGCTAGCGCTGTTTTGTTCTTGCTTCGTTTTTTATGATGACAAACTTAGGTGAACAACGTGCAGCTGTGAAATTTTGTTTTCTACTTTATAAAAATGCTGCTGAAATTGTTTTAATGTTGAAAACAGCTAACCAAGATGACGCCATGGGAAAAATTTAAGTGTAGGAGTGGTTTGCTCGATTTAAAAATGATGACATGTCGATTAATGACGAACTTCGTCCTGGACGTCCACCAACTGCCCGAATCAGTGAGAATATTGAAAAAGTTCGAGAGCTTGTGCTCACAGACCGTTTTATGAAGACTGCAACAGTATTCGTCAACAAGCACCGGATTTGTGGCAGACAAGAAACTGGTTCTTCCACCACAACGCACCTGCACATACAGCCATCACTTTTAGACAGTTTTTTTGGCTACAAATGGCATGGTTCCGTTGACACACACACACACACACACACACACACACACACACACACACACACACCTTACTCGCCTGACGTGGCTCCGTGCGACTTTTTCTTATTTCCACGTATGAAAAATTGCATGAAAGGACACCGATTTGAAAAAAAAAAGAGGTAGGGGCTGTCAGCCATTTCTAAAGTTGCCTACAAAAAAGTTTCGAACAGTGGAAGCACCGGTGGGAAATTTGTTAGTTCTAATGGAAAGTATTTTTGAAAAGGGGTAGAGTTTTTCGCAATCAGTTTGAAAATATATAGCTTTAAAAAAATAATTCCGATTTTTTGGCTTCCCTCGTAAAATTTAGGTACTTACAAAGAATACACCACTATCCAATTTCACGTTGCCGTACATAGGTTTGAGGCAAAATACAGTCCAGCGCAAGCAGTGTTCGAGCAGCACATTACTACTCTCGTGTAGTAACGTAAGATCATCGCCCACCCGAATCACGCCCGGGGCGAATAAATATTTTCAACAGAAAAAAAGAGAGAAACAGGCCGCAGATAATCCGCAAAGCGGATAATTTTTATAATAACCGAGTAAAAACCCTCAGCAGTGCTAAAGTATTTCGTTCGCGAACAAACCGTTTTAAAAAAGAACTACGTTTTAACCGTAAAATTTGCATTGGTTTGAAATATTGCGTTATTATAGAAAATGGGAAAACAATCAATGCTATTTTAATAACAACGCCGACCGAAACGAGCAAGAACTGGCACAACATTGCTGCCGTGTGTCGTGCCTTATGGTATGCGTTTACATGCAGTGTGCGAGACTCGCCCCCACTTGGTCTCCTGGTCTATACGATGGCTTCTCGCTGTCGTCTCGGGACGTCCGTTGTATTGCAGAACGGCAACAGCCCTAGTATGGAAATATTTTTTCGAAGTGACGTAGCAATGAAGTATAATGCCTCACTTGCTTTAAAAAGTTAAAGAACTTGTCTGCTATTTCTAGTAAATAAGCAAAGGGAAGGAAATTACGGTAACAGCAAAAAATTAAAAACTTAACAACAATTCATTCATAGTCTACAATAAAAATATAAAGTAGCTGATATCCTGCCAGTGTCTGCATTATATGCTTTTATCTCCTTGTAGCCCTTGAAAACGGACAAATTGACATGAAAAACAGAGTTCTTCACCGTTCAGCACTGACTATTCGTAACTCCAAAACAGTGATATGATCCCAATTACAACATTATTTTTAGCAGTTTCAAAAACTTTGAATCAACAGGAAAATATTGGTGATTTCTTGTAGTATTCAACCACTTATCACTTTTCAACGAAATCAGCGAACGCTGCACGTACTAGGTTTTCTTTTATTTGCCTACGTCATGTAATACTTCGATTCCGTGCATCCTGAAACTAAGAGGGTCAAAATTTTAAATGTTTGTTCGATTTATACGTTTATTACGGGAAATAATAGGAATAAAAAACCCAAAATCAGTTATTTCAGAAACTGGTTGCTTTGATCTTTTTTTGCCAGTCAGGTTAAACTGGAGTCGGAAAAAAGCGATTAACCAAAAACGCGTAATTTCAGCGACAACCGAAATCCTTAATACACACGCAGTGTATAGCGACAACTGAAAAAACGAATCCAGAGGTATTCTGTATAATTGGGACGAGTAATTGAGTTAAGAATAAAGTAGTACGCAGACGACTGCTTTACCGCCGAAAGACGAGGCGAGCCCCCTTTCTACTGTTACAGAAAGGTCGTATGGCATGAATGGATGGGAGATACAGATGGGCAGGTACAGCAGTCTAATTGCAAAGGTTTTCCCTACAACCCCCGCCCGCAGACACCTTTCCGTCGCTAAGTGTGAAAGCTGTGTATGTAAGTCTGTCAAGTTTCGGTGGCTAATGATCAATGTGTAGTGTCATATTAGTATAGGATGACGATGAAAGGGAGAGGGGGAAACTTAGTGCCGGCACATAGCCCAATCCTCTTGAATAGACCATGGGAACTCAAAGCTCAACGTCCCCATCCGACGGTCGGCTAATCATCAAAAGTATCACATACCCTCAAATCATGAGGCACTGCGGACAGGTTTGGAATTTAAACCAGGGCATTAGCTCAACGATCTCTCCTCCCTTTTCTGACCAAATACTTGCAGTGAAAATTGCATCCACCACTAGAATTCGAACTGGCTTATCTGCGAGTCGAGCGCTACCGCACATTCGTGCGTTAACGACCTAGGCTACGGAGGCGGTCACGAGTGCGTACGAATATCGATTATCGAGGTCGAAGC
The DNA here is from genome assembly GCF_023898315.1 of Schistocerca nitens. Classification (NCBI taxonomy): domain Eukaryota; kingdom Metazoa; phylum Arthropoda; class Insecta; order Orthoptera; family Acrididae; genus Schistocerca; species Schistocerca nitens. The sequence continues at coordinate 177,764,137 of NC_064622.1, read as the reverse complement.
GCCGACAGCTCTGTCAGTGACGTTTAGTCAGTCACTTATAGGAGTTATGGTTGAAGCCAGTGGTGATGGTAGCGGTCGAGCGTGTCGCTTTTGGCGCGAACAGAGCCTCCCTCAACAACAGCTACCATTACAATAACTGGTGAGACAGTATTTTCTGTTAGGAGTTAATACAACAGTTGTGTGAATAGTATACCGGGTGGTCAGAAACAGTCTGGGAAGCTAAGAAGGGTGTTCAATAGTAGAGTGTCCTTAGAAAGACTTGGTAAGGGCGCAACGTTTACAATTATTTCTGAGCACAACCAAACCAGCAACAACCTTGCAAGCTATTCAGACTATTTCTGACAAATTTGTATAAACCAAAGTAACGGCAGTGTTCCTGTCTGCCGCTCCGGTCGTTATTGGACTGCAATTGAGACTAGATTACAGTGTTGGGAATGTACGTATCATCATAGTGGCAAATGACAAAACCGTTTTTAAATTCCGGCATGTCTCAATTTGTGTGTCTAAAGCTGCGTTTGCAGGGGCCATATTTCACGGCAGTACTGGACCGCAGTTGCGTTGCTTTCAACACTACTGCAGTGAGGCTACAATACATGGAAACTTTGTGGTGCGGCCATGCAAATATTACAAACGTTGCAGGCAGTTGCATATTTGTTGCCAAAGGATTGCCGGTGTTGCCCAAAGAGTATGGGGAATATTTCGTATTGCAGGGCAATGTGCATCTCTGTCCTTGTCTGAAAATTTCCCTCTCGCACTCATCTTTGTTTCCCACTTCTCTCTCCGAAAGCGTTGCAGACACGTGTGCATCTAGCCACCTATTTTGTTATTTCAGTAGCCTGATGTGACGAGTTTGTTGTGTACAGCAGTAGAGAAGTGAACAAACGAGAGAACTGAATGAATATCATAAATGCGATTCATCTACGGCAAGATCTACGGAACGTCGAAAGTAATGTATCGCTTGACACGATGTTGGCGATGAGGTTGAAATCACGCTTGACTGTTGTGAGCGTTATCGCATGTGTCTCCGTCTGTTGGTGAGCAAAAAATAAATTATAAATAAAAAATTGATTCTTATTTAAAACTCTATGAAATGCTTCAATACTACCAAAGCGTTTCATACTTCTGGTACCAAGTTTGTTATTGACGAATACTGCACTTTAAAGAAGTACATTATACTTCTGTGCCAATTACCAGTAGCTAAAAACAGGTGGGTGATCAGAAATCAGGTTGCAGCTGGCTGGCTCCGAACACTATGGGACTTAACATCTGAGGTCATCAGTCCCTTGAACTTAGAACTACTTAAACCTAACTAACCTAAAGACGTCACAAACATCCATGCCCGAGGCAGGATTCGAACCTGCGACCGTAGCGGTCGAGCGGTTCCAGACCGAAGCGCCTAGAACCGCTTGGCCACTCCGGTCGGCGGTTGCAGGTGGTACAGTCTCTCTTATTTGTATCGGTTTTGGCGATTCTTGGGTCAATTGCTTGTTCGAGATTCAGGTAAAGTCCTGCAAAAAGTTATGCATCGAGCATCAGTTAACGAGCTAAATTAGCTAAAACATTTCGCTTGGTTAAAAAAGGATGTATCCACAAAGCCCGATTCCTCTGGTCATTTCTAAATTAATTATCTGTGTGGTGTAGAAGCTAGAGAGCTGCATTCACTTCCACCAGCTCACGTTGGTCCGTTTTGTGACGATAGCGAGGCCTTGTTTACACACTTCTGGCCCGGAAATTTATTGCCGCAAAAGTTTCTGGGCAACAGTGGCCAGTTCCCTTGTAGTACATGTGGCTCCAATTCGCCTGCATGTAATGTTGCCGGACAGTAATGTCTGAATATATTGTCAGGGCAATATGCAATTTTATAGCCCGTTTAAACATACCTTAAAAGGAATATATTGGACTATACTGAAAATTCAACGATGACTACAACTACAACGAAACCTAAAATTTAATTCAAAAATAATGTACAACCATAATATGGTTGAAACACCTCCCTTTCCAAGGCAATTACATCTATCAAGCCGCGCGGTCTGATGCGCCTTGTAACAGGTTCGCGCGGCGCCCCCATCGGAGGTTCGAGTCCTCCCTCGGGCGTGTGTGTGTGTGTTGTCCTTAGCGTAAGTTAGTTTAAGTTAGATTAAGTAGTGTGTAAGCCTAGGGACCGATGACCTCAGCAGTTTGGTCCCATAGAAACTTACCACGAATTTTCAATTTTCAAATACTTATCCACTAGCTATGGTCACAAACTAAGTTTAGGCTGCCTTCATACTGCAATGAACAGTTTCGGTGATCAAGAATCCGCCGGCCGGGGTGACAGTCCGGCTTTCGCCGCCGTGCAGTGCGGACCTCCTGTTGTTTCCGCCTGCGGAGCGCGCGCGCGCTCGCTGTTGTTTACATTTCAGCGGCCGTCACTTACGTGTCGCTTATGTGCACTAGAACCATGGCCAACCGTTTTCGAAAATCAACATTACGATTCAACTTCCGCAACGAATACGCACGACCAAAGGCCTTGGAAGTGGAACGCTTCCTACGCGACTTTGCTAAGATCCCAGCTTCCGACATCTTGGGCATCCATTTGTCCATATTAAGCAGTACTGTGTACGTCAAAGTCGTCAATGACGCGGTATGTGAAAGAATACTTCGTGACACCAACCATGGATTACGCTTTTGCCACGCCGACGGCAATGTCGGAGCGGTCACTGTCGACCATGCCGTCTTAGGAATGCGCACCATACGAGTTTTCGAACTCCCGTTCGAGCTTCCGGCGGAAGACGTTATCGCGACTTTTTCCCCTATGGCACTGTACATGGCCACACTTCCGAACGCTGGGCGCAATTCCAAACGTACCCCGTTCTTAACGGTGTACGGCAGATCACCATTGACCTCCATCGTGGACGTGCCATCTTACCTGCAAATTAGCGGGTGCCGCGCGGTTGTCATATACGACGGCCAACCCAAGACCTGTTCCGGGTGCGGCAAAGAAGGCCACCTCAGATCTGAGTGTCTTCAGCGACTAATCACCCAATTGCCAACCGCTACCGTGGCTCCTCCAGCTCCGACGACGGTTTTACCGATCACCTACGCATCGGCGCTCTCTTCTCCTCCCACCGGCCGCCGCTCATCGGACCACGTACCGGTGACCCTCCCAGCTGCTACGGATACCGCCGGGGCCGACACGTCGCGCTCAAAGCCTGACGCTACTCCGGCGCCACTACCAACAGCGACGACTTCCGACACCCACCCGCCTGAACATATGGACGTCCCTTCATTTGACGTTCCCGCGACGGCCTTCCTCTCAGAGCGACGCGACTCCCTTCCGTCTTCCGACACGGAGGGACGAACCCGCAAACAACGTTCACCTAAGAGGCGCAAGAGGAGGCGCCGTACGGTCTCGGAACGAGACCGATCACCTCCCCCTGATGCTCCAGAGGCCGTCCGACCCGACGAGGCCTCGGAGAACCTACACGACGATACGAATGACGACAACATGACACCGACTGTGGATGTGTCGATGCCTACTATACTGTCTCGCTCAGGTGCTCCTGAACCAATGGACTCCACCGATGCGACTGCCGCCGAGACGTCCTCCGCCCCTACGACCGAAGTGGAACGTACGACCATCACAACGACAACGCCTTCAATGGTGTGGAGTGAGGACGTCGATGAGGACCCGGACCACACGCTGGGGACAGAGTCGCCCCAGACGGAAGCAGCGTTACGCCGCTGATAGCGCCGTCAGGTGGCGTACGGCACGACTCGCCGTTGCCACGCCCCTCTTCATCCTCCGCCGGTGGAGTTCCCCTCCACGGCGGGGTACAGCTCCAAACCTACCGAATAGCGACGATGAACACTAACACCATTAGCTCACCCGTGAAACTTCAACTGCTGCGAGAGATGATATGGGCGTCGGACGTCGATATCGCACTACTACAGGAAGTACACTTGGCCACACTTCCAGACGTCGCGGGATATAACACTTATCCTTCTCCTGGTGACCACTTGGGACGCGGCGTAGCCATCTACGCCAGAGAAGGCATTCCAGTGGCCGATATCACATACCTTCCATCTGCCAGAGGCATGGCCGTCACCGTCATGGGGACGCGTATCGTCAACATTTACGCTCCGTCAGGCTCCACCCGAAGACGCGACAGGAACTCTTCTATTCAGAAGAAATTGCTCCTTTGTTTCTTGGACGCTGCGACCATTACTTGCTTGGGGGAGATTTTAATTGTGTCTTGCACCCTAAAGATCAAGTGCCCCACTACAACACCTGTCAAATACTGCGTCTTGTCGTCCGAGATCTGTTGCTCCGCGACACTTGGGAAGTTCAGCACGGCGACGCGCCTGGACATACTTACCAGACGAGTCACTCCGCGAGCCGCCTTGATAGAATTTACGTCTCTCGGGAACTCACACCTGCAGTCCAAGGTGCAGAACTTTGGCCCCTGGCCTTTTCGGACCACTGTGCCTACATCTGCAACATTCTCTTCCCCAAGCAAGTGGTCTGGCGTAGTCGTGCACCGTGGAAGCTAAACACCTCCCATCTTCATGATCCCGAATGTCTTCAACGTGTACCGAGACATGGGCCACCTGTGAACGTCGCTTACCTAAATACTGCACGACCTTGACCTGGTGGCTGGAATGTGTCAAACCTACCATTCGACGTACTTTCAGTATGGAAAGGAAGTTGCTATGTGGCGCCGGCACACTACCGACTATTTCTACGCCGTTCTCCGCGACCTGGACGCCCAACCGCCCACCCCCGACACCCAGAGGGAAAGCAGCAGGATTAAGGCGCTAATTGTAACGTTGACACGCCGTAGACTGCAGGGGGCTATGGTGCGAACCCGACGTCAAGATTCGGCGGAACTAGAACATCCGACCATGCATCATATCACCTCCGATAGGAAACATCGACGACAACAACTCATCACCGAGATAACCACCTGTCGCGGCCAGCACGTCACTTGCCAGGCCGAAATCGTCAGTGCCTTTGTCGGCCACTACCGCACAATGTACCAGGAGGAGACTACCAACAACCACGCTGAGGAGTCTGTGTTACCACATAACTCGCACCCTCACCAGCGACGAAGCGGACGAGCTGATGGAGCCCATTACGCGTGACGAAATCCACGATGCAATCAAAAAAGGTGCTCTGAATAAGTCACCTGGTGTCGACCGATTGCCGATAGAATTTTATCGCGCTTTCTTCACACTAATGGCGTCACGGTGGACAACGATGTTTCAGGAACTGCTGACGATGGGGAACGCCGTACCGCCGTCCTTCGTCACGAGAATTATTATACCCATCCACAAACCGACCCCAGGTGTGACGACTGCACATTACCGTCCCCTGACTCTGCTTAACGCAGACTGTAAAATTTTTACACGCCTACTGGCAACGCGATGCCGCGAGGTCCTGCCCAGCATTCTATCCCCGGAACAGACAACTCCGGGCGGCTCACTTAATATACAAACGGCCACAGGAGAATGTCGCGATTTAATTGCACTGGCAGCGGCGTGCAGACTCCGCGCCGCAGTGGTTGCCATTGATTTTGACAGCGCATTCGACAAAGTGCGACATCTTTTTCTGTTCTCAGTGATGAACCGCATGGGTTTTCCACCAGCCTTTATCGACGTGATCCGACGCCTGTACGGCACCGCCGAATCGCTGATTCGGCGTGCACTCCAAACTATACGCACGACGGTGCGACAAAATCTTCTCCGACGACTCGATTCTTTACAACGTGTCCAATCAACATGTGGCGTCCAGAATTGTCCACATTGCACAGATCCTCCCGCTGCCATCAACTATTGGACGCAGCCTCCAGGCTGCCTTCGGATACTTCCTTATGGCCGGTACGCTCTTTAAGGTCCGCTACGACACGCTCACCCTTCCCCCGCGAGCGGGGGGCCTCGGCCTCGTCAATGTGCGACTCCGCGCGGCGTCCTTGTACATTTCCACCATGCACAAGCAGTGGCACGGGGGCACCTCCCGTACGCGCAGCTTGCTGGAAATTCTTGTGCCCGCGACCATAACACCACCAGTACCAGTCGGACACATCAAGCACCATCTGACGCACATTTCTGATTTCATCGTCGACTTCAGTTATGCTCACACACACTTACCGACCACGCGTTCTCCTCGACCTAAAGATTTTTACACCCCACTCCTTCGTTCCATATCTAGCAACAATATCGAACTGAGACATCCATCCACGCGGTGGCCCACGGTTTGGCGTCACATCCACCGGCCTATTCTTCCCTCCAACGTCTGGGCAACATGGTACCAAGTCGCAAATGAAAAAGTCGCCACAAATCATCGTCTTCACGCCATCGGACTAAAGGACTCTCCACTTTGTTCCATTTGCCACCTCGTGGATGACGATGTCCATCCACTGACTTGTGCTGCCACCAGTGACGTCTGGAAACTTGCCCGACAGTTTGTTGCGTGTTACCTCCGCGTTCCGCCGGACTCGATTGACCCATGGACTTTTATCCATCCTGAGAACACTTATTTCCCCGCCACCAAAAATCATGCGATTGTATGGGTCAAGGGATGGACGATCACCTACATGTATAATGGTGGCGACAAAACACGCCTCGATTTCTGGCAGTACTTACAAACCGCCCACAGTGAAGTCGAACACCGACCGCGCTACCGCGCCTTCTTCGCCAATTACCTACATGCGATCTTTACGTCACCCCCGCTCAGTTGGATGGTGCCACACGCCGACAGCACTCCCCCCCCCCCCCTACTGACATCTGAGACCCCCCCGCGCTACTCTCTACATTGTAACCCACAGTGGAGTAGGCGCATGGACACGCGCCTCCTTTCTTTTATGCACTATACCAGAAAACACTGGTTTTTCCCTCACTCCACTGTATATTGCTTCACACCTCTTAGCTTACATCTTTATTATTATTATTATTATTATTATTATTATTCTTTCTTTTTTTTCCTACATCTTGTTCATAAAAAAAAAAATTGCTCGCCTTGTACGAGGTATAATGTCTTGTGTTATTTTCGCCGGAAGGATGGCATTTCTGTTGTATTTAAGTTTGTACCAATAAAGATCTTTTGTTCACTTACCCTCTTCCTGGTAAAAAAAATAATAAAATAAAATAAAAATAAATCAAAAAGCTACTTTGAGGGAGTGATTCAGGGAGGGGAGGGGGCGACATCGCGGCCAGGCCTCGGGTTCCGACCCCTGCCCACCTTGTCTCCGCCTACTCATAACTGAACACTCTTTAAAAAAAGCGGTTCTAGGCGCTACAGTCTGGAACCGCGCGACCGCTACGGTCGCAGGTTCGAATCCTGCCTCGGGCATGGATGTGTGTGATGTCCTTATGTTTAGTTAGGTTTAAGTAGTTCTAAGTTCTAGGGGACTGATGACCTCAGAAGTTATGTCCCATTATGCTCAGAGCCATTTTTTTGATCAAGAATAGGGAGTTTTTACAACCCCATTTCATATAAAAAATGTTATTCTCCTCTTTTTCCGCAGGATGACCACACCACATGCGAAGGCTGTAAAGAACAACTTCAATCTTAGAACACTAAAGGTGGGAAAATGTTACACTGCTACTAAACCAAAGTGAAGTTTACTGCTCCATTCTTTATTCAAAGGAGGTTATAATGTGTAGGTTATTCATTAGTTAATTTCAATTATTTTATCTCTAATGGTGTGTTACATACAAAATTAAGTACAAAATATCCTGTTTTATACTCTACTGCAATCGTAAATTATATTAGGGTTTAGTAATCCGTTCTTAATATGTATATGTACTTCCGTTAAATATTTTTTTTTGTAGATTGCCACTGTAGCCTTAAGACGAGGTTGGTACCTCGAAACCTGTTGCTTTATTAAATAATTTAAAAAAAATTGTAACTGGTAGCGATCCGATCTCTGAAAAACTTTTTCATACTCCTTGGTATTTTTTTTTTTTTTGAGAGGAATAGGGTGAGTGCCAGAACCGAGTTTCTCTGTCTTCCTTTGCAATAAGTAATAACAAATTACATCTCAAAATAATATCAGCCCAGTTCAAAGAAACTGTTAAGTAGTTCTTAATGCGGAGCATAGAAATATATGGGAACGATAATACACGAATTGTGACGATCATATAGACCTAGTAGGAGATAAAGCGAACTGCAAGTTGCGCGACGCTGGTAGAAAACTGAGAAACTGCAGTTTGTCTATGAAAGAGACTACATGATGCAAATACTTTAACAGTATTCAGCTTAGGGCCGTTAAAGTATATTGACCCATATATGCTTGGGCTAATAGAGGATGTCTACCGTATACTTATAGGAGGGGGGAGGGAGATTGTGTGTGTGTGTGTGTGTGTGTGTGTGTGTGTGTGTGTGAGAGAGAGAGAGAGAGAGAGAGAGAGAGAGAGAGAGAGAGAGAGGGGGGGGGGGGTGATGTGGTTAGACACTTTAAGAAAGACGCTGTACAATTCACGAAAATCCGCAAGATTCATCTTTCAGAGCAGAAGCTTCTAATATTCTTTAGCTCGTGCAAGTAACAGCCCGCAAAGAGGCGTACAGTCCGTAACTGAATGGTCAGCGCAGCTGTCTAGAAATACAAAGTAATCGGGTTCGAACCCCGGTACTGACAAGGTATTTTTCCTCGGTAAGGGGACTGGAACGGAGTGCATCCAGTCTCGCGGTGCCAACTGAGGAGCTACTTCACTGAGTAGTAGTGGCTACAGGTCACGAAAACGTGACAACGGCCGGGAGAGCGGTGTGCTCAACCCCACGCCTTTCTACACCACATCCAACGACACCCCTGGCGGAGGGAGACACGGCCCCGTCGATCGATGCCAATGGATTCACTAGGGACTGTGAACGGAGTTGCAGAAGCATACAAGCAGTTTCTTTCCCACGCTATACCGGTGTATGTGAAAGGAATAAACCGAAATATGTGGTACGATAATATACTGGGTGATTCTTATTAACGTTTAAAAAACCCCCAAAGCAACGTAGCTAAAGGTGAGACAAATAATATAAGACACACGGGGATGCAAATTTCGGGAAATATCCCTAAAGCGGATGACAAATGTTGAACATGTGACGTCACCCGATTACGTTCCTCGCCACACCACTGCAGCGGTTGGACTTGTCGATCATACCATGGCCGATAGGGGGAGAGTGTCGCACATCACACTATTAGGTTACTCTTTTTTCGAACAACTTTTGTAAATATGATCTGTTGTAAACGCACAAGTTACAAAAATTATTGTGCTTACTGTAACCGAACAAAGCTGATCTTATGTTGTTTCTTTTCTTTTGTCCCTTTTTTTGGTTTCTGAACTTTATATAGTTAAGAAAACGTCGGTCATTTACCAGTAGCGACGCAATTCGGAAGCTTGTATTCATTTACTTGTGATGCAATACGATATGTTTTTGTGGTACTGTACATTGCAATAAACGAATGGAGACCGCGAGACCGCTAAATAAAATAGTAAGTTTTACCTCAATGTTGACACATAATTGTCTAATGAAATGCAAAAAAATACTTCCTGCAACACGCAAGACACGAACCCTGACCTCCACGCGTTACGATCGCGCACGTCAACCCAGAGCCACGACGACGTTAATACTTGACTTTGGGGGTATGAGATGAGCAGGGGTGACAGACCGATAGGCTCAACCGCTGCACGCGTGGCGAGGTACATCATCTAGTGACGTCACATGTGCAACTCTGTCAACTTTTGTGGTCTTTCCCGACATTTGCGGCACTATGTTCAGTTAAATGTCAACTTCATCTACGTCGCTTTGGGGATTTTTAAATGTTAATAAGAATCACCCTGCATAATTTCGAAAAATTTGTATTTAATAGTCATCTTCCCACACACCCTCACAATTCCCTCAGTCTGATCTCCCAAGAGACCTGTACAGTGGACGTTAAAATAATCGATAACGAGTTAGACCGAGCTCATTCGCATCATAGCTTAGTAAGCAATAAGATGCGAGCGGGCGCGCACGCACGCACGCACACGCGCGCGCACACACACACACACACACACACACACACACACACACACACCAATCACCTCAATTAATGTATGTGCTGAAGCATATTCACGGTCGGCTTAATGAATGATACATACACAGTTTATCGAGCTTACAGGCAGCGGCCCAGAAGGACTGCATCTCATTACTGACGTTTTGCTTGGCACTGCGCCCAGACTCTTCAATGTCTGGATTTCCTCCGGTTGTCGATTTTTATTTACTCAATATCAATACCAATCGTAGGAGGAACACCAGACCTCTTAAGAGATTCGCTGCAACTTCAGGGGAACTTCAGAAATGGCATGTAGACCTGTTTGACAAAGGTCCGGCAGCCCGATGAGTTCTTTATACGTCAACACGAATCAATACCAAGGGGTCGTGATGTTCGTTTTCCTATCATATAACAGACGTGTGTGAATTTAGCCAACCTATATTTTAACTATGATCACGGGTTTTCCCATTCAAGGAAGATAATGTTGACCAATTCAACGAAGACCACTTGGTCAGTTCAAGGAAGATGATGTTGGGCACTACACTACAGTCTCGAACCGCGCGATCGCTACGGTCGCAGGTTCGAATCCTGCCTCGGGCATGGATGTGTGTGATGTCTTTAGGTTAGTTAGGTTGAAGTAGTTCTAAGTTCTAGGGAACTGATGACCTCAGAAGTTAAGTCCCATAGTGCTCAGAGCTAAGATGTTGTGCAGTCCATGAATATGCGAATGCCGCACCCAACTTTTATCTGCTCTTTGCATTTCCACGTCACGTCATACGTATTACTCGAAGTAGATTTAATAAAGAGCAACAGAGACAGTGAGATGAGTTCATCTGTTTCGATATAAGAAAGTCACGTGTGACAGCGCTGTTGTGGCATACAATCGTAAGGGACAGAAATTAGAAAAGTTTTACTAAAACTCACTCGCAATGTCACAGGCAAATTAATGTCAGAGGCGGAAGCGGAAGCGATCCAGTACGTCGCAAGTGTGTCAGGTCGACGACACTATCTGCCGAATAAGAATACTCATTCAGCAGAAAGTAGACTGCGACAGAAATCTAAAGGCTCGCGACCAGCATATTCGTTAGCTCATGGGACACGTTTCAAGAGAATGTTTCATAAGAGCACATAGTAAGGGAACGACACGACATTTAACAGCCTGTTAAGTGAAAATAGCAGAATAAGGAGGATGCATTAGGTCATTACGCACCAAGCCTTGCGTCATTGCCACACGCTAGCTCCCTTTAAATACTCCAGCTCTCATCATAAATTTATCATTGGGATAGATGGCATTCATAGTAATAGCACTCGATTCTATGATTACGATACTATAGTGAATCTATGTCGCAGATACTCCAGCACAGTCTATGAATTAGCCATAGATGTACTCAAGATGTCGGCCTTCACCTGATGTATTTCACTACTGGCCATTACAATTGCTACACCACGAAGATGACGTGCTACACACGCGAAATTTAACTGACAGAAAGAACATGCTGTGATATGCAAATGATTAGCATTTCAGAGCATTCACATAAGGTTGGCGCCGGTGGCGACACCTAGAACGTGCTGACATAAGGAAAGTTTCCAACCGATTTCTCATACAGAAACAGCAGGTGACCGGCGTTGCCTGGTGAAACGTCGTTGTGATGCGTCGTGTAAGGAGGAGAAATGCGTACCATCAAGTTTCCGACTTTGATAAATGTCGGATTGTAGCCTATCGCGATTGCGGTTTATCGTATAGCGACATTGCTGCTCGCGTTGGTAGAGATCCAATGACTGTTAGCAGAATATGGAATCGGTGGGTTCAGGAGGGTAATACAGAACGTCGTGCTGGATCCCAACGGCCCCGTATCACTAGCAGTCGAGATGACAGGCATCTTATCCGCATGGCTGTAACGGATCGTGTAGCTACGTCTCTACCCCTGAGTCAACAAATGGGGACGTTTGCAAGGCAACAACCATCTGCACGAACAGTTGGACGACGTTTGCAGCAGCCTGGACTATCAGCTCGGAGACTATAGCTGCGGTTACCCTTGACGCTGCATCACACATAGGAGTGCCTGAGATGGTGTACTCAACGACGAACCTGGGTGCACGAATGGCAAAACGTCATTTTTTCGGATGAATCCAGGTTCTGTTTACAGCATCATGATGGTCGCATCCGTGTTTGGCGACATCGCGTTGAACGCACATTGGAAGAGAGTATTCGTTATCGCCATACTGGCGTATCACCCGGCGTGATGGTATGGGGTACCATTGGTTACACGTCTCGGTCACCTCTCGTTCGCATTGACGGCACTTTGAACACTGGACGTTACATTTCAGATGTGTTACGACCTGTGGCTCTACCCTTCATTCGATCCCAGCGAAGCCCTACATTTCAGCAGGATAATGCACGACCGCATGTTGCAGGTCCTGAACGGGCCTTTCTGGATACAGAAAATTTTCGACTGCTGCCCTGGTCAGCACATTCTCCAGATCTCTCACCAATTGAAAACGTCTGGTCAATGGTGGCCGAGCAACTGGCTCGTCACAATACGTCAGTCACTACTCTTGATAAACTGTGGTATCGTGTTGAAGCTGCATGGGCAGCTGTACCTGTACGCGCCATCCAAGCTCTGTTTGACTCAATGCCCAGGCGTATCAAGGCCATTATTATGGCCAGAGGTGGTTGTTCTGGGTACTGATTTCTCAGGATCTATGCACCCAAATTGCGTGAAAATTTAATCACATGTCAGTTCTAGTATAATATATTTGTCCAATGAATACCCGTTTATCATCTGCATTTCTTCTTGGTATAGCAATTTTAATGGCCAGTAGCGTACATGCTGCTCGCCGCCTACCATCTACTGATGGAGGAGCTGTCTGCTGACACCACCACCTTGCAGAGTGCTGCCAATACCAGATTTCAACGCAAAAGCTAGCAACAGGACCTCTTGTGGTCCCCGTTCCTGTTCATCACTCAGGAGCCTTAGGGTGCTGACACCTACCAAGGTAGGGATGAGATCAACCGACCATACGACTACTGACACCAGGTACATCGCGGATGCGTCATCACGGGTCATCGTAGAATTCGGAGTGAGACCGAGTACACTCAAGTAGCCCCCCGAAACGGCCACGCCTGTTGGCCGGCAGTCCGTCACGGCGCCAGGGTTGCTGATATCTCCTGGGCGCAATCGTTAAGGTGACTAACGGATGTCAGGATCAATCACGCAACTGCATAGAAATAAATTTAATTATTAATTATTGGAGAAATACTTCTATTAATTCTATATAACATACACGATATATATATATATATATATATATATATATATATATATATATATATATATATATATATATATATTACGAGTGGAATATGAACGTGTGGATAATATTCATTCAATTATGTAATTATTTCTTAAAAAGATGATAATTACTTAAAACAGGCTATATTTGTCTCACATTCTTTGTTAATCTATGTCATTCTTTTCTTTTGTTTTGTACCCTTTCGTCGTCTTCCTCTGATGTACATCGCCGACGTAAGACGCGAATCGATTTGAGGTCTGTTAAATGAAAAACATTTAATGTAAAATTATTGTACTTTTATGTTCATTTGCTGGTAAAAACAAATAGAGCCAAATGCGTTAAAAGTATTTATGATTAATTATTGAAAATTCACTTCCTCCTTTAATTATAATTTCGTATTAATTGTTTTATCATAGCTGCAAGAAGCGCAGCCATTGTTAGTTGCGATTATAAAGCAAGTTCGTCTGTACTTCTAGTTGAAAATAGCATGGGTTTGTGTTAAACTAATTTGAAAAACAATTTAATAATTTTCTTATTGGCAGCATCAATTTAAATGATTTATTGGGGAAAGGAAAATCTTAATTAAAAAAAAAAATCCTCTATCTTTTGTTGGCCGCCATCATAACTTTTATCGCAGCGGCAAATTTAAATTACTTGAAACTGCAAATTTTCAATATTCCGATGTGTAAGAAATAAATGTGCACCGGTGGTACTGAACTCTATTTATAAAAGAAGAAATTAATCGAATCAAAATGCATTTTCTAAGAACAGTGCTGATGGTATTTATTGTTGAACAAGATTTCATTGCTGATGTATGAGGCCAAAATTAAACTACGGACGAATCACGGAGAAAAATATTTTTTTGTAGCATACGTCAGTGCTGTGTGCGGGTGGTATTCTGTGGTTCCTTTTCATGATCAATTTGCTAAGAATAATTAAATCCATCGAAGACAAAAAAATTATAAAAGCTCTGATGTACGATCTGTAATTTTAGTGATATGAACACAGCTTACAGTCAACATTATTACACTACGTCAGGTGGAATTCTTGTGCAATTTGAACAAAATACTTATCCGGGAGAAGTTGTATTTTGAATAATGCATTATACATGTGTATAATATTGTCGGTATCATTTCCAAAAACAAATCAAGGCAACTGCTACAAAAAAAAAAAAGTGATTTCAAACCGCAGAATACCATAGAGTATCGTATCATCCATATTCATTGCACTTGTCGATGTTGATGATACACATAAACCGCCACATCTAGAATCACCAGTTCGAGCAACAGCCGAGGCTGGTGCGATAGAACGACGACTTGTAAACACTGTGAATAAATAACTGAACTCTAACAGCGTTTTACTATCGCCGTCGATGCTTCACAGTTTCCCAACAGTTATCCTGACTTCACGCACAGGTGTTTCCGCTCGGCACTCTGTAGCACAAACCACCTGCAAGTGCCAAGACAGTTAACACAATGTGTTCGATAAAGCTGTAAATTCAACTAAATACTTAGGGATTACAATTACAAATAACCTAAACTGGAACGATCACATAGATAATATTGTGGGTAGAGCAAACCAAAGACTGCGATTCATTGGCAGAACACTTAGAATCAACAGGTCTACTAAAGAGACTGCTTACACCACGCTTGTCCGTCCTATTCTGGAGTATTGCTGTGCGGTGTGGGATCCGCATCAGATGGGACTCACGGATCACATCGAAAAAGTTCATAGAAGGGCGGCTCGTTTTGTATTATCGCGAAATGGGGGAGGTAGTGCCACA
The DNA here is from genome assembly GCF_023898315.1 of Schistocerca nitens. Lineage (NCBI taxonomy): Eukaryota > Metazoa > Arthropoda > Insecta > Orthoptera > Acrididae > Schistocerca > Schistocerca nitens. Next base: position 177,749,053 of record NC_064622.1, on the reverse strand, counting down.
GACATGACGCGTGAATTGGAGTGGCAATCATTAAAACAAAGGCGTTTTTCGTTGCGACAGGATTTTTCTCATGAAATTTCAATCACCAGTTTTCACCTCCGATTGCGAAAACATTCTGTTGGCACCCACCTACATAGGGAGAAATGATCACCACGATAAAATAAGAGAAGTCAGGGCTCGTACAGAAAAATGTAAGTGCTCGTTTTTCTCGGTGCCGTTCGAGAGTGGAACGATAGAGAGACAGCTTGAAGGTGGTTCATTGAACCCTGTACCAGGCACTTTATTGTGAAAAGAAGAGTAATCACGTAGATGTGGATGTGGGAAATTTGTGTAATAAGAAAGCCATTTGACAAAATAAAGTAAGTTTTATTTTTCAGCCTTTAAAGTAATCACTCTCGTCTCACAGGCAACTAAATGGGCATGCAGCAACGGTAAGTTTTTAGCAAAACCTATTTTGCAAGTATTTAGTTGTTATCTGATAGTGTGTTGAATGTCTTTCATCGTGGCGCCCATAGCTGAGTTTTTTGCCCCGAGGATCAGACAGACCAGGAAAAACTACTGGTACGATATACAGGGTGTTACAAAAAGGTACGGCCAAACTTTCAGGAAACATTCATCACACACAAATAAAGAAAAGATGTTGTGTGGACATGTGTCCGGAAAAGCTTAATTTCCATGTTAGAGCTCATTTTAGTTTCGTCAGTATGTACTGTACTTCCTCGATTCACCGCCGGTTGGCCCAATTGAAGGAAGGTAATGTTGACTACGGTGCTTGTGTTGACATGCGACTCATTGCTCTACAGTACTAGCATTAAGTACATCAGTACGTAGCATCAACAGGTTAGTGTTCATCACGAACGTGTTTTTGCAGTCAGTGCAATGTTTACAAATGCACAGTTGGCAGATGCCCATTTGATGTATGGATTAGCACGGGGCAATAGCCGTGGCGCGGTATGTTTGTATCGAGACAGATTTCCAGAACGAAGGTGTCCCGACAGGAAGACGTTCGAAGCAATTGATCGGCGCCTTAGGGAGCACGGAACATTCCAGCCTATGAATCGCGACTGGTGAAGACCTAGAAAGACGAGGACATCTGCAATGGACGAGGCAATTCTTCTTGCAGTTGACGATAACCCTCATGTCAGCGTCAGAGAAGTTGCTGCTGTACAAGGTAACGTTGACCACGGCACTGTATGGAGAGTGCTACGGGATAACCAGTTGTTTCCGTACCATGTACAGCGTGTGCAGGCACTATCAGCAGCTGATTGGCCTCCACGGGTACACTTCTGCGAATGGTTCATCCAACAATGTGTCAATCCTCATTTCAGTGCAAATGTTCTCTTTACGGATGAGGCTTCATTCCAACGTGATCAAATTGTAAATTTCCACAATTAACATGTGTGGGCTGACGAGAATCCGCACGCAATTGTGCAATCACGTCATCAACACAGATTTTCTGTGTACGTTTGAGCAGGCATTGTTGGTGATGTCTTGATTGTGCCCATGTTCCTCCACCTACGCACAAGGGAGCACGTTATCATGATTTCATACGGAATGCTCTACCTGTGCTGCTAGAACGTGTGCCTTTACAACTACGACACAACGTGTGGTTCATGCACGATGGAGCTCCTGCAAGTTTCAGTCGAAGTGTTCGTACGCTTCTCAACAACAGATTCGGTGACCGATGGATTGGTAGAGGCGGACCAATTCCATGGCCTCCACGGTCTCCTGACCTCAACCCTCTTGACTTTCATTTATGGGGGCATTTGAAAGCTCTTGTCTACGCAACCCCGGTACCAAATGTAGAGACTCTTCGTGCTCGTATTGTGGATGGCTGTGATACAATACGCCATTCTCCAGGGCTGCATCAGCGCATCAGGGATTCCATGCGACGGAGGGTGGATGGATGTATCCTCGCTAACGGAGGACATTTTGAACATTTCCTGTGACAAAGTGTTTGAAGTCACGCTGGTACGTTCTGTTGCTGTGTGTTTCCATTCCATGATTAATGTGATTTGAAGAAAAGTAATAAAATGAGCTCTAACATGGAAAGTAAGCGTTTCCGGACACATGTCCACATAACATATTTTCTTTCTTTGTGTGTGAGGAATGTTTCCTGAAAGTTTGGCCGTACATTTTTGTAACACCCTGTATTACGTTTAAATCGAGTGGGTACCCAAAGCAGTACCCGATTTTATCCAGAATCTGCGAAAAGACAATTGCCGTTTGCTAGCGAGTGGTGTCGTACGTTGGAAACTAATCACAGGGTCGCGAAAAAAATTCGGGTCTAACACGTTCACTGCGCAGCAGTAATCGACCCATGACATCTCTGCACAAGAGTCTATTGAGCGTCTGCCCTCGGGCCACGCGCAGCGCGTTGAAAGAACTCGATGAGGGTTGCATTCTCTCTGAATTGTTTCGTACGCGACTTCTTTTTTCGCGGAAAATTTGATTCCACGCACTGTCATAGGTTTTGGGGGATGGACTTACCGTTAACGCCTGTTTCGCTGACTGTAATAATGTTTTCCATAAAGCCTGCTAATTGTTTTAAATGAAAGGAAGGCTACAAATTAACGACCCGTCGAAGAACAAGTAATCTGAAACGGAACAATATTTGAAATTAATAAGGGGTCAAAAAAATAGGTCGTAGTTTTGAATGGAACATTCCAGCTAATGCCTCTGGTGATTCTGAAATACGGCATGGGACCTACACCACGATAGCAGGACGGAAACTGAACCCTGAGTCCCCAGAACCGTTGTTTACAGTTGATCGATAGCTAATTCAGAACAGTTTTTCCAAGCAAAAAATCTGTGACCGGACCACCCCCCATATGAGCTCTGATGATGTAGACGTTTTTGACATGTTGTCCCCATTCTGAAACCGAAACTTTACCGTGGCGTGGTGCTTTTCTCTCGTTATAGGAAGAACATCGACACCACGTTCACGAAATAACGATACTGATAAAGTATCAAGCAGTGACAGAGATTGCGTAACTTTACTGATGATGATGATCGTAGCATGTCTAAGAGGAAGCGAGCATTAACTCTCAAAACCTTGTACCAACTGCCCTATTTGCTAAAGCGCGGAGCCGGGTATTTAAGTAATGAGTACATTCCTATTCATTTTTGTGAAATACATAGACATAACGGAACCCTTCATTCTTCACAAGATTCCATAAAACTGTCACGCTGACAGCGTAGCAAATTTTTCGGTCCACGATTTGTGGGTCAAGTTGTTGGTATCTCCACCACCACCCACCATCATTATCGCTTTTCGTGTCTTGGTTCCCCTATTATGTGGTTGTGGCTATTGTGGATATGGAGACAATGTCTGAATTGGTTGCCGTCACAAAGTGCCACGTGGTTACGAGATGATGATGATCATCATCATCATCATCATCATCTCTCCTTTAGGGACCAATGACCTCAGCAGTTTGATCCCATAAGATCTTACCACAAATTTCCAAATTTCTCTCTCCTTCGCTTCAATGCATTTTTCAATAGGGAAAAATTCGAAAGTAAAACGTTCTTGACCTTTTAAGAATGTTCTCAAGCGGTAATAAATGCTTTTACAATGTTTTAGAATATTCTCGAATGTTCTAGAATACAACACGGTATCTGAACATATCGCACACTCCAGCAAACTCGTGCGAACCAATGAGTTGTGAAACGTAGTAAAGGCAAATGGACAGTTCGTTCAAAAAGTGTCCCGCTTGTGGAGAGAAACTACGCAAAGAAAGTATAATTACTGTGTGAGCGAACAATTTTAGGAACAAAACAGACATAGCTCAACAAACAAAGCAACGAATACAGAATAGGATACAAGAGGAAGAAAAAAATATTTCAATTCACTGATACAATAATGAAGATGAAAGTGTTAACTTCCCAACAGAATTACTAAGTTCACTCAATGTTTCCGGCGTGCCGTCGCAATATAGAAGCTTCTAAGCAACACAGAAATGGAAAATTTAACCCGAAAAGAAAGAGAAGTTAGTATTCATACCATGGATTCCACTCATTTTAACTAACGTAACAACATAGTTTTAAAAGGCTCAAATTGCATTAATTTGAGAGTACAATATGACATCAATAAAGTACAATGGCAAATATTACAGTGTTGCAGAGTGAATTTAAAAGAATCGTGTTCTCATGGAAAATTATAAGAATTGTGTTTCCGTGCTGGACAACAACAAAGCTTGAATGAAATTTTCACTCTGCAGCGGAGTGTGCGCTGATATGAAACTTCCTGGCAGATTAAAACTGTGTGCCGGACCGAGACTCGAACTCGAGACCTCTACCTTTCGCGGGCTATCCAAGCACGACTCACGCCCTGTCCTCACAGATTTAATTCCACCAGTACCTCGTCCCCTACCTTCCAAACTTCGCAGAAGCTCTCCTGCATACCATGCAGAACCAGCACTCCTGAGCACTTGCCCGCGAAAGGCAAAGTTCCCGAGTTCGAGTCTCGGTCCGGCACACAGTTTTAATCTGCCAGGAAGTTTCAACAACAAAGCTTGCTCGTCTTTGTATCCGTAAGCAAAACACCAAATATCGCGCATAAGAATATAATTTGAATAAGTTTGATGCTATACAAATGAGACGACTACGTAGACATTTTTCGCCAATTCAGAAAACAGATGGAAAATAAGATCAAGCGAAGCAGGCCTTTTTCAGCTAGGTGGAACAATTATATTTTTGGAGGATGTGCTGGACTACTGACGTTATGAAACAACTAATTTGCAACTACCTCGCAAGAACAGTTTTAATCACCTATGTAATGCATCACGAAACAGTTCCTCTCGAAATTAATAAGAAATTTAGATTCATCATACTATTTATAAGAAAACATTGAATTGATACGTACAGCATTGTGCCATTTTTTGCTGTCATAATTTTTTTCTTTTTCTCCCTCATGTACTGAATCAGACTGCCGCAAGACTTCTTACTAACACAATAAAAAACGTCTAACCAACTATTACACGGATCAGGAAGGTTTATCATTAATATTACGATACGTTTGAACAGCTGGGTTATGTGCGGCACTTGGACTTGCACATCAGGTTGCAGTGTTTAAACTTATGCCTTCAGTACCTTTTTTTTTAGCAAAATAACAGTATTTCATTTTAAAACATGGCAATTACGGTGAACCTTCCTGGCAAATCAAGTTGTTTAGCGGAACGAGGTACTTGCATTTGGTAGGCAACGCTATACCATTGTAATCCGACTCAGTGCTTCACCGCACGCTTTAATTTCGAAGCCGTACCTTTCTCCTGTTCCAGCTGTAGAGCAGGTTCTGATACAAACATTATTTGAGTCATGAAGCCGGCCGAAGTGGCCGTGCGGTTAAAGGCGCTGCAGTCTGGAACCGCAAGACCGCTACGGTCGCAGGTTCGAATCCTGCCTCGGGCATGGATGTATGTGATGTCCTTAGGTTAGTTAGGTTTAACTAGTTCTAAGTTCTAGGGGACTAATGACCTCAGCAGTTGAGTCCCATAGTGCTCAGAGCCATTTTTGAGTCATGAACTGTGGAAGTTCACTGAAGCTAATGATCGCGCGCCTCCTGAGTGACGTGTCAGAGCACACAGCCACAGATCTGTTCTTATGAGATATTTTCGATATTATTTCGAGTACCCGACAGTTCACAAACATTTACTATATGACGCTCTACACGTTTCCTCATGCAAGTGAAGAGACTTCTGTTAAATACGAAACAAGCAGGAAGAAAAAAGTAAACGTCGTTATTTTATTTAATTGTAAAGTAAGACGATGAACACTATTACATGGACTTTTTACTCTCTGCAATATTTGTTCCAAATTATACAGGTAGAAAAAAATAAGATATTTCAGCTTTGTGCCATTTATTCTTCCCCTGGTCTAAGATGATAACACCTTTGGAGACGGACTGCATGGGTGTGGGGTTTGAGAACTTACTTGCTCCTAATCTAACTTCCAGTGTGACCTGAGTCTTGTGATGTTGAGACCGTCGATTAGTATGCTTGTGGCACCAGCAAACATGATAGTTTCTTAAACGATCTTGAAATTATTTGAGGATCAAATGGTTCAAATGGCTCTGAGCACTATGGGACTTAACATCTGAGGTCATCAGTCCCCTAGAACTTAGACCTACTTAAACCTATCTAACCTAAGGACATCACACACATCCATGCCCGAGGCAGGATTCGAACCTGCGACCGTAGCGGTCGCGCGGCTCCTGGCTGTAGCGCCTAGAACCGCTCGGCCACCCCGGCCGACTAATGGAGGATCATTTACGCAGGTTAGAAGAGTGGGCCGTGTACCGAGTGCGTGGAACGACACACTGGACTCTTACTGGCGACGAGTGGTTTGCAAACTTCCGTCCGTTCAGCGACATGTGCATCTACATACTCCTACATACTACCCAACTACCACTATAAAATGCATAGCGGAGAGTACTTCACATCGTTTCCAGTCTTTCGCTAGCCTGTTCCACTTGAAAATGGGAAGAGGGGAAAACATTCTGCCTGGATGTATTTGAACGAGACCTAAAATTTGTTTCTTCACCTTACGAAGATGTCGTAGAAGCTTTCTGCGGTCTGTCACAGGTTGCCTAAGCCAGCGTACTGCAAGCAGCAGAATGGTCCGGTATTCAAGTAGGGAACAACCCGAGATGGTGTTTGTGTAAGGCCACGCAGATGGGGAAGGTCGAGACACAACACGGCTACACTAAAACAAGTACCCTCACAAACACCAACCGTATCAGACAACATTTCAAGCCCTTTTTGGGCGTTGGGTCTTTCCAGACAGACGAACGTGCAGGGAGGCGGCGGGCTGTGCGTACACCAAATTTTGAGAACCGGGTTCTATAGGATATTGAGACGAACCCTAGTACAAGCTACATGCAAGCGGCCCGTCAAAATGGTGCAAGCTAAAGTATGATTATGTGTACCCTGCATGACAACCGCTACTATCCCCATCACCTGGAATCCCGTGGAGGCCACTCTGAACATTTATTACGACGAAGATGTGATGCAGCTCCGTAATGTGTTCTCGGAGCGTTTGTTTTCTTTGCACGCACACCGTCCGTTTCTGGACAATTGTTCATACGATCCTTTTTTCCTACATTTCCGGTCAGGAATCCATCCCTCATATCAGTCCATTATGTTATCCTACTGCAATTGTGTAACTTTTTTTTACATGCCTTACAGACAGAAATCCAACTAATAAGGAGAGGTACCCACCGGTGGAATCAACTTTTGGAAACAATCTACACTGTGATGTAGGTTAAGGTCGTAGGTACCACATCCTTCAGCCATTGACCTTGGTGAGCCCTCGTTTGCGAGAAATTGACGAAAAAATTTTGGAATTTCATATGATACTGTTCAGCTTTAAAAAAAAGTATTTTTATACTGAGCGCCTACGTAGCGCAATGGTTAAGCTATTGTCATGTACAAAAAGGTTGTGTGTTCGAATCCTGTCTGGGGACTATGAATTTTTTTTATTTTTCAGTCTTTATCGAAATGACTTCGATCATTATTTTTATTCAATTAGTTGGTTTAAATGTACTTTTTATTTCTATTCCTTTCCCACATCATTTTAATCACCACAGTAACTTCTCCATTTTCTTTAATTTTTCTGCTATCATTCTTTTTCCATTTTGAATATTTGAACATTGAAGTTCATTGTTTTTATTTGTCTATCATAATATTTAAATACTTGAAAATGACGATCTATCAGTAAAAAAATGTGCTATGGTGTCAGAAAAGTGTTTCCTATTACAAGATGTACATTTTCTTGGTGGAAATCGTCATACATACATATAAAAGGCAACTATTTATTCTACTATGGACAAAATAACGCAGAAGACGATTTAATCGAAGGAAACGATTTATAAGTAAACATAATTCAAGGAAAATAATATAGATATAATTAACGCAATAAGATGGACAAAATTATAGGACGATAAAACAGAGGAAATTACACTGAAGTTAACACATGTAAATAATTAAAATCACACGAACAAAGATTCCACGTGGGAAAAAGAGGAAAGAAAAAAAGATAGCAAATGAAAATTTAGTACTATGATAAAAGTGTGCCAATGGAATAGAAATAAACTAACTAATCGAACGCAAATAATTGTCACCGTCATTTCGATAAAGGTTTAAAAATGAAAATAGTATAACATTACTTTTTTTATAACTGCAGACCATCAGGCGAAATTCCGTTGATTAATAGCAAACGAGGACCCGCCAGGATGAATGGCTGCAGGATGTGATACTTGGGTCCTTAACATACATTACTATTTCAGAAAGTTGATCCCAGCGCTAGGGACCTCTCCTTCTAAGAAATTTTTGGCCGGTGTAACATCTGTGACGAATTGCCTGTTGCTGCGCATATGCCTAACCTGCCCAGAGCAATGGAACTATACAAAGGTTTCACATTAAATTTCCGAATTTCGTCGCGTATGCCTCGCAAACAAGTAACGAAGTATTTTGAGTGTATAGCCAAGGTTATAATGTTGCACGAAGTGTGCCAGTAAATGAGTAACCTAACGTCAGCAGGGACGCTAGACAGGAGGGAGAACTATGTTTCTGTGATAAGGGTAGCGTGAGCTACGTGACCAACAGCTTAGAAGCTTCTGGAGAGAGCCGAGGTCAGGAGTACAGCGAGAGGCATTTAGTTTCCGATCTCAGTCTTCCTCAGACGCTGAACCTGCTTTACACTGCCCCCGGGACGGGACTTCGTTTCTCGTGACGCTTAGCTGCACAGGGGACATACAGGATTGCACAACACAGTCAATGTCTTAGTGCCTCGTAGGATTCGACAGCAGTTTCCAGTCCTACTTTGTTGTTCAGTCTCAATTATTATTCAGAGTTCCTCGTCCTTTTCCCCGCCGAGTTTCCTTATCTGAAAATATTCCAGCTTGTATTCACAAGAGACAGCCTCAGCTTCCATCCTAATCTGCTCGCAGGACAGAACAACTTGCGCATTACATTATGCACGCTTTCCTTGAACTTTATGCACACTGTAAGAAGGTTTTCTGGGAGGTTGCTGAAAAAAAAAAATGTTCAAATGTGTGTGAAATCTTATGGGACTTAACTGCTGAGGTCATCAGTCCCTAAGCTTACACACTACTTCACCTAAATTCTCCTAAGGACAAACACACACAACCATGCCCGAGGGAGGACTCGAACCTCCGCCGGGACCAGCCGCACAGTCCATGACTGCAGCGCCCTAGACCGCTCAGCTAATCCCGCGCGGCTTGCTGAAATCGATTGAGTTTGTCGGTATTGACTGCTTTCCGACTGCTGTCATATTTCAGTAGCGGACAACGTTGTTTACTAACTAGGAGAGTGGGCTCGACTTCGTAAAACCATCTACACTGGTACGTTTGTTAAGATCTCTGGTATCACACTTTGCAGCCATTCACCCTGGTGGACCCTATTTGCGAATAGTTACGAAAAAAAAAAATCGAAATTTTGTGTGACACGCAATAGCGTTAAAAAAGGTGTATTAAGTAGTGTGGTATTATGGCTAGGATTGTAGTTTCACTTGCATGAGGTTGTGGCGTTCGAATCTCGCCAGTTGCCGTAACTTTTTTAAAATATTTATCGAAATGACTGAATCATTTTTATTCAATTAACTGATTTAAATGTACTTTATTTCCATTCCTTTGTCACATTTTATTCATAGTATCAACATTTCCAAGTGCTCTCATTTTTCTTCCCGTCATTCTTTTTCCATTTGAAATCTTTGTTCAATTGTGTTTAATTAATTTTGTGTATTAATTTCGATTTAATTTCTTTTGTTAACATGTTTTTTTCTTCATATAATTGCGTTCATTATACCTTTTCCTCATTTCGTTTGGGTTTCGTTATACTTGTAAACCCTTCTTTCATTTAAATCTTCATATGCGTTATATTTTCATAGTACAATAAGTATTTGGGTTATGTTTTAAATGTTTGTATTATGATTACCATGCAAAAAATTGCACATCTGGTAACGAAAATACGTTTTTTACATCACTGCATAGTCAACAAGAATGGATTATATGGTCCTCTTGTTTAACTGACTGAACAGAATTTTCAAATAATTGAATGTTACAATAGATAAATACAGTTAAATCCATTTTCACAAAAATTCCCACTGGAAAAAGAATGATATAAAGAAAAAATGAAAAAATCGTGGGATGATTAAAATAATGTGACAAAGGAACAAAAGTAAAAAATTACATTTAAACCAATTAACTAAATAAAAATCATGATTAAAGTCATTTCGAGAAAGATTTTAAAAAATATTATTGCCCCTAATGAGAATCGAACCCGCATCCTCTTCCATATGACGCGATTATCCTATCCACTACACCGCACGGCCACATTACATAAATCGACTTCTTTTTTTAATGGTATTGAGCACCATACAAAATTCCGAGATTTTTTTCGTCAGTTACTCGCACGGAAGGCCAATGAGGGTGAATGGCTGCAGGATGTGATATCTGGGATCTTAACCTACATCACCATATACTGTATTTTATTTCAAAAACTCTATCCCACCGCTGGGGACCACTCCTTTCAAGTGTAACACGCCAATAAACAAGCCAATTACACATAATTCAGCACTAGTTAATTCTGCGTGTTCCTTTTGCTTTCGTGGACGTAGACGCATTAAAACAGAGTCGTTTGCTAGCTGAAGTTGGAAGTGATAAGAAAATGGTGAATCTAGTCGATTTCGTTCGAGTTCTTTCCATCCTGTAATTCGCAACAGAACAGCCACCACGCCGAGGACGTTACACGGCGCGAACAGTACAGCTCGCGGACGCGACCAGTGAGCAGACGTGGCGACAGGTCAGCTACCGGAGGGAGAGTCCATGAAGTGGCGGCGGCGGCGGCTGCTGCTACAGCGGCGGCGCCTGTCGTCCCAACAGCAGCAGCCCGATCGATAGCTGCGGCTGCGCACGCACACGCACTACCACGCGCGCTTTCCCCCGCGGCGTCAAATTGGCCGCCACGGCTCCACAGGCCTCCTTCCGGCCGGGGGTGGGGGCTGTCGGAGCATTATACGGCGCGCTAAACGACTCACGCCTGGCCACGTGTTCACTGCCTTTGCCCTTTCTCTTGACGACGCACAGTGGGCCAACTCGTTTCGAAACCTCCACGTAGCAGAAAAACGAATCTAAAATCTTACAAAACAGTTCTTATATGGTTTTTGGCGTCGCTCATTACGAATCCGACGTCAGAATTACAAAATTCAAATTATACAGGATATTGCGATTATGAACCACCATCAGTTGTGCACTGGAATGAAGACAACCAAAATTTGAAACGCACCGGAACTCGAACCGGAATTTCCCGCCTAGAACGAGCGGTTACCTTAATCACAGACAGATCCAAACTTCCATACGTCGTCAACCATGTGTCTACAACCTGCACTCGTACGTTAAATGTATTCTCGGTCATGTCAGAAGGTACACTGCATCGTACTTCTTCAAACATAGGCACTGTTATTTCGTAAAAATCAAACTGGCATACCCAGTACGGCGGATCAAAATTTGTAAATTTAGCGGATTCGAGGTTGCTGATAACGAATTAGAAGTCGGAATGCCCTTATTGAAATTTTTCACTCGATATTTTACATTTTGCAAACAAAATCACGAACGCGGATCGTACTTGCTACGAAGTTAGTTGATCCGTCCAGCCCCTGTTTACCGGCTACGTCAATTCAGTCTTGTTTCGGTTCAGCCTAGTTCCACCTCATCCACAATGTCGACAAAATTAATCGCAATCGGCTTTCATGGAGAGCAGTCAGCTGAAAAGGACTGCTTTAGACGATTTTGACTGTATAGCCGGGACTCGACTGTTACTACTTGCTGGCCACAGTACATCTCGCAGAAAGTCAAATGTTTGCTTACGCGTGCAGATTTTCCCATAGGAAGTAGCTGCTGAAAAAGAAATCATTCACAGTGTTTATCGCAGAATTATCCACAATACATTGTTTATCAAAAAAATGGTTCAAATGGCTCTGAGCACTATGGGACTTAACATCTATGGTCATCAGTCCCCTAGAACTTAGAACTACTTAAACCTAACTAACCTAAGGACAGCACACAACACCCAGTCATCACGAGGCAGAGAAAATCCCTGTCCCCGCCGGGAATCGAACCCGGGAACCCGGGCGTGGGAAGCGAGAACGCTACCGCACAACCACGAGCTGCGGACCATTGTTTATCGATTAATTTTTGATTCAGTAATTAAGCAATTGTTTGGCTGGTTGTTAACTGATTAACTAATTTATTGCACTGTAGGTTTCATAATACTGTGCATTAATATACAATAATTTCCAATATATTAGGCATTACTGCAAAGAACTGTGCATTACTACAAAATAATAATCTACTGTGCCGCACTGCCGCACGGTGGAAAAAATATGAACATCTACTAAAGACGCGTGAATCACTTAACAAAAGTGGAGCCATGCAGAGGAAATTTTGTAGCCGACGTTTTCGGACAATCTTGGTGGTAGTCTAGTTTTAAGGCTATATACGTCATTAGAGCGGTTAAAAATATAATAAACGTGCCTTTTGGAGTGCTACCTATGTTATTTTTTCCAACGACTGTGCAGGATATTAAATACGATATTCAAGCAATATTTGAAAAGTTTGTCGTCGACCGATTCACTGTTTTACCGGCAACTGTTACGGCACGTATCCCATCGACTTGATACTAGAATACCACCGCAGCACTAGGCGTTCCAAGAGCTCACCATCGGACGCCTGATAAACCTCCCATACGATAAACATTTTCTTCCCATACTTTTGCGAGCGCGTGTGGAGTTAACTGCATCCACTGCTGTTACTATGCGGAGTCTATTTTAACCTGAAGTTGCTGGGAGGGGATGTGTGCGCGCGTAACACACACACACACACACACACACACACACACACACACACACACACACACAATATATATATACTATATATATGTTGGCCCATTTATCTTGACCACCCTAAATAACTGTTTGTCTACGTGCAAATTACAAAATGTTTCAAACAAATGTTCTTTAGCCATCAGGGGGACATAATAAGCATGACTGCCTTCGTTGCAGCTTTGTTTTTTTTTACAAAGACAAGAACAGCGGTATGACTTTTTTAAATGGCACCCTGTATTTTTTATTCGATAATTCATTTCCTCTCTAAAGACCTATTTTAAAATGCATCACAGTGTACCATTCACTGAAACACAACGTAATTAATTACGTAATACAACATTGACTCAACCCAGGATCACTTGCTGGAGTTGTCAGGAAACAAATGAAAACCAAGTAAAAACATAACACAAAACTGACTGACCCTCCTGTACCAATGCCCAGGAGTAGAACATTCAAACGTGCTCAAAGGGGTGACCCTGCACAACGATACACTGGTGCACTCGTTGAATGAAAGAATTATTTACTGCTTCCAGTGTTGCCTGCTGAAGAGAATTACAAGCAAGCACGATACGTTCCTGCATGTCCTCTGCAGTTGTTGGAATATCGTGATCGACGACGTCTTTAATGCATCCGCAAAGAAAAAAGTTCAGAGGATTTAAATCAGGAATCCTAGCAGGCCAAGTAACTGTTCCTCCTCGACCAATCCATCTGGCAGGATACCTTCCGTTCAGAACAAGACGTGCACGCAAGGCATTATGTGCTGGACATCCATCGTGTTGATACCACATAAGCATTCTGGTTCTTAGCGGCACTTCATCCAGAAGTGCGGGAAGAATTCGTCTGAGGAAGTTGGCATACGCTGCGCTGTTTAGACTACCACTGATGAAATAGGGGCCAATAATTGTAGCACCAAGCATCCCACAACAGACGTTAACTCTCCATTGACACTGATGTTCCACCTAAGCCATCGTGTGCTGTCGCTGGACCAATAATGCATGTTCCTTGTATTTGCCTGTCCTTTGTTTGAGAAGGAACATTCATCGGGAAAAAGAACATTGGAGAAGAAGTTCGGGTTGGCGAGGATTTGCTACTGTGTCCACTGACAGAACGGTACACGATTCTGGAAATTATTCCTGTGTAATTCTTGATGTAGGTGTACATAGTAAGGATGGAACCGGTGACGTGTAAGAATACGATGTACACTGGTTTTAGGGATGCCAATCTCATGTTCAAGCTGTCGTGTGTTCACATGTGGATTCACAGCAATGGAAGCTAAAGCAGTAACTTCGACAGCTTCGTCTGTGCGAGTGCTAAGACAATTGCGTTGTCGTGGACTGAAACTTCCAGTTTCCCGAAGCGTCGCAACAAGACGAGGAAACAACCGTCGGGAAGGTGGGGTCTTGTCAGGATATCGCTCTCTGTACAGTTCCGCTGCCTGCATAGCATTTCGCCTACGTTCAACAACAACAATAATAATAATAATAAACGTTATGTCGATGCAGTTTGTAGGAAGGACAGCCTTTACTGTATGCCTACTCTACACAACAGTATTTAAAAGGACTAAACTACTGTACTTAATGTACCCATACATAAGAAAACAGTATTGCAATTCCTGTTTTGCTAACTTACATTCCCCACAGATGATTATCGTTTCTACCTTCTCTTCGTTGGTGTACATTCTACTCACATAACTCTTCAACTGACGATGGTTGACGGAATGACGGGTGTGCATTCTACTTATATTTACATTTGTGCTATGTCAACGTCAGTACGTGGATGTGTTCCATTACCCCGAGTACCTGCACTAAGTGCTGGGAGCGTCAATGTCAGTGTTGTGTTGTGTAATAAATAACGTTGTGTTTCAGTGAATGGTACACTGTGATACATTTTTGAATATGTATTTAGGAGAGGAAATGAATTACCGAATAAAAAATACAGAGTGCCATTTAAAAAAGTCATACCGCTGTTCATATCTTTGTAAAAAGCAAAGCCACAACGAAGGCAATCATGCTGATTGATGTCGCCCTAACGGCTAAAGAACATTTGCTTGAAAAATTTTGTAATTTGCATCTGGAAAAACAGTTATTTGGGGTGGTCAAGATAAATGGGACACCCTGTGTATGTAAGTGTAGTTAAGTACGACTTACTAAGTTTAGATAACTACGTTTCCCATTTGAGAAAATCGGAGTTTTGGGGAAAGCAAGCGTAGTAACGTATATCCTGTCACAGGAATCACTTTCGAGTGGGTCCCGACTGGTATGCCGAAGCACGTAGGAATCGATGGGTCACAGGATCTAGTCCCTCTGAAACGATTTGCGACTGTGGGCTAATACTAGGGTGAGTCAAATGAAAACCTTGAATTTGTAAGAACAACTCGAAATTTCGCGCCGTTATCCTGTATGTCGGAAGCGTGCTACAAACAGCGTGTAGAATGGGCTGTAGGTGGCAGCATAGTGCAGATGCACACACACCGTCGCAGTATCAGTATAAAGATGGCCGCCCCACTTGCGACTTGCACCACGGAAGAACAGAGTTCTGTTATTCGGTTTTTGCGTAGTGAAGGTGTGAAACCTATTGAAATTCATCGACGGATGAAGGTTCAGTATGGTATGCATGTTTCTCACAACAGCAAGCCTACGAATGGAGTAGGAAGTGCGCAAATGGTGTGACTTCAGTGGAAGACGCTCCTCGTCCAGGTCAGGCACAACGAGTTGTGACTCCACAGAACATTGCAGCAGTTCAAGTCATAGTGAAGGAAAACCGCCGAGTGACACTGAATGACATTGCAGCATGTTTACAGATTAGTCATGGGTCAGCACACCACACTGTGCATGATGTGCTCCAGTTTCACAAAGTGTCTACAAGATAGGTGGGTGCCACGGCAGCTGACTCCTGAAATGAGATAACGACGTGTTGATGCTTGTGAAGAACTTCTTCGGCGCTTTGAACGAGAATGTGATGGCTTCCTTGCAAGAATCGTTACTGGAGACGAAACCTGGGTTCACTTCCACCAATCGAAAATGAAGAGAGCGAGCAAGGAATGGCGCCATTCCTCATCACCAAAACCAAAGAGGTTTCGAACAGAACCATCAGCAGGGAAGATTATGCTGACTCTGTTTTGGGACGAAAAAGGCGCCATTTTGGAGTATTACATGCCTACAGGGAGCACTGTCACCAGTGCATCATACACAGATCTCCTAAAAAATCATCTGCGGCCTGCAATCCAAGCAAAGCGACGTGGATTGCAGTCAGCAGGTGTCCTTTTGCAACATTACAATACAAGGCCCCACACTGCCCGTACAACAGTTGCAACAATCACAGACCTGCGTTTTGAGTGTCTTCCTCGTCCATCACACTCATCAGACTTTGCCCCAAGTGATTTCCATATGTTTGGACCACTCAAAGACGCAATGGCAGGAAAGAAGTTCCGTTCTGATGAAGAGGTACGCCACGTGGTGCACGAGTGGTTGCGCGGACTACCAAAAGAATTTTTTTCTAAAGGAAATTAAGCATTTTGTAAGCGCTGGAGGACTTCCATTGAGCATGGGGGAGATTATGTTGAAAAGTGATACACCTTTTTACCACTTATGCACAATAAATAATATTTAAGGCTTTCATTTGACTCACCCTCGTACTTCAGAGAAATTTTGAGTGATGCTCCATGGAATTACATGCATGACGGTTTTACTCCGTTCGTCGCATGGTAGTGCTGCTGAACGATCACGTCGACTCACGAGGTGCTACCTGCTGGAGAGCACTTTAGGTCTACCTCAAGGAGCGCCTTTTAGTTAAACCCGAGACCCTCGCCAAGGGCGGAGACACGTAGGACCACGATGCGACCCTGGACTCGATCGAAGACCGTGCACAGCGTACCGTTACAGAGCGTCCTTCCCAAAAGCTCTTGCCGGAAGCAGTCTTATGCAGATAACGCGCATGCTAACATATGGCTTACAAGGTTCTGTGCTTACAGATTAAGCGGAGCTACCTGTGCAACATAATCTGTGTGTCGTCAGATGCACCCATTATAGCTGCATCTACGTCTACATCTACATGATTACTCTACAATTCACATTTAAGTGCTTGGCAGAGGGTTCATCGAACCACAATCATACTATCACTCTACCATTCCACTCCAGAACAGCGCGCGGGAAAAACGAACACCTAAACCTTTCTGTTCGAGCTCTGATTTCTCTTATTTTATTTTGATGATCATTCCTACCTATGTAGGTTGGGCTCAACAAAATATTTTCGCATTCGGAAGAGAAAGTTGGTGACTGAAATTTCGTAAATACATCTCGCCGCGACGAAAAACGTCTTTGCTGTGGTGGTGGTGGTGGTGGTGGTGGTGGTTAGTGTTTAACGTCCCGTCGACAACGAGGGCATTAGAGACGGAGCGCAAGCTCGGGTTAGGGAAGGATTGGGAAGGAAATCGGCCGTGCCCTTTCAAAGGAACCATCCCGGCATTTGCCTGAAACGGTTTAGGGAAATCACGGAAAACCTAAATCAGGATGGCTGGAGACGGGATTGAACCGTCGTCCTCCCGAATGCGAGTCCAGTGTGCGAACCACTGCGCCACCTCGCTCGGTTTTGCTGTAATGACTTCCATCCCAATTCGCGTATCATATCTGCCACACACTCTCCCCTACTACGTGATAATACAAAACGAGCTGCCCTTTTTTGCACCCTTTCGATGTCCTCCGTCAATCCCACCTGGTAAGGATCCCACACCGCGCAACAATATTCTAACAGAGGACGAACGAGTGTAGTTTAAGCCGTCCCTTTAGTGGACTTGTTGCATCTTCTAAGTGTCCTGCCAATGAAACGCAACCTTTGGCTCGCCTTCCCCACAATCGCAACCTTTGGCTCGCCTTCCCCACAATATTATCTATGTGGTCTTTCCAACTGAAGTTGTTCGTAATTTTAACACCCAGGTACTTAGTTGAATTGACAGCCTTGAGAATTGTACTATTTGTCGAGTAATCGAATTCCAACGGATTTCTTTTGGAACTCATGTGGATCACCTCACACTTTTCGTTATTTAGCGTCAACTGCCACCTGCCACACCATACAGCAATCTTTTCTAAATCGCTTTGCAACTGATACTGGTCTTCGAATGACCTTACTAGACGGTAAATTACAGCATCATCTGCGAACAACTTAAGAGAACTGCTCAGATTGTCACCCAGGTCATTTACATAGATCAGGAACAGCAGAGGTCCCAGGACGCTTCCCTGGGGAACACCTGATATCACTTCAGTTTTACTCGATGATTTGCCGTCTATTACTACGAACTGCGACCTTCCTGACGGGAAATCACGAATCCAGTCGCACAACTGAGACGATACCCCATAGGCCCGCAGCTTGATTAGAAGTCGCTTGTGAGGAACGGTGTCAAAAGCTTCCCGGAAATCTAGAAATACGGAATCAACTTGAGATCCCCTGTCGACAGCGGCTATTACTTCGTGCGGGACTGCGTTGCACAAGAACGATGTTTTCTGAAACCATGCTGATTACGTATCAATAGATCGTTCCCTTCGAGGTGATTCATAATGTTTGAATACAGTATATGCTCCAAAACCCTACTACGAACCGACGTCAATGATATAGGTCTGTAGTTAGATGGATTACTCCTACTACCCTTCTTAAACACTGGTGCGACCTGCGCAATTTTCCAATCTGTAGGTACAGATCTATCGGTGAGCGAGCGGTTGTATATGATTGCTAAGTAGGGAGCTATTGTATCAGCGTAATCTGAAAGGAACCTAATCGGTATACAATCTGGACCTGAAGACTTGCCCGTATCAAGCGATTCGAGTTGCTTCGCAACCCCTAAGGTATCTACTTTAAGAAACTCATGCTAGCAGCTGTTCGTGTTACAAATTCTGGAATATTCCATTCGTCTTCCCTGGTGAAGGAATTTCGGACAACTGCGTTCAATAACTCCGCTTTAGCGGCACAGTCGTCGGTAACAGTACCATCGGCACTGCGCAGCGAAGGTATTGACTGCGTCTTGCCGCTTGTGTACTTTACATACGACCAGAATTTCTTCGGATTTTCTACCAAATTTCGAGACACACAAAATCGTTGAACTTTTTATCATAGTGGATCACCAGAATCGACTAATGTGAAATTCTATGGAACTAAATCTTTCGTACAAATTTAGACTTATGACTGTTCGCGGCTGTACAGTCGCTGCCAACTCCAGACGCGTGAGGATGGCAGCTCCTATGCCAAGACGTCTCCAAGAGAGGTATGTGAAAATCAATATTTCTTGTCTCGAAAGTTAATATTTTGGTTATAAAACCTGAGTAGACTTCCAGGACATATTGCTACGGCCATAAACTTACGAATTACATGGTGCGTTACTGAAGCGGCATGAAGTTCGACCAGAAGGCAGAAGATTACTCGCTGGTTTACGAATCGGCTTCTCAGTGATGTGTAGGTTCGACGGATCCCAGCTCATATCTATAGACATTTACGCATCATAAACTGTCACTGGATGTATATCTACAGTCTAGCATCCATTCACAGAATCTGGAAACCACCGTTACTATTTTGTACGTATTTCAATTCATTAAATTTTGTTGTTGTGATACTTGCAAGATTTACGAGTATGTAACGAACGTGTGTACACCAAATATTTAACAAACGGTCCAAGAAATCACAATACTCGGCATTTTTTCTTTACTGTTACTAGTGCTCATACTATTGCAATACACTATCAAGCGTTCAGTTTTATTAAATTTACGAAAGGTAATGCCTAAATCTGTTGTTTCCAAATGGAACCATAGTCCCCTTTTAACAAAATTCTTTACATCGTGAACAGGTCGTGATACAAATGACGCCAATGTTAGCTGTGAAACATTTGGCAAAAATAGCCCAGAAATCTGAAAAGTATGACCCCATATTTAATGGTATATCAGAGAAATATCCGCCCAATTTATGTGCTAAGTAGATGACAACAGAAATCAAACTGCGATGTGTCGGCAGTCTTACTGTAACTGTCTAGGTAGTAAGAGTAAAATCGAGTTTCCATCTGTATCACCTTCTTCTCATCGTCAACCATAAGTGAGACATGTTATCGTACTCAAAACAATGGACTATTATTCGGAAAAGTGGGGCTCGAATATTGTTCGCTTGCGGAAAAAGTCGAGCTACTATCTATGAAAGGACGCAGCTAACATCGTTCCCCATCCTTTTCGAACCAGAGTTTGTGCTCAGTTTCTGACAACCTCACCGTTGACGACTTTTTTTTCTTTTTTTTTTTTTTCGTAGTCATAAATGCGACAAAACACAAACCTACCATCTGCACATGGAGACCAGTCATAGGAACAGCAAGTGTAAATAAAATGGTCCTGTAAGCCAGTTTGTACACTCCGCCGAAGGACATAGGTAAATCTTTGTTGAGTCTACGTTGTGTGTGTAGGATTACTTGTCTGCACTGCACCAAAGTTATATGCTCCCCTCCTCATTATTTTCCAAAATATGGCATTATCTCACGGAATTTAGGAATTTCTGCTGATACAAACTGGAAATTTATTTCCTGTTAAGTTACCGGACAGACAATTGTTGCTACCACCGCGAAATCACCATGTACAGAAAAAGCATTATATGAAATTATAAGTATATTGTAATTTCTTTTATTTAAATTCTTTACGCTTTCGACTTACTTAGTGCTGACCGTCTTTTCCAGTCTTCCACGGGCTTATTTTCTCACATATTAGCAATTCATTTCGTAATTAATTTTTACCATATTTCGACAGCACCACACCATAATGGCTTCATCCTTTGTCGGTTTCCCATGGTCCACGTTTCACGTCCACATAGTGGTGTGCTCCAGACGTACACTTTCTAGAACTTTTTTCCATGTCACTATGTGATACCAGTAGATCTCTTTTGTAGAAGAAACTTTTTCGTCGCCTGCGCCAATATATTTCTGATTTCTTTCTTGCTTCGGACTTCTATAACTTTGCGTCGTAGATACGAGAATAATTCAACTTTTCCCACAACTGTGTAAATAGCTACAGGTACAAAAGTGACTTCCGCAATGTCACAGTAAAATATTTGGCTACTTACATATCACATTGTCTGCATGTGAACATACGCTCTAGTAATCTTTATTTCGGCTGAAATGTTTGAAATTCAGGCGTGAACATTACATACCTCGGACCAACAAGCCGGCCAAGGCTTGCCAAGCAGCACTAAGAGTATATTTGTGTTTTTCTACCTGCGGCCAAGATACACACTCGCACTAAAAATTACGAAGTACGCACAGCGGTTCTCCAATGTCAAGCAACAGATATATTTTTGTTGTATAAGAAGGAGAGTTGCTGGATCTTTGACATTCCCTACTATTTTTCCTTTGTTGGGGACCACAGTCATAATACTCGTATACTTTTTAAATGAAATCAATGTCGCCATCTGCAACTTTTTTATTATTTATTTATTTTACAATCGTGATTTCGGTTGTAAAGCCGGGAGAAGTGCAAGGAGAAGACCGAAATCAATAAAACGTATGAATACAAAATGCACGGAATATGATAATGTTTTATGAGCAATTTAAGGAGCATTACTTACAATGCCCGTAGATATCAGACACGTCCGAACGACATATCTTCGAAATATTACACGCCATATTTGAACGTACATAATAGTCGTCTCATCGTAAGACTGGGTGCGAATTAAAAACAGGGATTACAGCTAGCCAGCCTGTGGCCGAGCGGTTCTAGGCGCTTCAGTCCGGAACCGCGCTGTTGCTACGGTCGCAGGTTCGAATCCTGCCTCGGGCATGGATGTGTGTGATGTCCTTAGGTTAGTTAGGTTTAAGTAGTTCTAAGTTCTAGGGGACTGATGACCACAGATGTTAAGTCCCATAGTGCTCAGAGCCATTTGAACCATTTGATAAACACAGGACTTACCAGCATTTATCAGAAACTCAACCCATAAAAGATGTCCTTAACGTTCAAATACGATCTCTCTGAAATAAACAGATCGTGGCCCAGAAACAATACACATATATGCCATGGTATAAAATCCTGAGCCATTCCGCTCTGTTTAACATTGAAGCGAGAACACGCACGTAGCAAAACAATAAAATATACAGTGGTATTACAGTCACCTCCACAAATCAGTGCTGACGTCCACACACATGATGAATTTGTGCGTCCTCTCTCTAAAATATGTTTACCGCAGCAGTGGGTTGGCGCCCCGTAATGTTGAAACCATGTAAGCTAATTCTGAACGACACTACTTCTAGGAAATGTGGGAGAACATATTCACATTGGAAGAATGTTCCGCACAGGACTTCGTTCTATTTATCGAAAAGTACATAAGATTCGGCCACATAATGGTTGACAATAACAGCCAGTACATTCAAAGCAAACTTTTATTGAACGGATCGACAGACCAGTGGGTGTACGTTCACGTCATACTTACATGCCAAATGTACTTTTGAACATGCTCCTCTTATAAACATGGATACGTTTATGAACATGAAAGCTCATTGATGTACAAACCAATTAGCAAGCCACACTCGAGAAATCTGTTGGCTGTACCTACTGTGGATGATACAGTTCCAATTTTTGCCCACGTAAGATTCTCAGATAAGTTTTTTGGATTGTCTTCACAGCTCTTAAAACGTACCGACTACTATGACACGACTGTTACCAACAGGGTGTAACACTGTCTTCCAGACCGGGAATTCAGGCGAACGGAACACGGTCAGTATCTTCCAAACTAATATAGATGGATGCAGTTCCTCGTAGGCCCCCAATGTCTGTACAGGTGCAAAAATATTGTGTTGGAGTTGCCATCGCCGAGGAAACAGTTCAGCACAGCGTCGTTGTGCCGCACTTTCACTGCGTACAATGAACCCATACACGAGGTGCATATCGGCCACCTCCTACCAACATACTGCTGTACATCACTCACTGTTAACGTACAACATGCGGGAAAACAAAACCGAGCACTACTGATGTAGTATCATAAAACTTATCTTTTGTCCTACACTGATTAACTAGCTTTCGCCGCCGGTAGTCGGCGCCTTGCCACGGTTCGCGCGGCTCTCCAACCCCCCCCCCCCGCCCCCGCCCCCCCTCCGTCGGAGGTTCGTGTCCTCCCTCGTGTGTGTGTGTGGGGGGGGGGGGGGTTGGATTAAGTAGTAGCGTGTAATCCTAGGGACCGATGACCTCAGCAGTTTGTTGGTCCCATAGGACCTTACCACAAATTTCCAAATTCGAACTAGCTTTTAATAAGACTGCAAACCCACAGAGTGCAGCATCACATTTCTTCTTCTGCTCTAGGCCGGACCATCATATACTTCACAGTTCAGTAAATAAAATGTACAGGGTGTTTATAAATAAATATCGGGGTTTTAACGCTTGATAATATTAATTACATTAAACTTACGGTTATAAATTATATGTCAAATGAAAGAGTGAAAGGTGGCTACACTGAGCCACAGCGCCAGAGTTCGCGCTAGAGAGTATTGTTCCGCCGCCTCCACTGGCAGTGATTATTGAGAACTCGTAGTGGGCAGTGCTTGGGGAGAGCTCGTGGTAGTCAGTGCTTGTTAAGAACTCGTAGCAGAGAGTGTTCGTTGAGATGTGCTAGTAGGGAGTGCTTGCTGAGATGTGATACTGAAAAGTTCTTGTTGAGATGTGGTAATAGCGAGTCGGTGTGGAGATATATTGTAATGATTAGAGTGATTTTGGTCAATATATGAAGGTAACGAAACTTGATTTATTTTTCATTATTTAATGTCGTAAATAATGCTTCATTACAGGTTCAGTCAACAAAGAATCTGGCTTGTGTTCAGGGATTAGAGTGTAATTCTGGTTTTCTTGAGTAATTATGGTATTTCTATTTCCTTTAATTAATTCAGTATAAATGATATTTAAAATTTCTTGTGTTGTTGAAGAAGAACCGTGCCAGATGCGTACGTTGAGTCATACTCCCACACACAGAACAGTTACACTTGTGCTTTGGTTTCGTAGGTTTTATAGTTGCTGGGGACTTAATTAATTAATTGTGTTAATGAAAATTTCCATTTCATTCCTTGTTGTTGTTCTATGCAGTCAGATAGCGTAATAATACTACTCAGGGCCAACCGTTTACGAGACATAGCGTAATCGGACATACAGCTACCAAAAATTAAAATTATTTTCATTTCATTTAATTAAGCCCCCATGCAAGAGCAACTCAAAATAGTTTTACCAAGAACCTTATAAATGTTCAATGTGAGCGACTGGTTGAACTTCACTGTACCCAAGAGCTGGATAGGCCGCAAGGAGCCCAATGACAGGGCTTGCTTTGCTTGGCCTCCGCAGTCAGTTTGGTGATTAGCGTCTTTGAGCCTAGCTGCTGGATGCTGTGCGGCTACGCGGCCGAGTACAGATCCTGTGGCTGATCGTCATCCGCCGGAAGCGCAGAGTGCCACAGAGCGTGCCGCGTTACTTCCTGCGACACGGTGCTAGTGCTGGTTTGCGTCACCTCTTCAGCAAACATCGACTTGCGCTGCAAAACATCTACACTCGCCGAAACGATTACGGGATCTGTCGAGATACCCTGATGCAGCCTGTACAAGAGGGGGTGGGGGGGCGGCTAATTTTGGTGCGCTATACCGTCCAATGTATGTGCTCAATATTATTACAGGAACAAGACTGGGTCCATCCACCTACACATTTGTAAACCATGCAAGTGACTAACAAAATGGAGACCGCAACTGCGGTCATTATTCGTCGGTATTGGGTACTCGTGCTCACTCAGACTTGAGTGACGCTGATTTTTATTCTCCCGCAATGTGAATCGTAGTCAGTAGGAAAGCAGATGGTCAGTCACATAACTAGACAGCAAATTTTACGGAAGTGCTTCGAAATTTCATGAGAATGAATACGCTTTAAAGCAAGATTATGAGAGGTCGTCCATGAGCAGGCACCGTCAGCCGATCGATAACTCTGGCTCTGGCCATCGAATTATGCTGCAGACTGCAACATAATTGGAGCACGTCTTGAAAGTAGCACACTAACGCAGAGTAGAAGCAGGAATTACTCGCTGTCACCGTCGTGAAGGTGAACTCTAAGCACGTACTATCACGATGTGCTTTTTTTTTTGTTTTAGGGCGCAATACATCTAAGGTCATAAGCGCCCAGTATAGAAGCATAGAATGCTGGGACCGTTTCGAGGTCCAATACAGAAGGGAAGGAAAAGCAAATCGAAAACGTCAAGACGTCACGGAAGAGTATCTAAAAGACGTCGACAAGCCGGCCGGAGTGGCCGTGCGGTTCTAGGCGATACAGTCTGGAGCCGAGTGACCGCTACGGTCGCAGGTTCGAATCCTGCTTCGGGCATGGATGTGTGTGATGTCCTTAGGTTAGTTAGGTTTAATTAGTTCTAAGTTCTAGGCGACTGATGACCTCAGAAGTTAGGTCCCATAGGGCTCCGAGCCATTTGAACCATTTCACGTCGACAAGACACCGGAGTCACCAGGAAGAAATCAAATCTCTTTTGTCACATTACTGCTTTTTAAAAAACTTAAAACGCGAGCCACAGCTCGCACATGCGTTAAATTGTCCGGCAAAGCGTTCGGCAGCCCGACCCTGAGACGTAAGTGGCTGAAATAGGGGCAGAGGATCAGTAAATGTCTGACTGTTAATGGCTGGCTACAGAAAGGGCAGCTGGGTGCAGGTCGCCACTCAACAAGTGGCGGTGACTAAAGCGGCAGTGCCCTATTCACAACTGAGCTAACATTACTTCCTCACGGCGAGACGGCCGGGAGGAAATCGACCAGGCTGTTGGGAGAGGTTTGACTTCTCTAAGTCTGTTCCTATGAAGGGAGCACCAATGGTCATCCCAAAGTGACGTGACACGCCGATAGAGAAAAGTACGAATATCTTGCGAGGGAACAGAGTTAAGAGGCGGGCCGACGGAGATGGATGCGGCCTTGACTGCAGCATCAGCCGCGTCATTCCCAGACACACCAACATGGCCAGGAACCCACATGAACATCACCTGGGCTCCCCCACCCGGGAACAAATGTAGGCAGTCCTGGATCCGTCGAATGATGTTGTGGACTGGACCTGAATCAACCAGACTCTGAAGGGCACTGAGGGAGTCCCAGAGCAAATCACACAGCGACTGAGCTGGTGCCTCCGGACGTAGTGAACAGCCTGATAGAGGGCAAAAAGCTCTGCGGTAAAAACTGTGCACTGGTCGAGAAGCCGGTATTGAAACTTATCATCCCCGACGACAAAAGCACAGCCAACACCGTGGGCGGACTTGGAACCATCAGTGTACAAAAATATGCTATCGGCAAGTTGTGAGCGAAGACCACGATCTGCACAAAAATGGTTCAAATGGCTCTGAGCACTATGGGACTCAACATTTGAGGTCATCAGTCCCCTAGAACTTAGAACTGCTTAAACCTAACTAACCTAAGGACATCACACACATCCATTCCCAAGGCAGGATTCGAACCTGCGACCGTAGCAGCGGCACGGTTCGGGATTGAAACGCCTAGAACCGCTCGGCCACAGCGGCCGGCCCACGATGTGCGTCCACTATCAACCAGATACAGTACTGCACGAAAATATTGGAACATGCTGGATGCTGGTACACTACAATGGTCAAGTATTAGGTTGGTACGTAAGTTCGTAGTGTTTTTGTTTTGAATCTTTGTAGTCCGGTAGTTATGGGTATGTTTATCGTTATCATTTTTTATTTGGAGATAGATAGTGGAGCTGTGGTCGCTACAAAATGGAGTGCAACGTGAAGAAATCGGAATATTTCCGACATCATCATCTGTTTGAGTTCAACAGAGGGGTGACAGGAGCGAAGACAGCCAGAAACATTTGTACCGTGTCTGGAGATGATGCCACTGAGCAGAACACGGCAAGAAAATGGTTTCCTCGTAATAAGAAGGACCGTTTTGACACTAGTGACTACGTTCAGAAAGATCTATGGGGTTTGAAGAAGATCGTTTAAACGCAATCATCCACAATGATCCACGTCAGTGAACTCGAGAACGGGCAAATGTGTTCATCTGCGATCATTCCAAAATTGTGCAACATTTGCATACAATGTGCAAGGTTGTGCGACATTTCCTTGCAACGTGGAAAGTTGAAAAATAGGGTTTTTGATGATGTTATGCATCTGGTGAAACAGCGACGGTATGGTGTACTACGAATTGCTTCCCCGAGGTGTATTTATCACTGCTGACACTTACTATCAAAAACAGACGTCTTGCAGACGCAATCCAAGAACGACTACCAGGAAGAGAGCGTGAAGAGATGCTACTCCGTCCACGTTGTGCTAGATTGACCAAAAAAACATTGTACAGGAGTTGGGTTGGGAATTTATTCCACACCCATCTTATTCACTTGATCTTGCGCCCTCAGATTTTCACCTTTTCCGCTCTCCAACAACCTTCAAGGAACTTACTTTCCAGCGAAAGGGCTCCGATCAAGGCTCGACGTGTTCTTCGCCTCAAAAATCAAGTGATTTCTACAGTCGCGGAATCGAAAAGTTATGCCATCGTTGGCAACCTGTTGTAAATAGTGAAGGAGAGTATATTATATTGATGACTAAAGTCTCTGAAACTTATGGAAAAGCGCTACGAACTTCTGCACCAACACAAGTTTCTTCTTTGAGAAGTCTATTTAGTGTGAAGCCACACAACTGACGTAATCATATCTAAAGAGAGCGTAGCACACAAAACAACCACTCATTTGTCGGCAAATGAGTCAATACAGTGAAGTCTCATCAATGGAAAGCGAACAACAGCCAAACCTGTGCACCTCCATGTCTGAAGAAGTTCGATAAATAACGTATAGGGGTACGTATCGTGTCTTTTGTTCACGGTGGTTGTACTGATTATCATTCCAATGGACGTCAGTTGGTGGATAAATTAGTGGTCCTGGACTTCAGTCCTATGAAATACTTTTTGAGACTGTCGGATGGCAAAATTTTCCTCTGCAATGACGCTGAATCCATTTCCTGCAGCAGTGTTGGACGTCAAGAGGCATAGTAATACACATCAGCGGAAGGGGAATCTGCCCAAAACTCTCTTGCCACACACAGTGACTCGTTACCCTCCAGAACGGTTTGGCACTTCGGGTGTACCATACGACACATGAACTACTCGTTTCGTCAAACCACACTGCTGTGTACTTTACAGAAAGCAGATATTATGTACACATCTATGAACTGTAAAGACAGTTATAGTAACCCAATTATTATGAAACTTTGGCCTTTTTTAATGATAATAACGATAATATTAATTTCCCTTTAATATTTAACTTCTGAAATACACATCGCCTGAAACACAGAATTGATGATTTTCCATAATAAATAACTTGCGAACACGCTAATGTTTTATGTAAGTCAGCGAAGAATTTCATTTAAGTACATCATTAAATAACCAAGTAAACAGAAATTTGGGTAAATGTCTAATATTTAGGTATTAGTTTCAGTTTCTGACAGCAACTTGTACTTTATCTGTTGGATAACATTTTAATTTGTTTGATTGTCTGTGTGACTGAGGGGATGAATGCGGCATGTATATGAATTACGAATCGTTGAAATTGTTGAACATTAATGGCGAGTTACCGTAGAAAACATTTTACAACCCTGATGTGAATGACGTATGTGGGCCGGCCGAGGTGGCCGAGCGGTTCTAGGCGCTACAGTATGGAACCGCGCGACCGCTATAGGCGCAGGTTCGAATCCTGCCTCGGGCATGGTTGTGTGTGATGCCCTTAGGTTAGTTAGGTTTAAGTAGTTCTTAGTTCTAGGGGGCTGATGACCTCAGAAGTCAAGTCCCATTGTGCTCAGAGCCATTTGAACCATTTGAATCTTTAGAGGGATTAAAGTTCCGTGTGGCGTGCTTTACAGTTGTAACTGTGAACTTTCAGAGTCCAAAAACGTGATCAATGATGATCTGAATGAGCATCCGAAACTATTAAGCATCGTATGGTTTTCCAAGCTGCTTTTTAACCCATGAAAAGTCTGTTTGTTTGGATAATAAATCGTTAGGTTCAAAGCTACGAGATACAGTATATTTTGTTACACTCAGGATGGAGCTTTAAATATGTCGACTTGCGCATGACTTAATCAGTACAAACGGACTATAATCGTACTTCTGTTTCTGAAACAATGCGCTAGTGTGGATGTAGTAGCAAAGTAGTTGTACGAGAAATGATAATGCAGAACACACACAAGGTGCGTTCAATAAGTAATGAAACTTTCTTTTCTGGAGGAAGGTTGGTTTTACTCAGGATTCCAATACACTGTATTATTCCCCACTCTTCTGATTACAAAACCCTATTTTTCAACATAATCTCCGTTAATGCGACGGCCTTACGCCACCTTACTGGGAGAGCCTGTATGCTCCACATGTTATCACTTTATTGGTCGATGTCGGGGCCAATGTTTTGCTGCATCAATAACGTCCCCTCGTGCACGTACTGCTTTCCTGCAGAGTGCAGGAAGTTGGAACGTGCGAGATCCGAGTGTAGGGTGGATGAGAAGATGCGCAACCTTGTGTGAGGCCTTGCGTTGTCATGGAAGACGAGACGTTCGTTTGAATCTATGTGGCGACGAACACACTGTATTTGTTTCTTCAGTTTCCTGACGGTAACAATACAGTTCAGCGTTGAACGTTGCTCCATGAGAGAGGACATCAAACAGAATAATGCCTTCAGAGTACCAGAAGACAGTCGCCATGACTTTACCGTCTGAGGGTGCAGCTTTGAACTTTTTCTTCAGAGGAGAGGTTGTGCGGTGCCACTCCATGGACTGCCGTTTTGTTCCGAGTTCGAAGTGATGAACGCTTGTTTCATCGCCTGTGACGATGTTCAACAAAAAATTGTCACGATTAGCCTCGTAACGTGCAAGCAGTTCTGCACAGATGGTTCTTTGTTGCTCTTTATGGTCGTCTGTTAGGCGGCGATCACACGACTTTGAATACAACTGGTGGACAAGCACGTCAGCACTACCAACGGAGACGTCCATTTGAGCAGCGAGGTATTTGTGATCCGTCGCACTATCCAACATTGCAGGAGTCACAACTGTGCGCGGCCGGCCGGTACGCGGGAGATCGGACAGGTTTGCGCGACCTTGCTGCACAGACACCTCGCCTAAGCACTCACGTCTCACCGCGCGTTGCCGCTGCAAGGTCTCCGAAGACATCTTGCAAGCGCCTATGAATATGTGCGATGCTTTGGTTTTCCACAAAAAGAAACTCAACGAGAGCTCTCTGCTTGGAATGAACTCTTCTTACACTCGCCATTTTGGAGGCTACATAGAGCGCTGACACGTATCTGAACTTCATGACATTATACCGGCTAAAGCGGGAATGTTTCGCGATGCTCCACAACAAATTCCGCACTTTTTTAACCAAAATTGGCCGAGAAAATTTTTTTTGCGTTACTTACTAACGCCCTTCGTATTTTACCCGAAAATATTTAGTAGTTACAGCCAGACCTAACGCAATAAACAAACTTTATAGGGATAAGACAGGTAAGTCTATGCACCCTGTTGACACGTATACTGCAGCTAGTTATAATTTCGCTCATTTGAAGAACATTATACGTCACTTCAGGGCAGGCTGTGCTTCTGAAGAAGTCACCAGGGTAATTTCGACATTAACAGAAAACGCACGAGATCGCGCCGCAGCAGCTAGTCATCATCACGTATCTTATTTCGCGACTAATGATGGCTGAGTACAATAAAAGCGCTCCACTTCAAGTGTCATATTTCAGAGAATCTCACGAACATAGAGCTGGATAACGACGCGATCTCGGTTCTCAAGAAAGGATTGAACTTTGCTCCGACACCTAAAGATGCACCCATCGCCGGCATCATTAGTGCAGCGGCTCGACTCCCACCTGAAACAGCGGAAGAGGTGCGTTGCGCAACCTGCAGGGCCATAACTAGAACTAGACCTATGAAACCGAATATTTAAAAAAAAAAAGAGGGCGGCCATCCGGAAGCTAAGAGAAAAATCCAGACATAGTGGTCTTACCGGCAGACAAGGGTAACTCTACGGTAATCTTGTCCCACCAGGATTACACCACGAAGATTCGGGACCTGCTTGATGACACCGCATACCACAAGATTGACACCGATCCTACCAAGAGGGTCGAAAGGAAAACTTTGGCGCTTCTCAAAGATTCCGGCTTCCCTGAAGAGGTCACAAAGAAGTTACGACCCAGGGCCCCTGTTCCTCCGAGGCTGTACGGCTTACCGGAAGTCCACAAGGAACACGTCCCGTTACGTACTATTATATTGGTGCCCCCACTATCATCTCGCCAATTACCTCAAGGAGCTGCTCAGCCCTCACGTGGGGACATGCCCACACCATATCCGTAACTCTTCGGATTTCTGGGAACTCATCAACCACCTCACGATTAAGGAATCTGACATACTTGTTAGCTTCGACGTGGTTTCCCTGTTTACTAAGGTTCCGTTACCTGAATCTCGGAAATCGTCGGCCGGAAATTTGATGAGGAAACCAATGATGTGTTCAGACATGTTCTAACGTCAACATATTTTCTATTTGACAGTGACTACTAAGAGCAGACCGAAAGCGTTGCTATCGGGAGTCCTCTCTCTCCCGTCGTCGCTAACATGTACATGGAACATTTAGAGGAAGAAGCCTTGGAGTCAGCGCAACT
This sequence comes from Schistocerca nitens, assembly GCF_023898315.1. Taxonomy (NCBI): domain Eukaryota; kingdom Metazoa; phylum Arthropoda; class Insecta; order Orthoptera; family Acrididae; genus Schistocerca; species Schistocerca nitens. Next base: position 177,717,482 of record NC_064622.1, on the reverse strand, counting down.
AAAACCTACCTGTTTCTTCAGATACGTGGACGACATGTTTGTTATTTGGCCACATGAAAGAGACAAGCTGACGGGATTTCTCGCACATCTCAGCTCAGGACACGAGAATATCAAGTTCACCATGGAGGTAGAATCGGATGAGATGCTCCCTTCTTGGATGTTCTCGTCAAAAGACGAGATGACGGCAGGTTGAGGGCACATCGTGTATAGAAAGAAAACTCAGAGTTATACCCACACACGGATAGCTGCCACCACCCAGCTCAGAAGAACGGCGTGTTAAAAACTCTTGCACATAGAACTCGCGCCCTCTCTGACGAGGACAGTCTCCAACAAGAATTGACCCATCTGAAGTCTGTGTTTCTGAGGAACGGTTATAAGGAAAGGCAAATCCGGGACGCTCTACGTCCGACACTCGCAACACAACCGGCGGAAAGTAAGGAAGAACCTGAGGAAAATACGGACATGGCATTCATTCCGTTTTGTGGGGCCTTATCGGGAAACGTTGAACGTATTTTACGCAAATATCAAGTAAAAACAGTCTTCTGCCCTTCAACTAAAACCAGAGTCTATCTTGGCACTAATAAGGACAACCTTGGTTTACGTAAATCAGGGGTTTACAAAATACCGTGCCAATGCGGTAAGGACTACATAGGCCAGACAATTGCAACAGCCTAATAAGTCTGCAATCGCCGAGCATTGCCTGTCAGAACTTCACGGCATGGATTATGACAAGACCAAGGTCCTAACACAGACTTCGAAATATTGGGACTGCATCATCAAAGAAGCTATAGAGATCGGAGTAAGAAAACCTGAACTGAATCGTGACAGCGGCTATTCCCTTAACCAAGCTTGGGAACAGCCATTACCCGGATTAAGGAGAAGATAGAAATATCCCAGAATGTACCGACTTCGAGGGCAGTGGGAGGAAATCCCGAAATGCCGCCGGCAAACCTTTCTGGGCGCGGACTACGAGGGAACACCCAGACGCGGGGCCACAAGCCGGACGTCGAACTCCGGCGCGGACGGCCGAGAGCGCGCCCGCGGCGCGGATGGCGGAGGGAGGGGGAGGGGAGGGGAGGGGAATCTGATATTTACCTCACGCCTGACGTCCCTTGGTAGTACATCAGCACACCTGACGATGGCAACAAGGTCGATTGCCGTAATGTGTCCTTTGTACACTCACACCAGGCTGTTCACCCGAGATTTATTTCATTACAGAGCAATTTGATAAGCATAATACAGCAATTTGTACTATATCGAAGGGTATCCTTCTTTGAATGACAGAGTGAAATACAAATTTGTGTCTGCACGATATGTGATGTTCCACAAGAACAATTTTGTTGAATGCTCTCGCTCTTTCTTGATCACCTTGTGTTTTTCACACTCTGGAAGAGATCGTACGATCCACGACAAGGACAGCCTTCGTCAGCCTGAGATGGGAATTGCTCTAGCTATTCGTTTCACGTGTGCTGACTTGTAAAACCAACACCTACATTATTCTCTCTTTAGCGACAGCGGCGTCAGCAGATGGCCTGTGAACTCTGTAGTTATTCGTCACGAGTAGAGCGAACTGAATGTAAGCATTCCTAATTAGTTCCCTGAAATACAGGGTGTCCAAAACTTATCTTTACAACTTAAGACTTCAAAGACTTTAAAACTGGAGTAAATATTAACAATTTTTTTTTTTTTTACCTTCCAGGTGATGCAATTTTGACGCGGAAGTGACCTTGGAAACCTGATAAAACGTGAACACCACAGGAGAAAGCTCAGTGTGTAGCCTGGTTCATACAGACGACGACCGATACTCCAGTGCAGCGAAACTTTTTAACACAGTGTGGAAGGCAACCACCGTCCCGACCAACTATTCAGGCTTGGTATACTTCATTTATGGAAATAGGCAGTGTTGTAGAAACGGTGCGTACGGCGGCCAGACAGTTGGAAATGACGATCAACAGTGCACAATGTCTTGCATAAGAGGTTACGGTTATATCTCTCCAAGGTGCAGCTGCTTTAGCGATAGGTAGATTGGACGAGGTGGTCCAATTCGATGGCCGCCACGATCCCCTGGTCTCACATCAGTGTACTTCTTTCTGTGCGGTTTGGCAACGAATCTGGTGAACCGAACCAAGGTCAGAGACCTATAGGACTCGAATGCAAGCAGATGCAATGGGTTTGTATACGGTACCGTGGAAATGTTGAATTTTACGTGGAGAGAGAAGGAATTCCGACTAGACATGTCGGTGCCACTAAGGGTGCACACACCGATGTGTGTGAATGAGGTAACTTAACTATATGAGTTGTCAGAAGCTGAAAACAATTCGAAAAAGATTCTGCTTCTATAACCGAACAGTAAATTCTATCCCGATGCAGTTTTTACAGTACTTCTGCATACTGCTAATGCTTTCCGATGTCAATAAGATTTCGGTGGGCAGCACAAATGTAGAGTGAAAAATCAATAACCGACTAAGTGCTAATAAACTTATTCCAAGGTATTCAGTTTATTTTGTGTTTACAAAAATATTTTAATGAAAACTTAAAAAATATTTTTATTTATTGTCTAAAGTAATAGTCACTCAATTACTGCAAAAGCTTTTTTAAGTTCCCTTCTTTTATCAATGAAAAGATTTCATCCTAAACAACGCAGAACATGCTACATGCGATACAGATATCGACAAAAACTAGGTAAGCATTTATCAGTTTTTTAATAATAAAGATCTTACAGATACACTATCCTGTGGTGCACAAAACTATTTTAAATGATTAATTGTTCGAAAAATATTATATTACCTATTTTAAAATACGGCCTCATCTGTTGAATACTTTTTCTTCTCAGATGAAATTTGTTTTTACTTTTTTGTAACGGTAAAACGAAGTTCTTTATTAGGTCAGTGGTAACCTTTTCTTGAAAATCGTGTAGGCGCTCATGTCTTAAAAGTTCACTGAACATTGTTTTCGTCTTGACGACACAAGGTAAAAATTTTTTCACTTGAATCCAAGTAAATTTGGAGACATTTACTATTGTGTTAATATGGCTACCGGCTGCTTTTTTACAAAAAAAAAAAAAAAAAAAAAAAGCCGTTCTCAGGCTAGAGCACGGTAACCACAAATGGACTGTTAGGTGCCACATTCTCAGTAAGGTCATTAGATACTTGGCAATCTGACATTCTTCCAGCCTGCTACATCTTTCAATCTAGGCAAGATCCCTTCCACACTCTGCAAACAACTGCAAAGCTTCCTGGCACTTAACCGGCCTTTGCCTCGACTGTGGGCCGACATATACCGCTCATGCTATCTTCCGGGCCTCGTATGCACTACTATAAATGAACTTTGTTCTTCTATTCTAATTAAAAAAAAACAGCACTTAGCCCGTTACTGATTTCCACTTTATATCCCAACTGTACAGACGGTGTTGCGAAAGGGTTTCCTGTGTGGGACTGACCTCTGTGTGAAGTTCACACTGTTGCTAAGGCTTTATGTCAAAAGAATCTTCCGTCGGTTCTTCGTATAGCAGCATTAAGACAAAAATTTTGTTTACTATTACTAAGGGTTCTCAAAGTGCGAAATGCATGAAATGTCTTGGCCATCGGTTTTTAATGACATCTGTCTAGAGTCAAACTGGGAAGGACCGTGCTTGAGCTTGAAATCTGTGAGTTCTGGGAACACTAAGTGTAATGGTGCAATCGCAAAATGTTAATTCAGTATCCATACTTACATGTTTCCTCAGCCTACTGCAACATACGCGAAACTAAGAGGGGCGGTAACAGTAAAATTGCAACCAACAAGGCAGGGCTTCTATCCGAACATCGCGCAAAAAAGAACTAGTAAAACGAGGGGCTCGACGTCTTTGCAAATAAGAAATTTGGTAGTCTTTTTGTTTAGCACAAATCTGCGACATGGCTCGACTGGAGTAGGGCAGTATCGAAATAATGTGCCCATTTGCATCCTGAGTCGACAGTAATTCTCCAGCTATTTTCAACACAAAGTACAGTGTTACTTCGTTCAAACATGTATTACTTTGTAGCACCGCAAGATAGAATCCAGACTCACAATTTAGTACAAATAACTTTGTGGTAGTGATGAAGGGTAATCTGGATTACGACGTACACGGAGGAACGCTATTAGAGTTTAATGTATCGTTGACAACGTGAACATTACAGACTGAAATATGTATAGCAAGTATATAAACCAGGCATGACAACCTCTGGTGACCTGCAGTCCTTAATCACATACTTACAAGGGAACCTCCCCATCGCACCCCCGTCAGATATAGTTATAAGTTGGCACAGTGGATAGGCCTTGAAAAACTGAACACAGATCAATCGAGAAAACAGGAAGAAGTTGTGTGGAACTATCAAAAAAAAAAATTAGTAAAATATACAAAGTGAGTAGTCCATGCGCAAGATAGGCAACATCTAGCAGCATGTAAACTCATGAACGCCGTGGTCCCGTGGTTAGCGTGAGTAGCTGCGGAACGAGTGGTCCATGGTTCAAGTCTTCCCTCGACTGAATATTTTACTTTCTTTATTTTCGCAAAGTTATGATCTGTCCGTTCGTTCATTGACGTCTCTGTTCACTGAAATAAGTTTAGTGTCTGTGTTTTGCGACCGTACCGCAAAACCGTGGTATTAGTAGAAGAAAGGACGTGCCTCTTCAATGGGAACCGAGAACATTTGATCGCGAGGTCATAGGTCAACCGATTCCTCCACAGGAAAACACGTCTGATATATTCTATACGACACTGGTGACGGCATGTGCGTCACATGACAGCAATATGTTGTCGACCCACCTAAATTGTACACTTAGCGAATGGGTAAAAAGATTCTTCTACCTTGCCCGATTTAGGTTTTCTTGTGGATGTGATAATCACTCCCAAAAAAGTGATAAAAACATAAGAGTTTGTCACATAAACTGAAAATAAAAAACTAAACTTTTCACTCGAGGGACGACTGGAACCTAGAACCTCTCGTTTCGTAGCTGCTCTCGCTAACCACGGGACCAAGGCGCTCTCTCACTCCCATTGTCCTTGAAGTTGCCTATCTTGGCATGGACTACTCAGTCTGTATATTTTACTAATTTTTTTCATAGTTCCACACAACTTCTTCCTGTTTTCTCGATTGATCTGTGTTCAGTTTTTCAAGGTCTATCCACTGTGCCAACTTATAACTAAATCTGAGGGGGTGCGATGGGGAGGTTCCCTTGTTAGTTGAGCTCGTGGGCCACCTAGTCATGTGGCTATGCGACAGCAGCGTTCCTAGCGCATAAAGACAAAACTATACAGTTTATGGGGTAATCCATCGACATGAATGGCACCTCTTCCCCGAAAAGACATGGCGCCAACTTACATCTACATCTACATCTATACTCCGCGAGCCACCTTACGGTGTGTGGCGGAGGGTACTTATTGTACCACTATCTGATCCCCCCTTCCCTGTTCCATTCACGAATTGTGCGTGGGAAGAACGACTGCTTGTAAGTCTCCGTATTTGCTCTAATTTCTCGGATCTTTTCGTTGTGATCATTACGCGAGATATATGTGGGCGGTAGTAATATGTTGCCCATCTCTTCCCGGAATGTGCTCTCTCGTAATTTCGATAATAAACCTCTCCGTATTGCGTAACGCCTTTCTTGAAGTGTCCGCCACTGGAGCTTGTTCAGCATCTCCGTAACGCTCTCGCGCTGACTAAATGTCCCCATGACGAATCGCGCTGCTTTTCGCTGGATCATGTCTATCTCTTCTATTAATCCAACCTGGTAAGGGTCCCATACTGATGAGCAATACTCAAGAATCGGACGAACAAGCGTTTTGTAAGCTACTTCTTTCGTCGATGAGTCACATTTTCTTAGAATTCTTCCTATGAATCTCAACCTGGCGCCTGCTTTTCCCACTATTTGTTTTATGTGATCATTCCACTTCAGATCGCTCCGGATAGTAACTCCTAAGTATTTTAAGGTCGTTACCGCTTCCAATGATTTACCACCTATGGCATAATCGTACTGGAATGGATTTCTGCCCCTATGTATGCGCATTATATTACATTTATCTACGTTTAGGGAAAGCTGCCAGCTGTCGCACCATTCATTAATCCTCTGCAGGTCTTCCTGGAGCACGTACGAGTCTTCTGATGTTGCTACTTTCTTGTAGACAACCGTGTCATCTGCAAATAGCCTCACGGAGCTACCGATGTTGTCAACTAAGTCATTTATGTATATTGTAAACAATAAAGGTCCTATCACGCTTCCTTGCGGTACTCCCGAAATTACCTCTACATCTGCAGATTTTGAACCGTTAAGAATGACATGTTGTGTTCTTTCTTCTAGGAAATCCTGAATCCAATCACAAACCTGGTCCGATATTCCGTAAGCTCGTATTTTTTTCACTCAACGTAAGTGCGGAACCGTATCAAATGCCTTCCTGAAGTCCAGGAATACGGCATCAATCTGCTCGCCAGTGTCTACGGCACTGTGAATTTCTTGGACAAATAGGGCGAGCTGAGTTTCACATGATCTCTGTTTGCGGAATCCATGTTGGTTATGATGAAGGAGATTTGTATTATCTAATAACGTCATAATACGAGAACATAAAACATGTTCCATTATTCTACAACAGATTGACGTAAGCGAAATAGGCCTATAATTATTCGCATCTGATTTATGACCCTTCTTGAAAATGGGAACGACCTGCGCTTTCTTCCAGTCGCTAGGTACTTTACGTTCTTCCAGAGATCTACGATAAATTGCTGATAGAAAGGGGGCAAGTTCTTTAGCATAATCACTGTAGAATCTTACGGGTATCTCGTCTGGTCCGGATGCTTTTCCGCTACTAAGTGATAGCAGTTGTTTTTCAATTCCGATATCGTTTATTTCAATATTTTCCATTTTGGCGTCCGTGCGACGGCTGAAGTCAGGGACCGTGTTACGATTTTCCGCAGTGAAACAGTTTCGGAACACTGAATTCAGTATTTCTGCCTTTCTTCGGTCGTCCTCTGTTTCGGTGCCATCGTGGTCAACGAGTGACTGAATAGGGGATTTAGATCCGCTTACCGATTTTACATATGACCAAAACTTTTTAGGGTTCTTGTTTAGATTGTTTGCCAATGTTTTATGTTCGAATTCGTTGAATGCTTCTCTCATTGCTCTCTTTACGCTCTTTTTCGCTTCGTTCAGCTTTTCCTTATCAGCTATGATTCGACTACTCTTAAACCTATGATGAAGCTTTCTTTGTTTCCGTAGTACCTTTCGTACATGATTGTTATACCACGGTGGATCTTTCCCCTCGCTTTGGACCTTAGTCGGTACGAACTTATCTAAGGCGTACTGGACGATGTTTCTGAATTTTTTCCATTTTTGTTCCACATCCTCTTCCTCAGAAATGAACGTTTGATGGTGGTCACTCAGATATTCTGCGATTTGTGCCCTATCACTCTTGTTAAGCAAATATATTTTCCTTCCTTTCTTGGCATTTCTTATTACACTTGTAGTCATTGATGCAACCACTGACTTATGATCACTGATACCCTCTTCTACATTCACGGAGTCGAAAAGTTCCTGTCTATTTGTTGCTATGAGGTCTAAAACGTTAGCTTCACGAGTTGGTTCTCTAACTATCTGCTCGAAGTAATTCTCGGACAAGGCAGTCAGGATAATGTCACAAGAGTCTCTGTCCCTGGCTCCAGTTCTGATTGTGTGACTATCCCATTCTATACCAGGTAGATTGAAGTCTCCCCCTATTACAATAGTATGATCACGAAACTTCTTCACGACGTTCTGCAGGTTCTCTCTGAGGCGCTCAACTACTACGGTTGCTGATGCAGGTGGTCTATAGAAGCATCCGACTATCATATCTGACCCACCTTTGATACTTAACTTAACCCAGATTATTTCACATTCGCATTCGCTAATAACTTCACTGGATATTATTGAATTCTTTACTGCTATAAATACTCCTCCACCATTGGCGTTTATCCTATCCTTGCGGTATATATTCCATTCTGTGTCTAGGATTTCGTTACTGTTCACTTCCGGTTTTAACCAACTTTCCGTTCCTAATACTATATGCGCACTATTTCCTTCAATAAGCGATACTAATTCAGGAACCTTGCCCTGGATACTCCTGCAGTTTACCAATATTACGTTAACTTTTCCTGTTTTTGGTCTCTGAGGACGGACGTTCTTTATCAACGATGCTGATGTTCTCTCTGGTAAGCCGTCAGGTATTTTATCGTTTCGCCCAAGGGGGGGTCCCTCTAACCTAAAAAAACCCCCGTGTGCACGCCACACGTACTCTGCTACCCTAGTAGCTGCTTCCGGTGTGTAGTGCACGCCTGACCTGTCTAGGGGGGCCCTACAGTTCTCCACCCAATAACGGAGGTCGATGAATTTGCAACCATTATAGTCGCAGAGTCGTCTGAGCCTCTGGTTTAGACCCTCCACACGGCTCCAAACCAGAGGACCGCGATCGACTCTGGGCAATACGCTGCAGATATTAAGCTCAGCTTGCACTCCGCGTGCGATGCTGGTTGTCTTCACCAAATCAGGCAGCCGCCGGAAGGAACCAAGGATGGCCTCAGAACCCAAGCGGCAGGCGTCATTCGTTCCGACATGTGCTACTATCTGCAGCCGGTCACACCCAGTGCGTTCAATAGCTGCCGGAAGGGCCTCCTCCACATTACGGACGAGACCCCCCGGCAAGCACACCGAGTGCACACTGGCATTCTTCCCCGACCTACCCGCTATTTTCCTGAGGGGCTCCATAACCCGCCTAACGTTGGAGCTCCCTATAACTAATAGGCCCGCCCTCTGTGACTGTCGGGACCTTGCCGGAGAATCGGCCACTGGCCCAACAGGCGAGGCATCCTGTGGTGGCTCGGAAACGATGTCATCACCACTAGGAAGCTCCCCGTACCTGTTGGAAAGGGGTAAGGCAGCTGCCACGCGGCCAGATCCCACCTTCGCCTTTCGGCCAGGCACGCGCGAGCCCACCACTGTCCGCCATTCACCCTGGAGTGATGGCTGACCGGTAAGATGCTCACTGCCGGAAGACGCAGCGACATCAGGGGTTCCATGTGATTCCAAGGCCACCGAAGTAGGCATAGGTCTCACCACAGTTGCCCCAACGCCACTACGAGCCGACGCCTGCGCCTCGAGCTCGATGAGCCTAACAGACAAAGCCTCCACCTGCCCCCGAAGAGTGGCCAATTCTCCTTGCGTCCGCTCACAACAACCACAGTCCCTACACATGACTATGTTTACCCTACTCTATACGGTGACAAATTCCCAAGATAATCTTCTGATGAGCTACTCTGATAATCAAGAAACACTCACTGAAATACGAGACGCGAAAACTACGCTAGGTTTTCCCAGAAAAACTATTTAAAAGCTAAGCGCAGCAAATAAGTACAAAATAAATTTCTCTCCTAACGATCAAGAACTGTTAGTTTCTATGCAGAGCAGATAAACACAAATAGAATCCCTTCCTTAGTGGAAGGTCGTAAACAAAATGCAAAATAAACGCTTTATACAAACAGTACTCGCTGCTGCTGGTGCTCTCGCTCTGGCTGTCACAAGACAGCCTAAAAATATGCGTTTTTGAGAGTACATAACATTCATTTTATGTTCAACTGTCTTCAGATTTATTTACGCCTCTTGATAGTTGTTTATTTGCTTAAGACGTATGACAATAGCTGTCTTGCATACTCCCGTTGCAAAAATCGGTAGCGCCTCGCTCTCACTCCCACAAACTTCTGCGGGCCGGATCCGGCCCGCGGGCCGCCGGTTGCCCACCAGCGATCTAAATGAGCAACAGCGCGACACTGTCAGTACGATACAATGCAGCTATCAAATTTGTGTTATTCTGCATCCTTGGCGAAACATTTTGCAAAAGAAATTATAAAAAATTCACCTAATTTTTTGGGCGAAAACGGTCTAGCTCAAAATTGGATCATCACACGACAGAGTTCTGATACAAAAACACTAACGTGTTTACTACTTTGCATTGCAAAAATATTACAAAATTTGTTTTGCCCCATCGTTTTGGATGTTTTGGGTCTTAAAAGAATTTATTTTTTCTGATTTTTCTTTTTTCTAACGGCTTTTGAATATTCCGCCTAGATAAGTTAACAAGTCTATTTTTTTATTTTTATCCATTTTTTTAACCTTCTGAAAATGTTGTGGCACAATAGCCTTCTATTAGTCATCAGTTGTCTGCTTCATATTGGAGTGTTTTGAGATCCATTTTAAGAACAAAAAAGCCAAAGTAATAAGGTAAAAAATTATGTAATGTTTTTGTAATGCAAATCAGTAAACACCTTATAACGCTCTATTTCTGTACCAATATTCTCAGTTCTATGACCAGCCACCTTTGAGCTAGACCGAATTAGATGATTGTCATTTTAAACGCAAAAAATTAGGAACTATTTAAATCATATGAAATATTTTTTTGTTTCGCTAAAGGCAAATGATATGTGTAGACCTGGGGGACGTTGGGTTTTCCGATATTCGAGATTTTTTTTCAATAAAACAACAAACGAATAACGAAACTGACTTTAGATCTTTATAGTACACCCTTAATATTGTATTATGTATTTTAAGTAAAAATACTTGCATCCAGAGGACACTAACAACATCGACGAAAGGCCTTCATGTAATGCGCGGGCGATTGGTGAGAGCTCTGAAAGTCAGAATTTTCAGCCTAGAACAAAATTTAAGAAACTGCGCTGTTGTTGGGAGGTCTGAACGCCTCAATTTTCAGCCTAGAACAAGATTTCAGAAACTACTGATACTGTATGACGTAGTACGTACGGATATCTAAAAAACTGTTTTTGATAAAATGGCGGCACACTGAAATTGAAGTCATTTTTTCGACATTAAGTCGTTACAAAAACGTACACCAAAAATCGAAATTAAAGAATATCGCAAAAATCTACGAACTAACGTAGAAAAAACGCAGTCAGAAGTTACAAAAAGGGATAATTAATTGCATGTATATTTCATGACTTACAGCTCTCGCCAACTTTAAAATGTTGTTAAAAAAACAGATGTTTGAAGTTTCAACTTGTGCTTTTTAACACTGAAATTGAACAAACCTTTAATCGACAATGCCGGCACCGTCAGTTGGCATTTTCGCTAATATCGAAACAGCAATTTTGACGAAATTTTGAATATAGATTAACTGGATTCCACTTACCAATCAAGGCGTTTTTTGCACGATTGGGATTACTTTTCCAAACTTTTGTATCCGTATAAATACATTCGTCATTTTCAAGCTCTCACGTTTTACTTCGTATAAAAAACAAGCGAAATGACAAGATAAGCAGACGCGAGACAAGCTCATGCTTTCAGACTGCTTACCATTAACGAATCATCTTACGAAGACTAATACTGTTGTGAATAATGTTTCATATATGTGATGTCTGTTCTTTCGAATCTGTCCGAATCCTGGTCCACATAAATTTTCGGTTTGCCCCATATCAATAACTCGGTGCCCACTGGCAGCTAATATCTTTAATTCCCTTGTGCCTTGAATAATATTTTAATTGATACCAATGCCCTCTGCGATACTATTTGAAACTGAAAGGATCCCTATTCCTTATATTTAAATGTTTCCCTGAGACATTTAAGTCTCTTCGTTATCTACGATAATGATCGAAGCAGAAGAAACGAGTCCTGGCCACAGCACAAATTTCAATTCATTTTTTCTGCTTCGATCATTATCGTAGATCCCTTTTCCGTCGGTTTCTATTTTTTTATTACATCGGTTGTATTCGAGCGCTCAGATGCGCCAAACCCCCATGTACTAAATCGCGGTTTTAACATATTTCAACATTTCTGGCACATTTAATATGGATGAACATTAAAAACAGTTTCGCTTTGGAACATTTTACGCTGATACATGTTTCCTTCGGCAAAGAATAATGCTCTAGTATCATTTTCACGGATTTCAGACTGACTGCTGCGTACAGATTCCGTTGTTCATTCGGTGAGCTGAGAGTGACATCCCACGCCTCGCTGAGTTGTAACCAGCGTCCCTGTTTATCAGATATACCGCAACTTTACTTCAATCACCTCCTTACGGTGGGATGGGGGGGGGGGGGCACGTACGTTGAAACACAGGGGTACTTTTACTGATTGAGAGATAATGGAACCAAACTTTGCACATGTTGTCATTACGTTTTCAGGTATAATCTGTTTTTTTTTATTCATTTTTCTTGTCAAATAATTTGATCGGGACGATGATGAATACTTTAAGAACACATACAATCACATGGGGAACATTTTTCAAAGATTACTGTACTTACCAGTTTCAAAATTTGGTAGGTTGTTCTTAATAATTAGATACACAAATCTGTGTACCAGTTTTCGTAATATCAGTCTTAGAACTCTAGCGACAATTACTTATGGTTATGATACATAGCAATTTTCATTTCACAAACACTTAAACAAATTTGTCAGTAATTCAACTGGAAAATTTTGTACCACAGGAGGTTGTGTTACAGTATGTACAAAGTTTTTAGAAAATTGCACTTTTTTATCTCCAATGATTCAGCTGAAAATTATCCTTGCATACTGAAATATAAAAGTTACGGGAAATGTATAAAAAAGATTGTATTAGAATTTATGCCAGAAACAAGTACCTTAATGTTTGCTTTAACCATACTTTTGGTTGTTTTGTTGTTGCTCTTTCTTTTCTAATCCGATCCTTCCGGTGTATAGTTTTGGTAACATCCTTCCTAGACATTTCATAACTAGGAACACACATATCATCAGTCTTCTCCAATAGGTTTTCAGTGACGTAACCTGCATCAAATACTAGTCTCGTAAGGGTCCTGATTCTTCCTGTGTTACCATCACTGAACAACAGTTAAGCACCATACGAGGAAAATTTAACAATAGTAGACGACCGAATGTTGTCTACGGATGTCTCTTCTAAATGTGGTTATTAAAGATTTCGTTCAGGTTTTTTGTTCCACTAGTGGGAGGTAGCGTTGCTCACGTCCGTAGGTTTAACCTTAAAATACCCTACACGTGCCTCCTGGGTGGTGCTAATTGAGCAACAGTGATTACAGGCAGCCAGACTATCCATTGGGCCTCCTGGTAATGACATATCAACTAAATAGCAGAAACAGTTCTTTTCAGAGCTCATTAACAAGAAACATTGGACCAACTATCAGTTCCACTAGTTTGCATTTCTTTAAAAAAATCTTAATTAATCGTATCGTACATGGGTTCACAGCTTTCTACACTCTACAGGTGTCTTCTCTGATGGCAGTAAATAATACAATATCGCAAACAGTGACAGAATCGTGTAGAAAAAGGCGGCGTGGCACTGCACATTGCGCTTCAGTCCGGAACCGCGCGACTGCTACGGTCGCAGGTTCGAATCCTGCCTCCGGCATGGATGTGTGTGATGTCCTTAGGTTAGTTAGGTTTGAGTAGTTGTAAGTCTAGGGGACTGATGACTTCAGATGTTAAGTCCCATAGTGCTCAGAGCCATTTTTTGATCTGCGCATGGGCTGAACAAGATAGTTTTACATCGTTTGTAACACGAATTAAACTCTGAAAATTGGAGGAAACATTTCTAACGTACAACAGAACTTAATAATATTGCCCTCGAACCTTTAAGTCTGGGACAGAATTTTTGTCAGATACGGATTTCCGGCTAAAAACCCGGGAAGACTTAAATGAAGCACTACACAACGTACCAAAAGAATTACTTTATATCTGAAAGGATTATTAGTTAATAGATAACTGGAGCATCATTAGCAGCACATTAATAAAAATATGAAACGATAATCAGCAGGAACATAGAAAAACATTTTTGGAAAAATAGTTTCATCGTGAGGGATAAAAGAAAGACTCCACGGTATAGTAATCTTATGAACGTATGGGACACGATAAACCAGAAGGAAACAGAACACGATTAGTATTGTCGAATGTAGAATTTATGAGCAGCTACTTCTCGATAATGAGAATCACGGTAATCTTAGAAATGTTACCAATGATTAGGAACAGTCTATGCTTCTCAATCAATAGGCTCAGCCTTTGTTTCGAAATAAATGTGACACTCCGAAGGAGAGAGTGCGCTATTTTGAAACTTTGTGTTAGATTAAAACAGTCTGCCGTTACGGGACAAGCTCATTTGTGGGCAATGCTCTAACCCACGGGTGGGCAACCGGCACCCGCGGGCCGCATCCGCCCTCGATTTGTTTCAATCCGCCACGGATGAAAGCTTGAGGATGAAATTCGGGATGAACATAAAATGAGCGTACTCGCAAAAATCGCGTGTTTTGATGCATAATTTGCTGGCGTGGCGTGTCGCAATTGGCGTCTCATTAATTCGTTACCCCCATTAACATTAGCGTTACGGACGCTGTAGCTTTGACGTTATAAGCTAGGAGCGCTACTGTCGCGTCACGTGACGTGACGAGGCGGCCCGCGCGCTTAACGTAAGTATGTTAATCAGAACTGCGTGCTACCAAAGGTTGCCCACGGCTGCTCTAACCGATGGAACTACCCATGCAAAACTCGAAAACTGTCCTCACAGCTTCGGCTCTGGCAGTATCCCTCCAAGCTCCCCTGCATATCTCGCTGAACTGCGAGGGATGTTCGACGAAGGCCGGTCGGAGTGGCCGTGCACTTTAAGGCGCTACGGTCTGGAACCGAGCGACCACTACGGTCGCAGGTTCGAATCCTGCCTCGGGCATGGATGTGTGTGATGTCCTTATGTTAGTTAGGTTTAATTAGTTCTAAGTTCTAGGCGACTGATGACCTCAGAAGTTAAGTCTCATAGTGCTCAGAGCCATTTTTTGTTCGACGAAGACTGGCACTATCGCTCATAAAACTATTTGTTGTAAAACATCACGCATACAGACTTCAGTCCACCTCAAAATACTCCCCCTCCCAAAAAAAAGAAATGCCCAAATGAAATGCACTTGCCCACCTCCTTTGCCATACCTGGAAGACGTGGAGGAAGCAAATGCTAGACACCTCTTGGCTCCGTGTGGTACCAAACCTGAAGTTCCTTTTTAGCCGTCGGGTTAAGAAAAAAGTAAAAAGGAGCCAGATCGGGATTATAAGGCGGATAGGGTACCTTACAGATGCGTTTTTGTGCCAGGAACTCGATACCAGCATTAGCAACATTTGGCCTGGCATTGTTGTGATGAAGCTTCCGTTGTCCGATGAGGTTCCTTTGTTTTCCTGGGGATGTAATCCGTTACCAATTGCTTCAGGGCGTTCTTACAATAATCTGCATTGACTGTAGTGTGTCTTTGAACTCTGTGAGTGTACACCATCCCCCTGTTAATAAAAAAGTGATGACTGCTGCTTTATTGGCTGACTTCTGCACTCGCGCCTTTTGTGGTGGGGGCTGACGATGTTATACTCATTCTGTGCTGCTCCGCTTCATCAGCAGTGACGATGTTTGTTTCCTTTTTGTTTTGTTTTAGGACGCGTGACTATGTTTTGCTACCCATGTCCGCTACACACTGTATCCAATAGAGGCAGACATCGAGGCGAGCCTGCATTTACTGTTGAGTAAGCTGTCCCGGTATCCATCGCGCACAAACCTAGACATCTGCAAATGTTATTTGAAAATTATGTGAGTGCTCGTAAATGATCTCCCAAGGATGTGTACAAACTGTTTCACAGGCGCGAGTCAACAAAAATGACACCTGCTGCGCTAACTGTTTCTGTTATGGCAGTAACAGGTGTACCTGTTCAGCCTATTCCCGACCATTTTTGAAACCATAATGCTATTGGTAACGTGCTCTACGATATGTTTCAGAGTCCTCCTAACTTTCACTCACATCGTTGTAGATTTCGGTAGCGTTTTTCTTCGAGAGAACACAAAACTTTATCGCACAACGCTGCTCACAAAAATGAACCATGGCGATGTCTGGAGTAGATTATGAACAACGTCACTCTCAAAGGTTGTCAACACTCAACGGACATGGCTGTCGCTGTGAAATTTGCACTGATTTTACGATTAGAGTGCTTAGCTCAGCGGTGCGAGGACAATGTCACACACGCAGGCACATACGAAAGGAAAAAGAAAGTGTCAATCTTTATTGAACATCCCTTTTAGTACTCTTGGAAGAAAGAATATCGCACATATACTTCTGTCCATGGTCGTTTCAGCACAGATTTTCACCCTTAAGAGTAAGTAACAATACCCTCACACTCAGTGTGAGCCAGTTTAGCACGGCTACCTGTCGGTATGTTAGCCACACACCTACTCAATGTGATGAGCTGCTATTTCTGTGGCTTTGTGAGCTCTTTAGATTGCAATATACTTATCGTTGAGGAGTCAAACGTCATTCGATCGAACATGCATTTCCACCGCACAGCTACACTCCTTGCAGGTTCTCCAGTTCCGGACACACTTCCCCGTGCGGGACAGAGTAGAATATCATTCTAAACGTCTCGCGTGACGTGAAGTGTGCGCTGAGACAGGCCTGGCCCCACTTATACTCAGGCCTTTGAGCTCTGTCTATAAAGGGTTGCTAGTGCGCTAATGACGTAATTACTTCAGTGGCCTTCATTAGCGAATAACAATGAACTCAGTTGTGAATGCCATTTACAATTTCCCCGAAACAGCGTCATTACCCATGACACGGAAGTCGATTTAGCTCATTTCTTGTAAATCCGACTTCAGTGTTTAGTCACAGATTCGTGTTCTAGAAAATTTGGGCACAAAGAACGGAAAGCCAACCACTTAACAGTCCAGGTTGCGCATAAAATTATATCAACAACTGGGCTGTACACCCACAAGCACACCATTCAGCAACAGTGCAGCTGCACTTATCATGCCAGCCACATCGGACTAATTGAAGTATATTTGAAGAACAGTGCAAATTAGGACGGATTTTGTCATTTAAAAATCGCAGAAAATGGCAGCAAGTGCGCCAATTCCCATACGGAAAAATATTCTAAACTTAGTGTAGTCCTAACTGTAATCTTTGGACTATTTGGCTTTTTCCGTCAACAACTATTCATGAAAGAGATTAGTGAGATACAGTTACAGGGAATATACATGAATGATAGCTATTGTCACGTCATCTTTCAATCTAATGAATGGGACTATAAAAGTGGTCTGTTGCTTCCACAATGAACTACAGCCGGTGTAGCTCACTTTACTGAACAAAGTATTATGTGAAGTATACAGGGTTGTGTGTATCCGCGTCTATATTCCACCAACTTAATAAATGACATTCAAACGTAAGAGTATTATACAATTCACCCTCATAACAGTTTTGACTTGACGTTTTACCATTGATGCAAACGTGTTTTTTTAAGTCGCCGTATAATCGCTAGTGTTGGAAACAGACAGACCAACCTCCTGATATATTTTGTCTATTTCAACTCAACAATATTTTATGGAATAATTCTCTATAGTAACTCATCACTTAGAAAGTACTGATTGCACGAAAACAAGCAGTAAGAATAACATGTAGTGCTCGCCCACTGTCGGCATATAGGTACCTCTTCAATGAGTTAGCTATTTTAATTGTCACAATTTGAGAAGAACAGTTACGTGCATACCTACAACACTAGAGGAAAGACGCTGTCGACGGTTCAGAAAGGAGTTCATTATGGAGTAACAAATTTTTTTATCACTTGCGCCATAACATAAAATGTCTGACAAGTACCAAAGCAAGTTTTAAACCTACCCTAAAATAATTTCTTCTGGGTAGCTCCTATTCTATAGACTAATTTTTATTATAAACTTGTAACCTGTTACTTTTAAGTGTAGTTGCATGAGTATGGCTAAAAATGTGTTCATTAATGTAACAATGATCATGCATACGTTACATGTAAGGTGACTTGTTCCACATCATTAGGATATAAGGCTGGTTCGAAGAATCTATGGAACATGTAATTAACTAACTAAAATGGGAATGGTAAATACAGCGTTTTGTATTTAACCATTGTATTTCCTAAAAAGCTACTTCTTTTCTGTTCCGTCTCATTTTTGGAAAGACAAGTAAGTCACAAAAAGGATGGGACAGAGGCTATGTGTCGGGTGCCTGCGAAATCTACTTAACACGCAACAAGGATTTTTCAGTTCTCTCGTTCATTCTCGAAATCAAGGGACATAACGGTCGCTGTTCATCTTCAACGGATATCCCGATAAACTTTTGAAACTAGTAAGCTACGTGTCAACCCCTGCTTACCTCAATAATTCTTCCTTGTACACCTGCGGGGCGGAACGGCGATTATCGCAGCTAATTTACTTAACAGGAAACAGAACTTTAAGTTATCATGTTGATTTGCCATGTTCGGAATTTCAATATCGCGGAAAAAGTGAAACAGTATTTCTCAAAACAAGCACTGCGACTTATTGGCCGGCAGCGCCGTCGATCTTACGCTAGATAAACAGGGTTGGCAGGAGTACGGTGGTACACATAATCTAACATACACTCAGGACACTTCTGCTCATTACTGTTATACAATACGATACTAGCGCTCCAAGCGGACAGTTAGCTATACTTTTGAATACAGTATCGGATGAGTCCTGCCCCCATGAACCATGGACCTTGCCGTTGGTGGGGAAGCTTGCGTGCCTCAGAGATACAGATGGCCGTACCGTAGGTGCAACCACAACGGAGGGGTATCTGTTGAGAGGCCAGACAAACGTGTGGTTCCTGAAGAGGGGCAGCAGCCTTTTCAGTAGTTGCAGGGGCAACAGTCTGGATGATTGACTTATCTGGCCTTGCAACACTAACCAAAACGGCCTAGTTGTGCTGGTACTGCAAACGGCTGAAAGCAAGGGGAAACTACAGCCGTAAATTTTCCCGGGGACATGCAGCTTTACTGTATGATTAAATGATGATGGCGTCCTCTTGGGTAAAATATTCCAGAGGTAAAATAGTCCCCCAATCGGATCTCCGGGCGGGGACTACTCAAGAGGACGTCGTTATCAGAAGAAAGAAAACTGGCGTTCCACAGATCGGAGCGTGGAATGTCAGATCCCTTAATCGGGCAGGTAGGTTAGAAAATTTAAAAAGGGAAATGGATAGGTTAAAGTTAGATATAGTGGGAATTAGTGAAGTTCGATGGCAGGAGGATGGCAGGAGGATGGCAGGAGGATCAAGACTTTCGGTCAGGTGAATACAGGGTTATAAATACAAAATCAAATAGGGGTAACGCAGGAGTAGGTTTAACAATGAATAAAAAAATAAGAGTGCGGGTAAGCTACTAGCAACAGCATAGTGAACGCATTATTGTGGCCAAGATAGACACGAAGCCCACGCCTACTACATTAGTACAAGTTTATATGCCAACTAGCTCTGCAGATGATGAAGAAATTCATGAAATGTATGATGAAATAAAAGAAATTATTCAGGTAGTGAAGGGAGACGAAAATTTAATAGTCATGGGTGACTGGAATTCGAGAGTAGGAAAAGGGAGAGAAGGAAACATAGTGGGTGAATATGGATTGGGGAAGAGAAATGAAAGAGGAAGCCGTCTGGTAGAATTTTGCACAGAGCATAACTTAATCATAGCTAACACTTGGTTCAAGAATCATAAAAGAAGGTTGTATACATGGAAGAATCCTGGCGATACTAGGAGGTATCAGATAGATTATATAATGGTAAGGCAGTAAACTGAAAGAACCAGAGGTTGTACAGAGTTTCAGGGGGAGCATAAGGGAACAATTGACAGGAATGGGGGAAAGAAATACAGTAGAAGAAGAATGGGTAGCTCTGAGGGATGAAGTAGTGAAGGCAGCAGAGGATCAAGTAGGTAAAAAGACGAGGGCTAGTAGAAATCCTTGGGTAACAGAAGAAATAATGAATTTAATTGATGAAAGGAGAAAATATAAAAACGCAATAAATGAAGCAGGCAAAAGGGAATACAAACGTCTCAAAAATGATATCGACAGGATGTGCAAAATGGCTAAGCAGGGATGGCTAGAGGACAAATGTAAGGATGTAGAGGCTTATCTCACTAGGGGTAAGATAGATACTGCCTACAGGAAAATTAAAGAGACCTTTGGAGATAAGAGAACCACTTGTATGAACATCAAGAGCTCAGATGGAAACCCAGTTCTAAGCAAAGAAGGGAAACCAGAAAGGTGGAAGGAGTATATAGAGGGTCTATACAAGGGCGATGTACTTGAGGACAATATTATGGAAATGGAAGAGGATGTAGATGAAGAAAAAATGGGAGATAAGATACTGCGTGAAGAGTTTTACAGAGCACTGAAAGACCTGAGTCGAAATAAGGCCCCGGGAGTAAACAACATTCCATTATAACTATCGACAGCTTTGGGAGAGCCAGTCCTGACAAAACTCTACCATCTGGTGAGCAAGATGTATGAGACAGGCGAAATACCGTCAGACTTCAAGAAGAATATAATAATTCCAATCCCAAAGAAAGCAGGTGCTGACAGATGTGAAAATTACCGAACTATCAGTTTAATACGTCACGGATGCAAAATACTAACGCGAATTCTTTACAGACGAATGGAAAAACTGGTAGAAGCCGACCTCGGCGAAGATCAGTTTGGATTCCGCAGAAATGTTGGAACACGTGAGGCAATACTGACCCTACGACTTGTCTTAGAAGCTAGATTAAGAAAAGGCAAACCTACATTTCTAGCATTTGTAGACTTAGAGAAAGCTTTTGACAATGTTGACTGAGAGTATGCAATGCAATTAGTAAAGGTAATAATAGAAAAATGTCACGACATTTGTCTTTCTCTAGTTTCCTAAGGGCCCTCAGAAGTATCACACTGGACACTGATAATTTATTTACGATTCTCCTGTAATTTGCAGTCATTTACTGAAGAGTGTCGTCTTTTAATAACAAAAAATGTTAGTACCAGTCGTCGGCCTGATCTTTTGAAAAAAGGACGTATCTACGTAACAACGTGAAGTTTTGATCGCTAAAACTGCAGCCAAATCAGTTAATGTAGAACATAGAAAACTTATAAGGGATGCAATATCTACATTACTTAACGAATCAAAGAAACCACTATAACTAAAGGTGGAGAGAGAATTCACACAAACGTGACGAACGTCATAAGCAATAAAACGCTTTCTCCGCACAGAAGAAACCAATTTCGCAAGTGCTGCTACAACTGCACCACGAGCGACAAGAGTCTTCAACAAAGTCGTCTTTTTGGAAAAAAAGTAATTAACTTCACAAAAATATTCTGTATTGGAAAGTTTAGTGAAGTGTAAAAATGTGTGAATCCATAGACTAAATGCAAAGTTTTTATGTATCAAGGAAAATGCCTATCGTAATAAGAACAGATAGCAACAGAAATGCATGCTTATCATGCATGAAATATTGTGTTTACATTTTCTTGCCTTTAACAAAGTACGCAGAAACTGTACAAAAATTCTAAAGTATTTCACTGACTCAGAGATTCCGCTCTTTTTAAATTTATTTCACAACGTTCCCGTTTCTTGATTACTTACTAATGCTTGCGCCACAAAAATATTTGTTATATTTCACAAATTACGCAACGTAAATAATTAAAAAAACTATCTTATGGCTGGCTTTTCGCCACTAGGTGCGCTAGTGTCGCGACTGTCTGTTAGATTGTGATTGATTCACAATAACTGTATGATTCTACATTTATCCCGATGCCACACATCAAAAATTCTAATGTCTCTTTGTAATTATGTCGTCTTGTTCACACGTGATGTCTCCTTTACTAAGGCACATTGTAACAATAAATAAAATCGATTGAACAAATTTTGTCAGAGTTTTTGGTAAAAACGGAGTACTTATAGGATCTGTTACGGCCACATTTCTCAGGAACAGGTAGAGGCGCCAAGTTGAAATTTATGTCACATACAGTCCCTTGGCAGTGTAAAAATGTAAGCTTCTAAGTCAATTAATCAAAAGATACTGCCATTTATGTCGCATAACCCCTCCCCCTCCCCTCCGCTCAGAGCGCAAGTCTAACTCGCTAATGTCACACTCCTTTCTCCTTGTCAATAAATGTAATGATACCAACACTGAGCTGCAGCGGGTCCGTGCGAAGGCATTTTTCCAGGATCACGTTTCGCGCCCGCAGAGCAACGTAATAATGCTCATTCCTTTCAGCGGGAAAGTGGCTGTATCAGGTCACACGACCGGTTCAGTTTCCGATACGGCGGGGTTTACGGTTTACTTTGTCGATAACTGTGGTTTTTCCACGAAGACGGTTGTACACGTAATTCAAAACAGTGTGCACTGGAGACATCAAGGGGAAGAACCCATCCCTACCGCCCCTCGAGCTGAAGGAAAGGAATTTTGTTTCTTTTAATTCCTCTCTCCATTCTCCTCCTCGTCCTCCAATGTCACCTTTCCCCCGATATATAGGTTTGCTCTGCGTGAAATGTGGTTACACAGTGGTATGTGATCCGCGTTTTATTCTACTTTCGTTACATTACCATCCACATTCTGTTCACAAGAACACCACAAAACTTTGTACGTGCGTTGCGACATTTCATAACACAGGAAGGGGAAATTTTACTACCTGGGTATAGTAGTCATCGTAAGGATAAGAGCAATCACATTCTCATGCAGTCTAGCCACCTTTTGGCGTCTTTCAATCACGGGTGCGTTACTTTCGTCTGAGATAAAAGCTGTTCCACAAAGGCGTTGGGTATTCAGCCTCACATGATCTGTCGCATCGACATATTTGACTGACTGCAAGGAAAAGCTTTAAACTTATTTTTCCCTTGAAGCTCAGCCATTGTTCACCACTGATATTAGCAGAGCGCGCTGGTTTGATTAAAAATAACTGACTTCAGCAAAAAGGTGAACGTTCCAAGTCACTCGACAGTTATAGTAGTAAAGAAATATTGTAGTAAATATGGCGCATCAACTGATCTTCAAACCCGAGAAGTGACTTTTCAGAATCATTTTGCTTGGAAACAGATGACGCATAAAACCAGAGTGCTGACAAAATTAACGTATCCCTTATTGGTTGGTTTGATGATTGAAGGGGCCAAACTAGGGGGTCATCAGATCCTTTTTCCTCGAACAGACAGGTCTAAATGACTGTAGATCAGAGGCGGCCTACGGCACGAAAACCATCGGAAGAAAACCCCAAGATCTACCAAAGACCAACGAAGGCGAGATAGACAAAAAAGAAGAAAGGAAGACACAAGAGGAAAGGCAGGCAATGTGCCCCATGCAGGGAGCAGCAGAATCCAATGAGGGAAAATACATCCCCCCCCCCCTTCCCTCCCCGCCACTTATCAGAGCATCCGCTATTGGAAAAACATTAAGAGGCGGTTGAACTGCCTGATGAGTAGATAACCATTATGTCATGTTTCAACACAAAACTGAATGTGGGGAATGAGTTCCTATATACCAGGTAGAATAATCCGACTACTTTAAGACGATATTACTTTTATGGGCAACCTGTAATAGGAAAATTACTATTCCGATAACTGTTACATCTACAGAAACTCCATTGTTATTCGTTAGAAGTTGAAGTACAGATAGCTGAAGAAAACAACGGTCTTACTTTGTTACCAATTTCAGAACGCGATTCCACTGCCTCTAGTGCTGCATTCTTTCAAGTTTATTGAAACTAGAAGTTCATCCAAGCGAAGCAGGGAGTGCGGAACAGACACGCAACGAAGCGCGCTTCCTCGTTTCAGGTCGGCGACAGGTAACAATTGGATTACTGCAAACACAAGTCGGCGCAAGGAATTCAGTCACGCGACAAAGGCTCTTGTCGCTGTACGCACTGCAGATGTTTGTTGATGCGGCTAATTCTGGTGAGAATACTGTGATTACAGTGCGATTTTTAATCGTTATGGAACGAAAGACACAACATCCCTTCTCAGTAATGAAACTATTGTATCGTTTACTCATATAACTTCCGTTTATGTTCCATAGCAGTTCTTGAGACGCTAAATCACATTAGCAGAAGTAACACTAATCGGTTCTCACGTGATATTCAGAATAAAATAGAACTAATTTATGAGCAGAGATGGAGAGCGAAATACGTATCACTCTCTTATCAAGTTCGTTTTGAGAGCTTCTGAACACACGTTGCTTCCGAATACAAATAGATTTTCAAATCTGTTGCCCTGTCATTCATCGCTGTATTCTTTGTGTTGTTGTTGTGGTCTTCCGTCCTGAGACTGGTTTGATGCAGTGGTTGCTACTCTATCCTGTGCAAGCTTCTTCATCTCCCAGTACCTACTGCAGCCTACATCATTCTGAATCTGCTTAGTGTATTCATCTCTTGGTCTCCCTCTACAATTTTTACCCTCCACGCTGCCCTCCAATACTAAATTGGTGATCCCTTGATGCCTCAGAACATGTCCTACCAACTGATCCCTTCTTCTAGTTAAGTTGTGCCGCAAACTCCTCTTCTCCCCAATCTTATTCAATACCTCCTCATTAGTTATGTGATCTACCCATCTAATCTTAAGCATTTTTCTGTAGCACCACATTTCGTAAGCTTAGATTCTCTTTTTGTCCAAACTATTTATCGTCCATGTTTCACTTCCATACATGGCTACACTCCACACAAATACTTTCAGAAACGACTTCCTGACACTTAAATCTATGCTCGATGTTAACTAATTTCGCTTCTTCAGAAACGCTTTCCTTGCCATTGCCACTCTACATTTTATATCCTTTCTACTTCGACAATCATCAGTTATTTTGCTCCCCAAATAGCAAAACTCCTTTACTACTTTAAGTGTCTCATTTCCTAATCCAATTTCCTCAGCATCACCCGACTTAATTCGACTACATTCCATTATCCACCTTTTGCTTTTGTTGATGTTCATCTTATATCCACCTTTCAAGACACTGTCCATTCCGTTCAACTGCTCTTCCAAGTCCTTTGCTGTCTCTGACGAACCTCAAAGTTTTTATTTCAACTCCATGGAATTTAATAACTACTCCGAATTTTTCTTTTGTTTCCTTTACTGCTTGCTCAATATACAGATTGAATAACATCGAGGAGTGGCTACAACCCTGTCTCACCCCGTTCCCAACCAATGCTTCCCTTTCGTGCCCCTCGACTCTTGTAACTGCCATCTGGTTTCTGTACAAATTGTAAATAGTCTTTCGCACCCTGTATTTTACCCCTGCCACCTTCAGAATTCGAAAGAGAGTATTCCAGTCAACATTGTCAAAAGCTTTCTCTAAGTCTACAAATGCTAGAAACGTAGGTTTGCCTTTTCTTAATCTAGCTTCTAAGACAAGTCGTAGGGTCAGTATTGCCTCACGTGTTCCCATATTTCTACGGAATCCAAATTGATCTTCCCCGAGGTCGGCTTCTACCAGTTTTTCCATTCGTCTGTAAAGAATTCGCGTTAGTAATTTGCAGCTGTGACTTATTAAACTGATAGTTTGGTAATTTTCACATCTGTCAACACCTGCTTTCTTTGGGATTGGAATTATTATATTCTTCTTGAAGTCTGATGGTATTTCACCCGTCTCATACATTTTGTTCACCAGCTGGTAGAGTTATTCTTTGTATAAATTGAAATATTGTATATTTTATGTTTTGAGGATACGACGATACCAGTTTTTCACAGGCTGAATATCGAACCACCAAAAAAATTTATATGTTGCAGTCCTGTAAATTATGCAGACTACAGGAAGAGATGAGAGTAAGCTGTAAGCATTTCACTATGTCATCAAGCGACAGTCACTGAACACCCACTGCAGTTGTTTCGAAAGTTGTCAACCACCTAAAAAATTGTCTCTAGAATCTTAAGTTGCGACTGTTACACCAATTAATCTTCGGCAAAAATTCTAACTAGTATCAACTGGAGTTCGCCTGAACAAATTTAGGGAATTCCACGGTGTCTTTAACAGGGAAGAACGGACCAGGGTTTAAATAAAGATCCCTTCGAATGAGATTCCAATTTCAGAGAATGTAATACCACATCCAACCTTTTCTTCTTATTTTATCTGTCGAAGGTACACACACTTGAGTATAGGACTGAGGTGGGAGGAAGATTCCTGAAAGAAAGCAGTTCTTTTGCATCCTTTATTCATACAGGCTAACGTTCACCACTATCAAAGAGTTCGTGTAGTTGTTAAGTTACCAGACTCGTATATGGTATGGGTGAAAATAAACTTGCACCAAGAGATTGTCGGAATTTCCTTTGACTTAGCGAGGTCAATTTTCTTCCGCACTATTCTCGAGCTACAGGCACACGGCCCCTCTGTCTACGGATTATTATCCACTGAGCTCTCTGCTACAGTACGTACTTGGCAATAACCTGCTGCAGCCAGAGATGCGCAAACTGTTCTTTCTTATTCGTGTTTTATTGCAGACGTAGAGCGGCAAAAGCAAGACACTGCGCATAACCCAGAACACAATTCTTTTTAAGAACTCGTCTCCTTCTTTGTAGCGCCGCAGTTCTTTCTCTTGTGTCAAACTCCATTACCTTCCTTTACAAGCACGAACGTCTTATAACCTGCAGTAAAATAATAAATTTAAAAAATTAGAACGCAGACTTCTGGAATTCTCCTTGCTTAGGATTAACCCTTTTGCTCACAGCGATAACATTACCATGAATTACAGAAAGCTGTTCTCAGACAGAGCAGTTTTGTTAAAATGAACTCAAATATATTCTGAGGCGAGGCAGTAATAATCCAACGAATAGAGAAACGCAATAAGCATTAGCTAAAGACTCCTAGTCTTTAACCAATACCATCAACTGCTTTACAGCACATAAATTAGATGTTTCTTAAAGAGGCTAGTGAAGTTACCGACTTGCTTTATGCAAAATCGCATAACCGAAATATTAATAGTTGTAACCAAGCAAACAACGTTACAGAGAAGTAATACTGAATACTGTCGAACCACGATAAAGCTCTAAAGAAAGTACCGTCAGTATTGGCGGATATGATACGTTTACATAATCTATAAGAATATAGGGAAACGTCACTATAGCTATGTTGAATGAGCTACGCTGAATCGCTCAGTTCCAGAATATCTACTTCTAAAGAACACTTCTAAGGCGACAGTGGTAACAGTAAAAAAGATAATTGGCGTATATCTTATTATAATAAAGGCCCCAAGAAGGTAATGAAAATTCGAAGCAAAGGAGTACCTACGGAACATTTAGATGACACACCGGAAGAAGTTTCAAACATTCACGCATCAGTACATCTTCTGTGATAAGAAAGATTGTACATACAATTTCCATTTATATCTAGTGTGGTGTTATCCTAAACTCCAACTAAATCTTCGCAACTTAGGTACAGCCTTGAGATTAATTCACTTTCCAGTACTTTGTTAGCAATACTATTATTTAGTAGTTTTCACACATTTGATGCCTGATGAGCATTAATGTTAAGTTCCCGCCGAAAAGAAACCAACGTAAATAGTAACAAAGTGACTGTTTACAGAAAATTTATGTATACAAAACCTCCATAATGACAGTCACAGAAAACTGTCAGTAACGAAAATGATTATTCAATTAACATCTTATACGAGCGAAGTCCACCGAGCGAGGTGGCGCAGTGGTTAGCACACTGGACTCGCAAACGGGAGGACGACGGTTCAATCCCGTCTCCGGCCATCCTCATTTAGGTTTTCCGTGATTTCCCTAAATCGTTTCAGGCAAATGCCGGGATGGTTCCTTTGAAAGGGCACGGCCGATTTCCTTCCCAATCCTTCCCTAACCCGAGCTTGCGCTCCGTCTCTAATGACCTCGTTGTCGATGGGACGTTAAACACTAACCACCACCACCACCACCACCACCACCACCACCACCACCACCACCAGAGCGAAGTCCATTCTGACAGATAACTATGTCATTATACATCCCAATACTATAGCAGGACCACAATCAGCTAGGAGATGGAGGTACAACCAATACGATAGCACTACAAGAATCGGCTAGGAGATGGAAGTAAAATCATCATTTACGCTGATTTAGACAAGGTCTCTTTGGGAGACACGATTAAAACGCATTTGCTACAAGGCAGGGCTCAGAAATGTAGGCCTATTTACTTCGTACCTATTATCAAGGTCGTACCATGTCCGCGTAGTCCCCCCCTTCGACGCTGGAACATGTTTCTTAAAATAACGCTGTCACCGTATTTAGAAAGTGGACCTTGGCCTTATCAGAAAGCCAACTGTTAGCATTTTCTGTTCACAGGAAGTATTATTAATATGTCCGACTTGCGTTTGTCTGCTCAAAGTAATGGAAAGTTATAACTTTATTGCTTCCTATCATCGTACACGTAGGGATGTTTTAAGATCTACATCCTGAAGCCTTTCCCCTCCATCCCAACAACACATTAGGACCACCGAGTGCTGCCTTCCGTGGACGTGTTTAGCCCCCCCCCCCTCTGGGTTTGAGATATCTTCACGTGTCTTTAACTGCACGAATAAGGCGAAATTATAATACGTGGGACAGAGATATTTTTAATTAAATACGGTACTCCCTTCTTTTGCAGTTGCAATCCTTCACTTTAAGCGTAATGGAGCTGCTTTCGAGCGTTCAATATTCTATCACCGTACGCAGACGCCATTGTTTAACCTGTGGGAATCTTCACATATGTATATTAATGTGAAGTACATTGGTGTATACACGGACAATCTCCGACCTTCAACTGCGTGACAATGGCAGTCCTATTCCTTACAGCAGTGGTCGTGAACTACGTTCAAAACAGTATTTGTGCAGGTCGCCGTTATGAGCCGTATGTTCTAACAACATGCATCTGGCAGCAGCCGAATCCAAAAACGCCAACTAACGTTCATAGCTTCCGAAGAGAGTAGTTTTCCTGCTCAGTCACAAACAAAAATACTTACAAAGACAGTAATATTTTAAGATGTGGTTAATTTCAATTGAGGTTGATGAAATCTGCAGTGAGCTATGTAAAATCGGTCGCTTACCTCAGGGACAGAGCGGTAAGTGGCGCGATCAGTGCATGGTTAGAAGACATGTTTCACTGCCTGCTAATGCTGACAACTGACAGGGGTGAGACACTCGTACCGATAAGCTGCTATGGTATAAGTTTTGACACGGAAGTAACAGGGATTCGGAATGCGCGTTAGGGACGATCATCTTCAAATGTGATACATATATGTAGCAAATAATGTAAAATTATGTTAAGGCTATCGTAATACGACGCCATGAATTGACTCAGATGAAGGACTTAACACACTGGACCATAAGCCAGACCTCGAGCTACTCAGCATACAGCAGCTGATCATTGAAGATACATTATTATACAAGACTCTACACTTGCATGTAGTAAGTCGCAAAATTACCTCGAGCAATTAAACAGAGAACCGACTCGTGGAGATAACATCTTGGACCTACTGATAACGAACAGACCCGAACTTTTCGACTCTGTATGTGCAGAACAGGGAATCAGTGATCATAAGGTCGTTGCAGCATCCCTGAATATGGAAGTTAATAGGAATATAAAAAAAGGGAGGAAGGTTTATCTGTTTAGCAAGAGTAATAGAAGGCAGATTTCAGACTACCTAACAAATGGCTCTGAGCACTATGGGACTCAACTGCTGAGGTCATTAGTCCCCTAGAACGTAGAACTACTTAAACCTAACTAACCTAAGGACATCACAAACATCCATGCCCGAGGCAGGATTCGAGCCTGCGACCGTAGCGGTCTTGCGGTTCCAGACTGCAGCGCCTTTAACCGCACGGCCACTTCGGCCGGCTGACTACCTAACAGATCAAAACGAAAATTTCTGTTCCGACACTGACAATGTTGAGTGTTTATGGAAAAAGTTCAAGGCAATCGTAAAATGCGTTTTAGACAGGTACGTGCCGAGTAAAACTGTGAGGGACGGGAAAAACCCACCGTGGTACAACAACAAAGTTAGGAAACTACTGCGAAAGCAAAGAGAGCTTCACTCCAAGTTTAAACGCAGCCAAAACCTCTCAGACAAACAGAAGCTAAACGATGTCAAAGTTAGCGTAAGGAGGGCTATGCGTGAAGCGTTCAGTGAGTTCGAAAGTAAAATTCTATGTACCGACTTGACAGAAAATCCTAGGAAGTTCTGGTCTTACGTTAAATCAGTAAGTGGCTCGAAACAGCATATCCAGACACTCCGGGATGATGATGGCATTGAAACAGAGGATGACACGCGTAAAGCTGAAATACTAAACACCTTTTTCCAAAGCTGTTTCACAGAGGAAGACCGCACTGCAGTTCCTTCTCTAAATCCTCGCACAAACGAAAAAATGGCTGACATCGAAATAAGTGTCCAAGGAATAGAAAAGCAACTGGAATCACTCAACAGAGGAAAGTCCACTGGACCTGACGGGATACCAATTCGATTCTACACAGAGTACGCGAAAGAACTTGCCCCCCTTCTAACAGCCGTGTACCGCAAGTCTCTAGAGGAACGGAAGGTTCCAAATGATTGGAAAAGAGCACAGGTAGTCCCAGTCTTCAAGAAGGGTCGTCGAGCAGATGCGCAAAACTATAGACCTGTATCTCCGACGTCGATCTGTTGTAGAATTTTAGAACATGTTTTTTGCTCGAGTATCATGTCGTTTTTGGAAACCCAGAATCTACTATATAGGAATCAACATAGATTCCGGAAACAGCGATCGTGTGAGACCCAACTCGCTTTATTTGTTCATGAGACCCAGAAAATATTAGATACAGGCTCCCAGGTAGATGCTATTTTTCTTGACTTCCGGAAGGCGTTCGATACAGATCCGCACTGTCGCCTGATAAAGTAAGAGCCTACGGAATATCAGACCAGCTGTGTGGCTGGATTGAAGAGTTTTTAGCAAACAGAACACAGCATGTTGTTGTCAATGGAGAGACGTCTACAGACGTTAAAGTAACCTCTGGCGTGCCACAGGGGAGTGTTATGGGACCATTGCTTTTCACAATATATATAAATGACCTAGTAGATAGTGTCGGAAGTTCCATGCTGCTTTTCGCGGATGATGCTGTAGTATACAGAGAAGTTGCAGCATTAGAAAATTGTAGCGAAATGCAGGAAGATCTGCAGCGGATAGGCACTTGGTGCAGGGAGTGGCAACTGTCCCTAACATAGACAAATGTAATGTGTTGCGAATACATAGAAAGAAGGATCCTTTATTGTATGATTATATGATAGCGGAACAAACACTGGTAGCAGTTACTTCTGTAAAATATCTGGGAGTATGCGTGCGGAACGATTTGAAGTGGTATGATCATATAAAATTAATTGTTGGTAAGGCGGGTACCAGGTTGAGATTCATTGGGAGAGTGCTTAGAAAATGTAGCCAATCAACAAATGAGCTGGCTTACAAAACACTCGTTCGACCTATACTCGAGTATTGCTCATCAGTGTGGGATCCGTACCAGATCGGGTTGACGGAGGAGATAGAGAAAATCCAAAGAAGAGCGGCGCGTTTCGTCACAGGGTTATTTGGTAACCGTGAAAGCGTTACGGAGATGTTTAATAAACTCAAGTGGCAGATTCTGCAAGAGAGGCGCTCTGCATCGCGGTGTAGCTTGCTCGCCAGGTTTCGAGAGGGTGCGTTTCTGGATGAGGTATCGAATATATTGCTTCCCCCTACTTATACCTCCCGAGGAGATCACGAATTAGAGAGATTAGAGCGCGCACGGAGGCTTTCAGACAGTCGTTCTTCCCGCGAACCATGCGCGACTGGAACAGGAAAGGGAGGTAATCTCTCCCCCTCCCCCTCTATATATATTAAAAATTGTAACGTTAATAGTTCTAATTTATGTATGTTATAACAATGATCATAACACTGATATAAGATGTTATTGTTGTGGTCCTCAGTGCAAAGACGGGTTTGATGCAGCTCTCCACACTACTCTATCCTGTGCAAGCCTATTCATCTCAGATTAACTACTGCAACCTACATCCCTCTGAATCTGCTCAATATTGGTCAAATGGCTCTGAGCACTATGGGACTTAACATCTATGGTCATCAGTCCCCTAGAACTTAGAACTACTTACACCTAACTAACCTAAGGACAGCACACAACACCCAGCCATCACGAGGCAGAGAAAATCCCTGACCCCGCCGGGAATCGAACCCAGGAACCCGGGCGTGGGAAGCGAGAACGCTACCGCACGACCACGAGATGCGGGCCTGCTCAATATTGTTATCTCTTGGTTACCCTCTACGATTTTTGCCCCCCCCCCCCCCCACGCTTCCCACCAGTACTAAATTGATGATCCCTTGATGCCTCAGAATATGCCTATCAACCGGTCCCTTCTTCTAGTCTGGTTGTGCCACAAATTCATCTTCTCCCCAATTATATTCACAACCTCCTCCAATCAAATGTTTCAAATGGCTCTGAGCACTATGGGACTCAACATCTTAGGTCACAAGTCCCCTAGAACTTAGAACTACTTAAACCTAACTAACCTAAGGACATCACACACACCCATGCCCGAGGCAGGATTCGAACCTGCGACCGTAGCAGTCCCGTGGTTCCGGACTGCAGCGCCAGAACCGCTAGACCACCGCGGCCGGCCCTCCTCCAATCCTCAGCATTCTTCTGTAGCACCACATTTCAAAAGCTTCTATTCTCTTCTTGTCTAATCTGTTAACAGTACACGTCTCACTTCCGTACATGGCTACACTCTCCATACAAATACTTTCAGAAAGGACTTCCTCACACAAAGCTATACTCGCTGTTAACAAATTTCCCTTCTTCAGAAATGCTTTTCTTCCCGTTGCCAATCTACATTTTATATCCTCCCTAATTCGACCATCATCAGTTATTTTGCTTCCCAAATAGTAAAACCTGTTTGTAATTGGACTACATTCCATTATCCCTGTTTTGCTTTTGTTGATGTTCACCTTATATCATCCTTTCAAGATACTGTCCATTCCGTTCAACTGCTCTTTCAAGTCCTCTGACAGAATTACAATGTCATCGGTAAACCTCAAAGTTTTTATTTTTTCTCCCTGGACTTAAATTCCTACTCCAAATTTTTCTTTTCTTCCCTTTAAGATATAGTAATAATATTTTTGTAATAATTTTTTGACGTATGTATTTTGAAAACTATGTATATAATCCTTTTACTTTTATGGATTTTATATACTTGACAAATTAATAGAAAGTGTAACTCCTTACACTGTATTGCGAAGACATAATCTTGTGTTGTAAAAAACTGCTGCCATCTGGTGGCGCGTTTGAACAGGCTGTATTCCGTTGATAGCGCCATAACAGTTTCCTTTCAGATGTCAACAAGGACACAACATGAGAATATTTTATACACGCCTTATGTGTTTTATGTATAACTACTGTGCGTTTTTCGCCCAGCTGTTCTTTTATTTTGTGACGAGAGACGGTCCTATGGAATATCGTCTATGAGGTATGTTTACTTTGAATTTTTATGCATTTTATATTGATTTGACATTAGAAATTTCCATAATTGTAGCTTTATATACATTACAGTTGTGTCCAATTAATCTGAGCAGTCGATAAAATCGACTGGCCCTGTAAATTTTTTTTTTCCTACACAGATGATCTGAAGATGGCGATTTAATTTCGCTGAAACTAGCAATGACTGTATTTTTGTGCGATGTCAGCGAATAAATTACGAGTTCGCCTCCAATATAGCTGACAATGCCAGGTAATCACAATGACATTCAAAACATTTAGTAAATATTTGTAATCGTCGCTCATTTTGCATAATGCATTTAATTACAAGTACAATAACTGTTATTAATAAAGTAATTATCCGCTCACAAAGACAACACAACAACACTTCGACAGGCTATTCCAGTGTAACAACGTTGCGGTTGCCGAGAGTGGCAGCAATCTGAAACAGAACAGTAGACAGAAAATGTTCCGAATAGTGTAGACTTAACGATCAATAGTTGGGGGCCAGCGGCCCACTTATCGCGCCCTCGTTATACGTAGTATATTTGGGGTTCATAATGTACAAATTTACGTACGTTACGAATTAATAATAATATCAGTACATATGCGACCCGAGGTGCCGCCCACAGTGTCAGTATTGGCTCATGAGCAAAATAAGTTTGACGACCACTGCCTTAGAATGTATGACAGTAAGAAGCGTGGCAATACTTCGCTTTTCTTGACCAACCTGTCGACATATCAAATGGCTCTGTGCACTACGGGACTTGACATCTGAGGTCATCAGGCCCCTAGAACTTAGAACAACTTAAACCTAACTAACCTAAGGACATCACACACATCCATGCCCGTGGCAGGATTCGAATCTGCGATCGTAGCAGTCACGCGATTCCAGACTGATGCGCCTAGAACCGCTCGGCCACAGCGGCCGGCTGACAGATATCATCATCAAACTCTATGAACAACAGAAAGAAGCACAGCTATCCAGATGTGTATTAGTTTCACATGGATAGATTCTGCCACTGGTCGTTCACCGTACATTCGTCTCTAATTCGACCTAGCAGTCTCGTCTCGCTATCACAGCACTAAATGCTATCCAACTCTGCATTCTGGAGCAGATGACGCGGGCGTCATACAGCTGAAATTACACACACACGCACGCACACGCACTCACTCACGCATTCGGGTTTAACGACCTATCGACGTCATGACGGAGCACAAACTTCGAATGTCAACAGATGTGGATCTAAGGGTGGGCGGGGGAAAGGTTGGTTGGTTGGTTGTTTTAGGTTCAAGGGACCAAACAGCAAGGTCATCAGTCCCTTGTTTCAAATATGCTCCATTCCGCTAATGGGACATCTGAGGAAAGTCAGAACAATAAAACGGAAAAAGGTAAAAACGTAAAAGGGCAGTCATGTTGGCATTGGTAAAAACAAAATGAGGGAAGTCGGCAAGGGAACGAACCCAACGCTATGCTAAAGCAGCATAGGCAAGACCACCTGTGACTTAAAAGGTGCAACCGCTAGAATGTAGAAATACGTATGGGAAAAGAAGACTAACCAGTCCTTAAAAAAAAGGTAAAAACAGAGTAAAAGGGGAAGAAAAGAGGATCTCTGTCAGGGAGGTGAATCGGGAATCTCCAAACACGGCTTACAGTGGGAGACGCCAAAACACTCACCGCCCTGCCCCAACACCAGAGAGAGATTAAAAACCTTAAAACTGAGAATAAAAACCACTTTCCCGGAGGAAACCAAGAACCAAAGAGACCATCCGGGAATCGTCAGCCAACATCAAAGGTAAAATGTGGGGGAGTCAATACTTAGCACGCAGAGCCAAAAGAAGGGGGCATTCAACCAAAATGTGGGCTACTGACTGGAAGGCTCCACAACCACAAAGTGGGGGTGGCTCATCACGCAAAAGAAAACCATGGGTCAGCCTGGTATGGCCAATGCGGAGACGACACAGTGTGGTCGAGTCCTTTCGGGAGAGGGGAAAGGAAGAACGCCACGGGCCTGGTGTCACCTTAATCGCTCGAAGTTTATTAGACAGGGGAGTAGCCTCCCAAGAATTGGCCCATGATGTGCGAAGTGGGATTTGATGTGAAGCCGTAAATCCGCTGCAGGAGGGGTTACAGAAAATGGGGGGTAAGTGACTGCTTCCCCAGCCAAACGATCAGCGAGCTCATTACCCGGGATACCCACATGGCCAGTGACCCAAAGGAAGTCAATGGAACAAGCAGCACGGTGAATATCAGCGAGATGGTCAAGGATGACAGAGACCAAGGGATGGCGCGAAAAACACCGGTCAATAGCAAGAAGGCCACTCATCGAGTCCGTACATAACAAAACGCGGTTGTGTTGGGACTGTTTAATAAAGGTAAGGGCCTGGGAAATTGCCACCAATTCCGCAGTAAACACCCCACATGTAGGTGGCAGCAAATGATTTTCCGTTCCAACAGAAGACGTGAAGGCATACCCAACATGATCAGCAGATTTAGAGCCATCAGTGTAAAAAACAACAGCATCCCGAAACTCCCATAAAATTTGGCGGAAAAAGGAACGGAACACCACCGGGGGGATGGAATCTTTCGGACCTCGGCGGAGATCCATCCGAATTCGAGGCCGAGGAACTAACCAAAGAGGGGTGGAGGGGAGGGAGCGAGGAAGACAGGACAAAGAAGGAAGCTGAAAATCACGGCAAAGAGACGCAAGGCGGAGCCCAACCGGTAAACCCGCCCGAGGCCGGGAGTCGGGTGGGCGACGTCCATGGTCTGGGAACAGGATAGAATAGGAAGGATGAGTGGGAGAGGAAATGATACTGAGTGCATAAGACACCAGAAGCTGGGACCGCCGAACAGAAAGGGGGAGGGGGGACCCCAGCTTCAACCAGGAGACTATCAACAGGGCTAGTAGTGAAGGCACCGGTGGCCAAACGGATACCACGATGGTGGACTGGATCCAGCACGTGCAGTGTGGAAGGAGCAGCTGAACCATAAACTTGACAACCATAGTCCAAACGAGGCAGAACTAGAGCACGATAAAGACGGAGAAGGAGGGAACGGTCCGCACCCCAAGAGGAGTGGGAAAGGAAGCGAAGGACATTGAGTTTACGGAAACATCCTACCTTCAGGAGTCTGACATGGGGCAGCCAAGTGAGCTTGTTGTCGAAAAGAAGACACAGGTAACGAAACTGTGGAACCACAGGCAATCGTTGTGCAGCAAGATAGAGCTCTGGATCAGGGTGGAGCGTAGTACGGCGACAGAAGTGGACCACCCGCGATTTTAAAGGAGAGAATTGAAACCCGTGTGAGAGGGTCTATGCAGAGGCACGCCGTATAGCTACCTGGAGCTGCCGTTCTGCAGATGCCATCGAGGAGGAACTAACCCAAATGCAGAAATCATCCACATACAGGGCAGGGGCGACCAAGGGACCGACAGAGGCCACAAGTCCATCGATAGCAATGAGGAAAAGAAGGACACTCAAGACAGAACCCTGTGGGATGCCCGTCTCCTGGGTCCGTGGAGAACTAAAAGCAGTACCAACTCGAACTCTGAATGACCGATGTATCAGGAACTGGCGGATAAAAATCGGGAGTGGGCCGCGAAGACCCCACTGATAAAGGGTAAGTAAGATGTGATGGCGCCAGGCCGTGTCATAGGCCTTGCGAAGGTCAAAAAATACTGCAACCAAATGGCGGCGCTGGGAAAAAGCCTGCCGAACTGCGGATTCCAAGCGAAGTAAATGATCGATTGGAGACCGTCCCTCTCGAAAGCCACACTGGTAAGGGGACAATAGATCCCGAGATTCGAGGACCCAATTGAGCCGACGGGCTACCATCCGTTCAAGTAACTTACAAACAACATTGGTCAAACTAATTGGCCGATAGCTGTCAACAGATAGGGGGTTCTTACCAGGCTTAAGGACAGGAACCACAATGCTATCCCTCCACTGAGAAGGGAAGTCACCCTGGAGCCAGATACGGTTAAACACCCGAAGAAGATGTTGCCGTTGTGTAGCACTGAGATGTTTAAGCAGTTGGTTATGAATGGAATCTGGGCCAGGGGCCGTATCATGAGAAGAAGATAGAGCAGAAAGAAATTCCCATTCAGTAAAAGGTTCGTTGTAAGATTCTGACTCACAAGGGGTGAGACATAAGGTGGAAGCTTCAGCCCGCTGTTTTTGGTGAAGGAAAGCAGCTGGACAGGAGGCTGACGCTGATGCCACTGCAAAATGGGTCGCAAGACGTTCTGCAAGAACTAATGGGTCCGTACAAATGCCATCTGGGAGGTGAAGGCCTGGGAGGGTGGACTGCCGATGGCAACCTTGGAGAGAGCGAAGTGTAGCCCATACCCGTGACAGAGGGACAGTAGAACCAAGGGAAGAAACGAATCGTTCCCAACATATCCGCTTGCTCTGTTTGATTAAATAACGGGCTTTAGCGCGGAGGCGTTTAAAGGTAGTAATGCTGGCTACGGATGGGTGCCTCTTAAAGTGTCCAAAGCTCGACGGCGATCACGGATGGCAATGGCAATGGCCGTACTCCACCATGGGAATTGCCGGCGACGAAATGGTCCAGATGAGCGCGGGACAGCAAGACTAGCAGCGCGAACAATCGCGTCAGACACGTCACGAAGGACGCCATCAATACAACCCGACAAAGAGGGAGAAAACACGACCTGTGCAGTGTATAGAGGCCAATCGGCGCGTTGGAAAGACCAACGAGGTAACCTGTCCATCGGGGAGCGGGAAGGGAGCGTGATAATCAACGAGAAATGGTCACTATCACAAAGGTCGTCGTGTGGCGACCAGTGTAATGAAGGGAGGAGAGAGGGAGAAGAAAGAGAAAGATCAATGGCAGAAAAGGTACCATGACCGGCACTGAAATGAGTAGGGGAGCCATCACAGAAGGCACAGGTCGTGGTCTGCAATAAATTGGTCTATAAGAAGACCTCGTCTAGATGGAAAGGCACTGCCCCACAAGGGATGATGAGCATTAAAATCCCCAAGGAGGAGGAAGGGAGGAGGAAGTTGCTGAAGAAGGGCAGTTAAGGCAGCAGGTGTAAGAGTCCTGTCAGGAGGGAGATAAACATTGCAAACTGTGACCGCAGAGTCTAAGTGGACCCTAACAGCAACCGCTTCCAATGTAGTTTGAAGAGGAATCCACGTGCTAGCAATGTCTATACGGACCAACGTACAAACGCCACCAGAAGCCCGCAGGGGTCCGACCCGATTTCGACAGAAAACACGGAACCCACGGAGGGTCGGTGAGTGAGCATCAGTAAAATGATATTCCTGGAGAACCACACAAGCTGCAGAGTAGGACGAAAGAAGGGATTTCAATTCCGGAAGGTGACGATAGTATCCATTACAATTCCATTGGAGAACCACAGAACGATGGTTTAAATGGGGGCTGAACACGCTAAATCCAGTCATACCGCCGGGTCCCCACCCGTCACCGACAAGGAGGGGGCGACATCCATGAACGACAGGTCAGAATCCGGTTGTGAAGACGGGGAAGGGACCTCCGGTGACACCAGAGGCTCTTTGTCCCGTGACTTATGTTTCTTCTTCTTTTCAGGCTGAGATCGAGGAGGGCTGTGTGGCATAAAGGAGCCAGCTGCAGCAAGATCAGGAACAGAAAGAGACCGGGCGACCTGGGGG
This sequence comes from Schistocerca nitens, assembly GCF_023898315.1. Taxonomy (NCBI): domain Eukaryota; kingdom Metazoa; phylum Arthropoda; class Insecta; order Orthoptera; family Acrididae; genus Schistocerca; species Schistocerca nitens. Next base: position 177,678,548 of record NC_064622.1, on the reverse strand, counting down.
CCGACAGACCGCGGCTCTCGCGGTCGTCGCGCGGCAGCAGACCTTTGGCCTGGAAGGTGCCGGGAAGGGGCATCCCGGGAGAGGCGCCCTTGACCGGCAGACGCCGAAGGAGTGGGACACTTCTCCGGCTGGGGAGGGGGAGCAGCGCCCAGAGGAGAAGGTGTGGGAGCCGCAGGGGAGGGGGGGAGGAGAGGGGTCCGGGATGGGGGTAAGGAAGGGGGAGGAAGGGGTGTAGATGTAACCAAGGCGTAACTAGATGTCATGGACACAGAGTTAAGTCGTGTATATTTCTTACGGGCTTCTGTGTAGGTTAAACGATCGAGGGACTTATACTCCTGTATCTTTTTTTCCTTCTTATATACCGGGCAATCTGGTGAACGTGGAGAATGACTACCATGACAATTTACACACACAGGAGGGGGAACACAAGGACTCCCCTCATGGAGTGGACGTCCACAATCACCACAGAGAGGGGCCTGTGAACAGCGGGAAGACATGTGTCCAAAACGCAAGCACTTAAAACACCTCATAGGAGGTGGGATGTACGGCTTCACATCACAGCGATAGACCATAATCTTAACTTTCTCAGGGAGGGTATCCCCTTCAAAGGCCAGGATAAAGGCACCAGTATCAATACGATTGTCTTTAGGACCCTTCTGAACACGCCGAACAAAGTGAACACCCCGCCGTCCGAGATTGTCCCGAAGTTCCTCATCAGTTTGAAGGATGAGGTCCCTGTGAAAAATCACACCTTTTACCGTATTTAGAGACAGGTGGGGGGTAATGGACACAGGAATTGTGCCAAGATGGGTACAGGCACGAAGGGCCGCAGATTGGGCAGCTGAAGCAGTTTTTATCGGCAACGAACCCGACCGCATCTTGCTCAGGGAGTCCACTTCGCCAAACTTGTCTTCAATGTGTTCCACAAAGAATAAAGGTTTGGTATTGGTGAAGGTATCTCCATCAGTCCTGGTGCAAACTAGATAACGGGGGAAAGGTTTTGCCCCTAGCCGACGGGCCTGACCCTCTTCCCAGGGGGTAGCCATGGAAGGGAAGGCCGAAGGGGCAAGAGAAGCAGCACATGAGGAATCAGATCCACGCAGAGAGACGGCCGCAGAAGAACGGCCAGAGTTATGGACCCGTATGCGTTTCATTTGCATAGCGTCCGCCCTGATACCACCCACTCCGATCAGGGGCTCTCCTCACGGGCGCCAGCCAGCCACAGCAAGGGCCGTCTGGCACGACGGCCATTGCCGGGAGTTCCGATGCTCCTCGATGACGTGCAACCACTCCAAGGCATGCATGAGGAGGTCACAGCTCAGGTATCAGAAGTGTGATCCTTGTGTGTTCAGGGGGCTCAACCAAAAGGGTACATAGCGACCCCACCACACGGGCTGGCTACCGTGCTGGCTATGCACCCTAGTATCAGACAAAGACGTGAAAGAAAAGGTGGAATGTACTAGGAGGGCGCACGTCGGAGACACTAGGTAAGGTGCTCTTCCCCAAATGGCTCACACTACGGAGGAGAAATTTTGTAATGGAGGTCAAACCCCAGAGGGGGGACCAAGGAATGCCAAAAGGAGGAGATGATTATGCAACAAAGCCGAATTGGAAAACCAACAGAACCAGGAGGATAGCGGGGGCCAACATAAGCAAGGACACCAAGAGAGGGAGAGGACAGGGCGAGGGGAAAGGAGCAAGGAGGGGAAAGGAGGGGAAGGGAAAGGAAATGCAGCCCTGGAGAGAAAGAATGCTGCAATGGCTCGGGGCCCCGTGCTCGCCACGCACATATCCACAAAAGAGTTGTGGACCCCCTGGGGGGGGGGGGGGGGGGCGGGGGAAAGGAAGGGGAGGTTATAATGCGGGTCACCGACATCCTCCCCTTCCGCAACTGATTGTTTAATAGAAGTGTTTATGTTTTTACATGTATCTATTTCCATGTTTCAGAGGTAACTTTCAGAGGATATAGAGGCATGAAAAAACTTAGTATCTCAAAAATGGCAAGGAATCTTAGAAGCTGCGTTTAATTGCTGTTATCATTCCAGCCCGGCAAAATTGCCCATTCATGGCTTGAGCGTTCCTGCGGCCAATAACAAATTCAGCATGGTTCGCGATTCCACAGGCACAACCGCCAAACCACAAAATGTTAAGGAAGGGAAGACAGAAAGGTAAAGACCTTCCACTGAGAAGAAAATAACAAAAGTTGCTTCCCGAAAGTAGGCCGAAGCGACTTAAAGAAACAGCAGCATCACATGGTGTTCATCTTCTCTTCAGGTATTGGGCAGGAATTGCCTGTTACGGTACCCAGCTCTGTAGCGGTCTTCCTCTGTCTCTTCTCCCATGGCACTTATAATTTCTTGCCTTTAAGGGAAGTATCTCACTCTCCATTCTTTGTAGATGTTCATTCCATTTTCTTCTGTAATCTCGAATTTTATCACTGAGGCTTAAGATTTGCAGTTCTTCTCTAAGATCTTGATTTCTTAGCCTGTCTTCTCTTGTGCAACCTTTAACACCTCTAAGGAATTTCATTTCTTGTGCCTGAATCCGGCTTTCTTGATTCTTGGTAATCACCCATGTCTCACTTCCATATAGCAGTGTGAGAACTGCAACAGTTTTGTAAAATTGAGTGCATTTCCTGGTTCTGTTTTTTAGGTTCCTGTTGATTGTTCCACATACCCGACTGAATTTTCTACGCTTAATTTCACTATCTCTGCTGCAGCCATATGTTATTTCACATCCGAGGTACATGAAATGGTTTACTTGCTCTGAAATCTTCTGATCTATCACTATTTTGGTTCTTTCTCCATGAAGGCCGTTGACTTAGTTTTTTCTTTTGAAATTTCCATGTTAAATTTTGGACTTATTTGTTTTAGAAAGTATATTCCTTTCTGAAGGTCATCTTCCTTATCTGCTAGGATCACTGGATCATCAGCATATAGTGAATTATTTAAAAGAATGTTCCTACCTAGGTAGACGCCTTTCTGAAATTCTGATTTCCATAATGTATTATTTCATTAATGTAGATGTTGAACAAAGTTGGAGAGATGCACCAGCCTTGTCGCACCCCTTTGTTAGTTGGTACCTCATTAGTTGTTTTTCCATTGAGATCTGGTGTGATATTTGTGTCTTGATATAAACTTTTCATTGCATTTACTAGATGCTTTGGATATCCGCGATTCGTCATTATTTCCCAAAGTTTCTGTCATTGACGTTTCAAAACCTTTTTTAATGGCGTTTCAAAATGAATATACGGCTTTTAAGGTTTTGTAGTAATTATTACATTCAACTTACAATTATGAATAATACAACTCATACAGTTTTGTTTGTATATTTGTGCGCAAAATGAAGAGTCTGGAGCAACCAAATAGTGTCAGAAGAACGTGTTGAACTAGTAGAGTCTTTCAAGCGTAGCCCCACGAAATCAGTTCGGAAGGCTAGAAGTTAATTACCAATACCAGAGCCGTCTAAGTTGAGACTTAAGTGGAAGCTTACAACTACGTCCTTATCGTTCGCAACAGTTACAAGCTCTAAAGCCAACACACTACAGTTAACGTGCTAACTTTGCAAACGAAATGTTGGTGCATGACTAAGATTTTTCTGGATCGACACTTCATGTAAGCGGAAATGTGAACACAAGCAATGAGGGCATCAAGGATCAGCAAATCCCCACAAGATAAAGCAGTTGCAACGAGTCTGCCCCAAACTGAATGTTTTTTGGGTAGTACCGGCGAAAAGTTTACGGGCCTTTCATTTTTCTGTTAGTAGTGTGTCTTATGTTGATGTGCTAGAACTCTGGCTCTTTCCTCAGTAGGAAGAAGCTGAACCACAAAACTTTACTAGGCAGTAAGATGGTGCGCCGCCTCACTAGCGTAACTCGGTACGCGAATGGTTAAACGCCGTTGTACCCGACCGCTGGATTGGCCTCAAGGGCCGCATGACTGCTTGTTTCGCATGGCCTGCACGTTCACCCAATCCGACGCCTTGCAGTTTTTACCTTTGGTGGCCCATAAAGGATCATGTGTGTGCTTCTGCTAACAGCTGATCAACTCGATTTAAGAAACAGGATTAAAGCAGTAGTTGCAACAATTATTCCAGACACACTGATCAAGATTTGGAAGACTTGGCCTATCGACTGTGTCCCGAATGACGAATGGTGCTCATATTGAACACTCACGTGAAAAAAGGTTGAATTGCTCTTTCATTTTGTGTATTATTTATAACTTAAGTTGAATGTAATATATGCTACAAAGGCTTAAAACCCGTATATTCATTTTGAAACACCCTTTACTTCATTTAGGAGATCGTTCAGTCATAGTATACGTACCGGTGTTTAGAATTTTAGTGCCTAGTGAAATAATGGTGAGGGAACACTTTGATATTGTTGTGTTAATTTTTTGGTTAATGTTGTGAGTTTTTATTGCTATTATAGTTTTTATATTAATTATGTGAATGTATGTATTTTCGGACATGTTGATTTCAAATGCAACATTTTTGGGAGCTGTAATTCCTCGATTGTGCTAATGCAGTATACTTTCAGTTGTTGCAAGGAAATTATTATATGATATATTTTATATTTATATGGATATGGTGTCTGTTACGAAAGAACAGACACCATTGATGACCTGCAGCCGTCTAGAATGACGTTAGAATTTTATATTAATACCTTCAGCTGCTGACGGGCGTTGATATATATTGTAAATGAAGTACAGGGTGTTTCAAAATGAATACACGGGATTTAAGGCTTTGTAGCATTTATTACATTCAACCATGTAAGCAGAAGATCCCGGATTAGAGTCCCGGTTGGGGCACATATTATCACCTATCCCCGTTGATATATATCAACGCCCGTCAGCAGCTGAAGCTATTAATATAGAATTCTAATTTTTATATTTTATTGTACTTAAGTGGTTATGATACGTTTTATAATATTTATTCTTATTATTACTTAAGGAAGTTTGCAGGCAAAAAATTTAAATTTTTGACGTTTTACAAAACAAGTCTTACAATATTCTTCACTATTTCCTGCACAAAATGGCATACAAATTATCTGTGCGTGACGTTCATAAGTATTTTATTTTTAATTTTATTATGTTACTTGCGTATCTCAAACTACCTAATTCCAGTGGTGCATCTCTATATGTGGATATCCTGGAAACTATGTCATATAGAAGGCTGTGATTTCACCAATCGATAGAAAAGACTGGCTGAGCATGTGTAAAGGAGGACGGTCACATGCTCAGAAATTGAAAACAAACCTTCACACCAGGCAAGCCAGCGAGGCGTGGACTGACTGATAACAATAGATCAGCTTCAGTATAATAGAATGGCCATCAGGAATAGCGGAAATGATTTAGAAAGTATGAAGAAAGCAATCTGGGCCTCATGCGTGCACAAACACGCAACTGACAGAAAACAGATACGTTCACTTTTCCCACCTCGACCTGAATCATGATGTAAATTCCGAAAGCTTTAGTTTTCAGGAGTGTGTTTTGAACACAGGAACTCTATTCTGAAGCTGCTGAAGTCATCAATCCAGTTCACAGGGATCTCGCTCACCTCGACTCCCGGAAGTGGGCGGACTCATAATCCCAATGAGTCTTTCAATAATATCAACTGGACAAGAACCCAAAAATGTGTTTGTAGGGTTGAATACACTGAAAAGAGGAGATAGTAGTACTTTATCAATATTCAAGAATGGAAATATATGGAGAAAAAGTTCTAATCCAGCTTAGCATCACCACAGTCTGTCATGCTGTAAAGGGGTTGAAATTAGAAAAGGTGAGACGCGAAAGCATAGGGTGCAGCCGTGTTCACCACCAAAGAAGAGAGGTCATCCACAAGGAAGACGGACGTTGGCAAAGAAGATGCGGACTATGCTGGAGAGTTTTTATCATTTTAAACGTGATTTTGTTAAAATGACTTTTTTTAACACCTTATGTACCTTCATATGAAAAACTGCGAGTATTTGCAACAGCTGCATCGAATTTTGTACATACTACACCTACTGGAGCACAATCATGGAAGTGATTTTAATAGGTATGCATCTAATGGTTACATGTACAAATATTCAAGGTAAAAATTGCATAATTATAAAAAATTCTATCTCTGGTTTTTTGTACCTTCTCTTAATTTTGCTTCAGTGGACGTAAATAACAACGATAAGTTACCTGTAAAAATATTAGATTGTTATCTTCATTGGTCCCAGACATAAAAGAACATAAACTTGGCTTATTTAACATTGACCACATGGGCCCTAGAAACTCCCCTTAGAATCATACACATCTGTGATATGTAAAAGGTGCGGTGAGTGCAAGTTATGGAGTGTTTCCCGAGTGGTTTGTTACCAGCAGTGTAATAGTAACGGGTCTTTTTTATGTCCGAAAGAACAGACATCACGCACTCATACTATTGATTCGCCTCGATGGGAAATGGACCCATAAACTTCAGAGAGGATGCACATTTACATTAGATCTCCCGCGGGAATCCAAAATTAACGAGCATGGATGATGCTAGTCCCTAGGTGGGACTGTGAGTCCGCCGGGGAGCGTGCCTAGATAGTTCACGCATTTGCGATAAAAACTGTGTCCGAGTGGCTCAGTGGTTAACGCAGCTGCCCTGTAAGCACGAGATCCCAGGTTCTATTCCCGGTCCAGCACACAATTTTACTCGTCGACGCTGATTCCGTACAAAGTCCTCATGCAGCTGATACCAAAAGTTCTTTCCATTACTTTCCTTTCCTTTCTCCCGCTTCCCCCTTTCAATTTACACAGTAGCGGGTCTTTTCGCCTATTTATGAGCAATATGTTATATTTAATTACGTTCAGGGTCAACTGCCTGTTCCTGCCCTAATCATCGATCCTCCGTACAACTTCCTGCAGTCTCACGGCGTTGCGACCTTCCTTCAGACAACAGCATGACCTGCGAACATCCTCATGGAGCCTTCGACGTTATCAAATGCATCATTTGTATTGCAAACGGTAACTGCTCTATAACATTACCTTGAGGTACACCTCATAATAAAATTAAAATTTTGCTTCTGCCGTTTTTTTTTCTCTAAGTTTGAGGCTTTACTGTGAAAATTAAAATTACGATTCCAAGTATTGGCCATCGCTGGCAGCGGGCAGCATATGAATCCTGCGGCGGAAGAACTGAACACCTTGCAGTTGTTCATATCACCGGAAGTGCTGGTCGGCCAGGCAGTGTGCCACTGACTGAAAAAAAAAATGGTGTTCAGAAGGAGCACTGTCCTGGAGAATATGACGGGTGGGATAGGACTTGCCATTTCAACGTTTCCAAGTAGTTTTTGACGGGTTTTGAAACGTGGTCTCGAGCACTGTTATGTTGCAAAATCACCTTTTCATGTCTCTGGCTATATTGTCGCCGTTCGTCAGTGCTAGGCTGAAACGCATCAATCGCTTTCGAGAACGATCTCTTATTACTTCCGCCGTTTTCAGCAGCTTTGAAAATCTTCTCTTCCACCGCCATTTCGGTCTTCGTCATGAACATCGCCGTTCTTGAAACGTTGAAACCATTCTCTGCACGTTCCTTAGCTAATAGGTGCCTCATCGTAGGTCCTACGCAGCATTTTATAAGTCTCAGCTGCAGATTTCTTCACGTTAATTATATCTTCTCGCAAATTACGTGAATCTGGCTCGGAAGCTGAAATATTCAATCGAAAATAACTTTATGATGCAATCAAAAATCTACTAATATTTTGATGGCGTTATGTTTACAAATGTCTAAGCGTATTGGATGACGACACGATCTATCATTTGCACCACCACTTGCCGTTACATCCATCTACTGGAAAACGGCGGAAGCGAAGTTGTAGATCTAAAATAACACTAATAAAAAAGCACCACGAAGGAATTATCCGAATGGGACAGAAATTGGTAAGTAAGATGTACATATACAAACAAATGCATACAGTTATTTGGCTTGGCACTGATTGGTAAGAGTTGTTGGATGTCCTCCTCAGGATATCGCGCGAAATTCTGTCCTATTGGCGCATTAGATCGTCAATATACCGAGTCCATAATGCTGAAACGTTCTGAACTGGGGAGAGATCTGCCATCTTACTGGCCAAGGTAGGATTTGGGTGGGCATTATCTTGCTGACATGTAAGCCCAGGATAGCTTGCCATGAAGGGCAATAAAATGGGACGCAAAATGTCGTCGACCTACCACTGTGCTGTAAGGGTGCTGCTTATGGCAACCAATGGGTTCCTGCTATGAAAAGGAATGACACCCTATATCATCGCTCTACATCTACATACATAATCCGCAATCCACCATACGGTGCGTGGCGGAGGGTACCTCGTACCACAACTAGCATCTTCTCTCCCTGTTCCACTCCCAAACAGAACGAGGGAAAAATGACTGCCTATATGCCTCTGTACGAGCCCTAACCTCTCTTATCTTTGTGGACTTTCCGCGAAATATAAGTTGGCGGCAGTAAAATTGTACTGCAGTCAGCCTCAAATGCTGATTCTCTAAATTTCCTCAGTAGCGATTCACGAAAAGAACGCCTCCTTTCCTCTAGAGACTCCCACCCGAGTTCCTGAAGCATTTCCGTAACACTCGCGTGATGATCAAACCTACCAGTAACAAATCTAGCAGCCCGCCTCTGAATTGCTTCTATGTCCTCCCTCAATGCGACCTGATAGGGATCCCAAACGCTCGAGCAGTATTCAAGAGTAGTTCGTATTAGTGTTTTATAAACGGTCCCCTTTACAGATGAACCACATCTCCCCAAAATTCTACCAATGAACCGGGGACGACTATCCGCCTTCTCCACAACTGCCATTACATGCTTGTCCCACTTCATATCGCTCTGCAATGTTACGCCCAAATATTTAATCGACGTGACTGTGTCAAGCGCTACACTACTAATAGAGTGTTCACAAATTACGGAATTCTTTTTCCTATTCATCTGCATTAATTTACATTTATCTATATTTAGAGTTAGCTGCCATTCTTTACACCAATCACAAATCCTGTCCAAGTCAAGTTCCTGGCTGTCCAGGCGTATGGTGGGCGACGGTCAGGTTCGTATCCCACCGCTGTCCGGGGCGTCTCCAGACACTTCTTCACTAGTCATCGGGCCTCAGTTTGAAGTGGGACTCATCAGTGAACAGAATTTTACTCCAGTCCATGTGATTGCAGGCCGAAGGGTTGTCTTGAGACGCCCCAGACAGCGGTGAGATACTACAGCGACTATCGCCCGCCATACGGCCTGACAACTAGGAGTCATAGTTTGGTGTGCCATTTCATTTCACAGCAGGACCCCTTAGTTTGTCATCACCGGCACTCTTACAGCATAGCTGTACATCGACGATATTCTACGACCCGTTTTGTTACCCGATTCATTAATTATACAGACAAAGCTGCTGCATCCTTGAGCCCCTGGTTCTCGATGTACGCTTTGGCGGTTGTTGGCTAACGCTACTGGTCAGAAATATTCTAAGTCCGAGTCTGAGTCGTTATCCCGTACGCGTGCATTTTCTCTGCTCAGGGACTGGGTGTTGTGTTGTCTTCATCATCATTTCATCCCCATCCGGCGCGCAGGTCGCCCAATGTGGCGTGGAATGTAAGAAGACCTGCACCAAGGCGGCCGGACCAGCTCCGCAAGGGGCCTCCAGGCTAATGACGCCAAACGCTCACTTCCATTTTCGATGGTAAGTCATTCTGGGCTTACATTTTCGAGCCATCTTGGGATTTTGACGATCTAACGCGGCAATTGGACAGAATTTGCCACGATATCCCTCAGGTGGACATCCGACAACTATAAACCAATTCCAAACCGAATAACTCCTTGGCTAAGGGCCAGATGTGGACCAACGCGCTACGGACCTGCTCAATTCGTAGAACTGTTTCTCTCGAATAACTCATATAATTTTTGTGAAATTGTAATCATTTCCAGAATGAGATTTTCACTCTGCAGCGGAGTGTGCGCTGATATGAAATTTCCTGGCAGATTAAAACTGTGTGCCGGACCGAGACTCGAAATCGGGACCTTTGCCTTTCGCGGGCAAGTGCTCTACCATCTGAGCTACCCAAGCACGACTCACGACCCGTCCTCACAGCTTCAATTCTGTCAGTACCTCGTCTCCCACCTTCCAAACTTCACAGAAGCTCTTCTGCGAACCTTGCAGAACTAGCACTCCTGAGCACTTGCCCGCCAAAGGCAAAGGTCCCGAGTTCGAGTCTCGGTCCGGCACACAGTTTTAATCTGACAGGAAGCTTCATTGTAACCATTTGTTTGTCTGTATATGTACATCAGATTTATCGATTTCCATCCCATTCTGTTGATTCCTTCGTGGTGTGACTTTTTTTTTTGTCTTTGAGTACATATTCCGCCTTTGTAGTTAAGTGGTCTGGCTGCTATGCAGAAGACCCCGTTCGATTCCCGGTATTGTCAGGGGTTTTTCCTTGGTGTGAGGACTGGACCGGGGTGCATACAACCTAGCGAGACCTAACGCGGGAGCTAACTGATTTAGAAGCAGCGGCTTCAAGGTCAATAAAGCCGCCAACGGCCCGCAGAGCAGTGCACTGACCCCTCGCCTCTCCACACCGCATACGGCATCTGATGACACCACTAACATAGGATGACACGGCGGCCCATTAGGGCCGCAATGCGGAGCTTTGTTTTGCTTACTTTGCATCCGTGTGCAAACATAACAACAAGTACACTCATCATAAATATTTTTATAGACAGCCGTCAAATAAGTTACAGTTTGCACTGCACTAGGTTTACAATTTTCAATCACTTTTGAATACATCGTGGGAGTAGGCAGTAATCAATGTTATTACTAATAGTTACTATTAAAATCAGTCTTCCTCACAAATTTATTTATTCTGGTAACTGGTTTCGATCAGGCCTGTGGTCATCTTCAGACCTACAAGTCAAATATAACGTCTGATCAGAGGGCTACATACACTGAAGAAAATTATATAAAACTAAAAAGTTGTAAAACTATGAATTACCAAAATGCTGCATGAGCAGGAGCCTCCTCCTGGTTGTAAATCACTGCTAGAAAGAGCACTTTTGACAGAATGATATCATCGCTAACCAACGGGTTAAATGTCACATAACGTAAAAATTTCGTAATTAAAAGAACATGACAAGAACGAAAAATAAAAATACATGGACTTATCTGATTCAGCAGCTATTGTTAAATAAAATATGTAAAAATATTAAACATATGAGATAAATAAAAATCGTTTCGACGGTACATGGGTTGCCCTCTCTGGGCTTGTTGGAGAACCATGTAGAAGCTATTGATTGCCATGGTAAGTATAGACGCTATTCCAGCTATTCCAGTTTTATATCAAGAGACCAGGAAGCGGGGTTGAACCATCGTCCTTCAATGTATGTAGTCATCTGATCAGACGTTGTATTTGACTTTTAGGTCTGAAGATGACCACAGGCGTGGTCGCAACAGGTTACCAGAATAAATAAATTTGTGATCAAGAATGATTTTAATAGTATCTATTACAATTTTCAGATCGCATAAATACTATTTTCATGGAAAACTTGTGTTACACTGAAATATGAAAGAGGTGTACGAAACATAGCACATAAGCGCACATATGTTGTAATATGACTGGTGCAGATCGCTTCTCGAATATATACAAGTTCAGTCACATTTTATTTCATACACAAAGTGGGCAGTAATGACTTGTGAGGTGGTTGAAAGGTTCTGATGCGAAACTGCGAATTCAGAGATATCCGTAGTCTACCGTGCAGTTGCAGTAAGAAGGCTTTAGTTCGGTGGGATCCTGGAGTGATTCCAAGGCCCTACTCGGCATATTCTGAAATTGTTAATCCCTGACGCGTGGCTATATCGGTGCCTTAGCCCCTGAGTGCCTACTTGTGATGTATCAAATATTTATTCGGGAGGGGGGGGAGGAGGAGGGAGGGAATGGGTGCTAAGAGTCCTGTCTTTCCGTTCAATATACGTGAAGAATTTAGCTCAAATTCAACAATATTCCTGTTTGGCTAATCCAGTTATTATGTGCTACGTCCTCCAATAGTGAAAGACCATCCAAACTCGCTACCAACTTAGTAAATTGTTTAGCGTATATGCACACCACAACAGGGGAAACTTGCAGAGCTCCCTCTATTTTCATGCTTGCTCACATTTAAATTCGTCACATTGGCTATAAGTTTTCTGCCGCTCCTCCAAACGGAGCTCCGGTTGAGAACATAAAACGCATTCTTATCATTCAATTCGTGGGAGTCGTCCCATGCTAAGTTCACTGGGTTATTTCCCGTATTTACATGAAAACGTGAGTTGTACAGATGAATTCTTGACTTCTTGTTCAAAAACGGTTCAAATGGCTCTGAGCACTATGGGACTTAACACCTGAGGTCATCAGTCCCCTAGAACGTACAACCACTTAAACCTAACTAACCTAAGGACATCACACACATCCATGTACGAGGCAGGATTCGAATCTGCGACCGCAGCGGTCGCGCGGTTCCAGACTTACGCGCCTAGAACCGCTTGGCCACTCCGGCCGGCGACTTCTTGTTCTTTCAGTCTTCCTAACGAAGTTCCGAATTATTAGCTTCAATTTTTCATGTTAATTTTCAGTGTTTCTGTTTTCCATGAGTAACATTAGACAATAATTCCATGTGGTTTTTAAATTTTAATAAAAGTTTAATAACTTTTGAAACAGACTTCCATTTAAAAACCCAAATTTCCGTGACTAGGTGACCCTTATTTAATGAATATAATTAGGAATGCACTAGGCCGGTCGGAGTGGCCGAGCGGCTCTAGGCGCTACAGTCTGGAACCGCGCGACCGCTACGGTCGCAGGTTCGAATCCTGCCTCGGGCATGGATGTGTGTGATGTCCTTACGTTAGTTAGGTTTAAGTAGTTCTAAGTTCTAGGGGACTGATGACCTCAGAAGTTAAGTCCCATAGTGCTCAGAGCCATTTGAACCATTTGAATGCACTAGGATGGTGTTTGAATGTGGTATGTAGTGGCCAAATTATTTATGGAATGTTTCGTAACATGCAAAGCTGTTTAATGCGGTGACGAGTGGGTAGCGTACGCACACGATTCTATTTCAGAGCCCAAACCATTACTAATGCAGATTAGTTTCAATTCGTTATGCTAAAGAAATACTGAATTTCTTTTTGAACAGAAATTCTGTGCACGTTTACCGGAGAGCAACGGGGCTTGAGGACGATACACTTACTTCAACAGTCACCCGTAATGTCCACGCAGACGTTACTTACCAGGCAGTTTACGCACATGCATGTTGGAGCACTGGGCACGTATGCAGATGTAGGCACACGAGCAGGCCAGAGCACTCGGCGCCACCCACGCACGTGCGTGCCGCCAAGTGGCGGCGCTTCCTACAGAAGCCAGACAGGCTGTGGGATGGCGACGGTGACGTCACCACTTCCGCCAGCGTTCCTCGAGAGCTCCGCCGCGAGTGAGAGGGCGCTCGGCGCTCAGCTACAAGGACGGGATTCGCAACACCAACTCTTGGCGACAATGCTTAGCATGGTTTCACGCTTATATCACGTACATTGCACAACCATCTGCGTAGAACACAAGAAAGATTCACGTCGACGTTGACGTCGTTAGAGACTGAGTACTAACATTGAGAGATCGATATTTGGGAGGGAGGGGGGGGGTGATGGAGGAGGAGGGGCGGGGGGAAGGGGCAATAGGAAGTGGTATATCCAACAATTCGCTTACGTGATCAATCAGGGAATCCTCGAAAATCATAATTACGAAGGCTGGACACATTTCTCCTGAATTAGAATCAGATTTGCAATATGGATAGTGGGCATAAATACGCGGTATGAGACAAAGACTTGCTAAAAGACATTATTTATATCTTATGTAATTTTATTTCTGTGTATTCAGACACATACATAGCCAAACGGGACATGTTGCCAGTCTACAAGGTGAATCGGAATTGTGAAATTTATTCGTTGTTTGCCGTTATTGACAACTAGCGTACTAGCGAATGCCCACGCGTCCCGATTCTGGGAAACTTCTCATGAGAGGACGAAACTTTGAATACTTACAATCATTCATTCCTAAAAAAAAATTCAAAGTTAAATACTTTCAAGACGACAAACAACATCAAAAATAAGAATATGAAATGGACACGAGTGTTACCCTGTACGTCTCTACAGAATGAAAGTTCTGACCATTCCACACTACGAAGAACTCGCAGTTCTGTATCACCGAACGTTCGTGTGTTGCCGCTACGCCTGTCAGTAGACCGAACTCTGTAAGGCAGTATTCTCAGTTTCGTCCTCTCATGAGAAGTTTCCCAGAATCGGGACGTGTGGCGTTCGCTGCGTACGCTAGTTGTCAATAACGGCAAACGACGAATAAATTTGAGAATACCCGGCAGCCAAAAATCGAAGTCCGCAATGCAAGATACAGTCAAGAGACAGACATTCATCTCTAAATTTCCAGATGTGAAGACACCGAGCCACAGCAATCGCAATATTTGAGTCTACTCCGTTAATTATCAATGGCAAACCCCATAAAATGTATTCAAGTGCCAATTATTTGTAGTGATAATATGTAATTACGAAGTAGGTTTATCGAAAATTCATTGTTAATATAACAAATGGATATGTAATACTCGTAAATATATTTAATAACAATGTAATTGACTAAGTAGCTGGGCAGCCGGAGGCCATATAAATAGAAAAAAAACTGAATAACGTGGTTGTAGTACAGTTATAAGGTTTATAATTTAAGTTGTTTACAAATCGCATGACTCTTGCAGTTTTTCTTTCTTTCCTGCTGGGACCTCGTTTTGTACTCGTTACTGGCGTGTTGCACTATGATAAAACATTTTTCGATTGTAGTTCGATAAAGTTGAGACTTTTTGACCTTCACAGACACATTCATCAAATGATCTTCAAATTGATAAAACATGAAATGTGTCGAAAACTTACGCAGAGGATGTTAGTGTACGAGAATTCGTCCTGTGTTTGAGTTATGCGTTATAAAATTAAAACATTTTTGCACATGCAATATACAAGTGATGTTTAATCCACGGTGAACTGCTAGAACACACACCATTTTGTATTTTATGGCAGCACGCAAATGCTCAACATTTACAAAACTTGGGATACCTACACAACAGTAACGAAAAACATCTTTGAAACTATTGTTGCGCCCATTTATTGTACTAAACCACTACGGGAACACTGTCATCCAACTGCAGTTGCGGATTGCCTATTTAAAGAATTTCAGGAGCAACGAAAATTTAATGTTCCATATTACCATGTCATTACTACCCAATTTAAAAATTTCAAGTGCTGTCAGTCATTTGTTAAAGGGTATAATACGTTAAACCTTTAACACACTAAGGCAAATATTACGGTTAGAAACTATTTGTATGTGTTAAGATAGCGTTGCTCTTGATGTGCAAGTAACGCAGATTACATTCATCTAGTATTTGGGAATGTGAATACTTCGTGATTTCCAACCAACTTTACACAAAATTTCAAACCTTTACGCAAGTCTCGCAGACATCCCCCACACAATGAGGAAAGGAAAAAAATTAGATCGATTATTTTAGCTGTTCACGCAGTAAAACTTCAGCATCAGGCGTAACGTTTTACTTTATTATACTTCTTTGTTACTAATTATTCGCAACACATTTTTATAGACAGTATCGACACATACCACTAAGTGTGTCTGCAAGAGTGTATCTATGTACGACACGTAGTTCAAGAGATATGACTTCATAAATAATGAGACGCGTGAAAAACTAACTTCTGCTTGAAACGGGGCGGAAACTACAGGGTGTTTCAAACAGGACTTAACAACTTTGAAAATTCATATAAATTAATTCATAGTACCTACAGAGGTGATTGTAGTGTCAATTTGTAGGGAAATACATCAAGTTTTGTCTCGCGTAGTTTGCCAGTGCTGAATCGCACCGTAAGGAGTGCTAGCGGTAGTTGCGTTGAAGACGGCTATCTTCATATGGCTCTGAGCACTATGGAACAGCTGTCATCAGTCACCTAGAACTTAGAACTACTTAAACCTAACTAACCTAAGGACATCACACATATCCATGCCCGAGGCAAGACTAGAACCTGCGACCGTAGCGGTCGCGCGGTTCCAGTCTGAAGCGCCTAGAACCATTCGGCCACCAAGGCCGGCTGGCTGCCTTCAATGGACCCGAGCGTGCTAGCTGAGTGTTTTGGTTTGAAGAATCGAAGTCGGCGACACAACGGATCAGCGTAATTTCCGTACCAAGTACGCTAAAGATCCTTCTAGTAGGCCTCGGTAAGACACGGGAAAACATCAGGTCGGCCAAGCACGTCTAACGCCGTCGTTGAGCGAGTGAGACAACTTTTGGCAACAGCCCTACGAAATCGACCCGGCGTGCATCTCTCTGACTGGATGACGTCCGGGATTTTTCAGTGGACACTTTCCAGGTCAATGGATTGGCGAGTGGTGGGGGCCATGCAACTGGCCGTGATGGGACCCAGACCTGACACCATTTTAAATGGGGCTTCATCCAGGATATCGTGTTTGTACCTCCTGGGCCGGCTTTTCTAACTGAACTTAGAGCAAGAATTTACGCCACCACTGTTTAAGTTACATCTGCAATGCTATAGGGAGTTTGGGAAGAAATTTACTTCCAATGGGATGTGTGCAGGATAACCAACGGAAGCCACAAACAACATCTTTCGTTTAAGACAAATAACTTTGTGTGTTTCCCAACAAAATAACACTAAACCCAGCTCTGTATCTTCTTTCAATAAATTTATATGAATTTTTAAAGTCGTAAAGTACTCAGACAATACTCATGTAGAATTTCAATACGAGGGCACTTAGCGACTAACAACAAATTTTAAACAATTTCAAACATTTTCTTCGCTTTTTATCGCTTAATATCAAATATTTAACAGTAAATATCTGTTTTTCGGATCTAAGCAACGATGCTGCCACTAGACGGGATTACAGCTTGACTTTACTTATAGAAAACTGAATATATATGTTTCCTGTATACGTGTATGTCTAACCGTATTGAGACTGAATAAAGAAAGGCTGTTCGTCACAACTCTGAAGCGAATACAGCTGACCGTAGAATGAAGCCACTTAGGAAAATATGTTTAAACGTCTCTGTAATTAACCTAATCTTGTCCTCACGATCCTTGTGGAAGCGATATGTAAGAGGGTTTGTGAGGCATTTCTCTTCACACTTTATCCTATGTGCAGGCAGAATTTGTATAGGAGATTGTCTTGGTTCATTTACTTACCGACTCGGTATCTACTAGTCGAATTTTGACCCGTATTGCGCGCTAATTACATGAGTGGTTCGGGAGTATCTTGGAGCAACGTAGGTCACCCACCTCTCTGTACCTAGTCTAACATCTCTTTCCTGTAGTAGTTTTCCCTTAAAAGTATCTGGTCTCGACCAGATTAATTCCGTTTCGCTGGGACGATAACAGGTGGAACTTTTGCACCTTCTGGAAGATCTTCCGAGCATTTAGAGTGCAGGGTGTCACGCTAGCGGGCCGCTTGGACTGTCGGACAAACATTTCAGAGATTATCCTCCTGGTTCAGCTTCCGCGGACAGTGAAATAGAAGACCGGTGTCCTCAACAGCAGAGCAGGAAACCGCTGGTGGAAGGGGTGACAACTACTTATAAGTAAACTTTGGGTGGAGTCCTCAGCTGTCCACTTGTAATCCTGTTGTGTGTGGTCTCCAGGCACGTTTCCTCAAGCAGAATATGTACCCACTCTTGCTTTTGCAAATTTCCAAACTTTGCACATCCAGTAGGAACGCTGTGCGACGCCCAACAAAATTTCTAGAATTTCCAACAAACAAGTCTGGATGAGGGAACGGAGAACACTTTTTCCGTTTCCATATACCTGTACCTCAATGGTGGATACATCTTTAACTGTATGATGGGGGTTAGTGAAAGGACGTCGAGATCCGTGATTGGAAGAGCACTTAGGCCTCTTCTGGGATTGGATAGAAGAAACAGAGCCGGGTCCTTTCCGAGGTCTGAAGCAAGACTATCAAAACAGAGAGGCATTCTGATTCGAACTTTTACTTGGTGATTCTACTCGGGACTTCGTGTCCGTACGCGTTTTCTTGACTTTGCTCTCCTGAGAAGTCTTTGAAGTTTCACTTTGGAACTTACTCGCATCCGCAACCAGTAATCAGAAGGATGAGATCCGCAATTCGCAGTCACATC
The DNA here is from genome assembly GCF_023898315.1 of Schistocerca nitens. NCBI lineage: Eukaryota > Metazoa > Arthropoda > Insecta > Orthoptera > Acrididae > Schistocerca > Schistocerca nitens. The sequence goes on along the minus strand of NC_064622.1, from coordinate 177,660,335 downwards.
ACATCGGCTCAGTCCAGCAACAGTTAGCAAAGGTCGTAGTTCGGTGCACCGTGACTTCTGCAGCATCCTCGACGGCAGTCACGATAAGACCGCATTTGAAATGTGCAATCCCCACTTCTGAAATCGCGATAGATTGAGGGAAGAGGAGTTCATTCCTGCTTCCTATTTTTAGTCTTCCCAACTGGATCTACGCGCTTCACGCACTGACATGAATGCTTTTCGGCGACTTAATTGTTGCTTCAAACATCTTTTCTGTAACCACTCAAGTTTTTGTTTCGTTGTCGAGTTAACTCATTGAAGCTCATCCTCCTAGTGATTTTTCTTTCGGATCCTTTATTCATTGATATGTTGTGTGCTCTTTTCGAATTCAAACTCCTTTTTTTGTAATTGCACAGTTTTGCAATCACGGTTGTAAGTGTAATTGGTGTCCTTGATATATCTGGGCACCATCGTAATAGTAACTGTCCAGTATCAAGCTGATGGCGACCCAAAGAGCCATTCGCACCCTAATCAGTTTTCTATTTGAATTATGTAAATTCATTCTCAAATTGTTTTATAATCTCGTTGTTTGAGTACTAGGAAATTTTACGATGTTTTGAGTAACTATTATTTTATTACATGAAACTATTCTTCTGAAACCGTTACAGTAAATTATCCGATTGAAATTCCTAGGTCCTACAAACCACACGCAGCAGGCGAGGCCCCTGACGGGTTCAGGAAATAATGACGTCCCACATATCCAGCAGGAAGGTGAGTCAGTCGTGTTTAGGGCTGGATTTACGTCCTCCAGAAAGCAGGAATAAGTTGAACACAAACATGATTGAGCATACTTGGGATTAGTTGATATTACGGCAAGTCTTCGCACGAATTGTCCTCATAATGGTTGAGGCCACCGTCAAAGGACGTGACTCGCGTGAGCAGGAACGTCTCTATCACTTAGTGGACAGCGCACTAAGGAGGATCCAACCTATTGCAGCGGACGGGACTCAGCAACACGGTACTGAATGTTACTCAGCAGCAAATATTGATTTGTACAAAGATATGCACTTTCCAATAGACTGCCCTCAGTTTGGTGGTTGTTTTGTCTTTATCTCAAAACAACAGTTCTCGTTTCAAACTGCGTGTTCTTTCATTCTCTGCTCCGCTTGAATCCCACAATACAATAATTCGTACATATGTATGTGCTGCAAAGCTGTTTCTCTCGTTATGCTGTTAACATGCAGGCTGTAAGCAAATCGCAGAAATTATGTCTATACGAATTGATTTTCCTAAGAAAATTACGACACGTTAAGTAAAGAAAGCAAAATTTAAAAGTAATATATATACGTAAACTTAAAGGAGTCATTCTGAAATTCATAATTAACAGAAAGTAATCTTTTACGCTAATTTCAAAAATAAATAAGTCTGAAATGATGTCTGGCTTTGGATCGTCGCAATGAGTAACGAAACGTTGGACCCTAAATACCTAGACGTAGATCATAACAACAAGGTGATGGTCAGTTAGCTACCAGACTTTTAGCATAGTAACAACCAATTACAGAACGAACTTTCACACACCTATTTTGTCCACCGTTGGCGTATCGCTCAACTCCTCAGGTGCCAGATGTCAGCGTGTGATTAAAAAAAGAAAAATTATAGTTTCCTTAACAACTTTCTCGTTGTCTGTTTCTACGAGGTCCAACAGAATGCAAATTCATCAGCGACGACATTTTTCATTACACATATGAAACGGTTTCACACCTCTTAAGCTGTTTTATTTTATCTCAAAATTCTTTTGTTTCCACAATAAAATACGTGTGAGGTGCATCTACACTCCTGGAAATTGAAATAAGAACACCGTGAATTCATTGTCCCAGGAAGGGGAAACTTTATTGACACATTCCTGGGGTCAGATACATCACATGATCACACTGACAGAACCACAGGCACATAGACACAGGCAACAGAGCATGCACAATGTCGGCACTAGTACAGTGTATATCCACCTTTCGCAGCAATGCAGGCTGCTATCCTCCCATGGAGACGATCGTAGAGATGCTGGATGTAGTCCTGTGGAACGGCTTGCCATGCCATTTCCACCTGGCGCCTCAGTTGGACCAGCGTTCGTGCTGGACGTGCAGACCGCGTGAGACGACGCTTCATCCAGTCCCAAACATGCTCAATGGGGGACAGATCCGGAGATCTTGCTGGCCAGGGTAGTTGACTTACACCTTCTAGAGCACGTTGGGTGGCACGGGATACATGCGGACGTGCATTGTCCTGTTGGAACAGCAAGTTCCCTTGCCGGTCTAGGAATGGTAGAACGATGGGTTCGATGACGGTTTGGATGTACCGTGCACTATTCAGTGTCCCCTCGACGATCACCAGTGATGTACGGTCAGTGTAGGAGATCGCTCCCCACACCATCATGCCGGGTGTTGGCCCTGTGTGCCTCGGTCGTATGCAGTCCTGATTGTGGCGCTCACCTGCACGGCGCCAAACACGCATACGACCATCATTGGCACCAAGGCAGAAGCGACTCTCATCGCTGAAGACGACACGTCTCCATTCGTCCCTCCATTCACGCCTGTCGCGACACCACTGGAGGCGGGCTGCACGATGTTGGGGCGTGAGCGGAAGACGGCCTAACGGTGTGCGGGACCGTAGCCCAGCTTCATGGAGACGGTTGCGAATGGTCCTCGCCGATACCCCAGGAGCAACAGTGTCCCTAATTTGCTGGGAAGTGGCGGTGCGGTCCCCTACGGCACTGCGTAGGATCCTACGGTCTTGGCGTGCATCCGTGCGTCGCTGCGGTCCGGTCCCAGGTCGACAGGCACGTGCACCTTCCGCCGACCACTGGCGACAACATCGATGTACTGTTGAGACCTCACGCCCCACGTGTTGAGCAATTCGGCGGTACGTCCACCCGGCCTCCCGCATGCCCACTATACGCCCTCGCTCAAAGTCCGTCAACTGCACATACGGTTCACGTCCACGCTGTCGCGGCATGCTACCAGTGTTAAAGACTGCGATGGAGCTCCGTATGCCACGGCAAACTGGCTGACACTGACGGCGGCGGTGCACAAATGCTGCGCAGCTAGCGCCATTCGACGGCCAACACCGCGGTTCCTGGTGTGTCCGCTGTGCCGTGCGTGTGATCATTGCTTGTACAGCCCTCTCGCAGTGTCCGGAGCAAGTATGGTGGGTCTGACACACCGGTGTCAATGTGTTCTTTTTTCCATTTCCAGGAGTGTATAAACTTTGTGAATGTTTGTGTTTTTCCTCACGAAGTGCAAACTCATTTTTCTTGAAAATTTGAGATTTTAGTCTTTTGTTTTCCTTATGACTGGCTAGAATTCTTTTGAAAATTACTCTCATATTCTAGACTAAAAATTGAGAAGTGCAATATATATATATATATACAGGGTTATTACAAATGATTGAAGCTATTTCACAGCTCTACAATAACTTTATTATTTGAGATATTTTCACAATGCTTTGCACACACATACAAAAACTCAAAAAGTTTTTTTAGGCATTCACAAATGTTCGATATGTGCCCCTTTAGTGATTCGGCAGACATCAAGCCGATAATCAAGTTCCTCCCACACTCGGCGCAGCATGTCCCCATCAATGAGTTCGAAAGCATCGTTGATGCGAGCTCGCAGTTCTGGCACGTTTCTTGGTAGAGGAGGTTTAAACACTGAATCTTTCACATAACCCCACAGAAAGAAATCGCATGGGGTTAAGTCGGGAGAGCGTGGAGGCCATGACATGAATTGCTGATCATGATCTCCACCACGACCGATCCATCGGTTTTCCAATCTTCTGTTTAAGAAATGCCGAACATCATGATGGAATTGCGGTGGAGCACCATCCTGTTGAAAGATGAAGTCGGCGCTGTCGGTCTCCAGTTGTGGCATGAGCCAGTTTTCCAGCATGTCCAGATACACGTGTCCTGTAACGTTTTTTTCGCAGGAGAAAAAGGGGCCGTAAACTTTAAACCGTGAGATTGCACAAAACACGTTAACTTTTGGTGAATTGCGAATTTGCTGCACGAATGCGTGCGGATTGTCTACCGCCCAGATTCGCACATTGTGTCTGTTCACTTCACCATTAAGAAAAAATTTTGCATCATCACTGAAAACAAGTTTCGCACTGAACGCATCCTCTTCCATGAGCTGTTGCAACTGCGCCGAAAATTCAAAGCGTTTGACTTCGTCATCGGGTGTCAGGGCTTGTAGCAATTGTAAACGGTAAGGCGTCTGCTTTAACCTTTTCCGTAAGATTTTCCAAACGTCGGCTGTGGTACGTTTAGCTCCCTGCTTGCTTTATTCGTCGACTTCCGCGGGCTACGCGTGAAACTTGCCCGCACGCGTTCAACCGTTTCTTCGCTCACTGCAGGCCGACCCGTTGATTTCCCCTTACAGAGGCATCCAGAAGCTTTAAACTGCGCATACCATCGCCGAATGGAGTGAGCAGTTGGTGGATCTTTGTTGAACTTCGTCCTGAAGTGTCGTTGCACTGTTATGACTGACTGATGTGAGTGCATTTCAAGCAAGACATACGCTTTCTCGGCTCCTGTCGCCATTTTGTCTCACTGCGCTCTCGAGCGCTCTGACGGCAGAAACCTGAAGTGCGGCTTCAGCCGAACAAAACTTTGTGAGTTTTTCTACGTATCTGTAGTGTGTCGTTACCATATGTCAATGAATGGAGCTACAGTGAATTTATGAAATCGCTTCCATCATTTGTAATAGCCATATATATATATATATATATATATATATATATATATATACGAAATTTTACTAACATCTGAAATTATCACTACCTGGCAACGCTGTAAGACGGTGCGATGACCTTGATATGCCTGTTTTCGTGACTGCCATTATATAGTAAAGCTGCCCATAATAATAAGACTGCTAACACCCTGCTTATCGATTCCAATGCGAGCTCGCAGTTCTGGCACGTTTCTTGGTAGAGGAGGTTTAAACACTGAATCTTTCACATAACCCCACAGAAATAAATCGCATGGGGTTTAGTCGGGAGAATGTATCCTGAACGAAAACGCTCAGCTGTTGCTTCAGCATCCACACTGGATGCACAGACGAACGTAAATCGACATCGCCTCCACGCCAACCCCCCCCCCCTCCCACCCCCGATGGTCTATTGTCAATTAGTTTATTTTTTTTTTAATGGAGGTATAGAATCAGTTGGATGATCATAGTCCAATGCTCTAAGGCCGTATGGTAAGCACTCAAAAGTGATTAGGCAAGAGGAAAGCTATAGTACAAATCGCATCCCCAAGTATCCAACATAAGAAAACAGATCTCCTGACCTGTCGGTGTCTCACTTGTATAACAAAGTTGGGCCCTGGAGGGGCTGTTACCTCCAAGGAAGTAAAGTTGCCGCGCCAGTTGTTGCGCTGATTATCTTATCGTTTCTTGCTTCCGGGCAGAAATTTCACAGTATAGAAGTGTTACTAGCAAATTTCGAAAGCGGTACAAGCGATCTCAATGTCCGGAACTACAAACTTCGGCCCACGGTCGGTGGAATTTAAACGAGTTTTTCTCCGGTCGTACTGGGAGACGTTCCCAAAAGCAAAACATGAATAGGTAGAAACTTATAAAAATGGTTCAAATGGCTCTAAGCACTATTGGACTTAACATCTGAGGTCATCAGTCCCCTAGACTTGGAACTACTTAAACCTAACTAACCTAAGCGCATTACACACATCCATGCCCGAGGCAGGATTCGAACCTGCGACCGTAGCAGCAGCGCGGTTTCGGACTGAAGCGCCTAGAACCGCTCGGCCAAATCGGCCGGCTAGAAACTTATAAGTTTAGTACCAGAAAGAAGGAGTTAGTGTCATCCTGAGGGCGAGAAATATCATTACAGAGGTAGTTCTCTGAAAATAAATTCAAATAACTTCACAATTTAATATAATTAACTGAACGTTACCTTGTAATACAATACGCACGTTCTGTGGCTTTCAATCAATTTCAGCCTCCGGTGTATACTTTATGCAACGTGTCATGTGCAACACAGGCAATTCTGTATCTAAAATTTTAAGCATATAATAAAACGTCAAACAATTGTGTGTTCAAATGAGAAAGGTGGGGTATGTCAATTTTGATGCTTAAAGTTACTGTAGAGGATGTTCTTTGGGTTGTGTTTGTGTCTGTGTTTCCACTGTTCAGTGCTTTAGGTGTTCAGAGTATGTTATTCTAAAATTTAAGATTGTCTTCGACAGATCGGCTAAATGACCAGTCACCGAAGATTCATTTACTTACGTTTTGCTGAATTAATTTGAAGTTAATCAGAGTCTGTAATCGTACTTCTCAATGTCAGCACAGTCACCTCTGCCCGCCCGGTTAGCCGTTCGGTCTAACGCACGGCTTTCCGCGCGGGAAAGAGCGCCTGGCCCCCGGCACGAATCCGGACTTGTGTCGAGGTCCGGTGAGCCGGCCAGTATGTGGATGGTTTTTAGGCGGTTTTCCATCTGCCTCGGCGAATGCGGGCTGGTCCCCTTATTCCGCCTCAACTACACTATGTCGGCGATTGATGCGCAAACAAGCTCTCCACGTACGCGTACACCACCATTACTCTACCACGCAAACATTGGGGTTACACTCGTCTGGTGGGAGACGTTCCCTAGAGGGGGAGGGGCGGGGGGGGGGGGGGTCCACCGGGGCACGAATCGAACAATAACCCTGAATGAGTGGTTCGGTGTGGGGCGGCAGAGGGGCGCAGTGGACTGTGGTAGTCGTCATGGGGTTGTGGACCACTGCGGCTGCGGCGGGGACGGAGCTTCTCCGTCGTTTCTAGGTCCCCGGTTAACAACATACAATACAATACAGTCACTTCTAGTACAAACAGAACGTTTGTTTCATATATTCGTAAAACTTGAGTGGTTATACCGATAAATGAGGAAAGAGTGCACTCGCTAGACATCAGAATGAGCCCCGTATACTCGCTTTAAACTCGTCAGCTGGTACTGTGACGTCATCTCCGAAGTTGCCGTCTCAGTAAGCTCGGAGACTCTAGTCACCAGTCTCCAGCGTTGCCCATTTAACTGAGAATTCGTCACTTGATTCTGGCGTGGAGTACAAGTAGCCTCATCCCATCCGAAAAGAGAGCGAGTACAGGAATTCGCAACGGAGCCTCCCTGGCATTGCCGCTACTTATGCAAGTGTTGCGCATGACGATTAGTATACATCAATACAATGACTGATCTGTTAATAGTGAATATTGTTCTGTTTATATATCCAGTACATTTACATAGTATATCATTGTTTTTAAGACTGCTGTAAATTATTTTCAGTGAATGCAATAATTACTTTTATAGATACACAGTTTGAACACATTGCTGGGACTGTGACGACAGTAGAAGAAACGGGCACAATGATTTAGTGTATTCTCTAAATGGTGGTTAACTCTTAAAATAAATTTACAGCAGTCTTAGACAAAGTTACAGAAATGAACGCTAAGCTACACATCTCGTTATCAGCCCACAATTGCAAGTTGCTATGACAGAACAATACACAAATGCCATTCTTTTTGTTCGCGAGGACATAACGCTGACGTTGCTCTGTGCCACGTTCTTCTGCGGAACAGACTTTTTCTCATGATTGACGTACAATAAACAAGAATACAAACATTTTGTTTGCACTGAACGAACTCTGATTACTTTTCGTGAGAAGCGTGGATAATAACATCGATATTTTCGTATAACTAAACTCTCCCTCTTACGGAACAAATTTGTAACTGCATATACTGCATCAATTTTCGCCTTACACTATTCACAGTCTCACAAAACAAAGCTTCCTTAGGGATCCTCTCATCCCGACAATCTGTCACGGATGTAAAAGCAGCGTCTTGAGTTCATCTGTATGCAAACCTCAACATTCGACTTACACTCACTTCGTTTCTGAGCTCTAGTACTCTACGTTTTCTTTTCGAGACGGATATACAGGGGTTGGAAAAATTACAGAAACACCAAAAGCACACCATTACCATGCCTAATAAGGTTAAGAAAACCGTTGGCGTTCAAAGCAGCATCCAGTCGTCCCAGAAAGGATAAGTGAAAGTCCTGCGTGGTTTTCAAGGGAATCCTATACTATTCTTCCTGCAAAACTGTGGTAAGTTCAGGTAACAACGACGGAGGTGGACAGCGATCACATATCCTTCTATCCAAAATAGTCAACAGAAGCTCATAATATTGAGATCTGGTGAATGGTGACCAGGAGAACTGCGACTGTTCGTCCTCGCGTTCACAGAACTAGTCATGAATGCTGTGAGTTGTGTGAACAGGGGCCCTATCGTCTTGGAATACAGCACCACCAGTGGGCAACAAACGTTGTACAATGCAATGGACCTCATCACCCGAAATGGTAACATAATCCTTGGCAGTAATGGCAGAGTAACCATGGGGCCATGAAACCCCACGAATGGCTGCCCGAATCACCTAATCCCTGACGAGTTTCACTCTTGACATATAAACTCGACCAGGAGCTGGAAACTGTGTGAAACAAGATTCTTCCAATCAAATAATTTTCTTCCATTGCTCCGCAGTCCAGATGTAATGGCTTTGGCACCACGAATTCCTGTTACGAGCATTTGCATCACTGATTAGTGATTTTGAAATCCCAGTTCACCCTGCATCTCCCTGCTTATAGAGCTCCCGTCGCGTTTTGGTGCGAGAGCGTTATTCAGTTCCATAGTGACTTGCAGCAGTCTTACTCTTCGTGTTCATCTTAATGCCCTTTAATGTTTAATTGTCACCGTCACACAATACATACTTTCGTCCACGTTGTGACTTAGCGGATTATGTCTTTCTGGATTTCCATATGCGGCATAAACCTTTGATACGGTGCCCCTTGAAACACCGAACACTCCTTTTACCCTGGTTACAGAAGCACCAACAATTAGCGCAATCTCAAATTCACTTCGCGCCGACATAATGCACTCACAGCTACACAGAACACTCATTTGCACGACTGACGCTTGCAACATACTGAGAACGTCTTACAGGTGCCATTCGCGGTTAAACACAACAGCGTAACCTGCAGGCTTAGCTAGCATCTGCATTTAGGTTCAAGCGTACATTTATCGCGTTGTTTTCATATTTTGTCCCCGTTGGTTAGAACAGATTCTAACCACACTGATCCCGCCAAAAACTGACGGTGATCGAGCGCACTGTGACCACTGTGTCGAGACGGTGTTATCGGGCGACCTCTGGCGACCGTTGTTGGTGTCACTGAATGCAACTGTACAAAAATCCTATACTCCCGGTGAAGAGGGCCGGAAGCCAGTAATCGAAATTCGTGCTTCGCCCACCGTCCCGCACCACGATACTTACTTAATACTGTTCGTAACAGAGGCCTGGAGGCCACACTGCTCATGCGGAGAAGATTGCGTACCGTCTGGGTCGACACTGCCCTCTCAGTTGCCTCCAACAGGAAGCACGCAGTCTTCTTGTAGGCTACTCTTCTCGAGGTACGTACGAGCCTTGATTTATAGACAGCTGCTATCAGCTAATGCTGTTAACGACCACTACAAGGCAGATACTCTTTTTTTTCTTTCTTTTTTTTTTTTTTTTTGTCGCATACCATAGACTGAATGCTTGAATGATGTTTGGCAATTCGGCGGGCAACTTGTTATATTTCTGGCTTTGGAGCCATACGATTACTTCCCAAGATTCACTCCACCGTATGACAGACTACAGCGTGACGTAAGAGATGGGGTGGTGCAGTTAGCAGTTCCAATTCTGTGAGAAATTGCGCCAGGTTAATAGGAGGATAATCTGACGGGCTGTTAACACAGAAGCCAGCGTGCCAAATTTGTCAGAGACATTTATTAATATTTGATGAAGTATTATTGAGATTTTATTTTCTGTCATGCTGAACACTCTCTCAATAGCAAGCTTTAATCCACTTATTTCAGATCTTATCTTATAACAATTTTCATTCACATTAGACGAACGATGTTTAGGCGAAGCACTCCGTGCGCCTTCGGCTCCCGCCAAAAGTGCGCCACGAAGGACAGAGTAACAGTGTTTCCAGTTTTTGTGAACATTTTCTAGAAGACTTAATGCAACAGGATTGTGAATAATTCTACACCTAATATGAAATGTGAATCTTGAGACTGTCATCGAACATATGCAAAATGTCTTCTTAGTAGTTTATAGCTTTATCCGCTTTTTATATGTTCAAAGTAAAAGCTACTGGCATCTCTAATGTAGAACTCACCATATATTATTTAGTAGAATCGAAGCCTTAGTCATCTCAACAGTTATTTTACAGCCTCACTTCAAGAATAACGAACTCGCGGCGTGACCACTACAACTGCGATAAAACAACATATGTACAGGATATCAGGTTAGAGAAATGTAACAGAATCTCTGTTTCCTACTTTGAAGCGGTAGAACACCACTACGCCCCTCACTCGTGCAGCATTTCCAGTACACAAGGAGGCAGTTGCATGTTATTCGTTGTAACACGGTGGAGGGTAAACGAAGGAATAATTAGTGCTGGGAACGAGTGTTGATTTGAAAACTATTAACGACATCTTCAACACCTAGTTTTTCTTGATGGGAATACAATGATGGAGTTATAGTACGCAAGTAATTTAATGAGTAAACGGACAACCTGACAATGACAGCGACCTTTACGCGTGAGCTGCGAAATGGTGGCAGAATTTCGTGCTGGATGCGGAAAGAGTTATCGTGATCGATTTACTGCTGTCATTAAACAAAGGAAGGACAGTTACATTATCGTCCCTTCGATGACGAGACAGATAGAGACTGTATCCAAGCTGTGATAGGACACAGGTTTGGAAGGAATCGGCCCTCTCCTTTTCAAACGAACCATCCTGGCATTTGTTACAATAGATTGAGGAGAACAACATGAAATTTACAACGGAAAGGATTGACAAGGATTTGAACCACGCTCCGCTCGGCTGCTAGTACCCAGCTGTTAAGCCCTGCTTAACAACTAGTTTTGTTACGGTTAAAGCAGTGCTGCAGTTTTATAAAATGTAGCGGCATGCGCATTACTCCACGATATTGTCTGCGGAGGTCACAGAGTTTTGCTGACCGTTCGAGGAATGGGAACGCAAGACTAAGTGCAATGCACAGTGTTCTCTGCATATTAGAACCATTATCCATTGTAGTAATGAGAGACGGATGAGTAGAAACAATAACGTAGCTACAACCTCATTTATCATTTGGCTCGAGCACAACAGATCTTAACTCCTTACAAGATAGGGCTGACAGAGGTCATCGAAAAAGTTCAAAGCAGAGCAGAGCAGCTCGTTTCGTAATACAGTGAAATTGGAGAGAGTGTCACGGATATGGTATGCGTATTGGGAAGGCAATCACTAAAACAAAGATCATTTTTGTTGCGGCGAGATCTTATCACAAAATTTCTATCACCAACTTTCTCCTCCGTACGTGAAAATATTATGTTGACGCCCACCTGTGTGTCCCAGGAGGAGTGGTCTTGTAAACATCAGCTCTGAAATGCATACCTGAACAACTATGGGCACTTTCGTATCTTCGTTACTGTGAAACACGTCTCTTCTAGTGAAAAGTGCTCGTAGCTCTTAAGGTATGCATTTCGTTTCACAGCCCATATTTACTGCCTTTTTTGTTTTGAATAATCGAACCTGTCGTATCGCTGAATACTGATCATTCGTCCTGGGATACCCTGTATAGCGAGTAATTACCATCATAATAAAATTGGAGAGATCAGAGCTCGTTCGGAAAAATGTACGTGTTCGGTTTTGCCGCCTGTTGTACGGGAGTGGAACCGTAGAGAAATAGTCTAAAGGTTGTCCTACGAGCCCTCTGCCATGCACTTAATAGTGAACTGCAGAATAATAATGTCGATGTTTATCTGTTACACTCCCCAGAGCAAAGTATAATGCATCGCGTGGCGCACACGGCGTTGAATTGGCTTAAACTTTATGAAATGTACGCAGTTGTATACAAAGGACTAACTGTATGGGTCTGGTACAGACATAGAATGAATGGAAAATAAAGGAGTGAAAAAATTTACCGATGTGTATAGTACTTTTCAGAAATAACGGCGAACCAAATAATCTTAGATATATTTTACAGCCTGAATGGCGACATAAATAGAACAAATCTTTCAGTTCTTGCGATAAAAAGAATAGATTTAAAATACACGTTGGTCTGGATCATAGAAATAAAAAATCTGAAATGAAAAAATATTAATAATCAAAAATAAAGGAGAGAAAATCTTAAAACTCAAGTACTGAAGTTAGATTGTTACGCAGTAAAATAAAAAATTGCTTAAGTGCGAGTAGGACTCGCGCACTGAAGTTTCCATACAATCGTAATTACTGTATGTATACAGACAGTTCATCCATTTGGGAATCGAGATTCTCTACCATATTTGCCTGTTATCGACATTTATACTGGCACGATATCAGTCCCGGAGATTCTAAGATTTTCGATAATGTTATAATTTTAAGAAGATAAATGTGACATGAAGTCATGTAGGAGGCAAACTACCATTGTTATAATAATCAACTGTTCTCCAGATGAAAACTGTGTGCCGGACCGAGACTCGAACTCGGGACCTTTGACTTTCGCGGGCAAGTGATCTACGATCTGAGCTACCCAAGCACGATTCACGCCCCGTCCTCACAGCTTTACTTCTGCCAGTACCTCGTCTCCTACCTTCCGAGGTTTACTGAAGCTCTCCAGCGAACCTTGCAGAACCAGCACTCCTGAAAGAAAGGATATCCTTCCTTTCAGGAGTGCTGGTTCTGCAAGGTTCGCTGGAGAGCTTCAGTAAACCTCGGAAGGTAGGAGACGAGGTACTGGCAGAAGTAAAGCTGTGAGGACGGGGCGTGAGTAGTGCTTGGGTAGCTCAGTTGCCAGCAAGGTAGCTCAGCGTTTTCGGTCAGAGAGCTGGTTGGCCACTGCAATAATAACTGAAAAACTGAGTGGAAGGATCAACAAACGAACCTTAACGGATTTCATGTGACGTCCGCACCGACCAAACAACGATCAACAACTAAGAAAATGCAGTATATATGGTACAGCACTTGCCCGCGAAAGGCAAAGGTCCCGAGTTAGAGTCTCGATCCGGCACACAGTTTTAATCTGTCAGGAAGTTTCATATCAGCGCACACTCCGCTGCAGAGTGAAAATCTCATTCTGGAAACAGTTCTCCATTCAGGCTGTCTGGATCGCGATGGTGAAAGTCAAATTTCGGGCAAGGAACGACTTTATTGCTTATATGACGCGTTTCAGAATTTATCTGTCAGATATCCAGCAAAAAACGCGTCATGCGAACAATGAAGACATTCCTTGCCTAATGCTTGACATTTAGCATCACGACCCAATCAGCCTGAATGCAGAACTGATTGTTTCAATTCCAAGTTTGACGTCGGATAATAAATGCCAAGAATATTTTTTTCGTGTGATGTAATTACAAATTAACAATTTTCAGATTTTTCCTTTACTTGTACTGTGAAACCTTGCTTCTTGCCAAATTTCAAGAATCTAGGTCAAAGGGAAACGTTTTGATGAGTGGGTATGAAAATACGTGACAGAGTGGATCTGGATATGGTGGCAATCAGGGTGAGATGCATGGTTACTCATAGTGCTTCACTCTGCCAAGAGAGTGGAGCACTCATCAGTCTGCAGCTTGCTTGCGTCAGTGTCTTGATTGGGAAGCGTTGGGTGTAGTCGCAAAGCACAATTTTCAGTATTTGTAAGCTTAAAATCTGTGGTAGGTATTCCGATTTAAGCTGTAAAATAATGGTAGATGTATACTAAAACAATAACACTGCTTTGTATCCATCTGTGGTAGGTATAACTGTGTGCTTACCATTTAGTATGTATCTTAACCTATGTTTTGCATGCAGTTACATGCACTTTGTTGACATATTGGATTAGGTATCTCAACCGCATTTCACCACGGACGCTGGGGAAGACATATTTTCTTCGAGGTATCACGGCCATTCACAACTTTTATGCCTTGACATTATGAAAGAGCGCCAAATATAGGACAGTGGAATGAAGAAAGCCTCCAATTAGCAATGGAACATGCGAAAACTGGTAACATGAGCTGCTTTCGAGCTTCTGATACATATGGGATTGCATATAGGACTTTAAAAAGACGATTAGGGGAGAACGAAGACAAGAAAAAGAGGAATGGTACCACACAGTGAGTACCTTAGAAAAACTTTCTTTTGCTTTTCACTTGCAATCAGCACAACATTTAATTAATTAATTATTAATCTACAGAAAAAGTAACAAAGTTTCATATTAAAATAGATATTGTAATAATAAATTATAATTAATAGCTGTGATAATTGTCATACATGATGATACCACTTTTAATAAACAATATTATGTTGTGTTTTTAGATTGTCTTGCTGCAGAATACGAGGAACAACTTGTGTTATACATTGAGAGGCTGCAGGCTTCCGGACTTCCTGCTAATGGAGGAGGAGTGCGAAAACGGGCATTTCAATTCGCCGAAACCAATGGTATTGCTCATCGCTCCAAAAACATACTGGCGTGGCAGCGTGAGATTGGCTACAATCATTCTTGAGACGTTTTCCAGGTCTTGTGAAGAGGAAGCCCCAAAGAATTTCCATCGACAGGGCAATGGTTCTCACCAGGGGAGACGCTGGAAATTATTTCAAATTGCAAGAGAATGTTCTCTTACAGAATATTTGAATTGACAAACCGGGCCATATATTTAATATGGACGAATCTGGTTTCCGGATGAACCCCAGAGTTGAATCATTGATAGCTGAATAAGGTTCCCTAATGATCAATCACATGATATGAGGAGAAAAGGGGCAAACAATTACCGTGATAACATGTAATTCTGAAGTGCATTTTTTGCCTAAGCCTTTTATTTTAAAGCAGAAAGAGAGGAAATTTAAATGGGAGGAGTCTCATCTAAATGGTTCGAGAGTTTTCATGAATGAAACTTCGGGGTGTGCCAATTTCGCAATATTTATGTTATGGTTAAAGGAACATTTCATCCTGAGGAAACAGAAAGGAAAGGTTTTGCTACTCCTTGATGGCCATACATCGCACAGGTCTCATATTGAGAAAATGTTCAAAAGTTCGTGAAGTCCTAAGGGACCAAACTGATTAGGTCATCGGTCCCTAGACTTACACACTGCTTAAACTAACTTTTGCTAAGAACAACACACACACCCGACGGAGGACTCTAACCTCCGGCGGAAGGGGCCGCGCAGTCTGTGACATGACGCCTCAAACCGCGCGGCCACTCCGCGCGGCTGATATTAAGATGTTGAAACTTGCACAGAGACAATGTTATCTTTGTATGCTTGCCTCCTCATTCAACACCTTTCCTACAGCCACTAGACTGATGCCTCCTTCAAGTCGCTGAAGCACTTCTACAAGGCAAATTGTGTATTTGGACGATCTCTCGTCCGGACAGGAAAGTGCCAAGAGCCCAGTTTGGACCACTACTGAAGCTGACGAGTCAGAGAAGTCCAACGCCGTTAAACGCCAGTATTGAATTTGAAACCTGCGCTGTCTTTCCACTGACTGCCCAGACTATGCCAGAGGAAGCTTTTCCTATTTATGACTCTGTATTGGCGAAGATGAAGCCTAAAGAAACCAACGTTGCTGTTAGACCAGAAACTACAAGTGGAGAATACGCTCCTGAATTTATTCCTTTTGTAACTGCGGGACCCTCCATACGAAACAATGTAGCAAGTGAACCATTTAATTGGAAGTTAGCAATGATTCGGGAAGTGCATCTACTTCACATATTAGGCCAGGAACATCGTTTCAAGATACTGTCCCAATACCGGTTTTGGAACCACCTGAAGGCAGAAGGAAGAAATCAGCACTGGTATTAACAAGCAAGAAAAAGCTGAACCTCAAAGTCCACGCAACAGAAAGGCAATAGTACGAGAAAAACTCCATCACTCAGCAAACAACGCAGAAAAGGAAAATCAACAGCTGAAGACAATGACTGTTCAGTGCAAAATAAACTATTACGATCCCAATGGACCGGAAATCGACGGGATCTGTCGCATTCATTGTCAAAAATGACTTCATGAAACATGCACAGATGAAGCAGATATGTGACAAAGACGGTGTTGAAAAACAGTAAATATCAACCAAGGTAGAGGCGGAAATTACAATAAAACTGTTTACATTGTATTACTGTACAATGGACCATTATTGGAGAATGCATGTATTTCTATCAGTTTTTATTTTGCCATCTTACTCAAATTTTCGTGGTGGGATGCCTAATGGTTCAAATGTCTCTAAGCACTATGGGACTTAGCATCTGAAGTCATCAGCCCCCTAGAACTTAGAACTACTTAAACCTAACTAACCTAAGGAAATCACACACATCCATGCCCGAGGCAGGATTCGAACCTGCGACCGTAGCAGCAGCGCGGTTCCAGACTGAAGCGCCTAGAACCGGTCGGCCACTGCGGCCAGATGAGATGTCTAGCACATCAACATTAAACAAAGTATGCTATGGGTCAGAAGTATATTACTTTTTCATGTACATGTGTTTTACGTTTGAAAATATATTGTCAAACTTATTTGTTTAATCTCGTTTTGAATATTTCCAAATTTACCTTTTTAATTTCACAAACAACCAAAAAGTGTGGCATCTGCTCCCGATGTAGTCTAAATGGCCGTATTTTTTATGACACTGACTTAAAAAGCTTATAATTTGTATGTAATATCTCTTTATATTCTACTAAATATCCTTGCACAATTCTATGAGTGAATTACGTTTCCTACTTGACCATCTATATAATCGCAGAATCGATGCGCAAAGTAGTACAGTACTATTACTATTCCATGAGCGCATAATTACTCTTTGTAATATTCTCTCTGGTGTGTTGAGAGGACTTCTAGGATCTTCTCCGTGCCGAATAGCCGCACTGAATAATTGTAATTTTGCAATCGAGATTACTGGAAGAAAGAGATTGAAAATATATTGTAGGCTACTCAAGAAAATATATACTGAGCATTTACATCAAAGGTGTGTAAGGAATTTCATTATATATGTATTCTCCAATTGGAAATTTGCACGGGGGTGTCGATTCGTTAGTAATCAGAAGGGAACTTCCAATGAACTGGAAACGAACCTGCAATTATTAGATCCAAGAGCTCCATTATTTCATCGGATAATTAAACTCTATCAAAGCAAACTTACCGCTTGATCGGAGGTTTCCCGACTGACTACGCAACGCAAGAAAACCAAGACATTTTATTTACACAGGATTGCAGATCGCTTCGAATCATCGGACTGCGGACAAGGAGAGTCATCATCCGATTCTGATTAAACAAGTAAAGCTTAATTATAACTTTCTTGAGCGACTGTGATATGGCTGCTTATGAATGAGATCATTAATAAAATACTAATAACTAACTTTCCTCCTCACCAGCAACCAGTATAAACACAATATTAATTAAAATTATATGTACAATGCCAAGGGATCATAGATCTTAATGTGTGACAAATTTGAACTTTTTACGTCTAACCGTTTCTGAGAAAAAGGGTTCTTAACAGTCGGACGGACAAACGGCAAGAAAGCTATCCTCTAAGGGTTTCGATTTTACAGATTGAGGCACAGAATCCTATAATGAAAGGTAAGACGCACGGAAGAAAGAAAAATTCCGGAGGAACATGAAAGCATATTGGAAACCTGTTGAACAACAAAGAAATAGACGCATTTCTAGGTCGTCAATACGAAATTAAAATTAATGTCATTGAACTGATAAGGACACCTTGAGAGGAGACTAGGCAGTAAGTGAGCAACTCATTTAGCACCCTGGATTATAGCCTGGTACATTTGAAGGTTATATATGTGGACGGAGATTCGCTGCTTAATGGGAGCTTCAGAAAGCTATTCCATTGGTTACACAGGAAGCATTTAGGAAAACCCTAGAAAGATGAGATAAATTAGTTGCTGTGCGGTTGCAGCCCATGTAGGAATTAGAGCTCTAATGTATTTCCGGTCGCTTGATTTATGTTAACAGGATAACGCTGTGCTTAAGCGCAGAGCGACCTGTAGGCACGGGGAAACATAAATCAGATAGTATCGCGGAGCTGAAGCGCCTTATGCAGTTGGTGTGAAAAGAAGGAAGGGAGGGGGCGAGGCTGAATGCAGAGGAGGAAGGGTGAGCGAAGTTTCGCGGCGGAGCAGCGTACGTCGCCGGCGGCTATGGTGCGGAATGCGTAGCTACGCGGTTGGAGATGAGCCCGGGTCGCAGCGCGGCGCCTGCTGCAGCTGCCTGGCAACCGCCCAAGTCGACCTATCGCCAGTCGATACGCAGCCACTGCGGGTTTTCCAGCGCAAGCGATGCAGCCAGCTGTACAACTACTCGGCGGCGTCGTGACTGCGTTTGCGGCATGCACGCTCCGCTGGGGGCTCCTCCGTCTACGTTTGTATTCTGCAAATCATGGAAGTGCACGACAGAGGGTAATTCCCCCTGTAACGCGTATTAAGGTTCCTTCCCGGTCCAATTGTTTAGATAGCCTGGGAAGCATGACTACTCCAAAGTATCTGTACGCGCTGTAATCAGTGAAATCTTGTCTTCGAGGTCCACACGGAAGCGGTAGTTACAGGCCTTTAGTACACAGAGTGGGAAAACAACAACATGATAAGTTCAGAGCAACGTATGGGGACTTGGAATCTAAGATTTTTTTAATAACCATATGTCGGAAATATGCCGCTCTAGAGCTACGGTCATAAAACGATAGCCAAACAGCGAAGAGTGTGTAAAAGTTTGTCTTTCAAGAGAACGTGGGGTAAGTTCTAGAGTACTACTCCGCCCGCCAGCTTTGACTAGTGACATCATGCCGAACCCAAGGATGTTTCATATACAGCCAAGATTTGAAAACGACAACGATTATTCTTAAAAAAACAAACGAATATACCACAGTATCAAAAAGTAATACACAAATATATTGCATATTGTATTGTACGTTAACCGAGGACCTAGAAACGACGGAGGGGCTCCGTCTCCGCCGCAGCCGCAGTGGTCCACAACCCCACGACGACTATCTCAGTCCACTTCACCCTTCCGCCGCCCCACACCGAACCCAGCGTTATTGGCTGTCTCTGAGCACTATGGGACTTAACATCTATGGTCATCAGTCCCCTAGAACTACTTAAACCTAACTAACCTAAGAACATCACACACATCGATACCCCAGGCAGGATTCGAACCTGCGACCGTAGCGGTCGCGCGGTTCCAGACTGTAGCGCCTAGAACCGCTCGGCCACCCTGGCCGGCTCTACAGCTACAATTCTCCTAAATAGGTCAATTCTAGTTGCAGATTTCAAGGTTTGTTATTTTTTGCATTTTTGTAGCACATTTGTACTATGCTTTCCTTTAGGATTTTCATTTCTGGTATCGCTCTATGTCCTCATAGATTCCTGCCTAATCTTAACCTTGGAAATCTTGTCACATTCGGAAGTAACACCCAAATACAGAGTGAATCACGTAAAACTTGCGCCGCAAATATCGCACTAACGCAAAGTGCTACTAGCGTGTGGTTTTCACGGAATGGATGGATAGCCAAGGGCGCGTATTGTTACACAGGTTGTAATAATACTTATAAAGCATTTTTGCGCAAACATACACTTTTCAAATGGAATAATGCCTAGTGACATCGCCAAACTAAAGTAGGGTAAACTAGAATGTCACCGGTGTTTGTTGCAGCGTTCTAGTGCGAGTAGTTTACGAGATGTCGTATTTTGAAAAGTTCGCAACAGACATTTGTACGACATCTGTCACAGTACACATTAAAGAGCGATACAGGTGTACACATTAGATATGTGGATTCTGATCAGTAAGGAGACAATTGACCATCACGGGCTGTGTTCAAAATGACCATCGGCAGTGCCGATACACGCTTCCAGTTTGGTATGGAACGACTGCTGCACACGTGCTAGCATTTTAGCGGAGATGTCCGAGCAGGCTGCAGTAATATGTCGCTGCGTATCATCGGCTGTAGTTGGTTTGTCCTTGTAAACAGCGTCTTTCAGCTTTCTCCACAGGAAAAAACTACAGGCGTCAAATCCGCGGAACGCACCTGACAAAGTACAGGTCCTCTGTGTCCAGTTCAACGATTTGGAAGCAATTCGTTAAGACATGCTGTAGCACCACTGAGTGCTTAGTCTGCAGACGAACGTCGTTTAGCATCCGTGGAAGGTGGTCATTTAAGAGGCTGCAACACTTGTGCGCGTTCAGTGTTCTGTCTATGAGAAACGGGGCTATGAGATGGTGGTTCACTATCCCACGCCACATGTTTACGCTCTATGGACGCTGGACGTTCGACGTGACGGAACCAAGGGGGACTGCCAACACACCAATAGTGTATGTCTCGACAATTTACCTGGGCACGTGATACATCTGGAGTGTCCTGTCTTAATGCCCATGTACTGAAGTTAACACCATTCTCATAATCGTTTCCACGCAGATTTTGATCGAGAGAGACGTGACTAACCTACGACGATGGAGAATGCGTAGGACACTTGCCTGACTCATGCCACTTCCTCGTACGACTGTGCGGCAGATAACGTGCGGATCAACTGCAACAGCAGCACGAACATTACTTTCCCCCTCTTCTGTAGTCACTTGTTTCTTTCTGTGACCTTCATGTAACTGGTTGACTTGCCACATACACAGTACAAGAACGAACTGTGTTCTTCCTACACTCTCCATTCACCACGAGCAAGTCGGCTTTTTCTGCATTTGTAAATCCCATTGTCCACTCCCGACGTAATGCTTCGACTATCACCCACTAACCACCAAGTTGCAATGCACTCAAGGAACGCAGAAGCACACTATAAGTAAGCAATCATAACATCGTACCTAGAAACTATGCAGGTTGAAAGACACTAACAAGTGACAATGTGGAAAGTTGTTTAAATACGGTATCTCGTAAACGACTGTCACTAGAATTCTGTAACAAATACGACTGACATTCTAGTTTAACCATACTTTTGGTGTGGTAATGTCAATAGGCATTGTCCCATTTAAAAACTATGTTTGCACAAAAAATACACTTTGTACGTATTATTGGCTAACAATGTTGCCAATTTCGCGACTTTGTCGCTAGAAATGGCGACTTTTGCCTTCGTCTTAGCGACAAAAAAAAACTTTTTAGCGACAAAAATTATTTAGCGACTTATCTGGCGACTTTTGGAGTACTGACGACTTTTGAAGTACGAATCAAAACTATTTTGGGCCAGTATTTTCATTAACAAAACTAAGATTTTAACTATAGAGTAGATACTATAATGACTTTGTTCTAGATTTACTAAGTTAAATTAAGTTCTTAGCAGATCGTGTAGCATTGTTCAGCATTTAGCAAACCTGAATGTGGGAACTGCCTACAGAGTAAGAAAACATTGACTATAGAACAATTCATTATTCATTACCCACTAGCCTGTTATCGTCGATAGCGTATCGATCTATAATTCTTCAATTTATGAACTCCCTTTATTTTTCGAATTGACAAAAAACACACTTAATATTAAGTATAATAAAATACATTTCTGTCCAGCAACCACTAATTTTTCGAAATGTTATCTCGCAGTCAAATTATTACCACATGCACAGTGGTAACGCAAGAACAATTCGGTGGGGGCATCTCAGACATTATTACGTTTTAAACAATGAACAATAGGACTGATATCGAGTTACCGAGGGAGTAGATCGTTTCATGACCTCTAGTTTGCCCGAGTTTTGATGTATTTTCAGTTATTATAAATTGGTGAAATTGTTGTGGTGGCTTATATAATGGATTTACCGCAGAAGAAGCAGTACGCTCAAAAATATCGGGATGCGTGGGAAGCAGAACCTGAATTCAATGGGTGGCTGAAACCAGTCGTTGGAGACTTATCCAAGGCAAGATGTAAAGTATGTGCAACAGAGTTTTATGCTAAATTGTGTGATATTAGAAAGCATTCAAAAACTATTAAGCATAAACAAAAAATTGATTAAAAAAACACAAACCACTTTACCTGTGAAAATTGTTGCGAAAACTACAGTTAGAATAGCAAGCAGAGCGGAAGGCGCCCTTTCTTTATTTATTGCTGAACATTGTTCTATTATAGCTGTAGATCATTTAGGAATACTGTGCAAGAAGGTGTTTTCCGGTGATGAGGGCGCTAAAAACATGCAATTACATCGTACAAAGTGCACTAACATTATAACTGAAGTTTTGGCTCCATATTTTACACAATCATTGGTTGAAATATAGGTAACCAATAATACAGTGCACTAATAAATGAATCCACAGATGTATCCATATCTAAAATGCTAGGTATCGTTATACGGTACTATAGTGTAAACAACCAAACCACTAGATCAGCATTTCTCAAACTCGCTGTAGTAAAAACTGCAGATGCAAGAAATCTGGCTGCTGTTCTTGTGAATTCTTTGAAAGATCTCAAACTTCCAGTCGCTAATATGGCAGGAATTGGCACAGATAATGCTTCTGCAATTGTTGGAATAAACAATGGGCTTTTCGAACAACACAAGAGAGAATATGGTTTGAAGCATTTGGTATTGATCCGTTGCATTTGTCACTCTCTTCAGCTTGCAGTTTCGCACGCCTCAGTGAATACCATACCTAGAAACAGAGTTTCTTGTACGGGAAACCTACAATTGGTTCTCCATTTCACCCAAAAGACAAGAGGAATGTAGAAAGGTTTATGAGACAAGAAATTGAGGAAAACAGCCACTAAAAATTTTGAGGGTCTGTGCAACACGTTGGCTTTCAATTGAACCAGCAATACGAAGAATTCTGGAGCAGTGGGAAGAACTAGAGCTACATTTTTCACTTGCCATTGTTCAAGACAATTGTTACTTTTATTTATTTATTTATTTATTTATTTACACTGCCGATCTTTTGTACAAGATGTATTGTGACGACTCAAATCATCTTTACATGTTTTACCTTAAACATGCTTTAAAAGACGTACAAATAGCAATAAAAGCTTTTGAAGGAGAAGACAATGACCCCACTAAATTACAAGATACACTTGTATTTCTCATGTGGTCACTCGGACAAAACATAGTTTTTCCAACTGTTGATTTGTTGACAACACCAGTTCCAAGCGAACGTATGTACACAAATCCGAACCTTGGCTTTATGTTTGAACAGAAATTGTCTGAGTCAAATTTGTCTGACGAAAATAAAGTTTATTTGAAGAAGAGATGCATTCAGTTTAGTCTGAAACTCATAAAAGAAATTCAACAAAGACTACCAAGTAACGTTACGATCCTGAAAAAAATGTCAATGCTGAATGTTGAAGAAACACTTAAAATGAATAAAAATAATGCTTTAGCGGATGTAGCCAAAGAATTGGGTTTTAGTGGCTGCAAGAATGGCATAATATCTTTCAAATGGTTCAAATGGCTCTGAGCACTATGGGACTCAACTGCTGAGGTCATTAGTCCCCTAGAACTTAGAACTAGTTAAACCTAACGAACCTAAGGACATCACAAACATCCATGCCCGAGGCAGGATTCGAACCTGCGACCGTAGCGGTCTTGCGGTTCCAGACTGCAGCGCCTTTAACCGCACGGCCACTTCGGCCGGCTCATAATATCTTCATTAGGTGGAATAACACTACTAATACTGTTCGATTTTGGAGTGAGGTTTTGCAGTATAAAAATGCAGCAGGAGAGAATCCTTTTTCTTTGATTTCACAGCTAGCAATGGCTGTTCTATGCCTACCGCATTCAAATGCAGAAGTGGAAAGAATATTCTGTTCTGTGAACATTATAAAAACTAAACGTAACCGATTATCGTTAAAGACAATTAATGCTTTGATCATATTGAGAGACCAGCTGAAGAAACAAAATAAAGATTTTGCATCTTTTGACATACCGTCAGACGTATTGAAGGTTATTGGAAGGAACAAAAGTTACTCTTCTGTGATAAAACCAGTCGAACTGCAACAACATCTTTTGAGCGACGTTCAACCCTCTACATCAACTACAGTTCTGTCAGAGCATGAAACAGAAGAGTTATTCGATCTTCTGAGTGACGACGATGAATAGCTCACATACCGGTATGTATATATATTTTGTAACCTAATTTGAGTTCTTGCTTTCTTTTGTTACAAATATAGTTGTATATTTCTATTATATTTTACTACTGTGATTGAAACAACAATTTATGTGTTGCGTCAATTATGATAACATGTTTAATTAAACGTTAGCGTATTTTATATGTATGTTGTTGCAATCAATGTGTCATTTAATTGAGACAATATAGCAATTACGTATGAGACAATTTTTATTAATATTTTATTCCCCCCCCCCACTGGCTTTCTGCACCATTCACAGCACGAAATTATCAGTACACACCTAGTAAAATCAGTTTTAGCGACTTTCTAGCGACTTTTGATACTGAATCTAGCGACTCGGGTTTTTTAGAGTTGGCAACACTATGGCTAACAATACGAGACCCTGGTTACCAATCCACTGTTTGAAAACCGCAAATAAACAGCGCTTTCCATTTCCGCAATATTTGCAGTGCAAGTTTTAGGGGATTTACCTTGTGTATGTGAGATCCAAGATGATGAATATGACTGCTGTTCGTTTCATACATAGCACTTTAAGATGTGCTCTTTGGCTCCCGATAATTATGCCCTCAGAAATTGACATGTAATGCCTCGACTTTTTTATGCACATTGTCTAGTCCTAATGCGACAAGAGTGATTTAAGCACTGTGTAAGTACCACTACCTGTTTTTCTGGATCTGAGGATGCCAACACGTATTGGCAAAACCAGTAATCCAGTAATTGTGTTAACATAGCGACAATGGCAAATAAATTGGTTTTCGCCTCTTGCACTGAATGATCGTCATGTGAGGTAATGCAGTCCTTGGAAAAAGTCAACCTTCATGGTCTCGGATTATCTGTCCGGGTCGATTTAATGAAGACTGACAACACGCGTGGGGAATGCAGGTACCAGACTGAGATATTGGGAAGTGTGGTTCACGCACGAAAGAAGTACTTACAAAATCCTTGTACCAGTAATTACTGCGCATCGTTACCCTTAATAATAGGATACTTCGAAGGAGGTATCGACGTCACCCGCAAATAGGCACTGAAATAATTAAACGGTGAAAGCTGAAAATTTGTGCCAGACCGGGTCTCGAACTCTTTATTTCCCTTTTTAATCGTGGCTATCCGAGTACGCTTACTGTCAGAGCCAAATTCTCAACTTATCACGCACTACTATGTGACGTCCCTGTCCATTTACCTCATTTGTTCGCAGCGTTTCCTGCATTCCCGCGTGAGGTTCGGATCCTACTGTGCATCCGCATGAGGTTATCATAGCAGTCGAGTTTACAGATACGCTATATATGTGTGATTTCTGTTCTGGCGGATAGCCGAAGTGGTTAATGCGACTGCTAGCGTAAAGCGGGAAATCCGCCTTCGAGTGGCGGTCCGTCACAAATTTTGACCTTTCGCCATTGAATAATTTCAATTCCCAATTGCGGCTGCCGTCGGTACCTTCTTCGAAATACTGTTAATTACGGCTGCTGTACCAAAAACAGTGGTGACTTCGCTCGGAGACGTCCCAAAACTAACGCCACACATTATATACATACAGGGTGGTCCATTGATAGTGACCGGGCCAAATATCTCACGAAATAAGCAGCAAACGAAAAAACTACAAAGAACGAAACTCGTCTAGCTTGAAGGGGGAAACCAGATGGCGCTATGGTTGGCCCGCTAGGTGGCGCTGCCATAGGTCAAACGGATATCAATTGCGTTTTTTTAAAATAGGAACCCCAATTTTGTATTACATATTCTTGTAGTACGTAAAGAAATATGAATGTTTTAGTTGGGCTACTTTTTTCGCTTTGCGATAGATGGTGCTGTAATAGTCACAAACGTTTAAGTACATGGTATCACGTAACATTCCGCCAGTGCGGACGGTATTTGCTTCGTGATACATTACCTGTGTTAAAATGGACCGTTTACCAATTTCGGAAAAGGTCGATATCGTGTTGATGTATGGCTACTGTGACCAAAATGCTCAACGGGCGTGTGCTACGTATGCTGCTCGGTATCCTGGATGACATCATCAAAGTCTCCGGACCGTTCGCCGGATAGTTACGTTATTTAAGGAAACAGGAAGTGTTCAGCCACATGTGAAACGTCAACCACGACCTGCAACAAATGATTAAGCCCAAGTAGGTGTTTTAGCTGCTGTCGCGGCTAATCCGCACATCAGTAGCAGACACATTGCGCGAGAATCGGGAATCTCAAAAACGTCGGTGTTGAGAATGCTACATCGACATCGATTGCACCCGTACCATATTTCTATGCACCAGGAATTGCATGGCGACGACCTTTAACGTCGTATACAGTTCTGCCACTGGACACAAGAGAAATTACGGGACGAAGACATTTTTTGCACGGGTTTTATTTAGCGACGAAGCGTCATTCACCAACCGCGGTAACGTAAACCGGCATAATATGTACTATTGGGCAACGGAAAAATCCACGATGGCTGAGACAATGGAACATCAGCGACCTTGGCGGGTTAATGTATGGTGCGGCATTATGGAAGGAAGACTAATTGGCCCCATTTTATCGATGGCAATCTAAATGGTGCAGTGTATGCTGATTTCCTACGTAATGTTCTACCGATGTTTCTCAAAAATGGCTCTGAGCACTATGGGACTCAACTGCTGAGGTCATTAGTCCCCTAGAACTTAGAACTAGTTAAACCTAACTAACCTAAGGACATCACAAACATCCATGCCCGAGGCAGGATTCGAACCTGCGACCGTAGCGGTCCTGCGGTTCCAGACTGCAGCGCCTTTAACCGCACGGCCACTTCGGCCGGCACCGATGTTTCTACAAGATGTTTCACTGCATGACGGAATGGCGATGTACTTTCAACATGATGGATGTCCGGCACATAGATCGCGTGCGGTTGAAGCGGTATTGAATAGCACGTTTCATGACAGGTAGATTGGTCGTCGAAGCACCGTATCATGACCCGCACGTTCACCGGATCTGAAGTCCCCGGATTTTTTTTCTGTAGGGAAAGTTGAAGGATATTTGCTATCGTGATCCACCGACAACGTCTGACAACATGCGTCAGCGCATTGTCAATGCATGTGCGAACATTACGGAAGGCGAACTACACGCTGTTGAGAGGAATGTCGTTGCACGTATTGCCAGATGCATTGAGGTTGACGGACACCATTTTGAGCATTTGTTGCAATAATGTAGTCTTTACAGGTAATAACTCTGTAACAGCATGCGTTCTCAGAAATGTTAAGTTCACAAAGGTACATGTATCACACTGGAACAACCGAAATAAAATGTTCAAACGTACCTACGTTCTGTATTTTAATTTTAAAAACCTACCTGTTACCAACTGTTCGTCTAAAATTGTGAGCCATATGTTTGTGGCTATTACAGTGCCATCTATCACAAAGCGAAGTGGTCCAACTAAAACATTCATATTTCTTCACGTCCTACACGAATATGTAATAAAAAATGAGGGTTACTGTTTAAAAAAACGCAGCTGACATCCGTTTGACCTACAGCAGCGCCACCTAGCCAACCATAGCGCCATCTGATTTCCACTTTCAAGCTAGACAAGTTTCTTTCTTTGTAGTTTTTTTTTTTTTTTTTGTTTGACGCTTATTTCGTGAGTCATTTGGCCCGATCACTATCAATGGACAACACTTTTTCTTAAAGCAAGCTGGTTTTACTAAGGCTAATACACCACATTGTTCTCCACTCTTGACTACAAATCGCTATTTTTCATCATTATCTCCGTTGAATGCGACGGCTTTATGTCACCTTACTGGGAAGGCCTGTATGCCTGCATGGTCGACGTCGGAGCCAACATCTTGCTGCATCAACAACCTTCTACCATCATCCACAATACTGCTTCCCGAGGAGTGTGCCCTTCATTGAGCCAAACAAATGGAAGTCGGAAGGTGTGAGATCATGGGTGTAGGGAGGACAAGGAAGAACAGTCCAATGAAGTTTTGTGAGCTCCTCTTGCGTGTACAGATTTGTGTGAGGCCTTGCGTTGCATGAAGGAGAAGTTCGTTTGCATTCGTCGATAACCTCAAATGAGAGTATCCGCACGTTCCAACGGTGGAGTAGTCACAGCCGTTTGCGGCCGGCCGGTACGCGGGAGATCGGACCCACTTGCGCGAACTTCTTGGGATGGCGACAAACGCCTCGCCCAACGACTCAGCGTCCTTTTGTTCACTGCCAGGCCTCCGTAGACAGTCTGCAAGTGACTACGAGTATCTGTGATGCTCTGGTTTTCCGCCAAAAGAAACTCAGTGACGGATCTCTGCTTGGAACGCCACCTCCGTTACAGACGCCATTTTGTAGGCTACGTACAGTGCCGCCACCCATCGGAACTTCATGAAATTATAGGGGCTGAAGCGAGAATATTCCAAGTGTCCCGCAACGAAGTCCGCAGTTTTTCATCCGAAATTGGCCGAGAAAAAAAATGTGCTGCACAACTAATTGAATGCCCCTCGTAGTATATCGTAAGAATAACAGCGAAAAAGATAGAAACTATTTAAAGAAAAGCTATATGATTCTCACGAATATGCTTACCGTGCAAAAGTAATAGAAATGTCCAATGAGCTGCTGTGTGGAACGTTATAAGTTCCAGAAGTCATGTTCCAAAATAAGTGCAGAAACACTACTACTTCCAGCATTCATCCCGCGTTAATGACCAAGATGGTGAAATTAGCGAAATTCTAATTGATGCAGAAGGCTACGGATTATCTTGCCGTGTCCCACCTGATGCAAACCACACGACACGATGACTTGATGATGGCCATTAAAATTGCAACACCTCTAGAACGCCATATAAGAAACATAAAATTGGCATGGAGCACACTTCGTGCTTTGTTATGCAAATGATGGGCATTTCAGCGCATCCGGACAAAGTAGGTGTTGTGGTTGGCAGAAGAGCCAACACCGTGTTACTAGAGGAGGCCGAAAGGCACGCGTTTTAGCTCACGCAGGCTGGCGTGAGGTCTGGAACAGGACAAGGAAATTAGAAAAACAGACTTAGCTGATGGAATACTTACCTTTAATCCATTAATGATGAACGTCGGTCTTGACGGTACATGATTCACAATATCAATAGTAACTGATAACGGCACCTTGCTAGGTCGTAGCAAATGACGTAGCTGGAGGCTATGCTAAACTAACGTCTCGGCAAATGAGAACGTAAGTAGGCAGTGAACCATCGCTAGCAAAGTCGGATGTACAACTGGGGCGAGTGCTAGGAAGTCTCTCTAGACCTGCCGTGTGGCGGCGCTCGGTCTGCAATCACTGATAGTGGCGACACGCGGGTCCGACGTATACTAACGGACCGCGGCCGATTTAAAGGCTACCACCTACAAGTGTGGTGTCTGGCGGTGACACCACAGTAGGTATGACTCACCCCATTTAAATTTCGTATGCGAGGAACATTCCGCATACCAGGAAATATTATATAGCGGGTTTTTCAAACAGCAATAGCATTTGAGTATCTGCGAAGCTTGTTTTATGCACACCCCTTTTCACGGGATCAGCACGTTATCTGATTTCGGCAATCTTTGTGGTATCGAGTGGCCGGACGCTCCACAAGTCGCCAGCCCCTCACCCGGAACCGAATTTTTGTATCCCATCTGTCAGAGTCTATTCTTACCCCATGTGAAAGTGTGAGAACGTTTTTTAAGTGCTCGTGAATCGTGTAACTTAGGCGAAAATGGGTACCGGCCCGGTACTGATCTAGGCGGATGTAGAAACGCTCCGAGAAACCATATCCAGCTGGGAGGCACACCGACCCTCTCAGTCGATCCGCCCAGTGAATTCTATAAGGTGCCGAAGCGCCTCCCCTAATCCTAGAAGCAGCCTGCTAACGTGCGCGGATATTCAGGCGAGTCTTTTCAATTGGCCTGTACCTGATTATATGTTTAACTAATCTGTCTTTCCCATTCTGTTGATGTTATATCCATTTTATACATCCTTGCACTATTTTTTTTCATTTATCCAGTATAAGTCTACTACTACTACTACTACTACTACTACTACTACTATTATTATTATTTCTCCAGTTCTCGCATTTAAGTCTCCTCATATTAACAAATGATCAGAGAAGAAAATTGTGGGGGAAGCCAGAGACGAACACATCCAGCAAACAAGTGAGGACGTAGTGTTACAGCGCTTCTCTTGAGATGACGAGGTTGGCACAAGAGAGGAACGAAACTAGTCAGAAGATTGATAATTAAAAAAAGAATGTACTCAATACATTTACAAACTACTAATGAGAATTACTTCTTCACTCTTCAGAAGCAATACCACGTGTCATAAAACCTATTCCGGGAACTAAACGTACGTCGTCGTTGTCGTCGCTCATAAGATGCGAGGAATCTACAAAATTTCGAGTGGCAATCGCTGAAAACGAGACGCGGTGACTTTTTAGTTGAAGTAAGTACATAATGTCCGTAATACTATTGTAAAAGACGTAGACTGCAATCAAAAATAAGAACTATAGGAGGCATTATTCATTTCGGTTTAAAAATGATATTTCTACAGCCATAACCAGCCAACTAGCAAGTGGTGTATTTTGGAAAATATGTCTTATCAGTGTTATTTGGTTTCTAGCTGCGAAGAAGACCGTTTTCATTTCTGAGCCGTATCATCCGTGAAATACTCGCAGAGTATGTGCACAGGGCGACAGGGTTGCTCACACTGGATTCGACAGCAAATCGGTGCTGACAACAATAGTTCAGGTATACATGCCGACGTCGCAAGAACAAGTTGACGAAATAGAGAGGCGAAATGGAACGCGGTTACAGGGGAAGAAATCGAAGAAAAGATTACGAGAGAATATGGGCTTCGCAGTAGGAATGAGAAAGGAGAAAGGCTGAGTTCTCAAATTTCAGTTAGTAATAGGAAATACATTGTGCAAAAGTCACAAGAGGAGGAGATACACTTGGTAAATGACTGGAGATATGGGAAGATTCCACCTAGACTACATCAGGGACAGAAGAGGTTCCAATACCATATAACGTATTGTAAGGCACACCCCGGAGCAAATAATAACTCAGATCACAATTTAGTAACGATGAACAGCAGACCGAAGCTTAAGAGAAGTGTCTCAAAGAATCAGTTTGGAAGTGGGATACTCAAGTACTAAGGAATACCACAGTAGGCTGTCCAGTTGAAAATGAGTGGATGTCTCTAGACAGAGCAACTACAGAGGTTGGTAAGTCAAACACAGTTATTAGGAAGGCAACTACAAAGAAACACTAAAAGAATGTTTTAACTGATCGATGAAAGAACGAAGTACAAAAATTTTCAGGTAAAGGCAGGAATACAGCGATATAAAGCACTCACGAACGAGATTGTAAGCTTAGGGAAGCCAATGCTATCCTCAATGAATGGAATTAACAAAAAAATTGTTCAAATGACTCTGAGCACTATGGGACTTAACATCTGTGGTCATCAGTCCTCTAGAACTTAGAACTACTTAAACCTAACTAACCTAAGGACATCACACACATCCATGCCCGAGGTAGGATTCGAACCTGCGACCGTAGCGGTCACGCGGTTCCAGAATGACGCGCCTAGAACCGCACGGCCACACCGGCCGGCAATGGAATTAACAGTCTAGTGAGTACGGAAAATAGAGTGTAAACCGAAGAAAGACTAAAGTAACGAGAAGACGCAAAAATGGGAATAGCGAGAAACTTACAAAATTTATCATCACGAAGTAAAAGTTAAGATGTTCTGCTACCTCGGAAGCAAAATAATTCACGTGTACGAAGCAAGGATGGCATGAGAAGGGGAGCACAACAGGCAAAGAAGGCATTCCTGGCCAAAATAAATCTACTGGTCTCAAACATACGTCATATTTGAGGAAGAAATTTCTGAGAATGTACTTTTGGAGCATAGCATTGTATGGTATGGTAGTGGATCATGGACTGTAGGGAAACCGGAACACCAGAGATTCGAACCGTTTGAGACGCGGTGCTTCAGAAGAGAGCTGAAAATTAGGTGGACTGTAAAGGTAAAGAGTAAAGAGCTTCTTCGAATGGGCGACGAATGGAACATATTGAAAGCACTGACGAGAAAAGCGGACAGGATGATAGGACACGTGTTAAGACGACTGGGAATAGCTTCCACGGGACTAGAGGGTACTCTAGAGGGTACTGTAGAGGAAGACAGATTGGAGTACTGTATATCCAACAATATCTGAGGACGTAGGGCTCAAGTCCTACTCTGAGATGAAGTGCTCGGCACAGGAGAGGAATTCGCGGCGGGCCGCATGGCACCAGTCAGAAGATTGATGATAAAAGAAAAATGTGGAGGAGAGGGTGGTAATTTCTTGAATTCCTCCAAGTTACTTTAACAAGCAATCCTCCGTCTTCGACAATAGTTAAAAACTATAATATGTTGTGAACACCTCCGTGGACATACAACAGACGACTATATGGTTTTTTGGGGTAGTACCAGCAATACCCATGCAGCAAGAAGCAGTTTGTCAAGAAAACATATGCAGTTTACAGAAAAGTGCATCACACGCTTTCCTCAAGAATTGTACCGCCTGAATTATTTGTTCCTTATTACAACGTGTTTAGTTAAGGATTCACTGCCATATGTAGAATATGTAACCTAAACACTTAGGACTCCCTTGATGATAGAAATACCGTTACACTAGCAAGACACGATCCACGTAAACTTGTCCCGGATGTTCCCGTCGAAAATACTTGAGTGGAACAAGTCTGGGAAACAACTATCTATGCAGAGACCACAAACACAGGACTGTCGCGTTGGGAAAGATGTGTAAAACAGTCAAACGGGCGAAAATTATTTGTTCCTGTTGTTTCCGCGAGTCGTGTACATGGTCTCCCACTTTGCATTTTAGGACGGGGATAATCTCAGATTTCCGCCGGTGACAAATGCTGAAGAACAACTTCACAAGTGCGACATCATTCTCTAAGCAAAATGTGTTTCGCTGTAATGTTGAGAGAAGGCTGCTCTCTCTCTATATCGCAGCGTCAGGAATACGAGGACAAGAGAAAAAAAATAAGAAAAAGTCCCTGCCTGGCAGTTAAACACTGTTTTTCGGGTCGATAATATACTTAATCTTCGACACATACCAATTTTCGAAAATCAAAAGCTTGATTCTGAACTGACATTTGCGGTTGCGTTTTAGGAAACACTTCCAAAGAAATGAAGTTATAGGAATAATTACTTTTGCACGAAATAATAGGCAAGCTAAAGTTCTTTCAAGTGGCTGACGGTAATTTTACAAATTACATAACTTTATAAATGCTTGGAAGAGCAAACATGCATGCCCAAATGTTTACAGCATAAACGTCATCCTATATAGCAAATAGACAAACGACAGTGACTATAGCTACACGATGGGGGAGGAGGAGAGGACGGAAGTGATCACACAGCAACAGTACAGCAACTTATTCTGAACTCATCAACAGGTCTGTGTTTGTAATTTCCGTAGATAGCGTTGCCACAACATAAAAAAAGTATTGCGTAACAGGAATACAGCTGGTTATCCTGAAGTAAGTTTTCAACTTGGATATAAAAAAAGCATCTTGTAGCTAAAACTATTCAACTCTTGTGAAAGCCTACTGAAGATGGTATGGACATTTTGTTTTCTCTGTATTTAAGGATGTGTTCGGACACAGAAAACTCTTGTGTGTGTTCAGTGAATTAATGCGAACGTTTCTTTTCAACAAGTCATGTCGTTAGCTCGCCCGGTTGGCCGTGCGGTCTGACGCACGGATTTCCGGGAGGGAAGGAGCGCCTGGTCCCCTGCACGAATCCGCCCGGCGGATTTGTGTTGAGGTCCGGTGAACAGACCAGTCTGTGGATGGTTTTTAGGCGGTTTTCCATCTGCCTCGGCGAATGCGGGCTGATTCCCCTTATTCCGCCTCAGCTACACTATGTCGGCGATTGCTGCGCAAACAAGTTATCCACGTACGCGTATACCACCATTACTCTACCACGCAAACATAGGGGTTACACTCGTCTGGTGTGAGACGTTCCCTGGGGGGTCCACCGGAGGCCGAACCGCACAATAACCCTGGGTTCGGTGTGGGGCGGCGGAGGGGTGAAGTGGACTGCAGTAGTCGTCGTGGGGTTGTGGACCACTGCGGCTGCGGCGGGGACGGAGCCTCTCCGTCGTTTCTAGGTCCCCAGTTAACATACAATACAATACATGTCGTCAACTATAAATACCAAAGAAAGAATCATGTCCTGAGTCGAGGAAGGCCAACACGAACTTCGTTAATTAACATCCTTATGAACCTAGTGACTTTTCTAGCCTAAAAGTATTCTACCTGCTTGACTGTATTTGCTACAAAATTGACATCCAGGAATTATACAAGGGCGATCAAAAAGTTTCTGTTCGAAGACCGTACAGCCGAGAATCGGTTTGCCAATCAGGCAAAATCGCCGTGGCACTGAGAGAATCATCCCACCGACGCACCAGGTTGAAGATACCCTTTTGGTAAAGCGCCGTGTCCTGCTCCCTGAAGAGGTCCGTAACTTCTTGCTGCACATCCTTGTCAGACAGGAAACGTTGACCCTTCAAGGGTTTTTCAAGGGACCGGAGGCGAGATAATCGCATGGGGACAGATAAGACTACAAGGCAGGTGCTCGATGGCGTAATGGATGAGGCTGGCCTTCCAGATCGACCAGCGTTTTTGGGTCGAATTTCGATGAGCACAGAACTCGGCGCACCACTCCACAGAGGTGGTTTTCGACGGATATGCTGCCCAATACACAGTCTTCATTCTCCGATGGATATCTACGGTGTTTATCCTTCGGCAGGCTAGAAAAGAACAACAAACTTTGGTCCTCTTCGAACGTATTTGGTATTAACTTCGCCATCCTACATGTCGGTGCTTGCACATCAGCATCGGAGTCGAGTAACATTGAATATTTGCTGCAACGTCCCCTTCAAACGGAAACTTTTTGATGTACTTTACGGTGTGGAATGTAAACGATACAGACTGGACATGTTCCTAACCTTCAATTTATTTAGATATTACGGCTGTTTCTATGATCGCGAGATAATTTTACAGTTATTTTGTGGAAAGAAACAACTTGCAGCAGTGTTAGCTAGAGTAAACAGCTACAGTCTGTAGGAGTCTACACTGATGATAATGCCAGCGTCTCAGAAGCCAAGAGCCGGCCAAAGCGGCCGAGCGGTTCTAGGCGCTTCAGTCTGGAACCGCGCGACCGCTACGGTCGCAGGTTCGAATCCTGTCTCGGGCATGGATGTGTGTGATGTCCTTAGGTTAGTTAGGTTTAAGTAGTTCTAAGTTCTAGGGGTCTGATGACCTCAGATGTTAAATCCCATAGTGCTCAGAGCCATTTGAACCATCAGAAGCCAAAACAATTCCTTCCTCCTGTTGAGCCATCGTCATTTAGTCTGAAAAGTGATAGTCATTTCTTCTACTTTTCTTGGCAAAAGAAACAAAAATCTAAAGATGCCAAAATGAGATTAACCATTATTAACACGAGATACGTTCACTAAATTTTCAAGCAAAATATTATGGGTCTAACCATCTAAACGCCGAAGTAGTTTTTGTCTACGGTAAGTCAGCCACTGGACTGAAATCGCCCTTCCAGCCACTAGTTTGCCATACTGGTACCGAAACGGAAGACAACAAAGTGATAATCGAAGCATAGTATTCTCGTCTGAAGCGGGTCCACTGGAGAACTTCCATCGTCGCACGTGAGCAGAAATGAAGAGCAACTATAGTCAGACGATAAGGGATCGGCCATTGGACCTGTTAGGGCGCTCTTTGATTTTTAGCCTGTGTTTATTATGTTTTAGCGGTGGTTTATGTTAGTTTCCCATATGATCAGGGAAAGTAACAGGTGGTTCGAGATTTTAAGACTTAATACCTATATTACTGAAACCTACTTTGTGTAGAACTATAGAGCACTGATTATGCTCGTGTGTGACATTCTTTAGATCAATCAACTCTTCCGCAGAAATCCATACATATTATTGGACCAAATGCTGTGCGATAACGAGAAGGCTGTATACAGGATGAACCAGAGCTCCAACAACAAACTTTCAGAGGTGGTAGCATGGTCCAAAACAACAAAAAAGTCTAGTAAACATCGGCTCTAAAATGCATACCGTAAGAGTTATGAGCACTTTTTTATCTTCGCTAACGTGCAACATCTTCTTTACTGAATAACTGCTCATAGCTCTTACGGTATGCATTTTAGAGTTTACCAGACACTAGTAACTCGTTTTGGTCCATACTACCGCCTCTGAAAGTTTGTCGGTAGAGTTATCTTACTACCTGAAAAGCTTTAATGCAGCTCTCCTTTGCCTCTGAATAAATAAAACACTTACCTGATGAATACATGACCATAAATATAGTCGTTGGAAGACTACTTAGCAAAAAGAACTCTGATATGACTCTTCAGAACTCTGTTCATCGAGCACATAATAGAAGAGCAGCGTCAAAAATTTAAATGGTCTCTTGCAGGCAGGTCCAATTGTTGCGAAGTGCAGGAACACCTGAAGGATCGATTCGTGGTCGAAGTACTGCCAAATAATTATCAACATAATAAAAGAATTCAATGTGCGTAAATAAGCGACGAGACAGTTCAACTACACTACCACGCAGCATTCACTGGACTAAGTTACGTCCGTCAAGTATCACCGAGTATACATCCACATCAATAAATGGTGGATTCCGTAAAAGCTAGTTGTTAAAAAGGCAACATTTGTTAGTTAGACCCATGTAGGATTATATCTGCAACGATACTCAGCACTAACTGAAGCGTGAGGTACCACTATCATTTCCGCCTTTTCCTATTTTATTCGCAAGTGGTACACAGGAGGAACCACTGTCGGAAGAGGCAGTAGTGGCTTGTGGAGAATTTTATCAGTGCTCTACAATGTGGTAGCCTATCGCCTTTTGGCTTACAAATTATCATAGCTAAATTTAATGTATTAATTTTATGTACATAAAATGAACTGTTTAAAAATATTTAAATTTTAAAATTAATCTGTTTCTACTGGAAGAAATAAAATAAAATGAAAAAGAAATTATGGTAGCAGTGGGAATATAACCAGAGCCAGTGAAATGCCAGTCAGTGCAATGACCACAAGGGCACGGCGCATGCCGGCCGGGGTGGCCAAGCGGTTAAAGGCGCTACAGTCTGGAACCGCGCGACCGCTATGGTAGCAGGTTCGAATCCTGCCTCGGGCATGGATGTGTGTGATGTCCTTAGGTTAGTTAGGTTTAAGTAGTTCTAAGTTCTAGGGGACTGATGACCTTAGAAGTTAAGTCCCATAATGCTCAGAACCATTTGGCACGGCGCAGTTATGTCAACCGCTCCTCAAGATTCTCTCGCACTCTTCGCTTGTCTCATACGCACTTTCAAAGAAAAATACTGACCTTGTGTAGTACACAACGTAGAACTCCTAGTGCCAGAAGGGATGACGTCACATCAGAGCATACGCAGTCGAAAACTGACGGCTGCATCCCTTCTCCGAGATCATCGTAGTGCGGCTGAAAATTCCAGCACTCCACAATGGGTTCTAATTATCGCGGAAAGAACTCTACAAAACATGTACTCATTCGCTTTGTTTCCATACCAGCACGCATTCGAAGAGGAATGAAGTAATTCTAGTGTGATATTTGCACTGTTCAAAAATGGCTCTGAGCACTATGGGACTTAACATCTGTGGTCATCAGTCCCCTAGAACTTAGAACTACTTAAACCTAACTAAGCTAAGGACATCACACACATCCATGCCCGAGTCAGGATTCGAACCTGCGACCGTAGCGGTCGGGCGGTTCCAGACTGAAGCGCCTAGAACCGCCCGGCCACTCCGGCCGGCTCCTCGCAGTCAGTTGTAACTACGATGGCATGGCATTTAAACCATTAGACAAAATTTTTCTCCTATATACATTCTCCCTCCTGATACACAAGTTTAAACAAAAAATTGTATACAACAGTGAGCTATTTTGTTTTCTTCCTTGCAGATGGTATTTGTGGATTATCAGCTTATTATTAGAATAATACTTACGGAATAGGAACCCGTTCACAGAATAAAACTATTCGAAATACTCTCCTTGAAGCTACTATTCTCAGTAGGTGGAGGTCTCAGAGCCAATTTTCCCGCTCATTTTAAGTGACTTCAATTGCCAATCAAGGTTTCGTTTGCAATGACAATAAACAAGGCCAAGGTTAGAGAGGGGGAGACCAAAAGATGAACTGAGGGGTTGGGAGAAATACAACAGAATATGCCAGCAACTCTTACTGACAAGAGATATTCAGTATGTCCTCCGTGGGCACTGATGCATGCATGAACCCGCCGTCGTATTGAAACTAGGATGCCGCTGATGTATTCCTGGAGTATTGCGTGTGGTTTCGGAGCCTTCCATAATACGGGCACGAACCCTGGACATATTGTACTGGGTTTCCATTAGGGTTTCCACCTGTCCCGTATTGCACGGGACATCCTGAATTTGAGGTGAAAATCATGCCTCCCGTATTTTGAAATGTCCTCCCGTAAAAAGTAGCGTTTGTCTTTTTTGTCTCCCAATAATTTAAAATTTATATTTGATTTGAACGCCGTTGAAGTTCACAGTAGCTCCAGTATTTTTTTTCTATATGGGGCCTCAGAAGAAGGAAATCTCGTGATGTCTCGCCATTCTTTGGTAAAGTTGAGTATGCTGGGTTATACACTCCTGGAAATGGAAAAAAGAACACATTGACACCGGTGTGTCAGACCCACCATACTTGCTCCGGACACTGCGAGAGGGCTGTACAAGCAATGATCACACGCACGGCACAGCGGACACACCAGGAACCGCGGTGTTGGCCGTCGAATGGCGCTAGCTGCGCAGCATTTGTGCACCGCCGCCGTCAGTGTCAGCCAGTTTGCCGTGGCATACGGAGCTCCATCGCAGTCTTTAACACTGGTAGCATGCCGCGACAGCGTGGACGTGAACCATATGTGCAGTTGACGGACTTTGAGCGAGGGCGTATAGTGGGCATGCGGGAGGCCGGGTGGACGTACCGCCGAATTGCTCAACACGTGGGGCGTGAGGTCTCCACAGTACATCGATGTTGTCGCCAGTGGTCGGCGGAAGGTGCACGTGCCCGTCGACCTGGGACCGGACCGCAGCGACGCACGGATGCACGCCAAGACCGTAGGATCCTACGCAGTGCCGTAGGGGACCGCACCGCCACTTCCCAGCAAATTAGGGACACTGTTGCTCCTGGGGTATCGGCGAGGACCATTCGCAACCGTCTCCATGAAGCTGGGCTACGGTCCCGCACACCGTTAGGCCGTCTTCCGCTCACGCCCCAACATCGTGCAGCCCGCCTCCAGTGGTGTCGCGACAGGCGTGAATGGAGGGACGAATGGAGACGTGTCGTCTTCAGCGATGAGAGTCGCTTCTGCCTTGGTGCCAATGATGGTCGTATGCGTGTTTGGCGCCGTGCAGGTGAGCGCCACAATCAGGACTGCATACGACCGAGGCACACAGGGCCAACACCCGGCATCATGGTGTGAGGAGCGATCTCCTACACTGGCCGTACACCACTGGTGATCGTCGAGGGGACACTGAATAGTGCACGGTACATCCAAACCGTCATCGAACCCATCGTTCTACCATTCCTAGACCGGCAAGGGAACTTGCTGTTCCAACAGGACAATGCACGTCCGCATGTATCCCGTGCCACCCAACGTGCTCTAGAAGGTGTAAGTCAACTACCCTGGCCAGCAAGATCTCCGGATCTGTCCCCCATTGAGCATGTTTGGGACTGGATGAAGCGTCGTCTCACGCGGTCTGCACGTCCAGCACGAACGCTGGTCCAACTGAGGCGCCAGGTGGAAATGGCATGGCAAGCCGTTCCACAGGACTACATCCAGCATCTCTACGATCGTCTCCATGGGAGAATAGCAGCCTGCATTGCTGCGAAAGGTGGATATACACTGTACTAGTGCCGACATTGTGCATGCTCTGTTGCCTGTGTCTATGTGCCTGTGGTTCTGTCAGTGTGATCATGTGATGTATCTGACCCCAGGAATGTGTCAATAAAGTTTCCCCTTCCTGGGACAATGAATTCACGGTGTTCTTATTTCAATTTCCAGGAGTGTATATCTCGTCTTCTGCGGCGCACTTCCGTAGGTCTTCCCTTTCAGTTTTCCACGTAATTTTTCACGCTGTTTGGGACTGATTCTACGCAAATTGTGAAACTATCAAAGCTTATCGAAGACATCCGTATTAAGATGTCAGCTTCTGAAAAAAGTTCAATCAATACAGCTCGTACGAAGAAAGTTAAACGAATAACGTCCTATCAAAATAGCTGGGAATCGTCATTCCACGTGAGTGAAATCTGTTGTTGGACAATGCTGTAAAGTCCGATGTTCCATCTGTGCGTGCGAATTCTCTGCATCTCATGGCGGCGAGTCAGATCTTAGGCAAAATTCTAGAACTAAAACCCATATAGGAAGTACAACATCACAAAATAAAACGAAAAATCTGGATTCGTATTTTTCTAATCAAGTGACCTCTGAAACACAGCAAGATGAAGTGACTGCATCAGAACTAACTACCGTGTACAACATAACCACAGTTACGCCAGCATGAATTGCTCGAATAAACTTACCTTATTATTTGGGGATTCCAATGTTGCTAACATTGTTTCGTGTGGGAGTACGAAGAGAAAGTTTGGTGCATGATATATCGGCTCCAAAGTCTCTAAAAGGTGTTGTGATCGAACTTGTTTCTAAAAACTGTTTCTTTTCAATTGCAATAGATGCCAGCAATAAAAGTAATCGCAAAATGTCTCTCTCTGTGTAAGGTACTTTACAGCTACGAGTGGTGTACAAAGAAGTTGCTGAACTTTTATAAAAGTGCCAACGAAACCGCAAGTTCAATTCATGAGTGCGTCATTAAAGCATTTAGTGAAAATAGCCTCTCTTTAGACAAGGTTACTGCCTGAACTGCAGACAACAGTAGCATCTATTACGGTAAGCACAATTCTGTTTCTAAGCTCCTTCATGATGCATATCGCAGAATTTTGAAATGAAATTGCTCAGTTTATGTTGTCCATAATACAATCAGGCATGCAACTGATTGACAGACAGAGAAATGTTATTCTGAAACTACAGTGTCATTTTTCCATGTCTGCGAAGCGCCACGAAGATGCGAAGAAGTTTTTTATATGCTGATTAGGTGAAGACAAACACGTTATAACTCGCTGGGTTTCTTTATAACGTGCTGTGGAAAGATTAATCCACAACCGGCTTGCCATAACATGCTAGTTCAGATCACTGGCAGAGGGCTATTCCAAAGGTCTGAAGAAGTACTTTGATACAGAAAATAAACTTAAGGATCTATTTCTAGAAATCCATTTACTATTCTTCAGCAATGTAGCTAAGATTTTTGTTCAGTGCTTAAGATCTTAGGAAGAGACACTATTTCTATGATTGAATCTTATGACGAAATGTGCTTAATGAAGAGAACACTGGAACAAAGGAGAAAGCCTAGGTCTTCGTAATTGCAGTTAAGAATGCCATGGAAGCTCTCCCCCTTTCAGAAAGAGCAAAGCTGGAGCGAAGTTTATGCAGTTCTATCAAGGAGCCTTAAACTACCTTCAAAAATCGTAGGATGTTGCAGCGAAGCCACAATTTTTGTGGTTGAAACAGAAGCATAGATTCTTCCCTGGAAGCTGGTGTGAAATCCCTCCACTTAACTGAAATAATTGATATGAAGAGTTTTGGCTCGGGAACACTGCTGCCAGTATTTTGGAGAGTACAGAAGATGCCTCAAACAAGTGGTTGTCAGTGGTTACAAGTTATGACGGACGGACAACAGAAATTAACAAAATTAGAAAAAATCTTCTGTATTTTGTAATGAGCGTTCCTGGGTCAAATGCATTTGTTGAACGCATTGCCGCGTGGGGTAGCTGTGCGGTCTGACCACGGTTCGCTTGGCTCCCACGTCGGAGGTTTAGAGTCCTCCCTCGGGCATGGGTGTGTGTCTTGTCCTTAGCGTAAGTTAGTTTAAGTTAGATTAGGTAATGTGTAAGCCTAGGGACCGATGACCTCAACAATTTGGTCCCATAGGAACTTACTACCACCACTTGAACGCATTTTCTCCTGAATGCCTAACAAATAGACAGCATAAAGAGGTTCAGTAGATACTACTAATTACTATAAACATGACCATGTTTTGTAGGGAGTTCTGTCGAATGATACAGTTACACAATGCAATTTCAAAGTCAGCTAGGTCAAGTATTATCTGCATGTTGCGTCGGACCTAATGCACTCTACTGTGTGTCTTGTTAAAAGGGTGTAAATTTCTCTTACGTATTTCAGTAATTATCTCATTCTGTTAATGAAACCAATTATAATGCAACAGAATTCAGAGTTTTTATGAACTGTCCCTTATTTTTGTGAAAAATCCTATATTTTTAGGCTAATGTCCCTTTTTCCTTATTAAAAAATGTGGCAATCCTAGCTTCGATATACGAGAGCTTTCAAACGCACCCACAAATAAAAGTCCAGTGGCTTTAGGTCCGGAGACCGTGGAGGCCAGCCAGTTGGTTCATCTCTACCTATTCATCTGTCACCGAATCTGTTATTTACGAGGGTCACTCCAAAAGAAATGCACACTATTTTTGTAAAAATACAATTTTCATTCTGCATGTATGAAAGTTTTACAGTGTGTAGTTACATCCCTTCCGCTTGTTTTCAAACTTGGTTCAACCTGTTCCCGTGAGTGGCGCCGTTACAGCATGTCTTCAAGATGGCTGCTACACTTTACGTTCGTCAGAAGCAACGTGCTGTCATAGAATTCCTGTGCTGTGAAAACGAGACAGTGGGAAACATCCACAAGAGGTTGAAAAAGGTGTTTGGAGATGCTGCTGTCGATCGCAGCACAGTTAGTCGGTGATGAAAGTGGCACGGAAATATTGAGGATTGTCCTCGCAGCGGCAGACCTCGTGCTGCACACACTCCAGACAATGTGTAGAGAGTTAACGAATTGGTGACTGCTGACAGACGCATCACAATGAACGAATTGTCACGCTACGTTGGGATAGGGGAAGGAAGTGTTTGCAGAGCACTGAAAGTGTTGGCGTTAAAAAAGGTTTGTGAGAGGTAGGTTCCCACGATGTTGACAGTGGCTAAAAAAAAAAAAAAAAAAACGGTATGCAGCGAACTTTTGGAACAG
Source organism: Schistocerca nitens (assembly GCF_023898315.1). Lineage (NCBI taxonomy): Eukaryota > Metazoa > Arthropoda > Insecta > Orthoptera > Acrididae > Schistocerca > Schistocerca nitens. The sequence continues at coordinate 177,617,070 of NC_064622.1, read as the reverse complement.
TACGAGAATGGTGGAGATGAATTTCTTGGAAGAATTGTGACAGGTGATGAAACATGACTCCATCATTTTTCACCAGAGACGAAGAGGCAATCCATGGAGTGGAATCATGCAAATTCACCCAAGAAAAAAAATTCAAAACCACACCTTCTGCTGGAAAAGTTATGGCTACGGTGTTTTTAGATTCCGAAGGACCCTTGCTTGTGAACATCATGCCAAGTGGAACCACCATAAATTCTGAAGAAACTTCATGCTCGACTGAGTCGTGTTCGACCACATCCGCAAAAGCATAATGTTTTGCTGTTGCACTACAATGCACGGCCACATGTCAGTCAAAAAACCATAGAAGCGATCACAAAACTCGGATGGACAACACTGAAACACCCGCCGTACAGTCCTGAGCTGGCGCCATGTGACTATCATCTCTTTGGGAAACTGAAAGACTCTCTTCGTGGAACAAGGTTTGAAGATGATGACTCCCTTGTGCACGCTGCCAAACAGCGGCTCCAACAGGTTGGTGCAGAATTTTACCGTGCGGGTATACAGGCGCTGGTTCCAAGATGGCGTAAGGCAGTTGAGAGGGATGGAAATTATGTGGAGAAATGAAAATATTGTTGCTGAAGGATGTATCTACACACTGTAAAACTTTCAAACATGTAGAATAAAAGATGGATTTTTTTTTAAAAAATAGCGTGCATTTCTTTTGGAGTGACACTCGTAGAAGCCGATGGACATTAATTTCCATCGTGCATGAAATACATGTTTTGTTACATGGAGCCGGCCGGTGTGGCCGTGCGGTTCTAGGCGCTTCAGTCGGAAACCGCGTGACCGCTACGATCGCAGGTTCGAATCCTGCCTCGGGCATGGATGTGTGTGATGTCCTTAGGTTCTTAGGTTAGTTAGGTTTAAGTAGTTCTACGTTCTAGGAGCCTGATGACCTCAGATGTTAAGTCCCATAGTGCTCAGAGCTATTTGAACCATTTTTTTGTCACATGGTTAACGGCATCTCCGCTAACAGATCAGTTACAACATTCTCTACGAAATTATGATAACTTTGCCCGTTTAGCCTGGGTGGAAGTAACTGAGGCCGGCCGGCCGGAGTGGCCGTGCGGTTCTAGGCGCTACAGTCTGGAGCCGAGCGACCGCTACGGTCGCAGGTTCGAATCCTGCCTCGGGCATGGATGTGTGTAATGTCCTTAGGTTAGTTAGGTTAAATTAGTTCTAAGTTCTAGGCGACTGATGACCTCAGAAGTTAAGTCGCATAGTGCTCAGAGCCATTTGAACCATTTGAACTGAGGCCCTACCAAACAAACCACCAACAACGCCGGTCTAAACACTGTCAGAAAATCTTTGTTGACGACTTGCTTCAACAGTTGCGTGACGATTGACGTCTGTCCGTACATGTCGATTGTGAAAAATTACAATCTGATCTCGTCGAAACGACACCTGTGAACAGCACCGTCGCACTAAAATTAGGGTTGACACTTTGTTGAATAATTTATTCGCAGATGAGTACCCATGCAGGGAAATCAGCAGGTAATAGTGCCTGTACACGCTGTAAATGGTATGGATACAGCTCGTCCTCAAAATTGCCACGAAGTCCTGTCGTCAATATTCAATGTTGCATCTACATCTCTCGTACGGACATAAGCGCCGTCGTCAACTTCATGAAGAATTGCCGCCCGCCTCCCCCCCCCCCCTCCCCCCGTTGTAGTGTCACCGGCCTTCTAAGCCTCTGCCGGTCGCAAGTATCAGGCCCTAAGTCGATTTGTGTACAGTGCAATTGCATGAGACAAGTCAGCGATTAATCCACGTACTAATAAACGTGCTTGCAACATCGGGTGTTGATCACTGGAAACAGTTGACGTTACCTGTAACCAAGCAATGACTTATGTCTAGGGGGCCAGCACATCAATTGGAACTAGACATTGTTCCTCGAACCATTCCACCACATTCGTGGCCTTGTGACATGGCGCAGTATCTTGTTGAAAAATGCCACAGCCGTCGGGAAACATGATCGTCATGAAAGGTTGTACGTGGTCGGCAGCCAACGTACGATTCTGTTTGGCCTTCATGGTGCCTTGCACGAGCTCCAGTGGACCCATGGATGCCCAAGTGAATGTTCACCAGAACTTAATGCAGCCGCCGCCGCCACCTTATCTCCACCCCGCAATATAAGTGCAAGGAGTTATTCCCCTGGAAGACGACGGATTCCCGCTCTCCCATCGGCATGATGAGGAATGTATCGCGATTCATCAGACCATGCAACACTCTGCCTCTGCACCAACGTCCAGTGTCGATGGTCACGTTTCCATTTCAGTCATAGTTGCCAATGTCGTGGTGTTGACTGCATGGGTCGTCGACTGCGGAGGCCCATCGTTAGGAGTGTTCGGTACTCTGTATGTTCAGACACACTTTTACTCTGCCCAGCATTCAAGTCTGATGTCAATACCGCCACAATTCGCCGACTGTGCTGTTTTACTAGTCGGCCCAGCCTACGACGTCCGACATCTGTCATGAGGGGTGGCCAACCAACACCAGTACGTCCAGGACGTGGTTTCACCTTTGTTTCGCCACGTGTTTAAGTCGCTCACATCATCAATCCTCGAACACCCGGCAAGTCATTTATTTTCGAAAAGCTCTTACCGAGTCTCCGGGCTATCACAATCCACCCTCTGTCGAACTCGGATAGATGGCGGGCCTTCCCCATTCTCCACACGGACAGCACGCTCACTGACACTACATGCACCGTGCATGTATCTGACTAGCAGTCATTCCTCGCCAAGTGACGCTGCTGTCGCCTGGACTGGTTTATATCGTTGGAAGGTCGGTGACAATGTTCTGAATGACTGAATGTTATGACCAAATATGTTTACTAAAGAGAAAATTGGAACAAAGAAAGGAGGGAAGCTCTATATCCCTCAGAATGAACCAAGCTGGAGAGAAGTTTTATGCATTTCTATCAAGAAGCTTTAAACTACCTCTCACGGGAGAGAGAGGGACAAATTCTAGTACATTTTTAGGAATTGTGAGACAGCCCAGGTTCGTTAGTTTGCTTATGCAAAGATCGCAACTTGAGAAAGGACATTCCCGTTGCTGCCGCTGCAACAGCGAGCAATAATTGTATTCTATGTAGGTTCTTGAGACTTCTGTGTTTTCTGTTTTTTCTGTGTTCATAGGCACCAACTTGCCAACTATCCTTTTCCTTTGATTACGGCCTTTCTGTATATTACTTTTCACATCCTATAACTATAACCGAAGCTGTATAGTATTCATGAAATCCATCGTCCTCTCACAGTATTGGCGAACCATGAAGGTAGAGGGGCGGAAACGAAAGGAAACGAAAGGAAAGGAAAGGAAGATCTCCTGCTTACTAGGCAGTTGTGTAACCCACTACGTCCCTGCCGATGTCAATGTCCTCCATACTACTTGTAGGTTCTCACAGGTGGTCAGACGTAATCATGCATCCACACTGAAGAAGGTTGATTCGTTGCCCAACGAGGCGAATCAATCACATGAATGCATGGTGTCTGTTCTTCCGAATACGAGGTGCGACAATATAAAGTAATGAGACTTATTTTCTTTGCAAGATGTGGCAACCCTGCAGGCTTGCATATGCACCATATCTTTGACCTTGGTCTATGAGCTGCTTCTAGTCCAAGTGGCACATCGATGCAATTTCTCAGTCGTGAGTTGTGCTGTGATTAGTTAACACGTGTTTGTGTCTCTCGTCACATAAATGGAACCGCATAATATTGCGCAATTGTATGTCATTTCTTTTTGAGTTAAATTGGGTGAAAATGCAATGAAAACTTACGGTAAGTTTCAGAAGGCTTTTGGAGAGGAGGATATGTCAAGAGCTCAAGTTTTTCGTTGGCATAAAATGATTAGTGAAGGCAGAACGAATATTGACGATGAAGACCGCAGTGGACGACCATCAACCTCACGGACGGATGTCAACTTGGCCAGGGTGCGTGAACTCGTACGATCTGATCGAAGATTTTCCGTGAAAATGATTGCAGATGAACTGAACATCAATCGAGAAACGGTTCATCTAATAATAACTGAAGAAAGATTTGTGCAAAAAATGGTCCCCAAAAATCTCACACCACAACGGCGAGAAACACGGAAAAATGTGGCAGCCGATCTGTTACAGCAAACGGAAATCAATCCAGAATTGTTGAGCCGTGTTATCACTGGTGATGAAAGTTAGTTTTTTCAGTACGATCCAGAGACAAAACTCCAAAGTTCGCAATGGTGCTCAAAGGGATCACCCAAGCCAAAAACAGCTCGCATGTCAAAGTCAAAAGTGAAATGCATGCTTGTGTGCTTCTTTGATTCCAAGGGAATGGTTCATAAAGAGTGGGTGCCTCTTGGACAAACAGTTAACCAATATTACTACAAAGAAATTTTAGAAAGACTTCGTCAAAGAGTTCTTCGTGTCCGTGCCAACATTGCTGATAATCGGATTCTGCATCACGATAATGCGCCATTCCATACTGCTCTGTCAGTACAGCAATTTTTAACCTCAAAACAAATTTCAGTACTACCACAGCAACCTTATTCACCAGATATCGCTCTATGCGACTTTTTTCTATTTCCAAGAGTCAAAACGGCGGTCAAGGGACACCATTTTCAAACACAAGATGTCCAAAAAGCTGTGACGAGGGTCTTGGATGATATTACAGAAGATAAGTTCCAGAAATGTTACCATCAATGGCAGAAGCGCTGGAAAAAATGTGTGCAATCAGAAGGGAACTACTTTGAAGGAGACAACACTAAACTTGGCCAGAATGAGATTTTCACTCTGCAGCGGAATGTGCGCTGATATGAAACTTCCTGGCAGAATAAAACTGTGTGCCGGACCGAGACTCGAACTCGGGACCTTTGCCTTTCGCGGGCAAGTGCTCTACCAACTGAGCTACCCAAGCACGACTCACGCCCCGTCCTCACAGCTTTACTTCTGCCAGGTAGGAAGGTAGGAGGCGAGGTACTGGCAGAAGTAAAGCTGTGAGGACGGGGCGTGAGTCGTGCTTGGGTAGCTCAGTTGGTAGAGCACTTGCCCGCGAAAGGCAAAGGTCCCGAGTTCGAGTCTCGGTCCGGCACACAGTTTTAATCTGCCAGGAAGTTTCAACACTAAAGTTGACTAAAACGGTAAGCAACATTTTTTTCACATCAGTCTCATTACTTTATTGTCGCATCTCTTATGTCCGACAGAAAAGACACCACGCATTCATACGATCACAATTAAAACGACATTTAACTATTATTTTTTAAAGTACTTTAACGTACTCCTTAAATTTTTCCTCAAGAGCGCTGCAAATGATTGATACCAAGAGACACATGGGCGAGAAGTGCACTTTGAGTAACTATATCAAACATCAGTATGAATCATCAATAACCAAAAAGTGGAAGATGATCGACACTCTGATTGCAAACTAGTTTACAGTCATTCCTACTGGCATTTGTCTTACCAATCCACGGACCATTTGCTTTTACGATATATTCAGATCTATGTTTCAACACTCTGGAAAAGAAGCATCGGTTCACGAGTTAAAAGTTTTGGAAGCAGTTCGCTTATCCATCCCTAAAGACTGATATCCCTTTCTCTACCTAACTTGTTTTCTTGTGGAATGCAAATGCTGGAGAGCCGCACTGTCTTCCGGTATCAGTCTGTATCGTTCTGGCCCGGAAATGTACTGCTGCAGATATTGCGGGGCAGCACTCGCTGGCAATGTTGCCGTATATGTGGCTGTAATATTGTGTTGTCAAGCAATATAGTTGGTGGAAAGAGGCAATTTTTGTGGGCCGTGTAAACGAATTTGAAGTCTCCGTATTAATTCCGATTCCACAAAATTTTGTCGTCGAGATCATTTCGTGAGATGTGTCTGGGAGAATACAATATTTGTTTAGACTCTTATTGGATCATTCGCGCTTGGAACTTCAACAGTAAATCTCTCTGATTTACAACGCCACTCTTGTAATGTCTGCCACTGCAGTCTGTAGAGTAGTGTATCTTCACAACTATTTTCGCCTACTATACGATCCCGTGACCAACGGCCTTGCCGCAGTGGTAACACCGGTTCCCGTCAGATCACCGAAGTTAAGCACTGTCGGGCTGGGTTAGCACTTAGATGGGTGACCATCCGGTCTGCTGAGCGCTGTTGGCAAGCGGGATGCACTCAGCCCTTGAGAGACAAACCGAGGAGCTACTTGATTGAGAAGTAGCGGCTCCTGTCTCGGAAACTGACATACGGCCGGGAGAGCGGTGTGCTGACCACATGCGCTTCCATATCCGCATCCAGTGACGCCTGTGGGCTGAGAATGACACGGCGGCCGGTCGGTACCTTTGGACCTCCATGGCCTGTTCGGGAAGAGTTTAGTTTCATGCGATCCTGTGGCGAAACGCGCCACTCTTTGTTGGAACTTCCCTACCTTGAAACTGATGTGGTAAGGGTCTCATTACAAGAAGCAACATTCAAGATTCGGTCGAAGATGTTTTTTTGTTAGTTACTCTTTTTGTGGACAAATAATTTCTCAAAACACTCCCCGTAAATCTCAGCCAGGTATCAGCTTTTACTACAACTACTTTTATGTGGTCGTTTCACTAAGATCGCTTGGAATGGTCTGCCCCACGTTTCTATGGCTGTTACTATTTCCAGCGATTTACCTTTACCACTATAATCGAACGTAAGTGGTTGTCTTCTCCTAATCATGATACGTCAACATTTATTTATTTTCAATACGAACTGCCAATCCCTGCACGAATCATCGCTTCTCCGTTGGTCTTCCTGAGAGCGAGCGAGAGACGTTGGGAGGGCTGGATTCAAATTCATGATGGCTTTGTTTAGATGGCGCTGGAGCGTGACAAGAATGCTCACTACCCCAATAAGACGCTACGGGAAGGACGCTGATCACTTCAAAATATCAGCTTAAAATTCCTTGCTGTATCAATTGAGCAAGATACTACTCCCTCACCCACATATTACTCGTAATAATGCTGACCGTATACTTAAATTTTAAATTACGTTCGGACGTTCGACAAACAATAAGAAGGAAAAATAATGCGTTTGTATAATGACATGCAAGTAAATATCAGTAGGCCAACGGTAAAATTTTGTGATTCAGTCATACATCAAACTTTCTAAAACGCCAGACCAACGTAAAAGTAACAGACAACTTACTGTCTGAAAACCCTTACTGCGTTATATGAAGATATACTGATTCCAATTTCCGTCATTAAACACATTACTTCATTTTTATTAGCGGAGCGACAATAACCACCACGTCTTTAAACATGAGCTGTGCGTTACAAGTGCAAACCATCCTTTGACAACGAATGCCCCAGACTGGATACACTGTGAATTGAAGGTTACAGCAGATACATGAGTATCTGTAACACTAGGGACCGGAAATCTAACACACTGCACATCATCTTTTTTTAAAAAAACTAATAGTAATACTAATAATATACAGTTAACAATGAAAAACCGCGAGGAACAGTATTTTGGTATCGTATACGAGAAAAAAGCTGCGAAACTTCTCTCGCTATTTAACATATATATCTAACTATTAATAAACATTTGAATTCTTGACGAAATAAATCTCGTGTGAACAGCCTGGTATGAGTGTGCATAGGACACAATATTTCGGCAATCGACCACGTTGCCATCATCAGCGCACCTGATGATGGCAACCTGGTCGATTGCCGAAATATTGTGTCCTATGCACACACATACCAGGCTGTTCACACGAGATTTATTTCGTAATAAAATACGCCTGGAGAAGTTGATGATTCACATTTGAATTCTTTATTATTCACTACATTTTGACCGTCTAACTGATGGAGTAACCGAAAGTGAATGAAGTAACGAAGTTTTGGCTTCCGGCTAGGTGAGTATAAAATCGCATAAGCAGCCCGCGGATACTGAACTATTTTCAGGCTCTGTTAAGTTATCTCTGCTCTTCAGCACGTATCCATCGCCCTTTCCCACCCCTTCGCCTTTTAGACACTAAGGCAGGAGCGATACTGCGCTAAACGTTCTCTTTGCTCAAGCAATTTTTCTGTGAACTCCGCTGTCAGTCCGTCTCTAATAATCCGCCGTCAGCGGGACGTAGACCCCAAATCTTCCTTTCATTCTCCATGTCAGATTAGTTACAAGACATTATTTGAAAGATTAAAATCTAGTCCATCTAAAATATAAACACAGCTGTCGTGGAGAAAAAGGAATGTGTCTTACACAGGGCGGTCAATGCTGGTTGTGGATGACGCTGGAGTTGTCGGCCGATGGTGGTCCACATGTGCTCGATTGGAGACAGATCTGATGACCGTACACCCTGAGACAACATGTCGACAATATGTAGAGCATGTTGGGTTACAGTGGCGGTATGTGGTTGGGTGTAATCCTGTTGGAAAACGCCACCTGGAATGCTGTTCACGAATGGCCTCAACAGATCGTATCACCACACTGATGACAAATTTACGGTCGGGCTGCGCGGAATAATCACGAGAGGGCTCCTCCTGTCACACGAAATCGCACGCCAGACCGTAACTCCAACAGGAGATTCACTGTATATAGGCTGCAGACAGGCTGGTTGCAGGTGCTCGCCTGGTCTCCCAACCAAAACATGGCCATCACTGGTACCGAAGCAGAACCAGTTTTCATCAGAAAACACAACAGACGTCCATTCCGCCCTCCAGTGAGGTCTCTGTGGTGTCACTGCCAGACACCACACTTGCTAGGTGGTAGCTTAAATCGGCCGCGGTCCATTAGTACATGTCGGACCCGCGTGTCGCCACTGTGTGATCGCAGACCGAGCGCCACCACACGGCAGGTCTCGAGAGACGTACGAGAACTCGCCCCAGTTGTACGACGACGTTGCTAGCGACTATACGGACGAAGCCAATTCTCTCATTTGCCGAGAGACAGTTAGAATAGCCTTCAGCTAAGTTAATGGCTACGACTTAGCAAGGCGCCATTAGCCTTAAATAGCTTGTATATAAAGAGTCACTTGTATCGCCACAATCTCCAGATGTCTCATCAAGAACGATGTATACAAGGATGTATTAAAAGTTAAGCATATTCCAAAGATACGTATTTTCTTTATCACATTCATTAAGTCTCCTGTTTCAGACCTCACTCCATCCTTCGTGAGTTAGCGCGTGCATCTTGGCCGCCTCTTTCAATTAGTGTGCGTAGTGTTGGAAAGTCTGCCGACACTACAGTCTCACCTGACACCACTGAAGCCACAAACGGTGGTGGTTTGGGGTCAGTGGAAATGGATGCTACAGGGCGTCTGGTTCAGAGCTGTCCTTGAAGTAACCTATTTGTAACAGTTCGTCATGTCATCGTGGTGCCAACTGCTGATCTAATTGCTGCTGCAGACGCAGTACGATGCGCCACAGCCATACGCCAAACACGATCCTCTCGGTAGCGTCAAGTGACCGTCCGGGGCCCCGTCTTCTTACGACCGTGACCACCACTGCAAGCAACCATGTACAGTGGCTACACTCTTTCTAAGTGTTTCTTCACTTTCGCGGAAGGTACATGCCGCATCAGGTGTCACTACTGCCCGATCTCCTTCAAACCTGGTGAGCTCCTGATAATGGTGTGTTCGTCGTCTTAAAGGCATTCTCGACAGACATCAACTCACTATGTTCAATCTCAACGATAACTTACGCTCACGATCGTTATAACGCGTATTAAAAAAAAAGCAAACCTGATTTGTGTAATATCTTCATTATACACTAAAGAGCCAAAGAAGCTGGTACATCTGCCTAATATCGCGTAGGGCCCCCACGAGCACGCAGAAGTGCCGCAACACGACGTGACATGGACTTGACTAATGTCTGATGTAGTGCTGGAGGGAACTGACACCATGAATCCTGCAGGGCTGTCCATAAATCCGTAAGATTACGTGGGGGGTGGAGTTCCCTTCTGAACAGCACGTTGCAAGGCATTCCCATTAATGTTCATGTCTGGGGAGTTTGGTGGTCAGCGGAAGTGTTTAAACTCAGAAGAGTTTTCCTGGAGCCACTTTGTAGCAATTCTAGACATGTGGGGTGTCGCATTGCCCTGCTGGAATTGCCCATATCCGTTGGAATCCGCAATGGACATTAATGGATGCAAGTGATCAGACAGGACGCTTACGTACGTGTCACCTATCAGAGTCGTGTCTAGGCTTAGTGGAGGTCCCATATCACTACAACTGCACACAATCCACACCATTACAGAGCCTCCACCAGCTTGAACAGTCCCCTGCTGACATGCAGGGTCCATGGGTTCATGATGTCTCCATACCCGTACACGTCCATCTGCTCGATACAATTTTAAACGAGGTTCGTCCGACCAGGCAACATGTTTCCAGTCATCAACAGTCCAATGTCGGTTTTGACGGCCCAAGGCGTGGTGTAAAGCTGTGTGTAGTGCAGCCATCAAGAGTACACGAGTGGACCTTCGGCTCCGACAGCCCATGTCGATGATGTTTCGTTGAATGGTTCGCAACGCTGACACTCGTTGATTGCCCAGCACTGAAACATGCAGCAATTTGAGGAAGGGCAGAAGGGTTGCACTTCTGTCAGTTTGAACGATTCTCTTCAGTCGTCGTCGGTCCAATTCTTGCAGGATCTTTTTCCGACCGCAGTGATGTCGGATGTTTGATGTTTTACCGGATTCCTGATATTCACGGTGGACTCGTAAAATGGTCGTACGTGAAAATCCACCCCCTTCATCGCTTCCTCGTAAATACTGTGTCCCGTCGCTCGTGCGCCGACTATAACACCACGTTCAGACTCCCTCACATCTTGATAACTGCCATTGTAATAGCTATAACCGATCAACAACTGCGCAGTCACTTCTTGTCTTATACAGCCGTTGCCGATCGCAGTGTCTTATTCTGCCTGTATACATATATCTGTATTTAAATGCGCATGCCTACACCAGTTTCTTCGGCGCTTCAGTGTATAACGCGTTGTGGTCCCAATCATCCGTCCTCACCAACTATCCCTTCTGATGACTGGTTTCCATTTCACTTCAGTCCGTGTCAGAAGGTGGTAGGATTCGCAATACGTACGGGTGTTCCAGAGATCTTGGAGCTCTTCAACTGGTACGTGGAACGTCTGTGCATTATGGGAATATCTGGGTTAAAGTTACCTATTTTGCCAGATAATCGTTGCAGAGCAGCTGAAAAGCTTTCAACAGACGTGGATCTCGTCACACCTAGATGCACAGAGTCGAGGCCCAAGTGAAAAATCATCTAGTTTTTGACACAGACAGAGAGAGAGAGAGAGAGAGAGAGAGAGCACGACAAGGCTGAATTTCAAGTTGTATCACTTCTTTCGCATCTGACAACGTTTATTCATGTGATAAAATACCGAGCAGCGCCATGGTTCAGAGCCCACGTTGCTTTAGTTCCCCCTTTGACTAGCTGGGTGAGTCATTTCAGAAGTCACGGGAAGCCGAAGACATACCACTCGAATAGGACCATGCCTAGTAAACCAAATGTGTTCAAACCCACCTTCGGGTTTATGTAAGATTTACTGTGTTTATTACTTCTAGCAAAACGCAGGTTAGGAACTCTAGTGTCTCTAACAGGAGTATGCGTAATGTCTGCTTTGCGACAGTTGCGATATGAGAACGTGCGTTATCATGAAGCAGGTTACGTGGTTACAACAACAGACTCCGTACGGCCGTCCAGATTTAGATTTTCCGAAGTCTTCCAAAACAACTTCACGAGACTGACAAGATGGTTACGCTTGATAAGGCAACGAAAAATTTTCTCTCACAAGTCTGTGTGTTCTTTAATGACCACGCCGTTCTGAGGAGGTTTAAGCTTTAAACTCTTCTGAGCCAGTACATGGGGAATGTGTGTATGACAGCAACTTAAAAAATCCAAGAGCAGAGGCAAGATTCTGAGTGACGTACATCGTGTATCGAAGTGCATACGTGGGAAAGTCATTGAGCAGATATTGTTATTGCAGAGGAGACAAATTGTATATGATGACTAGGCATAACAGTCTGTTACTGAAGAAATCAGAAATCACGGATGCAAAGACTAGTCAGAGCATCGAGTAACTTCGCTACGAGAATAGCAACTGACAGTTCTAAACTCCGTTCACCGTCCTTCCGAAAATGCTGTGTATCAAAATACAGTAATAATGATCTATAATACGTGTCTTGTACGAGTATTTCCTTACAGATCTACATTTTGGTAATTTCCTGTAATATCGTAGTAGATCACAGACACTGTCCCTACTGTGGAGCAAGTTAAAATTGATATATTAAGGAACGACCGAAAAGTTCCTTTCGAAGACCGTACAGTCCAGTCCAGAATCGGCACGCCAATCAGGCATATTAGTCGTGAGCATTAAGGCAATCATCTGCACATGTTTGAGGATACCCATTTGGTAAAACATCGTGTCCTCTTCGTCCGACAGGAATCTTCGACCCTCCTAGGCCTTTTATTTTTTTTTTTTAGGGAACGACGGCATGATAATGCATGGGAAGATATCGGGACTGTCTCCGCAGTGGTTAGCATACTGTACGCTCATTCTGGAGGACGACGGTACAAACCAGCATCCAACCATTCAGATTTAGGTTCTCCGTGATTTCACTAAATCGCTCCAGGCAAATGCGGGGATGGTTCCATTGAAAGGGCACAATCTATTTCCTTCCCAATAGTTGACACAATACAAGCTTGTGCTCCGTCTCTGATGACCTCGACGTCGGCGGGACGTTAAACCCAGTCTTCCTAACTTCCTTTTTTAGAGTGTATCCCGCTTGAGATCGCGTAACTTCTGCTTTACGAAATTCGCGATATGAAAGCGTCTTGTATCGAATCGCGAACAACACGGAACTTGGCACAACATTCCACAACGGTGGTTTTTGGCAGCCAGGCTGCCCCACGTACATTCTTCATTACCCGATGAATGTCTATCGGTGTTTGTTTTTCGCCAGCCAAGAAAATAACAACAGAATGTTGGTCCTGTTTGGACGCATTTGGTAATAACGTCGCCATAGTTGACGTTTCTGCATTTCCCCCACGCACTTCGGAAAGACCCGACTGGCACACTAATCGCTTACCTACATGTCAGTGCTTACAAAGCCGCATCCGAGTCGCGCTACGTTGCGCTGCAGCAACGTCCTCAACCGGAAACTTTTTTGTCACCTCTAATGAATATATCACCAGTGATTTGTGATGCGTCGTACGCTCCGCTATAGACTAGTAGGTCAACTACACTGATGTGCGAAACTCATGGATGAAAGTAACTTTCGCATGATGTGTCACTGCTGAATAACATAGCTCGATGAAACTTGGGCCATACATAGAACTGCTACAGTATAGTACAGAAGGTAACATAAAAATAAGCAACTAGACGAACAGAAATGACACTTTTATTCAAAGACAATAATTACATTGAAGTCACAACCATTCGTTATAGTCCCCTGGACATTACCAACAGTGGGACATGGTTCTGAATTGCGTGCGTGATCACCACGGCTGGCCACAAGGTTGGTAAGGAGTTCTTGCGCTAGGGCATTCCACTCCTCCATCACGCACGGTTGACAACTGCTGGATGGGTGATGATGCATGTGGACGTGCAGCAGGACATCTCCCCAACACATCCCATACGTGGTTGATGGGATTTAAGTCGGAGGAACGGGCAGGCCATCCCACTCGCCATACATCCTCTCACTGCAAGAACTACTCCGCTTGCACAGTTCGATCCGGACGCGCATTTGTCATCTATAAAAATGAAAGAGCCCAATGCACCCTTGAAAAGAGGCACGTGGGGAACGAGTACAGTGTCACAATAACATTGTCCGCCGAGTGTACCTCGTTCAAACATTTGGAGGTCAGTACCCCCATGTAACATTATGTCTCCCGACACCGTAACAAATGGACCAACAAAACGATCATGTTAGACAACGGTACTGATTGCACTACGCATTCTCACCTCTCGCCATACAGGGTGGAAAGTATTTAAACCGACAAACTCTGGGAGGTTGTAGGGGACATCAAAAATATTTTTCCCTAATGTCATTATTTCCTATGAGGATTATTTAAACCGCTGGAGGCCGTATTACGCTCTTCAGTTGTTAGAGGTCGTATTACGATCTTCAGTTGTGGACAACTGCTGTCCACCAGTGTAGTAGTGCATTGTCTCTGTTTACTAGTGGAGCGATACACCTGGAGTGAGTACACTGATATGGTTGGTACTTACTACGTAGCGCACCACAACGGACGAGCTGCACAGCGGGTTTATCAACAATATCCTAATCGCAGTATCCCGCATCATACGACCATTGGTGCTGTGTACCAACGTATGCGTGTGACTGCGTCATTTAGCAGATTACCTGGACAGAGAAGCCGTCGCACGGTAAGAACGCTGCAATTTGAGGAAGCTGCCTTGCAACATGTGGAGCGGGAGTCTTCAATCAGCATTCGTGAAATTGCACGTAACATGGGGGCGAATCAGACGAATGTAAGAACAGTCCTTCGAGAGCAGTTGTTACGTCCACTTCACTTACAGCGTGCCCACAACCTGGAACCAGTTGATTATCCACCCAGAGCACAGTTTTCGCAGTGGTACCTGGAACAGGGAGCGAAAGGCTATTTACAATTTGTACAGAAACCAGATGGCAGTTATAAGAGTCGAGGGGCATGAAAGGGAAGCATGGTTGGGAAAGGAGTGAGATAGGGTTCTAGCCTCTCCCCGATGTTATTCAATCTGTATATTGAGCAAGCAGTAAAGGAAGCAAAAGAAAAATTCGGAGTAGGTATTAAAATTCATGGAGAAGAAGTAAAAACTTTGAGGTTCGCCGATGACATTGTAATTCTGTCAGAGACAGCAAATGACTTGGAAGAGCAGTTGAACGGAATGGACAGTGTCTTGAAAGGAGGATATAAGATGAACTTCAACAAAAGCAAAACGAGGATAATGGAATGTAGTCAAATTAAATCGCGTGATGCTGAGGGAATTAGATTAGGAAATGAGACACTTAAAGTAGTAAAGGAGTTTTGCTATTTAGGGAGTAAAATAACTGATGATGGTCGAAGTAGAGAGGATATAAAATGTAGACTGGCAATGGCAAGGAAATCGTTTCTGAAGAAGAGAAATTTGTTAACGTCGAGTATAGACTTAAGTGTCAGGAAGTCGTTTCTGAAAGTATTTGTATGGAGTGTAGCCACGTATGGAAGTGAAACATGGACGATAACTAGTTTGGACAAGAAGAGAATAGAAGCTTTCGAAATGTGGTGCTACAGAAGAATGCTGAAGATTAGATGGGTAGATCACATAACTAATGAGGAGGTGTTGAATAGGATTGGGGAGAAGAGAAGTTTGTGGCGCAACTTGACTAGAAGAAGGGATCGGTTGGTAGGACATGTTTTGAGGCATCAAGGGATCACAAATTTAGCATTGGAGGGCAGCGTGGAGGGTAAAAATCGTAGAGGGAGACCAAGAGATGAATACACTAAGCAGATTCAGAAGGATGTAGGTTGCAGTAGGTACTGGGAGATGAAGAAGCTTGCACA
This sequence comes from Schistocerca nitens, assembly GCF_023898315.1. Taxonomy (NCBI): domain Eukaryota; kingdom Metazoa; phylum Arthropoda; class Insecta; order Orthoptera; family Acrididae; genus Schistocerca; species Schistocerca nitens. The sequence goes on along the minus strand of NC_064622.1, from coordinate 177,601,536 downwards.
GGATAGAGTAGCATGGAGAGCTGCATCAAACCAGTCTCAGGACTGAAGACCACAACAACAACCTGGAACAGTGTGAAATGCATCCTACATTTCCATCCTCTGTGTTGTTTACCGATGAAGCAACGTTCGGGCGTGATGGAGTCTTCAACATCCACAATTCGCATGTTTGGAGTGGGGATAACCCACATGCCACAGTTATCAGCGCTCATCAAGTGCGGTTCTTCGTTAATACGTGGGTCGGTGTTGCTGGGGACTGTTTAATTGGGCCGTATCTGCTACCTAGGCCATTAAATGGCAGGCACTGTTACAATTTTCTCGCTAGAGCATTGCCAGAATTTCTGTAAGACGTCCCGCTCCCTACAAGACAACGCATGTGGTTCCAACATGACGGGGCGCCGACACATTTCAGCCGTCGTGTGCGTCGATTCCTCGACCGACGGTTCCCAAAAACGTGGATTGGCAGAGGTAGGCCTGTACCATGGCCTGCACGATCCCCAGATATGTCCCCTCCGAACTTTTTTGTGTGGGGAGAGATGCGCAACCTTGTTTCTGCAACTCCTGTTGCATCAGAAGAGGGCCTGGTTGCCCGGATAGTAGCAGCAGCAGGAACAATTCGCGATACTCCTGGGGTTTTTTGCCCGTGTCAGACAGAACATGATCGGACGGTGTAACCTTTGTTTACGTGCCAATGGAGGCATTTTAGAAAATCTACTGTAATTGAAACTGGGTTGTGTTAATCTGTTGTTTCTTGGTCATAAAAAAATGGAAAAGTATTTGTTGGTTTAATTGATTTGCCGCCAGAGAAATCTTCCTTTACTGGTTTAAATACTCCTCATAGGAAAAAAAATGACATAAGGGGAAAATATTTGTTTTGATGTCCCCCACAACGTCCCAGTGTTTGTCGGTTTAAATACTTTTCACTCTGTATAAGGGTACGTCCAGCATTCTCGAATATGATTGTCCGGCGAATGGCGTGGCCCGGGACACCATGATCCAGGGGCAGCAACGCTAGCCACTAGACCACGAGTTGCTACGGTGCCAGTGATGGCCATGTGTTGGTTAGGAGGAGGCCAGTTGAGGGCCTCCAACCAATCTGTTTATGTGGTAAACATACTGCACCTACACCTGGAGTTATGACCTGGGGTGCGACTTCGTATGGCAGCTGGACGATTCTCCTGGTAATCCCATGCATCCTGATTGTCGATGTGCATATCAGTCTGTTGATTCTATCTGTTGTGCTGCCATTCATGAGCAGCATTCCTGGGGGTGTTTTCCAACACGATAACGCTCGCTCACATAACGCTGTTGTAACTTACCACGCTCTATAGATGGTTGATGACCTGGTCGATCACTAGATCTGTCTTCACTCGAGCACTTATGGAACCTTATCGAACGACAACTTTAGCGGCATCCACAATCAGCACTAACCGCCCCTGTACTGACCGACCACGTGCGACAGACATGGAAAACCCACCAAGTGACATCCGGCATCTGTAAAACACAATGCATGTACGTTCGTATGCTTCCATTCAGCACTCTGGCGGTTACAACGGTTATTAAAGTACCAGCGTTTCACACTTACATTAGTTTATCTCGCGCTCAAATTAACCTGTGAACCTGCAACGTTAATCACTTAAATATATTACTCAGACAAATGTATTCCTGAAATTCCATTACTCTGCATGAACTATTTTTTGAAGTTGCGATTTTTTCCGTCAGTGTACTTTCCTGTCGTGATCGTTACGCGACACGTATGTGGGAGGAAGTAGCATGTTGCTCAACTTCTCGGAACATAAACTTGCAGGATTGTAATAGCAATCATCCCTGTGATAGGTTTCTTTAAACCTGATGACCTAATGTGGGTGGTGGGGGTTGGGGACGGAAGCGTTAGATGGACCGGCGGCCTTTGTTGTGTGTGCATTTGGTTTGCATGAGGCATCGGAGACATCACAACGCGCAACAAGCCATCAATGACCGTCGCAGTTTTCTAGTGATTATCGTTGTTGTGGACTGTTAAGGCAGCCAGTCCACAGTGAAGTAGCCGAAAGTCTGGAACAGGATTCGTAATGAATGTGATAAAGAAAAGAACGTAGCTACTAGAACACTTAACTTTTATATTGTCCTTTGGTATACAGCATTCTGGATGATACAAGTAAGACTATCTTGAGATACATGCAACGTTACAAATGGTTAGTGGCGCCTTGCTAGGTCGTAGCCATTAACTTAGCTGAAGGCTAGTCTAACTGTCTCTCGGCAAATGAGAGAAAGGCTTCGTCAGTGTAGTCGCTAGCAACGTCGTCGTACAACTGGGGCGAGTGCCAGTACGTCTCTCGAGACCTGCCTTGTGGTGGCGCTCGGTCTGCGATCCTGACAGTGGCGACACGCGGGTCCGACATGTACTAATGGACCGCGGCCGATTTAAGCTACCACCTAGCAAGTGTGGTGTCTGGCGGTGACACCACAATCGTTGCTAACTATTGACGCAGTGGTTCAAATATAGTTTCCCCAGTGACCATCTCTGATATTTTTCAGTACTACGATGGTTTGACATTAGTATAACTAAGTGTCGCGATGCGAAGTATTAATGTGACTACACGAAAAAACCTTAGTGCCATAACGTACAGAGGGCGGTAATTCGCGGCCTTTGGCAATGATTCTTCCATTCTGCAGCGGATGATGCGCGGTAATAAAGTCTTGCTGCCAATCCCAACATTTAACTGAGCCGTGAAATGCGATGGGACAGCTCATGTAACATTGTTACCCACGCTTTTAGTGTGCAAAAAAATTCTTTGCAGTGTAAATTTAACTGCTAAGAGAAAGTTTTATACAGGAAAGTAGTTCAGCAAGGTCTACAGAGGAGCTTCTGTTGAATTTCATTGCCAAAAGTTTTGCGCCGACACATATGTAACTCAGTTGTTTTAATCTGCACTGTAAGTTTTAGCTTCTGGTGTCAGCGAAATATTAGATAATCTTCATTCAGCAAAGGGTCTGGTGAAGTGTCCTATGGTTAGCACAATAAGTAAAGTAACAGCTTTCACGTACAATGATACCATTCAGTCTAAGATCGACGACTGTGGAGCAGCTGTCGTCTCCAACAGCTTAAGATGGCAAAGATATAGGATTAAAAACCTTCCTAAAGGTATACTGTAAGATCCACAAAACTCTCAAATGGAAAGCAGCGAAAGAGAACCACATGAATTTATATGTGGTAACAAGGAAAAATGAAGAGCTTACGCAAAACCTCTAAGATGCTTGTCTAATGAGTAACAGATTGAAATATATTAGACATGGTTGTACAAGGAAAGATGTTCTAGCAATAACGATAGTTAAAATTGCATAGAAGCACACTATATGGAAGAACATCTCATGCATACGCCGGAACAAGCTGGTGAAACTGGATGAAGCTGTTTCGGATTTTAATACTAAAGAAGGCGGAGAACGAGGAGGAGAAGAAGGAAGAAGGAGAAGGAGGAGGAGGAGGAGTGTTCAAATCTGAGAGGATCAAATAGCCTTTACTACAAACTCGAGTTACGCCATTTGTAAAGGAACACGACATCTTTCATTGCACTACAGATGTATCAAATGAACAATGTTCTATGTTTGGGCCTCGAACTAACTAGAAACGTCTGCATTCCCTTCAAATTAAAACATTTTGGAGGGCAACGGAGCGACTTAAACAACTCTCCCTGTTAGAAAATAAGCACATTCTGAACTGAAGCGTTTAGATTACCGAAGTACTCACAACGCAAATGATAAAGGCTGCATGGCTGAATTCGTCCAGGATGAGAAAACTCGACAAGGCTTCGGAGACTAAGCTGAGACTTATTAATGAATCCATTCGTCTTGGCACGGCTCGCTGGCTTTCCGAAGTGGGCGTCTGGATCAAGAGTTTGTACATCACAGGAAAGACGAAAGCTCCAAAAATAACACGTGCGCTCTTTTCCAGAACAAGCAGTTCAAGCGAAGCTACTCTTTTGACTTCATTCTCATCTCCTAATTGAGTTTCAGTGTTGACATTTCTTGCTCGGTTCGATAGCTTAAGAATAAATGCTCACGACAACTTATTTCTTCGGAGAGGTTAAGCAGTATTCAACTCGACAACTGATATCAGCTGGTTTACTTATCACACTTCGGGCAGATTCAGACTGACTACCGAAATAAGACTAACGTGGACACCAGCGCGCCGCGGGCAGTGCTTGCTGTTCTACTCAACCGAGCACGACCTAACGCAAACTTACTGCTGACAAGGAATGCATCTACCCAACAGGTCCCAATTTTTCTCATTTGCCGCAAGATTTCAATAACAATTTAAATGTAACAAATGCTTCTCTTGCACAGTGCGCTTCTCAAGCGTTTACGAGAAATCGAGTTTCAAAATTTTACGAACCTTTATACACTGCTGGCCATTAAAATTGCTACACCACGAAGATGACATGCTACAGATGCGAAATTTAACCGACAGGAAGATGATGCTGTGATATGCAAATGATAAGCTATTCAGAGCATTCTCACAAGGTTGCCGCCGGTGACGACCCCTACAATGTGCTGACATGAGGAAAGTTTCCAACCGATTTCTCATACACAAACAGCAGTTGACCGGCGTTGCCTAGTGAAACGTTGTTGTGATGCCTCGTGTAAGGAGGAGAAATGCGTACCGTCACGTTTCCGACTTTGATAAAGGTCGGATTTCAGCCTATCGCGATTGCGGTTTATCGTATCGCGACATTGCTGCTCGCGTTGGTCGAGATCCAATGACTGCTAGCAGAATATGGAATCCGGAGGGTAATACGGAACGCTCTGCTGGATCACAACGGCCTCGTATCACTAGCAATCGAGATGACAGGCATCTTATCCGCATGGCTGTAACGGTTTAAATCATCATGATGGTCGCATCCGTGTTTGGCGACATCGCGGTTAACGCATATTGGAAGCGAGTATTCGTCATCGCCATACTGGCGTATCACCCGGCGTGATGGTATGGGGTGCCAATGGTTACACGTCTCGGTCACCTCTTGTTCGCATTGACGGCACTTTGAACAGTGAACGTTACATTTCAGATGTGTTACGACCCGTGGCTCTGCCCTTCATTCGATCCCTGTGAAACCCTACATTTCAGCAGGATAATGCACGACCGCATGTTGCAGGTCCTGTGGGGGCCTTTCTGGATAGAGAAAATGTTCGACTGCTGCCCTGGCCAGCACATTCTCCAGATCTCTCACCAATTGAAAACGTCTGGTTAATGGTGGCCGAGCAACTGGCTCGTCACAATACGCCAGTCACTACTCTTGATGAACTGTGGTATCGTGTTGAAGCTGCATGGACAGCTGTACCTGTACACGCCATCCAAGCTCTGTTTGACCCAATGCCCAGGCGTATCAAGGCCTATAATTACGGCCAGAGGTGGTTATTCTGGGTACTGATTTCTCAGGATCTATGCACCCAAATTGCGTGAAAATGTAATCACATGTCAGTTCTAGCATAATATATTTGTGCAATGAATACCCTTTTATCATCTGCATTTCTTCTTGGTGTAGCAATTTTAATGGCCAGTAGTCTAATATCGCAGCGCCCTTATTGCAACCAGCGTAGTGCGTTTTCAACTCTCGTGAGCTAAAATTAGACAGAATTAACAATTATTTGCGAAAACGTCTGGATATACATATAAAAAAAAGAAAAAGAAAACGTTCGAATGTCGAATGGAGTAAAGTCTGTTCATCAACCTGTCCCCGTAACTCCCTTGACTTTGCACGATTGGGGAAAAATAGTTGTTTTATTGGAATCCCTGCCTGAAGCTGACGAAAAGCACTGCTGTCGGTACTGCACCGTATTGTTTAACTTGTGTATCCATGACTAATGTGAGCGGCGTTCAGGGCTACGCTGCTGAGAACCTGAATTCCGTCCACCGACAGGGCAAACAAAGACAAAGATAATGAGTTCTTTTATTATTCGCTTTGTGGAGGCCTCGCCTTGGAAAGCAACCCAACTTGATTAGGAGAAATGTGCTTTCGTTACGGCAGTGCCAAAGACAGGCCGCGTAGTCGACGTAACAAAATTACGGAACCACGAGAGAACATGCGTCCTGTAAGGGGAAGCAGGATTTCTCGGTGAATTTCATTGATGAAACCACCTCTAATTATCAGCCAGATTATGACGTATTGTCGCAACATTGCGACGAGTTTCCTATTCAGTAATTTAAGCCGAAGTCACGCGTGCTATAGTCGCTCAATCAGTTTAGCAGTCTCCAAAGAAATCCATTCATAAAAGAGCAGCTGATATTCAAGTACCGCGGTTAACAATATATGAGCAGATTAAAAAATTATTTTTAAAATGAATGGATTTAGACTGATGTTCCTGAACGCATTACCAGACGACATGGAGCCGTGAAGCTCAAGTTCCACATGCTTCCTCGCGGAAGCGCTATTTTCCGAAGAATGTCTCATCGCAGTTCAGACGGGAAGAATGTTTGCTGATCAAAGTAAAACCACAATTACATGCAAGAGCTGGAGAAGTGCCCTTCTCACGATATGACCCGGACTCTCTCTCTCTCTCTCTCTCTCTCTCTTTCTTTCTTTCTCTCTTTTACAGTATACGTGAACAGAAATTATTATTTGGACATGTTGCAAACGTTAGTATCTCAGCTAGAAGGCTAGGGAATCATGTATCATACCTGAATGGATAACGTGAATAGAAACTCTTGTTTTTACAGGTTGCAAACATGGTTAACACGTCAGCTAGAAGGATAGTAATCGTGTACCACGTGTGGATACAGGAGATGAAGTACGTTTTGCTATTCAGATGTGTGGGTTACTTGATGAATAATTACGAAGCTGCTAGATTAAACTGGTTTAGCAATGTCTCCAGTCTTACTCAAAAGACTGAAACGATTCCCGGATCTTACTACTCCATACAAAATATTATTGGGAATAATGAAGTCCCACGTGGCTCAACGTCGGTACAAGAGTAAAGAAGAAGCCTTTCTAAATAACTCTTGAGATTCTCTGCAAGATGCAAAGGCTGACATGAAGCGACATAAATCTCTATGAAACATACGATGGTGCACATACAGATACGCTGGATACATTATACGGTATTTTATATTATGTACGTACCGGTACTCCGATATATAATACACTGCTTCGACTGAAAGGGTAAGAGCGGTTCTCTGACACAGTACACCGAGGTGTCAAAAGTCGTGAGATACCTCAAAGTGTGTTCGACCACCTTTCTCCCGGCGAAGTGCAGCAACTCTACGTGATATGGACTCAACAAGTCGTTGGAAGCCCCCTGCAGAAACATTGAGCCTTGTTGTCTCTACAGCCGTCCATAATTACGGAAGTATTACCGGTTTACGAACTTACCCCTAGATTATGTCCCATAAACTTTCTATGGGATTCATGTAGGCGATCTGGGTGGGCAAACCATTCGCTAGAATTATCCAGAATTTTCAAGCAATCGCGAACAGCTGTGGCCCAGTGACATGGTGCATTGTCATCCATAAAAAGTCCATGGCAAGTGGTCTCCTAGCAGCCGAACATAGCCATTTCTAGTCAAAGATGGGTTCGGTTTGACTGGAATACAAAGTCCATTACATGTAAAAACAGCCTACACCATTATGGAGCCACTATCAGCTTTCACAGTGCTATGTAGACAATCTGCGTCCACGGTGTCATGGGGTCTGCGCCACACTAACCCTACCACCAGCTTTTTCCAACTGAATTTGGGACTCATCTGACCGGGTCACGGTTTACCGGTCGTTTAGGGTCCAACCGATGTGGTCACGAGACCAGTAGAGGCGCTGCAAGCGACGTCGTGCAGTCAGCAAAGGCACTCGCGTCGGTCGTCTGCTGCCATAGCCATTTCATGTCAAATTTCGCCGCACTGTCCTAAGAGACACGTTCGTCGTACGTTCCACATTGATTTCTGCGGTTATTTCAGGAAGTGTTGCTTGTCTTTTAGCACTAACGACTCTACACAAAGGCCGCTGCACTGTCCGTGGTGAGATGTAATGCCAGAAATTTGGTATTCTCGGCACACGCTTGACACTGGATCTCTGGATATTGAATTCGTCAACGATTTCCGAAAAAGAATCTCTCATGCGTCTATCGCTAACTACCATTGCGTGTTCAAAGTTTTAATTCCTGTCGTGCGCCCATAACCACGGCAGAACTCTTTTTAAATAAATCACCCCAGTACAAATGATAGCTCTGCCCTTTCATAACTTGTGTACGCGATTCTGCAGCCATCTGTATATGTGCATATCGCTATCCCATAACTTTATTTACCTCAGTGTAAATACACTATACCAACGTTCATTTCCATTACACCAGTACATCGATAAATTTTGCCAACATTCAGCAAACAAAGTTAATTTATTTGGATGCAACCATTACAAAAACCAAATCTTAAGACAATTCTACGCCTCAGTTTAAACAGATATTCACATCGCCCCTAGATCAGCAATCCAAAGTGAGTTGATAAGTCACACTGATTATCAATGTGATTTCCCACTGCACATGAACTGACATTGAGACTTCACAAAACATGAAACAGAAAATTTCATTCACTTACTGCTTAAATGCGGAACGCTCAGGTGGGGGACTTCACTAAAATTAAATCAAGTTCAGTTTTTTCGGTAATTTAGGTTTCATATTTTTATATTCTTTTAGTATCCTTGACTTCAAAAAACAGCTGTAAGCTAACGGCTTTACATATACTGTAAATAGAATAATTCATTATAAAATACGAAGATATCATTATGACTATGATATAACTATGTTGCGATTGCGTATTTCAATTCAGTTTTGCGGAGTATTCAACTTCACGGGACGTGCTATAGTGATCACTTCCAAATGACTCATTGTACAACAATATGGCAGTATCGTGCAGCAGCCCCAGAGATCTCCCACATAATACGAGGCAGTGCGTTTTCGGAATTCAGTATATCTAAAGAAATTATAGTGCGGCCATTGTTACTCTTTAAAAAAAATAGCTTTGCGTCCTTAGATTTACAATAATTATCTGCATGATATGGGAATGAGGATAGCGATACCGAAGGCTGGGGTTTTTGTCTACAATAATTCAGAACGGAAACGTCCCACTTTTCAATGAAGTCGCAGCAAGACCATTTTCAAGTCCCTTCAAAATCGAAATGAAAAACCCGTTACTAGTATACACAGTCTCTGTAAACTAAGCATTTCATATCTCTTTCATTCATCTATTTTCAAACAAGCATTATTAAGAACACCGCCGAGACCACTTGCAGAATTAATCGGTGACCGTACCGTATTATTGACTGAGACAAGGATTTTCTCATGTTCACTGGCAACAAATCGGTCAATCGAGTCAAAGGACACACAAAACTGAATACTGATTAGAAACCTGCATGCTTTTACAGGTTAGGTCCTGGGGCCGTTCGGCTTTCCGGCGTGCTGTTATGTACGTTTTATTTTACTAGAAAGAGATGGGACGGTAGCAGGACGACGGCGGTGGTGGGAGAAGAGGGTAGGCTATAGTTAAACTACATCTGTCGGAGCACACAGTCGATGAAACAATCTTCAAGGGACAGACGACACAGTTCCCCGTGTTGGTCGATAACCGAACACCGCCGATGGGTCGCCACGCTGCAGACAGCGTATTGTACTCGTAAAACCAAATGAGAAAGAACGAAAAATCTGTTCAGCAATTCTACTACTGAGCTGCGAACGTTTCCGAAACAGTGAGAAAGAAGGCTCTTCCTCGCAGCGCGGCTAAATTTAGTTCGTTGCTCGATTTGGCTGGCGGTATACATTAATGCATAGACAGTTTATACTGCTACCTTTCTGTCCTGGCTATAATGCGTATCCTCTAACCAGTAACGTGCCTGATTATAAGGCACGTTTTTAGAACATGAATATTTCTCGACTTTCACGCTACAAGTGTTACAACGCTAGTTACAAGACAGCCTATAGGTTCTGCTTTAGATATGACCTGTCATTGTATATACCATATTATTCTCCATTCCATAACGGAGAAATTCTGATCTGCTGATTTGAGTAATGAGGTGTCTCAGTGAAAGTGCGTTTTTCTTTGCTACAACACACTTAAGTAGTCTTAACTAATATTCATTGCAGAAGAGATGAGTAAAACCTATGCGTATTATGATTAGCCTGTATTCCCTAGACAATTTAATCTCGAGAAGGGTTACAAGGTTACATTTATCCGGCTCTCTTTCATCATTAAAACTTGAACAACGGTTGACGGAAAAACTAACGTGTCCGTACTTTCGACAACTACCGTGCCAGTCAAGCATTTGAGTGTTCGTTATTAATTGGACATACACCGCATGCACAGATCGCAGAAAAATAACACCTACTTGTGTTCGTTCCCAATGTTATTTTACGTACTGCATTACGGCACGTTAACGAGAGCGGAACAAGCAGTAAAAACAAAAACTAAACCTAATATTGGGCAAAGTTATCACTTTGCCACATGTCAAAATGAATAATGAAAATAAAACAGTTAAGTCACATTTACTGCAAACAACTTAAAAAATCGCATCGACAGTCAATTTTTCGGCATAATGTAGAGAACTCCAATTGAAGCTTGAGGGTTCTGTAACAATGTCGTAGCCAGAGAGACACGATGAATATTCTACTTCATTATCTTTATCTCTGGTCTTGAGTACCGCGTAGCTACAATGCAACTGTCGGAATAAGCGAAACAAAATGAGTTTTATAAAAACTATACTATCTAATTCGTTAGAGCTACTGCTCCCGTTTCAAAAATTGCCATGCAGGTTAAAAAGTAACTGTCAACAGAAAGAAACAGCTATTCAATTAGCTGACGGAAAACAAGTTTAAATCTTGCTATGGAGTTCAGGTTTCCTTATTTCGCCTTGTTCAATGACGTACACTGTATTTACTTCCAAGAAAGAAACTGTTCCTACTCCTTTCATTAATAAAAATAGGTACCAGTACGATCCGCGTAGTTAAAATTTGTATGTCGTAACAGTGCATTTTGTAAATGACATTTCCTGACAGAAAGGCTACCAAAAATGGGCGTGCCTTTGCCGCAAATATGCAGAGCTGTGGTACCGGTACCTACAAACAAAATACAAGCAGAACTCTAGCATATGACGAAAGTTGGTGCAGTGGTTAGGTTTTTCCCAACGTAGATTTTTTGTTACACATTTTAACATAAAGACATCTGATGAACTACCGCAGAGAATTTTGAAAAGCCGGATGCACAGCCGCAAGATACTCAAAATTAATGTCAAGTAGAGACTTACGATTTGCGGTTCCGTCTTATTATGCATACAAAACTCCTTAAGTCTGCAGTCTAATTAACACTGGTATCACAGAAGCGCTATAACACACAACAAATCAATGAGAAGTCCCTAAATCCAAACTGCACCAAACCACTGTCAGCCATGTTTCGCACTCTCTGAGACAACCACACATCGCGCTGCGTTGGGATCAATTTTCCCGGAACATCCAAAGAAAGTAATGCTTACAGCTCTCCAAGGATATCCGAGCACCAGTCAATGTTTTGCTACACCCTCGAATTATTTTTTACCGCTATATTTGAATATATAGAATTACAGTACATTGGAAGCTTTATATAAAAAACTGAAATAGTGATATAAAAAGCTTTTGTGTCGACGTGGTCTAAATAAAGCACTTCTGTACACTATTGTCACCTATCTTAACGGATGCAAATGCTTCAAACTTTGACCGCTAGATGTCACAACCAATCTGCAGGCGCCAACGACACTGCCGCGTTCTTGTCGGCCTCTCGTGGCAGGTCCTTGAACTACCATGCGTTGAAACTCGTTGGAGCCAGATTTAAATGGGGAGAAGTGATTAGCTGTATAACCAAGGTAAAAAATGAACTTATAGTGAGTATTATCTACTACGTGACCAATAATTGCGGTTTGTTTGAGTGTAATGAATGAAACTGGCATTGTACGAAGTAATAGCAAAAGAAAATATTTTTAGCGATAATTTAACTCTCGAAACGTAGCAGTACGGCGATTTTTGTGTTGTTTATACATTTTGTGAAGTCAATGTCGATGTAATAGAACCGTCATAAATCATTATCTTTCCTTGTGAATGAATGAAGATGATTTCGGTACTTTAACGACATCATTTAGTAAAATTTATGAAACAATTTTAGTGTAAGCGAAGTGTTAATACCTTCAACCAATAGAGGATGGAGTTAAACAACGACAAAGCGAAAAATTACACTTTTTCCTGAAACATTTCTGAAAGGAGATGGAAATTTTCTGCTATAATCATTAATATTTGCATGGTATCGTGTCATATGTCGCCGATAATAGCAGTCTACACCATCTCTTCTAATATAAAGTATGTAAAAGTGAATTTAGCTTCGAAAAATTTGCAAGGTTAATTACTACACAATTATTATCAGCAGACCACATTTTCAACGTTCTTTGTGCATTAAAGTCGTCTGAAGCCCACGGATTTTGTGATATAAACATCTTATGCAGGCTCATCGCTTTGTAGCCCGCGTTGTTTAACTCTCTTCTAATTGATATCGACCATAATTTTAACACTACGCTACCCTGTTTGGTACCAAGCATCATGAATGCAAAAAAGAGAAAAAAACGAAAACCAACTGTTTTCTGATCACTGAGCTTCCTAGTTCTGAAACGATAGGCGTTGGAAGACTTCGGACCGCTGGTGTTCTGTGTCTGACAACAGGCACTGCCATTGTAGATGTAACAGTAACTATTTGCAGCGTTGTAGTAGCCACTGCAAAAGCCAGTGGATTCGGGTTGGTCTGTAATACCTTGTTGCGAAATGCGTGATAAAGTAATACTGGATACATCGTGGACACCAGCAACTAATCCTCGGAGAGACTGTTAACAAAAGTGATGAAACAAGAAAAATAATTAACCATGGCGCTGAATGTTGCATTTCGAGAGGTGATCCGAAAATTGCAACGAATAAGCTGAGTTACTTGAACATGCCACTAAGCGTCTTTCAAGAAACATTTAATAGTTAGTTACGTGTATGTGTTTTCTACGTCCGTTATTGATGCTTTGAGAATAAAATGCACGTAGCTGTTGCACAAGTACTGCGTGAGGAAAGTGAAATGTGTTCCCTCCCACCTGTGTTTTGCTCCCCACGGCAATCAAGGCAACCAGAAACAAGCTCGGCAGTCTTCTGCTGTCCGTACATGGAGCGACTGAAGAGCAGGCGGTTTACATCGGCAACTGGTTGCCGAATTCCTGGTAACGCAGTTCCGCACACGGGGCCACTCAGAACCGAGAAACTGCAGTTGCCGTACGCGAGCCTGCGGAAGAGTACTGTTTGTCGCACTAGACTATCTTCCAGTTACAGTCGGCATGTCGAGCGAAGATTCAAGCCCAGAGGAAGATGTGGTTGTCTATTATTGTCACAAACGAATAAGAAAACGAAGAAAATTCTGAATTCATTCGTACATCCAAAGAAATGCAAACGGCAGGCTGTTCGTAGCAGCCAGAAGCTGTAACAGATCGATTCGAATTTCGTAGCTTTTTACAGAACGCTTAAATAGTTGATTTCTTCTGAATAACACATCGTTACTTCTGTTTTGAAAATCCAAATATCTTGAGAGGTACATACACGGAAATGAGGTGGTGATAGTTCGTGTTCGTTAAATCATATGTATGTGACCATCGTTGTATTTGCACATACCGGAGATTTGTGGCTTTTCACTATTGCGTTTCTACTTGACAGTGTAAGCTCACAGAACAACAAAGACCCACTACTCACACCAAAAAATATTGTCGCTACGACTTACAATTTTTGTACATTTGCTTTCATTGACACACAGTTAATTTCACGTTGAACGATAGGTATATAGTACACTACACATGTCATATGAAATTCTTTTCCTACTTCACACCCTGCTCTTCCATCAAATCTGTCCTGCAATAACCTGGAAGTTTGTAGTTGTTTATAATGGGATATTTTTCGATTTCCCGCACACAGCAAATTTTCACAACCCGCTCATTTATCTTCAGATCAAACAAATATAGAATTATGTTCGAGCAGAGGTGTACACATTCCGCTTTCAACGTGCCCGTGATTGCCTGTTAGCCGGGCAGGCAAGCCGCCGCACGTTATCAGCAGAACTCCCAAGCCAAGCTGCGCCCACCCCAAGCTGGCTAAAGGCATCTTGCTTGCCTGTGCCATGTAACGCAGCAGTTTATTGTGTTCGCTTTCAGTATAGTGTTACGAGTAGGGCTCGGACGTTTTTTACCCGAGTATCCAAAGACGATGCGCAATATACTGTGTATATTCATTCTGAGTCATTGTAGCCCAAAAAATTGTGGATTTCATTTATCCTTTTTTTCGTTTTCGGCATATTTCGGGCTTATTTCTTTACTTCGATTGAACGCTTTTCGCTGCAACTTCACCCTCTTTCGACTAATGCTAGCCATTATCAATTAGAACCATCGCAAGGTCACCATTAATACATGTTTCCTATAAGAAGCAGAACCATCTCTGAAAGCCGATATCCTTTGCATTTAAGAACCTGAAGATGTCTATTATAGTGGAACGCTAACTAAAGTATGGTTTTGAAAGTCTCTTTTCTATAACATTAGTGTGTTTCAGCCAAATATAAACCCAGTTACAACAATTTCAATTACATTTTCTGGGATAGTAGACACGTGTCTGAAAGAAGAAACTTTTCTTTCATACTAAGCTTTCTTCGCACTACGCTGCTTACCACCCAGAATGGGGTTTTTAATATCCACTGAGCTGTATATTTTTCCTATTTGTACATTATTGACCCCATATTTTTCAATCACTCCTTAACCAGTGCCTGGTATCTAGAGATTTTTGACACTTCCTATTCACAATTAACAGATGCAGAGAAGCTGTACGCAGTATTCCAGCAAGATGGAGCAACCGCTCACACATCCAACCAAAGTACGGCCACCGTCTCCAACGTGGTTCCTGAAGACAGACTTGTCAGAAGAGATCTCTGGCCCCCAAGGTCTCTGAACTTAACATGCTGTGCTTTTTACTTGTGGCAACAGCCTTGCCGCAGTGGATACACCGGCTCCCGTTAGATCACCGAAGTTAAGCGCTGTCGGGCGTGGTCGGCGTTTGGATGGGTGACCATCCAGGCCGCCATGCACTGTTGCCATTTCTCGGGGTGCACTCAGCCTCGCGATGCCGAGTAGTAGCGGCTTCGGTCAAGAATACCATCATAACGACCGGGAGAGCGGTGTGGTGACCCCACGACCCTCCTATCCGCATCCTCCACTTAGGATGACACGGCGGTCGGATGGTCCCGGTAGGCCACTCGTGGCCTTAAGACGGAGTGCTTTTTACTTGTGGAACTTACTTCGAAGCAAAGTGTATGCTGACAATCCTCGCTCAATAGACTATCTTAAACAGAACATTACTATAGAGATTAACAAAGTCAAACCTGCAGAGAGAACAGTTTGTTGCCATCTCACAAAGCCAGCGGTTCCTAGATGCCCATGTCCACCACTTCCAGCACGTTTTATTAACACGTAACTACATTTTTCTAGCGTTACCATTATCTATTCTTTTTCAGTTAGTTCATTATCACTTGTATCTCGGGCTTGAAGCGTACTGGTTTTATGTACTGCTTTTATATGGGACACACTGTATTTGTCGATCTTTTCCTGGCCGCTCTGGTCCTTTGTTCGGAATCGGTAGATGTTGGTAGGCTTCGGACCGCTAACGATCTGCGTCCGGCCACTGCCAACCTTACATACAGTGTTTGTACAAAATTATGGGAATACCAGAATCACAATCCCATGCCGAGTACTGTGTAGGAAAGCCGATGACATTCAAAACAGCTTCCAGTCACCTCCGAATGGATAAATGCAGGTACTGTATGGTTTTTAAGGGAATCTTATACCCTTCTTCGTGCAAAATAGTGGCAAATTCAGGTAACAGTGCTGGATGTAGATAACGAGCACGCACCCTTCTCTCCAAAGCAGGCCACAAAGACTAAATAATATTGAGATCTGGTGCTTGTGCTGGCCAGGAGAGATGCAACAATACATCCTCATGCTCACAAAAGCAGTCCTGGACGATGCAAACTGTGCCGTCTTGGAACAGAGCATTACCAATGGGAAACAAACGCTGTACCATGTGTAAGTAGGCTGTTTAGGTTTTTATGTTGGTAACGCCACGTAGCGCTCTATATGAAAATCACTGACTGTACAGTGTGAAGTCTGTGGCTGGTTTGCGTTGTTGGAATATTTGCTATTGTAGTGTTGGGCAGTTGGATGTGAACAGTGCGTAGCGTTGCGCAGTTGGAGGTGAGCCGCCGGCAGTGGTGGATGTGAGGAGAGAGATGGCGCAGTTTTGAGAGCGGATGATCTGGACGTGTGTCCACCAGAAAGAGTAAATTTGTAAGACTGGATGTCACGAATGACTTTTGAACACTATTAAGGTAAATACGTTGTTTGCTGTCTATCAAAATCTTTCATTTGCTAACTATACCTATCAGTAGTTAGTACCTTCAGTAGTTAGAACCTTTTATTTAGCAGGCAGTATTGGCGCTCGCTGTATTGCAGTAGTTCGAGTAACGAAGATTTTTGTGGGGTAAGTGATTCATGAAAGATTTAGGTTATTGTTAGTCAGGGCCATTCTTTTGTAGGGATTATTGAAAGATTGCGTTGCGCTAAAAATATTGTGTGTCAGTTTAGTGTTGATCAGAATAAGTCAAGAGAGAAATGTCTGAGTACGTTCAGTTCTGCTGAGTTGTTTCAAAATCAAATAACGTACGAGGTTTATCAGCACAGTAATTCATTAATTTTTCTAAGGGGACGTTTCACATGGAACAGACCTGTTTAGCCAAAACGATTACGTAATCCCTGGCAGTAATGCGACCTTGCAGAGTAAGCATGGGACTCATTGAATACCACGTTGTGGCTGCCCAAATCATCACCAAAGGCCCGCCATGTTTCACTATTGGGACCTAAACTCCTCCAACTGTTGGAAACAGTGTGAAACATGACTCATCCGGCGAAATGGTTTTCTTCCGTTGCTCCACAATCCAGGTTATAGCTTCCGCAGCATATTTTCTTGGTATGGGCATTTACATAACTGATGAGTGGGTCTGGAATTCAATCTCATTCCGCAATTCCCTGCTTATACAGCTCCCTTCGTCTTATTTTGGTGCCGAGAGGGAATGCGAATGCGACATTCACTTCTGCGGTGACTTTTTAAGCTGTCATCTGTTTATTTTTCTTCACAATGCTCTACAGTTA
Source organism: Schistocerca nitens (assembly GCF_023898315.1). Taxonomy (NCBI): domain Eukaryota; kingdom Metazoa; phylum Arthropoda; class Insecta; order Orthoptera; family Acrididae; genus Schistocerca; species Schistocerca nitens. The sequence continues at coordinate 177,584,288 of NC_064622.1, read as the reverse complement.
CCGTCCGCGTTGTAACATAGAGCATGATGTTTTTCAGCTTTCCGTGTATACGGTAAAAATAGTCGATACGGTGCCTCTTGCAAACCAAACGCTTCGGCTACCTTGGTTACGGAAGCACCCACCATTCGAGTAGCAACAATTTCCCCACGTTCGAATTCATACAGCCCCCACATAATGCACTCACAACTACGGAGCACAATGTTCTGACCACGACTGACACCTGCAACGTATCGAGGACGTTGCACAGGCGCTGTTCGTGGCTAAATACAACAGCGCAACCTGCGGTCATGACTGGCGTCTGCATTTCTATTGGAGCATGCATTTATCGCGGTGTTTCTATATTTATGTCCAACTCCTGTGTCTAAAGATAACAATACTCTCAAGGCAAGCTTGCCTCAGCTAGAACAGTAACAAGAGTATGACTAATTACACAGACTTCCTCGAGACAAGGAAAACCACATATAGGATCATCATAAACACCAATAGAACGTAAAAAAAAAGGTCATCTACGACCAAGTGGAGAGGGATTTCCAGAGGAAGAACACCAGAGACTTTTATCGAACTATGAAATTGCAGCATGCTTTTTCCCTAGTCAACCCAGACACTTCTCCTCCAAAGACCACGTAGGAGCATGAAACTTAATAATCAGGATTACACGGCAGGGACAGTGGTCGTCACAAAAGCAGGCAGATCAAGGTCTTCTCGCCGTCTTGCGGTATTTCCATTTAGTGATAGTTTCAAATTTTAGTAAAAATCCCGAAAAATGTCACACACTTCAATTTTTAGTCTAAAGTATCGGCAATTCTTTCCGAAAGAAAATTATTGACAGTCGTCACGATGAAAAAGAGAACATTACAAGAAATTTTCAAGCAAACTTTTTTTTAAAATTTTAACTGTGGAACAGCCAAAAACACTAATATATTTGGACTGGAAAATGTATGAACATTCTCAAAGTTTATAGCTGCAGTCAATGTATATTTTATCGTGAACTCATAAATCTACTTCGAGGAAAAATAAATAAAATAGCATAAGAGGTGTGAAATAGTTTCACCTATGTAACGAGAAATGTCATCGCTGATGAATGTGCGTTCTGTTGGTCCTGTGGCATACGTTGAAGCCTGTCTTCTGGGCTTCGAGGCAATTCTTGGGTCATTTCAGCGATTAGCAGCGAAGATTGAGAATAGCAGCCTTGCTCCCGGAGATTCATCAAAGCTAACAATCGGCAGATTGTCCGAGAACAATTCGTGGCTTCCTGGTTCTGAGTCGAGTGAAAGGCTTGAGCTCCGAAGATTTTGTGATAAGTAAGTTTATAGCTTACTAGAGTTGCCCCATAGGGTTAAGAGTTGTAGGGTCCCCCTAAATGGGGTTGCGAGTGTACTATACATCAGAGGCTGTTTTTCATTTATTTTTTACCTTTTTAGGCGGCCCTCCATCCAATCCAGGTACTTGAGGAATGCCAGAAGTATCAGTGTAAGATCCAAAGAGCGCCCCCCCCCCCCTTGCAGATGGGAGTATTAAAATCCTATTGGTTAAATGTCGAAGCTTTCCAACTAAGTGCCATAGTTTGAAGGGCTCCTGATAAGCACTGAAGTTCACGTGGCACTAGGCACAGAAAAATTGAAGTTGCACTTGAGATTGTTTGGGCAAGACCCAGTATCAAGAGTGGGAATAAAGTTATAAGACGATTCTTCTGTCGACCAACAGACCTACGTCCTGATGTGACCGAAAACTTTAGAGAAAACCTCAATTCGCTTGCACATAAGTTCCCCAATCATAATGTAATCATTGGAAGACACTTTAATCATCCAACAATCAATTGAGATAATTGTACTCGTAGATATGTTAGTGGTGGGCATGAGAAGACATCCTGTGAAACATTACTAATTGCCTTCTCTGTAAACCGCCTAGAACAGATAGTTTTTAACGCAACTCATGATGAAAATAGATCTAATGACAACAAGCAGACCTGACCTCTTTGGGGATGTCCACACCGACACTGGTATCAGCGACCATAAGGAAATTGTAGCAATAATGTATACCAAATTACAAAAGGTAATTAAAACGAATAAAAATATTTATGTATTCAGCAAAGTAGACAAAGATGCAGTAGCGTCAAATCTCAGTTAGGAAATTGAAACTTTTATCTCAGGACAGGAGCATGTAAAAAACTATCGAACAAGTTTAAAAGCATAGTTGACAAGGCACTGGATAGATATGTACCCAGTAGAACATTTCATGATGAGAGAGATCATCCACCGTATACAGTTGCTGTAAGGAAGCTTCTAAAAAAATAGAGACTACTGCGTAATACATATAAAACAAAGCATAGGACTGTAGATAGAGAGATGCTGAATGAAACGAGCGTGGCAATCAGGAGAACAATACGTGAAGTCTTCACTGATTACCTTAGTAGATTATTGTGCCGCGCGGGATTAGTCGAGCGGTCTGAGGCGCTGCAGTCATGGACTGTGCGGCTGGTCCCGGCGGAGGTTCGAGTCCTCCCTCGGGCATGGGTGTATGTGTTTGTCCTTAGGATAATTTAGGTTAAGTAGTGTGTAAGCTTAGGGACTGATGACCTTAGCAGTTAAGTCCCATAAGATTTCACACACATTTGAACATTTACATTGTTGTGAAAGATCATTCACCAAACCCACAGAAACTCTGGTCGTATGTCAAGGCTGTTAGAGGAACCAAAGTTAGCGTCTACTCGCTGATGGACAAGACAGAACTGAAATTGAGAGCGGAAAAGCAAAAGCAGAGATGCTCAACTCTGTTTATAAACATTTATTCAGTAAGGAAAAGCCATGATTATTGCCCCAGTTTAATTCTCGTACCACTGAAAAGATGAATGAAATAGATATTAGTATCGATAGATATATAAGAGTCAATGACTCTTCCACGCCAACAAGCAAAAATTCCGTAAACACAGAACGCGTGAAACCGAACTCGCACTTTTTTCACATTACATCCTGAAAGCCACGGATCAAAGCAGTCAGGTAGGTGCAGTATTTCTCGATTTCCGAAAAGCATTTGGCGCAGCACCACACCACCGCTTATTAACAAAAGTACGATCGTATGGGATATCAGGCGAAATTTGTGACTGGATTTAGGTTTTCACGCGGCCCCTCCTGCCGGCGATTCGAGTCCTCCCTCGTGCATGGGTGTGTGTTGTCCTTAGAGTAAGTTAAAAAAAATGGTTCAAATGGCTCTGAGCACTATGGGACTTAACTTCTGAGGTCATCAGTCCCCTAGAACTTGTAACTACTTAAACCTAACTAACCTAAGGACATCACACACATCCATGCCCGAGGCAGGATTCGAACCTGCGACCGCATCGGTCGTGCGGCTCCAGACTGTAGCGCCTAGAACCGCTCGGCCACTCCGGCTTAGAGTAAGTTAGTTTAAGTAGTGTGTAAGTCAAGGGACCTTCACAATTCACACACATTTGAACATTTGAACACTTCTCTCTTCCTGTGTAGGAGAGGATACTAACCACCTCCTCTTCCTCAGCCATACCGTAGCATTGAAGATCGCCATCAACAACTGTGTGTGGTTTGAGGTTTCCGGGCGCTAAACGCCATCAACAAAATCAAGTTCTGGGTAACACACTTGTACGGAAGAGTAACTCCGTCAAATACATCAGGTAACGTAGGGATTAATTATTGTTTGGTGATCAGCTCTCGGTACAGTGAACAAAGTAAAATATATTATTTTTAAAAATGTGACAAAGTCATTATAGAGGAATGAAATCATTTTCAAGAGAATTATTAAAATAACTTAAAACAGCTGGTAGTTCGCACATAAAAAAAGAGTCTGGCGATCTATCGTCACAAGCCTTTAAAAATCTATCACGGAAGAGAAAGATGAGAATTCTCAATACCTGTTATACACTCGAATAATCGGCGGGCACCGAAAATCTGCTATGGAGGACTTTACAGCACCATGCAGAAACAATTTAAATATTTACATAACAATGAAAGAGCATAAATTTATAAAGATTGACTCGCAATAATTACTTCGCAACGAAAAAGTAAAAAATTACAACAACTGACACACGATTTCGGGGTTCATTGTCCTGTATATCAAGAAACACTTTGGCTAAATATGCAGGCATGGAGAGCGTGATGAAATTGGTGGTACGAATAGAAAATTTTCTGAAGTCATACGCATTATTACACAGTCAAATGAAACAGTTTTTGATGGAACTGAACGAAGAGTATGGAGACTATGTACACTCCTGGAAATTGAAATAAGAACACCGTGAATTCATTGTCCCAGGAAGGGGAAACTTTATTGACACATTCCTGGGGTCAGATACATCACATGATCACACTGACAGAACCACAGGCACATAGACACAGGCAACAGAGCATGCACAATGTCGGCACTAGTACAGTGTATATCCACCTTTCGCAGCAATGCAGGCTGCTATTCTCCCATGGAGACGATCGTAGAGATGCTCGATGTAGTCCTGTGGAACGGCTTGCCATGCCATTTCCACCTGGCGCCTCAGTTGGACCAGCGTTCGTGCTGGACGTGCAGACCGCGTGAGACGACGCTTCATCCAGTCCCACACATGCTCAATGGGGGACAGATCCGGAGATCTTGCTGGCCAGGGTAGTTGACTTACACCTTCTAGAGCACGTTGGGTGGCACGGGATACATGCGGACGTGCATTGTCCTGTTGGAACAGCAAGTTCCCTTGCCGGTCTAGGAATGGTAGAACGATGGGTTCGATGACGGTTTGGATGTACCGTGCACTATTCAGTGTCCCCTCGACGATCACCAGTGGTGTACGGCCAGTGTAGGAGATCGCTCCCCACACCATGATGCCGGGTGTTGGCCCTGTGTGCCTCGGTCGTATGCAGTCCTGATTGTGGCGCTCACCTGCACGGCGCCAAACACGCATACGACCATCATTGGCACCAAGGCAGAAGCGACTCTCATCGCTGAAGACGACACGTCTCCATTCGTCCCTCCATTCACGCCTGTCGCGACACCACTGGAGGCGGGCTGCACGATGTTGGGGCGTGAGCGGAAGACGGCCTAACGGTGTGCGGGACCGTAGCCCAGCTTCATGGAGACGGTTGCGAATGGTCCTCGCCGATACCCCAGGAGCAACAGTGTCCCTAATTTGCTGGGAAGTGGCGGTGCGGTCCCCTACGGCACTGCGTAGGATCCTACGGTCTTGGCGTGCATCCGTGCGTCGCTGCGGTCCGGTCCCAGGTCGACGGGCACGTGCACCTTCCGCCGACCACTGGCGACAACATCGATGTACTGTGGAGACCTCACGCCCCACGTGTTGAGCAATTCGGCGGTACGTCCACCCGGCCTCCCGCATGCCCACTATACGCCCTCGCTCAAAGTCCGTCAACTGCACATACGGTTCACGTCCACGCTGTCGCGGCATGCTACCAGTGTTAAAGACTGCGATGGAGCTCCGTATGCCACGGCAAACTGGCTGACACTGACGGCGGCGGTGCACAAATGCTGCGCAGCTAGCGCCGTTCGACGGCCAACACCGCGGTTCCTGGTGTGTCCGCTGTGCCGTGCGTGTGATCATTGCTTGTACAGCCCTCTCGCAGTGTCCGGAGCAAGTATGGTGGGTCTGACACACCGGTGTCAATGTGTTCTTTTTTCCATTTCCAGGAGTGTATATTACTGCAAAGTATGCTGGTTAAGTCAAGGGGCATGCCTGGGACGAATTTTTGTGATTTAAAACGTGGTATTGTTGAATTTATGAAGGAAAAAGAAGCCAGGAGCAGAACTGCAGAACTCGCATTTAAGATGCCTACAATAAGGCTTGGTTCGAGCAACGTCAAGAAAAACTTATTTTTGGTCTGATGGGGATGCATTTAAAAAGAAAATTGCGTCATGGAAGGGACAAATCCTGACAAAAAACACAGTCCATTTCCCTGAGCTCATGGGCGTTAAAGAAAACATGAATTTTGAAGAATTCGTTGTGGCGTGGAAAGAATTAGATATATAGTTTCCTAAACGTTTTGAGGACACTGGCGATCTAACATCTGTTTCTGAGCCGTTTTCTATATCTTTTGTTGCTTCAGTTGGAGCTAAGAGATCTACAATCCCGTTTAAAAGACAAATTCTATTACGTTAGAACCGTGCAGGAGTCCTGTGTTGTATTCCTTAGGAAGAGATTTCACGACTCCGTGATGAGGTTGCGAACTTGACGCAATATTTAGATTAAGATATGTGCGTGAAAGGATTTTTCCGATTATGAAACCCAATAAGCCACTAATACATGGCAGCCTGTGTGACGAAAATACGCGAAATTGTGTGCATTTGTTCATATGCCGACAGTTTGTATGAGATGAAAATTTTATTATGTCTTCATCGCGCCAAAAATGACTAAAAATTTCGAAAATTTGTTTTGTTTGTGATCTACATTGTTGAGAAATATAAAATATGAAGCCAAGTCTCATGCAAGCTATTCCATCTTACTTGCACAACTACACTACTGGTCATTAAAATTGCTACACCAATTTGAAATGCAGATGATAAACGGATATTCATTGGACAAGTATATTATACTAGAACTGACATGTGATTACATTTACACGCAATTTGGGTGCATAGATCCTGAGAAATCAGTACCCAGAACCACCACCTCTGACCGTAATAACGGCCTTGATACGCCTGGGCATTGAGTCAAACAGAGCTTGGATGGCGTGTACAGGTACAGCTGCCCATACAGCTTCAACACGATACCACAGTTCATCAAGAGTAGTGACTAGCGAATTGTCACGAGCCAGTTGCTCGGCCACCATTGACCAGACGTTTTCAGTTGGTGAGAGATATGGAGAATGTGTTGGCCAGGGCAGCAGTCGAACATTTTCTGTATTCAGAAAGGCCCGTACAGGACCCGCAACATGCGGTCGTGCATTATCCTGCTGAAATGTAGGGTTTCGCAGAGATCGAATGAAGGGTAGAGCCACGGGTCGTAACACATCTGAAATGTAACGTCCACTGTTCAAAGTGCCGTCAATGCGAACAAGAGGTGACCGAAACGTAAGTAACCAATGGCACCCCATCCCATCACGCCGGGTGACACGCAAGTATGGCGATGACGAATACACGCTTCCAATGTGCGTTCACTGCGATGTCGCCAGACACGGATGCGACCATCATGACGCTGTAAACAGAATCTGGATTCATCCGAAAATATGACGTTTTGCCATTCGTGTACCCAGGTTCGTCGTTGAGTACACCATCGCAGGCGCTCCTGTCTGTGATGCAGCGTCAAGGGTAACCGCAGCCATGGTCACCGAGCTGATAGTCCATGTTGCTGCAAACGTCGTCGAACTGTTGGTGCAGATGATTGTTGTCTTGCAAACGTGCCCATCTGTTGACTCAGGGATCGAGACGTGGCTGCGCGATCCGTTACAGCCATGCTGATAAGATGCCTGTCATCTCGACTGCTAGTGATACGAGGCCGTTGGGATCCAGCACGACGTTCCGTATTACCCTCCTGAACCCACCGATTCCATATTCTGCTAACAGTCATTGGATCTCGACCAACGCGGGCAGCGATGTCGCGATACGATAAACCGCAATCGCGGTAGGCTACTATCCGACCTTTATCAAAGTCGGAAACGTGATGGTACTCATTTCTCCTCCTTACACGAGGCATCACAACAACGTTTCACCAGGCAACGCCGGTCAACTGCTGTTTGTATATAAGAAATCAGTTGGAAACTTTCCTCATGTCAGCACGTTGTAGGTGTCGCCACTGGCGCTAACCTTGTGTGAATGCTGTGAAAAGCTAATCATTTGCATATCACATCATCTTCTTCCTGTCGGTTAAATTTCGCGTCTGTGGCATGTCATCTTCGTGGTGTAGCAATTTTAATGGCAGTAGCGTACATTGCCACCTAAATGCTATGTGTTCGCAATTTACCCCCTCCTCCCAATCACCCAGCTTAATCAGCGTGGCGTAGCGGTGAGGTACATGAGCAGCTAGACTCCATGATTCTGCAGGCCTGCAAGAGCACTGCACGCATGCACAATTCTTGGCGTACCTGCCCCACACGATGGATAACAGGCCATGATGCTCTACTGTTGATCCTCACCTCCTATTTCTTTGTGTCGCTCATCTCAAGTCAAATGTGGCTTCCTTGGTATCATTTTTAACTTTTATTTTCAACTGACGCCTGATTGCATGCGGAACTTGTTATTGGATACTAGTGTACTTCTTCCTCTCGATTTCAGTGATTGATATTCTTTTTCCAGTTTGTATGTAAATCTTAAATGCAGAAAGCGTTTCAATTGATGAGTCAAACCAAGTCTTATCCCATGGTTATTACTGGAGTATGGTCCTTATTGTTCACCTATAACCACTAGAAGCTTTCATTAAGTGATGCTCAAACTGAATGTTTGACTCATGCCCATAAGTAGGATTGAGTCAGATGCTTCTAAAGCCATCCGGTACAGCATTGCCTTCTTTGGATTCCATTCGTTAGTTGAAGCGATGGGCAGGCGAGGTGTACCATCGCGAATTGCTCTGAGAACATTTGGAAAAACTATGACATTTTGGCGTTTTGCAGGAACCGAGGCGAATGCCACCTATGCAATCTCGGGAAGCCACACAGGACGCAGTTTGTTGGTAGGCAACAAGATCTTTCTCGGAACTGGATATGGATACCACGAGAGGGTGGCTGCGGTTCTAGATCTGGTCGTTTTTCATTTCCCTGTCCGACAAGGTCTTGACGTCAATGTGCAACGGAACAGCATTACATTAACTTTTTCTTTACGTACGCACCATCGGCGGGTATACAGGATGGTCCATTGATCGTGACCGGGCCAAATATCTCACGAAATAAGCGTCAAACGAAAAAACTACAAAGAACGAAACTTGTCTAGCTTGAAGGGGGAAGCCAAATAGCGCTATGGTTGGCCAGCTAGATGGCGCTACCATAGGTCAAACGGATATCAACTGTTTTTTTTTTAAAATAGGAACCCCCATTTTTATTACATATTCGTGTAGTGCGCAAAGAAATATGAATGTTTTAGTTGGACCACTTTTTTCGCTTTGTGATAGATGGCGCTGTAATAGTCACAAACATATGGCTCACAATTATAGACGAACAATTGGTAATAGGTAGGTTTTTTAAATTAAAATACAGAACGTAGGTACGTTTGAACATTTTATTTCGGTTGTTCCTATGTGATACATGTACCTTTGTGAACTTATAATTTCTGAGAACGCATACTGTTACAGCGCGATTACCCGTAAATACCAAATTAATGCAATAAATGCTCAAAATGATGTCCGTCAACCTCAATGCATTTGGCAATACGTGCAACGACATTCCTCTCAACAGCGAGTAGTTCACCTTCCGTAATGTTCGCACATGCATTGAGAATGCGGTGACGCATGTTGTCTGGCGTTGTCGGTGGAGCACGATAGCAAATATCCTTCAACTTTCCCCAAAGAAAGAAATCCGGTGAACGTGCGCGCGATGGTATGGCGATTCGACGACCAATCCACCTGTCATGAAATATGCTATTCAGTACCGCTTCAACCGCACGCGAGCTATGTGCCGGACATCCATCATGTTGGAAGTACATCGCCGTTCTGTCATGCAGTGAAACATCTTGTAGTAACATCGGTAGAACATTACGTAGGAAATCAGCATACATTGAAACATTTAGATTGTAATCGATAAAATGGGGGCCAATTATCCTTCCTCCCATAATGCCGCACCATACATTTAACCCGCCAAGGTCGCTGATGTTCCACTTGTCGCAGCCTTCGTGGATTTACCGTTGCCCAATAGTGCATATTATGTCGGTTTACGTTACCGCTGTTGGTGAATGACGCTTCGTTGCTAAATAGAACGCGTGCAAAAAATCTGTCATCGTCCCGTAATTTCTCTTGTGCCCAGTGGCAGAACTGTACACGACGTTCAAAGTCGTCGCCATGCAATTCCTGGTGCATAGAAATATGGTACGGGTGCAACCGATGTTGATGTAGCATTCTCAACACCGACGTTTTTGAGATTTCCGATTCTCGCGCAATTTGTCTGGTACTGATGTGCGGATTAGCCTCGACAGTAGCTAAAACACCTACTTGGGCATCATCATTTGTTGCAGGTCGTGGTTGACGTTTCACATGTGGCTGAACACTTCCTGTTTCCTTAAATAACGTAACTATACGGCGAACGGTCCGGACACTTGGATGATGTCATCCAGGATACCGAGCAGCATACATAGCACACGCCCGTTGGGCATTTTGATCACAATAGCCATACATCAACACGATATCGACCTTTTCCGCAACACGGGTAATGTATCACGAAGCAAACACCGTCTGCACTGGCGGAATGTTACGTGATACCACGTACTTATACGTTTGTGGCTATTACAGCGCCATATATCACAAAGCGGAAAACGTGGTCCAACTAAAACATTCATATTTCTTTACGTACTACATGAATATGTAATAAAAATGGGGGTTCCTATTTAAAAAAACGCAGTTGATATCCGTTTGACCTATGGCAGCGCCACCTAGCGGGTCAACCATAGCTCCATCTGGTTTCCCCCTTCAAGCTAGACGAGTTTCTTTCTTTGTTGTTTTTTCTTCTGACGCTTATTTCGTGAGATATTTGGCCCGGTCACCATCAATGGACCACGCTGTATAAATCGTTAGAGTTCTAATAACTCAAATAACATCACTTACGCCCTCAACCTATGAAGTTTCTTTTAGTTTCCACCTTCCCTTTTGGGAGCTGCACTTTCCTTGTCAGGCAATGCATATCTCATTTTCAGGCTCAGGACGTCAGTCAGCAGGAGTAACGTGTTGATGATGAAGCGTTCCGCTGCAGAAAATTCGTTCCAAAATGACCAGTAAATACACCAGAGGCATTTACGTTGGGAAAGCCTTCGAACACTTATCATTAAGTTCATTATATAGTGGTTGCAATTTTCATCTCGGACCTTGTCTTTTAAACCGATCAGACACAATTAAGGCGAACACTTGCAACACGTATTGGAGGAACGTCAGTCGAAAAGTAGCAGCCGAGGTGAGGCGGCTGAGTACTGGTCAGTACCAGTGAGTCAGCGACTGATAAACTGCTCATCTCAAGGTCGCGACCTGTGGCTACGAACTGAATGCAGCCTCTGTGTGAGGCGACGCAGTGCTAAGATAACGGACTGGGGTTCTGGAGGAAGACTGTTCGTATCACCGTCCGGTCATCCAGATCTTGGTTTGCCGTGAAGTCACTTGAGGCAAATACGATGATGATTGCCTTGGAAAGGACACGGCCGATCTCTTTCCGAATCCTTCCTCAAACCAAGATTTTACTCAATCTACAATGACCTCTTCGTCGACGAGACGTTAAACCTCATTCTTCCTTACTGCCGAATACAGCTTCATTCGATCCAAGACGAGGTACTGCCGCGCGGGATTAGCCGAGCGGTCTGGGGGCGCTGCAGTCATAGACTGTGCGGCTGGTCCCGGCGGAGGTTCGAGTCCACCCTCGGGCATGGGTGTGTGTGTTTGCCCTTAGGATGATTTAGGTTAAGTAGTGTGTAAGCTTAGGGACTGATGACCTTGGCAGTTAAGTCCCATAAGATTTCACACACATTTGAACATTTTTTGAGACGAGGTACCGTAGCGAGTGAAGCAGGTTTAGGGCGAGGACGACGCAGGTACATTCGTGAACTAAAGGAATAGCATTCTGATTCTGGGTTTCCCGTAACTTCCCCAAATCACTTTACGCGAATGCCGTTTCGTTTCGTTATTAGGAGAAGAGCTCTGTTCATAGTGACACAGACGGCGATGAAACGTCAAACTATGTTCTCAATACCATTTCGTGAACTGAAGTGCATACAGTCCCTCAGTAGTTGAAGCTCGGTTGCTTTTTGCAGAAGAAACTAAGAAAGATACATTACCGCATCGGAATCAACTACTCTCGATGTTATTTACTTTACAAGGGAAGAGAATCATACTGTTAAATATCAATAAAAATCACGTCACCTTTGTTTCAGTTATGTTACTTACGTCACAACTGGTTTACTTACAAATGAATATCTTCAGGAGACCTGCAGTTCAACAAGACAAATTTTGGCTAAAAGCCACTAAGACTTGCACATTAAACAGGCCGTCCGTTCTAAGAGTCGCCAGGCGCTTTTTATCTGATGTTTCGGCAAATATTTTCAATTTCGCATTTGCAGTACGTAATATGAGTCAGCTCAAATACAGATCGTGCTGTCTTTCATGTGACGCCCGGCGTCGAAGGAAAGCGCGGGTTTGCTTCCCGTTACAAACAAAATGATTTTTAAAGCTGAATTTTACGCGACCATTCGATAAAGTGGTCCAAGTTACTCTACCACGAATTCATTTTATCGATATGCATTAAGAGCAATGTTAAAAGATTATGAATAACCAGAACTCCAGCAGCAAAAAATGTTCAAATGTGTGTGAAATCTTATGGTACTTAACTGCTAAGGTCATCAGTCCCTAAGCTTACACACTACTTAACCTAAATTATCCTAAGGACAAACACACACACCCATGCCCGAGGGAGGACTCGAACCTCCGCCGTTCATCGTTGATCGGTGTGTTTGTTCATTGTGGACGTCACATGACATCCGTTAAAGTTCGTTTGTTGATCTTTCGACTCAGTTTTTTTATTACAGAGGCCAAGCAGCTCTCTGACCGAACATGCCGGGCTACCGTATCGGCTACCGCTCGGCTAATCCCGCGCGGCCCTTCAGCAGCGACTGAACAGCGTAGCTGCAAGGCGGTAGCTGTCAGCCAAGGTCTTCTGCATAGTCCAGGTGCTGTGGAGTCAACGCGTATCAGGGTAGCACACGAGTCGCTGCTGAGGCACTGTTATTCTTCGTGTTTTACTGTCCCTGTTAATACATATCGATAAAACGGATTTCGGACTAGACTAATTTGGGAGCGCTCTATCGAATGAGCATGTAACATTTCGCTTTAAAAATTGCTTTGTTTGTAAAAATGTCGTGTGACTACGGCCTCCTGTCGGGTAGACCGTACGCCGGGTGCAAGTCTTTCGATTTGACGCCACTTCGGCTACTTGCGCGTCGATGGGGATGAAATGATGATGATTAGGACAACACAACACCCAGTCCTCGAGCGGAGAAAAATCTCCGACCCAGCCGGGAATCGAACCCTTTTTTTGTAACCATATATATTTATTTAAATATATTAACAACGATAACTTAAAAAAACATTTCATTCTATTAAACTATTATATTTCTAGACTTGGTTAACATTACTGTGATTTTATAGGTTTTCGTTTCTCTTATTGTTGTTCCTTGAACCCTTTTACATGGCCATTTGTAGTCTTTTTTTGGGGGGTAAAGCATTGGAGGACAGGCATAATAATTCATATATACACTCCTGGAAATTGAAATAAGAACACCGTGAATTCATTGTCCCAGGAAGGGGAAACTTTATTGACACATTCCTGGGGTCAGATACATCACATGATCACACTGACAGAACCACAGGCACATAGACACAGGCAACAGAGCATGCACAATGTCGGCACTAGTACAGTGTATATCCACCTTTCGCAGCAATGCAGGCTGCTATTCTCCCATGGAGACGATCGTAGAGATGCTGGATGTAGTCCTGTGGAACGGCTTGCCATGCCATTTCCACCTGGTGCCTCAGTTGGACCAGCGTTCGTGCTGGACGTGCAGACCGCGTGAGATGACGCTTCATCCAGTCCCAAACATGCTCAATGGGGGACAGATCCGGAGATCTTGCTGGCCAGGGTAGTTGACTTACACCTTCTAGAGCACGTTGGGTGGCACGGGATATATGCGGACGTGCATTGTCCTGTTGGAACAGCAAGTTCCCTTGCCGGTCTAGGAATGGTAGAACGATGGGTTCGATGACGGTTTGGATGTACCGTGCACTATTCAGTGTCCCCTCGACGATCACCAGTGGTGTACGGCCAGTGTAGGAGATCGCTCCCCACACCATGATGCCGGGTGTTGGCCCTGTGTGCCTCGGTCGTATGCAGTCCTGATTGTGGCGCTCACCTGCACGGCGCCAAACACGCATACGACCATCATTGGCACCAAGGCAGAAGCGACTCTCATCGCTGAAGACGACACGTCTCCATTCGTCCCTCCATTCACGCCTGTCGCGACACCACTGGAGGCGGGCTGCACGATGTTGGGGCGTGAGCGGAAGACGGCCTAACGGTGTGCGGGACCGTAGCCCAGCATCATGGAGACGGTTGCGAATGGTCCTCGCCGATACCCCAGGAGCAACAGTGTCCCTAATTTGCTGGGAAGTGGCGGTGCGGTCCCCTACGGCACTGCGTAGGATCCTACGGTCTTGGCGTGCATCCGTGCGTCGCTGCGGTCCGGTCCCAGGTCGACGGGCACGTGCACCTTCCGCCGACCACTGGCGACAACATCGATGTACTGTGGAGACCTCACGCTCTACGTCTTGAGCAATTCGGCGGTACGTCCACCCGGCCTCCCGCATGCCCACTATACGCCCTCGCTCAAAGTCCGTCAACTGCACATACGGTTCACGTCCACGCTGTCGCGGCATGCTACCAGTGTTAAAGACTGCGATGGAGCTCCGTATGCCACGGCAAACTGGCTGACACTGACGGCGGCGGTGCACAAATGCTGCGCAGCTAGCGCCATTCGACGGCCAACACCGCGGTTCCTGGTGTGTCCGCTGTGCCGTGCGTGTGATCATTGCTTGTACAGCCCTCTCGCAGTGTCCGGAGCAAGTATGGTGGGTCTGACACACCGGTGTCAATGTGTTCTTTTTTCCATTTCCAGGAGTGTAGCATCGACACATTGACTTTGAGTTCAAATTTCTGTATGTCATACACTTGTGATGCCACAGGCACATTGTGTATTCTGGTTTGATCTCTTCCTCTAGTTTGCACTGTTAGGTGGGACAGTATGAGGGAAAACATCAGCACGATAGATGGAGCAGAAGTGGACGAATTTTTTTTTACATGTACTACAGATTATACATAAATTGAAGAAGAAAGAAAAAATTGTGTCTTATATAAGAGAAGCAGAGACAAAAATGGCTCTGAGCACTATAGGACTCAACTGCTGAGGTCATTAGTCAGAAGCAGAGAGGAAAGTGTGAGTAAACAATATAAATTTTGTAGGGCACATAGTAAAGGAAATCATTCAAAAAAAATTACGAGTAGTTGGCACTTTCCACTAAGTAATGCTTGTATCCTAGACAATATAGTACCAAAAAAAATCACTATTAGTACTACTCGACATACTTTTGACACTGATTTCGCTGCGAGCATGACAGATTTATGGGGAGATGCACTTTGTATCACTGATTTCATTAAGAAGAAACACTTTAGACTACTTACTTCACTATTTGAGGGGCGAGGAGAAGCACTTTATCTTTTCTGTTGCACTTATTCACTTTCACTGCACACTTTCTTCTTGTGGTGAGTGTGGTGAGGTGGCTGGTGGACGTGCTGAGGGTCACAGGCTGGGGAGGACTCTGGCGATCGCTGTCTGCTGTGGAATCTGCAGGAAGTTTCTGAAGTTCTCGCGGTAGCGCCTGTGCTGCTGGGCCGTCTTGTTCTCCTCCCAGAACCCGGGCCCTTAGGATTGACATTCTGTCGCGCTGACCACTCAGCTACCGGGGGCGGACGCTTTGTTTGTAAGGGAAACATACAGATGCTTTCCGTCGACGCTGGGCGTCTCATGAAAGACGTGGTTTGTTTGGGCTGACTCTAGCTACACATTGCAGAAAATGAAATTGCAAATATCTGCAGAAACACCACAGAGAAAGCACCTGACGATTCTTAGGGGGGATAAACGGTATGACGTACATTGACAAGCCAAAACATTATGACCACTGCCCACCGAGACGTTGGATGCCTCCTGGTGCCGTTGCCGGCACGTGAAGCGATAACAAAAGTATGTAAGCGGAGCAGACACGGACGGGGGATCATCGTAGCGAAGATATGGGCTGCAAGTGGGTAATCCATTGAGATAAGCGACTTAGACACAACGCAGATCATTATTACGCAAAGTGAAACTTCCCCTTTTAAAATTTATACACGACTGTGCTTAAACTGACACACAATATTTTTTAGCGCAACGCAATCTGACTTTCAAAAATCCATACAAAAGAATGGCCCTGACTAACATTAACCTATAGTTTCACAAATCACTTACCTCACAAAAATCTTGGTTACTCGAGCTACTGCAATACAGCAAGCGCCACTACTGCCAGCTAAATAAAAGATTCAAACTATGGAAGGCACTAACTACTGATAGGGATAGTTAGCAAATGAAAGATATTAATAGAGAACAAACAATGTATTTACCTTGATATCATCATATATATAGCAGTTCATGACAAATTTCAAAATTCCGCCATCTCTCTCCCCACATCCACCACTGCTGGCGGCTCACCTCCAACTGCGCAACGCTACGCGCTGTTCACAGCCAGCTGCCTAACACTACAATGGCGAGTATTACAACAATGCAAAGCAGCCACAGACTGCACACAGCACAGCCAGTGATTTTCATACAGAGGTGGCGTTACCAATAAAAAAACCTAAACAGCCTACTTACATAGCCCCCATGCTACCCACAATAAATTTTACAAATTGGTTTGGGCATTGGCCAATACAGATTTGAAAAAAAATTTTCATAATTACAATAACAAAGAAATCAAATGCACACACTTATTGATACAATGTTGGTCAAAAGCTAAAATTTTCTCACAGTCCATAAAGATAGTCCTGATCATTCATCATAATAGTAATTACAGTTTTTTTTCACAGAGTCTCATTAATAAAAGAAATTGCACACAGAAGTAGTGGATTTCCATGCAGTCTTGAAGAAGTAGTGTTGTCCTTCCAACGGAAAGACAGTGCTGACTTTTGACATGCTGACAGGTAATGGGCTACAACAGAGCAAACCCACAGCGGAGTCAATCGAAGTTTTGAAGAATATCGTTTTGTAGGTCATCACAGAGCAGACCCACTGTAGTCCTGGTAGAGATTACGGTATTGGTGGGCCACCAGAGGCGCAGACCCACTGCAGTCCTTGTAGAAATAATGGTATTGGTGGGTCATCAAAGATGCAGACCCACTGTAGTCCTCGTAGAGATGGCCAGCAGCCATCTGTTGTGAGTGTGCAGGTGCACAATCACCATTGAAGAGTCTTGCGGATAATATAGCAAGTCCATAACCACCACTTGTGCACTCACAAAGTTTTTGGAATTGTCCTTAGAACCAGCAATGCTGTTATCCAGTCCCTTGCTGAATTATTAACACACGTGCAAACACTAACAGTCCCTACTTCTCACATATTGTCCATATACTATGACCAACAGAAATGTGTGCAGTGAAATTATACTTAATTTGAAGAACTGGTGTCAATTACAATTTTATAACATAAGAATACAATTACAAAGGTACAAAATACATCATTAAAGAACATAACAGTACAGATAACATTTGTAGTAATATGGGCTTTACAAAAGAATCGAAATAACATATACGTCAGTGTTACAAAAATAATGACATAAGTACATACATAAAGATCAGAATAACTTTTGAAATATCAACTTTACACATGAGCATTAAAACAAAACAGAATAAATAATGTCTAAGCATATTTACAAGGTAAATAACATATTATTAATGCCAATTATATTTGAGGATAACAGTATTCCTCATCATAGTGAATGTAGCTTAGTATTAGAAAAATTCTACAACATAAGTCTTATCAGATAAACATATAAATACAGGAAAAACATAAATACCCAAGGGTACACAAACACATAGTGGGATAACACAAGGAAAGGACAGGGTTTCTTTTACTGCAGTATTTTGCAAACAAAACTTTGTTTACTTCTCAGAGATCTCCCATTGTTCTTCATTATTTCCAAAAGTCCTATCTATACCTGCTTTCTGTACTTTTCTCGTATAGCTACTCAATGCATTTTTTCCAATTAATCGCTACTCATTCTCTTATAGGCTACCCCCTCTTAAGCTAACTTATATCTACTGAGCTCAGATGCTAAACTAAGGGACGAGGCAATGCAGCAGCACATAAAACAATTAACACAAACAGCAATGATCAAAAATACAAATGGCGAAGCAAGCAGCATAAATTACAACTAACATAAGGCAATGAGCAGCAAACAAGAAAAATAAATCAGTAGTAAAACTGGCTTAACAGAGTAACACAAATTAAAATTCAGTAGCACTATGCCTGGCAAACAGCAGCAAAAAAATGAAATAACGTATGCCTAAACATGACAAAGTTCAAGCAGAAAAAATATTACACTAAAAATAGCCATGTCTAATACCTATGTCACATCTTAACACTAGAGTGATGCATCACGATAACTTACTCTACCAAAAAAATTACCAAGTAGTTGAAAAGAAAATTATGTATACAGTTCCTGTTACTAGTCCCTTCTTATTGTTCTTTCCATTCCAAGAGCTCCTTTTTCGAAGAATGTGGATCATAAAGTAATTATTTAATAGATCTGCTGACAGAAAGTGTTCACATTAGCAAATGCATTTAATTTTATTTTATGAAACCAATGCTGCAAGACAGCTGGAAACCAGATATCAAATGAAGTAAGCAATTACGCAAACCAAAGCATAAAAATATCATTCAATAGTCATGTGACATTTCGTAAGTTAGTAGACATTCTCTCAACTCTCGTAGATATACACTTGTCCTAATCAGGTGTGCAGATGTAAGAATGTTTCCATGTTATTATTAGCGTGTCGTATTTACAATGCTTTCTACAAAGGAACGTCAATAGCGAGGATAATGGCCTCCCTTTTTTTTCTACCTGTGCCGCTGAAAAGGGCTCGCAATAATGGCTTTTTCTCCAGGCGTCTGACATACCTGGCCGCTCAGCTGGGTGCCCACGACGCATTACGTGCAGGTGGTCACTGAACTTTCTTACCGAAATATTTACGACACCAGTTTCCGCTACAGTGACAGTCTCATATAAATATATTTCACAGGTCAAGAATTTGGGTTACAAATCTGTAGAAACAAAATCCTATAAATATAACAGCGTCCAAAAAATTTTAGCCAGCATTGTGATACATTTACGCATTTACACACATTTCCTACCTCTTAAAGTATGATTCTTGGTTTCCAACATCCTTTTTCACAAGTCAGTGTCCCTAACCGCTACTCATTACTCCTTACCTTATTACACATATATATATATTCGTCAACACTTCTTTAATATTTCATTATATGAAATATGTAGCATAATCAAATTCCTCATATAGCATCAGCTTCTTGACCATAAACATACCTCAGCAGCATAATACACATCGTCGTCATAAAAATAACATCATAACACCTCAGTCAACTCTCAAAATCGTCGTAGCTTCCTCCGATAATTTCAAAACCTAAAAAGAATTCTCTGCTCATTTCAAAAGTGTTATCTACCTCAAACATACTTTAAAATCATGCTCCCTTACCAAATACATCTTTCAAAGCTCTCATAGTATCACAATGGTTCCAAAAAAATAGGAACAGTTCACAAAGTACAGACAAAATACAATTTCATAAGTGTGAAGTTACCCAACTGTGTAATTACGTAAACATCTGTCACTAATGTAGTAAAAAAATGTTTGTTTCTTTGTTAAATAATCAGATAGCTGTGTAATTTATGTGTTAGAGAAATATGGTACCGATGTGTAAAGTTGTATAAGCAAATACCATATTAACTAGGGCTCCTTGTGCTTGCCAAACACATGGCACACAAAGTAGGCGTGTACCCCCCTGAGGATTAATGTAATTATACCCTCAGGTGTTACAGATTACAGCAATGGAATGAAATGTATCACGGAAAACTTTCTTTGCAATTCAAAAATCTTTAAAAATAAATGTTTTAAGTACAAAATTAATCACTCAAATACGTGTCCTGTAGCGCTAAACTGTGCGTCATGTTGTAAGATAATCTCTGTGGAAGTCTCGTAGTTATCGTCCTCCGAAAGCTAAGTTCTGCAGAAGTCAATGTACTTACCTCATGATAAAACAAAAGTGAAATGCTTTGCGTATAGATATCTTAGTTATTACGCTTATTGTTGTGATGAAGAAAGTACTGTGCTGTGACGTATTGTTGTGCCACGGAAAAGGCTGTCTCATTGTAGCTATACCACAAAAGTTAAATACTAAAACATGTTTTACTTTCCAGAAGAATTCAGAAAAATTGTGCAGATATAAAACAGATACACTGCAAAAGCAACATTGTAAATTGTCACTCATTAGTAGCGTCGTGATAACATCGTGTAGCTGTCACATAAACTAACCACTGTGTCCTCTGGTATCTCACAGAAAGTACTTTAAATCCAGAACTTTTTTTTTTTTAAGTAAACCAAAATGTTGCATGAAAATCTCATTAGCGTTGCCGGCATATGTTCTAAGTATGTGATCCTTATAGTCGTTACGTGATAGTGGAACTAACGAGCAAGAATGTACACACACAATAACACTGTGACGTCTGTTCACTATAACAATGCATTCGTAATTTCTGTTTCAATAAGTTCTCTTGGTTCTTGACTGGATATTTAACTTCAAACATTGTTGCATGTTAACAGATTCTAAATCTGACAAGCATACTAGTAATGTAAAGTGAAAAATTTTATGGCAAAGACTAAGTTAAAAAGCAGATCATCTCTCAATAAACGGTTTTACATGTGAAATGTAGTGTAAACCTTTACTCTTCCTAATACGCAGAGTTTCAACTTCAACGCAATTATCATGTGGTATACGTCGGATTCTGTAAGGTCCATTGTAAACTAGAAAGAATTTGTGACTCAAGTGTTTCTTCTTATGTGACAATGAATGAGCTTTAATGAGAACTTTCTGACCAATATACAATTTCTTTGCATTTGCTTTACCGTGTAGTTTTCTCCTTTTGTCTGCTGCAGATTTTATATTTTTAAGAGCCAAATCAATTATGTCTTTGTGTCGAAGTTTACGTGTATTCGGGAAAGGTACAAGCTCTCCGATTCTGTTCGGTGGTTCTTCATTCTTCAGTACAAGAGTAGGTGGTAAAGCAGTGGAATCATGAGGCATTTCATTCAGCACGTTTTGAAATAAGTGTAAATATCTGTCCCAATGCTGATGCTTTCTGTGACAATAAAGTCTGCAAAGCTTATTGATTTCTTTCATAATCCGTTCGGAGGGGTTACAATGTGGTGAGTACAATGAAATAAAAACAGGTTTGGTTCAAATGGTTCAAATGGCTCTGAGCACTATGGGACTCAACTTCTCAGGTCATTAGTCCCCTAGAACTTAGAACTACTTAAACCTAACTAACCTAAGGACATCACACACATCCATGCCCGAGGCAGGATTCGAACCTGCGACCGTAGCAGCCTCACGGTTCCGGACTGCGTGCCTAGAACCGAAAACAGGTTTGATTTTATGGTTGCGAAGCATGCGTGACCAAACAGCAGATCTGAATTGCGGTCCGTTATCTGAAATGACTTTACTAACGTGTCCAACTTCACGTAAGAAATTTTTAACAAAGGCGTTGGATACAGACCGTCCAGTGGCTTTACGTAACGGTATGAAAGAAACAAATTTTGAAGTAAGTTCAACAGCGACTAGAACGTACGAAAATCCATTAGATGTTCTGACAAGCGGTCCCAAGAGATCAACAGCAGCAAATTCTTTTAATTTAGAAGGAATGATAGGAAACAGCGGAGCACGATGGGAGATAGTAGATGGTTTCGCCTTTTGACAAAGTTTACAAATGGACAAGACTCTTCGAATTCTCTTTTCCATACTGTTAAAATAACAAGTCGTTCGAAGAATATGATAACATTTTCGTGGGCCAAAATGTGCGTAGCTGAAATGAATGTACCAAATGAGCTTATTAACAAAATCGTCTGGAATGCAAAGTACCCACAGCTTGTCATCAACAGTGCAGCGTTTGAAGAGTGTGTTGTTTCTAACCAGGTAATAATGCCGAATCTGAGTGTGTGTCTTTTCATGCCATTTACTTTTGATGTCTTTCCAAATCGGATCTTTATCTTGTTCATGAGCAATGTCCTTTAAAGATGTGGTGATGAAGTTTTCAAAGGCGACTTTCTGAATGTAAAGAATACTGAAATTTTTCTCAATGTTGCCTTCTGTGTTACTTTTCTCAAACCCAGCCGGTGCGCGTGACAGCGCGTCCGCAACAATGTTCTCCTTGCCGGGAATGTAGACTATTGTGAAGCGGAATTCTTGCAGAAACAATGCCCAACGTCTTAACCTGTCATGATTTAATTTTGAAGACATAAGAAATTGTAATGCACGATGATCACTGTATACTTTTACGTGCTTACCAGAAAGAAAGAAACGGAATTTGTTAAATGCCCAAACGATAGCTAAAGCTTCTAATTCAGTAACGGAATAATTTTTTTCAGATTTTGTTAGCACTCGGCTAGCAAAAGCAATGATTTTCTGAACAGTAGTGTCATTTTCTGTGGCTTCTTGAAATAAATGGGCACCAAGACCGACTTTAGAAGAATCCGTGCTAAGGCAGAAATCTTGTGACAGATCTGGATGAGCTAGTATTGGCGCGTTAAGTAGCGATTCTTTCAAAGAATTGAATTCCAACTGTGCTTGTTCGTCCCAGTTCCAAATAGTATTTTTTCCAGTGAGAGAACAAAGTTTTGGTGTAACAAGGATTTGCATATTCAGAAAACGACGGTAAAAATTTACGAGACCTAGAAAACTACGGACTTGTCTTTTTGTGGATGGAACTGGAATGGCTCTGATTGCTTCTAACTTTTCAGGATCCGGCTGAATGCCTTCAGAAGAAATAATATGTCCCAAAAACCTCACCTTTGACCTACCGAATTCAGACTTTTCCAAGTTAACTGTAATTCCAGATTCTGCAAAAATACGTAACAAACTGTTGAGGATGCGATTATGTTGTTCCCATGAAGCTTCTGCTATTAGAATATCGTCCACATATAAGGTGATGTGACGTTTTAAGAACTCAGGTAATATGGAATTTAGCCCGCGAATGAATGCTGCTGAAGAAATGTTCAAACCAAAGGGAAGTTTCCGAAACTGATAACAAACGCCGAAACAAAGGAAAGCTGTGTATTTTCTACATTCTGGATGAAGTTCGATCTGATAAAAGCTGGACCTGAGATCAATGGAAGACAACACTTTTACACCATTAAAATTTTGAAGAAGCTCTTCTAACGTTTGCGGCCTGTCTGTTTCAGGAATGATGATAGTATTGATTTGTCTCGAATCTAAGACAAGCCTGATCGATCCATTTTTCTTCTCAACAACATGTAATGGATTGTTGTATGAGCTTACTGCAGGCTCAATAATGCCCTCGTCAAGCATAGATTGTATTTCTGTTCTAACACGGTCCCTATAATGTGCTGGAATTACATATGGTTTAACACAAAATTTAGTATGCTCACAAACACGAAATTGGTATTGAAATCCCTTGATTGTTCCTGTTTTGTGAGTAAAAACTGTGGAATGTGCTTGTAAAATCTCAAAAAGGTCCTGCCTATCAGTGTCATTACAATTCTCAATTGTTTGAATTTTATTCTGAATTAACTCATTAGTTTCAAATATGCCGTCGATATCATCCCTGTCAGTACTTGCAGAGTGATTGGTAGTGTCTAGTTCCGTAGAAAATTCCGAACTGTTGTCTAACAGAAGGTAAAGCCGATTAATTTCTTCGTCATGGTTTGAGAGCCAATCTTCAAATTTCAAAGCTATTGACTTACCTTCTTTCTCTAAACTTATTTCAGCATCGTGAAAGTTTAAGATTGCTTTGTATTCATTCAAAAAGTCTACTCCCAATATAATTTCCGTCGACAATAATGGAACAATAAGAAAGTTCATAGAGAAACTGTGGCTTTGACAAAAAAATTCTAAGTTGGTTTGTTGGCGTACATCTACACTTTTTCCAAAGATTGCACCTTGTAATTTAATCTTACGTAACGGAAGTGTGGGGCAATCGTTCGATTTGTTGCATTTGCTAAAGGCTGTTTCACTAATTACTGAAATGGGACTGCCAGAGTCAAGTACTGCCGTAAATTTTACGTCATTTACTGTAATGTGAATCACAGGATATGCAATGTTGTTATGTTTTACGTCGTGTTCTTGGAGTAAGATGTCCCTAATGTCTTCCATTTTTACGTAATTACTAGCTACGGCAGCTGCGTCGTTAGTTTCATACGTGTTTTTTGTGGCTGCCTGCAGTATGAGTCATTGCCTATTGTCTCTTTGTTGGCGCGCGTCGTTATTGGGATTTGGAGACCTAACTTCTACAAATTCACCGTGACGAAAGGGCCCTGCCCTGTTTAAATCCCGCCAGTTCTGATGCAATTCAGGTCTGTCGTTACGATCACATCGTCTGTCGTCATGTTGGTAGTTCCAGTAGTTTCTTTCTTGGCGGTTAAGTGGTGGAGAATTTCTCCCTGAATCGTAACTGCGCGCTGGACCGTTGCGTCTAAAGTTATTCTGTCTCCCGTAATAACAATTATTTTGGTTCCCATATTGTCTGTTTCTCTGATTGTCTCTGTAATAGTCATTACCGCGGAGAGGTGATCTTTCCCTGTAATTATTACTACTCTGCCAACGGTTGTCATACGGGTGGTGTCTGTTTTGGTCACGATTTACGTTATAACAATAGCCTTGTCGTGTATTATTTCTGTCATCGCGGAATTGTGACAGATGTGACCTGTAATTGTTGTGCTCCTGTTCCCGCATTCCCCGATTGTCAGTGTCAATTTCCAGTTCTTGTAACAGTCCCTGAAAAGCCTCAATGTCTTCTTTGCAACGTCCTGCTAAAATAATATGTCGTAAATGTTCAGGTAATTTGATTAAGCAAATGCGGATGAGTTCTGAGGGGCTGTATGGGTTTGACAGGTACTGATTCTTGTGCAACATGTCTTCAAAATATTTCACAAGACTGGAGAATTCAGATTGTTCGAAATGTTTCATCATTATGATGCCATGTTTTACTCGGTCTTGTGTGGCTTGAGACCAATATGCTGAGAGGAAGGCATGGTAAAATTCTCCTTCACTGTGGCAATCGGGAATGACCGATCGCATTCTTACAGCTGGTTCATTCTCTAAGTAGCCACACATAAATTCTAATCTGTGTTCTAACGACCAGTTGGGAGGAAAACAATGAGAGAATTGATGGAGCCATGCTTGTGGATGAATGTCGTTTCCAGAATTCTTGAATGTTTTGAATTTACGTGTAGTAATGAACAGCTTATAGTCAAAATCATCATGTCGGCAAGTCGCATGTCGGTCATTGTTACGTCGTTTCGGCGGTTCCATCTCAAAATTCGATGTACCTTGCCAATTTCTTTCATAATTTCCGAAGTGCCCTTTGTTGTTATTTTGTGTCTGTTCCGTATTTCTATGTCCCTCTTCCCGTACTGGAGCGCGAGTGTCCTCTGAAATATGTAATTCTTGTATTACTTGTGCCAAATGATCTTGTACTTCCCGGATTTCTCTTTTGTAATGTGTATTGATTTGATTTTGATTTTGTTTGAATTTTCTAATTTGTTCATACTCTTCTGTGTCAGTGAAGGCTACAGGTCTTGTGTCATTCAGATCATCATCTACCTTTGTAGATAAGTTAGTGACCTGATCCGAAAGTTCGGCTACTTTCTCCGATAGTGAACACATTTCCTCAGTGTGTTTTTCTGAACCAAGTTTCAGAGTGTCCATTTGTGTTGAAATCGAATCTACTGTGTTCTTCAAGTTTTCCTGAGTTTTTGCAAGTTGCGTAACCGAATCGGTAGATGCAACTGAGTCAAATTTAGCTTGCAAGGTCTCATGATCTTCATGAACAGTAGTTTGCAGTTCTTTTATGGCTGCTTCGTGATTCTGTAGTGCATTTTCATGACGCGAAAAAATAGGTTGGAAATGCTCACAAATTTGTGTTTTTACGTCATTACAGACTTTTTGACATTTCGATTCAATGTGATGTAACTCAGTAGTTAAATCCTCACGTGTTTGTTCAAGAGTTTGCTCCAATGAGTCTAACTTTTGAAGATTTTGTTCCATTGCGTCTAACTTTTTAAGATTTTGTTCCATTGTGTCTAACTTTTGAAGCTTTTGCTGTGTTTGTCTCTGATTTTGTTCCACTGTGTCTAACTTTCGAAGATTTTGTCCCATTTGTTGCATTAATTGCAATAATAATGTATTAGTGTCTGGAATCTGTTTCTCTATGCTTTTTTGCAGTGCATTTTCACCGGCAACATTCACATTTTGACAAGCAGAAAATGTGTCTTGACTCATTTGAGAAAACGGTGAGGACCCAAAACCTGAGTCTACAATATTTGCAAAATTGTGTCCTGTTATTCCCGATTCCTGAGGCGAGCTGTTGCCGACCGATCGATCGATATTGCTTCCCTCTTCACTAATTGCTTCACTGTCCACGCCATTGTTTGCCACCCGCTCCATTTCCCTATGCACAGTTACCAAATTACTACTTTGAATGTCTGTTAATTCATTACACGGTGGCGCTAACACACTGCTTTCGTCTTCGCTGTCATTTCTCAATTTACTTTGGAGCCTAGTGTTACGTTTTTCACACGCCATTATTGTCACAATATTTCACACGACAACACAGAAAAACACAATTTGAAGAGCAAAAATAGGGGAACACATTAACACAGCACTGAAAATAATATCTAGTTAATTGCAGCTGCGAAATACTTGGTGCAAATCTACATGCATGCCACACTTGTTTTACTGTACAACAATGAAAGACTGCAACTACAAAGGAGATTCTCTCTACAATTACGCGCTAGCAATAAACGAAATCTACACTAATTACACAAACTACATGAAAAAATCAGAAGATTCCAGTGAGGTATCCTAGGCTAAGGGTCGACATATGAAACGTCCCCTTTTAACAATTTATATATACGACTGTGCTTAAACTGACACACAATGTTTTTTAGCGCAACGCAATCTGACTTTCAAAAATCCATACAAAAGAATGGCCCTGACTAACATTAACCTATACGTTTCACAAATCACTTACCTCACAAAAATCTTGGTTACTCGAGCTACTGCAATACAGCAAGCGCCACTACTGCCAGCTAAATAAAAGATTCAAACTATGGAAGGCACTAACAACTGATAGGGATAGTTAGCAAATGAAAGATATTAATAGAGAACAAACAATGTATTTACCTTGATATAATCACATATATATATATATATATATATATATATATATATATATATATATATATATATATAGCAGTTCATGACAAATTTCAAAATTCCGCCATCTCTCTCCCCACATCCACCACTGCTGGCGGCTCACCTCCAACTGCGCAACGCTACGCGCTGTTCACAGCCAGCTGCCTAACACTACAATGGCGAGTATTACAACAATGCAAAGCAGCCACAGACTGCACACAGCACAGCCAGTGATTTTCATACAGAGGTCGCGTTACCAATAAAAAAACCTAAATAGCCTACTTACAAAAGCCTGTGAACGAGTATTTCGAAAACGGCAAAGCTCGTCGAATGTTCACGTGCTACTGTCGTGTGCATCTACGGAAAGAGGTAGGGCAGTGAAACTACCAGTAGGCGCTAAATGGTTGGACGTCCATTCTCTTCACAGAACCTGCGGTTTGGAGGCCTGTCTGATCTGTAATGTAGGATAGATGGTGATCTGTGACATCTCTGCCGAAAGAGCACAATACTGGTGCACACACAGGTGTTTCTGAGCACACTGTTCATCGTTCATTGTTGAACATGGAGTTAAGTAGCAGACCACCCCTACGTGTTCAAATGTTGAGCCAACGACATCATCAATTGCGATTGCAGAGGGCACGGGACGATAGTGATTCGACCGTCGATCGATGGAAATGTGTCGGCTCTTCGATTGAGTCATATTTTTGCTACACTCAGTCGCAGGTCGTCTCCACAAGCGCCGTCACCGAGGTGAACAGCGGCTCAAAATGTGCAGCGCACCACGGACAGAGGCTGGCGGGAGCAATATTATGAGACACATTCGTCTGCGCTTGCATGGGACCTGTGTTAGTAATCGAACACACGGTGACAGCTGCGATCTACCGCATCCCTTCATGCTTTATGTCTTCCCCGATGGTGACGTTATCTATCAGCAATATAATGATCCGCTTTTTCCCTGTAGATGGCCTCAGTGGTTCGGAAAAAAAATGGCTCTAAGCACTATTGGACTTAACATCTGAGGTCATCAGTCCCCTAGACTTAGAACTACTTAAACCTAACTAACCTAAGGACATCACACACATCCATGCCCGAGGCAGGATTCGAACCTGCAACCGCAGCAGCAGCGCGGTTCCGGACTGAAGCGACTAGAACCGCTCGGCTACAGCGGTCGACTCAGTGGTTCGATCTAGTTCGCTGAATGAGTAGATTATCAGATTATGTCGTTGCTGTTTTTCCATTTTCTAACGGTTGACATGCCGTTATCAGTATCACCTTACTCGATATGTGGCAGCCTTTATATTTTTCGGGCAAACTTATGTAGTTAATCGTTGTTTCAACGAATATTTTAGGCCATTAGAATGTAAGTTTGCTGCATTGAGCAGATGATCTGTGATCACAAGATTGTCCATATTTCTTCACATTAGAACAACATAACACAGTATGTTGTGTTGTTCTCTGTCTGATGATTATTTATGTCAACTTACATCGAGTGACATCTATTTATTCTACATTTGTTCATGAGGCTATAGTTCGCTTAGTAGATCTAAGTCGTTATCCACATACACGGTTCTTTACGTGCGCAACACTTTGTTAATCGCATTATTCAAGTAATACGATTATTTATCTTGTTCTGTAATTTTTGCCTGAACTCTGTCAATTTTGGATTTGTGCATTCAGTAATGTAGCGTCATCTATTGGACGTAACATAAATGTGCTTTTTGATGCACCTGTAGTTCGTATGTAGAACGGCAGATGGCCATTGATACCATATTCGGTTTCGTCATTGTGACAAATAAGTTTCATTTCCTAAATTTGTATGAATGGAATCATATTTTTAGCGAGTTTATCTCTTCTTACAATTTTGACGATCGTAATTTTGACGTATTTGTTATTATCATCTAACAAACACTGTTTCAGACATTTTCACTTGTTTGATTATTTAAATTTGTATTATCAACTATCTTCACTATATAATTTTTTGTATTGTGATATAGTCCTTATTGCTTGTATTTCACATGTATTTTATATAGGGGGCGCTTATTGCAACGTAACGCTACCTCATGTTGTCTTGTTGTAGTGTTGACCTATGATGTGTCAATTCACAACAGAAATCTGCCAGGGACAGTACTTCTACCTATGGCATGTATCGGTTAGAAAAATGGTATGTTATGACTCTGAATGTTAATTTCAGACATCTGTATATGTTGTAATTGATGTAACTACATTTTATTGTCAATTTTTTCGTTTGTTAAAGCAGTTGTTGTTTATGCCCTGTATCTTGTATTTGTTTTAGCACCGATGATGACTGATACCAGTCGAAATCGATTTGCAAGATGAATAAATTGCTACATTCTTTATAATTTTATAATGATCCGTATCTCGGAACCAGAACCGTGTTACAGTGGTTCAAAAATGGTTCAAATGGCTCTGAGCACTATGGGACTTAACTGCTGAGGTCATCAGTCCCCTAGAACTTAGAACTACTTAAACCTAACTAACCTAAGGACATCACACACATCCATGCCCGAGGCAGGATTCGAACCCGCGACCGTAGCGGTCGCGCGGTTCCAGACTGTAGAGCCTAGAACCGCTCGGCCACTCCGGCCGGCTGTTACAGTGGTTTGAGGACCATTATAGTGAACTCACGATCTAGTCTCGGCGACCAAATTTGCTTCACGGAAATCCTATCGAACCCATCTGGGTCGCTACCAGGCGGCATCACTGTGTACGCAAACCAGCGGCCCGTTATTTACGCGAATTAAATGACCTGTGCGTAGACATCTAATGCCACCTATCTCCACAAACCTACCAACAAACTTTCTGATCCCTGATACGCAGAGTCAGTGATGTATGTCTTTCAAAAGACGGAATAACAATTTATTAAGCAGATAGTCATAATGTTTTGGCTCATCAATGTGAACGTAATATACTCGTATGGTGACAACTTAGTTTCTCCTGACGTATAAAATTTTCAGATAACTTAAGAGAATGCAGTGGATGACAGTTGTCGACGACATTACCCGTCTATTTTTCCGTAAGTTGTTTGCACTCGTAAGCTATGTAACTCACACTGACAGTTCAACAACAGACTTCATAACTTATTTTCACAAATTGGCAGAAATGTGCCGGTGTTATAGCTCAAAAATGTCTACTCACCATATACAACGCTAGAATGCACATTCTGGAACACGTCGAGCACAATGAAACAATTCGCCGCCCGCCTGACATAAGCACAGCCAACAGTACTTGCAGGGAACGTGACATGTTGCGCTATATTCAGATCACCTGATATACTGCACTGTCCACGTTAGGCTACTCAACGAAAGAAGTAAACATGTAAACATACCGCTCGGCGTCTTTCGAGTGCAACATATCGATGGCACGATAATATTATCGTTTCCGACAAAGTTAATGTCCCTAAGTGCGAGAGTGTAACCTAATAAATACGTACAGATACATGTTTTTGGAGGGGGTCCGCCTTGATCAAAACACGACTTTTTTTAATTTTCTCCTATTACCAAGAAACGTTTATCTGAAGTTTCAGCATCATCAGTGTGCTTTTATTTTCTTTCTATTACGCAGAAAAAATGCTCTTTACTACTTGTACACATATGAATATGGATTCATAAGTAAGTATCTAGAAATTTTTTAAAAAAGACGAAGTTTTACACATATATACCTTGTTACCACATGCTGTGGTTTGCCTGGTTTTCTATGTTTTGCGTTATATATGCTTTCCTTTTACAGTTTGTCATCTGCAATCACATAGAACTTAATGTTTAAAAGTTATTTACTTCGAAAACTTATGACTCGGGATGTTTTGCTTAGGCCTAACATCACTTAATTCACTATGTAACTTTCACTGTCAGTGTTTGCAAACTACGAAGAACAAGATGGCGGAAATTGGAACAGCTGAATGTTTACTGGGCGGGAACTTTGAATGTTTGTGAGGTGAATCTCCATTGTGTGCGCGTCTTTGTGTAGCTGAAGGTTTGTGGGTTTTGCTTAATTATTTAGTTTTGTGTGGGTGGGTGTGTATAAAGGTTGATTTTGTTTGACTGGTTTATATGGGGGAGGAGACCACACAGCAAGGTCATCAGTTCCATCGGAGACTAGGAAAGGATGGGGAAGGAAGTCGGCCGTGCCCTTTCAGAGGAACCATCTCGGCATTTTCCTTAAACCATTCAGGGAAATCACGGCAAACCTAAATCGGGGTGACTGGACTCGGGTTTGAACCGTCGTCCTTCCGAATGCGAGTCCAGTATGCTAACCACTGCGCCACCTTGGTGGGTGGTTGATCTTGTCTGTTAATTCTTTGAGCGTAGAGAATCAGTGTGCTAACCATTGGGTCACATCGCTCTGTGGTTGATATTGGCTGATAGTTCTTTGAGGGCAGAGAACCGAGCGAGGTAATGATCAACTCGGAAGTGTATTGTGCTCCCCTCATGAAACTGAAGAAACGATTTCAGCCTCTTCAGCGATACAAAAAATGCAAACTAACTTCTCCTTTTCCATGGCAATGCGAGGCATCACTCAAGTCTGGGCAACCGAGAGGACCTCACAAAACTTCTCTGGACTGTTCTTCCTCATCCAGCTCGGATCTCGCACCTTCTGTCTTCCACCTGTTTGGTCCAATGACGGACGCACTCCGCGGGAAGCAGTACGTGGATGGAAGGAAGACTAGTGACGTAGTAAGACGCTAGCTAGAGAAGTCCAGCAGAGTGGTAACATGCGGACATACAGGCACTCCCAGTAAGGTGGCGTAAGGCCGTCTCATTGAACGGAGATTATGTTGAAAAATAGTGTTTTGCAGCCAAGAGAGTGGGAGATAACATTGTGTATTAGAATCGTAAGTAAAACTAACCTGCTTTCGGAAAAAAAATGTGGTGCATTACTTATTGAACGCCGCTCGTATTTGTAGAAGCTTTTGAAATGTGGTAGTATAGAAGAACATAGAGCAGACTGCGTAATAAATAAAGAGATACTGGGTCTAATTGGAAAGAAAAGAAATTTATGACACAACTTGACTACAAGAGGGGACTACATTGATAGGGCACATTCTGAGCTATCAAGGAATTGTCACTCTGCTACTGGATGGAAGTGTGCGTATTAAAAACTGTAGAGGGAGGCGAAGGGACGAGACAGTAAACAAGCTCAAATGAATGTGGGTTGCAGTAGTTATTCGGAGAAGAAGATGCGTGCACAGTGCAGATTGGCGTGGAGAGCTGCGTCAAACCAGTCTTCGGACTGCAAATCAAAACAACATACACAACCTAAAAAAATCTATGAGAAGTCAGACTTCAGAAACAAGCTAAAGAACGATATTTTCTGCAATTAAAGCAGAATACAAATTCTGTAACCAAAAGTTTGAACACTTGAAGATAAGCTGTAATCCTGGTACATTTGTGTACTTAAGGCGGCACATGTCATCATCGTGAGCAGGACTGGGTTATAGGACTTCCGTTAATTTTTTTTCTTTCCTAGTTTCACGTTATAAATTATATGAATGTTTCTTATTTGATATGCAATGAGGTGAGAAAAGCCATGGGATCGCGATATGCACTTACACATATGGCGGTAATGCTGCGTACACAAGGTACAAAAGGGCAGTGCATTGGCGGAGCTGTCGTTTGTACGTACGTGATTCATCTGAAAAGGTTTCTGACCTGATTATGGTAGCAGGAATGGAATTAACACTCTCTGAAAGCGGAATGGTAGTTGGAGCTAGTCACATGGGACTTCCATTTCGGAAATCGATGAGGAAGAGTGTGTGTCAAGAGTGTGCCGAGAATACCAAATTTCAAGCATTACCTCTCCCACGGACAACACAGTGGCCGACGGCCTTCACTTAACGACCGAGAGCAGCGACGTTTGCTTACAGTTGTTAGTGCTAACAGGAAAACAGTACTGCGCGATATATCCGAAGAAATCAAAGTGAGACTTACGAGAACGTACCCGTTAAGACAGTGCCGCCAAGTTTGGCGTTAATAGGCTATGGCAGTAGTGATCGATGCGAGTGCCTTGCTGCACACGACATCGCCTGCCGCGCCTTTCCTGGCTTATCGCCATACCGGTTATACTCTAGACGACTGGAAGACGATGGGCTAGTTGGATGAGTTCCTGCTTCTGTTGTAATAGCTGATGGTAGGGTTCGAGTGTGGCGAAGACGCCATGAAACCGTGGACCCAAACTGTCAACAAGATACTGTGCATGCTGATGGTGGCTCCATATGGTGTGAGTCATGTTTACATGTGAATGGACTGGGTCCCCTGGTACAAATGAACCGGTCTTTGCGCGGAAATGGTTACGCTCGGCTACTTGGAGACAATTTACAGCCATTCGTGAACTTTATTTCCCCAATCAAGCATGGATTTTTTATGGATGACATTGCGCCATGTTATCGGGCCACAATTGTTCGCGATTTGTTTGAAGAGCATTCTGGACAATTCGAGCGAGTGATTTGGCCACCCAGATCGCCGGAATCCTATCGAACGTTTACGTGATATAATGGGAGAGAGGTCAGTTCGTTCACAAGTCCTGCACCGGTAACACTTGTGTGATTATGGATGTCTGTAGAGACAGCGTGGCTCAATATTTCTGCAGGAAGCTTCCAACGATTTATTGAGTCCATGCCTTGCCGAGTTGCTGCACTACGTCGATCGAAAGCAGGTCCTATACGATATTAGGAGGTATCCCATGACTTTTGTCACAGTGTAAATGCAGCTTACAGAAATATTCAAGGACTTGTGAACCTCGCTATCTGCGACATATCTGAATATATAAAAAGGAACTAGAATTACAGTAAAGTACAGGGGACAGAAGTGGATGGTTGTCAAACTTCAAAGATTCATCGTTCGATTCCTCGTCGTTCCTACGCCTTCTTCTATCACTTATTGCCTCTTTGACATCTGACGATCGCTCGTGTGGGGGAAAGTTTGACTAAAAGAAGTTAGGTTTCTATGCTACAACGTAGGTCCACCTATAATCGGTTGAGCAAATCAGTTGGTAAGTTGGAAAAAGGTAACACAGTACCACCTTCAGTTACACTATGGCTACTAAAGGACTCTGGCGGTTATTTGTTAAAGAATATCAGAAATGAGTCTAATAGCGTGTCACCAAACAATACTTTCCATTCAAAATATCTTCAAATTACCTGTAGCGCTTCCGATTGTGAGCTTTCTCTCCATTGCTGGAGGTACTTTTGAGGAGTCTGACAATTCCAGTGCTCCAGCTGTTTCTTTTAAGCTGTAAAGTGCTATTCACAAAACAAACAGGTGTTACATTGACAGAACCCAACAAGTAAGTTTTTACAATATATATCGTTTTATTAAACGTGGATACAAATTTAAGTTACATTTTTTTTCTTAACATAGTTAGCATTACTTACAATAGGTACAATAAAAACATCTTATACAAAATATAAAACATGTGTTTGTAAATAACATCGAAACGATTTCTACGTAGTCCTTTTGAATATATAGAGAGGCGCTGACACTGAATTAAGCCAACAGTGCCAAAAACAATCCACGCACCCATACAAAATGCATAATGCAGCTCTTAGACTGCAATAAGACTTCTTCACTCTGAGTATGAAAACACGTGTTACAACGATTGCAGCGTTGGTTACTGTGTCTAGTGAGAGGGAGACATTCATCTGCTTGGAGTTGCATGACTGCTGATCCTGATATGCGTCTTTAAGCAAGAAAGACGTTCAGGAAAAAATATGAATGGAAAATACCGTTGTGAACGTTGGCTGTTTAAGTCTCTTACGACGTCTGAAATGGCCATATGAAGATGGGTTTTCTGCTGACAGTTTCTGCTCATTGCTGACAGAAAAAGAACCATAGAAAGCTAAACAGCTGTCGTCGGTGAAATTTTTTCTGTAGTACGGATGTCCGTTATGTGTATTATAATATTGAGAATTATACTGTGAATAAAAGATCACCGTAGGCACTGCATGTCGACGTTCCAGTTCCAATAAAACAAGTTCGCGTGCTCGTACTTGTAACATGTGAACTCTCACGGCCAGTATCTTCCGTAGTATTTGAAAAAAATGAAAATGATTATTCCATAAAAACACGGGAGAACTGCCGGATATCAGTAACGTCCTGCCACGATATTTCGGCACTCACCTGAAGATGGCCAGAAGACTCTGCGCCGAAGTATCGTGGCAGGACGTTACTGATATCCGGCAGTTCTCCCGTGTTTTTATGGAACAATCAGTACGCCGGGAAAGCTTTAAACATCACAATGAAAATGATATTTGAAAGACGGCAGTTACTTGTGTAGTGCTAGGATTTAACATTTTTATTCCCTATGCCATGTGACTATAGTTGTGTAACAGTTGTTATCAGAGCCTATCTTTATATTATCTGTGTTTGCTATTGTGTCTACATTCGTGCGATCTGAAACTCCTCGCCTGTCAGATGGTCAAACAAGCATGATCAAAATCATAAAGTAGCAAAAAGTATCACATTAGTACAATGGATTTTAAGATGTTTCAATTTTTTTGATAGATTGTTTCAGATGTATCGCTCTAATTATTTTTAAAATGTGTGGGAATTTTATGAATATGAGATGAAGAGTAGCTGTGAATATCTCGTCTCATATTGTGTATCTGGTAATGTTACAGTTGCTCATTGATGTTGGAGGTGGTAGTGTGAAGTTTAACGTACTTAACCCGAACCTCACAGGCTCACATTGGCATTAGTACCACAAATAAGGCGAACAATCTCTCAGGAACGCAAACGTTGTCCGCAGAAGTCCCGAAGTGTGAGTCGGGAGCCGCTCTCAACGGCCAAACGACTGTCCTCTGTCTCCGACAATTTCGCGAGGCGGGCGGCAGAGGGCATTGGAGGGGCGACGGTGAGGCGCGCGGCCGATAGATGGCACGCGAGTGGTCACTGGTGCCGGACGACGACGGGCACGGCCTGAGCGAGGCGAAGCACGAGCGCGAACGCCATTCGCCACAACTGGCGCGCCGCCTCGGACCGCATCATGAGCACCCGCCACAGCAGCACGAACAGCGCCACCTGCGTCGCGCGATGGACCCAGTACATCCTGCACACACAGACATACACGAGTTACACTGTGAGCACAAACAAGGAAGCTAAGCGTAGCTTCTGTCACATTTACTAACACAAGATAGACTCTCAGGTAGGGAGCATGCTGTCGAAAGTCCTGAAATTAGTCAAGCGTAAGTTTTATTGGAAGGGACAAGGTAATTTCCGAAAAACGATAACGCGAAAAATAACTGGAAATAAGTGGTTTTTAGAGAAATAACGCGGAATCTACGATTTTTACGAAATATCGCGATATGTTTGATTCTGCCATATAAAAATGTTATAAACCTCAGGGCCTCAGTTTACTAATACTCGTAACTGATTAGTTACTGAATGTTAAAACTGCGTATTGACTTCTAAGCTCCAGAAGGCTTAGGTTTGCGCACGGTTTTAAACAGATAGTTCATTTTCTGCCTAACGAACTTTGATGTGGTGACAAAAATAGCACAATAGTATGCAAAACTAACGAGGCATTTGGCAAAAAAGCACAGAATTTAGAGAAAACAATATTGACTTTTACAAAAAAACATGAATTTGAAAAAATACCGAATTTGGCAAAAATGACAATCGCGTTTGGCAAAAACTAACACCGAATTTGGCTAAAAAGTAACGTCTAGTTTTCCAAATAAGTAACATCAAATTTGGCAAAAAGATAATATCGAATTTGCCGAAAAAATCCACCGAACATGGCAAACAATCACACCATATACGGCAAAAAATAACGCCGAATTTGACTAAAAAGTACCTGTAAACTTGCTAAAAAATAAAATCGAATTTGCCTAGAAAAGAATGTCGAATTTGGCAAAAATAACACCCAACCAAGCAAAAATTAACATCAAACTTGGGAAAAAATAACAATAAATTTGGCAAAAAATAACATCATATTTGGCAAAAAGTAAGGCAAAAAGGTAATACCGACTTTGGCAAAAAATAACACTGAACTTAATAGAAAATAACGCCAAATTTAGCAAAAATAACACCGTATTTGGCAAAAATTACACTGCATTTTGGCATTACAGAGTTTATATTTGCATTTGTGCAGAGCCTCGTTATTCAAGTTCTACGCCCGACAAAGGATTCTATCCTCGAGATACAACTATGCACGCATGGTACATATCCTCTCAGCCAACCCGTATGTCACAGCACACACAGCGATACTGTGTGAGAGAAAAAATGCATGCTAGTACGGTTTCCAAACTAGCTGAAGTTCCCTCTTTTGCGCATTACGTTTCAGCGACAGAGTCAGCCGTTTCTTTATTTGTAAGTGACCTTACGTATGCTACTAGTCTGGGTGGAGCCCCATATAAAGACCATATTTAAAACCATAGCTGGTGGCACCCAATGAAGACAACTAGAAGGGTCTTAGAAATACTGTGCACAAAAAGGGAATAATCAGCTTGGTTGGAAATTACTATTAAATGCGATTGCAGGCTCTCTCGGCGTATTTCGGCTATGAAATCTTCACAGGTTATCAGCCGAGTGGCGTCGTCTTCTAGTCGCAACGTTTCAATGGATTGTGTATCCGTCATCTTCAGGGGAAGATCCATTGAAACTTAGTTTTCAACACAGGAATGGTATTACTTTGAAAAATCACAAAACCATCAACGACAGACAAGTACAAGAAAGATCGACTTTGAAAAAAGAAGGGAAACATTTAAGCTGGTAATGAACGCAATACACCACATCATTATAGGGTGTCCAAAATAAGATGAACTGCCCTAGTATTTAATAAAAAAATTCGTGATGTTGAAGAAAGCTCCACTACACGAAAAGGGAATAATGTTTAACTTTTGTTCTTTGGGGTCTGCAGTCAAAATATGTCTTTTAATCACATGATTGCCGGCCGGAGTGGCCGAGCGGTTCTAGGCGCTACAGTCTGGAACCGCGCGACCGCTACGGTCGCAGGTTCGAATCCTACCTCGGGCATCGATGTGTGTGATGTCCTTTGGTTAAGGTTTAAGTAGTTCTAAGTTCTAGGGGACTGATGTCCTCAGAAGTTAAGTCCCATAGTGCTCAGAGCCAATCACATGATTATTATGAATAATAACCGGCTACACTGCTATGTAAATTGTTTATATTTTATATCATTCACGATGAGCCCATTTCGGCATATTGCCATCGTCAGGTGCTCTTACATGTAACATCGTTGCTGTCATATTCTGTCTTTTTCAGAATTATTACTTTCTCCTAAGCGTAAAATCTGGTTGGGATGTCAAAGACTCTGATACTACTTACTGACGCATGGCACCTGATTTATTTACAACGCAAGTCCTCTCTATAAGGAACAAGCATTGTGACACTTAAATGTTTTATAGAAACAGTTTGTGGAACTCCAAAGGTTACAACCTGATTTACCCCAGAGAAGTGTGGTAGGACCGTTACTGTTGATAGTGTCTGTAAATGATGATGTAGACAATGTCTGATGCTATATAAGGCTAATCGCAGATAATGGGGTTGTCTATAAGAAAGTAGCAACGCCAGAAGACAATGTTTGCAGCATGACCTGCAGAGGTTTGATGAATGGTGCAGGTTATGGCAGTTCACCCTGAACGTAAATAAATTTAACATTTTGGACACACATAGGAGAAGAAGTCCACTATTGTACAATTACATCTTTGATGATAAACTGCTGGAAACCGTAAAATATCTAGGAGTAACTACTCAAAGCGTCCTTATGTGTAATGATGGCACACCATAAAAAAAAGAAGAAGAAGAAGAAGAAGAAGAAAAAGCAGATGTCAGGCTGAGATACATAGGAAGAATCTTAAGGAAATGAAAGTCATCCACTAAAGAAGTGACTTACAAGGCGCTTGTTAGATCGATTCTTGAGTGTTGTTCATAAATCTGGGACACTAACCAGGTAGGACTAATAGAAAAGGTTGAGAAGATCCGACGAGGAGCAACGCGTCTTCCTCACGGAACCGTTTAGTAGGTGCGAGAGCGTTACAGAGATTCTCAACAACCTTCAACGGCAGACGCTAGAAGAAAGGCGTTGTGCATCGCAGGGAGGTTTACTATTGAAATTTGGAGATAATATTTTCGGACAAGAGTCGGACAACATATTACTTCGTCTCACGTACGCCTCGCGAAATGACCACAAGGAAAAAATTCGAGAAATTGGAGCTAATGCAGACGCTTACCGACAATAATTTTTTCTCCCGTCACTCGCGAGTAGAAAAGGGAAGACGGATCAGATAATGACACCAGAAATACCAACCGCCACACATCGTCAAGTGGCTTGCGAAGTACTGATGTAGATATTTTCAGCTCTATCGGTATCACGTATTACGCAGCAACTGCATACCGAACGAAAGATTTAAAGTTATTGTAGAATTTTCCAAACTGCTGTCTATTACAGTTATAGAAGCTCTTTGTAATGTTAAGGGAATTCTGGTCAGCCTAGAAGTAGACGCTCCCCCTGACGCAAACACGTGATCTGAAGGACGCGCTGCGCACGAGTCAGGGGCGCCGCCTCCCAGTGCTTGCCTTGCGCAAGCGGCTACATTCGCTGAATAGCCTGACTGGGGCGCCGCTGCAGCTATTGTCGAGTCAGTTCTCGCTTACGGCGCGACACTCGAGACGGCCATGTGTGAGATTCGTCTGGACGGGCGGTTGTGAAAGTGTTTACTAACAGCGCACCGCGCAAGGTGACTGGTGCGCAAACAGAGCAGATCGACAGTGTTCGAGACGTCACTCAGCACGTAGTCGATCGGAGATTCAGTATCTTAATCGATGTTATCGGAGAACAGTAACTGAGTTGCGCTAGACCATATATAGTCAAAAGATTTAGAACACAAGATGTCCATTTGTTAGTGTAGTGTTAGCAGTTAGCCAACACTACGCACACTACTTGGTTGAGGAGGCCGAATGCACGCGTTAACTCACGCAGGCTGGCGTGAGGTCTGAAACAGGATACGTAATGAATGCTATAAAGAAAAGTACGTAGCTGCTGGAATACTTAACTTTAATCCATCATTGTTGTACATCGCTCTTGACGATACAAGTGAGACTCTGTAGATACATGCAATGTAATGCTAATGGCGCATTGCTAGGTCGTAGCCATTGACTTAGCTGAAGGCTATTCTAACTATCTGCTCTGCAAATGAGCGAGGCTTCGTCAGTGTGCATCGCTAGCTAAGTCGTCCGTACAACTGGGGCGAGTGCTAGTCCGTCTCTCGAGACCTGCCGTGTGGTGGCGCTCGGTCTGCGATCACTGACAGTGGCGACACGCGGGTCCGACATGTACTAATGGACCGCGGCCGATTTAAAGCTACCACCTAGCAAGTGTGGTGTCTGGCGGTGACACCACAGTTAGTCTATGTAATCTACACTATATTGTGAAAAACATCCCGATATCCGTATTTAAACGTGAAACTGACCAGCAGATGTCATGAGACGCGGACCCGCCAGTAAAAATGGAGGCGGGGATACTGGGTCTCCGCGCGGGATTAGCTGAGCGGTCTGAGGCGCTGCAGTCAGGGACTGTACGGCTGGTCTCGGCGGAGGTTCGAGTCCTCCCTCGGGCATGGGTGTGTGTGTGTTTGTCCTTCGAATAATTTAGGCTAAGTAGTGTGTCAGCTTAGGGACTGATGACCTTAGCAGTTAAGTCCCATAAGATTTCACACACATTTGAACATTTTTTTGATAGTGTGTCTTCATAGCAGAATTCAAAGATCAGGAAAGCTCAGCGACTTCGAAAGTGGACTAGTCACTGAATGTCACCTAAGTAACAAATACGTCAGGGACCCTTCAAAACCCTTCTAAAGGAGTCTGTTGATGATGTGACTTTGAGCCGTGCGTGACTCGTGTTGCCGCCATCATGTATTTTACACCCTGTTTTTAATGTACTTCCAACTCACTACGTTAATTTAAATTACTACTGTCACTTAGTTGCTGCTTTGCCTGACAGTGACCGGCGCTAGCAGCGCGTATCGATATATCCCCTCTCGTAGTATCTTTGCTCGACTGCTATTACTTCCCGGTCGTTGTCTGTCATCAGCGAGTTCGGGTCTGCCAGACAGTTGGAACGCGTCTGGAGCGCAGTCCGGACCTGCCAATCGGGGAGTTGTAATGCGGCACTAGTGCAGTCGGGTTGGAGCAGCAGTGAGGTCTGCGTCAGCATGGCTCGCCCGACCATTGCTGCCACGCATCACTTGAGCCGGGCCACGGTCTTGATGGATCGTCGGTCGGTCCTACCAGACGACGCGTTTTGGCTCGCCGATCGTTCATGAGTCGGCTGTGTGTGTGTGCGTCGACTCCCGACTTGTCTTCGTGCGTGCTTAGTTACTACTGGGTATCGTTCAGGTCTTCGGGGAAGTGTTTGTCAGGTTGTGTGTGTAGTTGCCGTTATTTCCTTTGACAAGTTATTTTAAAAGTTGTCGGCGTACTGCCTCTGAGAGGTCGGTCGTCTCGTCGGGCAACGTGTAACTGGTTCTCCGAGCGCTTCTGGGCTCCTTCAATCACCATCTTGTGGAACTTTGGTCGATCCCTTCCTGGTGCGGGGATGTCGCTTAGCCAATGGGCGTGTTTCCAGTGCATGGTTGGGTCCGAGCAAGTATTTCCGCCGTCGTGTGTCTGGAAGTGAGTGGGAGACGCACTAGCAGTGCAGTCGCTACGGAGCAGCAATCGCGGACGGACCAGCGGGTCGTTGGTCGGCTGCCGCGGACCAGG
This sequence comes from Schistocerca nitens, assembly GCF_023898315.1. Lineage (NCBI taxonomy): Eukaryota > Metazoa > Arthropoda > Insecta > Orthoptera > Acrididae > Schistocerca > Schistocerca nitens. The sequence continues at coordinate 177,542,346 of NC_064622.1, read as the reverse complement.
GAAGTTATCTCCGCGCAATGCAGACGGCTGGGTCCAGTGGCGGTCCCTGCGCGGTGTCGGAGTGTGTGTGGAGCTGTGCGATCGCTACGAGCTTCGTGGTTCACCGACCCAGGACATCAAAGTTGAGTAGTGGTTTCAACTACCCAAGTCACGTGCATTCATGTTGTGTGATTCGTTTCGGTGATTCGCTGTTGGGGAGGTTTCCCTGTGAGCAACACCGAGTGTTTCTATTGCTGAAATTTAGCCGCCATGCTCTGGAATTAACTACACTGGTTGACTACAATTCAAGTGTACCAGCGGAGTTTTTTGCATTGCGGCCGTTAGTGTTCTGGTTATCTGCCCTGGCCATTAACGTAATTTCAGGCAGCGTCCTTTTCTCACCTGTTGTCGCTGCCCAACATGGTGTGAAGTTTTCACAGCTAATACATATTTTATTGTGGATAATCACGTTCGTAACCCTTTGTGTTTGAGTTCTCATGTACTGATTGGTGGCAAGCAAGTCGTTGTGTCGGTCGGTCCGTAGCTGTTCCCTGGTTGGGTTCCGAGGGATCAAGAGTAGCTGGGCTCACCACCTGTCTCACCTAAGTGAACGAAGGCAGACCGACCTCCCTGGAGGCTTCTGAGTGCCGTTTCCTTTACTGTTTTTCTCACCGGTGTTTAATTGTCTGTTTATAATCTATCACAGCCGCTTGGAACCTTATTCATAAAATTAAACTTTAAGCAAAACTTTGCGACCTTCTACCTTTGAAAGGTTATGCTAATTTATTTTAAAATCATCAAAATTTTATTGTGGGCCTTCAGCCTTTGCATTGCAGCTTGTTTATGTTTGTCTATCCACTTTTGGAGAAAGAAAGCTGGCGTTCTACGGATCGGAGCGTGGAATGTCAGATCCCTTAATCGGGCAGGTAGGTTAGAAAATTTAAAAAGGGAAATGGATAGGTTAAAGTTAGATATAGTGGGAATTAGTGAAGCTCGGTGGCAGGAGGAACAAGACTTTTGGTCAGGCGATTACAGGGTTATAAATACAAAATCAAATAGGGGTAATGCAGGAGTAGGTTTAATAATGAATAAAAAAATAGGAGTGCGTTTTAGCTACTACAAACAGCATAGTGAACGCATTATTGTGGCCAAGATAGACACGAAGCCCACCTACTACAGCAGTACAAGTTTATATGCCAACTAGCTCTGCAGATGATGAAGAAATTGATGAAATGTATGACGAGATAAAAGAAATTATTCAGGTAGTGAAGGGAGACGAAAATTTAATAGTCATGGGTGACTGGAATTCGTCAGTAGGAAAAGGGAGAGAAGGAAACATAGTAGGTGAATATGGATTGGGGGGAAGAAATGAAAGAGGAAGCCGCCTTGTAGAATTTTGCACAGAGCATAACTTAATCATAGCTAACACTTGGTTCAAGAATCATAGAAGAAAGTTGTATACCTGGAAGAATCCTGGAAATACTAAAAGGTATCAGATAGATTATATAATGGTAAGACAGAGATTTAGGAACCAGGTTTTAAATTGTAAGACATTTCCGGGGGCAGATGTGGATTCTGACCGCAATCTATTGGTTATGAACTGCAGACTGAAACTGAAGAAACTGCAAAAAGGTGGGAATTTAAGGAGATGGGACCTGGATAAACTGAAAAAACCAGAGGTTGTAGAGAGTTTCAGGGAGAGCATAAGGGAACAATAGACAGGAATGGGGAAAAGAAATACAGTAGAAGAAGAATGGGTAGCTCTGAGGGATGAAGTAGTGAAGGCAGCAGAGGATCAAATAGGTAAAATGACGAGGGTTAGTAGAAATCCTTGGGTAACAGAGGAAATATTGAATTTAATTGATGAAAGGAGAAAATATAAAAATGCAGTAAATGAAGCAGGCAAAAAGGAATACAAAAGTCTCAAAAATGAGATCGACAGGAAGTGCAAAATAGCTAAGCAGGGATGGCTAGAGGACAAATGTAAGGATGTAGAGGCTTGTCTCACTAGGGGTAAGATAGATACTGCCTACAGGAAAATTAAAGAGGCCTTTGGAGAGAAGAGAACCATTTGTATGAATATCAAGAGCTCAGATGGCAACCCAGTTCTAAGCAAAGAAGGGAAGGCAGACAGGTGGAAGGAGTATATAGAGGGTTTATACAAGGGCGATGTACTTGAGGACAATATTATGGAAATGGAAGAGGATGTAGATGAAGATGAAATGGGAGATAAGATACTGCGTGAAGAGTTTGACAGAGCACTGAAAGACCTGGGTCGAAACAAGGCACCGGGAGTAGACAACATTCCATTAGAACTACTGATGGCCTTGGGAGAACCAGTCATGACAAAACTCTACCATCTGGTGAGCAAGATGTATGAGACAGGCGAAATACCCACAGTCTTCAAGAAGAATAAATTTAATTCCAATCCCAAAGAAAACAGGTGTTGACAGATGTGAAAATTACCGAACTATCAGTTTAATAAGTCACAGCTGCAAAATACTAACGCGAATTCTTTACAGACGAATGGAAAAACTGGTAGAAGCGGACCTCGGGGAAGATCAGTTTGGATTCCGTAGAAATGTTGGAACACGTGAGGCAATACTAACCTTAAGACTTATCTTAGAAGAAAGATTAAGAAAAGGCAAACCTACGTTTCTAGCATTTGTAGACTTAGAGAAAGCTTTTGACAACGTTAACTGGAATACTCTCTTTCAAATTCTGAAGGTGGCAGGGGTAAAATACAGGGAGCGAAACGCTATTTACAATTTGTACAGAAACCAGATGGCAGTTATAAGAGTCGAGGGGCATGAAAGGGAAGCAGTGGTTGGGAAAGGAGTGAGACAGGGTTGTAGTCTCTCCCCGCTGTTATTCAATCTGTATATTGAGCAAGCAGTAAAGGAAACAAAAGAAAAATTCGGAGTAGGTCTTAAAATTCATGGAGAAGAAATAAAAACTTTGAGGATCGCCGATGACGTTGTAATTCTGTCAGAGACAGCGAAGGACTTGGAAGAGCAGTTGAACGGAATGGACAGTGTCTTGAAAGGAGGATATAAGATGAACATCAACAAAAGCAAAACGAGGATAATGGAATGTAGTCAAATTAAATCGGGTGATGCTGAGGGGATTAGATTAGGAAATGAGACACTTAAAGTAGTAAAGGAGTTTTGCTATTTAGGGAGTAAAATAACTGATGATGGTCGAAGTAGAGAGGATATAAAATGTAGACTGCCAATGGCAAGGAAATCGTTTCTGAAGAAGAGAAATTTGTTAACATCGAGTATAGATTTAAGTGTCAGGAAGTCATTTCTGAAAGTATTTGTATGGAGTGTAGCCATGTATAGAAGTGAAACATGGACGATAACCAGTTTGGACAAGAAGAGAATAGAAGCTTTCGAAACGTGGTGCTACAGAAGAATGCTGAAGATAAGGTGGGTAGATCACGTAACTAAGGAGGAGGTATTGAATAGGATTGGGGAGAAGAGAAGTTTGTGGCACAACGTGACTAGAAGAAGGGATCGGTTGGTAGGACATGTTTTGAGGCATCAAGGGATCACAAATTTAGCATTGGAGGGCAGTGTGGAGGGTAAAAATCGTAGAGGGAGACCAAGAGATCAATACACTAAGCAGATTCAGAAGGATGTAGGTTGCAGTAGGTACTGGGAGATGAAGAAGCTTGCACAGGATAGAGTAGCATGGAGAGCTGCATCAAACCAGTCTCAGGACTGAAGACCACAACAACAACAAACATCCACTTTTGCCTTGAGGCTTTCAGCCTAGCTGTAATAAAAATATATTTTAATTATTTTATTTGCTATTTTAACTGCATTTTTATCTTGTTGATTTTTAAAATTTCTTGTTTGGAGGCCTTCAGCCGTGAAAGAATTGCATTTTGGAAACTCGTAGTTGTAAAAGTTCGGCTATGTGCCGCTTTGGTTGTAAATGTGTTATTAAATTACAATAAATCCCAATTTTAACGTGAAACTGACCCCAACCTTATTTGGCCCTTTCCACAGTTGTAATCACCTGTTCTGCCCTGCGGGTTTAGCGAGCGTTTCAACTATGAAGGGGGAACACGAAGGAACAACCTCAGCTAAACTAAGATAAGCCAGACCTCTTCGATCATTGAGGAAGGTGGCTATAAAAAAAATTGCAGGAAACAGGTGGAAGGGATCGCTTGTGAGTTCTACGAGAAGTCCAACTAGCACAAGGATCGTGGGTAGGGAGCAAAAAGATCGAAGAACAGTGATCGAGCAGCTAATCATAAGACACACATTTCTGTAGTCAGTGCTTAAGCGACGCTTGAGGAGGCATGAAGAGTGGCGGATAGGAAAAAACCTCAAGGAGGGGGCGCTAAAGATATCTTGAGCTACCTTTGCTTTTACCGTAATAAAAAATAATCAAGTCACGTGCTAAGTTTGACAGTTTTATTTAAACTGATTATACACATATACAAGACAATGCCATCTTATGATATAAAAAGTTACAACTGTTCTCTTCCTTAAATGATGAATTCTATGCCACTATTCTTCCTGGCAAATTGCTTAATTTTATAGCGTTTCGTGATGCAAAAACCCATAAATAAAGTGCGATGGACTATTAAAACGACGATAAATGTAAAATACCTGCAGGTGAGATAAATACTCTGTGAAAGTTAAGCATCTCCGTGCGAACCCGACAGCAAAGATATACAGACTGTATTAAGCTACGGCAAAGAGGATAATTATTCCATGTTGGAATTTGGAAGGGAGATGTTCTATGTCGGATTGAGAGGAGATTGTTGGAAGCCGCCATTAAGGCAGTAATCTATGTTTTTTGGTATTGAAGAAAAGAAATACATATAAAACCACAAAAGGAGTATCAAGTGTAGAGTTCATAACCCTTAATCATTTCAAAAGAAATATTCAGTGATTATAAAGACACAAGTCGTTCGGAAGTGTTAAGTGGTTTGATGGTGCGAACCTGCAGTTTTTCACGGTTTTGGGATTCGTCGAGAATATTTCTCCGAAGACCTAAATAATTTCACGAACTGAACTTGGACGCCACATTCCATACACACGACACAACATAGCACTTGGCTGTACCGATCGATTTCCGTAGAGTGATAAATTATCCTTATCGATTTCAGGTGGAGAAGTTCCAGCAAGAAGACTCAACGAGATCTGCTGCTGCGAAACGCATGTGGTATTACCGTATTCTTTAACTTACGGAGAGCAGTAAGCAATATAGATTTCATAACCACAGCAAACATAATTAAAAGGACTCAAATAAAATGAGCAAACAGTGGAAAGAAATCGCTAAACCAAACCATAAATAAAATCAATCAATAATAACACACAACCAAATTAATAAAATACTCATTAAATAATAGAGAGAATCAAAATAAGAACTTTAAAATCTCATCGTAAATGGGACAATCAGTGTCAGGGTGAATGTTCAACAGAGCTAAGCCATTAAGTCCATCCTCCTTCATCGTCGAATCGTCGCGACTTTTCTCGTAGGTACGGTATGTGTTATCTATGTATGTGCCAGACAGATACGTATAAAATACGATGACGCTGACGCGCTTGTTGCATAGGAAAGAACAACTACTCTATAACTCGATTCGGTCGAGTCGACTGGCGAAACAAACGAACGAATAGCGTACGGACTGACTGGCAGGGGCGGCGCGGGTGGCAATACGAGTGGCTACTCAAGGCAGAGGGGGGGGGGGGGGGGGGAAACGCGCTCTCAGCACGCTTACTATATGTATCCTCCACTGGAGTGACGCCACTGGACAGTGGATGACTGGAAACGAGTGACGAATCACGTTATACCCTGTGGCTATCAGATGGAACATTTTTGGTTTGGCTAATGCGTGGAGAACGTTACCTGACATAAAGTTTGATGCCAACGGTCAAGAACGGAGGAGGTGGTTGTCATGGTTACGCTGTGGTCCCATTATTGTGCTTAGGAAAGCGCTAAATGTGGAAGGATATGAACACATTTGGAAGCATTATGCACTGCGAACAGTTAGAGGAACAGTCTGGGAACGGCGATTGTTTTTACCAGAACGACAATGCACTCCGTCATCTACGTCTATATCTACAAGATTACTCTGCAATTGTCAATTAAGTGCCTGGCAGAGGGTTCATCGGACCGCCTTTAAACTATTTTTCTACCGTTCCAGTCTCGAAATGCGCGCAGGAACAACGAGAGCATAAATCTTTCCGAGCGAGTTGTGATTGCTCTTTTTTTATCATGATGATCATTTCTCCCTATGCAGGTGGGCACCAAGAGAATATTTTCGCAATCGGACGTGAAATTTCACGAGAGATCCTGTCGCAACGAAAAACGCTTTTGTTCTAATGATTGCCCCCCCCCCCCCCCAATTCACGTATCATGTCCGCCGGTCTCTCTCTCCCACAATTCCGCGATAATACCAAAAGAGCTGCCATTCTTTGAACATTTTCAAGGTTCTCCGTCAGTCCCATCCGATGCAGATCCCACACTGCATGTGAATACTCCTGAAGAGGGCTAACAGGCGTCGTGTAAGCAGGCTGTTTAGTAGTCGCGTTTCATTCTCTAAGTGTTCTGCCAGTAAATCGCAGTCTTTGGTTTGTTTTCTCCACAACATTATCTATGTGATAGTTTCAATTTAAATTATTCGTAACTGTAATCCCTAAGTATATTAGTTGAATCTACAGTCTTTTGTGTACCGCGTAACCACAAATTCAGTGTTTTTTTTTTAGTAGTGATGTGGATAACTTCACACTTTTCATCATTTAGAGTCGATTGCCACTTTTGGCACAATGCAAATATCTTGTCTAAATCATTTTGCAATTCGTTTGATCATCTGATGACTTTGAAATAAGGTAAATGACAGCATGATCTACAAACATCCAAGAGGCGTGCTCAGATTGCCTCCCATGTCATTTATGTAGAGTAAGAGCAGCAGAGGGCCTATAACACTTCCTTGGGGAGCGCCAGATATTACTTCTGTTTTACTCGATGACTTTCTATTTATTTCTACGAACTGTGACCTTTCTGACAGGAACTCACGAATCAGCTCACGCAACTGAGGCAATACCCTATAGGCACGGATTTGGATTACAAGAAGCTTTTCAGGAACGGTGCCAAAAGCCTTCTGGAAATCTAAGAATATGGAATTAATTTGACATCCCTTGTCGACAGCACTCATTCTTCGTAAGAATAAAGAACTAGTTGTGTTTCTCAAGAACGATATTTTCTGAATCCGTGCTGACTATTTGTCAATAAATCGTTTTCTTCAAGGTAATACATAATGCTCGAACACAGTGTATCTTCCAAAATCCTTCTGCATATCGACGTTACTGATATGGGTCTGTAATTTAGCGGATTACTCATAGTTCCTTTCTTGGATTTTGGTGTGACTTGTGCAACTTTCCATTCTTTAGGTAAGAATCTTTCGACGAACGAGCTGTTTTAGTGATTGTTAAGAGTGGAGGTATTGTGTCAGCATACTGTGAAAGGAACCTGACTGGTATGCAATCTAGACCGGTGGATTTACCTTCATTAAGGGGTTTAAGCTGCTTCGCTACATTGTGGGTACCTCCTTGAAAGTTACTGATGTTGGCAGATGTTCTGGATTCAGTAGCATCTGTGAGGCAGTGGTTTGTGCACAGTAATGTTCCTGAAATGCACATGCCTACTCAGAGTCTAGACCTGAACCCAGTGGATCAAAGATGAGTTTGAACGTCGACTTCACTCAAGACCCCAGCGTCCAAAATTAATACCTTATCTGATTTCGGCTCTTGAAGAAGAATGGGCTACAACTTCTTCACAGACACAGACACAGCATTGAAAGTGTCAACAACAGAGTTCACGACTTCATAATGGCGAAGGATGGACACTTCCAATATTAATGTCCACTAGCAGGTGTCCCGATACTTTTGATCAGATTTTGTATTATTTACTGTTGCCGTGCAAATGAAAACAGTCAATGTAAAACAGGAATGAAGATTAGGGTCTAACGTCCCGTCTACGACGCTGTCATTATAGACGGAGACATGTTCGGCATAGAGAAGGATGGGGAAGGAAAACAACCGTGTCCTTTCCAAACTGATTATTTCGGAATTGCCTTAATTTATTTAGGGAATCCGCGGAAAACGTAAATATGGATGGCTGGGCGTGTCTCTCAGCTGCGCCTCCTCGCATACTAAAACAGTCATTGCGTTAATTTCTCCTGTGGCCTGATGCAGATCGACTGGAATTATACTGCGTGGAATGGTAGAAAGTGGTTTCTATAACACGGAGGTTACGCGTGGGATCTGGTCTTATAACTGATGTGTTTACACGTGTGGAACAAAATGAGTGCTAAATGTCGGTCGCAACATACTACGTTTTCCCGATCCATATCTAGATGCGGAAAACAGTCGTTAACGAATCCATTCAGTTTGTAATACATTGTCTGTGCGAGTTTGATTCTTGCAGAGACCGTACGGGCCGACCGGGTGGCCGAGCGGTTCTAGGCGCTTCAGTATGGAACCGCGAGACCGTTACTATCGTAGGTTCGAATCCTGTCTCTAGGGTGGATGTGTGTAATGTCCTTAGGTTAGTTAGGTTTAAGTAGTTCTACGTTCTAGGGGACTGATGACCTCAGATGTAAAGTCCCATAGTTCTCAGAGCCATTTGAACCATTCTGAATCAAGACCGTACGGCCCATTTGTGCGAATCAGACACGGATTCCCCGATCAGTGATCGTGTGTGAAACTAATCTTGCTCTGTTCGTTTACGAGATCTTCTATTTACAGCGAGAGCTATGGACGACGCCATGTTCTTTGACTTCCAGTACGCACCGTTGCTTAGTCCACGAAGTACTTGCTTGCGCAATATGGGAAGACTGAAATGAAAGCTTAACTGCCAAACAGGACTTGCAGTACATCATTCAAAATAGAAAGACATTATCAGGAGTGGACGTAGCTTCTGTATAACTCAAGGAGCTGCAGCGGGACTGTCGCCTGTCAGTACTTATAAATGTGTAAATGAACTGGTAGCCATCTAAAGATGTTCGCAGACGGCGCAATTGTGTACATGTATGTGACGTCGATGGAAAATTGTTAGGAAATGTAGGCATAGTCCCGATATTGAGAGCTTGATGAAACGACTAGGAGCTTACAATTAATGTAATGGATCCAGCCGTGAGGTAACATTTCCTCTGTCGAAAGGGCTGTAACCCGGTCCGCTAGAGAAGATTCGCATTTATTAATTCTACCAAAGGACAAAGGTAGCGCCACGGCTCTTGTTTGATGGGACTTTTATGTGGGCAAAATGGGTAATTTACTTAAGGACTCGACTAGCCGAATATTGCAGAATAATCCTATTGAAGAAATAAACCGGAAGACACTTTCGCTTTTAAGAAAGAGATCGTCTTCGGTAAACATGCTTCAGAAAATTTCGTCCTAATGCTGCCGTTCCACCAAGATTACGCAGTGTGCCAAACATCCATAGACAGTAATTTGGATGCGTCTACCTGCAATTTGGCGAAATATCTATTATCCGTTCTCATCCCACCCTCCGCGAACTATCAGAACCATATTTCAATGTTTTTTATCCAGCGTTTGCAGTCTTTATGTCTTGGTCCCTTGGATTTGCTTGTGAAATTTGATGTACTGTCTTTTTTTACCCGGTTTCCTCTTGAATAGTTTTTGATCCTAATTAGTGAAAAACTGAATATGGAAATGATGAGCTTTGACATCATGTGCTGACGCCGACATGTTTTTATGGTTCTGTACCTCACTTCGTTGTTCATCTGTCTACCCGCCTGCTAAGAGCTCTTTTTCTCAAGAACGGATAGAAATATCAAACTGAAATTTACATACCTTTGCGCGCTAAAAAAATTTAGCTTCCAAGTCAATGCAATCAAAAGGTACGGCCATTTATGTGACATATTTTTGCACTCGCCATCTCACTCATCAGAACCTATAGCTGAACTACCTACATACATTATTAAATTTTTACGGAATCTTCAGAGCGCGAGACCTACTCGGACTTGTCCAGTTTTTTTATTTAGTAATGATTTCTGATGATGAAGTCCCATACTCCTTGACAGAGCGTAGGGGAACGATGCGGGTAACCCGCACCGCTGTACTAGGCAAGGTCCTAGCGGAGGTGGTTTGCCATTGCCTTCCTCCGACCGTAATGGGGATGAATGATGATGATGGCTCAAATGGTTCAAATGGCTCTGAGCACTATGCGACTTAACTTCTGAGGTCATCAGTCGCCTAGAACTTAGAACTAATTAAACCTAACTAACCTAAGGACATCACACACATCCATACCCGAGGCAGGATATGAACCTGCGACCGTAGCGGGCGCTCGGCTCCAGACTGTAGCGCCTAGAACCGCACGGCCACTCCGGTCGGCTGATGTTGATGAAGACGACACAACAACACCCAGTCATCTCGAGGCAGGTGAAAATCCCTGACCACGCCGGGAATTGAACCCGGGACCCCGTGCTCGGGAAGCGAGAACGCTACCTGAACCCGGGACCCCGTGCTCGGGAAGCGAGAACGCTACCGCGAGACCACGAGCTGCGGACTTAGTAATGATTAGTATTCTGCGAACAAAATGACTGAGTAGCTATTGACAGTCCACTATCCACGCAGGTCGCCAACTTATTTATGCAAGATTTTGAAGACAGGGCTCTGAGGATGGCTTCTTTTAAAGTCATGGTGCACCCACGTGGACTACACGCTGTCAACCACTTCTTTTTAGCTGCCTTCAGTCCAGCAACACGGTTGTAATGGAAGTCGAATGGGATGAAAAGCTTCCTTTTCTGGACGTACTGGTCTGCAGGAAGGGTGATGGGACTCTGGGACACTGTTCTTGTAGAGAACCAACGCTATGGACCGATATCAACATGCGATGAGTTGTCGTTCACCGTACAAACACGCAGTGGTCCTGGGGACAATAGTAAGGAGGCCTCGGGCCATGGAAGCCTTGACACAAGAACCAGAACGCTTTAAGCTTGTGTTCAAGCGCAGTTTATACGATGACAGATCCATTACGCTTTAGAGTTTTGATCTTCACCAGAACCAGTAGAAGACATGTACAGGATGACCTAAAAACCTGTTAACATTTGAAAATTTGATACTTCACGTAATAATGTAGGTAGAGAGGTAAAAATTGACACACATGCCTGAAATGATATGGGCCTTTATTTAAACAAAAAATGCACTAAAGATCAACAGATGGCGCTTCATAAGAGACAAAAGCAGTAGTTAGCATAACAAATGAATTCTAGGAAAGACGATGTTCTTCGTAACAAATGCTCAACATGTCGATCGTCCTTCATGAACAATACCTGTAGACGAGGGGCAATGTTGTGAACAGTACTGTACAGCACATCAGTAGGTACTGCGAGAAACTGCCAACTGCCGTCGGGCGTTGTCTTTTAGCGCGTATAATGAAGTCGGACAATCGCGGTAGACATCAGGCAAACCCACAACTAATAATCACACAGATTAGGAACTGGGGACGGCTCAGCCCGCGGTCCTCACCTGTTTATTTTCGCTAGAGATCTTTCACACATGTAGCATTATGGGGCGGAGCGCCATCCTACACAGAAATCGTACCTTCCGGCAGGCGTTTATCAACCGGGCTATGGACGATGTGATTCTGTTACATATAGCCGTACCTCACACCCGTCACGCTGACAATTTGAAAAGCAGCACCCCGCATTTCCTCGTAGAAAACGTGTCCGATCACAATTGATGTGGTATATTCACAACATACCGTGACTTTATCGTCATGTAGTGGGGTTTCCATGATAGTTCTAGAATTTTCGTTAGCCCAAATTCTGTTGTTGTGGGTGTTGACAGACCTTCGGAGTGTGAAATGAACGTCGTTGGCCCACAAAATTTTAGAGAACCACACGTCATTTTCCCACATTTTTTGATGGACCCACACCGCAAAGATCTCCGCGTCGCAAAAACTATGGCTGACGGTTCATAATGATGCTGGATTTTTTTACGAACAGTATTGGAGTGTACCCCTTAGTGCTCTCCAAACAGTAGTGCGTAGAATGCCGGTGCGACGTGCGACTTCACGAGCACTCTCTTCACCGTGCGAAGATGAACCCGCTAAAGTCTCCATTCCTACCTGAACTGTCCGAACAGCAAGGGCACTAGTGTCTAGTGGCCCATTAGGTTCTCATCACCTAAGCAACCCGTGGCTTCGAACTTCGTGATCAGTTTCTTCACACAGACTTTGTCACAGGACCTTTACCCGTTCGAATACCCTTCTTATGGCTACAGGATCGTAAAGCTGCTGTAGCATTCTCAAAGTAAAGCTTCACAGCTTGCCTTTTCAGGTGAAGTCAACATGCCGCAACTGTTGGTGCATCTGGCACCCTCTCTCACTACACGATTCTCATGCGGCGTCAACGACGCGTTGTTGTCCAGCGCCATCTGTTACTGGTTTTTGCACTCGTTTTTGGTTTCAATAAAACCGCGTGTCATTTCAGGCAACAGTGTCAAGATTTACCTCTCTATCTACATTACTCCGTGAACTAGTGTATTTTCAGATGTTAACGGACTTTTGGGTTTCCCTGTATATCTGTTGCTTTCCTACCACATAACTGGAAGCGTATCTTCAACGATGGGATTGATTTAAAAAATATACACACTTCAACGAATGTTTCGAATATCATAGAGCTTATCACAATGACTTCTTACAGTACACCAGTTGAGGTTTGTGCAATACTTTATTAACAAAATAAACATAATTACTTCTGAAAACAGGAACGACTTTGGTTAGTTACAAGAAATCATTATGAAACAAAGCAGGCTCTCTCCTAAGTGTACATCTTGAAAAAAAAAAAAACGGTGAAAATATTTCTATCATGATTATGATTAGCAGTCTTTAGTAGTGAGTACGTCCTCCCCGCACACGGATGAGTTCTTCCACTCTGTGAGGCATGCTCTGGATGAGACCATCAAGTTTATCTTGGGGTATGAGGTCCCACCCGTCAATGGCAGCTTCAGCGAGGTCTTAAACATTGAAGCTTCCTGGCAGATCAAAACTCGAACTAGGGACATTTGTTTTTCGCGGGCAAGTGCTCTACCACTGGGCTACCCAAGCACGACTCACGACCCGTCCTCACAATTTTACTTCCGCCAGTACCTCATCTCCTACCTTCCAAACTTGAGGACGGGTCGTGAGTCGTGCTTGGGTAGCTCAGTGGTAGAGCAGCTGCCCGCGAAAGGCCAAGGTCATGAGTTCGTGTCTCGGTCCAGCACACAGTTTTGGTCTGCCAGGAAGTTTCTTATCAGCGCACACTCCGCTGCAGAGTGAAAATTTCATTCCGGTCTTGAAGATCGTCAGATGGTTTCAGACTCTGTGCAATGGCCAACTTGAACAGGTCCCATGCTCGCTCAATTGCATTCATGTCTGGGGACTGTGCTAATCAATGCATTCGGTTGATTGCATCTTTGAAGACACCGAGACACTGCTAGAGTACGGTGCGGTCTTGCATTGTCACGGACTAGGATGGAGCTGTCACCGACGTCACGTCTGTAGGGCCTTACAGTCGTTTGTAGGACCTCTTGGAGATATCAGGTACCAGTCAAGTTACTGTAGATGGGAATTAGAGGGGTCCGCCGCCTCATCATTATTGCCGCCCAGAACATTACACTTCCTCCAGCAAACGGACGGACTTCCAGATCGTATTGGCGTTACTGGTGTCGTCTAGCGCTCCTCCATAGCCTAACACGCCTAGCGTCCGATCGCGAAGCAATCCTGGTCTCATCAGCAAACATGACATTACTCCATTCTGCAACGGTCCAGTGTTGATGTGCAAGAGCACAGGTCCTTCGACTACATGGGTTCCATTGTTTCAGTTCAAAACTTCTCATTGGTCTTCTCGAATGATGACCACTGTAATGCAATCCTCTACTCACTGTTTGGTCTGAGGAGACCGGGAGAAGTCATTTCAAATATTTCTGGCGGTTGATATTGGGCTTCCGTGAGTCGACAGTTGTAGGAAACGATCCTTCGTTGGTGTTGTCGTACGAAAACGATCACTGCGAGGTCTATCGTTCACATTTACCCTGTCTCTGTACTTCCTCCACACCTTAGACACACCACTTTGAGTGACATGTAACCGATCGGCAACATCTTGCTGTCTATGATCTGCTGAAAATAAAGTCAGTATTCTGGCTCTATCGAAGTGTTGTATACCTCTACGTGACATGTTACTGCAGTGCCGAACACAAACTGAACGAGGCTGTTGTTGATACTGGACTGCTCGCCGTGTTCCCTGCGGCAGCAGTATGTTTACATGACTGGGAAACAGCTACAAAGCATGGCAGTAACAAACACCATCCAGCATATGGGCTGAAACTGGATAATGCATGAAGTGCGTGGATCAATGAGGCCTCTGGAATCGTAGACCTCGTTTTACGATAATATTCGAAAGTTTTGTGGAGGAACGAATATTAGATGTCTGCTCTGTCTAGCAGCCAAGATTAAAACTCTCGTTGGCTCTCTCTGGAATTTAGCACCAAGGAAATCCGGTATTTACTGGATCCCTTGACACCGTGGCAAAACGTGACCAGACGATTCGCATTGTTCACGACAGATGTGTTGAACATCACCACACCATAGTCACTAGAATCTAAAGAACCTGCGGTGGCAGAGCACTTTCTAGCCAAGGGACACAGAATGACGTATGGTGAGCCGCTAGATCAGTGGTCGTCAAACTTCTTTGCTCAAAAGCCAACACTGACATTGTGAGGCGGGACTGTGGGCCTCATATGTACCGATCTCCATATTAATTAAAAATGGTTCAAATGGCTCTGAGCACTATGGGACTTGACATCTGAGGTCATCAGTCCCCTAGAACTTAGAACTACTTAAACCTAACTAACCTAAGGACATCACGCACATCCATGCCCGAGGCAGGATTCGAACCTGCGACCGTGGCAGCAACGCGGTTCCGGACTGACATATTAATTAGTAAGCTATATAAATTAGTATATTACGAGCCCCCAATAGACTAATTACATACGTTGGTCATCTGCCCCCAATTCATCGACCGGAACACTTCGTGTCGGCTGTTCTGTTTCAAATTGCTGGATCCGTCAGCGTCTCGGAAGCTCTCTGTAATTGCCTGAAACTTCCTGGCAGGTTAAAACTGTGTGCCGGACCGAGACTCGAAATCGGGACCTTTGCCTTTCACGGGCAAGTGTCGTGAGTCGTGCTTGGGTAGGTCATTTGGCAGAGCACTTCCCCGCGAAAGGCAAAGGTCCCCGAGTTCGAGTCTCGGTCAAGCACACAGTTTTAATCTGCCAGGAAGTTTCATATCAGCGCACACTCCGCTGCAAAGTGAAAATTTCACTCTGGCTGTAATTGCTTGACGAAATGTTTTCCCTGTGTGAGCAGATGATTAATTGATAACAGTAATTGTAACTATATTTAAATGTATTATGCAGCATAAGACATAATCAATTCTGTACTAAAAATATGTACCGCATTTGGAGATCACCATCTCTGTAAAGCACATTAACGAATCCATGTTCATTCTGTGTCAAAATGTATCTGAATGGTACGAAGATATTTTTAAAAATATCAGGAATCCGATATGTCGATATTTAAAAAATATAATTAGCGGATTCGATGTATCGCTAAAAATATAGGTATCTCGATGTATCGACTGAAAAATTATTGACATATCTGCCCATAAAAATATCCGTTGAACATTGTAAATATGCTGCCGGTTTTAGAACTGTATATATAAGTATTGATTTATTTTTTTAGATATTCTGTACAAAATGGTTCAAATGGCTCTGAGCACTATGGGAGTCAACTGCTGTGGTCATCAGTCCCCTAGAACTTAGAACTACTTAAACCTAACTAACCTAAGGACAGCACACAACACCCAGCCATCACGAGGCAGAGAAAATCCCTGACCCCGCCGGGAATCGAACCCGGGAACCCGGGCATGGGAAGCGAGAACGCTTATTCTGTACATCAACAAGCTAGCAGCCTGCCTTTTCCCACCCCCACCCCCCTCGTCCTTAGAGCAACAATTGAAAGGAAAACCATGCACGTTCACGCTTGGCGATAACCGCTTTGGTAGCTGCATGTAAGTGGCACAATAAAAGGTTCAGACTTTGTCACATATCGGGCTTGTCCAGAATACGTCATGTCGTCTTCCCTGTTTTTTCATTTCTGCCAACGTCAGATACCTAGCAGCTGTAGTGTCAAAATTGCATGCTGAAGCTAAACGTTGCAGTTTCTGTTGGTAGCGCCGAGCGCCGATTACGTCAGCATTTCCCCCGTCAAACTTCTCCGCCCACCTCAAAGACCAGTCTTGTCATTCAAATTTTTGTTCATCATATTCTGCAAATGTTTTTGGAGAACGCCGATGTGATGAAATAGCACACTAGTTGCGTTACAAATAGTTTTTTAACGCACAGGTGTGCTATTTCTTCACATTAGAAATCCTGTTATTCCATTCACCCCCTGCTCCTGTACAACTGGATTTCTTCTTTTGTGCCATAAGTACTTGCTTCACACAGTCAAAGAGAAAGACTGAACGTGATGAAATCTCCGTACTACTATAGTTTCAAAAGAACAACTTCAAATATTTACCGAAAATTGTGAAAAAATAATATACAATAGAAACATCGGCTCTCGATATTGCCAGTTTCATATTGATATATCGTGTGAAAAATGTCAGCGACATATCGACATCTCATTAATGAAATATCGATATATCGATATTTTAGCAACAGCTCTAGTACGAAGCTTCCTTGGCCGTGAGATGTCAGTACTGAAAGATAAAACTGTGAGACGTTCCCCTTCTCACATCCTTTAACTCCGCAGCGGTCGCGTTTCTTACAACTCTGCCCCTGACGTATGCGGCCAGCTTTGCTCAATTTACGGCCGAATTCAGCGACGCCAAGTAAAATTAATCATATCTTAAAATTTTGCTGCCCCTGTAACTATTTTTGTTTGTTATCGACAGCAAAGCTACACTCTTAAGAAGCTGTTAACACTGGTTGACGTTCTTGGACTCGCCTGTTAGTTGCTTGATGATTGTTAATGTAAAGTATGGCTGAGAACCGCGGGCCGCACGAATACTTGATTCGGGCCATACTTTCACTAGGCAGTTGAACTGTTGAGGTGCCGGGTATCCTGCCTGATATCAGAGTTGCCCAGGCACGATATTTCGACAACGTGACTCGTTAGCTGCATCATACCCGACACTTCAAGATCTCAACAGATTGCCGGAAAAGTCTGAAGAATAGATAGCTGTTTCTGCGTCTCGATATTGGTTCTGCGTGTTAAACGAAGCGATTGAAATTGGGCTAGCGGATAGTTTTACAAACAGCGACAAGGGCTATCCTGTAAATAAAATGTGGAGTCTTGTTTTGCACACAAGCTATAGTGATTCATCGTTTCTGTCAGCTTTCACCACGGGATCTACGTCATGTTATGCGGCAGCAGTGACAATTTCTTTCGCAGGTTATTTGATTCTCTGCTACAGATGAAACCGTTACCGTAGACGGCAGTTGTTGGTAATTTAAGGCAGGTTGTCAACCTCTGCAGAAAATTTCGCGGTTGTAGAAAGATACGAGGGTTGGAAATTTATTAGTGGCAACTATTTATTCACAGCTCGTACAAAATAGATACGTGTTTCAAAGTTTTACTGACCTTCAAAGTAATCACCAGCATTGTGTATAACCCGTTGCCAGCGATGTGGAAGTCGTAGGATACTCTTAGCAGTGCCAGTTGTGTTGACAGTTCGAGTGGCGCGGTCTATTGCCCGACGAATTTGTAGTAATTCTGATGCGAATGCCGTGAAGTCAGGGGTTGCAGTAGATGGTATAGCACTTAGCTGCCCCATCAGTCAAACAAATCAGTAACAGCTTGCACTGTACGTGCTTGAGTATTGGTCCTACAGAAAGTGTCATCACTTCTGTCTCTAAGCTGGTCGTAGGCTGTGTTCCAAAAATGAACAGCGTAGAGAGAGAAGTGATGACACTTTCTGCAGGACCTGACCATCATTTTGCAGGACAATGCTCAACCATGTACAGTGCAAGCTGTTACCGATTTGTTTGACTGAAGGGGCTGCTAAGTGCTGTACCACCTACTGAACTCCCCTGACTTAAGCCCTCGTGAGTTCAACTAGATTTCTAAACTGAAGGATACACTTCACGGCATTCGCTTCAGAACTGCTACAAATTCGCCGGGTAATAGACCGTGCCGCTCGAACTGTCAACACAACTGGCACTGCTAAGGGTAACCTACGACTTCCACATCGCTGGCAACGTGTAATACACAATGCTGGTGACTACTTTGAAACACGTATCTATTTTGTACGAGCTGTAAATAAATAGTTGCCACTATTAAAGTTCCAATCCTCGTATTTGTCAGAAGTTACTTTCCAAACACATGAGGTGTCAAAACAACCAAATACATCATGCAGTACATAATAATAGATGCGGGTAAACAAGACCTGTTGAGTGAGTGAGTGAATAAGAACGAATTGCAATGAGATTTAGTAAGCAGAGTTCGTACCCGAAGACGATGCCCAGACGCACCACAGAAATATTATGTCAAGACGACTGTTTGATTTGGATGCAGACTCTGTAAAACTATAATCGAGATCGCATATCATTTGATTGCTCCATAGGCAATCAGTCACAACAGTCAAGTATCTAGGAGCATCCGTCTGAGCTAGGGGTGGCACTTCAATCTAGCAACGGGCAGGCAGACAGGTACCTGACACAGGTTTACTCGTAGAATCCTAAAAAATTGCAATTCAGCGACGAAAGTGATGGTTTACTCTCGTTCCATCTGTTCCTAAATACTATTCGTCGATCTTCGACCATTATCAAGTTGACAGGAGAGAGATCTAAGCTTTCTTTTCTCTTTCTTGCGGAGGTTTTTCTTGACATTTTAAGCCCTTTTTGTTTCTGCCATCTTGTCATTTTCCTCCCCAACACGTCCACTACGTTCAGTATCTCATTTGCTAATCTAGTTTCCGCACCATCACCTGATTTAATTTTACTACATTGCATTACTTTTTTTACTTTCGTTCATACCTATTTTATAATTTCTTTGCAAGACACGTCCATTCCGTTAAACTCATCTTTCAATTGTTTCGCAGTCTCCGACTAAAGAACATTGTCACTGGCAAAAATTAACGATTTTATTTCCATCCCTGTGAATTTTAATTCATTTTAATTCCGTTTCCCAATTTGTCTTTGGTTTCCTTTACCATTTGTTCATTGTATAGACTGAATAACCCTTTCCCACTCCCTTATTAACTATTGGACTCATATTCTTCGATTCTCACAACTACAGAATGTTTTCGGTTGTAGATAACCTTTCGCTCTCTGCATTTTATCTCTGCAACCTTCAGAATTTCAAAGCGTGTATTCCAAGACACAATGACCATCACCGTGAAATTCTGGCGTCTTCAGAGTGGTGCCGACAATCCTGCCTGCTAAACAACCTCGAATCCAACAGAAAAGGGGAGTATATGATTCTGGTACACTGCACAATGTACACCTTAAGATACTAGCGGCGTTCAGTTAGTAATGTAACACATTTTTCCTCGGCAAGTTCTCTTAAAAATGCAGAATTTGCTATGGGGCCGTCGCAGTGAACGGAGATTATGTTGAAAAATAGCGATTTGTAACCAAAAGAATAGGGAATAATATAATGTATTGGAATCCTGAATAAAACTTACCTGCTTTCAGAGTAGATGTATTGCATTACTTATTGAACGCCACTCGCCACTTACAAAGTACAGATTGAGGTATGGAGGAAGGAACGATTTATTGCGAGCGTCTGTTTTTTTTTTTTTTTTTTTTTTTTTTTTTAGAAACCGGTATAAGGTAGCAGTATGAAAAACAAGAGCATGAAAGTAAAATGCACGTCGAGATTCGTGAATAATGATCATATTGTTAAGATACACATATATCATTCTCTGGAAAGCGGAGCGAATCTCCAAAAAAATTCCGTAAATCATGCGAAATATTCAGTATGCTGCGATTCGCGTGTCGCCAATGGCTTTCTTAATAGCAGTGGGCCGAATAGATTATTGCTGCGCTCATTTCAATGTTATTAGGGAAGGGCGTGTACCGCCTGTTTTATTCATGTTGCATCTACGATTAAAGCTAACACCGAACGGGAAGTTCGTCCTGTCAGGAGCGGGCCTTTGATCCTGACAACATGGGCAGAAGCAGTGACATAGAGTAACAGTATTTGAGAACATAAAATGGAACGTCTCATAGTTTCATTTGCAGTCAAAGCAAACGACAGACCTCGGTTCAATGGTAGCGAAACACCAGTGAAACAGAATGATTAGAACACGCACTAACGATATTTTAGAAGATGCAGCTGAATAAAAATTGATTTGCAGGATGATCAACAGGAAACAAAATGCACAAAGTGAGTTACCTTGCTGAGTCATTCTTGTCAATTCATAGCATTTTGCGTCTCTGCATGCTAGCTGATGCGGACCCCACCGAAATTCGCAAACGCCACACTACCCTAGCAATTACAGCCGAAAACAACGGCAAGGATCGCATTACAACTCCGAAGCAATCTCGTACCACTGGACAAGGAGTGCCAGTAAACCAATGATCTCACGTCAAACTTAGACAGCTACAAATTCATCTAAAAACATTCAACAGCCTAGATCGCATAAAATATTTCTTTATTTGAGACAGCCGGTTTCGATAGACTGTGCTGTAATCTTTATGTCTGTAACAAAATGCATATACATGGAATATGTCTCATAACATGAGGTAAGACGTAACATTTAAGATAAAAGTTTTAGTTTTGCTTTAGAAAAACCGGAAACGGAACTGTATATTTACAGACCACAAAATTCTTTTGGTTCTGAAAACGTTCTCACTTTACGATAAACGTCACGTCAAGTTGTCACGTGGATAAAAATCGGCACGTTATAAAAGGTTTATCATAATTAAAATATTTAAAAACGTAGAGCGCCTTGTGCAAAAGATCATATCCAAAATATATCGCTCATAGATGATTGTTACATCACAAAAACACAGCAGCACATATGTTTACATAAGCCGGACATAGTCTAAAAGAATTTAGAATTACCTAGATTATTTTCAGCCATAATTTAAGGATATGTTACGCATAATTTCAAAGCTTTTCCAAAATTTCACTCTCTGTCAGAGTCGTCCATGGAGAAATGATGCTTTTATAAGCCACCTAAGCTCCACCCTAGACCAGACCTAACGCAAAGCAACCAATTTTCCTGGGTTGGACGAAGAGTGTAATGTTTAGATTTAGACTCTGTACTGTAGCACAGCTATAGTATGCCCGTTCTTCCGATACGTATAAAAATTGTCACTGGGTCAAGGGATACTCAAAGCACTTGATCCCTAATCTCTGTGATCAATAGAACCCAGGACATGACCCCCTGTAAAACGCATTTTCGTGCGCAGCATTTTGGAACATGCTGGTGCCGTGTTCTACAGTACTGGATGTACCTGTAGGATTATATCGTTGAACGACACGTACCTAAGGAGACATGATGCCAATAAACATTGACATGCGTGTAAAACTAGCCTTTCTTAAAACGAAGCGCAGTTTACCCAGACTACACTCATCCTAAATTCATAAAACCAACAAAATGGCTCTGAGCCCTATGGAACTTAACATCTGAGGTCATCAGTCCCCTAGAACTTAGAACTACTTAAACCTAACTAACCTAAGGACATCACACACATCCATGCCCGAGGCAGGATTCGAACCTGCGACCGTAGCGGTCGCGCGGTTCCAGACTGAAGCGCCTAGAACCGCTTTATTTTTATTCCACAAAAACAGTAACAAAAATGGCTACAATGAAATGACATAAATAAGATGACAGATAATTGCAGTCATAAATTACAGCATTCAAAGAATGAGTCTTTAGCAGTAGCACAATTTAGCACCTTCATTGTCACCTTCAACTGGTGGCAGTTCAACATGCACTTTTCCTTCTTCTGCAGCCTGAGGTTCCTCATCATTTCCCAGACCCAAATTAATCATTGAGTAAACCCTTGATGTGTGTTACTTCCAGGGTAAATTACGTGGACAGAAGAGCAGTCCCGAACAAGCGACATCGCAAAATCCTTCACTGCCTTCTTATTTTTATCAGTTCCAGCCTTCTAAACGCATCCTCAGGGAGTTCAAGTTCTTCCTTTATATCAGACACCAGATGGTTGTCGCCATATTCTTGTATCAGCGGTGCTACTGATTTATTTTTCATGTGTGACTTGCAGGTGAGGTTAGGGTCGGGAACGTGACCCAACCCATTCCCTCTCTACTAGGAATACAGTTCCTAACCTATACCCATTCTGTTGAAGACAATTAGGAGCATGTTACCATATTTCTTATTTTGATTCTGATATTTAAGTATTTTCTCGAATTCATTTTCCATATTCATCTTGTATTCAATATGTTCATCGCTACCAATATTGTTAAAAACATAACTTGTATATTTGCCCATTAACCAAATCACTTCGTTATTTTTTGCCTGAGGGTAGTAACTTTCCTCTGGTCTGAAGAAAATGTTAGTCGGTACATTGTTTGCTGAAGTTCTTGTTATTTGAGCAATTTTCTCCCTGGTCCACCTCCAGTTCATAATCCGATCTCCACATGTGTAACGATGAGGCCCACTATCAACGAGGTTGCATATGCTACAGCGGTTAGTGTCACTTAAACCGATGGCAAAGAGACACTCATTTGTGCTGATGATGTTATTGACTACCTTGTACCACGTTGTTCTCACGTCAGACGAAAGCACATCACTACTGATGTTTCTCCAGACCACATTCCATGCTATTCCAGCATATTTAGTTTCTATGTTATTTTTCCTTTCATATTTCCGTCTTTCAGCTAAAATCGCCTTTGCTGAAACATTTTTGGACTTTAAAAGCTCGGCCACACTGGCCGGCCAATAAAACCAACATAATTAGCGTTTTGCGTCTTCGACCATAACGCGTTTACATATTTAACTTCAAATATTTAACACATTAACTGATTTGTAATCAGATGTTTTAAGCTGTTTTACACATGGAAGTTCGATTCTTTAAATAATCGTGGGTGGGGCCGGGGCTGGGCGGGGCGGGGGGGGGGGGGGGGGCGACGACGACGACGACGACTGATTAGATTGAAAGTATAGAAGTATAGTAAAGCTCCTAATGCCAGCCGAAAGTGTGTGTGTGTGCCATTGGACCGATTTCAACCAAACTTGGCACACGTCCCTTGACACGCACTAGACCGATTTCGACCAGACTAGGTACGCACGTCCCTTGCTGTCAGGCAACGATCACTTTGAGTGTAAAACCACCTACCTATCATAGTTCAGGAGATATCACGTCATAAACAGTGAGATGCGTCATAAACTGAGGCATTATGCGCGACGTTTAAATTTATTTCTTCTGTGCTACTCGTTCTATTCGCAGTAAATTTGGCAGACAATATCCATATATACCACTAAATGTACCTAGACAAAATATACCATTGTACGACATATAGTTCAAGAGATATGACATCATAAATATCTAGATGCGGGGAAAAATGCCGCGACTTGCATAAAATTTAATACATTTGTTCTTTACTTCTGAAACCTTACTGCTGTCAAGTCAACTTAAGGAAATCCTTGATACCTGGCAGCGCTTTTGACAGCTTTCAACTGCGAAGCGCAAAGGACTGTAGGCGAAAACAATAGCCGTCAATGGTGTTATGAAGAGGATTGCCACATAGATGTTAACAAAATCGTTTTGCAGAATCGCGAAACAGCTGCGCCCAGATGACGGGACATGTTTCTAGAAATAAAGTTTATAATGAAGTTCTGATTTAAATAAACATTACAGAGAATTCGTTTTTTGCCTACTATATCTTTTGATTTGCATACTGTACTAACAAATTTGTACATATGCATATTTCTTTATATGACTGTTTCATAATTTTGAATGTATTTTCACGAATATATGGAAATGCAATGATTTCCATATTACACTACAAACACGAATCATTTTTTTTGTTTCTGTTTCTAATAGAAAACTGGCAAAATGAATACCCGCGCAATACCAGTTTGTTCAGCTAGTTTTATATTCAAATGACAGAAGTATTACATCTGAACACAAAAAGAGACCGAAACGACACTTCCATTACTATACTCGGGCGCTAACTTTTTTTTCATCTTTATATATTTTACGAATCGAACCCAGGCCACCAATGCTGTAAGTGAACATTCTACCGTAGAGCCATATGGCCAAACGACGAAATAGGCAGTAAATTACATAATTAAAGAAGCTCGGAAAATTTCAAAGTCGATTTTATTGAGAAAATGTTAGAATTGCATTGAACTTTTTTGTGGGACTAATATTTGAGCTCTGAACGTAGCATAAATATAAAAAAATCACAGAAATCTGATTGCCTGCAGTCTCCTTGTGAGTAAAGTGTTATGGTCTTTGTGGTCTGGCACCCTACCACTCTCACCTTCTCGCTTGCTAACGTATTTCAGTTTTGTAAATGATCCACGGGTGAGTAAATACCTGACAAGAGAACCGTCAAACCTGTTAATGAAGGATTTTGATAAAGCTTAGGTATGACGTAGAGGGACTTGTCCTGAATAGCTGGCTAGCGGCTTTTCATGCTATTTGACGGCTGTAGTGAATTCGCCCTTCGTCTGCTCATCACACTCCTCTACTTTCTTATGGATCTTCTTTCGGCTGTCCTTCTGTAGAAGCTCTTGCTTCATGCGTTTCACTGCACTCTTTTGACACACACTGCAACACAAGTGATGCTGGCAATTAAAGCCAGTTGGTGGTTTACAGCGACTGGGATTCCAATAACGGGAGAAGGGTCAACAAAAAGTGAGGTTAGGTCTAGAAAACGCAGAAAGCGAACGTTATCAAAATATTTGGAATTTCAACCACGAACCACAGACGAAAACACATTTGAAGAAAGTGTGTTGTTATGATTGCTTTATTAACGAAATTACTATGGCGAAAATGACTATTTTTGGATAATTTTGCATGACGTGTACTGTTTAATGATGTTCTGTACTATGAAATTCAAAAAAAGTGCACGGAGCAGGATATGAAGACGTACCTTCTGCTTGGTAACTTTAACTGCTGCGCTACGCTTGTTTGGTAGAATCGTGGTTAACGTTACAGTTATAGACTGAGGTGACAAAAGTCATAGGATAGCGATATGCTCATATTCAGATGACGGTGCTATTGCGTACTCAAGGTATAAAAGGGCAGTGCATTGGTGGAGCTGCCATTTGTACTCAGGTGATTCATATGAAAAGGTTTTAATGATTATCGCCGCAAGACGCGAATTACACATTTTGAACGCGAAATGGTAGTTCAAGTTGTCGCATGGGACATTCCATTTCGGAAACCGTTGGGGAATTCAATATTTCGAGATCCACAGTGTCAAGAGTGTGCCGAGAATACCAAAATTCAGGTATTTCCAACGGACAACGCAGTGGCCGACGGTGTTCACTTAACGACCGAGAGCAGCGGCGTTTGCGTAGAGTTGTTATTGCTAACAGACAGGTAACACTGCGTGAAGTAACCGCAGAAATCAATGTGGGCCGTACGAGAACTTACCCGTGCGGCGAACTTTGGTGTTAATGGGCTACGGCAGCTGGGCTCTGGTAGCAGACGATCGACACAAGTGATTTTGCTGACAGCACGGCGTCACCTACAGCGCTCTATGTGGGCTTGTCACCATACCGGTTGAACGCTAGACGACCGAAAAACGACGGGGTGGTCAGATGAGTCTCTGTTTCTGTTGGCAAGAGCTGATGGTGGGGCTCGACTGTGGCGCAGACACCATGAAGCCACGGACACAAATTGTCAACAAGACACTGTATGAGCTGGTGGTGGCTGTGTTTGCATGGAATGGGCTGGGTCCTCTGGGCCAAATGAATCGATTATTGACTGAAAATGGTTATGTTGGAGACCATTTTCAGCCATCCATGAACTTCATGTTCCCAAACATCGACGCATTTTTAAGTATGATAATGCACCATGTCACCGGGTCATAATTGCTCGAGAATGGTTTGAAGAATATTCCGCACAATTCGAGCGAATGATTTGGCCACCCAGATCGCCCGACATGAATCCCATTGAACATTTATGGGACATAATTGGGAGCTCAGTCCGTGCAAAAAGTCCTGCATCGGCAACACTTACGCAATTATGGACAGCTGTAGAGGCAGATGGCTCAGTATTTCTGCAAGGGACTTCCAACGACTTGTCGAGTCCATGCCACGTCGAGTTGCTGCAAAATGGTTCAAGTGGCTCTGAGCACTATGGGACTTAACATCTATGGTCATCAGTCCCCTAGAACTTAGAACTACTTAAAACTAACTAACCTAAAGGAAATCACACAACACCCAGTCATCACGAGGCAGAGAAAATCCCTGACCCCGCCGGCAATCGAACCCGGGCGCGGGAAGCGAGAACGCTACCGCACGACCACGAGCTGCGGACTGAGTTGCTGCACTACGCCGCGGGCCAAAGGAGGTCCGACACGATATTGAGAGACATCGCATGACTTGCCTCAATGTACTAGGTAGGTATAAAACTTGAAACTCGATTTTCGCGGAAACTAGGGACAGTCGCATAAAAATCCGCTATCCAGACATTCAGGGCAGATCCCTCTACAAAATATCAAAGACTCATCAAAATCCATGATTAACAGGTCTGATGTTCGCCTTGCCGTTTTTTACGGACTGTAAGACCTTACAGACAATAAGACGAGTCTTAACTTTTTAGAATTTTTAAAGAATAACATTTTTACCATTAGATTACAATGCCAGACTAAACAAATTCTTAGTTTATGAAACCGAAATGACCTGTAAAATCGTCATCTGAACTTTCTTCTTGTTCTTCTTCTTCTTCCTCTTTGTCGTCATTGTTGTCCTCTTTATGTATAAAATGGCCTTCATTGCCATAGAGAGTGTTACTTATGCCGCTTTTCTTGAAAGATTTAACAATAATGTCTTTTCTCACTCTAGAATGTTTTATCCACCGACACATTTGTTTGATTGTAAGGCGTTTTAAAGATCCATTCGGCGTGAATTCCTGTTGGGTTTCATCCATCATCCATTTCTTCTATTCCTCTTACACTTTAAATGGTATTTTTATCGAGACATCAAGAGGTTGCAATTGTGAAGTAAGTCCTCGCGGAATAACAACATGCTCTAAATTTCCCTTTCACGAACTTTTAATATGATCTAGCACCTTTCCTTCTCTCCCACAACTTTGTTAATCTATAATCTCATACCAGCCTTGTCCATCTAGTCCTTGTCATGTACGTGAACAACACCCGGCGATATTTCAGAAGGTTTTGGCATTGTTTTGTACTTGAAAATGATCACTGACGAAGTTTAGTTAGTCTGTTAAGCTCCACTGCAGCGCTAGCTTACGAAGGTGCATTTGAACCTTTTTTTTATTAATTCCATTGCCATTTTGATGCTGTTCAAAAAATGGTTCAAATGGCTCTGAGCACCATGGGACTTCACATCTGAGGTCGTCAGTCCCCTAGAACTTAGAACTACTTAAACCTAACTAACCTAAGGACATCACACACATTCATGCCCGAGGCAGGATTCGAACATGCGACCGTAGCAGTCGCGCGGTTCCAGACTGAAGCGCCTTGAACCGCTCAGCCACCGCGGCCGGCTTTGATGCTGTCTTTGCATCCATTTCGATACGTCATATTCTAGTTTTGGCCATTTTGCATTCAGTCCTCTATTTGCACATTTTGTCTCCCTCACTTTTTTCAGTTCTTCTTTACTAACCCGCCAATCTTGAATGGCTTTTTCTGTCGGTGGAGGGACGAAATGCCGCTAAGCTGCTCTCTTCCTATGTTCTTCTGCATATGCTATTGCTTTAAGTTTATAGCCCACATCATATAACTTTTATTTTTGTCCATTACGAAATTAGCTACTAACAAAAATGTTGTACTGTATTGCGACAACAAATATCACTGTTGGTTCAGGTTACTGGCACCGTAGACTGCAATGACGCATCGCAAGCTACACAGTGTTTCGGGTCTGTGATGATGGGGCGGGAGGGAGACAGTGTCAGCTAGCTTGTGAATCCCCGTCATGTTCGTCGCATGCTGCTGCCAGTTGAATCCAGTGTTGCCAGATAGATTTGCGCGGCATCGAATATCTCCATCTACATCTACATGGATACTCTGCAAATCACATTTAAATGCCTGGCAGAGGGTTCATCGAACCATCTTCACAATTCTCTATTATTCCAAACTCGTATAGCGCGCGGAAAGAGTGAACACCTATATTTTTCCGTACGAGCTCTGATTTCGCTTATTTTATCGCGGTGATCGTTCCTCCCTATGTACGTCGGTGTCAACAAAATATCTTCGCATTCGGAGGAAAAAGTTGGTGATTGGAATGTCGTGAGAAGATTCCGTCGCAACGAAATACGCCTTCTTTTAATGATGACCAGCCCAAATCCTGTATAATTTCTGTGACACTCTCTCCCATATTTCGCGATAATACAAAACGTGCTGCCTTTCTTTGAACTATTTCGATGTACTCCTTCAGTCCTATCTGGTGAGCAGTATTCTAAAAGACGACGGACAAGCGTAGTGTAGGTAGTCTCCTTAGTAGGTCTGTTACATTTTCTAAGTGTGCTGCCAATAAAACGTAGTATTTGGCTAGCCTTCCCGACAACATTTTCTATGTGTTCCTTCCAGTTTAAGTTGTTCATAATTGTAATACCTAGGTATGGCCGTTTTCAAGGCTGTCGAGAATTTTAAATCGCACACTGGACATTTTAAAATTAATTTCGAGTATAAGACGCACCTGAATTACGGACGCTATTTTTCGAAGGAAAAAATGCATCTTATAGTCCGTAAAATACGGTAAGTGTTTTGTGGGTACGCACCTCCTGAGGTGGCTGCGGGCTGTGGGGAAGGTGCTGGGGTCTTCCTTGAGGATGAAGCGGCGGGTGCCCAGCACGTACTGCTCGAAGTAGTGGCGCCAATCGACGGCGGACACGTCGAAGGCGAAGTTGGTGGCGTCGGCGCCGCGCAGCTTGCCCAGCAGCTGGCGCACGTTCTCGCACGAGAAGCGCCACTCGCGCGTCGTGAAGTACTCCAGGCACGAGACGGCGCGCGACAGCTTCTTCTGCACGCGCACCATGCTGCAACAGACCGACAGCCGTCACGCTCTGACGCCGGATCTCGCCGGTGGACAGGGTCACAAACAGTTCACTTCACTGTGTTCCTAATCCGGCAACTGTGTATATTGTTCTCCTGTTTTCAGCAGGACGCTTGCACTAGGGATGGGGCATCGAAATACCGGGTGGCTATGATTAAAGTGCAGCTTCTCACGGAGGTTCAGTGTGGTCTGTAATTATGGTATGGCAGCGAAACTTAGTATACACGCTTGCGCGTAATTGTGGAACCGATTTACGGTGGAAAAAATGAGTTCCAATTTTGGCCACAAGGTGCAAATCTGGCGTTGTACATCATTTCATCGACGTCTCCGGTGTTCACATTGAACATGTCGTCCAAGTAGCGGTTCATAATAAAATCAACATTACGTTTTTCTCGCTTGACTGGTCTTCTCTGGTCACGCCCTGTTCCTAATACATTACATGTGGAAACACTTCTGTACTTATTATTGCAATCACAGCGCCAGATTTGCGAAAATTGAAACTAATTTTTTCCAGTGTAAATCGGTTCCGCATTACCACACTAGAACATCTACCAAGTTTTGCAGTCAAACGATACTCACAGCCCACACTGGACCTCTGTGAGTAGTAATTATAACCACTTGGTTACATCTGTATTCGATATAACCGGATGTCGCTGTACAGAATATCGATACACACTATAATCGAATTGAAAATATCGATATTTCGACTCATCCGTGCCAGTTATAAAGTTTTAAAATTCATGTTAATTATGATGGCACATGTTATATAACGCTTAGAGAAGCGCGTTTCAGGAATTAATGAAAAGTTAAGGAAAACCGGATTTAATTACATATTATTTTACTATATAAAGAGAGAAATCTTCACAAAAATAAAGAGTTACACTGCAGCATGTGAGAAAATAGGCAGGAAAAGTCGATTAAAATAGAGATGAACATTTTGGGTGTCAAAAAGTGCCTCAGTCAAGGTTTCTTTCTATGTGTTACAGGCGATGTTTTTATTCTGAAATCAGACTCAAAAGGTACCTAAGGCACTGACTCTGGTTCCTTTTAACACTCAACGTTGGTAATACTTCAAATGTTCAAGATACACGAACGTATAAGCTCATTTTCTGTGTACAAAACGCAATACGCGTCTCATACAGACTTCACATTTTTGTCATCTGAACTGTCTGTCAAAAAATGTATGAGTTGTATAAAGTAAAATATCCTGATACAAATAAGAAGTATTAGATTTTCAATACATATTTCAAAGAAAATTATAACCTAAATTTCGGAAAACCACAAATTCACGCCTGTTGCTATTATGAGGAAAAGAAGATGCGAATACGTGGTCCTCACTTACAGGATACTGCGAAGAGAGTCGCGACTGCAGAATTAATGGTGCACATGAGACGACCTAAACAATTCACATCTGCTCTTAATGAAACGACTAAAAAGAGTGAAGAAAATGATTAACACGTTAGGTCCTGCATTTGACTATACACAAAACAAAAGTTAAGTTACCAAAGATTTCTGTTCAGGAAATTTATTACTTGAGGCAATCCACAGTGAACGTTTTCTGTAATTCAACACTATGATGAATTTAGCCCATTACATCTACCATGAAAGTCAGGCCCACAAAGGACCCGATGAAGCTACTTCTTTCCTGTTGTACTTAACTATAAACCATGTATGCGAGACACTTACTGAGTTACACCTATTTTCAGATAATTCTCATAGGCAAACCATGAACCATATATATTGTCAAGACTTTGTCTAGCCCTAACTGATACGTGCGAGTTTAGAAGTATTAAACAGCTTTTCTTTCCTTTGCGTGGACATTCATACAATTCGTGCAACAGAACGATTGAGTACATATGTTATAATGATCAGGTGATTTTCAAAGACATAATACTTTTATCGTCAAGTATCTTTACCTAGTCAAAAACCTTATTCGCAAGGAAAAATATCTATTAAAAATTACAAAACTGAAGACTTAAAGAAAATTATGCCATATATTGCAAAAAACAAACAAAAAAACACTAAGCCTATTACGATCAACTTGTACTGAGGCCAGTAGCTTCTGTTTCTCTCGATGATAATGAATAAGGTTCAGAGAAACAAGTCAGTATAATGTATAATATTCATTAAATAGTAAAGATTTGTGGTTAGAATATGAGCTAACAGATCTGACTCATTATTTAATAAAAATATGCATTATTTGAAGCAAAACCACTATTTAAAATTTATTGAGTTTTAAAAGGTACCTAAGATAACAGGATAAAATAATTTTTTTCTGGTTTCCTATTAGGTATTAAGCATCGAAATGTTTACCTAATTCTAGGGCTATGTCATATTTTAATATATAACTTTATCGAAACAATATTTAATAGCACACAAGGAAAAAAGTTTGTTCTGTTTTTCTCAAAACTATGAAAAAGTGACTTAGGTGCTTTTTAATAGTCAGCTATTCAGATAATATAAATGAAAAAAATTATCAGTGCCAAATCTTATTTTCTGGAGAACTTAAAAAATTAATTTGTTGGTATGTTCTACTTTTAATATACTTCTCTGAGGAGAAATCACTTCGCTAGCTTTGGAAAATAGTCTTTCTGCTGGAATGAAGTCCTTATGGCAGATAAATAATTCCTACCTGTCTGATACAGACTGGAATTATTTTGAGATATTTCCCTCTAGATCGTGAATGAGTAATCCACTAATTGTCCAGAGATGGTATTTGTAAGTATATTGATCATTAGGGGCACATAATGTTGCATGAGCATACTAACCTCCAAATCTTTGAACAAGATGCACTTACTGGCCGATATTATTGTGGCACTGTACTCCATCTCCACGTGCATTATCTCATGGATGCATTCGATACTGACTTCATTTTTATGGATGAACTATTACTGCAACAGTCGATGAATGGATTCACATGATGTTTCCACAGTTCCATCCTTATGTTAGTGTGTTGTTTGACTTCTATTAGTTCAGTTATATGTGACAGGCACTGAGAACCACAGTCTACCAGTAATGGCACACTTACAGCTGGACATATATCTGTCGCCTTTTATGAAAATACAACAAGGTTATTCATCTACTATCGTGGGGTCTTCAGTGCAATCATTATAAATGTCCTGGAAGAAACCAGAGTCAACCACTACCATACGATATGGTTAGTTGCTGAAACGTAGAAATATTAGAAAAACTTTCACATAAATTTCTGGGAAACAGGTGTATCATGTCAAAAGATTAATTATTAATTATGATGTATAAGACAAATAATCCTTTTCGTAAGTAGTGAACGATATACACTCCTGGAAATTGAAATAAGAACACCGTGAATTCATTGTCCCAGGAAGGGGAAACTTTATTGACACATTCCTGGGGTCAGATACATCACATGATCACACTGACAGAACCACAGGCACATAGACACAGGCAACAGAGCATGCACAATGTCGGCACTAGTACAGTGTATATCCACTTTTCGCAGCAATGCAGGCTGCTATTCTCCCATGGAGACGATCGTAGAGATGCTGGATGTAGTCCTGTGGAACGGCTTGCCATGCCATTTCCACCTGGCGCCTCAGTTGGACCAGCGTTCGTGCTGGACGTGCAGACCGCGTGAGACGACGCTTCATCCAGTCCCAAACATGCTCAATGGGGGACAGATCCGGAGATCTTGCTGGCCAGGGTAGTTGACTTACACCTTCTAGAGCACGTTGGGTGGCACGGGATACATGCGGACGTGCATTGTCCTGTTGGAACAGCAAGTTCCCTTGCTGGTCTAGGAATGGTAGAACGATGGGTTCGATGACGGTTTGGATGTACCGTGCACTATTCAGTGTCCCCTCGACGATCACCAGTGGTGTACAGCCAGTGTAGGAGATCGCTCCCCACACCATGATGCCGGGTGTTGGCCCTGTGTGCCTTGGTCGTATGCAGTCCTAATTATGGCGCTCACCTGCACGGCGCCAAACACGCATACGACCATCATTGGCACCAAAGCAGAAACGACTCTCATCGCTGAAGACGACACGTCTCCATTCGTCCCTCCATTCACGCCTGTCGCGACACCACTGGAGGCGGGCTGCACGATGTTGGGGCGTGAGCGGAAGACGGCCTAACGGTGTGCGGGACCGTAGCCCAGCTTCATGGAGACGGTTGCGAATGGTCCTCGCCCATACCCCAGGAGCAACAGTGTCCCTAATTTGCTGGGAAGTGGCGGTGCGGTCCCCTACGGCACTGCGTAGGATCCTACGGTCTTGGCGTGCATCCGTGCGTCGCTGCGGTCCGGTCCCAGGTCGACGGGCACGTGCACCTTCCGCCGACCACTGGCGACAACATCGATGTACTGTGGAGACCTCACGCCCCACGTGTTGAGCAATTCGGCGGTACGTCCACCCGGCCTCCCGCATGCCCACTATACGCCCTCGCTCAAAGTCCGTCAACTGCACATACGGTTCACGTCCACGCTGTCGCGGCATGCTACCAGTGTTAAAGACTGCGATGGAGCTCCGTATGCCACGGCAAACTGGCTGACACTGACGGCGTCGGTGCACAAATGCTGCGCAGCTAGCGCCATTCGACGGCCAACACCGCGGTTCCTGGTGTGTCCGCTGTGCCGTGCGTGTGATCATTGCTTGTACAGCCCTCTCGCAGTGTCCGGAGCAAGTATGGTGGGTCTGACACACCGGTGTCAATGTGTTCTTTTTTCCATTTCCAGGAGTGTATATTAGTTCCTTCTGTGTCTACTTGGAGAATTGATGGTGGTCACGAAGACTGAAACCCTTTCCGGTGTATTGAAATTAAGGCTTGTTCTTGTTCGTTCTGTAATTTCTAATCTAAGGATGAATAAAACGAAAAGATTCGGAGTTAACTCATCTGTCCCAGATGAATATTATTTCTTAGCATCTACAAATAGAAGCTACATAATTGTGACGAATGTAAGGTCATAATCCGAATTTATGACTTGCTCCACGTCACAGTAGTATGCTCCATAGTTTTCAAATGTAAGAGATATGTTTTTTGGAGGCTCTGACGTATTTAACTGGGGAAAAACGTAGCTTATTACAATTCTAAAGAATACGAGTCAAAGATAAAGTTCAAGGTAACTACAGGTCAACAATTGTTCTGTTCAGTGATGTGCGAGCAAATGACTCCTTCAGCGATCGAAATGTTGCTACTTGTGTGGAAAGAACCCTGCTACACATCTTATACCTTCAATATTTCCTCCGATTTGTTTGTTTGTTAAAAACCGTTGTCGCCAAGCGTGCTGTACTTAGTTCACCTTGTCAAAAATGGTTATTTACAGGAGTACACAACAATGTGACTGATCAACACTCTGGTAGTTGACCATTCATTAGCTTCATACAGTCGAGAAATCCTTGGCATCAGAAGTAAATTCTTTTTACGTCAGTAAATGTTTGTGTTTTCGAAATTCTGGCTCACTGATAGTTGGGGATTAAATTTTTGGGCGTCAAAAGAATTAAATCATCTTCTCAGTGAATTGAAATTGCTAATAAACAATTTTTAACTGACAACTTGCACAAATAAGTAGTTTTTAATACGAATATTTGTGTTTGTTTATGCATATTGGTTGATTAATGCATATATAGGTTACTTCGAATGTACATGAATATAATTCACTCTT
Source organism: Schistocerca nitens (assembly GCF_023898315.1). Taxonomy (NCBI): domain Eukaryota; kingdom Metazoa; phylum Arthropoda; class Insecta; order Orthoptera; family Acrididae; genus Schistocerca; species Schistocerca nitens. The sequence goes on along the minus strand of NC_064622.1, from coordinate 177,507,517 downwards.
TTTAATAGATAAATTGTAAGCCTAATTGCAGGCATGTGGAATCTAAGAGATGTCGAAGGGGTTGCGTGCCCTGAGGCGCTAGAACAGCAATGGAACGCCACTGAGCTGTCTGGGTGTCGAAGTCTCTGTATGGGTACATTTTTCAAGTGCTCAGCAAATGCGCGAAGGTGGCATCGAGGGTGTTGCTGAACTGGGGGTATTAGAGGGACCCTTTGCCATTATATTCACGCCCGTGTCAATTTTACACCTCCCTGTGATCACACCACAGCAGGGTGCGAAACAGGAGGACCGGAAAAGCATGAACACCCTTTGCTGCTTCGGATCACGTTCAGATTTCGTCGAATGGTTTTGAATGGTCCCCAGTGGTTCCAACCTGTACATCAGAGCACACACTCCAAATGGGTGAGATCGGTTTCAATAGGGTTGTTGGCTCACGATGTCCCTAGAGAAAGGTTGAAACTTCCGGGAAGGGGGGGGGGGGGAGAGGGGTGGGATGTCACCAGTGCTGAACGTTGTGAAGAACGCCGTCCTGCTGCTCATAGCACTACTAACGGTCGTTTTTGGCTGCGAAAAGGTTAGGAATCAACGCCGCAAGGGAACAGGTGGTTTTGCTGACGCTGTTTATGCCACCTCCTGAGACCTTTTCGTGCGGATTCTGAGCGGCAGTGTGACTGGAATGCTTTCCTCGGCCACTCGGAAGAAGACCACGTGATTTCAACACTAGGCGTCGCCGTTCTGCTTCTATCTCAGGGGCGGCAGAAGAAGGGGTGAAATGTGTGTAAGAGGAGGTGTGGCGAACTTACTCTCATGTGACACGCCTACTGGTACGTTGGGCAGAATTGTGTTGAAATGTGGTGCCAATGTGACTTCTCTAACCCACCTTACACTTCGGAGTTGTAACCTTTCTTTCGCATCTGTCGGCACCCTGCTTTTTGAAGCGTCGCCAATTCGTTAGCTCGCAGGGCGGTTTCCTTTCGCAGCATTATAGAGGAAGATTGTCGGCACGTTTGAGCCAAATATCAAACTTCCGCACCGCAATGTGAAACAGTTACGGGGTTTCAACAAGGCGATCCTTCAATTGTGTTGTGGAGTGTAGATGCACCTTCTTCGTAGTTTCTCCATATCGTTTAAGGGTTATCCCGGAATGTAGCTACTGAATTACGTACCTTGTGACTATGACAGAACCGGATGTCACTGGATTCGTATTCGAATTCGTAGTGCCTCAAATCATGACAAGGAGATTCTGATTTAAGTTTTTCGTGGTTTCCAGAAATAGCCATAGACAAATGCTGCGATTGCTTCTTTGAAAATGTCACGGTGCATTTCCTTTCCCATCCTTCCCCAATCTAAAAATGGTTCAAATGGCTCTGAGCACTGAGGTCATCAGTCCCCTAACTAACCTAAGGACATCACACACATCCGTGCCTGTGGCAGGATTCGAACCTGCGACCGTAGTGGTCGCGCGGTTCCAGACTGTAGCGCCTAGAACCGCTCGGCCACCCCGGCCGGCTCCCCAATCTAATAATCTGGTCTTCTCTAATGACCAAAAGTCTTCGACGGGAAGTTAGTCCCTAATTCACAGAGTCTAGGCGTACTGAGTTAGGGAAACATAGTGCCTGTATTGTGAAAAATACCATCTGTGTGATGTGGGGCTGGAGACTAATGCAGTACGCCTGTTATGTGAAAGTTTGTGACTGCCCAAGTGTGGGGCCTACGGGGTGTTTAACAATATACACGGAAGTTACAATAGTCATTGGATAGCGATATGCATATATACAGATGACGGTACTGTCGAATACACAAGGTATGAAATGTCAGTGGACTGGCGGAGCTGTCTTTTGTACTCAGGTGCTTCATAGGAAAAGGCGTCCGACGTCACTATAGCCGCTCGACGTTAAGCACGAGACTTTGACGCAGAATGGTAATTGGAGCTAGAAGCATGGGTCATTTCATTTCGGAAATGGTTAGGAAATTCAATATTCCGAGATGCGCAGTGTCAAGACTGTGTCGAGAATACCACACTTTAGGCATTACCTCTCACTACGGACAACGTAGTGGACGATTGCCGTCAATTAACGACCGAGTGCAGGGGCGGTTGCGCAGAGTTGCCTGTGCTAATAGACAAGCAGCACTGTGTGAAATAACCGCATACATCAGTGTGGGCCTACGACGAACGTATCCGTTAGCGCACTGCAGCGAAATGTGACTTTCATGGGCAATGTCAGCAGACGACCGATCGAATGGCTTTGCTAACAGCGTGACATCGGCTGCAGCTCCTCTCCTGGGCTCGTTACGAAATTGGTTGGCCCCTAGAGACTGGAAAACGGTGGACTGGTCAGAAGGGCCTCGCTTTCAGCTGCTAATAGCTGGTGGCAGGGTTCTCTGTCAACAGGGAACTCTGCAAGCTGCTGGTGGCTCCATAATGGTGTGGGCAGAGTTTATTAGGAATGGACTGGGTCCTCTGGTCCAACTAAACTTAGGATTGACTGGAAGTGGTTATGTTCGGCTACTTGAAGACCATTTGCAGCCATTCGTGGACTTCATGTTCCAATACAATGCGCCATGTCACCAGGCCACAACTGTTTACGAATGGTTTATTAACATTTTGGACAATTCGAGCGAATGATTTAGCCACCCAGATCGCCCGACATGCATCTCATCGAACGTTTGGGGGGGATAATCGAGAGGCCGGTTCGGCAGAAAATCCTGCACCGACAACACTTTCGCAGTTATGTATGTCTGTAGAGGCAGTATGGCTCAGAATATCTTCAGGGGACTTCCAACAACTTATTGCTGCAATACGCCGGGAAAAAGCAGGTCCGACAAGATGTTAAGACGTATCCCATTACTTTTGTCACCTCAGTGTAAGTCAGGTATTCCTACACGATATAGTAGTGCTGGTCAAAACTAGACGAAAAGCGACAGTAATGGTATGTCCGGAAAGAAAAATCTGCTCACATAGGGGCCAGCCTGTCCTCTCATTCCCATATGTCTATTACGTCAAGGAGACACTATAGTCAGTGGAGCATGTGGTTACCACGCATATTGGTACATCCTTCAGCCATTTCCGTCAGTGAATTAGGCACTGTTTCATATATAACTGTCTCTATTCGGATTGTGTCAGATGTGTTGCCCACACGCTCCTGTAAAGGCTGCACATTGTGGGTGGGTATGGCTTTACCAATGCCTTTAATTATCCCCATAGCTGGAAATCCAGCGAATTAAAGTCCGATGGAAGATGAGGATTTATTACCGGACCTCGTCGACCAAGCCATCACCCACGGAACGTTGCGGAGATGTACTGTCGCACGATTCGTAGAAAATGGCGTGGTGCCTCATCCTGCATAACTCACAGTCGTTGTCTTTCTGCAAGATCATTGGTAATGTTGTTATGGCATTGGTAATTCATCGAGCAGCTTACTGCAACAGGTAGACGGCTTACACCACAGAATATTACACATTACCCGTCACAAGTAAAACGGCCCGTATTGCATTCCAGACATGTAATTATCGGAACTTTTGTTTCAGTTTTGACCAGTACTACCTCCTGTAGGGAAAGAAAATTCGTCCCACAGGAATGGGGACTGATTTCATATTTGTATAACAACTAATTCCATCTGTGAACGGATGCACAAATGAACTAGCATTGTATTTCGACTACCTTCCGTTTTAAATTTACCAGCTCTGTCATGACATACTGCTCATGACAACCGAAACATTAATATGATTTGAACTTAGGTCGTTAAAAGAGAATGGAACAAAGTGCGAACATTAAGTTTTGTTTTAAATCGGGTAAAACTGCCAATAACAGTTTTGATCTCGTACGGTCTGTTTATGATAGTGAAGTAATGAATCGCAGAAACGTTTTTAAGTGGTACGCAAGGTTTCGTGATGGGAGAAACAGCACTGTAGATGGTCTACGTCGAGGTGTATCATTGACAGTTAGAGTCGAAGAAAATGTTCCAAACGTGGCTGAAATTCTTTGAAATGATCGTTGTACATATACCAGGTTAATTGAGGTGCTCACCGGAATCCCTAAAACAGGCATTCTAAATGAAACTTTTCCACCGAAAAGAAGATTTGTTGTCGCTTTGTGCCCCACTCACTCACTGACGATCAAAAAGATTACTGAGCGGAACACTGCGGAGAAATGAAAAGATCAGCCGCCATGGACCCAAACTTCATGTCTGACATCGTAACGGGGCCTACGAGAAAAACTGGCTCCGCAACAAACTTGTGACGTCACAGTAGTCGACTTGTCCGCCACACTAAACGAATGTTCGGCTCCGTGCAGGGTCCATTGGAAATCAATATTAAATCGAAAAGGTACCCACTAAAGGTCTTAACATTGTCGTGTGCTGTCGAGAGCTTGAACGCATTTAAAGGCACAATCAAGAATTATTAAATTCGGCTGAAATAGTTACTCGCTCCCTGTCGGAGTGTGCTGCTGGCACTCGTAAGACCAGGCCTGTCTTCCTCGTGCATCTCGCATCGTAACAGGTGATGAAAGACTGTGTTTTCAGAACGAGCCACTTACTAAGCACCAAAGCTCGGAATGGAAAGATCCAGAATCTCCAAGACCGAAAAATATGCGCATGCAGAAAAGACGTGTCAAGACACTGGCTACTGTTCGTTCATTTGTTTTCTCTTTTTTAATCACTCAAAACGAATTATCCATGAAGAATTCACTCCAAAAGACCAGATGGTAAATGCAGATTACTAGTTGTCTGTTTTCAATCGTTTGTGGGCAAGGATTCTTCGAGTTCCACGTGAATACCGGAATCAAGAGTCTGCCTGCATAGCTGGGTGGTAACGTGCTCGCCTCCCATGCAAACGGGCCCTGGCTGGATTCCCGGCCGGGTCGGTGATTTTCTCCGCTCGGAGATGCGTGCTGTGTTGTTCTCGTCATCATTTCATCCTCATCACCGGTGCGCAAGTCGCCCAATGTGGCGTCGAATGAAATAAGACTTTCACTTGGCAGCCGAACTTCTCCGGCTAGGGGTCTACCGGCCAACGATGCCATAAGCTCATTTACAATTTTTTTTTTACCTGAATCAAGGAATATGGTATTTTCTGCACGACACTGCACCAGTGTACAAAAGCAAGGTCGTACGCGATTTCTTGGCACAAAACTGTATTGTGCTGCTTGAGCGTTCTCCTTGTTCACCTGACTTGTCTCCATCTGAATTCTGTTTAGTTCCAAAACTGAAAATATCAATGAAAGGAAAGCATTTCGACACGATTTCAGGTATCCAGAAGGCTGCGATCTTTGAACTGTAGGAAATTCCAAAGGTTTAGTGTAAGAATTGTTTCGGACAATTTTTGCAAAGCTTTCAGATGTTCATTGACTCACATGGAGCATAGTTTGAATAAAATCTCATGTAAACTAAAAATAAACAACGTCTTGCATTTTATTTCACAGCAGTCACCTTTCTTGTGGGGCGGACTGAGTATGTGACACTTTTTTTTAAACTCTCTGTATTCAAAAATGTTCGTTTCTCCCCAGTCTTCCTGCTTTCCTTTCCCTTCAAGTTCGCGCGATTTAAACGCAATACTTGTTTTCAAGTAACGAACGACGTTATTCTTGCGGCTAACCATTGCCAACTGTATACGATTTAAAAGAAGAGCTGACGAATGACAGGTGGAGGGAGGCTTTATACTCACATGGGCTTCTTCCCGGAGAGGCGTGCTGCGATGTCGAGCATGTAGGCGGGCAGCAAGTGGAAGGCGAATACGCAGAAGTTGTTGACGAGCCTGGAGCTCTTGAAGCTGCCGCCGGGGTACCAGAGCACGTCGCTGAACGGGTTCTTCAGCAGGTTCTCGTGGCCGATCTCCTCGACGTCTCGCCACCGGATCGGGTTCGTGGTGCCCGAGGTGCAGTTGTAGACCAGGATGCTGTTTGGCCTGCGCACAGCACAAGGGACCGTCACACGACAAGTACTACATCTTCTACTTTGAGACTCGCTCCAGTTCGTATCAGGTACCGTGAACTGAGAGTTATTCAATCTACAGTCTAATAATGCGACAACTGTTTCCTTCCGCAACCATACTTTTTCAGTTGCTACTTGAAAGAAGTTCATCTTGTACTCTCTGGAAAAGCAAAAAACAAAAAAAAAGCAACATCCTCAAGGACTGTGTTCAGTAGCACCTTGGCATAATATGTGCATACGAGGTGTGTGAGAAATACAATAGGACTGACAACACTGCGAGCGATCTGGCAACGCTGTGTTGTTCTACTTGCGTATACCGGTATGTTCATGCCTTCCAGATGCTCAGTCAGAGCTTCAGCTCCGTGCAGCTATCACGTGATTTTTGAGTACGCCATCCATGAAGTTGTGTTTTTGTTGTGTGTTACGAAAATGGAACAGCGGAATTTGGAGCAACGTTATGCTGTCAGGTTTTGCATAAAACACGTGAAATCCGCGAATGTGACTTTTGAAAAGTTGAAACACGCCTATGAGGAACATCTTTTATCAAGAGCACAACTTTTTCGTTGGCACAAATCATTTTTGGAAGGGCGAGAACACTGTGAAGATGAACCTTGCCCAGGTAGACATTCAACTGCAAACACCAGCGGAAACATCTAAAGTGTGCATGCTCTTGTGCGGTCAGACCGATGTTTAAACAATACGGCTGATAGGTGAGCTGTTAACCACTTCCGTACATCAGACTTGACCATGAATGGATCAGTCGTGTGATCCTGGATTTTTGAATGCGATCCTGACACAAAGTAGCAAAGTGAGGAGTGGAACACTGAGACATCTCCTCGACCGAAAAAAGCTCGAATGAGGAAATCAAAGATTAGAACAATGCTGATTTGCTTTTTTGACAGGAGGCGTAATGTGCACGAAGAATTCATTCCTCCAGTACACACTGCCAACCAAGTGTTTTACAAAGATGTTCTTGAAAGGTTCAGGAAAAGTGTAAATCGACGGAGATCGGATATTGCTGACAAGTGGATGCTCCATCGTGACATCGTCCCATGTCACATGGCCACTTCCATCACGGAATTTTTGGCCTCCAAAGGCATTCCTGTTGTTCCGCAGCTCCCCTATTCATCTGATCTGTGTTCTTGTGGCTTTTTTCTTTCCGCTAAATAGGAAAAATGCCTTAAAAGGATGTCTTTTGAGACTCTGGAGAACACTGAAAAGAAAATGACCGACGTGTTAAAGGCCCTATCACCTACAGACTTTCACCGCTGCTACCAAGATTGGGACCATCGACTCCGCCCGTGTATAGCTGCGAATGGAACTACTTTGAATGGGACAATATTGTTCTTTGAAAAAAATTAAAACTTTGATAAGAAATCAGTCTCACTCCTTTTCTCACACACCTCGTACCAAGGAGTGTTAATGACTCATCTTTCAAGGTTATTGGAGATCGGATGGCCCTCAGGAGGCCTGTCCGTGCGCCCCCTGTTTTGACTCTGCAGGCAGCATCTGTGCTGAGTTTAGAGGCGAACAGTGTTTGCAGCATTCATTGTAGGGTACGACCACGCCCCGCCGACGAGTACGTACTCCTGTTGAACAACTTCAGCCATTTGAACAGGGTCGCATTACTGGTCTGCAAGAAGCTGGATGGATGTATCAATGTGCTGCTGTACTTGTATCGGTGATGTGTCGCTGCCTTCAGCAGTGGTCTTTGGATCATTCCCATGCCCGTACACTACGTTCTGGACATCCCTGTAGTATAGACGCATTGTCAGAGGCCTCGAAAAATCACCCAGGGGTGAAATCTGGGCGCATGTTGCACCTGACCTGTCACCAAGGACTACTGGAAACCGTCGGCTTGCAACAGGACTAACATCACACGTTCCTCTGGCCAGGCTATCACTGCTACCACGACACCGTCAAGCACAGTTACTCTGATGTCCTGAAAGAGTTAACTGGAGAGTGGAATGACGTTCTGTTGCCTTCAGTGATCAGAGAAGCTTTTCTCTGTACGCGAATAATGGACATATGCGTGTATTGCGTAAATCTCATGAGCGGCTTATTTCGGAGTGTATTCACCTACGACACTGCGGGCGTTCGAATAACTACGCACCCTCCGACACAGTGTTTTGGCTGGTTTCGTTGCCTAGGGGCTGGGATACGTAGTTGCCGCATCAAAAACCAAATACTGCTGAGTCTACAGTATACAATATGAACAGACACATGCATCGAATGGTCGAAGGTTCCTATCATTGAGCAATTGCAAATTAATATAGACATTTATAAATGAAAGATTGCAATTAAATAAACTCTTCAGGTACTATCTTAACGACTTTAAATGAAGAGTACGATAGTAGAAGTACTTTTGAGTATGCGGTATACTTCTGCAAAGCGCTTGTTAGTGTCGATGGTCCAGCAATTAAATAAAATATAAGCTGAATAACAGGGAAACAATAGATGCCTACTGCACGTAATTAGTTGTGAACAACAACATAGCTCGCGAGATATTCACTTCTAAACACACACTACGTCCTCACTGTAGAAGCCACGGAAATCACACAAGACACAGGTCGGCACTCCGAAATATTTATATCCTCCGCGACTACGCGCAAACTGCTCCACTGTCCAAGTCTTTCCGCTGACTCCGCGTCCGTGGCGCCGTACTGTCCACGTCCAGCACTCACTCCCGTGTCCTGGGCCGTACCGTCAGGAACCCCTGCACTCCTAGAACTGCCTCGTGTCCTCTCTCCCGAACTCGCATCCATCCAGTCTCACCATTAACGAGCGCTGTGCTTGGCTAGAGCGCACCCTCCATGTCTCCTAGCCAACTCTCACTCAATAACATAATGAAACATATTCGAAACACTGGATTTGCATTTAAATACTTGAAATTAAATAAATATTCCTACGGCTGGACCAGAAACACGCTCTAACACACAATATTAAATACATAAACAATTAAATAAACATATATCATAAGAAAAGAAGCAAAAGGTAGGCCAGTAGCCTAATGTCTCTATGCTTTCTACAACACAGTAAATATTTAATCAATTTCTTCATGAATAGTATATATCGGATATAAACAAAGACATAGATGAATAAATATATAAGCAGGCTGCTACCGTTTTTTCGTGTAACTGTGTAGTACTTATGGCCTGACGCGATCGATAGTAATAGGCTACTTTGACCTCCAATAACTCATGTACTATTCAAGTTACATGCCTGTAATTCATACCAATTTAGGTTGACATTACTAGCTTTCTAAAGACACGACGATCGACAAAATCGTATGAAGCGTTCACATTTTGGAAATTCGTTGCTGGGTGTTTCTTGTATAATTTACCTTCGGATACTGAACTTTAAACTAATAAGGATATTTGAAATCTGATTACACCATCAGAATCGTCGTGCAAATAATAGTAATTTTGAGGTATGTTTCATCTGGCTACTATTAATTTCTATACAAACTGTGAAATGTCTGCCATGATGGTTTCACAAAGTCCACCATCTATGGCTCCCTCGGCTTACAAGTCTCTTTCATCGACACAGCGTCACCATGGAATTCCCAGCCAAGCGGCCGCTGGATCCCTCTTGCTTCGGCGGCCTATTGGGTGGTTTCAGGGCGCCACAACTCGCGCGTTACCTCACAACACACAGGTCTCACTGAAGGCTTTATGGTGTGGGGGCCCATCAGTTACAACTCGTGATCACATTTGATGTTTTTGCAGAGTAAAGTCACCGGGGCCCGCTACATTGCAAAATTTACTGTTCCCGTGCTACAGCCATTTCTTGGACAGGACGTTGATGTGGTTTTTCAGCAGGACAATGCACGTCCACATACGGCTGCTGCGACAACTTAATGGTAAACAACAACGGACCTGGCTAACAAGAATATTCGATCTCTCCACAACTGAACAGGTACGGGACATGGTGAAGCGGGAACTTACTCGCTCTCCAGAGCCAGCAAGAACCATTTCCGAACAGCAACAGAAGGTGCAAGATGCTTCGGACAATTTGTCGCATTCGGCACCTACCCTTTGCATGCGAGAATGCACGCGTGCGTCGCTGTAACTGTCTACTGACACGACTGTTTGAGCACCTTTTACTGTCTCGTGTGTTTCATTTGCTCTGAATTTGTTATCGTACTCTCCTACAACGATGAATACCTGTCACTATGCTTGTCAATAAAATGGACTTGTGCTTTAGGATGCTCCATTTTTGTTTCAACAGTGAAGATGTTTTTGTTGTGGTCTTCAGTTCAGAGACTGGTTTGATGCAGCTCTCCATGCTACTCTATCCTGTGCAAGGTCCTTCATCTCCCAGTACCTACTGCAAACTACATCCTTTTGAATCTGTTTAGTGTATTCATCTCTTCGTCTCTCTCTACTATTTTTACCCTCCACGATGCCCTACAATACTAAATTGTTGATCCTCTTTTGAAATTGAATTTTTGTTTTGTTTTAATGACACAAGATTCAAGTAATCGTAGCAGGCTGCTTCAGTGATCTACAAAGAAATGGGAGGTAACTGAGTGAAAATGTCATACGTTCTAAATACCAAATCTCATATTTGTAAGAGTCAAAAAAACAATATATTTCCTTCCACGTATAACTTACACGTCTCCAAAAAACTGAGAAAGTTTTCTGATACTATAGAATTGCGCTGCTTATTTCATAACTGCAAAAAACAATGATACAAATTGGAAAATAAATAATTTATTAAGAACGTTCTACGTGTCACACTAGTGGCCTGACTTATTCTAAGTGCCAATCAGAAAGTTCTTGTTACAAGTGTCATTAATACTGAGGAACTATGAAAACTCAAGGAAAAAATCTGTCTTACATCCGCCTGTTCTTCAAATCAGGTATTTCATATTTTACTGTAGAGCTCCCTACTCCGTAGAGGAATTAATAGCAACATTGTCAACACGTCTCTCTGTTTTGTAAGCGATAAATGTGGCTGGTCGTATGAAGCACAGCATGTATACATCATCCAATTTTGAATTCTCGTGTTTGAAAGCAGCAATTTTTAATAGCTATTTAATGCAGATGAGTATTAAATTCTTTGATCATGCTGCGTTTGTAGATTACACGCCTAGATAGAGAACAATGTTTCAGCAACATCTCCAATCAAAGAAGTCTGTTGTATGCGGTGGAATTGCGCGGAATGGGATCACAGCTTTAGCTTGCTCAATAATTTTGTTTCAGTCTGGCAGAACAACGACTTGGCAATCGAACTCCAAAGGGAGGCACTGCCTCTCTGATTTTGTACTTGGGAAAAGTTTATGGACATCCGACAGAGTACTGAGAACACCACAGAACTGAAAATACGTTTCGAATTTCCACTCTTCAGTTGTTTAACAATAAATTGTATACTTTCGTGTGTTTGCGACCTGTTTTGTTACGCATACTCGCTACCCGGATTCGGCACTTCCGCGTGCTCGCGGGGTCCTACACGACATTAGGCAGGTGTACCAGTTTCTTTGGCTCTTCAGTGTAAAAATGTGACATAATGATTTATCGACGGTTAATGCCTTCATAATATAAGAGTGCTCTCTCTGGACTGAGCTGTTATCATCAATAATTAGCAAATCAAACATGAAAAACGCTTGTTTTACAATTTGCGGTATGTGAAACATCCCCTTTGAAAAATTAGTCAATTACTGTACAGATAAACTTCTTACGTTATTTGATTTTCAAACAGCTGAGCAGAACTGAACGTACTCACACATTTCTCTCTTTACTTATTCTGATCAACACTAAACTGACACACAATATTTTTAGCGCAACGCAATCTGACTTTCAATAAACCCTACAAAAGAATGGCCCTGACTAACAATAACCTATACCTTTCATGAATCACCTACCTCGCAAAAATCTTCGTTACTCGAACTACTGCAATACAGCGAGCGCCAATACTGCCAGCCAAATAAAAGATTCTAACTACTGAAGGCACTAACTACTGATAGGCATAGTTAGCAAATGAAAGATTTTGATAGACAACAAACAATGTATTTACCTTAATAATGTTCAAAAGTCATCAGTTCACAATATAATTTACTCTTTCTGATGGACACACGTCCAGATCGTCCGCACTCAAAATTCTGCCATCTTTCTCCCCACATCCACCACTGCTGGCGGCTCACCTCCAACTGCGCAACGCTACGCGCTGTTCACATCCAACTGCCCAACACTACAATAGCAAATATTCCAACAATGCAAACCAGCCACAGACAGCACCCAGCACAGTCAGTGATTTTCATACGGAGCGCTACGTGGCGTTACCAGCATAAAAACCTAAACAGCTTAGTTACATAGCTCCCATGCTCCCCACAAAAAAAATTTTACAAATTGTTTTGGGCAATGCCCAATACAGATTTGAAAAAAAAATCATAATTACAATAACAAAGATATCAAATGCACACACTTATTGATACTCTGTTGGTCAAAAGCAAAAATTGTTCTCATAAAGACAGTCCTGATCATTCATCACAGTAGTAATTACACTGCACAAAGTCTGATCAATAAAAGAAAATGCACACGGAAGTAGTGGATTTCCATGCAGTCTTGAAGAAGTACTGTTGTCCTTCCAACGGAAAGAAGGTACTGACTCTTGACATGTAGGCAGGTTTCACTTCAAACCGAACAAATCTTTCGCCTTTTACTAAAGATTTCCGTGGAGGGGAATACTAAATGAGTCTATAACCAATTTTTCCAAGTTCTCGGCATGCTGTTATGTAATTAGGCTCTGTATGAAAATCACTGACTGTGCTGTGTGTAGTCTTTGGCTGGTTTGCATTGTTGGAATTTGCTATTGTAGTGTTGGACAGCTGAATGTTAACAGTGCGTAGCCGTTGCGCCGTTGGAGGTGATCCGCCAGCAGTGGTGGATGTGGGGAACGAGATGGCGGAGTTTTGAGAGCGGATGATCTGGACGTGTGTCCATCAGAGACAGTAAATTTGTGAGACTGGATGTCATGAACTGATAGATATATGAAGTATGAAAAATCCTTTTCAACCAGGAACAAAGAGAGAAATAAACAAATGCAACAAGTACAATAAACAGAACTCTACATCTATGAGTAATGATGAAAGAAGTATTAAAAGCTTCAAATCGCCAGCAAACAACGAGAATAATTGTGGATTTTGTTTCTTGAATTATTATAGTACGGAATCTTCGGCAAAGGATGACTGAATTCCCTTCCAAAAATGTAATGTCTGGTACCGCGAATTTTCCGTCGGTGCCCCAGGGGAAAAGCACTTTTCATGTGGAAGATGTCAACGACCATAATTGTACCAAGAAGTGATCAAAATTATACCCGGTGTGTTACATTTTCGAACAATTTGTAAGTAGGCTGTTTAGGTTTTTATGTTGGTAATCCCATGTAGCGCTCTATATGAAAATCACTGACTGTGCTGTGTGAAGTCTGGGGTTGGTTTGCATTGTTGGAGTAATATTCGCCATTGTAGTGTTGGGCAGTTGGCTGTTAACAGCGCGTAGCGTTGCGCGGTTGGAGGTGAGCCGCCAGCAGTGGTGGATGTGGGGAACGAGATGGCGGAGTTTTGAGAGCGGATGATCTGGACGTGTGTCCATCAGAGAGAGTAAATTTGTAAGACTGGATGTCGTGAACTGATAGATATATGATGACTTTTGAACGTTATTAAGGTAAATACATTGTCTGTTGTCTATCAAAATCTTTCATTTGCTAACTATGCCTATCAGTAGTTAGTGCCTTCAGTAGTTAGAATCTTTTATTCGGCTGGCAGTACTGGCGCTCGCTGTATTGCCGTAGTTCGAGTAACGAAGATTTTTGTGAGGTAAGTGATTGTGAAAGGTATAGGTTATTGTTAGTCAGGGCCATTCTTTTGTAGGGTTTATTGAAAGTCAGATTGCGGTGCGCTAAAAATATTGTGTGTCAGTTTAGTGTTGATCGGAATAAGTAAAGAGAGAAATGTGTGAGTACGTTCAGTTCTGCTCAGCTGTTTGAAAATCAAATACGTAAGAGGTTTATCAGCATAGTAATTCATTAATTTTTCAAAGGGGATGTTTCATATGCCATTTCAAGGCATTGAAAATATATCACAGACACGTCACCTCTATAATTATATGGCATTTAATAACGCATCGACGATATAAGCTCTCAAGACAAAAGCTGTGGTTTCGCATTCTGTCACATGCAATTTTTTGTTCGTGTTTGCGTTGTTAACACGTTGTGGGACTTTCTTATGAATATTCGATATTATTTACATTCTGTCTGATTTGAGAACGAAGGATGAAGCAAATGTTACAGACCTATTGGCTGAAGAAAACCAGAAAGACCAAGACAAAAACGGATTGAGGCCAGATCAGGCCGAAGAGACTAATCCCTAAAAGGATGACGTTGCTGATTTGAGGTAAGCGTGTACCCGTCAGATCACATAAGTTAAGCGCTGTCGGGTTGGGCTAGCGCTTGGATAGGTGACCGTCCGGTCTGCCGAGCACTGTTGACAAGCGGGGTGCACTCAGCCCCTGTAACGCAAACTGAGGAGCCACTTGATCGAGAAGTAGCGGCTCCGGTCTCGTAAGCTGACGTACGGCCGGGACAGCGGTGTGCTGACCACATGCCCCTCCGCATCCGCATCCAGTGACACCTGTGGGCTGAGGATGACATTGCGGCGGGCCAGCACCGTTGGGCCTTCACGGTTTGTTTAGTTTTAGTTTCTTATGAAAACCACCGCAGTGCCAGGCGCCGAGGCCGACCGGCGGGCGTGCGTTACCTCTGCGTGGCGGTGTACCAGGCAACGGCGATGAGCAGGTTGATGGCGACGTCGACGGGCACCAAGTCGGCCACCATGTCGCGGTGGCACAGGATGGTGCGCAGCACGCCCTTGCCCGCGCCCGCCAGCAGACCCGTCGGCCCGTTCAGGTTGTCCACCCAGCCGGGGATCGGCTCCTTCCACGCCGCCGTCACTGCGCACACAAGCACCGACAACATAACCTCAGCGATAGCCCTCTCTGAAAATGTCGAAAAACTGATTTTGTTTCGCTCAAACTATTCCCTGTGGGCAACGGCCTTGCCGCGTGGATACACCGGTTCCCCTGAGATCACCGAAGTTAAGCGCTGTCGGGCGTGGTCGGCACTTGGATGGGTGACCATCCAGGCCGCCATGCACTCAGCCTCGTGATGCCAATTGAGGAGCTACTCGACCGAATAGTAGCGGCTTCGGTCGCAAATACCATCATAACGACCGGAAGAGCGGTGTTCTGACCCCACGCCCCTCCTATCTGCATCCTCCCCTGAGGATGACACGGCGGTCGGATGGTCCCGGTAGGCCACTCGTGGCCTGAAGACGGAGTGCTCAAACTATTCCCTGTGATGTCTACTTCATTATAGTGTTCTTCCCAAGTTCGCTAGTAACCGCGTTGTCGAGTCAGAGTCCGCGCAGGGTACGGTGGCCGATACGTAGTAAACAGTTTTCGTTTGTTCGGTTGGGGAAGCCGACATTGCACGCTCTCGGCCGATCGGCGACGATATAATCGAGGCGCGCGCTCTGCAATCATTCTCAGACGATTTTACAGAAACAATTTGGTTAAAAAAAAGTTTGCGGTGCTTATGGCTTTTATATCAGCTTCTTGACGACATGCCCGTCGTTTCGTTAGTGGTCATAGTTACTGTGATGTTTCCGTTTAAGTAAGGCACTACGCGAAATTCACAAAATGAGGGTCGCTTTGAGTTTGCTGCGTATTAAATTAAGATAACATTTATGTATTAAACCAGGGACCTACAAACGACGGAGAGGCTTCGTCCCGCCGTAGTCCTCAATCGTTTACAGCCCCTCAACAGGCCACAGCAGTCCACCCACCCCACCGCCGCCCCACACCGAACCCAGGGTTATTGTGCGCTCCCCTCCCCTCTCCCTCCACCCTCCCCCCACCTCTCCCTGGGAACGTCTCATACCAGACGAGTCTAACCCCAAATGCTTGTGCGGTAGAGTAATTATGGTGCACGCGTACGTGGAGACAGTGTTTGCGAACCAATCGGCGACATAGTGTAACTGAGGCGGAATAAGGGGAACCAGCCCGCATTCGCTGAGGCAGATGTAAAACCGCCTTAAAAATCATCCACAGGCTGGCCGGCACACGGGAGCTCGACACTAATCCGCCGGTCGGATTCGTGCCAGGTACCGCACATCTTCCCACTCGGGAAGCAGCGCGTTAGACCGTTCGGCTATGGTAGGCTGGTTAACACACTCAACTTTTCTTTAGACTCGGGTGGAGGTCTCTATTATTCACCAGTCTCCAGAAAATTGATCTGACCTAGTACACTCATTTGCGATTCAGCGTGCCAGCGGTCCAGACAGAACGAAATATCCCACACACTCTTGCCGGCTGGAGTGGCCGAGCGGTTCTAGGCGCTAGAGTCTGGAACCGCGTGACCGCTACTGTCGCAGGTTCGAATCCTGCTTCGGACATGGATAAGTGTGATGTCCTTAGGTTAGTTAGGTTTAAGTAGTGCTAAGTTCTAGGGGACTGATGACCTCAGAAGTTAAGTCTCATAGTGCTCTGAGTCATTTGAACCACACACTCTTCATGTATTTTCATAAACGGTTTGAGATATCGAAATCAGATTTTGACAAATGATAGCGCACAAAGAGGGGAGTGTTCTGCCATATGATTATTATGTAAAATTCAATATCTACCATGTTAAAACATTAATTTCACACTTTTTCGATGGAAGAACGTAATTTTTAAGGATAATCCATAGCTGGTGAAACAAGAAATGATGTGGGTTTTGGAACAACATAAGCGAAGACATTGCGCACACTCTACTAGGCGATTTGTGAAAAAGCGTCTCCGAAAACCATTCATAATGGGGAAAAAACAGTCGACTCCATGACTAATGTGGCAACATACGATTTCAACCACGGCGTTACAGGAATTACGGAAATAAAGAAAAAAAGAACGTCGTGTGGCATCACGGCCTGGTGCAAGTCTCTCTATTGGCCGCCACTTTGACGACTTCAAATGGTTCAAATGGCTCTGAGCACTATGGGACTTAACATCTGTGGTCATCAGTCCCCTAGAACTTAGAACTAATTAAACCTAACTAACCTAAGGACATCACACACATCCATGCCCGAGGCAGGATTCGAACCTGCGACCGTAGCAGCCGCGCAGTTCCTGACTGAGCGCCTAGAACCGCGAGACCACCGCGGCCGGCTTTGGCGACTTGTATGTCCTTCAAACCAGCGGCGCTCTGTTTTCCTCAGGCCGGACCCAACGTTGGGCCGCCCGGGGTAGCAGTGCGGTCTTGGGCGCCTTGACACGGTTGGCGCGGCTGCCCCCGTCGGAGGTTCGAGTCCTCCCTTGAGCATGGGAGTCTGTGTTGTCCTTAGTTTGAGTTAGGTTACGTAGTGTGTAAGCCTACGGACCGATGGCCTCAGCAGTTTGGTCCCACAGAACTTACCACAAATTATTTTCCCAACGTTGGTTGACCTCGATGATCGGGCGGGAACCGGTGTTACTGATGTGGCAAGGCCGTTGGATTATGTAAATTATTAAAGACCTCGAACTTGAGATCGGTCCCTGTTACAACTTCTGCACAAAAGCATCCCGAGCGAGCAGAGCAGCGCACGACATAAGCTGCCAAAGAGAACGGCAGGATCACCGTGGCCGTGAAGACGGTTGGAGGAGGACCTCCTTTTGGATCTGAAAGGATAACTGTATAGCTGACTAGAGAATATGTTCACCTTAACCATAAAAATGTAACCCAAGTCTAAATGCGTTTTCTCGAAATTATGTTTTTCAAATTGACTATACATTTGATATTGATTCCCCATTGATGACGGCATTCTAAACTGAATTTTCAGTCTGATTACGAAGTAATTTTGCGATATCTTCAAAAGCTATTTCGGTGCACGGTTTAGTCTCGATATTGTATGCGAAGAAAATGACATATTTCGAAAACAAACATTTTGTTAGAAAGTGAATTGTACAACATTAGTTTTTTAGTTCCAGAAGGAAGGCTTCGGCATTTCCTGCCGATGATCAATTTTCCGGCTGCAAAGGACTCTTTCGCCTGGTGCAGCGGTTACAGGGAGCGTCCGATGTTGACACAAAAATGAGTTCTTAAAGACAGAAGAGTAGTGAATAAAATTATAACATCCGATTAAGCACTGCCTTCTACATCTACATCTACATCTATACTCCGCGAGCCACCTTACGGTGTGTGGCGGAGGGTACGTATTGTACCACTATCTGATCCCCCCTTCCCTGTTCCATTCACGAATTGTGCGTGGGAAGAACGACTGCTTGTAAGTCTCCGTATTTGCTCTAATTTCTCGGATCTTTTCGTTGTGATCATTACGCGAGATATATGTGGGCGGTAGTAATATGTTGCCCATCTCTTCCCGGAATGTGCTCTCTCGTAATTTCGATAATAAACCTCTCCGTATTGCGTAACGCCTTTCTTGAAGTGTCTGCCACTGGAGCTTGTTCAGCATCTCCGTAACGCTCTCGCGCTGACTAAATGTCCCCATGACGAATCGCGCTGCTTTTCGCTGGATCATGTCTATCTCTTCTATTAATCCAACCTGGTAAGGGTCCCATACTGATGAGCAATACTCAAGAATCGGACGAACAAGCGTTTTGTAAGCTACTTCTTTCGTCGATGAGTCACATTTTCTTAGAATTCTTCCTATGAATCTCAACCTGGCGCCTGCTTTTCCCACTATTTGTTTTATGTGATCATTTTATTTTACTCGAAAAATTGACGAAACTCTCCTATCTTGCGTGCGTTCAAATAGGACTACGCCCTTCGTTCCGTTTTCAAAAGTTCCTTTTCAACGGGGAATCCACGACTCAATTTAAACCTTGTACTACTCAAAAGATGAATGAAATAGATATTAGTGTCAGCGGTGTTGAGTGACAGCTTGAATTGTTAAAACTGAACATAGCTACATGTGCCGATGCAATAGCTATCTGATTCTTCACTGAATTTGTGGCTGAGTTACTCCCTCTTTTAACTGTAAGGGCGATCAGAAAGTTTCCGTTCGAATGTCGTACAATCTGTATGCTTATCATGTCAAATAGTCGTTAGCATTGAGCCAATCATCCCACTGACGCACCAGGCTGAAGATACCCGTTTCGTGAAACACCATGTCCCCTGCGTGAAGAAGTTCGTAAGTGCTTGCTGCACGCCCTTGTGCAAGGGTAATCGTCGAACCTAGAAGGTCTTTTTTAAGGTACCGAAGGCGTGATACTCGCATGGGAAGAGACCGGGACTATACGACGGGTGCTCTAATGTCCCCCATTTGTCCGTAAGAACAGAAGAAGCAAACACTCGATGAGAAAACCTTGATAAAATGCATAGAATAAAAAAAAAAAACGAAGGGAAGTAGAACTCACTAAAACATGTGTAACATTCTCAGGTAAAAAGAAAATGAATTCGTCAAACACGGATTCAAAGTATATGGTCTACATTACTTGATGATATTTGAGCGCAAACTGATTCAATGTACACATCGAAGTACACTCTATTAGGTACAAAGTCCGCCAGATGGCACTACTATACGGCGTTTATGACAATTATATGTTTTGAAATGCCGAAGTACTAACACACCGACTGATACAATGTAGATTTAAATCACATATAATGTTATATTATATCTATTACACACCCAGTTTATTATCTAACAGATATCCGTCTAGTACAAGTAGACTGGCGAAAATTATCACCGCAAGATGTCGCCAAAGCATAAAAAGGTAATTAAAACAAGTGATCATGTAGGTGAAATTCATGTATATAAAAACGTTATAATCGGTATACTGGTATTCCAACCATAAGAAAAAACAAAATTTAAAGAGCCCCCCCCCCCCTCCCATGAACCATGGACCTTGCCGTTGGTGGGGAGGCTTGCGTGCGTCAACGATACAGATAGCCGTACCGTAGGTCCAACCACAACGGAGGGATATCTGTTGAGAGGCCAGACAAACGTGTCGTTCCTGAAGAGGGGCAGCAGCCTTTTCAGTAGTTGCAGGGGCAACAGTTTGGATGATTGACTGATCTGGCCTTCTAACACTAACCAAAACGGCCTTGCTGTGCTGGTACTGCGAACGGCTGAAAGCAAGGGGAAACTACAGCCGTAATTTTTCCCGAAGGCATGCAGCTTTACTATATGGTTAAATGATGATGGCGTCCTCTTGGGTAAAATATTCCGGAGGTAAAATAGTCCCCAATTCGGATCTCCGGGCGGGGACTACTCAGGACGACGTCGTTATCAGGAGAAAGAAAACTGGCGTTCTAAGGATCGGAGCGTGGAATGTCAGATCCCTTAATCGGGCAGGTAGGTTAGAAAATTTAAAAAGGGAAATGGATAGGTTAAAGTTAGATATAGATATAGTGGGAATTAGTGAAGTTCGGTGGCAGGAGGAAAAAGACTTATGGTCAGGTGACTACAGGGTTATAAATACAAAGTCAAATAGGGGTAATGCAGGAGTCGATTTAATAATGAATAAAAAAATAGTAGTGCGGGTAAGCTACTACAAACAGCATAGTGAACGCATTATTGTGGGCGAGATAGACACGAAGCCCACACCTACTACAGTAGTACAAGTTTATATGCCAACTAGCTCTGCAGATGATGAAGAAATTGAAGAAATGTATGATGAAATAAAAGAAATTATTCAGATAGTGAAGGGAGACGAAAATTTAATAGTCATGGGTGACTGGAATTCGGTAGTAGGAAAAGGGAGAGAAGGAAACGTAGTAGGTGAATATGGATTGGGGCTAAGAAAAGATAGAGGAAGCCGCCTGATAGAATTTTGCACAGAGCACAACTTAATCATAGCTAATACTTGGTTCCAGAATCATAAAAGAAGGTTGTATACATGAAAGAAGCCTGGAGATAATGGAAGGTTTCAGATAGATTATATAATGGTAAGACAGAGATTTAGGAACCAGGTTTTAAATTGTAAGACATTTCCAGGGGCAGATGTGGACTCTGACGGCAATCTATTGGTTATGAATGGTAGATTAAAACTGAAGAAACTGAAAAAAGGTGGGCATTTAAGGAGATGGGACCCGGATAAACTGACTAAACCAGAGGTTGTACAGAGTTTAAGGGAGAGCATAAGGGAACAATTGACAGGAATAGGGGAAAGAAATACAGTAGAAGAAGAATGGGTAGCTTTGAGAGATGAAGTAGTGAAGGCAGCAGACGATCAAGTAGGTAAAAAGACGAGGGCTTGTAGAAATCCTTGGGTAACAGAAGAAATACTGAATTTAATCGATGAAAGGAGAAAATATAAAAATGCAGTAAATGAAGCAGGCAAAAAGGAATACAAACTTCTCAAAAATGAGATCGACAGGAAGTGCAAAATGGCTAAGCAGGGATGGCTAGAGGACAAATGTAAGGATGTAGAGGCTTGTCTCACTAGGGGTAAGATGGATACTGCCTACAGGAAAATTAAAGAGACCTTTGGAGATAAGATAACCACTTGCATGAATATCAAGAGCTCAGATGGAAACCCAGTTCTAAGCAAAGAAGGGAAAGCAGAAAGGTGGAAGGAGTATATAGAGGGTCTATACAAGGGCGATGTACTTGAAGACAATATTATGGAAATGGAAGATGATGTAGATGAAGATGAAATGGGAGATACGATATTGCGTGAAGAATTTGACAGAGCACTGAAAGACCTGAGTCGAAATAAGGCCCAGGGAGTAGACAACATTCCATTAGAACTACCGACAGCTTTGGGAGAGCCAGTCCTGACAAAACTCTACCATCTGGTGAGCAAGATGTATGAGATAGGAGAAATACCGTCAGACTTCAAGAAGAAAATAATAATTCCACCCCAAAGAAAGCAGGTGCTGACAGATGTGAAAATTACCGAACTATCAGTTTAATACGTCACGGATGCAAAATAGTAACGCGAATTCATTACAGACGAATGGAAAAACTGGTAGAAGCCGACCTCGGGGAAGATCAGTTTGGATACCGTAGAAATATTGGAACACTTGAGGCAATACTGACTCTACGACTTATCTTAGAAGCTAGATTAAGGAAAGGCAAACCTACATTTCTAGCATTTGTAGACTTAGAGAAAGGTTTTGACAATGTTGACTGGAATACTCTCTTTCAAATTCTGAAGGTGGCAGGGGTAAAATACAGGAAGCGAGAGGCTATTTACAATTTGTACAGAAACCAGATGGCAGTTATAGGAGTCGAGGGGCATGAAAGGGAAGCAGTGGTTGGGAAGGGAGTGAGACAGGGTTGTAGCCTATCCCAGATGCTATTCAATCTGTATATTGAGCAAGCAGTAAAGGAAGCAAAAGAAAAATTCGGAGTAGGTATTAAAATCCATGGAGAAGAAATAAAAACTTTAAGGTTCGACGATGACATTGTAATTCTGTCAGTAGAAGAGCAGTTGAACGGAGTGAATAGTGTCTCGAAAGGAGAATATAAGATGAACATCAACAAAAGCAAAACGAGGATAATGGAATGTAGTCGGATTAAGTCGGGTGACGTTGAGGGAATTAGATTAGGATATGAGACACTTAAAGTAGTAAAGGAGTTTTGCTATTTGGGGAGCAAAAAAACTGATGATGGTCGACGTAGAGAAGATATAAAATGTAGACTGGCAATGGCAAGGAAAGCGTTTCTGAAGAAGAGAAATTTGTTAACATCGAGTATAGATTTAAGTGTCAGGAAGTCGTTTTTGAAAGTATTTGTATGGAGCGTAGCCATGTATGGAAGTGAAACATGGACGATAACTAGTTTGGACAAGAAGAGAATAGAAGCTTTCGAAATGTGGTGCTACAGAGGAATGCTGAAGATTAGATGGGTAGATCACATAACTAATGAGGAGGTATTGAATAGGATTGGGGAGAGGAGAAGTTTGTGGCACAACTAGAAGAAGGGATCGATTGGTAGGACGTGTTCTGAGGCATCAAGGGATCACCAATTTAGTATTGGAGGGCAGCGTGTAGGGTAAAAATCGTAGAGGGAGACCAAGAGTTGAATACACTAAACAGAATCAGAAGGATGTAGGTTGCAGTGGGTACTGGGAGATGAATAAGCTTGCACAAGATAGAGTAGCATGGAGAGCTGCATCAAACCAGTCTCAGGACTGAAGACCACAACAACATCAACAAAGAGCTACACGCAAAGTGCTAGGAAAGGTGTTTTGCATGTACCAGTTTTGCAGTGATAAACATCAGTATATAAAATAAAATGCAACACACAATACATACGGAGTATAAGGATAGAAATACAACAGATGAGTGTGTATATAATATACGGCTCAAGATAAACAGTGAAAAATTAGCATTTGCCAAATCTTGTTGTAACGCATAATATGCAAACTACTGTTCAAAGGTTATGAGGTATAGTATACTGTGAGCGGACCATTAAAAATCTAGCGGACTTGTGTAATAATATTCCACTTATGATAGAACCAGTAGTACAGAAGAAACCAGCGTGCCATCATGTTTAAGTCTGGGAGGTGGCACGAAGGAAGGTGTTTAAACTTTTTAAATTTATTTTTTATATTTCTAGACTGTTGTGCACAACACATAATAAATTATGTTATTGTTGTCTTACGGCAAGATAACCCTGAAAATATGGGTGTTGTATATCATATTAAGTGATAGGTGCAATACCGAAAACATGCTTGCTGCGTAATAACAAGCGAACCATGAATAATACGCCAGTTAAACCGCCGTAATAACCCATAAATGCTTCCAAATGTATTAATGATTCGTCACAATGCTGCAATTTTTGTGAAAGCGCCTATGGGTTATTACAGTGGTTTAACTACTGCCTTTACGCAGTGAGCTTGTTTCTGGTATTGCATCTGTTAGTTAATATGATATGCAACAACCATATTTGCAGGGTTAGTTTGCTGTAAGACAAAGGCCATATTATTTATTGGTGATAGGGAGAACACGCTGAAATAAATAGATCTGATGACGGCTACAATAAGACGAAACCAGCAGTCTTGCAAAATTATTAATTGCGATTGAAGCTCTATCAAAATAAAAGGGTGGAATAATAAGATCATTGACGTAGAGGACAAGATGTTTCCAGTAACATGAGAGTTAGTCCGTCTTTTTCGATGGTAATAAAGTCTTATTTGGAAAATATGTTTCGCGTTTATTTAAAGCACCTTTGGTGATCATGGTAACAATTGTGGTTTTGCTTACAAATCTCTTAAACGAGATCATAACCAACTCCCATGTTTAAAATTACATTTACTACTCATGTTTTTTGACTGCGATTTATTTTAATGTTTTCTTCTAGACACAGTTATTGGATTTTTTTGGCATGCTGCATTGACACACAATATTTTATCATTTTCATGTTATTAAGAAACTACATTCACCTCGTTTTCTTTGTTTAATATCGCACAGAATGCGATTGACGTTTGTTTATTTTTGTAGCTGTGGCAGCGTCTGTTGTCCATCGAAGTCTCTCTCTCCCCCCCCCCCCCCCTCTCTCTCTCTCTGTCTCTCCCTCCCTCTTCTTGCTAAGACACGTCAGACGCATCACGCATTTCCTCTGGTAGGAGGGACACCTTATACGCTCACTGTCCAGTCACATTATGTGAACAAACTTGTCAGAAGTCTGAGTATCCACCTTCTGCATTGCGGACTGCTGCGAGACCTTCAAGAAGAGAGTCAGTGAGGTTCTGCGTGGTACCAATAGGGATATGGAGCCATGCCGACTCTAGTGTCGTGGCCAGCTGCGGCAGGTTTCTCGGTGGGGGATCCATGACGCAAACTGCATGTACGAGGAGATCCCACAGATTCTCGACTGGGTCTAAAACATGGGAGTTTCATGGTGACGGGAGTACGGTAAACTCATCCTGTGCTCTTCGAACCACTCACGTACACTGTGAGCCATGTAACATTATGCATTGTCGTGTTGGTAGATGTCATCGTGCAGAGGATAAACAAACTGCATGTAGGGGTGGGCACGGTCCGCAAGGCTAGTTGCATACTTGTATAGATCCACTGTGCCTTCCAGAATAACGAGATCACCAGGGAAACGTCAAGAAATCATTCCCGTGAGCTCAACGCTCCGTCCTGCGGGCTGGACCCTTCCGACGATTGTAGCAGGGTGTTAGCTTTCAGACGTTTCACTCCGTACATAACAACGGCCGTCTACGTCCCGTTGCGGTATTGGCGTGCAAATTCAAGCCTTCGTCGCTGATACGTAGCGGTCAGCTTGGCAGCATGAACAAGGCGCCTGCTATGGAGGCCCGTACGCAGCATCATTTGCTGAACGGTCGTTGAGGAGACACTGTTGGTAGCTCCTTGGTTGGTTTGGGCGTTAGTTGCGCGTCAGTTGCACGTCTATTCACCTGTGCACATCTACACATCACCTCTGTCATCTATGGCCCGCGGTGTTCTACAATTGCCTTGCCGCCGTTTTAGGATAGCGTCGTTTTGCCGCGCATGGTATACTTTATTCGCGGCAGCGTGTGAACAGTTTACAAACATTGTCATATCGAAAATGCTTCCATCCTTGGCCCGAAAGCCAATGATCATGCCGCTCTTGACGCCAGATAAATCTCTCCTTTCCACGTTACGACAACGAATGGATTGTTTTCTGTATTCCATCTGACACGCTTCACAAACCCTCCACTGCTACTACCGCCACCTACTGTCTGTGAGTGGTTATTGAATGTTGACGTCGCACATAGCTTCAGCTCCTGACGGACGTTGATATATATCAACGGGGAGAGGTGAAAATGTGTGCCCCGACCGGGGCTCGAACCCGGGATCTCCTGCTTACATGGTAGACGCTCTATCCATCTGAGCCGAGAACACAGAGAATAGTGCGACTGCAGGGACTATCTCGCGCACGCTTTCTGCGAGACCCATATTCTCACTTTCTACGTCCACACACGACATTCGTAGTGTCCCTACCCTACACACTCATTACTCGTGGAAGACATCCTTACCAAGTCCCGTAAGAGTTCCGCTAATATGTGTGAATCCGCACAGAAGAAGAAGGTCATGGCCGGCGTTGCCAGAACGATATACTTATATGGCTATGGTGTCCGATCTTTCGCACATGTCCGAAGGAACAGACACCATGCAACTGATGATGGTCGAAGTAGAGAGGATATAAAATGTAGATTGGCAGTGGCAAGGAAAGCGTTTCTGAAGAAGAGAAATTTGTTAACATCGAGTATAGATTTAAGTGTCAGGAAGTCGTTTCTGAAAGTATTTGTGTGTGTAGCCATGTATGGAAGCGAAACATGGAAGATAAATAGTTTGGACAAGAAGAGAATAGAAGCTTTTGAAATCTGGTGCTAAAGAAGAATGCTGAAGATTAGATGGGTAGGCCACATAACTAATGAGGTGATGAATAGAATTGGAGAGAAGAGAAATTTGTGGCACAACTTGAATAGAAGAAGGGATCGGTTGATAGGGCAGCGTGGAGGGTAAAAATAGTAGAGGGAGACCGAGAGATGAATACACAAAGCAGATTCAGAAGCATGTAGGTTGCAGTAGGTACTGGAAGATGAAGAAGCTTGCACAGGATAGAGTAGCATGGAGAGCTGCATCAAACCAGTCTCTGGACTGAAGACCACAACAACATCCATATAAGTATATCGAACACAGCTGGTGGTCACAAAAATGTGATTGGACTGTGTATGTTATATGGTTGGTGTGCATGTACACAGACACAGATACACACACACACACACACACACACACACAGTGAGAAAGAGAGAGAGAGAGGGGGAGAGAGAGAGAGAGAGAGAGAGAGAGAGAGAGAGAGGGGGGGGGGGGGAGTTTGATACATAGAAACACATATAAGGATATCACGCGCTGTCACAGCTAAAAACGCGGAAGAAACGACGATCGTATTCCGCGCGATAAAGAAAGGCGAACGTTAACGAGGTGAATAGGTAATAATATGAAAATCAGAAAATCTAGTGTGTCAGGGTGTTGCAGCGTGCTAAAAATTCGAACGCCTGTGGAATTGAAGTTGTTGTTGTTGTCTACAGTCCAAAGACTGCTTTGATGCCGTTCTCCATGCTATTCTATCCTGTGCAAGCCTCTTCATCTCCAAGTAACTACTGCAACCTACATCCCTCTGAATCTGCTTGCTGTATCTAGCTCTTGGTCTCCTTAAAAAAGGATTTTTACCACCCCACCCCTCCTTCCTCTATTCTTCTCACCAGTACTAAATTGGTGATCCCTTGGTGTCTCAGAATCTCTCCTTCTAGTCAAGTTGTGGCACAAATTTCTTTTCTCCCCAATTCTGTTCTGTACCTGCTCATTAATTACTATTCAGGAACTGAAGTAAAAGCAGTGAAAGTATTTCTAAATGTGGGTACTGCTTATCTCGTTAAATCGATTTGTAAGCAAAATCGTGACTGTTACTGTGACCACTCACGATACTTTAATTAAAAGCGAAACGCATCTGACAGGCATAAGACATTATTACTCCCTTATTACTTGTGAAACTGCTAATACAGTAGTGAAGTCTCTAAAATAGAACAGAAAAACTCAACATATAAGTTGTCCTACTTCGTGAATTTCGAGTAACACCTAAGCCCACGGCTGAAGTGCTGTGCTGGATGCCTGGCGGCCATGTTGCGACGTAGGCTGTGACTCACCAATGGAGGGCCGGACGATGGCGACGGGCAGGCCGCCGCTCTGTTCCACCAGCATGTGCTCTGCCAGCGCCTTGGTGAAGGTGTACGTGTTGGGCCGGTTGCCGATGATCCTGCGCACAGGAAAACACTTAGTCAGCCCACACATCTCCCAATCTGGGCACGCACACCGGTAATGGCGAAGGAAATGCACGTGTCTCTTATACATTAACCACGTGCACAGGACAGCGAATGGGATGTGTATGGATGGAAGAGGTTTTTCTGTCAGGGACGACAGAGAGCCAAATTCAATAAATTGTCGGTGTATACTGCAGGCAACGATTCACATTGCGTCAGTCTACAAAGGGTGTAGTTTTATCATATGCCAGTTGCATAGGCGACAGCGATGGTTGGCCAAAAGCTATAAGATTCTAGAGAAGATTACACGGCGCATGCATATTAATAGAGAGAGGCGCGGGAGACACAAGCTACAGGAGAGACAAAGGCAGAGGTCCTAAGGCCGCCTCCTCTGGAGGAGATGCGAAATACCGGGTGGCTATAGTTAAAGTGCAGATACGGACAGAGGTCCATTGTGGGGTTTAATTGTCATATGGCAGCGAAACTTGGTACATATGCTAATGCTTTAACACAGAACCGATTCAAGTTTGCCGGCCGCGGTGGTCTCGCGGTTCTAGGCGCGCAGTCCGGAACCGCGCGACTGCTACGGTCGCAGGTTCGAATCCTGCCTCGGGCATGGATGTGTGTGATGTCCTTAGGTTAGTTAGGTTTAACTAGTTCTAAGTTCTAGGGGACTGATGACCTAAGATGTTAAGTCCCATAGTGCTCAGAGCCATTTGAACCATTTTTTTTTATTCAAGTTTGAAAGTAAATTAATGCCACCTTTGGCCACCAGGTGAAAAACTGGCGCTCTGAATGCAAGAAAGACACATACGTATGTTTCCATATGCAATTGAATGGGAATGGGACATGGACAAAGAAGGTCAAACAAATCAAAAGGCATAATGATGATTTTTATTATTAACCATCTTGCATGAAACCGGTAGTTTCCACACATTTGCGCCGTTTGAAAGTAGGAATCACGTGCTCTACGAGAGGGTTTTGATAACGTGCAGATGCCGCGGTCCACCTGACGGGCCCTCTGGGTGTATTCTCTTCTGAGGAACTGACCAAGAATGAAGGTGATTGTGAATCCACACCACACAGTCACACACAGTGAGTGCAATGGCTCTTTGTGCCCGATACATCGTTTAATAGTACCCCGTATTCGACAATTCTGTGTATTCACTGCACCCTCTAGTGGGCATTGTCACTCCATAGACTACTGCCCGGCCACACGTCATAATTTCGATTCATGCCAGAAGCCGCAGAGCAAATTCAGAACGTTGCTGCAGATCATGAGGTTTCAGTTTCTACACCGTCTGGATCTTGTGCGGGTACCAGTGTAATACAGACTGCAAAACTTTCTTTACTGTTGGCCGTGGGATGGATAACTCTCGTGACACTGCATAAGCACTAGCATCACATGGGGCAGTTACAGTAACAGCATCCACTGGGATGCCACACGAAACTCACCAATGTTTCACTATCATCTTCTGTAAACCATATAATGACATTGGGCTCTCCTCAGACCTTTCAGTCGGCAATACTCTCTCAATGGAGCGCCGTAACTGCTGGCGTTCACAGTGCACCTGATCAGATTAGGGTCTAACCCTCTCTTATCTTAAGCCCTCTCTTACATCAGACCAGGCTTTCACGCATGCTGTATTTTTTCATCTTATTTACCTCATACATAACAATAATTTTAATATCAGTAACAGTTATAAACCAGTGTTAATAGAATTAAAGTGATTTGAATGTTTGTAGGGACAATGTAAATAAATTGTATTAAGAACTAATATAGCTAATACGAGCAGTACTTCTACTACTGCTGCTGCTACTGTCATTAATAATATAAAATAGATAGCGGCAGATGCAAATAATATATATAGGTGTATAGAAACGATATAGCAATTTAAGAGTAAGGGAAATATAGGTAGACTGCACGAGCTGAGAATACTGGGAAATGGAGATCTTTTTGGAAAGAAGGATGTAAAGGGGTAACTACTGCGTACAAGCAGAATGATATTATTTTTGCTTCAGCAGATATGTCAGATCTTTTGATGCAGGATATATTAGTCAGTTCTGTAATGCGAAGAGGGAGCTCATCCCAGAGTCGGATTCCTGCTACTGAAAAGAACTTCGAGAAAGTGATGGAGCACGACAGAAAGGAATTTGCTCTGGTGGGAACTGGTGTTTCTGCCATGTTGTTGAGACAAGAGCGTTCAGATCGAGGAGAGGTATGATGGACAGTTTACGTTGATAGGACAGTAGAGGAGACAGACTGAATGAAAATCTCTGCGCTTGTCTGTACGCAGCCAGGATAGCTCTGTATGTGATGGTGTAATACGAACAAAGAGTCGAACGTCGCGGATACAATATATGAAGGGTTCAAATGGTTCAAATGGCTCTGAGCACTATGGGACTTAACATCTGTGGTCATCAGTCCCCTAGAACTTAGAGCTACTTAAACCTAACTAACCTAAGGACATCACACACATCCATGCCCGAGGCAGGAATCGAACCTGCGACCGTAGCAGCCACGCGGTTCCGGACTGAGTGCCTAGAACCGCGAGACCACCACGGCCGGCAATATATGAAGGGCTTATTTCAATAGTGGTACAAGTCCATTTTTGTTCATTGTGAGATACAGATTCCTAAAGTTAAATGAGCGCAGAAAAATCTGCAGTTGAGATACCAGAAATATCCAAACATATGGCTTCTTGCTAGATACGAACCTTTCTTTCTGTTTGTTTGGATCATTAATTGCAGAAGTGTTATAGGCAGAAAAGTGGAGGTAATGGACTTGTACCACTATTGAAATAAGCCCTTCATATGGAACACGGGCGTTCGTAACTAGTTCCAGGCGCAGTGAGCTTTTCTGAGAAAGACCATGCAGGATAAATCTCTGTAATCAACAACTGGAAGCTTTTTAGATTACGTCACACAGTGGCTGTAATATGTTTAACACTGTGGCATTGATGGTGCAATGGACAAATGCAGGTATAGCGAAATAAGGCGGGAGGTGCGCAGCGGTACTGACTTGGGCGTGATTGCGTCCAGCAGGTCCTCGTCCATCCACTCGACGCACTCGACGATCTTCTCGGGGTCTGCGGGCGGTGGGTACACCATCTCCGACACCTCGCTGCGGTCGCAGTTGCAGTACGCAGTCGACACGTGCACCAGCGCCTGCAACATCACGCGTGTCTCGCGTCTCAACAACGCCGGCACTTCCACTTCATCACTCCTCGAAACGGTGGGGTGTTTCCCTATGGTGACTGTACGCTGTCTGGCCACTGCGAAGCGGCAACAAGGGACAGGCACCTGCCTCCGTAGGCGAGGGGGCCAACACGCTGTCCGCAGCTCGTGGTCGTGCGGTAGCGTTCTCGCTTACCACGCCCGGGTTCCCGGGTTCGATTCCCGGCGGGGGCAGGTATTTTCTCTGCCTCGTGATGACTGGGTGTTGTGTGCTGTCCTTAGGTTACTTTTGTACGTCGAATAACTCCAAAACTTCGGCCGCTGGCTAAAATGCATTCCAGCACAAAATTTAATTACATTAGATTTCCTACAAAAACGTCCTGTTCATTTTTGCTCTAGGAAAAATGGTTTTCCAGTAGCGAGCGAGAGATGAAAATCTTGCGCTTAGTTTCTTGAAGGCCAGAAATAACATTGCGGGTTACATAAAGCGACATGGGTTGAGACAGCTGAATCACCCTGTATGGAAAGCTCTGTCTTTATGAACAGACAAACACTCTATCCGCATGAATATGCCACAGGAAACAACTTGAATGAGACAAGAACTTGTAGTGAAGATTCGGACTCGTAGAAGTTTAAACGAACGACTCACCTCGAGCTTGTCCATCTTGTGGCAGAGTTGGACTAGGCGCTTGGTGCCGACGATGTTCATGGCGACGGACAGCTTGAGCTTCTCGTCGAACTTGACGGTGGCGGCCGAGTGGAAGACGACGGAGACGTTGTCGGCGAGGATCTTCTGGTCGGTGGCGCTGAGGCCGAGGTGCGGGCTCGTGATGTCGCCGCACACCGGCACCAGCTTGTTCAGCGCGTCCGGCCGCTCGCGACGCAGCTGGTCGAACAGCTGCGGGCACCACAACACGGCGCTGAAACTCGGTGCCTCCGGAGATTACTCCGTCAGTAGCAGTTATTCAGGGGGCGTGTCTAAGATCGTCTTTGCTTTGGTCGCAGACACATATGCTGGGGTGACAAAAGTCGTGGGATAGCGATATGCACAGATGCAGACGGCCGTAGTGTATCCTGTATACAGGGTATAAAAGGGCAGTGCATTGGCGGAACTGTAATTTGTATTCAGGTGATCCATGTGAAAAGGCTCCAGACGTGATTATGGTCGCACGATGGGAATTAACAGACCTTGAACGCGGAATGGTAGTTGGAACCAGACGCATGGAACATTCCGTTTCGGAAATCATTAGGAAATTCAATATTTCGAGATCCACAGGGTCAACGGAGCGCCCAGAAAACCAAATTTCAGGCATTACCTCTCACCACGGGGAACCCAGTGGCCAGCGGCCTTCACTTAACGTGCGAGAGCAGCGACGTTGGCATAGAGTTGTCAGTGGCATCAGACAAGCAATAACTACAAAAATCAATGTGGGACCTACGACGAACGAATCCGTTAGGACAGTGCGGCGAAATCTGGCGTTAGTTGGTCGTGGCAGCAGATCAACGCGACTGAATTTGCTTACAGCACGGCATCGCCTGCAGCGCCTCTCGTGGGCTCGTGACCATGTCGTTTGGAACCCTGGACGACATGAAAACCGTGGCCTGGACAGATGAGTCCCGATATCAGTTGGTAAGAGCTGATCGAGTGTGGCGCAGATCCCACGAAGCCGTGGACACAAGTTGTCCACAAGGCACTGTGCATGCTGGTGGTGGCTCCATAATGGTTATGCTCGGCTACTTTGAGTACAATTGCGGCCATTCATGGACTTCAAGTTCCTAAACAGCGATCGAATTTTTATGGATGACAATGCACCATGCCACCGGGCTACAATCATCCGCGATTATGCTGATGAACATTCGGAACAATTTGAGCGAACGATTTAGCCAGTCAGACGCCCCACATGAATCATATCGAACATTTATAAGACGTAATCGAGAGATCAGTTCGTGCACAAAATACTACGCTGGCGATACTTTTGCAGCTATGGTCGGCTATAGATGCAGCATGGCTCAATAGTTCTGCGGGGGACTTCCAACGAATTGTTCCCATGCAACGTCAAGCTCCTACACTACGCCGGGCTAAAGAAGGTCCGACACGAGATTAGGAGGTAGCGCATGACTTCTGTCACCCCAGTGGATAAGGGCTGAATAAGAAAACATTTTATTAGCTGTATGCTCACACTGACTCCTAAATCGCAGCCTATTCTCAACCATGTTTTCCCTAACGCTGCCGTACAGCAACACCGACAACTGTCGTCAGACACCATCGCCAGAGGTCGCCCGATGACATCGGCCGACAGTTCGGTCACTGGCGTCCGATCTCCTTCGCCAGTTTTCGGTGTGATGAATGCCACGGGTGTGTGGAGGATTATGCTATTACAAGTGCGCCGAATATGTCTCAATGAGATATACCTGTCTCAAAACGAATGTGGCTACTTGATCAATTTGCACCAAACTTGGTACACATAGGTAGCACTTACTATATGAAAAGTGTGGTGTCACCGCCAGACACCACACTTGCTAGGTGGTAGCCTTTAAATCGGCCGCGGTCCGTTAGTATACGTCGGACCCGCGTGTCGCCACTATCAGTGATTGCAGACTGAGCGCCGCCACACGGCAGGTCTAGAGAGACTTCCTAGCACTCGTCCCAGTTGTACAGCCGACTTTGCTAGCTATGGTTCACTGACAAATTACGCTCTCAATTGCCGAGACGATAGTTAGCATAGCCTTCAGCTACGTCATTTGCTACGACCTAGCAAGGCGCCATTATCAATTGCTATATATCTTGTGATGCATGTACCGCCAGAGCGATGTTCACCAATTATGGATTAAAGTTAAGTATTCCAGCAGCTACGTACTTTTCTTGATAGTATAATTACTTTACCTGTTCCAGACCTCACGCCAGCCTGCGTGAGCTTAAACGCGTGCCTTTCGGCTTCCTCCAAACCCCGTGGATTGGCTCCTGCCAATCCACAACAAAAAGAAGCGTTGTGGAGTTAAGAAGGAGTAGGGGAAGGGGTGGAGTAAAAAAGAAGTAAGATACCCAGATATAGAATGAGCTTATTACCCGTGGCCTTGCGAGTGTACGCACATGTTAAATATATTTCACTTATATTTAGATATTTCACACATATTTGTACACATATTTTACCCTTATCTTCAGTGAATTTTTCCCTCCAGTTTCATTTTCATGCAGCTCAGTGTTTATGACGTCGTATCTTCTGAACTCTGTGTCGTACAAGATATATTTTTCTTGGTGCATTCAGCGGCATTTGTGGATACTGTCTGCAAAAGTGTAGCGATTACGTGTAGTAGTAAATAAGTAATAAATTAAAACAGCTTGCTTCATGCGCCAGTTTTATTGCATGAACATCAAAATGTAGTAAGAGATAAACTTTTTTCCTCTCATCATGTTTGGGGTTATCAACGACATTAACTTTCTTCAATGTTTGTAATTAGATGTAAAGTTTGTTGCAAGTCACTAAGTGCTCTCATCCTCAAATACTGGATGAATAATGTATGAGTATTGCCGCCTAGGGTGCGACAGTGGTTTTCCACCCTCACTAGACCCCATTGGTCTGTAGGTGGTTCTTACCATTCCAGACAGACATTCCAGGTACCAAGTTTGGTCGAGATCTGTCGGGTGGGTTAGGAGAAGACGTGTTTATTCATCCATATATAAAACTTTTATCCATTCTGGATTTGGAACACTGCGACTGTCTTGTTAAAAGGTTTGAGGAATTAAGTGCAACCAAAAGCCGTTATTCTTCAATTTTTATTTACTCATGACCGGTTTCGAATCGCCTAGCGATCTATAATCAGGTGATACAATTTAGTTTGGAGTATTGTGGGGGTCGTGCATCTGTGGCAAATATAGAGACGAAAAAGTGAGCACTGTATGTGGGAAGAATATTAAGATCGTAAGATTAATTTGACGGCATTACTCACTGTTTTTATTCTTGTTGCAAGCACTGCTCTGGAACACATAATATATGGTTTCCAGTATCGTTAAATATCAAGTGAAAGAGGCACTTTTCCACCGATGGCGATTCGCACATACTTTACAAAATATAAACAAACCAAAGAGTGTGGCTGTTGTTGTCTCCAAAGAGTTTTGTGGAGGCAGAGATTTTCTTTGCTCATTTTTCTTTTTGTGTGGCATTCGTAATAAAATATATATTTGTTACATTAGTTTCTTTATAAAAATTAGTATTATGTTTTTACATTGCAATTTTTTTTCTATGCTATTTACAAAACCTACAACAAACTGTTTAGGACAATATTTCTGGTAGTGAAGTTATGTTACAATATAAAAACATAATACTCTTTGGAGACAACAACAGCCACACTCTTTGGTTTGTTTATATTTTGTAAAGTATGTGGGAGTCACTATCGGTGGAAAAGTGCATCTTTCAGTTGATATTTAACGATTCTGGAAGCCATACATAGTGTGTTCCAGAACAGTGCTTGCAACAAGAATAAAAACAGTGAGTATTACCATCAAATTAATCTTGCAATCTTAATATTCTTCCCACATACGGTGCTCACTTTTTCGTCTCCATATTTTCCACAGATGCACGACCCCCACAATACTCCAAACTAAATTGCATCATCTGATGATGAATCGCCAGGCGATTCGAAACAGGTTATGAATAAATAAAACTTGAAGAAAAAACGGCTATTGGTTGCAGTAATTCCTGAAACCTTCATCCATATATATTTTATGCTTCATAGAAAAGCTCATGGAACATGCAACTTTATTTAAAAATTTGCCACACCTGGGAATCGAACCCATGGTACCAAAGTGGTTTGCGAGCATACTGCCACACAGACACGCAGCCCATTGGAAAAAAAATTGCTCTAGAGTAATGAGAGTTGCATCAGTTGCTTTGGTGGATTGATATTTGAGTTCTGAACTTCGCTCACCACAAATATAAAAACATACGATATTCCTATTGCTGTGTGGTCGCCATGTGAGCTGCGGGCAGTACTCACGGTGTACGAATGTACTCGCACTTGCGATTACGGACAACCTTCAGCTGAAAAATGGAATGACGAGATTGAAAATTTGTTCCCGACCGGAACTCGAACTCGGATTATCCCCCAGACTCGAGCGGTCGCCTTAACAAATTCGGCTATCCTAACCCGCTTCACGACCAGACCTAAACTTCGTCGTCCGTGTGTCCTCAATTTTCGCCGGTACATTCGCAGCTGTAGTGGCCGGAGCGCCTGTTCCTTTTGCCATGCGTGCAGTGCAGTATCGCGCAATACTCACGGTGGCGTTGAGTAGCTCGTCGAGTCGCGTGCGGACGTCAGTGCCGCGCTTTGGCCGCATCAGCAGGTAGATGGTGCTGATCTCGGGGCAGGAGCGCAGCAGCTTCTCCACCAGCACCTTGCCCATGAAGCCGGTGGCGCCCGTCACCAGGAGATGCCGTCCGCGGAAGAAATCCGGGATGGCGCCCGCCGCCTCGCTCATATTGCCGGACCTGAAGAAAATCAGTAGAAACACCAGTCACAACACAGTCCTAGACCCAGGAGCAATGCTGCTACGCATAGAATATTCTATTCGTGATGGCTGTGGAACTATCTGTTTGTAGCTGAAATGGATTCGCAATGGTACACTGTCCAGTCACTTAATGTGACCACCTGTCAAAAGCATGAATAACCATTTTTTGCAGCGCGGACTGCTGTGAGATGCGCAGGAAGAGAGTCAGTGAGGTTCTGGAAGGTACTGACAGGGACTGGAGACTCCAGTGCAATGGCCAGTTTCGCTAGGTATTTCGGCTGAGGATCCATGGCGCGAACAACGCGACAGAGGTGGTCTCACAGCTTCTCGATTGGGTTTAAATCTGGGATGTTTGGCGGCCAGGGGAATACTTTAAACTCATTCTCAAGCTATTCGAATCAAGCATTTACACTGAGAGCTGTCATACGTTGCATTGTCCTGCTGGTAGATGCCAACACTCCGAGAAAAAACAAACTGCATGGTCGCGAAGGATATATGAAGGGCTTATTTCAATAGTGGTACAAGTCCATTTTTGTTAATCTTGAGATACAGAGTCCTAAAGTTAAATGAGCACTGAAAAATCTGCAGTTGAGATACCAGAAATATTTAAGCAAATGGCTTCTTGCTAGAGATGAACATTTCTTTCTGTTTGTTTGGATCATTAATTTCAGAAGCATTATAGGCAGAAAAGTGGAGGTAATGGACTTGTACCACTATTGAAATAAGCCCTTCATGTACATACTTGTGTTGATCCACAGTACCTTTCAAAATGATGGATCACTCAGGGAATGCCACGGAAACGTTTCCCGCAACATAACGCTTCCTCCTCCGTCCTGGAACATTCCGACAACACTGGACTCGCATTCGGGAGGACGACGGTTCGATCCCGTGTCCGGCCATCCTGATTTAGGTTTTCCATGATTTCCGTGAATCGC
This sequence comes from Schistocerca nitens, assembly GCF_023898315.1. Lineage (NCBI taxonomy): Eukaryota > Metazoa > Arthropoda > Insecta > Orthoptera > Acrididae > Schistocerca > Schistocerca nitens. The sequence goes on along the minus strand of NC_064622.1, from coordinate 177,470,238 downwards.
TCCAGGCAAATCTCGGGATGGTTCCTTCGAAAGGGCACGGCCGACTTCCTTTCCTAATCCGATGAGACCGATGACCTCTTTGTATGGTCTCCTCCCTCAAAACAACCCCAACCCAACCCCCATTCCGACAACTGTTGGAAGCTGTTTGCTTTCAGACATTACACGGCGAACACGCAACCTCCCAACCATCCGATGGAGCAAAGAACGTGATTGATTTGTAAAGCTACCTTTCGCCACTCAGCGGACGCCCAGTTCCGATATTGGCTTGTAAATTTCAGCCTTCCTCGTCGATGAACAGCAGTCAGCATGGGTGCATGAAACAGACGCTTGCTTTGTAGGCCCATACACAGCGACGTTCGCTAGACGGTCGTTGCGGAGACACCGCTGGTAGCCCCTTGGTTCACATGGGCCTTTAGTTGCTCAACAGTTGCACATCTACTCCCCAGTACACATCTCAGCAGCCGTCGCTCACACCTGTCATCTATGGCCCGTGGTGCACCACAGTTACCTCAGCTGAAGTATAGCCTTCCTATTGGCAGTGTGGAGGCAGGCGTTATCGTGCAACAGGGCGATTCTGTCCGACAGCATTCGCGGGTATTTTGACTTTATAGCACATCGCAGTTTCTGTAAAGTGTCTTCATAGTAGTGCGCACTGGTTCCACGCTCGAGGAATTCGACGAGCAGAGGAAGCATCATATTGCACGATAATTCCCGTCCCCACACTACGAGTTAGATGAAGGCTACCCCTCAGCGATTTGCTTGGTAAACAGTGCAATATCCTCCGTACGGGCCGGATGTTTCACCGTGTGATTTTCATGTCCTTGGAGACCTGAAGATAGTCATGCTTGGACGTCGGTTTCAACTGGATGAGAAATGCAAGAGTGGGTGCGGATGTGGATCCATCAGCGGCCGATTGCGCTCTACGAACACTAAATTGCATAACGTCATGGGTCCTAAAAGTTGATCATTATCGCTATTACCATTATCGACATTATCATTATCATCATCATCGCCAAACCGTAATTTTCTATTCATTACAAGACAAATTATCAGACAACAAGCCTAAAATGATAAATTTCCACACGAAGTCGTATAACTGTCGTAAGTAATCAGCGTTGTTTATTTTATCAACGGAATATTACGGAAAATGAGATATATTTCTCCTATTATACCCCCATAATGTTCACAGTTTATCGATTCTGATGTTATAGATTAATGTAATGCTGTTTACATAATCTGAGTTATTGCATCTCTTCTCAATTCTCTTTCTTCAATTGAATTTGAACTGCTACTGACACGTGTTCACGTTATCATTACATTTTACTGCTTTTGTTTTTTCCTGCCTTCTTAACTTTTCCACTGTTCGCGAATATTATAGAATGTATTCATTCTCTTCCATTTTATTTTACTTAATCTTATTCTATGTAATCTATTCCCTTGTGTTGTATTTGATTTTTGCTATGTCATGTTGCTGCCAAAGGACAAAATAGTTTTCTCAGCGTGTTTTTCAGCTTAGTGTGTTTCCGCTGTTTTTTGCTCGTGAAATCATTCCCTTCCATGAGATATTTATCTTGCGTCTCCATAGGGAATTTGAGTACGAGTAAGCGACAAGTGTCACTTACGTAAAGCAAATCGTAAACGAGTCGTTTGAAATCACCCGATGACAATTTCTGCAAACACGTCGGAACTTCAGGACATCGCTGTGTTGACATACGTGGGATCCACACGAGTTCTGCGGAGCTACCGGCTGCGTCTTTTCTCTGGTCTGTCGAAAACGAAACATCCCTTCTTTCCACAGAATGTTGGCATGCTAAGGCCTGTACATTGTCGGAGTTAGATAATGGTGCGCGTTATTTTGTATTCCGTTGCTGTCATTCTGTGATTGTTTGATCATATCGCGAGAACACTACAGCCGTTTATTTAAAATTAGAACAACTCCGCTTTGAAAACCGTGTCCCGCTGGATGTGCGTAGCAGCGTGGCCATACGAGTGAGGTTGTAGCTAGGTGTGTTCATCTTCAGGTACACATCACGGGGTTCTATAGCTCACCCAACGTCTTCTTAAGCTGCATGTTCCTCTCGCCACAGAAGATCAAGCTCTGTCATGGTTCCGTTTCCGAAGTGTAGTTGCAGCTGTTTGACTGTAGGAAAATACGGGTCTGCTTTTCAGTAAAGAGCACGTAAATTACTTTTAAGTGATGCCGCTTATATATTTACTATATTTGCTACAGCAGTTACACTAACCAACAATGAAAATGTAACTGGGATGAAATAAATGTTTGTTGACTATATCGACCACGATAACAACCAAAACGACAATGAAAAATAGCTGTGTATATTTTGTCGCTGTTTTTAGTCCGATCTCTTTGCAACACTGGGGAGGGGAAGAGGATGGGAGGAGCGGAGCTGTTGTAAACTTTGTTCTGTTCGTGCGCTGGAACAGCGTGTTACTGTAGTGTAGTCAGTGAATGTGCTCATTGTAATTTCTTTGATTCAAAGTACATCGCAAATGCGTAAATAGTGTTAACAATTTTTGCTACCATTGCGGACAAGCTACACTGAAATCGCAAAGGAGGCCAGTAACGCCATATATCAGGAAGGCGTAAGACTGTACTTTGGCAATGAAATCGGGGACCATAAGTCCTGAGCTGGTCATTTATGTTGCGTACCTTATGTCTCAAGTATTCATTCGTGACTGAATCGCAAAAGATCTTCCATGAGCTTTGCTATATTCATGATCTGGCGAGAACCATCAGACGATGTGAATGATTGTTATTTTGTATCGCGATTCCATTAACAGATGGTATTTCAAAGAAGAAAATGTCTTCCGTAACATGTCCTAACATACCGTCTGCCACGCGACCAATGGCTCACGGAGACGGACTGCCTGTTCCTGTTCCACCTGACTGTGATAATGAAACTAGTGCTGCAACATCACCTTCAAAACGCAGTTCTTCGAAAGATTCTGAGATTGTGTGTAACAACGAGTGTAAAGAGATTTACATAAATAACACATTGTGAACTAAACGACCCAATGAGAGATCTGGAATTGCCGAAAGGTAAAGCAGAACTGTTGGAGTCAAAACTCGGAAAGCCGTACGACAAGAGCTCCTTATGAACCTCGTGGCGAGCATGGGACCACATTGCACAACTTGCACTGCCGCCCGTGCTGGTCAGACATCCTAATAAGATCCATGTCGCTCCTTTTGTAATGTCCAGGAGACCACCATACACTACTGTCCATTAAAATTGCTACACCAAGAAGAAATGCAGATGATACACGGGTATTCATTGGACAAACATATTATACTAGAACTGACATATGGTTACATTTTCACGCAATTTGGGTGCATAGATCCTGAGAAATCAGTGCCCAGAACAACCACCTCTGGTCGTAATAATGGCCTTGATACGCCTGGGCATTGAGTTAAACAGACCTTGGATGGCGTGTACAGGTACAGCTGCCCATGCAGCTTCAAAACGATACCACAGTTCATCAAGAGTAGTGACTGGCGTATTGTGACGAGCCAGTTGCTTCGCCACCATTGACCAAACGTTTTCATTTGGTGAGAGATCTGGAGAATGTGCTGGCAAGGGCAGCAGTCGAACATTTTCTGTATCCAGAAAGGCCCGTACAGGACCTGCAACATGCAGTCGTGCATTATCCTGCTGAAATGTAGGGTTTCGCAGGGATAGAATGAAGGGTAGAGACACGGGTCGTAACACATCTGAAATGTAACGTCCACTGTTCAAAGAGCCGTCAGTGCGAACAAGAGGTGACCGAGACGTGTAACCAATGGCACCCCATACCATCACGCCGGGTGATAAGCCAGTATGGCCATGACGAATAGACGCTTCCAATTGGGATGTCGCCAAACACGGATACGACCATTATTATGCTGTAAACACAACCTGGATTCATCCGCAAAAATGACGTTTTGCCATTCGTGCACCCAGGTTCGTCGTTGAGTGCACCATCGCAGGCGCTCCTGTCTGTGATGCAGCGTCAAGGGTAACCGCAGCCATGGTCTCCGAGCTGATAGTCCATGCTGGTGCAAACGTCGTCGAACTGTTCGTGGAGATGGTTGTTGTCTTGTAAACGTCCCCATCTGTTGACTCAGGGATCGAGACGTGGCTGCACAATCAGCCATGCGGATAAGATGCCTCTCATCTCGACTGCTAGTGATACGAGGCCGTTGGGATCCAGCACGGCATTCCGTATTACCCTCCTGAACCCACCGATTCCATATTCTGGTAACAGTCATTGGATCTCGACCAACGCGAGCAGCAATGTCGCGATACGATAAACCGCAATCGCGATAGGCTACACTACGACCTTTATCAAAGTCGGAAACGTGATGGTACGCATTTCTCCTCCTTACACGAGGCATCACAACAACGTTTCACCAGGCAACGCAGGTCAACTGCTGTTCGTGTATGAGAAATCGGTTGTAAACTTTCCTCATGTCAGCACGCTGTAGGTGTCGCCACCGGCGCCAACCTTGTGTGAATGCTCTGAAAAGCTAAGCATTTGCGTATCACAGCATCTTCTTGCTGTCGGTTTAATTTCGCGTTTGTAGCACGTCATCTTCGTGGTGTAGCAATTTTAATGGCCAGTAGTGCATATTTTTTATTCTGGTTTACCGGTATAGACAATAATATACATGGTGATTCACGACGATATGCAAACATGTTAATATGTTATTCTACAAGTAAAACTAAAGAATAAAGTTCACATAAACATAGGTCCGCGCATGTTTAGTTACGGAGTTACGTCTGATAAAAGATTTTTCCTGAAATTTAGCAACTTCGCTAGTTTGAAGCCATCGTAAAACTGTACGAGGTTAAGGTAAAGCACGATTTCCATTTATTTTGTTGTTATTGATCTGGTGAATCTAATAAAACGAGTCCCAGACGTGTATCTCCCGCAGTTTTCCAGAACATTCAGAGAAGCAAAGAAGTAATTTCGTAAAATTTTTATTTTATTAAGTGCTTGGCCTAATTTGTTTTTTAAATTCCAGACAACTGCACAAAGTTTTCAACAGAAGTTGTGGAGAATTTAATCTTGAAAAAATGATGTAATCTGAAACTGTATGAATGTGTCAGATAACCTGCTTTTATTAATACCATAACACACTTGAATTCATGTGAAACTGGAAGGAACGAAGGTCAGTGTTAAGGAAGTTGTACAGTGTACATACAGTTTCACAATACAATCACAATAAACGTTCTCCACCGAGTTCAATGCATTCGGCTGTACATGTATGAACAGATTTTGTTGCTCGTTTCAGTTTCACAGGGTTGTATAATAATCTTTGATTCTCTGGATGTTCTGGAAAACTACTGCAGATACATGTCTGGGACATGTTTTATTAGATTCACTACACCAATAACAACAAAATAAATGGAAATCGTGCTTTACTTTTACCTCGTATAGGTTTGGGATGGCTTCATATTAGCGAAGTTGCTAAATTTCAGGCAAAATCTTTTATTAGCCGTAACTCCATATCTAAACATTTGGGGACCTATGTTTATCTGAACTTTTTTCTTTAGTTTTACTTGTAGAATAACATATTTACATATCGTCGTGAATCACCCTGCATTTGCAGCTGACAACTAAATTTTATTCTATAGAACACTTTGTATTTGTTTGCTGCTGTAAAATATTATCTTTGTGTTACGTTTTCGACTTAAATATTGCTTTACACAGAGTTTAGTTTTACCCGTCTCTGACGTGTGGTCTATATGGGCGCCCTACTTTCTAAAGGAAGAAGAGGTCTGGGACTCCGTAGCATTTGGCTTGCACTGCACTACAGGTAACATAATAGTCTTGTTCTACTCCGGTTGCTGTATAGATTGTTACGATGATATGGATTGACAAGTACTCTTGTAAGGTCTTCGAAATTTCACGTGACCTAATGAAGAAAACAATTATTCACTCACAAGCTTTACTTATCGGTTGGCTTCGGTGCGCGAAACGGTAAAACTTTCCGTAGAACGTGAAGTCCAATTCACTTCCACCACGCGCCTGGTGACAATTGAATTAGCAGCTGAACGCCACCTGGGTTTCCCAATAACGCCGACTTCTAAAGACAACATCTGGCGCAGGCCGTGCCAGTTTTATTAGTACCGAGCACTTCACGACCACTGCGCTCAGATCATTCGCAATCGCATTCCGACAAATCGCACTCTGTTCCATGAAGTGAAATTTAGTTGGAACTAGCGACCAATCCGGTCGTCGCACCGGACAGCTGGACGATCTTTAAATTATGTACAGAAACCCACCTCTTGGATCAGTCTGCATGTTAGTGAGGACCGTTCCAAGATCCCTACAGCAGCTCCTGAGATTACTCTCCACATACTGACAGAAGCGGCAGGGGACCATGTTGTTGTTATGGTCTTCAGTCCGAAGAGTGGTTTGATGCAGCCCTCCACGCTACTCTACCGTGTACATGATTCTTCATGTCAGAATAACTGCTGCAACCCATATCCTTTTGTACCTGGTTACTGTATTCATCTCCTGCTCCGCCCACACTTTTCTCCAGTACCAAACTGATGATACCTTGCTGTCCCAGAATGTGTCCTGTCAACCGATCCCTTATTTTAGTCAAGTTTTGGCATAATTTTTTTTGCCCAATTCTATTCAGTATCCCCTCATTAGTTATATGATCCATCCATATAATTTCAGCATTCTTCTGTAGCACCACATTTCAAAAGCCTCTTTTCTCCTCTTGTCTGAACTGTTCATCGTCCACGTATCACTTCCCTACAAGGCTGCATTCCAGGCAACTATCTTCAGAAAACACTTTCTGACACTTCTATCTATATTCGATGACAGCAAATTTCTCTCCTTCAGAAAAGCTTTTCTTGGCATTCTCAGTGTACATTTTATGTCCTACCTACTCCGGGTACAATCAATTATTTTACTGCCCAAATAGCAAAACTCATCTACTACTTTTAGTATATGGTTTCCTAATGTAATTCCCTCAGCATTGCCTAATTGAATTCGACTACATTTCATTACCGCTGTTTTGCTTTTGTTAATGTTCCTCTTGTATCCTCCTTCCATAACCCCTCCATTCTGTTCAACTGCTCTTCCAAGGTTATTACTGTCTCAGATATAATTAGAATGTCATCAGCAAACCTCAATACTTTTATTTCTTCTCCCTGAACTTTAATTTCTTCACTAGTTTTTTCTTCTGTTTCCGTTACTGCTTGCTCAATGTACAAATCGAATAACGCCGTGGATAGGCTACAACCTTGTCTCATTCCCTTCTCAATCTCTGCTTCCCTTTCATGACCCTCGGCTCTTATAAATACCGTCAGGTTTCTGTAGAAATCGTAAATAGCCTTCCGCTCCCTGTATTTTAACCCTGCTACCTCCAAAATTTCAAAGAGTATATTCCAGTCGACGTTGTCAAAAGCTTTCTCTAAGTCTACAAATGCTTTTAACATAGGTTAGCATTTCCTTAACCCATCTACTAAGTCAAGCAGTGTTCCTAAATTTCCCCGGATTCAAGCTGATCCTCCCCTAGTTCTTATTAAAAATGAAACTCCTCCAGCTGTAACTAGTTACTGCCCGTCATCCATGTAGAGCACTTATTGGTCTCACGGCGGACTTATAGTACTCAGCCACAAACAATTGATATCATCAAAGTGTACGGGCCTGAAGATGGCGTTGGCGCAACGTCGAAACTAGTAACCAAATAAATATGAAATCTTAAGTACAGCTGGAGGAGTTTCATTTTCAATAAAAATTATACCAGCTGATGTCCCACCATCATCCAGTTTAAATATGGATGTGCGAAGTTTCCCCTAGTTCGGCTTCCACTAGTTTTCCCAGTCTACCGCAAATAATTCGTGTTAATGCTTTGCAACCTTGACTTATTAACCCAATAGTTCGTTAATATTCACAACTGTCAGCACTTGTTTTCTTTGGAAATGGAATTTTTACATTCTTCTTGAAGTATGAGGGTATTCGGCCTGTCTCATTCATCTTGCACACGAGGTGGAATAGTTTTATCATGGCTGGCTATCGCAAGTATACCAGCAATTCTGACGGAATGTCGTCTACTACAGAGTCCTTGTTTTATCATAGTATAGTCAGTTTGAACAAAATCTTTATAAATCATATAGACAAATCTTCCTCCTGAATCAGACTGTCTATTAGTGAAAACCGTATCAAAATCCATACAGTTCTTCCTGAGATTGGCCTTGAGATACACACAGAAAAACGTGGCGGTGTGATTTAATTTAGTGATATCTATAGATCAAGGTCGACAGCTTCTCAACATCATATGAAGAAGAAAACTCTTACATCAGCAGTCCGCCTTTGTACTCTTCTCGGTAACTAATCCCTGAAAGCGACTGGCAGAGATATCGGAGTTTTCACTGTTTCACTGTTTTTAGTGAACATTGAGGATATTTTTTATTTTCTTGGTTCAGATCTCGTGTCGAAGACATTTAAAGGCCACAGGATGTTGTAAGGTGGACATGCCATTTTGATTATTGTAAGTTATCTATGTCCACGTCAGAGAGAGAGAGAGAGAGAGAGAGAGAGAGAGAGAGAGAGAGAGAGAACAAGTTATGTTAACTGTTAAAAGGCTTTCGCCTTGTTGTGGGACAGTTTTTGGCTCTGTGCAGTTTGATATGTTCTTAGCTGAAGTGTGGTAGGTGATGAACTTATTTTGTAGTGCTGTGTTGACTTGTGATTGTATCTGTTAAATGAAGAAAGATATATTGTAAAGAACAACAGGGATGGATATAATGTACGTACTGAAAGGTTGAAAGAATATGAACTTCCAATATTATTATTATTTTTTTTCCGAAGAGAAGAAGTTTGAGGTAAGACTGCAGCGCTGCGCAGCTAGTTTGTCGGAATGATTATTGCCAGCTAGTTAACTTGGTTCACTTGCCCAGAGCTGAGAGAAAGACCAACAGCTTCCCTGAGCCATGCATTAATATATCAACTGATTAAGCTGTTTGGGTTTTTTTAATAGAAATACTCTTTTAATTCTGTACCTTTTTTAAATCATTGTCCTCTTTGTTAAGCATAGTATTGTTGAGACCAATTTTATGTGTGAAGACCACTCGAAGTTTTACTCTTGTCTTTTTGAATACATACTTCATTCTAAAATCGTTGTGTTGGAATATCGTTTCATAGGAATAGTTACTCTCCCCATCCCGCTGTTTAAATAAATTTTATCACTAGCGCATTGTACTACATGGTATGCAAGAGTTTGAATACTGTTTGGAAATTTTATTTAAAAAATAGTAATCTAGCTTAGCCAATGCCTGCTTGCTGTTTGCTGTTGTACTTTCAAGAAATCTGCAGCAATGTTGTTCGGAAGCGAGATAAGTGGAAATTTTGATCAGTGCCAGACAACTGTTTTACCTCAGTTGCTCATTTAAGATAAAGACGAGTTGTATTCCGACCAGTTACAATTCGATTCAAATTAGGTTCTATTTAGTCAAAGATTAGCATACAAGTTTTGGTAGTACGTGGACTTTTTATAGAGTGGGAGGTACATTTGGCCTAAATACAGAAACACATTGTGGGGAACTTCTGCTTCAAATGATTGCTGCGCAAAGGAAGTCCTTCAGTATTTGCATTCGGGTCTATTGAGATCACCAGAAGAGTTACCGATGAGGTTCGTCTGAGACCATAGGTAGTGTTATGCCTGTAAAGCACTACTAGTTTATACGTAATTATTGTTTTTGAGAAAACACTTTCTCCATAGCAGTTAAAGAGGCTTTTATACTGTGAGTTCCATTAGAAAAAGGTGTGCTGTTATGTTTGTAGAAGCACATAGGAATTAACAACAGTCGGAAATAGCAGTGCTTAGTCGGTCCGTGCACGACAGCGCACTGTACCAAAGCGTTCCAACAGCGCGCGTAAAAACGCGATTTTTCAGGGGTCATATCCCGGGTTCTATTGATCACAGAGATAAAGGGTCAATTGTTTTGGATAGCCCTTGGCCTTCTATCGGAAGAACAGGCATATTGTACGTATCAAAATTAAAACATTACACGCCTCCTCCAGTACAGGCAAATTGAGCAAATCGATTGCTTATTTTGTATTAAATGTCGTCTACGGTGCGTCTTGGTCGGCTTTTGTTCACCGGCGGTTCCAGAGAAAATTGCAAGAACCGATGCCATTTTCCATTTTTCGAATATCTTTATCTGTTATCAAAGTATATCCGAAAAACAATTGTGGGGAACGCCACATCTGTAATTTATGTTCACGGCAAATCGTCGAAATTTTTACCATATTTTATTAAGATGTTCTTGGCGAACCTTGAAAGCTTTTTCGATGTCATCATCCGTTAGCGAGATCCAGAATTTCAAAGTTGTCGTACTTACGCGTATAAAATATGCACGTAAAATACGTACTGAGGAACAAATGTAGTTATAACTGACGGAGTGCACTCATGGGCATCGAAATTCAGCAAAATACTAATAACATATTTACTCTTTGAAGATACAAATCATAAGCTGGGCGTTTTCGATGAATTGTTAACGATGAGCAATGCATCCATAAAAAAGTAAAGCAAACGATTTTTGCTAGCCGTATATTATCCATACCAGTTTGTTGTCTACATGTGTCAAAGTACATAAATGTGTAAAGATATGTAAATAAATAGTCAAAACTTTAATGACGTATAGAATGGTGTTTTATAGAAGCAGTACACCATACTGTAGCAGGAAAAGAACGGAAACTGCGGAAAAATGCTCCTGTCGGAGAACAAGAAAAGGCGAATTTGTTCCTTTTTAAAAGACTCTGACATGCGAACAAATAATCTTCTTTGTGCTAAAAGAGACCAGTGTAGAGACGGTGGAAAACAGAGAAGACAGTGCCAGTGGGAGAGAAAGTCAGAAGGAGCCCATGTAAGCGAGAGAGTAGACAGCGAATATAGTGTGGAATCTGCGGGCCTGAGTCACACTGCGTCAAGTTTTAAGCTCCAGTACTCGATTTTATTGTGTTTCACTTTGACGTACGATTATACCTCGTAATTAGCAGATTTACACAGCATTTTAAACGTATACGTTTCGCCAGTAATTATATGAAAAACCAGCTTAGTGCCCGCTGTTTCGCTCGCGATAACGTAGTAATTACAACAAGAATAACTTTATATACTTATATTAGGCCTGAATAATTAATGTATTAAAGAGCCGCTTCGTTTTCTGTGCTATTCTGACAAAGCCGATATGTCATGGTAACTGTTTATTAGCTTCCCTTAGTTTAGTTCACAAACTGCAACACCTAAACTTTTCACGCTAATTAAGGAAATAGACATACGGTGTTTTCTGAATGTACCTCTGACCAAAAAGACATTCTGATAGCTGGAATCGGAGGTGTTCGTTAATCCTGCCTTTTGAGCTCAAATGGTGATATTTCCGTAGAAACTTTCATACCCTAACACATATTTCTTTATTTTTAGCCGAGGAGTCAGGTATCAATTTCCATAGATTTACCTTTAAAAATGTTTTCAAATAACGAAACATTTTCATAAAAATGTTCATCCTCTGCTTCACTCCCATAGCGGTTGAATTTCCAGAAACACTGAAACATGAATTGTTTTATTTCTAGCCGAGGAGTCAAATACTAATTTTCGTAGCCTTAGCTTTAAAAATGCTTTAGTAATTCTTTAATAATGATTTACTCAAAATACTTTCACCCACTATTTCAACCCCATGGGGTTAAATTTCCAAAAATTCTGAAATTCATATTTCTTTATTTCTGACTAAGATACGAAATACCAATTTTGGTAGTTCCAGCTTCAAAATTGGCTAAATAGTGACATATTTTGAAAAATCTTTCGTCTCGTGTTTCACACCCCCAAGAGTGGAATTTAGAAAAATCCCTTCTTAAGCGATGCTTAGGTATAAGATGAACACCGTCTAGAAATTAATGTTTGTATCCTTGGCGGTTTGGGCTAGGCGATGATGATTCAGTCAACCATGACATTTCCTTTTATATAACATAGAGAGAAAAATAATTTTTTTGCCCTGGGTGTCGTTGGATAGGCAACCAGCCTTTGGGACCTTGCTCCCGTGTGTCCATTTCAGTCGTTTGGTGTTTTCGTAATATAGGTTCACTTTACAGAGTAACATTTTTCTTTTCTTATTTAGTTGCCGTTGGATTCCAATCTATCGTAACCATGAGGAAGAAGGACACCTTTCTTAAAGTGAATGAACACGCACGCAGATAGGGTTCATATGAACGCACAGATCAGTCATCCCAATCTGGTGGAGTCGATAACCAAAATTTTAGAATTGAAAAGTTCAGTACACCAGCCACTTCGTAAGTTCCCGTCTTCTCTTGCATATAGAATAATTACTGACACAACAGATGACTAAATTTCAAGAGAAAAATCTATCACTTAAAAATTCACTTCGCATTGACAGCCATTTCGTCTCAGCTGGAGAAACGACAGATGCACAATACTATGCTTTTAGCGTCTGACCCGCGTAACTCAAACTGCTATCTACATCCGACAAGCACTTAGGTTTCCGCAAGGTAGATTCTACGTACTGGATGCCGAAACGAACTACTTTAGATAACGAAAGCACAGGTGGGAACAACTTAGTTATTTATCTGGAGGCCGTACTTCTTTGATGTGAGTAGCGCCTGAAAGATATACCTACTTAAACGAGAGTCGCTGAAAATTGGCTAATCCATATGATTCTTTCAATAGCGCAGTGGTAGTACCCTATTTATCAATAAATTACAACGCAGGTCATCACTTTTTGTTATTGACGAACATTTTTATTTAGTGTCAACTTGGAACTGCTTACTCGGCAAGAATTTGAGACGTGCAACTTGTCTTTGGTGCCGCACGACGCATTTCACGGCAACCCCTAATAATTTACGAAGATTGTTCATTGTGGAGCAACCAACGTCTGCTGCGATACAAAGAAAGCTGCGAGAAAATGGCGGTATGACACTAGAAGGTGCCGAACGATATGTACTTCTTGATTCAATAAGGAAGTTCTCCAGGCTCTGAACAGGACCCAGCATGTTGAACGCGAACTTGTTCGCACCGTAAGCACGTTGACAGAAGAATTAGAACCAGTTGCACCCTCGCTGCCTGCAAGAACAGTGCCACAGAAGCTTTTCCTCTCACTTGTCAGATAACAGTTTTCTCTGTTCTGATTGCAAATGTGTGTAATAAGTATTTTTTACTTAATTAATACTGTTTATTTAGTAGACAAGACGCTAGACAAGGATATAACAACAGTAACAGGCATGTTTCGACGCACGCTACTCTCCTGTGTCATTAAGCATGGGTTTGATGCGAACGTTTGGGCAAGGCGATGTACACGATTATCTTATTATCCGGTATATGCTTCCACCCAAACTGACTAAAGGTGACTGCTTGATCTTTCTGTAACATGTACGACTATCAAAAGCCATAGATATTATAAAAAATGGATGTATGTATGTTCCACGTCTCCTCCTATACCACTGGACCCATTCCAGACAAAGCTGATACACATATCCGTGACTGTCTGGCAACAATCGCTGTGGGGGTAACAACCACCTACCTATCGTAGTTCAGCATAAATGACGTCATAAACACTAAGATACGCAAAAAGCCGCCGCCTCATGCGTAACATTTAAATTTATTACTTCTTCGCTAGTAAATCTTTTCGCAACATATTTCGCACACGGTATCCACATATGCCGCTGAATGTACTTGCAAAACTATGTAATTGTACGACATATGGTTCAAGAGATATGACGTCATAAACACTGAGATGCGTGACAAACTACTGCATCGTGGGTGAAGTTTTGATACATTTCTTCTTTACTACTGAGACACTCCTACAGCCGAGTTAGCTTAAGTAAATCCCTGACACGTGCCAGCGCTTTTGACGGCTTTCAACTGTGAAGCGCAGTCGACTGTAAGAGAAAACAGTAGCCGTCTATAGAGAGGCATTGCCATAGAGACGTTTGCAAATTCACGTTGTAGGCATGCTATGCCGCTGCCCCCAGCGTACAGGAACTGTCCGGATCATCTACTTTCTTATCTCAAACAGTTCATTTTCTTGTAGTTTACGACCTAACGTTCGTATCGATGCTTTCTTCGTCATCCCGTATGCTTTGGACCCTACCCAGGGAACGGAGGATGGGGTTCGTCGAGTGGTTGTGTGTTATTGTACAAAATCGTTTTCAAAACGGGCGAAATTGACGTACCGATAAGTATTTCAAACTTGTAACTTACCTGTCTGACACTGACGGAGTGCACTCTGAATCCATCACGAGCGGAACGTGAACTGGCGGGGCCTATGCGTACTCGCAATTTATACGTCACCCGCGGGTGGGGGAAGTCTCTAGCACCAGTGACGTCACCTTCTGCGCTGCGCGGGACCTACTACCTGTAGCCGCGCCGTTACTTTTTTTATTTTTTAGGCGCCCTGAGCTAACATACATTTGTCGCAGTCATCGTATTCGATGTCGTCGCCACGTTTGTGTTCAAAGAAGGCGCCAGTAAAAGAGGAGTACGGTAGGTTTTTTTGGTGATTCTTGGTATTGCCCGTGCCATGTTACTTTCGCAAAATTTCCTCCTTCGACACGAAGAGCTAGCTTTTACTAGGATGGAAACACCTCTATCTACGTAGTATTAGGTTGGTGCATACGTTCGTAGCGTTTATCCATAAGTTTAACAAACACAACAGATACACGTAACAGAGCCTTTAGCCTTAAGTTTTGTCCTTCATTATTTAAACCAGTCTGCCAACGACTCCGCGACTGTAGAAATCACGTCGTTTTTAGGCGAAGAACTCGTCGAGCCATGTTCGAAGGGCATTTTCATCAGGAATGGAAGTTCCTCCAAAGTTGTTCGATAGACAGTGTAAAAGGTGAAAATCTGAGGGCACAAGATCAGTTGAATAAGGTGGGTGCGGAATGACTTCCCAACCCAACTCCTATGTTATCTCTTTTGTTAGTGTAGCAGCATGCGAGCGGGCGTTATCGTGGAGTAGCATAAGTTTACGCAGTCTTCCTCGTCGTTATTCCTGGACTGCGACTGCAAAGCGTCTCAGTTATTGACAATAAATATCGGCGGTGATAGTTACACCACGGGGAAGCAATTCGTAGCATACTTTACCGTCGCTGTTCCACTAGAAGCATAACACTATGTTTTGTATATGTATGCAGGTATTTGTACGGGGAGTTGAGCTAAATCATTCCTTTCTTTTCCTTATGTTAGCATAAAGACACCATTTCTCTTCACCAGTAACGATACAAGATAGAAACAATTGGTGTTGTTCACAAGCCAATTGACGACGAGCAAGCAGAGATGCAAACATGGTCACCCGCAGATTTTTGTGATTTTGGCTTAGAGCATGCTTTACCTACATACCTGATTTCTGAATCTTCCCCATTGCATGTAAATGTCGTACGATCGTGGGATGATCACAGTTCATGACGTCTGCCATTTCTCGAGTACACTGATGTGGATAATTGTGGTTTAATGCGTTGAAACGACCTTCATCAAAAGCCGAAAGTCTTCCTGAACGTGGAGATTCACTGATGACAAAACGATTCTCCTTAAAATGAGAAAACCATTTTGTTGCCGTGCTTTGTCCAATGGTATTATCCCTATACATGGCGCAAATGTTTCTGGCTGCATCCGCTGCAGTTACTCCTCTATTGAGCTCAAATAGTAGAATATGTCGCAAATGTTCATATTTCTCTACTTACCTCTCCATTTTCTAGCGTCTAATGGTCCACTCGGTTCTTCAAATGATAAAACAACAATATGCAAACTCAAATAGCAACATTAAACTACAAATAAAAATGAAAATCGAAAAATAAACCAATAGCAACCGAAATAACCTTATGCAGAACAAAAAAGCTAAGGACGTTTGTACCAACCTAATAATTTCATGTTACATCTTGAGAAACCTTGCAAGAGCTGGAAATCGTCACTACTGAAGATGCACAGGAAACATAATCTGTTCTCATTTCAGGAGAGGTACCAGTTCTCAAAGTTTTCCATTCTCACGAAGTATAAATACATTTTTTTTTTTTTTTTGGTATTTTAAACATAGCTGCGCTACAGCAACGGTTCCACGTGATAAGATTAAAAGCAGCCGACCAGTTGCAAAGGATAAAGTACTCTTTACCTAGGTTTCGATAGATTTAAATCTATCTTCTTCAGAAGACGGCAGTATTACATTAACATGGAGTAATATGTCCTTGTCGTTTTTACAAACATCTTCATAACTCCATTAGTCAAATAAAATATAGCCCTGAGAACAGGGTTTGTCAGACAAATAAAAATAAGTACATGGAAGTTGGAGAGCGCATAGGCGACTCATGCGCTCTCCAACTTCCATGTACTTATTTTTATTTGTCTGACAAACCCTGTTCTCAGGGCTATATTTTATTTGACTAATGGAGTTATGAAGATGTTTGTAAAAACGACAAGGACATATTACTCCATGTTAATGTAATACTGCCGTCTTCTGAAGAAGATAGATTTAAATCTATCGAAACCTAGGTAAAGAGTACTTTATCCTTTGCAACTGGTCGGCTGCTTTTAATCTTATAAATACATTTCTGGACTTTCCATTGTCTCCATGGAGCGTCCCCCATTAGTCTGTAACAGACTGAAAATTGTATAGCGGTTGAAGCGGCAGTAATTCAGTGGTGAGGAACTTTTAATGATAGCAACAGACACCGTATGACAAATATAACTGACGAATATAGTCCTCACATAACGTGCTGCATACCTTGGTTGTACACTTGGCATGCTGAAAGGGGAGGAAAGTTGCCGTTGTCTTCCCTTGGCAAGAAATTCACACATCAGACGTGTAACTTGTCGCGAGGATGACTGTGCTCGTGCTTCATAGTTTTGCGCATTTGTGTTGCACTGAGTGATTATAAATCTACATCACAGTCCGCAAGTCACCCGATGGTGTGTGGCGGAGGGTGCTTGTGGTACCACTAACTGATCCCTCCTACCCAGTCGCGAGGCCGGCCAGAGTGGCCGAGCGGTTCTAGGCGCTTCAGTCTGGAATCGCACGACCGCTACGGTCGCAGGTTCGAATCCTGCCTCGGGGCTGGATGTGTGTGATGTTTTTAGGTTAGTTAGGTTTAAGTAGTTCTAAGTTCTAGGGGACTGATGACCTCCGCTGTTAAGTCCCATAGGGCTCAGAGCCATTTGAACCATATTGAACCAGTCGCGAACGGCGCGTGGGAAGGACGTTAGTTGGTAAGCCTCTGTATTGGCTCTAATTTCTTGTCGTGGTCGTTACGAGAGATGTGTGTGGGAGGAAGTAATATGTTTTCCGCATAACCCTGGAAAGCGCTCCCTCGAAATTTCAATGGTAAACGTCTTCGTGATGCACAACGCCTCTCTTGTAACGTCAGCAGGCTTTGTTGAGCGTCTCGGTAACGCTTTCGCGCCAACTAAACGATCCCTTGAAGAAACACGCCGCTCTTCGTTAGATCTTTTCTATCTCTTAATCCCACCTGGTAAGGGTTTCAGGTTGACGAACAATACCCTAGAATTGGTCGAACAAGCGCCTTATAAGCCTTCGTGGATGAATTACGTTTCTTTAAGATGCTTCCATTGAATCTCGGTCTGGTATCTGCTTTTCCTACTGTTAGTTTTATGTGGTCAATCCACTTACGTCGCTCTGGATAGTTATCTCTAGATATTTTACAGTAATACTGTTTCCAGCAATTTCTCACCAGTAGATTAGTTGTACAGCAATTAATTTCTTTTCCTATGTACGCGCAATATGTCACATTTATTTACGTTCAGGGTCAACTGACAGAACCTGCACCATTCATCAATCCTCTGCAGGTCATTCTACATACCAATACTGCCTTCTGGCATTGCTACTCTGTTGTAGACAACCGCATCATCTGTGAACAGCCTTAGAGAGCATCCGGCGCTTTATTCTAGATCATTTATATACATTATAAACAGTAATGATCTTATCACACTTCCTCGGTACTTTGGGAATTACATTTACATCTATTGATTTTGTTACATTAGGAGGCAACGTGTTAATTCTGTCTGAAAGGAAGTATTGAATCCAGTCGCAAATCTGGCCCGATATTCGATGAGCTAGTATTTTTTCACTAAACAACAGGGCCTTCCTGGAGACAAGGAACAGGGCATCAACCTTAGCGCCGTTTTCGACAGCGATATGGATCTCACAGAAGAACAGCGTGAGAAAATTTTCGGAAGACATCTGTCTACGAATTCCATGTTGATTTTTACAGAGGAGGTTTTCGTTCTCCAAAAAGTCATAATTACTGAGCATAAAACATGTTCCATAATTTTATAACAGACTGAGTCAACGTTATAGGTCTGTAACAGGGTGTATCTGTCCTACGGATCTTCTTGAAAACGGCAATGACCTGCACTTTTATCCAGTCGTTAGGTACCCTTCATTGCCCCAGTGACCAACGATAAACAGCTGCTAGAAGAGGAGCAACCTACATAGCATATTTTTAAAGAATCTTATAGGTATCTCATCTGGTCCTGACGCCGTTCCACTACTATGCGTCTGTAGTGGTTTTTCTATTCCACGGTTCGTACGATAGTCCGCGGTGAAACGGTTTCGGAAGACCGAATTTCGGCGTTCTGTCTGTCATCTTCTGTTTCGGTGCAACTGTGGTCTCTGAGAGAATGAATAGATGATTTCGAACCACTTACTAAATGTAAATATCGTGTGACTAGGGCCTCCCGTCGGGTAGACCGTTCGCTGTGTGTAAGTCTTTCGATTTGACACCACTCCGGCGACTTGCTCGTCGATAGGGATGAAATGATGATGATTAGGACAGCACAACACCCAGTCCCTGAGCGGAAAAAAATCTCCGACCCAACCGGGAATCGAACCCGGCCCTTAGGATCGCCATGCTGTCGCGCTGAGCACTCAGCTACCGGGGGCGGACGAACCACTTACTGATTTTACACAAGACCAAAACCTCTTAGGGTCTTCAGTCAGATCGCTTGACAACATTTAACTTTCAAAGTCGCTGAACATTTCTCGCATTGCTCTCCTTATGCTCATTTTACAGGATTACAGGAACTAAAGGAAGGGAGAGGATGAAGACTGAAGCTGGTATATAACTCGCTCTCGTCGAATACCATCCAAAGGGCAGCCGAACTTCACGTCTCCACCCCACGGACGAATCGTCATCAGGAATGACGTATGCTCTTGATTACAAAAGACACTGTGGGCAGATTGGAATTTCACTCAAATTCTCACCAAGTCTGCTGGTCATCACGTCTGCTCCCCTCTCTGGCGAAATACAGACGATGATATCAGAGTTTGAACTTGGCTGAAAGCTACCACTAACTTTCGGTAGCGACATGTGACAAGGAAGTGGCGCTACCTTGATAATATTTTACTATGGTAATACAGTTTTCACGGAAGTTACGTGTGGTATACATAAGGTGCATATCGGAAGTCAATGTTTCTTCTTTTTTCTTTTTCTTCGCAGATCTCTTCCGCAGTAAAATTCTTACTGACTCTCGTAGCTGTAAAAGAATGATGAAGAGAATTTACCGTGACTTCGACCGATGAGCTTGCCTATTTTTCGCACGCTTTAAGTACCATATTCCTTTTTTTAATGTAGCTTAGGCAGATTAGAGTCCACCGTTTTAATTCCTATGTGGCTTCGCACTGTCACTTGTGTGTTTGACAGCTACTCTATCCGTAAATCCTTTATCTACCGAGAGTGATTTTGTATAAGTAATTGGGGACTGTTGGAAATAATATCTATAAGAATGATGAAGGCACAAAAGTGTCAAAGTGACACACAGTTATCGAAGTGTTGCTATTGACACAGCGGGCTTCGTGTTACACGAAAGAAGTGAAGTTTGAATTATTTTGACAAGCTGTTTCCCACCTGATGTCTGCTGGACGTACCTGGTGAAGTGTCAATGCGTTTATTACATGGGTCTCACATTTGAAAGACGCGGTTTAAAGTCCCTGTCCTACACTCTTATTTAGAATCATCTGTAGTTTTTATGAATCCATCCAGAAGAACTCTATGATGATCGCTTTAATGAGCATGGTCGACTTTTTTTTTCACACGTTCCCATCGAACTGTTTTGCGCCAACATATTATTTAGCTGTAACTTGAGGAGGGATCTCCGTCTGATGGATCACAACCAGAAATGCTTGACGCATTCATCCAAATGAAGACTAATCACTGTTACCTTCCTCTTATCAGGAAACATGAAATGGAGTAAGTAAATTAATTATTACAATAATGGAAGTGATACTGGAAGAGCCACATCTGTAGAAGAAGTTAAAAGAAAAAGGAAAAATATAAAAATGGAGAAGATGATGATGGTGATGATGAGTTGGGTTGAGGGGGCGCTCGACATCACGGTCATCAGCGCCCTGATGAAAAGTCAACATGAAATCTCATGGCTGGGGACGAAGGCTGTCCCCACATGCAGAAAAGTTTATAACGTACTAAAGTCTGCTGCCCTTCCCCACCAGTTTAGGGATGAGGCCCGATAGTTCAAAAAATTTCACCATTCTGTTAACACTGGTATCGGTATCTGCGAGGACGGTGGGCAGATCTGAAGTGACAGCAGCACGTCACAAACTTCACAGAAAGGTGGATCCCCCCCCCCCCCCCCCCCCGGAGGAGGAAGCAATGTATGAAAGGGCTACGCCCGATGCGCAGTCTGGTAAGCAAAACCTCCTTTCAGAGGCGAGGCTAACACGAAGTCCGCCAAGCTTTTGTGGTCGGATGGGGGCGACCGCATTTTGTTGTCCGACATCTGCAACCATTCAGTCTCCCCACTGATGCATCTGTCAGAAAATGACATAATGGTGTGCACGGGATGGAACATGGACGTACAGCACTATCCCAACATGCTTCCTTGGCAGCTTTATCAGCCCTGTCGTTACCCTCTATCCCAACGTGGCCAGGTACCCAACAAAAGATCACCTCCTTGCCACGGCGTTGGGGCCGCTGTAAGCAGTCATGGATGAGCTGAATGAGCAGGTCTACCGGATACATTTGGTAAAGCGCTTGCAGTGCACTAAGAGATTCGGAACAAACAGGAAAACTCGTACGGTGATGTGTGTGAACCCTCTCCAGTGCCATTAGAGTGCCATATAACTCCACATCATAATTTATAAATTGTTATGGAAGACTCACTTTAAAAACCCCATCAGGGAAAACTACAGAACAACCGAGAGCATTCCATTGCTGGGATCCATCTGTATAAATAACGATAAAACTATAGTACATACTTAAAATAGACGAAAACAAAGTTGTAAAAACCATATCTGGAGTACAATTTTTCGGGTATTGCGTCAAGCTTAAAATCACATGGGGCCTCCGAAGACACCAAGGCGGCAGTGCGTTCCATCCCTGGGTGTGTATTTTCACGCCCGAGTGATCCAGATCCTTGAGGCAGGCCGTAGCACGTATGCCAAATGGCTGGGTCGCTTTGGGCCGATTCCTGAACAGTCATTCGAAGGCGGGTCGGATCACTGAACTAAATGCCAATGATTGGGGTGACGCTGAGATTTTCAGCGCCTGTGGACCCAAAAGGATACGTCGCCGAATCCAGAGTGGTGGTTCACCAGCCTCTGCACACAGACTCTGAACTGGGCTGGTCCGAAAGGCTCTAGTCGATATCCGAATGCCTAGGAGTGCCGGCAAGTGCGGGAAATAGAGAAGAGAAAGCTGGGAGAGTAATGACTATGGGAAAGAGACCCTGGTTTGCTGTTGGAAAGGAGAAAGAGAGTTGAAATCTGCTGAAATGAAAGCTGCACCAGTAACAAGAGGAAAACCTTGAATGTTGCGTGATTTGCCATCAAATGCACCTTACTAGGTGATCTGCTCCACAAGTGTATGGTAAATAAGTTGGAAAAATATTGAGATCTATGCACAGGTACAGAAAGAGGTGAAAATCAGATAAACGGAAGTTACTGAATGATGGTAGGTACATGAAATGCGAGAAGAGACACTGAGCAATCCAATGTCTAAGAAAGCGATGAAGAATGTGTGACACTCAGCCCCTTGCTTGTTCGCATCCATAAGAAAGCGTAAGGGGCCTTAACAGGATAAAACAACTGAGAGGTATATATATATATATATATATATATATATATATATATATATATATATATATATCAGGCAGTCAAATGAAAATCGAACATCCACCACAACGGGACCATGGACTGGTTCCATTCAAAAGTAATCAACGCACGCGTCAAGACATTTATCCCACTGGGAGACGAAACGATTAATTCGTGTTTCGTAGAATACGATCAGCCGCTGACAGATCCACAATGGAACCCACTCTTGCACTTCCTTGTCCGACTGAAACCGACGTCCACCCATGTCTTTGTTCAAGTCGCCAAAGAAGTGAAAATAAAACAGTGGAAGATCCGGACTGTACGGAGGATGTTGCAGTGTTTCCTAACCATATCGCGCTAGTGTAGCCTTCGATCGATTGGCAGTGTGGGGGCGGGCTTTATTGTTCAACGGGATGCTTCCTTTGCTCATCGAGTTCCTGGTGCGTGGAGCCACAGTCAGTGTGCAGCGTTATGAAGACACTTTGCAGAAACTGCGACGCGCCATCAAGTTAAAACACCCGGGAATGTTGTCGTGTGGAATCATCCTGTTGTATGACAACGTCCGCCCCCACACTGCCAATCGGACGAAGGCTCCACTTCACCGATTTTCTTGGGAAACAGTGTTACATTCTCCGTACAGCTGACTCTTTCAGCGTATGAATTTTCACGTCTTTGGCGACTTGAACAAAGACATTCGTGGTCATTTGTTTCGGTCGGACGAGGAAATGCAGGAGTTCGGTTGTGGATGTACCGGCAACCGAGCGCGTTCTGTGAAACAGTAATTGATCGTCTCGTCGCCCAGTGGGATAAATGTCTTAATGCGTGCTTTTGAATCGAACCATTCCACTGTCTCGTTGTGGTGGGTGTTCGGTTTACATTAGACTGCTCCTTCTACAAATCTTACACAACCATTTATGTGTACTTCAAGTCGTCTGAAGTTTTCTCAGCGTTTCTGGCGTGTTGAATTACATCGCAGAAGTAGAGACTCGACAGGACTAACAACGGACTAGCTTTTGTTTTATTTCAAGTGGAATTTTTTTAAATATATCTCTGAACTGCAAGAGATGTTTCTTGTGTTCTGTAACAGTTTATGAATATCTGATCCGTATAATCCAAATCTCTATCATTAAATCCGCGAAGAAGATGTCTTTGAATATTTATCACCAATTAAATGTGTAGTGGTGACTTGATCCTAGTGTACACACATTATTCTAATACCATGTAGCAAGGCTATGGTCAAAAGTTCTGTTCCGAGAACATCTCAACTTCAAAAACTAAACCTCCAGTTCAGAACATACCACTATCAGCACCCTGAAATCACTCCAAGAGTGATATTGTAGTTCATCCCAATGTCGGTAATCTCTCGACTCATTTAGCAGCGTTATATGCTTCGATACTTTTTGAGCGTAAACATAGTGGAACTACTCGTTTTGGCCATAAATAAAGAATCTATTGCGTGAGATTCCAGCATCGATGCGTTTTTGAACAGTGTCATACGTGGCTCTTAACCTTTAATTTGGACATATCTCAAAATTTTAATAAAAGATTATTTCATAGTCTATTTGAGTAGATGAGCGCTTCCCAGTGTGATGAAGTGTATTTATAAATATATTTTTCTTTATTTAAAAAAATAGCGGGATGTTGTTATAAGCAACTAAGTATTTCCAGTGCCTAATGTATTAATTAAATTTTTATGGAAATGTTACTGTGTATTATTTATAAAAACGAACTTACAGAACGAGCTTGAAACCCGCTGGAAAGCCGTCACAAATCTTCTATGCAGTTCCGGTCTCTTTCAATGCGATTTCCATATTTTTGGAGCCCTGAAGAGTGACGTTCGGGGCCCTCGATTTGCTTCGGACGATGAGGTGCAACCTGGGTACAGCTATGGTTCCATAGGCAACTGCAAACCTAAATCAATATGTTCGGACTGAGATCTGTACGTCTGTATACCGAGTACGCGACCAGTGTGTCGATTGTTGGGAAAAAAATTAATGGAGAGTTTTACATTCTGTTGACTAGGTCATAAAGAGGGACCAGAAGTTCGAATTGGGGAAGGAAATCGGACGTGGCTTTGTCAAACGAACCATGCCGGCACTTGCCTTAAGCAGTGTAAGGGAATCACGGAAAAACCTACATCTGGATGGCCGGAAGATGATTTGAACCATCGTACTCCCAAATGAGAGCTCAGTGTGCTAAACATTACACCACCTCGCTCGGTCCCTTCGCTGTCGGCAAAAGAAAAATAACTTAGAGTAACAGCTGCATTAGACTATTAGGAAGGATGGCTGTGAGCTCATGACAACCACAAAGAGAAAATATTTTATTTTCGGATGAGCCAAGCAAAAAAATTTAGTTCGTGTAACGGAAAAGCAGAAGTTTGCAGTAAAGCTTGCCTAAGACTTACCTCCCAGAATGGCTTCACCAGAATGAAGACAAGCGGAAGACTTGTGACACTATTTAAATGAGAATTAATTAGTATCGAAGTAATATTAACGCTATCTATGGTTCGTAAAAGCTTTGTGGGATGAAAATTAAAATAGATGGTGCCATGAAAATAACGACCCAGAAGACATAGAAACTGAAGAGGAAGCATAAGGGCGAAGGTCTTTGGAAGCGGTGGTCTTTGACGAGGTAGCAGGTTGTGGATCGCACGCTTAGCTGATACCCGTTTTGCTTAAAACGTGTTACAAACATGCATTGCATTCCATCCTCAGTTTGTTTGCTATGAATTCCCGTAATATGTGGATATGAACCTTGCCGTCTGACAAATACGCACTTATAAATGCATGCTCGTTCTTTCAATGCTGGGACACTAGAGCAAACGAGTTGTGAAATGCATATTGTAATATTTCTGGCTTAGTCAGCCATCATATTAGGCTCCAAGAAGCTGTTCCCAGAGCAGTGGAGATGCAAGAAGTATATAGATGACGAAATGTGGTGTGAGGTACCTGTGACAGATGTTAGATTCGGTACCATTCCCGTGAGAAAGACCGCCTGCATAATGCTGCTTCCCTGTGATTGGCTGCTGTGTTCGGAGCAAGGGCGCCAAAACGTTAAAGTATAGTTATTATTATTAGTTAAACTAGTCATTGGAATGACTTCACTTTTTAATATGAATATCTCTCAACAGCTGCCTATAAATCAGTCATTTTAGAATTATTAAAAACAATTTAAATCAAAAACAAAAGACTGACGAAATTGCAGACGAAGCACTTCGGGGTCACGCCTTTTCTGGTATGGCGCGCGAAGTGTTTAGGGCTGTTCGTCACTCCGGACTAGACAGGCGAGAAGAACAGACATGTTGTCTGTCGTAGGATGTGTTTCCAATTTTTATGTAAGTTCCTGTTCGTCACTCTGGATTAGGCAGTTGAGAAGAACAGACATGTTGTGTGTCGTAGGATGTATTTCCAATTTGTATTTAAGTTTCTGTTCGTCACTCTGGATTAGGCAATTGAGAAGAGCAGACATTTTGTCTGTGGCAGGATGTGTTTGCCAGTATTCAGTATTAAAAGATTCACTCCGGTAGTCATGAGGCACAGACACGTACCACAAATAATGTGAAGATACATTTTCGTAAACATTGTGTTTGATCATGTACTTTGCTGTATCAGAAGGTGTTGTATTAAGATCATGTAGTCTTCTCGTGTGGCTATATTAATATACGCAAGTGGCATCCCAAAGAAGTGATACACTATTTCAGAAAAGAACCTCGCTAAAAGTCAGTTTCAGCCTCAAGAAACAGAACTTACGACCTGCGTGCTGGTTTCTGCTCTGGGGACATCAACTTGAAGACAGCAGGTCAGTGCCGGCCGCGGTGGTCACGCGGTTCTAGGCGCTCAGTCCGGAACCGCGCAACTGCTACGGTCGCAGGTTCGAATCCTGCCTCGGGCATGGATGTGTGTGATGTCCTTAGGTTAGTTAGGTTTGAGTAGTTCTAAGTTCTAGGGGACTGATGACCACAGATGTTAAGTCCCATAGTGCTCAGAGCCATTTGAACCATTTGAACAGCAGGTTAGTGAACTATAACAGAACCTTCGTATTCCACACAGTGCAGTGGAAACAACTAGGCGCCTCACGTGTACTGCGTGCACAGAACAAATGTGCTCAGTGAGACGTCATCTGCAGTAATGCACAGGAGGTAGAGAAGGATGATCGTTATTAACACAAACAATCAATCCATTCTTCCTTTCTTGCCTTAATATTCACAAGGAAATGGAACTGCTAAGTTCAGCCCTTTAGATTACACAATTAGACGTATTGGTTACGAAGCTACTAGATATTTCTTAAGAATGCTGCATTAAACGCAAAGTGTCACACTCTGCTTGTAACGCTGTAATCTCAATGTGAAATTTTAGTCAGCGGTCTTTACGAAATAAGTTGGTGGATCATAAAGACCGAAATTACGTATGAACAGATTTACATAACATATGAAGTGTTTCCCTTCTTTGTCAAAATCTACATACCCAATAAGTAATTTGTAGCATATGTGCTGGGCATGTTTCAGGCCTGTAATACTTTTAGGCATCCTCTTTAAAGAACACCGCATACATTCTGGAGCATACATACTACAGAGAATATTTTCTGCATCATGAAAATGCATTACCGTTACTTTGTTTGAAAACTGCTCAATGTGCTTGGTAAATGATCGACCGCCCTGTTCAAAGCGTACAACATAGTCCTTTACTCTGAGGACTTGTAATGTTAATTTATAATTTACGTATAAGGGGACAGAAATAACGGTAAGAACGAAGGATTCAAGAAGCACCAACTCAGTTGAACAAAAATGGAAAAGAAAATCAAATCTCTTTAAGTCGTTTAGACAAATTGAGTTAAACTTAAATCTGGTAGGCTGAACGGTGATTTAAATGTGTTCCAAATTAGAAGTACAGGGTTTTAGCCATCCTACCACATCAATCCGTGAAAGCAGATGCAAACTATTGTAACTATGATATTGATTTACTCTGTTAACTTAATTTTAAATTTGGCAACCATGATAGAATGCAAAGTTACTCTAGCACCACTGTGCAGCCACAGTGTAGTCAAACACTGGAATTAAACCCGTTTTTCTTGAATAAAATCTTCAATATTCGTTAGACTAAGGGATGGAGAATCGAATGAGTGACAAGAAATGTGGTGATCTCAGTGGAGTGGGTAGTTTCTGCAGCTGCTGACTGCTAGTGCAGTTTGGAAAGCGTCTGCTGTAAGGTTCCTCCAACTGGTTGTCAAAACTTTTAAGTGGTGGGCTCTGCAGTCCAACTTCTACTCCCTGCTTCTCCCCCCATCCACCCTCCTAAACCCCCATCCCACCATTCCGACTTGGGAATTCCGGCCGGCGCTTTATAACACTGCGTTTCTGCCGTCGCCTGCCAGTATCAGAATTAAATTACGACAATCACTTTCCCATAAATTATTTTAGTTAGAAATTTCGTGTCGAAACGAAATTGACTCTTTTCTGATAAGATTTCAATAACTACACCATTTCACTTACAGTCATAAAAGGAAAGACGTTCAGGGTTTAACGTCCCGTCGACTACTGCGGCATTAGAGATAGAGTACAATCTCCTATTATGGAAGAATGGGGAAGGAAATCGACCATGTCATTTCAAAGGAACTATTGCGGCATTCACCTTCAGCGGTAAATCACCGTGAACCAAACCTTAACCACCGTCCTCGCAAATGCGAATTCAGTGGCTTACCAGTGCGCAAGCGAACTAGTCGAGAAGCTCTTTGCTTTAGCGGTACTACTGTATGAGACTTACGGCGTTTGGAGATAGAAAATGGGATCTGTTTGGAGGAAACAAGAAGTAGAATAGCGGTGCGCAAAAGTGCTTTGGAAAAGCCGAAAAGTTGGTTGACAGTAAAAAGAAATCCGGTAAAACTAAAAGAGAGATTCGCAAAGTGTTGCTACTATACTGTAGTATTGTATGACAACGAATTGTGGTCAGATTAAAAGAAAGAGGAAAAACCTTTGATTGGCTTAAAATGCGTTTGTGGAGAAGAATGCTGAAAGTGAAATGGATTCACAGAATGACGAATGAATAGGTACTCCCAACAACATGAGTGCAAAGAAAACTAGAGAAAGTGATAACAAAGAGAAAAACATCTTGGCTGGGACATATACAGCGAAGAGCGGAAGAAATAAATCCTGGATGACATGAAAAAAGAAGAAAATTTTCAGTAGATTAAGGAAGGAGAAAATGGCACAGGAAAATGGGGAGCGTCCAGTCGATAGCAGCTCTAAGACAAGTATCCCAAATTAATAGAGATATGGATGGAATGCCTCGACACTAACGATCTTGTGCGTAAATAGCCTGACGTTTGAAACATGCTTGTGTCAACGTATGTTTAAACTGTCAGAGCTGGATCGTGTGACCAATGTTATGCCATTTCCCAGTGTATGGCATTAGGAGTTGTAGACAGTAGATTTCCTTCTTCTTCTTCTTCTTATTGCGGGGGTCCTACAGCTGTCGCCGCAAACCTCATCTCTGTTGTCAATCGCCTCAATCTCGTCGTTCTTTCTCAACCTTTTCTATTCCTCTTCTCTCGATGATTTTTGGATACCTCTTAGCCACACCTCCTCTTCTTCTTCTCCTTCCAGGAGGTTTCCATGAAAGCGCTCTCTTGGGCCATCTGTCTTCATCCATTCTTTCGAAGGGCCCAAACCATCCCAGCTGTCTTTCTCCTATTGTATCCGTAATACTGTGATGAGACTGTGTCCTTTCTCTTATTTCCTCATTTCTTAGGTGGTAAAGTCAGGAAGTTTTGTATGCTCTAAGTCTCTTGTTATTTCTTTCTGTGAGTTCCCAGCACTCATTCGCAAAGCTTGTTATTGGTTCCACGGTGGATTTGTAAAATGTAATTTAAGGGGGACGTTGATGAGAAACACACACTATTTCAAAAATGCACCAAATCCACAGTTTTGGAGATAAGGGATTCAAATTTTGTAAAATGGCTCTGAGCACTATGGGACTCAACTGCCTAGAACCGCCTACAACTTAGAACTACTTAAACCTAACTAACCTAAGGACATCACACACATCCACGCCCGAGGCAGGATTCGAACCTGCGACCGTAGCAGTCGCACGGTTCCGGACTGCGCGCCTAGAACCGCGAGACCACCGCGGCCGGCTCAAATTTTGTACCACGGTTTACATGAAAGTAACACATTTACATATAAAATCATTTGATTACATATATTCAACTTCTTTTTGAATGAAATTTGAAATTTTATTTTCAAAAAATAATTTATGCTCCTTTTCCTCAGAAAGCATTCAAGAGATTTCTACAAAAATTTCTGTTGCATCTCTTTATATGTTGTAAGCTTCTCTGATGAGATTTTTCGAATAGGTAAAATAGGAGAATTTTCATAATTTTTTAATTATAATTCCATAAGTACAATTTTAAATTCATGCAAAATTCCACGCACTTTGACCCACAGCTCAGCTTGCAATCAGAATTTCAAAATTTTCTCTGGAGGCAACGTTTATTGGGTTTACAGAAATATGTGTACAAAATTTCATAATTCTAGCATTCATAGAATCTGAGGAAAAGGTACATAAATTTTTAAAAACTAGTTTTTCAGGAAACGCAATTTGAAGTTGAACCTAACTTTTTTCCTTATGTCACTTCTTCAGAAGGCACCACATTTGTACTCTTTGTACTCTCGGTCGTCTTTCCCTTCAAGGCTTCACTTCTGGTTTCTTGTTGTCTGTCTTTTTTCCTTTAGCAGGTCTTCAACTGACTTTTCAGCTGCAGAGACGCGCTGTAAATCTATTTTTCTCAGGATGTCTTGAGTAAAATTTCCTATCTTGAAGCCCATTCTTTCTAATACCTTCATCCTCCCGACGTTCCCATCACTAAATACAATAACTGCATCACAAGTTGCAATTCTGATAACTGTAGCAGATGCTAATGTGTTTTTAGCGCATCGTGAGTGAATGTAGAGACTCATCTGGATTTTGGGTTTTGCCATAAACCTATAACTGGGCTTGACAAGATCCAGGATACAATTTGGAAGTCTGTCCTTGTGAATGTAGGGGTTGTTATCCCTCTGAGCTTGGCGTACCAGGGAGGCCGCGTCACACTTTTAATTAGTTTTCAGGCACTTCGGATGCGATTTCAACATTGAAACTTTGGGAACTCATTGTCCATGAGTTGTACTAACAAATAAAAAATAAATCGAAAATTGACATTTTTGGTCAGTTTCATCAACGTCCCCCCCTTAACCTCATTTTTGAGGACCAACGTACAGATTTTATGCGTAAAGGTATTTGATGAAAGCGAGTGAGTCTCAGGTATGGAACGGAAAGTTACAAAGTATGAGAGGTATCTTCTTAATGAAGAGTTGGTTTATCGCCAGCATAAGAAGTTCGAGTTAACAAGCGCTTAATCTTGGTGACGAGGAGCTCTGAGTCTGAGCAAGAGGATGGAGAACGGAAGGATGGAGTTTAGGGCCACTTCGACTTCGAGGGTAACGGAGATGGAGAACTAATGGTACATGTTTAGTAGAAGTAATTATCCGTGAGTTCTTAGGACACATTCAAGCGTTCATCCCGTCATTCAGACAAATTAAATGAACGAATCGGATTCAGCTTAACGTCTCATCGAAAATGTAGACAATACAGAAGTGAAGTATACCAACCCAATTAATGTACTCTTGGGGACGAAATACCCACGACGAATTTATAAAAGCACCTTGACACTCGCTACAAGTAATTTACGGGAATCTCGACAAATTTTAAACATGGTAATTGGTTGGAGAATAATCATATGATCCTTCTGAACAGGAGTCCATTGTATTAAGCGCTACGGCGCCCTGCTAGATGGAGAAATTCAGTACGAAC
Organism: Schistocerca nitens; assembly: GCF_023898315.1. Classification (NCBI taxonomy): domain Eukaryota; kingdom Metazoa; phylum Arthropoda; class Insecta; order Orthoptera; family Acrididae; genus Schistocerca; species Schistocerca nitens. Next base: position 177,439,310 of record NC_064622.1, on the reverse strand, counting down.
CTGAGAAGCAACAGCACCGAGCGTCCCAAAAACTTCAAAGCCTCTCAGTTAGCAACGGATCAATTCCAACTGCGGCAACTGCATCAGCTGTATGAAGACAAGGGGGTAAATCATCTAGAGTTTGTCAGTTGCAACGACTGACGGAAGTGCACGATGAGTTCACGGGAAGTTTAGTTTTTAGCGACAAATCGGTATTTGAATTTGTTGTTCCGCGACCAGGGACGAGGCTATAATCGGATATCTATGGAAAAAGCTACATTGTTGTACATTCGGTAGATTTCTTCTGATTGCCATTAAATAAAAAAATCTTAAAAACTTCTCTTTAGAATTACATGTACATAACATCCGTAGTTATTACTTAACACATACGTAGTTATTGCCAGACTTTTATGTATATATGACATCTCTATACCCGTGCTGTCTGTGTCTAATAGAGCTACAGTTTTCGTCTGTCGCTTCCTTGAAAAGTGTTGAAGTGATGTTTCTTAGGTACATCACAAGGAGATTTCTCCTATTGTTTTGCTGCACATATCTTTACACATGCAAATTTCTATTTGTACTCGGCGAGGCGATAATGTGGGGCGTAGGGACCAGTGTTTTATGACGCTCGGCGGTTTGTCACCTCTCTCACGGTCGTTTTGTTAACAGTTTTCTGTTTGCAGTCTATTATTTTCAACTCCACGGGTGGGTCGTATACAAGCACGCAAAATACAGAGAAGACCTGACCTCCAAATTTGTTTCCTGAAAGTATAATTTAAAGCTGCTCCTGATATTTACACAAAATTCCTTGGAAGACTAATCTTAGAAATGCATGCAAACAACATTTGGAGCAACGTTCTTCTGTAACAAGAAGATAATTAAAAATCATTTCATAGGCGCGAATTTGGTCTATGTTTTGTTTACTTTTCCGTATACTATACGTTACGTTGTTATTTCAATAAAGTACAGTTTGTGTTGTTAGTGGCTTCGTACATGCTAACCATTTGACATTCTAGTAGGTAGCCAAAGTGAAAAAGTTCGGAAATAAGTGAATAGTTCATATAGCGAAGGCTCAGTTCTTTATTTACTTAAACAATAGAGATTTAAAGGTTTAGTATCCGAACTTTAGGCCTAAACTTTCTAAGAAAGTTAATAGATTAATAGAGTAGTCTAGGAAGTTATTCTTGTTTAATTGGTTTGCCATGAGTGAGAAGTGTATGACTTGCCGTAGGATTGTCAGTTCTGGGGTGTGCTGTGAGGGTTGTTGTAATTTCTTTCGTAAGGCTGACTGTAGTGACGTGGGAAATGGGGAAATTAACAAGGCTCATTTATTTTGTAGGATTTTCTAAGGAGATAGGAAGATGACGGAGGAGTAGATTTTTGCCCTGCAGCTGGAACTAAATAAGGCGAAACAAGATCTAGAAAGGTTAAGGGGGGGAGAAGGGAAAAGAGAAGTGAGAAATGAAAACAGTTGATAGAAGAAATAGGAACATGACTTTATCAGACAGTTTTGTGGTTAATGTGGAAAATAAATTTAAATCCGTTGTCACAGTTGGAAACTGACGAACCACAAGTATATGTAGTAGTAGACAGGACACAATAAACCTTCAAAAAGTGTTTGAGAAGTAAGATGTCAGAAAAAAGTTGTGAAGAAAATGGAAGTTTTGTTGTTAGGTCGTTCACATAGTAGAGGTGTTGACCAACTGTTGCATAATGAACTAGGGTTACCAGATCACAAGTTTTTTAAAACCCAGTGAGGATCTGGATCAGCTGGTAGAATATATAGGTTCACTGTGAAAAGACTTCATAAAGGAAGATATCATGGTAATAGTGGGTGCAGCAGGCAACAGCATAGACAGGGACCCTAACAGAGGGTGACCTGATGAAGATAGCATCAGCAACGACACATACTGATGTTGGGCTTGTGTCTGTTCTGAGGAGCCATGGCCGGTCTTATTTAAACTCTTCTGCTAGGAGTATTCATTTAGAGATGGAACGCCTGCTTGGATCAGGTACGGGTCTCATACTGGTGTGGCTCCTGTTGACTATCTAGTATACTAGGCATGGCTTTCACCTCAACAGGAAAAGGAAGGGAAATCTGTCTGGGCTAATAGTAGATATTTTAAGGGGGGGAGGGGGGGCGCTGCTACTGAGCGGTTCTAGGCGCTTCAGTCCGGAACCGCGCTCTTGCTACGGTCGCAGATTCGAATCGTGCCTCGGGCATGGATGTGTGTGATGTCCTTAGGTTAGTTAGGTTTATGTAGGTCTAAGTTCTAGGGGACTGATGACCTCAGATGTTAAGTCCCAGAGTGCTTAGAGCCATTTGAACCATTTTGAAAAGGGGGGGAGGGGGAATATCACATGCGGTAAAGTACCAGTGGTTACAAGTGACAGAAAAGCATTTTAGGGTAGGGAGGGTAGAAACAATAGATGTTCAGAGGCAGGTTGAAAATGACATTCACACTGATGAAACAGGCAGCCAGAAAGAAAATTTTAATACCCACAATTCATGAAAACACCCCTAATTGAAACCACTGGTGTTCAGAAATTGACAGAAAAATTAGGTCTTTTTTTCTGAGTCAGTAGTCTTCTAACTGGTTTTATGCGGCCAGCCACGAATTCCTGTCCTATGACAACCTCTTCATATCAGAGTAGCATTTGCAACCTACGTCTCTAACTATTTACTGAATATATTCCGTCTTCTTCTATAGTTTTTGCCATCTTCAGCTCCCTCTAGTACCATGGAAGTCATTCCCTAATATCTTAACAGATGTCCTATCATCCTGTCCCTTCTCCTTGTCAGTGTTTTTCACATATTCATTTCCCCTTCGATTCTGCGCAGATCCTTTTCATTCCTTACCTAAACAGTCCACCCAATTTTCAGCATTCGTCTGTAGCACCACATCTCAAATGCTTCGAACCTCTTCTGTTCCGGTTTTCCCACAGCCCATGTTTCACTATTATACAATGCTGTACTACAAATGTACATTCTCAGAATTTTTTTCCTCAAATTAAGGCCTATGATTAGATACTAGTAGATTTCTCTTGGCCAGAAATGTCCTTTTTGCCAGTGCTAATCTGCTTTTGATGTCCTCCTTGCTCCGTCCGTCATTGGTTGTTTTGCTGCATAGGTAGTAGAATTCCTTAATTTCATGTATTTTGTGACCACCAATCCTGATGTTTAGTTTCTCGCTGTTCTCATTTCTGCTACTTCTCATTACTTTCGTCTTTCTTCGATTTACTCTCAATCCATATTCTGTACTCATTAGGCTATTCATTTCATTCAGCGGTTCATGTAATTCTCCTTCACTTTCACTTAGGATGATAATGTTAACAGCGAATGTTGCTATTGATATCCTTTCACCATGAATTTTAATTCGACTCCTGAACCTTTCTTTCATTTCCATCATTGTTTCTTCGATGTACAGATTGAACAGTAGGGGGGAAAGACTACATACATCCCTGTCTTACACCCTTTTTAATCCGAGCACTTCCTTCTTGGTCGTTCACTCTTATTATTCCCTCTTGGATCTTGTATATATTGTATATTACCCATCTCTCCCTGTAGCTTACCCCTATTTTTCTCGGAATTTCGAACATTTTGCACCATTTTACATTGTCGAACGCTTTTCCCAGGTCGACTAATTCTATGAGTGTGTCTTGATTTTTCTTTAGTCTTGCTTCCATTATCAGCCGCAACGTCAGAATTGTCTCTCTGGTGCCTTTATCTTTCCTAAAGGCGAACTGAGCGTCATCTAACACATTAGGTATATACGGTTGTAATTCAGCCAGAGTACAAAATCGGTTATTCTTACTGCATCAGAATATCCGAGAACTGAGAGGTAAGCTTAATGGGTGTGCTGAAGAATTAGGCTTGAGAAAACCAGTTGATATAATCTACCTCTCTGAACATAATGTAACCACTGGTATAGATATGTTAAATGTTACAGGATTTAAGCTAGTCTCTTACTTCTGTAGAGAAAACATGGAGAAAGGAGGAGTTGTTACGTTTGTCAAAAACTATTTTAATTTCAAGAATATTGATATTAACAAATTTTTCTCAGAAAATCACTTAGAAGATTGTACAACAGAAGTAGTACTTCATAAGTCATTCTTAATATCAAGTACTGTTATGTACACATCATCTTCAGGAAACTTTAACCTTTTCATAAAAAATCTGGAAGCTCTGTTGTCTCATCTCACAGTAAAAAACAAGGAAATAATGGTTGCTGGTGATTTTAATGTGGATTTATTGAAATGCTTGGTCAGTGAACAATTATTGCAATCAGTAACATTGCCATTCAATTTAATTCCAATTCTGAACTTAGCAACTAGCGTATGTAAATGCTCTGAGACTGCTATTGATAATATATTTGAAGACAAATCTAGGGAACAAGTCATATCACAAAACCAATAGTAAATGGACTATATGATCGTGACTTGCAGCATATTATGTTAAATGTTGAAGCTTGTCAGGATATAACATCTACTTATAGGAGGGTAATAAATCAGACAAAAATTTAGAATTTTAGGAGATTACTGAACGATACGAACTGGATAGATGTTTACTATACTTCAGACTCTGGAAAATACAAAGCATTCATTAATAAAGTTATTTTCTCATTTGAAGATTGTTTTCCCCTAAAGATAACTAAAATCAAACAGAAGTATAAAAATAAGACGTGGATTACACAAGCAATGAAGGTGTCATATGGGACAAAAAGCAAACTGTGTCTACTATCTAGGAACAGCTCTGACGTTATCATTGTATTCCAACCATTGCTTCTTAGTATATTTCTCCTTAATGAACTTTGTTGGAAATAATATGTCTCTATTTCCAACCAATAACTCAATACATAGTGTCTACTAGGACATACATAATGTATACTAGGAATAAGAACAACCTACATAAAGACCTACAATCACTTACTTGGTCCAAAAAGGGGTCCCATATTCAGGAACACACATTTTCAATAAATCGTCAGCAACCATTAAAATTTGGTTTCAGATGAAGCACAGTATAAACAGAAGCTGGAAGACCTATTGGTAGGCAACTCCTTCTATTCTACAGATTAACGTCTCATCAGGGACTGTTAGACCAGCTTAAGTAAAAATGTCTGTTAGATTTCAGTTTTGACAGCACTTGGTCACGACAATCAAGATTAGGTATACTGTATATGATAAATTTATTAAAAGTTCTTGACTATGCTTCGTTCTGACAGAGTGTTAATACTGTAAATATTATCAGTTCCAGTTTACTGCAATGTATTCACATATCTTGCCAATCTCCTGACAAATGACCGGGAAAGTGAGTATAATTTTCAAATGTTCTATGTTGTTTATGTTATAGTTTCTGACATATTGCACATCTATGAGAATCATCTCACTTTTGGGACTATGGAACGAACACTGATTTAATCTAATGTAAAAAGCAGAAACCTTCAGGAAAGTACAAAAGTAACAGAATAATGGCATTACGGGCAGTAGTACTAACATTACTTTGGTCTTTTCTTTGAGATCTTGAGCTCTGGTTTTTCACCCAAGAGACTGATTTGTACGGTCGCTTCTTCTGTGATTTCTGATTACACCGCAACGTTATTAAGAACAGCTTCGCAGTTCACTTTCAATTCTCCTGACTTTCCTTCTAGACTCAGTTTTCTTTCCTTAATTGTCAAGTTCCGAGTTCCAAATTCTCACGGTCTTCTACAGGACGCAACCCAAGTGATGATAGTCAACCTCATATCTTACTCCCGTCTGAATTTCTAACGTTTGTGAGATTTATACCGTTAAGATAACTCTGGAGGTTGTGTTTCTGAGTGCCTGGTTGTAATGCCTAGCTTGGTTTCCATTCTTGAGTCTCTGATGACCCACTCCATCTCTTTCCACTAGCCGGCCGGAGTGGCTGATAGTCAACCTCATATCTTACTCCCGTCTGAATTTCTAACGTTGGTGAGATTTATACCGTTAAGATAACTCTGGAGGTTGTGTTTCTGAGTGCCTGGTTGTAATGCCTAGCTTGGTTTCCATTCTTGAGTCTCTGATGACCCACTCCATCTCTTTCCACTAGCCGGCCGGAGTGGCCGTGCGGTTCTAGGCGCTACAGTCTGGAGCCGAGCGACCGCTACGGTCGCAGGTTCGAATCCTGCCTCGGGCATGGATGTGTGTGATGTCCTTAGGTTAGTTAGGTTTAATTATTTCTAAGATCTAGATGACCTCAGAAGTTAAGTCGCATAGTGCTCAGAGCCATTTGAACCATTCTTTCCACTAACTCGGAGAGTTTTTAAAGACAGTGAACAAGAGTACAATATTTTTGACTTTCACCATTCTTCCCGATTCGGAAGCCGGATTTTCGACTTCATCCGTGGTATTCACATCGTATTTATTATTATCTTCAATTTTTGTAATTAAATCACTGTTTTAATTTATATGTTACGCTGTATCCTTGGTAACAATACTGCAGCACTGCCGTGCTTCGAAACAATTATGCATCATCTGATAATTGCGATATTGGTGGCAGACAGGATGCAAAGATGCGCAACGAGTGGACATTCTGTTAGACATTGCAGACAGTTTCACAACTCAAGCCAAGACGTTAGTGGCCGATCTAGTGATGGATCTACACTCTACCACATCCTCTCATGGGTCAATGCGCAACGATTTACATACCTTAGACTGTCAGGATCCGAGATGGGTCGAACGTTGTGACCTAATTTGTGGCTCCTCGAGGGATTTTCTTGAGAGGAGTGCACCGAATGCTTATGTGAAGGACAACGCATGCTTATGAAATACAGTGATGTGTTTTAATTAGGGTATTATCGACCAGTACGTAGGTGGCAACAAGATGGAAAGGAGGGTGAAGAAGCGAAACCCTTCCCACATGTAGGAGTACAAAGTTTTTATTCATTTCGGAATTCTCATACATTTCTACAAATGAGTAGATAGTCTTCATTTATCTGGGATATAATAAATTTTTGTGTCATTTATAAAATTAAGTCCTTATGGCTTGACATTTCTCGAAACTGACCAAATTATTTATATAAAAATGGTAATTTTAGAGCCTTTCCCTCCACTTTCCGCCCCTCCTGACCCCTCCCTGGAAAAATTTCTACGGACACCCATGGATGAGTAAGAAATGACACGAAAACGACGATATTCTGAGTCGGGAATCATTATTCTCGCATAACACCAAGACCGGGATAATGCTGCCATCTAGCGGACAGATTACTAGCAATAGCGGCACACATTTATATCCACAAGGCAATAAGAAGTTTGGGAATAGGCCGGGGGGATCGGTGTACAAACTGATGTTCATGATGTGGATGGCTCCGGTTAAGGTTTCCCTCCAAGGTCCATGTCTATATCTGTACGCCGCAAGCCACGATGCCTTGTTTTGCAGAGGTTACATAGTATCCCTACTGTCTTACATGATGCATTTGTGAATGTTACGCGAAAAGAAAGACTGCCATTACCCCTCTCTACAAGCCGGAATATCGCTGCTTGTAGCGTCGTTGGCACTGTGTGAGGTACACTGTGTGATCAAAAGTATCCGGACACCCCCAAAAACACACGTTTTTCATATTAGGTGCGTTGTACTGCCACCTACTCCATATCAGCGACCTCAGTAATCATTAGACATCGTGAGAGAGCAGAATGGGGCGCTCCGCGGAACTCACGGACTTCGAACGTGGTCAGGTGATTTGGTGTCACTTCTGTCATACGTGTGTACGCGAGATTTCCACCCTCCTAAACATCCTAGGTCCGGTGTTTCCGATGTGATAGTGAAGTGGAAACGTGAAGGGACACGTACAGCACAAAAGCGTACAGGCCGACCTCGCCTGTTGACTGACAGAGACCGCCGACAGTTGAAGAGGGTCGTAATGTGTAATAGGCAGACATCTATCCATCACACAGGAATTCCAAACTGCATCAGGATCCACTAAAAGTACTACGACAGTTAGGTGGGAGTTGAGAAAACTTGGATTTCATGGTCGAGCGGCTGCTCGTAAGCCACACATCACGCCACTAAATGCAAAACGACGTCTCGCTTGATGTAAGGAGCGTAAACATTAGACGATTGAACAGTGGAAAAACGTTTTGTGGAGTGACGAATCACGGTACACAATGTGGCGATACGATGGCATGCTGTGTGTATGGCGAATGCCCGGTGAACGTCATCTGGCAGCGTGATTAGGCAGTAAAATTCGAAGGCGGGAGTGTTTCGGTGTAGTCGTGTTTTTCATGGAAGGGGCTTACACCCCTTATAGTTTTGCGTGGCACTATCACAGCACAGGCCTAAATTGATGTTTTAAGCACCTTCTTGCTTCCCACTGTTGAAGGAGCAATTCGGGGAAGGCGATTGCATCTTTCAACACGATCGAGCACCTGCGTTGTCCGTGGTGAGAGGTAACGCCTGAAATGTGGTATTCTCTGCACGCTCTTGACGGTGTGGATGGCGGAATACTGAATTCCGTAACTATTTCCGAAATGGAATGTCCCATGCGTCTAGCTCATACAACAATTTCACGTTCAGAGTCTGTTAATTCTTATCGTGCGGTCATAATCACGTCGGAAATCATCCCACAAAAATTACCCGAGTACAAATAACAGCTCCGCCAATGCACTGCCCTTTTGTACTGTGAGTACGCGATACTATCGCCATCTATCTGTATATCGCTGTACCACGACTATTGTCACCTCACTGTATATCCCTTGCATAACACTTGTCAGGCACAATCGAAGTTGTTATCCATCTTCCGACTACAGGTGCAAGTAAACCTATGACAAGCGCACTAAGATCTCCGGTTCCTTGTTTCAGCTGCTATTTAGTTGGTGTACAGGGGACGAATGAAGCTGAAATTTGTAAAACTTGGGACTGTGACGAGGAATGTAGCAATGGCACTCCACTTCCATAATGGACTACGAGAGCAACAACACAGTTAGGATTTGTAGGAAAAGAAGCTGCAACGCAATGAAAAAGCACTGGAAGACTTCGCGGAAGAAGTTGCGACGTCCGCCACATAAAAGCATTTTTGAATTCAGACAATCTCACGTCAGAAACGTGTATCTGAGAATAATGCAATGTCGTCGTGACCAGGACGAGCACGTCACATCCGTGTGATACCCACCTTAATGATCGAAACAGGTGCTAACAACCTAGTGAGAAAAGCAGGCAAAACAAACATTGGTGTGAGTGGTTTCTACGTCATCTTCAGAAGGCAGAGGGATCCTGTACGTTCTTTAAAATCTGCTTGTTGACATGACTTGTACATGTTTGCCGCGAAAGGCGATGGGGCACCTGTGTTGATGTGTGCTTTTGAAGCAGCTGCTGACGCAGTTTACACAAAAAATGACGGCGATAACGTGCGCATCGTTAGCACCGTGTCACGCTGAGCACCTCCGATCCTGGTCAGACTGACGTTTTCAGGCAATTTTCTTAGAAACCCGGTTAACTGTAGCGGAAAATTTGGCTGGTACTGTACGAGATTTTCTGCTAACTCCTTCGACAAAGTTTGTTTTAATTTACGTAAGTTGTTTGTGCGTTCCGCAGACCTGCACGTTTAACGTAACCCGCGATGCACAAGCTTTCGACAGACTGAGGCGAGGCAAACTCGGATAGATTCCGCGCAGTTTACTGACGACAGCTGCTCCGATAAATCCGCCAGCCTGAATGCAACTCTTACGAGGTTTTCTACGCTCGCTTGGACTGGTTATCATCTGTCTCAAAAAATACGAAACATGTATAACTGAAACACTGTAAAACATCGAACAAAAGCTTACAATGTTCACCGATAGGTGACGCTCACGACTGCCCTTGCTTAAATTAACGGAGGACTGCAGCGACTGTCTGCGTATCATACCTTAAAATCAAATGAAAACTAGATTTGCCAAATCATGAAAAACAGTGGACGCCTTGTGACTTGATAAACGCTGTAAGGGAAAGAGGTTATGTTTTCTGTGTTTTACGTCGAACAACAATGCTCAGTCGTCGTTTGTGCTTCTGGTGTCTCTACATAAATGGCATAATGGCTCTGACTTGCTTTTTCCGTCTGAGCATTCAGTTTTTTTATCTTCAGCTTTTGGCAGTTTTTATGAAAAGTTTGCTTCGGCGACTAATAAATATTCTCTTCAGCCACGGAAGCTCAATGGATTCCTCATTCACTTAGAAAGTCTGAACTGCCACAGGAGGAAAAATGGTCACTGCACTACACTGCCGGAAGAAAAAGCAACACCCTCGAGGATAAGGTAATTTTATTGGCAAGTGAGATGACGGGCAGTTCATCATTGTAGGAATATACGAAAATAAATTCGGAGGAAATGAAGCACACATGTCACAATGAAGGGAGTCCAAACAGTCGCATCAATGCTCTGGTAGCAACCAAAACGTGCGCGTTCAGTTGACGAAAGAATTGCTGATTTTAGAAAATGTAACAGATCTACTAGAAAGACTGTCTCACTACGCTTGTCCGTCCTGTTTCGGAGTTCTGCTGCGCGGTCTAGAATCCTTACTGGATACGATTAACCGAACGTCTAGAAAGTTCAAAGAAGAGCAGTAAGTTTTGTATTATTCCGAAACAGGTGAGAGAGTATCACGGACATGATGCACAAAGGCGTTTTTCGTTGCGACAGAATCTTCTCACGAAACTTCAATCACCAATTTTCTCTTCCGAATGCGCAAATATGTTTTTGACGCCGACCTACGAGGGTTGAAACTTAAATGGTGGCAACTACTTATTCATAACCGATACAGAAGAGTTACATGTTTGCACCTGATACTGTCCTTCAAAGTAGTCACCAGCGTTGTGTAGAACCCGTTGCCAGCTATGTGGAAGGCGTAGTATACCATTAGCAGAGCCTGTTATGTTGATGGTGCGAATGGAGCGGTCTACTGCCCGTCGAATCTCTAGAACAGTTCTGAAGTGAATTCCACGAAGTGGTTGTTTCATCTTCGGAATCAAATCAAAGTCACAAGGACTTAAGTCCGGGGAGTATGGTGGATGGTACAGAACTTCCCAAACCCATCGACCGAACAGAGCAGCCACAGCTTGCGCTGTATGCGCCCGCGCATTGTCGTGCAAAATGATGGGTGGGTTGCGCAGAAAGTGTCGCCGCTTCTTTCGCAAAGCTGGTCGCAGATGATCGTGACTTTTGATTGCGTTTGGCAAGCACAAAGACAAGCAGTAGAAACTCTCGCCGTGCGCGGGTGGGCGTTATCTTGTTGAAATGTAAGCCCAGACTGGCTTGCCACGGAAGGCAGCAAAACGGGACGTAGAATATCGTCGACGTACCGCTGTGCTGTAAGGGTGCCGTAGATGAGAACCAAAGGGAACCTGCTATGAAAAGAAATGGCTCCACACTCTGACACTTCTGGCTGTCGGGCCATAAGGCGGGCGACAGTCAGGCGTACAGGGTGTCTACAGACAAATAGTTCAAATGGCTCTGAGCACTATGGGACTTAACATCTGAGGTCATCAGTCCCCTAGGACTTAGAACTACTTAAACCTAACCAACCTAATGACATCACACACATCCATGCCCGAGGCAGGATTCGAACCTGCGACCGTAGCAGCTGCGCGGTTCCGGACTGAAGCGCCTAGAACCGCTCGGCCTCAGCGGCCGGCCGTCTACAGTCATGTCTTCGGCTTGGAATCTCACTGGCTGAAATAGGATTGTCTTCAGTGATGAGTTCTTTTTCGAACTCAGCCCCGATGGCCAGCGAAGGCGTGTCCGAAGACGCCGTGGACAGCGATGGGATACTAAACTGTCGCTCGTCATACGACCCGACAACCAGGACTGATAGTAGGAGGTGCCATTTCTTTTCATAGCACGATCCCGTTGGTTGACATGCGCTGCACCCTTACACCCTTGCGCTACACCAAGCAAGGTGGCGTAGTGGTAACACACTGGCCTCGCATTCGGGAGGACGACGGTTCATACCCAAGTCCAGCCCTCCAAATTTAGGTTTTCTGTGATTTCCCTATATCGCTTCATGTAAATGCCGGGATGGTTCCTTTCAAAGGACACGGCCGATTTCCTTCTCCATCCTTTCCTAACCCGAGCTTGTGCTCCGTCTCTAATGACCTCGTTGTCGACGCGATCGTAAACACTAATATCATCCTCCACCATTGCGATACGTCGATGATGTTTTACGCCCCGCACCAAGCAATAATTTTCCTACTGGGTCGGAAATCGGTAGATGTGGTGTACATGAACGGACAAACAGATGATAATTTCATAAAAAATGGATGGTTTATTCAAGAGAAAGAGATTCACAAATTTAACTAGTCCACCTCTGGCTCTTATGCAAGCAGTTATTCGGCTGGGTGTTGATTGAGAGAGTTCTTGGAAGTCCTCCTCAGGACTATCGTGCCAAATTCTGTACAAACGGCGCGTTAGATCGTTAAAATACCGCGCTGGTTGGACGCCGCTGCCCATAATGCTCCTAACGTTCCCCACTGGAGAGAGATCCAGTGGCCTTGCTCGTAAAGGTACTGTTGGACAAGTACGAAGTCAAGCAGCAGAAACTTGGATGTGTGCGTGCGAGCATTATCTTACTGAAACGTAAGCCCAAGATGGCTTGTCACGAAGGACAACTATGAAAGACAAAGAGTTACCCATAGCGATACCGTCAGATTGCTCAAAAATATTGTTCACAGCAGTACCTCCGATGGTTCATTACAGCTTATCGGAACTAAGTTGGACATCTTACACCTATTCCAACATGGCTTATCTGGACTTACTTTTTATTTAATGAACAATGTTTTAAGCAAACTGTCGCTGTTGCTTTGGGTAGCCCCATGTCTCCCATAGCAGTTAACCTTTTTATGGAAGACTTCGAGGAAAAAGCACTTCAGTCAGCGGTGTTGAACCCTAAATGCTTCTGGAGACATGTGGGGGTGACCTTAGTATTCTGGCAACACTAAGCAGCAAGGCTTCCTGCATTTCTGGAATACCTTACCTTCCTCCATCCGAGCATTTGCTTCACCATGGAAGAGGAGAAAAAAGGGAGACTTCCCGTTCTTAGGTGTCTTGGTCCTCAGAAAAGAAGATGGTTCCTTAGGTCACAGCGCGTTTCGTAAACCGACTCACAGTGACCTGTACCTACGAGCTAGGAGCTGCCATCACTCATCTCAACGCAGTGAGGTGTTACGGACTCCTGTTAATAGGGCTAGAGTTATCTCAGATGCAGGGACCTTATCAGCAGAGCTTAGCCATTTTCGCTCTGTGTTTGTACAAAACCGGTATTTGGATAAACAGATCCGTAATGCATTTCAACCTGCACGCACTAATGCTCAAGAACAGCCAGAAGAAACGGAGAACTCAACGAGAATGGTTTTTCTAACCTATGTTGTTGGCGAGTCCTTTAAGATTGACAGGCTGTTCAAGAAACACAAAAGAAAATGTTTCATCCGCTCTCACCGGCCGCGGAGGCCGAGCGGTTCTAGACGCTTCAGTCCGGAACCACGCCGCTGCTACGGTCGCAGGTTCGAATCCTGCCTCGGGCATGGATGTGTGTGATGTCCTTAGGTTAATTAGGTTTAAGTAGTTGTAAGTCTAGGGGACTGATGATCTCAGATGTTAAGTCCCATAGTGCTTAGAGCCATTTTAACCATTTTTTTTCTTCCGCCCTCCAACGCGAATGAAAACTATGCTGGGTTCTGTTGAAGACAACCTAGGTCTAAGGGGACCAGGGGTGTATAAAAACCCGTGCCAGTGTGGGAAATCATACATTGCCCAGAAGTGTCGCACTGTCAAGGATAGACGCGCTGAACACAGACATCACACTAGACTGGGTCAGCCAGAAAAATCTGCTGTGGCTGAATACTGTGTTGACACGGATCACAGCATGAACTACAGAGAGACAACGATCCTTTTGTCCGCTTCCACGTACTGGGACTCCATCATTAAAGAAGCAGTCGCAGCACGCGTAAGTAACGACCTGATCGACAGAGACACGGAATTTCAACTCAGCAAGTCATGGGAACCAGCAATGGCAGTACAAAGGCATCGTCGGCTGCTGACGAACGAATCCGAGTCAACACAGACGGAGAATCGCAGTCCGCACACCTAAACTGGGCGCCAACGCTCAGCCCGCGCGCGCGCTCGGCCGCGATTTACCGCCGCTCGTTTTTCCGCGTCGTGAATGCCAAGACCTCGGCCCTTTCTCCGGCAGGGAGTGTTACATGTCGCCGTGCTCTACAATTCATCTACGATGACGTTATAACCGCATCCCTTGGCGCCTGCGCTTTTCCATAGAGTCGGCGTGTATACCGGCAAACCATTGCAGCAACACGTCAGTAAGCACGTGAAGATGACGACTAGCTGTCTCTTTGAAATATTGTTCAGCTTCCACAACATTATCCGACGCGACGCTCGTGAACCAGTGAAGCAAAAGTTTTCTTGTTATTTCATATCTGCATTTGGTATGTCCTCTCAATCTCCTCCTCGTCAGTTATTTTTCTCACCAAACGAAAAAACTCGTCTAATACTTTGAGTGCCTCATTTCTTAATCAGCATCAGATGATTTAAATGAAATACATTAATTATTAATTTGACTGCATCCCCTTACCTTAACCCTGTAAGTGTACGCCAGGGCCAGTCTGACCCAGGAGTTTTTTTTGTTTATAACTGCGCATGCGCCACCAGACAAACACAACCCACTGCCACCAATGTAAGTTCAGTATTAAGTGAAACCTACTAGAGGACGGACGTTCGAAGCTGTGAGACATTGTTGTTTAATTAATTTGTCAAAAATATTTTTGAAGAGTAACTGTGACCCTGGAGTACACACTGTGTAACCACTGTGTCGCTGAGTGTGAAGTACACTTACGTGCAAATGGCATGTATAAATGACATTTTACTAACGAAGTTGTTATATGGGAAAAATTGTTGTTGTTGTTGTTGTGGTCTTCAGTCCTGAGACTGGTTTGATGCAGCTCTCCATGCTACTCTATCCTGTGCAAGCTTCTTCATCTCCCAATACGTACTGCAGCCTACATCCTTCTGAATCTGTTTAGTATATTTACCTCTTGGTCTCCCTCTACGATTTTTACCCTCCACGCTGCCCTCCAATACTAAATTGGTGATCCCTTGATGCCTCAGAACATGTCCTACCAACCGATCCCTTCTTCTTGTCAAGTTGTGCCACAAACTCCTCTTCTCCCCAATCCTATTCAATACTTCCTCATAAGTTACGTGATCTACCCATCTAATCTTCAGCATTCTTCTGTAGCACCACATTTCAAAGGCTTCTATTCTCTTCTTGTCCAAACTATTTATCGTCCATGTTTCACTCCCATGCATGGCTACACTCCATACAAATACTTTCAGAAACGGCTTCCTGACACTTAAATCTATACTCGATGTTAACAAATTTCTCTTCTTCAGAAACGCTTTCCTTGCCATTGCCAGTCTACATTTTATATCCTCTCTACTACGCGCAAGTCGCCGAAATGGCGTCAAATCGAAAGACTTGCACCAGGCGAGCGGTCTACCCGACGGGAGGCCCTCGTCACACGACATTTCATTTCATCCTCTCTACTTCGACCATCATCAGTTACTTTGCTCCCCAAATAGCAAAACTCATTTACTACTTTAAGTGTCTCATTTCCTAATCTAATTCCCTCAGCATCGCCCGACTTAATTCGACTACATTCCATTATCCTCGTTTTGCTTTTGTTGATGTTCATCTTATATCCTCCTTTCAAGACACTATCGATTCCGTTCAACTGCGCTTCCAAGTCCTTTGCTGTCTCTGACAGAATTACAATGTCATCGGCGAACCTTAAAGTTTTTATTTCTTCTCCAAGGATTTTAATACCTACTCC
This sequence comes from Schistocerca nitens, assembly GCF_023898315.1. NCBI lineage: Eukaryota > Metazoa > Arthropoda > Insecta > Orthoptera > Acrididae > Schistocerca > Schistocerca nitens. The sequence continues at coordinate 177,423,507 of NC_064622.1, read as the reverse complement.
GAATTTTTCTTTTGTTTCCTTTACTGCTTGCTCAATATACAGATTGAATAACATCGGGGAGAGGCTACAACCCTGTCTCACTCCCTTCCGAACCACTGCTTCCCTTTCATGTCCCTCGACTCTTATAGCTGCCATCTGGTTTCTGTACAAATTGTAAATAGCCTTTCGCTCCCTGTATTTTACCCCTGCCACCTTCAGAATTTGAAAGAGATTATTCCAGTTAACATTGTCAAAAGCTTTCTGTAAGTCTACAAATGCTAGAAACGTAGGTTTGCCTTTTCTTAATCTAGCTTCTAATATAAGTCGTAGGGTCAGTATTGCCTCACGTGTTCCCATATTTCTACGGAATCCAAACTGATCTTCCCCGAGGTTGTTAGAAGAAATCAATTGTGAAAGTAACTTAAGTGATTTTTCTGATGAAAGTACTTCTGAAGCTGACGCTCCTGCTGCAGTTATGGACACTGCCGAAACTGATCAGTCTCCCGAATCTTCAGACCGCGATGAGAAAAATATAGTCATCCACGATAAGAATGCTCATTGTTGGAACAGCTGCCCCTAATAGAAGAGGCTGGCCAGTTGTCGATAGCGTCGCAGTCCGCATTCCAAGAGTGTGGAAATAATGAATGAATGGATTTGTTAACAACTGAGAGCATCTAAAAAAGTCGTGTAATACTCGTATGTGCATTTCATTACATTCATTTCATTACATGCTTGTATGTTCACCTAACTAAACTGCAAGTAAAATCTTTCGATCCAGATCACTTTCAAGTTTCATCATTGAAAAGCACCAATGACAGTTTTTTCTTTGTCTCGAATTTTGGATGCATTAATACCCAATATTGACTGAATAAGTCCAGTATTAAAATATTCTATCTTCTGACAATTTATCCGTTAAATAATTGAGGCTCACTGTGACACTGGTGTACAGTTTGTGTGACAGTTTCAGAGGTATACACTACTAGGATTAATGCATTTATTTCTTCTACCTAAACTTTAATCCCCTTTCCGGATATCTCTTCGGTTTCTTTCACATCTTGCTGAATGTACAGACTGAATAACATGTAAGATAGGCTTTAAACCTGTCTCACACCCCTCTCAGTAACTTCCTCCATTTTACGCGTTTTTACATGTAGAACAGTAGTCTACTTTCTGTACAAGTTGCAGATAAATTGTCACTGTAAAAGCTTTTCCCAAATCTACAAATGCTATAAGCGTAGGTCTGTCTTTTTGCAATCTGCTTTCTAAGATAAATACAAGGGGTTGCATTCCCTCTTGTGTTCCTACAGTTCTCCGGAAACCAACTGATCTTCGAACTCAGCTTTTGTCAGTCTTTCCATTCGTCTGTAAAAATTCGCGTTAGTATTTTGGAACCATAAACTATTAAATCGATGGTTGAGTAATATTCACACCTGTCAGCACACGTCTTCTTTGGGATACGGACCATTAGATTCTCCTCACATACATTGTGTACCGGATTGGACAGATTTGTCATGCTTAGTCCTCCCAAGGATGTAAATAATTGCGAGTGAATGTCGTCTACTCCGGAAGCCTTGTTTCTGCTCAGGTCTGACAACGCTGTATCAAATTGTGGCAGTATCGTACTACTCATCTAACCTTCATCCATTTCTTTCCCTCCCATTATATCGTCTTCATTTTTTTTATTTTTGTATCCCTTCGACATACCTGTTTCACTTTCCAGCTTTATCGTCTTTGCTTATTACCGACTTACTAACCGACCTCTTGAAATCTATACAGGTGCTTCTGCTTTCATCAATGGTCTCTTTAATTTTCCAATAGCGGCATCTATCTTTCATAGTCATGCGTGTTTGTGAAGCTTTGCATTTTTCCTGTAGCCATTTCTGCTTCACTCTTTAGCACTATATATCAGTTTCATTTTTAGTTAAATTCAGTGTCTCGTGTGTTATCCAAGGACTGGATACAACACTAGTTCTTTTCCAGCTGCCTTCACTACGTCTTCTCTGAAAATTAATCATTTGTCTTTTGCTGTGTTTCTTGCCCCTGTTTCCGTCAATAGTTGCCTAATGCTTCCTTTGAAACTCTCAACTACCTCTAGTTCTCTTCAGCGTACCCAGGTCCCATCTTATTTTCCTACTTCTCTGGAATCTCTTCAGCTCTAATCAGCAGTTCATAACCAATAAATTATGGCTGTATTCAGTCCTCTCCCTGTGTATGTTATTCTGCCTAAAATGTGATTCCGAAATTTCTGTCTTACTATTATATACTCCTTTTTGAGCAGGTGGCGCTACATACCTTGCAGATATTTGAGGGAAATCATATTTAACAATCACCAAGAGCTGCAGATGTAGTATTCACCACCGATTTGAATCAACCCTCCATCATCAGGTAACACAAAATAATTTACATCACCATGTATGGTAATGTTCTCATTGCGGCATAAAAATAAGCAAATAAATAGATCTGGTATGTTACAGAAAGTACCACCAGTAGTAAAATGCGTTAACACAGTCGACAGTGAAACGAATTAATACAGTTATATAATCGTAGAAGACTGTCTATACCTAGGTTCCATCCCATCTGTGGAGGGGACTTTGGGTAGTATGCTTTCCATATTCGGTCTTTACGAGTTTGTTGCGGGGGTGCTCGGAGAATGCATGTAAAATGGTTTTACTGATCGTATGTATCATATGACTTTTTTAAGGTTCTTACGCGGCGTAATAGAAATGTGGACGGTTATGCAAAATATTCCGAGCCTGCGTCGTAGCTGACGCAAGCTTAGAGCGAATCAGGCGATACCTGACACCGTGCATCCGAACGGCAGGCTGACGTTGCACAGTCTTTCGCGTACCGGTGCAACGTACAGTGGAAACACGGATGCGTTGAGACCGTGTTCGAAGTGCTAAGGGGCAAATAAACTCCAAATGCAATGTGGAGATCATCAGTGCAGGGTAATCTTTACAATTCTACCAGCTCATGTTTCTGAGAGAGAGGGAGGGAGAGGGAAAGAGAGAGAGAGAGAGAGAGAGAGAGAGAGAGAGAGAGAGAGAGAGAGGGAGAGAGATGTAAATATCGTAAAATGGTCATGCACGGTCTAACAGAAGCAACGATGATGACGCAGATAACAACCGAGTGAGAAGTTGTGAAGGGTCAACATTGCTACCAGTTGGAGATTACGTCATAAGGTACAGTAGTACCGAGAGGAACGAATTTATTGATGGAAAAAACCATAAGGTACATAGTCCTATGGAGATAATCAATAACCTTGCTTTACTGACACTGAGGATGATTTAATTATTTGAATATGTTTATTAAAATTATTTAATTGTTATTTTAAAACTAGTTTGCAGTATTAGCACAAGGATACAATAGCAGCATCCAAAAAACAAACCAATGCCATTTGTAAGAAGCAGGGATGTTGTGTCTAGCAGAAAGAACGCTGTTTGTTGGTAATAATTAGTTTCTGATTTGTAGGAACAGTTAATTACTCTTGTTATTCTCCTCGCGTAGTAAACATGTTTTGAAAATTTGGCTTGTGTGCCTACCGTTGATTGTAGGTGTGTCTTTCGGCGGATCTTGTCTTCGTAAAATCTCGTGTAACATCTAACAAGTTTTACAGTTGGATGAGGCATGAAGCGAAAAGCAGTTTACACAGCTTGAAACTCACTTAGAAGGCCAAGCTCGCAAATTGCACACAGGTTTATACGTAACTGTGGCGTATCATGCCAAGAGAAATATGTCTTAAGGTGCGCCGACCTAGCTTCGAATCCGCCCGACTGATTAACGGCGAGGGTCGGTGTGCCGGCCAACCTGGATGTGGTTATTAGGCGATTTCCCACATCCCGCTAGGTGAATGCTGGGGTGGTACCCACGTCCCGCCTAAGATAAACGTTACGCAAAAATTTAGAATACTTTCTCACACTTGCACACAGAATTTACCTTTGACCCAGATAGCTGGGGTACATTGATTCCGTTCGGGTGGGGTGGGGGGGGGGGAGGAGGGTGAGTAGGAGACTGATGAAATAAGACGTTTAGTCTCCTTAAACCTATACTTAGCAGCACGTAACAGCACTCAATGTATCAGTGCCACTTTTTTATTTAGTAGTCTACGATTGCCAAATTCTTTTGACTTATGGAGTGCATTAGCTCATAAATTGATGTAGTGATGGATCTATGGCTAGACTTTTTTGTAAATTTGAAAAAGATCAATTTGGAAAAAAATGACGATATCAGACTGCTAAATAAAAATTGTTCACCGTAATTATCAGTCTCTACTTATTATAGCTCCTATGGATTCTCATGATAAGCTTACTGATGGAACAGGGTTACATTACCTCACAACATCCTTCAACTAGGTTTATTGGCTGTCAAAAGCAGTCACGATACGGTGTAGGGATGACGGTTGTAGCGGAAACAAACGGTTTTGGTTTCTACCGGTTCTTGTCGTATCTAGTTTAACCTAACTGTTAAAACTGCTCAAAATAACCGGTTTGTGAAGTAACCGATTTTCTGTTTTTTTTTTCCTGTCGTTGCTTCCAGTAATAAACTTAGAACAAAGTAGACTTCGAACAATGACTGAAAAATTCTAATGAGGGTGTAGAAAGCAGCAAGAACTGTTAAGGTGAAGGAGACGGGTGCGGCGACAGCGAGAGCGAAATATGACAAGTAGTTGATGACTTACCTGGATGGTATCAATTTTTCAATTTAAACGGTACAGTTACTATACCGAGTTTATTGCAGACTTTCTTTTCCAAGGAGCATTGTGTCGCAAGTGTGCTGTTCCTCCTTTGGTTTTTATATTTTAAACCAAATGGAGCATCGTACTTCATTGCTACCGAATTTCATATTACTTCCAAACTATGGATGGCACCATTCTGAAATATAACCGATGTCCGGCGAAGACAGCAATAAACTACAGTATAGTTCATGTAGGGGCAAAATGAAGGAAATAAGGTTACGATTCAACGTACAGTCGACAATGAGGTCATTACAGACAGAGCACAAGCTCTGAATGTTTTAAGGATGGTGAAAGAAATCGACCATGTCCTTTCAAAGGAACGATCATGGTATTTGACTGGAGCGACTTAGGGAAGTCGCTGAACACCTAAATCTGGATGTCTTGACGCAGATTTGAGATGTCGTCCTCCAGAATGCGAGGCCAATGTGCTAACCTTGCGCCATCACGTCACACGACAACAGGTACATTACTGTCACTGCAACGCTGCACCGATTGTTATGTGTTTGTTGCTAGTTTCTAACTTCAGACGTTGTTATTAAAATATTATAGGTATGGCTGCTTTTTCCGATTTCTATAATAATCGAATACTTCAAAGCAATGGAAATTCCACAAATAAACATTACTCGTTTTTTAAAAATAGATTTTATTTCTAGACCAAAAATTTTACCACTGCTCTTATGGCAGATTGATTTACCGGTTTTTTTACACGGTTATCAATAAAAAATGAAAATACCTGTTATAGCCGAGACCCGAATAAATACCGAAAAATACCAGTTATTCAGAACTAAAACACTGGTATCGGTTTTACCGGTCGCTTTTTCCCATCCCTACTATGATGTCTATGATACTAACGAGAAAACAATTTTCCGACTATAAACTGTACAACAGGTAAGGAGAAGCAGGAGATTAGTTGTTTAACGTCCCATCGATAACGCGGTCACAAGAGACGGAGCTCAATCTCGGATTATAGGAGGACGGGGAACGAGATCGGCCGTGCCTTTTCAAGGGAACCACCCCAGCTTTTGCCTGAAGCGATTTAGGGAAATGACGGAAAACCTAAATCAGGATGGCCGCACGCGGGTTCGAACCGTCATTCTCCCGAATACGAGTCCAGTGTGCTAGCCACTGCGTCACCTCGCTCGGTCACAATAGTTAGGTAAAAACGTCAACGAGATGAGCAATTCATTCAAGTACTTCGAATTTTCACACTATTGTCGAATCCCTGCGGCTAAGATCAGAAAAATTAACCAAGTACGCAAGCATTCTCTCTTCATCAGTACAAGAGCGTCATGAGTGCAGATTTAATCGTGTTATTTCGTTCAAGAAACATATTTTAAACAGAAAAACAACAAGGGCGCTTTAGAAGCAATTCGTGAACGACACTACACACGGTATCCCAGGAAGAGTGGTCAGTATTCAGTGATATGACAGAAACGATCATTCGAAGCAAAAAATGTCTAGTAAGCATATCTTAAAGAAATATGAGCACTTGTCCATCTTCGCTACTATGAAGCACTTCTCTTCTACTGAACAAGTGCAAATAGCTCTTAAAAAAAGTGGTTCAAATGGCTCTGAGCACTATGGGACTTAACATCTGAGGTCATCAGTCCCTTACTTAAACCTAACTAACCTAAGGACATCACACACATCCATGCCCGAGGCAGGATTCGAACCTGCGAGTGGTCGCACGGTTCCCGACTGAAGCGCCTAGAACCGCTCGGGCACTCTGACCGCAAATAGCTCTTAAGGTATGTATTTTAAAGCCCATGTTTGCTAGACTCTATTGAGCTTGGAATGGTCGTTCCTGCCATATCCCTGATTACTGACCACTGACCATTCCTGCTGGGACACCGTGAAGAGCCGAGCAATGCTTTGTATCAGATTTCCAAAGTGACGCTAAAACCGTGCGGTATTAGACTACGAGTGATTACGTCAGGTGCTCAGCGCTTGTCAAACTGGGTCAGGAGGCATTGCTAAATTCCTATTGTGACACTGCACTGTCACGTGCATAACGACATAGCTGAGATTCGCGCTTCCGTTTCTTTCCTAGCAGCCAAGGACAGACGGAAGAAAAACAAACCAGGGACATTCCGTAAGTGGTGCTTGGTATGGGTGAACTGGAGCACACAGAAACATTCTTTTACTACGGTTTGTTTGACTGTGCGTCACTTTAGGGGTCGTCCATTACTCACAAGATGCATTTTTTATAGTTTTTAACCTGCTCCTTCCCCTTGTATAGATTTGGTTTGATGAGGTCTGGTGGGAACACCGTTCCCTTCCCCCTCCCCCCTTTCTCTTCATGTGATGTTTAGCCCATAATCGGGCAAAAACACGTTAAAAATAAATCTTTCTGTTTCAGATATCGAGACACTTCAGTAAAACATGTTTTCTTTAGAAAGTATATTGAGGAGTGTTTTTAACATGTGATTAAAACACTTAATTTGAAACATGCTAATCCTGAGTGTGTGTATTGTGTGTGTGTGTGTATTGTGTGTGTGTGTATGTATTAAACTGGGGACCTAGAAACGACGGAGAGGCTTTGTCCCTGCCATAGCCCTCAGTGGTTCACAACCCCACAACAGGCTACAGCAGTACACTCATCCCACCGACGCCCAACACCGAACCCAGGGCTATTGTGCGGTTCGAGTCCCAGTGTGACACCCCCCCCCCCCCTCTCCCCCGTCTCACACCAGACGAGTTCAAATGGTTCAAAAGGCTCTGAGCACTATGAGACTTAACTTCTGAGGTCATCATTCCCGTAGAACTTAGAACTACTTAAACCTAACTAACCTAAGGACATCACACACATCCAAGCTCGAGGCAGGATTCGAACTTGCGACCGCAGCGGTCGCGCGGTTCCAGACTGTAGCACCTAGAATCGCTCGGCCACTTCGGCCGGCTACACCAGACGAGTGTAACCCCAATGTATGCGTGGTAGAGCAATTATGAATTATGGTGTACGCATATGTGGAGACAGTGTTTGCGCAGCAATCGCCGACATAGTGTAACTGAGGTAGAATAAGGGAACCCAGCCGGCAATCGCCGAGTCAGATGTAAAACCGCCCGAAAAACCATCCACAGGCTGGACGGCACACCGGACCTCGACACTAATCAGCCGGGCGGATTCGTGCTGGTGTCTGGCACGCCTACGCGCTCGGGAAGCAGCGCGTTTAGACCGCGCGGCTTGCCGGGCGGCCAATCCTGAGTAGTATTCGTTTGGACAGACAGACAGAGGTGCGGACAAGAAGATTGCTCGACAATAGTACTAACTGCTTTGACGGATTCCAAAAAATTGTGATTTTATTGATGTATTATACAGGGTTTTCGGAAATTCCTGTTACAAACTTCTAGCACTTGTATACATAGTGAGTATATAATATTGTGATTAGAGACTGCCGGCCGGAGTGGCCATGCGGTTCTAGGCGCTACAGTCTGGAGCCGAGCGACCGCTACGATCGCAGGTTCGAATCCTGCCTCGGGCATGGATGTGTGTGATGTCCGTAGGTTAGTTAGGTATAATTAGTTCTAAGTTCTAGGTGACTGATGACCTCAGAAGTTAAGTCGCACAGTGCTCAGTGCCATTTGAACCATTTTTTTGAATAGGAACCAGTTGTGACCGAGCGGTTCTAGGCGCTTCAGTCCGGAACCGCGCTGCTGCTACAGTCGCAGGTTCGAATCCTGCCTCGGGCATGGATGTGTGTGATGTCCTTAGGTTAGTTAGGTTTAAGTAGTCTAAAGTCTAGGGGACTGATGACCTCAGATGTTAAGTTCCATAGTGCTTAGAGCCATGTGAACCATTTTTGAACTCGTATCCGGAAACTTATCGTTTCCTTTCTACGACGGTTTCAAAATATTTTTTTTTAACGGTTCAAATCGCTCTGAGCACTATGGGACTTAACTCCTGAGGTCATCAGTCCCCTAGAACTCAGAACTACTTAAACCTAAGGACATGACACACACCCATGCTCGAGGCTGGATTCGAACCTGCGATCGTAGCGGTCGCGCGGTTCCAGACTGTAGCGCCTTGAACCGCTCGGCCACCCCGGCCGGGTACGACGGTTTCAATTCAGACGTGTAACGGGTCCACATCTGCTGAGGGAAGGAGAAAAGTCTCAGAGATGCTTCTCCTGGTATGCAATATGGTAGACTGGATGAAGAGAACAACATCAGACGGTCACCTGGCACCACTGAATGTCCGTCAGAAAATGTGCTGATGCTGCACCACTATATTTCTCGTGTGAGGATCGGAGACATCTCAAGAGACAATATGATGAAAGATGGATAGGCCGAGGTGGTCCAACCGAGTGGCGGCCGTGATCGTCGGCTTTAACACCTATGAACTACTTCTTGTGTGGTCGTGTGCAAAGTTAAATTTACGAGACTCCTGAAGAGATAGCGGAAGATCTGATGGGAAGAATTCTGGCCGCTGCACCAGGTGGGATAGAACATGCTTCGTACGTGCAACGTCTGTAACGACGTCAGTGGTCGCCACACCGAGCCGCTGTTGTAATGCATTTGTACTGTTTTTACGTACAGTATGCTGCGTTCTTTTTTTTGGGATAATATAAAGATGTAATGTGTAAGTGTTAATACAAACAAGTGTGCTTCAGAGATAAATTGATGTTTCGTTATGTTTCCTTTTGGATTCCTGTCTAATAACTGAACTGCATCACGCCTAATTGAATTCCTCAACCATAAGTGGATGAGTTAAACATCTGAACTGAAACTGTCGTAGAACGGTTCGATTCCGGACATGGGTTCCTATTCAAAATATTACGTTATCGCTCACTTCCACAAGTCCTAAAAGTTTGTAACGGGAATTTCCGAACACCCGGTATTCATTAAAGGTCACTGAACATTTACTTACTTTACAGATGAAAGACAACATTGTTTGTACCTTTCTTTGAACGATATGATTACGTTGCTTTTCAATCTCTTGATTCATATTATAACTAACGGATTGTCACGAACTCAGCTTAGCTTCCTTCCACAAACGATTAAGTTCTTCCTCGCAAGCGTATTTCGGCTTGTCGGCATGCCGCTTAATGTATGCGCTGTAAAAGTTTTGATACAAACTCATGTAGATAACAATAATATCGGTTCATCTAAGTTGCAGAATATCATGACTGACTCACTGACTGAGACGCAGCGATTTCAACCGGCGCGGCAAGGAGCTTCCCGAATGAAACCTGACATTTCTGTAGCACTGTTTTCGAATCGGGGAATACCAGGTATGCACACGGGTAAAGGATTCAGTTCGGTTCGAAGAGGCCATAAAGACTCGTGGATACTAATATTGTCTATGCTCGCAATTAATTTTACTAAACAAAATGTTATCCATTACAATAGTGTATATTCTCTGACTTAAAAAGTTGACGTTAGAGTTTCATTGGCCCCCTTTTACATGAGTTTTGGTTAGATTTTGCCGGACCCTCCCTCTATTTTGAGTTCACGTAATTAATGGACGTCCTCCTATCTGAAGTTGGTGGTGACCAATACTCAGGCGAAGAGTATCGTTTTGAATGATCGATAATCAAGTGTAAATACAAAGTTACGCCATCTGGATTAATTATTGGTGACAAAATTACGAATTTTAGTAACAGTGAAAAGTATAAAATAATGCACGTGGTTTCGTATTTGTAAATGATACTAGCTATTATACCAAAACTACATTATCGCAAAAGGCGGCGCAGTGGTAAGATTCTGGACTCGTAAGTAGCTTAAAACGACTGCCTGAGTTTTTTTTTTTTTTTTTTTTTTTTAAAGGGCATCACCGATTTCCTTCGTTATCTTTCCTCAGTCCAAGCTAGTAACACGCCTCTAACGTCATCGTCATCGACGGTATGTTAAATTCCAATCTTTCTCCCATCCTTCGCAATCTGAAAAGGGAGACGACGAGATTTGTTAACATGCGTAGAGTCAGTGTGCTACCGTTTGACTGCGTCGAAATTGAGCTAACAATTCGACTGTGAGTGGCTAATTTAGATATCTAGAATGTACTATTTTTGAGGAAAAGGAGTGAAGTACACTGACGGACCGAGGCATTATGAGCATTGTACACCGCGAGACTGAACACTAACAACCGATGGAGGTGGTGCGGTGGGTAGCACACTGGACTCGCATTCGGGAGGACAACGATTCAAACCCGCTGATTTAGATTTTCCGTGATTTCCCTAAATCATTTCAGGCAAATTCCGGGATGGTTCCTTTAAAAGGGCACGGCCGACTTCCTTCCCCATCCTTTCCTAATCCGATGGGACCGATGACCTCGCTGTTTGGTACGCTCCCCCAAATAACCAACCATGAACACCAACTGGTAGCATTGTGGGCACTTGACGTGGGAGGGAAAGTATGTAAGTAGACCATAGAGGAATGGGCAATGCGACGATACGGGCACCAAGTGGAGTATCCGATAATCATAAGGGACTTTAACAATGTAAATGTCGTAAGGATTTGTTGGCTGGCATGTCCCACGGGGTTGGTTGAGCCGGCTATCGTAAGGGATGGTCTTCTTCCGCGAACATTGGCCACGTATATTTGTGGAGTGTAGGTAAGTGTAATGGAAGCGCAATAGTGTCGTGTTATGTTTGTGTTGTATGATGAAATAAACAACTTGTCCATATTAAGTCTCGCTGTCGCCGCGCCCGTCTCCTTCACCTTCGCAGTCTTTGCTGCAGGCAATGAGACCGACTTCTGCCGCAGCCTCAACCCCCTATCGACTGTGACCTCCAGTTCCTACACCCTCATTAGAATTTTTTAATCTTTGTTCGAAGTCCGCAATTATTACTGGAAGCAACGACAGTAAGAAAACAGAAAATCGGCTACTTCACAAACTAGTTATTTTGAGCAGTTTTAACAGTTAGGTTAAACTGGAGACGAAAAGAACAGGTAGAACCGAAGATCGATTACAAGGCCATAGAAGAACATCTGGAGGACGTCATATGGTTTAAATATTGAGGACGAATATTAAGAAGTCATACGAAATGGGTTGATCTGTTATAGGTGCGGCTATGGAAAACGGATTTGTTGCAAGGTTTCAGGGAAAGCTATGTAAAAAAAAGTATTAAGTACGCTACCACGAGTAAATTTATAATTTGTGGTCCTTACCAAGTAAGCATGACGACAGAAAGCGAAAGAATTCAGAGATGGACTACTAGCATTATAACAGTTCGGTATAGACCTAGCCCATACGGCTGTGTCACAGTGATTTTCGGGGAATTTTTGTGGGAATCTTCGGAAGAAAGATAATGATAATGTTGGTTTGTGGGGCGCTCAATATCGTGGTCATCAGCGCCCGTACAAGTTCTAATCTTCCCATTTCCAGTCTCGCCACTGCCCGAATAATGATGAAGACAACGCAGAGTCACTCAGACCCCGGACAGAGAAATTCCCCGAGCCGGTGGGGAATCGAACCCGGGACCCCGTGATCCCGAGGCAGCAACGCTGTCCACTACACCACGAGCTGCGGGCGAGAAAGGTAGTGATGTCGTGAAAGAATCTTTAGCAAAGGCCGTGCTGCAGTACTGCTGTTACCATAGAGTATTATCACGAGCAGGGATCAAGAGATGTGAGACAAGGTCGCATGCAGAGACATGCTGATAATTTCTCCCGTTAAATGTTCGACGGAAATGGAAAAGAAAATAGCTAATGTAAAGAATTATACGATGGTCCGCGCTGTATATATTTACATGTAGAACGTGGACTGTGTTGTGGCCGAGCGGTTCTAGGCGTTTCAGCCCGGAGCCGCGCTGCTGCTACGGTCGCAGTTTCGAATCCTGCCTCGGGCATGGATGTGTGTGATGTCCTTAGGTTAGTTAGGTTTAAGTAGTTCTAAGTTCTAGGGGACTGATGACCTCAGATGGTAAGTCCCATAGTGCTCACAGCCAGTTTTTGAACGTAGACTGTAGAGATAATGAGCTACGAGATGTCGTGTTTAAGTAACTATACTGGTCTACACAGTTTGCAACGGCCAATGAACATTCATCACCCTACTCTGGCTGCATTCATAGTCGATCTGTTTCGCAATAGACTCACAGAACATCGATTCATCGAGTCCATCTTCTATTATCATAATACTGCTCATAAAAACAATGAAATTTTCCCGCGCTCTTGGTCTAAGAGATTTTGTTTCTGATGTGAAAGTGAGAAAATGGTTGAAACGTTCACCTATCGAGTGCGGAAAACCTCATGAAAGTCAACTTAAGGCCAGACGGCGTACCAGCAGAGACTAGTTAATAAGGCATAAGGATTAGGTTCTGCTTCGGTTCACCTTGCGTTTCGCAATCTGACATTCTACGCGTTATACTGTACGGGCAGCCGATTCAGACCGTCCTTTATTAGGAAGGAACGGCCCGCAACAGTTTCGCTTCAGGGTTGCATCACGGCGGTGACGTCTCGCTGCGGTTCTCCAAGAAAAACAATGGGGGGGTTGTTTTAGCAGGCAAACACGCGCCCGGAACTTTCCACGTAGGCCGCTGTTTGTTTTGCCTCGCCCGGTACGGCGCCTCGGGGTGTGTAATGTGGTCAGCACGCGCCACGGCGATGCGTCGAGCAGCGCCGCTTGCCTAACTTAACCTTAGGCGGGTCTCCTCCCAGGGAAGGCAGGGTCGGAAGGCTGTGCTCGACCACCCGCTGGCACTTTCAAACTGAATCAACAGACAGAAAATACACACTGTCCAAGATTCAGAATATATTGAAAAGACATTTTACCTTATCTCCGAACAACGCCAACGTATCCTAATTCCGGTTACCAGTATACCGAAAAAACTTCAGCAGCCAAAGTTTTCTAATTTCAGACAAAAATAAACACTGGAGTAGAGCAACTATTCAAAACCTGCATTGCTGACAATTTTCCGGAGTCTTTTCAGATATATACTGCCCGTTCCAAAACCCTAGTTAATGGCAGACTGGGCTGCGCGTTCCTAGGTCCAGGCACAACTTACGAGCTGAGTTCACTTTCCAGTGAAACTTCTAATTTTTATTTGTAGAAGCCACAGCTGCACTCACAGCTTTAAATTACTTGTAGAACTTCACCGTAAAAATCATTTTGAACTTACCAGATTGTAAACGGTTCCTCCAAGATACGTAGACACCATACCTTACCAAGAAAACTTATCCACTGGCAATGGACGTTACGAAAGCTACCAACGAAAACTACAATCTCGTAAGGAAGTTAAAATTTATGTTGATCAAAGGACACATTAATATTAAATGTAGTGAAATAGTCAACGAGTTACTGAAAATTTCCCTCTAAACGACTGTTTTATTAACGTCTTATTACTGCCATTAGACCTGAAGGGCTACATTATATTGAAGAACAAGGCGCCAATGGGAATCAATCATTGATACGCAGAAAAGGAAAATATTAAGGACAAATACAGGCAAACATTCTGTCGAAACCCTGGTTACAAGCAGTTAAGGCGACTAAAAAGTTTTTAAGTTCCATAATTCGCAAATTTACTCATGGGTCATTCTCCGGCCGTCTTCACCAAATATACGTCTGCGAATCTTTATTGTGTATGGGAGGGAATAAAAATAGCAGTTATCAATCAATTTTTTTGAATGTAAACTTCGTGTAATTTGATTTCATAGAACAGTTAACCAGATCTCATCAACCGTTACCAATATAGCCGGCCGCGGTGGTCTAGCGGTTCTAGGCGCGCAGTCCGTAACCGCGCGACTGCTACGGTCGCAGGTTCGAATCCTGCCTCGGGCATGGATGTGTGTGATGTCCTTAGGTTATTTAGGTTTAGGTAGTTCTCAGTTCTAGGGGACTGATGACCACAGATGTTAAGTCCCATAGTGCTCAGAACCATTTGATTTTTTTTCGTTACCAATATAGCACCTCTCGTTCGTAAAAATAATAAATCTATTCATTTTAAAATCAATTACAAAATTTTTAAGTAATTGTAACATTACCCCGTAAAATCCTAGAAAATTCCAAAACACTGAGAGACGGCTCAATGGGATTCAGGCAAAAATACAAAAAAAATCTCTCTTCTCTGCGGCAGTTCTCCATGATAGCGGACAGGCTGCTGACAAGAGGCTCACTCTTCACACGATACTCTGTGATCCTTGGATACTTTGCAGTCAGTCTACTAAATACATCCGATTTTCAGCGCTTATGCCGTGTTGCACTACATCAATAGTAGTGTTGTGACAGTCCTTGTACATCTGACCTGTACAATCCACTCACTGATGAAACCTGTGGTGTCAGCGGTATCCATGCGTACACCAATTATACAAATATAGTGTAGCACGACTATCATGTAAAGTTCTAAGCCGAGGGCATCTCAAACTTAACTACCAAATCACTAGTGCAAACGTAACATTACGGCTCTGCTTGTCCAAAGATTAGATGTAACAATTTATGGGGATATGAACTGGAATGATCAAATGGGTTAAATTGTGGGTGGGACAGGTGACTTACTTCGATTTGTTATTCGAATACACCTGTATTTATATGACTACTCTGCAATTCACACGTAAGTGTCTGGCAGAGGGTTCACTGAACCACCTTCAAGCTATTTGTCTACCGTTCCATTCTCAAACAGCAAGGTGGAAAAACGAACACTTATATCCTTCCGTGCTAGTTCTGATCTCTTTTATTTTACTAAGATGACCAGTTTTCGCTTTGCAGGTGGGCGTCAACAAAATATAATCGCATTCGAAGGAGAAAACTGGTAACTGAAATTTCTTGAGAAGACTGCGTCACAATGAAGAACACCTTCGTTTTAAAGATTGACACCACAATGGCCGCATCCTATCCATGACACTTTGGGCCATATTTCGCAATAACAGAAAACGGGCTGCCCTTTTTTGATGTCCTATTTCAATCCTATCTCATACAGCTCCCATACCGCACTGCAGTACTCTAGAAGAGGACGGACAAGCGTAGTGTTGGTAGACTCTTTAGTACACCTGTTGCATCTTGCAATAATTTGCCAATAAAACGCAGTCGGTTCGCTTCTCCCATAGCATTATCTGTTTTCCAGTTTAAATTATACACTTGAAGATAAACACCAACTGTCTCGCGAAATGAAAGTTTACTTACAAAGATTCAAGAACCATCTTTATTTAAAGTATCTGTGGTGTCACCAGACACCACACTTGCTAGGTGGTAGCCTTTAAATCGGCCGCGGTCCGTTAGTATACGTCGGACCCGCGTGTCGCCACTATCAGTGATTGCAGACCGAGCGCCGCCACACGGCAGGTCTAGTCTAGACACTCCCTAGCACTCGCCCCAGTTGTACAGCCGACTTTGCTAGCGATGGTTCACTGTCTACATACGCTCTCATTTGCAGAGACGACAGTTTAGTATAGCCTTCAGCTACGTCATTTGCTACGACCTAGCAAGGCGCCATATTCAGTTGCTATAATTACTTCAAGAATGTATTCTGAACAGATAGTATTGTGAATCATGTACCGTCAAGAGCGACGTTCATCATTAATGGATTAAAGTTAAGTATCAAACTAATTACGTCCGCTTTCTGAATTCTCATTCCTTGTCATGTTCCAGACCTCACGTCAGTATAGTTCTTCCCTCCTCACGCCATCCTGCGTGGGCTAAAACGCGTACATTTCGGCCTCCACTCGTAAAACGGTGTTGGCTCTTCTGCTAACACAAAAGTATCCTCTACGTATCGTTCCCGTATGGCACGAGAAGGCAAGATTTGTCTAATCCGCCGAGTGCAGAGGCATTTAAGCAAGCCTTCTTCCCGTGCTCAAAGAAAAGGAAAGAAACACAGCATGTGGTACAATGAGAAGTGCCGTCCACCATACACTTCGCAGTGTGGGCGTAGACAGAGGTGTAACTATTCAGTGGTGTTGAGAAATGAATGAATGGTGTAACACCAGCTTTTTACATTAATGTTTGTCTAGTGTGTGCAGTGACTGGTGTTCAGAAACGAACGGACAGTGCAGAACTTCCTTTTTACCTTCTGAAATAACTTTTCTGTAAGGACGTGCAACGAAGGGAGGTAGGTCATTTAGGTGTGTTTACACCTCACACTCTTCTCTGGAAAACGCATGCCGAGAGTCGGACAGAAAATCGCTTTGAATGTTTACATATTGACAGAAACCAGTATTAATTTGTGTCATGGATATGTACCTGACAGTTCCCGAAATGCCATAATTTCCAATATATATTTAAGGGCTGCGTGTGCACGAGGGGCGTTCAATATGAAATGCAACACTTTTTTTCTGAAAGCAGATTGGTTTTATTCATGATTCTAATACGCCATATTATACCCAATCGTTTGGCTACAATACCCTATTTTCCAACATAACCTTCATTCAATGTGACGGTCTTACACCACCTTACTGTGAGGGCCTGTATGCCAGTATGGTACCACTCTACTCGTCGATTCCGGAAGCAACGTCTCGCTGCCTCAATAACCTCCCCATCACACATGTACTGCTTTCCGCTGATCATATCCTTCATTAGGTCAAACAGATGGAAGTCGGAAGGTGCGAGATCCGGGCTGTAGGGTGGATGAGGAAGAACAGTCCAATGGAGCTTTGCGAGCTCGTCTCTGGCGCGCAGATTTGTATGAGGCCTTGCGTTGTCTTGGAGAAGGAGAAGTCCGTTTGCATTTTTGTGCCGATTAACACCGTGACGTCATTTCTTCAATCTCCTGAGGGGAGCACAATACGCTTCAGAGTTGATCGTTGCACCATGGGAGAAGACATCAAACAGAATAACCCCTTCAGATTTCCTGAAGAGCGTCGGCATGACTTTATCGGCTAAGCGTACGGCTTTGAACTTTTGATTCGGGGGAGAGGTGGTGTGGTTCCACTCCATACATTGCCGTTTTGTTTCCGATTCGAAGTGATGAACCCACGTTTCATCGCCTGTGACGATGATAGACGAAAAATTGTCACGATCAGGTTCGTAACGCGCAAGCAATTCCGCACACATGATTCCTTGTTGCTCTTTATGGTCTTCCCTTACCCGACGTGGAACACAGCGGGCACACACCTTTGGGCACATCAACTGGTGGACGAGTGTGTCAGCACTACCAACGCAGACGTCCAGATGAGCAGCTAGGTGTTCGATTGTGAGCCCGCGGTCACCTCGAATGAGAGTGTCCTCACGTTCCAACATTGCAGGAATCAAGAATTGCTGTGAGTACCGGGCGTGAGTCGTGCTTCGGTAGCTCAGTTGGTAGAGCACTTGCCCGCGAAAGGCAAAGGTCCCGAGTTCGAGTCTCGGTCGGGCACACAGTTTTAATCTGCCAGGAAGTTTCATATCAGCGCACACTCCGCTGCAGAGTGAAAATCCCATTCTGGAAACATCCCCCAGGCTGTGGCTAAGCCATGTCTCCGCAATATCCTTTCTTTCAGGAGTGCTAGTTCTGCAAGGTTCGCAGGAGAGCTTCTGTAAAGTTTGGAATGTAGGAGACGAGATACTGGCAGAAGTAAAGCTGTGAGTACCGGGCGTGAGCCGTGCTTCGGTAGCTCAGTTGGTAGAGCACTTGCCCGCGAAAGGCAAAGGTCCCGAGTTCGAGTCTCGGTCGGGCACACAGTTTTAATCTGCCAGGAAGTTTCATATCAGCGCACACTCCGCTGCAGAGTGAAAATCTCATTCTGGATTGCAGGAATCACCGCCGCGTGCGGCCGGCCGGCACTCGGCAGATCGTACAGGTTTGCGCGACCTTGTTGCGATGATGACAAACACTTCTCCTCGCCCAGCGACTCACCGTGCTTTTGTTCGTCGCTAGATCTTCCTAGACTTTCTACCAGTCAGTACGAATATATGCGATGCTCTGGTTTTTCGCAAAAAGAAACTCAGCTCTTTGGTTGGAACGTACCTCCGTTACAGATGCCATTTTGAAGTCTAGGTCTGTCGGAAGTTCGTGAAACTATAGGGGCTGAATCAGGAATATTCCACGATGCCCCACAGTATATCATCAAGTTTTACTTACAAATGTTGAACCTCCAGCGATTTGCGTTAAGGCCAGCTCAGTGCCAGGGGCACGCCCACTGGGATTAGCTCGGTGGGCATGGCCAAGAGATAGTAGGTTTATATCTTTTTAATGGCACTCCTGTAACGCTGCAGGATGTAATTGATAGTAGAGTAGGATTGAGTAGATAGCATGGTAGACTAACAGTAGATCATTTAGATACCCATAGAACCAACTTCCTATCCTGTAGTTGATACTAATAATAGAAAATAGAGTTTTGGTAAATGCTGCTGAAATGTAACCTTGTATGTAATTTAGACCCACTAATGTTTTTAGGTGGTGGGTTATGTTGTATAATATTGGTTTTTGATGAATAAAGAATTTTTTTCTTTAAAAAAATAGCAAAAAAATGTTGAACGTGGCTATATTTTGAAATACGTCAAATGTCTCATCTGTAATCAGCTTCCTGTCAAATTCTATAAAGCAACTCGTTGTGTGGTGGCATCTGCTTGTGTTATCCTTTGTCAGAGCTCCTCGACGTTTCCCGGAAGCGGAGGAACAAACAGTATGTCTTTAATGAAACCCAATACACAGAAGTCCATTGGCTCCCCTGATCTGTCCAGGTCCCCCCCCCCCCCCCATCTGCCCTTGGCTGTGGTGTGTCATCTTCGTGCCGACTTTTTAGTGCAGTGTTTCCAGTGAGTGTTAAGTGTTGTGTGTCTTTTTCCAAAGTGTTGAGAACGGGAATCATACTTTACCTGGGTGTGAATTTTATATCTCTTGCGAACAGAAACCCACTGCCGCCTTGTTATTTTAATTGTCTGTCTACTATTTTACCTGCCTGCTTCCTGTGTATTTTATTAGCATCGCCAACCTTTTGTTTTATGTTTTAACATTCCACAATTTTCCGCCGTTTTATAATTCAAGTCACCGTTTATCGCCTGCTTTTATTGTTTCTTATCTTCTTCTTATGTTTTAAAAATTCTGTAGGCTGAAGAGCGGCGTACTAAGCTGCTGCCAGCCCACCCCCTTCGGAGGAATCGAAATTCAATAAAGGAAAAAAAAAAAAGTCCATTGGCGTTACATCAGATGACCTTGATGGCCAGGATGTTATTCCACCACGTCCAGTCCAATTCTGCACATTCCTTCGGGCCGTGCGGGTTAGCCGCGTGGTCTAAGACGCCTTGCCACGATTCGCGCTCCCTCCCGTCGGAATTTCGAGTCCTCCCTCTGACATGGTTGTGTGTGTTGTCCTTAGCGTAAGTTAGCGTACGTTAGATTAAGTAGGAAATTATCACAAATTTCCAAATTTTCCATTCCTACGATGCCACACCATCTTGCTGGAAAACAAATTCTGGCCACGAAAGCCTTAACAATTTTGAACAAATTCTGTGCCTACATCCTATTGTAACTGAGGCATTCGATAAATTTTCAAACATGTCTATGTAAGGTATGTCAGATACAGCTGACTAGGTAAGAAAGAAAGGACCGTAAATCTTGTTACAGCTTACAGCGCAAATAACATTTACCTTATGTTCAATTATGTGACGTGGTTTCTGCTCACCCCATATCCGATCATTTTTTCCTGAAATGTGTCTGAACTGTAGTAGCGGATATGGGTTCATGAAACTACAAAAAACACTGCGCACGCGCGCTATGCGACTCCATGATGACTGTTAGAATAACTCATTCACGCATGCCACCTAGCGGGAACTAACAGTGTTAGGCTGGAATAAAACTTGAAGCTATACCGCATTCAGTGCTGTATCAATCATTTCTATATGTTATTTACCCTTTTCGCAATTAAAGTTTACTTTTGTATAACTAATTTATAACACCCTGTATTTATTTGTTTTATGGTAAAATAAGATCTACAATTTCCAATTTAAAAATAGCAACAAATGACAAGTCAATATTACAGATTCTACTTGACGCTCGTTCACAAATGTAGATGAGTGTTAGACATCCAGTTAATAGCATCAAGTGTAACTTCCAGGATTCATTCGACTTCTCACGTCACCTTCTCTGTGAGCAAATTTGGATTATGTGGCCAGCGGTTCGTTCTGTCACTCCACTGTCACATTCACGCCTAATGACGATATTTACTGTATCCGTAGTTCTGGCGTGTCCTGGTCGAATCCTGTTTATCTGTCACCAAATCTTCCTCGACAACTGCGAATTCTGGAGATGGTATGGGGATATCTTCGTAGCGTTTCCTGTGGATGTCTTTGTTCGACTTGCAGTTCTCTTCCTAGAAGAAAGGGTTGATGCGGCAACAGGTCATAATCTTCCCAGGGGAGTCTGTGATGTTTCAGACGGGAGGCGTAGAGCATTATCCAGTATGACATCGCTCTGGAGTATTCTCTGGAGCATGGGAGGATGGAGCCTGTTAGGGTGACCTGTTACCGTATCAAGGAGTCGAGCTAAGATGTTGATGAAAATTTCATCATCATTAGAAAAATGAAACAAAAAATGATCGCCATCATTTCTTCAAATACCGATGTAACTTGTTGTCAGAAAAAGAGGTACTGGCAACTTTATTCTCAGAAGCAGAGATATAATAATTGCTAGGTTGTTGAATGTAAGACGTCTAATTCTGTAGTGATATGAAGCTGATGTTCTTTAAGTGCCTTACAGTAGTCTGGAGTGCAGAAAAATGGAGGTTAGAGGTCGAAGCATGAACAGAATGCTACGACTCGTTGTCATCGTCTCATGCAAATTTTGCTACAGTGTAGCAGATGTTTTGGATATAACGCAGAAAGTGAGCGTATCATGTTGTGACAGGTTGGGATAATCAGGAGTGGTGACGTGTCCTTTGGGCTCAGCTGTGTGGACAAGCATACAAAGTGCTCCAGAACATAGGGAAGCGAGCAACCGTGGATCTAAGTACTGTGAGAGGTATAATGCTACTGACTGAACTCTGCTCAGTAATTTTCTGCTCTTAAAACTCCAGTCACATAACTAGGTTTATTGTGTATTCTTGGAAAAACCGCGTCATATTGTTTTCGCTCTGGTGATCAACAACAAAAGTTGCACAAGGAGCAGCCATACTTCGTAAAATGTAGATCATTATAAAGGATGATAGGACGTTACATTCCACGAGGTAATGATCACTGTTCATTCAGGTGCTACTCCTATTATTAGTTACTTATTGTATTTCAACCTGGTTGAACTACTAAAACTTTTCTGACAGTAATATTCGTGAAATAGTTTGGATCACCAGGCGTGGCATTTGAATACTTCATTATAACACGAAGTCACGTGCGGTAAGAAAACAGAACGAAACTACACTGTTAGTTCTGTGAGACTAGTTTACATCTAATACAATCAAGACATTACCTGCCAGCAGATAACTGGTTCTAAAGTGTTGTAATCATTTTCGATGAGGTAGAGATTTGCCAACTAAGCGGTAGGCCTAATTAGGAACGATGCTGAGGAATTTCTTTGGTCCAGAAAGCCGAATGTCATCAGAAGTCAACTAATTCATAATCCCTTTGCCAGAAGCGGAGAACTTGGAACAGAAGTTTGTTCTGTCGTCTGAAGTTTGACTGCGAAACACGAAATTCCATTTACTCTGCTAACTGGAATTGCAGTTGTACTCATCGCAGACGAAGCCGAAATAGCACGTTCGTAATTTTCACTGCATTCAGAACCCGGTTTGTGAGACACTGAGGACAGGAGACATAAATCTTTGTACTTTCGTTCACTGACCAAGCTAATGACTTTATAAATATAAAAAAGGAAATCTACGAGTAAAAGAAATTAAGGAAACTGGGACACTATAGTTTCTACAAGCGATGCTGTGTCCAACATAAAGATGACGTAACGAATGTAGGGATTAATGCTGAGTGTATTTTCTATTGAATGAAAGTTGGAATACAATGAAATTAGTATGAGGCGTCATTACGCTCTAGATGATTTATTACTTGACGACTACAACCGTGTAGGTAAGTTGCAATCTGAGATAAAATCGCACTCACTCTTTCACAGTCTCACCCGTGATCACCTGCACAATCGCAGTAGCTCATACCATGGAAGATTGCGTTAAATAATTCAGAGATTTTAAACCTGTCAGGTGATACTAAGTAAAAGAAGAGGAAAAGTAAAACACATTCGCCCGCCCGGTTAGCCGATCGGTCTAACGCACGGCTTTCCGGAGCGGGAAGGAGCGCCTGGCCCCCGGCACGAATCCGCCCGGTGGACTTGTGTCCAGGTCCGGTGAGCCGGCCAGTCTGTGGATGGGTTTTAGGCGGTTTTGCATCTGCCTCGGCGAATGCGGGCTGGTTCCCCTTATTCCGCCTCAGCTACACTATGTCAGCGATTTCTGCGCTAACAAGTTCTCCACGTACGCGTACACCACCATTACTCTACCACGCAAACAGGGGTTACACTCGTCTGGTGTGAGACGTTCCCTGGGGGGAGGACGGGGGGTTCCACCGGGGGCCGAACGGCACAATAACCCTGGGTTCGGTGCGGGGCGGCGCAGGGGTGAAGTGGACTGCGGTAGTCGTCATGGGGTTGTGGACCACTGCGGATGCGACGGGGACGGAGCCTCTCCGTCGTTTCTAGGTCCCCGGTTAACATACAACATACAAAACACATTCACAGGAATATGTCGCTGGCTGACCACTTACAAAAAAATACGGACGAGACAGCCACCCTGATAACACATTAATTTGTCGCCCTGAAATTTTAGGCAAAGAGTCGGACTGTTCACAAAATCTTTAAAGTCGTCTCACATTCGTCTGATTATTTGTTAAAATACAGGGCAAATCTGTTGGCAAATGAGCTGCCGCCCTTTGGTCTGAAAACAAAGCACAGTCTAGTAAAATGTGGCGCCCTGTGATCTGTACGCCACAAGCACGACATATTACAGGATCCTCTCGTCGAAGGCAAAAGAACTGAACACTAAGCGATTCATCTTCATCCTTGGTAACTGTGGTATCAAAAAAAAAGTGCAAAAATCTTCACTTTCCCCGCCCTCTGTAGATTCCAAAATCAAAAGCTCTCCCACATGGATCAAGAGGAACAGCATGTCAGTCGGCAATGATTGTCTATACTATTTCTGACAGGCTCAACATTTCAGATTTGTAGATCCCACCCTTCTAGCTGATTAAAAGTGTTTCATTAAGTACGTTGCATTTCAAAGCGTGCTCTCATGGGACACGAACATTCTCAAGGCTAAACCTGATTTCTCATGCGCAAGACGTCGTACCTCGCCATGTATAATTCACTACTCTTTGAAATTCACCAGTAAGCAATCTTAGCGCACGAATTTGCAATTCACGGACGTTTTACTGTTGCTTCTTGCACTTTACTCAAGAGTGCTCTTTTAATGGCACTTTATTAGATTACGGGAAGTAACCGTGCAACAACGATTTTTTGCAGCAACTTGTGTGTACGTGCGAAAAATAACGAAGGGTTACTTAAAAATGCACGCTGTAATTAATCTTGTCTCTGTAGTCCCTACGGGAGCGATAATGACGGAGTTTTAGTACAGTCCTAGTTTCCTCACTAAGTACAGGTTTTTGAAAACTTTGTAGCTAGGCTTTCGTGGGATGGTTGGCGTCTGTTTTTAAGCGCCCGTCGGTTGAGATTCCTCAGCATTTCCGTGGCGCCCTCTTCTGTCAAACATATACTATCCCATCAAAAGTATCTAGAAAAGTGTTAGTGGACATTAACGTAGGGTTTGTCCGTCCTTCGCCTTTATGACTGCGCGAACTTTGCTAGGGATGCTATCAATGAGGCGCCTGAATATCTGCGGAGGAATGGTAGCCCACTTTTCCTCAAGGGCCGAAAACGGCGACGGTACTGGCGTTGGACGCTGGTGTCTGGAGCACAGTCGACCTACGGACTCATCCGAAAGGTATTCTATTGGGTTGAGGTCGGGACTCTGGGCATGTCAGTCCATTTCAGGAATGTTACTGTCCAAAAACCATTGCTACACAGATACTACTTTATGATAGGGTGCTTTGTCATGCTGACATATCCATCAACAAAGTGGTCATCAGTCCCCTAGAACTTAGAACTACTTAAACCTAACTAACCTAAGGACATCACACAACACCCAGTCATCACGAGGCAGAGAAAATCCCTGACCCCGCCGGGAATCGAACCTATCCATCGTCTCAGAAGTGTTCCTCTACTGTACGCAATACTTAATGCTATGCAATGTATATATGTTCTTCCACATTTTTCTTAAGGGCAACGTGGTAACCACACCCTAATCACGAAAAACACCCCCGTACTGTAATATCACCTCCTCCGTACCCTACTGTTGCCACTGCTCATGGTGGCAGGTAACGTTCTCGAGCTATTCTCTCAAACCCTCTCATTGAACAGCCACAAGGAATAGCGTGATTCACCACTCCAAATCACTCGTTTTCAGTCAGCCACTGAGATGCATTTGTAGCTCCGGTGACATCCAATGACTAGTCCACGTTCGAAGTCTCCTGACCGATCTGTTCAGTTGTTACTGCTTCACTACTGAGAACACAAAATTCCCCTCCTTTTTAATATTGGCTGGTCCGCCTCTCGTGACATCTACTGGTCAGCTCCGCATAACACAAAGGTGTTCGGACACTTTTGATTGGATAGTGTACCAGCGACCATTCTTGCTACACTTTGCCGAAAAAGTCATGGTGACAGTCTTCTGGGATTGTGATGGCGTCATTCTCGTGTACGTGATGCCAAGAGGGTCTACCATCAATTCAGAGCCATACGTGAAGACTCTGAACAAACTCAAGAACCATTTCCGACGTGTTGGATCGGACAAGAATCCAGCATAAATCTTGCTCCATCACCATAATGCACCCCCACACACAAGTTCGAGAACCCGGGAACACATCGCCAAATTGGGTTGGACATCATTGCCTCATCCACACTACAGTCCAGGTCTGGCATCCTCGGACTTCCATCTCTTTGGGCCGCTTAAAAATTCTCTACGGCAACACACTTTGAAGATGACGAGAGTGTCAGTCATGCAGTGAAATCATGGCTACGCCTACGGGACAAGAGCTTTTACCAGCAGGGAATACACGCTCTTCCACAACGTTGGCGTACGGCCATAGGACGTCATGGAGACTACGTAGAAAAATAGGACATGGACAAGACATTGGTTCAAATGGCTCTGAGCACTATGGGACTTAACTTCTGAGGTCATCACTCCCCTAGAACTTAGAACTACTTAAACCTCATTAATCTAAGGACATCACACACATCCATGCCCAAGGTAGGATTCGAACCTACGACCGCGGCGGTCGCGCGGTTCCAGACTGTAGCGCCTAGAACCGCTCGGCCACCACGGCCGGCGGACAAGACATGTTGATGTACGTTGTCACCAAATTCTGACTCTTAACAATAAATATGTTCTGAGAAAAAAGTTTGGGGCATTACTTACTGAACGACGAATCACAGACGCCAGCAGACTCTGAGACGAAGCCCAAACATGAGTCTATCCAGGCCTCACTCCGAGACAGCAGTTGCAAAGAGATGTTGTATGGATGCTTTCACAAGAACTTCGGACTGCAGAAAAAACACAGGAAGAATGTGAAATCGTGGGAAAGGGGCCAATTCCCGAGTCACACACCAGTCCACGCAAGGTAAAGAATTTCCACCCTGCTCTGGGAGAAGTGGTCAAGAAACGCCGATCAGTCATTTTTCAGCATTGAAAATTTGATCCGCCAATGAACGCTGAGGGGAAGAAAATTTTGAAGAATCATTGACCTGAGAAATGGACGGGGAGTGAAGGAGTGAATCGGTGAGGCAGAGCGGAAGCAAGAGAACATGGGGTTCTTCCATCCATCGCCAACATCGGCCTTCCGAAATCGCTATATTACAGCTTTGGCCACGCAACCGGCAGCGGACACGCAATGCGGGGATCGTACCTGGGCCTCGTCGGAGACGCGATTGCCGATGAAAGCAGCCGACTCGCGCCGTACAGCTCCGAGGTGACGCACCGTACCAAAGTAGCGCCTGCCGCCGACAGCTCTACACGACGAACCATCACGAATAATGGTGACATGATTCGTCCCTCCCCCTTCTCCTTAATAACTCAGTCGTGTCGATGTCCTGTCAAATCGGCACTGAGATTTGTAGTTTTGTTCTGCTTTGCGTACACGGCACTGTAATAAATACATTTTTTCGTTTTTTTAATCACTAAGCAACCTGTTCCATTCCAACATCATCCCCTTAACCTCATGGCCTTTTGTGCTCGATTTCATTTAATTATTGATATTAGTAAATTGTTGGCGCCCAGTGTGGGGCGAACTCATTGGTAATTTTCACATTATGTAACATCGCAAAGGAGAATTCCTCGACTCCACGACGGTAAGAACAAAAAGAAAGCCAGTAGTCTGCGTGCCGACTCGCAGCGCTGTTGGCCAGGAGACAAGCGCGCCCCGAAAGTTCTGTAGTCTTTCTCATACGATTTTACAAAAACTATTCATGAAAAAATTTAATTTTTCTGTTGCATATAGCTTTAGATGTCACCTTCATGGTGAACTGCCATAATCTCGCTAATAGCCGTACTTATTGTGCTATTCGTGTTTAAATAAGACGCTGCTCGAAATACGAAAAAGTTTGCAATGGAAAATATGAGGCGCTATCATTTAGCGTCTGCTACATATTACACAATATGTTGCTGTGAATGAAATTTAGCTAAGATATTGAATTTTTATTTAGACTTGGGAGGAGGTCCCTGTCTCCAGTCTCAATAAAATTGAATTTATGGAGCAAGTTCACTTCCAACTTCTCATGTGCGAGAATGAAATATGCATAACATGCCTCATGTCTCCTGAACTGTTTGAGATATCTAAATGAGATTTTGGCAAATGTTGGCACACAATGAGGAGAGTATTTTGCCGTATGCTTAACATATTTAACTTTCTCACCTACGTCATAACAGTTGAAGCTACAGCTTTTATTTAATTTTTTTCAATCCAGTCGTTGATAGCCAGTGAAAAGATAATTTGCAAGTTTGAAAATAAACGTGAAACTTCTTCTATCACAGTCAACCAACACAATGAGGTTTTACATGAGGTATTGACTCTCCTGTCCCCTATTGCTTGTTTAATAAGATATTCTGTTTAAAAATTCTGTCGCAATAGCTATTTCAATGTGGGTTTGTGCAATTTATATTGTGTTTTGGCAAAAAAGCAAAATTTAACATGGCAGTTAAATAAACGCATGTATTATTCAAAACTCATCGCTGATGACACTTCTCTGAAGAAAAAAGTTTAACAACTCAGATTAAAAAGTAAATCACTAATTCTGTTACAATTTCAGAGGAATCCTCTGACCCAGTGCAGGTTCAATAATGAATGGTTGGAACTGCAACGTTTCCGAAGAATTTTCTTTCTACACCTCATTTACATTTTTTTATACATGAAAAAGTACACCAAATAGCGGAGCATCTTTCCGTTCTTACCCCTGCACGTAGTGAGGGAGTGAATCTCCTTACTACAAATATCCTTCAATTCATCACGGGTACTGACTCTGAAGAATAACTGGCAACATTCTGTAAGTTGTCAGTGTGTTAGCAGCTTCCGAGATGCGAAATAGTTTCGTTGTCCTGATAGATATTAGAAATTTAGTGTCTGTGTCCCTGTGGATAGTAAGGTTATAAAAATATGATAATCAATACTTTATGTCTCACTTGAGACTACCCGTTAAGGTTAAAATACATTAAAAATGTATATAATCTATCTTTGACATATCAGAAGACAATTAACCAACCGATTTGCTCCATTTGCCTGATCTGGAACAAGATTGTAATATTCAAACTTTGACCCTGTACTGTAGGACAGTTACAGTAACACAATCCTTCTGTTATAGACGAGTATACAAATAGTCCCTAGCCCAAGGGCTATCCACAACACTTATCCTTACCGTTCTGTCTCCAACAGAATATGAGGTATGAACCCCAGTATAGGTGTACCGATATGAGACATGATGCGCTAACATCTAACCTAGATCTACTGCTAAAATCCATAGCGATATTAGGCGTAATAGTAATAAATGGTGATAGGAATCCAGTACAGAGGAATACAGTTCAGAAGTGGTTGCTTACAAAGCTTGGAATTCAGGTAGGACTTTAAACATTAAAAGGAGTACCTCAGAAATAGGTAGAGGGAATGTGATGTAGAAAGATGCTTTATACTGACCGAGCTACTGTAATCACACATACAGATATGGTAACATGGTGGAGTGTATGGGTGAACCATAGTGTAAGGAATGTTAAGTAAGCAATGAATCGTCTCACAGCAACGAAATGGTAGCAAGTGGTTTCGAGCATGTAACTCTAGTGAATGGGTGAGCCATAGCATAATAAAAATATGACAAACGAAACTTTACGCACTGTCCTGTATACTTGAAATTACCTGAAAAATTTGGGTTTGACAAAAAGAGTAACCAAGTCTTTGAGCACAGCCAGGGAAGATTTCTTTGCAATTCGTGGTGTTTTGTATTTGTATTGTATTGCATTGTATGGAACTGGGGACCTAGAAACGACGGAGAGGCTTCGTCCCCCCCGTAGCCCTCAGAGGTACACAACACCACAACAGGCTACAGCCGTCCACCCACCCCACCGCCACCCTACACCGAACCTAAGGTTATTGTGCGTTTTGGCCCCAAAGGGGGCGTCTCACACCAGACGACAGACGAGTGTAACCCCAAATGTTTGCGTGGTAGCATAATTATGGTGTACGTGTACGTGGAGCAAGTGTTAGCGCAGCAATCGCCGTCATAGTGTAACTAAGGCGGAATAAGGGGAACCAGCCTGCGTTCGCCGAGGCAGATGGAAAACCGCCTAAAAACCATCCACAGAGTGGCCGGCACACCGGACCTCGACACTAATCCGCCGGGCGGATTCATGCCGGGGACCGACACGCCTTCCAGCCCGGAAAGCAGTGCGTTAGACCGCACGACGGTGTTTTGTATGTTTTTCATATAATGAATAAGAGGTCCGCTTGTTAATTGTTTGATACAGGGAAGGTTTATACCGTTTGTCGCTATGTCGAACTACATAGCTGGGTTGATGAGTCTTTCTTAGAGGGGCGGGTTGGTTTATTTTGGCTATGTAATTAGTTTAGTTTACTCGTAACTGTTTAGTTTTCTGGTAAAATGGCGTAGCGCATGCGCCCGCGGTTACCGAAGAAAGTTAACGTAAAAGTATACGACAGCGCTATGAAGCCAGAAAAGCAAATGATTTACACGTTGTCTGTGTACTTAGTTCAAACACGTATCGAAATATAGGAATGGTACACAACTGATGAAAGCTGAAATCATTGCTACGTCTCACATTTAAGGAACTAACTGGTGTAATACCAAAAATCTAAACGTTCGATAAAGGTGCTCAGTGACAGTTTCATTGCATGCTTTAATGGATGTGGTGTATAAGTTATGTAATTACTACAAGCTATCCTGGGGCGCTGGCAGTAATGATCTGAAATATAAGGAAAAGATTTAGAATGAACCTAAGTGAATGAGTACTTAGTACAAATAGATCATGTTCATGATTTAAAGTTTTATTTCTTTGAAGTTTAAGGAAATGAACATGTGGTGGAACTAAGGGTTTACTATTTTAACTCGATTATACAAATAGTTTTCTTAAATACTGTTTCTATTTTGTTGTGACTGTTACACGTTTAGAGCATCATTTGACTGAATTCATGTACGGCGAAGTGATGTGCTGAATAACATTTGTAGTAACGACTTATAATGACGACCAAACATGCAATTAATTGTTATTAGTTGATTTAGTACGACTGAACACGTATATTGCGTGGAGATTTCGTATTATTTGTGCAAGCGACTGAGTGCGGATGAACGTAGAGTTTCTGCAAGACGGGGCGACGCTAGCAGTGCGGTCATGCCTTGCGGCCCTTACTTCTCTGCCGATTAGTCCGTACAGCTGCGTCTGTGCCTGCTCTCTTCTGAAGTCTGATAGACTGTTGGCTTCGAGCTGTCTGTAAATTTATTAAATTTTTGTGTAATTACTAAATTATAACGGCAGACAGTTACTGAATGAGATGTTCTGAGATTGTGTGATATAGAAGAATGTATAAGGGGCGATCAAAAAAAGTTTCCGCTTGTGGGCGTTGCTGTGCCGTATATGTAATGTAGCGTGACTCCGATGCGGGTGTGTAAGCAAGGAATTAATGTCGCATTCGTGTCTTAACGACGATACGTGCGCTGCATGAGAAAACTTGAACCATGACGACGATATTACCAAGTGAGTCAGAACAGAACTGGCGTGCTGTTGCTCTTTTCTTGACTGCCGAAGTACAAACAGCTAGACATCCAGCGGAGGACGAAGAATATGTATAGGCAACGTGTCTGTCGAAAACCGCCGTTGTGGACTGGTGCACCTGGGGTGCTCCTGCTTCATAATGACGCACGACCCCACACCCACATCGCAAATATCGGAAAACCAGGAGTTATCCAACTCAAGTGTGAGACACTCGAGCGCCTCCCCCCCCCTCCCCCCTATAGTCCTAATCTCTCCTCATGCGATTATCACGCCTTCGGTACTTTAAAAAAGACCTTGATTAATCGACGGTTCCTGTTCGACAATGTTGTGCAGCAGACATTTACGGACTTACTGCTGCAGCAGGACACGGTCTTTTACCAAACGTGTATCTTCACACTGCTGCATCGGTTGGATGATTGCCTCATTGCTGACTGCGATGTTGCTTGATTGGCATATCGATTCTGGACTGTTCGGCCTTAGAACGAATAGTTTTTGATCCTCTCTTATACAGGATGTAATGGGTATACACGTACATATTTCTGTTGGTGATTGAGGACGGTGTACTGAACAAGGTTACGTCAGTATTTACACTCATGCTCATAAATTAAGGATAATGCTGATACATGGTGAAACAAGGCTCTGGAGGACAGTTTGCGGGTATGACCATGCGGTCCATTTGACCTGCGACCGTCGTACGGTGGTGCTGGCAGCAGTCCACATATGCAGAGTACGGTGCAGCGAGTAAGTGCGCAGACGTTTTCAGACGTGCTAATGGTGACTGTGTGTTGAAAATAGCTCAAAGAACACATATTAATGACGTTAAGAGGGGTTGAGTACTAGGACGACTGGAGGCTGGTCAAATACAGCAAGTTGTAGTACAGGCCCTCCGTGTGCCAGAAAGTGTGATCTCAATATTGTAGCAACGATTCCAGCAGACAGGAAACGTGTCCAGGCCTACAGTACGGGACGTCCACAGTGTACAACACCACAATATAACCGATATCTCACCATCAGTGCCCGCAGACGGCCACGGAGTTCTGCAGGTAGCCTTGCTCGAGACATTACTGCAGCCACTGGAACAGTTGTCTCCAGACACACAGTCTACAGACGACTGAACAGACATGGTTCATTCGCCCGGAGACCTGCAAGGTACATTCCACTGAACCCTGGTCACAGGAGAGCCCGTAAAACCTGGTATCAAGAACACAGTATATGGTCATTGGAACAGTGGTCCCAGGTTTTCACGGACGAGTCCAGCTATAGTCTGAACAGTGATTCTCGCCGGGTTTTCATCTAGCGTGAACTAGGAACCAGATACCAACCCCTTAATGTTCTTGAAAGGGACCTATATGGAGGTCGTGGTTTGATGGTGTGGGGTGGGATTATGATTGGTGCACGTACACACCTGCATGTCTTTGGCAGAGGAACTGTAACAGGTTAGGTGTATCGGTGCGTCATTTTGCACCAGCATGTTTGCTTTTTCAGGGGTGCAGTGGGTCCCACCTTCCTCCTGATGGATGATAACGCACGGCACCACCGAGCTGCCATTGTGGAGGAGTACCTTGAAACAGAAGATATCAGGCGAAAGGAGTGGCCTGCCTGTTCTCCAGACCTAAACCCCATCGAGCACGTCTGGGATGCTCTCGGTCGACGTATCGCTGCACGTCTTCAAACCCCTAGGACATTTCAGGAGCTCCGACAGGCACTGGTGCAAGAATAGGAGGCTATACTCCAGCAGCTGCTCGACCACCTGATCAACAATATGCCAACCCGTTATGCGGCCTGTGTACGTGTGCATGGTGATTATATCCCATATTGATTTGGGGTACATGCGCAGGAAACAGTAGCGTTCTGTAGCACATGTGTTTCGGGACGGTTTTCTCACTTATCACCAATACCGTGGACTTACAGATCTGTGTCGTGTGTGTTCCCTATGTAGCTATGCTATTAGCGCCACTTGTGTGTAGTGCCACGTTGTGTGGCACCACATTCTGCAATTATCCGTAATTTATGAGCATACGTCATTTGCAGGTCTATAATTGTAGCTTCTACAAGTCCTATATGTTTAGATTGGGTACTACCTCCAAGTACCTGTGGCAAGACCGTGCCATTAATGCTTATTATCCCGTGGGCAGCAAGTCAGGTGTTGAATTGTGGACGCATGGACTCAAAATGGACTCAAAACGGATAGTCTATACTGAAAAGTGGAATGCACTTTCGAGGGGAGCACGGCAAATGCCATAACCCGAATTCCCGGAAACTTTGCTCAGTTGTAGAGGGGTCCAAATAAGTGAACCCATGTCTTGGCTTATCCATAGATAATCGGAAAAAAGACGGTCAAAGTTTTAAAGGTATTTTCCAGGTACTGTATGTGCCTTTTACCGCACAGGTAGTGTCAGCCGAGATAGTGGCGCAGGGGTTAGCGTGGCGACTTCTTAATTCTGCGCGCCGTATTAGAAACCCAATTAGGGTAGGGTGGTACAATTTCGATATAGGTAGAGTTCCAATTGACGTAAGGTTTCGCGCCATTTTTCAGTTTCGTAGTGTTGGTAGCACTTGCCTTTGTGTGGCGTTGCAGTGCAGAAGGTTTCTGCAGCTCCTCCTGTCTTCTTCTTGAATACACCACTTCGTGCTACGGAGGCATAAATTTTTTCTTTTTCAAAGGTAAGTGAAGTTAGTTTTATGCGGACTTACGAACTGACTAGTTTCCATGTGCTTGCAAATTTTATATTAGTGAGGTTAGAGACTCGTTTTTTGCTCTCGTGTGTTCTGAGGCATCTCTTGAGGAAGACTGTGTACAGGTGCCGTCATCTCTTGGCACATTTCAGTACTATTTACTCATGTTTCACCCTTGCCAATAGTACATTTTCGATCAGAAAAATGTACAATCTCGAGACATGTTATATACAGTTACTACACGTAAGTTCTGTATATTTAAACAAATTTTCTCTTACGAGTTGTTAAAGCAAATCAATTATAAATTTTCACCAATCACCAGAAATTTTATCTGCACCAAGTTGTATCTCAGTCCTAGGGAATTGCATTGATGAATTAAAGTCACCCAACCCAGTTGACATAATCTGCCTCTCTGAACACCGTGTGACCACTGGTATAGGAACTAGGCCTAAGCACAATGAGAAACTCAGACAGGAGAGTACTGCAAATGTTAGAATAAGGAAAGGTTCTCATAAAAGTATAATTAAAAATAATGTAAGTATATTTCATCAAAATATTGGGAGTTTAAAGAATAAAGTAGATGAGCTTCTGGTTTGTTTAGAAGATTTAGAAGCTGAGAATGAAATAGATATACTATGCCTGTCTGAGCATCACATTGTTACTGATATGGATAAGGTAAATGTAAGTGGATATAAGCTCTCTGCACATGTAATGAGAGAAAATATGGAGAAAGGAGGAGTTGCCATATATGTCAAAAGCTATCATTGTGCAAAAAGTATAGAAACAAAAAAGTTTTGTGTAGAGAAACATATAGAAGCATGTGCCTGTGAGCTTAAATTAAATAAAGGCACATTTATAATTGTAACTGTATATAGGTCCCCATCAGGAAATTTTCATCTATTTCTGAAAAATTTGGACTCCTTGTTGTGCTATCTGTCAGACAGGGGGAAGCAAATTATTATTTGTGGGGACTTCAATGTAGATTCTCTGAAAGAGGGTAATAGGAAAAATGACCTTGAAGTATTACTCGGTTCTTTCAATTTGACACCCGTTATTGATTTTCCTACTCGGGTGGTAAAGGATAGCAGCTCACTGATAGATAACTTCTTTATAGACCAAGATAAGTTTAACCAGATAAATGCTCAGCCTGTTGAGAATGGTCTTTCTGATCATGGTGCACAGCTAGTTACAATATATGACATAGCTCCATTCAGCAATACTAAACAGTCCTCCAAAGTAGTACGTTCAGTCAACGATTTAACAATTGCAAATTTCAGGGAAAGCCTACAGCAGTTAGACTGGGATGAGGTGTACCGTGAACCTGATGCCAATTTAAAATATAATTTATTTCATGACATTTTTGTAAATGCATTTGAAAACTGCTTCCCCAAGAAAATAGTTAAATATACTCGTAAGAAACCTTGTAACAAACCATGGCTTACTAAGGGTATAAAAATATCTTGTAACCGGAAAAGGGAAATGTATCTGACAGCAAGAAAGAGTAGTGACCCAGAAACTATCAAAAATTATAAAAACTACTGTGTTATATTAAGAAAAGTTATTAAAAAATCCAGGAGTATGTGTATCATGTCTGAAATCAGTAACTCTGATAATAAAATTAAAACAATTTGGAATATTATTAAAAGAGAAACAGGTCAACCAAGAGCAGAGGAAGACAGTATTACCATCAAATTGAATGAAAACTTTACGAACAAAAAGTCAGAAGTTGAAAATATTTTTAATAATCATTTTCTAAATGTTGTGGATATAGTAGGATCCAGGTGTTCATTAGAAGATGCTAGGCTGTTAATGGAAGAGGCCATACCTATGCAATTTGATACAATTGAAATCTCACCCACTTCTCCCTCTGAAATTAGGAAAATAATAAACTTGCTTAAAAGCAAAAACTCACATGGAATTGATGGCATTTCCAGCAAAATACTAAAAGCTTGTTCTCAACAGATAAGTAAGATTCTCAGCCACCTGTGTAATAGCTCTCTGGAACAGGGCATTTTCCCTGATAGACTGAAATATGCTATTGTTATACCTTTGCATAAAAAGGGGGATAGATCTGATGTCAACAATTACCGTCCAATCTCCCTTCTAACAGCTTTATCCAAAATTTTTGAGAAAGTAATGTATTCAAGAGTAGCTTCACATATCTGTAAAAATGAAGTACTAACAAAATGTCAGTTTGGTTTCCAGAAAGGTTTTTCAACAGAAAATGCCATATATGCTTTCACCAGTCAAATTTTGAATGATCTGAATAACCGAACACCACCCATTGGGATTTTTTGTGATCTCTCAAAGGCTTTTGATTGTGTAAATCATGAAATTCTGCTAGACAAGCTCAAGTATTGTGGCATGAGTGGGACAGTGCATAATTGGTTTAATTCGTACCTAACTGGAAGAGTGCAGAAAGTAGAAATAAGTAGTTCTCGTAACATGCAAAGATCAGCACATTCTTCAAACTGGGGAACTATCAAGAATGGGGTTCCACAAGGGTCAGTCTTGGGTCCTTTGTTGTTCTTATTATATATTAATGACTTGCCATTCTATATTCATGAAGAGGCAAAGTTAGTTCTCTTTGCTGATGATACAAGTATAGTAATCACACCTGACAAACAAGAATTAACTGATGAAATTGTCAATACTGTCTTTCAGAAAATTACTAAGTGGTTCCTTGTAAACGGACTCTCACTGAATTTTGATAAGACACAGTACATACAGTTCCGTACAGTGAATGGTATGACGCCATTAATAAATATAGACCTTAATCAGAAGCATATAGCTAAGGTAGAATATTGCAAATTTTTAGGTGTGTCCATTGATGAGAGATTAAATTGGAAGAAACACATTGATGATCTGCTGAAACGTTTGAGTTCAGCTACTTATGCAATAAGGGTCATTGC
This sequence comes from Schistocerca nitens, assembly GCF_023898315.1. Lineage (NCBI taxonomy): Eukaryota > Metazoa > Arthropoda > Insecta > Orthoptera > Acrididae > Schistocerca > Schistocerca nitens. The sequence goes on along the minus strand of NC_064622.1, from coordinate 177,387,051 downwards.
AAATTTTGGTGATAAACATCTTAGTAAATTAGCTTACTACGCCTATTTTCACTCATTGCTTTCATATGGCATCATATTTTGGGGTAATTCATCACTGAGGAATAAAGTATTTATTGCACAAAAGCGTGTAATCAGAATAATAGCTGGAGTCCACCCAAGATCATCCTGCAGACATTTATTTAAGGATCTAGGGATATTCACAGTAGCTTCTCAGTATATATACTCTCTTATGAAATTTGTTATTAACAACCAAACCCAATTCAAAAGTAATAGCAGTGTGCATAACTACAATACTAGGAGAAAGGATGATCTTCACTATTCAAGATTAAATCTAACTTTGGCACAGAAAGGGGTGAATTATACTGGCACTAAAGTCTTTGGTCACTTACCAAATAGCATCAAAAGTCTGACAGATAACCAACAAGTATTTAAGAAGAAATTAAAAGAATTTCTGAATGACAACTCCTTCTACTCCATAGAGGAATTTTTAGATATAAATTAAGAAAAAAAACAAAAAATATTTAAAAAAAATTAAAAAAAAATAAAGAAAAACTAAAAAACACAATAAAATAAAGTTGTTATATTAACTTAAGTATGTTGTTAAATTAACCTAATTATGTCATGTATTGGAAAATTCGACTCGTTCCACATCATTACGAAATATCGTATTCATGATCCATGGAACTAGTATTAATCTAATCTAATCTAATCTAATCTAATCAAAACCTAATTTTTTTCTCTTAGATGTCCCGAAAACGACCAGAAAAGAAAAATCTACAATGAATGGGGTCGAACCGCCTTACATAAGGCAATAAAGAGTGTAATGGATGGACATTTGAGCCTTCGAGATGCATCACCATTATACGATATTCCTTTCAGCATTGTAAAGTTACCTCCTGGTTCCATTACAGAGATGGTTGAATCGAGTTACATTAATGATGAACTGTTCATTATCTTTCTTCGACGCTTCAAGAAATGCAGAACAGTGGGTAGTATTACAGTTCTTATTATTGACAACCATATCAGCCATACCAGCTTGGATGTTGAAGGGTACTGTCAGGAATATGAGATAGAACTTCTGGGATTGCCTCCACACAGTACACATATTCTACAGCCATTAGACAGAACTTTCTTCAAGTTTCTAAAGGCTCAATATCACAGAAATGCAACTGAGTGGATTCATCGTAACCCCAACGAAAGTATTACAAAACAAAGATCCTGTACTATTTTCTGTGATGCCTGGAGCAAAACTGCATCTTTTGGGTGTGCAACCAAGGCGTTCCACTGCACAGGAATAATGCACTTCTGCAAAGACATTGTTGCCTAGCAGAAATTTGCACCTTCAACGTTATTCGAGGCTCCTGCTCCTTCAATCCCCTCCAATCAGGCTATTACCAGTATTCTGACGAAGAGCGCATTATCTTTTAAAGATGTGAGCTAAGAGCACGGCAAATCCGTAACACCAGCATCCAGTTCCATTTCTCAGCACCGTGCTGTCAAAGATATTTTGCCCACTCCAGGGAAGAAAGTATCGCCTCGGAAAAGGAAAACACGACATCAATTCGACTCACTTCAGATTAAAACCTTTCCAACCAGGAACAAAGAGAGAAATAAACAAATGCAAGTACAATAAACAGAACTCTACATCTATGAGTAATGATGAAAGAAGTATTAAAAGCTTCAAATCGCCAGCAAACAACGAGAATAATTGTGGATTTTGTTTCTTGAATTATTATAGTACGGAATCTTCGGCAAAGGACGACTGAATTCCCTTCCAAAAATGTAATGTCTGGTACCGCGAATTTTCCGTCGGTGCCCCAGGGGAAAAGCACTTTTCATGTGGAAGATGTCAACGACCATAATTGTACCAAGAAGTGATCACAATTATACCTAGTGTGGTACATTTTCGAACAATTTGTAAGTAGGATGTTTAGGTTTTTATGTTGGTAACCCCATGTAGCGCTCTATATGAAAATCACTGACTGTGCTGTGTGAAGGCTGTGGTTGGTTTGCATTGTTGGAGTAATATTCGCCATTGTAGTGTTGGGCAGTTGGCTGTTAACAGCGCGTAGCGTTGCGCAGTTGGGAGGTGAGCCGCCAGCAGTGGTGGATGTGGGGAACGAGATGGCGGAGTTTTGAGAGCGGATGATTTGGACGTGTGTCCATCAGAGACAGTAAATTTGTAAGACTGGATGTCATGAACTGATAGATATATGATGACTTTTGAACATTATTAAGGTAAATACATTGTTTGTTGTCTATCAAAATCTTTCATTAGCTAACTATGCCTATCAGTAGTTAGTGCCTTCAGTAGTTTGAATCTTTTATTTAGCTAGCAGTAATTGCGCTCGCTGTATTGCAGTAGTTTGAGTAACGAAGATTTTTGTGAGGTAAGTGACTTGTGAAAGGTATAGGTTATTGTTAGTCAGGGCCATTCTTTTGTAGGGATTATTGAAAGTCATATTGCGTTGCGCTAAAAATATTGTGCGTCAGCTTAGTATTGATCAGAATAGGTAAAGAGCGAAATGTCTGAGTACGTTCAGTTCTGCTCAGCTGTTTGAAAATCAAATGTGAGAGGTTTATCAGCACACAGTAATTCATTAAGTTTTCTAAGGGGACGTTTCAAATTTTACTCCAACAACTAAACCAACACGTGTAATTGTGTAATACTTGTGTTGCATATTCATTAAACATCAAAGAAGAAGTACAATAATTTGAATTATTTCTTTCCTCAATATATTTCTAGTTACAATAGCCTTTGTCCCAAATGACAGAAATTGTACTATCTTACCTTGTTACTTGTATTTTTGTTTTTCATTTATATACCCACTACACGAATTTTTTCCAGTGTCAATTGATGTAACGTTGTCGTTATTCGTCTATTAAGTGCATGTCAGATGAATGAATTTAAAAAATGAGAAGTTACTTAAAACTGTTTTCGGTAAAATTCCAGTAGTGTATCTTGATTCAAAATCATTTGCAAGCGCCAGTTCCCGGATAAGTGACAAATTATGCATGGTTTGCCAGGAGATTATTGCCAACGCGCGAAATCTTCACCATTGTTAACGACATTTCTTTCCCAAGAGAGATTCATGCGAAGAAATGTCGTTGTGCCAAACTTGCCTTCGCGAGATGATCGTAGATTATGTCATATCTGTGTTTTGAATGTGTCTACGGTAGGTATCATCCAAGGGAATGGACCAAATCTTCCTGAAGAATAAAGATATGGATAATATATAACAATTGGTTTCAGAATGAAGTATCAGAATATGAGAATTTAAAAAGATTGTAACTCTTCAACATACCAAGCACACATATATTATTTAATAAATTCGTGGCTCTCATTGTGAACTTCGGTTGTAATTTTACAATTAATGCGACGCCCTTGTACCCCTAGTTTGGTAAGAAACGTTCATATAGTAACTTTTACGGACATGAGGAGATAAATGAAAACAATAAAAATAAAATAAAATAAAAAATAAAAACAATAAACTGATTTCGAACACGGGGCGCAAAATTAATAAGCTACGACAACAATCACTGAGCCAGCAGTTCGTCTGAGGATACTGCTCGATAAAAGGCACATAACATGCCTCGAAGTTTTTGACCGTTATCTTTTTCAGAAACGGACGGGTATCTACTGATAAGCCGAGAGACATTTTCGCTTATTTTGACTCCGTTCCCCTGAGCAAAGTTCCTGGGAAATCAAGTTATGACACTTGCAGTGTTCTCCTCGTTGTGGTGCACTTACGACCGTGCAGAAAGTATCAAGTAGTAAATTATGTGACTTGTTTGCGGGAAGACTGTTAAACGCAGAGAAAAAAACAAGCAACACACTGATGAGTGTACTAATTAAGATATTACATATAAAAATATCGGCACTTATACCTGTTACAACTTTTATATATGCAGGCTGTTTCAAAGTGTTTTGCAAACGCGTATCTTGAAGATTATGCAGCGGTGGGATCATTGCCTATACGTCCACTGCAATTTTGCCTGACTGGCATAACGATTCCGGACTGTACGGCCTTCGAGATACTACGAGTCGTATGTTTTTAGGTTCGAAAGGAAAGAGCAAACCATTAATGTTTATTTACCCTTGGGAAGTGGGTCAGGTGTTGAAGTGTGGACATGTGGGTGCATAACTTGTTTGCAGGTAGATTGTTAGACAACTAACACACTATCGTGGGTACACTTTAAGGTTCCACATTTAAAAAATCTACATTATACCCATTTCACCTTGTACGTATGTCTTCAAAGAGTGACTTTTGTTATTTAGGAACTTACTGGAAATAGATGAGCACAATTCCATTTCCAGCACAGGCCAAACCACAACGGAGACGAAGTTCACAAAAAGAATCTAGAAGATTTCGAGAGGCGAAATATACTCCAGATAAACAAGTCACTAATTTTAGATCAGCAGAAGAATTAATGCACGAAATCTCTCTCCGAGCATCTGTCAAACACAACAGGGAACACTCCAACGCACACACATTTTGTAGAGAGAACATACATTCTTACAGATAGACCAATACCGTGTAATCACTGTAAAATGAAATGATAGAGGAAATTTTTGTGCAGTGCATTATCAGTGATAAGCAAATCTGGACGTCGCGTGGTAGATTCTAGGAAATTATGTTGGTAAAGAAGCCATCTAGTGATTTGGCAACGGGTGACCAAGGTTCCCGAGATCTTGTAAAAGTAGTACTTCCATCTAGTCTGAGGGACGCAAAGGAAAGGTGATCTACGTGCTCTTCGTCTCCACAAGAGTAGAGAGGTGCCTCTACGATTTGCAGCCTGTGAAGACGTTCATGGAAACATCCATTGTTAAATACATGTATGGCTATTAAAGAGGTGAGGCGCCTAGGGATTGAATTTGTGTGGAATGTCGTGGTAGTGTTGTGTACTTCTTGCCTTTGTGTCTCGTTGTTTCCTCTCCTATCATACGTCTGTGCAGGACACGTCGGTGTTCCATACTTGGGATTGTTGGGTACGACGTCGTACACAATAGTAAAGGGAACTGTGCTACCGTGTGGTGCGGCAACTGTCTTCGTAGGAAAGCTGGACAGTTAAAACAACAAACAGATTTGCTTAACTTGTATTTCTCCAAGTGTACAAACAGCCATTAAAAATAATGCAGTAACAAAGAGAGTCCAACTATTTCAATGTCAACAACGATAAGGCTCCCTGAAGTGATCACAAGCGATGGAGTCACGTCGTGTCCCGTAGCAAAGTGGCTCGAGGTGTAAGTGGACGGAGCGGCTTCTGCTTGGCGTCCTATATCGCGGCAGCGGAGGGCGCTCCTAGTCCACAGCTGCTGGAGGCGTGGTTCAGCAGGAGCGCATCATTGGGTCCGCCCGATCAACAGGCTGCATCATTTCAGAAGGTGGTCGTGCTGCGGTTTTCGGGCTTGGATTCTCAGCTAAATTTCTGTTGTGCATGATGCATCTTCTCTCATTATCGTATCCAGGTACTCGTATTTAAATTCTTGAACTGGTTTAGTCTAGCTTGATAGTGCCTGCTCTTGTGCGGTTTTGCTTACGGTCGATGAGGAGTATCTTAGTCTTTGTTTCGGTAACGAGTAATGTAACCTCCCCTTCTGCACTCTCCATGGCTTCACCCACCTCCTTCGGTCAGGAGAGTACACCCAAACATGAGAATACTTAGTATATGCGACATTTCGCTTCTAGTTTCAGTCTCAGACAAACTTTCATGCAATATGTCGAAATAGCGATAGCTTGATCCATATTTAAAGCAGTTAGTTACTTGCTTGCTTTGCAACGCAAACTTGAGTTGTTTCATTTGGTTATAATTTATGACACCTTGATGCGTCATTAAATTTGATTTTGGAACCTGCCCAGATGAGCCAATCTTGTTTCGCTTTCCCCATACAGTCTTCCACACACTTTGGTACCTCCCCAAAATGTTAGCTTCATTATGTAATATGATTTGCGTTTTAGAGAAGTTTGTTACCTGTTAACTTATATTGCGCTTTTTTTAGTCATTACAGTAAATAAACATCTCTTAATCTCACCACTGTTTTGGCTACAAAATATATTTTCAACAAAAATATCCGTTGAGAGCGGCGGCCTTGCGTCATCTTACTAGGAGACTCTGTGTGCCCGCACGGTACCACACCACTGGTCGACGTCGGGGCCAACGTCTTGCTGCATCAGTAACCCCCACCCCATCCACATACTACTTTCCGCGAAGTGCACCTTCCATTGGGCTAAACAGTTGGAAGTCGGAAGGTCCGAGATCCGGGCTTTAGGATGATGAGGAGGAACAGTTCAACGAAGTTTTGTGAGCTCCCTACGGGTGTGCAAACTTGTGTGAGGCCTTGCACTGTCAAGGAAAAGAAGAAGTTCGTTTGCATTATTGTGGCAGCGAACACGCTGAAGTTGTTTCCTCAGTTTCCTGAGGGCCGGCCGGCACGTTGGAGATCGGACAGGTTTGAGCGACCTGGTTGCGATGGTACACAGACGACTCGCCCAGCAAGTCGCCATGGTTTTGTTCGTTACCAGGTCTCCGTAGACATTCTGCATGCGACTATTAATATCTGCGATGCTCTGTTTATCCGCCAAAAGAGACTCAATGATAGCTCTCTGCTTGGAACGCACAACCGTTACAGACGCCATTTTGAAGGCTGCGTATAACGCTGTCCCCTACACTCATGCTCATAAATTAAGGATGATTGCAGCATGTGGTGCTACACAATGTGGCACTACACAAAACTAGCGCTAATAGCATAGCTACATAGGGAACACACACGACACAGATCTGTAAGTCCACGGTATTGGTTATAAGTTGAGAAAACCGTCCCTAAACACGTGTGCTACAAAACGCCACTGCTTCCAGCGCATGTACCCCGACATCAATAAGGGATATGATCACCATACACACGTACACAGGCCGCACAACGGGTTACCATACTCTGGATCAGGTGGTCGAGCGGCTGCTGGGGTATAGCCTCCCATTCTTGCACCAGTGCCTGTCGGAGCTCCTGAAGTGTCGTAGGGGTTTGAAGACGTGCAGCGATATGTCGACCGAGAGTATCCCGGACGTGCTCGATGGGGTTTAGGTCTGGAGAACAGGCAGGCCACTCCTTTCGCCTGATATCTTCTGTTTCAAGGTACTCCTCCACGATGGCAGCTCGGTGGTGCCGTGCGTTATCATCCATCAGGAGGAAGGTGAGACCCACTGCACCCCTAGAAAGGCGGACATACTGGTGCAAAATGAAGCCCCGATACACCTGACCTGTTACAGTTCTTCTGTCAAAGACATGCAGGTGTGCACGTGCACCAGTCATAATCCCATCCTACACCATCAACCACGACCTCAATACAGGTCCCTTTTAAGGACATTAAGGGGCTGGTATCTGATTGCTGGTTCACGCTAGATGAAAACCCTGCGAGAATCAGTGTTCAGACTATACCTAGACTCGTCCGTGAACATAACCTGGGACCACTGTTCCACTGACCATGTTCTGTGTTCTTGACACCAGGATTTACGGGCTCTCCTGTGACCAGGGGTCAGTGGAATGTACCTTCCAGTTTCCGGTTAATAAACCATGTCTGTTCAGTCGTCTGTAGACTGTGTGTCTGGAGACAACTGTTCCAGTGGCTGCGGTAAAGTCCCGAGCAAGGCTACCTTCAATACTCCGTGGTCATCTGCAGGAACTGATGGTGAGATATCGGTCTTCTTGTAATGTTGTACTCTGTGGACGTCCCGTACTGTAGCACCTGGACACGTTTCCTGTCTGCTGGAATCGTTGCCATAATCTTGAGATCACACTTTGTGGCACACGGAGGGCCCGTGCTACGACCTGCTGTGTTTGACCAGCCTCCAGTCGCCCTAGTCTGCTACCACTCATAACGTCATCAATATGTGTTCTTTGAGCCGCCGGACAGAGTGGCCGAGCGGTTCTAGGCGCTACAGTCTGGAGCCGCGCGACCGCTACGGTCGCAGGTTCGAATCCTGCCTCGGGCATGGACGTGTGTGATTTCCTTAGGTTAGTTAGGTTTAAGTAGTTCTAAGTTCTAGGGGACTGATGTCCTCAGAATTTAAGTCCCATAGCGCTCAGAGCCATTTGAACCATTTTCAACACACAGTCAACCTTAAGCACGTCTGAAAACGTCTGTACACTTACTCGATGAACCGTATTCTGACATGCACCAACAGACCTCTGCGTATGTGGACTGCTGCCAGCGCCACCGTGCGACGACGCAGGTCAAATGCCCTTATGGTCGTACCCCGAGGTGATTTAAACCCGCAAACCGCCCATCAGACAGTTGTTTCACCAAGTATCAGCATTATCCGTAATTTATGAGCATGAGTGGATTTGAACTTCATGAAAGTGTAGAGGCTCAAACGGGAATGTTCCACGATGTACCACAACAAATTCCGCATTTTTTCAATCGAAATTGGCGGAGAAAAAATTGTGTTGCATTACTTATTACACGCCCCTCGTATAACTTACTGCACACCTAAGCTTGTTGCCCCCACTGTGATGGCTTTATCGTTGTGCACAGCGGTCAAATTGAGTGTTCAGTTATATTAAGGATCCAGAGGAAAGATCGATCTCTCCAATCTCTTATTTTGTACTGTCGAAGATTTGTTTTATAACGAGCATCGCACTTATGCTCCTCGACTGATCCAGAAGTGGAACCTAACCTGAAACAGTTTTAAAGACGATGGTACGCATAAAACGTCCTCCGAAATCGTATTAATTGATTTCTTCGAAAATTACTTTGAACCATTAGTTCAAGAGCTCCCTCCAAGTGGAAATGGTAGCGAAAACATTCTTGGCCTCTCAACACCAAATAGTCCTGAGCAAATAGGTATCATCAAGACGGGTACAGGTATTAGTAACCACAAGGTCGTTGTAGCGAGACAGACACCGCAGCTTGCAGATCCACCAAAAGTGAACGCAAAATATGTCTATTTAGAAAAGCAAATAAAAATTCGATTCACGCCTTCCTAAGAGTCAGTCTCCACTCCGTCCCAACTACGTAAGTTTATACCACATGTGGCTTAAATTCTAAGAAATGGTATCTGAGGCAAGTGAGAGATTTATACCGAATAAATTAATAAAATATGGTACTAATCCTGCATGGTGCACGAAACAGGTCGGAGCACTGTTGAAGAAGCAACGAAACAATTTAAATGAACAGAAAATCTCAAGGGGTGACGACTTTTTACTGAATCTCGAAACATAGCGCAGACTTCAATGAGAGATGCTTTTAATAGTTTCCTCAACGAAACTCTGTGTAGAAATCTGGCAGAGAACCCAAAGATATTGTGGCCGTATGTAAACTACACTAGCGGTAAGACAAATCGATACCTTCATTAAGCGATAGCAATAGTAATGTTACCTATGGCACTGCCACTAAACATGTGTTTCCGAAATTTCTTCACCAAAGAAGATGGAGAAATATTCCAGAATTAGAATCTAGACCAGCTGCCAACATAAGTAGCTTACAAGTAGATATCTTCGGAGTAGCGAAGTAGCTTCAATCGCTTAATGAAGGCAAGTCTTCGGATCCAGATTGCGTATCAGTTAAGCTCCTTTCAGAGTATGCTAATATGATAGCTCCACTCTCGGCAATCATATACAACCTCTCGCTCTACATAAGATCCATATCTAAAGACTGGAAAATTGCACAGGTCATACCAGTACTTAATAAACAAAACAGGAATAATCCTCTGAACTACAGGCTCATATCAAATGGTTCAAATGGCTCTGAGCACTATGGGACTAAACAACTGAGGTCATCAGTCCCCTAGAACTTAGAACTACTTAAACTTAACTAACCTAAGGACATCACACATATCCATGCCCGAGGCTGGATTCGAACCTGCGACCGTAGCGGTCACGCGGTTCCAGATTGAAGCGTGAAGAACCACTCGGCCACATCGGCTGGCTAACTTTCTTCTCCAAATGAGAAAATATTTTTTATGTCAAACTACAAAGGGAAAAAAAGACCATCATAATTAAATAAGTTAAACCGGAGCTCGTACGAAATGATGTAAGTGTTCGTTTGTCCCGCGAGCTGTTCTTAAGTGGAAGATGGTTCGATGACTCTGCCAGGCAAATCAGAGTGAACTGCAGAGTAGTCAGGTAGATGTAGACGTGCGCTTCTAATCTTCAGCATTCTCCTATAGCACCACTTATCAAAAGCTTCTATTTTTTTTTTTCTGAATTGCGTCGTCCACGTTTACCCGCCATATAAGGCTGCACTCCAGACAAATACCTTCAGAAAAGATGTCCTAACACATAAATTGTTATTATGTATTAATAAATTCCTTCTTTTTGAGAAATGCAATTTTTTCTATCGGTATGGATGTTATAGCTCTCGATTTTGGCCATCATCAGTTATTTCGCTGCCCAAATAACAAAACTCACCTACCTCTTACATCCTAATCTGATTCACGCAGTATCGCCTGATTTACTTCGACTGCATTCCATTATTCTTGTTTCACTTTTATTGACGTTCATCTCATAATCTCTTTTCCAGGCAGTTCCCATTACTTTTTAGCTACTCTTCCAAGTCCTTAGCCCTCCCTGGCAGAATTATATTGTAACAGGAAAAACAACGAAGTTTTTATTTCTTCTCGATGAACGTTGATTCCCTTTACAAATTTCTGCATTGTGTCCTTCACAGCTTGTTCGCTGTTGTACAGATTAAATAACATGTAAATAGCACAATAAAAGGTGTCCGATGGTTCCGTCGTTCGGTTTCGTCACATATCGGATTTGTCCTGAACACTTCATGTCAAGTTCCTCTTTTTTCATTTCTGCCAAGGCCAGCGACCCAACAGCTGTAGTGTTAAAATTACGTGGAGGAAGTGAACGTTACAGTCTCTGCAGGGAGCGCCGAGCGGCGACTACGTCAGCATGTCCTTTGACACGTCTCACTCCACAGCAAACCAATTTTGTCATTTAGATTTTTGTTCATCATTCTTAGCAACTGTTTTTCAAGAATGCCGATGTGAAGAAATAGTAGGCTAGTTGCATTATTATTATTATTATTATTATTATTATTTTAGCTCAACTAGTATACTATTTCCCAAGTTCGGAAATCTTGATATTCCATTCAGATGGCCACGCCCCTGTGCAATCGGATTTCTTCTTCTGTGCCATCGATAATTCTTTCGCCCAGTCAAAGAGAAAGATTAGTGATGAAAGCTGAAAACGTAGTAAGACTTCTCCACAGAGTGAAAATAAAATTATGTTTACTACAGTTTCAAAAAAACCACTTCAAGTAGTTACCGAAAATTGTGAAAAAATATAATATAAAATATCAGCTCTCGATATTGCCATCTTTGTATCGATAAATCGATTTATCGACGACACATAACGATAATTTTTAGAAAAGCTTCAATATATTGACATTTTCTCAGCAGTCCTAATGTGGAGTAGGTTCAGAATGGTTCAAATGGGTCTGAGCACAATGGGACTTAACATCTGAGGTCATCAGTCCCCTAGACTTGGAACTACTTAAACATAACTAACCTAAGGTCATCATACACAGCCATGCCCGAGGCAGGATTCGAACCTGCGACCGTAGCAGCTGCGTGGTTCCGGACTGAAGCGCCTAGAACCTCTCGGCCACCGCGGCCGGCTGTGGAGTAGGTAAATTTCTCAGTCCATCATAGAAATTGTAGTTTTGTACGAGCACAGAACGTAATGAAAACGACGCGAGGCAGCAGGCGACCGGAGCAGGTGCCGGCGCCGGTGTGCAGGAAGCGCGCCGCATTCCGGCCCTGGCGGCCGTTCGGGCCACTGTGCTCTTCCGCGGGCGCGCCGCTGCCGGCAGCCGTGACGCAAGGTTGCGCAAGCCGCGGGCGGCCAGCGAGAAAGCAGCCGAGTAGCTTTCTCCGCCGGCCGTGGCGTAACCCCGGGGCTCCGCGCCCGGGCCCGCTCCCGTGCCCAACTTCCTGCGCAAGAAGCGACAGCGAAGGCGGCAGCCGCGGCGGCGGCGAAGGCGCGTCTGCAAGGACGCCGCCGCGGCCTGCATACGCCAGCGCCAGCCAGCACGTGGCGGCAGAGAAACGACCTGGCCGCTAATTCCCAGCGAGGGACCCGCCGGGGCAGCGCGAAGGCGGCGCAACAGCTCCGCACCGGGTGTACGCTAGACTTTTGTCCACCGCTACCATGGGAACCTGTGCACCACTTAACGCCCTGCACGAGAGTGAAGATAGGAATGACCTCAGACTCTACACAGCGATAGTCGAGAAAATTTGTTATCTTTACTTATCTTTCGTATTCGACAGGTTTTTACGTTCCCCCACTCCGGGCGAGCTGACAGTGACCAAACAGGCGCTCTTCAGCCTTTACATTACGGTACACAGAGAGTTGCAGGAGGAATGATCCGTATTCAGGGGCAGGGCAGGAATATCATTCGAAACAACGAAATCTAGTAGACATGGGCTCCGAAACGCATACCTTAAGAGCTATGAGCACTTCTTCATCTCCGATACTGTGAAACTGTAAGCTCTTGCTTTCGGAATTTTGAGAGGCGGCAGTATGGATAAAAAAAAGGGAAAAAAGTCCTGTAAACATGTACAGGGCTATTACAAATGATTGAAGCGATTTCATAAATTCACTGTAGCTCCATTCATTGACATATGGTCACGACACACTACAGATACGTAGAAAAACTCACAAAGTTTTGTTCGGCTGAAGCCGCACTTCAGGTTTCTGCCGCCAGAGCGCTCGAGAGCGCAGTGAGACAAAATGGCGACAGGAGCCGAGAAAGCATATGTCGTGCTTGAAATGCACTCACGTCAGTCAGTCATAACAGTGCAACGACACTTCAGGACGAAGTTCAACAAAGATCCACCAACTGCTAACTCCATTCGGCGATGGTATGCGCAGTTTAAAGCTTCTGGATGCCTCTGTAAGGGGAAATCAATGGGGCCGCCTGCAGTGAGCGAAGAAACGGTTGAACGCGTGCGGGCAAGTTTCACGCGTAGCCCGCGGAAGTCGACGAATAAAGCAAGCAGGGAGCTAAACGTACCACAGCCGACGGTTTGGAAAATCTTACGGAAAAGGCTAAAGCAGAAGCCTTACCGTTTACAATTGCTACAAGCCCTGACACCCGATGACAAAGTCAAACGCTTTGAATTTTCGGCGCGGTTGCAACAGCTCATGGAATAGGATGCGCTCAGTGCGAAACATGTTTTCAGTGATGAAGCAACTTTTTTTCTTAATGGTGAAGTGAACAGACACAATGTGCGAATCTGGGCGGTAGAGAATCCTCACGCATTCGTGCAGCAAATTCGCAATTCACCAAAAGTTAACGTGTTTTGTGCAATCTCACGGTTTAAAGTTTACGGCCCATTTTTCTTCTGCGGAAAAAACGTTACAGGACACGTGTATCTGGACATGCTGGAAAATTGGCTCGTGCCACAACTGGAGACCGACAGCGCTGACTTCATCTTTCAACAGGATGGTGCTCCACCGCACTTCCATCATGATGTTCCGCATTTCTTAAACAGGAGATTGGAAAACCGACGGATCGGTCGTGGTGGAGATCACGATCAGCAATTCATGTCATGGCCTCCACGCTCTCCCGACTTAACCCCATGCGATTTCTTTCTGTGGGGTTATATGAAAGATTCAGTGTTTAAACCTCCTCTACCAAGAAACGTGCCAGAACTGCGAGCTCGCATCAACGATGCTTTCGAACTCATTGATGGGGACATGCTGCGCCGAGTGTGGGAGGAACTTGATTATCGGCTTGATGTCTGTCGAATCACTAAAGGGGCACATATCGAACATTTGTGAATGCCTAAAAAAACTTTTTGAGGTTTTGTATGTGTGTGCAAAACATTGTGAAAATATCTCAAATAATAAAGTTATTGTAGAGCTGTGAAATCGCTTCAATCATTTGTAATAACCCTGTATTTTCAAGAGATCTAGCTAGTAAGTATTTTAGCATTTAAAAAGATTTTTGCACCAAATTGTTTGTGTATTGTGCATTTGGATGGGACGAGGAGAGACAGTCGGTGATTCTTCTGAGTTAAGACAGAAGTAAGCACGAAAATTTCTCGAGTATAGTGTGCAGTGCTCAGGACCATTGTACGTGATTCGACTTGCTCATCTTACCGATGTTGTGTCCTTGTTTCAGAATAAAAGATGCACTGCGTTGTACGGGTGCAGTCAAAAGCGTAGCTAACACTATTAGATAACGCGAACATCACATACACGACAAATTCTGATGTCGCTTTTTACACATGGCCAACATGTTTCGTTCAGAAACGCCGCGGACATCTTCCTCTCTTTCTTCCGTAATTCGAGATTGTGCTAACCTCTAATGACTGGATGTTAAACGTTGCGTTCCCTTTCTTTTTCCTTGGGCTAAGTAATACTCATTGAGGTAAGCTGTCTAAGGTTAGAGGGACGAGGATTGGAAAACTCTATTTTATTTTGATCAGTATCGTCCTTCTACCTAATATTTCATATCGTTCAATGCCCTTCTCATCTTGGAGATAGGGCACCGCAATTCCTGTTATCAGCTTGATTAAATAGCACTTCCAGTATTTATTGTCACAATCAGCTTAGACATCTGGGCCATTCTCGGATAATCAATAATTAGTTACCACAATGGGAGTATGTTGTAAATCCGTGATTGCTCGGGCTACACTTTGGTTTCGTGCTATTGGAGCTGCCTTTAATCAAATTATAATTGATTGCTGATGACGCTAATGTTTTGTACATCCAGCAAGTAATTGAGGACGTAGGTTGCAGGTGCTACTATGAGATGAAGAGGTTGACACGACACAGGAGAGGAATTCGTGGCGGGCCACATAAAACCAGTCAGAAGACTGATGACTAAAAAACAAAAAGGGTATCGAGCCATCTGCGTCAATGCCATTATTCGGTGCTTCTACGAATCCTTTAAACATCGATTGAGAGTCACATGAATTGCTAAACCAGGACAATACAAAACAAATTAGCGAGTTTGTCCATACATTTCAAAACAATTGCAATTCACTGTCACATGAACTGTAGGAGTACCTAGTGCATAGCCTGCCAAAATGCAGGTCGTTCAACTTCAGTAGATGACGAGGAAGAAGTTCACGTACTACAGCTGTGATCCCCAACCTGGGGTTAATTAACCCCTGAGAGATAAAATGAAATTTTTTTGAGGGGTAAAACCTAAACTTTTCTACTCTGTTTCAGTCAGGAAACTAAATTATTTTCTAAAAATCATTACTATTATCACAATTTTGTAAGACTCTAATACTGATTACGTATGTACTTTTTCTCAATTAGCAGCATTAATACAATGGAGGTTACAGGTTTCTTACGTAGTCCAGCCACTACACACATATGTTGTGCTTTATCCCGTACATCGCTCATGATAAGAGTGAGACATATACGTAACAAATGCTAAGTATCATAAGAAAATCTCTTCTCTAGGTCGTAGATAGTACATGCAGTGGTCCAGAAGTTGCTTCATTACTCGCTTCGAAACAGATAAATGATTTGATTGACAGGACAACACAGCAGTAACTACTTAAGGTCTACACAGTATCATTATCATTATTATTATTATTATTATTATTATTCCTATTGCCATTAGTGACTCTGGTGAGACACCAAATATTAGCAGCCTGAAGTCTTCCAATTTCTGCCAATTCAGAAATAAGGAGTGGAGCAATCAAGTGCCTAACGAACAGTACGTATCGTGCACACATTTTAACTTGCTTGGTTTTAAATAGGGTTGCAGTGTGCAGGCCAAGCAAGTGCCGCAATGGAGAGGAGTAATGCAGGTTACTTACATTTTGTAACAAGTGTCTAGCCTCACACTGTGGATAGTACTTATCAGAGAACGGGTTGTGAGTAACACTTGCTATGCACCACGAATTCCTTCGTCATCCATTCTAACACACACACAATACACACACACACACACACACACACACACACACTCTCTCTCTCTCTCTCTCTCACGCACGCACACGCACGAACGCACGCTCACGCATACACAGACACACAAACCAAATATCATCCGTCCTTTATCTTTTAAAAATAAAGGTGTTCCAAGAAAAGTCTTTCATTCTACACTTTGGTTAGGTGCTAAAGTTGATGATAATGTAGAGGAGGAGGAGGGAGGGGAGGGGCAGACGGAAGGGGGGGGGGAGGTGTAGTACTAGCTAATTTCTAATTGCACTCAGGGATAATGGTCTAAGAAAGGTTAGGAACAATTGTACTACGGTCGATATGGTCATCGATATGCGAAACAGTTTGAGGAGGGTTGAGAAGTGAACATGACATCAACTAGCACCTAGCATCAAGCTAAGCACATTCCAATCAACTGGTAGGATAGCAGGAAACAACAGTTTGTCTGCAATAACATGGACAATAACAAAGAACGAAAAATCACATATATAGACAGCAGAGATAAAGTTCATGAGATATATAAGGAGCTGTAATAAAAAGGATAAAATAATAAAAAATGGGATCAGAATTAAAAATAATTTCAGTTAATGACAGTATAGAAGAGAATAGGAGGAAATGGAACGATTATGTTCAAAAAATGGTAGAAAATAGATTGCAGAAAAAAAAAAAGAATTGGTTCAAATGGCTCTGAGCACTATGGGACTTAACTTCTGAGGTCATCAGTCCCCTACAACTTAGAATTACTTAAACCTAACTAACCTAAGGACACCACACACATCCATGCCCGAGGCAGGATTCAAACCTGCTACCATAGCGGTCGCACGGTTCCAGACTGTTGCGCTTAGAACCGCACGGCCACCCCGGCCGGCAAAAAAAGAAGAATTAACGACCGATTGGAAAGAGAGAACTCGGTGGACGTCGTAAGGGGTGGATGGATGATAGAGACCAGAACAGGTGGCTACAACAACTAATCCTTGGAGGAGGTGGTGGTGATGATTGTGATGAGTAGTATCCTGCAAAACTTCTGTTTGGTTTGTACTGGACTACTGCTCAAGTGAGTGGAATCTTCATCAGATCGCACAGACAGATAATAAATAACGTTCTCGAAGAAAAGAGGTGTAGAAAATGATCACAGGTTGAGTAGGATGACAAGAGAAACAGAAAAATCTTAACTGGAAGAGAATCGAAGAATGCTGCAAAAACCTGTGCATAAAACTCCATGAACTGGCTTTCAGGACGAACGAAATATAATTATAGTAATAACACTTCGCATAGAGCTGTATATCCAATAATTCTTCTGCAGCTTCATTTCTTAATGGAAGTGGAACATAAACAAATGGATCGATAAAAAGTACCCCCTGCGACGCAATTTGTAGTGATCGGCCGAGCAGGTAGAGTTGTGAATGCTCGTAAAGTCACTGTACTATTATATTTGCCATGCAGCATAGGTAGCCTCTCGGAATGGATAGCAGTCACCATTGGCAATGCCATTTCTGTTCCGTACGGCATTAACTTCCAAGATATGAAATGGTTCAGCAGTAAAACTGATCTAGTGCACAGCTTGCATACTGAGTTACGTAACATCGACAGGGTCCAGGGATGGCAAGTGGCGTTCTCCATAATAGCGTGCACCACCAACTTGATATAAAATTATTAATTCCATTTATCTGGTTAAGTAACATGACAAGTTTCATGGTCCAGTCGCTTTGTCGGGACAATCGCAATGATACTTCATTATATCGTTGAATAAATGAGGTCAATTTCATCTACTGCTTATCTCATCTGTAGCAACGTGCGACGGATGGTGCACCCCAAACTACTTGTGCCCACACCGACTTTGTAATCTATTACTGGACACGCAACACATCGTAGTTTTTTCGGATTTGCAGAAAGGGCAAGTGTCCTATGTCCGCACTCTTGCAACAGGCATGTGGTCACAAAGCAGTGTCTGCTAAACGTTTTACCCTTCATTTGTCCAGTTTCGATTCCTACTAATCACGGTAGCACGGAAACACCTCGCCGTTTCCTTGACACCGTGCCCGTCACGTAAGCTATACGTTTTCATTCTCGTGGCTAGTACATGCACTGGCTGTATCCAGGCTTTCTTGTATATTTGGTACATCGACGTTTTGAAACGCTGCTTAGTCAGTCGTCTAGGTATGAGAAGTAAACAGCTGTTGTATCCTTCTGCTCGTTGCGTGACGTTACATGGTGTCAGCATCGACCATCGGCCGCGTCCTCCAACGCCTGGCCTACTTTCCAGGGGCACGACAGACTTACTGGCTTCCCTCTCTAGCCAGTTTCTCTTCCTTTCCTTCTCGGAAGCGACCGAAGGCGTGTCCACTCTGAAAAAGTGTGGAGTCTTTCACTGGGAAAACAGGGAGTGGCGTGCTTACTTTTGCTTAATAGATGGCAGCGAAACGAGTGTTACTGTCATTTTGGCGCCACAAAAATTAAAAATTAATACTATTACCTTTTTCTAGTCCTTAACTGTAGAGCTGTAAAGAGAAGTGATCATGGAAAGGAGAACAATAAACTCCTTGTGTCTTATACGGTACATTCACATGACAGCAGGTGAATGTTATCAAATTTAATCAAACAACCTCTCACAAACACTACTTATAAAGTGACGTTTGTCAGTGAAATTTCGCAACCATTCCAAATAAGGCGTTAGGCGGAAGACTGACTGTAACCCGTGATGTTTAACGAATGCGAAAAGAACTACAAGACCCACGCCCAACAAAACTAGAACAAGAAATAAAGGAATCAACTTCTCTTCACAAATGGCACATCGATCTTTTCCAGAGATAATTTCATCCTCGATTCAAATAAATCTTATTGGAAAAATTGCTGAGAAAACTAGTGTACAGTTATTCACATCCAAATCGAAATACGTGACTCACAGTTGGATGCCCCGAAGTCCTCGGAAGTAGTCTTGAAGGATGAACAAAGTTAGGAAATTCATATGTCTTGGAGAAATTATAGAAACAGATGGATTAAAAAAGAAACAAATGACATTAGAGTCTGAAAGATTGAGATTGCATAACTAACTATCCAGTGACTTCTGCAATAAATAATCAATCTCTGTAAACACTAAAATCAGGTATTATTCCACTGTAATGAGGTGCCGAGCACTCCACGCAGCAGAATGCATCTCTTTATCCAAAATGGAAGAAATGGAGAGAATGTGCGAAGAAGAGAGAAAAGTCCTTAGAAAAATACTAAGGCTGAAAGATGAATATCGGAAATAGATACTCGGGAATAACAAAGAAAAATGTAGGATGCCCCCAGCACCTTTCAGACCTATTCGGGAAAAAAGAACCACTGTTATTCACATACAGGTTGTGTCATAATTAATGACGTAAATGCATACAGTTGAAAGTACACGATATTAGAAGCAAAAGAGTCTCAGTAAACATAGGGTCGAAAATGCATACCTTAAGAGCTACGATAAATTTTTCATCTTCGATACTGTGAAACAAATCTCTCCTACTGCAAGTTCTTTGCTTTTTCTATTTTGGGAATTGGTAGCATGGACCAAACCAAGAAAAAAAGTCCAGTAAACATGTGCTCTAAAACGCATACCTTAAAAGTTACGAGCATTTGATCATTAGAAGAGTTGTGTTTCAAAATAGCAAAGATGAACAAGTGCTCATAGCTCTTAAGGAATGCATTTTAGAGCACATGTTTACTGGACTATTTTTCTTCTTTTGGTTCATACTACCATTTCCCAAAATATGGAAAGCAAAGAACTTGCAGTAGAAGAGATTTGTTTCACAGTATCGAAGATGAAAAATTGCTCGTAGCTCTTAAGGTATGAATTTTCGAGCCTATGTTTACTCAGACTTTTTTGTTTCTAGTATCGTGTGCTTTCAACTGTATGCGTTTACGCCATTAATTATGATACACCCTGTATAAAAACAATGAGGGAAAGCACACGAACTAAACTAACATTCTAATATTTCAACAATGAAAAGACCTACAGTACGAAGTTCAATGAAACTCAGAAATACCTACTAAAAATGAATATATATATGAAGAAAATATCATAAACAGAGAACGCTTGAGAACTTAAGTTAAAGGTTGGCGAGAGAAATAAAAACAGCAAATGCAGAAAAGTCCTCAACGAGGAACAGAGTAAACAGCAAAGTGAAATAACGTAAAAATATCTTTTAGGATTTATAGCTTTCAAAAATTTTTGGAAAATCATTATTTTGCACAGTAGCTCTGTGTTAACTTATCATGTTTGGACGCATGACCTGTATTTAATGTTGTTCTTTACGCTTGAAGATGGTCTGTTGCTGGACCGAAAGTGGTAGTTGAACAGAGGTATATATAGCTATTGCGCCAAATTATGATTTTTTGAAAAAAAATATGGGGAAGGAAGAAAAAAGAAACATTATTGGAAGTAAAAAGCCACAAGTAGTTGTTGTATGTGACACCTCGTTGGCCAGATCGGACAAAGAAAGACCATGTTCTTGCTGGAATGGTGTCACAAAGAGGCCAAAGCTGTTTCATTCCTTCCTCGTTTAAAATTAAACAAGAGCTTTCTCTCGGCCGGCCTCGACAAAGGCGATCCCATCTTGTCTCTCAATTATGCAGCAGAGTTTAACCTTTCGTCGACAGTGAGTACCATAGTAACAGTGAGTACTGTTGAGACACTTGCTTCCGTAAATCAAGGATGGTAACTATATTTAACCGAGTAGTCAGGTAAGAAATCAAACTAATGATTTGACTCAAATGAAGGCCTGTCAGAGGAATCGTGATTTGGTTATTTTGAAAAGATTGACAGTTCTCTCGAGAGTGGAAATCGAATATGCAGTATTATCGCTAGCTATTTTGCGAATATCCATGTAAATTGTGTAATACACCAGATCACAGCACATCAACAGAACTGAATGATTTCAAAGTGGGACTCATAAAGGAAACTGTAAAATACACTGAAGGAAAACATCGCAACACCAAAGGATAATTAATGTAGAGTAATGAAATTTCATGGATGCATTTGTCTAGATAACATATTTAAGTGATTAACAGTGCAAGATCACAGGTTAATGTAAGCGCGAGATAAGCCATTACAAATGCGAAATGCTGGTAGATTAAGAGCTGAATTACCCGGCAGCATGTTGAATGAAAGTTTGCAAACGTGCATGCATTGTGTTGTGCAGGTGTCGGATGTCAGTTTGTGGGATAGAGTGCCATGCATTTTGCACTTGGTCAGTCAATAAAGGGACGGTTATTACTGTTTGTGGATGATCCTGGAGTTGTCGTCCGATGATGTCTCATATGTGCTCGATAGCATACAGATCTGGTGATCGAACAGGCTAAGTCAATATGTCGACACTCGGTAGACAACTGCGGTATGTGGCTGAGTGTTATCCTGTTGGAAAACATCCGCTGGAATGGTGTTCATGAATGACAGCACAGCACGTCGGATCAGCAGACTGTGGTACAGATTTCCAGTCAGTGTGCTTAGGATAACCACGAGAGTGCTCCTGCTGTCATACGAAATCGCACCTCAGACCATAACTCCAGGTGTAGGTCCAATGTGTCTAGCACGCAGACAGGTTAGTTAAAGACTCTCCACTGGTCTCGTTCTGACCAACACACGGGCATCATTGGTACCGACACAGAACCAACTTTCATCAAAAAACACTACAGACCTTGACGCTGCCCTTCAATGAGCTCTCGCTTGACACCACTGAGGTCGCATGTGGTGGTGGTTTGGGGTCAGTAGAATGCACGCTACAGAGCGTGTGGTTCGGAGCTGTCCTTGAAGTAACCCATTTGTAACAGTTCGTTGTGTGACTGTGGCGTCAACTGCTGCTCAGGCTGCTGCAGATGCTGTACGATGCGTCAGGGCCATAAGCCGAACACGATGGTCTTTCCTGTCAGTAATGCCACTTGGCCGGCATGAGCTCGGTCAACTTGCGACTGTACATTGTCGCGACCACCGCTGCCTGCAATGATGTTCAGTGGCTACATTCCTGTCATGTCTTTCTGCAGTGTCGCTGGTGCTCGTAACGCTTTACACGATCTCCTTCAAATTCAATAAGGTATTGATAATGGCATCTTCGTCGTCTTAAAGGCATTCTTGACGAACATCAACTCTCCATGTCCAGTCTCAAAGGTGACTAGCGCTCACGGCCGTTACAGCATGTATTTAAACCAAACCTGATTAGCATGCTCTCTGCGGCGCCACTAGCGCTGCTGACATTCCAGTGGCACGTAATTTGAATAAACATCATCTTGCAGATGTAGAAACAACGCCTACCAACTTTCGTTTACATCGCACAACTCCTTCTTGGTGTTGCCACGAACTTCGAGACCTTCCCCTGTAATGTCAAGAATGCTAGTGTCTTTCATAACGTTTTACACCACGTGTGGAGTTGAAAGTAAGGCACTGAGCGGCTGAATTTGTTTTCCAACTCAGTGGCCGACCACAGACCGACATGAACATATTACGCAACAGCAGGAACGTTTGCAGGTCACTGAACTGATTTAACCACGCAGAACATATTCGCTGGATATACTTGTAGTTCCAAAGTGCCACTTAATATTTTCCAGTACTTCTACATCTACATCTACATCCATACTCCGCAAGCCACCTGACGGTGTGTGGCGGTGGGTACCTTGAGTACCTCTACCGGTTCTCCCTTCTATTCCAGTCTCGTATTGTTCGTGGAAAGAAGGATTGTCGGTATGCTTCTGTGTGGCTCTAATCTCTCTGATTTTATCCTCATGGTCTCTTCGCGAGATATACGTAGGAGGGAGCAATATACTGCTTGACTCCTCGGTGAAGGTATGTTCTCGAAACTTCAACAAAAGCCCGTACCCAGCTACTGAGCGTCTCTCCTGCAGAGTCTTCCACTGGAGTTTATCTATCATCTCCGTAACGCTTTCGCGATTACTAAATGATCCTGTAACGAAGCGCGATGCTCTCCGTTGGATCTTCTCTTCTATCAACCCTATCTGGTACGGGTCCCACACTGCTGAGCAGTATTCAAGCAGTGGACGAACAAGCGTACTTTAACCTACTTCCTTTGTTTTCGGATTGCATTTCGTTAGGATTCTTCCAATGAATCTCAGTCTGGCATTTGCTTTACCGACGATCAACTTTATATGATCGTTCCATTTTAAATCACTCCTAATGCGTAGTCCCAGATAATTTATGGAATTAACTGCTTCCAGTTGCTGACCTGCTATACTGTAGCTAAATGATAAGGGATCTTTCTTTCTAAGTATTCGCAGCATATTACACTTGTCTACATTGAGATTCAATTGCCATTCCCTGCACCATGCGTCAACTCGCTGCCGATTCTCCTGCATTTCAGTACAATTTTCCACTGTTACAGCCTCTCGATATACCACAGCATCAAATCTTCTAATCTCAATAGGTGCTGTTTCGTCATACTGATGTTCTAACGCTTTCGAAAGAAAGAACCATCGTAGATTTTGGAAAGAACGCTCTCGAGAATGACAACTGGATGAGAGATGGTGTCGATAACTGCTTCAACAATGACAAACATCAACAAATCCTCTCCTTCCATCATGGTACGACAATGACGTTTCTGTACAGTGGAGCACAAAGTCGTCTCCGTAGTAAGTGAGCCAACAATGAGACGCATATTTCGGAACGAATTATGAAGACATTTTCGTATTTTTCTGGATGGATGACGACTTTCTCGCCAGCAAGTGGCCTGGAAGGCTTCCGTGGGAATGCCAAGGGAGCTGGATATTTGGGCTGGCGGTCCATTCATAGCGTCGGCAGGTGTGGCAGCACTCCGCTTGCGTGACGCAAAAGCCCCGCGGTTTGCGTCGGGCCGGAATGCGTGGACACGCATTGCGTGCCGCGCTCTGGCAACAAACACGCTGCTCTCGCAATGCAACGGCACCCGCTCCGTTCTGGCCTTCCTAACCCTCGCAAGGGCTCCTTCTGCGACCTCGACAGGTGCTGGATGGAGTCTTGACTGCGCGAGCGGCTCCTCGTCTTACAGCCAGCAGCACTCTGATTCGAGATTCCTGCTGGTGCTTGTAAGGACGCAGTGCCGAATGAAAAGCGTCGAAACTTCAGTAATGAGCAGTAGACACTGCCCTCCAAAATTTAAGGACGTTGTGGATAAAGTAACACAACATGTTAACAAATCGGTGGAAACGAACGGAAGTGAGGGAACATATTACAACAGGTCTCCCAGTCGTGCACAGAAAGCTGGGCGTCACACTTTGTGAGGTCAGTGTGACAGTAGCGTCAAATGGGGCTGGTCTCACAACACGAGGAAGTTGAAGGAACGGGAGAAGGTACAGTGTACTGCACTGGTTTTCTTCACTACAATATGTAAAAACTAAACAAAAAGTAAACTCCTCCCGAACAGGCCATGAAGGCCCAATGGCACCGATCGTCCGCCGTGTCAATCTCAGCCCAAAGGCGTCACTGGATGCGGATATGGAGGGGCATGTGGTCAGCACACCGCTTTCCCGTCGTATGTCAGTTTCCGAGACCGGAGCTGCTACTTCTGAATCAAGTAGCTCCTCAGTTTGCCTCACAAGGGCTGAGTGCACCCCGCTTGCCAACAGCGCTTGGCAGACCTTATGGTCACCCATCCAAGTGCTAGCCCAGCCCGACAGCGTTTAACTTCGGTGATCTGACGGGAACCGGTGTATCCACTGCGGCAAGGTCGTTAGCACTACAATATGTCCCAGGGAAAAATCATCGGGAAACTGGAAGAAGATCGAGGTGTGACTAGTGTAGTCTAGGAGTTTGTTATACCCAATAGCACTGATTCACGTGCAAGGGTAGTGTTCCGAATCACACTTCTGCTGCCCGAACTAGAGGACGTGCTCGGCCACAGTCTGCTACGGCAGCAAATTATTGCTACAGTGTGCAACAGGCAAGAAGGAACCCACATCAACCAAGAGTGTAATTCCAACCAAATTGACCAGGACTGAAGGAGGCACAATCTCGCGCTCCTCACTGGCACAGCGACTTCATGGGGTGATCACTTTCCCCGACACCCGCACGTCAGCATAGAGACTAGAACAGCGAGGAGAGGCATCGCGTGTTCTTGTCAGATGAGAGCAGATTCAGGCTGAGTAGTGATTCCGGAGGTACCCGCTTATGAAGAGAGATGGTTCAAATGGTTCAAATGGCTCTGAGCACTATGGTAGGTAACATCTGAGGTCATCAGTCCCCTAGCCTTAGAACTACTTAAAGCTAACTAACCTTAGGACGTCACACACATCCATGCCCGGGGCAGGATTGGAACTTGCGACCGTAGCAGCAGCGCGGTTCCGGACTGAAGCGCCTAGAACCGCTCGACAACAGCGGCCGGCTGAAGAGAGATGAAAACACATAATGCACCCACGAACATCGTCGAACATGATCGTTTTGGTAGTCCAAGTGTTAAGGTGTGGGAGTCATAATACGGCACGGGCTTACTGATATCCAACTCTTTGAACACAGTACAGTCATCGGCCAACGTTATTATGATACTGTACTACTTCCCCATTTTTATTTTTATGAATAACAAGGCGCCACCACGTCGAATAGCTAAGGCGGATGAGCTCTTGGAACGAGAGGATATTCGGCGAATGGGCTGGCCTGCCCATTCTCCCGGCTCAAATCCCATCGAGCACGTCTGAGTGCTTTGGGGATACGTGCTAGAGTACGTCCACATGCAGCAGTTGTTAACCGCGCTGGTGGAAGTGTGGAACGCCCTACTACAAGAACTCCTAATCAACCTTGTGGCCAGGATGGGCGCGCGTTGCAGAGCATGCACTGCTGTCCATGTTGATCACACATTGTATTAAGGACCATGTCTGGCCATCTGTAATGTCCAGGGACCATCATAAGTCGCGGTGACTTCAGTGTAATTGTTGTCTTTGAATAAAAGTGTCATTGTTGTTGATCTCCTTGCTTATTTACTTCAGCTGCCTTCTGCAGAATAGTTCAGTAGCTCTTTCTACATATGATCCAAGTTTCATCGATTATTTTAGTTGGCAATGATACATCACGCGAAAGTTACTTTAGTCCTTAAGATTTGCACACCAGTGCAGGAAGAAAAGTGTCTCACTTATAGAGGTGTCGATACCTTGAGATATCGATACTTATCGTCGATAAAAATATTAGAGTAAATAAATGTAAATGTCATGTGACTGCCGGACGGAGTGGCCGAATGGTTCTAGGCGCTACAGTCTGGAACCGCGCGATCGCTAGGGTCGCAGGTTCGAATCCTGCCTCGGGCATGGATGTGTGTGATGTCCTTAGGTTAGTTATGTTTAAGTAGTTCTAAGTTCTAGGGGACTGATGACCTCAGAAGTTAAGTCCCATAGTGCTCAGAGTCATTTGAACCATTTTTGTCATGTGACTAGGGCCTCCCGTCTGGTAGACCGTTCGCCGTGTGCAAATCTCTCCATTTGACGCCACTTCGGCGACTTGCGCATGGATGGGGATGAAATGATGATGATTAAGACAACAAAACACCCAGTCCCAGAGCGGAGAAAATCTCTGACCCAGCCTGGAATCGAACCCGGGCCCTTAGGATTGACATTCTGTCGCGCTGACCACATTTCTTTTTTTTTTTCTTTGCGTTGTGTTTGGTCGTTTCGGACGTCACATGACATCCGTTATAGTTCGTTTGTTGATCCTTCCACTGTTTTTTTATTACAGAAGCCAACCAGCTCGCTGACCGAACACGCTGAGCTACCGTGTCGGCTGACTTTAGTCTCTTCATCTCTGTTTCTAAAATCTATTAGAGAGAGATTTCGGTTTGCACAGATTTTAAATACGTAGACTAATATGCTATCTGATCAAAAGTATCCGTACACTTCTATGTAATGCGGTATTGAACAACAGATGTTACCACAGGCGAACCCGCCAGTATAAAAGGAAACAAATAAGCAAGATTACGGTTTAACGTATCGTCGACAACGAGGTATTTAGAACCGGAGGACAAGCTCGGATTAAGAATGGATGCGGAATGAAATCGATCGTGATGTTCAAAGGACACTTCCCGGCATTTGCATGGAGCGATTTAGGGAAATCACCGGAAACCTAAATCAGAACGGACGTACGCGGATTTGAACCGTCGTCCTACGACGTCTACAGGGCTAACCAGTGCCCTATCTCGATCGGTGACTGACAAATCCATCTGGGGCATTTCAGCCCTTTTAAAGCTATCCAGGTCTATTGTTGGTGACGTAATTGTGAACTGGAAACGTGAAGGAATAGCCACAGCTAAATCAAGACTCCTGTATACCACCTGTTCTGATGGAATGAAAAAAAAATGGCTCTAAGCACTGTGGGTCTTAACATCAGAGGTCATCAGTCCCCTAGAACTTAGAACTACTTAAACCTAACCAACCTAAGGACATCACACACATCCATGCCCAAGGCAGGATTCGAACCTGCTACCGTAGCAGCCGTGTGGTTCCGGAATGAAACCCATAGCACCGCTCGGCCACAGCGGCAGTCTGTGATGGGATGATCTGAGAACATTTGGCGGGAGTGGGGGCTGTGCGCAGCAGAGGGACAGTTTGGAGACGATGATTGTTTCTGTCAGCTCGACACTGCATCTTGTCATAAAGCATTATCTGCCGCGGTAGTGGTTTGTGGACAACAATGTTCCTGAAATGGATTGGTCTGCTCAGAGTCCGACTTGAACCCAATGGAAAATCTTTGGAATCAGTCAATCAGACATGGCTGCATACCGCAGCGTCCAACATCATTACTACCTACTATGGTTTCGACTCTTGACAATAATGGGCTGCCACTTCCCCACCAGAGATTCAAAGAACAGGTATACATACTCCCACTATGCTCAGTTAGTTAATGACAGCAATAAGCTCTACATTTAAATCGCTAGTCAGTTCTGCCTTATAGAAGAACGTAGTTACTTGTGACGTGAACAGGTGCATTAAAATTAAAAGTTGTCTGTTGTATTTATTTCACATGTAGGAAGTGGGGAAACAGTCAAACAGATTTTTTTGCAGCGGTGGATCAGTTATATTTTCTATACAATAACTTCATCAACAAAACGTCACTGAATGTCCAAACAGGACCGAGAAAAGAACTAGTTGTTACACAGAGTTCTCAGTAACTTACTCAAAGAGTTATCATGTACTAATTTCCTTAAATGAGCTGTCCTGAATTTCATCAATGCAGTCCATCTTATATGTATCGTTGTATAATAAATTATGAGCACTAATGTAATAAACTGTGTAACATTTGGAAACCGTTTGCACACTTTCACATGGATAGCAATAGACGCATACAGCTGTCGTGCACGAATTCCTTTCAGGTGGAGGGGGGGAGGGGTGTAGGGGGAAGGGAGAGGTGGCGAAAGGGGTGGAGACAGGAAGGGTGACAGGCTACCTGTTACCACTAACATTGCCAAGGCCAGGAAAAAGGACTGTAATAATTTTCGTGAGCGACGTCGATAAAAGAACCTTATTACTTGTGTAAAAGATGTATAGGCCTTTGTTTGTATAGCTCCTTGGTCAAAGGATGAGTTTTCTTTTTTTTATTGTTGAGAATTTAATTGAAGCAGCCATGGAAATTGCTAGAGACAGATTGCTAAATTAACTGGACAGGGAGTATTGGTAATGACTTCGTACTAAATCCATTATATTGCATGTAACGTTCCTATTGCGGAAGCTTAAGTACTAAGCTTGTAGTGTACCGGTGGATTCCTCACATTGATTAAATATCCGAGCGCAGCCTTAGGAAATTGTATGACGTGAAACGAACAGAAAATCGTTAGTGCCGAGGACAAATGGTCGATTTAGACTTACCGAGAGAACGTTGGGAAGACACGTGCCGAGGAAACTACGTACACTAACCTCATGTGACCTAGTTTTATGTATGTAATGCCGTACAGATCCGTGTTACGATGGTGAGTCAAATGAAAACCTTAAATTTGTAATAACAAATCGAAATTTCTCGCCGTTATCCTGTAAGTCGGTAAGCGTGCTACAAACAGCGTGCAGAATGGCTTGTGGGTGGCAGCATAGTGCAGATGCACACATACCGTTGCAGTATCAGTAAAAGATGGCCGCCCCACTTGCGACTTGCACCAGGGAAGAACAGCGTTCTGTTATTCGGTTTTTGAGTAGTGAAGGTGTGAAACCTACTGAAATTCATCGACGAATGAAGGTTCAGTACGATGATGCATGTTTGTCACAGCAGCAAGTCTACGAGTAGGAAGTTCGCAAATGGTGTGACTTCAGTGGAAGATGCTCCTCCTCCGAGTCAGGCACAACGAGTTGTGACTCCACAGAACATTGCAGCAGTTGAAGCCATAGTGAAGGAAAATCGCCGAGTGACACTGGATGACATTGCAGCATGTTTACAGATTAGTCATGGGTCAGCACACCACATTGTGCATGATGTGCTCCAGTTTCACAAAGTGTCTGCAAGATGGGTGCCACGGCAGCTGACTCCTCAAATGAGAGAACGACGTGTTGATGCTTTTGAAGAACTTCTTCGGCGCTTTGAACGAGAATGTGGTGGCTTCCTTGCAAGAATCGTTACTGGGGACGAAACCTGAGTTCACTTCCACCAACTGGATGCGAGCAAGGAATGGCGCCATTCCTCATCACCAAAGCCAAAGAAGTTTCCAACAGAACCAACCAGGGAAGGTTATGCTGATTCTCTTTTGGGACGAAAAAGGCGTCATTTTTTAGCATTACAAGCTTAGAGGGACCACTGTCACCAGTGCATCAGATCTCCTAAAAATCATCTGCGGCCTGCAATCAAATCAAAGCGACGTGGACTGCTGTCAGCAGGTGTCATTTTGCAACATAAAGATGCAAGGCCCCACACTGCCTGTACAACAGTTGCAACAGTCAGAGATCTGCATTCCTCATCCACCATACTCACCAGACCTTACCCCAATTGATTTCCATATGTTTGGACCACTCAAAGACGCAATGGGAGGAAAGAAGTTCCGTTCTGATGAAGAGGTACGCCACGCGGTGCATGAGTGGTTGCGCGGACTACCAAAAGAATTTTTTTTCTAAAGGAATTCATGCACTTCGTAAGCGCTGGAGGACTTGCATTAAGCGGGGGGGGGGGGGGGGGAGATTATGTTGAAAAGTGATACAGCTTTGTACCGCTTCTGCACAATAAATAATTTTTAAAAATATTTAAGGTTTTCATTTGACTCACCATCGTAGTAGCGAGGGCTATTTCCTCAGTATGCTCTCTGTATCTTAAAACAAAATTTGTAGCAGTCTGATATCATCGAAAGATAGGGCAGTTGCCACAAATAATCTTATAAATTCCATATTTCTAATGACCAGCTAGTTGATTTGATATGTACAGCGTGGTAATAACTAAACTTTCGGCACTTGAGAAGGCCCCATCTAAAATGAGTTATCTTAGGAGAATGGCGCTATGTGGAAACATTTGTAAGGACATGATGAAGAGAAATAACGAATAACCATGGAAACAATTGTTAATTGTGTACCATGTTTACACGCCGGATTACAAACATTGGTTAATGTGACAACCATCCGCATCCATGACAGCCTGTAAGTTTTTACCGATACCATTTCACAGTTACTCGCAGCACTTTCGAACCGTGGACCAAGGAATGTTCAGCTGTCGTGACACAGCTAGTACATGTCCAGCATTCTTATCCATGGCAACAGTAGCTTCCTCAACATATTGTTGCTCAACTGGGAGTCGGCCTCTCCCAGGAGCAATTCCCAAATTGCCAGTTAATTCGAACTGTCGATACATATTCTTCGATCACTGTGCGGAAGGAGGACCTCTTCGTACCCCTTTAATGCGCCAATACTCTCGAAGAGCAGCAGAATTATGGCTGTTGTTTTGATAAAACAGCTTTACGCAAAAAGCTCAGTTCACCTTGTCCTTACTCATGTTGACTTCTGCAACTGCAGTGCTCACTGATGCTTACGTTCCAACCCTACGTCGCAGTACCAGTTCCCACGCCTAATGGCAAATCGTGACACTAACACTACCAACAACGCAAATCTTGCAGCACACATCCTGAACATCATTCCTATAAAGCTGGGTACCCATATGGTAAGTAGGTTTCCACCTGCACTGGCTCAAGTAGCTGAGTTTA
The DNA here is from genome assembly GCF_023898315.1 of Schistocerca nitens. NCBI lineage: Eukaryota > Metazoa > Arthropoda > Insecta > Orthoptera > Acrididae > Schistocerca > Schistocerca nitens. The sequence goes on along the minus strand of NC_064622.1, from coordinate 177,356,049 downwards.
TTTTTAACCGCCCTGTGTTCAAAAATGTTCAAATGAATGTGAAATCTTATGGGACTTAACTGCTATGGTCATCAGTCCCTAAGCTTACACACTACTTAACCTAAATTATCCTAAGGACAAACACACAGACCCATGCCTGAGGGAGGACTCGAACCTCCGCCGGGACCAGCCGCACAGTCCATGACTGTAGCGCCTTAGACCGCCCTCTGTTATGATGCAATGTACACTGCAGTATCACCGAAGCGGTGCAATTTCTGACATGAGTTTTTTACTTAGTTTTCACTACAGGTTTTCAAAGGCACTTAACAAGTATTTTATCCACTGGCGTATATTTCTGAGCCGTTTAATGTCTGTCCAGCTGTCGGTCAAGGTGAAACCTATTTGTGATTGCTTCTTGGAAAGTGTGTTGATCTGCTTAGGCATCGAGGACTGGCGATATAAATATTCCAGGAGGAAAGATCAAGAATATGCCAGTTAAGGTAATTTTATCGTACCTACTGGCAACTGGTCGCACTTCAAATTGACCGTAAAAGACAGGAAAAGGAGGAGAAGGATAGTACAAGAAAGGCGCACCAATTGAACTCTTAGACTATATGAAATACTGTTTCAGGATAAGCTCGATTCAGCAAAAACATTGTAAATGAAAGTTGCGATCTATTCATTTTCATTACTTATATCGACATTGCAATTAAAATTTACTTCGGGATTCCATTAAAATAATATATAGTTAATTTTATAGAGGCCCCCTACAACATCACACAACATGCGAAACAATGCAATTCTAAGAAGTTGCTGACGCTGAAATGTGACTTCGTAGTCTACGGGTAGCGCGTTAGACTCCCCCGCTGAAGGGCGCCGGTTCCATCCCATTTACCGAGCTGCATAGCACAATGGTTAGCACACTGGACTCGCATTCGGGAGGACGACGGTTCAAACTCACGTCAGCCATCCCGATTTAGGTTTTCCATGATTTCCCTAAGACAATTACGGCAATTGCAAGGGGGGTTCCTTCGAAAGGGCGCGGCCGACTTCTTTCTCCTTCCTTCCCTAATCCGAGCTTGTGCTCCGTCTCTAAAGACCTCGTTGTTGGCGGGGCGTTAAACACTAATATCCTCCCCTTCCTCCTCGGGAACTTTTCCTCGTTCCTGTCACTCCAGGACGGCCCCACGTCCCCTCAGCGTGCTATCAGAATGAGTGCCGGGGATTCTTGATGGGAGCGAAAGGCGGTCGAAACTATCGGCTTACCACCCTTCCCCTACTAGTGCCGCGGTGAAATTTTTTTAATTTGGTTAGTTTCATTAGAAATCAGGAGCGTATGCTTTAAATTCTGTTTATAGAACGTTAAGTAGGATGGCTTTTTAGGTGCCTTTTGACACAGAGAATTTTCAGGTGCATTTTATTGTGTGTAAACATAAACACAGGATTGTGCATTTGTCTTTTTTGGCCTGTCTTACAGTTACTTTTGGATATGATATGCAAACAATGCAGACACTGACACTGCATGTTCCAGTCGTGAGTTTTTAACGTACTATTTTCGTTTATTCGTTCATATAGTTAACTGCTGTTTTATTGTATATGTTGTTTCATGCTTGCGGAGGTAACAATGTAACAAAAATACTGAAAGCAAATCATAAATACCTGCTTCTAAAGTTACGGGAGTAGGATCCTAAATGTCGCAGCACATAAACGCTATAGTGAATGAGACTGTTTTTGTACTTACGTATATGCCTCTCAGCCGTGGAGAATGACTGTGGATAATATTAAAAAGATACTTTCGTATAGTGTAAGCCAGTACATTATTGATTTTAAGTAGTGAAATTTTTCACTTAATCTGTTCAGTTCTTTAATTTTTGCTGAGTTTTATTTCTTTTTTGTGACAGCCTGGCATAGTTTCAAAATTAATGTTATTTGACAATTCAAAATTACGTTTCGGCCTGAGTTATTACTAAGTGGCTTCCAGAAGTAACTTTTTCCTCTGGTTAGCAGAAAATTCTCGAAGTTCAGTTCTTAGAGAGTATTGTGATGTCACCGATAATTTAAATACAGCATGTCCGGGCTAGAGGTACACAAAATTATTTGATGGTATTTGAGTATCTGTTAGGGTTTATAAGTTTATTTGTCTAACACTGTGCACAGGAGCGCATACCTTTTCATGCACGTTGGTTCAGTTTGAAAGATTCTCTATTCTCGTCACATGTTCATAAGCGAGACATGTATTATGTCCTTTGGTGCGTCATAGGTCCGTTGCCTCAAATCTACGAGATCTGGAACTCTCGTTCTGTAAACAGTGCCCTTTATAAATCCCCATGCACTGAAATCCAGTGGGCCAGATTGGGAGACGGAGGAGGCGAGGCAGTGGGACCCCGCATTCCGGTTCAACGCTCAGGAAACGTCTGATGGAGAAATGTGGTGCCTTCCCATGATACTGGAGAGCGGGGGGCACCATCCTGTTGCAAAATGACGTCGGGAGGCATTAGGCATCTGTGGAAGTACGTAGTTCGCCAACATGTCAAGATAGGTGTGCCATTTCATCGGTGCACAGGCGACATGCGACTTAGCGCTGTTCCTGAAATGGAGGGGATCACATCCTGGAATGTGTCTCTATCGACTGCCTTTTTAACCATACTAAAATGTGGAGTTCTTTCGTTATATGGATTTGTGTGTGTGCACTTCTAGCTCCGACACACTGTGTATTCACTGAGATTTAGATATGCTATGCCTGCACGTCTTTGTTCGTTTAGTCCTTGTTTTTTGGCGTATGTTCTTCGCATATTTTTGTCTTTCATATCTTACCACCTAGTTAGTTTGCAAGCTGTGTGTCAGGACGTTAGCTTGGAAGCAAGCTGTATTAAGCCACTTTGCACAAGGCCTCGTAGTGACTTCATTAAGCAGAATCCAACCACGGCGTTCCTAATTCCATATGGCGTACTACATCGTCTCCTTTGTATGACAGAATTGATCTTCTTCTGGATTTCTGGAGCATTTGATTTAGCAATCACCTGGCGTTTTCTTTGAAAAAAATCCATTGTGTTCTGTATCTAGCAATTTTTCTTCACCGGTTGACAGACTGTTATGTTGGACGTGATGCGTAGCCTGGCACACGTCTCTGAAGGCGACGTCGCTATCAACAACTCTTCGCAAATTATATGCGCAGTGTCTTCGTAACTCCCGTCCCCCCATCCCCCTCCTCCTCCGCTGCCGCCCCCGCCCTCACAGTTGGGGAGCACCGGGTAGGGGACGACCCCCGTCGTGGATCTTGACACGAGACGAAGTGATTATCGACTTGTTACCTATGAACGCTGTCCGCAGATGGGAAGCACACGTGGGACGGCGTGCAGAATTTGTTTACAACATTATTCTGGTTTTCTTCGACCGTGTGGTCGTCTTCTAAGCAATATAACTGCAGCAGTTTCCATTCTCTTATATGTTCTTGGTTGTTTTGAGTTCTCCCGTGTGATGGAAGACGGACGTATTAAGTAAATATACTTAACTTTTATTTCATGCCGATGTGGTTTATTTTATTTCAACTGTTTGCAATATCTTCTCTGTAACAGAAACAACTTGTATTAAAATTATATCGCGATTTTTGGAGCTGAAGGGAGAAAATAAAAATAGAATGTTAAAAAAAATTAGGAGGGCGCAGTTCAGGAAGCGGGAGAAATCGTAGTTAGGCCTCGGGTTTCAGATACGATTTTATGTACTGTATATAGACTGAAGCAGCGAGTGAGAATTTGTACCAAGGCCGGGAACCGCGTGCCAGGATAATCTGTGGAGTTTTGAAAACCACTGTACCAACGTGGATTAGTAGGTGACGCACCTGCCTAGCAAGCAGGAGACCCAGGTTCTGTTCGCGGCCTTGGTACAAACTTTTCACTAGATGCTTCAGTCTAAATACATAAAAAAGACCTCCCTAATCGGTTGATCGATTCCGCTCATCCATTTCATACATACATATTTTTGGACACAGGTCATATCATTTCCTAAAGTTTGAAATGTAATGTTATGGGAAACACGTGTATTTGCATGATCTTGTATTCAATTTACGATGGTATTTACCTGTTTACTAATTGTAATTATCACAAATACAAAAGTTCCCTAACGCACGCCTATGTGATGGCGCTCGACTTGGAGGTAAGCTGGTTCGTATCCTGACGGTGGATGAAAATTTCGCTACAAGTATTAACCGGCAAGGGGAGGAAAGGTGATGCTGTAAAGTTCCTGATCGCCAATCTTTGCGCCAACGTCCTGGATTAAATTCCGAACCTCTCCGCTGTCCCTCATTAAGTGAGGGCATGTGACACTGTCGAATTATCTTCGGCGCCCCCTTGGTGCTGTTTGAAAGGAGTATGCTATTTTCCGGCACTAGGTTACACTCTCTCCGTTCTCTAATCATCATCACACAACTCATATATAACACTATACTACACACAAATCCATTACAGTTTTACCTACGCTCTACAAATGCACATACTACACGACAGGATATGTGCGAACATGTCTTCAAGGAAAGGGACCAATATGTGCGGAGGAAGAACACATTTTCCGACCGACAACATATCCCGTGGGATATACCAGCCAACAGTGTCATTCGGCATTTATATTTAGCGTAACATAGTAACTCACCTAACGATAGGACCTACATTTGTCCAAGAAAGCTAAGCGCAGCGGAGTTTGTGGCACGGAACGACTTGTGTCCTTTGTCCAGTCTCCTCGGCTGGCGTCTCGCGCTGCAGCGTGTCGAGCAGACCCTGACCGTGATGCAGCCTAAGCTGCTGGAGAACCGGAGGCTCCAGCGTGGTCGTGACCGCCGCTGAACCGGCTCCAGCCTCCAGCCGTATCGAGGCCGCAGCCTGACTCAGCTCACTTTCTACTGGCGCTCGGAAACTTGCAAGTGCCGACTTCTCTTCGCTTACTGGGCAGTCCCCCTGAGCATGTCTTCTGGACAAATAAAACGGCAACTTCCAAGACGTGTTGCCTATCGAACGCGCGGGTCCGAACGATATGTATCGACAGCGAGACTCTCGTGGCGGCAAATATGGATATTGTTTATTTTGGTGACTAGAGCGACGACAAAAGACGAACGTTAATTACAAAGGAAACTAGTAATTTCACTTACTTTATTTGTCAGCCACGTGTTCTTCAAGGGCTATACCGCGGGTTGTATACGCCGCCGGAAGCAGTCCTTGTGCTCCGTAACCGTGCTATACTCTAAATATCTCTCTGAGGAATATTGCGAGAGTCTCAGGAGGTTCAATTTTCCGACGCAGCCGCAGATTGTGGAAATACAAGTGCGGGAATAGATACAGTTGGTCCCTGTCTTTCGGGCAGCTCTTTCTTTTACTCGACAATTTGACAGATTTGCACAAGCGCTCTATATTCTATGTGTGGACGGATGGATCGTCTGAAGAAACAAATTGCACACAATGATTTACAAATTCGTATTGGGATTCTTATTTCTTCAAGGTGCTGTAGGGCGTAAAGCCGTCTGTTGTAGCTTTGGTCCCTGGTAAAATGAAGTGCTTTGTGAGAGACAATAATGTTTTCTTGCCCGTCTAATGTACTCTTAACTATGAAGCACTAACGTGACCCCCTTTCAGCCCCTCCGAAGATCCATATATCTTCAATCTCATTTTTAATTGTCTTTCTTTCTTGTATTTCCGAGAGGCTGTATGTGATCATCCGATTCCAACTCTCTTGTTTTGAACACCAATAGGAACACTGTCATTCATGATCATCATGTAGCAGACTTCTCGAAATAATCTGTAGTACTCACAAACGATGTTTGTCGATAACTCAGTTTCGGACACGCTCGCTTGTAGCTGTAGTCTCTCACCCAACACGGGAATAGAATAATACTATTTTCGATGATCAACTTAAAATTATCGAACGATGTGATTTTCGTTATTGATGTCCTTTTCCGACACGCCGCACATTTATAACTGAAATGGGAAATCAGCATCGGCGCTTTTCTTACGAAGTTTCACACAGCTGTCTCCATGACATTTCACACAATTTCTGAAATCATCATTTGGCAGCAATCCGTATTCCCAACAGAAATCCAAACAAGACTGCACTCAACACAATATAGAATTTAAGTTTCGCCAGGTGAGAGTATCGCGACTCGAGACTATACTCATTCCTATTCACAACGCCGAACGTTTCACGGTGTTTCCTTAGCATCGCACTACACACTTCCCGTATCTCACGCCACGATAGCCGTGCATTTGATGTATTTCGTCGTTCGATATATATAGTTCAGGACCCGCGCGTTAGATACGCGGCACTTCTTTGAAATTACCAATAAATCTGTCAGAGAAACTATTCTCAACTTAGATTAAATAACCAAAGGATGAATAAAAGAAAATAGGATACTTTCAGGACGATCGTTCACTAAAACGAAACATCCTACTGCGTTATCTTGATAAAAGTGCGTAATCTTTAAAATCTTGAAAAGTACAAAGAACAGATTGCTCTTTTTGGTTTCAAATATCGACATGGAATCTGTATAAAGGAACGCGAAATTGATGAAAATGAACGAAGACCGTCTTTCACTAATGAAAGAAGCTCGCTGTTCCAAGTTTGGCTGCGTCATGTCGCACAGTTAGTCACATTACGTAACTTATTTTACTTTACATGTGGCAAGGAGCTGCCCTGCGAGTATCTTCCATTTCTTTCTGCCGAGTGCTCTGTTTGACAACTGGTTGTTGATGTTCATCCTAGCTGTGCCCTCTCGGATGTTATCTCGCCACTTCTCGTTCAGTCTACTGTCCCGGACAATGCTGTTCTAGGTAGTTTATTCTCCGTCATGCTTGCAAAATGATCAAGTCAGTTCACTCTTCTCTTCTTTAGCTCATCGACAATGTTACGGTGTTTCTACAGCTCTCCTACTTCTCCATTTTTTTCTCATCCAGTATTAGATGTTATTTTCGTCATATACAGTTCCTAAAATTTTACTTAGTATTTTTGTTTCGCGTATTAACAGTTTTTCTTCACCTTTGCTTTCTAAGTATTCATGCTTCACATCCGTATAGTGTTGCCGGTATAATAGTCAACTAATAGAAACGGATTTTGATGATAGTACTACGTGATCTTTTCTTTAGAATTTTTATGAAACTAAAATGTGTTTCGTTCGCTGTTGCTAGAAGGGCATCTCTTTCTATATCCGTTCTATTGTTGTTACTAAAAAGACTCCATAAGTGTTCATACTTGAAGCGGTCAACTATATCGAAAGTGAATCCATCTAGAACCAAAAGTGCAACACTTACCTTATGATTTTCTTACTGATGACCAGCTATTATATCTTTACTTAATATGTAATTCTGTTTCCTCGGCTACTTTTTATTACTTTACGTCATACTGATTAGTTATGTTTGGAGCTACTTATTAATACTACATAACCTCTGTATGCAAGTCTCTAAGACGAGATTAAACACAATAGTCTAAATACACTTGAAGAAAATAATGATGTTGATTAATGACAGAGGACTGGGACATTTTAAACAAACCTTAAATGTCGTTGACTAAGGTGAATTACAAAGAGCATAGAGCCAGCTCTAAATTCAACATACATCTTACTGTGCTTGCATCTGCTGTATCCTCCAGAAGAGACGAGACACAGTCATACATAGAGAGGGCGTCACACAGCGGAGCCAGCCTCCAGAAAAACACGACGTAGTTGTGGTCAAACACCACACATGATGCACACAACCAGGTTCGCACACAGAATTATTTTTCTGGGGGAGGGGAGGGGGCAGAGCTAATTTTACCTAGTGTGACTTTTTATATTATAATATAAAGACGGATTCGCTTAAGCCTTTTGACAAATCAGACAAGCGGATAAGAGTTGATTTTCTGTTTTCATATACGCGCTAATAGATTACATTTTCTCGAAACTACTGGATAAATGTTTAATTTACTGCAGTGTTCCTCAAGTATTGTACGCAGTAGAAAAACAAATACCTCGAGAAATTCAAGGAAACTAACAGAATGTTACAAAGTAAAGTCAGGTCATCGAGGGGATATGTTCTGTCCCGAAATTGCCCAGATGCAGCCATGCTGCACCTAAGTTTTTCCTTGTATGGTTAAATATGGCGCTGAGATGGAGACAAAAGAAGTTTATTAGCTCAGACCCGTCCTTAGGTGTTAAGCAAATACAGATCTAGTAATGTTATGAAACTGTTCACCACTTACTCTGCCTTAGGAGAGTTGAAGCCTCATATAGTTTTGTGAATCTTCCTCTGCTGTTTTTCATCAACTTCCTTACACCTGAAACTCTTTTCACTTGACTTTCAGTCACAATCAAGAATGACTAATATTCAGAAAGCATTTAGGTAGTAGAAAATTTCCATTGTATCTAGTATAAGCCCAAACATTTCGGGGATGGGTTGTGGGAGTTCAAAAAATGGTTCAAATGGCTCTAAGCACTATGGGACTTAACTTCTGAGGTCATCAGTCGCCTAGAACTTAGAACTACTTAGACCTAACTAACCTAAGGACATCACACACATCCATGCCCGAGGCAGGATTCGAACCTGCGACCGTAGCAGTCGCGCGGTTCCGGACTGAAGCACCTAGAACGGTGTGGGAGTACCGACGCCTGACGCGCCCACCCTTCCCCCTGCATGTGGGCCTGCACACAACACGGACTTCTTCATACTTCCGCATAATGTCACACAAATAATTCCCACGTGGACATCAATCCGCCAAATGCGGATGTAAGCAGATGTACAGGTTCTCTCAAAATGGTTAGTTCCACAGTATCAACTTCGTGCCTCAGGACCTACCTACAATTGGCGCTCAGAAGGGTTCAACTAGATATTCTACTAGTTATATTAGTCATCGTTCACTGTATTCAGGATTAGACCAGTGGTCAATAACAGATCAGTGCAAGTTAACATTTAACTACATTGCCATACATCATCCTCACACCCCATTTGCGTAATGTATAACTTTACTTAATAAAGGACTGTAAATCGTTCCTAGCATATGTTGTCATTATTTGGGCGGGGTTAGCCTAAACCTGTTTGACATTGTGACGAGGCTCTATACTTCCTGGGTGAAAGCGAGCCACTTCAATTACAGCAACTACTCCTCCTACCACACTTACTGGGTGATCAAAAAGTCAGTATAAATATGAAAACGTAATAAACGACGGAATAATGTAGATAGAGAGGTAAAAATTGACACACATGCTTGGAATGACATGGGTTTTTATTAGAACCACCCCATATTGCTAGACGCGTGAAAGATCTCTTGCGCGCGTCGTTTGGTGATGATTGTGTGCTCAGCCGCCACTTTCGTCATGCTTGGCCTTCCAGGTCCCCAGACCTCAGTCAGTGGGATTATTGACTTTGGGGTTACCTGAAGTCGCAAGTGTATCGTGATCGACCGACATCTCTAGGGATGCTGCAAGACAACATCCAACGCCAATGGCTCACCATAACTCCGGACATGCTTTACACTGCTGTTCACAACAGTATTCCTCGACTACAGCAGTTGTTGAGGAATGATGGTGGACATATTGAGCATTTCCTGTAAAGAACATCATCTTTGCTTTGTCTTACTTTGTTATGCTAATTATTGCTATTCTGATCAGATGAAGCGCTATCTGTCGGACATTTTTTGAACTTTTTTTTTTTTTGGTTCTAATAAAATCCCATGTCATCCCAAGCATGTGTGTCAATTTGTACCTCTCTATCTACATTATTCCGTGATTTATTCAGTTTTCAAATTTATACTGACTTTTTGATCACCCGGTATGTTTGACACCAGGAGTATTTCGTGAATATAACAGTATTCATATTTGAAAGTATTTTTCTCAGAGTTAAATAGAAAACTAGGAAGTCTTCAAATAAACCATGCATCGCTACATGTATGATAGTACAAAAATAGTCCAAAAAGTAGCTGGAATGACTAAAATGCGTAAGTTCTCGAATGTAGCAGCGTAAGACATTCCCCATCTTTAGAGTGAAAGATGGCAGACTGTATACACTTGTCTCAAATGTTGACACAGAATTCATTAAGAGGGTTATAAAACTTGAGACATTACGTCAAATATTGCTAAGTGATGTTGTTTAATTTTGTCACATTTGGGCCTGGGAGGAAGGCTTTGCATATTTGGCACAGGGAAGGCGCATTCCTGGTGTGGTGTCAGAGTCCTGTTGTCGGCAGAAGACAGACAGTGAACCTCATTAGGCGAGGCGAGCCTCCCCAGAGAGATGGGCAGTTTTCACGGAAGCGAGGCAGCAGCTTGCTTTGTGCTTTTGGGCTAGCCGAGGGCTGGGGATGCTGTGCCGCCACTGCCATCCCCAGACAATAACTGAGTACGACGTTTATAGCATTCCTGCACAAACATCGAACGTCGAGACACAGCGTTACTGCTAGGTCAGTGTGAGACAGACAGTGCTTTCACTCCAAAATTTTGGTCACCCAATCGAAATGAGTCACCCTGCCACCATTCTTGTCGCTAAGAAGTCCACGAATTAAGGAGACGCTGCTCTAGGCCAGTACGAATCTCGTATCCATTAATGTGCGTTTTTTATGAAAAAGGGAGGAAGGTTTTGCTGTGTTTCCCTGTTTTTTTTTTCATGAAATAAGCAATACTCTCGTCTTTCCATTGGCAATAGCAATGAGTCGTCCCCTCCATATAGAGTTTTGTGAAAGTAGAGAGTTGAGGAAGGAGAAGTAAGTTACGTGGCATTCGTGTTCTGGACACCGTCGACTGGTCTCCTAGTCGCCATCTGGTACTGAGGGGCGCACGTTATGCAGATATTGCGGAAATTAACCAGCACGATTCGTCCTCTGAGCAGTTCCCTACTTATTTGTTCTGGCACGAAACTTGAGTTGCCCATATGATTATAATTTGTGCTTTCTGTCTCATTAGTGATGGACTCGCAAGCTGTCAAGATAAGGATAACTTGTTGCGCTTTTTCCATGCAGTGCGCCATATGAGTTGATACGTCTTCACAGTGTTAGCGTCATTGTTGGTGTGAATTAGATACATAGTTTTGGAAAACTTTGCTATCTCTTAACTTGTGTATAGTGCCCAATAATTATAACAAATAAATATTCATTACACTCAGACTTGATTTAAATTACAAGATCATTTAAATTGTCCTACAACTAGGAGGCCCACTGATATTTTGAACATGGGTGCACTTCAGTAACGGTTACAGAATAGCAAGTGAAACAGACAGCCAACCATTGCATTGTATTCAAGTTTCTTGTCCTTTTGAGGAAGACGGGTTTAAACCTGTTGAAACGATGGTAAAGGTTAATTGAAAACCACCATTTATTGCAACTGGTTGGCTGTCTATTTCATCTGCTAGACCTGCTGATAATAAATAGGACCTGTTGCACACCTAAGCTTGCTAGTCTCATCGTGACGGCATTACGGTTATACACAGTCACCAAACTTGTGGCTCTTTCTCTTATTATTCAGTGAAGGTAACGAGCATTGCACTCACTCGTCTTGTTTGCTTATAAATCTATTTATTGACTAGGGAGAGCTGTGTTAGTTTCCCCTAGAATTATAAGTTAATTGTGTCATGACTATTTGGCTAACGACCTCACAGTACTCGGATGTAATAAGGAATAACATTTTATAGCAATATCATATCATAAACTATACATATGGGGCCCAGCCTTGTATGGAAATGGAACGTATTTTTTCATCAATGAAATGCGCTTTCCCTTGTATGTAACGACGGTCTCGTAAACTGACATACGACCGCGAGAGCGGTGGGCTGACCCCACGCATCTCCATCTCCGCATCCTGTGACACCTCTTGGCTTAGGATGACACGGCGGCAGGTCGGTACCGTTGGACCTTCATGACCTGTTCGGGCAGAGTTTAGCTTTTTGCATGCAACGATGCTTGGCTGTATCAAGAGGCCTGTTAATTTTCGTATTGGCTTTCTATGCTCTAGGTTTCCACTTATCCGATCACATTTAAGCGCTCATTGTCACTCTGGGTTCTCTAGATTTCATTAAAAAAGTCTGAAACCACGTTAATGTTTGCATATGAGGCTCGCTTGAGGATCAGAGTGGACGGTGGTGGAACGACAGTACTGCTCATTCTTGTAGTCATGTTCAGCACAGGACTACTGATTACACGGTGATGATGTCTGCAAACTTCACGGCTTCACACGAGGCGGCAATGATTTAAAATCCGGAGCCACCTACCTGTGACACGTGTGTCTGCAGCTGAATCCTCCAGCACCGGTGCTGTTGTCAGCGGCCGCTCTCCAGCTGGTCCTGCAGAAACAAAAGTCCCGGAGTCAGATGTGAAAGTAGCATGTCTAATCAATTTATGATCAGTTTGTACAACAATCAGTACTTATCACTGTGAGTTACTTTTTTTCTTAAATTTAATTTTAAACTTACTCTGAAACCTGTATAAATTTATTAGGAAACAGAAAATAAACTATTTCCTTTAATTAGGTAGTAGCAGAGAAATCCAGTGTTGTCCAGGTATTCATTTATATCTGTGCGTCCACGCCCGTACCAGCCTTGTGCTTAATGTTCATGACGTGATATATCCTGTATTATGTGCCAGACAATGTTATAATTTTGTAGGTACATTTAGCGGTGTATATGGATACTGTTTGCAACATGTATTGTGAATGGAGCTCGTTGCACACAAATAATAAACTGAAACGTCATGCACGATGCGGCAGTTTTTCACGCATCTCACTGTTTACGGCGTCATGTCTCCTGAACTACGTATCGTACTGTGATATAACTTTGCAGTTTCAGTCTGTACTATGCATGTATACCGTCTTCAAAATGTGTCGCGAATACTGTTAGTAGTAAAGAAGTAATAAGTTATAATGTAATGCCTAATGCGGTACGCTTACTGCATGAACAGCGGAAAAGTAATGAGAATTTTGTATTGGTTGTCAACGAGAGAAAATTTCGCAAAGGTTTGAAATTATTTGAAAAGTTTGTTGCAAGTTGCTAAATGCTCTCACTCTCAAATACTGGGTAAATAATGTCTGAGAATGCGCTTCATTTTCAACATACACCCCTTTGACACATAGGTGGTTCTTGCCCCCACAGCTACTGTTGCCTGACTGTAAGGTATATGGGTACCAAGTTTGGTTGAAATTGGTCCAATAGCTTAGTAGGAGATGTGGAACCTGCATACACACACACAAAAACACACACAAACACACACACACACACACACACACACACACACACACACACACACACATCCATCCGTTTTTATAGTATGTATGGAGTTGTCAGCATACAGTAGGGTGGAGGTGGGAGAGGTAGCAGTTTCGTCAGCAGTGCATGTATTGGATCATTAGTGAATGGGTGAACTGTCTCTTCGCAGATGAATTCCGTTGTTAGCTCCCAAGATCAAATTTTCGTCTCGAGGGAAAGTGGTGTCCGGTACAGCAACAGAAACATCGCGGAAAGTGACCAATTTGGTTTTTTGGCGGTTCTGGTGCGGAGAGGCACATTTTGGTTGTAAGATCTGACACTGTCGGGTACAAGAGATAACAGCGATCAATATCACTTGTTAAAAATATTAATAATCGTGATTACACTAAAAATAAAATTACGATTTGCTGATTACTGATTGAAGTTGACTAATAACCACTCTCACATCATGATTACTACAGAGTCAGTATCTATGTGCAATGTTGGCTGCAACACCATCGTTACTATGTGGAACTAAAATGGTTCAAATGGCTCTGAGCACTATAGGACTTAACATTTGTGGTCATCAGTCCCCTAGAACTTAGAACTACTTAAACCTAACTAACCTAAGGACATCACACACACCCATGCCCGAGGCAGGATTCGAACCTGCGACCGTAGCGGTTGCGCGGTTCCAGACCGTAGCGCCTAGAACCGTTTGGCCACTCCGGACGGCGATCGTGGGAGGGATAATGTTTATACCCAGAGGAACAGAGATGGGGCATTACAAACAGGCGCCCGAGAACTGCATGCAAACAGGCTCGAATCCCCAACAAGAAGATAAGTTTGTCAAACAGAATTATCGCATAAATACCCTGCACAGAGTATAAGCATTAACGTGTTGTTAATCAGAATAATCAGACAGGAATCTAAACTTCACTGTTCTCCCGCTGCGTGTCCATCTCGTTGGGATTGCACTACCTCGAAAACTAGTGAAAGTGAGAATTTACTTTTTCTAATATCAATTTTTTTACCATGAAAACTGTGACGAAAGTTGAAGCTACACCTCCGGTCAGAGATGTGACTGAAACACAGGCACGTTCCGTCTCCCTTCCTGGGACGAATGCCCTTGTGCTGTAATCTGTTCTTCATCCACTTTACAGTCCGTCCAAGTGTATGATTTGTGAGTCAGTTGCTGCAGTGTGTGGTCACAGCTGTTGATAGATATAGCCAGAGCGCTCGACACAATACCAAGTAGCTGTCTGCTATGACACTCATTTAAGATCATTTGACATCGTGCTCTTCGTTTTTGTGCGCGTATGACTATATGCGTTCCATCTACAGTTCGGAAATTTTGTGTAACTGAAAACTGTAAGTACAACGAATATTGATTTATTACCCTGTTTTAATAGCCAGTGAAACACCGGTTCCCGTCAGATCACCGAAGTTAAGCGCTGTCGGGCTTGGTTAACACTTGGATAGGTGACCATCCGGTCTACCGAGCGCTGTTGACGAGCGGGGTGCACTCAGCCCTTGTGAGGAAAACTGAGCAGCTACTTGACTGAGAAGTAGCGGCTTCGGTCTCGGAAACTGAAATACTGCAGGGAGAGCGGTGTGCTGATCACATGTCCCTCCATATCCGCATCCAATGGCGCCTGTGGGCTGAGGATGACACGGCGGCCGGTCGGTACCCCTCGTGCCTTGACGGCCTCATCGGGCAGATTTTACGTTTTACCCTATTTTAATAATGGTTTTGATTGTAAAATAACATTTGCTGCTGCCATTCACGATTTTTCTTTGTTTATTTTCCTCATGATGCATTTAGGGAGAATTTCGCATTATAAAGTGGGTTTTTCGGGAACTATAACATCCGTAGGCTTTATGTTTGCGAGGCATGAACTGCGGGAAATATATAAAAAATAGGTATAGTAAAAAATCGCGACTGGCTGCAACAAATGTTCTTTTACAAGAAACAGCGTCTTTACTAAACTACGACACTAAATCACTTTTATTTGTACTTTCTGCTCTGACCAATGACCGTGTTTATCGAGTACCATGTATGAACTAGTGAATGATTGACAGGTTCTCTAGGGAAAAGTCCGTGATCTGAAGATTACCGGTGATGGTCGGAACCGGTCAGTTGTGAAAGGATAATACTGTCGCAATAAAAACTAACATGATTCAACCCTGTTGACTAATTTATGGTTGGTATTCTACATTTACTAATAAAGTTAACGTTGTGACGTACAAAATTACTGTAGAGATAATAAATCCTCAGCGCACTTTGAGAACAGTAGAATGCTGACATTGTCGTACAACCAGTAACAGTAATTTACCCATACACTAGTTGATAGGTCCGCGTATAAAAGGAAATAAATGTGTTTACTAATGTAGGAACTAACTGTCAATAGGAAGAGACTTTTCAGATGGAAACTAGGTTCGTGTAATTGTGTTTGGCTTTTATAATGATTACTGGACTCTCTTAATACCTGATACTGTAACAAATAGTCATGACAGAAGAGAACTTGAAACATGCGATACGTCCTTAGGAAAACAATGGCGTGTGCTACGACGGTAGGATTCAGGCTGCGGCGGCCGGGGTAGCCGAACGGTTCTAGGCGCTACAGTCTGGAACCGCCCGACCACTACGGTCGCAGGTTCGAATCCTGCCTCGGGCATGGATGTGTGTGATGTTCTTAGGTTAGTTAGGTTTAAGTAGTTCTAAGTTCTAGGGGACTGATGACCTCAGCAGTTAAGTCCCATAGCGCTCAGAACCATTTGAACCATTTTGATTCAGGCTGCAAAGTCAAGGCAACGACTTGAGGTTTGTGACAACCCTGAGTTGACCTCTTGTAGAGTCTTCCTGTTAGCGCCTTTATATTTGCTGTCTCTGTGTTCGGAATATGCGACACGCGAAACCTCGAAACCGCGAAACCGCTCGTTTACAGTTTGTCCGGGCTATTTGCATAATTTTACAGTGTGTGTGCGTGCCTGCGTACGTGCGAGCGCATGTATGTGTGTGTGTGTGTGTGTGGGTGTGTGCGCGTGTGCGCGCGCTCACGCGCGTCTTCGCGTAACTGATGTAACGGTTTTTTGTGGTCGCATTTTACTTCCTCGACAGCATGTGTTACATATAAAACTATTGTACTGATCAAAATTCCGAGAACGCTGAGAATTATTGTTACCAACTTCACTACCCATATATCAGAAGCAAATCGAATGTGACCACGTCCCAGGTCGATGGCTTCCGCATTTCGTAAACGAACCAATTTACTGTACTGCTCAAAATATCTGCCTGTATGAACTAAGATACGCTAACAACTGTTCAAGATAAGTGCACACTTGTATATAAGACGAAGAACATTTCATTTCTCCTCCTTAATGCTGTTGTATATTAGTATGTATATTAATAAACGTACCGTTCACAAATCAATAACTTTGTCCCTCTCTGTTTTCTTTAGCCACTATCAGGTGTGTCGTTATATTTATTACAATTCATGACTTGTTTCTCAGACCTCTCTGGTATTAAAAAACTCTTTGTCCTTAAGTTATTAATGTGTTATGGAGACCGTCCACCTATCGTAACCGAGTGAACTTATTCAACTCGCTGATAAAATCTGTGAACATTTTAGCTTGGCTTCCACACTGTTATATGAACTTTTATTCATATACCGAGAAGAGTTGCCCAAAAACGTTTCGTTTTCAGGTGTCAGTACTGGAGGTTAGAAAATACTGTCTACGTTGCGCATGTGGATCACAGCACCCAATTTAATGCTCGAACCAGGTTTGGACCGAATTTATCCGATGCTACTGAATAGATGCAGGACGCACTGAGGCGAACACAATAAAGTGTGATCCAAATATTCACAGAGGATTTCAAGACAACGCTGGATAATGCAATGTGTGTGTAAAAAAAAAAAAAAAAAATAAATAAATAAAAAAAAATAAAAAGGGTTCAAATGGCTCTGAGCACTATGGGACTCAACTTCTGAGGTCATCAGTCCCCTAGAACTTAGAATTACTTAAACCTAACTAACCTAAGGACAACACACACATCCATGCCCGAGGCAGGATTCGAACCTGCGACCGTAGCGGTCACGCGGTTCCAGACTGTAGCGCCTAGAACCGCAAGGCCACTCCGGCCGGCTGGTCTCTGGTGGGCACGATTGCAGGCCTAATGTGCAAATACACTCTTAAGGTGAAAAGAAAACGCACCACGAAGGAATTAACCGAATGGGGCGGAAAGGTAGATGTGATTGACATGTACAGACAAACAAATGATTACAACTGCAGAAAAACTGGATAATTTGTTCAAGAGATAGAGCTTCACAAATTGACGAAGTAAGTAACGCACTGATCCACCCCTAGCCTTTATGCAAGTAGTTATTCGGCTTGTCATTGACTGTCTCATATCCTGAGGAATATCGTGCCAAATTCTGTCCAAATGGCGCGTTACACCAAAATCCAGAGGTTACTGGAGAGCCCTGCCCATAATGCTCCGGACGTTCTGAGTTGTGGAGAGATCCGGTAACCTTGCTGACCAAGGTAGAGATAACTCTTCGACGTCAAAGGGAGCAATATCAGCCTGTCAGTTAGTTCGAACAGGGCAGGTTGAATGGTCTCAGGAACACAGAAACATTGCAACTGGCACAGGGCATGAAGCTACGATAGTGATGCATGTGTGGAAACAGTGGACAGAAGGGGATCATTATACAGCTCCGAGCGGGTAGTGGAATAGACTTTGTGATCACAGCACAGAATGGTTCCCTCTTATCCGCATAGCCGTAATCCACAGATCAGCTTCGTGCACAGTGTTGGCTCGACGTTGGAGTATGGCAAAGAATGTGGACGTGTCATTCTCGATGGTTTGACACAATCTACTGAGGGCTGTACTAGGGGCACGCATGGTACCGTGTCGGTTTCCAGTGACCAAAAACCATCATTGCCTCAGACTGCACTGGAGACATGGACGCCGTCACGGGCTGCTGGATGGCAAAGTGGAGGAGTGTTTCCGGACGAGTTCCATGTCCACCTGACCTACAATTAAGGACCTGTGCGTATTAGACACTACCTTGGTGAACGCAATCGGGCAGACTGCATTATAGAATGGTATAGCGGTGAGACGCTTAGTGTGATGTTTCGGGGCGCCATTGGATATAAGTTGAGATTTCGCTTCCTAGCTATTAAAGGCAGTATGAACAGCAACCGCTACATCCGAGATGTTTTAGAAGGAAAGAAGGAAAATTGGGTTTAACGCACCATCGACATCGAGGTCATTAGAGACGGAGCACAAGCTCTGATTCTGTCAAGGATGGGGAAGGAAATCGGACGTTCCCTTTCAAAGAAACTATCCCAGAATTCCTGAAGCGATTCAGGGAAATCAAGTAAAACCTAAATGTGGTAGGCCGAATGCGTGTTTGAGCCGTCGTCCTCCCGAATGTGAGTCCAGTGTGCTAATCACTGTGCCATCACGATCGGTGGAGGTTTAGGACCTTGGGCACTGCCCCTTCTGGTTGCAACTCCACATGGCATATTCCAGCTGCAAAACGCCCAGCGACGAGGAATCTGCAAGCCTTCTTCGTAGAACGAGGGGTACCGCTACTTACCTAGCCTGTACGTTTGCCTGGCATCACCCGTGGAACGTTCTGGGATACGGTTGGTTGCCAACTTGTTCTTCTGGTCCTCCAGCAATCACTGTCGGTGCCTTGTGGACGCGCCCACCAATCGCGTGGCAGTGCATTCCCCAGTAACGTGTGCAGGTACTCATTGATTCTCATCGTCAAAGCGCATGTTTAGTTCTGTAATTCTAATCGTTTGTGTATCGTCATGTTACTAATCTATAGTATAAATTTCATTGTAATCACATGACTTCTTCCTGGTGTTGCAGTTTTCACAAACAGTAGTGTGTATGCCTCGATGTGACCATGGCGGTAATATTTGATCTTACGATGAGGTTTACCGACAAGAAAGGCGGAAACGATAAGCACATGTGAAGTAATCTTCACAGCATACCATAAGGTGGTTTGCGGAATGTAGCTGCAGATGTATATAGCCCGAATTTTTTTTTGAAATTTTGGAAAACATAGTCAGTGATTTTAAAATTTGTTAAAATTGCGATCAAGACTGTTTTAAATTTTAATATAGAGCCCGAAACGATTTAAACTACTGAAGACGTAAATGAAATTTGTGTGTCTCTGCAGGTTTTCGTGGGGGTTGTGAAACTATGATTCTGACGAAAAGTAAGTCATTCCGATAATTACAAGACACACAACCGTCCCCGGATGTACATGACACTTATCCGACCCCTGATGACGTACGCAGCTCCTGTCCGGGGATACGCTGCGCCTACACGCCTGGGCCGTCTGCAGCTCATACAAAACAAAGTACTCAAAATCATAAGCAATGCTCCACGATACACACGCATGCGGACCTTCACCGGGAATACCGACTTGAGACTCTCACGGAGGTAATCCACAAACTCACCACAAGACTATACAGAAACTCCAGACATTTGCAGAACCCGTTTATTCTGAATCTGGGGAATTACGACCACAATCATAGATGGAAACATAAAAGACCAAAAGACATACTTGTAAGGACCTAACATCTATGGCCAAGCACACGCAAACACAACGGTACAGGTGAGCCCCTGTTAATCAGACGCCATTACTGGATATCCAGCTGGAATACACTGCCGAATAACTGGCACCACGCAGGGAAGCCGTACCGTACACTGCATGCAGACAAGCTCCACACATCTCCCACACAGTGAGATGATCTACGGCCGATCTCCCACTACTGTATAACGATCTTGATTGTTCCAGGAACGTAGCGGCTGCAGCATCTGGGATACAACGCCAGCACTTGCCACGGTAATGATTCATGATACCCATACTAACAAATCCAACCTTGCATGATCGCAGCTAGTAAGCCACTACTGCTCTTACTACCCATCCCACTGTCGCAGAGGTTTTTTTCCCAAGGCACGAGCCTTGGCACTTTTTTCCCTCTGCTCTTCAAATCGCTACCCTCACTCGCGTTTCGTCCACTATCTATCACCTGATGGACCGTGTTAATGCGTAGTCTTACCCAGACGCACGGACAACATCACAGCCCAGCATCCTGTGATCCACTTACTAGACAACTAACATGTTGACGGAGGTGACAGTAGAACTTTTGGTTTGGTCACCACGTTGGTACGGGCGTGGAGGGGCCCCATCTCCAACCGTCTCCTAATGATAAAAATGAAGTGCTCCATTGTCAGGGACTGCTTGTTGACTAGAGCTTATCATTCTTTCTGTTTTTTTTTTGTTTTTTTTCCCTACAAACTCGATGTTTGGGCCGCTCTGCTGAGATCTTATTTATGAGTTCGCTGATGTGCTACGGAGGTTCTAATTTCATTCAACGTAAATGAGGATGCCCGAATAGCAGTGTCATCGCAACTCTTGCTAAACACTATACCAGTAGTGTTTCCTCAGCGTCAGGTCGATCGATATGCGTAATTACTGTTTCAACGGTTAATGCACTGTACGCCGCTAACACACCTGTCTCTGTCAGAAATATTTATCAGCTCCTGAGTGCTACCCGGTTACCTCTGAACGGCACATTAGCACGTCAGTGTTGTTTAAAGACTTCGACTACAGAGGCTGCATCAGGGATACAAAGTTTCCCTTTTGTTTGGTCAACTCTGCGACATGTAAGCGTCATTTTGATAGACAGCTCCGTCAGTTCAAACAATAATGCGTCCTTCCAACTATTTTTGCACAGTGCTTTACATTTACGTTGACAGTCAACTGCCAATTCTACGCATTTCTTCCTGGATTTCGCTACAGTATTCTGCCGGTGCGACATCCTACACTGAAAGGAAGAGAAAGCTTCCTGGTTTATCCAAAAGATCATTTATATAGGTTGTATCACAATTAATAGCGTGACTGCCATGGATGAAATCTGGTGTAATTTTATGACACCAGTAATCACAGGAAAATGTTAACAAAGATCTATGTCATCACGAAAGACTTCCACCTAACACAGTTTATAAGATGCCGGCTGCAAAACAGACGTTTCTTTGTTACTCTACAAAACAAGAGGAGCCGGTGGGGGGCACAGGGAAATGGTATCCCCCAAGGAAGTGTGTTAGCCCCACTGCTGTATAATATTTACACCAATGACCAACCAGTTAATCCTGTCACAAGATCTTTTATTTATGCAAATGACACAGAACTTGCCGCGCAAGGCAGAACTTTTGAGGAGGTGGAAGAAAAACTCACAATAAATCTTGAGGCATTAACTACTATGATAGCAACTACCTGAAGTCAAATCCCTCCAAAACACAAGTGTGTGCATGCCACTTACGGAACAGAGAGGCACGGAGGAAACTGAGAATAACCTGGAGAGGTCAACAGCTGACCCCTGTGACACCCCGAAGTACCTCGGAGTGAAGTTGGATCGGTCCCTCATCTTCAAGGAACACTGTACAGATACAAAAATGAAAGCCAGTGCGAGGAGCAACACTATTAGGAAAGTGACCGGCAACAACTGGGGAGCACACCCACAGGTCCTCCGCACATCTGCCCTCGCTTCTCCGCTGCTGAATATGCAGCACCTGTATGGCAGAACTCCAGCCATGTAAAACAGGTAAATATTGCCCTAAATGAAACAGGACGAATTGTAACCGACAGCTTCCGGGCAACCCCTGTTGACAAAATCTACCACCTCATGGGCGTAGCACCTCCAGACATCCGAAGGAGAACAGCAGCTGAAGTGGAAAGAAAGAACCAGGAGACGGGTCGGAGACACCCTTTGTTTGGATGCGAACATCAAACACCAAGACTCAAGTCGAGAAAAAGTTTTCTCCGGACAACGCAACCAATCCAGACATACCTGCAGACCATAGGATACAGCTCTGGGGTAGCTCATCATCAGAGAAATATTGGGACAACAACCCCCCCCCCCCAAAAAAAAACTAAAATGGCTATGAGCACTATGGGACTTAACATCTGAGCTCATCAGTCCCAACAGAACTTAGAACTACTGAAACCTAACTAACCTAAATACATCACACACATCCATGCCCGAGGCAGGATTCGAACCTGCCACCGTAGCGGCTGCGCGGTTCCAGACTGAAGCGCCTAGAACCGCTTGGCCACAGCGGCTGGCGGACAACCCCAAGGAAGAACTTGTTACAGGTCATCATCTTCCATACACGATAAGGAAGGTACTCAATAGACTGAGAACTAGAGTACTCGGTGTAAAGAGAACATGAAGAAATGGGGATACATCTCAGAGAACGAATTATGTGAGTGTGGTGAACCTCAAGACCATCAGCACCTACTCAACTGCTGCAAAGTGTCGGAACCTGTGTCCATGGACTGTCTGACTATCGCCAATGATAAGGCAGTTTGTGCAGCGGAATTCTGGGCAGCACATAGAATATAAATATGCACATATTCTCTGTAATACTTGTAATGTACACTCCTGGAAATTGAAATAAGAACACCGTGAATTCATTGTCCCAGGAAGGGGAAACTTTATTGACACATTCCTGGGGTCAGATACATCACATGATCACACTGACAGAACCACAGGCACATAGACACAGGCAACAGAGCATGCACAATGTCGGCACTAGTACAGTGTATATCCACCTTTCGCAGCAATGCAGGCTGCTATTCTCCCATGGAGACGATCGTAGAGATGCCGGATGTAGTCCTGTGGAACGGCTTGCCTTGCCATTTCCACCTGGCGCCTCAGTTGGACCAGCGTTCGTGCTGGACGTGCAGACCGCGTGAGACGACGCTTCATCCAGTACCAAACATGCTCAATGGGGGACAGATCCGGAGATCTTGCTGGCCAGGGTAGTTGACTTACACCTTCTAGAGCACGTTGGGTGGCACGGGATACATGCGGACGTGCATTGTCCTGTTGGAACAGCAAGTTCCCTTGCCGGTCTAGGAATGGTAGAACGATGGGTTCGATGACGGTTTGGATGTACCGTGCACTATTCAGTGTCCCCTCGACGATCAGCAGTGGTGTACGGCCAGTGTAGGAGATCGCTCCCCACACCATGATGCCGGGTGTTGGCCCTGTGTGCCTCGGTCGTATGCAGTCCTGATTGTGGCGCTCACCTGCACGGCGCCAAACACGCATACGACCATCATTGGCACCAAGGCAGAAGCGACTCTCATCGCTGAAGACGACACGTCTCCATTCGTCCCTCCATTCACGCCTGTCGCGACACCACTGGAGGCGGGCTGCACGATGTTGGGGCGTGAGCGGAAGACGGCCTAACGGTGTGCGGGACCGTAGCCCAGCTTCATGGAGACGGTTGCGAATGGTCCTCGCCGATACCCCAGGAGCAACAGTGTCCCTAATTTGCTGGGAAGTGGCGGTGCGGTCCCCTACGGCACTGCGTAGGATCCTACGGTCTTGGCGTGCATCCGTGCGTCGCTGCGGTCCGGTCCCAGGTCGACGGGCACGTGCACCTTCCGCCGACCACTGGCGACAACATCGATGTACTGTGGAGGCCTCACGCCCCACGTGTTGAGCAATTCGGCGGTACGTCCACCCGGCCTCCCGCATGCCCACTATACGCCCTCGCTCAAAGTCCGTCAACTGCACATACGGTTCACGTCCACGCTGTCGCGGCATGCTACCAGTGTTAAAGACTGCGATGGAGCTCCGTATGCCACGGCAAACTGGCTGACACTGACGGCGGGGGTGCACAAATGCTGCGCAGCTAGCGCCATTCGACGGCCAACACCGCGGTTCCTGGTGTGTCCGCTGCGCCGTGCGTGTGATCATTGCTTGTACAGCCCTCTCGCAGTGTCCGGAGCAAGTATGGTGGGTCTGACACACCGGTGTCAATGTGTTCTTTTTTCCATTTCCAGGAGTGTATATGTATGATAAATCATACTTAATATGTTATGTTCTGGACACGTATAAATAAATAAATAAACATGAGCAATAACGGCCCGGTAAACATGGATCCGCAAACAACTCATTTGCGAGATACAGTGGTTGGACAAAAATGTGGGAACCACGCGGTAAATGCGTGACTGAACATTAGTGCAGGTCCCAGCCCAGCCCGCAGACTGTGCAGTTGTATTTGGCCACTAACGGCAACCGCGCGATTTTTTCCGTACGTTGCAAGTGACAGTCGTGTTCAGAATTATGTTCTGTGTAGTTACGAGTGCATCACGTCGGAGTCGCGTGACTTCCAACGTGTGCAAATTGTTCGTGCTCATATGGTGGAGTCTGCCGTAACCAAGGCAACCAAGTGTTTGGTTTTCTCCAGGGGCACCAAAAATCGAAGATTTATACGTATACAGGGAAAGCTGAATAACATCGCCCGCTAAGCCACAACGAGGGCTAAATTATTTGTTGAGGGATCGTGACAGTCACTGAAGACGTTTGGGAGGAAAAATAAAGAGGTCGACGACAGTTGCATATTTCACTGGAGAACAGAATGTAAACGCGTGAACCTGAAACCTCCCCTTAGAAAAATTTATGAATTACAGTGCTGATAAACCTCTTACGTCATTTGTTTTTCTAACAGCTGAGCAGAACTGAACGTACTCAGACATTTTCTCTTTACTTATTCTGATCAACACTAAACTGACACACAATATTTTTAGCGCAACGCAGTCTGACTTTCAATAATATATATATATATAGCAGTTCATGATATACAGTATTACAAATTTACCCTTTCTGATGGAAACACGTCCAGATCGTCCGCTCTCAAAACTCCGCCATCTCTCTCCCCACATCCATCACTGGTGGCGGCTCACATCCAACTGCGCAACGCTACGCACTGTTCACATCCAGCTGTTCAACACTACAATAGCAAATATTCCAACAATGCAAACCAGCCACAGACTTCACACAGCACAGTCAGTGATTTTCATATATAGCGCAACATGGCGTTACCAACATAAAAACCTTAACAGCCTACTTACAAACCCTGTCAGCACCAAACCAACACGAAGGGAGCTCCGTAAGGTGGGAACTGAAGGATGAGCTGGAATTCGAAAACCACACATCAGTGATGCGAAAGCGTGTAACAGAAAAACGTACTACCGGAACCACAAAACCTAGACTATGGAGAATGGAAGAAAGAATATTGTGGAAAGGAAAATTGCTACTCACCAAATAGCGGAGATGCCGAGTCGCAGATAGGCACAACAAAAATACTGTCACAAATAGTAGCTTTCGACCAGTAGACGAAAATTTGTATAAAATCAATATTAAAGTGCAAAATAAGTCAATCAAATTCTAGAAGACTCTGGCCGAAAGCTATTATTTGTGACAGTCTTTTTGTTGTGCCTATCTGCGACTCAGCATCTCCGCTCTATGGTGAGTAGCAACTTTCCTTTCCACAATATTGTTACATTCCATCCTAGATCTTCCATTGTTTGAGAATGGAAGAAAGTAATTTTGTCGAATGAGTCTTTTTCACAGTGTTCCCAACATCTGGCCGTTTAGGCCCCAAGAGTGAAATGTGGCTGGGAACTGCTGATGAAATGGGCTCCAACGGCACTCTGAAAGATCTCATTGCTGCCAGGGATTTTGTGACCTTTTCGGCTGATCCACCACACGAGAGAAAGCTTGTTCCCCAGTGGTGATGTTGTACTCCAAGGCGATCGAGCCCTGTTCACACATCTCGCGTCGTCCAAGAGTGGTTCTGTGAGCACGAGGATGAACTGCCGCTTCTCCCCTGGCCGCCACAGTTATTAAGCCTCGATGGTCTTCTTTGGGTGCGTGACCGCTACCCATCTGTGTCGCCGTTCCACCAACTTGCCACTATTTTGATGGCAGAATGGTATAAAATTCGTTTGGAAACCATAAGAAAACTGTATTTATGTATTCCGAGACCACTGGAAGATATTTGAGCGCCAAAGGTTTTCCTACACAGTTTTAAACATATAAGATTTTCGATTAAGTCTCTGTCTAACTGAGCTCAAATTTCACCTATGACTCACGGCAGCTGCGTAACGGGGAACAGCAAATTTTTCTTCCTAATGTTCGACGACATATTCGTTGCACAAATGCCGGCCGGAGTGGCCGTGCGGTTAAAGGCGCTACAGTCTGGAACCGAGCGACCGCTACGGTCGCAGGTTAGAATCCTGCCTCGGGCATGGATGTGTGTGATGTCCTTAGGTTAGTTAGGTTTAATTAGTTCTAAGTTCTAGGCGACTGATGACCTCAGCAGTTGAGTCGCATAGTGCTCAGAGCCATTTGAACCATTTTGTTGCACAAATCTGTGAGGCTGCCTAAATGTAGGTAGAGAACAGCCTTTCTCCACCGTGCCACTAGGAATTTAGAAATTTGTGGTTAAGATCTTATGGGACCAAACTGCTGAGGTCATCGGTCCCTAAGCTTATACTCGACTTAACCTAATTTAAACTAACTTACGCTACGGACAACACACACACCCATGCCCGAGGGAGGACTCGAGCCTCCGACGGGAGGAGCCGCGCGAACCGCGACAAGACGCCCAAATACAGCGTGGCTACCCCGCGTGGTGTGGCTCTAGGGGGGGAGGGGGGGGGCGAAACCAGCAGCTTGCCGCTTTTTACCCCAGGAACCAATCCCCAGTACTGATTTGATAGCAGGCTGAGTGGATCTTGGCCCTTCATGTAGGGTCTGGAACGAGGAAAAATCTCCGCTCCTATTCGAGACCGAACCTAGGGCCTCCAGGGACGGAGTCTAGTGCCCCACCCGCTACATCACCAAGGCCACACGAGACAACACTAAACGTGACAATATTGTCCAAGGTGGACTGATGGAGCGGGACCTGTACCTTTCCCTTCAAGATTACCTGACCTCAGTCTTCTCCTTTTTTCTGCGCGGGGTCATTTCAGAGTTGAAATGCTCAGCGCTACGGTTGGTGAAGCTGCAAAACTGGAGCTACGAACCGTACAGTCCTGTCAAGATTTACGAGATGATCCAGGGGCATTTGAAAGCACTCGTAAGTTACTGCACAGACAAGTGCAGTGATGTATCCAAATGTGAGGGTGACACCTGGAATACCTCCTTTCTCAGGTGCGAGTGTACAGTAAATTTAACATGTAATGTACTGAAACAGTGTTGTATTTCTCATTAAGGTAAGTCGTGGGTGAAATTTAAGTTCAGTTAGATGGGGGCTTACTATGAAAGTTCGCATTTTCAAAGCTTTTTTTTTTTTCAGATATTCAGCAGCATGCATCACGTCAGTGAATGACATTAAGTGTTTTTTCCTTTTCTGCTGGAAACTGATTTTGCTAGCTCGTCGTTTACATACGACGAGTCTCGTTTCCGTAGTTTAAATTTTCAAATAATCCTGGGATATGAAACTTCCTGGCAGATTAATATTGTGTGCCGGACCGAGACTCGAACTCGGGACCTTTGCCTTTCGCGGGCAAGTGCTCCACCAACTGAGCTACCCAAGCACGACTCACGCCCCGTCCTCACAGCTTTACTTCTGCCAATACCTCGTCTCCTACCCTCCAAACTTTACAGAAGCTCTCCTGCGAACCTTGCAGAACTAGCACTCCTGAAAGAAAGGATATTGTGGAGACATGGCTTAGCACAGCCTGGGGGAAGGCAAAGGTCCCGAGTTCGAGTCTCGGTCCGGCACACAGTTTTAATTTGCCAGGAAGTTTCATATCAGCGCACACTCCGCTGTAGAGTGAAAATTTCATTCTGGAATCCTGGGATATACAATATACAATTTTTCGTATAAAATTATAAAATATAAAAAATATAGATTTAGTGGCTTACATCTATTTCGGTAGGTATTTACGTTTTACATGTCACTATATAGTGTCTTGGAGTGTCTGTTAAAGTTTGTCAGAACTTATCTTATGTTCGTTTCATAGCAAAATCCACTCCAGTGACACATATACGTTTACAATGAATTTGTTATTCATATTCGCGAAATTTCAGTGATAACAGCTATATTCAATGACGAAAGTGAAAATGGCGTCCGCAACAATAACACTACAAAAACGATAATAGTCAGAGAAAGCAAAAATCCCAAGTATCTCAAACCCCAGAATTTGCAAACTCTCGTACGACGATTTTAATCAATTTAGCATCGAACAGTCCTTAGTGTAAGTTAAGTAGTGCGTAAGCCAGTTTGGTCCCATAGTCCTTACCAAATTTCCAATTTTTTCCATCGAACAGTCACGTAGGTACTTCTCAGTTAGATTTAAGGAACACACGCGAAATTGTAACAGTAATAATTCCACATTTTACATACACTTATCCCAACATAAACAAAAGGCAGAAGAAACAGAAAATACAATGAAAATTCTATGTATTAAATGTTTTCACAGTTGCGGATACGAACAACCACCAGCTGTATAGAGGAATGACGACAATGAAAATCTGTGGCGGACCGGGATGCGAACCCGGTTCAAAAAAATGGCTCTGAGCACTATGGGACTCAACTGCTGAGGTCATTAGTCCCCTAGAACTTAGAACTAGTTAAACCTAACTCACCTAAGGACATCACAAACATCCATGCCCGAGGCAGGATTCGAACCTGCGTCCGTAGCGGTCTTGCGGTTCCAGCCTGCAGCGCCTTTAACCGCACGGCCACTTCGGCCGGCGATGCGAACCCGGAATTTCCGTTTAATGCGAGCGGTGGCTTTAACCACTTTGGCTATACTGTACGGCCACGGGCCACTGCAAACTCCAAACTTCCATACGTCGTCATTCCTGCGTCATAAACCACACTTGTGCACACATTACGTAATTCCCTTACAGGGAAGGATATTTTAATTGAAAGTCGCTGCATAGTGTCTGCGGATAAATAGGATATTGGCCGCGAGTCGTTCAAGGATAGCCAAAGCGGTTAAGGCGACAGCTCGCGTGATCATAAAATCCGATTTCGAGTCCTGTCATAACAAATTTTCACTGTCGTCATTCTCTTATACAGCTCATGGTTGTTCGTATTCGCAACTGCGGGCGGCTTTAGTCCCCACAGTGCCTTTTCCTTTGGACACTTATGCATGTTCGAAGGACCATTGCATTGTTCTTATTAACAACAGAGACACTGCAAGATTGGAAAATCCTATATCATGTACCAAAAGGAACCATACTGAATATCTTGGAGGAATTCGAGATTTATGTCGACACAGACTCACATCCAGGCAAAATTCTCTATGAACTGACAGAACTAAAGCACAAGCAATATGTAGAAAACTTAATTCACTTTCTCAAAGAAAAAGATACATTTCAGCGCCTCAGGACGACAAGAAATAAATCAAAACAAGAGAACTTCAACACAAACTATATCTTTGCTTAATACATGACGTCATAGAATAACACAATCTTTTTATATTGCTATTATCACTTAAATTCCACGAATATTAATTTTAAGTTCAAGGTAAACATATATGTTTGATTAAGTTGGATTGTGCTGTCACACGAAAAGTGCACACCAACAATATAGAGTTTTGACAATCTTCACCAGCACTAAAACTGAGATGTACAACATCTCAGACACTCCAAAACACTATATTGACACATGAAAGGTAAATATCTTACAAAATAGACGTAAGCCATCCAACTTATATTTTTTATAATTTTATCAAAAAATGTATATCATACGCTGCAAAATTAAATGTAAATGGTAAATTGGCGAAACGAGATTTGCCGTACGTAAATAACGACCTAATAAAATCGGTGTGCAGTAGAAAACAGAAAAATACTTGATATGTCGTTTACATTTCGAATACATTTGTACTACCACTCATGGGAAATTACCTGTCAAACGGATCGTTTGCAAACCGATGTGTGCTGGAACGTTTATGCTTGTATTATAATATAGTGTCACCCGTGACAGTTATCATTATGAATTTTGATAGGCCCTTTATATGCATGGTGACTCCTCTTCCATCCTTGTCTCAGCATGTGCGCTATTTCTGACGACCTCGACGTCCGCAAGACGTCACCTTTCGTTACTTACTCCGCGCTTTCCATCTCTCGCAGAAGAGCAATAGCGGAAAAGTGTGTCAGCGGTGCAGCGCTTAGAACCGGCCGCAACTGAGACAAGTACGCGTGCGTCAGCCTTCTCGGAGGAGCAAGGTGAAAGCTAGACAGGTCAAGGTAGGGCGCGCTGCCGGGAGCCGTAGGAAAGCCGAAGCTGTAAGGTGGCGAACGAGCGCGCGGGGTTACTGGCACCTCACACCGCCTCTCGCTGACGAAGCCCACCGTGTCGGATCAAAGTCGGCTGTGTGACAGTAGGCTGAATATGAGCTGCGCATTTGAAAGACCCAGTCGTGACATGACAAAAGAAACTACGGCCTGTCATTTTATGGAGAATAAACACTATTCTCGTACTCTTTTTCTTCCACTCCGTCTTATGATGGTGGATTTTCAACGCAGAAGCCGTTTATATGCATGTTGGGATTTACTACGGGAGCAAGGAAATAGCCGTCTTCAGTGGCCGAGTGGTTCTAGCGGCTTCAGTCTGGAACCGCGCTGCTGCTACGGTCGCAGGTTCGAATCCTGTCTCGGGCATGGATGTGTGTGACGTCCTTAGGTTAGTTAGATTTCATTAGTTCTAAGTCTAAGGGACTGATGACCTCCGATGTTAAGTCCCATAGTGCTTAGAGCCATTTGACCAAGGAAATAAGAAAATAGGCAGTGGAGTAAACTAGAATGGAGAACAAAATTATGCCTGTAATGAAAATCAACCCGAGGTGGGACATATAACCAGGAGAATCGTTGTTGGTTGATCAAAAATTTTCTGTCCTGTATTATTAAGAGATAAGAGAAGACCTACACGAATTTGTGTAGAAGACGTCAGAAAACATGAAAGACCAACATGGGTGCATGTAACTGGTTAGAAATCGAGAGGAGAATTTTATCCAATATTTCATGAGAAATTGCAGATGTTGCTGATGACGACGACTCGCAAATATATAAATATGTTGCATTATCTGTATGGGGATATGATGTTACAACTCTTTTAGTAGTATTATATCAATCGTCGTTTCTGATTTTCTTTTTGATCCCGGCGGAGGTTCGAGGCCCCCCCCCCCCCCCCCGGGCATGGGTGTGTGTGTTTGTCCTTAGGATAATTTAGGTTGAGTAGTGTGTAAGCTTAGCAGTTAAGTCCCATAAGATTTCACACGCATTTGAACATTTTTTTGTTTTTCTTTTCCTTTACTGCACGTTCTGCTTCCCCAACAGGACAGAATCACAGTTATTTATCCGGTTTTAGTATGAGCGAAAATGAGCAGAGTGGCACAAATGAAGCCGGAAGAGATACTCGGGCGCTCCACATCCTGGACAGGGGGAAACTCGGTGTTTTGCAAATGAGCCGGCAGGTGTGTTCGCTGGCGATTAGGTCACGCCCTGCGCAGCTGCAGACAGCCTCTCGCGGCGTGCTTCTCACGTAGAGCTCTGGCTGGGGTGGAGTGCATAGAAATGAACACCAGCCACTGTTGTTACTGAAGGCGTCAGGCGCCAGCCGGAAATTGGAAGTCTGTGAGCGCGCAGATATTGTCCAGTGTACCACTGCCCTCTTGCCCCAAAGTAGTTCTCTCAGACGATGGTGTAAGAAACTAAATTGGGCTTGAGCGATTATTGCATTCCGTTACAGCTCTGTTGTTTACGAAAAGACGCTTGTCCAGTTACAGCGCCTTTTCATATGGATAGACACTGGGACCGGCTAACACAGCTGTTCGTGTCACTGGATGATGGTACCTACAGGCGGTGCTCTCATTATAACTACTATGTGTATCTGTATAACGCGTATCATTGTGGTGATTGCCAGTACTGAGTTATGTTTCTGTGGATGATGGTTAGGAAGTGAAGAAAGTAAGGGAAGTGGTCAAACCAAGGGCCAGCACACAGCCTACTCCCCTCGAATAGCCGCAACGGGGCTTTCGGGCTTAACGTCCCCAGCGGCCGGATCACTATTATATGTGTTTTATATCCTTACTGCTTCTCCGGAGAGGATTGCGTTGTAGCCCAGAAATTTGGTTAGGCTGAACGTTTGGCAACCAGGCACTTTTATGTCACACCCTCTCCTGCTGTTTCTGGCCAAATACTGGTGATGATAATGTTCTCTGTCCGAATCGGTTACAATCCTAACAAACGAACGTCACATAGACAACTTTTTTCAATAAAAGAACACTATAACTGAGGATGACGTTCCTGAAACGATTATTTTCGTACACAACACAGTATCGAAGTATTGAACGTCACATCATAAAGGGAAATGGTGAAAGCCATATGAGCAGCCAACATACTAATGATTAAAAAGAAATAAACAACAACAATTATGTGTTGAAGGTAACGCCGGCTGCGGTGGTCTAGCGGTTCTAGGCGCTCAGTCCGGAACCGCGCGACCGCTACGGTCGCAGGTTCGAATCCTGCCTCGGGCATGGATGTGTGTTAGTTAGGTTTAAGTAGTTCTAAGTTCTAGAGGACTGATGACCACAGATGTTAAGTCCCATACTGCTCAGAGCCATTTTTTGTTGAAGGTAAAGAATGTAAACAACTCGCAACAGCTGCCGCGTTGCGTATTATGACGTCAATCCATAACAAGGACTTCGGCTCTAGAAGCGTATTCTTCTTATCTCTCCTAGCGTAGTCAAAACCAGCGACTCCAGTTTGGTTTTTGTTTCGCAATTCTGGGGAAAAATATTTTTTGTGGGAACCTTTAGCGAAACAGAAATCTTGGGGAAATTTTTAGCGAAGAAAACTCTGTACCGGGGAAATGGGTTAAGTGTTTTACCTTCAGAGCCTTACCACTAATGCCACTTCTGATATGTTAGTGCTAACAACATATACTCGTTTTTCTAGATAGTTACAAGGCGTCACACTCTTAAAATCAGTCGATACACCTTTCCTTGAGAGCCTATCGCGGCGATACATCTCCGTGATGTCACTATGACGTGTACAGGACCAGTTTACACTATGTGATCAAAAGTATCCGGACACTTGGCTGAAAATGACTTATAAGTTCGTGGGGCCCTCCATCGGTAATGCTGGAATTCAGTATGGTGTTGGCCCAGCCTGGATGACAGTTTCAACTCTCACAGGCATACGTTCAATCAGTTGCTGGAAAGTTTCTTGTGGAATGGCAGCCCATTCTTCACTGAGTACTGCACTATGGAGGAGTATCGATGTCGGTCGGTGAGGCCCGGCACCCATTCGGCGTTCCAAAACATCCCAAAGGTGTTCTATAGGATTCAGGTCAGGACTCTGTGCAGGCTAGTCTATTACAGGGATGTTATTGTCATGTAATCACCCCGCCACAGGCCGTGCATTATGAACAGGTGCTCGATCGTGTTGAAGGATGCAATCGCCATCCTCGAATTGCTCTTCAACAATGGGAAGCAAGAAGATGCTTAAAACATCAATGTGAGCCTGTGTTGTGATAGTGCCACGCAAAACAACACGGGGTGCATGCCCCCTCCATGAGAAACACGACCACACCATAACACCACCGCCTCCGAATTTTACTATTGGTACTACACACACTGGTAGATGTCGTTCACCACGCATTCGCCATACCCACAGCCTGCCATCGGATCCCCATATTGTGTACGTTTTTCCATTGTTCAATAGTCCAATATTTACGCTCCTTGCCGGCCGAAGTGGCCGAGCAGTTCTAGGCGCTACAGTCTAGAACCGCGCGACCACTACGGTCGCAGGTTCGAATCCTGCCTCTGGCATGGATGTGTGTGATGTCCTTAGGTTACTTAGGTTTAAGTAGTTCTAAGTTCTAGGGGGCTGATGACCTCAGAAGTTAAGTCCCATAGTGCTCAGAGCCATTTGAACCATTTTACGCTCCTTACATCAAGCGATGCGTTGTAT
Organism: Schistocerca nitens; assembly: GCF_023898315.1. NCBI lineage: Eukaryota > Metazoa > Arthropoda > Insecta > Orthoptera > Acrididae > Schistocerca > Schistocerca nitens. Next base: position 177,322,078 of record NC_064622.1, on the reverse strand, counting down.
GGCATTTACCGGCGTGATGTGTGGGTTACGAGCAGCCGCTCGACCATGAAATCCAAGTTTTCTCACCTCCCACCTAAATGTCATAATACTTGCTGTGGATCCTGATGCAGTTTGGAATACCTGTGTGATGCTCTGGATAGATGTCTGCCTATTACACATTACGACCCTCTTCAAATGTCGGCGGTCTCTGTCAGTCAACAGACGAGTTTGGCCTGTACACTATTGTGCTGTACGAGTCCGTTCACGTTCCCACTTCACTATAACATCGGAAACAGTGGACCTAGGAATGTTTAGGAGGGTGGAAATCTCGCTTACAGACATATGGGACAAGTAACACCCAATCACCTGACCACGTTCGAAGTCCGTGAGTTCCGCGGAGCGCCCCATTCTGCTCTCTCACGGTGTCTAATGACTACTGAGGTCGCTGATATGGAGTTCCCGGCAGTAGGTGGCAGCACAATGCAAGTAACATGAAAAATGTATGTTTTTGGGGTATCCGGTTACTTTTGATCACACAGTGTAGATCGTCTGGAAGTCTATCGACCTTCGTGATCGTATCGAGTTCTGAAGAGACGCCATACTGGATTTCGTTGCTTCAGTTGCGGTTTGTATATGGTGTGTTACATATTATAATGTATGCCCTATGAATATACACTGAAGCACCAAAAAACTGGTTTAGGCATGCGTACGTAAGCATCCTGTTTGATTACCTCAATCCATTCATGTCCATTGTGCATTCCGACGGTCTTGGGCAAATCCAGCAGGTCAATGCGACACCCCACATGTCCAGAATTGCTACAGAGTGGCTCCAGGAACACTCTTCTGGGTTTAAACATTTCCACTGGCCACCAAACTCCCCAGATATGACCATTATTGAGCATATCTGGGATGCCTTGCAACGTGCTGTTCAGAAGAGATATCCACCCTCTCGTACTCCTACGGATTTATGGACAGCCCTGCAAGATTTATGGTATCAGTTCCCTCCACAACTACTTCAAACATTAATCGAGTCCACGTCACGCCGTTTGGCGGTACTCCTTTGTGCTCGCGGGGGCCCTACACCATATTATGAAGGTGTACCAGTTTCTTTGGCTTTTCAGTTTACTATGTTTCAAATACTGATGTTATCTAGAAAACGCTTCGGTATTATTATGATTTGTTGTCAGTGAATATAAGATAATAATAGATCGGTGGTAAGAGACTTCTGCAGGTGTAAGTAAAACACACAGGTTCAAAAAATGGTTGAAATGGCTCTGAGCACTATGGGACTTAACTTTTGAGGTCATCAGTCCCCTAGAACTTAGAACTACTTAAACCTAACTAACCTAAGGACATCATACACATCCATGCCCGAGGCAGGATTCGAACCTGCGACCGTAGCGGTCGCGCAGTTCCAGACTGTAGCGCCTAGAACCGCTCGGCCACTCCGGACGGCTAAAACACTCAGGCACGGATTTTATGTTTTTACTGTAGCGTGGCGAACAGAGGTGGCAAGTTGCGAAGTGAGATATAAGTGGCGCGCTAACGGTAACAATGAAAAAAGCGTCCTGTCAGGCTATATGTTTTTATTTACAAATTTTTCGATATGCACGATTATTTTACGGTCCTGGTCGCATAATTCCATCTCTTCAAGCTGCCTACACTGATAACAAATAATAATTTAAAGGAATAGGTAAGTTTAAGAAAGCTGGAGGAAAGTTGCCGAAATAGTAACATTTTGAGGAGTTTTTTTGTTTGCCCTGGAGGGAACTTCGAAAACTCAATCTGATCAGTTACGATTTATTGTGGTGATAAAAAACTGACGTGTTTGAACCTGTTATCATTACATACGAGTCGTCGCTAAGGTGACTGAATTTCACTCTGTCATTTAGTATCGATTAAGTAGCTGTTAAATACAACTGTGGCATTTTCTGATAGGCTAGAAGATTGCAAAAGGAAAGGAAGGGAGATTAAAGGATGACGTCTTGCCGAGCATGAAGTTAATACAAAAGAAGAAATTGTTCTCGTAGACAAGGAAGTCGTGCCTTCTTCAAAGAAGCCAGCTCATTATTAGCCTTAAGTGATTTACCATAGTGATTTAGAAAAACCATAGAGTACCTGAATCCAAATGGTTGGGCGACGATTTGAGCTCCGCAAGCGAATGTAGAGTCTCAGTCATAGATAATCACAAGATTACGAGCAAATGTTGGTAATCAAATGAGACAGTATAGCGTTTGGCCTGTCAAGCTGATTAGGGAATGAACATGTGTGTACACTGAGTGGCCAAAAGCCATGGGAAAGCGCTAGGAGACTAATCCATCGTCCCCTGCTGATGCATATGCTGTGCGATACTCCTAGAAATGTGTTCCTGATGTTTCACACTGAAAGAGACGGCGATCTGAATCGCAGAAAACAACCGACTGTTCCATGTGGCTCTGCAGAAGTGGCCTGACATCAGTTTGTCAGAACTTGTGGTCGCCCTGTGGTGTGGTGTATAGTTGTAGAAACATGGTTTCTGCGATATTGCAAGACGATCATAGATATTGTATACCTCGGAAACACGAGATATTGTGTATAATGTTCGATATGATGCGATTCACGGTCATTATGCCACATTCAAAATCGGTTATCTCGCGACATGTTCCCCTCCCCCTCACATCATTGTCACAGGTTGCTCAGGTATCGTGTATCGTGTCTATCCACTACCCAAACGCTGCTTCTAGCCGCAAAGATGGGAAATTTTAGTGACAGGAGAAAAATCACAAAGGGAGTCCTGCAGGTTTCAATTTTGGGTCCACTCCCGTTCCTTATATTTTACATGTGAATATTCTTTCACTTAACATTCAACAAGCAAAACTGGTATTTTTTGCAGACGATACTATTATTATAATAAACTCAATTAGAGAGAAAGCAACAGAAGAGATTGTTAATGATATTTTTAAAAGAACCATTAAAATGGTTCACTGAAAATGGACTCTCCCTTAATTTTGAGATAACACCCTCTTTTAAGTTCTGTACAACAAATAGAATAATATCAACAATTTATGTAGCACATGAACAGGAGTCAGTTAAGAGGGTGGAATGGTCCAAATCTTTGGCTATTCATGTTGACGAAATCTTGAACTGGACGAAGCGTATTACTGAGTTTCTCAAACAGTTAAGTTCAGCTACTTTTTCTCTCCTTATAATTGCTAGTCTTGGAAACAAACGAATCGACCGCCAGACATATTTTGCACCTTTCTACTCAGTAATGTTTTATTTAATAATTGTCTGGGGTAACGCAACACTCAGAAAGAAAGTACTGATTCTACAAAACCGAGCAGGAAGAGTAATATGCGATGTTCACCCACGGTCGTCATGTAGGTACCACTTTAAGCAGTTAGGGATTTTAGCTGGACCATCATAATACTTTTCGACTCTGTAAGTGCAGAACAGGGAATCAGTGATCATAAGGCCGTTGTAGCATCCCTGAATATGGAAGTTAATAGGAATATAAAAAAAGGGAGGAAGGTTTATCTGTTTAGCAAGAGTAATAGAAGGCAGATTTCAGACCACCTAACAGATCAAAACGAAAATTTCTGTTCCGACACTGACAATGTTGAGTGTTTATGGAAAAAGTTCAAGGCAATCGTAAAATGCGTTTTAGACAGGTACGTGCCGAGTAAAACTGTGAGGGACGGGAAAAACCTACCGTGGTACAACAACAAAGTTAGGAAACTACTGCGAAAGCAAAGAGAGCTTCACTCCAAGTTTAAATGCAGCCAAAACCTCTCAGACAAACAGAAGCTAAGCGATGTCAAAGTTAGCGTAAGGAGGGCTATGCGAGAAGCGTTCAGTGAATTCGAAAGTAAAATTCTATGTACAGACTTGACAGAAAATCCTAGGAAGTTCTGGTCTTACGTTAAATCAGTAAGTGGCTCGAAACAGCATATCCAGACACTCCGGGATGATGATGGCATTGAAACAGAGGATGACACGCGTAAAGCTGAAATACTAAACACCTTTTTCCAAAGCTGTTTCACAGAGGAAGACCGCACTGCAGTTCCTTCTCTAAATCCTCGCACAAACGAAAAAATGGCTGACATCGAAATAAGTGTCCAAGGAATAGAAAAGCAACTGGAATCACTCAACAGAGGAAAGTCCACTGGACCTGACGGGATACCAATTCGATTCTACACAGAGTACGCGAAAGAACTTGCCCCCCTTCTAACAGCCGTGTACCGCAAGTCTCTAGAGGAACAGAGGCTTCCAAATGATTGGAAAAGAGCACAGGTAGTCCCAGTCTTCAAGAAGGGTCGTCGAGCAGATGCGCAAAACTATAGACCTATATCTCTGACGTCGATCTGTTGTAGAATTTTAGAACATGTTTTTTGCTCGAGTATCATGTCGTTTTTGGAAACCCAGAATCTACTATGTAGGAATCAACATGGATTCCGGAAACAGCGATCGTGTGAGACCCAACTCGCGTTATTTGTTCATGAGACCCAGAAAATATTAGATACAGGCTCCCAGGTAGATGCTATTTTTCTTGACTTCCGGAAGGCGTTCGATACAGTTCCGCACTGTCGCGTGATAAACAAAGTAAGAGCCTACGGAATATCAGACCAGCTGTGTGGCTGGATTGAAGATTTTTTAGCAAACAGAACACAGCATGTTGTTATCAATGGAGAGACGTCTACAGACGTTAAGGTAACCTCTGGCGTGCCACAGGGGAGTGTTATGGGACCATTGCTTTTCACAATATATATAAATGACCTAGTAGATTGTGTCGGAAGTTCCATGCGGCTTTTCGCGGATGATGCTGTAGTATACAGAGAAGTTGCAGCATTAGAAAATTGTAGCGAAATGCAGGAAGATCTGCAGCGGATAGGCACTTGGTGCAGGGAGTGGCAACTGTCCCTTAACATAGACAAATGTAATGTATTGCGAATACATAGAAAGAAGGATCCTTTATTGTATGATTATATGATAGCGGAACAAACACTGGTAGCAGTTACTTCTGTAAAATATCTGGGAGTATGCGTGCGGAACGATTTGAAGTGGAATGATCATATAAAATTAATTGTTGGTAAGGCGGGTACCAGGTTGAGATTCATTGGGAGAGTGCTTAGAAAATGTAGTCCAGCAACAAAGGAGGTGGCTTACGAAACACTCGTTCGACCTATACTTGAGTATTGCTCATCAGTGTGGGATCCGTACCAGATCGGGTTGACGGAGGAGATAGAGAAGATCCAAAGAAGAGCGGCGCGTTTCGTCACAGGGTTATTTGGTAACCGTGATAGCGTTACGGAGATGTTTAATAAACTCAAGTGGCAGACTCTGCAAGAGAGGCGCTCTGCATCGCGGTGTAGCTTGCTCGCCAGGTTTCGAGAGGGTGCGTTTCTGGATGAGGTATCGAGTATATTGCTTCCCCCTACTTATACCTCCCGAGGAGATCACGAATGTAAAATTAGAGAGATTAGAGCGCGCACGGAGGCTTTCAGACAGTCGTTCTTCCCGCGAACCATACGCGACTGGAACAGGAAAGGGAGGTAATGACAGTGGCACGTAAAGTGCCCTCCGCCACACACCGTTGGGTGGCTTGCGGAGTATGAATGTAGATGTAGATGTAGATCATTGCTTGTACAGCCCTCTCGCAGTGCCCGGAGCAAGTATGGTGGGTCTGACACACCGGTGTCAATGTGTTCTTTTTTCCATTTCCAGGAGTGTATATTCTTTATTGACATACGTCTTAAATAATCCATCAAATTTGAGAAGAATAGTGATGTGCATACCTATATCACTAGAAGGAAAAAATAACCTTTATTACCAATTTTTCATGCTGTCACTGGCTCAGATAGAAGTTCAGTATGCAGCCACAAAATATTTTTATTTTACCCTACAACATTAAACTTTTTAAATGTAGAAAAGTAAGTTTTATGTGTAGCCCAAAATCATTTATGTTGAAGAACTCCTTGTATTCCGCGGACGAATTTCTATCTAAAAACTGTAAATGTGCAGTTTGAAGTGTAGTTGTACGAGTAAGACTGAAAAATAGTGTGTTCATTAATGTTAACACTAATCATGTATTCGTGTTCTATAACCTGGCTCGTTGCACGTCCTTTCGACAGAAAAATCGTTCAAATGATACATGGAATTTTAAGTGACTAACAACAATCGGGCGTCACATATGGTACGTCTTAAAATGGGACAGTGCTTCCTGTGATTTTTCACTACACAGCTTAAAACTTGCTTTATTGAACTCGACATTCTAGATCCGAGCGCTAATACTCGATTTACGTATAACAGGCAAATAAGTGTTGATCCTACCCTTAAGAGTCCAAATAAAAATGCGGAAAAACTCATCAGAACTTCAGCCTTCGTGTTACGAGGAGAAAGATAGGAAAGAAGCAGCTCAAGCACAATGCGTGTAGCGTTGACGAGATGGATGGAAATACAAACATATGCAGTACAGGGTGGTCACAAAGTCTCAATCCATTTCCACGAAATAACGGATGCATCTATGTAGTATGCATGGATGTCTTTTGCCAATCGATGTATGCGTTTTCATCGCACTTCAGCATGTCCTCTGTACATTTCGAAGCATTGCCCCGGTCACTGAAGAGCAGGCCTGAATACGTTCGGAGCATACCAAGCGAAATAGCTGACGCTGATTCGAGCTCTTAGGTCCTGGAGATCCCTTACTATTGTTTTGCACCCCCGTGACTTAGTGTACTCCCAAGCGAAGAAGGTCAAGGGTGTCAAATCAGGTGAACGCGATGGCCGCAGTCATTCTGAGTCTCTGACCGTTCATCAACCGACGAATTTTCGGTTAAGATAACTCCTTACTGTAGGAGCAAGATGAGGGGCGCTCCATCCTAGTGGAACACACCAGTGTCAGCAATGCATTCTTGCTGAAGCTGTGGTTCCAGGGATTACTCCAGCACATCCAGGTAAATGTCTTCTGTAAATGTCTCTTCTGCAAGAATGAGTAGCTCATAAACTGACTCTTTGTGAATTCAAGCCACATACGACTTCTAGTGTGTCTTTTTGCCATTCAGTGGTAGCGTAAGGAGGCTCATTACCCCACATGCGGCAGTTATCTGTGTTAACATTTACGCAGACGTGGAATTTGGCCTCATAAGTAAACAACATCTGAGCCACGAGGTGTTCATTGTGTCAGCTTCCATGAACTCGTTAGAAGCAGCCTGGTGAACTGCGTAATCTTCGTGGCACCTGAATGTGGTACGCATAAAGCATAAAGTGTAAAACTTTCAAAATCGTAAAGTGTAAAACTTTCAAAATTGTTGATGTTGGCACGTCTAAATCGTTGCTTACACGTCTAGTGGATGCATCTGAACTTCTTTCGCCTGCTTTTCTGAATCGCTGAACACTCTCTTGCGTTACAGGAGGTCTCCCGAAGCGCCATTCGTCGACATCGTTTCTGGTTCCTACGAATTTATTTTTGCAAGTAACCGGATGTTTTCTCTTGTTAGTACTGACTTCTGAAATTTTCGAGTAAACTCCTGTTGCACCTTCAGGTAAGATAAACCAGGCAATCGCGTCGTGACAACAGACACACGATCTTCTACCGTAAGCATTCTTCTTGATTAGCTTAAAGAAAATGCCTCCATATCACAAAAGTGTATTGTAATTATGTGTTATGTAAATGCAACCATTGTATCTTAGAAATGTATCGAGACTTTATGATCACCCCCTGCTTAATTAACTCTTAAAGAGACACATCTCGACGAAACAAAAATTCCTACGATATTTATTTATTGCTGAATATCACTTCAGTACGCACAGTCCTTCAGCTAAGACGAATCGTGAGTTACAAAAAATGCAGAGTGTTTAAAGGAAAGTATCACATTACTACAGGAAGTAGTATTAGCTAAAACAAGGAACAAAGTTCCTATAATGATCTGCATGGAAACTAAAATCTTTCACTACAGACAGTGCTACATGCGTTTACCACGCTTTCTGACTCATTATTCACCCCTTATTCGCAATGAGTCACGCACTCTTTCAAATGCACCTGGTTCCATTCGGATTTCGTCACATACACCGGTCATACATTCCTGTAACGTCTGAACATTGTCGGTGGGTTGGGCATACACCACATCCTTTGAATGTCGCCATAGACGGAAATACAAGGGATTCAAGCCCGGCGAAGGGGAAGGCCATGCTACCGCACCTCCGCGAACAAGCCGCCGCCTACGTAACACTCAGTGACGTAATGTTCACGATCCGCAGAAAGTGGGCTGGTTTGCCGTCGTGCATAAACCACAGTCGTTGTGTTTCTGCAAGGGCAACTTTCTCCAATAGTGGTGGTAACTCATCGCGCTTAAGTCGATGATACACAGCGCCTTTAATCTGGTAAAATTTATGACCCCCGGAACTTTTACCGGCCATTCTTGCCCATACATTGTTACTGAGGCGATCCCGATAACTCACTTCTACAATAGAGGATTTGCATCTACGTGCCCATAAATATTGTGGTAACTTACTATGCTCTATACAGATTACTCGTCACAAATAAAATGGCTCATATCTCAACAAAAAATGGTTCAAATGGCTCTGAGCACTATGGGACTTAACTCATATCTCAACAGATATTGCTTCCCGGACATACAGGGTGTTACAAAAAGGTACGGCCAAACTTTCAGGAAACATTCCTCACACAAAAGAAAGAAAATATGTTATGTGGACATGTGTCCGGAAACACTTACTTTCCATGTTAGAGCTCATTTTGTTACTTCTCTTCGAATCACATTAATCATCGAATGTAAACACACAGCAACAGAACGTACCAGCGTGACTTCAAACACTTTGTTACAGGAAATGTTCAAAATGTCCTCCGTTAGCGAGGATACATGCATCCACCCTCCGTCGCATGGAAACCCTGATGCGCTGATGCAGCCCTGGAGAATGGCGTATTGTATCACAGCCGTCCACAATACGAGTACGAAGAGTCTCTACATTTGGTACCGGGGTTGCGTAGACAAGAGCTTTCAAATGTCTCCATAAATGAAAGTCAAGAGGGTTGAAGTCAGAAGAGCGGGAGGCCATGGAATTGGTCCGCCTCTACCAATCCATCGGTCACCGAATCTGTTGTTGAGAAGCGTACGAACACTTCGACTGAAATGTGCAGGAGCTCCATCGTGCATGAACCACATGTTGTGTCGTACTTGTAAAGGCACATGTACTAGCAGCACAGGTAGAGTATCCTGTATGAAATCATGATAACGTGCTCCATTGAGCGCAGGTGGAAGAACATGGGGCCCAATCAAGACATCACCAACAATGCCTGCCCAAACGTTCACAGAAAATCTGTGTTGATGACGTGATTGCACAATTGCGTGCGGATTCTCGTCAGCCCACACATGTTGATTGTGAAAATTTACAATTTGATCACGTTGGAATGAAGCGTCATCCCTAAAGAGAACATTTGCACTGAAATGAGGATTGACAAATTGTTGGATGAACCATTCGCAGAAGTGTACCCGTGGAGGCCAATCAGCTGCTGATAGTGCCTGCACACGCTGTACATGGTACGGAAACAACTGGTTCTCCCGTAGCACTCTCCATACAGTGACGTGGTCAACGTTACCTTGTACAGCAGCAACTTCTCTGACGCTGACATTAGGGTTATCGTCAACTGCACGAAGAATTGCCTCGTCCACTGCAGGTGTCCTCGTCGTTCTAGGTCTTCCCCAGTCGCGAGTCATAGGCTGGAATGTTCCGTGCTCCCTAAGACGCCGATCAATTGCTTCGAACGTCTTCCTGTCGGGACATCTTCGTTCTGGAAATCTGTCTCGATACAAACGTACTGCGCCACGACTATTGCCCCGTGCTAATCCATACATCAAAGGGGCATCTGCCAACTCCGCATTTGTAAACATTGCACTGACTGCAAAACCACGTTCGTGATGAACACTAACCTGTTGATGCTACGTACTGATGTGCTTGATGCTAGTACTGTAGAGCAATGAGTCGCATGTCAACACAAGCACCGAAGTCAACATTACCTCCAATTAGGCCAACTGGCGGTGAATCGAGGAAGTACAGTACATACTGACGAAACTAAAATGAGCTCTAACATGGAAATTAAGCGTTTCCGGACACATGTCCACATAACATCTTTCCTTTATTTGTGTGTGAGGAATGTTTCCTGAAAGTTTGGCCGTACCTTTTTGTAACATCCTGTATAAGTATAGGAAGTAATCTTCTGTTGTGTTGGTGCGTAACTTCTTAGAGTTTTTCCATAAGCTTATTAAACACAACAGATACACGTAGCTGAGACTTTAATCATCAGTAACATAGTCTCCTTCAGTACTTACAACTGTTTGATGACGCTGGGGTAACTTTCGATACCGCTACTGTTGAAAGCACGTGGTTTTGAGGCGAAGGACTCGTCGAGCCATTTTCGGAGCGCATTTTCACCCGAAAAGGACGTTCCATGGAGGTTGCTCGACAGAGAGCGAGAAAGGTGAAAATCTGAGGGCGCAAAATCAGATGAAGAAGCTGGGAGCGGAATGACTTCCCAACGCAATTTTTTCGACAGTCTAGCAGAACGGGGGCGGACCTTATTGTGGAGTGGCATTACTTCGCGTAGTCTTCCTTGTCGTTGTTCCTGGACTGCGTCAGAAAGACCTCTCAGTTGTTTACAATAAACGTCAGTAATGAGGGTTACACTTCGGGAAAGCAATTCGTAGTACACCACACCGACTCTGTTGCACGAGATGTAGAACATTAATTTTTGTCTTCGTACATCCATATTTAAATTGGATAATGGTGGGACATCAGCTGGTATAATTTTTATTAAAAATGAAACTCCTCCAGCTGTACTTAAGATTTCATATTTATTTGGCTACTAGTTTCGACGTTGCATCAACGCCATCTTCAGGCCCGTACACTTTGATGATATCAATTGTGCGTGGTTGGTCCCACCACGGACTTCTAGTACTCAGCCACACACAATTGATATCATCAAAGTGTACGGGCCTGAAGATGGCGTCGACGCAACGTCGAAACTAGTAGCCAAATAAATATGAAATCTTAAGTACAGCTGGAGGAGTTTCATTTTTAATAAAAAAATTATTTTTGTGGATGCGCGCAGATGTTTGTACGGGTAGTTGCTGCTTTGCTTAGGCTCAACCGTTTCTTTCTTTTCGCTATGTTAGCAGAAAGACACCATTTCTCGTCACCAGTAACGACACAGGACAGGAATGGTCGGTGTCGTTCACGAATCAGTCACCGACGAGTAAGCAGAGATGCACATATGCCCAAACGGTAATTTTTGTGATTTTAGCTTAGAGCATGCGGTACCCATACATCCATTTTTTAAACGTTACCCATTGCATGCAGATCTCGCACGATGGTGGAATGAACACATTTCATCACATATGCCAGTTCTCGATTACTGTGAATCATTGCGGATTAATGAGTTTAAACAATCTTCATCACACCCCGAAGGTCTTCTTGAACGTGTATAGATACTAATGGCAAGACATGTACATCTACATAGATGTTCCGCAAGCCACCGCGGTGCATGGCGGAGGGTACCCTATACAACTACTAGTCATTTCCTTTATTGTTCCACTCGCAAATAGAGCGAGGAAAAAGTGGCCGTCTATATGCCTCGCTTTCAGCACTAATTTCTCGTATCTTATCTTCGTGATCCTTATGCGCAATGTATGTTGGCGGCAGTAGAATCGTTCGGCAGTCAGCTTGAATTGTTGGTCCTCACTCCAGTTTCACGGGCACACTGTCTCACAGATTTCTGTGGCGAGCGAGTGAATTGTTGTAACATACGACGGCAGTTAGCTGGACTTGTTACTGTTACAGGTCGTCGAGATCGTTGTTTGTGTACATCTTTAACACAGCCTTCGGCTTCAGATTTGTCTCGAATACGACGAATCGTTAAACGTGTCGGTGGCTCTGTTTGATACTCATTTCGCCATTGCCGTTGAACCTCATTAATATTTTCGCACTTAAAATACCACTTCAAAACTGACTTCCTTTCACTGAATGTAAGCCTTGCACCAGCCATGTTTACTCGAGTAACTAGGTGCAACTGAGAACAAAACACTGACTATCTGGCGACTGTCATCTGACAAAACAAAACAACACAATACAACGCTTGTGTGGCGATTGCCGGAACTACAAACTATTACACTACCAAAGATGAGACAACTCCGTCAATTAATTTGCAAGTTATGTACTTTTAAACAGTGGATACATTTTTTTGGACCCCTCTGTATTCTAAATTATTTTAGCCAGGATATTGATTATTTAAGCAAGGTTATCGCAAACAAATAGGGGTGGATAAGAAGTGCGACTAGGCGGGAGCACAAGATCGGAGTGAGCTGCGAAAACAGAAGCTGGGTGTGTTGCAGCACAGCGCGACACCGGCAGAATGTGTGTGCTCACCTCGCTGTTAGCAGCAGACTCACGTGCCGTTGGCGTCACCGGTGCAACACGCGTGAAAGCGCGGCATCCGTACCGGAGAGGCAGAGCCAGCCAGCTGCGCGGTGGACTCCATTACCCACAGCACCTGTTCCGTGGCGCTCGCGGCGCACGGCGAGTCAAGGAACTCAGCTACACGTGGGTCTAGTACATCGCGGCCCTTGAGTATTTACGAAACAAGATGCGTGTGATCTTTGAACTGTTTGAATACGACCGCTGGGATGCGTCCGAGGAAAGTTGTATAGCGACAGCCTCATCTACCCCGATGACTCCTCAAGATATGTAATGGCGATCCAAACACTCAGGTCAACAGTAGGAAATGGGGCGTGGTCAAAGTAACACGTGATGAGCAGAGATAATGCTTGTCAGAAATAAAACTTAACTATCGATTGTCGTCTTGTCAAAGATAAAATGGTTCAAATGGCTCTGAGCACTATCGGACTTAACATCTCAGGTCATCAGTCCCCTAGAACTTAGAAGTACTTAAACCTAACTAACCTAAGGACATGACACACATCCATGCCCGAGACAGGATTCGAACCTGCGACCGTAGCAGTCCGCGGTTCCGGCTGAAGCGCCTAGAACCGCTCGGCCACCGCGGCCGGCTGTCAAAGATAAAACCGTGTAGCGATTCGGCAGAGCTACTGTCCATATGTCGCTAAGTTTCACTGCCTCCTCTTTCCTGTTATCTCCAACAAGGATTATCTCTGCTCATCACGTGTTACTTTGACCACGCTCTCTCTCCTACTGTATTTACGTCGCTCTCGGACGTCCGACCGGTCAGTCGGCAAGACTCAGCGGAGGAGCGCCTCTGAGGACGGCCAGTACAGTCCTGGTCGAAACGCCAGGAACAGAAGAGTTTCTTGGGCCACTACCTCACATCCCGAAAGGTTTACCAGAAGCTATGTCATCCAGTTACGAAAGCCTTCATTCTATGAAGTAATGGAATCTCTGCAACACTATGTCATCCAGCACCACTGGTCGGAGACTAGCAGAAGCCGGACTAGGGACTTACTGTTACACGCGTACGCTGTCATTAACACCACATCACAATGGGCTGCATTTGGAGTGGTGCTGTGAACGGGAAAACATGGACTGCTGATGAATGGCGTCGTATTGTGTTCAGCGACGAATCGCGTTTGTGCACTGCTGCTCAATGACAGTCGTTGGGGAGTACAGCTTCAATCTGAGGAGAGGTCCCGTTATCCCGATTTTTTGAAGTGGCATTGTGGTGTTACTTCTGGCGGCATGGCTTGGAGATCCATATATTTTCCTACTGTCTTTATTGCAGCCGCTAATGTGACAAGCAAATCGTGGTTTGGGTGCTGAAAAATCGTGTACGCACGTAAGAGTGTGTGCGTGAGTCTTAGAGAGAAAGGTGAAGTGTATCAGGGCGCTGTGCTCGGCTTGCAGACGGCCGTCGCCGGATGTCGCAACTGCGGGCGTCGTGCGTCGTGCCTGAGCCGGGACAACCCCAGTACGTGCCGAGGGTCGTGCAACACCCGGACGCTTGCTTCGCCGAAATAACTCGTTTCTCGACCCCTTGAGTTTTTCACCGAAGCGCGCTCACCTCCAGTACTGACCAGCCAGTAAGAGTTTTATCGTAACTGACAGAAAAAAATGCAACAGCCTCAAGGACTACGTTTAGTGGCACCAAGACATATTACACTAAGTGATCAAAAGTATCCGGATACCTGGCTGAATATGACTTACAAATTCGTGGCGCCTTCCATCGGTAATGCTGGAATTCAATAAGGTGTTGGCCCGTCCCTAGCCTTGATGGCAGCTTTCAGTTTCGCAGGCGTACTGTCAATCAGGTGCTGGAGGGTTTCTTGGGGAGTGGCAGCCCATTCTTCACGGAGTGCTGCACTGAGGAGAAGAATCGGTGTCGGTCGGTGAGGCCTGGCACGAAGTCGGCGTTAAAAAACATCCCAAAGGTGTTCTATAGGATTCAGGTCAGGACTCTGTGCAGGCCAGTCCATTAGAGGGATTTTATTGTCGTATAACAACTCCGCCACAGGCTGTGCATTAAGAACAGGTGCTCGACCGTGTTGAAAGATGTAATCGCCATCCCCGAATTGTTCTTCATACTCGTACAATGATGAACCACCTGTAGTATCAGTTGTCAATAAAACGATGTTGTCCTTGAGGGTGCTGCATTTTTTTTCCGGCGGTGTAGATTTAAACGAAACCAAAGTCTTGAACATGATGTCCTCCTCGCCGTGTCCGGCGACAGCGACTCCGTCAGTCTTCTCTGTCCTTGTTGTGGTAGGCTCGGATGTGGCTCGCGAATCCGAATTTCGCTTTGAATGTCCTGTTGCATGAAGCACAGTGAAGTTGACCAGTAGAGTTGTAAGTATACGTGTAGACAGGCTTGAGCTGAGATTTTCGGAGCTCTCTTTTAGCATCCAGGTTCATTAGACGCTTTTGCTCGAATTGTTCGATGCTCTTATGTACAGTTGATCGCCACTCCTATCGGCGCAATGCTAGCTCCTCCCAACGGTTGCTTGGAATGCCACAGGCTGCAAGGTGGCGTTTAATGGTATCTTTATATCGCAGGTGTTGACCACCTTTCCTCCTCTTCCCGCACGAGAGCTGCGAGTAAAACACCGCTTTAGGTAGCCTACTGTCATCCATGCGTACTATGTGACCACTCCATCTCAGTTGATGTTTCATTATTAAAGCTTCAATACCAGCCAGTTTCACGCAAAATCTCCGTGTTTGGGACACGGTCTTCCCATTTGATGCGCAGAATTGATCTCAGACATCGAATATGAAATTTATCTAGCTTCTTAATGTCAGCTTTGTAACAGCACCAGGTTTACGAGGCATAGAGTAAGGTGGATAATACTACTGCTTTGTAGACTGCAACTTTTGTTTGTAGTTTGAGATCATGTGATTTCCATAATCGGTCATTAAGCTTACCGAAGGCTGAGGCTGCGCTGGCTATACGCGCTGCGATTTCCGTTGTCAGGCTGTTGTCACTTCTAATTTGGCTTCCCAGGTATTTGAAATTTGACACATTTTGCAAGGGTTTGTTATTTATCTCAATACTGGAGTCATCTGCATTAAGACCTCTAAGTGGCTGTTTGAGAACTTGCGTCTTAGTGGTGCTAATGGCTAAGCCAAATCTTCTGCAGGAGGCATTTAGCAGATTTATGTAAGTCTGAAGAGTTTCGCAAGAATTAGCCATCATGCATACATCATCCGCGTAGAGAATCTCTAAGATGGATAGGTTGGTTACGCGACTTTTTGTTCTGAGGCGAGAGATGTTGAAGACACTTTTGTCTGTCCTTGTGTCGAGACTAATTTGATTACTACAAGCTTTGGTCGCGTCTCTCATAACAACTGCGAAGTAAAGTGAGAAGAGTGTGGGAGCCAGAACACAGCCTTGTTTTACACCACATGTCACGGGAAACTGTTCTGAGAGCTTGTCCTCATGGCGGATTTTTGCCATCATGTTTTCATGAAACTGCCGAATCAAACTGACAATTTTGTCAGGGCACCCAGTTTTCTTTAATATGATCCAGAGAGCTTCCCGTGGGACACGATCAAAAGCTTTTTCCAGGTCTACAAAGCACATGAACAAAGGCCGATGTTGCTCTAAGCTTTTCTCTTGCATTTGTTTGACAACAAATATGGCATCCACTGTGCCTCTGTTTGGGCGAAAGCCACACTGGGTCTCTGGTAGCAGTTTTTCTGCAAAGTGTGTTAACCGGGTGTTAATTATGTGGGCAAGGACTTTTCCCGCTGCTGAGAGAAGAGAAATGCCCCTGTGGGAGCTGCAGTCTGATATGTCACCTTTGCCTTTACAGATCTTGGAAATACAAGCATCTTTCCAGTCTTGTGGAATCATTTCATACTCCCAAATCCTTAAGATCAGAGCAAACAATGGTTTCTTGATGTTTGGCCCCCCATATTTATATAGCTCTGATGGCAAGTTATCTAATCCTGCTGTTTTGTCATTTTTCAGCTTAGCCAGTGCTGAAATGAATTCATCGTAGGAAGGGGCATCCGCAAGTTGTTCCTCAACTGGCAGGTCTTCAGGTGCTTCTATGTATGGAATATCGGTTGTCTGATGGTCGGGATTAAGAACGTCATTAAAATGTTCCGCCCACCGAGACAGGATGTCACTCTGTTGCGTCAGCCGACAACTTTTATCTTTGTTATAGACTGGTGCTATCTTCCCAACTCTTTGACCAAAGATAGTTTTCAGGGACTCAAAGAATCTGCCCGTTTGGTGTGTGTCGGCATATAACTGTATTTCATTTGCTTTATTTGCCCACCAACTGTCTTTGAGAGCACGTACCTTCACTTTCAGATTGTAATGCGCTGCTCTACGCTTGTTATCATCAGGGGTGCGAAGAGAGGTTCTGAAATCATTAATTAGCTTTCTGATCTCTGAATCTGAGTCGTCAAACCAGTCCTGGTGCTTCTTCTGAGGCTTTCCCAAGACTTCTGAAGCACATCCACGCAGTCTGCTAGCGTATGCACTCCACTGTTCATCTACAGGGGCAGATTCAGATATCAAAAGGCCATCGACACCAAATTTTTCATCCAGTTTTGCTCTAATAGTCTGATCATTGGCCAAGATTTTGCAGGACAATTTTGTTGGTATTTTGTGTGAAGCTCGGCGTGGTGCCTTCAAAGTTATCTTTAATTTGGACCTCACGAGTCGATGGTCTGTCCATCCCTGAGCGCCTCTCATTGCAAGTGTGACCAGTACGTCACCAAGATCTTTTTTCCGTACTATCACATAATCCAGAAGGTGCCAGTGTTGAACATAAGTGAGAGCTGAACGAAGCCAAATTAATTGTAAGGGGAGCAAATCGAGAAGCATCCAATGAATTAGAAAATAAAATTTTGCCAACCTTTCTGACTGGAAATCATAAAAGTTTTGATCTTACATATAGCTCGTAAGCGGATAGTAATCATCTATACAGTTACCCAGCACTCTTAACTGCGCCGTAACGGAAAACAAGGGGACTGCTGAAGTACTGAATTCAGTATTCAAAACTTGTTTCACCGCGAAAGACCGTGATTTACTTCCTGCTTTCAAGTCAAGGCACGAATGTCTAAATGACAGATATTCGGATAATTTATCGCGGAATACGAAAACAAATAAAATCGTTCAATAGTGAAAAAGGCATTTGGACAGGATGAGATGCCTGGAAGATCGTACAGAGATTGTGCAAAAGAACCTGTTTCCCTTCCAACAGTATGTTTCACAGGTTGCTAAAACAACGAAGGGTATCTTGTTCTGGGGTATCGAGAAGCGCTGGCACGAAGGCGAAGATCGCAGGAGCAAAGAAGGGTGTGAGACGACGTCATCCAATAGCCCGCTGACAAGGACCGCACCACGACAGGAGCGCCCTCTAGCCGAAGAACATGTAAGCGCCGCTCCTGCCAGACCGGGACCCGCAGACGAGAACAGCATTCGCACAGTATTAGCACAGTTCTAGCAGAGAGCACTACGACAGCACTGACGAGTGATCCATATCAATTGCTTACATGGACCCTGTATACAGCAAAGGACTCTGTTTGCATGGCGCCCATCGCTTGCGACACTTTCCTATAAATACAAAGTTAAGTATTGTCAATCTGCTTTAATGAAACGAAACTATTAATGTGATTTGCTTGAACTGTTGTATAGCATTCCGAGAACGCAGTATCCTTTAGGCACCCTATACGAGACGAGTGGCCATAACCCCACATATCTAGCTACTGCAAAAAAATCGCAGGTCATTTCTATTTTCAAGAAGGGTCGCCGCACTGGTACACATAATTAGAGGCCTATGTTACTGACGATAATCTGCTGTAGAATCGTGGAACACGTTCTGTGCTCACGCATTAGGACTTTGCTGGAGAAAGAAAATAATCTGCATAAAAACCAACATCTATTCCGTAAATAGAGGTCTTGTTAAAAACAACACACTGTCTCCACCCACTAAATCTAGAGCACCATAAAGAAAGGCTCTCTGACTTACCGAAGGCGTTCCATACATTTCCCCAGTGCCGTTTAGTGAGCAAGGTACGCGGTTAACCAGCGTCGGACCAGATTTATGACTAGAGCAAGGACATGACTCAATACGGTTTTCATAATGGAATGAAATCGACAAGTGGAGAACCCAAATGAAGAATTATGGGGCCGTTACTGAGCTAGTGGACGGCAGCGGAAGCCCTGTGATGCTTTCTGCAGACGATACCGTTTTTCACAGCAAGGCTGTCGCGAAACGCAGAGTCATCTGTAGGGAATAGACGATTGGCGCAGGAAATGGCAGTTGACCCTGAACGTAAAAAAATGTAGCATATTGCGCGTAAATAGGTGAAGAGGTCCACTGATTTTCAGTTACGTTATTAGTGAAAAATGGGTGGAAAAGTAAACAACCGTAAAATACCTAGGAGTATCTGTCCGAAGCGACCTAGAATATATGGCAGGCTATTAATTGGGAGAATCTTACGGAAACGAAATTCATTCACTAAAGGAATGGCTTACATAACACCTGTTCGACCGATTGCTGAGTATTGTTCATCAGCCTGGGACCCTTACCAGGTAAAATTAGCGGAAGAGATGAAAGTGATCCAACGAAGAACGGCACATTTCGTCACATGTTTGTTTGGTAATCCTGAGAGCGTTGCAGAGGTGCTGACCCAACGGCAATATCAGTCGCTATAAGAGCAGGTTTGAGAATCACGACGGAAATGGAAATGAGCGTTTGGCGTCATTGACCGGGAGGCCCCTTACGGGGCAGGTCCAGCCGCCTTGGTGCACGTCTTACTACATTCGACGCCACATTGGGCGACCTGCGCACCGGATGGAGATGATGATGAAGACAACACAACACCCAGTCCCTGAGCGGAGAAAATCCCAGACCCATACGGGAATCGAACCCGGGCCCCTTAGGACGACAATCCGTCAGGCTGACGATTCAGCTACCGGGGCGGACAGAATCACAATGGGAACTGTTGACAATCCGAAATTGTGAGCTGGACAAAGAGTTGGGCAACATACTGCTTCCTCCCGTTTATGTCTCGTGAAATGACCATGATTAGAAAATGAGAGACATGAGAGCACATTGTTGTTGTTGTTGCCTTCAGTCCTGAAGCTGGTTTGATGCAGCTCTCCATGCTACTCTATCCTGTGCAAGCTTCTTCATCTCCCAGTACTTACTGTAACCTACATCCTTCTGAATCTGCTTAGTGTATTCATCTCTTGGTCTCCCTCTACGATTTTTACCCTCCGTGCTTCCTTCCAATACCAAACTGATGATCCCTTGATACCTCAGAACATGTCCTACCAACCGCTCCCTTCTTCTACTCCAGTTGTGCCACAAGTTCCTCTTCTCCCCAATTCTATTCAGTATCTCCTCATTAGTTACGTGATCTACACATCTAATCTTCAGCATTCTTCTGTAGCACCACATTTCGAAAACTTCTATTCTCTTCTTGTCCAAACTATTTATCGTCCATGTTTCACTCCCATGCATGGCAACACTCCATACAAATACTTTCAGAAACGACTTCCTGACACTTAAATCTATACTCGATGTGAAAAAATTTGTCTTCTTCAGAAACGCTTTACTTGCCACTTCCAGTCTACATTTTATATCCTCTCTACTTCGACCATCATCAGTTATTTTGCTCCCCAAATAGCAAAACTCCTGTACTACTTTAAGTGTCTCATTTCCTAATCTAATTCCCTCAGCATCACCCGACTTAATTCGACTACATTCCATTATCCTCGTTTTGCTTTTGTTGATGTTCATCTTATATCCTCCTTTCAAGACACTGTCCATTCCGTTCAACTGCTCTTCCAAGTCCTTTGCTGTCTCTGACAGAATTACAATGTCATCGGCGAACCTTAAAGTTTTTATTTCTTTTCCATGGATTTTAATACTTACTCCGAATTTTTCTTTTGTTTCCTTTACGGCTTGCTCAATATACAGATTGAATAACATCGGGGATAGGCTACAACCCTGTCTCTCTCCCTTCCCAACCGCTGCTTCCCTTTCATGCCCCTCGACTCTTATAACTGCCATCTGGTTTCTGTACAAATTGTAAATAGTCTTTCGCTCCCTGTATTTTTCCCTGTCACCTTTAGAATTTGAAAGAGCGTATTCCAGTCAACATTGTCAAAAGATTTCTCGAAGTCTACAAATGCTAAAAATGTAGGTTTGCCTTTCCTTAATCTATTTTCTAAGATAAGTCGTAGGGTCAGTATTGCCTCACGTGTTCCAATATTCCTGCGGAATCCAAACTGATCTTCGCCGAGGTCGGCTTCTACCAGTTTTTTCATTCGTCTGTAAAGAATTCGCGTTAGTATTTTGCAGGTGTGACTTATTAAACTGATTGTTCGGCAATTTTCACATCTGTCAACACCTGCTTTCTTTGGGATTGTAATTCTTATGTTCTTCTTGAAGTCTGAGGGAATTTCACCTGTCTCATACATCTTACTCACCAGATGGTAGAGTTTTGTCAGGATTGGCTCTCCCAAGGCCGTCAGTAGTTCCAATGGAATGTTGTCTACTCCCGGGGCCTTGTTTCGACTCAGGTCTTTCAGTGCTCTGTCAAACTCTTCACGCAGTATCGTATCTCCCATTTCATCTACATCCTCTTCCATTTCCATAATATTGTCCTCAAGTACATCGCCCTTGTATAGACCCTCTATATACTGCTTCCACCTTTCTGCTTTCCCTTCTTTGCTTAGAACTGGGTTTCCATCTGAGCTCTTGATATTCATACAAGTCGTTCTCTTATCTCCAAAGGTCTCTTTAATTTTCCTGTACGCAGTATCTATCTTACCCCTAGTGAGATAAGTCTCTACATCCTTACATTTGTCCTCTAGCCATCCGTGCTTAGCCATTTTGCACTTCCTGTCGATCTCATTTTTGAGACGTTTGTATTCCTTTTTGCCTTCTTCATTTACTGCATTTTTATATTTTCTCCTTTCATCAATTAAATTCAATATTTCTTTTTTACCCAAGGATTTCTATTAGCCCTCGTCTTTTTAGCTACTTGATCCTCTGCTGCCGTCACTACTTCATCCCTCAGAGCTACCCATTCTTCTTCTACTGTATTTCTTTTCCCCATTCCTGTCCATTGTTGCCTTATGCTCTCCCTGAAACTCTGTACAACCTCTGGTTTAGTCAGTTTATCCCGGTCCCATCTCCTTAAATTCCCACCTTTTTGCAGTTTCTTCAGTTTTAATCTACAGTTCATAACCAATAGATTGTGGTCAGAGTCCACATCTGCCCCTGGAAATGTCTTACAATTTAAAACCTGGTTCCTAAATCTCTGTCTTACCATTATATAATCTATCTGATACCTTCTAGTATCTCCAGGATTCTTCCATGTATACAACCTTCTTTTATGATTCTTGAACCAAGTGTTAGCTATGATTAAGTTATGCTCTGTGCAAAATTCTACCAGTACATAAGGATGTTTATCGACAGTTGTTCACCACTCGGAGGACACGCCAATGGAACAGAGACGGGGAAAATGATGTACCAGATGTTTTCTCCGCCACGTGACGTGACTGCGAGGTATATACAGGTTACAGATTTAGACAAAAATATTGAAACACCGCTAGAAATGGATACTTGGACATAAATGCAGATGCCAGTCAAGCTAGCAGGCCACACTGTTGTATTTGACCACGAAGGGCATTTGTGCAATGTCGTCAACACGTAGGAAGTGTCAGCCGTGGTCAGAACAGTTTCTTTGTAGTTGTGAGTGCACTGTGTCAAAGCAAAGTGAATCAGAAGGTGGGAAAATATCTTGTTCTCGTATGGTGCGTGCTTCCGTAACCAACCGAGCCGAAGTGACTTCGTAGGCTTTTCCGGCGTAATAAATCTTGAAAGTCTCTTCGGGTTTTCTGCCGGATCCTACAGTCAACTTGACTCGATATTTCGGCGATCCAGCTGGTCGCCATCTTGATGGAGAATGCTGTTTGTGCTGATGAGTCCCGCAGAGAACTGACGCCAGGCTGCAAATCGACGTCCTATATAGGCCACCGTTCAGTACACGGAGCATGCGCCGCCCATCAAGGCTGCAACCCTCCAAGACAGGGGGGTGGCGCCGCCCTTAGTAGAACACTGCTGGCAACGATATATCGCACTCAGGGTTCGCACCGAACAGCGTTCTATTTTGATGCGGGATTCCACGTCCTGCTAAGAGGAAACTCATTGTCTCTGTTTGATTAAATTATCCGCCAACCTAATTTCAATCGCCTCTTTATAGACACTGTTCCAAAAACCGGAAATGTTGGCAACTACCACAGTTTCATTAAATTTCATACTGTTTTTGGAACAGCGTCTATAAAGAGGAGATTGAAATTAGGTTGGCGGATAATTTAATCAACAGAGACAGTGGGTTTCTTCTTAGCAGGACGTGGAATACTGTACTATCTCGCATCAGAACTGACCGTTCTTCGGTGCGGCCCTGAGTGCGATATATCGTTGCCAGCAGTGTTCTACTAAGGGCGGCGCCACCCCCCCCCCCCCCCCCCCTGTCTTGGAGGGCAGCAACCGTGATGGGCGGCGCATGCGCCGTGTACTGAACGGTGGCCTATATAGGACGTCGATTTGCAGCCTGGCGTCAGTTCTCTGCGGGACTCATCAGCACAGGAAGCATTCTCCATGAAGATGGAGACCAGTTGGATCGCCGAAATATCGAGTCAAGTTGATTGTAGGATCCGGCAGCAAACCCGAAGAGACTTTCAACCTAGCCGAAATGTTTGGTGCTTCAAGAGGCAACGTCTTGAAGATTTATAGCGTATACAGGGAAAGCGGAGAAACATCATCCGCTAGGTAACACCGCAGACGAAAGATTGTATTGAGCGATCGCGATTGACGCTCATTCAAGAACATTGTGACAGAAAGTAAGGGGACGACAACAGCAAAAGTCGCTGCAGAACTGATGCCACACTCGTGAAGCCTTTCAGCGCCAAAGCAACACGAAGGGCGCTCCATAAGCAGGGAACAGCATGGCGACTTGGAATTCCAGCGTCACACGTCAATGATGCAAATGGTCGTAACATAAAACGGGGTGCCGAAGCTATAAAACCACCACTACGCACCAATGGAAGAAAGTCATTTGATCAGATGAGTCTTGTTTCACACTGTTTCCAAGTACTAGCCGACTTTACCTCACACGAGTGAAACACGACAGTGTTTCGGTGATGATTATGACAGCTATATCGTGGTATTCCATGGGCCGGAAGATTACTCTGCAACGTCGCATTACTGTCAATGATAATTTGACGATTTTGGCTGATCAGATACATCCCCAGTGGCGATGCTGTTTCCTAAGACGAAAAAGTCGCAGTCCGAACGGCTCGCATCGTGCAGGACTGCTTTTGTGAGTACGAGGATGAACTGTTGCTTGTCCCTTGGCCACCACAGTCAGTAGATCTCAATCTTTTTCAGCCTTTATGGTTTACTTTGGAAAGAAGTGTGTGTGATCGCTATTCACCTCTATCATCCTGAACTTGCCACTATTTTGCGGGAAGAATGGTATAGCACCCACTTGAAAAGTTCATAGTACTCATACATATGAATTCCGAGACGATATGAAGCTTTTGTAGGCACGGTAATGGTTCTGTTTTCGGTATTTCCACATTTTTATTCAACCCTTGTACACTCATGTTCGGACAAAAACAGACCACGTTGAACGACCAGAGATAGGACGTTCATGCAACAAGGACATCTACATTAGCATGTTCTGCAGAAATGATAGCATTTGAACCGTGTCGGCCTGCGGGTTCAAGGTCAACATCGATATCGCGGCTCAACACCACCCACAGGTACAATATGCCTGCGGCTCCCGTTGTCGTACGCCTACACCGAAGATAAAAGAATGCCGTTTGGCTAGGGCCTCCCGTCGGGTAGACCGTTCGCTTGGTCTTTCGAGTTGACACCACTTCGGCGACTTGCGATGGGGATGAAATGATGATGATAAGAACAACACAACACCCAGTCCCTGAGCGGAAAAAAAAATCTCCAACCTCGTTGGAAATCGAACCCGGGCCTTTAGGTAAGACATTTCGTCGCGCTGACCACTTTTTTTTTGCATTTTGTTCGTTGTTGATCGTTGTGTTTGGTCGTTGCGAACGTCACATGACATCCGTTCAAGTTCGTTGTTGATCCTTTCACTCAGTTTTTTATTACAGAGGCCAACCAGCTCTCTGACCGAAAACGCTGAGCTACCGTGCCGGCTATGTCTTGAGGAAACTTGTAGGATGCCTCGCAGGCTAATGCGCGAACTGTAGCGTCAAATTAGTGAGTTTGAAAGAGGACGCATTATTGGCATGTGAGAATGTGATGCACCTATCCGGGAAATTCTTGCTCGTGTGGGACGAAGTGTTTCGGTAGCGCGAGATGGGTCAGGTCATCCCCCCTCCCCCCGAGAACATCGACACTTCATCTGAATGGCACTGCAGGACAGATCTGTGTCTGCGTCCTCTCTGGCGCAACAGTGTAACACATCGTCCACTTCGCAGCCTGTCTTTGATGAATGTGCAGAAACATGCTAGACGGCATTGGTGTATGGAACAACGTTACTGCGGACAGGAATGATATCAAATAGTGTTTTCAGACGAATCCATGTTCTGTATGTTTGATAACGATGGCCGCATTTTGGTTCACCGCAGATTGGTGGAGCGGCATCACAGTGACTGCATTCGCACAAGACATACATCGCCAACTCAAGGCCTTGTGGTGTGGGATGCTATTGGGTACAACCTCAAATCACTGTTGGTGCGCGTCCATGGCACTGTGAGAGGTGTGACGTACCTGAATGACATCCTGCGACCCGTCTTCATACCCTTTCTGCACATCACGCCATACGCCATTTTTCAGCAAGAGAACGCACGACCACATGTTGCTGCATGAACTCGAGCCTTCTTGGTGTTATAGGATCTCAGCCTTCTGTCCTGGCCCAAGAGGTCACCAGACATGTAGCCGATCGAAAATGTGTGGGATATGGTGAAACGACGGATGCAGCACTGTCACCCATTGCCAACCACCACAGATGAACTTTGGAACCAGGTGAACGCAGCAAGGCCGGCTATACAACAGGACGTCATTCGCACCTTATACGCGTCGATGCCATAATGTATGGAACAAGTTATCAGGGCCCATGGCGAGTCCTCTACCTAATAGGCAACAGGACGCATGCTGAACCGACGTGACTGAAATGCTAACCATTTCTGCAGAACACACGAATGTACATGTCGTATGAATTAGAACATCCTATCTCCAGTCGTTCAAGGTGTTCTGTTTGTCTGTACATGAGTACATATGGAGTGACATGCCTCAGCTGCCTGAACCTGTGAATATTCGAAGAAGTATCAGCGGTAACGAGTGCTGAACGGTAGTCTCCAAAGAGAGGCAAGATGGCAGATTATGGACCAGCACGTTGCGGGACCTTGGCCTCGAAATTTGTGGTAGGAGATGGCTGCTGTTTCCCGCTCTCCCGATACTGCGACCTCAGGCGAAATGAGGCCACTGGGGTAAACTATAGTTCTTTCTTGGGTCACCAGCTGGCTCTGTACCTGTCCTCTCAACTCCAAACCTCTCCCAGACCGAGCGAGGTGGCGCAGTGGTTAGACACTGGACTCGCATTCGGGAGGACGACGGTTCAATCCCGCGTCCGGCCATCCTGATTTCGGTTTTCCGTGATTTCCCTAAATCACTCCAGGCAAATGCCGGGATGGTTCCTCTGAAAGGGCACGGCCGACTTCCTTCCCCATCCTTCCCTAATCCGATGAGACCGATGACCACGCTGTCTGGTCTCCTTCCCCAAAACCAACCAACCAACCTCTCCCAGAAAAATAGCGTCTGTACCCAGCCGACAGGTGGAAAGCGTCAGGGAGGCATAGCATTTTTGTGATATATTACAGGGTAGAATATAAATTTAGATATTAGGAAGTCTTTTCTGAAGGTGCTTGTGTAGAGTGCAGTCTAGTACGGAAGTTAAACGTTGACGATAGAAGAGACTAGGATCTTTCGAAGTCTGAGCCGCAGAACAATGCTGAGGATTCGAGGAGTAGACCAAAGAAGTAGTGAAGACTATGTTTATCGCGTAGGTAATAACGAATGTGACTAACGCAGGTTGTCCGTATCTGTATGATAAATATAATTTGAGTTGCAACTGAGTAAGAGTGGCTGCAAATACTAGCAATGTAACTAATAAATGGTAAACTGGGTATAAATGAAGCAAAAAAGACGTTTGTGGTACATCTTGACTAAAAAAACAGATCGCCTAACAGCACATGCTGAAGCATGAGGGAAATCGTCAGTTTCGCAGTGAAAGGAAGTGTGGGAGTAAAAATTATGGAGGCAGACCAACGCTTGAGTACGCAGTAGTCTTTCAGAGATGAAGAGGTTTGCTACAGTGTAGGCTGGCGTTGAAAGCTGCATGAAAACCAGTCTTCGGACCCAAGACACAAGAACAGAATCACAGACTTGAAAAGGAAATAAACAATTATTCTAAACTAATCTCGACCGACGGTGTTAATAACTGTTAAACAGTGATTTGTAAGGATATGTTAATGCCGAAACTCGTGATACAAGCGTCTGCTTCATGACAAAAGTCATCACATGGAGGGATTAAGGTGCGAACCTAGAGTTGCGCTCTACCAAAGCTACGGGATGGTAGTTTTGCTACACTACATAAACGAGATAATTAATGGCGGGATTACGAGTAGTATAGGTAGCAGTCGTAGGGAAAGAAAAATAAATGAATGTGTAAGAGAGAAACTAGACGCCAACGACTTTCCTCTTGCTATTTTATATTACACACACACACACACACACACACACACACACATATATATATATATATATATATATATATATATATATATATATATATATATATAGGAAGAGTTTCCTGTTGTTACTGAGAAACGCTGAAGTTGTTTATGGATAACTGAGGCATGTATAAGTTCGACGAAGTATTGAAGCGATGTCTGCCATATTTTTAATTGGCGTTTTCCTTTTATTTTTACCTTTTTGTTGAGGAAATGGCGTATTCTATCCCTATGTGGTAAATCTTTACTGTTTTCTTCATTCTTGCTAAAACATCCTCCTGTTTCACATTACAAATAAACAATTTTCGAATAAAATCTCTATTACACACTGACAATTTCAATTTTGCTATACATACTGTTTGCTCTGAAGTAACAGGCAATAGGATAACTACGTACAACAAAACATTCTGTAGCTTACCTAGCTCTTTGTGTATCCTCACGCAGGTTCTAGACGACTCACTGCTTCTGGTTTTTAGTGGATTGCAGTAAGACACTGATCGCATACGTAAAGGACGCGATCGTTATAAGATAACGTCCAATACGTATGCAACACACCTGACGTACCGGTAATACGGGTTCTACTAGGACATGAGTCGTTCACAGTTTCAGAGGGACTTGTAGTTTCGTAAATGTATATCAAGAGAACAGTTTATTAATTAGTGCATCAAGTGATGTTTTAACAATCACTAACAATTGTAAATCATTAAGCACTCCTGTGGAAAAGAACTGTGTCAAGTTAAGTAAATCTTTTTATCATTTATGTAATATAGCGAACTAATATTCCATGCATCCTAGTTCCTATGTGCCATCTCACCAAGCACTCAAAGAACCCACAGTTATGACCAGATAATGGTAATTTCGTCTGGTCACAACACCTCAACTTTAATTCCTTTTCGTTTACTACTTCCTCAACGTGCAGACTAAATAACACCGGGGTTGGCTATAAAAATGTCTCGCCGGCCTGTGTGGCCGTGAGGTTCTAGGCGCATCAGTCTGGAACCGCGTGACCGCTACGGTCGCAGGTTCGAATCCTGCCTCGGGCATGGATGTGTGTGATGTCCTTAGGTTAGTTAGGTCTAAGTAGTTCTAAGTTCTAGGGGACTGATGACCACAGATGTTAAGTCCCATAGTGCTCAGAGCCATTTGAGCCATTTTTATAAAAATGTCTCACTCCCTTCTCAACTACTGCTTGCCTCTGATGCTTTTCAACTCTTATTATTATAGTCTTATTTCTGTATGAGTTGCAGAAAACTTTTCACTCTTATCCCTATTCCCTTCAAAATTTCAGTGAGTGTATTCCAGACAATATTGTTAAATACTATAAACAAAATACCGAATAAAAAGTAATTATCCGTTACCTCAAACGTGAATTCTGAGCAGGCTGTCTGTAGCTGGTCCTTCATTTGGTAACGAAATCAGTCTTGGAAGCACGTGAAGAAACTACTCGTAATGTCCGCATCAACATGTAAAGAGTATTGACAGCCGAACACCGCGTTTTCTACAATTCGACAGCACGTGAGTAGGACAACGAGAATTCACATGCATTTTCACATAATGTAAGACCACGTTATAATTCCAATCCTGCACGCTTTCGTTTCAACAACACACAAAATGTCGTTGGTCATCATTGTACGAGGGCGTGCCTAAAAGTAATGCCTCCAATTTTTTAATGTAAAAAAAAAACTCCTAAAGCCATTTAAATAAAACAAAAATTATTAACATTCAACATCTTTATTCTTCATATCTACGTATTTATTTCTCAACTTAGTCACCGTGGCGACGATCACATTTCTACCAACGAGAGACCAATTCGTAGATGTGTTTCACTTTGTTGACGGAGCCACAACTACACCTCTGCTTGCAAGGCCTCATCACTATCAAAGTGAAGTCCTCAAAGGTGTTCTTTAATCCTCGGA
Source organism: Schistocerca nitens (assembly GCF_023898315.1). Taxonomy (NCBI): domain Eukaryota; kingdom Metazoa; phylum Arthropoda; class Insecta; order Orthoptera; family Acrididae; genus Schistocerca; species Schistocerca nitens. Next base: position 177,292,921 of record NC_064622.1, on the reverse strand, counting down.
GACAGATAAATATCGGATGGGGGCAACTGGGGACTGTATTGAGAATGATCCATGGCAGTGAACCAAAGACGTCAGATTACTGCAGATGTCGCAGGGCACGTGAGTGGTGTGCCATTGTCTTGCTGAGGGAGAGGGTGTTCCATTTGTGGACGAACTATTCGAATTCTTTCTTTCAGTTTTCTAAGGGCTTCTCACGCACCAACTTACGTAGACATGTTACACTCCGCCATGTTAAACACTACAATTCAGAGCCCTTTAGCGCCAGAGGGTTCAGCTTGGTCAGCGAAGCGGGAAAGTTGACCGTGTACTATCTATAACCTTTAATACCTTAGTAGATGTTAAGAACAGAATAAAAAATCAGAGGTAATACTTTTCAGCACGCCCCCGTACGAAAAGACCCTTCCCACTAACGCAGTCATATTATTTCGTTAAGTATCCACGTGTGTCGATGCCTATGGTAACTGTGTTTACGCCTCTCTGGCTGAACATTTTTGTTACCAGCAGTACTTATACATCATGGAGTCTTACGGTGACGACGCCAATAGACTATTTCTTTCAGCACCCGATAAATTCCAGAACGGACATTTGTTACCATTCTGATCAGATTTTTACCGTGAACATGTCATATCTCCAGTTTCTTAGAAGCTTATCAACGATTGACGTTGGTATGCTTAAAGGGCGAAGATGGATTACCTGTTTCGTATGTGATTCTCCATATGAAAGAACACGGATGTTATTTTTCTGCTATTGATGGTCCGTGGAGGTGAGAAAGTCCCCCATGAAGCAATGAAATCGCGACTCGGCTGTAGCCTTTTCGAGCTATCCATATTGGTATCTCACTGAAAGTTATACGGAACCTAACAAGAAACGTAAATGAACGTAGTTTCTTTGCAGCACGAGTCACGTTTCGGCTGCAGGTACTCAATGGTAGACATATTTACCAAGATACGGAATAAGCCGTTGCTGCAAATTCTATTGAAAACTCAACAAACTGGAGTACTCCACTGGAGAAGATATACGAAGAGAAGGAAGCGACGCCAGTTTTGTTACAACTGGAGAGTAGCAGAGGATTCCATAGCGGTTGTAATACAGCCATTGCCAAGCAAAGTGCGCAGAACGGGACGCGTCTGGATATTAAGTGGCCCTGTACTGGATGGAAGAAACATGTGGCAAGAATACGTGGGCAGAATGACACGGTCCAGTAGAAGTCAATGCCATGACTACTGGGGAGGCCAAGGGTTCGTTATCACTGCCCTGCTCACACATTTTCCTAAATGTAAACTGACTGTTTCTAGATCGATGTTAGGCTTACAGTTTGAGAAATGTAGGTATACTATTCGTTATCTTCTCTGTTTCCTTTATGAATGACGTGTTGTGAAAAGAAAAGTCCCGTATATGGTCGTCCTTTATTGTAAATTTACGACCGAGGCCTCTCAAACACTATTTCTGCCTTTGGCATGTCCGTAACGAGTGGCGTCTAATTCTATCCTGTTCCACTTGTGATTGTCTCTTTCCAAGCGTTTCATCCAGTCATACGTGGCAGATGTTTTCATTATTTTGATATTTTTTCCTTCAATTTTGTAACTGAATGCCCTTTCTGTCTTCCATGGTATGAGGGCAGTATGTACGCACATCTGTTCCTGAACTGCATAAGCTTTGTGCTATGTGTTATCGTATTTTAACTGTTTGTGTACCTATTTTCTGAGGCGGGACACTGGGAACCACCCCAGCGTTCGCCTGAGCGAACGTTGAAAACCGCGTAAAAACCACGCTCGAGTTGGCCGGTGTACCAGAGCAAAGGGCGTTAAACTGCCGTCCGGATTCGATGCGGATGTGCCTCACCTTCCTGTTTCGTAAGCTGATGCCCTTGTCTAGTTTTGAATAACGTACCAATAAGATTACTCCCATGTATGGATTTTCATTATCCCAAACTCAAAACCGAGCTACATGTAATACTACTGTCCATGTTCGAAACAATGTCATCTTTTTTCCAGCGATTCCCATGAGTGTATCCTGAGAATTCCTATATAATTTTTATGTAAACTGAACCAGTAAATTATACCCTAGCAGCGAAGTTATGAATTGCTCCACTCTCTTTCTATAGTCCAAAGACTGGAACAACACTCAAGAACAGGTCGTTTGTGATTCTTGCGTATGTTGCCCAATGTCAGTAAACAATACAAACAACACTATCATTTGGCTGTCGTAACAAGCAGTTTTATATTGTTTCGCGGTGTTACCATGAGAGAAAATAATTACCCTGATGGGAGTTTTTATAATGTTATCGATTTTTATAATCTTTCATAATAGTATTATGACAATATACAATATTTTTATAATATAACGTAATCGATTTTATAATATAAACAGTCTGCTTGAAGCTATACTTTTGTGTATGAAGATCATATGGATTCATCCATGTGAGAGGTATTCAAAGCCTGGATTTTGTGCTCAGTCACTATGGATTTTCTTACAGTTAATCAGTGATGATGATTTTCGTTAGGTAATCCATGAAAGTACACTGATACAGACCGTTTGATGATATTTCCCGAATCTTTTGCGTAAAATAGGAACAAGAGAATTGTAAATTGTAGTCGTAAGAAAGCTGGGGGAGGATTTATCTTTCGTTAACAATGATCTCAGAAGTTAAATCTTATGATACATAATTCATTTTCAATAGCTGTTAACAAATTCTCCTTAAATCTCTAACGCATGTGATCTGAAACTGTGATTTGTAGTGTTCCAATAATGTGTCAAATGAAACGTATCAGAAACGCATTAACATGTTCCCTTTGTTCTGTTGACTGAACGTGTTACAAGTATGTGATAAAATCTTAAAATTAGAACCATATATTTGCACAGTATGAACCTTACGTTAATGTACGAGCGTCATTCAATAAGTAATTCCCCACAATCTTTTTCTCAGAACACATTTATTCTTAAGAGTTCGAATTTGGTGACAATATCAGTCAATATTTCTTTTGCATGTAGTGTTCTTTTTCATAGTTTCCATCATAATCTATGGTCTTACGCCAGCTTTGTATAATAGCATGTATGCCATGTTGGTAAAATCTCTTGTCCTGGTTAGTGTAGCCATGTTTTCACTGCGTGAATTACGCCTTCATCATCTTCAACGTGTGTCCCATTATCCCAAAATATTTTCTTCACGATTTTTACGGTAGAGGGAGCTGCCTTGAATTTCTCCATTTTAGGTGATTGCGGAAGGTGCCACGCCAGCGATTGTATTTTTGTTTCCGCTCAAACTACTGCACTCATGTTTTGCCACATATAACGATCCGTGACAGAAATGTCTTTTCTTTTAATCTTGTGGTCTGTTGTGAGTATTCGTGGAACCAATCTTCAGCACATCTGTGAATATCCAAGAGTCTCAATCGTTCACACGCGCTTAGAGAGCTCACAGGTAGTTGTTGCGATACCGGGAACTGCACGAATAATGGAATCGGCGCTATTCACCATGTCGGGAACAGTGGGTGATAGGACGTCCTGAGTGTGGCCGATCGTGACAAGGGCGCCCCTTCCTGGCGGCAAGGGAGGGGAAGGGGGTGGGTGGTGAGCACGTACCCCCTCCATACTTGTACGGAGTGGAAGAAATATGGTGTAATCCGGTGTTTTTCTTTCAAGAAAATGAGTAAAAAGTGGATATTACATAGGTTTTTAACATAATCGGAACTGGAACTTTATTATGGCTACTTACAAGTCGCCATTCGTCTTCCAAAACATTAAAAATACTCCATCCCCCCCAGGTCCAGCCTCTCCCCTACAAACAACCGTACGTGCGCACTTCCTGACGCTGTATCTCTCTTTATCCGACGTCCAACAGTAGTCTTGTAAAATTACCATACATTGTTCACAAACATTTATGGATTTTCACCAAAAATCCAATTACAGCACGACGCTTATAACGAGCGTCTTGGGTAGGCACAACTTGATGGTTCAGCGCCGCTCTGCCATCTGTTAGAATTGTTCGAAACTTTGCACGCACGCGGAAAAAACATCATATCTGAAGCATCTAAAAGTATGTTTTCCTATATTGTATTTGCGGGCATCGGCGAAAGATAGAGACGATCGACAGCAGCGGTTTCCAGCCTGGGGGTAATTATCCCGTGAGGGGTAAAATGTAATTTTCTAAGGGGTAAAAATAAACGATTCGATTCAGTTTCAGTAAAGAAACTAAATTATTTTCAAAAGATCATTATTATTATTGAAATTTTGTAAGACTCCAATACTGATTATATAAGTTGTCAATAATCACTTTTTCACAATTAGTTGCATTAGTGTGGTGGACGTTACAGATTTCTCACATAGTCCATCCACTACACACATATGTTGAGGTATTCCCCATACATCTCTGATGATAAAAATGAGACACATACGTAACAAATGCTAAGTATCTCAAGAAAATTTCTTCTCCAAGTTGTAGACAGTGCCTGCAGTAGTCCGGAAATTGCTTCATTACTCGCTTCGAAATAGAGAAATGAATTACACAGCAGTACCTACGTAACGGCTACTATAGTGTTGTGCATAGTATTATTATTATTTTTGTTACTATTACTGGCTTTTGTCAGACACAAAACAGTAAGAGCCTGAATACTTCCAGTTTCTGCCACTTCAGAAGTAAGAAGTGGAGCAATCAGGTGATTTGTGCACACATTTTAGCTTGGTTGATTTTAAATGGGGTTGCAATGTGCAGGTCAATCAAATGCTACAATGGAGAGTAGTAATGCAGAAGGAGTATGTTCTGTAACACGTGACTATCCTCACTGTGGATAGTTAGCTTTGTTATATAAGAAAGAGTTGTGGATAGCACGATAGCACGAATTCCTTCGTCATTCGTTCTACCCCCCCCCCCCCCCCCCCCCACACACACACACGCATACAAATTACATTCATCTTTCATCATTCAAAACTAGAAGTATGCCAAGAAAAGTCTTTCATTCTACACTTTAGTTAGATGCTAAAGTTGGTGATAATGTGGGGAGAGGGGGGGGGGGGAGGCTGCAGACGACAGGGGGAAGGGGGAGGACAAGGGTACTAGCTGATGTCTGATTTCGCTGAGGGGTAAAGGTCTAACATAATTTGGGAAACACTGATCTAGAGTTATATGAAATGCCGAAGTAAAAATTTCAACAGCCAAGATCGCTGGTTATAATTTTATTTATGATTACCGGTTTCGTCAAATCTAAGTCGTCCTCATCTGATCTATAAAACATATAGATCGGAAATACAAGCATAATCAGGTTCGATATAATAAGTTGTGATACATATTTTCACAAATGGATGTATTCAACATACCTTATGCAAACACACTTCAGTTAATCTTCACGATATGTATAATATATCGTGTCAAGTCATAACACGTAATTACAGGACCATGAAGACAGTGATACAACGGCATGCCAATAGTAAACCAAGATTTATGTAACATATAATGCATGTTACACCAACTGCACAAGCTCATATCCACACAACGTATGAAAGAAGACAGAAGATCACAAGTCAAAGCAAAGATGTTAGGAACTACCACCAGATGACAGTGTAGTAGTAAACATAGATATATATAATCGTCACAAATAAAGCATAGGGAAGAAGTTAAATCCAAGGAATACACAAAACAATGCAATGTATACATCTTTGAATGTCATTATATCAACTAATTATCCAAACCAGAGTATATTGGAATAACAAATTTCTTCTTTTTAATTTTTTATACAATTTTTATAGAATTTTTTAACTTTATTTAAAAATTTCTTTAGAATTAAAAATCTTATAAAAATGTGAAAGACAGTACAGTACATCAATGGTACTAAACTACTGCATTTATACTCACAAGAGATATAAGATAAGTACAATGTGGAACTTATATCGCCATTAAACAATCTTACAGAAGATCACTCGATGTCTCGGTGATAAAAATACAGAAACAATAAACGAAGAACGTGAAATGTGTGTAAAAAAAGGAAGAGTGGATTTCCGTTTTTCAGTATACTCTGGTTTGGATTATTAGTTGATACAATGACGTACAAAACTGTAGATATTGCACTGTTTTGTGAACTCTTTGCATTTAACTTTTGCCTTATGCTTTGTTAGTGACGATTGTATTTCTGTGTGTCTACCACTGCAATGGCACCATCTGGTAGTTCCTAACATATTTGATTTGACTTTAGATCCTTAGTCTTCTTTCATCTGTTGTGTGAATATGAGTTTGTGCAGTCGGTGTGACATGCATGGTATTTTACGTGAATCTTTTTTGTTTTCAGTGTCATGCCGTTGCATCACTTTCTTCATGTTTCTGCAATAACTTGGCACGATGTATTGTACATAAGATGGAGATTTATTGAGGTGTATTTGCACAAAGAACGTTGTATACAACTATTTGCGAAAATATGCGCCCTGTAATACCCCAAGTAGGGACGTTACACATGTAAATGGAACAATGTATGTAAAATTTAATAGACGGGCCGTCTTCCAAACACAAATGTTGAAATTTTACTTTTTTTCTATTTTATTAGGGAATATACTCTACGTTTTTCGTCTTTATTAGGGAATATACTGCCTTATGGATGCTTCAACAAATTAATTTACTATTCAAGCAGTTTAATTCCTTATTTTGTTTATTTAAAAATCAACTTCTGATATCTAACTGTAATAGCTTTTCATTTTGCATCACAGAAATTGAATATTAAGAGCAGTCCACTTTTACTTGGTTTTGTATTACTATAGAAATACCTGCAATTATTCTCGATCCTTATCATGTTCTACTGTTCATTACTGATTTCACTCACAGCAGCATGCAGAAGTAATCGACCTTTGCGTCGTGTGTTGTTCTCTTATTAGCAGAGTTATAGCTGTTGATTGGTATGACGTACACTGCAGCCAACTGCGTTGCAATTCTAAACAGCGGTCGCAGTGTCAACTCTGAGTCTGATAGTAACAGTCCAGTTGGGACTATGTGCATAAACAAGTGATTTTAATGTTTTAACTCTACATTTTCTGCATTGAAGATGGCCACGCAGTAACAGAAACCAAGATATGCAAAAAATGTCAGCTGTGGCTGATTGCTGTACCCTTCACTACTTGAAATGAATACAGTCGCTGGGCACAAGTGTTTCCCCTATGGAATCTAATCGAGCTATAGCTGTCGTCCTCGTTTTACATTCAGTTTACATACAGTGCATTGTCGACCTTGGACACTTTGAATTGTCTTCATAATATCTTTGTTTATCTCATCTAGCGTCGTTTGTTTTTCGGTTGGTACGTGATAGCTTCCTACGATACCTATTTTACTGTATTTCACCCTCCGTTTGTGCATGGACAATTTTGTTAGTTCATGTTCCTGTACTTATTATTCATTTTATCTGTGTTGATTTTGTGTGCTATAAGCTAATGAAATGCGACAAAATGCGTAGTATGAAAACAAGCTTTATATGGACTCAGAAAATCGCAAGAAGATTGTTGTGCAAAAAGCAAAAATTAATGCTGTCGTAACAAACCACTCACAATTATGATCACTTATTTTCATATTTCACTTCCAAAAGATACTTGGTATTTATTTTTTCGGTAATCTTTGTACGAAACGTTCGGAAGAAGAACGTTTCTGCGTGTTTCCAAACAGCTGATCGTGAATTCGCTTGAATAGCAGTAACTTGCAGGAGGTACCGGTAAGGATAGGATAAATCAACGGCGAAATGGTCAACCACTTTCGTCGTAGATATTTCCAGGTTTCTTGCAGTTTCCAATAGTTGTTGATACAATTTGAGCAGTCATACTCGTGACCTTCAGTATGTATTTTCATTTTTGAGATCCTCATCGGTCTGTAAACGAATGCTGCCAACTTTGAGTCAAGAAACCGATGTCGTTTGGTTTCCACGCTAATACTTCTCGATTAGCTCAGGAGAAATGTTTCGGAGGCGAAAACACACGAAAGTATGCCGTAAGGGCCATGTAGGACAATAAGGAGTTATGGATGATAAACACGCAACACTTGCGTAATATTCTACAATATTTATTATTAAACTAACCGGTTTTCAGCTGTTGGCTATCATGAGTAAGAGATAAGTACGTGTGGCTTTGAATTTTGTGAGATCATATCGGTCGGTGTAAAATGTTGATAGCTGAGACGTAGTGATGAAGATTCGTATTCATGACGTGTGGAGTTCGAATCTTCGAAGGGCATTTCGATATAGGTTTCCCAAGGTTTCGCCAAATTACTACAAATGAATGTTGTTATCTCAATCCCTTTAACAAGCCTGCTGTATGTATTCTTCCCAATCATCCAAATGAACTACTGCTCCGTCTCTGACGACCTTCACATCGGTAATGACGAGACCCTGCTCTGATCATGATAGCCTAAGGGCTTCGTGACCCTACAGCAATAGAACAATGAGAAAATATTCCGAACATCCCTAGTATCGTCAAATGTCGCGGTTTCTCATTTCAGGCCAAATATTTTCTAAAGGCAGCAGCATACATTTTATTTAGAGTGCTGCAAGTCATTTTTCTCAGCGTTTCATCAGCCATTTCTTGCTCCAGACAGACCTGAAAAACAGCAATCTTATTGCCCTAAGACGGTGTGTTCTGATGGCTGTATTAATTCTAGAAAGAACGAACCGTAGCCGCGGTTGTAGCATGATTTATGTTGGTCACCTCAATAGGTACACCACGTTCCAGTTCAAAGTAGTGCGTGATGTTACGTCACAATGCAAGCACCGAGGCTTAGGCAAGCACGGAAAGCTAGAGCGGAGACAGACTTGTCGGGCGGCCACGGCGGTTTGTAGTGAACGTTATTAAATTCACTGACGATGACGGAAAGAACTGAGTGAGGGCTTTGACGGTAAAGGTGACGTAACGTGCTAGCAAAATGGTTCAAATGGCTCTAAGCACTATGGGACTTAACATCTGAGGTCATCAGTCCCCTATACGTAGAACTACTTAAACCTAACTAACATAAGGACATCACACACATCCATGCCCGAGGCAGGATTAGAACCTGCGACCTTAGCGGTCACGTGGTTCCAGACTGAAGCGCCTAGAACCGCTCGGCCACAACGGCAGGCGGAGAAGAATCACCCTAGGGACATACAGAGTAGTGGAACATTTGAGACTCCTTGAACAGTCTATGTTCCGGAGTTGGAGAAGCATCGTTAATAAACGGCGATTATCAGACGAATCGGTGCTGTGAGATTGTGGACAAGAGCAGGCTCTATCCATCTCTTAAAGTGTTAACTATGCCCAAGCACCTGAAGTGTTGAGGAAGACGTGGCTAACTTTTGGTCTAAGATTTCCTAGGCATATAATATGACATGTGACAAGTTTGTTCACACATACATTGTAGTTTGTTGTTACTTACAATATTTTCATGCTTCAAAGTACGCTTGTACCCTTTTGCTCAAACAAAGTTGTCACTAGCTCTTGTTAGAGAGTCATACTATCTCATTTTTCATTTTTGGAATTATATCTTTTTGCCCAAAAAAGAGTGAATTATTTTGTCTATGGGGATTTGGTTTAAGATGGTATCAGAAAGAACGAGTGTGGAAGAGACGGCATATTATCAAATAAAGCAAACTATATTAGATTTTTACGAACGACAAAATATCAGTATTAAAACGGATGGTGATTTATTTAGACGAAACGTGAATTTATAAATAATGAATATATGATTTATGGCAAAGTGATAACGTGTCCGAGAAGTATTGTCAGTATACAGTGTAGGTCAAAGAGTAATTTCTATGGTACGCAGAACCTTCATGTGTAGACGTGTAGCATCTGACAGCTCTCCACTTTATGTTAATATATTCGGGACTGCGCCCGAGACTCGCTCGTGCACTGGCATATCATTTGGCCATGATAAAACGAGTCATTCACAAAAAAAAGAATGACCTTCACCCTTATTATCTAAATAACTTGAAAACACCGCTAACTTACACTTGTTTAGAGGTCTGATGATGTCACTGTCATCGGAATTGTCCTCAGAACCATAAAAACATTCATTCATGCAGTCATCCGGATCTCCATTCTCATTAGGAACATCTGAATCATCATCGTCAGCCGGCCGGTTCTAGGCGCTACAGTCTGGAACCGCGCAACTGCTACGGTGGCAGGTTCGAATCCTGCTTCGGCCATGGATGTGTGTGATGTCCTTAGGTTAGTTAGGTTTAAGTAGTTCTAAGTTCTAGGCGACTGATGACCTCAGATGTTAAGTTCCATAGTGCTCAGAGCCATTTGAACCATTTGAGCCATCATCGTCAAAAACATCCGAAAATATTTAAGATTCATTTATTACCTCCCGTTTTCTGAATAGGACCATCTCTAAACGCAGGAGAAACTTGAAGGCGAAAGTAGTAACTATATGAAATATCAAAATATAGTCAAAATACTAAATACGCAAAAAGTACATGAAAGGCTATCAAATGTTATAAATGAATACTAGTGTAAACTCTGAAATAGGAGAAGCAGTTCAAATATATCACAGCACACAAAACACTAGTTATCTCAGCCCGCATCTCGTGGTCGTGCGGTAGCGTTCTCGCTTCCCACGCCCGGGTTCCCGGGTTCGATTCCCGGCGGGGTTAGGGATTTTCTCTGCCTCGTGATGGCTGGGTGTTGTGTGTGATGTCCTTAGGGTAGTTAGGTTTAAGTAGTTCTAAGTTCTAGGGGACTGATGACCTCAGATGTTAAGTCCCATAGTGCTCAGAGCCATTTTTGAACTAGTTATCTCGAATCCGTCAGTTACGGATGGCGTGAGAAACAGGTGCAAACTCGGGACCTTTAGCAATGTGCTAACTTTAGAGGAACTTGTTACTGGGCTACGCAACGGTTTATACATCATCGTTTCTTATTCCTGTTCTTAAGGGGAAGGAAATTCTCACCATTTACGGATAAAAAACGGGCCACATGCTACCAACGAAACGAAACAACTGTTAATACTCTCTCCATAGGAGTGTGTAATATGAAAACACTGTACGAAGAACAGAGAACTGTTTAGTACTTTCCACTGTGATTAGTTTTCAGTTCTTTGGACTATCAAACCTTCATTTGTATTTATAAATTCATTATACGTTGTGAAAGGGATCTTTAATGATATTTTAAATTTGTGTTTATCACCTGATCGATTCCTGAACTCGATAGTTAATGGAAAGATTAACTTTGCACGAAAACAAATTTTGAAAGTGTTTATATTCGTGAAAGCAATGTATACAAATAATATTTTTAACAAGCTACACAAAGTTCATGTCCTGCATTTACCGTAACCAAAATTTAATTTTGTCTCATTTTCTGAATCATGTACATTGTCCGAAGCCATTTGAAATAAAATAAAACGGTAAAAAAAGTACAGGAGCGTGCGCTATTACTACGTCCCCTACATGTTGTTTGAGCAAAAACACAATGGTGCTGCCACCCTTATCGGGCCATCGATTCGCTTTGCCGTATGATACTTTATAAACACTAAGATGAAACAATGGGCTTCGAATCTTCAATAAAACGTGCTAGTGTAGATTTAGAAAAAAGAAAAAGAAGGGTCAGGTACGAGCAATACTGGCGCTCTGAGGGTTCCGTTAACAGGTGACCCATCCAGAGTGTCAGGAACCTCGACGATTTTTAAGGGACCATAGATCTTAGTGTGTGGTATAAATTTCAACTTGATGCGTCTACTCGTTCCTAAGAACAGAAGTCTTAACAGACGGGCACGGGTAGACAGTCGGACCAAAAAATGTTTCTCGTGTGGTATAATTACATATTAACACTTTTCGGATTTTTTCCTTTATCTGCATGTGAGACGTTTTTGCTTGCCAAATTTCATGATTCTAGGGTTAATGGGAAGTAGTATATGTGTTTTGATGAATGAGTTTGCTAGTATCAAAATGTGTGACATACATGACCGTATCTTATATTTGCATTTCCTTACAAAGTTCAGTTGATTACATCGCCAAGGCACCGAAGTCCTTAGTGTGTGACACAAATATCAAGAGGTTGAAAAATCAGCCAACCAGTTGCAAATAAAGATTAATAAATTGACGTTGTTGTTGTTGTGGTCTTCAGTCCTGAGACTGGTTTGATGCAGCTCTCCATGCTACTCTATCCTGTGCAAGCTTCTTCATCTCCCAGTACCTACTGCAACCTACATCCTTCTGAATCTGCTTAGTGTATTGATCTCTTGGTCTCCCTCTACGATTTTTACCCTCCACGCTGCCCTCCAATGCTAAATTTGTGATCCCTTGATGCCTCAAAACATGTCCTACCAACCGATCCCTTCTTCTAGTCAAGTTGTGCCACAAACTTCTCTTCTCCCCAATCCTATTCAATACCTCCTCATTAGTTATGTGATCTACCCATCTAATCAAAAAATGGTTCAAATGGCTCTGAGCACTATGGGACTCAACTGCTGAGGTCATTAGTCCCCTAGAACTTAGAACTAGTTAAACCTAACTAACCTAAGGACATCACAAACATCCATGCCCGAGGCAGGATTCGAACCTGCGACCGTAGCGGTCCTGCGGTTCCAGACTGCAGCGCCTTTAACCGCACGGCCACTTCGGCCGGCCCCATCTAATCTTCAGCATTCTTCTGTAGCACCACATTTCGAAAGCTTCTATTCTCTTCTTGTCCAAACTGGTTATCGTCCATGTTTCACTTCCATACATGGCTACACTCCATACAAATACTTTCAGAAACGACTTCCTGACACTTAAATCTATACTCGATGTTAACAAATTTCTCTTCTTCAGAAACGATTTCAAAAATTTGTAAAAATATCTTTTCAGGACTAGTGAGCCTTGTTACATCACATACCACTACTTATGAAGAAGATATTATTACAAATATCGAAACCTAGGTCAAGGGCTAATAAATCTTTATTTGTAAGTGGTTGGCTGATTTTTCAACCTCTTCAGATATACATAGTTGCTGTTTCGCAGCCATGTTTAAAATTTTGACATAAATATCAGCTTGATAAGCCTACCCTTTAATGAGAGAAAAGGTTTTTTAACAGTCGGACAGACAGATAGACCGACGGACACGAGGTGTTACTATTTAGGGTTCCGTTTTCACCGACTAAGGTACGGAACTTTAAAAAAGACGAATTAACATAAGACGAGGAAGAGAAGACAGAACACTGTCTGACAAGGGGAGGCCACGACGTTTGGAACGCGGATTTACTGCAAACTTCGTACACTCGTAGTACTCCATCAGGACAATAAAATGTGTAAGCAGTAGCGCGTACTTCTCAAGCGTAACTGAGAAAATCGCGAGACAATTTCGGTCGTCAAATTTATATCTGTGCGTGGCCATTTTTACCATGGAGCGGCTGTAGCCCAGTGGTGCCAGCACGGTAGCTCAGCGTGTTCGATCAGAGCGTTAGCCACCCTTCCTAATAAAAAAACTGAGCGAACGGATCAACGAACAAAATGAACGGGTGTCATCGGACGTCCGTCCTGAACAAATACAGCGAACAATATAGGACAAATTTTTTTTTTTTGAGTGGTTGGCGTCAAAGCCGCTGGATCGAGTTCCGTTCGTCAGTTTTTTTTATTTTCAACAGAGTCGTTTTCTTTACTATTTATATTACAATTGATATGATTATAATGTAATATTCGTAACTATCGACTAGTAAACAAACAAACGCATAAAGTAATACTGAAAATATATGCTTGTCCGTGATTTGAGAAATCCCTTATACCTGGAAGGAGCCCGCAACGACTTGTTACCTCCAAGTTTTGACCGGCACAGACGGCTTTAGAAAGATGTACAATTAATCGTCGCTTTCGATTTTACAAGTTGCAGGAGGTATTTTTCGTAAAAACATGGAAAACAAAGTTAAACGGCACCAGCTGCATTGAATAAATGCTATGTTTCCGCATACGCAAGGTCTTTTCACGTTTTCCGTGGAAAAACAAACCTCGTTAACATTTTCGAAAACTTCTCTTTCAGACGATAATTTCGAAGCAAACCATGCATAACGCAATATTTCCCTAAAAATCGGTGCTGATAATTGGTTATGCAGTATCGAGTGTATTTTAATAGCGTCTTCCGAGAAGCAATTTCTCGTTCTCCTTCGATTAAATACGAACAGTTTTGAAGACACGGACAATCATACATTTTCAGTATCACTTTATCCGTTTGGTCATTTACTAGTCGATAGTTACGAATATTATATTATTTGTGATAATAAAAATTAGCAGACTGCCAAATAAATTGTCAATTTAGTAAAAGTTTTTTAGAAAACATTTTGTCCTATATTGTTCGTTGATCCGTTCGCTCAGTTTTTTTTCTTAGAAAGGGTTGCTAACGCTCTGATCGAACACGCTGAGCTACCGTGCCGGCACCACACAGCCGCTCCATGGTAAAAATGGCCACGCACAGATATATATTTGAAGAGCGAAATTATCTTGCGATTTTCTCACAAGGGAATCTCCCCATTGCACCCCCCTCAGATTTAGTTATAAGTTGGCACAGTGGATAGGCCTTGAAAAAATGAACACCAATCAATCGAGAAAACAGGAAGAAGTTGTGTGGAAGAATGAAAAAAACAAACAAAATATACAAACTGAGTTGTCCATGTGCAAGATAAGCAACATCAAGGAGAGTATGTGTTCAGGAACGCCGTGGTCCCGTGGTTGGCGTGAGCAGCTGCGGATCGGAAGGTCCTTGGTTCAAGTCATCCCTCGAGTGAAAAGTTTAATTTTTTATTTTCAGACAATTATTATCTGTCCGTTCGTTCATTGACGTCTCTGTTCGCTGTAATAAGTTTAGTGTCTGTGTTTTGTGACCGCACCGCTAAACCGTGCGATTAGTAGAGGAAAGGACGTGCCTACCCAATGGGAACCGAAAAAGTTTGATCGCAAGGTCATAGGTCAACCGATTCCTCCACAGGAAAACACGTCTGATATATTCTATACGACACTGGTGACGGCATATGTTGTCGACCCGCCTAACTTGTACACTTGACGAATGGGTAAAAAGATTCTTCTACCTTGCCCGATTTAGGTTTTCTTGTGGATGTAATAATCACTCCCAAAAAAGTGATCGTATCGGACGAACAGATAATAACTGTCTGAAAATAAAAAATTAAGAAAGGAAGACTTGAACCATGGTCCTCTTGTACTGCAGCTGCTCACGCTAACCACGGGACCACGGGGCTCGTAAGCCCATAGCCTCCTTGTTGTTGCATATCTTGTGCATAGACTACTCAGTTTGTATATTTTACTTATTTTTTTCATGCTTCCACACAACTTCTTCCTGTTTTCTCGATTGATCTGTGTTCAGTTTTTCAAGGCCTATCCACTGTGCCAACCTATAACTAAATGTGAGGGTGGTGCGATGGGGAGGTTCCCTTGTCAGTAACGCTTGAGAAGTACGTGCTACTGCTTACACATTTTGTTGTCCTGATGGAGTACTACGAGTGTACGAAGTTTACAGTAAATCCGCGTTCCAAACGTAGTGGCCTCCCCATGTGATCCAAAGAGACACGCGAGCGCGGCTTACCTGCGGGTCGGGTCACGTGTTGCGGGCCGCAGCCGACGGGAGGCACGCAGGCGATTGTTGGGGCAGGGCGCGCTGCGGGCTGCCTGCGGGAGCACAAGTGCGTCGCCGACTGTCGGCCGCGAAGCGCCGTCCGCCGCTGCCGGGGCCCGGGTGGTAGGGGCGGGGGTGGGGGGAGGGGTAGGAAGGCGGCGCCGGGGAGGGGGCGGCCGCGCGACGCCCGAGGTCAGAGCGCGGTCCCGCTTACCCCGGAGGATCTGCCTCGCTGCTTTCTCAGCACCAATTACCAAACACTCGATGCCACAGGACAACAGTATGGTGTGACAGACCGCTGTTGTTTTGATTTCTCTTCCCGTTCGCTCTCGACTCTTGTCGATCTATTGAGGATTCCACCGGCACAATTACTCGTCAAACGTATGCCCCGTGTGACTTGTCCTCAAATATGGCTCTGAAATTTTTACAATATTTTGACAGAAAAATTTACGCTAAAGAACAAAGAATCCTTGAACATATTCTCACTTCGAATTTAATAAATTTTCTTGAGACCGAGAAGCTTATGTCCACGGATCAGCATGGTTTTATACGAGGCCTGTCCAGAAAGTAAGTTACGATTGATCGCGAAATGGAAACCACAGTGAATATCAGAAATGTTTTATTTGTAACAGTTAGCTACGCCTTCCGGCTACTTTTCTACGTAGTCGCCGTTCTGACTTAGACATTTGTCGTATCGTTGTACCAACTTTTCAATAGCCTCATCATAGAAGGCAGCCGTCAGTGCTTTCCGCCTATTCTCCAAGCTGGCCTACAGCTCGTTGTCTGTGCCAAAATGTTGTCTTCATAGACAGCGGTTCATGTGACCAGAGATGAAACTCAGAGGGAGACAATTACGGGCTATATTGTGTGTAATCAAACATTTCCAATTGAAAACGATGCAGGAGCATCTTCATTGCCCCTGCAGAATGCGGCTGAGAATTATCTCGAAGAAGAAACAGCACGACAGATATGTAATGTTGGCTGCATAGCTTCAGGCGAAATTTATCACCAGGCTCTCGTACTTGGTGGGAGACACTATTTTCTAGACATCTTTACGCGCTCACTGTGAGCTCAGAAATGAGAAGAGCGACGTGATGCTATCTGGGGTCATACTAGAGACACTACCCAACACATCTGTGCAAAGCTTTATCGGATTTTCATAGTCGTTTCCATTTTGCGACCGATCGGAACTTACTTTGTGGACGCCCCTCGTATCTACATCTACATACATACTCCGCAATCCACCATACGGTGCGTGGCGGAGGGTACCTCGTACCACAACTAGCCTCTTCTCTCCCTGTTCCACTCCCAAACAGAACGAGGGAAAAATGACTGCCTATAGGGCTCTGTACGAGCCCTAATCTCTCTTATCTTTGTGGTCTTTCGGCGAAATGTAAGTTGGCGGCAGTAAAATTGTACTGCAGTCAGCCTCAAATGTTGGTTCTCTAAATTTCCTCAGTAGCGATTCACGAAAAGAACGCCTCCTTTCCTCCAGAGACTCCCACCCGAGTTCCTGAAGCATTTCCGTAACACTCGCGTGATGATCAAACCTACCAGTAACAAATCTAGCAGCCCGCCTCTGAATTGCTTCTGTGTCCTCCCTCAATGCGACCTGATAGCGATCCCAAACGCTCGAGCAGTACTCAAGAATAGGTCGTATTAGTGTTTCATAAGTGGTCTCCTTTACAGATGAACCACATCTTCCCAAAATTCTACCAATGAACCGAAGACGACTATCCGCCTTCCCCACAACTGCCTTTACATGCTCGTCCTACTTCATATCGCTCTGCAATGTTATGCCCAAATATTTAATCGACGTGACTGTGTCAAGCGCTACAATACTAATGGAGTATTCAAACATTACGGGATTCTTTTTCCTATTCATCTGCGTTAATTTACATTTATCTATATTTAGAGTTAGCTGCCATTCTTTACACCAATCACAAATCCTGTCCAAGTCATCTTGTATCCTCCTACAGTCACTCAACGACGACACCTTCCCGTACACCTCAGCATCATCAGCAAACAGCCGCACATTGCTATCCACCCTATCTAAAAGATCATTTATGTAGATAGAAAACAACAGCGGACCTACCACACTTCCCTGGGGCACACCAGATGATACCCTCACCTCCGATGAACAGTCACCATCGAGGACAACGTACTGGGTTCTATTACTTAAGAAGTCTTCGAGCCACTCACATACTTGGGAACCAATCCCATACGCCCATACCTTAGTTAGGAGTCTGCAGTGGGGCACCGAGTCAAACGCTTTCCGGAAGTCTGGGAATATGGCATCCGTCTGATACCCTTTATCCATGGTTCGCAAGATATCATGTGAAAAAAGGGCGAGTTGCGTTTCGCAGGAGCGATGCTTTCTAAAGCCGTGCTGTTGCATGGACATCAACTTCTCTTTCTCAAGGAAATTCATTATATTCGAACTGAGAATATGTCCGAAAATCCTGCAACAAACCGATGTTACGGATATTGGTCTGTAATTTTGAGGATCTATCCTTCTACCCTTCTTGTATACAGGCGTCACCTGCGCTTTTTTCCAGTCGCTCGGGACTTTACGTTGGGCAAAAGATTCGCGATAAATGCAAGCTAAGTAAGGAGCCAATGCAGTAGAGTACTCTCTGTAAAACCGAATTGGAATCCCATCAGGACCTGGCGATTTATTTATTTTCAACCCATTCAGCTGCTTCACAACCCCAGGGATGTCTATCACTATGTGCGAAACTCAGCCTGCCCTTTTCTCTCGTGATATACCGCGGGCTATGGATGAAGGGCAGCAGGCAGATTCCATATTTCTCGATTTCCGGATACCGTTTGACACGGTGCCCCATTTCTGGCTGTTAAAGAAGGTACCAGCATATGGGACAGATTCACAGATATGTGAGTGGCTCGAAGACTTCTTAAATTATAGAACCGAATATGTTTTCCTCGACGGTCAGTGTTCGTCAGAGACAAGGGAACGTTAGAAGCCCCCCATATATGATTTGGTGATCCGCCCCTGGTAGATCAGTGTCAGCGCGACGGAATATCCTACCTAACGGCCCGGGTTCGATTCCCGGCTGGGTCGGAGATTTTCTCCGCTCAGAGACTGGGTGCTGCGTTGTCCTTATCATCATCTTTTCATTCCAATCGACAGGCAAGTCGCCGAAGTGGCGTCAACTCGAAAGACTTGCGCCAGGCGAACGGTCTACCCGACGGGAGGCCCTAGCCACACGGCATTTCCATTTCCAATGATTTGGCGGACAGGATGGCCAGCAATCTGCGGTTGTTTGCTGATGGTGCTGTGACGTACGGTAAGGTGTCGAAGCTGAGTGACTGCAGGAAGATACAAGACGACTTAGACGAAATTTCAAGTTGGCGTGATCAAAGGCAGCTAGCTCTAAAAGTGGAAAAATGTAAGTTAATGCGGATGGGAGGGGAAAACAAACCCATAATGTTCGGACACAGCATCAGTAGAGTCCTGCTTAACACAGTCACGTCGTTTAAATATCTGGGTGCAACGTTGCAAAGCGATATGAAATGGAACGAGCATGTGAGCATTGTGGTAGGAAAGGCAAATGATCGAATTCTGTTTATTGCGAGAATTCTAGGAGATTGTGGTTCATCTGTAAAGGAGACCGCATATAGCACGCTATTCTTGAGTACTGCTCAAGTGTATGGGGTCCGTGCAGAAGCGGATTAAAGGAAGACATCGAAGCAATTCAGATGTGGGCTGCTAGGTTTGTTATCGGTAGGTTCGAACATCACGCAAGTGTCACGGAGATGCTTCGGAAGCTCAAATGGGTGTGTCTGCAGGGAAAGCGTCGTTCTTTTTGAAGAACAGTCATGAGAAAATTTAGACCATCTGCATCTGAAGTGACTTCAGAACGATTCAGTTGCCTGCAAAATAAATTGCGTGTAAGGATCACGAAGATCAGATACCAGAAATTAGGGCTCATACTGAAAGCATATAGATAGTCGTTTTTCTCTTGTTCAGTTTGCGAGTGGAACAAGAAAGGAATGATAGTAGGGGAACGGGGTTCCTTCCACCTTGCGCCGTAAGGTAGATGGCGGAGTATCGATGTAGATGTAGATGTAGAACTGTTTAGAGAATGACTAATTCCCTTTATTTTTAACAAAATACGTTCAGGAAGACCTGCTACATAATTCAAATTATCGTAAAAGAGAGATCTTTTTTGATCGAGAATAACTGACTGATTGTTCTGCAGGGTTTCACTTTTGGTCCACTCCTATCCTTATTCACTGCGTCTGCAGCTAATATACATCTTCACGCACAGGATGAACTAACTCCACCGATAAAGTTTCGGGGGTTATTTAGCGATGTTTACTAAATACTTCGGTGCAAGCGATTTATGGTCTCCGTTGACTCGTTACTGAATACTTGCGTCTCGTTTGACTTTTTCCCCACATTCCTCTTTGTACTTATACAATGTTCTGAACTGTAAATATCTGCAAAACAGTGCAAATGTCGGCTGTGTCACAGTGTGTTTTGTTTGGTTCCATTCACCTGTGGTACTCCATGTTGACAACAGTAACGCCCACTTTACTCTTCGTTGTTTGCATTCTAGAGTGCTCGGTTGTGTCTAGATTTTGTTTCTCCGGCAGTGTTAGCTCTACGTTAGGGTGAGGCAAAGCGGTATGGGCAGGTTTACTGATGGAGTTAGCTGATATGAATCTCGTATACGGTTTCACTGAATGGAATGGACGTCCGACAGAACTACGTCATACAGAACTGCTCCCGCAGAGCCGGAAACCACGTCACAATGTTCATTCGTCTTTCGCCTGAAAGTTGTTGTACATGGTTATGATGAAGTCCCGCTAACATTTTAAAAAAATCATAACTTGGAAACTATTAGAGAGAGAATCGTGATTTGCTTTAAAACCTTTAGCAGCTCTCAAAGATTTTTTTTTTCCTACGTCCTTTCTTGCAAGTTTGTCAAGTCTGTCGTGGAGTGCATCAAAATGGCGACGGACCAGTATAAGGCGCAATGTGTCATCTAGTATGCAGAATACAAATCTGTGACAACAGTATCACGGAATAACCGACGCTAGCAGAGGAAGGCGCCACCGGCAAAAACAAGCGTAATGAGGTGGTTTGAAAGCTTTATAGAGACACGGAAAATCAAGATGATCCCATAGTGCCTTCGTACTTTTCCATGTCACGCCATTAAACTTCTGTTTGCGAGGTTACGTCACGGAAGACGTGTATATAACACCAATCAGTGACGCTGCTATCCTTCAAGCACGAATCAATGAAGCGATTTGTGCTACAATGGTGACCTGTACATGGGCAGAACGCCAATATTACCTTGGTGTTTTACAGGCGACGAATCGGTTGTGCATTGAAACTCTGGCAAAACAGAAAAAAATAATTTGAGCTGCTAAATGCTTTACAAAAAAGAAAAAAAACACGATTCTCTGTCTCTGATAGTTTTATAGTTACGATTTTTTGAAACTATACAGAGACTTCATGGACACCATATATAACTCAGTGTTTTGTAATTCTTGGTGATTGCATATTACAAGATTTTTCGCTGTTATGAAGAAATTTTAACAGAAAAATGTATTTTTTGTGGTAACAAACCGAATAAATCACAATTGCATTTTCACTCTAGAACCAGTCACTGGGTACAATGGGTTTCTTATATCAAAATACTCAGAGAATATCGCTGAACATCCTCTGAAAACTTGCCGGTGGAGTTTGGGTTCCTCTTGTAGCCTGTATCTGCGAATCACTGTGAAGGGCATGGCAATGTGTGCTTACTGTTGTACCAGCGAAAAAGGTTTCTTCCCGTTCCATTCACATACTGAGCCTGGCAAGAAAGATTGCTTGTACGTCTCTCTGCCAGCTTTTATTTGCCTGATGAAGTCTGCATGACCTCTGCGAACTAGATAAGAGGCTATACAGTACCTTATCTGGTCCATGTATCCGGACAACTGTTCGTGGACAATAATATGAGGTAAGTCCATCATTCGTCTTTTTCGAGGATAACTTCAATGAGTTGTCTGAATGTCTGTGGAGCAGTAGCAGCCCTTTGTTCCTCAAGAATCGAAACCAGAGAAGCAGTGATGTGGAATTCTGGGGTCTAGGGTCGACTTTGTGATTCATCTCGAAGATGACCAGCGCGTCCATTTCAGGTGCCCTATTGTCCATAAACAAGTGTCTCACAGATACTGTGAACGAACTGCAGTTTTGCAGTGATCTACAAATAAATCGCAGATTGCCGTTTACTTCATGTTCAACTGATCCTATGTCACTATTCCACTCCGTATTGTTAGGCATTGTTACTTCCAAGTATTTGTAATAAGTAACTGAGTCTAGTCGTGACTCATTCATCCTTTATTCAAAGGATACCATGGTTTTGCTTTTCGAGACGGACACAACTTTGCATCTCTCTACAGTAAGAGCAATATGTCAGTATCTGTACGAGGTTAATATTCTGTCTAGATCCGGCTGGAACTTACTAAAATTATTTGAAAGAAATAACTTTCCTACGTTGGATGTTTTTCGTTTTTATTTATTTTTATTTTATGTTCTACAACGTTTCGGTTGTATAGCGATTTTCAAGAACATTTTAGTGTGTGATACATCTGATTACTAACCGTCACGATACAGGGTACATACTGTATTACTCTATACATTATATCTTGTTTATGTTACCTTTCATTTACGTAAATATGCAAATGGAAATGAAAAACAGCTAATGCAGGAAACTATTTCTTTAAAGTAGTTAATCGCGGCTGTGATCCATGTAGCAAGTGAATTATTTGAAGGACTGCCTCGCCGGACTTTGGGCAAACCATGTACTACTCATGAAATTATATGACTGTAACCCAAACCGTATGTAGTTAACGGGTTAACGGGTTGAACATCGTGCTTTAAAGCATCCACACAGAAGAAACGTCCGAAGTGCACAAACTAAACATAAAATCAAAATGGAAAACATCCAATACAGGAAAACTACTTTTTTCAAGACGTTTACCACAGTTGTGGACCCTGTTGCAACTAAACTAAAATTTTCATCGGACAGAACCAACGAGTTAGGAAAACAAAGGAAAAATTTAATCAGGATGGCCTGCCAAAGTATGATCTTTCCTTCTCCTGAATCGGAGGCCGGTGTCTCAACAAATGCTCTGCCTCATTCGGTTACGGCAACGATACAATGCTATTGTGCTTGTACATAGGTCGTGCGAGGTAGCTTGATAACTCTGTTCATTTACACACTTGCAGATGATTTTAGGACCAAGACCGTGCTGCCATGCCTATTTACATTTTCATGACTCCCATTCTGCCTGCCTGAAACTCAGAGTCATATTCAATAATGATGAATGGAATGTTTAGATCAGAAAAATTGGTATTATGCACTATCTTGGATGCGTGAAAATTCTGTGAAAAGCTTAACATTTTGGACGTTTGTTATAAAGTGATAAGATGTTTTAATTATCTCTTTTTGTACCACGTCCTACATCGTGTAATCGTTAACTATGTTCTGTGTGTTGGCTGCCTTTCTAAATAAATGTATTTTAGTTATGTCTTTCATCCTCTCTTTCATATTATTATACAGTTTTGATTGCTTACAGAAAATGATCTTAATTTTTTCGTTTCATTCTGTGACATATTTACTAATGTTTTTTTTTCACGTGCACACGAGATTGGTATTGTAACCCAGGCGGCACAATAACAATGCCCAAGTCTTCAAATTTTTCTTTACAATTAACAAAACTACCAACTTCAATTACTATTATTATGGCCCTTTTCGACAGCTTGAAAATTGTATCATAGAAAGAATCTCATATTTAAGAACTGAGCTTAGGTAAGAATAGCATGTCACTACTGAGCACTGCCTGTTTCGCACTGATGGTCCAGTCCTAGCAGAAATAGGTTGTTGATTACGAGTTTCTTGACGTACAGCTGAGTGATTATGCAATGACCTTCAGAAAAATCCTTACGGCTGATGACCGTCCCCTACCAAAGTTAATATAATGCAGACTGTTGTGCTAAATAATTTAGGGAGATTATTATTTGACAAAAGACAAACCTTTAATGGTGTTCCACATGGTTCGATCTAAGGTCCATTATTACTTTTCATTTATACTGACATACAACAAGCATAAGTATTAAGACGGAAGACAAGAGTGGCAGAAAGATGATTTTAAAGGCTATTTTTCCTCTTTATCGAAACAGCAATTTCAGAGAATAATTGTAAATCATCTATTCCTTTTTCGAACTTCAATGGGTACTACACCCACAATGAGTATACCTAATGATCAAAAGGCAGTCATCAGAACAGAATTCTTCATATGTTTGGTTGACGTAAAGTTTCTGACTTCCACAAATTGCGTAACTATACAGTGAGAAATCCAAGCCTCTTTACAGTGTGTCAAAGTAAGATGACCATTAACATTGTTCGTGATTATCTGTCCGTTCGTCGATCTCTTTGATGCTATACGGGAGAAGCAGGATAAGTAACTGCACCTGGGCTTATCCCCTCTCTTCTTGTCAACCCACAACCATCCATAACGACACGAACACGCAAGTACAGAGTCAGTGATTAACTGCTGACTGCTGTCATACCTGTAATTCTAAAGTCTAGCCAGCCACGCTTTGTTTTTAAAACTGTGTGGCACCGACAATTAGGCTGAGTGCAACTCAAGAGTATTCAATTAACGGGGTGTACCATGCACTTGAGAATGGCTAAACAGAAGATTCAATAGTGACCGATATGAACTAAAAGGATGCAGTCATTCAAGAGACTACCAAGGAACGGTGCTCGCCTCATCGTTTCAATGAAGGAAATAAATGACAACGGTCAGGTTATCATCAATGAGTAGGCTGGAATATTGCAAGACGGCTGTCAAATGTGTAAAACATAGAAGCTCCGGCATTTGATGATAATGATTCTTTCCGTATTCTTCATATTAATCTATCCAATAACAGCAGAGGAAAGCTTATCGTAAGTCTGTTGTAAGGTTATCTCGTGCTGTGACGTATTTCTTATGCGCGCCAGACTACTTTTCCTGCCTAACGGTCAGTAATTTGGAATTAGAACTTGGTGAACCGCATGGATACCCAGACATTCGGCACAGGGCACGTCCTACCCTTCAGGTAAGCAAAAGGCAAAGGCTGCGTGCCGAACCGCCTGACCTTGGAAGTGCAGGAGCGATGGCATCCGGTGTGTCGTTTTCACGTCGTCTGACCGATCCCACCGGCGTTTTGCATTCACTGCGGCTGCCAAGCGCGCGTGAACGGAAAGATGGAAACGCGTTCGTCTAGCCGAGACCAAAAACCTGAGGTACTTCGTTACCGTATATCTTTCGCAGCTTACTAAGGCGACCTATTCTAATAGTGTAAAATGACTGATCACTAACATAAAGCGGAAGAAGATATGTAGCTTTTACCTTGAAATTTTCATTTTGGTCAAGGAAAATTCTCAGAATTTTATACCAGTCCACATACTTAAATACCCCATCACTCCAAAATTTTTCGAGGCTGGATTAATAGAAAATGGGGACGTTTTCACAAAAGTGAACAACTAAAAAAAAAAAAACAGGAAATGGGTTTTATTGCATTGTGTGAACAGCACACGTTGATGATGTCTTATAAAAGTATATTTCAAAAATGGTTCACATGGCTCTCAGCACTATGGGACTTAACCTCTGAGGTGACCAGTCCCCCAGAAATTAGAACTACTTAAACCTAACGAACCTAAGGACATCACACACATCCATGCCCGAGGCAGGATTCGAACCTGCGACCGTAGCGGTCGCTCGGCTCCAGACTGCAGCGCCTAGAACCGCTCGGCCACCCCGTCCGGCGATATATTTCACAAATAAACTCTAGATACGTAATACAACGGTAGAAAAAGATCTGAATCAGCCTTCAGTTGCAAGAAGTAAAAACAAAATGTGTAAAAATCATGAATTTTCTCCCAAACTAAACATTTGCAAATTAATTCATTGCAACACTCTGAGCCTTTCCCATGGAACTCTCGGCTTTAGTTTGTTTACATCGTCAGCATTTTTGACACTCACAACATTTCCAGATTTTATTACAGCTGATCGATCAGTCTCGTTGAAACTACTTTGCTTTTCTTCACTTCAGAGTGATCTGAAAGTATATTGCATCAACTTTGCAGGTGGCACTATCATTCCTTACTTTTTTTGAATAGTAACTTCTGCTTTCATTAACCTTGAAATTGTACACCTGCCAATCTTTTCCCAGAACCGCACAGGTACCATGGTAGCTCAGATCCTCATGATAGTGTGATGGTAAGATTACGGTTTCAATTTTTCTCAGTTCTTTTACAATGATACCAAGTAGAAGGCATGCAACTGCGACCCCTGGCTGGGAAGTGGTGAGCTACTTACTCGAAAACTAACAACAATATGTCCCACAAACAGCGGTTGTTCACATTTGTCAAAACTCGTTTTTTTAGATGTTGAGTTCAGAAAAAATTGCACAGTTTTGTGTGCATTATTAAATAGAAAAATAGTAAATTTTGATGAAATCCGTGTACTGCAATGGATTAGTCTGATTTAAAAGATCATGAATACGTATGTAACTCATTTTTGCAAATTGTATAGTTGTTCGGTTTTGTGAAAATGGCCGTCAGTAGAGAAACTTGAGACGATGGTTCTAATTTTTCTGGTGTTCTAGTTGATCTCCCCACACTTCAATGCAACACTCAGAAGGTTATAGAACCACGTGAAACTGCCAGATGTTGCGATGTTGTTCATCTCATGCGCCACATTGGCTTGAATGTCAGTTATGTTTTCAAAGCGTTGATTATTCGCGTGAATTTCTGCTCTTTGCCATTTTATGGTAGATTCGTATTGACAACACCAAGACTCGTAGCCTGTGATGATTTTTGTAGAAAATAATTATCTGTCTTTTACATTTCAATGGATTACGGCAGTTGTCCTTAATCGTTGGTTTTGTTCGGGAGCCAAAGTGTGCGGGACAAACTTTGCACGCACTTTTCTTTTCTTCAAAACAGTCTAGCGAATGTCTTAAACACTTGAGATAGAGATTTTACTCCATTGTGATTTGTGATAGAACAACGTTGACAGGTCGCACGTCCACCACATTACACTGCCTGCTCACAACTGACAGGTCGAATGCACATTCGTTGCTCACAGTCGTTGAAGCTGACAATTTAGTTACTGCGCTCACGTCGCTTATATACTGAGGTGCCAAAAGTCATGGGGTGGTGATAGCGGCAGTATCGCGTAGAGAAGGCATGAAAGGGCAGTGCACTGGCGGAGCTGTCATTCGTACTCAGGTGATTCGTGTGAAAAGTTTTCGGCGTGATTATGGCTGCACGACGGGAGTTAATGAACTTCGAATGCGGGATAGTAGTTGGAGCTAGACGCATGGGACATTCCATTTCGGAAATCATTAGGGTCTTCAATGTTCCGAGATCCATAGTATCAATAATGTGCCGAGAGTACCGTATTTCAGGCATTACTTCTTACCATGGGTAACGCAGTGGCCGACGGCCTTCACGTAACGACCGAGAGCAGCGCTGTAGAGCCGTTTGTGTAGAGCTGTCAGTGTTAACAGACAAGCAACACTGCGTGAAATAACCGCAGAAATCAATGTGGGACGTACGAGGAACGTATCCGTTAGGACAGTGGAGCGAAACAAAGCTTTAAAAGGCAAGGGCAGAAGGCGAACGACGTGTGTGCCTTTCCCGACAGCACGACATCACCTGCAGCTCATGACCACATCGGCTGGACCTTAGACAACTGGAAAACCTTTGTCTGGTGAGATGAGTCCCAAACTCAGCTGGTAAGAGCTGATGGTAGGGTTCGAGCGTGGCGTAGACCCCTCGAAGCCATGGATTCAAGTTGTCATCAAAGCAATGCGCAAGCTGGTGGTGGCTCCATAGTGGTGTGGGCTGCGTTTACATGGAATGGATTGGGTACTCTGGTCTAACTGAACCGGTAATTGACTCGAAATGGTTATGTTCGGCTAAATGGAGATCGTTTGCAGCCATTCATGGACCTCATGTTCCCAAATAACACTGGAATTCTTATGGATGACAATGTTCCGTGTCACTTGACCACAATTGTTCAGGATTGGTTTGAAGAACATTCTGGATAATTTTAACGAATGATTTGATCAATTTGTGCACTAAATCTTGTTCCGGCTACACTTTCGCAGTAATGGACGGTTATAGAGGCAGCATGGTTCAGTATTTCTGCATGGAATTTCCAGCGACTTGTTGCGTCCATGCCACGTCGAGCGCCGGCGTGATGACCGAGCGGTTCTAGGCGCTACAGTCTGGAACCGTGAGACCGCTACGGTCGCAGGTTCGAATCCTGCCTCGGGAATGGATGTGTGTGCTGTCCTTAGGTTAGTTAGGTTTAAGTAGTTCTAAGTTCTAGGGGACTGATGACCTCAGAAGTTAAGTCCCATAGTGCTCAGAGCCGTTTGAACCAACCACGTCGAGTAGCTGCAGTACACCAGGAAAAGGGTGGTACGACAGGACATTAGTAGATAGCCCACGATTTTTTCACCTAAGTGTACGCCACAAATAAAATCAGTCTCTGAACTTTTTGAATGGACGGTGTAGGTACTGCGATGTACATCTGATACGTTTCACAGCGCATTTTGTTTGTAAATCTGGTGTTAAAGGTATTTTTACTGTTCATGTACATACATGCCATAGTGGAGTGATGGTGGTGGGATGGAGGGTTGGGGGGTTCACAGCACTCCTCTAAGCAACGCCAATACATGGTGGAAGACCCTTTGCTTTGATGCAGTCTTGAAACCGTCCTGGCATACCAACAGAGACGGTCCAAATTGTCGCCCTGTGCTCGTTTGTGCGTAAGTCGCGCAGAGCACGCAGTCGTTGTCGATGTCCAAAAGCAGCCCGTTTCATTCGCTCCCCCATATGCTCAAAAATGGGACTTAACTGCTAAGGTCATCAGTCCCTAAACTTACACACTGCTTAACGTAAATTATCCTAAGGACAAACACACACATCCATGCCCGAGGGAGGACTCGAACCTCCGCCGGGACCAGCCGCACAGGCCATGACTGCAGCGCCTCAGACCGCTCGGCTAATCCCGCGCGGCTCCCACATGCTCCATTAAGTTTATGTCCGAGGGACAGACGGGATACTGGTGATACTCGCGTGCTGAAGGAACGCGTTCATGAGAACGGCACGACGAGCACGCGGGTTACTGTACTCAAGATGAAATTTTCGTCAAAGTGTTGGCAACACGGACCCAGTACTGGTTGGAAAAGCCCGGCCCTGCACCACAGAGCAGTGAATTTGCCCTCAGAATGCAAGTGAGGCGTTCGATAATACCTGGTTGTCTCCAAACAGATCCGAGTTTCGTCCGTAATCAACAGCTGACGCGATTCCTGGGACGTCCATTCCTTATGATTTCTTGCCTATCTGTAACGGTGTGGAATAAGACGTGGTGCTCGCCATGGTCGTCGGGAAAGGAGATTAGCATCACGCTGTCGTTTACTAGCTGTTTGGTGCCATACGTGCGTCCTGTAACCTCTAAGAACGCCGAATTCACATCTGGAGCACTCAGCCCACGGTTCCTTTGACTCGAAAGTCGTTAACATCGATCATCATGTGCACCTGTCGAAGGTTGGCGGACTGTGCGGTGTAAGTCCTAAACATTAACGGTCAGTTGGAGCCGAATCCATGTCCTCAACACAGCACATAGACTCAGGTGCAGGGGTCGAGCAATTTCCGTGGTTGACAAGCTTTCTGCGCGTAACGTGATGATGTAGACCGTATCATTTGTCGCGACTGACCTTCGTGGTATGCTGGATGTTCACTCTGTTGTTCCACAGACGTCTCTAATGCATCCCTACTCGTATTTTACTTTCAACTGAAACGTTGAGTGCGGCGTTCTATCCGTATGTAGCGCTCGTGGTGACCTTGTGTATGTTTATAAACAACGTCAGGAGCGACCTTCTCATCGATCAGGAACAGTCACAATAGCAGCACACCTGCACGACACGTCGGGCTGATGCAACACTATTGTTGACCTGTGTGTATGATAACTGTAACTAAGAGTATTTTTTATCAACTTCATACTGGCCATAACAGTAATAATAATAAAAATAATGAAGGCTGCATTGCTTGGCTAAGGCAACAATTATGTTAAAGCCTCATGTTGGTTGTGTTGAACATCATTAGCGTCAGCTTACAAATGTAAGCATACCAAAGCATTCCCGCGGCACAGTACCTTAGCACGCTGCTAGAGAAGCAAACACAAGGTTTGTTTTAAACTGTCTGTTACTTCAGACACGCATGCAACAGGCACTGTAAAATAAACTTTGTAACATGTGCCTGGACGAGAAAAACGTTGATAATAATAACGTTGAACACGTTGTTATTTCACTCTTGATATTATAAAAATGCAAATAACGTTGCGAGCGTTAAGAGACGCGGGCAGTGGGGCATATGGAGGGTCGGTCCGGGGAGCGTGTGCGGATTGCCGAAGTGGTTAAAGTGACAGCTCGCGATAAGCGGAAAATCCTGGTTCGGGTCTCGGTCCGGCACAAATTGCCATGTATCATTAATGGATGTTATTTCTATACTTGGTATAGTTGATGTCACATAATTTACAGTCGGCGCATAAATTTCGTAAACAAGAAACAAAATGGCGTAGCCCATTGATGACTGGAGATGGGCTGTGCTAATTGGTTGTTGCTCCTCTACCGGCGTGCTACGGTAGTGTGGCGCGGGGATTTCAGTGTATACCAGGAATACAAACAGAGTAGTTACCTAACGTCATTTTTGTCAAGATGATAGATAAAACTTGATGATTTTCTCTCGTGGGAAGTACGGTTGAAAAGCAGATCAACAACAAATGGAAAATATCCAATGAACCTTTTACTCAGCGTTATACGTGATTTATGCTTTAGCTGTGTATGTTCTCGTCCCAAACATGGTACTCGATTACCCGTCTCTTTTTATGATGTCCACTCTCGATTACTACTGAACTGTCTGCGTACATAATTAGCAATACTTCCATAACAATTATAAAATGTTTTAATTGTGTTGATCACAATATAACATTAAATTTGATTACGTTGTAAAATAACATATTACTAGAGTCAGGACAAAAAAATATAAAATTCTCTTAATAAAAGTTTTAGAAACACATCAGATCACTTGATACCGTCACCTGATGATGGTCAGGTCTTGATAACTCATTACATTATCTGGCCAGCGACCGTCTTCTAACATATGGTGGTACCAGATCTCTGAGATGACGGAGAGTGGCAAATGTATCAGTTTGTGACAGTGATCCATGGGCCGGTGTTGACTTACCTACAAAATGTACTATTTTCAGAAGGGTTGTCCATAGTTTGTATGAGAATCTGACACAGTGGCAGACATTTCTGTCGTAGCTCTTGGAACAAACTCAGTGTTATTTGAATAGGGTCACAGGCAGAGCGAAAATTCTTCCTCGTAGATCCTCTTATTTCTCGATGGGAGTGCCACACACCAAGTTTTTCACTAATATTCAAAGGAATGAAATAGGGACAGAACAGATGAATGAGTCAACCACGGAATAGGATCTGTTTGCATTCACATTCTGGGAGATTTCTGACTCAGGGGCTCACACGAACAAGATGTACACACTGGCTGCGGATCATTCGTCCTGCACAGAGATAATAACACCAGACCAAAAATTACCCCGAGCAGACACCGCTCTAACCCAGCGTAACATTGTCTCTAGTCTCGGTAATGTCCTCAAGTCCAAAAGGCACGCCATATCCAGATTGGGGATCAGATCCCATAGAACTGTTGAATTGAGGGCATGTTGATTTCTACATTCCACGCAATTTTCTAAACAGTCCCCGTCATTTTCTGTGGAATTAACATTGGGTAGTCGATATATGGCAGGTGGCTGCTTATTCGTCAAACCAGGTAAGTGTGCCTGCAGTCTAGCAAACACGGTCGTTGCTATTTTTGAAGACGGAAATGTCCACAGCATACTCATCACGAATACAGGTCCGTTAAATGCGCTACAAAACATTGAAATGTATTCACTGGTAGAAGCTTCTATGAATGTAGCTGCAGTTTGACGCACGGAGAAGACCGTATAAATTGTTGACTGAACGGTTTAATGGACCCGCTGTCATGACCACAATTCTTAGGGAGGTCGACTGGGTAGAAGGAGCAGCAGAACATATGCTAATCACCCTACCTTCCGATGACAATAAAAACGCAGTCAAATACACGCAAAGCTTAGAAGTGAATTAGATAACGGATATTTCAATCATATGCTGGGGTTAATTTTCGATTAAGAAGTTACTATCGCTCTTTCCAAGATCAGTATTTGGAAGGGAACCAGCTACGGGTGGTACCCTGAGGTAATTCGAATGACAGGTCCACTGATAGTGCCTTATTTGACGGTAATAATTGCGCATAGGTAGGATTCTGACGATCTGAGAAACAGCTGGGGCAGTAGTGATTGAGAAGGGGGAGGACAGAGACCCGGTATCACTGACAAGCAATACACTCATTTGGTTATTAATCGTCCTGGCCAAAGATCAGGAGCGTCTGCTTTGTGACTAGTTGCAGGCGCACAGGGAGTTCTTGGGTGTAAACCAGTGTCACTACGGATTCAGAAAAAGGAAGTCTACAGATGATGAGATTAATAGAGCTCTTCAGATTGTAGAAAATTCGATAACGAAGTACGCAGCCAAGTTCATGACTGACATCACAGACGCATTCGATAACCTTTGGTGGCATGAGATATTCTCACGCCTCCGAGATCTCAGGGTTCCCAAAAGTCTTTATTAATAAATTTGTAGATTACTGTAGTGGAAGCAGCGTCCAATGGTTTGCGGGACAGCGGGCCGGAGTGGCCGAGCGGTTCTAGACGCTACAGTCTGGAACCGCGCGATCGCTACGGTCGCAGGTTCGATTCCTGCCTCGGGCATGGATGTGTGTGATGTCCTTAGGGGACTGATGACCTGAGCAGTTAAGTCCCATAGTGCTCAGAGCCATTTGAACCATTTTTGGTTTGCGGGACAGAGCAAGGTAGAGTTGTCCTCAAAGCTACGTAAATGGTCCATTGTTGTAGGGTATTAGAACTGAACTTCTATCACATCTGTTAGACGGGACAGATATTCCTGAAAGTGTTATTGCGTACGCGTATGACGTCCTAGTAATGGTATCTGCGGACTCCAGACAAGACTTAAGGAAAAAAACTAGTGATCTGCTTGTCCAGATACAGCGGTGGTGCACGTGCAACAAACTGGCCACAGCCATTGTTAAAACCACTTACATACTCCCGAGTGGAAGAGTTTCTCTCTCGAGAAGTCCTTCTCTGAGACTTGACGGAATATCTGTGAAACATAGCACTCTTTTAGGTATCTAGGCATTCTTCTAGACGAGAAAAGAAACGTTCTAGAACAAGTAAAATCCGTTACAGAGAAACCGGCTAAAATTATGGAAAAGACAGCCCGCTCTCGCACTGGCTACTACAAATTACCGTTGGATGTGGTGCGGTCATGCGGTCATATCATGAAGCTATCTTCTACGCTACTGTGAGCTTCGCTGCCAGCGTCTGAGCGCATCGCATTCGACTGGAGAGCTCCAGAAGAATACTGCGACAAATTCAGCGGAGCGTACTTCTTGAGGCTCACCGGTATCTTTCGCACTACACCTGACGAGGGTTTGTTGATGATTCTCAGGATATGTTCGTTGGGTATAGTGGTACGTTGCAGGGCGTGAATAATACGATCATGTGTATGGGATCAGAGGAGGTCACAGATAGATAGATTTCAGCGATCACAGGCCCTGCAGACCACGCGTTGCTTCCACAAACTGCCTCCATTCCTTCCTGTTTTGTGCCCGGTTCCTCCAGGTGTCTTCGATTCCCAGGGCTGTCAGGTCCTTCGCCAGGTCGAAATGGCTCTGAGCACTATGGGACTCAACTGCTGTGGTCAGAAGTCCCCTAGAACTTAGAACTACTTAAACCTAACTAACCTAAGGACAGCACACAACACCCAGCCATCACGGGGCAGAGAAAATCCCTGACCCCGCCGGGAATCGAACCCGGGAACCCGGGCGTGGGAAGCGAGAACGCTACCGCACGACCACGAGATGCGGGCCTTCGCCAGGTCGTCCATCCAGCGCTGCCTTGGTCGTCCAGTGGGGCGTTTGGTGTTTGGTTTCCCCGCTAGTGCCATCTTCGCCTGTCTTCCATCTGGCATACGGGCTACATGGCCCACCCATTGTATTCTTTTGCACTTTATCTTCTGTGGGATAGTTGGTTGTCGCATCAGAAGGTAGATTTTCTCGTTTTTCCTCCTCCATTCTCCGTTATCTAAAACTGGTCCCCATATCTTCCTCATTACTCTTCTTTCAAATATTAATAGTTTTTCCCTTTCTCGCTTAGTCATGTTCCCTGTATCTGAACCGTACATTACTGCTGGGCATATCACTGTGCTGTAGATTTTCATAAGTTCACTAAGATCGATTTAGAGCCGAGCGTCTCTCTGAGGGAATGCTCATATTACTGATAAAAGGACTCTTACACGCGTGGACGTTGGATGAATGACAGTCTGACCGGTAAAGAAAAACTGGATGATTTATTCACGAGAAAGTGCTTCAAAAACTGAGCAAGTCAGTAACGCAGTGGTCGATCTCTGGCCCTTATGCAAGCAGTTATTCGGCTTGCCATTGATTTATAGAATTGTTTATGTTCTTCTGAGGGATATCGTGCTAAATTCTGTCCAATTACCACGCTAGATCGTCAGAATCCCCAGCTGGTTGATGGGCCCTACCCTGC
The DNA here is from genome assembly GCF_023898315.1 of Schistocerca nitens. Lineage (NCBI taxonomy): Eukaryota > Metazoa > Arthropoda > Insecta > Orthoptera > Acrididae > Schistocerca > Schistocerca nitens. The sequence goes on along the minus strand of NC_064622.1, from coordinate 177,258,589 downwards.
CTATAATGTTCCAGACGTTCTCAACTGGGAGGAGATTCGGCGAGCTTGCTGCCAAGCACGAAGACAAGAAGTAGAAACTTTCGTCGTTGTAGGCGGGCATTATCTTGCTGAAATGTAAACCCAGGAAGGCTTGTCATGAAGGGCAATAGAACGGGGCGTAGAATGTCGTGCCGCGGATGACAACCATAGGGGTCCTGCTATGAAATGAAATGACACCTCAGACCGCGCGCCTGGTTGTCGGGCATTCTGGCGGGCAGGTTGGTATCCCAGCACTGTCCAGGGCATCTCCAGACACGTCTTTGCTGGTCATCGGGCATCAGTTCGAAACGGGCCTCATCACTGAAGACGATTACACTACAATGAATGAGACTCCAGGCCGAAGACCTCTACCTGTCTACCCACCTGATCTGCATTCTTCTGCAGCACCACGTTTCAAAAGCTTCCAATCTCTCGTTGTCTCCCTGTATATCGTCCACGTTCCAGTCCCGTGCAAGACCACACTCCAGGTAAATACCTTCAGAAAAGGTTTCCTGGCTCTCAAATGACATTATATGTTATCAAATTTCTCTCTTTACGATCTTTAGCGTGCCGGAGATGAAGCAGACTCGCAACTTCATCTTCAATAAAATAAACGGTCGAAGTTCAGATGGTTCAAATGGCTCTGAGCACTATGGGACTTAACATCTGTGGTCATCAGTCCCCTAGAACTTAGAACTACTTAAACCTAACTAACCTAAGGACATCACACACATCCATGCCCGAGGCAGGATTCGAACCTGCGACCGTAGCAGTCGCGCGGTTCCGGACCGAGCGCCTAGAACCGCTAGACCACCGCGGCCGGCAAACGGTCGAAGTGCCATCATATGTTTCATGAGGAAGTCTCCTTTAATTATTGATGATGAAAAGTTTTGGACTTGCGTCCATTCTCAAACCAGCCCATGGAAACATAAGAACCATCCTATTGATTGCGTAAATCATGGAATACTTCTAGATAAGCTCAAGAACTGTGGTATGAATGGGACAGCGCTCAAATGGTTTAAATCATACCTAACTGGAAGAGTGCAGAAAGTTGAAATAAGCAATTTACATAATATGCAAAAAAACTGGTGATTTCTCAAACTGGGGAACAATCAAGAATGGGGTGCCGCAAGGTTCGATCTTGCGTCCTCTGCTGTTCTTAATATATATTAATGACTTGCCATTCTATATTCACAAAGATGCGAAGCTGGTACTTTTTGCCGATGATACAAGTATAGCTATCACACCCAACAGACAAGAATTAACTGGTGAAATTGTAAACGATGTTTTTCAGAAAATCATTAAGTGGTTCTCTGCAAATGGGCTCTCATTAAACTTTGACAAGACACAGTATATACAGTTCCACACAGTAAATGGAATGACACCGTTAATAAATATAGACTTTGATCAGAAATCGGTAGCTAAGGTAGACTATTCAAAATTTCTAGGTGTATGCATTGATGAGGGGTGAACTGGAAAAACACACTGAAGATCTGCTGAAACGTTTGAGTTCAGCTACTTACGATACTAGGGTGATTGCAAATTTTGACGATATACATCTGAGTAAATTAGCTTACCACGCCTATTTTCATTCTTTGCTTTCGTATGGCATCATATTCTGGGGTAACTCATCTTTGAGTAAAAGAGTGTTCATTGCACAAAAGCGTGTAATCAGAATAATTGCTGTGGCTCATCCAAGGTCATCCTGCAAACATTTATTTAAAGAGCTAGAGATCTTCATTGCAGCCTCACAATATATATATATATATATATATATATATATATATATATATATATATATTCACTTATGAAATTTGTTATTAGCAATCCAAACGAATTCAAAAGTAATAGCAGTGTACACGGCTACAACACTAGGAGAAAGGATGATCTTCACTACTCAAGGTTAAATCTAACTTTGGCTCAGAAGGGGGTAAATTATGCTGGCACAAAAGTCTTTGGTCACTTACCTAATAGCATCAAAAGTCTGACACATAGCCATATAGCATTTAAAAGGAAATTAAAAGAATTTCTTAATGGCAACTCCTTCTACTCATTAGATGGATTTTTGTATATAGTAAGTGGGTAATTTCCCCAACCCCCACAATAAACAAATAAATAAATAAATAAATATTAAGTGTCGTGTAATATTTTGTGTAATATAATATCTTGTATATACACCTTTTATTAACCTGACACGTTCCACATCATTACGAAGTGTCGTATTCATGATCTATGGATAAAGTACTAATCTAATCTCTAATCTAATCTTATCTGAGAACATAGACTCGTTTGAGAATGGTCGTTCGAAACTAGTCACCATCAATAAATAAAGGAGGCTACCTAATGCAACTTATGACGGTAGTTCAACCATTTATTTCATTAAATCTCTCTGTTTCAAAAAAATTTTTTCCTGTTATCGCCAGTCTGAATTTCATATTTTTCTCTAATTCGACCATAATCAGTTCTTTTTGTCTCCAAATAGCAAAACTCATCTACTATTTTAGTGTCTCATTTTCTAATCCGATTCCGTTGGATTCACCTGATGTAATTCAACTGCATTCCATCATTACCCATGTTTTACTTTTGTTGATGATCACATTATAAACTCTTCTGAGGACATTACCAATTCCGTCCTTCTAAGTCCTTTGCCGTTGCTGACAGAATTACCGTGTCATCAGAAAACCTCACAGTTTTATGTCTTTTCCTTGAACTTTAATTTCCTTGCCAGTGTCTCCTTTATTTGCTTCATAGCTTGGTCAATGAAGAGACTGAATAACATAAGTACACACTACAACCCTGTCTCAATCCCTTCTCAATTACTGCTTCTTTATCATGTCCTTCGACTCTGGTTTCTGTACAAGTTGGAAATAGTACTTCGGTTCTTATGTTTTCATCCCTCCTACCTTCAGATTTTCAAAGACTTTCACTGTTCTATGTGGCGAGACGTTAAGAATCTACTGACTAGATAGACATAATTGCTAAAACACGAACTGGAAATTCGCACAGTCAAAGGACAGAGATGTGTTTTTCCCTATTTACACGAAAGTACAGTTGATTTTGAGCGACCCATTCTGAGAGCGTGTCCATTCCTCAATAGTTTCTTGTGGAATATACATACAAAGCCATATCCGAAGAAGCGGAATTTTAGCAGCCACTACAACTCAGATACGAAGTTTGTACTATATGACTGAATACTGCAACTAAACAAACACTCTCTAAATCGTGGGCTCTTACCCTGAGGCCAAAGGTAATTTTCTTTGCAAGACATATGCACATATATTCAGCGTTTGAAATTTTTCGGTATCATGAGTGCTGTTTCCTCAAAAGTCAGGAATATTCACGGTCTTGATGGGAAGGATGCAGCAAAACAGGAGTGATAACGGTCATTTGTTGTTCTTGACACAAAGATGATCGGTTTTCAAGAGGAAATTCCTGCCTAGAAATTCACCGTTTGGACGCCGAGGCAAGTGAAAGTTCGAAAATGGAGGCTTCAAATTTTCATTGGATAGCGTGTGGTGTTCCTCACTAGACGATATAAGGACTGCGTCTAACAATGTACCTGTACGTGCATTATATCTTGCGACAGTTCACCATGGCTCATTGTAGTCGTGCGGTTTGTGCTGTGAACAAGCGGAGTAAGATTCTAGAGAACAGTAGAGTATGTGCCATTACACAAACACGGAAGTGTGTCACGTAGATGACAAAGAGCCTGGCAACTGCAAAGCAGCAGCGTAATCATACGTGCTTAGGTTTCCCAACAGAGATTCTCCTCCACATTCCTCGGCGTTAATTACTCGCGACCTCTGACTGGCGACGAAGAGATCCCACAGACTAGTCTAACTAGCTAATTTCGGCCTGTAGCTTTATTACAGTTGCTGCAGAGTTGCTTGTACCCGTCTGGGTAGCCACGCGTGCTAACACGCCGCTTCTGGGATTCGGGGAGATCGGGGAAATGCCCCGGCCCCGGATCGAATGCGTCCGGCGAACCAACAATGAGGACGGAGTGCCAGCGAGTCTGGATGCGGCTTTTAAGCAGTTTCCCGCTTCCGACCGGGTTAATACCCCCGTCTCGCGTCAGTTACACGTTTCACAAACATTTAGAAATTGTTCTAACACTTTTACTTGGAATTACAGATGACGCAGTCAGACTGGACGCACAAATCATTCCGAGCGGGTGTTGGTAGCGAGGTGGGGGGGGGGGGGGGGGAGAGAGGAGGGGTGGTGACAGAGAGGGCATTCGGCCACCTTTCACCGATAACATAGCTAGCTCCAGATTAGCACGCCGACGCACTGCAGACAGGGGACAAGGCGAGGAAGAAGAAAAAGCTGCTTAGTAACTGGCGCTATTTTGTACTTCTTATATTAGGTTGGTGCACAAGATCGTCGCATTTTTGTTTTGTACGTTGATATTCCGGTTGCTACGGGTTTATTTATCTATTGTCATTTTTTATTTACAGTTCATTCTTGCTGTTTGAGATTACAGATCGTCATTTTGTCATTTGGAGAGAGTGGAGCTGAGGACGCAAGAAAATGGAGTGCCACCTGGGGAAATCGGGACATTTCCGATATGTTCAGATGGTTCAAATGGCTCTGAGCACTATGGGACTTAACTTCTGAGGTCATCAGTCGCCTAGAATTTAGAACTACGTAAATCTAACTAACCTAAGGACATCACACACGTCCATGCCCGAGGCAGGATACGAACCTGCGACCGTAGCGGTCGCGCGGTTCCAGGCTGTAGCGCCTAGAACCGCTCGGTCACCCCGGCCGGCCGACGACATGTTGTTCTCTTTGAGTTCAGTGGAGGGGTGACAGCAGCGGAGGAGGCGAAAAACCTTTGTGTCGTGTATGGGGACAACGACATTCGTCAGAGCACGGCAAGAAAATGGTTTTCTCATTTTAAGGAGGATTGTTTTGACATTAATGTCGTCACGTTCGGGAGGACTTTCGGGGTTCGATGAAAGTCGTTTCAACATAGCAATCCAGCAATGATTGACGTCAGTGTACTCGACAGATGACACAAGTGAACTACTGTCTGCATTCCAACATTGTGCGACGTTTGCATGCAAAGAGGAAAGTTAAAAAACCGGGTGGTCATATGTGCATCTCTGCTTGCTCGACATCATGGCTCATGAACGACATCGACCATTCCTATCCTGTATCGATGCTGGTAATGAGAAATGGAGTCTTTATGCTAATACAAGAATATGAAAGGAATGCTTGAGCCCAAAGAAAGCAGCAACTCTCTGGACAAAGAGCATCCACAAAAGATAATGTTATGCATCTGGTGGAACGGCGGCCGTGTGGTGTACTACGAATTGCCTCCCAGAGGTGTAACCATCACAGCTGACATTTATCGTCAACAACTGAGATGTCTTGCAGACACAGTCCAAGAACGACGACCAGGAAAACTGCTTGAAGTGATATTACTCCACGATAGCGATCGCCCGCATTCAGCAGACTGACAAAAAATACTGAACAGAAGTTGGGTTCGGAAGTCGTTCTGCACCCACCTTCTTCATCTGATTTCGCCCCTCAGATTTTCAGCTTTTCCGTTGTCGATCGAAAAACCTTCAAGCAACTTTCTTTCCGTATGAAAAATGCGCCCCGAACATGGCTCGACAAGTCCTTCGCCTCAAAACCACGTGACTTCTGCAGTCGCTGAATCGAAAATTTCCCTCGGCGTTGGCAGACTGTTGTAAATAGCGAAGGAGAATATATTATTGATGACTGAAGTCTTCATTATGTATATCTGTAGCTACGAACTTATACGCCAACATATTATTTATGCTGTAACATGGAGCTGCCTAAGAACTGTACCAATGCTTCTACGAGGACCCTCCAGCAAGTCTCTCTGTTTTATAAAAATAATACACACAAGTCATCAAGGAGAGATAATTTTATTGAAACTGTACACTGCTTCTGTTGCTTTTCTACTTAGTCGCCACGTTTTCCAAGCATTTTTGGTTCCATGACACAAGTTTTTCGAGGCCGGTGTTATACCAAGTCGCTCTCTGTGTTCGTCTTGATGAATCTGCGAGCTGCCATCGAAAGAAAACTTCCTGCACTTCAGTCTCTCAAAGTCCTCTTCCAGTGCTCTGCTCGAATGACCCTGGCTGAGATCGGAATATTCAACTGGAAAGTGCTTCGGCGCCCTCCATATTCACTCCATCTTTCCCCAAGTGATTTTTCAGTTGTTCCCCAACTTGAAGGCCATATTGGAGGTAAGCCCTTCATTACCGATGAATAAATCACGTCAACAGTGAACAATTGTTTAGGAGCACAGGAGCCAACTAGGTATAACACTGGTCTGGAAAAACGTGTGTCACGTTACCAAAAATGCTTCAAAAACGTGGCGACTATGCAGAAAAGTAACAGAAGCAGTGTAAAACCTCAATAAAATTATTTCAGTTGTTTGTAATGTTATTTTTATAAAACAGGGAAACATCCTTATTGGACGCCCCACCTACGTTTCCATCCTACGATCGATATCACTGCCTGGTAAGGACCGTCCACGCTCGTATCGGCCATGCTCAGTGTGTTGAGGAGATAGGAAGAGGAACCTTCTACCTGCACTACTCAAGTGGCGGAAGCGCTCTGAATGTGCCACGCTAACGTGTAGTGTGTTGGCCGTGAAGAGGCGCAACGTCCATAGCTTGTAGGGAAGTCCAGCCATTACATGAGGAGGATTACACACGAAGACTACAGCGCTGCTTAGCCCAGATACCCTCCTTGAACTTTGTTGTATTATCCGAACAACACACTATCTAGATACAATATTATGAACTTGCACAACACACTTGCGTAATAGACGAAGCATAGTGTTCGTGTATAGTAACAAATTCCGATCACTCCGTATTTTATTAAGTATAACATATTATTTCAATACAGGGTGTTTATAAATGAATATCGGGGTTCTAACGCTTTATAATATTTATTATATGAAACTTACAGTTATAAATGATAAGTCAAACGAAAAAGCAACTCAAACCGTTTTACCAAGAACCTTATAAATGTACAGTGAAGTTCAACCAATCGCGTACTTCGCTATGCCAGTGAGGTGGCGCACTGGTGCCAAACACAGCTGTTTGAGTTGCTCTTTGATTTGACATATCATTTATAACTGAAAGTTTAAAGTAATAAATATTATACAGTGTTCAAACCCAGATACTCATTTATAAGCACCCTGTATATCAATGTATTAAGTGTAGGTAAATATGTGATACATTTCTAATATTCCGGAAAAACATCATCCACGCAATTCCGAAGATGGCAAGAGTCTACAAGTACGAGAACTGTCGCACTATCAACTTCACAGCTCAGCCATCCAAGTTGCTGAGAATAATAATATACAGAAGAACAGGAAAGAAAATCGAAGATCACTTTGAAGACGATCAGTTGACTGTAGGAAAAGTAAAGGCACCATAGAGGCTGTTCTGACGTTGCAGCTGATAATGGAGGCAAGACTGAAGAATCGAGACACGTTCATAAGATTTGTCGACCTGTCAAAATCATTCGACAATGTAAAATGGTGCAAGATGATCGAAAGTCTGAGAAAAATAGAGTTGATTTAGAAGGAGAGACGGGTAATATATTCGTACAATATGTACAAGAACGAAGAGTGAACAAAAAGAGTGGGAGACGAAGTGCTCGGGTTAAACAGAATATGAGGAAGCGATGTAGTATTTCGCCCCTACTGTTCAGTCTATACAACGGAGAAGAAATGGCGGAAATAAAAGAAAGGATAAAGAATGGGATTAAAATTCAAGGTGAAACGATATCAATACTAAGATTCACTGGTCCTCAGTAAAAGTATAGAAGAATCATAAGAACTGTTCAATGGAATGAATAGTCTAATGAGTCCAGAATACAGACAGAGTAAATGGAAGAAAAATGGCTCTGAGCACTATGCGACTTAACTAACCTAACTTAACTAACCTAACTAACCTAAGGACATCACACACTTCCATGCCCGAGGCAGGATTCGAACCTGCGACCGTAGCGGTCGCTCGGCTCCAGACTGTAGCGCCTAGAACCGCACGGCCACTACGGCCGGCTAAATGGAAGAAAGACGAAAGTAAATGAGAAGTAGCAGAAATGACGATAGCAAGAAACTTAGGCAGCAAAACAACCCATGACGGTTTGAGCAAGGAGGATTAAATGCTGTCTAGTACTGGTAAAGGGCATTCCTGGTTAAGTGAAATGTGCTAGTGTCAAACGTAAGTCTTAATTTGAGGAAGAAATTTCTGAGAATGTACGTTTGGAGCACAGCATTGAATGGTAGTGATACCTGGACAGCAAAGACTTGATGTGGTGATACAGAAGAATGTTGAAAATTTGGAGGACTGAAAAGGTAAGGAATGATGCGGTTCTCCACAGAATTGGCGAGGAAAGCAACATACGGAAAACATTGACAAGAACAAAGTTCACGGGATGATAGGTACATTAAGACATCGGGGTAGAGATTTCATGGTACTAGAGGCAGCTGTAGAGGATAAAAACTGTAAAGGAAGACAGAGATTGAAATTTATGCACCAAATAATTGAGGACGTGTGCTGAAACTGCTACTCTGGGGTGAAGAGGTTGTCACAAGAGAGGAGTTCGTGGTGGGCCGTATCAAACCACTCAGAAGACTGATGTAAAATATGCTATATCGCTCTTGTAACATTGAGTATTAATTCCAGAATGAGATTTTCACTCTGCAGCGGAGTGTGCGCTGATATGAAACTTCCTGACAGATTAAAACTGTGTGCCCGACCGAGACCGAGTTCGAGTCTCGGTCGGGCACACAGTTTTAATCTGCCAGGAAGTTTGAGTATTAATTATTTGTCATTCTGTTCATGCGAAGCAGATCAGTACTCCACTAGTAGATAGTCATTCACGTTAACTGCTAATACAGTGTTTCTGTGTCGTTAATCTGAAACAAGCTACCTGTAAAATAACTTAGGGCCACTCATTATAGTAAACATGTTGTACACTAAGAAAGGAATACAACACCATTCATTTTTAGAGCCATGTATGAATTTTTAGGCCGACGGTATTAAGTTGATCAACACAACTGATTTCAAAAGTGGCTTCGAGGTGCATAAGAAAATTGTAACTTGGCTTCGGTTTTATTTCTATCGAAAATTACAAGTTAAGTGAGCTATATGGCGTATTCTGCGCGGCATCACTGCATCAAAGAAGATAAATGTATCAGTGTTCTGAATGTAAATGGGTAGTATTTTTTTTAAAAAAAAGGGGCGTCGTACCGTAATTTAGTGATTCTGAGTTTGTTATTGCTTCAGATACTAAATTTGTAGCTACAGCCGGCCGGTGTGGCCGTGCGGTTCTAGGAGCGTCAGTCTGGAACCACGAGTCCGCTACGGTCGCACGTTCGAATCCTGCCTCGGGCATGGATGTGTGTGATGTCCTTAGGTTAGTTAGGTTTAAGTAGTTCTAAGTTCTAGGGGACTGATGACCTCAGCTGTTAAGTCCCATAGTGCTCAGAGCTATTTGAACCTTTTTTTGTAGCTACAAAAACTGACACTGAGGAGGTGTCAATCGGTCAGTTAATGTACATTCTATAGGAATTTGAAGAACAGTCTTATTTTTGTAGGGGCTTCAGTTAATGACACATGCTCTTTTACAAGTGACGCGGCATCAGTTATGACTTGTGCCTCTGTGAAAATACGGCCTGGAAACAACACTGACTATGCTTCATAGTATCTGATACTATCTACTCGCACACCTAGATAGTATTACCAGTAATGTTGACATGAAAACAACGTGTTGCAATTGTTTTGACTGTTGTTGTTGCCCCTGTTACCATTCCAGTTAATTGTGCATTGCATTTCACGTTGGCAGTAGTGTTGACCAACTATTTGTAAAACAATGAGTGCATCCAAGAGCACACAGCAAGAATACACCGAATTCTCAGACAACTGCTCAACCGAGAACACGAATCAAACGTTGAGCAGGTCTTTGTTTTACCTGATCGATTCTGGGAAATACAACAAAATTCAACATTAGTTTCCAGTGAGAGGACACCGTTTTTAACTCTGTGGTAACGATTTCGGTGTTATAAAAAAGAAACTAATGAAAAAGGACAGATTTGGATAACGTCACAGGATAGACACCAGGTAAATTTCTTGTTAGCAGGTTGCAGTTACTGAAATACTAGAAAATGGCTCTGAGCACTATGGGACTCAACTGCTGAGGTCATTAGTCCCCTAGAACTTAGAACTAGTTAAACCTAACTAACCTAAGGACATCACAAACATCCATGCCCGAGGCAGGATTCGAACCTGCGACCGTAGCGGTCTTGCGGTTCCAGACTGCAGCGCCTTTAACCGCACGGCCACTTCGGCCGCTGAAATACTAGACTTCAGGTTACGGTGACAGCTGTACCACATGAATACCAGAATTTCTGAAGAATCTCAAAGTACTGGAAGACAAGGGAATGTCACATTCTCTACTAGCACTTTTTCACAGTCTGTTTTTGGTCCCACGAAGAAGGGCTGTATTACGTTTCATACAAAGATCAATGCACTGATTAGTCACAGTTTTCACCTAGGCCTTGTACTGATTGCCCTTGGGAGAACAATACTTATTCTTATGGAATTACGAACAGCGCAATGAATTAAGACTTTTATGATTCTTGAAATACGTACGAAAAAATGTACAGAAAAAGATTTATAATTCAACGTAATTGTATTTAAAAACAATATTGATTTATTATGTATATTATTCTTTGTTCTATGTTAAAAATATTAATAACTGTGAAACAGTCGACTGATATTATGTAATTACTTATTCTGGTCTTCATCTTCGGATGAGAACAGACCTGACAGACATTGTAAATGTACTTACGTTGCATTCTGACTAAATATATGAGTTTATTTGCTCTTAAAACCTTTAGCATCCGTACATGTTAGGAAACTAATACCTTATTTTCTCCGAATATCAGAATGCGCAATACAGTGTGAGCCTGTGAGTGATTGTTGTCGGCCATTTCCACGGCCGAAACGTCTTATTTGAATATTGACAATATTAAACGGCACAGAGCAACGGCAATAACTTACAAAATCTGCATTTTTAATTATATTATATAACTTCAGTGTAATTTTAATTTATTTGCAAAGATTAATAGCAGTTTTCATTAAATTCTTGCGGTTGCCACATAACGGCTATCTTTTATATTAGCTACGTAAATTCACAGAAATTAACTTACTCCGAAATGTTCAGTGACAAATACGCCGCACAATGATATTTCTCTACGCGAACTCATGACATTGAAGCAGTATTAATGTCAATGTAATTGCAATGCAAAGAGAATCTGAGATATTTTATTAACATCATCACACCGCATTTTATTAACATGCATCACACCGCTGTTTTCGTATGTTATATTGTGAGCATTAAATCTTCAAATAATATTTCCATAAAAAAGACTGTGTAATTTGCCCGTGATAAGTTGTGTTGTCACTTTAGTATATGTGGCGTCATTTGATGTGCCTACAAATCATACAGTTTAATTAACTGTACATGTACACACAATTAAAGCACACCACTTGACATACAGAACGGAACACAACATACATATTAAAAACAACACAGTCTCAAACGTGATCCATTGTTATTGCCGGAAAAAAGATCATCCATCACGAAAACCAATTAAATACAGTACAGTCAACGACAGGCGAAAACCTACGCTTCCAGGGAGAGCTTTGGAAATGGCCTGCAAACGACGACAGCCAAAATGTCGAGTGAATGGATTCCTGGTGTAGAATGATGAGCGTATTCAGTATCTTCTCCATTTTTTTAAGGCATCAGTTTTTCTCCCGTACCATTGTTCGCTGCTGAAGAAAGGCGTGTGGCACGAAACTGGTCTGGCTTATTTGTGAATAACTAACATTATGAGCAATTATAGTCCATCAGTGAAGAGAACGAGGTTCTTCAAATTTATCCAAGCCGTAGAGCTTTCGATATACGGCAAAAACATTTAGGTGGTATGTTTTTCTAACGGCAAGGGACAGGGACAAGTCTACATGAAAGGAGGTTCCGAAACGGTGAGTGCGAGAAATTGCGATTCTGTCATTTGGATGGGCAGGTTGGTGGAGAAACGTGCTTGTGGTCGGGAAATTTCTCTGCGTGCATTCCAAGAACTTCACACGTCATTGTGGTACTGTCGCCCATTCACATAAACAATGCGAGGACATCTAAATTCTAATGGAAGAGAACGGCCGCAGTCTTCTGCAGCAGGGAAGAGCTTACGCCCAACCACACCCTTCGCCACCAACTCGTAAGTCCCGATATTCAAGGAACTTTAGAATCAAACCTTTCTACTTGAAATACACTCCTGGAAATGGAAAAAAGAACACATTGACACCGGTGTGTCAGACCCACCATACTTGCTCCGGACACTGCGAGAGGGCTGTACAAGCAATGATCACACGCACGGCACAGCGGACACACCAGGAACCGCGGTGTTGGCCGTCGAATGGCGCTAGCTGCGCAGCATTTGTGCACCGCCGCCGTCAGTGTCAGCCAGTTTGCCGTGGCATACGGAGCTCCATCGCAGTCTTTAACACTGGTAGCATGCCGCGACAGCGTGGACGTGAACCGTATGTGCAGTTGACGGACTTTGAGCGAGGGTGCGAGGTGCCGGGGCTAGTAGTGTATTTATCACTAAATTCTACTAGAATCCACATGTGTAAATCATGCTCTAAGCCCCCCCTATTCTAACTCCGACTTTTGCTGTTGCACAAGGATAAAACAAATACGCGAACTGACTCTAATTAACCCTGCTAGTGGAGTAGAAGAGAGTTTGGCACCTGCAATAATTTAATTTGATAAATAAATTAAATAAACAAAGGTTTCATTAGCATAGTGAGGAATGATAGGGTTGCTCTATTGATTAACAGAAAGAAAGTTCTGTCCAAAATAACAATATGATTTATTAAGATTAAACGCAGAATAGTAAAAGAGACACAGGAAATATAAAACATCAAATCGGCTAAAATTGGAGATTCATACAAACACAGTAAAGGTGAAGTTGTCCCTAACTTAGATCGTGAGGTTTAGGACGAAGTGGTATGTGGAGCCAATTCCTTTCCACTCAAATCTCAAGAGAGACACACAGCTAACCCAATAGTAATTGCTGCCACTCGAAACTGAACAAAGTTAGAAAAGGATGAACAGGCGCGCTCTGCTGAGCTCTGATTATCACCTAGGAAAATCCCTATCTGCCGGTGCTGCGGACGTACATTACCAACAGTCTTCTTATCTCCCAGAACACGATCTGCGTACCGCAGGCGAGGGCTGGTTGCTCAGACGTCCTCGACCGAAAGGCGACTGCTGACTACTCAGAGCACCCGCACAGGCCGAACACCGAACATTCCCGCCCCCACGACAGTGGCCGTGGTTACGTTCCAATCAGCAACTCGAAAACCGGCGGAAATTCCACTCCATTGCCGGAGCACTACCATTCCACCAATGGAGATTCTTGGCGCCAATTTCTGTGCTGATTTTGCAGAAAGTGCGGGAATTTTCCCGCCACAACTGCGTGGGTACACAAGTCATTCCCACGCCTCGCTGGTAGCCCGCCAGAAAGTGTTTTCGCAAAGTTTCTCTGAAGTAACGGAACCTCTAGCCCAGCCGCTACTTCACACCCCAGCGGGCGTGTCTCTTGACAATGTCGGCGTCTGAAAAGCATTCACTCGACTGCCTCACACACGTCGGCTTAACTCTCTCCAGTTCCACCGAGCCCGCCTGTCACCGGCCCACCCGGGTGACGAGAGACGCTGCGTGGGAAGTACGCGTGTTAAGGAAAAGCAACCCTCCACCGCATGCAACTAAAGAGGAGAATCGTAAGATAGAAATATGAGAGGGGGCTCATGCCACCTCTCATTGCCCCTACGCCATTTTAGATTGTAATTGGTGAGCGGTTGGCTCACTTAGGAGCAAGGTAGTGAGTCAATCGCCCAAGAACAATCTTACAAAGTGACTCCACATACCGCACTCTATAAAAAAGATCATTGCAACTGAAAAATGCAACTCATAAATCATGCTCTAAGCCCCCCCTATTCTAACTCCGACTTTTGCTGTTGCACAAGGATAAAACAAATACGCGAACTGACTCTAATTAACCCTGCTAGTGGAGTAGAAGAGAGTTTGGCACCTGCAATAATTTAATTTGATAAATAAATTAAATAAACAAAGGTTTCATTAGCATAGTGAGGAATGATAGGGTTGCTCTATTGATTAACAGAAAGAAAGTTCTGTCCAAAATAACAATATGATTTATTAAGATTAAACGCAGAATAGTAAAAGAGACACAGGAAATATAAAACATCAAATCGGCTAAAATTGGAGATTCATACAAACACAGTAAAGGTGAAGTTGTCCCTAACTTAGATCGTGAGGTTTAGGACGAAGTGGTATGTGGAGCCAATTCCTTTCCACTCAAATCTCAAGAGAGACACACAGCTAACCCAATAGTAATTGCTGCCACTCGAAACTGAACAAAGTTAGAAAAGGATGAACAGGCGCGCTCTGCTGAGCTCTGATTATCACCTAGGAAAATCCCTATCTGCCGGTGCTGCGGACGTACATTACCAACAGTCTTCTTATCTCCCAGAACACGATCTGCGTACCGCAGGCGAGGGCTGGTTGCTCAGACGTCCTCGACCGAAAGGCGACTGCTGACTACTCAGAGCACCCGCACAGGCCGAACACCGAACATTCCCGCCCCCACGACAGTGGCCGTGGTTACGTTCCAATCAGCAACTCGAAAACCGGCGGAAATTCCACTCCATTGCCGGAGCACTACCATTCCACCAATGGAGATTCTTGGCGCCAATTTCTGTGCTGATTTTGCAGAAAGTGCGGGAATTTTCCCGCCACAACTGCGTGGGTACACAAGTCATTCCCACGCCTCGCTGGTAGCCCGCCAGAAAGTGTTTTCGCAAAGTTTCTCTGAAGTAACGGAACCTCTAGCCCAGCCGCTACTTCACACCCCAGCGGGCGTGTCTCTTGACAATGTCGGCGTCTGAAAAGCATTCACTCGACTGCCTCACACACGTCGGCTTAACTCTCTCCAGTTCCACCGAGCCCGCCTGTCACCGGCCCACCCGGGTGACGAGAGACGCTGCGTGGGAAGTACGCGTGTTAAGGAAAAGCAACCCTCCACCGCATGCAACTAAAGAGGAGAATCGTAAGATAGAAATATGAGAGGGGGCTCATGCCACCTCTCAAGGGCGTATAGTGGGCATGCGGGAGGCCGGGTGGACGTACCGCCAAATTGCTCAACACGTGGGGCGTGAGGTCTCCACAGTACATCGATGTTGTCGCCAGTGGTCGGCGGAAGGTGCACGTGCCCGTCGACCTGGGACCGGACCGCAGCGACGCACGGATGCACGCCAAGACCGTAGGATCCTACGCAGTGCCGTAGGGGACCGCACCGCCACTTCCCAGCATATTAGGGACACTGTTGCTCCTGGGGTATCGGCGAGGACCATTCGCAACCGTCTCCATGAAGCTGGGCTACGGTCCCGCACACCGTTAGGCCGTCTTCCGCTCACGCCCCAACAGCGTGCAGCCCGCCTCCAGTGGTGTCGCGACAGGCGTGAATGGAGGGACGAATGGACACGTGTCGTCTTCAGCGATGAGAGTCGCTTCTGCCTTGGTGCCAATGATGGTCGTATGCGTGTTTGGCGCCGTGCAGGTGAGCGCCACAATCAGGACTGCATACGACCGAGGCACACAGGGCCAACACCCGGCATCATGGTGTGGGGAGCGATCTCCTACACTGGCCGTACACCACTGCTGATCGTCGAGGGGACACTGAATAGTGCACGGTACATCCAAACCGTCATCGAACCCACCGTTCTACCATTCCTAGACCGGCAAGGGAACTTGCTGTTCCAACAGGACAATGCACGTCCGCGTGTATCCCGTGCCTCCCAACGTGCTCTAGAAGGTGTAAGTCAACTACCCTGGCCAGCAAGATCTCCGGATCTGTCCCCCATTGAGCATGTTTGGGACTGGATGAAGCGTCGTCTCACGCGGTCTGCACGTCCAGCACGAACGCTGGTCCAACTGAGGCGCCAGGTGGAAATGGCATGGCAAGCCGTTCCACAGGACTACATCCAGCATCTCTACGATCGTCTCCATGGGAGAATAGCAGCCTGCATTGCTGCGAAAGGTGGATATACACTGTACTAGTGCCGACATTGTGCATGCTCTGTTGCCTGTGTCTATGTGCCTGTGGTTCTGTCAGTGTGATCATGTGATGTATCGGACCCCAGGAATGTGTCAATAAAGTTTCCCGTTCCTGGGACAATGAATTCAAGGTGTTCTTATTTCAATTTCCAGGAGTGTAGTTGTAAAATTATAACTCACTTTTGTTATGTTAAATTGCGTGTAGTCAGGTTATCGATGTGTCAGTCATGCCTGGGGCTGTGATCTTGAAACGATGCTGATGACAATCAACTTTAATACTGGCGGAACTAAAGGCACAAGTTGACCAATCAATTTTTTTTGATTCATCAGTTCTCTGACTGCTTTGATGTGTTCTGCCACTGTTTTCTCCTCTGTGTTAACCTCTTTAACTAAGAGTAGCTCTTGCGGCCTACGTTCTCAATTATTTCATCTACATCTACATCTACGTGATTACTCTGCTATTCACAATAAAGTGCCTGGCAGGGGGTTCAATGAACCACCTTCAAGCTGTCTCTCTACTGTTCCACTCTCGAACGGCACGCGGGAAAAACGAGCACTTAAATTTTTCTGTGCGAGCCCTGATTTCTCTTATTTTATCGTGATGATCATTTTTCCCTATGTAGGTGGGTGCCAACAGAATGTTTTCGCAATCGGAGGAGATAACTGGTGATTGAAATTTCATGAGAAGATCCCGTCGCAACGAAAAACGCCTTTGTTTTAATGATTGCCACTCCTGTTCACGTATCATGTCTGTGACACTATCTCCCCTATTTCGCGATAATACAAAACTATCTGCCATTTTTTGTACGTTTTCGATGTCATCCGTGAGTCCCACCTGACGCGGATCCCACACCGCACAGCAGTACTCCAGAATAGGGCGGACAAGTGTGGTGTAAGTAGTCTCTTTAGTAGACTTGTTGCACCTTCTAAGTGTTCTGCCAGTGAATCGCAGTCTCTGGTTTGCTCTACCCACAATATTATCTATGTGATCGTTCCAATTTAGGTTATTTGTAATTGTAATCTCTAACTATTTAGATGAATTTACAGCCTTCAGATTTGTGTGACATCGCGTAATCGAAATTTAGCTGATTTCTTTTAGTACTCATGTGAATAACTTCACACTTTTCTTTATTCAGGGTCAATTGCCACTTTTCGAACCATACAGACATCTTATCTAAATCATTTTGCAAGTTGTTTTGATCATATGATGACTTTACAAGACGGTAAATGACAGCATCATCTGCAAACGATCTAAGACGGCTACTCAGATTGTCCCCTATGTCGTTAATATAGATCATGAAAAATTGAAGGCCTATAACACTTCCTTGGGGAACGCCGGATAATACTTCTGTTTTACTCGATGGCTTTCCGTCTATTAATAAGAACTGTGCCCCTTCTGACAGGAAATCACGAATCCAGTCGCACAACTGAGGCGATACTCCGTAGGCACGCAGTTTGGTTAGAAGACGCTTGTGAGGAACGGAGTCGAAAGCCTTCTGGAAATCTAAAAATATGGAGTCAATTTGACATCCCCTGTCGATAGCACTTATTACATCATGAGTACAAAGTTTCACAAGAACGATATTTTCTGAATCCGTGCTGACTATGTGTCAATAAATCGTTTTCTTCGAGGTAGTATATGTTCCAAAACCCTACTGCTAATCGACGTTAATGATATAGGTCTGTAATTCAGCGGATTACTCCTACTTCCCTTTTTGGGTATTGGTGTGACTTGAGCAATTTTCCAGTCTTTAGGTACGGATCTTTCTGTGAGCGAGTGGTTGTATATAATTGATAAATATGGAGCTATTGTATCAGCATACTCTGAGAGGAACCTGATTGGTATACAATCTGTACCGGAGGCCTTGATTTAAGCTGCTTTGTTACACCGAGGATATCTACTTCTAAGTTTTTCATCTTGGCAGTTGTTCTTGATTGGAATTCAGGAACATTTACTTCGTCTTCTTCGATGAAGGAGTTTTGGAAAGCCATATTTAATAACTCAGCTTTAGTGGCACTGTCATCAGTGACTTCACTGTTGTTACCGCGCAGTGAAGGTACTTATTGCATCTTACCACTGGTGTGCTATATGTATTTGTAGGATGTATTCCAATCCCTATCTTCAGTTGCAGTTTTTCCCCTCTACAACTCCCTGTAGTACCACGGACGTTATTCCGTGATGTCGTAATACATGTCCTACCATCCTGTCCCTTCTTCTTGTCAGCGTGTTCCATATGTTCCTTTCCTCGTCGATTCTACAGAGAACCTCTCATTCTTTATCATATCAGTCCACCTAATTTTCAACATCCTCCCGTAGCCCAACATACCAAATGCTTCGATTGTCTTCTGTTTTGGTTTTCCCACTGTCCATGATTCCCTACCATAGGATGCTGAGCTCGAGATGCACACTCTCAGAAATTTCTTCCCCTAATTAAAGCCCATTTTGATACCAGTAGACTTCTCTTGGCCCGGAATGTCATCTTTGACTCCACTAGCCTGCTTTTTATGTCCTGCATCCTTTGCCCATCATGGTCTATTTTGCGTCCTAGGTAGTGGAATTCCTTAACTTCGCTTACTTCATCAGTAAACACTTCCGGGCTAAGTTGCTGATGAAGACGCTGGCCGTGAAAGCCTACATGGAATGATTCGCTTACTTCGTTATCACCATTTCTGATGTTTAATTTCTTGCTATTCTTAATTCTGATACATATCACTACCTCTGTCTTTTTGCGATTTACTCTCAATCCATATTCTGTACTCACTAGACTGTTCAATCCATCCAACAGTTCCCGTAATTCTTCCTTATTTTCACTGAGGATAGCAATGTCATCAGCGGATCTTAACATTGATACCTTTTCACCTGGAATTTGAGACTCACTCTTGAGGCTTTCTTTAATTTCTGACATCGCTTCTTCGACATGTAGAATGAAAAGTAGGGGCGAAATACTACAACCCTGTTTCACATCCTTTTTAATCCGTGCACTTCATACTTGGTCTTCCAGTCTTATTTTTTCCTCTTGGTTCTTGTACATGTTGTATATTACCGGCCATTCCGTATAGCATACCCCCATTTTTCTCCGAATTTCGAACACCTTGTACCATTTTGCATCGTCGAATGCTTTTCCATGTCGACAAAGGCTTTGAACGTGTCTTGATTTTTCTTCCGTCTTTCTTCCATTATCAACCACAACATCAGAACTACGTCTCTGGTGGCGTTACCTTTCCTAAAACCAAACCGATCGTCATCTAGCACATGCTCACTTTTCTTTTCCATTCTCATGTATATTATTCTTGTCAACAACTTCGACACATGAGCTGTTAAGCTGATTGTGCGATAATTCTCGCACTAGACGGCTCTTGTAATATTGGTAACTGTGTGGATGATGTTTTCCCGAAAGTCTGATGGTATTTCGCCAGTCTTATACATTCTGCAGATCAGCGCCAATAATTGCTTTGTTGCCACTCCCCGCCCCGCAGCCAGCCGGAGTGGCCGAGCGGTTCTAGGCGCTACAGTCTGGAACCGAGCGACCGCTACGGTCGCAGGTTCGAATCCTGCCTCAGGCATGGATGTGTGTGATGTCCTTAGGTTAGTTAGGTTTAAGTAGTTCTAAGTTCTAGGGGACTAATGACCTCAGAAGTTCAGTCCCATAGTGCTCAGAGTGGAGGTACAGCGATTCCAATGCGTGGCTAGCTGCGCTAGATCTTTCAGCTGAGGATCCCGAGCGAGGTGATCCCACAGATTATCGATTGGGTTTAAGTCCGGAGATTATGGTGGCCATGGAAGAAATGTAAACAAATTCAAGAGGATGGTGGTTCAAGCACGGGTCCGGCCATCCTGCTTAGGTTTTCCATGATTTCGCTAAATCGCTTAAAGAAAATTCCGGGATGGTTAGTTTGGAAAGGCACTGCTGATTCCCTTCTCCGCCCTTCCCTAACCCGAGCTTGTACTCCATCTCTAATGACCTCGTTCCGAGCGGTTCTAGGCTCTTCAGTCTGGAACCCCGCGACTGCTACGGTCGCAGGTTCGAATCCTGCTTCGGGCATGGATGTGTGTGATGTCCTTAGGTTAGTTAGGTTTAAGTAGTTCTACGTTCTAGGGGACTGATGACCTCAGATGTTAAGTCCCATAGTGCTTAGAGCCATTTGACCTCGTTGTCGACGGGACGATAAACACTGATCTCCTCCTACTCCTACGCTGAACTCATTCTGATACTCTTCGAACCACGCCCGTAAACTGCGACCTGTGTGACACGTTGCATTGCCTTGCAGGTAGGTGCCATCATGCCGAAGGAAAACAAGCTGCATGAACATGGTCCCCAAGGATAGATGCACACTTGCGTTGATTCATTGCTCATTCCAGAATGAAGAGATGACCCAGGGAATGTCGTGATAATATTCCCCAGATCATAACGCTACCTCCTCCGCCATGGGCCCTTTCGACGATTTCACCGAGTTTTCTTTCAGTTGTTTCACGCCGTTCATGCCAACGGTCATCTGACATCTGAAAAGGCCACCTGTCGCAACTCAATGAACGACCAGTGGCGGTACTGGCGTGCAAAGTCCAGCCTTCGTCGCCGATGAAAAGCAGTTGGCAAGGATGCAAGAATCAGGCACCTGCTGTGGAGACCTATAAGCAGCAACATTCTCTGGACAATCATTGAGGAGACACTTGTAACGCCGGAAATGCATATCCTCCTATTTCCATCTATTGTACTACAATTTTTTTCCCTTATTTTGTTACCTGAAGATATGACATTTCTGTGTTTTTATATACTGTAATTGTTTTTCTATTTGTATATATATATTTATGCATTTATGTCGATGTATAATTGGTTTGTTTCGTAAATATTATTTGTAATTTTACGCTGGGTCTGGCCTAGGGAAAACTATGCTATCGAACGATTACATCGATAGGTCGTGTGGAGAACCAAAGTGTTTAGGATCTTTGGTAGTGTTAACTCTGCCGCGTGGAGCACGGACAGAGAGAGAGTCTGACTGGAGTAGGGTGGTGGAGCAGGTGTGTTGTGTGACGCTCCCGCGAGTTGCCGCGCTTTCGGAGTTTGGCAGCATGTAATTGCGCTCGACTTGCTATGTTAGTTTCTGACATGGTGTCGCGGACGGGAAGCGTTAGCTGGCACACATCAAGAGCCCGTTTCGGCTGGAGACCGTGTCGAGAAGAAGGCGCGCCAACATCCAGCTTCTGCAACAGCGACGGCCGACAATGAGTGACTGTCGCCACCTCCTCGACCGACGACTTCAAACCTTCAATCAACCAACAAGGAAGACTAAAAGCACGTAAAGTTTTAGAACTGTATGGCAGACCTCAGCTTTTCAAACTGTTCCATTTGCCTCACGAAATTACAGCAACTTAGCATGAACCATTTTAGCTTACCTGTGACTGCAGCTCAGCAAATTTTACTATTGTTAATTGTTCAGAATCATTCATTTCAAGTTCAAAGTTAAATCCCTTATTTCTAAATTGCGTAGACTCGAGTAGCTTTTGAAATGATTGTTGAGGTAGCCCAAGACTAACCTTATTTTATTGAATTTCGTAGTCCTTCAGAAGCAAAGTTCACTATTAATTTCAGTCACTAAATTAACTTTCAATTTTCCGGTTTCATTAATTTTTTTTTGATAAATTAAGTCAGAGTGTAGCGAAATTTATTACTGCTGACAAACATTCAGTTTTCACACAACGCGTGTCAACCTTCAGTTGCCACGCTTTTAGTGCTAATTATATGTGCATTAATCTTTCATTTTCAGTTATTATAGTAGTTGCCCATAGGACTTGCGACCGTAATTTTCCCCAAATCTCAAATATATAATTAACGCCAATTAATCGTTAACGTAACGACCGCACATTTACTTTCTTTATTAATTTTACCCTTTTCTCAAAATTAATTTCCACCAATTTCATTTGCATTTTTCCTTTCATTTAGATGTAACCCTTTCCTCCCTATTTACCGAAAAATTAACTTCGGTGACGATTGCTTTTCCCAAATTTCCATTAGGTGCTCGCGGTTTAATTTTTCACTGTCATTAAGGTCGATAAGTGAGGGGGAGGTTACACACTGTTGGTAGGACCTCGATTGATATGGGCAGTTAGTTGCTCAACAGATGCACGTCTGTTCGATCGTACACATCTTCGCAGCTGTCGTTGGACCCTGAAATTTATGGCCGGTGCTGCACTACAGTTCGCTTTTGCATGGCGCCATTTTACTATGCTGCGTATATTTTAATCACAACGGCACGCGAGCAGTTTACAAACTTCGCCTTTCCGCAAATGCTTCGACCCCTGGCTCGCAAGCCAATGATTATACTCTTTTGAACGTGAGAGAAGTCGCTCCATTTCCGCTTTACGACAGACAGCGCTGTTTCTCTGTGTCGCCCCGACATGCTTTATGTATCCTCCACTGCCAGTGCTGCTACCACATTGACATCCAACATAGTGTTAATTTATCAGCATGAATTTTTCTTTTGTTAGAGCATGATTCCTTCTCTCAGGGATATTATCCTTTCCTTATCACTTTTACTTACGTGCATAAGTAAATATGAAACGGGAATCTTAAAGGGCCGCTGTTATTCATGTACCAACTTCAGATTTTGAACGTGATGACTAAAATATAGTTGCCGTTAACTCAACTGAATGTAATTTTGTTAATTTCTATTGATGATTACAAAGCAAGGCTCGATAGAATTTAGATTGTTGCCGTGGAGCGGGCAAGATAAAACTTACTGAACTCATGGAATCTGTATAATTTAAAAAATGAACTTTAACGTAAATTATCTGTTGCAATTTAGAAAGGTTCTTACAACGAAATCTCTCGCATTTACAGTTACTGTTAACACTTTCAAAAATAAATTAATACTTCGGCGCGTAATGGCCGACCAGAGGCTGCATCGGAAGATGAGCTTACCGCAGCGCAAATTACTGAAAAAAATGCTTTTTAAAAATAATTAGCCGCTGCTACCATTTGAGATGACAACTATTACAAAGAAATTTATTTTGTGATTACAATAATTAGTTTATTTTAGCAAAATATCGAATAACTTACATAAAATATGTGTAGCCGCTCAATGGCTGCCTTCCGTATCGCGAAACAAAACAGTGTGTGTACCATAAAGTACGTCCTTCCTCCTCGGCCGTACAATCGCGTCTGTTTTCGATTCTTTTTTATTTTCATAGATATGTTTTAAATAAAGATGCTACTTTTAAAGTATCGCTGCATATCAGTTGTTTCAGGAACATTAACTGTATCTTTTATACTAATTATGTTAATGAAATACGTTAATTGTTTACAAATAATTTTTAGTTCACACTTAACACTTCACAATATTGTTCACTGTTTACAACCGATAAAAATGTCGGTATTTATGTGGCGTACCGTCACAATAAGCGATGATCACATTAATGTGACTGGATTGTGTATTTGGAGGGAATTATTTCCATGAAGCTTGCCACTTGTTAAATAATATTTCCTTTTAGAAACTGAATGGTTAATATTGGTATAAAGTTCTCTTCGTCATTTTCACTATACAATATACATCAAAGCAGATGTGTGTCGATATTATGCAGGTTGACACCTACCACGAAAGCGTACACACTGATAACTTTTTATCAATTTATATAAGAGACATACATTAAATTTCATCGTTTATTTTGCTGTCTCATTTGGAAATTTATTTTTTGAGTGTGACCAGTTTCGGTCAATGTTGATCATCTTCAGATCTATGTAGTTGCATAAGCAATCTGTTGTAATCATATGAAACTATTCATAAAAAGACATGACGGGTTGCTATCACAACTACGTAGATCTGAGGATGATCAAGTAGTCGTGCAACAAAACAAATACGCAACTGAGAAAGCCCAGTTAAGGACAAAATTTAAATATGGAAATGGTTGCTGAATCTGTCGCGACGAATATGTCGGCAATGCTGACATAACTGTTAAGCTGCTTTGGCAGAAGACCAGCTACAGTTTATCCTGTAATGTGAATGCGAAGGCGTTCCCTCCAAATACGAAAGGTCAACAGCCGATGAGTGTTCCGTGTACCGTAACGGTTACGTGGACTGTCGCTAATCAGCTTCCTTGTGTTCAGTGGCCACCGCGTTGGGTGCTTCCTGCCCTCTCTATTCGGCAGCGGCGTCCGTGTACCGTTTGGGCAGCAGCCGCCGGGGCGCCATATCTCTGGTCACGTTGATCCCTTAACAGTCCTCAGCGAAGACCGTAAGAGGCGCTCGGTGGTTTACTTGGGACTATTGATAGCGTATACATAACATGAACGAAATGCATTGTTATCAAGAAATGAGTTAAGAGAGGTTCCCAGAAAGTAACGCAAAGCATTCTTTTCTGCAATAATTCTTTATTGAACATAATGAGAATTACACACACACGAAAGAATGGTGTTTCATCTACACACCCCGTTTTTCCACGTAATCTCCATCCCCTTCTATGGCTTGCCTCCAGCCCGAAACAAGGGCACGAATGCTCTGTCGGTACCGATCCTTGTCCTGTTGGCGTAGCCAGTGCTTCACTGTGTGAATCATCTCCTCATCGTCCTCAAAATGTCTTCCACGAATGGCATCCTTTAAGTCCGAGGGGACTAGGTCAGGTGACAGCCGTGGATGGTCTCCCAGACCGCTGCAAATCGTGGAGCTCCGCCGAACCGCCTTCTAATGGTCTCACGCTGTGTGGCCAGCGACTAACTGTACTTCTGTCGACAGCTCCACAGACTTTGCACAAGCGTTTGTGAATATTCTTTCTCTGCAGTGAGAAATTCAATGGCGGCCCTTTGCTTGTAACATACATCACCTACAGACGTCATTTTGAAACTGTCCTGCAGCTACGTTATCTGTCGGAAATGACGGCCGTAGCACTGTTTTCGGTTGAGAAAAAAAAATGCGGTGCATTACTTTCTGGGCAACCCTCGTACATTCACACAGTTGCTGACGCTTCGGGGGCTTGCTGGCTGAGATGCACTTCTGGATAATATGCTGCAGATGGCAATGTTTGGTTTCGAGTATTTCCGTGAACGCATTGCTGTGAGTGAAGGTGATAAGATAGAGGCATTTAGTGGGTGGTGAACTTGTTGTCCCCATGTGACTGACAGATTACCATTAACCACGGTTAGTGACATGCGGCTCGTGTTTGCGTTGCATAGATAAAGTCTGCGAGCGCAGACACTTTCTCTCTTTCACACACACACACACACACACGCACAGAGAGAGAGAGAGAGAGAGAGAGAGAGAGAGAGAGAGAGAGAGAGAAAGAAAGACAGAGAAACATGTATGATGTAGCAAACTTGTCAAACAAATAAAATGATACACATAATAATTTGGTTTTGAAGTTCTAACAGCAACAGCAGTTGCACAAAAAAGTGCCTATTATCCAAAGAACTACTTTTTAATATCTAAACGAGTTTCGACATATTTGTACTACGTTGACAACAGTCGTGGTACAGAGATGTGCACATCTGCAGATGTAGTATCGCGTACACGAGGCATTAAAGGGGAGTGCTTTGGCGGAACTGTCATTTCTACTCAGGTGAGTCGCCGACCGTAGTGGCCGAGCGGTTATAGGCGCTTCAGTCTGGAACCGCACGACCACTACGGTCGCATGTTCGAATCCTGCCTCTGGAATGGATGTGTGTGATGTCCGTAGTTTAGTTAGGTTTAAGTAGTTCTAAGTTCTAGGGGACTGATGACCTCGGAAGTTAAGTCCCATAGTGTTCAGAGCTATTTGAACCATTTGAACTCAGGCGAGTCATGTGTAAATTTATCCTACTTGATTATGGCCGCACGACGGGAACTAGCACACTTCGAACGCGGAGTGGTTGTTGGAGCTAGACGCATGAGACATTCCATTTCGGAAATCGTTAGGGAATCCAATATTCAGGGATCGACCGTGTCAAGAGCTTGCCGAGAATACCAAATGTCAGGCACTGGCTCTCACTACGGACAACACGGTGACCGACGGCCTCCACCTAACGACCGAAAGCAGCACCTGTTGCGTAGAGTTGTCTGTGCTAACAGCTAAGCAACACTGAGTGAAATAAACACAGAAATCAGTGGTAGGTACGACGAACGTATCCGTTAGGACAGTGCGATGAAATATGGCGTTAACTGGCTGTGGCAGCAGATGACCGACGCGAGTTCTTTTGCTAACAGCACAATATCGCCTGCAGCGTCTCTTCTGGGCTCGTGACCGGATAGGTTGGACCCTACACGAGTGGAAAACCGTGGCCTGGTCAGATGAGTCTCGTATTAGTTGGTAAGAGCTGATGGTATTGTTCGAGCGTGGCGCAGACTCCATGAAGCCATGGACCCAAGTCGTCAACAAGGCACTGTGGCAGGTAGTAGTGGCTCCGTGACGGTGTGAGTTGTGTGTACATGGAATGTACTCGGTAGTCTGGTCTAACTTAACCGATATGTGACTGGTAATGGTTATATTCGTCTAGTTAGAGACCTTTCGAAGCCATTAATGGACTTTATGTCCCCAAACAACGATGGAATTTTTGTGGATGACAATGCGCCATATCACAGGGCCACAATTGTTCGCAATTGGTGTGAAGAACATTCTGGACATTTCTGGCAAATCATTTGCCAACCAGATCGCCCGATATGAATTCCATCGAACTTTTATGGGACATAATCGAGAACTCATTCGCAATTATGTACTATTATAGTGGCAGCATGTCTCAATATTTCTGCGGGGGACTTCCAACGACTTGTTGAGACCACGCTACGTCGATTTTCTGCACTGTGGCGGGCACGATATTAGGACGTATCCCGTGACTTTCGTCACCTCAGTGTAGGTTCCTATTAGCGAATAATTTTATTCAGGTCCTGCAGAAGCCAACATTCTAGTGAATAAGACTTGAATAAAACGAGCCACTGATGAACTCACAAATGTACTGAAACATTTTGTTTACATAATAGGTGCACCTGAATTCCCACAACGATAATTTTTATTCGGCCTTAATTTCTTATCTTCAATGGTTTTGTTTGTAACGAAGGTATCATTTGCTGCTGCCAGTCACAATTTTCCTTTGTTTAATTTCTGCACGACTCGTTTCGGGAAATAAATTATCAAGTGCGTGTTTCGTAAATTTTGAAAGTTGTAGCAGTGATGTTTGCGATGTGTGAGCTACCGCATCGTCCTGCTGCCTTATACGTAGTATAAATACATGCACCTTTGTAACTAATGACGAAGCATTCTTCACAAACAGTGGTGAATCTGCAAATAACTTTTACTTACGAATTTTTTGTTGTCCTCTTATGCACAAACTCAGCTATATTATGCATCACTAAGGCCACGTTTACGCACTCGACTTTCTTGTCAGTTGCCTACTCGACTCAAATTAGTCTACTGCAGCGCCCCTAGCGTTTTATTCCTGTACTGAGTCTCATCTGCCTTGAGCAGTCATTTTCGTTTGCAGTCCGCCTGCTGGGAGGTAACGTGCTTGCCTCCCATAAACTGGGCTCGGGTTCGATTCCCGGCCGGTTTGGAGATTTTCTCCGCTCGTGAACTGGGTGTTGTGTTGTCATCATCATTTCATCCTCATCACCGGCCGCAAGTCGTCCAATGTGGCGCCGTCGGAAATAAGACTTGCACTTGGTGGCCGAAAGCGACTGAGACATCTCGGTCAACAAAGCAATAAGGTCATTTCATTTCATTTCGTTTACCATTCAGCACCAAAAATGCGTGTTTTGTGAGAGCTGTCTGTTGTGCAGCTTGGCATCTGAGCAGTGAAAGTGATGATACGAGACACTACCCTTTTTACGTAGAAATCTAAATACATTAACGAAATGTGCGAAAAAGCAGTGATAGTAGTGTGTGTTAATGACATAAGCAAAATTCATAGTGGATTTTCTTGTCGAAGTCGTGTGGTAAATTGTCTACACCCGTGATAACTGGAAAGAATAAGAAATCTATAATGTTGTAAATAGCGCCTTTTTGCTTTACATTTTGTGTCTTCTCTTCTTGCTAGGCACCAAATAACGTTAAAAATTATTTTTCCCGTCAAATAATTCTGACTTTTTCCCTGTTAAAATAATTATAATTAGAACACCTTCATCTATTTAAGTACTTATTTATACGTAGTGTAGTCTTTTTTTCTGTAAAAAGTAAATATGTTTTTACTTTAAGATATTTCGTCTCTCTTGTTGGTGAACACCAGAAAGACCCCGTACGTCCTCTTCAGTGTGTCACGAAAACGAAACAAACAACACAATAAAAATTAAGCACGCACGAAAGCACGTCATCTATTTATATAATAAGAGTGAGCTCGGCGAGAATGGGTTAACTCACAATGTTAGCTTACAGCCCTCTTTTCTGTGCATGCGCATTGTGCAGCATGTTCGGAAATTTAGAACTTCACACTCGGCGCAATCTATAGATCATTGTAGTCAATTTGAAATAAAACAACTGTCTGTTTTTTTAAGTACTTGCAGAATACATGTTTGATTTACGCTTACGTTTGATTTCCGTTAGCTAAATGATCCTTAAAATATGCTCTTCTCCCAAGGGCAACGGAAAACTCGATAGTCTCTTCTCCCACGTTTTATGAAGAAACAGTCTTCCGAATAATTTCTTTGGAATGAACACTTCCTCTTTGTCGTTTTGAGATCACTTGTAACAATGAAACACTTAACAACAAATTAACCGCGATACAACTCAGACAGAGAAACAGAGCCACCTTGCCGTAGAGCTTAAACGGAGCTGAGGTGAAGGTCACTAATGGAAACTCAGCAGCGTTATCGCACGATATTACTGGTTAAACGACGCGATCAGCTGCGATATTAAAAACTTCCCTTATTTAGCTTAACAGCTGGAGTTGAAACATGGATTCACGCAAGAATTTTGAGATAAAATAGATAGTATGACAATATTTCTCTGAAATTCGAAATCCGGGACAAACTGCGGTCCTGAACGTATTTTATTTAATCTGAAACCGGGGATGTTCCGGAAAACCGGGACATCTGACAACCCTATCTGTGTATGTGTGTTTTCTGTGTAAGCTGACCTTATGTCTTTGTTGGAGGCTGGTGATTCTAAAATCCAGGATCATGTTCTATTGTGAATTTTATATTTTTGTAGCATCATTATATCAATTTTTCTGGCAGATATACTTGTCGGTCGTCTGGAGAAAGATTTATTTAAAGAAAATAATAGCCTCAAAAATAAAGTAGTGCATTACTGGAGGTATGTTATGGATACATTGCTGTTATACGATGGCAAAAAAGAGAAGATTTAAGAACTACTTGCACTTTTCAGTTTTCTCTGCAAAAATATAAAATTTACGGTAGAGTATGAGGAAAACAAAAGCATACATATCCTGAATCTTAGAATCATCAAGCTCCAACGAAAGCATAAGGTCAGCGTACACAGAAAACATACATACACAAACATAACAATAGACATCTCATCATGCCATCCCACCAAACACAAACATGCTGCATTTAGATCCATGCTAACCCCATGCAGGTCCGGGGTAAGAATAGGCCCGACGTTTTCCTGCCTGTCGTAAGAGGCGACTAAAAGGAGTTTCAACCGTTTCGGCCTTCCATGTGATGGTCCCCCTTGGGGTTTGACCTCCATTTTTCAAAATTCTACAGAAGTACGAGCCTTTTGGGGAAGCACGCCTTACGTGGTGTCTCACTGGTCCTCAGTGCACTAAGACCTTGGCACTCAGCATTGTAACGGCGTTGTAACCACACCCACTATTCCTCAAATTGGGCCTAAACGCCTGATGGGTTGCACAAGTTACGCCCATAGTGCGTCCCCATCTGCACCTACGATCATGATGGACATTCCATGGCACCCGAAATCCAGCACGGTAGCCAGCCCGTTGTGGTGGGGTCGTCATGTACCCTCTAGGTTGTAGTAGCCCCCTGACAACACAGGGATCGTACTGCCGATACCTGAGCTGCACCCTCCCCACGTCGGCCAAGGAGTAGATGCCCGTCTCATTGGGGCATCAGGACTCCCGGCAACAGTCATCCTGCCAGGTGGCCCTTGCTGAGGCTGGGTGGCGCCCGTGGGGAGAGCCCCTGGTCGGAGTGGGTGGTATCGGGGCGGACGTTTCGCAGATGAAACGTCAACATGTATCGGGTCGCTCTGCGGCCGAGTCTTTTAAAAAGAAAGGTACTGTCTCTGGTTCTGGTTCTCCTGCACCTTCCCCCTTGGCCACTCCCTGGGAGGAAGGATAGGCCCGCCGGCTTGGGGCGAAGTACTTCCCCCGCTATTTAGTCTGTTCTCGGACCGATGGGGGGACGTTCGCCACCTCCAAGCCCATGTTCTTTGTCCAGCACATCGAGGACATCTTCGGGGAAATCGAGGCTCTCAGTAAAATGCGTTCGGGGTCCGTTCTTATAAAGACCACCTCCGCCACTCAGTCGGCGGCACTCCAGGCGTGCGACCGACTAGGGGACATCCCAGTGTCCATTGTCCCGCATCTGGCACTGAATAGGACGCAGGGGGTTATTTTTCATCGGAACCTCATGCTGCAATCTGATGAGCTCAGGGCCAACCTGGAGCGCCGAGGCGTGCATTTCGTCCGGCGAGTCCAGCGCGGCCCCAAAGACCGTCGCATCGACACCGGGGCATTTATCCTCGCCTACGAGGGGGACGTTCTCCCGGAGAAGGTAAAGGTGATGTGCTACCGGTGCGACGTGCGACCTTACATCCCGCCTCCTATGCGCTGCTTTCGGTGTTTGCGCTTTGGGCACATGTCGTCACGGTGTGAGGCTGAGCCCCTTTGTGGCGATTGTGGACGTCCTCTTCATGAGGAACATACATGCACCCCACCACCTCGGTGCGTCTATTGTCCTGGCATCCACTCGCCTAGATCTTTAGACTGCCCCGCGTATCAGATGGAGAAGAAGATTCAAGAATTAAAAACTTTGGATCGCCTCCCTTATTCTGAGGCCAGGAAAAAGTATGACCGCCTCCATCCCGTGACGTTGACAACTTAGTTTGCCTCAGTCGTGTCCACTCCTTCCACAGTATCCTCACCCCTATCCTGTCCCCCCTCCACCTCCTCACCCCATCCGGGGTCTATGCCTCCGCCTCCCAAATCCCTCCCTTCCAAATCCTCCTCTCTCGCGGCTCCTGCCCCCTCTGCCCCAGGGGCCACCCTTGCTCCTCCTCCCCCTCCGCCGCCTGAGAAGCGATCCTCTTCTCAGGCGTCCATCAGGGAAACGTTCCGGACCCCGGCTTCCGAGGTCCGGCGTTCCAAAACGGACCCCGCGCGTGAGGACCTTCTTCGGGTCCAGCCCATCATCCCCGTGCCTCATCGGACTTCCCAGAAGGCCTCCAAGAAGAAGTCTTTATCCCCCTCTCCACCCCGGCGCGTTTCGTCTGACGCTCCATCCGTGAGTCGCTGCTCCCGGCAGTCCTCAGTTTCGCCGGGACGCTCTGCTGCCAGGCGCTCAGCTGGCCTCTCGTCGGCGAATGATGCTGCCCTTCCTACGCAACCTGGGAAAGCGGCCGCAGCTGGCGACGACTCGATGGAACAGGATCCGCCTCCCGCCGGTTGTAGCGTTGTTCCCTCGAAACCTGGCCCTCCGCGGCCGTCGAGGTGACCAGCTCTTCACCCGTTTCGTTCCCCCTTTTTTCTGACTAGCGATGGCTTTGTTACATTGGAACATAAGAGGTATTCGATCTAATCGGGAGGAATTACAACTGCTCCTCCGCCTGCTCTGTCCGCTCGTCCTTGGTCTCCAGGAAACCAAGTTGCGCCCAACTGACCGTATTGCTTTTACCCACTATACCTCGGAGCGGTCTGACCTCACCCCTGTGGACGGTATTCCAGCTCATGTTTGGGTCATGTTGCTCGTTCGGGACGATGTCTATTACCATCCCATCCCATTGACCACCCCACTCCAAGCAATAGCTGTCCGTATTACTCTTTCTGCCTTTACTTTTTCCGTTTGTACCGTCTACACTCCATCGTCATCCGCAGTTAGTCGGGCTGACATGATGCACCTGATTGTTCAGCTTCCTCCGCCGTTTTTATTGTTTGGCGACTTCAATGCCCATCATCCCCTTTGGGGCTCTCCTGCATCCTGTCAGAGAGGCTCCCTCTTGGCAGATGTCTTCAACCATCTCAATCTTGTCTGCCTCAATACTGGCGCCCCGACTTTCCTCTCGGACTCTACTCATACCTACTCCCACTTGGACCTCTCGATCTGTTCTACCACTCTTGCCCGTCGGTTCGAGTGGTATATCCTTTCTGACACCTATTCGAGCGACCACTTCCCCTGTGTCGTTCGTCTCCTGCACCACACCCCATCCCCACGTCCTTCGAGCTGGAACATACCGAAAGCTGACTGGGGACTTTACTCCTCCCTGGCGACCTTTCCGGACCACGATTTTCTCAGTTGTGACAGTCAGGTCGAATACCTCACGGCTGTTATCATCAATGCTGGCGAACGTTCCATTCCTCGTACTACCTATTCTTCACGTCGCGTTTCCGTCCCCTGGTGGAATGAGGCTTGTAGAGACGCTATCCGTGCTCGACGACGTGCTTTACGCACCTTTCGCCGCCATCCTACGTTGGCGAATTGTATTGGATACAAACGACTCAGAGCGCAATGCCGTAGAGTCATCAAAGACAGCAAAAAAGCTTGTTGGGCCTCTTTCACCAGCTCCTTTAACAGTTTTACTCCCTCTTCGGTCGTCTGGGGTGGCCTGCGCCGGCTGTCGGGCATTAAGGCCCACTCCTCGGTACCTGGCCTGATTTCAGGTAATGAGGTCCTTGTTGATCCTGTGGATGTCTCCAACGCCTTCGGCCGCTTTTTCGCGGAGGTTTCAAGCTCCGCCCATTACCACCCTGCCTTCCTTCCCAGGAAAGAGGCAGAAGAGGCTTGGCAACCTTCCTTCCACTCGCTGAATCTGGAAAATTATAATGCCCCCTTTACTATGCGTGAACTCGAACGTGCACTTGCACTGTCCCGGTCCTCTGTTCCGGAGCCAGATGCCATTCACGTTCAGATGCTGGCCCACCTTTCTCTGGCAGGCAAAAGCTTCCTTCTTCATACCTAAAATCGCGTCTGGACCGAAGGTCAAGTCCCCATGCGTTGGCGTGACGCCGTCGTTGTTCCTATACCCAAACCCGGGAAGGATAGACACCTTCCTTCTAGTTACCGCCCCATTTCTCTTACAAGCTATGTCTGTAAGGTGATGGAGTGCATGGTTAACGCTCGGTTAGTTTGGATTCTTGAATCTCGACGGCTACTTACCAATGTTCAATGCGGCTTTCGTCGCCGCCGCTCCGCTGTTGACCGCCTTGTGACCTTGTCGACATTCATCATGAACAACTTTTTGCGAAAGCGCCAAACGGTAGCCGTGTTCTTCGATTTGGAGAAGGCTTATGATACCTGTTGGAGAGGAGGTATCCTCCGCACTATGCACAGGTGGGTTCTACGCGGTCGCCTGCCCCTTTTTATTGATTCCTTTTTAACAGATCGAAAGTTTAGGGTACGTGTGGGTTCCGTATTGTCCGACGTCTTCCTCCAGGAGAACGGAGTGCCTCAGGGCTCCGTCTTCAGCGTAGCCCTTTTTGCCATAGCGATCAATCCAAATATGGATTGCATTCCACCTAATGTCTCAGGCTCTCTTTTTGTCGATGACTTCGCGATCTACTGCAGTGCCCAGAGAACATGCCTCCTGGAGCGCTGCCTTCAGCGTTGTCTAGACAGCCTATACTCATGGAGTGTGGCAAATGGCTTCCGGTTCTCTGAAGAGAAGACGGTTTGCATCAACTTCTGGCGATATAAAGCGTTCCTTCCGCCATCCTTACATCTCGGTCCCGTTGTTCTCCCATTCGTGGACACAACTAAGTTCCTAGGGCTCACACTGGACAGGAAACTTTGTTGGTCTCCGCACGTCTCTTATTTGGCTGCCCGTTGTACACGTTCCCTTAATGTCCTCAGCGAATTACCATTGACCTACCGGCGCGACGTACTGCTTTGTCGGTATGCCTGCCGGCTGTTGTCAATGCCCGACCACCTCTCTTATCAGTCCTTCTTCGCCGATTCTCTCGACCGTCAGTATGGGTTTTATGTGTCTGCCCTGCTGCCCCCTGGAGTCCGCTTTCGTCGCCTGCTTCGACAATTGGATTTTGCCCTCGCTACCACCTTCAGAGAGGGTAAGAGCCCGACACCACCGAGGCTCCAGGCTCCGGTTCATATTTATCTCGACCTCAGCTCGCTCCCGAAGGAGGGTACTCCGGCTGCAGTGTATTGCTCACGGTTTGTCGAACTTCGTGCGCGACTTGCCAGTCACACCTTTATTTACACTGATGGCTCCAAAACTGACGATGGTGTCGGCTGTGCCTTTGTCGTCGGGGCCGGCACCTTTAAATACCGGCTCCTCGACCAGTGTTCCAGCTTTATGGCCGAGCTTTTTGCTCTCCATCAGGCCGTTCAGTATGACCGCCGCCACCGCCATTCATCGTATGTACTCTGCTCTGATTCACTCAGTGCTCTTCAGAGCCTTGGAGCTCCATATCCGGTGCATCCCTTGGTGCAACGGATCCAGCAGTCCCTCCATTTTTCTGCTGCTGATGGCTCTCCTGTCAGCTTTCTGTGGGTTCCCGGCCATGTAGGAGTGCCTAGGAATGAGGCTGCTGATGCTGCAGCCAAGGCTGCAGTCCTCCTGCCTCGGCCAGCCTCCCATTGTGTCCCGTCATCTGACATTAGTGGGGTTGTTTGTAAGAGGCTTGTGTCTTTGTGGTGGGATACTTGGTCATCACTTCAAGGAAACAAGCTCTGGGCAGTAAAACCGTTCCCAACTGCTTGGACAACCTCCTCCCGACCATCTCGGCGAGAAGAGGTCCTTCTGACCAGGTTGCGGATTGGGAATTGCCGGTTTAGCCACCGCTACCTGCTCTCCGGTGACCCAGCCCCGCAGTGCCCTTGTGGTCATGCATTAACAGTGCGCCATGTTTTATTGTCGTGTCCCCGTTTTAGTCAATCTCGTGTTGTCCTGTCTCTGCCATCTACTTTACAGGATATTTTAGCTGATGACGCTCGAGCAGCTGCTCGTGTTCTTCGTTTCATTACTTTGACTGGCTTGTCCAAAGACATCTAAATCCATGCTACATGGAGCACACTCACTTAACTTAGAAATAAACGGCCTAGATAGAATTGGATCCTATAAAATATATTGCCATAAACAGTTGCTGCACAGCGAAAACAGTTGATAACTTAGACACAGAAATACACAAAAATAAAACTACACTAAGAAAAAGAGAAAATATTTACCAGCATCCCATACCTAGTCTTATCTGGAAAAAATAGCTAGCCTATTCTAAAAAAGCAATGTAACAATTTTCTCCACTAGTAATTAGTTAGGACACTTACTAGTCCACCACATTCGAGGGATATTCAGAAAGAAAGGAACGATAGGTCGCGAAATGGAAACCACAGTGAAAATCAAAACTGTTTTGTTTGTAATCGTTAGCTACACCTTCCACCTACTTCTCTACATATTCCCTGCTCAGACTTAGACATCTGTCATAGCGTTGTACAAACTGTTCAATTCCCTCGTTATAGAAGGCAGCCGCCAGTGCTTTTTGACAATTTTATACTCTGGACTGCAGCTCGTTGTCTGTGTCAAAATATTGTCTTCATAGCCAGCCGTTCATTTGACCAGAGATAAACCTCAGGAGTAGACAGTTACAGGCTGTTTTGTGGGTGATCAAACACTTCCCATCGAAAACGCTGCAGGAGCACCTTCATTGCCCCTGCACAGTGCGACCGAGAATTGTCTTGTAGAACGAACCGCATGACTTATGTTATGTGGATTGCATAGCTTCAGGCGAAATCTTTCGTCAGGCCTTCATACTTGGCGGGAGACGCTAATTTCTAGCCATCTTTACATTCTGAGCTCAGATCTGAAAAGAGCGACATGATGCGATCGACGGGTGTACTAAACACAGTGCCCAACGCATTTATGCAAAGCTTCATCAGATTTTCACTGTATTTTCCATTTCGCGACCGATCGTTCTTTACTTTCCGAATAACGCTCGTAGAAACAGAGCCCCAAAAATTCAACAACAGTGGAGTGTATCAAGCATCACTCCCCAGTTGTTCTACATACTACATAGAGAAAACAGGTTGAAATTTTAAAACCCATTTCCATGAACACACAAAAGCTTTCAGGCTCAATCACTTTGAAAAGTCAGTTATTGCAGAGCATATGCTGGAAACCAAACACTTTATCAACAGGATACAAAACCATTTCGTAGTACTACACGATGGAGTCAATGGTAAGATCATAAATCTGTTACACAGCTGGAAATATTTCTCCATAAAATCAAAGAGCTTGAATATACGTTAAATGAACAGACAGCTCTGTCCATAGTTATTTTAGTAACTTATTGAAATTATTTTCTTGAATATGTCAGCTTATTTACTACTCAGATCTCTGACACTATGTGATAGGTTTCATAACCTCATATTGAAATACACCTGTGATGTGTTTTGAAACGTATAAACAAGCGTGCGACTTGAGTGACGTCATGTGTGGCAACAGAAAGGATAAACCAACATGTGCTGGCATTAAAAGGCTAAAAACGTTCTTCGTCTTTTTCTGTACATCTTTCACTGTTTTTTCCACTGGTTCTCTTCATATGTTCCGTCATTTGAAACGCTAAATACGAAACCTAATATCTAACCTTCTCACGACAGGTTCAAATGGCTCTAAGCACTATGGCACTTAACATCTGAGGTCATCAATCCCCTAGACTCAGAACTACTTAAACCTAACTAACCTAAGGACAGCACACAATTCAATGCCCGAGGCAGGATTCGAACCTGCGACAGTAGCAGCAGCGCGATACCGGACTGAAGCGCCTAGAAGCGCTCGGCCACAGCGGTCGGCTCACGACAGGAACATGCTGTATAAGGGGCAGTCAAATGAAAACGAGACAGATGGAATAAAAGTAGGTTAACTCTTAACTATTTCAAAAGTAATCGCTGAAACTGTTGATACATTTATCCGGCTGTGAGACAAGACGATTAATGCCTTCATGGAAAAATGTTTGCGGCTGCCAACGGAAGAATGATTGTACCCAGGCATGCGCCTCTTCGTCCGAAGCAGATCGACGACCACGAATATCTTACTTCAGGGCACCAAAAATATGGACATCGTATGGGGTAAAATGGGCACTGTGTAGACGACGTGTAAGGGGTCCCCGGCGAAACTTGTGCAGCGTAGTCGAAACAACCTACATAAGGGCCCGCCCAAATCCTCCATACAGTCTCAGTCTTTCCCCATGCGCTTTCCATATTTTTGGAGCCCTGAAAAAAGACAACCGTGCCGTCTATTGGCTTCGGACGAAGAGGTTCACGTCTAGGTACTGTCATGGTTCCGTAGACAACCGCAAACGTTTTCCACAAAGCCATTGATCCTCTTGTCTCACCGTGGGATAAATATAGTAACAGTTATCGAGATTACTTTTAATATAATTAACAGTTTACTTTCTGTTTTCTATCTGTCTCGTTCTCATTTGACTGCCCTCTACAGAATTCGGGTCACTTCACTCAAGAGCAGAAGTAAATAACGTATCAAGACGAATTGCACCTAACAATGGACCCACAAGGTCCGAAATACATCGTGTAATTCAATAAGAAGCGAAAAAAAGTGGACAAAGGCGTTATTATCCGTAGTTCCAGTAATATATGTAAACAGTTGTCCCCAGCTGCAAGAGGACTACGCGTCTGGGGATTGTAAGTAAAGAAAATTACTGCTTACCGGGAAATCGAACTCATTGCAAAATTTCATTAGTCTCATTTTTGAAAGTCTTAGTGATATAGCTAACTGAAATTGCATACGTCTAACGGGGCGCCACTAGGAAATTGACGTGAGGATGTGAGAGGCTAGAGATGAATTCTGACTTAAATGATAATTAACTGAAACCCTCAGCTGCCGACAGGTTTGTTGATATAACTCATTGGAGACAGCTGAAAATGTGTGCCCCGACCGGGACTCGAACCTGGGATCTCCTGCTTGGATAGCAGACGCTCTATCCATTTTTTTTTTAATCTGATTTTGTTCTACATTGTTCGTTGAATTTGTTCGTGGCGATTTTGTTCTATATTGTTCGTTGAATTTGTTCGTGGCGGACGTCCTATGACACTCGTTCAGGTTGTTCGAGCTACCGTGCCGGCTGTCATCTGAGCCACCGAGGACACAGACGAACAGCGCGACTGCAGGGACTTATCCCTTAACCGCTTCCCGTGAGACCCACATTCCCAACTGTCCACAATCTACATAAGTAGTGTTATTAATAGATATTTGCCCATCCACTCGTTACTCGCGCACACTAAGGTGACGATTCCCGTAAGAGTTCGGGCAACCTCTGCGCATTCACATAGACGAAGGTGTGCCGGATAGCCATTTAACTATATTAAGAACATTACGTATGTAGGTTGTGGACAGTTGGGAATGTGGGTCTCACAGGAAGCATGCAAGGGATAAGTCCCTGCAGTCGCGCTATTCATCTGTGTCCTCGGCGGCTGAGATGGATAGAGCGTCAGCTATGTAAGCAGAAGATCCCGGGTTCGAGTGCCGGTCAGGGCACACATTTTCAGCTGTCCCCATCGAGGTATATCAAAAACACCTGTGGGCAGCTGAGGGTTTCAGTTAATTATCATTTATTCTAGAGAAGCTGCAGGGTCATCAATGGTATCTGTTCTTTCGAGAACAGTTACTATTTTCGTATATAATTCTGACTTACACTACTGGCCTTTAAAATTTCTACACCAAGAAGAAATGCAGATGATAAACGGGTATTCATTGGACAAATATATTATACTAGAACTGACACGTGATTACATTTTCACGCAATTTGGGTGCATAGATCCTGAGAAATCAGTACCCAGAACCACCACCTCAGGCCGTAATAACGGCCTTGATACGCCTGGGCATTGAGTCAAACAGAGCTTGGATGGCGTGTACAGGTACAGCTGCCCATGCAGCTTCAACACGATACCACAGTTCATCAGGAGTAGTGACTGGCGTTTTCTGACGAGACAGTTGCTCGGCCACCATTGACCTGACGTTTTCAGTTGGTGAGAGATCTGGAGAATGTGCTGGCCAGGGCAGCAATCGAACATTTTCTGTATCCAGAAAGGCCCGTACAGGACCTGCAACATGCGGTAGTGCATTATCCTGCTGAAATGTAGGGTTTCGCAGGGATTGAATGAAGGGTAGAGCCACGGATCGTAATACATCTGAAATGTAACGTCCACTGTTCAAAGTGCCGTCAATGCGAACAAGAGGTGACCGAGACGTGTAACCAATGGCACCCCATGCCATCACGCCGGGTGATACGCCAGTATGGCGATGAGGAATACACGCTTCCAATGTGCATTCACCACGATGTCGCCAAACACGGCTGCGACCATCATGATGCCGTAAGCAGAACCTGGATTCATCCGAAAAAATGATGTTTTGCCATTCGTGCAGCCAGGTTCGTCGTTGAGTACACCATCGCAGGCGCTCCTGTCTGTGGTGCAGCGTCAAGGGTAACCGTAGCCATGGTCTCAGATCTGATAGTCCATGCTGCTGCAAACGTCGTCGGAATATTCGTGCAGATGGTTGTTGTCTTGCAAACGTCCCCATCTGTTGACTCAGGGATCGAGACGTGGCTGTACGATCCGTTACAGTTATGCGGATAAGATGCCTGTCATCTCGACTGCTAGTGATACGAGGCCTTTGGGATCCAGCACGGCGTTCCGTATTACCCTGCTGAACCCACCGATTTCATATTCTGGTAACAGTCATTGGATGTCGCCCAACGCGAGCAGCAATGTCGCGTTACGATGAACCGTAATCGCGATAGGCTACAATCCGACCTTTATCAAAGTCGTAAACGTGATGGTACGCACTTCTCCTCCTTACACGATGCATCACAACAACGTTTCACCAGGCAACGCCGGTCAACTGTTGTTTGTGTATGAGAAATCGGTTGGCAACTTTCCTCGTGTCAGCACTTTGTAGGTGTCGCTACCGTCGCCAACCTTGTGTGAATGCTCTGAAAAGCTCATCATTTGTATATCACAGCATCTTCTTCCTGTCGGTTAAATTTCGCGTCTGTAGCACGTCATCTTCGTGGTGTAGCAATTTTAATGGCCAGCAGTGTACTTGACATCAGCAGTCCGTCGAAAACTAGTGTTTTACTATTATATGAGGCCCTGGGACGCAGCTTTCAAAGAGAGACTTCTTTACTTTAAATTCGTGTATTGCGGGCTCCTTTATGGCGTGAGTGCCTAGCGTAGACAGCCGGCGTATAAACGGGGCCGTGGACGAAGAAACGGTTGTACGGACGGAACAAATTATTAGTTAACTGCCAGAAATTCCCCGAAAGTGGAACGTAATTATTTTCAGATCTGTGTCTGTACGGAAATGCGCGTTTTGCGGAAGTCGGTCAGTGTGCCAGACGGCAGTGCGTGCTCGCGAAAAGCGTGGAACGCGGGTAGTGTGCCAACAGGTTGGCGTGCCGGAGCAGGGGCAGGGCAGCGGCTGCAGGGGTGGGCGTGCTGCTGTTCGTGCACGCGCCCCGCGCACGCCACGCGCAAGCCGTCCACCACACGACACGCGCCGCGCTGGTCGCCCGGGTGCGACGGCGTCAGTACTGCGCCTGCGAGACCGCTACAGGTGCGCCCAACTAAAAAACCACTCCAGGCTTACGAACTGCTACAAAACCACAAGCTCGCACCTACAGTTTTCAGTATTTCGAGTGGCTGATGCTATCCTTCACCGCACGATCACTACTGGCAACAACGTCACACACATCTACATCTACATGGATACTTTGCAAATCATATTTAAGTGTAGAATGAAATTTTCACTCTACAGCGGAGTGTGCGCTGATGTGAAGCTTCCTGACAGATTAAAACTGTGTGCCGGAAGTTTCATACCAGCGCACACTCCGCTGTAGAGTGAGAATTTCATTCTAGAAACATCTCCCAGGCTGTGGCTAAGCCATGTCTCCGCAATATCCTTTCTTCCAGGAGTGCTAGTTCTGCAAGGTTCGCAGGAGAGCTTCTGTAAAGTTTGGAAGGTAGGAGACGAGATACTGGCAGAAGTAAAGCTGTGAGGACGGGGCGTGAGTCGTGCTTGGGTAGCTCAGTCGGTGGAGCACTTCCCCGCGAAAGGCAAAGGTCCCGAGTTCGAGTCTCGGACCGGCACACAGTTTTAATCTGCCAAGAAATTTCACATTTGAGTGCCTGGCAGAGGGTTCATCGAACCAACTTCACAATTCTCTATTATTCCAATACCGTATAGCGCGGTAAGAATGAACACCTATATCTTTCCGTCGAGCTCTGATTTCCCTTATTTTATCTTGGTGATCGTTCCTCCCTATGTCAGTCGGTGTCAACAAAATATTTTCGCATTCGGAGGAGAAAGTTGGTGATTGGAATTTCGTGAGAAGATTCCGTCGCAACGAAAAACGCCTTTCTTTTAATGACGTCCATCCCAAATCCTGTATCATTTCTGTGACACTCTCTCCCATATTTCGCGATAATACAAAACGTGCTGCCTTTCTTTGAACTTTTTCAATGTACTCCGTCAGTCCTATCTGGTAAGGATCCCACACCGCGCAGCAGTATTCTAAAAGAGGACGGACAAGCGTAGTGTAGGCAGTCTTCTTAGTAGGTCTGTTACATTTTCTAAATGTCCTGCCAATAAAACGCAGTCTTTGGTTAGCCTTCCCCACAACATTTTCTATATTTTCCTTCCAATTTAAGTTGTTCGTAATTGTAATACCTAGTTATTTAGTTGAATTTACGGCTTTTAGATTAGACTGATTTATCGTGTAACCGAAATTTAACGACTTCCTTTTAGCACTCATGTGGATGACCTCACACTTTTCGTTATTTAAGGTCAACCGCCACTGTTCGCACTATTCCGATATTTCTTCTGTATCGTTTTGCAGTTTGTTTTGATCTTCTGATGACTTTATTAGTCTATAAACGACAGCGTCATCTGCAAACAACCGAAGGCGGCTGCTCAGATTGTCTCCCAAATCGTTTATATAGATAAGGAACAGCAAAGAGCCTATAACACTACCTTGGGGAACGCCAGAAATCACTTCTGTTGTACTCGATGTCTTTCCGTCAGTTGCTACGAACTGTGACTCCTCTGACAGGAAATCACAGATCCAGTCACATAACTGAGACGATATTCCATAAGCACGCAATTTCACTACGAGCCGCTTGTCTGGTAGAGTGTCAGTCGTCAAATAACACTGAAGTCCGCTTCAGAATGTTTTTTTTTCTCGTTTTCAGGGTTTCATAGCTCAAAAACGGAACCCTTAAGGTGCGTACACACTAGACCAACGTACGACAGCCAACTGCTTCGTTGGCCGAGATTTGCTTTGTGTGTACGGGAGGCAGATCGGAGTCAACGAAGCAGTTGGCCTTGGTTGCGGTTCTGTGGACGGTAACATCAAAGTGTTGGCGGTTGGTTGGCGTTGGGACACCTCCTGCAAGTGTGGACGCCGAGTAAAATGTTGGTCGGTTCAGTAGCGATTTGTTGTGTCTCTAGGACGGCTGTGTATTTAAGTTTTTCAGGACAGCCACAAGTCGCACTCAGTATATTTCATTGACCGGTTTCGCTCTTTAATTTAACAAGCGCATCATTATAAACTCTAGAATTTACAGTTTAAAGTACAGTAGTTGGTTATTACATTACAGAGCGACAGCAGGCAATAAAACATACTGAGTGCGATTTGTGACTGTCCTGAAAAACTCAATTTTAACAGTCACTGTTTCCCCTGCAGGCAGTTCCTGCTCTTACTAAGGGTAGGTATTCATTGTATTGAAAGAATACTGGAGAAAGGAGTGGAATGTGGAGACTGCATTAAAACTCTGTTTTATCATGTACGGGAATGTTTGTAGGCCCCTACGAAATTAGATTATAAAAAAAAACCGCAAAGACTAGACACTTGAGAAAATAACTCATCAGTTAGAAATCCTATGCACGATGTAAAAAGAGAATTGGGTCTTTATTGGTATCTTTTCACCGTGAACGACAAAGAGAAACAAAATTGGAAGTGACAATTTTTTGCTGCAGGTACAGCTCTCCTAAAAAAAGTATTACACTACCGGCCATTAAAATTGCTACACCTCGAAGATGACGTGCTACAGACGCGAAATTTAACCGACAGGAAGAAAATGCTGTGATACGCAAAATGATTAGCTTTTCAGAGCATTCACACAAGGCTGGCGCCGGTGGCGACACCTACAATGAGCTGACATCAGGAAAGTTTCCAACCTATTTCTCATACACAAACAGCAGCTGACCGGCGTTGCCTGGTGAAACGTTATTGTGATGCCTCGTGAAAGGAGGAGAAAAGCGTACCATCACGTTTACGACTTTGATAAAGGTCGTAGTGTAGCCTATCGCGATTGCGGTTTATCGTATCGCGACATTGCTGCTCGCGTTGGTCGAGATCCAATGACTGTCAGCAGAATATGGAATCGGTGGGTTCAGGTGGGTAATACAGAACGCCGTGCTGGATCCCAACGGTCTCGTATCACTAGCAGTCGAGATGACAGGCATCGTATCCGCATGGCTGTAACGGATCGTGCAGCCACGTCTCGATCCCTGAGTCAACAGATGGGGACGTTTGCAAGACAACAACCATGTGCACGAATATTCCGACGACGTTTGCAGCAGTATGGAATATCAGCTCAGACACCATGGCTACGGTTACCCTTGACGCTGCACCACAGACAGGAGCGCCTGCGATTGTGTATTCAACGACGAACCTGGCTGCACGAATGGCAAAACATCATTTTCTCGGATGAATCCAGGTTCTGTTTACAGCATCATGATGGTCGCATCGGTGTTTGGCGACATCGCGGTGAACGTACATTGGAAGCGTGTATTCCTCATCGCCATACTGGCGTATCACCCGGCGTGATGGCATGGGGTGCCATTGGTTACACGTCTCGGTCACCTTTTGTTCGCATTGACGGCACTTTGAACAGTGGACGTAACATTTCAGATGTGTTACGACCCGTGGCTCTACCCTTCATTCGATCCCTTCGAAACCCTACATTTCAGCAGGATAATGCATGACCGCATGTTGCAGGTCCTGTACGGGCCTTTCTGGATACAGAAAATGTTCGACTGCTGCCCTGGCCAGCACATTCTCCAGATCTCTCACCAATTGAAAACGTCTGGTCAATGGTGGCCGAGCAACTGGCTCGTCACAATACGCCAATCACTACTCTTGATGACCTGTGGTATCGTGTTGAAGCTGCATGGGCAGCTGTACCTGTACACGCCATCCAAGCTCTGTTTGACTCAATGCCCAGGCATATCAAGGCCGTTATTACGGCCAGAGGTGGTGGTTCTGGGTACTGATTTCTCAGGATCTATGCACCCAAATTGCGTGAAAATGTAATCAGATGCCAGTTCTAGTATAAATATTTGTCCAATGAATAGCCATTTATCATCTGCATCTCTTCTTGGTGTAGCAATTTTAATGGCCAGTAGTGTAACTCAGCAATTAGAAATCATATGAACGATGT
Organism: Schistocerca nitens; assembly: GCF_023898315.1. Taxonomy (NCBI): domain Eukaryota; kingdom Metazoa; phylum Arthropoda; class Insecta; order Orthoptera; family Acrididae; genus Schistocerca; species Schistocerca nitens. The sequence continues at coordinate 177,213,811 of NC_064622.1, read as the reverse complement.
GAAAAAGAGAATGATATCTTTATTTGTATCTTTTGACCTTGAACGACAAAGAGAAACAAACAAAATTGGAAGTGACAAATGGTTCAAATGGCTCTGAGCACTATGCGACTTAATTTCTGAGGTCATCAGTCACCTAGAACTTAGAACTAATTAAACCTAACTAACCTAAGGACATCACACACATCCATGCCCGAGGCAGGATTCGAACCTGCGGTCGCTCGGCTCCAGACTGTAGCGCCTAGAACCGCACGGCCACTCCGGCCGGCTGGAAGTGACAATTTTTGCTGCAGGTACAGCTCTCCTGAAAGAGGTGTTGTCTGTAGAAAGTTTAGAGTCTACAGCTTTCAATAATGTAGTGTTTCGAGAATTTCTGCGTAAATTCTAGAACCACTCAGCCTTCTACCGTCTCGAACACACGATATTTTAGATGTGACTGTGGGATGATAGAATCCTACCTACTGCGCGTCACCCATCTGCGTGTGCAGCTTTAAATTCAGTCGTAGGAAGAATGTAGACGCGGCGGTCGAACAGCACCGACAAGTACCTGTCGGGCAGTCTATGGATGTTTAGTGAGTGCGTACGAGAGGACCATGGAGAATTAATGCAACTCTGTGATAATAGTGTCAGTGACTGTTGTTAGTGAAAAAAGAACAGTTGAGAAGGTACTCTTGAAAAAAACTCTTGTCTTAGCCTGGTTGAAGGGGAGACATGTATTAAGATTCATGTGGAGAATGGACATGGTGTTAAGCCAACTTTCTCTTATATGTATATTAGGTTGTTTTTGGCGTTTGGAGACACGAGAGACTTACGAAACATGGTCTGGAGAATGTTTTCGTGGCACACCGTGATTGATATTGTCATTTTGGAGGGCAGAATGGGTCAACACAAATGCGGATCTATCCTCGTGGAGCATATTCAGGCTTTTGACGTGTGGACGCATTAATGTGATTGGACAGTGCACTTCTGCAGATAGGACGACATAATCATAATTTTACGTACTTTTGAAGCAGAGTTATCCAAGGGGGCATGCGAGTTGGATCCGAGGGTGGGGTGGGGTGGGGGTTCTATAAAAAAACACATCGGACAAATATTAGTGATGCCAGAAGACATCACGGTAGTATAGTGTAACAACGCTCTTAGCTTAGTCAGTGGCGTCAATTCAGCGAGGAAGAGAGTCCACAGGTTTCTCCTGTTATTCCATTTCCGTGTAAGGCCTGTCATTGATGATTAGCTGTCCTATAGCTACAATACAGCGAGTGTACTGATTACTATGTTTAAAGAGCTGTTTCATAAAGTCACAGAAATTTTCTCCGGGATTAAAATAGTGATACAGCGTTCCAGTCGAGGTCAGAGAGGGTGCCTGCATGCCCATCAAACCATTAACGTATGTGTGCAGTCCTTTGAATATGACTGATAACACCTTGGAAGAAGGAAGCGACTGTAGCATACTGATCGTGAAGATGTGTAAGAAAGGGTAACACTTGTTCACCGATAATGTTGAAATAAACATCCTGGTTCATGATCATGGTAACCTGAATAAGTGGCCCCAGGTCATGGCACAAAATACACTATAAAACGTCACAGAGCCACGTTCGCCCTGAATAGTCTGCCGGTTAAATGCCTAATTAGGGTGGCGGTCTCGATGCCTTGCTTCGTTATATGACTCGTCGGATCACACTACACGACTCTCGTCAACTACTGTTCATTTTCTGTGTTGTTTGGCCCATTGAAGACGTGCGACTATATGCGCCGCTGTGAGCAACGGCATTTTGCGATGTATCTGACTGCAAATGTCCATTGTATGCAGTTCTGCACAACTGCATAACTGTCGGTTGTGATCTTTTTTACGACCACTGTCCTTACGCCTTAGTTTCAACAGGAATTGAAAAACTTACCTTAGGCCGTTGAGTCACAAGAAATTATTACATACGCCGTCTTGTATCAATGCTTGTGGCACATCGTTGCTTGTAGTCGTGTTTGGCTACCATCGTTGCTTGTAGACATGTTTAGCTACCCGCATTGATGCACCAACCAATCGGGAAACATTATTCACAGTACGATCATGAGCACTTGCAATTCTCCCATTTCTATCACATCTCCACATCGACCTATGTTAAGGACCCCGTAAACGATCAGACTTATTTGTCAGATTCACTGTGTATGTTGTAGTGGGGCTCTAATGGGAATGGCTACAAATGCAGATGAAGGATTTATAGCTTTGACACTCTTGCACTGTGTTTAAATAAGAAGAAGTAGAAGTAGAAGAACACAAGACACTGGTCCAGGGAGTGGTTTAAAATGAGAGACAAATATACATATGAAAACCTGTTAGAGGAAATGTTAGACCTGAAACTGATAATTACATCTACAATTTCCGAATCGACAGTCAAACTTTCAAAGACTTGTTTTGAGTTACCTTGTCCTCACATTGAAAAAGAAGTCACAAGTATGCGAACACAAACTACATCCGCCAAATAGTCATATTTTCTGTCAGTCAAAATATCTCTCAAACACTTCGAACACGAGCTGTGTTTGACAAACATGTAAAACAGCGCCACACGCGGTCAAATGTTCGGCGAACCTAGTGAAGGTTGATTAACCTGTTTGACCGTTTACGGGGTCATTTACTATGTTGATTCCATACAACCGTTTGGCACATACACACCACGTCACTGCCATAGCTTACTTCAGCGGTAGAGGGTCACGTGACTGACTGCTACTAGTTTTACACCATATACAGCGCTCTAAAATGACCAGCGCACACTTTTAAGGGGTGACTTATATTCTGTCCGGTGAGCATCCTTTTACCGGGCATTGGATGTAAGAGTAAGCAGCCACCTTTCACGCATTCCGACAAATAAACTTCACAAAGAGGAGCTTCATTAAGGTGTTTCCGGTATCACATTAATTTGTCGCATGTAATTAATTATTTTTAATAAATTCGTTTTAACTTATTTGCAGCCTAGATACAGATTACACACATTCGAGCCTCTTACTCTATAAATCGAGAACTATCGAATCAACTTTCGTGGATACCTGCAATCGATGTCACTGGATTCTGTATTTAAGTTTAACCTGCTTTCCGTATCAGAAGTTCAGAAATTCGTCTGGTACCCCATCGAGTCTTTAGAGTACACCGACCGTTCGGCCTCCAGGCGCCAAGAGCCAAGTGTGTAACCATGACGGTTAACGTGTGACTTATGGAGGTAGAAAGAATATATTTTTTTGTACATCTTCAACTTTTTTATAAGGTAGCCTGCTCTTGAACTGAAACTTTTAGTTAATTATATACTGACATCATTTTTGAATATTATCCTTCAGTCCAACGTACAACTAATAATACCAAGTAGAACTAAAATGAATATTAATATGGTGATTTACACAGTTTTCAGTTCGACGATCTATTATCTTTTCGATAACTGTATCAATAAATGTTTAATGTAATCAACAAGCGCCATACTTTTTATAAATTTTTAAAATACAAAAATGCTAGTTTTTTTATTTGAAGAAATACCGTAAACAGCGACCTTTTCTATAATTTCGTCAATGCCACGTCGCATTTAGGATGCAACCTATCTTCAATCGGCGAAAGAGATTTATATCTTAATCAGTAAAAGATTTTTGTCGATTATACGTGGAACGATGCAGCTGTATATTATTCTGCAAATTTTAGGGTCTTGTTTCGTTTTTATATTCACAACACATACGCTTATAGCTTTGCTGATGTATGGATGCAGCGCAAATTTCGGCATGCAGCCGACTTTTTATCAAGTTATAACTGTACTACGCCAGATGAAAGTAGCTGAAAATCCGGAACGCATACTGTCAATAAATAAAATGATTTAAAAGGTGGCTGGATGCTTTGCATCCCTCCCCCCCCGACATTGAACCCTAGGAGGAAGCAACAATTGCGTTGCAGGCATTTTCGGACTGACCACGAGGCGATTTTCAAGACAGAATACTTCCTGAAAAGGGGAGACGCAGATTTCTGCAACCAAGGCCTCCGCCAAGGCATCCATTGTTGTGAGAGAAAAGTGTCGCATTAATTTTGATTTTTTGGAAGTGAATATTTAGACTTTAAGACTAGACCTACTTCCTCGTATTTCTCCAAGTAATTTAATTCACAGCAATGTATAATGGATAGCTTAATGTTCCTTAGAGAAATCAAAGAAAAATCTTGATAAAAAAACGTGTGTACACAAAAATGACAGAAGTTTCATGAAACCAATTCAAGTAATAAGTGTTTCGCTGCAAATTCAAATAGTAAGTTGCAATTTGCTTGGAAATGCCATGAGATGGAACGGCCATTTGGATGCACTTTAATAACTTTCAGATATCTTGATCACACTACTTATTATTTCCAAAATGGTCTAACGCGCCTCGACATTCCGTCTTTTTCAAAGGCAATGCTATGTCAATCATGGAAAATTGTTCAATAGATACTCTGTATCTCGTCTACATTCTTAACCTAGAGACAAGTGAACGAGCATGTTGACGAGATATGTCATCGTAGCTACTGAACAATTTGAAAAAGTGGCTCAAATGGCTCTGAGCACTATGGGACTTAACATCTGAGGTCATCAGTCCCCTAGAACTTAGAACTACTTAAACCTAACCAACCTAAGGTCATCACACACATCCATGCCCGAGGCAGGATTCGAACCTGCGACCGTAGCAGTCGCGCGGTTCCAGATTGAAGCGCCTAGAACTGCTCGGCCGCACCGGCCGGCAAACAATTTCCCGTGATTGACATAACACGCCTTTGAAAGTGATGAAATGTCGAAACGCGTAACGCTATTTTGGAAAACAATAAAATGTGTGATCAAGACGTCTAAACGGTGTAAAAGTGCAAATAATGAGTGTTTCTTGTTTCAAACCTAAGAATTTTTTTCATATAGAACAATTCTTTACCGCAGATAAAATTTCGATACATCGAAAATTTTGATACTCGACTGTCGATGTATTACCTGCACCGATATACTTAACATGATTTAGTGGAAAGTCGATACACCGATTCTTGCGAGAATGTACTTAGACGGCAATGCCAGTACGTTAGGGCACAGCAGCTAGACGGTTCGTGGCTCCGGATTTGGCAGCACTCCCGCTGCGTTTATCGGAAATTCGATACATCGATACTTGGCGAGACTTTAGTCGGCAGTGTGAGTAGGCTAGGGCACAGTACCTGGGCGGCTGGCGGCTCGGACCTCGGCTGCACTCCCGCTGCATGTCGAACCGCAGCTGCGCGCGCTGCCGCCCTCCGAGCTACCGACAGTGTTTGTCGGCGTGTCTGTGTTTCTGTGTGTCTGTGCGCCAGTGAGCCCTGCACCGGAGAAAGTGCCGGCCGGCGAAAGTGCGCCATCTCTCCCCGTCTGTCGCAGATCTTCCCACACCTCTCCATCACCTAAAGTCGCTCACTGCCTGCTACCAAATTCTTCCTCGACGTCCGCTAACCCGCTACCAGATAGGTCCATTTAAAAGTCTTCTGTGCTGTCTCGATTAACCTTGTGGCGCAGTGGGACAGCTTCAGAGGTACTTCCACCGAGAATGTTTATACACCGCTGGCTGTTAAAATAGCAATGCCTTGGAGGAGGCTAGCACTGAACTTCAAATTGGCGACAAATTCAACAGTCACTGATGATTCCCAGGATGAGATTTTCACTCTGCAGCGGAGTGTGCGCTGATATGAAACTGGCAGATTAAAACTGTGTGCCGGACCGAGACTCGAACTCGGAACCTTTGCCTTTCGCGGGCAAGTGCTCTACCACCTGAGCTACCCAAGCACGACTCACGCCCCGTCCTCGTAACTTTACTTCTGCCAGTATCTCGTCTCTTACCTTCCATGTCTCCGCAATATCCTGTCTTTCAGGAGTGCTAGGTTTGCAAGGTTCGCAGGAGAGCTTCTGTAATGTTTGGAAGGTAGGAGACGAGATACTGGCAGAAGTAAAGCTGTGAGGACGGGGCGTGAGTTGTGCTTCGGTAGCTCAGATGGTAGAGCACTTGCCCGCGAAAGACAAAGGTCCCGAGTTCGAGTCTCGGTCCGGCACACAGTTTTAATCTGCCAGGAAGTTTCCATCACTGATGAGCCGAAACATTAAAGCCTAGTTTACACGACGACATTGGGAAGCGCCACTGGTTGTGTGGAATGAGTTGCACGCAAATGGTTTCATATCTGACTGTAGACACGGCGAAACCAGTATACACTTCAGTTTCTTCGTTTTATGGGTGCCTGAGTCGTATCTCAAATACAAGTTTTGGCAGCTGCACGTCGCACGAGTTGTGATGGAGTTAAAGCTTGTTGTGTAGAATCGCTGCATAACAAAAACTAAGAAACGTTGATACGTCCCTTTGGAAAAAATTTATGAATGACTGTGCTGATAAACCTGTACGTTATTTGATTTTCAAACAACTGAGGAAAACTGAACGTACTCAGACATTACTCTCTTTACTTATTCTGATCAACACTAAACTGAAACACAATATTTTTAGCGCAACGCAATCTGACTTTCAAAAATCACTACAAAAGATTGGCCCTGACTAACAATAACCTATACCTTTCAGGAATCACTTACCTCACAAAAATCTTCGTTACTCAAACTACTGCAATACAGCGAGCGCCACTACTGCCAGCTAAATAAAGGATTCAACCTACTGAAGGCACTAACTACTGACAGGCATACTTAGTAAATGAAAGATTTTGATAGAGAACAGTGTATTTACCTTATCACTTCATGACATCCAGTCTTACAAATTTACTCTTTCTGTCGGACACACGTCCAGATCATCCGCTCTCAAAACTCCACCATCTCACTCCCAACGTCCACCACTGCTGGCGGCTCACCTCCAACTGCGCAACGCTACGCGCTGTTAACACCCAACTGCCCAACACTACAATAGCGAATATTACAACAATGCCAACCAGCCACAGATTGCACACAGCACAGCCAGTGATTTTCATACAGAGCGCTACGTGGCGTTACCAAAGACGTCAGCTAGGTTGCTCACCATCCTTGCTGAAATAATTTACAATGGAAGATCCAAGAAGTTCTTTTAATTATCTTAGAATGTCACCAGAACTGTTCCCGTTTCTTCTAAACGGAGTTAATTATGGGATAAGAAATAAAGGTACTGTAATGCATGAAGCACTGTCGCCAGAACTGAAAGTACATATCATATTGCGTGCATTTGCAATCGAGAACACTCGGCATGCTATAAGGTACGGGTTTAGTTGCTGATGACGCTTTTTCATTAACACCAATAATTATTAGTATTAACAGTAATAATGATTAACACTAGCAACAGTAATTATTCGAAGCAGGTGGCATTAAGAAGAGAATAATTTGCAAATTACTCTCTTGAAGATAGATCTGTACAGTGCCAATATTTCAAAATTGTAACATATGTGAATTGGGAGCACTGCAGCGACGTTTTAAATAGATGAATATTGAATATGTGTGTGTTTGTGCTTAGGATAATTTAGTTTAAGTAGTGTGTAAGCTTAGGGACTGATTACCTTAGCAGTTAAGTCCCATAAGATTTACACACATATGAACATTTTTTGAATATTGAATAAGGAATGCAGCTTCTTGAATTTGTGTAGCCTTCCCTCCTGTCAACAATATTCCTAAACAAAGAGTTGGCCAGCTCGAACGATGGGATTTTAGTCTTGCAGACGAGAGCATTCCCACAGCTAGAATTACACTTCCTTGTAGTTTTCTTAATTCAGTTGTATATGTGATCCTAACTCAATAAATTTTGCCCTGCAGCTCAGATATTATCAAACCATCTATGTTATGATCTCACATGATGGTCTCAGCAGCAGCAATATGTTGCTTATTTTTGTAATCAGCATCACTGAAATCCCACAAACACCTATGCAAAGTATAGACATACAAAAAGCGAACATTATTCTCCGCTCCCCACTTCATATTTCAGTTTGCCTGCACTCTACGAACAAATATAAACTCAAAACTCATGCAACTAGTGTCGCCAAAATTGCAACACTCCGAAAGTGTTTAGTTTCACCAACGAGTTGTGCTAACGCGCGGCGCGTTTGCGCAGTGGCCGATAGCGCTAATGCCTGCAACCTCGTGTCGTCGTGTGAGCTAGTCTTAAGAGTACTGCCCAAGGCGGTGACGCTGAGGGCACGTGACGCGGCAAGGGAAATGTATGAGCGGAGCAGAGACGAATGGGGAATCATTATAGAGACGATAAGTGGCGCAAATGCGGAAATTCGCTTACTTAGGCGACTTTGACAAAAGCCAGATTGTTGTGGCCCAGTGCCTGGGAGCGAGCATGTAGGAATCGGCGAAGCTGGTCGGTTCTTCAAAAGCTACTGCCGTGAGCGTCTGTGGAAAGTGGTTGAAGAATATTGAAACCACGAGTAGGCGACAAGAAGTTGGGCGTCCATACCTCATCACAGAACATAGGAACCGGAGGCTTGCTCTCTTTCTAAAGCAGGATGGGCGGCGACCTGTGGCAGATCTGGCATCAGAGTACAGTGCTGGTGCAGGCACAGGTGTTTTGGAGCACAGTGTTGGCTCTGAGCACTATGGGACTTAACATCTGAGGTCATCAGTCCCCTAGAACTTAGAACTACTTAAACCTAACTAACCTAAGGACACCACACACATCCATGCCCGAGGCAGGATTCGAACCTGCGACCGTAGCGGTCGCGCGGTTCCAGACTGAAGCGCCCAGAACCACTCGGCCACTACGGCCGGTAGCACAATGTTCAGCGCACAGTGTTGAACATTGTTTTCCGCAGCAGAGGACCCCTACATGTTGCCGTATTGACCCAACATCTACATCTACATCTACATCTACATGGTTACTCTGCAATTCACACTTAAGTGCTTGGCAGAGGGTTCATCGAACCATTTTCATACTACTTCTCTACCATGCCACTCAAGAATGGCGCTTGGGAAAAAGGAACACCTAAATCTTTCCGTTCGAGCTCGGATTTCTCTTATTTTATTATGATGATCATTTCTCCCTACGTAGGTGGGTGTCAACAAAATATTTTCGCATTCGGAAAAGAAAGTTGGTGATTGAAACTTCGTAAATAGATCTCGCCGCAAAGAAAAACGCCTTTGTTTCAGTGACTGCCACTCCAACTCGCGTATCACATCAGTGACACTCCCACCACTATTGTGCGACAACACGAAACGGGCTGCCCTTCTTTGCACTTTTTCGATGACCCCCGTCAGTCCTACCTGGTAAGGATCCCACACCGCACAGAAATATTCCAGCAGAGGACGGACAAGTGTAATGTAGGCTGTCTCAATAGTGGGTTTGCCGCATCTTCTAAGTGTTCTGCCAACAAAGCGCAGTCTTTGTTTCGCCTTCCCCACAATTTTATCTATGTGGTCTTTCCAATTTAAGTTTCTCGTAATTGTAATTGCTAGATATTTAGTCGAATTGACAGCCCTTAGATTTGTACTATTTATCGTATACCCAAAATTTATAGGATTTCTTTTAGTACCCATGTGGATGACCTAGCACTTTTGTTTGTTTAGTGCCAATTGCCACTTTTCGCACCATACAGAAATACCCTCTAGATCATTTTGTAATTGGAACTGATCGTCTGATGATTTTACTACACGGTAAATTACAGCATCTTCTGCAAACAATCTACGGGAGCTGCTCAGATTATCACCTAGATCATGTACGTAAATCAGGAATAGCAGAGGGCCTATGACACTACCTTGCGGAACGCCAGATATCACTTCTGTTCTACTCGATGATTTACCGTCTATCACTACGAACTGTGATCTCTCTGTGAGGAAATCACGAATCCAGTCACAAAACTGAGACGATACTCCATAAGCACGCAATCTGATTAATATTCGCTTGTGAGGAACAGTATCAAAAGCCTTCTGGAAATCTAGGAATATGGAATCGATCTGAGATACCTTGGCCGGCCGGTGTGGCCGTGCGGTTCTAGGCGCTTCAGTCTGGAACCACGTGATCGCTACGGTCGCAGGTTCGTATCCTGCCTCGGGCATGGATGTGGGTCTTGTCCTTAGGTTAGTTAGATTTAAGTAGTTCTAAGTTCTAGGGGACTGATGACCTCAGATGTTAAGTCCCATAGTGCTCAGAGCCATTTTTTTGAGATACCTTGTCGACAGCACTCAGGCAAGTACAATTACAGTGGGCACGGGATCACAGAGATTGGACCACGGATCAATGGAATCGTGTCATCCGGTCGACTGAATCCCATTCATTGTTAAACCAGATCGACGGTCGTGTCCTCGTGTCCAGATAAGCAGTCATCCAGGCGAACGACTGCTGGAAACATGCAGCTCGCCACCCTCGCAGGCCAGTGGGAGGTGTATTATGTTGTGGGGGACATGCACCTTGGCCTCCATGGAACTTGAGGTAGTAATAGAAGGCACCGTGACAGCTGTGGACTACGTGAACATTATTAGGGACCACCTGTAATCCCTTGTGCTTGCTACCGTCCTCAACAGCGATGGGACCTTCCAGCAGGATAACTGCCCGTGTCACAAGGCCAGAATCGTGCTGCAATGGTTTGAGGACCATGGTAGTGAACTCACGTTGATGTCTTGGCAGTCAAATTCGGCTTATCTGAATCCGATGAAATCCAACTGGGACGCTGTCGGGCAACAGCTCCGCGCCCACAAATCGACCGCCCGTAAGTTATGGGAAGTGTGTGACCTGTATGTAGGCATCTGATGCCACAAACCTCTGGAAACCTATCAAGTATTTGTCCAATCCGTGGCACACAGAATCACTGCTGAATTGCGTTTCGGAAGAGGACCAACACACGTTTGAGTAGGTGGTCATCAGTGTATACACTACTTTAGGTGAAAAGTGAGACACGCAGAATCAGTGATCTGCTACACGCCACGATAAGAGGACGCGCGGAACAACGGAATCATACTAAGTGATAGCCGGCCGCTGTGGCCAAGCTGTTCTAGGCGCTTCAGTCCGGAACCGCGCTGCTACTACGGTCGCAGGTTCGAATCCTGCCTCGGGCATGGCTGTGTGTGATGTCGTTAGGCTAGCTAGGTTTAAGTTGTTCTAAGTCTAGGGGACTGATGACCTCTGATGTTAAGTGCTCAGAGCCATTTGAATCATTTTGAACCAAGTGATTTAAATGACAGAGAGATGGCCTGCTCTTAGGGCCAAAGCGCTCTCTTTTGTGTGACCGGACAGGTCAGTGCCACGCAACGCTCAGTCGGTGCGGAGCCGTCATAGGAAGTGGAAACGTGTAATCAGGTACCACTATCCCTCACCGACATCATAGGGTGGAATATCGGCATGTGAGTGCATTCGAACGGGGTAGAATGATTAGTTTACGGGCGGCGGGTCTGTCGTTCCGTGACATTGCGGCTCGTACACGGCCCGCCGCTTCAACAGTGAGGCGTATGTGGAACCAGTGGAGAGAAGAGGGCCGTGCGTGGCGCCGACAAGTTGCTGGACGATACAATGTGATCACAGCGCGAGATGGCCTCCATCCTGCCCGCATGGCCGTAACGGCCAGAACAGCTTCACCCACATTGCTGACAGGACGTGGGAGCACTACAACGGGTGTGGTCACGTCTGCGTCGACGTTTCGACGCCGAATTCAGCTGGTTAGACAGGGGCACGCATGCCATTCCGTCGGCTTCCATTAACCAGAACCACCACGCCGCAGACAGTAATCGACACGTGAACGCAGACTCTGACGCGCTGACTAGCGAATCGTATTGTGTTTTCGGACAAGTCCCGCTTCAACTTGGCAACGGCCTTGCCGCAGTGGGCACACCGGATCCAGTGAGATCACCGAAGTTAAGCGCTGTCGGGCGTGGCCGACACTTGGATGGGTGACCATCCAGGCTGCCATGCGCTGTTGCTATTTTTCGGGGTGCACTCAGTCTCGTGGTGCCAATTGAGGAGCTACTCGACCGAATAGTAGCGGCTCCGGTCAAAAAAACCATCTCAACAACCGGAAGAGCGGTGTGCTGACCACACGCCCCTCCTATCCGCATCCTCAGCTGAGGATCACACGGCGGTCGGATGGTCCCGATGGGCCACTTGTGGCCTGAAGACGGAGTGCCGCTTCAACTTATCTCACAGTGAAGGCCGCGTACTCTTTCGACGCCGCTGTGGTGAATGTAATAGGGCTGACTCTATTGTTGAACAGCATAACGAACAAACGCCAGATGTGATGGTTTGGGGTGCCGTTGCCGATAACACACTATCGCGCCTCCAGAGGCAATGCCTCTCCTGCAGGCCGTACCACATGTCACATTTCTCCCGGCCGCATGTGGCGAGGAATGTGGAAGCCTTATTCGAAGAACGAGTTTTCTGTGAGGTGGGTAGTTAGAATTCTACGATCGAATTCGTTGAAAGCTTCATGCCTGGCACTCCTTACACTAATTTTGACGTCGTAATTTTTTGTCTTTCTACGAGGCTTTGCCTATATTTATATCTACGGTAAAGTTCATTTTGCTTTCGGAGCAGCTTTCTAACACTGCTGTTGAACGATAGCGGGTCTTCACTATTCTTCACCATACGCGTCTAAGACATACGCCAAAGAAACTGGTATAGGCAAGCGTATTCAAATACAGAGATATGTAAACAAGCAGAACAAAAGGTGCTGCGGTCGGCAACGCCTATATAAGACAACAAGTGTCTGTCGCAGTTGTTAGATCGGTCACTGCCGCTACAATAGCAGATTATCAAGATTTAAGTGAATTTGAACGTGGTATTATAATCGGCGCACGAGCGATGGATGGCTGCATCTCCGAGGTGGCGATGAAGTGAGGATTTACCCATACGACCATTTCACGAGTGTACCGTGAATATCAGGAATCCGGTAACACATCAAATCTCTGACATCGCTGCGGCCCGAAAACGATCCTGCAAGATCTGGACAAACGACGACTGAAGAGAATCGTTCAACGTCACAGAAACCCAACCCTTCCACAAATTGGTGCAGATTTCAATGCTGGGCCACCGACAAGTGTCAGCGTGCGAAGCATTCAATGAAACATCATCAATATGGGCTTTCGGAGCCTTATGCATGACACAAATCTTTACGTCTCGCCTGGGCCTGTCATCACCGACATTGGATTGTTTAAGAGTGGAAACACATTTCCTGGCCGGACGAGTCTCGTTTCAAATTTTAGCGAGCGGACGGACGTGTACCGGTATGGAGACAACCTCATGTATCTATGGACGCTGCATGTCAGCAGGGGACTGTTCAAGCTGGTGGAGGCTCTGTAATGGTATGGGGCGCGTGCAGTTAGAGTGATATGGGACCCCTGAACGTCCAGATACCACTCTGACAGGTGACACGTACGTAAGCATCCTGTCTGATCACTTTCATCCATTCATGTTCAATGCGCATTCCGACGGACTTGGGCAAATGCAGCAGGACAATGCGACACCCCACACGTCCAGAATTGCTACAGAGTGGCTCCAGGAACACTCTTGCGAGTTTAAACACGTCCGCTGGCCACCAAACTGCCCAGACGAGAACATTATTGAGAATATCTGGGATGCCTTGCAACGTGCTGTTCAGAAGAGATCGCCACCCCCTCGTACTCTTACGGATTCAAGTGTCCAGCACTACTTCAAACATTAGTCGGGTTCATGCCACGTCGTGTTGCGGAGCTTCTGCGTGCTCGCGGGGCCTGCATGATATTAGGCAAGTGAACCAGTTTCTTTGGCTGTTCAGTGTATAATACTTTTGAACCTCGTCCATTCATAATCAGCAATTTCAGAAACATCACTGAATTTTTGCAGTTGACTGCTGAGATAAACTGAAACCTGTTTCTTGTCGCCCATACTAAACATAAATATCTTCGTGTCTTTCTTTGCATTCTTATTTACAACCGTAGTCAGCGATACTGGAACGGCCTTATTATCACTAATTCTCTGCTCTGTGTTGTCACTCGAGCAGTTCGGATCTGTTTGTAAACAAGAGATCTAAGTTGTTACCCTCATGTGTCAGTTCTCTGGTTAATTGCTCAAGATAAGTTCCGGAGAAGACATGTAGAACTATTTCCCGTGAGTCCATGTGCCTACTACCAGCCTTAATTCTAATGAGTTTCTCTAAGCAAATGCGACGCCTACGTTCCTCAACCGACCATTTTTCCCCTCATATATTGCTTGACAGTGATATTCAAGTTTTATAATTTACAACAGAATTATTTTTGATTTAATTATATTTTTAAAGCAATATCTAAATCTTCATATGAAGGCCGCAAGACGTCTTCGGCGGAGGGTATTTTGGTCACCACTACCATTTTCACCCTGCATGGGAAGTGCGAGAGTCGGTAAGCCTCCGTGTGAGCTGTAATTGTTATGGTTCTCCCATCGTGGTATTTCTCGAGATGTACGTCAGAGGACGAAACACACTGTCTCATTCTTCTTGAAACGTACCACATGTCACATTTCAGCAGAACTTGATCAAAAGAAGGAACCTGTTTGTAGGACACATTCAGAGACATCAAGGGGTCACCAGTTTAGTACTGGAGGGAAATGCGGGGAGTAAAAATCGTAGAGGGAGACCAAGAGATGAATACACTAAGCAAATCCTCGGAGATGAACAGGGTTGCACAGGATAGAGTAGCGTGGAGAGTTGCATCAAACCAGTCTTCAGACTGAAGACCACAACCGCAAAAATACCCGGACGCATGTGGTGAGGAATGTGGAAGCCTTATTCGAATTCTTGTCTACAATCTTTGTTAGATTTAGGAAGTACATCAACAACAGAAACATCAAAATGAAGAAGTAATAAAGCACACAATCGTTTAGAAACAATTACAGGCGAAAGTAGCAAAAGAAGACTAATATTCTATAGGCACATCCAAAGAATAAGTCCTAGCAGACTGAATAGTGTTTCAAAACATTGTAAAGCAAACCCAGCTAGATTACGAGATTGCATGAAGACCAATAACCAATCTGCATCAAAAGTAAGAAACTGCAGACAGAAGAGAATATAGGAACAAATTAACAAGTGGGAACATTTCCAAGAAAAAAAAGTTCGATAAAGACAGGGAAGGCAAGGGACAGCGTAAGAAAGTAAAGAAAAAAGTGAACAGATGATCGAGAACTGGATTAAGCGGAAAGCTAACTTAGTGGCTCAAACGTCGTTCTTAGTTGGTCTGCTGCGTAAGAAGAAAAAGATGTAATGTTTGGCCAATAAACGTTCGTAAATATGTACTTGCGAAATGAAATAAAATAATATAAATATGGAAATCCTTTATTTTACGAGGGTACTTTGAGAGGATCTGGAAATCACCACGAGAGGTCAGCGCTAGCCAAATGAGTTGTGCCTGTGATATTCATGTAAAAACGTGCCACGTCAGTGCTCTAGGTAGAGAGCTGTGGCGGTGACGTGGCTCTGTTATTCCCGCGTAGCGATTTGTGAAGATTGAAAAAATCGAGATTCGAGCAGTGATTACTCCATGCTACTCTATCCTGTGCAAGCTTCTTCATCTCCCAGTACCTACTGCAACCTACATCCTTCTGAATCTGCTTAGTGTATTGATCTCTTGGTCTCCCTCTACGATTTTTACCCTCCACGCTGCCCTCCAATACTAAATTTGTGATCCCTTGATGCCTCAAAACATGTCCTACCAACCGATCCCTTCTTCTAGTCAAGTTGTGCCACAAACTCCTCTTCTCCCCAATCCTATTCAGTACCTCCTCATTAGTTATGTGATCTACCCATCTAATCTTCAGCATTCTTCTGTAGCACCACATTTCGAAAGCTTCTATTCTCTTCTTGTCCAAACTGGTTATCGTCCATGTTTCACTTCCATACATGGCTACACTCCATACAAATACTTTCAGAAACGACTTCCTGACACTTAAATCTATACTCGATGTTAACAAATTTCTCTTCTTCAGAAAAGATTTCCTTGCCATTGCCAGTCTACATTTTATATCCTTTCTACTTCGACCATCATCAGTTATTTTACTCCCTAAATAGCAAAACTCCTTTACTACTTTAAGTGTCTCATTTCCTAATCTAATCCCCTCAGCATCACGCGATTTAATTTGACTACATTCCATTATCCTCGTTTTGCTTTTGTTGATGTTCATCTTATATCCTCCTTTAATGACACTGTCCATTCCGTTCAACTGCTCTTCCAAGTCCTTTGCTGTCTCTGACAGAATTACAATGTCATCGGCGAACCTCAAAGTTTTTACTTGTTCTCCATGAATTTTAATATCTACTCCGAATTTTTCTTTTGTTTCCTTTACTGCTTGCTCAATATACAGATTGAATAACATCGGGGAGAGGCTACAACCCTGTCTCACTCCTTTCCCAATCACTGCTTCCCTTTCATGCCCCTCGACTCTTATAACTGCCACCTGGTTTCTGTACAAATTGTAAATAGCCTTTCGCTCCTTGTATTTTACCCCTGCCACCTTCAGAATTTGAAAGAGAGTATTCCAGTTAACGTTGTCAAAAGCTTTCTCTAAGTCTAGAAATGCTAGAAACGTAGGTTTGCCTTTTCTTAATCTTTCTTCTAAGATAAGTCGTAAGGTTAGTATTGCCTCACGTGTTCCAACATTTCTACGGAATCCAAACTGATCTTCCCCGAGGTCCGCTTCTACCAGTTTTTCCATTCGTCTGTAAAGGATTCGCATTAGTATTTTGCAGCTGTGATTTATTAAACTGATAGTTCGGTAATTTTCACATCTGTCAACACCTGCTTTCTTTGGTATTGGAATTATTATATTCTTCTTGAAGTCTGTGGGTATTTCGCCTGTCTCATACATCTTGCTCACCAGATGGTAGAGTTTTGTCATGACTGGCTCTCCCAAGGCCATCAGTAGTTCTAATGGAATGTTGTCTACTCCCGGGGCCTTGTTTCGACTTAGGTCTTTCAGTGCTCTATCAAATTCTTCACGTAGTATCTTATCTCCCATTGCATCTTCATCTACATCCTCTTCCATTTCCATTTAAATCTGGTCGGGAGAAAAAAAGTGGAAATTTGTGGTAAAGACTATGGGACCAAACTGTTGAAGTCATCGGTCCCTAGGCTTACGCACTACTTAATCTAACGTAAACTAACTTACGCTAAGCACAACACATACACCCATACCCGAGGGAGAACTCGAACCTCCGACGGGAGGAGCTGCGCGAACCGTGACATGACGCCTAGACCGCACGGCTACCCCGTGCGGCCCTGGGTCGGGAGAGCTTAGATGATGATCCGCGCAGTGGTCGACCAAGATGTGTCACCACTTCAGAAATCATTGCAAAAGTGCACAAAATGATCATGGAGGATCGCCGATTCAAAGTGCATGAAACTGATCAGGCATGCCAGATGGCATCTGAATGGGTATATCACATTTTAACTGAAGAATTAGAAATGAAAACATTATCTGCAAGATGCGTGCCGCGACGTTTGACGCTAGATCAAAACGTACGAGAATGGACATATCGGAACAATGTTTGACCCGTTTTAGGAGAAACGAACAAGATTTTTTGGGCCAGTTTGTGACCACAGATGAAACTTGGGTGCACTACTATACCCCGAGACAAAACAACAGTCAAAGCAATGCTGATTCCCTGCCACCAAAGAAAGCAAAGACAATTCCTTCGGCGGGAAAGGTACATTAAAGATACATTAAAAAAAGGCCAGGTTTAGCAAGGAAGAAAGTCTGTTCCATGAAGACAATGAGTGCCAGCACACATGCGCCGTCGCCATGGCAAAATTATACGAACTAAGGTATGAATTGTTGCCACACCCGCCTCATTCACCTTATATGGCGCCGTCAGACTTCCATCTCTTCCCAAAACTGAAAATTTTTTGGGTGGACGAAAATTCACTTCCAACGAAGAATTGTTAGCCAGAGTTGACAGCTATTTTGCAGGCCTGGAGGAAACTCACTTTCGAGATGTGATCAAGGCACTGGAACATCGTTGGGCCAAATGCATTAATGTACACAGATAATAGATTGAAAAATAAAGAAAAGTTTCAGTGACTTAAGTACTATGTTTCTATTCCGTTCCGGAACTTACCAAACCGCCCTCGTATTTTCCAGCTTCCGGTCACATAAGTGGTATGCAATCGAGTTCGAAGTGTAGGAAGCCATCGTCAGCAGTCTTAACGTTGTTCTTTGCCGAATTACATGCATTGCATATTCAAATCATCTGATGACTTTATAAGAAGTCGAAACTATGTGTGACCCGAAGCTGAAAAGTAAATAAAAGAATTTCGTTTGCAAGACAGTTCCCATGTTCCCCTAAGGCACTATGTAAATACACTGCTGGTAATCAAAATAGCAGCAGCATGAAATGTAGGAAGTAGCGGAATATTACTAACTATACTACAAAGTATAGTTCGAAAAATGCATAATTAAATTGATAGATGATTTACGGGTATACAGGGTGCGAAATTTAGTGCACAGCGCTGCGACTTCTGTCAGAAACTTTGGCTCAAATCTGGCTGGGCGTCGAGATGAACTCAGATTGGATGACAGCTACTGCTACGTCATTCCATCCAGGCTACTTCAACTCTGACACAATTCATTAGTAGCAGCTACTGGCGAGGTTTGTGTGCCAGCCGCTCCGAAACGCATGAGTTGACGAGATGAACTGAGCTTGGGCAAGAAAGCTGGAGAACGTGACGGCCAGGAAAATGAAATGAAATGATCGTATTGCATTGATGACCGCGACTTCCCACCTGGGGATCTTCGGCCACCAAGTTGCAAATCTTGTCACTTGACGGCAAATTGGCGACTTGCATATCGATGAAGATGAAATGATGATGGGGACAACACAACAGCCAGTGTCATAGCGCAGGGAATCTACGACCCAGCGGGAATCAAACCTGGGCCCACAGCATAGCATCCAGACGCGCTGACCGCTCAGCTGAGGGGGCGGACGATGTCCAGTGCAACAGTGAAATGTGCTATCGATGTGCAGCAAGCCTACTACATGCAGCCTATGGTAATCTCTTTGGAAGGTAACCTCACAGGAGCGTCGAATACAAAGCACAACCATAACAGAAAGGTACGTACCGAACGTCGCACTACATTTGTAACACTACTGAAGTGTTTCTAGAAAGTAGAAAACAGCCTGTCAGTCTCAACGGCGAGAGCTCTTCGGACGTAAAAGTAACTTCTGGCCTACCCTAAGGGAGTGTTACAGGACCATTATCGTTCACAATATAAACAAATTACCTAGTGGATGACGTCAGAAGCACACAGATCGTTCGCGGAAGATGCTCCTGTATACAGAGAACTTGCGCCGTCAGAAAATTGGATCGAAATATTAGATTCCTGCATAAATTCGTAGCGTTTTTATTTTGCATGTTGGTGTTCTGATTGCTGTGGGTCTATTTGTCGATCCTCATTTTTATTTATAATTCCTTGTTGCTATTGAGTTTACAGATTGTCATTTTGTCATCTTGAGATTGTGAGTGGAGCTGTGGATGCTGTAAAATAGTGCCAATGGAGAAATCGGAACATTTGCGACATATTATTCTGTTTGAGAGGCGACGGCAACAGAGGCAGCCAGAAACATTCCCACCGAGTGTGGGGATAATGCCAATAGGCAGAGCACCCCACGAAAGTGGTTTTGTGGTTTTAAGGAGGATCGTTTTGACATTAGCGACTCTCCACGTTCAAGAACACCATCGGGGTTTGATGAAGATCGTTGAGAAGAATTAATCCACAGTGACTCACGACCGTGTACTCGAGAATTGGCAAATGTGATAAACTGTGATCATTCCATCATCGTCCGACATTTGCATGCAACGGGGAACATGAAAAAATTGAGTGTATGGGTGCAGCATGCTCTATGCCAAAATCACAAAAATCAGCAGGTAGCCATATGTGCAGCTTCGCCTGCTCGTCGTCAATTGGTTTGTGAACAGCAGCAACCATTCCCAACCCGTATCTTTATTGGTAGCAAACAATATTGTCTTTATGCTAACATAAGGAAAAGAAAGTAATGATTGGACACAACCGAAACAGCAAGTCCCCGTACAAAGAACTGCGCGCATCCACAAACCATAGTGTTATGCATCTGGTAGAACAGCGACTGTGTGGTATACTACGAATTGCTGACCCGAGGTGTGACGATCGCTGCTGACATTTATTGCCAACAACTGAGACGTCTTGGAGACGTAACACAAGAACAACGACAAAGGACACTGCTTGGAGTAGTGCTACTCCATTATGCCCGCCCGCATTCGGCTACACTGGAGGTGGATTGGGAAGTATTCCGAACCCACCTTATACACCTGATCTTGAGCCCTCAGATTTTCACTTTTTCCGCTCTCTATTGAACCTTCAAGCAACTTCCTTTCCGAACGGAAATGCACTATGAACGTGGCTTGACGAATTCTTCGGTTCAAACCCACATGATTTCTACAGTCGCGGAATCAAAAAGTTACCCCAGCATTGCCAGAGCGTTGTAAATAACGAAGAAGAATATATTATTGATGATAAAAGTCTCTGTTATGTTGTACGTATTGTTTATCATAGAAAAACTTTTGGATAGGGTGATAACTTGCTCACCAACCCAACAGATGAAGACTTGCAAGAGATCGACGCTTGGTGCGAGGATTGCCGGTTGCAGTGGCGACTCTACGGCGGCGGGGCGGTAAGGGGGGGGGGGGGGGACCGTGCCACCGTCAAGGGGTGCATGTTTTTGAAAGGGGCAAATTCTTAATTTTTAATATAGTTCCAAAAGAATGAGTTGAACAAGAAAATGAAAATTTTGCATATGATAGCCTACCAGTTTCTATACAGAACCCTTAGTACCGCTGAGGAAAATATTTTCTATTAAATAAATAAAGAATAAATAAAGTATGGAATGAGCGTCACATGACACTCTTTTGAATCAACATATCGTGGTTAAGTGACTCTTATTCTCCCCATGACCTTGCCGTTGGTGGGGAGGCTTGCGTGCCTCAGTGATACAGACAGCCGTACCATAGGTGCAACCACAACAGAGGGGTATCTGTTGAGAGGCCAGACAAATGTG
This sequence comes from Schistocerca nitens, assembly GCF_023898315.1. Classification (NCBI taxonomy): domain Eukaryota; kingdom Metazoa; phylum Arthropoda; class Insecta; order Orthoptera; family Acrididae; genus Schistocerca; species Schistocerca nitens. The sequence goes on along the minus strand of NC_064622.1, from coordinate 177,192,843 downwards.
TGATCCCTGAAGAGGGGCAGCAGCCTTTTCAGTAGTTGCAGGGGCAACAATCTGGATGATTGACTGATCTGGCCTTGTAACACTAACCTAAACAGCCTTGTTGTGCTGGTACTGCGAACGGCTGAAAGCAAGGGGAAACTACAGCCGTAATTTTTCCCAAGGGCATGCAGCTTTATTGTATGGTTAAATGATGATGGCGTGCCCTTGGGTAAAATGTTACGGAGGTAAATTAGTATCCAATTCGGATCTCTGGGCGGGGACTACTCAGGAGGACGTTGTTATCAGGAGAAAGAAAACTGGCGTTCTACGGATCGGAGCGTGGAATGTCAGATCCCTTAATCGGGCAGGTAGGTTAGAAAATTTAAATACACGAAGCAGATTCAGAAGGATGTTGGTTGCAGTAGGTACTGGGAGATGAAGAAGGTTGCACAGGATAGAGTAGCATGGAGAGCTGCATCACACCAGTCTCTGGACTGAAAACCACAACAACATGACAACAAAAATTCTTGGAAATGTGCATGGTATCCTTCACCCACCACTCCCTCTGATTTAGATCTGATATTAATACCATTTATGGTGATATTGGTCTTGCCATACTCCTCTAAATCGTTTTTTTTGTTTTGTTTTTGTAATTTCAGGGTTTCCCTCTTTTCATTTCTTGACAGTCTTGTCAATTTTAATGATGAACTTCAATAGTCCCAGCGTTAATAAACCCAGGTAGCACGCCAAACGAAACTTTGAAAGTCATACAATGAGCATGGCTTTGCATGGAACGCTGGTCGGGGTGGCCAAGCGGTTCTAGGCGCTACAGACTGGAACAGCGAGACCGCTACGGTCGCAGGTTCGAATCCTGCCACGGGAATGGATGTGTGTGATGTCCTTAGGTTAGTTATGTTTAAGTAGTTCTAAGTTCTAGGGGACTGATGACCTGAGAAGTTAAGTCCCATAGTGTTCAGAGCCATTTGAACCATTTTTGCATGGAACGTAAATAAGACCCTTACGAATTTTGCTACTCGTGAAACAACCGGTGACAATGTCAAGTGGAGAAAGAAGGTTTTCGAGGCTTAAACTGATTAAAGCGTACCTGAGATCAACAATGGGACAGGCACAACTCTGTAGGCTGGCAACGGTGTCAAAACATCAGCTAGCTCAATATTTCAATTTCGGTGAAATTACAAAGGAGTTTGCTGACGTCAAAGCAGAAAAAATACCTGCAATATAAGGTAAGTGTGCAAATGTATGTTTATCAGCAATTTTTGTTTCGATGTATTTATTTATATCGTGCATTTTCATTCACTTAGTTAATAAAGATTTGTCGTAGGGTAGTCCTACATTTGTATGGTCTAACGGGGAAGTAGTTTGCCAAATGACAACCGCCTGTGCAAACCCATTGTTGGATGTACTGTTTGACGCACTACAGTCTGTTTATCGTTCGGTTCTCCCGTAGTTCTGTTCGGAACTCGTTGACGATTCGTAAAGTCTCGTGCCAGCGTGTATGACTGTCAGTGTCCAGCGCTGCAGTCAACAGCCGTTCAGTGGACAGTGAACAGAGGTCCGTTGTTTCTTTGTATTTGTGGTGTGCTACGAGTATGTACCTCATTTGAAGACAAACGTCTATGTAAATACACGGTTTCACGAAAACTGTCTTTCCCGTGCATCATTTACATCACTGCGACCAGCCGGTACCACACGGAAACTGTGAACACTGGAAGCACTGCGAGGATTCTACTCCCCGCCTGTTATTCTCCCGCTGGCCATTGTGGCCGAGCGGTTCTAGGCGCTTCAGTCCGGAACCGCGCTGCTGCTGCGGTCGCAGGTTCGAATCCTGCCTCGGGCATGGATGTGTGTGGTGTCCTTGGGTTAGTTAGGTTTAAGTAGTTCTAAGTTCTAGGCGACTGAGGACCTTAGAAGTTAAGTCCCATTGTGCTCAGAGCCCACGAGCATGCAAAAATCTATGTCTGTATTGTATCTGTCAGAAATCTACGCTGGAAGACTAAAATGTAGATCCAGATGTAGAATGCAAGGTCTTTCCAGTCGTAATTTCGTAAAATTCTAGACTTGTGATGTGTTCCAGCGTTTCACTTGAAAAAGGAATTGCTTCAAAACTTTCCACGCAGTATGAAACAGCTTAGAATGTGGAAACAAAAATACTAAGTTCAGTAATCAACATATATACGTAATCACGTATATGATTATATAAGAATATGTAATGGACACTGTTTTGCAAAATTTAGTCTCTGCAATGGTTGTATCTTGAACATTTTCACCTACTGTTCTTTTTAGTTTCATAAAAAGCCTTGAAAGAATAAATAAATAGTGTATACAAACTCTGTTTTCTATTAATTAATATTTCCTAACCCAAAATTCCATAAAATTCCAATGAATAGCAATAAGTAAGCATTTCATACATTTGACTATTTCAGCTTCATAGAACACTGATATTCATATTTGATACATGGGCTACGGTTTCTTTTGCTTGATAGAGACCTGCTGTACACATGTGATACATGACCTGTAGGTCATGTTTGGACTGACAAAATTTTTGTTTTACAAATTATTGGCTTTTAGTGACTCTAAGAAGTGAAATGTTACCAAGTCTCCAATTGCCTCAATTGGTTTCAGGTCTCTAGAGGATGTACTCTGCGAGTAACAACTTTATTTTGGTGGACACAGTTAATTTCGATTTACAACTCGAAATACATTACACTCTAAATGTGTCACTTCTGCTTCACTGGCTAGTACCCCAGTGCTTATAATCATAGTCCACATTTAGGAACAGAAACCCGAAGATAACGTCCATCGATGACACAGCAAGTTGTCTGACAGTCGATGTCACAGATATTTCGTATTTTACGAAAAAACAGCAGCAACGAGATGCTTGTAAACCTTTTCGTTGTTAGGGCTAGGCAAAACAGACTGCTCTTGCCATTAAGCTTGCCGGCGGGCTGTTGCGATTCTGACAAACCCACCTCGTCGACAAACGGTTCTGAAAGCGAGCTGCTAAGTGAGAGTATGTACTGTTTGTGTGTACGTGAAAAGCACGAAAGTGGAGGATCCGTTTCAGAGGTGGCGCCATTCGGAATAAGCTTGCAGTTTGCCAGTCCGAAGTAGCTCTTCTAGACGAACACCAACAACATGCACTTATTGGTGTATGTCTGACGTGAGTTCGTCCAATGTTAAATAGATGTTTTGCTTGACATCTCGTAATGATATTTAACTACTCACTTTGGAGGCAATTAACATAATAATTTCGTGGCATAGGTACATATCTCCAGTTTAAAGGTAAGTGTTCACAGTAAATGTATCTTTTCTTTGCTGATATTATATGTGCTAAAAGTTTAAGAATATTCGCATGTGAAAAAGAAAGAATAGTGAAGGATGGAGGTATTCGAACGATCTTGAAAAGTTGGTTTTGCGTCACGCACTTTACATCGGTAAGCGCCAATAACGGAAAGTCTCATGATTATGCGTTAAGCACTTGACGAATATGAGTAGAGTAGTCATCGAAATACTTGTCAGAAAAATATAAGCATGGCCGTAACTGAAAAATTTTCATTACAGAATCGCGATGCTCTCGTTAAGATACCAAAATCTTACTTTCAAGATAATCGCAAACTGCCAGGATTCCTTATGTTACGTTTGCCTGCAATGAGACCATCTGTTATGAGAAATGAGTTATCCCAGAATAAAGAATAAAACGAATGAAAACAGACAAAATTATTTCCGGTCTGGACCATATTAAACTACAGATTCTTAACAAAAGGGATAGTCACAGACACCAGCGATATGGCAGGGTGCATCCACAGAACTATACTCCTAGATTTCCGGACAGCGTTTGTCACAGTGTCACACTGCAGACTGTTAATTAAGTTCCGAGTGTACGAAATACGTATGTTGAATATGTAAGTGACTCGAAGACGAGCAAACAGAATCCAGTAGGATGTCCTAGGCGGCAAATGTTTATCGGAGACAGAGATATAGTCGGAGGTGTCCTAGGCAAGTGTGGTAGAACCGCTCTTGTTATCAATGTACATAACGATCTCTGGGATATGGTGAACAGCAATCTGCGACTGTTTTGCAGATCACTCTGTAGTGTACCGGAAAGTGTAGACTTTGAGTGTAGGAGAATGCAGGATTACTTAAATAGAATTTATATTTGGTGTGATGAATGTCAGCTTGATGGTTCAAATGGTTCAAATGGCTCTGAGCACTACGGGACTTAACATCTGAGGTCATCAGTCCCCTAGAACTTAGAACTACTTAAACCTAACTAACCTAAAGACATCACACACATCCATGCCCGAGGCAGGATTCGAACCTGCGACCGTAGCAGTCACACGGTTCCGGACTGAAGCACCTACAACCGCTCGGCCACAGCGGTCAGCTTGATATAAATGGGGATAGATGTAAGTTAATGCGTATGAGTAGACAGAACAATTCTCTAATGTTCGAACATAGTATTAGCGGTACACTGTTCGACACAATCACTTAGATTAAATAAGTAGGTGTAACGGTGCAAAACGACACGAAATGGAACGAGCACATAAGCCGGTTGTATGGAAGGCGAATGGTGTATTAGGAGAATTCTAGGAAAGTGCAGCTCATCTATAAATGAGACCGCGACCCATTCTTGAGTACTGCTTGAGTATTTGTGATCTCCACTAGGCAGGATTAAAGGAAGACACTGAAGCAATGCAGAGACGTGTTGCTAGATTTGTTACTTCGAGATTTGATCAGCACGCGAGTATTACGGAAATGCTACGTGAACCACAATGGCAATCTCTGGAGGGAAGAAGACTTTCTCTTCGTGAAACACTACTGGAAAACGTGTGAGATCTTCCATTTGCAACAAACGATCCTGCAGCTACCAACAAACATGTAAGGACCGCGAAGATAAGAGTAAACGAATCAGGGCTCGTACGTAAGCATGTAGATAGTCGTTTTTCTCTTGTCCCATTTATCGGTTGAACAGGGACGGGAATGACTAGCAGTATAGTCCGTTGGTCATAAGAATGAACCTGATGTAAACAAACACAAACGCGATGATTGGTCAGAAGTCGTAGCACACGTATACTGGTGTTGCTACGCTCTTGGAAGTAGGTCCTACTTTATACGAGATGTATTATTACTAATTTACTTTAAATGAAACTTTAAGATATTCAAATGTATTAACAGACATCAACGTATTTCTTAATCACGCTTTGGCTATGTAGCTTTTATTTCAAAAATTGTGTACAACCACAGCCTCTGCACTCTTGTGCTCTGATTGTTGCTCTGTTAATGCGCAGTATGAAAATTTCTGTGGCTGCTTAGTGTTCTACATGAAACACGAGTTTGGAAAACGGTTAAAAGTGCCGAGAAATTGGTTGTTCTTAATGTACGAGGGCAGTTCAATAAGTAATGCAACACATTTTTTTTCTCGGCCAATTTTGGTTGAAAAAACAGGAAATTTCTTGTGGAATATTTTCAAACATTCCCGCTTCGTCTCGTATAGTTTCATTGACTTCAGACAGGTGGCAGCGCTGTACGGAGCTGTTAAAATGGCGTCTGTAATGGATGTGCGTTGCAAACAATGGGCAGTGATCGAGTTTCTTTCGGCGGAAAACCAGGGCATCTCAGATATTCATAGGCGCTTGCAGAATGTCTACGGTGATCTGGCAGTGGACAAAAGCACGGTGAGTCGTTGGGCAAAGCGTGTGTCATCATCGCCACAAGGTCAAGCAAGACTGTCTGATCTCCCGCGTGCGGGCCGGCTGTGCACAGCTGTGACTCCTGCAATGGCGGAGCGTGCGAACACACTCGTTCGAGATGATCGACGGATCACCATCAAACAACTCAGTGCTCAACTTGACATCTCTGTTGGTAGTGCTGTCACAATTGTTCACCAGTTGGGATATTCAAAGGTTTGTTCCCGCTGGGTCCCTCGTTGTCTAACCGAACACCATAAAGAGCAAAGGAGAACCATCTGTGCGGAATTGCTTGCTCGTCATGTGGCTGAGGGTGACAATTTCTTGTCAAAGATTGTTACAGGCGATGAAACATGGGTTCATCACTTCGAACCTGAAATAAAACGGCAATCAATGGAGAGGCGCCACACCCAATCCCCTACCAAGAAAAAGTTTAAAGCCATACCCTCAGCCGGTAAAGTCATGGTTACAGTCTTCTGGGACGCTGAAGGGGTTATTCTGTTCGATGTCCTTCCCCATGGTCAAACGATCAACTCTGAAGTGTATTGTGCTACTCTTCAGAAATTGAAGAAACGACTTCAGCGTGTTCATAGGCACAAAAATCTGAACGAACTTCTCCTTCTTCATGACAACGCGAGACCTCACACAAGTCTTCGCACCCGAGAGGAGCTCACAAAACTTCAGTGGACTGTTCTTCCTCATGCACCCTACAGCCCCGATCTCGCACCGTCGGATTTCCATATGTTTGGCCCAATGAAGGACGCAATCCGTGGGAGGCACTACGCGGATGATGAAGAAGTTATTGATGCAGTACGACGTTGGCTCCGACATCGACCAGTGGAATGGTACCGTGCAGGCATACAGGCCCTCATTTCAAGGTGGCGTAAGGCCGTAGCATTGAATGGAGATTACGTTGAAAAATAGTGTTGTGTAGCTAAAAGATTGGGGAATAACCTGGTGTATTTAAATGCTGAATAAAACAACCCCTGTTTCAGAAAAAAATGTGTTGCATTACTTATTGAACTGCCCCCGTATTTCATAAATTCAGACATAATCCCCTTTGAAGTTTTTCGGCGGGTATTAGGTACAGTTGAGATGCAAACTGCCATTGTAAGATACCGGCATTGGTAGCGTGCTACATTGATAATTAGGTGCAGACCATAGTTCGCTTGTTCAAGTCTTGTCGCAGTTTTGTTTAGTTCAATCTGAAATAGCTACATCTCGTAATTTTAAAATTCATCATCATTTTGTATGAATAATGCACGTCATCTTGTTTCTAATTACACATTGCACGCGAAATTCCTGTTTTCATTTCAAATATAAATTCTTAACTACCGATATTTTATGAAAGACTGTTAATAAAGGTTGCTTAAATTAAGAAAATATAAGCCTAATTTTTGAAGGCAAAAATGGAAAACTAAATACTCTTTATTTGGACGATGTCCATTGTCTTATACCACAAATGTACATAAGTGACGTAGAAACACGAAAACAGTCATTTTCACAGCATCGAGCGCATCATGGAAATGCTGCATTTTTACGTTTGCCGCTGTACCATTACAATGTGAACCCAGCAGAACTGATCTGGAGCCAAGCTAGGGATTTGTCGCGAGAAATAACAAGACTGTTAAGCTGCCAGTCGTACCGAAACTAGCTCACGCAGCTTGTTCACATGTCACTGCTGTATACTGGCGGGATTAGGAACAGCACTTCATAAAGAAAAAGAGGAGAAAATGCGGCGCCTGGGTGGCTTCGTGGATTCCGTTATCAAAATAGCAGATGAATGTTCCAGAACTGAGACGTATTTCTCTGATTTGGATAAGGAAGGACCTAAGAGATTACCTGGCACTGACTGTAAGTAATACCTTAATTGACTTCAGTATTCAACAGTACGGTGAAATCCTTGCAGTACGCTTTTGCATCACATTGTTTCTTTGCTCGTCTCTTTTTACGTCTGAACTGCAAATGATCACAACATTGCAGGTTAGTTGGACCGCTGGCTGGCCAGTGCTGTCAAAGTTTAATGCGCCGGTAAAGCTGTTGTCTCACGTTATCACTCAGTTTATGAGCGTGTAACACAGCATACAACGTATCCTTATGATCGTAATTGACTATATTGGTCAGAACTTGGCTTCCGCTCCGCGTGAAACTAAATCCAATGAGATTCAAGCAAAACTTGATTCTGTGTTTATAGACTTTCGGAACGTTTTTGTTTCAGCACCGTACAGACACCTAATTATACAAAATACTTTTGGATGGGATATCGAAATACTGTTTTTTTTTATTTTTTTGTTCGTAATACATTATAAGTGTGATAGGAACATTATTGTTCTGCTGATACATAACCATCGCTGTAGTATCAGAAGTTTCACTTTTCGCTGATGATCTATAACGAAGTTTGCCCCATAAAAGTGTATTAATATTCATTTAGTTTACGAGAGTTAAAAATAGCCTTTGGCTATAGGATTTTTCTTTTCATTTTTTTCTGCAAGGAACAAAGCAGGCGGACGGTTCTAGGCCCATCAGTCCGGAAACACGCGGCTGCTACGATCGCAGGTTCGAATCCTACCTCGGGCATGGATGTGTGTGGTGATCTTAGGTTAGTTAGGTTTAAGTAGTTCTGCGTCTAGGGGACTGATAATCTCAGATGTTAAGTCCCATATTGCTTGGAGCCACTTTAACCATTTTGAACAGAGCAGGCTGTGTTGTGGTTGGCAAGAGAGCCAACACCGTTTTTCCTAAAGGAGGCCGAAATGCACGCGTTTTAGCTCACGCAGGCTCGCGTGAGGTCTGGAACAGGACAAGGAAATTAGAATTTAGAAAAACGGACGTAACTGGAGGAGTACTTAACTTTAATCCATTAATGATGAACGTCGGTTTTGACGGTACATAATTCACAATATCAATAGTAACTGATAATGGCACCTTGCTAGGTCGTAGCAAATGACGTAGCTGAAGGCTATGCTAAACTATCGTCTCGGCAAATGAGAACGTAAGTAGGCAGTGAACCATCGCTAGCAAATTCGGCTGTACAGCTGGGCGAGTGCTAGGAAGTCTCTCTAGACCTGCCGTGTGGCGGCGCTCGGTCTGCAATCACTGATAGTGGCGACACGCGGGTCCGACGTATACTACCGGGCCGCGGCCGATTTAAAGGCTACCACCTAGCAAGTGTGGTGTCTGGCGGTGACACCACAGGCTGCTCAGTTCCGACCCATTAGGCGTCGTGTTTCTATTCAGACAAGTTTCCCAACAGGTAGCTGTATTGTCGGACAGAGGGAGTCCCAACTGAGTGTTTTCCTTCCGGTTCAGGTATTCGTCTCGTAACTACACATCCCCTCCATGAACCATGGACCTTGCCGTTGGTGGGGAGGCTTGCATGCCTCAACGATACAGATGGCCGTACCGTAGGTGCAACCACAACGGAGGGGTATCTGTTGAGAGGCCAGACAAACATGTGGTTCCTGAAGAGGGGCAGCAGCCTTTTCAGTAGTTGCAGGGGCAACAGTCTGGATGATTGACTGATCTGGCCTTGTAACATTAACCAAAACGGCCTTGCTGTGCTGGTACTGCGAACGGCTGAAATCAAGGGGAAACTACAGCCGTAATTTTTCCAGAGGACATGCAGCTTTACTGTATGATTAAATGATGATGGCGTCGTCTTGGGTAAAATATTCCGGAGGTAAAATAGTCCCCCATTCGGATCTCCGGGCGGGGACTAATCAAGAGGATGTCGTTATCAGGAGAAGGAAAACTGGCGTTCTACGGATCGGAGCGTGGAATGTCAGATCCCTTAATCGGGCAGGTAGGTTAGAAAATTTAAAAAGGGAAATGGATAGGTTAAAGTTAGATATAGTGGGAATTAGTGAAGTTCGGTGGCAGGAGGAACAAGACTTTTGGTCAGGTGAATACAGGGTTATAAATACAGAATCAAATAGGGGTAATGCAGGAGTAGGTTTAATAATGAATAAAACCATAGGAGTGCGGGTTAGCTACTACAAACAGCATAGTGAACGCATTATTGTGGCCAAGATAGACACAAAGCCCATGTCTACTACAGTAGTACAAGTTTATATGCCAACTAGCTCTGCAGATGATGAAGAAATAGATGAAATGTATGACGAGATAAAAGAAATTATTCAGGTAGTGAAGGGAGACGAAAATTTAATAGTCATGGGTGACTGGAATTATTCAGTAGGGAAAGGGAGAGAAGGAAACATAGTAGGTGAATATGGATTGGGGGGAAGAAATGAAAGAGGAAGCCGCCTTGTAGAATTTTGCACAGAGCATGACTTAAGCATAGCTAACACTTGGTTCAAGAATCATAAAAGAAGGTTGTATACCTGGAAGAATCCTGGAGATACTAAAAGTTATCAGATAGATTATATAATGGTAAGACAGAGATTTAGGAACCAGGTTTTAAATTGTAAGACATTTCCAGGGCAGATGTGGACTCTGACCACAATCTATTGGTTATGAGATGTAGATTGAAACTGAAGAAACTGCAAAAAGGTGGAAATTTAAGGAGATGGGACATGGATAAACTGAAAGAACCAGAGGTTGTAGAGAGTTTCAGGGAGAGCATAAGGTAACAATTGACAGGAATGGGGGAAAGAAATACAGTAGAAGAAGAATGGGTAGCTCTGAGGGATGAAGTAGTGAAGGCAGCAGAGGATCAAGTAGGTAAGAAGACGAGGGCTAATAGAAATCCTTGGGTAACAGAAGAAATATTGAATTTAATTGATGAAAGGAGAAAATATAAAAATGCAGTAAATGAGGCAGGCAAAAAGGAATACAAACGTCTCAAAAATGAGATTGACAGGAAGTGCAAAATGGCTAAGCAGGGATGGCTAGAGGACAAATGTAAGGATGTAGAGGCTTGTCTCACTAGGGGTAAGATAGATACTGCCTACAGGAAAATTAAAGATACCTTTGGAGAGAAGAGAGCCACTTGTATGAATATCAAGAGCTCAGATGGCAACCCAGTTCTAAGCAAAGAAGGGAAGGCAGAAAGGTGGAAGGAGTATATAGAGGGTTTATACAAGGGCGATGTACTTGAGGACAATATTATGGAAATGGAAGAGGATGTAGATGAAGACGAAATGGGAGATAAGATACTGTGTGAAGAGTTTGACAGAGCACTGAAAGACCTGAGTCGAAACAAGGCCCCGGGAGTAGACAACATTCCATTAGAACTACTGATGGCCTTGGGAGAGCCAGTCATGACGAAACTCTACCATCTGGTGAGCAAGATGTATGAGACAGGCGAAATACCCTCAGACTTCAAGAAGAATATAATAATTCCAATCCCAAAGAAAGCAGGTGTTGACAGATGTGAAAATTACCGAACTATCAGTTTAATAAGTCATGGCTGCAAAATACTAACGCGAATTCTTTACAGACGGATGAAAAAACTGGTAGAAGCGGACCTCGGGGAAGATCAGTTTGGATTCCGTAGAAATGTTGGAACACGTGAGGCAATACTAACCTTACGACTTATCTTAGCAGAAAGATTAAGAAAAGGCAAACCTACGTTTCTAGCATTTGTAGACTTAGAAAGCTTTTGATAATGTTAACTGGAATACTCTCTTTCAAATTCTGAAGGTGGCAGGGGTAAAATACAGGGAGCGAAAGGCTATTTACAATTTGTACAGAAAGCAGATGTCAGTTATAAGAGTCGAGGGGCATGAAAGCGAAGCAGTGCTTGGGAAGGGAGTGAGTCAGGTTTGTAGCCTCTCCCCAATGCTATTCAATCTGTATATTGAGCAAGCGGTAAAGGAAACAAAAGAAAAATTTGGAGTAGGTTTTAAAATTCATGGAGAAGAAATAAAAACTTTGAGGTTCGCCGATGACATTGTAATTCTGTCAGAGACAGCAAAGGACTTGGAAGAGCAGTTGAACGGAATGGACAGCGTCTTGAAAGGAGGATATAAGATGAACATCAACAAAAGCAAAACGAGGATAATGGAATGTAGTCAAATTAAATCGGGTGATGCTGAGGGAATTAAATTAGGAAATGAGACACTTAAAGTAGTAAAGGAGTTTTGCTATTTAGGGAGTAAAATAACTGATGATGGTCGAAGTAGAGAGGATATAAAATGTAGACTGGCAATGGTAAGGAAAGCATTTCTGAAGAAGAGAAATTTGTTAACATCGAGTATAGATTTAAGTGTCAGGAAGTCGTATGGAGTGTGGCCTTGTATGGAAGTGAAACATGAACGATAAATAGTTCGGGCAGGAAGAGAATAGAAGCTTTCGAAATGTGGTGCTACAGAAGAATGCTGAAGATTAGATGGGTAGATCACATAACAAATGAGGAGTTTGTGGCACAACTTGACTAGAAGAAGGGATCGGTTGGTAGGACATGTTTTGAGGCATCAAGGGATCACAAATTTAGCATTGGAGGGCAGCGTGGAGGGTAAAAATCGTAGGGGGAGACCAAGAGATGTATACACTAAGCAGATTCAGAAGGATGTAGGTTGCAGTAGGTACTGGGAGATGAAGAAGCTTGCACAGGATAGAGTAGCATGGAGAGCTGCATCAAACCAGTCTCAGGACTGAAGACCACAACAACAACAACAACAACTACACATCCCAAAAGCGTTGGTCGGAATCGGGGTTGAAACCAGTTAATTTATAACTGAGACAGTCTTATAAGTGTTTGTAACACGTGCGTATGGCGTGTGTGTGGCTTTGTGTCAGCGTGAATGTGCTGGGTGATGTGTTTGACTGAAAGACTAATGAGTCACAATTACAATCAGTCATCTCACACATACATTAATCCTTGTTCCATAGATCATGTAGATCATGAATACGACATTTCGTAATGATGTGGAACGTGTCACTTTAAAATAAGTTTTCTTTACACAAAATAATATTTTTTTTAGTTACTACTTCATATCTAAGGATTCATCTAATGAGTAGGAGTTGTCATTCAGAAATTCTTTTAATCTGCTTTTAAATGTTGGTTAGCTGTCTGTCAGACTTTTAATGCTATTTGGCAAATGACCAAAGGTTTTTGTGGCAGCATAATTCACCCCTTTCTGTGCCAAAGTGAGATTTAATCCAGAATAGTGAAGATCATCCTTTCTTCTAGTGTTGTAGCTATGCACTTCGCTGTTATTTTTGAATTGGGATGGGTTATTAATGACAAATTTCATAAGTGAATATATGTATTGCGAAGGTACTGTGAGTGTCCCGAGTTCCTTAAATAAATGTCTGCAAGATGATCTTGGGTGGGCTTCAGCTATTATTCTGATTACACGCTTTTGTGCAATGAATACTTTCTCTCTTAATGACGATTGCCTCAAAATATGATGCCATATGAAAGCAGTGAATGAAAATTGGCTAATTTACTGATGTTTATCACTAAAATTTGCAATAACCGTAATAGCATAAGTAGTTGAACCTAACCGTTTCAGCAGATCATCGATGTGTTTCTCCAATTCAATTTATGATCAATGCACACACCCAGTAATTTTGAGTATTCTACCTTAGAAACAGATTTCTGTTCATAGTCTACTCGTATATTTCTCAATGGTGTTATGCCATTTACTATACGGAATTGTATAAAGTGTATTTTCTCAAAATTTAGTGAATCCATTTGCAAAGAACCACTTAATAATTTTCTGAAAGACATTAGTTGCAATTTCCTCAGCTGATTCTTGCTTGTTGGGTGTGATTACTATACTTGTATCATCAGCAAAAAGAGCTAGCTTTGCATCTTTATGAATATAAAGTGGCAAGTCGTTAAGATATATTAAGAATAATAAGGGGCCCACCAAATTGACATTTTGTTAGTACTTCATTTTTACAAATAAGTGATGCTACTCTTGAAAACATTACTTTTTCAAGATTTTTGGATAAAGCTGTCAGAAGTGAGATTGGGCAGTAGCTGTTAGCATAAGATCTATCCCCTTTTATATGCAATGGTTTAACAATAGCGTATTTCAGTCTATCTGGAAAAATGCCCTGTTCCATTGCGCTGCTATGCCAACCTCTTCGTCTCATATGGTTCTTCTTCTGGAATCTGTGGCATACTTGCCATATGCTGGACCGATCTCTGCTAAGAACGGCAGAATTCTCATGAAAGATGACATCAAGAGTGTATTTTGCCCACCCACTAAGATTGGGGCAATGTTGGGGAATGTAAAGGATGACCTAGGGTTACGGAAGCCAGGCATTTACAACATACCGTGCGAGTGAATGACAATACATCGGCCAGACCACCACGACTGTGGACATCAGATGGCGACCACGACCTTAGAGGACGTCCAAGTCGGGCGCAGACATCGGTTGAGGCACCAACGATCACAGGAAACCATTGGAGCCGCGCCGGTCAGGCGCGGAACGGAGCACTCGACGTGGCGTGAACCGATTACGGAGCGCCCAGCAAGAGACAGAAGTGGACGCCGAGGAAACAGTAATGAGACAGAACACCAGACTTTACAGACCAGTTTTGACAGACCCCAGATGACGACCACGACCCCAGACGACGGCCGCACCTGGCGCGGACGGCGTTCGGAACACCAGCGACCAGGGGGGACCATGGGAGCCGGGTCTGGCGGGTGCGGACCGCGAACTAAACACTCGACGCGGCGCGGACCAGTTACGAAGCGCCCAGCAAGAAACCAAGGAAACAGGCAGGATGCAGAGCACCAGACACCACAGATGACGACCGCGACCCCAGAGAATGGCCGAGTCGGGCGCGGACGGAAGTGGGAACACCAGCAACCAGAGAGGACCCTGGATGCCGCGTCTGGCGGGCGTGGACCTCGGAGGGAGCACCCGATGCGGCGCGGACCGATTAGGGAGCGCCCAGCACCTTTCAGGCATAGATACTGGACTCGATCCGCCCAAGGGCCCAACGAAACACTTCCGAACAGTTGGAAAGCCAGTAGAACCATCGTGATTCCAATGACTGAGAAACCCAAGTACGACCCACGCTCCTACAAACCAATCTCCCTCTTAGACGTCATAGGTAAAACATCTGAATGGATACTGACAGACCGACTAAAAACCTACACAGAACAACACGGAATCCTCCCGATGACTCAATCACGCCTTAGGCAAAACCACTCTATGAACGATCCACTTCTAAAACTAACGGACGGAATAACGAAAGGATTTGGCAGGGGGTACAGCATGCTCGCTGTCTTTCTGGACATAAAGCGCGCCTTCGAAAAGCTCTGGCACTTAGGACTTCTGCAAAAACTTATCCAATTGGCCTTCCCGACCAAGATAGTATGCATAATAAGAGCATACATAACAGACAGAAAGTGCGAGGTACACGTAGGGGATGCATCCTCTCGAGAATGCACACCCCAGGCAGGTGTGCCACAAGATGTATTTTGTCCCCACTACCGTATGCGCTCTACATGGCAGACATACCAACAGTAACGATCTCCTTGCCCGCATCTCGTGGTCGTGCGGTAGCGTTCTCGCTTCCCACGCCCGGGTTCCCGGGTTCGATTCCCGGCGGGGTCAGGGATTTTCTCTGCCTCGTGATGGCTGGGTGTTGTGTGCTGTCCTTAGGTTAGTTAGGTTTAAGTAGTTCTAAGTTCTAGGGGACTTATGACCACAGCAGTTGAGTCCCATAGTGCTCAGAGCCATTTTTTGAAGTAACGACCTCCTCAGAAAAAGTAGGACTGTACGCTGACGACAGTGCTTATTGGTGCACAGAACTCAGGATAACAATTTTCCAATGGAAGACAGAAACATACCTAAGAATCCGTCCCAGCCCATCCAAAACACAAACAATCCCATTCCAACACAAACACCTGATCAAAACGAGGCACCAAAATTCAGACGTCATACAACTGACGTTCTGGGACACACAACTGAGACTTGGGGATACCGCCAGGTACCTTGCTGTGTACCTAGACAAACACTTACCTACTAAATAAAAGGCGGAAAAGACAAAACCTAATCAGACAAGTTCAAGGACGACTTCACGGATGTGACGACCAAACAGCAACACACACTTACAAGGCGTACATCAGACCTGTCATAAAATACGCCGCAGCCCCACTAGGAGGCATACACAGACCAATTGCGGAACGACTCTACTCAACTGAAAGACGACTTCTGGGCAGCATTTGCAGGCTACCAAGACTTACACCCAGTGCCGAAGTCTACAATATCTCTGGATTGGAGCCTCTACAATCCCGACTCGTCAAACTCAGTGCAAGATATGGACGGCACATACCAACGAAGCGACCAGACATGGTAGACATACTATCGACAAGAACACGACCAACCAGATGGTCCAAGTACAAATACGCCCAACTAGCACGTACAGTAGCCCACAGCACCAGCAGAGAATTCCCGGACCTTGCCCCCACTATGGAACCCGTAACCCGAGAAATCCCATCCCCCCTCCCCCCCCCCCCCTCATCTGGACCGAAGACAGAACAATTAATAACACCAAACACATAGAACAGAGAACTCATCATCTCATACAAACCACACACACAAGTTAGCAAGCGCGTGCATCCATACCCACTCACACATCCTTGCGTTAAGTTAATTATAGGTAAAAAAATTTGTAAGCACCATGGGAGTATGCAGGTGGCAAATGTAAAAAAGAGGGAAAATGTAAAACGTGAAATTCAACAATAAAATTCATAAATGTAAAATTGAAATGCACAAGGCACCACTGCCAAATGTAAAGTGAGCAAACTACCCTCAAACCAACAACTGTATGCTCTGACATGATAAAAATATGATGTAGATGTCAGCAATAGCCACCACTACTCCCAAGATGTTTTATTATCTTTACTATCATAACTTTGTTATCCTATTATGTTATTTCTTACTTTATTATCACTCTAAATTTTAATGTGTATCAATAATTGTTCAATCAGAAACAATGAACAATGTAAGACTTAAGTCCCCAAAAGACACACACACACATCAAAGTCCGATAGTTACAATATACAATATCCTATGTTTGTACAAAATTTACCATCTGTTGTACTAAACAAATTAACCAATTAATCTCTCAACTAATACAATCAGCTGCTTTCCTTTTCCTCCTCCTCTTTCTCTTTTCTCTTTCAATGTAGAACAAGCAGAACATGTGGAATAAGTAAAACTATAAAAGTAAAATTGTCAAACTAACTGTACGTAATGAGAAATTTGCAGTGATGCAACAAGTAAAATGTAACAAAGTGCTAAAAAGTATCCAGATATATCCAAAAAAGCTGAAAAGGGTATTGCAGGCCCTCAAACAGCCCGCCCATCCTCCACAGGGAAGGGAATGAAAAGTGAAAAAAAAAGAACGCTCAAGGACCATTCTCGGGTAGCACCTGAAGAGGACAGCGAGTTACGCCGTCGAAATATCGTGCGAGAACGACACGAACATCCGGCAGAAGTCCCGTTTTATCAAAATGTCAACAGATCGCCGGGAAAGCCTGAAGACTTACATAAAAAGTGAAGATGTTTTTTACTGTGCTAATAACGGCTACCACTCGGCACATATAACACAACTGCATTAGATGGCTCAGAGTCCCGTATGGTATGCAGGAGGACTTCTGAGAAGTTTGGTAGGTAACAGAAAGGTATAGGCGAAAGAGGTCAGAGCAATGCCTACGAAAGGAAAAGTCTCGGGTTCGAGTCCCCGTCCGACACATACGCTACGTTCTTGTCTTTCATTCTAAGAAAACCTTAAATGACCCCGTGCTTCTGAAACGCTTCCACGGTATCAGCAGTTCCTATAGACTAAGTGCATTGGTCGCTATCAAGCCATGGTAACTATGTAACTTATTTCTGGAAACAATTACGAGCACTCTCTCACCTTAGAGTTCCTTTAATTTGCACTGTGTTGCTCTACAGCATCCTCTTCTGTCGTTTCCTGCCTTGACAAGGTCATTGGTTTCTCCGATGCACACCAGATGACTGACAACCTTGTCCGTTTTGTCCAATTCTTCGAGAGTATCGAAGAGTTCCGCAGATGTTAGTTTCCTTTGTGTAGGCGTATTTGCAGATCGCTGGAAACTCTGCCTCTAAATCCCACCAAACATGACGTACTCCACACTGGAAAGGAACTCCCGTTTATCGACATTGTGTCACTAATACTTGGATCTGAGTGATGCAATGCCTCTTATGGAAGTAAAACCACGTACCCTCTGCGACTCGAAGCGGACTGGCTTGAGGTCCGTGTTCGGGAACGATGCACCCTTTAACACTCTTGTAAGTAACCCAAATAATTCAAAGTAATTAGAGCAGCGAACTTCTACTGGCCTTTCTACAGAACGGTCGTTGCTAGGCAACGGTTACAGTGCATGCCGAGACGAATTGTTTTAATTTCCAAAGAACAAGGGGCTTTAAAACGTCTGTAAGACTTGTCGTCCCACGATAAAACCACTGTACAATAAGAGTGGCTTGTTGACAAAAGGAAGAATGTGTTCGGGGTTTCCTGCAAACACAGTTCAGCAGAGGCGCGGATACCACGTGCGTCACACCATGGTACTGAAATGGTGAGCCAATTGGGAACGTACTCCAAAGTTGAAGTACGCGCGACAGTACGTTTTCTGTGGTCAAAACGTCTAAACTGAAAATAGATTCACCGTGAAATTCCGGCAGTTTATGAACCAAATGCAATGTCGAGGCCAGCCGTAATGAAATGGTGCCGACAATTTGACCAAGACCGCACAGATATGGGTGAAGTCCAGTACCTGCACCAAGCGATTTCTGTCGTTTCGGCATGCTGAAAGAACATCAAGGGGGGAAGAGATTGTCCAACGATTAGGGTGTTCACGCAGCGGTTCTTGAATGTCCCTGTGACCAACGAGCGGATTTCTACTATCGCGGAACAGAACATTTAGTAGAACTTCCTGACCGGTGACTGTGTCGAGAAGTAGTGTCTAGTATCTGTGTCACTTGAGGAAGTGCAGTGCAGCATTCAGTAAACGCTACTTGGCCCGTCACAATAATGTGCAACTTACTTTTTTAAAGTCCTCTCGTAATGAACCAGCGACATTACTTCAAGAACTATTCCGATGAAGGACGAAGTACGGTTTTGCGAGGAGTAAAGTTACGTTTACATCTTGATAGCATTTGGAGAAACTGATGTCATCTCATCAGCCGTAAGCTGCTGTTTGTGAGGCCGACCGGAGTGTCCGAGCGGTTCTAGGCGCTACAGTCTGGAACGGCGCGACCACTACGGTCGCAGGTTCGAATCCTGCCTCGGGCATGGATGTGTGTGATGTCCTTAGGTTAGTGAGGTTTAAGTAGTTCTAAGTTCTAGGGGACTGATGACCTCAGAAGGTAAGTCCCATAATGCTCAGAGCCATTTTTTTTTTTTTTGCTGTTTGTGAGCATGGCGCTCAGATTCAGTATGTCCGAGATAAAACCGGCCCTGCGTCAGTAATATGCACATACACTGCAGAAAAGCATCATTATGCTCAAGATCAGTAAATACTCTAAAAATACAATAATTAGGCTACAACTTAAAATTACATCATACCCCGTTAGTCGAAAACGTTTCGAGACTGGATTAATAAAAAAATCAGAGAAAAAGCTAGGATGGTAGTATCAATGCTTTGTGTTCTACATGATCTCCCCTCCCCCGGTAGAACAGGCGGGCTTCCGGCCGAAAAGAAGCTGCACGGATCAGGTCCTCGCTCTAACAACCTACATCGAGGCGGGCTTCCAAAGACAGCAAAAAACATCAGTGGTATTTGTTGACCTGACGGCGGCGTTCGACACTGTCTGGAGACAGGGCCTGATTTATAAGCTCCTCCGCATCGTGCCATGTCTAAAAACGGCTAACCTTATCAACGAAACGCTCTGCAATAGACCATTCCAGGTTGTCATCGGTAACAACAGAAGTAAATTCATGAAACTTAATAATGGCCTGCCCCAAGGTTCAGTACTGGCTCCACTGCTTTTCAGCATGTATATAGCCGATATGCCTAGGACGAGATCCAAAATGTTCGGATATGCGGACGACTGGGCCTTGGCCACACAACACCGAGTGATGGAGGAAACTGAGACCACACTATCCAGCGATTTGACCACTCTACGAAAATACTTCCGTGACTGGAGGCTCCAACCCAGCCCATCCAAAACAGAGGCCACTTGTTTCCACCTGAATAACAAATTAGCAAACAAAGAGCTCAAGTTCCGCTTTGATGGCGGCATTCTTCCATATAATAAAACACCAAAGTATCTGGACGTGACACTCGATAGAACATTGAGCTATAAACAACACCTTGTAAACACTGCTGAAAAAGTCAGAACTAGAAACATTCTCCAAAAGCTTTGTGGCACTAGTTGGGGGTCCACTGCCTCCGTTCTGCGTAGCTCTGCACTAGGACCTGTCTATTCTGCAGCAGAGTACTGTTCCCCAATATGGTTAAATAGTGCTCACATCAAGAAGGTGGATGCAGTCTTGAACCAAACGATGAGGGTTATCTCTGGAACGATCAGGTCAACTCCTGTCCAATGGCTGCCTGTATTGAGCCATATCCCGCCGCCACATTTGCGCAGAGAACACGCACTTGTCATGGAGTGTCGAAAAATCCAAAATAGCCCAGATCTTCCTATCCACACCCTGAGTAATGGAATTGAGCAAAATAGATTGAAATCCAGACACCCCCCTCTCGCAAGTGCCAAAGATCTGGTAAAGAACGCTTTTATTCTTGAGGACCGCTGGAGAGAAGAATGGGAGGAAAAGACACTGCCTCAGGTTAACACCTTATTGGGAACATCTAACAGACCTCGGGGCTTTGATTTGCCCCGCAAAATCTGGTCTACCCTTAACAGGATCAGGATGAGCCACGGCCGTTGTGCGGACTCCCTGTACAAATGGAGCATAGTGCCATCACCACAGTGCGACTGCGGCGCTGACAGGCAGACAATTCGCCATATCGTGGTAGAATGCCCTCTGAGGGCCTACCCTGGGCCAACAAGGGACTTCATGGATGCGACTAACAGTGCAATCGATTATATTTCTAACCTAGATGTTTGTTTGTGATATTGTAACTGTTTTGTGTGTTATGTACTGTTAGATTTTTCATACGTGATTTGTACATTGCCATACGCTAAATAAAAAATAAATCCCCTCCCCCTCTCTACTTGAGTACAACGCACAGAGAATTTACACAACTACGTGAAAATGCAAGAGAAGCTCTCCTGCGGGATGTTCAATCCGCGCGTCCCATTGGCTGGAATGTTGACTATGTCGTCAAAAAATTTCTGCGCTTTGTCTTTTTATGGTAGGTTCGTATTGATAACACAGTCTCGGCACGCGTACGAATTTTTTCCAGCAAAGAATTATCCGAGTTTTGCAATTCTATCGAGTCTGAAGCATTACATGGACAGATCCACGTAATTTAACGTAAATTTAACGTCCCAAAAACGACGGATATCTCGAAAATGTGCACATATCTACTTATTTAATGAAAATATCATCAAATATAAATAATCAATTTAACTTAATTCTGTAAAATATTATTACTGTTTCATAAATAATATTTCAAAGATATAGCGGCTGTCAGCCTGTGGGCGAGTGCGCTCGATTGTAATATTTCTTATTTGTTTTAGAAAGTAAGTGAAGAGCGTTCCTGCTCGTATATCTCTCTCTAGTCTGTTAGGCTTTAGACTGATAGAAAGCACTATAGTTGCGTTCCTTACGTATCTTTAATTAATCTTTCTTTTGCGTAGACAAATGCGATGTAAGTGTCATGTATTAGATTTAGAACCTTTGCAACTAAATTAATGTAAACTAGTCAAGCCTCATGAGTTCACATTTTAACAGTTCTCCTAATAGATGCTTTATTGTTACAGCCAGCGACCGATGCGAGCTTAACTAATCGCAGCATGAAGACGTAATGGTCGAATTCCATTAGTATTCAGTCGTTTATTAATTTGCAACTTGCTACAGCGTCGCTGAGATTAACTTCCGATGATCATGAAGCACTTTGCAAAACTGAATGCAAGCGCAAAACCTTAAATGATCTGACCACAGTGTCCCAGCTATGATTCCTCTTCGCCTGGAAGTAACAGACAGCAGCGCCTAAAAAGTGATGGTGGTATTAAAAGATGTAATATCTGTTAAATTTTATATCATTTTTCTAGAAGTCAGTTTGGCCACCAACAAAGATTTGTGGCGTCTCTGACGCGAAGTGACAGTTCTTTGGCTATACTCTTTGCTTTTGCCTTCTCGTATTTGTGTTCTAGCGCTATGTTCGACAGCCATATTTCTGTATTCGCTGTATTAAGTAACGAAATAAATGTCGTTTCAATCCTAAAAGTGTGTTACTACGGTTCAACACCACGTAAAACCCATAGATCACCATCAATAATGGATGTCTGCTCCAGTTAATTTTGACAGTTTTCTTTTCAGTGATTATTTTCAATTTATGTTTAAAGTTAATTAGCATTCATTTTAGAAATCTTGCGTGAGCAGAGACGTCAAATAGTGACAGGAGTCCACGCGTCGTTTTTGTTCGGGAGTCGTGGTGTGCGGGGCAAACTTTGCGCACACTTTTCTCCAAAACAATCTCGAGGATGTCTGAACACTTGATTTATAGATGTTGCTCCATTACGATGCGTGCCACGACAACATTAACACATTACGGACGCACTCCGCAGCTTACCACTGCCTGCCCACAGCCGACTAGTCGAAGGCACATCTCTTGTTGACATATGTTAGTTCAAGCTGCCACTGTAATTACAGCCCTGACATCGCTTGTAGGCTAGGAATAAAATCACTCTCTGAACATTTTGGACGGTTGGTGTGTTTGGTTCGAATTAGACTTGGCCACTGTTTCTATGTTTCGATACAGTGTATCGATACGTGGAACTGTTTCAGTGTTTCGGAACTGCTGTGGTTCACTGTTTCGAAACAGTAGTGTTTCATTCCGCCCCTGTCTCGGACCAGATTCGATCTCACTGTGGTTCACTGTTCCGAAACAGTGGTGTTTCATTCCGCCCCTGTCTCGGACCAGATTCGATCTCGAGCCAAACACAGATACTGTATCGTTGTTTCAAAATAAGGCTGTTTCAGTCCACTTGTGCTTGGAACGGACTGATTGTATCGAAACAGTGATGTTTCATTCCGCTCTGTGTCGGACGAGATTCGGGCTCGGCACAGGTACTGAAACACAACATACCACTTCATGAAACACTTTCAAGAGTGTGGAAATATTTTTGACAAGCAATAGCATGAAGCTTAAGATATCCGAAAATAAAGCTTCGTTTCTAGCTGACTGTCCAATTTCGAAATGGCGTAACATCTACTTTATAAACACTAACCAACAATAAAACAACGCATACTATTCACATTCAAAATAACGAATATGTGAAAATCATTCAGTTAAATTATACTTTTTTTTATAACATACGCTTCTCTGTTCATGTACAGTAATCATATTAAGAAACGCAAGTAAGCCTACAATATTTTGAATAAAACAAGGCGTAGAGTGACAGTTATTAGACATATACATAAATTTGATGTAGGTATAATTGCAAGCAATCTGTTTAACATATCACTGATAGTGTAATGGTGAACGGGAAGGGCTGGGAAGCATGATGAATTTATAGGAACGGTTCGAAACACCTTGAAAGACCAAACTTTTTTTGTTATATTTTGTTATTTATTCGAATTATTTGGCGTTATTTGTTAGTCTACAGTCACTGTGCCTATTATCCACAATGATTCCCTTGTGTGCATGGAAATTAGCAGGATGGGTATATTACACATACTAATGGAATGTGGGAATCCCAGTAGCATATGCGTTGTTTCTGCAGTTTGCTCCCATCTCCAGTTCCGTTCGTGGTGGCTCTTCTGTCTTCAGCTATGCCTGTCCTCAGCCAATTGAAAAGTATGAAAGTCACAGGACACGAAAGCAGCACATTTTCTGCAGGAAATACGAAACTGCCAAGACGTCTAAGTGATAGTTTCACACTTTTTGCGATATGATTATCGCTCTCGCACCTCATTTGTGCTTATATGGACATACTTATACAGTAGGCATTCAAGATGATAAAATGTGTAGGTTTATTAGATTACAAAATACGAACTGTTTCACTGTTTCGAAACTGCGTATCGAAACATTACATTGTACTGTTTCATTTGTTTCGAAACAGTTTGCCCATCTCTAGTTCTAATGTACTGAAACTGAAGCGAACGCCCTGCAACTCAGTGCATTTCTGCGCTCGTGAAATGACATGCCAAACCAGTTTACGCAGTATCGGCTGTTCCAGTTCTCCGCCGAACGCTACGCTTCAGTTCCTCTATCACTTTAGGGCCATTTTCATACACCTTTCTTTTAAATGCACCCACCGATAAACGAACGATGCGGGCACAAAGCTTTCCTTGGCCCGCGTTCTTCTGTGAAGGTGGTAAAAGATGCATGTGACACCTTGCTGGAAGTTTTGGTAGCAATACAACTCAGTAACAACTAGATAACCGATTTCGGTTGACAAGCAACCACCTTCAAATCATACTGTCATACTGTTACCTTGAAGGTCAGACAGTGTCAACCATCGCAAAATTGTTACTATGAATAATATTTCAGAATATACAAAATCTGAATTCATCATGTCTCTCGGAATATTTTCACTCATTAATGTCGTATGGCATTATGTTCTGGCTTCGACTATGCGTTGATAAAAAAAAAAGTATTCATTTCAAGTTAAGTCACTACGGGACTTAACATATGAGGTCATCAGTCGCCTAAACTTAGAACTACTTAAACCTAACTAAGCTAAGGACAGCACACACATGCCATGCAACCGTAGCAGCAGTGCGGTTCTGGACTACAGGGCCTAGAACTCCTCGGCCACAGCGGCCGACACGTATTCATTTACATAGATCCTTGTAAGAAGGGTGATATCCAACCTCGAATCTTTTTTAGACGACTCTCAACACAGTTAGGTACACTAACAACAGCCCATAGAACATTCCTCCCTGAACGCGAAGTTTGATGTCACCAAAAACAGATAACAGAAACGATCTTAAACATAATGCTACCTGAAGAAACGGCTTGCAGTGACACTGTGACATAGAATGAGGAAAAGCATTCACCCCAAAAACACCGACCGCCTAACCAGTGATGTGAAGAATCTATTAGACAAGACAACTAAAATCTTGTCTACAAGATAACTCGTTCTAGTCCAGAGAAGAATTTCTAAAATTTCGAAATTTATATTACTATAATAGGGTGAAAATTATTTAAACCGACAAACTCTGGGAGGATGTGTTGGACACTGAAACAAATATTTTCTCTAATTTCATATTTTCCTGCGAGGATTTTTCAAACTGGTGTGGGGAGTTTTATCTGGATGAAAATTAATTGAACTAACGGATTCTAGGAGGTTGCAAGAGACAACAAAACACTTTCTCTAATGTGTTTCCCTATGAGAACAAAAAGTAAATCATTGATACTGAAACGTTCCCTTTGAACAATCATACATGACTGTGTTTAAACTGACACACAATATTTTTTTAGCGCAACGCAATCTGACTTTCAAAAATCCCTACAAAAGAATGGCCCTGACTAACATTAACCTATACCTTTCACAAATCACTTACCTCACAAAAATCTTCGTTACTCAAGCTACAGCAATACAGGGAGCGCCACTACTGCCAGCTAAATAAAAGATTCAAACTACCGAAGGAACTAACTACTGATATGCATAGTTAGCAAATGAAAGATTTTGATAGAGAACAAACAATGTATTTACCTTACTAGTGTTCATAAGTCATAATATATATAGCAGTTCATGACAACCAGTCTTACAAATTTCAAAACTCCGCCATCTCTCTCCCCACATCCACCACTGCTGGCGGCTCACGCCCAACTGCGCAACGCTACGCGCTGTTCGCATCCAGCTGCCCAACACTACAATGGCAGACAACAATGCAAACTAGCCACAGACTGCACACAGCACAGCCAGTGATTTTCATACAGAGCGCTACGTAACGTTGCCAATAAGAAAACCTAAACAGCCCACTTACATAGCCCCCATGCTCCCCACAAAAAATTTTACAAATTGTTTTGGGCAGTGGCCAATACAGATTTGAAAAAATTTTTCATAGTTACAATAACAAAGATATCAAATGCATACACTTATTGATACAGTGTTGGTCATAAGCTAAAATTTTCTCACAGTCCATAAAGACAGTCCTGATCATTCATCACAGTAAAATTGCAGAGTTTTTCTCAAAGTCTGAGCAGTAAAAGAAAATGCACACGGAAGTAATGGATTTCCATGCAGTCTTGAAGAAGTAGTGTTGTCCTTCCAACGGAAAGACAGTGCTGAGTCTTGACATGCAGACAGGTAATGGGCCACAACAGAGGAAACCCACAGCAGAGTCATTCGACGTTTTGAAGAATATTGGTAGGTAGGTCATCACAGAGCAGACCCACTATAGCCTTGGTAGAGTGTATGGGATTGGTCAGCCATCAAACGTCCAGACCCACTGTAGCCCTTGTAGAAATAATGGTACTGGTGGGCCATCAAAGATGCAGACCCACTGTAGTCCTTGTAGAAATAATGGTACTGGTGGGCCATCAAAGATGCAGACCCACTGTAGTCCTTGTAGAGACGGCCAGCAGCCATCTGTTGCGACTGTGCAGGTGCACAATCACCATGGAAGAGTCTTGCGGAGAATATAGCAAGTCCATAAACAACCACATGTCCACTCACAAAAAAATTTGTTTGAAATGTCCTTAGAACCAGCAATGCTGTTATCCAGTCCCTTGCTGAATTACTAACACACGTGCAAACACTATCAGTCCCTACTTCTCACATATTGTCCATATACTATGACCAACAGAAAGGTGTGCAGTGAAATGTATCTTATAAGTTACTTAATTTGATGAACTGGTGTCAATTACAATTTTATGAGATAAGAGTACAATAACAAAGGTACAAAATACATTATTAAAGAACATAACAATACAGATAAATTTTTAGTAGTACAGGCTTTACAAAAGAATAGAAATAAACAGATACATCAGTGTTACAGGAATTATGACATAAGTACATACATAAAAGATCAGAATAACTTTTGAAACATCAACTTCACACATGAGCATTAAAACAAAACAGAATAAATATCTAACCATCTTTGCAAAGAAAAAAACATATTATTAGAAAAATTCCACAACATAACCCATATCAGCTAAACACATAAAGACAGGAAAAACACAAATATAAAAGAGTACACAAACACATAGCAGAATAACATAGGAGGAAAGGGCAGGGTTTGTTTTCAGTGTAACATTTGGTACTGCAGTCCAACCTAAAACTTCATTCCATAGATCTTTCGTCTTATTTAAACATTTGTTTCCACCAAAAAAATCCTATCCAAGCATGCTTTCTGTATTTATATGTTCACATATTTCTTACCTCATTATTTATTTTCCATTATCTTACCTCATCATTTATTTCCAAGAAAATCCTACCTAAACCTGTTGTCCCTAAACCCTACTTTTTTGCTCATATCCTCTTTCAAAATACTTTTTCTGGCCAAACAATTTTCTTATAGCTTCTCAATGCATTTCTTCCATTCATCACAACTCGTTCTCTCATATAGCCTACCCCATCTTAAGCTAACTTAAATCTCACCGAGCTCAGATGCTAAACTAAGGAACGAGGCAATGCAGCAGCACAAAACAATTAACACAAACAGCAATGATAAAAAATACAAATGGCAAAGCAAGCAGCATAAATTAGCAAAGCAAATGCAATATTACAACTAATATAAGGCAATGCGCAGCAAACAAGAAAAATAAATTTGTAGTAAAACTGGCTTAACAGAGTAATAGAAAGTCAAATTCAGTAACATTATGCCTGGCAAACAGCAGCAGTAAATGCAATAACTTATATCTAAACATGACAAAGCTCAAGCAGAAAAAATATTACAGTAAAAATGGCCGTGTTTAATACCTATGTCACATCTTAACACTAGAGTGATGCATCACTGTAACTTACTCTAGCAGACAAGTTACCAAGTCACTGACAAGAATTATGTATGCAATTCCTGTGAAGTGGAAATGTCTTTTTGCGCTCCCTCGTCTTTTTATTTTTGGAAGTAGATCATAAAATTATTCTTTACTGGGTCTGTAGACAGAAAATAGTGATATTAGTACATCTATTAAATTTTATTTTAACCAATGCTGCAGTGCAGCTAGAAACTAGATATTAAACAAAATGAGCAATCTCTCAACTAGAACGACAATAGATGTAAAATGTTTCTCATCATTTCATTAGGCATTTTAGTAAATATCATAAATTAAGAGCTCCACAGTGTAATCATATGTTTTCAAGTTTGAGCGTGTCGTATTTGCGATGCTTTCTGCAAAGAAATGTCAATAGCGAGGATAATGGCCTCCTTTTTTTTCACCTAATGGCTGTTTCTCCAGGCGGCTGGCACAGCTGTATGCCACAAGGCATTACGTCAAGGTCACTTAGCTTTCTTACCGAAATATTTACGACAGCAGTTTCCGCTACAGTGACAGTCTCATATAAAAATTTTCACAGGTCAAGAATTTGCATTACAAATGTGTAGAAACAAAATCCTATTAATAGAACAGTGTCCAAAAAATTTTCGTCGACATTGTAATACATTCACGCATTTACACACATTTCATAACTCTTCAAAGTACGATTCTTGGTTTCAAACATCCTTTTTCACAAGTCAGAGTCCCTAACCACTACTCATTATTCCTTACCTTATTACACATATACATATTCGTCGACACTTCTTCAATATTTCATCATAATAAATAAGTAGCATAATCAAATTCCTCATATAACATCAGCTTATCGATCATAAACATACCTCAACAGCATAATACACCTCGTTGTCGTAATAATATCATAACAGATCAATCACATCTCAATCGTCGTAGCTTTCTGAATATTTTAAAAACTAAAAAAAATTCTCTGCTCATTTCAAAAGTGTCATCTACCTCAGATGTACTTTAAAAATCATGACCCCATACCAAATGCGACATTCAAAACTCTCATAGTATCACAATGGTTCCAAAACAAAATATATGAACAGTTCACAAAGTACAGACAAAATACAATTTCATAAGTATGAAATTATCCAACTGTGTAATTGCGTGAATATGTGTCACTGATGTAGTAAAAAAATTGTTTGTCTCTCAGTTAAATGATCAGATAACTGTGTAATTTATGTGTTAGAGAAATATGGTCCCGAAGTGTAAAGTTGTATAAGCAAATACCATATTAGCTAGGGCTCCTTGTGCTTGCCAAACACATGGCACACAAAGTAAGCGTGTACCCCCCTGAGGATTAATGTAATTATACCCTCAGGTGTTACAGATTACAGCAATGGAATGAAATGTATCATGGAAAACTTTCTTTGTAATTCAAAAATCTTTAGAAATAAATGATTTAAGTACAAAATTACTCACTGAAATGCGTGTCCTGTAGCACTAAATGTGCGTCTTGCTGTAAGATAATTCTGTTGAAGTGTCGTAGTTATCGTCCTCTGTAAGCAAAGTTCTGCTGAAGTCAATGTACTCACCTCATCATAAACAAAAGTGAGATGCTTTGCGTATAGATATCATAGTTATTATGCTTATTGCCGTGATGAAGAAAGTACTACAATGTAACGTATTGTTGTGCTACGAAAAAGGCTGTCTCATTGTAGCTATACCACAAAAGTTACTACTAAAACATGTTTTACTTTCCAGAAGAATTCAGAAAAACTGCGCAGATATAAAACAGATACATGGCAAAAACAACATTGTAAATTGTCACTCATTATTAGCGTCATGATAAAATCGTGTAGCTGTCACATAAACTAACCACTGTGTCATCTGGTATCTCACAGAAAGTACATTAAATCCAGAATGTATTTTCAAGTAAACAAAAATGTTGCATTAAAATCTCATTAGCAGTACTGGTAAATGTTCTAAGTATGTGAGCCTTATAGTCGTCACGTATTCGTGCAACTAACAAGAAAGAATGTACACATATAATAACACTGTGTCGTCTGTTCACAATAACATGCATTCGTAATTTCTGTTTAAATAAGTTCTCCTGGTTCTTGACTGGATATTTAACTTCAAACATTGTTGCATATGTAGCTGTCAAAGAAACCAAATGCTAAGTTATCTTTAATCCCACAGAAAGTACTTCAAATAAAGAATGTCTTTTCAAGTAAACCAAAAAGTTGCATGAAAATGTCATTAACAGTGCCTGTATATGTTCTAAGTATGTGAGCCTTATAGTCGTAATGTAATCGTGCAACTAAGAAGCAAGAATGTACACAAAATAACACTGTATCGTCTGTTCACTGTAACAATGCATTTGTAAATACTGTCTAAATATGTTCCCTAGGTTCTAGACTGGATAGTTAACTTCAAACATTGTTGCATGTTAACAGATTCTAAGTCTGACAAAGCATACTAGTAATGTAAAGTGAAAAGTTATATGGCAAAGACAAAGTTAAAAAGCAGATTATCTTTCAATAAACGGTTCTACATGTGAAATGTGGTGCAATCTTTTACTCTTCCTAGTACGCAGAGTTCCAGTTTCAGCGCAATTATCATGTGGTTACGTCGGTAAGGAACACTGGAATTTTTCTCAAGGTTAGCTTATGTTATTTTTCTCAAGCCCAGCCGGCGCACGTGGCTGCCTGCCGGTGCGAGTCATTGTCTGTCTCTTTGTTGGCGTGCGGCGTTATTGGGATTAGGAGACCTAACTTCTACAAATTCACCTTGACGAGAAGGCCCTACCCTGTTTGAAGCTCGCCAGTTCTGATGGAATTCAGGTCTGTCGTTTTGTCGGTAGTTTACATAGTTTCTTGTTTGTCGGTCATGTGGTGGAGAATTTCTCCCGGAATCGCAACTGCGCGCTGGACCATTGCGTCTGAAGTTATTCTGTCTCCCTTGATAATAATTATTTTGGTTCCCATATTGTCTGTTTCTATGGTAATCTGTCATATTCAATACTACGGAAGTGCGATCTTTCTCTGTACCTATTATTCTGCCAACGGTTGTCATAAGGGTGGTGTCTGTTTTGGTCACGATTTGTGTTATGAGAATAGCCTTGTCGTGTCCAGTTATTATTTCTTTCATCGCGGAATTGCGACGGATGTGACCTGTAATTGTTGTATTCGTTTTCGCATCCCGCGATTGTCAGTGTCAATTTCCAATTCTTGTAACAGTCCCTGAAAAGCTTCAATGTCGTCTTTGAAACGTCCTGCCAAAATAATATTTCTTCAATGTTCAGGCAATTTCATTAAGCAAATGCGGATGAGTTCTGAAGGGCTGTATGTATTTGAAAGATATTGATTCTTGTGCAACATGTCTTCAAAATATTTCACAAGACTGGAAAATTCAGAATGTTCGAAATGTTTCATCATCATGATGCTAAGTTTTACTCGGTCTTGTGTGGCTTGAGACAAATATGCTGAGAGGAAGGCATGGTAAAATTCTCCTTCACTGTGACAATCGTGAATGACCGAAAGCATTCTTTCAGCTGGTTCATTCTCTAAGTAGCCACACATAAATTCTAATCTGTGCTCTAATGACAAAGTTGGGAGGAAAAAAATGAGAGAATTGATGAAGCCATGCTCGTGGATGAATGTCGTTGCCAGAATTCTTAAATGTTTTGAATTTACGTGTAGTAATGAACAGCTTACAGTCAAAATCATCGTGTCGGCGAGTCGCACATCGCTCATTGTCACTTCGTTTCGGCGGTTCCATCTCAAAATCCAATGCGCCTTGCCAATTTCTTTCATAATTTCCAAAGTGGCCTGTGTTATTATTTTGTGGTTGTTCCGTATTTCTATGTCCCTCTTCCCGTACTGGAGCGCGAGTGTCCTCTGAAATATGTAATTCTTGTATTACTTGTGCCAACTGATCTTGTACTTCCCGGATTTCTCTTTTGTACTGTGTATTGATTTGATTTTGATTTTGTTTGAATTTTCTAATTTGTTCATACTCTTCAGTGTCCGTGAAGGCTACAGGTCTTGTGTCATTCAGATCATCATCTACCTTTGTAGATAAGTTAGTGACCTGATCTGAAAGTTCGGCTACTTTATCCGTTAGTGAAATTATTTCCTCTGTGTGTTTTTCTGAACCAAGTTTCAGAGTGTCCATTTGTGTTGAAATCGTATCTATTGTGTCTTTTAAGTTTTCCTGAATTTTTGCAAGTTGCGTAACCGAATCGGTAGATGCAACTGAATCAATTTTAGCTTGCCAGGTGTCGTGATTTTCATGAACAATAGTTTGCAGTTCTTTTATGGCTGCTTCGTGATTCTGTAATGCATTTTCATGACGCGAAAAAAAAGGTTGGAAATGCTCACAAATTTGTGTTTTTACGTCGTTACAGACTTTTTGACATTTCGTTTCGATTTTATGTAACTCAGTAGTTAAATCTTCACGTGTTTGTTCAAGCGTGGTGTGAAGATTTTGTTCCATTGTGTCTAATTTTTGTAGCCTTTGTCCCATTTGTTGTATTAACTGTAATAACAATGCACTGGTGTCTGAAACATGTTCCTCAGTGCTATTCGGCAGTGCATTTGAACCGGCAATATTCGCATTTTGAAAAGCAGAAAATGTGTCTTGATTTATTTGAGAAAACGGTGAGGACGCCAAACCTGAATCTACAGTATTTGCAAGATTGTGTCCTGTCATTTCGGAATCCTGAGGCGAGCTGTTGCCGACCGATTGATCGATAATGCTTCCCTGTTCACTACCTGTTTCACTGACTACACCATTATTTGACGCCCGCTCCATTTCCTTATGCACAATTACCAAATTACTACTTTGAATGTCTGTTAATTCATTACACAGTGGTGCTGGTAAGCTACGCTCGTCGTCACTATTATTTCTCAGTTTACTTTGGAGCCTAGTGTTACGTTTTTCACACGCCATTATTGTCACAATATTTCACACGATAACACAGAAAGGCACAATTTGAAGAGCAAAAATAAGAGAACACATTAACATAGCACTGAAAAAATATCTAGTTAATTGCAAGCGCAGCTCCGAAATACTTGATGCAAATTTACATGCATGTCACAACTGTTTTACTGTACAACAATGAAAGAGTGCAACTACAAAGGAGATTCTCTCTACAGTTACGCACTAGCAATAAACTAAAGCTACACCAATTACACAAACTACAAGAAAAGATCAGAAGATTCCAGTGAGGTATCCTCGGCTAAGGGTCGACATTTGAAACGTCCCCTTTGAACAATCATACATGACTGTGTTTAAACTGACACACAATATTTTTTTAGCGCAACGCAATCTGACTTTCAAAAATCTCTACAGAAGAATGGCCCTGCCTAACATTAACCTATACCTTTCACAAATCACTAACCTCACAAAAATCTTCGTTACACAAACTACAGTAATACAGCGAGCGCCACTACTGCCAGCTAAATAACAGATTCAAACTACGGAAGGCACTAACTACTGATAGGCATAGTTAGCAAATGAAAGATTTTGATAGAGAACAAACAATGTATTTACCTTACTAGTGTTCAAAAGTCATAATATATATAGCAGTTCACGACAACCAATCTTACAAATTTCAAAACTCCGCCATTTCTCTCCCCACATCCACCACTGCTGGCGGCTCACCTCCAACTGCGCAACGCTACGCGATGTTCGCACCCAGCTGCCCAACACTACAATGGCAGACAACAATGCAAACTAGCCACAGACTGCACAAGGCACAGCCAGTGATTTTCATACAGAGCGCTACGTAACGTTGCCAATAAGAAAACATAAACAGCCTACTTACAATACAACAAAGCAGAGGTTCAAAAATGCCTCCACTGACTGGTGAACAGACGTTACAACGGTGGATCATGTTCTAACACTGTCAAAGGCTGCAGGGATGTCCTTTAATTCCTTACCTGCGCTGCTGCTGTAGGGGTAACCAGATCCTCCTGTGATTCAAAAGGAGTTTTGTAAATGAGACTGCACATCTCTCGTCTTACAAAAAAGCCCACAGGGGTCAAACAGGGAATCGAGTAGGCCATGGTACAGGGCCACCACTGCCAATCCACTTGTCTGGGGACTGTCTGTTCAAGAATCTATGCACAGAATGAACGAAATTTGCCGGCGCCCCGACCTGCTTGAGCCACACGAGCTGCCTTATAGCGAGTGGCACTTCATCCAGCACTCTGGCAATGCTATGACGACGAAATTGTAATAATTCGTGTCATTTAGTAGCCTAGGTAAGAGATAGGGCCCAATTAAACCGTCAACAACAACGTGCATAGAACCGCAACTGATGACCTCGAGTAAATGTGGCATATGGACTAACCTCACTCAAAACGCCCGAACATTGCTTCATCTGTAAACAACATAAGAGATGGAAGCGTGGGATGCATTTGACACAGTTCCAAGTACCACTGCGAAAATTGTGTTCTGAGTAGATAATCGTCTGGTTCCAGGTTGTATACACGCTGTAAGTGAAGTGGATTACAAATTGCTCATTAAGGACGTTTCTTACATCGATCAGATTCGTCCCCATGTTTGTGCACAATTGCATGTGTACTGAGAGCGATTACGCCCTGTATCCGATTAAGAAATGCTCACAGCTAATTACGACATTAGAGAAAAATGTTTGTTTTGGTGTCCCATGCTACCTCACAGTTTGTTGGTTTAAATAATTTTCACCCTGCATGTGTGCCTGTGTGTAAAGAGACAAAGAGCTTATAATCCACACAGTGTTAGTTAAGCACAAATAATGATATGAAAAAGAGAAAGAGAGACACAAAGAGACTGAGATTGAGAGAGGGATAGACAGAGAGAGATTGTGTGTGTGTGTGTGTGTGTGAGAGAGAGAGAGAGAGAGAGAGAGAGAGAGAGAGAGAGAGAGAGAGAAGGATGGAGAGAGAAGAACAGAACGGCACCCATGCATTTGCAGGTTGCCTATCTAACGGTTTTCAGGGGAAACAAAAATTTGATTTTCAGTATCTCTTTATCATTATCGTCCGAAATCTCGCTGACAGCACCTACGATGAAAGGAAAAAAAAAATTCATGGCTTACTACATTTTCGCTGTTCATGCCGTAAAACGTTTTATTTTTTACATATTTACTACTAACTCCATTTTCATACTTCTTTCAAACAGTACCCACACACAGGGGAGAGAGTTGCACCTGGAGGATAGAGTACCTACGAACACGTGATGTGTTTTGGACGGCTCTTCAACCTAGTGATCGAGTTTTGAAGCACATAAAGGAATGTGAACTAGAACTACCATAAACGGTTTCCACTATTCTGTACAGGTTTTGTTTTTTCTGGACAAGACGTTATATTTTGTGCAACATATGTAAATATTCGTGTTCTACACATTTAAATATTGTATAATATTTTAAAGATCTTTGGAATATATCGTTAATTTTTCAGTTACAGAATTTTATGGCAAGTAAAATTATGTGTATTTTTTAAAACTAGTTACAAATCGTGTCGATAATAAAGCCATACTTCGACAGCCATGCACCATCTTCTACCTTGAAACAGAGTAGGATATTTTACCATAGAACATGGGGTATTTGTAAATTAACTGAGTTTCCTTAATGTCTTAAAAATGGAAATGTTGTGTTAGTTTCCAGTAGCTTCAGTTTCAAAATGTATTCAACTTGTAACTGGTTTTTGATAATAATAATGCTTAATTTGATTTCACCAACTGATTATTGCTGTGTAGTAGAGCCATAATGTAGCATATAGACGACTAAATACAGTACTGACAAAATTTCCTCGATTGCAACATTTTTAAAATTGCTGTGGAATATTTGTTCTTAGGTAAGTGACAATTTTGTTCCGTGGAACATATTTTTACGTTTGGATAAAACTTAACTTTCCGGAGTAGTTTTAGTCATTTCAGAAAAAGACTGCAGCAAGTAAAAAGTGAATGTAGTCATTTAAAAATTGAATAAAAAACATTTCTGTTACAGAGCTGGCTAGAGCTAAGAGTCTGAAAACTGTTCCAAAGCTCAAAACTCTCTCCGACCACTAAATGTACCTCCAAAATTATATCATTGTACTGTGGCGTCACAGCCAAACTTCAAGAATTTACCCACGCATCAACAATAATAGTTACTGAATGAAAGCGTCTAGTACGCTTGAGTGAAACTGTATTTAATCTTATTTTGTACAAGTATCTATGGAATGCAGTGATGCACGAAATTAGTAACTACTACCAAGATAAAAAATACACAAAGATAATAATGTTAAAGTACTATATAAAGCCGTGTACTAGAGAGGAAATATCTTTCTCTCTTGTTCTCTTATACCCTTCTCGTATTCTCTTTTGGTATTGTCTATCACGATTGCCGATACGAGATTGCAGCTGCGTCATATTAACTCATGTAAGTATCGTGAAGCTAATTCACACAAAGAATCTAAAAAAAATTATTTTCTACGTGTACACTACGTTAATCAATCACCCTTTCAATGAAAAGTATAGTAAAAACGACTAACAAGTAAAAGTGAAAAATTTAAATACGGAGACTTTTCGTATGGTTCGCGATCTCCTTAAGCGCTGTTTTGTGCATGATTACAATTTAACTGCGACATTGGTTAGATCCTGCATTTATACTCGTATTTATTTTACGAAGTCCGATAATCTTTCTGAATGATGTTTTCCGAAGGGAAAACGTTATCTCTGCTCCCGGTCAAATAAAACATATTGCCAAACGCATCGTTCTCCAAAAAAACTGTGGGCCGTAGCTATTTTCAAAAATCTAGGAAAATAACGTGATAACATTGGTAATTATTCTTGTCTCTAATGCAAATTAATTACATTAAATCAAAGAGAAATAGTTTCATTGTTTGGCCCCAGCTCTTCTTATAACGTTACCGCCTAAGACAGAAATTTACGGTACGTGATTAACACAACTTAAAATTGTACGCTTAGTAGATTTAATAACTAACTCAATGAGAGGCAGTAAAGACACATAGTTCAGGAAATATGACGTCATAACCATTGAGATAAGTGAAAAACTAAGTTTTGCTTACAACTGTGCGGGAAATTTCGGGACTATACTCATTAAATGTTCGAAAATGAGAGCGGTGAGCACCACCATCCAGCAAAGTAAACAAAGTTACAAATCTCTTCTAACTTTTTTTCTCTATTACAAACTGAACGTAAAATATTTTATACACTAACTCATTATTAAATTACTGAGTCGTTTGAAGCTGTTTTATTCATGTGAGTTCGGTCCTGTAAATCATCGTTGGTGGGTGAGTTTACTGGTAACCAACTAATTAATGAACTAAACTTAACTCCGTCGGAGCACACCTTGAAGGCCCAACGGTACCGACCGACCGCCGTGTCATCAACTCACAGGCGTCACTGTATGTGGAAGTAGGAGGGCATGTGGTCAGCACACCCTTCTTCCGGCCGTTGTCAGTTTTCGTGACCGGAGCCGCTACTTCCCAACCAAGTAGCCCCTCATTTGGCCTCACAATTGCTGCTAGCGGTTCTGGCGCTGCAGTCCGGAACCGCGGGACTGCTACGGTCGCAGGTTCGAATCCTGCCTCGGGCATGGGTGTGTGTGATGTCCTTAGGTTAGTTAGGTTTAAGTAGTTCTAAGTTCTAGGGGACTTATGACCTAAGATGTTGAGTCCCATAGTGCTCAGAGCCATTTGAACCATTTCACAATTGCTGAGTCTTCCCTGCTTGCAAAAGCGCTCGGCAGGCCGGACGGTCACTCATCCAACCCATCCATGTGTTGGCCAAGCTCTACAGCGCTTAGCTTCGGTGATCTGACGGAAGCCTGTGTTACCACTGCGACTGGTCGTGCGCCGACTAATTAATGAGTTGATGCTTAATTTATTGTAATATTAAGTCTACATGCCACGGGCCCAGAAGCAGTAGTAAATTACTTAGTAAAGACGTATTGGAGACAACGTATTCGTCATATCACACCACTGAACAAACGTCATATATTCTATAGCGTTCGTTTTCAATGGCGTGACTGTCATTAAACTAGCCGTGCTTACCACCTTTTGCGTGGACACTCATTTTTGTCGGGGCCGCTCATTCAGCGGGTCACGCTGTTCGGCGAACCGCACCGGATGATCTTGCGCGCGACACGATGTCTTGCATAGAACGTGCTCTTTGTATATGCAACGCGCTCGCCACTTATTCGGCGTGCGGAATGTGTGTTGTTTGCGCCGGGAAACAGAACGTGTTGTTTACCGGACGTGCTTGTTGCTGCTGTAGGCGCTCTGCTCGTTCAGGGTCGGAGGGCTGCGGGCGAATTCCTGAGCTCAGGAGGGCCTCCTGAAACGTAACGCTGTACTGGTTTCGTCACTACCCTACAGTACAAGGTCAAAGAACGAATAATACACGCTTCCTCATGCTTAGGCAGATGGAGCAAGTCGGTTGTTTCTTTTTGTACCTGATGTAGTCTACGGTGGACACCGTTTGTTAATGAGCGGTTCCTCGCAAAACCCAACAATAAGGGCTTTTTACTATTTTTCGCCGTCATCACCGGACCAGAACCCAACCGAGAATTTCAAGGGGGCCGTAGCAAAGCAAATGGTTGAAATTTTGACGATTTGTTCCTGACATCCCGATATCGAACAACCTTGAAAATTTTCTTCGTATCTCTATCCGTTTCCGAGATGCTGAGGTTCAAAATTGCCCTACTTGTACACCTTTAAAACTTATGTAAAATCCAGTGTGAGATGCAAACGTAGTTTTATATAGTGACGTAGCACTGAATTTTACTTATCAATGTATTCCTTTCTGTATGAGTAACATACCTGCTGCAGCAAGGAAAGGAAGGGAACCAGAGGAAAAATGGTCTTATCGAATCACGAAAATGCGACTATGTTCCTGTTTGTTTAAAAGACTGACTGAAAAGTGGGTTACCTGCTGCCTCATTCTACGTTCCTCAGCACCTATAAAAAATTTTACAAAAATTTTGACATGCAAACATTCTCGCGCTTTTTTATTCTGAGAGAAAGATGTAGTAGCAAAGAGACGGAAAAGTTATAAATACTGGACCAGTGGCAGTGGTAGGGAAAGAGCTAAGGAGAGAATGGGAGTATTAGCGAAAGAGTGGGATACAATGGCAGTAGAACATAGCTGACTGTATCAGAACAGTGCTAGGAAAAGAGTGAAGGAGGCAGTGCATGAAACTTTCTGGCAGATTAAAACTGTGTGCCCGACCGAGACTCGGACTCGGGACCTTTGCCTTTCGCGGGCAAGTGCTCTACCACTTGCCCGCGAAAGGCAAAGGTCCCGAGGTCGAGTCTCGGTCGGGTACACAGTTTTAATCTGCCAGAAAGTTTCATATCCGCGCACACTCCGCTGCAGAGTGAAAATCTCATTGTGGAGGCAGTGCATGTTGGAGAGGAATAAAGAGAAGCAGAAATTGGAAGTGGGTGGGAGCCAGTGAAAATGGGAGACAGTCTGTGACAGCGAGAACAAGGCCGAAAGAGACAGGAGTGAATAAGGTACTAGCAGTAAGAGAGAGACACTAACAGTAGGTTTAACGAGTGAGTGAGAATGGGCAAGTGGGAGTGGATGGGTATGAGCCACTTACAGCTATGAACTAGTGGGTGTGAGCGAGTTACAGATAGGAGACTTTCTGGGAGTGTGTGAATTGCATGTTAAAAAGAATATGTTTGCACGCCAAAATTTTTAGAGGTGTTGAGGAAGGTGGAATGAGGCAGCTGGTACCCAATTTTACAGTGAAAGGTTTCAATCAAATAGCAACGTACACTCCTTTTTGTGCTCCGATTGAAGCATTATTCCGTTGGTACTGTATTGAGAGGGTGATGCAGATGCCAGTACTAGGTGTATTTAAAAGACGCTGAATTTGCTAAAATTCAGTGACTCTGTCAGGTAACATGTATAATGAGAAATCTGGATTAGTGCGAGTAGGACTCGCTCACCGAGGTTCGGTACAAACGTTATTATGACTGTATACAGTTCATACATCCCGGAATTGAAATCCTCGACGATATTTGCCAGTTACCGATAACGGTACTGGTCCCAGGAATTCCAAGACCGTATCAATATCTCCACAGTAGTTTTTCAAAGTAATTTTTCAGGCTAGACCAGACATACATAAAGTGTGCAGGGGACCAGTTTATAGAGGAAAGGTATAATAAAACATTTTTATTTACTTGGTAAAACGTTACTATAACTTATATTTTATTTTGCATGTAGTAATGTTAGTCTGTTATGCTTTTGTTTGGCGATGTATGTATGTTCAAATGGCGGAAGATATTTTTTATGTAATATCATTACCACGCAGCAAGTTGCAGATTTTTCACTTTACTTGTACAGTGAAACTTTGATTCTAGGTCAACTGGAAGCGTCATACAGGTTTTGATGAGAGAGTTTGCGAGTAAATGGCCGTCTCTTTAAGGAGAAGTTTACAAGTTTTGATGAGAGAGTTTGCCAGTAAATGGCCGTCTCTTTAAGGAGAAGTTTACTATCTTTTGATTAAAAAAATCTACTTTTTTTAATTTGAATGTTTGGATCCATAAAAGCGTTTAGAATCCACCCCTGAAACGGTTTTTCCTAATACGGAACGGAAATGTTTGTTATTTGCGGTTGAATAAAAAAATGCACCTGCCTGAAATCGGCCTTTTTCACGCACCAGTTTTTTTCTTTCGAAGGACGAGTTATTGTACCGGTGCATGGGTGGAAACACACAAAATTCAAATGAAAGTTTGAACGCGTTTGTTTGGGATCTAGCCCGCAAGCATTTGCATTCTGGTGCGAAGATTGTGGAGATTGCGACTTTCCTGGCAGTGAGTAGCTTCAACGAAGGGTATTCAGCTATTCTGAAGACCATGACAACCCTGGACGTCACCCTGGGATTCTATTCGACGCAGTTCGCCAAGCATTCGGACGACCACCAGATTTAAGCGGCCTAAAACCGCTTGTCACCGGCCGTTCGAGAGGCTCTGGAGCAACGCAGGATGGCCCAAATCGAGCAGAACGCCCTCTATGAGTAAGAGGAAGGGCTAGTTTATGGACCCCGAATAGCAGATTGAACGTAAGTTTCATAATATTGCATTTATATGTAGTCAAAACTTCAAAGGCGTTTTTCTCGAAATGACTCTTTTTTTTTTTTTTTTTTTTTTTTTTTATCGCGCGGCACGGTAACTTCAAATCTACTCAACCGATTGGCATGATTATTTGTTTCCGACTAGGATAACTAAATTGTCTAGGAGTTGTACCACTTTTATTCCCTTCCATCAAGTATAAATATTTTTACTTGTCCGACGAAGTCGAAAAATCCACGAAAAAACCCTATTTCTTTCAAATGGCCTCCATTTTGTTTCCTGTCGTCCAAATAACTTGAGCGAGGTACAACTCCTAAAGAATCTTATATACTTCGCTAACGTCAACTCTATTTTGGTTTCAGACGAACCGGCTGACCTGTAACATACCGCGCGTGGAGGTCTACATCGAAATTGTGTTTCGTTACGACGGCACTTCCGCCTTTGCTCTTCGACATTTCCGATCGAAAAACTTCCAGTTTGTAGAGGAAATATCAATAAACATTTTGACGAAATTTTACATTGATATCTATAACAAATCCCGAGAAAACGTTTTTCGAAGAACATGCTTTTTTCGGGCCGAAGATAGTAAACCTCCCCTAAAATGGCCTCGACTTAGAAGCTCATATTTTCTACACTGCCAAGGGACCGCAGACCTCAGTGTGTGACATAAATTTCAATTTTATCATTTCCTGAGAAAAAGCGTTTTTAACAGGGACAGATAGCCAGACAGACAACAAAGTTATCCTATAGGGTTTTTTACCGATTGAGGTACATGAAACCCAAAAAATAGATGAAACTCCACAATGAATAAATCACAGATGACTTTGAATTATTTTCAAGGTATCAGCCCCAATTAGTTGCTAACAGCCAGTTAGTTACACGACAAAGTGAGCTGTAGATGCGGCCGTTGTGCGAACTGACTCAGCCACGCGACCGTGTACATCCACGTTTCGCTTCAGGGGAGATCTTATTTAATATCTCGCAGCGCAGCCACGGAAAGTCTTCTTCCTGGCCGTATCCCGTGTATCCACGTGGTCGGCCCGGATTTGACATCGTCGGCGGAAGTGGGTGGTCGGATGACCTGCTCGCGCTTGCCTGTTAGCCAAGCAGGCAAACTGCCACACGTAAACGGCAGAACGGGCTGGCTGCTTTACCCCCATCGAAGCCAAGCTGTGCCCAGCCCAAGCAGGCTACACGAGTCTGGCTTGCCTGTCTGCCCGTCTTCCCTCTGTATTACGGTACGTGGCAGTTTATGAAGTACCCATTAATTGTAGTGTTGTGAATACTCTTTGAAAGTTGATGGAGAGTCTTTCTTACCCGAATATGACAAGACGAGGCTCAATGACATATCTATTTATTTTTGGATCATTGTAGGCCAGAAAACGGTAGATTTTTTAAATCCTTTTTCTCTTTTCGGCGTATTTTGGAGTTGCTTATTTATTTCGATGTGAACGGTTTTCTTTGCAACTTTACCCTCTTTCGACTAGTACTGACTGTGTCAATTATCATCATCAGGTCACCTCTTATACATGTTTTATATAGTAAGCAGACCATCTCTGAATGTCGAGATCCTTTGCCCCT
This sequence comes from Schistocerca nitens, assembly GCF_023898315.1. NCBI lineage: Eukaryota > Metazoa > Arthropoda > Insecta > Orthoptera > Acrididae > Schistocerca > Schistocerca nitens. The sequence goes on along the minus strand of NC_064622.1, from coordinate 177,150,579 downwards.
AAGAGCCTGACGATGTCTATTACACTGCAACGGCAACTAAAATAATGCTTTGGAAATCTAGTTTCTGTAACCTTATTGTGTTTCAGCCAGTTATACGAATTTTAACGACTTTTCCCAGGATGTGTATTGCAGTTTCGTTGAATTCATTCTAAATGGCCAAAACAGTTCTTTCAAAATTCCCAAAATGCTTTGTAGTAAACACGAATTTCGTTTTCCATATCATGTTAATCTAAAAACTGGATGGCTGAAAGAAGAAGCGCTTCAGCGTTTCTTTCATACTAAGCTTTCTTCGCGCTACGTTACATACCACCAGAAAGTAGTTTTTAATATCCACTAAGTCATATTTTTTCCTGTGTCAATCAATATTTGCCCTAAATTTAGAAAACTCATGTTGTTGTTGTTGTTGTTGTGGTCTTCAGTCCAGAGACTGGTTTGATGCAGCTGTCCATGTAACTCTATCCTGTGCAAGCTTTTTCATCTCCCAGCAGCTACAGCAACCTACATCCTTCTGAATCTGCTTAGTATATTCATCTCTTGGTCTCCCTCTACGATTTTTACCCTCCATACTGCCCTCCAATACTAAACTGGTGCCTCCTTGATGCCTCAGAACATGTCCTACCAACCGAACCCTTCTTCTATACTGCTAAATAGCCTCATTTCCAATGCACACATTTCTACATAACTGTCAGCCACTAAGTCTTTGTCCTCGTTCAAAATTCTTATGGAGTTAGAAAACTGCTGGTCAAATATACGAACATGTCTAACGTATTTGAGGCCCCCAAACGAGTGTTTAGTAACTTTTTATACATTTTGCATTGCGAGGCACCTACCGACTATTTTCAAACTACCTTATAAACACACAAAAATTTTACCCTGGTTGTCTTGGGCTCGGTTTCATGACTGATATATATTCCCAAATTCTTAATTTCTCCTCAACTTCTTTAAGTCTGGTTTGTTTATTTTGCTGCTCTCGCCGCTATGCTAAATGAATAGTAGTGAAGCTGCCTACGCAGACATATTCCTGGTTATACTTAAGTCTCATTGGATTGATAGTTCTACCTATTGTCAGATACTGCAGGCTGAACGGATCCCGTGAAGCTTGCCATGGTTGCGGAAACCCAAGCTGACCTGATTTAACCATTGTGCTTCACTAGGCATGAACGCTTGCCTCTTCGTTGCGGCAGGTTGAGCTGCTTTAATGGTTGCTGCTAAGATATGGGCAGGAAAGCTGGAAGCAGAATTTGTTCACGTCTGGTCGGATGCCTTTCCTCAAGCCATCACTTCCCCGTGGCACTGAATTTCTGTACGGCATCTGTCTACTTCTAGTTCTATCTTGTGTGGTAAGTGCAAGTGTGAGAACGTTTTCCCGATATTTGCGAATCATCTAACTGCGGTAAGACGTAGGTACTAGCCCAGTACTCACGTAGCCGGATGTGGGAAACCGCCTAAAAGCTACATACAGGCTGGCCAACATACCGGTCCTCGTCGTGAATGCGCTGGGCAGCTTCTACCCGGCGCGTCTACCTGTGTCCCGAAAGCAGCGCTTTAACGCGCTCGGAAACCCGGATAGGCCAGTGCAAGCACGGAAAGTGATGTTGGAAAATGTCTTCGTGGGGAGCCATGACAGCTGGGTGTTGACATAACTAAATTTACTGACGATGAGAAGGAGAAAGGAGTAACAGTGTTGACGAAAGATCTGACGGCACACTTTATTTTTATTATAGTTTGTTTGTTCTGTTTGTAAACTGGTGTCATACCTTTAAAGTTTCGTGAATGTCTGTGGTGTAATGTAAATCTGAGCAACGTAAGTGGTGTGCTTTCGTGAACACTAGCTGATGAAATGAGTCGCCAAATCCAGCTGAAACCAATTAATTGTACTGCAATTAACGTTTGTCAAAAAGAAGCTTAAACTGTGTACTAAATAAGCTGATCCTGAGAAATGTTGGCCGGCCGAAGGGGCCGTGCGGTTAAAGGCGCTGCAGTCTGGAACCGCAAGACCGCTACGGTCGCAGGTTCGAATCCTGCCTCGGGCATGGATGTTTGTGATGTCCTTAGGTTAGTTAGGTTTAACTAGTTCTAAGTTCTAGGGGACTAATGACCTCAGCAGTTGAGTCCCATAGTGCTCAGAGCCATTTGAACCATTTGAAATCGAATTTTGAATGGATACTTATCCAAAATACTCTGTGAATTTGTGTACACAAACCGACTAAATACAATTCCGAAATAAAGTGGTGCAGACGCGAACATCTAACACTTCACTGACAAAGAAATGAGATTGAATTAAGCTCTATTGAAATGAACCTGATAAGTGTGAACTGCAAAGCTTAACTGTAAATGATGTTATTCTGTCCCGACTGTGATGTTACACTGGCCCTAACTAATTTTCATGACTTACCTTGTGGCAACGTAAACCGGATACTGTTCGACAGTGCTGAATATTAGAATTCGTGATTACAACAGGGAAGGGGGGATCAGTTAGTGGTGCCAGAACCCTCCGCCACGCACCATCAGGTGGCTCAAAGAGTACTGATGTAGACGTAGATGAAGAAATAATGTAATCCATAAATCGTTATGAAGTCAGTATTTTACGTATTCCGCACTTCTTGCCTCACTATGCAATTTATAGCCTTTTGTGCTCCTTTCAATCACGAATTGGTTGGTCACCAATGTTCTAGTATATATCTCAAAAAACTGTAAGTGGGCTGTTTAGGTTTTCTTATTGGTAACGCCACGTAGCGCTCTGTATGAAAATCACTGGCTGTGCTGTGTGCAGTCAGTAGCTGGTTGGCATTGTTGTAATACTCGCCATTGTAGTGTTGGGCAGCTGGGTGCGAACAGCGCGTAGCGTTGCGCAGTTGGAGGTGAGCCGCCAGCAGTGGTGGATGTGGGGAGAGAAATGGCGGAGTTTTGAAATTTGTAAGACTGGATGTCATGAACTGCTATATATATTATGATTTTTCAACAATATTAAGGTAAATACGTTGTTTGTTCTCTATTAAAATCTTTCATTTGCTAACTATGCCTATCAGTAGTTAGTGCCTTCCGTAGTTTGAATCTTTCATTTAGCTGACAGTAGTGGCGCTCGCTGTATTGCAGTAGTTCGAGTAACGTAGATTTTTGTGAGGTAAGTGATTTGTGAAAGGTATAGGTTAATGTTAGTCACGGCCATTCTTTTGTAGGGATTATTGAAAGTCAGATTGCGTTACGCTAAAGATATTGTGTGTCAGTTTAAGCACAGTCTTGTATAATTGTTCAAAGGGGACGTTTCATATGTCGACCCTTAGCCGAGGATACCACATTGGAATCTTCTGATTTTCTTCTTGTAGTTCGTGTAATTAGTGTAGGTTTTGTTTATTGCTAGAGAATTTCCTTTGTAGTTGTAGTTTTTCATTCTTGTACAGTAAAACAGTTGTGGCATGCATGTAGATTTGCACAAAGTATTTCGCAGCTGCGCTTGCGATTAACTAGATATTATTTTTAATGCTATGTTAATGTGTTTTCTTATTTTGCTCTTCAAATTGTGCTTTTCTGTGTTGTCGTGTGAAATATTGTGACAATAATGGCGTGTGAAAAACGTAATACTAGGCTCCAAAGTAAACTGAGAAATGACAGTGAAGACGAAAGCAGTGTGTTAGCGCCACCGTGTAATGAATTAACTAATGTTCAAACTAGTAATTTGGTAACTGTGCATAGGGAAATGGAGCGGGCGGCAAATAATGGCGTAGACAGTGAAACAATTAGTGAACAGGGAAGCATTATCGATCGATCGGTCGGCAACAGCTTTCCTCAGGAATCCGAAATGACAGGACACAATCTCGCCAATACTGTAGATTCAGGTTTTGGGTCCTCACCGTTTTCTCAAATAAGTCAAGACACATTTTCTGCTTGTCAAAATGTGAATGTTGCCGGTGCAAATTCACTGCCGAAAAGCACTGAGGAACATGTTTCAGACACCAGTGCATTGTTATTACAATTAATACAACAAATGGGTCAAACACAGCAAAAGCTTCAAAAGTTAGACACAATGGAACAAAATCTTCAAAAGTTAGACACAATGGAACAACACCAGAGACAAACACAGCAACAGTTAGACGCAATGGAACAAAATCTTCACACCACGCTTGAACAAACACGTGAAGATTTAACTACTGAGTTACATAAAATCGAATCGAAATGTCAAAAAGTCTGTAATGACGTAAAAACACAAATTTGTGAGCATTTCCAACCTATTTTTTCGCGTCATGAAAATGCATTACAGAATCACAAAGCAGCCATAAAAGAACTGCAAACTATTGTTCATGAAAATCACGACACCTTGCAAGCTAAAATTGACTCAGTTGCATCTACCGATTCGGTTACACAACTTGCAAAAACTCAGAAAAACTTAAAGGACACAGTAGATACTCTGAAAATTGGTTCAGAAAGACACATGGAGGAAATTAGTTCATTATCAGAGAAAGTAGTTGAACTTTCGGATCAGCTAAATAATTTATCTACGAAGGTAGATGATAATCTGAATGACACAAAACCGGTAGTCTTTAATGACACAGAAGAGTGCGAACAAATTAGGAAATTCAAACAAAATCAGAATCAAATTAACACGCAACACCAAAGAGAAATCTGGGAAGTAAAAGATCAGCTGACACAGGTAATACAAGAATTACGTATTTCAGAGGACACTCGCGCCCCAATACGGGAAGAGGGACATAGAAATACGGAACAGTCACAAAATAACAACACAGCGCATTTCGGAAATTATGAAAGAAATTGGCAAGGTGCACCGAATTTTGAAATGGAACCGCCGAAACGACGTAACAGTGACCGATATGCGACTCGCCGACATGATGATTTTGACTATAAGCTGTTCATTACTACACGTAAATTTAAAACATTTAAGAATTCTGGCTACGACATTCATCCACAAGCGTGGCTCCATCAATTCTCTCATTGTTTTCCTCCCAACTGGTCATTAGAGCACATATTAGAATTTATGTGTGGCTACTTAGAGAATGAACCAGCTGAAAGAATGCGATCGGTCATTCACGATTGTCACAATGAAGGTGAATTTTACCATGCCTTCCTCTCAACATATTGGTCTCAAGCTACACAAGACCGAGAAAAACATAGCATCATGATGATGAAACTCTTTGAACAATCTGAATTTTCCAGTCTGGTCAAATATTTTGAAGACATGTTGCATGAGAATCAGTATCTTTCAAACCCATACAGCCCTTCAGAACTCATCCGCATTTGCTTAATGAAATTGCCTGAACATTTAAGAAATATTATTTTGGCAGGACGTTGCAAAGACGACATTGAAGCTTTTCAGGGACACTTACAAGAATGAGAAATTGACACAGACAGTCGCGGGATGCGAAAACAGGAAAACAATCACTACAGGTCACATCCGTTACAATTCTGTGACGACAGAAACAATAACTGGACACGACAAGTCTATTCTTACAACGCAAATCGTGACCTGAAACAGACACCACCCATATGACAACCACTGGCAGAGTAATAATAGTTACAGAGAAAGATCGCATTTCCGTAGTAATGAATATGACAGAGATTACCATAGAAACAGACAATATGGGAACAGAAACAATTATTATCAAGGGAGACAGAATAACTTCAGACGCAACAGTTCAGCGCGCAGTTACGATTCCGGGAGAAATTCTCCACCACATGACCGACAAACAAGAAACTATGTAAACTACCGACAAAACGACAGACCTGAATTACATAAGAACTGGCGGGATTCAAACAGAGCAGGGCACTCTCGACAAGGTGAATTTGTAGAAGTTAGGTCTCCTAATCCCAATAACGACGCACGCCAACAAAGAGAATGACTCGCACCGGGTGGCAGCCATGTGCGCCGGCTGGCTCAGGGAAAAATTACATAGACGCTAACCTTGAGAAAAATTTTAGCATTCTTTACCGATGTACCATATATCACATGATAATTCCACTGAAGCTGAAACTGTGCGTACTAGGAAGAATAAAGGTTTACACCACATTTCACATGTAAAACCGTTTATTGAAAGATAATCTGCTTTTTAACTTCGTCTTTGCCATAGAACGTTTCACTTTACATTACTAGTATGCTTTGTCAGACTTTAAATCTGTTAACATGCAACAATGTTTGAAGTTAACTATCCAGTCTAGAACCTAGGGAACATATTTAGACAGTATTTACAAATGCATTGTTACAGTGAACAGACGATACAGTGTTATTTTCTGTACATTCTTGCTTCTTAGTTGCACGATTACATTACGACTATAAGGCTCACATACTTAGAACATATACCGGCACTGTTAATGACATTTTCATGCAACATTTTGGTTTACTTGAAAAGACATTCTTTATTTGAAGTACTTTCTGTGGGATTAAAGATGACTTAGCATTTGGTTTCTTTGACAGCTACACAATTATATCACGATGCTACTAATGTGACACAATTTACATTGTTGCTTTTGTGCTGTATCTGCTTTATATCTGCATAGTTTTTCTGAATTCTTCTGAAAAGTAAAACATGTTTAATAGTAACTTCGTGGTATAGCTACAATAAGACAGCCTTTTTTTTTTGTAGCACAACAATACGTTACAGTGTAGAACTTTCTTGATCACGGTACTGTATGTAATAACTACGATATCTATATGCAAAGCATTTCACTTTTGTTTATCATGAGGTAAGTACATTGGCTTCTGCAGAACTTAGCTTTCGGAGGACAATAACTACGTCACTTCCACAGAGATTATCTTACAGCAAGACGCACATTTAGCGCTACAGGACACGTATTTGAGTGATTATTTTGTACTTAAATCATTTATTTTTAAAGATATTTGAAGTACAATGATACAAAGGTTTTCCGTGATACATTTCATTCCATTGCTGTAATCTGTAACACCTGAGGGTATAATTACATTAATCCTCAGGGCGGTACACGCTTACTTTGTGTACTATGTGTGTGGCAAGCACAAGGAGCCCTAGCTAATATGGTATTTGCTTATACAACTTTATACATCGGTACCATATTTCTCCAACACAGAATTACACAGTTATCTGATTATTTAACAGAGAAACAAAAATTTTTTTATGTCAGTGACACATGTTTATGCAATTACACAGTTGGATAATTTCACACTTATGTAATTGTATTTTGTCTGTACTTTGTGAACTGTTCATATTTTTTCGGAACCATTGTGATAATATGAGAGCTTAGAATGATGTATTTGGAAAGGGATCATGATTTTTGAAATACGTTTGAAGTAGATGACTTTATTGAAGGTCTTGAAATTATTGAAAGAAGCTGCGATGATTCTGAGATGTGATTGATCTGTTATGATGTTATTATTGTGATGACGATGTGTATTATGCTGTTGAGGTACGTTTATGATCAATAAGCTGAGAATCGTACTTTAAAGAGTTATGAAATGTGTGTACATGCGTGAATGTATCACAATGCCGCCAAAAATTTTTTGGACTCTATTACATTTAAAGGATTTTATTTTCTACACATTTCTAACACAAATTCTCAACCTGTGAAAATATTTTTATATGAGACTGTCACTGTAGCGGAAAGTGCTATCGTAAATATTTCGGTAAGAAAGTTAAGTGACCACCTGCATGTAAGGCATCGTGGGCACCCAGCTGCGCGACAGTCACCTGAAAAAAAAAGCCATTAGTGTGTGCCTTTCAGAGGCACAGGTGAAAAAAAAAAACGGGCCGTTATCCTCGCTATTGACATTCCTTTGTAGTAAGCATCGCAAATACGACACGCTCAAACTTGAAAACATATGATAACACTGTGGAGCTCTTAATTGATGATATTTACTGAAATGCCTAATGAAATGTGAGAAATATTTTTATGTCTATACACCTGATTATGACTACTGTCCTTCTAGTTGAGAGATTTTTTTTTACTACCATATGAAATGCCATATGGCTAATGAATGATGTTTTATGCCTTCCTTTGTACATATTTGCTCATTTTCTTTAATATCTAGTTTCTAGCTGCACTGCAGCATTGGTTATTATAAAATTTAATACATGTACTAATATCACTATTTTCTGTTGGTAACTTTCTTGCAGAGTAAGTTTTTGTGATGCATCACTCTAGTGTTAAGATGAGACATAGGTATTAAACATGGTCATTTTTATTGTAATATTTTTTCTGCTTGAGCTATGTCATGTTTAGATATAAGTTATTGCATTTGCTGCTGCTGTTTGCCAGGCATAGTGCTACTAAATTTCACTTTACATTACTCTGTTAAGCCAGTTTTACTACTGATTTATTTTTCTTGTTTGCTGCTCATTGCCTTATATTAGTTGTAATATTGCTGCTTGCTTTGCCAATTTGCATTTTTTGCCATTGCTGTTTTTGTTAATTGTTTTTTGCTGCTGCATTGCCTCGTTCCTTAGTTTAGCATCTGAGCTCAGTAGATTTAAGTTAGCTTATGATGAGGTAGCCCATATAAGAGAACAAGTTGTGATGAATTGGAAGAAATACATTGAGAAGCTATGAGAAAATGGTTTGGCCAAAAAAGTATTTTGAAAGAGGATATGAACAAAAAAAGTAGGGTTTAGGGACAACAGGTTTAGGTAGGATTTTCTTGGAAATAAAAGATGAGGTAAGATAATGGAAAATAAATAATGAGGTAAAAAATGTGTGAACATATAAATACAGAAAGCATGCTTGGATAGAGTTTTTCTGGTGGAAACAAATGTTGAAATAAGAGGAAAGATATATGGAATGAAGTTTTGGGGTGGACTGCAGTACCAAATGTCACACTGAAAACAAACCATGTCCTGTATTTTTGTGTTATTACACTATGTGAATTTGTGTTTTTCCTGTCTTAATGTGTTTAGCTAATAAGAGTTATGTTGTAGAATTTTTCTGATAATGTTATTTTCTTTGTAAAGATGTTTAGACATTATTTATTCTGTTCTGTTTTAATGCTCATGTGTGAAGTTGATGTTTCGAAAGTTATTCTGATCTTTTATGTATGTACTCATGTCATAATTCCTGTAACACTGATGTATATGTCTATTTCTATTCTTTTGTAAAGCCTGTATTATTACAAATGTTATATGTACTATTATGTTCTTTAATGATGTATTTTGTACCTTTGTAATTGTATTCGTATGTTGTAAATTTATAATTGTATAGACACCAGTTTTTCAAATTAAGTTACATTTCACTGCACACGTTTCTGTTGGTCATAGTAATGCACAATATGTGAGAAGTTGGGACTGTTAGTGTTTGCACGTGTTTTAATAATTCAGCAAGGGACTGGTTAACAGCATTGCTGGTTTTAAGGACAATTCCAAAAAGTGGTGGTTTATGGACTTGCTATATTGTCTGCAAGACTCTTCGACGGTGATTGTGCACCAGCACAGTCACAACAGATGGCTGCTGGCCATCTCTACAAGGACTACAGTGGATCTACACCTTTGATGACTCACCAATACCATTATTTCTAGAAGGACTGCAGGGGGTCTGCACTTCTGGTGGCCCACCAATACCGTAATATCTACCAGGACTACAGTGGGTCTGCTCTGTGATGACCTACCTACCAATATTCTTCAAAACTTCGAATGCCTCTGCTGTGGGTTTGCTCTGTTGTGGACCACTACTTGTCTGCATGTCAAGAGTCAGCATTGTCTTTCCGTTGGAAGAACAACACTACTTCTTCCAGACTGCATGGAAATCCACTACTTCCGTGTGCATTTTCTTTTACTGCTCAGACTTTGAGAAAAAAAACTGCAATTTTACTATGATGGATGATCATGACTGTCTTTATGGACTGTGAGAAAATTTCAGCTTTTGACCAACATTGTATCAATAAGTGTGTGCATTTGATTTCTTTGTTATTGTAATTATGAAATAATTTTTCAAATCTGCATTGGCCACTGCCCAAAACAATTTGTAAAATTTTTTTTGGGGAGCATGGGGGCTATGTAAATGGGCTGTTTAGGTTTTCTTATTGGTAACGCCACGTAGCGCTCTGTATGAAAATCACTGGCTGTGCTGTGTGCAGTCAGTAGCTGGTTGGCATTGTTGTAATACTCGCCATTGTAGTGTTGGGCAGCTGGGTGCGAACAGCGCGTAGCGTTGCGCAGTTGGAGGTGAGCCGCCAGCAGTGGTGGATGTGGGGAGAGAAATGGCGGAGTTTTGAAATTTGTAAGACTGGATGTCATGAACTGCTATATATATTATGATTTTTCAACAATATTAAGGGAAATACATTGTTTGTTCTCTATTAAAATCTTTCATTTGCTAACTATGCCTATCAGTAGTTAGTGCCTTCCGTAGTTTGAATCTTTTATTTAGCTGGCAGTAGTGGCGCTCGCTGTATTGCAGTAGTTCGAGTAACGTAGATTTTTGTGAGGTAAGTGATTTGTGAAAGGTATAGGTTAATGTTAGTCAGGGCCATTCTTTTGTAGGGATTATTGAAAGTCAGATTGCGTTGCGCTAAAAATACTGTGTGTCAGTTTAAGCACAGTCTTGTATAATTGTTCAAAGGGGACGTTTCAAAACCTCTCCCTGTGTCTGCAATAGATTTCTGTTGATTTACTTTGTTTCTTACTTAATTTTCACATAACGTACTTCTATACTGAAGCATTTTAGATGATTGTTTTTTATTTCCAATGTTTTTTCAAAGCACTACTTTCAGCGAATTCTTTCTAAGATTTTGTAACACCATCTGATTTCTGTAGCTTCCTTCGTCTGTGCGTGTTATATTTTATCCCATTTTTCTAGATACCAGCATCCACAAACTCCCTACCATGTCAGCCTTGTAACTTTTGCTGGAAAGTTGTTCAAGACTTTATTCCTGAGAGTAAGCAACAGCCATCAATCAGAATCACTATCATTCTAATATGTGATCGTATACCCAATAAACGAGGTTTTCGCTGACTTGTGGAAAGTCTGGTTTGGTGGTGAACTATTGTACTCGTAAACACCATTAACCATCTGTGTAGGCAACTTTTAAGGCAGCAGTGACTGCGAGTTTGGACGGTCGAGCGCAGTACACCAGGAAAAGAGATCTACCCGGGCGTGGAGAAAGCCAGCTTCCTTCCATCTTCCGGCATCATGTAACACGTGACCGCAGCGTTACATCACGTTATGTCACGGAAGGTCTCGCGACCGGGGAGAAAGTCCTGTTAGCGGCGCGTGCGAGCCAGCCACTTCCTATTCCCGGGGAAAGGCTGGGGGTGTGGGCTTCGCGCCTCACTGACTCTGAGAAAGCCGCTAGTGGTAAGGCTCCCTGCCTTACACTCCAGCTACAAGCACTGCGTGACGGTGCTGCCACGAAGACGTGATACTCCGACGGAAGCGGGAAGTGTTACACCACGAAGTACTAGTCCGATATTTAACAAACTTTGAGGAAGTGGTCATCACATAACAATTATAAACTGATTACATTCTAACATAACTGATGTGCATAATGAATATTACTACGAGCTGCGAACCCCACAGACACAAACACACTGTTATATCCCTCGTGACGTGGAAGCAAACAGCTTGCAAACATCATCTCAGGATTTTCTTGACATGCTTGAAACACATGTCGTGTCCATGGAGACAGCCTGTTAGAGGATGACACGTCTTTCCATTGCATCCCAGCCACGCTCTTTGGATGAGAAATCAGCGGACCGAGTAGGTTTCATACATTTCTCAAGGGGCTTATTACGAACTGCCACTTGGTATCTTGCACTAGCCAGCTGAAAACTGCAATTAGGAGCTCTAGTCATGAGGGATTTACCATTCGTGTCATAGTGATAAACGTTCAGCCTCCCTTCAGCAAATATGGAATCAGACCTGATGTCATATCCAATAGCTCCCAAAGAGGTGGTGAGGTAAGTGTCTCGAGAACCCTCCCGGCGGAGGTTCGAGTCCTCCCTCAGGCGTGGGTGTGTGTATTGTTCTTTGCATAACTTTGCATAAGTTAGTTTAAGTTAGTCTAGGGACCGATGACCTTAGCAGTTTGGTTCCTTTGGAACTCACACACATTTGAACATTTTTTTGTCTCGAGAATTGCCCCTTACTGTGAGCTTACAGAAGGTCGTTTTAGGGACATGTTGACTATGATCTGACCGATACACAGATATGCGTTTCTCAGTGGTGAACTTCACAGTCTGTACTTAATGTGACATTTGGGTTTGGCTCTATAGGGTGCTTCGAAACTATTCGTTCAAATTAATAGAGCAGATAGAGAATATCAATACATACTTAGTCGTGGTACGTATTACCTCTGACAGCAATTTCTGATGCTAGAGAGGATTTACACAGGAGGTAGATTACCCTACTAATTACAGCAGTGGCATTTACAGGAACTGCTAGAAAGCGCGACCATTGGTGATGAGATGTTTTGGTTTGTGGGGCGCTCAACTGCGCGGTCATCAGCGTCCATACAAAGTCCCAATTTTTACACAGTCCAATTTTTTTACATAGACCAATCTAGCCACTGTCACGGATGATGATGATGATGATGATGACAACACAAACATCCAGTCCCCGGGCAGAGAAAAATCCCCAACCCAGCTGGGAATCGAATGATCCAGAGGCAGCAACGTTAGCACTAGATCACAGGTTGCGGACGCGACTATTGGCCTGTATGTGCACAGTACATCGTCGGACCATTGACTGTCTTGTCTGTTCGAAGTTTCATGGCATTTCTGCAAAGGTACCAGCAGCGACGGCAATTCTATTGATGAGATCTTCTTCTGTTGCCACAACGGTTTCATACACCAGCTGCTTCATTGCCCCCAGAGGAAAAAATCCAGACATGTGTGGTCAGGTGACCTTGGCTGGCCAGGCCTTAGGGCCACCTCGGCCGATCCATCGAGTTCCGATCGTGGCTCTCAGTTGATTCGTCACACAAAAGCTGAAATGGACTGTTGCCCAAATAGGCTGGAAGTACATCATTTGTCTAACACTCAGAGGTACATGGTTCAGCCTTTCTGGCAACAGTTGTTCCATGAAGATGCGATATCTCCGTCCGCTGAGGCGGAATGAAAAATGTATCGTCCAATCAACCAATCACCGAAAATGCTGGCCAACGTTAACACCGAATCACTGTTGATGAGCGCGACGTCGAGTACCTCGTTGATTTACATGTGCCAAAACGTGCGAATTGTGGATACTGAAACAGCCTTCGAGAGCAAACAAAGGTTTCTCTGTGCGCAGGACCTCGGCCTGAAATAAGGAAAGCAGAGAAGTTTGCTGCAAAAACCATCGTGCGAACTCCACGCGTTAGGAAAAAATCTCCAGGCGCTAGTGCTGAAGATGGAAAGGATGAAGCTACTGGTCATGTAACAGATTCCAGAAAAGCCTAAGTTCGACATGAAGTATGTGTGTAATGGGTTGTGTAGTTGTAGACGGAGTGTCTTCAACATGTCGCAGAGACTCGTCTTCCATTTCGGGAGTTCGCACTGTTGGAGTCCGACGAGTATGACGCATACTTGCACGGGAAATGCCTGTTTCACGCATCAGGCGAGAGAGACGTCCGAATGGTTGGTGTTGGGGAACCCGTCGGTTAGGAAAGTGCTGTCGGTGCTCTCTCATCGCATTTTGTCCGTTTCCTTTCACATACCAGTATACCAGATACATGCCGGCCGTTTCAGCATACGTCAAGTGCTGTATGTTTACTGTTGTCACAGGACGGTAACGACTGCGAATGAATCGCTGTGTTTCTAAGCAGACCTCAGAGCCAGCCATCCGTAGACAGAGCAGTTTTGAACGGCAGTACACATTCTCAGTGAGCGACAGCGACACAACAGCTTTCGTCAGTGCCACTAACAAAATATTCCCTAACATTACAAGTAAACTCCAGAGGCCCATGTTCCTTACCGAAATACTGGGTGATCAAAAAGTCAGTATAAATTTGAAAACTTAATAAACCACGGGGTAATGTAGATAGAGGTAGATAGAGAGGTAAAAAATTGACACACATGCTTGGAATGACATGGGGTTTTATTAGAACCAAAAAAAAAAACAAAGTTCACAAAATGTCCGACAGACAGCGCTTGACAGCAAAACTTCAGTGAGTGCGCATGACAATCGTGTATAAAAGGAGCTGTAATGAGTGAGAGAATCAGATGCGCCAGCAGTCGCAGCATGTTGACGTTACCTGAAAAGGCGCTTTTAGTGAAGCTGTATTATCAGAATGGGGAATGTGCTAGTTCAGCGTTACGATCCTATCGCCATAAGAAGGGGATTCGAACGGGTAAAGGTCTGTTGACAAATGCAGCTGTGGCGAGAATGATTTAGAAGTTCGAAGCCACGGGTTGTTTAGACGATAGACCCCGTAGTGGCCGACCGAGCACAAGGCGTAATGCTGCTGAGACAGTTCAGGACGAAATGGAGACTGTAGCGGATTCGTCTATGCACGGGGAAGTCGGCGCTCGTGCAGTCGCACGTCGCACCGGCATTCCATACACTACTGCTTTGTTGGCACTGAGGCGTACCGTCCGATGCTATCCGTACAAAATCCATCGGCATCACGAACTGTTATCTGGCATTTTAGTGAAGCGGAGGGCATTTGCGGTGTGGACGTTTCAAAAGATGGCGGAAGATGACGATTGGTTGAGTAACGTGTTGTGAACCGACGAAGTTTATTTCACGCTCCGAGGGTCTGTCAACGCCCACAACTGCAGAGTTTGGGCATGCGTGATTCTGGTTTTGTAACTGCTACCGTGGCGGGTCAGGGGTACGCCGATATGTTACAGAATCGCATCATCCCCAGCCTGGCTGATAAACACCTGCTGGAACGTACGATGTTTATGCAGGATGGCGCTCCACCCCATATTGCTAGACGCGTGAAAGATCTCTTGCGCGCGTCGTTTGGTGATGATCGTGTGCTCAGCCGCCACTTTCGTCATGCTTGGCCTCCCAGGTCTCCAGACCTCAGTCCGTGCGATTATTGGCTTTGGGGTTACCTGAAATGGCAAGTGTATCGTGAGCGACCGACATCTCTAGGGATGCTGAAAGACAACATCCAACGCCAATGCCTCACCATGACTCCGGACATGCTTTACAGTGCTGTTCACATCATTATTCCTCAACTACAGCTATTACTGAGGAATAATGGTGGACATATTGACCATTTCCTGTAAAGAACATCATCTTTACTTTGCCTTACTTGGTTATGCTAATTATTGCTATTCTGATCAGATGAAGCGCTATATGTCGGACATTTTTTGAACTTTTGTATTTTTTTGGTTCTAATAAAACCCCATGTCTTTCCAAGAATGTGTGAAACTTCGTGGCAGATTAAAACTGTGTGCCGGACCGAGACTCGAACTCGGGACCTTTGCCTTTCGCGGGCAAGTGCTCTACCATCTGAGCTACACAAGCACGACTCACGCCCCGTCCTCACAGCTTTACTTCTGCCAGTATCTCATTTTCTACGGGTCGTGAGTCGTGCTTGTTTAGCTCAGATGGTAGAGCACTTGCCCGCGAAAGGCAAAGGTCCCGAGTTCGAGTCTCGGTCCGGCACACTGTTTTAACCTGCCAGGAAGTTTCATATCAGCGCACACTCCGCTGCAGACTGAAAATCTCATTCTGGGCCAAGAATGTGTGTCAATTTGTACCTCTCTATCTACATTATTCCGTGATTTATTCAGTTTTCGCCGGCCGAAGTGGCCGTGCGGTTAAAGGCGCTGCAGTCTGGAACCGCAAGACCGCTACGGTCGCAGGTTCGAATCCTGCCTCGGGCATGGATGTTTGTGATGTCCTTAGGTTAGTTAGGTTTAACTAGTTCTAAGTTCTAGGGGACTAATGACCTCAGCAGTTGAGTCCCATAGTGCTCAGAGCCATTTGAACCATTTTTTTATTCAGTTTTCAAATTTATACTGACTTTTTGATCACCCGGTACATTTCCTTTGATGTTGTCTACCTTCCGTATTAACATGAACGAATAGTTTCAAAACACCTTACTACCAAAATAACTGTCAATATACGGGCAGTAATAACAAAATCGGCACGAAATATTTAGTGCCCAATTTAGAGCAGTCACGGCAGACCGTATCGACAGGATGATGCGACTGGCTGACGTGTGACGTGGTACACTCCGTCTTGCTGCAGCACATATTCCCATTAACGTCGCTCTTAGAAGCACAGGACATGCAACTTCCTCTCAGAAAGGAACCATTAGTTCAGAGGTTCTTATTTAGCACACGTTCATCACATGACACTCACTCGTCCTCTGTGTTAACCAGTTCATCGAGAACAACGGATATGTTAAAATCCGAGGTAGAATTATCACGGTCCTAGCAAAAATCTGCATTCTACTGCGATACATAGTCACACTTACACACTGTCCAATCACATTAATGTGACCACCTGCCAAAAGCCTCAATAACCAACTTTTGCAGCGCAAAAGTTCTGCGACACGTTCACAGAAAGAGTCATTGAGGTTCAGGAAGGTACCAACAGGGAAGTGGAGCCATACCGATTCCAGTGCAGTGGCCAGCTGAGCTAGGTTTCTCGGTTGAGGATCCATGGTGTCAACAGCCGGTCCCTCAGGTTCTCCATTGGGTTTAAATTCGGGGGGAGCTTTGTGGCCAGAGGAGTGCAGTAAAGTCTCCCTTGTGCTCTTCGGAGGTGTATGACACGTTGCATTGATCTACTGGTAGATTCCATCGTGCTGAGGAAAAACAAATTGCGTGTGGGGGATGTGAATGGTCCCCGAGGACAGATGCATACTTGTGTTGATGTTACCGTGACTGACCGAAATTGGAGAATGTCGACTTTCACCGGTGAATGTCAACAGATACCAAATACGTCGGTGAAAGATCGAATATTTCATTACATTGTTGTACATTCGGATCCTCTCCGGTGTGTGTCGACAAGCACAGAGATGCTCTGGTGAAGGTCCAAAACAGAAGAGTCAAAAAACAAGAGACTGGCTCTCTCGCGCCAAATCCTTTGTTCTGCTCGGAGTCAATCAGCTTTGTCAGTCTTATGCAAGCTTTGATAACGCGAGCAACGTTTTCTCAATTTTTTTCCGTTACCCTAATTTATACTAAATGGATACTGCAGTAAATCGTGATCTTTTTCATAAAAAGTTAAATGCATTAATTGCGGGTAAACGAGAAGACAATTGTTTTTATTTGTCTCAAGAAAAGTATTGTAAAATACTTTCTGAAGTGGTTTCTGCTAGAATTAAATGCAACACACCTTTGGATTACAGACGATTAAAACGTTTTGATGTTTTAAAAATTAATGATGAAGAGATGTTAATTGTACCATTAAAACCAGGGGAAACGAACATACAGTATTATGTTACCAATGAAGAATTGTACAGTATACTATATGAAACTCGCATCGGAATAGGACACTGAGGAAGAACACGTATTTTTAAAGAGTTGCAAATTAAATACAAAAATATTACATATGAAGTTGTAATGTTGTATTTAAATTTATGCAAACAGTGTCAAATGAAACACAGTGCACCTAGGAAAGATATTGTTGTGAAGCCAATGGTTAGCTCTGAATTAAACTCAAGATGTCAAGTTGATCTGATAGATCTGCAGTCAAACAGAGATGGCGAATATAAGTTCATAATGGTGTATCAAGATCATTCAACTAAGTTCGTTCAGCTACGAAAACTAAAGGAGCTGAAGAAGTAGCGTATCACGTTCTTTCAATATTTTTAACATTTGGTGCACCAGCAATATTGCAATCAGATAATGGGAGAGAATTTAGTAATCAAGTCATATCCGAAATATGCGCTATGTGGAAAGATGTTGAAATAGTTCATGGAAAGCCTCGTCGCAGTCACACAAGGCTCAGTTGAAAGGGCCAATCAGGATATACAGAATATGCTAACTGCATGGATGAACGATAACGATACAAATAAATGGTCACATGGTTTATCCTTTCTTCAGTTTGCCAAGAACACTACATACCACGAAGGAATTCGCCAAACTCCTTATGAACCCATGTTTGGCGAACATGTTGCAAATATTGAAACTGAAAAACAACTCGAAGAAATTGCCAATACTTCTGAAACCGAAGAACAGCTTGAAGAAACTGTTAATGCTTATAAAAAAAATTTGAGCGGTGGTCATACCGAAAACCATATTCCAAAGAAAAATATTGAAGAGGACCTACAACCTACAACGTCTTCACATCAAATTCTGTCTGAAAAACAGAAGTTAATTTCTACAAAAAGAGCGGCAGCGAAAGAAAATCTTCTACTGCAAGCAACAAAGATGTTACGACCCTCACAAAAACAATTTCTTCCTGCTCAGATTGGTGGTAATGTACGAATACAAGTCCGTGATGTCGACCGTGGTCGTACAGATATCCGAAATGTGTTAGCGGTTGTTGTTGGAATAGAAGACTCCGACTCCTATAAACTGGCAAATAAAAATGGTACCCTCAAACAGCTTTACACATGTAATCACTTCGTAATTTGTAAAGAAAAGTTTCTTTCCATAGATGAGATTTCTTTTCAAGAAGTGTCGCTGAAAGAAGCAGCTGTAGCTAATTCGAGAAGCGGGGACAAGGCTATATACGTCATTGCAAAAGGAAGTGATCCACGAATAAATGCAGTTGTAAAAGCAAGGGACTCTTGTGCAATTCAAAGTGTCATAATAGTTTAAGTTGTTGCAATAAATAAGATTTGAATCACATAAGTAATTTTTTTATAACTATTATTTTCTTTTCTTATGTAGAATGTACTGTGTATTTTAAATTCTTGGTCATTCTTTCAGAAAGAGAGGCGAAAAAGTTACGCCACCCTTGTGACGTTTTATAGCGACTGAATTACGGAGAAGAAAATATAAATCTCCAACATGTTCAACATTTACCATTAGTGCATGGTGAATGTCAACATTTACCGGTGTAAGTCGGAAATAAGGGTATTTAGCAAATATTTCGGACATATACTAAGCGATTATGTGAATGTTGACATTCACCGGTGAAAGTCGACACTCTCCAGATTTCGGTGTTTCACTGTAACATTGGCACATGGTGCCTTCCTGAATGACGAGATCGCCCAGTGAATGCCACGAAAACATTCCCCAGACCACAACGCTTCCTCCTTTTGCCTGGACCCTACTGACGATTTTCCTCGTCTGTTAAAATTTCTCACCTTAACGCTTAGCCTCTGTCTCAAAATTTTTACGGATGGCTCAAAATAAACTAAAGGTTTCAGTGTTCGCCTTATAATATGAATAAACGCAAGCTAAGAAAATATTTAAACGTCTACGTCGAAGCCAGCATTTTTACTGCGGAAGCCTCTGCAATCAAATAAGCCATTCAGGATGCAGATAATCGGTGCGATAACATCCTTATTGTCACTGATTATCGCAGTGCTATAGAAATTACACAATTTCGGAAACTGCACTCAAAAGCCAACCCCTATGCAAGGGATATAAAGTTCTGCACAAATACAAGAGTTTTCATAAAGGTATGTAATTATTTTAGTTCAAAGGACGCTATGCCACATCAAAAAATGCGATTTATAGAAACTGGCGAACTACAGTGTACAGAAAGTACTGTAATTGCGCTGTTTTGTCTGACTTCTTTTAGTGAGTGCCACTGGAATGCATTAATGTTCTCTGTACAAAATGTCGTTGTCAACTGTAATTTATTTACGTGGTCGCCAAAATTACATGAACCACAAGGACGGTTTGTGTTCACTTTGTCTGTAGTAGATTTCACTGAATACTATCATCAGTAATTGTTTAAGAATCACCTAACAATGTATCAAACGAAAATTGCTGGCATTCAATTACTGTATTACGTAAAGTGACGTTTCAACATCACCCTTTGCATGTCCTATTACCGAATAAGACATTAACGCTTTTCTTCCTGTTCTCTGTATTTAGTTGAAGCTGGCGTTAATATATTCGCAATACACTTTTTGCTTCCTATCACAAGATTGCTGTGTATTCTAATCCCCTAAGTAACGCACACTGATTGAAAGTGTATCTTAATCCGAAGCTATACAACACTTTGACTAATTGCCTCTTACCGAACCATTTCCCTCTTATCACTTTTACCCGTAAGTTAGTTTCTCCATACTTTAATTAGTTTGACAGCAATATAGTAAGCACCTAACGAGACCGAAATCAGTACCTACCGTTACAAATTTCACCTCAAATATCCGTCTTTGCAGAACTGTAGTTTAAAACTTTGTGTTTGAAATGCCTAGAAATGACTTTCATAAAATATGTTACGTTAATACTTTTCAGAAGAGGGAATACTATAGATATGCTCTTATATGACTTTGCAACGAATGAATATGCACACTCAGATAATGTTATCTTTTTAAAAGTATACTTCAAAAATATACAGGAATGATAAAGGCAGAATGCCTTAAGCATGTTAAAGTAACTGCAGTACTACTGAATGAAATGACTTCACGATCATTTTTTCTTTAAGTGCTGTGAAGCGGCAGTTAATAGCTGCATGACTTTTTATCAACACATGAAATAGCCAAAAATAGCACTATGGGCAGTATCGGGTTCAGTGAAACACAGTGAATACATCAA
This sequence comes from Schistocerca nitens, assembly GCF_023898315.1. Classification (NCBI taxonomy): domain Eukaryota; kingdom Metazoa; phylum Arthropoda; class Insecta; order Orthoptera; family Acrididae; genus Schistocerca; species Schistocerca nitens. The sequence goes on along the minus strand of NC_064622.1, from coordinate 177,130,063 downwards.
TAAAAATCTTCTCGATTTAGAAGCACTCACTTTCAGTAAAATACTCGAGCTTTCGATAGCTGTCTCCTGATGACGATGGCGGAGACAGTTCTCGAAAGTTCGAGTAATTTATTAAAAGTGGCGCGGCCTTTAAAGCGAAAAGATTGTATTGAAGCATGCCACCGCGAAAGACTCAGAGGACACACAGGGACTACATTTGACTCTACATTTTGAAGTTCCAGTCTATAGATCTGACTGGATCATCATCTGGTTACAAATTCAACTCTATGAAAAACGAACTTGTCTGGTTCTTCGATGGAGCTGGAACAATAATGCAGTTCGTCAATTTTACGGCCTTTTACGCAACAATGGTTCGTAGAGGTATGGCTCACATGTTCTTATTGAATCTAGCCATCATTACATGGAGCAGTTCTTCTTCAAACCTCTGCACATAACTCGCCATTCATCCGAGGCCGCAGTAAGTTGTATTGATCAGGGTTAACATCAATTTCCACCGCTCCGTCGATGCATCTCGTCTTGGGTGCAACAGCTTACGCAGTGTACCTGACCTCTCCCACTGCTTGTTCGAGCCGAGTTATATGCGTGCTCCAACCTTTGTGCAGTTTCTCAACCCTTTAAGTGACAAAAATTTTTCCAGCATAACAACGAAATACATGTCGATATGCACTTTTGGGAACAGCAATGTATAAGCCTGTTCAACTTATTATGTATTTTTGCATGCAACATGAGATACGAGGTAGTAAATATTCGTACCAGTGCATCAGGACATAACAATTATACAAGCTAATTCCAGTTGTTTTCAATGGAATGTATACGCTCGTATTTACCAGTATCACTCAAAACGTGAAAGAGATGTTACACAACTTGGTTGTACAAGACCAGGCTGGAACATTTATAAAAGATTACCAAATATGCAGCAACCAGTCACAAAATCATGTTTTATTTATTCACTTTTGCAAATAGATTTAAACTGATTAACAGCCATCATCGGTGCTTTCAACCAATATGTGCCCTGAGTAGTAATACTGTCTTAAGCAGAGGTCAAACATAAAAAAAGTTTGATCACCACTTTGTTTGACCACTGCTTAAGACAGTATTACTACTCAGGGCAAATATTGGTTGAAAGCACCGATGATGGCTGTTGATCAGTTGAAATCGATTTGCAAAAGTGAATAAATAAAGCATGATTTTGCGACTGGTTGTTGCATATTTGGTAATTTTATGGTTTACGGTCGCTGCACGACTTGGGAACCACATGGAGCCCACTATTCATTTATAAAAGAACTACATCTTCAGAGTACGATCACAAGTCTTAGAGAAATTAAACGATCTCTGTTACACACATTTTACATCTTCACACTTTCACAGTTATATCTTGAAATTTAACACACAGTAGCACAATAACTACAAAAAAAATCTCAAATACGCTCTTAGAATGCATATTACATGGTAAATACTTAAGCGACAATTGAAAATATGAACATAAATATTTGATCCCTATACCCGTGCGCGCGCGCGCGCGCGCGCGCGCGCGCGTGTGTGTGTGTGTGTGTGTGTGTGTGTGTGTGTGTGTGGGTGGGTGGGCGGGTGGGTGGGTGGGTGTTTGTGAGACTGCTGCAGTGCAGTTATGTTTTAGTTTCCCATACTATAATAAATTATCTCGTACTTTCTTTATCTGTACTTGGATTAACAGATCTTGTGGGAATCGAAGGAGACATGGAAGTTCTCCACATTGACAAATGGTCAACTTAGTGCAAAATTCAGTCTGCATCCCTATCAAAAATTCATGGCTCTCTCAGACATGATTATCGAGCTTACATACACTCACATCAGACTGACATATGGATGTTAACTGTCGCGTGCACTGGATAAAAACGTTTGGCACCTCCGCACTGCGAAGGTCACCGAGATCAACTTGCGGATCCCAATCACCTATTACTCAGCTACTCTACATCCTGAAGACAATAAGACGTACTTCTTTAAGCATTAATCAAAGCATAAATACCTCTGTCGATTATGCCAATGCTCTGGTAGCTATATTTACGCGGGAACGGGTAAAAATGGTAAAAAAAATTTCACTGTATTCTACTTCCACCATTCTGACATAGCCTCAGGCAGTGTGGCGAGCAGTTATGTAAACTATTCCGCAGTGCGTGTGGCTGGCTGCCAGGCTATTACGCTGAGCTACGGACGCCACCACGGTATGCTGAATGAGAGACGCCAACTTTCTGCCACAAACCTGCCAATGGGAAGACCGAGTGCCGTCACGTGGGGTACGTAAGAGGGTCGGCAAGGTAGCGGCCGCCACAGCGGGTCAGTCTCTTGCCTGCCAGCTTCCTTACCCTGGGGACGTGTCCGCCAGTTCTTCCTATTACGGGCGAAATGCTCTTTCCGTACCATGTGCGGTTTACTCCGAGGCCGTAGCCACTTTTCATGAACATTATATCCCTTAGTAGTAGTTCTTGGGAATAAGACCCATTTTTCCCTGAATCCTGGCATTTATCATTTTACGTGTAGGAAAAACACCCTGGATGCCCGACTGATACCATGCTGACATGTAGATATACGTGGCGGATCACGTGATCCTCGCTAGATATGCGGACAAAGAGGATATCCAACTCTATGTAATAGTATGAAGTTTGAGAAGTGTATCTTTTTACAGGATACATCTTTTCACAATCTTGCAGTTTCAGTTAAATATGAGCGATGTTTTTTGTTAAACGTTTGTAGCTTCAAATAACCTTCGTAGCTTGCTTGCAGATACACGAGGTAAAAGAGATCTTCACTGACAAGCTTTCAGCCACTGTAGTGTGGGCCAAAACAAGAAAAAAGTGTCTTGTAAACATGGGCTTGAAAATGTATACCTTAAGAGGTTCGAGCATTTGCTCATTTTCGCTACTATGAGACACATCTCTTCTATGCAAGCTCTTTGCTTCCCATATTCTGACAGTTAATAGTATGGCCAAAACAAGAACAAAATGTCCAGTAAACGTGGGCTCTAAAGAGTATAACTTAAGAGCTAAGAGCAGTTGTTCGTCTTCGCTACTGTGAAACACATCTCTTTTACTGAAGAATGCTCGTAGCTCATAAGTTACGCACTTAAGAGTCCACCTTTACTGGAGATTTTGATCTTGTTTTGGCCTTAATATTACCTGTCAAAATATGGGAAGCAAAGACCTTGCTTAAAAGAGATGGAATGTGTACAAAGTCTACTTTTTAAATCCCAAGTTTACCTGACGCTTTATTCTTGTTTTGGTCCATACTGTCACCTCTGAAAGTTTGTCGGTGGAGTCCTGGTTCACGCTATATGCAAAGAGAAAGTTTATATTCCTTTAAATCGCTTATTTAAACTGTGTTAGCCAGGGCATCAATACTTAAATATGCTTTGTCACGCCTAAATCGCATCATTCAAAGGTCAAATAAAGAAATTAGCTGCAGATTACTCTAGTATCAACTACAGAGTCGGGTGGCTCGAATTAGAGTTGCGTACTATTACGCAGCTGATGCCAAGCGTATGCAATAAGAATTTCGCAGGTTTTTCCAATGCTCATTCTACAGGGTGTTACAAAAAGGTACGGCCAAACTTTCAGGAAACATTCCTCACACACAAAGAAAGAAAATGTGTTATGTGGACATGTGTCCGGAAACGCTTAGTTTCCATGTTAGAGCTCATTTTATTACTTCTCCTCAAATCACATTAACCATGGAATGGAAACACACAGCAAAAGAACGTACCAGCGTGACTTCAAACAATTTGTTACAGGAAATGTTCAAAATGTCCTCCGTTAGCGAGGATACATGCATCCACCCTCCGTCGCATGGAATTCCTGATGCGCTGATGCAGCCCTGGAGAATGGCGTATTGTATCACAGCCGTCCACAATACGAGCACGAAGAGTGTCTACATTTGGTACCGGGGTTGCGTAGACAAGAGATTTCAAATGCCCCCATAAATGAAAGTCAAGAGGGTTGAGGTCAGGAGACCGTGGAGGCCATGGAATTGGTCCGCCTCTACCAATCCATCGGTCACCGAATCTGTTGTTGAGAAGCGTACGAACACTTCCACTGAAATGTGCAGGAGCTCCATCGTGCATGAACCACATGTTGTGTCGTACTTATAAAGGCACACGTTCTTGCAGCACAGGTAGAGTATCCCGTATGAAATCATGATAACGTGCTCCATTGAGCGTAAGTGGAAGAACATGGGGCCCGATCAAGACATCACCAACAATGCCTGCCCAAACGATCACAGAAAATCTGTGTTGATGACGTGATTGCACAATTGCGTGCGGATTCTCGTCAGCCCACACATGTTGATTGTGAAAATTTACAATTTGATCACGTTGGAATGAAGCCTCATCCGTAAAGAGAACATTTGCACTGAAATGAGAATTGACACATTGTTGGATGAACCATTCGCAGAAGTGTACCCGTGGAGCCCACACAGCTGCTGATAGTGCCTGCACACACTGTACATGGTACGGAAACAACTGGTTCTCCCGTAGCACTCTCCATACAGTGACTTGGTCAACGTTACCTTGTACAGCAGCAACTTCTCTGAGCTGACATTAGGGTTATCATCAACTGCACGAAGAATTGCCTCGTCCATTGCAGGTGTCCTCGTCGTTCTAGGTCTTCCCAAGTCGCGAGTCATAGGCTGGAATGTTCCGTGCTCCCTAAGACGCCGATCAATTGCTTCGAACGTCTTCTTGTCGGTACACCTTCGTTCTGGAAATCTGTCTCGATACAAACGTACCATGCCACGGCTATTGCCCCGTGCTAATCCATACATCAAAGGGGCATCTGCCAACTCCACATTTGTAAACATTGCACTGACTGCAAAACCACGTTCGTGAAGAACACTAACCTGTTGATGCTACGTACTGATGTGCTTGATGCTAGTACTGTAGAGCAATGAGTCGCATGTCAACACAAGCACCGAAGTCAACATTACGTTCCTTGAATTGGGCCAACTGGCGGTGAATCGAGGAAGTACAGTATACACTGACGAAACTAAAATGAGCTCTAACATGGAAATTAAGCGTTTCCGGACACATGTCCACATAACATCTTTTCTTTATTTGTGTGTGAGGAATGTTTTCTGGAAGTTTGGCCGTACCTTTTTGTAACACCCTGTATAAAAGGATACTGCCTGATAGTACAGGATATCTCCTGCTGTCATCTAGAAAAGAACGATAATCTTGCTGTGCTCTCTGGGGGAGATTTTCTTGGATGGCAGAGAGAAATTAGAGCTTTTGGGAGAGACGTTTTGTCGGATGCCAGCACGGGAGATGAGATTACTAGCCGCATCAGACGGAAGTTCCCGGGTCATTGCCAACCGAGCAGAGGGCGTCCGGCAAGCCGTTTACCTGGGTGTCTGGCGACAGCCACTGTCCGCCGACGTCGCCACGAGACTGTAATCGCATTACACAGCCCTCCACACTCCTGTAGACAGACGACGTAATCCGCTTTCACGCTAACCTCCACATTTCGGACCTATCAAAGCACTTTGTGTTCTCATCCGAACTGCTGAATTCGTCGCAAATTTCTCTCACTCTGTAACAGAACTGCTCCTATATGACATAATCATTTAAAAAGTCTGGAATACAATAGTACAAGTAAAATCAAAATAATTGTCGTGGTCGTGGGCATCGATTTTTAACGCATCTCGTAATCAATTCGGCCTACTGGGAGACTTTTTCGTCATTAGCACGTCTGAACATCTTTATATTTTGTTGCAGAGACAAAAATAAATTAAGCACACTATAGTTTCATCCATATTTTGCACCTATGGAATTCCTGTATGCCGGCCGAAGAGGCCGCGCGGTTCTGGCGCTGCAGTCTGGAGCCGCGAGACCGCTACGGTCGCAGGTTCGAATCCTGCCTCGGGCATGGATGTGTGTGATGTCCTTAGGTTAGTTAGGTTTAACTAGTTCTAAGTTCTAGGGGACTAATGACCTCAGCAGTTGAGTCCCATAGTGCTCAGAGCCATTTGAATTCCTGTATCTACTACATAGGGTGTACTCAATAAATATTAACACCTTCGGTAACAAAAAATTTCGTCTTTTATTAAATCACACCATGCGTTTAGCAACTTCTGGTTTTATCAAGTGTATATCGTTTAATACATTATTTACGTCTGCTCGTGAGTGAGGTGGGTATGGGTTCATCAGATAAAACAAATACGTTAACATATTCTTGTACAGAAAAACAATCGAAAGGAACAATAATAATATAAAACTGATGTTTTACGGTCGAACTATGCAACTGTGCGTGCGTTTAGGAAACAACGGTACATTTGCTTTTAATATATTCTTTTACAGGAAAACGTAGCGAATGAAAAAAAAAACTACTGTGTTACAATCTAATAACTGAAGCGAACGCTTAGTACATTTTCTATTAACACATTCTTCTATAGAGAATCTTTCGAAATTAAAATGAAACGTTGTTTGTGGATCTAATAACTTGGGTTGGGTGTGCAGCAGATAAAAATACATTCCCTGTTAATGCGTTATTCTACAGGAAAGCATAACTAACAAAGGGAAGTTCTCACTGGGGAGGAGGGGATCGACTTTTGAATCCATGTACACGGTAGTGTAGATTAGTCCTTAGTCCCAGGTATCACATCCTGGAGCGATTCACCAATTCTTCTACAAGCAATGGACGAAAAAAAAAAGAAGGTTCAGAATTCCGTGCAAGACCTCTATCCATTAAAATAGACAGCACATACCGTCAGCTGAAGTAGTGCGATGGACGTTTGCTTACTGTACAATAGTTTGTGGGTTCAAATCTTGTCACGTGCTGTAACCTTTTTTTCTGATCTTTATCGAAATTATTTTCATCACTATATTGTTAAATCTTTTAGCGAAAACATAATTTAATCATCGCAAACACTTACTTTAAGAATCATAAAATAAGACCTTATAAAAGAAGGCTTTATACGTGGTAGAGACATGAAGACACTTAAAGGTTTCAGATTGATTATGTAATGGATATACAGAGATTTACGAATCAGATTTTAAATTGTAAGACATTTCCAGGGGCAGATGTGGACTCTGACCACAATTTATTCGTTATGAACTATAGATTACAATTGAAGAAATTTGAAAAAGGTTGGAAACTAAGGAGATGGAACCTGGATAAATTGAAAGAACCAGAGGTTGTTGAGAGCTATAGAGGGAGCAGCGGTTGACGAGGATGGGGTAAAGGAATACAGAAGAAGATGAATGGAGAGCTTTAAGAAATGAAATAGTGAAGGCAGCACAGGATTAAACAGGTGAAGAGAAAAGCCCTAATCGGAATCCTTGGATAACACAAGAGCTATTGAATTCAACTGATGAAAGGAGAAAATTTAAAAATGCAACAAATGAAGCAGGCGAAAGGGAATACGAACGTTTAAAGAGTGAGACTGACAGGAAATGCAAAATTGCTAAGCAGGAATGGCTAGAAGACAAATGTAAGAATTTAGAAGCATACTTCACTAGGAGAAAGATAGACACCGCCTACAGGAAAATTAAAGAGACCTCTGGGGAAAAAAGAAGCAGCTTTATGAATATCATGAGCTTAGATGATAAACCAGTCCTAAGCAGGGAAGGGAAAGCTGAAAAGTGGAAGTAGTGTATAGAGGGTCTATGCAAGGGAGATGAACATGAAAGCAATATTATAGAAAGGGAAGTGGACGTAAATGAAGATGGGATGGGAGATATAATACTGGGGGAAGAATTTGACAAAGCTCTGAATGATTTAAGTCGGGAGTAGAAGATGTTCCGTCAGAACTGCAGACAGCCTTGGGAGAACCATCCTTGACAAAAGCCTTCCACCTGGCGCGCAAGATGTATGAGACACATTGAAATACCCTCAGATTTCAAGAAGTAGTAATTCCAATCATAAAGAAAGCACTTGCTAAAAGGTGTGAAAATTACCAAACAATCAGTTTAATATGAAACTTCCTGGCAGATTAAAACTGTGTGCCCGACCGAGACTCGAACTCGGGTAGAGCACTTGCCCGCGAAAGGCAAAGGTCCCGAGTTCGAGTCTCGGTCGGGCACACAGTTTTAATCTGCCAGGAAGTTTCATATCAGCGCACACTCCGCTGCAGAGTGAAAATCTCATTCTGGAATCAGTTTAATAACTTACGGTTGAAAAGACTAACACGGATTCCTTACGGAAGAAGGGAAAAACTTAGAAGCCCACCTCGCGGAAGATAAGTTTGGATTCTGGAGAAAGGAACCTGCGAGGCAATACTGACCGTACAATTTACCTTAGAAGATAGGTTAAGGAAAGGCAAACCTAATTTTACACACACATCAAAAAAAGTTTTGATTCACTCCGGTTCCGAGAACTCCTGAAGATAGACGTTGACTGTGGATGTTGTATCAGAGAAACAGTCCCTCTGACTGTTCAGAGATATCACTAAACCCGCCAAAAAATGTTAACGTCCATGCATGAACAGCGTCCATTACACTGTGGGGGTCCGACAGTAGATGAGTTCCAGTGATTCCACCATGAAGGAGGTACACGGTTCGTGTTCTATGTAGTTCAACCGTGCCTAGACGGTCAATAGCGCGGTTCGATGGGGCCCATATTGTTACCTTGTGCCAGGAAGGGCTCTCAACACGGGAAATGTCCAGGCGTCTCAGAGCGAACCAAAGCGATATTGTTCGGACATGGAAGAGATACAGAGAGACAGGAACCGCCGATGACATGCCTCGCTCAGGCCGCCCAAGGGCTACTACTTCAGTGGATGACCGTTACCTACGGATTATGGCTCGGAGGAAACCTGGCAGCAACGCCACCATGTTGAATAATGCTTTTCGTGCAGCCACAAGACGTCGTGTTACGACTCAAAGTGTGCGCAATAGGCTGCATGATGCGCAACTTCACTCCCGACTGCCATGGCGAGATCCATCTCTGCAACTACAACACGCCGAATGGACCGCTCAGCATTGGCATGACGTTGTCTTCGCCGACGAGTGTCGCATATGCCTTCAACCAGACAATTGTCGGAGACATGTTTGGAGGCAACCCGGTCAGGCTGAACGCCTTAGACACACTGTCCAGCGAGTGCAGCAAGGTGGAGCTTCCCTGCCGTTTCGGAGTGGCATTATGTGGGGCCGACGTAACGGCTGTACGATACGTGAATGCCATCCTCCGACCGATAGTCCAGCCATATCGGCAGCATATTGCGAGGCATTGGTCATCATGGACGACAACTCGCACCCCCATCATGCACATAGCGACATTGTTCGACTAGAAGGGCCAGTATGTTACGCTGACATGAACCCTATCGAATATGCCTGGAATATATTGAAAAGGGCTGTTTATGGACGACATGACCACCAAGCACTTGTGGGATCTACGCCGAATCGCCGTTGAGGAGTGGGATAATCTGGACCAACAGTGCCTTGATGAACTTGTGGATAGTATGTCACGTCAAATACAGGCATGCATCAATGCAAGGGGACGTGCTACAGGGTATTAGAGGTACCGGTGTGTACAGCAATCTGGACTACCACCTCTGAAGGTCTCGCTGTATGGTGGTACGACATGCAATGTGTGGTTTTAATGAGCAATAAAAAGGGCGGAAATGATTATGTTGATCTCTATTCCAATTTTCTGTACAGGTTCTGGAACTCTCGGAACCGAAGTGATGCAAAACTTTTTCTGATGCGTGTAGGATTTGTGGACTTTGAGAAAGTTTTTGACAATGTTGATGAAATACTCTCTTTCAAATTCTGAACTCAGCAGAGGTAAAACACAGGGTGCGAAACTCTATTTACAATTTTTACCGCAACCAGACGACAGTTATAAATAGTCGAGGAATATGAAAGGGAGGCAGTGGCTGAGAAGGGAGTGAGACAGGCCTATCGCCTATCCCCGAAGTCATTTAATATCTACACTGAATAAACAGTATAGGAAACCAAAGAAATATTTGAAATAGGAATTAAAGTTCAGGGGAAAAATATAAAGACTTTGAGGTTTGCCGATGACATTGTATAGCTGTCAGAGACCTTGGCAAAGGACTTGGAAGAGCAGTTTAATGGACAGAATAGTGTCTTGAAAGAAGGATATAAGATGAACATCAACAAAAGCAAAACAAGCATAATGGAATGTAGTCGAACTAAATAAGGTGATGCTAAGGGAATTATACTAGGAAGCGAAACACTTAAAGTAGTTGATGAGTTTTGCTGTTTGGCCAAAGTATAAAGAATATAAAATGTAAACTGTCAACGGCAGAAAAGCATTTCTGAATAAGAGAAATTTAGTATCATCGAATATAGATTTAAGTGTACTTTAAGTGTATTAATGTATTTGTCTGGACGTGAAACATGGACGATTAACAGTTCAGATGAAAAGAGAATAGAAGTTTTCGAAATGTGGTGCTGCAGAAGAATGCTGTAGATTAGATGGATCGATCACGTAAGTATTGAGGAGGTACTGAATAGAATTACGGAGTCAAGGAATTTGTGGCAAAAATTGACCAAAAGAAGGGATCGGTTGATAGTACACAGTCTCAGACATCAAAGGATCAGCTATGTAGCATTGGAGAGACATGTGATGAGTAAGACTCGTAGAAGGAGACAAAGAGATGAATACAGTAAGCAGATTCAAAAATATGTAGGTTGCAGTGGTTATTCGGAGATGAAGAGACCCGCACAAGATAGAATAGCATGGAAAGCTGCATGAAACCGGCTTTCTGACTGAAGATCACAACAACAACAGCAGCAAAGAATACAAATTTGTCCACGTTGCACAGCCAAAAGAAACAGGTTATTCTGCTTTTGTTTTAAACAATGCATCAGCGTTTTCAAACATTTACATGCTACGGTGGCTAAATAAAAATAATTAAAATCACTTGCACCAGGCTTTCAAATGAAAAAAGAAAGAGAACAAAAAACGTAAGCTAGTGAAAAAAGTTAATACAATGTTTTCAACAACCTTTGAATTCATGTGTAAGGGCTGAACACCTAGGTCTTGTGCTCACAATTCTGCCTCATCTGCTGACTCGATAAGCTGTTGCTGATGTCCGAAGCAGCTGTCTCTGTCGACTCTGAATCTGCCTCGTCCGATACGTCCTCAGACTCCAGCGACGAAATTTCACTCTCACTGTCTGGTTGAAGTTACGGTCTCAACAGGTTCGTCCATCACTGCGTCTCTGTGCCAGTATTCATCCATAATAGTTCTCACTTTATCACACGCCTTCTTCCAATCGTTTTTCGTAATGCTCTGTATTTCAGCCGTAGGCATTTGTTTAAGCTGGGAAAGGGTAAGACAGCTGACGTTGTTGGATGAAACTTTCTGTTTCATTAAATTCCAGTGAGTTAGATGGGTTCAAATAACAGTAGTAAGGTGGAAGGCGTAGCTATGTAAGTCCTTTCCAGGATTATTTTAGTACTTTGTCTACTGTATGTTCTGACTCGGGTTTGTAGCGTTTCACAACTTCCAAGAGCCCATTGCGTGTTAAATCCGCACCGGAAGGAATTTTATGCTTAGTCAGCCATGACTGTACAGGGCGAGCACAAAGTCCTACCCTGATTATAACAATTTATTACAGAATAACGGTTTCACATAATAATTTACATTTGATGCCGATACATAGGTTAGTGTTACTAGTTTTTTTAAGACCACTTACGTTAGTAAACTTAAATGTGTGCTCCATTGGTAGCTCGGAGAATGTCGGGGCGATATTCCAGTTCCGGCCAGATGTTTCGTAACATGTGTCCTGTCACAGTACCCACAGCAGCTTGTATCCTAGCCTTCAGTTCGTCGACGTCAGCAACTGGTGTGATGAAGACTCTATCCTTGATATAGCTCCTGGAAAAAAAGTCAAGGGGTGTAATGTCTTGAGAGCGGGGTGGTCAGGGCGTTGGACCGTTCCTTACAATCCACCGATCCGGAAATGTTACATCAAGGAAATTACGTACTATCAAGGCCCAGTGGGGGAGGGGGGGGTGCTCGTCTTGCTGGAAATTATCCTTGGTTGATATTCTTATAACTGTGGGGCGATGAACTGTTGCAGAACGTGTAAGTAAATGTTAGCGCTAATGGATATTTCCGCGAATAGAAACGGTCCAAATACCTTGTTATGCATGAGGACGCACCAAACATTCACTTTTTCGCTGTCTCGATGTAACTGTACAGAAGCATGTGGAGACTCTGAACCCCATATAGACATTATGCCTATTTTCCATTCCACTGACATGAAAGGTGGATTCATTGGTAAAGCATAAGTGATTTAAGTAATCGTTAGCGCCATAAATCCTGTTGAGAATCTCAGTTGCAAATTCAGCACGTGTCAACAAATCATTCGGTTGCAAGGCCTGCACCATTTGCACTTTGTAAGCATGCAAACTAAGCCTTTCATGAAGAATCTTCACCACACTTGCTTGCGGTATTTGAAGTTCACGTGATGCTTGACGAGTTGATTTGACGGACGCTGTTGAAACGATTGCCGAACACGATCAACAGTTGCATCACTCACACAAGGCCTGCCACTTCGAGAACGATCGACAAAGCTGCCTGTTTCGTTGAACGTTGCAGACCATCGCATTATTGGTTTAACGTCAGGAGGGCTGCGTCCATAAGAAGCCCGAAATTTACGCTGAACACTGATGAGCGATTTTGTTTCGTGAAACCAAAACACACATTGCGCTTTCTCCTGCTTCGACGCCATTTGGCCAGCAACTAACGTGACCTGACACACCGCGTCGGTGTTGTAGAGCACTAGCGCCAGCTATTGGTCACAACAACTAGTAACACTAACCTATGTAACTGCATCAAATGTAACTTATTATGTCAAACGGATATTCTGTTATAAATTCTTATAATAAGGGAAGACTTTGTGCTCACCCTGTGTATCTGGTTTACGAGAAGATGTGTTCGGCCCTTATTTTCGCCAACACAGTGGTAAGGTGCATTGTCTAATACCACAAACTTCCACCGGGAAAGTTTCGTATTAGGCGCTCTTGCAACCATTTTACACTCCTGGAAATGGAAAAGAGAACACATTGACACCGGTGTGTCAGACCCACCATACTTGCTCCGGACACTGCGAGAGGGCTGTACAAGCAATGATCACACGCACGGCACAGCGGACACACCAGGAACCGCGGTGTTGGCCGTCGAATGGCGCTAGCTGCGCAGCATTTGTGCACCGCCGCCGTCAGTGTCAGCCAGTTTGCCGTGGCATACGGAGCTCCATCGCAGTCTTTAACACTGGTAGCATGCCGCGACAGCGTGGACGTGAACCGTATGTGCAGTCGACGGACTTTGAGCGAGGGCGTATAGTGGGCATGCGGGAGGCCGGGTGGACGTACCGCCGAATTGCTCAACACGTGGGGCGTGAGGTCTCCACAGTACATCGATGTTGTCGCCAGTAGTCGGCGGAAGGTGCACGTGCCCGTCGACCTGGGACCGGACCGCAGCGACGCACGGATGCACGCCAAGACCGTAGGATCCTACGCAGTGCCGTAGGGGACCGCACCACCACTTCCCAGCAAATTAGGGACACTGTTGCTCCTGGGGTATCGCCGAGGACCATTCGCAACCGTCTCCATGAAGCTGGGCTACGGTCCCGCACACCGTTAGGCCGTCTTCCGCTCACGCCCCAACATCGTGCAGCCCGCCTCCAGTGGTGTCGCGACAGGCGTGAATGGAGGGACGAATGGAGACGTGTCGTCTTCAGCGAAGAGAGTCGCTTCTGCCTTGGTGCCAATGATGGTCGTATGCGTGTTTGGCGCCGTGCAGGTGAGCGCCACAATCAGCACTGCATACGACCGAGGTACACAGGGCCAACACCCGGCATCATGGTGTGGGGAGCGATCTCCTACACTGGCCGTACACCACTGGTGATCGTCGAGGGGACACTGAATAGTGCACGGTACATCCAAACCGTCATCGAACCCATCGTTCTACCATTCCTAGACCGGCAAGGGAACTTGCTGTTCCAACAGGACAATGCACGTCCGCATGTATCCCGTGCCACCCAACGTGCTCTAGAAGGTGTAAGTCAACTACCCTGGCCAGCAAGATCTCCGGATCTGTCCCCCATTGAGCATGTTTGGGACTGGATGAAGCGTCGTCTCACGCGGTCTGCACGTCCAGCACGAACGCTGGTCCAACCGAGGCGCCAGGTGGAAATGGCATGGCAAGCCGTTCCACAGGACTACATCCAGCATCTCTACGATCGTCTCCATGGGAGAATAGCAGCCTGCATTTCTGCGAAAGGTGGATATACACTGTACTAGTGCCGACATTGTGCATGCTCTGTTGCCTGTGTCTATGTGCCTGTGGTTCTATCAGTGTGATCATGTGATGTATCTGACCCCAGGAATGTGTCAATAAAGTTTCCCCTTCCTGGGACAATGAATTCACGGTGTTCTTATTTCAATTTCCAGGAGTGTATATAACTTGCACTGTTCATTTCGTCGTGATAATCTTACGATGTTGATAGATGAGCTCTGCACCCTCAATGAACCCCATTTCTCCTCCCGTGTGAACCACTATTATTGTTTGTCCACAGCTTTCATATTTCCGCACACCTGATACGTCACTATGCTGCCTACATTTACTGACAGTATAGTGTGTATCCACTCATGATCATCGGTATACACGACGGGGTTTCTTCACTTCCTCCTCGCTTTCTCTCAAAGTTCTAAGAAAGCGTGCACACCATGCTACAATGCCCTCTCAACCAGGAATGCTGGTCTACTTTTTTTTTAAGAAATGTTCAAAGTTTTCCAGAAAGTGGTTCATTTCCCGTGAAATGAATGTCTGTATCCTCCATCACACAATTGTAAAGCTTTCAAAGAGTGGGTATTTCTCTTTTAACGTTGTAATATTCCAAGAACTTTCTTTCCGTAAACACTAATCAAAGTCGTCAAGACACTTCGGTTTCTTCCTCAGTCTTTTCATCCTTGCGTCACAATTATCTGGCCACTCCGTGTGGCTTTCTTAACATCGTTCATAACATTACGCATTGTTCTCATACTCTTTCGTACTGCGGCTGTTGCTCTCTCCAGATCTCTTTCTAACAGTATTAGCAAACATTTCCTTTTTTCTTCTCGACAGGTCAGAACTACGTCATTAATCAGGACTTTTCCCTCTGAGCGTACTCTTCGATAGCGTATATTCGCGCTATCGCTGTCCATTTCAGCAGACACTAAGGACACATAACAGTAGTAACGCACTATGAAAATAACGTGACTGTACAATGCCGAGCCACGTGCGTCATTTGTATACTGTCGAGTATTCTAGGACGCCTTCGGCCCAGGAGATATGTAAACAAAGCTTAGTTCCGCATTCTACCGTCGGTAATTGTAAGGGCGCGTGTCCACTAGCAAGTAACTTCCGCAAATAACTTCTGCAAGGACTTGCTGGCGTGTTTACATTAGTACGAAAACTTGCGCAAGTTGACTTCTGCAAGTCGCTTCGGCAAGTTAAGTTCACGAACTTGCTGCAAGTACTTGCGGAAGTGTATCCACTACAGTTCACGTTGTGAGACAGGCAAGTCGTAGATTACAATGTTATGTGCACAAACCAGAGCAACCGCCAACGAAAAGTTAAGAAAAAGAGAAGTGTCTGAGTAATGAAATGCCGGCCGCGGTCGCCGTGCGGTTCTAGGCACTTCAGTCCGGAACCGCGTGACTGCTACGGTTGCAGGTTCGAATCCTGCCTCGGGCATGGATGTGTGTGATGTCCTTAGGTTAGTTAGGTTTAAGTAGTTCTGAGTTCTAGGGGACTGATGACCTCAGATGTTGGGTCCCATAGTGCCCAGAGCCATTTTAGAGTAAAGAAATGGATACAGAGGCGTTCATGCTTATGTTTACAAGAAACACTACTGAATGAACTGAAATCAGAGGACTTTGCTCAGATTACAAACTTTCTGAGAATGTCTTTTGCAGGTTTGAAACACCTCTTGTCAATTGTAGAATCAAATATTCGGAAACAGGATACAAATATGCGGCAAACTATATTACCAAGAGATCGTCTTTTAATTACTCTTCGATTTTTGGCCTCAGGTAAGAGAATAAAACACGTAAACGTCAAATATGTTTTTGTCAGTAAACGTACATTTATATTTATTGCACTGAATTACTTTTTTTTTAATTTTTAGGCGATAGTTTTCAGTCTTTTGTGTAACTTTTCCGTGTACCCGTTTGCACAAGCTCTCGAGTTGTTACGGACTGCTGTGTGGCTTTATATGAATGTTTGAAAAGAGAATATTTGAAGATTAGTATTTTGATATTTCATAACTCACACAAATAATTCGCTTAAGCAGAAAATTTACGAAACAGTTACTTTGTGGAAGATGAACTTGGGCAGTATCAGAAATAATAATTACTTTCTCTGATGGTATGCAGATGAAACTGCTTTTACCTGCCATCCAACAATTATGTATAGTTTCATCTTCCTCAGATACTTCGAGTATTGCCTTTGTATTATCCTCCTCAATTTTTATCGACTTGACATTTGTGCTAATAACCTTAATTTCGATTCCACATAGTCCCCAAACACCTGATGTTCATCAACAGGTTTGTGCATCGCTTCTATTGTCTTATTTAGACTAGTGTCTACATTTTCCTCGGTATTTTTTTTTTCTATTCAAAATTCTTATTTCCTGTGCTTACCCTAAAACAAACATTGTAGTGTATATTTATCTTCAAAGGGATAAATTTCAGATATAATTTTGTTTTCTACAATTTTAGGTGCCTTCATCAGAAGAAGAATGGTTACAAATCGCTATGCTTCTTATTCCAGATCTGGAGATGGCCGTATCAACAGCCAAACCTAGTCAAAGTTGACATCTTCTTATTTGCGATCTTGACTACTAAGAGATTTCGTGGGAATATTTTAAAAAAAGTGTTTTGAAAATGCTGTGCTACTGTTCCAATAAAATCTGAATATGTCATTATTTATGACTGTGAGAACATTGTATCTTTATCATGGACGACAAGTTTTCATTAACTTATGCGTTGGCCTCAGTTCTAGTGAATTTTTCTGGTGAAGTTGGCATCCGTTTCATTATTACTGCTATTGTTTTTATCACTGTTAATATTAAGTTCGTTAGTACTTACATATTGATGAAGCTACTTCTCTGTAAGAGTTTTATTGCTTTCTTATGCCACAAAACATAATCATGTTACAATTATTCCCGCAGACGGCCCTGCCGCAGTGGTAACACCGGTTCCATGACGATCACTGAAATTAAGCACTGTCGGGCTCGGCTAACACTTGGATGGGTCACCGTCCGGGTCTGCCGAATGTTGTTGTCAAGCGGGATGCACTCAGCCCTTGTGAGACCGACTGAGGAGCTACCTGATTGAGAAGTGGCGGCATCGGTCACGAAAACTGACAACGGCCGCCAGAGCATTGTGCTGACCACATGCCCCTTCGTATTCACATGCAGTGTCACCTAAGGGCTGACGATGACACAGAGGTCGGCCGCTGCTGTTCGGACGGTGTTTGTTTTTTTCCTATCATTTTCTCTAATTGTCATAAGAACAAATTAAAAGAAACACCAGCATCCAGTGTTTGAGAAATAACGCCCATCAGACCATTATTTATTAATCTGTGAGCCACAATATGATGGTATCTATAAATCCACCTATTGGAAGGATTGGTTGGTTCCGGAAGCACACTCAGAGCGAGCTGGCGAGGCTAAGTGAGCTAATGTATACCTATCCTAATAATAAATCATTCAAACTGTCGTGTCTGTCTCTGAACACGCTAATGTCCACAACTACTAGACGTATTGTCACGGTGTTCTCGAGGGTAACTTAGTATAAGGCACCGTAAAGGCTTTAGTTCATCAAAATCGGATCACGGAAGAAAAATATATCCATACATATTACAAAATTGTACAAATGTATGTTGCACATCTCCTCTGAAACCACTGGACCGATTTCAACCAAACATGGTACACTTATCGCTGACTGTCTGGAAAGTATCGCTCTTGTAAGGAGAACCAGATACCTGTCCAAGGAGTGGGGTTGGGGGTGAAAATGGAGTGTAGGCCACAACGCATGAATACCCAGATTTTATCCATCCAGTATTTGAGAGCAAGAGCACTGAGTGGCTTTACACATAATTTGAAACTGTTCCTGCTTACAACTCCTGTAAGTTGATGGCAGGAGAAAAGTTTACCGCTTACTACATTTTCGCTGTTCGTGCAGTAAAACTGCCTGACTTTTTAATTTATATCTCCTTTAGTGTATTCCCGACACACTTTGCAGACAGTGGTCATTTTTACCGCTCAATATACCTGTATATATTATTGTACAACTGATAGTTCAGTATATATGATGCATATACACTGAGACGCATGAAAATCTGCCACCTCATGCATGACGTGCCTCTCTAGACAGGTAGACATGTGAGGGCAGCTGATGTTATTGTGCATACAGTAGCTTACCTACTCACAATCACTCATCATAAAAAACTACTGATATGAGAGTGCAGTTGTAGATAGATTACAGCTAGTTCTGTGATAATTAATGAAAACAAATATGGTAAACACTGCTGTCGTACATTTTGTGACCAGTGTATCAAATGGTGTATTCCAACAAGATAATGTAGGACTCCAGACTTTAGTTCACAATACAAAAGCTATGTGGTATGTACAGATTCTTGATTGACTACCGAGTCCCCTGATGCATCACACATAGAGCACCTGCAGGATGCAATGGGAAAATGTATCGTGTAAAACCAGCCTCCAGCAAGTGCTCTACATATTTTCAAAGGCTGCCTGAGCTCTAGGGCCAGCAGGATGGTACAAGTACTATGCGGGCAGTATTAATAACTTAAAGACATTCCATACTAAATAACGTTTTGAATTATCAACTTTACTGTTGCATTTTATTTCTTTTAATGATTCATCACAGGGATTAATGTCAGCAGTTTTTATTAAAAAAATTTAACTCTGTTTGGCTATGCAACACTATCCATTTGTTAATATTAATAAGGGAATTAAAAAAGGAATATGACTGACAATTGTACAGCTTACATAAAAGGTTACACTGATTCCTTGTATGTCACTTTTTGAAGTTAGAAAGCTGTTACCAATGTAATGAAACTTACCTTATGCAGCAATGTACATAAATAATATTGCAGTACATAATGTACTTCAACCTAGTTCAGTAGTGTGCAGATAATCTGAGAGTCAATGCATTACAATTTTCTAGGGCTGCTTCTTTCCTTAGATTAACAAGTAATTGGGAAGTTCTGTCTTATATACATTTGATGACTATGTGAGGTAAATCTAATAATCTGAGTACACTAACAACAATAATACGCATCAGACTGCCCCTCACTTTTTTTTTGTGAAATGAAGCCACACTTAGTAACAATGTCATGGGTTGCCTGGGACCTGGATAAACTAAACCAGAGGCTGTACAGAGTTTCAGGGAGAGCATAAGGGAACAATTGACAGCAGTGGGGGAAAGAAGTAGAGTAGAAGAAGAATGGGTAGCTCTGAGGGATGAAGTAGTGAAGGCAGTAGAGGATCAAGTAGGTAAAAAGACGAGGGCTAGTAGAAATCCTTGGGTAACAGAAGAAATATTGAATTTAATTGATGAAAGGAGAAAATATAAAAATGCAGTAAATAAAGCAGGCAAAAAGGAATACAAACGTCTCAAAAATGAGATCGACAGGAAGTGCAAAATGGCTAAGCAGGCATGGCTAGAGGGCAAATGTAAGGATGTAGAGGCTTATCTCACGAGGGGTAAGATAGATACTGCCTACAGGAAAATTAAAGAGACCTTTGGAGAAAAGAGAACCACTTGTATGAATATCAAGATCTCGGATGGAAACCCAGTTCTAAGCAAAGAAGGGAAAGCAGAAAGGTGGAAGGAGTATATAAAGGGTCTATACAAAGGCGATGTATTTGAGGACAATATTATGGAAATGGAAGAGGATGTAGATGAAGATGAAATGGGAGATACGATACTGCGTGAAGAGTTTGACAGAGCACTGAAAGACGTGAGTCGAAACAAGGCCCCAGGGGTAGACAACATTCCATTGGAACTACTGACGGCCTTGGGAGAGCCATTCCTGACAAAACCATACCATCTGGTGAGCAAGATGTATGAGACAGGCGAAATACCCTCAGACTTGAAGAAGAATATAATAATTCCAATCCCAAAGAAAGCAGGCGTTGACAGATGTGAAAATTACCGAACTATCAGTATAATAAGTCACGGCTGCAAAATACTAATGCGAATTCTTTACAGACGAATGGAAAAACTGGTAGAAGCCGACCTCGGGGAAGATCAATTTGGATTCCGTAGAAATGTTGGAACACGTGAGGCAATACTAACCTTACGACTTATCTTAGAAGAAAGATTAAGAAAAGGCAAACCTACGTTTCTAGCATTTGTAGACTTAGAGAAAGCTTTTGACAACGTTAACTGGAATACTCTCTTTCAAATTCTAAAGGTGGCAGGGGTAAAATACAGGGAGCTAAAGGCTATTTACAATTTGTACAGAAACCAGATGGCACTTATAAGAGTCGAGGGGCATGAAAGGGAAGCAGTGGTTGGGAAGGGAGTGAGACAGGGTTTTAGCCTCTCCCCAATGTTATTCAATCTGTATATTGAGCAAGCAGTAAAGGAAACAAAAGAAAAATTCGAAGTAGGTATTACAATCCATGGAGAAGAAATAAAAAGTTTAAGGTTCGCCGATGACATTGTAATTCTGTCAGAGACAGCAAAGGACTTGGAAGAGCAGTTGAATGGAATGGACAGTGTCGTGGAAGGAGGGTATAAGATGAACATCAACAAAAGCAAAACAAGGATAATGGAATGTAGTCAAATTAAGACGGGTGATGCTGAAGGAATTACATTAGGAAATGAGACACTTAATGTAGTAAAGGAGTTGTGCTATTTGGGGAGCAAAATAACTGATGATGGTCGAAGTAGAGAGGATATAAAATGTAGACTGGCAATGGCAAGGAAAGCATTTCTGAAGAAGAGAAATTTGTTAACATCGAGTATACATTTGTCAGGAAGTCGTTTCTGAATGTATTTGTATGGAGTGTGGCCTTGTATGGAAGTGAAACATGAACGATAAATAGTTCGGACAGGAAGAGAATAGAAGCTTTCGAAATGTGGTGCTACAGAAGAATGCTGAAGATTAGATGGGTAGATCACGTAACTAATGAGGAGGTATTGAATAGAATTGGGGAGGAGTTTGTGGCACAACTTGACGAGAAGATGGGACCGGTTGGTAGGACATGTTCTGAGGCATCAAGGGATCACAAATTTAGCATTGGAGGGCAGCGTGGAGGGTAAAAATCGTAGAGGGAGACCAAGAGATGAATACACCAAGCAGATTCAGAAGGATGTAGGTTGCAGTAGGTATTGGGAGATGAAGAAACTTGCACAGGATAGGTTAGCATGGAGAGCTGCATCAAACCAGTCTCAGGACTGAAGACAACGACAACAACTTTGCTTGTGGCAAACAGCGTCAAGCTAAAGAAGAAAATAAAATACTTCACTCTCGCCTCTCTGTCTCACGAAAAATTATTGTGGCGGCTGCTTCACGGGAATTGTTTCGAGAACCTGGTGACATGGTGTGCTGAAATTTTGCCAGTGATAGCATATGAATTCCAACTTGTTTGCAATAGGCCATTCAGGGGATAAAGAATAATGGAACTGTTCAAGCCAGGCCCTTGCTTGTATTTCTCTACTAGCATTACGAAATGTTAAATTTTCGTACCTGAAGAAAGTGTCTGTAATCGCTCCTATCGTCCCTTCTTGGTTCAAAATTGTGGGGATGGAATCTCACCGATTGTTCTGTTTGTCGCCTATTGTAATATTCAGGTTGATGGACACTAGTGCAAATGCGTTCTGAACGAGGCTGTCCTCTAATATTGTCGCATATACGGTCTAAGTGTATCTGACCTCTGACGCAATCCATAATCTGTCTGTGCTCCAGTTGGCGCTGGTATTTTTTCAGCGTTAAGAATTTTTCGTTGTAAAGAATCTATCTTTTACTTTCGCGTTGATGAGCACTTGCCTTTCCTGTAAACGTTTCATTTTTAAATACTCTTCCGTTTGTGAGAAGTGTACACGGGCAATGACATCAGAGCTTGCGTCTGCATTGTTGGACAAGTCTGTAATTTACGTCGTTAGATCGTCAGTTTTCTGAGAAATTGTGCCTAACTGCTCTACAATAGAATGAACGGTTTCTTCTATAGAATCTGCTTTGGTGCTAATTTCTATAATTTACAGGTACTTTGATCGCAGTGTTGTTTGAGATCCGTGCTTGAACAGCTGTTAACACATCCTGTTTGTGATTTTGGAAACCTGTCTCAGTCCTTGAGATTCGTTCTGTTTGTTGAGTTAGCATAGTCTCAACGCTGGTAATTTTAGTTTCTAAGGTCTGCACTTTAGGGAGCAATTGTTCGTGCAGTGTTTCGGTCAGTTCATTCATAATTGTTTTATTTTCTGTTTGCGACATATTAATCTGCGCAATTTCAGTTTGCAAGTCAGTTTGCGACGTTGTGATTTGAGTTTTCAAGCCTTATATCATCGTTTGTGTGTACTGTTTAACCTCAGTAAATACGGTTTGTGTCTCTTGTTGGTATGTTGTAAGCATGATTTGTTGGGACTTTGTGTATCTTGCTGGAACTTGTTAAACATGGTTTCTAGCAGTGCTCATTCGTAACAAATTGAATACTGCAGTTACGTGAAGCCGTCTGAGGTGCTGCTTGTACCTCAAAATGATGTACAGAACCTGAATTTAGTGTCTCTGAGAAGGTCTGTCGTGATGTGTTACACTGCTGTGATAGGTACTTCACTATTAGTTAATTCGTTAGTGAATTATGCATTGCCGCTGAGGTCATCCATTACATTGTTTGACCCTTGTAGAGAGGTGTAGAAACTTGTGTCTCATTAACGCTGCAAGCATTTTCCGCTTCAGTCTCTGAAGGCTGGGAATGTTCCAGAGAGACAATCTCGTCATTAGTGGTGTCTGAATCTGGAAGTTCCCTGAGATCCCTAATGCGACAAGCGGATCTCGTGTTGTGAGCCATCGTTAGTAATAACCAGAAAAGTATGACAGAAAATAATTTCTCACCAACGAATCTATCTCGTTACAAAAACACTACGAAACAGAGAGAATGATTTCTGCTAACCCAAGACACATTGCCTGCCACTTAGCGTCAGTCATGTCACATGGAAAAAAATGATATTCGTAACTCTTAGTCGTTGACAATGAGCCTGAAATATGTCACACACAAAGCTTATAATTAACACAGACGGACAGTAATACACAATTATTGCTGAAAAACAAAGCACATATATAATTAGTAACAAGGCAGCACAGCTGCAAGCAACCACTGTGTGTTTAATGTTGATCTTACTGCGTTTTTATGATTCCCAATGGTGTTGTCTAGCAACAGATTTCGTTATATGTGACGTACCTGCAACAAATTCCGCAGCAGCAGCGGCTAAAGCTTATTGTTACTAAGAATGAATTTAATAAAAAGGAGTTTTTTTTGTCCTGTTAACTACTAAATAACTTGTGAGAAGGGATTTCATAAATTAAGTCTCTTTAAAACTTCAGAATCATCATAATCCATAACCAATAATAGACAATGACAGTTACAGTGACATAGGTACCAATAGTGGTTGAGTGCCAGATTAACAAATTATTTCAATTTGAAAGTTATATTAACATTGAATAACCACAGCAATTACATTAATCTACATGTACATCTACATGGATACTCTGAAAATCACATTTAAGTGCCAGGCAGAGGGTTCATCGAACCACTTTCACAATTCTCTATTATTCCAATCTCGTATAGGGCGCGGAAAGAATGAACACCTATATCTTTCCGTAGGAGCTCTGATTTGCCTTATTTTATCGTGGTGATCGTTCCTCCCTATGTATGTCGGTGTCAACAAAATATTTTCGCATTCGGAGGAGAAAGTTGGTGCTTGTGATTTCGTGAGAAGATTCCGTCGCAACGAAAAGCGCCTTTCTTTTATTGTTTTCCAGCCCAAATCCTGTATCATTTCTGTGACATTCTCTCGTGAGAAGATTCCGTCGCAACGATAAACGCCTTTCTTTTATTGATTTCCAGCCCAAATCCTGTATCATTTCTGTGACACTCTCTCCCATATTTCGCGATAATACAAAACGTGCTGCCTTTCTTTGAACTTTTTCGATGTACTCCGTCAGTCGTATCTGGTAAGGATCCCACACCGCGCAGCAGTATTCTAAAAGAGGACGGACAAGCGTAGTGTAGGCAGTCTCCTTAGTAAGACTGTTGCATTTTCTAACAAGGGAACCTCCCCATCGCACCCCCCTCAGATTTAGTTATAAGTTGGCACAGTGGATAGGCCTTGAAAAACTGAACACAGATCAATTGAGAAAACAGGAAGAAGTTGCGTGGAACTGTGAAAAAATAAGCAAAATATACAAACTGCGTAGTCCATGGGCCACATAAGCAACATAATGGACAATGTGAGGTAAGGAGCACCGTGGTCGCGTGGTAGCGTGAGCAGCTGCAGAACGAGAAGTCCTTGGTTCAAGTCTTCCCTCGACTGAAAATTTTACTTTCTTTATTTTTGCGTAGTTATCTGTCCGTTCGTTCATTGACATCTCTGTTCACTGTAATAAGTTTAGTGTCTGTGTTTTGCGACCGCATCGCAAAACCGTGCGATTAGTAGACGAAAGGACGTGCCTCTCCAATGGGAACAGAAAAAATTTGATCGCAAGGTCATAGGTCAACCGATTCCTCCACAGGAAAACACATCTGATATATTCTACACGACACTGGTGACGGCATGTGCGTCACATGACAGCAATATGTTGTCGACCCACCTAACTTGTACACTTGGCGAATGGGTAAAAAGATTCTTCTACCTTGCCCGATTTAGGTTTTCTTGTGGATGTGATAATCACTCCCAAAAAAGTGATGAAAACATAAGAGTTTGTCACATAAACTGAAAATAAAAAATTAAACTTTTCACTCGATGGAAGATTTGAACCAAGGACCTTTCGTTCCGCAGCTGCTCACGTTACCACGAGACCACGGAGCTCCTGCGTTCCTATTGTCCTTAATGTTGCCTATCTTCCCTTGAACTACTCAGTTTGTATATTTTGCTTATTTTTTTAACAGTTCGACACAACTTCTTCCTGTTTTCTCAATTGATCTGTGTTCAGTTTTTCAAGGCCTATCCACTGTGCCAACTTATAACTAAATCTGAGGGGGGTGCGATGGGGAGGTTCCCTTGTAAGTGTCCTGCCAATAAAACGCAGTCTTTGGTTAGCCTTCCCCTACAACATTTTCTATGTGTTCCTTCCAATTTTATGTTGTTCGTAATTGTAGTACCTAGGTATTTAGTTGCATTGACGGCTTTTACATTAGACTTATTTATCGTGTAACCAAAATTTAGCGAGTTCCTTTTAGCACTCATATGGATGACCTCACACTTTTCGTTATTTACGTTCAACTACCACTTTTCGCACCGTTCCGATATTTCTTCTAAATCATTTTGCAATTTGTTTTGATCTTCTGATGACTCTATTAGTCGATAAATGACAGCGTCATCTGAAAACAACCGAGGACGGCTGCTCAGATTGTCTTCCAAATCGTTTATGTAGATAAGGAACAGCAAAGGGCCTATAACACTGATGTGGAGAATAATTATTATTATTTGGAGGATAAAGAGGCTTTTTTAACTGACAAGCAAAGTATCGAATTATTGCAAACACGAACTAATAATCACGAGCCTAGCCCTGCAATTGCTTTTGTATTATGCTT
The DNA here is from genome assembly GCF_023898315.1 of Schistocerca nitens. NCBI lineage: Eukaryota > Metazoa > Arthropoda > Insecta > Orthoptera > Acrididae > Schistocerca > Schistocerca nitens. The sequence goes on along the minus strand of NC_064622.1, from coordinate 177,104,290 downwards.
GCGAATTTTGCCTTGAATTCCATCTTCAAGCGTAGCTAAGTCATCTAAATCTCTCCTGGCTATATAAATGAAACCAGGCCTTGAGTGTCGTAAGATCTGCCATCACCGACGTGAGGGCAGCGTGACACGTCTTCTGTCTCCGAGCGCTCTACCGACACAGCTACCTCCACTCTCGCAGACTCCATCTCACAATAGTGCTTAGAATCGCGCTTCCATGTTTCGCCCTCAGATTATTACTATCGATATGTGATTGCTTAGACAATGCAAAGAATGCAATGTATTTAGAGAGATTTGACGTACTCCTTACACTGTGCTGCCAGGTGCAAGTTTCCATATTAAGATGGAAACGTTGCTTCAGTTCATCAAATGTGTAGCAGTTGATAGTAATCTTGTCGTAAATCCAACTGAAGGGAGATAGCCTGTTTTGTTGTGAAAATGAGCATTCCTTGCATAGTCACATCTTGGTGCAGATGTCGGAGCATAAAGAATCCCAATGATGTGTTCAGTCAGAACCTTACATAGGAGATAAATATTGTTATAAAAGGTTAAATACTTAAGCTAATATAAAGACTGAAAGATGTGTGTTACAGTATTGTGATACAGTAGTAGCTAAGGGAAGTTTGCACAAAAGAATAAGTTTGGTGGAGACAGTCAAGACTGGTCCGCAGTAGAGAACTTTAGTTGAAAACCCTAATTCTAATCAAATGACAGAACAGCGTAAACTCTGCATAGTAAAATACAAATGAAACTACTCACATTAGTGGAACAAAATAATCTAGGTACAAAATCATGAATAAAATATTATTTTCATACTAGACATTAACTGGAATTAGAACAATTATAGCGCCAATGAACAAATATGTGTCAAAATTCAGTCACATACAGAAATGCATCGTCATCGTCGTCGTGATATATTAAATCAATGTTTGTGTGTGTAAGACTGACTGACATAAGGTGAAAGGTATCCACAATAATTATAAATCAGAATATTACTTCCTACAGCAATCTTACGCTTGAGCAACTACTAACAAGGAAAGTGGATGAATGGACGGAACAAACGGTTTGTGCATAAAATTGCCGTTGTTCCTGGTTAAGGGAAACAAATAATATTGAACGTCAGTTGTCAGCCTGTCAAACACAAGAATGTTGAAATATGGCCAAAACTGCTTATTCTATGCACTTGTCTACTAGCAGTTATCATCTAAATACAACATGCTTACCGTATCCCACATACAAGAAAGATACAGTTGTAACAAAAAAAAGTTACAGATATACACAAAAAATGAAGAATGGGTATACCAAATTCTCACTAAATACGTTTGTTCAAGATGTTAAGCTTATGTACATTGACCATAACTAAATAAAATGTCATTGACCTGTTTATTGGAAAAGAAAAGTTGCTGGAACAAGGAAGAATAAAAGAATTGTAAAATAAAGAACGTAACGTAAGTGTTACCTACCACAAATGTCAATAACCAGAGTGTACTGAGAAGCGCTTACAGACAAAAAGATCTGTCATCACAGTATGACAAATCAAATATCATATAACCCCAACAACGCCCTATCTCAGTTCGTACGAAATCCCCTGCAGCACACAAAAGTCATTAAACCATAATAACTCAAAGTGAGCACAACAAGCAAATCATCACATAGTCCCTAACAATAACTACGTCCATGGCATAAAAAACATAATTACTCAAAACCTATCTCATAAATAGACATAATTATTAAATCAGCACAAAATCCGACAACCAAAACTCCATCATGACCACTACCAAGAAACAAAAGAAGAAAAATCATCAATAATCCCAGTATCCTCCATCTTATACTGGGTATATATGTGCCTACGGTTTCCTATGACCCGTTGCTCATATAATTTACATCGCATTATTATGTTTCAGTAGCCTTTGCTGAAAGTTAAATATTTCCTTCGATTAGTTACACAATGTGTCAAACTCGTCCAGAGAATAAGTACCTGAATCACTACCTAATACACGTGTAAGTACTTAACATTCCTTTTTCCATACCAGTCATTTTTCCTGTAGTTATAGTTTTGTTGCCTGTGATCGTAATGATTTTGTTGGTATGGATGCTGTCTGTAAGAGTGCAGATTGCTGTTTCCCTGTACATAATTGTTGCCAGAATGATTACGTTGAGAGTATGACTGTGACCAAGACTGTTCATGATACCCCCTGTATTGTATGATCGCTGGTTATTGCGGTAAAAGTTCGGGTTTTGCTGGTATTTTTTCTGTGGTGCCTCTTAAAATTCTCGTTTCCCTGAAAATGATTTTGACTGTCTGTTATTCCCGTACCGGTTGTCATGAAACAATCGTGGCTGTCCTGTGTTACGTCCGTCCATGATAACTACGGTTACTGCGTGGCAAGTCACTGTTTCTGTTACAGTTTAGATTCCTCATTTCCGAGAGGTTGTAAAACATTGGGGAAAAGCATTCATGTTATCTTTCTGGCGTCCTGTTAGTAATGATGTGCATAATGGTCTGCAAATTTTGAAATGCATAGCCGTATCAATGCAGACCGGTTATGTGGTTCTGTTAGATGCTGATTTTGTTGTACCACGTGTTCAAAAAATGGAGCTAAAGTTGCAAATTGCGAATTTTCAAAATTTGGTAGGCTGAAAAATTTGTTCTTGAGCCTGCGCTGTGTTGTCCCAAACCAGTAAGCGGCACGAAACGCATTCAGAAATTCATCTAATGAGTAACATTGTCGAGCTAAAGGTCGCACATGCATAGGTGGTTGTCTTTCTAAAAAGCTGCTAACAAATTCTAATTTGTGCGTGACTGGCCAAGTAGTTGGAAAAGAAAAACTAATTTGCTGAACCCAATTTAGAAGGTGTAGATCGTCAGCATCATTGCAAAAGACTCTGTACTTTCTTAATTGCAAGAAAAATTTGTAATCAAAACTGTCGTGTCTCGGAGTATCACTAAAATTGTGCCTGTTAAAATGAGTGTGACAATGCTCACGTTCAGGAGCAAAGTCTCTTTCTCGTACAAGTCTGCCTAAACGCTATTCCTGCACATATTCCTGTTCACATCTGTGATGACTCTCACTGCAATAACGTGTGAAGAATTAATATGTCAAATTCTTCTCAAATGATGGATGCGTTACCTACTACTTCCTGTTTGTGTTGTTTGTTAATTGTCATTTGTTCTTCGTTGAAGCGTTCTAGAGATCGGAATTCTTCCGTATCTGTAAAATGTATTGGCTGTGTACCGTCAGAGTGACGGTCTGCGTTTAACTCGATTGGTGTAACTTTGGTTTTTCTTGAAAGATCGTCTAATTGTGCTTTCAGAGAGTCGAATTGTTGTTTCGTACTGAGGTCAACCGTTTTCGTTTCTGCTTGTGAATGCTGTATTTGTTGCGATTGCTTTCGTGATTTAATTTGCAAAGGCGTAACCGCGGCGCTAGGAACTACCTCGTTAATCTTTAGAATAATTAAAAATCTTGTCTTCGTGATATATGCCAGTGATTTTTTTCAATTCTTCTCAAAAATCAGTCTCTCTTTGAGAAACACTGTTGTTCTAATAGGGTCTGTGTTGCAGGAATTTCTTCGATCCTTGTAGTGACATTCTCCAGCGCTGCTTTAATTCCTCTAGCTAAATTCAGTGTTTTCGTATTGTAAATCAGTGTTTCCGTTTTGTATCCGCCAAAGTGATTTGTAAATGTTTTGTTGTTTCCTGTTAATAACTGCTGAAGCAGAAATCCAAGGCAAAAAATTCGTAACACTCGTTGGCTGATGAACCGATTGTTAGTTTGTTTTCTGTAACGTCTGTAGTTTCTGAAAATTTTTGATCGTCCGTGTAATGTGACTGTCCGACTGACCAATGTCTACAACGTTTAATCTAGAATCTTAATCTCATCACTGAAAGAAATGCTTATATTCGCAAAAATGTTGCTCTCTTCGTTCTGTGAAGCGTCTGCATCAATCGTAGGCTGACATTCGGGAGGGAAAAAGCAGCACCATACACTGTTACGTCAAAATTAGACTGTGTTATTGACAACTGAATCATCTGGAGTCAAAGTATTATTGCCTATCAAATACTGGGCATTGTTTTTCTGTGTGAGGTTAGAGCTTCGCCACTTACTCTTTCCAGTAGCGCGCGGCAAGGTAGTGGTAATAACAAAAAATTCAGAACAAATAAAGGACAAGCGATATCTATCCCATTAAGCTGATAAGAAATGCCAATATTTAGAAAATGGCGCAGCGGAAAAGCAAATTTATAAACAAATTAGACACAAGAGCAGTGCACTTAATTTGATTACACGAAAATTCACACAAAATCCTCGATGCCCTATCCTTGCAGCAAAGTCACCACGTGAAAGCTATCTTAATAAATAAAAAAGATAAAGAAGATTATGTGAATGTGTACCTTTTTCTTTATTTCTAGACTGGCGTTTTGTGAATGTATAGTCTCTTTATCAAGGCATACCAAAAATTCCATACACACGTAATAGAATTTTAGAACATGTTTTTTGCTCGAGTATCATGTCGTTTTTGGAAACCCAGAATCTACTATGTAGGAATCAACATGGATTCCGGAAACAGCGATCGTGTGAGACCCAACTCACGTTATTTGTTCATGAGACCCAGAAAATATTAGATACAGGCTCCCAGGTAGATGCTATTTTTCTTGACTTCCGGAAGGCGTTCGATACAGTTCCGCACTGTCGCCTGATAAACAAAGTAAGAGCCTACGGAATATCAGACCAGCTGTGTGGCTGGATTGAAGATTTTTTAGCAAACAGAACACAGCATGTTGTTATCAATGGAGAGACGTCTACAGACGTTAAGGTAACCTCTGGCGTGCCACAGGGGAGTGTTATGGGACCATTGCTTTTCACAATATATATAAATGACCTAGTAGATAGTGTCGGAAGTTCCATGCGGCTTTTCGCGGATGATGCTGTAGTATACAGAGAAGTTGCAGCATTAGAAAATTGTAGCGAAATGCAGGAAGATCTGCAGCGGATAGGCACTTGGTGCAGGGAGTGGCAACTGTCCCTTAACATAGACAAATGTAATGTATTGCGAATACATAGAAAGAAGGATCCTTTATTGTATGATTATATGATAGCGGAACAAACACTGGTAGCAGTTACTTCTGTAAAATATCTGGGAGTATGCGTGCGGAACGATTTGAAGTGGAATGATCATATAAAATTAATTGTTGGTAAGGCGGGTACCAGGCTGAGATTCATTGGGAGAGTGCTTAGAAAATGTAGTCCAGCAACAAAGGAGGTGGCTTACAAAACACTCGTTCGACCTATACTTGAGTATTGCTCATCAGTGTGGGATCCGTACCAGATCGGGTTGACGGAGGAGATAGAGAAGATCCAAAGAAGAGCGGCGCGTTTCGTCACAGGGTTATTTGGTAACCGTGATAGCGTCACGGAGATGTTTAATAAACTCAAGTGGCAGACTCTGCAAGAGAGGCGCTCTGCATCGCGGTGTAGCTTGCTCGCCAGGTTTCGAGAGGGTGCGTTTCTGGATGAGGTATCGAGTATATTGCTTCTCCCTAATTAAACCTCCCGAGGAGATCACGAATGTAAAATTAGAGAGATTAGAGCGCGCACGGAGGCTTTCAGACAGTCGTTCTTCCCGCGAACCATACGCGACTGGAACAGGAAAGGGAGGTAATGACAGTGGCACGTAAAGTGCCCTCCGCCACACACCGTTGCGTGGCTTGCGGAGTATGAATGTAGATGTAGATGTAGATGTAGATGTGCATAAGTTGACCGCACGTATATACTTAAAAACTGAATCTATCTATGAGAAAAGAAGCATATCCTACTACGAGAAAGTAAATATAATATGCCCTGTCTGAACCAACTCTTACTTGCAAAAAACTAAAAGAAAAGAAGAAAAGAAGAAAATTAACTGTGAACTTTAACGAGAATAATGAAATTCAGCACTGAATTGACCCTTGAAAATTGAAAATTCATGTCTCCAGTATTTGGCTTACCTATGTTGCAATGGAAAACGCAGTGCACCTGCTCTCGTAATAAAAGAAGAAAGAGCGCGTTTCAGTTTCTGAGCTGTTATTAACAACTTAAAATCGCGGTGGTACAATACGATCTCTTAAATACATGCAATGCAAAAACGAGTCTCATAAAATAATCTCTCTCATAAAAACGAATGTTTATTAGGTAATGGGAGCTGCATAACGAAGTTAGAAAGTCTGAGTTACTCTCGAGACAAAAATCCTTCACAAACTATATTAAAAAAACGCATCTCAGAAAATTTCTTGACACTATTCCATTGACAAAATTTCAACATTGAAGGTTTAGCAAGGAATAAGGAAACATTTCGTTACAAATTGCGATTACGTAAGATCAACGCTGGAGAAATACAAAAATGTATCTCAACATAAAATTTATTGTAACACAAATCATTAAATGATTTCGTCTTTTCAAATTCATTAATAATGACTGTGACAAAACTTTATGATGTTGTTGTTGTGATCCTCACTCCTGAGACTGGTTTTATGCAGCTCTCCATGCTACTCTATCCTGTGCAAGCTGCTTCATCTCACAGTACGTACTGCAGGCTACATCCTTCTGAATCTGCTTAGTGTATTCATCTCTTGGTCTCCCTCTACGATTTTTACCCTCCACGCTGCCCTCCAATACTAAATTGGTTATCCCTTGATGCCTCAGAACACGCCTTACTAACCGATCCCTTCTTCTAGTCAAGTTGTGCCACAAACTCCTCTTCTCCCCAGTTCTATTCAATACCTCCTCATTAGTTACGTGATCAACCCATCTCATCTTCAGCATTCTTCTGTAGCATCACATTTCGAAAGCTTCTATTCTCTTCTTGTCTAAACTATTTATCGTCCATGCTTCACCTCCATACACGGCTACACTCCATACAAATACTTTCAGAAACGATTCCGAACACTTAAATCTATACTCGATGTTAACAAATTTCTCTTCTTCAGAAACGCTTTCCTTGCCATTTGCCAGTCTACATCTTATATCCTCTTTACTTCGACCATCATAAGTTATTTTGCTCCCCAAACAGCAAAACTCCTTTACTACTTTAAGTGTCTCATTTCCTAATGTAATTCCCTCAGCGTCACCCGATTTAAAACGACTACATTTCATTATCCTCGTTTTGCTTGTGTTGATGTTCATCTTGTATCCTCTTTTCAAGACACTGTCCATTCCGTTCAATTGCTCTTCCAAGTCCTTTGCTGTCTCTGACAGAATTACAATGTCGTCGGCGAATCTTAAAGTTTTGATTCTTCTCCATGGATTTTAATACCTACTCCGAATTTTTCTTTTGTTTACTTTACTGCTTGCTCAATATACAGATTGAATAACATCGGGAACAGGCTACAACCCGGTCTCACTCCCTTCCCAACCACTGCTTCCCTTTCATGCCCCTCGACTCTTATAAGTGCCATCTGGTTTCTGTACAAATTGTAAATAGCCTTTCGCTCCCTGTATTTTACTCCTGCCACCTTCAGAATTTGAAAGAGAGTATTCCAGTCAACATTGTCAAAAGCTTTCTCTAAGTCTACAAATGCTAGAAACGTAGGTTTGCCTTTTCTTAACGTAGCTTCTAAGATAAGTCATAGGGTCAGTATTGCCTCACGTGTTCCAATATTTCTACGGAATCCAAACTGATCTTCCCCGAGGTCATCTTCTACCAGTCTTTCCATTCGTGTGTAAATAATTCGCGTTAGTATTTTGCAGCAGTGACTTATTAAACTGATAGTTCGGTAATTTCCACATCTGTCAACACCTGCTTTCTTTGGGATTGGAATTATTATATTCTTCTTGAAGTCTGAGGGTATTTCGCCTTTCTCATACATTTTGCTCACCAGATTTGTCAGGACTGGCTCTCCCAAGGCCGTCAGTAGTTCTAATGGAATTTTGTCTACTCCCGGGGCCTTGTTTCGACTTAGGTCTTTCAGTGCCTGTCAAGCGCTTTACGCAGTATTATATCTCCCATTTCATCTTCATCTACATCCTCTTCCATTTCCATAATATTGCCCTCAATTACATCGCTCTTTTATAGACCTTCTATATGCTCCTTCCACCTTTCTGCTTTCCCTTCTTTGCTTAGAACAGGGTTTCCATCTGAGCTCTTGATATTCATACAAGTGGTTCTCTTTTCTCCAAAGGTCTCTTTAATTTTCTTGTAGACAGTATCTATCTTACCAATATTGAGATAAGCTTCTAGATCCTTATATTTGTCCTCTAGCCATCCCTGCTTAGCCATTTTGCACTTCCTGTCGATCTCATTTTTAAGATGTTTGTACTCCTTTTTGCCTGCTTCATTTACTGCATTTTTATACTTTCTCCTTTCATCAATTAAATTCAATATTTCTTCTGTTACCCAAGGATTTCTACTAGCCCTCGTCTTTTTACCTACTTGATCCTCTGCTGCCTTCACTACTTCATTCCTCAAAGCTACCTATTCTTCTTCTACAATATTTCTTTCCCCCATTCCCGTCAATTGTTCCCTTCTGCTCTCCCTGAAACTCTGTACAATCTCTGGTTTAGTCAGTTTACCCAGGTCCTATCTCCTTAAATTCCCACTTTTTTTGCAGTTTCTTCAGTTTTAATCTACAGTTCATAACCAGTAGATTGTGGGCAGTCATCATCTGTCCCTGGAAATGTCTTACAATTTAAAACCTGGTTCCTAAATCTCTGTGTTACCAATATATAACCTATCTGATACCTTCTAGTGTCTCCAGGCTTCTTCCATGTATACAACTTTCTTTCATGATTCTTGAACCAAGTGTAGCTATGACTAAGTTGTGCTCTGTGCAAAATTCTACCTGGCGGCTTCCTCTCTCATTTCTTACCTCCTATCCATATTCACCTTCTACGTTTCCTTCTCTTCCTTTTAGTACTATCGAATTCCAGTCACCCATGACTATTAAATTTTCGTCTCCCTTCACTATCTGAATAATTTCTTTTATCTCATCATACATTTCACCTGCAGAGCTAGTTGGCATACTAACTTGTACTACTGTAGTAGGCGTGGGCTTCGTGTCTGTCTTGGCCACAATAATGCGTTTACTATGCTGTTTGTAGTAGCTTACCCACAGTCCTATTTTTTAATTAATTATTAAACCTACTCCTGCATTACGTCTATTTGTTTTTGTATTTATAACACTGTACACACCTGACCAAAAGTCTTGTTCCTCCTGCCACCGAACTTCGCTAATTCCCACTATATCTAACTTTAACCTATCCATTTCCCTTTTTAAATTTTCTAACCTACCTGCCCGATTAAGGGATCTGACATTCCACGCTCCGATCCGTAGAACGCCAGTGTTCTTTCTCCTGATAACGACGTCCTCTTGAGTAGTCCCCGCCCGGACTATTTTACCTCCGGAATATTTTACCCAAGAGGACGCCATCATCATTTAACCATACAGTAAAGCTGCATGCCCTCGGCAAAAAATTACGGCTGTAGTTTCCTCTTGCTTTCAACCGTCCGCAGTACCAGCACAGCAAGGCCGTTTTGGTTAGTGTTACAAGGCCAGATCAGTCAATCATCCAGACTGTTGCCCCTGCGACTACTGAAAAGGCTGCTGCCCCTCTTCAGGAACCACACGTTTGTCTAGTCTGTCAACAGATACCCCTCCGTTGTGGTTGCACCTACGGTACAGCCATCCGTATCGCTGAGGCACACAAGCCTCCCCACCAACGGCAAGGTCCATTGGTTCATGGGGGGGGGGGGGGGTGGTAGGAGGGTGAACTTTATAATAATAGCTAGAAATTCCTGGTTTGGTTGTCTATTCTGAACCAAGAATGCTTAACTAAACGCTGTCGCAATAAAGTATGTTCATTTGTCACCTTAATCCCGGGTCGCTCAGCTGGCCGTGCGGACCGCCCGACCGCCCGCCGCGCCTCTCCACCTTATACCATTATAAGGCACAACCACGGGTTTGGATATTTTTCTAGCCGTGGAAAACGTGTTAGTGTCAATGGGTTTAAAATGGGAACGCCTGACCAGTGTAACAACGGATGGAGCCCCTGCGCTACGAGGGATACGCACTGGATTCCTGGGTTACGTCAGGTCAAAAATGGCTGAAGTCGGCAGTTCCTTATTCGCTGCAGTCCATTGTCTGATATACCAGGAGGCATTTTGTGCGAAGATGCCGCGCGGGATTAGCCGAGCGGTCTGGGGGCGCTGCAGTCATGAGCTATTGGGCTGGTCACGGCGGAGGTTCGGGTTCTCCCTCGGACATGGGTGTGTGTGTTTGTCCTTAGGATAATTTAGGTTAAGTAGTGTGTAAGCTTAGGGACTGATGATCTTAGCAGTTAAGTCCCATAAGATTTCACACACATTTGAACATTTTTGTGCGAAGATTGTCAACATAAAAAATGTTATGAACACAGTTCTTCGAACGGTTAATTATCTTCGATCGCATGGACTCACACATCTCCAATTTTAAAGAATTTCTGGCTGATACCGAAGCAGAATACCCGGACATCCCCTACCACACCGAAGTAAGATGGCTGAGCAGAGGAAAGGTGCTTCATCGGTTTTTCTCCTTGAAGGTGAAATAAATACCCTTTTGAAATGAAAGGACGTCCAGAACAATTACTTTGTGATCCCAAGTGGGTGGCGAATTTGGCTTTTTTGAGTGACCTTACTGGTCATTTAAATATTTTGAACATTTCACTCCAAGGCGAAAATCGCTCTGTTGCTGATTTAGTGCAGACGATTCAAGCATTTAAAAAAAAAAAAAAAAAATTGTGGGGAAAACAGTTGCGCGAGAAGAATTGTGGACACTTTCCCGCAGTAGACAGCGTTAAAGAAGATGTGAATTTTTCAGCTTATGTTCAAATCATTTGCGAATTACAGGAACAGTTTGAAAACAGATTTTTGGAGATAAGTGAGCTTCAACCGGCCTTATATATATTTGTTCGCCCGTTTTCCCTTTGGGCAGAGGACGTCTCAGGCAAGTGCTTCAACTAGAGCTGATTGACATGCAGTGCGATATCACCCTGAAGAACCACTTTCTTATGTGTAAAACTTTGGATGACTTTTACAAATGTCTTCCACGAGAGAAATATCCTCTTTTGAACAAGCACGCGGCCAAATTTCTCTCAATGTTTCTTTCTACGTATATTTGTGAGCCCCTTTTCTCTCTTTTAAAGCTTGCTAAAACTAAGAACCGTTCATTACTTGGCGATAAAAATTTGACTAATTCTTTGAGGTTAGCAGTCTCACGGAATATTGTACCAAACCTAGACAAAATCGTTTCCTCGAAAAAGAAAAACGTGTAAAATGTTGTCTTCTTAAACAATGTTGACGGTAAGAAATAAAGTGCTTTATAACCTTAATTCTATTTTTAATAAGTTTTCAAACTTGGTCAGTTAAAATTATTACGTACAAAACAGCAAACTAACGATCCAATTTCTAAACTCTGAAAAGGGATACAAAAGGCTGTAGCACGAAGTATAACAAAAAATATTTACTTGTAACTACTAACAGTAAGAATGAGATACTATATCCCTTACATAAAATTATTTCTAAAATAGAATATTTTGTTTACGTTGGATCATACCGCGGGACAGTCCAGCGCAGAGCAGTGCTGTGCGGTCTCACTCGCTCCGCAGCTCTCTCTCTCTCTCTCTCTCTCTCTCTCTCGCTCCTATCGCGACACTAGCGACACACGGTTGCGGACGGGGCCCTGAACTACACTGCTTTGCGTCCACGGGGCGCGGGCGCGCCCGCCGGGCGCAATTCTTGGTTGGGCCTGATCTATAATAATCAATTCATCTTACTCAGAGCATAATGATAATATTCCTTTTGAAATAATAATATCTTCCATTAGATAAATAAAATAATTCCCAAGAGCACCATGTTCTGAGTCTTTCCTGTACATGCTCACTGCCACGACACCCCACTACAACACCCCATCCCCTGTCCTCGCATTCAACACTTTTAACACTCAGGCGTCATTGCAGAACAAAGATGACCTACCTAGTCTCCGGCGAAGGTAGCGTCTCTGACGATGCTACGCGCGCGCATAACTAAACGATATAAATACTACTTACGCGTCCTCAGACACCCAAAAACGAGAAAATTTCCTGTAAAATTATATACATACACCTTTCACTTATTACAAAAAATGATTGTTAGCAAAAATAGTAAATAATATGAATTGAAATAATTATGAATAACGGTACATACCCGAATCTTCGGGCCGGCCGCGGTGGTCTCGCGGTTCTAGGCGCGCAGTCCGGAACCGTGCGACTGCTACGGTCGCAGGTTCGAATCCGGCTTCGGGCATGGGTGTGTGTGATGTCCTTAGGTTAGTTAGGTTTAAGTAGTTCTAAGTTCTAGGGGACTAATGACCACAGCAGTTGAGTCCCATAGTGCTCAGAGCCATTTGAACCAACCGAATCTTCGGAATCCATATTGCTTTTTATCCCTCTTCAAAGCATAAACACACTTTCAAAAATGGTTCAAATGGCTCTGAGCACTATGGGACTCAACATCTGTGGTCATAAGTCCCGTAGAACTTAGAACTACTTAAACCTAACTAACCTAAGGACATCACACACATCCATGCCCGAGGCAGGATTCGAACCTGCGACCGTAGCAGTCGCGCGGTCCCTGACTGAGCGCCTAGAACCGCTAGACCACCGCGGCCGGCTAAACACACTTTAGCAGTTTCCTAGCGCATAGTGATTTCAAGCAGGTAGGGACACTTCAGATGCAGTGCAAACACGAATCAGTGCAGAATAAGCAAATAACGCATTGCCTCAGACTGTCGCAGGACGTTATGCATTCCGGGAATTACTCGCATTTGAAAAGTGGACTTTTGGCCAGCTCTCAGGGCAAAATGCCTGTATGTGGGAGAGGCGATACTGCTGGCGGCTTTTCTGGGGACTCATAAAGCTATGGCTTCAGGTCACGGCTTGCAATGGTTGAGGGAATCCTCACACTGCAGCGATAGGTCGGGATATCCTGCGACCTCATGTGTTACCTTTCGCGCAACGGTATGGTGGAGTCATTTTTCGATAGGACAATGTTCAACCAAACGTGGCACTTGTCTCTACGAAATTTGCGCTTGATGTTGCAGTATTTCCGTAGCCAGAAATATTCCCAGATCTGCCCCCGACAGAACATGTATGAGACCAGCTTGGACGTCAACCCCGTCCCCGTGTCAGTATCCAGTATATCAAGAAACATTGCAACAGTCGTGGGTCAGCTGGCCGCTGGAGAGGATACAAGGATTTATGATCCCTCCCCAACTGAATCAGTGCTTGCATCCCAGCCAGAGGGAGCGCAACATCATAATGATAAGTGGGCGCATACTGCCAATCCTTTGTAAATGTGTTTCCATTTTGTTATCGCTGAATTAATGTCACATATTCTCCTAAATCGTGAAGTTTCATTTCTTTTCCTTCTCTCATTCTGGGTGCTTCATCTTTTTTTCTTGGTCACCGTAGTAACTGTGTATTAGCAAGCATTTTAATTTCATTCTGTATCATTTAACAGCGAGGTTGTTCTTTAATCGGCACTTCTTTGAAATCTGAAGACTTGAAACCTTTCGCGTATAATTACTAGAAAAAGATCTACCAACCTACTTAATCCAGTGAAGTTGTAAAGTACTTAAGACACGGTGGCCCCGCTGCAGCGCAGCAACATATAAATGGTTAAAGCGGAATAACGTGTAAAAGACGAATGCAGTCACCATAGCACGTATAAACTTGTCTGAGATAGATAATGGCATTAATAAAGGGGCTTTTTAACACAAGAGCGTTCGTTTGAGGTCCTTTAGTGTTATTTATGAATGTAGTAAAGGTCAGTTAGATCAACCTCAGTGAAACGAGTGTAAATACTGTGTATCTTCCGGTAAGTTCTCAAAATTAATGAATGTTAGTCAGTTAGTTACAAGTCCCATATATAATTTGAACGATTATTTTATAGAAATTATTTGTAAAGAGTCAGTTTACAGGTTATATATACATGATTAGTGTTAATATTAATGATGTGTAACGAGTCAGTTTATAGGATATGCATCTATGTGATTAGTGTTAACATTAATCAACGCATAATCATTTTAATCCTAGTCATGCAACTGCATCTAAAAATTAGATTGTTTTCCTATGGAACAGAATGAGTCGTCCACGAGAAATGATTTTAAATTAGACTGAATACTTGCTTCGCTATCTGTCACACGTTTTATGCTACTGGGCAAATGACCAAAAAATTTTATTCCTGCATATTGAACTCCTCTCTGAGCCACTGACAACTTCAATGAAAGATAATAAAGGCATTTTCCCTTCTAGCGCTCTAGGTATGCACGTCACCGTTTTTCTCAAATTGTAATGAATTATTTGTGAAGAATTTCATTAGCGAAAGTATGTATTGTGACGATGCAGTTAAAGTGCCTAGCTCGTTGAAGAGGTGCCTACATGACGTTCTTGGGTGAACATCACATATTATTCTTACTGCTCGCATCTGCGCAATCAATATTTTCTTTCTAAGTGAACTCCAGAAAATTACTGCATACGGCGTTACTTAGTGAAAATATGCAAATTATGTCAGCAGGTTGATATATTTGTCTCCAAAATAAGTAATTATAAGAAGCGCAAAAGTAGCTGGACGTAACTGTTTGAAAAGCTCAATAATATGCTTCTTCCACTTCAAATTTTCATCATTATGAACACCCAAACATTTGGAGCATTCTGCCCTATTTACTGACTCCTGCTCATGTCCTATATCAACTGTTAGTACGACTGTTTGTTGTACGGAAGCGAATAAAATGTGCTTTTCTTTCAAAATTTAGGGGGAGTTCATTTTCCGAGAACCACTTACTAATTGTTTGGAAAATATCGTTTACTCGTTTACTCGTTTACTAACTCTTCTGCTGTTTTTTGTCGAATGGGATTTATCATAACTCTAGTTCTGTCTGCAAGAAGTACTAATTTTGCTTCTTGAATGTTAAGTGGTAGGTCATTCACATGTATAAGGAACAGGAACGGACCCAAAATTTTACCCTGTGAGACTCCATTTGTGACTTTCCCACAGATACTAAAATTTTCTATCTTTCAGACAATGATTGATTTATTCAGCACAACCTTCTGCCTTCTGTTTGTCAAGTATGATTCAAACCAGCTGTGCGTAAAGCCATTAATTCCATAAAAGTTGAGTTTTTCTAAGAGAGTATCATAATTTACACAATCTAAGGCCTTGGAGACATCACAAAAAATACTAACAGGTGATATATTACAATTTAAGGCTTGATATTTGATGATTGAATGTATAAATAGCATTCTCAGTCGAGAAATCTTTCAGCAACCCAAACTGTGATATGCTGAGCAAATTGTTTTCACGTAAGTGTGCGTCTACTCTTGAGGACACTAGTTTTTCGAATATATTGGAAAAATATGTCAGTAAGGAAATCGTACGATAATTGTTTAAGTCTATCTTGTCGCCTTTCGAATGATGTGGTTTAACGATTGTTTGTTTTAAACTGTCCGAAAAAAATCCCTGTGCCAGTAATACATTGAATATATCACTAAGGACATTACTTATTGAGTTCGGACAATTTTTCAGAATTCTGCTTGAAATACATCCAAATACATAAAAAATTAGTTTTTTAGAAATTTTATAATTGTACTGCCTTCAGTGAATGGTACTGGTGCTACTTCTACCTGCTTAACGTTTTGTGGATTGACATTTTAACATATTCTTTTTCTTCTTCAACTGCACCATTTAATCCTATATTTGCTGCTACGTTTAGAAAGTGATTGTTAAAAGTAGTTGCAACTTGTGAATTATGAACCAATACATTGTCATTTAGTGTATTTGTTACGGAATCTTGTACACTGACTGTCTGTCCTGTCACCATTTTGACAATACCCCATATGGTTTTAATCATATTATCTGCATTATTTATTACTGCAGCAGATGCATACTTCTAGACATTTCAATGATTTTTGTAGCGTGTAAATAATATCGGATCAGTACAAGACATTTCAGCATGTGATCACGTTTCTCAGCTAGTTGGAGGGGAGAACTGAGTACTTAAAGAGTGGAGGATTTGACCAGCAGCACAGAGTCTTCATATCTACTCCCACACTACGCATGTCTCGTCTGCGTGGTCTCCTTGGTAATGGTATGACGCAGATCTAAGAACGTTTTCGTAGAGATCCGTGGTTGTATCAGAATCTTATTGTTTTTCCCTTGCTACTGGGATTGTACTGTGAGGTCAACAGTTCCTTTTCAGGGGCAAGCCTACACAGTTATGCCGTAACCGATGTTAACGTCGGGAAATACAGTATTATTACACAGATTCATTACGCTGATATATCTAATTACTGTCTGGAAAATTATGGTCATTGTGTAAGAAGTGATGCACTGCGAAGAGAGCAAGGCGCGTTTTTACTGGCCGGAAGTGGCAAAAGAGTTGTTTGCTAAATAAAGCACATGTCGTCAGTTGTTGTTGTTGTCGTCTTCAGTCCTGAGACTGGTTTGATGCAGCTCTCCACGCTACTCTATCCTGTGCAAGCTTCTTCATCTCCCAGTACCTACTACAACCTACATCCTTCTGAATCTGCTTAGTGTATTGATCTCTTGGTCTCCCTCTACGATTTTTACCCTCCACGCTGCCCTCCAATGCTAAATTTGTGATCCCTTGATGCCTCAAAACATGTCCTACCAACCGATCCCTTCTTCTAGTCAAGTTGTGCCACAAACGTCTCTTCTCCCCAATCCTATTCAATACTTCCTCATTAGTTACGTGATCTAGCCACCTTATCTTCAGCATTCTTCTGTAGCACCACATTTCGAAAGCTTCTATTCTCTTCTTGTCCAAACTGGTCATCGTCCATGTTTCACTTCCATACATGGCTACACTCCATACAAATACTTTCAGAACGACTTCCTGACACTTCAATCTATACTCAATGTTAACAAATTTCTCTTCTTCAGAAACGCTTTCCTTGCCATTGCCAGTCTACATTTTATATCCTCTCTACTTCGACCATCATCAGTTATTTTGCTCCCTAAATAGCAAAACTCCTTTACTACTTCAAGTGTCTCATTTCCTAATCTAATCCCCTCAGCATCACCCGATTTAATTTGACTACATTCCATTATCCTCGTTTTGCTTTGTTGCTTTTGTGAACCTCAAAGTTTTTACTTCTTCTCCATGAATTTTAGTACCTACTCCGAATTTTTCTTTTGTTTCCTTTACTGCTTGCTCAATATACAAATTGAATAACATCGGGGAGAGGCTACAACCCTGTCTCACTCCTTTCCCAACCACTGCTTCCCTTTCATGCCCCTCGACTCTTATAACTGCCATCTGGTTTCTGTACAAATTGTAAATAGCCTTTCGCTCCCTGTATTTTACCCCTGCCACCTTCAGAATTTGAAAGAGAGTATTCCAGTTAACGTTGTCAAAAGCTTTCTCTAAGTCTACAAATGCTAGAAACGTAGGTTTGCCTTTTCTTAATCTTTCTTCTAAGATAAGTCGTAGGGTTAGTATTGCCTCACGTGTTCCAACATTTCTACGGAATCCAAACTGATCTTCCCCGAGGTCCGCTTCTACCAGTTTTTCCATTCGTCTGTAAAGGATTCGCGTTAGTATTTTGCAGCCGTGACTTATTATACTGATAGTTCAGTAATTTTCACATCTGTCAACGCCTGCTTTCTTTGGGATTGGAATTATTATATTCTTCTTCAAGTCTGTGGGTATTTCGCCTGTCTCATACATCTTGCTCACCAGATGGTATGGTTTTGTCAGGACTGGCTCTCCCAAGGCCGTCAGTAGTTCCAATGGAATGTTGTCTATCCCTGGGGCCTTGTTTCGACTCAGGTCTTTCAGTGCTCTGTCAAACTCTTCACACAGTATCTTATCTCCCATTTCGTCTTCATCTACATCCTCTTCCATTTCCATAATATTGTCCTCAAGTACATCGCCCTTGTATAAACCCTCTATATACTCCTTCCACCTTTCTGCCTTCCCTTCTTTGCTTTGAACAGGGTTTCCATCTGAGCTCTTGATATTCATACAAGTGGTTCTCTTCTCTCCAAAGGTCTCTTTAATTTTCCTGTAGGCAGTATCTATCTTACCCCTAGTGAGACAAGCCTCTACATCCTTACATTTGTCCTCTAGCCATCCCTGCTTAGCCATTTTGCACTTCCTGTCGATCTCATTTTTGAGACGTTTGTATTCCTTTTTGCCTGCTTCATTTACTGCATTTTTATACTTTCTCCTTTCATCAATTAAATTCAATATTTCTTCTGTTACCCAAGGATTTCAATTAGCCCTCGTCTTTTTACCTACTTGATCCTCTGCTGCCTTCACTACTTCATCCCTCAGAGCAACCCATTCTTCTTCTACTGTATTTCCTTCCCCCATTCCTGTCAATTGTTCCCGTATGCTCTCCCTGAAACTCTCTACAACCTCTGGTTCTTTCAGTTTATCCAGGTCCCATCTCCTTAAAGTCCCACCTTTTTGCAGTTTCTTCAGTTTCAATCTGCAGTTCATAACCAATGTATTGTGGTCAGAATCCACATCTGCCCCTGGAAATGTCTTACAATTTAAAACCTGGTTCCTAAATCTCTGTCTTACCATTATATAATCTATCTGATACCTTTTAGTATCTCCAGGATTCTTCCAGGTATACAACCTTCTTTTATGATTCTTGAACCAAGTGTTAGCTATGATTAAGTTATGCTCTGTGCAAAATTCTACGAGGCGGCTGCCTCTTTCAATTCTTCCCCCCTATCCATATTCACCTACTATGTTTCCTTCTCTCCCTTTTCCTACTGACGAATTCCAGTCACCCATGACTATTAAATTTTCGTCTCTCTTCACTACCTGAATAATTTCTTTTATCTCGTCATACATTTCATCAATTTCTTCATCATCTCCAGAGCTAGTAGGCATATAAACTTGTACTACTGTAGTAGGCATGGGCTTTGTGTCTATCTTGGCCACAATAATGCGTTCACTATGCCGTTTGTAGTAGCTAACCCGCACTCCTATTTTTTTATTCATTATTAAACCTACTCCTGCATTACCCCTATCTGATTTTGTATTTATAACCCTGTATATATTAAAAAAAAAACAAATTAAAGCGATAATTCTTCCTAAGCGGATAATTCCAGATCCTGTTTTTGCACTATCGTCAGAACTTGTTACCCAAGGAAGAATAACGAACACTGTGAAATCGAACCGAATGATTGCATTCACAGCACAGCTGACGGCCTGTAGCGCGCTCTACGTTCCATCCACAGTCTAGCGGCATCGATGCTTGAATGATCTACTGTGTCGTTGTTACTGCGCAGTGAAACTAATTTTTCTCATATACGCACGAGGGGCGTTCAGTAAGTAACACAACACTTTTTTTTTTTCGGCCAGTTCCAGTTGAAAAAATGCGGAATATTTTGGGAATCATCATGGAATATTTCCGATTCGGTGCGTATAATTTTATGAAGTTCCGACAGGTGATGGCGCAATACGTAGCCTTAAAAATGACATCTGCAACGGAGATGCGCCCCAAGGAGCTACTTTTGGCGGAAAGACAGAGCATCGCAGATATTCATAGGCGCTTGCAGAAGGTTTTACGGAGGTCTGGGAGTGAACAAAACCACGGTGAGTCGTTGGGCGAGGCGTCTGTTACCATCGCAACAAGGTCGCGCAAAATTGTCCGATCTGCCGCGTGCCCGTCGAACACAGCTGTGGCTCTTACAATGTTGGAACGTGTGGGCACTTGTATTCGAAGTGATCGACGGATCACAATCAAACATCTCGCTGCGCAAGTGGACGTATCTGCTTGTGGCACTGACACACTCACCCATCAGTTGGGGTATTCAAAGTTGTGTGCCCTCTTGGTTCTTCGCCGCCTAATAGAAGACAATAACTACCAACGAAGGACCAGTTGTGAGGAATTGCTTGCGAGCTACGAGGCTTATCCTGACAAGTTTTTGACGAACATCGTCACAGGCGATGAAACCTGGATTCATTACTTCGAACCGGAAACAAAACGGCAGTTCATGGAGTGGTTCAAATGGTTCAAATGGCTCTGAGCACTATGGGACTTAACATCTTAGGTCATCAGTCCCCTAGAACTTAGAACTACTTAAACCTAATTAACCTAAGGACATCACAAACATCCATGCCCGAGGCAGGATTCGAACCTGCGACCGTGGCAGCAGCGCGGTTCTGGACTGAAGCACCTAGAACCGCACGGCCACCGCGGTCGGCTCATGGGGTGGCGGCACACCACCTCTCCTCTGAAGAAAAAGCTCCAAGTCGCACTCGCAGCCGCTAAAGTCATTGAGACATTCTTCTGGGTCTCTGAAGGGTTCATGCTATTTCATGTCCTCCCTCATAGTATAACGATCAGTTCAAACTGTAATGTGCTTGAGCCGTGCGCGGCTCGTGTTCACGCCGTTTATTTTATTGCCTGGTATCTTGTCATTGCGGTTATGGCATCTCGTTTCTTATTCGATTTACTGGCGTCACCAAGTTGCTAGCTTGCCTACCCGTGAGTGGCAGCACCAGCGCTTATCGATAGCGCGTACTGTGGTACCATCTTTGGAGCGGCTTCTAGCATTTCCGGTTCGTCGTGTGTCGAGAGAGTTGAGTTGGGACGGAGCAATAGTGAGGTTCGGACAGCCAGTACTCGCCCGACCGCTGGCGACACTCACGCACTGTCTGACGGAAGGATGTGGTCGCGAGAGTGCACGACCACGTCAAGGACCAAATTCAGCGAGTTTTAATTGAATGAGACCGCCGCTGTGGCCGAGCTGTTGTAGGTGCTTCGCTCCAGAACCACGCTGCTGCTACGGTCGCAGGTTAGAATCCTGCCTCGGGCACGGATGTGTATGATGTTCTTAGGTTAATTAGGTTTAAGTAGTTCTAAGTGTGGGCGACTGATGACCTCAGATGTTAAGTCCCATAGTGCTTAGAGCCATTTGAACATTATTTTAGTTCAATGGACCGTGATGTTCGAATAGTGCAACTTTCACTCGTGTGTGTGTGTGTGTGTGTGTGTGTGTGTGTGTGTGTGTGTGTGTGTGTGTTTCCGCCAGTCGAAGTGACCTCATGGCAATAAGTTGCCAGTTGACGATTTATACTGCGATCTTTCCCGTGCCTGACTTGAGTGGGGACGACCGTTGGTTGGTCGTTTGGTCGGTCGTCGCAGCGGACGACGTGCATTTGGTCTTCCGACCGCTTCTGGCTTCTGTGTGTTTGTGCCGACTTATAATTCGTCCGTGTTGTTTCACAGTGACTAGTTTTAGTATTGTAAGTTGTTGGTGGAATTTATTTCCCGGATCCGTGTGTATCTTGTGGTTTTGAATGAGCAGTTATGTTAATTCTGTCTGCGTACTGGATTTGGAGAGGAATGGCGAACGGCCGTCAGCTGGGCTGGAGGCGCAGCAGCGAGCAGGTCCGTGCAGCCAGCACCACCTAGACTACAGGCCTGCGCGCACACTTACAGATGGCCGGGTCTGTAACGGAACACAGCTGTTAAGCACTCTGCAGCTATACGAGCTTTACGAGTTTTAGACCTGAGACCGCATAGGAATTCTCATGCTTTCCCCT
Source organism: Schistocerca nitens (assembly GCF_023898315.1). Lineage (NCBI taxonomy): Eukaryota > Metazoa > Arthropoda > Insecta > Orthoptera > Acrididae > Schistocerca > Schistocerca nitens. Next base: position 177,082,716 of record NC_064622.1, on the reverse strand, counting down.
TCTACATATACTTGTAACGAAAGTATGGAAATTTATATAATTGCGTAAAGTAACTGAAGAAAATTGGCGTATGTTATTTTGCCGATTTGCCTTAAATAAGCGTTTCTAGTCTTGAATACAAGCTGTAATTTTAAATTTTGTCTTTTACCTCAGGAGCTACGCTTTCTTGTAGTAAAAAATCGGCAATATGCAACAAGTAGACGTTTCCGGTTTTAAATAAAGCAGCTGGAGCTCCTACATAATTTAAGAATTTGTTTCCCTGGTTATTTTCGTAAATTTTCTTCTCCACTTCAAAATTTGCTGACCTCACACGAAACTCAAATCATTCGAAGAAATGGAGCACCTCCTGACATAATCAAATAAAAAAACCCGAAAAAATATTTTATTTCCCTGTTTCTCCAGAACTTTAGAACCTTAAACATGAAAAGATTTTTTCTTCTATATTATTGATGAAATACGTGTCACAGAGTGCTGTTAGTTTAATCATAATGCACTTACCTCGAAATTCTGCTTTCTATACTGCTTAATCAGTCGAACACAGAATTCATTAAAGCAACTTTATAAGTTAGTTTACTCAAATTGAAATTATTTCCGAATAGCTATATATGTAAAACTGAACAAAATCATTCTGTAGCTCTTCCAAATGAAAGTACTGAAAACTCAATAATCTGGTAGTGTAACGCCGGAAATGCATATCCTCCTATTTCCATCTATTGTACCATAATTTTTTCCTTATTTTGTTACCTGAAGATATAACATTTCTGTGTCTTTATATATTGTAATTGTTTTAATATTTGTATATATATATATATATATATATATATATATATATATTTATGTCGATGTATAATTGGTTTGTTTTGTAAATATTATTTGTATTTTACGCTGGGTCTTGCCTAGGGAAAACTATGCTATCGAACGAATACATCGATAGGTCGTGTGAAGAACGAAAGTGTGTAGGATCTTTGGGAGTGTTAACTCTGCCGCGTGGAGTGCGGGCAGCGAGAGGGAGTCTGGTTGGAGTAGTGCGATTGAGCAGGTGTGTTGTGTGACGCTCCCGCAAGTTGTCGGGCTTTCGGGGTTTGGCAGCATGTAATTGCGATCGACTGGCTATGGTAGTTTCTAGCACGGTGTCGCGGACGGGAAGCATTAGCTGGCACACATCAAGAGCCCGTTTCGCCTGGTGACCGTGTCGAGGAGAAGGCGCGCCAGCATCCAGCTTCTGCAACAGCGACGGCCGACAATGAGTGACTGTCGCCACCTCCTCGATCGGCGACTTCAAACCTTCAATCAACCAACAAGGAAGACTAAAAGCACGTAAAGTTTCAGAACTGTATGACAAACCTCAGCTTTTCAAACTGTTCAAATCACAAAATTACAGCAACGTAGCATGAACCTTTGTTGCTCATTGTCCCAATTGCATTGCCAAGCAGGGTCCCTTCCTTTTCCGAAATGAACCCGAGTGTCGTTGAAATTCAAACGCCAGCATTAAAGCATTATAATTCGATTTCACTGCTTTAATTTCAAAGTTCAGTTAAAGTATTCATAGCTGGCTACACTGTTTAGATTACAGAAGCACAAATTAAGAGTGCGAGTTTTGTTACCGTATTTTAGCTTACCTGTGACTGCAGCTCAGCTTGGTACGTACAAAATTTTACTATTGTTAATTGTTCAGAATCATTTAATTCAAGTTCAAAGTTAAATCTCTTATTTCTAAATTGCGTAGAGTCAAGTTGCTTTTGAAATGATTGTTGAGGTAGTCCAAGACTAACCGTATTGTACTGAATTTCGATGTGCTTCCGAAAGAAAGCTCACTATTAACTTCAGTCACTAAATTAACTTTCGATTTTCTGGTTTTCTTAATTCTTTTGCTAAATTAAGTCAGAGTGTAGCGAAATTTATTACTTCTGACAAACTTTCAGTTTTCACACTACACGTGTCAACCTTCAGTTGCCACGCTTCTAGTGCTAATTATATGTGTAATAACCTTTCTTTTTCAGTTACCATAGTAATTGTCCTTAGGACTGGCGACCGTAATTTCCCCCAAATCTCAAATATCTAATTACCGCTAGTTAATTGTTAACGTAACGGCCGCACATTTACTTTCTTTATTAACTTTACCCCTTTTCAAAATAAATTTCCACCAGTTTCATTTGCATTTTTCCTTTCATTTAGATGTAACCCTTTCCTCCCTCTTTACCGACAGATTAACTTCGGTGACGATTGCTTTCCCAAATTTCCATTAGGTACACGCAGTTTAATTTTTCACTGTCATTAAGGTCGATAAGTGAGGGGGAGGTTACAGTAGGACTGATCAGGAATACAAAACATTTTCGAGTCACACTAATTAATATAAGTATTCTGTGTGACAATAGTTGCAAATATGAGAGACATTTCACAGCCAGCTTCGTATTAACCTCGCAGCAATGGTCCAGACTGAAGAAACAAATGATACTGGTACATGGTACATAACTGCTTTTAAAAACAATTGGCAAATGTGGTGCAATGGAAACAAATAACATGCTACAAATTTTTTGTCATTTACTTACCCTTGAATGATGCATAGACACAAATTCCTGTCTGGGAATAGGTGCAATCCTGTGATTTCTCAACTTCATACATTTGGGAAATCGAAACATGTGCACTTTAATGCCTTTTTGGGATTTATAATTTCCCTGGCAAAAGGAAATGCAGCACTTGTATCCCATACTTCGAAGAACTGTAGGCGAATACCGTATGAAATATATATCACTTTCACATGTCACCCACTTTCAACACAACATACACGCCAACAGGACTGCCGCCTGAAGATAACATGGCCAACAGTTTGTGACGTCACGTGCCAATATGGCCGCTGTGCGTAGTCCTTGTATCTAGAAGGCTTTGTGCAGCACGAGGGCGAGCCGGCACCGCTGGCAGCGTGCTGCCACTGCTGGATCGCGGAGGGGTAGCTGCGAGAGTGACGACTTCGTTGCACACCGTAGCCTGGACGTTCAAGGTGAGTGAAGAGTTAACTGCTAGTGCTACCTCGACTATTCTGAGCTCTCTCCTCTGGTCGATGCGTTGTTCCTCCCAGGGCCGCTGAGTCTGGTGGCAACGAGTGAAGTGTTTCAAGGTGGTGAAATATTGCAGCCGTCTTTCTCTATTTGTTATTCTCTTGTGTCGCCTTCAGCCGAGCTCTAATTTCAGCTCTTTCATGATAAGGCCGTCAGCTGTGTTACATAAGTTTTTTTAAAGCAAACTTTTTTTAAAAGCAAGGTATTTGTTGAGATGTGTGCTATTTGCAATTGTTTTCCTGACTTCTAATTCAGGCCTTCATCCGTTTGTTATTTGAAATTGTTTGTGTCTTTCAGCCGAGTGATAATTTCACTTCTTTTATAATAAGGCCTTCAGCTGTGTTACAGTTTGTTTTAAAATGAAATGTTTACCTTAATATATGCTATTTGGAATTGTTCCTCTGATTTCTAAGACAGGCCTTCAGCCATTTGTTGTTTGAAGCTATTGTTGGTGGCCTTTGGCCCTAAAATTGTGGGATTTCTATTCCCTGTGATGAGGCCTTCAGCTGTCACACAGTCAATTGTGTTTTTTTTAGAGATCGTTTTAAAATTTTAATTTCTTTAAATAAAGTTTATGTATTTGTGGTGCAACCGAGAGTAACTGATTATGGCCGCAGCCACAATCATAACTTATCCTGCTCCACCCTGAGAAACCAGCTCTCAGAAAACCGAAGAACGAGTTCAGTGTGTTGATCGCCATTAAATTGCAAACGAATTTCTCCTTCTCCAAGCCAACGCAAGGCCTCATACAAATCTCCACACCCGAGAGGAGCTCACAAAACTTCAATTGACTTATAACATTATAATAACATGTATGGTCAGTGGTAGACATCATAGAGGCTCTTTGACATAATGCAAAGATACTATTACCACATGTTGGTTTTTTTCGCAATAAAACAGTATGCTTGCATAGTGTATCCATGCGCCATATGTCTTAGAGGAATTTTCCATTGGACTAAAACACAATACTTATACTTGCTCCCCCCCCATGAGCCATGGACCTTGCCGTTGGTGGGGAGGCTTGCGTGCCTCAAAGATACAGATAGCTGTGCCGTAGGTGCAACCACATGGGAGGGGTATCTGTTGACAGGCCAGAAAAACGTGTGGTTCCTGAAGAGGGGCAGCAGCCTTTACAGTAGTTGCAGGGGCAACAGTCTGGACGAATGACTGATCTGGTCTTGTAACAATAACCAAAACGGTCTTGCTGTTGTGGTACTGCGAACGGATGAAAGCAAGGAGAAACTACAGCCGTAATTTTTCCCGAGGGCATGCAGCTTCACTGTATGGTTAAATGATGATGGCGTCCTCTTGGGTAAAATATTCCTGAGGTAAAACAGTCCCCCATTCGGATCTCCGGGCGGGAACTACTCAAGAGGACGTCGTTATCAGGAGAAAGAACACTGGCGTTCTACGGATTGGAGCATGGAATGTCAGATCACTTAATCGGGCAGGTAGGTTAGAAAATTTAAAAAGGGACATGGATAGGTTAAAGATAGATATAGTGGGAATTAGTGACGTTCGGTGGCAGGAGGAACAAGACTTTTGCTCAGGTGAATACAGGGTTACAAATACAAAATCAAATAGGGGTAATGCAGGAGTAGGTTTAATAATGAATAAAAAAACAGGAGTGCGGGTAAGCTACTACAAACGGCATAGTGAACGCATTATTGTGGCCAAGATAGACACGAAGCCCACGCCTACTACAGTAGTACAAGTTTATATGCCAACTAGCTCTGCAGATGATAAAGAAATTGATGAAATGTATGATGAGATAAAAGAAATTATTCAGGTAGTTACGGGAGACGAAAGTTTAATAGTCATGTGTGACTGGAATTCGACAGTAGGAAAAGGAAGAGAAGGAAGCGTAGTAGGTGAATGTGGATTGGGACTAAGAAATGAAAGAGGAAGCTGCCTGGTAGAATTTTGGACAGAGCATAACTTAATCATAGCTAACACTTGGTTAAAGAATCATAAAAGAAGGTTGTATACATGGAAGAACCCTGGAGATTCTAGAAGGTTTCAGATATATTATATAATGGTAAGACAGAGATTTAGGAACCAGGTTTTAAATTGTAAGACATTTCCAGGGGCAGATGTGGACTCTGACCACAATCTATTGGTTGTGAACTGTTGATTAAAACTGAAGAAACTGCAAAAACGTGGGAATTTAAGGAGATGGGACCTGGATAAACTAAAAGAACCAGAGGTTGTGCAGAGTTTCAGGGAGAGCATAAGGGAACAATTGACAGGAATGGGGGAAGGAAATACAGTAGAAGAAGAATGGGTAGCTTTGAGGGATGAAATAGTGAAGGCAGCAGAGGATCAAGTAGGTAAAAAGACGAGGGCTAGTAGAAATCCATGGGTAACAGAAGAGATACTGAATTTAATTGATGAAAGGAGAAAGTATAAAAATGCAGTAAATGAAGCAGGCAAAAAGGAATACAAACGTCTCAAAAATGATATCGACAGGAAGTGCAAAATGGCTAAGCAGGGACGGCTAGAGGACAAATGTAAGGATGTAGAGGCTTATCTCACTAGGGGTAAGATAGATACTGCCTACAGGAAAATTAAAGAGACCTTTGGAGAAAAGAGAACCACTTGTATGAATATCAAGATCTCGGATGGAAACCCAGTTCTAAGCAAAGAAGTGAAAGCAGAAAAGTGGAAGGAGTATATAGAGGGTCTATACAAGGGCGATGTTCTTGACGACAATATTTTGGAAATGGAAGAGGATGTAGATGAAGATGAAATGGGAGATACGATACTCTGTGAAGAGGCCGACAGAGCACTGAAAGACATAGGTCGAAAGAAGGCCCCCAGAGTAAACAACATTCCATTAGAACTACTGATAGGCTTGGGAGAGCCAGTCCTGACAAAACTCTACCATCTGGTGAGCAAGATGTATGAGACAGGCGAAATTCCCTCAGAATTCAAGAAGAATATAATAATTCCAATCCCAAAGAAAGCAGGTGTTGACAGATGTTAAAATTACCGAACTGTCAGTTTAATAAGTCCCAGCTGCAAAATACTAACGGGAATTCTTTACAGACGAATGGAAAAACTGGTAGAAGCCAAATCCATGGAGAAGAAAAAGACTTTAAGGGTCGCCGACGACATTATAATTCTGTCAGAGACAGCAAAGGACTTGGAAGAGCAGTTGAACGGAATGGACAGTGTCATGAAAGGAGGGTATAAGATGAACATCAACAAAAGCTAAACGAGGATAATGGAATGTAGTCGAATTAAGTCGGGTGATGCTGAGGGAATTAGATTAGGAAATGAGACACTTAAAGTAGTAAAGGAGTTTTTCTATTTGGGGAGCAAAATAACTGATGATGGTCGAAGTAGAGAGGATGTAAAATGTAGACTGCCAATGGCAAGGAAAGCGTTTCTGATGAAGAGAAATTTGTTAACATCGAGTATTGATTTAAGTGTCAGGAAGTCGTTTCTGAAAGTATTCATGTGGAGTGTAGCCATGTATGGAAGTGAATCATGGACGATAAATAGTTTGGACAAAAATAGAATAGAAGCTTTCGAAATTTGGTACTACAGAAGAATGCTGGAGATTAGATGGGTAGATCACATATTTAATGAGGAGGTATTGGATAGAATTGGGGAGAAGAGGAGTTTGTGGGACAACTTGACTAGAAGAAGGAATCGGTTAGTAGGTAGGCATCAAGGGATCACCAATTTAGTACTGGAGGGCAGCGTGGAGGGTAAACTTCGTAGAGGGAGACCAAGATATGAATACACTAAGCAGATTCAGAGGGATGCAGGCTGCAGTAGGTACTGGGAGATGAAGAAGATTACACAGGATAGAGTAGCATGGAGAGCTGCATCAGACCAGCCTCAGGACTGAAGACCACAACAACAACAACATATTTGCTCAAGAACAGCGATATTTAGCCATAGAAAATAGTTTTAGAATGCCAGAACGTGGGAAAGTTGTAAAAATATTTGTTAGTTTCGACGGACTACTTTGTGTGTCGGAATGTGGCGGAAGCAGCGCAAGTGGTAAGGGACCTAGACACATGTTACTTGGAGTTTTTACCGTTGGGACAGCGCTGGAGTGTGGATAACGGATAACTAAAATAAAGTAATATGTTTTAAAACAGCGTTTTTTTTTATTTAGCCCAGCCAGCTGTATTACGTGAACAAATATTACGTAACGCTAGTATTGGCAAGATGCTAAGCGAAATTGTCACTAGAGAGAGCCAATAAGTTAACAGAAAACAACGGGATTTTTGGTAGTGAGCAGGGCAGTTTAGCGTTCTTCCTCGTCTGCCCTATAGCCCGAGTCTCACACCTTCCGACTCCCGTTTGTTTGGCTCAATGAAGGATACACTCCTCGGGAAGCAGCCAATGGATAGCGGGGACGTTACTGACGCAGCAAGAAGTTGGCTTCGACGTCGATCATTAGAGTGGTACGTGCAGGTACACACGCCCTCGCAGTAAGGTGGCCTAAGACCGTCGCACTGAACGTAGATTATGCTGAAAAATAGGTTTTGTAGCCAAAAGAGTAGGGAATAATACGGTTTATTGGAATACTGAATAAAATCAACCTGATTTCAAAAAGAGATGTGTCGCACTATTTATTGAACGCTCCTCGTACAAGTGTGTAATAAATGCATCTAAGCAAATAGTAAACTGCCGTATGTTTGTTGTAAATCTTTAGTTAAAAAGAAATCTTTTACTAGCTTCAAAATTTAGAAAATTCTGTCCTCTGACGATTTTTATTGCTCTTTATATTCAAATCTTGTAGTTCTGTCAAATCCCTGAAAACGGTCCAAAGACGGATTTGCAAGTCCAGACTGGACATGGCATATCTGTAAATAAATGTATGAAGCACATTTTGTGATCGGATACTGATTTTTAATTACTTCATTCGCGTTTAACTTTTTCACGTTTAACCCATCGAAAATAATATTTTTGTTCAAAGTATCATTGGCTAAAGAATTAGAGTAAATTAACTACAATTAGACTCATTATTTGACGACACTTAGGCTATATAATCTGACGTTTGGGAGATGTAGCTAACGAAATTCATGTTGTTTTTATTAAAAATGAAACTCCTCAAGCTGTACTTAACATTTCATATTTATTTGGCTACTAGTTTCGCGGTGAGACCAATACTCAGCCACTCACAACTGATATCATCAAAGTGTACGGGCCTGAAGATGGCGTTGACGCAACGTCGAAACTAGTAGCCAAATAAATATGAAATCTTAAGTGCAGCTGGAGGAGCTCCATTTTTAATAAAAATTATACCAGCTGACGTCCCATCATCATCCAATTTAAATATGGATGTACGAAGATTGAATTTAATTTTGAGATCAATACATTGTACCTCGGGGGCAGGGGTCTTTCAGTTTTGCTGTCCTCATCAGAATAATAGAAAGGAGAAGTGTGATATGCGTAACAACTAAACAGGACCAGATACACTAAAATAGCAAGTGCAATAATCCTCGTATCTAAGAAGTGAGTTTGCACAGGGTAACCGATGCAAGTAAGCTGTCAGAAGTACATTGATGTTTGCGAAAATAACTTTCATAAAATAAAAGGTTGGTATTTTCATGCAATTTATTAAGTAGTCCCTAAAATGCAGGTTAGGCGCAAATATTCTACGGAATTGAGAAGTGAAAACGAGAGGAGAAACTGGAAATATTTGAAATGTAGTGTTACGGAAAGGCATCAGAAATTAAATAGACTGTCAGGTATGAAATTAAAAGATACTGGAATGAACAGGTGGTAAAGAGGTTTGTGTACAACACTTATCTGAAGAAGCGGAAAGTTATGTGGGGCACTAGGCCCTAGAAGGTGAAATAGCAAGTATAATAGCAGAGAAGAAAAAAATGAGGGTCCCTTCAACAGATTATCTGGGATGGAGGTTAAAAGATTAGCACAAGTAAAGAAGCAATGGAGGACGGCATAAAACCAGGTGAAAGATTCACGACTCTAAGGAAACTCAACCATTACATTTTTCAACAGTCAGAAGTAAATAGTGACTAAATCAGAAATCAGCAGTAAGATAATTGCAAAGTTATTTATGAAAAGTCTCTTGATCTATCCATTTATTCCTGTACTTTGTGTGTGTGTGTGTGTGTGTGTGTGTGTGTGTGTGTGTGAGCGAGCGCGCGAAATTGGTGTCGACGATCAATTTCTGTCAGTTGCTGTTAATTAGCGGCGTAATTTCCACCTCGCACGAGCAGTATACGAATTTACAATTGCGGTGTGACTTTTCATGAAATTAACTGCGAGAGTATTTTCCTTCACTGTCAGATTATACGAATGAATTTCAGTGGACATCAGTTGCCGTAATTGGTTGCAATTCAATATCGCGAGTTCACGTATCATGTAACGTTATTACTCTGCGTTCGCAACGGTAATTGCTGAGAGATTAGAAATTAAAGCACAATTCACAAAATTGTATTTTTCACAACGGTGGACATAGATAAATCATCTTACCATCATATCGAAAAACGATCTTTGAACTTTTACACAGACCTTACGTGTTCTAACGTGAGCTCCAAATGTAGCTGGAACGATGTCCCAGTGGTGCTTCCAAGTGCTCAACAAGTCCTCTCAAGCAAGTCTGGCCTGATACTTTTATTGGCTGTGATAACACAGCTGTCGGTTTTGACGACGTAGCTGTATAATGAGGTGACAAAAGTCATGAAATACCTCCTAACATCGGGGCGGACCTCTTTTTGACCGGTGTTGCGCAGCATCTCGACTTGGCACGAACTCAACAAATCGTTCCAAGTTTCTGCAGAAATATTAAGACACAATCATGAAAGTGTTGTCCTTGCAGGACTTCGCGCACGAAGTGACCTATCAATTATGTCCCATAAATGTCCAATGGGATTCATGTGGGGTGGTCTGGATAGACAAATCATTCGCTCGAACTTTGCAGGATGTTCATCAAACCAAACGCGAACAATTGTCGCCCGGTCACATGGCACATTGTCATCCATAAAAATTTCATCGATGTTTGGGAACGTGAAGTCCATGAGTGGCTCAATATGGTCTACAAGTAGCCGAACACAACTATTTCCAGTCAATTATCTGTTCAGTTGAGCCAATGGACCCAGCCCATTACATGTAAATACGGCCCACACCATTATGGAGGCATCAGCAACTTTTACCAAATGAAATCAGGACTCATCTGACCAGGCCACGGTTTTCCAGTCGTCGAGAGTCCACGGGTCCAAACGATGTTTTTACGAGCCCAGGTGAGGCACTGCAGGCGCCAGCTATCATCTCGCGATCAAAGTTTATTTATTTCCATCGTGGGCCCATAATCACGTCGGAAACATTTTCACGTCTATCAGCTGAGCACGAAATTAATGACAGCTGTACCAATACCCTGACCTTTTGTGCCTCATGTACGCAATACTACGACCATCGTATATCTGCATTTCTCTACCTCACGACTTTTCTCACCTCAGTGTATTAGTGGTATTGTATCCTACGATGTGCTGCTCTTTCTCAAAATTAAGAGAGAAAGAATATCCGGGAAATTATCCAATTATATGTAACAGAATATTAACTATTTCCTTTGCTACTATATGTCTGTCGGGATTGATTAATGAACATGTGCGATCTGCAATAGGAGCCAATTCTGCTTTATGTGTATTAAATGGAATGTCATGTACATACGTTGAGCTATTCGTACTACGTTAATGATTTACATTCAATCAGAAAACCACCTACGAACGTAGCACACAACATTCTGCATCTTTTTCTTAGTGTCGTGTCGATAAAGGCAGTTTACAGTCAAAGTTGAAGCAGATTTTTCTCCTGTGGTCAGTCGAATGCAATTTGAAGACTCGTCCCACACATATAGCAGATTTTGGCGAAACTATACAGAAGAGAAATACTGAGCAGAACGTCTTCAAAGCCAGCTGTTATCTATAAATTGCACTTAAATTAGTAATATCTGCAATTTGCTTTAAGTCGTTTTCCGGCTGTTAAACTTCGCAACATAAGCGCAACGGAGTATTATTGTGTAACACTAAAATGGTGACCTGCAAGAGCGGTCAGAAAATGAATTATAGAGCTTTTAGTGTAAATGGAATTTCCCCGTAAGAATCATCTTGTATGGTGTTTGTTAAAAAGAGATATCTATATCCATGATGAGGATCTGACTAAATTCAAGCAAGGGTCGACAGACACCAACATGTGTAATGCACAACGGTGCAATCTACCAGTATTTTAGAGATATTCGGGTATCGCTCGATTAATAAATAATCTCTGTAGACTAATAACGGCCCGTTCCTTACACAGGGTGATTCACGAAGATATGCAAATATTTTAATATGTTATTCTACAACTAAAACTGAAGAAAAGTGTTCATATGAACATAGGTCCGCAAATGATTAGTTACAGAGTTCCGGCTAGTATAAGATTTTGCCTGAAATTTATCAACTTTGGTAATATGAAGCAAAGGTTAAAAAAAAGCTTCTCTGAATGTACTGGAAAACTACTGCAGATACATGTCTGGGACATGTTTTATTAGATTCACCAGACCAATAAAAACAAAATAAATGGGAATCTTGCTTTACTTTAACCTCGTGCAGTTTTGCAATGGCTTCATATTAGTGAAGTTCCTAAATTTCAGGCAAAATCTTTTATTAGCCGTAGATCCATAACTAAATATTTGCAGGCCTATGTTTATATGAACTTTTTTCTTTAGTTTTACTTGTAGAATAACATATTAAAATATTTGCATATCTTCGTGAACCACCCTATATTTGAGAATAAAATACTAAATCACATATACAGTTTAACACACAACAGTGAGTACTCACTGACGTCGTACTGAGGCACTAAAAGTTAGTAATCCAAACTAACAATCACAAAATATTTATTGATTATTACTTTACAAAAGCATAAGATGAGAGCGTTAGCCTGATCAAGGTAAAGAATTTGGGAAATTATAATAAACTTCCGGTTTATTAGAATAATTACTATAATAAACTCTCGCATGAATTAATACAACATGTAGCATCAGCTAGGCTTAATACGGTTATATTTGACTTGATTTCTGACTCGCCAACTGTAAGAAAAAAAAGTTATACTTCGCATCTGTTTGGTGAGTGGAAACAGTGCTTTACTATCTCCCGACCTCTGGTTGAATATTGGACGAGAAACTAACCAGTGCTGGGTAATCGAGCTTAGCCTCATCGGCACTCGGCTAGTGGTTCCTCAGAATACCTAATCCGTCACACTGCCACTAGACATACGCCAAGCCGTAAGAAAAGGAAAGGAGTAACACCTTATGACAGATCGCTGAGAAGAATGCAAAGGAAAGAGCAACAAATACTTACCAAAAACCAGTTTAAAAAATATAGCGTGGTCTCTCAAAAATAATAATGCAGATTCTCTCAATACCAATACCAATATCACGCACTTACCTTCAACTCAGTGGCAACAGAATTATCAGAAAGAGCTTGTATGATAAATAACTTCCAGCTGCCCTCTCCTGTCTCAGCACTGTCTACTCGCACCAACTCACAACATTCAGTTCAAACGCGAAACTGCTCAGCATCGACTAAATCATAATAGCATGCATTGCACTATGTGGCAAGGCCACTTAGGACTGCGCACATCTGACAACAACAGGTTGACTGCCTCCATAAAAGTGGCTTTTCACAAAGTTTTCACAAATGCCACCTTGCAACTACCTCTGTTCCTTCCTTAAAATACAACGTGCTCACTTGGCGTTATAACGCCATAGGTGTTTATGGGCTGAGATATTCGCTCCAAACATTGCCAGTTAAACCTAAATACTCCCGAAGCAACGGAGGGATATATAAATCGGCCGGCAAGTGAAAAGAAAATATAGCAAAGAACTGCCCTTAATCGATATGCAAAAATACTTAATGGACATGAGGGATGGCTGAATCGGCCGGGGTGACCGAGCGGTTCTAGGGGCTATAGTCTGGAACCGCGCGACCGCTACAGTCGCAGGTTCGAATCCTGCCTCGGGCATGGATGTGTGTGATGTCCTTAGGTTAGTTAGGTTTAAGTAGTTCTAAGTTCTAGGGGACTGATGATCTTAGAAGTTAAGTCCCATAGTGCTCGAGCCATTTGAACCATTTTTTGATGGCTGAATCAACAGATGCCTTTCAGTCTACCCTCTGCACATATGGGTGTTGTTTATATTAATTCGTAGCATCTATGAGCACGTCTTACGGACACAAACAACACTTTCTCTGAGTACAAGTGGTGAACTTTTAATTGAGCATTCGACCCGTAGCGAGTGGGGACTGTGCTGTTCCAGTTAACAGCAGTTTCCTGTTCGACGGCTTACCTGTAACTATAGAAAATTAAAAAAAAAAGATGTATACATATATAAAAACTATACCGGCAGCGTTGCTGCATGTGCTAAATATTTGTGGAGACTGGCGCAGTTGAACAGGGAAAGGGGGCAGAGCAGCGACTTGTGCAAGGCACATACGAGTAAGCGGGCCTAAGGCTTCCGTCCCGTCACTCGTCGACCAATCTGGTGTGGCTGTTGAAGTTAGCAAAACGAGAGCCGAAATTTTAGATTTCGCGTTTAAGAAACGGTTCACGCAGGAGGATCGTACAAACCATCGTTCAACTATCGAGCAGAGTCCCGTACGGACAACATAGTAATAAGCACACCTGGAGCATAGAAACAACTGAAATAGTTGAAAACAAATAAGTTGCCGGGTGCGGATGGAATTGCAGATTGCTTTTACAAAGAGTATTCTACGGCATTGGCCCCTTACTTAGCTTGCGTTTATCACGAATCTCTCACCCAGCACAAAGTGCCAAGCGACTGGAAAAAAAGCGCGGGTGATTCCTGTATGTAAGACCTGCAAAATTACAGATCAGTATCCTTCTTGAATATATTATCAGTTCGATTATAATAAACATCCTCGACAAGGGAGTTAGTGCAAGTTCCGATAGCAATTGCAACAAAGCTTTGGCTTTGTGTGAAAGAGTTTTACATGCATATTACAAATATGCGCACAATATTTGCCATCGTCAGTAACACTACACTTGACAATATACACGCATGTTCAGTCACCGAGTTCAAAAAATGGGTTGTTGGTAGCTCTTGGCAGTAGATTACGAGGATGAGCACGGCCATAGATTTTTGTATGTCATCGATGTGCACGTCAGAGAGAGAGAGCAAGTTACGTAACTGTAAACAATCTTTGGTCTTGTCGTGGCACATTCTTTGCCTCTGCGCTGTCTGATACTTAATTGGTTGAAGTGTGGTAGGTGATGGATGTACTTAGTAGTGTTGTGTGTACTTGTGAGTGTATCTGTAAGATGAAGAAAAGATAGCAATGATGAGTATGATGGGTACATTGAAAAATGAAAGGAATACAAATTTTGAATAATGTCATTTTTTAACGGAGTATTTTGAGGTACTGTAAGATTGTAGCACTGCGCGGCTTGGAATTATTATTGTCAGCTAGTCGACTTGCTCAGAGCTGAGAACAAGACGACTCCACTTTCCTGAGTCATGAATTTGCATATTAATTGATTAAAAGCACTCCGTCTTCAGGCCACAAGTGGCCCATCTGGACCATCCGACCGCCGTGTCATCCTCAGCTAAGGATGCGGATAGGAGGGGCGTGTGGTCAGCACACCGCTCTCCCGGTCGTTATGATGGTTTTCTTTGACCGTAGCCGCTACTATTCGCTCGAGTAGCTCCTCATATTAATTGATTAAGGTGTTTGATTTTTATAGAAATTATCTGTTAACTTTGTACTCTTTTCAAATCTTTGCTCACTTTCTTAAGCATAGTATTGTTTAGACCAATGTTATGTGTCAAGATCACGCGAAGTTTTACTCTGTCTTTTTGAATATATTTTTCATTCTAAAATCGTTGCCTTGGGATATCATTTCATAGGAATAGTTACTCTCCCCACCCCAGAGTTTATCATTTCGCATTTCCACATGCAACAGTTTGAATACGTATTTGAAAAAAATAAACCTGCCTGCTTGCTGTCTGCTGTTGTACTTTCGAGAAATCTGCAACAAGACGCGAAGTACAAAGTTAAGCTGCATTCAGATCAGATACATTCAGTTAATATTAGGTTATGTAAAGTTGGTCTAAATTACAGACAAATATAGAGAGCAACTTTAACAGAGTATAAAGTGCTGGAAACAAAGTTGCTTATCGCAGTAGGAGCACTTCGTAAATGACAATATGAAGCAGTCTTCCGAATCACAAAGGGTTTGATCATCAAACATACATTCGGGTGGTGTTTGAGGCCTCTCTGGTCTGAAGTCATCACCTCCACCTACAGTCCAGGAGTACCTAACAAAGTCTGCGAAAAACTGATTGTGTAGAATACACATCAGAAACGAAATTGAATCCCTAGACTATGGTGGGAAATTATAGTCGTTCAGGATACTGGGATCTTCAATCTGCTTCAGCTCCGTCCTGAACTGTCGGAAGAACAGCACATCAACTGTCTGAATGTATGGCGTGCACCCACAAGAGATGATCTTCACTGTATACACCGTGTTCTGCGGTCGGATAGCACCGATATGAGTCCACTCACGATATGTCCCTAGCGGATCTATCAGAAGAAGGGACTCCTTCGCAGCATATGGGGAGTAAACATCTTGAATTGCGTCAGGATTTGTTTCGTGATTAGGGAGCTTGATCCAAATTTTGATGCTTCAGCTCGTGTTGTATTACTCGCACTCCAGACTGATCTCTAGGTTGCTGGTACATCACCAGTATATTTGGAAACACGTATCCACTTGCCGAAGTAACGGGTAAAAATGAATTGCTGCATGTTCATTGCGCACCGGACTTCTTACCGATATATCTCCCTTGAAATGCAGAGTTCACGTGAGTGAAGTTCTTTCCGTATACCACTTCGATTGGCACTATAAATCTGTACACCTTCTATGGTGTTCTTTAATGACGTTACTTTCTTGAGAAACATGTGACATCTTTCATTCCCGTCACCATCTGCATTCCAAGAGTTATTGCTTAAATTTTTTGTTATTGCCTGTGAGCCAAGATAGTGTCTCCGTTTAAACTTGCAAGCCGTTCGTGGATAGATCCAGTGAATCAAGTCAGCCCTATTTCTCGGGCCTTTTTCGAACCCCAGGTACGAATATCCCATCCCCATTGTGAACATTAGCGCCTTGAACAGTTCTCGCTATTCTGAATTTTTCAACTACCTTATCGTCAAGAAAGTGAAGCTCTGAAGATTTGAGCGCTGGCGTTCCTCCCGTTACTCTACGACATGAGGTAAATATCGTAGACGATGTAAGTCTCGTTCGCTACAGTGTCGTTTCTGTACTGTGGTGAAGCTTAATTTTTTTTGTTTTCTTAGAATCCTGGACTGCAATTACCCTATTTCTTCTGCTTTGGTGGGATTCGTAGATAAGCCGAAGACTGGCTTTCATTGTTTCGTAACGATTCATCGTCACTATCAAATTCTGGATCACCCATAAATTTTACACAATCAGACAAGTCTTCTTCAGCGTATTCATATTGTTCAATGTAGTCTATTGTATTTTCGTGATGTATATTATTATCACTGGTTGCTACTGTTTCATCTGTCACATTGATTATGAATGTAGCTGCATTTCTCTCTTTTACTACAAATTCTGTAGATCTTCTTTTGTGGCTGGAACAGGTAGCAATTTAGCTCACAGTATCTGCAGGATTCATTATCATAGGATTACCTTGACAGTGAGGGTAACGTGACGCACTACGAAATTGGGAACACCACAAACGGACAGAGTAACTGCAGAGGTTGAAGCAACGCAGACGGGGTTAACTACACTGAAGAGCCAAAGAAACTGGTACTCCTACTTAATATCGAGTTGCACCCCCGCCCCCGCGTAGAAATGCCGCAACACGACGTGGCAGGGACTCGACTAATGTCTGAAGTAGTGCCGCAGAGAACTGACACCATGAATCCTGCATGGCTGTCTATAAATCCCTAGGAGTACGAGGGGGTGTAGATCTTTTATGAACACTACGTTGTAAGGCATCCCAGATATACTCAGTAATGTTCTTGTCTGCGGCTTTTTCTGGTCAGCGAAAGTGTTCAAACTCAAAGAGTGTTTCTGGAGCCACTCTGTAGCAATTCTGGACTAGTGGGGTCGTTGCATTGTCCTACTGGAATTGCCCAAGTCCGTCAGAAAGCATAGTGGACATGAATGGAAGCAGGTGATCAGACATAATGCTTACGTACGTGCCACCTGTCAGTGTCGTATCTAGATCTACCATGGGTCCCATATCACTCCAATTGCACACGCCCCACACCATTACAGAGCCTACACCAGCTTGAAAAATGCCCTGCTGACATGCAGGGTCCATGGATTCATGAGGTTACCTCCATACCCGTACACGTCCATCCACTTGATACATTTTGAAACGAGACTCGTCCGACCAGGCAATATGTTTCCAGTCACCGAAAAACCAATGTTGGTGTTGACGGACCCAAGCGAGATGTAAAGCTTTGTGTCGTGCAGTCATCAAGGGTACACGAGTGGGCCTTCGGCTTTGAAAGTCCATATCGATGATGTTTTGTTAAATGGTTCGCACACTGACACTTGTTGGATGCCCAGCATTGAAACCTGCAGCAATTTGCGGAAGGGTTGCACTTCTGTCACGTTGAACGATTCTCGTCAGTCGTCATTAGTCCAGTTCCTGCAGGATCTTTGTCCAGCCGCAGTGATGTCGAAGGCCTGATGTTTTTACCGGATTCCTTATATTGACGGTTCACTTGGGAAATGGTCGTACGGGAAAATTCTCACTTCGTCGCTGCCTCGAAGGCGCTGTGTCCCATCGCTCGTGCGCCGACTACAATACCATGTTCAAACTCACTTAAATCTTGATCCATGCGATTGTAGCAGCAGTAACCGATCTAACAACTGCATCAGCTTCTTGTCTTATATTGGCGTTGCCGACCGCAGCGGTGTATTCTACCTATTTACATATTTCTGTATTTGTCTTATATTGGCGTTGCCGGCCGGAGCGCTGTATTCTGCCTGTTTACTTATCTCTGTATTTGAATATGCATGCCTATACTAGTTTCTTTGGCGCTTCGCTGTATTATACTGGTTTCCTTGCTCTTATGCTCAATGTCTGCCTGGTTCCCCTAGATATCGCGTCGGACATTTCGTCTGGTAACCTTTGCTACGGCGCGGTCTGTGTCGACCGTAGCATGCACTACAAATAACTACATTAGCTAGAGAAACAATGTTTACGATGACTACAGTCACTTATCTCACGGTATCGTGTTAGATGAGGCCCACTGTGAGCGGAATATCATATAATCGAACCTTACAGTGTAACTGGCGATGGCCCTTCTTCCATACAGTTTTGTAATCAACACTTCAATCATATTCATGCAAACCACGACTCAACTGCAACTGCGATCGCATCTTGCGCTAACTCCCTTGTGAGAGCGAGAAACTTAGATCCACGAATCAGTACGGTTTTAGAAATAATCGCTCGTGCGAAACTCAGCTTACTCTTTTTTTCACATGACATACTGTGAACTATGAATGAAGGGCAACAGGAATATTTTATGTTTCTTGATTTCCGAAAAGCATTTGACACGCTGCCCTACCGTAAACTTTAACGATGGTACAGGCATATGGAATAGGTTCCCAGGTTAATTAATGGAACCCAGTATTTTGTCCTCGACGGCGAGAGGTCATGAGAGACAAGGGTATCATCAGGAAGAAGTGTGATAGGGCCGCTATTATTTTCTATATTGATGAACGTTCTGGCAGGGAGGGTGGGCAGCAATTAATGCTTTTTTGCTGATGATCCTGTGCTGTACGGGAAGGTGTCTGAGTTGAGTGACTGTAGGAGGTTACAAGAAGACTTAGACAGGTTTCTAGTTGGTGTGATGAATGTCACCTAGCTGCAAATGTAAAAAAATGTAAGTTAATGCGGTTGAATAGGAAAACAAACACATAATGTTCGGATAAAGCATTAGTAGTGCCCTCCTTGGCACAGCCACGTCCTTTAAATGTCTGGGCATAACGTTGCAAAGCGATACGAAATGGAATGAGCATGTGAGGATTGTGGGAGAAAAGGAGAACGGTCGACTTACGTTTATTGGGAGAATTCTAGTGAAGTGTGGTTCACCTGTAAGGGAGGCGGCATATAGGACGCTAGTGTGACCCATTCTTGAGTACTGCTCGATTGTTTGGGATCCGTACCAGGTCTGATTAAAGAAAGAGATAAAAACAATTCAGAGGCGGGCTGCTAGATTTGTTACGGGTTAAGTTCGAAAATACACAAGTGTTACGCATATGCATTGGGAACTCAAACTGGAATCTATGGAGGGAAGGCGACGTTCTTTTCGAGGAACACTATAGAGATAAATTTAGAGAACCAGGATTTGAAGCTGACTACAGAACGATTCTGTTACCTTCAACATACATTGGTTGTAAGGACCACGAAGATAAGATACGAGAAACTGGGGCTCATACTGAGACATATAAACAGCCATTTTTCCTTCGCTCTATTTGTGAGTGAAACCGGAAACGGAACGACTGCTAGTGTGACAGGGTACCCCCTGCCGCGCAGCGTACGGTGACTGGCGGAGTGTGTATGTAGATTGAGATTTAGATGTGGTCTTCCTTAAACATGTGGTGTGGGAGAAATAAAGGAAGCCTCGAAAAATCAATTACATGGACACATAACTT
The DNA here is from genome assembly GCF_023898315.1 of Schistocerca nitens. NCBI lineage: Eukaryota > Metazoa > Arthropoda > Insecta > Orthoptera > Acrididae > Schistocerca > Schistocerca nitens. The sequence goes on along the minus strand of NC_064622.1, from coordinate 177,062,977 downwards.
ATGAGAAATTTACTTTCTTTCCAGGACAAATAAGTGCACACTGACGGTTGTTAATCTAATACTGAAATTCAAAACAAGTAAAAAATAGATAACTTGGGAAAACGTAAAAAAAATAATTCTGAGAATCGAACTGAGAGTGAGATTTATATGGAAATGGATGCCTGTCGGATGCATTGATATCCAAACTTGCGTAGGCACAGGGCTCACCACCATTCACAAAGTCTAAGTTCTGGTTTCAGTGAGAATGCAAAAGAAAAATGCAACGTAACTGAGCCACCGGGAACGATAATCTCGTCCCAAGTGAGCGCAGTCGATTGAAACAGAAGTGTGTTGGTTAAGCCAAAAACACGTCGCAATCTTAACAGCAATAGCTGCGACTTGAACGGAGACAGCCCGTTGTCCGAAAGCAGGATACCCAACGAAACAGTACCTCGGACATACTGAGGTAGCAAGTGTCGAAATTTTACTGCAATGCATCGGACTGACGCAGCAAAGCATTTGATCGGCTGTGCATATCCGAAGACTCTCGCACTGACATGTCACTCGTCTGGCTACCTACTGGACCATAAGCCACACAAGATGATTCTCTCAGCACAATGATTGTCTAACACGCTTAAAACATCCCGCTGTTTCACGACTAAGGGCTGCAGTTTTAGCCAAAGAGGAAACCAACTCCTCTGGACTGTTTGTCGGTGTCTCGTGAAAATTTGAATGTCGCAGCAGTAAGATGCAAATGTGTTGCAACAAAAATTCCTATGTCAACATGTTGCAGATGTAGGAGCCAAAACACCCTTGAATGTTTGCCTCAGGGATGTCCATTGTCAAACATTTCATAAGTAATGGTGTGCCTCTGACATTTCTGCAAAGTAAAAAAAAAATGTTTACCACCTCCAATAACTCCGCAAATTTGTAGCTACTTAGTAAGCTACATGTCCCATACATCATTTGAACGATTCTTTTATCGAAGTAATGTGGAACGATCAGTTTATAGGATATGTATACATGAATGGTTCACCGTTAGTGATAACATTGTTATTTTTAGTCCTACTCATGCAACCACATTTGTTTCTGGCTAACAGTTTTTAAGTAAAAATTCGTGTTTTATAGAAGGATTTGTCAAGGAGCAATGATTTTAAATAAGATTTAAAACTTCACTTGCTGCCTGTCGAACATTTTATGATATTCGCCAAAAGATCAAAAATTTTTATTCCTGCATATTGAACAACTCTCTGAGCCAGTGACAGCTTTAACAATGTGTAACAAAGATCATTTTTCCTTCTAGTGTTGTTGGTAAGTACATCACTGTTCTTCTCAAATTGTAATGGACCATTTATGACAAATTTCACTAGCGAGTATATGTGTGGTGGTGGCTCACTTAAAGTGCCTAGCTCCTTGAAGAGGTGCCTACTTGACGACCGTGGGTGAACACCATATATTTTTCTTAGTGCTAGCTTTTGTGTAATCAGTATTTTCTTTCTAAGTGAACGCCAGAAAATTATTGCATGCGACATTATTGAGTGGAAGTATATAAAATACATCAGCAGGTTTGTTTCGAAGATTAACAATTATGCGAAGACCAAAAGCAGCTGGACTTAACTGTTTGAAAAGCTCAATAATACAGTATACTTCTTCCATTTCAAGTTTTCACCATTATGTACTCCCAAACATTTGGAGCATTCTGCCTCATTTATTGACTGTTGCTCATGTGCTACATCAATTATTGGTATGGCTATTTGTTGTACAGAACTGAATACAGTGTGCCTTTTTTTCAAAATTTAGGGAAAGTGCATTTTCAGAGAACCACTTAATAATTACTTGGAAAATAGCATTTACCAACTCTTCTGTTGCTTTCTCTCTGATGGGATTTATTACAACACCAATTTTACTTGTTGAAGGCCATTCACATATATAAGGAATAGAAGTGGACGCAAAATTGAACCTGGTAGGCTCCCTTTGTGATTTTTTCCCGTTACTAATTTTTTTTACTTTTCCTGCACTGTCTGAGTTATTACACACAACTCTTGCCATTCTGTTTTTTAAGTGTGATTCAAACAAGTTGTATGTAAAGCTGTAAAACGAACAGTTCCATAAAATTTGAGTTTTTCTAAGAGACTACCGTTATCTACACAATTAAATGCCTTGGAAAGATTAAATAAATACCAACTGACGATATACTATTATTTAAGGCTTGTACTATTTAATGTGTGAATGTGTAAATAGAATTCTCAGTCTAGCAACTCTTCTGGAATCCAAAACTGTGACATGCTAAGTAAACTGTTTGCACTTAGGTGTGTAACTACACTTGAGTACATAACTTTTTCGAATATTTTGGAAAAAGATGTCAGTAAGGAAACTGGACGATAATTATTTAAGTCTGTCGTCTCACCTTCTTTATGAAGTGGTTTCATAATTGCATATTGTAATATGTCTGGAAAAATTCCCTGTGGCAGTGATGCATTACATATATCACTAAGGACATTACTTATTAAGTTTAAACAACTTTCCAGAATTCAGTTTGAAATTCCATCAACTCAACATAAGGTTTTGTTTTTTAGAATTTTTACAGTCATATTAATTCCACTGAAGGACATTGGTGCTACTTGTAGTTGCTAAAAGTTTTGTTGGATGACATTTCTGACATATTTTCTTGCTTCTTCTACTGAATAATTTAAGCCTAAATTTTCTTCTACATTTAGAAAGTGATTATTAAAACTACTTACAACTTATGAATTATCAGTCACATCATTGTCATTTAGTTTAATTGTTACTGGTCTTGTATATTTATTGTATGTCTCCAATTTGAGAGTGTCCAGTATAGTTTAAATCTTGCTATCGGCATTACTTATTCCTGTCAAGATAAGCATACTTACTCTTAAACCAATGTATCCTGTACTCATTAATAAGCCTCGTGGCATACTGCTGATTTTCATTAATTGTGCTTTATGGGCATGTAGTCTATTAGCAATTGCGTACACATTAGTTGTTTCAGCCTGAGCGCTATCTATAAAAATATTATCAGTCTGTGACCTACTATTCTGCTTATTTTACTGCACACCAGTTGGAAAACTGACTACTGAAATTAGATTGAACTACCCAAATAATAATTCTGTTTAATTTTTCTTGTCCGTATCTATATTTGTTCACGTAGTTTTTTACATGTCGTATGTGTATACACAGCGCGATCAAAAGTATCTGGAAATAAATATAGGGTGTGAGCACTCTTCACGTTTATGAATTTCTGAACTCTGCTGGTGACACTTTCAGCGAAGTGTCTGAATGTCTATGGAGGAATGGTAATCCATTCTTCCTCAAGAGCCGAAACCAACTAAGGAAGTGATGTTGGGCGCTGGGACTTGGTACAAAATCGACATTCTAACCCACCCCACGGGTGTTTCGTTTGGTTCAGGAGGAGACTCGGGAGAGGTCAGTCCATTTCAGGACTGTTTCTGTCCACAAACCATTACTTTGCAGATGCTATATATGACAGGAAGCATTTTCATGCTGAAACAAAGAATTGTCGTCTCCGAAATGTTCCTCTGCTGTACGCAGCACACAATGCTGTAAGATGTGTTCGTATCCTTTTGCATTTAACGTTTTCTTAAGCAAAATAAGGGGACCACTCCCCAACCACGAAAAACACCCCTATACTGTAACACCTCCTCCTCCGTACTTCTCTGTTGGTTCTACACATGGTGACAGGTAACGTTCTCCTGGAATTCAGCAAACCTGTCCCATCCGTCGGATTGTCGCAGGGCATAGTGTAATTCGTGACTCCAAATTACAGACACCAATTGTCTAGTGACGTTGCCCTTTACACCACTTCAGGCGCAGTTAGCACTGAATACAAACATGCGTGGCTCATGACGTGCTTAACATCTACACCCCTTTCTTTCTGCTCCATACGCATAGTCATAGTGCTGGCTGGACTGCTGGTACCAGTCTCTAAAGGTTTCTTCTACTGATTTCACTCTTTTTTTACAACCACCCTCCACAATGCTCGATGGTTCCTGTCTGTCAGTACATAAGGTCTGCCTGGATCTTGATTCAGCTGTGGTTGTTCCTCTGCATTCACTAAACAGTATCATCACCAAATATCGACAAGGGTAGCTTTAGAGTCCCTAATGGATCTGTTACTTAGGTGATAACCAGTGGATACTCAGTTGATGTTCAAAGTCACTGAGCTCGCTAGAATGACCCATTCTGCATTTGCTGAAAACACGGAACTCCCCGTCTCCTCTTATACTGGCGTCTGCCCCCCTCCCCCCCCCCCCCCCTGGTAGCTGAGAGGTCAGCGCGACAGAATGTCAATCCTAAGGGCCCAGGTTCGATTCCCGACTGGATTGGAGATTTTCTCCTCTCAGGGACTGGGTTTTGTGTTGTCCTCATCATCATCATTTCATCTCCATCGACGCGCAAGTCGCCGAAGTGGCCTCAAATCGGAAGACTTGCACCCGGCGAACGGTCTACCCGACTGCAGGCCCTAGCCACACGACATTTACATTTATACTGGCGGGTCCGCCTCTCTTAGCATGTAGTGGTCAGTTCCGCATAACACAAAGGTGTCTAGATACCTTTGGTGAGATGGTGTATAAACACTGAAGAGACGAAGAAACTGATACTCCTGTCTAATATCGTGTAGGGCCCCATGAGCACGCGGAAGGGCCACAACACGACATGACATGGACTCGACTAATGTCTGAAGTAGTGCTGGATGGAACTGACGCCATGAATCCTGCAGGACTGTCCATAAATCCGTAAGAGTACCAGGGGGTAGAGATCTCTTCTGAACAGCACGTTGCAAGGCATCCCGGATATGCTCAATATTGTTAATGCCTGGGGAGTTTGGAGGCCAGTGAAAGTGTTTAAACTCAGAATAGAGTTCCTGGAGCCACTCTGTAGCAATTCTGGACGTGTGGAGTGCCGCATTGTCCTGCTGGAATTGCTCAAGTCCGTCCGAATGCACAATGGACATTCGGATGAAGGTGATCAGACAGGAGGCTTACGTACCTTTCACCTGTCAGAGTTGTATCTACACGTATCAGGGGTCCCACATCACTCCAGCTGCACACGCCCCACAGCGTTACAGAGCCTCCACCAGCTTGAACAGTCCCCTACATGCAAGCAGTGTCCATGGATTCATGAGGTTGTCTCCATACCCGTACACGTCCTTACGCTCGATACAATTTTAAACGAGACTCGACCTACCAGGCAATTTGTTTCCGGTCATCAACAGTAGAATGTCGATGTTGACGGTCGAAGGCGAGGCTTAAAGCTTTGTGTCCTGCAGTCATCAAGAGAACACGAGTGGGCCTTCGGCTCCGAAAGCCCATATCGATGGTGCTTCGTTGAATGATTCGCACGCTGACACATCTTAGTGGCCCATCACTGAAATCTGCAGCAGTTTGCGGAATGATTGCACTTCTGTCACGTTGAATGAGTCTCTTCAGTCGTCGTTGGTCACATTCTTGCGGGACCTTTTTCCTGGCGCAGCGATGTCGCAGATGTGCTGTTTTGCCTCACGGTACACTAGTGAAATGGTCGTACGGGAAAATCCCCGCTTCATCGCTACTTCGGAGCGCTGCGTCCCATCGCTCGTGCGCCGACTGTAACACCACATTCAGACTCACTTAAATCTTGATAATCTGCCACTATAGCAACAGTAGCCGATCTAACAACTGCACCAGACACGTGTTGTCTTGTATAGGTGTTGCCGACCACAGCGCCGTATTCTGCATGTTTACATATCTCTGCATTCGAATACGCATGCCTATACCAGTTTCTTTGGCGCTTCAGCGTACATGTGCGCCTCTTTGGTGTTGACAACGTAACGTCGTCTTAATGTGTCAGTGAAAAGCGGCAAAAGGAGGCCAGTTTCAATAATTTTATGCCTGGTTAAAACACACTAAACACAGACCGAGTGTCAAATAGCTCGGTCCGACAGTCAAATAGTATAATTACGTGGAGCATCGAACTAGTGCGGCGGAGTGGATTACAAAACCACTGTAGCCCGATCTGAGTCAAGCCATGATTCTGAATATACGTGAACGAGCACAACAGTTTTCATTGCGCCAGCAGAGGGCATTGACCTCGCGGGTCCGTCTACCGCAAGTGCGCGATCTTGCGTTGTTAAATGTTAGGCTCTCCTAGTCTCTGTAAGTGTGTGTAACAGTACAACTGCAGCCAGCTAACCACTTCAGCATACATCGCTGTTTACTGAACTCGCTTCCTGGATCAGCTGCTGTTCACTACATACGTACTAGTTATTGGTAAGGACAGCTGGATTGCTCATTTGTTATGATACACGGCTTTGCAAATCTGTTTTGACTGTGTAAAGGCAACAGAGATATATTGTGTAATTTTCTGGGGTTGAAAAAGCGGACGGTTGGCACGCCTACTAAAGAAATTATGATTGTCTCCGAGATTAAAATCAGCGGAACTGAAGTACAGCATATACAGAGAACAGTGTAAATGCCATCACGCTCCTATAGTTAGGTAAGCTACAGATGCTCTCCCGATCTGTACGGCACAAATTATCTGACAGGCATAAGGTAACACAGATGGAAAGAGACGTACCATTTGTATAAAGCATCAGTGCAGGTCATGAGACGCCGCTGCCAGTTCGATTTGTGTAGAGTAGGTAATACGATTTGACCACAAAGCTTTGATCAGTTTCAAAATATGTTTTCGATGGCAGTTTGCAGCAGCTTTATGAACATTGCCAAAATGGAACTTCAGGTAATGGAGATTACTTCGAAAGCGAGTACAGATTTTCTTTTATAACTTCCGTTTCCCTCGGTTCATGTCCCAATTTTTAAGAAGAATTACCTGTATGTAGTTTTCTCGGAGAAAAAGGAGTCAAACACTCACCGTTTGGATGCAGCACTACACTTTACGTTATGGACATCCAGGCGACTTCACTGACAGTGCAAGGACTGTCAGGTCACTATATCTATATACAGGGTGTCCATAAAGTCCCTTTACAACTTCAAAATTTTATTACGACGGCAGTTGTTGGAATATTTTAACAACATTTCTTTTATTGTAATTAGTGTTTATATAAGTTTTTGACAGTGTTTAATAGACCCCTATATGGGCGCCTTTAGTTGCACGAAGCACATCAAGAGTGTACTCGATTTCTTGCCATGTTCGCTGTAACATAGCGTCATCAATGGTGGCAATGGCATTACGAATCCTTTGCTTCAAGTTAGCAATGTCCCGTATCTGTGTTTGATACACGATATCTTTTACATACCCCCCACAGTGATATCTGGCGAACGCGGTGGCCAAGGAATTGGCCCACCCCTCCCAATCCATCTGCCTGGAAATGTTTAATTGAGGAACCGACGAACATGCAGTCCCCAATGTGGTGGTGCTCCATCTTGCTGGAAAATTATAGTTGGTTGTAAGTCAATCAATTGTGGTGCTGCATATTCAGTCAGAAGGTCGAGGTAAACATCAGCAGTAATTGTTGACTCGTTGAAGAGAAATGAAACAATTATTCGGTTGCAAATGATTCCACACCACACATTGACCTTTGGACTATCCGGTGAAACTCCCTAGTCGCATGGGGGTTTTCAGATCCCCAGATTCTCACATTGTGGCTGTTTAATGTCCCAGAAACGTGAAATGGTGCCTCGTGACTGAAACAAACTCGCTTGAGGAATGCTTCATCCTTTGAAAGGCGTTCCCGCGATTTGAGTGCAAATTCTGTCCGTTTTGGCTTGTCATTTGGCTCAAGTGTTTGTAACAGTTGCACTTTGTAAGCGTACAACCGAAAGTTCTTGTGGAGGACCTTATGCATAGTTGAACGTGGTAATTGCAACTGTCTGGCAGCAGTGCGGATGGACTTCGTAGGTGAACGAGCGAAGACGTTTAAAACGCGATCTACGTTTTCCTCGGATGTTCGTGGTCACCCGCTCCTCACTTTATCCTACACTGTCCCTGTCTCCATAAATTTTTGTGCCATGCACCGATTGAAGGGCGCAATAGTGGATCTCTTCCATACTTCGTTCTGAAGTTTCGTTGAGTCTGAACATCCGATTTTGTCTCAATAAACCAGGACACACATTGTGCCTTCTCTTGAGGAGTTGCCATTTTATAGAGGTTCAATTCCTTCCATCAACAGAATATCTGAAACACAAAATTTTAGTATATATAAAAAACTTTAGTAAACAGTGTTTACAATAAAAGAAATTTTGTTAATATATTTTAACAACTGCTGTTGTAATAGGCAACGGCCTTACCGCAGTGGATACACCGGTTCCCGTGAGATCATCGAAGTTAAGCGCTGTCGGGCGTGGCCGGCACTTGGATGGGTGACCATCCAGGCCGTCATGCGCTGTTGCCGTTTTTCGAGGTGCACTCAGCCTCGTGATGCCAATTGAGGAGCTACTCTACCGAATAGTAGCGGCTTCGGTCAAGAATACCATCATAACGACCGGGATAGCGGTGTGCTGACCCCACGCCCATCCTATCCGCATTCTCACCTGAGGATGACACGGCGGTCGGATGGTCCCGGTAGGCCACTCGTGATCTGAAGACGGAGTGCCGTTGTAATAAAATTTTGAAGTTGTAAAGGAACTTTATGGACACCCTATATATTCCTTGTTGAATTTCAAGGTAAACGAAACACTGATTATTTGTGGAAAGTTAAATCCATGTGTCTGGCTGTGCTTCAAACCCGGATATCAGTCTTTCACGGACTGACTCAAAACACGAAATTGTCAACGGTTCCTGCCCTTTCCTTCCAAATTTCGAAGGGGCTTTTCTTGGGAAAAATCAGCAATTCCGGCTTGTAGGATTTAGAGAAGAGTTTGCCTTGTTCACAAGTTCTGAGCTATAACTAATAATTAACACGTTCTCCACAATTTATGACGAAAGGAGAGTGACAAGACGAAGATTTGCGTCTGACCTTGAAGTGTTACGTGGATGACATACCTGTAATTCGTAGATCACTGTTCGTTAAGGAAAGGAGCCGGATTCGATCGCTGTGCAGTACTAACAACATAGTATTAACGAAATGTCAAGCTACATAGAGTAAGTGAGTAAAGTATCAAATGAAATGTCGCTTCATCACTGTTGAGTGTGGGTAGCTTCTAGTGTTGGCTGTAACTCCACATTGATTCTGTAAGTTCCATACGATTTTCATAGACCGTTTATTTTATCACCTGTGTTTTAGGGGCAACTTCGTTGGCTAGTAATCAGTACGCCCTGTGTCCCCAGTGTTGGAGTCCAGCCACTCCTTATATCTTAAATAAAAATCACCAGCAATCGCCACCGTTGCAAGGCATTCCAGATATGCTCAATAATGTTCATGTCTGGAGTTTGGTGGCCAGCGGACGTATTTAAACTCAAAAGAGTGTTCCTGGAGACACTCTGTAGCAATTCTGGACGTGTGGGGTGTCGCATTGTCCTGCTTTTATAAAACATTTTTATGGCTAGCTGTTGTCCGTTCCATTGATTCATTATTACTGACTGAAATGGCGGACTGTTTACTCGCTGTCACGAACCCGCAGTGCTGCCACCTGCCCATGGCTGCCACTACTCATTTCCACGTTACCATTATTCTTTGCACCCTGTATAATACAGAAAAATGTGCTAATATACATGCAATTAAAATACATAAAGTGAATTAGGTTTGTGCACTTATGTTTGTTCTTCTGAACGATATTTTATCACTTTTTAGGATTCTATACTCCAAGCGGTAAAAATGAAATCCGTATAGAGTCACCTACCTGTCCGTCTGTTCGTCCGTTAATTCCCCTTTTTCTCAGGAACAGGTACAGGTATCGAGTTGAAATTTATGTCAAACATTAAGGTCTATGCAATCAAAATATACTGCCATTTGCGTGACATATTTTGTTAGTCGCAGACTCACTCATCAAAAACTATAGACGATTAGATTAGATTAGTTTTTCGTTCCATAGATCTGTGCTGAGGAGATCCTCGTGGATGAGGAACATGTCAATTTTTTTTATTTTTTTAAAATTATTTTTAAGCTGAAACAACAATACTAATAGTACGAGTGTATACAATACATCATTTTTTAGCTGAACTAACAATACTCATAGTATGAGTATATACAATACATCATTTGTTTCTATTAAAAAATTCATCAGTGGAGTAGAAGGAGTTGGTCACTAGCAAGTCTTTCAGGCTCCTTTTAAACTGATCTTTATTTGTAACAAAAATTTTTATGTTTACTAGCAAATTATTGAAGATGAGTGTTCCTGAGTAGTGGACCCCTTTTTGAACTAAAGTAAGTGCTTTTAAGTCCTTGTGCAGATCATTTTTGTTCCTGGTATTGTATGTATGAACTGAGCTGTTTGTTGGAAAAAGACATATATTATTTAGGGCAAATTTCATTAAGGAGTAAATATACTGAGAGGCAGTAGTTAGTATACCCAGTTCTTTGAAGAGGTTTCTACAGGACGTCCGTGAATTTACTCCGCAGATAATGCGTATTACACGCTTTTGGACTCTGAAAACGTTTGTTTGACTTGAAGAGTTACCCCAAAATATTATACCATATGACATTATGGAATGAAAGTAGGCAAAGTATGCAAGCTTTTTCATTTTTATGTCACCTATGTCTGCTAACACTCGAATTGCAAATACAGATTTGTTAAGGCGTTTCTGCAGTTCTGTGGTGTGGTCCTCTCAACTGAATTTATTATTAAGTTGTAACCCCAGGAATTTAAGACTGTCAATCTCTTCTATCTGCTCTTCTTCATACTTTATGCATATGCTGGGTGGAAACCTCTTACAGGTTCCGAATTGCATATAGTGAGTCTTTTCGGAGTTTAATGTCAGTGAGTTGGCTTTAAACCATTTAATAATATCCATGAAAAGATCATTAACAGATCTTTCTAGAACTACACTCGACGTACTATTTATTGCAATACTTGTGTCATCTGCAAACAAAACGAACTCTGCTTCTGGCAGTGTAACTGACGAGAGATCATTAATGTACACAAGAAAAAGCAATGGCCTAAATATGGATCCTTGTGGAACACCACTATCTGCACTCGTAACTCCATAAGTAGCCAGCGTTTCTCGGGTATGTGTTTACTCCAATTTTATTAGCCTGTCTCCTTCTCCACCCACTCTCAGTCCGTCTCCCCCCCCCCCTCCCATCTGTGTCCATCACCTCCTCTTCCCTTGCTCTGTCCATCTGCCCCCTCTCTGGATGTCCACCTCTTCCAACTCTTCTGCTACTATTTTCCTTGCACATACGAGCAAATGTTCTGCCGGACAGGGTGGGCTGTAATCTGCGGTTTGCTAATGATGCTGTGGTGTACGGGGGAAGGGGCGGTCAAAGTTGTGTGACTGTAGGAGGACATTAGATGACTAAGACAATATTTCTAGTTGTTGTGATGAATGGTAGCTAGCCCTAAACGGAGAAAATGTAAGTTACGGTGGATGAGTACGAAAAACTTCGGATACAGCATTAGTGGTACCTTGCTTCAGAAAGTCACGTCGTGTAAATATCTGGGCGTAACGCTACAAAGTGATACGAAATGGAACAAGCCGTACGGTGGCTGGCGGAGTATGTGTGTAGATACATATGTAAGTCTACGCCTGTGTCGTGGGCTTAATTAGCGGGGAATGTTGTAGTAGGGAAGACGAATGATCGACTTTGGTTTATTGTGAGAATTTTAGGGAAGTGTGGTTCATTTGTAAAGGAGACCACATATAGAGCGCTAGTGCGACCTGTTATTGCGTATTGGTTGAGAGTTTGGGATCCGCACTAGATCAGATTAAAGCAAGACATCAAAGCAATTCAGAGGCTAACTGCTACATTTCTTACCAGTAGGTCCGAACAACACATTAGTGTTACAGAGATTCTTCGGGATCTCAAATGGAGTGAATGTTACGTTCTTTCCGAGGAATATCGTTGGGAAAATTTAGACTGCAGAACAGTTCTACAGCCGCCAACATGCATTTCGCGTAAAGACCAGGAAGATAACAGAAATTAGAGTTCATACTGAGCCATATAAACACTCGTTTTTCCGTCGCTCTGTTTGCGAGAGAGGGAAGAAAATGATTTGCAGTGGTGTAGGTACCCTCCGCCGCGCACCGTACGGTGGCTGGCGGAGTATGTGTGTAGATACATATGTAAGTCTACGCCTGTGTCGTGGGCTTAATTAGCAGGGAATGTTGAGAACTTGTCTCTGTTAATGACTCCGGCGTTAATTTATCAAATTATATGCTGACGGAAAACTCGTGAGGACGTTCTAGCAACTCATTTTCACAACTTGAAGGTTGATCATTGTCGGTGCATAAGGAAGGAAGGTTAGAGGTTATCTTTTCGTCAAAATCAAAATCATTTTACACGGACCTCGTACCTTGTGAAATAAGGGAACCGACCATGTATGTTGTATGACGTGAATCAAGAAGACCACGTAAAAACATAAATAGGGATAATCGTATGGGGTTTGAACAGCGCCGTCCCTGAATATGATTCCAACGTGTCACTGTGCCGTTTAGTTCTATAAGATTTCTCCAGAAGAATTCATGATATGTTCTTGCGTTTCGGGTTCTTAGTAGGTGCTTATGCCTTTCAAGAGTTCTCGTCAAAGCTAGTCTTCACTTTCCATAGAAATGATTTCAGGAGCTTATTGCTGTTAATATTTGTCTGTAATATTATCCAGAAATACTTAATCGTTGTGGACTGGTTTCTATAAATAGGAAACAAATCTCAACAACTGATTAAACAAAATTAAATAATTAACCTCTTCATACGTTGTGCTCTTCAGATAATCACATATCGAACAGATTCATGTATATGGATGGAAGCAAATTTACCATAGTAAATGTAGTAAAACGAGGAAGGAAGTACCAGTTCAGACAAAACCACATGTAAGTAGGCTGTTTAGGTTTTCTTATTGGTAACGCCACGTAGCGCTCTGTATGAAAATCACTGGCTGTGCTGTGTGCAGTCTGTGGATGGTTGAACTCATTGTTGGAGTATTCGCTTGTGTAGTGTTGGGCAGTTGCATGTGAACACCAGTTAGCCAACAGTGGTGGATGTGGGGAGAGAAATGGCGGAGTTTTGGGTGCGGATGATCTGGACGTGTGTCCATGAGAGATAGTAAATTTGTAAGACTGGATGTCATGAACTGCTATATATTATGACTTTTGAACACTATTAAGGTAAATACATTGTTTGTTCTCTATCAAAATCTTTCATTTTCTAACTATGCCTATCAGTAGTTAGTGATTTCAGTAGTTTGAATCTTTTATTTAGCTGGCAGTAGTGGCGCTCGCTGTATTGCAGTAGTTCGAGTAACGAAGATTTTTGTGAGGTAAGTGATTTGTGAAACGTATAGCTTAATGTTAGTCAGGGCCATTCCTTTGTAGGGATTTTTGAAAGTCAGATTGCGTTGCGCTAAAAATATTGTGTGTCATTTTAGTGTTGATCAGAACAGGTAAAGAGCGAAATGCGAAATGTCTGAGTACGTTCAGTTCTGCTAAGCTGTTTGAAAATCAAATAATGTGAGAGGTTTATCAGCACAGTAATTCAATAATTTTTCTAAGGGGACGTTTCACACAGTTAAGTGGTAGATAGGATAATAAGTATCCTTTTGAACAGATCTTGTATGTTGTGCAACAATAGTGGTAACGCTAACTCGCAGTCTAGTAGTGTTGACTGTTAACTGAGTACCAGTAGCAAATATATTAATTTTATCAGCAATCAGAATTTTGTAATGTGACACCCAACAAAACGTATATTCGTTCCTTATGGAGACCTTAATGGTCATTTTCTGTCCACTATAACTCATTGGTGACACGTAGGAATGATTCTGCCCTGTTTTTATTTCCCATATAGAAATTCTGGCCAGCTTGCAAATGCACTGACGGAAGAAAAATCGCTTTACCAAGAATGAGTTTCGCGACGTAAACGAAAGTTAGTAGGCGTGTTTCTACATCTGAAGGATGATGTCTGCTCAAATTTCACGCGAGTCGCATAAGGGTGGCGCTAGTGGAGCCGCCCTGAGGATGCAAATCGGGTTTGCTTTAAATACAGCTGTAACGGTCGTGGGTGTTAGTTACCTTTGAGCCGGCCGGGGTGGCCGAGCGGTTCTAGCGCTACAGTCTGGAACCGCGCGACCGCTACGGTCGCAGGTTCGAATCCTGCCTCGGGCATGGATGTGTGTGATTTCCTTAGGTTGGTTAGGTTTAAGTAGTCCTAAGTTCTAGGGGACTGATGACCTCAGCAGTTAAGTCCCATAGTGCTCAGAGCCATTTGAACCATTTAGTTACCTTTGAGAGTGGACGTGGTGAGTTGATCTTAGTCAAGAATGAGTTTAAGGATACAGAGACACAGTTGTCAACACGTCACTAAGTGTGAACGACGTCGTGTAACGGGGCTTCGAGAAGCCGGTATTTCAGAAAGACTTAACAGAAAGGTAGCCACTGTACACTATTGCCGGCAGCGTTGATCACGAGAATGTACGGTCGCAAGAAGACTGGGCTCCAGACGGCCATATGGCACTGACGAGAGGGAAGACCATCGTATTCCGCGTGTGGCTCTGGGGCATCGTACTGCATCTGCAACATCAATTGGAGCACTGTTATAAATCGGTTACTTCAAGGACAACTCCAGGGCAGATGCCCTGTAGCATGCTTTCCACTGATCCCAAACCACCGTTATTTGTGACTTCAGTGGTTTCAAGAGAGAGCTCATTAGAAGCAGGGTGGTGGTCTGTTGTGTTTTCTGATGAAAGCTGGTTCTGCCCGGTGCAAGCGATTGCCGTGTGCGGTTAGAAGAAAGCCAGTTGAGGGCCAGCTACCAACCTGTCTGTCTGCTAGACACGCTGGACCAACACCTGGAGTTATCGTCTGGGATGCGATTGCTTATGTCAGCAGCAGCACAGTCATGGTTCTTACACGCACCCTGACTGGAAAGTTGTACGTCAGTCTGGTGATTCGACCTGTTGTGCTGCCATTCATGAACAGCATTCCAGGGAGTGTTTTCCAACAGGATAACGCTCGCCCACATCCCGCTGTTGTAACCCGTCGTGCTGTACAGAGTGTCGACATTTCCCTTGGCCTGATCGATCACCATTTCCGTCTCCAGCCCGGTACGTATGGGACATCATCGAATGACAACTCCAGCGTCATTCACAAACTGCATTAGCCGTCCCTGTATAGAGCGACCAAGAGCAAGAAGCATGGAACTCCACCCCACAAATTGACATCCGGCACCTGTACAAGACAATTAATGCACGTTTGCATGTTCGCGCTCAACATTCTGGCGATTACACCGGACATTAATGTACCGGCACTTTACATTAACCTGTTATCTTGCGATGTTAATACTTAAATTTGTTACCTAGACAAATGTATTCCCGTAAATTCATTACTCTGTATTTATTACTTTTTGATGTTGTGATTTTTTTCCGTCAGTGTATATGCTTAACAGCATTCAATGTTTAGATGCAAACGCGATATTAAATAATTTACCTGGCCATGTTGTCAAACTTAGATTATAATTTGGTGCCGATTGATTATTTTACACCATAAATGCAAAATGGGTACCTAGGGGAAACGACTACCATTCAGACTGTCTTGTGTTCCAGGTTTGATCCCAGCCACTGGTTAGACTTACAGAGATGGAATGCTGCCTTTAAAGGCAGAAGAATCAACAATGATCAACAGCACGAGACTGCAGAAGGCAACGGAAACCAGCCTACACCAAAGATGCATATACACAGGAAATGTACCCTGTAATTAAAGCAGTTTGTAGGTCTCTCCATTGTCTAAAGATTCCCGACT
Source organism: Schistocerca nitens (assembly GCF_023898315.1). NCBI lineage: Eukaryota > Metazoa > Arthropoda > Insecta > Orthoptera > Acrididae > Schistocerca > Schistocerca nitens. The sequence continues at coordinate 177,047,197 of NC_064622.1, read as the reverse complement.
AATCTCCAGTTCGAATTTCTGGAAGGGGACGCACAAGGAGGAGGTGACCCTTAGAATAAGATTGAATAACCAGCGAAACGGTAACGTCCTACGACTCGCAGCAAGGAATGTGGGAAGTCTGAATGTGTTAGAGAAGCTAGGAAATATGAAAAGGGAAATGCAAGAGCTTAATCTAGATATGGTAGAGGTCACTCAATTGAAATGGAGAAAACATAAAGATTGCCGGTCAGACAAATAGCGGGTAATATCAACATCAGTAGAAAATCGTATACTTAGAGTATTACTCGTTATGAAAAATAGAGTGGGCAACTGTGAATAGTTCAGTAAACGATTATGTTCACCAAAATCAAGAGTTAAAAACGATAACATTAGTTCAGGTATACCTGCCAATGTCGCAAGCAGAAGATGAAGTAGGTGAAGGTGGGTTGACACCTAACAGTCTTGGGCTTCTGGAATGCTATAATAAAGGTAGAAATGGAAAAAGTTACGGGCGAATGTGGGCTTGGTAGTAGGAATGAATGATAAGAAAGATTCCTTGAGTTATGCTATAAATTTCAGTTTTAATAGGAAATACATTCTTCAAGAATCACGACTTGGAAATGGCCTGGAAACACAGGAAGATACCAATTGGATTACATCATAGTGAGACAGAGATAGCTAAACTGGACAATAAGGCATACCCAGGAGCTGATGTATGCTCAGATCACAATTTAGTAATGATGCAAAATAGACTGAAGTTTAAGAGAACTGTGGGGAAAAATCAGTGTGAGAGAAAGGGAGACACTGAAACACTGAAGGCTAATCCTGTGTGTTCGAAATTTTTCTGCGGCTGTAGATACAGTAGCAAAGCTTACCACTACAAGCATTTCAGTTGAATGACTGAAGAAGTACTTCAGATGACCGACGAAATAAGGAAATACATAGATTTTCAGGAAAAGAATGAAATACAGTAATATAAGTCACCTGAGAATGAAATCATTAGGAAGTCCAGGGAAGCTAACGGCAAATGGCTGCAGGAAAAAATGTGCAGAAATCTAAAAGGAAATGGTCGTTGGAAGGACAGATTAAGAATATAAAAAAGACAAAAGAGCTTTGTATAAAATTAAAAGCAAAGGATTTAACAAAAAGGATGCAAAAGGAATTTCACTGTTAAATTCAGAGAAAAGTGCGGATAGGCGGGAGGAGTACATTCATGGCCTCTACGAGAGGGAGGAACTATTTGCTAACTCGATAGAGGTAGAAAAGGGTGTGGCTTTAGAAGGTCTATCCAATTTTAGAGTCAGAGTGTGAAAGAGCCTTAGATGACCTAGAAACGAAGAAGGCGGAAGGAATACACAACATTTCTTCTGTATTCTTAAAATCGTTTGCAAAAATGGCAGCCACATGATTCATCAAGTTAGTGAGTATAGTCTAGAGACTGGAGACATATCATCAGTCTTTCGGAAGAACATCATCCGCACATTCCTAAAAATATCATATGCAGATAAGTGTGACAAGTATCACATAATCAGACGATTATAGTGATGAAGGTGACCAACAGGAGAAGGAAGCAGGTGAAATTAGCATGAAAGGCGAAATAGGTCAATCATAAACTACCAATGATCAAAGAAATCAACCAGCCGGCACCTCTGTTTCACCTTGAATATCTGTCACCAACATTCATCCATTCCCTAAATGTCAAAACGTTAACAAAAGGGAACAAAGTGGCCAAAAATCGGAGATCCTAACTTTCTCCGCTCTTAAGAAAGTCCTTGAAGATAAGCAAAGGTTAAAAGAACAAGAAGAAAAGAAAAAGGAAGAAAGGTTGACGACAAAATCTGAAAAACTGCTCACCAAACCAAATCCTCGACATATCAAAACGACGGAGAAAGCGGAAAAAACATGCTGGAACGAAGAGATCTGCAAATTGACAACAGCGGCAATTTGGACCAAGCATATCAAAAGGAAACGGAACCTCAAGAAATAATGTTAACATGTATCCAGAATGTGACAAGCGGTGAGACGATATGGACTGGGTAAAAGGCGGCGAGTGTAACGGAATGATGGCACGAGTTATGCACACCATGCGAAGATCACGGAGAGTTTATTATATGTAATCACCGTAAATAGCAATTTGTAAAATGTAAATGCTGAAGCGAAACTAAAGAAAATATATACTTTGGGGAAATGCCCACACTTACACGACGATATGCATGCCGTGCACTTACTCCGTGTCAGTTGCCTGAACGTTAGCATTCCCCAACTTGTCTAAACTTTTATGACTCGTGAGTTTTACGAAAATAATCGAGAGTATAAGTATTATAAACAAATAAAGACCAAGTGCATACAGTTACCCTTCGTTACCTTATCGGAGAATACAAAAGAATTAGGGTTTCCGAGTTCAGATCTTTAATATTGCAGAGAGAATTTTTCCACATGCGTAAACCGCCATAATGGATGACCACAAGTGTTTGAGGAATGGACGTCACGTCACATCACCTCCATTGAGCCCTCTGTTGTGTGCCGTGAGTCAGCGATTTGAATGTGGAACGTCAGGAAGCCATTCTACCAGGATTGTACGGAGACAAATGTACCGCAAATGCTTCAACAGGCGACGACCAACTCGTCTCACTGCACGTTTGCACTGCTTTTGGCCACTCAGGGTAGTGCGTGGTGAAAGTTAATGCTCTCTTGGAAAACGAATGACATGTCAGGAGAACGGACACGTAAGCGACTGACCGGTAGAAGAGGAGTGACGAAGCTGTGCCGGTAGCAGTAATGTTCCTACGTAAATTCCTTCTGCAGCAGAGGCGCCTCTTTGTTAATCGCTGCCTTTGGACAACAGTTGCGGCAAAAGTGACACTGAGGCGACAGTGTGCCCTTTTCTGAGGACAACAGTGCGCCCTCAGAAAAGGACCAGTTCGAGACTCACCACCTGGTGCCCTCCAGCCTTCACCACCCTCCCCTCCTCTCCCCTTTCCCCAGCACACTTTCATGCCAGTCAACTTTCGCTACTAATTGCGACACGCACTGTATACAGGTCTTGCACTAGGGCGCCCCTACCGACCCTCTTATCTCGTCATCCCAAGCGGCCGCTGTTAATTAAGCATCTGAGAGTACAAGTGGTTCACATGCTTGCTAAAGCAAACTCAGTAAGTGCCTGCCAAAAAGGAACGATTGTTTATGTGAGTTTCTATTGAAGTGTCAGAGAGGTTTTCCTAATGACCAAAAATGGTTCAAATGGCTCTGAGCACTATGGGACTTAACATCTGTGGTCATCAGTCCCCTAGAACTTAGAACTACTTAAACCTAACTAACCTAAGGACATCACACACATCCATGCCCGAGGCAGGATTCGAACCTGCGACCGTAGCAGTCGCGCAGTCCTAATGGTCAGTTAGTCGGCGTATAGTTGTAGATATGGTTAGAGATTATAATGTCCTTGCATTATTTTTTATAAAATATTATAAATATCTTTACCCCTTGCTTCTTATAACATTTTAGAGTAAAACAGGTACAAGTACAAAAACATTTTATTTATTGTTCAATATTTTAAAGATTTTTTTTTTTTTTGGTACAACGCACATGATATATATCGCACAATACATGCTCACTATAAAACAAGGATATGTGAATAAGTAAAGAGAAATTAATCTGAAAAGCTCAGAAACAAAAGGTAAATAGTAAATCAATTAAAGTAATCGTTTTCTTTTATTGTGTCTTGAAGAATGTCCTTCGTGGGAAACATTTGGTTCAAATGGCTCTGAGCACTATGGGACTCAACTGCTGTGGTCATCAGTCCCCTAGACCTTAGAACTACTTAAACCTAACTAACCTAAGGACATCACACACATCCAGGCCCGAGGCAGGATTCGAACCTGCGACCGTAGCGGTCGCTCGGTTCCAGACTGTAGCGCCTAGAACCTCTTGGCCACTCCGGTCGGCGTGGGAAACATTCGTGATGCTGTAACACTGTGCTGCGCGTTTTTCAGTCTTTCTCGTCCACTTCTTTGACCACATCTTTCGCCACTCTACATCTATAGTAACTGCTGCCTGGGAGTGGGAGATACTGTTGTAGAACAACGATAAAGTGGGGGGGGGGGGGGGGGTAATTCTTTAATTTCTAAATGGCCTATTTAAATGTGCATTTAATATCCCTATAAGTATTCTTAAAATCATAAACATTAGGCTACTGACGTTCTTTGAAAAAAATGCATACCTGATAGCCGGCCGCGGTGGTCTAGCGGTTCTAGGCGCTCAGTCCGGAACCGCGCGACCGCTACGTTCGCAGGTTCGAATCCTGCCTCGGGCATGGATGTGTGTGATGTCCTTAGGTTAGTTAGGTTTAAGTAGTTCTAAGTTCTAGGGGACTTATGACCACAAATGTTGAGTCCCATAGTGCTCAGAGCCATTTGTACCACTTTTTGCATACCTGATCCTATCAAAGATAACAACTATTTTCCCTCTGTCCGCAATTTTTCTTGTACTGATTGTATTCTAAAGGCAGTCGGGACAGGAGTTCAAAAGAGCTTAAACTTTACCATCACAGGGTGCGGCAGTTTGTAGGAAATCGCTTGTACTTCTTATATACAGAAGAGATCCACACTTTAGCTTACCAAATGTTACATATCGCCGGCCGAAGTGGCCGTGCGGTTAAAGGCGCTGCAGTCTGGAACCGCAAGACCGCTACGGTCGCAGGTTCGAATCCTGCCTCGGGCATGGATGTTTGTGTTGTCCTTAGGTTAGTTAGGTTTAACTAGTTCTAAGTTCTAGGGGACTAATGACCTCAGCAGTTGAGTCCCATAGTGCTCAGAGCCATTTTGTTACATATCACTTGTACTCTCAGCCCTTCAACTGTGCTACGTTCTGTATAGAAACCTTGAAGTTGTGGCACCTCTGGCCCTCCAAACAGCAGCTTGTGTCACTTGCTCCTTAAACCAGCCATGCCTTAGAGCGACTCAATAAGAAGCCTGATGGGTCAAAGTCTTCTCAGTGGGAGCTATAGATGAAGGGGAGAAGATGGTGTGTGTGTGTGTGTGTGTTTGTGTTGGGGAGGGGGGGTGGGGGTGGTGCGACATCCAGCTCCCAATCGCCAGTTCCGGTGCAGCGTCACAGTCCTCGCGGCTCCACCCCTTCGGAGGTCCGAGGTTCGAGTGCTCCCTCAGGCAAGGGTGTGTGTGTTGTCCTTAGCGTAAAGTTAGATTAAGTAGTGTGTAAGCTTAGGGACCGGTGACCTAAGCAGTTTGGTCCCATAAGACCTTACCAGAAATTTCCAAAATTTTCCGGTGCAGTCCAATAAACTAAACTAAACTCCTCTCGAACAGGCCATGATGTCCCAACGGTACTGACCGGCCGCCGTGTCATCCTCAGCCCACAGGCACCACTGGATGCGGATATGGAGGGACATGTGTTCAGCACACCTCTCTCCCGGCCTTATGTCAGTTTCCGAGACCGGAGCCGCTACATCTCAATCAAGTAGTAGGGCTGAATGCACCTCGCTTGCCAACAGCGCCCGGCAGGCCGGATGATCACTCATCCAAGTGCTGGCTCAGCCCGACAGAGCTTAACTTCGGTGATCTGACGGGAACCGGTGTTACCACTGCGGCAAGGCGGTGGTGCAGCCTAATGAAGTAGCATATAGAAGCCCCTAACGCTCTGATGACAGCCGTGATATGTTCCGGTTGTTTTCCACAACAGAAATCTTCAGATACTACAGTAAGAAAAAATAAAAAGGGTTATGTTAACACCTGTGAGCTAGGTAATGTGGATCACACCTATGGGCGTCATTTGGTGAATAAACGTTGCTCTGGCTTAAAAATTGAACATTATGCCTCCCAACATCAAATTCACATCAGAATCCATACACACAAATATATATATATATATATATATATATATATATATATATATATATATATATATATATATATGTGTGTGTGTGTGTGGGTGGGTGGGTGGGTGGGTGGGTGGGTGGGTGTGTGGGGGGAGATAGGAACCACCTACCTATCAAAGTTCAGCAGACATGAAGCCGTGAACAATGAGATGCGTGAAAAAGCTGCTGCATGATACATGACGTTTACATTTATTACTTCTGTCCTATTCACTCAGTTTCCTATAAATTTCGCAGACAGTATCCACCTATGCCACTGAATGTACCTACAACATTATATCAATCCACAACAAATAGTTCAAGAGATATGGCGTCATAAACAGAGAGATGCCTTAAAAAAGTCGCATCATGCATGAAGATTTAACACTTTATTCTTTACTGCTAACAAGGAACTCCTCGAGTCCGAGGTCTTAAGTCCAATCTTTAGTAAGTCTCATTTGAAAGTGTTGTGTGAACAGTTATGACAGGGAAAATGTTAGCTGCGTAACGACTAACCACGCGTATCAAGAGGGCGACTGAAAATGAGTGTTCGGGAGATGCAGAGATCAGCCTTCTGTGGGATGTATGTATTACACTTTACAGAATGGACATCTTCAGCATTCAAGAAAAATTCAAAACAAACCATTAATTTGCTCCACGAGCACCGAATGCAAAATGGTGCGCCACAGTAATCGCAAAGGTTCGCACCATCAAGGTCCAAGGAGAACTCCTCGGTAGGTACAAACAGTGCAGGACGTTCAGCTAAGTGTCCACTCTTAAAAAATGCAGATAGAATCATATAGGTGTAACGGTGTGGAGAGAACTGAAGAAATCCGATGGCATGCAACTTAATGTGAAAAAGTCTGCTGTGGAGCTTATCGTGAAAGTGGCTCTCCTTCAAGGCTTTACTGCACATAGTTCGATAATTATGTTTTATAGTCACGGAAAAAACAAACATCCAGAGGCTTAATTTGTCCAGTGGTTCCGGGTGGCGTGATCTGCAATATCACACACGTTTCAAGAGGGCTAGTTTGTTGTAAGGGAATACGATTTTTATACGCAGAGCAGGAATCAAGGACAAGTATGTTACTTTGAGCAGTTACTGACAGTGCTCATACCATAGTTGTAGTTGTCTTACGTACATTTTCCCACTCTTGCTTGCTGTGATGTAAATATTCAATATTGCCCTTGCAACATCACGCACAGCTGGAAGAATCGTAAGGAGCAAAGCACTGCCAATTTCTCGCAGCACAATTCATAACTTTCCATCCAAATTAACTGTATACGAATGCGTTAAGGCATAGATGTTGGTTGAAATTGATACAACTCTCTTGGTATCTCTAATTTCCAGGGTTCCTTTTGTATGTATTTCCTCTTCAAATTTCGATTGGTCGAGTTGAAAGCAAATTCCTTACTGAACGCTGGGATGAGTTTATTTATCTCATCTACAAATTTTCGGCTCTATTCCGCAGTTTGCTGTATACGGTCATGTTAACGCTTTCCATAAAATTTCGGGCATGCAGCCTGAGAGGTGGCATGAGCCCCCTCTCATATTTCTATCTTACGACTCTCCTCTCTATTTGCATGCGGTGGAGGGCTGCTATTCCTTCACACGCGGACTTCCCATGCAGCGTCTCTCGCTACCCGGGTGGTCCAGTGACAGGCGGGCTCTGTGGAACTGGAGAGCGTTAAGCCGACGTGTGTGAGGCTGTCGAGTGAATGCTTTGCAGACGCCGACATTGTCAAGAGACACGCCCGCTGGGGTGTGAAGTAGCGGCTGGGCTAGAGGTTCCGTTACTTCGGAGAAACTTTGCGAAAACACTTTCTGGCGGGGTACCAGCGAGGCGTGGGAATGACTTGTGTACCCACGCAGTTGTGGCGGGAAAATTCCCGCACTTTCTGCAAAATCAGCACAGAAATTGGCGCCAAGAATCTCCATTGGTGGAATGGTAGTGCTCCGGCAATGGAGTGGAATTTCCGCCGGTTTTCGAGTTGCTGATTGGAACGTTTAACCTCGGCCACTGTCGTGGGGGCGGAAATGTTCTGTGTTCGGCCTGTACGGGTGCTCTTGTGAAAAGTCAGCAGTCGCCTTTCGGTCGAGGACGTCGAAGCAACCAGCCCTCGCCTGCGGTACGCCAGATCGTGTTCTGGGAGATAAGAAGACCGTTTGGTAATATACGTCCGCAGCACCGGCAGATAGGGATTTTCCTAGGTGACAATCAGAGCTCAGCAGAGCGCGCCTGTTCATCCTTTTCTAACTTTGTTCTGTTTCGAGTAGCAGCAATTACTGTTGGGTTAGCTGTGTGTCTCTCTTGAGATTTGAGTGGAAAGGAATTGGCTCCACATACCACCTCGTCTTAAACCTCACGATCTAGTTTAGGGACAACTTCACCTTTACAGTGTTTGTATGAATCTCCAAATTTGAGCCAATTTGATGTATTATATTTCCTGTGTTTCTTTTACTATTCAGTGTTTAGTCTTAATAAATCATATTGTTATTTTGGACAGAACTTTCATTCTGTTAATCGATAGAGCAACCCTATCATTCCTCACTATGCAAATGAAACCTTTGTTTATTTAACTTATTTATAAAATTAAATTATTGCAGGTGCCAAACTCTCTTCTACTCCACTGGCAGGGTTGATTAGAGTCAGTTCGCGTATTTTTTTTATCCTTGCGCAACAGCAAAAGTCGGAGTTAGAATAGGGGGGGCTTAGAGCATGATTTACATATGTGGATTCTAGTAGAATTTAGTGATAAATACACTGATAGCCCCGGCACCTCGCATAAAATGGCGACCCTGCCAGGATCTTTCCTGTGAATCTCTGATAAGCAAACAGGATTCTTAGTAGGAACATTCAATTTTTTTTCTCTCTATTTTTTTTAATGATTAATACCCAAGTTTTTTTGGTAGTTCCGCGTTTAGTTTTAAGTAGCGGCGCATGACTACAGTTTTTGTTTTCAGTGTATATATTTTTTGTTCATTGTTTTTTTTGTGTTTCGCTGATGTGGTGTCTGTACCGCATCGCACTTTGTCGGATTTGTGTGCGGTTTCTGTACCACATCAAATTGTGTTTGTAATTACAGCGTTGGAACAGCGTTGTTGAAATTTTATGACTATGTGTAAAAACACAGGGAGTAGATTATTTTTTACTGTGTATTTTAGATAAATTTTGTTTCTCATGAATGATCACGAGAAGTAATTTACGACTATTAGTGAGCGAAGCTAAAACAAAAGTGGATACTATAATGGATAAGGGACACGTTACTGACGGGGATAGGTTTGGAGGTGAGATGGGCACATTTTTAGCAGGACAGGACGACAGGGTCATTGATGAGGACGGTGATTTGGACGCGATCTTAGAGCAACGTCGCGACCGTGATTATGATAGCGAGGTAGAGGATGAAACAGAGACAGGCACACAGGTCGAGACGGCAGCAGAAGTTTATAAGCAAACGAACGAGAGTAGACAGGGGCCAGCTCGGTCACGTCAGAGCTCTAGCGCCCAGGTGTCCAGAGTTACATCGCCCATGTGTGACGAGGATCAAAAAGATGACATTAACCCAATACTGAGCTTCCTACGATCAATGAAAGAAGAAGATGAGAAACAGCGTAAGAAGGACACTCAGACTATAATTTCGCATATAGGGGAAATTCGTGGGGAATTACTAACAATAAAGAAAGAATGTGGAGAAGCAAAACAATTGTCAATGGTAGCACAAAAGGTAGCAGGCCTAGCCCAAACGGCAGCAACAGGGGCAATGAAAATCGCAAAAGTAACTTCTCAACTTGTAGGTCGCTTGCGACGTGCGACACAAGCCCACTCAAAATCCCTAGCGTTCTTAAAAACCCAAGGTAATATTGCGGTTACGAACATCACGAAACGAATGAATGAAGTAGAGAGTCGGATAGCAAAACTAGAGCGAAACGGGCACACGAGCACTGCGCGTTCGGATACCAATGACGGAGTACACAGAATTGTGTCTCCGAGGAAAAGCCCGCCGTGCTCTAGCCCAGTGACAGAGTGCGGCACTAACAATGCACACGCAGAAACACCTAGTAATAGCTCCAATAATTGTAGCCCACTTAGGAGAGTGAATTCTGAGTGCCACTGCCACTATGATACAGAGGTAGCACATCACAGTTATCAGCTAGATAGAACAGGACACTCAGCAGACGTGCAAGTATCGGAAACGAGTGACAACACCAGTACGAGGATCGGACAGGATTTTGATCACAATCACTTCCTGTCGATACTAAAATTCCAAAAGTTCAGAGATAATGGAGGGTCGATGCATCCCAAGAGCTGGGTGATGCAGTTTACAAATTCATTACCGTCATCATGGCCAACCCTGGCAAAATTAGAATTCATGTGTGGACACATCGAAGGCCAAGCCGCGGAAAAGATGCGGGGTGTGGCAGCGACGTGTCAGACTTATCAGGAATTTGTTGATGCGTTCCTGGGGATCTACTGGTCAAAGGAAACGCAAGACAGGATTAAAGACGAAATAATATTTTGTCCTGAACTGGAAGTGTCCGGGCATAAGAGCGCTACCAAATTTTTTGATGATTTACTCAAGAAGAATCAGTTTTTAGATAGTCCATATAGCAAGGGAGAAATCATCAAATTTTGTTTTTCCAAATTGCCTGTTAGGTATCAACAGACACTTGTCGGCAAGTGTGGATCTGACATCGAAGCATTCAAGAGTCTATTGCGCGAACTCGAAGTAGTCTTCGATAAACAAGACGCAAAGGACAGGAAGAAGGCGCAAAATAACAAATACCACGGGCCAGCAAGGGCAGACGACAACAGATCGCATAATCGCGCTCGTCAGTTAGGAAACCAGGGTTACGGAAATCAAGGTTACGCAATTCAAGATTATGGAAACCAGAGACACGGAAACCAGAACGTCAGGGAACAGGGTCAATCTAGACAAGGAATCTGGGACAGGAGGAATAACGAACGGCGAAGCGACCGTAACTGGAGAGAGCGAAATCAAGGACCACAGGAGAACCAGGAGATTGAAATTAGACCTGCAAATCCTAAGGCACGTCAGAGGAGGGGGAGTCTGACAAGGGATTGGCGCTAGTCCATAGGACTCCACCACATCTCTCACACAAAGAAGTTCGTGGAATAATAGTAGTTTAAGTAGTGTACATAGTAGAGTAGGCAAATATATGAACCTTTCTTCGGGGAACGATAATCGTTGCATTAATAGATTAAGATTGTTAAAGTATTAACACGCTGCGTTTTCTCGCATAAGAATTTACTGCTGTTAACTTTTTTTTGTCTATGTTCGGGATCTCCTCTGTCGTTGCGATAAGAGGCACTACCTTTCCATGAGCAATGTTTTTGTCCTTTCCTATCTGGTGTCCATGTTAAGGGATAAAGATGAGTGACGAGATGTCGCACAAACGGGCGCATACAAGAACGTGCTCTTAGAAGCGTTCTGAGAAGTCGTGATACGCTCCATAGCGGCCACAGCCAGTTCGTGAGACGTTCATACCAATGCTTGCATGCACACGTCAGTGCACTGCAAGATTGAGGTATATTGCGTGATTTCGAGGATGAAATGGGCAGTATAGTTTTTTTGCAGAGCTGCGCCAGCATCGTTGTCTTGCAAGTCGGGGTGATCCTGTGAGCGTTTGACTCCAATGGTGCCCTAGACGAGAGAAATGCGAGCATAAAGCCTACCATGCCAATGTGCTGGTTGGGGATTTAGCGTGCTGCTCGTGACTGTCACAGATGAATAACCAGGGACTTATACTTGGATATTCGTGACATACTGTGTAGCTGGCGTGTGTTGGGCGACTGAATCCTCAACAGGAACCACCCCTGGCTTGGTCATATTACATTGCTTCTGGAAAGGTGTGCTTTGATCCCGAAAACCGCATCAGATAGAGAAGGAAGTTGCAACTATAAATTTATTGTCGTGTATAGCCATGGCTAACCCAGTCTCTGGAGTTTCAGTGAGGCGTAGTGAGAACTCGGAGGCCATGTCGTACGGCGTGCACATCACTGTCGTCAATAGCGGCGAGCAGCGAGACATCTCAACGTAACAGGAATTATGTGAGAGTATTGTATAAAAAAAAAGGTAATAATAATAATAATAGAGTACCATATTCTAGGATAAATTAAACTTTAGGATTTTTACAATAACTAGATTAATATTGTGGGGGTTTTCTACCACAAGTGTTGTGTTTGGCGCGCGCCTGTTGGGATGTTATTTTTCAGATCATGAAACCACAGACCCGAGATGGAGGGACGACCGAAGAGCGAACGTACAATAGTTGCATGTTCGAACGTACAATAGTTGCATGTTCTTTATAGCTCAGTAAAACTTCAGCCTGCATAATAATATAATTTATTTAGAAGACATAGAATGTAGATCGTTGGCATATGGTAGTTAATTCTTGAGCATGTCTACTGTTGATCTATATAATTAATAGTAATATTAGTGCGGGCCCGCACATTTAGTTGTTCATCCATTACAAAGCATCAGTTATCACACACCATGTACAATACTGAGATCGGTCTCTACACATATATCAAAATAAATTATTTCCATGTCTAGATTAGATGTTATAATGATTGCCATAGATTAATAACTATAAAAGTAAAATAAGAGTGTCTGAAATGACAGACCATCAATGTTTCATTATGTAAATTTATTATAACATAGAAGGTCATGGGAAAAAGTTAGGCATAAGATTTTTGTAAGAATTGTGCAGATGACGAGGATCGTGGCAATGCGGAGGCTGGCCGGAGCGGGAACAAGAGGTCTACGGCTACCTGCAAGAAAAGAGCGTCAGCACCCCACCTGACGTGAAGGGCGAGAACATCCGGTCCACAGGCTGACGGTCACCCGGCCGCATACCTGAGGGATTACGCGGGACCCTCGCCAGGCCACAAGCGAAAGTGAGGCTGGCCGTTGACACTGACACGCGACCCACACGCGACAGCCTGCTAGCTCTCCGGACGTGGCAGCCGTTTGGAGGGATTCCCTGCGGCAGACCACGTTGTCGTGAGTACACGAAGAAGATCACATATCGTGTCAGAATCTGCGCCTCATGTGCCTCAGGACAGAAAGGGACGCTATATACTCACCTGTTTGGGTTTTTACAACTCACTAGCATTGGCCGATCTGCATACACAAAGCAGTATCGTGCCACACTAACAAATGTATGGTCTCATTTCTAACTTCTCCTCTCTTTTAGAGAGCAGTTTTAGCAATCGTCACTCCTAGTTCGATCCTGTATGGATGATCTCACACACTTGTGGAGTCACTCCACGTGCCATCATCCCTTGTCGAACTGCAATATTGGGAAACGTAAAGTACTGTCCAGCGAGAGAAGAGACCTAGACTAGTGATGTATCCCAACAAATAGACCTCAGAGACAATTAATCGACGTGAGGAGAGCCTATCACTGTGTCTTCCTACCGTACTGCCGTGATCATATGCGTGGGTCTGACTACTATCTCAACAGCGTACTGCAGACACTCCAGAACTCCCTATTGCTGTTGCCACAACGTAGCAACAACACCCGACGTTTAGCCTTATGTGATGTCAGTACTGTGTAATTAGTGAAGTGCTACGGATATTTCTAACAATGTGATTTAGTGCTTCATTCTCAGCACAGTTGTGAACTTTGTGCAATGTGCATGCACAATTTGATGCCCCATGAACCTTTTTTTTTTTTCTTTCTTAAATTTCTTTCTCTAGTGTTGGTTTTGTAATGTATGTTATACCTTGTATGTGTTTGTGTTTTACACTGTAATTCTTATTACAAATTACTGTATTGTTCTCCACACCATGTTTTTTTGTATTTATTGTTGTGTGTATGCGAACAGTGTGCCTGAAGTCCCCATAAACTGAAGCAGATACCACCACTGTCATTGTGAATGGACCATCAGTTCAGGGAACATTTTGTAAAGGTTATTCTTGCTGCAGGGAGACAGAATGAATCGGAGGTTGTAATTAGATTCTGAAAGCTCACAAAGAGATTGTTAACTTAAATAGTATCATGTGTGAGTGAGTTCAGGTTAGTTTAATGATTAAAATTGTTGTAACATCTTGGGCATTTAATTGCGGAGCACTCCAACTCTGATTGTAAAGAATAAACTGCTCCATATTTGGCTCAGATGCCCGGGCCATATTTAGAGCGTGAATGTCTGCGTGAATCGGTGTTTGGAAGGGGCTCCCTGGGTATGGATGTGTGATGTGAGTGTTAGTGTTCCATATTAAGAAGGTGAAGTTGGCTACATCATAAATAATCCTCCCTCTATGAGCTGCATTTTTCAGTTGCAGTGATTTTCTTTATAGAGTGCGGCATGTGGAGTCAGTTTTTAGGATTGTTCTTGGGCGATTGACTCACTACCTTGCTCCTAAGTGAGCCAACCGCTCACCAATTACAATCTAAAATGACGTAGGGGCAATGAGAGGTGGCATGAGCCCCCTCTCATATTTCTATCTTACGACTCTCCTCTCTATTTGCATGCGGTGGAGGGCTGCTATTCCTTCACACGCGGACTTCCCATGCAGCGTCTCTCGCTACCCGGGTGGTCCAGTGACAGGCGGGCTCTGTGGAACTGGAGAGCGTTAAGCCGACGTGTGTGAGGCTGTCGAGTGAATGCTTTGCAGACGCCGACATTGTCAAGAGACACGCCCGCTGGGGTGTGAAGTAGCGGCTGGGCTAGAGGTTCCGTTACTTCGGAGAAACTTTGCGAAAACACTTTCTGGCGGGCTACCAGCGAGGCGTGGGAATGACTTGTGTACCCACGCAGTTGTGGCGGGAAAATTCCCGCACTTTCTGCAAAATCAGCACAGAAATTGGCGCCAAGAATCTCCATTGGTGGAATGGTAGTGCTCCGGCAATGGAGTGGAATTTCCGCCGGTTTTCGAGTTGCTGATTGGAACGTTTAACCTCGGCCACTGTCGTGGGGGCGGAAATGTTCTGTGTTCGGCCTGTACGGGTGCTCTTGTGAAAAGTCAGCAGTCGCCTTTCGGTCGAGGACGTCGAAGCAACCAGCCCTCGCCTGCGGTACGCCAGATCGTGTTCTGGGAGATAAGAAGACCGTTTGGTAATGTATGTCCGCAGCACCGGCAGATAGGGATTTTCCTAGGTGACAATCAGAGCTCAGCAGAGCGCGCCTGTTCATCCTTTTCTAACTTTGTTCTGTTTCGAGTAGCAGCAATTACTGTTGGGTTAGCTGTGTGTCTCTCTTGAGATTTGAGTGGAAAGGAATTGGCTCCACATACCACCTCGTCTTAAACCTCACGATCTAGTTTAGGGACAACTTCACCTTTACAGTGTTTGTATGAATCTCCAAATTTGAGCCAATTTGATGTATTATATTTCCTGTGTTTCTTTTACTATTCAGTGTTTAGTCTTAATAAATCATATTGTTATTTTGGACAGAACTTTCATTCTGTTAATCGATAGAGCAACCCTATCATTCCTCACTATGCAAATGAAACCTTTGTTTATTTAACTTATTTATAAAATTAAATTATTGCAGGTGCCAAACTCTCTTCTACTCCACTGGCAGGGTTGATTAGAGTCAGTTCGCGTATTTTTTTTATCCTTGCGCAACAGCAAAAGTCGGAGTTAGAATAGGGGGGGCTTAGAGCATGATTTACATATGTGGATTCTAGTAGAATTTAGTGATAAATACACTGATAGCCCCGGCACCTCGCAAGCCGTATAAATTCAGTTACTTCTTCTAATATTTCTGCTGAATACCGTCCAACCATCTTTAGAGTGAACTGAGGTGAATAGAGCTCCAGCAATTGTTGCGTACTTTAAAACACGTGAACCGAACCACTGCGTATGCGGTCAAAGATACACAAGGCGCCAGAGACATTGATAGGCGGCAAAGAGGTGTGACATATGCACGCAAATTAAATCTAGGGCTGCGCAGTCGATCCACACGGTGATATCGATGTGTTACGGAGAGCTGTACCGTCGCGACGTCTTTGTGACTTAATTACAGGAATTGCCGGATTCCATGATTTGTCCAAGTTGAAGCCCCTACCTCTATTTTATCTCTTTTAGTTAATTTCGTCGACAACCAGCTTCTTTCACTACTGAGTCGCAGAAAGATGAAGCCGAGGATAAAATTTCGACATTATCGTACACCGTAGAGTGCCCAGTGTAAATACAGCGCTCTGCCACCGCAGATTTGTTAGGTAGTAAAAGACGGGTGTACCTGCCGTGCTCTGTGCGTCTCTCCTGAAGTCTCACAGAGAAACGGAACTGTAGATAAATCAATCACGCTGCCACTACGTACAAACATATGATACGTTCTGGATCCGGTCAGAGAAGACAGCCCGAAATAAAGTGTGTGGGTGACTTGTGCTTGCTGAGAGAAATTATATGTGCTATGTGGTATTCCTAATAAAATGATTCGCTTCCTTTTTTTCAGAATGAATTTCCTTCGATGTTTACACTGACATTTTAAGTTTAGTATGTATTCCTTTCTATCGCATAGTCCTGGTCTGTTCACATTTACCGACATGTGTAACCTCTTGCAGAGCGTGGTTATGTGTACTAAGACGCTGTGAGATTCTTGCAAAAAACACAATAGAATCGCTCTCTTTAGTTCACTTACGACTTCCGTTTGAAAGTTTCTGTGTGCTTTTCTTCGGGAGAAATCGAGCATCCGACTTTACGACACGAAACCGTCTGCCTAAAGCTCGCCTCGTAGTAACGAAGCGTGTATGGAAGGACGGTTTTCTGAATGAGGCTCTAAACACGACATCAACAGCCGCATCGTATCTCTCCTAATTTTTGTACCGGATCCGGTGCCACGCGTACAGCAACAACGCAGCATCAACCGTTTCTATGGCGATCCAGTTTCTAGTACATGCCTACAATATCGTTTTTTTGTTTGTTTTATTAAGTTCGAGTACTAGCGACATGCCTTGCCATCACAAGGGTAATAAGTATTGACGGCTCAACGACTTATAGTAGTGCTAATAATATACAAAACACCAAACTTACTCCTGAATCAGCCTATCTGCTGATGAGAACCGTATCAAAATCCCTTCAGTAGTTTCCGAGAACAGCCTTCATATACAGACAGAAAAACGTGGCGAGGGACTTTATTAATATGTGTAGTTACTTCTACAGTAACTTTCGTACAATAGATCAATGTTAGCTTTAATTGCTTAAGGGAACTATGTGTACTGTATGAGATGTACGTCGTAGCGCAAGTGCAATGAGTAGAAAGCCAGTAAAGCATAAACGTCGTATAAATATATGTCTGAGTAGGGTTTGCTCGTCGTGGTTGTTACCTGTAGGCAGTTCACGTGGCTTGAGTGGTGCCCTACTGGAGGCGTGGTACAGTCTTGACGCACAGTCAATGGGTAATGGTATACGAGAAGGCAGCCAGGCGGTTGTCTTGACGAAGTGTGTCAATTTTGATTTGAGAACTTAAGGACATGTACTTTTGGGTATCGGCTACTGATATTCCACCAAGTTTGATTTGTTTGCTAATAACCTTGACAGTGTGAACCGTATCAGATAATCGATAACTTCTAGAACTGTGAGTGACATCCCTAATTTTGTTGCTGTTATTAAGTGAGTCAGTCTGAAACTGTTTTGACATTTGTCTTCTCTGACGTTATGTAAAACTGTATTTCCAGTAATAATACCAACTTTTGATTACTCTTTGAAATCAAAGAGCATTAAAAAGCCTATCACTACACAAATGATGAAATATCATGAATTGCTCTGAGGCTGCAATTTTGTAATTTGAATATGAAAACGGTGAGGCAGTGCAGTACAGGAAACATGAGATAAAGCTTTATTGCTCATGTGGTGTTATAACCAACCTTCTATCTGATGACAGTTCCGCGTGTTTACTGGCGTTTATTAGAATTTATGATTTTTCTGTCTGTATATGAAGGCTGTTCTCGGGAATTGCTGAAGGGATTCTGACAGAAGAAGATTCTAACAGAAGAGGAGGGACTCATAATGTAATGCCAGCTGTTTATGAGAGCGCTGTCTTGTCAACGATGACGGCATGCTGCTGTTTAATGTGTCCAAATAACACTTGGAGTACATTTATTTCTCGTACGTCTTTCATGCTTGTTTGTGGCAGCTCTTTCGAGTTCCCTACTTTCCATGAATCTGGAAATAGGAACCATATAAAAATTTAACTTTGTAATTATGTGAAAGGATTTATAAACTTTTTATACTTTTCCTATGTATATACACACATTTACAGGATGGAGAACACCAGAACAGCAAAGAAACTACTCGACATCATTTTTTTTTTTTGGTCATCAGTCTACTGACTGGTCTGATGCGGCCCGCCACGAATTCCTTTCCTGTGCTAACCTCTTCTTCTCAGAGTAGCACTTGCAACCTACGTCCTCAATTATTTGCTTGACGTATTCCAATCTCTGTCTTCCTCTACAGTTTTTGCCCTCTGCAGCTCCCTCTAGTACCGTGGAAGTCATTCCCTCATGTCTTAGCAGATGTCCTATCATCCTGTCCCTTCTCCTTATCAGTGTTTTCCGTATCTTCCTTTCCTCTCCGATTCTGCGTAGAACCTCCTCATTCCTTACCTTATCAGTCCACCTAATTTTCAACATTCGTCTATAGCGCCACATCTCAAATGCTTCAATTCTCTTCTGTTCCGGTTTTCCCACAGTCCATGTTTCACTACCATACAATGCTGTACTCCAGACGTACATCCTCAGAAATTTCTTCCTCAAATTAAGGCCGGTATTTGATATTAGTAGACTTCTCTTGGCCAGAAATGCCTTTTTTGCCATAGCGAGTCTTCCTTTGATGTCCTCCTTGCTCCGTCCGTCATTGGTTATTTTACTGCCTAGGTAGCAGAATTCCTTAACTTCATTGACTTCGTGACCATCAATCCTGATGTTAAGTTTCTCGCTGTTCTCATTTCTACTACTTCTCATTACCTTCGTCTTTCTCCGATTTACTCTCAAACCATACTGTGTACTCATTAGACTGTTCATTCCGTTCAGCAGATCATTTAATTCTTCTTCACTTTCACTCAGGATAGCAATGTCATCAGCGAATCGTATCATTGATATCCTTTCACATTGTATTTTAATTCCACTCCTGAACCTTTCTTTGATTTCCATCATTGCTTCCTCGATGTACAGATTGAAGAGTAGGGGCGAAAGGCTACAGCCTTGTCTTACACCCTTCTTAATACGAGCACTTCGTTCTTGATCGTCCACTCTAATTATTCCCTCTTGGTTGTTGTACATATTGTATATGACCCGTCTCTCCCTATAGCTTACCCCTACTTTTTTCAGAATCTCGAACAGCTTGCACCATTTTGTATTGTCGAACGCTTTTTCCAGGTCGACAAATCCTATGAAAGTGTCTTGATTTTTCTTTAGCCTTGCTTCCATTATTAGCCGTAACGTCAGAATTGCCTCTCTCGTCACTTTACTTTTCCTAAAGCCAAACTGATCGTCACCTAGCGCATTCTCAATTTTCTTTTCGATTCTTCTGTATATTATTCTTGTAAGCAGCTTCGATGCAAGAGCTGTTAAGCTGATTGTGCGATAATTCTCGCACTTGTCAGCTGTTGCCGTCTTCGGAATTGTGTGGATGATGCTTTTCCGAAAGTCAGATGGTATGTCGCCAGACTCATATATTCTACACACCAACGTAAATAGTCGTTTTGTTGCCACTTCCCCCAATGATTTTAGAAATTCTGGTGGAATGTTGTCTATCCCTTCTGCCTTATTTGACCGTAAGTCCTCCAAAGCTCTTTTAAATTACGATTCTAATACTGGATCCCCTATCTCTTCTAAATCGGCTCCTGTTTCTTCTTCTATCACATCAGACAAATCGTCACCCTCATAGAGGCTTTCAATGTATTCTTTCCAGCTATATGCTCTCTCCTCTGCATTTAACAGTGGAATTCCCGTTGCACTCTTAATGTTACCACCGTTGCTTTTAATGTCACCAAAGGTTGTTTTGACTTTCCTGTATGCTGAGTCTGTCCTTCTGACAATCATATCTTTTTCGATGTCTTCACATTTTTCCTGCAGCCATTTCGTCTTAGCTTCCCTGCACTTCCTATTTATTTCATTCCTCAGCGACTTGTATTTCTGTATTCCTGATTTTTCCGGAACATGTTTGTACTTTGAAAGGTGGCTACACTGAGCCACAGCGCCAGAGATCGCGCTAGAGAGTATTGTTCCGCCGCCTCCACTGGCAGTGATTATTGAGATGTCGTAGTGGGCAGTGCTTGTCGAGGACTCGTAGTAGTCAGTTCGTATTGAAATGTACTAGTGGGCAGTTCTTGTCGAGATGTTGTAGTAAGAAGTGCCTGTTCCATGTTTTATGCAGTTGTTTGATGGGATAGACAGCAGATGGTTCGAATGGAAATACTGTAATGATCAGAGTGCTTTTCGTCAATATATATGAAGGTAAAATATTATGTGTTTTTTTTTCATTATTTCAGTGTCTTAAATAATGCGTCATTACAGGTTCAGTCAACAAAGCATCTGGCTTGTGTTCTTGGATTAGAGTGCAATTCTGGTTTTCTTGAGTAATTATGGTATTTCTATTTCCTTTAATTAATTCAGTATAATGATATTTAAAATTTCTTGTGTTATTGAAGAAGAACCGTGCCAGATGCGTACGTTGAGTCATACCTCCACACACAGAACAGTTACACTTGTGCTTTGGTTTCGTAGATTTTATAGTTGCTGGGGACTTAATTAATTAATTGTGTTAATGAAAATTTCCATTTAATTCTTTGTTGTTGTTCTATGCAGTCAGATTGCGTAATAATACTAGTCAGGGCCAACCGTTTACGAGACTTCGTAATCGGACAAACAGCTACTAAATCAAAAAATTAAAATTATTTGCATTTTATTTTAATTAAGCCCCCATGCACGTGGCGACCGCTGCTTCGGATCGTCCCTTGGAATTTTTCTGATTGTAGAAATAGTAGACAGTAGGATTGTTGTAGTAATTTGTAGTTTAGTAATTGTAGTCTATATTGCATGTGTAGATTTGGTAATTGTCATTCTTCTAATGGTATTTTTTTTGCAAAATTTCATTTCTGTTGTTTTGTCTACGGGTTTGACAATTTAGTGCAATTATTTCAATTGTTCGTTAATCGTGTTTGAGGGAAACATTTCGTGTGAATGGTATTGTTGGAGATGAGGAGTCATTGTGTGTAATTCGTACAGTGACGAGTTTTGTATTTGTAAATGATTACGTGATCGATGAAAAAGGCAAAAATGATGGATAGTCAGAATGACGAAATTGTTGACATGGCGAGCTCGCCAACACAGGAGAACAGTATGTTGAATAATGAAGTGGAAAACAATGTAATAAGTCGGGAAACCATTTCAAAATTTTTCTCAATCAGAAAATTCACAGAATACGAGATTAACGGTAGAAGATTCTGGAATAGTATCGAACACAGATAGCTTTACAGCCATGACGAAAGAATCTGGTTTTGCGGGAAATGTTAGGGGCGAAAGGAATTTCGAACAAGTTAATACGGAGCAGTTGATGGGTGTAATATTAAATTTGGCATCTGAATTTAAAACACAGATGGGAACAATGGAAACACGGTTTGACTCACTGGGATCACAAATAGGAACAATTAAAACCGAGATGGGAACTTTGGGATCTGAATTAAAAACAGTGGGATCACAAATAGGAACAATTAAAACTGATATGGGAACAATGGAAACACGTTTTGACTCACTGGGATCACAGTTAGGATCTGAACTAAAAACAATGGAAACACGGTTAGATTCGCGAATAGGGACATGTTTCAAAAATATGAAGGATGAATTAAAGAAAGAAATTAGAGAAGAAGTACAACCGATTCTGAATTCTCACAATAATAGATTAATTGCAGTAGAGATTAGACAATGGGAACAGGATAGAGAACAGGAAGAAAGAGATCGCGTGATAGTACAGAAATTTTCAGAGTTAAATTTACAACGTGCACACGATAAGGAAGAAATATTTGAGAGAATCGAGGAATCCGTACCAAATGACAGAATAAATAACCTAACACAACAATATGAACAGTTAACTACCAAATGTGTCAACACTGAAACCCGAGTCGCGACACTTACGGAAGACGTAGGTAAACAGAAAGAAAAAATAGGTGACTTATCGGAAAGAGTTGAGGAGATTTCAGATAAATTGACAAGTCTTAGTTTACATGGGGGCAGCGATTCGGATGATACAGCTCCATTACCATTTGCAGAAACCGAAGAGTACCAGAACATAAATAAGCATGTTGAAAATCAGGGAAAATTTAATGAACGTGTTAAAAGGGAAGTTGAGGCATTACGAAAGCAAGTCAAACAAATTGAAGGGGAAATTGTAGGAAAAGACAGCAAAAGAAATTTGGAATCACAGATAGCAGAGGGGTTTGAAGAAAATAATTTGTTTCATTTACGGGATGCAACAAGAGAGCGCCAGGCGCGCGAACTTGACAATAATCGACATTCAAACTGGGACAGACGCGGTAGGTCTTTGTCGCCACGAGGCGAAAACTTTGACTATAAACACTTTTTGACTGTTCGGAAATTTAAGATCTTCCGCAATTCTAAGAATGACATACATCCATGTGCATGGTTAGATCAATTTATGTATGCACTCCCACCAAATTGGTCACTAAGTCACAAACTGGAATTTATGTGTGGATATTTAGAAAACGAACCGGCGACGCGGATGCGCGCACTCATTAGAGATTGTAATAATCTGAATGATTTTTATCATGCATTTCTATCGGCATATTGGTCCGAAAACACACAAGACAGAGTCAAACATAGTCTGATTATGCAGCGTAATTTTAAACAGTCTGTGTTCCGCACGCCGGCAGATTACTTTGAAGACATGATTCGAAAGAATCAGTTCCTGTCCAACCCTTATAGCCCGACTGAATTAATTCGCATTTGTTTAACTAAGCTGCCACAATCCATAAGACAAATTGCTTTAGCTGGAAGATGTAAAGACGACATTGAGACTTTTAAGACTTTGTTACAAGAACTTGAGTATGACAACGACGACGGGACTTCTTGTAACTTTTTCAGTAACAGTGATTACGATAGATTTTCAGAGAAAAGGGATAGTGATCGGAACGGGCGTTATATGGGTAATTTTGAGAATGACAGACGTAACAGACGGGACAATAGATACCAGCCTTATGACAATAACAGACGCTCTAACAGAAATTACACAGACAATTGTAATAACGGTAATTCTTACCGGAATGATCAATCATACGGAAACAGTAATCGGTATCATCAAGACAGAAATTATTCATACAATAATAGAAACTCTTACTACAGAAATAACCAGGGTAGTAGGTCTAACAATAATTTCAGAAGTGACAGTCGAAATTATACAAGAAGTAGTTATGCAGACAGACAGGAAAACAGAAATTTTAATAACAGACACAACCAAGGATTTGCATCTAACAGACAGGAAGGACCTAATTGGCATCCTCCGCGTGACAGAAATTCAGAGAGACAAGTGGAAATAGTAGAAATTGATCCGCGAAATGACGGGAATAATCAAAGACGTGACGCAAACAATCGACCATGACTTGCAGCTTCGGCTTCTGGCAGCAATATAGACGGTTCAGAAAGTAATGACACTACAACTTTACACTACGTACGCCTGGAAGATATGAGAGACATTTTGCTAGGCGAAAAGGAAAATAATGTAGACGCATTTTTACATCCTGTTATTGAAGTATATGTGGGTAAGAATAAGTTCACTGCAGTTTTAGATTCTGGGAGCCCATTGAACGTCGTTAGTGAATCAGTTTTTCGTATATGTGAAAGAACTATTGCCTGTCCTGTGTTACCTATTTCTAAAAATACAATTCGAGGAGCGATTTCTAGAAAAAGCGTGGAAGTTAAACAACAGACCAATCTAAATTTCATTTGTCAAGGATACGAATTGTCTGCTAATTTTATTATTGTTCCATTACTCAGTACACAGATTATATTAGATATGGAGTTTCTTAACACACATAAGGCAATTTTGAACTTTAAAGAAGGAAGTATGAATTTGACTGTTGCCGGAATGCCGAAATGTTTGAAATTTTTCGAGTGTTTAGCAAGATCTGAATCAGATACAAAATGTTTAAGGTTTCTTACTTCTGATGTTTTCGTTGAGCATTATGACGACAGTGTGTTTATTCATGACAATGACAATAGATACAGAGACGCGATGGAGGATATAATTAGTAGCGAAGAATTAATTAATGAAAAGGTTAAAAAAGCTGAAGTGCCAGATGACGTTGCAAGAGAAGAGCTGCACCATATTTTGACTTCACATGCTACAGTGTTTAGTCATCACACAGGAACTATACAAGGCTTACAATATTTATTTAAAGTAAAAGAACACACACCATTTCGCGGAAAAACGTACGCTATTCCTTTGGCTTACAGAGACAAGGTTAAGAATGAACTTCAATACATGTTAGATCAGGGCATTATTGAGCCAGCAGTCAGCCCTTATACCAGCCCATTACACGTTGTTCTTAAAAAGGATGGGTCAATTCGTTTGGTTCTGGATTCCAGACAGATAAATAATATCATCATTCCTGAAACTGACCGTCCACAAAATTTAGATGAACTTCTTCAACATTTCCATGGAATTAAAGTTTTATCCACGATTGATATGCGCGCAAGTTTTTGGCAAATAGAACTCCACCCTGATTGTAGAAAATATACTGCCTTTTTAGCCTTTGGTAACTGTTACCAGTTTCGGAAATTACCGTTTGGACTTACTGTATCTTCAGCAGCATTCATTCGTAGCTTAAATGAAATTTTACCTGTTTATCTTCGTGACAATATTACTTCATATGTTGACGATATTCTCATTGCTAAACATTCTTGGAGTGAGCACAACAAAATTTTGGATTCATTATTACGTATTTTTGCAAGAGTTGGCAGTACAGTGAACTTGGAAAAATCTGAATTTGGTCGTTCACAGGTGAAATTCCTCGGTCACATTATTTCTACAGAAGGTATTCTCCCTGATCCAGAGAAACTAGACGCTATTCGTAATTATGCTGTTCCTACCACAAAACGTGATGTTCGTATTTTCCTTGGTGTCTGTAATTTTCTTAGACGCTTTGTTAGATTGGACAATTTGGCTACACCTCGTTTATGTGAACTATCTGGAAAGAATTCTAATTGGTGTTGGGATGAGGAAGCTCAGTCAGAATTTGAACAACTTCGTGATGCTTTAGTTGCTGCTCCACTTCTTTCACATCCGGATTTATCTAAAGATTTTTGTTTGGCGACGGACTCATCATACAAAGGCCTAGGTGCACATTTATTTCAAGAGATAGAACAAAACGGCGTTGTAGTACAGAAGACTATTGCATTTGGAAGTCATGTTCTCTCTAAATCCGAAAAGAATTATTCGATTACGGAACTTGAAGCTTTGGCTGTTGTTTGGGCTTTCACAAAATTTCGCACATTTTTGTTCGGTAGACATACTAAGGTTTACACTGATCATCGAGCTTTGGAATTTCGCATGTCGACAAAATTAACTCATGGCAGATTGTCACGATGGGCGTTGTACCTACAGGAATTTGATTTTAGTATTGTTTACATACAGGGATCTTCAAATATTGTTGCTGATGCTTTATCACGTGCACCTATGGGTTTGAAACAAAGTGCTGAAGAGGACTGCAAAGAAAACCATTATTGTTTGATGTACATTCAAGGTGTTGCGTTTGAGAATTTTATTTCTTCTTCGCTCCAGGACATCGCTAAGGAGCAAAATAAGGATCCCATCTGGAAGGACATTAAGGAGAAGTGGAGGAGAAAGGAAAGCGTAGCGATCAGACAGTATTATTTAGTTCGCAATGACATTCTTTTTAAACGGAAATCGGTCGACAACTCTGTTTGGTTAGTTTGTATTCCTGATGAGTGGGTCAATAAATTGATTTGGTACACACATTTCAGTTATGCGCACTTTGGTCCCAGAAAATGCTTTCATAAATTACGAGAAAATTGTTACTTCAGTAATATGGAAAAACGTATTCGATCTGTTCTTGCCAAATGCAAATTATGTCAAAAGGCTAAGCCGCCAACTGTTTCTCACAGAGCACCGTTGTTTCCTATCATTCCAGCGAAATTAAAGGACATGGCTGCAGTCGATTTGTTCGGTCCAGTGGTTCGTTCTACTAATGGTTTTGCGTACATTTTCGTAGCAGTGGAATTGACATCAAAATATGTGTGTTTTACACCTTTACGCAAAGCAACGGCTCGTTCAGTATCTAATGCTGTCATCAAACATTTTCTTAAAGAAGTGGGTCATGTTGATAAGGTTATATCAGATAATGGATCACAGTTTCGCTCTAAAATTTGGCTTCGTACTCTACGACGTCGTAAGATTAAACCAATTTTTATTTCACTTTTTCACCCTCAATCTAATGCTTCAGAGAGATGGATGAAGGAAATCAATAAATTGTGCCGTCTTTATTGTCATCAGAATCACAGAACTTGGGATCAGTATCTTCATATTTTTCAAAACATTCTGAATGAACTTCCTAATGACTCAACTTCTTTACCGCCTCTATTGATATTAAAAAATAAAGTACCAACAAATCGCATTTCTGAAATCGTTCCTTTTCCGCCTTCACGGAAACTGCGGCATTCTGAAGTTGTCAACCTGGCTCTACGAAATATTGCGTCTGCGGCTGCAAGAAGAGAGAAATCAGCTAAACGTCCTGGTCGTTTAAAAATTTTGTCAGTTGGTCAAAAGGTATTAATTAAATCTCATCGTTTGTCTCACAAAGGAAAAGGCTTGTGTCGCAAATTTTTTCTGCTTTATAAAGGTCCATATAGAATTCGCAAAACTATTCATGATAACACTGTTGAAGTAGAAACTCTTAAATCTCGGCGCTCTAAGGGAATACATCATATATCGAACGTAAAAAATTTTGTGGAATGACATACTTTTGAGAAACCAACAGTTATACATAAACATGCGGAGAGTACAAGGATACCGCGCTGTGTTTTGGCGGCGGCACATACTCAAAGCAACAGTCAGTCTGCGCGCCGCACAAGGCTGTCGTTGACCGCAAACAATCACCTTCTACGTCACGCGTCTACAGCTGATCGAGCGCTCAGTGCGAATGCACTGACAGACGTAAACAAATACACAGTCTAAATTTTCCGATTAAATTCAGTATAAAGCTATGGTGACTTTATAAATTCAGTTATTAACGTTCAGTATTTTTCAGGATACGGTTGTATAAAGATTTAAGACCTTCAGGTAAATTCTGTGCGTGTCCGACGTTAAGACGACTTGCTATGGAGAAAATTTCAGGAAGAATGTAATTTCAAAGAAAAAAGTAATAAACTAAAAAAGGTAACTATTAATTGAGTTTATTTTTCAGGTAATATAATTCCACTTAGGTACGTATTTTAGACGTAATTTGCTGCTTGCGATTACGTGATTCATACTTTGTGCTAAATTTCATGTTCTATGAATTTACTTGTGAAGCGACGTGCTTACGCACATTAACTGATTCTGACGATGATTGATTAATGAACAGGCTTGTTATTTGTATATATTATGCATCGCTTGGCTGCACTGCTTTTTCATTGATGTTACATTTTTTTATTATGTGCCTGCTGTGCTTATTTATTTAAATTGTAATTGTCAACTGATTAATTGTGCTGACTGTGGTTATGTATGTAAGTTATACTTCGTGATTTATCTGCTTGCGCCTTCATGTTTACTTATTAAGATTACATATGAACATTTATTTGCTTATGCTGAATGATGCTAATGACTTGTTTATTACGTAAGATATATGTTTGCTGCTGTGCGTATGGATTGCATATTTACACACTTCTGTTTTGTTGTCATAACTATAAGTTGGTATATATAGAAATGCTGATATACTGTGTACAAACATAGAGTTTAGGTCACACTATGGTATTAATTATAGATTGTTCGCTTGGCAGAGCCTCGTTGTAGGGATTGTGCTGCATCCACTTGTTGACATTCTGTTCTCTACTGGTATATTTACGCGCTATTGCATGTTTTGCTTACGCTCAGTGCCTTATATTTTTAAGATAAGAAAATGAACTGCTATAATTCTACGAACGACATTAGTACAAGAAACTTCATAGAAGTCACATGAGCTGGAGGTTTTATGGAAGCTGTATAAATTTATGCTAATAGGAAGGAAGCTAACGACATGACATACCAAAACTAGGTTTAGACCATTGACAGTTATTAACTGCATTTTTCGTGAGCAATTGAAATAGGAAGTGACACTTGACACAAAAAATATTCCACATGTTTGCTTCTGTTTGCTATAATTCTTGAAGTGGTGTACACACTGAAATATCACGATTATTCACACTTCGTAATCGTACTTACTTACTGAAAGTTCTTCGAACTAAAGGCTTTTAGAGGTCATGTATGCATTTCTTTTATTTAATGATGGACAAAGTAACCAAAATATATGTTATGATTCATAATGAGTAGAAGATTTGGGTCAGATGGATTACACAGAGGTTGTGTGTTGACATTGTGTCTTCGGATTGTATGGGATGATGAATTGAAGTTGCACTAGGATTTTGTCTGTACTTGTTCGAAGAGACTGACTAGAGGAAAGAGTTGTTATGAAAGTGAAATGATATTGGTGCTGAGGTTTATATGTAGACGTAAGAGGTATTATTGAAGTATTAAGATTAAGTGATGATGATGATTATTGGAGTTTTGGTGGATAAGAGGTAAAGTAAGTGAGGAGCATATTTTTCTTGTTGGTCTATATGGAACAAGGAGGATGAAGATGGCAGACTAGAACACTCAAGTAGAAGGAAGATTGCCTACACACACACTTTGTTAAATCAATAAGCAGTACATACTTTTTTTTGAGAGAGGAAGGATTTGCATATCTTGGCACACTGACAGTTGTTCAGCAACCGTACATTTTGATCTGGCTTGGCAAACATTGGTCTTGACATGATGACTATGACGTTGACTAACTATTATTGACTGTTATACATTGCTGCCACTACTACTTGATACACATGATGAACATAAAATTTTGACAGAATTACATTTACACAGTTAACACTATTCAATTACACAGTAGTACTTAATGTGGATGAAAGATGAGTGAGTGTGTTTTGTGTGTTTTCCTTTCCTAATCCTACCAACCTATCTCCTAAATATTATTTTACTTGTTGTTGTGGCTTGCACTGACACCCATAAATATTATAGGTTTACTGGTATTTGTGTATTGTAATAGTTAATAGGACAATTATCTGATATCATTTGTGTGTTTGTTATGATTTGTATGTTTAGTGTAAAAGCATTGTATGTGTATTCAAACTATTGTTCATGCCTGAACTGTGTGATTAGTGATGGTGCTGCACTTTTCAACTTGATGTGTGACATTTAGTCATGTTTAATTTCTGCTGATGAACAGTGTGATTAGTGAAAGTGAATATTATGGACTGCGGTCAGCATCTGCTCAACATTGCTGGTTGCCACTGATGGACTACTTCTACTGAAGAGATGTCACCTGTTGATATCTGCACCTGTTCAACATTGCTGGTGCCACTAATGGAACTGCTTATACTGAAATGGTGTTACTTGTTGGTGTCTGCACCTGCTCAACATTGCTGGGTGCCACTGATGGAACTGCTTATACTGAAATGGTGTTACTTGTTGATGTCTGCACCTGCTCAACATTGCTGGGTGCCACTGATGGACTGCTTCTACTGAAAAGATGTTACTTGTGGGTGTCTGCACCTGTTCAACATTGCTGGTGCCACTAATGGAACTGCTTATACTGAAATGGTGTTACTTGTTGGTGTCTGCACCTACTCAACATTGCTGGGTGCCAATGATGGACTGTTTCTACTGAAAAGATGTCACCTGTTGATATCTGCACCTGCTCAACATTGCTGGGTGCCACTGATGGACTGCTTCTAATGAAATAATGTTACTTGTTGGTATTTGCACCTGTTGACCATTGCTGGGTGCTACTGCTGGAACTATCAATTACTTTTTTTTAATCTTTGAAATCATTTTATGTGAACATTTGTATAAACTGATGTTTTGTGTATTGTGTAAACTATTATGTAAAATCATATGTATGAAAGAATTTGTATTGCTTACTGTATTTTATATGTTAGGTTATTGAAAGGTCAGTGCAAAGCCAAGATTTTATCTAGTTATATGATATTTACGCATTAATATTATCTTTTATTTTTGTCTGTATTTTTTTTGACGAATTTGGTGGTATTTTCACCACCAATGCTGGCAAAAATACCATCAAATTCTAGCCTGTGGAGGAGGGGCATATGAAAGGTGGCTACACTGAGCCACAGCGCCAGAGATCGCGCTAGCGAGTATTGTTCCGCCGC
Source organism: Schistocerca nitens (assembly GCF_023898315.1). Classification (NCBI taxonomy): domain Eukaryota; kingdom Metazoa; phylum Arthropoda; class Insecta; order Orthoptera; family Acrididae; genus Schistocerca; species Schistocerca nitens. The sequence goes on along the minus strand of NC_064622.1, from coordinate 177,016,947 downwards.
CTCCACTGGCAGTGATTATTGAGATGTCGTAGTGGGCAGTGCTTGTCGAGGACTCGTAGTAGTCAGTTCGTATTGAAATGTACTAGTGGGCAGTGCTTGTCGAGATGTTGTAGTAAGAAGTGCCTGTTCCATGTTTTATGCAGTTGTTTGATGGGATAGACAGCAGATGGTTCGAATGGAAATACTGTAATGATCAGAGTGCTTTTCGTCAATATATATATGGAGGTAAAATATTATGTGTTTTTTTTTTCATTATTTCAGTGTCTTAAATAATGCGTCATTACAGGTTCAGTCAACAAAGCATCTGGCTTGTGTTCTTGGATTAGACTGCAATTCTGGTTTTCTTGAGTAATTATGGTATTTCTATTTCCTTTAATTAATTCAGTATAATGATATTTAAAATTTCTTGTGTTATTGAAGAAGAACCGTGCCAGATGCGTACGTTGAGTCATACTTCCACACACAGAACAGTTACACTTGTGCTTTGGTTTCGTAGATTTTATAGTTGCTGGGGACGAACCTGTAATGACGCATTATTTAAGACACTGAAATAATGAAAAAAAAACACATAATATTTTACCTTCATATATATTGACGAAAAGCACTCTGATCATTACAGTATTTCCATTCGAACCATCTGCTGTCTATCCCATCAAACAACTGCATAAAACATGGAACAGGCACTTCTTACTACAACATCTCGACAAGCACTGCCCACTAGTACATTTCAATACGAACTGACTACTACGAGTCCTCGACAAGCACTGCCCACTACGACATCTCAATAATCACTGCCAGTGGAGGCGGCGGAACAATACTCTCTAGCGCGATCTCTGGCGCTGTGGCTCAGTGTAGCCACCTTTCAACTTCCTCCTTTCATCAATCAACTGAAGTATTTCTTCTGTTACCCATGGTTTCTTCGCAGCTACCTTCTTTGTACCTATGTTTTCCTTCCCAACTTCTGTGATGGCCGTTTTTAGAGATGTCCATTCCTCTTCAACTGTACTGCCTACTGCGCTATTCCTAATTGATGTATTTATAGCGTTAGAGAACTTCAAACGTATCTCGTCATTCCTTAGTACTTCCGTATCCCACTTCTTTGCGTATTGATTCTTCCTGACTAATGTCTTGAACTTCAGCCTACTCTTCATCACTACTATATTGTGATCTGAGTCTATATCTGCTCCTGGGTACACCTTACAATCCAGTATCTGATTTCGGAATCTCTGTCTGACCATGATGTAATCTAATTGAAATCTTCCCGTATCTCCCGGCCTTTTCCAAGTATACCTCCTCCTCTTGTGATTCTTGAACAGGGTATTCGCTATTACTAGCTGAAACTTGTTACAGAACTCAATTAGTCTTTCTCCTCTTTCATTCCTTGTCCCAAGCCCATATTCTCCTGTAACCTTTTCTTCTACTCCTTCCCCTACAACTGCATTCCAGTCGGCCCATGACTATTAGATTTTCGTCCCCCTTTACATACTGCATTACCCTTTCAATATCCTCATACACTTTCTCTATCTGTTCATCTTCAGCTTGCGACGTCGGCATGTATACCTGAACTATCGTTGTCGGTGTTGGTCTGCTGTCGATTCTGATTAGAACAACCCGGTCACTGAACTGTTCACAGTAACACACCCTCTGCCCTACCTTCCTATTCATAACGAATCCTACACCTGTTATACCATTTTCTGCTGCTGTTGATATTACCCGATACTCATCTGACCAGAAATCCTTGTCTTCCTTCCACTTCACTTCACTGACCCCTACTATATCTAGATTGAGCCTTTGCATTTCTCTTTTCAGATTTTCTAGTTTCCCTACCACGTTCAAGCTTCTGACATTCCACACCCCGACTCATAGAACGTTATCCTTTCGTTGATTATTCAATCTTTTTCTCATGGTAACCTCCCCCTTGGCAGTCCCCTCCCGGAGATCCGAATGGGGGACTATTCCAGAATCTTTTGCCAATGGAGAGATCACCATGATACTTCTTCAATTATAGGCCACATGTCCTGTGGATACACGATACGTGTCTTTAATGCAGTGGTTTCCATTGCCTTCTGCATCCTCACTTCGTTGATCATTGCTGATTCTTCCGCCATTAGGGGCAATTTCCCACCCTTAGGACAATAGAGTGCCCTGAACCTCTATCCGCTCCTCCGCCCTCTTTCACAAGGCCGTTGGCAGAATGAGGCTGACTTCTTATGCCGGAAGTCTTCAGCCGCCAATGCTGATTATTTAGCAACATTTAGGCAGTGGCGGGGATCGAACCCGGGACCGAAGACGTTTTGATTGTGAATCAAAGACGCTACCCCTAGACCACGGGAGAGTAAATGCAGCACGACATGGCTAAAGGAGGTCCAGAAGGACATGCAACAGATCAAAATAGTAAATCTCGAAGACCGCAATTAGTGCTGGAGAAAAATCTTGAATCGATGTTCTAGCAAAGAACAACGTAACAACCTGGTAAAAACTAGACTGATGAACGGAAGAGAGAACATTCTGAGAGGATGAAGAGTTTCTGGAAGAGGAAGAGGAAAGATATCAAAAAATAAAATCGTAAATTATAGTTCAATTTATATTCAACTTAGTAATTACGTGAAAGGATTTATAAATTTTTTATACTTTTCCCCTATATACACTCCTGGATATGGAAAAAAGAACACATTGACACCGGTGTGTCAGACCCACCATACTTGCTCCGGACACTGCGAGAGGGCTGTACAAGTAATGATCACACGCACGGCACAGCGGACACACGAGGAACCGCGGTGTTGGCCGTCGAATGGCGCTAGCTGCGCGGCATTTGTGCACCGCCGCCGTCAGTGTCAGCCAGTTTGCCGTGGCATACGGAGCTCCATCGCAGTCTTTAACACTGGTAGCATGCCGCGACAGCGTGGACGTGAACCGTATGTGCAGATGACGGACTTTGAGCGAGGGCGTATAGTGGGCATGCGGGAGGCCGGGTGGACGTACCGCCGAATTGCTCAACACGTGGGGCGTGAGGTCTCCACAGTACATCGATGTTGTCGCCAGTGGTCGGCGGAAGGTGCACGTGCCCGTCGACCTGGGACCGGACCGCAGCGACGCACGGATGCACGCCAAGACCGTAGGATCCTACGCAGTGCCGTAAGGGACCGTACCGCCACTTCCCAGCAAATTAGGGACACTGTTGCTCCTGGGGTATCGGCGAGGACCATTCGCAACCGTCTCCATGAAGCTGGGCTACGGTCCCGCACACCGTTAGGCCGTCTTCCGCTCACGCCCCAACATCGTGCAGCCCGCCTCCAGTGGTGTCGCGACAGGCGTGAATGGAGGGACGAATGGAGACGTGTCGTCTTCAGCGATGAGAGTCGCTTCTGCCTTGGTGCCAATGATGGTCGTATGCGTGTTTGGCGCCGTGCAGGTGAGCGCCACAATCAGGACTGCATACGACCGAGGCACACAGGGCCAACATCCGGCATCATGGTGTGGGGAGCGATCTCCTACACTGGCCGTACACCACTGGTGATCGTCGAGGGGACACTGAATAGTGCACGGTACATCCAAACCGTCATCGAACCCATCGTTCTACCATTCCTAGACCGGCAAGGGAACTTGCTGTTCCAACAGGACAATGCACGTCCGCATGTATCCCGTGCCACCCAACGTGCTCTAGAAGGTGTAAGTCAACTACCCTGGCCAGCAAGATCTCCGGATCTGTCCCCCATTGAGCATGTTTGGGACTGGATGAAGCGTCGTCTCACGCGGTCTGCACGTCCAGCACGAACGCTGGTCCAACTGAGGCGCCAGGTGGAAATGGCATGGCAAGCCGTTCCACAGGACTACATCCAGCATCTCTACGATCGTCTCCATGGGAGAATAGCAGCCTGCATTGCTGCGAAAGGTGGATATACACTGTACTAGTGCCGACATTGTGCATGCTCTGTTGCCTGTGTCTATGTGCCTGTGGTTCTGTCAGTGTGATCATGTGATGTATCTGACCCCAGGAATGTGTCAATAAAGTTTCCCCTTCCTGGGACAATGAATTCACGGTGTTCTTATTTCAATTTCCAGGAGTGTGTATCCTTTCACGTAATTACAAAGTTAAATTTTTGTATGGTTTCTATTTCCATGTTCATGGAAAATAGGGAACTGGAAAGAGGAACTGTGAGTGATATCTCTAACTTTGCTCCTTTCATCAATGTTTACTAAGCGAGTCAGGGTGAAATTATTTCGATGTTGTCTATTTGTCTGCCGTGACGTTAAGCAAAAGTATATTTCCAGTAGCAATGTTTCCCTTTATATATAAAGAAGGTGTCTATCTATCCTCCAATATTGTTTGTGTTGTTAATATAGCTGATGTATTGACTTCCTGCAAGAGCACTATTGACTACATGACAATTTCCAGAATTTGGACTAAATATTGTGAACAATACCTTAACATGCTGCGCACTCACTTAAATCATCCTAATGTGGATAAATACTGATTGCTGGTCAACGAAAATTAATGTCTTTCTTCATAAAGAATCAGTGTAAGTTACCTGAAAAATCTTGGTGGGTATTAGCTGGTTCTTAATAGTAGTTAATGGAATCTATTGTGAGTTGTCAACTGTAGCGATATGGATAGGAAATTATCGTCCTGACAACTGCAGTTTACATCTGTGAATCAAAATGGTCTTCTAAATGGTTTTGTAGACTCTAGTCACTCATCTTGCCCTTTCACATAGCTATAGGCACCATACATTCAATCAACGAAAACCTTGTAGAACATTTAAACATATCTCCTCCATATAGTTTATTGATGAATAACAATCGAACTTGACTATTACAAGCTGGTGGGGTTATATGGTGTTTTATGAATAACCCTGTGCTAATAATGGTAAAGTGATGTTAAATTCTAAATTTGCAATCCAAATCAATAATTGTTTCATCAATAGAAGGCAATGTTCTAAGTTCTGCAGTTGCGTAGCTTAACGTTTTAGTTTCAACTCAAGAAATGCTCAAGACATAATCATACAGTCAGTTTGTTCAATCAGTCTACTAAGAAACGGGCTCTGTCAAGCATAAATTTGCATTTTCATAAGAATCAAATCATGAGTTTACTTTTCATTAATCTGACATGATTTACTATAGCATTTTAAGTTGTTTGATTTGTCTTTCATCTTGAATAAGGTCATAATCTTTTATAAAAAATTGCTCTTCCTACTAAGAAGCCGATCGTTTTTATATACATCGAAATTTCAAGCTGATGGCCATTTTGGACTTTAATATCTGATCACTTAATATTTAATAACTATTTATCATATTTTATTCATATAAACATTTTCTTTATAAAATAAGTGCCTCTTTGACACAGTAGAATTCATAGAGTTTTTCTAACAATGGATACTACATAATTATTATAACATTTTTAGCTATATAGAATAGAAAACATTTTATTAGGTCAAAAAACCTACTGTTATATGTTATCATTCACTGATATAATATTACATTTATGCTGTAAAATTACACAAGGCATTCTACCAGCTTCCACATGTAACTGCTACTATATTAATAAATATCAATATGCAGTGTGAAATTGACGTAAACACAGAGTCAGCTGATTCTACAAGTTATTTTTTGTTACACATGCCTATGGCAAGATAGTTCTTACTGTTCTTTGGTTTTACCAACCATGATGAAATACTATGCAAATAGACAATAAAAACGAAATTACAGATTTAAATATTTATGAGTTTTCATTTCTTTCTTCTTTCTTACTTCTTCTCTCTCAGTTATTGATCGCTACTGACGTCAAGAGCTTCTCATATCTCAGTGTGTTTAGTGTTGAGGCTGGATTTAATCGCGCAGTGGTCCTACGTTCCTGTACATGTTCAGGTACCGTTATCTGCATATAGCATCTTTGATCATAAGTGTCTTGTACTCTGAAGATTTTTCTACTATGTCAGTTAATTATGCATTCACCTTCGGGTAACCGGGATAAGGCATCCACTACTATGTTATCCTGTCCACTTAATGACGAATATCAGAGTCACATTCTTGTAAGGATAATGTCCATCGAGGCAGCCGCTCATGATATAACCTGCTTTGTAAAAGGAAACTGGACAGCTGATAGTCGCACAGTATCTTAACATATTTTCCATAAAAATAATAATGACTTATTTTAAACGCGCACACCACAGCAGGGCCTCAAGTTCGGTCTCTGAATATGCTCGTTCGTTTAATTGTCTCTTGGACTTGGGATACAGGAAATTCTTAATTGCATCCATGTTTCCTGGGTCAGATACAATGCCCAAGGAAGTTTACCTGTTCACATCCAAACTTGTACGTTTTTCAAGTTAACTGTGATGCCGACATTCACAGTCTCAATTAGTATTCACGCAACAAGCTATGTATGTTACTGCCAAGTAGTTGTGGCAATAAGTAAGTCACCTACGTAGCCATTTACTTTGTCTAGAAGTTCTGGGTCTAACACAGTGTTATGCACAGCCTGCACAAACACTGAGACCAAAAGGTAAGGCTTTAAACTGGTAGCCACGTCCAGCAGATACAAAATCTGTACATGTTTGATGATTCCGACAGTGCAGTCTACCAGGACGAACGCATGTCGATTGAGGTAAAGTATTTCATTCCATAAAACTTTTGAATCTGTTCTTCTAAGTTTTCCGGTCTAGTCCACACCGGGATAATGAGTTTATTTATGTCCCGTGTGTCGAGTACTAGGTGAATGCTTTCAGTTCCTTTTGTAATGGCCAGCAATGGACTGCTGTGAGGTGAGAATGATGTTTCAATTACACTCCAAGCCAACACCTTTCTTATCTCCCTCATGACGGCCTCTTTTTGGGTCCAAGCACAGAGTAGGCAGCACGACAGCAGGTCTGATGCTCGTAAACTTGCATATCGTATAAATAACTACTGATAACACCATGTTTTTCTGAAAATAACTCTTCATGTTGATACAATAGCTGCGGAAGTTCTCGTTGCTGTGCCAGAGTTAGGTAGTCAGATCCAACTACTTTGGATTCAATCGAATTGGTAACTTGCTGTGTTTCTTGCTTGTGATTCGTTTCAATCTGATAATAACCTTCTTTCATTGAATATTGCCTACTAATAATACATTCTATTGGATATACCATGCTCGAATAGCGTGACAGAACTTGCCATCAATATTTATGGTTTTAGCCATCTCCAGTGATAATTTTTTCCCTAGTCCATCAGGCTAGTAAGTCCATGTGAGATGTCGATACGTGTGTCCCTCTCATCCAAGATATCCCATCCCAGGATGACAGGGTCCGATAAATTATTTACGAATAGAAAAGTGCATACTGTTGCTCCTTTTCCGAATATAACTTCAGCCTGCTCCTGGTGCTTAATTATTTGACCTTTTGCCCAGATTGCTCCAACTACATTACGAGTTTGCACTGGCAACATAGGTAACCTTTTAATCTTATTCACACTTCTAGAGAAATTGCTGTCCGTAACCGTAACCGATGCTCCGATATCGATTATCAGTTGTACTTGCACGCCACTTTATGCTGCCCTTTAACCGCAGCTTGGACGTACGCAGCAAATTTTTTCTGATTATTACGGGTTTCCTCGGGCAGTTCCGTCTGAGGTCTTGCCCGTCATTATACCTTAGCATGTTTAGAACATTGTACTGCGTGCCTTCACTCTCTGCTGCGACTGCCTGCCAAAGGCTTACAGGGAACACGCATAGTTTGGTACTTGTGAAGATTACCCTGATTATTGTCAGTCACCTCCACAATACGTACACTACGTTACGGTTATTGATTTTGGGTATTTTGCTGCGAAGGCTGCCAGTGCGACTCATGCCTTGCATCAGTCTTAGGAATCGCAGTAACATGATGTACTGATGCATACACAGTGGCGGATTTACATATAGGCCCACTAGGCATGGGCCTAGGGGCGGCACCTTAAGGGGGGCTGTATTTTTTGCTCTGTATTCATTTGAACATTTTACGTTTTAAAATAACTGCGCTTACAAACAACAAAATTTTATAATATTGTTAAACAACCCGCTTGTTTAAATAAGCCTTAAGAACTAAATTCCAGAATACAAGCTTGGAAAAATACAGTTTATTTGATAACGAATGGTAATTTAACACCGGGTTTCTGTCTGATATCATCTTCTTGATTGTTAAAAATATTTTGAAGTAAGCTGTCTGTACAGAAATCTACAATACAATATTTGAAACGTTATTATTCCGAGAATGTTGTCGGCTACTACGTAACCCTACCATATTTTCCCCATGAAAATACCGAGACCCCTGAAAAGTTGTGACAAACTAATCAGCAGTTTCTTAAATACTGTAACATGTGTGGGCCTCAGTATGTAAAATCCGTCTCTACTTAAATTTCTTGTAGAAATTACGAGGAAGTATCAAGTCAGCCCTGCGTTACTGAAATTAATATGAAAGCTCTGTGATGTTGAATATCTGAACTTTGATTTAATGACATCCGTTTCACAAAACATGTTGATACTGAGAATGTTTTACATTTTTAAACACATGTTTATAGGGAAAGAACATAAGCAGAATATCTAATAATGTGTGAAATACACTTCACAACAGTTTAAAAATTTTATTTATTTATTTACTTAGTTCCTTTTTTTGTCGAAAAACGAAGAAGACACCAACTTTCGTTTCTCTCATTTATTGTGCTGCAGCGTGCACACTATGAAAGTTCCCACTCTGTGCAATCGAATAGTACGTGGCATTGCAAGTTTTATATTAAACTTCTTAACTAAGCTTTTTTTCTTCGAGAAAAGGTAATTTTAATTTTATGTTGGAATAAAAGGTGCATTTGCGTGTAGACATAACAGCAGTGTTCACACAAATGACAACACGCCACATGAACTGCCAACAAGACTAATTAAACTTTGTAGTCTGTCTTCTCTTCCCACAGAAACCGCTAAAATGTTATAAGAATAAGTGGGATAAGAGTCGATCTAGCACACCTCACTGCAAGAAATTGCAAAAAATTATTTGCTTTTTAAATTAGAAAGACATTGTTACGAATATTCAGAACACATTTGAGTCCCAGCTACAATTCCGGCGACGCGGGAAACAGAAGCCAAAAAAGGGTCTGTCCCGTTTTCTTTACGAGACGAATTCCAGTTGGCAGGTGTGCTTCTACTGTTCACTGACAACAGAGAAACAGGTGACAATGAAAGTAAATTATTCTGCATTGTCGTTCTTTCATAGCACAGTTACGTCGAGTAATCCGAGTTGGTTAAGGGAGAAGTCTTTGTGCTCGTGTGCTGTGTTTAAAGTAAAAAGCTTTGTACTCATGTGCGGTGTAGTACGATTCGAACTGGATACAGTTTTTCTTTCTTTCCTTATACATTTTTTTCTTTTGTTTTGACTGATGGTTGACAATTTCGTAAGTGCCTTAACATGAAGAACAGTGAAAAAAGCAAACTTGCCAAATTAAGTGGGGCGGCACTTCGGAAATTATCGAAGAAAACGCGAGGATGAGAAGCTAATGTTCTAAACCGCTTGGCAGAGTAGACAAATTTTTCGCAAAACATGTTGCTGGTTCGGCTTCGGGTTCAAGTAGTACGGATGATATTTCGGGCACTGCAGCTGTTGTAAAAGAAGTAAACACAGACGAAACAAAAGTTAAAAATGAAGAAAAGCAAATAGTTCCTAATTTCAAATTTCACGAAAGCTAAATGTCGAGTCAGACATTACAAAACGAAATAACCTCGTTATTGATGATCCTGCTGAATGGTGTGTGAAAGAATCAACAATCTACATTCTCTTACAACGTGGCATTAATCAAAAGTGTAACAGTGATTTTTTATAATTCATATATTTTAACAAATATGTATTTTACCGTAATCTTATAAATGGTGATTTTATAGTATACTCCTGTAGCACCGGTGCTGTTTTTTGTGCACCATGTAAATTGTTCGGAGGTAAGACCACGATTGCTACTAATGGTACAGCAGATTGGAAAACTATTTCTAATATTTTATCTCATCATGAAAATCCACGTGAACACAAAGTTTCTGAGTTATCACTCTTAACAAGAAAAGTCAATTGGACCAATAGATAACCATTTCGAGTCATATGTTGAGACAGAAAAAATGTACTGGCGCAGTATTTTGAAAAGGGTGTTTACAGTAGTGAAGAAGCTAACAAGTCGTGGACTTCCCCTACATGGGCACGTTGAAAGATTACATTCATTGCATAATGCTCAATTTATGATGTTTCTTGGACTTATAGCCGATTTTGATCCTTTTCTCGCAGAGCACATTGAACGATATGGAAAACCAGGACAGCGACATACAAGTTATCTTTCTTCAATAATTTGTGATGAAATAATAGATCTTCTTTCTGAACGAATAAAAAGAATTATCGTAAGTGAAATAAAACAGGCCAAATATTTCTCTATAATAGTAGATTCTACTGTGGACATTTCACATATTGATCAATTATCTTTCATATTAAGATATGTGAACGAGAATGGTGAACCTGTTGAACGTTTCCTTCTGTTTTTACCAAACCCGGGACACAAGTCCAAAAACTTTGCTGCGGCCGTACTAAAAGTCCTGTCTACAAATTCCATTGATATTGCTGACTGTAGAGGCCAGTCATATGACAACGCAAGCAATATGTCAGGAAGCTACACTGGTTTGCAGGCACGCATTAAAGAACGAAATCCGCAAGCGCATTATGTGCCTTGTGCAACACATTCTTTGAATTTAGTCGGCACTAATGCTGCAAGTTGTTGCAGGGAAGCATGTTCATTTTTCAGTGTAGTGAAAAACCTTTATACTTTTTTCCCTGCTTCTACACAGCTTTCTTTCATGAAACCAGGAAACAAAACGGTAATAATGTTATCAAAAACACGTTGGTCAGCAAGAGAAGAAGCGTGTGTAAGTCTATATGAAAACTGGGAGGGCGTTATCAATGCCCTCACACATACTGCCACTAATACGTTTGAAAAACCACTTGTGCGAAATGAGCCTTCAGCTTTATTGAATCAACTCAGCAGCCTAGAAACAGTATTCATGTTGACAGTTGGGAAGGACATACTCCAGAGATTTAATAGTGTAAATCTGAAGTTGCAAAATGTAAATATTGATACTAAAGTAGTGCATGAATTACATGAATCAGTTGTAGGATTTGTTGCATCTATTCGTGCCATGTTCGACGATTATGAAAAATAAATCCATGCAGATTGTGACCGATAAAGACTATGAATGCACCTATAAAAGATCACGAAAATGGAAACTTCATGATGACGAAGAAACGGACTCTGAAGAAGTTTTTCTGACTGGGAGGGAAAAATTAAGAGTCGAAACATTTCTCCCAGTACTCGACAACTTGTACGCCGAATTTGTGAGGAGGAAGGAAAGCTATAGAACATTGTTGGACTCCTTCACAGTTTTCAGTAACCTTAAGAACAGTTCACCTGACGATATTGCTGAACGTGCAGCGAAACTCCAAGCGGCGTATGACACAGATTTATAGCCTTCCTTCTCTAGCGAATGTGTACATTTTGCGGAACTTTTGAAATCTTCTGAGATTAGTAATACATCAGTCGAAATAAGTAAATTTTTACGAAAAGAGATGTTACAGTCCCTGTTTACGAATGTTGACATTGCTCTTAGAATAATTCTGTTTATATGACACTTACAAATTGTTCAGCAGAACGCTCTTTTTCGGCTCTTAGAAGACTGCAATCGTACCTACGTTCTACGTTGGCTGAGGAGAGATTGAAGGGTTTGTCCACTTTTCACATCGAAGCCAACCTCCTAGCTGATAACCATCTGAACTATGAAGATATGATCAAAGAGTTTTCTGTCTTCAAAGCCAGAGGCAACCTTTGCTGACTGATGAGTTTGTTCATTTATTTATATTAGTTTTAAAAATTTAAGATTATAATGTGAGTTTTATTATAATTTAGAGCACATTCATTTACAAACTACGTATTACCTGTTTAGTTTACAGTTGCTAATGGCAGAATGCGGAACTAAGCTTCGTTTACGAGCAGACGTTGCCGAAGGCGTGCGACAATACTAAACAATACCCGAATGACCCAGCCCGCTCGTCACTGTACAGTCAAGTCATACTGATACTGTCGTATATTACAACTTATGCGTATTCTTGGTGTCTGCTGAAATTTAATCTCGGAAATATACGTTATCGGAGAGCACCCTCAGATGAAAAAGTAGTTCAGTTCTGTCGATAAATACGTAAAAGCTTTGCTAAAACCATTAGAAGGAGCTGTGGTAAGAGCAGTAGCTGCAGTACAAAACTGTTCAGTCATTACATGGATTAAAGGTATTGTGTATACTTATTATGCAACATCTAGCTATACAGATAATGCTTTACACGTTAACTATTAGATTATAAAACAGATTTGATTGTTCAACACTAGTCTGTAAAATTATGCAATAGCAAATCCAGTTCTGTATTTGTTAGTCTCTATTTAGTTATTCGTTCGTACACAGAAATCTGTATTTCATTACCATTTCATACGCTTCCTTATAGATTCATGCATTACTACCGAACGTGTTTTTTTATCTGATGCCATCCCAAAGATGTTCTATAGGATTCAGGTCAGGACTCTGTGCAAGTCAGACCACTACAGGGATGTTATTCTCGTGTAACCACTCCGCCACAGGCCGTGCATTATGAACAGGTGCTCTATAGTGCTGAAAGATGCAATCACCATCCCATCCCTGAATTGCTCTTCAACAGTGGGAAGCAAGAAGTTGCTTAAAACATGGATGTAGCCTGTGCTGTGATAGTGTCATGCAAAACAACAAGCGGTGCAAGGCCCCCCCATGAAAAACACGACCACACCATAACACCACCGCCTCCGAATTTTACTGTTGGCACTACACACGCTGGCAGGTGACGTTCACCGGGCATTCGCCATACCCACACCCTGACATTGGATCGCCACATTGTGTATCGTGAGTCACCACTCCACACAACGTTTTTCCACAGCTCAGTCGTCCAATGTTTACGCTCCTTACGTAAAGCGAGGCGCCGTTTGGCTTATGAGCAGCCGCTCGACCATGAAATCCGTTTTCTCACCTCCCGCCTATCTGTCATAGTATTTGCAGTGGATCCTGATCCAGTTTGGAATTCCTGTGTGATGGTCTGGATAGATGTCTGCTATTACGCATTACGACTCTCTTCAACTGCTGGGAGTCTGTTGTCAGTCAACAGACGAATTCGGCCGGTACGTTTATTTGTTGTATGTTTCCCTTCACGTTTCCGATTCACTATCACATCGGAAACAGTGGACCTAGGGATGTTTAGGAGCTTGGAAATCTCGCGTACAGACGTATGATACAAGTGACACCCAATCATCTGACCACGTTCGAAGTCCGTGAGTTCCGCGGAGCACCTCATTCTGCTCTCTCACGATGTGTAATGAGTACTGAGATCTCCGATATGGAGTACCTAGCAGTAGGTGGCAGCACAACGCACCTAAAATAAAAAAAGTATGTTTTCGGGGGTGTCCGGATACTTTTGATCACATAGTGAAGATCGTCGATAGTGCAAGAAGATTAGTGCGATATTGCCTCAGAGGTGCATATCACTTTCGTCCGGTATCTTCATTCTCTAGAACTGAGACGTTATCGCTTCTTTCAGTATGACAATAACATGTAAACCAATGGTTAAACGAATAGAAATAAAAAAAGTATAAAGTTTTTTTGCACACGCACAGACGACGAATTCAGGTCACTAGAAGAGTAGTGGAATGTAATAAAGGAAAAAGTAACTGAAACTCGAGACACTAATACAGTGAATACGGTTCGTAGTTAATCCCTACGCTGGTTAGCAGAGAAAGTTTTCTTACGAAATTTTGTCCTGACACGTAGATTCGAACTACCATTAACGTATTCCCATGTACATCGCTTAAAGAGGCAGTTGACTATGTGCAAAACACGTATTGAATCGTGTAGGGTTGTATTGTGGCGTTCAGTCGAAAGAGTGATTTGGTATAGGTCTGCACTATATCCTGCTAAACCTTCTTTATCTCCACATGAGTACTGCAGCCGAATTTCGCATGAACCTGCTTACTGTAGTCGAGTCTTGTTTCTGGTCTACAGTGTTGAGCCCCACACGTCCCTCCATTACCAAAAGACGATTCCTTGACGGCCCAGGACGGGTCCTCAGGCTCTGCCAATAGCTCTTTCTTGTCCCCATGGGTTATGCGATCTATCTGTGTAATCTGTGGTGACACATTTCAGAATCTTCCGTTCTCTTCTGTCTGAAATTTTATCGCCGTTTCGTTTCTGCAAAAGGCTGCACATGAGACAAATACCTTTAGCGAGCAGTTTCTAACACTTAAACCTAGACACAACAGTACACTGCTCGACAACTGCTGAGGAACTGGTACTTGCTAAGGAAAAATTGCCAGTTGTTACGGAACAGCCGACAATTGCTACGGATCGGGCGACCGACAGTGAAAGGAAATGTAGCTAGAATGCGGTGGCCGAGCGGTTCTAGGCGGTTCAGTCCGGAACTACGCGGCTGCTACGGTCGCAGGTTCGAATCCTGTCTCGGGCATGGATGTGTGTGATATCCTTAGGTTAGTTACATTTAAGTATTTCTAAGTCTAGGGGACTGATGACCTCAGACGTTAAGTCGCATAGTGCTTAGAGCCATTTGAAATATTTGGAAAGAAAATGTAAAGGAGGGCACGCGATCACTGCAGCGAAGTCTGTGAATGAACGAGCTGACAGTTCATGCAATACGGTGTTTGACGAAAGTTGTTGTCGAGCCGAATATTGCAACATTCCTTTTGCTAAGGCAGCATGATTGCAAAGCTTGCGATCGTGGACGAGCAGGTGACTGTTCGAAGCCGGTCAAAGCGGCATTACTGTGGCCAAAAGTATAATCACGCGATTGAAAAAGGCAGTTGAAGGTGGAAATGCTATATGAAAGCATGCCGCAAGAGGATCGATATGTAGTCCTAGTGGCGAAAAAGAATAGACATGTTACTCCCAGGAAGACTGCTCCAGACCTTGCAACTCTTACAGGTACATTTGTCTCTGCCAGGACCATTCCGCAGCGATTAAATTAGGCTGGTTTGTACGCTCGGAAGCCTGTTAAATGTATCCACTTCAACCACGCTCTCGCCAGAAAGAGTTCGTTGGTGCAGAGAGTATGTTGGTTGTGGTCAGCAACAGTGATGTTCTCCGACGAATGCCGTTTCACTGATATAAGTGATTCTGGCCACCACTTAGTGTGGAGAGAGAAGTTAGCACATTACATACCACAGAATTTTCATGAGCGTCATCGTTTTGGCCTAGGCGTTAAGATGCAGAACGGCCGATCACCTCTGAATTATATTTCCGCGAAATACCGTTACATCACAGCGGTATTGCAGGAAGATTGCTCTGGATCATATCTGTCTGTTTAGGGATGCGGTAGGTCCCGACTTTACGTTTATGGACGACAGTTCCCACCCACAGAGGACCACTGAGGTGTAGGACACAAAGGAAAGTGAAGATATTGTTCGTATGGGATGGCCTGCGTATTCTCCAGACCTAAACCCTACAGACAATACCTGGTATGCTCTTGGCACATGAGCTTCTCGACGAACACTCCCTCCCCAAACAGTGGTAGAACTGAAAGTCACCCTTAGAGAGGAGTGGGACACATTCCTTACTAACAGTTCGATATCAGTCTTTATGTTAGGAGTCCGACCATCAACATTGTTAATGTCTGTCATTCTGCTTTCCCATGTGATGAAATCTGTACCATTTTTCGTTATAAATATATCACTCCACCTCTATTAAGTATTTACAGTGTTTCATGATCATCAATGCATATGATTATTCCCGTCCAAACAGTAGTTTGTAGGGATCTGTATTAGATTTGTAGCTGTTCTCATGGATATGTCTAACACACTGTTATTGACAGTTTGCTTTCAGTGGAAATCTGTAAGCGTATATCATCGCTAGTCATTGGCTTCGGAGGTGCTGCTCAATCATCCTCCTCAACTTCATTTTTTGGCATTCAGTCATCATTACTTTGTCCAATTGTAAGTAGGCTGTTTAGGTTTTTATGTTCGTAATGCCACGTAGCGCACGGTATGAAAATCGCTGACTGCGCTGTGTGCAGTCTGTGGATGGTTGGACTCATTGTTGGAGTATTCGCTTGTGTAGTGTTGGGCAGTTGGATGTGAACACCAGTTAGCGTTGGCCAGTTGGAGGTGAGCCGCCAGCAGCGGTGGATGTGGGGAGAGAGTTGCCAGAATTTTGAGCGGACAATCTGGACGTGTGTCCATCAGAAAAAAGGAAATTTGTTTAATTGGATGTCACAAAATTATATATACATATTATGACTTTTGAACGCTATTAAGGTAAATACATTGTTTGTTCTCTATCAGAATCTTTCATTTGCTAACTACGCCTGACAGTAGTTAGTGCCTTCAGTAGTTAGAATCTTTTATTTAGCTGGCAGTATTGGCGCTCGCTGTATTGCAGTAGTTCGAGTAACGAAGTTTTTTCTGAGGTAAGTGATTCATGAAAGGCATAGGTTATTGCATCAGGGCCATTCTTTTGTAAGGATTATTGAAAGGCAAATTACGTTGCGCTAAAAACTGTGTGTCAGTTTAGTGGTGATCAGAATAAGTAAAGAGAGAAATGTCTGAGTACTTTGTTTTGCTCAGCTGTTTGAAAATCAAAACGTAGAAGTTTACTCGCACAGTGATTCATAATTTTTCAAAAGGGACGTTTCACAATAATCGTCACAATAACAAGTAAGGCAATGATAACATAAATATAAGTATGTAAAAAACGTATGTTAAGCACAGACATTGAATGTAGATCAGGAGGAGAGTAACAGATGGTTCATATGGCTCTAAGCACTATGGGACTTAGCTTGTGACGTCATCAGTCCCTTAGACTTAGAACTACGTAAACCTAACTAATCTAAGGACATCACACACGTCCATGCCCGAGGCAGGATTCGAATCTGCGACCGTAGCATCCGCTTGGTTCCGGACTGAAGCGCCTAGAACCGCTCTCCACAGCGGCCGGCAGAATAACAGACTATAATTAAGAAGTAAGTGGTTAAGGATGGAAATATCAACACAGATTAAAGAAATGCGCAAGTGAAACATTGTTCACAGTTATCCCCTGTGACAAAATATTTTCCTGCCAGCGAGACTTGGAGCAATCACTACCGTATTTCCCTGGAGGCCTCTCATGGCGGAAGTTGGTCCACATACAAAATACACGTTCAATCGTTTAAGGTAGCCCGTCGTAAATCACTTCCCTTGTCCACTGTCCTAAAATTGGAAAGAAAAGAAGAATGAAGCGGAGGAGTAGGGCCGACGAGCATAAAAGGGTTGGTGAGGAGGTGGGGGATGTATTGACGCTGGCTGTGTGGACGGACAGGACAGTGGCGGCGCTGGTGGTGGTGGTAGTGGTGGTGGGGTGACGGCTCGAGACGGCAATTTCCTGGCCTCGCCGCCGGCGCAATATCCGCCCGTCCACACCTCGCACAGCCCTCTTCTCTCCCGTCGACTTGTGCCCCGTCCAGCTACTGTCTCGACGCTAAAGGAGCGTACAAGATCCACGGGAAGGGGCGTGCACTATTTACATCGGAAGAGATGGGCGGTAGTGTCTGGAATGTTGCTATGGAACTTTCCCACATGTGTAACTACGCTCACATGACAAAATATTACACACCTTAAGCCTAGTTTACACGAAGACATAGGGTTGCGCCACTCGTTGCACGCAAGTGGTTTCATATATGACTGTAGACACGGCGACACCAGTATACACTTCAGTTTCGTCGTTTTGTAGGTCCCTGAGTTGTGTCTCAAATGAAATTTTGGCACCTGCACGTCGCACGAGTTGTGATGGAGTTAAGGCTTGTTGCGTGGAATCGCTGCATAAGAAAAAAATAAGAAACGTGCTTCAATTTGTGACTGGATGAAGAAAAGACGTCAGCTCGGTACCTCACCATGTAAGCATATTGTCATATCTCTGGCTTAATTGTGGAGTATCTTTGCGGGCAGTCGCGACTACAGAGTCGAGAGCGGGACACGGAACTGTTATGTTGTGTTGTGTGTAGTTATGCATGTGAAAGGCATTGTTAGATGGAAGTTGAAGTGATGCTACAAGTGCTATTGCAGTAAGGTGATAAAATAAGCAAATGATTCAGAGGAAAGTGCGTCAATAAGTAATTTAAAAATGAGCAGTGCTGCTGATAAGGTATTTGTGTATCCTCTCGTTGCGTGTCGTACCGTACTGTATCAATCGTCCGCGCCATGTTCGGTCTTCAAGTATGAACTAATGTGAATCAGTAATGCTATTTGCCACAAAAGAGAGTATTTAAGTGCCAGTGTCTTTCAGCGAGCGTGTGAATGTGCGTTCGATCATCGCGTTCCGCATCATCAACTATCAACCGTGCCGCGACGGTTACGCGCACGCTCGTACAACTGAGAACTGTAAATTTAACTTTGTGAACAGTGTTAAAATTTATTACTAGTGTCAAGGAGGACTGGTACCAAATATCTGTGTATGCGTGACGAGCGTAACAACTTTCGTGCGATCATTCGGCTTCCGCATCATCATCAATCACCCGCGTCGTGTCGTCCAAGTGATATTGTGGACAGATAATCATCAAGATTGTTAATTGGGATAAACATTTACGACTCAGAGTGTAAACAGTGCAACCTGTGATTTCTTATCGTCACGTAATATAGTTGTTCATACCAGACGTAGGACAGTGTTGTGTTTAACGTTGAGTGGCTCCAGGACAATACGACCGCCGCGGGATTATCAGGTACGTGGTGTGGACAGGGCGCACGGTCTAGAAAAGCAGAAGCGACAACCAGTTTAAGGACACCCCACCCCCTAATTGTACCCCCGGGCGTGTTACAAGCATCCTTGCTGAAATAATTTATAATGGGAGACTCAAGATGTTTTTTTAATTATCTTAGAATGTCACCAGAACTGTTCACGTTTCTTCTATCTATCTGTATCCGAATCCCGCTCCAGCTACTGCCGGGTCTGGGTGCTGACGAGTCTTCTCCATTTGGCTCGGTCCTCCCACCACTTTTCTTCCTCCACTTGCTGCCAGGTCACACCTCTCCTTTCTACAGATATTCTCACTCCCATTTTCCACCGTGTTCTTGGGCGCCCTCTAGGTCTTTTCCCATCCATCTTTAGTTCTTCCATAATTTTGGGGAGTCTCTGCCCATGCATCCTCTTAACATGCCCATACCATCTTAATCTCTTTTTTCAATTTCTTCTCTCATACTTTCTTGTTTGAGGTCCTATCTAATCTCTACATACTCTGTCCATTCTTGTTTTTCCCTTAACTGCTCTGAGCAATTTCATTTCCTTTGCTTGCAGTCTGCTCCAGTCCCTTTCTGTCATTGTCCATGTTTCTCCACCGTAGGTGACAATAGGGATATAATAATTCTTATACATAAGGAGTTTTGCTCTTTCTGAAACTTCATTATTCCAAATCAGGTGTTTTATTGTTTGGTAGAAATTGCCTCCCTTCTGTAACCTCCTATTGATTTCGTTAGTTATTCTTCCATCCCTAGATATTTCACTCCATAAATAAGTGGAACTTTCTACCACTTTGAGGGGTTCTCCATTCAAGGTAATATTTCCGTTGATTCCTTTCTCTCTTCCAAATACCATTACTTCACTCTTATCTTTATTTATTTTTAATCCATACCTTTTCATTATTTCCTTCCACGCATCAAGCTGTAACTGTACATCTACCTCTTTATCACCCCATATTACCATATCATCTGCAAAAATCATCTTTTTGTCTTTTTCTTTTACTATATCTTTAACTGGTATGTACAGTGGCAATATTTCAAAATTCAAACATATTTGAATGGGGAGCAGTGCAACGACGTTTTAAATAGACGAATATTGAATAAAGAATGCAACTTCTTGATTTGTGTGGCCTTCCCTCGTGTGAACAATATTCCTTAAAAAAAAAGAAAAAAAGAAAAAAGAGTCGGCCATCTCAAACGATGGAATTGTAGTCTTGTAGACGAGAGCATTTCCACAGCTAGAATTACATTTGCTTGTATTTTTCCCTAATTCAGTTGTATATGTGCTCCTAATTAAATAAATTTTCCCCTGCAGCTCAGACATCGTCAAACTATCGATGTTCTGACCGCAAGTGAAGGTCTCAGAAGCAGCAATATGTTGCCTACTTTTGTAATCTGTATCACTGAAATCCCACAAACACTTATGCAAAGCATAGATATCCAAAAAGCGAACATTATTCTCCGTTCCCCAAGTCATATTTCAGTTTGTCTACACTCTACGAACACACATAACCTCAAAACTCGTGCAACTAGTGTCGCCGAAGTTGGAACATGCCGAAAGTGTTTAGTTTCACCGACGAGTTGCACAAACGCGCGGCGCGCATTAGCAGTGGCCGGTAGCGCAGTTGTCTGCAATCTCGTGTCGTCGTGTAAACTAGGCTTTATTAAGAGAGCACACTGATCGCTTTACAGCAGTCTAGGTGGCGAGGAACGGGTACCACGTGGCCTTGTTCCCCTCCAACGTCGACGTAAGTAACGACAATGAAGTGCTTTGTATGCGGCAGTTGGTTGAAGGAATCATGAAGAAACATTCTAAACAAAAAGCAAAGTACGGTAAAGAAAGCCTAACGAAGGAATTATCGGAAGGGGACGGAAATCAGTGAATGTGATGTACAAATTGAGTAAGTCAGTAACACGTCGGGCCACCTGTGCCCCTCATGCAAGCAGTTATTCGGCTTTGCATCGACTGATAGAGATGTTACATGTCCTCTTGATCGTTACTGTGCCAAATTCTGTCCGACTGGCACGTTAAATCCGCAAAATCCCGAGGTGGTTGCAGGGCCCTGCACATAATGTTCCAAAAGTTTTCAATTGGGGAGAGATCCTGCGGCCTTAGTGGCCTAGGTACGGTTTTGCAAGCTCGAAGACAAGCAGTAGAAACTCTCGCCGTGTGCGGACGGGAATTATCTTGTTGAAATGTAAGCCCAGGATGGCTGGCCATGGAGGCCAACAAGAAGAGGCGTAAAACATCGTTGACGTGGCACTGTGTTGTAAGGGTGCCGTGGATGACAATCGATTTGGTCCTGCTATGAAAAGGCAGTCGGGTTGGTATCCCACGGCTGTCGGGAGCATCTGCAGATGCACCTTCGCTGGTCATCGGGGCTAGCTTCGAAGTGGGATTTATCCCTGAAGACAGACCCACTCGAGTCAACGAGATTCTAGCTCGAAAAGCTGTTAACGTAAAGTTCCATACGGAAATTTCACAAGAATGTGCAGCAGAAGAGCTGATTAGCGTACAGCCAGGAAGATGTGGACTGCTATAACAGTAGTCTTACGCAAGAAATGAGAGGTAAAATTAGAATTCCCGATTTCTCTCATCGAGATGAACTGCTGGAAGAAACAGAGCTAATTTTCAAACCCCCAAAAGGGGTAGTTTATAGGAAAAAATAGATATGTGTTGGGATTCGAGTACAGAAATTCTTAGTACCTGACGTATTACTGAACCGAGAAAGGATTAGACGAAGACATTGTAGATTTCAATTATAGGTTAAAAATGAAGCTGAATGTTATTAAAAGTACTCCAAATAAAAATTAGGAAAGAACTATTTTCTGTGCATGTACATGTAAAAATTAGCCAGCGGCCTTGCCGCAGTGCTAACACCGGTTCCCGTCAGCTCACCGAAGTTAAGCGCTGTCGGGCTGGGCTAGCACTTGGATGAGTGACCAGCCAGTCTGCCGGCCGTAGTGGCCGAGCGGTTCTAGGCGGTACAGCCTGGAACCGCGTGACCGCTACGGTCGCAGGTTCGAATCCTGCCTCGGGCATGGATGTGTGTAGGTTTAAGTAGTTCAAAGTTCTAGGGGACTGATGACCTCAGATGTTAAGTCCCATAGGGTTCAGAGCTATTGTTTTTAATTCATACACAGACAGCAGACGGAATAGAATCGTTTTAGGTAAAGGCACGTCATTGCTGTCTTTGAAACTCATCAGCGACTCTCTAGGAGAACAGCCAGCCACACAACAGAGGCACTTAGTCTTTACAATTTTGCATTTTCTTTTTAACCAGAATAGCTTATGATAAAATATTCGAAATGGAATCCCTGTTTTAACCACGCATCCATACCTGTTATAGATGATCGAAATCTTTTGCAGTTAGTGTATGTTTAGAAACCTTATCTCTTGATATTAATGTGTCGGAATTACGACCATTTGGGAAAGAAGTAGGATCGCGTGGAAGATTATTGTACTACAACGTTTTGTAGACTAGAAGCAGGTACCAAACTTGTGTTTGAGCGACGACACGTTTATATTCCTGCGCAGAGAATTAGCGAATTTTTCGTCAGTAGCTATTTATTGTGTATAAGAACCTTTACCATTAAAAGACAGAGCATGTATAGCAGTTTACAAATTACTCAGCCATGCAGAATGCAAGATTGTTACCAATCAGTTCGATTTTTGTAGTGCATCGAATACATCACCAGATAAAATGAAGAAGCATGCAGAAGACCTAATCGGGTTTGAATGTATTCTCGTATCAGTACAAACCGTCAGTGGGTATGTAAGTGATTTGAGTGTTGCAGGTCTCTGGGCAGTGTGGCCAACGGAGCGCGTTAGTGTTACTCGTGCTTCCTGTTGTTACCAAGCCTGGTAGGCTGTACGAGGGGCGTGAACAGCGTCAGATGTTGAGTGACCACTGTGCAGGACACAGAGATGCAGTGTACTCGTATGAGACAGCGTTATGAGCACCTGACAGAATTTAAAAAGGACGTCATTGTTGGCCGGCTGGTCGAATCGTGTATTATCCAGACAGTGGTCCGATATAAGATTGCCTATGGCGTGAGGGAGGGCATATTCATAGACAAGGTTTCGGTCGACCACGTCTGACCAAATAAGGAAGGATCGCCATTTTGTGCACCAAGCACATTGTAACGTCTTTACATCCGCGCCTACTATCCGAGAACAAGTAACATGGACTTCCAGTAACATTCCGTGACATCCCGCAAAATGTTTAGTTTTTAGTTTAGTTATGTCATGTTCTGTAGATCATTTTTACGATTATTTTATCGATATGATGTGGAACAAGTCAGATTACAAGATATATATACAAACATGAATAGTGCTAATATTAATATTACTGAAATTTTTAGTTCTACACATGCAACTACATTTAGAGGCACATTTTTTCGACCAATTCTGAAACAGAAACTCGTTCATGGAATAGAAGGAGTTGTCCAAAAGAAATGATTTTAAGCTAGATTTAAAACTTGAGCTGCTACCTGCCAAACACTTTATGTTGTTGGGCAAATGATCAAAGATTTTTGTTGCTGAATAATGTACTCCTTTTTGAGCAACTGACAGCTTCAATAACGGATAGACAAGGTCATTTTTCCTTCTAGTGTTTTACTATGAACATCACTGTTCTTCGCGAATTCAGATGGATAATTTATGACGAATTTCATTAGCGAATATATGTACTCTGATGGTGCAGTTAAAGTACCTAACTACTTGAATAGGTGCCTACATGACGTCCTTGGGTGAACACCGCTAATTATTCTCATTGCTCTCTTTTGTGCAATCAGTACTATATGTCTAAGTGGTGAGTTACCCCAGAAAAATATTCCATTATTGAGTGTAAATATGCAAAGTGCGTTAGAAGGCTGCACTGTTTATTACCGAGACTAGCGATTATACAAAGAGCGAAAGGAGCTGAACTTAATTGATTGAGAAGCTCAGTGATATGCTTCTTCCCGTTCAAGTTGTCATCAATGTGAACACCCAAAAATTTGAAGAAATCTACCCTGTTAACTGAGCCCTGTTAATATGCTGCATCAATTGTCGGTATGACTATTCGGTGTACAGAACTGGATATGGTGAGTTTTTTTCAAGATTGAAGGAGAGTCCATTTTCTGAGAACCCCTTAATAATTGTTTGAAAGACATTCTTAACAATATCTTCAGCTGCTTTTTCTGGAATGGAATTTATTGTAACACTCGTGTCATATGCAAAAAGTACTAGTTCTGGTTGCTAAACGTTAAGTGAGAGGTCATTCACATGAATAAGAAACAGCAGAGGACCCAGAATTGAACCCTGTGGGGCTCCCTTTGTGATAACTCCTCATTCACTAGAATTTACCACCCTCCAAACATTGTTTGTGTTATGCAGCACAACTTTTTGCTTTCTGTTCGTTAAGTATGAGTCAAACCAGCTGTGTGTATAGCCTTCAATTCCATAAAACCTGAGTTTTTCTAAGAGTGTGACATGATCCACACAGTCAAATGCCTTGGAAAGACCAGAAAAATACCATCTGGCGATAATTTGTTATTTAGAGCTTGTATTGTTTGACGGGTAAATGCCTTCTCAGTCGAGTAACCTTTCTGGAATCCTAACTGTGACATGCTGAGTAAATTACTTTCACTTAAATTTGAGACTACCCTTGAATACATAACTTTTTTGTATATTTTAGAAAATGAAGTCAGCAATGAGATTGGTCTACAATTATTTAAGTCACTCTTGTCCCCTTTCTTATGAAGAGGTTTGACAATTGCATATTTCAATCTGTCTGGAAAAATTCCCAGTGCGGCGAAGCATTACATGTATCACTAAGGACTCCACTTAATAATTTAGAACAACACTTCAAAATTCTGTTAGAGACTCCATCAACACCACATGAGCTCTTGTGTTTCAGTATATTTATAATTCCCTTAATGAAATGAAATGTCGTGTGGCTAGGGCCTCCCGTCGGGTAGACCGTTGCCTGGTGCAGGTCTTTCGAGTTGACGCCACTTAGGCGACCTGTGCGTCGATGGGGATGAAATTATGATGATTAGGACAACACAACACCCAGTCCCTGAGCGGAGAAAATCTCCTACCCAGCCGGGAATCGAACCCGCGACCTTAGGAATGACATTCCGTCACGCTGACCACTCAGCTACCGGGGCCGGACTATAATTCCCTTAATTTCAGTGGGGGATGTTGGCGCTACTTCTAAAGGCCTAAAGTCCTGGGGAATAACATTTTTAACATATTTTTTTGCTTCTTAATCTGAACCCTTTAACCCTATTTTGCCGCTACATTCAGAAAGTGATTGTTAAAAATACTTGCAACTTGTGAATTGTCACTCACTCATTTAGCTTTATTGCTATGGTATGCTGTGCACTGCCAGACTGTCCCGTCTCCCGTTTGACAATATAGTTTTAATCTTATTATCCACATAATTAATTTCTGTGAGAACACATAAGCTTCTCGACTTCTTGATGACTTTCCTTAAAATATTACAGTATCTTTTGTAGTAAGCAAGTAATATCGCATCCTGACTTATTCTGGCCTGTCCATATATTTCCCTCTTCCTCTTACACGGTATCTTAATTCCCTTAGTAATCCACGGCTCACTTGACTTTGGTCGAAGACAACAACAGCCGGACTAGTGAATTACCGTCCCTCTTGCCGGCTGTCGTTAACACCGCCACACAAGCGGCTGCTTTTGGAGTGGTGCTATGATCGGCTAGCACAAACAGCTGATAAGTGGAGTAGCGTTGATTCAGCACTGAATCGCGGTTCTGCACTGCACGGGATGACCAATGTCGGTGAGTCCCAGTCGTTAATTGTTTTGGAGAGGCACAGCGGTGTTACTTCCTGGCTTCATTTTATAGGGAGCCATTGATATGATTTCAGGTCACGGATGGTAGTTACTAGGGAAATTCCGATGGCACAGTAGTACGTCACGGACATCCTGAGACCTCATGAGTTCCTTCTGACGCGATTGTATCGTGGTGCCATTTCTCAAAATGACTACTTTCATGTACACTTAAGACGTGTTGCTGTGAACTGTTTTCATGATGTCGAAGTTCTGCCATGGCCAGTTAGATCCCCCGAAATGTCCCCGATAGCCAGGCGCTGTGCCCGAGCGGTTCTAGGCGCTTCAGTGTGGAACCGCGCGGCCACTACAGTCGCAGGTTCGAATTCTGCCTCGGGCATGGATGTGTGTGATGTCCTTAGGTTAATCAGATTTAAGTAACTTCCTGGCAGATTAAAACTGTGTGCCGGACCGAGACTCGAACTCGGGACCTTTGCCTTTCGCGGGCAAGTGCTCTACCAACTGAGCTACCCAGCGCACACTCCGCTGTAGAGTGAAAATTTCGTTCTATAAACATCCCCCAGGCTGTGGCTAAGCCATGTCTCCGCAATATCCTTTCTTTCAGGAGTGCTAGTTTCTGCAGGGTTCGCAGGAGAGCTTCTGTAAAGTTTGGAAGATAGGAGACGAGGTAGTGGCAGAAGTAAATCAGTCGGCTCTCAGCCGTGATACCGTGCGGACGGGCACGGCGCGCCGGGCAGTACTCCGCAGGTGTTGTTGTTTACCCGCTAGCGCGCGGTCGCGTCGTTGTATTGCCTTATAGTACCTGTACCGACCCGCCATGGCGTTCTCATATCGAAAAGCTACAATCAAACTAACGTTCAACGCATCTTACACGAGACCGAAGGCCCATGAAACTGAACGGTTTCTACGAGATATCATGCACATAGAACAACAAGAACTGATAGGCATTCATCTGTCTGTTGTAACCAGCACAGTGTACCTCAAACTGATTGACGAAGCGGCCTGCGACAGATTACTCCAACGATCTGCAAACGGCTTTCGCTTCTGTCACGCAGATGGTAATGTGAGCGTGGTAGGAGTTGACCATGCCGGTCTGGGTGTGCGTACCGTGCGCATCTTTGAACTACCGTTCGAAGTTCCTGCCAACCTAGTCGTTGATGCGCTGCGGCCATATGGCACAGTTCTGAGCCACACAGAGGAGAAATGGAACACATTCGAAACGTACCCTGTCCTTAACGGGGTACGACAAGTGCGCATAGAACTTAACAAGCACGTTCCATCATATATTTTCGTTGGTGGCTGCCGCGCAATTGTTATATATGATGGACATCCGAGGACCTGCTCGGGCTGCGGCCAGGAGGGCCATGTTAGAACTGAGTGTCTGCAGCGCCGCCTCGTTCAGGTGCCCCGCAATGAACTTCCCCAAGGATCCACTATGACCTCTCTCCCGCTAACATATGTGGAGGCGGCACGACATGATGTGATGGATGATCAAAACCTGCTACCTCCTCAAGCCGCTGCCAGCTCCGTTGGAGAGTCAGCGCCGTCGACGACGCCGCAGCCCAACGGTGCAGAGGTTCCTACAGCCTCTGCCCAACGCAGCGTCGTGGGCACCCAGCCACCGTCACTGTCGGGATCGGACACAGGGATTCCTAGCGACCTAGACTGTGTCGAGCCCCGCCCTCCAGTGGATATCGAATCTCGGACCCGAAAGCAAAAATCACCGAAGCGACACAAGAAGAGGCGATTGTCAGTTGAAGAACAGGACAGGGATGTGAAGCCGGCGGAAGACATCGACTTCGTTGACTCGTCCACAATTGCAACGGACTCCAGTGGTATCATTCACCAGAAGGTGCCTGAAGACAAGGAACACTCTCCTAAATTTGGTGGCTCAGAAAACGAGGCGCATTGCGTCGACTCCCAAAATGTGGGCTCCTGTGAAAGCGACCAGCCACCAATGACATCACAATCGTCTATTGGTGACTGGGCAGACTATATGGAGGCAGATGATTCACAGCAAACATCGATACCTCCACCAGAGCCCATGGCTGACATTGAGCCCGGAGGGCTCTGCCAGTCAGGGACTCATACGGCACAGTAAAGCACAGCATGCAGATGGATGGCTGTGTGGTGTGTGAGATCACTGTGGGCTTGCACCGGCACACTGCCTCCGCCACTTTATATGTCTCAGTCATACCGTGTAGGAACAGTCAATGTAAATGGTGTCCACTACACTGTCAAGACCCGCATGTTACACGACGTGATCAGAGCGGCAGACTTGGACAATTCCCTTCTCCAGGAGGTCCGTCCCGAGCTGCGTTTAGACCTATATGGCTACACCACCAACAGCCTACCCTTAGGTGATGGCGCAGGAGGAACGGCCATCCTTCTCCGAGATGGCATAGACGCGACGGATGTGACGTACTTGCCGAACGGGCGAGGCATCGCACTCGCACTTGGCGCAGTCCGCCTCATTAACGTCTACGCTCCCTCCGGTAATTCGCACCGTGGTGACAGGCATGTCTTCTATTCGGAGGAGGTAGCCCCACTTTTGCAAGGAAATATGGACCATTACATAGAGGGCGGCGATTTTAACAGTGTTCTGCGGCCCGAGGACCAGATACCGCATTACGTCCCATGCCCGGCTCTACAAGCATTGACACGTGACCTCGCGCTCCACGACACATGGCTCCTACGTCATGGGACCCAGAGTGGATATACGCACTTTACCAGCCATTCTGCCAGTCGTCTGGACCGGATATACGTCTCGCGTGGCCTCCGCACAGCAACCCATGATGCAGAACTCTGGCCGACGGCCTTCACGGATCATCTCGCGTACATCTGCACTGTCACCTTACTCCGACAACAACTCACAAGACGCAGCAAGGGCCCGTGGACGCTGAACGTCGCC
The DNA here is from genome assembly GCF_023898315.1 of Schistocerca nitens. Classification (NCBI taxonomy): domain Eukaryota; kingdom Metazoa; phylum Arthropoda; class Insecta; order Orthoptera; family Acrididae; genus Schistocerca; species Schistocerca nitens. Next base: position 176,988,426 of record NC_064622.1, on the reverse strand, counting down.
CTCCTTCGCGAGGAAGCGTGTCGGCGAGCAGTCACTGACACGTGGCGTCGATGTATCAGGCGCCTGCCCATGTATGCTTCCACGTTGCTGTGGTGGTTGGGATGTGTCAAACCTGCACTCCGAAAGACCTTGATGGCCTACGGGCGTGACAGATCGAACTGGCAAAGGGCAACATCGGAATTTTACTATGCAGCGTTACGTGAGCTGGCGACGCAACCGCCGTCTCCCGAACGTCAGACGTCCGTACAACGCATCAAAGCTCGTCTACTCCGCATCAGGACAGGGCAGCTAGAAGGTGTCCGCATCCATGCGCGAGTGCAAGACTATATCCCCAACGAAACGGCGTCAGTGTATCACACTGTGCGCGAGAGGCGCCACCGCAAACGTCAGCTCATTACGGCGGTAAACACGGAGGAGGGCGGCCGCGCAGTGACACAAACGGATGTCACGCACACGTTCTCCAGACACTATGGGACCTTGTACATGGAAGATCCGCGAAATGTACGTGATTATGACGAGCTGTTGCACGATTTTCCCGCCCCTCGGGACGTGGCACCCGATGATAGTCTGCTGTTGCCCATTACACCCGACGAGCTGACATCGGCCTTGGCACGTGGAGCACCGAACAAGTCGCCTGGACCGGACGGTTTACCCCTAGAATTCTACCGCACTTTTTACGACCTTACGACCTTATGGGCGACAAGTGGCTCCAAATGTTTCAAGACCTGATCCGACCTAATTTCACTGTCCCCACAGAATTCACAGAAGCTATCTTGATCCCAGTACCGAAACCGAATGGTGGTTGTAGGTGGCAGGACTTTCGCCCACTCACAGTCCTCAACAACGACTACAAGATCTTCGCCCGTATCCTCCGCGTGCGTCTCCACACCGCTATCGGGAAAGCCATCCACACCGATCAGACATGTTTAGGTGGTGGCAGCAACATTCATACGGCGTTAGGGGCATACCGCGACGTAATTGCTTTGACGGCGCCCTGCAAAATAAGAGGCGCACTTGTCGCCTTAGATTTCGACCACGCATTCGACCGCGTCGACCACGGCTTCTTACGCGCAGTTTTGCAACACATGGGCCTCTCTCCGGAGTCTGCACAGGTGGTCCTTCGACTGGTCCACGGAGCGCGCTCCCGCATGATGGTCAACGGTTATCAGTCTGGTCACATTGTGTTGGACGGTCAGTGCGACAAGGGTGCCCCCTGTCGGGTATATTATTTGCTGCAGCGCTTGAACCAGCTTTACATGGTCTACGGCAGCGATTAACTGGTATCTCCTTGCGGGACGTGACCTTTCGTTGTGTGTGCATTCGCCGATGACGTGGTGTTCCTGGCCAGATCAGAGGATGAAATGCATATGGCGCTACAGTGGCTACGCCAGTACGGGGCGGTCGCTGGGAGCGTGATCAACGTGAAGAAGACAAAATACATGGATGTCGGAGGGGGGCTTTCCCACACAACGGCGGTGCCCTTTGACAAGGTGCCCGTACTCAAGTGTTTAGGAGTGCAATTCTATAGCAATGTCCGCCGCACAGCGGCGGCTACGTACCGCCGGCTCCTACACCAGACACGTGCTCTGCTGCAGGACAACAAACTGCGTCGCTTGGATATGCTCCTCAGAACACGTTATGTCAACACCTATCTTGTCTCAAAACTGAACTATTTTGCGCATGTCCTTCCCTTGACGGCTACGATTGCCGACAGATTTCAAGCAGCATATGGACATTTCGTAAGCACCGGTCTGGTTGTTAAAGTCCGATACGCCACCCTGACACTGCCGCAGCGGGCGGGCGGTATCGGTTTAATTCATGTATATAACCGTGCGCGACCGCTTTATCTCAACACTATGCGTCGCACATGGACCTCTGCCCACGCCACTCTGACGGGCACCCTGGTAGCGGAAGTGGTACCACGCTCTCTGCATCCCACGGTTTGTGTAGGACACATTTCACCGGCACTCACCCACATCAGAGAGTTCTTGATTGACTTCAGCTATTTACGGTCAGAACTTCCGACGACACGGAAGCCCAGCATAAAAGACTATTATCGCCTCTATCAACAGCGACAACCTGTAAATACGGTCGCCCACAGACATCCTGAAGTTGCCTGGAACACGGTGTGGCGAGCGGTACACACGCCTATTCTACCTACGACTGTGCGTTCATTGTGGTACGTGGTTGTGAATGGGAAGTTCGCTACTCGTCAGAGGCTAAATTCCATACATCTGACGGACGACCCCTTGTGTCCGACATGCTCAGTCGTTGACTCGGATGCACACCATCTGACTTGCGCCGCGACAAGCGAGTGCTGGTTACTGACGCAGCGCATGCTGGCGTTACTCTTGCGGCGATTGCCGGAGTCTATCTCCCCTGAAGAGGTATTGCGCCCCAACGGCGTATACTTTCCATCAACCAGAACGAACGCCGTTAACTGGCTAAGAGGCATGGCCGTTTACTACATATTTTGCGATGCTCCCAAAGGCACACTCGACTTTTGGTCCCTATTGATGACGACACATGCAGCTTTCAGCGGTCACCCGAAGTACAGAACTCGTTTCGAAAATTATTTAGGTTCATTATTTGCGGATCCTCCTGCTCACTGGGGCGTTCCGGGTATGAGACGCTGAAAATGAAGAAGAATCCTGGAGCATATTGATCCTCTACGGACGGAATAGGGGGGAACCCCTGCCAACAGACGAGAAGACGACTCGGACGCTCGGCTACGGCAGTTGTAGGATCTTTCTTTCTAATGAAACAAAAATAAATCTATAAATACAATACAAAATGAAAATTAAAAAAAAATTAAAAATGTTCTAAAATTTAAATAAATAAATAAATAAAACAACATCGACAAACCCACTACATCCTCTTCCTGATCCTTCGATCCTCGAACTCGAACACGTTGCTGCTGCTCCTGCACCTGCAGCGGTTCATTAAATAAAAAAGAAAAAAAAAGCGTGTTCGGTCAGAGGGTTAGCTGCCCTCTGGAAAAAAAAAAGTTGGTAGAGCACTTGCTCGCGAAAGGCAAAGGTCCCGAGTTCGAGTCTCAGTCCGGCACACAGTTTTAATCTGCCAGGAAGTTTCATATCGGTGCACAATCCGCTGTAGAGTGAAAATTTCATTCTAGAGACAGATTTAAGTAGTTCTAAGTTCTAGGGGACTGATGACCTTTGATGTTAAGTCCCATAGTGCTCACAGCTATTTTACCATATGTCCCCGATAGGACATGTGTGAGATTGGCCCAGAACCAGTGTTAAAGATATCAAAGACCAGTGACAACATAAGTGGGCCAGCTTCTCTCAGGAGTCTATTCAACTGCTTTATGACATCCTTCCTAACCGAATCAGTGCGTTCTGACCAGAAAAGGTGGAGCGTCATACCGATAAGAAATGAGCTCATGCTGCCAATCTTTGTAAAGTTGACTCGATTTTGTAATCACTGAAATAAATCAAATACCCCCTCAACACCAGAAGCTTCTTACTGTTTCCTCATCCCCTTCTAAGCACTTCACTTCTTTTGTCAGGCAGTGTATGTAATTATTTATGTATCTCATTCCCTTTAATAAGGATAAGCTAAGCTTCAATTAAGTCAAGGAAAATATAAATTCGCTCAGTGGAGTACTCCTTGTGCTTCACACGGCGTTTAGTCACTTGGTCTACGTCAAGCATCATTTCAAAAAAGGAATAGCAACCTGCAAACCCAATCACTACTCAAATGCGATGGAATGTTTATGTGTGACAGAAGCTAAATGCTGAAGCCATACCCTCATTTCAAGAATCGAAATTTGAATATTACCTAATAAATCAGTTTGCGGGAAACGTAGCGAATGCGAAATCAGATCTATTGTTTCTGTCCACTGTCCACTGTTGATCCTTACGACCCATATAGTAAAAAAAAATCTTCTCTGTGTTTCTGTGAAAAGAAGCAGATTGTCTTGTGTAATAAACACATTCCGTAGGTTCATTGTTATAAAATTTTGAGGTACATCTTGGCAGTAGAGTATACTGTGTTGACTGATATATTTATTACAATTGTAATAAAATGTACCAAACTTCTGCAAAAAAAAAAAAACAATTTTCTACTCACGTCAATGTCATAGTCACCCTCTCATCTAGAGTTACGGGTTTTCTTAATGGGTGTACACCAACTGAAAAATGGTTTCGGTATTGTACTAAGTCCATCAAGTGACCTCAATTACGTACGACGAGATCTGAAAAAGGAAAGCTCCCAGAAGTCACTGTGAACTTTTTACTGCTTGGCACCAATTGTTTATTTTACGTATTTCCTGTTTCTGTATAATGACAACCCACACAGAAATTGCAGCTATTTTCTCCTTGGAAACCATTTTGAAATTGAATAGTACTGCAAGCAACAGACATTGCGGCATTTCAGCTATAACACTTTCTTGTTAAGAAGATGCTCAGCGAAGTGACTGGAGGGAGTAGGTGACCCACAAAAGGGGAATGGCATCTACCTGTTTTGTCTCTTTTCTGATCATTGCCCACGAAAACCGTTAGACGATAATGTTAGCTGGGTGTTTACAAGTACGGAAACATTTAAAATAATTTTATTTATTGACTTTTTAGACTGATTAAACAATGAGATGTGTCTTAGCTATAGTAGGTGGTAATTGTAAAGCATTCACAAACGCTCAACGTCTTTCGCTTTCTATCAGTTCGACCACTTCACCAAGAGACACTGAAAGCTGACTGTTGTCTTCATTTATAAAAGGTGTCTCAAAAAGAAAGCCGGATTTTAAAATCCTGTTATTTTTGTTTTTACATGTTCACTGAGGCTATGTTCAGTTTTCTTGGTTAGTGTTTGTCAAGTATCAGCATGGGAACATACAGTACGGGACAGCGAGTGTTGATCATGAAAACCCATTACAAGAATGGTGAATTTTTCGTGAAAGCTGTTCGGAAACTCCGTACTATTATTCTTGGAGACAATAACGCAACAAATCACTGTTCGAAGGTTGATGAAGGTAGTTGAAAAAACCGGTTCAACAGTAGACATCAAAACCCTGGACGTCATCGAAGTGGTCGGAGTGAGGTAAAGGAATGAGAGTGCTTTTACAAAGCGCATTATTTTCTTAGCTGAGTCTTACTTCCATTCAAACGGCTTTGTGAACAAGCATAATTGCCGAGTATGGGGATCAGAGAACGCAAGAGTAATCAACGAAAAAGACAGACACGCATCTCGGGCTAGTCAGGTTTGGTTTTGTATTGGAGTAGGGGCTTAATCGGTCATCGCTTTTACAAAGATGAACAAGGAAGGGCAGTCACGGTGAATAGAGTTCGTTACCGTGCGTTGCTCCCTGCTCTCCTTTGGTCCTGTTTGGATCAAGTGAATATCGAGAATGTATGGTTCCAACAAGAGGGTGCAACTTGCCATACTTCCGGAGACACAACCGCTGTGTTGCGCGAGAAGTTCCCGGACAGACTAAGTTCGTTACGAGGAGACGAAACCTGCCCACCTCGATCTTGTGACCTTATGTACAGGAACGCTGTCACGAGTTTAACAGAACAAATCCCGCAATTTGTTGGTATTCAAACAAGACATTCGACGCGTTCTGGACGTAGTTGATGTGGAAATGTGTGAGCGGGTGATGTATAATTTCATGGGCCGAGGGATCACTTGGTACGGCTAGAAGGGGAGAGGGCGGTCATATGCCCGATATTGTGTTTCACACTTAAACGTCAAAATCTTTTGAAGGAAATGTGTTTTCCGTTTGCTTCTCTCAAATAAATATGTTAGATTTATAGTACCTTAAAATACGACGTTCTTTCTAAGACATCTTTATCAACTACTCAAAACAAAAAAAATATGAATTTTCAGTAACCGACTGCAGCGATGTCTCCGGCAAGACGTAGTGAACACGCATCTGACTGTTGTTTATGTGGCGACAACAGTTAATCTCAGCAAGCGCAGCGGAAAACAGACATAATGATTACAATTACAAGTAAACTAACTGCAATTAAGGGTGTAACACAATTATCGATATTATCTGTAATGATCTTATCTAACTTCTTTGTCTGTTTTTACTTAATGTGAGTTCTGTATAACCATCTTCGATGTGACATCAACGCAAATGTTATATTCTGTATTTATGATAATTTATGTAATTGTAATTAATCTATGAATATGATTTCAGAAGTAACGAGCTGTAAAAGAATCTAAAAGATAAAAATTTAATTGTAATACTAGTTTATGCGCAGGGAAAGTAGGTTTGTAATCATGTAAAATATTGGAGGAAGTCCCTCTGCAACGGAATTGGCTAGGCGAGAATAGAAAAGTTGGATCTGGTTGTCGAAGTGCAACGCTCCTATGTGACATGAGCGAGTCGGTGGCTAGCAGGCAAAGAATGCATTTCTTGTGTACTGAAAGAGGCGAGAAGTACTGCAAGATTATATAATATAACCTAGGATGAAAAAGTAATGCGGCTTATTGTTCATAGCACACTTTGGTGTTTGTACTATGAAAATCGAACGCTTAGAAGAGAATTTTCAGAGCTAGTCAGACAGGAAGAGATATGGATACTTTTGTCACATTTTTTTTTAATAACAAAGGAGATCGACGCTGTCACCACCTTCATCTCACATTAGCAGTTAAGTACTAAATAACTGCACTGAGCAGTTATGTGCTTTCATTTTCAGTAATAATTTTGTGTTCTGTAAACTTTATGTTGATCCACCGTATTTGATCCTTAGTCATTTAGTTATAATTATCATCATCTTCCTACTGTAATGTACAGATAGCAAGAGTTATTGAGAGCCAATTGTTGCCTAAACACATCAGTATTCCTCCAGTGTAGTTCAAGTCAATTCACCGGAACATTACTTCCTCAATTGTGCTACTGTCCTGTATCTTATCAGAAAAACAAGAGTTTAGTATCAAATAAAGTCAACCCACATAGTTAACTTTCTTTATGAATCACACTAGTACTGAGTACAATTATGCCTAATTAGGTTAGACCGTTTCTTCTTGCGTAATTACAGATTGCTTGATTACTAATAGAACCTTCTTTTGTTTCCCGTTTGTTCCGATATTGTTTCCTCTCAATAACAATCTTTCTATAATTGGAAAAAGTCTGATACGTTTGCATTACACACAGTGACGGTCACAAAAAATCTTTTCACAGGAATAACATTATCGGCATAATACTAACATCATAGCAGCCGGTAGCCCTATAAGGGAATGTAAAGATTACGACACTGGTAGTACAATGGACATCACTTTGTACAGCATCTTCCGTACAATGCACATTTTTATGCCATTTGTATAAGTTGGAATAACTATGATTCTTACGTAAATGCAAAAAGTCTGACCTCTGCACAAAAGAAAGAACTTTTCTCTGAGAAACTGGTGAGATATAATGTGCAGCGTGTGCTGGCTCCGTTGCTGCATTTACCATCAATTTGCTGTGCGAGTAGTTACCCAAACATACTGAAAATCACGTAATCTATAATGCTCGTGGTGGAGTGAGACGTACGAGATAAATGTGAGAAGTGGTGCAAATTAAATATGGCATGGAATCACTGTGTGGTCTCCTGTTGCAGACTTAGAGCTCAGATAAGTACCTGATGAAAAAGTGAAGATCTAGAAAAAAAAACGGGCAGATCAATAACAGATTTGTTAATATTCTAATAACTTACGGGATTGCGCCCCGGTGCGGTCGTTGCCAATCGCCGATATTTCGACAGGTCACCACCCTGCCATTTTCAAGGGAAAACTGCAGCAAGTAGACCACCCTGCCATTTTCAAGGGAAAACTGCAGCAAGTAATTTTATCAGTATGGGCACCTAAGTATTTTGAAGTTTCTAACCTGTTTATTATTTCATCAGTATGTGTTACACTTATCATCCGTGCAGTACGCCTAGATGTGAACAATGAGTATCCCACATTTCTTTTTCTTTTCCTTTTTTGTTAAAAAAAAATTGAGGATGAGACCACTAGCAGAAAACCAATCAGTGACATTTTTAATAACACTGTTTACCATTTCTTCTGTATCTGTGATCGATTACAATGCTAGTGTCGTCTGCAAAAAGAACTAATTCTGCTTGTGATATAATAGATAGAAGGTCATTTAGGAACAATAGTGGACGTAAGCTTTAGCCTTGGGGACCCCTTAACATGATTTCTCCCCATTCAGAATAATGTCCCCGGACTACATTTGCGTGACTTACTAAGTAGAAATTTCTGCATTCTTTTGGTTAGACATGATATTATCCATTGGTTGACTATACCATCAGTCCTACAAAACTTCAATTTATCTAGGTGAATGCTGTGATTCCCACAGTCAAATGTCTTAGACAGGTTGCAGAAAAATGAGAATTGGCGCTAGTTTATTACTTAATACTTGTAAAATCTGGTGAGTGAACATGGAAATGGCATTTTCGGTAGTTCAACTATCCAATCCAAACTATGATTTGCTGTGTATATTGTCGCTTTGACTACGAATATTCTAGAATACACCATATTCTCACAAATTTTGGAAAATTATGTGAGCAGCGAGCAGTTATTCACATCTCTCGCATCACCTTTCCTAAACAGCGAGTTGAGAATGATATACGAGTTTATCAGTCTCCCTGGAAAAACTCCTCGAGTTAGTGATGCAGTACATGTTTCAAGACTGGGGTTATTATATGGGAAATAATCTTTAGCCCTCTATTGGAAACATCATCAAAACGAGATCAACTTTAATTTTTGAGATCGTGTATAAATTTCTTAATTCCAGAAAGAGAGGCGGGTGATATCTCTACGTGACTGAATTTTATGAGAGTTTCGTTTTCGACATACTGTTTTCATTTTTCTCTTGAACTGTTTGCATCTGTAACTTCTAATATATTTAAGAAATGATTACTGATTTATGACTTTATGTGGATGTTTGGTTCTAAGAGGGCCCAGTGGACAGTCTGTCAAAGCTGAACACAGATTAAGCATGGAAACAGGAAGAAGGTGTGTTGAATTGTAAAAAAAACAGCAAAATAGAAAGAGTGAACTATCAAAGAATAAGAAATGCAATACTAAGTAACTTATAGCACCGAAGGTGGAGTGTTCCATATCAGCGGACCACAATAGTTTGACATTTCGATCGAATAATTTGATTGCCCGACGTGAATCCCATCGAAAATTTATAGGACATGATCGAGAGGTCAGTTTGTGCACAAAATCCTACATCGCCAATACTTTCGCAATATAGGCAGGATGGCTCAATATTTATATTTATTTTTTATTTTACTCCAGTTCCGTAGGACTAATTTGAGGAGCAAATCTCCAAGGTCATGGAGCATGTCAGTACATGAAATTACAACACAAAAGTAATAACAGATAAAATAAAAAGTTTACTAACCCAAAAAAGACAAGCCGTAAGTTTATGTAAACGCAGTGAACAATATAACAAAGGAATCAGCTTAACTTTCCCAGGAACTCCAAGACAGAATCGAAGGAGTGACCCATGAGGAAGCTCTTCAGCTTCTATTTGAAAGCACGTTGATTACTGTTAAGAGTTTTGAATCCTCGTGGTAGGTTACTGCAAATGGATGCAGCAGTATACTGCACACCTTTCTGCACAAGAGTCAATGAAGTGCTACCCAAATGCAGATTGGATTTATGCCTAGTATTAAATGAGTGAAAGCTGCTAATTCTTGGCAATAAAGTGATATTCAAAACAAGAAACGACAGTAAAGAACATATATATTGAGAGGCAAATATCAGAATACCCAGAGCAGTGAGCAGGGGTCGCCAGGAGGTTCGCGAACTAGCACCACTTATTGCCCAGCCCGTTTCTGAACCAAAATATCCTTTGAGAATGGGAAGAGTTACCCCAAAATGTAATACCATACGTCATAAGCGAATGAAAATAATCATGGTTGACTACTTTTAGTGTCGAACTATTATTTACATCAGACACCGTTCGAATAGTAAAAATGGCAGCATTATTTCTTTGAACAAGATCCTGAACGTGAGCTTTCCACGACAGTTTACTATCTATCTGAACACCAATAAATCTGAAATTTTCAATTTCACTAATCATATGCCTATTCGGTGAAATTGAAACGTTGGGTTTTGTTGAATTGTGAGTTAGAAACGTACAAACTGAGTCTTACTGTGATTTCGCGTTAATTTACTTTTTTTACAAGCTATGAACTTACGTCACGAATTGCACTATTTGAAACAGTGGCAATGTTGCACACATCATCCTTTACTACCAAGCTAGTTTCATAAGCAAATAGAAATATTTTAGAATCACGTGTCATAATAGAGGGCATATCATTTGTATAAATAAGGAACAGGAGCGGCCCCAACACTGATTCCTGGGGCACCAACCAATTGACAGTACCCCACTCAGACCCCACATCACAGCCATTATCAACATTGTGAATAATGACCTTTTACTGCCTGTTGCTAAAGTAAGAGGTGAACCAATTGTGAGCTACTCCCTGCATTCCATAATGGTCCAACTTCTGGAGCAATATTTTGTAATCAACACAATCAAATGCCTTAGTTAAATCAAAAAACATGCCTAGCGTTCGAAATCTTTTGTTTAATCCATCCAGTATCTCACAGAGAAAAGTGAATATAGCATTTTCAGTTGACCACTTCTAAAACCGAACTGTACGATTGATAGCAAATTATGTGAAATAAAATGATCAATTCTTCCTACATACACAGCTTTTTCAATAACTTTAGCAAACACTGATGGCATAGAAATGGTTATAAAATTTTCTACATTCTCCTTTTTTCCCTTGTTATAAAGCGGCTTTACTACCGAGTTCTTTAATCGTTCAGGAAACTGGCCATTCTTAAAGAACACCTTACAAATATGACTGAGTTCAGAGCTAACATGTGCAACACAGAACTTTAATATTCTGCTAGGTACTTCATCATACCATTGGGAGTCCTTACTCTTCCGTGATTTCATTATTGACTCAATCTCTCCCTTGTCAGTATCACAGACTATTTCAGACAACAGTCTCCGAAAGATATTTTCCAAGAGATTTATATGATTCCCTTTAGAAACTAAGTTTTTATTTAATTCACCAGCAATCCTCAGAAAGTGATTGTTAAATATTGTACATTTATCTGTATATCTGCAGGTAACTTGTAGAGTCCATGCCACGTGGAGTTGCTGCATTACGACGGGCAAGAGCTGTAGCTGTCTTATGTATTATACAATACGTTTATTAAATGTAATAAAATGGATACCTAACGAATAAAGGAGTATTCGATGCAATTCAGATGGTTCAAATGGCTCTGAGCACTATGGGACTTAACGTCTGCGGTCATCAGTCGCCTAGAACTTAGAAATACTTAAACCTAACTAGCCTAAGGACATCACACACATCCATGCCCGAGGCAGGATTCGAACCTGCTACCGTAGCGGTCGCGCGGTTCCAGACTGTAGCGCCAAGAACCGGTCGGCCACACCGGCCGGCTCTCGATGCAAATTAATTACTCATTTTGATAACAACACTTAAATGTAACTAAATTATTTTCAGAAAAAAATAGAAAATACTAGGGTATTTTGGTTAGCTGGTGTGCACAAACGGCTTAATGACTAAGTGTCAGACTTCAAATCTAAAGGTCTGGAGCTCGACCCCATTTCGTTTCTAAGATTTTTTTCTGTCTTTAATCACCAATTTCAGCTCTGGTAATTATTTATTAGCCTGACAAACACCAAGCCGTACCGTATTTCAGAGTCCTATTCGTTGTCCACAATGCAACCCTAGGTCCTACTTTAAGTGGCTGGGTGAGTCGGTACAAAGGTCGTCGCATACCATCTCCAGCAGGATCTCACCTACTAAAGCACTGTGGTGTTCAAAACAACTTTTGGTGTGGTGAAAACTTCACTTTATGAATAGGTTCTCATTGCAACCAGGTGTGTATGGTCGCGACACTGGGCTGTGTCCTGTACTGTGGTAAGTAAAATAAAGAATAGTGCAAAAGCAGTTTATTATAGATGTGTTCCTTGTAATCCGGGGTGAGACAGAAAAGATGGAGCTGCCAAGCAGTCTCAGGGAACGCTACATGTTCCAGTCACAGTAATGTGTCCACCATCTCTGTTGGAGGTCAATGTGCGAAAACCACTCATGGACGGCAGGTGACTGCTCAGCATTAGAGGGTATATAAAACATATCGGGCCCACGCGGAAACCAGTGCAGTCGTTGTAATGCGGAAACAGGACGAGTTATCTGGCGCCCAAATGAGCATGATCATTGGCTTTCGGCACAAGTGCGGAAGCAAGTTCGTAAACTGTTCGCGTGCCACCGTGGTTAAAATACATAGTGCATGGCACAATGGTGCTATCCAAAACCGCCGGCCGTTGTTCCCGAGCGGTTCTAGGCACTTCAGTCTGAAACCGCGCGACCGCTACGGACACAAGTTCGAATCCTGCCTCGGGCATGGATGTGTGTGATGTCCTTAGGTTAGTTGGGTTTAAGTAGTTCTAAGTTCTAGAGGACTGATGACCTCAGATAAGTCCCATGGTGCTCAGAGCCATTTGAACCAGTTTTTTGCTATCCACAACCGCTGCTGAGGCAACTGTGGAGAACCATGGGCCATAGATGACAGGGGTGAACGACGGCCGCAGAGATGTGTACGGACGAATATATGTGCAGTTGCTGAGAAACTGATCGCCGAGATTAATCAAGGGACTTCCAACAGTATCTCCTCAACGACAGTTTTGTGAACGTTGCTGTAATGGGCCTCTACAGCAGGCGCCTCGTTAATGGAGCCACGCTGTCTGCTATTCATCGTCGATGAAGCATGGAATTTTCACGCCAATACCGCAACTGGACGTCAAAGAGGGACGACAAGTGGGTTTTTCAAATGAATCACGTTTTATGCTCCATCAGACCAATGACCGTTCCCTTGTACGGCCCTGCGACAATCGTCGGAAGGGCCTAGGCCAGACGAGTGGGCAATGGTGAATGTTTTCGTGATATTCCCAGGATGATCTTACCATTCTGAAAGCGACAATGGATCAAAAAAAGTATGCATCTATCCTTGGGGAACACGTCAACCCCTAGATGCAGTCTGTTTATCCTTGGCACTATGGCATCTACCAGTTGGACAATGCAACGAGTCACACAGCTCGCTGCTTACGTGCGTGGTTCGAAGAGCACCAGGGTGAGCTTACCATACTTTGTCTGGCCATCAGACACCCCGGATGTAAACCCTGTCGAGAATATGTGGGATCAACGTGATCGGCTGTTCTCGCCATGGATCTCAACCGAGAAATCCAGAGCAGCTGGCTACGGCACTTGTGTCGGTACGGTTTCTCGTCCCTCTCAGTACCTTCTGGAACCTCAATGACTCGCAACAGTCCGCGGTGCAAAAGTTGATTATTCAGGCTTTTGAAAAGTTGTCACGTTAATGTGACTGGGCAAGGAACCAAAGGAGACGTTCACTGTCTCAGATTGGCTCTACTTTGAAGATGACGATCACGAATTGAAAATGGACGAATAATTTTTTAGAGGGGAGGAATATGTCTGTAGAGAACTGCTCTTACACGTGTACTGGGTTTACTGTTTTCGACGAGACTTGTTTGTAACAGCGCAGGTACACACTTCATTGCCGACAGTTGCACACTTATACGCCATAAGGTATAGTTTCTTGGTTATTCGTGCAGTCCCGACTACTTTTATCAGACGAGAATAAGTATTTTAGCATATGAGGGCAGATAGTACAATCTTACAGAGTCGAAAGTCAACCAGTTTTGAAGTGAAAGACTTAGTGAAGTACAAATAAGGCGGGCGCGTTCCAAGTGTGTTCAGCTCGGCGCAGACGAACGGACGGCGTTACGAGAGCGGGAGAGTCCGGAAGCAGGTCTGGCGGCGTTAGATAACGCCGTGTGTCGAGTGCCTCACCCAGCTGCGGCCGCTCCAGACTTTCTTCAGTGGCGGCGGCAATCCTATTGTCACTAGGCAGATTGCTGATCTGAGTTCAGACCACGTTTCTCTTCTCATCTGAACAATGTTAACTGCAATTTGTGGCTCGGCGAGAGTATCTCCATGACTTACTTGCGTATGGCATACATTTGCATACGCTCTTAGCAAACCACTGTACGCTTTCCTCTTCTCCCCATGTATTCATATCGGTAATTCTTTGTGTAGACGACTGCACTCGTCTTCTTTATCACGCCTCTGCGCTCGTTGTGTTACACGATGGAGACAGTAGCCTCATTTTAAAGGAGTCAGTAGCCTCATGCTTTATAAAAAAACTAGCTGACACTCCCAGCATTACCTAGCTATTCATTTTGCCATTTTTATATTTGAAACGATGCCTTAGATGTACTTCTACAGTAGACTCGATGTGAGATGATCCTCGACAGACCCTGTAGCCTGTATGAAGCTGCTTCGCATCTCTACAACGCGGTTCTACAAACATCAGCTCTATAGACAGCTTTTGTTACCGCTTACAGCCGTTTGCGCTTCGCAGCGGAAGACGTCGAAAGCGCTGTCAGGTGTCAAGGATTTCCTCGAGTCGTCTCGACTGCAGGAGTGTCTCGTTAGTAGTAAAGAATACATTTATTGGAACTTCATATATATTATGCAGCACTTTTTCACGCATCTTAGTGTTTATGACGGCATATCTCTTGAAAAATGTCTCGTACAATGAGATATTTGTGTAGGTATAATCAACGACATATGAGGATACTATGTGCGAAACATGCTGGGAATACAGTTAGTAGCAGAGAAGGAATAAATTTCATTATTGATGCGGCAGTTTTCAGGCTTCTCAGGTTTCATACCGTCAAATCTATCGATGTGCCCATACAATGATATAATTTTGTAAGTACATTTTGAGACATATATGGATACTTTCTGTGAAATGTATTACGAATTGAGGTAGTAGCACAGTAGTAATATATTTAAACGTAATGCACGATGCGGTAGTTTATCGCGCATTTTTTATGACGTCACATATCCCGAATTGTGACAGGTGGGTAGTTCTTACCCCGCCAGCGATTGTTATCGGAAATGTGCTTTGTTGAAATCGGTCCAGTTGTTTAGGCTGAGATGTGGAACACATACATACATAGACACACATACATAGCTTGAAAGTCTCTTCGGGATTGCTGCGGGATCCTGAGATCAACATAATTCAGCATTTCGGCGATCCGGCTGTCGAATATATTCAGGAGAAGGCTGCTGCTGCTGCTGAGTCCCGCTGAAAACTGATTTCAGCGCCACTCGGTGGCAGCAGCAGCAGCCTTCTCCTGAATATGCTCGACAGCCGGATCGCCGAAATATTGCGTCTTGTTGATTTTAGTCGATCCCAAAGCAAACCCGAAGAGACTTTCAAGACTTGTTACGCCGCGGGAAAGCCTACAAAGTCAGATATACATATATTCATTCATTTTTATTATGTATATGGATGCAAGTTTTAACGACCGACATTTATATCTTAGATGGCAATGGTTTTACATTGATTAAACTGTCCTCTAAAGCATGTTTCCGTGCGTAATAGTGTGACAGTCACGCAGTAGGATACGAAACTTTAGGTGTAGAAACACGCCTCGGACCACGGCATAATGAACATAAAACCATTGTTACCGAAGAAGCTTTAAATTCTCTCAACAGTGTATCGAAGAAATAGTTTTCTTTAGTCTAAAAATTCCAGTTTTAATTCGCTGCATATCTCCGCAACGTTCTCGTGTGAATCAAAAATACCTGTTCTGTCAACAGCAGCGCATCTGGGACTTCCTTCCTTCAAGGGAACTGAACAGGTAATTGCAGTACAGCTGTTACAGAAATCCCACACAAGACACTAGAGCAATCAGCTACAGAATTTCGTTTCACAAGTTGGGATATATATATATATATATATATATATATATATATATATATATATATATATATATATAAAATTATGTAGTGTCATTCCTAGCTTAATAATAGTAAGGTAGGCGTCATAACGAGTTCAGTGATAAGATGTCTGATACATGATACGACTGTATATACCATATGGAAATGTAACGGAAATTTTGTGAGGTCTTAAATGGAAATCCTTGAAAGAAGGTCGACCTAGTTCACAGAAAACACTTTTGTTGGGATTTAGAGAACCTGTGTTCGAGGAAGACTGTTCTCGACAACTTCTTACCACCATTTTATATCTTGCATATGGACAACGAGAACAACGAGTACGTAAAGAGGCATACAGACAGAATTCTTTCTCTCACTGCATGGAATAGGGCAGAATACCGCTAATGTTGGTACGAGCCCCTCTCCGCAACGCATATATGCAGGAAACCCACACCGTAAAACAGCACTTTGAAACAAGTCACACAGTTTTCTTTGCAGATACAATGTAAACTTCTAGATTTCTCCAGGAAAATGGGACTCACTCTTTCTACAAGAGATTGTGAGTATTTGTCCCGTTATATATAATTATGTAGTGTCATTCCTAGCTTAATAATCGACATGATAAGGTCTAGACATTAATTTTTTTCTCCTTTTCTTGCACAGTATCTTGCTGTAATCAATATTAAATACAAGGTACCCTTTGGGAGGACGGAAAACAGACTAAATGTGAAGCCATAAGTTGGCTACAACTTGCGCTACTTTACACTTAAACGTGGTATTGAATCATGCTATACCACTGACATCATCTCTCCTTATCAGTGACGCTATAATCGTGACTTCAAAAGCCATGCCCACTGTTGTATGATAGGACGTTGGCGGAAAATTAAAAAAAATTACGAAATAGACAGTCAGTACGTACATGGTTTGTTAAATTCAAAAGGCTAATATTTTTTTTAAATTTAGCCTTCAACTGAATTGCATAAACTGGCGTCATGTTCAAAATAAAATAATGCAATTGCTACAATATTTTCTAAAATTACATAAGCTTCACCAGAGTTGCATAAATTGACGATGTTCATCTATGTTTCATATACACAAACACGCACCTGAATTCCTTTTCATCTTCAAAATTATTCACATTTTGCGTCATGTTACAAAATGTGGAGATTACCTACATGCATTCTATGTCAAAAATACGAAAAAAATCTTTGCCAAATACTGTACCTATCATCTCACATCTTCATAGAAAGCATCGAAAAATATGTAATGGTTGTAACTTAACAATAATCCCAACATCGAAAATAAGTAAGCACCTAAAATTCTGCCTCATCAGTAAGCTTCAACACTCTGCTTTATGTCTCACTAAAAATAACTTTGTCAAATACTGTACTGATTCATCAGTAAATTTCATCTCTCTCTCTCTCATTTATACCTCACAAAAAATAAATGTTTGTTAGATACTGTCCTGCTTCGTTAATAAATTTAATCTATCTCCATGTTCGTTACTTTTTATAACAATACAAAACACACATGGCTAAAAATAACACCCTAAGAAGCCAGTTGACCATTTTAGGCCTAAATGAAGAACAAAATGGCTGCGATATTTACTGATAGGAACTGTGGTGTTAAGACTCTTTTAGAGCTTTATAGACGGCATTTCCATTCAACTACTAAATAATACCAAAATACAATCGGAAGACTACAAAATATGAGATGTAAATACGCAACATAGGATGTAAACGCACAACATAGCCAAAGACAAATGAACTGACCAAGCGCCATTTTGACAGGATATTTAACTCTTTGTTTCACTTAAACTGCATGTTTTCATAGTACACAAATACTGTGTACGGCCAAAAGTTGTTGAAATTAAATAGGTGTTTAATCATATGAAATTACAAGGCACGGATTTAGTTACAGTGTTTCAATTTGGTACCCATCCCGCCCAGTGCACTTATAGAATCTGTCCGTTGTTGACTGTAAGGCCCACTGGTACATTTGGACAGCGAAAGAAACGATGACCTCAGTCTTGCTGAGTTTCAGATAGTCCAAGTTTAGAGGTTTGCTGGCATAGACACGATCGTTGAACATGCCCCACAGCCAAAAGTCACATGGTTTCAGGTCGGGTGAAATTGGTGGTCATGGGAGAGGACCACCTCTACCAGTCCAACATTTACGCAACGTGTCGTTCAGGTAATCCGGAACCATCTGACTGTAATGGGCAGGGACGCAGTCTTTCTGAAAGTACCCTCGCTGGAGAATGGCAAGTGGCACGTTCTCCCCCACGAATGTTCTGAGCGTGGGGAAGTAATTCTCTCACCTGGCTATCTGGTCTTCAAAAAAGAAGGGTTCAATCACTTAAAAATTGCTCACTGCACACCAAACGTTCACATTGGTGGATTCCCTCACTTGATCTAGAACTTCCACTGTGTGTTCGGCGACTCAGATGACACAGCTGTGCTTGTTCACACGGCCGTTGATGTGGAATTTTGCTTCGTCAGAAACATGAAAAGAATGTCAGGCTCCGTGTGTACCATTTCCAAGATAGCTTATTCAGGTAATCCGGAACCATTTGATTGTAATGGGCAGGGACGCAGTCTTTCTGAAAGTACCCTCGCTGGACAATGGCAAGTGGCACGTTCTCCTCCACGAATATTCTTAGCGTGGGAAAGTAATTCTCTCACCTGACTATCTGGTCTTCAAAAAAGAAGGGTTCAATCACTTAAACAGTGTTCATTTCACACCAAACGTTCACATTGGTGGATTTCCTCACTTGATCTAGAACTTCCACTGTGTGTTCGGCGACTCAGATGACACAGCTGTGCTTGTTCACACGGCCGTTGATGTGGAATTTTGCTTCGTCAGAAACATGAAAAGAATGTCAGGCTCCGTATGTACCATTTCCAAGATAACTTATGCAGCATTCAAACATGTTTATTGTCTGTGTGTGTGAGCTGCTGAACAGTCTGTAAGTGGTATGGCTTCATTCCTAAATCATGGTAAAAAATTCTAACAACTCACCTTTGAGAAATGTTAGTCTTTAAAGAAAGTCTGCACGAGGACTTGGTTGGTTGACTACCAACGCTACCTGGACGAGGATGATACTCTCTTCAGTTCAGACAAATCCCTTTCTACCTCTGTTTCCCTTGCTATCGGCTTGAACAGACTCTGTCCTTACAAACGTCTCGTAGATTCTCCCAATTGTCAGACATGATGATGCGTCCCATTTAGTCCAGACCTTGAATTTTTCTTGTACAATGCTTGGGTACCGAAAAACCTCCATCCAAGCTGCTATTTTCCTTCGTTTCTCAACAGAATGTCGGGATGCCGTAGTTTAATCTGAGAGCCAACAGAAAAGAGAACACCCATTTAATTTTAACATCTTTCTCCTCCACTTTGTGCTCCAAATGCGAGATGTAAACATGACCAGAGACAATGTTGACAAGGTTCTACATACAGAGAGGAATGTACAATACTTCGAAAATAGATCTTTGCACAAAAAGAAAATTATTTTAAAGAGTTAAGATTTCGTTTAACAAAGCACATGCCAGTTGCTTATCATATCACACAAGCACGTACCACTACAGATCACTAATCATGAAGAAAAACGATCTTTCATCAAAGTACAATTATTTCTCGAAATACATAACAATGTCGAGTGGCAACTTAACTGTTCTACAACATTAAAAAATAAATACGCATGGCTCACATCTTGGCACTACTGATGAAACTTACAGGTTAAACAGCACTTGTTAACGACGAAGTCTCAACATTCTAAGTTCACTCAATGAGCCTACTCAACTCCACCTGATTCCAGGTACAATAATAATGGAGCATTCTGATAATCACAATATTACCCCAGATGGTCAATCCACCGCCGGTATTACTGGCGCAACTGGTCTTTCGGACTCTGCAGTGGCCAGGTTAAAATGCAGTGTGATTCAACAGAAGAAGTCGGAGTCCTCTGGCCAACTTAAAACCAAAACAAATACATTTTTTTGCGACACTTGACATACAAACACTTTTGCAACCAGGTGAACTTCATAAGTTAGAAGATACATCAAAAGAAGAGAAGGTTTAAATTTTGGCACTTCAAGAAACAGGAATGAGGAAAATAACAACACTGATTTCGACAATTATCGTCTTTTTAAAAGTAAAACTGATAAAAGAATTCTTAATAATGCGCCTCATCTGGGAGCTGCTTTTGCAGCCTTCAAAAATATTTTAAACTCAATAACGGAGCTGAAACCCATTTGTAATAGACTAATGACAATTTCTCTTAAATGCGCAAATAAAGCATGCACTTTAATTAATCCATATGACGATAACTGTACAAAACCTGATGAAGTTAATGAAGCTTTGGAAACATTAGAAAGCATCATCTTAAAAATTCCCTCAAACCATGCTAAAATTTTAATGGGTGATTTTAATGCTCAATTAGGTAAAGAGAAAAAATATAAGAAAACGGTGGGTGGATTTCCTGCGAATAAATGGACAAACCAAAATGGCCAAATACTTGTTGAAACATGTAAAAATTTTTAACTTAAAATCATGTCAGCACATTTTAAAAATAACCGTTCTAAACAAAAGACCTGGTGGCCACCCAATAAATTTACTGGGGAATTTCAAATCGATCAGGTAGCAATTTCATACCCTAACTACAAAGAAATTTTAAATGTCCAAGTTAGGAAAGGGCCTAATATTGACTCTGACCATTATTTAACGCGAATAAAACTTATACTTCAGCCTCAGAAACTCTTCAAAACAAAAACTGTCATCCCAAAATTTGACATGGCTAAAATAATTCCAAGTCTAACAACTAAAATAATTCCAACTCTAATAAGTGTACTTGACAAAAAAACAATCAACAATTGGCAAAGCCTAAAAGAGAAGTTCGTCAAAACATCAAAAAATTTAATTTCGCTTCGAAAGAAACAAAACGTCCCTTGGTGAAACGCCCGATGTGAAACAGCAGTTAAGTCTAGGCATGAGGCATTCAAAAACTGGTATAGCAACAAAACTGAATAAAAGCACACCACCTTTCTAACTGTGATAAAAGGAACATCTAAATTAAACCGAAGACTAAAAGAAACTACGAAAACGCGCAACTTCTGGAAATCTAAAAAGATTTCCAGAAGAAGAACACTAGGAAGTTTTATAAAACACTCAGAACGAAACTAACTAGTTACCAACCTCAAAATCTTTGTTTCAAAAAAGAAAATGGCAGTTTGGTTCTTAACAACCAGGACAATTGTAAGGTACTTGCAATTATTTTGAAAAACTATTGAACTGTCCAGAACCAGTGAATAAATTCCAACCACAGCAAATTACTAACACCAACAGTAACTCTAAAGCACCTGACGAAATCGAAATAACTAAGCAAATTATGATGTTGTTGTGGTCATCAGTCCTGAGACTGGTTTGATGCAGCTCTCCATGGTACTCTATCCTGTGCAAGCTTCTTCATCTCCCAGTACCTACTGCAACCTACATCCTTCTGAATCAGCTTGGTGTATTCATCCCTTGGTCTCCCTCTACGATTTTTACCCTCCATACTGCCTTCCAATACTAAATTGGTAATCGCTTGATGCCTCAGAACATGACCTACCAACTGGTCCCTTCTTCTTGTCAAGTTGTGCCACAAACTCCTCTTCTCCCCAATTCTATTGAATACCTCCTCATTTGTTATGTGATCTACCCATCTAATCTTCAGCATTCTTCTGTAGCACCACATTTCGAAAGCTTCTATTCTCTTCTTGTCCAAACTATTTATCGTCCATGTTTCACTTCCATACATGGCTACACTCCATACAAATACTTTCAGAAACGACTTCCTAACACTTAAATCAATACTCGATGTTAACAAATTTCTCTTCTTCAGAAACTCTTTCTTTCCCATTGCCAGTCTACATTTTATATCCTCTCTACTTCGACCATCATCAGTTATTTTGCTCCCCAAACAGCAAATCTCCTTTACTACTTTAAGTGTCTCATTTCCTAATCTAATACCCTCGACATCACCCGACTTAATTCGACTACATTCCATTATCCTCGTTTTGCTTTTGTTGATGTTCATCTTATATCCTCCCTTCACGACACCATCCATTCCGTTCAACTGCTCTTCCAAGTCCTTTGCTGTCCCTGACAGAATTACAATGTCATCGGCGAACCTCAATGTTTTTATTTCTTCTCCATGGATTTTAATACCTACTACGAATTTTTCTTTTGTTTCCTTCACTGCTTGCTCAATATACAGATTGAATAACATCGGGGAGAGGCTACAACCCTGTCTCACTCCCTTCCCAACCACTGCTTCCCTTTCATGCCCCTCGATTCTTATAACTGCCATCTGGTTTCTGTACAAATTGTAAATAGCCTTTCGCTCCCTGTATTTTACCCCTGCCACCTTTAGAATTTGAAAGAGAGTATTCCAGTCAACATTGTCAAAAACTTTCTCTAAGTCTACAAATGCTAGAGACGTAGGTTTGCCTTTCCTTAATCTAGCTTCTAAGATAAGCCGTAGGGTCAGTATTGCCTCACGTGTTCCAATATTTCTACGAAATCCAAACTGATCTTCCCCAAGGTCGGTTTCTACTAGTTTTTCCATTCGTCTGTAGAGAATTCGCGTTAGTATTTTGCAGGTGTGACTTATTAAACTGATAGTTCGGTAATTTTCACATCTGCCAACACCTGCTTTCTTTGGGATTAGGATTGTTATATTCTTCTTGAAATCTGAGGGTATTTCGCCTGTCTCATACATCTTGCTCACCAGATGGTAAAGTTTTGTCAGGACTGGCTCTCCCAAGGCCGTCAGTAGTTCTAATGGAATGTTGTCTACCCCCGGGGCCTTTTTTCGACTCAGGTCTTTCAGTGCTCTGTCGAACTATTCACGCAGTATCATATCTCCCATTTCATCTTCACCTACATCAGTTCCATAATATTGTCCTCAAGTACATCGCCCTTGTATAGACCCTCTGAGGCTTAAAAACAATAAAGCATCCAGAGAAGATGGTATAATCGCAGAGATACTAAATTCAGCTGGCCCTAACAATATAAAAGAGATCACTCAACTAATAGGACATATCTGGCAAAATGAGAAAATACCTGAGGACTAGAAAACTGCCCTACTTCATCCATTGCATAAAAAGGGGGATAGAACCGATGTTAATAATTACCGAGGAATCTCTTTCCCCCCAGTCACATACAAAATTCTCTCACAGTGTTTTCTTGATAGAGCCCAAGAACAGCTAGAACCTAAAATTGGTGAATACCAAGCAGACTTTAGACCAAACAGATCCTGTCTGGAACAAATTCTTGCTTTAAAACTAATCCTCAGACACCAAAGGATTTCTAGCAACAATATTTTTTGCAGAGTTTTGGATTTAAGAAAGGCTTACGACTCAATTGATCGTGAATCTCTTTTCCAAATTTTATAGGAATAAGGGATAGATAAGAAAACTCTAACACAGATTAAGGAAACGTTAACCAACACTAGATTTAAAGTTAAATTCAGAGAAGAGATTTCTGAACAATTTGAAACAAAGACTGGTGTTAGACAGTGAACTCTCTCCATTACTATTCAATTGTGTTTTGGAAAAGGTAATTACAGAATGACGAGAGCAAAACAGAGACAAATCACTCAGGTTAAGTAGAAACGATATTAGAGTAGATTGCCTCACCTTTGCAGATGATATGGAAGTTTATCTAGGGATGTTACCACACCTCAAACACAAATTGAAATTCTTAAAGAAGTCTCGGAAAAGTTAGGACTACAAATATCATTCGAAATAAACGGAATACATGACATGCAACAAACAAGCATCAGAGTTATTGAGGAGAAATATGAAAAAATAAAAAGGGTATCTCAGTTTAAATACTTGGGGGAAATCATACAAGAAAACGGTCTGGTAAAACCTGCAAATGAAGTTCACTGTCAAAAGATGGCTACAGCATTCAGATTAACACCAAATATTTATAATAAAAAATCACTTTATAAATTCAGTAAACTCAGACATTACAGCTCTGTAATCAAATGTGAATGTCTTCATGAAGCAGAAACTTTAATTTTAAATAGGAAGAGGGATATTGGAGAAATTCAAAAGAAAGAAAGAAAGATTATAAGGAAAATATTAGGCGCCAAAATTACCGATGGAGAAACTTAGAGGCTGAGAAGTAATAAGGAAATAGAAGGTTACAGAGACATATATGGTGACATGAGGAAACGAAGATTTGAATTTTATGGACACATTAAAAGAATGGCACCCACTAGGTTCGCCAAAACTGAGCCATTGAAATGTATTGCTTCGATTAAGGAGGTCTTAAAGCAACCAGCATAACTCAGGCAGACCTTACAGAAGGAAAACATTCAGACAAAAGATATTTGATTGGAAAGTTGGTCAGAGGGAAATTAGAAAACGGACTGGAAAACTGTGGTCTGATGAAAGAAAGAGACTTCATTCTGAAAGGATGGAACACATTTGGGCATACAGGAAGGCCAACCATCAAACTTGAGATTAATGCAGTGCACCTCGCCTGTTCCTACTGACCCCATAAGTGAACAATAATAATTATCCACAGATTTAAATTTCTAAAAGGACCTAATTTGGCTAAAACCAATAGCAAAGTCGACCTAACATAGTGACCTTCATGCAATTGTATTAACTTTATCTCTTAGTACAAAAGTTGTCACCTTCTGCTGATGACACTAAAATGCACTGTCATACTGGGAGACCTACATGACACTTTAATGAAATAACATACTGAACAGTAGTAGTACATATTTGTATATGTAGGAAACAACAGTCCCTATGCTCTCAGGTATCCACATTCAATTAATTTTCAAAGTAGCCCAAACATTGTAGCGACTCCATGCTATTTTGTATCTTCATCTTCTGCTAATAATGCTAACTTATGCTATTGCACAATGGAGACTACACAACATTTCCCCCTCCATGCATTAATATGTATGCGAAATTCTTTCTTCTTGGGATCTCTCTACAGAAATAATTCTATCCACTTCCTGACAGGTTTCGAATCTTTGGGTGGAGTAATCTAGTTTAAGTCTGTAACTAATTTTTGAACACCTTGTATTAATTGACATATACAAATAGAAAATGGCTGTGAAACTGTATAAAATTGCCCCAAAAATTTATAAACAGTTTTATGGTGGGTGTGGGGCAAAATACAGTTTTTGGTCAAGATGATACACTCTGGGGTTGGGGCAAGTTGATACTGTTTTGGGGGTGATACAGTTTCTGTGGCAAGTTGATTCACTTTTGGTGACAAGTTGATGCAGTATTGGTGGCAAGATGACACAGGTTTTGGGGATAATTTGATACCGTTCCAGGGGCCAACTTGTTATAAACTTTATGTGTACACACACACACACACACACACACACACACACACACACACACACACAACAAACACACACACACACACACACACACACACACACACACACACACACACACACACACATATGTGTGTGTGTGTGCGTGTGTACACATGAAGTTTATAACAAGTTGACCTCTGGAATGTTATCAAATTATTCCCAAAACCTGTGTCATCTTGCCACCAATACTGTATCAACTTGTCACCAAAAGTGAATCAACTTGCCACAGAAACTGTATCACCCCCAAAATACTATCAACTTGCTCCTACCCCAGAGTGTATCATCTTGACCAAAATCTGTATATTGCCCCACACCCACCATAAAACTGTTTATAGATTTTTGGGGCAATTTTATACAGTTTCACAGCCATTTTCTATATATAGTGTGTGTGTGTGTTTGTGTGTGTGTGTGTGTGTGTGTGGATAAGATTCACTCTCGCAAATATGCACACAACATCAAAAAATTGCATACAGTATTTCCACATCTGCTTCGTAATCATCACCAGAATCGCAATATTTCATCGCTCCAATACGCAACAATAAATTCTCTCCCCCCTCTCTCACTCTCTTTCCTTGTCTCTGTAACACTTACTTTAATGAGGCAACAACAATATAACAGATAGAATGATGGAAGGAATACAATGTCCTAAAGTTTCTGCTTTATAACAGTAGAAGATGGTAACGTTCTGAGCTGCAAGATGAAGTTAACATCACAATAACGTTTGCCTGACTTTGGTGTTGGAGGAGGTTTTGATGAATTTAGATGTGGAAGTAGCAATGCAATCCTCATTGTCAAGTGAACTTTAAGCTGTTATTTAGATCAGCAGTGGTGCCAATGTGTGTTTGGGAATGTCATGGAGCCAGTTTTTAAGTATTTAGACAATCTTAACTTTTGGTTAGACTGAAGTATGCTCACATACTAGCATTAAATTTGTCAGCAGTGCCAATAAGTGAGCTGTATGTACTTTAATAAGCTATACAGACTTTTAAATGTGGAAATATTTAATTTGGGGTCTCATTTTTCTTGATAGAACTATCAAACTTTGGTCATTAACAAGTGGAGTTTAGCCTATAAGTTTTGTCAATAGTGCCAATACGTGAGCCAAGTGTATTTTTTAAAATCTTACAGAATAATTAAATTATGACAGAAGGGCAACATGTTTTTTGTGTCCAAAGTCTTCCCATATTTTGAGAAATAATACAATTTTAGTTTAGCACTTGTGTGTGTGTGTATCTGTTCTTTTATTAATCCAAAGTGATAATTTTATTTCGATGCAAGTATTTTATTTTATAAATATCGACCTTCCACGTATGCATTGTCATACAGTCGTCTTCGGCTACATTTCACCACTGTCTTGTTCCTTCATCACTGGCTTGGTAGGTTGTGATGACTGTAAGGAATTCAAGTTACAAAATATAATTATCCACGTGAATTACGAAAATATGAATTTACAAGTGACACACAACAAATAAATGTTGTGAAAAAATTTTCTACCTGTCTTTCTACCATTGTTGTATCTCAGTTCGTTCGTGTTTTTGCTGTGCTATATGAGTTTTTTTACATCGCTTATTTTCATTAGATTTTATTGTTATTTGGTAGTTAGTTATAGGAAATAGTATTCAAGATGGCCGCCGAGAGAGATCACAGATATTATCTTCGTCCGCTAAAAGAAGTTATTTAAGAGGAAATAGTGTCAAATTTAAATTTTCTTTGTTTCGTATACTTGCTGTAGTGTTCGTTCTTGTCACACAACTGAGTATTAGCGTCTCAGGAGAGCTCGTTCTTGATAAATTTCGTGTTATCTGAAGTCCCGATAATCGTGAAATAACACGAAATTTTGCGTGACATAAACACAAAGAGCTCTATTCAAGTTTTCTTGATAGCGAAAAATTCGTTAAAAAAGACAGCCACTAGTTTTATTAGTGTCTATTGTCGCAATAAAAGTGTAATTAAACGTTTATAAATCGTATTTAACTAAAACATTTCGTATTTTTATTAGTTAGACGCGGTCTAGGCCAAAATTTTCCAAGTTATAAAGTATAAAAACTGACCAAACACGCTTCATAACTAAATTCTCTAAAAGCAAAGTAATTACTAATTCATTATTTTGTCATTGTCTCTCTCAATCAGTACAAAAACAACAAAACCGCACATAAGACCTTTGTGTCATATTTCGTTTACATATAGCCAACTCGCGTCCTTGACAAATTTAAAACATTCTTCAAACTTAATTATTCTTTCGAAACTGACCATGAGTGAGAAGTGTGGGAGCTGTTATACGACAGAGAGTATAGGGATTTATTGCCGATCTTGTAGGCAATATTTTCACTGGGGGGTGACGCAATGAAGAGAATGTTGGGAGAAGAGGCTCTCTCCTGGAATTGCACAGTAGGCAGTGGGAACATTTTGATTGGGGAACAGGAAAGGAAAATCTGTACCCTTCAGCCACAGTTGGAGGAAGCAACTGATAAGTATCAAAGGAGATAGGGGGGTGGGAGGGTGGTTCGGAACTGGGAGCTGGTTGGAGGCTAGGAAGAAAGAGAACGCGATCTGACAGTTTTATCATCAACACTAAAAATAGGTATCTACCAGAGTCAAGTGGAGAAGAGCCTCAGGTAGAACGAGGAGCAGAAAACGTGCAGCACACTTCAACTGAGACCAAAAAACCTGGAAGTGTACAAAGTGTTAGGAAGAAGAAAGTGCTGCTGCTAGGTAGTAGCCATGGGCGAGGTGTAGGCCTTCAGTTACAGGAAAGTTTAGGGGCAGCGTACCAGGCCACCAGTTATCTTCAAGCCAAATGCAGGGCTAAGTCATGTGATGGAGGACCATGTAGCGATAGTGGGTGGGGTGGGGAACAGTTTGGACAGGGATGGAGCATATGACATAGGTGGTGACCTGGACAAGATAGATTTCCTGACTCATGGCACCAACGTGCACTTTGTTGAGCTGTTCCTGTGCAATGATCAGCCACACCTTGATGGAGCTGTGAGGCGACTTAATGTGGGGTTAGAGTGGCTCTGAGGGCAACCAACTTTGCTCACGTTTCTCTGGTGTCCATTAGGACTATCAACAGATGGGGTTTCACAAGGCATGGCCTACCCCTAAACAGGACTGGGAAGGGAAGATTGGTACAGCTGATTCATGAAAGTATAGGGGGCTGATCTTGGGCCACACATGGTCAAATACCTGTTGTCATGGGTATGAAACGTCAGTCTTCTTTAGGATAAATTCAGACAACAGGTTCCCCTGCGTAAAGAATATCTCCAGCACTTTTCAAATTACTGAAACAATCACTCACAAGACAGATTTTAAAACTCCAAATATCACGCATACCAAATGTCACAAAGAAAAACAAACGACTGGAAAGAGTAACATGGGGCATTTCACAGACTTAACAATCTTCCATAGAAACATGCAAGCAATAAAAAATAAAATACAACTACTAGAAGCTGAGCTCCAATCTTTGAACTGCACAGTCGTTTGTATTACTGAGCATTGGTGTAGAGAGACATAAATCCAACATGTAGTGTTATCATTGTATGAAAGGGCAAACTCTTACAGTAGAACTGCTTCAAAGAGTGGAGAATCATGCATTTATATCAGACAAGGAATGCACTTCAAAACAAGACATGACGTCAGTGCAGCAAGAGAAGACAAACACTTTGAAATATCAGCTATTGAATTAACAGGGCTTGATATCACAAAGAAATTAATACTTTTATATGTGTATTGATCTCCCAGTGGGAGTGTGGACACTTTTTTTAAATAAATTAACAGAAGTTCTAAATAAAGTCTCAAGTACAAATGTCAGCATAATTCTTTGTGGGGACATTAACATCAACACTAATATCATAAATGAATCCAGCAGCACCCTCATAAATATTCTTCAGAGTTTTGGCATGTCCCTATTGGTCAATAGTGTAACAAGGGTTGCTGCAATGACTGCATCAATAATTGACCATGTGGCCACAGATATGGACAGGGAAAAATGTGATGTAGCTGTAAAAGATCTCAGTCTATCAGACCATCTCTGTCAAATAACAACAGTAAAATCAGGCATCGAATAATTCCCTAAACTACAAGCCTACAAACGACATCTGTCAGAAATCAAAATAAAAGATTTTTCAAAGGAACTAGCAAAACAAAGCTGGGATGAAGTGTATAAGGAAACCAATGGGAATATGAAATTCTCTAAATTTTAAATTGAACTTTGGATAGGCATTTCCAAAAGTATGCATATCTGTATGTTGATACAGATATATAACTGCTGGTATTAAGAAGGCCTCCCAAACAATTAAATACCTCAGTTCCATGAAAAAGAGTATAATGATCAAGAATTCTTAAATTTCTATTATAGATAGAAAAAGATTTATAGGAAGGGCTGATTGCTGCAAAAAATTCATTTAATACAAAGCAGTCTGGGAAGTTATAAAAAAGGAAACAGGGAGAAGCAAAGAAACGCAGAATAGGAAAAGCAGAATGAAGTCAATAAAACTGTTCAAAAACTAAAAAATAAAAAGTTAGTAGGCATAGATGAAGTACCAATGTGTGTACTGAAACTATGCACAGAGATTATACAAGGCCCCTTAACAAATATAATAAATGAATCCTTCACATCAGGGACGTTTCCACAGCAGTTAAAACAGGCTAAAGTTGTACTATTGCTTAAGAAATGTAAAGCAGAAGATATAGAAAATTTACCTGCTGTCACCATTCTCAAAAATAATAGACGCAATTATGAAAAACTGATTAACGAATTACCTGAATAAATACAACCTTTTAAGTGAATCACAGTTTGGTTTCTGAAGTAGCAAAAATATGGAGTCAGCCATAGTGGGATTCACAGAGGTTGTACTTGATGCTCTTGAGAAAGATGAGTGTGTCACAGACATATTTTTGGATCTTTCTAAGGCCTTTGATACAGTTAACCACAAGATTCTATTAAATAAATTAGAAGCATTAGGAATAAGAGGGGTAGCTGATGACTGGTTTCGATGATACCTACTAGCACATAGGATACAAAGAGTAAAAATAACACATACTTCAAATAGATCGAAACATTTAGTAAAACACTTATCAGAACCAAAATACATTAATATAGGGGTTCTGAAAGGTAACATAATAGGACCAATAATATTCCTGATATACATCAATAACTTTCGCAGTAGCGTTGCTCATGGCGAAAAAGTTCTCTTCGCTGATGACAGCAATGTTATAATCACTGAGAAATCAAGAGAACTCCTTGCAGAGAAAGCAAGTCAAGCTCTCAAGGAAGTTTATGATTGGTCAATAAGCAATAAAGTGACATTGAATATAAAGAAAATTAATGCCATGAATTTCAGTTTGAAGAGGGAAAATTACAATGTTAAATTAAATGTAGATGGCACCTCTATATAGTGTGTAACAAATGCAAAATTTCTAGGAAGGAATATTGATTCTCAGTTGAAGTTGTGTGAACACACAAAGGTACTTGCAAACAGAATGTCATGAGCATGTTATGCCCTTAGAATCCCATAATCAGTGTTGTAACATGCAGTGTCTTTTAGTTACATACTGTTCATATGTTCACTTAGTTCTTAGCTATGGCATTCTTTTTTGGGGAACAAATGCGCAAAATATGAACAAAATTTTCAAACTCTAGAAAAGAGCCATAAGAATTACAACCAAAAATCGTAGTCGAGTTCATTGTAAAGATCTGTTCAAAGCACTGGGAATTTTAATTGCTCCATGTGAATACATTAACCAGTCACTTGTACGTGTCAAAAATAACATTTGTAGTTACTGCACAAACAGTTCTGTCCATGACCATGGAACAAGAGTTAGACTCAACTTACATTTACCAAGAAAAAATAAACATAAAACTCGAAACAGCATTTTCTACCAAGGAATAAAACTGTACAATAAATTACCAAACAAGATAAAAGCAATTGCAAAAATACATTTATTTTAAAAGTCAGCTAAAACGTACCTTTCATGCAATACATATTTTACATTGAAGGATTACATAGATAGAACAGAGTAAGGGTTTGGTAAAAAAATGTTATACAAATAAATAATAATAATGATTATAAAACATCCAACATTCCACATCACACCTTCACAAAATGTTTTTTTTTCTTTTTTCTTTACCTTTTCTAGGAAAACATACCCCCAAGCTATGCATTGCACAGTACTAACATCTCTTCCTCTTTCTGAGCTCAACATCTCACTCATTATAGAGGGGTGCCGACTCATTTTTTTCAGGATATGAAATGGGAAGTGTGGTACAGAAATGGCCCAGAGATCACCAGTGTGTGTGTGTGTGTGTTTGTGTCTGCGTGTGTGTGTGTGTGTGTGTTTGTGTGCTTGTGTGTGTGTGTGTGTGTGTGTGTGTGTGTGTGTGTGTGTGTGTGTGTGTGTGTGTGTGTGTAGTGAGTGAAGTGTTATAAAACAATGTGTGTATAGAGTGTGCAGTGACAGATAGTGAACACTGTGGCATTACATTATTTAATAAGTTATTTGTAACAAAGTATCGTATATCAGGAGTAAATTTAATGACGGTTTCTAACTAGAAGTCTGTAAATGTATGTGTAAACCTATTAGTTTATTTTAAATTGTTCTAAACTTTTAAATACTTTGGTATGTCCTATATCCTCGTAAAAAGAGATCTGTGGATAAATAAAGTTACTACTACTTCTAGTCTCTAAAAGTTTTAGACAGCCTTAGCAGCATAGTTCCGATTGATAAACATTACAGCATTTCTCGCAGTTTAATTTCATATTTAACATCTAGTACATTTAGTTAAAATACAAATAAAAAGCAATATTTGGCTGCTAATAACACTGAGTATTCGTTCTAGGTAAAACATGATGATTTATCTCCTTCTGCTTTACAACGGTCCTTGCTAGCGTGATACTAGGAAAACAACAGCTGAAGACAGTTTTTTCTATGAACTATCATTAACATACTGCAAATTTCATTTCGTATTTTAAGTTTCATGGAATAGTCATTAAAACAAAACTCGTCAGTGGCAAATACTTAGTTCTAATTCGTTAATTTCATTACATTAGCAGATAATAGTTTGTAACGAGTATGTTTTATACTCATCCTCATATTCCATAGCAAGTGCTATATAGTTTCCCATGAAATTTACAGATTCGAAATGAAATTTACTGGTGAGACAGTACAGTGTTGGATATAAACATTTTTTTTAGCGAAGTATGAAAATATATCTGTCATTTATGTTACCATGGTACCACTTTACGCGGTTCAGGGGAAAGTTACGTATTCTTTTAAAATGTGTGTGTTTTTTATGTATTTTAGAAGTGGAAATACTGAGAGTTGCTCCCTTTACATAACATTTTGTATAGATACTTCTGAATGTGGTGCAGAAAATTCTGATCTTTTGGATACTTTCCAGGGTAGCGAAGCTCGCTGCTCTGGGATTGAATTAGGATTTCATTCTAATGACCTCTAAAATACTGAGCTGTGAGTCACGGTTTCGTTTTAATACTACGCTAGTATTTGCTGGACACGGGAGGGAGATATGGAAGAGCTTGCAGCTTGTCACCTGATGATGATGACTCCATTGGTCTAGGTCGAAAACGTCATTGATAACGTCATTGCCCCTGAATATAGGTAACCCGAAGGTCACAGGACTTCATTTGTCCAGAATGCCCATAGCATTGCTTCTTTTGTACAGTGCTAGGAGATCCATAAGAGGTCGAGTAATAGGGAATATCAAGGGCTTGTGCAGAAGGACCGGCACGGAGGGTCACAGACTTTTTTATATCCCATAGAGGGAAACAGAAATGCTGATGAATCTGAGCTGATGTACCCACGAAAACTTGCCTGAACTGAGCAATTTTGCCTACAGTATTTCAGTAATATTCTGCTCCCTTGAGCCTTCAGGGTAGCAGGCTAGAATTTGGGGGACGTTTCGCACCAATGTTATGCTCGGATCTCATATGCCCTTGTGGCTAGCAGATGGTTTACAAACCGACTTGGACGCTGAGTATTAAAATGAAATGCTAGTGGCTGAGAATGTGAGGACAACTTGTATGCCTAACACACCACGAGAAGTAACCACTCTAATCCTCTCACAATGCACAATGTGACTGATTTTTAGACTTGTAGATCTCGCTCATCCGGAGACCTGCTATCCTTAATGGAATCGGCACAACTTGAAGGATTTAAAATTAAAGTAATGGAATCAGACGTCCAGCTATTCTCCAAGAATAAGATATTCATCCACACCCTACAGGAGATTAGTTTCTCAGTTTGTGCACAGACGAAAATTCTATGAGATTTTGTAGTCATCTGGTACCGAGATCCATATTTATGTCAGTCATTTGCATGGTGGATTAGAGCTGGTACTGCCAGATCAGTTTGAAAGCTAAACGACAATCAGTGTACATTCTCTACCTTCATCACATGCCTGAATGAGTAGTCTCCAAAATTCTATTGTGTAGAACTTTACTGGCAGTCCGCCAATGTAATTAATATACACTGAGGAGCCAACGAAAATGGAACACTTGCCTAATATCGTATAGGGCCCTAGGAGCACGCAGAAGTGCCGCAACACGACTTGGCATGAACTCGACTAATGTCTGAAGTAGTGCTGGTGGGAAATGACACCATGAATCCTGCAGGGCTGTCCATAAATCCGTAAGAGTACGAGGGGGTGGATATTTCTTATGAACAGCACATTGAAAGGCATCCCAGATGTTCATGTCTGGGGAGTCCGACGTCAGCGGAAGTGCTTAAACGCAGAAGATTGTTCCTGGAGCCCCTCTGTAGCAATTCTGGACGTGTGGGTTGTCACATTGTCCTGCTGGAATTTCCCAAGTCCGTCGGAATGCACACTGGACATGAATGGATGCAGGTGACCAGACAGTACATGTCACCTGTCAGAGTGGTATCTAGACGTATCAGGGAACCCATATCACTGCAACTGCGCACGCCCCACACCAACAGAGCCTCTACAGCTTGAAGAGTTCCCTGCTACATGCAAGGTCTTTGGATTCATGAGGTTGTCTCCATAACCGTGCACGTCCATCCGCTCGATACAATTTGAAACGAGACTCGTCCGACCAGGCAACATGTTTCCAGTCATCAACAGTCCAATGTCGCTGCTGACGAACCGAGGCGAGGTGTAAAACGTTTTGTTGTGCGGTCATCGAGGGCACACGAGTAGGCCTTCGGCTCCGAAAGCTCATATCGATGATGTTTCGTTGAAAGGTTTGTTCGCTGCCACTTGTTTACGGACCAGCATTGAAATCTGCAGCAATTTATGGAAGGGTTGCACTTCTGTTACGTTGAACGATTCTCTTCAGTCATCGTTGGTCCCGTTCTTGGAGGATCTTTTTGCGTTCGCAGAGATGTCGGACATTTGATGTTTTACCGGATTCCTGATACTGAGGGTACACTCGTGAAATGGTCACACGGGAAAATCCCCACTTAACCGCTACCTCGGATGCTGTGTCCCATCGATCGCGCGCCGATTATAACACCAAGTTAAAACTCACATCTTGATAACTTGTCATTGTAGCAACAGTAACCGATCTAACAACTGCGCCAGACAGACACGTGTTGTTCTATACTGGCATTGTCGACCGCAGCGCCATTTTCTGCCTGTTTACATATCTCTGTATTTGAATACGCACGTCTGTACCATTTTCTTTGGCACTTCAGTGTATAAAGCTCAAACTGTCAACGCCCAATTCTGCGCGCTTGCTGTGGGGTTACTTCTTTTGCATCAGTCCTTTTCTGCGAAAGTCGTAGAGGACCGGGAGGTCTAATCTGTTGCACGACAATGAGGATCTACACGCTTCCACCCATGTGCGTAACTTGTTGGCTAAGAGCTGGGAAACTCTTCTGAAAAACTAAAGTTCCCTCAATATGAGCCCTGTTGATCTATTCGTTCCTCCACGTCACGAATATCCCAAAAAGTATGCATTTTGCAGATGTGTCTGATATCCAAAGACGTGTGACATCAACGGTTTGATCAGTCACAAAGGTCACTGCTGACGGTTTCGAACGGTTTTGCCACAAGTGTTACAGACAATGAAGATTATGTTTAAAATAGATTTTTTAAAATGAATGTCTGTGTCCCGAATTTTCTTTCTATTGCGATTTCATTCACAGAACGCGTTAAATTGTCTCACAGATAAGTGCATTTTTGTAGAATGTCAACTAAATAAAAGCATGCCTGAAATCTCTCATCGCCTTCTATGTTTTGACATAGTCCAGTAAATAAGTTGAGAGTTAAACGGAATATGTCCTTCTGACCATTTGCGACGGAGCACTACCTGAATCGGGCAAGAACATGTAATGCAATCAATCGTGCTGTTTTGGAGGCACATCACTTACTGGACCGCAGAGATTAACTCAGACAACGGGATGGTCCGATGTGGATTTGATGAGTATTTGTTTAGAATGCGAGTCTCGTGCCGTAATTGCCATCTGGCTCATTGATGCTGAAAGAGGCTTAACTTTTCCACTGCTCTAGAAAAAGTCGCTGACTTTTGTCGTACTGAAAGAATTTCGTGACCTCAACTTCTGTCCATGCACGCAAAGTTTTCGTTACGTGACATGTAAACTTATGCAATGGGACATATCACCGGACCGTAAGAGTTTCTAAACGCACCCGACTAACTTTCTCAGAGTCTACTTCTGCATCCACATGATTGCTCTACAATACACACTTACGTGCCTAGCAGATGGTTCATCGAACCACATTCAATCTATTTCTCTATCGTTCCATTCTCAAACGGCGCGCGGGAAAAACGAACACTTAAATCTTTCTGGGGGACCTCTGACTTATTTTATTACAATAATGATTGCTCTCTATGTAGGTGGGTGCCAGTAAAATGTTTTCGCATTCGGAGGAAGAAGATGGAGACTGGAATTTCGCGAAAAGATGTCACCCGGTGAAAAACGCCTTGTTGTAATGACTGCCACCCCACTTTACGTACCATATCTTGGACATTCTCTTCCCTATTTCACTATAATACAAAACGAGCTGCCTTTCTCTGAACTTTTTCGGTGCCCTCCATCAGCTCTATTTGGGTTCCCCCACCGCACAACAATACCCTAGCAGAGGACAGACCAGCGTAGTGTAGGCAGTCTCTTTAGGGCATTTGTTGCATCATCTAAGTGTTCTACCAATAAAACACAGACTTTGGTACGCCTTCCTCACTACGTTGTCTATGTTATAATTGGAGTTTAAGTTGTTCGTAATTTTTATCGGTAGGTATTTAACTAAAATAACAGCCTTTAAATTTGTGAGATTAGTTCAAATGGTTCAAATGGCTCTCAGCACTAAGGGACTTAACTTCTGAGGTCATCAGTCCCTTAGAACTTAGAACTACTTAAGCCTAACTAACCTAAGGACATCACACACACCCATGCCCGAGGCAGGATTCGAACCTGCGACCTTAGTTGTCGCGCGGTTCCAGACTGAAGCGCCTAGAACCGCTCTGTGAGATTAGTGTGAGTTTTCACGTAACCTAAATTTAACGGATTCCTTTTAGTATTCATCTGGATGACCTCGTACTTTTCCTTATTTAGGGTTGATTGCCACTTTTCGCACCAAACCGATATCTTGTCTAAATCATTTTATAAATGATTCTGATCTTTTGTTGAGTTTACTAGACGGTAATGGCTCTGAGCACTATGGGACTTAACATCAGTGGTCATCAGTCCCCTAGAACTTAGAACTACTTAAACCTATCTAACCTAAGGACATCACACACATCCATGCCCGAGGCGTGATTCGAACCTGCGACCGTAGCAGTCGCGCAGCTCCGGACTGAGCGTCTAGAACCGCGAGACCACCGCGGCCGGCTAGACGGTAATGACAACATCGTCCACAAATAATCTAACACGGCTGCTCAGACTGTCTCCTATGTCATTTATATACGTCCATTAGCTGACGGCGCAGAACACTCCCTTGGGAAGCGCTAGCAATCATTTCTATTTTATTCGATGAATTTTCGTCAGTTACTCCGAACTGTGACCTTTCTGACATGAAATCACGAAACCAGTCGCACAACTAAGACATTAATCCACAGGCGCGCAATTTGATTATAAGCAGCTTATGATGAACGCTATCAAAAGCCTTTTGAAAATCTAGGAGTATGGAATCTATTTTAGATCCCCTGTCATTAGCTCTCATCTCTTCGTAATAATGAAGAGCTACTTGTGTTATAAAAACGTCTTTTCTGAATTCATGCTGACTTTGCGGCAACTGAGCATTTTCTTCGAGGTAATTCATAATGTCCGAACACAGTATACGTTCAAAAATCCTACTGCAAATCTACGTCAGTAATACAATTACAGCTCGCAGAAATGTCACAGGTGACCTATATGCGACCCAGTACCAGAAAACTGTAAAAATGTTTCTTAATAAAAGATCCAGACCAACCCTATTCCCCTGACGCACGTATATATTTCAAAATGCATCTTACTTTGAAAAATATTCTGGGAATATTAATAATTTATAATTTACGGCCCTTACTGAGATTCTTGTGCAGTACATCAGTAAAAAACCACATCAACCGAAGATCAACTCAAGATTAAAATCGGCGTCAAAATATTAAAAATCGAAACAAGGTTATAAATAATAAATTAAGAACGCAAATTAATTTAATTATTGCCGAAAATAATGATCTTTATTTTTTCAGCTCACAGAAACTGAAGTAAAAAATTACTAACATGAATTTTTCCCACAGTTCTCATTCAGAATTAGGTGAACATGTAGGTGTGCTCATAAGAGCACTGTGTTGCGATTTAATGGGTCGCCATACACTATCGATCTTCGCAGATCGAAGTACCATGTGACCTGACACGCAAAGTAAAGAAATAAACGTATCCAGCCTTTGACGTCAACCGTAGTTACATTGTGAATAAAGGTTCTATTTTCTACTGCATGGCGACTTCACCGTTAAACTAATTCCCTTTATCGCAAAGAAGTGTCAAATAAACAAACGTACCTAATTATTAATTTATAATCAAAACACGTTTCTCATATTTTAATGTTGGTATTTACTGTACTGGTTGATAATGAGTTTTTGTTTAAAGCTAAAAAGTTTTTCTGGTGTATTTTTGGGTGTATTTAAAATGTTCACTCATGAGCGAGGTTTCATATAAATTGAGAATTTCTGTGTCGTAAGCAAAATATAGCTATTTATTCGTCATAATAACAGTAGAATTTTTTTCTGACGTTTTGAAGTGTAACCTGCTACAAAAACTTGTTTTATTTTATATTATATAATACAGCTAACTACCAATGTACAGTTTGCCAAATACGAGCACTGAACTCAAAAAGTCTGGCCAAGCAAAACGCCTTTTTTTAAGTGGGAAAGAAAAATGTGCTATTCAGTTCTTTGGTGCGCCAAGAACACGTTCCTACCTCCACTTCACATAAAACTTGAAATTATAAAACAAGTTATTAAAGTCCTACCAAAAGCGGTCACACTCGCAAGTATGCAGCAAGTACATTTCCGAGCCCTTCAGAAACTAACCCGAAGGAATGAGTCTTCGTTGGCCCTGACATTCGGAAACTTAAGAAACAGTTGGAGACTAAATGAAACACTCTGAAAGATCATCTTGGACATACTTTAACGAAGCTGTTAATAAGTTTCTCTGCAACTACGAAATCCCCTGATTATGAGAATATAGTAAGAAACACGATCGATAAATTCAAAGAACTGTGTGTCTCAGTGAGCTAGAAGCTGCATTTACTGAACTCCTACGTCACTAAAATCTAGGTGCTGTCCGTGAGGAACAAAGAACAAGTATCCAAGTATCCAGCAAAGCACTAAAGAAATCTGAAAGATATTTTCACTGGCCATGATTCACTACTATACAATGCTGTACCCTAAACGTATATTCTGAGAAATTACTTCCTCAAATTAAGGCCTATATTTGATACTAGTAGACTTCTCTTGGCCAGGAATGCCCTCTTAGCGCGTGATAATCTGTTTCTTATGTCCTCCTTGCTTTCTCCGTCACGGGTTTTTTGCTACCAAGGTAGCAAAACTGCTTAACTTCGTCAACTTCGGGACCAATAATTTTGAAGTTAAGTTACAGAATATTCTCATTTCTGCTACTTATCATTACTTTTGTCTTTTTCTGGTTTACCCTTAATCCAAATTCTGTACCTATTAGACTGTTCATTCTCCAAACATTTATTCTGAGAAATTGATTCCTCAAATTAAGGCCGATACACAAGGGGTGAAAGACTTCATCCCTGTCTTACACCACGGTGCACTTCGTTCTTGGTCTTCCAAACTTATTGTTCCCTCTTGGTTCCTATACACATTGTATATTACCCCTCTTTCCTTGTAGTTTGCTCTTATTTTTCTCGGGATTTAGAACATATTGCAGCATATCAGATCATCGAATGCTTTTTCTGGATCGACAAATTCTATGAACATGTCTTGATTTTGCATCAGTCTTGCTTCCATTATCAGGTCCAAAGTCCGAATTGCTCCTCTGGAACCTTTACGTTTCCTGAAGCCAAGCTCGGCAAATCAAAAAACCATTGGAATCACCTAAAATTATTTTAAAGAAACTGATAAAGTATTAAATTGTAGAGCTCTTTTATTGCAGCCATGTTTCGCCTTTTATGTTAAAAGGGGGTATTCTGAAACAAGGAAGAGAATATGGTCCATGACGAATAGATGCAGTGTTCAAACAGCTGTAATCGATTTGTTAGGGGATTTGAACGAGTTTCACACAAAAGAGCGAACAAAGGAACTAAAGAGTCAGGGTGAACCTCCAAGTGCTCAATATCCTGCACACAACTGACAATATATTTGTAAATCTCATACAACTAGGAAAGAGAACGAAATTATCCATTTAAAACGATTCATATCCCGATTTTTGCTGGGAATGAAGTAGTACCTGGAGTAAATTTTACATATGTTGACATTTTTCAGGTTGTCTCATCATGTAGGCACGACTCTAAAGCAATCGGGGGTTTGTTTATAAGTGAATACTGTATTTCTACAACTGCTGCAAAAAATTACTATGTACAACACCACGAATATACAGAACCTGTATCATCTGTGTGGACCGTGTGTTATTTTGAACTTATTACAAGAGAAAAAATTCTGAAACTTTATGCTGCCCTCAGCAAGTTCACGTCGGTAGGCTACTGTTTATTAGTTAATAATTGCATAATAATATTAAATTAGAATGTAAAATTACTTTAGAAATATTCCAGTAACAGTTATGTGATTTATTAAAATTTTTAACACAAAATGAAAGTGTATAAGTGGTATGGGTCAAACTGCTCTTCTCGCCGTTCATTGTTACTAGATTATGTGATTTTCACCTCAGTGTGTGACAGCGGATCACGGCTTAATGATAGTACTTCACATCTACCGAGAAGAGGTCTCGTAAGTGTCACAAAAATCATCTCTGTTGTTCTGCTCATAACTGTCATGGCTAAAGCTTCTTCCATTATACGAACAAATTTATATAGCAAACTGAAAATATTACATCCTATGACAATTTCAGTCACAGATACAGTTTTGGATCAACAATATACGTTCACATTTTCTGCAGTATTTGCTTCTATGTCCACAAAACATGGTTTCCTTCGGATATTCGAGTTGTGTGATAGCTGGTCTTCCATTTTTGCATTGGAATTATACACAGTTGTCAATGGAAATCCGTTTGATACTTTACTAATGAAATGAGTTGTCATGATCAAGACAGTTTCACGGGAAATGTTTCTTATATGGCATTCATAGGAGGAGATCATTTCCATTTCTTCCTTATATCAGCTAACAGTGTAGGTGGAACTGTACCTAAACCAGCACCAAGAACCGAAACAGGAACTTTTCCATAATGGAAAACGCTCTACGATTACCCAGGCTTTCGTCACACATCCTCTCGACACAGCAGACCACTGTACTAATTATACCTTATTCGGTTCGATCTACTATTGGTAATCGTGCAAGGTATTGCTTTCCAACATTACTAGCTTCTATGGGAAATGAAACGTACAACAGTCTGCATTCGATCTACTATGTGAGGTGAGTCTAAGAAAACAAATTTTGATGTTATGTCTGACTGAAATTTAGATAGTTGTAGACAGAGCGCTAGCTGTTCTTAACTGGACCAGATTATGATGTTGTTTACAACTGATACTAATATATTCAAAATATAAATCAAAGGAAACAGCCATAAACGTGACGACGTGTCGAAATTTATCTCCTCCGAGCTGTACAATTAACCAAAACTATCTAAGTTTATGAACAAACAACAGACATACTCAGCTAAATACACTCTAAGAAAAAAAATCCGTAAATGTGATGTACTGATACAGACAAACAAATTATTACAATTTCAGAAAAATACTGTGATTTAGTCAAGAGGAAGAGTTTCAGAAACTGAGAAAGTCAATGACGCGTTGGTCCACCTCTGGTCCTAATGCAAGCAGCTATTCGGTTTGGCGCTGACTGACAAAGTTGTTGGATGTCGTCTTGAGGGATATGTTGCCAAATTCTGTCCAACTGGCACGTCAGATCGCCAAAATCCCTAGCTGTTTAGAGAGTCCTGCCCACAATGTTCCAAATGTTCTGGATTGGGGAGAGATCCGACGATGTTGCTGACGAAGGCAGTGTTTGGGAAGCACGAAGACTAACAGTAGAAACTCTTCCAGTGCGCGGGCGGGCATTATCTTGCTGAAATGTAAGCCAAGGATTACTTGCCACGAAGGGCAATAAATGAGGAGTAGAATATCGTCGACGTACCCATGTGCTGTAAAGGTACCGCAGATGACAACCAAAGGGGTCCTGTTATGGAAAGAAATGGCACCCCAGACCACCACTCGTAGTTTAAGCGATTGCAGTCTTTCTCGGCGTATTCCAAAGATGAATTCTTCTCGGTTTATCGACCGAGTGGTGACGTCCTGTCGCAACGTTTCGACGAGTTTCGCACCCATCATCTTTTGGCGAAGTCAAAAGATGATGGGTACGAAACTCGTCGAAACGTTGCGACAAGACGACGTCGCCACTCGACTGATAACCAGAGAAGAATTCATCACCACTCGTGGTTGTCGGACGGTATGGCGGGCGTCAGTCTATTTGGCATCCCACTGCTGTCTGGGCCTTCTCCGCACTCCTGTTCGCTGGTCATGGCGGCTCAGTTCGAGGCGGGACTCATCTTTGAAGACAATTCTACTCCAGTGAGTGAGATTCAGCGCTGAAGACGTGATCTCCGGATAGGGGATGTTAAATTAAACATCTTTCAGCCGTCTAGTTTCCAAACTTATTTGGGTACGAAATTCAGCGTTTTACTAAGCCATCTTCAGGCCTCTGACAGACGTGTAGGAAGATTGTACCTCACTTCTGATCAAAACAGGGATCAGCAGTACTATTATTTCTGGTATTACTGACCCCTGTTTTGATCAGAACTGAGGTACAATCTTCCTACACGTCGGTCAGAGGCCTGAAGATGGCGTAGTAAAACGCTGAAACTGGTAGCCAAATAAAATAAGTTTGGAAACTAGACGGCTGTAAGGTGTTTAATTTGAGATCCAGTGTCGAACAGCCGAGTCCTGCAACCATCTCCAAAAAGATGGATATACAGAGACTTGATCTCCGGATGTTTCCGTGCTCTGCGTGTAGTGTTCCATAAACACCAGGAATTAACTTATCTATTTTTTGAGTCTCCATTCAGGATATACAAGATTAGGAAGGGAGTAGGCTGAAGAATTAATACAATTTCAAACTAGGCAAATTGGATCTGGCAGTCCAAGATTTCCCTTCGTTTTTTCTTGAAAATGCCGGTGTTAGGTAGCGACTGGTCTCTTCACGTTGTTGACAGTGGTGGCCTAGTGGTAAGAGGCTTATCAAGAAACGGAGAGGTCACGGGATTGAATTCCAGCCGGATATAGGAAATTTGTAGTCTGCTTTTGATCTAGTCTCCACCTCTCAGCTATGTGAGGAGTCACCGGGAAAGACACGTGGTTCAGATTCCACTTTAAACTGTAGAGCTCCTTTCCCCCGTTGGATAACTGGGGTAAATTAGGAACCTGCAAGTCACCGATGTGTGGTCCGACTGAAAGACCCAGCCAATGGCCCTAACGACATAACTGTTATTTTTTGGGATTTGAGGTCCGCCAGTTACGCAAAACACCGTTTTTCTCAGTTCCCAAACATGTTTCGGTACTACTGTGCCATCACCAGTGGGTTTTCATTTTTATTTATCCTCTATATTTGGCGAGCATGAATTTTCTGCACCACTTTTGTGTTAATTATTACAGGTAGCTTGTCATGTTTTTGTGTGGCAAGCACTTCCATTCTCCGCATCATGCTGAGATGGTGTGATGCATACGTAGCTATAACAAGTATTTTCCACAAATAACGTAATAAAACGCTTTTCACTACACCAGAACACAGTGATAAGGAGAATGGAAGTGCTTGGCACACGAAAACATGACAGGCTACCTGTAATAATTAACACAAAAGTGGTGCAGAAAATTCATGCTCACCAAATGTAAAGAATAAATAAAAACGATAACCCACTGATGATGGCACAGTGGTGCCTAAACATGTTTGGGTACTGAGAAAAACGGTGTTTTGCGTAACTGGTTGACCTCAAATCCCAAAAATTTTAACTGCAAACACGGCCAATACAAGGAGCTACAAATCAAAAAGGTGGATATAACTGTTATTATTGTCGACTAGCAGCTGAGTTTCAGCCTCCTTCCTTT
Source organism: Schistocerca nitens (assembly GCF_023898315.1). Taxonomy (NCBI): domain Eukaryota; kingdom Metazoa; phylum Arthropoda; class Insecta; order Orthoptera; family Acrididae; genus Schistocerca; species Schistocerca nitens. Next base: position 176,944,502 of record NC_064622.1, on the reverse strand, counting down.
GAGAATCTGCACTCATCGTTCAGTGTGCACATTGTGGTGAGACTGGACTGTTCCGAGAGGCTCCTTTTGGCTTTGTTTCCAGACGGCCGGTGTTACGAAATGGCGAGGCGACGTGAGACGACTCACTGTGGGAGTCAGCCCGGCTCTCGAGTGCCCTCTCTCCTGCGGCCAGCGCTCAGGTATTCAGCGCCGCTTCGCGCGACACGTAATGCGTGCCGGCTCGTGTAACGTCACGCGCCTGTCAACGCAATTCATCACCGTCCTCGTAGCTCCAGCAGGAACACTTCACTACGCTTAAGAGGAAAACGTACAGCTAACTTACTACAGTTTACACGTGCATGCTGCCCTTTCCGTTATTACCTCACGTACAGCTGATTCCCGGGATTGAAAACAGTTTTTTCATGAGACGATCATCTTGATTATAGAGTACCCCCAGCAATATTTCCCAACTCTACTATTATTTTCATACCCTTCTCAGTTTCCCAGCATTCACTACTGGTCACGCAGTGGTACGGCCTTTTTTATGTTGACAAAGTAGCGTGAACGACATTGTTACTGACATATCTTACCGACAGTTGTCTCTCAATGAGAGTCGATAATCCACCGAATGTCGTATTCATCCTAATTATTTAAAATTTATTGAAACAGATTCGTGACGCTCTTGTGGCCTGGCAGTGGGCACTAAATGATTTATTTTCGTATTGCAGAAGTGCGACTTGAATCTATTAGAACTGTTATATAGTATAGCACCGTTAGTTCTGGTTGCTTTATGTACCAAAGATAACAAACGGCTGCGGCTTCCATAGAGAAGTAAAAAGGGGTGACGGCACTACAGGCTAGCGCCGCCATCTTAGTAGGCTATAAACGTTAGCAGACTACTGTTTATAGTTGCTTCTTGCTCTTGAATTTCTGTCGCGTCCACGCAACAGTTGCTTTAAATAGTAAATATTAAAGTACTTCCATGAATAACGCATTGCAAGGAAGGCATTTCCGGGCATTTCTCTGGACTTAAGGCGGATTTTATCAAGTAATAAGTCGCATTTGATCTCGTTAACGCAATTTTCTCTTTTTTACATGTTCCGAATAACCAGGAAGCGAAGTACGTGATACAACAAGGCTGCTTTCGTAATACAGCATTTTTTCTAACACGGAATGATGAAGTAGATGTTCTGTCTACGTCTTCTACTCGGAAAATACACTCCTGGAAATTGAAATAAGAACACCGTGAATTCATTGTCCCAGGAAGGGGAAACTTTATTGACACATTCCTGGGGTCAGATACATCACATGATCACACTGACAGAACCACAGGCACATAGACACAGGCAACAGAGCATGCACAATGTCGGCACTAGTACAGTGTATATCCACCTTTCGCAGCAATGCAGGCTGCTATTCTCCCATGGAGACGATCGTAGAGATGCTGGATGTAGTCCTGTGGAACGGCTTGCCATGCCATTTCCACCTGGCGCCTCAGTTGGACCAGCGTTCGTGCTGGACGTGCAGACCGCGTGAGACGACGCTTCATCCAGTCCCAAACATGCTCAATGGGGGACAGATCCGGAGATCTTGCTGGCCAGGGTAGTTGACTTACACCTTCTAGAGCACGTTGGGTGGCACGGGATACATTGCATTGTCCTGTTGGAACAGCAAGTTCCCTTGCCGGTCTAGGAATGGTAGAACGATGGGTTCGATGACGGTTTGGATGTACCGTGCACTATTCAGTGTCCCCTCGACGATCACCAGTGGTGTACGGCCAGTGTAGGAGATCGCTCCCCACACCATGATGCCGGGTGTTGGCCCTGTGTGCCTCGGTCGTATGCAGTCCTGATTGTGGCGCTCACCTGCACGGCGCCAAACACGCATACGACCATCATTGGCACCAAGGCAGAAGCGACTCTCATCGCTGAAGACGACACGTCTCCATTCGTCCCTCCATTCACGCCTGTCGCGACACCACTGGAGGCGGGCTGCACGATGTTGGGGCGTGAGCGGAAGACGGCCTAACGGTGTGCGGGACCGTAGCCCAGCTTCATGGAGACGGTTGCGAATGGTCCTCGCCGATACCCCAGGAGCAACAGTGTCCCTAATTTGCTGGGAAGTGGCGGTGAGGTCCCCTACGGCACTGCGTAGGATCCTACGGTCTTGGCGTGCATCCGTGCGTCGCTGCGGTCCGGTCCCAGGTCGACGGGCACGTGCGCCTTCCGCCGACCACTGGCGACAACATCGATGTACTGTGGAGACCTCACGCCCCACGTGTTGAGCAGTTCGGCGGTACGTCCACCCGGCCTCCCGCATGCCCACTATACGCCCTCGCTCAAAGTCCGTCAACTGCACATACGGTTCACGTCCACGCTGTCACGGCATGCTACCAGTGTTAAAGACTGCGATGGAGCTCCGTATGCCACGGCAAACTGGCTGACACTGACGGCGGCGGTGCACAAATGCTGCGCAGCTAGCGCCATTCGACGGCCAACACCGCGGTTCCTGGTGTGTCCGCTGTGCCGTGCGTGTGATCATTGCTTGTACAGCCCTCTCGCAGTGTCCGGAGCAAGTATGGTGGGTCTGACACACCGGTGTCAATGTGTTCTTTTTTCCATTTCCAGGAGTGTATTTTGCTATGCCTGGGCGGTTTTTAATATTTCCTTCACAGAATTATAGTGATACAAAATGTATACTCAAATTACAGAAATAAAATCACTAGAGTAAAAGTAACCGCCGCAAATAAAATTCACGTGTATAAAACAAAATATAGCTTGAACGATTCAACTTACGAATGAAATGTGATTCCTTTACACTTTAGACTATAATCAGAACGACTAATACACCTATAGATGACGCAAGCTGGCAATTCCACCAGAACCTACTGTCTGGGGCTGCTAACATAGCGGACGATGGGCTGACGTCATCCTGTATTATGCCTCAATGATAGTGCAGTAGTCAAATGGTTCAAATGGCTCTGAGCACTATGGGACTCAACATCTTAGGTCATAAGGCCCCTAGAACTTAGAACTACTTAAACCTAACTAACCTAAGGACATCACACACACCCATGCCCTATGCAGGATCCGAACCTGCGACCGTAGCAGTCCCGCGGTTCCGGACTGCAGCGCCAGAACCGCTAGACCACCGCGGCCGGCAGTGCAGTAGTTCCTGAGACGCTAATTATTTTCAATAAATGCAAACTTTTATTTTGAAATTCGGTATCGCTCTAATCACTCTCTGAATGAGAAATGCAATCACTGTTCACAGTCACTAAATTTATGAAACGTCCCCTTAGAAAAATTATAAATGACTGTGCTTAGACTGACACACAATATTTTTTAGCGCAACACAATCTGACTTTCAATAATCCCGACACAAGAATGGCCCTGACTAGCAATAACCTATACCTTTCATGAATCACTTACCTCACAAAAATCTTCATTACTCGAACTACTGCAATACAACGAGCGCCAATACTGCCAGCTAAATAAAAGATTCTAACTACTGAAGTCACTAACTACTGATAGGCATAGTTGGCAAATGAAAGATTTTGGTAAAGAACAAACAATGTATTTACCTTAATAGGGTTCGAAAGTCATAATATAATAACAGTTCATGACATCCAGTCTTACAAATTTACTGTCTCTGATGGACACACGTCCAGATCATCCGCTCTCAAAACTCCGCCATCTCTCTCCCCACATCCACCACTGCTGGCGGCTCGTGTCCAACTGCGCAACGCTACGCACTGGTAACAGCAAACAGCCCAACGCTACAATAGCGACTATTGCAACAATGCCGACCAGCCTCAGACTGCACACGGCACAGCCAGTGATGTTCATACAGAGCGCTACGTGTCGGTTGCGTTACCAGTATAAGAACCTAAACAGCCTACTTACAAATTGTTCCTATCGTTTCAGTATTTATCAGTATTTACATTTAAATTGGGCATGTCGTCATATTTCAAAAATCAAAGATAAACAGACTGCTTCCTTTTAACGTTAAGGTACATTTTTAGTTCTGAAACAGTAAAATCATTTCATTAACTGAGCTTTCCACACAACAGTATTCCAAGAATCTCCAACCAAGTACCTGCAAAATAATTTATCACAAAAGAGCGTTTATATTTTCAATATTTCAAATTTTTTATTGCATAACACAACGTGCATACTCTGGCCAGTATGTACAACTGTGCAATTTACAAGCGTAAGGAAGCGTGGCTAATTTAGAACTGATACAAAACTTTAATAATATAATTGGTATTATTCATTTCCGTGTTGACAATAATGATATTGAAAGGATTCATGACTTGGTTGAAGACGCGTTCTTGCGTAATCTGTTTTGAGACCCAGGACAAGGATCGGGATTAATTAAGGATAACACGTGGATGAGTGGCCCAGCTTGATGCATCATTTACCATTCCCAAACTAATATTTTTTATTAGCAATAGTTCTGTCATAAGCCAACCAACGATTACCAAGATTCTTGCCAAATTCATACAGATAGTTAAGGTTTTTAAATTAACATCACAATACATAAAGATATTTTCATTATACATAAAATTACAAATGGCACTCGAAGAAATGGCAACTGCGTAATACATTGTTGGCCCGGTTACAAATAGTTAATTGATTAAATAAACCTGCGGCGCAATCTGTCCGAGCGACTAGCTTCACAGCTGTGGGCTAATTCCACAAGGACCTGAAAATAAGTTCTACAAATGTTAAATAAAAGAAATTAAAATGCATACATCTCCACTGCAACAGTAAGCATCAGGCCTACTCCAAGGCAAAAATTGGACACAAGTACATATAGGGTTGGTATCAAAGTGCATTAGCCACCTCACCACTAGGAGGTAAACAGTCATGTTAAATTTTCTTTTTAATAACAATGCTACGGAGAGAAGGCCAAATGAAGACACTTTGGAGTCATAAGACAACGTTATTCTGCTCCCATACAGAGAAGATACGGCCAAGCTGGCCAAACGCTACTCACGTCTAAAAACCAAGCAAACAGTAATACTGCACTGATTAGCGACAAGGTTGTTACACATGAATAAGGTTAAATACTTAACTACTGGGCCCCTAAAACACTATTAAAATGATAATGACAGTTAACCGTTATTTTCTTAAAGAAGTCAAGAAACTCAGTGCTCAGTTTGCCCAACGCCTTTCATCACACACCCACAGGGACCTTACAATAACAGAAACACTGAGTAAATTACTTCCCCAAAACCACTAACGGCAGGTCCTGATACGGTGATACCTTCGCCGAGGCACGATACCAAAAGAATGACAACAAATTACTCAACTTGAGGCTGGAACAATAGATCCACAGAAGCACGTTTGACTCGCCACCTTCTGGGCCTCGTGAGATGACGGGAAAGCCGCCGAAGCAGAAGGAAAAACACGTCCCCGCCCCAGACCAGCAGGACAGCGATGCGACATCCGCTGCCAACATAGGCCTGCCAACATGTATCAAACGTCAAACAACAAACAGCAAACAAGATTGATAGAAATTTAAATGCACAGCAATACTTAAACAGGCAAACTAACTATTAAAACTTCAGTATAGGAGCGGCCCGCTCATAAACGTCTTAAGTGAACCTTCCTAGCAATAACAAGAAACAATATACAGCCATTTAATAACATAATAATCAAACAAGATTAAATAAGTGAAGGTATACCTTTACCGGGGCCCCAAAGCCACAAATAGACATTGTAATTTGGATACGCACCAAACGGCAGATGGCCGGTTAAAATGTACACCACGAGGGGCGTTCAAAAAGTTCGTGCAAAAATAAAAACTACTTACGCGTTTGGGGTAAACCTCTTTTATTTTTCGACACAGTCTCCTTTTAGACTTATACGCTTCGTCCAACGCTGTTCTAATTTGTGGATCCCTTTCGAATAATACGAATTTTCCAAGTCTTCATCGTGATGACTGGGTGTTGTGTGATGTCCTTAGGTTAGTTAGGTTTAAGTAGTTCTAAGTTCTAGGGGACTGATTACCATAGATGTTAAGTCCCATAGTGCTCAGAGCCATTTGAACCAAGTCTTCAAAATAAGTACTAGTTGGTGCAATCACCTCCTCGATTGAATAAAAACTTTGTCCCGCCAGCCATTTCTTCAAATTGGGGAACAAATAGTAGTCCGAGGGAGCCAAGTTTGGAGAATAGGGGGATGTGAAACGAGTTGTAATTCTATTTCCATTAATTTTACGACCACAACTGCTGAGGTGTGTGCTGGTGCATTGCCGTGATGGAAAAGCACTTTTTTGCGGTCCAATCGCTGGCGTTTTTCTTGCAGCTCGGTTTTCAAACGGTCCAGTAACGATGAATAATTTACACCTACAATAGTTTTGCCCTTTTCCAGATAGTCGATGAGGATTATCCCTTGCGAATCCCAAAAGACACTCGCCATAACCTTTCCGGCCGAAGGAATGGTCTTCGCCTTTTTTGGTGCAGATTCTCCCTTAGTATCTCATTGTTTAGATTGTTGTTTGGTCTCAGGAGTATAGTAATGAGCCGGTCGCTGTGGCCGTGTGGTTCTAGGCGCTTCAGTTCGGAGCCGCGCGACTGCTACGGTCGCAGGTTCGAATCCTGCCTCGGGCATGGATGTTTGTGATGTCCTTTGGTTAGTTAGGTTTAAGTAGTTCTAAGTTCTAGGGGATTGATGCCCTCAGATGTTAAGTCTCATAGTGCTCAGAGCCATTTTTTTTATAGTAATGTATCCATGTTTCATCCACAGTGACGAAACAACGGTTAAAGTCCTGCGAATTCTTCCTGAACAGCTGCAAACCATCCTTGAAACACTTCACACGATTCCGTTTTTGGTCAAGCGTAAGCAATCGTGGAACCCATCTTGCGGATAGCTTTCTCATGTCCAAATGTTTATGCAAAATATTATGTACCCGCTCATTCTAGATGCCCACAGCACTAGCAATCTCACGCTCCTTAACTCTTCTGTCATCCATTACCATATTGTGGATCTTATCAATGATTTCTGGAGTCGTAAACTCCACAGGGCGTCCAGAACGTTCCGCATCACTTGTGCCCATATGGCACTCCAAAAATGTTGAAACCACTTATAAACTGTTCTAATCGAAGGTGCAGAGTCACTGCAATGTTTATCAAGCTTCTCTTTAGGCTCCTGAGGCGTTTTGCCTTTCATAAAGTAATGTTTAATCACCACACGAAATTCTTTTTCGTCCATTTTTTGACAATCACTCGACTTCCTTGATTCACACGAATGCCAAACACAAAGCAATAGAGAAATATGGCTGAAACTTGGTGTGCGTTCTTTCCGAAGATGCTACTAACTAAACATGACCTCGATACGCGCCGATGCTGCCATCCCTCAGACTTTACACGGATTTTTCAAACGTCCTCGTATTATCCGAAGGGTTCCTCAGCACGGAGTAAGAGAGTGGGCAAATACAAGCACGCTCACACACGTGACCCACACTTGCGTACCTTTACGCTGAGTGCACACAACTTTAGTTACAGGCCAAATCCAATAGCTCGTCCCAGAAACGCCCTTAAGGTCTGCAACAAACAGAAGTTACAATTAGTAGTGTCAAATACTCAATGATAACAAACAACGATTTCAAGTACCAGACTAACATTGCAAAATACTACCTTGCCGCTTACAGAAGGCTCCAGATTGACACACACAGCCCGGAAAAGGGTCAATCAAAGACATAAATGAACTGGATTTCTGGTCAGCTCACACCGAGGCAGATTTAACAGTCTTTAAGAACAGTACTTAGTGAACAGCCTTCATACATAACCTCAAATAAATACAGAGGAGGCCAACAGCTTCAGGACTCCAGGTAGGCGGCGGATAATACCGCCCTCCTGCTCGTAGCTGCTAACAATTTGTCTAATACATCTGGGCGTATTTAGCACTACAAGATTTAATGACGCTCCTTTCCCGCTAAGCTTGCCAGTAGCAACGCTCAACGCTGCACGAAAACGCGCGCCCCCATAGCCCAACTGTCAACGGTTTCAACTCGCTGCAATCGCTGGCACGCTGAGTACTCGTGCATACCCCGTCCAGCTCCCTGTCCCACACACCCACTCACTACCACACAGCCCAGAGGAAACACACAACCAAGCCAAGGCGATACGACGAGGGTGAGAGTCGATGGAACGCGCGCACACAGGTGGAGCCAATGGGATGGCGCGCCACAGCTCACGTTTATCAGCACAGCTGCAAACCTGCCCGTTACACTTCTCTTCTGCAAAACGGCGCCTGAAAATCTCTCCACCTTCGTTAAGTCACTGTCTAGACTATGAAACAAAGAAAACATCACACAATTTGCAGGATCTAGCAGTACAGCACACATATTACCATTGATATTTATTTATTACAAAAGGCAACATAGAAAGGTACTGTACAACGCTTTGCTGGAACGTAAAAACTCTGAGTCAGCTTTCTAGATGAAACACTTCAACCGCTTCCTTGTCCAAGCGCGTCATTGAATCCTTGTATTTATTACTTCCTTTGCATCCACGGCTGTGTTTACGATCTACAGATCCATAGGCCGAATCTGCAGTACGGACCCTACCAGTGGAAATTTTACGAAAATTAACCGGCTAAAGTAATATTTAAAGCACTGTCGAATTCGAAGCTGTTTCACAGCATTTAAGATTTATTATTTAATCGTATAAAGTGTTCATGTACATTATATACTTGACATTCCCAACAGCACAGAGAAAAATAGTTTGATAAACCTAAATGTGGCACACGCATGTAGTTTCTCACCCACTCTTTTTAACTTTTATGTAGACGATGGTATCCCTCAACGGAAAGAAAGAGTGCCAGAAGGAATCAATATAAGCAAGAATGAATACTCTGCCTGACCAAAAAAGTGAAACACGCAGAACGGGAGGGTTAGAAGAAATGAGTCTTTATCGGTCGGAGGGTACGTGACGTTATTTCAGCGGTTACAATAAGTATTCAAATTTATAAAGAATTTTGCAACGTTGCGGCCTCTGTGACGTGAATGTATGGACTGATCCTGTTGGGAAGGGTGCTATAAAGCCGTTATACACTGAAGCACCAGAGAGACTGATGTAGTCAGAAGTATTCAAATACAGAGATACGTAAACAGGTAGAATACGGCGCTGCGGTCGGCAACGCCTAAATCAGGCAACAAGTGTCTGGCGCAGTTGTTAGATCGGTTTCTGCTGCTACAATGGCATGTTATCAAATCAATATGAACGTGGTGCTAGAGTCGGCACACGATTGATGGGATACAGCATCTCCGAGGTTTTCATAAATTGCTGCAGATTTCAGTGCTGGGCCATCAAGAAATGTCAGCGCGTGAACCATTCAACGAAACATCATCGATATGGGCTTTCGTAGCCGAAGGCCCACTCGTATACCCTTTATGACTGCACGACATAAAGTTTTAAGCCTCACCTGGGCCCGTCAACACCGACATTGGACTGTTGATGACCGGAAACATGTTGCCTGGTCGGACGAGTTTCGTTTCAAATTGTATCGAGCAGATGGACGTGTATAGGTATGGAGACAACCTCATGAACGCATGGACCCTGCATGTCAGCAGCGGACTGTTCGAGCTGGTGCTCTTACATGGTGTGGAGCGTGTGCAGTTGCAGTGATGTGGGGCTCGTGATACGTCTAGATACGACACCGACATGTGACATGTAAGTAATCATCTTGTCTGATCACCTGCATCCATTCATGTGCATTGTGGATTGCGAAGAACTTGGGAAATTCCAGCAGGAAAATGCGACACCCCACATGTCCAGAATTGCTAAAGAGTGGCTCCAGGAATACCCTTCTGAGTTTAAACACTTCCGCTGGGCATCAAATTCCTCAGACATGAACATTATTGAGTATATCCGTGGTGACTAGCAACGTGCTGTTTAGAAGAGCTCTCCACCCCCACTTTATCTTACGGATTTATGTACCCCTGCAGAATTCATGATGTCATTTCCCTCCAGCACTAATTCAGACATTAGTCGAGTCCATGCCGCGTCGCGCTGTGGCAATTCTGCGTTCACGCGGGGCCCTACACGATGTAGGTGTACCAGATTATTTGGCTCTTCAGTGTATCTTCTCCTGAGGCAAGCTGGCAAACAACTGTTGTACCTGGTCGTTAATACCCTTCATTCTGCACTGGGCACTTGGACAGAGTTGACATCCGAGCTGGTCCCACCCATGTTCTATTGGGGCAAGATGTGGGGGCAGACATCACTCAGATATAGTTCATAGAGACACGTGCCACGCTTGGACGAGCATTGTCCTGTTGAAAAATGGCACCAAGATACTGTCATATGAAAGGTAATACAAGAGGCCGCAAGGTGTCCGTGACGTACCAGTGTGCCGCCAGAGATCCCTCAATTACTACGAGCTGCGATCTGACGTGATACCCGATGGCTCGGCACACCACTACGTCAGGAAAAACACCGCTTTGCCTTTCCCGAACACTGTCTAACATTCTGCGTGGTGTCTGTTTGTTCTAAGTCGTGTCTCCCTACCACTTTCGCCCAACGACGCTGTGAGCGTGTTTTTTTTTAGGGAATTGACTAGTTTGAACCTGGGACATGTTGCTGGTAAGGAGACGCCAGACCACACATGACATGTAGAGGTCAGAAGTGTTCAGTGAGACTAGCGATGATATAATCAAATACTTAATGATTTCAGCGTCAGCTCCACTGCACTCCCTGTAAAAGAATCTTAATACTAACTAAATTTAATGGAAGGGGTTCAAGGCTTTCCTATTTTTAGTTAGCTGGTAAAATAACATCGAAAAAGCAGTTAAATTTACCACTGGAAATTTTATTCTACTCACAAAACATTGTTTATAAATTGCACTACTGATAAAAGGAAATATTTTAATACAGGATGATAAAAACCAACTGCGTTCAACAAAAATGTCAACGAATATTCCCTGAATGAGTTTCCAAGTTCTACAATGGATTTGAAGGATGACCTATGCCATATCACATCTATAATCTAGATTTAAGTTAAGTTTCATTAAAGAGAAAACTATCAAAATGGTCTACAGTGACCCTCAATTATATTTAATTACTTATTTAACTTGTCGTAAATTAGAGTTGCTTCTCAATAATTATATAACAGAAAAATCACCATGTTACAGATTTTAACTTACGTAGCAAATGTGAATACCATGAGCTTTAATTGACGATCGACACTAGTATTATGTAAAAAGGGGTTGTAACAGATGAAACTTCTGCAGGTCTGAGTGAAGCCTTATGCGCTCAAAAATGCGGCATCGCGTGCGTTCATTACCTTATCGGTGTTTAGACAGCGTCAGGGGGCAGCGTGCGGCGCAGCTCCTCACATCTCGCCGTCTCGGAAGCAACTCTCACCTAACTTCTCCTTACTACAATTTACTGAAGTTAGTTTAAAAAAACTATCTGGCTGTGTTTTCAACTGACCAATCAGGGTCTTAATGTTAACCTTAAGCTCCACCTACAAAAATTCTGTCTATCCAATGCGAAATGTTATACTTTTCGCGGTGGGGCAATGTTTTTAACGTTTGCAACGTAACAGAGACGCGAAAAAGTCTCACGCTAAAACTTGCAGCTGATGTGGCCCTTTTAGTGTTATCGTAAGATCTATACTGTTCTTCTGGAGGGCTCTATCTTTTAACATGGTCTGGGGGGGGGGGGGTGGTTTTGGCGGTCAGCTGGCGACGTGGGTGTCCGTCCCTTATCGTAGGGCCTCCTAGCCTACACGATTCTGCTCTCGGCTTCTGTTCTCGCTTCTCCTCTCGGAACTGCGTCTGTTTCACGGTGGAAAGGTATGACATGCATTTAGGCGTTCTTGTGTTAGTCTGTGCTATTCCATTTGCTCACTCGTTGATCATATTACTTTGGTTAATTTAATGTCAGGATTTATTTGGAGCTATGTGACATACTGCCGGATTTGCTTATCATGTCAGGGTTTTCATGGAAGGTGTTGGATTTGCCTGACACCTTACAACTTACCGACGATGATCATCCGTAGTAGCGCAGGACTACGATTCATCGCCGAATACAGTAAGACGCCATTCAGCGGAAGTCTATGCCTCCTGGTCATGGGGCCACTCCGACGGCAACCGTTTGTGACATGGTGCTCACGGCAGCCTGTGCACGAGAAAGTGGTTTCCTAGTCAGACTGCTGTTAGTATCCGTCCAGTGGTGTGGGATGACACAGTGTTGCACGCAGTCCATTGATTTTTCTCGTGTGGCAGGCAAAAATGTGAAGGGGCGACGATGTGCTTGGTGTGGTTGTCAGACGTTATCGAACGGAATCTCGATGACGAGCGTGCCTCCCTTACGCTACGACGCTCTTCAACATCGGACCACTGTTACGTTTGAATGTCCCACAAGTCCGGAAATTTCATGATTCGATCAGCCGGCCAAATAGAGTACCTTTCAAATACTGTCATGTGCTGATAAGGCTGCCCTGTCTGACACGAGGGGTGTCTCCATTTCCTTCACACTGATCATTCATATATCTTCCGGTATTCGTGCCCCTTATATATCCTACCAGGCCTGGTAATAACACTAAACACAAACAACACTAATGCAGTCTTGTGCTCGTTCTACCTACCATGAAGAATTGCACTTCTAATCTTTTACCAGCCCGCTAGTGGTTTGTACGTGTACAAAGTTGCATTCACCTACCGCAAAGCCTTGGGACTCTTCACTTTTACTTTATATTGATACTATTAAATAATAACAACATGGTATTACTGGACAATTTCATCTTTTAGCCTTAATTGGAAATTTTAAGGTAGCATTAAAGAAACTAACACAATGTCATTCTATGCGAAATGCCCAGTACGAAACAAAACTTTAATTGAAGATCAGGTTTAGGCACAAGCTCAGTACTTCAATTACACACGGAGTTACATTACTATAACAAGAGTAGGGATGGACATTTAAATAACAGAGACATCAGAGTATAAGGGGCGCAAACATTAAAAATACACGAAGAGGTACAAAAATAAAATTATGTACGACGATGGCTGTAAATGTCCTACTGTATGACAGTGAAACCTAAGATATTTAATAGTTAGCTAGGTAGGTGTTCTATAGATCATTTGAGCGATTGTACTATCGAAATGATTTGGTACGTGTCAGTCTATAGAATATGTGTACATGGAAATGGAAATAAGAGTTTGGTATCATTGGTTGGGAGGCCCCTTGCGGGGCAGGTCCGGCCGCCTTGGTGCAGGTCTTATTACATTCGACGCCCCATTGGGCGACCTGCTTGCCGGATGGACATGAAATGATGACGAAGACAACGCAACACCCAGTCCCTGAGCGGAGAAAATCTCCGACCGAGCCGGGAATCGAACCCGGGCCCATAGGACGGCTAGCCGTCACGCTGTCCACTCTGCTATCGGGGCGGATAATATGTGTACATAATTAGCGTTAACAATGATGATCACATTATTTTCTTCGCCCTACTCATGCAACTACACTTAAAACAACGTCTTTTTATTTTTGTTACATAGCTAACAGTTTTTCAATAGCAGTTCGTCAATGAAATATATGAAGTTGCACAGGTGAAGTGGTTTTATATTAGATTTAAAACTTGCTTTACTACCTGTCAGACATTTTATGGTACTGGGCAAATAATCAAAATTTTTTGGTGCTGCGTACTGAACTCCTTTTTGTGTCCCTTTAGTGTCGTGTTCTTCTCAAATTGAGATGAATTATTAACGATGAATTTCATTAGCAAATATATGTATTGTGATGCCACGGTTAAAATGGCTAGCTCCTTGAAAGGTACCTACACGAAGTCTGTGGCCGAATACTATAATATTTTCACTGCTCGGTTTTGTGCATTCAGTACTTTCTTTTTAAGTGACGAGTTTCCCCATAAAATTATTCCAGAAGACATTATTGATTGGAAATATGCAAAGTATGTCAGGAGAATCCGTTTGTTTCCAGGAATAGCAATTATATTCAAAGCAAAAGTTAATTGTTTCAGAAGCTCAGTAATATGCTTCTTCCAGTCGAAGTTTCATCAATATTATTGGGAGCATTTAAGGAGAGTTCATTTTCTGATAAATTTCATTTACCTTCTCTTCTGTTGCTTTCTTTCTGAGGGATTACGACACTAGTGTTGTCAGCAAAAAGTACCAGTTCCGCTTGTTGAATGTTAAGTAGGTCAGTCACATACATAAGGAATAGGAGTGGACCTGTGACATTCCCTTTGCGATTTCTCCCCAGCCACCAAAACTTTCTACTGTTCCAATATCGTCTGGAATATTCGGCACACCTTTTTGCATTCTGTTTGTTAAGTATGATTCAAATCAGCTGTGCTTAAAACCACTAATTTTATAGAAGTCGAGTTTTTCTAAGAGAGTAACTCGATATACACAACAAAACGCCTTGTAAAGATCACAAAAATACCATCTGACGAAATTCTCTTATTTAAGGCTTGTACCATTTGATAGAGCAAACCTTCTGGAATCCAAACTGTGGTTTGCTAAGTAAACTGTTTCTATTAAAGTGTGTGACTATTCTTGAGTACATTACTTTTTCGAATAGTTTGGAAAAGGATGTGAGTACGGAAATTGGAGGGTAGTTGTTGAAATCTGTTCTGTCACCTTTCTTATTAAGAGATTTAACAATTTCATATTTTAACCTGTCTAGAAAAAATCCCTGTTCTAGTGATGCTGTACATATATAAGTAAGGACATTGCTTATTAAGTTGAACAACATTTCAGAACTCTGTTTAAAATTCCTTCAATATCACATTACCTTTTTTTCTGGAGCACAGCAGTGTTATTTCGTTTAATTGTTAATGGTATATGGTACACTGACTAGCTGTCCTGTCTCAAATTTGACAATATCCCATATGGTTTTAATCCTATTACCTGTGTTTATTTCTATTAGTATGTCCATACTTGAAAGGAGGATATAAGACGTACATCAACAAAAGCAAAACGAGGATAATGGAATTTAGTCGAATTAAATCAGGTGATGCTGAGGGAATTAGATTAAGAAACTTTTGTTATTTGGGGAGTAAAATAACTGATGATCACAGTAGAGAGGATATAAAATGTAGACTGTCAAAGACAAGGAAAGCGTTTCTGAAGAAGAGAAATTTGTTAACATCGAGTATGGATTTAAGTGTCAGGGAGTCTTTTCTAAAACATTTGCATGGAGTGTAGGCATGTATGGAAGTGAAATATGGACGATAAACAGTGTAGACAAGAAGAGAATAGAAGCTTTCGAAATGTGGTGCTACAGAAGAATGCTGAAGATTAGATGGGTAGATAATGTAACTAATGAGGAGGTGCTGAATAGAATTGGGAATAAGAGGAATTTGTGGCACAATTTGACTAGAAGGAGGGATCGATTGGTAGGACAGCGTCGAGGGTAAAAATCGCAGATGGAGACCAAGAGATGAATGCACTGAGCAGATTCAGAAGGATATAGGTTGCACTAGGTACTGGGAGATGAAGAAGCTTGCACAGGACAGAGTAGCATGGACCAGTCTCTGGACTCGCCATAACAACAACATGTGCATGCTTCTGGACTTTTTAATCAGTTACTTTAAAATACTACAGTATTTTTTGTAGTCTGCAGGTAATGTCAGGTCTTTACTTGCTCTAGCCTTTCAAATAAATTTCCCTCTTCCTCTTACATGAGATATTAATTGCTTTCGTTTTCTACAGCTTACTTGCCTTTTTAATGGATCTTCTTGACAGCTTTTTTAGGAAAGCAACTTTTAAATATTAACATAACGGAATAAATTGAATCCTGACATTAGCATCCCTCTGTTTCTATATAACTCATCCTGAATCATCTCTTAACGTACTCTTAAAATATTGTGTCCTGTTCTCACTAATAAGCTGCTTTCTATGAATCTGCTTCACAGCTGTAAGAAGTCATATTGTTTATTTCCATTACTTGTGAATCATAATCATGTAGTTCATTAAGAACTGGGCACCCTTTATTGTTTCAGGTTAGCCGGCCGAAGTGGCCGAGCGGTTCTGGCGCTGCAGTCTGGAACCGCGAGACCGCTACGGTCGCAGGTTCGAATCCTGCCTCGGGCATGGATGTGTGTGATGTCCTTAGGTTAGTTAGGTTTAACTAGTTCTAAGTTCTAGGGGACTAATGACCTCAGCAGTTGAGTCCCATAGTGCTCAGAGCCATTTGAACCATTTTTTGTTTCAGGTTGAGCACTGTGTATAAAATGTTATCAATTAGTGTCTTACTAATTCATTTTTCTTGTCCGTGTCTTTTAAAAAAAATCTATATTGAAATCTCCACAAACTACTGACTGTTTCTTCTTATTTGATAAGTTGCTCAATAATGCACCTAGAGTTCTCTGTAAATTTCTTAGGGAGGATCTGTAGAGTGCGACAATTATGAGGGAAGTAGTCGACAGTAACAACTCACAGCCATTTGCCACTAGTTTCTGATCAACACAAAAACTATTTATTTCAATATTTTTGACTCTGTGTCCAATTTTTACGTATGTTGCAACTCCTCCTTTTTCCATGTTAAATCTACACGAAAAGATGAAAGTGTAAAACTCCTATTACGTAACTTCTCCATTCCTGTGGTTACATGGTGCTCAGAGAGGCACAAAACATTTATCAGTTCAGAATATTCAACTTCTTCTAGGCATACAAGGAAAGATTGTAACCACCGTCAGGTGGCTGAAATGAAATATTTACGTGCAGTCAGAGGTTGCACTAAGTTGGACAAGATTCCTACTGAAAACTTTAAACAAGAACTGAATATTTTTTGCAGTAGATAAAATAATTGAAGAACACAAACCCAAAGGAAAGAGAGACATAGGACGACCAGTTAAAATATGGCACTGGAACAAGAAAAGGTCGGTAGGCCTAATCGATAAGCCTAATACGTTACAGGCACAAGAAGAATTTGCGATTTCATGAATTTATAACGTTAAAAAATTTAAAGAAATAAATATTATTAAGGTATTTAACAAGACTTATTAACATAGTTATGAGCAATGTGCACTTTAAAATAAATAACAAAAACCAATATTTAACTTTTAATTATAGCATACTATCTGTTACCCGCGGCTGCGCTCGTCTGTTAATAGTTTTGTTAAGGTAAGTGATGGTGAGTAGGTAATCTAGTAATTCAAATTTCCTGATAAATCAAAACTGTGTAGCGGATCAAGACTCGAACCTGGGACCTTCGCCTTTCTTGGGCAAGGGGACGGAGACCATCCCGCTGAAAGCCGTCTCTTAGGAATATACGTTTATACGGGTTCGGGCCGTGAGAGTTTGCGGAAGCTGAAGTGGGAAGCTAAGCCTGCTGTGACGAAATGGCTGGAGCTCAGCCACAGTCTAACACTCACAGCTCATGGGAAGACATTGGCTCTTGTGAAAAAATAGGCAGGAGTGGAAATTGTGCTGGAAATTTTCACTTAACTGCTACATGGACTAGCACGGATTGGCGAAAGGCTGTCTGTGATTGGACAGGGAAGTGCGGTCTTTCTGCTGTTCTTTTGCAGCAGCAGAGCTGAGAGCTTTTATGAAAAGGGCAGTCGTGTCTGAGCCTTCTCCGTGAGCAGAGAGGAAGTGTCTTTGTGTGCGCAATCTTGTTTATAATAGAGAGGCACTTAGATTCCGACTGGAAATAGAGCAGATGTACCAGCGTCTCTATGTGAAGCGTATTAAAAAAAAATTGTGTGAATTTCTAAGGGACCAAACTTCTAAGGTCGTCGGTCCCTAGACTTACACACTAACTTGTGCTAAGAATAACATACGCACCCATGCCCGAGGGAGGACTCGAACCTCCGGCGGGAGGGGCCGCGCACTCCGTGACATAGCGCCTCTAACCGCGCGGCCACTCCGCTCGGTTGAGAAGTGTGTGTGGGAAAATGAAGGAGCTCTAAGAGCAGTTGGACATTAAAAGTGCTCTTTATTCTCGCATGCTTGTAGTGAAACGCTGTCTTTGTCTGGCTAGTGGGCAAGCAGCTGATATTCACACACAGTACGATACCAGAGCAGTTCACAGACAGGAGCATTACTAACAGTGTTAGTCCAAGTGCGAAGATAGGATTCACAGATTCATTTGGAAGTTTGTTATTTTCTCTTGCTATAACTCGACGACATCGTTTTTGTCAGTATTTAGTCTGATCGTGGTGCGCAGTCTATTTAAGAGAGCGACAATTTCAATACGAATTAATACCAGGCCAAACTCTGAGAGATAGTTAACCGTAGGGGATATTCTTTTCAACTGAAATTTTTAATTTAATCAAAAAATAAAAATATTTTGACAGTAAATTTTGTACATATTCATATACAAATCTTTTTTTCTCCTTTTTTATAACCCCCCGCCCATCGCAACTTGCGGGACTAATACTTTTAGAAGAAAGGATATTGCGGAGATAATGCTTAGCCACAGCCTGGGAAATGGTCTCCACAATGAATTTTCGCTCTGCAGCGGAGTGTGCGCTGTTAGGAAACGTTATGGCTGATGAAAAGTGTGTGCTGGAGCAGGACACGAACCTAGGACCTCTGCCTTTCGCGAGCAAGTGCTCTACCAAACACGGCTGCCAGGAAGGTTCGTTTAAGGGCACACTCCAGGCGCAGATTGAAATTCATTCTGGAAACCATTCCCAAGCTATGGCTAAGCTATGTCTCCTCAGTATCATTTCTTCCAGGATTGATAGTCTCTCAGGAGGATTTCTGTGATGTCTAGGGGGCAGGTGGCGAGGCACTGGAGGAAGTAAGGGTGTGAGAACGGGTCGTAAGTCATGCTTGAGTAGTTCAGCTGTTAGAGCGCTTGCTCGTGAAAGGAAAAGATATGAGGTTAGAGCACTGACCAGGCACACGTCTATTACATGCAATGAATTATATCAGCACACACTCCTCTGCAGAGAGAAAATTCATTCTGGGACATAGAAATTTATAAATATCTGGGTCTACAGTGGTGTAGATATGTTTGTGTGGATCATAATCAAATGTCGCCTTGTAAGTAGGCTGTTTAGGTTTTTTTATTAGTAACGCCACCTCTGTATGAAAATCACCGGCTGTGCCGTGTGCAGTCTGTGGCTGCTTTGCATTGTTGTAATACTCAACCATTGTAGTGTTAGGCAGCTGGCTGTGAACAGCGCGTAGCGTTGCGCAGTTGGAGGTGAGCCGCCAGCAGTGGTGGATGTGGAGAGAGAGATGGCGGAGTTTTGTAATTTGTCATGATATCAAGGTAAATACATTGTTTGTTCTCTATTAATATCTTTCATTTGCTAACTATCCCTATCAGTAGTCAGTGCCTTCCATAGTTTGAATCTTTTATTTAGCTGGCAGTAGTGGCGCTCGCTGTATTGCAGTAGCTTGAGCAGCGAAGATTTTTGTGAGGTAAGTGATTTCTGAAAAGTACAGGTTAATGTTAGTCAGGGCCATTCTCTTGTAGAGAATTTTGAAAGTCAGATTGCGTTGCGTTAACAAAATATTGTGTGTGGAAAGTCAGATTGCGTTGCGCTATAAAAAATATTGTGTGTCAGGTTAAGCACAGTCGAGTATAAATAATTGAAAGGGGACGTTTCATATGTCGACCCTTAGCCTAGAATACCTCACTGGAATCTTCTGATTTTTTCTTGTAGTTTGTGTAATTAGTGTAGCTATTGTTTATTGCTAGCACGTAATTATAGAGAGAATTTCCTTTCTAGTTGTAGTTTTTCATTGTTGTACAGTAAAACAGTTGTGGCATGCATGTAGATTTGCACCAAGTATTTCGCAGCTGCAATTAACTAGATATTATTTTCAGTGTTATGTTAATGTGTTCTCTTATTTTTGCTCTTGAAATTGTGTTTTTCTGTGTTGTCGTGTGAAATACTGTGACAATAATGGCGTGTGAAAAACGTAACACTAGGCTCCAAAGTAAATTGAGAAATGACAGTGAAGACGAAAGCAATATGTTAGCGCCGCAGAATAATGAATTAACTAATGTTAATAGTAGTAATTTGGTAATGGCGCATAGGGATATGGAGCGGGTTTCAAACAATGGCGTGGACAGTGAAACAATTAGTGAAGAGGGAAGCATTATCGATCGATCGGTCGGCAATAGCTCGCCTCAGGAAGCCGAAATGACACGACACGATCTCGCAAATACTGTAGATTCAGGTTCTGGGTCCTCACCGTTTTCTCAAATGAGTCAAGACACATTTTCTGCTTGTCAAAATGTGAATGTTGCCGGTGAAAATGCACTGCAAAAAAGCATAGAGAAACAGATTCCAGACACTAATACATTATTATTGCAATTAATGCAACAAATGGGACAAAATCTTCAAAAGTTAGACACAATGGAACAACACCAGAGACAAACACAGCAACAGTTAGACACAGTGGAACAAAATCTTAAAAAGTTAGACACAGTGGAACAAAATCTTAAAAAGTTAGACACCACACTTGAACAAACACGTGAAGATTTAACTACTGAGTTACATCACATTGAATCGAAATGTCAAAAAGTCTGTAATGACGTAAAAACACAAATTTGTGAGCATTTCCAACCTATTTTTTCGCGTCATGAAAATGCACTACAGAATCACGAAGCAGCCATAAAAGAACTGCAAACTACTGTTCATGAAAATCATGAGACCTTGCAAGCTAAATTTGACTCAGTTGCATCTACCGATTCGGTTAAGCAACTTGCAAAAACTCAGGAAAACTTGAAGGACACAGTAGATTCGATTTCAACACAAATGGACACTCTGAAACTTGGTTCAGAAAAACACACTGAGGAAATGTGTTCACTATCGGAGAAAGTAGGCGAACTTTCGGATCAGGTCACTAACTTATCTACAAAGGTAGATGATGATCTGAATGACACAAGACCTGTAGTCTTCACTGACACAGAAGAGTATGAACAAATTAGAAAATTCAAACAAAATCAAAATCAAATTAATACGCAACACCAAAGAGAAATCCGCGAAGTACAAGATCAGCTGACACAGGTAATACAAGAATTACGTATTTCAGAGGACACTCGCTCCCCAACACGGGAAGAGGGACATAGAAATACGGAACAACCACAAAATAATAACACAGGACACTTCGGAAATTATGAAAGAAATTGGCAAGGCACACCGAATTTTGAGATGGAACCGCCGACACGACGTAACAATGACCGATATGCGACTCGCCGACATGATGACTTTGACTATAAGCTGTTCATTACTACACGTAAATTCAAAACGTTTAAAAATTCTGCCAACGACATTCATCCACAAGCGTGGCTCCATCAATTCTCTCATTGTTTTCCCCCCAACTGGTCATTAGAACACAGATTAGAATTTATGTGTGGCTATTTAGAGAATGAACCAGCTGTAAGAATGCGTTCGGTCATTCACGATTGTCATAGTGAAGGAGAATTTTACCATGCCTTCCTCTCAGCATATTGGTCTCAAGCCACACAAGACCGAGTAAAACATGGCATCATAATGATGAAACATTTCGAACAATCTGAATTCTCCAGTCTTGTGAAATATTTTGAAGATATGTTGCACAAGAATCAGTACCTGTCAAACCCATACAGCCCCTCAGAACTCATCCGCATTTGCTTAATCAAACTGCCTGAACATTTGCGACATATTATTTTGGCAGGACGTTGCAAAGACGACATTGAAGCATTTCAAGGACTCTTACAAGAACTGGAAATTGACACTGACAATCGCGGAACGCACGAGCACAACAATTACAGATCACATCCGTCGCAATTCCGCGAAGAAAGAAATAATAACTGGACGCGACAAGGCTATTCTCACAACACGAATCGTGACCGAAACAGACACCACCCGTATAACAATCGTTGGCAGAGTAGTAATAATTACAGGGAAAGATCACCTCTCCGCGGTAATGACTATCACAGAGACAATCAGAGAAACAGACAATATGGGAACCAAAACAATTATTATTACGAGGGACAGAATAACTTTAGACGCAATGGTCCAGCGCGCAGTTACGATTCAGGGAGAAATTCTCCACCACTTAACCGACAAGAAAGAAACCACAGAAACTACCGACATGACGACAGACGATGTGATCGTAACGACAGACCTGAATTGCATCAGAACTGGCGGGATTTAAACAGGGCAGGGCCGTCTCGTCACGGTGAATTTGTAGAAGTTAGGTCTCCAAACCCCAATAACGACGCGCGCCAACAAAGAGACAATAGGCAGTGACTCATACAGCTGGGAGCCACGAAACGCACGTGTGACACTAACGACGCAGCTGCCGTAGCAAGTAATTACGTAAAAATGGAAGACATTAGGGACATCTTACTCCAAGAACACGACGTAAAACATAACAACATTGCATATCCTGTGATTCACATTACAGTAAATGACGTAAAATTTACGGCAGTACTTGACTCTGGCAGTCCCATTTCAGTAATTAGTGAAACAGCTTTTAGAAAATGCAGCATATCGAACGATTGCCCCACACTTCCGTTACGTAAGATTAAATTACAAGGTGCAATCTTTGGAAAAAGTGTAGATGTACGCCAACAAACCTACTTAGAATTCTTTTGTCAAAGCCACAGCTTCTCTATGAACTTTCTTATTGTTCCATTATTGTCGACGGAAATTATACTGGGAGTAGACTTTTTGAATAAATACAAAGCAATCTTAAGCTTTCACGATGCTGAAATGAGTTTAGAAAAAGAAGGTAAGTCAGTAGCTTTGAATTTTGAAGATTGGCTCTCAAACCATGACGAAGAAATTAATCGGCTTTACCTCCTGTTAGACAACAGTTCGGAATTTTCGACGGAACTTGACACTAACAATCACTCTGCAAGTACTGACAGGGGTGATATCGACGGCGCATTTGATACTAATGAGTTAATTCAGAATAAAATTCAAACAATTGAGAATTGTAATGACAATGATAGGCAAGACCTTTTTGAGATTTTACAAGCACATTCCACAGTTTTTACTCATAAAACAGGAACAATCAAGGGATTTCAATACCAATTTCGTGTTCGTGAGCATACTAAATTTTGTGTTAGACCATACGTAATTCCGGCGCATTATAGGGACCGTGTTAGAACAGAAATACAATCTATGCTTGACGAAGGCATTATTGAGCCTGCAGTAAGCTCATATAACAATCCATTACATGTTGTTGAGAAGAAAAATGGATCAATCAGGCTTGTCTTAGATTCGAGACAAATTAATACTGTCATTATTCCTGAAACAGACAGGCCGCAAACGTTGGAAGAACTTCTTCAAAATTTCAATGGTGTAAATGTGTTGTCTTCCATTGATCTCAGATCCAGCTTTTATCAGATCGAACTTCATCCAGAATGTAGAAAATACACAGCTTTCCTTTGTTTCGGCGTTTGTTATCAGTTTCGGAAACTTCCTTTTGGTTTGAACATTTCTTCAGCAGCATTTATTCGCAGGCTAAATTCCATATTACCTGAGTTCTTAAAACGTCACATCACCTTATATGTGGACGATATTCTAATAGCAGAAGCTTCATGGGAACAACATAATCGCATCCTCAACAGTTTGTTACGTATTTTTGCAGAATCTGGAATTACAGTTAACTTGGAAAAGTCTGAATTCGGTAGGTCAAAGGTGAGGTTTTTGGGACATATTATTTCTTCTGAAGGCATTCAGCCGGATCCTGAAAAGTTAGAAGCAATCAGAGCCATTCCAGTTCCATCCACAAAAAGACAAGTCCGCAGTTTTCTAGGTCTCGTAAATGTTTTACCGTCGTTTTCTGAATATGCAAATCCTTGTTACACCAAAACTTTGTTCTCTCACTGGAAAAAATACTATTTGGAACTGGGATGAACAAGCACAGTTGGAATTCAATTCTTTGAAAGAATCGCTACTTAACGCGCCAATTCTAGCTCATCCAGATCTGTCACAAGATTTCTGCCTTAGCACGGATTCTTCTAAAGTCGGTCTTGGTGCCCATTTATTTCAAGAAGCCACAGAAAATGACACTACTGTTCAGAAAACCATTGCTTTTGCTAGCTGAGTGCTAACAAAATCTGAAAAAAATTATTCCGTTACTGAATTAGAAGCTTTAGCTATCGTTTGGGCATTTAACAAATTCCGTTTCTTTCTTTCTGGTAAGCACGTAAAAGTATACAGTGATCATCGTGCATTACAATTTATTATGTCCTCAAAATTAAATCATGACAGGTTAAAACGTTGGGCATTGTTTCTGCAAGAATTCCGCTTCACAATAGTCTACATTCCCGGCAAGGAGAACATTGTTGCGGACGCACTGTCACGCGCACCGGCTGGGCTTGAGAAAAGTAACACAGAAGGCAACCTCGAGAAAAATTTCAGTATTCTTTACATTCAGAAAGTCGCCTTTGAAAACTTCATCACCACATCTTTAAAGGACATTGCTCATGAACAAGATAAAGATCCGATTTGGAAAGACATCAAAAGCAAATGGCATGAAAAGACACACACACAGATTCGGCATTATTATCTGATTAGAAACAACATACTGTTCAAACGCTGCACTGTTGATGACAAGCTATGGGTACTTTGCATTCCTGACGATTTTGTTAATAAGCTCATTTGGTACATTCATTTCAGCTACGCACATTTTGGTCCATGAAAATGTTATCATATTCTTCGAACGACTTGTTATTTTAACAATATGGAAAAGAGAATTCGAAGAGTCTTGTCTATTTGTAAACTTTGTCAAAAGGCGAAACCATCTACTGTCTCACATCGTGCTCCGTTGTTTCCTATTATTCCTTCTAAATTAAAAGAATTTGCTGCAGTTGATCTATTGGGACCCCTTGTCAGAACATCGAATGGATTTTCGTACGTTCTAGTTGCTGTTGAACTTACTTCCAAATTTGTTTCTTTCACTCCGTTACGTAAAGCCACTGGACGATCTGTATCCAACGCCTTTGTTAAAAATTTCTTACGTGAAGTTGGACACGTTAGTAAAGTCATTTCAGATAACGGACCGCAATTCAGATCTGCTGTTTGGTCACGCATGCTTCGCAACCATAAAATCAAACCTGTTTTTATTTCATTGTACTCACCACATTGTAACCCCTCCGAACGGATTATGAAAGAAATCAATAAGCTTTGCAGACTTTATTGTCACAGAAAGCATCAGCATTGGGACAGATATTTACACTTATTTCAAAACGTGCTGAATGAAATGCCTCATGACTCCACTGCTTTACCACCTACTCTTGTGCTGAAGAATGAAAAACCACCGAACAGAATCAGAGAGCTTGTACCTTTCCCGAATACACGTAAACTTCGACACAAAGACATAATTGATCTGGCTCTTAAAAATATAAAATCTGCAGCAGACAAAAGGAGAAAACTACACGGAAAAGCAAATGCAAAGAAATTGTATATTGGTCAGAAAGTTCTCATTAAAGCTCATTCATTGTCACATAAGATGAAACACTTGAGTCACAAATTCTTTCTAGTTTACAATGGACCTTACAGAATCCGACGTATACCACATGATAATTGCGTTGAAGTTGAAACTCTGCGTACTAGGAAGAGTAAAGGTTTACACCATATTTCACATGTAAAACCGTTTATTGAAAGATAATCTGCTTTTTTTAATGCAACATTTTGGTTTACTTGCAAATACATTATGGATTCAAGGTGCTTTCTGAGAGATACCAGGTGACACAGTGGTTAGTTTATTTGACAGCTACACGACTATATCACGACGCTACTAATGTGTGACACAATTTACCTTGTTGCTTTTGCGGTGTATCTGTTTTATATCTGCACAGTTTTTCTGAATTCTTCTGGAAAGTAAAACATGTTTTAGTAGTAACTTTTGTGGTATAGCTACAATGAGACAGCCTTTTTCGTAGCACAACAATACGTTACAGTACAGTACTTTCTTCATCACAACAATAAGCGTAATAACTACGATATCTATACACAAAGCATTTCACTTTTGTGTATCATGAGGTAAGTACATTGACTTTAGCAGAACTTTGCTTACAGAGGACGATAACTACGACAGTTTCATAGAATTATCTTACAACATGACGCACAGTTTAGCGCTACAGGACACGTATTTGAGTGATTAATTTTATACTTAAAACATTTATTTTTAAAGATTTTTTTTTACAAAGAAAGTTTTCCGTGATACATTTCATTCCATTGCTGTAATCTATAACACCTGAGGGTATAATTACATTAATCCTCAGGGGGGTACACGCTTACTTTGTGTACCATGTGTGTGGCAACCACAAGGAACCCTAGCTAATATGGTATTTGCTTATACAACTTTACACATCGGTACCATATTTCTCCAACACAGTATTACACAGCTATCAGATCATTTAACTGAGAGAGACAAACATTTTTTTTTACTACGTCAGTGACAGATGTTTACGTAATTACACAGTTGAATAACTTCATACGTATGAAATTGTATTTTGTCTGTACTTTGTAAACTGTTCATATTTTTTCGGAACCATTGTGATACAATGTGAGCTTTGAATGATGTGTTTGGTATGGAATCATGATTTTAAAGTACGTTTGAGGCAGATGACACTTTTGAAATGAGCAGAGAATTTTTTTTAGGTTTTGAAGCTATTGGAGGAAGCTACGACGTTTTTGAGATTTGACTGAGGTTTTATGATGTTATTATTACGACGACGATGTGTATTATGCTGCTGAGGTATGTTTATGGTCAAGAAGCTGATGCTATATGAGGAATTTGATTATGTGTCGACGATATATATATATATGTGTAATAAGGTAAGGAGTAATGAGTAACGGTTAGGAACTCTGCCTTGTGAAGACGTATGTTGGAAACCGAGAATCGTACTTTTAGAATTATGAAATGTGTGTAAATGCGTGAATGTATCACAATGCCGACGAAAATTTTTTGGACACTGTTATATTCATAGGATTTTGTTTTTACAGATTTGCAACGCTAATTCTTGACCTGTGAAATATTTAAGACTGCCATTGTAGTGGAAACTGCTGTCGTAAATATTTCCGTACGAAAGTTAAGTGACCACCTGCACGTAATGTGTCGCGGGCACCCACCTGGGCGACAGCCGCCCGAACAAAAAAAAAAAAAAAAGGGGCCATTAGCCTTCCAGCGGCACAGGTAGAAGAAAAAGCCATTAGGGGAGGCCATTATAATTGCTATTGACGTTCCTTTGTAGAAAGCATCGCAAAAACGACACGGTCGAACTTGAAAACGATGAGAAACATTTCACGGCTATTGTCGTGTTAATTGAGAGAAATGCCATATGGCTAGTGAATGACGTTTCACGCCTTGCTTTGCCCATTTTGTTTAATATCTAGTTTCTAGCTGCACTGCAGCACTGGTTAAAATAAAATTTTATAGATGTACTAATATAAATATTTTCTGTCTGCAGATCTATTAAATAATAATTTTGTAATCCACATTCTTCGAAAAAGGAGCTCTTGGAATGGAAAGAACAATAAGAAGGGACTAATACCAGGAACTGCATACATAATTTTCTTTTCAACTACTGAGTAATTTTTTGTAGAATTAGTTTTTGTGGTGCACCACTTTAATTACTTAGACATTAAGATGTGATTATACATTTCCCTTATCTGCATTGTTATCTTTAGTGTACTATTTTTTCTGCTTGAGCTATGTCATATTTAGGTATAAGTTGCTGCTGTTTGCCAGGCATAGTGTTATTGAATTTGATTTTGTATTATTCTGTTAAGCCAGTTTTACTAATGATTTATTTTTATATTTTTATTGTTTGCTGCGCATTGCCTCATATTAGTTGTAATGTTGAATTGCTTGGTAATTTAGATTTACTGTAGCTTGCTTTGCCAGTTTGAAATATTTGTCATTGATGTTTATTGTTTTATGTGATGCTGCATTGCCTCGTCCCTTGGTATATATATCTGAGCTCAGTAGATTTAAGTTAGCTTAAGAGGGGGTAGACTATATAAGAAACTAACTATGATGAATTGGAAGAAATGCATTGAGAAGCCGCAAGAAACAGATAGGGCCAAAATGAGTATTGTACAATGAGCCATATTTATTTTGAAAGAATTATGGTTGGAATACAGAAAAGAGGCACAGATAGGACTTTTGGAAATAATGAGGAACGAAGGGAGATCTCCAAGAACAAAAAAAGTTTTGTTCGCAAGATACTGCAGTAAAAGAAACCCTGTCCTTTCCTTGTGGTATCCCACTATGTGTTTGTGTTCCCTTGTGTATTTGTGTACTTCCTGTCTTTAGTTGTTTATCTGATAAGACCTATGTTGTAGAATTTTTCTAATACCATGTTATTTACTTTGTAAACATGTTTAAACAGTATTTGTTCTGTTTTGTTTTAATGCTCATGTGGAAGTTGATATTCCAAAAGTTATTCTGATCTTTATGTATGTACTTATGTCATTATTTTTGTAACACTGATGTATTTGTTTATTTCTATTCTTTTGTAAAGCCCCTATTCCTACAAATGTTATCTGTATTATTATGTTTTTAATGATGTATTTTATACCGTTGTTATTGTGTTCTTATGTTATAAAATTGTAATTGACACCAGGTCATCAAATTAAGTAACTTGTAAGTTACATTTCACTGCACACGTTTCTATTGGTCATAGTATATGGACAATATGTGAGAAGTAGGGACTGTTAGTGTTTGCACGTGTGTTAATAATTCAGCAAGGGACTGGATAACAGCATTGCTGGTTCTGAGGACAATTCCAAAAACTTTGTGAGTGCACAAGTGGTGGTTATGGACTTGCTACATTATCCGCAAGACTCTTCGATGGTGATTGTGCACCTGCACAGTCGCAACAGATGGCTGCTGGCCGTCTCTACAAGGACTACAGTGGGTCTGCGTCTTTGCTGACTCACCAGTACCATTATCTCTACAAGGACTGCAGTGGGTCTGCACCTTTGATGACTCACCAATACCATTATTTCTACAAGGACTGCAGTGGGTCTGCACCTCTGGTGGCCCACCAATACCGTAATCTCTACCAGGACTACAGTGGGTCTGCTCTGTGATGACCTACCCACCAATACTCTTCAAAACTTCGACTGACTCCGCTGTGGGTTTGCTCTCTTGTGGCCCATTACCTGTCAGCATGTCGAGAGTCAGCACTGTCTTTCCGTTGGAAGGACAACGATACTTCTTCAAGACTGCATGGAAATCCACTACTTCCGTGTGCATTTTCTTTTACTGCTCAGACTTTGAGAAAAACACTGCAATGTGATCAATGATCAGGACTGTCTTTATGGACTGTGAGAAAATTTTAGCTTTTGACCAACATTGTATCAATAAGTGTGTGCATTTGATTTCTTTGTTATTGTAATTGTGAAAAAAAATTTTAACAAATATGTATTGGCCAGTGCCCAACAAAATTTGTAAAATTTTTTGTGGGGAGCATGGGGGCTATGTAAGTAGGCTGTTTAGGTTTTTTTATTAGTAACGCCACCTCTGTATGAAAATCACCGGCTGTGCCGTGTGCAGTCTGTGGCTGCTTTGCATTGTTGTAATACTCAACCATTGTAGTGTTAGGCAGCTGGCTGTGAACAGCGCGTAGCGTTGCGCAGTTGGAGGTGAGCCGCCAGCAGTGGTGGATGTGGGGAGAGAGATGGCGGAGTTTTGTAATTTGTCATGATATCAAGGTAAATACATTGTTTGTTCTCTATTAATATCTTTCATTTGCTAACTATCCCTATCAGTAGTTAGTGCCTTCCATAGTTTGAATCTTTTATTTAGCTGGCAGTAGTGGCGCTCGCTGTATTGCAGTAGCTTGAGCAGCGAAGATTTTTGTGAGGTAAGTGATTTCTGAAAAGTACAGGTTAATGTTAGTCAGGGCCATTCTCTTGTAGAGAATTTTGAAAGTCAGATTGCGTTGCGTTAACAAAATATTGTGTGTGGAAAGTCAGATTGCGTTGCGCTATAAAAAATATTGTGCGTCAGTTTAAGCACAGTTATGTAAAATTGTTCAAAGGGGACGTTTCAGCCTCACTATAAATCTCCCACGCTGTGCATGTAAAGGCATGGCGTTTCTCCGTTTCTCACGCAGCATTTAAATGACTCCGTCGTTGCGAGTCTTCAAGCGTCTCAGAAGCTATAAGAGACTCGTGACGCTCACCGTCTAATATGCGACAGGATGTTCCAATGCGTCTCTAGCTCTTAAGGTCGCATGACACTCTCCATGTAAGTTCTGGCGGACCTGACATTGTTCTAAGGTTTCTTAGGTTCGAGTAACTTTCGCAACTCGCTCGCTCTTACAATGACGCGCTCACTATATCACAGTTATACTTCCGTGGCATATGTTTCTTCAGGCTTCCCCGACATAGGAATTTTAAACAGGACCCTTTGGCTTGCCATCGGAATTTTTTATTGTGTCTCCACAATATTTCACCGTAAAACCTGTCCTGCTTCACCAGGTGGTGTAGCAATGTTTTTCAACATTTCAGAAACCGTGTGCACGAGTAAATATGGCATTTGAAGTGTTACGGAATAAACGCTACCTCCGCCTACCTCCGCGCAAGTGTCGATTGCGTCCCTACTTCACCCTGTTAGGTATTGATTTTTTTTTTCGTTCTAAAGTAGCATACGTTGTCCCTCGCGATTCAAACTACCTCCATACGAAATTTCATCAAATTCAGTTCAGTGGTATAGTCGTGGTCGGTGTGCACTCAGCCTCGTGATGCCAATTGAGGAGCTACTCGACAGAATAGTAGCGGCTCCGGTCAAAGAAAACCATCATAACGACCGGGAGAGCGGTGTACTGACTACACGCCGCCCCTATCCGCATCCTCAGCTGAGGATGACACGGCGGTCGGATGGTCCCAATGGGCCACTTGTGGCCTGAAGACGGAGCGCCTTTTTTGTGGTACAGTCGTGGAAATGTCACAAACTTTCGTGTTTAGTATGCATTTTAACAACTAGCATGTATATTTGCTAGGCAAAGGAAAAATAGCACAATAATTGTAACAACCAAGTTAATGTTACGTATAGTTGATTCAAATACAATACTTTTCCAAACAGCCAGCCTTAATAGAGTTTCGGTTAATATTATTCGCTAAGTGATTTGCGACTGTACTTGATGCTAATGTCACTACTTTTAATCTCTTCGTGGTTTAGATGTCCTAAAATGTCATTTTGAAGAGTTTCTTGCTGGAACGCTGACGGTGGTCGCCTGACCTTGCTACGACGTGTCGCGCCAATTGCAAAACCCCGTGTGCGTTTCAAATATTTACCCTTATCCAGGAAGTTAATCGAGAGCCGAACACACCTTTAAGACTTTAAGAAACAAACTGAAATTATTGTTTACGACAGAATGACTGTCGTTAAAAATTTATTGCCTTAACTGTAATTCGTAAAGTGCAGAACTGCATAGCATTAAGTTTGATATTAATGGAAGGTGTTAACAGAAGCAAGTTTTAAATGATCATATTAAGTTATTCAATTAAAAACACACGTTAAACCCATGTGACTATGAAATAACTTCAACCGATTTTATAAAATGTGCCCTAGGTGTATTATGCCCAGTAAACCTGCAGGATTTCAGCGTTACTTGAAGTTAAATGAGAACGTGTGTGTTACAAGCAGCTGACATTCTAAAATAACTCGCAAGCTTTTATTACAACGAGTACAATGTGTGATGGTCTGGCGGATAGACTGAGGAACAAATGGATCAACTAAAGCAATGCTGGACTTGAGGAATTGTGGAACAAGGATTGTCCTATGTCGCCGGAACTGCTAATAATGCCGACCGTAAACGTGCAGAAAGATTCTATCGTCCCTGTGTCTCTGCGTTACAGGGCGAGGATTGTGCTTCTGTCAACACGAACTCTGAAAGCCGACTGGCTGCTACGAAACGAACCAAATACAAACCTTCCCGTCTCTGGATGAACTCTTCCATCCGTCCGCGTCTCTGTTCTTCAACAAACTGCTACATTCTAACATCCTGCTCTTTTCTTTCCATCTAATGGGAGATGGCTGCCAGTGCTGAACAGGAACAATCAACTTGACAATAGCATGGTTCCTTCTTGCACATAAAGTCCCACCAGGAAAGTGCGTCATATAAAGACACTAAAGACTTTCAGATTGGCCTTCTTTCTCAAAAAAGCAACTGCTTTTGCTCCGTTTTTGTGACATCACAAACATTTTTACCAAAGACGCGTTTTCACGCGCAGCATCGTAGATCCTTTGAAAGTAAAATAAGAAATGCACCTGAGATTAGGCTCTTATCCTTCTGCAAGCTTTATTTCCTTAGGAAAGCATAACATTGTTATCTGCCGAGGGCACTCTTCATAACACAGGGAAGCGCCGTCCTCTCCTCGGCCACAGGGCTGAGAGTGACTCATGAACACACAAAAGATCCAGCCCCCTGACTTTCACAGAGACAACATCTGAGGTTTCCTGTCTATGAAGCTGCCAGCACACGTTTTTTGGTTATATTGGACACTGCTGTGGCTTCCCAGATCCAGTGTTCTGCCCTGTTCCCATGTACTCTCAAAAGTAAAAGAAAAGAAGACGTGCTCCATGTTAAATGTAGCTGAGATTTTACCCTTAGTTAGAAGTCACTACATTCTGTCGCTGCTTTTGTAAACACTATTATCATATTCCGCCACCCTCCTTAATCTTTATGTAGAGTGTTAGTCTCATATTAAATGCAAAGTAACTTACCAGATGATTTGCCATTTTTCACATTAAACTAACTGTCAGACTCTGAAGATCTTAATACAACTTTACGTTGCCGCAGTCTCTCCTAATGATTAATCTGAAAGTGATTTTCTCCATCTTCAACAGGAGAGCCAACGTATAGCAACTGGGTCCTGGTTTGGATGAAATGAGATATGGAAGAACACAGCATTTCACTAAGTCTGTCTCATTAACTGTCTCATTCTTTTACAAATCTTGCCGGTTTCTCCAGCTGAAGTGTCACTTACTTGACCGGGTGCCACTTTGAGTCTGAAACGAGGGAGCACTATGTTAGAAAGGGGAATGTTAACTTAATAACAGCTATGTCATGACAAATTCAAATGATAAAACACACGCAAAATAATTGCTTCTAAATCTTTTATGTTTATAAGACGGCTCATACAGCACTACGTTTTATTTAAATGTTTGGTGGTGTGGGCCCTTAGGCTGCAGCTACACTGCAAAAGTGAACACCTAGAAGGGGGAGGAAACGAAATGATACTTCTTGGGTGGTCAGGGTATGTGATGCTTTTGCAGTGATAACAAAACTGAGTCAAATTTATAAAACGGTTGTGAGTATCCCAATTCTCGGCTGAACGCATGCAATGATTCGATTGTGAGAGCTGTGATACCCTTCATTCTGGCACTGCGATGGAGTTAATGTCCCAATGGAGTTAATGTCCCACATAGTGACACGTATGTTCTGTCGGAGACTAGTAAACTAGAGTCGCCTGGACAGGCCATGTAGGCCCAATGGTGTCGACCGATCGCCGTGTCATCCGCACCCCACAGGCATCACTGGATGCGGATATGGAAGGGCATGTGATCCGTACACCACTCTCCCGGCTGTATGTCAGTTTACGAGACCGGAGCCACTACTTCTCAATCAAGTAGCTCCTCAGTTTGCCTCACAAGAGCTAAGTGCACCCCATTTGCCAACAGCACTCGGCACGTCGGATGGTCACCCATCCAAGTGTTAGCCCAGCTAGGCAGTGCTTAACTTCGGTGACCTGACAGGAAACGGTGTTACCACTGTGACAAGGCCATTGACATTCTATTGGGGACAAATGTAGGAACCTTGCTGACCACGGCAGTACCCTGAAAGGAAATGACTTGTAGTGGTACAGGGACCCTCCTCCACGCGCTGTAGGGTGGTTCGAGGAGTATGATGTAGATGTAGATGTAGATGTAGGAATGGATGTAGCTGGATATAACGCACAAAGTTCATAGTGATACATGACATGTGTGGATGAGTATCATCCAGCTGAAAAATGAGGGCACATACCATTGTGGCGTCATTAGAGTTTCCTCAATCAGTATTAGTTGAAACCAGCAGTCATGTCCAATGGCTCCCCACACCATGGCCCCAGGAGTGACATCGATATGCCTCCCCAAAACAACTGAAAGAATGGGACTTCTTCCCAGGTCTACACCACATTAGCTGACGATGGTCATCTGGTGTGATGCAAAATCATTATTCATCGCTGAACGCAATACGGCGCCATTCATAAGCAGTTTTTTCCCTGGTCACAGCAGCAGCCCAAATACAGCCGTTTAAGTTTATCTGTTGTTACGACTTCTGCACCACTTGTCAGCAGCAGACACAGTGGATGCACCAAAGACTGAGACAGCGTGGAATTTTACAATTATTTATTGAACTTTCTTTACAATTTCTCCCTCGTCGTCGCTGCCCAGCCCTGCGGATCCCTCCTCCTGGCTGCTGCTGTGTAGATTCTCCGACAATGCGCGCAACGCGGGCCGTTGATCGCACTCGGGAGCCTCAGGCCACCAGTGCTCCGCTGAAGCCGCGATGCCCTGTGGTTGAGATGAACTCGTCGCCGCTCGGCGCCCCAGTACGGGCACGCCCACGGAGTCGTGTCGCCGTGAGGCCAGCTGCCGACACCTGCTGCATCGGCAGCTGGTAGCCGTCAGTCGCGATGTCCGCGAGGTCCTGTCATGGACAGACCACGCACCGTGGGGCCGGGCGTCAGTCCCTGGCGGCGCCTGTGACCAAGACCGCGCTGCGGCCAGTCCTGTTGGAAGTTCTCGTTGTAGTTAGTCAGCCATGGTGCCGACCGAACTCGGGCCGACCTCCAGAGCTGGAGCTGACATCTGGTGGCGAACGGATGACTCCTGTGAGCTGGAACAGACTACTTGAACTGTCACCTATGAAGATTGAATCATAGGACACGGACCACGTCCGTCCTCAGATCCGAACTGCTTCCTAAGGGCTTCTGTCTGTTGCTGCCTGCACTCCACTATTTATATCCGGCAGGAGGACGTTTTTTTACCCTCGGTGGTAGCTTTTTGTTATTACTCCCACAGTATATTGCAGCGTAACTTAGCATGCTGGCCTCACTTCCCCTTACTCAGCACTCTCCAGGCTTCGCTCGGCCCTCGGTAGACTGCTGCTGTCAGCAAGGTTATCTGTGCTTGCCTACTTCGCAACGCCGCGATCGCCGGCGTGCCTTAGTTCTGCCATTCTCCCCTGCGTGAAGCTACGCTTACTACATGTGGCCGCAACACTGTTAACGACAGCGTAAGTTTGGAAACGTACTTTCCCACCCTGGCTGCTGCTGGTTTCCGACCGATAATGCGGAACGACAAAATGTTGGAATTAAAGCTTTACTGTTCTCTGACAGAAGGCGAAAATATGAAGGGCTTACGATGAGCTTGGTGCACATTACCGTGGTGGTCGGACAGGATCGACGGGAACCTTGATGAGGAGAATGTATACACTCACGTTCCCATGCAGTCCAATACTGGGCCGATGTCTCATTCAGATGCCTGACAAAACTGAATACTGCACGATTCGATCAGGTGGGCAAACGGAGACTTTTAATGCGACCTCTTTCAAACTCGGTCAGGTGCTGATAGCGCTGTCTCATTCGAGTACACGACATCTCCGAGTTCTTCACAGTGGTCACCCAACATCTGTCGCTGTTCATGCCCCTGTATAACATAGCAGGTCTGGTAAGTGTACGTGTACGATGTTACGATGACATCCGACCATGTTTTCTGGGTGCTTCACTTCTTTTGTCGGGCATTCTATATAGCCTGCTCGCAAAGGCGACCCAATCTGCACTCGAATAGTGTCTGGTTTCAGTGTGGCACAAATCCGCAAGAGACATGCCTGTATTTTAGAGCTACGAACCAAATGAATAGAAGTAATACGTAAGAAATAATATATATAAATGAGGTAATGTATTACAGTACGTGAGACACAACACAAGAACTGTGAGAACATTAAGTGTACAAGAAACAACTGATACAAACGAAGAAAGCTGACTCTTTGCATTTAAACTACGATTGCGAGATAATAAAGACACCAGAGGTTGAAAATACCGCTTCAGTTGTAAAGTTCTTTTTATTATCAGACGACCGGTTTCGGGCTCTTATAGGCCCATCTTCATGTTTATTAACTTGGTGCTGTGGCCCCAGAGCGCCGCGGTGGACGTCTACTAGGCGCGGTGTGCTACCTACGAGCGCAGAACACACTCCCAGACTTCCAGGCGTCCACCGCGGCGCTCGGTGCCCACAGCACTAAGTTACGACACCTGAAGATGGACCTACAAGAGCCCGAATTCGGTCGTGTGATAATAAAAAGAATTTCACAACTGAAGAGGTATTTTCAACCTCTGATATAATCCCCAGTTGCAGATGTTCCACCAACAGGATTGTTTATAGTAAAGACAGTTATGCAAGGACTAGCAAAAGAATAGAAAGTCTCAGAATGATCATCCAGGTGGCGAGATCGTAGACAGCAAGCTGTGGACATGTGTTGATGTTGGCTGGCTGCACAATATAAATGCTCGTAGTGGACTTGCTTCGTGTTTTATTCGCATCAGTGGAGCAATATTGGTCATCGCGAGGAGCACGCGATGCGTTCAGTTTGTCGAAGTAGCTCTTTCTGATTTCGCAGATAGACGCATGGACGATGGACTCCATGCAGTTAAAGTATGAAAAGAGTCATTATGAAGTATATTTCAAATAAGAAGTATATAAAAAATTCTTGACAGAATAATGGCTGTAAAAAGAGTCTGGGAATATGTAGGCTGAAACGGAAGTGTTATAAAGGAATCCAATGGCTGTGCGATCTAACATCCCAAAGATGTTTCGGCTCACATGCGGTTCCTCTTTGTAGAAATGTCTTGGCTCAAACTCGTCTAGGGGTTGAACCGCACTTGTCGCATTACACACCCTAAATTAGTCACTTGTGACCCTTTGATTAAATTGTCTGGCTGATAGCAAGTTAGAGAAATTGTATGAAGCAAAGTTAATGTGACATATAATAACAGTAATAATAATGTCGGGAACTAAATTAATGAACCATGAATGATGTAGGCCACACAGTTGCGATTTGGTTGGAATAATGTTTATTCAGAAAGAAAACTAATAGCGAAAGTGGTCGTATTTAGAATTACTATTACACTCGAGCGCGTATCCATTTGACACAGTCCGACCATTCACAATGTCGTCGCAGAACGCAAGTCCAATACTCCACCTCGATATTTACACCAGACGTGCGACTGCTCACCGCTCAGAGACTAAGTCCCGCGATACCACACAACGCAAAATTTTCTAAGTCGTTTCACTTCGTAGCTGCCTAAACGACTGTCCGCTTTCGCGTCTCAATCCGAACTGTACCCTTTGGTGTCTCCAGCCGAACTGTCCGCCTTCGCGTCTGCACCAGCACTGCCCTCTGCCCATCACCGACCGCGTTTCCCGCGAGCCGAACATCTTCGCTCAACTGACTAGGCCAGTTCCCTTTCCTGAAGCCGTCCATCTGATTGGCTACAGCTTATTCTACATTATTTTACATTTTAACGTATTTAAATAATCAAAGCTTGACCACTTTCACGTTCTAAATAAAGTAACAATAATATCTATTACATAACAAACGTTAAATTCTTTTACATAAAACCAATACAATTTCCTTCTTAGCTTTGAATGCCACGGCCAGTAGGCTTGCACAAATGTACTGTCTGATAAATAAATAAAGAACAAAAGTAACTATTATGCACTAAACTTTACAACAAATATTCTATTACCTAATGATTCATTAAGGTGTCATGCTGTCATCGTTCCACGTGTTTTGTGTGGAGGCAATGATGATGTGATGCTAAACTAAAATACTGAAATTTAAATTTACTATATCTTTTAAAAAAATAAAGTTACAGAGTTGATATGTACAACGTTTGTCATTTTAATTATGCGCTTCTATACCAAATGTCGATCGTTAAGCTCGACCATAGCGTTCAGATTTTAGCATTCAGGTCTTTGTTACAAAACTTGTTAATTTTGCTTGAACAGTAAATCCTAAACTATTATAGATATGATCAATATTCAAGTTTTATTCGGACCACCATGGAGGATGGCAGATTAAAATTACTGTTACTTGATTCCCTGCATTACTACAGAATTGTTTCCATAAATAATTCCTTTTATGGCCGATTTTATGTCCGCCATATTTAACACTGCTACATCTCGCTGGCCACAAACGCCTTCTACTAAGTTTCCCTACGACGAAGGTTCTCGTCTGTCTCACTCGCACTCTTCAGCGCTTAGGCCTCAATAGACAATAGACGTCTGTGAATTTCCCCATCTCGTGGTGAATCTGCGCCCTTTGTGGCACTCGGTCCTGGACGACAGGGTTCATTTCTCAATTCCTGTAGGCTGACTCTTTCGGCCATATATTTAAATAAGAGTGCAATGCTCGTTAACTCACAACGGAAACATATAAACTAAATTGTGAAGGCTG
Organism: Schistocerca nitens; assembly: GCF_023898315.1. Lineage (NCBI taxonomy): Eukaryota > Metazoa > Arthropoda > Insecta > Orthoptera > Acrididae > Schistocerca > Schistocerca nitens. Next base: position 176,906,119 of record NC_064622.1, on the reverse strand, counting down.
TTACACAAGATAGAAAGAGGTGGAAAACAACCTCAAAGCAGTGGAAATACTGAAGAGTTAAATGAGAGGCTCCACTGTGATATATAGGTTTCTGAGGTTAACTCGTAGTATCTATTGTTACCACCAAAAATATATTCTCTTCATAATACATTTCAATAAAGTACTACCGCGAATGTGGAACTGATGTGGTCTGTATATGTAGATACAAAAGATGGAGCTGGACAACATCGAGGCAGCGACGAATCACGTACAAACAGCTCATCACTGATGAGGAGCTATGCTCATAAATATTCGCACAACAGCCGATAATTACAGACAACTGAAAACATGTGTGGAGAAACGGTCTAACACACAGTATACAGAAGTGGAGGAAAAGGTGATGTCGTAAATGAGGCTGGAAAAAATGTATTAAATTACAGTAATTGCATTTTTTTAACAGAAATCCGTATAGGATGAACCAGTTTATGTTCCTCTTTTGTCATATCCTTTACAATGCAACACTTCATGGAAAACAGCAATTAATAAAGAACAATATTATGTGAAGATTTGTTTCGTAAATTATCTGCAATTACAAATTACCATTACCTGCAGTAAAAAGTGTTTTTCTAACTTTAACATTGTATAGGTATTAAAGATGAATTTATTCAGTAAAAAAACACACAAAACGTTATTAACAACAAACAGTAATATCAAACAATGCATCGACATTAATAGTTCAGAGAATTTGTCAATTCTAAAGTTCCTGTATTTTAATAAGTGCTGTAATCCTCTAACTTGACAGGTTTTATAAAACTGGGGCCATCATTTTTGAGAGGAAATGTCACTTCAGTAATGGAAGGACTACATGGTACTTGTTTCTTCTAATATCTACATTATCAAAATATCCAGTACTACCGTAAGCATATTTAAAGAAAAACTTAAAAAGATGGTCTTTCATAATTTTCAAACATGTTGTCTTAGTAAAGTCTTCTGCCCATATTCTGTTACTGTTCGTCTTCGTGCCTTACAAAGAAGTGGTTTTACAGTAATAAAAATGTCACCTGCCTTTTTTACAACATTCAAAGATTTCTTTATTCTTTTTTTAACGACTTCCATCCATTGCTCTTGAACACAAATGAAAGATACCTGTCTTTCTTTTTCGCACTTAACCCAAAATCACGGTTACGGGATAAATACGTATGAGCAGGCACTAGACACTTATGTTCCACAACATCGAATCTCCCTGACTGTGTTAAAGTACATCCAGGAGCTAACCAAAGAGAAGTTTTTATTTTAGTCAAAACGAGACTCTAAATACAAAATTAGGTGACGTACATTGTCAGGAGCAGATACTATAATATACTGCATAAAACGTGAAATAATGTCATCTGCCCCCCTACCTGCTACTTCCTCCTACCACATAAACATTGTTGCATCATTATTACATAAATTAATGCAGAAATTAAATGACCGCAGCTGGCGTTTATAGAACGCTATTCTTACAGATAACTGGGGCGTAGGCAGACATTGTTGCATGTCGAAAGCAATGACAATTACAGAGTTATTAATTTTTAAATATTCTGAGTCAGTTTTCAGATTTTTGAAAGGCAGCACTAGCCTGTTTAACATGAAAGTTCAGTTTTGCGTCTAGTTCTTTCTTTTGCAGACAGTTTTTCTCACATGAAATTTGTACATTAAGGTGAGTACAATCTTGACATTTGTCACTACGTGGTTTTACAAAGCCAGCGTTGAAAACCCGACAAAACCTTTTACGAAAGGTACCAAGGCTAAGAGGTTTCTTGTTGCTGTCTTTGCACTTATCTTGATAAAGACTACACATCTTGCTAATGTTTGGTTCAGGTCACAAATACCTCATGTTGGGATTCTTTTTCCTGGAATAGTGACTTGACTGCATAGGAAGACTATTTATATGAGCCCGTGCAAATTGCTGGTCCTCCTCGTTGCATTTATTTGGGTGATTGTTATTTCTCTCCGGCTTATCCACCTTAAAAAGAAATAAATGTCATGTCGCACATAAATCTATCATTGGCAATGTACGTCTAGTGTTTTGTTGCTTTCTGAAACACAGGAACCTTCTACACGAGTTCCAGATGTTTTCTTTTCACACGGGATAGGTGTCCATTTCTTATATCGAAGATTGCTAGAAAAGCTTTCTTACAAATCTAAACGTCTACTTCACCTACAATAACCATACAGATTTTGATTATCTGCTGTTTTCCCCTCTCTGGATAATCAGTATACCTCCGCTTGACAAGATTCATATTGAAACATTCAGATATATAATAATTTTGAAGATCTTTCCTGCTTAAATTCCAGAAAACACGAAACAACTTCTTACGTGTACCTGCAGGTACAATATCGAAGCATTTTCATGCACAGGCACAATCTGAACCTTGTGATTTTGCCATTTTCACTACACCCTTGTAACTAGTGTACCACTGTTTCGCTTCTTCTTGTCAACTTCTTTACGCCAATTCTGTGGATTATACTTCCTCGTTCGATAATGTCCACTGATTTTTAAAATTTCGTCAACGTTTCCCATTTCGACATTCGCTATGTTCACTATTTGTTTTCTGTACTGAAAATGCCAACTGAACACTTAAAGTACTCTAAACATGTTTCATAAGGTGATTAATATTACACATCACACAATGATTATGTTTAGTGTTTATACGAGGGTTGTTTAACAAGTTCTCGGAATCACCACGAGAGGTCAGCCGTAGCGCTACGAGTTGTGCCTGTGATATTCATTGGACTGTTGCCTGTAAACACGTGCCACATCAGTGCTCTTGGAAGAGAGCTGTGGCGGTGACGTGTCTGTGTTGTTGTTCCCGCGTAGTGATTTGCGACATTCGAGCAGTGATTCGTAAAGAAATGTATCAAAGCAAACGACGTTCATGAAGATTTCCAGAATACACTGGGGGACTCTGCTCCTTCATACTGATAGGTTGCCAAGTGGACAAAAGAATTTAAATGTCGTCGGGAGAGCTAAGATGATGATGCGCGCAGTGTTCCGCCAAGATGTGTCACTACTCTAGAAATAATTGCAAAAGTGCACAAAATTGTCATGGAGGATCGCTGATTGAAAGTGAGTGAAATTGCTCGCTGGCCGGTGTGGCCGTGCGGTTCTAGGCGCTTCAGCTTGGAACCGCGTGACCGCTACGGTCGCAGGTTCGAATCCTGCCTCGGGCATGGATGTGTGTGATATCTTTAGGTTAGTTAGGTTTAAGTAGTTCTAAGTTCTAGGGGACTAATGACCACAGATGTTAAGTCCCATAGTGCTCAGAGCCATTTTTTTGAAATTGCTCACGCTTGACAGATGTCATCTGTAAGGGTATATCACATTTTAACTGAAGAATTAGAAATGAAAAAATTATCTGCAAGATGGATGCCGCGACTCTTGGCGCTGGATCAGTAACGAATGAGAATGGACACATCGGAACAATGTTTGGACTGTTTTAGAAGAAAATAACACGATTTTTTGCACCGTTCTGTGAACACACATGAAACTTGGGTGCACTGCTATACCCCAGAGACAAAGCACAGTCAAAGCAGTGGTAACATGCTGATTCTCTCCACCAAAGAAAGTAAAGACAATTCCTTCGTTGGGAAAGGTCATGGCATCAGTCTTCCGGGATGCGAAGGGAATTCTGTCGGTAGATTATCTCCCCACTGGGCCAACAATTGCTGGAGAATACTACGCTTACCTCCTGAACAAATTGCACCAAAAAATACGCGAAAAAAGGCCAGGTTCAGCAAGGAAGGAGGTCATCTTCCATCAAGACAATGCGCGCCCACACACATGTGCCATCGTCATGGCAAAATTACAAGAACTAGAGTGTGAATTGTTGCCACATCCGCCTTATTCGCCTGATATTTCTCTGTCAGACTTCCATCTCTTCCCAAAACTGAAAATTGTTCTTGGTGGACGAAGATTCACTTCAAACGAAGAACTGATAGCCGGAGTTGACAACTATTTTTCAGGCCTGGAGGAAACTCATTTTCGAGAAGGGATCAAGGCACTGGAACATCTTTTGACCAAGTGCATTAATCTACAAGGAGACTACATTGAAAAATAAAAAAAAAGTTTCAGTGACATAAGTACTGTTTTTCTATTCCGTTGAGAAGTTTTCAAACCACCCTCGTACTTTTATTTATTGCAATATGATCTACTACTGTCCCCAAATATTTCCGAATGTCATGTAATTAACTGTCGCCTGTTTACCATTTCATCCACATGAAGCCCGACCAACAGGGATTACATGCATTGATCAAAAATGATAGTGCATTGAGAATGGTTAGTTTCTAGCTGAAATCTAGATCTGCCAATAAAATTTAAAAAGGACGACTGATAGCTGAAATCTATTATTTACAAGTCAATATAACAGTCGCTGAGCGTAACAGCCTTTTGAATGGAAGGTAAACTAATAAATATTAAAATGCTTGAACCAATATTAAATAAGAGAAATATTGAGGTTACGTAATAAAATATATGACATTGGTGAATGGCCTGAGAACTTTCTGACAACGATAATGATTCCATTACCGGAAAAACAAGGAACCAAAAAATGAGGTGAGCACAAGACGATCAGCCTCATTTTACATGCAGCCAAACTGATGTTAAGAATAACTAATAAAAGACTTGAAAAAGTAATGGAGGAGAATCTTGGCGAGAAGCAGTTTGGTTTTAGACGGAATACGGGCACCAGAGATGCAACAGTGCTCCTACGAATCTTGGGAGAAAGGTTTATTGAAAAAGGAAGAGACCTATATATGTACTTCATCGATCTAGAAAAGGCATTTGACAATGTGGTTTGCGACAAGCTGGCGACTATAATGAGGGAAAAGAGAGTGGACTGGAAAACCAGAAGACTTGTAAACTCATTATATCTTAATCAAAAAGTCTCAGTTAAAGTGAGAGGAGAAAGTACAAACTGGACCGGATTAGGAATAGGAGTAAGACAAGGATGCTGTCGATCACCCACTCTTTTCAACCTCTACTTGGAAAATATGATTGATCAATGTTCATTAGATGACAAAGGAGTAGAAATTGGAGGAAGAAGAGTAGGGTGTTTGCATCTCGTGGTCGTGCGGTAGCGTTCTCGCTTCCCACGCCCGGGTTCCCGGGTTCGATTCCCGGCGAGGTCAGGGATTTTCTCTGCCTCGTGATGACTGGGTGTTGTGTGCTGTCCTTAGGTTAGTTAGGTTTAAGCAGTTCTAAGTTCTAGGGGACTGATGACCATAGATGTTAAGTCCCATAGTGCTCAGAGCCATTTGAACCATTTTTTAGTAGGGTGTTTGAGGTTCGCTGATTACATGGTCCTTCTACCCACAGGGGAAAAAGAATTACAGGATTTGTTGGAGATCATTGAAGCTAACGGAAAAAATTATGGAATGAAAATTAACACAAAGAAAACAAAAGTATTGGGACTAGGAGGAAATAACGAAATAAAAATTATGCTGAATGGAGAAATACTAGAACAGGTGCCACATTTTAAGTATCTTGGAAGCAAGATAGGCACCGACTGGAAGTGCACCACAGAAATTAAAACAAGAATAGCAATGGCAAAAGAGGCATTTTATAAGAAAACGAGAATTTTCTGCAGCGGTCTGGGCAGGGAACTCAGGAAGAGACTCATAAAATGTCTTGTATGGAGTGTTCTTCTATATGGCGCTGAAACATGGACTTTAAGGAAGAAAGACAGAGAAAGGCGGGAGGCTTTTAAGATGTGGACATGGCGGAGGATGGAAAGAATAAGTTGGATGGACAGAGTAAAAAATGAAGAGGTACTGAAAAAAGTAGGAGAGAAAAGACAGTTAGTAGTTGTAATAAAAAGAAGAAAAAGAAATTGTATTGGGGATATATTAATAAAGAATGACGGATTGATAAAAACAGTTTTAGAAGGTTATGTAGAAGGGAAAAGGAAGCGAGGAAGGAAGAGATTTCAGATACTGGATGACGTGATGGACGGTACAACATACAGCAGCCTTAAGAAGGAAGCAATGGATCGCAGAAAATGGAGAGGCAAAGGACCTGCTAATATAGCAGATAACTGATGATGATGATGATGATTTGCACAACGGATAAAGATTATAGGATGAAAAAAATCGTCTCGACTTTTTGCATTTATATAACTTTGAGTACAGTTTGAACGGATTCTTACAAGTTTTGTGTATGGAAGCGGCGCGCTTCAAAAGTCTCACAGAGAAACGTGTGTTTTACACATAATGTCCGAACTAAGTAATATTTTTTCAAGCGATTGTAACTTATGTTAAACCAAGGTCCGATACGCCGGTGGACCAAATTTGAACCATCAGTCTCGCTCCAATCCGGAGCTATTCATGGCTTACTGTTTTTGCACGTAAAATCCGAATGCTGCACATACATAATGTGCATTAGCTTAGCATTAATTTCAGTCCAGTTAAAATGTTTTGCAAAAGAAATTAATCGATTCGCACAATTTACATGCTGCCAGTTTCGGTTCGCCGTTCAAAGCTTGCTTACTATATTTTGGGCTCGTCGTTCAAATCTTGCTTAATACAGCTACAGTAAGGCAGAATATATTCTAATGGCTGCACAAATGTCTGCTGATCCGAGATAAACCAAATGCTTTTTATCCCATGTTTCCAGGTTAAACAGGCGTCGAGAACAAAAACTTCCACACCGCGATTTTGCGCGCGGCCTTTCCATATACATTTGTTATAGCTTTTCAACGCTGTAACGATACTTGTAAGGAGTGAGTCAGAACTCTACATTACATTGAAAACAATATAGTCAACCTAACGATATTCTTTGCATATCAGATATCGATAGTGACAATGTGAGGGCGAAACATGGGAGCGCGATTCTAAGCACTGTTGTGAGACGAGGTCTGTCGGTCGAGAGCTCAGAAGACATCTCATGCCGCCCTCACGTCGGTGATGGCAGATCCTACCACACTCAAGGCCTGATTTAATTTATGTATCCAGGAGAGATTTACATGGCTTAACTGCGCTTGAAGATGGAATTCAAGGTAAAATTCGGAAGCATAGCACAAAAGCAATTGTAGGCTTAGGTTCGTGATTATTAGTCCGAGTTTGCAATAATCCAATGTTTTGCCTGTCAGTTAAAGAAGCCTCCTTATCCTCCAAATAATAACAATTATTCTCCACATCTAATTAATATATACATGTCATGGTTATTGGGTCGTCAAGCAGATGCGCAAAACTATAGACCTATATCTCTGACGTCGATCTGTTGCAGAATTTTAGAACATGTTTTTTGCTCGCGTATCATATCGTTTCTGGAAACCCAGAATCTACTCTGTAGGAATCAACATGGATTCTGGTAACAGCTATCGTGTGAGACCAAACTCGCTTTATTTATTCATGCGACCCAGAAAATATTAGATACAGGCTCCCAGGTAGATGCCATTTTCCTTGACTTCCGGAAGGCGTTCGATACAGTACCGCACTGTCGCCTGATAAACAAAGTAAGAGCCTACGGAATATCAGACCAGCTGTGTGGCTGGATTGAAGAGTTTTTAGCAAACAGAACACAGCATGTTGTTCTCAATGGAGAGATGTCTACAGATGTTAAAGTAACCTCTGGCGTGCCACAGGGGAGTGTTATGGGACCATTGATTTTCACAATATATATACATGACCTAGTAGATAGTGTCGGAAGTTCCATGCGGCTTTTCGCGGATGATGCTGTAGTATACAGAGAAGTTGCAGCATTAGAAAATTGTAGCGAAATGCAGGAAGATCTGCAGCGGATAGGCTCTTGGTGCAGGGAGTGGCAACTGACCCTTAACATAGACAAATGTAATGTATTGCGAATACATAGAAAGAAGGATCCTTTATTGTATGATTATATGATAGTGGAACAAACACTGCTAGCAGTTACTTCTGTAAAATATCTGGGAATATGCGTGCGGAACGATTTGTAGTGGAATGATCATATAAAACTTCCTGGCAGATTAAATCTGTGGCCGGACCGAGACTCGAACTCGGGACCTTTGCCTTTCGCGGGCAAGTGCTCTACCAACTGAGCTACCCAAGCACGACTCACTCCCCGTCCTCAGAGCTTTACTTCTGCCAGTATCTCATCTCCTACCTTCCATTCTTTTTGGTCATCAGTCTACTGACTGGTTTGATGCGGACCGCCACGAATTCCTCTCCTGTGCCAACCTCTTCATCTCAGAGTAGCACTTGCAATCTACGTCCTCAATTATTTGCTTGACGTATTCCAATCTCTGTCTTCCTCTACAGTTTTTGCCCTCTACAGCTCCCTCTAGTACCGTGGAAGTCATTCCCTCATGTCTTAGCAGATGTCCTATCATACTGTCCATTCTCCTTATCAGTGTTTTCCACATATTCCTTTCCTCTCCGATTCTGCGTAGAACCTCCTCATTCCTTACCTTATCAGTCCACCTAATTTTCAACATTCGTCTATAGCGCCACATCTCAAATGCTTCGATTCTCTTCTGTTCCGGTTTTCCCACAGTCCATGTTTCACTACCATACAATGCTGTACTCCAGACGTACATCCTCAGAAATTTCTTCCTCAAATTAAGGCCGGTATTTGATATTAGTAGACTTCTCTTGGCCAGAAATGCCTTTTTTGCCATAGCGAGTCTGCTATTGATGTCCTCCTTGCTCCGTCCGTCATTGGTTATTTTACTGCCTAGGTAGCAGAATCTTCCCCCATGAACCATGGACCTTGCCGTTGGTGGGGAGGCTTGCGTGCCTCAGCGATACAGATGGCCGTACCGTAGGTGCAACCACAACGGAGGGGTATCCGTAGAGAGGCCAGACAAACATGTGGTTCCTGAAGAGGGGCAGCAGCCTTTTCAATAGTTGCAGGGGCAACAGTCTGGATGATTGACTGATCTGGCCTTGTAACATTAACCAAAACGGCCTTGCTGTGCTGGTACTGCGAACGGCTGAAAGCAAGGGGAAACTACAGCCGTAATTTTTCCCGAGGACATGCAGCTTTACTGTATGATTAAATGATGATGGCGTCCTCTTGGGTAAAATATTCCGGAGGTAAAATAGTCCCCCATTCGGATCTCCGGGCGGGGACTACTCAAGAGGACGTCGTTATCAGGAGAAAGAAAACTGGCGTTCTACGGATCGGAGCGTGGAATGTCAGATCCCTTAATCGGGCAGGTAGGTTAGAAAATTTAAAAAGGGAAATGGATAGGTTAAAGTTAGATATAGTGGGAATTAGTGAAGTTCGGTGGCAGGAGGAACAAGACTTTTGGTCAGGTGATTACAGGGTTATAAATACAAAATCAAATAGGGGTAATGCAGGAGTAGGTTTAATAATGAATAAAAAAATAGGAGTGCGGGTTAGCTACTACAAACAGCATAGTGAACGCATTATTGTGGCCAAGATAGACACAAAGCCCATGCCTACTACAGTAGTACAAGTTTATATGCCGACTAGCTCTGCAGATGATGAAGAAATTGATGAAATGTATGACGAGATAAAAGAAATTATTCAGGTAGTGAAGGGAGACGAAAATTTAATAGTCATGGGTGACTGGAATTCGTCAGTAGGAAAAGGGAGAGAAGGAAACATAGTTGGTGAATATGGATTGGAGGGAAGAAATGAAAGAGGAAGCCGCCTTGTAGAATTTTGCACAGAGCGTAACTTAATCATAGCTAACACTTGGTTCAAGAATCATAAAAGAAGGTTGTATACCTGGAAGAATCCTGGAGATACTAATAGGTATCAGATAGATTATATAATGGTAAGACAGAGATTTAGGAACCAGGTTTTAAATTGTAAGACATTTCCAGGGGCAGGTGTGGATTCTGACCACAGTCTATTGGTTATGAACTGCAGATTGAAACTGAAGAAACTGCAAAAAGGTGGGAATTTAAGGAGATGGAACATGAATAAACTGAAAGAACCAGAGGTTGTAGAGAGTTTCAGGGAGAGCTAAGGGAACAATTGACAGGAATGGGGGAAAGAAATACAGTAGAAGAAGAATGGGTAGCTCTGAGGGATGAAGTAGTGAAGGCAGCAGAGGATCAAGTAGGTAAAAAGACGAGGGCTAATAGAAATCCTTGGGTAACAGAAGAAATATTGAATTTAATTGATGAAAGGAGAAAATATAAAAATGCAGTAAATGAAGCAGGCAAAAGGGAATACAAACGTCTCAAAAGTGAGATCGACAGAAAGTGCAAAATGGCTAAGCAGGGATGGCTATAGGACAAATGTAAGGATGTAGAGGCTTATCTCACTAGGGGTAAGATAGATACTGCCTACAGGAAAATTAAAGAGACCTTTGGAGAGAAGAGAACCACCTGTAAGAATATCAAGAGCTCAGATGGCAACCCAGTTCTAAGCAAAGAAGGGAAGGCAGAAAGGTGGAAGGAGTATATAGAGGGTTTATACAAGGGCGATGTACTTGAGGACAGTATTATGGAAATGGAAGAGGATGTAGATGAAGATGAAATGGGAGATAAGATACTGCGTGAAGAGTTTGACAGAGCACTGAAAGACCTGAGTCGAAACAAGGCCCCGGGAGTAGACAACATTCCATTAGAACTACTGATGGCCTTGGGAGAGCCAGTCATGACAAAACTCTACCATCTGGTGAGCAAGATGTATGAGACAGGCGAAATACCCACAGACTTCAAGAAGAATATAATAATTCCAATACCAAAGAAAGCAGGCGTTGACAGATGTGAAAATTACCGAACTATCAGTATAATAAGTCACAGCTGCGAAATACTAACGCGAATTCTTTACAGACGAATGGAAAAACTGGTAGAAGCGGACCTCGGGGAAGAACAGTTTGGATTCCATAGAAATGTTGGAACACGTGAGGCAATATTAACCTTACGACTTATCTTAGAAGAAAGATTAAGAAAAGGCAAACCTACGTTTCTAGCATTTGTAGACTTAGAGAAATCTTTTGACAACGTTAACTGGAATACTCTCTTTCAAATTCTGAAGGTGGCAGGGGTAAAATACAGGGAGCGAAAGGCTATTTACAATTTGTACAGAAACCAGATGGCAGTTATAAGAGTCGAGGGGCATGAAAGGGAAGCAGTGGTTGGGAAAGGAGTGAGACAGGGTTGTAGCCTCTCCCCGATGTTATTCAATCTGTATATTGAGCAAGCAGTAAAGGAAACAAAAGAAAAATTCGGAGTAGGTATTAAAATTCATGGAGAAGAAGTAAATACTTTGAGGTTCGCCGGTGACATTGTAATTCTGTCAGAGACAGCAAAGGACTTGGAAGAGCAGTTGAACGGAATGGACAGTGTCTTGAAAGGAGGATATAAGATGAACATCAACAAAAGCAAAACGAGGATAATGGAATGTAGTCAAATTAAATCGGGTGATGCTGAGGGGATTAGATTAGGAAATGAGACACTTAAAGTAGTAAAGGAGTTTTGCTATTTAGGGAGTAAAATAACTGATGATGGTCGAAGTAGAGAGGATATAAAATGTAGACTGGCAATGGCAAGGAAATCGTTTCTGAAGAAGAGAAATTTGTTAACATCGAGTATAGATTTAAGTGTCAGGAAGTCGTTTCTGAAAGTATTTGTATGGAGTGTAGCCATGTATGGAAGTGAAACGTTGACGATAACCAGTTTGGACAAGAATAGAATAGAAGCTTTCGAAATGTGGTGCTACAGAAGAATGCTGAAGATAAGGTGGGTAGATCACGTAACTAATGAGGAGGTATTGAATAGGATTGGGGAGAAGAGAAGTTTGTGGGACAACTTGACTAGAAGAAGGGATCGGTTGGTATGACATGTTTTGAGGCATCAAGGGATCACAAATTTAGCATTGGAGGGCAGCGTGGAGGGTAAAAATCGTAGAGGGAGACCAAGAGATCAATACACTAAGCAGATTCAGAAGGATGTAGGTTGCAGTAGGTACTGGGAGATGAAGATGCTACAGGATAGAGTAGCATGGAGAGCTGCATCAAACCAGTCTCAGAGACTGGCAATGGCACCACAACAACAACAGGTAGCAGAATTCCTTAACTTCATTGACTTCGTGACCATCAATCCTGATGTTCAATTTCTCGCTGTTCTCATTTCTACTACTTCTCATTACCTTCGTCTTTCTCCGATTTTCTCTCAAACCATACTGTGTACTCATTAGACTGTTCATTCCGTTCAGCAGATCATTTAATTCTTCTTCACTTTCACTCAGGATAGCAATGTCATCAGCGAATCGTATCATTGATATCCTTTCACCTTGTATTTTAATTCCACTCCTGAATCTTTCTTTTATTTCCATCATTGCTTCCTCGATGTGTAGATTGAAGAGTAGGGGCGAAAGGCTACAGCCTTGTCTTACACCCTTCTTAATACGAGCACTTCGATCTTGATCGTCCACTCTTATTATTCCCTCTTGGTTGTTGTACTATTGTATATGACCCGTCTCTCCGTATAGCTTACCCTACTTTTTTGAGAATCTCGAACAGCTAGCACCATTTTATATTGTCGAACGCTTTTTCCAGGTCGACAAATCCTATGAAAGTGTCTTGATTTTTCTTTAGCCTTGCTTCCATTATTAGCCGTAACGTCAGAATTGCCTCTCTCGTCCCTTTACTTTTCCTAAAGCCAAACTGATCGTCACCTAGCGCATTCTCAATTTTCTTTTCGATTCTTCTGTATATTATTCTTGTAAGCAGCTTCGATGCATGAGCTGTTAAGCTGATTGTGCGATAATTCTCGCACTTGTCAGCTGTTGCCGTCTTCGGAATTGTGTGGATGATGCTTTTCCGAAAGTCAGATGGTATGTCGCCATACTCATGTATTCTACACACCAAAGTGAATAGTCGTTTTGTTGCCACTTCCCCCAATGATTTTAGAAATTCTGATGGAATGTTATCTATACCTTCTGCCTTATTTGACCGTAAGTCCTCCAAAGCTCTTTTAAATTCCGATTCTAATACTGGATCCCGTATCTCTTCTAAATCGACTCCTGTTTCTTCTTCTATCACATCAGACAAATCTTCACCCTCATAGAGGCTTTCAATCTATTCTTTCTGTGGTGTCACCGCCAGACACCACACTTGCTAGGTGGTAGCTTTAAATCGGCCGCGGTCCATTAGTACATGTCGGACCCGCGTGTCGCCACTGTCAGTAATTGCAGACCGAGCGCCGCCACACGGCAGGTCTAGAGAGACTTACTAGCACTCGCCCCAGTTGTACAGCCGACGTTGCTAGGAAAGGTTCACTGAGAATTACGCTCTCAATTGCCGAGACGATAGTTAGCATAGCCTTCAGCTAAGTCAATTGCTACGACCTAGCAAGGCGCCATTTATCCTTTGCTATGTATCTAATGAAGCATGTACAGTAACAAGACCAATGTTCACCAGTTGTGGTTTAAAGTTAAGTATTCCAGCAGCTACGTACTTTTCTTTATAGCATTCTTTAAGTATCCTGTTTCAGACCTCACGCCAGCCTGCGTGAGTTTATAGCGTGCATTTCGGCTTCCTCAAACAACACGGTGTTGGCACTTCTGCCGACACTTCACTTTCCACGTATCTTCTCTCTCCTCTGCATTTAACAGTGTAATTCCCGTTGCACTCTTAATGTTACCACCGTTGCTTTTAATGTCACCAAAGGTTGTTTGGACTTTCCTGTATGCTGAGTCCGTCCTTCTGACAATCATATCTTTTTCGATGTCTTCACATTTTCCCTGCAGCCATTTCTTCTTAGCTTCCCTGCACTTCCTATTTATTTCATTCCTCAGCGACTTGTACTTCTGTATAAAATATAAAATTAATTGTTGGTAAGGCGAGTGCCACGTTGAGATTCATTGGGAGAGTCCTTAGAAAATGTAGTCCATCAACAAAGGAGGTGGCTTACGAAACACTCGCTCGACCTATACTTGAGTATTGCTCTTCAGTATGGGATCCGTACCAGGTCGGGTTGACGGAGGAGATAGAGAAGATCCAAAGAAGAGCGGCGCGTTTCGTCACAAGGTTATTTGGTAAGCGTGATAGCGTTACGGAGATGTCTAGCAAACTCAAGTGGCAGACTCTGCAAGAGAGGCGCTCTGCATCGCGGTGTAGCTTGCTGTCCAGGTTTCGAGAGGGTGCGTTTCTGGATGAGGTATCGAATATATTGCTTCCCCCTACTTATACCTCCCGAGGAGATCATGAATGTAAAATTAGAGATATACGAGCGCCCACGGAGGCTTTCCGGCAGTCGTTATTCCCGCGAACCATACGCGACTGGAACAGGAAAGGGAGGTAATGACAGTGGCACGTAAAGTGCCCTCCACCACACACCGTTGGGTGGCTTGCGGAGTATAAATGTAGATGTAGATGTAGAAATGTTAATGTAACTTTGAAATTGAAATAATTAGTTAATCTGGCAATCAGCCATATTAATACCTATGTCATTGTAATTGTCATTGTCTATTATTGGTTATGGATTATGATGATTCTGAAGTTTTAAATAGACGTAATGTATGAAATCCTTTCTCACAAGTTATTTAATAGTTAACAGGACCCAAACAAACTCCTTTTTATTAAATTTATTCTTAGTAACGATACGGTTTAGCCGCTCCTGCTTCATGCTGGTGCGCATTGATGTAAACCACATGGAAAAAGGCAGTCATCTATAGAGGTGAGTGCAAAATTTAAGGCCAAAACACCACAACATGTCATATACTTCAATTCAGTAAATTCCGTTGCACAAGCCAGATTCTGTATCACTTGTAAATTCTAGTTCAAAAACGCAGTCAGATAGCTTATCCAAATGTTAGTTTTAAGTTTTTCATGTAACGATCTGTTGAGGGCTTAAATGGCAGTGAAACTGACACTCATACAACACGCATACAGTGTTATGCAGGTTAGATTACGTTCACTGATAGCTCAGGTTGCTTATCGAGTCCAGTTTCACAGACAAACATAGAAAATATTGGATGTAGCTACGTTAAATATATTAGTTGCATATACGTGACATACTGTAAACGTCAACGATCACGCCTTTACACATGTCGATCTTGTCTCGTTAAGACCGTCGTCTCGACGACCGTCTACAAGTAATTTCTGGATATGGTCGCAAATCTGTCCCGAGACTCAATAAGCTCGTATTTCGTTCATTAAACGACAGACTGCAACTGCATTAGATGCCTTCCTGATTGAACACAGCTTCAGCGTGAGCACCGACAGTACGTGAACCGTATGTACTGACGCACGTGCTGTCACTCCCTTCATGTAATACCTGTCTCTTTCTGGTTCTGATTGGCATGCAATTACCTACTCCCTTCTAAACGACAGCACACCGTTGCCGCTTGGGGCAATATTACTTTCTCTCTCTCTTCTACTGAACTGTTTTCCTGTTGTCGGCTTGTCAACCTGCTACTAGACGTGCAGAGTTTCTCCTAGCCTTTCAACTTCCAATGATCCAATTTATAAAAACACTCGCAGTCAACCTATTAGCTATTAACTGGCTGCTATCACAGCAACAGCTGAGAAATACCTGTTTTTGGCGGATTTGCACTTTCTTTCTTCCTCTATCGCCATTCGCCCATTTGCTTATGACCTGTTCCATTTTCCGATAAGAAATTGCCTCATAATACCACTCGGACGATGTGTATCCGTTAGACAAGTGTCTAGGTGATATATAACTAACTTAAACCTTAGAGTCTGGCTTCGAAACGATAAATTCAGTTGTCACCGTCTCCGTTTTCCCACTAGAGTCACTCTTGAATGTTTCTTCCGATTCAAAGGATTTTCCTCACTTGACACTCATTCCTGAACGTAAATTATCTAGTGAATTTATGTACTAAAAGTATGAGACACAGACTTCAAAAATATGAACTTTGTGTACGTTCGTTGTACTCTGTGTCAGAAAAGATAATGCAATGTTTGAAAAGTTATTTATGTAATACCCCTTTTAGCCCGTACAGGTGGAATATTATTATTTGATATTCGTCTTCATGAAAGTGGAAGTTTACTATCAGTTTTTATAACCAACTGTGGCTTATGGCAATAAGGATGGACTTGCAATGGTAAAACAATTCACAGATTGAAAAGTGTTAACTAGTTAGCGGGGAGACGCATGGGGGATGACAGAAAAACAAAGGGAATACACAGCTCACCGGAACTGGAGGTGTAATTATGATTCTAGTGAAAATGAAATGAAAGTGGATGGAACGTGTAGCTAAATGATGGAGTTGTTGATGGATGCTGGAACTTCTGCCTGCATTTCAAGAGTTAAGAAAAGACGATCTAATCAAGAAGCCTGAAGACAAGTTAGAGTTCAACAAAAATGAGGAAAGAAAGTGATTGTATTGCTTTCAAAGGAACCGTCCTGACATTTCGCTTAAGTGATTTTAGGAGACTGCGTAAAACCTAAACCTAGATAATTTGACTAAGTCTTGATCGCAATTTTTATTAAAAATTGAAAATCATGTGTCATTGTTAACAGGTTTCGATCTTATCTACAAATCAGACCACGTCTCTGTAATGCAAGAAAATAATTCTCATTTGAAGGTAACAATTACCATAATTATGCAATCCACCTACACAAAAAATATGGATACACGATCATAACGAATTATAAACGTTTGTATACCATAAGGTGGCGAGCAAAGCAGACGAGCGTAGCACTGATTAGAGCTGGAAGGCTCCTCTGGCAACTGCTAATAGTGTCAAAACGCTACGTAAGCAGATGACTCATCGAGAGTCAATAGGACTTAACATACCGTGTCTCGCGTCCGTTGGCCGTCGTAATTTAAATATTATTTATTGGTAATGTTGACTGTTGCCGACTTACGTGGTGGGCCTTAATCAAAATATTTCATTCAATTTTGATGTACAATTAAATGCTTTTGTGAAGTTATCCTTTTTTTAACAATATTAAACTTGAGTGGAAATTATTTTTTACGTTAATGAACGTTAGACTAACTGAATCTTAAAGCATGAACATATAAGTTGAACAATGGAATAAACTTTTCATATTAATTTCCTCGGCTAGTCAGTTCACTTTAAAGCAAACGATCTTTAGTTATTAATTACAATTGCGGCCCACACACGCGCGAGAGTATTTCTTCTTACTTCCGTTAACGATTGCATTGTAGTTGGAGTCCTGGCTCTGGCTCTCGGCTGTGGTACTGAAAATAAGAATCTTAAAGATACGTATTTTCTGCAACGTCAGGCGGCTGTGGAGAAAAATGTATATCATGTTAATAGCGGGCGAGTTTTTCGCTTCCGATAATTTTTATAAGTTAATATCGCCACGTAATGGCGTCGTTGGCTGCATCGGCCGCTGCGATTGTTGCACTGTAAATTACTCGAATGCAGGTTAATTCAAGGAAGTCGGACATGAAATCGGGATCATTTCTTACAAATTAAAAGTGTACAATAATATTAAATGAATATATTATCTGCTTAATTAGTACAAATATGCTTACATTTGCCAGCACTCGCAAGATGTCCGTCTACACGCAACCAAGACAAGAGAAGAAGTGAAGACGACTAAAAAATCAACAAAAGAGCGTATCTTTTCGTCCCTTTAGATCATTTTATTATATTTCTTTGCCCTCGAAACTTACACAGAGAAATTATTATAATACGGGTACATGAGAAAAATTTATATTATTTAATTTTAAAATGTCTCTTCTTTATAAACACTGTTTTTTTTTAAGTATTTTCGTATTATTTCACTGGGGACGCTATACGTGATAGATACAAATAAAGATAATGATACGAAAGATTGCGTGAATGTCAGGTGACCGAAGTAGTAATTACTTTACATATGAAAAAAATTAGTTATTTAGGTGCATGAACCACTAATGTAATTAGTTTTAAAACGCTAAACTCCCATCTATGGATACTGAGTGATGATTCAAACTGAGTTGTAACGTGCATAAACAACAACCAATGGAATTAGTTGTATAACACTCAACTGCCATCTGAGGGCATTGCGTGAAAGCTCAAACTGAGGTGTGAAACTAAAGATAACCGTAGAGACGCTAGCCGCGGCCGTGGAGACGGCAGCGTGGAACCCAGTGATATCTATACTATCTGGATTTCGACCTGCATCTATATGAACATGCCGGCCAAAGATACCCCTATTTCGTTTCTCGCCTAATTGCAACACAGCTGTCATGGAATCTCACGAGAACGCATAATGAAAATACTTCTCGATTCTGCTCCTACATGTGCCTGATACGTCGCATACCAATATGAAGTTCAAAAATAGAATAAGTAAAGAATAATTTATCACGTACAGACTGGTGGAAATTATTTGCCTACCTATAACATGGCGGGCTACGCAAAAGACAAACATCTGAAGGCACGCCGAAGTTCCAAGCTCCGCGATCAGAGATTTACATCCATGTGGTATAGAGATCACTGATGGAACGTCTCGATGAGTGGCGTCAATGGCGAGGGAAATGACACACCAGAGATGTAATGGCTGAAGGACGCCATCGGTCACCATGGAGACAGAGATCGATGAATGTCGGTCAGTATCACAGCTTTGGAAGTATGAAACATAAAGCTCCATGATAAAAATGTATAAGCGGCGAAGAAACGTCTGAATTCATGTCAAAATTTCCGCACTTAAAACGATATAAGGATAGTATACCGACAGTCGAAAAAGGGACCATATGCACTCTTACAAGCTTACCACTTAATGTCATGCAGGTAGAATGATGCTATTACCACATTTAGAGGCTTAAGTCTGTCATACGAAAGTATGAGCTAGAAAGTGATATATATTTTATAATAAGAAGTTATCTGTTAGGGATTCAGAGGGCTTTTCAACATAATTTAAAGATTCTAGCCAATATCCACAGAAGACACTTATTGAATGCTTTGGGAGAGATTGGTTTCTAAACCCCTCTTAAAAAAGCAGCCCCCTACTGTACCAAATAAGCATTTGGATTTTATAGAGAAGCGTTTCTTTGATCTTTTTTTACGATGTATGTCTCCTATTTTTCTTTTCTTTTTATTCGGAAAAATATTTTAAATTATTAAAGGTGTGACGTAAAGTTAAGTAGGAGGCTAGTGACCATTTTAGTGAATACGCATAGCTCTGTAGTTAAGCTGGCTAGGTCACATAAAAAGTCATAATGCAGGTGAATAATGGCTTTATTGATCATAAAGTTTGCATGACGTGTTTCAGAATTATTTATATCTTCAGAAATCCGGACCACTGTCATCTCATGTTATATACATAACTGGTAACGTTCTTGTCCTTGTGCTACCTTTGCACTTGGATTTCTGAAGATGGAAATAATTCCGAAATGTGTAATGCATACTTTGTGGTCAATAAAGCCATTCAAGCAGCTGAACTACAGATATCGAATTATCTCCATTTTTCCATCCTCCCCTCTTATTAGGGTTTAAGTTTCATACTTCTAAAGCTACGATACCGCTCGTCATTCACCGATTCCTGTCTCCATGGTGACCGAAAGCGTCCTTCAGTCTTCGCATCTCTGGCGCTCAGTACTCCTCGCCACTGAAGCTACTCATCGAGTGTTTCCACGCTACCATCTCCATGGCAACGGCTGGCGTCTATGCGCTTAGGTGCTTCCACACCTCAGTTTACACTATTACGTTATGCCTGTAGATTGCAGTTTTGCGTTTTACAACTAATTACATTGGTGGCTCATGCACGTTTCTACTTATTTTTTGCATATGTAAAGCAGTTACTGCTACGGTCAACTTACATTTAAGTAATTTTTCATATCAAATTTTGTTTGTATCTGGATTGATAATGTATGTTTTCACATATGTTGTTATCGTATGTTAACCCCTGTTGGCTATCGATGAGGTCATGCAGCTTCCGTAGCTTTTTGACGCTATTAGCAGTTGCCGCAGGTGTCTTCCGACACATGTCGTTGCTCCGCTCGTCTTCTCTGCTCACTACCGAATGGTATTCAAACCTTCGTATTTCGTTATGGTCGTGTATCCATATTTTGTTGAGCAGGTGGATTATTTAATTTTGGAACCTATTACCCACAAAGAAGAATTATTTTCTTGCATTACGGAGACATGGTCTGACGATCATCTGGGTATTATCAAAACCAGTTACCACTTATATGCGATTTTCGGTTTTTAATCGAAATTGCAATCAAGAGTGATTATTGTTTCAAATCATCTAATCAGTTCACTAGCTTTTCCAGGAAAGTTTTAAGAATTAGAAATCTAGACACCCTGACAGGGACGTGAATATCGCTTTTCGAGAGTTTAAGTCCCATACCTTAATTATATGGTTCAAATGGCTCTAAGCACTATGGGACTTTATATCTGAGGTCATCAGTCCCCTAGACTTAGAACTACTTAAACCTAACTAGCGTAAGGACATCACACACATCCATGCCCGAGGCAAGATTCGAACCTGCGACCGTAGCAGCCGCATGGTTCCGGACTGAAGCGCCTAGAACCGCTCGGCCACAGCGGCCCGCCCTTAATTATAACCCCACTCATTCGGTTACGTACAAAGAGGTCGTGAATGGCGACACAAGACAGTGAAGGCGTAATGTAACGGTTTCCTCCTCTAGGTCATTATAGTAACTGTGTAAGAACCACCTGAAGGAAGGACAGGACATAGCGATACAGGTGCAGTAATGGAACACAATGGTTAATAATTGTGTGTAATAGGCAGCATAATATGTTTAGATGATTTTTGAACCATTCACCAATGTCCGCTAACGAACAAAAAACTAGCTTAAGGAATATCAGACCATCTTTCTGGACCATCTTTCTGACTGGATGACGAGATCTTTGCAAACAGAACGCAGCATGGTATCCTCAAGGAAAAGTCTTCAAACACAGAAATAGTTTCGGGCTTACTGCTAGAGAATGTTGTAGGATCATTACTACTTACAGTATATACAGGGCGTCCCAGAAATGTTGCGACAGACTAAGAGGGGTTGTAGAGGGCGTCTTGAAAACTCATCGAGGACAGGAACCCGTGTTCGGAAACGTCATCTAAGACGCTACAGGGGCGCCAGCACCTGTCTCCAGACCACCCCTTCGGCCGCAAACTTGTCTTTGACTACTGACAGTCCGTTGGTGGAACGTCTCGCAATGTTGTTTGTTATCCAGTGATCGCGACAGACTGCCACGATCTGCAGTGGAGCAGATGCGGCTACTGATGTGTAGACAGGTCTTGTCCGCTATGAATAGAATGTTCTATTGCCTTGATGGATGACGGTTTCGGATATGGGTTTTTATCTGCTGTTTATTTTCCTCCAGTACACCTAAAAACATTGGAAATTTTAGGAGGAGGAAACCCATGTCCGAAAGCATCATCTACGAAAGCAACAGATCATCGTATTCAGAGCGGACAAGGCCTTTCTACGCAGCAACTAACTCCATTTTCCCCACTGACGATCGTGTCAATCAGTCACGATCACTCTGTCACAAACAACATTGCTCGTTTACTGCCAAAGGGGTGGCCTTGCTGCAGGCGCCGGCGCCTGTAACATCGACGCTCAGAAGCCTCGTTGGATGATGTCTTCTGATACTGGTTCCTATCCTCGATTTGTTCCTTCAGACACTCTCTAGAAGTCCTCGAAGTTTGTCGCAACATTTCTGGTAAACTCTTTACAAATGACATAGTGGATAGCGTCGCAAGTTCCTTGTACCTGTCCGCAGCTCGTGGTCGTGCGGTAGCGTTCTCGCTTCCCACGCCCGCGTTCCCGGGTTCGATTCCCGGCGGCGTCAGGGATTTTCTCTGCCTCGTGATGACTGGGTGTTGTGTGCTGTCCTTAGGTTAGTTAGGTTTAAGTAGTTCTAAGTTCTAGGGGACTGATGACCATAGATGTTAAGTCCCATAGTGCTCAGAGCCATTTGAACCTTGTACCTTTTCGTGGATGGTTCTGCTGTGTGTAGAGAAGTTGCAGGACTCAAAAATTTTAGCGAGACGTAGAAAGACCTGCAGGGATCGGCAGTTGACTCTGAATATAGATAAAATTAACATATTACGCTTAAACAGGTGGAAACACTAATTATTGTTTGAGAGATATATCTATTACATATCTTTTACGTGGGTCGTTTTAGAGTAACGCTCCAATTTTTGTTGCAAAAGCCTTTAATGTGTATATACAGGACAACGTCCTTTAAGACGCTTCTGATTCAATGTTTCTTCTGCACCTGTGCAAAGCTTACAACAATCCAGACACTGGCACAGCCGTAGTGAACGGCCAAAATGGCTTCTAAGCAAAATACTCCTTACAGGCAACGTTCTGTCATTTAATTATTGGTTCTGGAAGAAGAAACAGTGGTGAACATCTACAAAAGTTCGTGTGGAGTGTGCCGGCCGCTGTGGCCGATCGGTTCTAGCTGCTTCAGACTGGAACCGCGCGACCGCTACGGTCGCAGGTTCGAATCCTGCCACAGGCAGAAGTATGTGTGGTGTCCTTAGGTTAGTTAGGTTTAAGTAGTTCTAAGTTCTAGGGACTGATGACCTCAGATGTTAAGCCCCATAGTGCTCAGAGCCAAACTGAACCATTCGTGTGCAGTGTATGATAATGATCCAGTTGACAGAAGTACTGATGGGCGATGGGTAGAAAAAGTTAAAATGCCAGGAAGTGCAGAAACTGACCTCCACGTTCGGTAAGTCCCTTGATAGCCACTGCTCCCGACATTCTTTATGCGTGGAGACGACCGCATCACTACTAGACAAAGGGCTCTACATTAATCGGTTAGCAACGGAAGTGCGTGTGCAATGACTCACCTTCTTCGATATTCAAAGATGCGTTCAAGATGGGTTCCAAAAACGCTCACAATGCACCAGAAGTTTCAAAGAAAAGCAATTTCATTTCAATTGGAGCAGTTTCAGGCCAATAGAACGGCCTCCCCGTCACAGATTGCTAGAAGTGGCGAAACCAGGGTGCATCACTTTGAGCCGGAAACAAATATGCAGTCACTGGAGAGGCACCAACAGAAATTACCAAACAAGAAGACATTCAAGACAGCTCCCTCTTCTGGAGAAGCGGTGATGGCACTATTTAGGATAGTGCTGTTGTCATTCGCGTGGATGTGTCACCAAAACGGTCAATCATTAATTCAGAGGCGTACTTGAATACACGTTTCTGGTGTTATAGTAGTGTGACAGGGCGGTTTCTGGTCCATTTTCATCTAATTTACATCTTGACCCCTGACTCCGAAGATAACGACTTAATTAATTGGTTACTAATTGGTCTATTACGTAACAGCGCTCTCTGTCTATTCTCATTCCCTCCTTAGTGTTTTGTAAGGTCCAATAGCGTTTGAATATCGGCGAATTTCGACCAATGGACTCTTGAGCCAGGGAACTCTGCTTGGAGTAGCAGCAGTAGCCGCATAAATTCGCAATATTGCAAAAAAGACATTTTGAACAGCAGCAGCCAGTAGCAGTGGCCAGTAAGTATTTGTGAAATATATAAGTGATATTGTTGCTATTACAGTTGTTTATAATTGTTTCTCATTGATACCGTTGCCATAACAATTGTTCATTTCATCAGTGTTGCTTCCAGCAGCAGCAGGGCAGCGCGACGTTGGGACATGGAGCATCGGCAATATAGCCGAGCCAGTAACGCGTTGCATAGCCTGCAGTTTTCTTTCGCAACAGCACACAGTGGCGTGGGCACGTAGTTGAAAATATTACTTTAATATTTCTCTGTCATAAGGGACAGTGGCGTGAACAGGTAGCTGAAAAAAATAATATCTTTTTATATGACTGTCCACCTGTCGTGAGCAGTAATTCCAATACACAGTAATGTAGACCGAAATGAAAGAAAAATTATAATTGTGTTAACACAATGCAAGTGAAACATTATTAGGCATTCTCCACCGAAACTGTGTTTGTGTCTGTTCGACAAATTCTGTGGTAGCAGTAGTCATGAATTATTAGCTGCAGCAACTATTGCAAAAGAAAGGACACTCCGGGACGGCACAGCACATGGAGAGTATCAGGATGTGTCTCTTTGTTGTTAATAGCAAACTACGTTAAGTCATGTCATATGAGCTACAGTACTTCATTTGAATACTCCCACGATTCTACGTATTTATCCACAACAAAATTCTATATGCTCTAACATTGCAATTGTGTGTC
Source organism: Schistocerca nitens (assembly GCF_023898315.1). Lineage (NCBI taxonomy): Eukaryota > Metazoa > Arthropoda > Insecta > Orthoptera > Acrididae > Schistocerca > Schistocerca nitens. Next base: position 176,882,089 of record NC_064622.1, on the reverse strand, counting down.
CATACACAATACAGTGGCAACAGCCACGAATTACTAAGAGTAATAGTATGTTGTTATACTCTGCAGAAAAACATAGGGAGGGGAGGGGAGAGCATCAGACTGGGACTATAACAAATTATGTCACTTGGGTTCTGTAACGTCATTCGTGGCACCAGGTAACTGTGTAAGTACTCCCAACAATTTTGCAGATTTCACCGTAGCAAAATTTTTATTGGCGCTACCGTCGCAATTCTCTCTCCCTCTCTCTCTCTCTGTGCGTGTGCGTGCGTGTGTGTGTGTGTGTGTGTGTGTGTGTGTGTGTGTGTGTGTGTGTGTGTGTGTGTGTGAGTGCGTGTGTGTGTGTGTGAGTCTGTACGACAATACTGTGTCAACATTAGCCACGATTTACTAACGGTAATAACTGTTCCAAAAGTGAACTCGAGCTATACAGGAGAGAGGATCAAGTTGTGTCTACAAATAATTACGTCATTCGATACTGCTGGCAGCTATGAAAGTACTCTAACAATTTTGACGTATTTCATCCATAGGAAAATTATGCATAAGAATTACCATTTCGCTATTCTCTCTTGCAAAGCCATTACCGCAGTACTAGGTTGCGTGACGTCAGGTCAAGTTCTTCAGGCGGTTAGCGATTTCCAACTGAAGATACTGTGTAGCACTGCACTGCAAAAAGTACACGCCTAGAGAGACGGCTTTCTTTTTTTGCCTAGCAAGTTACGTTAAGTAACGCCACTTGCGTCCTATTACATAATTCGTGGCACCATGCAGATATGTAAATACTTTCACAATATTTTTTTAAGTAGTTATCCATATGTCTATGTTCCACCTCGTGTCGACTCCATGATGCTCTCAGTCAATCACAATGTAATTTAGACACAAAGGAATTACAGACATTGGTTGCAAACGGGGATTGATTGGAATCAATAGCGAAAGTTGATAATTATTGCTGGACTGGGATTTGAACCCAGGTTTCCTGCTTACTAGACAGATGCTGTGTCCGCTATGCCATCTTTCTTTGTTGTTCGTTTTGTTTGGTCGAAGCGCACATCGCATGACATCCGTTGAAGTTTGTTTTGATCCTTTCATTCAGTTTTTTTTTTTATTATTACAGAGGACAGTTAACCCTCTGACCGAGCACGCTGAGCTACCATGCCGGCCCCGCTAAGCCTAAGCCATCCGCACACAGAGGTCATTACATCTGTACAGACTACCGTAGCACGCCTCCCGTCAGACACACATTCTCAACTTGTCCACGCGCTACCAATGTAGTGCCCCTTGCCCATTACCTTCACTGCTCGAGGAATTTCGACGATTCCCCGTAAGAGTTCGAGCCTGGTGTGCATCGGCACTGAAGAGATCATTCTTAGGATGTTCAAAAAAAAGTGTCGAATATTTTGAGATGTGGTAGTACACACGGAAACAAGAAAAAAAGTCCAGTAAACATGGGTTCTGAAATGCGTATCTGAAGTGCTATGAGCACTTATTTATCTTTGATACTCTGAAACACATCTCTTCTACTCAATCTCCTTACTTTCCATATTTTGGGAAGCGACAGTATCTATCAATACGAAAAACGTCCGGTAAACACCGGCTCTAAAAGGAATAACTTAAAAGCTATCAGCACTTGCTCAGTAGAAAAGATGTGTTTCACAGTAGCAAAGACGAATATATCTAGGGTGGAGAAAAATTGTGTCACGAAATATTAACCCTGGATAGCTGATACCAGTAGGAACCAAAATTAATAATGCTGTGTAGGTCGACAACGCACCATTTTTAAACTACGAAGACTTGGCACCACGCACTCCGATTGACAAGTTGACCAACCAGAATAACGCGAAAAATAAGCTTCACACGAAAAAATGTGTAGAATCCAAAGTTGATTATTTTTGATGGGGATATCTGCTGGTGCTAAAATTAGCCTGCCAATCCAGCCCCCTGGGGGTGGGGCCGGAGGCAACTTTAAAGTTTCAGATGGGAACCCCCATTTTTATTGCAGAATCAGATTCTACATGAAAAAGTATTATATATATATCAGCACAACGTCACAGACAACGTAAGTAGTGCAGAAATGACTTAGCCACACCCACAGTTTTAATCTGTTAGGAAGTTTCATCATATCGGCGCACACTTTGCTGCAGAGTGAAAATTTCATTCTGGAAACATCCGCCAGGATGTGGCTAAGCTATGTCTCCCCAATATCCTTTCTTCCAGGAGTGCTAGTTCTGCAAGGTTTGCAGAAGAGCTCGTGAAGTTTGGAAGGTAGGAGACGAGGTACTGGCAGAACTGAAGCTGTGAGGACAGGGCGTGAGTCGTGCTTGGGCAGCTCAGTCGGTAGAGCACTTGCCCGCGAAAGAAAAAGGTCCTGAGTACGAGTCTCAGTCTGGTACGCAGTTTTAATCTGCCAGGAAATTTCATATCAGTGCATACTTCGCTGAAGAGTGAAAATTGTTTGTCTAAAAACCTGTGAGCAAGTGGAGTATCAGGAGCAATTAGAAAGGGACGGTCGGAAATATTAAAGAAGGAGATGTGTGGATCATTTAACTAATATTTACGTAGTAATTTCTCCAAGTTCGTCGCTGCGACACATGGTGTCAAGGTAAAGCTACCGTTCTTCCTTCATGTGGCGTGACAATGAGATGGCAAAAGGAAAACTGGGAAAACTAGAGATGAAAGCATTAGAAATAATTTCGGAGAAATTAGAAATACTAAGCCTATATCATATAAAGTGGCATTAGCCGACGCCAAAATGGGCATTCTAATGGCAGAGCTGTCTGGAATATTTCAGCAGCAGCTACGTGTAAACACTATTATCTTCTGGATTTTGCTGAGTTTTTTTTTTAACAAAAAGCGGTTGTGTGTGTGGGTAGCTAATATCAGACCAGAGCTTCTGCAGGAAAGAGACTGCCAGGGAAGCAGCAGTTGACTGTGGACAACGATAAGGCAGTTAGGACTGCCTGATTAACGTGGTTAAGCTCCAGAGGTAAAGATGTATAAGAAATTTCTATAACATATCACAAGTCCAACCATGGACGAAGTTATCGGTAATTACCTGATAGATTTTACGAAGCGTCCAGACTACGAGAATCTTCTACGTCCTCCGTTAAAAAGAACATGGTGTTAGCAGACTGGAGGCTACAATACACAGCTACAGAATGCGCCCCGTGTTTCGCCCTGTGCAAGACTGTTTAAGCGTATTCAACTCTAAGAAACAGCATTTACAATGTACTTGTGCCAGTTGCTTCCATGTGGTGTCGATTAACGAATGCATTACAGAACAGTTGCTGCAAGGTGTTTAATAACGTTCCGCAGGGGCAGTAAGAATACTTGAAAATTGACTGGTGTACAAAATAAGCTATACAGACTCTATCAAGATCGAGAAGAACTGACAAATTATGTTCAGTCTGCATATGGTTCAACTGTCTAACCGTAAACTACGCAAACATTCTTAACACTCACTCTAACAAGGACAATATAAGTATTACACTGAAGTGCTGTATTAAAGCAGGAGGAACGTATTTCTCTCAATCCAGGACGTTGCACTCCGCAACACAATCAAATAAGGACATGGCGCCCACAAACAATGCTAATCATCGAATTAATATGTTATGCACACGAAAACGGAAACTAGAGTGTATATTTATAAAGGTGAACATGAACTGCAACTGAAAAGAAAACAGGCAGCTATTGCAGGCGGGGTTTACATTATGCCTTAAACACAGAATATGGAGAAATGTGACTATGACTGTGGAGTACAAAATATATGCATTTGCAGTGAGCGGCAATGGAGATTAGTCACGTGTTGGAGTACTGCCCGAAAAATAATGGAATGAAAAAAGTTTAGTACTAATTTAAACGACATGCGAGAATTATGTTTATGAAGCTCCACTCCCACCTGAATCTGCTTAAAAACGGCTGGTTACATTGTTTCTAAAAAAGTGTTGTGAGCTTGAGGAAGTGTACCTAGTAACAAAACAACCATTTGCAGAGCTTAAAACTGATGGAATAATTACATTTAATGGACACTTGTTGAAAAAGTTTTAAACTTAATGTTCTACACGGACAGTCCACAAAAACGTGCAAGAAGTAGAGTTGGTGGCTTACATCCAGGAAGATGCGGAGAGCTTTAACAGCACTCTTATGCAGGAGAAACAAGGGAGAATGAAACTCTCCGAACGCTCTCGGCCAGAAAATTTGCTGGAAGGAACGGGACTAATTTTTAAAACCACAAAACAGGTAGTTTACTGTAAATAGCAGTGTTGAGTGAGCATATGTTGGTGGAACATGTTGTAATTGAGACCCTTTACCACATTAAGGAACATACACAAATAAAATCTGTTTATAAAGCTTCACTCTCATCTGGACCCGCTTAGACGTTGTACACTCAACAACATAACAACCGTCTGCAGAGTTTCAAAACCCGATTCCGAATGCTGTGGTGACCTATCATCACATTTTTACTATTCTTTGCATTCCTCCCACTACATATTTGTTCTTATTTTTTACACTAGCAAAAAAACCAGTGATAGTTCTGCCAACCTTAGAAGCCGAAAATAGCCATACGATGGAGTGCTGTTCGGAATCAGGACCGTTTCCTACCATAAGGAGCAAGCGAAAAGAAAAAACGTATGCATCTAAATGTGACGAGAATCTTATAGCATGGGCGTAGTGGATCGTGTGTCACGTTCTGTGTACAGACCAACAAACGGTATTTACAACTATACTCCGCACCAGTCGAAGCTGTTGGAATCAAGAGCATTTATTGGAATAAAGGGAACCTTTTAAAAACTGAAACTAGAGGGTGAACCGTTGCGCGGCCGACAAATGGTATGAAGGGGGCGTGGCACGTTTGCCACCGAGTGCCGCTGAGGCCGTGATTCCGCGAGAGGCGGTGTGTGAAGCAGCACGGATAGCCTAGGTCTGCGGTGCAATGGACCGGCTGTTCGTTCTACCACCCGCGTGACTTCCACGCTGGTCTGGCTGAGGATCTCCCCGAAACGAGGGATTTGCACCAGAAATGAGAGTGGACACATTATTCCTATGACCGACCAAGTCTGGAGGCCGGCGACGGATCGTCGTCATTCATACATCTTTGGCGGCTCCAAGTTTTTCCACTGTTTGTCATGGCACTGCGGGTTTGTATGCTGGATGAGCTACTTTTAGTTCGTTGGTGCGTTGGCGAGACTACGCGGCATTCGTAAAAACTGATCCTGATCTCCGCTGTGAGCGTGACAGTTGTGACCGGTTCGTTTCCTGCGCGTGCTTGTGCTGCGCTGCTGCTTCTATATCGGGTTCGTTACAGCTTTCTGTTTTTGTTGTTCTCTGTTCCTCTGCCTGGTCAGGCAATTTGAAGAGCGTGTTACTCGTATAAAACACAACAGCTGCCATTTGGTAACTGTCACAGAGTTGTGATTTGATGGTGTGTTTTAAATCATTGGGGTTTTGTAAATTGCCTTAATATTTCATGCGTCATAACTTAGCATGTTCAAAGTATTTTTCTGTCTTGTACGCTGTGCACTAAATTTCCAAGTAGCTTTCTTTAGTTATTGGGAGCATGCAAGGTTATGGGCCTTACTGGGGCAATCCTGTTGCATGTATTTTGGTGAGTTGTACTTCCAAGCCAAGCTTGTGTATGCATAGGTGAGGTTCATCAACCAACCTTTCGTTTCTTCCTTTCACCTATGTATTCCGTCCCGCGCGACTTTTTAAGTATTTACCGTTTCCATCTCGTGGTGTAATTTGAAGCTGAAAGTCGGTTCGCTGGTGAACTTCTTCACTATCAGGTGTAATTGGGGTGGTTACCTTGGTCAATTACCTGATTTTTTTAGCGACTTTTCATAAATGTTTTGTCTACGCTGATAACTTAAGTGTCTTTATCTTTTTCACTATCTGATATATTTTCTAGTACGTACATGCCCATATGATCCTTCAGTTTCATAAGCGCGATTCAGCTCAACAGATTATGCCTGGTGCCTGATAAACGCTGAAGAAAATAATAATGTTACATTCGTATGTATCGTAAGTTAATTATTTAACGTACAACCACCTATATGCATTTTTCTGTATTTCAGATCAGTAATATGAAACTAGTTATCAATGAAGACTTTTTTCAATATTGACCTGGAATTTGTAATCCATACACTATGGATTGTGGTTGTTGTAGTAGGCAGACGTATATACATGTTCTAGCGCTAGGCGACATATTAATATTGTGGAGAAGCACTTACCGTCCTTCATATAAACAAGATAATTGTATAAAAGTTTTGTTCGTTAGTTACAAATACGACGGATCACAACCTAAAAGCCGGCCGAAGTGGCCGTGCGGTTAAAGGCGCTGCAGTCTGGAACCGCAAGACCGCTACGGTCGCAGGTTCGAATCCTGCCTCGGGCATGGATGTTTGTGGTGTCCTTAGGTTAGTTAGGTTTAACTAGTTCTAAGTTCTAGGGGACTAATGACCTCAGCAGTTGAGTCCCATAGTGCTCAGAGCCACAACCTAAATGAGCTTTCTAGTTCCAAATTTTTAGCAGCAGAAGAGATCAGAAACTGACCGGATGTTTCCTGCCACAAAGCAACCGACGACAACGAGGCGAGAGGTAAAAAATCTACTGAATTCCGATTGCCGTCGTACTGAATATGAATGCAGAGACCCCTGCAACGATGATCACGAAAAGACTTATGGTTATACACTGAAGAACCAAAGAAATCGTGTAGGCCCCCCGGGAACACGCAGAAGTGTCACAAAACTACGTGGCAAGGACTGGTCTAATGTCTGAAGGGAATTGACATTATGAATGCTGCAGGGCTGTCGATAAATCCGTAAAAGTACGAGGGGCTGGAGATCTCTTCTGAACTGCACGTTGCAAGGCATCCCACTCATGCTCAATAATGTTCGTGTATGGTGTATTTGGTGGTCAGCGGAAGTATTAAAACTCACAAGTGTGATCCTGAAGCCACTCTGTAGCAGTTCTGGACGTGCTGGAAGTGGCAGTGTTCCGCTGGAACTGCCGAAGTTCCTCGGAATGCACAATGGACATGAACTGATGCAGGTGATCAGACAGGATGCTTACATTCTGTCACCTGTCAGAGGCGTATCTAGACGTACCAGGAGTCCCATGTCACTCCAACTGCACCAGACCCACACCACTGCAGAGCCTCCACCAGCTTCACAGTCAACTACTGACATGCAAGGTTCATGGATTCATGAGGTTGTCTCCATACTCGTACACGTCCATCCGATCGATACAATTTGAAACGAGACTTGTCCAACCAAGCAACATGTTTCCAGTCATCAACAGTCCAATGTCGGTGTTGACAGGGCCAGGCGAGGCTTAAAGCTTTGTGTGGACCAGTCATCAAGGGTACACGAGTCGACCTTCAGCTCCAAAAGCTCATATCGATGATATTTCGTTGAATGATTCGCACGCCGACACTTGTTGATGGCCCAGCATTGAAATCTGCAGCAGTTTGCGGAATGGTTACTCTCCTGTCACGTTGAACGATTCTGATCAGTCGTCGTTGATCCCGTTCTGGCAATACATTTTTTCGGCCGGAGCGATGTCAGAGATTTGATGTTTTACTGGATTCCTCATATTCACGGTACATTCCTGAAACGGTCGTACACGAAAATCCCCACTTCATCACTACCTCGAAGATGCTGTGTCCCATCGCTCGTGCACCGACTATAACACCACGTTCAAACTCACTTATGTCTTGATAAACTGGCATTGTAGCAGAGGTAACTTATCTAACAACTGCGCCAGACACTTGTTGTCTTATATAGGCACTGTCGACCGCAGCGCCGTACTCTGTATTTGAATACGCGTGCCTATACCAGTTTCTCTAGCGCTCGAATGTTTGTAACCAATTGCCCACCAGCAATTCCACAAGTCATACTTTTAAACTTATTTTACAGATGTTCACTGCTATGGTGAAACAGAAACACATCAGTTCTTATATACAGGATATATCAAAACTAATACCGAAAAATTAACTTCGGAGATATGTTAATGGGTTAATTTACGGTGAAAAAAAGTTCCGATTTTGTCTACCACATGCAAGTCAGGCGCTGTACAGGATTTCGTCGACGTCTCCGGCGCTCATATTTGAAGAATTGTGTAGGCAGTGGTTAATAATAAGACATACATCATGCCTTTCTTATTTCTTTGGCCTTTTCTGCCCACATCCCACTCTTAATGCATTACATATGGAAACATTTCTATACTTCTTGCATTCACAGCGCCAGATTTACACCTCGTGGCCAAAATTGGAACTAATTTTTTCCAGCGTAAGTCGGTTCCAAATGTGCAGATTAGAGTATTTACCAGCTTTCGCTACCATAACATAATTACAGCCCACACTACACCTCTGTTAGAAGCAACACTTTAATTATAACCACTCGATAGAAGCAAAAACGTCCGTGTAAACATGGTTCCGTGAATGAGTCGTTTGCGAGATAAATGAGAGTGTATCGTTACCTGTCACCAGTGACCTCGGTATGAAATATTCGAACTACAAATTCGCAATTATCTCGTAAATGGCTCGTTTTCGGAACCATGTTTACAGGAACGGTTTTGATTTTATCATCGTATAATCACATCCGCGCTAGTTTTCCTTATTAATTATGAGAGAGAGTGTATATAGGTTAAATTATATCTAAAATTTATTACTATTGCACTCAAATATTCTCCATTTAAAAAGTACGTCTTCGCAGAGAAAGCTGTTTTCAACCAAAAATAATGTCAGTTTGCCTAAACGTTGTTTTCACTGTCTATCCCTTATTATTTTATTGGCTGCATAACACCCTGTTTTCTGTGCTTAGGTCAACGTATCGTGGTGTAGGATGTATGTCCCTGTTATTGTGTATGTGTACACATCTGTTTTTCAACAAATTTCATGTGGGAATCCATCTGCCCCGTGGATACTGCTTGAACCTGTAAGATACATAGTATACTTTCCGCATGGTTTTGGGTAATAAAAGCTTTGCATTTGCATGTAGATTTGTTCGAGGATAATATTCGACACGGTGGCGGTCAGCTTCTGCATACGAGAGCAGGACTGCGGGGTTCAATTATCGGTTTGCTGGATATCGCCAATTTGCGATACCACTTCGCTATAGCTCAGAGATTGCGGTAGCAAATGCAATTTCCTTTTAATTGCACTACCTACGGAGAATGAAAGTATTTTACAGCCTCCAAAGGTTAATTCAATTTTTTCACTCGCAGAGTCTTGCGTAGTGTTGCTTACTGTTTTTTAGCACGAAACATGGAATCGGCAGTAAAGTTAAGTGTTCAGCCCTCATTCCTCTAAAAGTGTTAGATGTTATAAGAATGAGTACTTTTTAAACTAACATTCTAAACTCTTTCCGTCGTGAGAGTAAACAGTTAAGTATCAAAGCACTTAAGAAACAATGCATTGGTTAAACTTATTGTACGGATACTGATTAATGAAGGATGAGTCAGGGGGAAATGTACATGCTTTAAGGGTTGATAGCATTAGTGATTCTGAACAAAAAACTTGATACGGGCATCTGCTCTATTCCGAATGTTTTCCGAGATAGAACACATTTAATCTGCATTGTTATTTATTTTTTGTATTATTCAGATAATACCACCGTTTACAACGTACTACGGTAGTGTAGAAGTAACTAAGACGAACGGTTTGCGCGCCGCGCGAGATTTTCAATATTCTCACGCTGTCTTCATGCAAACTATTAGTCCTAGAGAAAAAATGAATAGGACCTTTTATATAGGAGATTTAATGTAGTCTGATTTTGTACTGCGGTATTTTTCGCGGGAGGGTGCGATTTTCAAGTATTTAAAAAAATGTACAAAAGTGATGTTAAATCTGTTCTATTTCGGAAACCGTTCGGAATGAAGCATATGACCATGTGAAGTTTTTTGCTCAGAATCACCTTTCAAAGCATATAACTTTCCTCCTAATTCACGCTGGATATATGTCAGTGCTACAGCTCCGATTAGACTTAGTAATGCAGATCAAATTATTCGGAGAAATTTTCAGATCTCCAAGCTAAGAAAAAAATAAGGCATTTATATTCATTGAACATATCTTTCACTTTCCTTCACTCTGTCTCTAATACAGATAAGCAATAACAAATGAAGAATTTAATAGAGAAAATGGAACGATTGAAAGTAGGCGTCAAAATTAACTGTGGGATTGTTATCTGTCGCTTTTCAGTTCTTTTACTTTTGATACTGCCTATTAACGTGAAAATGTCGAGCTGCAGCGCGCTTCGGTGTCCACGCTATACTCTACTTCCCCGCTTCAGCAGACGGTATTAGTCGGTCCTACTGGACAAAGGAAAGCGACGGCGTACCATCTGTCGTGAGCCCATGACCAGTGTAGGTGTTCAAAACCAACCTTCGGGTTGGTGATGGCTTTACCTTCTAAGATTAAAATAGTGTATAATAAAACCACCTAAAAATTGTACTGAGTTAGTTGGTGTGTTTATGGAAGATGAAGCTAACGACTTTAAAGTACTGAGTCGCTTTTGCTGATACCAGTGTACATTACCAGCTTTTTTTACATACAGCAGTTCAACAAGGACTTGCATGTGAAAACTGAAAACTGTGTCTGTTCATCGATTAATGGGGAATTTCAGGGTGGAAAGCAGTAGCAGAGACAGGAACATTAAAAAAAATGTAGATCGGGGTACAGACTGGGGTAGAAGATGTAATTATGACATTCATGAACATTAAATGACATTGGACGGACAATGTAGCCGGATGAGTGGATAGTAAAAGGACCAGGATAGCTCTTTGCTGGATTCCAACATATAAGAATTAAATGATATTGAATGACACATGTAGACGGATGAATGGATAGTAAAAGGACCAGCCAAGCTCTTTGCTGGATTCCAACATAAAAGAAAAAGCCTTGGTAAGGAGTTAATAATCGGAAGTGAGTAGACGACATCCGAATCATGCAGGAGCAGTATGGTTGCAAATAGGTGAAGATGGTAATGTACGGAGAAATCTGGAGATGGTATTGATTCAGTAGTGCATATTTCGAATAATAACGACGATGATGATAATGATGATTATTCCCCGTCCTGGGAAGTCCACACCTAAAGAACTGTGCCCATTGTGTATCTGTTTCTGCTACAATGGATTAATGCATGTACCTTGACACTCTTTGACAACTTTGAGAGAATTAGTTCGTCTGGTACTCAACATTTTAGAGTTACTTTGTTATGTAAACTGCTCAAAACATTTTTGTACCATCCCCCATGACTTGCACAGTTTGTCTTGTTATCAGAACCCCTTCCTCAAAACTTCTTATACCAGAGCAAATTGCCACACAAAGCTGTATAATGGAGGTCAAAGTAAATCTGCTCTCCTAACGTGTAATATGTGCATTGTTTATTTGTTGTTAGATTTTGGCTCTTCAGAGATAAGTATTCTTCACAGATACGAGAGATAATGGTCTTATGACATCATGTAATCTCATGTGTATGCACTTTTTAGCTGTAACTGGCGTAATTAGTTTTCGCCAGAGATCATTCCTGCTTTCGCGAAGTTGAAGTACATAGTCCCCAGTGCAAAATATCTTTCTTTCAAATAAAATGCAAATTGTAATTTAATTCCAGTAATCACTTTACTGAACACTTGAATGGGTTCTAATTAACGAGTTTTTCAATATTGATCCCACCTTAGACTTTTATCTCTTCGTTAACGTCAAGGTGAACTTCGTTTTTAATTATGAACTTGTATGAAAATGGAGACTTTTTCTCCGGATCCAGTTCTCCGCAAAATCCTATTCCACATATTTTCACAAAACTAACATCTTTCAATGAAGTACAACAACTTCACGCAAGTTTTTATTTACCCACAATACGTACAGTGTCGTGTAACGCAATGACATGATTGGAATACAGGTCTTCATTCTTCAGTACCACAAGAGTGACTGACAGTTTCTGTAATTGTTACAACAAATAGGCGAGGCAGCAACTTTGAGCTCCGGGCATCATCTCTCTCCCTATGATCGCCGACCTGATGGCGGAAAATGTCCGATGGTGTTAATGGTTCCTCCGATGTGAAGAACTGCCGCCGCTGCCAACTTCTTGTTCCGCCGCTCATAAAACAAAATAAAATAATGTATTTTGTGGTGACATGTGAAAAATCCAAAATACATAACATAAAAATTATAAATCATACTGTCATAAAAATGTAAATTCGACTGGAAAGACCCGTGGTGGTGCTACTGAAGACTTCGTATCACCACACCAGTCTGCCAAGACGTCTAGAAATGTCATTTCAAGCTTAGACCGAGCGCATGTTATTACTTCACGGCGAGAAAGATTGCCAGGAAGGTAACTTGCCCGCTGAATTGCCTTGTACCATTTCGGCGTCACACGAACATTCAACTTTAATCGTGAGATACCAAGCAATGAAGATTGTTCTTGCAGTTACCATGGGCAGCAATACAAGAGGTGACTGCTACGATCTGGACAGCACGCAACCGTCACCACACGATCTATTTGGCCTCCACGAGTCCATTATGGATAACGGTACAAACCATCCAGAACCTGGTACATTGACGTTGGATTCTCTAACGGTCGGCATAGAAAAACTGGAAGCAAAGGTACCAATCTTAGACATATAGCCCCAATTGCTTAGTAAGGAAATGGGTCAGTTACATTTTGGTCCAATTTCGACTACAGATGTCGGACGTCTGACAACGATGTTGAGGAATTTGAAAACTGGGCAGTACTGATATAGGACGTTTCCAACATACTGTCCAGCCATACAGCCAATATGTCGGCGATGTGTTCGTCTTTCAGGACGATAATGCGCAGGCACACTGCTCCCATATCGTGAGCACGTTCCTCCACGACGTCTCAGCCAGCCGAGTGGAAATGCCTACGGTTTCTTCTGGCATGAATCCGACTAAGCATGCTTGGGATCAATTTAAACTTGCAGTGCGACATCGTAGCTGGCTGTGTTCTCTCAATTTACGGTCACGAAAACTGATAACGGCTGGGAGAGCGGTGTGCTGACCACGTATTTCTCGATATCCGCATACAGTGACGCCTATGGACTGAGGATGACATTGAGGTCGGTCGGCACCGTTGCGTCTTCAAGGCCTGTTTGGAAGGCGTTTGTTTGCTCTCTCTGTTAGATTTAAACGTTACACATTGACGCTATCGATCCTCTGAGTTTGCTTGATTTTGAACATTAGTACTACTGAAAGTATGGGGTAAATCTTTCACCATATGAAACAGAGTTTATGAAGCTAATGTGCTTATTATCACGATCAGGAAATGCCTCTCCATTCGTAAGTGCCACTGAAGTCGGTAAGAGGATATAAAGTGATCTGGTCCAATGATTTATCTATAAAGCGCAATGGAATCTGACTAAAACGACTTCAGCACAACTGATCAGAGAATCGGTTCAAATGGCTCTGAGCACTTTGGGACTTAACATCTGAGTTTATCAATCCCCTACAATTTAGAACTACTTAAACATAACTAACCTAAGGACATCACATTCAGCCATACCCGAGGCAGGATTCGAACCTGCGGCCGTAGCGGTCGCGCGGTTCCAGACTGAAGCGCCTACAACCGCTCGGCCACAAGGGCCGGCGGCCAGGGAATCGGTTCCATTATTATTTCAAAAAGACATTTCTTCGCTAATGACATTTCTATCCTGAGTGAAAGTGAAGAAGAATTAAATGATCTGCTGAACGGAATGAACAGTCTAATGAGTACACAGTATGGTTTGAGAGTAAATCGGAGAAAGACGAAGGTAATGAGAAGTAGTAGAAATGAGAACAGCGAGAAACTGAACATCAGGATTGATGGTCACGAAGTCAGTGAAGTTAAGGAATTCTGCTACCTAGGCAGTAAAATAACCAATGATCGACGGAGCAAGGAGGACATCAAAAGCAGACTCGCTATGGCAAAAAAGGCATTTCTGGCCAAGAGAAGTCTACTAATATCAAATACCGGCCTTAATTTGAGGAAGAAATTTCTGGGGATGTACGTCTGGAGTACAGCATTGTATGGTAGTGAAACATGGACTGTGGGAAAACCGGAACAGAAGAGAATCGAAGCATTTGAGATGTGGTGCTATAGACGAATGTTGAAAATTAGGTGGACTGATAAGGTAAGGAATGAGAAGGTTCTATGCAGAATCGGAGAGGAAAGGAATATGTGGAAAACACTGATAAGGAGAAGGGACAGGATGATAGGACATCTGCTAAGACATCAGGGAATGACTTCCATGGTACTAGAGGGAGCTGTAGAGGGCAAAAACTGTAGAGGAAGACAGAGATTGGAATACGTCAAGCAAATAATTGAGGACGTAGGTTGCAAGTGCTACTCTGAGATGAAGAGGTTAGCACAGGAAAGGAATTCGTGGCGGGCCGCATCAAACCAGTCAGTAGACTGATGACCAAAATGAAAAACCACATTTATTAACACGAGGTAGCCTCTCCTCGAATTTTAGCATTCATTTAACAAAGCAAAAATCAACTTAATATTATAGTTCCTTAACGGATTGATTACTCAACAAACTCTCTGAAATTAATCTCTCAGCAAAGGATCATGCAATCGGAAGGATGCGACACTGTTGCTCTTGTGAACGCACTAAACCTCAAACAGTCGCGACAGGTGTGAAAGGAAGACACTGGAGGACGAGTTCACCAATCAAAGCCACTCCAATAATTACTGTGAATTGGAGCAGCTGCCGTCAAATCTGGCTTTTTACCGTCTACTCTGCTAACCCCCTAACGTGGGTGGGTATGAAAACAAGACGTTCTTTAAAAAACTAAGTTGAAAATCGACTCAATTTCCACGCACTAAATTTAGCCACGTTATTCGATTTATAATTAAATTTAATTGCAAAGTACAAAATAAAATAGGGGTTATGCAGGAGTAGGTTTAATAATGAATAAAAAAATAAGTGTACGGGTAAGCTACTACCCGCTTTGCCGGCCGGTGTGGCCGAGCGGTTCTAGGCGCTACAGACTGGAACCGCGCGACCGCTACGGTCGCAGGTTCGAATCCTTCCTCGGGCATGGATGTGTGTGACGTCCTTAGTTTAGTTAGGTTTAAGTAGTTCTTCGCCATGAACCATGGACCTTGTCGTTGGTGGGGAGACTTGCGTGCCTCAACGATACAGGTAGCCGTATCGTAGGTGCAACCACAACGGACGGGTATCTGTTGAGAGACCAGACAAACGTGTGGTTCCTGAAGAGGGGCAGCAGTGTGGATGATTGACTGATCTGGCCTTGTAACACTAACCAAAATGGCCTTGCTGTTCTGGTACTGCGAACGGCTGAAAGCAAGGGGAAACTACAGCCGTAATTTTTCCCGAGGGCATGCAGCTTTACTGTATGATTAAATGATGATGGCGTCCTCTTGGGTAAAATATTCCGGAGGTAAAATAGTCCCCCATTCGGATCTCCGGGCGGGGACTACTCAAGAGGACGTTGTTATCAGGAGAAAGAAAACTGGCGTTCTACGGATCGGAGCGTGGAATGTCAGATCCCTTAATCGGGCAGGCAGGTTCGAAAATTTAAAAAGGGAAATGGATAGGTTGAAGTTAGATATAGTGGGAATTAGTGAAGTTTGGTGGCAGGAGGAACAAGACTTCTGGTCAGGTGAATACAGGGTTATAAATACAAAATAAAATAGGGGTTATGCAGGAGTAGGTTTAATAATGAATAAAAAAATAGGTGTACGGGTAAGCTACTACAAACAGCATAGTGAACGCATTATTGTGGCCAAGATAGACACGAAGCCCACGCCTACTACAGTAGTACAAGTTTATATACCAACCAGCTCTGCAGATGACGAAGAAATTGAAGAAATGTATGATGAGATAAAAGAAATTATTCAGGTAGTGAAGGGAGACGAAAATTTTACAGTCATGGGTGACTGGAATTCGTCAGTAGGAAAAGGGAGAGAAGGAAACGTAGCAGGTGAATATGGATTGGGCGAGAGAAATGAAAGAGGAAGCCGTCTGGTAGAATTTTGCACAGAGCATAACTTAATCATAGCTAATACTTGGTTTAAGAATCATGAAAGAGGGATGTATACATGGAAGAACCCTGGCGATACTAGAAGGTATAATGGTAAGACAGAGATTTAGGAACCAGGTTTTAAATTGTAAGACATTTCCAGGGGCAGATATGGACTCTGATCACAATATATTGGTTATGAACCGTAGATTAAAACTGAAGAAACTTCAAAAAGGTGGGAGTTTAAGGAGATTGGACCTGGATAAACTGAAAGAACCAGAGACTGTACAGAGTTTCAGGGAGAGCATAAGGGAACAATTGACAGGAATGGGGGAAAGAAATACAGTAGAAGAAGAATGGGTAGCTCAGAGGGATGAAGTAGTGAAGGCAGCAAAGGATCAAATAGGTAAAAAGACGAGGGCTAGTAGAAACCCTTGGGTAACAGAAGAGATATTGAATTTATTTGATGATAGGAGAAAATATAAAAATGCAGTAAATGAAGCAGGCAAAAAGGATTACAAACGTCTTAAAAATGAGATCGATAGGAAGTGCAAAGCGGCTGAGCAGGTATGGCTACAGGACAAAAGTAAGGATGTAGAGGCTTATCTCACTAGTGGTAAGATAGATACTGCCTACAGGAAAATTAGGGAGACCTTTGGAGAAAAGAGAACCACTTGTATGAATATCATGAGCTCAGATGGAAACCCAGTTCTAAGCAAAGAAGGGAAAAGAGTATATAGAGGGCCTATACAATGGCGAAGTACTTGAGGACAATATTATGGAAATGGAAGAGGATGTAGATGAAGATGAAATGGGAGATATGATATTGAGTGAAGAGTTTGACAGAGCACTGAAAGACCTGAGTCGAAACAAGGCCCCCGGATTAGACAACATTCCATTAGAACTACTGACAACCTTGGGAGAGCCAGTCCTGACAAAACTCTACCATCTGGCGAGCAAGATGTATGAGACAGGCGAAATACCCTTAGACTTCAAGAAGAATATAATAATCCCAATCCCAAAGAAAACAGGTGTTGACAGATGTGAAAATTAGCGAACTATCAGTTTAATAAGTCACAGCTGCAAAATACTAACGCGAATTCTTTACAGACGAATGGAAAAACTGATAGAAGCCGACCTCGGGGAAGATCAGTTTGGATTCCGTAGAAATGTTGGAACACGTGAGGCAATACTGACCCTACGACTTATCTTAGAAAGTAGATTAAGGAAAGGCAAACCTACGTTTCTAGCATTTATAGATTTTAGAGAAAGCTTTTGACAATGTAGATTGGAATACTCTCTTTCTAATTCTGAAGGTGGCAGGGGTAAAATACAGAGAGCGAAAGACTATTTACAATTTGTACAGAAAGCAGATGGCAGTTATAAGAGTCGAGGGGTATGAAAGGGAAGCAGTGGTTGGGAAGGGAGTGAGACAGGGTTGTATCCTATCCCCGATGTTGTTCAATCTGTATATTGAGCAAGCAATATAGGAAACAAAATAAAAGTTCGGAGTAGGTATTAAAATCCATGGGGAAGAAATAAAAACTTTGATGTTCACCGATGACATTGTAATTCTGTCAGAGATAGCAAAGGACCTGGAAAAGCATTTGAACGGAATCGACAGTGTCTTGAAAGGAGGATATAAGATGAACATCAACAAAAGCAAAACGAGAATAATGGAATGTAGTCGAATTAAGTCGGGTGATGCTGAGGGAATTAGATTTGGAAATGAGTCACTTAAAGTAGTAAAGGAGTTTTGCTATTTAGGGAGCAAAATAACTGATGATGGTCGAAGTAGAGAGGATATAAAATGTAGACTGGCGATGGCAAGGAAAGCGTTTCTGAAGAAGAGAAATTTGTTAACATCGAGTATTGATTTAAGTGTCAGGAAATCGTTTCTGAAAGTATTTGTATGGAGTGTAGCCAAGTATGAAATTGAAATATGGACGATAAATAGTTTGGACAAGAAGTGAATGGAAGCTTTCGAAATGTGGTGTTACAGAAGAATGCTCAAGATTAGATGGGTAGATCACATAACTAATGAGGAGGTATTGAACAGAATTGGGGAGAAGAGGAGTTTGTGGCACAACTTGACAAGAAGGAGGGACCGGTTGGTAGGACATGTTCTGAGGCATCAAGGGATCACAAATTTAGAATTGGAGGGCAGCGTGGAGGGTAAAAATCGTAGAGGGAGACCAAGAGATGAATACACTAAGCAGATTCAGAAGGATGTAGGCTGCAGTAGGTAGTGGGAGATGATGAAGCTTGCACAGGATAGAGTAGCATGGAGAGCTGCATCAAACCAGTCTCAGGACTGAAGACCACAACAACAACAAGTAGTTCTAAGTTCTAGGGGACCATTACCTGCTTTATAAAAATAAACATCTAACCGGACTCCCAACCAAAACGTTCTATCCCAGAAGCAGCACATGTTACTAATCACAGTCAGATCACTACTGAGAGATCAGAAAACTCTTAAAAACTTCACAGACGCTCAGGTCTGGAGCAACGTACCTGAGCTGGGATTGCGGGCGGTCATTCATCATGAACATCGACCCAGCGGTGTCAAACGCTTCGCCCAATCGGGTGGAAACTAAAACTGCCAGTGCACGTTACTCAAGCGGCTCATCACTTTCGGGAAGAAAAAGGCGAACAAGGGTGCTGTGGAATATTCCATAGTTCGCCCACTGATCTCAATGACCAATCATAAGGGGAACTTCTAAATAGAGCAGGACGGACTATTCTCTCTTCCGTCATGCCACAAGCCAGCTGTGAATGATGAAACTGGACATTTCTACAATGAGAACCAAGAAAGCTACTCTAAATATACGATTGCACATGCACTTTCAATCAACCACTCGTTTATATGAGGACGTGCTGAAAAACAACGCCTCCGAATTTTTGTGTGAAAACTCTTAAGGGTTTTTAAGTAAAACAAACTTTATTAACATTCTGCGTCCTTATTCTCGATGTCTACATACTTATTTCTCAACGGTCATCCTGGCTTCGAACACATGCGAACACATGTCTCTCAACGAGAGAGCAGTTTGTTGATACTGTAGAATGTCTGTCTTCGTCGATGGAGCTAGAACATCACCTCTCATTTTACCGCTTCATCACTATAAAGTGAAATTCCCGAAGGTGTTCTTTAAGTTTTGGAAGCAGATGAACGTCGTATGGGGCAGAGGCGGGATTGTCTGGCAGACGGTCGAACGTGCTGCAACCAAGGCGACGGAACGGTGCAGATGTCGCAGCTCTCGTGTGTGGTCTGGCATTGTCGTGTTGAAGGAGGGTGTACTCCATGTCTGGAACAAGTCTTTGAGTTCTTAACTCGATTACAGCACGCTTGTTCTCACGCACCGACACAGTAACGTTGCACAGCACCATATTCTACGCTACAATTCGGAGCCCTCTAGCAGCAGAGGGATATAAATAGGTATACATGAGGAATACAGATGTAGAATGTCAATAAAGTTAGTTTTATTTAAGAAACTAAAAGTGTGAGATTTAGAACTTTCCCGGCGTTCATATTGTGCCACAAAATTTCGGGAGAGTTGCCGGCTGTTTGTAACTTCCTACCACAATAACTAGGCGCAGAGTCTTCTGGCCATCTTCAGATGATACTGGCGAAAAAGCACTGAGCTCTGGTATTTAAGCCCCGCCGGCACATGCGTGGTGGATTCACTTGGCGTTGCGCGTGCGCTACTTGAGCGCGCTCGATTCTGCTGCGCCGCGCGCCCTCCGTGGTGAAAACTCGCCGCATCGATATCAGTTCGATTGTCTTCCCGCGGTTCCATCACAGAACTACACAAAGTTTTTCAACGATTGGATTCCATGCCGAATTCAACTGAAAACTACCGTCTCGATTAATACGAGACTCACTGTCAGACAGTCGTATTTCCGCGGATTCATTAATAATAGAACACCAAAAGTTAGACATACGGGCCCAGCCGCGCGGGGTAGCCGCGCAGTCTCAGGCGTCTTGTCAGGGTCCGCGCGGCTCTCCCCGTCGGAGGTTCGAGTCCTCCCTCGGGCATGGGTGTAACTTAGTGTAAGTTAGATTAAATAGTGTGTAAGCTTAGGGAGAGATGACCTCAGCAGTTTGGTCCCATAAGACCTTACCACAAATTTCCAAACTGTATGGGCCACAATTTTTGCCTCACTGTAATTCATGATATGACGAGTGGGAATACAGTGTTCAGCGATGGCAGACATACAAGGCTGAAGAAGGTGAGGATGCCGCTGATGTTCTACAATGCGATCCTGCACAGTACGCGTCGTTTGCCCTATATAAGATTTCACCCATTCACACGGAAACTTGTAAACACCTGTCTTGCGCAGCTCTAGGTCATCTTTGACAGATCCAAACAGCGACGAAATTTTTTGCAGTAGGGCAAAAGATTGCTTTCACTTTATATTTTCTTAGTATTCTGCCAATTTGCGCTGAAATATTACCAATATATGGTAAATAAGCAGTCGGTTTAAAGGGCTCTTCCTCTTCTTTGCTCCGTCGTTTACAGGTCTGCAGCGCTCTCTCCACTTGCTGGGACGAACGCCCATTCTTCAGAAATACAGTCTTCAGGTAAAATATCGATGATTCTGTGCCCACTGAAATCATAATTGATGACTTTGGGTCAACATAGGAACACGTAGCGGTCGTCTGCCGTCGAGCCCGATGTTCAACAATTTACACTAAACGGTGTGCTCCGAAACACTTGTACCTGTACCAGCAGTCACACACTGATCAGACAGAACACTATGACCACCTACCGAATAGCCAATACGTCCACTTTCGGCACGGGAAACAGCGGCGACGCTTGGTGTCATTGAAGCAATGAGGCCTTGGTAGGTCGCTGGAGGGAGTTGGCACCACATCGTCACACAAAAGTCACGTAAGTCCCGCAAATTCCGCGGAGGAGACGATGAGCTCTGATGCCACATTCATTCAAATCCCAAATGTTCAAATGTGTGTGAAATCTTATGATACTTATCTGCTAAGGTCATCAGTCCCTAAGCTTACACACTACTTAACCTAAATTATCCTAAGGACAAACACACACACTGATGCCCGAGGATGGACTCCGCAGAGCATAATGTAGCCACCGCCAGTCTGTCTCCGTCCCACAGTACAGGTGTCAACGAGATGTTTCGCTGGAAGAGGACGGATTGCCTCTCCCCCCCCCCCCCCTGCCCCCGTCGGCATGATGAAGAAGGTGTCGGAATTTTGTCAGACCATGCAACGCTCTGCCAATGAGCAACGTCCGTGCCCAATTCAGTCGTAGTTGACTATGTCGTGATGTTAACATTGGCACATACAAGGGTCGTCGGCTACGGAGGCCCATCGTTAGAAGTGTTCACTGGACTGTGTGTTCAGACACACTTGTACTCTGTCCAGCATTAAATTCTGACGTTAGATCCGTCGCAGTTCGTCACCTGTCCCGTTTTACCAGTCTGCCCAGCCTACGACGTCCGACAACTCTAATGAGGCGTGGCCGCCCAACCACACGACGCGTGGAGGTGGCTCCAACTTGGTTTCGCCACGTGTTAAAGACACTCACCACAGCTCTCCTCGAATACCCGACAAGTCGTCCAATTTCCGAAATGCTGGTTCCGAGCCTCCGGACCATCACAATCCGCCCCTCGGTCAATCTCCGATAGGCCGGACGCCTTCCCCATTCTACACACGGACAGCAAGCATACTGATACTACATGCACTGCGCGTGTGTCTGAGCAGCAGTCAGTCCTCGCCAGGTGACACTGCTATCGCCTGGATTGGTTCATATCGATAGCAGGTCGGTGGTCATTATGTTGTGGCTGATTAGTGTATCTTCAACAGATCAGCGCCTATGCTGCTTTACGGAGTGAGCAAGCCTCCGAACGCCACTTTATGTGGTGAGATGTGGACGGCTAGTATCTTGTGCTACAGCGTTCTTCAGCCATTATTCATAGATGCTCAGCACAGTAGCACACGAAGAGTCAACTAGCTCCTGCGTTTCTAAGATGCTCATTCTAAGTCGCCGAGTCGTAAGTATCTCCCCTCTGTCAAAGACGCTTATGTCAATGTTATTTTCCCATTTGCGGCCCGTATCCGTCACTAGAATAATTTTCAGCTCCTCTCTGCTTGCTCAAGCGTTAAGCGTCCACAATGCCATCAGGAGGCATTCAGTCTCTCTGTGGGGAGAGGTCATTATGTTTCTGCTCATTAGCAGATATATATGTAGATGTATCCGGGATATTCGCAGATGCGTGACCGCTCCTGATACATCCGCACCCTATAAGCACCACGCTTGTTAATGCCAATCTTGATTAAAATATCTGCTCATAAATTGACTGTATTATACGTTAATGTACAAACAGAAATAAGACATGAGATCACTTGAAGTTTGTTCTTGTAGTAATTCGTTCATTTATTTATTTTACTTTGAGCACTTACGTTTTCGCCAGTCTTATTAAAATAATTGCGCTGATATCGACTTTAATGCATGTGAACAACAAATTACATATCTGAGCACATTAGGCATATGCTATATTCTTTGGTCAAGATCTTTGTTACAAGCTACAGCTGTATAGCACATGCTGGGTGCTGGCAAACTTTCACTGCCACAGTGTAAATGAATACAGATAGTGTAAAAATGTGTGAAGTGATGTACCAACTGGCCATCAAAATGGAAGCAGACGGATGGACACTAAAGTAAAAAGCCTCCCACACTGTCGCAGTAAGTATAAAGCTAAATTTTGCATCCATATCGACAGATAAACTATAGTCGTGGCAATACATTAAAGCGTGTTCCATCTTCTTGCATTATGCTAGAAATAGTGATGTAACATCCAGAAAGCCATCTGAAGATGAACCTGAAAAGATTCGAAAACCGTTTCATTGAATAATAAATAACTATTCAAAAAAAAGTGACTGGTTGCAGTTTTGTGTATTTACAAGCAATGAAATATAAGGATATGAGAATTCAAAGGGATTGTAACCCATAAAAATTCTGTAGACACTTATTACATAATAATTGTATGTCATTGTGAAACCCATTTGTAATTTTAAAATTAATATAACGCCCCTTTCTCCCCTAACTTGATAAGAAACATTTGTGTAGCCACATGGGTAGATAAATGAAAAAATAAAATAAAGAATAACAATAAACGGGTTTCGAAAACGAGACGCAGAAGTGAGGGACCGTGACGCTAACCCCAGCTCCACCGCTATGGCTGTGTGTACCGCGCTGTAAAAGAAATTAAAGTTACATCGAAAACTTTGATTGTCGTTTTCGCAGAAACGTCGAGTATCTACGGATAAGCCGTGACAATGTTCGCTCATTTTGACTCCTCTTCCACTGAGTGAAGTTTCTGGGAAGTCAGGTTACGGCACTTGCCGTGTTCTCCTCATGAGTACAAGCCGCTGTCTGTAAACAGTAACGGAGCTCAAAGAAGTTTACTTCTGGAACTACTGGAATCCTGTAGCCAACACATAGGGTGATTAGACATGAAGGTTACAGTCTGGTGATCAGAAACGTTACTTCACCACGTCTCTTCCACCTCCCACCTAAACTTTCTTCGATGATTCGAACGACTAACTTCGAATCGAGTGGAACTGCCACCATTGAGTATTCGAAACGGGCTGAGAGACGGAAATCCATCGGCCCCAATACCATTCAACTTGGCTTTGGAAAAATTAAGCTGCGACACTTTTAGAATCAGAAAAATGGAGGCAGAACGAGCAGACATGATCCTACCATTTGCTGACGATTCTGTGATTGTTGGAGACACCCTGGAGCACGTATGCGCCGATACTTTCCGATTTCTCCACAATGCGAAAAAAAATTGGTCTGGTGGTGAATGATGATGAAACAAAACATCTAGTTCTTCGTCAAGTTTTCCTTCACTCCACTGTCTCGACGGGTATACCTTTGAAAGTGTTCCAGAATTCGAGTAACAGAGATCCATACTGACTAATAAAAGTTCAAGTGACGAAAGAAGTTTATTAACGAATAAAAAACACTAATTACATGTTCTTTAGTCTTAACCGTTTACTCAAGTCTCGTCTACGAATAAGACAGAAATGTAAGATTAAGCTATACGTGACACTATTCCGGCCGGTACTTTTATGTGGTTCTGAAACTTGGGCACCATCTGCAAGAACAGAAGAAGCAAACTGTGCCTTCGAGAGGAAGGTGTTTCGAAAGATCTATTGACCCGTTTACAATATCATGGGGGGGGGGGGGGTAAAATGTTATGAAGAACGGAAGAAGACCTGTAGCAGCGATTTGGAATGCCATAAATTGGCGAAATATTAGGGCAGAAGAGGCAACAGTTGTTGGGTCACATCTTTCGAGCTTATGGATCGCTCCCTAACCGAGTCCTCCATTCTCAGCCTGCTGGAAAACGTCCAAGGGGACGTGATGGATTACCACTTGCAGCAGATATCTCCTCCGTTGTGACTTGCCTCACTTCTTTATTGTACTTTTAGTGAAGTGTTCCTTTATAATTGTCTAATATTGCGCAGTTTTTGTACTTTCCTTCTGTAGAGTGCGTTGTTCTTTTGTTTTCTGTTGAAGGCTTTAAGGTTCCGTTAATATAATACATGGCGATGATTATGATGATGATGATGATGATGTGAACTATAAAGGAGTATGGAAGGGATGACGGAGTAGAGCTAACAGCCAGTGCTACGACGAAGTTACCGTGTGCATATTCCGAGAGTGCCATCAATTTATAACACGAAGGCGGAATTTTTCACTTACGTTTATTTATTCAGATTTGTTCTTCTTTCTACTTTTTAAGCTATTACCGAGCGTTCATCTGTATAAAAAGCATGTTAAAATTCCGCCTCGAAATAGGAATACAATTATTTCAGCGTATCGTAAACACCAAGGTGAATTAGCTTCTAGACTCGTGTTAAAGAACACGCGAAAACTGAAAATAGGAATAGAAATGAACTGGCTTGACATCTGGTAAAAAACAAAAATAGGCCTACATCTCGAAACGTTAACGATAAGACTTAAATCCTCGTTCGTGCAAAGAAAGGGCAGAAACTGGATGTTCTACAAGAGACAGAAACTTTTAGTCATATTAAAAATGAAGCATGCACAATCGTCAACGAACAAACTGAACTACAAAAAAGATCATATTTCAATAATTCTAGTCACATTCGAATCAAACGAAAGCAGAAATTCCATTTGTAGTTTTCGCACAACTAAGTAGGATTATTTACATTGTATGTGCACTGTCTTTATTTTTTGATTTTCGAAGTGTCCCATATAGCTGCATATCTTTGTAACACTTTAATTTTCCTTTATTTTTGTCTTATTTCTCTTTAGGTATGCTTATAAATATTTGTATGTGGATGTCCGAAATTTGTATTCTGTCTTGAGTTTTATTCTCTGGTTACCGTTACATTTTCGCACATTTTTCCACCTTATGTGCACCAGCTGTCTGTCAAACCATCACGAACAATACGAGCTGTAAACCAAGTGGTCCGGATGTACAGCATGCGAACTCCTTGCCGTTGTAATACGTATGGCACCATGTTCTAGGTAACTATCTTTCCTTCTAGTTGTATTCATATCATTGTATTTCATTTCCGTGACAGTAATGTGTGCTTTTTCTATACAGATAAATATTCAATAACGGCTTAAAAAGGCGATACTAATTATATAACGAAGGAAAAGCCTTAAGAAATACAACCTAGGTGGAAAAATGTCGCCTTTATTCAATGAAGCTACTGCGAAGATAACAGCCAGAGTTACAGTTTATTTTTCTTCCAAGTAATAAGGTATTGGCTTGTACACAATCTGTGGGACAGTTGGTTCCAGAGATGTATGTGAGCAATGTAATTTTGTTGTACAATTACGATCTTACCTTTCAACTAAATCGTTTCATGAGAACCTCAAGTTGAGGAAATTCAAACATTGTGCGAAGAATTCGAACTTCGTTGAGGTACTGATCAACGGAGTGTAATAACGAATGAAGTACGTGGTTATTGTCGAAAATCCGTTTGCTCAACGGAGACTGATAAATCAGCAGAGAGAGAGAAGCCGAAGGGTTAATTTATGCCGAAGGTGAGCGAGGCGTTCTTTGAAGAGAATACGCAATGGGCCCGAGCCCGAACACTTTCAATTAGCGCGTGACTCGCGGTGAAAGCAGGCGGGTCGCGTGACTGATGTAACATGAAATGTGCTAAGCGTCACAAATCAGTTTTTGACGACTTCCACAAATGAGTGGTGGCGAATTTACGCCCAGAATGGGATAAATGATATCCAGTACTTAGGGAATAAAAACAGTGTGATGATTTGCTGTGGTACGAAGGTAATCCCAAAAGTAAGGTCTCCTATTTTTTTATAAGTACATAGACTTGTTTATTTCTACAATGGTTTAAATCAATTTACAGCTTGAACATTTAGCTATTTTTCGACATAATCACCATTTCTATCGATGCATTTTTGTAGACGCTGTGGCAGTTTTGTATGCCCAGGTAATACCAGCTCGCCACCATGCTGTTCAGAAAGTTATGAACCTCTTCTTTCACCTCGTCGTCGGGGTTGACCGCTGGGACCACAATTAACGTCCGCAGCTCGTGGTCGTGCGGTAGCGTTCTCGCTTCCCGCGCCCGGGTTCCCGGGTTCGATTCCCGGCGGGGTCAGGGATTTTCTCTGCCTCGTGATGACTGGGTGTTGTGTGATGTCCTTAGGTTAGTTAGGTTTAAGTCGTTCTAAGTTTTAGGGGACTGATGACCATAGATGTTAAGTCCCATAGTGCTCAGAGCCATTTGAACAATTAACGCTGAGACTCTGAAAAAACTCAAACGGGCAATTTAGAGCCGGAGAAGAGGAATGTTGAGCATGGGCGTACACATTCTCCATGACAACGCTCGCCCACACATCGCTCGGCAAACCGTTGCTCTCGTGCAACAGTTTCAGTGGAACATAATCACCCACCCACCCTATAGTTCTGACTTGGTGCCCAGTGACTGCCACCTGTTCCCTAAGTTAAAAGAACAATTTGCCGGAAAGTGATTCAGCTCCGACGACAGGTGAACTTTCTGAACAGCATGGCGGCGAGCTGGTATGACATGGGCATACAAAAACTTCCACAGCGTCTACAAAAATGCATCGACAGAAATGGTGATTATAACGGAAAATAGCCAAATTTTCAAGCTGTAAATTGATGTAAACCATTGTAAAAATAAACAGGTCTATGTACTTATAAAAAATGGGAGACCTTACTTTTGGGATTACCCTCGTAGTATAGACCCACCTGGTGGTACTCGATGAAATCTTTCACTACTTGCAGTTCCTACAGTCACGTGGCTCAGTGCTCCTATATTCTGCAAATGTACTCAACTTGAGAAACGAGGTAGTAATTTTGGTTCGGATTGTATACTGAATGATGTACAAATCACTACCACAGCTTCCGTCAGAATTAATCAAAACGGCGGTGAATTAAGGATCGAACGAGGCGTCACGCAAGGTCATTCCATATCACTAAAACAATTTTCAGCTGTCGCAGAGGAATTTTCAGACACTTAAACTGAGAAAACGACGAAGGAGCACGTGTTAAAGGAAAACACGTAAAACACACTCGTTATGTGGATGACGTTTTCCTTTTCCTTTAACGTAGACAATCTTTAACAACGCGTGGAAGAACTTCAAACAGAAATTCTAAAGGCAGGTCACAAAATCAGTTCAGTAATACTGAAGTAATATAGACCCAACTAACTACCGAAAATAAAATGTCGGTGAAAGTAGTTTTATTAATCCATGGGTCACTTGCACAAAGATATTGGAAGAACAACACAAACATCCTCCAGAATACAATGCCAGCCTTTTTAAAACAGTGAAACGTCATTGGGTTAGCCACTAATGTACAATACTATTTAGCAAAGAAGTTATTTAATAGCGGAGAAAGATAGTCCTACACCTTTTATAATTTTTCAGTACTCAGCATACGCTACAAACAGACTATACGCTGACTATTTCATAATGTAACACTGTTGACGCTATCAGATGACATCAAGACCATGGCGACAATGTTGTTTTTATTTTCTGTGCCGTAGCATCTCATTTGCACGCAGATAATCTGGGGTCCTTCACCCCCCCCCTCCATAATGAGTCAAATATTGTGCTTAGAAAAACGATTAGGTGTTAGTATTATCCATGGCATTCCCAAGCACATAAAACAGAAAAAATGTGAAAGGACTCAGATGTGTTGTAGTTATTATTTACTTGTGGCACATTTTTGCCAAGACCCTAGTTAATGTTACGAGGGCTATTCGGAAAGTAAGGAACGATAGGTCGCGAAATGGAAACCACAGTGAAAATCAAAACTATTTTATTTGAAACGGTTAGCTACACCTTCCAGCTACTTCTCTACATAGTCACCGCTAATACTTAGACATCTGGAGTAGCGTTGTGCCAACTTTTCAATTCCCTCGTTATAGAAGACAGCCGCCAGTGCTTTTCGACAATTTTCTACTCTGGACTGCAGCTCGTTGTCTGTGTCAAAATATTGTCCTCATAGCCAGCGGTTCATTTGAGCAGAGATGGACCTCAGGTGTAGCCAATTACGGGCTGTATTGTGGGTGATCAAACACCTCCCATCGAAAACGCTGCAGGAGCATCTTCATTGCCCCTGCAGAGTGCGGCCGAGAATTGTCGTGTAGAACGAACCACGTGACAGTTATGATATGTGGATTGCATAGCTTCAGGCGATATCTTTCGACAGGCCCTCGTACTTGGCGGGAGACGCTAATTTCTAGCCATCTTTACGTTCTCACTCTGAGCTCAGAACTGAAAGAGCGAAATGATGCCATCGACGGGCGTACTAGACACAGTGCCCAACGCATCTGTGCAAAGCTTCTTCAGATTTTCGCTGTATTTTCCATTTCGCAACCTATCGTTCCTTACTTTCCAAATAACCCTCGTATCTGAGCGGTCCTTCACTGTATACAATACACTGATTTACAAGTATCCTTAATTAAAATTAGTTTGTTTCGATAATCTCTTTATTATCCTTGGGCAATTTATTGTACAATATTATTCCTTGGTGAAAAAATTATTTTATATTTATTCTTTTTTGTTTCTTGGTCACTGACAAAGGTGTTAACCCAGTAATTATCAACGTTATTTTTTTATATGGGTAACTGATTGATAAATGATCTCACTTGGTGTGGCTAAAACCTCCACTTTTCCGAATAAATATTAAAACAAAGAACCCACTTACTGTTTTAGGTTATTATTCTTCTGCACTTTTTCTGTAGTCTGAAAACTGTGTCCATATATTGCACAGAAAAAATTCCATACCTCAGAAATGAGTGTATACAAGAACATTATATAACTAAAACACACTGGCTGTTACACCTGATGAGAAGAATAAGGGAAATACATGCTGGAGACATTCGTTATGCAACAGCCAATCAGTATGTAACTCAGAGCTGTCATACTGCTGCACATACCGCGCTTGATGCCATTTTTTCAATTTCTTCTTAAGTCACGCCCCTTTCTTCGAAATAGCCTGTCTGTCTGTCTGTCTGTCTCTCTCTCTATCTCTCTCTCTCTCTCTCTCTCACACACACACACACACACACACACACACTCATACTGTTCTCCCAACTATAGCAAAGTATTCTGAAACTTCCTGGCAGATTAAAACTGTGTGCCGGACCGAGACTCGAACTCGGGACCCTTGCCTTTCGCGGGCAAGTGCTCTACCATCTGAGATACCCAAGCACGACTCACGCCCCGTCCTCACAGCTTTACTTCTGCCAGTATCTCGTCTCCTACTTTCCAAACTTCACACTAGCACAGTATGCTACCAGACATTAGAAATGAACAGCTAATCACAGCTCAATATTTTACTGACAGTGTATTCTTGCCCGAAACTCCTACTTGGCAACGAGCACAGATAGATAATTGTACCCCATCTGGTGCACGCACAATGAACCCTCAAATTAAATATCTACACATCAAAATTGTCTGCATTATTAAACAAAATAAATGTGGCTCTACTGAGCTAACTAACAGGTTAAGTTGCTCTTGGCAGCAGGTAAAGTTTGGTCATTATATCACACTTCTGAAAGGCACAATGGACCCTAAAATTACGTATTTCCGCATCTAAATTGTCTGTGTTATTATTCTAGAACTGTAAAAAACACATGTTGTCTAAAATAAAATGTTAAGCAGGAAAGCAAGTGATAGTTGGCACTTCCAAACAAACAAATAGGTATCCAGATTACAAATATTACTCTAGCACTAGAGGTTTACACTGTATGTGTCATAACCTCACTGTGGGTTTCAGCTACTAGAAGACCTTAGTTATTGTGTAACTAATAAGATAGGACGCACTTGACATCTAAAATGTGACTGTGTACTCTGAAATTAAATTTCGTAATTTTATATCTATGCCTATAAATTGTCTGTATTTTGTATAAAAAATGCATAAGGATATTGACACTATTGATGCAACTTGATGTTGAGATGTACAGGTTAAGATTCACACATGACTGCGGGCTCTCAAATTCAACATCATGAAGTCATTACCACATCTACAATTTGTCTGTATTACATATCAAAAATACACAAAAGTATTGATACTACTGGTGTAACTCAGAGGTTAAGATGCACGTGACACCTCCACTGACGGAATGAAAACAAACTTTCAAGGAAGTCCGCAATATTTAGTGATCGGAACTACAGTACCAATGCTCTCTAAAATATTTTAAAAACCGCGTCTCCTTTCAACTACTAAATGATTACAAGATGTATAACATGTTGATCCACAGACGCCAACACTTTTTTCCATGTTAGGTCAACAAATTTGTTTTGAAGAGACCTTTAACGCAGTGTACCACTTAAACTGCGTATTTTCTTACACACGAATATATATTAAAAGAGGCACCAAAAACGATATGTTAGCTCTGTAAACACTTAGATAAACATGGTGGCTGCTAAGTTTGTTTATATCATAGAAATGAAAGACAAGACTGCACACGAAGGAAAGTTCAGTGAACGAAAATTCGATCTTTACACTGAAAGTAAAACAGCATTTAAAATTATATGTATCATTCATCATAATACATACAGTTTAAACACGCATTGCTCGTTTATTGGCAGTACTGATACAACTAAAAAGTTAAGTTACACTTGTTGACAACTATAATTTGATCTTTGTACCACACTTTAAATAATCAGAAAAACTGTATTATTTATCAAAACGTGTGCAGATTTGATCTATACCAGTACAAAATACACATGGCTCAGTTACTGGCGCTGATCATTTCAACATAAATCACTGCTTATAGCACATAGGAGAACATAGGTTCAAATGGTTCAAATGGTTCAAATGGCTCTGAGCACTATGGGACTCAACTGCTGAGGTCATTAGTCCCCTAGAACTTAGAACTAGTTAAACCTAACTAACCTAAGGACATCACAAACATCCATGCCCGGAGAACATAGGAGAACATAGGAGAACATAGTTACTTTTGTTTGAACCAAGTAGCGTTCTATAAAAAAAAATTACACTAAGTAATCAAAAGAGCAAGAATCGTTAAATGAATGAGGAAGAGATTTATTTAGTTCGGTTATGGTTCTAATGTTTTGTGTAGAGAAACCTAATTCTGACCCACGCGAATGAAGACTGGATATCATACAGTACAGAGCGTGTTGAGTGACATCATTTTCTACAGCTCAGTACAAACTTGAATTCTTTGAATCGACGTAATACGCTGTGGTGCACTATACCATGCGTTACCGCATAGCCCTTTACTCGTAGCAATTACCCCATAGCCCTTTGCTCGTAATAAGAGAATGCAGGGAGCAAGTGTGATTGCAACTTTGCACATACAGGCCCAAGCAACAGCCACCAGGCAACGTCTCTGTCTAGACACCAGACCATATACAGCCCAACAAAAAGACCCTTTTTCCCTATTCGAATGCTGTATACATCATACTAGACAAGTCCACACTGATTACACACTGGCCGAGATGTTAATCGACAAAGAACGTCGCTCAGACTACCCCTCTAGACTGAGCGAAGATTGTCTTCAAACGAGTATCAGACTTCGACTCCTGGGCACAGAAAAAGTTATCAAAAGTGTTTGCGAGTTAGCAAACGCGGAAAACGGTAAAAAATGAAAGCTGATGTATATGTGACAAGCAACTTTCAACGTCGTCATTTTGTATGTGGTTACAGGTAAGCATCAATTTTCAATTTTAGAAAAATTATCAGTCATCTACGTGTGGTGCGAGGCTTACCATAGTTTCAGCTATCCACTTTCGACCAGTTTTCAATATTGCCCTACTGCCCCCTTTCGGCTACTTGAGCTTGTTGAGGAAGCGTATGTACAAATCTTAGCTCAGTTCAAATGGTTCAAATGGCTCTGAGCACTATGGAACTTAACATCTATGGTCATCAGTCCCCTAGAACTTAGAACTACTTAAACCTAACTAACCTAAGGACAGCACACAACACCCAGCCATCACGAGGCAGAGAAAATTCCTGACCCCGCCGGGAATCGAACCCGGGAACCCGGGCGTGGGAAGCGAGAACGCTACTGCACGACCACGAGATGCGGGCTCTTAGCTCAGTCCCATGACGTCACTTGTATGTGATGATGAAGGGGGAGGGGTGAGAGGGGAGCCTCATTTGGCTATCCAAGATCCTACTTAGGCTCACCACACAAAATATGCCTATTATCTTGAATAGCACCAGACGGCAAGCTATCACTAGAACTGGACTGTATTAGGGACCTAGGTTTCTCATTTATGTCCAAAATTTTCCCCACTACTCCTACTCCTACTACTCCTTGTCTCCCTCTGTTTTGCTATAAATCTACATGTACACATATACTCCGAAAGGCATGAGTTACCATGTACCACTACTGGTCATTCCCTTTCCTACTCCACTCGCAAATTTAGCCAGGGAAAAACGAGCTGTATGGTTCCTAATTTCTCTGATCTGTTTTCGCGGTCCTTAAGAGAAATGTAGGTTGGCGGCAGTAGAATCGTTCTGGAGTCAGGTGTAAGTGCCTGTTCTCTCCTAGTCTTGAAAAGGAATTCCCATTTCAGTCATTTGCGTAATGCTTGCCCTCTGATTGAATCTACCGGTAACAGATCTAGCTTCTAAATTGCTTCGATGTTTTCTTTTAATATGATCGCCGGCCGCGGCGGTCTCGCGGTTCTAGGCGCGCAGTCCGGAACCGTGCGACTGCTACGGTCGCAGGTTCGAATCCTGCCTCGGGCATGGATGCGTGTGATGTCCTTAGGTTAGTTAGGTTTAAGTAGTTCTAAGTTCTAGGGGACTGATAGCCACAGCAGTTGAGTCCCATAGTGCTCAGAGCCATTTTTTAATATGATCTGGTTGTGATCCCAAACACTGGAGCAATACTTTAGAATGGGACGCATGGGATCTCCTTGGTAGATGAACTAGACTTTCCTAAGACTCTCCCCGTAAACCGAAGTCGACCAATCGTCTTCCCTGCTTCCGCCTTTAGATGTTTGTTCCATTTTATATTGCTTTACAGTGTTACGCCTAAATAATTAAACGGTGTGACTGTGTCAAACAGCACACATCTAATTCTGTATTCGAGCATTACAATATTGTTTTTCCTACTCACCTTTAGAGCAAGCCGCCATTCATCACACGAAATATAAATTCTGTGTAAGTCGTTCTGTATCCGTCCAGAGTCACTCAACGACGGTACTTCCCCGTATACTACACCGTCATCAGCGAACAGGTCACAGAGAGCTGCTTACCCTACCCGTCAGATCATTTCTATGTATAGAGAATAAGAGTGGTCCTATCGCACTTCTCTGGGACACTCCTTACGACAACCTTGTCTCTGAGAAACATTCGCCATCCAGAGCATGTAATAGATCTTGTCACTTAAGTCTTCGAGCCACTCACATATCTGGGAACCTATTCTGTATCTTGGATCTATATTAATAGTCTGCAGTGGAGCACCGTGTCAATTTCTCAGAAAACTAGGAATGTGGAATCTGCTTGTTGCCCTTCCTTCCATGGTTCACAAGATGTCATGCAGGAAAGGGTGAACGGAGTTTCCTCTCCAACTTACGGTATACCAAGACCAGGTTCTTCGGAGATTACTTCAGTCGATCTACAATTGTACGAAGGTTGCCCAGAAAATAATGCACTGCATTTTTTTACTCAGCTGAAAACAATGTTACGAATGCGAAATATTACGTATGTGTTATTTGAAGTCTTCTGAGTGAGCTCGCAAAGTTGCCGTCATTTCCGACAGATAACGTAGCTGCAGCACAGTTTCAAAATGGCGTCTGTAGGTGATGTACGTTACAAGCAACGTGGTGCCATCGAATTTATCACTGCAGAGAAAGAAACTGTAGGGATTATTCAGAAACGCTTGAGCAAAGTCTATAGAGCATCTACTGTCAGCTGCAGTACAGTTAATCGCTGGGCACGGAGGGCGAGGTCATCAGAAGGCGGTTCGGCGGAGCTCCACCAATTGCAACAGTCGAGGAGACTACACTCCATACAAATACTTTCAGAAACGATTTCCTGACACTTAAATCAATACTCGATGTTAACAAATTTCTCTTCTTCAGAAACGCTTTCCTTGCCATCGCCAGTCTACATTTTATATCCTCTCTACTTCGACCATCATCAATTATTTTTCTCCCCAAATAGCAAAACTCCTTTACTACTTTAAGTGTCTCATTTCCTAATCTAATTCCCTCAGCATCACCCTACTTAATTCGACTACATTCCATTATCCTCGTTTTGCTTCTGTTGATGTTCATCTTACATCCTCCTGTCAAGACACTGTCCATTCCGTTCAACTGCTCTTCCAAGTCCTTTGCTGTCTCTGACAGAATTACAATGTCATCGGCCAACCTCAAGGTTTTTATTTCTTCTCCATGGACTTTAATACCTACTCCGATTTTTTCTTTTGTTTCCTTCACTGTTTGCTCAATATACAGATTGAATAACATCGGGGACAGGCTACAACCCTGTCTCAGTCCCTTCCCAACCGCTGCTTCCCTTTCATGCCCCTCGACTCTTATAACTGCCATCTGGTTTCTGTACAAATTGTAAATAGCCTTTCGCTCCCTGTATTTTACCCCTGCCACCTTTAGAATTTCAAAGAGAGTATTCCAGTCAACATTGTCAAAAGCTTTCTCTAAGTCTACAAATGCTAGAAATGTAGGTTTGCCTTTCCGTAATCTATTTTCTAAGATAAGTCGTAGGGTCAGTATTGCCTCACGTGTTCCAACATTTCTGCGGAATCCAAACTAATCTTCGCCGAGGTCGGCTTCTACAAATTTTTCCATTCGTCTGTAAAGAATTCGCGTTAGTATTTTGCAGCTGTGACTTATTAAACTGACAGTTCGGTAATTTTCACATCTGTCAACACCTGCTTTCTTTGGGATTGGAATTATTATATTCTTCTTAAAGTCTGAGGGTATTTCGCCTGTCTCATACATCTTGCTGACCAGATGGTAGAGTTTTGTCAGGACTGGCTCTCCCAAGGCCGTCAGTAGTTCCAATGGAATAACTGGAAGCAGTTAATTCCATAAATTATCCGGGAGTAGGCATTAGGCGTGATTTAAAATGGAATGATCATATAAAGTTGATCGTCGGTAAAGCAGATGCCAGACTGAGATTCATTGGAAGAATCATAAGGAAATGCACTCCGAAAACAAAGCAAGTAGGATACAGTACACTTGTTCGCCCACTGCTTGAATACTGCTCACCGGTGTGGGGTCCATACCAGATATGGTTGACAGAAGTGATAGCGAAGATCCAACGGAGAGCAACGCGCTTCGTTACAGGATCATTTAGTAATCGCGAAAGCGTTACGGAGATGATAGATAAATTCCAGTGGAAGACTCTGCAAGAGAGACGCTCAGTAGCTCGGTACGGGCTTTTGTTGAAGTTTCGAGAACATACCTTCACCGAGGAGTCAAGCAGTATATTGCTCCCTCCTACGTATATCTCGCGAAGAGACCATGAGGATAAAATCAGAGAGATTAGAGCCCACACAGAGGCATACCGACAGTCTTACTTTCGACGAACAATACGAGACTGGACTAGAAGGGAGAACCGATAGAGGTACTCGAGTTACCCTCCGCCACACACCATCAGGTGGCTTGCGGAGTATGGATGGAGATGTAGATGTAGAAGGCATCACAGAGGCAGTTCGCACCTAGCGAGTGATAACTGAAGCAAGGCTTAAGAAAAACCAAGGACGTTCATAGGATCTGTCGATCTGGAAGAACCGTTTGGCAGTGCAAAAGTGAGTAAGAAAAACGAAATTCTGGGAGAAACAGGAGTACTTATAGAGAAAGACGGGTAACAATAAGAATGTACGACCAAGAACGATGCGATCGGATAAAGAGGCTGTAAGACAGGGGTGCGGTCACACCTAGTGTTCAGTCTTTACATCGAAGAAGCAAAGACGGACGTAAAAGAAACGTTCAAGAGTGGGATTAAAATTCTAGGTGATAAGCTATATATGATAAGCGTGTTTCGAATTTTTTGTAAGAATTATTTTTTGTATCATTTTCGAACCAGTGAAGGCTCATCATAATGTGAAAGTTTTACAGGAACCATATGTAGTTTGGCGCTGTGTCCTTGGTGCTGACAGAAATAACGGATATTTAGCTAATAGTAACGAAACGTTTATGAAATGAAAAGGTAGTTATGTTTTGGGTGCTTACATTGGAGTGACTCGTAGCATCCATAGCAAATCCATTCTGATAACGTACATTTTGTGGCTTATACACAAATATACAGAGCAGTTAGCTGCAACTGGTTTTACACTCATTCACAGTAACTAAACAATGAAGATAATTATGAAGAATGTGAATATGATAGATGTCACTTTTTCTCACATCGTGATCTTTGACATGAAATGCATTTCATTATAAAATAAATATCTACAAGCATAGATAATGGATGTAAGTGAATTTCCCAAGCTGCACTTGTGTTCATACATTGATAATATAGATGTAATATGGTTCAAAAAGTAACCCAAAAGAT
Source organism: Schistocerca nitens (assembly GCF_023898315.1). Lineage (NCBI taxonomy): Eukaryota > Metazoa > Arthropoda > Insecta > Orthoptera > Acrididae > Schistocerca > Schistocerca nitens. The sequence goes on along the minus strand of NC_064622.1, from coordinate 176,845,092 downwards.
AAACAAATAGAGTGGAATATTTACTAGATAATTAGAGCTTGAATGAGTTACTGTCACATGTGACCCCCCTTTCCTAGAGGGCCATGACAATACGAATAATAAGGTATATAGTTACAACTACAGCTCTGACATGGATAAGAGAATAATAATAATTGCTGCAAGAGGATGTATATATCGTATTGTATTTTTTGGTGGGAGAATGTCTTGCAAATTCCAGAAGAAAAAGTTCTGCGTTGATTCGGAATGTTTGTTAAGTCTTTTTGGAGGTGATTTTTAGCTTGTGCAGACATTTCTAAGACTTTCACGGCAGCTTGTAACACAGAGAAGTTGTCACTGATATCACCAACACAGTTTTCATGATAAGGGAACGTGTGACACAGACCTGGTCTTGTTGAGATTTTTGAGCCGCAGGGCATCTATATATTCTCTGAAGCAAGTTGTAAAGTTTCTCCCTCTTCGTCCTATACAGAAGCGAGAACAAGAGCTTGTGAATTTGTATGTGTCAATCTTTTGATGCTACTCTCCAGTGGATTTATTGTTATGAATAATGCAAGAAATATTGCGATACCATTACTATACAGTTGACTGTATTGCGGACTAAACATTATTTTCATAATGAAAAAAATGTTCCAGCAAACTCTGTGTCATTATCAGATTCGGCAGTTTTCATTAATTATGTATTATCGGTCATACTTGTTATGTTAAAACTCAGTGGTTTAATTCCCGTAGTAAATCACGTATATGCTTTCCCTCCACCCTCCTCCGGTCTAAGGTAAGGGTTGCGGGCACGGTAGCTCAGCTCAGGGCTGGCTTTCCTCTGTACCTCGCACAAACCAAATACCAAATGCTGAAAACAGTAACGATAAGAAAAGGGGGTAACGTCTTTGATTAGTAATCACAGCGTCCTCGGTCCTGGAATGGAACCCCACCACTGCCTAAATTTTGAATAAAAATCGTCAGTAATGGCGGCCGAAGACATCCAGCACAAGATGTCGCCCTAATTCTGCCAACGGCCTTGTCGAAGAGGGCAGAGGAGCGGACTGAGGTTCAGGGCACTCTCTTGCCCTTGGAGTGGGAAACTGCCCCTAAAAGGTCAAAGAATCAGCAATGATCAACGGCATGAGGATGGAGAAAGCAATGGAAACCACCGCATTAAAGACACATAACGTGTATCCACTAGACCTGTCGATTGTAATGAAAATAGTGTCATGAAGATTTCTCCACTGGCAAAAGATTCCGAACTAGTTCTCCATCCGGATCTTCAGTAGGAAACTGCTAAGGGAAAGTATAACGTTCTTTGAGTCGGGGTGTGAAATGTCAGAAGTTTGAACGTGGTAGGGAAGCTGGAAAATCTGGAAAGGGAAATACTAAGACTGAATCTAGGTACAGTGGGTGTCAGTGAAGTGAAATGGAAAGAGACAAGGATCTTTGGTAAGGTGAGTACAGGGTAATATCAACAGCAGCAGAAAATGGAATAACGGGCTTACGATTCGTTATGAGTAGGAAGGTAGGACATAGAGTGAGTTTCTGTTAACAGTTCAGTGAGAGGGTTTTCTCGTCAGAACCGACAGCAAATCAACACCTACAATAATAGTTCACGTATACATACCGACGTCGCAAACAGAAGTCGAAGAGATGGAGAAAGTATATGAGGATACTGAAAGGGTAATCAGTACGTAAGGGGAGACGAAAATGTAATAGTTATGGGGGACAGGAATGCGGTTGCAGAGGAAAGAGTAGAAGAAAGAGTTACTGGAGAATATGGACTTGATAGTACGAACGAAATGCAGAAAGATTGAGTTCGGCAGTAAATTTCAGGTGGTAGTAGCGAATACTCTCTTCAAAAATTACAAGAGGAGGAGATATACACTCCTGGAAATTGAAATAAGAACACCGTGAATTCATTGTCCCAGGAAGGGGAAACTTTATTGACACATTCCTGGGGTCAGATACATCACATGATCACACTGACAGAACCACAGGCACATAGACACAGGCAACAGAGCATGCACAATGTCGGCACTAGTACAGTGTATATCCACCTTTCGCAGCAATGCAGGCTGCTATTCTCCCATGGAGACGATCGTAGAGATGCTGGATGTAGTCCTGTGGAACGGCTTGCCATGCCATTTCCACCGGGCGCCTCAGTTGGACCAGCCTTCGTGCTGGACGTGCAGACCGCGTGAGACGACGCTTCATCCAGTCCCAAACATGCTCAATGGGGGACAGATCCGGAGATCTTGCTGGCCAGGGTAGTTGACTTACACCTTCTAGAGCACGTTGGGTGGCACGGGATACGTGCATTGTCCTGTTGGAACAGCAAGTTCCCTTGCCGGTCTAGGAATGGTAGAACGATGGGTTCGATGACGGTTTGGATGTACCGTGCACTATTCAGTGTCCCCTCGACGATCACCAGTGGTGTACGGCCAGTGTAGGAGATCGCTCCCCACACCATGATGCCGGGTGTTGGCCCTGTGTGCCTCGGTCGTATGCAGTCCTGATTGTGGCGCTCACCTGCACGGCGCCAAACACGCATACGACCATCATTGGCACCAAGGCAGAAGCGACTCTCATCGCTGAAGACGACACGTCTCCATTCGTCCCTTCATTCACGCCTGTCGCGACACCACTGGAGGCGGGCTGCACGATGTTGGGGCGTGAGCGGAAGACGGCCTAACGGTGTGCGGGACCGTAGCCCAGATTCATGGAGACGGTTGCGAATGGTCCTCGCCGATACCCCAGGAGCAACAGTGTCCCTAATTTGCTGGGAAGTGGCGGTGCGGTCCCCTACGGCACTGTGTAGGTTCCTACGGTCTTGGCGTGCATCCGTGCGTCGCTGCGGTCCGGTCCCAGGTCGACGGGCACGTGCACCTTCCGCCGACCACTGGCGACAACATCGATGTACTGTGGAGACCTCACGCCCCACGTGTTGAGCAATTCGGCGGTACGTCCACCCGGCCTCCCGCATGCCCACTATACGCCCTCGCTCAAAGTCCGTCAACTGCACATACGGTTCACGTCCATGCTGTCGCGGCATGCTACCAGTGTTAAAGACTGCGATGGAGCTCCGTATGCCACGGCAAACTGGCTGACACTGACGGCGGCGGTGCACAAATGCTGCGCAGCTAGCGCCATTCGACGGCCAACACCGCGGTTCCTGGTGTGTCCGCTGTGCCGTGCGTGTGATCATTGCTTGTACAGCCCTCTCGCAGTGTCCGGAGCAAGTATGGTGGGTCTGACACACCGGTGTCAATGTGTTCTTTTTTCCATTTCCAGGAGTGTACTTGGTAAAGGCCGGGAAACACGGGAAGATTTCAGTTGCATTACATGATGGCAGGCAGAGATTCCGAAATCAGATATCGGATTTTAAAGTGTACCCAGGGTCAGATACAGACTCAGATCACAATTTGGTAACGATGAAGAGTCGGCTGAAGTTTAAGACACTAGTCAGGATGACTCAATGTTCAAAGAAGTGGGTTACGGAAGAACTAAGGAATGAAGCGATAGTTTTGAAGTTCTCTGAGGGGATAATGAATATCTCAGTAGGCAGTTCAGCTGAAGATGATTGGACATCTCTTAAATAGGCAATTACAGAAGTTGAAGAGACGTAGGCAGGTGCAAGGAAGATAAGTGCACAGAAACCATGGGTGGGGGAAGAAATACTTCACTTGATCGATGGAAGAGGAAAGTAAAAAAATGTTCAGGGAAATTCAGGAATACAGCAACAACTTAAGTCACTTAGGAACGAAATAAATAGGAAGTTCAGGGAAGCTGAGGCGAAATGACTGCATGAAAATGTGGAGAAATCGAAAAAGAAATGATTATCGGAAGGACTGACTCGGCATTTAGAAAAGTCACAACAACGTTCGGCGAAATTAAAAGCAAGGGCGGTAACATTAAGAGTGCAATGGAAATTCCACTATTAAATGAAGTGGCGGCTGTGAACAGGTGGAAAGAGTACACTGAGGGCCCCAATGCTCGGAAGGACTTAGGTGATGGCACCCTAGAAGAAGAAACAGGAGATAGGCGATACAGTGTTTGAATCAGAATTTAGATGAGCTTTGGAAGACTAGAGATCGAATAAGGCAGAAGGGATTGATAACAACTGAAATCATTGGGAGAAGCTCCCAACAACCGCCTTCACGCTCCACGAAGGCCTTTCCTCGATGAAGTGTAGTGTCTTTTGTGTGCAGGTTTTCAAAGTAAAGAAACTACACATTACATTCTTAAGGGGTTACAAGAAAGGTCTGAAGTCAATTTTGGAATTTGTACGTTATTTTATTGAAAACAATCACGAATATTGGTTCGAAAATCGAGCGCCATTCTGATCTACCCCTCTAAGATGTAAAATACACTCCCCCATTTTGCAGTGTTTAATATTTAAAAGACTGTGCTGTAGAATTAGAATTCATGAGAGTACTGACGATACACTGGGTTCCATCTGATTTTTCAGTTATTTATACTCAGGCGACTTGCCATTTCAAATAATCTAACTCTCTCTCACACGATTTGTTAGAAGTGTTATAGTTATCGGTAGTTCTACTATTCACGTTTCTATAGTCACATTGAGACTGCTAACAAATTGTGTAAATACGTACTTTGAAGCTAAGCTACACTCCTGGAAATGGAAAAAAGAACACATTGACACCGGTGTGTCAGACCCACCATACTTGCTCCGGACACTGCGAGAGGGCTGTACAAGCAATGATCACACGCACGGCACAGCGGACACACCAGGAACCGCGGTGTTGGCCGTCGAATGGCGCTAGCTGCGCAGCATTTGTGCACCGCCGCCGTCAGTGTCAGCCAGTTTGCCGTGGCATACGGAGCTCCATCGCAGTCTTTAACACTGGTAGCATGCCGCGACAGCGTGGACGTGAACCGTATGTGCAGTTGACGGACTTTGAGCGAGGGCGTATAGTGGGCATGCGGGAGGCCGGGTGGACGTACCGCCGAATTGCTCAACACGTGGGGCGTGAGGTCTCCACAGTACATCGATGTTGTCGCCAGTGGTCGGCGGAAGGTGCACGTGCCCGTCGACCTGGGACCGGACCGCAGCGACGCACGGATGCACGCCAAGACCGTAGGATCCTACGCAGTGCCGTAGGGGACCGCACCGCCACTTCCCAGCAAATTAGGGACACTGTTGCTCCTGGGGTATCGGCGAGGACCATTCGCAACCGTCTCCATGAAGCTGGGCTACGGTCCCGCACACCGTTAGGCCGTCTTCCGCTCACGCCCCAACATCGTGCAGCCCGCCTCCAGTGGTGTCGCGACAGGCGTGAATGGAGGGACGAATGGAGACGTGTTGTCTTCAGCGATGAGAGTCGCTTCTGCCTTGGTGCCAATGATGGTCGTATGCGTGTTTGGCGCCGTGCAGGTGAGCGCCACAATCAGGACTGCATACGACCGAGGCACACAGGGCCAACACCCGGCATCATGGTGTGGGGAGCGATCTCCTACACTGGCCGTACACCACTGGTGATCATCGAGGGGACACTGAATAGTGCACGGTACATCCAAACCGTCATCGAACCCATCGTTCTACCATTCCTAGACCGGCAAGGGAACTTGCTGTTCCAACAGGACAATGCACGTCCGCATGTATCCCGTGCCACCCAACGTGCTCTAGAAGGTGTAAGTCAACTACCCTGGCCAGCAAGATCTCCGGATCTGTCCCCCATTGAGCATGTTTGGGACTGGATGAAGCGTCATCTCACGCGGTCTGCACGTCCAGCACGAACGCTGGTCCAACTGAGGCGCCAGGTGGAAATGGCATGGCAAGCCGTTCCACAGGACTACATCCAGCATCTCTACGATCGTCTCTATGGGAGAATAGCAGCCTGCATTGCTGCGAAAGGTGGATATACACTGTACTAGTGCCGACATTGTGCATGCTCTGTTGCCTGTGTCTATGTGCCTGTGGTTCTGTCAGTGTGATCATGTGATGTATCTGACCCCAGGAATGTGTCAATAAAGTTTCCCCTTCCTGGGACAATGAATTCACGGTGTTCTTATTTCAATTTCCAGGAGTGTAGAAGACTACTGAATGAAAAAGGAATTGAGGACTAATAAACGAAAAATGAGTTGTTTAGATACTGGAAAGATATACGCAACCTACTTGGCGTTAGCGACAAATGTAATACATTCTGCTGTAAAGTGATCTACAAGTTCCAAGAAAATCTTTTAAAACGAGATTAATACATTAAAATTTCCCGTTTCTTTATTTTATGTAGGTATTTGTGAGGATACGCAGTTCAGCTGCAGCTGATGCTAAACCTACCAATACCAGTTTATTGTCTATAGCACAACTTCTCGACAGAGTTCCGTTCGTAATACTGGTTGAAACTGCTCGGCAAGTCGCTCGTGTGTGGTGGGGTTTAGTCGAGCAACTGACTGCAGCGATATCGCGTGCGACGGATCTCTGCTATCAGTCACTCGAGTGTTGAGGTCTTTAATTTAGGAGTGAGCGAAAAGCAAAGATAAAAAATGAAATCATTAAACAGAAACATTTTGAGTGGCCGAGAAGCGAACGATGTTGAACATAGCACAAAATAAAAGCCCTTAAACTCATGGTGAAAGAAGATCCTTTAGATCAGCATAAATGAACAAGTCCTAAAAGATGAAAATTCCTATAAAAATTCTATGTTTTGCACAACCACATACTTCAAATAGGCCACACTGAGATGTGCTACGATTTCGCCGATCAATTAGTGACTGTAGGCATGAATCTACACACATCAAAAAAAGTTTTGCATCACCTCGGCTCGAGAGTTCCGGAACCTGTACAGAAAATGTGAATAGAGATCAACATCAACATCATTTCCGCCCTTTTTATTGCTCATGAAAACCACACATTGCATGTTGTACCATCATATAGCGAGACCTTCAGAGGGGGTGGTCCAGATTGCTGTACACACTGGTACCTCTAATACCCAGAAGCACGTCCTCTTGCAGTGATTCATGCCTGTTTTCGTCATGGCATACTATCCAAAAGTTCGTCATGACACTGTTGATCCAGATTGTCCCACTCCTCAACGGCCATTCGGCGTACATTCCTCAGAGTGATTGGTGGGTCACGTCGTCCTTAAACAGCCCTTTTCAATCTATCCCAGGCATGTTCGATAGGGTTCATGTCTCGTGAAAATGCTGGCCACTGTAGTCGAGCGATGTCAATATGCTGAAGGAAGTAATTCACAATAAGTGCACGATGGGGTCGCGAATTGTCGACCATGAAGACGAATGCCTCGCATATATGCTGCCGATGCGGTTGCACTACCGATCGGAGGATGGCACTGACGTATCGTTCAGCCGTTACGGTGCCTTCCATTACCGTCAGTGGCGTACGTCGGCCCCAAGTAATGCCACCCCAAAACAGCAGGGAGCATACATCCTGCTGCACTCGCTGGACAGTGTGTCTATGGCGTTCAGCCTGACCGGGTTGCCTCCAAACACGTCTCCGACGATTGTCTGGTTGAAGGCATATGCGACACTCATCAGTAAAGAGGACGTGATGGCAATCCTGAGCTGTCCATTCGGCTTGTTGGGCCCATCTGTACCGCACCGCATGGTGTCGTGGTTGCAAAGATGGATCTCGCCATGGACGTCGGGAGTGGAGTTGCGCATCATGCAGCCTATTGCGCACAGTTTGGGTCGTAACAACATCGCTTTGGATCACTCCGAGACGCGTGGACGCTTTCCTTACCGGCACAAAGTAACATTGCGGATGCATCGAATTACTGTACTGACCATCTAGGCAAGGTTGAACTACAGACTACACGAGCTGTGTATCTCCTTCCTGGTGGAATGACTGGAACTGATCGGCTATCGGACCCCCTCCGTCTAATAGGCGCTGCTCATGCATGGTTATTTACGTTTTTGGGCGGGTTTAGTGACATCTCTAAACGGTCAAAGAGACTGTGTCTGTGATATAATATCCACAGTCGACGTCTATCTTCAGGAGTTCTGGGATCCGGGGTGATGCAAAACTCTTTTTGCTGTGCGTATTAAAAATATCACGAGTGACTCCTTCTTGCATCTTACATCAATCAGAGATAATGTTCCGTCTTTAAGGAATTCGTTGTGAAAGGGGCTTTAAATACTACAGTCGACGTCTATCTTCAGGAGTTCTGGGATCCGGGGTGATGCAAAACTCTTTTTGCTGTGCGTATTAAAAATATCACGAGTGACTCCTTCTTGCATCTTACATCAATCAGAGATAATGTTCCGTCTTTAAGGAATTCGTTGTGAAAGGGGCGTTAAATACTACCCTTTTCTTTCCCTGGAGAGAAAAATGGTGTCACTAGCCAGCTGAGGAGTTTCGACGAATTGTGCGCTACACCCCTACACAACTATTACGAAAGACATTCGCATTCTGCAACGATTCATTGACGTGAGCTCTTTGCGACACAAAAATTTGTACCTGGCCGGGACTCAAACCCGGATTCCCACTTATCGGGAGCAGTAGCCTTAACTACTTCAGCCATCCGAGCACGTCTACTGACCGTTTCAGACTTCTATATGTCACGCAGTCACAACCGTAAAAATCGTAATTCCCGCACAGGGAGACAAGTATTGTATCGTCATTTTACCCATCGAGGCGAGGATACATCATTGATGGCTGCAATGTGTGCGTTTATACAGTCTCTGTATCTTCAGAATACAACGTCCTTCAGACATAAACAGCACCGAGTGAGGTGGCGCAGTGGTTAGCACACTGGACTCGCATTCAGGAGGACGACAATTCAATCCCGTGTCCGGCCATCTTGATTTAGGTTTTCCGTGATTTCCCTAAATCGCTCCGAGCAAATGCCGGGATGGTTCCTTTGAAAGGGGATGGCCGACTTTTTTCCCCATCCTTCCCTAATCCGATGAGACCGATGACCTCGCTGTTTGGTCTCTTCCCCCAAACAACTCAACATGAACATGAAATCCGGGTTCTAGTCCCCGTCCGCCACAAATTTTCTTGTGTCCCAAACCACTACCGTCAATGCACAGTCAGAGATGCGTATCTGTTTACGACTCGTAATCGTTCCTTCAGACAAGCATGCACTGCTGAAGGACGTTGTATTATAAAGACACAGACACTGTAGACAGAGGTCACAAGTGAAGGAGGACGATATGCACATACACAGATGGTGACAGTATCTCATACACAAGGTATAAAAGGGCAGTGAATTGATGGAGCTGTCATTTGTGCTCGGGTAATTCGTGCGAAAAGCTTCTGACGTGATTATGGCCCATGATGGGAATGAACAGGCTTTGAATGCGGAATGGTAGTTGGAGCTAGATGCATGGGACATTCCATTTCGGAAATCGTCAGGCAATTCAGCACTTCGAGATTCACAGTGTCAAGAGGGCCCCGAGAATACCAATCTCAGGCGTTACCTCTCGCCACTGCGACAGTGGCCGACGACCTTCACATATCGACCAAGAGCGGCGGCGTTTGCGAGGAGTTGTCAGTGTTAACAGACAAGCAACACTGTGTAACATAACCACAGAAATCAATGTGGGACGTACGGCGTACGTATCCATTAGAAGAATGCGGCTAAATTTGGCGTTAATGGGCTATGACAACAGACGATAGACGCGAATGCCTTTGCTAACAGCACGACATCGCCTTCAGCGCCTCTCCTGAGCTCGTGACCATTACAGTTGGAACCTAGATGACTGGAAAACCGTGGCCTGATCAAATGAGTCCCGATTTCAGTTGGTAGGAGCTAATCATAGAGCTCGAGTGTGGTGCAGACCCCACGAAGTCATAGACCCAAATTGTCAACAAGGTTCTGTGCAAGCTGGCAGTGGCTTCATAATGGTGTGGGGTGTGTTTGCGTGGAACGGACTGGATTCTGTAGTCTAACTGAACCGATCATTGACTGGAAATCGCTATGTTCGTCTGCTTGGAGACCATTCCATCATATTCCGAGACAACTTTGGAATTTGTATGGATCAGAATTCGCATGTCACTGGGCTACAATTATTCTTGATTGGTATGAAGATCATTCTGGGCATTGCGAGCGAATGATTTGGCCACCCAGATCGCCCTACAAGAATCCCATCGAACATTTTTGGGAAATACCCGAGAGATCAGTTTGTGCACAATATCGTGCACTGGTAGCACTTACGGAATTATGGACGGCTTTAGGGGTAACATCGTAACTCAGTATTTCTGCAGGGAATTTCCAACGACTTGTGCAGTCCATGCCTCGTCCAGCTGGTACAGAAATCCGATGAAAAGAAGATGCGACACGATATTAGGAGATGTCCCATGACTTTTGTCATCTCAGTGTATAAACACCGACACTGTAACCACAATGATTTACGCAATTATACAGGCAGACGAATGGAAAAACTGGTAGAAGCCGACCTCGGGAAAGATCAGTTTGGATTCCGTAGAAATGTTGGAACACGTGAGGCAATAATGACCGTACGACTTATCTTAGAATATGGATTAAGGAAAGGCAAACCTACGTTTCTAACATTTGTAGACCTAGAGAAAGCTTTTCACAATGTTGACTGGAATACTCTCTTTCAAATTTTGAAGGTGGCAGGGGTAAAATACAGGGAGCGAAAAACTATTTACAATTTGTACAGAAACCAGATGGAAGTTATAAGAGTCGAGGGGCTTAAAAGGGAAGCAGTGTTTGGGAAGGGAGTGAGACAGGGTTGTAGCCTATCCCCGATGTTATTCAATCTGTATATTGAGCAAGCAGTAAAGGAAACAAAAGAAAAATTCGGAGTAGGAATTAAAATCCACGGAGAAGAAATAAAAACTTTGAGGTTCACCGATGACATTGTAATTCTGTCAGAGACAGCAAAAGACCTGGAAGAGCAGTTGACGGAAAGGACAGTGTCTTGAAAGCAGGATATAAGATGAACATCAACAAAAGCAAAACGAGGATAATGGAATGCAGTCGAATTAAATCGGGTGATGTTGAGGGCATTAGATTAGGAAATGAGACGCGTAAAGTAGTAAATGAGTTTTGCTATTTGGGGAGCAAAATAACTGATGATGGTCGAAGTAGAGAGGATATAAAATGTAGACTGGCAATGGCAAGAAAAGCGTTTCTGAAGAAGAGAAATTTGTTAATATCAAGTATAGATTTAAGTGTCAGGAAGTCTTTTCTGAAAGTATTTGTATGGAGTGTAGCTATGTATGGAAATGAAACGTGGACGATAAATAGTTTAGACAAGTAGAGAATGAAATCTTTCGAAATGTGGTGCTACAGAAGAATGTTGAAGATTAGATGGGTAGATCACATAACAAATGAGGAGGTATTGAATAGAATTGGGGAGAATTGACTAGAAGAAGGGATCGGTTGGTAGGACATATTCTGAGGCATCAAGGGATCACCAGTTTGTATTGGAGGGCAGCGCGGCGGGTAAAAACCGTAGAGGGAGACCAAGAGATGAATACACTAAACAGATTCAGAAGGACGTAGGTTGCAATAGGTATCGGGAGATGAAGAAGCTTCCACAGGATAGAGCAGCATGAAGAGCTGCATCAAACCAGTCTCTGGACTGAAGACCACAACAACACGCAACACAACACGCAGAGCTAGTTACAAATGCAAACCTATTGGTTACACACCGGGATAGAGCCTATTTTTTTCTGGTGCTGCGAATCGAGTACAGTTAGTGTCCTCATCTGTGGCAGTGTCTGCATACTTGATACTTGCTATTGGCGAAAACTTAAGTGGAGGCCGGTGGAACGCGGAACCTTGGCAGTGAGTCCGTCATCGTGGGACAAGGCCGCAGGGTGGAACAGCCAGCGGCCTCTGCCGGGTTAGGAGCAGCGGTTAGCGGGTCTTGCACAAGGCGGGCCCAGGCGACAGCCGCACGTCGCGGGTCCCGCTGTGGGCCGCGCTCTGCCTGACGATGCCGCCGTCTGGCGTGACGAAACGCCGCCCTCCGGTAGGTCCACAGCCTGCCAGTCCTCGTCTACATACACACTCCACGAGTTCCTCTACTGTGCACAGCAGAGAGTACCGTGTACTACTGGCAGTCATTCCATTTCCTGTTCCACTTGCAAATGAAGCGAAGGAAACGCCCGTTCATTATATAGACTCTCAGCGCTTACACAGGCACCCTGGTTCATTTTACCTTGTATTCGCCTCTTCACGAGATGTATTTTGGTGGTAGTAAGGTAATTCTGTAGTCTTTCGCAGATTCCGGTAAATTAATAGCTCACGCACATATTCGTGACATCTGTCAAACGCATGACAATACGTAAAGCTTAACATCTACATTTACATACCCCGCAATACGCTCTACCGTGGGTGGCAGAGAGTGCGATGTACCGCTATTAGTCTCTCTGTTTCTCGTGCCTCTCGCAAACAGAGCGAGGGAAAAACGACTATCTACACTACTGGCCATTAAAATTGCTACACCACGAAGATGACGTGCTACAGACGCGAAATTTAACCGACAGGAAGAAGATGCTCCGATATGCAAATGATTAGCTTTTCAGAGCATTCACACAAGATTGGCGCCGGTGGCGACACCTACAACGTGCTGACATGAGGAAAGTTTCCAACCGATTTCTCATACACAAACAGCAGTTGACCGGCGTTGCCTGGTGAAACGTTGTTGTGATGCCACGTGTAAGGAGGAGAAGTGCGTTCCATCAAGTTTCCAACTTTGATAAAGGTCGGATTGTAGCCTATCGCGATTGCGGTTTATCGTATTGCGCAATTGTTGCTCGCGTTGGTCGATATCGAATGACTGTTAGCAGAATATGGAATCGGTGGGTTCAGGAGGGTAATACGGAGCGCAGTGCCGGATCCTAACGCCCTCGTATCACTGGCAGTCGAGATCTACATCTACATCTACATTTACACTCCGCAAGCCACCCAACGGTGTGTGGCGGAGGGCACCCTACGTGCCACTGTCATTACCTCCCTTTTCTGTTCCAGTCGCGTATGGTTCGCGGAAGAACGACTGTCTGAAAGCCTCCGTGCGCGCTCGAATCTCTCTAATTTTACATTCGTGATCTCCTCGGGAGGTATAAGTAGGGGGAAGCAATATATTCGATACCTCATCCAGAAACGCACCCTCTCGAAACCTGGCGAGCAAGCTACACCGCGATGCAGAGCGCCTCTCTTGCAGAGTCTGCCACTTGAGTTTGCTAAACATCTCCGTAACGCTATCACGGTTACCAAATAACCCTGTGACGAAACGCGCCGCTCTTCTTTGGATCTATCTCCTCCGTCAACCCTATCTGGTACGGATCCCACATTGTTGAGCAATACTCAAGTATAGATCGAACGAGTGTTTTGTAAGCCACCTCCTTTGTTGATGGACTACATTTTCTAAGGACTCTCCCAATGAATCTCAACCTGGTACCCGCCTTACCAACAATTAATTTTATATGATCATTCCACTTCAAATCGTTCAGTACGCATACTCCCAGATATTTTACAGAAGTAACTGCTACCAGTGTTTGTTCCGCTATCATATAATCTTACAATAAAGGATTCTTCTTTCTATGTATTCGCAATACATTACATTTGTCTATGTTAAGGGTCAGTTGCCACTCCCTGCACCAAGTGCCTATCCGCTGCAGATCTTCCTGCATTTCGCTACAATTTTCTAATGCTGCAACTTCTCTGTATACTACAGCATCATCCGCGAAAAGCCGCATGGAACTTCCGACACTATCTACTAGGTCATTTATATATATATTGTGAAAAGCAATGGTCCCATAACACTCCCCTGTGGCACACCAGAGGTTACTTTAACGTCTGTAGACGTCTCTCCATTGATAACAACATGCTGTGTTCTGTTTGCTAAAAACTCTTCAATCCAGCCACACAGCTGGTCTGATATTCCGTAGGCTCTTACTTTGTTTATCAGGCGACAGTGCGGAACTGTATCGAACGCCTTCCGGAAGTCAAGGAAAATAGCATCTACCTGGAAGCCTATATCTAATATTTTCTGGGTTTCATGAACAAATAAATCGAGTTGGGTCTCACACGATCGCTGTTTCCGGAATCCATGTTGATTCCTACAGAGTAGATTCTGGGTTTCCAAAAACGACATGATACTCGAGCAAAAAACATGTTCTAAAATTCTACAACAGATCGACGTCAGAGATATAGATCTATAGTTTTGCGCATCTGCTCGACAACCCTTCTTGAAGACTGGGACAACGTGTGCTCTTTTCCAATCATTTGGAACCTTCCGTTCCTCTAGAGACTTGCGGTACGCGGCTGTCAGAATGGGGGCAAGTTCTTTCGCGTACTCTGTGTAGAAACGAATTGGTATCCCGTCAGGCCCAGTGGACTTTCCTCTGTTGAGTGATTCCAGTTGCTTTTCTATTCCTTGGACACTTATTTCGATGTCAGCCATTTTTTCGTTTGTGCGAGGATTTAGAGAAGGAACTGCAGTGCGGTCTTCTTCTGTGAAACAGTTTTGGAAAAAGGTGTTTAGTATTTCAGCTTTACGCGTGTCATCCTCTGTTTCAATGCCATCATCATATGCTGTTTCGAGCCACTTACTTATTTAATGTAAGACCAGAACTTCCTAGGATTTTCTGTTAAGTCGATACACGGAATTTTACTTTCGAATTCACTGAACGTTTCACGCATAGCCCTCCTTACGCTAACTTTGACATCGTTTAGGTTCTGTTTGTCTGAGAGGTTTTGGCTGCGTTTAAACTTGCAGTGAAGCTCTCTTTGCTTTCGCAGTAGCTCCCTAACTTTGTTGTTGAACCACGGTGGGTTTTTCCCGTCCCTCACAGTTTTACTCGGCACGTACCTGTCTAAAACTTATTTTACAATTGTATTAAACTTTTTCAATAAACACTCAACATTGTCAGTGTCGGAACAGAAATTTTCGTTTTGATCTGTTAGGTAGTATGTAATCTGCCTTGTATTACTCTTGCTAAACAGATAAACCTTCCTCCCTTTTTTTATATTCCTGTTAACTTCCATATTCAGGTACTGGCGTATCACCCGGCGTGATGGTATGGGGTGCCTTTGGTTACACGTCTCGGTCACCTCTTGTTCGCACTGACGGCACTTTGAACAGTGGACGTTACATTTCAGATGTGTTACGACCCGTGGCTCTATCCTTCATTCGATCCCTGCGAAACCCTATATTTCAGCAGGATAATGCACGACTGCATGTTGCAGGTCCTGTAGGGGCCTTTCTGGATACAGAAAGTGTTCGACTGGTGCCCTGGCCAGCACATTATCCAGATCTCTCACCAACTGAAAACGTCTGGTAAATGGTGGCCGAGCAATTGGCTCGTCACAATACGCCAGTCACTACTCTTGATGAATTGTGGTATCGTGCTGAAGCTGCATGGGCAGTTGTACCTGTACACGCCATCCAAGCTCTGTTTGACTCAATGCCCAGGCGTATCAAGGCCGTTATTACGGCCAGATGTGGTTGTTCTGGGTACTGATTTCTCGGGATCTATGCACCCAAATTGCGTGAAAATGTAATCACATGTCAGCTCTAGTATAATATATTTGTCCAATGAATACCCGTTTATCATCTGTATTTCTTCCTGGTGTAGCAATTTTAATGGCAGGTAGTGTACGTGCCTTTGTAAGAACCCTAATTTTTCTTATTTTACCTTCGTGTTCTTTACGGGTAATGGACGTTGGCGGCAGTAGAATCATTCTGCTGTCGGCTTCATATGGCGCTTCTCTAAATTATTTCAATAGCGTTTCTCGAAAATAACGTCGCGTTCCCTCCAGAGATTTCCATTAGTTGCCGAAGCATCTCCGTGAAACTTGTGTGTTGTTTGAACCTACCGGTAACAAATCTAGCAACGTGTCTCTCAACTACTTCGATGTCTTCCTTTAACCTGACCTGGCGGGGATCCCAAAAACTCGAGCAGTACTCAAGTTTGCGTCGTACTAGCGTCCTACATGTGGTGTCCCTTACAGATAAACCACACTGTCTTTATATTCTATCAATAAACTGATGTCGGTCATTCACCTTCCCTCTTACAATCCTTACATAATCGTTCCATTTCATATCGCTTTGCCACGCTACGCCTGGATATTTAATCGACGTGACTTAATCAAGCAACAGAATACTAAGTGTTCGAAAATTACGGCATTGTTTTTCTTCGCTTATATTCTTCTACGTAAATATCTACCTACCAATCATTATACCCACTAGAAGTTGTGTCTAAATCATCTTTATGCACTTACGGTCACACAACGAAGACGCGTCTCCATACACCACGGTACCATTACCAAACAGCCACAGACTGCTCCTTACATAGTCTGCCAGATAATTTATGTGTGTAAAAAATAACAGCGATCCTATTTCACTCCTCTGGGGCACTGCTAACAATCCCTGGCGTTCTTTACAGATGAGCTACAGTTTCCTGGAACTGAAGTCGACCGCTCGCCTTCTGTACAACCGACAACAAATATTTGCTTCATTTCATATCGCGTTACAATGTTACGCTTAGATAATCACCGCGATTGTGTTCGAAGAAATTTCGGGTTGTAGGCAGTCGGCGTCAATTACACTCCGCACGATATCTCGGCTGGGCACCTGCCGGTCATCCACGGGTTACCCATCGAAGACTGACGAAGATGTCCTCCGTTTCCTAATATATAGCACGCTGTGAGTACTCCGTGCTTGCATCAAAACCATGTTAACAGAACACACAACCCGGCGCCAGCGCTCTCGCTGGTGGAACTGCGGCAGTCAGCTGTCCTCTGCAGTACCGCTCGCTGCGGGCGTCACCGCACTCTGTCGTCCTCGACTTGAGCAAATCGTGGAGGTGTCAGGACTCCACGCATTATCCAGCTAGTAACCCCTCCCACGGTCCATCGGATTTTCCGCCATGCGTTTTTCCACGGCTTCTTTACTAATGGAGTCCCAAAAAGATGCCGCTGTGGCCGGAATTATTATTTTATCGTACTCTACTGAATCTCCGATCGATATGCAGCGTTCGGCAGTAGCACACTTGCCTAGTTGCAAAGGGCGGTGTAGTGCTGGTGTTCGGAGCAGCGTTCTTCCTCAGTGCTCGTGGACTGGTCTACCACGCTGGCAAGGCATTTGGTTAATTCCGGACCCCCACAATAACTAACTGTCCTTCGCTGATCGCAGCAGGTCCACAACGTTAGATGGGGTGCTGAACGCTACTTTCACCTGAAAACGGCGGAGGAGTCTTGCTATTTTGAGCGAAATATTGACAACAATGGGAAGAAAGAAGTTGTTGGCGGCTCTCTTCTTTATGCAATACCTTGTTCTTATGTTTAACTGTCGGGTAGCATATCCATTGTTCTCGAACACTGTCCTTATGTGGGCGAGCTCTTTAGGCAAATTATCTGCATATGAGGCTGAGTGAGCTTTTTGTATAAGTGTTTTAAACACACTCATAGTTTGCGACGGTTGATGACAGCCTCCGATAACCTGATTACGCCAGAGAGCCATCATTTATCTATTTTCCCCGCGAGGCCACACAATGTATGTAATGTCCGCATAGTCTCAAAATACAGTTGGTTCAAGGAGTGGTGATTCACTTAGTGTTTCCTCGAAGTCCTCAGTAATAAGGTTGGCCACGAGGAAAGAAAGACGGCTATCCACGGCGACGCCCTAAGTCTGCTCCAAATATTCATTGTCAAACATGAAATAGGTTAAGGAAAGAGGATACCGAAACAATGCAGTGATGTCCACCTGAAACGTATTAGCAATTAGTGCCAAATAATCTGCGAGAGATACCTTTGCAAAAAGAGGAACTACACTACTGGCCATTAAAATTGCTACACCAAGAAGAAATGCTGATGATAAATAGGTATTCATTGGACAAATATATTATACTAGAACTGACATGTTATTCCTTTTTCACGCAATTTGGGTGCATAGATCGTGAGAAATCAGTACCCAGACCAACCACCTCTGGCCGTAATAACGGCCTTGATACTCCTGGGCATTGAGTCAAACAGAGCTTGGATGGCGTGTACAGGTACAGCTGGCCATGCAGCTTCAACACGATACCACAGTTCATCAAGAGTAGTGACTGGCGTATTGTGGCGAGCCAGTTGCTCGTCCACCATTTACCAGACGTTTTCAGTTATTCAAAGTGCCGTCAATGCGAACAAGAGGTCACCGAGACGTGTAACCATTGGCAACCCATACCATGACGCCGGGTGATACGCCAATATGGCGATGACGAATACACGCTTCCAATGTGCGTTCACCTCGATGTCGCCAAACACGGATGCGACCATCATGATGCTGTAAACAGAACCGGGATTCATCCGAAAAAATGACGTTTTGCCATTCGTGCACGCAGCTTCGTGGTTGAGTACACCGTCGCAGGCGCTCCTGTCTGTGATGCAGCGTCGAGGGTAACCGCAGCCATGGTCTCCGAGCTGATAGTCCACGCTGCTGCAAACGTCATCGAACTGTTCGTGCAGATGGCTGTTGTCTTGGAAACGTCCCCATCTGTTAACTCAGGGATTGGGACGTGGCTGCACGATCCGTTACAGCCATGCTGATAAGATGCCTGTCATCTCGACTGCTAGTGATACGAGGCCGTTGGGATCCATCACAGCGTTCCGTATTACCCTCCTGAACCCACCGATTCCATATTCTGCTAACAGTCATTGGATCTCGACCAACGCGAGCAGCACTGTCGCTATACGATATAACGCAATCGCGATAGGCTACAATCCGACCTTTATCAAAGTCGGAAACGTGATGGTACGCATTTCTCCTCCTTACACGAGGCATCACAACAACGTTTCACCAGGCAACGCCGGTCAACTGCTGTTTGTTTATGAGAAATCGGTTGGAAACTTTCCTCATGTCAGCAGGCCACCGGCGCCAACCTTGTGTGAATGCTCGAAAAAGCTGATCACTTGCATATCACAGCATTTTCTTCCTGTCGGTTAAATTTCGCGTCTGTAGCACGTCGTCTTGGTGGTGTAGCAATTTTAATGGCCAGTACTGTATTATTGTTTTTGCTGCTCATCTGCATTAATATACACCTCTCCACATTTGCAGCAGATTGCCTTTCGTCATACCCAGTAGAAATTCTAATCCTGTATCCTCCTGCAGTCACTTAAAGGCGATACTGCCGTACACTACAGCGTCATCAGTAAACAGTCACAGATTGCTGCTCATCTTTTCCGTCAGATCATTTATGCATACAGAGAACACGAGCGGTCCTACCACGTTTCCTGGGGCACTGCAGACAATACCTTTGTCTCCGACGAACACTTGCCGTCCAGGATAACCACTGGGTTCCATTACTAACTATAATTCAATGTTACGAGTTTTCGCCACATGCTAACGATATGTTCGCTCACATGACGAAATTCTTGTTTTGATCCGAGCAAATGTACGAGGGGTAATACTAAAGTTTTAATCATTACCTGAAAAAAAGGAGAGAGAGAGAGAGAGAGAGAGAGAGAGAGAGAGAGAGAGAGAATAGAGAGAAAAAAAAAAAAGACTGGGTCGTGATGGCGCTTCTGTACTCACACATCAATGAGACACATTTTATCAACTATGGATGGAATTGCAGGTATCTTGGTTGCAGAAGTCTGCATTTGGCTTTTCGGGACACGTTTCACATCCCAATTATCTGAGATTCAGATGGCTCGAAGCACTATGAGACTTAACATCTGAGGTCATCAGTCCCCTGGACTTAGAACTACTTAAACCTAACTAACCTAACGATATCACACACATCCATGCCCGATTCAGGATTCGAACCTGCAACCGTAGCAGCAGCGCGGTTCCGGACTGAAGCGCCTAGAACCGCTCGGCCACAGAGGCCGGCCCCAGTTACCTGCCCGAAAATGGTTTCCTTATCGGCAGAAAGAGGAATAAATATCGTGGCAGGAGAATTTGGGTATGTGGCAATAATTGGTAGGCCAAAGAAACAGCATGTGTGACCTGTGCTCCATGAGCTGTGACGTTGTCATGGAGCAGAAGCGCTCGCTTTAACAACTTCCCAGAACCTCGACAGGAGATTTCGGAAAAATTCCTCTGTGACGATTTGCCTCCTACGACCAGAAGAGCGAGACTGTGCGTATCTCGTTCCAGCCCCTCCCATCAATGAGAAATCTCTAGCAGTACCAGGAATTGAGCGTGGGTCCCTTGCCTGACCATCAGAAGCGCTAGCTCTCAGCTGTACAAGCGGACCACATTAAATGGCAATCCTTAAGGATTGAACTGTTGTGCGGAGAATAGAAACGAAGAGACTTGCACCCACACATACAATTCCGAAATTTGTGAATCTATTTTTTGTACTCATCTGGGCCCCGTGCATCGTATATAACGGAAAGGGACATTATATTTTATCTTATGAGACCAAGAAGCTGCTGTATTTAATTGTATTGATTTTTACTGTAGACCTATCTCGGCACGATTGCCAGTTTCAAGTTATCTGTGAAAAATACGTAGCTGGGTAGAATATTTCTAATTTTTAAGAATGTAATATAACGTATTGTAGAATTATGGTTTTGCTACGTACATCAAGTGTTCTTGATATTCATATGACACCGGTGTCTCAGTTGCTATCACACTACCGTATAAGCTGGCTGCTTTGATATTGTTGGAGCTATAGTGGGTGTTAAACTTTTGCTGTAGCAGCTATTCTAGAAGTTGTCGAATTATGAAAGTTTACTTCATAATGGCATTAGGTGAACGTGACAGCTGTGCTGACAGTTGAGTTAAGGGTGTTATTTAGCTACAGGCATTTGCCTCTATGGTATTCTATACGTCATATCTTTGTTCTTACCAGCGATGTTATATTGCTTATGCGTTTCGTGTTTATGTGGTTCTACGCTCATATATAATTTAATAATATTGTTTTCTTGGAACTGGTTATGCCAGACAGTGGTGCGCCGTGAGAGGTTAAAATGTATGCTCTCCAGTGGTTATTTTTAATTTTGTGGTACGTGATCTGTGATATGGTTGAAGACTTTGTTTTTCTACTCATTTCGTGTTAGGGAGGATAATTTCGATAAAATCAGAGATCATGTTACTACGAAATTAAAAATAACCACTGCATAGCATACATCTAAGAATAAATTAACATCTGGAAATTGTCATAAACCACGCGCGCCACAACACTATGTGGCATAAGAGTTGAAAAAAACAATGTGACTGATTTACGTATGAGCGTAGAACCACAAAAACAAGTATGATGTATGCAGTATAATGTATCTGTTAACAACAAAGATATGACTTACAGAATACCATAGAGGGAAATAACCTGTAACTATGTAACATCGCTGACTCAACTGTCAGTACAGCTGTGAAGTACAGGTAATGTCATTATGAAGTAAGCTTTCCTAATTCGATAACTTCACAAATAACTGCTCCAGCAAAAGTTTAACACCTACTGTAGCTGCAACAACATCAGAGGGGCAAACTTATACAGTAGTGTGACAACAACTGAGATATTGATGTCATACGGATGTCAAGACCATATGATGTAACAAACCATAATCCCATAATACGTATTATCATCTACTTAAAAGTTGAAATATTGTACCATACTATGTACTTTTCACAGACAAACGAAAGATGGCAATCATCCCGAAATAGGCTTACAGTAAAAAACAATATAATCAAACACAGCAGCGTCTTCCTCTCACAACATAATATATATTGTCCTTTGGGAGCGTAGTTGGAAGGAAATAAGAGGCAAAAGAAGATTAAAATTTAACGAGCCGTCGACGGCTGGGTTGTTAGAGACGGAGTATAAGGTCAGAGTAGGAAAGGAAATTGGCCGTGCCCCTCCAAAGAAACCATCGCAGCATTGAGTTTAAGTGATTTGGGGGAATCACGGAAAAAATGTATATGGCTGCAGACCGAGAGTTCGAACTATGATCCCGAATGACCCCGCAGCGTCTTGTCACTCGGTTGCTGACCTACGGAAACGGTTTGTGAGTTTTGTATCTCACTACACACGCACGACTAGAAGGAGTCTGACACTCTCAAAGTCTACCGGTGCGACACAGTAAGGAAGCAAAAACACCGCAGATGGTCCCAGTGAGGGAAACGGCGCTACCGCTGGAGAAAGCGCCAGGCAGTCTTCACATCTCAGCAGTCGCCGAAGGCCTACAAGAAGCAGCGGCCCTGCTTTCTCCGGCTGCGGCTGACGTCAGTAAGCCACAGTCACTTCAGATTACGACCGAGCAGCGTCACGTTACATGGCGGTATGTACCACAAGGTTTTAAATAGTGCTAACGAGCCGACGCACTGCCTCTACATTGACTACAAGCCAATCCAGTCGACTGCACCACTCCAACCGTCAAACACAGTGATATCTCCTGACGTGCAGCTATCTCGTCCATTCAGTATCCTCCGCTGACGGTTTTAATCGCTCCACATTTATTAATTTATTCCGGAAATGTATCTTACACAGGGAGCCGAAGATTGTACACAAATTCTACAGGAACCAGACGGCAGTTATAAGCTTCGAATTGCATGAAACGGAAGCAGTAGTTGAGAAAGGAGTGAATAATTCCGTCATGGACAGAAAATAGGAAGGGCAATTGAACGGGATGGACATCTGCATCTTCATAGATACTCCGAAAGCCATCTTTCCCACTAACAAACAGTGCGAGGGAAAAACGACTATCTACATGCCTTCGTATGTGCCCTAATTCCTGGTATCTACACTACTGGCCATTAAAATTGCTACACCACCAAGATGACGTGCTACAGACGCGAAATTTAACCGACAGGAAGAAGATGCTGTGATATTCAAATGATTAGCTTTTCAGAGCAGTCACACAAGGTTGGCGCCGGTGGCGACACCTACAACGTGCTGACATGAGGAAAGTTTCCAACCGATTTCTCATACACAAGCAGTAGTTGACCGGCGTTGCCTGGTGAAACGTTGTTGTGATGCCTCGTGAAAGGAGGAGATCCACGTTTCCGACTTTGATAAAAGTCGGATTGTAGCGTATCGCGATTGCGGTTTATCGTATCGCAACATTGCTGCTCGCGTTGGTCGAGATCCAATGACTGTTAGCAGAATATGGAATCGGTGGGTTCAGGAGGGTAATACGGAACGCCGTGCTGGGTCCCAACGGCCTCGTATCACTAGCAGTAGAGAAGACAGGCATCTTATCCACATGTCTGTAACGGATCGTGCAGCCACGTCTCGATCCCTGAGTCAACAGATGGGGACGTTTGCAAAACATCAACCATCTGCACGAACAGTTCGACGACGTTTGCAGCAGCGTGGACCATCAGCTCGGAGACCACGGCTGCAGTTACCCTTGACGCTGCATCACAGACAGGAGTGCCTGCGATGGTGTCTGTTTACAGCATCATCATGGTCGCATCGTGGTGAACGCACATTTGAAGCGTGTATTCGTCATCGCCATACTGGCCTATCACCCGGCGTGATGGTATGGGGTGCCTTTGGTTACACGTCTTGGTCACCTCTTGTGCGTATTGACGGCACTTTGAACAGTGGACGTTACATTTAAGATGTGTTACGACCCGTGGCTCTACCCTTCATTCGATCCATGCGAAACCCTAAATTTCAGCAGGATAATGCACGACCGCATGTTGCAAGTCCTGTTGGCCTTTCTGGATACAGAAAATATTCGAGTGCTGCCCTGACCAGCACATTCTCTAGATCACTCACCAATTGAAAACGTCTGGTCAATGGTGGCCGAGCGACTGGCTCGTCACAATACGCCAGACACTACTCTTGATGAACTGTGGTATCGTGTTGAAGCTGCATGGGCAGCTGTACCTGTACACGCCATCCCATCTCTGTTTGACTCAATGCCCAGGCACATCAAGGCCGTTATTACGGCCAGAGGTGGGTGTTCTGGGTACTGATTTCTCGGGATCTCTGCAATCAAATTGCGTGAAAACGTAATCACATGCCAGTTCTAGTATAATATAATTGTCCAATGAATACCCGTTAATCATCAGCATTATATCTTGGTGTAGCAATTTTAATGACCATTAGCGTAATTTCTGGTATCCGGTAATTCTGGTGTCTAATTTCTGGTATCTTCGCGGTCCGCACGCGCAATGTATGTTGGCGGCAGTAGAATCGTTCAGTACTCAGCTCCAAATGCCAGTTCTCTAAATTTTCTCAATAGTGTTTCTCGAAAAGAACTTTTGCGTCCAAGTGAAAAGATGGCGCTGTGAGCAGCCATAATGTGAAATGTTTTCTGCTTTGAAGTCAGTAAGCTGTTAGTCGCTTGGCGACGCATATTGATTTCTTTTGTGAAATGACTGTTGGAGTAAAGAGTTAAGAAGGTTAAATTTTTCCGTGCGAAACGCAATATCTGTTGTGAAGAAACACCATGCACTGCTGGTGAAGTTGTTTTATTAGAACGGCAGTGTTAGTAGCGCTGCGTTGTGGGAATGTTGCCGATGCAAACACTTGTGAAAAGGCCCCACGTCAATAGATTGGCACAAGGATATGATCAAGGTATTTAAAGAAGCAAGGGAGTTAGGTGGTGTAGCGGGGAGAGCGAGGCGGCCCGTTCCCATGGCAGTTGTTCATTAAGTTTCTGTAGCTATAGCCGACCGTGCATCACATCCCGCAAACTCTGCAGCCGCGGCTCGAGCTGTGTCACGTGAATTGTCTCTCTTCTGGTCAGCAATTCAAAAAAATATTGTGGCGCATCTGGTAACTCTACAAGATTCAGAACTGAACCGTTGCGCGGCCGATAAGTTGTGCCCCGGTCTGTAGTAGAACATCCTTGCCTTACGAGGGTGTGGTTCGCGCAGAGATCTGTGGCGCGAGGGCAATGACAGTGACACCGGGAATGTGCGGCTGGTCCCGGCGGAGGTTCGAGTCCTCCCTCGGGCATGGGTGTGTGTGTGTTTGTCCTTAGGATAATTTAGTTCAAATGGCTCTGAGCACTATGGGACTTAACTTCTGAGGTCATCAGTCCCCTAGAACTTAGAACTACTTAAACCTAACTAACCTAAGGACATCACACACATCGATGCCCGAGGCAGGATTCGAACCTGCGATCGTAACAGTCGCGCGGTTCCGGACTGAAGCGCCTAGAACCGCTCTACCACAGCGGCCGGCGGATAATTTAGGTTAAGTAGTGTGTAAGCTTAGGGACTGATGCCTTTTGACACTGGGAAGGTGAAACAGTTCGCTTTGGGTGAGACGGTCGAATTGGAACATGGCGGTGAGTTTACCAGAGTGCCAGCTGTTGATGGCTTGCACAAGTTAGGCTCTGAGCGTAGCAGAGTTACCACAGAGAGACACTCAGGCGGGATCCTGGATAGCAAACCATTTTTATCTCGAAGATTTTGTTGGCTCTGTCCACCAATGTTTTCTTGGCACCTCTTTTCTGCCTATGATGATGGTTTGATTCCTCGTGGAGGTATCGATCCGTGTGAGTATTCTTCCTATATACCTTGTGGCCCAGCGTTCCATCCGCCTGTTTAATTACCAACATATCCAGGAAATTCAGTTGACCGTTGCTCTCTTTCTCCATCGTAAACTGTATTTTCTGGTTGTGACTCGAAGATGTCTCTGGTAGATGGATACGGAACGTTAGGTGGAAATTTTATACATCGACCGCGGCCTCTCAACCCGGAAGTTTCAACTGAAGAAAGAGTTTCTTCTTTCTTGGCTCTACAGCTCATGATGAGCCTTGGCCTCTTCTACAATTTCCTTCCATCTCTCTCGGTCCTTTGCCAACACTCTCCAGTTTCTATAGCCCATTTTCCTAAGATCTTCGAATACTCCATCTTCCCATCTGGCTCTTGGTCGACCACGTCCTCTCTGCCCTCCTGGTTTTCCTTGTGTGGTGTGCGTACTGTAAGACCTTCGGTACACACACCATCAGATTATTTGACTTGTCGCACTAGCGAAGTAGGCGAGTGTCAGCAATATGTCTCGTGGTCTTATCGTGGCGTGTTTATCTTCTGCCGTTAGGTCAGACGATAGAAATGCCACTTGCACGCTTAGAGTAGCAGATTGACGGTGAACTTTATTAATTTTCCCACACATTATTAAAATAATAAATAACATAGACATTACTTAACCTGATTCTGGATGCTGTTTACAATTGACAATCTGAAGTTCCTTTGGTCTTGGTACGTTAATCTTATTCCCACATATCTCTGATACTTGACAAAAGTGTCTATACATTTATCTTCAGGCTATGTACATGAATATGGTAATCTTATTAGGCGGAGACTGAAACTTGACTATAGACTAATGCAGGCTGGTACAGACTAATGGAGACTGACTAATCGGTGGTCTGTACACTCGTTATAATACCTCGAGCGTTCAGGTATCCCTGCGCGAGTGTGACCGGCGAGGAGAAAAGGTTCTACGTTAGCAGCAATCTCATTGGCTGCGTGACACATTAATACGCGGATCGGCGGAAGCAGAATTTGGTCCGTCTCTATGGCAGCGCCATCTCGTAGTGCGGAGACGGACGAGCGCTGCGCCTGCGCTGTTGTGCTTAGCAGGGCGCGCTCTAGTGGGAAAGTTGTGTACGCACTGACTACGCGGAACTATGTACACAACACCTTGTAATAATCTTTTTGGTACTTCTGTATCATTTAGGCGGGCCACATGTCCCGCCCACCTTTTGTTTGTCTACGTTTTTTTTATTGTTTGTGAGGGTGGGACCTCTTTATCTCAATTATTAAGTCTGTCTCAGTGAGGACTTCATTTTGCATTTGTTACTACTATCTTGCACGTGGCTGTAATGTTATTGATAAGGTTACGTTCTATCTATGGTTACTCAGGCATTTGTTACGAAATCCCTCGTCCAAGTGGTGCGAGTTTGGTACAATTTGTGGCCGGCAGTCAAACTTTCTGCTCGCCGGCTGTATTTGAAACTGAGTTTAGATTTTGGCTGCCTTACAGTTTCATTGATTCAACTCCGTTAACTCACTGAAAAATTATTTGTTTGTTGTTCCTGTTGCCGTAATTTTGACTGTCGTGCGGCGACTTTCGTTGTATAGTAGTCGCCTGGCCCAATTCCTGTACTAAATTCTGCGTTCCTCTGTTAATGAGGCTACCACTTGTGCTCCATTTGGGGGGACTTGGGAGGAATCTACCTAGCTGATAGACCAGGCGCATCGTCTGAAGCGGAGCCAAGTATGGGCTCAACCGAACGACGAGGAGCATCTGCACCACTTAATCTTTCCGAGCCCACTACACCTTGCCAAGACAGGTTTATATAGTGCTTCGATGTATTTATTTGTGTCCGTATGACTGAACATCTACTGCAGCTCTCCTTTTAATTTTTTTATTTCTAGGGCAAATTGTTGAAGTGTTAACCGGCTAATTTACTAGTTGAGTAATTCCTAGATTTATTTACTTAAATGTGTTTATGCAAGTGTGGCTCGGCCAACTGAATGGTTATTAATCTTACCCCTTGTATGCACCTTTGGTTTTTGAACTGACCAAACACTATGAGATTTAAGTCTGTTAATTTGAAGAAAGTTCCCACTGACTGTTTGTACCATTCAGGGCGCAATATTGTACATCATATTTCTCTCGTGCCTTACGTATCTCCGCTATGCGACGATTAGTAATTTTCTTATAAGGTGCTTATTGTCCGAGTATAATTCTATTTTGGATTGCACATCTTAAAGTTTCTTTCGAGAAAATATTTTTAGCTCTTTTATTGTAATGCTACAGTTTTTATTGTTGTATTTAATCTGTATTCTGTTAATCAATCTGGCATAGTTTTACGGTTGTTTCTTAGTAGTCAATACCACTGGACGTGTTTTTCCAATATATGTTTAATAACTTAGTGCTGTTAAAATAAAGAGAAAGTCCACCACACGAATGATGTTCAATCTTCCTTTGGACCTGTCCTTCCTACGACAGACAACCTGAAGCGGATATTGCGTACCTAGAATATGCACCAAATGAAGCCCTAGGTAGGATACAATGCCCTGACTTTGCCCTCTGTTTTTTGGCACCCATGGAAATGGATGACATGTGGCAAGGGATTAGTCTTTGGATGGACGAGGCACGTTTTACTCTGCATGGTGTCGTGAATGCACATAACTATCGCATATGGTGTCCTACTCCGGTACATGTTATGCAGGAACATCCACTGCCCTCGGTTTATGTGAATTTTTGGTGTGGTTTCATAAGCTCCTTCATTCTCAGTCCGTTTTTCTTCGAAGAAGCGACACCTTGCGGGCCTGTTACGTGTACAGTGACCTCTGCATGTTATAAAGAGGTCCTTGTGCAATACGTGATTCCAGCTTTGCAAGAAACACAAATAGCTCGACACGACATATCACTTGCCAGGTGAAAGATTTGCGTCGAGAAACCTTCCGTAATAACTGTGTCGTCTCTAGGCAATTTCAAAATTTGTACCCTTCGAGATCACCCGACGTAAATACATGTGACATCTGGTTGTGGTCATATTTGAATGATCGTGTCTGTCAGCGATGCATCCGGACTCTTCCTGATCCAAAGAAGAGCATATGACGACATATCGCTTTGACTACACCGGGCGTGCTGCGTGCAACTGTTGAACATGCCGTGTTACGGATGCAGCATATTTCTGAGCCGGGAGACTATACTGAATACATGTTGTAGTTTGTGACCATGTACTAACAAACAAGCCAGAACCGACCGTTATCATGTTATTGATCGTTCCTCCCCTTTTTTTATACCCACGCCAGATTCTGACTGGTTACAGCACCATATTTTCACATGGTGGCAGGAAGTGGAACTATTATTTTTTAGCATACTCTGCGAGGACACCGATTAATGAACTTACCCAAGATGTTTCAGCGTCCTGCGATGTATATAATCCGCACTACAGCAGTCTGAACACCGTGAGTTTAATTATAACCGTCCAGTATATGAAAGACTTGGCAGACAGTACCAGTGGCACTACAAGATTGTCTGCGAACGACGCTGCTGTGTACAGGAAAGTATCGTCATGGGAAGGTCATAAGGAAATGTTGAAGACTTGAACAGATATTCCGATTCGTGTCATTAATGGCAGCTCTCTTGAAATGTTGATAAATGTAAGACATTGACTATAGCAACGCAAAAGGTCCCAATTGTATGAACATCTTGGGTATGTCACATCGTAACGTTGCGTCATGCCATAATCTGGGGAGTTGAACCGTCTGGCGCCATTGCAGCATAATAACGTCATGTGGAGGGAGATGCTGTCACTGTACTGACCACACATTATGGTTGGTTGGTTGGTTTGGGGAAGGAGACCAGACAGCGTCGTCATCGGTCACATCGGATTAGGGAAGGATGGGGAAGGAAGTCGGCCGTGCCCCTTGAAAGGAACCATCCCGGCATTTGCCTGGAGCGATTTAGGGAAATAAACGGAAAACCTAAATCAGGATGGCCGGACGCGGGATTGAACCGTCGTCCTCCCGAATGCGAGTCCAGTGTTTAACCACTGCGCCACCTCGCTCGGTTACCACACATTATGGAAAAGACGTATTCAGAGTGCAAGAGTGCTAATTCAAGGAGCTGAAAAAGTGGAAGAATCTAGCCTGCTCTCGCGTCCGGCCATCCTGATTTAGGTTTTCCGTGATTTTCTTAAATCACTCCAGGCAAATGCCGGGATGGTTCCTCTGAAAGGGCACGGCCGACTTCCTTCCCCATCCTTCCCTAATCCGATGAGACCGATGACGACGCTGTCTGGTCTCCTTCCCCAAACCAACCAATCTAGCCTGCACCCCTGGATGGTAAAGTTGGGCAATACTACTGCTCTTGCTAGGCTTCTTCAGAAGCTAACAAAAGGAGCAGAGCGAATGAAGTCATTGCCACCCGATGGTGATGCCTGGCTACGACGACTCGCTGCTGTGGGTAAAGTAATGGCCGGCCGACTAACCTACAGCTCAAACCGTCAGCCTGAGATGCACTCAGTTGTACTCAGACTCTCGCCAATGATCTCTGTACATGACAGTATCGGAGTATGTGCTGATGCCGAACACAGCGGTCTCCATCAGCTGAGTCCGCAGCTCGTGGTCTCGCGGTCACGTTCTCGCTTCCCAAGCACGGGGTCCCGGGATCGATTCCCGGAGGGGTCAGGGATTTTCACCTACCGCGAGGTGACTGAGTGTTTGTGTTATCCTCATCATTTAATCATCAAACAGTAGACATTGAAGCTAAAGACGCTATGATAACATCACAAAAGGTCGGCATGGGCCGTTCGAAAGTACAAGATGAATTCTGGCGGAACTTAAAGGGAATCCTTGGAGTAGAAAAGACATAGATATCCCAAATACCCTTCTTGGTAAATTTTAAAAGTAGAAACCTGTATTCGAAGAAGACAGTGCGACCACGAGCTTACGGGGCACGGGAATATGATAAGAGAGGTTAGGACGCGCACAGCAAACGTAGACAATCATTTCGCCCGTTCATTTCGTGAGTCGAATAGGAAAGATTATCGATAGAACTAGCACGATGTACCCTCCTCCATGCACTGTAAAATAGCTTGCGGAATACATATGCAGATACACACGCGCAGTCACATTAATGTGACCAACGCCTGCATTTGACTTCCACGGGCAATAACCACTACAGTGGTATGTGAAAGCACCCGCAGTGGATGGTATATAAAGCATGTCGGGGGCGCGCTCGAAAAAAGTGCAGTTGTTGTCGTAATGCGGAAACGAGGCGGTTTATCTGACGTCCAAAAGGGCATGATCATTGGCTTTCCAGTCAAGGGTGGAAGCGTTTCCATAACGGCTAAGTTTGTGAACTTTCGCGTGCCGTGCATGGCAAAATGGCACTCTTCAAAACCGGCACCGAGACGTCTGCGGTGCACCACGGGAATTAGATGACAGGTGTGAACGACTGATGCAGAGACGTGTACGGGTCGAATAGACGCGCAACTGTTGAGCAACTGTCCAGCCAGATGAACCAAGGAACTACCAACAGTGTCTTCTCAACGACCATCAGAGAACGTTGCTGAGTTTTAGCATGCGCAGCAAGCGTCTGGTTCATGCAACTATTGTGGCTGCCGTTCATCGGTGACGAAGGCTAGACTTTGCACGACAGTATAGACGCGCAACTGTTGAGCAACTGTCCAGCCAGATGAACCAAGGAACTACCAACAGTGTCTTCTCAACGACCATCAGAGAACGTTGCTGAGTGGCATTTCCTGGGTGACCTCGTCATTCTGGAACGCACAATGGATCAGTACGAGTTTGGCTCTATGATGGGGGCCATGGCCACACCTACATGCAGTATATTTTTTCTTCGGGGAAATGTCATCTGCCAAAAGGAAAATGTAGCGCGTCACACAACTCACAAGTGTACGTCGTGGTATGAAGAGTACCAGGATAAGTTTAGCTTACTCCCTGGCCAGCAAACTTCCTGGATTGAACCAATCGAGTAACTGCGAAACCACCTCGATCAGGCTGTTTGCGCCACAGATCTTGAACCGGCAAACACTTACATCTACATTTACATGGTTACTCTGCAATTCAAACTTAAGTGCCTGGCAGAGGATTCATCGAAACATTTTCATACTACTTCTCTACCATTCCACTGGAGCGTGGGAAAAAGGAACACCTAAATCTTTCCGTTCGAGCTTTGATTTCTCTTATTTTATTGTGATGATCATTTCTCCCTACGTAGGTGGGTGTCAACAAAATATTCTCGCATTCGGAAGAGAACGTTGGTGATTGAAATTTCGTAAATAGACACCCCCCCCCCCCCCGCAAAGAAAACCGCCTTTGTTTCAGTGACTGCCACCCCAACTCGCGTATCATATCAGTGACACTCTCACCCCAATGCGCGATAACACGAAACGGGCTGCTCTTCTTTCCAATTTTTCGATGTCCTCCGTCAATCCTACCTGGTAAGGATCCCACACCGCGCAGCAGTATTCCAACAGAGGACGGACAAGTTTAATGTAGGCTGTCTCTTTAGTGGGTTTGCCGCATCTTCTGTGTTCTGACAACAAAGCGCAGTCTTTGTTTCGCCTTCCCCACAATATTATCTATGTGGTCTTTCAAATTTAAGTTGCTCATAATTGTAATTCCTAGGTATTTAGTCGAATTGACAGCCCTTAGATTTGTGCGAATAATCGTATACCCAAAATTTATCGGATATCTTTCAGTACCCATGTGGATGATCTCGCACTTTTCTTTGTTTAGTGGCAATTGCCACTTTTCGCACCATAGAGAAATTCTCTCTAGATCATTTTGTAATTGGAATTGATCGTCTGATGATTTTACTCGACGGTAAATTACGGTATCATCTGCAAATAATTTAACGGGACTGCTCAGGGTATCACCTAGAGCATTTATGTAAATCAGGAACAGCAGAGGGCCTATGACACTACCGTGCGGAACGACAGATATCACTTCTGTTCTACTCGATGATTTACCGGATATCACTACGAACTGTGACGTCTCTGAGAGGAAATCACGAATCCAGTCACACAGCTGAGACGATACTCCACATGCACTCAATCTGATTAATAGTCGCTTGTGATTAACGGTATCTAAAGCCTTCTGGAAATCTCGGAATATAGAATCTATCTGAGATCCCTTGTCGACAGCACTCATTACTTCATGGGAATAAAGAGCTAGCTGTGTTGCACAAGAACGATATTTTCTGAATCGGTGTTGGTTGTGTATCAGTAAGTCATTTTCTTCAAGGTGATTCATAATGTTCGAGTACAGTATATGCTCCAAAATCCTACTGCAAATTGAGGTGAGTGATTTGGGTCTGTGATTCAATGGGTTACTCTTATTTCCTTTCTTGAACCTGTGCTACTTTCCAGTCTTTAGGAACAGACGTTTCGTCAAGTGAGCGGTTGTATATGAGTGCTAAGAAAGGCGCAAATGGCCACAACAATGGAGTCGGTATGGCTCCACATCCCTGACCGGTGCCTCCCAGAATTTCATTGGCACTTTTCCTGCACGTCTGTGCTGCAAAAGGTGGTTATTCAAGCTTTTGATAGGTGGTCGCATTAACGCGAGTGGACCTTGTAGCCGTAGAACTATCCTGCCATTTGCTTTACGCGATTCAGGAAAATCACGGGAAAGCTGCATCTGTACGATCTGACGAGAATTTGAGCCTCCGTCCTCCGAAGTGCGAGTCTAGTGTCTCAATACCGCGGCACCCCACTGTGTGTGAGTAATGTTGATGTTCTAGCACATGTTAATTCAGATCCCTTTATCTCTTTACTTTGTAAGGTGGCTATAATTTCGCACGTTACAAGAACTCATCCACATACTTTGCCGTGATCTACAAACACAATTAGGTATCATGTGACAGGTTGTACATCGTATATATGAATATATAAAGGAGATTGACGTTGTCATGTACGTCTTGTAAATAGTTGTTAACGCTTATTGCATGAAAGGTGACGGAGTGTCTTTATTATAAAAACGGCGTAATGAATGATTACCTATCCTAGCAGAGGTTGGAACACCAGTGGAGATGAAACAGCAGGCAGAACTCAAGCTCTGGGTGGGCGGCCAGTACAGTTGTTGGTCCTGCTTAAACACAGGAAGCAGCTTGGCGGTCGTCGTGGCACCTGAACTCTGGTGCACAATAGGGTGACGGGCAGCCGCTATTGTAGTAGGGGCCAGAAGGCTAACCGGATAATACTTCCGAACGCTGAAAGTCTTGGACGCAGGTGAGAGGAACGAAGAAGCTGCACCTCGGAAACCACGCAGGCTGTGTTATTTCCAAGGATTTTTAGTCAGAAGCATACCATTGTACGAGTATAGGTATTTCCATGCATACTTTTCACGCTGCACGACAAAAGAGTAAAATATGGTTGGTCGGCGTTCGGAAGAATCTGTAGAGAGGGAGAATATTCCGTAGTTTTGGGAATATGATTCGTTTTCGGAATTACGGTGGTGGGGAGCCGAGCCTTGCTGGGAAGCCAGCTCTGGAGAGACGAAGTCTTTCATTGTGAGCGCCCGTGTGTCACGGTCGCTTGATATCAGCTTTATTGGTACAGACTGACTTGCTGTCTTTGCTCTTAGGAGAGTCTATAGTTAGAACAGTCAGGCACTGTACTGTTACGAACCTATACGATTCTGGACTTCACCTCCGGGTTGGAAGTCGTCGTTGAGTACGCAGCGTTCAGTAATTGAGAGCGCTTCCTCAGCCTATACTTACGTTGAGACTCTATCTGAACTCCGTCCTTGTGGCTGGGAGTTCGCGTTTCTCATCTGTAGAACACAGAGAGGAGAAGACAGTATTAGAGTATATTAGTCAGAGGACCGCCTCCTGCCGTCCTAGTGTTTGAAAGTATTTGTGGCTGGAGTTCTTCCATCGTCGCAGATGAGTAGGAGAACCACCACTTCGACGCACCGGACACAGTACATAGGGTGATATCGCAAATTGCTTCGGCTTATTAGGGCTATAAAAGCTAAACAGCTGTGATCACGTTAGTTTATTTCCACTGAGTGTTTGATACGTGGATGATGTCAGTCATTTCACGTTATTGATATTAGATCGCGCAGTCATAATAAGGGGCAGAGGTGAGGAACTTATTAGTAATTTTACTTAGGAAATGTAGACTTTGTAATATAAAGTTTTTTTTTAATCTACAATAAATATATAAGTAGAAACAACTTTTATCATTTAGTAGTACTAGTTGCCTTAATCATTCATTTATGTTTAGGTTGTAATTTACGGTATATGTTAAGAGATCCTAAGATCTGCTTCAGGGGGTAGTCAGACAGGGCCAAATCTTCATTTTAGCGTTTATTATTTTCCTTTGCGCACATTTATTTTACACCCGCCTGGAGTGGCATCTCGGAACATTTGTTGACAAATGCACTGACAGTGATACGTGTTAATTCCATCCGGGAATGACTCTTTTCTTCATGGCTCTAGGCCCATAACACACGCATTTTCTTCGTATAAACGTCGGTCAGGTGGCTGATTGTGCTTGCAGAGAAAGACGGTCCCCACAACACGTACTTCTGTATCGTGGCCGTCGGTCGGAGAAAGGACTACTAACACATGCCCACGACGAAGTAACACAATCACTTAAGGACTTGTGGATCAATCTCAGCGGCTGTGCAGAAAGAATATCTAGAGCGCTGCATAAACTTGCAACGTCGAGAGTACAGACAGCAACGAGCACAGGTGACGAAAGACGAACATAGAATAAGAACTAAATGTACAGTCACCGGAGTGCCACGAAAACAAATGTTCATGAGACATTAACATTAGATTGTAAGAGAAAGATAGAAAAAGAGGATAGTAGGTGCTACCATGTAAAGTAACCAAACCTACGTGTAGGATTAGGTCCTAAAGGAGAGAGGTTCAACGCATTGCTGACGCCCTCGGCCACGGACGGCGAGTGGTAGTAGACAATACGGAGGCTGCGCAGTAGCGAGAGGCTCAGTGTCTTTCTGATGTACTCTTTCCTGGACAGCATCGGTGGTGTCATCCTGTACATCTAAACTCTTTTCTGTCTTTCTTTATTGCGGAACCTGCAGCATATATTATGTCACAGTGGCATATTATGCAGAGAGTTGGAAAACAATGTGCTGCCTGATATTTTATTTTAGTGTATAACCTTATTTCTGCTTTATTGCCTTCATCAGTTCATCTACAAAAATCGCATTTATTTCTAATTTACGTAATATATAAGGTTTTTTACCTTTGATGTCATACTCTTCTCCTGACGTTTTAGATGGGTCAGCTTTGAGTAAACTACTATTGCTGTCTGTAGTTGTTGGTTGTAAAATTATTTTTAGCAACGTTTTAAAGTCGTTCGAAAATTTACTGCTGCACATCTACTATAACACGTTTTTTACTATCTGACAGTTGTAGAAACTCCAGTTTGACGGCTAGTTACTGACTCAAAGATATTTTTGTTGTTGTGGGTCGTGTATCTGTGGAACTGTCGTTAATGTGTTTCTGATCTCTGGTGTTTTGGTTCTCCGTTATCCCTATACAAAACTTCAGCTCTACTGATTCACGGGATACAACTCGTGGGCTTTGACTAATGACGTCATAGGTTGCTCATAGATATTAATGTCTTTACTTTCCAGTCATAGATAATAAATAAGTTGTCTGCTGCGGATAAGCGCCAACATTGTACATTAAAAAATTGAATATGGTTTTAAAATACTAGATATTTCGTATTTTTTTCGTGTGCATAGATTTAAGTAAACGGTTGTTTGCAATTCATTTGGTACTTAATTTCATTCTTCGTGTGTTTGAGATAATTTGGACTAATAGTTTTTTTATTTTAGAAGAATTTTTAGTTTTCATTTCCGTTTGT
The DNA here is from genome assembly GCF_023898315.1 of Schistocerca nitens. Taxonomy (NCBI): domain Eukaryota; kingdom Metazoa; phylum Arthropoda; class Insecta; order Orthoptera; family Acrididae; genus Schistocerca; species Schistocerca nitens. The sequence goes on along the minus strand of NC_064622.1, from coordinate 176,808,925 downwards.
AGGTATGGATTTATCTGTTACAATGAATCTGGATGATTTAAAGGAGGCTATAGGCGTAGACATGATGGCCACGACTCGATTTGTACAAATGTATGGTCTTGTTGCCGATTACGTTCGATGTCGTGAGTGCGGCGAGCATATGCGCCTGACAAGTGTGTCTGCTCGCCGTACTCACCACTTATTCGTATGGCGCTGCGGCAGAGATCGGGGGAACTTGGTTCGAGAAATCTAACCTCGCCTTGAGGGATATCACAAAGATTACATACTGTTGGTGTCTGAGGTATCCCGTGTGGCTGTGTGGGCATGAACGTCGTGTTAGTGAGCCTACGGTTGTAGATTGGTACTCTTTTTGTAGGGAAGTTTGTGAGGAATATTTAAAGTATAGGAGGCCGTTGGGGGGGGGGGGGGGGGTGTTATATGGAAATCGACGGTACTGCTATCTACGTAAGAACATAATATTAGTGGTAGCAGAGGCAAAAGGAACAACACATCTAAATTAAAATCATCATATGATAAATTTTTCTATAAATAATGGGTGTGATAGTGAAGGTATCTACTAAGCTAGCGTATTTCGTACACTTGTCTCTATCCAACATATAATTTATTCTTTGCAATTTGTAACAGTAGTTTTTACTCACGAATGCGCTAAACGATCTCTGCATCGACAATGTGCTTTTAAAACATTCTGCTTACATAATTACGATGATTTTTTAATTTATATAATGTGTTCACATGTCACAACGGGATGAAACAGATGTGTGTTTCATCACGTCGTTAAATACGAAAAAAATTGTTAGTCTGCACCCTTAAAAAAATTTTTAATAACACGTAATGAGTTTCATGGCATTTTGACCTTCTATATTATGACACACATTGTATAATTACCACTATTTATGTATTTGACTTCTTGGATTCAATGTAATATTTTACGTAAATTAAGAACTTTCTATCTCTGACACCCTACGCCAGATGGCGATTACTGTGTTATAACAAATTCTATTATCATACAATGTAAACTTTCACGGCCGGTATTGTCTTCACTTGAAACTTCCGGGCTGATAGACCGTGGTCGAAGTATAAAACTGTCTCCTGACGTTTCGTCTCCGACTGCGGGAGACATCCTCGGAGGTAAAGCGGCGAACTGCGAAGAGAACTCGAGGAAGCGCTGATTACATAGCCAGTACAGAGGGCGCCACTGTTGATCACGTGGCGTCGGCTATGAGATTGTCTCTGGTAATGCCAACATTCTCGATTGAAAGTAATCGATCGTCACGCTTGCGGTGCAACGTTGACATCCAATTTTTATCCAGTTTAACACCTTCGTCTTTCCTGTTAAAATTATTACGATGTTTATCAATCTCGATAGCCTCTCTATACAAGCGTGCATAATAATGCGAGGTTTTTGATATGACGCTCGTCTCGCTGAATTTTATTTCATGATCACCTTCCTGGTAAACATGTTCCGCTACGGCCGATTTGTCCGTGTGACCCAGGCGGCAATTCCTCTTATGTTCGACAAGACGGGTGTTCACACTTCTCTTTGTGGTACCGATGTAAACCTGTCCACAACTACAGACTGCCGGTAAGAGACCAGCCAGATGGTATCGCTATGTCGATGACACGTTCGCAGTATGGACACACGGAGCAGAGGAGTTGGATGCCTTCCTGACACATTTAAACAGCATTAATCCGAAAATCCAATTCCCTATGGAGACAGAAAGGAATGGGCAATTGAACTTCCTGGATGTGTCTGTGATTAAACGACCGGACGGAACATTGGGCCATAAGGTGTATAGAAAGCCCACACATACTGATCGTTATCTACACAAAGATTCAGACCACCACCCTAGACAAAAAAGAGGTGTAATGAAAACTTTGTGAACCTGTTTATTTAAAAGATGAGATTGAACATCTACGGTCAACTTTCGTGAAGAATGGCTATTCTAGCAAGGATATAGATCGAGCACTTCGCTCTAGGCAGAGAATCAGGAGTAACGACGAACAACAGTCGTCCATGGGCAAAGTTTTCCTCCGTTCATTAGCAAGGTCACAGATCGCATTGGGAAAGTTTTAGGCAAGTATGCGGTGGAAACTATTTTCAGATCTACTAGGAAAATAAAAGAATTTTTAAGGTCGGCAAAAGATGCACGGCACCCTTTGGCTACACCGGGGGTATATAAAATTCCTTGTAGTTCTGGACAGGTTTACATCGGTACCACAAAGAGAAGTGTGAACACCCGTCTTGTCGAACATAAGAGGAATTGCCGCCTGGGTCACACGGATAAATCGGCCGTAGCGGAACATGTTTACCAGGAAGGTGATCATGAAATAAAATTCAGCGAGACGAGCGTCATATCAAAAACCTCGCATTATTATGCACGCTTGTATAGAGAGGCTATCGAGATTGATAAACATCGTAATAATTTTAACAGGAAAGACGAAGGTGTTAAACTGGATAAAAATTGGATGTCAACGTTGCACCGCAAGCGTGACGATCGATTACTTTCAATCGAGAATGTTGGCATTACCAGAGACAATCTCACAGCCGACGCCACGTGATCAACAGTGGCGCCCTCTGTACTGGCTATATAATCAGCGCTTCCTCGAGTTCTCTTCGCAGTTCGCCGCTTTACCTCCGAGGATGTCTCCCGCAGTCGGAGACGAAACGTCAGGAGACAGTTTTATACTTCGACCACGGCCTATCAGCCCGGAAGTTTCAAGTGAAGAAATTCTGTTATATTTGGTGTCAAGTTATTTGTATATTTTTCTTCTTTTCTAGTCCTGTAATCTGACACTATATAACTTCAACAGCTGATTTTTATTCGGACATGTTTTTTAAGTTGTTTGAAAATAGCACGCCATCGTATGTTGGCAAGATGTGCATTTCCCCACTGTCTTTTTTGCTATGCGTTTTTTAATGTACAATTTTAAAATTGAAATATTCAATTAATGATTTGCAACTGCACATAGAGGGCCTTCCAAGACCCTGTCACACCGAGGTCTGCTGTATAGGTGAATGTAAACAGCGGCTTCAGTTATTGTGATCGCCTCTCAGCTTTGGTTACCGATGACTAGATACCAGTGTCTATGAGTTTAATTTGTACACCACAGGTATCTTCTTTACAACTGTTGGTTTATACTCAGGTGTATTTGTGGTTTTTTGTTTTTATTCACTGATCGCTACGTGAAATTTTTAACTTCCAGCACTGAAGGTGATCACTATGTGATTGAAAATCGATTTTGCTATCAATAAACCATCAATATTACGGCCAACGCTGACCTTCCTTTTAATTTAACATATATGGTCGTTGTGCACACAGCACTCCATGGAGTCGCCAATCAACACATCTAAAATTTCTATCCCGTACTTCAGATGACCTGTGTAGTTCATGTGAACAACAGGGTACTAATGCTAACGAAATCGAAGAAATCGACCTATGTTAAATTTGTGTCTTGTACTGCAGTTAACATATACAGCTCGACTGTAGTTCGAGAACAACTCATATATATGTGACGTAAGGATTCTATGCTAACGCTACTTCTGTCCCCCCCCCCCTTTTTTTTTTTGGCCCTTTATTTTCCACAGAAGTACTAGGACACAAACAAGCGATATCCTTCACATTAAGGTTTAACTATTACTCGCCTTGATATATGTCTACTATATTTTTTCTCTCCTGTATTCCTTTGTTTATGAACACTCCTCTCAGCTGTTACACCTGTGTAATAAATGATCTCTGGCAAATTCTGATGTCATTGGTCAAAGCCGATGGGTTGTATCCCGTTCTTCAGTAGACCCAAAACTTCAATAATTAAAAAAGAAGAACTCTGCATGCCTGAAATTGGTTTGTTACTTTAGAATGTCGTAAGGATAGTCCTGGTTGTGTATGTATATTTCAAATTCCTCCAAAATATTCATGAGTGGAACTTTTGATTTGCAGTGCTTTTCCAATATTGTCAACTTCGTGTTTTTCATCTTTGAGGTGTGTAAAGAAGTTGGATAGGTTGTTATTTGTTACTTTCGAGTGTTCTCTGAATCTAACGATGATATTTCTCCCCGTTTGTCCTTACAAAATTTTTTACAGTTATATTCACTCGTTTTATATCACAGTTATCTTATATATAGCAACCTTGTATTGATCACTGTTCGGTTGTTGTAATATTCAACGATACTCTCGTATGCCGAATGAGATATACATGTATGACATTCTGCAGCAAGCTTATCATCGATCGACCCTAAAACTAATTCTGAGTCGGGTGAGTGGTTTTACCTTTTATAGTCGTTTTTGATACAAAGCGTATCAAAACCTGTTGTCCTCTTCAATATTCATGAAACGCTGACACCCCAATCTATCTCCCTCTGACATTCTATTTTCTATGAATGCACGACAGAGCTAGCACTCACCCTACAACATGTAGTGTGCTTACAGACGCCATGTGCATTTTCGCCCTCAATAGTGGAAAATGTGCTCTATTTCATGAACATACCAAAAAGCGGCAGTTTTTCCACGGATATGAAGTATACGGCAAGTCGACGTTACGTCTTTTAATCTCGAAACAATTAGCAAGATCTGTTACAGCTGTTCTGTATGCGAGACTCCGTAATGGTTTTCTGTCGATCCTATTTGTTACATTGAAAACACTGTACAGCTATTCAAGTGTTATTTAATTCAGCTGTTTACAAAGTTTTTAATGTTACAAATTTAAGGTAACGTGCCCGTGAAAGCCTGGAAAAGTACTACCAATTTTCATAAAGTTTAAATGGCTCTAACTAAAAAATATTAACTCCAAGTAATATGAAAATTGTACGACAACAGGAGTGTTTCTTCTTGATCATTTTGATACATGGTCAAGACTTAGAATCTATGCACTGACCAACTATCTTACTTGGATGCTTGATACTTTAATTACCTATTAAAACACATATATCTAAAAAGTAGACTAGAAGTATGTCATTTCAACCTCAAGTTTTATGCTACAAATGTGTACAACTAGTAATGAAAATTAAGGTTCTATTGTGTTGTATTGTATGTTAACCGGGGGCCTAGAAACGACGGAGAGGCTCCGTCCCCGCCGCAGCCGCAATGGTCCACAACCCCACGACGACTACCGCAGTCCACTTCACCCCTCCACCGCCCCACACCGAACCACTCTTTTAGGGTTATTGTGGTTCGGCCCCCGGTGGACACTCCCAGGGAACGTCTCCCCTTCACCCCTCCACCGAACCACAACGAACCACTCTTTTAGGGTTATTTTGGTTCGGCCCCAGGTGGACACTCCCAGGGAACGTCTCACAGCAGACGAGTGTAACCCGTATGTTTGCGTGGTAGAGTAATGGTGGTGTACGCGTACGCGGAGAACTTGTTTGCGCAGCAATTGCCGACATAGTTTAGCTGAGGTGGAATAAGGGGAACCAGCCCTCATTCGCCGAGGCAGATGGAAAACCGCCTAAAAACCATCCACAGGGTGGCCGGGTCACCGAACCTCGACACAAGTCCGCCAGGCAGATTCGTGCCGGGGACCAGGCGCTCCTTCCCAATCCGGAAAGTTGTAAAATTAAGGTTACTTTTCTATAATTCATCAGTATATATCTTTCTTCCTGATGGTAGAACGTCAGTGTTGAATGTCTTGTTTACTACAAATAGTATCCTGAAACATCTGAAAACTATTTCAAATCTCTATCTCAATAAAATTTTTGTGCATAAAATAAAGATATCAGAAAATTTAACTTTCAAGAAATTCAATTCGAAAATTAAACTTTATCTATGGATCACCTCTGTTGTTCCTAATACATTCCAGGTGCGTAATATTCTTGGTTTACATGTTCTCTCTGCATTTCCTTGTTTGTCCTTGTTATTCTGTCCTAGTTTAGTTACCTCAAGGATCTACCTCTCAGCTTTGGTCACACTCATAGAATTACCTGGCACCTATAATTGAACGCAGAATATATTCCTGGCAACTTTATAACTTCGCACCAGAATCAAAACACGCTTTTCGAATCATAAAAACTTTCGAGAATGAGAAAATAGCAAAAACTACAAAAACGTGTTTTAACGAAACAACGCTCTAAAACCAAAGATATGCGACAGGGAAAACGTAAGAACATAGAAAAATGTATCTTCTAACAACTCGTCAACAGTTGTATAATATCTCTTTCCCGGATGGGTGGCTAATTACAACATTTGACGCGTGAAAGTAGCAGGAACATGGGTGTGGCCACACACCGAGAGGGCTTTAAGTTGATTTGTAAACAACTTCCCGATGTCCAATCCAACCGTAGCGGTCGTGCGGTTCCATAACTGGCAATGTTACAGCGATATTGACACTGTCACGTTTTGTGTATGAATCATGACGCCGATTATGAAATAAGAGTCCAAGTTCCTTGCAGATATTAGCTACATAAACCCAGTACTTTCTGTAATTAGCTTATATTACACTCTATCATGATGGCTTATATGGATAATTTCTGTATTTGTGTAGTATCATGATGGCTTATGTGGATAATTTCTGTATGTGTGTAGTACGAGTATCGTGGTCTGTGTGTCTGTATAGGTGTATGTGTTGCGACGGTACCAAATGGCTACTGCTTTTGTAGTTGCTCTTCCTAACAGCAGTTACATGAGCAAACTAGTTGCATCTTTACCTGTGGTTACTCGTACTTCAGATACTTGGGCTATGCACGGTTTTGTTTAAAAATAATACCTAGATTTAGTCATAGGTCCGAGGCGCGCACACCTGCTTTCATGCCCCGCAGCTACTTCGCTCCAAATAATAACCTGTAGCTGTGATGCTGCAGTCAAATAGTCAGTCCACTGGCTAGAATTGCGAAATACTAAAATACCCATAAATACAAAACAAGAGTTAAATGATTAATTTAATAACAAGGGTTCTGTTCTGATGTCTGTAATTGATGTAGACGATAGAGAGTTATTCTGAACAATGTTTATTCAAACAAGGACATCCCAAACAAACGGGAAGTGGTCCAACGATATTCACTTAAAATGCAGACAGAAAATACCCTTATCAAATGCAGTAAACCTACTTTGAGTGCGATACAAGTATGGTAGAAAAATGAGTGCTACTGACAAGGGATTTCAGATCGATTCCGTATTTCTGGGTTTCCGGAAGGCTTTTGACACTGTACCGCACAAGCGGTTTGTAGTGAAATTGCGTGCTTATGGAATATCCTCTCAGTTATGTTACTGGATTTGTGATTTCCTGTCAGAGAGGTCACACAGTTCGTAGTAATTGATGGAAAGTCATCGAGTAAAACAGAAGTAATTTCTGGCGTTCCCAAAGGTAGTGTTATAGGCCCTTTGCTGTTCCTTATCTATATAAACGATTTGGGAGACACTCTGAGCAGCCGTCTTCGGTTGTTTTCTGATGGCGCTGTCGTTTATCGATTAATAAAGTCATCAGAAGCTCAAAACAAATTGAAAAACGATTCAGGAAAGATATCTGGATGGTGCGAAAATTGGCAGTTGACCCTAAATAACGAAAAGTGTGAGGTCATTCACATGAGTGCTAAAAGGAATTCGTTAAACCACGGTTACACGATGAATCAGTCTAATCTAAAAGCCGTAAATTCAACTAAATACCTAGGTATTACAATTACGAACAACTTAAATTGGAAGGAAAACATAGAAAATGTTGTGGGGAATACTAACTAAAGACTACGTTTTATTGGCAGGACACGTAGAAAATGTAACAGACCTACTAAGGAGACTGCCTACATTACGCTTGTCCTTCCTCTTTTAGAATACTGCTGCGCGGTATGGGATCCTTACCAGATAGGACTGACGGTGTACATCGAAAAAGTTCAAAGAAGGGCAGCAAGTTTTGTATTATCGCAAAGTGTGGGAGAGAATCTCACAGAAATGATACAGGATTTGTGCTGGACATCATTAAAAGAAAGTCGTTTTTCGTTGCGATGCAACTTCTCACGGAATTCCAATCACCAACTTTCGCCTCCGAATGCGAAAATATTTTGTTGACACCGACCTACATAGGGAGAAACAATCACCACGATAAAATAAGGGAAATCAGAGCTCGTACGGAAAGATATAGGTCTTCGTTCTTTCCGCGCGCTATACGAGATTGGAATAATAGAGAATTGTGAAGGTGGTTCGATGAACCATTTGCCAGGCACATAAATGTGATTTGCAGAGTATCCATGTAGATGTAGATGTAGACCCCCAAACTAGTTATCAAACACTCACGAAAACTAAGTCCATTTTGTGATCACAATACACAAAAAATTCACCAAGTGAAAATACGAGTAGTTCAGAGTTCAATATGATGATTTACAAATTAACACATGTTTTATGTAGAATAACGGTCTCGTCAACTGACAAAAAGGCCATGAGAGGAGTGTGCTGACGACATGCCCCTTCATATCCGCATCCAGTGACGTCTTTGAGCTGAGGATGACGCGGCGGCCGGTCGGTACAGTTGGGCCTTCACGGTCTGTTGGGCCGGAGTTTAGTTTTTAGTGGAACAATAGTAACTCATTCTCTGTCAGTTCCGTAAATCAAGTGGCTAAAGTTAGAGCCCTACTCTGGAGCACATCCAGATCCCACGAAATTTAGAGTCCCTTCCAAAGTCAAGGAGTGGTAGCAGTCGTTCACTGCCCGGAATCAAACACCTGTACGATCGAATATCCCTTGTTAATACATGAAGGTCTGCCTCCTTTCAGAACTCGAGTCCAAGTGTCGAATCGCTCCCTCGAGCTCTTCACTCGAAATGTCCCAGTCTCCACTTGACTCCCATAGTGTTCGTGCTTTTCCATTGGCAGTAGGCCATCCCCATCAGAAATCCTTTGTTCTTACATCCTACAGACATGATGTGCTCACCTTGACCACTTCCCACAATAAACTAATACGTTACAACTATATTTAAATAAAAGGAATGTCATAAACATTCAGTTACACTCAGATAATTTACAGTAAATATTGGTAACAGTTAGTTCATAAATAAATAAGCCAGCATTCTTGCAAAGTATGCTCACGATAAGTGACAACAGTGTCCTTAAATATTGTTTAAACATTTATTTATGCCTTAATGACAGAAGTGTCGTTTGATTCTCTTTTCAATTGTGGTGTCCGCTTATGCATGCGACTGACCAGTTTTAAGTCAGCACAGTTTTTTAATAGATTTGTAATCAACATTTAAATGAAGTCATTGACAAAATAATATACTGTTCATTAAATAAATATACAAGTATGATAAAATATGAGGCATTCAGGCTGCATTTATTTGCTATGTAAATGTAGAGGATAAAATGTTCTGACGAACATTTGCATAATGGAAAAGATATAAAAGACGTTGTAAATCAATAAATAAAATAGATAAAGATAGCAGTTTTAAAGATATTTAGGTATTTTTGTGTCACTGGATATACCTCATTTTTCGGAAATTGCAGATGCATTGCATTAATAATTGTTGTGAGTTACGGTCAAATCTCAAAGACGTGTTACGTGGCCATCTTTAAGTGTGTTTGTCACGTGCTGGAGCGTATTCTGCACAAGGGAAATGCGACATCAGCTGTCAAAATTTCCAGCTCTGTCCTTTACCTGTTTCGGGCGACGCGCTAATTCTCTCCGCACCTGAGCTCTTCTGGGGCGAACGCTTGACGTCCTCGTCACGCCGACTCGCACACAGCCAAGCAAACAAATTCAGCTCTCCTCAGTGTCAGTCCTAGGTGGACGATTAAGTCGTTCACATGCTAGTAACGTTACACACCTCTAATTAATGTGGCACTTAAGCTCGCTAATTTGGCACCTTAAGTCGCCCCAAATCTGATGCGCTTATGTAACGTAATAAATGCATACTACAATGAGTCATCCTCCTCTAACATTACCTGTTTTTATAGAAATAACTGATACCACGTATGCTATCGATTCTAGTATAGGTGAATATTGTCTCAGCTGTTTCATTAAAAGAATTCATATGATTTTGTATACGATGTATTATATTTCATGCTGAAATGTATAAAAAAGAAATTAATGTGTTACAATTGATATGTACTAACAGTTAAAATTACTGTGATTTTACAAATATTTGAAAGTACGAAATTTCTGGTACACTTAAAATTCATATTTTCAACTGTACAATCTGATTCTAATTATTAAATTTATTTCTGGATTTATTTATAAAATAATGATATGTTTTAGCGAAGATTCTTCTTTGGTAAATAAAGTTTGTAAACTCTGTGAAAATTGTGAGTAGGGCAGAATGTAAGTAGTGGTGGGCATGCCTGATGGAAGTAGACGTTTTCGAAGTTTGTCACCAACGATGTAATTATTGCTTTTTTTGAATGTGGAAAATGTAAAAATTCTGTGATGTTGAAAGATATGACAAAGAATGAAATTAAGGAATAATACAGGCAAATCTTCATCAGTTATTTAGTCATCAAGAACCAACAAAATCGAAATTTCAGCTGTAAGACTGTCCCCTAGACAATACTTCGAGCCATCGACAGCAACAACGAAATAATGAAGATAAGTAAACAGTTATTCTCTTGTATATCTTTCATCTCTCGAAACTTTCAAAATTTGTGCAAAGACAGAGAATTTTAATAGTGATGTGTGGGAGAGTAAGATTACAATATGTAACATAGTAAACAAAATTCCCTACTTTCGTGTCAGAACAATAGTGTAAGTGCCTTTGTGTTGGTGTATGAAATAGCATGTACCTCCTAGAATATAATATCTTACCAGCATACATTTACTAATTTTACCACAAATCATAGAAAATACAGCATATTGGTTGAATACACAAGTAAAAGCACATTTTTTGTGTAAGTTTCATGTGGCTCGAACTTCCAAATGGTTTTAGTGCTTTTGCGCTCATTTGATAGCACTTTTTTTGCATTGACCACATCGTAGCATTTCACCATCGCAAATACAACACACAATCGTTGTCCTGGAGTCGAAGTTTGGAGGTTTCGCAGTCCAGCTGCCTCGGCAGCATTTCTTGAGCCCCTGGCCACGTAGTGCGCCGAAACTCTCATCAACCGCAGTCACCGCGAGTGGTGAAGGACGACAGCTGTCGAAATACGACTGTGGGTTAGTTACCGATGACCATATGACTTCCCGAATGCCCATAGATCAGGCACTGAACGTCCTTCTCATTTAAATTAGTACATTCACAGACAGGGTAGCATGAAAAAGCTTATGTGTAGCATAGACTAAACACTTGATTCAGCTCGACCTTTCCAAATCTCTGTCCATGTTCCCACTAGAAAACGTGTCTTCCGTGTTAGGAAATTTTTTCGCCACCATAAATCAACTAAAATTTCATCATTTCTCTGTGATCTTGCCGCGTCTTAGAACTAATATGTCCCTGTGCATAAATCGCCCATTTGACTTTCATTTTTAACTCAGCGGATAGCTGGCTCATAAACTCAGGAAGTACTCACTCTTATTTACACTAAAAAGCCATTTATCCGCCGACTCTGATCTCATAATCTTACAAGCATAAATCTATTCCAAACCCTTCCAAAATAACATACATTATATAATTAACTTACGTAATATATCCCCAAGAACTAAGCTTATGTTTTGCACGCAACCACATTTTCTGCCTTCACAAACAATTAAAATTTTAATGAGGTTTGATGACCTCCAGGCACTAAATTTCATGCGAACTACAAATAAACTACATTTAGTACATGAGAAACCCATCCAGAATACTATAGGTAATACATTTAAGTAGCCCCTTGAAATTCCTCCCACCGCTGCCAGCGATAACTGTCAGTGTGGATGCAAATTTACCTTCGACCTCCAGCGGAAGTTTAAAACTAACGAGCATTGTGGACATGGATGGCGACTACCGATACGTGACGCTAAATGGATGTACTAGTCAGCCGGTTTGCACGACGAGGTAGGCCGTTTCCGCACATTTGTGATAAACTCTTTGTCTTGGTGGCACAGTGATTAACACAACTGCCTAGTAAGCAGCAGAGCCCATGTGTGGGTCCCGGTCTGACACACATTTTCACTCCTCCTCACTGATTCCGCATAAAGTTCCGATACATTTGATACCATTAGTTTCTTCCCTTTCATTTCCTTACTCCCAACTCCTCCTTCATTCACATGAAATCTATATTATATTTCATGCTTTCTGAAAAAAATACATGAAAATAAAGATGTTTTTGAAAACAATGGTCAAACGGTTTGCAACAAGACTTATGTCAAAGTAAGAAATGAAACAGATTAGAGAAACGCTTGATGTACCTTTAAACGATGCTCGAAGTCATGTACAGCGACAACTGAGTGAGAATTTGAAGTTCAATGTTTGCTTTAGAATATTAGAATTTTAAAGAGTGTCTGTTGGAAATTCACTCAGTGGTCTCCTTACATCACTAGCGTAGGAGCCTCTCAGCTGCTGGTCCTCATTTCGAGCACCATTCGAAACCACGTCAAATGTTTAAATGTTTATCTCATCTACTTTTTTCCCTATTTTCACACAAATCTTTTCAAGAAACATTTGACCGTTTCTTTCCAAATTTGTTTCACTTCGATGAACACTCGCCGTCCAGTACAACTAACTGTGTTCTGATATTTAAATTCTTCAACCCACTCACATATGAGAACCTGTTCTGCAACCTCGGCCCTCCGATGGATCGTTGTGTGGTATCAGGAGACGGAGAAACATTTGTGTAGGGGTATTTTTTTACCCCAAAGTGATCCTAGCAATTGTATGGCGCAGTATGTAAGATATTTCCACCAAAATAATAATGACTTACTATGAGAGTACATTGTTGAAATAACAGCTCCATTGTTGCATGCTATAATTAAGTCCCCAACTTGTAAAAGAATTATCAGTGGTAATGTTTAAACCATATCCCCTTAGATGATGAACTAAATCATGTACCACTCCTTTGCCTTGATTTAATATCTTTCCTTCAGCAGATTTCCGTGTATACAGTTGTATACTTATGAGGTAACTGGTTTCATAGTCTATAGCAGCCTACACTTTTGTCCCATACTTTCAAGGTTTTGAAGGAATGTACATCTTGAATGGACACCATCCTCTGAAAGTACACAGTGTTCATCAACTGTAATATGAGGCCCAGTGATATAATATGAAACGCGTGCATCAACGAATATTTCAAATAAAGACCATATAGGTTCAGCTTTTGATCCAGAAACGGCTTTTCTTTCTTCTCGTACAAGTTTATCCTCGAACCGGAGGCGCATCAGAATATCACGAAATCTTGAAAAGCTCCTTGTGGGTCGAAAAGTAGGTAAGCCATATTCATCTACCCATAATTAACACAAAGGTTTCCCACGTGCTTTGTGTAAACCAGCTATTTCTAGACTAAAGAATTTCTGTAGTTCTTAGAGTCAACCTCAAACTGGCGTTCAAGATATAAGTGGGAATTTTTCTGTCTTGTGTGTGACTATTGGTATGCATAACTATCACATTCTGCATGTCATTGGTGATAAAAAGACAATCTGCCCTTGTCTGTAACTATGGTCTGAGGTGGCGTGCCGTGTGGTTCAGGGCGCCTTGTCACGGTTCGCGCAGCTACCCTCCGTCGGAGGTTCGAGTCCTCCCTCGGGCATTGGTGTGTGTGTTGTCCTTAGGTCCTTAGTGTAAGTTAGTTTAAAGTTAGATTAAGTAGTGTGTAGGCGTACGGACCGATGACCTTAGTAGTTTGGTCCCATAGTCCTTACCACAAATCTATTTTTTTTTTTTTTGTGAGGTGGCGTGGAATATATGGAGTTCTAAGTATTATGTTTCTAGAAGCTTGCTTTCAGGCGTCAAATGATACTATGTCACATGTTATACATATATGCTAAAGCATATAGCCCCTTTCAGATAGTATATGATCACCATTACGAATGAATTATAATAGCACGTCTTACTACAGCAAATCGCAATTCTTAACTGAGAACTTGTTCCAACAAAGCACATGTACGTATTTTTTACGAACAGGTTACAAGAATGAACATATAAATGTCGGCTGAGAACGTGCATTGTGAGAAAGAGCTTCACGTATTGAGCGAGTCAGTAACGCATTGGTCCACCTCTGTCAAATTATGCAAGCAGATATTCGATTTGGCATTGACTGACAGAGTTGCTGGATGTTCTCCTTTGGGATATCATGCCAAATTCCGTCCGACTGGTGCCGCAGATCGTCAGAATCCTGTGCTAGTTGGAGGGTGCTGCCCATGATGCTCCAAATGTTCTCAATTGACGTTAGTTCCGGCGGCTTTGCTAGCCAAGGTAGGATTGGGCAAGCAGGAAGACAAGCAGTAGAAACTCTTGTTGTGTGCGGGTGGGCATTGTCTTGCTGAAATGTAAACCCAGGATGGCTTGCCATGACTGGCAACCAAAACAGGGTGTAGGATATCGTCGATGTACCGCTCCGCTCCAAGGGTGCCGTCGATGTTAACCAAAGGGGTTCTGCCATTAATGCCGCCCCAGACCATAAATCCAGGTTGTTGGGCTGTATGGAGGGCGACAGTATGGCTGCTATCCCATCGCTGTCCTGGGTGTTTCTAGGAGCGTCTTCGGGCTGGAATCACATTGACTAGAGTAGAATTGTCTTCAGTGAGAGTCTCGCTGTGGACTCAGCACCAATGACCAGTGTATGACTGGAGACGCCGTGGACAGCAGTGGGATACGAACCTGACTGCCACCCACCATACTGCTGGATAACCAGGAGTGACGGTGTGGGGTTCATTTACTTTCATGACGGGCCACCTTTGGTTGTCATCCGTAGCATCCTTACAGGACAGCGGTACTACTACCGTATTATATGCTTCCTTCAGTTGCCCTTCATTTCAAAACATCCTGGGCTTGTACTTCAGCGAGATGATGCTAGCTCGCACACGGTGAGTGTTTCTACTGCCTGCGTTCCTGCTTGCCATACCCCACCTTGGCCAGCAAGCTCGCTGGATATATCACCAATTCAAAATTTTTGGAGTATTATGGACAGGGCCCTGCAACCAGCTCTGAAGTCTGATAATCTAAGCGTCATTTGGACAGAACTTGGCGCGATATCTCTCAGGAGGACGTCCAACGACTCTATCAATCAATGCCAAGCCGAATAACTGCTTGCATAAGCACCTGAGGTGGACTGACGTGCTACTGACTCGCTCAAAATGGTTAAAATGGCTCTGAGTACTATGGGACTTAACATCTGAGGTCATCAGTCCCCTAGAGTTAGAGCTATTTAAACCTAACGAACCTAAGGACTTCACACACATCCATGCCCCAAGGAGGATTCGAACCTGCGACCGTAGCAGCAGCGCGGTTCTAGACTGAAGCCCCTAGAACCGTTCGGCCACAACGACCGGCTGACTTGCCCAATTTGTGAAGCTCTTTCTCTTGAACAAATCATCCAGATTTTCTGAAACTGTAATCGTGTGTTTGTCTGTGCATGCGCACCTCGTCTACCGATTTCCATCTCGTTTGAATAATTCGACCTCGGGGGTCTTTTTTTTTGTCTTAGTGTGTATAAGATTGAAAGTCACATCTTGTATATCTGGAATATTTCCTGACACCATTGCAAAAATTTCCAAATTGTCGTACTACGAACAGTGAGAAACCGTAAGTATTTTGTCAAGTTATGATAAAAAGGTCCGGAAAAAGCGTATCTGCAGGCTGAGAAGCCTACGTCGACCTTAAAACTGTTTGTTGTAGTTAAAAGAGCATTGGGATTTGAAAAGATAAGTGCACTGTGAGAAAGAGCTTCACAAATGGAGCAAGAGAGACAAAAAGCAAGGGTTAACACCCTGCAGTGTGGCACTGTATCATGACTTAACGTCAGCTGTGAACGGACTTGTGCGCTCGCGTGATAGCTGCCCTGTGCCACGTACCGCGCTCCAACGCGAATAGTGAGGCCTTTTGACCGGTGACTAATATTTTGCCCGGCGTAGCGGCACGGTCGTTGCTCCGGGAAGTCGTCGGTACGAAAGGAGCGGTGTGCACCGCTTCACTACTAGACCGCCACACCGCCCTGCAAATTTTGGCGCCACTCCCCCCCCCCCCCCCCCCCCTCACACAGCAGCCTCATTGAGCGCCGTTTCAACGCCGGCCGCCTCCGCCGAGTCGACCGCGACCTTCCCGCACCTTGTCGCCACTCACCGAGGGCCGCAGCGCCGCACACCTAACGCAGTTAGCATCAGTTTCATCCCTCTTTTCCCCTTTTTTCCAGCCCAGACCGATGGAGAATATCGCTTCACGTATTTCAACAAACGTAAAGTAAGCATCTGACTACGTAGACTATCCAGACCAGAGTCCTAAAATCAACAGAGGTCGATACTTCGGCGATCCACCTGTCCGCCATCTTTACGAGAACGCCGCTGCTGCCTCTGAGTTCCGCTGAAAACTGATGCTACATGCGCCACCCATCAAAGTTGCTGCCCCGAAGACGGGGCTGGTGATGCCACGCTCAGTAGACTGGCAGAATGTAGGAGACGAGTTACAGGGGGAATTAAAGCTGTGAGGACGGAGTGTGCGTCGTGCTTGGGTAGCTCAGTTGGTAGAGCATTTGCCGGCGAAAGGCAAAGATCTCGATTTCGAGTCTTGGTCCGGCACACAGTTTTGATCTGCCAGGAAGTTTCCTAGTAGACTGTCTTCAAAGACTTGGGTTGGCCGCACCGAAGAACCTTGTGTTGTGATGCTAGATAGTACAGGATGTGCTTGTCTGTATTAATTAAGTTGCCAACCTACACCCTCCAGCCTCATTAATGTGATCGTCACCTACGTTCGATGTCAACGTCCAATAATCACTCATAGACGGCAGGTGGCAGCAATAGCAACAGAGGGTTTATAAAGTGTGTCGGGATGGTGTGGAAAACGAGGGAGTCGTTGTCATAATGAGGAAACGGAGCGATTTATCCGTCGTCCAAAATGGCTCAATCATTGATTTTTGCGCCAAGAACAGAACCATTTCCTAAACGGCTAAATCTGTAACTGTTCACATGTAAAATTTTACCGTGTGTGACAAAAAGTGCCGGCCGCTGTGGACGAGCGGTTCTAGGCGCTTGAGTCCGAAACCGTGCTGCTGCTACGGTCGCAGGTTCGAATCCTGCCTAGGGCATGGATTTGTATGATATCCTTAGGTTAGTTAGGTTTAAGTAGTTCTAAGTCTAGAGGACCGATGACCTCAGGTGTGCAACTACTGAGCAACTGACTGTTCAGATGAATCAAGAGGGTAGCAACAGTGCCTCTTTAATGAGTACTCAACAAACGTTGTTGCGTACGGGGCTCCGCAGTAGGTGCCTGGTCCATATAACCATGCTGACTGCTGTTAATTGGCGACAAAGGCTGGATGCTGAACGCCAGTGTTTCAACTGGACGTCCACTCAATGGCGACATGTGGCCTTTTCAAATCAATCACGCTTTATGCTCCATCGGGCAGATGGCCGTTAGTGTATACGGCGTAGAACGCCTGAAAGCTAAGTGTCCAGAGGAACGTTATGATCTGGGAAATGTTTCCTTGGTATCCCCTCGGTGATCTCGTCATTCTGGAATTGGTTGGTTGGTTGTTTTTGGGGGAAGAGACCAAACAGCGAGGTCATCGGTCTCATCGGATTAGGGAAGGATGGGGAAGGAAATCGGCCGGTTTTCAGCATCTTTAACCTTTTCAGTCGTGTATTTTTGACGCTTTCTTGTGTAGTAATTTCTTGTCCCGAAAACCGAATGTTAAGTTTGTGGAGGTTCTGTTGTTGGCGATTAGCAACACTTCTATGCCTAAATGGGATAAATTGACTTTGGCTGGATTAGATCGGATTCTCCATATGCAGAGCCAGGTTTCAGGTTTACTAATGTAGCTGTTAGCCTGTTCACTGAATGAGCTGCAGCTGGGTGCGTACACCTATAAGTGGTGTCGTCCGTGCACCTGCCTTTTAGGGTGTCAACTGTATATATCGTATATAACAATGGAGAAATAAGGGAATCCTGAGGGATTCTCGCTTTGGTTGTGAAGTAGGACGATTTTTGATCCCCCATTCGTACCTGTTCATTTCTATTTTCAACGAGGTTAGTTATTAATTGTACTATTTCAGGTGAGGAGTCGTATTTTAGCATTTTGTGAGCTTCTGCTGCTTTGCTAGTTAGTCTAAGTAATAGATCATCGATACTGTGGCTGTTTGTGAAACCATCTTGTCCATGTGATATAATGCTGTTGTTTTCTACAAACTGTTGTATTCTATCGTTAATTGTTGCTTCAAAGATTTTGCCAATTATTGGAAGTAATGTGATAGCTGCGTATGAGTTAGTGTTATTTTTGTATTTCTTAGGTTTCGGAATCGTTCTAATCTGCACATGTTTCCCTTGGGATGGCACAGTTTTTTGAGTTAAGGCTGCATGAAATAAAGGTTTTATTGTTTGAGCAAGTCCCTGTGATAGGAGTGGTTTGAGATGAAATCGTCCAATGCCGTCATTTTCAGGAGACGTATTCTTGCCGCTTAGTAAAGCACAGGCTATCCGACAGTCTTTCAATCGTGGATACTCGGATGGTGTGGTATTTTCGAACAGAAGTGAATAAAGTTCGCTAGTAACAATATCCTCATGATCGTCGTAAATTCGGGGTCCTGGTGATGGTCGTGTATTTTCTCGAGTAAATCGCGGAATATTTCAGCCTTTTCCCTTTCGTCCATCGTGGTGTGATAATCGATTTGTAAAGGCTGTTCTTCGATGACGGTTGTGCCAAAGAGTCTTTTGTATTTATTCCAAAGGAGAGAGGGGTTACGCAGTTTTAAGTCCTTGTCACTCACGTTCCACAGCTATTTGCTCCGAACTGGCGAATCTCTTATCCAATTTGATTGTTAAGACGGAGTTGTTCTATTGTAACACTTTCATTAGGTTGTCGTTTAATTTGAATATATAATTTTCTTTTTTCATTTAGTAGATCAAAAATATGTGTAGGAAGTCTGTCCTTACGTTCTATGAAGATTTTATTTGGTGCGTTGTATTGATAGCAGATTGTAGCGTTTGGACGATTAGCTGGTTATAGTCGTCAAGGTCTTCTGGAATATTAATGACTATGGTATTGGTCTTTTTGCTGAAAAGTTCTCTTCTGAAGTTTTCTGTTTTTGGAATCGACGAAAGTTTTCCTATTATGGTTGTCATTTTTGACAAGGGTAATAGCCGTTGTTTTTACGATGATGAGGAGATGGTCTCTGAAAATTCTATCACCTATTTCCACTCCACTACAGTAATTAGGAATTTAGCGCCGTGCAAATAACGTTATCAGCTATGGTGGTTAAAATGTGATTGATGAAAGAAGATGAATTATTTTCTAGGTGGATCTCATTGTCGTTTAGAGCTGCAATGAGGATATCGCTGTTTTCGATGGTCTTATCATCAAGAACGGTGGATCCAGCATTGAGGTCTCCTGTGATGATTACTGGGTCAAATGCAGAAATGTAATCAAAAGAGATCTATTGGTAGATCCTCAGTGGTAGGCACATAAACAGTTGTGAAGGAGATCGGTTTCCTATATTTTCCTACTATTTTTAATACAATAGCTTTGTGGGTGTTCAGTTTTTCTGGAAAATCAATTCTCATAGCGGCTAGTTGTTTTGTATGAAAGATGGCGACTCCTCCTTGTCAACATTTTGCTCTGCCTGTTTTGGGTTTGTCTAATCTGTGGCATACATTATTGAGAAGGCTTTTATGTTTTTTCCGAAGCATTTGGTTTCGGCAAGTCCAACAATTATAATGCTTTGGCTTCGAAACAATTTTTCTAGGATCTCTTTTTTAGCACAGAATCCGTTTGTGGCTGGCTTTAAATAGTTCACTGATTAAATTTAATATTACCGTTAGCATACAGTCAATTTGGATTTCTGATAGACTGACAGTAATTCTCGGAAGGAAAGTTAAAGGCAGTTTCTTTACAAGTTCTACAACAGGTGGTTACACGTTGTAAGTAGGCTGTTTAGGTTTTTTTATTGGTAACGCCACCTCTGTATAAAAATCACTGGCTGTGCTGTGTGCAGTCTGTGTCTAGTATGCATTGTTGTCTGCCATTGTAGTGTTGGGCAGCGGCAGCTGGATGTGAACAGCGCGTAGCGTTGCGCAGTTGGTGGTGAGCCGCCAGCAGTGGTGGATGTGGGGAGAGAGATGGCGGAGTTTTGTAATTTGTCATGAACTGCTATATATATTATGACTATTGAGATCTATTAAATAATTACTTTATGATCCACATTCTTCGAAAAAGGAGCTCTTGGAATGGAAAGAACAATAAGAAGGGACTAATAACAGTAACTGCATATATAATTTTCTTTTCAAGTACTTGGTAATTTTTATGCTAGAGTAAGTTGTGGTGCACCACTTTAATTACATAGACATTAAGATGTGAATAGACATTTCCCTTGTCTGCATTGTTGTCTTTAGTGTAATATTTTTTCTGCTTGATCTTTGCCATGCATAGTGCTACTAAATTTCAGTTTGTATTACTCTGTTAAGCCAGTTTTACTACGAATTTGTTTTTCTTGTTTGCTGCCCATTGCCTTGTATTAGTTGTAATATTGTTGCTTACTTTGCCAATTTGAATTGTTTTGTGCTGCTGGATTGCCTCGTCCCTTAGTTTAGCATCTGAGCTCAGTAGAGTTAAGTTAGCTTAAGAGGGGGTAGCCTATAAGAGAATGAGTTGCGATGAATTTGACGAAATGCACTGAGAGGTTATACGAGAAAAATATAGAAAGCATGCTTGGATAGGATTTTTTTGGCTGGAGCAAATATCGAAATAAGACGAAAGATCTATGGAATGAAGTTTTGGGTTGGACTGCAGTACCAAATGTTACACTGAAAACGAACCCTGTCCTTTCCTTTTGTGTTATCCCACTATGTGTTTGTGTACCATTGTGTATTTGTTTTCTTCCTGTCTCTGTGTAGTTTCATAGAATGTTTTCTTCTTCTAATACTAAGCTACATTCACTATGATGAGGAATACTGTTATCCTCAAATATAATTGGCATTAATAATATGTTATTTACCTTGTAAATATGCTTAGACATTATTTATTCTGTTTTGTTTTAATGCTCATGTGTAAAGTTGATGTTCCAAAAGTTATTCTGATCTTTTATGTATTTACTTATGTCATAATTCCTGTAACACTGATGTATATGTTAGTTCGATTCTTTTGTAAAGCCTGTACCACAAATGTTATCTGTATCGTTATGTTCTTTAATGATGTATTTTGTACCTTTGTAATTGTATTCTTATGTTATAATATTGTAATTGACACCAGTTCATCAAATTAAGTAACTTGTAAGTTACATTTCACTGCACACGTTTCTGTTGGTCATAGTATATGGACAATATGTGAGAAGTAGGGACTGATAGTGTTTGCACGTGTGTTAATAATTCAGCAAGGGACTGGATAACAGCATTGCTGGTTCTAAGGACAATTCCAAAAACTTTGTGAATGCACAAGTGGTGGTTATGGACTTGCTATATTATCCGCAAGACTCTTCAATGGTGATTGTGCACCTGCACAGTCACAACAGATGGCTGCTGGCCATTTCTACAAGGACTGCAGTGGGTCTGCACCTCTGGTGGCCCACCAATACCGTAATCTCTACCAGGACTACAGGGGGTCTGCTCTGTGATGACCTACCAACCAATACTGTTCAAAATTTCGACTGACTCTGCTGTGGGTTTGCTCTGTTGTGGACCATTACCTGTCTGCATGTCAAGAGTCAGCACTGTCTTTTCGTTGGAAGGACAACACTACTTCTTCAAGACTGCATGGAAATCCACTACTTCCGTGTGCATTTTCTTTTACTGCTCAGACTTTGAGAAAAACACTGCTATTTTACTGTGATGAACGATTAGGACTGTCTTTATGGACTGTGAGAAAGTTTAGCTTTTGACCAACAAAGTATCAATAAGTGTGTGCATTTGATATCTTTGTTATTGTAATTATAAAAAATTTTATCAAATCATTATTGGCCACTGCCCAAAGCAATTTGTAAAATTTTTTGTGGGGAGCATGGGGGCTATGTAAGTAGGCTGTTTAGGTTTTTTTATTGGTAACGCCACCTCTGTATAAAAATCACTGGCTGTGCTGTGTGCAGTCTGTGTCTAGTTTGCATTGTTGTCTGCCATTGTAGTGTTGGGCAGCGGCAGCTGGATGTGAACAGCGCGTAGCGTTGCGCAGTTGGTGGTGAGCCGCCAGCAGTGGTCGATGTGGGGAGAGAGATGGCGGAGTTTTGTAATTTGTCATGAACTGCTATATATATTATGACTATTAAGGTAAATACATTGTTTGTTCTCTATTAATATCTTTCATTTGCTAACTATCCCTATCAGTAGTTAGTGCCTTCCGTAGTTTGAATCTTTTATTTAGCTGGCAGTAGTGGCGCTCGCTGTATTGCAGTAGTTCGAGTAATGAAGATTTTTGTGAGGTAAGTGATTTGTGAAAGGTATAGTTTAATGTTACTCAGGGCCATTCTTTTGCAGGGATCTTTGATAGACAGATTGCGTTGCGCTAAAATATTGTGTGTCATTTTAAGCACAGTCATGTATAAATTGTTAAAAGGGGACGTTTCAACGTGACGTTTTCGTTTTTGTTTTACTACTGTGACCAGAGGAGTATCTTCATACCTTGACGACGGCAACAGTTGGTGCAGAGAGACGCTGCCTGCTTTCTGTTCTGTTCTCCTCGTAGTAGCTGGACGTTGTCACTGCATGTGGTGGACAGCGGCAACCGTTTCAGAAGAAATTACATTGAAAACTACGACGCTGAAAGCGGAGGCTTCAGACAAAAAAAGTTTTTAACCATTCCAGAGGGATTTCTGGACAGTTTATGGCTTGTAGCTTTAGCAAACCATAGAACTTTAGTGATAACAATGCATGCAAGATTAAATTTACTAGCTTGCTTGCTCGCAAATTTATTAAAACTTTTCACTTCACTGATTTGCGCTACCCCTTACAGCTATCTGATAGTTCAGATTCGTGTAATCAACCTGAAATATTTACGTAATATTATTATCATTTTAAGACACAGTTTATCAACTTTACACAGTCAGTACACCCGAGGTTCCTCCCCTGACAAAATTATTCACGTTCAGACTTCGCCCATTCCTGCTAGTGTCCATCCGCTACGAAGCTGCTCGAATTTCACGTAGACGCTATCCGCCATTAAAGTTATTCCGAATTAAAGTTTTTCTGAATATGTTATATCTCGCCGGCGAATCTTCCTTCGGAAAAACATCTCCGTCCATTCTTCAGTTCTCGTCCCTCTAGTCTGGTTTCCTTTTAACACATCTACCGTGTCTGTGTACAATAAATAACTGCAGGGTTCAAGTAGCTTTGTCAGTTCGACAACACCGCAATTATGCGCCGACATGCAGATAATTTAAAACCCGCGATAGTTTCTCTCAAACCTAATTTTTCGTGAACGACATAGAAATACGCCTCGTTAAGGCTCCTTTCGCCGACGCAGTCCAATCTACTGTTTTTCCACGTTTCTCACTTCACAGCCTTACATAAAATCCTGGAAGTCTAGCGCATTTCCACTGCAGTTTACTCTCCACTTTCTAGCCTCAACTTATCCTTTCGTTTTCCAACACAGATCACATTTAATCGTAAGTTGAGCATAGCATTTAATAAATTAATTCACAATAAGTTATTACATCGTGCATATTTTGATAATGGGAAACATCTTAGAAGCAACACTTTTACATAACAGAACATGCTCAGTAGTTAATCACATTTGCATTCACAGATATAAGTTAAGAATATGAAACGGAATATGCACTTCAAACAAACAAACAAACAAAACAAAACAAAAAGGAAGAACATTAATTTCTTAATCTACATGTCCACATCCTCAAAGTATCATCTAAATGATGGAACCATTTTAACCATCGTAGGCTGTCATTATTGTTGCCATACACATAAATTACAATGGCAAGTTTCGGCCTTACGCCATTTTAAAATTATGATAGTGGTGACGTGTGTCACATATAAATAAGCTTGTTTCTTTTATATGGGGAACGGCACTTGCCACTACATGCACAGACGGTTGTAACGTTGATAAGTGTAGTTATTTTTATTGGTGACTGACTACGGTACTGAACAACACTACATCGGTAATTACCTTATTTGCAGAATAATAGGTTGGTTAGTACCTCCAAGTACATGTGGCGAAAACATGCCAGCAGTGCTTATTTTACCCTGGCCAGCAGGACAGGTGTTGAAGAATGGATGCATGGACTTAAAATGGTTAGTCTGTTTTGTGGTGCAGTCATTACCATGCAGAAAACATCAGGTTGTAAGGACTGTTGTGTGTCTTGGGGAAGACTGACACAGAACAAAACAACAAACACACTGATATGTGGATGTATTAAGGTACTACAGGAAAAATATTTACACTAATACCTATTACACCTTGTATGTCGAATATAACAGTCTTTCACATACCAGTTAGCTTACAAGCACAACTTGTACAACTCTTCATGTAGCCATGCATGTCCCACGGTCTGTAACAGCTATGTTTAGGTATGAGTGCTTTTAATCCCACGACAGCTGTTAAACGAATATACAACGACTTGTAACCTAACTGCCACTAATATTTTTGCCTACATGGCATGTTGTGCAAGTTGTGCTTGTAAGCTGATTGGTATGTGTAAGACTAAGTGTAACGTTCGATATATGTGTGTGTGTGGGAAAACGTGTCTGTCCCCATATAACACGAAACAAGGCTTTTGTTTTTAAATACGTGATAACCACACACATGACTAATATCATACATATCGAAAATGGCCTAAGGCCGAAACCAGACAGCAATGTAATTTTATGTGCATGACGCATTAAAGGAATAGAACGACAGCCTGAGCTAGTTAAAATGGCTCCATCATTTACACACAAAAAAACACAGGAAGTTAAATATACCATGTCGTCTAATCAGAACAGCTGCATACAAGTACATGAACTTACCATCTCAGCATTTTCCATTGGCAGTTCAGGGAAACTACAGAATACCTGAGTGTGGATGACCATACAGGTATTTATATCACCGTTCTCGCTAATGTGAGGCCAGTGTATAACCACTGCGCTGCCTCGCTTGTTGAGAAAGAGAGAGAGTGAGATAGAAAACACAGAGAAACTTCATAGAAGATTTGTATATTTCATCGGAGCAAAGGTGCCACTGATATGCTAAGCAAATTTGAACTGCAGACTGTACATCAATAAAAATGTTGCTTTTAAATGTCAGTGAACCAATTCACTATAGCTATCGGAATATAAAATATGCTCATTACATCGAAATCTACAAAACGCTATATTGGAATATGTTTTCATACGATTTTAAATTCGTGAGGTATTTGTTGTACCTAATAGTACAAAGGCACATAGACAAGGAAATTTTATTGACTGTAACAAAGAGATACTGAATCAAAGAGGAGAAGAAAGAAATATACAGCGAGATTCGACTAAAATCAAGGTATAGGTTGATAGGACACGTCATGAAGCGTAAATAAATCGGCAATTTAGTAGTGGAGTGAAGTTGGAGGGGTAAAATTATAGAGGAAGACCAAGTGATGAATACAGCAAGCAGGTTCAAATGAAAGTAGATTGCAGTAGTTGTTCGGAGATGACGAGGCTTGCACAGGATAGTATAGTGTGGAGGTGCCTCAGTCTTCGGACTGGAGATCACATGAACTAAACTGAAAATATACCAAACTGCAGAAAAACAGCAAGGAAATAACTGGCCCAATATAATAACCAACTTTTGTGAAAGTAATTTCAACGACAGAGGTGACCCCGGAAACACATTTAATATAGTTAGCACAGGGAGTCATTATTCCTCAGTTGTTACTTCCATCACGTGCATCATGTAGAAAAGGAAAATGCCATCTTTTGCAACTGATTACTTCTTTTGCTTCTAACAAAACATGTTTTGTCTATTCATGCTAGGAACCACATATGTATATGGTCTATAACGTAAAAAAAATTTATTTAAGTATATATATATATATATATATATATATATATATATATATATATATATATATATATATATATATATTATTAGGGAATGTGCACTCATTGCTCGCATCTCATCTAAATTATCCAATTCTGTAGGTACTAGATGAATGGTGCTATGTGCATCTAACAAAATACTTCTCCTTATAACTGAATAACCGAACAATTTGGTTTATATTATAGACCACTGATGATGCCTATAATGAACAGGCGAAACACGTTTGGTTAAAAACAAAATAAATATTCAGTTCCGAAAGACGGAATTTTTCTTAGCTACATGGTAAACGTAACACTCAAAATATTTCCCAGCTTTTGTCCACCACATTCCCGAACGCTGTGTGCATAATCTGTAATTACTTCTACGGTCCATATTCAAATTCTCATTGATAACTTACAGAATATGAGCCACACTATACTCATTCCTAATCTCCTCGCTTCCTGTTCTCCATTTATTACTTATACGTCACTCATACGAGTGTACTACTTTTCAATTTTTCCACAGGCATTAATCCGGAGCATGGCGATTTTCGAAAAGTCGCTTCGTATTCCATTCATTAGCATATAATAGCAAACACGAAACTAGATACGCAAAGCTTTACTGGTCGTTTATGCAACGCACATCCTGCGAATTAAACGAAGTCTTCGCACACAGATGTAGAAATACCCTTCGCTCTGACATTAGCTCACTTTGCGCTCGTTGACGCACCAATTTTCACTATTAGCGAGTATTCTTGTGGTGTAATAGAGCGTCGGTCAAGTCGGTGCAAAGCGTAACGTTCCACAGAACTGTGCTAATTTAATATGTTGTAATGAACAAGTACAAATGAGCAACAGCAGCAGCCCGCTTCTTTATCGTTAAGAATGTGGAGAGTTTTCTAAACTTAC
Organism: Schistocerca nitens; assembly: GCF_023898315.1. Taxonomy (NCBI): domain Eukaryota; kingdom Metazoa; phylum Arthropoda; class Insecta; order Orthoptera; family Acrididae; genus Schistocerca; species Schistocerca nitens. Next base: position 176,782,087 of record NC_064622.1, on the reverse strand, counting down.
TTTGCAGTTAAATCGTTTGAACGCTCATATTTAAATTAAATGACACTTGGAATGCTGCCATTGAGTCTCGGAAGGCTGCGTTAGCAGAACAAGAAGTTAGTAGTTAAAAATTTGTGACAAGCGTACAAATCAAACAGAGTGTGGTGTTCGGAAAGTACGGTTACGAGCTCGTCCGCCTGCTTAGCTGGGCGGCAACGTGCTTGCCTCCCATGCACTGGGCCCGGGTTCTCCGTTGGGGGACTGGGCGCAAGTCGCCCAATGTGGCGCCGTCTGAAATAAGACTTGCACTTAGCGGCCGAACCCGAATGGGACCGCCCAGCCATACGATCATTTCGTTTCACGTTTTTGGTACGAGCAAGAGACAAGTTGATGTTTTGAGGTGGTCCGTGATGTGTGCCAGGGTACCTCAACTGGTAACGCACTGTCTGTAAAATGCAGGTATTTTTGTTAACGTTCCGGGACGGCACAAACTTCTAACTTGATACAAATTGTAGTCACAGAAATTATTCCTCAAAAGAGTGTACATAAATTATGTCTGTAACTGTCAAAGTCTGTGCTCAATAACGTAAACGTGATCCTGGCAGTCATCAGAACCCATCACGGCCTTCCCGTTGACCTACAATCACGCAAATTTAGAAGAAGCAGGTTTTCACAGAACAAGTAATGGGAAAATTCCGAAAATTGCTAAGTTGTAGTTATGTTACATAAAAATGTATGTTTTACTGTTACAAACTTACATTGTGTTCGTAATCTGTCAAAATCAAGAGATGCAAACAACTACAGAAGAATATCCCTACTAGAGGTCGAATACAAGGTGCTGTCAAAACTATAGCTCAAGAGAGTAGAAGAAAGGGTAGAAAGTAGAGTTGGCGACTACCAAGCGGGATTCAGGAAGGGAAGAGGTTGTATAGAACAGATATTTATCCTGAAGCAACTGACAGAACATAGGGCCTTAAAAAACAAAAATACAGTAGAAACCTTCGTGGACTTCACAAAGGCATATGACTCCATCGACAGACAGACCCCTGTTAGGATCCTGAAGAACAGAGGACTTGATGTAACTATACAAGAACTCATAAAAGAAATTCTGACAGACAGAAAAGCAAGGGTGAGATTCAGAGGAGCACTGTCAGAAGAATTTGAGATCAAGACTGGTGTTAAACAGGGAGATGGATTGTCACCATTGTTGTTCAATATAGCACTGGACGAAGTGATCAGGCAGTGGAGAGCAATAAAGGAGGAAATGGGAATACCAAAGACCCATGTGGGGGACAAAAAGGACAACAGGGCTCAAATAGACTGCCTAGCCTTTGCAGACGATATAGCAATAGTAAGTGAGACGGAAGAAGACGCAAAGACACAACTCGACAACTTAAGTAAGGTAGCCAGAAAGGTGGGACTGAGGATCGCCTATAACAAGACAAAGACATTAAATACCACTGCAGACTGGGAAACACCGCAAGGCACTGTGTAAATGGTCGTCAAATTTAAATATCTGGGAGAATTTATAACAGGAAGGAACAGGAGCAAGGAGGGAATAACAGAGAGGATAAAGAAGATGAGGTCAGCTTTCTGCATGACGAGAGACATACACAACAAAAAGAATATATCCACAGAGGCAAACATACGCCACTACAAGGCAACGGTGAGGAATGCAGTATTATATGCTGCTGAGACGATAATACTAGGAAGAAATGGGGCAGAACAAATAGAGAAAGAAGAGAGAAAAATACTGAGAAAAATACTAGGTCCCAAAAGAGGTGGAGAGAGGTGGATGCGAAGAATTAGGAAAGGATTGTACCGGAACATGAGAACAATATCCGGGGAAATCAGACTCAAAAGGGCAAGGTTTGCTGGACATGTAGTTAGGATGAGTATGGACAGAATGACGAAGAGAGTGTGGGAAACAACAGGAAGGACAAGGGGAAAGACAGGAACCAAGTGGGTTGTTGAACTTCGGAAGGACTGGTTGGAATTTGAGATCAAGGTCGAAGGAAAGGAAAATTGGAGGAACAAATATACACCGACCAATATGCCGGAGATCAATGACAGAGAATAATATAGGAAAAGATTTAGAGTGTCACTAGTGGAGCCGACAGGAGAAACGGAAACTGAAGATCTCGGAAGAAGAGCGGGAGAGAAGAAAAGAAAGATTGAAGAGGTCCTGGAGCTGTACCACTTTTCTGGAGACTTCCGTCAAATCTTACTAGTAATTGCAACAGGGATGAGAGTAGAAGAACCCAACACATCTCCAATTACCTGTTAGCTCAGCATGTTAATATAACTCCAAAATTAATAAAATAAATGAAAAATTGCTACAGCAAAAGTGAAACTGCACAAAAAAATTTAAACTTGAAACTTAAAACTAAAACATCCTCGAAAGTTTTGGAATTCCCAAGACTGATATCATGTCGGTATCGATACCAGTAACAGATGAAAATCGTCCAGCTCTTCGATACCTGGGATGGATGAACGTCTGTATACACAATTATGTTGATATGGGAGCCCCAGTGTGGAGTCCTACTCGCATTTATCCCGATGTATTTTTTAATGAACTGTGGCCTATGTGCAAAGTAAATCGCAGGAAGTTGGTAGGCATTTAGCATCGGCACTCAGAACGGTTTATTACTGGATGGGTGACTTTAAACCGCAAATTTGGCGAGTGCGGAACACACGATTGTGGCTGCTTCAAAATAAATGGTCGATAAAATTCGTGGTATCGTGATATAGCGCTGCAGGAATAAGATTGGTCAGTGTTATTGTTGATGATGATAATAGGTGTCCTTTGGCGTATGACAGGAGGGAGGAGGTACCGTATATGAAGAGCTATATCATGTGATTATGAAGCTACGTGTTTGTAGAAGTTGAAAACTCAACCGATCGCTCTTTTGTTGACTACAGAACGAAAAACAAGGCTGAGGGACATTTCCAAACATTGTCAATGGAAAACTGAAGCATAATCCCAAAAAAATAGCGGTGTTACTATGTAGCAGACAAAACCGCGATTTTGTGAAGCGAAGATGAAAGTACAACTAGAAAGGCGATATGTAGTAATATTTGATCGACGGTAAAGCTGACAGCAACTGTTGTACTGTAGGGGGAATTTTTATACCTTGCGACACTTTGCCGGCTGGAGTGGCTGAGCGGTTCTAGGCGCTACAGTCTGGAACCGCGCAACCGCTACGGTCGCAGGTTCGAATCCTGCCTCAGGCATGATGTGTGTGTCGTCCTTAGGTTAGTTAGGTTTAAGTAGTTCTAAGTTCTTGGGGACTTATGACCTCAGCAGGTGAGTCTCATAGTGCTCAGAGCCATTTGAACCATTTTTGCGACACTTTCAGGCTTTCACCTCTAGCCAGCTATGTAGAAGAAGTTTAATATATTTTCTTACTGTATTTTTAAATGATAGGTTTCACTTACGTGCTGTAGTCTTGAAACGTCCCCTTAGAAACATTGTACATGACTGTGCTTAAACTGACACACAATATTTTTAGCGCAACGCAGTCTGACTTTCAAAAATCCCTACAAATGAATGGCCCTGAATAACATTAACCTATACCTTTCACAAATCACTTACCTCACAAAAATCTTCTTTACTCGAACTACTGCAATACAGCGAGCGCCACTACTGCCAGCTAAATAAAAGATTCAAACTACGGAAGGCACTAACTACTGATAGGCATAGTTACCAAATGAAAGATTTTGATGGAGAACAAACAATGTATTTACCTTAATAGTCATGAAAAATCATAATATACATAGCAGTTCATAACATCCAGTCTTACAAATTTCAAAACTCCGCCATATCTCTCCCCACATCGACCACTGCTGGCGGCTCACCTCCAACTGCGCAACGCTATGCGCTGTTCACATCCAGCTGCCGTTGCCCAACACTACAATGGCAGACAACAATGCAAACTAGCCACAGACTGCACACAGCACAGCCAGTGATTTTCATACAGAGCGCTACGTAACGTTGCCAATAAGAAAACATAAACAGCCTACTTACCTAGGCCCCATGCTCCCCACAAAAAATTTTACAAATTGTTTTGGGCAGTGGCCAATAATGATTTGATAAAATTTTTCATAATTACAATAACAAAGAAATCAAAGGCACACACTTATTGATACAATGTTGGTCAAAAGCTAAAATTTTCTCACAGTCCATAAAGAAAGTCCTGATCATTCATCACAGTAACATTGCAGTGTATTTCTCAAAGTCTGAGCAGTAAAAGAAAATGCACACGGAAGTAGTGGATTTCCATGCAATCTTGAAGAAGTAGTGTTATCCCTTCAACGGAAAGACAGTGCTGACTCTTGGCATGCAGACAGGTAATGGGCCACAACAGAGCAAACCCACAGCAGTGTCAGTCGAGGTTTTGAAGAGTATTGGAAGCAGACCCACTGTAGTCCTGGTAGAGGGTATGGTATTGGTGAGTCATCAAAGGCGCAGGCCCACTGCAGTCCTTGTAGAAATAATGGTACTGGTGAGTCAGCAAAGGTGTAGACCCACTGTAGTCCTTGTAGAGATGGCCAGCAGCCATCTGCTGCGACTGTGCAGGTGCACAGTCACCATTGAAGAGTCTTGCGGACAATATAGCAAGTCCATAAACCACAATTTGTGCACTCACAAAGTTTTTGGAATTGTCCTCAGAACCAGCAATGCTGTTAACCAGTCCCTTGCTGACTTATCAACACACGTGGGAGCGCTAACAGGTCCTCTTTCTTTGTTGTTTTTTTTTTTAAGAGAACAAACAATGTATTTACCTTAATAGTCATGAAAAATCATAATATACATAGCAGTTCATGACATCCAGTCTTACAAATTTCAAAACTCCGCGTATCTCTCCCCACACCCACCACTGCTGGCAGCTCACCTCCAACTGCGCAACACTATGCGCTGTTAACATCCAGCTGCCGTTGCCCAACACTACAATGGCAGACAACAATGCAAACTAGCCACAGACTGCACACAGCACAGCCAGTGATTTTCATACAGAGCGCTACGTAACGTTGCCAATAAGAAAACATAAACAGCCTATTTACAGTCTTCCAGAAATTAAAAAAATACAGTGACTAGTATGTGAAGTCAAATTAAGCAGAAGTATTATTAAAAACCAGTTACAAGTTAAATGTATTTTGAAATAGAAGCCATAGGAAATTGAAACATATTTTCGTTTTCAAGACAGGTACAACTGTTAAGACATTAAAGAAACTCATTCCAGTTACAAGTATCACACTTTCCATGGTAACAGACCTACTTCTTTTTCAGAGACCGACGAAGTATGGCTTAACTGCTCATATATTATAAATAGAAACATGTAGCATTTTAGTCATCATAAACTTATGTAACTGAGAAGTTGATAAAAGACATCCTGAATAGCTTCAGTATGTTCAAATTTTTACAAATGCTGTACAAAACACAACCTCATGTCTGTAAACAAGGAAAGCTGTACAAAATGAGAGAAACTGCTAATGGAGGTCCCAAGTGCGCATTCCTTCATATCATCCTAAAATCAGTCACTAGAAAGAAGTACCAACCAAAACACATCACCTGTTCCTAGATACACTGTCCTCCAGGGAAAACACTCTCCTCTACTCAAGGGGTGCCATGGCCACTGACTATCCGAAAATAAAGGTGAAAAAGCGACTGACTCATGTTTCCCAACCTTTCTGTATTATAAGTTTACCTCGCCAATACGACACAAGCACCAGGGCCGTAGATGACCTTTCCTCTTCTGGGAGGATGGTGTTCAGTTCCGTTCACGTAGAAGGCGTTCGTTCAGGTCAGTATCGCAAAATATCTGCAGCTGGACTGTTATACACTGGTTCAACGTTTAGAATTGGAACACAGGTTGCATCTGCTGAAGATTCTGGTACTATGTCGGTACTTAGGAGCGGTGCTACTTTGCTGAGAGATATTGAACAACGTTTTAGAAATATTTTTATCAGCCACATAAAATCTTAACTGATAAAACAAAATCAAGGGACCCCCCCCTCCCAACCAACCTGCTCAACACAAGTCCGTTAAAAGAAAATACAAAACGTTACTTATACAGAAATACATCAAATAGACTCCTCACACCAAACATTTACCATTGCTACAATTAAAATACCCTAAAAGTCTCTTAAAACGACTATATAACGTACATTATTATTTTCAAGTCCAGTTAGATCATTCCATTAAAAAACATCACATCGAACAGTAATCACCACAGTTTCTAAGAAACACCGTTTAGTCAAAATTGGGCCACACAAAGCACTCAGTACTCAAAACATTAGGAATGAGGGTGGCTACGAATTGTTACAGACGGGGTTAGAAAAGAACGCAACTACTGCCAATCAAATGGCAACGTAAGTTCACACGGAACTTCATAATGTCTTTAATGAATAGAAACGTTTGTGCAAATAAAGAACACAACCACCTTTAAACTTGTCAACAATGAAGTTTATATGACGTGCCCATCAAATGCTTTCTTCCTCACTATAGGTAGTCTGAAAGGAGAGCACCTTACAATACGTGGTACACGTTTGACTAAAGGGGCAAATCATTAGTCAAACTGAAGATGTTGCCGAAAAGTGTTTTAGGACTAAATATGAGTAGCATTATGTGAAGTTTTCTCTGCGTCCATACCAATTGTAATGTTCTAGAGGTGAATAAATAAATAAATTATGGCTTGAAATAATCAAAAGCAAAATAAACGCACAAGAAATTAATGAACATAGAATGAGATTCTTACTCTGGAGCGGAGTGTGCACTGATATGATACTTGGTGACAGATTAAAAACTGTGTGCTGGACCGAGACTCGAACTCGGGACCTTTGCCTTTCGCGGGCAAGTGCTCTACCAACTGAGCTACCCACGACTCACGACCCCTCCTCACAGGTACAATTCTGCCAGTGCTTCGTCTCCTACCTTCCAAACTGCAATGAATATCCGGTTGTTTCCTCTCTTGATGAGGTTGTCTGTCACCTCCAATGGTGTAATAAATACTGAATGATGAACGGACAAAAGGGATAATCCATTCTGTTTTCTCTGAAAGGATAAAACACAATTATCAGCTTAATTCAGCTGATACAGCTATAAACATTATTTATTTTTGGAACTTATAAATAGTAATAAATGATAATCTAATAACTGTCATGTGACTCAATATGAGACAATAAACTGCCAAACTTGTCTGTCTTGTCGAATTTCTCAGGTTCTCTGTAAAGTGGAGATGACCTCTCTGCTATGGTTATAATTGCAGGAAGTGTGGGCAGTATATTCTAAGGATGTTAAATATTTAGATATATGTCACTGCTGCGTAACTTCAGTGCTTCCATGGCAGATGATGGTGTGGAATCTCTTTCACAAATTTTCTTCTTCATAAATGTCTTCAATTTCTATATGTTCAATGCAGAATTCAGTTAGGGCCATGAACACTACCTGTTCTTTGCAGTTTAAAAGTTCTCCGCTGGCTGAAATCAGGAACAATGAAGAAAAACTATACAGCACTTTCTTATTCTCTTTCTTTAACTCCGTAATAGAAAAATTTAAAATCGGCATTAAGACGAAACCTCTGTAGTACTGTTCGGGATCATGCATCATGTAATTTGGTCTGTTCTTTTGGATCTTAATCACCCGAGGAACCAAGACAAAGACGTTCAGCTGTTGACAAGTTTCAGTTGCTCCCTCAAGAACAGCCCCAAAAGTTTTTGCCCCAGAGTTTCTACTTCTTCTGGAGTGCTACTTCCGTGGCTTCTTTCAAACACAGTGTTTGTTTCTGAAGTCACACTTCCAATTTACACAACATTTCTGTCTTTCGTTATCATGACCCTTATCTTTAATGCATTTAAAAGGCCACTAGAAAGAGAACATATATGGTTTATTTCAGTTGTAACCCCTAAACTTAACATCGAATGGATGACATAAAAGTTACATTTACTGTCATGTAAAGGTAGCATGATTAAATTAACACAGTTATCTAATAATACTTCACCCTTCCAAATTATAAATAAAAAACCTTACCCTGAAATATCTCATCAGGTGAAATGGACCAACAACACAATCTGAATTACGCAGAGCATTGCAACTCTCTTCTTGATATGAGTGTGACGAAACGTTTGGAAACTTCAACAGGCTCCCTTCGTCGTTTAGTCCTTATGTTAACAAATACATACTCAGTGACTGGTCAGCGACCCAAGGACACAGCCATCGGATGTTGCTGCGCCATTGGAAACAGGTCCAATTTATGTATTAGCTACATCATTGTTACATCGCTAAGAATCAAATGGTCACTCTAAAGTCTAAAGCATTAAATGTCTTTAAGTTATTGGTAGCCACTTCGTTATTTAAGCCACGTTTCTTTTATTTCAAGTTTTAGTGATTTAAGACGGTATGATCGCACTCTACTGATGTCGGTAGAAGTCCGTATAAGTGTTCGGTGATAAGTTAAGCTTCGACGTGAGTGGAGTGTGACTTGCGAAGAAAGCAGAAAGAGAACTTTATCGCCACGTTGAGGCGGGTAGTAAGAGGGGGAATGTTGTCTCTCTGCTATAAAATGATGCAACTTTAGACATGCGTTCGTGCACATAATCAGCAAGTATGATATTAATTACACACGGAAGTAAAAGGTTATGTGAAAGCATTTGACAGAACTGTTCATGTTCAAGGACACTAGTTACTGTATTCATTTTTCAGCTGAAAACACAATTCGTGTCCTCCGTGATCATATAGTGCTACACCTCTTACATCACTGAAATTGGTAGCAGTCGTGAAGTCGACACGAAGTGCGTTGACATGTCCCGATAACGAGTACGGAGCTGAAGCTCAACTTAGCAGCGCCAAACTCAGCAATCTAACACTCATCCTAAGTGCTCAAAATGCAAAATATAATCTTCATTACGACTAATAAGTGCCATATTTTAACGTGAGCGACTTTAAAACTAGGCTCCTAGCACTCACCGAGACAGTGAGCTTACTCATAAGTGGATCGTGGAGACTGCTGACGTGTGAAGATTTCACTTCAAATTAGTTCCTCCTACATCTAGTTGGCTCAACATAATTTTCTTGTGTTTCCTTTCTTCACAAAACGGCTAGGAAGAAATTTCCGTCTACTGGAGAAGGAATAAGGAATATAATTTATAAACGTTCCGTGATGAGCGAGGCCAATGGAGACAAATTTGAAAGGGCAGGATGGGCAGGAAACCGGCTGTCTCCCAAGCAAAGGAATCATCCTAGCACTTGCCTAGAGCGATCTAAGGTAACCTTGGAAAACATGATTGTGGATGACTGGACCGGTAGCTGAAAAGCTTTCCTATCGAATACGAACCACTTCGCTCAGTTTTGAGCTGGAAGCACATTTATTTCCTAGGGGAATAGCTATTGGTTGTCGCTGAACCAAATGCAATGAACATGATAAAGATTGTGTCACGAAACAAATGTTGTCGTTGTGGTCTTCAGTCCAGAGACTGGTTTGATGCAGCTCTCCGTGCTACTCTATCCTGTGCAAGCTTCTTCATCTCCCAGTACCTACTACAACCTACATCCTTCTGAATCTGTTTAATGTATTCATCTCTTGGTCTCCCTCTACGATTTTTACCCGCCACGCTGCCCTCCAATACTGAATTGGTGATCTCTTGATGCCTCAGAATATATTCTACCAAGCGATCCCTTCTTCTAGTTAATTCTATTCAATACCTCCTCATGTGATCTACCCATCTAATCTTCAGCATTCTTCTGTAGCACCACATTTCGAAAGCTTCTATTCTCTTCTTGTCTAAACTATTTATCGTCCACGTTTCACTTCCATACACGGCTACGCTCCATGCAAATACTTTCAAATTCCTGACACTTAAATCTGTACTCGATGTTAACAAATTTCTCTTCTTCAGAAACGCTTTTCTTGCCATTGCCAATCTACATTTTTTATCCACTCCGCTTCGACCACCATCAGTTATTTTGCTCCCCAAATAGCAAAACGTAAAATACTACTTTAAGCATCTCATTTCCTAATCTAATCACGTCAGAATCACCCGATTTAATTCAACAAAGTAAGACACCGAGGTCAGTTCGAACCTCGGCCGATAAGCTTGATAGCAACATAGAAATTAATAAAGCGAAACAAATATCTATATTGTAAAATCTTTACTAATTTCTACGTTTCTTTCACGCTTATCGACCGAGGTTCGAACTGACCTCGGTGCCTTACTTTTTTTCCAATAAGGCACGTAACACACTTATCCGAATTTACAGCCAACAATTATCGCCACTCCCCTTTATCCCAGACCGGGAGGGCAGTAATTCACCTGCGCCGTGTCACGGCATTAGAGTCACGACAACATGAGAAACTGCTCCGAGGCACGCCGTCTACTAGCTTGCAGTCATAGCTCCTAGTGTTATTGGTCGTAGTACCCGTGTTCGAGAAAAAAACGCTGCTACAAAACAAGATGTGTGCACACTTTATAAAGAATGGTTAAAGAGAAGAGCTACACCAAATTTTCAGCTCCTACGTGACGTGGATGCACCATAAGATTAGATATTCCACGTCATTACGTAAAAATAATAGAAGTATCACCTCATAAATTGACTTAAAGGTAAAATATTTAAGTGTTATTCGTATTACCTTCCGTGTTTTAATAGAGGGCGGTTGTAATGAAACTTACGGTATTTGAGCCAGTGTAGACGGAAAACTGTTTACCGCATGGGCACCCACCTTTATGAGAATGATTCTCAGACTGTACGCTGCTGTATTTACGCTGTTAGTAGTGTTAGTGTCATGACCTGCATTTAGACGACGATACAGATACTGTGATGTAGGGTTGAAACACAAGCATCAGTGTGCTTTATACACACATCAAAAAAGTTTTGCATCACCTCGCTTCAGAGAGTTCCGTAATCTATACAGAAAACTGGAATAGAGATCTACGTAAACATTATTTCCGCCATTTTTATTGCTCATGAAAACCACACATTGCATGTTGAACCATCTTACAGCGAGATCTTAAGAGGTGGTGGTCCAGATTGCTGTAAACATCGGTATCTCTAACACTCAGTAGCATGTCCTCTTGCTTTGATGCATGCCTGTATTCGTCGTGACAGACTATCCACAAGTTCATCAAGGAACTCTTGGTCAATATTGTCCAACTCCTCAATGGCGATTCGGAGTAGGACCCTCAGAGTGGTTGGTGGATCACGTCGTCCATTAACAGCCCTTTTCAATCCATCCCAGGCATGTCCGATAGGGTTCATGTCTGGAGAACATACTGATCACTCTAATCGAGCGATGTCGTTATCCTGAAGGAAGTCATTCACAAGATGTGTACGATGGGGGCGCGAATTGTCGTCCAACTTAATGCACTCGATGGACAGTGTGTCTAAGGCGTTCAGCCTGACCGGGTTGCCTCCAAACACGTCTCCGACGATTGTTTTTTTGAAGGTATAGGCGACACTCATCGGTGAAGAGAACGTGATGCCAATCCTGAGCTGTCAATTCGGCATGTTGAGGGCAAATGGATTCGGCAGCAGCTGCCCATATTGAGGACCAGAGGTACGACACCTGTCCTTCACCCTGGGTTCTGCCGGTAATTAGTGGAGCCTAGTGGGTGCACGAACCATGTCCCTGTTGTAGGGGACCACACGCAGCAAAGTTCACTGAATGGTCGTTGAGGAGACACTGTTGGTAGACCCTTGGTTCATCTGGGCCGTCAGTCGCTCAACATTTGCACGTCTGTTCGCCCGTACGCATCTCCGCAGCCATCGTTGAACCCTGTAATCTGTGACCTAGTGAGGTGGTGCAATGGTTAGCACACTCGCATTCGGGAGGACGACGGTTCAATCCCGAGCCCGGCCATCCTGATTTAAGTTTTCTGTGATTTCCCTAAACCTCTTCAGGCAAATTCCGGGATGGTTCCTTTGAAAAGGGCACGGCTGACTTCTTCCCCATCCTTCCCTAATCCGATGAGACCGATGACCGTGCCCTCCACAAAACAACCCAACCCTGTCATCTGTGGCCCGTGGTGCAGCACAGTTTCCTCCATATCGGCTTTGGACAGCGCCATTTTGTCATGTACGGTATGCTTTAACCACGACGACACGTGAACAGTTTAGAAAATTAGTCGTTTCCGTAGTCATTCCACGCCTGGCACGAAACTCAATGATCGTGCCCTTCTCGACGATAGATAGATCGCTCCATTTTCACATTACGACAACGACTGCTCTATTTTCAGGTCACGCTTCTATCCCCTACTCCCGGTGCGCTTTGTGTACCCTTCACTGCTAGTGCTTTCTGTGACTGGTTACTGCACGTTAACGTCGAAAACAGGCTCCCACGGAAGAATTTAAGTGTTCGTTGTTCCTGCGCGCTGTTATAGAATGGAATGGCGTAGAAACAGAAAGTGGTTCGAGGAAGACACTGCCAGGCACTTAAGGTAATTTGCCAGTGAACGGCTGGAAAAACAGTAATAACTTTCATGAAGTTTATGAGGGTCTAACTACATGATGTGAACTCTGAATACAAAGAAATTTTATGACAATGAAAGTGTTTTTAGGACGAAGATTTTGGTATAAAAATAATCAGAATAGCTGTGATATAAACTTCATTGTATAAACATTTACGTCGGTCAGTAATTTAAAAGTTTTCCTGCTAGTCTATGTTTGAAGCCTATAGACTTTTAACTACTTTTCCTAGATGCTTAAAACTTTGTGCACACATTTATTACATTATCTAAAAAGTAGACTATAATCAAATGCTCTCAATCAATAGTTTTTATACTATGAATATATAAATTAGACAATCAAAATTAAGGTAATTTTCTTATAATTAATAAGGGTATATTTTACCTCCTGGTGATAGTAAGCTGTTGTCTGTAGTCTACTTTTTCCAAATGGTTGCCTAAAATATCACAAAAAATTTCAGACCTCTAGCTCAAATAGTTTTGTTTTGCATGTGTTCCTCATCTTCTCTCTGCTACTCTCTCTCTTTGGCGCCTCAAGAGCCCATACTTTGTTCGGAATTTTTTGTTTCACGGCTGGGGGTATAATTGTCCTCGTTATAGTATGCTGGTGTCTATGGTCTGCTTTTCTCGAAATGGTGGCCTGAAATAATCACAAAAAGTTTCAGGCCTCTAGCTCAAGCAGTTTTGTTCTGCATGTGTTCGTGTTCCTCATCTTCTCTCTACTATTCTCGCCTCTTTGGTTGCCTCGGGAGCCTATATTTCGTGCGGAATATTTCGTCACAATTACATTTTTCAGTAAAGCTACTACTGTCGCCATTTTCAGCAGCTGTTTAAACAGTTTTCTATGATTTGCACTGTTTATGAACGGACTTACAGACTCGTGAAATGTAAATTAATTGTTAGGTTCAACAAAAAATGAAATATGACGTACAAAATCACATGGTTACTTCAAGGCTGTGCTTCACAGAAGGACGAAATATAATGTCAGTGTTTATTCCGCTTGCTGTGAACTGAGTGTCTGAAGAATGTAAACCTGTCTTCGAATGATGGAACTTGCTTAATTAAATTATCCTCTTCTTCCTAATGATGAACGCTCTTTAACTCTTTTAAATTACCAGTTAAAATATTACGTAAATCATTAAAAGGAGGAAATGTAAACACTTGTTTCTCATCACATTAATTTAACCTGTTAGTCCATATACTTACGAATAAATAGAAAGCGTCATAAAGGAAAAAATATATTTTCGCTGACGGATGATGTGTGTGTTAGCTATGAACTGTTTTATAGTGTCACCACAAAGAAGCTGAAATAAATTACGATTGCCTTTGTTATTATTAGCTATAGAGACCAAGTAGTGTACCCCTTCTCAGCTTCTTTTGTAGTGACCTGTATGATCTCTCATCTTTCTTGTGTAAAATATCTTTACAGGAAAAACTCCAAATATATATTTGATAACTGAAAACTAAGAACTCAGCATTTTTCCAGAATTTTCACAGCAATTTCATTCCTCTGTCAGAATCGACGTAGCTGCCAACCTCCATATGTAGGTTTGGCAAAATCTGTAAGTCATCTAACGGGAAATTCACAATTTTCTTGTATGGTTTCAGCCATTTACACTTCTCTCTTACATAAGATACCAGACCGGCTTTCAATCCAAATTCAGTGTCACCTGAAATGTCATGTACGACGGATGGCGCAATAACAACACACATGAAATCGTGGTCTGTTTGAGGCATCAGGAAATGGGAAAACCACAAAAGCAGTGGATGGTACTTCCCACCTCACAGTGGGATCCCACACAGGAGTCGCCCTGGCGAAGCACCGACTTCGTGGCGTCACGTAGGTTTCCTGTCGGGGCCCACGAGAAGTAAGGGCCCACAACGAACTTGTGACGTCACACTAGTTGCCTTGCCCGACATACATCGCGGACACTTTTCCGTCCGGGGTCCGTGGGATATGCCAATGAAAAGGAACTAACTGAAAGTCTTAACTTATTCATGTGTTATTAAGAGTTTGCTTGTATTTAAACGAGCAGTTACGAACCATAAAATTTGTCTAAAATAGTAGCTCGCTTCACACTGTAGACGATCGCTGGGAATCGTGAGACCTGTAGTGTCACGTCCTGTGGCGCATATCACATGGTCCGTATAATTACCGTACGCCGTTGGCCCCGTGTTAGGTGTCAGATGTCGCAGGCTCTATACCACGTAGTATTGTATTGTATTGTATTGTATGTTAACCGGGGACCTAGAAACGACGAAGAGGCTCCGTCCCCGCCGCAGCCGCAGTGGTCCACAACCCCACGACGACTACCGCAGTACACTTCACCCCTCCGTCGCCCCACACCGAACCCATGGTTATTGTGCGGTTCAGCCCCCAGTGGACCCCACAGGGAACGTCTCACACCAGACGAGTGTAACCCCTACGTTTGCGTGGTAGAGTAATAGTGCTGTACGCGTAGGTGGAGAACTTGTTTGTGCAGCAATCGCCGACATAGTGTAACTGAGGCGGAATAAGGGGAACCAGCCCGCATTCGCCGAGGCAGATGGAAAACCGCCTAAAAACCATCCACAGACTGGCCGGCACACCGGACCTCGACGAAAAATCCGCCGGGAGGATTCTTGCCGGGGACCAGGCGCTCCTTCCCGCCCGGAAAGCCGTGCGTTAGACTGCACGGCCAACCGGGCGGGCTACCACGTAGTATACTGTAGAGCGCCTCTTTGGGGCCCTCGCAACACACTCGAGCAGGCGGGAGCCCGCGCCGGGTGCAAATGCACCCGCCTTATCGCGCGCACTCCCATGCCACGGGGCAGCGGCAGCGGCGCTTTCTTCGTCCTCGCAACCTCTGCCCAGTTGGGCTGGCCCGCCTCTAATGAGATGCCACGCTGTCGCCCGCCGGGTTGACGCAATCGCCGACGCCCGCCGCCGGAATCGTAAATCATCCGGAGACAACTGCTGGGCCAAACTGACAGCGCCCGCCCGCTCAAGAGCTCGCCACGCCGATCGCCGACGGCCAGTTGCCGCCAACAGATTGGTGTACCGCATCACGGGGCACAGTAACGGCATAGGCAAGGCTCGACTGGGGAGAAGATTGGTGCAACTACACATCCGAAAAAAAAACAAAAAAAAACACACAAAATAGAGCCGACTTTTCACGGTCCAGTCGTATTAATGTGAACACCGCCTTAGTTCGACGACAATTTGTAGTAACCACAGACAGCAGGTGGCCACACTAGCATTGCAGAGTGTATAAAGTATGTCGGGGACACATGGATAACAGTGCAGTTGTTATCATAGTGCGGAAACGGAGCGATTTATCTGACGTCCGAAAGGGAATGATCATATGCTTTTGTGCCAAAGGCGGAAGCTTTTCGGAAACGGCTAAGTTTGTAAAATGTTCGCATGCCGCCATTGTAAAGTATTCCGTGCATGGCAAAATGGTGCTATTCAAAACAAAACTGGCGCCGAGGTAACACCATGGGCCGTAGACGACAGGGATGAATGACGGCTGGAGAGATGAGTACGGGCGAATAGATGTGTAGCTGTTGAGTGGCTACCAACAATGTCACCTTAACGACCGTTCAGCAAGCGCTGCTGCGTATGTACCTCAACAGTACGTTCTCATGCTGACTGCTGTTTATCGGCGACGAAAGCCGGAATTTTGAGCGCCAATATTGCAACTGGATCTCCACATAGCGGTGACAGATTCTTTTCAGATGAGTGACTTTTTATGCTCTATCGCAAGGGTCTCCAAACGTTTTAGTCCGCGGGCCACATTGACTCCTCCACGAAGTCATAAAGGCCAAGGTCTACCTAGTGGGATTAAAGCACCCTAGCACTCCATGATCACCGTTATGTAAGGCTAAAGGAAAGATGAAATCGCAAAAATCCAAGGTTGTGGGAATATCCAGCACTGAAACGAACTGCGATCTTTATGCTGGTTTAGCTGCTGTAAAGTTGACCAGTTCTTTTGAACTCCGAAAAATAATTGAAATTTTTTTGAACGAAAGGAATCGCCCTCTGTCTGAGTTACGGAACGGTGAGTGGTTATGGAAGCTAGCATTTTATACTGACTTAACTAAACATATGAATGACCTTAATTTAAAATTGCAAGGTGAAAACCTGCTTCTGTCTGATTTATACACGCATGTTAAGTCCTTCCGACAAAAGATTGCTTTGTTTCAATCTCAGTTGAACAAAGTATTCTTCACGCATTTTAATACATGCCAAACATCCAGTCAGAAAACTGACACTCCGTTTCCTGTAACTTTCGCAATTGAAGCTTTGGGCGCTTTAAAAATTAATTTTGAATCACGTTTTTCAGATATCGATGCAAATTCAAACGATATCAAGATATTTCAAAATCCCTTTGACGTCGATATAGAAGCGTTACCCCCAGAACTTCAGTTTGAAATTATTGATTTGCAATGTAGCGACTTTTTAAAGAAAAATAATCGAAGTCAAGATTACTGGAATTTTATAAGTGTCTTCCATCCACACAGTTTCCAAATTTACATAAATTTAACCGTGTCTTTTTTCCGCTTTTGGCACTACTTATTTGTGAGAAAAAACTTTCTCCAAAATGAAACATGCAAAAAGTATTTACAAATCAAAATTAAGTGATGAGCATTTGAAGTCGCTGATGATTATCTCTCCCACTAAACTTGATCCACAACTGGAGGTAATTATGAAAGGAAAGTTACAGCTACGTGAAAGTCACTAATTATCACTAAGATGTTAAATTTCTTTACGAGAATACTCTAACACTGTGAGTTTTCAAGATATAAATTAATTACAGTTATTTTTATACATCAGTTACAACTAAACTATCCAATATCATTATGTACACCAGGTATTGTATTTTCTTTAAATTGCCTTTAAGTAGAAATATTTTATACGATTTACTTGCTATGTGTATTTTACAACGTAATCAAAAGAAAGTGAAACCTCTCTTAAGAAGCATCTTCCATAATGATTGATTACTAAGGCTAGTCTCCAAAGTGGCGTCCATTTGAAAGGCTTGCACCAGACTTCGTGAGTAGAATAAAATGCAAAGAATTTTTTTACTTAAAATGTTTTCGCCGAACTAGTCTGTTAACCGTCCTTTTTTTTCACTATAACACAGAGAATGGTCTGTCTGTTTATTGTGGATAGCCACAAGTTTAACCATGACTTTCCGCTTTGTTAAGATAGAGCTCCGACAATGTCGCGGTGTATTGGTCGCGATAGGCCTCGAAACTCAATTGTTGGCAGTATAGGTACCACCTCAAATATTTGGCGGACCGGATGCCGGGGATGTCCAGCCAGCTAACGCGGGCCGGTTTGCCGGCCCTCGCGGGCCGGTTTCGGCCCGCGGGCCGTAGTTTGGAGACCCCTGCTCTATCGGATAGATACGCCTTGAAACATCTGAAAGAAAACACCCTGCAACGATCGTCGGAAGTTGAAAGGGTGCAGACGGGAAGAGAGAACATTATGGTGTACGGTAAGCTTTCGTGGCTTTCCCTGGTTCATCTCATCATTCTGGCAAGCGCAATGAATCAACATAAGTATGCATCTTTTCTTGGGGCCATGTCCACCCCTACACGCAGTTTGTTTTTCCTAGGC
The DNA here is from genome assembly GCF_023898315.1 of Schistocerca nitens. Classification (NCBI taxonomy): domain Eukaryota; kingdom Metazoa; phylum Arthropoda; class Insecta; order Orthoptera; family Acrididae; genus Schistocerca; species Schistocerca nitens. The sequence continues at coordinate 176,764,047 of NC_064622.1, read as the reverse complement.
AGGATGGCATTACCAGCAGGGCAATGTAACATGCCACACAGCTTGCAGTCTACGAGTGTGGGTGAGATTCCCGTACTCCCTTGGCCATCAAACTGCCCGGATATAAACCCATTCGAGAATCCGTGGGTCCACGTCGACTGGGATGTTCGCACCATGGATTCTCAACCGAGAAACCCAGCGCAGCTGGCCACGGCATGACTCCCTGTCGTTACCTTCCAGAAACGCATTAACTCTCTTCCTGCACGGCTCACAGCTGTTCGCGTTTGAAAAGGTGGCTATTCAGACTTGTGACAGGTTGTAACATTAATGTGACTGGACAGACTTACTCGTATTAGATACCGTAGTAACCCCACTTAGATGCCACGCCATTTGTGCAAGTCACATCTTCAATTCCCTCAGCACTGAAAAATCTACTTAAATTAAAAGGTAGGTCATCTGAAAACAGCAGGCTCCTGCCAGGACGATCCGCTGTTGAGAGTCTAACGTCTTTGCCCCTTTTTCTAAGTAGAGGACAGCGCACTAGAGCGCAACGCTGATCGCTGTAAGAGAAGATAAAAACACATGCTGCCAGTGTTCAAACAAGCACAGCTCGACAGGCAACGTCATATTATTATAATTTAAACGAAATTAAGAATTAAACTCATCGTTGGAGAAAGATGAAGATTTGTGCTGTACACGGACTAGAACCTGGATTTCTCGCAAACGGTCGCCTTGACTACCTCGGCCATCCGGAAACAGTCTCTGACCGACTCAAATTCACAGATTATCCACACAGAAATGGTTCAAATGGCTCTAAACACTATAGGAGTTAACATCTGAGGTCATCAGTCCCCTAGACTTAGAACTACGTAAACCTAACTAACCGAAGGACATCACACACATGCATGCCTGAGGCAGGATTCGAACCTGCAACCGTAGCGTCGCGCGGTTCCAGACTGAAGAGCCTAGAACCGCTCGGCCACTCCGGCCGACCATACGACTCTGATAGGTGACACGTACGTAAGCATCTTGTCTGATCGCCTGCATCCATTGATGTACATTGTGCATTCCGATGGACTTTGGCAATTCCTGCAATACAATGCGACACCCCACGCGTCCAGAATTGCTACAGAGTGGCTCCAGGAAGGAGACTGATGACCTCAGATGTTAAGTCCCAACTGCTTAGAGCCACTTGAACCATTTGAACAAAACCAAGAAACACCACCATACCTATATGCAATTGTATAAAAACAAAGAGACCTCCAAAACAACAGGAATTACCACAAGACAGCAACAGTAGCCATCCATTGCATACAGCAGTGAGATACGTAAAAACTAGGTACAAGTTCATAGATAACAAGAAAAATATTTTGCTAATATTGTATAAATTTCAAATTAAATACAATAATACAAAAAAATCTGTATATAAATAAATGTAAAACCACATGGCTGAATGGAGCGTTGGAAAGCTCTCAACCAGCCCGTCTTGTCCCCATCAGTAATTGGGAACAAAAAAGCCTCGGATGCCAACTGATTAGCTACTTCATTGAGAAATAGCGGCTCCAAGATCTCAAAAATCGACAAAACGGCCTGGTGAGGGGCGTGCTGACCAACATACCGCATCACATGAAGTCGCATGACGGAAGATGACGCGGCGGCCGGTCCATATCTCTTGTGCCGGGGGGGTCTGGCGAGGACCCCGTTAGTGTACTATTTTAATGACACATCGAATCGTCTCAACGGTGTTTAAAGTCTAAGTACTGAGTTTTGTTATCCAGTTCGTGTTTGTGAGGCTGTGTGAAGTGAAATGGAACATAACGTACGTGGTGGCGGTAAGTTCCTATGGGACCACACTGCTGAAGTCATCGGTCACTAGGCTAACTTAAACTAAGCACAACACATACACATCCATGCCCGAGGGACGACTCGAACCTCCGACGGGGGCAGCCACGCGAACCGTGGCAAGGTGCCTCAAACCGCGCAGTTAGCGAGCACGTGCATAACGTACATGTCTATACCTAAGATGTAATTTTAAAACGTCTTGTCCCTTATGATGAGTAGTAATAATCTAAAATGACAGCAATAATGAAGATTTTCATAGTTGTTTACGGTGTGCAAATGATTGTCGACCTCCACTAACATCTTTTCGCGACGCGAATCTGTGTCACTCGGTCCGTGCTGAGCGAGTGTGGGGGAATCCCCTTCCGCTCTGGTTGGCGTGCGTACAACAGCCGGGTCGCCCGCAGACAGCGTCACGTGCGGGATGTGGGCCCAAGGCGGCCCGTTACGTGTCGCGCCAGTGCCCGGGCCGGACCCGCGCTCTCGTCGGTAGGGGCCGGGGGGGGGGGGGGGGCGCCGGGAAAAGCGGTCACGCAACGGCCCCCTCCCTGGCCTGCCGGCCGGCCGCGCATTGCGTCGCCCGCGCGCCAGTACTACGCACCGGGCACTCGCTTTCCCATTGCCGTGCGGTATTCCGAACGCTTAGCTGCGACGATTTCGTCATACCCTAGAGCAATGCGCGGCACACTCGTGACCAGAATGAGACTTGAATTGAAGGTTAATAACACTACTTGCCAATGCCAGTGCCACAGTCAGTAAGCAAAAACCAATTCGCAACTGGGAAGAAAACATGTACAACTTACTTTTACTTTACTTTACATGTGGCAAGGGCCTTATCGACCATACGCCTGCTCTATGAGCCTCTTCCACTTCTGCCTGTCCAATGCGATGTTTGTCCAGTTGCTGTTGCTGTTCATCCTAGCTGTGTCCTCCCGAATGTTATTCCGCCATCTGATTCTGGGTCTCCCACTTCCCCTCGTTCCATCTATTGTTCTGGTGAATGCCAATCTAGGAAGTCTATTCTCCGTCATTCTTGCTATATGGCCTGCCCAACTCAACCTTCTGCTCTTGAGCACTTCGACGATGTTACGGCGTTTGTACAACCCTCTTAATTCTTCATTTCTTCTTATTCTCCATTCCATGTTATTTTCGTCGTATACAGGTCCAAAAATTTTCCTTAATACTTTTCTTTCGAATACTAACAGTTTTTCTTCATCTTTCTTTCTGATCAAACATATCCAGACGCCCCTATGTAATGCGGAACTGATCATTAGACGTTACGAGAGGCGGACTCGACTCTACAGGGTGATTTTTTCCACCATGTACAAACTCTAGGTATTTATCAACAAGAGCATACGGAACAAAAAAGGTGTAATGAACTTACGTCCAGAAATGCGTGGTTTCCATGCTAGAGACCATTTGTTCAATCGAACTTTGTTACAGAGACTGCCGTCTAATATGCGCTGTACCATCCAGCCATAGTTACAGTACGCATGGATTCCTGCTAGAGGGTGGTACTGTTCCTCATACGTCACGCCCTAGCGCCCTCTCCTGTCATAGTAATTGGTTATGTTTTGTCCGATTCACTTCTCTTGCTGACTCACTTTCTAGTACATAATGGTTCCACATTCTTATAGAGAGCTTGCCGATATCATATTCACTTACAGAAAGGCAATGGCAACGGGCGGCGGGCAGCAAGGTTGTATCAGGTGACCTATCGCCGCCGACAGAAACTGCAGCTTTCAATGTTTGCAACAGTGTTTCGCCGTTTGAGACAGGATCGTTTCAGGAAGCAGGAAGTCGTGAAGGACGTACCCGAAAAGTTAGGGCATCAGATTTGGAAGAAATGGGGTTAACACTGTGGAAGGCGACCGCCGTGTCAATACCAGGCGTGACCACTAGTAAAGGGTAGGCCAGAGGACCATGTGGAACATTGTCCAAATGTTTCAAATGGCTCTAAGCATTATGGGACTTAACATCTGAGGCCATCAGTCCCCTATACTTAGAACTACTTAAACCTAACTAACCTAAGGACATCACACACATCAATGCCCGAGACAGGATTCGAACCTGCGACCGTAGCAGCAGCGCGGTTCCGGAATGAAGCGCCTAGAAGCGCTCTGCCACAGTGGTCGGCGTGGAACATCGTACATGACAATTCTTACTACCCTTATTACTTACAGCGTGTTCAGGGGTTACTAGTGACAGACTTGCCACGACGGGAGGAGTTATATCACTGGTTTCTTCACCAGACAACCACGATTTCGGGAATTGTGTCATCCATCTTATACACAGATGAGGTCATATTTAGGCAGAGTTGTACCTTCAGCTTTCGTAACAGTCATAAAATGCCGCCGTGGTAAGGTGACAGCGAATCATCAGAATCGATGCAGCCGGAATGTGTGGCCCCGGATAACTGGTGACAGTACGTTGGTACTAGTGTTCCTACCACGTCGCTAAAACGTGGTATATGCCTCCTCTGTTGGAAGAAGTGCCATTGATGATTCCAGGGGTTATGTGGTTGCTACATGATGGTACTGCAGCCCATTTCGCCGTTAACATCCAGTGGCATCTCAATCGTGTCTTTCCTGGTCAATGGATCGGACGAATGGGTCCAGTTGCATGGCCTACTCGTTCTCCGGATCTCAACCCGTGCGATTTCTAGTTATGGGGTCATCTCAAAAGTATCGTGTATGCAGAGCCCATTCCAGAAGTGGAGACACCGTAACAGCGTATTTATACTGCCTTTGACACTGCTCGGATGCAGTCCGGCCGATGTGAACGTGGCATGTGTTCAGGCACACGGTAACCATTTTCAACACATGCTGTAAGTGTGGCTGCATGGTACAGCGCGTATTGGACCGCAGTCTCTGTAACATTGTATGATTAAATAAATCGTCTCTACCATGGAAACCATGCATTTCCGGACGTAAGTTTATTAGACCTTTTTTGTTCCGTCTTCCCTCATCGGTTAGTCCCTAGAGTTTGTACACCCTTATAAAAGGAGGCGTTGAGTATGGTGTCAGAAGGGAAGCAGGACCAGCAGCTCGATCTCGAGAGTTCGAACGTGGAATAGTAATTGGATATCAGCAGGGTAATAGATCCACTGGCGACATTTCAAGCCTCCACGTTTGCCGAAGTCGAATGTTGGTGATATGACTGAGAAGTGGAAACGGAAAGGAACAGCCACAGCTGAACCTAGACAAAGCAGACCTCTAGTACTGACGGACAGGGACCGTCCATCACTCTGGAGGGCAGCTGTAAAGAATTGCACGAAATCAGCGGAAGGAACGACTCATCGACTGCAAGGTCCTACCAGGAGCACAATGACTGCTGTTAGGAAGTTAAAAAGAATGAGGTACAACGGTCAGCAGCTCCTAAAAAGCCACATATTTCTGCAGTCAATGCTAAGCGATGCTTCATGTGTAAAGAGTGACGTCACTGGATAGTGGATGACCGGTAACGAGTGATTTGGAGTCATGACTCACAGTATATACACTGCAGAAATCCGATGGAAGGGTTTGCGTTTGGCGAATGCCTGCATAAAGTTACCTGCCGTCATGTGTAGTGGCAACAGTGAAGTATGGAGGTAGTGGTGTCACAGTAGGGCGGTGTTTTTCGTGGTTAGAGTGTGGTCGCCTTATTGCGCTTACAAAAATGCTAAATTCCAAATTATACGAGCACACTGAGGCTCGTTTGGGTACTGGGACTAGTCTGTGTTTTCTGAGAGTTTAACATGGAAATTTCAAAAGAAAAAACTAAGACAATGGCCTTCGTGCGGAAAGAACCAATCAGAACCAAAATAGAGATAGATCAGAAGAATTTAGAGCAAGTAAACCATTTCAATTACCTCGGTTGTGAAATGACATATGGCTACAGCAGAGATATTGAAATTAAGCTTAGTAAATTAAGCCGGCTATGTGGAGCAGAAACCTAAAAAACGAAAACACGAAAGACACTCATATTAAATTTTACAAAACTGTTGCAGTTCCCACACTGCTCTAAGGAAGTGAGAACTGGGTGATTACCAAGAAGCAAGAAAGTCGGATTCAGGCACAAGAAATGAAATTCCTTAGAGATGTCAAAAGTTGCACAAGAGAAGAAAGGTTAAGAAATCAAGATATTAGAGAAGAACTGGAAATCTTTAGCTTTAATGATAAAATTCGAGATTACAGTAGAAAATGGAACGAACATCTACAAAGAATGGAGAGTGAGAGACTTCTCTCAAAGGCAAGAAATTGTAAGTGCCACGGGAGAAGAGACACAGGAAGACCCCGACAGAGATGGGTACCGTAACAGGCAATTCCTACCTAATACTTGAAGAGAAGATGATGAGCACACTGTTCAGCAATGTTTACTGCGTGCAGTAGAGGAGCAGTTCCGAGACAATCATCGTTAGCATGACAATGCTCACTGTCATAAAGCAGCGTCTGCGAGGCAAGGGTTTGTAGACAACTGTGTTGTAGTCTTTAGTCCGAAGACTGGTCTGATGCTGCTCTCCATGCTACTCTATCCTGTGCGAACCTCTTCGTCTCCGAATAACTACTGCAACGTACCTACACCCATCTGAATCTGCTTACTGTATTCATATCTTCGTCTCTCTCTACGATATTTATCCCGCACATTTCCTTGCAATATATAATTGGTATCCCTTGAGGTCTCAGAGTGTGTCTATCAACCGATCCCTTCTTTGGTCAAGTTATGCCACAAATTTCTTGGCTCCCCAGTTGTATTCCGTACCTTCTCATTAGTTATGTGATGCACCCATCTAACCTCCGACGTTCTTCTGTAGTGCCACATTTCAAAAGCTTCTATTCTCTTCTTGTGTAAATTGTTTATCCTCCATGATCCACTACGATACTTTGCTACACACCAGACAAATACCAACAGAAAAATATCCCTAACACTTAAATCTATATTCGATGTTAACAAATTTCTCTTCTTCAGAAGTACTTTTCTTGCCATTGCTAGTTTGCATTTTATATCCTCTCGATTTCGGCCATCTTTGTTATTTTGCTGCTCAGATAGCAAAACTCATATACTACTTTAAATGTCTCGTTCTCTAACATGTTTCTTCCAGCATCACCTGATTTAATTCGACTGCATCCTTGCTTTGCTTTTGTTAATGTTCATTTTATATTCTCCTTTCAAGACAACGTCCGTTCCGTTTAACTACTTTTGCAAGTCATTTGCTGCCTCTGACATAATTACGATACAGTCGGCAAACCTCGAAAATTTTATTACTTTTCCCTGAACTTTATTTCCTACTTCAAATTTGTCTTTGATTTCCGTTACTGCTTGTTCAATGTACAGATTGAATAACATCGGGGATAGGCTACAAACCTGTCTCACTTCCTATTCAATCACTGCTTCCTTTTCATTCCCTTCGACTCCTATAATTGCCGTCTGGTTTCTGTAGAAGTTGTAAATAACCTTTCGCTCCCTGTATTTTACCCCTGATACCTTCAGAATTTCAAAGAGAGTATTCCAATCAACGTTATCGAAAGCCTCCTCCAAGTCTACAAATGCCATGAACATAGGTTTGCGTTTCCGTAACCTATCTTCTAAGGTAAGTCGTAGGATCACTATTGCTTCGCGTGTTCCTAGATTTCTCCGGAATCCAAACTGATCTTCCCCGAGGTCGGCGTCTATCAATTTTTCCATTATTCTGTAAAGAATTGGCGTTGTTAAACCGATAGTTCGGTAATTTTCACACGTGTCAGCAACTGCTTTCCTTTGAATTGCAATTATTACATTTTTCTTGAAGTTTGAGGGTATTTCGCCTTTCTCATACATAGTGCACTCCAAATGAAAGAGTTTTGTCAGTTCTGGCTATCGCGAGGTTATCAGTAATTTTGAAGGAATATCGTCAACTCCCGGGGCTTTGTTTCGACTTCGGAGTTGTAGACAATAATGTTCCTGATATGGACTGGCCTGCCAAGAGCCTCTGACCGAACCCAATCGACCACCTTTGGAATAAGTTAGAACTTCTTCTTCTGTCCACAACCCAGTATCCAACACCATTACTTTTCTGAAGGAGGAGGAGATTCGTGTTTAACGTCCCGTTGACAAAGAGGTCATTAGAGACGGAGCACAAGCTCGAATTAGGGAGGGATTGGGAAGGAAATCGGCCGTGCCCTTTCACAGGAACCATCCTGGCATTTGTCTGAAGCGATTTAGGGAAATCACGGTAAACCTAAATCAGGATGGCCGGACGCGGATTTGAACCGTCGTCCTCCCGAATGCGGCTCCAGTGTGCTAACCACTGCGCCACCTCGCTCGGTTTCACTTTTTTGGTTTCAGCTCCTGAGGAAGAATGGTCTGCTATTCCTCCAGACACTGAAAGAGTCTCCCCTACAGTTTAAGCCGTTATAAGGGCTACGGGTCTACACACTCCACATTCATATCCACTAATAGGGGTCTGGATACTTTTGATCACATCACATTCTTATGAAGGTTGGTATAGATGTGTAACAAGATACCTTTAGGTTCTGTGGCCTTCTCTGTCTAGCAACTGTAGTTTTATGCATCGCCGATCTCTCATCTCATTGTTGGTCTATGTTTCACCCTTTAGCCTATAGAATAAAGGTACTGTAGTTACCCTTTCAGTGAAGCAACTTCAGAAAACAGAATTTAGTGTTTCGGTCTTCACTTAAACATCCTGATTTGACAAGTGTGTGATCAATGAAAGTCGAGATAGCTGAACAACGTTAACCCATACACAACCATTGGTTCGTAAGCGTCTTACGGTAAACTACCAGGAAACCAGTGGGAATATCTGTGAGTGTGTGTGTGTGTTTCTGAAGTTCTTGTAGATTTTATGCAATCACCTTCTGAAACCACGGAGGCCGGAAGTACTTATGAATAATCCTGTATGCACCTCCACACCCCGCACTGTAAAACGAAATGGCGGGAAATATTTCTTTCATATTGTTATTTATGACTTCTCCGTCGAACAGGCCTTGGATGGCCCAACGGTACCGACTGGCCACCGTGTCATCCTCAGCCAACAGGCGTCACTGGATGCGGATATGATGGGGCATGTGGTTAGCACCCGCTCTCCCCGCCATGTCAGTTTACTTCACAACAAGTAGCTCCTCTGCCTCACAAGGGCTGAGTGCACCCGCTTACCAAACGGATGGTCACCCAAGCAAGTTCTAGCCCAGCCCGACAGCGCTTAACTTCGGGGATCTGACGGAAACTGTTGTTACCACTGTGGCAAGGCCGTTGGCATTTATGACTTCTACACTAACTAAAATAATCATATATTAATGTGTTTCACTCCAAAGAAGAGTTGATAGTGAAAGGGTTCAATAGGACAGAAAGCTCCCAAAGTTTGGTGACAGTTCAGCAGATACAATAAAAAAAGGGACCCATCAAGAAAAAATTTTCCGAATGTGATGGAAATTGATAAATGTGATATGCATATACGGGCAAATAAATGGTTATATTTTCACAATACTTGGATGATTTATTGGAGAGAAAGAGCTTCACAAACTGGCCAAATAAATAACAGGTTGGTCCACCTCTGGCCATTAAGCAAGCAGTTACTCGGCTTGGCGTTGATTGACTGACAGAGTGGTTGGATGTCTCACTGAGGCATATCGTGCCAAGCTCTGTCCAGTCGACGCGTAGAATCTTCAGAAACGCTGCTCATAATGCTCCAAATGCGAAGAGATCGGCGATCTTACTGGCCAAAGCAGCGTTTGTCAAGCACGAAAAGAATCAGTAGAAACTCTTGCCGTTTGCGGACGGGAATTATCTTGCTGAAATGTAAGCCCAGGACGGCTTGACATGAAGGTTAACAAAGCGGAGCGGTGAATATCATCGATGTACCGCTCTACTGTATGGATAACGCGGGTGGCAACCAAAGCGTTCCTGCAATGAAAAGAAATGGATGGCACCAGAGACATTCAATATTTTGAATATGGCTGCACTTCAGCATCGGTAACAGAATAACATGTGAATAAGACAACCCACCAGCAGCAGTAAATGGTGGTTTTCAATTAACATTAACGATATGAAACTTCCTGGCAGATTAAAACTGTGTGACCGACCGAGACTCGAACTCGGGACCTTTGCCTTGTCATATTATTTTTATAAATGTCAAACAGCCTTTACTACAGCAGGGAATACTGTGGCATCCTGGTCTTCTGTACATCTCATAGCTGCCCGATTTGTTAATGATTTCATTTGCAAATGCAATTTTTTTATTGTTCATTGTTAAAGGTCCCTTAGGTAATTATAAAATTCATACTGATTACGTAAAGAAATTCGGGTTGTTCTTTTCCAAATAATAGAAGCCTTTGCGTAATCAAAAACTAGCCTCCTTCTGATAACGATCAGGAGCCGACCAGAAGACGGACTTCGACAGCTTTCGTGTTTCCTGTGGTAAAGCTGTGCCAAACTGGGAACACGACATTCTAGTATGTAACATTAAAATGGAAAAAGAATTGAAATACATTTAATTTAATTAATTTTTTTCTTTTATCATACTAGGCTACCTTACTCACCTGCTGCATCCCATAACATCACTCCTGGTAGCCAGACCGTAAGGCGGGGGAGAGTCAGGTTGGCATCCCATACCGCCCGGTGCGTCTCCAGATACATCTTTGCTGTCCATTGGAGCTCATTTCGAAGCACGAATCATCACTGAAGACAATTCTACTCCAGCCAATGAGATTCCAGGCCAAATACGTGTCTGGAGACTTCCCGATCGGTGGTGGGTTACCAACGTGAGCGTCGCCAGCGTATAACACTAGCGTGTATGTCGCTCATCCCTAACAACCGAACCTTTAGTCCTGTCACGGGAAAAACCACGTATAACACTAACGTGCAGTGGAACACGCCAATGTTACTCTCTGAGAGGATTTCGAATTTTGACCGCGCGTGTATCTAATGGTCAAAGGTATCGGACTATAATTTTGAATATGGTCAAGTTAACAGGAAAACTAAACGGACTTTAACTTTGGGAGTTAGTGAAAGTGGTAAAATCATAAGTGAATGAAAAAAATGAACGGTTGCCAGGCCAATTAGGCACATTAATTTGGAAATATATGTTTAAGGAAATTGAATATTGGCTATTGAAGTTACTTTCATTGAGATTTCCCTTTGAATAGCAAACAGAATACAAACTGACACACCGCACTCTGAACTGTGTGTAGCAGCAGTTACCAATAACGCACTCACCAGTAAATTGTAGGGTGTAAATTTTCACCAAGCTACACTCAAAAGCAATACTCAATAAAATACTGAAATATTACTACATGAAGTGCAGAACTAAATTTGGTCATGAGGGACTTTTATCTTAAATTGATATGAAAAATAAAGATCAATAATATCAAAAATACACTGTTTAAACTTCTCAACATACATCAGTTTTCCTTAGCAACAGTAATAGTTCAATTCTTTTTCTAATAGGTGGAGAATATTATGGGGACCCATAAAATAGTATAGTTTCACTAGTCAATGATCTCTGATTGTTACAGTAGAAAAGTCTAATTGCAAAAGCTAATCATTCACTTCACTTGAAGTAGTTTACAATTTACTTTGCAAGACAATAAAATACAACACTGGGATTAATTAACTTTCAAAAAGGTACCATTCAAGATAGAAATGAAAACCACACTATTTTTGAAAATGAGCCTAACTTATTTGCCTTTTTATCACCTGTGAAGCAGATACTCTAGATAATAATATTTACAAAATCTTGCACTGTAATTCTACAAAACTATATTTTGTAATAAACTAAGGATACTTTAGCAAAAGCCTATCCAACTTCACTTTTCTTGTTTTAACTTTTACTACTCCTTTTATATTAGACAAAAAATCACTTTTAAACACTTGAATGCAAGAATTGTTCATTTAAATCAGGATACTCGTTTTTAGAAGCGCTTAGGTGAGGACCCAGCATAGGTTCGTGATCAGGATAGAAAATATGGTTCCAGACACGGATTTATAATGTTGTGATTATTATTAAAACAATACTCAAATTAACTGGTCCATTCCCGTATACGTTACTGAGTGTATGAAGTTAGAGAAGCAGTGGCGAAGATTGGTGGCAAGCGACATGGCTGCTAACTGTACTCTCGGCTCTAGATGTTCGAATGCTCTATAAAATCTCTTCTTGGTGTCGGATTTTCAACATATTACAGCCATTCCTTTATGCAGAGAATACCAAATAATAGCCAGATAGACATCCGAGGGAAATCCTTTATAAAGCAGCTTCCAATTTCCTCTCTTAGCACTACCATGCTGCGGCTAGCCACATACTACGTACCGTTCACACAAAGGAGCCGCTCAGTTCGACCCCCAAAACACCTTTTCCATCGCGCCATTCCACTTCTGTTGCGGGAGGGACTTCGCGACAGCTTGTACACGTTACAAATACAAGTGCCCTAAGCATGAACCAGCTTTCAATAAACATTTTCTTTTTATGAACATACACATATTATAATAATTTATCATTTTAACATATCCTTTTGCTTTTTTCATATATACATTACAAAACTAATTTTCTTGTCACATATCAAGGATTTTAAGTAAATCAGAATACGTACTCCATAATTGCAGATACATAGTTACAAATATAAACTTACTTATAACAGATGTGTTACAAGCGAAACGGCCAGATTACAAGGAGTGATGGTCTGGGGTGCCATTTGTTTTCATAGCAGGACTCCTTTGATTGTTACCCGCACCACCCTTACAGCACAGCAGATTTTCTATGTCCCTCTTTGTTGCCCTTCATGTAAGACACCCTGGACCTAGATCTCTCTTCGTGATTGGCAAACCAGCTAGGTCGCTGGATTTCCCTGCAGTTGATAACGTTTGGAGCAACATGGGTAGGCTCCGCCTACCATCTCGGAATGTTGATGTACTAACCTGCCGAGTGGACAGAATTTGGCACTGTATTTCTCAGGGGGACATCCAACAATTCTATCAGTCAATGCCAAGCGGAATAACTGCTCGCATAAGGACCAGAGTGGGAATAATGCTTTATTTAGCTGTTCCGTTTGTGAAGCTCTTTCTCTTGGATAAATATTCCAATTTTTATAAAAGAGTAACCATTTGTTTTGTACATGTACATCACACCTGCCTATTTCCGTCCCATTTAGATAATTCCTTCGTGGTGTGCCGTTATTTTTCCATTTGTTTCTTAGATTGTATTTTGCTTCCAAATTCACTGCACGCTCTTCACATAGTTCTCATTACGAACGTCTTGCCAGAACACTTCACCTCCCTTTGACACTTTGACCTTTGAAATAATTTATGTAACTTTGATCGGCCGGTTTGGATCTGGATAAGATGTGGGTCTATCGTTTCGCGCTAGAAATGAGACAATCAAAATAGTCGATGGCAGCCCATAGTCCTTTGTCAAAAAAGGTGAAGTCCATTTACCCGACACGTTGTGACTAAAGTTTACCGGATTATTACCTTCCGAAGAGAACATAATAGCCGGCAAGTATTTGGCATATATTCCGTTCCACTGGAGGAAAAAATTATTGAGAAGAAACATGAACAGCAAAATCAGATACCTTCATTTCATCAGAACTGTGCCGAAAAGTGCAATTTGAAGTAGGTATACATAGATACATATATACATAAATCCTTGTTCCATAGATCATGAATACGACATTTCGTAGTGATGTGGAACGTGTCACTTTAACATAAGTTTTCTTTACACAAAATAATTAATTAATTTTTTTACAGTTAGTACTTGATATCTAAGAATTCATCTATTGAGTAGGAGTTGTCATTCACAAATTCTTTTAATTTGCTTTTATATGTTGGTTGGCTATCTGTCAGACTTTTAATACTATTTGGCAAATGACCAAAGTTTTTGTGGCAACATAATTGACCCCTTTCTGTGCCAAAGTGAGATTTAATCGAGAATGGAATATCATCCTTTCTTCTAGTGTTGTAGCTATGCACTTTGCTGTTACTTTTGAATGATTAGAACATCCGTCTTGTCGACTGGAGATGGTGCCTTATGACATCAGTCTAGTGCCACATGTAAAAAAAAATATTGCTGGATAACCTCTGAATGCAGGAAAGAACAGCCGCAGAAACTTATACAGTAAATCATCCACAAACGAACCTTTCACTGCCAGACCCAGGAATTTCCGTTTTTTTTTAACGTAATAATCAGTATCTGCAGCTAGTTAGGCACCATCAAATCAGAGGTACCTGACTACACTGCTATTGGAAACTATGGCGACGATACTTAGCGGCAAAGTTTAAAAAAGGAACATTAGGAGCTGGAACAGGCAATAGTAAAAATGTTACTGCTTCACTCAACACTACTCAAGTTAAGCAGATGTGAGCTACATAGAATTCACTACAAATCCCAAGAATTCTTAATATAAACCGGAATCTGAGGTCCTCTGCCCTCTCTAATGATTATGTGTGTTCGTTCCAGTTAATCTCGCTGTGCGTAGTTGTCTCGACGAATACTGGCATTCATCCATCCAGTGGCGTTCCTGTAGAATTTCTCAAAACAACGGTTGTGACACACTTCCGTGAGCCACGCTCGGCATAAGATATGCCTTTAACAAGGTTCACTGCCATTGATGCAGTCGAGGTGTATGATATCAACTAGGGTACGGAACGATTTCAGATATCTTCAGGCTTCCCTATATCCATTGTGGTGGTGCAATGCAGCTGCAATTTAAAATGTCAATGTGTTTGAATATGACATGCAACCAACCGCTGCTTTAAATTTTTTGATATGATTTATTTACTGTACCATTAAGCAGTTTTCAAGCGACTGCGGTTCGTTATAAGATGGAGCTGTTACAGGAATATTATCCACACCGTGTGCAGCTTTAAGCGAATGAGTGTGAAACCAATTCCACCTAAATACGGTGTACGTGTGTGTTCAACCTACAAAACGCACATATCAGATCGGATTTATCATCGTTAATAGGAAGCTATGCATTCAGCACTACCACTGCATCGAGCTTCACATGGTCCAGAAAATAATGTTCCTTGTGACATGTCCATCAAGCCTGTGATGGCTTGAAAAGTAGTTAATTTTACAGAAAATAAATCGTATCGAAATTTTTAAAAAACCGACTATTTGCAGATTACTCCCAAATAAACCGACACTTTTTAGGTTAAATGACAGCACACAATGTTTGAAGTATCGACAAAGAATTGTTTCCAACAGAATGACAAAGTTCTCAGCAAAAGCGTATTATGATTCGAATAAATTAAGAGATATCCGCACGTGGACAGCATGAACATGCTGAATAGTGCATCACCGTAGAATTTCTCTGGTCTCTGTGGCGCTACATCTTTCACTCACAGCCCAGTGATTCAGTTGTCGCGTTCTCTCATGTTGAGCGGTGCTGGAGTTGTACACTGAAGCGCCAAATAAACTGGTATAGGAGTGCGTATTCAAATACAAAGATATATAAACAGACAGAATACGGCGCGAAGGTCGGCAACGTCTATATAAGACAACAAGTGTCTGGCGCAGTTGTTAGATCGGTTACGGCTGCTACAATGGCGGGTTACCTCCGTTATCATGATTTAAGTGAGTTTGAACGTGGTGTTACAGTCAGTGCACAAGCGATGAGACACAGCGTCTGCGAAGTAGCTATGAAGTGCGGAATTTGCCCTACGACCATTTCACGAGTGTACTCTGAATATCAGGAATCCGGTAAAACATCAAATCTCCGACATCGCTACGGTTGGAAAAAGATCCCGCAAGAACTTGACCAACGACGATTGAAGAGAATCGTTCAACGTGACAGAAGTGCAACCCTTCCGCATATTGCTGGAGATTTCAATGCTGGGCCATCGACAAGTGTCAGCGTGAGAACCAGTCAACGAAACATCATCGATATTGGCTTTCGGAGCGGATGGACGTGTACAGATCTGGAGACAACCTCATGAATCCATGGAACCCGCGTGTCAGCAGGGGACTGTTCAAGCTGGTGGAGGCTCTGTAATGGTGTGGGGCGTGTGCAGTTGGAGTGATGTGGGACCTGTGATACGTCTAGATACGACTCTGACAGCTGACACGTAAGTAAGCATCCTGTCTGATCACCAGCATCCATTGACGTCCATTGTGCTTTCCGACGGACGAACAATTCCAACAGGACAATGCTATACCCCACATGTCCAGAATTGATACAGAGTGGTTCCAGGAAAACCCGTCTGAGTTTAAACACTTCCGCTGGCCACCAAACTCCCCAGACATGAACATGATTGACCATACTGGGCTGCCTTGCAACGTGCTGTTCAGAAGAGATCTCCAGCCCCGTATAATCTCATGGGATTATTGACAACCGTGTAGGATTCATGGTGTCAATTCCCTCCAGCCCTACTTCAGACATTAGGCGAGTCCATGCCACGTCGTCTTGCTGCGCTTCTGAGTGCTCGCGGGGGCCCAGCACAATATTAATCAGGTGTCCCAGATTCTTTGGCTCTTGCGTGTAAAAGAAGCACATAGATGTCATCCAGCTAACCAGTTTGGAGTGTTACTGTGGGGATTCCCACTGTTAAGAGAGATGTATCATCACTGAAAGTTTACAATGACATGTCGGCTGTAATACAGTCTGACGGAAGTGCAACAAGTATTTCACGTTGAACAAAAGTGACGATATTAATAGCCACATATCGCAATCTGTTTCACGCTTTTACCCACCATAAAGTAGTTTTGGTCCTATATGAGTCTTCAGAATCAGTCTCGTCCTTTAAAAAAGAATCTATCTTCTGTGACAACGTTGAAAAGAGTCTTCATCTGAAAACAATTATTGTCAGTTGTAGGGTAAGTGAAAAAAAAAGTAATGATTGCAGAACGAATTGACATTGGTTTCAAGAGAAATGAAGCTGTAGATATCAGAAGCATAAAAGGAAATTTTCTGATGCATACCGAGGAAATGGCTTCAACCAGATAGTATTTTCTGTAGTAGTGTCGCTGAAGAAGGGATGCTGGTCGCCCGTCTACAGCACATACCAATACAAACGTGGAGCGTGTAAGGCAGTTATTGCAAGAAGACCGCCATGTAACTGTGTGTCCGATACCAGAAGAAATTAATCTGAATCATGATGTGTGTCATAAGATTTTACCCGATGACTTAGGAAAACGGAAACGTAATGCAAAACAGACGAACAGGAAGAGGAAAGCCGAAGAATTTCTGCTGAACTACTGGATGGAGTCAAACATGATCCTACAATTCTGTCAAAGATTATTGCTGGGGATGAAAGTTGGTGATACAAGTATGGCCCTCGCATGAAGGGTCAAAATGCTACGGCGGAGTCCTGGATCACTAGCCTCGAAAAAAGTAAAACGACAAGCTTTGAGAAAAACTTTCATAGCAAAGGATTAGTTCACAACAAGCAATATGACGTCGCCGCCCTGATTTCTGGCCCTGGCTCTGAGCACTGTGGGACTTAACTACTGAGGTCATCAGTTCCCTAGGACTTAGAACTACTTAAACCTAACTAACCTAAGGACATCACACACATCCATGCCCGAGGCAGGATTCGAACCTGTTTTCTGGAATTCTCAGGACTGGTTCCTACTGCCTGACAATGTAAGACCCCAGACATTCTGTTATGGCCATCCCACATCCACCTTATTCGCCCGACCTCTCACCTTGCGATTTTTTGTTGTTTCCGCGAGCTAAAAGGTGACTAAAAAGAAAGCTTAATCAAGATATCGCAGACATTCAACGGTTTGTGACAAACGAGCATCTCAGGGGAAAATTTCCCTGCTTGCTTCTAAGACCTCCAGAAACGTTGCCAGCTGTAAATAGATATCCAAGGGGACTTCTTCGATAGGAGCTAGGATCATTACTTGATAAGTGGAATTTTCTATTTAAAAAAAAGTAATCGTTTTGTACTATCGCGAAATAGGGGAGATAGTGCCACAGACATGATACGTGAAATGGAGTGGCAGTCATTAAAACGAAGGCGTTTTTCGTTGCGATGGGATCTTCTCATGAAATTTCAGTCACCAGTTTTCTCCTCCCATTGCAAAAAATTCCGTTGGGACCAACCTACACGGGGATAAATGATCATCACGATAAAATAAGAGAAATAAGGGCTCGCACTGAAAGATTTAAGTGCTCGTTCTTCCCGCGCGCCATTCGAGAGTGGAAAGGTAGGGTGACAGCTTGAAGGTCGTTCATTCAACCACCTGGCAGGCACTTTATTGTGAATAGCACAGTAATCACGTAGATGTAGATGAAGCTGCCCTTCAACTTTTCTGACAAAGCGAGTATTAACATCTGTCTACCCAGTAGGTATCGAAGAAATAACTTCAGAATATTAAAACTCAAGAACATTGTTCTGTGTGGCGTCCAAAATATAGTTAGCAGCAACGATACCATTAATCTTTTCAACAAAAAAGGCTTATCTCACTCTTACATAATGAGTCTAGATCGCAATGTTCTTTTCATTCCTTATTCTTTATGAAGCATTTCAGCAACGGCCTTTATCAGAACAAAGAAAAACATAACCTGAACCATTAATAGGACGCAGTGCGTCAACAATTGTACTGTTCGTCTCCTCTGTGTATTTACTCGTTCTGGTTATATTTTGGTTAGCCTGTTTTGTCTGACACAGCATATAGATGTTGACGTAGATGTGGATAAAGTATCACCACTTTCACTTTGAAGGTGTTATAACGAAAACGCGAAGTCGCAAATTTTTGATTTCGCTCTAAGTGTTTCAAGCAGTTGTTAAGAATGCGAATGCGAATGCCAGAGTTAATCCTTTCGAAAAGAACACTGATGATTTCCTCCTGCATTTCTGTTTAATTCACGTTGTACTGTGTCTCTAATTATCTTTTTGTCGTTGGAATGTTAAGATCTAATCTTCCTTGCTCTCCAGTTTTTCCACAGGACAAGTTTCATTCCCACGCAGTTATATATTCCTGAGGTACAGAAACTTGTGCGTCGGTTCCGTCATTGTTACCTGTAAGTTAGCCCCTCTTGTTGAGAACACTTTCCTTGGCTGCTTTTACTGTTACGTTTACCTTCGTTTAGATTTTAAGTCATAAATGAAAAGCACAATATTTTGTATGCTCTACAATAGTAATGTATTGTGTTAAGAGGTTTTTCAGATTACAATGTCTTAACCAAATTTTAACTATTGTTGTCGAACAGCGTTCAATATATACAAACTACTGTTTAGAAGAAGGGGAGGTACTGAATTGCATTTCGTCATTTAATATTAGATCGGGACAGTGAGTCAGACTTCCTACTATGTGGGGAGCACCACAGCCCGCTGCATTTCCGATAGTGAAGATAAGACCCAGTCAATAGCGAACAGTGGGTTATACGAAATTACTCGTGCTGAATATGCTAAGAAGATATGGTGACTAGCTTTATTGTATAGGGATTGTTAATTTAATGGAAACTGTTTTGTCGACTTTAGTGTTAATCTTTTTCATTTCTATTCCAAAATAAATGTAACTTATTTTTTGTTTAACATTTTTCATTTCATTACTATCAAAGATGACATTTACTCTCTTCGTATCTGACTATCGACGTCTAAAATTTTTTTCGCTATTGTTCTTGAACGTTGTACCCTCTTTGACAATGGTAGTTAAAATCTGATAACGGTTTTGTAATCCGAAGACAGGTTCACAAATTAATACTGGATAAAATACTCAACGTTGTGCCTTTCACTTATAAAGTTGATATACGAAGAAGCCACAGAAGAATCCGATTTCAAGCTATTTTCAAAACTCCTTTTTACTCTTCACTAATTTTCTGTTAGTTTAACCTACATTCTGTCAAGTACGCTGTCATTTACATTTAATAAATTTTGAAGCTATCTCTGCTTTCAGCTAAGAAGACTATGTTACCTACGATCCTTAGTATCGTCATCCGTCCCCCATATCTTTTATATCTCACGCGAAATTTTCTTTCACTTCTATCACTTCTTCTGTGACACGCAAGTTAAAACAACAGTGACTGTATCCCTGCTCTCCAACTAACTTTCATCGCTACCACTTTGCTTTTGTACTTGTAGAATATTCATTGGTGTCCTTATTAATGTAATAGTAATAATAATAATAATAATAATTGATAAAAAAATCTCCTTACGTTGTCGAAGGCTTTTTACAATTCGACGAATGCTATCATCATTCAGTTTTCTTTTTACTATCCATAAGGTCAGGATTACTTCTTTAAGAGCTTATTCACTTTTCAATCAAATTCTTAGCTAATACCTATGAAGTTTCTATTCTCCAATATATTATCCTCGTCAGTGTCACAAGTGTGACATGTCAGATAATTTGATCGAACGTTTTTGCATTCGACTGCTTGTTCCCTCTTCGTTAGTGTGATGAAAATCGTATTCTAAGGCCTTGATCGTAATTATCTTGTTTCGTATACCTCTTCTCGCAACTCTCTTGTCTCCGACTAATTTCAATACCTGTGCAGATACCTAAAGCTCAGGAAATTTTATTTTGCCAAACTCTGTCTACGTCACGGCGTGATCTGTTTCTTCGTGGTATCTCTTCTCCATGGTATATATTCTCAGTTTGCTACTGCCAGTTATCTGTTCTTGTTTCTACACTCAAAAAAGCTCTCTCGTTCGGGAGGACGACGGTTCAATCCCGCGTCCGGCCATCCTGATTTAGGTTTTCCGTGATTTCCCTAAATCACTCCAGGCAAATGCCGGGATGGTTCCTTCGAAAGGGCACGGCTGACTTCCTTCTCCATCCTGACCTAATCCGATGAGACCGATGACCTCGCTGTTTGGTCTCTTCCCTCAAACAACTCACAGCAAAAAAAGCTTTTATTTCCGCATGCTGTCGGTTAAAAACATCCTTTTAATTGTAAAATCTTGCTTTTAAGCTTCAATTACTATTTCTTTATAAAGGGTATCTCTCTGAAGGCGAATTTTCTCTGGTGTTTCGGAAGATATCTGAAATTACTTTTTTTTTTGCATTGTGTAGCTGCTGTCGGCCCAAACAAGTAGTGTTTATCAAATCTTTCATGCGACGTCCAATGAAGGCAGAAAACGTCGGTTTGTTTCACGTGCCTATTGGAGAGAGCGGCCCCAGATTAATCTACTGCAATACTTATTTTATGGACATATTCACTACTTGCCATTAAAATTGCTACACCAAGAAGAAATGCAGATGATAAGCGGGTATTCATTGGACCAATATATTATACTAGAACTGACATGCGATTACATTTTCCCGCAATTTGGGTGCATAGAGCCTGAGAAATCAGTACCCACCTTTGGCCGTAATAACGCCTTGATACCCCTGGGCGTAGTGACTGGCGTATTGTGACGAGCCAGTTGCTCGGCCACCATTGACCAGACGTTTTCAGTTGGTGAGAGATCTGGAGATTGTGCTGGCCAGGGCACCAGTCGAACTTATTCTGTATCCAGAAAGGCGCGTACAGGACCTGCAACATGCGGTCGTGCATTATCCTGCTGAAATGTAGGGTTTCGCATGGACCGAATGAAGGGTAGAGTCACAGGTCGTAACACATGTGAAATGTAGCGTCCACTGTTCAAAGTGCCGTCAATGAGAAAAAGAGGAGACCTAGACGTGTAATCAATTGCACCCCATACCATCACGCCGGGTGGTGCGCCAGTATAGCGATGACGAATACACGCTTCCAATGTGCGTTCACCGCGATGTCGCCAATCACGGATGGGACCATCATGATGCTGTAAACAGAACCTGGATTCATCCGAAAAAATGACGTTTTGCCATTCGTGCACCCAGGTTCGTCGTTGAGTACACCATCGCAGGCGCTCCTGTCTGTGACGCAGCGTCGAGGGTAACCGCAGCCATGGTCTCCGAGATGATAGTCCATGCTGCTGCAAATGTCGTCGAACTGTTCGTGCAGATGGTTTTTGTCCTGCAAACGTCCCCATCTGGTGGTCATGGATCGAGACGTGGCTGCTCGATCCGTTACAGCCATGCAGATAAGATGCCTGTCATCTTGACTGCTAGTGATACGAGGCAGTTGGGACCCAGCACGGCGTTCCGTATTACCTTCCTGGACCCACCGATTCCATATTCTGCTAGGAGTCATTGGATGTCTACCAACGCGAGCAGCAATGTCGCGATACGATAAACCGCAATCGCGACAGGCTAAAATCCGACCTTTATCAAAGTCGGAAACGTAATGGTACGCAGTTCTCCTCCTTATACGAGGCATCACAACAACGTTTCACCAGGCAACGCCGGTCAACTGCTGTTTGTGTATGAGAAACCGGTTGGAAACTTTCCTCGTGTCAGCACGTTTTAGGTGTCGTCACCGGCGCCAACCTTGTGTGAATGCTCTGAAAAGCTAATCATTTGCAAATCACAGCATCTTCTTCCTGTCGGTTAAATATCGCGCCTGTAGAATGTCATATTCGTGGTGTAGCAATTTTAATGGCCAGTAGCGTACTAACAGTCAGAGTGAAACTGGAAGCGACAGCGCTGAGTGCTTGCACCAAGCATGCATCGCTACTGAGTACTGCTGGTTGCTGTTTATCCTTAGTGTTTTCTGCCCCTGTTAATAATATCGATGAAACGAATATCATACTAGACTAATTTGGGAGCGCTCTATCGAATGCGCAGGTAAAATCCCGATCTAAAAATCATTAATTTTTGTAGTGGGAAAGAAACCGACGCTTTTTGCTGACAACGGGCGACCCATGAAAGACGCGAAGAGCGCTGACCCCAGCTTCACAAAGAAAATGCGCTGTTGCGAATATCTGCCGGAACACCGACTCTTAGCATAGAGTCCCGGCATATCTCCTTCACAAGTGCTTGTTTAATCAATGTTTAACTTTCTGTTAATTTCATTTCTAAGTAACTTACAGTGACTGTTTCCTATTCTTTGAACTCCTGCATTTTTCTTTTGCGGGAAATAAGCTGGATTAGTTTATGAACAATCCGATGAATGTTTTCTTCAGCTTTCTCTACACCTGTAGTGACCTGTGCTATCTTAATTATTTATTTCTTTGTCGCAGTCATCTTCTCTTTCACTGAACTATTCTCCACACTTCTTCGGTTATTGGTCGATTCCTCGGGATCTATTCACCTAAACTCATCACTTTCTCGAACATGTGAGAACACTGTTGGATCATCTCACAGTGTAAGCTATTTTTCCCCTTTCGACGGGAGCCCGTTAATGCTTTGTCGATAGTTCGGTGATCAGAATCGCATTAAACCAGGTTTATCTGCTGGATAGAACGGCGGTAGTACCACTCTACGTAACGAGTGAGCCAGTTTGGCACACAAGCTGCGTTTTTTACAGCACCGAGAATGTGTGACATCGAAAGAATTAAATACGTAATTTGATCTCTATAAGATGTCAAGAAAACTGCTAACGGACCCTACTGTGTGAAAATCTTTCCCACATTTGGACTACTCTGTATCTGGCTGCTATTTTTCGGCTGGTATTTCCAATACAGCTTCACCTCTAATGTTATGTGCACGTTAAACGAAACCTTACTATGCACCTTTTAACTGTGCACAGAAGATGTATCCACGTATAACAGAGCGCGAATAGCATTAAGCTTTGTAACTACGCGGTTGCTGTAGCATCCAGCAGAACTGAACTGCTTTCCTACCTGCGCCTTTGTGAGACTCGCAGGGGACCTTCGAGCATTTAGGGTTATGCACAAGTCAAGGCGCTAGTGCAGTCTGTGTTACGTGTAGATAAGTAACTTACAGTTTGATTTAACACTTAACATGCTGTGTGATTTCACAACAGGCTGTTTAAGCTTGCCTGGCAACATGCCACTAAGAAATGATTCAGTACATGAGTTAATGCTACTTCGGCGAAGACTGAGATAGTGACACCGAAGATGTGTGAAAAAACAGGTTAATTCTTACAGCAAAGTAATAACAACAACCAACCCCTATCATCTACATCTACATGACAACTCTGCAGTTCACATTTAAGTGCTTGGCAGAGGGTTCGTCGAACCACAATCATACTATACCATTTCACTCCCGAACAGCGCGAGGGAAAAACGAACACCTAAACCTTTCTGTTCGAGCCCTGATTTCTCTTATTTTATTTTGTTGATCATTCCTACCTATGTATGTTGGGCTCAACAAAATATTTTCGCATTCGGAAGAGAAAGTTGGTGACTGAAATTTCGTAAATAGATCTCGCCGCGACGAAAAACGTCTTTGCTTTAATGACTTCCATCCCAACTCGCGTATCATATCTGCCACACTCTCTCCCCTACTACGTAATAATACAAAACGAGCTGCCCTTTTTTGCACCCTTTCGATGTCCTCCGTCAATCCCACCTGGTAAGAATCCCACACCGCGCAGCAATATTCTAACAGAGGACGAACGAGTGTAGTGTAAGCTGTCTCTTTAGTGGACTTGTTGCATCTTCTAAGTGTCCTGCCAATGAAACGCAACCTTTGGCTCGCCTTCCCCACAATATTATCTATGTGGTCTTTCCAACTGAAGTTGTTCGTAATTTTAACACCCAGGTACTTAGTTAAATTGACAGCTTTGAGAATTGTACTATTTATCGCGTAATCGAATTCCAACGGATTTATTTTGGAACTCATGTGGATCAGCTCACACTCTTCGTTATTTAGCGTCAACTGCCACCTGCCACACCATACAGCAATCTTTTCTAAATCGCTTTGCAACCGATACTGGTCTCCGGATGACCTTACTAGACGGTAAATTACAGCATCATCTGCGAACAACCTAAGAGAACTGCTCAGATTGTCACCCAGGTCATTTATATAGATCAGGAACAGCAGAGGTCCCAGGGCGCTTCCCTGGGGAACACCTGATATCACTTCAGTTTTACTCGATGATTTTCCGTCTATTACTACGAACTGCGACCTTCCTGACGGGAAATCACGAATCCAGTCGCACAACTGAGACGATACCCCATAGGCCCGCAGCTTGATTAGAAGTCGCTTGTGAGGAACGGTGTCAAAAGCTTTCCGGAAATCTAGAAATACGGAATCAACTTGAGATCCCCTGTCGACAGCGGCCATTACTTCGTGCGGGACTGCGTTGCCCAAGAACGATGTTTTCTGAAACCATGCTGATTACGTATCAATAGATCGTTCCCTTCGAGGTGATTCATAATGTTTGAATACAGTATATGCTCCAAAACCCTACTGCAAACCTACTTCAATGATATAGGTCTGTAGTTAGATGGATTACTCCTACTACCCTTCTTAAACACTGGTGCGACCTGCGCAATTTTCCAATCTGTAGGTACAGATCTATCGGTGAGCGAGCGGTTGTATATGATTGCTAAGTAGGGAGCTATTGTATCAGTGTAATCTGAAAGGAACCTAATCGGTATACAATCTGGACCTGAAGACTTGCCCGTATCAAGCGATTTGAGTTGCTTCGCAACCCCTAAGGTATCTACTTCTGAGAAACTCATGCTAGCAGCTGTTCGTGTTTCAAATTCTGGAATATTCCATTCATCTTCCCTGGTGAAGGAATTTCGGAAAACTGCGTTCAATAACTCCGCTTTAGCGGCACAGTCGTCGGTAACAGTACCATCGGCACTACGCAGCGAAGGTATTGACTGCGTCTTGCCGCTTGTGTACTTTACATACGACCAGTATTTCTTCGGATTTTCTACCAAATTTCGAGACAATGTTTCGTTGTGGAACCTATTAAAGGCATCTCGCATTGAAGTCCGTGCGAAATTTCGCGCGTCTGTAAATTTTAGCCAATCATCGGAACTTCACGTTCTTCTGAACTTCGCATGCTTTTTCCGTTGCCTCTACAACAGAGTTCGGACCTGTTTTGTGTACCACGGGGGATAAGTTCCATCTCTTACCAATTTATGAGGTATGAATCTCTCAATTGCTGTTGCTACTATGTCTTTGAATTTGAGCCACATCTCGTCTATATTTGCATAGTCAGTTCGGAAGGAATGGAGATTGTCTCTTAGGAAGGCTTCTAGTGACACTTTACCCGCTTTTTTAAATAAAATTATTTTGCGTTTGTTTCTGGTGGATTTGGAAGAAACGGTATTGAGCCTAGCTACAACGACCTTGTGATCACTAATCCCTGTATCAGTCATGATGCTCTCTATGAGCTCTGGATTGTTTGTGGCTAAGAGGTCAAGTGTGTTTTCGGAACCATTTACAATTCGCTTGGGTTCGTGGACTAACTGCTAGAAAAATTTTTCGGAGAAAGCATTTAGGACAATCTCGGAAGATGTTTTCTGCCTACCACCGGTTTTGAACAAGTATTTTTGCCAACATATCGAGGGATGGTTGAAGTCCCCACCAACTATAATCGTATGAGTGGGGTATTTATTTGTTACGAGACTCAAATTTTCTCTGAACTGTTCCGCAACTATATCATCGGAGTCTGGGGGTCGGTAGAAGGAGCCAATTATTAACTTAGTTCGGCTGTTAAGTATAACCTCCACCCATACAAATCCGCACGGAGTATCTACTTCGACTTCACTACAAGATAAACCACTACCGACAGACACCAACGCTCCACCACCAATTCTGCCTAATCTATCTTTCCTGTACACCGTCTGAGACTTCGTAAAAATTTCTGCAGAACTTATTTCAGGCTTTAGCCAGCTTTCTGTACCTATAACGATTAATACAATACATACATAATGCAATACATTATGAATAGCATCTTAAGAGTGGCTGGCTGTTGTTTTCTCTTTATTGTAAACATTAAGTAAGTAAATAGCTATATTAAAAAGTTAAGCTGACTGATTTCTATTATGAGAAATATGCTGGAGTAACTCATGAACCATTCAATGAATGTTTGCATCTGCTTTCACTAGACCTGTGCTGCCTAAATTATGTCTTTCCTTGTCATAATCATTTTCTCTTTTTCTGATCTATTCTCGACGCCTCGTCGACCATTCACCTACATTCATATCAGAATCAACATGTTTTACGTTGTGGTTTTGACATAAACACATATGACTTATTTTCTTTATATTAACGGTTCGCCTATGACGACCTTTAGTATAATGTACATTAACGTTGCTCCTCTTGTCCAAATGCACTATAAAAATGAATGTATATTCCACATTTATTCCTGAACTTTTTTTTTTTTTTTTGGTCATCAGTCTACTGACTGGTTTGATGCGGCCCGCCACGAATTCCTTTCCTGTGCTAATCTCTTCATCTCAGAGTAGCACTTGCAACCTACGTCCTCAATTATTTGCTTGACGTATTCCAATCTCTGTCTTCCTCTACAGTTTTTGCCCTCTACAGCTCCCTCTAGTACCGTGGAAGTCATTCCCTCATGTCTTAGCAGATGTCCTATCATCCTGTCCCTTCTCCTTATCAGTGTTTTCCACATATTCCTTTCGTCTCCGATTCTGCATAGAACCTCCTCATTCCTTACCTTATCAGTCCACCTAATTTTCAACATTCGTCTATAGCACCACATCTCAAATGCTTCGATTCTCTTTTGTTCCGGTTTTCCCACAGTCCATGTTTCACTACCATACAATGCTGTACTCCAGACGTATATCCTCAGAAATTTCTTCCTCAAATTAAGGCCGGTATTTGATATTAGTAGGCTTCTCTTGGCCAGAAATGCCTTTTTTGCCATAGCGAGTCTGCTTTTGATGTCCTCCTTGCTCCGTCCGTCATTGGTTATTTTACTGCCTAGGTAGCAGAATTCCTTAACTTCATTGACTTCGTGACCATCAATCGTGATGTTAAGTTTCTCGCTGTTCTCATTTCTACTACTTCTCATTACATTCGCCTTTCTCCGATTTACCCTCAAACCATACTGTGTACTCATTAGCCTGTTCATTCCGTTCAGCAGATCATTTAATTCTTCTTCACTTTCACTCAGGATAGCAATGTCATCAGCGAATCGTATCATTGATATCCTTTCACCTTGTTTTTTAATTCCACTCCTGAACCTTTCTTTTATTTCCATCATTGCTTCCTCGATGTACAGATTGAAGAGTAGGGGCGAAAGGCTACGGCCTTGTCTTACACCCTTCTTAATACGAGCACTTCGTTCTTGATCGTCCACTCTTATTATTCCCTCTTGGTTGTTGTACATATTGTATATGACCCGTCTCTCCCTATAGCTTACCCCTACTTTTTTCAGAATTCGAACAGCTTGCACCATTTTATATTGTCGAACGCTTTCTCCAGGTCGACAAATCCTATGAAAATGTCCTGATTTTTCTTTAGTCTTGCTTCCATTATTAGCCGTAACGTCAGAATCGCCTCTCTCGTCCCTTTATTTTTCCTAAAGCCAAACTGATCGTCACCTAGCGCATTCTCAATTTTCTTTTCGATTCTTCTGTATATTATTCTTGTAAGCAGCTTCGATGCATGAGCTGTTAAGCTGATTGTGCGATAATTCTCGCACTTGTCAGCTCTTGCCGTCTTCGGAATTGTGTGGATGATGCTTTTCCGAAAGTCAGATGGTATGTCGCCAGACTCATATATTCTACACACCAACGTGAGTAGTCGTTTTGTTGCCACTTCCCCCAATGATTTTAGAAATTCTGATGGAATGTTATCTATCCCTTCTGCCTTATTTGACCGTAAGTCCTTCAAAGCTCTTTTAAATTCCGTTTCTAATACTGGATCCCCTATCTCTTCTAAATCGACTCCTGTTTCTTCTTCTATCATATCAGACAAATCTTCACCCTCATAGAAGCTTTCAATGTATTCTTTCCACCTATCTGCTCTCTCCTCTGCATTTAACAGTGGAATTCCCGTTGCACTCTTAATGTTACCACCGTTGCTTTTAATGTCACCAAAGGTTGTTTTGACTTTCCTGTATGCTGAGTCTGTCCTTCCGACAATCATATCTTTTTCGATGTCTTCACAGTTTTCCTGCAGCCATTTCGTCTTAGCTTCCCTGCAATTCCTATTTATTTCATTCCTCAGCGACTTGTATTTCTGTATTCCTGATTTTCCCGGAACATGTTTGTACTTCCTCCTTTCATCAATCAGCTGAAGTATTTCTCCTGTTACACATGGTTTCTTCGCAGCTACCTTCTTTGTACCTATGTTTTCCTTCCCAACTTCTGTGATGGCCCTTTTTAGAGATGTCCATTCCTCTTCAACTGTACTGCCTACTGCGCTATTCCTTATTGCTGTATCTATAGCGTTAGAGAACTTCAAACGTATCTCGTCATTCCTTAGTACTTCCGTATCCCACCTCTTTGCGTATTGATTCTTCCTGACTAATGTCTTGAACTTCAGCCTACTCTTCATCACTACTACATTGTGATCTGAGTCTATATCTGCTCCTGGGTACGCCTTACAATCCAGTATCTGATTTCGGAATCTCTGTCTGACCATGATGTAATCTAATTGAAATCTTCCCGTATCTCCCGGCCTTTTCCAAGTATACCTCCTCCTCTTGTGATTCTTGAACAGGGTATTCGCTATTACTAGCTGAAACTTGTTACAGAACTCAATTAGTCTTTCTCCTCTTTCATTCCTTGTCCCAAGCCCATATGCTCCTGTAACCTTTTCTTCTACTCCTTCCCCTACAACTGCATTCCAGTCGCCCATGACTATTAGATTTTCGTCCCCCTTTACATACTGCATTACCCTTTCAATATCCTCATACACTTTCTCTATCTGTTCATCTTCAGCTTGCGACGTCGGCATGTATACCTGAACTATCGTTGTCTGTGTTGGTCTGATGTCGATTCTGATTAGAACAACCCGGTCACTGAACTGTTCACAGTAACACACCCTCTGCCCTACCTTCCTATTCATAACGAATCCTACACCTGTTATACCATTCTCTGCTGCTGTTGATATTACCCGATACTCATCTGACCAGAAATCCTTGTCTTCCTTCCACTTCACTTCACTGACCCCTACTATATCTAGATTGAGCCTTTGCATTTCCCTTTTCAGATTTTCTAGTTTCCCTACCACGTTCAAGCTTCTGACATTCCACGCCCCGACTAGTAGAACGTTATCCTTTCGTTGATTATTCAATCTTTTTCTCATGGTAACCTCCCCCTTGGCAGTCCCCTCCCGGAGATCCGAATGGGGGACTACTCCGGAATCTTTTGCCAATGGAGAGATCATCATGACACTTCTTCAATTACAGGCCACATGTCCTGTGGATACACGTTACGTGTCTTTAATGCAGTGGTTTCCATTGCCTTCTGCATCCTCATGTCGTTGATCATTGCTGATTCTTCCCCTAGGACAAGAGAGTGCCCTGAACCTCTTTCCGCTCCTCCGCCCTCTTTGGCAAGGCCGTTGGCAGAATGAGGCTGACTTCTTATGCCGGAAGTCTTCGGCCGCCAATGCTGATTATTTATCAAAATTTAGGCAGCGGCGGGACCGAAGACGTTTTGATTATGAATCAAAGACGCTACCCCTAGGCCACGGGTCAATAATTCCTGAACTACTGAATCGATTTCAACGATTTGACTTCTTAACTAGTAGAACCCAGTACGTTGTCCTGAACTACTGAATCGATTTCAACGAACTTACTATCTGGAAAAAGCCACTGTGGGGGTAAGAACCAAGCACCTCTCAAAGGGGTGCAAGTGGGGGTGAAAAACTAGCGTAGCTGATGACGTACAAATAGCCAGACTGTATCCATTCAGTATTTGGGAATGAGAGCACTTGAAGGCTTGCAACAAAGTTTACACATAAATTCAATTTTTACGAGACTTGTTGTCGCTGACGCCCCCACGATATTATGTACATTTTCGCTGTTCATGCAGTAAAACTGCCGCATCAGGTATGACGTTTTAGTTTATTACTGTTTACTATTACATATATTCGTAGCACAATTTGCAGACAGTATTTGCATTTGACTTCTTAAGTAATAGAACCCAGTACGTTGTCCTCGATTGTGAGTGTTCATCGGAGGTGAGAGTATCACCTGGAGTGCCCCAGGAAAGTGTGGTAGGTCCGCTGTTATTTTCTATCTACATAAATGATATTTTGGATAGGGTGGATAGCAATGTGCGGCTGTTTGCTGATGATGCTGTAGTGTACGGGCAGGTGTCGTCGTTGAGTGACTGTAGGAGGATACAAGATGACTTGGACAGGATTTGTGATTGGTGTACAGAATGGCAGCCGACTCTAAATATAGATAAATGTAAATTAATGCAGATGAATAGGAGAATCCTGTAATGTTTGAATACTCCATTAGTAGGGTAGCGCTTGACACAATCACGTCGATTAAATATTTGGGAGTAACACTGCGGAGCGATATGAAGTGGGGCAAGCATGTAATGGCAGTTGTGGGGAAGGCGGATAGTCGTCTTCGGTTCATTGGTAGAATTTTGGGAAGATGTGGTTCATCTGTAAAGGAGACCGCTTATAAAACACTAATACGACCTAATCTTGAGCAGTGGTCGAGCGTTTGGGATCCCTATCAGGTCGGATTGAGGGAGGACATAGATGCAATTCAGAGGCGGGCTGCTAGATTTGGTGCGGCTCTAGGCGCTTCAGTCTGGAACCGCGTGACCGCTACGGTCGCAGGTTCGAATCCTGCCTCGGGCATGGATGTGTGTGATGTCCTTAGGTTAGTTAGATTTAAGTAGTTCTAAGTTCTAGGGGACTGATGACCACAGATATTAAGTCCCATAGTGCTCAGACCCATTTGAACCATTTTGCTATATTTGTTACTGGTAGGTTTGATCATCACGCGAGTGTTCGGAAATGCTTCAGGAACTCGGGTGGGAGTCTCTAGAGGAAATGAGGCGTTCTTTTCGTGAATCGCTACTGAGGAAATTTAGAGAACCAGCATTTGAGGGTGACTGCAGTACAATTTCACTGCCGCCAACTTATATTTCGCGGAAAGACCACAAAGATAAGATAAGGGAGATTAGGGCTCGCACAGAGGCATATAGGCAGTCATTTTTCCCTCGTTCTGTTTGGGAGTGGAACAGGGAGAGAAGATGCTAGTTGTGGTATGGGGTACCCTCCGACACGCACCGTATGGTGGATTGCGGAGTATGTATGTAGATGTAGATGTAGAACACTGAATGTACGTGCAAAACTACATCATTGTACGACCCACAGTACAGGAGATATGGTATCGCAAACAGTGAGACGCGAGAAAAAAGTGCTGCATCATGCATGTCTTTTTAATTTGTTACTTCTTTACTACCAAGTCTATTCGGAACATATTTCTCAGACAGTATTTGGGTATACCACTGTATGTACCCGAAAAATTATATCATTGTACGGCACAGAGTTCAGGATATGCGACTTCATGAATGTTGAGTTGCGTGGAAACGAAACTGCAGGGAGATATTCTCTAGCAATACAGGTGAAATGTGTGAACAAATAGGTGTGGAACATGTTAAATACATGTGAAACGTGTGTGACATATTCGAAAACGGGTAAAGCCAACGGTAAAAATCTCCTCCTAAGCTCCTGGATCGATTTGACCCAATAGTGGTGCACATATTACGTACTAACAGGAGTAAATATGTGAGGGTGAGAACCACCAACTTTCTATTGGGGTTAGGACGATAATGCGGTGATGGGGAGAGAAGGGACGAGGAGGACATGGACAGACAGGGAACAGGAAGGAGGGCGTGGACAGATAATGGGAAGAAGAGGAGGAGAAGGACAGAGGCTGAGGGAGGAGCAGATTGTCAGAGAGTGGGGAAGGAGAAGATTGACAGAGAAAGGGGTTAGAGGGGAACAGAAACAGGTCGAGGAAGAGATGGGCAGAGAGAGAGCAGGAGGACATGGCGAGGAAGTACGGGGTGGATGATGTGGACAGAGAGGGAGAGGAAGAGGAAATGGTCAAGGAGGGGGCAGAGGGGCGAGATGAAGATGAAGGAGGTGATAGGCTAATAAAAGACTGAAATAAATAAATACCGGGGAAACGGAGATTACTCAGCTAATAAAATACAATGCTGAGTGGCCAGATATAATAAGTGCGTGGTTTTGTCTTGTGCTAATACGTTCTAAATTTTGTAGGAGGAGGAGCATTTATGACACCACGCAGTATCCAGGAGTGCCTGGCCTGGACTGCCTGCGTAAAGACAGCGGGCTGACAGCTGGGCCATGGTACCCCGGCAGCCATGGATCATCATGGCGCCACTGCTACTATGAAGACAATATGAAATTAAATTATATATTGTCAGCCCTGCTGACTAACTACCTGTACTGATACTTTTCTGTTGAGTTGGCCGTACTTGGTCCAGTTAGTGACTAAATTATCTAAAATATTTAATAGACCAGGTGTAAGTAGGCTGTTTAGGTTTTTATGTTGGTAACGCCACGTAGCGCTCTATATGAAAATCACTGACTGTGCTGTGTGAAGTCTGTGGCTGGTTTGCATTGTTGCAATATTTGCTATTGTAGTGTTGGGCAGTTGGGTGTGAACAGTGCGTAGCGTTGCGCAGTTGGAGGTGAGCCGCCAGCAGTGGTGGATGTGGGGAGAGAGATGGCGAAGTTTTGAGAGCGGATGATCTGGACGTGAGTCCATCAGAGACAGTAAATTTCTAAGACTGAATGTCATGAACTGATACATATATTATGACGTTTGAACACTATTAAAGTAACTGCATTGTTTGTTCTCTATCAAAATCTTTCATTTGCTAACTATGCCTATCAATAGTTAGTGACTTAAGTAGTTAGAATCTTTCATTTAGCTGCCAGTATCGGCGCTCGCTGTATTGCAGTAGTTCGAGTAACGAAGATTTTTGTGAGGTAAGTGATTCTTGAAAGGTATAGGTTATTGTTAGTCAGGGCCATCCTTTTGTAGATTATTGAAAGTTACATTGCGTTCCGCTAAAAATATTGTGTGTCAGTTTAGTGTTGATCAGAATAAGTAAAGAGCGGAATGTCTGAGTACGTTCAGTTCTGCTCAGCTGTTTGAAAATCAAGTAACGTAAGGGGTATATCAGCACAATCATTCATAAATTTTTCTAAGGGGAGGTCACACAGGAAATGTGATGCGCACTGAGTGTATATTGTCTTGAAAAATATACGTCAAGTGCATTGTAGAATTTATGTTACTCCTCTTGGTATTTTGAAGTTTTCGGATGGAACTGATTCGAGATATAATATGCAGTGCAAGACTTTTATTCAGTGTGGAAAAAGTAATTACCAGCAGAAGGAAAAAGTATTTACTCTTTGAAAAACCTAGAAACTCTAACAAAATTGGTTATTGAGATTTCGTGTAAAAGCACACACAGTACTGAGATATTAACCTTTTAATATAAAAGATCGTTGCACGTCTACTGGGGATTTAATATTAGGCTTCTAATCGAGGTTGTCTCACCTGGACAGGATTTAACACTCCTTGAGCGTCCAGGAACGGAAGCTTGACCCAGTAGATTTAAAATAAATTCATAATCACCTCCCGACAGAAGAAAAGCTACAAAACGCAACAACAGTAGCAATCTCGGATTCCCAAAAGAGTTTTAGGCTTCTAATCGAGGTTGTCTCACCTGGACAGAATTTAACACTCCTTGAGCGTCCAGGAACGGAAGATTGAGCCAGTAGATTTAAAATAAATTCATAATCACCTCCCGACAGGAGAAAAGCTACAAAACGCAACAACAGCAGCAATTTCGGATTCCCAAAAGAGTTACATTTAGCACCCTCAAGCCTCGCTCGTATTGGTATCTTGGTTTGGATGAGGGAAAAATACACTTCAGTGTTACATACGTTAACATTCCTTTTAAACGAAAACTGCTCCTAATTTGTCCCCAATTCGCGTTATTTTCCATTTGCGGCAGCCAGCTGACATATATGAATAGTGACTAGCACTACAACTAACGCTCCATTGTCACTTGTCACTGAAAATATGAAGCGACTCTGCATACAACTATTGTTATTAGATCTAAAATAATCATTTAAATGAATTTTTTTAATATAATACGCTTTTAAAAGGGACTGAAAAATATAAACAAATTCATATGGTGAACATAAACACGTACCTAGGAACAAATGTTCTTTTGATATTTGAAAGTGGTGCAATAGAGAAAATCTTGTCAGTACTGGTGAATTCTGCCTTACGCAACACACTTTTGTTGTTTTGTTTTCTGCTGGGCATGTTTCAGCACTTCTTGTGTATCTTGAGTAGGTTCATTTGTTTATTTTTCTTCTGCTAAAATTGCTGTTTCTTGTTAATGGTTAAAGAAAACTTTTACATTTGTAAAATGAACGATTAGTGCCAAATATTTTACATTGGTTTGCATACAGTACAGAGCTGAAACATGTATCACTGAGCTGTTTATTTACGATATGTCCAAAGGTTCTAGTTTTGTAGTACATTTAGAAATTTTTGGAAATTTGTGATAAGTTCTATGGGACCAAACTGCGGAGGTCATCGGTCCCTAGGCGTACACACTACTTAAACTAATTTACACTAAGGACAACAAATACACCCATGCCCAAGGGAGGACTCCAACCTCGGACGGGGGGAGCCGTGCGAACCGTGGCAAGACGTCTTACACCGCACGGCTACCCCTCGCGGCTGTACATTTAGAAATAAAGTGGATATATGCAGTTGTTTACATACCTCACATGAAGCTACTGGATGTTTGTGCTTGTAGGTTTAGGTCTACTCCGAAGTCTAACGCTTGTCATCTGCAAACAGCAACATGTTATCTAATTTTTGCGTTTAGTATGCATTTCCGACTGAGGATCACTTTGGACAGGGTTATTTAGCATGCTTGTTACAGTTTTTGATGTTGTTTTCTTTTCACTTAGTTTGTTGCGAAGTAAGACTCTTATTTCTGTCGTTTTTGTTGTTGCACATGCATTTTTACGATGAGTTCACAAAGCACAGAGTTTTCACAGCTATTACATGTTGTTATGGCTTGTGGCATTCATTTGTTTCGTGGCATGATTGTTTGGGATGTGGCGAGCGGATGTTGTTGACGATTGTGGAATTTAGTGTGTGTGTGTGCGAGCGCGCGCGCATGTGTGTGTGTGTGTGTGTGTGTGTGTGTGTGTGTGTGTGTGTGTGTGTGTGTGTGTGCATGTGTGTGTGTCTGTGCGTGTGTGTGTGTGTCCAAGACAGGAAGAGAGAGGGAGAGAGAGAGAGAGAGAGAGAGAGAGAGGTTCAAAACGGTTCAAATGGCTCTGAGCACTATGCGACTTAACTTCTGAGGTCATCAGTCGCCTAGAACTTAGAACTAATTAAACCTAACTAACCTAAGGACATCACACACATCCATGCCCGAGGCAGGATTCGAACCTGCGACCGTAGCGGTCGCTCGGCTCCAGACTGTAGCGCCTGGAACCGCTCGGCCACTCCGGCCGGCAGAGAGACGGAGGGGAGGGGGTTTAGTAGACATGTAGAGTGAATGGTGTGCAGTGTGGGGACAAGGGAATGTAATTGTAGAGGGTGATCGTTTGTACTTTTTGGGTGAATGTTACTTACATACTTGTTCTATAGAGGGTTTTATTGCATGGTGGTTTGCATTTTTTCAGTATTTTCTTTTCTTGGGCTACTGATTTATGGATGTGATAGTTTTTTTCTATTGCTAATTTTTGGTAGAGGCTGTTACTAGTTTTAAGAATTTTTTAAGTTGGTTTCTACGTTCGTTTCGTGATGATTCTGTGCTGTCAGGTGATCCGCAAATGGTGAGTGTGAACTGTTGCTTTTCAGTGCTCGGTGCGGCGGAGGTTCGAGTCCTCCCTCGGGCATGGGTGTGTGTGTTTGTCCTCAGGATAATTTAGGTTAAGTAGTGTGTAAGCTTAGGGACTGATGACCTCAGCAGTTAAGTCTCATATGAATTCACACACATTTGAACATTTTCTTTCAGTGCTCTGAAATGTTCTGTATACCTGGTTCTATAATTCATGCAGGTTTGACCCATGTATACAGACTGACAACAGTCGTAATTTAGTTGATATAAATCATGTTCGTTCATGGGTATTTTGTTCAGGCTGTTTAGTAAACACAAGATGATTACTTGCCAGTACTGTTTTCACTAGGCTATGTGTTACACGATTATTCCACTACATCCAATAATTAGTAAACGAAATCAAATTAAGAAGTAGTATTATCAAAAGCAAGTTGAAAGTCAAACAGGTTGAAATAGAAGCTATTGGCAACTAATCCAAATTTCCATTTCCGAGTCAGTGATAACTGTTAAGACATTGAACAACTTAAGACATTAAACAAACTCAGTGCATCTGAAAATATCACATGTTCCTTCTTCTGTTTCAAAGTGCGAGATTATATTAACGACGAAGTACGATTTAACTGCCAACTCGTTACGTAACTGGTTTTGAAAATATCCAGAATTTTACTTACAATTAAAGTCTGTAACTGAAGAATTCAGAATATCCTCGAAATAGCTTTAACGTACCGTACGTGTTATATAGCACTTAAATGTGGAATACTCGTAATATTTACAAACGCTACACAAAAAACAGCCTCTTGTCTCAAAACAAAAACAGTAGAAAATACCGAAAACGGGCTCTAGCGCGCGAGCCTTTCTTCATGTGATTCTAAAACTGGTCACTGGATTGAAACACCGACCATGAAACATTATGTGTTCGTAGGTACACTATCCTCGACGTACTATGCTCTCCCCTGCTTATTTAACCAATGAGGCACTCTGGCGAAACATTTCTATTGAGCTTCTAATCACACAAAAACCAAAATATAAGCAATTTGGCTTTTAATGTAACTGGAATTTAAGATGCATGTTTCTGTGGAATGAGGTGTTACAAGCCAATGGAAAAGAAGGACTTAGTGGAGATTGTCTCCTCGATTATTATCTGGTTACTTCATAAACACACATCAATCTTAATTCGCGTTACTAAAACTTCAGAACCGTAATTTACTTGTATTTTACCACTACCGTTAAAGCACGTAGTTAGATGGCCACAATACGTGTTTAAAACACATCCAAAACGTGAAACGAAGCGTAAGTAGTTTTTAACTATCTGTTTTAATACTTCATTGTTGTCACACAAAAGGTAGAGTAATTGATACCTGATCTTTTTAGAACGTCGGTGATGGATGTCAAAATTTGTTTTGCGTTCATGAAAACGTGAAATTTATTTCTCTCCATCACGACACCGTCAAGGGACCACAAGACGAATAAATGGCTATAAATTTATTTTACAATCTAGACGTGAACTCTCAGAAGGATTTACTTCCTTAATTAACAGTAAATTACACTGTTCGACATGGGTTCTATTTCTGATATTAAAGTATGTGCTTCTAGACCATATTACCGTGGGAAATTCAAATATGTAAAGAAAATATCGTTGTCAGGGATACTTTTTATGTAATATGTATATATATGTATATTCACAATTCATGGCAAACACAGAGACGTTATAGAGAAATACGGGTATGTTGCCGCATCCAGTAGTGATAGGACGTGATAATTTCCTGTGCAGCAGCAGGTGGGAAGAATCAGACATCATTAGGTTATCCCCCGCCACACCTATGTCATTAAGACCACCTGAAACATCTCATTAACTCGACAGTAAAGCTTCACGCCTCCTAGGGGCAGGTGCATCGAGTTTACAACAGTGGTGTTAGCCGCAATTTGTGTCAGTCTTAACGAGTGGGTGTTTTGGCTGACAAGTAACTGTCTGTCATATTTCTGAGCACGGTTGAATTTCTTAGTTCCTGTGTGTAAACTGATTGAGCCTGGTGCTGAAGGTAAAACGACTGCTTGTTTTTACACAGCAGCGTTCCTCTAGTTCCCTACTATTAATTTAATACAGGTGTATTACCAAAGTGGTATTTTTAAACTTGTAGAAATGCCACATCGTCGTGGATGTCGATATGAGCCAGACAACTTCTGCTACATCTGTGGGAAGTTCACTTTTGCCAGAAATAGGAAGAAAATTTCTTCAGTCATAAAGAAAGCAGACAAACATTACTTTGGAGTTGCGGTAGGAGACAAAGATAAAGAATCGGCACCACATTTCTGTTGTGCTACATGTTACTGCAAACTAATTCAGTGGTGGAAAGGTAAAGAGAATGTGGCATTGTTTGCTGTTCCCATGGTGTGGAGGGAGCCTAAGGACCATGTTACTGATTATTTCTGTCTAACAAAAATTCAGGGTTTTACAAACAAAAAGTCGAAGAGGCACATTGTTTACCCAGATGTGCCTTCAGCGAGAATGCCAGTGCAGCATTCCGACAACCTTCCAGTACCTTCAAGAGCTCGAGGTCAAATTCCGAGTGACAGTAAAATAAGTAGTACTGAAGAAATCACAGATGATTCTTTATATCACTGCACAAGTGAGTCATCACCACATTTATTAACACAGGCAGATTTAAATGATTTAGTATGTGATCTAGGACTAAGTAAACAAAAGGCACAGCTGCTTGGTTCAAGATTACAAGAGTATAATCTACTGCACCAAAGTACTAAAATCAGTGTGTTCAGGCACAGAGAACATTCCTTTATTTCTTATTTTTCAACTGATGAAGCACTGACATTTTGCAATGACATTGCTGGCCTGATGAAAGTGCTGAACTTCACTTATATTTCACAGGAGTGGAGACTTTTCACAGATGCATCGAAAACAAGTCTGAAGGGTCTTTTGCTCCATAACGGAAATAAAATACCCTCTGTTCCAGTAGCTTACGCTAGTTTGACAAAAGAGAATTACGAATTCGTACAAAGGATGCTAAATTCATTAAAATACAATGAACACAAATGGAAAATATGTGCATATTTCAAGGTAATTGTTATGGCACTTGGAATGCAACAAGACTACACAAAGTACGTCTGTTTTCTTTGCGAGTGGGGTAGTCGAGACCGAAATTCACACTACATGAAAAAGAAATGGTCTAGGCGAAGACGGAAAGTTGGCGAAAAAAATGTACAACGTGAAAGTCTGGTAGCTCCTGAATATATACTACTTCCGCCGCTTCACATCAAACTTGGCCTGATGAAACAATTCGTGAAGGCCATGGATCCAACAGGCTGTGGGTTTGCATATATAGCTACCAAATTCCCCCGTCTTTCAGCTGCAAAAATAAAGGAAGATGTATTTGTGGGCCCACAAATCAGGGAGCTGCAGAAAGGTGCAAATTTCGAAGCATGTTTAACTGATAAAGTAAAAACCGCATGGGACTGTTTCAAGATGGTGTCGGAAAACTTCCTCGGAAGAAGAAGAGCTACTAACTACAAAGCAATGGTGAAGGATATGATCAAATCATATCAGGATTTGGGGTGCAATATATCTTTGAAAGTACATATGATGGACTCTCATCTGGACTACTTCACAAATAGTTGTAGTGACGTATCAGATGAACATGGGGAAAGATTCCATAAATATATTTCTACCATAGAAAGGCGCTATGAAGGGAAGTAGGTACCTTCTATGTTAGCAGATTATTGCTGGACTATCATTCGAGAGAAGAAAGATTCACAATACAAGAGAAAAATTGATGTGCATTACAAGGCAGTGGCTCATTGTTTGTCAATTTTCTGTAATTTCTCATGTCAAATAAATGCTTCAAAGTGTATACACAAAGGTTACTGTGTTATATGTTAGATCCCACCCTCCATTAATGTGATGAACTTATAACATCATAAAGATGTGCATTTGTTTATCGAATTTCACCTCACGTTTGCTGCCCTACATCAGAAACTGAAAAGAGAAATAAAATTGCGATTACTCGTAAACTATCCCTGACAGAAAGAAACCAAAAACAGTTTTCAATTCAGCATTCAAAATACAACTAGGATCACAATATTTTTTATCGGAAATAGAAAAAAAGGTTTTTTTTGTAGAACAGTGTTATTACTGTAGATAAGGATATTACTGCACTTAGGGGTGTGGAAAATTTGACATATAGCTGGGGTTCAATTGCAGTAATGGCCAGGAACATTGCACTACTCCCAAGCCCTTATAATAATAGAAAACAGATTCAACAGAATTTATCAGTATTAATTTGCAAATACGTCTAGTGATTTATAAATGTCCTGTGATTAGAATCGAAGAATTTAAAAGGGCTCAACGTTCTATTCCCTTCTTTTATTCAGAAATACAATAGAATCTGATAGTCCTTGTGCAAGCTTTCATAGGTAATAAATCTTAGGAATTAATCTAGATAGTGCAAGATAAACATTGCATGCCGTGGAGATTATCTACTTGATTAAGAGGAATAATTTCTTAGAACTCATTTTTACGGTGTATTTATTTACAAATATCCATCGAGACTCAATGCTTTCTTTCTTGTTATAGTTTACTGGCAAAATCAAAGAAAATTTAAGTTCCCTAAAAAGTCACAAAAATTCATAATATTACCACGCATATTCCACCCCGGAATTATAATGAATTAAATTAGTCGGGGCAACAAAGTTACGCAGGTTCCGTCAGCGAAGTCGAGAATGAAAGGAACGTTTAAAAACCAGCATTTAAAAACCAATGTTTTTTGTTAAATATTCTTCATCAAGTCAATGAACAACATAAACATAGTTAATTACTTATAAGCAACTCGAAGCAGGCACGAAACAGACAAATTCAGCAAAAAATAAATGAGAAACAAAGTTATCTTATGTGATCCATGCCTTGAAACGATCATGAAATAATTAAACGGCGCCATTTTCAACTACCTTTCCGGGAGTCCTACGTAATGTCACAAAACGTAAATTAGTATGAGACCTATAATTTCTTGCCTCTCCCGCAACTGGTAACTAAAGGCTATATTTTGTTTGTTTTAATTGTGTAGCGTAAGAAATGATTTCGACGCCTTGCAGCAACGCAGACAACTAGCTGTCAGTAGACAGCTTGAATCGCGTCTCCAGTAGCGAGAAGATGGGCGTGTCTGTCGATTGTGTCACCGGCAGAAATCATAAAAATAAAAAAAATTAGAAATACTATTGTAATTGAAATAAGATGAGTAAGTTTGCTTTAAGACATACATGAACTTACGTCAAGGAAGCCCGCCCGGCTAGCCGCGCGGTCTAACGCGCTGCTTCCCGAGCGGGAAGGCGTGCCGGTAGCCAGCACGAATCCGCCGAGCGGAAGAGTGTTGAGGTCCGGTGTGCTGGCCAGCCTGTGGATGGTTTCTAAGGCGATTTTCCATCTACCTCGGCGAATGCGGGCTGGTTCCCCGTATTCCGCCTCAGTTACACTACGTCAGCGATTGCTGCGCAAACACTGTCTCCACGTATGCATACATCATCATTACTCTCCCACGAAAACATCTGAGGTTACACTCGTCTTGTATGAGACGTTCCCGCACAATAACCCAGGGTTCGGTGCGGGGCGGCAGTAAGGTGTGTGGACTGCTGTGGCCTGTTGTGGGGTTGTGAACCACTGAGGGCTACGGCGGGACGAAGCCTCTCCGTCGTTTCTAGGTCCGCGGTTTAATACACACAGAATACAGACATCCATCAAATAACATTTCACATCTCAAATTAGTACAAGACTGTGCTTAGGAGAATACCGCATCACATAAACAGTGATGTACTGATTTATTACAAAACAGGTTTTTTTTCTGATTTACTAATAGTTAGGTGAATAAGATTGACTGTATGTCTATTAACGGAAGTGAAATGATCTAAAATCATTTTTTATATTCAAAAGAAATGTATATTATGATTTGAAAACTTTACAACACAGACTTTTGTTGATTTTATTGACATTTCTACGCTGACCTTTTATCAGAGTGAAGAAGTGTTGATGTACCAAATATTTCTGGGGACCATCTGACGAAAATCTCAAAAGCACCTAACAATAACAGGTGTCAGTTTTCTAAACGTTGGGAACAATGGAACTTTATGAAGTACATTTCAACACTTCTGCGTGAACAGTATCATCTGTGATTTTAGGAAACTCCCTGAAACTTTATTGTACGGAAAGATATAGGTGTTCATTCTTTCCGCCTGCTGTACGAGATTGGAATAAAAGAGAAATGTGAAGGTGGTTCGATGAACCCTCTCCCAGGCACTTAAATGTGATTTATATATATATATATATATATATATAATGATTATATACGGCAGAGTCATCGCTATGGTTTTTATGAGGTTCATTGCTGAAGGAGCACTATTACGTCACCTGCGTTGACATTACATTAACTGAAAATAGGGAGTTTTTTTAAAATTAAAAAGTGTAAGTGTATAGTAGTACGGAAGAGCATAAAGAAATCTGCATTTCAAAATAAAAACCAGCAGACGCAGACTACGATATGAAGGTAGGGCCGATATTTCGATAGACCGGGGAAACTAAAATCTTACAATACCACCACCCGAAGCGCGTAATATCGCAACTGAGCATGTTTCGAACATTAATTTCACTATCCACAGTTCCTTAGAAAAATGTGCAGGGTCATTACATTGGATCGTATAAACGTTTATAAATTCTAAAAGGAAAAAAGTTAAGTCATGTGGGCCGTTGCGTCGGTGGACTGGGATACGTGATTTCGCTCTAATGCCATTTATCTTTCCCATCATCAATGAGACAGATGATAATGCTCATAATATCAGAAACAAACCAAATACAAGAAATACAGATATAAATTACAGATAAGTCACCATATATAATGTCGTTTAATAATGGGAATTCATTATAGCAGTTTTGAAATACAAGTTACTGAAGTTTTCTAAACGGAGTTTTATCTGCAGCAATGAGGGACATAAATCTGATTCCTCTCCTAAGCATTAAAATGATATAGAGACATACACAACCGACCCCCCCCCCCACTCCCCTCTAACAAACACACACATGGAGATACACTACTGGCCATTAAAATTGCTACGCCAAGACGATGACGTGCCACAGACGTGAAATTTAACCGACAGGAAGAAGATGCAGTGCTATGCAAATGATTAGTTTTTCAGAGCATTCACATAAGGTGGCGACACCTACAACGTGCTGACATGAGGAAAGTTTCCAACCGATTTCTCATACACAAAGAGCAGTTGACCGGCGTTGCCTGGTGAAACGTTGTTGTGATGCCTCGTCTAAGGAGGAGAAATGCGTACCATCACGTTTCCGACTTTGTTAAAGGTCGTATTGTAGCCTATCACGATTGCGGTTTATCGTATCGCGATATTGCTGCTCGCGTTGGTCGAT
The DNA here is from genome assembly GCF_023898315.1 of Schistocerca nitens. Lineage (NCBI taxonomy): Eukaryota > Metazoa > Arthropoda > Insecta > Orthoptera > Acrididae > Schistocerca > Schistocerca nitens. The sequence goes on along the minus strand of NC_064622.1, from coordinate 176,720,303 downwards.
ATCCAATGACTCCTAGCAGAATATGGAATCGGTGGGTTAAGGAGGGTAATACGGAACGCCGTGCTGCATCCCAACGGCCTCGTATCACTAGCAGTCCAGATGACAGGCTTCTTATCCACATGCCAATAACGGATCGTGCAGCCACGTCTCGATCCCTGAGTCAATAGATGGGGACGTTTGCAAGACAACAACCATCTGCGCGAACAGTTCGACGACGTTTGCAGCAGCATGGACTATCATCTCGGAGACCATGGCTGCGGTTACCCTTGACGCTGCATCACAGACAGGAGCGCCTGCGATAGTGTACTCAACGACGAACTTGGGTGCACGAATGGCAAAACGTCATTTTTTCGGATGAATCCAGGGTCTGTTTACAGCATCATGATGGTCGCATCCGTGTTTGGCGACATCGCGGTGAACGCACATTGGAAGCGTGTATTCGTTATCGCCATACTGGCGTATCAGCCGGCCTGATGGTATAGGGTGCCACTGGTTACGCGTCTCGATCACCTCTTGTTCGCATTGACGGCACTTTGAACAGTGAACGTTACATTTCATATGTGTTACGACTCGTGGCTCTACCCTTCACTCGATCCCTGAGAAACCCTACATTTGTGCAGGGTAATGCACAACCGCATGTTGCAGGTCCTGTACGGCCCTTCCTGGATACAGAAAATGTTCGACTGCTGCCCTGGCCAGCACATTCTTCAGATCTCTCACCAATTGAAAACGTCTCGTCAATGATGGCCGAGCAACTGGCTCTCACAATACGCCAGTCACTACTCTTGATGAACTGTGGTATCGTGTTGAAGCTGCATGGGCAGCTGTACCTGTATACACCATCCAAGCTCTGTTTGACTCAATGCCCAGGCGTATCAGGGGCGTTATTACGACCAGAGGTGGTCGTCCTGTGTACTGATTTCTCAGGATCTATGCACCAAAATTGCGTGAAAATGTAATCACATGTCAGTACTAGTATAATATATTTGTCCATTGAATCCCCGTTTATCGTCTGCATTTTTTCTTGGTGTAGCAATTTTAATGGCCAGTAGTGTATATGGTTTCGGTCAAAAGCAAAAACAAATGAAAGCAGTAACTAGGAAATTTGGCAAGACTTACACAAAAAATGACACTCTAGACAGAGAAAATGGAAGTTAAAGCGCTGTGTTACGATAACACAGTAGCTACAGGAAAAATCTAAAAACATTGAAATGGTTTTCTTCAGGAGCAGCTCTTAGGCTTTGAAATAACGAATTAGACGCTGATGGGAACTACTTTTCGAATTTATCATGAAAAACTTCTGCGATGTGTTTTAAATTTATAAACAGTATGTGAAAACGTAAAAAAAATTATGTTACATTCCAGGACACCCACTTATGGTGCCTTGTTAAAAAGGCGAAGCTCGTTCTTGTGCGCAAATCGGTCATTTTGATTTGAGGAAATCGTAAAATAGGGGTTTGAATGAATCACTTCGGAGTGCCAAAAAGCATGTCATCAGCGTGAGAACACTTAATTAAACCCTAATGAGACGCTAAGTTAGTTGAATAAAGGTGTGATTTAAATAATAAGTTAAGAAGCGTGTAATCGTCAGAGAGCCACAGATGCTGCGAGAGCCTACTGTGTCGGCAACCTTGCACACAGATCTGTATTGAGGGCTGCCTTTTTACCTGCAAATGCCCCAAGTCCAAGTCATCTGATGCCTCCTTTAAACTTTAAGATCAATCTATTTATGCGAGGATGCAAACATAGTGCGTTATCTGCAAATACGTGATTTTTTTTCAGAATGAGGCAAAAGTGAACAAGGTGAGTTCTGACGGGATACGTTAATAGGAGCTGATGAGTATGTTCATGCCACCGTTAGGGATTTATTAGGAAGTTGTAACATCAGAGATGTAGTAAAGCCAGTCGTCTTTCCGGGTCTTCTTAGAAATCTGACAGTGACCACTGTTCTTTAACATGTGCTTCACGAACCACTGGTTTGTCCCACTGCGAAGGAAATCCGTTGCAGTTAAGTTTTACCTCTTCGAGTAACAATACTGAGAAGCATCACTCAAGGTTGTCCCACACACCAGTCTCCCGGGATATTCCAGGACTTTGTGTGTAAAACCACCAATTGTTTTCAGCAGTGAAAACGCAACATTGCTACATACAGTAGGTACCAAGTACTAAGAACCTCTCGTCATAGCGCTTGTGTCGCTTGAAGCGTATCGGTAGAGCGCTTACGTACATTTGCATTTATATCCTGCAGTATACAGACATTGCGTGGCGAAGGATATTTCGTTCCAATATTAACGAATTCCATTCCATTCGCATATTGAGTGAGGTAAAGCAGTAATCCCTTTCATTGTGTGCTCGTGATCCCTAAGCGAGATACCTTAAAACCAAGCAGAATTGCTCCACACTGTTCCTCGAATATTGGTTTTGTAACTTAATCCAACATTATTTATCGAGAGAAAGGTCACCTTGTTTACAAAAGATTCCCACTGACGTTACCCGAGTCTCTCAGAAACATTTTGGCCTTGGCTACATCCGTATGTTACATAGCAGCTTATCTTTGAGCTCTTTCAATATTTTTTAAGAAGCTGGTGCCCCCACAGCTCTTACATATTTAAAGAACGTCATGATTTACCACCAAGAGTGGCTAAAGTTCTTTACTTAACAACCAGTCGCGGTCCACGGACCATCATCAGGCTCATAAAAAATTTACATCGTACTGGGCTACATAAAATCAGCGACACCAAATAATAAAAATCATTACATCGTCAATAGGAATGTGCCAAACAGCGCACGCATTCATAACTGTCAATACAATAGGACAGTAATGCACATTCTCGGCATTCACAGAGTACTTTATAACTCTATTCACAGATTTTATTATTTATTATTATTTAGTTATTATTTGACGCTATTGATTTTATATCGCCTATTGTGATGTTAATGTTTCATGAACCACATGATGCTCCGAAAATGGTTCAATAAAAGAAATTTGATCAGAGGCTCTTATCGGTAAATCATGACGTACCACCTGATAGAAGCTCCAAACGCCTGTGCAGTACCCTAGAATTGGTCACGCTAACGTCTTATATGTGATTTCGCAATAAAATGAACAGCTCTTCCACAGAACCTTTTCGCCAAATTTGTCATCTTTTCGACTTCCCATCTACAGATTTTACGTGTGCATTCTCCGTAACACAGCTTAGCAAAGTCCAAAAACATTTATACAATATGACATTCTCTAGATACTCAACATCAGTTTTGCAATGTTCTACTATCGGTTTAAACATTTGTCTTATGGTCATTGTTTTATTTAAATTTAAAGAGGGCTAAAATTGTTTACAAGAGGTGGAAATTTTTTCCAAAGCTTTCTACATTTCCAGTCGTAACAGGACGATTTCCAATAGTAAAGCGACGAAACTTTTCTATAGAAAACAGTTTCGCTCTGCATACTTCTACGTTACTTCTTATGCACTGCGATAAATCGTGTATGTATGTTGCGGTCCCACACGGCTGGTTTAGGGTACCCCTAATTTTAAAAAATTTTTAACTTTCTTTTGTTTAGAACCCCCATCCCTGTCAATTATAACGTACTGATCTCGATTACTCAAATCGATTTTGCATCGTCAATAGTAAGTTGTAAGTTTCGGAGTTGGATGCCTTTTGGAAGTCTAAGAAGACGGAGTTACTTGCATCTACTGTATGAAAAGACATCGTGTGTGAATAAAAGAATCTGTTGTAGGTGTTCCACTATTAACAACTGTGTGATAAAGTGTGATGTGGTATGTCTTTTGATATTCTCCGTTTGCTAGTTACATATTTCCACTACATGTAAATAAAAGCATCTCCGAAATAATTTACGTAATATGACAGAGAAGATGATGCAGACGAACTTGAATTAATATTTCTGGACAGTGACCACACTATTTCTGACCATGAGCACAGTGGCACACCCAGAAAAAGGACTATTTCGCACTTCAGAGGAATGCATATTAGAGCAACTGAGGTGTAAGTAACAGTCAGGCACCTGATCATGGCAACATACTGCTGAATAGCTTCGTGCTAATAAACAGTGGAAAATGAACAGGACTGAATCAAATGAAAAGTTATTTTATAAAATTATTATTTTTTATATGACCTTTCCGATTCTCGTAGTGATTCTTCAAGAGTAACTTCTTTTTCTTCAATACATAACAATGTTCATATTTTGAATATGCTCCAGGATCCTGCAATATCGTCCTTGGCAATATTGATATGAATATTTGTGCAATCGCTCTTTCACGCTTTTTGTAAAATGGTGTGACTTGCGTTCTTTTCCAGTTCTAAATCTACATCGATGATCTGCAAACCACTGAAGTGTATGGCAGAGGATACTTCCCTGTACCAGTTATTAAGGTTTCTTTTCCTTTCCATTCACGTATGGAGCGTGGGAAGAATGTTCGAACGCCTTAGTGCGCTCTGTACTCAATCTCATCTTGTGCTCACAGGCCCTGCTGGACCTATATCTAGCGGATTGTTGTACATTCCTGGATTCACCATTAGGGAAAGCTGGTTCTTTAAACTTTCTAAGCAGGTTTTGGCGGAATAGTTTCCATATTCAAGTATCTGCCACACTGTGCAACTCAGTTAAAGAATCACTTCTGCGAAACTCCAAAAAGTCTTACATTGCGACAAAGAAGTTTGAAATTTAGCTCAAAGGTGCCTACAAACTTCCTCTGTAACGGGACAGAAGCGCGGGGCCCTGTGACGTCACTTACGGTTTCGGTGACGCTTCAAACAGAAAGCTGTCGACACGTACGAAAGAAAGGCCATAGCTCGGAAGTTGATGTGAGGTGTAAGTTGGGTTAATTTTGTTACATTGGCAACAACAGTCACCATAATTCTGCCCAACGTCACAGGATGAGAAGGTTCTCATACCCCCATCTTACCGACATTTCGTCCTTTCTTTTGATGCCTCTGTGATGGAGGTCAGAACCGCGATGCCCAAAGTTGAAATCCTTTGTTTCACGTGTGATTGCAGGGTTTCTCGGCGTATTCCAGTCATAAAGAGGTGGTAGAAATACGTCAGCATAGTAACTACGTAAGCCAGGATAGCGGATTTCAACTCAGCACGTCATGGGATTCCGGAATTACGAAAATACGATAGGAACGCTCCGTTCCGAAGGCAGCGGCTTCAGCCGACAGAATGGACAGACACCGGAACTAGATGCCCGCACCATGGCTGTGATGTCTTCCCCCACCACCGGCCGCGCTGTGTTCCCACCCCTAGCGCGACGCCGTCTTCCGGATGCTCATGGCTGGCCCGCGCGCAGAAGATGTCAGTGCGGCGGTTGAATAGGTACGGACAACAAAGCATCCTGACACTTCGCCTGAAGATGATGGATACAAAACTCATTGTAACGTTGCTACAAGACGACGCGACCACTCGACTGATCAACCGAGACGATATTATGATTGAAATATCGTTATCTGTTGCTGTTAAGAACAATGATAGAAATACACATATTTTGCTTTAACAGACAAATATTTGATAATACTTTCACTTATTGTTTTTAAATTCAAGATTATTTAAAAATAGCTTACCTGATTCGTGTAATCACATTATCTTTTCATTATATCTGGAGGTTCTTTTAGCTACTGTTGTTAATGAGGAAAATTGAAGATGGCATGTAAACTTGTGTCTAGTATACTTTATAAAACAATAAGTTACCAAAATTTACATTTAATTATTATTGTCCATCATGAATTGATATCTTTCTTCATTGCTTCCACTCTTAAGGAGGAAGATGGGAAGCTGTGCAAGGGTTTCTCTTACTAGTTCTAATATATTACGTAAAACAAAATTATCGCATTAATGTTATCACATTACATTACCGCTATTACAAATAATAATTACAACGCAATCAGTTGTTCGTACTTCTATGCCAGAAGAAATGTATGTATGAGCCACCCAGCACACAGAATGATGAAATTACTAACCCTTCTTTCTCTTACTGCCGTTAATTCATGTACTGTGTCACTTTCGTAGATGAATGAAGATTGTTTAAATTTCTACAAAACGCAGAGGAAATCTTCCGCTCAGTTTTACATATAAGCAGGTGGCCACGAACCGATGTTGCATTTAGACCAGTACGCTGCTGTACTTTGAAGTATTACGTTGCAGAACAGCTTTTCAGAAACCACTTCGTGCCACGTTGTTTATTATCAGGTCCAGTAACGTTGTAAAATATGTGATATTCTTCCTTTTTGTATCTCTGTCACTTTGAATTATACTTGCATATGAATAGCCTGTTTTCCATTTGCAGATTTTAACTGTAACTCAAACAGGCCTGTCTGTTGGGTTATACCATCTAAGTTCTCTTTCATGTAATTCAGTGTTAATATTTATTCTGTCAACTAAACAACTAATCGAACTCATGTTTGTATTTCAACGATATTACATTTGGTTTGTATTTCATATATATGAGAAAGGCTACACATTCGGGACTTTTCAAAATGTAGAAAGACAAAATAAAAGTATACTATAATGGAAACAACATCATAGCGGCAAAATATTGTTATTCAAAAAATGTTTTTCGGCTGTCGGCTTTAATACAGCTGAAATTAATTCTCTCACACACTTAGAGTGCATATAAGCACTTTCAGTCATACTAAGGTAATGCTACATTACAAGTTTTTATAGAAGCATTTATCTCACTCGAAAGTGTCATCGTACTTTACTATCGCAGGTTTTAATATCTCATGTATAGTACTAAGATATAATCACGCCCCAAAAAAGTAATGCCACTTACTTGTCTTAAATAAGAAAAATGTTCTACGAGCAGTAACAATGATTTCATTTTATGCTCAGAAATTCTCATAAAGTGCAATAATATTTAATTATGTTGCAATGAATACGATTATAAAAATATTGAGTCAGATTACTTGGCACATATACAAAGAGTTGGCAAAATAGGTGTGAATTTCTTAACTAATTAATTGAAATAAAAGTACGCTATTAAAATTCTAACTGAACTTACGTCAGTGTAATTGCCAACTTTTTATGTCTGTAGGCAAGTAGAAACCGTTTCCAGATGCATCCTCCTCTTCGAACGAAACTCCTCTCCACTCGTTCTGACTGTATCCAGTCCAGTTAAAGTAATCCGATTCCTTAAGATATGTGGGCGGTAAAAGGACTAAGTCCCACGAGTCCTGCAGCTGTATATACTGCATCCACAGGATTGCGGCAGGCACGCAAAATAGCGGACACACCTTTAAAACGTATGGCGAAACTTTAGCAGTCGACGCAAAACAAACCTGATGAAGTTTTAGACGACTAAAGGGATAAATAAGCTGGAGTTTTTTTCAATTTAAAACAATTAAACATACAATTGTTGTGTTTCATTTTGGTATATTTCATATACGTCCATAAGCAAATACTTGATGCTACGTTCATAACAGCTCCTTGGTCCACATTTGAAGCGCAAGACAGCAGCGATTCTGCGTGATATGAATTCGACAGCTCATTGCTAGGTTTCCGGATGTACGTAGCACCAGATGTCTAACTAAGCATGAGTCACATAATTTCTGTAAAACGAGCGGTTTTTGTGGTGGAGATTGCCCCAATAACGTATCAGATGTGTTCCATCGCTCTCAGGCAATTTCGAACTGGTGGTCAAGATATCAACAAGAGAGCACTATCATGCTCCACAAAGCACTGTAGCACGATTATGGCGTCGTGACTCGGGCAGTTATTCTGCTGGAACATGTAATCGCCGTCGTGGAAGATATCAAGCATAAAGGGATAGCTCAATACTACCCCAATCGACCTGCGCCAGTGGCTCATTGAATGTTTCGAACAAGCGTTCGTCTGGATAAAGGGTTCAAAATCGTTCAAATGGGTCTAAGCACTATGGGACTTAACATCTGAGGTCATCAGTCCCCTAGACTTAGAAGTACTTAAACCTAACTAACCTAAGGACATCACACATAGCCATGCCCGAGGCAGGATTCGAACGTGTGACCGTAGCAGCAGCGCGGTTCCGGAATGAAGCGCCTAGAACTGCTCGCTGGATGACGGGATAACCGGTGATGATCACTCACTTGATGTAACAAAAAACGTGATCCATCTTACCAGCCGACACGTTTCTGATTATCCGCTATCCAGTCTCGATGATCAAATGTTGTGGCAATTGTAATTGAAGTGTCTTAGGGTCATCATGGAAACACTTAGGCGTCGTATACTAGGAACCCCAGTGTTCAACATTGTCTACGGAACGGTGTTTTCCGAAACACGCTTGCATCAGCATTGTACTGTGTTGTCAGATCACCACTGACTACGCCAGTACACTGCAAAGAGGTAATATTACATTCAGTGGGGTTGCCACCTCACGATATCTGTAGAGACGGCGTGAGTGTCGGAGGGTTACCTGCGCACAGGAATCGGTTAAAGATTGTGTACAGATACATTTTTAAAGTTCTGAACAAAGGCGTCTGGGTGGCACCGAAAGCGTTGAAAGCACGCAGTTTTCTTCTGGATGGGCGATGAAAACATTTCAGTCACACCGCCGCTCAGAATTGACACGAAAAGGCTTCAGGACGTGGCAAAGAGGGGGTCGACGAAACAACCCGTTCCCTTGGATCGTTCATTTACAAATATTTTGTAGTCGAAAACGACTGTTTTCAGTGTTATGTGGAAGAGAACGACGTTCTTGATAAGCTTTTACACTACTGACACACCCGTGGCGAACCGCCCTTTCTCTAAGGACATTGTGGGGCTGCAACGTCATTGTCATCTGACTTCTTTGTAGTACAGCGCAGCCGCGATTTTTGCACTGGCATACCGGGTGGAATCAGGACCATTTGAACATGATCTAAAGCAACAAAGGCTATGTATGCATTTTCATCCCTCCTGTTTCACGCTCTCCTAGGGTATGATCACGGAGAATTGAGACATGGACAGTAGCGTGAATAAAATGGCAAACGGTGCTACTAAGAAGCCCGCTCCCCCCTCCCCCCACACACACCGAGTTTGGCAACGCCATTGGTACAACATGTAAACTTTTGAGGAGCTCATTAAAACAGAGACAACCCTTGACTTGTTCCCAGGTGCCTGCAGGCGACAACTCATGCACACTCCTCAGATTCTGCATGCCTGCAAGCAATCATTAGAACAGCAGTGCAGCGCCACTTAGCTATAATGTGTCGTAGGGCTGCCTCGGGCCTAGGAATTGGTCAAACATTGTCTCGTACAGGTACATTTTTAATCTGCTCAACAAAGGTGCATGGGTGGAACCAAGGGCGTTGTCAAAATGGGAGGCCTTAGAGGGATCCTTGACCACTTTGTTGATACATGTGTCACTGTTCCAACTCTCTGTTATCACGATGCAGGCGATAATGAAACAGGAGGGCTGGAAAAGCATAAACACCCTTTGCTGCTTGGATCACTTTCAACTTCCCTCGAATTGATCTGAATGGTCCCTAGTGGTTCCAACCTGTATACCATAGGGCGATTGTGGACGCTCTCCTCTCAAAAGTGGTAAGATTATGTTCAGTGTGGCTGCCATCCCTTGATGTCCTTAGAGAAGGAATGAATCGTCTGGAGGTGTCATCAGTTTCAAATGTTGTGAAGTACATCGTGCTGCAAGCCGTCATTCAAGAAGAAGTGAGATGTGGTTGAGGGGGTAGGGGGAGGACGACCTTCCCATCGTGTGGTACGTCCGCAGAGGCATTGGGCAGAATTTGTGTCGACCGTTAATGTTAGAAGGATCACTGAGCTGCAGTATTTCAAACTAACGTTCTAGGTACCTTAGACCCAAATTTCACAATTCTGTGTTGCAATGGGAAGAAAGGTTTTCAAAAAGTGATCCTTTAATTCTTTCTCGCAGTGTTTTATCTGAGAAGGTGGTAAAAGCTACAGCGTTCTAAACGTGGTGAGAAGTGTGATGAGCGGAGTGACATCGGTACACGTGTTTCTGTATGAAACATATTTAATCTACATCGCCGACTTCAGATACCTCAATTGACGAGGAGACGGTAAATAATGCGCTTTTCACTGCGTTTAGTGGCTTTTGTAAACAGCACTGTTCCAGCGGAAATAACTAGTAACGATTACGCTAATATCACTATTTCACACAGCTCAGCACTTCTTCATTGGACACTACTAGCGTTAGGAAGCTCTTCTCTCGCAAATATAAATCATAAAGACTTACGGAATAAATATAATTTTTTGCAGAAGTTACTTTTGCGTCTTCTCATTGTCGTTATCTACGCTTTTTAAATCATACTTCAGTAATTTAACGAGGATTAAACTGAAATTAATTTCATTCAATTAAATGCTCTTCCATAGCAAAGTATTACCTTTTTACGTAGGTTCCCTCTTCTGATGTCGCCTTCATTCTTGTTGCGTTTACGTATGCAATCTGCAATGATACTGCTTTTTTTATATCTTCTTCAACTTTTTCTTCATATAAATATGTAATTGTAGTCTTTGTAAGTGCTAATTCCATCTTTGATACGTTTATTAAAACGGAATGTCGAGTTACGTGTTGTTTAATGCAATTTGCTAGTTAAATACACGCATACAATAGAAATTGTGTCCACCATTACGCCTGTTTGCTACGACCAGTCAGGAAAGAGCAACTGGATCGTCATTGCTGAATCTCTTAGACCGAGTAAAATCTCTGAATCTGACAGATGCGTGTTGCATGACGTTTGTTTACATATCAGAATTCATCTTACTATGACGTTCCGGAGCCACTGTGCAGCTATGCTTTCTTGTTTGGTGAATGTTTGTAATTGTTTTAAATTGAGTGAATGTTACATTCAGTGGACGCTGGGAACAGTCAAAATTTAGCAGTTCCAAAATTACCTGTATCAGATCTTATAATCATCTCATTAGAAACGTGAATGGCCTCCTCCTCTTTTAATATGTTTTTGGGTCAAACTCTGATAGAGTTTGAGGGATCAATTACTTTATGTTAAATTCTTTACATGAATTCATTCGTCTGGGGGAAGTAATATTAGGATGGTTCCGGTTTCGTTACAAAGCCCACCTGCTAAAATGTCCAGAAACGTTCAACGATTTTGCGCCTAGTAATTATAATGATCTTTTTAACGATATGTTTAGCCTTTATGAGCTTATTGCATTGGCATAGGACTGGACATTTTACCGCGCGTCTGCTACTTCAGCCCACTGCGCACGAATAACGTCGAATTTGACACCAAGGAGGAAACCTCGTCGTGGCTGGAACTTACGTAGATACTTCTACGATCGTTTAGTGGCAAGAAAAGAGGACATCATTAAAAGTTTTTAAAGTATTTACCTGTAATCAAATACATGAACCCTCCCTGCGCATTGCAAGAACGCAGAGGTGGCGATTCTTGGTAAAGGACAAGAGAAGAATCCGATAACAAACAAATCCTACAGACCAGTTTGTCTTCTAAATTTTTTCATTAAGATATCTGAAAAATTATGAAAAAGGTTTCAAGATCATCGAGTGCTACACGAAACGATACGATGATTCCAGAATGAGATTTTCGCTCTGCAGCGGATTGTGAGCTGATATGAAACTTCCTGGCAGATTAAAATTGTGTGCCGACCCGAGACTTGAACTCGGGACCTTTGCCTTTCGCGGGCAAGTGCTCTACCAACATTTTTTTTTTTTTTGTTCGTTATGGTTCGTTGTATCTCGTCGTAGCGGACGTCACATGACATCCATTGAAGCTCGTTGTTGATCGTTTCACTCAGTTTCTTTTATTACAGAGGCCAGCCAGCTCTCTGACCGAACACGCTGAGCTACCGTGCCGGCACCAACTGATCTACCCACGCACGACTCACGCCCTCTCCTTACAGCTTCACTTCTGCCAGTACCTCGTCTCCTACCTTCCAAACTTTACAGAAGCTCTCCTGCGAACCTTGCAGGCGAAAAGCTAAAGTCCCGAGTTCGCGTCTCGGTCCGGCACACAGTTTTAATTTGCCAGGAAGTTTCATTTCAGTGCACACTCCGCTGCAGAGTGAAAATCTCATTCTGGAAACATCCCCCAGGCTGTGGCTAAGCCATGTCTCCGCAATATCCTTTCTTTCAGGAGTGCTAGTTCTGCAAGGTTCGCAGGACAGCTTCTGTGAAGTTTGGAAGGTAGGAGACGAGGTACTTGCAGAAGTAAAGCTGTGAGGACGCGTTGTGAGTCGTGCTTCGGTAGCTCATTTGGAAGACCATTAGCCCGCGAAAGGCAAAGGTCCCGAGTTCGAGTCTCGATCCGGCACACAGTTTTAATCTGCCAGGAAGTTTCACGATACGATGGTTATCCACATTCGGAACTGCGAATACATTTAATGTATGGAGCTCCCACTATTTTTAGAAGAGGCAAGGCGATTGTAGACGCAGTTAATAAGATGAACGCGCTAGCGACAGGCATTTATTCTACATAAAGTATAGCGATGATGGTAGATATTACTGGCGCTTTCGGTAACCTACCGTAGCCGTCTTTCTTTGGTCGCGTTAGGAGATCGAGAGTCCAGAGACGCTGTACAACTGCGTGAGAAACTATTGGTGCAGGAGACGTGCACCTTTCATAAGGCAGGCTAGGAAATGACGAAGATCATATCAAAAGGCTGTTCGCAGGGAGTAGTGTGTGGCCCAAAGTTTTGGGTTGTACGAAAGGGTACTGAAATTAATACCTCCGACTTTTTAATTGTGTTCGCGACGTAGACTGAGATAATATTGCAGGTCACGCGTATTACTCGGTTGGATTTTCCGCTTTGCTGACATGTTGCAATTCTCTGCCGCTAGAGGGCTCCGAATTGTAGCGTGTAGTATGGCGGACTGTAACGTAACTATGTCGGTGCGTGAAAAGCAGGCACAGAGAGGCCCTCAGGAAAATGAAAGCACGAATGCGAAGAGTTCGTCCACACATGGCGCACCTCCTCCTCCAGCACGACAATGCCAAACTACCTGCTAGGGCAGTGACATCTGTAACAATCCGACGCCCTGCGTTCGCTGCCATCGAACATCCTCCATACAGTCCCGACTTGATCATATCGAATTTTCACCTGTTTCCAAAACTTGAAGAACACGTTTGAGGACTTCGCTTTGATAGTGATGAAACGGTGCAAGCAGACGTGAGTCTGTGGCTCTGTCAATAGAGTCAAACTTTCTACACTGACTGTATCCACAAACTGGTCTTTTGTTGGGAAAAGAGGTAGAATGTTAATGAATCTTGTGTTACTGAAAAAGCCTTAAAAGTCTTCACATTAGAAATTCGGTATCATTACATTTAAGCCTGCCCTCGTAGCATTGGAGCCATTACTACTGACGTTACACGACAGCGGTAACGTAAGCGGAGTGGTAGCGTTTGCAGATGACACATTCGTCGTAATCGATGGTTCCAGAAGAATTATAGAAGATAAATGTAATACAGGGGCGTATTCCTGGACGAAAGTCGTAATTTTGAACGTAATATAGATAAGGCTGGCAGGAAGGTACAAACCTGATGAAAACAATTCCAGCGTTTCTTGAAAGCAATAAGCGCATATTATCAGTCTATATTAGCGTCAGTCGCAGGATATGGTGCGAGGGTTTGGGCTCATACAGTGGCATACGGAAAAGTAATGCCTCCGATTTTTTTGTGAGAGACCAGTTTGTTGATACGGTCACTACAGAATGTTTGACTTTGTTGACGGAGCCCCCGTCTCATCTCTTTTTGCACGCTTCAGCACTGTCAAAGTGCAGCACTCGAAGGTGTTCTCTAAGTTTTGCAGACGGGGGAAAATCGCAAGGGGTTAAGTGGGGACCGTATGGAGGATGATCGATGACAGTTGCATATGTCACAGAGCTCGTGTGTGGTGGGGAATACTGAAGGAGAAGATGCTCTTCGTGTAGACTAATTCCTAGAATTCGTGCTTTCAGCTTTCTGACAGTCTCGCAGTACCAGTTCCTCACGCACCGACATAGCTACGTTACAAACCACCATATTGTGCGCTACACTTCGGTGACCTCTACCGGCAGACAGCTGCAACTACTGTCAAAGGAGCGGGATAGTCGACCGAATAATATGGGTGACACGTAACAACTCAACCAGTATTGTGAACAGAATAAAAAATTCTGAGGAATTATTTTTCACTAGGACCTCATAGATTGCAGCTTGTGAAGCCAGCTTCATTAGCCAGAAGAGCTCAACGAGGAGTGTTACTAAGATTAAGACGTGCCTGCTGCACTGTTCTGAATGGTGGATAATTAGTAATTCTAGGAAAATGCTCATTGGTCTTGGAAACCAGGACAAGATGAGCTCTATATTGGTTAAAGAAAGGCAATCAAATGGAAGTATGAAGAATACTTCGAAACCGGTCATTTTAAATTAAAAAAAAGAAAAACAGCGACAGACAGCCAAAAAATGAACCCTTTTTTAATAAATAAGAATCGCGGAAAACTCCCTGTGAAAGTATGTCCAGTTTTGATGCAATTCAGTATTTTCACCAAGACTGTAAGCAAACAGCCTTGATCCTGCTTATGCCTACATTAGCTCTACATCTACATGACTACTCTGCAGTTCACATTTAAGTGCTTGGCAGAGGGTTCATCGAACCACAATCATACTATCTCTCTACCATTCCACTCCAGAACAGCGCGCGGGAAAAACGAACACCTAAACCTTTCTGTTCGAGACCTGATTGCTCTTATTTTATTTTGATGATCATTCCTACCTATGTAGGTTGGGCTCAACAAAATATTTTCGCATTCCGAAGAGAAAGTTGGTGACTGAAATTTCGTAAATAGATCTCGCCGCGACGAAAAACGTCTTTGCTTTAATGACTTTCATCCCAACTCGCGTATGATATCTGCCACACTCTCTCCCCTATTACGTGATAATACAAAACGAGCTGCCCTTTTTTGCACCCTTTCGATATCCTCCGTCAATCCCACCTGGCAAGGATCCCACACCGCGCAGCAATATTCTGACAGAGGACGAACGAGTGTAGTGTAAGCTGTCTCTTTAGTGGACTTGTTGCATCTTCTACGTGTCCTGCCAATGAAACGCAACCTTTGGCTCGCCTTCCCCACAATATTATCTATGTGGTCTTTCCAGCTGAAGTTGTTCGTAATTTTAACACCCAGGTACTTAGTTGAATTGACAGCCTTGAGAATTGTAATATTTATCGAGTAATCGAATTCCAACGGATTTCTTTTGGAACTCATGTGGATCACCTCACACTTTTCGTTATTTAGCGTCAACTGCCACCTGCCACACCATACATCAATCTTTTCTAAATCGGTTTGCAATTGATACTAGTCTTCGGATGACCTTACTAGACGGTAAATTACAGCATCATCTGCGAACAACCTAAGAGAACTGCTCAGATTGTCACCCAGGTCATTTATATAGATCAGGAACAGCAGAGGTCCCAGGACGCTTCCCTGAGGAACACCTGATTTCACTGGTATCACATAGATACTGTAAATGACACCGTTATAAAGTAGAGACAGTGAAAGAACCATGTTGCATACAAAATATTATAAGTATTTCGTCTTAATATGGCTGATTTTGATTTGACTACACTGACTAAAACCGGAGAAGATGCTGCTGTAGGTATCTGGAATATGGCACTGGGAAGAAATTGACGAAGATCTAAGTTGAGGCAAATAGGGAGAGTTGCTAGTTTATGCCTGCTCAGTGTGAGCGAAGCGGAATCTTTGAGACAAACACAGAAACATAACGACGGTTTTAATATTTAATAGCCTTTTAACCCACGGCTTCGCCCGCCAACGGATACGTCACATATATTTCACATATAAATGTCTGACTCTGCCATTTTAAACCATGGGACCTTATCTATGGTATTCAGTCGTGTCGCATGTCTTTGGTCCCTGGGCACGATTGCAAATGTCATGCCTCAATCTGCGACTTGGTTAACACACTGAACAGCACAGGTAATAGAAAAATTGTACTTCATACCTTTCCAATATTCCAAATCAATTAAATACAGGAAAGTAATACCAACAGGTATTTTTAGAACATTTTTACAAGTCCCGCTCTTCTTGTCCTTATATACACGCCACTATGAACAAGAAATAATAAATAAATAACGCAAAAAGCTGTCTGCCGTTATCACTCCAGAGCCACGTACTCTGTCTTTGCCTTCGTACATGTACGGTGGGTGTGAAAGAGCGATAATAGAGCTTTATTTGGATGTGTACAGAAAGCGACCCACCCACCTACATTTAGGAGTATTCCGCCTGCAGGAATGCGTTTGTAAAATGTGTTCTGTGTTTGCATCCCGTTTTGTTTGTTCTAAGAATTTCAGTAATACTGCTTTGGGAGACGTTAACAATTGATTAGGAGGAACAGGGACTAATGTAAGTTACTACCGACTCGTCCACAGACTGAATATTAGGTCAGCTGCAAAATCATGACGCTGCATAATGGAACCTCTCGGCATTTGTTTGCAGTAATTTCAGACTCTACGGAGTCGTGTTGTAAGTAACATGAGAAAGAAAGAAAGCAATCGAAAACTATACTACACAGAAATGGGTATACTAAGAAGCTGAGAAACGGTTCATTTTGAACTGCTTGGGGTGGTAATGAGGACAATATGTACGGAATGTCCACAACTGGTGTGGTGAGACTTAATTAGGTTGTTGGTGATGAAGAAATTAGTGTGAGGTGGGATGGAATGGACGGGAATGGAGAATGTAGCCATAGCAGTCGTATGTTAGTTACCCCTAGGGAGAGATAATGTGGTTGTTACCATAAATATCCCATGGCGAAACTCAAGGCAGTAGTGCCCTAGTAAGCATCATATACGTAATTGAGCAGTTCGTACTGATCATCGAAACAGTGCTAAAAGCTGTAACTCTGAGTGATATTCAGTGCCTCTTGACGGTTTTGTGTGTAACTGTGTGTATTTTCTTGTTCATATAAAGCATTAACACGAAGCGTAATGGAGAAGTATCGTCGTTTATTTTGTGGAATAGAAGTGTCGCTAATATCGTAGATGTTCAGATACATGTGGAAATACTTTAATTTAATGTCATCGGAAATGTGAGAAGTACTTTAGCGTCCAAAGCAAGACAGTAAGTGCTCGGACCAACAAGATGCGCCGTCGCAGCTATCAGATGCTGCCCGCTCGACGCGGAGGTCATGTGGGTGTTGCACAGCTCAGGCGCTTTGAATAGATTGAAGGGGCTCAAAGGAAAGGGGTATTTAACACGCTACTAAACTGCATTGCAACCTGGCAATATATAGAGATGAATGCCTTGTGCTGTAGTGCTTTGAAAGCCATTGGTTTATTGCCTGGCGGCTATTCAGATCGATAGCCCTTCAACACAGGCAAGCGAAATTAATACCAGATGATTGATAGACGAGGGCGTTGAGCTTGACGAAGAACGACGTAGTGCTGCGTTTACGGGTTCACAACCCCAGCACTATGAAACGACTAAAAAAATTATTAATCGAAAATTCAGTTGTATCGCGTCTGACATTTTTTTTTTTTTTTTTCAGCTCGCTATGGGTTACTGATCTACAGATAATCTTGGCACTGTGACTGGATTTTGATGCAAAAAATTTTCAGCGAGTACAGAAAAATTGAATGGCATCATCGTTTAAGACAGATTATGCCTTTCAGCGTTCAGAAATGGCAATGCCAAAAAGACGAAAAATTATTAGTAGCGCAATGTCGTTTTCTCAAAAATGCGTACATACATACGCTATGTTCTTTATTATTGTGACGTTAATTAAGCTTTCCCCTGGCTGACAATGTTGTAATGAAATGCGACCTAATAGGTGTCGTTATTTAAATGTATTTGTTGACTGATACACATCGAAATAAAAGCGCCTTACTTTTCAAAATAGTAAGCAAACGGAATTGTCTCTGTTTGGTAGAATGGAAGTGTGAATGTATTCTACAGAGAAAGTAACTGCGCCACTAAAGCAAAGCTGGCTCTCAGGAACGTCTATAAAAATGTAGCCGTTATGTCCACGAATTTATGCAGTGTACTGCCTAATCATTTCTGCAAAAAGCACCACTGAAACAATTTCGGAATAATTGATTTTTCGATTTATACACGCAATTTTTATCGATGGCAATCTAAATGGTGCAATGTATGCTGATTTCCTACGTAATGTTCTACCGATGTTACTACAAGATGTTTCACTACATGACAGAATGGCGATGTACTTCGAACATGATGGATGTCCGGCACATAGCTCGCGTGCAGTTGAAGCCGTATTGAACAGCAAATTTCATGACAGGTGGATTGGTCGTCGAAGCACCATATCGTGGGCGCACGTTCACCGGATCTGACGTCCCCGGATTTGTTTCTGTGGGGTAACTTGAAGGATATTTGCTATCGTGATCCACCGACAACGCCTGACAACATGCGTCAGCGCATTGTCAATGCATGTGCGAACATTACGGAAGGCGAACTACTCGCTGTTGAGAGGAACGTCGTTACACGTATTGCCAAATGCATTGAGGTTGACGGACATCATTTTGAGCATTTATTGCATTAATGTGGTATTTACAGGTAAACACGTCGAACAGCATGCGTTCTCAGAAATGATAAGTTCACAAAGGTACATGTATCACATTGGAACAACCGAAATAAAATGTTCAAACATACCTACGTTCTGTATTTTAACTTAAAAAACCTACCTGTTACCAACTGTTTGTCTAAAATTGTGAGCCATATGTTTGTGACTACTACAACGCCATCTATCACAAAGCGAAAAAAGTGGTCCAATTAAATATTAATATTTCTTTACGTACTACACGAATATGTAATAAAAATGGGGGCTCCTATTTTAAAAAAACGCAGTTGATATCCGTTTGACCTATGACAGCGCCATCTAGCGGTCCAACCGTAGCGCCATCTGGTCTCCCCCTTCAAGCTAGACAAGTTTCGTCTTTGTAGTTTTTTCGTTTGACGCTTATTTCGTGAGATATTTGGGCCGGTCACGACCAATGGACCACACTGTACAATTTTTGGATCACCAAATAGATCTGTTGAATTTTGTTCATAGCTTTGTTCTTGGTGAAGATAACTGCGAAAGAGGAAGTCATAATCACAATCAAACCACTTAATTCCACGTGCAGTACAATAAAATTTTACTCATTCTCCTTTCCATAACGTTATCTCGGTGTCCCATGCACATTTCATCATTTATCTTAGATTTCATTTCACTGTCTCTTGACATTCTCACTACGCGTAGCGGTACTCAGATGTCACCTATTAAATACAGTGCTCAATCTGCTAGTGTTAGCTACGTATGAATTACAATATGCCTTTGGACGATGAAGTATGTAATAATCAATCTACATCTACATCTACATTTATACTCCGCAAGCCACCCGGCGGTGTGTGGCGGAGGGCACTTTACATGCCACTGTCATTACCTCCCTTTTCTGTTACAGTCGCGTATGGTTCGCGGGAAGAACGACTGTCTGAAAGCCTCCGTGCGCGCTCGAACCTCTTCGGGAGCTATAAGTAGGGGGAAGCAATATATTCGATACCTCATCCAGAAACGCACCCTCTCGAAACCTGGCGAGCAAGCTACACCGCGATGCAGAGCGCCTCTCTTGCAGAGTCTGCCACTTGAGTTTGCTAAACATCTCCGTAACGCTATCACGGTTACGAAATAACCCTGTGACGAAACGCGCCGCTCTTCTTTGGATCTTCTCTATCTACTCCGTCAACCCGATCTGGTACGGATCCCACACTGATGAGCAATACTCAAGTATAGGTCGAACGAGTGTTTTGTAAGCCACCTCCTTTGTTGATGGACTACATTTTCTAAGGACTCTCCCAATGAATCTCAACCTGGTACCTGCCTTACCAACAATTAATTTTATGTGATCATTCCACTTCAAATCGCTCCGCACGCATACTCCCAGATATTTTACAGAAGTAACTGCTACCAGTGTTTGTTCTACTATCATATAATCATACAATAAAGGATCCTTCTTTCTATGTATTCGCAATACATTACATTTATCTATGTTAAGGGTCAGTTGCCACTCCCTGCACCAAGTGCCTATCCGCTGCAGATCTTCCTGCATTTCGCTACAATTTTCTAATGCTGCAACTTCTCTGTATACTACAGCATCATCCGCGAAAAGCCGCATGGAACTTACGACACTATCTACAAGGTCATTTATACAGGGTGAGTCACCTAACATTACCGCTGGATATATTTCGTAAACCACATCAAATACTGACGAATCGATTCCACAGACCGAACGGAGGAGAGGGGCTAGTGTAATTGGTTAATACAAACCATAAAAAATGCACGGAAGTATGTTTTTTAACAGAACCCTATGTTTTTTTAAATGGAACCCCGTTAGTTTTGTTAGCACATATGAACATATAAACAAATACGTAATCAGTGGCGTTTGTTGCATTGAAAATGTTAATTACATCCGGAGATATTGTAACCTAAAGTTGACGCTTGAGTACCATTCCTCCGCTGTTCGATCGTGTGTATCGGAGAGCACCGAATTACGTAGGGATCCAAAGGGAACGGTGATGGACCTTAGGTACAGAAGAGACTGGAACAGCACATTACGTCCACATGCTAACACCTTTTTATTGGTCTTTTTCACTGACGCACATGTACATTACCATGAAGGGTGAGGTACACGTTCGACGGACGTTTCATAGGACGTGGCGGACGCATAAATTGGCCAGCCCGTTCTCCTGATTTTACAAAAAAATGGTTCAAATGGCTCTGAGCACTATGGGACTCAACAGCTGAGGTCATTAGTCCCCTAGAACTTAGAACTAGTTAAACCTAACTAACCTAAGGACATCACAAACATCCATGCCCGAGGCAGGATTCGAACCTGTGACCGTAGCGGTCTTGCGGTTCCAGACTGCAGCGCCTTTAACCGCACGGCCACTTCGGCCGGCCCTGATTTTACATCTCTGGACTTCTTTCTGTGGGGTACGTTAAAGGAGAATGTGTACCGTGATGTGCCTACAACCCCAGAGGATATGAAACAACGTATTGTGGCAGCCCGCGGCGACATTACACCAGATGTACTGCGGCGTGTACGACATTCATTACGCCAGAGATTGCAATTGTGTGCAGCAAATGATGGCCACCACATTGAACATCTATTGGCCTGACATTTTAGGACACACTCCACTCCGTAATTGAAAACGGAAACCACGTGTGTACGTGTACCTCACCCCTCATGGTAATGTACATGTGCGTCAGTGAAAAAGACCAATAAAAAGGTGTTAGCATGTGGACGTAATGTGCTGTTCCAGGCTCTTCTGTACCTAAGGTAAATCACCGTTCCCTTTGGATCCCTACGTAATTCGGTGCTCTCCGATACACACGATCGAACAGCGGAGGAGTGGTACTCAAGCGTCAACTTTAGGTTACAATATCTCCGGATGTAATTAACATTTTACAATGCAACAAACGGCACTGATTACGTATTTGTTTATATGTTAAGATGTGCTAAAAAAACTAATGGGTTTCCATTTTAAAAAACGTAGGGTTGTGTTAAAAAACATACTTCCGTGCATTTTTTTTATGGTTTGTATTAATCAATTACACTAGCCCCTCTCCTCACGTTCGGTCTGTGAAATCGATTCGTCAGTATTTGATGTGGTTTACGAAATATATCCAGCGGTAACGTTAGATGACTCACCCTGTATATATTGTGAAAAGCAATGGTCCCATAACACTCCCCTGTGGCACGCCAGAGGTTACCTTAACGTCTGTAGACGTCTCTCCATTGATAGCAACATGCTGTGTTCTGTTTGCTAAAAACTCTTCAATCCAGCCACACAGTTGGTCTGATATTCCGTAGGCTCTTACTTTGTTTATCAGGCGACAATGCTGAACTGTATCGAACGCCTTCCGGAAGTCAAGGAAAATAGCATCTACCTGGGAGCCTGTATCTAATATTTTCTGGGTCTCATGAACAAATAAAGCGAGTTGGGTCTCACACGATCGCTGTTTCCGGAATCCATGTTGATTCCTACAGAGTAGATTCTGGGTTTCCAAAAAGACATGATACGCGAGCAAAAAACATGTTCTAAAATTCTACAACAGATCGACGTCAGAGATATAGGTCTATAGTTTTGCGCATCTGCACGACGACCCTTCTTGAAGACTGGGACTACCTGTGCTCTTTTTTATAATCATTTGGAACCTTCCGTTCCTCTAGAGGCTTGCGGTACACGGCTGTTAGAAGGGGGGCAAGTTCTTTCGCGTACTCTGTGTAGAATCGAATTGGTATCCCGTCACGTCCAGTGGACTTTCCTCTGTTGAGTGATTCCAGTTGCTTTTCTATTCCTTGGACACTTATTTCGAAGTCAGCCATTTTTTGTTCGTGCGAGTATTTAGAGAAGGGACTACAGTGCGTTCTTCCTCTGTGAAACAGCTTTGGAAAAAGGTGTTTAGTATTTCAGCTTTACGCGTGTCATCCTCTGTTTCAATGCCATTATCATCCCAAATTGTCTGGATATGCTGTTTCGATCCACTTACTGATGTAACGTAAGACCAGAACTTCCTAGGATTTTCTGTCAAGTCGGTAAATAGAATTTTACTTTCGTATCACTGAACGCTTCAAGCATAGCCCTCCTTACGCTAACTTTGACATCGTTTAGCTTCTGAGAGGTTTTGGCTGCGTTTAAATTTGCAGTGAAGCTCTCTTTGGTTTCGCAGTAGTTTCCTAACTTTGTTGTTGAACCACGGTGGATTTTTCCTGTCCCTCACAGTTTTACTCGGCACGTACTTGTCTAAAACGCATTTTACAATTGCCTTGAACTTTTTCCATAAACACTCAACATTGTCAGTGTCAGAACAGAAATTTTCGTTTTAATCTGTTAGGAAGTCTGAAATCTGCCTCCTATTACTCTTGCTAAACAGATAAACCTTCCTCCCTTTCTTTATATTCCTATTTACTTCCATATTCAGGGATGCTGCAACGGCCTTATGATCACTGATTCCCTGTTCTGCGCTTACAGAGTCGAAAAGTTCGGGTCTGTTTGTTATCAGTAGGTCCAAGACGTTATCTCCACGAGTCGGTTCTCTGTTTAATTGCTCGAGGTAATTTTCGGATAGTGCACTCAGTATAATGTCACTCGATGCTCTGTCCCTACAACCCGTCCTAAATATCTGAGTGTCCCATTCTATATCTGGTCAATTGAAATCTCCACCTAAGAGTATAACATGCTGAGAAAATGTGTGAAATGTATTCCAAATTTTCTCTCAGTTGTTCTGCCACTAATGCTGCTGAGTCGGGAGGTCGGTAAAAGGAGCCAACTATTAACCTAGCTCGGTTGTTGAGTGTAACCTCCACCCATAATAATTCACAGGAACTATCCACTTCTACTTCACTACAGGATAAACTACTACTAACAGCGACAAACACGCCACCACCGGTTGCATGCAATCTATCCTTTCTAAACACCGTCTGTGCCTTTTGTAAAAATTTCGGCAGAATTTATCTCTGGCTTCAGCCAGCTTTCTGTACCTATAACTATTTCAGCTTCGGTGCTTTCTATCAGCGCTTTAAGTTCTGGTACTTTACCAATGCAGCTTCGACAGTTTACAATTACAATACCGATTGCTGCTTGTTCCCCGCATGTCCTGACTTTGCCCCCCACCCTTTGAGGCTGTTGCCCTTTCTGTACTTGCCCGAGGCCATCTAACCTAAAACACCGCCCAGTCCACGCCACACAACGCCTGCTACCCGTGCTTGCTGCGTGTAGTGGACTCCTGACCTATCCAGCGGAACCCGAAACCCCACCACCCTATGGCGCAAGTCGAGGAATCTGCAGCCCACACGGTCGCAGAACCGTCTCAGCCTCTGATTCACACCCTCCACACGGCTCTGTACCAAAGGTCCGCAGTCAGTCCTGTCGACGATGCTGCAGATGGTGAGCTCTGCTTTCATCCCGCTAGCGAGACTGGCAATCTTCACCAAATCAGATAGCAGCCGGAAGCCAGAGAGGATTTCCTCCGATCCATAGCGACACACATCATTGGTGCCGACATGAGCGACCACCTGCAGATGGGTGCACCCTGTACCCTTCATGGCATCCGGAAGGACCCTTTCCACATCTGGAATGACTCCCCCCGGTATGCACACGGAGTGCACATTGGTTTTCTTCCCCTCTCTTGCTGCCATTTCCCTAAGGGGCCCCATTACGCGCCTGACGTTGGAGCTCCCAACTACCAGTAAGCCCACCCTCTGCGACCGCCCGGATCTTGCGGACTGAGGGGCAACCTCTGGAACAGGACAAGCAGCCATGTCAGACCGAAGGTCAGTATCAGCCTGAGACAGAGCCTGAAACCTGTTCGTCAGACAAACTGGAGAGGCCTTCCGTTCAGCCCTCCGGAATGTCTTTCGCCCCCTGCCACACCTCGAGACGACCTCCCACTCTACCACAGGTGAGGGATCAGCCTCAATGTGGGCAGTATCCTGGGCAGCCACAGTCGTAGTCCGATCGGGGGATGCGTGGGACGAGCTGGCCGCCCCCGACAAACCCCTGTCAGGACCCCCACAGTGATGCCCATTGACAACAGCCTCAAGCTGTGTGACCGAAGTCAACACTGCCTGAAGCTGGGAGCGAAGGGATACCAACTCAGCCTGCATCCGAACACAGCAGTTGCAGTCCCTATCCATGCTAAAAACTGTTGTGCAAAGAACGTCTGAACTAATATACAGAGAGCACATACAATTGGACACAAAATTTAAACGGTTATTAAAATACAAGATTGCCTAATAGATGCAGTAATGCTGCTACTTGCGCGCTGCTGACACACTGCTCGGCGGCGGAAGGAGACTACGCTATTTTACACTATTCAGGTACTAAAACGCGATGCTACACTCTCAAATACTATAATACGCCGGAAATTTATGAATTAAACAATGCAAGTACCAAAAACACGCAAAGAAATTAAGAATTAAACTATGTAACAAATAAGTGAGCTAAGAGTATACGACTTGCTGCTGCAGCTGCTTATCCAACGGCGGTAGGGAGCACACAATGTTACACAGTGCATGGGAGAAGGATGAATTTATCAGTGGACGTACGGAGAGTCGCATACCTCTCCTGCTGCTGTCTTCAACCGCCTCCTATCTTTCAGGATTTGAGGGGTATCCTATCGTGTTTTCTGTGTAGTCCAGGGACAACGTGGCGCTTCTCTGTAAAGAAGATGGACGAATAACTTTTACCGTACGTCATTGATGATATAAGGGACTCGTAATTAGTGAAGCATTCTTCACTTAAAGTGTGATTAGAAACCCTTTACTCACGTAATTTTATGTGGCGATCAAATGTTGTCTCCTAAAAGGAATCTATAAGATCATTACTACCAAAAATTATAAGAAATTAAGTTAAAATATGTGAGGGATGCAGGTGATCTAGGATATTAGAAAAGGAGACACAGAAACGAAAATGGAATACAGCAACGGTGTGCAAAACTTAAGGACGGAAATAGCTTTCGCTAGGTCGGCACTGCTGAGAGAAATAGCTCGATGAAACTTGCCGCGTACGAGTGTAGAAACAACTGAGAGTACAGTACAGAAGGTAACTAAAAGAAGTAAGTAATCAGACTAACAGAAATGACACTTTTGATCAAAGACAGTTATTAAATCGAAGTCACCCTGGAAATTGCAAAAGGCGAGACATGATTTTCAATAGTCAGTGATCACCGCGGACGGCAATCCATGCTCTGCAATACTCCCATGCTGGTCATACGAGATCTTGTGCTCGGACATTGCGTTCCTCTGCCAGCACGGTTGACGACTGTTGAACCGTCGCTGGTGCCTGTGGACGTACAGCAATACAAAGCATCCCGCACGTGCCAGATGAGGTTTCAGTCGGGAGAACGTGTAGGCCAGACCATTTGCCGAATATCCTCTCGCCCCAAGAGCTACTCCACCTGCCCAGTTCGATGGGGGTCGCTCATTGCCATCCATAAAAATGAAGTCTGCACCAAGCACACCTCTGAAATCGGCACATAGGGAAGGTGTACAGGCCGGCCGTTGTGGCTGAGCGGTTCTAGGCGCTTCAGTCTGGAACCGCGCGACCGTTACGGTCGCAGGTTCGAAATCTGCCTCCGGCATGGATGTGTGTGATGTCCTTAGGTTAGTTAGGTTTAAGTAGTTCTAAGTTCTAGGGGACTGATGACCTCAGATATTAAGTCCCATAGTGCTCAGAACCATTTTAACCGTTTGAAGCAGTACAGTATCACAATAAAGTTGACGAGCGAGAGTAAAGTGGAAAAATGTGGATATCAGTGCGCCTCCCGAAATAATACCTGCAACACCAAAACGGCCATGTTCGATAATGTCGCTGGGTGCATTATGGTTTGGCCACATTAAAAGAATGTGACCAGAAAGACTTCCGCGAAGAACCCTAGAGTGGACAGAATCCGAACGAAGATCAACAGAAAGATTAGGGTGGAGAGACCAGATGAAGGATAACGTGAACCAGAGAGAACTACGACGCAGGGAGATGCTAAATGATAGACTGTGGGAGAAAAGAGAAACCTGAAAGATGCTCTGTGAATTACCTGCATAAGCAGAAATGTTTCAGGGAGGAGAAGAGAAGATAGAGCGAGAGGTGGGAATACGTAATGCAACCAGGAACGCTGTCAAACATGCAAAATGATATTGGTGTTCTAGATGTTATGGTGTGGCGAGGCATGATGCTGCAAGGGCGCACTGACCTTTGAATGCGGTACTCTCACCGGTCAACGTTATTGTGACTCTGTACTCCTTCCCCACGTGAGGCCTTTCAGAAGTGCGCTTGGTGGTCACGTAATTTTTTATGGGTGGCAATGAGCGACCGCATCGAACTGGACAGTTGGGGGAACTCTTAGAACGATAGGATATTCAGATGAAGGGAATGGCCGGCCCGTTCCCCAGACTTAAATTCCATCGAGCACTAGTGGGATTTATTGTGGAGATGTAGCGCAGACGTCCACTTGCACCAACGACTGTGCAGCATTAGTCAACCGCTCTGGTGGAGGAACGGAACGCCCTACCACAAGATCTCCTTGCCAACCATCTGACAATCGTGGGAATGTTACAGAGCATAGTTTGCCACCCGCGGTAATCAGTCACCGTATGAGTCGTCTTCTTTAATTTCCATGATGACTTCGGTGTTATAATTGTCTCTGAATAAAAGTGTCGTTCCTGTTCATCACATGGTTTATTTTTTTCAGTTACCTTTCATGCAACATTCATGGAGCCAAGGTTTTGTGTTGTATTCTATTGTATGTTAACACAGGGGCCTAGAAACGACGGAGAGGCTCCGTCCCCGCCGCAGCCACAGTGGTCCACAACCCCACGACGACTACCGCAGTCCACTTCATCCCTCCGCCGCCCCACACCGGACCACTCTTTCAGGGTTACTGTGCGGTTCGGCCCCCGGGAAACGTCTCACACCAGATGAGTGTAACCTCGATGATTGGGTGGTAGAGTAATGGTGGTGTACGCGTACTCGAAGAACTTCTTTGCGCAGCAATCGCCGACATAGTGTAGCTGAGGCAGAATAAGGGGAACCAGCCCGCATTCGTCGACGCCGATGGAAAACCACATAAAAACCATTTACAGACTGGCCGGCTTACCGGACCCGACACAAGTCCGCCGGGCGGATTCATGCCGGGAGACCAGGCGCTCCTTCCCAGTCCGGAAAGCCGTGCGTTAGAGTGCACGGATGACGGGGTGGGCGGAGCCAAGGTGCTTCGCAGTGACACATCAGACGAAAGTTTTTGTCCATAAGTTTTACAGACCAGTGAAGTTTCGCTGCACAATTATGAATAAAAGAGATAAAAGAAACAATTTCACAGAACACTGAAGAGTAGAATTAATAAAAATGTCTTGTCCGAAAATTACTTCGAATAGGTAGAGAATCAGTTCATAAAGGTAATATCTTAGACCTCCTAAACCTGAACTTACCGAATCAGTTAACGTAAAGGAAGTTTTGAGTGATCATAAGGTTGCGATAGCAATTATGGCTACATGTTTTGCAGGGAATGCTACGAAACGTACGAAGGTATTTTTGCTTATCAAGACATACGGGGTACACATTACAGAGTATCTGAATAGTCTGCATCAAATATTAGTGATGAGGAAAAAAAAAAAACAAAAAAAAAACACAAAAAACAAAAAAAATTGGACCACAAATGGAAAAAATCAAAAGCATCTTTCAATGTGCCTTAGACAATTATGTTCCCAGCAATATCGTGTGGAATGGGAAAGACCCATCGTGGTTTAATAGCCATATTAGAAAACTGCTACGTAAACAGAGAGTGCGTCATTACAGATTCAAGAAAAGTCAAAACTTAGCTGACGAACAAAACCTGAAAGAAGCCAAAATGAGTGTAAGGAGAGCAATGAGATAAGAGTTCAATGAGTTTGAAAAATAAAATTTTGCCAACTGCTCTGACTAAATACAGTAAGAGGTTTTGGTCTTATGTAAATTCAGTAAGTGGTTCGCAGTCCTCCATTCATTCACTCAGTGACTGTACAGGCGCCGAAAGGGAAGATAACAGAGGGAAGGCCCAAATACTGAATTCGGCCTTCCGAAGTTATTTCACGGCAGATACTGAGATAATCGATCGTGAAACGGAAGGACAACTACAATAGATTTGTAGTGAAAAGACATCAGGAGCAAACGAGTTACGTATAAGACTCTAAAAAGATTATTCGCAAGAACTTGCTTCGCTCCTAGCAGCAGTCTATCACAGATAAGTGGAACAACGAAGGGTACCTAGAGACTGGAGAAAAAGCACAGGTCATTCTCGTTTTTAAGATGGACAGATAAACATAATTATAGCTCTGTATACCGTAAACGCCAATCCGTTGAATTATGGAACATGTGTTATGCTCAAGAATTGTGACGTTTTTGGGGAACGAAAATATTCCTTACGAGAGTCAACATGGACTCCGCAAAGAGAGATCTTACTCACCTTGTTCTGTTCCTCCATGAGGTCGTATTCCTTGAATTGAGGAAGGCATTTGATCCCGTCCCGCACTGCCATCAAGTGAAAAAATACTTGCTCACCGGGTACCGGACCAGATTGCGACTGGATTCAAGACCTCCTCGAGGATAAAACTTAACACGTCGCTCTTAACGAAATGAGTTCAAATGGCTCTGAGCACTATGGGACTCAACTGCTGAGGTCATCAGTCCCCCAGAACTTAAAACCACTTAAACCTAACTAACCTAAGGACATCACACACATCCATGTCCGATGCAGGATTCGAGCCTGCGACCGTAGCGGTAGCGCTGTTCCAGACTGTAGCGCCTATAACTGCTCGGCCACTTCGGCTGGCCGAAACAAGTTCGACAGACGAAAAGGTAATTTCCCGAGTACCCCAAGAAATGGTGATAGTATCGTAAATGTTTACAATAAATGTAAAGTATCTAGTAGAAAGCGTCGGAATCGCCTTAAGACTGGGTGCAAATGATGCGTTTGTCTATAAGACGGTAGCAACGCTAGAAGACAGTGTCGATTTGCAGAATTACCTGCAGTGGATTGATAAATGGTTCACGCTCTGGCAGTTGACCCTGAACGTATATAAATGTAAAATATCGCCCTTACATAGGAAAGGAAATTCACTACTGAACAACTGCACTATTGATTACAAACTGTTGGCAATAATATCTACCATAAAAATATAGGACGAACTATACACAGCGACCTTAAGTGGAATGACCACATAATACAGGGTGATTCAAAAAGAATACCACAACTTTAAAAATGTGTATTTAATGAAAGAAAAATAATATAACCTTCTGTTATACATCATTACAAAGAGTATTTAAAAAGGTTTCTTTTCACTCACAAACAAGTTCAGAGATGTTCAATATGGTCCCCTCCAGACATTCGAGCAATATCAACCCGATACTCCAACTCGTTCCACACTCTCTGTAGCATATCAGGCGTAACAGTTTGGATAGCTGCTGTTATTTCTCGTTTCAAATCATCAAACAAGTTCAGAGATGTTCAATATGGCCCCCTCCAGACACTCTCTGCTAGCTCTGCAAGTCGATTTTCCTGGGCTGCGAACAAATGCTTGCTGGATGCGTGCTACATTTTCATTACTCGTTCTCGGCCGTCCAGAACTTTTCCCTTTGCACAAACACCGATCCTCTGTAAACTGTTTATACCAACGTTTAATACACCACCTATCAGGAGGTTTAACACCATACTTCGTTCGAAATGCACGCTGAACAACTGTCGTCGATTCACTTCTGCCGTACTCAATAACACAAACAGCTTTCTGTTGAGCGGTCGCCATCTTAGCATCAACTGACGCTGACGCCTAGTCAACAGCGCCTCAAGCGAACAAATGTACAACTAAATGAAACTTTATAGCTCCCTTAATTCGCCGACAGATAGTGATTAGCTCCGCCTTTTGCCGTTGCAGAGTTTTAAATTCCTAAAGTTGTGGTATTCTTTTTGAATCACCCTGTACAAACAGTAGGGAAATCTAACGCTAGAGTGAGATTCATGGGAAGAACCTTGAGGAAACGTAAGTCATCCACGAAGGAAATGGCTTGTTCGACCGAGTCTTGAGTACTGTTCATCAGTATAGGATTTGCACCAGGTAGGACTGAGAGGGGAGATAGAGAAGGTCCAACGAAGAGCGCCACGTTTCGTCACGATGTTCTTCAGTTGCCGCGAGAACGTTACAGAACAGCTCAACAAACTCCAGTGGCAGTCGCTGCATCACGAAGAGGTTTACTACTGAAATTTCGAGAGCGTAGGTCTTGGAAGAGTCGAACAACATATTGATTCCTCCTATATACACCTCGCGAAAAGATGGCGACGAGAAAATTCTAGAAATTAGAACTAATTCAGGGGCTTACCGACAATCATTATTCCCACGCGCCTTTTGAGAGGGAATTGGGTAGGGGGGAATCAATGAGTGGTTCCAGAAGTACCCTCCGCCATACACCGTTAAGTAGCTTGTTGAGTATGATGTAGAAAGTCGCTGTACGTTTTATATAAAAAAAAAGATGAACCGTCCTGATAATGGGCAAGGCTTTATTATCCGACAGTGATTCTGATTCCCCGCTCGGTCTGTTATGGACACGGAGGAGAGCTTAGTGACAAACGGGCTCGGTAGCCCGGTCTCAGCTGAATCTCAAGGCGGCCGCCTCCGCCAAGGGCATTTCAAGGGTGCCTGCCCACTGTCAGCAGAGTGACAGTAAATTCCGCACCACTTCTCCTGTTCGGTCATTCTCTCTACGGCCTGCGCGCGGCTTCCTCCCGTCGGAGGTTCGAGTCCTCCCTCGGGCACGAGTGTGTGTGCCGTCCTTAACGTAAGTTAGTTTAAGTTAGATCAAACAGGGTGTAAGCTTGGTTTGGTCCCATAAGACCTTACCTCAAATTTCCAAATTTCTACGGTCTATAGCCTTTGGTCCGCACCATTTACTAGTGGACCTTACCTTTGATTGTGTTTGATTCGGACAGCTTCCTGGACTGTTTTGCGTCACTTACGGTGTATCTCGCTAAGTTCTGGATTTTGTTGCTGGCTAACTGTTCACTTCGTGAACTCCATAGACATTTAGCTTCTTCCACATGTTTCCGCTTCACCGCCAGTGCGAGTCGTCATAAACTGTGTTCTACCAACGCAGAGTAGGATAGGAAAAATGCCTTGAGTGTGATTACGGGGAAGGAGATATGAAATATACTGGGTGTGCCAGATGGCTTTCCCTGATAACGAACATTCATGTTGTTGTTGTTGTGGTCTTAAGTCCAGAGACTGGTTTGATGCAGCTCTCCATTCTACTCCATCCCGTGCATGCTTCTTCATCTCCGAGTAACTACTGCAACCTACAACCTTCTGAATCTGTTTAGTGTATTCGTCCCTTGGTCTCCCTTTACGATTTTTACCTTTCACGCTTCCCTCCCATACTAAATTCGTGATCCCTTCTATTCTTTTCTTGTCTAAACTATTTATCCTCTATAATTCAATTTCATACATGGCTACACTCCATACAAATACTTTCAGAAAAGACTTCCTGTCACTTAAAACTGTACTCGATGTTAACAGATTTATCTTCTTTAGAAATGCTTTCCTTGCCATTGCCACTATACATTTTATATCCTCTCTACTTCGACCATCATCAGTTATTTTAGTCCTCAAACAGCAAAACTCATCAACTACTTGAAGTGTCTCATTTCCTAATCTAATTCCCTCAACATCACCTGATTTAATTCGACTAAATTCTATTATCCTCGTTTTGCTTTTGTTGATGTTCATCTTATATCCTCCTTTCAAGACACTGTCCATTCAGTTCAACTGCTCTTCCAGGTCTTTTGGTGTCTTTGGCTGAATTATAATGTCATCGGCAAACCTCAAAGTTTTTATTTCTTCTCCATGGATTTAATGCCCACTCCAGATTTTTCTTTTGTTTCCTTGACAGCTTGGTCAATGTAGAGATTGAATAACATTGGGGATAGGCTACAACCTCACTCCCTCTCCAACCACTGCTTCCCTTTCATGCCACTCGACTCATAATTGCCGTCTGGTATCTGTAGAAATTGTAAATACCCTTTCGTTGCCTGTATTTGATCCCTGCCATCTTTAGAATTTGAAAGACAGTATTCCAGTCAACATTGTCAGAAGCTCTCTCAAAGTCTAGAAACGCTAGAAACGTAGATTTGCCTTTCCTTAATCTATCCTCTAAGATAAGCTGTAAGGTCAGTATTGTTTCGCGTGTTCCAACATTTCTACGGAATCCAAATTGATCTTCCCCGAGGTCGGCTTCTACCAGTTTTTCCATTCGTGTCTAAATAATTCGTCTTAGTATTTTGCAACCGTTACTTACTAAACTGATAGTTCCGTAATTTTCACACCTGTCAACATCTACTTTCTTTGGGATTGCAATTATTACATTCTTCTTGAAGTCCGAAGGTATTTCACCTGTCTCATACATCTTGCTCACCAGATGGCAGAGTTTTGTCATGAGAGGCTCTCTGAGGACTATCAGTAATTCTAAAGGAATGCTGTCTACTCCCGGGGCCTTGTTTCGACTTAGGTCTTTCAGTGCTCTGTCAAACTCTTCTCGCAGTATCTTATCTTCCATTTCATCTTCATCTCCATTTCGAAACATTCATAAGACATAAAATTTTTATCTTAACTACATATGAGATATTCAAGTTTTGGTGTACATACATACTTACTGTTACTTTGTTACAGGGCCCATGCCGTAACAACAGCGGAATCAGGTACCATCTGCAAGCATGTACTCACACAAGGAGAAAGCTCAATGTGTCCTATGGTGTCATGAAACGCAGTCCCCACAAAGAGTCCAGAGAAAATTCCAGAATCATAGACAGCCAACGGATGTTAAAAGCAACAAGATGTGGTATGCGAAGTTAGGGAACGTCTGTGATCTCTCTGGAACAGGCAGGCCTGGATCTAGTGTGCAGGCAATTTAGATAGTGAGAGACACCTTCATGAGAAGTCGCAAGAAGTCAGTACGCAGGACTTCACGTCAGTAGCAGATTCCGAAGACATCAGTGCACCGCATCCTGCATCAAAAACTCTTTTCCGTGCGTACAAAGTGCAAATCGTGCAGTAACTCCTACCAACCTCACAGTGCTCCTTATGGCTGTGCCATGCTGGCAGAGGTTGAAGAAGATGACTATTTGAAACTTACCCTTTTCTCAGATGAGGCCTTATTTCATTTGAAAGGTGTTGTCAACCGACAAAATACTGGGATCTGGAAGTCCGAGAATCCTACGGTGTGTTTGACACCCTCAGAACAGTCCTAGACGGAACGTGTGGTGCAGCATTATGCACAGTAAAGTCATAGGAGGTTTTTCCTTCAGCAGAAGAAGATAACAGCCAATATCCACCTCATTGAGGGTTAGATGTTGGTGCCTATTTGGACAGAACATTTCCGGTAACGCAGATCGGTGTGGTAGTCCCATCAACTGGCGTCTGAGATCGCGTAACGCCACTGGATTTCTTCCTTTTGGGTTACACAACGACCAGGTTTATCAGACATCAGTGAATTACGTCGCAACATTACGGAGTGGTGTTACTGACGTCACAACGCCTATCCCTCACGAAATGCTGAGCAACACATGGGTGGAATCAGAATATCACGTGGATACCCTTCGGGCAGCGAAAGGAGCACACGTCCAAATTTATTAATTATGTTGGGTCTACACAATAACTTGAGTATGTTACCTGCACTTCTGGATAAAAAATAAGTGTCTATGTGTCATATTTTCTGCCTTATGGATGTTTGTAATCAGGGGAAAATCTTCAGGACACCCATTACATTAAAGATACAGAAAGACTAGCAGTAATTTTTTTTTATGAATGTCAGAACACAACAGTGTAGTACAAGGTCTATGTCTAGAGCGATTAATTTAAGAAGCTAATGACGTCACTAATCAATGGCGAAACACCAAGCCCTGGCAATTCACAAAAATAGATCCAAATAAATTAAAAATCTAGTGGATAATTATTGGTGGATGATTGTGTAAATACTGTTGATGCTGGTTTACGTTCTGTAAACTATTCAGGTAGGACATCAAGTTTTGGTTAGCACCATAAATATATTTCTGAAAAATACATATTTGTATCATCTATCGAACGATGTATAGGAGACATACAGCTTTGACATACAAGTAATTTTAAGCTAGAGAATCTCCAGGTGTGATGGTGCCGCGACGTAAGCTTGCTTGTTTTGACATTCCTTGTAAGTATTTTGATGAGACAAAATGCTGGATGATCTTAGAAAATCTACAAAATTAAAGTAAACGGTACCCATTGTTATTATAAAACAAGCAGCAGCTAGCAAATACAGTAGTATCGGATTACAAAATTCTTCCAGAGTGAGTCAGAGAATTAGTGAGGTTACGAAGCGATAAGGGAGTCGAACTAGATATTCAGTTTACTATTTAGCAGATCAAACTTTAATCTTAACCAGAAATCAGTACATAACGAGGTATGTCTGGCTGTGGGAATAAAAAGAGCGCAAATAATTTCAGTACTTAGTGTAGAGCGCTAAAGGAAGCCAAGGAGAAATGTGGAAAAGGAATTAAAGTTCAGTAACAAGAAATTAAAATTTTGAGGCTTGCCAGTAAAATAGTTCTATCAGAGATGGCAGAGGACTTGAAACATCAGATGAACGGAATGAATAGTGGTTTGAAAAGACACCATCAAATTTAAAAAAATGGTGATGGTATGTAGTAGAATTAAATCAGGTGATTTTGAGGGAATTAGATTAGGAAATGAAACACTAAAAATAGTAAATAAGTATAGCTAGCTGAGCAACAACGTTATTGGCGATGGCTAAAATAGAGTCCGCGTAAAATGTAGACTTGTAATGTTAACAAAAGCTTTTCTGAAAAAGAGAAATTTATTAATATCGAATACAAATTTATGTTTTATGAAGTCTTTTCTGAAGATATATAGAGTGTTGCCATAAACGAAAATGAAAAGTGGATGACAAACAGTTCAAGCAAGAAAAGAAAAGAATCTTCCGAAATGTGGTGTCACTTAAGAATGCTAAAGATTAGATGGGTAGAACAATTACTAATGAGGTGGTACTGAATCGAATAGGGGAGAAGAGAATTTTACAGCGTAATTTAACCAAAAGAAAAGATATGGTGATGGGATACATTCTGAGGCGTCAAGAAATCGTTACTTTGGTACTGGAACGAAGTGTAAGGTAGTGTGGGGGAAATATTGAAGAGGAAGACGAAGGCTTGAAGACAGTAGGCGTTTTCAAACGGAATTTAGGATGCAGAAGTTATTCGGAGAAGTGCCTTGCACGGGAAACGATAACAGTGTTCAGACCAAAACAACAGTATACGCACATGCTACATGACAACTGGACCATTCGTGAGGTAGTCTAAGCTGTGTGTGTTTGAGTGTATGTGTATAGCACTGAGTGACATGAATGTAATCCCACATTTACTAATCAAATATCCTCAGCACCACCTCACTTTATTCGACTATTCTCTATTGGCCTCATTTAACTTTCGCTTACGTTCATCTTATAATAGCTTTTGAAAGAGACTATTCATTCCATTGAACTCATCTCCCAAGACCCTTGACGTATCTGACAGGATTGATGAGTCACTGACAAAAAGTTTTTATTTCTACACAGCTGGCCTTTAGCCACAGACAATATCTGATAAATGCAGGATGATAAAATGCAAGGTGATCACCATCAAAGATCCAGTTTCAAACGCTGCAGTGAGAGCTCAAAATGACGTCAAATTTGAAGAGCACATTACTGACGCAGGAGGAAACGTTATGAGGAAACGAAATTAACAAAAATTTGACCAATAGACTGCCCTGTAGGCGTCAGAGTATACACAGCAGCAGACGTGCGGCACACAACCGTTCCTCAGATTGCGTCCGAGACGCCCAACATGACAATCTTCATGAAAGATCACGTGCAGTTGGTAAAGCTCTTTTAAGGGAAAGGTGACTGTGCGCCAGTAGCCCTGCAGAAGTTCCAGACAATCAAGGGTACGAAAAAATGCATTGGTTCGATACCTGCAAAGGGTCTGGGGAAAATGATTACGAAATTCATAAAGAGAGCAACGTGGCAGAGAGAGGAAAGCAGTTGATTCGACGCCTGTCGAAGACATGGCCACAGCGTTGCTGGAGGGTCGAGCGGTGGTTTGTAAACATACAGTGCACAGGGAATTTCCCGAGAATTGGACATGTCTGCGAGTACGATGTCTAAAATCCTACGAACATCTTGCTTTGTTATCCATACATAATCACCCCTGTTAGAGGAGTTGCTTTCTGGTGATCTGCCAGCAACACAAATGTTCTTTCTGGAATTTCTTGCTCTCACGGAAGTGGACAACGAATGGTCATGGAACTTTCTGTGGAAAGATGAAGCCCATTTCCATCTCTAGGATCATGTCAATATGCAGAATTGCAGAATATGGGCAACAGAAAAACCGCACGCACATCAACCGATACCACTTTATTCCGCAGAGTTGACTGTATGGTGCAGGTTTACGGCATCTTTTATCGAAGGGCCATATTTTTTTCTTTTTTGAGTCCTGCGGGTCATGTTACAAAAACGCTTTGAGGGTCTTTTGCGCACCAACGTCACTCCAACCGTTCATAAGCGTGGACTGGTGGGAAGGATAATTTTTATACAAGATGGCGCTTCTCCGCACATTGGACAGAAGCAGCGGAAAATCTAGAATTATTAGCCATCATTCCCCTTCTGCCTGGCCGTCCAGATCACCTGATCTTAATCCTTGTGACTTCTGGTTGTGGTGTTGTGTTCAGTTTTCCAGTTACGAACGTAGATGAACTGAAGGTACGCATTGAATCCTGAACTTGCACCAGCACCAGCACTTGGGATACCTATACGTATAATTTGATGTTGATACCCACATTAAAAAAAAAAAGTGGTTCAAATGGCTCTGAGCACTATGGGACTTAACTTCTGAGGTCATCAGTCCCCTAGAACTTAGAACTACTTAAACCTAACTAACTTAAGGTCATTACACACATCCATGCCCGAGGCAGGATTCGAACCTGCAATCGTAGCGGTCGCACGGTTCCAGAGTGCAACGCCTGGAACCGCTCGGTCACCCCGGCCGGCATATACCTACATCAGAATATTTTATGGTATGTATGGCTGGTATGCATGGCTAAAGTAAATATTTTTCATTTTTTCCTTTGTATCACCAGACCTCTCATAGAATTTGCGTCAGCTAACTGAACTTAGTTAGTTACACCACTGTTTTTGATTGTAACAGATATGAAGATGACCGTAGCCGAAACAGATAAAAGTGAAGTGTGAAAATTCGAGTGATCAAGACGGACCTTTCACATAAAGTACGATTCGGTTTGTCGTTTCCATTGCACGTAAAGCATTCTTGATTTGTTTTCAGAGCTAATACATATGAGGAAAAGTGTGGTCTGTCAGACTCTCCTTAGGGAGAATATTTTATCTGAGTTTGGAGTAAACTGTTACATTATTTGGTGTCCAGTGATAACATCGGCGCCCACCGTGGTGGCCGAGCGGTTCTAGGCGCTTCAGTCCGGTACCGCGCGACTGCTACGGTCACAGGTTTGAATCTTGCCTCGGGCATGGATGTGTGTGATGGAAGTGCCGAGATGTCACGGCCCATTCATAGGCGAACTCACATAAGTTCGATATGAAACATCACTCCATACAATACTGACTCTCACGCTTTCTCAACAGAGCGTTACTTTTATCCAAGGTGTTATCTAGCAGGAGCCGCACCGATCTTCTTAAAGACGAATCGTTCATTTTTTGATTGTAGTTCTCGGATTCTTTTACTGTTGGCTAGGTGCTTGCATTGGCTTGGCTACTCGAATCGTCTTGATCTGCTAGCTTGGCTCTCAACACTCAGACGACGCCTGGGCATCAACGACTCAGGGGAACTCTCCTGTGCACCTTAATACTAGTGGCAAACTTGTTGACAAGGTTACTGCAGACAAAAATACTGATAAAACTGCGCACTAACAGCCGTCCATTAGAAACATAGGATGCTGGGGCATTGCTGAAGCGTTGGAACTCCTAGAGTCTGTGTTAGCTGCCTATGTTCACTCTGAGACGAAAGAAGGCCCAAGAGAAGTTATTTTCTCAACACAGAGGTATGGTAAGTCATAGACAGACTTTAACTTATCCAGTCAAACTTCGAGTAATATTCATCGTTGTATCTTCCTAAAATGTAGCCTCATGAAAGTGGATTTGCTTTCAAACGCAACTCACGAATAGCTGTCTGCAGAGTTTGATGGTTGCATCTCGCTTGCAGCCCGTCAGGATAAGCGACGTAATGAAAGCCAGTTGCAGTGAGCCTAAGCAACGTTAGCAGGAGGCACACTAACAATCAAGATTATCTATAACTGTCTTTGAGGGGGTCTTAACCAATGGCGCGTGTCTTACTTAACAGTAAGAAGTCGTGAGGTTCTACGGTGTTTCGTGCAGAAAACAGTTGATACAGGCACGTCGTATGAAACCGCCTCTGTTTTCTAAGACAAATTACGCAGCTTATGAATTTGTTCCCAGAGAGAGACTGAATTTCAATTGCTTCCTAAGTGTCCTAATTCCAGGTAGAAGAAATGACGACGCTGCCCAGAATCGGTATAGGTGAATAGTCGGACCTTCATATCGATCGTAGGAGTTCTTCATGACTACAGAAGTTAGCACATATTGTTTTCTTCCTTTTATTGAAAAAAAAATGCTCATCTCCACAATGCTCAGCTCGTGTGCGCCGTGGTATTCCATAAGGCATTAGGATATGACTGCCGACGCCAGTGTGACCGTCGATTACAATATGACTTGTCATGTTTGGAATTCATATGGAAGCCTTTGTAAAACTACTGTAGGCTACCATAGACTATCTATCGTACGTGTAGACTACAGTAGTTATCCTAGTAACTTAGACCAGTTAAGGTTGTACCCACGTTACCTGTACGTTGGGTGTGTTGCATACCTCTCAGGCGTTAACTCATAACGATCGCTTTCATTAGGTATGTGATCAGTGTCTCACTATATTCCTCCTGAGTGAGGATGTATAATTTGCCAGGTAACCTACAGAACCTTTTTGTTCTACATAGTTATTCTCCTGTCTGTTGTTTAAGAATGAAGAGTATTTATAACAAAATTAAAATTGACAGTGTGGTGTCACCGCCAGACACCACACTTGCTAGGTGGCAGCCTTTAAATCGGTCGCGGTCCGTTAGTATACGTCGGACCCGCGTATCGCCACTATCAGTGATTGCAGACCGAGCGCCGCGACACGGCAGGTCTAGAGAGACTTCCTAGCACTCGCCCCAGTTGTACAACCGACTTTGCTAGCGATGGTTCACTGACAAAATATGCTCTCATTTGCCGAGACGATAGTTTAGCATAGCCATCAGCTACGTCATTTGCTACGACCTAGCAAGGCGCCATATTCAGTTACTATTGATATTGTGAATCATGTACCGTCAGGAGCGACGTTCATCATTAATGGATTAAAGTTAAGTATTCCACTAGCTACGTCCGTTTTTCTAATTTCCTTGTCCTGTTCCAGACCTCACGCCAGCCTGCGTGAGGTAAAACGCGTGCCTTTCGACCTCGTCTAGTAACACGATGTTGACTCTCCTGCCAACCACAACAGACAGTGTTTAAGTTTTATTCGAAAATTGTTGATATGTAACGTGAAACAGATGGACGTTATAGGAAAAATAAAGAGATACAGATTTATCATATAACTCTAGAACATGCAGTTTCCTCAGCAGAAAAGTAAAATAAATTTATTAAAAACACCAAAAAATATGTTAAACATCGCTTCAATACTTTGTCGAACTTGTATAAAACATGTTTCGCATTTAACAATAACAGGAAAGTCTTGTCTTTGATCATGATGAAGAACATTCTATTAGTACAAAATAGCAACAATAATTATATATCTTTTATGTTTGTGCATGTAAACTGTAAACTCTGTATCAAAAGTAATTGCTTCGGTTACATAAAAGTGCGGAAGTTACACGATCAACTAATTTTTATTATTTATAAAATCCAATTAATGAAAGACCTACTAACTCTGAATGATGTGCGATTCTAATTATGGGCAAAAAAATTAAGAAAAGTCGTCAGCTGCCATTTTCTGTCTTACAAATTCATTTATGTTCCTTTCCCTACTAATTCTACCAGTACTACCGGTAATACTACAAATTTAGTATGTCATGTATGTAGTGTACCAGAACCACCGAATGGCACTTTCGGTAGAGCGCAGCTCCAATAAACAACAATAGTAATAAATGTACAAGTGCAAAGCAGATATTTTAACTCTAGAAACTCTGCTCCAGTTTTGTTAAGTCGTACAAATTGAAGCAATATTCCCCAACCTGTAGCCCTTTACGGTATACCACACTTCAATTATTATTGCAGCTTCTTCGCGCAACAACAATTTAGATACAAAAAATGGTTCAAATGGCTCTGAGCACTATGGGACTTAACATCTGAGGTCATCAGTCCCCTAGAACTTAGAACTACTTATACCTAACTAACCTAAGGACATCACACACATCCATGCCCGCGGCGGGATTCGAACCTAAGACCGTAGCGGTCGCGCGGTTCCAGACTGAAGCGCCTAGAACCGCTCGGCCACACCGGCCGGCAATTTAGATACACAGAATTTGGTACTGAACAGTGAAAACAATTAGTTTGTGGTTTTATGTTGATATGTTTCATTTTTTTACTAATTTCTAGAAGGGCACATATGTAACTACATCGTCCAGTGTGTGAACCGAGCACGGTGGCACAGTAGTTAAGACACGGTATTCGCATTCGGACGGAGCGGTATTCAAACCTCATTTCGCTCAACCCGCTGTACGTTTTTCGTGCGTTCCGTAAATTGCTAAGGCAAATACCGAGGCAGTTCCCTTGAGGTGCTGATTTTCTTCCTCGATTGTTCCGAGTTCGGGACTTGTCTCTAATTCCATCTTTGTCGACAGTTCGTTAAACCCTAATTATTTCCTCGCTTGATAACAAAGAGAACTAATAGCTAGCATTATATACTTAGGACTTTTCGTCCGTTCCTTTAATATTTATCGCCACTGAATAAGCACGTTAATGATAATATTGAAAGTTACGTCGGTTAATTAACGTATCAGAACAGTTACCAAATTTATTGCGCCTCCTGCTCTCAGAGATGAGCAACTTAATTACGCAGGCGCTATTCGGGACTGCTAATTTCCTGAAGTGCTCGTGGATTGGATGCCGGGACTATAAACTCCAGTCATTACTCTCGGTTGCTGCACTTGTCTCATTAGCTTTTACGTTCGCTGCAGCCCCTTGATGCGATGCTTTGAGTAGCAGTCCAGGCGGGTGCACTTGAAATCTGGCTGTTACTATCGCCTCTCATTTGAACTACAGTCGAAAGTTGTCAAGGCTGCTTAAACAGTACTGAATAAAACTGGAATTAATTCATGAGATTTAACGATGAGTAAGTCTGGATCTAACCATAACTCTGGAGTGCGACCCCATAATAAAGATGAGCAACTGTTAGACAGCACTGAATGTTTGCTAGCGGAAACAAATCGCCATAAAGTAAGTCACCTGCATTTACCTATGCTGTATTGATCAGCCAGAACATTATGATCACCGAACGACTATCGATATAGATCCGTCCAGGCGATAGCAGCGTCACCTGGCGAGGAATGACTGCTAGTCAAACCCACGCGCGATGCTTGTAGTACCAGTGAGCGTGCTGCTCGTGTGGAGGAATGACTGCTAGTCACACAGACGGTGCATGTACACTACTGGCCATTAAAATTGCTACACCACGAAGATGACGTGCTACAGACGCGAAATTTAACCGACAGGAAGAAGATCCTGTGATATGCAAATGATTAGCTTTCCAGAGCATTCACACAAGGTTGGCGCCGGTGGCGACACCTACAACGTGCTGACATGAGGGAAGTTTCAAACCGATTTCTTATACACAAACAGAAGTTGACCGGCGTTGCCTGGTGAAACGTTGTTGTAATACCTTGTGTAAGGAGGAGAAATGCATACTATCACATTTCCGACTTTGACATAGGTCGGATTGTAGCCTATCGCGATTGCGGTTTATCGTATCGCGACACTACTGCTCTCGTTGGTCGGGATCCAATGACTGTTAGCAGAATATGGAATCGGTGGGTTCAGGAGGATAATACGGAACGCCGTGCCGGATCCCAATGGCCTCGTATCACTAGCAGTCGAGATGAGAGGCATCTTATCTGCATGGCTGTAACGGATCGTTCAGCCACTTGTCGATCCCTGAGTCAACAGATGGGGACGTTTGCAAGACAACAACCATCTGCACGAACAGTTCGACGACGTTTGCAGCACCATGGACCATCAGCTCGGAGACCATGGCTGCGGTTACCCTTGACGCTGCATCACAGACAGGAGCGCCTGCGATGGTGTACTCAACGACGAACCTGGGTGCACGAATGGCAAAACGTCATTTTTTTCGGATGAATCCAGGGTCTGTTTACAGCATCATGATGGTCGCATCCGTGATTTCGACATCGCGGTGAACGCACACTGGAAGCGTGTATTCGTCATCGCCATACTGGCGTATCACCCGGCGTGATGGTATGGGCTGCCATTGGTTACACGTCTCGGTCACCTCTTGTTTGCATTGATGGCACTTTGAACAGTGGACGTTACATTTCAGATGTGTTACGACCCATGGCTCTACCTTTCATTCGATCCCTGCGAAACCCTACATTTTAGCTGGATAATGCACGACCGCATGTTGCAGGTCCTGTACGGGCCTTTCTGGATACAGAAATTGTTCGATTGCTGCCCTGGCCAGCACATTCTCCAGATCTCTCACCAATTTAAAACGTCTGGTCAATGGTGACCGAGCAACTGGCTCGTCACAATAAGCCAGTCACTACACTTCATGAACTGTGGCATCGTGTTGAAGCTGCATGGGCAGCTGTACCTGTACACGCCATCCAATCTCTGTTTGACTCAATGCCCAGGCGTTTAAAGGCCGTTATTACGGCCAGAGGTGGTTGTTCCGGGTACTGATTTCCCCGGCTCTATGCACCCAAATTGCGTGAAAATGTAATCACATGACAGTTCTATTATAATATATTTGTCCAACGAATACCCGTTTCTAATCTGCATTTCTTCTGTTTATAGCAATTTTAATGGCCAGTATAGTAGCCAGTAGTGTGTAGACTGGTGGAGGCGCGAGATCTATCCGAGTGTGATCGAGGGCAGATTGCGATCGCCCGGAAACTCGGCACGAGCATTTCTAAAACTGCACGACTTGTCGCTGTTCGGGGAGCATTGTGGCGAGTGTCTTCAACACGTGGTGAAATCAAGGTGAAACACCGTTCAAACGACGCGAGATTGGGCGGCCGCCTCTCATTATAGATGTTGGACGTCACAGGCTGGGCACAGCGGTAGACCAGAACAGGCGGCGAACTGCGGAGGAACTAACATCAGACTTTAATACTGGGTAGAGTGAAAGTGGTCTGTACACACAATGCATCGAACATTTCGAACGATGGGCCTCCGCAGCCGATGATGCATGCACGTGCCAATGTTAACACTACGACATCGGCAACTACGACTGAGGTGTGCACGTGACCCGACACTGGACTTTGGTGTAGTGGCAGAGCGTTGCACGGTATGATGAATCCCGATACCTTGTTCACCATCGCGATTGGAGTGCGCGAATCCGTCGTCTTCTAGGGGTCGGCTCCTTGACGCCTGTACTGTGGGACGGAGACCAGCTGACTGCAGCTACATTACACTCTGGGGACCATTCTCGTGAGTATCCATGGGTCCAGTGAAGCTTGTGTAAGGCATCATGGGGGCCCAGGGGTATCGTACGCTGGATGCAGACCACGTACACCCCTTCATGACGCTCATGTTTCCTGACGGCTGTGGCATTTTCCAACAAGATAATGCGTCATGTAACAAGGCCAGGAATATGATGGAGTGGTTCGATGAACAAAGTGGCGAGGTGCATTTGATGTGGTGCCCTCAAACTCGCCCGATCTGAACCCAATCAAACAAATCTGGAATGTGATTGAACGTGGCGTCAGAGCTCTTCGCCGCCCTCCCCCGAATTTACGAAAATTATGTGACTTGTGTGTACAGATGTGTTGCCAACTCCCTCCATAGACCTACCATGGCCTCACTGCTTCCATAGCGCGACATTTCGCCGCTGTTATCCGTGCCAAAGCTATTAGGTAGGTGGTCATAATGTTCTGGCTGATCAGAGTATTTACTCGTTTAATAAATTCCAACGCCTTTTATTTGCTGCAATATAACATTTATTTTCTAGACGCGTTTGGCCTTGTATATTAGCTGCAACTTCAGTAGCGTTTTTCAGGTTACTTGTCTGCCCTTCCAAAATCTGCTTTTCTTCTCTTATGATAAAAGGTTGGAGGATGGACCTGTTCTTCATTTATGAAAATTCATAAATTCATGACGAGATTATTTGGTTTTCTTGTTTTCAGGCTTCGCTTTTCGTTAACTAAATG
This sequence comes from Schistocerca nitens, assembly GCF_023898315.1. Classification (NCBI taxonomy): domain Eukaryota; kingdom Metazoa; phylum Arthropoda; class Insecta; order Orthoptera; family Acrididae; genus Schistocerca; species Schistocerca nitens. The sequence goes on along the minus strand of NC_064622.1, from coordinate 176,675,326 downwards.
AGGTAGAACACTTCACTACTGACAGGGAAGTCCGCCCCTGGTAGCTGAGTGGTCAGCCCGACGGAATGTCGAACCGAACGGCCCGGGTTCGATTCCCGGCTGGGTCGGAGATTTTCTCCGCTCAGGGGCTGGGTGTTGTGTTGTCCAAATCATCATCATTTCGTCCCCATTGACACGCAGGTCGCCGAAGTGGCGTCAACTTGAAAGACTTGCACCAGGCGAACGGTCTACCTGACAGGAGGTCCTATCCTCACGGCATTTCCATTTACTGTCAGGGAAGAACTTCATATTCATAGCGGGGGGACTGTGGCGATTTCAGTCTTAAGAAATGTTTACCTGGCGTCTCTTGTCTTGTTAATACGTCACAGCTCTCTTACTATACACGTAAACCTGAAATTATTGTCTGATAAGCACTAAAGTGCTTCACGTCATTTAGTTAGTGAGGAACTGTGAACACAAGGAAACCAAATATCTTGACGAGAATATGAGGTGGATTCTGGGTATACGTGAAACGGAGGTGCGCCGTCCGACCTATGGCCAGGTAACAGGCAACGTGGATGTACTGTATATGGAGTGCTTCCACAAGGAAAGGTGGCACCTGGTTGTAACTTTTGTGAGATGGAGGCGAAGATTAATAGCTTTAGTACATTTAATACTTTTAATATATTTTATTGTGGATTATATAATGTAATTTACTATCGAAGATAGTGACGAAGATGCGTTTTACATTACCTGATAGCACAGTTTTAATATTGTCACGTAGTCAGTTATAAATAAATTTTGAAGTTTAAACTGACTAAGAGTTAAATAGTCAGTTATAGGTATTACCTATAACGTACTGTTGTTTACGTAGAAGATGAGAGAGGGCATCTGCTTGCCGAGAAGGCTTTGCTATTTGAATAATGGCACTTTGTTCGATCGTTATTGGATGTCTGGGCTGTCCACGCTTGGCTAGTTGAAATTAATGGTCTGCAGTTAATGAAGTAAAGAGCGCCGTCGTCTCTACACAACTGAAATGAGCGAGAAACGTTTATATATAACGATACAGCCTGACCAGCACCAACCTGCGCGATGTTGGAAGACGACAGTGGATATTTTGTTAAATTATTTGTCTTGCACTACTGCCAGTCACACACAGTGTGAGTTACAAAACTCCAGTCAAACACCACTCAAACACGAAATCTAGAAAAACGACATTCTGGAAGGAAATCGTTGTAGCTGTGTTGCACGTACCAGACAGACTTGTAAACACCAATATGTACTAGTAAGACAATAAATAAAACCCACTGAAGATGGAGAAACTTCTCAGAAGCGTGTATCGGTAGTACAACAAGAAAACTTGTGTTTGCTCAAGCCGGCTGGTGTGGCCGAGCGACTCTAGGCGCTACAGTCTGGAACCGCGAAACCGCTACGGTCGTAGGTTGGAATCCTGCCTCGGGCAGTGATGTCCTTAGGTTAGTTAGGTTTAAGTAGTTCTAAGTTCTAGGGGACTGATGACCTCAGAAGTTAAGTCCCATAGTACTCAGAGCTATTTGAACAATTTTTTTTGTTTGCTCAAGGCAGAACTACATTTCCTTATAACATATTAGAAAGCAAACACGGACATGGGGAGAGTTTCGTAGCACAACAAGTATTTATTTTCTTTATTAATTTAATATATTGCTATGCGTTACTACCATAGTTTCCTCACACTGCATGCATAGGAAAGAAAACTTACTGATATTTATGGATATTAACTTTTTGTCTCATGAAATACTAACGCTGTTGCTTCTTTGAGGTAATGTTGGGGGAGGGTTTGAAATCGGAGACGGGATAGGGCGAGAACGTGACGTCCAATAGTGTCAGCTGTTGTCATTGCTGTTGCTGTTCTTGGGTGTTCAAGCCTGTACTTGGAGATATTTTGGCATCAGTTAGTCCATTTCACTACTAGTCCTCAACGATTATAATGTTGTGATGTCATTTTGCGTCACAATGTAGTGGTGCCACTAGGAAACACGTGGCAAATCAAGCGTGGAACCCATAAATCGCTACCAAAAGGTCCTAACCGCAGGGAGTATGTTAAATAAGAAGTGAAATGTACTAACTGATGCCAAAATATCTTTATGCGTGCAAAACATATTTTAAAGTCACCGAAATGCAGCTCAACGTTATAACAACAGAACCTGATACCAGGGCTCGTCACTTTCTAGACTCCCCCATCCTCTATTGTTTCCCAAAAGGTAACTGCATCACTATTACTGTAGACATAGCATATAAATCTAAAAAAAATATTTCTGTAGCTTTCACTTTCTCATGTATGGAATGTAAAACACCCAGTGACGAGAAAAACATTCTCTAATCCCATAGCAACGTATTGAATGATAACAAGGTAAATAATGTATCTAGTAGCAGTACCAGAAAGATAATCGTTCACAAAATTCAGGGTGCCTACTGTGCTCACAGTTAAGTACACTATACCCTGTCCACAGCTAGAATATTCAGACACCTGAATCCCTACCGCCCTCACTCAGTTATATTTGTAGAAGTAAGTACAGCGGCTTCATATACGTGTATTATTTTTGGTTATTCTCAGAAACCATTTTATAGTTCTTTTCTTACTAAATTCATTTGTAATGGTGATATCTGATTCAGCTGCAGATACCGGGTGATCAAAAAGTCAGTATAAATTTGAAAACTTAATAAATCACGGAACAATGTAGATAGAGAGGTAAAAATTGACACACATGCTTGGAATGACATAGGGTTTTATTAGAACAAAAAAAAAAAACAAAGTATTGCTAGACGCGTGAAAGATCTCTTGCGAGCGTCGTTTGGTGATGATCGTGTGCTCAGCCGCCACTTTCGTCATGCTTGGCCTCCCAGGTCCCCAGACCTCAGTCCGTGCGATTATTGGATTTGGGATTACCTGAAGTCGCAGGTGTATCGTGATCGACCGACATCTCTAGGGATGCTGAAAGACAACATCCGACGCCAATGCCTCACCATAACTCCAGACATGCTTTACAGTCCTGTTCACAACATTATTCCTCGACTACAGCTATTGTTGAGGAATGATGGTGGACGTGTTGAGCATTTCCTGTAAAGAACATCATCTTTGCTTTGTCTTACTTTGTTATGCTAATTATTGCTATTGTGATCAGATGAAGCGCCACCTGTCGGACATTTTTTGAACTTTTGTATTTTTTTGGTTCTAATAAAACCCCATGTCATTCCAAGCATGTGTGTCAATTTGTACCTCTCTATCTACATTATTCCGTGATTTATTCAGTTTTCAAATTTTTACTGACTTTTTGATCACCCGGTATTTAATTTGTAACAGTCAACGTGCAATTACGAGCAGAAATTAACGGAGCCAATGTGTATGATCGAGGTTGTTGCGTTAGACTGGGCAATATTTATGCAGTATTTTAAAGTATTTTTGACGAAGTTTCACATTATCAGTGCTACATTTCAGTACTGCAGGTGTTTTCAATAATAATTATTATAATTATTTCATTACATGGGTCGGATTACTATGCCAAGTGAAGTAATCACAGGCACAGCTGTGTAAAATACAATATTTGTTTCAGCGATCTTGTCTGACAAACCACGAAAAGTAGTCATAAAATTTTAATTATCAGTTCGAAAACATCAAGCATCGATCATGTAATTTGGTGATGATATTGGTCCTCCTTTATGTAGTCATATTATGTGCTCATTTTTCGCATGGATGGATGACCTTAGTTGTAGACACGGCCATGTGGAGATGCACCAAAAAAAAAAAAAATCTAAAAGAGGTAACCTCCTCCGTAAAACTAACTTTATGCAATATTTTCAACGCATATTTAAGAAATTTTATTACTCTATCTAAGTTTAGTAGAAATGTATCCTTATTGGAAAATATTAGTTAAATGAGCTATCGTGTTGAAAAATATCGCACACAACAAATTAAATGCAGAATTGTAGGAAAAATTACAAGTTATGTAAACCTTGTAAAGGAATTGAAAGAAAATCGACATTCATGGTGCATTATTTGTGATAGCTTCTGGCCAGTGGCGGATACATATGGGGGCGCGCGGGGTGTGCCTCCCCCCCCCCCTCCCCACCACCCTTGCGGGGCCGCCCGCATTGCCCACCCGCGCCTACCCCGCCAGTCAGTCCCCACGCTATTCGTTCGTTTCTTTCGTCAGTCGGCTCGACTGGATCGAGTTATCGAGTCGCTGTACTTTCCTATGCAGCACGCGCGCTACGGTCGCAGGCTCGAACCTGCCTCGGGCATGGATGTGTGTGATGACTTTAGGTTAGTTAGTTTTAAGTAGTTCTAAGTTCTAGGGGACTGATGACCTAAGATGTTAAGTCCCATAGTGCTCAGAGCCATTTCAACCATTTTTTGAGCAGCACGCGCGTCCGCGTCATCGTATTTTATACGTTTCTGTCGGGCACATAGATAACTAATAGATACCTATGAGAAAAGTGGAGGCCATTCTAATGATCTCGATACGTTATTCTGTTTGACATTTGTTCGAGAAAAGTCGCGAATATTTTACTGTTTTCTTGTACAGAAAACCTTCGATACGTAGCGTTATACATACGGTCTATTCGCCGAATAGGAAGCTAATTTACATTCAGAAGCAGAAAGATTGAAGAATGAACAAGTAAAAAGTCTAGTTGTAGCAAGTGCAAGATTATTCAAGAGTGTATATATGTATAATCAGTTTAAACGAAATTTTGTTAAGCTGTTTATATGACTTGAGTATTTTTTGTTATGGTAAAAGTAAAGGTAGCTCAAGATATCTTTAGCACCCTCTCCTTGAGGTTTTTCTGTATCCACCACTTGATTCTGCACATAAGTTTTAGTATGATATCTAATAAAGAACAGATTTTATTTGCTCCTCATAAATTAATAATGATCCACAAAGCATTAATTCGGAGGAAAAAAAGGCTATAATGAAGAGTTGTGCAAGTGTATCTTCCCGTATATTTTTAATATGATTTTGCTTTGCGTTTCCTTGCTTCGAGTGAGGAAAACTGCTTCTAGGCACAACTAACATCTTGCCTAATATTATCAATCGGTGACAGAAGGCTTATTCTTGAATTATTTTCCATCGCATACCAGACCGTATCAATCTAACAGCAGAAGTACTGGCTAGAGGCGCAAATAAATTACATGTCCCATCCTCCACCCCATTTTCTCTGATTGCTTCCACCAACATAGCGTCTCACTCCAGTCTGCGGTCAAAAGAAACCGGCGAATGTCGGAATCCTTCGATCAAATAGCGTATTTGCTTCAACATCCTCTCGTTGATCTACAGTAGCCATTTTCCAATAGTTCTAACCAGAAAACTAACTATACGTCAGATGTATGTGCATAACAAATTGGAAATTTATGGTAAGGCCTTATGGGATCCAACTGCTGAGGTCATCGATCCCAAAGCTTACACACTACTTAATCTAACTTAAACTAACTAACACACACACCCATGCCCGAGGGAGGACTCGAGCCTCTGACTGGGTGAGCCGCGCGAACCGTGACAAAACGCCACAGACTACGTGGCTACCCCACACGGCTATGTTCACAACACATCAGTGTATTACACATCCGTAAAAAGTCATGGTGCCTTCCCAGGCACCTCAAATGTCTACGGGCTTCCCTTAAATAATTTTATCATTTTACCGAAAACAATTAAAGGGCAGTAGTCTTGTAATTTAGTTTCTGATATATTAATTTATATTAATTCATTAAAACTTCATGGTCTATTTATATATTTAATTAAGCTTCCTAGCAAGAGGGAAAATAGCACTTGAAACTAAATGAGCAACGACAGCACACAAAAAGAAAACTACGAAGAACACATTATGGAAAACTAACGTATTAGAAGATCCTAGCAACGGAAATCTATATCAGTCACTTATACGATTATGTATGGTGAAAGAATCTGTGTGTTGTATATTGCAACACTTTTCAGGTTTTCGCCTCTAGTCAGATCCATAATAGAAATTTAATATACACCCCTGGAAATGGAAAAAAGAACACATTGACACCGGTGTGTCAGACCCACCATACTTGCTCCGGACACTGCGAGAGGGCTGCACAAGCAATGATCACACGCACGGCACAGCGGACACACCAGGAACCGCGGTGTTGGCCGTCGAATGGCGCTAGCTGCGCAGCATTTGTGCACCGCCGCCGTCAGTGTCAGCCAGTTTGCCGTGGCATACGGAGCTCCATCGCAATCTTTAACACTGGTAGCATGCCGCGACAGCGTGGACGTGAACCGTATGTGCAGTTGACGGACTGTGAGCGAGGGCGTATAGTGGGCATGCGGGAGGCCGGGTGGACGTACCGCCGAATTGCTCAACACGTGGGGCGTGAGGTCTCCACAGTACATCGATGTTGTCGCCAGTGGTCGGCGGAAGGTGCACGTGCCCGTCGACCTGGGACCGGACCGCAGCGACGCACGGATGCACGCCAAGACCCGTAGGGGACCGCACCGCCACTTCCCAGCAAATTAGGGACACTGTTGCTCCTGGGGTATCGGCGAGGACCATTCGCAACCGTCTCCATGAAGCTGGGCTACGGTCCCGCACACCGTTAGGCCGTCTTCCGCTCACGCCCCAACATCGTGCAGCCCGCCTCCAGTGGTGTCGCGACAGGCGTGAATGGAGGGAAGAATGGAGACGTGTCGTCTTCAGCGATGAGAGTCGCTTCTGCCTTGGTGCCAATGATGGTCGTATGCGTGTTTGGCGCCGTGCAGGTGAGCGCCACAATCAGGACTGCATACGACCGAGGCACACAGGGCCAACACCCGGCATCATGGTGTGGGGAGCGATCTCCTACACTGGCCGTACACCACTGGTGATCGTCGAGGGGACACTGAATAGTGCACTGTACATCCAAACCGTCATCGAACCCATCGTTCTACCATTCCTAGACCGGCAAGGGAACTTGCTGTTCCAACAGGACAATGCACGTCCGCATGTATCCCGTGCCACCCAACGTGCTCTAGAAGGTGTAAGTCAACTACCCTGGCCAGCAAGATCTCCGGATCTGTCCCCCATTGAGCATGTTTGGGACTGGATGAAGCGTCGTCTCACGCGGTCTGCACGTCCAGCACGAACGCTGGTCCAACTGAGGCGCCAGGTGGAAATGGCATGGCAAGCCGTTCCACAGGACTACATCCAGCATCTCTACGATCGTCTCCATGGGAGAATAGCAGCCTGCATTGCTGCGAAAGGTGGATATACACTGTACTAGTGCCGACATTGTGCATGCTCTGTTGCCTGTGTCTATGTGCCTGTGGTTCTGTCAGTGTGATCATGTGATGTATCTGACCCCAGGAATGTGTCAATAAAGTTTCCCCTTCCTGGGACAACGAATTCACGGTGTTCTTATTTCAATCTCCAGGAGGTTAGCCACTCATTTGCCCTCGTTTAACCAGAGGTTCCAGGGGTCCTGTCCCAATATATATATATATATATATATATATATATATATATATATATATATATATATATATATATATATATATATATATGATTGTGAGTGGGTGTGACCTCCTCCCAAACCCCTAATTTGATTTCATCAAAATCTGGCACAGAAACAACAAGTCTCATGAGTATCATCATTTAGCAGTTCATAATCTCCAAGGTCTAATAGGAGTGAGATAGGAACAAAAAGTGTTTTTTCAGCCTCTTGCATGCAGGCTGCTTTGCATGACAGGTATCTTGTGTGGGAAGACATTCCTGCCACTTCAACCTGCTTAGGAGGGCAGCCTACATATCAGTATCTAGAGAAAGTTTACTGAGCCTAACATGTAAACCACTCTGCATGACAAGTGCATTGTGTTATAGTATCACCCTGCATTATCAACCTGTTTTGCATGGAAGTCTGTACATGAGGGACAAGTAAATGATTTTTTAGCCCCTGATTCGTTGCCTGTCCTTTATGACAGGCAAGTTGTAGGAGTAATATTTGTCTGCTTTATTGCAATTTACTGCAGGTGCAAAATGTGCCAGTGAGCATCGCTTGGGACAGATTGAGGTAGAGGACGGGATGGACAGAGGAAGGGGGAGGAGGAAATGAACAGAGAGAGGGGAGGAGGGGAGATGTCTGAGGCAGGTGGGTAGGCATAGATAGGTGTTGGGCAGCTGTAGCTTGAACCCGCAATCTTGGTGCTCCCTTACTTTCTGCTGGGCAGTTATGCCAACCACAGTAATATTCTGGAACCAAAATGCCTCACCTGCAAGTAAGTGATGGATGAGATCGCCAAACTTCAAATGGTTTTAGAAAATAATCACAGCTGCCAGCCAACTTAGCATGTAGATATCAATAGGTAACAACAGCATTAATTACTCAACAAATGTCCAATTCATCATTTTCTAATACAAAATTTCTGATGATTACAGCAGAGGAACAGCAGTAACACACTGGAAACCCATTCCAGGGATATATATACATACATACCAGCTGATCCTGAACCACCACAAGAAAAATTTCCGAAGTTTTTAAGAGATATTTTCTGAACATGTTGGTATAAGAAACACCTGGCTTCTGTGTTCTCGTTATAGAGTAGTTACATTTCATTTCATTTTTTCTCATTTATGTTTGAATCTTTATTACACTCAAAATACCTGCTCAACATTGAAAATGTCGACTATGTGTGCTGTGTTGTTTGTAAACAGTTCCATTGACTCACAGTACTTGCTGTTGAGAACAGTAATGTTCACTTCACTTCTCGCCATCAGGCTCATATTCAGTATTCCTCAGTTCTTGCAGTGTTATACTCTAACAGTTACACAGGGCAGCATGGATATGTTGACTGATGAAGGGTTGGCCTGTATGCATCTGTTATATAAGTTGTCCAAATGCAATTGAAGAACATCGGATGTACGCTATAATGAGCTGTCCTTGCAGCGACAGCAACCGCATTATACCGCATTTGCATACACTATGTGATCCAAAGTATCCAGATACCTATTGGTGGACATTTGTATAGGATGTGTTCACCATTAGCCTTTGTGACTGCTTGAACTCTGCTGGTGACACTTTCCATGAGTTGTCTGAACATCTGAAGAGGAATGGCAGCCGACCTTCCTCAAAAGCTGAGACTAGTGAAGGTAGCGATGGACGTTGGTGCCCGTCCACAGCTCGTGGTCCAGTGGCTAGCGTTGCTGTTTCCGGAAAACAGGGTCCTGGGTTCGATTCCCGGCCGGGTTGGGGATCTTCTCTGCATAAGGACTGGGTGTTTGTGTTGTACTTATCATTTCATCATCGTCATTCATGACAGTAGCTACATTGGACTGTGAAAAAAATTGGACTGAGTGAAAACTGGGACTTCGTATGGGCGCTGATGTCTCTGCAGTTGAGCGCCCCACAAACCAAGCATCATCAAGGCGTCTCAAGCTAAATCGACGTGGTAACTCATCCCAAATGAAATCCTTTCCGTTCTGGTCACTCCTCTGGGTAGGTCACTTCATTTAAAAAATGCTGTAGTGCCCCAACCATTACCTCACAGTTGCTTCTTTATGACAGGGTGAATGGTCATGCTGATATTGTTCCCGAACTGTTCCTCTACTATACCTAGTACACAATACTGTAAAATGTGTTCATATCCTTCCGCGTTTAGCGTTTCCTTAACGCAATAAGGAAGCCACAGCTTAATCAAGAAAGGAACACATATCATAGCACCACCTCCTCCATACTTCACCGCTGGCATTACATACAATGGCAGGTAATATTCCCTGGGCAGCCGCCAAACACGAATCTTTACATCGTTATGCCACGGGGTATGATATGCTCCATCACTCCAGATCACTCGTTTTCAGTTACCGCTGCCCAGTGGTGTCACTTTTTATACCACCTCAACCATCGCTTAGGAAATTGGAAATTTGTGGTAAGGACTATGGGGCCAAACTGCTGAGGTCATCGGTCCCTGGGTTTACACACTACTTAATCTAACTTAAAATAAATTACGCTAAGGACAACACACACACCCATTCCCGAGGGAGGACTCGAACCTTTGGCGGGAAGGAGCCGTGCGGACCGTGACAAGGCGCCCCTGGACCGCGCGGCTGTTCCGCACGGCCGTCACTTAGCACTGACTATAAAAAAAAGTGGAGCTTATGAGGAGCTATTCGACTAATGTACCCGTTCCTTTTAACTCCCTGCCTATAGTCATTTTGGTGTCTGGGCTAACGGCAGCACTTAAGAAATGAGGAGTGGTTCTTTCCCCCCTGATTTCATACGATTTTTACAGCCACGTTTATTAACGCTTGAGGGCACTGTCCATCGGCGCTTGAGATGTGACTGGCCTTGGTTTAGCTGTCGTCATTCTCTCACGTTTACACTTCACAATGACATCATCAACAGTCGACTTGGTAGCTTTTGATAGCCAATGACTAGTCCACGTTTGACCACGTTTGAGTCACTAACCTCCGATGATCGATCCATTCTGCTGTTGCTGTTTCTATACTGACAACACAATAGTCCTCGCCTTGTTTTATGCTGGCGTGTCATCCTCTTATGGTATCTAATGGCCAATTCTGCATTACATAGTTGTGTCCTGATTCTTTTGATCAGATAGTGTAGGTGGTTACGGCAAACCGTATTCTTCAGTATTAGAATGGAAGATGCTAGTCATGTGAGTTATGCCAGAGCTTTGGTGACAAAGCATGTCACCAGCAGTCGATGCGTTTTGTGATTCCATAATGGAAATCAAGCAAGTGTTTCACAATCTTACATGAATGACTACAGTCTTACCACCTACTGGTGTGACAGACAGCACAAACCAAAATGGTTCAAATGGTTCTAAGCACTATGGGACTTAACATCTGAGGTCATCAGCCCACTAGACTTAGAACTACTTAAACCTAACTAACCTAAGGTCATCATACACATCCATGCCCGAGGCAGGATTCGAACGTGCGACCGTAGCAGCAGCGCGGTTCCGGAGTGAAGCGCCTATAACCGCTCGGCCACAGCGGCCGGCAGTACATACCTCTTTATGAGTTCATAGTATGCACTCTAACTGTTCTTCTCTGCCATTAACACTTTTATTTAGAGCCATATTTAAAACGCCTCTTACTGTTAAATTTCAACTGTTTACTTCTCATTCTTCTTTTTCATGTATCATTTTCTTCATTTTTAGCCGTTACATGTAGAAGAACAGACTCTCGAAGCTGTTATTATAAATAGACTGTAAAAGAACCAACTCCGAATGGGACCGTACGTCACAATCATAATGTAGAGCACGCGAAGAGTGCCAGTGTTGCAGCAGCAGGGCAGCACTCATAACTCACTGCGACAAAGCGATTAGAGCTATTGCAAGGAGCGCAAATGGTGCAATATCACAACATCCAGAGCGCCATTCTGCAAACTCCACAGTATGGACTAATAACATGCAATATACGAGCTCCGCTGCTCCAAGGTGTTCCAGTACTGAACAGAAATGCAGAGGCAGGGAAAACCGTCCGTAACTGAGACACCGCAGTGCGGACAGGACCCCTGGAACCTCTGGTTAAACGAGGACAAATGAGTGGCTAACCTGCCATAATGACATGCTGTCTACCTTTAAATGCATCTGTTTCAGACAGAGGCTTACGTGGGAAAAGAGGAATATGTATTTGTGGAAAGAGAATAAAATGTATAAGATTTGCTGATGACATGGTATTAGTGTCAGAAAGTGACCGGACAGAGAATAACATGCTGAAAGATCTGAATGAAGCTTGTGTGGAATATGGGATGCAAATAAACACAGCAAAAACAAAGAGTATGGTCATCAGTACAAGACGTAGGCTGTGCCATATTAAAATAGGACAATTTACCATTAGCCAAGTAAGTGCATTTAAATATCTTGGAAGCACAATAACTGAAGACTTGAGATGTCACCATGAGCTGAAAACCCGAACTGCCATAGCGAAGCAGGCATTCAACAGAAAGAGGAGACTCTTATGTGGCAAATTAGATAAAGAACTAAGGAAAAGGCTTGGCAAATGTTTTGTCTGGAGTGTGACACTATATGGGGCAGAAACATGGACGATGAGACGAGAAGATGAAAAAAGGTTAGAAGCATTGGAGATGTGGATGTGGAGAATGGAGAGAATAAGCTGGAGAGAGAGAGTGAGTAATGAAAGAATATTGGAAAGGGTTGGTGAGAGAAGATGTCTGCTGAAGGTTGTAAGTGAAAGGAAAAAGAACTGGTTGGGACATTCATTGAGAAGGGAGTGCTTGCTAGCAGACGCTTTGGAAGGACTGGTTTGTGGGAGAACACTGAGAGGAAGAAGGAGATACAAGATGATAGACGACTTAAAGGGAAGAGGAAATTATGCAGACCTCAAGAGAATGGCAGAAGACCGGACAGCCTGGAGAAATACCATGTGAAAACCTGCCTTTTGGCAGAACACTGATGATGATGATGATGATGTTTCAGACGCCTCGTCCTCAGTGTATAGTCATTCCGTCTGCGTCGCCGATCCCAACGGAATGACGTTCCCGCTGGTTACTGGCGAATCGCGATGTGCTGCTTGCTGCCTGTTTGAAGGTTTCAGCTACGACACTGCAGCCTGCCGGCTGTGGTTGGACTTCATTCGCCACGTTGCGCTACTGATGCGTCACAGCGGTGACTGATAGAAGATACAGACCTATGGAAATTAATATTTTGTATTTGTGGGGATCCACAGCCTCCTGATGCTTAATAAACGTCAACATGGCCCGTAATAGGCTGCAATGCGATGTTTATTTAATAGTGCGAGTGGCTAATTTCGACTAAGCGTCATTTTCAAGCACATTTGTAATATCTGTATTTCATGTCATTTTCAAACCACTCTTAATTAGTAATATGGCTACCTTTTATCTGTAATTAAAGCTGACTCGAAAATGAGATGAAGTACAGATATTACAAATGTGCTTGACAATGTCGCTTGGTCGAAATTAGTCAATCCTACGATTAAATAAACATCGCATTACACCCTACTACGGACCTTGTTTACTTTTATTAAGATCTACTGGATCTCCTTGTCGCGAAGGGACAAACTGACCGACTGCAGTCTGCCATCTTCTGCTTGCTGGATAGGCACCTGTGTGTCACCTCCCGGGCTGCACGTGCACCGCCTTGCTGGATGCGGCGTGTGCTAAGGGAGTCCTGGGCTTCTGCCTTCATAGCAGTATCCACAGAGGCGGGTCGGTGGTCTGCCTCGCTGCACTCGCAGCACCTCGCTGACTGCTGTAAACTACAGTACGTTCCTCGCCTACACCTCAGCAAGCAGTCAGGCCTCTTTCCTGTACATCAGAGAAAGCAATATTCATTGTAGCAATCACGTTAATAAAATGTTATTAGCCTCGCTGATTGCTGTAAGCTACAGTATGTTCCTCGCCTAAACATGAGCAAGCTGCCAGGCCTCTTTCCTGTGCACAATAGAAGACAATATTCTTTGTAGCAATGACGTTAATAAAATGTTATCACGTACACCGCTGTTTCACTGACGGCTCAGACTGAAACGTTGAGAACCCTCGGAGCTCCACCTTCGATACTTGCAAGGCCTCCACCTCACCTGTCCAACCTAGATGCTCACTGGCATCCTGACTGAAGGGGTGATCGTTACGATACAGTATCGAACACATAACATTTTAATATGAAGTAATCAGTTCATATTTATTAATAATCATTCAGTAATTACTATGCTGAAGTACATCTTCGTTATCAATTGCATCGTGTAAAATGTTCTTAAGAAATCATATAAACCCTACTTTCTGCGCAAATATAGGCAATGTGTCTAGCTGGAGTAATAAATAAATATTTTCTGGAGGTGATGCCCACAGCTCGTAGATATTTGAAAAATGACATGACTACCGCTTCGGGTTGGTGATAAAACTCTTTATTTAAACAACCAGTTTCGTTCGACTGATCATCATCAGGTTTTTAAAAGCATTTATCGCATCATATTAGGCGGCTATAAAACCACTGCTGTCAAATAATGAAACCATGAATTTTTTACTGTTCTCACATCGTAATATAATTTACGCTACGCAGGGTAGCCGCGCGGCTTAAGGCACCTACCGTCGGAGGTTCGAGTCTTCCCTCGGACATGGGTGTATGTGTTGTCCATAGCTTGAGTTAGTTTAAGTTAGAGTAAGTAGTGTGTAGGCCCAGGGTCCGATTATCTCAGCAGTTTGGTCCCGTAAGACCTTACCACAAATTTCAAATATAAATTACGTCGTCAATATACAAACTGTGTGAAGCAGTGTACTCTTTCAAGTTACATCAGCAATCGCCTTTAGCGGCGCTATGTGGTACGCATCCGTTCTTAGCATTAACGCTGCTTGGTGATGTAACAGTTTATAAACATTGAGCTGATAGAAGTCATGAGACAGGAATATGCTGATATACGGATGGCAGTAGTGTCGAGTGCACAAGGTATAAAAGAGCAGTGCCTTGGCGTAGCAGTCATTTGTACGCAGGCGATTAATGTGGAAAGGTTTCCGGTGTGATTATGGGCGCACTATGGGACTTAAAGGACTCTGGACTCTAGTAATTGGAGCTAGACGCATGGGACATTTCATTTCAGAAAATTTTGTATTCTGCGATCCAGAGTGCCGAGATTGCGCAGAGAGTACCAGATCTCAGGCACTACCTGTGCAACCATATTCTGAGAAAAGGCCGTATTTGTTGAGAACCTAACGATCTCTCGGATTTGGTATTCAATAGAGTCATCAAAAATCATCATAGTCTAAGATAATAGACAGTAAATTAGCTTATTACAAGCCCATAAAGGGAATACAACATGAAGGAATTGTCACTTCTCCCCGTTGATGCATTCCGACAAAAAATTTATTTGTGAGGCCTATTATTGTCCCTAGACAATGGAGCATGTAGGCAACAACCTTTATAGCGGAATTATGTTCAAGCTGGTCTTTGAGGTGGAATTTCGTCACATTATTCTACACTTTCCTGTTGGCCGTGTGAATTTGGCAGCGTCAGTAAATTTACGATGCGACTCACCGAGCAAACACGTGACGCAGTTTCTACAGTTGTGGAATTAAAGACTTGTGCAAGCAGAGACTTGTCGAAATAAACTCTTCTTTCTTGAGGGAAATAATGGTGACTTTTGTATGGTGCACTGAAGGTAGTATTTTACCCTGTATTTCAAGAGCTAGCGAAGTACTGTTTAAGACTGAGTACATAAAAAATGTTACTTAAGCGAATGACCAGGTCAACTGGAATGCTGTTGTTTAAATAACGTGAAGTCTCTACTTGGAAAAAGAATGAAAAATTTAAATTGTAATGTACAAGAGCATTCTCTATCTGTAGCAGCGGTAATTTATTTTATTTATTGTTGAAATGGAAAGTGCCAACAGTAACAAGGAAAAGTCAGTTGACAGAAATTCGGCACATTGACTTTTGTCTCAGTTACTTCTCAAACATTGAACTGAAGGTTCTCTGGCATGAAAGTTAGTTTCGTTTTACGATCAAGGAAGCGGAACTTTCTGTATCCTACTCTGCTTTGGCAGGACACGGTTTATGGCCACTAGCGCTGGCGGGAACGCTGAGATCGGTGAAGCCAATAGGCGGTTCCTGTGGCCACCAACAGCGGAGTGAAAGTCGACGTAAGCGTGCGCAAAACAGTCAAGCGAGCGATGCGAATTGAAAAACGTAAACAGAGGCAAGGTCATTCACTCTACTGGCAATGACGCGCGTAGAAGGCTTGACACAATAGCGAGGTACTGCCGAATCATTGTGGAGTAGTATTTGCGGACAGTCTCGCTTCCTTGGGCGGATACGGGCAAAGACAGTGTGCCAAGTTGCCTGCTCCCACTGCCCGCCGTATTTCTGCCAGGCCGGCCGGAGTGGCCGTGCGGTTCTAGGCGCTACAGTCTGGAGCCGAGCGACCGCTGCGGTCGCAGGTTCGAATCCTGCCTCGGGCATGGATGTGTGTGATGTCCTTAGGTTAGTTAGGTTTAATTAGTTCTAAGTTCTAGGCGACTGATGACCTCAGAAGTTGAGTCGCATAGTGCTCAGAGCCATTTGAGCCATTTCTGCCAGGCGGTCGACGAAGGGTTCGTCTGAGAGTCACGTTCCACTTTTTTCCTTTAACGTTACTTCAATTAACTAGACTTTTTAAGGGGGGTAGACCAGGGTACAAATTTTTTTGAGCGTATTTTTTTTATTGGCTTAAAATGTTCCTTAGAGTTTTAGATTCATTTATACAAGGTGTGTCATAAATGTTAAAATTTGTTAAAACCGCTATTTACTGCATGGTGCATCCGAGTGCTCCAATGCAACTGACGTGATACTGTAATAGTTACCGATGGAATAGGGTTGGTTCAAATGGCTCTGAGCACTATGGGACTTAACGTCTGAGGTCATCAGTCCCCTAGAACTTAGAACTACTTAAACCTAACTAAGCTAAGGACATCACACACATCCATGCCCGAGACAGGATTCGAACCTGCGACCGTAGCGGTCACGCGGTTCCAGACTGAAGCGCCTAGAACCGCTCGGCAACACCGGCCGGCGATGGAATGGGGTCCTGTTAGTTGCGTGTAGTATCAACTAAAATACTATTCTCAACAAGATTTATCTTCATAACATGCTTGTTTCGCGTCTGCTTACTACCCGACCACGATGTTATTGCACTTGGCCCCCCATGGTCGTTATTGGGAACATGCGGTTAGGTCACAGTAAACAAGAACAGCGGCGACCAAGGTAAACGCATCGAATTGTGAATAATTTCAGGACAGTTGTGCATATACCACCATGTAGTTCAGCGTGTCATTATGAAATATGACAACAAAAACTCAAGATAAGCCGACCGAAACGTTCTTACTTTAAGGAACAATAATATTATGGTTGACTAATAACTTATTATTTCGCTTGTTGCCGGCCGCTGTGGCCGTGCGGTTCTAGGCGCTTCAGTCCGGAACCGCGGGACTGCTACGGTCTCAGGTTCGAATCCTGCTTCGGGCATGGATGTGTGTGATGTCCTTAGGTTAGGTTTAAGTAGTTCTAAGTTCTAGGGGACTTATAACCTAAGATGTTGAGTCCCATAGTGCTCAGAGCCATTTCGCATGTTTTCCATCGACGTAAAAGGCAAGTGCTTGAAAATGTCAAACAAATGGATGTATACTGATGGAAAAGGTTCGAAAAGCAATCCCAACCGCGCCACAAACGCTTCGATTGGCAAGCAGAAGCCATTTAATTGATAGAATCTGGTCAAAATGAGTCTTTCGACATCAGTGTAAAAAAAAGAATATTAAACATTTTTTTTCAAAACAACGTTTTCATGTTGGCGGGATTTTTGGTGCACGCTTTTGTAACGACTTTTTTGACGGAAACATCGACTTTTGTTTCAAAGTGCCACTATTTTGCTGAGAATCATTTTTTTGTTTATCTACGTATTACGCCAGACAATATCATCAGTTTTCAAAGCAGTCCTCGAAAGTTTGTTCTACTTTGAAAATTGTGGCGTTGAGAGCTCCCACCAGCCGCCCTCGCACTCCACGAAGGGTTTCCGTCGATATCGTGTAGTGTCCTCTGGGTGCAAGTTTTTTGCTTAAAATAATACTTAGCACAATTAGAAGGGTCACAATAAGGCACCAAAATTAGTTTTGTAATTTGTTATTTTATTGAAATTAATCATTACTATTGGTTCCAGAGCCGAGGGTCATCGTCGTCTTCCCCTTAAGTCACTATATAGGCACAGTTGTGTGGGGATTTGTTATGAAGACTGTTGGAAGTGCAACTTGAGGTTTTTCTTTTGAACGAAACCGGTGGTGACATAACAGATTTGTACCAATACAGCTGTGGTGGTTTCCTGTTAGTAATGACCTTCATAAACATTTTTTGTTGTATGTAAGTTGATAAGGAACAACAGGTGCGAGAACTTTAGTGCCGTTGATCTGTCAATCGCGAGTGACCATTATCATTACGTTAATGAATGATTTATAAATTAATAGAGACGATAACCTAAAATTCACTGATTTAATAGACTAGTGCGCAAACGTTAAGGGCGAAAGTAACAATACTTTGAGCAATACCAAACTTCTGGGCTACACTGGTCACACTTCGTCCTTTTTCACTTTTCGGTTGTTTCTTTCCAGTGTGAAGTCATACAAATGTTGTCTCCGGGTCATGTTCCAATGAAAAATACCACCGCAATGCACTGTAACTGTTCACTGCTAGACACTCACTGTCTTTTCGTGTTCTTTCAACTGCCTCGTGTAACGGGGCCAGCCTCATTTGGCGCTACAGCCACTCTGACCTCAAGCGTGCCAACGTCCAGCTTTCTGTGCACGACTGGGAGACCTCTGGCAACATGATCAGTACTTTCACTGACCTTGAACTACACTCACTATTTATGCTGACATTAGTAATTTCATGTGTTAGTTTTCTACCCCAGAAACCATAGGTATCTACTTCTATGTTTTCTAAACTATTGTCAACGAAGAACAGAGAGATGTCCATGTATGAAAAATGAGTATTAAAAAAGAAAACATAATCCTTCGAACAATAAGTCTCTTACACTAACATTGGTGTCTTTAACACAGATATTGTAATTAACTTAAAAAAAAAAGGAAATTTACCTCAGCAATGCCCAGAAATGTGTTTTGACATCAAATGATGATCAATTAACTAAACCATGATGAAAAAAGTAAACAATGACTCATAAAAAATTACAGGAGGTACATGAACAAATCAACTAAGCACTCATTTTCATTCATCACAGTCAAGGTACACCTTTTTGTCAATGGAATGCATTTTACAAGCGTATTTTTTACATTTAGAACATATTTTGGTATTTTTGTGTATTTAAGGCGTGGGCATATCTGGCATAGTGACAACTTTCACTTTTTTGGCTGACTCGGGCCTGCTTAGTCTTGCACTGCTGATTCGTCGAATCCGTTATCATTTTCCAAATTTTTACAAGAACTTCTTACATCGCAGTCTTCTGGCCTCTAGCAAATTTTCTGAAATTCGTTTACCAAATGTTCAAATGTCTGTGAAATCTTATGGGGCTTAACTGTTAAGGTCATCATCAGTCACTAAGCTTACACACTACTTAACCTAAATTATCCTAAACACAAACACACACACCCATGACCGAGGGAGGACTCGAACCTCCGTCAGGACCAGCCGAATTCGTTTACCTGTCTTCGATATTTCCTTTGATCAATGTCATACTTTATAAAATATCGATGCACCGTCTTGCTGTTCTTATTTGTATCATTTTTTCCACCAAAATAGTCATACTGCCTTACCTTTACTTGGTTTTCTTCGCCAAAATTCTCTTCTTCTGCCTCTTCATCGTCCTCTATTTCTCTGTCAGTTTCATGGCCAGATATTTCGGTTTCACTGTCACTAAAATTGGCTGCATCTTGAAAATAATCTAGTGCACCAAATGAGTGATTGTCTCCACTTGCTAACTGAAACTCTAAATTTGATCATTTTTCAAATGTCGCTCCATTCTGTCTAAAACAATGGACAACAATTTGTGATGACTAATACGAAGAGTGACTTTTAAAACTTCGTGTGGGAGATTTGGACGCCAGCTGGTACCTACCTACGGAAATAATGGCCGTTGCTTAGCATGTGCTTGTACGATGCAAATGCACAGTCGGTACTAAGATTATATAGAAGCGGAGTGGCAAGGTTGCAATAGGAACGGAATTGTAAACAAAAGATTGGTGTCTGGGGTAATAAATAACCCCACGAATGTAGTTAAGCTTTGATTTACAGAGAGTAGTTAATACACTGACGGAAGGAAAATCGCGACACCAAGAGGTTGAGCGACGTAAATGAAAATTGGTAGGCGTGCTTTTACATCTGAAAGATCATGTCTATTAAAATTCCGCGCCAATAGCATGAGAGTGGCGCTAGGGGCGGTCGTGACCGTTAGTTATCTTTGAGACTGGACGTGGTGACATGATGTTAGTCAAGAGCTAGGTAGTATAATAGGACTATGAGAAGCTGGATGTTCCTTCTGTGATACTGCAGAAAGACTTGACAGGAGTGAAGCCACTGTACGTGAGAGCTGCCAGCGGTGGTCGCGAGAATGTACGGTCGCAAGAAGACCGGGCTTCGGACCGCCACGTAGCACTACGGAGAGGGAAAACCATCGCGTTCGTTGTATGGCTCTGGCGCATCGTACTGCAGCTGCAGCAGCAGTTTGAGCAACAGTTGGCACCACAGTGAAACAACGGACTGTTACAAATCGGTGACTTCAAGGGCAGCTCCGAGACAAAAGCCCTGTACTGTGCATTCCACTGACCCCAAGCCACCGCCATTTACGATTCCGGTGGTGTCAAGCGAGAGCTCACTGGAGAGCTCTCTTGTGTTTTCTGATGAAACCTGATTCTGCCTCGGTGCCAGTGGCGGCCATGTGTTGGTTAGCAGGAGGCCAGTTTTGGTGACCTGCAACCAACCTGTTTGCGGGCTAGAGACGCTGGACCTACACCTGGAGTTATTCAAGCACCCTGACCGCCAATTTGGACGTCGGTCTGGTGATTCGACCTGTTGTGCTGCCATTCACGGAAAGCAATACGAGGGGTGTTCAACAGCATAACGCTCTCCCACAAACGCTGTTGTAACCCAACATGCTGTACAGAACATTGGCGCCGGCCGAGGTGGCCGAGCGGTTCTCGGTTCTAAGCGCTTCAGTCTGGAACCGCAGGTTCGAATCCTGCCTCGGGCATGGATGTGTGTGATGTCCTTAGGTTAGTTAGTTTTAAGTAGTTCTAAGTTCTAGAGGACTGATGACCTTAGATGTTGAGTCCCATAGTGCTCAGAGCCATTTGAACCATTTGTTACCTTGGCGTGCTCGATCTGTCTCCAACAAAGCACATATGGGATAGCATCGTCATCCCCAACCAGCATTAAGCATCCCTATATTGACCGACCAAGTGGAACAGGAATGCAACTCCAACCCACAAACTGTTATCCGGTACCTGTACAACACAATGCGTGCAAGTTTTCATGGTTGCATTCAACATTCTTGCGGTTACATCGGTTATTAATGTACCAGCATTACACATTTGCAATGGCTTATCTCACGCTTACATTAACCTATGATATTGCAGTGTTAAATATGTTACCTAGACACGCCGGCCGTTGTGGCTGAGCGGTTCTAGGCGCTTCAGTCCGGAACCGCGCTGCTGCTACGGTCGCAGGTTCGAATCCTGCCTCGGGCATGGATGTGTGTCAGGACCTTAGGCTGGTTAGGTTTAAGTAGTTCTAAGTTCTAGGAGACTGATGACCTCAGATGTTAAGTTCCATAGTGCTCAGATGGCCATTTGATCATTTGTTACTTAGACAAACGTATTCCCAAAATTTTGTTGGTCTACATTAATTATTTTTTGAGGCTGCCATTTTTTCCCGTCAGGCTATGTTAAGTTTCTTTAAATAAAAAGTCATTAAGTTTTACAGAGTATTTGTAATAATAACAGCTGAGGATTAGCAGATCAACAATATTGAACATAGCTGTGATATATTTGCGTTACTATTAGCATACATAAAATGAAAAATACAGGAGTAAACGTGTATAATTGCTGACATTTCTGTTGGTGGTGAGGATGATGTACTGAACCACATTACATCAGTGTTTTTGTTATTTGCTGATTAATTGTTCAAATGGCTCTGAGCACTACGGGACTTACTTCTGAGGTTATCAGTCCCATAGAACTTAGAACTACTTAAACCTAACTAACCTAAGGACATCACACACATCCATGCCCGAGGCTGGATTCGAACCTGCAACCGTAGCGGTCGCGCGGTTCCAGACCGTAGCGCCTAGAACCACTCGGCCACTCCGGCCGGCTTGCTGATTCATAATCGCAGCTATTACAAGCCGTATGTTTTTACGTTGGATAGTACTTCCATGTGCGAATGACACAAGCAAGCCATTAATACTTATTTTCTCCTAGGCGGCAGGGCATACGTTGAAGTATGAACGGGTGGGGTCTAAAGGCTTGTCTATACCGCCTGGCATAGTTCACTTGGCGGTCCAGCTATGGCTACACAGAAAACATCAGGTCTTAAAGTTTGTTATGTGTTCGTGGGAAGGCTACCGAAGGAAAAACTAAAACTGATTTGTTTATATATTAAGGTACTACGTACAAAAATGTCTGCATTTATACCCCTTAAACTTTGTATTTATCAAGGTTAGCAGCCTTATTCATAGCCACTTCCACCAAGAAGCGACGAAATTTACTGTGGGAGAAGCAGCGAACATCTAAGGCGTCCTTTAAGCAGAATTCGCTGGTCCTTGCTTTGACTGGAGATATTATCAAGTGAAGTTGCAAAATTTCACCGCCTTGTTTTCTCCGTTGCGCTCGTCCTGTCAGACAAGCAGATACAGTTCGCAGGGCCCACACAGCTAAAACTGTGTCAGTAAGACGAGCGATAGGGCCGCTAATAGCTGTGTCCGACCGCCGCAGTGCCTAAGTGGCCATCCCGTCAGCGACGTGACAGGAATCCGCGGCCGGACAGCAGTGCCGGCGGCGTAGCTCGTAAAATGCCGGTCACGCGTCTAAACGGAAACAGAGCTGCCCCGCTTCGACCTGCGCCGAAGACTTACGGCTGTGTGGTTGAGGAGATTTTACTTTTTTTTTCCTTTTTCCTGCCCTGCGGTCCAGAAACAGCGCTCGTCCGGAGCCACTCTCAGAGAGCCGACAATCTGAGCCCAATTTGGGCACCCGGCGCTCGGCGCAGCGCGGCGCGTGCGATAGCGATAGGTCGAGAGGTCGACTCGGTCGTCGAGCGCCGAAGTCGATAGCGCTGGCGGAGGAGGCGGGAACTCGCTGGCCACCAGACTCCAGCGGCGGTGGCGGCAGTAGAGCGGCGACCGACGCTCCAGGCAGACGCAGGGCGACGCAGTGAGTACCGCCGCGTAGAACGCAGCCTCGCCGCTCGCCCGCTCGCACGCGCGCTGCCGATGCCGACGGAAAATGAGCAGAAACGCTCGAAAGACCAACTCCAAAATAGCAAACTGAACAGTGCCCATTGTCCGTAAAGGTAGTCATGGCGCATATGCGTTGATGATCCAGACAGTGAATCACACCGAATACGAAAAATCGGATAAAGCGAAATTAAGCTGCAGACCCGACAAAATGCTATGTCATTTCATAGACTTTGTTCTTCTTTAAACATGAGAGAAAAACCACTTTTCACGAAAAGATTTCGCCCTCTGCTTTGTGCAATCGCAGCGCCACCCACGTCTATTAGTTGTCTTTTTTTCGTCAGACTGAAGAAAGTAAACAATGCTTTCTGCTTTACCACCTGTTTTTGGGTAATCCCATTTCGTTCTGCTTTCGAATTCCATGATGGATGTGTCGTATTAATTGAACTGTGTGTCGAAATTCGTGAATTTTGTGTAAAAATAGCTTCACGTCTTATTTTTAAATATATTCTTTTACGCTTAATGATGGAGAATTGGGCAACGTTCCTACAGTATCACTAGATGCATTTATCACTATCGCCGTTAATGTAGGGTGTACAGCGTGGCTTCTGACACACGAAGACTTCCGGAAATTGTTCAGATCTCAAAAAATTACATTTTTGTAGACGACTTCGACAATGAAATCAACATTTCAGTTTCATTCCTCACATCAGGAATGCAGAACACCGCGAAACGTATGTGCAGCTTCTTAGACGCGCATTCGAATGACGAAATGAATAAAACGATGGACGATGACAAATAATTTGAGGACAATTTGATGCTGAAAAGCGACTGCAAAACATGATAACCATTTTTCTCAAAAACTTCCAATATACTGTGCGTATCTACACAAGTAAATTTTGTAAGGAAATCTAATGACGCTAGGGTAATAAAGATTGGCGAGATCGGAAATATCATTTTTTTTAATTTCTTACATGCATTGCTTAACACAAAATATTTAACACGAAATATACTTCGGTATCCACAGTTTCACGTTAAACGTTCTCGCTGTATTACTTTTCATTTTATAAGCAGGAACTTGGTCGAAAAAAGGGTTGACCTAGCAACACAGTTTGACGGGAGACAGTTCTTGAATAATTCTTAAGTGAGTTTAATTGAAGTCGTGTGACTCCCTCAATGGTAATAGCCCGTCGATCTGACGTCACTTCTGCTGCAAATAGTTATCAGAATATTTCAGGTCTCATACACATTTACATTATAAATAAGCCACATTATATTGGATAATATTTTGCAGTGCTGGTGTATCAATGCGTCTGTTAACAAAACTATTTAATCATTTGTGAGGAGTGACTTAGTTAACGGCATCACAAAATTTCACGAGTCCCTCTAGTTTCTATGATACCATGACAAAGTTTGCGGCGATGTGTCCTATGCTTAACCAGTAACGCAAGTAATCATTGCCATGTGATGTTAAACCAGCTAAGGAGAACATGTGTAAATAAATCTCTCGTCCAAAAATATGTTGTTAGATCTTTATCTGAAAACTAACACGTTTTTCTTTTTTTAACTAATTGGCCATGTCCTAAGATATTCCGCGGTAACGAATTGGTAAAAGGTGAATACCGATAATCCTAAGTTACTGGACTGTTTCTCTTCTCTGGATTTCGACTGTGTGAGTAATGGTACTCAAAAGTATAACTTCATTGTTGGAAAGGCTGTCTCTGAGAGTTGTGCAGCTAAGTGTTACTACACGAACCATGTTACCCATGGATATCGGAAACACTGTTTAAGTATTAATTCATTAACTGCCCTTGTGAGCGAGTACATTACTCATCAAGTATTCATTGTCTGGATATATCTTTGCCTATGATACTTAACATCCTATAATCACTTAAACTGAAACGTATTATCGGAATAAGTAAATTGCTTTTTCTCTCTTGAATAGCTGCACTTTGTAACTCTCAGTGTCTCCGTCTGCAAATGTAAAGACTTTTGATGAGCATGTTACATTCGGAACGCAATGCCACCAAGAGCGTTTCATAATGCAAATATACAATCACGTATTGTCATAAAGTGCATACTGTCCTTTTCTCACGTAACAGACGAAACCGCATATGACCTAACCGGACGGCCTTCACCTGTTGCTGAGATGTATGAGGAAACATTTTAGCGGTAACTGCCACTTTTGTAAGTTAAGAACGAGTGGAAAACTGAATAGCAAATGTGTTGAATAAGTAAAGTCAATTAACGGTAGACGAAAAATGTTTTACGTAATTACAAATTGTAGGTGAGAAAGCAGGTTTATTGCTGTTTGCGTAAAACACAGCTAGCGTTTGTCGCGTGTGAATACTCCGTATTTTCTTTCCTTCGCGGGATGAGGTAGGTGCTTCACCACAAATTATGTTTTGCTGCATGGTCAAAGAGTTTACATCATTTCAAAATTATGCATCAAAAGTGGGCCTTCGCGCAGATATATTTTCGATAGGGCTTATTAGCAGATGTGAGGTAGCTAACAGTCATGGAGTTCATGACGATGGTGATTGCAGGTCTCAAATTAAATCAGGGAAGCATCTGGACATGGACTCTATTAAAAACTGGTCCATGATCGCAAAACACTGTTTTCCGTTGTGGTACCGGGGAGAGTTTTTCCCTAGTAACCATTATCTTTAATGATGTGAATATTTTTCAACATTTCGTCTAGTGCTACATAAATGTCATAGTAAGTAATTCACTTGTGTTTCGGACGCTATTTGGCAAAGCTAGTGTATCAATATAATCCTATGTAGCACTTAATCGTTTGCAAGAAAAGACGTACTGTATTTGCAATCATTACAAAATTTAACGCGCTCTTCTCGCTTCTGGGATAGCATTATGTAACTTGGTGAGCGATATGTAGTTCATGAAATTGTGCTGTACAGTATCGAACGCGCTGAGACTTGAAAAGTAGTTGATTGAAAGTATACGTTTCAGTATACATTTCAATCATAGCACGTAATCGCTTGACCGTCCTTGAAAAGTTGGCGACAAAGGAAAATGTTCTCTTATTTTAACAGATAGGATATTTGTTCTGTCGTTTTCAATAGTAACTAACTGGTAAAACTGCCTAATTCTGGAATATTTATACTTGACTGTTTACCGGTGGAAAATGACATGAACCACAGAAAGCGGATCGGTAGATTTTATATGATTAGGCGTTCGACATCCGGCACGAAGATTAAACTCTTTACAGTTAGAATCTTACCTGTTACTATCACACACAGATTACTTATGTTAGCGCCGCGCTTCAGTCAGGCGGCTTTCCTCCCCAGGCGTTAGATTTGCTTCCGAAAAGTAATTTTTCTTACAACATTAACTACACTTAAATGTTGATTTCTGGCATGGTGTAACATATCATGCAGAAATAAGTGTAGTCCTGTCATTCTTTTGGTGTTTTACTGTCGTTATTTTTGTTTGCAAGTCTAAAACCTGAAGAAGAACAGAACGCTCCGGAACTAATCACTAGCTAGGGTTCTTTCGTCCATATAATTGCCCTACGTCGTGTCTGCTTACGTTATTTGCTGTTTATGGCTGCTCCTAGAAAGCTTTTCTCCCTTTACTTTTCTTCTTTCTCTCCGCATTTGACATAGTCTAGTAGAACTACAAGGGCTGTAAATAGTAAAATTTTACTTTTGGTGCAAACGTACGTTTCGCAAATGGAATACTTGGCTGACCACATAAATTTTTATTTGTACGGGTTTAAAAAACTGAAGTGAGCATAATTTGTAACGTAAAGATGGAAGGAAGATTAGTGTTTTAACATCCCTTCAACGACAAGGCTATGAGAGTTGGAGTATCATCGCGGGTTGGGGACGGAAATCCACAGTGCCTCTGGCACAGGAATGGCCTGAGCATTTGCCGTAAGCCGTTTAGGCAATCTACGGAAATCCAAAATCTCTATGATCGTACGGGGATTCGAATAGCGGTCTTCATGAATACCAATTCATTCCCTTCCACTGCTCTATGTCGCTCGGTAGCGTAGTAGCCCAAGCTTTATGGAGACGTGATTCTTTAAACTTATCCTCACATGTTGCATTTACTTAATTTTCTGCCATAAATATCAGGTTAGTACCTAAGTTCGTAGCGTTTTCCCATAAGTTTAATAAACACAACAGATGCCTATAACAGAGACTTTAATCATCAAAAATACGTGGGTAATCTCAAAAGTAAGGTCTCCTATTTTTTTTATAAGTATATAGACCTGTTTATTTCTACAATGGTTTACATCGGTTTACAGCTTGAACATTTAGCTATTTCTCGACATAATCACCATTCTGTCGGTGCATTTTTGTAGACGCTGTGGCAGTTTCTGTATGCCCATGTCATACTAGTTCGCCGCCATGCTGTTCAGAAAGTTATGAACCTCTTCTTCCACCTCGTCGTCGGAGCTGAATCACTTTCCGGCCAAATGTTCTTTTAACCTAGGGAACTGGGCGGCAAGTCAGGATTATAGGGTGGTTGGGTGATTATGTTCCACTGAAATTGTTGCAGGAGAGCAACGGTTTGCCGAGCGATGTGTGGGCGAGCTTTGTCATGGAGAATGTGTACGCCCTTGCTCAACATTCCTCTTCTCCGTTTCTGAATTGCCCGTTTGAGTTTTTTCAGAGTCTCACAGTTCCTGTTAGCGTTAATTGTGGTCCCAGTGGGCATAAAGTCGACCAACAATACCCCTTTCCGATCACCCAATAAACGGTTGTCATGACTTTACCGGGAGACTGTGTTTGTTTGAATTTCCGCGGCTTTGGCGTAGAAGGATGCAGCCACTGGCGTGATTGTTGCTTGGTCTCAGATGTAAAGTTGTATGCCCAGGTTTCGTCACCCGTGACAGTTGAGTCCAGAAAGTTGTCCTGTTTGGCTGCAAGGCGGTGAAGAAATGCGCAGGAAGCATCAACTCGTCGCTGCATGTGGTCCTCAGTCAGCATGCGTGGCACCCATCTTGCGCACACCTTCCGGTAGTTCAATGTTTCCGTTAAAATTCTGTGAGCAGTGCTTCGGGAAACCTCAGGAACCAACGTGCAGAGCTCATACAGTGTGATCCGCTTATCTTCAAGCATGCTTTGCTCAACCTTCAACACTGTCTCCACAGAAGTTGACGGTCTCCCGCTCCATTGTTCGTCGTGAATTTCTGTCCTACCAGCTGCAAATCCTCTACACCATTTACGAACCTTTTTGACATCCATGCACAAATCACCATACACTTCCGTCAATTGGCGATGGAGTTCAATTGGCGCAGTGCCCTTTTCGTTCAGAAACTGAATAAATGCGCGCAATTCGCACTTGACGGTAACATCCGACAGGAGCTCCATTCTCAACGGCTGCCAAGCCAAGACTGAGCGCCTCAACGCGGCGAGCGCATGTTTACACACAGCGCGTGATACACTCTTCATAACAGTGTGACCAATTGCGATGCAAACAGAGTTCTGCACTTATAAAAAATAGGAGACCTAACTTACCCTCGTATAATTTCTTTCACTATTTACAACAGTCTGCCAGTGCAGGGGTAACATTTCGATTCCGCGACTGTAGAAGTCACGTGGTTTTGCGGCAATGAACTCGTCGAGCCATGTTCGGAGCGCACTTTTATCGGGAAAGGATGTTCCTCGAAGGCTGTTGGACAGGGAGCGGAGACAGTGAGAAAAGTGTGAGCGTAAAATCAGGCGAACAAGGTGGGTGCAAAATTATTTCCAAATCAAACTCTAGTATAGTATTATTTTGTCAGCAGGATGCGGGCGGGCGTTATCGTTGAGTAGCGTCACTTCACGCACTCTTCCTGGTCGTGGTTCTTGGGTTGCGTCTGCAGTACTTCTCAGTTGTTGATAATATATGTCAGCAGTGATGTTTTCACCACGGTTAAGCAATTCGTAGTACACCGCACCGTCGCTGTTGCACCAAACGCGTAACGTTCTCTTTTGCGGTTGCGTGCAGGTACCATATTTGTACAGGGTTGCTTTGTTTGGGCTCAAACATTCCTTTGTTTTCCTTAGGATAAAGATACCATTTCTCGTCACCAGTAACAAAACAGTATAGGAATGACCGGTGTTGTCCACGAATCAATTGATGGCTAGCAAGCAGAAATGCACGTATGGCCATCCGCTGATTTTTGTGATTCTGTCTTAAAGCATGTGGTACTATACACCCTGTATTTGAACCTTCCCCACTGCATGCAAATGTCCCACGAATGTAGAATGATCACAGTTCGCCGGCCGGTGTGGATGAGCGGTTCTATGCGCTTCAGTCTGGAACAGCGCGACCGCTACGGTCGCCGGTTCGAATCCTGCCTCGGGCATGGATGTGTGTGATGTCCTTAGGTTAGTTAGGTTTAAGTAGTTCTAAGTTCTAGGGGACTGATGACCTCAGATGTTAAGTCCCATAGTGCTCAGAGCCATTTGATCCATTTGATCACAGTTCATCACATTTGACAATTCTCGAGTATACTGTTGTTGTTGTGGTCTTCAGTCCTGAGACTGGTTTGATGCAGCTCTCCATGCTACTCTATCCTGTGCAAGCTTCTTCATCTCCCAGTACCTACTGCAACCTACATCCTTCTGAATCTGCTTAGTGTATTCATCTCTTGGTCTCCCTCTACGATTTTTACCCTCCACTCTGCCCACCAATACTAAATTGGTGATCGCTTGATGCCTCAGAATATATCCTACCAACCGATCCCTTCTTCTAGTCGAGTTGTGCCACAAACTCCTCTTCTCCCCAATTCTATTCAGTACCTCCTCATTAGTTATGTGATCTATCCATCTAATCTTCAACATTCTTCTGTAGCACCACATTTCGAGAGCTTCTATTCTCTTTTGTCCAAACTATTTATCGTCCATGTTTCACTTCCATACATGGCCACACTCCATACAAATACTTCCAGAAACGACTTCCTGACACTTAAACCTATACTCGCTGTTAACAAATTTCTCTTCTTCAGAAACGATTTCCTTGCCATTGCCAGTCTACATTTTATATCCTCTCTACTTCGACTGTCATCAGTTATTTTACTCCCTAAATAGCAAAACTCCTTTACTACTTTAAGTGTCTCATTTCCTAATCTAATCCCCTCAGCATCACCCGATTTAATTAGACTACATTCCATTATCCTCGTTTTGCTTTTGTTGATGTTCATCTTATATCGTCCTTTCATGACACTGTCCATTCCGTTCAACTGCTCTTCCAAGTCCTTTGCTGTCACTGACAGAATTACAATGTCAGCGGCGAACCTTAAAGTTTTTGTTTCTTCTCCATGGATTTTAATACCTACTCTAAATTTTTCTTTTGTTTCTTTTACTGCTTGCTCAATATTGAACAACATCGGGGAGAGGCTACAACCCTGTCTCACTCCCTTCCCAACCACTCCTTCCCTTTCATGTCCCTCGACTCTTATAACCGCCATCTGCTTTCTGTACAAATTGTAAATAGCCTTTCGCTCCCTGTATTTTACACCTGCCACCTTCAGAATTTGAAACAGAGTATTACAGTCAACATTGTCAAAAGCTTTCTCTAAGTCTACAAATGGTAGAAACGTAGGTTTGCATTTTCTTAATCTAGCTTCTAAAATAAGTCGTAGGTTCAGTATCGCCTCACGTGTTTCCATATTTCTACGGAACCCAAATTGATCTTCCCCGAGGTCGGCTTCTACCAGTTTTTCCATATACTAACGTGCACCATTGTGGATTAATGCGTTTAACCAATCTTCGTCAAATCTCGAAGGGCTTCCTGAACGCGTAGTATCACTAATGTTCAAAACGGTCCTGCTCAGAACGAGAAAACCATTTTTTTGCCATGGTCTGTCCAATGACATTATCCTCATACGCGGCACAAGAGAAAATGACAGTACGTAAACCCAGGTAGCAAAAGTGAACTACAAATAAAAGATGATAATCGATAAATAAACCTATAGCAACCGGAATACCAACAAGCAAATCAAAAAGGCCACGAACTTGTGCACCAAACTATTAAGTTTAGAAGTAAGTGTTAAAGAAACCAGCAACCAGTGTAACGTCTGTATAATTAATTAAGCAAAACATTTAATGTATCACATGAAAACTAGTGTTGTAATAACAGAAAATTAATAAATGACGATAAATGTAATCAGAATGTAAAGTAAATAAAAATTAATTATTTTTGACGCTACTTTCCTTCTAAGGAGAAAATGACTATAACATTCGTGTTTATCTTGTGAAACTACCCCAGGGTAAGTACAAAAGAGTTTCCGTAAGTGATCCAGAACAGAGATATGAAACATTATGCAAGCGCGTGACGTTTAGAATCAGTTTTGGGAGCGAGCGCGCACTTCGCGCTAAAACGCTTCATTTCAGTACTCAAGTACTCAGTTACTGATACTGAAAATCAGTGCAACAAATCCCAATATTTTTGTCTTGAAAATATGAGTATTTAGTATTAACCTTGCACTCTACCCACCCACCCCCCTCCCTTTCTTTGTTGCTGCTATTGTTCACTATGGTAAAGCCTTTTCAGATGATTCGAGAGGAGAAAGTTTTATAACAAAATTTTTAC
Source organism: Schistocerca nitens (assembly GCF_023898315.1). Lineage (NCBI taxonomy): Eukaryota > Metazoa > Arthropoda > Insecta > Orthoptera > Acrididae > Schistocerca > Schistocerca nitens. The sequence goes on along the minus strand of NC_064622.1, from coordinate 176,643,910 downwards.
TTATCTTTTTCGCACACTTGGCTCCAGTTCTTCATGTCTAGGGGTCTGATTCCTGAAGCTAAAATTCTCACATTTTAGGTTCTCATGGTTCAATTGAGATAAATATTTTCAAGAATGTCATTGCAGAATTTCTGTTTTTACGATAATTTATTGTCACATATTTTACTGTATCACACAGTCTTTTGAATTTTCACATTAACAAAACTAAAATTACATTTTAGCCAAAACTACAAAATGACGTCCAATCACAGCAGAGGCATGCTTACTAGTACTTCACTCTGCGGTAATAACAATATTCCAAAGATTTTACAAATGAATTTATGTTAGTTCGATTATTATTTCTTAAATTAATCAAGAAATAGACGTAACAAACAGTACTAGATTTTGTAATTAATAATAGTATTTTTAAGTGTGACAAATATTTCGTCATTCCATATGTTGCTAAAAAAACAAAAAAACTGTACATTCAGAGCTAGTGCATATCGATTGTAACAATTAAAATAAAGTAATTGTTTTCATAAATTTTTGCTTGAAAGAAACATATTGTGTATAAAATGACATGAAATTATTCAGAAAAACAGCTGAGATAATACTGACCTGTCAACAATTCGAAAAATATTTATGGTATCGACTACTACTGTTGAGGTAAAGTATTGCTAGAAGAGGATGTCCCTTTACAACCTCCATCAAGCGCATCGCTGTAAAATATTAATTGCGTCCACCAGATTAAAAAAAAAAAAAAGGTTGATCTCCGCTCCAGCTGAAGGTAGTTCAAAATGGTTCAAATGACTCTGAGCACTATGGGACTTAACATCTATGGTCATCAGTCCCCTAGAACTTAGAACTACTTAAACCTAACTAACCTAAGGACAGCACACAACACCCAGTCATCACGAGGCAGAGAAGCTGAAGGTAGTAAAAATCTTTTTTTATTCGTGAAAAAGTGTCAGGAATGTCTTTCTTTAAGAATTATTTTCATAAAATAAAAACTGAATCTTCGCAACAAGAGTGTGGTTTTCGACATCATATTATCATCCTTGCAGTTAATAAAATCATAAAAATGATGTAATACCACGGTAGTACACCTGTTTGTGAATTAAATAATCCTAAAACCATTACTGTAGGCCCGTCCGCTTATAATATGTAGCTAATTAAACGTAAGTGCTTTTCTTTAAAAAACCATTTGATCTCGAAAGATAATGTTTTTCATTTTTTAAATAAGTACTTTTTTTGACTTACCACAGTAAATAGCAAGTATGGGAACGTGAATGTTAACGAGTTGTAGTGAATACGATTTTTAACGATTTTTTCGAAATATCTCGAAACGTTAGAAAGTAATCGATACTTGTAAAAAAGCAATCAATAAATCTGCTTACGCCTTACAAGTTTCTCATTTAACATTTTTTTCTATCTGACCTAAGATTATTACTTATGTAACAAAAACAGTTTTTGCAGCTTTGTTGATTTTTTGGCCATGTTCGCCATTATGTATCGAGTTTTATGAAAAAGAAGCAGTATTTATAGTTTAATTTCCTAAATGTTCAAATTTTCGTTGGCTTCAGGTAATGATTTTTGCAAATTTAACATTAGACCGTCACAGAATGCTTGGATATACAGGGTAAAAGTGAAACCGAACATAACAGTGATACCCACCAGCATCCCAAAAATTAAAACGTATCTAATTAATAGAATAATTTTATTTTCCTTCAGTAATCTTCTCAGAAGTACATGATGTTTGGAGATTAGTTATACAAAAGTAACATTTATTTGCGTAAGGGGTAAATAACGTACAGAAATTTTTGATACAGCACTGAAATGCAGTGTACCTTTAGGTTTTATTCACGTCTAACACTGTTAGTTTCCGACACCTGCTAGATGCCATGCGTGATTTAGTTATTCCAACAGTCATTATGAAGTCGTCTAACGGTGTGCTGTAGTTCAGAGACAGTTCAGGACTAATGATCGCAAGTCACCACCTCAAAAACAAACTGTTATTAATTGATACAATCGTTTCACCGAAACGGGTCGGCTGCCACATAGGACTCCTAGCTGGAGCGTCGGGACTAACAATGTTAAGCGGGAATAAAACTTTAATATATACTTCATTCAGTGCTGTATCAAACATTTTTGTACGTTATTTACCTTCCCCTCAATTACAGGTTACTTTTGTACAACTAGTTTACAAACATCCTGTAGACTATCGCCCGTTCCATGCTGGAGCATCATCTTACTGTCACGAAAATTTCTAAAGGCCACTCATCTTTTTAAGCTCCTATCCTTATGGGCGCAAAATAATGTTGCTCTCTTCGACATGAACTATACGGAGATTCGTTTCGCCGAACGTTTACTCAGAAGGGAGTACAGTTATCATTAAGTACCAGAAAATGCTGCCTTCACTGTGCCTGGAGCGGAATAGGAAAGGGACTGATAAGCGATGACGATGTGTGGGACGCACCGCGAAGTGCCGTGTGGAGTATGTAGATGTGGATTTTACGGAGTGTACAAACAATACACCTCAACATTGTTACTGGTGCTGATGTGCTGTTCTCCGGTACTGGGAACATTGTTAGTTATGAAATGTAAAGCCGTACAGTTCCGCTCGTGTTGTTACGTGGCTTAGACTTCTAGCCACAGAAGGAATACTGCAAAATAAACGTTGCCAAGATTAAGCGGATCAGACTTGTTTGCTTGTGCACCGTAGTAGGTTACATGGCTTTTTGTTTGTTGTCTCGACACTGCGTCATTTGCGTACAGAGTCTTAAGTAACAACACTGCGGAATTAATTATTCTTAGCTGTGAGGTAGAGCACGTGTACGTACTGTAGCTACGCACGAAGCTATTGCAAAAAGTAGTTGACAAATAACATGTGGTATACGATAACAAACGGGCTTCCATTTGACATTAAACAATCCCATTAGTTCCAGCTGTCGTTGCATGCCAGCTTTCTTCGTGCCACTGTTAATACTGTTGCGTACCAGCCAATTTTAATATCTGTGTAACTGTTTCTGATGTTGAGCTTAGAAATGTTGGTAAATACTCATTCCTTATTTGAAAAACGTGTCAGATGTTCAATGGCTTCCAGAATTGAGCCATTAAGTTGGTATCAAGTGACTGAGCGAACATCACTTCTATTTGTAATCATCTTAGCGAACTGACGAAGCTTAATGATAGACATGTCAACGAATAATGTTCCGTAAGCAACATAGGTTGCAAAGAGGGCTTGTCATGAGTGATCATTAAAGTTGAAGCTTATGAGAAAATGTTTGTGGCAGTTGCAGTTTGCACACGAATAGCAGCAGAATGAGATTTCACTCTGCAGCGGAGTGTGCGCTGATATGAAACTTACTGGCAGATTAAAACTGGGCGCCGGACCGAGACTCGAACACGGGACCTTTGCCTTAGGGGGCAAGTGCTCTACATCTGATCTACCCAAGCACGACTCAGGAGCCGTTCTCACAGCTTCAATTCTACCAGTACCTCGTCTCCTACCTTCCAAACTTGCCCGCTAAAGGCAAGGGTCCCGAGTTCGAGTCTCGGTTCGGCACACAGTTTTAATCTGCCAGAAAGTTTCAAATCGTAAGAGTTTGTCTGTTTCGTGAGTTGCTCAGAGCTGTCATCAGCCTTGATCTGATTGCTGCATACTGAAACTTTATTTTTATTTACTCATTATATTTCACCGTATTTCTGCGTCTAGCACTTTTTCACAATCACAATCACATCGTTGAACAACACAGCGCGAAAATGATGGGTTAATGTAAGAATTTTCTTCTTTTCGCAAAGTTTAAAAACAGGTTAAGACTCTTGTTAATATTGATCATATGTTATCAGTAAAACCGACCTTGATCTAGTCATAATCGATTTAGAACATCTGAGGAATAATTCACTCGCTATAACTGGATGATATAAACGTGCCTGAATCAGGCTGATAGTTCGTTCTGATTTTAGTTTCATTTCTGCGATTTACGTTTACGGTAAAATTGTTAAGTGGAACTGAAATACCCTGAAAAATTCCTGCTTTTCACTTAATATGAATGGAGGTAAGTTATCATGACGCAATGAAGTGTACTTAAAGTATTACGGCAGCAAATAGAAATAAGTGTATTGTATGTAGCACAGTGCTGCATATCGAACAGAACTATGTGAAAATTGACCTTTCTTTTCAGGAAATTCAGGTCCTCAACCATAAATCTCACAATCAAATAAATGTACTTTGATGTTCATGTAAGGACCCTGATTTGTTAAGGACAGGTCTACTCAAAGGTTGCATAAAACTACTTGTGACAGAGTCAACTGCCTCAAGATATGTCATCGAAGGAAAAATGTATCGTCATATGAAATAAGCATTGAATCTCGTTGACAGCGAGAAAAGTAAAGATAAAACACTTACCGAATCTGAGTCAGGAGAAGGGAAGAAATAACCTGCTATCTTGTTTGATGAAGCACATTTGCTACCTGCATATAGAGAAACTGCAAATATTCTGAATCAGTGTTGCCGAAGGGTGGTGCGAACCTCGGTCCTCCCACGTCCACTGCACGACCCCACTCAATGCTTTAATTGTATCTTAAAGATTGAGCAGGCAATTCGCAGCTACTGATCGTCATGGAACTGGTAAGAGCTGTTGACGGACGACCTAAACAGGTGTAGCCTTTCTTTAATTTGGCGGCTGGGATTAATTAACTGCTTATTCCGTTTCGACTCGTGTCAAACGTCCAACCACATGTGACCTAATAATTAAAACTCCATAACATGCGCACGGGCATTAATTGAAACTGCCTGTTTATTGACTTAAATATACAATGCCAGGAAAGAGGTAGTATCCCCTTTTAGAGGTTTCCAGTCCACACAAGATTTATTGTCACAACAGTGCATATGTAGTACACGAAATGATTATATCTACAATAAGTAACATAGGCGAATCTGAGATACCAAGAATACTGAAACACTCTTATTAGTATTTGGTACATACAGTGGGTGTTAAGACTCTTGCCTCAGCTAAAAGTTTCTTCATATAGCTGACCCTCTGAAAAAAATTTGGTCATGGGTGCCTAGAAGCAGACACTTGCGTCACGATGATTCGTGTGCCAGCATAGAGCTGAAACTGAAGACGTACACGTATCCGTCAGCCAAGCTCAGTTCGACTCGATGGCCGTTCGGGTTGAGGCACCGTGTGTACCCTAAATCAGGCCCGGTGAGGAGGCGGCCACGCGAGCAAGAGGGCTGGCGCTCGCTCGCCGCCCGAGTAGTGGGCGCTCGCGGTATAATCTGGCTGTCAGGGGTTATTATGCAGCGCAGGGGAAGTGCAAACTGAACACTGTCTTCAGAGGAATGACAATATGTTAGGTTCTCTGTAATTTTAAATGCAAGCATATATACTTCATGGCGCAGTGCCTAAAGAGAAGAGTAGCTCTTTTACAATCTATTAAAAGCAGCATTATGGCCGGGATAAGAACTACAAAGAGAATTTCAGACAATCCAGCATTAATTTCATAACACAACTATGCGGGGTGCCTAGTTACAGTTAAAACTTATAGACCCGCAGTGCGACAGGTAACTGAATGATAGGTTTCTTTGTAAAATAAGTCTTGAAGGTCGCGTAAAATTTTGGCGCGCAGGATAGCCGCGCGGTATAAGGCGCCTTGTCACGGTCCGTGCGGCTCCTCCCGTCGGAGGTTCGAGTCTTCCCTCGGGCATGGGTGTGTGTATTCTCCTTAGCGTAAGTTAGTTTAAGTTAGATTAAGTAGTGCGTAAGCTCAGGGACCGCTGACCTCAGCAGTTTGGTCCCATAAGACCTTACCACAAATTTCCAAATTTTTCGCGCAAAATTTTTCTTGAACATAAATTTCCACAACTTCGAGGAAGAAATCTACCCACAGAAGCTCCCTGACAGGCTTCAATTTAAAACCTTATCTTTGAATTGCGTTGCGCATATAGTGTTACCAGACACTGATGCTTTAGTGAAAAGCAAAATAAGTAGTACTCATTGGCATGCAGTAGTCTTTCTATGTTTAACATGTTACTAAAATTGTCACAAATTACAAGCAGATGTCAATTTAAACTTCTTGCGAAAACGACATTCATCACAAGGCTGCATCAATCATTAAAAAAAAAAATCATTTCTCGTACTGGGCTGCCCCACGTTCTTTGCCTCATCGATTAAAAGAAGTGTAAGTTCCGTTTTAATGTCATTTCTCTCATGGCAGCAGTTTTACGAAATAAATTTGCCACTAAGGGCATTAATTAACAATCGTCAAGAACTACTAGCAGCCGTAGAGCAGACTCGCTGAAAACAGTTCCTCCTGCCGTCCCGGTTCTTCCTCCCGCCCACTCCTCTCCCCCTTCCGTTAGACTCCGTGATCTCGCCACTTGCTCAATGTTGAGTCGTGAGCGCGAGACAGCTCGCTTGAGCAGGTCGGTGTACAGGCCTACCCTAAATCACCAAACACATTTAATAGTGTATTCTTCCTGCTGTGCTGTACATTCACAATAAAGTACACCTTTCTGGTGTTGCATTTTTAGGAGCCATAAATTTAATTACACGATAAATTTAAGCGCTGACAACTACTGTAGCAATTTTGTACAAAATGTAAGATTTGATTTGATTGTTTGGGGGGGGGGGGGGAAGAGATCAAACAGCGAGGTCATCGGTCTCATCGGATTAGGGAAGGACGGGGAAGGAAGTCGGCCGTGCCCTTTCAAAGGAACCATCCTGGCATTTGCCTGGAGTGATTTAGGGAAATCACGGAAAACGTAAATCAGGATGGCCGGACGCGGGATTGAACCGTCGTCCTCCCGAATGCGAGTCCAGTGTCGTCACCACTGCGCCACCTCGCTCGGTCAAAATGTAAGACAAAATATCAATCATTGAGCCCATTTGGTTACAATTTCGGTTTTAGAAGACTTATATCATTACAGAAAGATTTTACCACACGAAATGCAAGAACCAACATCAGCGAAAGACTCACCTCCGTGTCACCATAAATAAAGTTCAGTTACTCTTCTCATTTCCGCAAACCGTAGTGCATGACCCAATAAATACCTACATACACGCTAGTGGTCCTACACAACTCTTAATATCAAATATAAGCAGGCAGGTTGTAAACAGCCTGATTCTATTTATTATGTAGCCCAATTCACTGCCGATAATCTGCTCCTGAAAGGTGAACACTTCAAACACAGGGGCCATGCATTCCTCCACGGAACTGCTTGCAGAGAGGGACATCATAACTTACTCTGAACTGCAACGTTACGTTTGACTACAACCAAGCGTGTTAAGAAACTAAAAGAGCTTTAGGCTACTCAGTCTCCGAGACACAAAGTTCGTAGGCCCTAACCCAATATTTTACGACGGCAGTTTCAATACTTAAGCTGCTGCCTGCGCCCTTACTTCCAAACATGAACGAGCCCATGCTCGCTCAATTATCACCGATGCATCTTAATGCTGGTATTGACATCCTGCCCCCAACATTACTTAGAAACAATTGGAAATCTCAAATTACGACAATGGTACTTGACCATTTCCCAAATTATGTGTTCTTTACAAAGTCCTTCACAGAAAATTACATTCGTAGAGGTATCTTCCGTCTATGCAAATAATTGTAGATAGTTTGTTTATTACTATTTGCCTTTCGTATTTTTTTATTTGTGAAGCATCTTCAGTGGCCTGTAGTACATTTTTCTTCTTACACATATGATAAATGTATTATATGGTAGTTACAAATGTTACTATGTTACATTTTGTCATGTTTTTCCTGTTGTTATTTAGTTTAGAATCAACTTTTTTGCACAAATTTCTTGATGTGAAAAACATGACAAAATGTAACATAGTAACATATTGTAACTGCCACATAATACATTTATCATGTGTGAAAAGAAACATGTATTACAGGCCACTGAAGGCGCTTCACAAATAAAAGAAGCGAAACGCGTATTGCAATGAACAAACTGGCTTCAATTAGTTGCATAGACGTAACTAAGGAACAACGGAAAACAGAAAAAAATGACGAAAAATTGCATGCTTCTCATGTTAGACGACTCGGGTATTCCAAGTTTGTTCCTGAATAAAACGATGTACATTGTACATTAAGCACATTTATGTTTATATGTTATACAGTTATAGCAATAGTCACTTGAAGTGTCCAATTTTTGGTATATATATATATATATATATATATATATATATATATATATATATATATATATATATATATATATATACTTTTGACACGATTAATAGTCACTAGACAGCTACACGGTATAGTCACGGATAAATTATTCATAGAAATATCGATTTTAAACTACGTGTATTAAAAAAAGCGATTTACATATGCAGGCATAGTACTGCACTACGACGTAAAAATTTTATCAGCGCATGGGATAATTTTTATATCGAAATAAGCAGACACGAGATGCACAGTTGAACGAGTACTCCGTCCCTAACGATCTTGGCGTTTATGAAATGTTGAACGTGTGTCTTTCCTTCCACCCTTACTGCTTCGTGGTGCACTGACAGTCTCCAAACCTCTTGATAACATCCAGAACGTGTAAGTATCATCGAGACAGTTTAATAATCGATAATAATGATTGGAAAAGTGTGCTGTCATTCAGCTAGTCACTTCCCTCTTTGCTTCCAATAACTTATCACTTTTTAGCATCTGGGAAGAACCTCTTGGTGTTAAACAAGGAGGTGCGTCTGTGTTACGTATTTCGCTGTGTTAGCTGTTCTCGATGGCAAGCGCAGCTGTGAACGGGATGTACCTGGTGCACAACGCAGCTACTCCCCCTTGTGGTGGTCAGACGAAGTCGACTGAAACCTTGACAACGAGTGTACCAGCAATGACGTTTCTATTCAGTCCAACATCTCGCCACAAATATGGCTACAAAAATCTGGTTATTGCACGATTCGACCAGCTGGCCAAAATGGAGATGCACAACGAGGCACAGCTCAAACTCAGTCAGGTCTGATAACGTTGTCTCGAACTAGTACATGGCGTCTCCCGATCCTGCAGTTTGATTACGCAAGATCTGACATTGTTGACGCCACTTATATCCCATGCCAGGCATGGTAGCAACACTAAACACAAACAACACTAAACACAAACGACACTAGTGCGCTCTGGTAGCCATCCAACCTGTCACAGACAGTTATAACTCTCCCCATACCTGCTGATGGCGTGCAGCTGTACGAAGTTCCACTGACACACGACCATGTCTTCTGGGTGCTTCACCCTTTCAGTCGGCAATGTAAGTCCCATGGTGGTAACGGAATTCAAATAATTTGAGGTGTTACTAGAGGTACGGGGTAGCTGCCGAAAAATCAAGATACAATAAGCACTCAGCTTATATCGCAGAAACATAAAATCCTGACGGAAACCATTCTTCGGTCAGGTTCTGTGTCCTGAATAAAGTCTCTGTAAAGAACTACTGCTTCTCGTGGGCTTTTCGGGCTCAGTCGATAGAGCCCCACGTACCTAATTACCCACGATAAACGCTTACGCACGGAAATGCACCAAGCGTATGCTGCCTGCAGGCTGCGCCCTCCCGCAACATTGGGCTAGGGACAGCCTTTTATATTTATCGCGGCGGTAATTTAGCGAAATTAAAAGATAAAATAAATGTATGGCCCACATTGGCCATTTTGACCGCCGCTTGTTAATGCGGAGTTATGTTCGTGAGCATTTTTACGAGTTTTTGAACGCATGCGAGAGAGAAAATTTAAAACCTGGCTGTTGTTCGCCTATTCTGGGCCGGGCTGAATAGGTCATTAGTCAGAACAATGCGTGACCCGTTAAACGAAGAGCCCCGTTTGATATCGAGCACACTTCGCTCACACCCTCAAATTGGACGTCGTGGTACATCATTATAGGAAAGCTGACACCTCGCACACTGAGAGGAAGTTGATGACCTGCCTTGTCAAATTATAAGTTTTTCCAATTCATGGAGGGATGATACAGTGACCTTTGACTTTTCTTAAATATGGTATGTCTCCGATTTAGTAGGACTTTGGACTACCAAGGAAAATACCAAAACCAACTTACAGGCAAGCATCGTCGTCAATATTTTGAGAACATTTCGGGGTGCCCCTTTGAAATAAAAATAAATAGGATATAATAATTCAGAAGTCAGTAACTGATATTGTCCATGAAAGACACCAATATACAAAACAGCAAATATCTTTTTAAAACAACTGAAAATAGTGTTGAGTACAGGTGAAGTTACGTCTAAAATACATAAAAAACCTCAATAGGTAGTTATCCTTGTCGAATTTTAAAGAGACTTCACGCAGTGCCCTATTAAAATGAACCGAAAGATAACCAAAATGGCATCCATTTTGTGATGCTCTTCTGTAGGCAAAATCCCTTTTCTGGTGTCTTTTGGACTGTGCTATATACTCTTCAAGCTAATGTACTGCTTCTTTATTTTGCAGTATGCAGCTTAGAGGCATAAGCAGATCACTGGCCTTGGATGCCGTTTTGGCTACCTTTTGGTTCATTTTATTTTAATAGGGCTCTTCACGAAGTCCCTTCAAACTCGACAAGGGCAGCTACGTATTATGGTCATTTACGTATTTTAAACGTGAATTCGCGTGTACTGAACACTATTTTATATCAGTAAGCTGTTTTCAAAGACATTACCTCTTGTGTCTATTGGACAAGATCAGTTACTGGCTTCTGAATACTTTCGGCTGTTATATCCCATTTATTTTTATTTTACAGGACACCACACAATGTTCATAAAATATTGACAATAGTGTTTGTCTATTAAGACATTTGCTTGGACGGGAGACCATGTGTTTAACACCTGTTGTGCCACTAAGTCTGTTTTAATATTTTTCCTTGATAGACCAAAGTTTTACTAAATCTGGGCCGTGCCATTTTCTTTGTAGGTCAAGGTGAAACGCGTGACTGGCAAACTGCAAAATAATAAAGCCTGTTTTGCTGTCAAGATTGTCTATCTCTGCAAAACTTACCAAGATACCAATTTGCCGCATGAAATACCATTTGAATTTAATGTATTCACACGTAGTAAACAGTGGCATTAACTGCACATAAGTTCTCTGGGAGAAATTTCCTGTATTCCAAAGGCTAAATGAAGTAAGAAAAGTGCACAGACTGTGTTATATGTTATTAGTTTAGCCGGCCGGAGTGGCCGAGCGGTTCTAGGCGCTTCAGTCTAGAACTGCGCGACCGCTACGGTCGCAGGTTCAAATCCTGCCTCGGGCATGGATGTGTGTGATGTCCTTAGGTTAGTTAGGTTTAAGTAGTTCTAAGTTCTAGGGGACTGATGACCTCAGATGTTAAGTCCCATAGTGCTCAGAGACATTTGAACCATTTTTTGTTATTACTTTAATAATATGCCAATTCCTTTATGTCCTACACTCCTGAATGCATCGTCTTTAAGCAGATTAAGTATTAAATTCGGTAGGCGGCGATTATCGTGTTGTGTTGCATCTCTCCATGAACATCGGCTCCTGTCTTCCTGACCGAGCGACGTGCCACAGTGGTAAGCACTCTGGACTCACATTCTGGAGGACGAATCTTCAAACCGGCGTCCGGCCACCCTGATTTAGGTTTTCCGTGATTTCCCTAAATCGCTTAAGCCAAATGCCAGGATGGTTCTTATGAAAGGACACGGGCGATTTCCTTCTCCAACCTTCCATAACCCGAGCTTGTGCTCCATCTCTAATGACCTCGCTGTCGACGGGACATTAAACACTCAAGTCCTCCTCCTCCTGCCTCATTGCTACTCGGTCCTGTCGGAAGTTGAGTGGCTACTGCAGTGTACAGTGCCGTCGTTGGTGACCCTGAGAGACGTTCGCCGTATTAGGCAAATAAATTGATACGGATTGTGAACTTACTTACTTGTGTCGTTTTGATACCGAGAGTTCATAGGCTGTAGCACGATCTAGCTTTCAACTTTATTTTGTATACTCTGCCTGGCACTAAACGTGAAGCACGCAGAAGATGTGATCAGATGTCGGTGTAACTTCGTACGTACACACGCCATCGGTGGATATATAAATGATTAGAGTTTCATTTATCTGTGACAGCAACAGCGGCCAACAGAGTACGCTAATATAGTTTGCGTTTAGTGCTTTTACTAGAACTGTTAGGTATATAAAGGACACGAATAGCGGCAGGTATTAGGTGACTACTGCGAAGGATACTGAGATGCCACCTACTCGTGTGAGACAGCATTATCAGCACTTAACAGCGTTTAGAAGGGGGTTCATTGTGGGTCACCATTTGGCCAGCTGGTCGCATCGTGTAACTTCCAGACTTGTGGGGCATTTGGATTTGATAGTGGCCGATGTTGGACTGCATGAGAACGTGAGGGAAGGTATACCCTTCGTCAAGGTTTCGGAGTAGAGAGGATATAAAATGTAGACTGGCGATGGCGAGGAAAGCGTTTCTCAAGAAGAGAAATTTGTTAACATCGAGTATAAATTTAAGTGTCAGTAAGTTTTTTCTGAAAGTGTTTGTGTGAAGTGTAGCCACGTATGGAAGTGAAACATGGACGATAAACAGTTTACACAAGAAGAGAATAGAAGCTTTCGAAATGTGGTGCTACAGAAGAATGCTGAAGATTAGATGGGTAGATCACGTAACTAATGAGGAGATACTGAATAGAAGTGGGGAGAAAAAAGTGTTCAAATGTGTGTGAAATCTTATTGGACTTAACCGCTAAGGTCATCAGTCCCTAAGCTTACACACTACTTAACCTAAATTCTCTTAAGGACGAACACACACACCCATGCCCCAGGGAGGACTCGAACCTCCGCTAGGACCAGCCGCAACTGGGGAGAATAGGAACTTGTGGCACAACTTGACTAGAAGAAGGGATCCTTTGGTAGGATGCAGTCTGACACATCAAGGGATAACCAGTTTAGTACGGGAGGGAGGTGTGGGGGTAAAAATATAAGAGGGAGACCAAGAGATGAATACAGTAAGCATATTCAGAAGAATGTAGGTTGCAGTAGTTACTCAGAGAAGAAGAGGCTTGCACATAATAGAGTAGCATGGAAAGCAGGCATCAAACAGACTACAACAACAACTAAGGGAAATAATTTTTTCCAAAAATCTCGAAACATTTCGACATACTTAGGCCTACTTAAAATTTTACACGATGCTCTTAAGAACATTCAGACGGACATTAGGCTATGTATTTTAATATATAAATATATATGTAACATATAAAGGGGAAACGTATTCATCCAAACGTTTATTATAGTAACGTGCAAAAATGTGAAGTATGTATAATATTGAAATGTTGTTAGGAAAAAGCTCGAAAAATTCTCTACTAATTTACTTTAAATTTTAAACGCTTCTCTATTAAACATATAGACTACAGAATCTGAATTTTCAATAACAATAAAGTAGGCTGAAGATCAGAGAGGAGGGGAAGAGGAGATTGACTGAGGGGTGGGTAGGAAATGACATGGAGAGTGAAAAGGGTAAGATGGAAGATGGACAGAGGGTCCAGGAGGAGATGCAGAGAAAGGGGCAGGAGAAGGAGTTGAACAGAGAGAGGGGAAGGAGGTGATTAGGAGATCCTTTCTCTATTCTTCCTTTTCCGTTTAACTGGCTGAGCTATAGGAAAGCGTGGTCGGCTGCATCTAGTACTGTATATTTACCCGTCTTTCCCAATGGCTTATTCCTATTCGTTAAAGAATTTCGAACGTATTGTCCCATTTTACATTGTGGAACGCTTTTCCTAGAACGATAGATCCGATGTGCATGTCTTGATTTTCCTCCGGTCTTGCTTCCATTATCAAACATAAAGTCAGAACTGCTCTCTGTTGTTTTTACCCTTCCTGTAGCCAAACCGATTGACATCTAACGGATCCTCAATTTTCTCTTCCATTCTTCTGTAAATTATTCTTGTCTGCAGTTTAGATGTATATAGTGTTAAGCTGACTGTGAGATCCTTCTCGCATTTATCGGCCCTTGCTATCGTCGGAACTGTGCGGGTGACATATTTCCGAAAGTCTGATGGTACGTCGTCGGTCTCATACATTCTGCGCACCAACATGAATAGTCGATCGGTTGCTATTTCCCCTAATTAATTTAGGAAGTCTTAGAGACTGCTATCCATCCCTTCTGCTTTATTTGATGGTAAGCCTTCCGGAGTCCTTTTTATATTCTGACAATAATAGTGGAACCCTATGTCTTCCATATTGACTCTAATGTCTTCTTAAAGAAAAAAAAAGAAAAAAGAAAATGGCTCTAAGCACTATGGAACTTAACATCTGAGGTCATCAGTCCCCTAGACTTAGAACTACCTAAACCTAACTAACCTAAGGACATCACACACATCCATGCCCGAGGCAGGGTTCGAACCTGCGACCGTAGCAACAGCGCGGTTCCGGACTGAAGCGCCTAGAACCGCTCGGCCACAGGAACCAACTAATGTCTTCTTCAATCACGTCATTAGACAAGGCCCCCCCCCCCCCATTCTTTGTGTGTTATCGTATTTTAACTGTTCGTATATCGTTTTTTCTGAAGCGGAAATCGGAGGCCAGCCCAGCATTTCCCTAAGCGAGCTTGGAGAATCACCTAAAATCACACTCAGGTTGACCACTGCGCTGCCCATGCTCGTTAATCAGCCGCATGGATTGAGTCCCGGTCTAGCTCATCCTTCTTACTCGTAACATAGAGAGCTGCACGTTACGCCACGCGAGCAGGTGACATTTTCTCTACTCCAAGGTAAATAATTAAAAACCCTGTAGCGGTCCATCCACTTCCTGAAATATTGCGAAATCCGATCGTTGTACTGATATATGTGCACTGTTCTCAGTCCAGTGCACCGCCTCCAGCAGGCTCCTGGCCATTTCCACCGATAATTTCTGCGCAATAAAAATTAAATATACAGTTCGATGGCAATAGGGCAAGAGTGACACACATGCATCATACTCAAATTTCCACTGAAACAAATATAATGTTCTACCTGGCACTGGCCGGGTATGTATTTATTCCATGTATATTAGTCAATCTCCGTCTGCACCTCTTTCTTTCCATCTCCTCCCCCGTCCTCTATCATTCCTTCTCTGTCGTCTCCCTACCCATCTCTTCCTTTCCTCTCTCTCTATCCATCTCCTCTCCCCTTTTTCAGTCCATTTCCTCCTCCCTATCTTTCTGTCCCTATCGTCCTCCACTCTCTCTCAGCACATCTCCGCCTCTTCTCTTTCTCTGTCCATTACTCCCAAGTAACCACACCCCCCACATAACAGGCGGTTGCTGGTTATTATCCTCACAGTATTTCTTTCTAGATAGTACGTAATATCTGTCCCAAGTTTGAAACTTCCTGGCAGATTAAAACTGTGTGCCGGACCGAACTCGAACTCGGGACCTTTGCCTTTTGTGGGCAAGTGCTCTACCAACTGAGCTACCCAAGCACGACTCACGCCCCGTCCTCCCAGCTTCACTTCTGCCAGTACCTCGTCTCCTACCTTCCAGACTTTACAGAAGCTCTCCTGTACATGTATTTCTCATATATTTAATATATTTCACTCATATTTGTGAACATATTTCGTCTATAATTCGCACTGTAATTTTATTTTCACGCTCCTCGATCTTTATGACAACATAGCTCCTAAACTACCCTAGAATTATACAGAAACTGTTAATCTCTAAGCTCAGCACAGTTACTGCAAGCACATTCAAAATACAGGGCACACAGGCAGGCCTCTTGACAGTCATCTGTTTGCTGATGACCATGACAAATGAATATCAATCACAACTCCTCAGTATTCATATCATCCTCCTTCCTCTATTTGTCTCCTGTCTCCTTCTCCCCCCCCTTCCCCTTTCTGGTCAGCTGTGCCCCTCTGAACATATAGTCCCTGGAATGCATTCCAACACTACCTGCACAAGATGTCTGCCATACAAGGCAGCCTAGCTGTCAGGGGCTACGAAATAATCTCATCCACATCACCACCCACATGGGAGCTAGATGGTTATTATCATAACAGTATTTCTTTATGGACAATAGGTAGTACCTGTACCAAATTTAACTGAAATCGTTCCACACACACACACACACACACACACACACACACACACACACACACACACATATGTTCTCACAAGCAAACACAATTTTCGTAACCTCGGAATAAATGGTGACTAACCTCTCAATAAAATTGTGACTCATATATAATCTTTCAATAATTAACCGACTGTGAATCTAAATTGGAAAATCTAGATGTCAGCAATGCTGCGTGATGGCCCTGAAAAGTCATTCTGTATGAAATGAAGATTCTTACCTCAATTATGTCGCCGGATAACGCGTGTATATCGGCTCCTATAAGAAATTTTACTGCCACAGCGTAGTGCAATGCTGGCCACTAGATTTTGTTATGTATGAAAAAAACTGATTTTTCTTTACGGTAATTGGCATGAGTATGGATAGTAGAAATTAGTAAAAACTTTAAATTCAGATGAATGACTGTCAAAAGTTATCTTTATCTGAAGGATTGTTATTGAAAAATATTTACATGTGACTTTGGTACAACAATAGTACAAAATGACTTGTTGCAAATTACATATGTTTGCGGCAATAAAAATTTTTGCTTTCACTTTATACTACATCACTCAGGCACCGCCATCGTTCTCTACGACTGGCCTTGGCAATTCCATACAGGACACAAGTGCTCTCTGTGAGCTATACAACTAGACAACTGCTGTGTAAGAGCGACCTGATCCAACCGCCCGACTGCGAGCTACTGCTACTACTACCGTTGCCGTCACTGCTCTCTGGTCTGCGATTCTACTGTAGCTTACATATCGCAGGCAGCGCGTGAGCAATCCATCGAAGTTACATCTGCTCGAGTGCGCTAGCAATAAATTCCTTAGTCATGGACCTCTTACAACCTACCTATATATATATGATATAACGTAGACAAAGTACGGAATTTCTATGACTGTTCCGTTAAAGAAATAGCAAGCGTAAGTGCAGTAGCACCATGAAGTTTTATAGAAGGGAATGTGGAGACTGCAGTTGTGCACCAGACGTTACAACTCTGTGTGACTGTTCGGTGGCAGTCGCTCCACTTTTGTATAGCAAGCTGCCGCCCCCCACCCCTTTCCCTTCTCCTCCCAATCTGTGCGCGACGGCGCCCAGGGGAGCCGTAGCCAACTCACAAGCCCGCCAACGGGTATTTTACGCCCCAATTCTGTTTGATGTGGCATATCTTCGCGAAGCGAAGGTGCTGCTGGTAGGCAGAGAGTCTAACATTCTGGACGACCTCGTTTACTTAAGTGAGACTACATCAGTTTTAGACATATAGCGGCGTATAGTAAACAGCAAAGTAGTGGTTGCAAAAAAAAAAAAAATGGTTCAAATGGCTCTGAGCACTATGGGACTCAACTGCTGTGGTCATCAGTCCCCTAGAACTTAGAACTACTTAAACCTAACTAACCTAAGGACATCACACACATCCATGCCCGAGGCAGGATTCGAACCTGCGACCGTAGCAGTCGCACGGTTCCGGACTGCGCGCCTAGAACCGCGAGACCACCGCGGCCGGCAGTAGTGGTTGCAACTTTAGATTTAATTTCCTTAGACATAATACATTTCAATAAGCGTTATCTTGTGATCAACATTAAAAACAAACAGTTAAAAATGTTTATAATATGGTCGTTTCAAAAATTTCGTGCACTGTTAGATAAGACCGAAGAAAATGATTTATTTTACAAAATACCTTTACAGACCTTCAATATAATCTCCTTTCTTTCTTATGAAGTCTTACCAACCGTTTGGCAATTTCTGTATTTCGAAAAGGGGACTTTTATTGTTGCGGTGTTTGATTACTCAAGTCACCTCAATGGAAACTACGTCAGCTGTATCAGAACGTGTGCCACCGAGTTGTTCATCCAGTTTGGAAGAAAATAAACGTCTGGTGAGCTGATATCATGACTGGATGGGGGATGGGGAAGTGATTCTCATCGATATTTGTCAAGCATTTTCTCACTGATAGCGCAATATGCGGTCTTGCATTATCCTGCAAAATGAAGACACCAACTGAAACCATGTCGGGAGCAAAACATTTTGCAGAAACAGCTTGTAGTACGCTCCTATTACAAAAGTCGCCTGGGACATTCTGTTTGTAGTTATGACTTCATTCACGTCATAAGCAAAGATTATCATAAGTTTCAACTTTGACTGCTGGCGGCGGAATTTTTTCACGCTTGGAGAGTCGAAACTTTTCCATTGTGACTTCTGAGACATCAGTTATGGCTCAAAATCTTGTATCCAGGTTTCATCAAGTGCAAAAATTCATCACAGAAACTGTTCTTTTGTTCTACAACGTTAAAGCAATTCTTATGCGATTCTTATGCGACCTGCTTTCTGCTCTTCATTCAGATGATGACGAACCCATCTGGCTTATGTTTCTATAAAGTGAAGTGACATACATTACATCACAAGCTGGCCTCAGTCCAACGAGCCAACGAATTTCACATGTGTTAACATCATGTTTCTGTTGGTTGGGCTGTTTTGCGGGAGGAGACCAAACAGCGAGGTCGTCGGTTTCCTTGAATTAGGGAAGGATGGGGAAGGCAGTCGGCCGTGCCCTTTCAAAGGAACCATGCCGCCATTTACCTGGAGCGAGTTAGGGAAATCACGGTAAACCTAAATCAGAATGGCCGGACGCGGGATTGAACCGTCGTCCTCCAGAATGCGAATCCAGTGTGCTAACCACTGCGCCACCTCGCTCGGTAAGTGACAAACATTATGGCCTCATATGCAATTTCCTTACATGCTTTTCGTCAGTCCCCTTTCAAAAGGTGTAGTCTGGCGCGTTTGATGGCCTTGCACTTCTTGGGTTGCCCTCAGTGCTTATTCGACCTTCAGGGAAACGAGCAGACCACCGTGATACTGTGGTACGATCCACTACACTAGTCCCACACACTTCTTTCGAAGCACTGTAAATTTCCGTTGGGGTCTTTCCACGTAGGGATTCGATTTTGGTGCAGGAACGGTGGTCACTACGTCCTGAGACGGTTTCAGCTTCCATTTTAAAACTGAATTACTCATATCACAGCCACGTGTGCCAGCCGGCCGCGGTGGTCTAGCGGTTCTGGCGCTGCAGTCCGGAATCGCGGGACTGCTACGGTCGCAGGTTCGAATCCTGCCTCGGGCATCGGTGTGTGTGATGTCCTTAGGTTAGATAGGTTTAAGTAGTTCTAAGTTCTAGGGGACTTATGACCTAAGATGTTGAGTCCCATAGTGCTCAGAGCCACAGCCACGTGTGCCAAGAAACACAAATACGACCGTCACGCCGAAAGTCTTCCTCACGATTGACGTGAATTTGAACTTGATCATAACACGTAACGGTCACGCGTGAACGCTGTGGAGGACTTTTGAAATGGGCCCTCATACAGTGCACGCTTTCATGGATCATAGCTAGACTGTTACACATTACAGTTACAATAACGAAAATAGTGAGTACGCACGCTACGAAATTTCATAGAAAGAGCTAACACCTGTAACACAGCAATGACTCTAACTAGTCTGTGCATGGATTCGAAATGAGCTTGATTCAGAGATACAGGCGCGTCATTCCAATGTGTTTCAACTCTGTTCCAGAGTTCATCAATCGTAGTGCTCACGGAGCAGTGTAGTGCCACTCCCTCGGCAATCCATGCCCAAACGTTTTCAGTAGGTGAGAGATGTGAAATACGTGTTGCCCAGAGCAACAGTTGAATGTGCCCTGAGTCGCGTCGCATACAGCATTGTCCATTTTTACGCTGTGTGAAAAACGGGGACTCATCTGAAGTGATGACGTGGTGTCGATTCTGAGTCCATTGTTATCGTTCGGCGCAGCAGTACCGGGCGCGTCTCTACTTGTTGGCGTGACAATAATCCCGCCTTCCTCAAAATCAGTGGTATTTTAGACACCGTCGCAACGATCGTGTGGATGTCTCCCTACAAAGAAGCCTATTTTCTGATTCTATATTCGAGACGTGGCTACACGATCCTGTTCGGCCGAACGTACACAACGTCGCT
Organism: Schistocerca nitens; assembly: GCF_023898315.1. Classification (NCBI taxonomy): domain Eukaryota; kingdom Metazoa; phylum Arthropoda; class Insecta; order Orthoptera; family Acrididae; genus Schistocerca; species Schistocerca nitens. Next base: position 176,623,905 of record NC_064622.1, on the reverse strand, counting down.
CCTCTCGGGCGCTAGTGGCCGCGTGGCCTGAGAGCGTTCATGGCGCAGAATAGGTCCCTCCCGAACTCATCACTTTCATTTGCACATGACTGCCGTGGTCAGACCGTGACCAACGCCAGAAGCAATATGTAGGAATTATAAACCTGTTATCGACTGACCACGTTGCAGCCAGTCTCAATCTCCGAGAAGTGCTGGTAGACGTGTGTCCTTGTTAGATGAGACGTAACAGGGCTTCTCACAAACAAGCAATATTCAAATGACGTTCCTTAACGAGAAACTCTCTGCGTAATCTTTCCATATACTCAGTATGTAGATGACGCTGCTCCCACCCACTTTATGTGTTTGCGTTGAAATGCTGGTCATTGACATATCAAAACATGTAGTATATTTCAGGTCAGTTTGACGTATGTTGCACCCTGCTTTCAATAATAGTGGGCAGTTGTGTCTATATTTGTTAATATTTATATTAAGGGCTTCAGGTCGGGGTTCTGTAGCTAACACTGGATACGTCAGGCGCTGAAAATCAGGCTATCTTGATAATTAATTATTTTTTACAAATTTTTTGCTTATTTTTTATTAAAGACGCAGTTATTTAATATACACCCGATTAAAAAACACAAAATCGGTTATTGTCTGGGTAACACGGATAAGTCGTAAGTGGCAGACCAGGCGTTGGGGCCAGTAACTAAACAAGTTCAGTTCTACGATATTATCCAATCATTATTATGCCAGCATGTACAGGCAGGCCGCAGAAATTCAAAAAACACGAAAACAACTGTGACAGAAAAGATGATAGACCGCACAGAAGTAGTTTGCCTTAGAGAACACTAAAGCAGACAGTGCCAACTCTTCTGCAATACGGATCACGCAAAGTAATGTGACCTATGCGCGGAAACGCATTTTTGTCGTGAGTTCTGGGCAAGCGCAGTCACCTCATTTGACGTCGCTTGCCGAACTGTGCACTTCGAGCGTTCTTTTCTCTGTCTCTTCACTACTGAGCATGCTACCACAGACTTCATGTGCCACAGGTGGAATTAAAATTTTTCACAACCACGACTTCGCTGGTCATCGAGGCTCAGTTCGAAGCGGGACTTATCACTGATGCAAATTCCATATCAGTCAATGAGATTCCAGGCCAAAGACGTATCTGGAGACGTCCCGCACAGCAGTGGGATACCAGCGTGACCGTCGGCCGCCAGGACAGCCAGACAGCCAGGAGTGATGGTTTGGGGCATCATTTCTTTTCACAGCAGGAACCGATTGGTTGCCATCAGCAGCAACCTTACAGCAAACTGGTACGTTGGCGACATTTTACGACCTGTTTTATTACCCTTCATGGCAAGCTATTCTGAGCTTACATTTCCGCAAGATAATGTCCACCCGCAAACAGGGAGAATTTCTGCCGCTTATCTTCGTGCTTGCCAAACCCTACCTTGGCCAGCAAGGCCGTCGGATCTTTCCCCAACTGGAAACGTTTGGAACATTATGAGCAGGGTCCTCCAGTCAGCTGGGGATTTTGACGATCTAACTCGCCAATTGGACATAATTTGGCACGATATCTCTCAGGAGGACATCCAACCACTCTTTCAATCAATGCCAAGCAGAAAAAATTCCTTGCAGAAGGCACAGAGGTGGAGCAACGCGTTATTGACTTGCTCAACTTGTGACGGTCTTTCTCTTGATTAACTCATCCACTTTTTCTGAAACTGTAATCATTTGTTTGTTCTTACATTTACATCACATCTGTTGATTTCCGCCCCATTCGGGTAGTTCCTTCATCGCGCGTCGTTTCCTCGTCTTAGAGCGTATCGCGTACTAGACCCAGAGCAACAGTTCATATATGTCAGGGACACCCTTTCTTCCGTTTCCTTGGTCTTGCATCGTTTCCATACATTTGAATGCATAACGAGAGAGATACTCAGTGGATATCGAAGACTCATTTAGTGATGTACAGACTACAGCCATAACTCTCGTGTTGTTTTGAAACGGCAATCCCAAGAAACAGTCAGAGTCGTCTTGCCAGCTGACGATAATTGGATTTTCGCGTTTTTTGGCGGTGGTGCTTTGCTCCTTTGTCTCGGGGCAGCACTATTACACCCGCACTAAATCGACTAGAGAATTCATCGGGATGGCCTGATACAGCTGCAACATAACCGCTGCTGCCACGGTTCTTCGGGCTTTTTGAGGGGTGTCAGTATTCGCAGAATATATGAGAAGGAACCCTTTGTCATATTCGAAATGACGTGCAATCTTGGAAACTGAAGCATGGCTGATTTTCGCTTTTTCCACTATCAACTTGATTGCGGTAACTTCATATACCATCTGGCGATGTGTGGCAGAGAGTACTTTGTGTATCACTGTCATGCCCCCCCTCCCCCCCTTTCCACGTTTTAGTCGCGAACAGTTCGCAACAAGAACTATGGGCACTAATCGTCCGTGTGGGCTGGAACGTCTCTGATTTTCTGTTCCTAGTCCCTTCGCGAGATTTACGTAGGCGGAAGCAATATATTTCTTTGCGTCTTATATGAACGTATGCTCTCGAAACTTTAACTATAAACCCCACCGTGATGCACAACGCCTCTCTTGTAGTGTCTGCAACTGGAGTTGGTTGATCATCTCTGTGGCACTTTCGTACCAAACTGAATGAATCTGTAACGAAACGCGTCGCTCTTCTTTGGATTGTCTCTATTTCCTCTATCAGTCCTATCTCGTATGGACTCCAGACTGACGACCAGTATTCGGGTACTGGTCGAATGAGTATTTTTTTGAGGTAGTTCCTTCGTTGAGGAACTTCGTTTCCTGAGGACTCTGTCACTGAATCTCAATGTGTCATCTACCTTAACTGCTCTTAATTTTATGTGGTCATTCCATTTCAAATCGAGCTGTACGCATACCCCTTGTATTTTATGGAAGTAACTGCCTCTAGTGATTGTTCTGCAATTTTGTAATCATATAATGAAGGGTCTTTCTATGTATGTTACATTTGCTTATGTTGTGGGTCAATTACCACTCCCAGCACCAAGTGCTGATAATCTGCAGCTCTTCCTGCATTTCGCTACAGTTTTCCAGCGTCGCGACATCTCTATATGCAACAGCAACATCCGCGAAAAGCACCATAGAACTTCCGAGTTATCTTTTATGCCATTTATATGTATTGTGAAAAGTAATGGTCCTGTAAGACTCCGCTGTGGCACGTCCGAAGTTACCCTTTCACGTCTGAAGACTTCTTTCCGTTCAATATGACATGCTGTGTGCTGTTTGCTAGAAACTCTTCCATTCAGTAACACAGTTGGTCTGATATTTCGTACGCTCGTATTTTGTTCGTTAGGCGGCAGTGCGGAACTGTATCGAATGCCTTCCTGAAGCCAAAGAACACGGTATCGATCTGTTCTCCTCTATCTACTGCTTTCTTGGGCTCGTGGGCGAACAGAGCTTCCTGAGTTTCACTAGATCGTTGCTTTCGGAATAAATGTTGGTCCCTACAGAGGATATTTTCGGCTTACAGAAATTCCATAATTGCTTTTCGAGTACCATGGCCTTCACTTCCTTAGCAATCTTCGATTGCCGGCCGAAGTGGCCGTGCGGTTAAAGGCGCTGCAGTCTGGAACCGCAAGACCGCTACGGTCGCAGGTTCGAATCCTGCCTCGGGCATGGATGTTTGTGATGTTCTTAGGTTAGTTAGGTTTAACTAGTTCTAAGTTCTAGGGGACTAATGACCTCAGCTGTTGAGTCCCATAGTGCTCAGAGCCATTTGAACCATTTCAGCCAATCTTCGATTCTTCAAAGAGAGATATACTCTGCCACTTCGTTTTTCATCATTCAAGCTTATCTGATCACACTAGAACCGTCCACACAAACCAGTCGCTGACTCATGCGATCGTGCATTGTTGCCGTATATCTCCACCAAATTGGCGTTGGTTGATGTAGCATCATTTCCCTTCCCGTACCGCCTGAGACTCCGCTTTACCATTTCGTTTTGTCCCCTCCAGCGCGTGTGCTACGGTACTGTGGCGTCATGATTCCAATGTGTACCAGGACTGCAGCTATGTACCCACAAAGAAACAAAAAAAATTAAGCACATTATTTTTTGGAGTTGATAAAGAAATCTTCCTGACTGACCCTCATAGGATCCATTGACTGGCCTCGCAATTGTATTCTTTGTTGCTATTCAAAGCGGTCGGTCATTCTTCCAACATGTGGCGTTAACCAAGCATCGTCCCGCAAGAGTCAATTTAGCAGATTCGCTCTGCAACTAGCGACCTACTTGTCCCACAGCTGTCTCGGAAATTCCTTTTTTCATCATTTCGAGCAGTTGCTTATGAAGTGACTGCCCCTGAGTGTGTGGAATTTTCAGGCACTGGCCGCTGTCCCGTGTTAAACGGTGCTTAACCCTAATGCGTTGACGGTCGCAATTTGTTCCCCCGAGGACAAGGCGGCGGCGAACTTTTCTCATTACCGAGCTTCTCGTGCAAAGCTCGTTACAAGGTTAGCGTGTACTCCCGCTTGGTCGTCACCTCCACCGCTATTGTTTACTATTATCTCGGCACAGTGTTTGCAAGTGAAGTGTTACGACATTAAGTACCAACGGATGGTTTCCATCGTTATAATTTGTTGCTGTTGAAAACTTTTACCTCAATTTAGTCGAGGAAAGCAGGGTAGCGTATACAATATCACTTATTATTCAGGAGTAATAACAAATGAGGTGTGTGAAACTATCCGATCTATGAAGAAAAGAAAGGTGCCGTGTTATGATGAGTGGCTTTTCGGTAGAAACTATTTAAATGGGAGGTAAAGTAATAGACACGAAATTTATAAAATTAAGGAAGACGATTCCCTAAGCCGGCAGCCATGATATAATTATCCTGATTCATGACTGAAAAGTCTGAAGCGATTGGAACAAAAACGCAGATGACTCCTGTAAATAATAAGTGTAAAAGAACGGACCCACAACATTACGGACCAGTATACTTATGGTCAGTTTGTTAAAGAGTTTTTAAGGATATTCTAAATCCTAATACAATCAATGTTCTTGAGACGTGAAAGCTTCTGATCACAAATCATAACGATTGATACCCTACGAACCAAGAGTCTTCATCTACATATATACTCTGCAAACAAATGCACGGTGCATGGCGGAGGGTTCCCTTCCATGTTCTACCCGCAAATAGAGAGAGGGGAAAACGACTATCTGTATGCCTCCGTATGAGCCCTAATTTATCGTATCTTATGTTTGTGATCCTTACGCGAAATATATGTTGGTGGCAGAAGAGTCGTTCTGCAATCTGCTTCAAATGCCGATTCTCTAAATTTTCTCAACAGTGTTTTTCGAAAAGAATGTCACCTTCCCACCAGGGATTACCATTCAATTTCCCGAGATATGTTCGTAATACTTGAGTGTTCTTCGAACCTACTGGTAACAATTCTGGCAGCCCACCTCTGAATTGCCTCTATGACTTCTTTTCACCCGACCTGTTGTGGATCCCAAGCACTCGAGCAGTACTCCAGAATAGGTCGCACTAGTTTCCTATACGTTGTCTCCTTTACAGATGAGCCACAATTTCCTAAAATTCTCCCAGATATCCGAAGTTCACCATACACCTTCACTGTCACAGTACTCACATGTCGTTCCACTTGATATTGCTTTGCAATGTTACAGCCGGTCGCTGTGGGCGAGCGGTTCTAGGCGCTTCAGTCTGGAACCGCGCTGCTGCAACGGTCGCAGGTTCGAATCCTCCCTCGGCAGTGGATGTATGTGATGTCCTTAGGTTGGTTAGGTTTGAGTAGTTCTACGTTTAGGGCACTGATGACCTCAGATGTTAAGTCACTGCTGATAACTCTTTGGATAGTGAGCAAGCTTTTCCACAGATCCTGTACGTTCGCTGATTCCGCAAGTCGACCACAAATATTTTTAAAAAATCTGGGGAACCAATCCTCTTTCATTAAATTTTTGACCGTCCACATTATACGTTCTGATTGCAACAAATTATAATCAAACACTTTCCTACTGATCAACTTTCATTTAGGGATTTTTTATTGATTCTTGAAAACTAATTTCTGTTGTTGAAAAAGGCGAAAACAGGCAACCTTGTGAACATATGAGACATTGAAATTACACTGAATGACAAAAGAGAATAAGCACCAAGAAGACATGATCGAATGTCGATGCACGAGTAACCTGGTACACACACATTATAAGCGGGTATGTAAAAGATTAGAGTTGCAATTCTCTGTGACAGGACGATCGTCGGTATGTATTAGTTTATTCAGTTGTAGTAATTCCGGTAGGGTATATTGTAACCTCTCCACTATATTTAGTTTCTGTATGAAATTTAGCCCAAATGTACCTCCCATTCTATAAATGTCTACGTATTACCAAAACTACACTCCTGGAAATGGAAAAAAGAACACATTGACACCGGTGTGTCAGACCCACCATACTTGCTCCGGACACTGCGAGAGGGCTGTACAAGCAATGATCACACGCACGGCACAGCGGACACACCAGGAACCGCGGTGTTGGCCGTCGAATGGCGCTAGCTGCGCAGCATTTGTGCACCGCCGCCGTCAGTGTCAGCCAGTTTGCCGTGGCATACGGAGCTCCATCGCAGTCTTTAACACTGGTAGCATGCCGCGACAGCGTGGACGTGAACCGTATGTGCAGTTGACGGACTTTGAGCGAGGGCGTATAGTGGGCATGCGGGAGGCCGGGTGGACGTACCGCCGAATTGCTCAACACGTGGGGCGTGAGGTCTCCACAGTACATCGATGTTGTCGCCAGTGGTCGGCGGAAGGTGCACGTGCCCGTCGACCTGGGACCGGACCGCAGCGACGCACGGATGCACGCCAAGACCGTAGGATCCTACGCAGTGCCGTAGGGGACCGCACCGCCACTTCCCAGCAAATTAGGGACACTGTTGCTCCTGGGGTATCGGCGAGGACCATTCGCAACCGTCTCCATGAAGCTGGGCTACGGTCCCGCACACCGTTAGGCCGTCTTCCGCTCACGCCCCAACATCGTGCAGCCCGCCTCCAGTGGTGTCGCGACAGGCGTGAATGGAGGGACGAATGGAGACGTGTCGTCTTCAGCGATGAGAGTCGCTTCTGCCTTGGTGCCAATGATGGTCGTATGCGTGTTTGGCGCCGTGCAGGTGAGCGCCACAATCAGGACTGCATACGACCGAGGCACACAGGGCCAACACCCGGCATCATGGTGTGGGGAGCGATCTCCTACACTGGCCGTACACCACTGGTGATCGTCGAGGGGACACTGAATAGTGCACGGTACATCCAAACCGTCATCGAACCCATCGTTCTACCATTCCTAGACCGGCAAGGGAACTTGCTGTTCCAACAGGACAATGCACGTCCGCATGTATCCCGTGCCACCCAACGTGCTCTAGAAGGTGTAAATCAACTACCCTGGCCAGCAAGATCTCCGGATCTGTCCCCCATTGAGCATGTTTGGGACTGGATGAAGCGTCGTCTCACGCGGTCTGCACGTCCAGCACGAACGCTGATCCAACTGAGGCGCCAGGTGGAAATGGCATGGCAAGCCGTTCCACAGGACTACATCCAGCATCTCTACGATCGTCTCCATGGGAGAATAGCAGCCTGCATTGCTGCGAAAGGTGGATATACACTGTACTAGTGCCGACATTGTGCATGCTCTGTTGCCTGTGTCTATGTGCCTGTGGTTCTGTCAGTGTGATCATGTGATGTATCTGACCCCAGGAATGTGTCAATAAAGTTTCCCCTTCCTGGGACAATGAATTCACGGTGTTCTTATTTCAATTTCCAGGAGTGTATGTACCCACATACGGGTATCCAAGTTAAAATTGGTAAGTTAACCTTGGCTAAAAAGAAGCTAATTTGACTCGAACTGTAACTGATCTGAATACAACTTGTCTTCATATTAAATAAGCAACTGAAGTAAAACAGTTATCTGGCCATAATCAAAATTTACACTTACCCAGCGTCTTAACTACCCTGTTGTACATTTCTTGAAAACACAACAGCAAACAGGCAGCGGCCAAGCTAGATTTCTATTTTTAAACAAAATTGCCAAACAATATTCAAACTGTTCCTACCAAATGATGCAATGTGATAACGCGTAATGATACATATTCTTTAAACAGTGGGATGTGGAGAGTAACTATTCATATAAAATGATATTGCAAGAAATTTTTTGGAAATTTGTGGTAAGTTCCTATGGGACCAAATTGCTGAGATCATCGGTCCCTAGACTTACCTACCACTGAATCTAACTTAAACTAACTCACCCTCAGGACAACACACACAAAGGGGGGGGGGGGGGGGAGGGGCAGGTGCGCGAACCTTTCCAAGGCAACCTGGACCCGCTGCTACCTCGCGCGGCGACATTCCAAGACAACGATTTTAGAATGAAGTGTGTATTCGAAAAGACAGAGTAAAACATCGCGTCATCTTCACACATAACATTGCTCTGAACAATACTATACTTGACAAAGTGAACAATGATTTGAAAAGGTTACAGTGTTAACAGAGAACGCCTATAAAAACCAAATAGCTTAATCAGTCGATGCCTTTACGTTTCATTCAGGGTAGTGGGGCGGTCTTTCTCTCAGTTCTGAGCAAGTGAACAAAGTTAATTAGCTGCCAATAATCATTTCTACAAATTAGGTGCGCAGTGCTACAGTTTTACCTCGTATTTCTTCTCTTCAGAAATGACGTTATTCATAATTTAAATCCCTTTCGCCTTTCAATAAATACATCACATATATTCTTGCTATCCTTTACAATAAATCGTTCTTCATCTAAAAGATACAACCACAAGTCACCACAGCACTGCTGAATACGTCCATCACCTGCCACACTTCAACTAAGAATGTATCAGACTGCGCAGAGGTAAAGACTGTGCCACGACAAGACCAGAGATTGTTTAACAGTAACTTGCTCTCTCTCTCTCTGACGTGCACATGATAACTTACAAAAATCGAAAATGACACGTCCACCTTACAATATAAGTGAGCTCAACAGCGTCAGATATTGAGCGATCACTGTGAAGCACACGGGGATGCTGGATACTCGTATGAGACAGAGTTATCTACATCTACATCTACATCTACATTTATACTCCGCAAGCCACCCAACGGCGTGTGGCGGAGGGCACTTTACGTGCCACTGTCATTACCTCCCTTTTCTGTTCCAGTCGCGTATGGTTCGCGGGAAGAACGACTGCCGGAAGGCCACCGTGCGCGCTCGAATCTCTCTAATTTCACATTCGTGATCTCCTCGGGAGGTATAAGTAGGGGGAAGCAATATATTCGATACCATATATCAGCATGTATCAGAGTTTCTATTAGGCCGGCTGATCGAATTGTGCAATACCCGAATTTCTGAGGTAGTCTTACGTGGCAGTGGACCGGTGTAGGGCCGCGGGGGAATGTGAGAGTAGGCATACTCTTCGTCAAGGTTCCAATCGACCACGTCTGAACAACAAAAGGGACGATTGCCGAGCGGAGCACCGAGCACACCATAACCCTTTCACATCTGCGCCTGCCATCTCAGAACCTGTAACGGACGCACAGCAACATTTTACGTCATCCCACTCGACTGGTCGGAGACTAGCAACAACCGGAATGGGAAATTACGCCACCTTCATAGCCTGCCGTTAATACCTCAAGACAAATGGCTGCGTCTGGAGTGGTGCAGTCACCGAGAACCATACACTGCTGATAAATAGCACAGCACTGAGTTCAGCGATGAATCCCGGTTCTGCCGGCCGGAGTGGCCGTGCGGTTCTAGGCGCTACAGTCTGGAGCCGGGCGTCCGCTACGGTCGCAGGTTCGAATTCTGCCTCGGGCATGGATGTGTGTGGTGTCCTTAGGTTAGTTAGGTTTAATTAGTTCTAAGTTCTAGGCGACTGATGACCTCAGAAGTTAAGTCGCATAATGCTCAGAGCCATTTGAACCATTTGAATCCCGGTTCTGCACCAGCCTGGATAACCATCGTCGGTGAGTATGGCGGTGACATGCAGTGTTTTGTAGAGACGCAGTGGTGTTACTGGTAGTGTTATCGTGTGAAGAGCCAATGGGAATAACTCTAGGGCACGACTGACAAGGACTAACGGAACTTTGACGGCTCAATGGTGCGTTACGGATATTGTGTTGCCAGTTTTCAAGAGGATAATGCTCTTCCACGCATGGCACGTGTCTGTATGAAATGTCGATGTGATGTTGAGATGCTCCCAAGGCCAGGACGACCCGCAGATCTATCCTCGATGGAACATGTGTGAAACCATCTCGGATGTCAACTCTGTCCCAGCGCTAGTACTAAGGATATCGCGGACCAGCTACAACAGTTGTGGGTCCACTTGCCTCACAGTAGAGGTATAAAGGATTTTAACGGCCTTCCCACCCGAATCGGTGCAAGCGTCCATGCCAGATGCGGGGGGCAGGGTGTTCAGTGTCATACTGATAAGTGAGCTCATACTGCCAAGATATTTGTAAATTTGACTCGAACTTCTTATCACTGCAGTAACATCAAATACCCTCTCAACCCTTGAAGTTTCATTTCTTTTCCTTCTCTCCGTCTGGCACCTTCACTTTTGTATGGCAGGCAGTCTATTGAGGAAACGAAGAAAAAGAAAGAAAATGTTAAAAACGAACAGCAATGATGCAGGTCAGTATTTAAAGGAATGCAGCATGATAAGATTCGCTGATTAAATTAATTAGTAATTACCGAAGCGAACAGGAATTCCATCGGGTGCTGCATGAAATCGAACAAGTGCTATGCGACGCCTGTAATACGCAAATAAACAAAAGGGAACGAAGAGAGTGCTGAGCTCAGCAGGTGGATGGCGAAAATGTTACATTTGGACAAGCAACACGTTGTGGCAGCAGCCAGATCTGCCCCATGCTGGGCACAAAAATGTAGTGATGTAGAAATATGTGCCATGTTGCCCTTATGAATGTGGTAAATTCAAAACTGGATGTGGTAGCGTGTAAAATTTAATGACGTTCTCGTTAGGAGGGCGCCCGGTCTGATCATAGACGTTTAACCCGAAAATAGCCCTCAATGGGGACATACTCTGAATGTAGAACTGAAAGAGATGAAAACTAAAGTTAACATGAACAGTAATTTATTAAAAAAGAAAAAGAAAACAAGAACAGCATTAATAAATGATTTCAGGGTCGTTTAACCTCGACGGACATGGCACAGGTCGTCTTGAATCATCTTACGTCAGCGGAGGGTTCTGGTGGTGTCTGTCAATAGGAAGGAAAGAAGCAGCTGATGGGCTTTGACCTTTACCGGCGGGCGGATGTTACCGCGATCCTCTCTGTGTCTGGGGACGGGCTGAGCAGAGCGAAGGGCAAACAGGGACCTCTGGTGAGTGATTAAGGTGACCGTCCTCTGGTGGACGACGTTTCCTGCGTGTCCTTCACAGGCCATTCGTTACCAGTGACGCATTCTCTGTTCAAGGTCTATGGGGTCGTATTACACAGGCGGCACTTAAGGAATTCGAGTCAAAATTCGAATCATCGTTGGGAATTAAATTGCAAAAGCTGCATCAGATGATAAATGGAAGAGTCGCTCCAAAAAACGACACAGAATAATGAAGTCCAACGTTCAAGATATTAGCATTGGAAAAAAAGAAAAATCCAGCAATCACTCAAAGGTTAGGTAAAGATAACGTTTCGCGTTCTGGCCCTAGACAGCCTGATCGCACTAGACTGACCGCCTTGTCGTCTTCTTAAAGTGACGTCACTGGATGCAGTACAGAGGTGGTCTGCTGGTCATTGTCGAGTTTCTCGACCTTGAGGCCACTACTTCTCGGTCAAGTAGATCCTCACTTGTCCATACGAGGTTGAGTTCACTCCGTTCCAGTCTTACCACCAAGGAAACTCTCTGGCTGTACAGGGAATCGAAACCGGGTCTTCCGCAAGTTAGTCAGCCGCCCTGACGGCACAGCTTTGTAGGTAGACAATCGCCCGAAAGGAAAATATAATTACACTAAGAAAGTTGAAACTAACCAGTAACCTGGGAATAATCAGAGTGCAGGCGATTAGTTACAGAGACAAGCAGCAAGTGACGACTACATCTACATCTACATTTATACTCCGCAAGCCACCCAACGGTGTGTGGCGGAGGGCACTTTACGTGCCATTGTCATTACCTCCCTTTCCTGTTCCAGTCACTTATGGTTTGCGGGAAGAACGACTGCCGGAAAGCCTCCGTGCGCGCTCGAATATCTCTAATTTTACATTCGTGATCTCCTCGGGAGGTATAAGTAGGGGGAAGCAGTATACTCGATACCTCATAGAGAAACGCACCCTCTCGAAACCTGGACAGCAAGCTACACCGTGATGCAGAGCGCCTCTCTTGCAGAGTCTGCTACTTGACTTTGCTAAACATCTCCGTAACGCTATCAGGCTTAACAAATAACCCAGTGACGAAACGAGCCGCTCTTCTTTGGATATTCTCTATCTCCTCTGTCAACCCGACCTGGTACGGATCCCACAATGATGAGAAATACTCAAATACAGGTCGAACGAGTGTTTTGTAAGCCACCACCTTTGTTGGTGGACTACATTTTCTAAGGAATCTCCCAATGAATCTCAACCTGGCACCCGCCTTTCCAACAATTAATTTTATATGATAATTCCATCAGTGAGATCAGATGATCAATCAGAAGGTTCAGAAGCCAAGAGGACCATCCTCAGAAGTTACGAGCCCAAGGCGAGCTAAGGTCGCCAAAAGGAGATGATCCTTCAGAGGCCGAGTTCCTAGTTTTGGTTCTCCTGTGCTGCCAGAGCTTGAAATTATATCTCATGTCTCGTCACAGGCTAGTGAAATACTAGTGCCAGCCGATAGAAGATTCCCCTCGGCCTTCCTCCTCTCAATTCCGACTAGCAAGAAGTTGGATTTCCCGTTACTGTGAGGACTCACAATCTCACAACGGCGTGTTTATAAAAAAAAAAATTCGGGTATACCTTGAAGGTTGTCTCAAATTTACAGTGACCTCGGCTTCCGTAAAGTTTGCTTCCTGGAGGTGACGGTCCAGCGAATCAGTTTGTTTTCTCCGTGCCGAAGGGACGACTATCGGCGAGTTTCTTCTGTTAATTATGGCCCATTCATGACAAGATCAGCATTCTCCTCATCCAGGCTCCGAAGCAACTGGACCGCCTAAGCAAACACTCGAGTGGTTCCTTTGGTGTCGGGCCGGCGCATCTCGATGGTGGCAGGCTAGGTTTTCCTATTCACTACATCGTGGATAGACCTTGGCATCTGAAAAGCAGAACAGATAAAGAAAAACTTAGCAACAAGTATTAAACAGCGCAAAATGTCTTGCCGCAAAGATAAATAGCTGTTATCATAAAAAAATGTATATTTTGGTTATTCATGAGAAGCTATGTTTGGAGCATAGTTCTGAACGGGCGCGAAATTGGGACAGGGAGGAGAGAATTAAACTGATTAGCGGCCTTTAAATATGGTGTAACGATGTATTGTTGAAAATCATTTGAATTGATTCTACCGGTTGATTATAATTAAAGTGCAGCTACACACGGAGGTCGAGAGTGGGCTGTAATTATCGAATTATCGCATGGCAGCGAAATTTAGTACATATGCTATCGCGTTAATGCGGGATCGTTTTGCACTGGAAAACAAATTACATTCAGTTTTGGCTACCCGCACTTTATACTGTTTGTATGACAGTATGACATTCACGCTGTCATTTGACAAGCAATATCGTAAGTGAACAGTATGGCCATCGAGAAGATAAACCGTGCGCTGTTAATGAAACTGATTTGTGTGAACGGCAGCAATTTCAACGCTGAATTGAGAGAGTATCGCTGACTGAAAGGCCTGAGGGAGGCCTGATGTCATTCAAAAATGGTTCAAATGGCTCTGAGCACTATGGGACTTAACATCTGAGGTCATCAGTCCCCTAGAACTTAGAACTACTTAAACCTAACTAACCTAAGGACATCACACACATCCATGCCCGAGACAGGATTCGAACCTGCGACCGTAGCAGTCCCGCGGTTCCGGACTGCAGCGCTAGAACCGCACGACCACCGCGGCCGGCCCTGATGTCATTAAATGGTTCAAAGGCGACGATAGTGAAACTGGAAAACATGGGTGAACTTGAGGTGGCACCTGAGAGGGGAAGGCGTCCTATTCCGGTCGTTGTAACTGATGCAGCACGTGCCCCATATAGTGCTAGTGCTCACCAAGTGTCACGAGAACTGTCCATCCGATGGGGAACATTAGTGAAAGTTTTGCGGTTTATTTTACACTGATACCCGCACAAGATCCAGGAGGTGCAGCTATAGAAATCTCATGGTCCGCAGTAACTTTCAGAATTTCCTCGTACACTACAGGGTACAGTGAATACACAGAGCTATCGAATTTGGGGTACTGTTAAACTGTGTGTTATGCACGAAGAGACATTGCACTCTCTGCATGTGACTCTGTGGTGTGGATTCACAACACCTTTATTCTCAGTCCATTCTTCTTTGAAGAGAATATGTCGAGATGGACCGTCAATTGTACCGTGACGTCTATACGTTGTTGAGACCTCTTCGTGCAGCGTGTGATTACAGCGTTGGAAGAGAGCAAGTGTTTGGAAACCATTGTTTTCACCAAAGATGGAGCACCACTTCTGTCGCTAGCCCCGTGAAAGATCTGCTTAACGCAACCTTCCACTAACATATTTTCTCCAGAGGTTATCCAGATGTATGTCCTGCAGACTCACGTGATTTGAATCCACGTGACTTTTGGCTCTGGAAATATCTAGAAGAACGCCTTCACCAGTAGCACGTTCGGCCTCTACGTAATCTGAAGGCAGTATACAGGAACACGTTGCTCAGATTCTACCGGCACTGGTGCATGCAACTGTTGAGCACGTCGTTTTATGGAAGCAACGTCTCGTCGACGTCTCCGATTCTCACATTGAACAATTTGTGTAAAAGCGGATAATAACAAAGTCAATATTATGCCTTTCTCACTTGTTTGATCTTTTCTGCTTACGTCCCGTTCCTAAAACATTGCATGTAGACTCTTTTATATGCGTCTTTCTAGCATTCACAGCGCCAGATTTGCACCTGGTGGCCAAAATTGAAACTAATTTTTTTTCCAGAGTAAATCAGTTATGCATTACCACATTAGAATATCTACCGAGCGTCGTAATTACAGCCCACAGTGGACCTCTGTGAGGAACTGCACTTTAATTATAGCCACTCGGTACGTTCACAACTACATACATATTCCGCAAGCCACCATACGTTGCACGACAACGGGTCCCTTGTGACAATGTTAATCATTCCCTCTCCTGTTCCATTCGCAAATGGAGCTAGAGAAAACCGACTGTCTATATGCTTCTGTACGAGCCCTAATTTCTCGTATTTTTTATCGCGGTCCTTTCAGGAGACGTATGTTGCTGACAGAAGCGTCGTTTTACAGCAAGCTATAAATTCGAGTTCCCTAAAATTTCTCAATCCTATTTCGTGAAAAGAACGTCTTCGTATCTCCAGGTATTCCCATTTCAGTTCACCGAGTATTTCATTTCGGTAAATCCGGTAGAGGCGCCGCATGCAGTACAGACTGCACACCACTCGTAGTTTCTGCAAACACAGAGTGGGCGCACCTCCGCACTGCAGTTGCTCAGCTGACGTGAGGCCATAATAAAAGTGTTTACGTTTCGATCGAGAAAGTTTTACAGGAGCTCTGGGGAAATACGTGAGGTAACTCTACAAATATACCGTCAAAACTTCTTCAACTTCACGATTAATTCTTAGTCGACGCTAAACAGTCAAATATTTCCAAATGTTTGAGTAGTTGTATTAAGAGTAAATTCTACTGGGCGTGTTTTGATTCTAGTACGGCCATCTTGGCTATCAAAGTGATGAATTTTTAAGAAGCAGCGTCTCTCCCCTACAGACCGGGATACATTCCGCAATAAAATCCGGTGCATATGCCAGACATTTTATCGTTTGGGATACTTACCGCACAAATTACAGTTTTAAATAAGTGAAGATATTTCTGCTTTGTTTGTATTTTCGTTCAAATGTTTCCAACTATCAATAAGTAAACTAGTTACCTAAAGAATGAATTACTTAAATACAGGGTGTTTATAAATGAATATCGGGGTTTTAACGTTTTATAATATTTTCTATATTAAACTTACAGTTATAAATGATATGTCAAATGAAAGAGCAACCCAATGAATATCGGGGTTTTAACGCTTTATAGTATTGACTATATTACAGTTATAAATGATATGTCAAATGAAAGATCAACCCAAACAGTTTTAACAAGAACCTTATAAATGTTCATTGTTGAACTTCACTGTACCCAAGCGCTGGATAGGCCGCAAGGGGCCCCATGGCAGGGCTTGCTTTGCATGGCCTCCACGTTCACTTGACCTAACGCCATGCGATTTTTTCCTTTGGGGCTTCGTCAAGGATCGTGTGTACGTGCCTCCGCTACCAGCAGACCTCCCTGAATTAAGAAACCGTGCTGAAGCAGCTGTTGGTACAATCACCGAAGACACACTTATCAACGTATGGGAAGAACTCGGCTGTAGACTTGATGTGTGCCGTGTGAGAAATGGTGCTCACACTGAACGTTTATAAGGTTCTTGGTAAAACTGTTTGAGTTGCTCTTTCATTTGACATATCATTTATGACTGTAAGTCTAATATAATAAATATTATAAATCCTTAAAACCCCGATATTCATTTATAAACTCCCTGTATATAAATATCCTTAAAAACTATTCTTAATACTTCATCGTTTTTCCTACACCCCCGACCATTCCCCAACATATATATTTAGAACCAAAAATGTATTTACACTGATCAGCCAGAACATTATGACCACCGACTTACTATCGATATAAACCCTTCCAGGCGATAGCAGCGTCATCTGACGAGGAATGACTGCTAGTCAGACACACGTACGGTGTATGTAGTATCAGTGGGTGTCTTTTGCATGTGTAGAGTGGGGAAGGCCCGCGATCTGTCTGAGTTTGACCGAGGGCAGGTTGTGATGGCCAGGAGGCTCGGATGTTCATTTCGGAAACTGGACGACGTGCCGGGTGTTCGAGGAGTGCTGTGGTGTCTTCAACACTTGGTGAAACCACGTCCAGACGCCGTGGGTTGGGCGGCCACCCGTCATTATAGATGTCGAACGTCGTAGGCTGGTCAAACTGATAAAGCAGGACAGGCGGCGAACTGTGGTGGCGGAACTAACGTCAGACTTTAATACCGGAAAGAGTGGAAGTATGTCTGAACACACAACGCATCGAACCCTCCAAGGCCGCCCGGAGTGGTCGAGCGGTTCTAGGTGCTACAGTCTGGAACCGCGCGACCGCTACGGTCGCAGGTTCGAATCCTGCCTCGGGCATCGATGTGTGTGATGTCCTTAGGTTAGTTAGGTTTAGGTAGTTCTAAGTTCTAAGCGACTGATGACCTCAGAAGTTAAGTCCCATAGTGCTCAGAGCCATTTGAACCATTTTGAACCAGTCTGGAATCGCGCGACCGCTACGGTCGCAGGTTCGAATCCAGCCTCAGGCATGGATGTGTGTGATGTCCTTAGGTTAGTTAGGTTTAAGTAGTTCTAAGTTCTAGGGGACTGATGACCTCAGAAGTTAAGTCCCATAGTGCTCAGAGCCATTTGAACCATTTGAACCCTCCTAACAACGGGTCTCCGCAGTCGACGAACTGTAAATGGGCCACGACATTGGCAACTACGACTGAAATTGGCATGTGACCATCGTCACTGGACGTTGGCCCAATGGCAGAGCTTTGCATGATCTGATGAATCCCAATACCTTCTTCATCATGCCGATGGGAGGGCGCGAATCCGTCGCATTTCACGGGAGCACCTGTACTGCGTGCCGTACACAAGCTGGCGGCTGCTCCATTATCATCTACGGAACATTCACGTTGGCATCCATGGGTCCAGTGAAGTTCGTGCAGACACCATAACGGTTAAGGATTATTTTACAGTGGTTGCAGACCACGTACTCCCCTTCATGGCGAACATGATATTTCCCGATGGCAGCCACATTTTTTAGCAAGACAATGCGCCATGTCACCAGGTCAGAAGTGTGAGAGGGTGGTTCGAGAAATACGGTGTTCCAACTGAAGGGCTGCTCCCCCCCCCCCCCCCCACCCCCAATCCCCCAGCCCGATGGAACACGTGACTGAACGTGAAATTAGAGCTCATCGCCCCCCTCCACAGAATTTACGGCAGTGAGGTGACTTATGTGTGCAGATGTGGTGCCATCTCCCTGCAGCAACCGACCAAGGCTTCATTTCTTCCCTGCCTGAGGTGGACATACCGGCTATTAAGTAGGTGGTCATAATGTTCTTGCTGATCAGTATATATATATATATATATATATATATATATATATATATATATATATATATATATATATATATATATATATATATATATATTGACTTAAAAATAGGTAGTATTGTGGTTTTCTTTTTGATGCGGCATGTCAGCCATAGAATAAAGAATAGACGCCGCAATGTAAAAATGTTTTCAGTGTCAAATGTTATGTTTAAATGTTACTGTGAAAAAAAGATTCATAAAAATGTTAGGACATAGAAAACTGGTATGGTTATTTGTAAAACAAATTACTGAAAGTTCACCATGGGACTTCAGATACACGATTTTCAAAATGTGCGTCATCTCACACGGTTGACCCAACAATGGTGTGTTGATCGAACCGGTAGCAAATCTAGCTTCAATGTATTCTATTAATCCGACCTGATGGGGCCTAAATACACTCCTGGAAATGGAAAAAAGAACACATTGACACCGGTGTGTCAGACCCACCATACTTGCTCCGGACACTGCGAGAGGGCTGTACAAGCAATGATCACACGCACGGCACAGCGGACACACCAGGAACCGCGGTGTTGGCCGTCGAATGGCGCTAGCTGCGCAGCATTTGTGCACCGCCGCCGTCAGTGTCAGCCAGTTTGCCGTGGCATACGGAGCTCCATCGCAGTCTTTAACACTGGTAGCATGCCGCGACAGCGTGGACGTGAACCGTATGTGCAGTTGACGGACTTTGAGCGAGGGCGTATAGTGGGCATGCGGGAGGCCGGGTGGACGTACCGCCGAATTGCTCAACACGTGGGGCGTGAGGTCTCCACAGTACATCGATGTTGTCGCCAGTGGTCGGCGGAAGGTGCACGTGTCCGTCGACCTGGGACCGGACCGCAGTGACGCACGGATGCACGCCAAGACCGTAGGATCCTACGCAGTGCCGTAGGGGACCGCACCGCCACTTCCCAGCAAATTAGGGACACTGTTGCTCCTGGGGTATCGGCGAGAACCATTCGCAACCGTCTCCATGAAGCTGGGCTACGGTCCCGCACACCGTTAGGCCGTCTTCCACTCACGCCCCAACATCGTGCAGCCCGCCTCCAGTGGTGTCGCGACAGGCGTGAATGGAGGGACGAATGGAGACGTGTCGTCTTCAGCGATGAGAGTCGCTTCTGCCTTGGTGCCAATGATGGTCGTATGCGTGTTTGGCGCCGTGCAGGTGAGCGCCACAATCAGGACTGCATACGACCGAGGCACACAGGGCCAACACCCGGCATCATGGTGTGAGGAGCGATCTACACTGGCCGTACACCACTGGTGATCGTCGAGGGGACACTGAATAGTGCACGGTACATCCAAACCGTCATCGAACCCATCGTTCTACTATTCCTAGACCGGCAAGGGAACTTACTGTTCCAACAGGACAATGCACGTCCGCATGTATCCCGTGCCACCCAACGTGCTCTAGAAGGTGTAAGTCAACTACCCTGGCCAGCAAGATCTCCGGATCTGTCCCCCATTGAGCATGTTTGGGACTGGATGAAGCGTCGTCTCACGCGGTCTGCACGTCCGGCACGAACGCTGGTCCAACTGAGGCGCCAGGTGGAAATGGCATGGCAAGCCGTTCCACAGGACTACATCCAGCATCTCTACGATCGTCTCCATGGGAGAATAGCAGCCTGCATTGCTGCGAAAGGTGGATATACACTGTACTAGTGCCGACATTGTGCATGCTCTGTTGCCTGTGTCTATGTGCCTGTGGTTCTGTCAGTGTGATCATGTGATGTATCTGACCCGAGGAATGTGTCAATAAAGTTTCCCCTTCCTGGGACAATGAATTCACGGTGTTCTTATTTCAATTTCCAGGAGTGTATATTCTAGCCGTACTCAAGGATGAGTTGTGTAAGTGTTCTCTACACGGTCTGCCTCATAGATGAACTACACCTTCCAAGATTTCGCCTAATGCTCGTTCCAAAATCTGATGTTACTTCACAACGTTACGCCTAGATATTTAATGCAAGTGACTGCGTTAAGCAACACAACACTTGTACTGTAATCGAACAATACTGAATTATTTTTCCTACTCATTGGCGTTACCTCACATTTTCCCACATTTAGAGCAAGCTGTCGTTCATCAAACTAAGCAGAAGTTTCTAAGTCATCGTGTATCGTTCTACAGTCAAAGATGACACATTCCTGATAATATAGTGCCATCAGAAAATAGTCTAAGATTGCAGTTCACGTATTCGTCAGGACATTCATACATAGAGAGAGAGAGAAACGGCCGTACCCCGTTTCTATGAGGAGCTCCTGACGACATCCTTTTGTCTGATGAATGCTTGGAATCGAGGGCAACGTACGGGGTTCTGTTACTTTAAGACTCATCAAACCACTCACATATCTCGGAAACTATTCCGTATGCTCGGACCTTCGTTAATAGTTTTGAGTAGGGCATAGTGACAAACACATTTCGGAAATCTACGAACATGGAATCTGCTTGTTACACTTCATCCATGGTTTGAAGAATACTGTCCGAGAAAAGGGTATGCTGAGACTCACAAGTGCTATGCTTTCTAAATCTGTGTTGACTTGTCGAGAGAAGCTTTCCTCTCTCAAGGAAATGTATTATATTCGAAACTATAATTTTCTCGAGAATACTGCAGCAAACCAACGTTAGGCACATGGTCTATAACTATGAAGGTCCGCTCTTGAATCATGCTTATAAAGGGTTTATCATAATTAATGCTGTAAATACATACACTTGAAAGTACGGCGGCTGGTCCAAACATACTTCCGGGTACGAGGACGACACTTTGCACACCTCCTTCAACTACGAGTACAGTAATGTAACTGTTGTTATGTCACTAAAAACACCCGCACTTTTACCGAAGTATCTCTAATAACCTTCCTTAATATTATGCAGTACAGTTACGTTTTCACAATAGGGATGTCGTTTACACAGAATGAAGTCAGCGGTGATTGGTAAAAGCAAAGTCGCAATTATAACTGAGACTTTTTTGCTTCTAACATCGTGGTCTTTCAACTGTGTGCATTTACGCTGTTAATTATGATACACACCGTATGTGGGAATCACGTGCGGTTTTTTTTTTCAGTCGCTTGGCAATTTACGCTGGGCGAGAGATTAGCGATAAATGCAAGCAAAGAATAGGGGCAAATGCTGAATAGTACTCTCTGCGATGCCGAGTTAGGATTCCATCTGGAACTGGCGATCTTCTGAGTACATATTTTGTAAGGAATTAAGGTGTCTTGCAATTAGTCAACAGGATCAGATACCTAATAATGGGCCAGCCGAAGTGGTCGAGTGGTTCTAGGCGCTTCAGTCTGGAACTGCGCGGCCGCTACGGTCGCAGGTTCGAATCCTGCCTCGGGCATGGATGTGTGTGTGTTGTCCTTAGGTTAGTTAAGTTTAAGTGGTTTTAAGTTCTAGGGGACTGATGACCTCAGAAGTTAAGTCCCATAGCGCTCAGAGTCATTTGAACCATTTTTTGAACCTGATAATGATTAACTGATGTAGTGGAATAATTGGCCACATTTTATAATATGAGTCGCTATTGAAAACTGTAGTTGGAAGGATGGTGGGAGAATATAATCGCGAGGCCAGGCCAAGACAAGAGTATATAAGGCAGACGTAGATGATATACGAAGCCGTATTCTGTTGAAAACAAGCGATAGGAATGGAAAACTACATAAACCAACCGTGGAGTTGATTGGTGAAAAAAACAACCTTTTTTTATTTCAGTTTGAAATTTCACCAGTTCGCTTTTGATAACTTACCGAATAATACCCTATATATTGATATTGATATATCAAATCAGCTGTTTACTTGTCCTGCCTTATTGTGTTCTCTACCTATCTGAGGCTTTTAAGTTACTGACTTCGACTTCACTTTTAACAATATCGAGTTTATTGTTAAGAGCACCTAGCTATTGACATTGCGCACTCATTTCACAATCCAACATTATTAACGACATCATGCATTAACACTAGTGTGCCCTCTTATTGCACTTTTCAGAACTGCAACAGTATTAGTAGCACCTTTTTTTAAGGCGGATTAAGCATACTTTTCATTTTTCAGGACCATTCGAGATTGCAATTCTAATTACGATTCCACTAAAGCCGTTTCATGCCATAGTCTGCACCTTCTACAAGTTGTACAGCTTGACAGTCTCGTGTTGCCTTGTATTTTACTTCGCATTCTGTATCTGCACTGAACGTACAACGGTCGCGTTTTCCAGATTTGTCGATTGCCTTTGATTTCGAACAATGCATTTTGCAGTATGCGGCATCCTTTGTCCACGACTGTCTCTCTGTGAAACTCTTCCGCATGCCAATAGTGCGTGAAATTTCATATTTATTTATATTCCGATGGACATATGCATGTCCCGATGGAATCCCTGCATAATGTCATGAATGTGTGCGGTTCAAACTTGGAAGCACAAATTTTATTTGCACACGAATTTGAATTTAACAGTTCGCTGGGCGTAACATAATTGGTATCATCCTGTTACGATGAGACGCGTGTAGCTATCTCCCTGCTTTCGGCTAGTGACAATGATCGTCTTAAAATTAACACATCGAAATAAGGCATCGATTTGAACACAAAACTTCTGTTGTCAGAAATCATAATTTCTCCCATATTAATGTAAAAAGGAAGATAGAAATTTAATCAGAATTATACAGTTTTTTAAAAAAGAAAAATGTAGATGGAGAAATACAGGGTGATTCAAAAAGAATACCACAACTTTAAAAATGTGTATTTAATGAAAGAAACATAATATAACCTTCTGTTATTCATCATTACAAAGAGTATTTAAAAAGGTTTTTTTTTCACTCAAAAACAAGTTCAGAGATGTTCAATATGGCCCCCTCCAGACACACGAGCAATATCAACCCGATACTCCAACTCGTTCCACACTCTCTGTAGCATATCAGGCGTAACAGTTTGGATAGCTGCTGTTATTTCTCGTTTCAAATCATCTATGGTGGCTGGGAGAGGTGGCCGAAACACCATATCCTTAACATACCCCCATAAGAAAAAATCGCAGGGGGTAAGATCAGGGCTTCTTGGAGGCCAGTGATGAAGTGCTCTGTCACGGGCTGCCTGGCGGCCGATCCATCGCCTCGGGTAGTTGACGTTCAGGTTTACAGACATTGTGACGGTTGACTTTCCCGTTAGTGTGGAAAGTTGCTTCATCACTAAACACAATCTTTGAAACGAAAGATTCATCTGTTTCCATTTGAGCAAGGATAAAATCACAGAAATCGATTCTTTTAATCTTATCAGCTGCAGACAGTGCTTGAACCAATTTCAGACGATAAGGTTTCATAACTAACCTTTTTCGTAGGACTCTCCATACAGTTGATTGTGGAATTTGCAGCTCTCTGCTAGCTCTGCGAGTCGATTTTCCTGGGCTGCGAACAAATGCTTGCTGGATGCGTGCTACATTTTCATCACTCGTTCTCCGCCGTCCAGAACTTTTCCCTTTGCACAAACACCCATTCTCTGTAAACTGTTTATACCAACGTTTAATACACCACCTATCAGGACGTTTAACACCATACTTCGTTCGAAATGCACGCTGAACAACTGTCGTCGATTCACTTCTGCCGTACTCAATAACACAAAAAGCTTTCTGTTGAGCGGTCGCCATCTTAGCATCAACTGAAGCTGACGCCTAGTCAACAGCGCCTCAAGCCAACAAATGTACAACTAAATGAAACTTTATAGCTCCCTTAATTCGCCGACAGATAGTGCTTAGCTCTGCCTTTTGTCGTTGCAGAGTTTTAAATTCCTAAAGTTGTGGTATTCTTTTTGAATCACCCTGTATATTTAGTTAGTTGCGTTCAGTTTGAAAAGACTCAATGAAACTGAAATAACGCGGTACCAGTCCATAAGGACAACTCTGTTTGAGATCCAGTTTGTAATTTTTGCTCAATCTGCATGAAACCCATCCACTAGCAGCATAAGGGAGGCAACGTTTACTTAACAAGGACAACTCTGTTTGAGATCAAATTTGTAATTTTTGCTCAGTCTCAGTGAAACACATCCACTACCAGCATAAGGTAGGCAATGTTTACTTAATGTCTGCGAAACTTGTTTACGATCACCCGAAAAATATTTGCAGGTAATACTGAATAATTTCGAAAAGCGCTGCAAATATAGTATATTGAAACTACTGAAGTCTGATCTATCCACGTTCTCAATGTAATTATGCAGGTCTGGCGTGAGCTCTTAATCTCATTCTTTGAAACAATGGTGAAACTTTGCGATTAACGAATACTTTCATATGAACAAGACAATCCTGCCTCAACGCTTGAATGTAACAAACTTAGCACTGAAATGCAGATCTTTGTTGCAGGTATGCAAGAAATAAAATTACAAATAATTTTAAGTGCCAGAATTTGTTACAGACTAGTTAACATGAGACTTTATAATCTTTAGAAACTTACCTGATCGAATACTTGTAGAGAGTGAGTCAGTTAGTTATTCGGATTACTGAACAAGTTTCTTAAGCTTTAAGGGAATTCTCAGAAAAATTACTGAATTTCATTTTTCTTGTTTCATTATCAAGCACCTTCATCCTTTCCAAAACGAAGTTGGAGGGAAGTACATCGACAGTTAAGTTCATTTTGAAAAGAGTCGAGGCTCACGTGTAAAGTCTAATTATTTTGTTAGATATCTAAACCAGCACAAAACTTCAATACAGGCACAATCACCACATTCATCCTCGTCCACACTTAGATACATACTTTGCGACCTCCTCTGGGAAAAACAGGGAGTCTTGTCCCCGTGTTTCAATGCGATCTAGACTCATCCGTGAGAACTTGATATACAGTACGTAAATATTGGCTATGCAGGTGGTTCCGAATTATTCTGCAATTTCTTTTCACCTCACGACCGTTGAAGTTTATGGGACGTTATTACCTGTAAACTGGACACCACATGGAGACCCCCTTCGAAACGAAATACTGACACTGGTACGATAAGAACAAAGGCACAACAACTTTACAGAGCTCACAAAAGAATCAAACCGGAAGATCTAAACTTACAGAAGGAAACCACGGGCCAGTCGTTATCATATTGACGCTCTCTGTTGACGACACAGTAGCAAAAGAATCCAAATGCAAGGCGAGTGATCAATAACAGTTAACTTACCGATAACGTGCGAAAGAATGAAAATAAGAATATGATAGAAATGATCAAAGACGTGTCCTTTTTTCATTATTTCGTGCAGATGATGTGGAGCGAGTCAGTTTATGGCCTACGTGGAATGACTTCTCTCTGTTTATCGCTGAATGTTGACCATTTACACAAGACCTCATAACTCATGAATAAAATTTAATAAAAATTAGCATATCAGCCTTCATCATTACTCATTTTACACTCACACACAAACACACACACACACACACACACACACAGACGTTCACACACACATACACGGTGAAGAAAATGGATCAGTGAGGTCACGAAATTTAGCGACAATGGATATAACCTGCCGTATTACTCAGTTCTGTCACGAAGTGAGCCACATGTGGAAAGAATGGTTCTCAGAGATATACTTTGCGTAATTATGACCATTAATTTTGATCATTTAAACTTCCAAAGTTAATTGAAGTAACCACGCAATAGCTTAGTACCTAAATCCAAACTAAGATAAAACACAAAAAAGTCCCGTAAATAATTTCGTAAATAATTAAGGAAATGGCCTGATAAGCAAAGGAATGAGGAGGTTTTCCGTAGAATCGGCGAGGAAAGAAATGTATGGAAAACACTGTCAAGAAGAAGGTATAAGATGATAGGACATCTGGTAAGACATCACGGAATAACTTCCATAGTAATAGATGGAGCTGTAAAGGGTAAAAACTGTAGAGGAAGACAGAGATTGGAATATATCCAGCGAATAATTGAGGACGAGGGTTGCAAGTGCTGCTCTGAAACGAAAAGGCTGGCAGAGGAGAGCAATTCGTGGAGGGCTTCATCAAATCATTCACAAGACTAATGACTCAAAAAAAAAAAAAGTTCCCAAGCTGTTATCGTAGCTTACGTTACTACATGTCCCATGGAAGTTTAGGTGAATGTCATCCGTAACTGAACACCGCCCAATAGTGTACATGTGAGGTTCTGTATAAGTTTCTAGTAGCCGCTCACCTGGATGACGACGTATTTGGACAAGACTATCGAACTGGAGTAACAATAAAGAGGGTTCATCCGATCAGCTGAGCGAAAGTTGATCTACCGTCCAATCTCGATAACGCTGTGGCTGCCGCCGTCGCAACAGACAATGTCGTTTGTTCAACATAGGAACACGCGTGGGTCATTTGCAGTGGAGCAGCGAGTTCAACAAAGTGCGCTCAACGCTGTGCTCCGAAACACCTGTGCCTGAACCAGCACTGTAGTCTGTCGCCAGATCTGTCACAGATCGCCGCCTGCCCCGCTTTACACAGATGACAAATCTCCGATTGCAACCTTCGGTGACGAGGCGTGGACGTCCAATATCTCGTCACCTAATCGTGGTTTCATCATCCTTCGGCCACATTCCAGAGATGCTCATGACGGCGGCACACAAGCAGTGGACCAGCTTCGCCTGTGACGGAGCATCACAATCTGTTCCTCATCTGAGTCGTAGACGTAAGTACATTATTGGCCATTAAAATTGCTACACCACGAAGATGACGTGCTACAGAGGTGAAATTTAACCGACAGGAAGAATATACTGGGATATGCAAATGATTAGCTTTTCAAAGCATTCACACAAGGTTGGCTCCGGTGGCGACACCTACAACGTGCTGACATGAGGAAAGTTTCCAACCGATTTCTCATACACAAACAGCAGTTGACTGGCGTTGCCTGGTGAAACGTTGTTGTGATGCCTCGTGTAAGAAGGAGAAATGCGTACCATCACGTTTCCGACTTTGATAAAGGTCGGATTGTAGCCTATCGCGATTGCGGTTTATCATATCGCGACATTGCTGCTCACGTTGGTAGAGATCCAATGACTGTTAGCAGAATATGGAATCGGTGGGTTCAGGAGGGTAATACGGAACGCCGTGCTGGATCCCAACGGCCTCTTATCACTAGCAGTCGAGATGACAGGCATCTTATCCTCATAGCTGTAACGGATCGTGCAGCCACGTCTCGATCCCTGAGTCAGCAGATGGGGACGTTTGCAAGACAACAACCATCTGCACGAACAGTTCGACGACGTTTGCAGCAGCATGGCCTATCAGCTCGGAGACCATGGCTGCGGTTACCCTTTACGCTGCATCACAAACAGGAGCGCCTGCAATGGTGTACTCAACGACGTACCTGGGTGCACGAATGGCAAAACTTCATTTTTTCGGATGAATCCTGGTTCTCTTTACAGCATCATGATGGTCGCATCCGTGTTTGGCGACATCGCGGTGAGCGCACATTGGAAGCGTGTATTCGTCATCGCCATACTGGCGTATCACCCGGCGTGATGGTATGGGGTGCCATTGGTTACACGTCTCGGTCACCTCTTGTTCGCATTGACGGCACTTTGAACAGTGGACGTTACATTTCAGATGTGTTACGACCCGTGGCTCTAACCTTCATTAGATCCCTGCGAAACCCTATATTTCAGCAGGATAATGCACGACCGCATGTTGCAGGTCCTGTAGGGGCCTTTCTGGATACAGAAAATGTTCGACTGCTGCCCTGGCCAGCACATTCTCCAGATCTCTCACCAACTGAAAACGTATGGTCAATGGTTGCGGAGCAACTGGCTCGTCACAATATGCCAGTCACTAACTCTTGATGAACTGTGGTATCGTGTTGAAGCTGCATGGGCAGCGGTAGCTGTACACGCCATCCAAGCTCTGTTTGACTCAATGCCCAGGCGTATCAAGGCCGTTATTACGACCAGAGGTGGTTGTTCTGGGTACTGGTTTCTCAGGATCTATACACCCAAATTGCGTGAAAATGTATCACATGTCTAGTATAATATATTTGTCCAGTGAATACCCGTTTATCATCTGCATTTCTTCTTGGTGTAGCAATTTTAATGGCCAGTAGTGTAGATTTCCCCATCTGTACCGCGTATCGCCGCTAGAATGATTCCCCCTTCGTCTCTGCTCCGCCCCACGTCACGTGGCCGCAACCTTGCGATGGGCAGTGATCACAACTTTTTGACTGATAGTGTATGCACATAATCTGAATCAAAGTACGCGTCGGAGATTTGTCTCTGATGTAGTGACAGTTTTCTGAATTTAAGTTGTTATTTTACTGATTTATAGTCAAATGCAAGTTTAATAGAGGGTGAACATAGCACTAGAGCTAGGGTACAGATCAGTACGTTATCAGGCCCTTTATTTCTAATTCACATTTTTTGGCTTCAGCAAATCAAAACCATACTGCCATCCTCGAATGTACCTTAGACTCGGGTTCTGGTGCAGATCTGTTCGTCACTACAGCTAAGACTCAGTTAACACAGAAAAGACGGCGTCGAGTCAGGGACGTGGTTCGTACGGGAAGTGGTGCCGTCAGAGAGACGCGAGACGGTCGAGCTACGAATGGATCAGATTATGTCGCCTTCATCAGGCGAAGATATTGACGCACTGGATCCTTTGTAACTGGTAGATGTTGAGAGTGAAGAAGATGCTGGGTACATTCGTAATGGTTGAAAAAAAAAAAAAAAGGCAAGAGACGTAACACATTCGTCGTAACAAAAGAACTCAACATATATCCCAAACTTTTCCAACATATTTACAGGATGTCTGAAAAGTATTTCTGTACTGCGTTAGACACAATGAAGAACAGCATTCAGAGAAAAGCAACGAAACTGGAATGTTTTGATCGTAATTCCTATTTTTCCTATGATTTTCATTTGAACATAAACCTAACTATTGCTCATTTTGTTAAGGATGTAAAAAATATTAGGACACTTATCCAAAATCTGATCATCCGTAAATACACTCTAAGAAAAAAAAAAGTATGACGAAGGAATATCCGAATGGGACGGAAATTTGTAGATGTGATGTACATGTACAGACAAACAAATGATTACATTTTCCCGAAAAACTGGATGATTTATTCCAGAGAAAGAGCCTCACAAATTGAGCAAGTCAGTATCGCATTGGTCAATTTCTGGCCTTTATGAAAGCAGTTATTCTGTTTGGCACTGATTGATACAGTTGTTGAATGACCTCCAGAAGGGTTATCGTGCCAAATTCTGTCCAGCGGGCGAGATAGATCGTCAAAATGCCGAGCTGGTTGGAGGATTCCGCGTACAATTTTCCAAATGTTTCCAATTGGAGAGAGATCCGGTGACCTTGATGGCCAAGGTAGGGTTTGCTTAGCAGGAAGACAGGCAGATGAAACTATTGCCGTATACGGGCGGGCATTATGCAGTGCAAAGACGAAACCCTTACTTTTCATGTAACAGTATAGCCCAGCTGAAAAACGAATTTTCTGTGAGCAAATAACAAATGAATAATGGATTTATACATCAAGCAAAACCCATTGATTAATGTCACAGACTGTAAATTTGACTAACTGCTATATGAAGAGCGTTAATTCTTTCCGTGTCTTCTACTGCTGCTTGTGCAGATTTGTATTGCAGTAAACATTGTGTGTTTTGACCTGTGTTGTTGTACGTTTTGCAAATAAGGTTTGTGTTCCTGCAATAAGTTACACAAAAAACAGAATGTTTCAGAAACATGACGTCGTAACTGCAGAGATTCACCGTTGTTCGTCCAGTAAAGTAAAAAAATAGTCCTAACTTTTCAATGATAGCACAAGTAATTGTGTAATAATTGTTACAAAAATATGCAAAGTGGTATTTTATCTCACGTACACTGCTGCATAAAGAAAGCCCAAATATGTAACCTTGAAACAGGTAAGAAAATAGCTACCAAAACACAGAATGCTTTAGTTATATCAGTAGATATATTCCATTTCTCATTCACTGCTCGATGGAACGCAAGCCATTTGTTCGACATTATGTGAACGAAAACAGTTATTGAAGGTTTCTGAATGAAGCTATTAACATGACTGAGACTTCAGTGTAAACGAAAATTACTTATACGCTACATTGCTAACTCTGCTGCTGGATTTGCGATTGTCTGTCTCGAGTTTTAAAATGCAAATAACTCTTAATGTAATATTAACGTAAAGTGTGATTGTAATTCAGTTCATAAACCACATACCAGAGGGAAACACGACCCACACATCCGCATAGTGCGCGGCCTTAATATCGAGTGTTGCTCATCTGAATCTTAAAATATATTACTTATTTACTCGGGGCTGAAAAAAAGTGTCGCTCCTCTTCCAATCTTAGAAATAATTTCTATATATTAGCTATATTTCCTATGCTGCAACCTATGTCTTGAATCGCACCAAAAGTAAACTGGGCAGTGACTCCATTCTTCACTGCAAAGTTTTCGAAGTATGTGTAATGGTTTACTTATTTGGTAAAAATCACAATAATTATGGGCAGTAACGAAAACAGAAGCAAGTTACTGTCAAGCTGTGGTGTCAGGCTATAATATGCAGAAAAATCCATTTTTTTTACCGAATAGTTTCCTCAAAATCAAAAGACTGCACAGTGGAGAACAAGCACGAATCCCAAAAC
The DNA here is from genome assembly GCF_023898315.1 of Schistocerca nitens. Lineage (NCBI taxonomy): Eukaryota > Metazoa > Arthropoda > Insecta > Orthoptera > Acrididae > Schistocerca > Schistocerca nitens. The sequence continues at coordinate 176,592,956 of NC_064622.1, read as the reverse complement.
AGTGAGTTTTAACTTGTTACGTGATTACTGTGAAATATATCTACGGAGACGGATTCAGTTTCGCGTCATCTACATAAATAATTTTCTTGGGAGATTTAATGACTTCAGAGTAATGAGAACAGCAGCGCGCCAGTTGAACGTTTGCGCCACTCTTGGTTGCAAACGGACGTGACGCCGACCACGAAGCGGAGCGTCTTCGCCACGCCTCCTCAGTGTGAACTGCTTCCTTTGTTAACATGGAGTTGGCCACTCCACGCCGTTTATGTGTGGACTGGGCCAAAGACTCCGAGATGGAACCTAACACTCTCCTAATCCAATTATTTACTTTCGAATTTCATCGGAATTGACGACGTTGGTAAGGTGGCATTTATCTTCTTATTTGCAGTCCATCATACTTGGTGTAATAGCCGACCGCGCTTGTGAGGGTGCTGTGCCATCGTTTATTGTTGCAACGCAGCATGTAACGTTGCTAGGATACAGCACAGACCGTGTGGCGCCGTCCCGATAGCAGTGATAGCTGACTTGGGTAGTTGGAGTAGACAGAAGGAAGTACGATGTGCGTCTGGTGCCATGTACAAAATGGGCATAGGGCCTGCGTCGCCGAAGCTACGCCACCAGGTCACCAAGATGCAGTCACGTCTGGGACATGCCTCACAAGCCCGAAATCTAACAAAAAATGGCGGAAAAATTTTCGGTTGTCAGGATCAAGAATGCCACCACACCTGTGTAAGCGACAAACGTCCTTACTGCGCGTCAGGTGGGTGGAATTTGATTTTAGCTTCTTTGTTATTTATTTTTCACAAACCGTACAGCTAATTTTCCCCAGCTTGCATCGTAGACTGCAAAATTAGTCACTACTACACTAATTCATAATACATCAATGTATGTGGCAATACGTTTCACCCTATTAGCTGATCTCAATTAAAGCTGGAGGATAAATGAGCAAAGATTTCTAGAACTGCTGGACGAACTTCTACCTAGACCATAGATACAGTCAGCCAAGAATCATTTTTCTTCCAAAATAGTGTTTGTAATCATTATAGTTCCCTTCAAACTGGAATGTTTCACTTATGATTAATTTCATCAATTACTTTTTGTATGCAGACTGTGTGATGAAAATCCTTAGCATTTTGAACTGGTACTGACGTAGGTGAGCACTAAAATTTGTTCTCTCTTTCGTTTCTCCCCTATAAAGACATTCTCTCTAGGCACAATGTGTAACACAATATGTGTCTTACGTCGTTAATGGCAATAAATAATGTACATATAATATTAAAAAAAAATTTCTTTTTACTGTCTTAACCTTAGGCCTATTTTTGTTTTTATGGCCGGCAAAGAAACGAAGTACGTAAGTTGTTAAAGCAGGGGGGTTTGAAACGTTAAAAGATACATTTTCCGCTCAATTTCTCATTAATATTCTACTTTTCTAGATTAATCATCACACACGTCTCGGAATGGAGATATTATAAATCATTCGTATAGTCCCGTTAAAACTGTAATAGATATTGCCTCTTCTACCTCATTCTGTCTACCTTTCTCTCTCTATGTCTTCACACATAAAAGCGGTTCTTTACTGTCGCTTTCATTAGGACGAAGTTTTCGTCAACAATTAGTGTCAGAGTTTCTTCATTAATGAATTTTTTTCTGTTGGATGGCCCCTATTCGACATAAAGCCTTGTAAAAATGTAAGAACAAACTGACATAAATACAGTCAGATAATTTTATCCTTTTCTGTTGGATGGCCGCTATTCGACATACAGCCTTGTAAATATGTAAGAACAAACTGACATAAATACGGTCAGCTAATTTTATCCAAATTCGCTAACTCTTAGAAAGAAATGTAATTAAAATTCTCAACGTGGTTATGAAATATTTTGTTATCTCGTACCTGTAGTGTACTCGTTTCAAATTCATCAGTGACACATCTACAGTATGACGGAGTACAAGGACAGTAACAATCTGTCTGTACGTGTTCACTTACAGATCCGCAATTTGCATGGAATGGAGTTCCCAGAGCACGTCAGCGCCCGAAGAAAGGGCATTGCAGGCCGAGAACCTCGGTACAGTTCTTGAATTCTGCTTGTCGCTCGTATATTCAGACATAATATACACTTATAGGGCTGTCCATCTGTGGAAGGGCAGCACAGCACGAAGGGTTCGCAGATGTATTACTACTAGCCACAAGACACCAGCGTCAAATAAAGTTCGTGTGGGTCTCAGCATATACGCAGGTACAGTTAAACTCACAGGAACCTAACTAAGAATAAGTTACTCGTTCACACCATCAATAACTACGGCAAGGTCACGAGGACACAGATATATTCTACGTAATGTAAGATTTGGCTGACGAAAACTAAAGAATGAAGAAGACAACGAAAATCCTTAAAAACATCGCTGTAGTTACTTCTCATAACCGGCGCTAGATGTAATGAGTGAACGAGAGAGAAAGATAAGAGAAAGATGAACTTCCAGTAGCATGGGAAGTCGAAACAACTTTTTTATTTTTCCTTCTGTTTGTCCTTTTGGTCATAGCGCCGTCTCTGTGATTAATAGAATACTCAAGACATTAAAGAACAATGTTCATGCTTACTTTTATTTTGTCAATATTAATACACCATTGTAATGGTGGAAAACAACCTGATTGTTCAGTAATGTGATCAACTGTTGTAAAAATTGTTTTTTTTCCCTTCATATGCAGCACATTCGGAAGAAATGTGGTTTATATCCATTGTTACGGAGCCGTCGCATGCACACATGGAGTAACGTCGTACTTTTGTTCAGTAAAAATGGATGATCGATCAGTGATCGTGGTTGATGCTGGTAGTACGTGGTACTTAAAGTTTTAGTTCGCCTTAACCGTGTACAGCCAGAACTTTTATTGCTGCCATTGAATCATCCATAATACTTTCATCTACTATATTTTGGCAGTTGTGACTCTCTTGCCATTGTCGACCCGCTCTTCGATATTTGTGTATCTCATTACGACTAATGAGCGCAGCTTATTATTTTTATTGTGTCCAATAGAGCAGCTGTTCCCACTAGACCATCAAGTAACTCATTATTTTTGTTCTTGCTCCTTCATACAATATTCCACCATATAGCTAACCGTTTTCGTTGATCACTTGAATAATATCCAACACCAATAACTATTTTCCTCATATAAGCCTTACTGTGTATATATGCGACGATAATTCTGCAATTCGGCATAGTACAAGTACATTTTATTGTACGATTGTTTACGTACTGCCTTCTGCTGTACTTGGGAAAATAAGGAGGTTAACAATGTCATCGATCTGAACATGTATTCAGAACCCACTATACATTCAGAACAAATGTGTCGACACCTAGATGTAATAAACACTCGACAAATAATTCACTGTTGGTTACGTAGGTATTATGAGGAAATTATCGTAATCTAATCATTAAAAAATCACCTGGCTTCTTTATGAAGATGAAAACGATAAGTATTCCGGCGCATCATAGCAAGGTCTCTAACAGTTGTTCAGACATAAATGACCCGATTGTGGTGAAAATCAGTAAACCACGTGCGGTCACCTATTTTAAAAATAAAGCAGTGAAAACAGACAATTGACTGAGATGCGCCCATAACGCTAAACGGAATTGGTAGCTAAGTTAAGCTCTGCGTCATATATATGAGCCAGTCTGACCAGTGGACTAAAAGTGTATGGTGGGTCACTCTGTGAGCACGTTTAATTTTCCACCCTAAAAGCTTAGGGAGTAGACCGAATAAACAGCGCAGATCACCCGTCTCGCTATCAACTAAAACAAATTGCGTGTCGACATGTAAATGTACAACTTTCGTCGCATCGGAAAATAAAATGCACTCCGTTCAAATGAATCGTGCGCTACACTTGCGATAACACAGCACAAAAAAACCGATGTTCACGCCTGTGTAAAAGATAAAATGTTTTCAATGAATTTGAAAACAAAATTTTATCCACCGATCTGATGAAAAAGCATGAGGAGCTTTTACGTTAAGCTGATTAAACGGATCAAAGCCATCTCTACAATCGCTCAAGGATCGTACTGGCAACGAAATTATGGGGATATCAGAAGTGTCCATCGCTCCATAATGTACGGTACTCTGAGGAGTATAGGTGCATGTCTATGTCTACAGAGATAGTTACCGGTTTCTGAGCTTCACCTTAGTGAATAGTCTCTCATTAGCTGAGACACTAATACCCGACCCAACTGCAAAATAGTGAAATGTATGAGGACGGCGTACTGTGCCTTTAACTAGTCAAATCCAAACATTTTAGAAAACAGCTGCGTCACGAAGCTTTGATACGGTATGTACTTGACGTCTCTTATAAATATAGCCTTCCTGCAATCTTCTGCGACCGTATCGAGACGGCTCACGCCGAGAATATTTTTTTTGGAGTGAGGAGGGGAGGGGGGGGGGGGTGCTAGGAGATCAGACAACGAGGTCATCGGTCTCATCGGATTAGAAAAGGTCGAGGAAGGAAGTCGGCCGTGTCCTTTCAAAGCAACCATACCGGCATTTGCCTGGAGTGATTTAGGGAAATAACGGAAAACCTAAATCAGGATGGCCGGACGCGGGATTGAACCGTCGTCCTCCCGAATGCGAGTCCAATGTGCTAACCAGTGCTCCAACTCGCTCGGTGAATCACAAGAAACATTATATTTGACATACCTTGTATATTGGGTAGTCAAATGAAAACGAGACAGATGGAAAAAATAAGTAAACTGTTTATTATTGTAGTAGTAATTGCCATAACCGTTAATATACTTATCTGACTGTGAGACAAGACGATCAGTGTCTTAATGGAAAAATGTGTGGGTGCCTACGAAACCATGATTGTACCCACGATTGCCCATTTTCGTCCAAAGCAAATCGACAGCCCCTAATGTCTTTCTTCGGGGTTCCCAAAACATAAAAATTGCATGGGAAGAGATCGGGACTGTATCCTGGATGTGTAAGATCATAAATTATTACTATACTTTTCTTAGATGTTTTGGATAAGTGAGTGAACATATATTTTTATGTTTCTTTCTGTAGTACATAAACTCACTGAATTCGAGTATCACAGCATTGCCCACCTTAAATTGTCCTTTCTCTTTCCTGAAAATGTTAAAAATGCCACTTTTACCCAATTTCTTAAACGCTGATAAAAACTCATCTTCTTCAAGCGTTGGAGTTTCACTACTCATAAATATCTCAAATAATTGGTTACAGCTAGTGGTGGATACTTGAAGCAATCTATTCTCTAACTAATAAATCATGCTGTTCCTTGCTTCCTATAGTTCCAAAATATGTACTCTCAAATTGGGTATCACTAAGCAAATATTTGCTATGTGGAGCTAAATTGTATGCTCTAAAACATGTCGAACTATCCGAACACCGTTAATAGTAGCATCTATTTCACCATACAAATACCACTTGAGTTTAGCTGAGTTTAGGGATTAGCTAAGAATCTCCAAACGTATTCGAGATGTAATTTATCTCGATATCAAGTAACTACGGCTATTTTTCTCCAACATTGTACTCCATTACCCGCATTAAATGTTATTGGAAATCAGCTACCAAAAACATCAGCAAGATTTACACAATTTACCCCAAAGATAGTTACTTTTCTGCAACCAATTAGGTTACCATACTTCACCGACCAATACACGCAGTCGATTATTAGCCCAAAACACAACTATCCTAACGAGCAATTCTGTTCATCAGTACTAACTGCAAACAAAGAACATTTGCACTTTCTAACAACGCTCGCTTGTATTTTATGGTCCTCCGTTAGTTCTGTAAGAGCCAACTTTGATGCAGGGGGTTCTTTATCGTCCATGACGCACCGTTCGAACAAAAAAGGGTTCAAATGGCTCTGACTATGGGACTTAACTTCTGAGGTCATCAGTCCCCTAGAACTTAGAACTACTTAAACCAAATTAACCTAAGGACATCACACACATCCATGCCCGAGGCAGGATTCGAACCTGCGACCGTAGCGGTCGCACGGTTCCAGACTGTAGCGCCTAGAACCGCTCGGCCACTACGGCCGGCGCGCTAGAACATTTTCCACTTCAGTCAGCTTGGGAGCTTCCTCCTCCCCAGTTAACTTCTGTGTCATTATAGCAATATTTTCGTATTAAATCACAATGTATAAAAAAAAAACAGTTCGAATCATTCGGACAACAGATCATGAGTATTCAGTGTAACGTTATCTGTAGGTAATATAGTACAACGCCTTGCTTATGGGACACATTATTCTCATTTTGGAACGTCGCACACTACATTCGCCATATAGAAGACAGTGCAAGGAATGCCCAGATCTCTTTCAAGTTTGCTGGGATGTACTCGTAGTTTATAGCTGAATGCTGGCAGCAATGCTTTTCACTATTTGCGGATACTACAAGAGAAGAACGGGTGGAAGACGATTGCGGAAATACGTATGCGTAAGATTAGGATGTGAAATCAGAATAATTCGTGATGTCATTACCTTGATATGACTGCCTAGATTATTTCCCGTAAGACATAATTTCGACTGTTGCAAGTGATGTCGGTGTAAATCGGCTCCGCGATGAAGGCCGACTCGAAGGCCAGGCCACAATCTACATTTCGTTTCCTGCTTAACGCACGCATGCCTTTCTATCGCAGTAAATGAAAGGTCATGTGTACCTACGCCCAATCTAGCTTTCTCAAAAGCCGGCAAGCAATGAGATATGCCAGGTGTGCAAGGTACACAAGATAAATAGCAAACATTCACAAATAATTATAAGCTGACTAAGCAAATAAATTAACTGACTGTGCTGATTTTCAGGTCTGGAAATGTTCAAAACAAGCAGTTCTGATCATCAATACTACCTGAAAAAAAGACTGCTGGAAACGTTCGTATAACAACTGTTTTCGGAGCAAAACTCCGGAAAATGTAGGACAAATGCTTCATGGATTTCTTTCCGCGACAAGACATCCGTGAAAATGTAACCGCAAAATAAAAAAAAAAAACAAAAAAAAACGGTGTTCTCATATTCTTCTGCAAATACACTCTTTGAAATGAAAACCTCGATTCATCTGTTACAGTCCATCACCTAATATCGAAATCAGTTTCCAATACCTCATCCTGCGCATAAATCGCACTGCTTAAAAAGTATTTATTATAAGTTTTGTGTGTTACATATCCTTGTCGATGTATTCTATCATAATTTTCTTACTCCTTTTACCGCGTTGAAATTTTCTCTTTCCGTCCGACTGAATTTCACACAGCGCTGAGTTCAGTTAAAAGTTTTTGTTATTTAAAATAAGAAAGAATATAAAAAAATTAAGAACGAAGCTAGAATAGCCTTTCTGTCTGAGTGAAACATCTGATGGATGTAGACCCACGAGTCATGGTTGTTAAGCTACTCAACTGGTATTGGGTTCGTATCGTCGTCTGGCCATCCACATGTAAGTTTTCATTCTCTTCTCGTAACAGCTTCATGCGAATTCAGGATACTAGATTAGAGGAGAGGGAGTGAAACATGTCCTTCCCCATCAGTGCGCCGTCAGAGTTAAATGTCTATCTTTGATGCCTTTGCTACGGTCGCAGGTTCGAATCCTGCCTCGGGCACGGGTGTGTGTGATGTCCTTAGGTTAGTTAGGTTTAAGTACTTCTAAGTTCTAGGGGACTAATGACCACAGCAGTTGAGTCCCATAGTGCTCAGAGCCATTTTTTTGATGCCTTTGACGTCGGTGATGTTACAGTCTAATCCACCTTCCAAACTTTGCCATTACATTCGACTGTTGTTCTTCTACTTATCAAGCAATATTTTATACTTACGGCCTTGGTTTCAGTGTACGCCTTACAACTTAAAAAAAATGAACTTTTACTTGAGTGACTGGTGTGGTGGAAAGAGTGTGTATGTGTGTGTGTGTGTGTGTGTCTAACTAATATGAACATATGAACAGTTGAACGTTAAACACTCTGCGGACGCACAAGTACGCTTCTTCTCTCTCTCTCTCTCTCTCTCTCTCTCTCCTGCGTGCGCGCGTGCACACACACACACACACACACACACACACACACACACACATACTTATTTGTGGTGGCACAACACGTACGCGACCACCAAAAAGTCGCTGAGTTCGTATCCGTCACCCTTTTCTTTCCTTTTCCATTAGGCGTGGCTCAGGTCCAATTATCTCGCAAACAGTTTGCCTACCCATGTTTATTATAACATTTTCGGCTGTTTGATCGTACATTGGCACCTGTGTTAGCTTATGCTATTAATTATTATTCATCCTGTCTTTTGCAGAAGAGGTGCTAGAAAAGCGTACGCCTATAGCCGTACAGTCAAAGAGAAGAACGACTGGTTGTTTATTTGACTTTGTCGCGCGATGCAGTCAAATATATGTACTTATGACACATCAGACGTCCTATTACCCCAGTGCAGTATCCTTCACATTGGTCTTTTTTTGGCATGCGCTGGAAAGAATATTAACGCCAATAAAAAGACGCGTTCGGCAATACAACAAACTTATACGCACCCAGTCCTTGGAATTTCACAGGATATTTTACCTAGGTCATCGAAGAAAGGACTAGGCGGTCACAGGAACTCATATGATACAGGTGAAATACATTATTTAATTATAAATATCTTGAAACTTCCTGCAGATTAAAACTGTGTGCCGCATCGAGACTCGAACTCAGGACCTTTGCCTTGTACTGGCGGCAGTAAAGGTGTGAGGACATGTCGTGATTCTTGCTTGGGTAGCTCAATCGGTAGAGCACCTTCCAACGAAGGCTAAGGTCCCGTGTTCGAGTCTCGATCCGGCATACAGTTATAATTTACCAGGAAGTTTAATATCAGCGCAAACTCCGCTGTAGATTGAAAATTTAATTCTAATATAATTTTCCTTATTATATGAGGTTGGCCTCAGAGACTAATCGAAAGGTTACATTTTTGAAACATTGCAGAAGCCTGTGAAATCTAATCTGGTTTACAGTACAATACTTAATGAATGAGAACATAATGACTAACAGTTTTTACGTCATATTTGTCGCCAACCTCTGTTCGTGGGTTGTAGACTCTTTCAGTGCCTCATCTACATACGTACAGGGGTTGGAAAAGACTAGGGAAACAGCGCGGGAAACTCATATTTTAACATAAATATAGATGCTAATCCTGCCTGCAGCTTGAACTGATGTACTTCACCACGAACGGCACCTGTGAAGCGTCCTCAATACGTTGCAACTGTAAATCGTAGTCAGAACGTATGTATGCATATAGGTGGTGAAAATCAGATACTAATTTATCGTTGAAATTCATGATGAAAATACACTCCTGGAAATTGAAATAAGAACACCGTGAATTCATTGTCCCAGGAAGGGGAAACTTTATTGACACATTCCTGGGGTCAGATACATCACATGATCACACTGACAGAACCACAGGCACATAGACACAGGCAACAGAGCATGCACAATGTCGGCACTAGTACAGTGTATATCCACCTTTCGCAGCAATGCAGGCTGCTATTCTCCCATGGAGACGATCGTAGAGATGCTGGATGTAGTCCTGTGGAACGGCTTGCCATGCCATTTCCACCTGGCGCCTCAGTTGGACCAGCGTTCGTGCTGGACGTGCAGACCGCGTGAGACGACGCTTCATCCAGTCCCAAACATGCTCAATGGGGGACAGATCCGGAGATCTTGCTGGCCAGGGTAGTTGACTTACACCTTCTAGAGCACGTTGGGTGGCACGGGATACATGCGGACGTGCATTGTCCTGTTAGAACAGCAAGTTCCCTTGCCGGTCTAGGAATGGTAGAACGATGGGTTCGATGACGGTTTGGATGTACCGTGCACTATTCAGTGTCCCCTCGACGATCACCAGTGGTGTACAGCCAGTGTAGGAGATCGCTCCCCACACCATGATGCCGGGTGTTGGCCTGTGTGCCTCGGTCGTATGCAGTCCTGATTGTGGCGCTCACCTGCACGGCGCCAAACACGCATACGACCATCATTGGCACCAAGGCAGAAGCGACTCTCATCGCTGAAGACGACACGTCTCCATTCGTCCCTCCATTCACGCCTGTCGCGACACCACTGGAGGCGGGCTGCACGATGTTGGGGCGTGAGCGGAAGACGGCCTAACGGTGTGCGGGACCGTAGCCCAGCTTCATGGAGACGGTTGCGAATGGTCCTCGCCGATACCCCAGGAGCAACAGTGTCCCTAATTTGCTGGGAAGTGGCGGTGCGGTCCCTTACGGCACTGCGTAGGATCCTACGGTCTTGGCGTGCATCCGTGCGTCGCTGCGGTCCGGTCCCAGGTCGACGGGCACGTGCACCTTCCGCCGACCACTGGCGACAACATCGATGTACTGTGGAGACCTCACGCCCCACGTGTTGAGCAATTCGGCGGTACGTCCACCCGGCCTCCCGCATGCCCACTATACGCCCTCGCTCAAAGTCCGTCAACTGCACATACGGTTCACGTCCACGCTGTCGCGGCATGCTACCAGTGTTAAAGACTGCGGTGGAGCTCCGTATGCCACGGCAAACTGGCTGACACTGACGGCGGCGGTGCACAAATGCTGCGCAGCTAGCGCCATTCGACGGCCAACACCGCGGTTCCTGGTGTGTCCGCTGTGCCGTGCGTGTGATCATTGCTTGTACAGTCCTCTCGCAGTGTCCGGAGCAAGTATGGTGGGTCTGACACACCGGTGTCAATGTGTTCTTTTTTCCATTTCCAGGAGTGTATTTAGCGGTCTTTTATTTTGCACAGTGCTACTAAATTCGGTCTTAGACAATTTTAAAGCTTAGTAGGCATGAATGACAGGAATGTTATGCCATGATGTAAACGATTACAAGCTGATGTTGCAGGCCAACCATAGTCAATAAAACAGTCGGCAATATAGTAATTGTAAAGAGAAATTGTCAACAGAAGGCTTATTAACGTCGAAAGCCAATACAAAATTATTATGTTGTTGATTGTTTTATTGACTGCAGTTGGACTGCAACAGCAACTTGTAATCGTTTACATCCTGGTATAACATTCCTGCCATTCATGCCTGCTAAGGTTGAAAATGAAAATGGCCTATGACTGAATCCACTAACACTGTGCAAAATAAAAGACAGCTGAAGGTTTCCACTACGAATTTCAACGAGTGGTCAGAATAGTGTTGTGTGAAATTGCGGTGCATTATATCGGAGCTAAGTGAACTTGAACGAGGCATATTATTGGTGCTGCAAGGTGCGTGCTTCCGTAACGAAGGTAGCCGAAGTGCTTTGTGTTTCAAGAGGCAACGTATCGAAGGTTTATACTGCATCCAGGGATAGCGGAAAACATCATCCGCTAAGTCATAACGCTGACGAAAGTGTGTGTTGAGTGATCGCGACTGAAGGTTAATGAAGAGGATTATGATGACAAATGAGAGGACGACAGCTGAAAATACCATTTCAGTAATAAATGTTACACACTCGAACACTGTCACTCGAGAAACAACAAGAACGAAGCTCTATAAGCAGGGAATTGAAAGGCAAGCTGGAATTCCAACATCGTTCATCAGAGATAATACCCGTAACAGGAAAACGTGGTGCCAAGGCCATAAAACCCGGACTATGGAATATGGAACAAAGTCATTTGGTAGGATGTATCTTGTTTCACACTGTTTTCAACCTCTGGCCGATTCAACGTCCCAAGAGTGATACCTGGCGAGGATTCAGTGATTATTTAAGCGGCCATATTATTAACTGTTTTACGTCACATTTGTCGGTAACCTCTGACGGCAGCTTGTGAACTCTTTCAAGCCCCATCGACACACATATTTACTGTACAGTGCATGGCTGAGTGTACATCGCACCAGTATTATCGATTCTCTTTCCCATTCCTTCGCGGGGGGTAGTGAACGAGGAAGAAATGATTATGGACTCGCCCCCATACGTGCCCTCAGCTCTCTCATGTTATTCTCGTGACTCCTATGCGACATGTATGGTGGTAGCAGCCTCTAAATTTACCCAATAAGGATTGGAGACAGATGCATCTTCATGTATCCAAGGATTTCTATTTGAGTTCCTCGAGCAATTCCGTCATAATTTCGTACGTGCTATGCCGCCTTGTTACAATCCTAGCAGCATGAATCCGAATTCGTTCGATCTGTGTTGTCATGTCCACTTCATAAGGACTCCAAACATTGGAGCAACGCCGTGGATTTGGCGGCATTAGCGTCTTATATACAATTTCTTTTAAAGGTGCATTTCATTTTTCCCAGAACCCTTCCAACAAGTTTAAGTCTTCCATTCTGCTCCTCCAATACTGATGTTACAGGATCATCCCCTTTTAGTTTTGCCACTAAATACTTACACGATGTGATGTGTTCAAGACTAATCTTGTTCAAATGGCTCTGAGCACTATGAAACTTAACATCTGAGGTCATCAGTCCCATAGAACTTAGAACTACTTAAACCTAACTAACACTAAGGACGACACACAAATCCATGCCCTATGCAGGATTCGAACCTGCTACCGTAGCTGTGGCGCGGTTCCAGACTGAAGCCCCTAGAACCGCTCGGCCACTTCGGACGGCACTAATCTTGTAATAAGACACTATTGACTTCTTTATCTTTCTTATAGGCAGTATTTTACGTTTATCTATATTTAAAGAGAGCTGCCATTCATTACACCCAGTGGAAAGTTTGTTCAAGGCTTCCTCCAGTTCTATACCAGCGTCCAATGGCGATATTCTCGTGTGTACAACAGCTTCGCTTGCGAACAATCATATAGAGCTATGATCCTGTGTAATAAATGATTTATGTGTACTGAAAATATCAGAGGTCGTGTTACGCTTTCTTAGGGCACGTCTGATTTTACTTTAGTTCCCCTCCATCCCGCATCCGATGGTGATTGGCTGAGGATCACACGGCGGTCGGTCAACTACCACGTGGTCTTCAGGACCTGATCACGAGATTTCCTTTCCTTTCCTTTTCCTTTGAAACATTCACAGTCCTTTATAATGTATGGTGTTCTGTTACTAAAATACCAGTAAACACCCAATCCTTTATAGGACCGAACTCCCTTGTGTAAAGTAACTTTAATCACACAAAGTATTGATTGCTCTGGACAAGGAATTTCAAACTGATTCCGTACTTCTAGATTTCCAGAAGGCTTTTGACACCTACCTCACAAGTGGCTTGTAATCAATCTGCATGCTTACGGAATATCGCCTCAATTATGCAATTGGATTCGTGATTTCCTATCAGAGAAGTCATAGTTCTTAGTAACTGACGGAAAGTGATCGAGTAAGGCAGAAGTGGTTTCTGGCCTTCTTCAAGGTTTTGTTTTAAGACCCTTACTTTTCCTTATCTATATAAACGATTTAGCAGACAATCTGAGCAGCCGTCTTAGATTTTTTGCAGTCACCAACTTTCTCCTCCGAATGTGAAAATATTTTGTTGACGCCGACCTACATAGGAAGAGATTATCATCGTAATAAAATAAGGGAAATTAGAGCTCGCACTAAAGATACAGATGTCCTAGTTTCCACGCACTTTTCGGGAGTGGGATAATAAAGACTTAATGCGAAGGTGGCTGGATGAAGCCCCCGCCAAGCACTTACGTAAGTGTGACTTGCACAGTACCGGCGTAGATGTAGATATAATGCATGTTCTGTTACTGCTACATCTTCAAAAATGAAGTAACATGTTAAATATTTGACGTTAAACGTGTAACGGTAAAAATTTTGGGAAAGGTTTTAAATTATCCTTAAACTTTGTTGGGGGCGGCTAAGGGCTCTCATGATGAAACACTGAATCAATATATCCTGGGTAATCTAAACTCAATTTTAAGCAAAATCAAGTTTTTCAACCATCTGAATGTTTATGACATATCTCTTGAACTACGCATTGTGCATCGATTCAGTTGCCTAGGTGCATTCAGTGGTGTCTGTGGATATTGTCTGCACACTACGTTGCGAATAGAATCGGTAGTAAGGAAGCAATAAATTAAAACGTCATGTTTGACGCTGAAGCGAAAATATAATAAGTGACATTTTTTTTTCTTTTCGTCAATTTGTGGGGGGTGTCTGGGAGGAAAAGTTTCTTAGAGGTTTAAAATTATGTGCAGAAGTTGTCGGAAGTCGCTAAGTGCTCTCGTTCTCAAATACTTGATGGATAAAATCCGCATATTTGCCAGTCGTCAGTTACTCTGCGTCAACACAAACCCAGAGTTTCTGACTGTAACGCCTGGCTTATTGTGGTAGGCTTTTAATGTAGGATCATACCTCTTAATGAATAGATTATGACAGCATTTTAAAGTTTCAGATTCGGTCAATAATTACGCGAACTATTGACAAACAAATGATTATTGCAATTGGAAGTATTAGTATAGCGAACTTTTTCCCGTCCTGACTACTCTTTCGTTAATTGTTTTTATAAATTGTTAGTCTCTTTGGTTCATTTATTTATTTTTTAATTATTATTATTAGCGTAACAACGCATATATGGAAAGAGTGACGAGAAATTCTTTTAACAATGCTGTGCCTTTAATTTCTTTATCATCGTTACCTTTTAGTAAAATAAAATGATTCTATGGAAGTCTTATTGTTCTGGATCTGGCCTACAATTTAAAGAACGATTTTTAGTAACTGCAACCCATGCTAAGGATCAATATATCTTTCCTACTTCATAGTTATTCAAAGTTGAAATTACTGTTTTATGATCACTGATGTTACAGTTCGTACAATCGTTCAAAAACACAAGTTTGCAGTGGATTTTATTTCTTAGTAGAATGCTGTTTCATACCACGACTAGCCCAAGAACATGAAAATCTCATTAAAGAAAATTACGTTATCACTATAAAATTTAGCCAGATCAGAACGGAGCACAGCAAGATTCCTATCAGATTCGGTAAGTACATTAAATTATTTGCACTGTAATTTATATCCTATCAGCAGCCCGCGTCAACCTGCAACACATCATAAAATCTGCTGATCTTCACTGCCAGTCTGGGAGCTAAAAGAAATAATATTATTCTACTATTATTTTACCGCTTCCTTGCGGTATATTCGACGATATTATAAGTCGTTTAAATACGCCGCGGCAGCGGCTCTTCTTTCTCCACACAGCTCAGCTCCACAGATAATAATTTTTTTTTATATAACTGAAAAATATCTTAACAGGATGGGATAATAGGCAAGCAAGCTTTAACAATTAAATAATACACGTTTTCATTTAAACAACTCTATTGAAACATCTAAATATCTCAACAATTACAGACCTGTGTAAATGCACACGTAATGGCGTACAATTCCCAATCTCGACAAAAGAATGCTACCTTCTCGCTATCTCCGACAACAACAGGAGATCTTTCTCTCACAGCTTCCAGATTAAGAAGACAAAGACTTTACTTTACATCATGCATTATATACTAATTCATTTTGTGATCTCTGTACAACATTTATCTTCTGTGTCGGTCTTATTACTCGCCGACGCAGACGTTCTCAGAAATAAATAATAAAGAAAAAATACATAATTTTACACAATGACACAACATGACACATCTAATATTCTCATTATTACACAATATATTGTCTTTGTTTATTCCTAGACGTTACAATGCCCCCTGGCAGCAATTGACTAACGTTGAAAATGTTCGGCAATATGCTGCCACTAACGTCTGTTTAGTTATTGTCTGTTACTTCTGTTGGAACATTCACTTTACACTACTCAGTTCTTTTACACTGTAGGTTTAATTACACTTTGTATACTGTTCTTACACTTTGCGAGGTGACCGTCAACCTAGTCCCAGGGTCATTACATTTATTTGGCTCCCCCATTCGGGCTACGTGCGATCAGAAAACCTGGGAAAACTGCGCCGGAGCCATGGTCATCTCACCCAAAAGTTCAAACTCTATTCAATGTTCACATATAACAAAGGCTATTTGTGATAGTATGCTACACCTTTAGTCTCTTTGTTATCAACATAATACTTGTGTTCTGGATTGTAATGTAAGTCACTTATTACACATTTTTACAATAGTATAATGAATCGTCCTTGCATTTACTCGCGACAGTTGGTTTAAAATGTCTAGCATTCGTGCGAGTATCCTTCATCAACATGACGAAAACATATTAGATCGATACATCACTAAATCCATGAATATTTTGAGTTTGTGTTGGATAACAACAAAAAAAATGTTTATCACGTCTTTTCGTGTCCATTAAACACTTCTCATGTTAGTACATTAAACACATAGTTCATAGTTCATTTGAGTGACAACAATGTGGTATGGAGCTGGCGGCGCGAAGCAATTGTTGAGTAGCGTCGTCTGGAACGCCGCGTACCGACGGTCGCTGGGTTCGACGACCGGCTCTCAATAACATCGACGTCGTGCTGGCGTGGCGCCCACGCAGTCGCAAACCGCGCTGAACCATTCGCTGGTACCGGCGAGTGGCAGTGGTTTACCGCGACCGGCTGGATGGCGGCACGGCACTCGTCTCTGCTTCTCCGCATGGCTCCCCGTCGTAGCGCATGAAACAAATATTCCACAACGGTGTACTGTCTTTAAGGACACAGATTACTAGCTGTGGAAGAAGAGGCAATTTGTTAAAAGCGTTTATTGTTCAGTAAGCCGTCGCTTCACTGGTATGCACAGGATGTTTTGGCGTGATAACAGGTTTCTTGTGGCATTGTGACACTGGTATTCAGAGTTCGTCACACGCACATTGTACTACACGTTTTCATTCACTTTCACGGTTGATGCACTGCCAGAGCGTCTTTCAACACGCGAAAATGGTTCGTTACACTCATACTACATGTCTCCGCCGAGCGATGTTTGTTTAAATCGACTCCGAACGGACCAATAACTACTGTTTTTATACATTGTCTATTGTTCGTTGAGCACTGCACTAGGACAGTCTATCACTCAACACTAGACTTATCGACGTATATATTGGTGCAGATACAACAGTCATTTTCTGTCCCTACTACACACAATATTCCGTCCTGTACTTAATTGTTTATGCACACAGTTTATTTTTTAACACCTTTTAACTGTTCTTTGCATAGTCACTCTCATTTACATAGCATTTATTTGTTTTTACCTTATCACAACACACTTTTCATATTGTTACTAGGCGTATATAGCCCTTTTGTAAATTTTTTTAAAGGTGTGTGGATTTTTTTTTTTACATAGTTTTTCTTTCCTCCTTAGTGTAGCTTGCCTGGTTATCACCCATCTATCATACAGATTTTACCATGTGCATGACAGCTTGACTTGGGCATATTGCTCAATAAATACTTCATTCATCACTAACATTATTTTTAATAATTTCTCCTATATGACTACAGTGTAGGTTCTGCATTGTCTGACTTAACTCCCGTATCGCGTAATGAATATTCAAGGGCGTGTACCCAGTACACAGGCTTCAATTGAAGCATTGCTACATACAGAACGGAGTTTCCACGGAACGGGTTGTTTTTAATTAGCTTCTGCTCCAGTGTCGTTCTCAAATCACTACTGGCAGCAAACATCACATCACATAATTGTTACATATTGCAAAGTCAATGTTTGGCTAGTAAAGACTCTCTCTCTCAGGGTTCCTTATCTTAATACAATTACAGCAATTACCTTACTCTATAAGATTGCCTCATTAATTGCACTTACACACTACACATAGGAAATGGTTCAAGACATTCATTGTTTATAAAATGATTCAAGAAATTAGTCCTCACTTTGTCAACAAGAAGATTGTTCATTGTTTAATAAGCACATAATATCTTAATGACTAATTGTCTGTAAACAAAATCTGTCCTGTGTAAGCTATTGCTCACTTTCTGATTCCACTTCCTCCCAGCTTCATTACACACAAATTTCTTTTTAAATACTAACATCCTTATATTCTAAAACACAATTAACATCTTCTTACAACTATTACTCTTTATATGTGATATGTCACTGAATAAATAACTTCACGTCTTCAATGATGTCCCACTCTAACATCTTTCGAATCTCTTTGGCTACTAATTCCCTCCTCGACCAAGGGATGGAGTAGGTTGCGCGACAGTATGTTTTATGGGGCATCACCTCTATGTGATAGTGGTACCCTTTGGCTATTCCTGGTCGGTCGGTAAATACCGTAGTATATTCCGATAGCAGCTGCGTCAACTGTTGCTTTTGTGTATCATTTAAACCTTCAGATTCGTGCACTTTGGTTTTAAATGCCTCAACATTTGTCTCAAAATTTTGGTCCTCTAAATTTGTGTAATAGAGGTCTGTTGCATGTGAAAAATTATCGAGTTGTAGTACCCAAGGGTTCCTACCTTTGATATTGATTCGATTACAGCACGGCACAAGTACCTCCTTCGATTTTATCATAGATAACTCAATCCTTCTACCCCTATTAATTATGCTTAATTTCCCTACGGAGAGGTCGATCAATGCGTCCCTCTCTCGGAGAAAATCTACTCCCAGAATGCAGGCCACCTTTAATCCTTTAACCACGAGGAACGAGCTCACTATGGCTTCGCCCTCCTCATGAATCTCCACCTGCACCTGGTACTTAACTGATTGGCTCTGTGCACTAATGGCTCCAGACACCTTACAATTGTTAACCGGGAAGGTCGGAATACTATGTCCCTTTCCCAGTGCTTTAAATAACTCCATACTCATCACACTTACTGAGGCACCTGTGTCGATAATTATGTTCACTGCAACATCATTGATTCTAGCTTCAATAATAGCTTGCACATTTTCGTTATTATCTTTCTTACATTCGTGCGGCTCATTCAGTAGCTCTTTATCCATACTAACACCTTCGTTGTATCGCAGCATGCGTATCCCAGGTATATTACTATTACTCGAGTTGCTCTCACTCCCTCCCTCGGCCGTCGATGGAGAGCATATCGAGGCCGATTCTAGTTTGTTGGATTAATTACTTGTGAGGTACTTGGACGGTTATTGTCCGCGACCTCCACTATATGTACATTCTGATTTGTAGGCCGCCACGGCTGCGCAATAGGCGCGTTTTGCGGTGGTGGTCTATTGTTGTCATACCGGTCACTAGCCTGTCGTTCTGGGCTTCTACGCTGATTCTGTTGCCAATTTCGATTACTATCATTATAATTGCTCTGCCACTGACCTCGCGCATTTTTCCAGCGGTTGGTCCCTGACATTCCGGATTCGTACCTGTCGTCAAATCGACGCTTTTTGTTATAAATTGGTTGTCCATACCCGTTCTGGCCTCTACCGTTACTACCATTTTGCGATTGTTCTTGTCGCTTGCTACCACCCCCACCATTTCCATGGTTGTGGTTCTGTGCACTACTATTTCTATCGTGTTTACATCCTGACCCATTATTCCGCGAGTGATCGCACGCTGATTTTGCGTCTTCCTGTATCAAGTCTATGGAATCTAGGACCGACAGGAAGTTTTCCATGTCGCTTTCTGGTACATGTATTAATTTCTCCTTGATATGAATAGGTAAATGTGATTTTAGTAGTCTTACTATGTCTCTTGGTGATATAGGCTCGTCCCAGTAGCGCGTTTTGTTTATATATTTTTCAAAATACCGCCTCAAATTCCCAAGACGGGGTGAGTACGGTTCGGGATTTTATACCTCTTTTCTTAGTCGCTCTTGTATACAAGGCGACCAATATTTTGACAAAAATGCCCTTTCAAACTGTTCGTATGTCTTGCAGCTGTCTGCTACTTCTGTAGCCCATAGCGCTGCGTCACCTTGAATGTACGACATTACGTATTGTATTTTCTGTGTTTCGTTCCATACACTGGGTAAGATATTTTTAAAGCTTTTTATGAATACTACTGGGTGTACTGATTTCCTTTCAGTAGTAAATGTTTGAAATTGCCTATTTTTAATTAAACTTTCTTCCACTAATATTTTTGAACTACATGGGTTTGCTGCTGGGACATATGCTGTGTGCTCCGAACCGGAGCTACAGCTCTTCGCATTATCGACTACAGATTCCCCATTGTTGTATCGCATATAAGTCTGTGCGTTGCCAAAACCATGGGCTTTTGGCGACAGAGGTTCCTGTTCCACATGTTTCCTGCTTTGTGCTAAACCTTTCTCCAGTTCGGATATCCGTTTGTTAACATTCACTTGCCACTGCGGAATATCCTCACTGAGTATTTGTTTAATTGTTTGCACATCATTCTGTACTTGACTATTTACTGCGGTACTGAATGATTCAGAATCTCTATTTGCTATGGCTGCTTCTACTTTAGACTTAATATTCGTGTCAATCTCACTCTCCTTCACTTCTAGCCATGAGTTAAATTCTGTTTCAATTTTATTTGCCTGTTCATTCCACTTCTGCTCTACAAGCTGTGTGGAATCTATTTCGAGCTTTTCTACTCTGTTGGCTAATACACCTATTTCGTCTACCATGTTAGTGTTTGCTACTTGCAGGTTGTTGACCTGTTCAGTCAGCTCCTGCACGGCCCTAGGTATCGACTCATAATTCTTTTTCATATCTGCTATCTCTTTTTTCATACTTTCTATCGATTGCACAAGTTGCTGGTCTCGCTCAGCTTGCTGGCGATCTCGCTCTTCTAGCCTGCGATCTCGCTCAGCTTGCTGGCGATCTCGCTCGGCTTGCTGTTGCGCAAATTCTGCCTGGTAATTTAGCACACGCTCTAATATAGCCTGAATTGAATACCCACCAGGCAGATTACCACTCTCTGGTTCCTGCTTTTCTGGTGGTGGTACAATTTCTTTATCTACATCGACTTGATGACTAGTGGGCGGAGGCACTACTTCCTGTGCCCCTGCCCCCCCATTTTCGCCTGTTATATCCTCAAAGAGAGTACTAGTACTACTTGAGGCACCCGGTTCCACATTTCCTTCACTAGCTAATTGTTGTTCCTCAGTATCCATATTGCTTGGACGTTGACTACGCAACTTAACCATATTCCTAAATTGCTTACTAAAACACAAAATCTAACAGTTTTTCCCCTTGCACACAAAATACATCACTTTATATACACTACACTGCACACTAAAAGTTACTATCTACCACCACTTTGTCCTGTCACAAATACTAACATCAAACTACGTACAATATGCACACCACTAGCGATATGAGATTACTCCACTGGAGCTCAACTTCTACCAACAGGACAACTACACTGTAGTCTTACCTTTAATTTATCTTATCTCGGGGTTCGGCTGCCCCCCGGATTACGTAGTCGTTAGAGCTTCTCAGTACTATCAGGATCGTCTTCTCAGACTCGCTTGCAGTAGTGCGTTTTGTCATGAAAGAGTGTTTGCACATTCATTAATACATAGCATAGATCATGATATACATACATACATTTAACACTAAATACATATATATCTATACATACATAACAATAGACACTGAAAGAAAAATACATAAAATTTTATAATTGTGGCCACTGCAAATTCGTGCCCCGCGTTTTTGGGCGACAGTTTCCCGTCCTGACTACTCTTTCGTTAATTGTTTTTATAAATTGTTAGTCTCTTTGGTTCATTTATTTATTTTTTAATTATTATTATTAGCGTAACAACGCATATATGGAAAGAGTGACGAGAAATTCTTTTAACAATGCTGTGCCTTTAATTTCTTTATCATCGTTACCTTTTAGTAAAATAAAATGATTCTATGGAAGTCTTATTGTTCTGGATCTGGCCTACAATTTAAAGAACGATTTTTAGTAACTGCAACCCATGCTAAGGATCAATATATCTTTCCTACTTCATAGTTATTCAAAGTTGAAATTACTGTTTTATGATCACTGATGTTACAGTTCGTACAATCGTTCAAAAACACAAGTTTGCAGTGGATTTTATTTCTTACTAGAATGCTGTTTCATACCACGACTAGCCCAAGAACATGAAAATCTCATTAAAGAAAATTACGTTATCACTATAAAATTTAGCCAGATCAGAACGGAGCACAGCAAGATTCCTATCAGATTCGGTAAGTACATTAAATTATTTGCACTGTAATTTATATCCTATCAGCAGCCCGCGTCAACCTGCAACACATCATAAAATCTGCTGATCTTCACTGCCAGTCTGGGAGCTAAAAGAAATAATATTATTCTACTATTATTTTACCGCTTCCTTGCGGTATATTCGACGATATTATAAGTCGTTTAAATACGCCGCGGCAGCGGCTCTTCTTTCTCCACACAGCTCAGCTCCACAGATAATAATTTTTTTTTATATAACTGAAAAATATCTTAACAGGATGGGATAATAGGCAAGCAAGCTTTAACAATTAAATAATACACGTTTTCATTTAAACAACTCTATTGAAACATCTAAATATCTCAACAATTACAGACCTGTGTAAATGCACACGTAATGGCGTACAATTCCCAATCTCGACAAAAGAATGCTACCTTCTCGCTATCTCCGACAACAACAGGAGATCTTTCTCTCACAGCTTCCAGATTAAGAAGACAAAGACTTTACTTTACATCATGCATTATATACTAATTCATTTTGTGATCTCTGTACAACATTTATCTTCTGTGTCGGTCTTATTACTCGCCGACGCAGACGTTCTCAGAAATAAATAATAAAGAAAAAATACATAATTTTACACAATGACACAACATGACACATCTAATATTCTCATTATTACACAATATATTGTCTTTGTTTATTCCTAGACGTTACAACTTGTAATTGATTTTGGTCCTGGGTTCCAGAATAACGCTAAGTAATACAGATTGCTCGAGTCAGTGAAATACTTGCTTATGAGGGAACCTCCCCATCGCACCCCCCTCAGATTTAGTTATAAGGACTTGAACCAAGGACCTCTCGTTCGGCAGCTGCTCACGCTAACCGCGGGACCACGGCACTACTGAGCTCACATTCTCCTTGATGTTGCCTATCTTGCGCATGGACTACTCAGTTTGTATATTTTGCTTATTTTTTCATAATTCCACACAACTTCTCCCTGTTTTCTAGATTGATCTGTGTTCAGTTTTTCAAGGTCTATCCACTGTGCCAACTCATAACTAAATCTGAGGGGGAGTGCGATGGGGAGATTCCCTTCTTAGGTACAACATATGACTGTGTCTTGTTTCAAGTGGTACAGTGTAAGAAACCTGCCTGAAATATAGGTAGACGGAATTTGCTTGCTCACGTGAATCTGTTGTTTGCAAACTCTTGTGTATGAAAAGAGCAAGGCGTGTTTCATAAGCGGACATGCTTCCTGAACCTTGAATCTTATCCCTACAGTTCATAAATTTTCATGGTTGTTCTAGAGAGGAATAAGAAGACACATTTGTCTGCGAACTTCCCCACTGCACAGCAAGAGCGCTACAGAAGAGCTCCCAGAACCTTTCGAATGAAGGCTGATTCGCAGGCTGCCATAGCTGAACCACAACTTACTGTGTAAACGTTTGCTTTGATGCCTTCACTGTTGCGCAGCAAAATAATGTCCGACAGTTCCTTTTGGCACGCGGTCAGCACGACCGTTGCTCGGCCTCAGCGATTTCGTCACCAGCGTCTTCCAAAAAAGAAAGTGGGAGAAACTACACCGCGAGGAGTCCCCAGTGTTTTCGTCATCCAGCAGGTCGTTAGCGGACGCGTGAAACAAATTGGTGAAATAAAACAACGACAGCATCAGAAGTTCCCGATAAGCGGTCACGGTTCACTGAAAAAGCTGTTCACGTAATCCGTGCCAAACACTGTGCGTGGAAGATGCGCAGTATTTTAGATTGTATTTAAACACGGTGACTTAGAAAACAGTGTTTACAACAGAGATTCTTTAAATTTATTTCTTACGCCCATCTCTTGTGAACAGCCTGATTAGTTACTGAAGTCAGCACCTTCGGAGAAACCTGTGATGCGGATGATACCAGCTTTCTGAAACATCGTCCATCTGAAGGTTTTATACGCATTTCACCCATAAGGGAGGTACTTGGACGGTAGATATTAATTAG
This sequence comes from Schistocerca nitens, assembly GCF_023898315.1. Lineage (NCBI taxonomy): Eukaryota > Metazoa > Arthropoda > Insecta > Orthoptera > Acrididae > Schistocerca > Schistocerca nitens. The sequence goes on along the minus strand of NC_064622.1, from coordinate 176,569,056 downwards.
CTGTAACACAGCCTTGTTTGGAATGCACTATAGTTTGTAGACCAAGTGTTTACGTATATGTAGTACAGCGCAGTAACGCTGCGTATATTGACCTCACCTCGTTAGGTGCTGTCTTTCACAGAAACAACTGTCTATTAAAGTGAATGTGTAGAGGAAAACAACTGCAGGTCGTTCTTTTCTCATCACGCTTCGACCGCTTAGAATCACATAACAACTTCATCTCTTTTTCCCTGTCTGAAATCTCCCACGTTTCCATTAGTAGGTCATGTTCTAGCTGGCCTCCTTATTTCATTCTCCTGTCCTATCTCGTCTCGTTCTTGACTCATCTTTAAACCTTTCCAAATTTTTTACGTTGATCCTAAACAGAGTTGTTTCAAATTTTTAGGACTCTTAAGACATTTCAACATCTCTCCCAATTTTCTAAATCCAAACCGAATTTGCATGTTTACTAGAGGTTGTCGAATGCCGTTTTGGTGAGACTGTTTCCATTTGTTCTGTACAAATGACGCAGAAGTGTGTCATTCGCAAGGATTCTAAAATTCTCCCAAATTCGGCACACTTCTTTGTTGCTTTGAAGGTTGCACCCATCTTCATTCCAAACGGCTCGAACAATTTTTCTCAAGTTTTCTCTTTATCAGACCTCTAGCTTTTCTAGGCAATAGATCACCAAAAGGTATTCAGTGCCATAGAGGCATTCTGTTTAGATCACATTGCTGCTTTTCCGTTTGAAGAGAAGCATTTATTATATCGCTATTGGTCCATAACTGCTATTCAAGATACATTTCAAACAAGTCTTTTATCGCAAATAGTTAAATGTACCACAGCATCCTCAATAGTCTGATTCCTATTCCGAAACAAAACGATATTAAATAAAGGACGTGCATAAGTTTAAATGGTTCAAAGGGCTCTCAGCACTATGGGACTCAACTTCTGAGGTCATTAGTCCCCTAGATCTTAGAACTAGTTAAACCTAACTAACCTAAGGACATCACATACATCCATGCCCGAGGCAGGATTCGAACCTGCGACCGTAGCAGTCGCGCGGTTCCGGACAGAGCGCCTAGAACCGCTAGACCACCGCGGCCGGCGTGCATAAGTTTACATGAAGGGTCAAAGCACTTACGACGTAACTCACATTCAAGGCAGTGTGACGTGCGAGCTGAAGAAACATCGCAAAAAAGGACTTCTTGTCAGTTTCACATGGATATATGAACGGTCTGTGCGGATTTCTCAGGTTGCAGTAATCGTGTGTGGTGATGGCGTTCAGTACGCCTGTTGTGTATGGTGCGAATCGTCTGCCAAATAAACATTTTCCCGCAAAATAAAGATATTCAACAATATTACTTAAGACATAAAATACAATCAGTTAGAGACATTTACCTGACCTAGTCAAAATTTAAGTTAAAGTATGTACCAAGAGAAGACCGCGTATTACGAAGAAATATTGTGCTGTGTGTACTATTCTTCTTACAAGCAAAAATAATAAGTTTAATATCTTCCGGAGAAATGAAGTAGAATTCGCGAGGGGTCAATACAACACATGAATTTCGTGCAGATGGGCCATGAAACACTCATAATCGAATTTCTCCCTAACGAGATTGGTAATTCCATTTCTCTAGCAATCAGAGGAAGCAAACCATGGTTGCGACGATACGGTAGGCTAGATATCAGAGTAATGCTGCGGTCGAAGGTTCGAATCCTGCCTCGGGCATGGATGTTTGTGATGTACTTAGGTTAGTTAGGTTTCAGTAGTTCTAAGTTTAGGGGACTAATGACCTCAGATGTTAAGTCCCATAGTGCTCAGAGCCATTTGAACCATTTTAATCATTTCATAACTCCATATGCACTGTTGCAAATATAAATCGTGAGTGAATTGGAAACCTCTGAAAGGGTGTACAATTTTTTTTTCAGCAATTATATACGCATCCTGGGTTATTTACTTCTTTAATACGAGTCATCTTCATAGACGTGAACACAATTCGACAGCAGCAACACTAAACAGTCTTTGACATTATTAGTTTTGCTACGTTCGTGTATCTAAAATCAACAAAATGCACTGGAATATTTCCTATCGCGACGAAACAGTCACACTCCACAATTTCCATGCGTTACGACAGGTTGCTGCGTAGCATGCGACGTTCTTCACACTGGGAGATAGTGTCCGGTGGTCTCAGGGATCGATCAAACCTCTTCCTTTGCCGAACAGGCACGACTGAATTCCGATGCAGAAACATTAGATGGATTAATGATTTTCACCTCATTTGCTGATGTCTCAAACTGCAAAACAAAGTTCGGAGGAACGTAACCGAGATTGATTACCAGTTTCGTAGTGGCACAAAAATATTGATGGGAGTGTTGTGTGAGTGAATTCAGAGGCGAGTGTTTGCAGATGTCTGCCCCAGACGCCCCTCTTTGAAGTTAAAGACGGGGCGCGAAATAACGATATACGCCCGCCCGCTAATTACTTGTTTGGACAAAAAGATAAAAGCTACCGGGAAAACTCACATTAACACAAGTGGAAAACATTCTGAATACTCGTGAGTGTTTGGAATACCGAATTAATTAACAAAACAGACGGTCCTTCACTGCCAAAAGCCTCTAGGAGAAAAACAGATTCCAGTGTCATATATGGCACTAATTAAGACACCATCGATAATTTAAAACAAGGATGATTTTTCCGTTGAAAACAGAGGCAAAAGTTACGTAACAATTTATTGAAAATGGATCTGTTTTGTATAGAAGTTAGAATTTGTGGGACCCACACGAAATACGACTTGTATGGGGCGCTGAACGTAAACAGATAAATGCCGTATGAATGGACATGTTGAAAATTTGGAATTGTGAACTCCTCAAGACAGAGACAAACCATCCCACGAAATCATACTTCCAGAATTTCGAGACCCAGTGTTAAATGAAGAATGTAGAGATACTCTTCAGCCTCCTTGCTTTCGCCTTCTTGGGGGCCGTGAGGACATAATTAGACTAATTACAATACCTATAGAGGCATTTAGTCATTCTTCATGCTGTCCATACGGGACTGGAACGGTGATAAACGCTACCACGGGGTACTATGCAAAGTACGCTCTGCCACACACCTCACAATGGTTTCTACATTTACATCTACATACGTTCGCAACACACCATGTTGTCCATGACGGTGGATACCAACACCACCACTTGTCATTTCCTTTACTTTTCACTCCGAAATAGAGAAAGACGTAGTATTTACTTGTGTTAAGGAAAACGTGGAAGGGAGGACCCACCAAAGTAACTTTCTTTTCACACAACCTATTTATTTAACAATGCATTATCATAAATTTGTTTTCTTTACAAATTAACAAATTTGTGAAATGAATAAGCTTCTGCAAGAGCAATCAAAACAAGAACAACATGATAATAATTACAAGGGCCCGGATCTACAGCCCGCCCGTCATCGGGTGGAACAGCGGTGTTTACTACCGCGCTGAACACAGTCTCTCTTATTAATTGCCCTCCTCCAACACATGAAAACGTAAGTAATATTGACGACAAGAGTGCTTCAATTACTTATATAGATGGCGTAATTTATTTTAATTTGGACACTGTATGTCGAAAGGTTCGGGGTTAAGATGCGCCCCTGTGCTTAAAGGTTAAAAAAAAAATTATGACAATGATAAGGCTTGCTTCAAAGCTAGCAACCTTTTCATTTCAATCAGCAACTAAGGTGGACTGGATCCCAACCCGTCCCTTTTGACTAAAAACCTGGTCACAGTTGGCTGTTAATATGTCAAAAGCCAAATTGCTTCTCAGTTATGAACGCCGCTCTGAAGGAAACTTTTAAAACATTAGGTATGAGCACTTATTACAAGAGAACTCACTTTGCGGAACCACAAGATTCAGTTAGACATACACCAACAATGACCCAGTCTTTCAAAGACAGGAACGCACAGCTTAGTACAACAAGTAGTTCAGATTATCTCAAATGCAATTACAACCAAGGAACTTGTAACCTCCCCCTCACTTATCGACCTTAATGACAGTGAAAAATTAAACCGCGTGTACCTAATGGAAATTTGGAAAAAGCAATCGTCACCGAAGTTAATCCGTCGGTAAAGAGCGAGGAAAGTGTTACATCTTTATGAAAGGAAAAATGCAAATGAAACTGGTGGAAATTAATTTTGAAAAGGGGTAAAGTTAATAAAGGAAGTAAATGTGCGGCCGTTACGTTAACAATTAACTAGCGGTAATTAGATATTTGAGATTTGGGGGAAATTACGGTCGCCAGTCCTAAGGACAATTACTATAGTAACTGAAAAAGAAAGGTAATTACACATATAATTAGCACTAGAAGCGTGGCAACTGAAGGTTGACACGTGTAGTGTGAAAACTGAAAGTTTGTCAGAAGTAATAAATTTCGCTGCACTCTGACTTAATTTAGCAAAAGAATTAATAAAACCGGAAAATTGAAAGTTAATTTAGTGACTGAAGTTAATAAGAAGCTTTCTTTCTTAAGCACATCGAAATTCAGTAAAATACGGTTAGTCTTGGACTACCTCAACAATCATTTCAAAAGCTACTTGAATCTACCCAATTTAGAAATAAAAGATTTAACTTTGAACTTGAATTAAATGATTCTGAACAATTAACAATAGTAAAATTTAGTACGTACCAAGCTGAGCTGCAGTCACAGGTAAGCTAAAATACGGTAACAAAACTCGCACTCTTAATTTGTGCTTGTGTAATCTAAATATTGTAGCCAGCTATGAATACTTAAACTGAACTTTGAAATTAAAGCAGTGAAAAGGAATGATTGTACTTTAATGCTGGCGTTTGAATTTCAACGACACTCGGGTTCATTTCGGGAAAGGAAGGGACCCTGCTTGGCAATGCAATTGGGACAATGAGCAACAAAGGTTCATGCTAAGTAGCTGTAATTTTGTGATGCAACAATTTTAAAAGTTTGAAAAGCTGAGGTTTGCCATACAGTTCTAAAACTTTACGTGCTTCCAGTCTTCCTTGTTGGTTGATTGAAGGTTTGAAGCCGTCGATCGAGGAGGTGGCGACAGTCACTCACTGTCGGCCGTCGCTGTTGCAGAAGCTGGATGTTGGCGCGCCTTCTTCTCGACACGGTCACCAGACGAAACGGGCTCTTGATGTGCGCCAGCTAATGCTTCCCGTCCGCGACACCATGTCAGAAACTATCATCGCAAGTCGAGCGCAATTACATGCTGCCAAACCCCGAAAGCACGGCAACTCGCGGGAGCTTCACACAACACACCTGTTCCATTCGCTAGTCCAGCCAGACCCCCCCTCTCCCCGCGCTCCACGCGGCAGAGTTAACACTACCAAAGATCCTACACATTTTGATTCTTCACACGACCTATCAATGTAATCGTTCGATAGCAGTTTTCCCTAGGCAAGACCCAGCGTAAAAATACAAATAATATTTACGAAACAAACCAATTATACATCGGCATAAATGCATAATTATATATATACAAATAGTAAAACAATTACAATATGTAAAGACACAGAAATGTTATATCTTCAGGTAACAAAATTAGGAAAAAATTATGGTACAATAGATGGAAATAGGAGGATATGCATTTCCGGCGTTACAAACTGAACCGGTTAACTTCTAAGTCTAACCACAAGACTCCTATTTGTTTAACGGCACCCTGTGCCTTGGCACAATTGGCTCAAATGGCTCTGAGCACTATGGGACTCAACTGCTGAGGTCATAAGTCCCCTAGAACTTAGAACTACTTAAACCTAACTAACCTAAGGACATCACACACATCCATGCCCGAGGCAGGATTCGAACCCGCGAACGTAGCGGTCACTCAGTTCCGGACTGTAGCGCCTTGGTACAATTGTTCGGACTGTATTTCCGACCGGGAGTGACTAATGAAAACGCTAATGATCGAGTATAAACTAGAAAGGAAGCGAAATATAATATCAGGACAAATTTTCAAACGACCACTAGTGCCAAGTACAATACTACGGTCTGTATTTACGACCAAAGAGTCGACCGAGTAAAACACTGAGGGTCGCGTACAAACCAGAAAATAAATAGGAGGTCGGGTAGGCAATGACACCAATCTTATATGGATATGGTGTCTGTTATTTCGGACGCTGGTACCCATTGATGACCTGCAGCAGCCTAGAACGAAATTAGAAAGATATTTATACCTTCAGCTGCTAACGGGCGTTGATATATATCAACGGGGACAAGTGAAAATGTGTGCCCCTGCTTACATGGCAGAAGCTCCATCCATCTGAGCCACCGAGGGCACAGGGGATAGCGCGACTGCATGGACTATCTCGCGCACGCCTCCCGCGAGACGCACATCCTCACCTTGTATGTCCACTCACTACATTCGTAGTGTTCCACCCCAACACACTCATTCCTCGTGTAACACATTCTTACCTAGTCCCGTAAGAGTTCGGGGAATATGAGTGCATCCGCACAGAAGAAGGAGGTCGTGGTCGGTTCAAAAATGGCTCTGAGCACTATGGGACTTAACATCTGAGGTCATCAGTCCCCTAGAACTTAGAACTACTTAAACCTAACCAACCTAAGGACATCACACACATCCATGCCCGAAGCAGGATTCGAACCTGCGACCGTAGCGGTCGCGCGGTTCCAGACTGAAGCGCCTAGAACCGCTCGGCCACAGCGGGCGTCTAATGGCCGGTGTTGCCAGAACTATATACTTATATGGATATGGTGTCTGTTCTTTCGGACATGCCCGACACTACGAATATAGTGTGTGGACATACAAGGTGAGACTGTGGGTCTCGCGGGAGGCGTGCGTGAGATAGTCCCTGCAGTCGCGCTATCCTCTGTGCCGTCGGTGGCTCAGATGGATGGAGCATCTGCCATGTAAGCATGAGATCCCGGGTTCGAGTCCCGGTCGGGGCACACTTTTTCACCTGTCCCCGTTGACATGTATCAACGCCCGTTAGCAGCTGAAGATATTAATATATTTCTAATGACACCAACCACCACAAGGATTACAGAATGTTACTCCCCTTTATCAGCAAGCAGCTCCATTGATCGACAGTGTGTCGCGGCGGTTACTGAGTGGCGCCGATGAAAGCCAGGTAGAAGAGGGCAGCCAGGCCATGAGCGGCTGTCCGACACCAATGCTGCCAACGAACCGACGGGATGTCGGCCTGCTGTTTGTAGTCGACGCTGAGCCCGGTGTAGCACCCCCGTACCTCTGCTCTGCGCAGGACCTCCTTGCGTAGCTCGTGGCTTCGGCCTCTCGGACCTCATGACCACCTCTTGTCGCGACGCTAGCGCCAATCCCCAAGCTTGGTGCCTCTTTTTTTGGGCCAACGAACCCTTATGTATATATCGGAAAGAACTTCTGAGGACACAACCCACAGATACGAACTCTTCCTGATAGATATTGGCAAGAGGGATAGTCGATACTACCCTTGAGCTAGCGGCGCCAGACAGAACTGTCTACTAACTTAATGGCGCCACGGCTCAGGAAAGATGACTGTTTATTAATTCCTCCGTTTAAGTATTAATTCTTCTTGTCTTCGCGGTCCTTACGCAAAGTGTATCCCTCCAGGTACTCCATTTGTGACCACGAAGCATCTCCGTAATATTTGTGTCCTAATCGAACCTACCGGTAACAACTCTAACAGCACGGCACTCTTCCTTTGATCTTATCTGGTAGGCATCCAAGACACTCGAGTAGTACTCAATAATGGGTTGCAATAGTATTCTATACGTGGTCCCCTTTATCGACGTGCCACACTTTTCTAAAACTCTGCCAACAGAACGAAGTCTATGGTTCGCCTTCCCTAGTGCACCTTAACATTCTCTGTTCATTTCGTAACCCTTTGAAGCGTTAGCCCTGGATATTTCATACACGTGCTTGTTTCAGGAAACACACCACTTATACTGCCTTCGAGCTTTACAGAATTATTTTTCCTAATCATCTGCGTTACCTTAAATGTTCCCCACATTTAGAGCAAGCTGGCATTTATAGCACCAACTGGAATGCTGTCTAAGTCATCTTGCATCCTGCTACACCCATTCAAGGACGACACTTCCCCGCACACCGCAGCGCCATCAGCAAACAGCCTACGTCGGTACTCACCCCGTCCGCCAGATCATTTATTGCTATCGAGAATAAGGTCTGTCATATCACACTTCTATGGGGCACTCTTGACGATATCTTTATCTCTGATGAAATCTCACCGTCGAGGTCAACATACTAGGTTCTGTAACTCAAGAAGTCTTCGAGATACATACCTGGGAACCCAATCCGTATGGGCGAACCTTTGTTAGCACTCTGCAGTGGGGCACCGTGTCAAACGCTTTCCGGAAGTCTAGGAACATGGAATCTGTCTGTTGTCCTCCGTCCAAGGTTTGCACGATATCATGAGAGAAAAGGGTTAGCTGAGTTTCTCACTAGGGGCACTCCCTAAATCTGTGCTTATTATTGGACAGAAACCCGCCCCAGGTAACTGAATGGTCACCGTGACGCATTGTCAATCCTCTGGGCCTGGGTTCGATTCCCGTCTGGGTCGGGGAGTTTTCTCCGCCCAGGGGCTGGGTGTTGTGCTGTCCTCATCATCATCCCATCATCCTCATCGACTGCAGGTCGCCGCAGTGGCGTCAAATTGAAAGACCAGCACTCAGCGAACGGCCTGCTCGACGGGGGGCCCTAGCCATACGATTAAATAAATAAGGTTGTCTGTCTCGAGAAAATTTATTACATTCGGATTCAGAATGTGTTCAAGAATTCTGCAGCATAGAGGGTCCTTTATTTTGCTGTCCCGTTCTTTTACCTTTTTTTATATACAGCAGTCACCTGGGCTTTATTCTAGCTAATTGTGACTTTGCGCAGGGCGAGAGATTCGCGATAAATGCAAGCTACATTTACGGAGTATTTACGCATATGTACCTGCAGATACTGGTACACAACATACCTTCGCGCTCAGTGGACGGCGGCTTGCAGAGCACAGTTGTAGATGAAGATCTTATATATACACTCCTGGAAATTGAAATAAGAACACCGTGAATTCATTGTCCCAGGAAGGGGAAACTTTATTGACACATTCCTGGGGTCAGATACATCACATGATCACACTGACAGAACCACAGGCACATAGACACAGGCAACAGAGCATGCACAATGTCGGCACTAGTACAGTGTATATCCACCTTTCGCAGCAATGCAGGCAGCTATTCTCCCATGGAGACGATCGTAGAGATGCTGGATGTAGTCCTGTGGAACGGCTTGCCATGCCATTTCCACCTGGCGCCTCAGTTGGACCAGCGTTCGTGCTGGACGTGCAGACCGCGTGAGACGACGCTTCATCCAGTCCCAAACATGCTCAATGGGGGACAGATCCGGAGATCTTGCTGGCCAGGGTAGTTGACTTACACCTTCTAGAGCACGTTGGGTGGCACGGGATACATGCGGACGTGCATTGTCCTGTTGGAACAGCAAGTTCCCTTGCCGGTCTAGGAATGGTAGAACGATGGGTTCGATGACGGTTTGGATGTACCGTGCACTATTCAGTGTCCCCTCGACGATCACCGGTGGTGTACGGCCAGTGTAGGAGATCGCTCCCCACACCATGATGCCGGGTGTTGGCCCTGTGTGCCTCGGTCGTATGCAGTCCTGATTGTGGCGCTCACCTGCACGGCGCCAAACACGCATACGACCATCATTGGCACCAAGGCAGAAGCGACTCTCATCGCTGAAGACGACACGTCTCCATTCGTCCCTCCATTCACGCCTGTCGCGACACCACTGGAGGCGGGCTGCACGATGTTGGGGCGTGAGCGGAAGACGGCCTAACGGTGTGCGGGACCGTCGCCCAGCTTCATGGAGACGGTTGCGAATGGTCCTCGCCGATACCCCAGGAGCAACAGTGTCCCTAATTTGCTGGGAAGTGGCGGTGCGGTCTCCTACGGGTCTTGGCGTGCATCCGTGCGTCGCTGCGGTCCGGTCCCAGGTCGACGGGCACGTGCACCTTCCGCCGACCACTGGCGACAACATCGATGTACTGTGGAGACCTCACGCCCCACGTGTTGAGCAATTCGGCGGTACGTCCACCCGGCCTCCCGCATGCCCACTATACGCCCTCGCTCAAAGTCCGTCAACTGCACATACGGTTCACGTCCACGCTGTCGCGGCATGCTACCAGTGTTAAAGACTGCGATGGAGCTCCGTATGCCACGGCAAAGTGGCTGACACTGACGGCGGCGGTGCACAAATGCTGCGCAGCTAGCGCCATTCGACGGCCAACACCGCGGTTCCTGGTGTGTCCGCTGTGCCGTGCGTGTGATCATTGCTTGTACAGCCCTCTCGCAGTGTCCGGAGCAAGTATGGTGGGTCTGACACACCGGTGTCAATGTGTTCTTATTTCCATTTCCAGGAGTATATATATATATATATATATATATATATATATATATATATATAAATATCTGTGAATTGTGTGAATCCTTTTTGAATATTGTCTACCTCATCCATTAACCCATTAACACAACTTCGCAAATTTCCCAGACCGACGAAAAATACTGAGGAGTTGGTCGAATGAGAGGTCTGTATGCGACATCTTTCGTGTGCAAATTAACTTTTGTTAACATTCTTCCTATGAATCTGAACCGAGCAATGCCTTACCCAAGACTACGTTTATGTGGCCACCTCACTTCAAATCATTCCGGAGAGAAACTTATAGACACTTCAGGAAGTACATGAGTCCATTGTCTGATGGTTGATCTCATTCTTCTTGTTCTTCATCTCCTTTTTGCGTGCCATATCCCGTATCTTGATGGGGTCACCATGTTATTCTGGATTTGACAATATTAGTGGTAAAGGGTGGTCGGGTACACTTTCTTTTCGCCACCAGTCTTCCCTCCCCCCCCCCCCTCCCATCCCAAGCCCTCACCCCCTCCTTCTAGCACGGAATTTGTGTACGTCGTTTGTTTGCGTCTAGTGATTCCCAAGTTTATTGTGCGAGAACATTTTTCAGTGTTCAAGCGTCGTTTACGTGAGGCGGTCCACGGGTACCAGCACAGTATTCACTTAGTCCAACGTGGGAAGCCGCCTAAAAACCACTCCCAAGCTGGCCGGTAGTATGCCCTCGACGTTAGTTCGACGGGCGCATTCGATCCGGGGAGTGTGGGCCTCCCTGAAACCCGAAAGTAGTGTGCTAAAGGGCGTGTCTATCCGGAGTGGTCTACCGCTGATCGCATTATCATTCTATATGGAAAAGTTCTGTCTGGTTAAACGCATTACATAAAATGTATTAAGGTTTTGGAATCGTCTGCTAATCCGCCTGATTATTTACAGCTCTCTCTACATTTCATAACAAATTTCAAATGACATGATTCCCGCACATCATTGGGTAGCCCGGAATGTATTCATCAGTAACGAGCTGAAAGTCCTCCGACGATATTTACACCTGTTTTGGAGTGTTAGTAAATGTCGAAAACTCGACTGTTTATGTACAGTTAATTCTAAATTAACAGATTCGCAGGAGAGCTTCTGTGTAGTTTGGAAGGTAGTAGACGAGGTACTGGCGGAATTAAAGCTATGAGGACGGGGCGAGAGTCATGCTTGGGTAGCTCAGTTGGTAGAGCACTTTCCCGCGAAAGGCAAAGGTCCCGAGTTCGAGTCTCGGACCGACACACAGTTTTAATCTGCTAGGAAGTTTCAATTCTAAATTAATTTATGTAGGTATTACATGGATTTCGTGATTTACAAGTCAAATAATGTGCACCAAATGGTTACTACTGTCTGCTTAATAGCGTCTTCATACATCTTTGGATAGCGATAAGCATGACATAGTTTCGACGTATGCTTGGTACTTTTTCACAGATGCATTATCTACTCGCAAGTACCCAGACACACCGATTTAATTCACTATTGACCACTACGGGTCAGGAGACGGGGACCCGCTAGCATAACAGGAGGCCCGACGTTTTGTTTTCTGAGTAGAGAAGCAGTTAAGAGCAGAGTAGGTCGGCCAGAACACATCATTGGCTACGAAAGTGGACTAGTCTTTTGATGTCACCTGAGTAATAAACACACAGGAACGTTTTAACACTTCTAAAGTTGCCCAGTTCGACTGTTGGTGATGTGACTGTGACTTGGAAATGCGAAGGAACAGCCAGCCGCTATGGCCGAGCGGTTCTAGGCGTTTTAGTCCGGAACCGCGCTGCTGCTACGGTCGCAGGTTCGCATCCTGACTCGGGCATGGATGTGTGTGATGTCCTTAGGTTAGTTAGGTTTAAGTAGTTCTAAGTTTAGGGGACTGATGACCTCAGATGTTAAGTTCCATAGTGCTCAGAGCCATTTGAACCATTTTTTTTTTCGAAGGAACAACCACAGCTAAGACAAGCAGTCCTCCACTACTAACAGAGACGGACTATCGAGCATTGCCGAGGGTGGTTGTAAAAAAAGCACACGAAATCAGTGGAAGGCGCTGCCAGCTCAATGACTGTGCACAGGGAGTTAAAAAGAATGTGCCACAATGCTCCAACAGCTCTTCAGAACTCAAATGTTCCTGTCGTCATTGCTAAGCGACGCTTACTACGTGAATAATGACACCACTGGACAGTGGCAGACTGGAAACGGGTAATTTGGACTGACGAATAGCGCTACTTTAGACCCGCCAGGGTAGCCGAGAGTGCTAAAGCGCTGCTTCCTGGACTCGGGTAGGCGCGCTGACCCCGGATCGAATCCGCCCGGCGGATTAACGACGAGGACTGGTGTGCCGGTCAGCCTGGATGTGGTTTTTAGGCGGTTTTCCACATCCCACTAGGTGAATACCGGGCCTGTCCCCACGTTCCGCCTCAGTTACACGACTCTCAGTCATCTGAACACGCTCGCACTATTCCCTTAATTACACTCGACGCAGACAGTAGGGGTATATTAATTCCGTCCCGGAGGGAGGGGGGGGGGTGGTACGGCGTGGCGGCAGGAAGGGCATCTGCCCACCCCTTTCCACTAACCTTGCCGAAACCGTTCCTAACAATGCCGACCCTGCGTCAGTGCGGGACATGGCACCAGTGAAAGAAAGGAAGAAAGAAAGAATAGCGCTACTCTCCGTCGCAATCCGATGGAACGGTTTTCGTTGGCGAATGCCTGGACAATGTGGAATGCCAACAGTGAAGTACGGTGAAGGTGGTGTTACAGTACGTGGGCGTTTTTCGTGGTTACGTTGTGGTCGCCTTATTGACCTTAAGAAAACGCTAAATACTGGAGGATATGAACATATTTCTAGCACTGTGTACTGTATACAGTTAAGAAAGTATCGGAGACGATGATTGTATCAAAATGACAATGCTCCCTGTCGTAAAGCAGCACCTGTGAGACAATGGTTTGTGGGAAAAAATCATGGAATGGGTTGACCTGCCCAGAATCCCAACCTGAACCCAATGGATCATCTTTGGGATGAGCTAAAACGTCAACTTTGGCTCTAGCCGCCAACGTCCAACCTCTTCAGGTTTCGGCTTTTGAGGAATTACTCCACAGATATTCACTGAAAATGTCCCAAACGGAGTTTAACCGTCAGAAAGCCGATGAGTGGATACAACTCATATTAATGTCCCGAAATTTGTATCCGGTTACTTTTGATCAGTTAATGTACAGGGTGACAGTAGCACAAGTACATGAAATAAGATCTTCATAACTTCTGAACGGTTTGCGTTAGGATGTTGAAATTGGACGGTTGGCCGTGGGGCATGATAGGAATTAGTACGAGCATACGTCATTTGGTTTAACAACAAATCTCATTTTCAATTGGATGCAGCATCAATAAGCAAAATTGGCGCATTTTGAGGACTGAGAATCCGCATTACGCGATCGAGAAGTCTCTTCACCCTCAACGGGTGACAATATGGTGTGCAATGTCCAGTCACGGAATAATCGATACGATATTCCTTGATGGAACGGTGACTACTGAAAGGTACGTGAAGTTTTGACAGATGATTTCATACCTATTACCCAAAGTGACCCTGATTTGGACAAGATGTGGTTCATACAAGACGGAGCTCGACCTCATCGAAGCAGCAGAGTGTTTGATGTCCTGCAGGAACACTTTAGGGACCGCATTCTGACTCCGCGGTACCCAGAGGCCACTGGAATGGGCCTCGATTAGTCGCCATATTCTCCGGATCCGAGCACTTGCGACTCCTTTCTGTGGGGTTATATTAAAGAAAAGGTGTACAGAAATAACCTTGAAACCATTTATGAGCTGTAACAGCCATTCAGGAGGTCCTCGACAACATCGATTTTCCGACACTCCAGCGGGTCATGCAGAATTTCGCTATTCGTCTGCAGCACATAATTGCCAATTATGGTAGGCATATCGAACATATCATAACCTAAACCCAAATATCTGTAATGACGATTACATGTTGAATGAACTGTGTGCATGATGTACTTTGTAAGTAATTTACATTCTTTTTCATATAGTTCAGTAATTGTCACCCTGTGTAAGGTACCAGATCTCGATTGAAAGTTCGCACAATTTCTGTAAGTTACGAGTTGGTGATTTGTGGGTGTGGAGTTGGCACCTGATAGCAACTCAGATGTGTTACATAGTTTTCAGATCTGCCGAATTTGGTGGCCAAGATATCGGGAGTTCACTGTCATGCCCCTCAAACCAGTGAAGCACGATTCCCACCTTGTGACATGAACAGTTATCCTGCCGTAATATGCCATGGTAATCGGGCAAGACACCGAGCATGGAGGGATGCAAATGGGGGTATGAATCACATTTCTTGTTACACCAGGCCCATGACTGTGTCTAGGTAAGTTGCCGTCAAACATAATAGCTACTCGAATCATACACCAACTGACGCAGGCAATGCACGTAAAATAGCAAATCCGAGGACTTCCTTGTCGTGGGGTATCAATATAATTCAAGGACGCAGGCCAACACTTTTTGAACACTTTATTCTCTATTGTGAATGTTAGAGTGGGATGTCTCAGATCCTGCCAGTGAAGGGATCAGTTTATTTGAGCCAAATCGCAGCAGTGCCAGAGGGGTTCTGAATAGCGATTGTTTTTGATTGGAATACATAAGGGATACAAGAAGTAGGAAAATGTCCTCTACAGTGTGGGGTGAACGGTGTGCTCCGAAATACTTGTGGCCTTTCCTGCATTAGAGGGATGGAATATTCCGACCTCCAAGTTCTACTATGAAAAGTGGACGTCCACACTTTGTCATTACTACCACCCGTATTCTAGCTAGAAAGTTTCCCACTTGCCTCTGCTCCGGATGAATACGAGTGGCGTTCAATAAATAAAGTAACAAAGTTTTATTTTATGAAAGCAGGTTGGTTTTATTCAGGATTCCAATACACCATACCATTCTCCACTCTTTTGCCTACAAAACTCTATTTGTCAACATATCCTCCATTCAAGGCGAGGGTCTTACTGCCGGCCGGGGTGGCCGAGCGGTTCTAGGCGCTACAGTCTGGAACCGCGCGACCGTTACGGTCGCAGGTTCGAATCCTGCCTCGGTCATGGATGTGTGTGATGTCCTTAGGTTAGTGAAGTTTAAGTAGTTTTAAGTTCTAGGGGACAGATGACCTTAGAAGTTAAGACCCATAGTGCTCAGAGCCATTGGAACCATTTGAGTGGTCTTACTCCACCTTGTATTGTATGTTATGGTAACCGGGGGCCTAGAAACGATGGAGAGGCTCCGTTCCCGGCTCAGCTGCAGTGGTCCACAGCCCCACGACGACTACTGCAGTCCACTTCACCCCTCCGCCGCCCCACATCCAACCACTCTCTCAAAGTTAATAGGTTAATGTGCGGTTCAGCCCGCGGTGGACCCTCCCAGGGAACGTCTCACACCAGATGGGTGTAACCCCTATGTTTGAGTGGTAGAGTAATGGTGGTGTACGTGTACGTGGAGAACTTGTTTGCGCAGTAATCGCCGACATAGTGTAGTTGAGGCGGAAAAAGGGGAACCAGCCTGCATTCGCGGGAGGCAGATGGAAAACCGCCTAAAAGCCATCCACAGACTGGCCGGCTTACCGGACCTCGACACAAGTCCGCCGGGCGGATTCGTGCCGGGGACCAGGCGCTCCTTCCCAATCCAGAAAGCCGTGCGTTAGACCGCACGGCTAACCGGGCGGTCTACTCCACCTTATTGTTAGAGCCTACCATGAGATAACATTCTAATGGTAGACGTCGGGGCCAACGTCTTGCTGCATCACCTCCACATCACAAATGAACTGCATCCTGCTAAGTGTATCCATCATTCGCCCAAACAGATGGGAGCCGAAGGAGCGAGATCCAGGCTGTAGGATTTGAGGAAGAAGTTTTGTGCACTTTCGATTCACAGACATGTGTGAGGCATTGTGTTGTCATTGAGAAGGAGAAGTTCGTTTTGCATGAGAGTGTCCACACGTTTCAACATTGCATGAGTTACAGCTGTGTGCGGCAGACCAGCACGCGAGCAATCGGAAAGGTTTGCGATACCCTTTTGCGAAGATGACCGACGCCTCGCCCTTCGACTTACCGTGCTTGTGTTCATAGCCAAGTTTTCGTAGACGTACTTGCCTGTAGATATACTTTTCGTAGACATACTTCTCCATAGGTATATGAGAGGCGTTTGAAAAGTCCATGCAAAAATAAAAACTACTTACGTGTTTGGGATAAAAAATGGTTCAAGTGGCTCTGAGCACTATGCGACTTAACTTCTGAGGTCATCAGTCGCCTAGAACTTAGAACTAATTAAACCTAAGGACATCACACACATCCATGCCCGAGGCAGGATTCGAACCTGCGACCATAGCGGTCGCTCGGTTCCAGACTGTAGCGCCTAGAACCGCAAGGCCACTCCGGCCGGCGTTTGGGATAAACCTTTTTTATTTTTTGACACAGTCTCCTTTTAGACTTATACATTTCGTCCAACGCTGTTCTAATTTGTTGATCCCTTCCAAATAATAGGAATTGTCCAAGTCTACAAATCAGCTATTAGTTGCTGCAATCACCTCCTTGTTTGAATAAAATCTTTGTCCCGCCAGCCATTTCTTCAAACTGAGGAACAAATAGTAGTCCAAGGGGCCAAGTCTGGAGGATAAGGGGGATCTGAAACGAGTTGGAATCCTATTTCCATTAATTTTGCGACCACAACTGCTGAGGTGTGTGCTGGTGCAATGTCGTAATGGAAGAGGACTTTCTTGCGGTCCAATCGCCGGCGTTTTTCTTGCAGTTCGATTTTCAAACGGTCCAATAAATGGCTCTGAGCACTATGGGACTTAACATCTGTGGTCATCAGTCCCCTAGATCTTAGAACTACTTAAACCTAACTAACCTAAGGACATCACACACATCCATGCCCGAGGCAGGATTAGAACCTGCGACCGTAGCAGCCGCGCGGTGCCGGACTGAGCGCCTAGAACCGCGAGACCACCGCGGCCGGCAAACGGTCCAATAACGATGAATAATATGCACCTGTAATAGTTTTACCCATTTCCAGATAGTCGATGAGGATTATCCCTTGCGAATCCCAAAAGACAGTCGCCATAATCTTTCCGGCTGAAGGAATGGTCTTCGCCTTTTTTGGTGCAGCTTCTCCCTTGGTAACCCATTGTTTACATTGTTCTTTGGTCTCAGGAATATAGTACTGTGTCCATGTTTCATCCACAGTGACGAAACGACGCTTAAAGTCTTGTGGATTCTTCCCGAACAGCTGAAAACCATCCTTGCAGCACTTCACACGATTCCGTTTTTGGTCAAGCGTGAGCAATCGCGGAACCCATCTTGCAAATGGCTTTCTCATGTCCAACTGTTAATGCAAAATATTATGTACCCGTACATTCGAGATGCCTACAGCACTAGCAATCTCACGCACCTTAACTCTTCTGTCACCCATCACCATATCACGGATTTTATCAATGATTTCTGGAGTTGTAACCTCCACAAGGCGTCCAGAACCTTCAGCATCACTTGTGCCCATATGGACACTCCAAAATTTTGAAACCATTATAAACTGTTCTAATTGAAGGTGCAGAGTCACCGTAATGTTTACCAAGCTTCTCTTTAGTCTCCTGGGGCGTTTTGCCTTTCATAAAATAATGTTTAATCAACACACGAAATCCTTTTCGTCCATTATTTGACAATCACTCGACTTCCTTGATTCACACGACTGACAAACACAAATAAATAGACCAATATGGCTGAAACTTGGTGTGCGTTCCTTCCAAAGACGCTACTAACTAAAAATGACCTAGATATGCGACGGTGATGGCATCTCTCGGCCTTTGCACGGACTTTTCAAACGCTCTGAATGCCTACGTTGCTCTGGTTTTCCCAGAACGAATTCAATGACGACTATATGCTTGGAACTCACCTCCGATACAGCCGCCATTTTTAAGGTTATGTACAGCGCCGTCACCTATCGGAAGTCATGAAATTGCGAGGGCTGAAGCGGGAATATTCCACGACGTCTCACTACAAATTCCATTGTGATTAAAACAACAGTCGAGATCACAATAACATTTGTTTAGATTTATGTTAGAGCCATCCTCAGATATTTAGGTCCCCTGAAGCTGATGCTGACGGCTCCTCGGTTCTCCACGTGATACCACGATTGTAAACACATGTTATTGCGATCTCGACTATTGTTTTAATCAAAGTTAGCACCAGATCGCTGTGCTCCGAAGACAATATTGTCTAAATCTATGAAATTGCATTTTTTGGCGGAAATTGGCCGAGGAAAAAGAAAGTGTTGCATTACTTACTGAATGTCTCTCGTACATTCCTTACTGTATCGTTTGCCTACGACAGCAGCTGTCGGCATTCAACCTTACAGCGCCCAGTGGTCACAGTTTTTTTTGACTCAGCAGTGTATAAACTTGTATAAGAATGTACGAACCCACAAAGACTCCTTACCCTACGTGCTGGTATCTCCTCAGAGGAAAGTCTTAAACAGCGCTCTCAGAACCTGAGAAACAGAGAAGCATAAAGTTACACGTCAGCCACCCTCGGCCATTCACGTAGCTCAAGCACCGCCATGAAGATTTATGAATACAGAGGATGATATCAGCGCTCGGTTTGACTCTTGCGTGTACTATGAAACGCCCACAAACATACTTGTGACTAAAGGATGTGATCGTGAATGCAGGACTATGAAATGAGGCGCATCTGATGTCACTAGATACGTGCACAGTACCGGCCACCATACTGATAGGAGCAGTGATAGCATTATATATATATAGACAGAACTTAATATTCATAGAAACATGTTGTCATTTTTGTGTACATGCAAGTCAACTACTCTTTTTTTCTCCCCTTTGTAGAATAGAATGAGCTGCATGAAAATTTTACTATTGTAGCGTTCCATGTTTTTAAACGAAATACAAGAAGCCTGAGAGGAAGACAAGAGGGTTTTCAATAGTAAGGGGTCACTGATGCAACATTTGCTTTACAAACAATGGAAGCTTCTCGAAAACCTTGATCAGAGTGACGACATACAAGTATGACCTACTTTTGTCTGTGACAAGTGGATCGCACCTACTTGTCATCACCGATTTCGTCCAGCTTTATATATAGGGCTTGGACAGAAATGAAAGCGACGGAAATGAGAGATCCAGAAGGCAGAGTGTTTAGAAAAAAATAGAATTTTTGGCGCTGGCCTGGCAAAAACCTGAGCTATTTACTGCAGCCTATATTAGCGTAGCTTCCAGGCGCAGCGAGAAGACTACAGCGACTACAGTGATGGGGGCTTGGGCTAGAGTTCTTATGGAGGAACAATTTTTTATTTTCACTTTCTGCGTTATTTATACTAGACATAAAATGAAATAGTAGTGAATAGATTGCATTTATGAAAATTTTCGCAAGAGGCATGAGAAGGAAAGTCAAAGAAAAATGTGAGATTACAAATAACTCTCCAAAGATTGGACTGTACTCACAGCGTCCACAAGGACTCTGGAAGTAAAATTTCAAGAAGGGATTGTACTTAGAGCGGTAGTATCATTTAGACTGTATCATTCGAAAACTGGGTCAAAATACATTCCACTGTTCATCATCGGCTATCCTCGCCAATGTTTGGCGAAATTTTGCGTTGTGCGTGGTTTGCTGCCAGACTGTGCGATGAGAGAGAACCTTTTATGAATGTAAAGCAGCTTTCTTTTTCTACAGAAACTTTAAAACAACCATATGGCTGTAATAATGCGGCGTCTATAACGTATGAAAGGGGTCGAGAAAATTACTGCTTGCCCTGTTTGATGATGAAAATTGTACCAGCACGTGTAAATCATCAACCATAATGTAATAAACGTATCCAAATTTATATACGAATTTGTTTTGCATGCATTTCAATCCCTTCCTGCAAATTCACTTCTAATCCCAAAATTTCCTTTGCCTTTCCTTTTAAAAAGGATAAAAAAATAAAAAAAATATAAATGTAAGTTACTGAGCACTATTTCCGTTTATTTGCAGTGTAAGTAACGTAAAACTTGGATATCAAAAACTTTTTCACGTAAGAATTCGACACCACGACGCTATTATTACCGTCCTGCAATCTTCCCGGCATTCCAACCGCTGCTTTGAAATTGCTGCAAACTGCGCTAACGTAAAAGGCTCATGTCCCTACCGATCCGCGCCAAAAATGCTATTTTTTTCTAAGCGCTTTGCCTAAAGGAGTTCCCACTTCTGGCCAAGCTCTGCATATACCATAAATTTGGATAAACTAGTGATGAAAAGTACGCGTAGACCCCTTGTGAGTCATTGCCTCAATCGCAGAAATATATAGGCCTAGTGTACGTATGTGTATTTATCAGTGTACAGATAGTAAAATCAAGGACATGCATGACCTGTGTCATGAGCGCAACCTGCTAATGTAGGCCTACACTTTCTTTTTAACTTTTCTTTCACCACTCCGACTGTTTGAGATCCTACTCACTGAAGAGCTCAGTTCCGTTTTGCCAAATCCCAGTCGGAGCAGAGGGCTTCACGATTGGGAATATTTGTGACGTGAATACCTACAATGGAATTACTCTTATAACCAAGGAAGCCCTCCAGAAAACTTAGCGCAGACAGAGAAATTGGCGCTATTTCCCAATTCTTTCGGGACAATACGTTTCAGACAAATAAGTGATCCTGCTTTCTTGTGTGTGTGAAACTCTTTGTGGGTGGAAAAGAGTAAAGTAAATTACTTGCTCAACTTGTACTATGCAAGCCTCTAAGTTACGTGATACACTTTCTGGCTAAAAGTATCCAAATACCTATTAGTAGAAAGTAATATGGGATGTTCCAACCTTAACCTTTACGATGTCTTCACTTCTGTTGGGGACACTTTCAGTTAACTGCCTGAATGTCTGTGAAGGAACGACGGCCCACTCTTCCTCAAGAGTCGAAACCAGAGAATGTACTCATGTTGGACGTTGGGGGTCTGCATCGAAGTCAACGTTCTGACCCACTCCAAAGGTATTCCGTTGACTTCAGGTCGGACACTGGGCAGTGCAGTCCCTTTGAAAAATATTATTAGCCACAAACCATTGCCTACCAAATACTGCTTTATGACAGGGTACAATGTTATGCTGGTACAAACAGTCATCGTCACCGAATTCTTCCTCCACTGTACGCACCACACAATCCAGTAAAATGTATTCATATCCTACCGCATTTAACGTTTTTTAAAGCACAATAGGGGGATCTCACGCTAACCACTAAAAACATCCCCAAAACGTAACACCATCTCCTCTGTACTTATCTGTTCGCACTACACACTATGGAAGGTACCGTTACCCAGACATTCGCCAAATCTAATCACTTCCATCGGATCGGGTATAGTGTGATTCAGTACTCCAATCATTCGTCTCTAGTCATCCACTGTCCAGATGGACGTCACCTGAAATGCTGCTTAATATTGGCTATAGATATGTGTTTCTCATGAGGAGCTGCCCGACCACTGCACCACATTCGTTTTAACTCCCTACGCGCAATCACAGTGCTAGCTGTACTGCAGTTATAACTCTGAAATTCGCGAATGATTCCTTTCTGTGATTTCACGCGATTTGGTCGACGGTCCTTTCCTTTAGTACATTAGGCCTTGGTTTAGTTGTGATTATCTTTCTAATTTCGCTTTCGCAATCAAATCACCACCGTACTATTTGGCAGCTGACCCCTTCTGACTGACCTATACTGCTGTTATTGTTTCCGTAGTGAACAGACAATCCTCCTCGCCGCGTTTTATAGTGGTGAGTCCGCCTCTTGTGACTTCTAATGGTCAATTCCGTATTACATCGTGGGATTCGGATGCTTTTGATAAGGTACTGTACTTGCAAAACTTCCCATGTACTCTTTGAAGTATTGGCAGAAGTGCCAACACCGTTTTGCTAAAGGAGGCCGAAATGCACGCTTTTAAGCTCACCCAGATTGGCGTGAGGTCTGGAACAAGGTAAAGGAATTAATAGTAGCAAATAAAGTACGTAGTTGATGTAATACTTAACTTTAATCCATAATTGGAGAACATCGCTCTTGTTTAGACATTATTAACAATATCAATATAAACTGGTAATGGCGCCTTGCTAGGTCGTAGCAAATGACGTAGCTGAAGGCTATGCTAACTATCGTCTCGGCAAATGAGAGCGTAATTGTCAGTGATCCATCTCTGGCAAACTCTGCTGTACAACTGGGGCGAGTGCTAGGACGTCTCTCTAGACCTGCCGTGTGGTCGCGCTCGGTCTGCAATCACTGACAGTGGCGACACGCGGGTCCGACGTATACTGACGGACCGCGGCCGATTTAAAGGCTACCACCTAGCAAGTGTGGTGTCTGGCGGTGACACCACACTCTTCGTACATAAAACTGGCTGCAAGCCAATGTAGCAATGCTTGTATCGAAAATATCTATGACAAAAAGTATTTAGGCCACATAATTCCCAATAACAACATCACCTTTCTTCCGGCAGTACGTATTTCAGGTATGAGCGTATCTGTTACACTTTCATAAAATCTATACCGGTGTGTGACGATCCTTACAGCATATGCCTGAATTTATCAACGTGGTAAAAGAATCCAAACACTGGAATTATACTCTACAAATCACATGCTCTGTATGTGATTTCCTTTACAAATGCACCGCACGCCCCCAGACCCTACCAACAAATTTAACGATGCCGTTCACCAAACCTTACGCGTTCGTCCCATTCCCTGTCGCTTCTTAGTATCGCACTTAAACGATGCGACCTGCTGCGAATGTTCACCACGACAGTGAAATCGTGTGTTACAGCCAAATTAAAATACTCCAC
Source organism: Schistocerca nitens (assembly GCF_023898315.1). Lineage (NCBI taxonomy): Eukaryota > Metazoa > Arthropoda > Insecta > Orthoptera > Acrididae > Schistocerca > Schistocerca nitens. Next base: position 176,545,818 of record NC_064622.1, on the reverse strand, counting down.
TAGGATATGGATTTTCTCGATGTATAATCGTCCGATTTTGCAATAGACTCTAAAATGAAAATGCGACTTAAAAATTTGTCAAATGCCCTGTGACGTGATTTGTCTAAAAGTAAGAAATAAAATTAGAGAAACGTCTGAAAACCTCATTTGCTGTACATGATCTCAAGTATCATTCAAAGGCGCGTCAAACGTGTCTCTAATCTATTTCTTACTTTTACAGAAATGATTTGACAAAATATTTGACCGACTTTTTTCTGTTTTTTTTTTCTTTTTTCAAGTTTTTTTCAGAAAACTTGTTCCTATTAACACGTCATTTGCTTTCCTAGCACCTTCTGTTCTACAAATGTTCTGAATTAGATACTTGATTCGAAGGAAAGCAATTTGACTGTTGAATGTAACTTTCTATGCCCTATAAATACGAACTTTTTGACACCTCATTCGTTTTTCTAGAGTCTGCTGTTCTGGAAATGTCCTGAATTAGTACTTGATACGAAGGAAGCCATTAAAAACTAATTATCTCAGGAATGCGTCTTGTGTGTGCAAAATAGCTAGGCCTTGAGGAGATTAACGTTTTGACATGACATTTCCCTTCCTAGCGACTTCTGTTCTCGAAATGTCCTAAATTTAGTACTTGATTCGAAGGAAGCTTATTGACACTTATATACGAGACAAATACAAATTGTTATGCACAAAATATTTAGGTTCCTGTGAAATGAAGATTTTTACACTTCATTTACGTACCGCCTGTTCGCGAAACATTTTAATTTTTCGTCAAGTCACTAATTAAGTTTTGTTAATTACTCTGTTTACCTTCGAGTTATTAAATATTTTTTTGCAAAACTAGACCTCAAGTTGGTCAGTTTCATACCGCATTAGTCAATTTCTTACTCTTAGTCTGACTATGAAAATTTCGACAAGAATTCATTATGTAAGTTTCCCTCAAATCACTTATCAAATTTTTCTTATTTACCGTTCGTTTGGCTATGAAAATTCGAACAGAAACGCACTGTGTAATTTAATGGGTGTCTTTTCTTTGCTCTGCACAAAAATTTGACCAATGAACTGTAAATAAAAAAATAAAAGAAATTCTCTAACACCTTCAGAAGCTCCTTAGAGCCACATTTCAAAATTTCCGTCTGTGGCTCTACTATTTTGGGTTACAGTGGTGGGGTTTTACCGGCTACAGCCACCAGTATCGCACAGATGCCTGGGCAGTTATTTCTGAGATGCAACACAGTACACAGGCTCCGGAATCCCCTTCGACGGTGCGCCAGTGAAATCCGCGGCAGGCACGGCCTTCCTTATTGAATTTAACTTTCGCCTGCGCTGGCGCCGTAGCGAGCGGTAACTTGGCCCTGCCAATCCCCCTAATCCATTTTTATTCGTGTTGCCGGTATCATTCCTGTTTTCACGCACCGAAGTCGTGCAGAGTTTTAAAAAGCCCCGGCGAAGTTTTCCCACAGTTGCAAGAGCACGGCTGTTTGTTCTCACTGCGCGCTACGGCGCCGCTCCGTCCGCTTCCCTCACATCCCCCCCCCCCCTCCCCCCCCTCTTGGACTGAGATACCGCTCCGCGAGATTCTGCCAGTTATCTGATGCACGTGACTGCTTTCCCTAAGCGGACGGGCCGGTCTGGTGGTCCGAATTGCATGAAACAGTTCTCACGTGACGCCTCTCCCGGCTTGCAGGCCCTGTTAGGACACTGAGCTCACATTAGTGTCAAAGCCCATACGTTATACTCGTGTGTTACCAGCCGCGCACAAACTATCACTACGAAGTAAACTCATATAAACTGTAGGAGCATGTCATCTGAGGTGATCCATCCATATCTTGAACTCGTTTTATGCACCACTTAGTTCCGAGAACAGTTCAGACAAGCTGCTCTCTATCGTAGTATAGCGCGACGTGTCAGTTTTTAGGCTGTTGGAAGAACGAACCGATATCATCATTATTAGATCAATATTGAATATCCATAAAATGACTAAACTTAAAAAAAAAAGACACGCTAAATAAACCAGTTGGTGGACAAACGGACCAGAAACAAGAGTTGTTTTTGTTATAATGGGCTCGTCCAATGTAAAAGTTCTTTTATATTAGCTGGACAGAATGCAGAAGGTTAGAGAGAATTGATGGGGTGGTCACACGTGCGTTTTTCTTTCTTATTTTTTGTGATAAGGTAAGGATCTCAACTGATACAGGTGTCTCAATAGTATTCCATTATACGATTTTCGGTTATGCTCGGTCCAGTCACGTTAATGAGGCCACCGCATCTGTTACTAGTTATTTTCTTCGCAATGAAATATCACTTATCAGTAGCCTCCCAGTGCCTCTCACGTATATTCATGTATGGTCCTATATCATTGTCCCATTTCATAAGCCGACTTCTTATTACTTCTGAATCGCATAATCATGTTTACAGTTTTTTCTTGATTTTCAAAAGAGACTTACAATTTATTAATCTATTAATTTATAATAACGATTTATTAATTTATAATAACATTCTATTAATTTATCATTTAGAGATTTTACTGGATATTTGTGTTTTTACAATTGCTGACAGTAGATCATTCCACTAATGCGGTAGCAAAAATGATTTGATTAGTTAACATCGTTGAAATACAGTAGTACAGGATGCACATGGTAAGCACAAAATGGTAAAATACTGACAGGAGCAGGCGAGGAAAACCCATACCAGAAGAAGAACAAGTTAATGTGACATCTGCCACGACAATTACGAATAATTAACTTGGAAGTAGAAGCAGCAGCAATTGGAGAAAATTACATTACGGACAAAAACTGGAATGTGCATTGTTGAGGATATTGGATGTGTATAGTATGTAAAGGTGAAAATTTTGGCATGATTCAGATGGAGGCAGAGGAAGGCATCAAGTGAATCAGAAGACTGGGAAACAATGACGTTCCCAAGTTGGGGGCTTTAGCGATCGCTCATATGATTATTCAATCGTCCGTCTTGCAACGGCCTTCCTCGTGCCATGGGGCCGAAACGTCGGTTTTAGTTTATTATTGTTGTTAGTTTCTAGCAATGACGCGTCATATTACCCAGAAGAATTTTAATCACTATGTGTCTGAATGTTTGGGGAGGATAAACACCTCATTCTTTCTCAAGGGTGGAAACCAATGTAGGTAGTAATGTTACACGCTGGGGCCTGGTCAGTCCGTAACTGCGCAACTGCTACGGTCGCAGGTTGGAATCCTGCCTCGGGCATGGATGTGTGTGATGTCCTTAGGTTAGTTAGGTCTAAGTAGTTCTAAGTTCTAGGGGACTGATGTCCTCAGATGTTAAGTCCCATAGTGCTCAGAGCCATTTGAACCAATTTTGCTGGGGCCTGGAGCTACGTCGACGCTCTATCTCAGTCACAAAACATTCTTTTGCGCTGAACTAGGGACTCTGGACGGGACAGCCCATCTCACGAATATTATTTTCCACAAACCATTGCCCCACAGATACTGCTTTATGACAGGGTACATTGTCAAAGTGATACAAACAACCACCGTCTCCGAACCGTTCCTCACTGGACGCAGTGCACAATACTGTAAAATGCGATCGTATCTTTACACATTTCGCGTTTTCTTAAGCGCAATACGGAGACTACATCCTCACTACGAAAAACACTTCAATTTCGTCGGACTAACCCCTCGCCCCCCCCCCCCCCTCCTCCAGCCTAAGGAGTTAACGGCTGACAAAATAAATGATGGCAGGGAACGTTATCCAAGCACTCGCCAAACCAAAACGCTCTCTCGGATTATCACAGGGGTACAGTGTGACTCATCATTCCAAATCACTCGTTTTCAGTCATCCACCGTCCAGTGGCATCGCTCTTCAGGCTACCTGAAACGTCGCCTACCATTGGCTACAGAAATACCAAGAACGAGTTGTGCAACATAAACGAAAGTTGGAAGGCGTGTTTCTACATATCGAAGATTATGCCTATTCAAATTTCGAGCCATTCACATGAGAGTAGCGCTAGTACAGCTTATGAGGAAGCAAAACAAGTTTGATTTAAACACACGCTATAACGGTCGTGGGCGTTAGTTACTTTTGAGATTGGACATGGTGAGTTGACGTGAGTCAAAAATACCTTTAAGGCGACAAAGACGCCATTATCGAGACCTCTTTAGAGTTTGAACGAAGTCGTGTAGCAGACAACAAGAAGCCGGATGTTCCTTCCGTGATGCTGCAGAAAGACTTGGCAGAGATGTAGCTACTGTACATGATTGCTGGAAGCGATGGTCACGAGAATTTACGGTGGCAAGAAGACCTGGTTCCGTACGGCCACGTGGTCCTATTGAGAGGGAAGACCATCGCATTCGACGTATGGCTCTGGCGCCTCGTATTGCATCTGCAGCAGCCATTTGAGCAGCAGTAGGCACCATACTGACACAGCTGGCTGTTACAGTTCGGTTACTTTAAGGACAGCTCCGAGCCACCAGACGGCCTGTAGTGTGCGTTCCAATGAGCAAACAACCACCGCCATATGCGAATTCTGTGGTGTGAAGCGAGAGCCCATCGGAGGGCAGGGTGGAGGTCTGTTGTATTTTCTTATGAAAGCTGGTTCTGCCCCGGTGCCAGTGATGGCCGTATGTTGGTTAGAAAGAGAGCAGTTCAGGGCCTGCAGCCAACCCGACTGCGTGCTCGACACACTGTATCTACATCTGGAGTTATGAAACGTGATGCTCAAACGGTTCAAATGGCTCTGAGCACTATGGGACTTAACATCTGAGGTCATTAGTCCCCTAGACTTAGAACTACCTAATCCTAACTGACCTAAGGACATCACACACATCCATGCCCGAGGCAGGATTCCAACCTGCGACCGTAGCAGCAGCGCGGTTCCAGACTGAAGCGCCTAGAACCGCTCGGTCACAGCGGCCGGCGATCTGTGATGCGATTTCGTGTGGCAGCAGGGGTAAATTAGTGGTTATCCCACACTCCCAGACTATTGTATGTATGTCAACCTGGTGATTCGACCTGTTGTGCTGCCATTCATGAAAAGAATTCCAAGGGGTGTTTTCCAACACGATAACGCCCTCCCACATACTGCTGTTGTAACCCAACGTGGGCTTTGGAGAATGTCGACATGTTTCCGTGCCTGCTAGATCACAAGATCTGTCTCCAGTCGAGTACGTATAAGACGCCGTAAGACGACAACTGCAGCGTCATCCACAACCAGCTTTAAGCCCTCCTGTAACGACCGACTAGTGCAACAGGCATGGAATTCCATCCTACAAACTCACATCTGGTACGTGTACAACACAATAAATGCACTTCTGCATGCATGCATTCGACATTCTGGTGGCTATACCGGTTAATGTACCAGCATTTCACATTTCCAGTGGTTTATCTCGCGCTTACATTATCTTACTTAATCACTGTAATATGTTAGCCCGCCAAACGTATTCTCGAAATTTCATTATTCTATGATGATAATTTTTGGTGTTGCGATTTTGTTTCCGTCAGTGTACTTGACTTATCAACCATTGTGCCACTTTCTTCTTTACTCCGCACGAACAATAATTGTGCCAGCTGGACTAGTGGCTGCACTTTGCAGCGTACGAGTGATTTCATCCACTGATTTCAGCGCTATTTTTTACAACCACCTTCCGTAGTGCCCTCGGCCTGATCTTGGTTTATCTGCGGTTGTTCGTTTGCGTGTTCACCCCACATCACCAACAGTCCACTTGGGCAACCTTTGAAGGGTTGAAATGTCACTGATGGCTTCGTTACCTAGGTGACAACCAGTGACAAGGCTAGGTCCGAAGCGACTGAACTGTGATGACTGAGCCAATTTGGTGTTATTGCTTCTCCACTGCCAAAGCATGTTGGTCTGCCTCTAGTGACATCTAGTGGCGAATTTCGCTTAGGGGTGTCCGTATAGCACATCACTGACGTCAAGACGCATAATGAATTAGTAATTGAAAGAGTAACAACTTCTAATTCACTACTGGCCATTAAAATTGCTACACCAACAATGAATGCAGATGATAAACGGGTATTCATTGGACAAATATATTATACTAGAACTGACATGTGATTACATTTTCACGCAATTTGGGTGCATAGATCCTGAGAAATCAGTACCCAGAACAACCAACTATAGCCGTAATACCGGCCTTGATACGCCTGGGCATTGAGTCAAACAGAGCTTGGATGGCGTGTACATGTACAGCTGCCCATGCAGCTTCAACATGATACCACAGTTCATCAAGAGTAGTGACTGGCGTATCGTGACAAGCCAGTTGCTCGGCCACCATTGACCAGACGTTTTCAATTAGCGAGAGATCTGGAAAATGTGCCAGAAAGGTCCGTACAGGACCTGCAACATGCGGTCGTGCATTATCCTGCTGAAATATAGGGTTTCGCAGGGATCGAGGGAGGGGTAGAGCCACGGGTCATAACACATCTGAAATGTAACGTCCACTGTTCGAAGTGCACTGTTCGAAGTGCCGTCAATGCGAACAAGAGGTGACCGAGACGTGTAATCATTGGCACTGATGTGTCGGCAGCTGGGCCAACACCTTGTAGATAGAGGTGGCTTAATGCACGCTAGACTAACGCAGACGGGCGTGAAGTACTGGAACAGGATACGTAATTAATGCTATGAAGAAAAGTACGTAGCTGGTATAATACTTATCTTTAATAACTCATTGTGGTACATCGCACAAAGGAGACTTTAATTACAATCACTGTAAGGCTAATGGCGCCTTGCTAGTTCGTAGCCATTAACTTAGCTGAAGGCTATTCTGTCTCTCGGCTAATGAGAGAGAAAGGCTTCGTACGTCTAGTCGCTAGCTCTGTCGTCCGTACAACTGGGGCTGAGTTCGAGTCAGTCTCTCGAGACCTGCCTTGTGGTGGCGCTAGGTTTGCGATCACACAGTGGCGACACGCGGGTCCGACATGTACTACAGGACCGCGGCCGATTTAAGCTACCACCTAGGACGTGTGGTGTCTGGCTGTGACACCACAGGCACCTCATACCATCACGCGGGGTAATACGCCAGTATGGCGATGACGGATACACGCTACCAATGTGCGTTCACCGCGATGTCGCCAAACACGGATGCGACCATCATGATGCTGTAAACGGAATCTGGATTCATCCGAAAAAATGACCTTTTGCCATTCGTGCACCCAGGTTCGTCGTTGAATACACCATCGCAGGCGCTCCTGTGTGTGATGCAGCGTCAAGGGTAACCGTAGCCATGGTCTCCGAGCTGATAGTCCATGCTGCTGCAAACGTCGTCGAACTGTTCGTGCAGATGGTTGTCTTGCAAAAGTCCCCATCTGTTGACTCAGGGACCGAGACGTGGCTGCACGATCCGTTACAGCCATGCAGATAAGATGCCTGTCATCTCGACTGCTAGTGATACGAGGCCGTTGGGAGCCAGCATGGCGTTCCGTATTACCCTCCTGAACCCACCGATTCCATATTCCGCTAACAGTCATTGGATCTCGGCCAACGCGAGCAGCAATATTCCGATAAGATAAACCGTAATCGCGATAGGCTACAATCCGACCTTTATCAATGTCGGAAACGTGATGGTACCCATTTCTCCTCCTTACACGTGTTATCACAACAACGTTTTACCAGGCAACGTCGGTGAACTGTTGTTTGTGTATGAGAAATCGGTTGGAAACTTTCTTCATGTTGCACGTTGTAGGTGTCGCCACCGGCGCCGACCTTGTGTGAATGCTCTGAAAAGCTAATCATTTGCATATCACATCATCATCTTTCCGTCGGTTAAATTTCGCGTCTGTAGCACGTCATCTTCTTGGTGTAGTAGTTTTAATGGCCAGTAGTGTATATTCAAGATTTACCTAATGGCAAGTAAGAAAATAGTTGTATACAATTGCCTTCGTTAGAAATGTATTTTGAATGGAAGCATTCAACGTTTTTGCTGTTTTTCCCTCAGTAACGTTAACCGGCAGCTGCAGGGAAGTATATGTTCCAGGATACGCAGTGTATGCAGGTCATAAGGCGAGGGCACGACGAAAGCCCACCTCTGTACGACTGCCCGCTGGCCATCTTCGTCAGAGATAATGAGATGTAACATTACGTCCCTTTCCTGGTGTGAAACCTTGGCGCCTCCGCGGCATTAAAATTCCTGCCACGGTGGCAGAGGAATGCTGCACTGGCGGGATTAGGATCGAAGCGGCGACGGCGGAAGGCAAGAGTGGTGTGTGCGAATGTGCGAGTGACTCCTCTTGCGGGTGCGGCTGAGGCCTCCAGTTAAGCCCTTTGGCGCTCTCCAGCTCAGAGGCTGGAGGAGAGGCTGGAAAAGCAGCTCGCTGCTGCCTGAGGACTGCCTGGGGCTCGGCAGCTCCGCCGACGTCTGCTGTGGCTCGCTGTAAAATAAAATGAGGCTGGAATATACGGCAGGGCACTTCTTCGGTTACCTACCGCGGGAGAAAGTTGCATACTGGGGAAGGGATTAGGAGCATGCAGACGACTAGAAATGCGATATTTAGAATGTGTCACGCTCCACCGCTAAACAAGCAGGCTTGTTTTCGAGAGCGTATCGTTTCAGCTGTCGATTTGCCGTTCCGTGCCAGTGTCTTAAAAACGCCCTCTAATTTGACTTGATAACTTACATGTCTGCAGAGTATCGTATCAGTTGTGCTACTGGATTTCTGATTTCCAGTCAGGAAGGTCACAGTATAGTAGCTGACGGAAAGTCGTCGACTAAAACACAAGCGATAACAGTCGCTTCCTACGGAAACATTTTTACCCTCTCCTGTTTCTAATCTAGACTTAGGGGACAACCTCAGCGGCCCTTTTAAATCATTTGCAGTCAGGTCTTCGAAGGCAGCACTTGAGAATTTACGACATCCAGAAACAGATCGCCCCAGGTTGCCAATATCGATAATTTTGAGAGATGCATATGGGGCCTGAAGGTGGCATATTGAATCGCCAAAACTGATAATGAAAATAACATAAAATAGCTTCTCATTTTTTCACCGCAGTCTGGCGAATTTCTCTATTAAATAAAAATTAAATATTTGCAGTTGATGCTGCCACTTATCTTTTAATGAAGTCATGAGAAGACCGAAACCTATTGCAAAATGATTTAGAGAAGCTATCTGTATGGTGCGAAAAGTGACAATATAGCCTGAATAATGAAAAGTGCGAGGTCATCCACACGTTTTTCGGCTACACCACACAAAACAAAAATGTAAACGCTGTCAGTTCAACTAGATACCTAGGAACAACAATTAGATTGGAACAACTTAGATTGGAACTATCACATAGGCAATGTTGAGGGAAAGCAACCTTTAAGGATTACGTTTTGTTGGTGGAACGCTTAGAACATGCAACAGGCCTACCAAAGACACTGCCTACACTACGCTCGTTCGTCCTCTGATAGAGTATTTCTGTGCTGTATGGGATCCTTACCAGATAGGACTTACGGAGGACATCGAGAAACTTCAAATAGGGCCTGCTCGTTTTGTATTGTAGTGAAGCAGGGGAGAGAGTGTCGCGGATATGATAAGCGAGCTGGCATGGCAATCATTAAAACAAACACATTTTCCTCTGAGGCGAGATCTTTCCACGAAATTTTCATCTCCAGCTGCCTCCTCCGACAGGAAAAATATTTTGTACCACCCAGCTACATAGGGAGAACCTATTATTGTAATAAAGGAAAAGAAATTAGAGCTCGCACGGAAAGAGTGGAATGGTACAGAAGTAGTGTGGAAGTGTTTCGATGAACCCCCTGCGAGGCACTTAAATGTGAATTGCCGAGTAGTCACGTAAATGTAGATGTGGTTCCACAACGTTGTCAGATGTCACTAACACTTTGCTATGTCGTAGATGCCACAACATATTTCGTGTCTATTTCGTTTTTCTTTAAAGCCATCAGTGTCTTGACGTTTTAGACTCAGCTCCATTACTACCTGTCTTACGCTAATGTTTCGTTTCTACGTAGCAGTTACCCTAAACAACATCCGTAACCTGCTTTTTTCATTTTCTAGTCTTAAAATTGAATAATTGTACTTCAAATTGATTTTAAAATGATCCTTGACTATTCCTAGACCCTCTGGAGACTGTTCCACGAACTTGTCCCTTTCTCTGGTAAGCATTTTCCATAGCCCCCTTACACATGTATTACTTTTAGAATTTTTTTCATTTCTTACGAAACAAGGTGCCTCAGACTTTCAAGGACAAAATAATGCAGCTCCTAAACTTTGACGGAAGAAAATAATTGACACAAATATTAATGAAATTAATATTTCTTATCAACATAACTTCAACCATGTATCGTTGACAAAATTCGAAACGGCGATCAAAGTTCATTACTGCAGCACTTCATGAATATTCTATTGATCTCATAGTTTAAAATAACTACACCCTATTCCTCACAGACGTTGCTTATGAGAAGGCCGTAGATGTTGCTGTACCGGTAATCTGCGCATTGTATTCTTCGGAAACATTCTAACGTGCTGTGCAGAAGGTGGGTCAGAGACACAGGAAACAATGCATCTTGCGAGAGAGTGGTTCCGTAAGTGAGCGTCTCATATTGCGATTGTAGTTGAGAGAGGCACCTCACTTGTTTCTGGTCACTAAGGTCAGTGACATTACACGGATCAGAGCTCTGACTAGCAACCTGCGGAACACAGGGTAACTCTGACTCTTGGAAGGATAACAGGAAACTGATCATAAATCTGGAGGAATTTTAGAGGGAGCGTTTCTAAGAAGTATGTATTTCTTAACACAGAGAAAGTGAACACTGCTTTAAACGCAATAAAGATTATTTACAAATAACTCGATTGATAAGACTCATAATCGTAAATGCGCAATCAAAGATGGGAACACATTCAAAGCGAATTCTGCAGAATGCAGCCGGCTGTGGTGGCCGAGCGGTTCTAGGCGCTTCAGTCTGGAACCGTGCGACCGCTACGGTCCGGTCGCAGGTTCGAACCCTACCTCGGGCATGGATGTGTGTGATGTCCTTGTGTTTTCGTAGTTTAAGTAGTTCTAAGTTCTAGGGTACTGATGACCTCACATGTTAAGTCCCATAGTGCTCAGAGCCATTTGATTTTGCAGAATGCAAGATAAAGAAATTCTGATTTCGCTATCCCGTTTCTTACATCAGTATGTGTTTTTCCACGTTACTGACTAACTGGTCTGACAGATAAATTATCTGGGCAACCAGTGTTGCAAATGGCTAGATGAATTTATTGTATATGTGATACAAATGGTAACTAGTTACAAAAATTACTATGATTAACCTAGAAGCGCAGAAGGCACAGACATAATGCAAACACTAGAGAAATCCTAAAGTCCCCAGATTTATAATCAACAAAACTTTCTACGAATGTATTTTAAAAATAAATAAATAAACGCTCATAGACAATGGCATACCAATAGTGAAAGGCTTTTCTCTAAATATCGATATATAATTGTGTTTTCGTAGTTTAATCGGGATCTGTAACCACAGTTTCTAGAAATTACCAGAAACTAAATCGAATATAATAAAATGACCTCGTCTGTGCAGTTCACTTTTTTTAATGTCTTCATTATTTTGGATGACCAGTTCTTTGGAAAAAAAGAAAACATATTGTAAGTTGCCTTTATATTCACAGAAAGAAGTTTTTGACACGAATATAATAACACTAGTGCAACATCTCCAAGACAATTTCAGGTCACTATTTCACAGAAAAAATCACGTGTGAACTAACTTCTCTGAAGCCTGGATAAATAAACCTCATGAGACCAATTAAAACGGGTGTACAATAAATTCAAATAGTTCGTCTAATATAGTTTCTCAATGACTTCCCATAGGGAAGGCAGCAGATTTCCCGATTGTTAGAATACTCGTCACGCGTATGCATACCACGAACATCTTCCCACTCAATCGCTGTATATTCCTCATTGCTCTTTGTCTATAGCCTGCTACATCTACTTTCACTGAATCCCTAAGAATGTGGTTTTTAGCAAAAGAACACGGTTCTTTCTTCCTTAGCTGTCGCATTTCCCATCGGCAACTTCTTTTTCGTTCCTTACATCGTATCTGAGCGCTGTCACTTTTAGGACTGGAACGAACGCGGTTTTCATTCTTCAAAAATGGCTCTGAGCACTATGGGACTTAACAGCTATGGTCATCAGTCCCCTAGAACTTAGAACCACTTAAACCTAACTAACCTAAGGATATCACACAACACCCAGCCATCACGAGGCAGAGAAAATCCCTGACCCCGCCGGGAATCGAACCCGGGAACCCGGGCGTGGGAAGCGAGAACGCTACCGCACGACCACGAGATGCGGGCTTTCATTCTTCCTCCGAAATCTTTATCTTATGTGGCGAGCCAGAAACTGTAAATGCTATACCATGTGCAGCGCTGCATATTTAGGCAGTAGTGTCTGGAATGTTGCTGATGTCTTCGACGTTAACAATAGGGACATCGAAGAGACTTTGTGGCAAGAGTTTCCTAGTTCAGAACGAAAAGCAGCGTCTATGAATGGGTCTGGGTAGAAAGGTGCAATTCCAGTCGTTCGAAGGACGTTATCAGCATTCTAAAGCGCTGCTGTTGGTTTATAGGCCTCTCCGGAAATGTAAAGCATGTGCAATTCCCTCTCTACTCAATCTAGCCGGTTCCCTGTTGCTGAGACATAATGTTTTCACTGAGAACATAAAGGAAACATGAAACGAATGCAATAATCATACAATTTATAAACTATTAATTTTCTGGTTTCACGAGATTTATCAATTACATTTACATTGCGTGCATATCGAACCCGGGAACCCGGGCGTGGGAAGCGAGAACGCTACCGCACGACCACGAGATGCGGGCTTTCATTCTTCCTCCGAAATCTTTATCTTATGTGGCGAGCCAGAAACTGTAAATGCTATACCATGTGCAGCGCTGCATATTTAGGCAGTAGTGTCTGGAATGTTGCTGATGTCTTCGACGTTAACAATAGGGACATCGAAGAGACTTTGTGGCAAGAGTTTCCTAGTTCAGAACGAAAAGCAGCGTCTATGAATGGGTCTGGGTAGAAAGGTGCAATTCCAGTCGTTCGAAGGACGTTATCAGCATTCTAAAGCGCTGCTGTTGGTTTATAGGCCTCTCCGGAAATGTAAAGCATGTGCAATTCCCTCTCTACTCAATCTAGCCGGTTCCCTGTTGCTGAGACATAATGTTTTCACTGAGAACATAAAGGAAACATGAAACGAATGCAATAATCATACAATTTATAAACTATTAATTTTCTGGTTTCACGAGATTTATCAATTACATTTACATTGCGTGCATATCGAACCCGGGAACCCGGGCGTGGGAAGCGAGAACGCTACCGCACGACCACGAGATGCGGGCTTTCATTCTTCCTCCGAAATCTTTATCTTATGTGGCGAGCCAGAAACTGTAAATGCTATACCATGTGCAGCGCTGCATATTTAGGCAGTAGTGTCTGGAATGTTGCTGATGTCTTCGACGTTAACAATAGGGACATCGAAGAGACTTTGTGGCAAGAGTTTCCTAGTTCAGAACGAAAAGCAGCGTCTATGAATGGGTCTGGGTAGAAAGGTGCAATTCCAGTCGTTCGAAGGACGTTATCAGCATTCTAAAGCGCTGCTGTTGGTTTATAGGCCTCTCCGGAAATGTAAAGCATGTGCAATTCCCTCTCTACTCAATCTAGCCGGTTCCCTGTTGCTGAGACATAATGTTTTCACTGAGAACATAAAGGAAACATGAAACGAATGCAATAATCATACAATTTATAAACTATTAATTTTCTGGTTTCACGAGATTTATCAATTACATTTACATTGCGTGCATATCGAACCCGGGAACCCGGGCGTGGGAAGCGAGAACGCTACCGCACGACCACGAGATGCGGGCTTTCATTCTTCCTCCGAAATCTTTATCTTATGTGGCGAGCCAGAAACTGTAAATGCTATACCATGTGCAGCGCTGCATATTTAGGCAGTAGTGTCTGGAATGTTGCTGATGTCTAGAAGTGATTCAGCTGATTTTTCCTTAGCAGACTCCGTAATCCTAATGAAGTGTTCAAGAGGATAACTGACCCAGTCCGATTTAGCACAGGCACACTGAAGCAGTAAAATCAGCTCTTGTTGCTATTTTTCATGTGTAAATGTAAATATTTGCCAACATATTGTTGAGTTGCTGACATATTTGTAATCACAATAATCGCCGCTCCACATTCACCAGAAGACGCTCCTCATTATTAATTCTAATGCCTCTGCAGACTTGTTCTGCGTGACTGAAACCCAATCTCGTAAGGACTGAAAATTTTGGTCGTCTCATAATTTCCTCCAATTCAATTTTTAGGATGAATTTTTAGGATGAAACAAAAGGTGTCTATTTTTTATTTGTGGACCTCTGGATTCGTGTTATATGTTTCTTGGTTTTTGAATACGAAGATCCTCAGGGCTTTCACGAGCATGTTTTTCCCCGTTCGACTAGCTTTTCCCTCAGTTTAGAGAAAGGAGAAGAAAAACTAGTGTTCTCAAATAATCAGAAATACATTCGAGACCGGTTTCCAACTGCCAGACTACAAAAACGTTTCTGTACTTCGAAACAATATTGTACAAGCATGTGTGAAAAATATGGCAGCTGTCTCTAAAATGGGCACCACAAGGTCATCCCACAATCCTAGAGTATTTCCAGTAGGTTATAATTTCAAACGATAGTAAAAATTCGAAAAAAATGTTAGATATCTCTGTTTTTAGTCTAGAATATGATGGAGTACTTTCCAGAAGAAAATTATTGCCATCTGCTACAAAAAAGCAGTAAAATTACAAGAAACTGTGATGATTTTATTTTTATTTTATTTTTATTTTATTTTTACTTTATTTTATTTATTTATTTATTTATTTTTTGCTTAAACCAGTCGAAAAAACAGAACCACTGACATAGATGCACTGAAAATAATATACGAACATTCTCAAAGTTTATGGGTGTATGTGCTATATATCTTCTCGTGAAAATATAAGAGTATTCCGAGATAAAAATTAAAATACCAGAAGAGATGTGTAACCTTTCCGCCTGTGTGACGAGAAATGTCGCTGATGAATTTTCGATCTGTTGGACCTTGTAGAAATTTCTATCGAGAAAGTAGTTGAAAACCAATGAAATTAGTTCTGGTAACATCAGAGACGTCATTAGAGTATTGTCTCACGCATGAAAGCATTTTATTTACGAGAGTGGCAGCAAGCGAGTATTTATATGCCGCCGCCAGGATTTTAGTTCCGGCAGCTCGATTTAATACGGCCGGGAGTATTCCATACATCCCGAAAATTTTGCTCTTACTGACCCTGAGTCATTACATCCATCACCCAAATCGGCGACATACGCTATACAAAAGTAACTGAAGCTAGTTTCAGGCGAATGTTCCCATTAAAGTGGAGCACAATATACACTCCTGGAAATTGAAATAAGAACACCGTGAATTCATTGTCCCAGGAAGGGGAAACTTTATTGACACATTCCTGGGGTCAGATACATCACATGATCACACTGACAGAACCACAGGCACATAGACACAGGCAACAGAGCATGCACAATGTCGGCACTAGTACAGTGCAGCAATGCAGGCTGCTATTCTCCCATGGAGACGATCGTAGAGATGCTGGATGTAGTCCTGTGGAACGGCTTGCCATGCCATTTCCACCTGGCGCCTCAGTTGGACCAGCGTTCGTGCTGGACGTGCAGACCGCGTGAGACGACGCTTCATCCAGTCCCAAACATGCTCAATGTGGGACAGATCCGGAGATCTTGCTGGCCAGGGTAGTTGACTTACACCTTCTAGAGCACGTTGGGTGGCACGGGATACATGCGGACGTGCATTGTCCTGTTGGAACAGCAAGTTCCCTTGCCGGTCTAGGAATGGTAGAACGATGGGTTCGATGACGGTTTGGATGTACCGTGCACTATTCAGTGTCCCCTCGACGATCACCAGTGGTGTACGGCCAGTGTAGGAGATCGCTCCCCACACCATGATGCCGAGTGTTGGCCCTGTGTGCCTCGGTCGTATGCAGTCCTGATTGTGGCGCTCACCTGCAAGGCGCCAAACACGCATACGACCATCATTGGCACCAAGGCAGAAGCGACTCTCATCGCTGAAGACGACACGTCTCCATTCGTCCCTCCATTCACGCCTGTCGCGACACCACTGGAGGCGGGCTGCACGATGTTGGGGCGTGAGTGGAAGACGGCCTAACGGTGTGCGGGACCGTAGCCCAGCTTCATGGAGACGGTTGCGAATGGTCCTCGCCGATACCCCAGGAGCAACAGTGTCCCTAATTTGCTGGGAAGTGGCGGTGCGGTCCCCTACGGCACTGCGTAGGATCCTACGGTCTTGGCGTGCATCCGTGCGTCGCTGCGGTCCGGTCCCAGGTCGACGGGCACATGCACCTTCCGCCGACCACTGGCGACAACATCGATGTACTGTGGAGACCTCACGCCCCACGTGTTGAGCAATTCGGCGGTACGTCCACCCGGCCTCCCGCATGCCCACTATACGCCCTCGCTCAAAGTCCGTCAACTGCACATACGGTTCACGTCCACGCTGTCGCGGCATGCTACCAGTGTTAAAGACTGCGATGGAGCTCCGTATGCCACGGAAAACTGGCTGACACTGACGGCGGCGGTGCACAAGTGCTGCGCAGCTAGTGCCATTCGACGGCCAACACCGCGGTTCCTGGTGTGTCCGCTGTGCCGTGCGTGTGATCATTGCTTGTACAGCCCTCTCGCAGTGTCCGGAGCAAGTATGGTGGGTCTGACACACCGGTGTCAATGTGTTCTTTTTTCCATTTCCAGGAGTGTATTATTGCATGTGGTTTTGTGAAGCCAAAGTTTTATCGAAGTATACAACTAGACTGTTGTCAAATGGTACAAATGGCTCTGAGCACTATGGGACTTAACTTCTGAGGTCATCAGTCCCCTAGAACTTGGAACTACTTAAACCTAACTAACCTAAGGACATCACACACATCCATGCCCGAGGCAGGATTCGAACCTGCGACCGTAGCAGCCCCGCGGTTCCGGACTGCAGCGCTAGAACCGCACGGCCACCGCGTCCGGCAGACTGTTGTCCTCAGTACGCAGTAAGAGCATTTTACGCAAAACTTCGTTCTTGGTGCTGCAATGTCTCTGCATTCCATTATAAATTTGTTCATTATACTTTCTGAATCAAAAACCGAGTGAGCGGAGGAAACAAAGATCTGAGGTCTCTGAGGAAGGATAATTTATTTTTTCACGTGATCGCTCTGTATTTTTCCAGCCTTCGGTTACTCTTCTCTGTCGCAGTATCGACGTACATTTCTACGTACTAACTTTTTGTGAAGTCGTCAAATTCCGTTTTCATTTATATCCCTTTGTTGGAGAATCGAAACACGTCCTCACATATAGAGATTCTGCCGATGTTACCGGACTGTTAATACAAACTACAGTCGATTCGAAAATACCACAATTTTTTCTTGTCATTTTATGAACTTGTACAAAATTTATGTTATTCCTTGGTTCTTCACTGCTCGCCAAATCACTAAAAAACTTCATTACCCTCGATACGACAATTCTACGAGGGTGAGTCAAATGAAAACCTTAAATTTGTAATAACAAATCGAAATTTCGCGCCATTATCATGTAAGTTGGTAAGCGTGCTACAAATAGCGTGCAGAATGGTTTGTACGTGGCAGCATACTGCAGATGCACACATACCTTCGCAGTATCAGTATAAAGATGGCCTCCCAACTTGCGACTTGCACCAGGGAAGAACAGCGTTCTGTTATTCGGTTTTTGCGCAGTGAAGGTGTGAAACCTATTGAAATATTGAAATTCATCGACGAATGAAGGTTCAGTACAGCAAGTCTACGAATGGAGTAGGAAGTTGGCAGATGGTGTGACTTCAGTGAAAGATGCCTACAGAGACGACTGTCACCAGTGCATCATACACAGATCTCCTAAAAAAATCATCTGCGGCCTGAAATCAAATCAAAGCCACGTGGATTGCTGTCAGCAGGTGTCGTTTTGCAACATGACAATGCAAGGCCCCACACTGCCCGTACAACAGTTGCAACATTCACAGACCTGCATTTTGAGTGTCTTCCTCATCCAACATACTCTCCAGACCTTGCCCCAAGTGATTTCCATATGTTTGGACCACTCAAAGACGCAATGGGAGGAAAGAAGTTCCGTTCTGATGAAGAGGTACGCCACGCGGTGCATGAGTGGTTCCGCAGACTACCAAAAGAATTTTTTTTCTAAAGGAATTTATGGACTTTGTAAGCGCTGGAGGACTTTCATTGAGCGTGGGGGAGATTATGTTGACAAGTGACACAGCTTTGTAGCACTTCTGCACAATAAATAGTATCTTAAAAATATTTAAGGTTTAATTTATGAAAGGAGAAAATATAGAAATGTAGCAAATGAAGTACCCAAAAGAGCATACAGAAGTCAAAAAAATTGATGGACGGGAAATGAAAAAGGGAAAAGGAGGAATAACTGGAAGAGAAACACAAATCTCTAGAAGCAAGCCTGACTAGGGTAAAGATAGAGGCCCTCTATAGGCAAGTTAAAGAAACCTTTGGAGAAAGGATATTAAATGTGCAAATGGCTAATCGACACTAATCAAAGAAGGTACGGCTGTACGAAGGACACGTACTTGAAGATGATTTTGCATGAAGGCGACACGATGTACATGAAGTGCTGAGAATTGTGATACTGCGAGACGAATTTGACCGAGCACTGAAAGACTATGTAGTAACAAGTCCCCTGAGGTAGACGACATTCCGTCAAAATTATTCAATCCTTGGAAGAGCCAGTTATAGCAAAACTATTCCACCTGGTTTGCAAGATATAGAAGACAGACGAATACCCTCAGGTTTAAATAAGAACTTGCAATAATAGAAAGGCAGGTGCTGTTAGATGTGAATATTAATGAACCATGAGTTTTGTAAGGCATGGTGCAAAATACTGGCACGAATTATTTACAGAAAGATGGAAAAAGTAGTAGACGCGAAGATCATTTCGGGCTCGGGAGAAATGTAAGAATACACGAGGTAGTACTGACCCTAAGGCAAATCTTACAAGGTACACTGAACAAATGCGAACTTACGTTCATAGCGTTTACAGATTTAGAGAAAGACTTTAAGAATGTTGACTGGAATACGTACGAGTATTTTGAAATCCCCAAGTTATTAGGAACAACACACAGGGCGTGAAAGGTTTTGTAAATCTCGTACATAAGACAGGTCGTTGTTATAAGAGTTGAAGGGCACGAAAGGAGAGTGGGAGACGAGGAGGTAGTGTGACACAGTTGTATATTATTGCTAATGTTCTCCAATCTATATGAGCATTAAAGGAAATCACGGAAATTTTTGGAAAGAAAATTAGTGTTCAGAGAGAGAAAATAAAAACAACTTGAGGTTTTGGCGATTAACTCTAATTCTGTCAGGCCTTGGAAGATCAACTGAACAGAATGGGCAGTGTCTTGAAAAGAGGCTGAGATGCATGTTAACAAAAGTAAAACAGGAGTTATGGATTGTAGTCAAATGAAACCTGGGGTTGCTGAGGGAATTAGGTTAGGACATGAGACACAGAATGTGGCTTATGAATTTTACCATTTGGTAGCAAAATAACTGACGAAGTCCGAAGTTGAAAGTAAATAAAATTCAGGCTGGAAATAGCAAGAAAAGCGTTCCGAAGGCATTTACCTGTAATGTAACCTAGTACGAAAGTGAAAAGTAGACAACAAACAATGTAGACAACAAGAAAACAGAAGCTTTTGAAATGTAGTGATTGCTGAAGACCGAACGGGAAATTCGGATAACTAATCAGAAAGTACTGGATGGAATTTGGAAGGAAAGAAATTTAAGGTAGCACCTGACTAAAAAAAAGGGATCGAGTGACAGTAATGCTGAAGACTGAACAGGAATTTCGGATAACTGATCAGAAGATACTAAATGAAATTAGGGAGAAAAAAAGTAAGGCACCACTTGACTAAAACAAGGAATCGAGTGATAGGACGCGATACTGAGGTATCAAAGGATCGTCAGTTTGGTTAAAAAAGAAAGTGTGGGGGGTAAAAAGTGTCGATGTGGACCAAGTCTTTACCGTAGTAAGCAAAGTTCAAGTGGTTGTAGCCTTAACTAGTTATGCAGCGATGAAGTGATTTGCACAGGATAGACTAGAGTGAAAAGGTGTATCAGACCAGTCTTCGATCTACAGACCACCACATCATTCATAAATATGTCGCCAGGATCAAACTAAGTACCAATCACCTGTAAAATATGATAGTAATGAGACGAAAACACCTATGTTGAATCGTAAAGAGTGAGCACCATTCTTTATGGAAATAAACTGAATAATTACAGGTGTAAATCGGGAACACGAGATGGGAATCGCAAACCGGCTCCTCCAGCTTCTTATACCCGTAAGTAATCTTAAGATAAAGGACGCAAGCAAAATTTATATGAAATAAACTGTGGATATGTATATCTAAACCTAGAACATGGGAGGGGAGTCGCAGACTAACTGTTCCAGTTTCGCTCGCAGAATCCAGTAATTATAGTTGACACAAAACGGTCGAAGTCGCTGGAATCGTTGAGTTTCATCTGGTATCCCTCCTGCTGCTGCTGCTGCTGCTGCGCTTCGTGCTAGGAGACTGTGACTACGTAGTGTACGTTTCTTACTGTGACGAAGAAAACGAATTGGTTACTTATTACACGAATAGAAACTGCAGCTCGTGTGAATACTCTCATGTGTGCGACGAAATTGCTGTGTCGTACAAGATCTGACAGACTGTTGATAGTACGTGCCAAGAAAAAAATGTACTTCAATTGAGAACTACGCGTTACGTAATTTCGTATGAAAATAAAAGTAGATCTTTGGGGAGAGTATCCTATCGCAACGGTTGTCTGTTCGCGGCTAAAAAGCCTTGGAATCGGTTTCAGACTCTGAGGCACACCGATATACTGTATGTCTGTATGGAGCCCTTGGCATATTACAGAGAACGCGAAAACATTCCTGAGCCACTGTTCCATCTTTCATTTATGTGACAACGCCGCGTGTTACACGTGTTTCTGAAGCTTAAAACTCCACTGTCTGCAACAGTTACTGATAATAACAACAATAATAATACTAAAGAAGTAGATTAATAAAAATGAATAAATATAATGATAGAAAAATAAAAAAGAAAGTAAAAAGCGAAAATTAAAAAAAATGTAATCTCTCTCTCTTTCTCGCTCTCTCTCTCTCTTTCTCTCTCTCTCGCTCTCTCTCACAAATACACGCGCGCGCACACATATCTCGCTCTCCCTTCCTAGTCGGAAAATATAAACGCTACAGAACGATAGCAGACGCTGCCACCGCTATCAAAACAAACAAAATATGAAAGCATCATGCAACAGCAAAACGATACACACAAAATGATGAAAGGACAGTGTACAGAAGTGTAAAAGTGTTAAGTCCAGTGAAAGTGCTGTATGAAAATGCAAATACTCAACACACTCACATGGAAGGGGAAAAAGAATGGAATAAACAACAAAAAACCGTTAGTAACGAAAATAATGAAAACTGATTATAGTGATAAGTAAAGCGTGTGAACTTTTATTGATCAGAACAAACAAAATTTCAAGAGGAAAAACCATATCGTTACAGTGACTACTGAAGATACTTAAGACTTTTGTTGAAGTTCCTAACGACGACAACTTGTATATGTGCAACTGTGGAAAAAGTGGCCATAAGAACAAAACAGACAACACAATTAATGAGCTGACGATTGTTGAGCAACTGTGCGTTGTATCGACAGCGTTGCTAATCAAAAAATGGTTCAAATGGCTCTGAGCACTATGAGACTTAACATCTGAGGTCATCAGTCCCCTAGAACTTAGAACTATTTGAACCTAACTAACCTAAGGACATCACACACATCCACGCCTGAAGCAGGATTCGTACCTGCGACCGTAGCAGTCGCGCGATTCCGGACTGAAGCGCCTAGAACCGCTCGGCCACAACGGTCGGCGTTGCTAATCAGACATCGAGATGAAACACTTAACTGTTTTCCATCAATATTGTTTCGTGCGCCATTATTAATCCTTTTTGCTATTAATGGCCTCGTTGTCAGTGAAATGTTACAGCATCCGATATTCGGTGGCCAGTTTGCAACGGAATCCCTCAATGTCAGAATATGCCTGGAACTCAGTATACAGGTATACAGTTACTACTATGTGACACATTCGTGTGATTTAAACACTTTTACGAATATTAAACTGACTTAACTCTAAAACCAGGCACTTCATGATAAAAAGACATAATATTTCTCTGATGGTCAGAGCTGCTAACTGGATACCATACCACATCTAAATCTACATCTACGTGATTACTCTGCTATTCTCAATAAAGTGCCTGGCAGAGGGTTCAATGAACCATCTTCACGCTGTCTCTCTACCGTTCCACTCTCGAACGGCACGCGGGAAACACGAGCACTTAAATTTTTCTGTGCGCGCCCTGATTTCTCTTATTTTATCGTGATGATAATTTCTCCCTATTTAGATGGGTTCCAAGAATGTTTTCGCAATCGGAGGAGAAAACTGGTGATTGAAATTTCATGAGAAGATCCCATCGCAACGAAAAACGCCTTTGTTTTAATGATTGCTACTCCAAATCACGTACCATGTCTATAACACTATCTCCCCTCTTTCGCGATAATACAAAACGAGCTGCCCTTCTTTGTACTTTTTCGATGTCATCCGTCTGTCCAACCTGATGTGGATCCCATACCGCACAGTAATACTCCATAATAGGGCGGACAAGCGTGGTGTAAGCTGTCTCTTTAGTAGATCTGTTGCATCTTCTCAGTGTTCTGCCAATGAATCGCAGTCTTTCGTTTGCTCTATCCACAATATTATCTATGTGATCGTTCCAATTTAGGTTATTTGTAATTGTAATCCCTAAGTATTTAGTTGAATTTACAGCCTTCAGATTTGTGTGACGTATCGCGTAATCGAAATTTAGCCGATTTCTTTTAGTACTCATGTGAATAACTTCATACTTTTCCTTATTCAGGGTCAATTGCCACTTTTCGCATCATACAGATATCTTATCTAAATCATTTTGCAAGTCGTTTTGATCATCTGATGACTTTACAAGACGGAAAATGACAGCATCATCTGCAAACAGTCTAAGACGGTTACTCAGATTGTCGTTAATATAGATCAGGAAAACAGAGGGCCTATAACGCTTCCTTGGGGAACGCCGGATATTACTTCTGTTTTACTCGATGACTTTTCGTCTATTACTACGAACTGTGACCTTTCTGACAGGAAATCGTGAATCCAGTCGCATAACTAAGGCGATACTCCGTAGGCGCGCAGTTTGGTTAGAAGACGCTTGTGAGAAACGGTGTCGAAAGCCTTCTGGAAATCTAAAAATCACAGGCACTATCTTATCAAAATAATCCGAACTCGTGTTAGTGGACATTAATATGAAGTGTGTCCATCTTTCGCCTTTATTATATCTTCAATTCTGCTGGGGGCACATGCAATGAGGTGTTTGAATGCCTGTGGAGGAAAGGCAGCCCATTTCTCTGCGTAGCCGAAACCAGAGGAAGCAGTGGTGTCGGACGCTGGCGTATGGAGCGAAATCGACACCCTTCCTCATCCCAAAGGTACTCAGTTAAGTCCATGTGGGGCTCCTGGGTAGGCCAGTCCATTTCAGATATGTTAATTCCCTCAAATCGTTCCTCACAGACGCTGCTTTATAAGAGTTTGCGTTCACATACTGATACAAAAAATTATCCTCTCTGAACTGGTCCTCTATTGTACGCAGTACACAGTGCTGTAACTTGTGTTAATATCCTTCCCCATTTAGCGTTCTCTTCAGCGCAGTATAGAGACCACACCTTAACCACGAAAAACACTCCCCTTACGTAATACCACCGCTGTCACCGAGCGTATTTAGGCGCTTCTGTCCGTAACCGCGCCGCTGCTACGGTCGCAGGTTCGAATCCTGCCTTGGGCATGGATGTTTCTGATGTCCTTAGGGTAGTTACGTTTAAGTAGTTCTAAGTCTAGGGGCTGATGACCTCAAACGTGAAGTCCCATAGTGCTCAGAGCCATTTGAACCATTTGAACGTAATACCACTTCCTCCGTATTTCGCTGTTGACATTACACATGATGGCAGGTGATGTTTTACAGACACTGGCAAAATCCAAACCCTTCCATCGGACTGCCACAAGGTGTAGTGTGATTCACCTCTCAAAATCAGTCGCATCCAGTCATCGACTGTCCAATGGCGTCGCTGTTTACACCACCTCAAGCGTCGTTTAGCATTGACTCCAGAAATGAACGGCTTATGAGGAGCTGCTTGGTTACTGTACATTGTTTACCATTCTTTTTAACTCTCTAAGCACATCCCTTGTGTTAGCTGGACTGCTGGTATCACATTGGAAATCACGTGTGATTCGTTCCGCTGACTTCATATGATTTTTTATAACCACCCTCAGCAGTGCTCGACGGCCCCTGCCCGTTAATACCTCAAGTATGGCTATCCTTGGTGTAGCTGTAGTTGTTCCTTCGCGTTTCCCACTTCACAGTCGCATCACTAAGCCGGCACGGTAGCTCAAAAAATGTTCAAATGTGTGTGAAATCTTAAGGGACTTAACTGCTAAGGTTATCAGTCCCTAAGCTTACACACTACTTAATCTAAATTATCCTAAGGACAAACATACACACCCATGCCCGAGGGAGGACTCGAACCTCCGCCGTGACCAGCCGCACAGTCCATGAATGCAGCGCCCTAGACCGCTCGGCTAATCACGCGCGGCGGCACGGTAGCTCAGCGTGTTTGGTCAGAGAGCTGGTTGGCCTCTGTAATAATAATAATAAAAAAAACTGAGTGGAAGGATCAACAAACGAACTTGAACGTATGGCATGTGACGTCCGCAACGACCAAACAAAAGAAGAACTCTCAAATTGGGCAGCCTTAGAAGGATTACTGCTTCGCTACTGACAACACAATATACTCCGCCTCCTTTTTCGGGCGTTTTTTTTTTGTCTCCGATTGGTCGCAAAATGAAAACCGTAGTGAAACTAGAAACCGTTTTGCAAAATTTAGCTACACCTTTCAGTTACTTCTCGACATAATCGCCGCTCCGACTTTGCAGCACCGTCATCACCTAAGGCAGCTGCCAGTGCATTCCGTCGATTCTCTGCGCTGCTTTGTAGCTCGTTGTTGTGTCAAAACGCTGTCTTCGTACCCAGCGGTCCATGTGAGCACAGAGATGAAAATAAGAAAGTGCGAAGTGTGGGCTGTATGGTGGGTAATCGAACACCTCCTGTCGAAAACGCTGCAGGATCGTCTTCGTTGCATCTGCGGTGTGCGAGCGAGAATTGTCGTGAAGAACAAAACACATGACGCTTACTTTATGTGGGCTGCATTAAAACGGGCGAAATCTCTCAACAGGCACTTGACACTTTACATGCTAACTGTGCGCTCAGAACTAAACAGTGCGACGTGACAGGAGCTATGGGCTTACTAGACACTGTGCAATACATACACTCCTGGAAATTGAAATAAGAACACCGTGAATTCATTGTCCCAGGAAGGGGAAACTTTATTGAAACATTCCTGGGGTCAGATACATCACATGATCACACTGACAGAACCACAGGCACATAGACACAGGCAACAGAGCATGCACAATGTCGGCACTATACAGTGTATATCCACCTTTCGCAGCAATGCAGGCTGCTATTCTCCCATGGAGACGATCGTAGAGATTCTGGATGTAGTCCTGTGGAACGGCTTGTCATGCCATTTCCACCTGGCGCCTCAGTTGGACCAGCGTTCGTGCTGGACGTGCAGACCGCGTGAGACGACGCTTCATCCAGTCCCAAACATGCTCAATGGGGGACAGATCCGGAGATCTTGCTGGCCAGGGTAGTTGACTTACACCTTCTAGAGCACGTTGGGTGGCACGGGATACATGCGGACGTGCATTGTCCTGTTGGAACAGCAAGTTCCCTTGCCGGTCTAGGAATGGTAGAACGATGGGTTCGATGGCGGTTTGGATGTACCGTGCACTATTCAGTGTCCCCTCGACGATCACCAGTGGTGTACGGCCAGTGTAGGAGATCGCTCCCCACACCATGATGCCGGGTGTTGGCCCTGTGTGCCTCGGTCGTATGCAGTCCTGATTGTGGCGCTCACCTGCACGGCGCCAAACACGCATACGACCATCATTGGCACCAAGGCAGAAGCGACTCTCATCGCTGAAGACGACACGTCTCCATTCGTCCCTCCATTCACGCCTGTCGCGACACCACTGGAGGCGGGCTGCACGATGTTGGGGCGTGAGCGGAAGACGGCCTAACGGTGTGCGGGACCGTAGCCCAGCTTCATGGAGACGGTTGCGAATGGTCCTCGCCGGTACCCCAGGAGCAACAGTGTCCCTAATTTGCTGGGAAGTGGCGGTGCGGTCCCCTACGGCACTGCGTAGGATCCTACGGTCTTGGCGTGCATCCGTGCGTCGCTGCGGTCCGGTCCCAGGTCGACGGGCACGTGCACCTTCCGCCGACCACTGGCGACAACATCGATGTACTGTGGAGACCTCACGCCCCACGTGTTGAGCAATTCGGCGGTACGTCCACCCGGCCTCCCGCATGCCCACTATACGCCCTCGCTCAAAGTCCGTGACCGGCACATACGGTTCACGTCCACGCTGTCGCGGCATGCTACCAGTGTTAAAGACTGCGATGGAGCTCCGTATGCCACGGCAAACTGGCTGACACTGACGGCGGCGGTGCACAAATGCCGCGCAGCTAGCGCCATTCGACGGCCAACACCGCGGTTCCTGGTGTGTCCGCTGTGCCGTGCGTGTGATCATTGCTTGTACAGCCCTCTCGCAGTGTCCGGAGCAAGTATGGTGGGTCTGACACACCGGTGTCAATGTGTTCTTTTTTCCATTTCCAGGAGTGTATGTTCAAAGCTGTATCGGGTCCTCACTGTTGTTTTTGTTTCGCGACCGATAGGAGGCTGAAAAAAAAACCGAAGTAGCCCTTGTATACTGGCGGGTCCGCTTGTCATGACAGCTTGTGGTCAATACATAGGGGTGTAAGTATATTCTAGCTCAGACGATGTACACTGCAGACACAAGCTGCTATCCTGTGAAGCAACCGATTCTCCTTTCGATCTCTTAAGACATTTCCTTGGGAGTATTTGACGTACCAAGGAAGGGCATACCGTAGGCTACATTCCAAACTTCCCCTCAGTCTCTCATAGGGTAAGTACTTGTGAAGGTTGATGGTGATTCGTCCATCGGTACTATTCGAGAGTAGTTGGCTACGTATCAGCACTTGGTTTCACACTCATTCATTGCTCTTATCTCACACAAGCACGAGATCACATTCCTTCGAACTCATTACAGTCATCTTGTAGCGTTCCCAATTCCAACAGCAGATCCTGCAGGGCATGTAGTTGTGTGCCTCATAGATAAAAATCTAAGGTGCGCATTTGATAAGTATAACAACAGGCCAGAGGGGAATCTGCGGAAATTATGGCATTCACTGCTCTAATTTAAAAAAAAATGAAAATGTAAGTGAAACAGTGGGGCAACACAGTAGACGAGATGGAAAGAGATACTCAAAAAAGTAACATAAATCACAGAAAAGTCTGTTTATTCTCAAATAATAAAGTTATCACTTCCGTAGGAACACTATGATAATACACGAATTGGTTATTCGAATTGTATTTTTATGTAATTTAGTTGCAAGACACAGAACACATATTTGCTATACGTACATCAAGTGACAAGCGTTTATTTACTTATATGAATGCGTGGTGTCTGTTCTTTC
Source organism: Schistocerca nitens (assembly GCF_023898315.1). Lineage (NCBI taxonomy): Eukaryota > Metazoa > Arthropoda > Insecta > Orthoptera > Acrididae > Schistocerca > Schistocerca nitens. The sequence goes on along the minus strand of NC_064622.1, from coordinate 176,517,984 downwards.
GGATATAACCCAAAGAAAACACACAAGGTGAAATTCGCAGCTGTTATACATGTCGTGTAAACTGAAGATGGAAGATGGAGAAAGGAAATGAAATGAAAGAGAAGGGAATGAACTACTGATATCAGCTGCATCGGAACTTCATACGGAATAAGCGGTGACGAGTGAAAATATGTGCCACACAAAGACTGGAACCTGGGATATCCTGCTTATTAGGCAGTTGCGTTAACCGCTGCTTTAGCCGGAAACAGTGTTTTTCACAAATGCGCGGACTATCTCGGCACGCTGATAGGCCGACTCACATACCCACCTAATGCCAGCTATCCACTGTCCCCGTCCATGTTCTCCGTGCTGTCTAATTTTAGATTCCCGCCAGAGATCGAAGGAAATGTGCATCAACACTGAAGATTGTGAATCCATCGCCCATCGAGATGAGTCAGTTATACGAATGCACGGTTAACGTAACTGCCTAATAAGCAGGAGATCTTGGGTTCGAGTCCCAGTACGGCACACATTTTCACTCGTTTCCGCATAAAGTCCTGTAGCAGCTGGCATAAATAGTTCTTTCCCTCCCCTTTCATGTCTTTTGCCCCACACCGCCTCTCCACCTTCAGTCCACATAATATACACACACCAAAAAAAGTTTTGCATGACACCGGTTCCCACAACTCCTGAAGACAGACGTTGACTGTGGATATTGTATCACAGACACAGTCCCTTTGACCCAAAGGCGTAAACAACCATGTATGAGCGGAGCCTATTAGACGGAGGGGGTCTGACAGTGATCAGTTCCAGTCATTCTACTAGGAAGGAGATACACGGCTCGTGTTGTCTGTAGTTCAATCACGCCTATACGGTCAATACCACGGTCCGATTGCGTCCGCATTGTTACTTTGTGCCAGGAAGGGCTCTCAACAAGGGAAGTGTCCAGGCGTCTCGGAGTGACCCAAAGCGAAGTTGTTCGGACATGCAGGAGATCCAGAGAGACAGCAACTGCCGATGAAATGCCTCACTCAGGCCGCCCAAGGGCTACTACTGTAGTGGATGACCGCTACTTGTGGATTATGCCATGTAGGAACACAGCAACCATGTTGAATAATGCTTTTCGTGCAGCCACAGGACGTCGTGTTACGACTCAAACTGTGTGCCATAGGCTGCATCATGCGCAGCTTCACTCCCGACGTCCCTGGCGAGGTCCATATTTGCAACCACACCATGCAGCGCGGTACAGATGGGCCGAATGGACCGCCCAGGATTGGCATCACGTTCTCTTCACCGATGAGTGTTGCATATGTCTTCAATCAGACAATCGTTGGAGACGTGTTTAGAGGCAACCCGGTCAGGCTGAATGCCTTAGACACACTGTCCAGCTAGTGCAGCAAGGTGGAACTTCCCTGCTGTTTTGGTGTGGCATTATGTGAGGCCGACGTACGCCGCTGGTGGTCATGGAAGGCGCCATAACGGCTGTACGATGCGTGAATGCCATCCTCCGACCGATAGTGCGACCATATCAGCAGCATATTGGCGAGGAATTCGTCTTTACGGACGACAATTCGCGCCCCCATCGCGCACGTCTTCTGAATGACTTCCTTCAGGATAACGACATCGCTCGACTAGAGTGGCCAGCACGTTCTCCAGACATGAACCCTATCGAACATACCTGGGATAGATTGACAAGGGCTGTTTATGGACGGCGTGACCCATCAACCACTCTGAGGGATCCACGCCGAATCGCCATTGAGGAGTGGGACGACCTGGACCAACAGTGCCTTGATGAACTTGTGGGGTAGTATGTCACGACGAACACGGGCATGCAACGATGCAAGAGGACGTGCTACTGGGTATTAGAGGTACCGGTGTGTACAGCAATCTGGACCACCACCTCTGAAGGTCTCGTTGTAAGGACGTACGACATGCAATGAGTGGTTTTCATGAGCAGTAAAAAGGGTGGAAATGATGTTTATGCTGATCTCTATTCCAATTTTGTGTACAGGTTCCGGAACTCTGGGAACCGAGGTGATGCAAAACTTTTTTTTGATGTGTGTATATCACAGCTGCGGATTTCACCTCAGTGGAAGATCTCACAGTACACAATATAACAGCGACCCTTCCGATGACGACAGTGACGCAAGCTACGAATGTGAGTACGATTTTGATTGAAAAATGTAAAATATCGAATAAAACATTTCAATACGGCCATTTCGACTAGTAATTCTGCTTTGTACTCGTAGTTTTACTGGAATCTGATAAATTTATAATTTTTTATCCACCAAATTGAATCTCCCATTTTGAATTTCGTAATTGCGACATGGGATTCGTAATCAGTGGCACCGAAAATCTACAAAGAGCACGATTTAATAGAATTTTATATCTGTCTCCCTATTATGTCTAGGTTTTGAAGCGAGTCGGCCCTATGTGCGGTGTTCAGAAATCGGTCACTGACATGTGCAGAGACACGACGCGTGTTACGATGCTAGGGACGGCAGGACGAGGTTGCGAGCCTGCGCCTCGCATTGTTTTGGTGCGCGCAGCTGGAGTGTGGCGCACGCCGCTACGCGCTGCGCTGTGGTGTCCTTGGCCGCGTGGTCCATTTGGCGCGCGCACCTCTCGCCTGCTGGGGATTTGTGGCCCCTGACTCCCACTGCGCGGCTCGCCTTTCGCGGCCAGCTGACCAGACAGCGCAGCTCTACGGTTCTGCAACCACGCACAGTAAGACCGGCCTCGCGCCTATTGAGGCACCTGGCACACATAGACAGCACCCTGAACGGCAACCTGTTCTGCTCCCACATTAAGGAACGCGAGGGTGCTTAAAAAGTAAAGTAACAAGTCCAACACTCTTAAACAAAACAGAAAAATCGGCGGACCACGAATGAATTGTTCGAATTCGACGGCAATCGGTAGCTGTGACGTACATGCACGTACAAACAAATGATTACAATTTCAGAAAAGTTGGATGATTTATTCAACAGAAAGAGCTTTACAAATTGAGCAATTCGATAACGCGTTGATCCACCTCTAGTACCGAGCGAGGAGGTGGTGCAGTGGCTAGCACACTGGGCTCGCGTTCAGGAGGACGACGGCTCAGTCCCGCGTCCGGCCATTCTGATTTAGGTTTTCCGTGATTTCCCTAATTCTAAGAAAAAGATCCCTTATCAGTAACTTCAAAATCCGCTTGTATCAATCGACCATTATACCTGTGATGTTATATGAATTTAAAACATTATATTTAGAAAGAAAAATGAAGAAAAACTCTTAATATTCGAAAGAAAAGTACTACGGAATATTTTTGGGCCTGTATACGACGAAAACAACATGGAATGGAGAATAAGAAGAAATGAAGAATTAAGAGGCCTGTACAAACACCTTAACATTGTCGAAGTGCTCAAGAGGAGAAGGTTGAATTGGGCAGGCCATATAGCAAGAATGACAGAGAATAGACTACCTAGAATGGCATTCAGCAGAACAATAGATTGAACGAGAGGAAGAGGGAGACCCAGAATCAGATGCCGGGATAACATTCGGGAGGACACAACTAGGATGAACAGCAACAGCAACTCGACAAACAGCGCATTGGACAGGCAGAAGTGGAAGAGGCTCATAGAGCAGGTGTATGGTCGATAAGGCCCTTGGCAGATGTAAAGTAAAGTAAGTTATTTCCCTAAATCGCTCCAGGCAAATGCCGGGATGGTTCCTCTGAAAGGGCACGTCCGACTTCCTTCGCCGTCCTTCCCTAATACGGTGAGACCGATGACCTCCCTGTCTGGTCTCCTCCCCAAAAACAACCCCTCTCCAACCCCCTCTACCTCTAGCCCTTCTCCAACCAGTTATTTGGCTTGGAATTGACTGATATCGAGTGCCCTCGACGAATATCGTGCCAAATTCTGTCAAATTTTCACGTCAGATCGTCGAAATCCCGAGATGATTGGAGGGCCCTGCCCGAAATGCTCCAAACCTTCTCAATTGGAGACAGATCCGGTGACATTGTTAGCGAAGATAGAATTTGGCAACACGAAGACAAGCAGCGGAAGCTCTCGCCGTGTACTGGCGGACGTTATCTTCCAGGCATGTCTCCGGCTTGGAATCTCACTGACTGGAGTAGAAATGTCTTCAGTGATGAGTCCCATTTCGAACTGAACACCGATGACGACCGAAAACGTGTCTGGAGACGTGCCAGAAAGCGATGGCATACCTAACTGACTGTCGCCCACCGTACAGCCCGACAGGCAGAACCCCTTTGATTGTCATCCATGGCAACCTTACAGCACAACTGGACTTCGACGATATTCTATGCCCCGTTTGGTTACCCTTCATGGCAAGCCATCCTGGGCTTACAGAGCAGCAAGATGCAGCCCGCACGCACACGGCAAGAGTTTCTACTGCTTGTCTTCGTCCTTGCCAAACCCTATATTGGCCAGCAGGGCTGCCGAATCTCTTACCAGTTGAAAACGTTTGGATCATAATGCGCAGGGCCTCGAACCAGCTCGGGATTTGACAATTTGAGGCGGCAATTGGACATAAGTTGGTACGATATTCCTCAGGAGAACATCCAACAATTCTGTCAATCAGTGCCAAGTGGAATAACTACTTGCATAAGTGCCAGAATTGGACCAAAGCATTACTGACATGTTCAATTCGTGAAGCTCTGTCCCTTAAAGAAATCATCCATTTGTTCTGAAATTGCAATGATTGTTTGTATATGTGCATCTAATTTATGGACTTTCGTCCCATTCGGATAATTCCTTCGTGTGCGTATTTTATTTTTCTGTATTACAGTGTATGTGAGACAATTTTTATTCAAGAAATCAAAGAGATACACAAATTTTCTGAGGCATTCGTACATATTACTTTTCTACACACTCATAATAGTAGTACGAGAATTTGTGCTATCGGTGGCCCAAGTCTCAGAATCTCACTACGGAGACTATCTGCCTGAGCCTGGGTTAATTATGTATTCAGATGTTGCGCACTGAGGACATCATATCGTGTGCTCTGTTTTGCCATTGTAGAAATTCCTGCGGCGCATTGCGGTGCTGTGGTTGATTTGCAGTTAGTGGAAGGTCGGCCCCAGAAATGAGATTGTCGTTCAGGTGTGCATCGTGGTTGTGTGGCTCTACTGCATTACTCTGTTCTGCTCTCGGCTGCGGCTGGACCGATACACTGAAGCTTTACTTATACGTGATGTGGTGTTCGTTTCAGATTTAAAAACTAGAAACGCACACCACGCGGTGTGCTGGCCCATAGCAGTGTAACGCAGGTGTAGCAATCAGCAGCTGCCAGAATCCAAAATAGTAACTGTCTTCAGTTTCCACACCTATTGTCGGCAAAGGGAAGAGTTGTGTTGCAAAGCGCAAGGGGAGCCGAAAGTGCCTATGGTGTCCCATGTTAAAATGATGAAATTTGAGGAACATTTATGGAAAAACTATTATTTGAAAATTTATCAACATGTACAGTGGTTCAGTCTTGAAGTTGGGACAGAGGGATATTTTTTTACCTTTATAGTTCCTTTTAAATAACTTTTTGTTAAAAACTCTATTCTTTAAAGAAAGTTATATTTAATAAAGTTACTTACTCACTACTGAACATATTGTCAAATGGCTGTGTTAAAAGTTTCACCACAAAAATCATTGTATGTAAGCTTCTTATGCCTATCATTAGTGGTTGTTAATAAAATGTTCCTTAAATTTAAAATAATCTGATTTATGGGAAATCCTAATGCCTTAAATACTTCACACGGTTTACTTGGTTGTGCGTTGCTATTGCATCTTGCCAAAATGCAGTGCTTTGATAACCCCAAACACTCTTTTTAGAATTCACTGGACAAATTAAACTGTTGTCGGTTTCATTAGGATTCTGCGGTTTTCCATGCAGGCAACAGTTCTGGCTTATAAACTCAAGTATAACTGGTTTTGTTGCTTCTGTCACAGTGCTATCAAAGAGTACTTGTGATCATAGTCCTTTTTCGCATTACATTTGCACCAGGATTCTATTCTTTCCTCATATCACCAGCATTAGTAATATTTTGTCTTATTGGTTGCCCATAGTATCTCTGTAGAGGTTCGATCGCCTCGTCAGTAAGGGCCCCGTCTCCCTCATATAGAATTTGCACCCCTGACCTCGCGTGAACCTAAACTTTACTTGATCCTTCGAAACTGTGTTCCCATGCGCTTTTGCCCATGCACAATGCATTCCAGTTTTCAACTCGAAATTCATTTACATACGGTTTCAGTACCTCTACAGTCTTGAAACCTTTAGAGCAGCCATCACCAAGATTGTATTTGTACCTAATATTATATCTGGGCACTCATCGTTCCAAAATTTGTTTCACTTCTTCCACTTTCATTGCCCTACTTGATACATTAAAATTTGCCTCACAAGTAGTGCTGTGCTTGATTTTATTGTTGTACCTACAACGTTTTGAATATATCACAACGTTTAGCACTTTTTCACTTTTCACCACTAGTAGCAGTTACAATCCCATTTAGAAATTTACAGCCGTTTTCTGCCAAGATCTATCTAAAGCCAATGTCAAGTCCCTGTAACCACCGAGAATTGCTACAGTTTCTTCCACTGCTACCTTCACGGTTTTCACGGCACATGTTCAATAAAGGATCCTAGCAGTTCGCAACAGTTCCTAAATTTGCATGGAGGTGACGACAAGTTCATGATACCACAAAAGAGCTTACCAGCCGCACATCCTTTTCCAATGGATCGAAAAATCGAACATTCCAATCGAACACTTCAGATTGTCCTCCTTCACCACAACGATCGTTATCTGAATTATTGAAGGCCACTTTGTACTTGAAACTTGTACAGATTAGCTTCATCTCACAAGCTAAACCAGAGTGCTTTGCAGTTTCCTGTTCCACTCACACATTCGTACACATTTTGCACAAAATACTTTCCTTCAGCCCACAAGACAACAGTCCAATATGCAGTACTCCGCTCATATTACCATCGGCACACGTTCACAAAATCTATCACCTCTACCAGTACATCTTCTTCCTAGAGCCGGCCGGTGTGGCTGAGCGGTTCTAGGCTCTACAGTCTGGAACATCGCGACCGCTACGGTCGCAGGTTCGAATCCTGCCCCGGGCATGTATGTATGTGATGTCCTTAGGTTAGTTAGGTTTAAGTAGTTTCAAGTTCTAGGGGACTTATGACCTCAGAAGTTAAGTCCCTTAGTGCTCGGAACCATTTTTTTTTCCTAGAAGATGTCTGTGGGGTATAATCAGCTTATTGTTTCCGTAGTTATAGTAGCACAACTTGGTGTGAAAGTTAATTTTCTTTTCCCTACGCTCTTCCTCTTCTTATACACACAATTATTCAAAGGCGGCATCGCAACATAAAGAACACTTTACACGAGGTGTATAATATAGGCGCGTCAATGAAATACGATACTTCATAACTAAAAATAACAAATATGGGATATATGCTGCCCTTAGCGCTTCATTTGTTATAGACAACAGTGTAGCCAACCTTTTCACACTAACTAGAAGGATGATGTAAGATAATATTCATCTTCAATAGGAGAAAATACCAAGTAATTCACGAAGAACTGACGAGCGGCTGTCAGTTCCGTTTAGCGGTTCCACTCACTTCATCTGTAAACAAGAATAAACACAACATCTCCACTTACGAGAAATGTACAATAAAGATTGACTTGAAGAGAAATATTCAAATTAGTTTGTAGTAGTAAAATAGAAAAATCTAATTTTCTGGATTTGACCTACCTCCGGCTTTCCGTACTGTAAGCCTCCTGTCGTCTTTTAAACTTCGACCTTCGTGCAAATATCTATCCTGAAACATGACCTGAGTAGAACGCCCTCTCTATACTAAGTTTAGAACTCTGAAATAGTAAAACGACGCTACCTGACTGCACCATTTTTAAAGGAATAAGGCAAGAGAAGAATAATAGTAGGTTACTTTGCGCAACACAATAATAATGGACACAAGTAGAAGCTTGATTTGAACATTAATATTCACTAAGTAACTCAGCTTGTAGCCATGTTACATACAATGGGCACGCTCTGCCCAGTCTGCTAACCTAGCCTTTCTATTTAGAATCTGATCTTCAACGACATAAAGCAGTCATGTCGTATATACATGGATGAACTACCAGCTATCCATGTAGCTACAGCTGCTGACTTACCTTCTGGTCTATACAATTATGGAAAGACAACAGACGAAGTGTACCGCTAAAGACGACTTTCTAAGGTATCAGTTTGCGTTTGTGCAACGTTCTGTGAGTATACGCGACTCGGAAGTGTTAAATGGTGTACTGTTTTCTCGGGCCTCACTCGGCAACTAAGACCGCTACGACCCCTCCCAGAGTCCTAGGGACGGGCTCCAGCACATCGAGAGATCGTAGTGTGCCCTACCGGTATTGGCATGCGCAACTCAGGACACACCACACATTACAAATACCGTATGCTAACGAAATGACCTTTGCAGGAGGACGTATATAGCTGGACCACTGGCGCTTGGCATTCAGTCAAAGTTTTCATTTTTCCCGGATTATAACTGCTATCGATACACGACATACTGCAATCAGTGTAATGTGAGTTGAATGATCGGATAAGAGAGTTAAAACTGTCTAAAAGCAGATCAGAAATACGGGGATCTACATACTATCATTGGAATCAGTCTCCAGACGGAAAATATGACTTTGGTCAGTTCCTGATAGACACTATTGCTACGAATTTTCATACACAAAAATTAACTGCTAATTTAAACAGTGTTTATGTTTGCATGATATGTCAAAGTCGGCCACAGAATCGATGAATGGGGAATGCTATTAAGTTCCTCAAATTCAAATGGCACTAAACACTGTGGGACTTAACATCTGAGGTCATCAGTCCCCTAGACTTAGAACTACTTAAACCTAACGACAGCACACACATCCATGCCCGAGGCAGGATTCGAACCTGCGGCTATAGCAGCAGCGCGGTTCCGGACTGAAGCGCCTAGAACCGCTCAGTCACAGCGGCCGGCTAGGTTCCTCAAAATCAAAATTGAATGCACTCATTTTGTATAATGCCAAAATACACGATTCACTCAGATTAATGTGACCACTGTCTGTGTTCGACGTCAACGTGAAAGAACCACTCACAGACAGCATGTGGCAGCACTAGCACTGGAGGGTATTTTAAGCGCGTCAGGGGGACGCCGAAAACTGTGCAGTCGTTGTCGTAATGCGGAAACGAAGCGATTTATATTATGTCCAAAATGGCATAATCATTGGCTTTCAGGGGAACTTTGGAAGCATTTAGAAACTGATAAGGCTGAAAACTGTTCGTGTACCGTCATGCTTAAAGTACATCGTGCATGGCAAAATGGCACTATCCAAAACCAGGGCCGAGGCAACGGTGTTGTACCATGGGCCATAGATGACAGAGGTCACCGACGTTTGCGCAGCTGTGTACGAGCGAGTAGAAGTGCAACTGTTGAGCAACTAATCGCCTAGACGAATGAAGGGGCTACCGGCAGTGTCTCCTCAACGACCGTTCAGCGAATTTTGCTGTGTATGGGCTTCCACTGCAGGTACCCATGCTGACTGCTGTTCATCGGCAAAGAAGGCTCGAACTTGCCCGCCACTACCGCAACTGGGCGTCCACTGAGTGGTGACAGGCGGCCTTTTCAGATGAATCACGTTTTATGTTCCATCGGACAGATGCCCGTTGGTATGAAATACACTACTGGCCATCAAAATTGCTAAACCACGAAGATGACGTGCTACAGACGCGAACTTTAACTGACAGGAAGAAGATGCTGTGATATGCAAATGATTAGTTTTTCATAGCATTCACAGAAGGTAGGCGCCGGTGGCGACACCTACAACGAGCTGACATGAGGAAAGTTTCCAACCGATTTCTCATAGACAAACAGCAGCTGACCGGCGTTGCCTGGTGAAACGCTGTTGTGATGCCTCGTGTAAGGAGGAGAAATGCGTAACATCAAGATTCCGACTACGATAAAGGTCGGATTTTAGCCTATCGCGATTGTGATTTATAGTATCGCGACATTGCTGCTCGCGTTGGTCGAGATCCAATGACTGTTAGCAGAATATGGACTCGGTGGGTTCAGGAGGGTAATACGGAACGCCGTGCTGGATCGCAACGGCCACGTATCACTAGCAGCCGAGATGACAGGCATCTTATCCGCATGGCTGTAACGGATCGTGCAGCCACGTCTCGATTCCTGAGTCAACGGATGGAGACGTTTGCAAGACAACAACCATCTGCACGAACAGTTCGACGACTTTTGCAGCTGCCTGGACTATCAGCTCGGAGACCACGGCTGTGGTTACCCTTGACGCTGCATCACAGACAGGAGCGTCTGCGATGGTGTGCTCAACGACGAACCTGGGTGCACGAATGGAAAAACGTCATTTGTTCGGATGAATCCAGTTTCTGTTTACAGCATCATGATGGTCGCATCCGTGTTTAGCGACATCGCGGTGAACGCACTTTGGAAGCGTGTATTCGTCATCGCCATACTGGCGTATCACCCGACGTGATAGTATGGGGTGCCATTGGTTACGCGTCTCGGTCACCTCTTGTTCTCATTGACGGCACTTTGAACAGTGGACGTTACATTTCAGATGTGTTACGACTCGTGGCTCTACCCTTCATTCGACCCCTGCGTAACCCTACATTTCAGCATGATAATGCACGACCGCATGTTGCAGGTCCTGTACGGGCCTTTCTGGATACAGAAAATGTTCGACTGCTGCCCTGGCCAGCACATTCTACAGATCTCTCACCAATTGAAAACGTCTGGTCAATGGTGGCCGAGCAACTGGCTCGTCACAATTCGCCAGTCACTACTCCTGATGAACTGTGGTATCGTGTTGATGCTGCATGGGCAGCTGTACCTGTACACGCCATCCAAGTTCTGTTTGACTCAATGCCCAGGCGTATCAAGGCCGTTATTACGGCCAGAAGTGGTTGTTCTGGGTACTTATTTCTCAGGATCTATGTACCCAAATTGCGTGAAAATATAATCACATGTCAGTTTTAGTATAATATATTTGTCCAACGAATACCCGTTTATCATCTGCATTTCTTCTTGGTGTAGCAATTTTAATGCCCAGTGGTGTATAAGGGAGCAAACAGCCTGCGTGCGTTATGACGTAGGCAATGTTTCCGTGGCGTTGTCTGGGTGGTCTCATCATTCTGGAAGGCACAGTGAATCAACACAAGTATGCATCCGTCCTTCGGGACCATGTACACCCCTACAAGCATTTTGTTTATCCTCGGCACGCTGCCATCTACCAGCAGGACAATGCAACGAGTCACACAGCTCGCAGTGGACGTGCGCTGTTCGAAGAGCACCAGATGATTTTACTATATCCCCTGGCCACCAAACTCTCCGAATTCAAACCCAATCGAGAATCGGCGGGACCACCTCGATCGGGTTGTTCGCGCCATGGATCCTCAACCGAGAAACGTACGATCTTTGGCAACGGCACTGGAGTCGGCATGGTTCCACATCCCTTTCGATACCTTCCAGTAACTCACTGTCTCTCTTCCTGCATGTCTGGCAATCGCTCGCGCTGCAAAAGGTGGTTATTCAGGATTTTGACAGCTGATCACATTAATATGGTTGGCCACGTTAATATTATTGGACAGCGTGTTTGCATCGCTTTCAAGTGATTGCAAATCCTATATTATGGTAATGTATCGAAACCTAAGCAATTGTTGCGTAAAATCGGACAAGCGTCAGATTCCCTGTGATCTATGAGTCATTGTTGTGTCAAACATCAAGCCACAGGACTACACCAAAGTCTGCTGCTTCTTGCGTCTGTGAGACGGCCACAGTAAGATATGTCACTACAGACAGAAAGCCTAGCTTAGGGGTTGGTCACTGTATCTTGGATCACAGCAGAATATTATTAACTGCTTGTTGAATCTAGAAACGTCCTACTCCTTGCTTTTCATGTAAACCTCAGCCGTTTCTGATGCTTTTGCGGTAAAACGCTTGCGTGGAAGCAGAGAGATCGCAGGATCGAATTCCGGTCGGACCACGGACATTTTCACTCTGCCTTTAATCTAGTCTTCACCTCTTAACTGTATGAAGAATACTGTAGAACCTTTTTGGATAAGTGGGGTAGATTGGGGACAGAAAAGTCACAGAAGTGGCCATCTTGGCAAATTAAACCTTTGTTCTGGACAGGTACACAAAATCATATCGTTGTCGTTCTCGCAGACTTAGCAATCCAGGCAAGACTCACGACACGTCTTAACAAGGGAAGAGAATCTTCAAATTAAGATGTTTGGATTCTACCACTAGTGAATACAAAGGTTACCAAATTAAAGCGCTTGACGGGAACTCACAACAATGCGGCTTAACAATACAACAGGACACATGCGAAAGCAGCTAAACGTGTTGTGGAACGCATGTGTAAATATAATGCGGCGTATGAAATAGTGCTAGGAAACCCTTAAAGAATCTGCCCACGCAAGTTGATACTGCGTTAGGAAGAGCAAGTTTCAATGAACGATGGCCGATAGATCCGAGAATCACCGTCTGGTGGATTCCATACAGGCTGAGTTACTTAAGAGGAGGACGATTCAAGACATTGTGGCGAAGTGTTACGGCAAAGATAATACGCAGGGGGAATATGAGTTCCATGATATAACTCTTGTTATTGTTTATATCGAAACTTTCCTCCTAACTTTTCGCGAACTGTAGTGAATCACAGAAGTAATCGACAATTGAGGTTGTAAGGCAACTACTCATTTGTGTATTGTTAAGAGAAGATGATGGTATGTCTCCAGAAAAATGTCCTGAATAAGTGCGCCTTCTGCATAAAGTTTTGACCCAAGAAATGATCTAAGTTATAATGCAATCTGACCGTAATTCCAAGACTAATTAGCTGTTGTTTTGCAAAACGAAGGCCGGCCGGAGTGGCCGAGAGGTACTAGGCGCTACGGTCTGGAAGCGCGCGACGGCTGCGGTCGCGGGTTCGAATCCTGCCTCGGGCATGGATGTGTGTGATGTCGTTAGGTTAGTTAGGTTCAAGCAGTTGTAAGTTCTAGGGAACTGATGACCTCAGATGTTAAGCCCCATAGTGCTCAGAGCCATTTGAACCATTTTTGAAAAACGGAAAGAAATGGGCATAACTGAAAATTTGAGAAAATTTGATGACAATAGTTACTTCCAGCAGTTTCTAGCTCTGATTCGACGAAAATAGATATGATCTACCTTGTACGCGATGCATGTGTAATAAGCAAGCGTAGTTCCATCTGATAACCTACCAACGTGCTGCACAAAACAAGAAATATAAAGATCCAAAGCAATCACGTCGAACAGAATATAATGAGCAGCCAGCACTCCCGAAATCTCCACACTTCAGTTACCTTCTGATCTCAAAAGACTGCAACAAATAGCTAAAATTCTATGCTGCCTGCAGTTCTGAAAAAAAAAAACGTTTATACTGATTGTAATTGTGAGTCATATTGACTGACTGTAGAAAATGGGAGAGTGTCCATACTTAAAGTTAAGTGCAGAGTGGAAAATGCATGGAATGCCAGGCAAGTAATCGTATCTTTAAGCACGAATTTATCAGTGGTGTGGGAATCTAAATGATCCATTGAAACTTCAATTCAGTGCATAGTTATTATTATGAAAGCAAAGCATATCATTGATACAGAAAAGGTTAGAGTTGCACGTATGTGTCTCACATGACGTACAAGGCAACCACGTAAGGAGTTGGACAAAGGAGCATTCTAGGCATTACTAAATATTAGAATCATTTAAATAAACGAAAATGTGATGTATTCAACACGTCTACCGTTCGAATGGACCAATAAAAACCCTATTTTATACCAAGTTCATCAAAAACTGTCAACCTCAGTGAACAACAAACCGCGAACTTTACGTTTGAAAACAAGGAAAAGCACGATATAAGCCGGAAAATGCTGCAAGCAAATACACTCTAAAAAAATAGCAACGCACCATGAAGGAACTATTCGAATGGGATGGATATCGGTGGATATGCTGTACATGTAGAGACAAACAAATGATTACAGTTTCAGAAAAATTACGTGATTTATTCAAGAAAAAGAGCTTCACAAATTGAGCAAGTCAATAACGCGTTGGTCCCCCTCAGGTCCACAGGCAAACAGTTATTCGGCTTGACATTGCTTGATAGACTTGTTGGATGTCCTCCTGAGGGATATCGTGCCAAATTCTATCCAGACTGTGCGTTAGATCGTCAAACTCCCGAGCTGCTTGGATGCCCCAGCTGATAATACTCCAAACGTTCTCAACTGGCCAAAGATGCGGCGACCTTGCTACCCAAGGTAGACTTTGTCAATACGACGACAAGATGTAGAAACTCTCACCGTCTGCGGGTGGGCATTATCTTGCTGAAATGTAAGCCCAGGATGGCTTGCTATGAGGGGCAACAAAACCTGACGTGGAATTTCGTCGAAGTACCGGTGTGCTGTAAGAGTGACGTGAATGACAATCAAAGAGGTCCTACTATGAAACGAAATGGCACCCCAGACCATCGCTACTGGTTGTCGGGCCGTGGGGCAGGCAACAGTAAGGTATCCAACCATTGTCCGGAGCGTCTTCAGACACGTCGTCGCCCTGGAATGTCGTTGAATGGAGTAGAATTATCTCCATTAATGAGTCGCGCTTCGGATTGAGCCCCAATGACCAGTGAAGACGTGTCTAAAGACGCTCCAGGTACCAGTTGGATAACAAATTGACTGTCGCCCACTGTACGGTCCGACCGGGAGTGATGTTCTGGAGTGCCATTTCAGTTCGTGGCAGAATCCTTTCGGCAGTCATCCGCGACACCCTTACAGCACAGCGATACGTTGACGATGCTTTACGACCAGTTTTGTTGCCCTTTATGACCAGCCACTTTGGGGTTACATTTCAGCAAGATAATGCCCTCGCGCACACTACCAAAGTTGCTACTGCTTGTCTTCTTGCTTGTCAAACCCTACCTTGGCCAGAAAGATCACCGGATCTCTCCCCAGTTGGGAACGTTTCGGCATTATGGGCAGGGCTCTCTTACCAGCTCGGGATTTTGACTATATTACGTGCCAATTGGACAGAATTTGGCACGATATCCCTCAGAAGGACATCCAACAAGTCTTATCAGTCAATGCCAAGGCGAGTAACTGCTTGCGTAAAGGCCAGGGGTCCACCAACGCATCATCAAAATGGCTCTGAGCACTATGGGACTCAACTTCTGAGGTCATTAGTCCCCTAGAACTTAGAACTAGTTAAACCTAACTAACCTAAGGACATCACATACATCCATGCCCGAGGCAGGATTCGAACCTGCGACCGTATCAGTCGCGCGGTTCCGGACTGAGCGCCTAGAACCGCTAGACCACCGCGGCCGGCCCCAACGCATCATCGACGTACTCATTTTGTGAAGATGTTTCTCTTGAGTACATCATCTAATTTTTCTGGAATTGTAATAATTTGTTTGTCGGTACATGTGTATCACATCTACCGACTTCTGACGCATTGGGCTAATTCCTTCTCTGTGCGTTGGATTTTTCTTTTATTTTTTCCTCTCTCTCTTTTTTTCGTGGAGCGTATTACACTAAGCTGGCAAAATACTAGCCACAATATCACCATACTTTTGTAGCCCGCAGCATGAGAAAGACCATCGGAAACCACTTTAATGCAAGTTCCTACATAAGTCAGACATAGCAATTAAACATGAAACAACTAACAGCCAGAGCCGCTGGCGGAAGACACCCGGAAACGCAGACGGGAAGGGACTAGAATGTTTCGTGAGGTTCAAACGGACAAACGCAGAGAGACCGCGTAACCACGCCGGCTTATTATTGGCTCCGACCTTTGCTCGTCAAAATATCTCCTGTGAGACATGCCTTCTCAACTACTGCATCTCAAGGCCTCCAAGGAATTTGGTTTGCTGATTGGCCAACGTTAATGACGCCGACGGGTAATGTTCGTGACGTCTGTCAGTTCTACAGTCGTAGTGGGGAATTCCAATAAGTGATTTCTGCTCGGCAAAAGCTATCAGCTAAGAAATATTTTGTATAAACACACCAGGCCAGCAGCACTTCAAGAAGGAATGAATCTTAAACAGATCATTGCATCTTACCAGATGCAAAGTAAAGTGAAAGAGTTTAAACGACTGTTTCGAGAGCTCTTTGTAAAGTGTTCAAAATACTTTGGTTAACTTCTTTACTCAACTTCTGGAACTGCATTGTCTAAATGCTTCTTAGTATTTCAGTGTGCTTCAGATGTCTACGGAAAAAAACGGAGACTGATTACCTGCTACATTAAAACGTATCATTTCAAACTAGTGAGTCGAAAATTTAGCGCTCGCTGCTTCGCTTGCGTAGACTGTATGTTTTTCTTTAATCGAATTTTTTATGTTGCTCACAAATTTCAACACCTTCTAAACTTCTCACACTAAGTAAGGCCATGGAAGCGTAGTCTTTTCTGATTGTACTTCTGACCAAGAAGCGGTCGTGGTAGCTGGCGTCCAAGGTTTTTGTTAGTCAGGTCTTTCGCGTTCTTGCGGCGATATATACATAGAACCTTCCATCCTCTCGCAAGTAGTTCTTCATATCTAACCGAGAAATAAATTACTAGTTTTCATAGATTTAGCTATCAAGTTTTTTTTAACGTAACGAAGTATTTTCTTAAAAATTTTCAGTTTCTGTTTCATCCGTTTAGCGCGCTGAATTTCCAAAAACACTGAAACATGTATTTTTTCTAAGCGAAGTTTCAAATACCAGTTTTCATAGGTTTCCCTAAAATGCGTTAGTAGTTCTTTAATAAAGATTTATTTTCAAAGAAACTTAACCTCTTAGAGTTTGAAGTTCCAAAAATACTGAAATACGTACTTCTTTTATTTCAGACTGAGAGGTCAAATACTAATTTTCGTAGTTCTAGCTTCAAAACTGAGTTAATAGCGACATATTTTCAAAAAGCCTTACGTTCCTTATTACAACCCCTTAGAAGTGGAACTGCCGAAAACAGTGAAATGTGTTATCTTTTTTATTCCTAGCAGAGAAGTCATATACAAATTTTCGTAGATTTGGCTTCAAAAATGCTCGCATAATGAAATATTTCCATAAAAACTTTCGTCTAGTATTTCATCCGCGTATGAGTTGAATTTCAAAAAACAATGAAACACGTATTTTTTATTTCCAACCGAGAAGTCAGATTCAAATTTTCATAGATTACCTTTAAAATGCTTTCATAATGAAATATTTTCGTAAAATATTTCATCTTCTATTTCACGCCATTAGGGTGAATTTCCAAAAAACACTGAAATATATTTGTTTGTTATAAAAAGTTAAATACGAATATTCATAGATGTTGCTTTAAAATTCTTTAGTAATTCTTTTATAATGATTTATTTTGAGAAACAGCTTTCACCTTCTATTTCACCCCCATAGAGGTTAAATTTCCAAAAATTCTGAAACATGAATTGCTTTGTTTATGACCGAAAAAGCAAATACTAATTTTCGTAGTTCTTGCTTCAAAATTGACTTAATAGAGACATATTTTCAAAAAACCTGTCATCCTCTTTCTCACCCTCTTAGGGATAGAATTACTAAAATTTCCTTCTTAAAAGACGTCTACTATATAAGATCAACATCCTCTCCAAATTTCAAGTGTGTGTCATGAGCGGTTTGGGGTGGGCAATGATGAGTCAGTCAGTCAGGATATT
Organism: Schistocerca nitens; assembly: GCF_023898315.1. Taxonomy (NCBI): domain Eukaryota; kingdom Metazoa; phylum Arthropoda; class Insecta; order Orthoptera; family Acrididae; genus Schistocerca; species Schistocerca nitens. The sequence goes on along the minus strand of NC_064622.1, from coordinate 176,500,301 downwards.
GCCTTTTATACATAAAATTGTCTGGTTTCACGTTAAACTACACCTTATGTACTAGGTACACTGTGATAATCAGTGACTTGCATCTGTAACAGATGTACAATTTGGAACCTAGGGGATGTTGTCTAGTTCTGTTAAAATTCCACTTCCCGTGGGAAGTGTGACTGGGCCACTGTTGTTCTCTATATACATAAATAATTTGGCCGACTGGGTCGGCAGAAATTTGTCGTTGCTTGCTGATGATACCGTAGTGTACGGTAAGCTATCGAAGTTGAGTCACTGTAGGAAGATACAGGACGACTTAGACAAAAGTTCCAGTAGGTGTGATGAATGACAACTAGCCCTAAATGTGGAAAAATGTAAGTTAATGCGAATGAGTAGGAAAAACAAACCTGTAATATTCGGGTACAGTATTATTAGACCTGCTTCACACAGTCAAGTCGTTTAAATGTCTGTGCGTAAAGTTGCTAATCGATGTGAGGTGGAACGAGCATGTGCAAACAGTGGTAGCGAAGGCAAATGGTCGACATCGGTTTAATGAGAGAATTTTAGGAAACAGTGGTTCACCTGTAAAGGAGACTGTATATAGGACGCTATTCTTGAGTACTGCTCGAGTGTTTGAGATCTGTACCAGGTCAGATTGAAGGAAACACCGACACAATTCAGAGACGGGCTACTAGATTCGTTACCGGTAGGTTCAAACAACATGTAAGTGTTACGGAGATGTTTCGGGAACTCAAATGGGAATCCCAGCCGGGAAGGCGACGTTCTTTTCGAGAAACACTATTGATAAAATTTAGAGAACTGGCATTTGAAGCTGACTGCCGAACGATTGTACTGCCTCCAACAAACACTGAAGAGACAAAGAAACTGGTAACCAGCCTACAATTGTGTGGGACCCCCGCCAGCAAGCAGAAGTGGCGCCACACGACGTGGCATAGACTCGACTAATGTCTGAAGTTGTGTTGGAGGGAATTGACACCATTAATCTCACAGGGTAATCCGAAATCTGTAAGAGTACGAGGGGGTGGAGATATCTTCTGAACAGAACGTTGCAAGGCATACCAGATATGCTCAATAATGTTCATGTCTGGGAAGTTTGGTGGTCAGTGGAAGTGTTTAAACTAAAAAGAGTTCAAACGGTTCAAATGGCTCTAAGCACTATGGGACTTAACACATGAGGTCATCAGTTCCCTTGATACACAACTACTTAAACCTAACTAACATCCATGCCCGAGGCAGGATTCGAAACTGTGACCGTAGCAGCAGCGCGGTTCCGGACGGAAGCGCCGAGAGCCGCTCGGCCACAGCAGCCGGCCTCAAAAGAGTGTTCCTGGAGCCACTCCGTAACAATTTTGAACGTGTGGGGTGTCGCACTGTCCTGCTGACATTGCCCAAGTCCGTCGGAATGCACGATGGACATGATTGGATGCAGGTGATCAGACAGGATGCTAACGTACGTGTCACCTGTCAAAGTCGTATCTAGACGTAACAGGGGTCCCATATCAATCTAGATGCACAGTCCTCGCATCATTATAGAGCCTCCACCAGCTTGAACAGACCCCTTCTGACATGCAGGGTCCATGGGTCATGGATTCATGAGGTTGTCTCCGTACCCGTACACGTCCATCCGCTCGATACAATATGAAACGAGACTCGTCCGGCAAGGCAACATGTTTCCAGTCACCAACAATACAATGCCGGTTTTGACGGGCCCGGGCGAGGTGTAGAGATTTGTGTCGTGCAGTCAGCAAGCGAAAACCCATATCGATGATGTTTCGTTGAATGGTTCGCACGCTGACATTTGTTGATGGCCCAGCATTGAAACCTACAGCAATTTGTGCAATGGTTGCACTTCTGTCACGTTGACGATTCTCTTCGGTCGTCGTTGGTCCCGTTCTTGCAGGTTCTTTTCCCAACACAGTGATGTCGGAGATTTGATGTTTTACCGGGTTCCTGATATTCACGGCAGACTCTTGAAATGGTGGTACGGGAAAATCCCCACTTCATCGCTGCATCGGAGATGCTGTGTCCCATCGCCCGACTACAACACCACGTTCAAACTCACTTAAATTTTGAAAACCTGCCACTGTAGCAGCAGTAACCGATCTAACAACTGCACCAACGACTTAGGCGTTTCCGACCGCGGCGCCGTATTCTGGCCGTTTACACATCTCTGTATTTGAATACGCATGCCTGTACCAGTTTCTTTGGCGCTTCAGCGTACAATGCGTGTAAGGACCACTAAGATAAGATAAGAGAAATTAGCATTCATATGGAGGTGTACAGACAGTCGTTCTACCCTCGCTCTATTTGCGAGTGAAACAGGAGGGGAAATGACAAGCAGTGGTACAGGATACTTTCCGCCACGCACCGTACGATGGCTTGCAGCTTATGTATGTACATGTAGCTGCAGAAGTAGATACAGCTCTGTTCATCAAAATGACATATAAAAATGGAATCTGAAATACTGCTTATAGTTCGTACGGAGCATCTTTGCAACACGCTCGCGATTTTGAATATGCGGAAGAATGGATAAGTTTCTAAGTTGAGAATGAGACAAACATCTTTCAAGGTCTAAACACAGTCATGTAGATGACTCATGTCAGGCCCGATCGTTATAGAGGGTGGCCAGAAACAGTCTGAAGAGCGTTGAATGGTGTTTCAGGGTAGGTTGTACTGAGAAATAATTCTTAAGAAAAAAATTCTATACGTTGCGTCTTTTCCGATTTAATTAGCATTGGACTAGACAATCAGGCCGTTGCGCGCGAAAATTCAAGCGGCTCCCTGGATACAAAAATTAGTGTCAGTTGCTCTCACAGCATATATGGTAGAGTACGAGACTGCTCAACCTTTGGCTCGGGTCAGATTCTCGCTATGGTCCAATGTCCAAGTTTTAATCACTTTCTTGTTCGGTTTTAGAAAACCAAACGAAGAATATGCTCGGCGATACCTTCTCTAGTGGGCCGCTTGTGTTTGCGAGCGCCAAAGTGGTTAACTTCAATATTAATTATACCGGAAACGACGCAGCGTATCGAATTTTTTTGTTAAGAATTATTTATCAGCACAACCCACCCTGCAACACCCTTATAAGCTTTTCAGACTGTTTCCGAACACGCGGTGTACAGCAAGAAGACACAAAAAACTACAGTGCTAAGATAAAGCGAATTTGTGTTGGCCCTGCTTCAGATGACATAGACATAGGATCAGTTGCGATTTTTATTAAGGGTACTTGTTATTAGCTTCAAGTGTACCAGAAGGAACTTAGTCACGTTTAGATGCAAACGTGTAAACAATCGAAAATCTTGAGATAATGACGGAGAAAGTCATGAGAGCCTCACACGGTTTTTTTTTTTACTCCACAACAGCAGATTTCGGCTGGCATCCCTTTCAACTTTAACACATTCCTCTCATATTTTAGAGAAAAACTAATGGTATCGTTGATGTGAGTTGTATAACTGTACTCGTCTTTTCAATGATTATCGAATGCCGTTAAAAAGTGTATTGTTCCATTTAAAAATCGTAAATTCTTCAGTATCCTGGGTGATAAAGAAGTTGAGAATATTAACCACGCAATAAAACCAAGTCCCCCTCTGGATACTATGACCAACCGAGAACCTCATTTCGACATCTTCAAGCTTCCAATAAATAAAAAGTGTGTTACGTCTTTCGCATCCTACCATGTATTTCGCAGAAAATTACAATGAAAATTAAGGCGTTTTCTGCGCTGTATGTAATGTAAAATTTTATTTATGCACAAATGACAAATTAATTTGCTAACAACGGCGAGTTACCGATATCGTATATGTATGCCGCGCGGGCACATTGTGATATCCATAGTTCCCGCTCGTTATTAGCGTTCCTGGCAGCAATAGCTTCTCGAGCGGTTTGTCGCGTGCAGGGCAGGTCTGTGGGCCAGCATTTAATCCCTGTAGCAACTAAGAAGCACTCTCGAAGTGACGGGATGTGGAGCTGTGTGTTTGACAGCTAATGGAAGTAAACGCCGTGACGTCGTGGCTGACAGTATCCTTGGCCCGCTGGAGAAATTTGCGTTTTTGGTCACTGCGGGTTCGTTGCATCGAGTGTCGGCTGGGACCGTGAAGATAGCTCGCTGAAAAGCTACCTTTGTGCAATGCACGAAATCCAAAGTGTTCTCGCCACTTCAATTTGCAATAAGCCTGTTTACACTGTGATGCCGGATTGGGTTCCTCTCTGCCAGTTTCAAGAACCGTGTGTAGGGGCATCTGGTGAATATATCGTTGGTTACTGATTCTTGGCAAACTCGCCGTAACACCTGCTTGATGGAAGCCCTTTGTCGAGCGGTTATCGAATTACGCTTCGATCTGCAAGAAATTATGGTAAGCGCCCGATTACCGTGCACATACTATGTTCTGTCGTGCAGTGGCTATTCTAACTCGTCAGCCTGATTATCTATCGTGACATTTAATCACCTTTATTCACAAATAATTTCAATTATCTCATTCTCGCTACGTTTCTGTGAATATGTGTGACTAAACTGGTGGTGCCCGAGCTGTTTGACAAAGTTTGTCCGCACCTCAAATTAAAATTTATAGTTTACTTTGGAATCGTGTGCCTCATGCGCAACGTTTGCCTTTTTCAAGTATATTTACAGTGTCAGTTTATGTTGTCAATACAAATTCGTAATTAGTGGTTCGTATGCTGCACGACAGCTTGGTACATCTGTTGTTTATATTGTAGGTCCAGCTAATAAGGTCTGGTCCCGCATCTCGTGGTCGTGCGGTAGCGTTTTCGATTCCCGGCGGGGTCAGGGATTTTCTCTGCCTCGTGATGGCTGGGTGTTGTGTGCTGTTCTTAGGTTAGTTAGGTTTAAGTAGTTCTAAGTTCTAGGGGACTGATGGCCATTGATGTTAAGTCCCATAGTGCTCAGAGCCAACCAATAAGGTCTGGGTACGATAAATGCCTTTACTGAGAGTTACTGCCTCACTATTGGCTATCGCTATCCACACTTAAGTGAAGGAAGAAAAATTGCTTGGCTCTGCTACTCCCACTGGTATCATATTTCGAATTTAATGTTGTCAGGATATTCCGCTTGCTTGGAACCAGTGGTCTTCTTTCTTATCTGCAAACAGTCACGTGATAGTGGATAGCTGACGTCAATGACCTGTTAGCGATTTTCAGTATTTTTTGCAACTTGTAATATGGAATATGCAGATTAATTTTATCCACTTGTGATCTGATTAGACCTCTTTGCTAGGCACCTATCAAATATTTTTGAGTTAATGTTGTTGTCTAAAGGAATTTTTTAAATTTCATTCAGAATTTCTGAAAGCTATGTAATGTCTACCAACAGTTGTGTTGTTAGAAATTAACGTAATTAATTCGGGTGTAGCTGCTCAGGTTGTCTTGCATCTTCTTCTGTTATTTAATAAATTGGTTTGTGTTTTTAATAAATATGTTAATAAATTTCTGGCACAGTATCCTTCCACTCAACACCAGCTCCCTAGCACATTGCAATGTGCAGCCGATGTTTTACGCGTGAATGCCTGAAAATAACTGGAATTATGTCAGAAATTTTATTCCTATTCTGATGTTATGTATCGCGTCGCTCTTTGTTTTTTCGTCTTTTCAAGCTAAACAACAGTAAAGATAAACCACAGTTCTATCTTGGATCCCAGGTAAAACAACTTTGTCTTTCTCGAATTTTTATTTCTTCTGTTCTCGGTGTCTATGGTCATTTTAGGTTACTCATCTGTTTCGGTACTTCGAACCTATTATTCATGTGATCCCTACAATTTCTACCGCACTAGTATTTTTTATTTTTTCTGGGTACATAGGTACTAACATTCCCAGACAGGCTACTTACTTTACACGGTAAAATAAACTTTATTGTTAACTTCAGATCCAGTGCAGGGACCACATACGTATCAGCTCCCGCTGTATCATCCTGATTTACAATAAACGTTACCATCGACAGTAAACAGATATTTCACTAGTCTTTTGAAACTTTCAGCACTACACGTAGCAGCTAGTTTTTATATTATTACCAGTAACAACTTCTACAGCGCCGGTAGAGAGGGAACTACGAGAAAACAATAGATCCTCTTTGGAAAAGTGTCAGGATTTTTTACCAATCTGGTCAAGCCGTTTGCAAAACCCAAAGAAAAAGAAGGCTGAGGTATTTTAAGGGACCATTTGTACGAAATAAAGACGCGAATGCTCGTAAGAAATATTAACGAACATTGCATGTTGTTCACTTTCGGATGTAACTCTAACGTTACCAGTATTTTCGATTAAAAAGTGCGTTAACACACAGTGTGTTTCCTATTTGTCTGATCTCCAAAAGTTTGCTTCCCGATTCTTGTTGACTTATTTTTATTTTCCGTTTTTTCATTAGTCAAGGCAAGTATCCTTAGCTAAATCCGTTATACCTACGTGGAAATCGTACAATAATTTTAAATGTTTTTTCTCATATATTTTATATTATGAATTCTCTGTTTTTATGATTAATGTTTGTACCAATCTGTTTTCGGTGTGGTTCAATAAACCAAGTCGAAATAAAAAAATATTCCTATTTCCTAATAATATGTGCTAAGTAGTTATTCCTTGATGCTCCTCCGCAACGGATGCGGTGAAAGTGAATATTCGTGGATCAGAGCTGAAAGTAGAAGGAAAATTTTGTAGCAGACACTTGCATGCAAAAGAGCCTTTTTGCGTAATTCTCTCGTCTACCTTTAGAAACTCCACACGCCGCTTTTCCCCAAGCGACTCTGACAGGCGATTAGCATATTATTAGAAAATTTGCAAGTAGAACTTCTCGGTTACTTCTTAAGTCTTTTTGTAAAAGGGGACTAAGGCTAGGATGACGGTCTGTGTGTTCTACTTCGACACTGCCGCGAGCTTTGAACTGAAGTACTGAGATTTTATGACGGCTGTTGTTGGTGATTTAAAGAGAACAACGGAAAGAAACAGGGTAACTGACAACTTTGACAAAAACTGCGAGACTCTTGGTACAAATTTTGGGAAAGATTTGTTGTAAGCACTATTCCGAATCTTGATTCATGTAAAACGCAGACGAAACAAAAAACTTTAAAACTGTTGTACATTTACTTCCAAAAAGACTACATATCCCGTAGTATAGTGATCAGTTACGTATGCGGTCCATTCACACTAATGTCACCACCCCCAAAGTTCGACGTCAACGCGCAATAACCACTCACGTCGGATGGCCGCGGGAAACATTACAGTCGTTGTCGTAATGCGTAAACGAAGTTATTTCTTTGACGTACAAAAGGGCATCATTATTACATCTACATCTAGATGGTTACTCAGCAATTCACACTTAAGTGCTGACAGAGGGTTCATCGAACCATTTTCATACTACTTCTCTACAATTCCACTCTCGAATGGTACGTGGGAAAAAGGAACACCTAAATCTTTCCGTTCGAGCTCTGATTTCTCTTATTTTATTATTATGTTCATTTCTCCCTACGTAGGTGGGTGTCAACAAAATATTTTCGCATTCGGAAGAGAAAGTTGCTAATTGAAATTTCGTAAATAGATCTCACCGCAAAGAAAACCGCCTTTGTTTCAGCGACTACCACCCCAACTCGCGTAACATATCAGTGACACTATCACCCCTATTGCGCGATAACATGAAACGAGGTGCCCTTCTTTGCCCTTTCTAGATGTCCTCCGTCAATCCTACCTGGTAAGGATCCCATACCGCGAAGCAATATTCCAGCAGAGGACGGACAAGTGTAATGTAGGCTGTCTCTTTAGAGGGTTTGTCGCATCTTGTAAGTGCTCTGCCAGCAAAGCGCAGTCTTTGTTACTCCTTCCACCCAATATTATCTATCTGGTCTTTCCAATTTAAGTTGCTCGTAATTGTAATTCCTAGGTATTTACTCGAATTGACAGCCCTTAGTTTTGTGCGATTTATCGTATACCCAAAATTTATCGGATTTCATTTAGTACACATGTGGATGACCTCGCACTTTTCTTTGTTTAGTGCTAATTGCCACTTTTCGCACCATACAGAAATTCTCTCTAGATTATTTTGTAATTGGAATTGATCGTCTGTTGATTTCACTAGACGACAAATTACAGCGTCATCTGAAAACAATCTAAGGGGGCTGCCAAGATTATCACCTAGATCATTTATGTTAATCGGGAACAGCAGAGAGCCTATGGCACTACCTTGCGGAACGCCAGATATCACTTCTGTTTTACTCGATGATTTACCGTCTATCACTACGAACTGTGACCTCTCTGAGAGGAAATCACGAATCCAGTCACACAACTGAGACGATACTCCATATGTACGCAATCTCATTATCAGTCGCTTGTGAGGAACGGTATCAAAAGCCTCCTGGAAATCTAGGAATATGGGATCGATCTGAGGTCCTTTGTCGACAGCACTCATTACTTGTGTTGCACAAGAACGATATTTTCTGAATCCGTGTTGATTAGGTATCAATAAGCCATTTTCTTCAAGGTGATTCATAATGTTCGAGTGCAGTTTACGCTCCAAAATCCTACTGCAAATTGAGGTCAGTGATATGGGTCTGTAATTCAATGGGTTACTCCCATTTCCTTTCTTGAATATTGGTGTGACCTATGCTACTTTCCAGTCTTTAGGAACTGACCTTTCGTCGAGTGAGCAGTTGTATATGATTGCTAAGAAAGGCGCTATTGTGTCTGCATACTCTGAAAGGAACGTGATTGGTATACCATCTGTACCGGAAGGCTTGCCTTTCTTAAGTGATTTGAGTTATTTCGCAACACCTAAGATATCTGCTTTAATGTCACTCATGCTAACGGCTGTTCTTGTTTCGATTTCTGGAATATTTACTTCATCTTCTTTCGTTAAGGAATTACGGAAAGCTGTATTTAGTAACTCCGCTTTAGTGGCACCATCATCGGTAACATTTCCATCGCTATCGCGCAGTGACGGTATTGACTATTTTTTGCCACTGGTGTATTTCACATACGACCAGAATCTCTATCGGGTTTCTACCATATTTTGAGACAATCTCGCACTGACGTCCGGACTTCGGGCCAAGGGTGGAAGCATTTCAGAAACGCCCGCTAAGTTTGTAAACAGTCGCCCTCCGGCGTGGTTAAAATGTACCGAGCATGGCAAAACAGCGTTATCCAAAACTAACGCCCAGGTAACTTTGGTGCAACACCAGCTATAGACGACAGGAGTGAAGGACGGCTCCAGAGACGTGTATGGGCAGATAGTGTGCAACTGTTGAGCAACTGACCACACAGAGGAACCAGTTTGCTACCAGCGGTGTCAACTCGAAGAGCGTTCAGCGAAAATTACTGCGTATAGGCCTCTTTAGCAGGTGCCCGGTTGATGCAACCACGGTGACTGCTGATCACTGACCGATCGAGGTGGCGCAGAGGCTAGCACACTGGACTCGCTTTCGCGATGACTTATTTAGGTTTTCCGTTATTTTCCTAAATGGCTTCAGGCAAATAAGGGGGTGGTTCATGTGACAAAGTGCACGGCCGATTTCCTTCTCCATCCTTCCCTAATTCACGCTTGTGCTACGTCTCTGATGACCTACCTGTCGATGGCACGTTAAACATTACTATCCTGCTCCTCCTCGTCCTCTGCTGTTCATTACACGTCAGTACCTATACTGGACGCCCACCGAGTGGCGATAGGTGAACTTTTCTGACGAAACATGTTTTATGCCCCAAAGGACAGGTGGTCGTTGGCGTCTACGGCGTGAAACGTCTGAAAGCAACACACTTCAATAATTATCGAAAGGGTCCAGGCCGGTGGAGTATTATGGACTGGGAGATGTCTTCATGGCATTTCCTGGCTGATCTCGTGACTCTGGAAGGCACAAAGAATCAACACAAGCATGCACCTGTCCTTGAGGAGCACGCGCACCCCTGTGCACCCCTACATCCTGTGTGTTTTTCCTCGGCACGATGGCATCTACTAACAGGGCCATGCAACTTGTCACATAGCTTGCAGTATACTCGTACGTGCGTGGTTCGAAGTGCGACAGGATGAGTTTATCGTACTACCCTGGCCACCAGACTTCCCGAATTTAGACCTAATCGAGAATCTGTAGGACCACATCGATCGCGTTGTTCGCGTCAAGGATCCTCAACCGAGAAACCTAGAGCTGCTGGCATCGGCAGTCGAGTCGGCATAGCTCTACATCGCTGTCGGTATCTTCCAGAACCTCATACACTCGCTTCTTGTACGTCTCGCAACTGTTCACGCTGCAAAAGGTGGTTATTCAGGTGAAATGGAACACAGAATTTATCTACATCTACATTTACATTTATACTCCGCAAGCCACCCAACTGTGTGTGGCGGAGGGCACTTTACGTGCCACTGTCATTACCTCCCTTTCCGGTTCCAGTCGCGTATGGTTCGCGGGAAGAACGACTGCCGGAAAGCCTCCGTGTGCGCTCCAATGTCTTTAATTTTACATTCGTGATCTCCTCGGGAGGTATAAGTAGGGGGAAGCATATATTCGGTACCTCATCCAGAAACGCACCCTCTCGAAACCTGGACAGCAAGCTACACCGCGATGCAGAGCGCCTCTCTTGCAGAGTCTGCCACTTGAGTTTGCTGAACATCTCCGTAACGCTATCACGCTTACCAAATAACCCTGTGACGAAACGCGCCGCTCTTCTTTGGATCTTCTCTATCTCCTCTGTCAACCCGACCCGGTACGGATTCCACACTGATGAGCAATACTCAAGTGTAGGTCGAACGAGTGTTTTGTAAGCCACCTCCTTTGTTGATGGACTACATTTTCTAAGGACTCTCCCAATGAATCTCAACCTGGTACCCGCCTTACCAACAATTAATTTTATATGATCATTCCACGTCAGATCGTTCCGCACGCACACTCCCAGATATTTTACAGAAGTAACTGCTACCAGTGTTTGTACCGCTATCAATATAATCATACAATAAAGGATCCTTCTTTCTTTGTATTCGCAATACGTTACATTTGTCTATTTTAAGGGTCAGTTGCCACTCCCTGCACCAAGTGACTATCCGCTGCAGATCTTCCTGCATTTCGCTGCAATTTTCTAATGCTGCAACTTCTCTGTATACTACAGCATCATCCGCGAAAAGCCGCATGGAACTTCCGACACTACCTACTGGGTCATTTATATATATTGTGAAAGCAATGCTCCCATAACACTCCCCTGTGGCACGCCAGAGATTACTTTAACGTCTGTAGACGTCTCTCCATTGAGAACAACATGCTGTGTTCTGTTTGCTAAAAACCCTTCAATCCAGCCACACAGCTGGTCTGATATTACGTAGGTTCTTACTTTGTTTATCAGGCGACAGTGCGGAACTGTATCGAACTTCTTCCGGAAGTCAAGGAAAATAGCATCTACCTGGGAGCCTGTATCTAACATTTTCTGGGTTTCATGAACAAATAAAGCGAGTTGTGTCTCACACGATCGCTGTTTCCGGAGTCCACGTTGATTCCTACAGATTAGATTCTGGGTTTCCAGAAACGACATGATACGTGAGCAAAAAAAATGTTCTAAAATTCTACAACAGATCGACTCAGAGATATAGGTCTATAGTATTGCGCATATGCTCGATGACCCTTCTTGAAGACTGGGACTACCTGTGCTCTTTTCCAATCATTTGGAACCTTCCGTTCCTCTAGAGACTTGCGGTACACGGCTGTTAGAAGGGCGGCAAGTTCTTTCGCGTATTCTGTGTAGAATCGAATTGGTATCCCGTCAGGTCCAGTGGACTTTACTCTGTTGAGTGATTCCAATTACTTTTCTATTCCTTAGTCACTTATTTCGATGTCAGCCATTTTTTCGTTTGTGCGAGGTTTTAGAGAAGGAACTGCAGTGCGGTCTTCCTCTGTGGAACAGCTTTGGAAAAAGTTGTTTAGTATTTCAGCTTTACGCGTGTCATCCTCTGTTTCAATGCCATCATCATCCCGGAGTGTCTGGATATGCTGTTTCGAGCCACTTACTGATTTAACGTTAAGACCAGAACTTCCTAGGATTTTCTGTCAAGTCGGTACATAGAATTTTACTTTCGAATTCACAGAACGCTTCACGCATAGCCCTCCTTACGGTAACCTTGAAATCGTTTAGCTTCTGTTTGTCTGAGAGGTTTTGGCTGCGTTTAAACTTGCAGTGAAGCTCACTTTGCTTTCGCAGTAGTTTCCTAACTTTGTTGTTGAATCACGGTGGATTTTTCCCGTCCCTCACAGTTTTACTCGGCACGTACCTGTCTAAAACGCATTTTACGATTGCCTTGAACTTTTTCCATAACCACTCAACATTGTCAGTGTCGGAACAGAAATTTTCGTTTTGATCTGTTAGTTAGTCTGAAATCTGCCTTCTATTACTCTTGCTAAACAGATAAACCTTCCTCCCTTTTTTTATATTCCTATTTACTTCCATATTCAGGGATGCTGCGACGGCCTTATGATCACTGATTCCCTGTTCTGCGCTTACAGAGTCGAAAAGTTCGGGTCTGTTTGTTATCAGTAGGTTCAATATGTTATCTCCACGAGTCGGTTCTCTGTTTAATTGCTCGAGGTAATTTTCGGATAGTGCACTCAGTATAATGTCACTCGATGCTCTGTGCCTACCACCCATCCTAAACATCTGAGTGTCCCAGTCTGTATCTGGTAAATTGAAATCTCCACCTAAGACTATAACATGCTGAGGAAATTTATGTGAAATGTATTCCAGATTTTCTCTCAGTTGTTGTGCCACTAATGCTGCTGAGTCGGTAAAAGGAGCCAATTATTAACCTAGCTCGGTTGTTGAGTGTAACCTCCACCCATAATAATTCACAGGAACTATCCACTTCTACTTCACTACAGGATAAACTACTACTAACAGCGACAAACACGCCACCACCGGTTGCATGCAATCTATCCTTTCTAAACACCGTCTGTGCCTTTGTAAAAACTTCGGCAGAATTTATCTCTGGCTTCAGCCAGCTTTCCGTACCTATAACGGTTTCAGCTTCGGTGCTTTCTATCAGCGCTTGAAGTTCCGGTACTTTACCAATGCAGCTTCGACAGTTTACAATTACAATACCGATTGCTGCTTGGTCCCCGTATGTCCTGACTTTGCCCCGCACCCTATGAGGCTGTTGCCCTTTCTTTACTTGCCCAAGGCCATCTAACCTAAAAAAAACCGCCAAGTCCACGCCACACAACTCCTGCTACCCGTGTAGCCGGCTGCTGCGTGTAGTGGACTCCTGACCTATCCAGCGGAACCTGAAACCCCACTACTCTATGGCGCAAGTCGAGGAATCTGCAGCCCACACGGTCACAGAACCGTCTCAGCCTCTGATTCGGACCCTCCACTCGGCTCTGTACCGAAGGTCTGCAGTCAGTTCTGTCGACGAAGCTGCAGATGGTGAGCTCTGCTTTCATCCCACTAGCGAGACTGGCAGTCTTCACCGAATCAGATAGCCACCGGAAGCCAGAGAGGATTTCCTCCGATCTATAGCGACATGAGGGAACACATGCAGATGGGTGCACCCTGTACCCTTCATGGCATCCAGAAGGACCCTTTCCACATCTGGAATGACTCCCCCCGCTATGTACACGGATTGCACATTGGTTTTCTTCCCCTCTCTTGCTGCCATATCCCTAAGGGGCCCCATTACGCGCCTGACGTTGGAGCTCCCAACTACCAGTAAGCCCACCCTCTGCAACTGTACGGGTCTTGCAGACTGAGGGGCAGCCGCTGGAACAGGACAGGCAGCCATGTCCGGCTGAAGATCAGTATCAGCCGGAGACAGAGCCTAAAACCAGTTCGTCAGACAAACTGGAGAGGCCTTCCGTTCAGCCCTCCGGAATGTCTTTCGCCCCCTGCCACACCTCGAGGCGACCTCCCACTCTACCACAGGTGAGGGATCAGCCTCAATATGGGCAGTATCCCGGGCAGCCACAGCCGTAGTCCGATCGGGGGATGCGTGGGACGAGCTGGCCGTCCCCGACAAACCCCTGTCTGGACCCCCACAGTGATGCCCATTGGCAACAGCCTCAAGCTGTGTGACCGAAGCCAACACTGTCTGAAGCTGGGAGCGAAGGGATGCCAACTCAGCCCGCATCCGAGCACAGCAGTTGCAGTCCCTATCCATTCTAAAAACTGTTGTGCTAAGAACGTCTGAACTAATCTACAGACAGCACAAACAATTCGACACAAAATTTAAACAGTTATTAAAATGCAAGATATCCTAGTAAATGCAGTAATGCTGCTACTTGCGCACTGCTGACACACTGCTCGACGGCGGAAGGAGACTACGCGATTTTACACTATTCAAGTACTAAAACGCGATGCTGCAACTCTCAAATACTATAATACGCCCGAATTTAATGAATTAAACAATGCAAGTACCGAAAAACACGTAAAGAAATTAAGAATTAAACTATGAGGCTACTAAACTTCTCAGTCAGAAACAGGTAACCAAGACAAACACAGTCCAATAGTCTTAAAACATGTTATCGTTATAGGAGGTTGTAGAGATTTTGTCTGCTACGCGGGGATTTTAAAACTAAGCATAAATGAGAAAACAATGAATGGGTTAGTGAAACACAGTATTATGCAAGAAAGACGTACAGACGTACTGCGCGTTGCCAGTCGTCTTGGAATTCAACATACACTGCCTGATCAAATTGTATTGACGCCAATTAGTGGACATTAAAGGGGGGGGGGGGGGTGGCTACGACGTCAAACGGGCCGACTTGGAGCAGGTGAGGCATCACAGGACATTGAATTTCCACTGTCTATACTTTTACAAATAAATTCATAAAACTTTCTCAGTATGACCAGGAAGAACTCAGGATTCGCACTCATACCAGTGGAGGTTAAAAAACATAACAAAATATTTTTTTACATGTGACTTGATCATTTTGTCACTTGCTATTGCCTGCATTTGATGCTATAGGTATACTTTTCTTCATAAGTAAGAGAGATTCTTCGATGAATTTTGTGCAGCCTACAAACCATGGTTCAAATGGATCTAAGCACTATGGGACGTAAAATCTGAGGTCACCAGTCCCCTAGACTTAGAACTACTTAAACCCAACTAATCTAAGGACATCACACACATCCATACCCGAGGCAGGATTCGAACCTGCGACCGCAGCAGGCGCACGGTTCCAGAATGAAGCGCCTGGAACCGCTCGGTCACAGCGGCTGGCCCTACAAACCATACTTGCAGGTTTATGAAACTCTAGACTTTTCCAAATCTGTTAAAAACTGTGGTAAAAATTGAGATAATTAACTATAAAATTTAAGTTTTTTCTAAACGTAAAGTTTAAAACGTATCAGCTCATTTATTTTTTCATAAATTAAATAAATTTTAGAGTTTCGTACATCTGTACGTATGGCTTGTATGCTGTGCAAAATTCATCGAAGAATCTCTCTTACTTATGAAGAAAACTGTAACTACAGCAACAAATGCAGTCAGTAGTAAATGAGAAAATGATGAAATTACACAATTAAAAAAATTTATTTTGTTATGTTTTTGAATTTCCACTGGTATGAGTGTGAAATCTGAGTCCTTCCTGGTCATGCTGACAAAGTTTTATGAATTTATTTGTAAAACTGTAGACAGTGGAAATTAAAATGTCCTGTGGTGGGTCTCCTGTTCCAAGTCGGCCTGTTTGATGTCCTACATCCCTTAATGTGGGGTGTGTTCACTCTACGCCTACCTCTGCTCTGCTGGGGATACTTTCAGTGAGGTGTCTGGATGTCTGTGCAGGAATGCCAGCCCATTCTTTTCCAGAGTCGAAACCAGAGACGGTAGTGATGTTGGACGCTGGGGTCTGAAGCGAAGTCGATGCATCTCGAAGATGTTCCAGTGGATTCAGGTTGCGACTGTGGGCACGCCAGTCACCACCCTACCGTAATGCCACCTGCTCCGTACTTTACTGCTGGCAGTACGCATGGCGGCAGGTGACGTTCTCTAGGCATCCACCAAACCCAGACCGTTCCATCGGGTTGCCACAGGGTATAGCCTCATTCACAATTCCAAATCCCTCGCTTCCAGTCGTCGCTCTTCAGACCATCTGAAGCAGTGCTTATCACGGACTACAGATATGAGTAGCTTATGATAAGCTGCTCAACTGATATACCTCATCTTTTTAACTCCATACGTTCAATCGTTACGTTAGCTGGATTGCTGGTGGATCTCGTGAGTGATTATTTCCACTGATTTCATGCGATTTTTTTATCACCACCCTACGCATTGCTCAACGGTACATGTCCGTCAGTACATGAAGTTTTCCTGGTCTTGGTTTAGCTGCGATTGTTCCCTTCGCGTCACCACTTTTGACATCAGCAGAAGTATATTTGGACAGCTTTAGAAGGGTTAACATCTCCCTGATGGCTTTGTCACATCCGGTGACTAGTCCAAGTTTGAAGTCACTGAGCTCTTCTGAACAACGCGTTCTGCTGTTACCGCTACTCTAATGACGCCACTACACTCCCGGCCTCCATATATACCGTCGGATCCGCCTCTCGTAATACCTAGTGTTCAATTCCGCATTACACAGAGGTGTCCCGATACTTTTTATCAGATAATGTATTTATGGTAATACCGCAAACGGAGAGGTATGTTTGCATGTAATTTTCCACCAGTAATTTGCGTTAACGCGCCACGCTAAGGCCAGTGAGAAACACATTGGCAGAAGTAGTCACGTTTGTGAAAACTGGCATCCCAACAAATCCGCGGCGTTTTGAACCGGTGGTATCGTATTTATTTTCAGTTTCACGTCTCAAAGAACTATGTGTCTAAAAACACTGTTAAGCCGAAAACGTAATTTTGGAATTTATGCTACATTAAATCCTTAACTCACCTTACGGCGTGTGGCCGAGGGTGCTTCAGCTACCACTAGCATTGCTCCATTCGGGAACCGGTATTATCGTGTTTATTTTCAGTTTCACGTCTCAACCAACTGTGTGTCTAAAAACACTTTTAAGCCGCAAACGTAATTTTGGAATTAATGCTGCACTGAATGTGTAACTCACCTTACGGTGTGTGGGCGAGGGTACTTCAGCTACCACTAGCATTGATTCATTCGTGAATGACGAACTCCACGAAAGACTTACACTAAAACTTCGTGTAATATCAGATTTCGTCTTACTGAAAACATAGCCAGTGGTAGCACTTTTCACTGGGGGTGACGGCTGCTTGCACATTTTCCAGGTATTCCTGCGTTTGGCGCTGGTGTTTGTGGCCTAATATCACATTCGTTTGAAACATTGTAAATTGCTTGACGTGAAATATGACAAAATGTAGCACCTTTACTAGTTGGCCGAAATTAGGCAAAAAAAAAAAAAAAAAAAACTGTACCAAACGTATCATAACCTAAAAATTATCTGATTTCCAACACTTAGAGATACTAGCGGAAACAAGTCAAAACTTCGACAACTGGCTATGTTTTAAACTAATTAAATGACACGCGAATTCATATTATAAACGTAAAAGTATGTTTGCCTGTTATCTTTTCATAACTAAACCGCTGAACCCTTTTAAACGCAGTTTGGCGGGGAGATAGCTTGAACGCTGAGGAAGAATACAGGCTACTTTAGAAAGAGTACATTGCAGGATATTTATTGATTTGAGGAATATAAAACAAATTAGGGAGAAATATTTACTTTTTGAAAAAGCTGTTTACTCTTTGACGTTTGAACATTATCGTATTTGCGAGAATGCTTTTATTGATTGATATGTTCTGCGTAATACGATTCGTCGTAATGAATGCAATGTTTATACAATCCCAAAAGTGTTTAATCGCTACTTGTATTATTAAACCTGCAAGCAGCTCTGTCTGTTACGTTTTCTCGATTAAACCGCTGAACCGACGTCGATGAAATTTTGTTATAGATAGCGTGAACTCTGAGGAACTGATCAACTTACACTGTTCACAAGAGGGTGAATTAGAAAATGTAACATTTGTTTACATCAGGAAACATAAACCTTTTTGCAAATTAATAATTTGTTGCATAATACACATGTTATGTAATGTATACGTTGGAGCAGTTAGGAGGAGAGCACGGCATGAGCTATGGTTACGCGAACAGGCAGAAACGTGAGGGCAGCTGACCTTATGGAATCTACAATAGCTTACTTATCACTTCTCATCATAACAAAACTACCGACATAGCAGCGCAGGCGCAGGTAAATAGCTATTAGTAATATATCAAGTGGTTATAATATTTTCTGAGTGCTGCAGTTCTAGCTGTATACCTTCCAGGACGCTGAAACATCATAAGTGCGTTAATTAATTGACGTGCTCATGGAGTATGCTAGAAAATATTAGTTGCACTTCTTGCCACCAAATGATGCTGTAAGCAATCAGTATGTGAAATATCTCCTGTTTTGACGTCAATACGCTGTTTTTCTCCTGGCAACAAGTGTTGATTTATTTCATGAAGTCGGTGTAAAGGGTTAAGAAGGTGAAGCTTTCCGTAGAAAACGCAACGGCTGTTGAGAAGAAAGACCGTGCACTGCTCGTAAAGTTGTCTTACCAGAAGGGCAGCGATAGCAGCGCTTCCTTGCGGGAATATCGCCGATAGAAACATCTGTGATGGGGCTCCATATCAACAAATGAGCTGAAGAATATGATAAAAAAATTTGAAGAAACAAATGAATTAGATGGCGTAGCATGGAGAGGGGCTTCTTGACGAAGTTGCTGCAGCAGATACCTCAAATTCTGCAACATTGCTTGAGTTACGCTATGGGAAATATCTCTGCCCTCGTCAAAAATTCGAAAGATTTTGCGGCGCATTTTACACCGATACCCCTACAAGATTCAGAATGGACACCGAGTGAAGCCGTAACGTGGCCCTTTGATTTCTGGCAGGAAATGAAATGGATAACATTTGGCTGGGGAATATTCTTTGGACAGATATCAGTAATTTACCTGGAATCTTCCTGATTGAAGAATAGCATACCACGATATATCACTTTGTTTACATCATGTATGCTGCGTTACGGACGTAGTATGTTTCTGATCGGCCTGTATCAGTGACATGGTGCATGTTGTGTGCAGCGATTCGCTAGTAAACGTGCCAGAACCTCCGCGTTTCATCGTACCGTCCCTTTTCAGGCACCCACGCCATACTATGACTGCTTACAGCACCATATTTTCACCTGGTGGCAGAAAGTGGAACTGTTACTTGTTTCAGCATACATCGCGAGCGCACCGATTAATGAAAATACCATTCAGCGTCATGGGATATATACACCTCACACTGCAGCACTCGGCACTCAGTTTAATTATGACCACCTAGTACACTGGTGACTGAAAACATTATGTCCACATACATAACAGAGTGTCGTCACCTTCGGAAAGAAACACTGAGCGATTCCACTTGGCATGGATTCGACAACTGCTTGGTAGGTTTCTGGAGGTCCGGACACAGGTAATGCAGTTCCCGTAAATTATTGGCCAGTGGTCTGTAGCCGCCAAATTCGCGTCAAATAGCGTCCCAAATCGGTTCCACCGTTTTCAGATATGACGGATTTGGTGGCCAACCAGTGTTATACGATTCTGGGCCTGTGAATGGACACCTATTCTCTTGAGAGATATCTTCATTGTTGGACAAGACATCAAGCGTGGAAGAACGAAGCTGCTGCGCTGTAATGTTCACGTAGTCCACAGTGGTCATGGTATCTTCGATTACTATCACAGTTCCCCAGAATCCCTGGGTGAATATTCCCTACAACACAATAACGGCCTGTACCAGTGACATGGTGCATGTTGTGTGCAGCCACTCGCCTGCATTAGGGCGGATCCAGACTCGACCTTCAACCTGCTGAAACAAGCAACGTGCTTCATCCGACCAGGCATCACGTTCGCATTGATCCTCGATCCAATCTCGATGATTCAGTGCCCACTGCGCGGGACGCTGTGACCGAGCGGTTCTAGGCGCTTCAGTCCGGAACCGCGCTGCTGCTACGGTCGCAGGTTCGAATCCTGCCTCGGGCTTGGGACTGATGACCTCAAATGTTACGTCCCATAGTGCTTAGAGCCATTTGAACCATTTGAGCAGTGTTCACTGCCATCGTACTTTACAGCGCCGTTTGATGAGCAGGTAGGGCCCACTTGCATCAGAACGCCTTGTTCAAGAATATACACTGAACGGTATGCTTGTGCTTGCACCAGCATTATATTTTTTGTCGTCAGATCTGTCACAGGTCACTGCCTATCCTGCTTTACGGAGATTACAAGCGTCCGATATCCCCGTTCTGCTCTGACGCGTGGGCGTCTAGCTCCTTGTCACCTGCTTGTTGTTTTCTCTTTTCTTAAACCACTCTCCACAGATCCTCACGACCGTAGCACGAGAACAGCCGTCCAGCTTCGCCGTTTCCGAAATGCTCGTTCCCAGGCACCAGACTGAACAAATTCCTGTTTGTCAAATCCGCTAATGTCAATGAATTTTCCCCGTTTTCTGCCAGAATCGGCGCTAGAATGTTTTTACATTCATCTCTGCTTCACTTATGTACAGCCGTGTTCAGAAAAAAAACAGAACACCTTGAACTACTAGAGATAGGACGTACATATTCACAGGATATGTACATTAGTATGTTCTGCAGAAATGTTTAGCATTTCAGTCACCTCGGTTCAGCATGTATACTGTTGCCTATTAGGCGAGGGGCCGCAATGGAACCTGATAACTTGCTCCATGTATGATGGCATCGAAGTGTATAAGGCGTGAATAGGTTCCTCTGGTATAGCCATCCACGCTGCATTCACCTGCTTCCAAAGTTCACCTGTTGTGGTTGGCACTGGGTCACAGTGCTGCTCTTGTCGTTTCACCACATCGCACACATTTTCGGTTGGCGACAAGTCTGGTGATCTGGTGGGCAAGAGCAAAAAGCTGACATCCTTTGACACCAAGGAGGTACGTGTCCGTGCAGAAACATGTGGCCGTGCATTGTCTTGCTGAAAAATGGCGTCTGGGGTGTTGTGCAGAAAGGGTCACAGAAAGTCATTCACTTAGGGCATACTAGTCACAGTGCCCTGGTCACGCACCAACTGTGGTTTCTGGTTGGACCTAATAGCACTTCACAACATAAGGCCTTGAGTTGGCGCCGTATGTCTTGTGTACATGAAGTCACTTTGATGCCTCTCCTCCTGCCGGCGGGGAACCAAAATGCTGCCATCACTTTCAAACAAACAGAACATGGACTCGGCCGAAAACAGTATCTGATGGCATTCCTGTCCCGAGTGACGCCATTCTATTCACCACTACCGTGAAGCACGTTCCTGCGCATTTGTCAAAAGTAGGCGGAGAATTGGACGACGCGCACGTAACCCATGGAGCAATAAACGACGTCGGGCTGTCACTCCTGATGTGTTACACTGTTTCACAGTTGCGCCATAGCCAAGGAGGTCGCAGATATGTCGCGCAGTGCCACTCGGATGAGGAGCCGATCTTCTCTAGATCATTCTTAAGTATGTATCGTGCACATTAACACCCATACGTTACTTCTTTGGTAAAGGAACGAGAGGTATTTTCCATTTGACTGTAGCCCCCCCCCCACATCCCCCCCCCCCACACCAATGCCCCGATGTTTGTTGTGATCCTTCTGCTAGAATGTCCTGTATGCAACAACAAAGCTTGTCCGATATTACATAAACTCGAATTTTTCCCACTAGTCAACAGTGCGGCACTGTACCAAACACCTTCCCGAAGTCAAGGAATACATAACCTGGCTGCCATCATTTCTGCCCTCTGAATGTCGTAACATTACACTGCTCTGGACTATTTATGAAAAAACATATGCGACGGCCAGGTACGGAGGATAACGAGGTCCGTGACGGGGCAGCGCAAGCGAGATCTGACAGGTGGCCGCAGCTCGGAGCACAACTGAGGCGGTGGCTGTGGCGGGCCGACCTGCAGACAACACGATCTGTCTTGTGTTCTGTCCAAAGCGATCAGCAGACAGACGGCGTGACTAACGAAGCAGCTGAGGAAATTGCCAGTTCCAACGAAGTAAGTGTAAGAACGAAAAGAAAGCCGATAATCTGCGTGTTTACTCGCCAAGCTGTGCAGAGCAACTGTACGCTTCTAGGCGTGCATACAGAGAATGCTGGTTTGCCTGCTACTCAAGGGGCAGCAGTGCCTTTACGGGTAGAACGTCATGCAGCTCCGTTATCTCTGTACTCTTTCTCACACGATTTTGCAAAATCTAAATTTAGGAAAAGGACAGGTTGCTACTCACCATAAATCTGACCCATTGAGTTGCAGACAGACGCAACGAAAAGACTGTTTACCCATTATAGGTTCTGGACAAACCATTCTTCAGCAAGAAAAACACACACACACATTCACACAAGCAAGCACACATCACGCACACATGACCACTACCACCAGCAGCACCGACCTGAATGCATTAGTGGGTATTATTATGGTTTGTGTTGAAACGTCCCCTTAGAAAAATCATAAATTACTGTGCTGGTAAACTTCTACGTTATTTGATACAGAGACAGCTGAGTAAAACTGAACGTACTCAGACATTACTCTCTTTACTTATTCTGATCATCAATAAACTGACACACAATATTTTTAGCGCAACGCAATCTGACTTTCAATAACCCTGCAAAAGAATGGCCCTGACTAACAATAACCTATACCTTTCTAGAATCACTCACCTCACAAAAATCTTCGTTACTCGAACTACTGCAATACAGCAAGGGCCAATACTGCAAGCTAAATAAAAGATTCTGACTACGGAAGGCACTAACTAATGATAGGCATAGTTTCAAATGAAAGATTTTGATAAAGAACAAACAATGTATTTACCTTAATAATGTTCAATAGTCATCATATATATAAGTCTATGATATCCAGTCTTACAAATTTCCTCTTTCTGACGGACACACGTCCATATCGTCCACTCTTAAAACTCTGGCATCTCTGTCCCCACATCCACCACTACTGTACTGGCGGCTCACCTCCAACTGCACAACGCTACGTGCTGTTCACATCCAACAGCCCAACAGTACACAAGCGAATATTCCAACAATGTGTGTAACCAGCCACAGACTGCACACAGCACAGTCAGTGATTTTCATACAGAGCGCTACGTGGTGTCACCAACATAAAAACCTAAACAGCCTACTTACAGTGTTCACCCTTGAACTTTATAACGGCTTGCACTCCCACTGGAGAAACTTTCAGTGAGGTGACTGAATGTCTTTGGAGGAATGCCAGCCCATTCTTACTCAAGAGCCGAAACCAGTGAAGATAATGGAGATGGAAGTTATGGGATGGACCGAAGTAGACGTTCTAAATCATCCCAAAGGCGTTTTATTTAGTTGGCTGAGCAGGCCAGCCCATTGCGGAACGTTGTTGTCTTTCATTCCTGTAAAGTGTGTTCATATCATTACGCATTTAGCGTTTTCTTAAGCGCAGCAAGGGACCACTCAATCTAAACACGGAAAACACTTCCATGCCGTAAAAGCATATACTCCGTACTTCTGTGTTGCCATTACACATGATGGCATTTAACGTTCTCCAAGCATTGGCCAAACCCAAGCCATTCCACCGGATTGTCGCAAGGCAGAGAGTGATCAATAACTCGAGTCATCCACTGTCCAATGACATCGCTCCCTACACCACCTCAGGTGTGGTTTAAAGCTGACTAGGGAAATGTGTGGCTTTGAGGAACTCTTTAGCTCGCTACGCAGTCATTGTGATAGGTAGAAAGCTGGCAGCACTTTGAAACTCACGAGTGATTCCCTGCCGCTGATTTAATGCGATATTTTACAATTACTCTCTTCAATGTTCCACTGTCCCTATCCACCTGTACATCAGATCGCTCTGGTCTTGGCTTCGGCGCGGTTGTCCTTCGCGTTTAAGCTTCAGAACCACATCACTAACAACCAATGTGGGCAGCTTTAGAAGGACCGAAATGTCACTGATGGATTTGTTGCTCGTGTGACATCTAATGAGGAATTCATGGTCGAAGCTAACGAGCTCTCCTGACCAACTCACGCTGCTATTACTGCTTCTTATTGTCCGCCTGCTTAGCTGGATGGTAACGCGCTTGCCTACCGTGCAGAGGGTTCGGGCTCGATTCCCGGCCTGGCCGGAGATTTTCTCCGCTCGTAGACTGGCTGTTGTGTTGTCCTCATCATCATTTCATCCTCGTCACCGGCGCCCAAGTCGCCCAGTGTGGCGTCGACTGAAATAAGATTTGCACTTGGCGGCCGAACTTCCCGGATGGGGCCTCCCGGCCAACGATACCATACGCTCATTTCATTTTTTGCTTCTTATTGACAACACAATACTCCGCGTCACCAGCCGGCTCCGCCTCTCGTGGTGTCTAACGATCAGTTCCGCATTACTCAGGGGTGTCTGGATACTTCTCGTCATATACGAATAGTGTAAATGAAAGCATATTCACAGACGAAACTCGTAGGAGAGGTAGGGTCTTGGCAAGACGAAGAGACTGAGCCTGTATAACACATGAAAAGGCAGTCTGTTCGGATGTTAACACATTTCAAAAATAGACGAAAATTCAAAATCATAGAAAAATCGTAACTTTGTGTACAAAAGCAATACCGACGTCTCGTCTCCTATGGATCATTTAAAAGCTAATCATGGCACAGAATTTTTTCTCAAGAGTTTTGCACTTTGAATGTAGTATGTGGACATTAAGTTGGGAATGTGGGTCTCAAAGGGAGCGTGCAAGGGATAAGCCCCTGCAGTCGCACTATGCTCTGTGCCCTCGGTGGCTCAAATGCCATGTAAGCAGGAGATCCAGGGTTCGAGTCCTGGTCGGGACACACATTTTCAATTGTCCCCGTTGATGTATGTTAACGCCTGTCGGCAGCATAGGGTCTTGATTTAATTATCATTTCGATAATTTTTGTCCACAGTCGCGATGTAGACCTTCCGAAGGGAGTTTCAGACTTGTTATATTTTAGCGATGTTTGCATCTGTATTTATACAGCCACTTCTGATCACAAAGAAGCGACCAACAAGATCACAAAATAATGAAGTCCGTTTAAATACTGTTGACTGTACTCATTTGAAAAAAATCCCTTCGCCTTTTAACTAAAGCAGCCTAGACCAAATACTGATTCTCGATGTAAGCTAAAACCACTCTGAAAACTCGAAATTAATAAATTCATAGCTTCTCTGCTATGGACCCCTAAGACATATAGTAAGCTGTGACTAACTGGAACCAAAGAAAAAAGGAAGCTCTCGAAGTCATGTACGAGCAAACACAGAATTCATGTATATTCCTATACAGTAGATTTTCGGTCTCCAAATGAGTCATAATGTGCTAGAAAAATACGTGTTCCTTAATTCAGCAACAGCTTAAGGGAACCTATTTAGGCTTCTACTTATGAGCGTCTGTCAGACAGACCTCCTTAAAACGAGAATGATCTTCAGCTTTTTTCCAATCACTTGGCTGCACCAGGAACTTACGATAAATATTGCTCTTCCTAAAGTAGAGTACTTTCTTCGCTATAATCACTGTCACCAAGGGTCCGACGTTTTTGATCATTGTTTTCCGCAAAGACATGTCGAAATATTTGTTGTAAGACTTTTTTGTAGTTTTTCACTCTCATTCATATCTTCGTTCAATTTTGGATGTTTATTTTTACTGGAACATCACAGGTTAATGAAAGTGCACCATAAGCCAGTACAAATGTGAAATGCTGGTACATTAATAACTGGTGTGACCACCAGAATGTTGAATGCGAGCCGTGCACTGCACTGCGTTGTACAAGTGCCGACTGTCAGTATATAGGAAGGCGTTCCGTGTCTGTTGCCCTTGGTCGGTCAATACAGGGACGGCTAATTTTGGTTTTGATGACGCATTCGCTGGCGTCCGATGACGTCCATTATGTGCTTCACTGGACACAGATCTGGTGATCCAGCGGGCCAAGGTAACATTAACATTTCGACACTCTGTACTGCTTACTGGGTTACAACAGCGGTTGTGATGGCGGGCGTTATTCTGTTGGAAAACACCCCTTGGAATGCTTTTCATCAGTGGCAGCACAAGAGGTCAAATGACCACACTGACTTACAGGTTTGCTGGAGTTATCCAGGCGTAGGTCCAGTGCATCTAGCACGCAGGCGGGTTGGTTGCAGGACCTCAAATGGTCTTCTTCTAACCATCTCTTGCCCATCACCACCGGCACCAAGGCAGAACCAGCTTTCATCAAAAAACATAAGAGATCTCCAACCTCTCCTTCCAGAAGCTCTCGCTTGGCACCCCTGAAGTTGCAAATGGAGGTGGATTGGAGTCAGTGGAATGCATGCTACTGGGAGTCAGGCTCCGAGCTGTCCTTGAAGTAACCGATTCGTAACAGTTCGCTGCGGCACTGTGGTGCCAACAGCTACTTAAATTTCTGCTACTTACCTAGTACGATTCGCCAGAGCCATACGCTGAACATGATGGTCTTTCATCTTGGTAGTGGCACGTGGCTGTCCGCAGCACAGTCATCTTGTGATGGTACATTCTCGTACCACGACTGCCAGCAATTACGTACAGTGGTTAAATTCATGCCAAGTCTTTCTACAGTATCGCAGAGGGAAGGTCTGCATTCTCGTTGTCCTGTTACACGAGCTCATTCAAAATCAGTGAGCTGTTGATTATGGGTTGATAATGGCGTCTTTGTCACATTAAAGACATTCTGGACTAACGTCAACTCACCACATCCAAGCCAGCCGCTGTGGCCGAGCGATTCTACGCACTTCAGTCCGGAACCGCGCTGCTGCAACGGTCGCAGGTTCGAACCCTGCCTCGGGCATGGATGGTGTGCTGTCCTTAGGTTAGTTAGGTTTAAGTAGTTCCATGTCTTGGGTACTGATGACCTCAGATGTTAAGTCCCATAGTGCTTACAGCAATATGAACCATTTTTGAACCACATCCAATCTCAAAGGTAACTAACGCTCACGATCGTTACAGCGTGTATTTAAAGCAAACGTCATTTGGCTAGTGACTAGTTTGATGAAGAAGTATCTTCGGCTAATAAAATTTCATGGATAATGATACAAATCGAAAAGGAAATTATTTAAATCTTCTCCGATCGCACATAGCGACATCATAAGAAAATGCAACTACGAGCTCTTAACAAAATGAGCTTTCCCAGGTACTTCATACAGCGCCAGTGTAAAAATTGCATGTACGCATTTTATCGAATAAAAAAGGTTGTAACCACAGCGGGTAAACTACAAATCACGATCCCTCCTCAGAATTACCGAACCTGCCGTTGTTTGTAACATACCCCACGTAATCTCAATAACAGATTTAAACATTATACAGTGTCCAACTACAAATGATTAATGAAACACATGTAGTACAATTAGCAGCCATAATGCACAGAAATAAAGTTTCAGGTTCCATAGTCTCGGCTGATAAATTACCGTCACATGTTGCTAGCGCATAAATTTCTATTGTGTTATATTGCTTCACTTGTGCACATTGGATATAATACATACTTACTATTTGCTCTTTTCTTCATTTCAGGTGTGTTTCGTGGATTTCATGTGGCATCTTCCATGATTTAAAAATTTGCGTAAGGTATGTGGCCATACAGTCTTACTGAAATTTTGAAGTATTTGTTTGGAATTACCTTAAAATATAATTTACAACAGGTGTCGTTTTGAAACTGGACTTCCATCTCCCTAGAAACCTCTTTTCTGTCAAAAATCAAGCACAAGAAAGAGCTCCACAGTTTTGCGTTACTGTTGTCTTCCAGCGACTCAGTAAGTTTTATCCCGTATGTTCATCCAGAAGTAATGTTGTGACTGGCCCACACGGGTAGCCGCGCGGTCTAACACGCTACTTCCCGAGTGGGAAGGCGTGCCGGTCCCTGGCACGAATACGACCGGCGGATTAGTGTCGAGGTCCGCTGTGCCGGCCAGCCTGTGGGTGGCTTTTATGGAGGTTTTCCATCTGCCTTGACGAATGCGGGCTGGTTCCCTTATTTCGCCTCTCGGTTATATTATGTTGGTGATTATGCGCGAACACTGTCTCCACATACGCATACACCATAATTACTCTACCAGGCAGACATTTGGGGTTACAGTTGTCTGGTATGAGACGTTCCCAGAGAGGCGGGGGGAGGGCACTGGTCCACTGGCGGCCGAACCGCACAATAGCCCTGGGTGTGGGGCGGCGGTGAGATGGGTGGACTGCTGTGGCATGTTGTGGGGTTGTGAACCACTGAGGGCTACGGCGGGACAAAGCCTCTCCGCCATTTCTAGGTCCCCGGTTCAATACAAAATACATACAATACTGACACGTACTGTTACAGATGGATCATGTCTGATGGTATTCAGCATTCAACCATACAAAACATCCAGTGTGTGTCTGTATTCTTCGCTGCAATCCTGTATTACTGTAATCACAGCTTCCCTGTATTAGTATTACTTTAGGTTACTTTGAATGAATTCCCTTGATTTCATTCTTCCGTACCAATCATATTTTTACTTTTATGTTTATTTTTCAATTATTCTTTTCGAGCTTTGAAAATTCGTCATTTTACGCCCCCTAGTTTTCAAAGAAGGGATAGTTAATTAATCTCACTGTTATTATAATCTTATTTTCACGTCTGGAAACTAAAATTGACCGTCTCTACATACGTAACATAGAAACACGATTCTTGCGTGGGATTCGGTGAAACACGGCACTAAAGGCAAAGACTCGAAGGACTGGCTGTCTTCAGAATACCGCAAAACATTTCCGCTGAGAACTACAAAACCAACAGACTGGTTACACTTGAAAAGATGCTCTTGTTGTTGTAGTCTGCAGCCTAAAAACTGATTTGATGCAGCTCTCCATGCTAATTTATCTTGTGCGAACCTCTTAATCTCCAAACAACTACTGCAACATACATACAATGTGCTTACTATATTCACCTCTTGGTCTCCCTCTCCGGTTTTTACCCCCTTCCTCCACCCACTTTCCTCCAATATTAAATTGGTGATCCCTTGATGTTTCTTTATTTTTCTTCAATTAACCTTGTCTGTGTTACCTGAATTATATAAATTTGTATGTATGTAAGTGTCGTGCATGCATATTTTCTGTTGTTTGGGTATTGTGCCCAGAGAAATCAATATCTTTGTAAAATCAGTGATACGTATAGTTCAATGACAATGAGTAGAGAGAGATTGGTGGCGTGAGTCTGTGTGTATGGATTTATGAAAATAAGGATTTTAACGACTGAAGGATTAAAATTTTGTGAAAAAAGGCCTATAAAGAGGAATATAGAACGTGTGATTCTAAATGACTGAAGTCGTTGACATTCTGCAAATTATTTATGAGCATCGGGGAGCCGACGTGTTATCCATAAATGAAGAAACACTTTTGTGAAGGCGTTGCAGATCTCATTGATTTATGTGTCTTTTCTGTTTTATAAAGGATTGCGATCGTACAGTTATGCAGGGTGACGATGTTAAACTTTCAGGGATGACGAAGAAGGGTACATTTATCAATCTGAAGTAAGGAACCCTGGCCCGGAAACGACCGAGTGGAGGGCTGTAAACGAAAATCGTTCTGATACCTTTGACAGTGGATCTCTTCTACTGCAAACACGTTGCTTTCCATATTTTTATGAGGTTGTATGGACCAAACTAAGAGAAAAATGTGTATTAAACACGCGCTGTAATGTGCATACCTTAAGAGCTATGAGCAATTGTTCGTCTTTGCTACTGTGAAACACGTGTGTATTTTAGAGCCCATGTCTACCATACAATTTTTTCTCGTTTTGGTCCATACTATCTTCTCCCAAAACGTGGTAGGTAAAGAGCTTGCACTAGGGGTATCACAACGATTTTCGCTTACAAGTTTCTGCTCAGTACTTGACATATTTGTAGGTGTCCTGGTGTAGCTGGCGATATGTAAAGGGGTAAACGATTTTGGAACAAATATTAACCTCGTTAATGGCATACATCATTAGAATTTTAACGTAAACTGAGGAATATTGATACTGTTATATGATTTTGTTGGACTAAGTTTACTCCTGTGTTCTGGTAACACTGCAAAAGAAATTTATCATCCTCTGTGTGGGCCACGACTACGGCTGATCCTGGAGCGATTGAACGAAATTCATTTTCTATGGCACAGATTTCTTTGAGATTTAATATTCTTACCATAACAAGTCCCAGTTTAGCGATCTATGTAAGTTGTTTGTACGTATTTCGAGAGATGGGTTTTCTTAATGATTCTGCCAGCATAGAGGGAACTATGGACACACCAAGACCGACAAATACTACCGACATTTGTGTAATTTCTTGTGTAGGGCTACGAATCTTTGCCCCTCTTAATAAATTGCGATTATAATCAGATCTGTGACGAGCGAGATTAAATTATTAAGTGATCAACTCGATTTTGTTTGAAATACGTCATTTGAACATAACAGGCGAAGGGGATTTTAAGGTTTAACGCCATTTATTACTGATATGGATCTGTCGCCTGTTTTTTTTTATCCTTTGATCATTACGAACGGAAGTGGGGAAACGGGAAAGTGCCAATCGGTGAGAAGTGAGGAAGGCGGTGTAAGGGAGTTAGTTGATAATGCAGTACACATACACTATTTGTACATAAAGTTAGTAATAGTCTTTCGCCAGGAAGCATCTCACCGAGTGCGATCTTAACATGCACGTGAATGATAGCCCATGTAATTTCAGTACTCTAAGTATCGGGTAAAATTAGGTTGAAACTGGAGTTTCTGTTTACTAATTGGCATTTTCTTGTAGAGAACGAAGGATGCTTTCTCCTCTGCGGCTTGATCGACACCTATTTTCGACTACAATTACATTTCATATGGAAACCAATCCGATATCAGTGTAATTGAATGTGGAAAACAACCGAAAATCGGTGGCGATTGTAGCCTCAGTGCCAGGCCAAGGGTCGTTCAGTCGGCACCACGATTCGATATGCATTTGCCTCCTGCTACTGACTCGCAAATTTCTGCTGAGAAATTTCCGGTAAAGAAACACATTTTGGGTATTGTCCGTTCGAGCACAGCAACATCAGGGAACTTGATTCAGTTGCTCACCTACCAAGATCTCTAGTCATTGCGTAATAGTTCGGATCATAATGTTTAACTACAGGACCTTCCGTAAAGAGCTGAACAATCCAGTCCACAAATCAGTGGAACACATGTTTCGACATCTTTACTTTTCCATTGATTATCAGGGAAATTGCGTTTTGTTTGTTGAATTAAAGTTTCATGGTCCACTCTTTTTCAGCGTGAGATCTGTACGCGGGTAAGCCAAAACGTTATGACGACTGTCCATTATGGAGCTGAAAGTCGCCTGATTCGCTGCGGGCATGTGACGTGATAAGGAATTTATGTAGAGTGTCCCAGAAATGTTGCGGCAAACTTCTGCGCGTTTTAGAGAGTTACTTGAGGAACAAATTGAGGATAGGAACCGCGGGACTGCTACGGTCGCAGGTTCGAATCCTGCCTCGGGCATGGATGTGTGTGCTGTCCTTAGGTTAGTTAGGTTTAATTAGTTCTAAGTTCTAGGCGACTGATGACCTCAGAAGTTAAGTCGCATAGTGCTCAGAGCCATTTTTGAGGATAGGAACCCGCGTCCAAAAATGTCTTCCAACGACTCTAAAGAGCGTCGAAGTTACAGACGCTGGCGTCTGCGACTAAGAAAATTTGGAAATTTGTGGTAAGGTCTTATGGGACCAAACTGTTGAGGTCATCGGTCCCTAAGTCTACACACTACTTAATCTAACTTAAACTAACTTACGCTATGGACAACACACACCCATGCCCGAGGGAGGACTCGAACCTCCGACGGGGGGAGCCGCACGGACCGTGACAAGGCGCCTAAGACCGAGCGGCTACCCAGCGGCTGCCTGCGACTAGACAACAACTTTGACAGCAAACGTGACTTTGTACGCTGTCGGACCGTAGGCACAACGTTTCGCAATGTTATTCGTTATTCAGTGATCGCGAATGATCGCCAGTATCATCACTGGAGAAGATGAAGCTGTTGCATGGTAAGGCCCTGTATCCTCTGAATGCAATACTCTGTTGCCTCAGTGGATGATGGTTCTGGACACAGGTTACCATCTGTGGTCTATTTTTCTCCTTTATACCGAAAAACGTTGAAAATTTTAGAGGGTTATAGGAGAAAAATAAACTGCAGATGGAAGCTTTGTCCGAAAATGTCATCCACTGAGTCAACAGAGCATAGCATTCAGAGGATACAAGGCCTTTCTATGCAGCAGCTAGCGCCATGTTCTCCACTGGCGATTGCGGCAATCAGTCGCGATCAATGAATAAGAAACGACTTCGTGAGACGCTCCGCCTTCGGTACGTCAGCGTACAAAGTCACGTTTGCTGCCCAAGCGGTGGCGTAGTGGCAGGCGCCCGTGCCTATAATTTCGACGCTTTGCACCATCGTTGGATTACGTTTCTGGACACGGGTGCCTAATGTCGATTAGTTTCTCAAGAGACCCTCTACAACCCTTCGAAGACGAGACACGTGGGAAATCTTTCTAGCAAGGGTAGCAAATGGGCTAAATTCGCTGTCATAAGCGACTTTTGCAAAGGACAGTTTATTGTGATCAGGACCGGGCGAGGTTGGTCCACTGTTCCGTGACGCTGCCTTGAGGAACTATGTAAAATGGTTTAAGGAGTGACAAACCACGAGTAGGCGACAACGTGTTGGACGCCTATGCCTCATCACTAAACGTGGAGAACGGAGGCTAGGTGGCCCTGTTAAGCAGGATAGGTGGCTACATCTGAAAATCTGATGACATAGCACAGTGCTAGTGCGGGAACAAGTGGTTTCTCATAACACCTTTCAGCGCAAATTGTTGAATAAGCGTCTCCACAGCCCTATCTGTTTCCATGTTGACGACGTTGTCAGTTACGGACCATGGACAAGTGATATCAAGTTTCCTGTGTGGGTGAATCACGTTTCTTTTTACACCAGGTCAATGGTCGTATCCAGATATGCTGTTATCCAGGAAAATCTGCATTGCGCGACTGACTCAGACCGGTGGGAGCAGTGTTATGTTATGGGGGACATTCACACGTGACCTATGATAGGAATCGCAGGCACCATGTCAGCTGTAGACAACAAGAAGATTATTGCGAACCACGTGCATCCCTTTATGCTTTATGCCTTTCCTGAGAGCGATGGCATCTCCCTGTAGGATAAATTTCGTCTCACAAGACCCGAATCGTTGTACAATGGTTAGAACGGCATAACAGTGAACTCACGTGGATGTCTTGGCCACCAAATTCGGCAGATCATCACTAGATGCAACCCATTTGGGGGACGCTATCGAGCGTCATTTTCGTGACCACAAACCACCCGTAATTTATGGGAACAGCATGATATGCGCGAAGGCATCTGGTGCCACATACCTCCGGAAACCAACCAACGACTCATGGAATCCATGCCACGCTGGTTTGCATCTGTGTTGCCTTCATCAGAACGTCTGCAATTAATCGCATTTTTTAAATATTTTACATACTGTATAATTTATAATTTTTTTTACATTGACTATTGTACTCACGTCCTGAAGTTGTAGACGGACATAGCCCAAATTTGAGAAAGCTGTTACTACTGTCCGTAATTGTTGGATGTAATATTTTTTCAGCAACATTTTAAAGTTGTTCGATGATTTAAAGTTGCACGTATATAATAACACATTTTTATTTATTATTTTGACAGTTGTACAAATTCAATTTTGACAGCAAATTGTTTTCTCAAAGATTTTTACGTTGTTGCGAATCGCCTATCTATGGAAATGTTATTGATGTGTTTGTAATCTCTGTTGTTTTGGTTGTCCGTTATTACAAATGCATCAATAACAGTTTTATAGATACTCAACTACAACAACACAAATTTTTTTTGAGGAAACAACTGCGACATAATACAATGATAAGCCAAAACATTATGACCACTGCCCATAGCGACGTTGGATGCCATCCGTTGGTGTTGCGGGAACGTGACGGTGTAACAAAAGTGTGTAAGCAGAGCAAACACGGGCAGGGGATCACCCTATGAAAGATATGGACTGAAAATGGGGAAGTACATTGAGATAAGCGACTTTGACAAAGGGGAGACTATTATTACGCAGAGTCTGTGAACGAGCATCTCGAAAACGGCGTAGCTGGTCGAATGTTGACGTGCTACTCTCGTGAAAATCTACAGAAAGAGGTAGAAGGACAGTGAAACCACCACTAGGCTAAATGGCTCTGAGCACTATGGGACTTAACGTCTATAGTCATCAGTCCCATAGAACTTAGAACTACTTAAAACTAACTAACCTAAGGACAGCACACAACACCCAGTCATCACGAGGCAGCGAAAATCCCTGACCCCGCCGGGAATCGAACCCGGGAACCCGGGCTTGGGAAGCGAGAACGGTACCGCACGACCACGCGCTGCGACCCACCACTAGGTGCTGAATGGTTGTATGTCCACGATTCTTCACAGAATGTGGGTTTCGGAGCCTTGTCTACTCTGTAAAATTGGGTAGTGGTGATCTGTGGCATCTCTGCCGGTTGAGCACAAAGCTGCTGCACGCACAAGTTTTTCGAAGCACACCGTTCATAGTACATTGTTGAACATGGAGCTCTGCAGCAGACCACCCCTACGTGTTCACATGTTGACCCAACGACATCGTCAATTACGATTGCAGTGGGCACGGGACTATTGGGATTCGACAGTCGATCAATGGAAACGTGTCGGCTCTTCAGGTGAATCACATTTTTGCTACAGTAGGTTGATAGTCTTCTCCACAAGCGTCGTCATCGAGGTAAACGACATATCGAAACGTGCAGCGCCCCACGGACGCAGCCTGGTGGGAGCAGTATTATGCTATGGGATAATTTCTCCTGCGTTTGTGTGGGAACTGTGGTAGTAATCCGAGACACACTGACAGCTGTGAACCACCTGCATACCTCCATGCTTGACATCTTCCCTGACGGCGACGTCATTTTTAGCAGTATAATTGTTCGTGTCTCGGAAGCAGAACCGTGCTACAACGGTTTGACGAGCATTATAGTGATTTCACGTTCATTTCTTGGCGACAGAATTCACCTGCTGTAAATCCTATGGAACCCATCTGCGTCGCTATGGGCTGCCATCATCGTGAATGCAAACCATCAGCTCGTTACTTACGCGGATTACGTAACTTGTGCGTAGATGCGTAGACATCAAATGCCATATACCTCCACAAACCTACCAACAAACTGTCGGATCCCTGACAGTTATGTATCTCGTTCCAAAGACTGACAAACAAGCTACTAAGCAGGTGGTCATAATGTTTTGGCTCATCAATGTAGGTTCAAATGGTTCAAATGGCTCTGAACACTATGGGACTTAACATCTGTGGTCATCAGTCCCCTAGAACTTAGAACTACTTAAACCTAACTAACCTAAGGACATCACACACATCCATACCCGAGGCAGGATTCGAACCTGCGACAGTAGCGGTCACACGGTTCGCCGGCCGGAGTGGCCGTGCGGTTCTAGGCGCTACAGTCTGGAACCGAGCGACCGCTACGGTCGCAGGATCGAATCCTGCCTCGGGCATGGATGTGTGTGATGTCCTTAGGTTAGTTAGGTTTAATTAGTTCTAAGTTCTAGGCGACTGATGGCCTCAGAAGTTGAGTCGCATAGTGCTCAGAGCCATTTGGTCACACGGTTCCAGACTGAAGCGCCTAGAACCGCACGGCCGCAAAGGCCGGCTCATCAATGTAGATGCTGTAGGTCCTATAATAAAGAAACTATCAAGGTTGTTTGTTATGTCATAGATAAAGAAGTTACGGCTTGAGTGATAGAAAACGAAATCACCGGACAGTTGCAAAAGGCCCTAAGTAAACGATCAGACAGCTGTCACGATGAGTAGTTTCGTTTTTCGATTGATTTGAAAAGGCCACTCCCCACTCCCGTTCTTCTAATCATCGGGCAGGGAAACTCTTTCCATGAGATCAAGTGCTGTCAACAGTAAATATCCGGCAAGCTAGCCATCTTTAAGGTCGGAGCATGAGAAGAAGCTCTTAAAAGAATTCGACTGTATTCGTTTGTAGCAACCTGATGCTTAAATATCAAAGGAGGATCAAACATTCTCATACTACTATAACGCTGGGTTGTAATAAAAAGAAACTCAAATGTATACTCTTTCTTAGCAGAATTAACTTCTACGTTCTTGCTAGGTCTGTGTGCTCAACATATCGTCGATCTACTTCTATTTGATCGCTGTACTGTTTCAGTGTTCAAATAATACTTTTGTAATATCAAATAAAAAAGCTCTTCTCGCGATACCGCGAACGACGATCGCTTCTAGCATCCTTATCATCGCCTTATTGTTAAAAAATGCGCGTGTACCACTTGAGCTTGTAACTGAAGGCCTATCTCGTATGTATGAGAGCCATTGATCATTCCCTCCCAACCAACGTTCTCATAATCATTAACTGTTTGGGTATTATTCTATTTGTAGCTTACACAGTGTTTTGATTAGTTCAGTGGAGTTAGGAAGGTAGGACAAAGGTACCGGCGAACTTGAAACGTTGGGTGGTAAATCATGCCTGGATAGCCTAAGTAGTAGAGCATTCTCCCGCGAAAGCAAAGGTTCAGCATTCGAAACCCAGTCAGCCACACAATTTCAATCAGCCAGGACGTGTGGATGTATAGTAGCACGAATGGTTGTAACCGTAAATAAGAATATACGGAGGATAAAAAACCTATTTATCCATTATTGCGTAAACTGAACGTCACATTAGAATTACAGCACAACTGAAGAGTGGAAATGAGAATTGTTCTAAGCGACAAAACTCAAATTTGTCATTAGCATGGAAGAAACAGTGTGTCTGTTTGTACGGAACTGATGTGCATCCAAGAAATTGAGATGTTCTGATGTCAAAGAATTATGCTGCTCACCGCACCGCCGCAACACACAATGAGACAAATTAGAAAATGAATACTTTTTTAAGAACGTTGCAAATGCCATGCCACGAGACTGTTTCTGTGCACAAATTAGGAAATTTTTATTTACATAAATAGAGAAGTCGTCTACTTCGAACCGACGGGTTATATTCGTTGTTGTTTACATTACGTCCTGGCTATTGTTCCCACAACTGATGTAAACAACAAATTAATATAAGCGTGAACAATTATCTAAAGACGAAACCTATCGATTCCTAAACGGTAACGGCACTATTCCTTTAAGTAAATAAAATCATTAGCAATGGCTGATGGTTGTTTACTTCTTTGCAAAAATCAACTAGTATTTTGTTCACAGCCACGGTCTTAAAAATGTGAGTTTTGGACAAAATAGCAGGAAGAAAGTTTTTGTTCCAAGTGCCAGTAACACTAAGGTACTATTATGTAAAAAGTAAATTGAAAGTGAAACTTTTCTTTTTTTCACCAGTTAAATAAGTTTCAGTGTTCCTTGTTTTGCTTATTATTTGGTGAGGTTCAGGACGTGTGTATCCCACATCCCCCCCCCCAACTCTTAAATGAGGGAGGCGCTTGGACTGCTCTCTGGATTATTCTCCGCTTGCCCTTCTTGCCATCTTCAAACGGTTTCCAGGCGATAAAACGTTTTCCCTCTGAGGAGAGGAAGAGTCGGAGAGAAAGTGTGTGGCAGGTAGACGCTCAAAGTCAGATTCCGTGTTTTTTTGTCTTCTGTAAAAATACTCTAAACGTTGACTGGAGTGAATAATTTACTCAAAACTCACTGTTCTCAAAACTGTGTTTTTATTTGAAGTTAAAAGCGATCCGAAATGACAGATAACAGATATTTCATCTAATCTCTAGTTATTCGTATTTCCAATGCGTTTTCCTAGTATAAATCTGTCTGTGCAAGAAGATAAGTGCTGCAGCGCGTGAACTACAAGGCACGTCTAGGTAGTTTAGTAAACTGGCAGGGGGCTTACAGATAACGAATGTTAAAAATCTATTTGAAGAAGAATATCGAAAACGTGAAGTAGTCTCGAATACTCTACGCTGAAACAGATTAGTCTGCTGAAACGAGTTGTTCGTAATAACTCAGATTGCAACCTGTCAGCGGATAAGCACAGTTTTAGTAAATATTCCGAACGGCGGCGACGGAGACTCGTGTGACTGGTATGAAAATTTATGAAAAAGGAGCCATGAGAAAAATATGCTAATGTTGATGGGGCTCCATATGCGGGGCGGAGACCAACAAGCTTAGCGGCAGACAACGTCTGTCAATTGCGACAGCTACCGACACAAGAAATGAGTCTCTGTGAGAGCGATATGAGAGTAATAGGTAGTTAACAAAGGCAATGGTTCAAATGGTTCAAATGGCTCTGAGCACTATGGGACTCAACTGCTGTGGTCATCAGTCCCCTAGAACTTAGAACTACTTAAACCTAACTAACCTAAGGACATCACACACATCCATGCCCGAGGCAGGATTCGAACCTGCGACCGTAGCAGTCGCACGGTTCCTGACTGCGCGCCTAGAACCGGGAGACCACCGCGGCCGGCTGGCAATGTTTAACTCCAACTTTCGCAAAGATTTTGGAGAGAGGAAAGGTATGCTCTCAACTTTTACAAATTTACTCGGGAGCAAAAAGCTATTTGGATGGAAAGTGCCACAGATTTTATTGGTACGTGTGGCAGAGACTCACCACAGGGCATGCGAGCATGCGACACTGACCCATCGGTTTGTGAATGAGTATGGTGGACAAGCATCACGGTCGCAGTATACAAGGTGAATTACCTAACAGGTGAACCGCGTATATTTCGGGCATGGGAGGCACTATCGATGGACAGCTTTCACAGAACTGAATTGTAGGCAAGGGCTCGTATTTGCAGCCAATAAACAGATTTTTGAGACATTGACGGAAGTTTAGTTATTTACAACAGCTACAATTTTCAGATGGGACAATGCCCATTGACAGTAAAATCCTAAAAGTAGCGTAAATGAGAATGACAACGGTATTTCTTGCAGGAAGATAGTGAAAGTAGTTTACGACCTATCGTATTGTGAACATTGTAAACACCGACAGCTGTTTGCTCCATGCTATGCGTATATGCGAGGCAACGAAGTTATATTTATTTACTTTGCGTTGTGTGTACACTGCGATCGTATTGCGACGGTCCTGTTGGTTACTGTGTGGTAACGGACGTAGCAGGACGTGCTTGGAAGATGATATTTCCCCAAACCGAAAAAAACAGATATGCTCGTGGTTTATAGTGAATGTAGGAAGTATGCCGTTCGTTCGTGTACCATGTACGCCGAAACGTGTCCCAGTAGACATCAACCTCTTCAAACTTTTCAACCACTTCAACCTCTTCAGACCATACAAATGATTTCAAACGACGTATTACTGCTGCCTGCACTGTAATTTCTATCTAAATGCAAGAACGTATAAAGCATGGTAGGCTACTAGCTTGTACGGACGCTGGTGTGGTCATTTCGAGCACGGGCTTTCAGAGTAAATTAGCTCTTAACGTGTCAGGCCCACCAGAGATACTGTAACCACGTCTATTTGTCCTTCGTTTGGCCTAGCCAATGTTCCATTTAACAACACGACACCTCTGGAGACGTATTAACATCTGCGTAGGGGTGCACATACGCACCCATGTGAAATTCACATTCGTTTGCGCTACCACATGGAAGAAACAACTGTCGGTGTTTACATTATTCAAACGATGACCCCTCTTAAAGTACTTACGCTAGCCTCATGCAACAAACGCCACTGACCTTTTAATTTAGTCTACTTTGGTTGTGGTGCTGTCAATAGGCATTACTCCACTGAAATATTTGTACTTTTACAAATAAATACATATTTGAAACTGTATATGGGCTGAAAAGGCGAACCACCATTACACTCTGTGAAATCCGCATGTCAGTTGCTGCTTCCCTTATCGAAATATCTGCAGGGCAAGTTTTAGGTGACTCACCCTGTACGTTTGAGAGCACTTTGCGATGGACATTCGTTGTCACGACTGATTCCAAAATATGCCTTCACTTCCAGTTTCCAGGCCAGCCGGAGTGGCCGTGCGGTTCTAGGCGCTGTAGTCTGGAACCGAGTGAGCGCTACGGTCGCAGGTTCGAATCCTGCCTCGGGCATGGATGTGTGTGATGTCCTTAGTTAGGTTTAAGTAGTTCTAAGTTCTAGGCGACTGATGACCTCAGAAGTTAAGTCGCATAGTGCTCAGAGCCATTTGAACCAATTGAACCAGTTTCCATCAGGTTTATAAAATTATAAAAAAGTGAATTATAGTTAATGCAAAAAGCTTTGAAGACGAGAAATATATTTTTATTGCTCGATTTTGTTTGTGTAAATATTGAATTTTTAGACAGATCTTGTATAATTTCCTAATATTAAGCTACTAACAATATATATGAATTCTGTTTTCAGCTCATAATTATTGTATGAAACGATCTTTCACGAGAAAAAAACGAAAGTCGCAGAAGAATGGATTATGATGTCTAGTAGCATAGTAGGCATACAGAAAAGACTTGCACCTCCGAAGAAATCTTTCCTCAATAGCAAACGTCAATTTCGTTTGGATATGTGGTGTGG
Source organism: Schistocerca nitens (assembly GCF_023898315.1). Lineage (NCBI taxonomy): Eukaryota > Metazoa > Arthropoda > Insecta > Orthoptera > Acrididae > Schistocerca > Schistocerca nitens. The sequence continues at coordinate 176,459,799 of NC_064622.1, read as the reverse complement.
CTGTTGGCGTGTCTGACACTGAACTTTCATAATCAGCACGTTACAAGGCTGAGGTGTCCGCCCGTGGTAGCTCAGTGGTTAGCGCGACGGAATGTCGTACCTAACGGCCAGGGTTCGATTCCCGGCTGGGTCGGAGATGTTCTCCATTCAGGTACTGAGTGTTGTGTTGTCCTTTCATCATCATTCCATCCCCATCGACAGGCAAGCCGCCGAAGTGACGTCGACTCGAAAGACTTGCACCAGGCGAACGATCTACCCGACGGGAGGCCCTAGCCACACGGCATTTCCATTTCAAGGCTGAGGTATGGACATTTTGAAAGTTGTTAGGACGGTTCTGTTCGTAAAGTCACTGACTGCATAAACTGTATGGAGAACTGATATTCTACACAGCATTAATCGCAACCAGAACATCGGGAACTTACCTTCAGAATCTTTTGAGGGGACATACCTGATTAAATATGGTCAGTCTTCCCTCATAGTAATGTATCAAGTATGCATCTACGACTTGTCAGCAAATATTATGAGTACTTCTTTAACGTAAAGTTCGTGATGTAACTTGAGATAACTGAAATGGAAGGAAGAGTCGGAATGAAACCCCATTGCGAAATATAGCCTCCCCCTTTCAAACCTTAGGACGGGAGACGTAGAAATTATGTAGCTATGTGATAAACGATCACCATCTACACTGTCACAGGCCCTCACTCAATGAGACACTGAGTAGAGCTTCAGACTGGAACTAGAATATTAGCGGAATTTCTGGTTAACTGGGTATTTTAAAAACTATCATATCTACTACCAATCCCAGTGAAAATCTAGTGTCAAAAATTTTTCTCTCCACAATAATTCACATCGGTTGCCCCTGGCAGATTAGGCATTACATACCAGTACGGAAATAACCTCACATACTGAAGTGGATGTAGAAGATGATCCAAATGAAACCTCATGTATAAAAAACCTTGTCTCGCGACGGAAGTGCTATCGAAAGGCGACAATTCAACCAAACGCTGAAAAACTGCTGGTTGAGACACCGTTCGAATAGAAAATAAAGGTATCAAATCGGAAAGGCAGATTACCGTTTAATACCCTGCCAGTTTCAAGACATTTTAATGGAGCAAAAGTTCGCAAGAAGAAACTGGAAGGAATTCTGTGTTGTTCTTATCGATGGAACCATCCGGCATCACCATTACATGATTTAGGAAAACAAACAAAATTAATTAAGGGTCTTTCCATTGCAACCTCGCCAAATCATGATACAACTCCATTGCCTCAAATATTTTGCCACTTCTTTCGATAAAAAAATCGGAATAAGAACTATGACATACACTATGTAATCGGAAGTACCCTGACACCCATAAAAACATAGGTTTTTCATATTAGGTGCATTGTGCTGCCACCTACTGCCAGGTACTCCATATCAGCGACCTCAGTGGTCATTAGACATCGTGAGAGAGCAGAATGGGGCGCTCCCCGGAACTCACTGACTTCGAACATGGTCAGGTTATTGGGTGTCACTTGTGTCATACGTCTGTACGCGAGATTTCCGCACTTCTAAACATCCCTAGGTCCATTGTTTCCGATGCGATAGTGAAGTGGCAACGTGACGGGACAGCTACAGCACAAAAGCGTTCAGGCCATCATCTGTTGACTCACAGAGACCGCCGACATTTGAAGAGGGTCGTAATGTGTAATAGGCAGACATCAATCCAGCCCATCACACAGGAATTACAAGCTGCAACAGGATCCACTGCAAGTACTATGACAGTTACACGGGAGGTGATAAAACTTGCATTCCGTGGTCGAGCGGCTGCTCATAAGCCACATATCACGCCGGTAAATGCCAAGCAACGCCTCGCTTGGTGTAAGAAACGTAAACATTGGACGACTGAACAGTGAATAAACGTTGTATGGAGTAACGAATCACGGTACACAATGTGGTGATCCAATGGCAGGGTGTGGGTATGGCGAATGCCCGGTGAACGTCATCTGCCAGTGTATGTACTGCCAACAGTAAAATTCGGAGGCGGTCGTGTTATGGTGTGGTCGTGGTTTTCATGGAAGGGACTTGCACCCCTTGTTGTTTTGCGTGCCACTATCACAGCAAAGGCCTACATTAATGTTTGAAGCACCTTCTTGCTTCCCACTGTTGAAGAGCAATTCGGGGATAGCGATTGCATTTTTCAACACGATCGAGCACCTGTTAGTAATGCACGGCCTGTGGCGAATTGCACGACAATAACATCTCTGTAATGGACTGGCCGGCACTGAGTCCTGACCTGAATCCTATAGAACACCTTTGAGATATTTTGGAACGCCGACTTCATGCCAGGCCTCACCGACCGACATCGATATCTCTCCTCAGTGCAGCACTCCGTGAAGAATGGGCTGCTATTCCCCAAGAAACCTTCCAACACTTGGTTGAGCGTAAGCCTGCGACAGTGGAAGCTTTCATCAAGGCTAAGGGTGGGACAACACCATACTGAATTCCAGCAGTACCGATGGAGGGCGCCACGAACTTGTAAGTCATTTTCAGCCAGGTGTCCGGATACTTTTGACAACACAGTGTATTTTCACAAATGTGGTCGTAAAAGCGCTTTGCACTTCACCAAAACACACTGTAATTGTGGTACATTGTGTTTTGATTATGTGCAAATTGCTTTTACGACCATATTTGTGAAAATATGTGTTATATTTACCTGTGCTTCACAACACCTCATCAGGATGCTGAGAAAAAGGGGCTTGCCACACAAAAACATGACAAGCTACCTGTAATAAATAATACGCAAGTGGTCCTGAAAAACCACGCAAACGGAGTGTAACCATTAATAAACAGAAACCCACTTATGATGGCACAGAGATACTGAAACATGTTTGGGATCTTGGAAAAAACATTGTTTGGGTAACTGGCGGACCTTACATCCAACAATTTTAGCTGCAAACACGGCAAATACAAGGAGCTGCAAATTCAGATGATGAATATCTACTGTCGAGATTTTGATACGGCCTTGGAGTTTCCGGCACTGATATCTTGTCAGTATCCATACTGATAACAGTTAGAAAGTCCTCGAGATTCTCGATTCCCTCAAATGGTTCAAATGGCTCTGAGCACTATGGGACTTAACATCTGAGGTCATGAGTCCCCTAGAACTTAGAACTACTTAAACCTAACCAACCTAAGGACATCACACACATCCATGCCCGAGGCAGGATTCGAACCTGCGACCGTAGCTGTCGCGCGGTTCCAGACTGAAGCGCCTGTAACCGCATGGCCACACTGGCCGACCTCGATTCCCTCGATAGATTAACTGTCTAAATACACAATTAAGTTTGTACGGAACCTTCAGTGCGCGGAACCTACTCACACTTGGCCAGTTTTTTACCCATCTCTCGCTTCCATTAACAATGATGACCTTGCCACTGCTTTACAAAATCTGATTTTATATATTTTCGTGTACTGTTTCTTAATCCATATAATGCTTGAAATTACTGCAGATTTTCATCTATATCGTTATCAGAAATACACTCGTGTCACACACAGTACGTTAAACATGTGACACATGTCAATTCTTTGTTGTTTATTACTATTTTCGGCCGTGCTAATTATTTGCGTTGCAGTTCCATAACTTTTGTTTTACGTAATTATATTTTAAGAATGTCTCCTGTACGTGCTTGGTTTGGCCCATGAACTGGTAGGTCGATCTTATCTGCAAGTTTTTATTAGTAGGCATTTACATTGGTGAATTTATGTAATTTAATTCCTAGAATGTTTACTGATTACCATAGTTTTAGGATATAGTTAGTACAAGTTATAAAATTAATGGGTGAAGGAGAACGTCCTTGATTAAATTGATTTTCGTCTTACTTTTCAAAAAAATGGTTCAAATAGCTTTGAGCACTATGGGACTCAACTGCTGAGGTCATCAGTCCCCTACAACTTAAAACTATTTAAACCTAACTAACCTAAGGACATCACACACATCCATGCCCGAGGCAGGATTCGAAGCTGCGACCGTAGCGGTCGCGCGGTTCCAGACTGTATCTTACTTTTCATTTTCTCCTGTGTATTTATTACTGTTTTTGTTTTGCGGTATAAGGTTTAGTTACCGTTATGACACGTGGTAGGTATAGTGACTGAATAAAAGTTTATTAACGTGGAAATAATGCCTCAGGATGGTTGGTTTTTTCATTATCTGCTAGTGTACGAGCTGCGCAACAGTTCCGTGAGCTCTCATGCCTTTAGGTTGGCCATTACTGTTGTACGGAATTCTCCGCAAAACAAGAGATGTCACGCTATGATGAGCATGTATTACGTCCGCACACAGGCATGTGAAGTTCACCTTGAGCGGAGCGGTTTTGCTCCGATAAACAACCGGCTGCGATTACAACAGTTACATCGGCTGCTATGCGCAGTGGGCATTCAGCCCTGCAAGTGAATCTTCCTACCTCTATCTGGTCGCCCTTGACACGTTGCGGGGCATCCTGAAATATACGTATGCCGCCATTTCTGAGCCAGAAGGAGAACACGACAGAAAAAAAAAATGCTTTTGTAAAAGATCAAAATTAGTCATGATGCTTTAAAATGAGTCTAAGAAACGACATTACCAAACAATGTAGATGAGAGGTATGTCCTTTACGTTATTCATGAAATCACATTGTCAGTTGAATCCAATAAAGCGAAATTATTTAAACCAAAATTTTTCAGTGTGGCCATAGTCATACAGAAAATCCGGCGTAGATTTTCTGTAGCAAGTGACGTTCGTACCGTATTTGAAATCATGAATACGTCATGAAATACAGTCGGACACTAAAGTCTACAACACCCCCATTATGTAGCATGTTGTGTACAGCCTGGGGGCACAGAGGTAGACGTGCAACTCTGTGCCTGCATCCACGTCCGCAATAACATAAACCTAGGTCTTCAGACCGGTGTCGTGCACTGCAAGACTGATAGATGTACCAGGGTTTGTTTACTGCGGTACAGAAGTCAACATACACTTCGAGTCTGTCGTTAGGTGCAAAGAGACGTTGCAGTGAACACGGTGCAGTTGGTGTAGTTTGTTAATACAATAGACGTGAATTGCAATGCATAATTCGATCGCTTAATATGGATTCAAAAAGAACCGAAATACCAGAGGAAGTGAGGAAAAATATTATTGAGCTCACAAGGGGAGGCCGCGAATTGTGAAATTCAGATTCGATTCATACTGTGCATAATAAAAGCTCATGGCCAGAGGTGTAATGTGGCAAAGCACCAAGATGCACTTCTCAGCCGTTGTCGAGAAAATCGACAGTTAAAAGAAACCGTTGCGGTGAAATACTCTCTACGCTTAATAATTTTTTACAGCGTCGTGGCGCAGCGGTAAGCGCTCGGGTTCGTAATCCGAAGGTCGCCTGATCGAATCTCGCGCAATGCAACTTTTTTATTATTTGTTTTTTTGTAATTCAAATATATATATATATATATATATATATATATATATATATATATATATATATATATATATATATATATATATACACTTGAAATAAATCCGATCCATCGTCCACCACCAAGTGTCTTCTCCGATTTTTGCCGATATGATACGATACGAGTGGTATGCATCAAACCTGACGAACGATAGAACAATTTTTCAGGATGTCAATCAGGTGTGTTTCCCAACAGATAATTTAAAAAACAATTGTTCTTGTAAAAACGCATTGTTTATCAGATGTGCTCGATGTGCTGTTTTCTGCTTTCCATGTTTCTATGATAACTATCACTCTGGTTCGTGCTATACTCCAGCTACTTCTGGTCACTAATTTTTAATTATGTGCTAGTGTATACCGAACTTATCAATAAATTGAATCCACTTGAATATTATTTGTGATATTGTGTTTTATTCAAGCTTTATTTTTCCACGACAAACGACTTTCAACAACTTATTATGATGTGTCGGCAGCTGGGCCAACACCTTGTATATAGAGGTGGCTTAAAAGCACGCTAGACTAACGCAGACGGGCGTGAAGTACTGGAACAGGATACGTAATTAATGCTATGAAGAAAAGAACGGAGCTTCTCATATACTTATCTTTAATTTCTTCTTGTACATCTCTATGGTGAACACAAGTGAGACTCTAATTACAATCACTGTAAGGCTAATGGCGCCTTGCTAGTTCGTAGCCATTAACTTAGCTGAAGGCTATTCTGTCTCTCGGCTAATGAGAGAGAAAGGCTTCGTACGTCTAGTCGCTAGCTCTGTCGTCCGTACAACTGGGCTGAGTTCGAGTCAGTCTCTCGAGACCTGCCTTGTGGTGGCGCTAGGTTTGCGATCACACAGTGGCGACACGCGGGTCCGACATGTACTACAGGACCGCGGCCGATTTAAGCTACCACCTAGCACGTGTGGTGTCTGGCTGTGACACCACATTCCTCCCCCACAAATCGGCGAACGGTCGTGAGATAAGGCTTCCGCCCGCCGTGGGGAGGACCCCATGTTGACGTATGCGATGAGGTGGGGAGCCTAACAACAGGCGAGGCTGTGCCACCCGCACCCGGCCATTCGGTCCGAGGGGAGCTAGGAAACGCCTGAAAACCTAGTCCAGGGTGCACGTCAACATGCGGTGTATGCGCCCGTAAAGAGACAGGAGGGGCCGAAGGATCGACCTCCATGTGGTCGGAGAATCCGACGCGCGATGACGACATCTGGTCCGGAGCGGGCAAGAGTTCCATGGCGGAGGACAGCTGGTCACGGGAAGCGATCGGCGGCTCGTGACCCAGGGAGGCGCGTGGCGGCTGCAACGAAGCGTCCACTGCGGGCGGCGCCGGAGGCGGCTGCGGCGACTGCGGCGGCTGCGGCGGCGGCGCGACGCCATGAGGCAAAACGGAAGGCAGCGTCGGTAACACCTGGGGATGAGGCGAGCCAGTAGATGGGTCCCCAGGGTGCTGACCTGACGGCTCCGTCGCTGAAAGCAGACGGGGAGCGGCAGAACCCGGGCGACGACAGAGGCGCAGCTGATTGAGATGCCGACGCACCTCACCAGAGGCCCCCAAAACCAAATACATCGCGCGGCCGAGGCTGCGAAGAATGCGCCCTGCGAGCCAACGCCGTGAACCGCGATAGGTGCGATAGAAGACAACGGCGCCAGGAGCAAAAGCAGGAGTCTGCCGCTGCACAGGAACCTGATGCGGCGGATGCAGCAAAGACATCAAGGTTCGATGAGAACGACCATGGAGCAACTCAGCCGGCGAGCGACCATCGCGGGGCTGAGAGCGATACGAGGACAAAAAGAGCAATAATGCGTCCTCCCGAGAATGCGACTCTTTCAATTTCAACATCTGTGACTTGAAAGTCCGGACCAATCGTTCCGCGGCACCGTTTGACTGAGGCGAAAACGGCGCGGACGTCAGATGTTGAATACCATTGGCCTTGCAGAAGGACTGAAATTCTGCGGACATGAATTGTGGGCCATTGTCGGAAACAATAGTCTGCGGAAGACCTTCAATGCAAAAGATAGCAGACAAGGCTTGGATTGTGGCAGAAGACGTCGTGGAAGACATCCGGACAACAAAAGGAAAATTACTGAAAGCATCGACCACAACCAACCAACGAGCATTCCAGAATGGACCAGCAAAATCGATGTGCAAGCGTTGCCAAGGGGAAGTGGCTTTCGGCCATGCAAAGAATTTCCGCGGCGGTGCGGATTGTTGTTCGGCACACGCCACGCAAGAGGAGCACATATTCGTAATCGCAGCATCGATTCCGAACCAAGTACAGTGCTGACGAGCAAGGTGTTTCGTACGCACTATACCCCAATGTCCGTGGTGAAGAAGCCGTAAGACAGAGGACTGTAACGAACGTGGGACCACGACGCGGGACTGATCATTATCAGAACGCAACAACAAAACACCACGTCGTACAAAAAGTCTCTCCTTGTGAGCAAAAAATCGGCGAACCAGCGGATCCTCGATCTGGGACTTGGACAAGGGCCATTGCGTAGCAACAAAACGCAAAACGGGAGCAAGGACAGGGTCAGCAGCCGTGGCTGTAGCGACACGACGAAAATCAATCGGAAACGATTCGACCACGTCATCGGTGTCCGCATCAATGAACATGCAAGCAAGTTCGGAAGAATCGAATGCTTTATCCTCAGCAACAGGCAAACGGGACAACGCATCAGCGTTTCCGTGCTTAGCAGTGGACCGATACAAGATATCGTAGCGGTACTGCAAGAGGAAAAGAGACCAGCGAATGAATTTCTGCGCCGTACGCGGAGGTACCGGCTAGTTCGGATGAAAAAGCGATGTCAAAGGTTTGTGGTCCGTGATGATGGTAAAGTGACGACCATACAAGAAATCGTGAAACTCAGTAACACCAAACACGAGAGCTAAAGCTTCTTTCGCTATCTGGGAATAATTTCTTTGCGCAGATGAGAGCAATTTTGACGCAAAGGCAATAGGGCGATCATGCGAGCCATCTTTGTGCGCAAGCACAGCACCGATCCCGAAATCCGATGCATCTACCATCAACAAAAGGGGTTTTCGGGGATCGAATGGCGTAAGGCAAGTATGTGAAAGCAACGCCGATTTCAACTGGCGAAAGGCGCGTTCGCATTCCGTCGTCCAGACGAACGGAACACCTTTACGGCGTAAGCGATGAAGCGGAGCTGAAATGGAAGAAGCATTGCGCAGAAATTTATGATAATAATTTATTTTACCCAGCACACTCTGTAGTTGTTTCAAGTTCTGCGGTGACGGCAAATCCTGTATGGCACGGAGGTGCTCCGGACTCGGATGGATGCCCTGGGCATTTATTACATGGCCCAGGTAGGGTAAATCCCGAGCAAAAAACACACATTTGTCCTTCCTCAAGCGAAGACCATTTTGTCGCAAGACCTGAAATAATGTTCGGAGATTTTGCAAATGTTCGGCTTCTGTCTTTCCGGAGATCACAATATCGTCCAGATAGTTCGCAGCAGTAGGGACCGACGCACAAACAGTTTGTAAATATTGCTGAAACAATGCAGGTGCGGACGCACACCCAAAAGGCAGTCTTTTGAAGCGATACAAGCCAAGATGCGTGTTTACCACCAAGACGCGCTGGGATTCTTCGTCCACCGGTATTTGCAAGTACGCATCTGCTAGGTCCAACTTTGAAAAATATTTTCCCGGGCACAGTTTGTCAAAAAGATCTTCCGGGCGGGGCAAAGGAAAAGAAGCAGTCACTAGTTGTGGATTCACAGTTGCTTTGAAGTCCACACAAAGTCTCAATTTTCCGGAAGGTTTTGGCAAAATTACTAAGGGTGAGGCCCAGAGAGAAGCCGGCACGCGGTCAATTACACCTTGAGATTCTAAATCGTGCAATGTTCTTGCGACCTCATTACGCAATGCGTGGGGAACATTGCGCGCTCTGAAAAATTTCGGTTGCGCGTTCTCTTTCAGTTCCAAATGTGCTGCATAGTTCTTAGCGCAACCAAGGCCCGGTGCAAAAACGTCTGCAAATTCTTCACATAGACTAGAAACACTGGCGGAAGGCACAGTCTGAATCACTGAGAAGACCTGATTTACTATAGACAAATTAAACAACTGAAATAAATCTAAACCAAACAAGTTCACTGCAGTAGAAGAACGAAGAACGTAAAATGACACAAGTTTTGTTTGTCCCTTGTATGTTGCAAGAAGGCTGCACTGTCCTAACATTGGTATTTTCTGGCCTGAGGAACTATTGAGCCGAACATTTGCGGCACGCAACGGAGGTTTGCCCAGTTGGTTGTACGTGTCGTGATTGAGCAATGAAACTGCAGCTCCGGTATCGAGCTGGAATGGTATCACTTTGCCTGCAAAGTCTAAGTCGACAAAAAGTTTATTGTCCTGCTGACGACAAAAGCGACTGTTTTGTGCAACTGGAACAGACACTGGAACAGAATCACGTACGACGTGACGGGACTTCCGTCGACGTCGACGCACACTTTTTGTGGAATGAACACTGTCACCAGACGGGGTGGAATGAACTACATGAATATCCATGGGCGAAGGTTCACGAGCCTGAGTTTCCTTGGTTCGATTCCGGCGCGAAGCAAAGGGCCTGGAATTGGTGTGAGTGTCTGATCTGAGCTTTTTCTGGCAAACACTTTGGACATGTCCTTTCTTATGACAGTAAAAGCAAATAGCTTGGCGTGACGGGCAAGTTTCACGCGAATGTCTAGTTGCACACCGCGGGCATGATTTCACTGCATTAGCTTGCTTACGCGGCACACGTGTTTGCGAGCTAGGCTGCCGCTGCGCTGACGGGCGCGAGTGAATGTGACACACTGCTGGTGAAGTTTCAAACGAGGCCTGAGCAAAGTCAAGTGTGTCTTGCCTGTCCAATATGTCTATCACTTGTTGAAGGGAGGGATTAACTAGTTTCAAAATCTGTTCCCGTATGCGAACATCAGAAACGTTCTGTGCAATGGCATCACGCACCATAGTATCTGAATAAGGGAGGCCACATTCACACTGAAAGTCACAATCCCTAGTAAGTCCTTGCAATGTTGCAACCCACTCCCTATTAGTCTGACCGGCTGTACGTTTTGTACGAAAGAACGTATACCTTTTTGCAACGACATTGACTGTTTCCTTGAAATAGGCATCTAAAGCAGACAAAAGTTCTTCGTAGGACAGAGTTGCTACGTCGCGCCGGGGAAACAACTTCACTATCACTCGGTAGGTGGACACACCGACACAAGAAAGCAAAAACGGCTGCCGCTCATTACCTTGAATTCTGTAGGCTGCTAGGTGGAAGTCGAACTGACGGGACCACTCTTGCCATGACTCGTGGGTGGCATCAAAGGGTCTGAATTGAGGTGCAACAGCATGTTGTGGCTGTGGTAGCGATGAAGCGGCGGCGGCCGCATCGGTGTGCAGCGCACGTTGACCCTGGACGAGCTGTCCAAGAGCATCCAATAACGCCTGCGTCTGCTGATTCTGCAAGCGATAAAATTCGGACAGTACATCGGGAGATTGTGGCGAAGCCATGACACAAAGAAATTAGGGCAAAGTAAAACACAAGATCCTTTGGAGACTCGTCGCCATGTGATGTGTCGGCAGCTGGGCCAACACCTTGTATATAGAGGTGGCTTAAACGCACACTAGACTAATGCAGACGGGCGTGAAGTACTGGAACAGGATACGTAATTAATGCTATGAAGAAAAGAACGGAGCTTCTCATATACTTATCTTTAATTTCTTCTTGTACATCTCTATGGTGAACACAAGTGAGACTCTAATTACAATCACTGTAAGGCTAATGGCGCCTTGCTAGTTCGTAGCCATTAACTTAGCTGAAGGCTATTCTGTCTCTCGGCTAATGAGAGAGAAAGGCTTCGTACGTCTAGTCGCTAGCTCTGTCGTCCGTACAACTGGGCTGAGTTCGAGTCAGTCTCTCGAGACCTGCCTTGTGGTGGCGCTAGGTTTGCGATCACACAGTGGCGACACGCGGGTCCGACATGTACTACAGGACCGCGGCCGATTTAAGCTACCACCTAGCACGTGTGGTGTCTGACTGTGACACCACATATTATATGCATAATTTCTGCAACTGATATATATATATATATATATATATATATATATGTGTGTGTGTGTGTGTGTGTGTGTGTGTGTGTGTGTGTGTATACATTTGAATTACAAAAAAACAAATAATAAAAAAAAGTTGAATGGCGTGAGATTCGATCCGGCGACCTTCGGATTATGAACCCGAGTGCTTACCGCTGCGCCACGACGCTGTAGAAAACTATTAATCTTAGAGAGTATTTCACCGCAACGGTTTCTTATAACAGTCGACTTTCTCGACAACGGCTGAGAAGTGCATCTTGGTGCTTTGCCACATTACACCTCTGGCCATGAGCTTTTATTATGCGCAGTATGAATCGAATCTGAATTTCACAATTGGCGGCCTCCCCTTGTCAGTAAAAAGGGCTTTTCACTGCGTAAATTGGGAAAATTATTAGAAGGAGCCGTGCAAGTTTCCAAAAAGTAATAAAAAATTACGAGCATCGAGGAAGTTTAGAAAACAAAGCTAGATGTGGACGATCACCAAAATTACCTAACTGGGAGCGCCGGCACATCATTAGAAAAGTGACTGCGGGTCCAAGAATTACAGCTATGGAGTTGGCATTAGATGTCGCAAATACTAGTGGAAATAATGTTCATCCCTTAACAGTACGAAGACTGCTGCACAATCATGGATTTGAAAGTAGAAAAGCAAGGGTAAATGAACAGAAGCGTCTAGAATTTGTAACTCTACGCCGGAATAAAGATTCCACATTTCGGAACACAGTACTTTTCACGGATAAAAGTAAGTTTAATATCTTCCAGTGTGATGGACAGCAAAAGGTGTGGCGAAAACGGAATGAAAATTGGAAGAAGAGAAATCTTGTCCCACAGTGAAGTATGGTGGCGGAAATATTCTTGTGTGGGGTTACAAGTCTGGAGCTGGCGTTATTGAAGGTATTATGGATAAATGGAAGTATCTCACCATATTAAAGGTGAATCTGAAGCAATCTGCGGAGAAACTGGGACTAAGAACAGACTGGGTGTTTCAGCAAGACAATCACCCCAAGCATACGGCCATTGTCGTAAAAGAATGCCTACCAAACCAGTTGCATTTGCCTCCAAAGTCACCAGACATTAACCCAACTGAACATCTTTGGGGATAAAAAAAATACAACATCAAAAGCAAAGATGATTTTAAAGCAGTCTTAGTGAAAGAGTGGGATAACTTTACATCTGCGTACACAAAAAAAATTGGTGGACTCTATGCCTCGAAATTTGGAAGCTGTGATCGAAGAAGAAGGTGGCAATACAAAATATTAAATTGAGCCTGAAAGTGAATAATACGACAGTGTACGTTTACTTTTGTACCTGACCGCTGTTTCATTTTTATGGTCAAGACGTGAGTATATGGAATTATTATTAAATATGCAGTGTATATGGTTTTTTTTCAGTCCCTAACAACAAAAAAAATGGTTCAAATGGCTCTGAGCACTATGGTACTTAACATCGGAGGTCATCAGTCCCCTAGAACTTAGAACTACTTAAACCTAACTAACCTAAGGACATCACACACATCCATGCCCGAGGTAGGATTCGAACCTGCGACCGTAGCGGTCGCGCGATTCCAGACTGAAGCGCCTAGAACCGCTCGGCCACACCGGACGGCAGTCCCTAACACGTCTGTTTATGTCACAGAGAGTGAATACGTAATATTTTCTTGATTGATTTTGACTTCAAGTGTTACTTTTAGGGTGTATGTAGACTTTAGTGTCCGACTGTACGTAATGTTTCGTTATAAAAAAAAAAATATTTACTTGTCAGTGTGCGTACGAGGTCATGTAGAAAGGAAACAAAAATCAGAAGAATTTATAGCAACATTTTCCGAATTATTTCCTTATATATTCACGAGAAGGTAATGCTTTTAAGCAAGACACTTCCCACGGTGCCTCTACAGCTCAAAAGTTTCTCTGTTTCCTTCATAAGGTACAGCACTCACAATATTCTGTACTGTTCATAGAATATGGTTGAACAGTGAAAAAAATGTTATAGTCTACTTGAGACTGAGAACAATTATTATTCTTGAAGAAACACTAAACAGCCATTACTTGCCAAAAATGGAAGGTTTATTTACACCCATTTAATATGTTTTCATTTTATAAAAACTTTTTGCTGCTTATTATGTTTTCAAGGCGATTTTATCCTACGGTTGCTGCTTCAGCCATGTATAAAACTTTAGAAGAGTTATTTTTCCTTACAGAATTAGTCTGATTCTTAAAAGGATATCTCAGTAACATGGTGATATGCGACACATTGTGCACTAAACAGGATTTCGGCTTTCCTTTAGTGGACAGTGCAGTGCCAGTTACGCTGTTGGCATACGGCACACGGACTGATTCAGAGCTACAATACATCACGGTCTCTCCCCGCCCCCCTCCCCCAGTTCTTTCTTTGTCATGCTCTGTTTCGAGTCGGCCCTGGAAGCGTTCTCGAACGGCGTAATTTCCGGACTTCCCGCCAAAGGAACATATCGACATTACTTCGAATCCTGCAGCAATCAAAATTATTAACTTCTCACAAACAATTTCAGTTGTCTATAAGATGCATCGATCAAATAGCTATAGCTCAGCCGGCCGCGTTGGTCTAGCGGTTCTAGGCGCGCAGTCCGGCACCGCGCGACTGCTACGGTCGCAGGTTCGAATCCTGCCTCGGGCATGGATGTGTGTGATGTCCTTAGGTTAGTTAGGTTTAAGTAGTTCTAAGTTCTAGGGGACTGATGACCACAGATGTTAAGTCCCATAGTGCTCAGAGCCATTTTTATTTGAAGCTATAGCTCAGCCCAAGAAAGACTTATCCGAATTCTACTATAAATGGCAATCAAATGAATACGAGACATATGGTAAAAAGGTAAGTAAACTGTTTTCTATTTCAAATGTAATCGCCACAACTGGTAGTACGTACATGCGACTGTGAGTCAATCTCGTCAGTGCCTTCATTGCGGTTGCCTACGGAACCACGACTGTGTCCAGGCGTGCATCTCTTCATCCGCGGCAAATCGACGGTCTTGAATGTCTTTCCTCGAGCCTAAAAAATTATGGATCTCCCTTCGGGAGAGCTTGACTCTATGGAGGATGTGTAAGGTCTTCCGAGCAAAACTTCTGCAGCGTACTCGAAACAACCTTGGCAGCATGTGGGCGGGCCAACATTCAGGGGAATGGTTCAATGACCTTCGACCTTTGACCATGACATAGACCGACATCATGTGACTCTGCCGCTCATTCATGACGTTGAATGAGAACTCATGACGTCATCACTCAATCTGTCAACAAAATAAAGTTTTAAAATCTATGATGGCAGAAATAGCCCAACTGAGTTAGTGGAAAATTAAAAAACCACTTCCCTCCTACTATCTCAAAGCGAACACAGTACAGTTCCCTTTACCTTCAGCCAATCATAGCGAAGTATGAACAGTGGAAGAGAGTCCAACGAAAAATCAAGACGGCGCAAATAGCCTAAATATGTAAAGGAAAATTCAGTTGTCGATATCTCGAAATAAATAAAGTTTCCAGAATGAGATTTTCACTCTGCAGCGGAGTGTGCGCTGATATGAAACTTCCTGGCAGATTAAAGCTGTGTGCCGGACCGAGACTCGAACTCGAGACCTATGCGTTTCGCGGGCAAGTGCTCTACCATCTTTTTTCCCCTTATTTTGTTAGATGTTGTTTGTTGCGTTTGGTCTGGGCGGACGTAATATGACATCCGTTCAAGTTGATCGTTGATTCCTTTACTCAGTTTTTTTTTTATTGCAGAGGGCCACCGCCTCTCTGACCGAACACGCTAAGGTACAGTGCCGGCAGCCAGCTGAGCTACCTATGCACGACTGGCGACTCTTCCTCACAGCTTCAATTCTGCAGGTACCTCGTCTCCTACCTTCCAAACTTCACAGAAGCTCTGCTGCGAACCTTGCAGAACTAGAACTCCTGGAGAGCACTTGCTCGCGAAAGCAAAGGTTTCGAGTTCGAGTATAGGTCCGGCACAGAGTTTTAATCTGCCAGGAAGTTTCATAAAAAAGTTATTTATCATTTTTGGTATTATATGACTTTTCTTAGACTTTACACATCGCATCTAAACTGTCTGTATCACTTATTTAAGTACCTGCAGCCGGGCGTTGTGGCCGAGCGGTTCTGCCGGCACGGTAGCTCAGCCTGTTCGGTCAGAGAGCTGGTTGGCCTCTGTAATAAAAAAACTGAGCGGAAGGATCAACAAACGAACTTCTTGAACGGATGTCATGTGACGTCCGCAACGACCAAACACAACACAACGACTTTTTTTTTTTTTAAAAAAAGCGGTTCTAGGCGCTTCAGTCTGGAACAGTGCGACCGCTACGGTCGCAGGTTCGAATCCTACCTTGGGCATGGGGACTTGGTTGTGTGTGATGGCCTTAGGTTAAAGCTCTAGGGGACTGATGACCTCAGAGTTAAGTCCCATAGTGCTCAGAGCCATTTGAACCAATTTAAAGTACTTGCAACCTGCATATTGGCACTTCTGATAAAAACTTTGAGGTTAAGCAGGACTCGTAAGAGCTATACAAGTGTGTTATACCTCAGTCTACTAGTATGTAAAAAAGAATTACATTCTTTTGACAGTAATGATTTATTTTTATAGTTATCAAAGTACGAAAATGTATATTAACAGTCCATTTTATGTATCAAAACTGGCCGTTTATACCGAATTTATTACGCCAAAAATATTCTTACTAAAGCAAAAACAGAATTCTGACACACAGCACGTGAAGAAAAGGAAGATGCACACTTAACGCAAACAGCGATATGTCTGCACAGAGAGAACAGCACTCCCCTCTCTTCCTGGAAACTAATTTTACATAGGGATTGCCGTTTAGATGACGAATCGCCTTCCGCTTTCGCAATAACAATCGTTACAGCTTCTTGAAGATTAGGAGGAAGGAAATATTAGCTAGCTGCATCCTTCACCGTAATTAACACTAGCTGGTTCTGAAATTTAGTATCAGCAAAACCTTTTTATTTCACAAGAATCACAAACACTAGCGAAAACATATTCAACCCATGGATCGTCCACCTCTTCCCAAAATTTCGGGGCTCCACCGCAATGGACACACACGATTTTATCTCAATTGGCAGTATAAAAGAATCTAGCTCTATTAAGTTTGTCTGAGGCATTAACAGCTAACGATGAATGACTGAGGAAACTAGTCATGTCTCACATTTTGTGTATTTAGGATGAGCGAATCTTATGTCGAACTGCACGATGGTGTTGAATCAGGAGATGATTGCGGGAGTATTTCCATTCTAGGTGAGGCTGTCTCCCACATCATGTGCTGAACTGTAATAGAACGGTGATAAATGAAGGACTGATGAAAGTAAGAGCTTATGCTCAGTTGCCGGTAAGCATTTTCCCCATAACCAGCCAAATGCAGCAAAAGCAAGCTGTGACATATCAAGTCAGTACTTGGATGGAAAACCGTAATATGTTGTAATCTGAAAATTTACAGTGATGTACAACTCAGAGATATATTATGATGAAACAGGTGTGGAAATTGATTGGCGACTCCATGGAGTGCTGTGTGCACAACGACCATATACGTGAAATTAGAAGGAAGGTCAGCGTTGGCCGTCATTTTGATGGTTTATTGACAGCAAAATCCATTTTCGATCACATAATGATCATCTTCAGTGCTTTAGCGTAGAAATTAAAGCTCGTAGGCTCTGGTGTGAAGTTATTATCAATAACAAAAGCTGTGAAACGAGCATAATAAGGTGTGGAAATATAATACAGAATAGTATTTCCCAGCTAAGTCAGCAAGTGGCAGGAAAAGCGATTCCCCTCTGGAACTGCTTATCTCTACCAGTTCCCAAAAAACCTTGTGTGTCCTCATAGTAGGTCCACGTGAGCAGTCTCTTAGAGAAGGCGTTATGCATTAAATTTTATGTTACCGATAATTAATCAAAGCGAACCAAGTAAAAACATCTACCTTTAGCACATGAAATCCTACGCAATTCCAGGGATATACATACATTGTGACATCAAGAAAGAAAGATGTACAGTAGATGCTTTTGGGAAGTAATGTTGCTTATCTTGTCATTGTGATGGTGAGCGTAGCGATCTTCTGTATTGAAGAGGTATAGTGTGAGCTATCTTGTCAGTGTTTTCTTCTCAGTTGTTGTTTGGACACACCGACACATTGACGTAAGTGCAACTCACACACACTTGACCGCTGTCTCGGCAGCCAGAGACAGTGGTCATCTGTGTGAGATGCGTTTGCGTGAATATGTGTGCGTGTGTCGTCTAATTCAGAAGAAGGTCTTAGTTGTCCAGCAGTCAGTTTGCTGTGTCTGCCTGCGACTCAACATCTGCACTATGTGGTGGGTAGCAACCTATTATTTTCGTAATATTGATGTTCAAAATATTGTATTTATGAAAGCAGGGGGTGTAGAAAAAGAAGAGGATGATTACGAAGAGGAATATGATGATGAGTACGATGAGTAAAACGATGATGAGTAGATGAGGAATGTGAAGGAGGAGAATAAGAAGAAGCAGAACAAGAACGAGAAGAACAGGATGATGTTCACGATTGGAAGACAGTTTCTCTCAAATCGCTAGCAGATATCGATCTGAATGAACTGCTAGCAAAATTAGTATTTTTGCTAATTTCGAAAGTTGTGAGCAAAAATTTACATGATAATGAAATATTATCTATTGAAGAGGGACGCCGAGAAGTATCGATTATCGCCCGAAATTTGACGACAAGATAAAGTCAAGTTGCATATGAGAAAATTAAGTCTTACCTAGAATGCATAGCATGATGAGGAAACGTGTAACATTTACCATAAAACGTTGAAGGCTTTTTGCAGAGCTTGGATGTATAAGGTTTGTTTCCAAGCAGAGATGGGAGCGCCAGTCTTTCCGTGCAGATACATCGCTGTTTGCATTAAAGGTGTACCTTCCTTTCTGTATGTGCTGTGTGTCAGAATCCTGTTTTATCTATAGTAAGAGCATATAGGTCGTAATAAATTCAGAATCAACGAACAGTTTTGACTTACAGAATTCACAGTTAATATACATTTTTATACTTTGTTAACTGTGAAAAATAAATCACTGCTGTTAAAATAATGTAATTCTTTTTTTTTATATCAGCAGAGTTAGATACAAAACACTTGTGTAACTCTTACAAATGCTGCTTAACCTAAAAGTTTTAATCAGAAGTACCAATATGAATGCTAAAAGTATTTTAATAAGTAATAAAGGCAATTTAGATGGGGTATAAAGTGTGTGAAATCTTGCATATAATAGTAAAATGATAAAAATTTTTGTTTATTTGTGAGATATCAACTCGGTCGTTGTCTCTGGAGATGTTACATGTCCCTCTGTTACCATGTCGGGTCGTCTCCTGAGTGTATATAAACAAAGCATGTCGTTCTGCAGTTAAGTGATGTATCGTAATAAAACACCCTATTCCTTCCTAATATCGAATGTCCTTCTTCCTTCATAGAAATCGTGTTGTGCATGTCATGGTATTTTTATTAGAAGTTGGTGTAGCTGATTACAGGTTTTAAAGAAGCCATAGTACTGAATACAGCCGTTTGTGTAATATTTGTCATAAATGATATTTTTTAGTGACGCTTTAACTTGTCTCTTCTCACAAACTGGCGATACCAAAACTATAAGGCCATGACAGTACATATTATCGGATTCAATACACTTACGTGTTCATATACTGTTGTGATGTAAACATTACAATTTATTGTAATGCTGACAAATTGTAGAACATTGTGGCGTTGAATGAGCATCATAGATGACATAAAACAATTAATTTGAGCCTTACAACGGCTTCACTTCGAATAGGTACCAGTCATTTTTAATAATTGTTATCAATATTTTTCTAGTGACAATTACCTCCATTCTACCCTCACCATGACACATACTTTCGAATTCACAATCATGGTTTATAGATGGATATGTGTGGAAAATAACTTGACGTAAACACTTGCTAATCAACATTAACATCGCATTTTCTGCGCTGCCGACGTAGTTTGAAGGAATTTTTAAATATTGTTACATTTGGCAAGATTAGCAGAACTTGGTGCAGTGAGCAACTTGTGGCACAGGTGGCACAGATATGGAACATTTGATGCCTTTAACAGTGCAGCCATCTGTTAGAGGCAGCAAGCAACTACAATATAAAACTGCTGCAGATTTTATTTCGCTTTTTCTGGTTTTACACTGCTGAATTTAAATTAAAACTCAAGTTCGACAACTACGTATTATTAGATTGTTATTTGTATTTGATATGCAAATGTTGGTTTTTAATCATCCATAAGTAGTATGTTACGAACTCGTTCACATATTCCATAGCAGATGATATACAGTTCTGAAAGATATTTAACGATGTGACAGGTTACTCAGTCCATAAATGTTTTTCTGGAAGTCAGTAATAAAAACTGACTTCATCATTCTTTTAGCCAAATCAGATAATTTAATGTATTTTTGTAACAATTTCGGGTACTTTTGGCATGGCCCAGATAGAGCTATCCTTTTATACTATGAAAACAGATTTCGTCATTCTTTTACGCAATTCGGATAATTTACTGTTTTTTTATAAATATTTTGGGTACTTTTGGCATGGAATAGATGGGGCTATCCCGTTATTCTCTTACTAGGCTCAGTTTATGGGAGAGGAGAAAGAAGGTGTGTGTCTCTTTTTTTTTTTTTTTTTTTTTACAGATAATTCAGGTTCGTCTGGATATTTTTGAGCGCAACCACAATAAAACTACACTGGAATTGGCTCTTGAATTTTAGTACTGGGTTATGACGGGAGGAGAGGAGAGGATAGGAGAGGAGAGGAAAGGAAAGGAGAGAAGAGGAGAGAGGAGCGTCCGATGTAATTTTTTTAAAAATAATTTAAGCTGTTCAAATACTTTCGGACACTGCTCAAGTGGGGCTGTTTTGTATTTGGCTCTTTCCTTTTAATAGAAGGCTTTGATTGCAGGAGAGGAGAGGGAGGAGGAACACTATGTTGTGTGTGTGTGCACCATTCAACTTATATAATGCAAATCTTTGACTTTCAGATTGAGGTTGGGTAATTTTTACTGAATATTTGATATGATTTTCTAGTACTAAACTCTAATCGGTTGGAAAAAGGAGAGGGTACACAACTGTTCCCTTTCCATCATCTTGCATTTTTAATATTGCGCTATGACTGGCTGGAGAAAAAGAGAGGGAGATGGGCGAATGGTCGTGACTTGATGTGTACGTCAAATATAAAATAATTTGACCCAATTTTCAAGCATCTCTTTAATATTATGCTCTGACTGGTCGGATTTTTCAGTTTTCGACCAACACAATTGGGTCATTTCCTTACTGTTGGAGTTTTTTTTAAAAAAATTGATACGTCATTACGACTGGCTGGAGAAAGGGGAAGGCGAGGAGGGCGGGGAGAGGGTCTGTAATTTCCCGTTAACAAATTTGGCAGTTTTCTGATATTATGCTCTGACTGGTTGGAAAAAGGAGGTAGCGTTGCGTATAAAGCGCACTTGGTCTAATTCTATCGTCTTGGGAAGTTTATTACTGCGCTATAATTGGCTGGAGGTAAGGAGGAGGGGAGGGGCTGACGGTTTTAAATTTTCCGTTACAGAATTGGGCTACTTTCGCCATTTTGTATTTTTCAATGGACTCTCATTTTTCGTACTGCACTACGATTGGCTGGTGGTAAGGAGAACAGCACTGCGATTGGTATGAGACAGGGGAAGGGTTTTTTTAATTTTCTTCTAATACAGTTGGGCTAATTCCGCCATCTTAGAATTCTTAAGTTTTATTGATTGATTGATTGATAATGTTATGAGTTAAATAAACACATCATACATTACCTTCAGGGTCACGTGACAGTCACATGACGTTGTTCATGGACAAGATCAAAGGTCATTGAACGCTGCCTCTGAATTCAGGAAACCCAAAAATCTAAGACCAATTTGTCTCCAGAGTCACCACTGTCATCCTACTAAAAAGTTCACATTTCCTTTCTTTTGTAGCACGCTGTTCATCCAATTTTCAGGTAGTATTCAGTAATGCGTAAATGACAAAATGGCTCTGAGCACTATGGGACTTAACTTCTAAGGTCATCAGTCCCCTAGAACTTAGAACTACTTAAACCTAACTAACCTAAGGACATCACACACATACATGCCCGAGGCAGGATTCGAACCTGCGACCGTAGCGGTCACGCGGTTCCAGACTGTAGCGCCTAGAACCGCACGGCCACCCGGCCGGCCGTAAATGACATTCCAGAAGCTACGACAGCCACTGGATACTAAATGTATAAATTATTTGCGAAATTAATTGTGGTATTATTAACGAAATTATTGAATTCAGTACGCATTGAAATAGGGAAGGCACTTTGCACACGTCATAGCGGACCAAAAGTGTTCACATTCCATATCGTCCAATCTGGCACGCAGCAATGGCTGCTCCCATTGAGAGAGTCAGGAAACACACTTCCCAGCAAGTCTGCTTGTTCTGCTATCTCTGAAAACCGTTTCTGATACCGGATACAATAAAGAACAGGTGAACGACAATATTCCTCGTGAAACTAGTGCGACCAGAGACGGGGGCAGTTGCGTCCATGTTCAGTGGTGTGTATCAGAGCGCATATCGCCTAAAGTTTGTGTGATTGTGTATGATTTTACGCGATTGTTTTCGGTGTCACACTGCTGCAAAACTGTCTCTGTATGTTTCCAGATCTCACACATACCCTGTATGGTCATAATAAGTGGCCTGTGAAGTTAACAGGTCGTTCTTCTTCACAGAGATTCCCTATGTTTTAAGTAGTAAAGCTCGTTGTGAAGCGTAGGAGACTGTAAATTTTTTAGGTGTTTTAGCTATACGCTAAGTAAGAAATAAAATATAGGGTTTTTCTCAACTACATATAACAATGGAAGATGAAGTTAGAAATTAAATTTTTTTGCGTCTATTGTTACTCAACATTGCGGAAAATTCTCTCTTACGCAGGAAATTTGCACATAGTCCTATGTTTGGGATGGCGCTTAGCGACGAAAGATAACTTCGTAATATATTAGGACTGATAACAGTGCAGCCTCGACATCACTCTGTCAGCAGTAAGTGTAATCTCGTACTAAATCAGAATTCTTTCAGACAAGTATGATTTGATAGTCGTTTCAGCTAGAATAATTTGCATATATGTTTAGTGTATCATCCTTGATGTTCTTTTTTAATTATTTAAATACATTTCACTCACTGGGTAGAGAAGTCTGTTCTTGTAATGACCCATATAGAGCCAGGGCCTTTTGTGGAGGACCAGGACCTTTTATACCAAATACTGCGAGAGCTAATAGTGGGGTAAAGGGAGGCCCAATCGAAAAAAATTAGGAGGGGTTCTTCAGTTCTAGCATTTGCCTTGCAAAAAAGTGAAACCTACCGAAAATCTTCGTCAGAACCACGGATGAGAATTATTATTAATTTAATTCTGAGACAATATGTCCCAGACAAAAATGGAAGCCTATTCTATGTGGAAATGTATTTGTTTCAGTGTCAAGTCGATAATTTCTTCAATACGTGCAGTGTTCCTACCCCTTGTGTGGACTGCACTCCTCTTTGATAAATTATACATAAAATTCTGTCATCTGCGAGTCACTATACGAAGTAGGAGAAAGGATGGAGAAGTAGATTAACAATCAATCGAGTGAAGAGGTGCGTGGGGAAAGCACTAGAAATTCCACCTGGAGAAACGGAATTCTTACAACTATCCACGAAATCTGATTTACGTTCAAATGGTTTCCCTAAATCATTTGAGGTGACAGACAACACAGTTCCTTCAACAAGGCCAAGGCTGATATTTCCCTTTATTTTTGTTCCATCCATATCGGTGTGGCATCCCTTATAACATTGATGCCAATGATACGCTAAAATTATAGCTATCCTTCTTCTTTCATTAGCTAAGTTGGGTATGGGTGGAGCAGGGTGAATGCTGTTGCCTTTTTGAAAGACTATCCCGGTATTCATCGTAAGTGGGTTAGTACAGGAAACGATCCTATTGCATTATTGGTCAAAAGTCCCGTCTGCTGTTGTTGAGGCGCCTGGTGCAAATCTTTCTATCTGGCGTCACTTCGGCGACTTGCGCATCTTTGTGATGAAATGAAATGATTACAGCCCTAACAGCCAGTCCCCGATCAAAGAAAATCACCGACACGGCTGGGAATCGAAGGGGGTATACCGCAATAAATTAGTTAGTATAAATCAGAATGACTGGACTTTTATTTTAACCGCGTTCCACTTTATACGCATTACTAGTATAAAACGAATCGAAATGCCCACATCTCGTGAAACGGTTGTTAAATTTTAAACTTCAACAAACTAACGGACGGGCTACATTTTCATTTATGAGCTCTCAGGCTAAGCAGCAGTAATGCTTTGTGGATATAATGCATTGTATGAAGTTAAGTTTGACAATATATCATTTTTTATTGTTGTCACAGCTCTGGTAATAAAACATAAATGACATGATTGATCTGAAAGAATGTGTCCTCACTAAATCACAGTGATGTAAAACGATTGTCGCCCAGCGATCAATGTTCCTCCGCCATCATCACCAACAGCACTCTCATCATCCGCAGAGAGCAGCACATTTTTAGTGTAGCCATCCTACTCCGTCACAAGCCTCCCGTATCATTCCAAGGTAACTGCTGCAATCCATTTAACTAATTCCTTTCTTAAGATTGTCTCTTATTCCCTTCCATGAATGTATCTTTCAGAAAGATTTGTTATGAATTCACTATACTGAATTAATTGTACAGTTGATCTAGATTTGTCTTCCGTATAATATAAATCGAAGTACTTTTTTTTGTTCTTGAATACTGACTTTCATTTCAGTCTCCTTTTTTTTTTTTTTTTTTTTGTAAGTGCTCCGAGGGCTGGTTTAAGGCCCAAGTGACGCAAGCAGCCGCTTCGGGCGCTAAGCCGAGAGAGGCCCCGGGGGCTCCGAAGTGCAAGCTTTGTATGAAGGGCGTGTCACAATTAGCAGCGAAACCTGACAGAACTGAAAGCATACGGGGGGGAAAGGGGAGGGAAACGTGGGAGGGGGAGGAGGAGGAGGAGGGGAAGCCAAGTGATGAGCCGCTTGTGTGGAAAAATTCTCTCTGTATCGATATTTGTATTGCCACATCACTTATTTCGTTTTCCCACCACTCAGAATATGTCTTTTCAAAAACTGCTTTCTTGTTTTCGTATTATTGAGGTTGTCCCTTAATATACAGGGTAGTCCATTGATCGTGACCGGGCCAAATATCTCACGAAATAAGCGTCAAACGAAAAAACTACAAAGAACGAAACTTGTCTAGCTTGAAGGGGGAAACCAGATGGCGCTATGGTTGGACCGCTAGATGGCGCTGCCATATGTCAAACGGATATCAACTGCGTTTTTTTAAAATAGGAACGCCCATTTTTATTACATATTCGTGTAGTACGCAAAGAAATATGAATGTTTTAGTTGGACCACTTTTTTCGCTTTGTGATAGATGGCGCTGTAATAGTCACAAACGTATGGCTCACAATTTTAGGCGAATAGTTGGTAAAAGGTAAGTTTTTTACATTAAAATACAGAACGTAGGTACGTTTGCACATTTTGTTTCGGTTGTTCCAATGTGATACATGTACCTTTGTGAACTCTTCATTTCTGAGAACGCATGCTGTTTCAGCGTGATTACCTGTAAATACCACATTAGTGCAATAAATGCTCAAAATGATGTACTTCAACCTCAGTGCATTTGGCAATACGTGTAACGACATTCCTCTCAACAGCGAGTAGTTCGCCTTCCGCAATGTTCGCACATGCATTGACAATGCGCTGACGCATGTTGTCAGGCGTTGTCGGTGGATCACGATAGCAAATATCCTTTAACTTTCCCCACAGAAAGAAATCCGGGGATGTCAGATACGGTGAACGTGCGGGCCGTGGTATGGTGCTTTGACGATCAATCCACCTGTCATGAAATATGCTATTCAATACCGCTTTAACCGCACGCGAGCTATGTGCCGGACATCCATCATGTTGGAAGTACATCGCCATTCTGTCATGCAGTGAAACATCTTGTAGTAACATCGGTAGAACATTACGTAGGAAATCAGCATACATTGCTCCATTTAGCTTGCCATCGATAAAATGGGGGCCACTTATCCTTCCTCCCATAATGCTGCACCATACATTAACCCGCCAAGGTCGCTGATGTTCCACTCGTCGAAGCCATCGTGGATTTTCCGTTGCCCTATAGTGCATACTATTCCGGTTTACGTTACCGCTGTTGGTGAATGACGCTTCGTCGCTAAATAGAACGCGTGCAAAAAATCTGTCATCGTCCCGTAATTTGTCTTGTGCCCAGTAGCAGAAATGTACACGACGTTCAAAGTCTTCGCCATGCAATTCCTGATGCATAGAAATATGGTACGGTTTCAATCGATGTCGATGTAGGATTCTCAACAACAACGTTTCTGGATTCCCGATTGTCGCGCAATTTGTCTGCTACTGATGTGCGGATTAGCCGAAACAGCAGCTAAAACACCTACTTGGGCATCATCATTTGTTGCAGGTCGTGGTTGACGTTTCACATGTGGCTGAACACTTACCGTTTCCTTAAATAACGTGACTATCCGGCGAACGGTCCGGACACTTGGATGATGTCGTCCAGGATACCGAGCAGCATACATGGCACACGCTCGTTGGGCATTTTGATCACAATAGCCATACATCAACACGATATCGACCTTTTCTGCAATTGGTAAACGGTCCATTTTAACACGGGTAATGTATCACGAAGCAATTAGCGTCCTGACTGGCGGAATGTTACGTGATACCACGTACTTATACGTTTGTGACTATTACAGCGCCATATATCACAGAGCGAAAAAAGTGGTCCAACTAAAACATTCATATTTCTTTACGTACTACACGAATATGTAATAAAAATGGGGGTTCCTATTTAGAAATAACGCAGTTGATATCCGTTTGACCTATGGCGGCTCCATCTAGCAGGCCAACCATAGCGCCATTTTCCTTTGATGCATATTTCGTGAGATATTTGGCCCGGTCACTATGAATGGACCACCCTGTATTGCTTTTGTTCTGAAGACTTCGTTGGTTAAATAACAAATAATGACACATTCCAGTGCACTAGCCACGCGAACTGCTTTGTAATGTTATTAGAATCAGAAAGGGACACGAATTATAACTGATGATTTGAATGAAGTCCTTAACACGTACAGACCCTGGAGTAACACGAACAAACTCAAAATGATACATAAACCGGACATATATGTCATAAAAGAAGTCTGATTTATATTTTTCATTTGCCTGTTCAAAAAAGAAAAAAAATGAAGAGAAGGTAGGCGGTCAGACTATTGGGTATTGGTTTTACAGGGTCGTTGTATGCTATTTGATGCTTTATGCTTACTAACGCTTGGGCAAACGTTTCTCATCCACTATTTTCATCATGTCCGCTTTAGTAGAGGGATAAGCAATTAGAGAGCCGACAGAGAATTAGATCTCTACCAGTCTGGAATTTCAAAATAAGGTATTGTGCCGTTTTTCCAAATAATTTCGAGAAAGTGAGTTAAGTTAATCGAAACTTGAAACCAGTTCACTGAGATTTGAAGTGAAAGATAGAACTCTGTGCATCACAGACATCGTCGTTCCTTCCAACATTCTGTTTTCGTCCGTCGTGTGAAGAAAGTGTGAGACAGTACGGCTGAGAGACAATGGTTCAAAAAATGGCTCTGAGCATTATGCAACTTAACTTCTGAGGTCATCAGTCGCCTAGAACTTAGAAATAATTAAACCTAACTAACCTAAGGACATCACACACATCCAGGCCCGAGGCAGGATTCGAACCTGCCACCGGAGCGGTCGCTCGGCTCCAGTCTGTAGCGCCTAGAACCGCACGGCCACTCCGACCGGCAGACAATGGTTCAAATGGCTCTGAGCGCTATGGGTCTTAACATCTGAGGTCATCAGTCCCCTTAGACTTAAAAATAATTAAACCTAACTAACCTAAGGACATCATACACATCCATGCCCGAGGCAGGATTCAAACCTGCGACCTTAGCAGAAGCGCGGTTCCGGACTGAAGCGCCTAGAACCGCTCGGCCACTTCGGCTGGCAGAGACAATGAGCCGATGTTTTTTTTTCATCGTAAGGGAATTAATGATGATCTGAAATCAAAATGGCAGTGGTTGCCTTCGGTAACATCTTGCAACAGAGAAAGCTGTAGTATGATAAACTTCATAGTTCTTGTTTAATTGTTACATCCTTTCATGATAATAATGTAAATAGTACGAACATATAGAATTTGCACCATATAAGTATTATGTTATAATTTGCTGTTGCATTTAGAATTCACTCTCAGTTTCTGCATTTACTTTTACATCCTTCAACTAACTTTACTGCGTGTGGCGGAGATTACGTCGATGGAGGATATCAACAATGAAGTGGTAATCCATTCTTGTCATTTCGGCTTCTTTTTGTCTAACTTTTACTGATAGCTTGCAAATCAACATTACGAGAAACAAAGTACTGGTACCTGAGGCAGTGTCGTCATGACACGTTTATGGAGCCCTAGCAACTAGGAAAACTTCGACCAATAACGCTGATCCCGAGACGGAAGGAGCCTCTGCTGCTTATTCCTGTAGTCAAACTATATAAATACGCTTAAAACCACCACCAATTATAAGGCAGAGGGTACTTTCCACTCTATCAGATATTAGGGTTCTTTCCCGTTTCATTCTCGTATGGGAGCGAGGGAAGAATGCCTGCTTAAACTCTGTAATAAGTATAAAGCTGTCTTTGCGGTCCTGGTTCTTGAAACTTTGTAGCAAGGCACTAGCAGGATAGTTCGTGTCTACCTTCAAGCGTTTGATTTCAGTTCTTCAGCATTTACATTACGCTCTCTCATGGATCAAGCAAATCTGTGACTATTTGTGCTGCTCTCCTTTACGTGCGTATAATACCCCCTGGTAGTCCTGTTTACTAAGGGTCCAAAATGCTTGAACAATATTCTAGAATGGGTGGCAAGAGTGAATTGTGAGCAATCGCCTTAGTAGACTGCGTTTCGCTAGTATTCCACCGACAAACCGAAGTCTGCCACCTGCTCTATCTACAGCAGAGTCTATGCGATCGTTTCATTTCATATTCCAACAAACCTTTGTACACAGGTATTTGTATGAACTGACTGATAACGACTGTCACTGGCTGATGTTGTAATCACAGTAAACTACACTCCTGGAAATTGAAATAAGAACACCGTGAATTCATTGTCCCAGGAAGGGGAAACTTTATTGACACATTCCTGGGGTCAGATACATCACATGATCACACTGACAGAACCACAGGCACATAGACACAGGCAACAGAGCATGCACAATGTCGGCACTAGTACAGTGTATATCCACCTTTCGCAGCAATGCAGGCTGCTATTCTTCCATGGAGACGATCCTAGCGATGCTGGATGTAGTCCTGTGGAACGGCTTGCCATGCCATTTCCACCTGGCGCCTCAGTTGGACCAGCGTTCGTGCTGGACGTGCAGACCGCGTGAGACGACGCTTCATCCAGTCCCAAACATGCTCAATGGGGGACAGATCCGGAGATCTTGCTGGCCAGGGTAGTTGACTTACACCTTCTAGAGCACGTTGGGTGACACGGGATACATGCGGACGTGCATTGTCCTGTTGGAACAGCAAGTTCCCTTTCCGGTCTAGGAATGGTAGAACGATGGGTTCGATGACGGTTTGGATGTACCGTGCACTATTCAGTGTCCCCTCGACGATCACCAGTGGTGTACGGCCAGTGTAGGAGATCGCTCTCCACACCATGATGCCGGGTGTTGGCCCTGTGTGCCTCGGTCGTATGCAGTCCTGATTGTGGCGCTCACCCTCACGGCGCCAAACACGCATACGACCATCATTGGCACCAAGGCAGAAGCGACTCTCATCGCTGAAGACGACACGTCTCCATTCGTCCCTCCATTCACGCCTGTCGCGACACCACTGGAGGCGGGCTGCACGATGTTGGGGCGTGAGCGGAAGACGGCCTAACGGTGTGCGGGACCGTAGCCCAGCTTCATGGAGACGGTTGCGAATGGTCGTCGCCGATACCCCAGGAGCAACAGTGTCCCTAATTTGCTGGGAAGTGGCGGTGCGGTCCCCTACGGCACTGCGTAGGATCCTACGGTCTTGGCGTGCATCCGTGCGTCGCTGCGGTCCGGTCCCAGGTCGACGGGCACGTGCACCTTCCGCCGACCACTGGCGACAACATCGATGTACTGTGGAGACCTCACGCCCCACGTGTTGAGCAATTCGGCGGTACGTCCACCCGGCCTCCCGCATGCCCACTATACGTCCTCGCTCAAAGTCCGTCAACTGCACATACGGTTCACGTCCACGCTGTCGCGGCATGCTACCAGTGTTAAAGACTGCGATGGAGCTCCGTATGCCACGGCAAACTGGCTGACACTGACGACGGCGGTGCACAAATGCTGCGCAGCTAGCGCCATTCGACGGCCAACACCGCGGTTCCTGGTGTGTCCGCTGTGCCGTGCGTGTGATCATTGCTTGTACAGCCCTCTCGCAGTGTCCGGAGCAAGTATGGTGGGTCTGACACACCGGTGTCAATGTGTTCTTTTTTCCATTTCCAGGAGTGTATGTTTTTCCGTTTTGTGACGTGCACAATTTCTGAACGTTTAAGGCAAGCTGCCAATCTTTGCTCCATTTTGGAAAAGATCTGACTGAATATTAGTGCTGCTTTTTCAGACAGTAGTTGATAATATATGACAGCATCATCTGCGAGAAGTCTAAGGTCACCATTAACATTGCCTGCAAGGTTGTTAATACACAACATGAACAGTAAGGGCGCCAACACACTTGCCTCTGGCACACCTAAAGTTACTTCTCAATTTGTCGATGATTGTCCATCCAAGATAATATTCTGAGCCTTCCCTACCGAAAAATATTTATTCCAGCCACTAATTTCTTTTGATATTGCTTGCGGTCTTACTTTCTACAATATGCGCATGTGTCGTAGTGAGTGAAATGCGTTTTGGAAGTCAAGAAATTGCCTCGATCCTTGAATTTCAGGATTTCGTGTGAGAAAAGCGTCAGTTCTGTTTCACGTGACAGGTGTTTCCGGAATCCACGCTTGGTGGCGTGGAGGAAGACATTCTGTTGGAGAAACCTCATTACATTTCAGTACATAACAGGTCAATTTCTATATTGAGCAAGCAGTAAAGGAAACAAAAGAAAACTTCGGAGTAGGAATTAAAATCCATGGAGAAGAAATAAAAACTTTGAGATTCGCCGATGACATTGTGATTCTGTCAGAGATAGCAAAGGACCTAGAAGAGCAGCTGAACGGAATCGACAGGGTCTTGAAAGGAAGATATAAGATGAACATCAACAAAACCAAAACGAGGTGATGCTGAGGGTATTAGATTAGGAAATGGGACGCTTAAAGTAGTAAATGAGTTTTGCTATTTCGGGAGCAGAATAAATGATGATGGTCGAAGTAGAGAGCATATAAAATGTAGACTGGCAATGACAAGGAAACCGTTTCTGAAGAAGAGAAATTTGTTAACATCGAGTATAGATTTAAGTGCCAGGAAGTCGTTTCTGAAAGTATTTGTATGGTGTGTAGCCATGTATGGAAGTGAAACATGGACGATAAATAGTTCCGACAAGAAGTGAATAGAAGCTTTCGAAATGTGGTGCTACAGAAGAATGCTGAAGATTAGATGGGTAGGTGACATAAGTAATGAGGAGGTAC
This sequence comes from Schistocerca nitens, assembly GCF_023898315.1. Lineage (NCBI taxonomy): Eukaryota > Metazoa > Arthropoda > Insecta > Orthoptera > Acrididae > Schistocerca > Schistocerca nitens. The sequence goes on along the minus strand of NC_064622.1, from coordinate 176,428,443 downwards.
TGAACAGAATTAGGGAGAAGAGAAATTTGTAGCACACCTTGACTACAAGAAGGTATCGGTTGGTAGGACATGTTCTGAGGCATCAAGGGATCACAAATTTAGTATTGGAAGGCAGCGTGGAGGGTAAAAATCGTAGACGGAGACCAAGAGATGAATATACTAAGCAGATTCAGAAGGATGTAGGTTGCAGTAGGTACTGGGAGATGAAGAAGCTTGCACAGGATAGAGTAGCATGGAGAGCTGCATCAGACCAGTCTCAGGACTGAAGACCACAACAACAACAACATAACAGATTCTAAAATAGTGGGTTTCTCTGATGGAGAACGGCAGGGAAGATACAGATGATTATCGAGATGTTTGTGAGGCACAAACTGGCAATCAGAATTTTATTGAGGGGTGCATTAATAATTATTCTCGAGAACTTTGAGTTTCACCTGCTATTTGGTGCAATTTACTCTCCAAGAACTTTGTATTAGTCGTTTTCATCACGAAGACGCTTTCGTAATTGCGATGAATATAACGTTATTGCTACGTGGAATCGTTTGCCAGCCCGTGAGTCTGCAAAAGGCTGACAGGAGGAGCGTCAGAGATATTACAGTGGCCGCAGTAGTTTTTTTAGGGTTTGTGTACCGTGACAAATGCGACACGTGGAACGACGTCAAGGACGACTGCTACCTAAGTGAGCTAAAAGCAGAGACGATGCATCCTTGTTTCAAGGCGAATCTCTCAGATTTCACATGGTTTTTGTAAATGCGTGCCGGCTGGTGTCGCCGAGTGGTTCTAAGCGCTTCAGTCTGGAACCGCGCAACCGCTACGGTCTCAGGTTCGAATCCTGCCTCGGGCATGGATGTGTGTGATGTCCTTAGGTTGGTTAGGTTTAAGTAGTTCTAAGTTCTTGGGGACTGATGATCTCAGATGTTAAGTCCCATAGTGCTCAGAGCCATTTGAACCATTTTTTTGCAAATGCGTGAAGTATACTTAATATCTCCGGCAGTAGCTTGTGAGTTCATCCACTTGTATTCTACAAAACTCATCGTGAAGATAGGAAAACCAAACTCCCCACACGGTCATCTATACCAGTACAGTTCGAAGAGCTTGAGGAATGGCATTGACATGAAGTAAGTAGTCTGCACTTTTCGCCCGTTTTCATCACCAGTGAAATAAAGCTTGAGAGTATTCTGAAGTGAGGCATCTCAGTTTTGGAAATAAAACTCTGGACGATTACTTCCACACTACAAAACTCAGCTTTATGCCAGCGCAGTTCAGTGGTTCCCGTCAACAGTCACTCTCAGTAAAATAATATTTTTCAGTTTATAGGCGTTTAAAACTCAGGCTCGGCTGTTTCTACTGTTGTAACCCTGACTGAGATAACACTGCTATTGATAATGGACCATAAATCACGGTGTTTCACGAAACTTTCTGTAACATGTAATTACGAGTACAACAGATGTATTTTGTTCCAGAGGGAGCTTGCATCTGGTGCTTGATAGAACCTGAAATATACTAATTTTCATTTTATTCATCATAAGAGCAACACAGACCATTCAGCAACAAACACGACAGTAACCCCACTGCGCGCTTCTTTCTTATTTTACATTTTATTCGTTATTGGTAGCTCATAACCGCTGTTTTAAGCCGTTATGAATCTTTTATTCCCAATAGATATGTGAGAATGGAACCAGCTCTTTTGAACCCGTAACACGTAAGTGGTTCCTCTCTAAATTTAGTTCCCTATCCAAAACATTGTATTCTCTGAGGTCCCTAATCACTAAAAGAGTTTGTAAGAATTTGGAAATACCACTTTGTGTTAAAACGCACCTGAAGTGCTACTGAAAAATTTTTCATGGATTTTTTATTTCAGCGTAATAAATTCAATGTATGAGATAACAGATACTTATGAAATTACTGCATTTCATTAAGAATAATGTAAATAACATCCGTAGGACAGGAATCGAGAAACATGATTTGTAAAACATGACATGATCAATACATTCTATTTGTAACTGCTTTGTAAAAGTTACAGAGCGAAGCTCTATGCTTTAAGGCACAAAAATTTAGTAAATAGATTCATATATACAGGGCGTTTCACAACTCATGTTAACATTTTTAGAGGTTGTACAGTAGATTTAGTAGATCACGTTTTACGTAGGAATCAGTGTTTGGTAACGTCATCCAACGACGCTACAGAATGTCAAACCTATAGGCGCCGGCGCCACTAAATGTATGTATGTAAAGTATGATTCCATGATGATGTTACAGACTCTCAGGGACGATTGAGAAGGATAAATGTATCAGTTTGAGATCAGGATCCCTGCACCGGAAACGAATGAGTCGAAAGTTATAACCGAAAACAGTTCTAATACCTTCGACAGAGGAATACATGTAACGGTACTGTGAAGGCGATAGTATGGACCAAAACAAGAAAAAATATCTAGTAAGCATGGGCTCTAAAATGCATAACTTAGGAACTATAAGTACTTGTTCAGTGCAGGAGATGTGTTTCCCATTAGCGAAGATCAGTAGGTGCTCATTGCTCCTCAGGTACGCATTTTAGAGCCGATGTTTACTGAACCTTCTTTCTTCTCTTGGCCCATACTGCCACCTGTGAAAGTTGCCTACCATACGTTCTCAACAACAACAGCACCGGTCCGTGTATTTCACTGTCATAGGTATATGAATGATTTTCGGTTGAAATTTTCGACTCGTTCGTTTCAGATCAAGGTACCCATCTCAAACTGATACATTTATCCGTCTAAATCATCCTTGAAAGCTTGTAACATCATCGCGGAATCACTCGGTATATACATACATCAAAAGTAGTGTGTAAGTCTTGGGACCGATGACCTCAGCAGTTTGGTCCCTTAGAAATACCCACACATATCTCGGCACGCTCTCAGGCCGACTCACATTCCCACCTAACTCCCACCTATCCACTGTCCCCGTCCATGTCCTCCGTGCTCTCAGATTTTAGATTCCCGCCAGAGATCGAACGAAATGTGCATCCGCACTGAAGACTGTAAAGAACTGCCTAATAAGCAGGAGATCTTGGGCTCGAGTCCCAGTACGGTACACATTTTCTCTTGTTTCCGCATGAAGTCCCGTAGCAGCTGGCATAAATAGTCCTTTCCCTTCCCTTTCACTTCTTTTGCCCTACGCCGCCTCTCCACCATCAGTTCACATAATATACACACATCAAGAAAAGTTTTGCATCACCCCGGTTCCCAGAACTCCTGAAGACAGACGTCGACTATGGATATTGTACTACAGACACAGTCCCTTTGACTGTTCAGAAATGTCACTAAACCCGTCCAAAGATTTAAACAATTATGTATGAGCAGCGCCTTTTAGACTGAGGGGGTCCGACAGCCGATCGGTTCCAGTCATTCCACTGGAAGGAGGTGTACAGTTCGTGTTGTCTGTAGTTCAACCATACCTAGACGGTCAATACTGCGGTTCGATCGGGTCCGCATTGTTACTTGGTGCCAGGAATGGGTCCCTACAAGGGAAGTGTCCAGGCGTCTCGGAGCGAAGCAAGCCGATGTTGTTCGGACGTGGAGGAGATACAGAGAGACAGCAACTGTCGATGATATGCATCGCTCAGGCCGCCCAAGGGCTACTACTGCAGTGGATGACACTACCTACAGATTGTGACTCGGAGCTCGGAGGAACCTGACAGCAACGTCACCACGTTGAATAATGCTTTTCGTGCAGCCACAGAACGTCGTGTTACGACTCAAACTGTGCACAATAGGTTGCATGATGCGCAACATCACTTCCGACGTTGAAGGCGAGGTCAATCTTTGCAACCGCGACACCATGCACCGCGGTACAGATGGGCCCAACAACATGCCGAATGGACCGCATCACGTCCTCTTTACCGATGAGTGTCGCATTTGCCTTCAACTAGATAGTTGTCGGAGACGTGTTTGTAGGCAACCCGGTCAGGCTGGACGCCTTAGACTCACTGTCCAGCTAGTGCAGCAAGATGGAGGTTCACTGATGTTTTGGGGTGGTATTATGGGGGACGACGTACGCCGCTGGTGTCATGGAAGGCGCCGTAACGGCTGTACGATACTTGAATCCCATCCTCCGACAGATAGTGCAACCATATCGGTAGCATATGGCGAGGCATTAGTCTTGATGGACGACAATTCGCTCCCCCATCGCGCACATCTTGTGAATGACTTCTTTAGGATAACGACATCGCTCGACTAGCGTGACATTTTCTCCAGATATGAACCCTATCGGAAATGCCGGGGAGAGATTGAAAAGGACTATTTATGGACGTCGTGACCCGCCAACCACTCTGAGGGATCTACGCCGAATCGCCGTTGAGGAGGGGGACAATCTGGAGCAACAGTGCCTTGATTTACTTGTGTACAGTATGCCACGACGAATACAGGAATGCATCAATGCAAGAGGACGTGCTACTGGGTATTAGATGTACCGGTGTGTACAGCAATCTGCACCGCCACCTCTGAATGTCTCGCTGTATAGTGGTACAACATGCAATGTGTGGTTTTCATGAGCAATAAAAAGGGCGGAAATTATGTTTATGTTGGTCTCTATTTCAATCTTTTGCCAGATTCCGGATCTCTAGGAACCGAGGTGATGCAAAACTTTTTTTTTTTTTTTGTCTGTGCACATGCATTTACAAGCGGTGGCACCTATAACTTTGACTGTCTGTAGCGTCGTTGGATGGCGGCGGGCATGTATTCCTACGTAAAACGTGATCTACTAAGTCCGTTATACAAAATCTAGACGTGTGTAACATGTATTGTGGAACATCCTGTGTTCGTAATGGAAAATGATAGCCACAATAGCAGGTTCATGATCATCTTTCGTCTCCCGTCTTCCCTCTCCCTTGCCCCGTACACACACAGATATCGTGCGGGATATTTTTGTTTGTTTTTACGTATTAGCAACAACAAACTACAATGTAGGAGTGCTTGGACTCTGTTTAATGTCGTGGCTCAATACGGCATGACTGATTTTTAAAATATTGATAAATTGTTTTTGTTCTTTCTTTTGCAGAAATCTATGGTACTCAAATGTCAGTTAATATCAGTACATTTCTACACTAATTTCATTTTATTGTTGATGGAATAGTATGTAGAGTTAGCCAATAGCCTATAATATTCGTTACATTGCATACATTGATGAAAGCTCTAGCATTGTGATATCTTATGGATTGTGAGTGTTATGGAAGTTCTAGTTTTTTTGGTGCATTATTAAATTTCCGACATATGACAGCGCAATGCGTCTTCAAAGAAATAAACACTACACTTTTTTGTGTAGTTTGCTGTTAGTAGCAATCTTTGGATAAATTACCTGTGCGACAGAGGCTGCTATTAAGCTGGTTGTTGGGGAACGAATAGTGTTCCAGTTGTCTCCCAATTCCTGCTGATGATTTCACTTTCAATTATCCTAATGTTTTGTGGTTGTTAAACATCGCATATCTCCATAGTTTGCTAATAGTTGCTTATGGAGATTTCTGTACACGGAGGTGCAGCATCTCCCTTGTGTCATGGACTCAAAGAGTCGTTGGAAGTCCCCAGCGGAAATACTGAACCATGCTGCGTCTATAGCCATCCATAATTGCGAACGTGTTGCCAGAGCAGGATTTTGTTTATGAACTGACCTCTCGATTATGTCCCATAAATGTTTGTTGGGATACTTATCGGGCGTTCTGGGTAGCCAAATGATTCTCTTAAACTCTTCATAATGTTCTTCAACCGAGTCTAGAACAACTGTAACCCGGTGACATGGTGCATTGTCATCCATAAAAATTTCCGTCGTTGTTTGTTGTAAATGGTCTCGAACTAGCCCAACGTAACCATTGCCAGTCAATGATCGGCTCTGTTGGACCAGAAAACCCAGTCCATTTCACTTAAATACAGCCCACACCATTATCGTGCCACCACCGGCTTGCATAGTGCCTTGTGGGCAACTTGGATCCATGATTTCGTGGGCTCTGCGCCACATTCGAAAGCTATCTACCATCAGTTCTTACCAACTGAATTTGGGACTCATCTGACAAGGTTACGGATTTCCAGTTCTCAAAGGTTCAATCGATGTTGTGACGAAGTGATGTTATGCTGTTGGCATAGGCACTCGCACTGGTCGTCTGCTGCCGTAGTCCATGAACACCACATTTCTTCGCTCTGTGTTAAAGTATACGTTCGTCGTACGTCCCACACTGATACAGGACGTGTCCATCCACACAGACGGAGCTGTAATGTTTGTGGGGTCGGAAGAACTCCGAGTACACGGGTAACAAATGTGATGTGAATGTGTTCCGTCCTGAGGCAACAGACGACCACACGATCCGTACAGACAGAGAAACAGCTCACTATTTCCCTGTCACGAGTCCAAGTGTCTCTAAGCACTATGGGACTTATCATCTGAGGTCATCAGTCCCCGAGACTTAGAACTACTTAAACCTAACTAATCTAAGGACATCACACACGTCCATGCCCGAGGCAGGATTCGAACCTGCGACTGCAGCAGCAGCACGGTTCCGGACTGAAGCGCCTAGAACAGGTCGGCCACAGCGGCCGGCCCCTGTCTCGACAGTAGCTACTAATTTAGTAATTACGTTCAGTTTTGAACACAGAGAAAGCTGGAAAATCGATAATATCCAGAATTTGTATGAATGTTAACTACCAGAACTAGGTGAGATATGATAAAATCAAGAATATCATTGGAAAAGAAAAACATTTAGCTAATTTATTGGAATTCACTAAAAAGAACTTTATACATACACCAGCGAGATGTCACTGAACGAAATTTTTGAAGCGCTATCGATTGATTTGGCCATACATTAGGTGACCAAAAGTATCTGGACACCCCTACGTAATGCATAATTGACCACTAAATGTCACGAGAGGTGAATCCGCCAGCATGAAAGGAGGCGGGCAGTATCGTGTTGTCAGTAGAAAAGCAATAACAGCAGAGCTGGTAGGTCAGGAGAGCTTTGAACACGGACTCGTCATTGAAAAACCACATAAGTAACACATCCATCAAGGACACTGAAACGCTTGTAAAGTTGCCCACGTCGGCTTTTGGTGATGTGGCTGTGAGGTGGAAATGAGAAGCAACAACCAGAGCTAAACCAAAACCAGGCAGACGTCATGTATTGATGGGCAGGTACCATCTGTCGTTGAGGGTGGTAGTGTAAAACATTTGCAGGAAATGGCGGAAAAGATGATTTCCGAGTTCCAAAGTTCTACCAGCATTCCAGTCATCACAATGACTGTGCGTCGAAAGTTAAAAGTAATGGAGTAGAATGGCTGAGGAGCTCCTCACAAGCCACAAATGTATGTAGTCAATGATTAGCTGCACTTGAAGTGGCACAAAATGCGACGCCATTGGACACTGGATAACTGGAAACAAGTCATCATTTTATTGGGCCTTAGTCCCACTTCAACGCGTAGTCGGCCTTGTTATTATGGATTTGGCGATATTGGTGCTCTTCCTGTCGCCACCCCGTAGCCCCTGGGAGAGAATTAGTGCACCCCAGCTGTCTGCTTCTAGTGTAAGCCATGAATTAGTGTGAACGTTTTTTTCAAATAACTGAGGCGGGACAGGGGACCAGCCCGGTATTCACTGAGTGAGATGTGGAAAACCGCCTAAAAACCACATCCAGTCTGGCCGGCACTCCTGCACTCGCTGGGCGGATTCGATCTGGGGCCAGCGCGCCTACCCGAGTCCAGGAAGCAGCGCATTAGCGCCCTCGGCTAAACTGGCGGGTAGGATAACTGGAAACAAATGATTTATAATAATGAATCGCGCTGTACCTTGTGGTTATCCGATGGAACTGTTGGGTTTGGCGAATACTTGGAGAACGGCACCTGCCATTATGTGTAGTGTCAACAGTGAACTACAAAGTAGGTGGGAGGGGGTGGTGGTGGAGGGGTACGATTTCTCGTGGTTAGAGTGTGGCCCTCTTATCATGCTTAAGAAAACGCTCAATGTGGAAGAATATGAACACATTTTAAGAAATTGTGTACTGCGTATGCAGAGGAACAGTTCACAGATGGTGATTTTATCAGCATCATAATGTACTCTGTCATAAAACTGCATCGAGAGGCGATGGTTTGTGGACAATAACATTCCCGGAATGCACTGGCCTACCCAGAGTCCCTACCAGAACCCGACAGAACACCTTTGAGACGAGTCAGAACGTCGACTTCTCTCCAGACCCCTGCGTCTAACACCGCCAACTTCTCTAGTTTCGACTGTCGAGGAAGAAGGGCTGCCCTTCAGCCGCAGACATTTATACACTTCAATCAGAGTGTCCCCAGCAGAGTTCAAGCCCTCAGAAAGGCGAAGGGTTGACGCATCACATATTAATTTCCACTAATAAGCGTTTGGATACTTTTGACCTGATAGTATTTCTGAGAAATACAAACTTAACTGACTGTCGGACATGGTACAGCACAGTGGACGTTTGTCAATAATTCGTAAATAATTATGAGTAGAGACGCTATGTCGTAGGATAGCACGTAGTACTAATAAAACCGAGAAGAAAGAACAGTAAACTCTGCGATCAGGTCCGGAGGTCCGATCGATGCCACGGTGTCCAACTCAGCCACATGGCGTCATTCCGATACGGTTTAGAGGAGCATCGGGTCAGCAAAGCAGTCTCTCATTTCTGTCGACTTCCCAGGCCTTGGAACCATTACTTCTCACGAAATAGCTCCTCCATCGGCATCGCGATTTCAAGTGGCTCCGTTCCAGTCCATCCACGAAGAAAAAATCAATAACTGTGCTGGGAATTGGACCCAGGTTCTCTTGATGTAATCATATGCGCAGACCACTTAGCTTCACATTTATGGAGTCATATGTTTCATGTAGACTGCTGCACATTGAAATTACCATAACATGAATGCAGCGCCGCGCGGGATTAGCCGAGCGGTCTGGGGCACTGCAGTCATGGACTGTGCGGCTGGTCCCGGCGGAGGTTCGAGTCCTCCCTCGGGCATGGGTGTGTGTGTTTGTCCTTACGATAATTTAGGTTAAGTAGTGTGTAAGCTTAAGGACTGATGACCTTAACAGTTAAGTCCCATAAGATTTCACACACATTTGAACATCAATGCAGCATGCGAGAAATGCCATACTGACACAAAATGTATGACAAGCTTGGATCTACAAATAATGAGCATTTCAGCGCAACCACACAGAGTAGGTAGGACGAACGCTATCAACATCCTGTATATAAGTAAACATTACACTGCGCGATTCTCACTCAGGAATCGCAGTTGTATATTCGTTGTTTATGAGAAGGTAGGAGGGCTATAGTCAATGCTATGCAGGAATTCAACGGCCCGAGACGACCAGCGCCAACAACCCCATGCCACAAGTGCTTGAGAGGGCACACATCTGGCCATGGTGCGTAGAGATACAGGGCTGACACCACTCACCAGATACTATGTTTGATGGACTCTGACATGGAAATGAAGCAGCATGATGGCACAACCACACATGTCAGCCAAGCTTAGATCGACTAGATGTCCAGTCATTTTAAAACTACTGTTATGGTAGAGGTGACAACTCTGTGTAATAACATTAGTATTTTTTCTTTCCCCCAAATCACCTTCAAATTTAATCATGTGTACTTCCTATTATGCCGTATACAATCAATAAGTAAGATTCCGTTATTAGCCCATCCTTCCTAGCGTTGCAGTTATAATGGACAGCAATATAAGTACTGATTTTTCAAACTATATGACACGAACTCCCCTGACATACTTTCACAGGTAGTTCAGGGATACCTGCTGAGTATTTAAGTATAAGGAATCAACGGTCCCCAGCGGCTCTTTACTTGTATTGCCAGGTGTTTAGTTTTTTACCAAACAGCTCTGGACATCAGCACATGATCAGTGTCCGGTACCAAAGTTTGAGTGATTCGGTATTTTTAGAATTCCATTCATATCTCTAATTTATTTATTTGCAAAATCAACTCATTAAACATTTGGTGCGTTGTTGTGCGTGCTGCATTCGTGACCTTGATTGATCGTCGTCCGTCTCTTTCTTTCTTAGAATTGGACAGCCGCTGCCAATGTCTGCTGCCTTCATCACGCACCGGTTACTAAGTCGAACATCAGAGATGAACCCAGCTGCGTTTCGACTTATTGTATCTACATTTTCCTATGCATTTTTAACCTAAAATATGTACAAGCATCAAAGGTGGTGGTTACATTGACAAGGATACTTTATACGAAGAGATCTGTGTACTAAATGAAACTTTTGCGACAATTACAAAGTTAAGCGTCTACGATTACAAACTCGTTATCTTGTAAAACTTTCTTCAACGGAGGAGAAATGCCTAACGTAAAAAATTAGCAAAAGAATAATGATGGTTCGGTGCAGTAATGTCTACGTCGAGAGTCTTCAATCACGTGACTCATTTATTGTCTGACGGCAGAAACAAATTGAGGGTGATTACGGTAAAAGCAGAAGCATGCATTTGTTGTAATACGTAGTTTGCAACATGCATCTACCTTTGTCAAAATTGCATTATGTAATTAATTATCTTATCTTGACATATTAAGACTGTAACTAGCAATAATAAATATAATTTCTATTGCTTACTAAATGTTTTATTGTGTTCACTCTCAGCCCTCAGCTCAAAAAAATCTCAGGCGGTGTTCGGTAATTTTGTGAGCTTAATGTGGCAACGCTACTCCTTACAGAGCTAGAATTTAATTATGATATATTCGTTTTGTTAACGTAGTCAGTCTTGTTTCTGTGAAAATACCTTCACAACTGTGAAGAAACCTGTAATATGCAATAACGACAACGTAGAACAGGTAATGAAGAACAATGTAAGAACCCTCAGACAAATTCAAAATGCTGACTGTGACGTCAGAGAGCGAACAGCATAGTGTCGTTGCGGCGCGTTTCCATTGCGCACAGTGAACCCGCGAATATCGGACAACTCTTAATCAGTGAACCTATACACAGTACAGCTGTATATCATTGACAATGCCTAACAAACACTGCCAGGACACAAAACGATTGACAGATCCTAATAGTACTAAACGCAAACTCTAGGATAACGAGTTAAAGACGACATCACTCTTGTCAACAACAGGTACGATGAGACAGTGTAAACGAGACACACAGCGCATACCGTTAACATCTACATCGTTGCGCACCCATGCGACACAGATACAAAGCTAATCTGGACAACAGACCAAACGAGCCACCAGTGATCTCGTGTTCCTTATACCAAGATACTCCGATACCTCTTAAAAGTTTGTGGGCGGATTTGTCATTCATCCTATAGAGCAAGTAAAACCTCGATCACAAGACGGAAAAGGTGACTAATTTATAACTCTTTCAGAATAAATTATATGCCTGTCTTTTGTTAATTATAAACACGACAGGTAATTACGAGGGGCATTCTAAAAGTAAATTTCGATCGGTTGCGAAATGGAAAGTACTATGAAAATCCGATAAAGTTTTGCACAGAAGCGTTGCGTTGTGTCTCTAGAATACCCGTCTATCGTGGCACGTTTCTCCTTTCAATTCTGAGCGAATGGTCAGCACGTTAAGATGTACTGAAAATAGAGTCTCCCGCCAAGTATGAGGGCCTTGTGAGAGATTTCGCCTGATGTCGTGTAGCCCACATAACATAACTGTCATGCGTTTCGTTCTTCATGACAGTTCTCGGCCGCACTTTGCAGGGGCAATGAAGACGTTCGATCTAAAGTGTTTGTTCACTCACAACACAGCCCTTGACTGGCTCGTCCTGAGTTTCATCTCTGCTCATATGATCTGCTGGCTACGAAGACAACATTTTAGCACAGGCAACAAGCTGTACACGAGCATAGAGCGTTGGCGTAAAGCACAAGCGGTTACCCTCTATGTCGAGGATATTGAAAAGTTGGTATAGCGCTACGACAGATATCAAAGTCGGAGCGGGTACAGAAGTAAGTGTAAGGGGTAGCTTACTATTGCAAATAAAACATTTTTGGTTCTGACAGTGGTTTCCATTTCGCGACTAATCGGAATTTGCTTTACGAATAGCCCTCCGATACGATAAGAATATTGTCATTAATACCGTTTTGACAGGACGTTCGTGTGAATATCTTGGTATATTTAGATTTAATGCCTCCTGTACAGTTGACGTTCTGTAAAAGAATGACTTACTAGCGAAGAGCAGTAGAGTTCTCAGATATACATACGATGCGGGTAGCGACACAGCACAGTGTTATGGATATATATTAACAGCACTTCAGCTTGTGGTTGTAAAGACTGAGATATTTTTTGCAAAGCATGACTTCTTTGGTTACAAAATTTACGAATGAAACATAATGTAATGTGGAATCACTTAGAATTTGTGTTCTTGGCGGTTGTGGGGGTTACTGTGTAAATTATGTATTTATAAGAGCACTTTGAGACTTTACCAATTTTCTGGGATACTTCGGGCTTAGAAATAAATATTTCAGCAAATTTCTTGCGAGTTTAGTAGCGCTGAACTTAATTCAAAATTTAATCTGGTTCAACATCGACTTAGAACTTGTGAATAAAAAAGCGAATTAGCCCTGTGCCCGCTACTAACCATCCACCAATTTTCTCTTCTTTAGCGGAAATCTAACTGGAATTTTACTCGCTATATATTGACAAAAAAAGTAATTCAGCTAGGATCCTACATGTCCATAATTTCATTACAGCTTAGCTAGTTGCAGGTAACAGATTTCAGGAGCGTATTACAACGGTGTGCTGTCACCCCTTGACAGTCACCGAGGTGCAGTTAATTCCACCGACCTCATTGCAAGTAGCCATACGGTTGATTGATTATGGGGTTTGAAATAATTGTTCTACTGCTTAGCGCGTTGCAGTACGCCAACATTCTTCACATACGCTCATTGTTGTCAGCATCTGCATAATGGAATGGGTTACGAACACTGAGGAATACAGTTGTTGGGTTTGCTTTATCTTACTTCCTTATCCTAATGTAACCTAATGATTGTTAACGCATGGTCTACAAACTTACCAACGATTTTGTTTACTAGGAACTTTATTCCTGCCGTAATAGTGAGAATGAAGATCATAAAAACTAAAGTGAACTAAGTTAGTGGTCAGATCATTAACGAAACATCTACTTTTCCCTCAGTAACGAAAGAGCTTATTTCTCACATCTCATCAGTTGTCTGAATTAAACTATTTCCTTGTAATAATTCCTAATAATCTGCGAAGACAGGTAATAGGGCTATGACGATTTCATCCCATCCATTTTTTTATGACGACAAGTCTTGCCAGTGGTGTAGTATGGTGTCTGGCGGCCACCTACTGGCGAAAACTTACACTCAGTGTCCCTTCTCCTCTCCTGCCACATCTACATCTCCCCATTTCTTAACTAATCCGCATAGCTGCTTAGCCTGTTTACTCTTTGATGGATTTCAGCACAGCTTGACGATGAAATAAAGGATACAGGTTCCAACAATTATTTTTTGTATGAAATGGCGGTGGCGGTGAGCGAAGCGAGTGTTGCGACTCCACGAGCGTCAACTGCTGGAGTCCCACCACCCGTTCCATTCATGGCCACTGCCCATGCCGGCCATTGTGGCCGAGTGGTTCTAGGCGCTTCAGTTTGGAACCACGCGACCGCTACGGTCGCAGGTTCGAATCCTTCGTCGGGCATGGAAATGTGTGATGTCCTTAGGTTAGTTAGGTTTAAGTAGTTCTAAGTTCTAGGGGACTGATGACCTTAGATGTTAAGTCCCATAGTGCTCAGAGCCGTTTGAACCACTGCCCACCATCATGGTATGAGGGTCTGAGGCTTGGTCAAATACTGACCGAAATCGGTTACCATAGAAATAAACGTTTTTGCGGTCGAGACTGTTTGTAACTCATTTTAAATTAACTCGATTGCTTTTTCATTGTTTCATAGGCGACCAGTACAAAATTTTACAAACTAAGTACCAAATGCAAAATATATTCATCACACGTTTACTGCCATGGTTCACTTGGCATAAAGAGAGTGATTCCACTAGTAGCCGAAAAAAAGAAACAAGTATCTCCGTCCTAGGGATACTTGTTTTTCAACATAGTCCAATCCGAATCTCTTCATGTTTTCCTTTCATACATCTCCGTCCTTTTCTCACATTAGTACCCTCCAATTCTTTTCATTCTTCTTCTTTTTCCTTCTCCTTCGCTCTCCCTCTTCCCTTTTTCCTATTTGCTCTTCCAAGATTTTGTCACAAAACTGCGTAGCCAACGAAACGACGCCCGTGTCACACGCGCCGGATAGCGTAACATACTATCCCTTGTTATTTGATTGCATCGATGTTTTTTTTTTTTTTTGTCGTTAGTTGTGTTGCTTGAACGTAATATACCAGAGTGGCAGATTTTTTTTTCTTTTTCTTCCGTCGTCATCTCTTCCTCTATACAATTTAACACATGTTCTTAGATTATTACAGATATTTACTATAGATTTCTAATAACTGTCGAATTATCAGTTCTATTTTCGAACACTATAGCGCAGAATATCTGCTAAATATTCGTCGAAATGGACCATTTTGTTTTGTTTCAGAGCAGATCCGAAACCATCTAGATAAACAGAGAAGCGTGCCGTGAGACTCTTTCTCCATAATTAGGTGTTTCAAACAGATCAAATTTGTGCAGTGGTTACGACACTTTTCACGTTTTTGAGAATGAGATCAGATCCTAGCCCTATCATCCACATTTACGTCCTCTGCAGTTCGACTAAAACATTTGGTCCTCCATGATTCTCTCGTTGTAACTAATGGCGTTTCTTCAAATATTCAGCAGAGTTGTACAACAAAATAGAATGAAAGCACTTCAGGCGAATGCTAGGATGATTACAAATTGTATTCAACAAAACAGGGCAAAGTTTGTCCCTCATCCTCGTCCAATGAGTTAGAGCTCCGTTAATAACGCCTTGGATGGTTACGAGATGTTAGAGCTGACCATTACTTTATTTATTAGTTATTTATTTATTTTCGTATTAGAAGCATTCCATTAACTAAGACAGTTGGCACATATCCGATGCTCATATTGTAAATCTCTCTGTGTTTTGAATAACAAGAACTTCCAGTGTTTTTGTTGATTTTTCCAAAAAAAATGGTTCAAATGGCTCTGAGCACTATGGGACTTAACTTCAGAGGTCATCAGTCCACTAGAACTTAGAACTAATTAAACCTAACTAACCTAAGGACATCACACACATCCATGCCCGAGGCAGGATTCGAACCTGCGACCGTAGCGGTCGCGCGGTTGCAGACTGTAGCGCCTAGAATCGCTCGGCCACCCCGGCCGGTGATTTTTCCAATTCCATGCTGATTACAACAGAGGATTGCATTACACCCAAAGAAAGTAGTTATATTGTAGTAAAAAATGCGTTCCGTAATTCTGCCTCAAACATGGAAGCTATGTTAGTTTGTAGTCCGGTAGATAGTCTTTACTTTCCATCCTTGAAAATATGGGTGACTTGAACGGTTGTCTCAATCTGTATCATATACACCGGCGTTCCTTCGACCCATTCAAAACCAATGTTCCGAGCCAAAAACTAGGGTAAACAGGCCGATACTATCAGATGATGTCTACTGAATTTCAGTATCTCCGCAATACATTTCAACGAATAGCGCCTCTAGCAATTTGCGAAGTCCATAGACGCTCATATAAATGGTGAAACACGTACAACGAGCCGTTTCTCAGAGGAGATCATTACACTGCTCTACAGTCTGGAGACGTTCGCACCAGTCTAACAGACTGATTGGTTGATGGTTGATTGTTTTATTGGTATCTGGTAACGTGATCACAAAACTATCTACTCTTCGTGTATTTACATAAAATACGCACTGAGGGTAACAAGTTTAACTAATGTTATGAACAGTAGTAAAGTGATTTCATTCAGAGTTTTTTTCCTCAATGTCTGCCATGTACCTCTTCAGGTTCTTACTACGAACACACAGTAAATGTATAAATTACTTCTGTTTGAAATGTTTTATCGCTAGTTCATACAGGGCAGCTACTCCTGATCTCAGTATGGACGGGCTGATCACAGGAAGACGTATTCTTTACTTTATAGGTTTCTTAAGTAGCCTCTATTGCTGAATGCTTAATACAGCGCAAGCAAACAGGTACTTCTCAACAACGGCGATTCAGAACACTTGAGAAATTACCATGGTTTATCCTCATCCTCGTTAAGTTGGAGGTACTTCTTCTGCTGCAGTTAGTTCTGTAGAAACAAGGTTTAGCTGGAATCTTATCTTGAACTTCTATATAGCTACTATCTTTGCAGAGGCGTTCAATGTGGAATTTAATGACGTAATCCAATTTTATAACGCGCTTTGACCTTGTGATAGTGGCTTCATACCAGCAGCATGACAATGGAAATTTATTCATTTGTCATCTTCACGGAACACTCGGAATGTAGCCTCTATACTATACTTACAACGGACACCTTCTAGAATAGTCGGCAAGTACGCCTGACGGTTGCTTTGTGCGGAAAGCTTCAGAATTCAGCGAGCTCTCTCAATGAATTTCCTAGGCCAGTCAGAGTGATGAGTTTCGTCCCTCTTTGAAACAGAATAGACATAAATCGACCTGTGCAAGTGTAGATCTTTGAGCGGAACGTCAAATTTCTGACCGAGCTAGATGGTGCCGTTGCTAATGCAATGGACTCATGTTCAATTCTAATCATTACCTAACTGAGACGTCAACAACCAGAGACGGTTGTTTTCTTGCCCCCAATACAACTAATTTCGAAACAAAGTAGATATAAAAAAAATGTTCAAATGTGTGTGAAATCTTATGGGACTTAACTGCTAAGGTCATCAATCCCTAAGCTTACATACTACTGAATCTAAATTATCCTAAGGACAAACACACACACACCCATGCCCCAAAAGAGATATCGTTGCTGCATTTCGAGCAAAGGAAATAGCATCAAAGTTGAAGCTACAATGATGCAGGAATACAAGGGATCCCATTTATGTCGACCACAGAAAATTAACTTTTGGGTAGAACAATATAAAAATGTATCAAGCAAGCAGGCAGCGGGGCATTAAGCACTTCGATTTACTTTCTTGTATCATTTTTCTATACAAAGATACCAATTGCAGTGCATTTTTTAAATATCACTTTATATTTTTTATTCGGTAATCCACTTGCTCCCCTCAGGAACTGTTCGAAACGTTTTACAGTGAACCATTCACGTAAACATGACGTTATTAAAAACATAACACAAAACTGGCTTTGAGTCTCCTGTAGTACTAGCACATATCCAAGGTACTAGAGGCAACGTAACTCGACCACTTGCTTTAATTGGCAGTAAAAAAGTAGAACAAGGAAAATGAACACCTATTATTCACTCAACCGCCTTCATTTGAACGTTTGTCTGAGCACACCAATGGAGAACACGTAAAAATGCTACTTATATATAGAGATTGTAAGTTAGCAGAACCGTAACTGCAATAATGTTCTCTTATTTACAATAAGGGTACGTGTGGTGCAATACTGTAGTACTTTTGAACGTTATGGTGTGCATAATAATTCAGTCCTAGATTATAAAACAGCGTTATTATTACTTTTCTTATATTGTGGTTGAGGGTATGCATAATGCTCCTCAGGCTGATGGACTTCACAAAGGGCGACATCTCCACAAGAACTCGTCTTGCTGTGACACTTAAGTAAACGGGAAGTTTCAGTTCAATCCAACGCAATCGTTGAAGAACTTGTGCAGACGAAGCGGCAAAATTTACTCTTCTCGTTTCTGCAGGAATGAATCCACACGCGAGCATACAACAGCTTCAACGGGAGACTGGACTTCCTAAAACCAGTGTGCATCGCATTCTAACACGTCACCGGTTCTGTCCTTATTACATGCACTTAACACCAAGAATTGCACGGCAATGATTTGAGAATCGTGTAGTATGGTAGAAGGCACAGTAGCAAATCCTCGCCAACCAGTACTGCCTTTCCGATGATGTTTTTACCGATAAACATTCCTTCTCCAAAAACAGATAAATACGAAGACCATGCATTACTGGTTCCTCGTAAACACACGATGGCTTAAAATGATTGAACATCAGCCTTTATGGAAAGTTAATGTCTCGTGTGAGATGCTTGGCACTATAGTTATAAATCTTACAATATCACTGGTAAATTAAACGGCACAGTATGAATTGTCGCTAGAATCAGAATGCTTATCTAGTGTCAACACAATGGATGTTCAGTACATAATGCCTTGCGTTCATATCGTGTTTTCAACCGAAGGTATTTTGTCAGATGAATTGGTCGTCGAGGAACAGTGAATTTGCCTGTTTAGTCTCTTGATATAATTCCTCTGAAATATTTTTGTCGGGGGTAGATAGAAAATGTTGTCTACCGCAGTATTCCAACAACTCCAGTGAACATCCAGGAACGACCGTGCCTGATAGTAATTCACTTCAGCTGGCAGCACTGGAAGCAGCGACCAAGGTCACCAATCTGACCACCTTTGAATGTTTACCCCTTTTGTGTCCACAATTGACTATTGTATTGAAATTGTATTATATGTATCCGTTCCTGTTAGTGATTAAGTTGAGTGCTGTGTTTACGTGATATGTTTGTGAACAGTTCATGAGTTGAACTACCAAATAAAAAATATACAATGCTATTAGAAAAGACTTACTGCTGGTCATGTCCTCGTAACGAACAAACCTACAACAAAACAATCATGCTGATGATTGTCATCCTGGCAGCTAAACAACATTCGCTTGATACACTTTTTATTTTTCTTCTGGGCAAAATATTATTTAGTATGGTGAAGATAAATGAGATAGCAGGCCGCTGTGGCCGAACGGTTCTAGGCGCTTCAGTCTGGAACGGCGCTGCTGCTACGGTCGCAGGTTCGAATCCTGCCTCGGGCACGGATGTGTGTGATGTCCTTAGGTTAGTTAGGTTTAGGTAGTTCTAAGTCTAGGGGACAGATGGCCTCAGATGTTAAGTCCCATAGTGCTTAGAGATGTTTGAACCATAAATGAGATAAATTTTATACCAGTATTTGTAGAGTCACGCTGGTAAGTTCTGCCCCAATTATCGGTGGCCGATTTTGGGAAAAAGTGCTTTTTATATTCGGACCAATGCGATAAGAGGGCAGGAAGTGTGTTGAGGATGCCAAAAGCAAGAGTATTATTAAAAGGTTTTCCAAGGAGGAAGACGAGTAAAACAAAACCCCAGAAAGCGATGAGTACATGAAGCAGACGACGATATAAAACAAATGAGGATCCGAAGACGCAGTAAGATACCTGATAACAGAGAAGAATGGAAGAAAGCTGCACTGGAGCCCAATACGAGGTATAGGAGTTTACCAGGAAACCTCCAGTTATTTAAGGAATCGAACTCCCATGTGTGAACGGCTCGAAACATCTGATCGCTTTATAAATGAGATAGCGTGTCAAGTGTTTTAATTTTAAACATGTAAGAGACAAAAACAATTTACGGAAGATTTGAAATTATGCTTAAAGTTTGTTGGAAGCGGCTAGGTGCTGTCATTATGAAACAATAGATGAATTCAGTCTGCGCGATTTTCGCTCCATTTTAAACAAAAGCAAGTTCTTGCTTCATCTCAATGCTTATGACTGAACTCTATGTCGTACTTTGATACAGTTTTGCAGGTAGATTCAGTGGTATATATGGATACTGTCTGCAAACTGTGTTGCGGATGGAATAGATAGTAAAGAAGTAATGAATTCAAATATCATGCCTGATGAAACTTCCTGGCAGATTAAAACTGTGTGCCCGACCGAGACTCGAACTCGGGACCTTTGCCTTTCGCGGGCAAGTGCTCTACCATCTGAGCTACCGAAGCACGACTCACGCCCGGTCCTCACAGCTTTACTTCTGCCAGTATCTCGTCTCCTACCTTCCAAACTTTACAGAAGCTCTCCTGCGAACCTTGCAGAACTAGCACTCCTGAAACAAAGGATACTGCGGAGATATGGCTTAGCCACAGCCTGGGGGATGTGCCAAAATGAGATTTTCACTCTGCAGCGGAGTGTGCGCTGATATGAAACTTCCTGGCAGATTAAAACTGTGTGCCCGACCGAGACCCGAACTCGAGACCTTTGCCTTTCGCGGGCAACTGCTCTACCATCTTTTTTTTGTATAAAAAAATAAAATAAAATGAGAAAGGAAAGGGTATAATACTTTATTAAATTTCATTTGTTGTTCATTTTGTTCTTTTTTGTTCTTGTGTATTTATTTGGATTCGAACGCAGGTCTCCTGCCCACGTCTTAATATTTTTGATATCAATGTGCGAACAGTCACAGTTAACTAAGCCTGGAAAACTAAAACAGAATGAAGACGCCATCGTAGATATGAAACATAAATAGCATGAAAAGAAAGCTACCACGTCGTAGTGAGGCTTCCCAGCGACTGCGCCCACTGATAAGATTGTTCAATATATGGTCGTTTGCAGTTCGTTCTGACCTCATCTGCCACTGCCTGGAACATTCCAGCTACACGGCGGCCTGTGAAAGGCACTCCATAGGTAGTTTGCGAAGCACTGTCGATATCTGGTATGCCCGGAAATAGCATGATGTCTTTCTTGCAAATAGAGCCAGAAGTCAAGGAAATCCTTGTGTCCGTCACGACAGAGGTAATGGACTGCATGTCCACGTATCCAGGTGACAGAGTTGGTTCGAGTCTTGGGGTAAAATGTCTCATCCGGAAACAATAACGTGCGTGCAGATATATGCTCCGGCCTAACTCGCAAGAGATAAGCCAGCATCTGCCGCACTAGGTGCCAAACCGGTTCCGCCTCTCCACAACTGAGGCGGTGCTCGTCAGAATCTACTGTATTACAACCCACACAATTGGGAGATTCTGCCATGTGAATATTGTAGAGACGTTCTTGCGTCACGAGCTTCCCATTAACGACGACGTACCATTGAGAAACAACATCGGAATCAAGCATGTCATCGTGTACAGTCCTCCACACCACGCACCACCGTACGTCAGGATATTTTAGTTCGGCCACATTTAGGGGGCGGCGTTGCAGCATGTCATGATATAGGCGTCGAGTTGTGGCCATTTGTGGTGTCGTGAGCGCGACACTGCAATAACTTTGTTCTAAATAGAAACGTCCTATATAAAAGAGGGGCGCTGGGATGTTCTGTAGTGTCACCGGCGCTCTTAGTGAAGCAGGGCGTAGCGCCGTCAGAAGCAGACTCGTGAGGCTCGTAGGACAACGGCGCAGCAGACATAAATGTGAGCTAACATAGAGGGCAATGGCCCTATCATGGACGTTAACTAGGCCGAGACCACCTTTTTCCTTGGGGAGGGTAAGAGATACGTATCTGATCTTCAGTAACATACCAGCGGTGACGAAGTATCCCAGCGCTGCCATAATGCTACGAGCCAAGGGCTTCGGAATGGGTAGCGTTTGGGCGACATGCGGTATGCGGGACGCAAGGTATACATTGGCATAATACGCCCGCTGAACGATGTTGAGGGATCGCAAGCGCTGATTTGCAATTCCGGCCCTAATTTGGTTAAGAAGGCGTCGATAATTGAGCGTCGTCGCGCGTCGCATGTCGTTCATGAAATCTAAGCCCAAGCAGCGTACAGTATCACTGAATCGCAAGGGGGCAATGTGTTCCTGCGGTAGCCCAATCCCGATGCTCAAGGCGACGGACTTGTCAACGTTGATTTGGCTACCAGAAGCTGTACCGTACGTTGTAATCCAGTCCAAAGCCGCGGCCATATCGTCAGCTCCTCGTATGACGATCATCAAATCATCCGCATATGCGGTGCAGCGATAGATGGAGCCGCCGAACTGTATCCCTGTGAGCCTGTCTCGGAGACCACACAACAAGGGTTCTAAGGCCAATGCAAATAACAATGTTGATAATGGACATCCCTGTCGTACTGATCGGCGGATCGGCACGGGTGCCGTCAGTCGTCCATTGACAAGAACTCGAGAAGTTGCACCATGTAGTAGGCGTGTCAACACAGTGATAAAGGGGTCGGGGTATTCCATGCGCCGTAGAACGGCCGTGAGGAAAGTGTGGCCCACACGGTCAAAAGCCTGGCTAAAGTCGATAGACGCGAGGGCTGCCGGCAAACGTCTCACCCGTGCAAGGGAGATGAGATCTCTGTAACGACATAACGCAGTTCTGATGTTGTTGGGTCCCCCCAAGGACGTCTGATCGTCGGACAAGACGTGCCATAGTGTGCCGCGAATACGTTCTGATAGCAGCCTCGAAAAGATCTTGAAGTCGCTGTTCAGTAACGTTAAGGGACGATAGTCGCGGACATGATTCCGTCCCTTCGGCTTATGGATGGGGACAATCATACCTTCTAAGAATGGTGCAGGCAATGTTATACCCGGGGACATCAATTCCTGGCAAATTTCAATCAAACACGGTAGCAACAGTTGTTTAAAGGCTCGATAGAACTCTAATGGTAACCCATCGATTCCTGGTGATTTATGGGGAGCACCTTTACCAATGGCGTCGAGCACTTCCTCTTCTGTCACTTCTCCCAGTAAAGTCTGTACCATGTCTGGTGGAAATGTACCGTGGACATGTGCTGAAACGGTGTCTACCGTCGCCATATCAGGGAGCACTGCTGAATAAAGTTGAGCGTAATGCCCATAGAAGGCTTCTGCTATATCTGCTTGTTCTACCACATGTCGACCGTCGTCGGTTATCATGTCGGTTACCAGTGCCCTACGGCGCCTCCTGCGTTCTATGAGCACGTGGTGCATAGATGGCCTTTCTGATTGTATCATGTCTGGAGCACGCGACCGTATAACAGCGCCTTGTAAATGATGGCGTGCTAAGGAGACGAGCTGCGCTTTCGCGCGATTGACTGTGATCTGCCTGTCAGGTGAGGGCTCCATAGCAAGACATTCCCGTAGGACGGTGTAATAAAAGTTTTCCGTGCTCCTCCTCCATGCCGCTGCTTCCCGGCCGTAAGCCATGAAGGTGCGTCTAAGAGCAGGCTTCGCACATTCAATCCACCACCTGAGGGTCGATCGGTAACGACCACGACGCCGTAAGGACGCGATCCACGACTCTTCGACAGCACCTTTACATGCTGGCTCGTCCAGATGGGCGACGTTCAGTTTCCAGGGGGGCCTACTGCGCCACACACGTGCAGGTTGGAGGGCAATGGTGCAAATATAGGCTGTGTGGTCGGTGAATGCAGTGGGCCAGAGCTCTGCTCCTCTCATCGCCGTCGAAAGGGTGCTTGTGACGTAAATCCTGTCCAACCGACTTGATGAATGGCTTGTATAATGGGTGTAACCAGGAGCTGGGCCATGGATGTGGCGCCACGTGTCAATCAGGTGGAGGTCACGCACTAGCATTTCCAATTCCGCACACGGGACGTGATGTGGCTGCTGATCAGATGGAGATAATGTACAGTTAAAATCTCCTCCGATCACCATGTCGTCTATGTGGCCCATAAATAGACGCGTAATATCTTCCGAAAAAAAGCGGGCCCGATCTCTCCGTCTTCCTGATCCTGAAGGGGCATATACATTGATGAGTCGTACACCGTTGACAGTTACTGCCATGGCTCTTGCACTCGGTAAGTACAGTACGTCCGTAGCCGCCAAACCGTCCCGTAGCAGAACAGCCAAACCACAATCGGTAGAAGAGGCGTGGGAGATGTGGGCGGTATATCCGTAGAAGTCAGGGAAACTAGCGACACATACTTCCTGTAAGAGGGCCACGTCGATGTCCGCCGCATCAAGCATGCGTTGTAGCATTGTCAGTTTGTGTGGTGCCCTTATCGCGTTGATATTGATTGTGGCAAGGCGAAAGGTGTGCTGCCTAGCCTCTTCACCTAGGGTAGACGCCATGGCAATAAAAGCTAACCGCAAGAGATGCCGGACCCACCAAACCCGTTACAAATTATGAGCCTTTCACGCTAGGAGTGGCATCCCCAATGCCGCCCCCTCCCCTGTCACCCGTGCCATCTTTAGGAAGTTCCTCAACATCGTCCGACCACAGTGGGTGCAACAAGATGCTGTGTAGCTGATCGGCACCTAAATCTCTCTCACGTACGTCGTCTTTGGTAGAGGTAGACGGAGCGCCATCCATCGACGCGACCTGCCGCGTTTGTGGTGCAAGAAGTAACTGGGCACTCGTAGTATGGGCAAGTGAACCGTCTACACCACTTAGATCCTCAGCAGGCGCAGCATCCATGCTGTCTGATGAGATGTCACCTTCTTGACCGGCCGTGTGTAGGAGGCAATCGTCAGAAGGGGTCCGCCGACGTCGCTTGCGTCGTCGAGGCGAACGTTGCTTTCGAACGTGGACATCCGTATCCGAATGTGGGAGGCAATCCAGCGTCGTATCACCTTCCGCTAGGAAAGCCGCGGTCGGGACAATGTTCGCGTCCACGTCCATCGAGGGTCCTTCCTCTTCCTCCCTTGGTACTTCTGGCGTCGATGGATGTGTCTGATCGCCCGTTTCGTCCTCAACTATGGTGCGCATCGTCGTCTGAGCGTACGTGAGGGGCAGGATTGTCGTCCCCGTCGGGGAAACGGAGTCTCCCACTGGTATCTGCGTAATTGTACGTTGTAAGCAGCTCGATCGAACATGGCCTTCCTGCCCACATCCGGAACAGGTACGCGGTTGACCGTCGTACATGATGATTGCACGACAGCCACCGATGTTCAAATAGGACGGCACATGTTTCTTGAGCTCAAGTTTAATTTGGCGCACACCATTGTAGACCTTATACGTCGAGAAAGTTTGCCACTTTTCTGCAACGTGGCTGATAACATTGCCATATGGTCGGAAGGCGTCCTTGACAACTTCCTCTGGGACCTCGAAAGGGAGCTCAAAAACTCTTACAGTCCTTAGGCCCATGCCTGCATGATCCACCGTCACTGCACCGATATGCCCGTCAGCATGTTTGAATCGGAGAGAGTTCGAGTATTTAGAAACCACTGTCGCGCAGACCTCTGCACTGGTCATTTTAACATAAACCACGCTCGCCGTTATAGAAAAATGTATTCCGACGACAGTCGCCGGATCTAAACGTAGATTGTCGCGAATGAACTGTTCTATTTCATAGGCTCGAGGACGCGCGTGATCTGGTTGGAAAGTAACTTTGATCGTATCGTGGCGCCATGTGTGTGCCATAATCGCACTGAACTTGGAACAAATACAACTCGCGCCGCGAGAAGGTAAACACAAGCAAGCGCTCACGGTCGCGCACGGCGGGGCGCAGCGGACGTCCTCGCCCCACCGCAGCCGAAAGCAGACTACCATCTGAGCTACCGAAGCACGACTCACGCCCGGTTTTCACAGCTGTACTTCTGCCAGTATCTCGTCTCCTACCTTCCAAACTTTACAGAAGCTCTCCTGCGAACCTTGCAGAACTAGCACTCCTGAAACAAAGGATACTGCGGAGACATGGCTTAGCTACAGCCTGGGGGATGTTTCCAAAATGAGATTTTCACTCTGCAGCGGAGTGTGCGCTGATACGAAACTTCCTGGCAGATTAAAACTGTGTGCCCGACCGAGACTCGAACTCGGGACCTTTGTCTTTCGCGGGCAAGTGCTCTACCATCTGAGCTACCGAAGCACGACTCACGCCCGGTCCTCACAGCTTTACTTCTGCCAGTATCGCAGGAGAGCTTCTGTATAAGTTTGGAAGGTAGGAGACGAGCTGAATTCGAATCGGGACTCATCATTGAAGACGATTCTGCTCCATTCAGTGAGATTCAAGACCGAAGAGCCCGACACCTGTGTAAACGTCCTTGCTCATGCACAGTGCTCAGTGGCAGTTTGCTCAAAGGACGCCGTGAGCTCATTCCCCTTTCCGTGAGCCACCTATTAATGGTCCTTGAGGTCACTGAAGCACCAGTTGCACGTCGAATCGATGATAATGATGAATCTGGGGCTCTGACTTCCTCTCTGACGATTGTTCAGTTTTCACCTTCTTTCGTCTCTCTAGGTCGATCACTTCCTTCCTGACGGTGTGTGGTTCACCTATTCCTGCCATCGTCGGATAGTGGCATCATTACTATTCAAATGTCGAGCGATTCGCCAATTACTCCAACAGACTTCTTTGAGCCCAACTACACGCCCTCTCTCCAATGTTGACAGCCGTTCAGCTGAGAACACAAAAATGGCTCTGAGCACTATGCGACTTAACTTCTGAGGTCATCAGTCGCCTAGAACTTAGAACTAATTAAACATAACTAACCTAAGGACATTACACACATCCATGCCCGAGGCAGGATTCGAACCTGCGACCGTAGCGGTCGCTCGGCTCCAGACTGTAGCGCCTAGAACCGCACGGCCACTCCGGCCGGCTGAGAACACGGATTGCGATTTGCAGAGAATGGTATCGAGATATCTCTTGTTTATTACCCTTGCCACCTGAGCGGTGAATTCGCGCTGCAGCGTCATACATTCACCCACAGGCTTTCAAAGTTTAGAATCTTACATTTTTCGTCGATACCTCCTTCGTGGTTGCGTGTTTCTTTTTTCATTTTTTTTCCACCAGTCTTCTGATTGATTTGATTTTGCCCGCCGAACTATAGCCCACAAGTACCGTGGATACTGATCATTATACCTTATAGATTCTTCCACATCTTAGGGGTAGTTCCCCTCCGGCCCCCACCCACCCCCTCCCCCGGCCCCGGCCGAAAACGCAAGCTGGTCTGCAAACTCTGTCTGCTCCTCCGCCTTCCTTGACAAGACCCGTAGTCTTCGGCCGCCAGTGATAATGATATGCGGATATGGAGGGCCATATGGTCAGTACACCGCTCTCCCGGCCGTATGTCAGTTTCCGTGACTGGAGCCGCTACTTCTAAATCAATTAGTTCCTCAGTTTGCCTCACAGGGGCTGAGTGCACACCGCTTGCCAACAGCGCCCGGCAGACCAGATGGTACCCATCCAAGTGCTAGCCCAGCCCGACAGCGCTTAACTTCGGTGATCTGATGGGAACCGATGCTACCTCTGCGGCAAGGCCGTTGGCTTGAAGTTTTGATTACTAGCCTAATATATTACCCCTGGAGCAGGGTGACATTAATTATTGCCTTGAAGTAAAGTTGCGTTCGTTCGTGTATTTCCTGGCGCGTGTCTGTACTGCTGGTAGACTAAGAAGTAGCAGAGCCACAGTACTGTAGCTCCCCGCTAGAGGAACCAAAGCGGATTGGAGCAGCCCATATGTAACGTGTAGTACAGTGCGGTTATTCTCCTTCGGCAGTGGCAGAAATATAGCAGCTGTGTCAATGCAGATGAGTTCTTTAGCAGTCCTTATTGGAATGAAGCTGCTGTACCATCTCCTGTGCTACCGAAAGCAAATTACTGTATGATTCAACACTTTACAATGGACTTCACTACCCGTTTTTGGCTCCTCAATGGTACTGTGGCGTGGTGATTTTGCTACTGTACTGGCAGTGCCACAGTGTACCTGCAATCAGACAAAACATTAATTAAGTGACTTTATTTTTCGAGCGGATAATTAAAAATTTGTGACTAACCCTCGAAAAGAACGTCGCCTTCCCTCCAGGAATTCGCATTCGAGTTCTTAAAGCATCTCCGTAATACTAGAGTGTTGGTCGCACCTACTGGTAACAAACCTAGCAGCCCACCTGTGAGATGCTTCAATGTCTTCCATTAATCCGACCTGGTGCGAAACCCCAACTCTCGAGCAGTATTCCGGAATAGCTCGCACTAACGTGCTACACGTGGACTTGTATTGGAAAACTAACTCTCGAAATTTTGAGACTAGATCTATGCATCACACACAGAACCTATTTTGTAACGTCTCCCCCACTGAAGTTTGTTGAACATTCCTATCACGTTGTCGGGCAGACTGAACGGAGTTCATTATAATAAAAGAGGCGAACATGTGGAGGACGATCGATTAACTATCAACTATCCCTTGTCACCTGGAATAATTTCGATCTTTTCATAGCTCCTTTAGCAAATGCACGTAAGATTGTTTATGAGTAATTCAAGGCCTTTGCCTCTTAAAAGTGCCGTCCAACCTGCTTAATGGTAGGTTCCAATAAAAAGTTGCAACACCAGTGGCTTTCTCGTAGTTCACCCATACTGAATATGTTAATACATTTGCAACACGGTCGTCGCAGAGCACAGATGTTGGAGTATTTCAACCCGCGTTTATCGCATATCCAGCACTGGGAACGAAGTAACAGGTAATAATTGAGTATCGCTTGACGTAACTGATCGAGACTGGACATTCCTTGCCAGTCTACAACTACATTTTCATCTACATACATAGTCCGCAAGGTACTGCACGGTGCGTGGCGGAGGGTACCCTCTACCACTACTAGTCATTTCCCTTACTGTTTCACTCGCAAACAGGGCGATGGAAAAACAACTATCTATATGCCTATGTATGCGCCCTAATTTCTCGTATCTTATCTTCAAGGTCCTTACGCGATATGTATGTTGGTGACGGTAGAATGGTTCCGCGGCTGGTTTTAAATGCAGGTTCCCAAAATTTACCCAGTGGTGTTGCTCGAAAAGAACGTCGCCTTCCCTCCAGGGATTCCCATTTGAGTTACCAAAACATCTCCGTAATACTTGCGTGTTGCTCGAACCTACTGGCAACAAACGTAGCAGCCCGCCTCTGAAGTGTTTCAGTGTCTTCCTTTAATCCGAACTGGTGCGAATCCCCAATACTCGAGAAATATTCAAGAATGGGTCACACTAGCGTCCTATATGCGGCCTCCTTTACACATGAACCACTCTTTCCTAAAATCTCCCAATAACCGAATTCAGCCATTCGTCTTACCTGCTATAGTTCTCATATGCTCGTTCCATTTCACGGGCCTATCGCTTTGCAACGTTCCGACCAGATATTTAAACGACGTGGCTGCGCCAAGCAGAACACTGATAATGAAGTTTTAGAACATTATGGGTTTGTTTTTCCTGCTCATCTGCGTTAACTTACTTTTCTACATTTAATGTTGGCTGCCATTCATCATAACGACTCCAAATTTTATCTGAGATATTTTAAATTCTCTTACAATCACTCAACTTCGACACCTTCCTGTACACCACAGCATCATCAGCAAACAAACACAGACTTCTGCCCACCATATTGCCTCGAAGAAGAAGGTGTAATTAGATGAATGACTAACACTAACTTAACCAAGGTTTATTCAGCATTTGCACATACAAGAGCGTGGAGCGAACTGCCTCCGGCCAGAACACATACGGCATAGATACAGTTACAGAACACTCCAGTACAATCATTCTTGATATTTGTAGATACTTCTACAATGTCCTCGAACCGAATATAAAAATTAAAATTTTGCAGGATACGTGAGTTTTGAACCAACGACCCTCCGTGCAACAGTTTAGCATCATAACCGCTACACCACAGCAATGATGCTACCCAGCTTCTTCTACGACCGTGTCACTTGTGAATATAAGAAATACTAGTGGTCCTATCACACTTCCATGGGGCACTCCTGACGTTACCCTTGTCTCTGATGATCACTCGCCGTCGAAGACAACGCTCTAGGTTATGTTACTTAAGAAGTCGTCGAGCCACTCACATATCTGGTAATCTATTCCATATACTTTTACCTTCGTGTTCAGTACGCAGTGTGGCACCGTGTCAAATGCTTTTCGGAGATGTAGAAATATGGAATCTTCCTGTTGCCCTTGATCATTATTCGTAGGATATGGAAAAGGGCAAGCACAAATTCACACTAGCGATGTTTGCTAAAACCAAGCTAATTCGTGGACAGAGCTTTTCGGTCTGAAGAAAATTTATCATGTTTGAACTCAGGTGCACCGCCATTCTAGGTTTCACTGGCAGTGAAGCAGAGGTTGTAATTTGTTTAGCGCTCATCCTCAGTGAACCTCGTCACGTATCTTCGTCCAAAATTCTCAAGCTCTCTTACTATAAGGTGGTCGTTGCTAACCATAATACGTTATCCTGTATCCGAAGCTATTTCTGGTTTATGGTTATTGGACTGCAGTACTTGGCTATCCATTACAATCAAGGCCACCGGCTGGTCATTAAACCAGATCGTGCGTTCGTGCACGTACGTTGCTATAAAACCTTTATGACACACACGTTGCGTCGTATATAAGCAGATTGAGGCTATTTTGTTGTGTACGCGGTCATCTGGCTGTCATTAGACCGTACCATGTATCGACGTAACATCCCTCATATAAAAGTTTATAACACGTACACTGCAACATATATGAAGAGCCGCAGTCCTTAAGTGAATCTCTTTGTGGCAAGACGGTTCTTTCTGACATCTGGCTGTTGCGCTCGGCGAGAAGTTTGCTTTAATTGGTCGACCGCTGGAACGACGGACAAGTGTACCTTATTGTCACAACATTATGAAATATTCACCTCATAAATTGAAACACCTTTTTCTGGCTGCAGTATAATATTATTAAAAAATAAAATCAAAACGCCGATGCACCACGAAGGAATTGTCGGAATGAGACGGAAATCGGTCGATGTGATGTATATATACAGACTGTGGGATACCAAGCTGAGTGTCACCCGACAAACCGCCGGATAACCAGCAGTGATACGAAGTTAGTAACTGTACTGAAAGCGTAGATACTAATGATGACCATGCAGCTTCTCTAGAAAGAATTGATAATTAATAGAAACCCTCAGCTGCATGAAAATTTGTGCTCTGACCGGTACTCGAACCCGGGATCTCCTGCTTACTTGACAGACGCTTTATCCATCTTTTTTTTTCGTTTTTATTTTGGGTTTCCTTCCTCCCCTTCAACCCATCCTCATCTGAGCCACCGAAGACAGAGACGATAGCGCGACTGCAGGGACTTATCCCTTGCATGCTTCCCGTGAAACCCACATTCCCAACTGTCCACAACCTACATTCGAAATGTTCCTAAAGGATATTTGCCCATTCACTCATTACTCATGCCAACCAAGGTGACAATTCTTTTTCTAGAGAAGCTGCATGGTCATAATTGGTATCTGTGCTTTCAGAACAGTTACTATCTTTATATAGTTAAAGGCTACCCTGCCACTGACCTTCTTCTGTGCGAATGCGCACACTTTGCCTGAACCAACTTAGTTCAGCGACATTTGCACATAATTATTGCAAATCTTAGGGAAAGACAAATAACTAAGTTGACATATTTTGCAAATTTTTAATCGTAATGTGATATGGAATTATGCTATGGGGAAACTTATCTTCAAGAAAGAAAGCTTTCACTGCTCAAAAAAGTGCTGTAAAAGTAAAATGTGATGCAGACCCACGATCATGTTATAGACATCTGCTGACTCCTGCTTCACAGTATATTTATTCCCTCATGAAGTTTGTTGTAAATAATACACTGCAGTTCAAAAGGAACAGTGGTGTAGATAATTATAATACCAGAAGGAAAATGGTACCAAAATTGTCTTTAGCGGAAAAAGTGCTGCACAATGGTACAACAAAAATTTTTGGTAACTTACCCAGGGATATAAAATGTTTGACAGATAGCAAAGTAAAATCTGAAAACAGACTAACGCAACTCCTTTTATTCTGTAGAACAATTTGTATTACTGTAATATGCTAAAGATGGTGGGTAGGACATGCTCACATCTGTAGATTTAAGAAAAAAATTAATTGTTCAGCATCTAGCAATATTTAAAAATGAAGTTGTGATGTGTATGTAAAATGAATTGTTCAACATCATTACTAATTATCTTGCAAATGATCCATGGAACATAAAACTAACTAACTAAGTAGCTTTTCAATTTTATATGATGTTTTAGTCATGAATTGTGTGACCGATATCTGAAACAGTAGATTAAGAGTTGACGAACTGTTTTTGTTTGGTAAACCAGAAAGTATCAGGCCACGACGGTGCTTTTAACACTGTCGAGACGGGCCGGAGATGCACTCGGGTAGTGGTCCAGTGGTCCATGACCATAGACGTCATATCTCCTGAACTAATTGTCGTGTAACAATATAATTGCGTAGGTACATACAATATGCACAATTTCGTAGGACCAGAGGTAGTAGTGAAGGAGTAATAAATTAGAACGTCATGACTTGAGACTCGAGCTCCGAAAGTGTTGAAACACCGTTGTAGAGCCATAAGAAATAACTTTCGCTGGGATTTCAGTTGTTTCCTTTGTATGTTACACAAATAGAGACTATTTCTAAACAAGAGTAGCAGTGACATTTTTCCTATTTTTTAGGCCGAAAATTACTCATTGGACTGAGTGTAATGTATCAAACTTGATGAAGAGGAACTTTTGTTCAACAGACAGTTCAACGGCGCCTTCACTACGTCGAAAAGCTGCCCATAAACTATCCTCACACTTGAGCCTACCTGCAATACTTTCTCGTCACTTCCGCAGCGTGTCACGCCAGCGGATGTCCGGCCAGGAGAGACTTTCACTGCAGTTCTAGCAGCACTGATCTATTTCTAGGTCACACCGCGCAATAGTTTCCGACGGTCGGCAAATTGCCAACTTCCCGGTTGGCTGCATTTATGATCCCTCTAGCTTCCAAAGCATGACCCCGATTCGCGGGCTTTACGGTGTCCCGGAAAATGAACTCGAAGTCGGTATCAGTCTCCACAGTTTATGCTTCACTTTCGGACAGTTTCGCGTCGAGCGCGACCTAATTTATATCATCTGCCATTAGTGGTACCGAACGCGGTTACCTCGCAATCTGATAGCTATCCAGTGTTTATATTCACAGCCAGAATAATAAATGTACGGACACAAATACAAAATTAAGTGATGGTAGGCGTATATCATTCTGGATTAAGAAAATTTAAAGCAAACGGAGAAAAAATTTCGAATTTGTACTTACAAGGGAACCTCCCCATCGCACCCCCCTCAGATTTAGTTGTAAGTTGGCACAGTGGATAGGCCTTGAGAAACTGAACACACATTAATTGAGAAAACAGGAAGAAGTTGTGTGGAACTATGAAAAAATGAGCAAAATATATAAACTGGGTAGTCCATGCGGAAGATATGCAACATCAAGGATAATACCCGCACCGCAGCGTCGTGGCCCCCTGGTTAGCGTGAGCAGCTGCAAAACGAGAGGTCCTTGCTTCAAGTCTTCCATTGAGTGAAAACTTTAATTTTTTATTTTCAGTTTATGTGACAAACTATTATGTTTTCATCAGTTTTTTGGGAGTCATTATCACAACCACAAGAAAACCTAAATCGGGCAAGGTAGAAGAATCTTTTTACCCATTCGCCAAGTGTACAAGTTAGGTGGGTCGACAACAAATTCCTGTCATGTGACGCACATGCCATCACCAGTGTCGTATAGAATATATCAGACATGTTTTTCTGTGGAGGAATCGGTTGATCTATGACCTTGCGATCAAATGTTTTCGGTTCCCATTGGAGAGGCACGTCCTTTCGTCTACTAATCGCACGGTTTTGCGGTGCGGTCGCAAAACACAGACACTAAACTTATTACAGTAAACAGTGACGTCAATGAACGAACGGACAGATCATAAATTCGCGAAAATAAAGAAATTAAAATTTTCACTCGAGGGAAGACTTGAACCAAAGACCTCTCGCTCCGTAGCTGCTCACGCTAACCACGGGACCACGGCGATACTCGACTAACGCTCTCCTTGATGTTATATATGTAGCGCATGGACTACTCAGTTTCTATATTTTGCTTATTTTTTCGTAGTTCCACATAACTTCTTCCTGTTTTCTCGATTGATCTTTGTTCAGTTTTTCAAGGCCTATCCACTGTGACAACTTATAACTAAATCTGAGGGGGGTGCGATGGGGAGGTTCCCTTGTTAGTAATATAGTATGAAGAAGAATTAAGAAAATCTAAGATACCGGTGTGGATTAAACTAGATATCTGAAATCCAGGGGTGATGAGGACAATACACTGAGGCAGACGAGTAGTTCTCCATTGCAAACAATGTGAATGTAACAAAATATAATAGTTGAGAGAACACATGGTCGGTTGTCAGTGTAACTTCGTATATTTACACACCATTGGTGACTACACCGACCAGCCAGAACATTATGACCACCTACCTAATAAGCGGTATGTCCACCTTTGGCACGGACAACAGCGGCGTCGCGTCGCAGCATGCAAGCAATGAGGCCTTGGTAGGCCGCTGGAGGGAGTTGGCCCGTCAGTTAAGTTATTCGGAGATGAAGAGGCTCGCACAGGATAGAGTAGCATGAAGAGCTGCATCAAACGGAAGACCACAACAACAACAACAGCTGCTCTTACCCCTTAAAACTGATGAATTAGTACTGACTATCCCTGATGCCCAAGCAGTGCTATCATTCCAGATTACAACATGATTTTTTACCAGAGTTCAAAAAAAAAAAATTGGAATCAGTAGGAATATACAGGTGATTTACTGCAATATTCAACCACTAACCATTTTTTAGACAAGTAGCGAACGGTGGACGGACTAAGTATTCTTTTATTTGAGTGTTTAATTAATATTTTCTTTCTAAGATTCTCGAAACTGAGAGAATCGAAATTTCTTATCTTTGTTCGATTTCGTCGTTTATTATAGGAAATAATAGGAATAAAAGCCGAAAATCAGTTAGTTGAGAAACCAGTTATTTTGAGCTGTTTGTCCGCAGCTCGTGGTCGTGCGGTAGCGTTCTCGCTTCCCACGCACGGGTTCCCGGGTTCGATTCCCGGCGGGGTCAGGGATTTTCTCTGTCTCGTGATGACTGAGTGTTGTGTGCTGTCCTTAGTTTAGTTAGGTTTAAGTAGTTCTAAGTTCTAGGGGACTGATGACCATAGATGTTAAGTCCCATAGTGCTCACAGCCATTTGAACCATTTTTTGAGCTGTTTAAAAAGCCAGGTTAAACCGGTGCGGAAAAGAAATATAACCGAAAAGCGGCTGTTTCAGCGTTAACAGCCATCCCTACTTGGACCCTGCAGCCAACTATCCCCTTATGTTGTAGACAATGGTTGATCGCCCATGGAACATCATAGCCCCTCCAACAATTTTTATGTATCGAAGAGTTCGTACGACGACACGTCACCCTTCTTACCATAGAGGAAGGCGAAGCTACCCGCCACTGAACTGGCATTTAACTAAACTGTTCACGATTTTACATTGTGAACAGTTAAAGCAAGAACGTATCGTGTTTCATTATTGTTTGGTGATTCCGCCTAACCGGAAACCGTTTCGTTCCCCGCCATACAATAGCTGCCCTTTCTTGTCGAGTATGAGAGTTGGGTCTTAAGTGTATCTGTTAAGTGTGGGTGACTACAATGGCAGCGTATATACTCTAGTGTCTTGTCTGTGTTGTATGATGAAGAGAGGACGGAGACAGTGAAACCTGATGTCGGCACGTAGCAACTTCTCTCGAAGAGTACCACGGGGAACGAACCGCTTAATATCCTCTATTAGACTTGCGGATCAAGATGAGCAGTGATACACGGTTTCACCTCACGACGCCCTTGCTGGCAAAATACTGGTGATAAAAATTTCATTCACCACTATGTTTAGAACGGACTACCTCGGATTCGAGCGTCTCCAATCGGAAGTATGTTAGCGACGGAGTTGGATGTCGTGAACAGTAATGGTTCTACAACACTGCTTTGACCGTATGCCTGCAACTTCTTTCAGCTATGACGAATTTCTCTTGTTGAGAACGACCTAGAATTGTATAAGCCACGAACCCACTTACAGGCTGATATTCACCAAACTGGTTTTTGCTTATCTCACGACCGACCGGAACTGCATCGAAAGCGTTCTCGAATTCAAGGAAAACAGTGTCAACGTGGGCACTACTTTCACGAACGAATACTGCTATCGGTGTCCCTCGCAACAGTTGTCTACTCGACACGTGCCATACAGGACAAGTGGTAATATGGCGACCATATGCAACGCTTAAAAGTTTAAAAGCGGTCGCATTGTAAAAATTACAGCGATCTAGGCGTATTAAATCGTCATAGCCCTTCTTCTAAACGAGAATTACCTAACCCTGTATTCAGTCACTTGAACGTTTAGTTACTTCAGCGACCAAGAATAAAATAGAACTAGCAGGGGAACAATGAATTTCACAAAGGGGTTCAAAAAGTATGTCACACATTATCATGGCAGGTGAAGTAACTTTTCTGAATGCTGAAACACACTTCAAAGAAAACATTTCCGTAGTAGGCTGTATAGTTATCCTTTATTTGTTGTTCGGCTGGCCGATTTGGAATCTAAACCATTTTCCCAGAGTTATTCATAAGCAGTACGCTATATGCCCTACGTGTTGTGGTATAAAACCGAAAAAACTTTACCATATGTTCATTCATAGGTGGAATAATACATCTCTATTGCAAAATGAGATCTAAGTACTCAACAACAACTATGTTTTCTATCTCAGATTTGCAATGAAAGTGTGTTATTCTATTCAATGTGAGATCTAAATACTCAACATCAACGATGTTTTCTGTCTCAGATTTGCAATGTAGATGTATTATTTCACATATGAATGAATATACGGAATAGGTTTTTTCTACTGTATGCCACAACTCTTAGACACATAGCGTACTGATTATGAATAAATTCTGGAAAATGGCTTACACTCGAAATCTGAAAACGGATGACTTTACAGCCTAGTATTATCGTTGTTTACTTTCACAAAATTCTTGGAGGCTGTGGACGCAAATATGAACAAAATATTTACACTTCAAAGAGACATAGTGAAGTGTTTGAGGTTGGCTTGTGCTGCTTGGTCGTCTGTTATACTTCACCTCATGCACCAATCACTTTAAGAAGTTGCCACCTGAGCACTCCTTTTATATACAATGAATATTGCCGTTAAGTATTATTAATTAGGGCCCAGCTAGTTTGTACCCTGAATCCGTGTGCCTTCTTCCTCCAACTTGGCTAAGACTTCGCCCCCTTTCAGGCTGCAGATAAGGCTGCTGCAAATTAACTTCTCGTTCCCGTTCACTCCTCCACATAAATAAGAAGTGAGATTCAATTTACATTCTTAAAATATCTTTAAAATTACAACTCAGCACATGATAAATGAGGACAGCTAGCAACTAGTATACTGCTTCTCTGCGCTGCATACGTAACCGATCTGATATTCAACTTGATAATTAACAGTTACAATACATTTATTATCTTTGACACTCCGAAACCTTAGATTTCATGGAGCTCTTTCTTCCGCACCACCCGCTCCATGGAACTCCTATCTCCACCTCAGCAGGAAGTGTCGTGCGACTGATACCCAACTGGATCGTTGGCTCTGGTATCAGCACCTATGATTTTAAACACCTGTGAACAGTGGAGTGCTCACCACTTATCGACTACTCTCAGTAGTGAACAGATTTTCTCCGACAAATGTATTTAAGGACGTGATACCTCTCGTTCAAGGAATTGGATATATGACGACAATACGTAACACTATTGTTCAAAATAGACAGCAAATCTCTGTAAACGACGGTCGGAACATTCTACGTATCGTTAAATTCCTAGACGATTGAGATGTGCTCGCTGCTCACGTATACAACCAACAATCACTGTCTGAGTTTCCTCAGCGCTGGAAAATCTCTTCCAGCCAGATGTTGTTCTAGCTTGCCAAAGAGTTGGAGGTCTCCTGGTGCAAGCTCCCGAGTGTATGGCGGATCTCTATCACTCACTTCTGTGTAACCCTGGTCGAGTTCTTGCCACCAATTCACACGGCTAAACGTGGCATTGCATTTGGTCCATATACCTCCAGAATTTCCCCGTGAATCTGCGTGCAGTTTAAATAATTTGCACGTAAAATTCGTACTTCACATTTTGAGTACATTTCCAGTTGTTGTACCGAACGATGTGGCGCAGAGGTTAGCACAATGGACTCGCATTCTGGAGGACGACGGTCCAAACCCGCGTCCGGCCATCCATATTTAGGTTTCCTGAGATTTTCTTAAATGGTTTCAGACAAATGCCGGGACGGTTCCTTTGAAAGGGCACGACCGACTTCCTTCCCCATCCTTCCCTAATCCGAGCTTGCGCTCCGTCTCTAATGACCTCGTTGTCAACGGGACGTTAAACACGAATTTCCTCCTCCTCCTCCAATTGCTGCGCCACTTCACTCGCCCTCTTACCTGTCGTCGGTACTGCAGCAGCACTCCACTTCTAGTCCTCACTAAGTGTATTACAGAGGGTACTTCTCATTGTACCAATTACAAGGATTCCCTCCCGTTCCATTCACGCATTGAGCGTGGAAAGAATGATTGTTTGTATGCCTCTGCGCGTGCTGTAATTAATCTAATCTTGTCCTCGCCATCTCTATGTGAGCAACACGTAGCGATTGTAGAATATTTCTAGATTCGTATTTTATGGCTGGTCCTTGAAATTTTGTAAGTCTTCTTTCTCGGTGTCTGCTAACTCAAATTCTTCATCATCATCGTGACACTCTCCCACGGATCTTACAAACCTGTGACCATTCGTGCTGTTCTTTTCTGTACCCATTCAAATCACCCGACAGTCCTAGTTGGTACGTGTTCCACACACTTGAGCAATATTCTAGAATGAGTCGCACGAGTGATTTGCTACCAATCTCGTTTGTAGACGGGTCTCATTTCCCTAGTATTCACCTATTTTATTAACTACCGACACTATGTGATTGTTCCACTTCATATCCCTAGAAAATGTTACACCTAACTATTTGTATGAGTTAAGCGATTCCAATAGTGACATTTTGACACTTTAGTCATAGGATACATTTCTTTCATTTTGTGAAGTGCACTGTTTTACATGGCTGAATGTTTAAAGCAACTTGTCAATCTTCGCACCACTTTAAAATCTTATCAAGATCCGACTGAATACTTGAGCAGCTTTTCTCAGACAATACTTCTTTATAGATAAACGTATCATCTGCGGACAATCTGCAGTTACTATTAACATTTTCTGTAAGGTCATTAATATTAACATGAACAACAAGGATCACAACACTCTTCCCCGGGACACACCCGAAGTTAAAAAAATGGTTCAAATGGCTCTGAGCACTATGGGACTCAACTGCTGTGGTCATAAGTCCCCTAGAACTTAGAACTACTTAAACCTAACTAACCTAAGGACAGCACACAACACCCAGCCATCACGAGGCAGAGAAAATCCCTGACCCCGCCGGGAATCGAACCCGGGAACCCGGGCGTGGGAAGCGAGAACGCTACCGCACGACCACGAGATGCGGGCACACCCGAAGTTACCTTGACATCTGTCGATGAATCGCCATCCAAGATAACATGCTAGGTTCTCCCTACCAAAGTATCCATAATCCAATCACAATATTGATAATGAGAGTGGGCTTGATACTGAGTCGAACGTTTTTTGGAAATCTAGAAAGCTTGTCTCTATCTGCCTGCTTTGATCTGTGCCTTTCGGGATGTCAAGTGTGTTTTACACGATCGACGTTTTCCGACGTCATGCTGATAGTCACGGAACAGGTCGTTCTGTTCGAGCTGTGTCATTACGTCTGAACTGACTGTATAACAAATGGGCGTGAAGGATACCCGAAACACGTACTGTCTTCGGACAATGCGCCACTCTTACGACGTAATGGCCTTACCGTGGGACGACATGTGTTAGCTACTTTCTGAAACCTCTATGGCCGGCTGGGGTGGCCGAGAGGTTCGAGGCGCTACAGTCTGGAACTGCGCCACCGCTACGGTCGCAGGTTCGAATCCTGCCTCGAGCATGGATGTGTCTGACGTCCTTGGGTTAGTTAGGTTTAAGTAGCTCTAAGTTCTAGGGGACTGATGACCTCAGCAGTTAAGTCCCATAGTGGTCAGAGCCATTTGAAACCTCTATGTTTAATAATCAGTCAGGTATCCCATGAGACCCACAGGCCTGACGTTTAGTGATTCGGTTCAAAGAATATGTACTCAGCCGACTAGCGGCAGGCTACCCTTCTCGTGATATAGCGTGCTAGGGCACAAAGGTGCTCATCGGGTACTATCTCTTAGTTTCGGAGACGAGTTGACCTGGACACTAGAAGTGGGCAAGAAATCACGTATCTGTTACAAATCACAGTAACTAAGAAGCCGCAGAAATCAAAATAGTAACTTCACAGAATCTGGCTACGATTTCAGTCACAACCTAGAAGTCACAAGGAGGATTTAATATTGAACACCGTGTGCCATTATTGGCCGAAATTCGTACTTCTTTCGGTAACTCTTGTGTCTTGCACTATACCTCGCTGCGATTCCAGTGACAAGTCGCAAATAAAGTTGCAAATAGCAAATGAGAGTAGCATTTAACATTTGACTCCATATCCGTTTGTTGGCCGAAGTTAGTACTTCTTTCTAAGAACCTTGGGTCTCACGCTATGGCTTTTTACATATGTCGAAGACATGAACCAAACAGCTAATTTGCTCTGAGAAAAATTTTATATTCGGTTGAGGGTTAAGAACTGGTGAAACCAACGAATGTGAATGTCAAATAAAGCTTGTGCTAATAGATAGACCTGTTTATATTGTACATAAACTACTAAATGTTCAATCAGAGATCTACTATGTAATTTTTACGCAATATTGAACAACAGTGTACTCAGGAGAGGGAAATTTTTTTATCACTCCAGTACACTGGTAAACCTGGTGTGTATTTCCAAGTATTGCATTGAAACTTTTAACAGGAACATCACTACTTTCCGCTGTTTTCACTTGCAAGTCGTCAACCTTCCAGCATAAACTAGACCTTCGGTTACGCTCAGGTCAATCTGACATCACAACCAACATGTCAGGGGGGAAGGAACGGAAGATCCAATATCGCATTCTAGCAATTCTTTATCAGCACCTACACAGCAGAAAATCTTAGCGTATTGAACGGTTTAAACAAGGCAGAATGGAATTTTCAGTTTTCGCTCAGTTTATTTAACATTTATTCATCATTCCTTTCAAATCGCATAATGACTTCAATGACACAGTGTTCCAACACTTGCATG
Organism: Schistocerca nitens; assembly: GCF_023898315.1. Classification (NCBI taxonomy): domain Eukaryota; kingdom Metazoa; phylum Arthropoda; class Insecta; order Orthoptera; family Acrididae; genus Schistocerca; species Schistocerca nitens. The sequence goes on along the minus strand of NC_064622.1, from coordinate 176,387,583 downwards.
GGGGCTTAATAAAAATATTAATGCAAATAATTTTAATTTTTTTTTTTTTTTTTGCTTTAGTAGCTGTCTGTCCGATTACGAAGTCTCGTAACGGTTGGCCCTGACTGTTATTGTTACGCAATCTGACTGCTTAGAACAATAACAAAGAATGAAATGGAAATTTTCATTAACACAGTTAATTAATTAAGCCCCCAGCAACTATAAAACCAACGCAACAACAAGCACAAGAGTAACTGTTCTGTGTGTGGGAGTGTGACTCAACGTACGCATCTGGCACGGTTCTTCTTCAACAACACAACAATTTTTAAATAACATTATACTGAATTAATTAAAGAAAATACAAATACCATAATTACTCAAGAGAACCACAATTACACTCTAATCCAAGAACCCAAGCCAGATGCTTTGTTGACTGAACCTGTAATGACACATTATTTAAAACATGGAAATAATGAAAAATAAATCAAGTTTCGTTACCTTCATATATTGACCAAAATCACTCTCATAATTACAATATATCTCCACACCGCCTCGCTATTACCACATCTGAACAAGAACCTTTCAGTATCACATCTCAGCAAGCACTCCCTACTAGCACATCTGAACACCAACTGACTACTACGAGCTCTCCCCAAGCAGTGACCTCTAGCACATCTCAATAATGACAGCCCGTGGAGGCGGCGGAACAATGCTCTCTAGCGATCTCTGGCGCTGTGGCTCAGTGTAGCCACCTTTCATATGCCCTTCCTCCACGGCTAGAATTTGATGGTATTTTTGCCAGCATTGGTGGTGAAAATACCACCAAATTCGTCAAAAAAATACAGACAAAAATAAAAGATAATATTAATACGTAAATATCATATAACTAGATAAAATTTTGGCTTTGCACTGACCTTTCAATAACCTATTATATAGAATACAGTAAGCAATACAAATTCTTTCATACATGTGACTTTACATAACAGTTTATACAAGTATTATGTGGTTAAACAGTTCAATCAATAGCGTCAGCAATGACGAATATGTGCAGGTAAGAGTCTCATAACTTTCCACAAACAGTAATACACAATAAATCAGTTTATACAAATATTCACATAAACGCTTTCCATAGCCCAAGAATAAGCAGTTGACAGTTCCAGCAGTAGCACCCAGCAATGGTCAACAGGTGCAAATACCACAAGTAACATTTTTTCAATAGAAACAGTCCATCAGTGGCACCCAGTACTGTTGAATAGGTGCAGACACCAACAAGTAACACCATTTCAGTAGAAGCAGTCCATTAGTGGCACCCAGCAATGTTGAGTAGGTGCACACAGCAACAGGTGACTTCATTTCAGTAGAAGCAATCCATCAGTGGCACCCAGCAATGTTGAGCAGGTGCAGACATCAACAGGTCACATCTTTTCACTAGAAGCAGTTCCATAAAATACACTGTCACTGATCACACTGTTCATCAGAGTTTATAAGCAGAAATTAAACATGTCCTAGTGGCACCAATATTGTAGAAAAGGTACAAGTAACAGTCCATAATTTTTTTACAATCACTGATCACACAGTTCATCAGCAGAAATTAAACATATCCTTGTAGCACCAATCATGTAGAAAAGGTGCAAGTAACAGTCCATACTATTCACCATAACTACTGAGACAGTTCAGTCATGAACAATAGTTTGAATGCACATACAATTTCTTTAACAAAATATAATCAATGCTCTTACACTAAACATACAAATCATAATAAACACACAAATGATATCAGTTAATTGTCACATTAACTATTACAGTACACAATAACAGTTAACCTATAATATTTATGGGTGTCAGTGCAAGCCACAACAAACAAGTGAAATAATATTTAGGAGATAGGTTGGGATCACTTCTCTGGGATTATAAAAGGAAAACACACAAAACACACTCACTCATCTTTCATCCACATTATTGCTACTGTGTAATTGAAAAGTGTTAACTGTGTAAATGCAATTCTGTCAAAATTTTATGTTCATCATGTGTATCAAGTAGTAGTGGCAGCAATGTATAACAGTCAATAATAGTTAGTCAACGTCATAGTCATCATGTCAAGACCAATGTTTGCCAAGCCAGATCAAATTGTACTGTTGCTGAACAACTGTCAGTGAGCCAAGATATGCAATTGCTTCCTCTCTCCCAAAAAAAATATGTACTGCTTAGTGATTTAACAAAGTGTGTGTATAGACAATCTTCCTTCCACTTTAGTGTTCTAGTCTGCCATCTTCATCCTCCTTGTTCCATATAAACCAACAAAAACAATATGCTCCTCATTTACTTTACCTCTTATCCACCAAAACTCCAATAATCATCAACTTCACCTAATCTCAATACCTCAATAATACGTCGATACATATAAACCTCAGCACCAATATCATTTCACTTCCATAACAACTCTTTCCTCTAGTCAGTCTCCTCGAACAAGTACAGATAAAATCCTAGTGCAACTTCAATTCAGCATCCCATACAATCCGAAGACACATTGTCCACACACAACCTCTGTGTATTCCATCTGACCCAAATTTTCTACTCATTATAAATTATAAGATACATTTTGGTTCCTTGTCCATCATTAAATAAAAGAAATGCATACATGACCTCTAACAGACTTAGTTTGAATAACTCTCAGTAATTAAGTACGATTACGGAGTGTGAATAATCATAATATTTCACAGTGTGTACACCACTTCAAGAATCATGGCAGAAGCAATCATGTGGAGTATTCCTTGTGTCAAGTGTCACTTCCTATTTCAATTGCTCACGAAAAATGCAGTGTAATACTGTCAATGGTCTAAACCTAGTTTTGGTCTGTCATGTCGTTAGCTTCCTTCCTATTAGCATAAATTTATACAGCTTCCATAAAACCTCAGCTCATGTGACTTCTATGACTTTCTTTTACTAATGTCGTTCGTCGAATTATAGCAGTTCATTTTCTTATCTTAAAAATATAAGGCACTGAGCGTAAGCAAAACATGCAATAGCGAGTAAATATACCAGTAGAGAACAGAATGTCAACAAGTGGATGCAGCACAATCCCTACAACGAGGCTCTGCCAAGTGAACAATCTATAATTAATACCGCAGTGTAACCTAAACTCTATATTTGTACACAGTATATCAGCATTTCTATATACTAGATTGAAGAGTAGTTATGACAACAAAACAGAAATGTGTAAATATGCAATCCATACGCACAGCAGCAAACATGCCTTACACAATAAACAGGTCATTAGAATCACATCGCCATAAGCAAATAAATCTTCATATGTAATCTTAATAAGTAAACATGAAGGCGCAAGCAGATAAATCACAAAGTATAACTTACATATCTAACCACATCAGCACAATTAATCAGGTGACAATTATAATTTAAATAACTAAGCACAGCAGGCACATAATAAAAAAAATATGACGTCAGTGAAAAAGCATAGCAGCCAAGCGATGCATAATATACGCAAGTAATAACACTGTTCATTAATCAATAATTGTCAAAATCAGTAAATGTACACAAGCACGTCGCTTCACAAGTAATTTCATAGAACATAAAATTTAGCACAAAGTATGAGTCACGTAATCGCGAGCAGCAAATTACGTCTAAAGTACGTACCTAAGTGAAATTATGTTACCTGAAAAATAAACTCAATTAATAATTACCCTTTTTAGTTTATTAGTTTCATCTTCGAAATGACCTTCTTCCTGAAAATTTTCTCCAAAGCAAGTCGTCTTAACGTCGGACACGCACAGAATTTACCTGAAGGTCTTAAATACTTTATACAACCGTATCCTGAAAAATACTGAACGTTAATAACATAATTTATGAAGTCCTTATAGCTTTATACAGAATTTAGTCGGAGAAATTAGACTGTGTATTTGTTTACGTCTGTCAGTGCATTCGCACTGAGCGCTCGATCAGCTGTAGGCGCGTGACGTAGGAAGGTAATTGTTTGCGGTCAACGACTGCCTTGTGCGGCGCGCAGACTGACTGTTGCTTTGAGTATGTGCCGCCGCCAAACACAGCGCGGTATCCTTGTACTCTCTCCATGTTTACGTAAACTGTTGGTTTCTCACAAGTATGTCATTCCACAAAAATTTTTACGTTAGATATGTGATGTATTCCCTTAGAGCGTCGAGATTTAAGAGTTTCTACTTCAACAGTGTTATCATGTATAATTTTGCGAACTCTATATGGACCGTTATAAAGCAGAAAAAATTTGCGACACAAGCCTTTTCCTTTATGAGACAAACGGTGGGACTTAATTAACACCTTCAGGCCAACTGACAAGATTTTTAAACGACCAGGACGTTTCGCTGATTTCTCTCTTCTAGCAGCCGCAGACGCAATATTTTGTAGAGCCAGGTTGACAACTTCAGAATGCCGCAGTTTCCGTGAAGGCGGAAAAGGAACGATTTCAGAAATGCGATTTGTCGGTGCTTTATTCTTTAATATCAGTGTAGGCGGTAAAGAAGTTGAATCATTAGGAAGTTCATTCAGAATGTTTTGAAAAAGATGAAGATACTGATCCCACGTTCTGTGATTCTGATGACAATAAAGACGACACAATTTATTGATTTCCTTCATCCATCTCTCTGAAGCATTAGATTGAGGGTGAAAAAGTGAAATGAAAATTGGTTTAATCTTCCGACGCCGTAGAGTACGAAGCCAAATTTTAGAGCGAAACTGTGATCCATTATCTGATATAACCTTATCAACATGACCAACTTCTTTAAGAAAATGTTTGATGAAAGCGTTAGATACTGAACGAGCTGTTGCTTTGCGTAAAGGTGTAAAACACACATATTTTGATGTTAATTCCACTGCTACGAAAATATACGCAAAACCATTAGTAGAACGAACCACTGGACCGAACAAATCGACTGCAGCCATCTCCTTTAATTTCGCTGGAATGATAGGAAACAACGGTGCTCTGTGAGAAACTGTTGGCGGCTTAGCCTTTTGACATAATTTGCATTTGGCAAGAACAGATCGAATACGTTTTTCCATATTACTGAAGTAGCAATTTTCTCGTAATTTATGAAAGCATTTTCTGGGACCAAAGTGCGCATAACTGAAATGTGTGTACCAAATCAATTTATTGACCCACTCATCAGGAATACAAACTAACCAAACAGAGTTGTCGACCGATTTTCGTTTGAAAAGAATATCATTGCGAACTAAATAATACTGTCTGATCGCTACGCTTTCCTTTCTCCTCCACTTCTCCTTAATGTCCTTCCAGATTGGATCCTTATTTTGCTCCTTAGCGATGTCCTGGAGCGAAGACGAAATAAAGTTCTCAAACGCAACACCTTGAATGTACATCAAACAATAATGGTTTTCTTTGCCGTCCTCTTCGGCACTTTGTTTCAAACCCATAGGTGCACGTGATAAAGCATCAGCAACAATATTTGAAGATCCCTGTATGTAAACAATACTAAAATCAAATTCCTGTAGGTACAACGCCCATCGTGACAATCTGCCATGAGTTAATTTTGTCGACATAAGAAATTCCAGAGCTCGATGATCGGTGTAAACCTTAGTATGTCTGCCAAACAAAAATGTGCGAAATTTTGTGAAAGCCCAAACAACAGCCAAAGCTTCAAGTTCCGTAATCGAATAATTCTTTTCGGATTTAGAGAGAACACGACTTCCAAATGCAATAGTCTGCTGTACTACAACGCCGTTTTCTTCTATCTCTTGAAATAAATGTGCACCTAGGCCTTTGTATGATGAGTCCGTCGCCAAACAAAAATCTTTAGATAAATCCGGATGTGAAAGAAGTGGGGCAGCAACTAAAGCATCACGAAGTTGTTCAAATTCTGACTGAGCTTCCTCATCCCAACACCAATTAGAATTTTTTCCAGATAATTCACATAAACGAGGTGTGGCCAAATTGTCCAATCTAACAAAGCGTCTAAGAAAATTACAGACACCAAGGAAACTACGTACATCACGTTTTGTGGTAGGAACAGCATAATTACGAATAGCGTCTAATTTTTCTGGATCAGGGAGAATACCTTCTGTAGAAATAATGTGACCGAGAAATTTCACCTGAGAACGACCAAATTCAGATTTTTCCAAGTTCACTGTCATGCCAACTCGTGCAAAAATACGTAATAATGAATCCAAAATTTTGTTATGCTCACTCCAAGAACGTTTAGCAATAAGAATGTCGTCAACATAAGAAGTAATATTGTCACGAATATAAACAGGTAAAATTTCATTTAAACTACGAATTAATGCTGCAGAAAATATAGTAAGTCCAAACGGTAATTTCCAAAGTCACTTTCGGGTAAAACAGTCAAATCTGGTTATTCTTTACCTACTGTCTAGATGGATTGATAGTAGAAGAGTTGTTTTTATAGATGCAAAGAATAGTGAAAGAGTAGGCAGCGGTGCAGAAAACTAAAAGGGAAATAGCACCACTACAGCTCGGGGCCCTGTGTTCGCTACTGCACATATTCACTTAGTGTAGTGAATCCCCTGAGGACTTTAATAGCTGCACATAAATTTCAGTTTGTGACTCAGTGGCAAATCTGGCGGAAGTGCGCACGTAAATCGATCCAACCATGAACATGGACGTATGTCATTCCTAGAATTGCAAAAGATCTTAAATTTCCGAACAGTCAAAAAGTGTTTACAGTCAAAGCTTCCGCCTCGCGGCGACAAAGACCTACCGCGTCTGTCCCAGTTTGAATGTCGATTATTGTCAAGTTCGCGCGCCTGGCGCTCTCTTGTTGCGTCCCGTAAATGAAACAAATTATCTTCTTCAAAGCCCTCTGCTATCTGTGATTCTAAATTTCTTTTGCCGTCTTTTCCTACGATTTCGCCTTCAATTTGTTTGACTTGCTTTTTTAATGCCTCAAATTCCCTTTTCACGCGTTCATTAAATTTTCCCTGATTTTCAACATGCTTATTTATGTCCTGATACTCTTCGGTTTCTGCAAATGGCAATGGTGCTGTATCATCTGAATCTCTGTCCCCATGTAAACTAAGATTTGTCAATTTATCTGAAATCTCCTCAACTCTTTCCGATAAGTCACCTATTTTTTCTTTCTGTTTATTTACGTCTTCCGTAAGTGTCGCGACTCGGGTTTCAGTATTGTCACATTTAGTAGTTAACTGTTCACACTGTTGCGTTAAGTTATTTATTCTGTCATTTGGTACGGATTCCTCGATTCTCTCAAATATTTCTTCCTTATCGTGTGCACGTTGTAAATTTAACTCTGAAAATTTCTGTACTATCACGCGATCTCTCTCCTCCTGTTCTCTATCCTGTTCCCTTTGTCTAATCTCTACTGCAATTAATCTATTATTGTGAGCATTCAAAATCGGTTGTACTTCTTCTCTGATTTCTTTCTTTAATTCATCTTTCATATTTTTGAAACATGTCCCTATTCGTGAATCTAACCGTGTTTCCATTGTTTCCATCTCTGTTTTAATTGTGCCTATTTGTGATCCCAACTGTGATCCCAGTGAGTCTAACCGTGTTTCCATTGTTCCCCTATCTGTTTTTAATTCAGATCGTAACTGTGATCCCAGTGAGTCTAACCGTGTTTCCATTGTTCCCATCTGTGTTTTAATTGTTCCTATTTGTGATCCCAAATTTAATATTGCACCCATCAACTGCTCCATATTAGCTTGTTCGCAATTCCTTTCGCCCCTAACATTTCCCGCAAAACCAGTTTCATTCGTCATAGCTGTAAAGCTATCTGTGTTTGATGCTATTCCAGAATTTTCTATCGTTAATCTCGTATTCTGTGAATTTTCTGATTGAGAAAAATTTTGAAATGGTTCCGGACTACTTTCCCGACTTATTAAATTGATTTCCACTTCATTATTCAACATACTGTTCTCCTGTGTTGGCGAGTTCGCCATGTCAACAATTTCGTCATTCTCACTATTCATCATTTTTGCCTTTTACATTGATCGCGTAATCATTTACAAAATATACAAAACTCGTCACTATATGAAAATTACACACAATGACTCTTTATCTCCAACAATACCCTTCACACGAAATGCTTCCCTCAAACACGATTAACGAACAATTGAAATAATTGCATTAAATTGTCAAACGCGTATACAAGGCAATAAAAATTAAATTTTGAAAAATACCATTAGAAGAATGCTAATTACCAAATCTACACATGCAATATAGACTACAATTACTAACTACAAATTACTACAACAATCCTACTGTCTACTATTTCTACAATCAGAAGAATTCCAAGGGACGATCCGAAGCAGTGGACGCCACGTGCATGGGGGCTTAATAAAAATATTAATGCAAATAATTTTAATTTTTTTTTTTTTGCTTTAGTAGCTGTCTGTCCGATTACGAAGTCTCGTAACGGTTGGCCCTGACTGTTATTGTTACGCAATCTGACTGCTTAGAACAATAACAAAGAATGAAATGGAAATTTTCATTAACACAGTTAATTAATTAAGCCCCCAGCAACTATAAAACCAACGCAACAACAAGCACAAGAGTAACTGTTCTGTGTGTGGGAGTGTGACTCAACGTACGCATCTGGCACGGTTCTTCTTCAACAACACAACAATTTTTAAATAACATTATACTGAATTAATTAAAGAAAATACAAATACCATAATTACTCAAGAGAACCACAATTACACTCTAATCCAAGAACCCAAGCCAGATGCTTTGTTGACTGAACCTGTAATGACACATTATTTAAAACATGGAAATAATGAAAAATAAATCAAGTTTCGTTACCTTCATATATTGACCAAAATCACTCTCATAATTACAATATATCTCCACACCGCCTCGCTATTACCACATCTGAACAAGAACCTTTCAGTATCACATCTCAGCAAGCACTCCCTACTAGCACATCTGAACACCAACTGACTACTACGAGCTCTCCCCAAGCAGTGACCTCTAGCACATCTCAATAATGACAGCCCGTGGAGGCGGCGGAACAATGCTCTCTAGCGATCTCTGGCGCTGTGGCTCAGTGTAGCCACCTTTCACACTCATTTTGAATCTGCACGATTATCCCTCCTAAATGTGGATGGATTCATAGAGTAGCCAGTAATCGAAGTGGGAGGAGGATTATTAAACTTTTCTACTGTTAACTATTACTAGCAATATAATTCACGATGTACAACCACTAGTATTCCCCGCAATGAAAGTAAATGAGTGGGGGAGGTTTCACACTTGGCATAAACGATCTCACCAAATTCATTCACAAACGTAGATACTAACCTTATTTCTGGCAATGACGGTCTAAAGACTCTGTGGCAACTTCTCCAGCTCAGCTGTCAATGATATTTTGAACTATCGCTATATCAAGTGACTAAAATTGCGGTGCAGATACTATTGAACATAACAAAGCAGGAGAGCTTCTGTGAAGTTTGGAAGGTAGGAGACGAGGTACTGGCGGAATTAAAGCTGTGAGAACTGGGCGTGAGTCGTGCTTGGGTAGCTCAGTTGGTAGAGCACTTGCCCGTGAAAGGCAAAGGTCCCGAGTTGGAGTCTCGGTCCGGCACACAGTTTTAATCTGCCAGGAAGTTTCATATCAGCGCACACTCCGCTGTAGGGTGAAAATTTCATTCTAAACACAATTATAATTCGTATTCCAAAAACGAACACTTACTGTACTGTGGAGCAGTGTATGTTGTGATTCTCAACGTCACTATTAATAGTTTCAAACTTGTTCCGTCAGTAAAAAATTAAAGCCAAAGGAAGAAATGTAAACCATATTTAATATTTACTGTTTTGTTGAGATGAAATTTTCTCTGCAGACAAGCGAAACTTTTGTGTATGATGTAACAAGTGATGAAGAATTGTCGCAAACGTTAACAATACCACCTCACGTAACTTTCTGTCAGCTGGGTTGCTGAAACACTGACCTTAGGTCCTGGGAAGTATCGTGTTCACAGGCGAGAATATATTTCTTGGTTGCAGTTACACAGTTCACTTCTTACTTTCTAGTAATCACAGTGATAAATCGAAGAAGTAGCAGAAGTCGCAGAAATAGCATTAGTGTCAGAAATAGTATTGGTGGAGTGCGGAGAGGTGCAAATTTGTGAATTCGTTAACTGCGACGAATCACCTCTAAGAATCGCAGTTAACGAGAAGTAGCATTCACAGAAATCACTGACATCGGAAAGTCACAGATTAGCCCATCAGTGGTAGACAGTGCGCAGTGACTATTGCCGGAGGAAGTGCGCGTGCAGAGCCGGAAGAGCGCGCCGCCCCGCAGCGTGATTCCTGCTGGGCAGCGGTGATGACCACTTCCGGCCACATGGCCGAGGACCGCGTGATGCAGCAGACGTGCATGACGCGGGGTGACTCTGCTCTGAGAAGCGTTCTCCTCGCCGCACTAGCTGCACCCGTCACCTTGCCACGCTCGTTTGTTCCCGTGTAGGCCGTTACGTTCCGCAGCAGGACGTCCGATGAGTGTTTCTGTGTTGCAACGTTCGCTAAATAAAGCTGTCCTCAACGTGATAGTTGGTTCAGATTCCACGGTGCTTTACTCACTGTGGCCCTGTTGGAGGTGACTCGCTCTCGTCTTCTTCGGACCACTGAACTGACATACAGGGGACATACGAAACACCACGAGAAATGCATGTTCGAAAGTAAATGTTGACGATACTGACAGAGGTGGCGCAGTGGTTAGCACAGTGGGTTTGTATTCAGGAGGACGAAGATTCAAATACGCTTGCGGTCACCAAATTTTACATTTTCCGTTATTTCCCCAAATCGCTCCAGGCATATACATCTACATCTACATGGATACTCTGCAAATCACATTTAAGTGTCTGGCAGAGGGTTCATCGAACCACTTTCAAAATTCTCTATTATTCTAATCTCGTATAGCGCGCGGAAAGAACGAACACCTATATCTTTCCGTACGAGCTCTGATTTCCCTTCTTTTATAGTGGTGATCGTTTTTCCCTATGTAGGTCGGTGTCAAAAAATATTTTCGCGTTCAGAGGAGAAAGGTGGTGATTGGAATTTCGCGAGAAGATTCCGTCGCAACGAAAAACGCCTTGCTTTTAATTATGTCCAGCCCAAATCCTGTATCGTTTCTGTGACACTCTCTCCTATATTTCGCGATAATACAAAACGTGCTGCATTTCTTTGAACTTTTTCCATGTACTCCGTCAGTCGTATCTGGTAAGGATTCCACACCACGTAGCAGTATTCTAAAAGAGGACGGACAAGCGTAATGTAGCCAAGGCAGTCCCCTTAGTAGATCTGTTACATATTCTAAGTATCCTGCCAATGAAACGCAGTCTTTGATTAGCCTTCCCCACAACATTTTCTATGTGTTCCTTCCAATTTAAGTTGTTCGTATTAGGTATTTAGTTGTATTTGCGGCTTTTAGATTAGACTGATTTATCGTGTAACCGAAGTTTAACGAATTCCTTTTAGCACTCATGTGGATGGCCTTACAATTTTCGTTATTTAGGGTCAACTGCCAATTTTCGCACCTTTCAGATATCTTTTCTAAATCGTTTTTCAATTTGTTTTGATCTTCTGATGACTTTATTAGTCGATAAACGACAGCGTCATCTGCAAACAACCTAAGACGGCTGCTCAGATTGTTTCCCAAATCGTTTATATAGATAAGGAACAGCAAAGGGCATGTAACACTACCTTGGGGAACGTCAGAAATCACTTCTGTTTTACTCGATGATTTTCTATCAATTACTACGAACTGTGACCTCTCTGACAGGAAATCACAAACCCAGTCACATAACTGAGACGATATTCCATAAGCAAGCAATTTCACTACAAGTCGCTTGTGTGGTACAGTGCCAAAAGCCTTCCGGAAATGCAGAAATACTGAATCGATCTGAAACCCCTTCCTTGTCTATAGCGCTCTGCACTTCATATGAATAAAGAGGTAGTTGTGTTTCACAGGGACGATGTTTTGTAAACCCATGTGGACTGTGTGTCAATAGACAGTTTTTTTTAGGTAATTCATAATATCTGAACACAATATATGTTCCAAAATCCTGCTGCATATCGACGTTAATGATATGGGCCTGTAATTTAGTGGATTACTCCTACCACCTTTCTTGAATATTTGTGTGACCTGTGGAACTTTCCAGTCTTTGGGTACGGATCTTTCGTCTAGCGAATGGTTGAATATGATAGTTAAGTATGGAGCTAATGCATCAGCATACTCCGAAAGGAACCTAATTGTTATACAGTCTGCAGTAGAAGACTTGCTTCCATTAAGTGATTTGAGTTGCTTCATTACTCCGAGGATATTTACTTCTACGTTACTCTTGTTGGCAGCTGTTCTCGATTCGAATTCTGGAGTATTTATTTCGTCTTCTTTTGTGAAGGCATTTCGGAAGGCTGTGTTTAGTAACTCTGCTTTGGCAGCACTGTCTTCTATAGTATCTCCAATGCTATCGCACAGAGAAGGCATTGATTGTTTCTTGCTGCTAACTTATTTCACATACCGGGATGGTTCCTTTGAAAGTGCGCGGCCGACTTCCTTCCCCATCCTTCCCTAATCTGATGCGACCGATGACCTCGCTGGGTGATCCCTTCCCCCAAATCAACCAATCAATCAACCAAATGCAGATGCTAGCCAATTCTATAGGTTGCACTGTTGTGTTTGACCACGAACGGCACCTATGCAATATTCTCAATACGGTGAAATTGTCAATCGTGCTCCGAACGGTGTTTTGTGTAATTGTGAGGGCACTACGACGGAGCTAATTGAATTCAAACGTGGGCAAACTGTTGCTGCTCGTATGGTGTATAATCAATCTAGCCGAAGAGTTTAGTCTTCCAAACGCACCGTACCTTTATACTGCATACAGGGAACGTGAAGAAACAAAATCCGTAAAGTCACAACGCGAACGGAAATGAGTGTCGAGTGATCGTGATGGGCTGTCATTGAACAGGATTTTGACGAAAAATAAGAAGACGACAGCTGCGAAAGTCATTACACAACTGAATGTCGCTCTCCCGAATCATTTCAGCAAAAAAAGAAAAAGAAGAGAGTTCCATAAGCAGAGACTTGGAGGGAGAGATGAAATTCCAACACCGCCCATCAGTGATGCAAATTCCCGCATCAGGAAAACATAGTGCCGAAGTCATAAAGCCTTGAAAATGGCTCTGAGCACTATGGGACTTAAGAAGTGTGGATAAGAAAATTGAGGATGTGTTGCATGACGATCAGTTTGGCTTCAGGAGAGGTAAAGGCACCAGAGACGCAATTCTAACTTTGCGATTGATAATGGAAGCAAGAATAAAGAAAAGTCAAGACACGTTCATAGGATTTGTCTACCTACAAAAAGCGTTCGACACCAGTGATGACACTCGCACTGGCAGACCATTGTCAGCAAAAACTGATGCAAAAATTGAAAAAATCGGTAAACTTGTTCGACTAGATCGCCGTTTAACAATCATAGCAGTGTCTGAGTTAACAGGAGTTGACAAGGAAAGTGTCAAACAAGTTTACCGATTTTTTCAATGTTTGCATCAGTTTTTGCTGACAATAGTCTGCCAATGCGAGTGTCATCACTGGTGTCTTCGCGGCCATCTTTAAATCGTTTAAACCACTCAAACACTTGTGTTCGCGATAAACAATCATCGCCGTACACTTGTTGTAACATTACAAACGTTTCACTTGCAGATTTTCCTAGTTTGAAACAAAATTTGATGTTAACACGCTGTTCTTTCTGTACACTCAACATTTTCCGACGCACAGACAAAACGTCAACTACTTAAAACAGACGCCACGGGCAGACTGAGTGCAGGAGGCAGATTAAACTCGAGCAGTAGGCGGAGCGAGAGTCACGTGATAGGCCACGCGACTTTCAGCCTTATTGCATTCGTTTTATTGTTTCACCAGTACTGGTCGGGCTTTTTTCTAGCCACACCTCGTACAATGAGTATAAGAGCCAAAAGGGAATAATAAGAGTTGACGACCAAGGACGAAGTGCTCGTATTAAAAAGGGTGTAAGTCAAGGATGTAGTCTTTCGCGCCTACTGTTCAATCTGTACGTCGAAGAAGCGATGATGGAAATGAAAGAAAGGTTCAGGATTGGAATTACAATTCAAGGTGAAAGGATGTCAATGATACGATTCACTGATGACATTGCTGTCCTGAGTGGAAGTGAAGAAGAATTACATGATCTGCTGAGTGGAATTAACAGTCTAATGATCTAATGAATACAGAATATGGACTGAAAGTAAACCGAAGAAAGATGAAAGGAATGAGAAGTAGTGAAATGAGAACAGCGAGAAAGTTGAAATCAGGCTGGATGGCCACGCATCCTTGGACTCTTGGTAAGACCTTTAAAAATAGATATAATAGTGAGCATGGGTAACTGTTATTTTCACTATGAGTTATGAATCGCCCTGTGTACAAATTTCGCACTAGTGATGTCTCTGGTGCCTACCTCATTTTAGCGCCTCAGGCAGTCAATTGTATTGCTAGGGCGTTAAACCGGCCCTGCCTTCGACAGTAAAGAAATTTTGATACTTTTTTCTAAGAACCAAGGTAATCAAATTGTAGCATCCTTTTTATTCCGTTATCCCTATATTTTTTCTTTGCTCCCCAAAGAACTGTACAACTAGTGTCAGGTAGGTAAACATTCAGTTTTAAGCTGAGTAATACTTGTAAATTACGAGTACATTCCTTCTGTATTTTCCACAGAAATGGCTCACATAATCTCTTGTCCCTGCATGGCTACACATAAAAAAAAATCGTTTTCACTATAATTTTTCTGCATAGTACTTCATGTCAACGAATATGCACTTGAAGAGTAACATTCCATTAGCCAGAGATCGAAAAACAGGTAAATTAGTGAATGTAGACTACATATACCAACTTATTCCATTTCATTTCTCGCTGCGCATCAAATCCTAATGTTAGCCTTCACTGACGGAGTGGAATACGTTTATAATTGGCTTTTACCATTAAAAAGTTTTGCATCCGTAAAATTACTGCCGTTAATCGGCGCAACACGAAGTAAATTGCCATAGGGGTGACCTCGGCAATTACTGTTGTTAAGTTTTCTATTTTTAGCTCACTCATAAAAGCTTATGTCGTTGTACTCGTATTGTATCAAATTGTTTACTAGTCTTAAGGCAGAACTTGACTGCCAGTAGCAGTTAATATGATTTATTGGCACACTTAAAGACACCGAGCACTTTATCCGTTGATGAGCGCGTACTCCATCGCCAATAAGATTTTAGGCCCTGAGAATACTCGGAGACTGCTACATGAAGCTCGAAGCATGAAGTATTTTCGCGGTAGCAGGTCGGTCTTTGACTATAGGAGCATACGATGGGACAGTGATAGACTAAGAATATAATTTCATCAAATTTATTCCATGTGCAAAAACACATACAGAAACATAGCAACACAGGTATATTAGAACCGAGCGGGAAATCCTCTAGTACCGAGGATCTCGACGTCTCGATAGTTCTCAAGTTTTTTGTGCCATATTCGTAATATGAATCCATGTTGATATTCTATGACTTGCATTTAGTAGTCATCATATTTCAAAATGATATGTGGCTCAAGTGAGCGCAGCGCCATTACTTCTGAGATTTTTATTTTGGCTGATAGTTTGTATGTGACTGACATCAAATTTTGATACTGGAATAATCTTGGAGAGAGAACGAGGCTCGCTGTCACCATGGATGGACAACCTTGTTGTGCGACTAGAAGGACCTAAGTGAATGAGAATGCACCGGCGGTACCCATACAGTTGTGGAACTTTGGTGCAGATTCAATGCAAAGCCGTAAAACAGAAATACACTCCTGGAAATTGAAATAAGAACACCGTGAATTCATTGTCCCAGGAAGGGGAAACTTTATTGACACATTCCTGGGGTCAGATACATCACATGATCACACTGACAGAACCACAGGCACATAGACACAGGCAACAGAGCATGCACAATGTCGGCACTAGTACAGTGTATATCCACCTATCGCAGCAATGCAGGCTGCTATTCTCCCATGGAGACGATCGTAGAGATGCTGGATGTAGTCCTGTGGAACGGCTTGCCATGCCATTTCCACCTGGCGCCTCAGTTGGACCAGCGTTCGTGCTGGACGTGCAGACCGCGTGAGATGACGCTTCATCCAGTCCCAAACATGCTCAATGGGGGACAGATCCGGAGATCTTGCTGGCCAGGGTAGTTGACTTACACCTTCTAGAGCACGTTGGGTGGCACGGGATACATGCGGACGTGCATTGTCCTGTTGGAACAGCAAGTTCCCTTGCCGGTCTAGGATTGGTAGAACGATGGGTTCGATGACGGTTTGGATGTACCGTGCACTATTCAGTGTCCCCTCGACGATCACCAGTGGTGTACGGCCAGTGTAGGAGATCGCTCCCCACACCATGATGCCGGGTGTTGGCCCTGTGTGCCTCGGTCGAATGCAGTCCTGATTGTGGCGCTCACCTGCACGGCGCCAAACACGCATACGACCATCATTGGCACCAAGGCAGAAGCGACTCTCATCGCTGAAGACGACACGTCTCCATTCGTCCCTCCATTCACGCCTGTCGCGACACCACTGGAGGCGGGCTGCACGATGTTGGGGCGTGAGCGGAAGACGGCCTAACGGTGTGCGGGACCGTAGCCCAGCTTCATGGAGACGGTTGCGAATGGTCCTCGCCGATACCCCAGGAGCAACAGTGTCCCTAATTTGCTGGGAAGTGGCGGTGCGGTCCCCTACGGCACTGCGTAGGATCCTACGGTCTTGGCGTGCATCCGTGCGTCGCTGCGGTCCGGTCCCAGGTCGACGGGCACGTGCACCTTCCGCCGACCACTGGCGACAACATCGATGTACTGTGGAGACCTCACGCCCCACGTGTTGAGCAATTCGGCGGTACGTCCACCCGGCCTCCCGCATGCCCACTATACGCCCTCGCTCAAAGTCCGTCAACTGCACATACGTTCACGTCCACGCTGTCGCGGCATGCTACCAGTGTTAAAGACTGCGATGGAGCTCCGTATGCCACGGCAAACTGGCTGACACTGAAGGCGGCGGTGCACAAATGCTGCGCAGCTAGCGCCATTCGACGGCCAACACCGCGGTTCCTGGTGTGTCCGCTGTGCCGTGCGTGTGATCATTGCTTGTACAGCCCTCTCGCAGTGTCCGGAGCAAGTATGGTGGGTCTGACACACCGGTGTCAATGTGTTCTTTTTTCCATTTCCAGGAGTGTATTTTGAACTATAGGAAGTGTACCTTTAGTGTGGATTAAATAGAAAATTACTGTAGTTCTTTCTGAGTGACTCTAAGTGAACACATGTCTTAGAGCAAAAAGAAAATTTATTATCTTTTCACTTGGAGGAAGCAAATTCGAAGGAAGAGAGAATAATCGTAAAGACTGAATTAAGAACTGAAAAACTTGAAAATTCCGGGCGTTAGTAATTATAGGTGTTAGGAACCTATACCGTATTGGAGTGTTTTCATTCATCAGAGGTTTTAGTTTTTATCAAGAGGAACTGTAGAACGTTTTGCGGTAGCTACAGGAACAAAGTGGAATTTGAGTACCATATATACTTATTCTTATTAATGTATCTACTGTAAAATTAATGTCTGACCACTCGTACCTAACACACACACGGACGCACACACACACACACAAACACACGCCACACGCAGTTAGAGAGAGAGAGAGAGAGAGAGAGAGAGAAAGAAGCGGGGGTGCAATTATATTGATGTTATTTTGTACTGGTTTAAGAGTTTGAATCAAAACATATACACACATCACAAGAAGTTTTGCGTCACCCTGGTTTCCAGAACCCCTGAAGATAGAAGTTGACTGTGGATAGGCCGGCGGTTGTGGCCGAGCGGTTCTAGGCGCTTCAGTCTGGAACCGTGCGACCGCTACGGTCGCAGGTCCGGATCCTGCATCGGGCATGGATGTGTGTGATGTCCTTCGGTTAGTTAGGTTTAAGTAGTTCTAAGTACTAGGCGACTGATGACCTCAGATGTTAAGTCCCATAGTGCTCAGAGCCATTTGAACCATTTTTGACTGTGGATACTGTATCACAGACACAGTCCCTTTGACCAGAGACGTCACTAAACCCGCCCAAAGACGTAAACAACCATGCATGAGCAGCGACGGAGGCGGTCCGACATCCAATCAGTTCCAGTCATTGATTGGCGACTCCATGGAGTGTCCTGTGCACCACGACCAGATAATGGATATACTTAGAAGGAGAGACAGCATTGGTCGTATTTTTTTGTTTTATTAACCGCAAAATCGATTTTCGGTCACTTAGTGACCATCCTCAGTGCTGTAATATACAATTTAAATTGGTAGGCACTGGAGTCAACAAGCTTAGAGCGATCACATAAACGGAGCGGTTAATAAAACAAAAAAATACGACCAATGCTGTCTCTCCTTCTAAGTTCCAGTCATTCCACCAGGAAGGAGGTACACGGCTTGTGTTGTGTGTAATTCTACCACGCCTAAACGCTCAAAACCGCGGTTCGATCGCGTCCGCGTATTTCTTTGTGCCAGGAAGGGCTCGCAACAAAAGAAGTGTCCAGGCGTCTCGGAGTGAAGTAAAGCGATGTTGTTCGGACATGTGGGAGATACAGAGAGTCAGGAACTGTCGATGACATGCCTCGCTAAGGTCGCCCAACGGCTACTACTGCAGTGGATGACCGCTAGCTACGAATTGTGGCTATGAGGAACCCTGACAGCAACTCCACCATGTTCAATAATGCTTTTCCTGCAGCCACAGGAGGTCGTGTTACGACTCAAACTGAGCACAATAGGATGCATGATGCGCAACTTCACTCCCGACGTCCATGGCGAGGTCCAGCTATGCAACCACAACATCATGCAGCGCGGTACAGATGAGCCCAACAACATGCCGAATGGACCGCTCGTGATTGGCATCACGTTCTCTTCACCGATGAGTGACGCCTATGCCTTCAGCCAGACAACCGTCGGAGACGTGTTTCGAGGAAACCTGGTCAGGCTGAACGCCTTAGAAACACTGTCCAACACTCGCAGTAAGGTGGGGGTTCCCTGCTGTTTTGGTGTGGCATTATGTGGGGCCGACGCACGCCGCTGGTGGTCATGGAAGGCGCCGTAAAGTCTGTACGATACGTGAATGCCATCCTGATACCGATAGCGCAACCATATCGGCAGCATATTGGCGAGGCATTCGTCTTCATCGACGACAATTCGCGCCCCCATCTTGCACATCTTGTGAATGACGTCTTTCAGGATAACGACATCGCTCGGCTAGAGCGCCCAGCATGTTCTCCAGTCATGAACTCTATCGAACATGCCTGGGATGGATTGAAAAAGACTGTTTATGGACGACGTGACCCACTAACCATTCTGAGGGATCTACGCCAAATCGCCGTTGAGGATTGAGTCTATGTGGACCAACAGTGCCTTGATGAACTTGTGGACAGTATGCCACGACAAATACAGGCATGCATCAATGCAATGGGAAGTGCTACTGAGTATTAGAGGTACCGGTGTGTACAGCAATCTGGACCACCACCTCTGAAGGTCTCGCCGTATGGTGGTACAACATGCAATGTGTGGTTTTCATGAGCAATAAAAAGTGTGGAAATGATGTTTATCTTGATCTCTATTCCAATTTTCTGTAGAGGTTCCGGAACTCTTGGAACCGAGGAGATGCAAAACATTTTTTTATGTGTGTCCTTGGGAGAAAGCGTTTTGCAATCTTTTGGAGACTATATATAAACAGTTGTAACTGTGAGCAACTGTCGTCTGGTGGCTGTAAATAACACTGATATCCCGCTAGTTTCAAATGTGATGTTTTAATGAATCCATACGTATTAAAAATGGATGAGTATATGTGTATATGAGTGTGTTTACGTTCCACATCACCTCCAAAACCGATTTTAATCGAACTTGGCACACATATTCCTTACTGTCAGGCAACAATCGCATTGGGGGTTAGATACATCCAGCTGTCGTGGTTCAGGAGATAGGACTCCATAAACAATCAGATGCGTGAAAAACTTCTGCATCATGCATGACGCTCAAATGTATGAGTTCTGTGCTACTAACTGTATTCCCAATAAATGTAGCTCGCAGCATCCGCATATACCGTTAAATGCAGCTATGAAAGTATATCATGATACGCACCAAATTCTGGAAATAGGACGTCATAAACACTCAGATGTATGACAAGCTGCTGTATTATAAAAGACATTTAAATTTATAACTTCTTTTCTACTAACTATATTCGCAACACATTTTGCAGACATTATCTACAAATGCCGCTGAATATACCTACAAAATTAAATAATTTTATGGCAGATAGATCGGTAGAAATGACGTCATTAACGACTGTAGGCGAGAACAACAGCCATCTATTAAACTGTGAAGAGGCGTTGCCATAGAGACGTTTACAAAATCTCGTTGTAGACACGAGAAGAAGCTGTGCACAGCTTACAGTCACTGTCCGGGGTTATGTTTCTTTAGCTGAGTACTGTACTTACGCCTTTGTACATGTTATGCATAATTCTTTATAGGACTGTTTCATAATTTTAAGGATGTTTTCAGAATACAAGGAAAGGAATTTTTTCGACACTTCACTACAAACACAGACCATTTTTCGTTTGCGTTTGTAATAGAAAATTGGCAAAATGGATACATGAGCAATGCCGGATTTGTCAGCTAGTAGTTTATAAAATTAATATGCACGATTTCAAGTAAACTCCTGCACGATGAGTAAACACACGAATCCGGTACTAAAAGATTATTTAAATCGAAGTAGACTGTTGTTACATATTTTGTATATGTCTACGTTTTTTTAACCAAAATTATTGTAAATCCTAGCCAGCCAGGCTGTTTGAGCGCAAGTGTCAGCTGAAGCAAGGGAATCGCCGGTGGGAGAGAAGCAGATTCATCAACGGGCTGGAAAAAGGCAACGTAATACCTGAAGGATAATGGCTGTACTGCTGGCTGGCTGTGAGCTAACAGTTGCAGAGACGAGTAGTTAAACCGTTTTAGTACTTCATTATAGTGTCAGCTGAAATGAAGAATGCTTATACAAGCGTCATAATATACTATGTTTCTTGGTTCATACCGCACTGTTATGGCTCTCATATCCAGTAATATCATGGAGCGTGTCAGTAGGGTGATGTGTTCGTGGAACAGCCGTTCCAAATAGCCACTAGAATGCGAGTGACCTTACTGCACGTGGGTACGCCTTAGAGTGGAAGAAATCCGTGACCCAAGCTGTTGGATGCACAGACAAAACGCACATTCGAAAACCTCGTCGGTCTTTAGTTAATTCATTACCTGTGTGAATAGTTGACGTCGTCATCATAAACAGGGGAGTTTGTTAAACTTACACCTATACTTGGGTTACCAATCCCCAATACTGATTTCCATGCTACAATCAAGAAAGCCATTTACCATGATTGGAACCACGAATGGTATGTCTCGGAAACACACGGTCAGACCTCTAGTGGCCATACATTCGGACATCCTTCCACGACCGTGGCTTGACTTCGTGAAGCTAAGGAAATGTCACGTACCGTCCATCATTTCTATGAGGCTGGGACATGGATATTTCCCTGAACATTTACATCGAATGATAATTCTAGTTTCTGGAAGTTGTCATCAGGTTTAGACTGACGTGCCTGATATGAATCATATAACATCGGTATTGTCGATGTAAATGGAAACACAAGAAGTGCCTACAGGAAGCTACAGGCAAGGGGCTCACCTCTATCTACAAGTGTTACCTCCTCACTCTGTTGATTCGATGTAAACAAGTACCGAATGATAGCAGAATACTTAAGAGAAGATGATACACAGTTTTTAACTTTATACTTTAAGTCCACTGGGCTCGAGTAATCGTTTGGAGAGAGCCCAGTGGTTAGAATAATGAGGTACATCTCTGTATGTATGTATGTATGTATGCATGTATGTATGTATTAATATTATTATTTCCGTCGAGATCCTGTGGGACCACGCAAAGCATTGTGCCCCATTGGAGCATTCATTCTGATCTTGCACGATTTTCTCAATTTTTTCTCCATGGGGTCTCTTTCTATCTTCAGTCCACTTTATCCTTGGTCTCTTTGAGATTTCAGTCTCGACCTTACATGCTGCTTGTGCAACCTGCCTCTGTATACGTTTCTGCCTTCATTGTCTGTTGGATCGATCTCTGCTTTTTCTAAGTTAGGTTTGACCTGACCCTTGCATGTATGCTAGAATTCTGTTGGTGAGTCATATTGGTGGTAGCCTTCTGACGTATCCGTAGAACTTTAACCTCGTTTTTCTGACATCTGCTGCTAGGTATGACATCTCCTCTGTTTTTTTTTTAGTGTAATCTATATCAGTCTTGTTAGTTCTGGTTTTTTTGTAGGAGTGTTCTATGAGATCTTTTCTCCTCCTGTAGATTTGAGGATTTCACCTAAATTTTTGAAATGTGTAGCTCAGTTTATCTTGTCATATTTTGTGTCTCGTTTTTGTATGCAGACGTCTGGAAAGAGATTTGCGGGCTAACTTTTTCTGCACATTCTTTTAGTATTTCGATTTGTTTAGTTTCTGTTGCTTCATTATACGAGAGAACGGTCAGGTCCTCTGCGAAAGCTAGGTTTGCGATTTCTAACTTGCAGGCCCCCAAGATTTTCAGTTCTTTTTCGCATTCGCTTATTACTTTATCCATGAGTAGGCTGAACAATAGTGGAGATAATTCGTCATCTTGACGTACTTCACTTTTGATCATGAAGGGATCAGAGATTTTATCCATGAATTTACCTTTCCGTTTTGTGCCAGTCAATGTCTGTTTGGTTAGTCGTAGTGTTTTCGGGTTGAGTCCCAGTTCCTCTAAGATGCTGATCAAGGATAGTCGGTCAACATAATTGTATTCTTTCTTGAAGTCTATGAAAGTGAAAATGACTTGAGTATTCGTGATAGTCTTGTATTTTAGAATTGCTTTCAGACTGAAGATCTCTTCTGTGCACGAACTACCGGGGTGGAAGGCTGCCTTTTATTCACTAGTTTTGTGTTCTTACTCTTCTTCCGTTCTGTGGAGTAAATACGCTGAGAAAATCTTGTAGCTGATTTGTTGCAGGGAGATTCCTCTGTAGTGATTCACATTCGCCCTGTCTCCTTTCCTGTGCAGCAGATGGGTAAATGCTCATTTCCAGGCGTCAGGAAGATTTCCTGTTTGTCAGATGGTTGTGATTATTTGTGTAAGTTCCTGTAACGACTTTGATGCGAGGTTCTTTTGTAGTTTGGCAATGATGCCGTCTTCGCTGATATTATTTATTACTGTTATTATTAAACAAAGAAGTTACACTTGTCTGTGAAGATTCGAATTATTGTACCTTCTATACTTTTTAAATAAAGAACTTGTAGGCTTACGTGTAAATGAAGACACAAACTATCTTGAATAAGACACTCCATATGGAACTATTCTAAGATTATGAGTGTATACTTCTGCGTGATGTAATCTCTTTAGTACATTATACTATTCACAGTGTTGAGCTCATTCTGATAGTTTTGTGTTAACTCTGTACTGTTATGACTAGTAGTGGCTGTATGGACAATGCTGCCGAAAGCCAAAATAAAAAAAAAAATAAAGAAGGAACCTCTCTGAGGTACGACAACGCGTCGGTAAGCATCTCTAAGGTTAGCAATCAGTTTTACGGTTGCTTGTTTTTCGGTGGGCACCAAGCACGACAGTGGTTGTATTGGCTCTACAGTCGTGATAGATCGCAAAGAAAGCATTTGAATGGAGGCCGACTTGTGTACTGAATGTTATGGTCGTTGTCGGAAGAATACTGGACAGTAAGTCGCTAACAGAGAATATTTTCAAAAGTGAAGCACGCCTCCCCTACCTCTCTCACAGTGTGTGGCGGAGGGTAGTTCTGGTATCAGTAACTGATCCCTCTTTCCTTTTCCACTCGCGAATGGCCCGAGGGAAGGCTGACTGTAGGTGAGACTCAATTATAGCTCTAATTTCTCGAATTTTCTCGTCGTGGTCATTTAGAGAGATGTATGTGGTAGGAAGTAATACGTTGTCTGTTGTCCAACACTTCATGGAAAGTACTATTTCGAAATTTTATCAGTAAACCTCTCCTAGATGCACAACGCACTCTTGTAGCGTCTGACAGTGGAGCTTATTGAGCATGTCTGTAACGCTGAACGATCCTGTAACGAAACGCACCGTTCTTCGTTGGACCTTCTCTCTCTCTCTCTCTCTCTCTCTCTCTCTCTCTCTCTCTCCCTCTCTCTCTTCCATTAGTCCTACCTGGTAAGGATCCCAGATTGATGAACAGCACTCAAGAATCGTTCGAACAAGCACCCTGTAACCCATTTACTTCGTACATGAGTTGTATTCTCTTAATATTCTTCCTTTGAATTTCAGTGTGGTATTTGGTTATCCTGCCGTGTGGTTTGCTTGGTCATTCTACTTAAAGGCACTCTGGAATGTTATTCCTAGAAATTTTACGGTAGATACTGTTTGCAGCAGTTTGTCATGAATAGTGTAGTTATAAGCGGAGGATTTCTTTTCCTACATATGCGCAATATGTCACATTTATTTACGTTAAGGGTGAACTGCCAGAACCTGCACCATTCATCAATCCTCTGCAGGTCATTCTGTAAATCGATACTGTCTTCTGGCGATGCTACTTTCTTATAGAAAACCGCATGATCTGCAAACAATCTTAAAGAGCTTCCGACGCATTCTGCTAGATTATTTATATGAATTGTTTAGTAGCAGTCCTATCACATTTCCGTGAGGTACTCCCGAAATAACTTTCATATCTATCGAGCTTGTTCCTTTAATTCTAGGCGCTTCAGTCTGGAACCGCGTGACCGCTACGGTCGCAGGTTCGAATCCTGCCTCGGGCATGGATGTGTGTGATGTCCTTAGGTTCGTTAGGTTTAATTAGTTCTAGGTTCTAGGCGACTGATGACCTCAGAAGTTAAGTCGCATAGTGCTCAGAGCCATTTGAATCCTTTAAGAGCAACGTGTAGAGTTCTGTCTGCAACGAAGTCTTGATTTCAGTCACAAATCTGGTTCGATACTCGATAAATTCGTATTTATTTAACTAACAGGCAGTCCGGGACGCTCCCAAATGCATTCCTGAAGTCAAGGAACACGGCATCAACCTGAGCGCCGTTGTCTGCAGCGCTAAGGATGTCATGGAGGAACAAACCGGACTGAGTCCGCGGGATTTGCGAAATCAATGTCAGTTTTTATAGAGAAGCTTTTCGTTCTCCAGAACGTAATAATTCTTGAACATAAGGCATGTTCCATTATTCTACAATAGACTGATGTCAACGGTATAGGCCTACAATTATGTGCATCTATCCTACGGGTTTTATAATATGTATAGATGTAAATATTCCAATATGTTTAATGATTTGTCCATGAGATTTTTCCTAATTGATCGAGTGCTGTCTGCTGGTCCCTTAATCGTCAATTCCTTACAGTAACAGTACTGTTGCTGATACTTTCAGTTTAATTTATTAAATGTGTAGCCTTTCTGGGATATATAATCATGGGTCTCTATCAGATATGTATTTAATTGAGTCTGTGGTGTGCTGTCGTTTAAATAGTGTTCTACTGTCCCCTTTTATTCCTAGTTTTAATAATTCTTGGCCACCATCAGTCTGATCAAGCGTGACGTCAAGGTGAATTACGCCTTCATTAGGAGAAGATTCTTGAGCTTTTGGAAAGAGTCAGAACAGCGAGCTGGAATGGTCAGGTGCTCATTTAAGCCACAAAGGTAAGTCACAGCACCCGTTTCACCATCTACTTTTCTTGTTGACGTCTCCTAGTGCTGTGGGATGCCTCATTCTTCATTATATGCCATATTTATTTTTCTGGCTACGCAGTAAAAAATCTTTGAATAGTTTATAAACAGGTTGCATGAAACATTAACTCTCATCTCAATAAAACACTCCTCTCTTGATCGCTGTATTCTTTTTAGTATAGCTGCTGATTACGCGCTCGGTTTAACAGCATCTTCGGATCAAATCTGTAGTACAGGGAACTACATTAAAGGCATGGAGAAAACTTTAACATTGTTTAAAATAATTGCGGTGACACATAAGTTGATGACATACCTCATGGCCACTTAGTATCTAGTCAGACTTTAAAACATGTTAGTCAACGTCAAAAAGCCAAGTGGTCCTCGCAGTGCGGTGTATTGTAAAGTAAACGTGCTCGGCCATCAGGTGGGTGCAGTGAATCGCGTATAGCAAACATAACTTCCCACTTAATTTTTAATGTGAAACAGGTATTCACCTCCTTAAATATTCTAATTACAGCGTACATATAAAATTTTAAAATCATATTTCAGTGGGTGTTACCGTGCGTCGAAAGATGTGCAACTTTAACCATGTGAAGCTGTGTTTGGAGCAAAATGTTTAAAGAAGATTATAATTGTTACAAATACAGAAAAAACACACGACTGCGGTGTTAAAACGTAGTCGCTGCTGGTGATGGTACACGTACAGAGGAGAAGCCAACTTTGTTTAGAGGCCGGGAGAAGCAAGAAATATTACGTAGGACATCTTAGACATACGATCAAGTAAGAAGCAATTATGACAGTGATAACAAAATGAAAATAATGACAGTAAAACCTATTGACCACTGTAATGACGGTATACAATACTGACAATGACAGTACATGTGCGACACACCTGTAGATGTTTTCTAAAGTCTAACATTCTTGTTGGATTTCATATTCTTTACACATACCATTCTATGCGAAGCTGATATACAGTGAAACCATAATTGATACGTAACAGAAATTACTTGTGATCTTAAGTAATCTCTTCAGTTATTCGACGAGAGCAACATCGGATACATTCGAATACATCAACAGCAATGTGCCATGAGAGGTGCATGATACCGATCAAC
This sequence comes from Schistocerca nitens, assembly GCF_023898315.1. Classification (NCBI taxonomy): domain Eukaryota; kingdom Metazoa; phylum Arthropoda; class Insecta; order Orthoptera; family Acrididae; genus Schistocerca; species Schistocerca nitens. The sequence goes on along the minus strand of NC_064622.1, from coordinate 176,360,690 downwards.
AACAAATTCCGCTTGACCTGTATGCCCTCCTTTACATTAAAATGCGTCTAAATAAATTCTGAAAATATGCTGCCGATATGAGACATGGCAGCAGTGCCTCATGAATTAACACGTTGAGGATGGCTCAGTGTCAAAGTCGCGCAAGAGCAGGAATCCAATACTATACGGAAGCAGTTCCACTATGCTGATGATCCGTACTGAAACCGGAAGTATGAAAAACAATGTCAAGTGCCACGACAATTTCAAAACCAACTAAGAAACCGCTCACATAGCCCTTCGCTATAAAATAAGATGGCATTTGCAGCGCCATCAAATTAGGGACTAGTGCATCTTCAAAATAAAACATCAAGATTCATATCCAGAACCATATGTGAAAAACAATACAACTTAGTTAAAAATTAGGGCGAAACCATTATTAAGCCAAATACGGTCGCAAATCCACTGAAAGACTTTTTGTCAACAATAATGAAGCTCTCACCTGCTTTCCAGTTACTGTCTAAGAATAAACACACTGTCGCCCAAAAATCGCAACACCACAAAATAATTAATGTAGAGAAATAGAATTTCTGAAATACATTTGCCTAGGTAGCATATTGAAGTGATTAAGATTGCAAACCATTACAAATGTGAAATGCTGGTACATTAATAACCGGTGTAACCACCAAGATGTTGGATGTAACGATGCAGACCTGCACGCATTGTGTAGTACATGTGCCGGATGTCAGTTTGTGGGATGGAATTCCATGCCCTTGCCCTTGGTCGGTCAATACAGGAACTAAAACTTCCTGGCAGATTGAAACTGTGTGCCAGACCGAGACTCGAACTCGGGACCTTTGCCTTTCGCGGGCAAGTGCTCTACCATCTGAACTACGCAAGCACGACTCACGATCGATCCTGACAGCTTCATTTCTGCCAGTACCTCGTCTCCTATCTTCCAAACTTCACAGAAGCTCCCCCCTCTCCCCCCCCCCCCCCAGGACGCAAGTAGTGTACCCCAACTATCTGCGTCTAGTGTAAATAGTGAAACAGTGTGAATGTGTTTCAGATGTTTGCAAGTCGTGTAACTGAGGCGGGACGTGGGGACCAGCCCGGTATTCACTTAGTGGGCTGACCGGCACACCGGCCGTCGTCGTTAAACCGCCGGGCGGATTCGATCCGGGGCCGGCGCGCCTACCCGAGTCCAGGACGCAGCGCGTTAGCACTCTTAGCTACCCTGGCGTGTGTGAGCCTTAATGAATATCACACACTAACTGGGAAAAATATCACAACACCAAGTAAGAGTTGCGCGAAATATACGAATGGTGGTAGGTGTGTTTTTACATCTGAAAGACGATGTCTGTCCAAGTTTTGAGCCCTCAACATTAACCATGCCAATTCCGTACTTAACCCTGCCGACCCTGCGTACGATGCGGGATAAAGGCGGTAGCAAAAGAAGAAGAAAATAAAGATTCATTAAAGCTCACCTTTACGTGAAGCCAACCCAGTTTCCTAAAATTTCTCACTCACATTGATATCATCTTCGGATAAGTTTCTAAAGGAAGAAAATAAATAACTTAAAAAGGCCAATCCTTCTTCTCCACTCATTTGGCAAACTGCTAGCTTCTAGTGTCTCGAGGCTACAGCAAACGTTAACTACCCCGGTTCAGTCAGCTCAATTCTTAGCATAAAGGTACAAAGGCAAGACATCCTTTAGATGGCCCCCAGGATTTTGCCGAGATCTGCGAACTCCGTGCTGGGCTTCGCTCGAGTCCCTGCGGACGGGAGTAAATTGTCTGCACAGCGCAGGACTGCTGTAAGTCTAACATCGCGCGAGTTAAGCGGCTCGCTGCGGCTTGTGGATTTCCTTTTATCCGCTGCTTCTGCCTGCGCCTGCAGGGGCTTCGCTATGGGACACCTGCGCCCATTCCGCTATTCGAGCAGACACGCTTCGGGTTAATTCTCGGAGCCAAAGCTACTGCACCCGTGTGACGCCCAGGAAAGTCTCACTCCAAGCGCAGAGGATATAGCAGAGGAAAATTGAAAATAAATTTCCAGATTAAGGCTGTCATATTTCTGCAAGTAGTGTTGCACGAATTAGAACTCTCCTCTTCTCACCCTTGGACATTAGGCTGCGACCAAAGCGCGTTTTTGCCCATAACGTTTCGTCTTCTAAAGCTATCAGAGGCTACGAGTACGCAATTAGTTTTTTTCAAATCGAAACAAGTTCAGTGAGCAGAGCTGTAAGTCATCAGAAACAGATGAGATACCTGTAAGATTCTACAAATGTTATGCCAGAGAACTTTTTCCCCTTATAGCAGTACTTTGTTATAGGTCGCTGGAGCAATGTAGGATACCTAGCGACTGGAGAAAAGCGCAAGTCACTCCCGCTTTCAAGAAGGCCCGTAGGACAGACGCACATAATTACGCTACTGGCCATTAAAATTGCTACACCACGAAGATGACGTGCTACAGACGCGAATTTTACCCGACAGGAAGAAGATGCTGTGACATGCAAATGATAAGGTTTTCAGAGCATTCACATAAGGTTGGCGCCGGTGGCGACACCTACAACGTGCTGACACGAGGAAAGTTTCCAACCGATTTCTCATACACAAACAGAAGTTGACCGGCGTTGCCTGGTGATAGGTTGTTGTGATGCCTCGTGTAAGGGGGAGAAATGCGTACCATCACGTTTCCGACTTTGATAAAGGTCGGACTGTGGCCTATCGCGATTGCGGTTTATCGTATCGCGACATTGCTGCACGCGTTGGTCGAGATCCAATGACTGTTAGCAGAATATGGAATCGGTGGGTTAAGGAGGGTAATACGGAACGCCGTGCTGGATCCCAACGGCCTCGTATCACCAGCAGTCGAGATGACAGGCATCTTATCCGCACGGCTGTAACGTATCGTGCAGCCACGTCTCGATCCCTGAGTCAACAGATGGGGACGTTTGCAAGACAACAACCATTCGACGACGTTTGCAGCAGCATGGTCTATCAGCTCGGAGACCATGGCTGCGGTTACCCTTGACGCTGAATAACAGACAGGAGCGCCTGCGATGGTGTACTCAACGACGAACCTGGGTGCACGAATGGCAAACCGTCATTTTTCGGATGAAACCAAATTCTGTTTACAGCATCATGATGGTCGCATCCGTGTTTGGCGACATCGCGGTGAACGCACATTGGAAGCGTGTACTCGTCATCGCCATACTGGCCTATCACCCGGCGTGATGGTATGAGGTGCCATTGGTTACACGTCTCGGTCACCTCTTGTTGGCATTGACGGCACTTTGAACAATGGACGTTACATTTCAGATGTGTTACGACCAGTGGCTCTACCCTTCATTCGATCCCTGCGAAACCATACATTTCTGCAGGATAATGCACGACCGCATGTTGCAGGTCCTGTACGGGCCTTTCTGGATATACTGTGTAAAATGTTCGACTGCTGCCCTGGCCAGCAGTTCACTCACCAACTGGAAACATCTGGTCAATGGTGGGCGAGCAAGTGGCTCGTCACAATACGCCAGTCACTGCTCTTGATGAACTGTGGTATCGTGTTGAAGCTGCATGGGCAGCTGTACCTGTACAAGCCATCCAAGCTCTATTTGACTCAATGGCCAGGCGTATCAAGGCCGCTATTACGGCCAGAGGTGGTTATTCTGGGTATTGATGTTTCAATGTCTATGCACCCAAATTGTGTGAAAATGTAATAACATGTAAGTTCTAGTATAATATATTTGTCCAATGAATACCCGTGTATCATCTGCATATCTTCTTGGTGTAGCAATTTTAATGGCCAGTAGTGTATATGCCTATATCGTAGACGTCAATTTGTTGTAGAACGAAGAACGGCGCGTCCCGTCCGGGATTGTTTAATCGACAGGAGAGCGTTACAGAGGTGCTCAATAAAACTGAAATTTCGAGAGAACATTTTCAGGGAAGAGTCGGCCAACATATTACTTCTCACCACATACATCACGCAAAATGATCACCACAAATTTGAGAAATTAGATCTAATAGAGAGGTTTATCAACGATCATTCTTCCCACGCGCCATTCAAGAGTGGAACATAGTGACGAGGATCAAGTAGTGGTACTGGAAGTACCCTCCATCATACACCATGAGGTGCCTTGCGGAGTATTATATAGACGTAGATGTGTAATACCCAGCCATGTAGTTCGCTGCGAAACGTCCTAGCGTGCACATCGTTTGTCCACTTTCAACCGGGTTTTCCGAGGAGCAGGAATTTTGCGCGTAGTACGTAATGCGACCGGCGTAGCGTGCCGCGTCGTCAATAGTGACAGAACAGAGCAAAGGTGTTTTCCGACAAAGCGCAATGCGTAGTGCGCCAGCGCTTTACGTCAGGCGTGACAGGCAAACTGGTTCTCGACGAGTCTTGTGCGTTGTACGCCGCGTTCTAGTGAAGCAGTTGCTGCGAGGATGGTAAAGTTCGTGGGCAAATTTGCCACAGCTTGTGTTAAAAAGCTACAAGTGCGTTTCGGTATCGAGGAAGACGGAGTGTTAATCGACAGGTGTTAAAAATTTATTGCTCACCGTTTTTATACGCTTCACGTAACTCTGAAGCAAATAATCGTTTGGTTCATAGTCCGTTATGTGCTTAGTTATAGACAGACCCACGAATTCTTTTTCTCCCACGCTATCCATCAATACTGTGCAGCACATTAACGCTTTGGATTAAGTAATACGTTTTTTAAATACTCTTCTCAAACAGAACGTGTCGACTGAATATTTAACACGCTTGCGGTTTCATTTTCTGGGAAAATGCAAATCCGCGACGTATTTGAGCTTTGCGTTCCTACCGATGCAAAACGCCCTTTCCTGTTCACGAGGCGCATAATTCCTGCTCCTAGGAAAACTCGGCGTTATGCGCTCGCAACGTTTCCGTGTACTGCAGTAGTGCGGTGTAACTCAAAGTGATTTGAGACACTGAAATAACGAGCTTGTTAGTTTGCAGTTCTAATCCCCGAAATTCCCACCGTACTCGTGTTTGGTGGGAATTGTGGTGGGGGTGGGTGTGAAGAAAGTGGTAAGACAGGAAACCAGTATTATGTGCACCACATACAGTGGTAAAGTGCGAAGTCCTCAGATATCAGAAACAGCGTCAGACTGTTGTAGGCACTGTAATGAATATTTTACTCGGGATAAATTCTTAAGAGGCGACAGACGATTTTGAGATGGAGCTCTATATTAAATCTACAAATGCTATAAACATAGACTTGCTATTCTTTAACATATCTTGAAGGTAAGTCGTAGTCACTATTGCTTCGCGTGTTCCTACATTTTTCCGGGACCCGAAACTACACTCCTGGAAATTGAAATAAGAACACCGTGAATTCATTGTCCCAGGAAGGGGAAACTTTATTGACACATTCCTGGGGTCAGATACATCACATGATCACACTGACAGAACCACAGGCACATAGACACAGGCAACAGATCATGCACAATGTCGGCACTAGTACCGTGTATATCCACCTTTCGCAGCAATGCAGGCTGCTATTCTCCCATGGAGACGATCGTAGAGATGCTGGATGTAGTCCTGTGGAACGGCTTGCCATGCCATTTCCACCTGGCGCCTCAGTTGGACCAGCGTTCGTGCTCGACGTGCAGACCGCGTGAGACGACGCTTCATCCAGTCCCAAACATGCTCAATGGGGGACAGATCCGGAGATCTTGCTGGCCAGGGTAGTTGACTTACACCTTCTAGAGCACGTTGGGTGGCACGGGATACATGCGGACGTGCATTGTCCTGTTGGAACAGCAAGTTCCCTTGCCGGTCTAGGAATGGTAGAACGATGGGTTCGATGACAGTTTGGATGTACCGTGCACTATTCAGTGTCCCCTCGACGATCACCAGTGGTGTACGGCCAGTGTAGGAGATCGCTCCCCACACCATGATGCCGGGTGTTGGCCCTGTGTGCCTCGGTCGTATGCAATCCTGATTGTGGCGCTCACCTGCACGGCGCCAAACACGCATACGACCATCATTGGCACCAAGGCAGAAGCGACTCTCATCGCTGAAGACGACACGTCTCCATTCGTCCCTCCATTCACGCCTGTCGCGACACCACTGGAGGCGGGCTGCACGATGTTGGGGCGTGAGCGGAAGACGGCCTAACGGTGTGCGGGACCGTAGCCCAGCTTCATGGAGACGGTTGCGAATGGTCCTCGCCGATACCCCAGGAGCAACAGTGTCCCTAATTTGCTGGGAAGTGGCGGTGCGGTCCCCTACGGCACTGCGTAGGATCCTACGGTCTTGGCGTGCATCCGTGCGTCGCTGCGGTCCGGTCCCAGGTCGACGGGCACGTGCACCTTCCGCCGACCACTGGCGACAACATCGATGTACTGTGGAGACCTCACGCCCCACGTGTTGAGCAATTCGGCGGTAAGTCCACCCGGCCTCCCGCATGCCCACTATACGCCCTCGCTCAAAGTCCGTCAACTGCACATACGGTTCACGTCCACGCTGTCGCGGCATGCTACCAGTGTTAAGAACTGCGATGGAGCTCCGTATGCCACGGCAAACTGGCTGACACTGACGGCGGCGGTGCACAAATGCTGCGCAGCTAGCGCCATTCGACGGCCAACACCGCGGTTCCTGGTGTGTCCGCTGTGCCGTGCGTGTGATCATTGCTTGTACAGCCCTCTCGCAGTGTCCGGAGCAAGTATGGTGGGTCTGACACACCGGTGTCAATGTGTTCTTTTTTCCATTTCCAGGAGTATATCTTCCCGAAGGTTGGCTTCTACCACTTTTCTTATTTTTCTATTATATCAGACTGATGATTCGGTAATATTCACACTACAACTCTCCCACTCCGACTGAGAAGAATTCGTAAAGGAATTATTTGAGAATCTGATATTGGAGTTATTATCCACTGCTTAACGGTATCCAAACATTCGCCACACCTAAACTACTCCATCTGATTGTCACAAAGTACTCTCGCCTTGTGCGGGTGGGCATTGTCTTGTTGAAATATAAGCCCTTGATGGCTTGCCATGAAGGGCAACAAAACGTTGCGTAGAATATCGTGGACTTCCCGCTGTTCTGTAAGAATGCTGCGGATGACAACCAAAGGGGTCCTGCTATGAAAAGAAATCGCACCCCCAGATCACAAACTTGGTTGTCGCACTACATTGCGGGAGACAATCGGTTTGTCTTCCACTGCTGGCTTGGGCGTCCTCAGACACGTATTTTCTGGTCATTTGGGATCACTTCGAAGTGGGACTTAACACTGAAGACAATTCTACACCAGTCAATGTGATACCGGGCCGAAGACGTGTCTGGAGATGCCCCGGACAGGGCAAATAGACTGGGAGTAGAATATCATCGACGAGCCTCTGTACTGTAAGGTTGCCGCGGATTACAACCAAGGGAGTCACGCTGTTAAGGGAAATGGCATCCCAGACGATCACTCTTCTTAATTGGGCAGTATGTTGGGTGACAGTCAGCTTGATATCTCATCGCTTTCCGGAGAGTTTCCAGACACATGTTCGGCCTGGAATGTCATTAACTAGAGTAGAATTGCTTCAGTGACGAGTCACGCTTCGAAATGAGCCCCAATGACCAGTAAAGACCTGTATGGAGACGCCCCAGATAGCGGTTGGATACCAACCTGATTCTCACCAGCCTTACTGTCCGACAGCAAGAAGTGATGATCTGGGATGCCATTTCATTTGATAGAGGGAGCCCTTTGCTTGTCATCCGTGGTACCCTTACAGCACATCGATATGTCCACGATATTCTATGTCCCGTTTTGTTGCCCTTCGTAAGCCATCCTGGGCTTAAATTACTGCACACGTCGGGGGTAGGTACGGCTTGTCTTCGTGCTTGTCAAACTCTACTTTAGCCAAGGATATCGCCGGATCTCTCCCCAATTGAAAACTTTTGGAGCATTATGGGTAAGGACCTCCAACCAGCTTGGAATTTTGACACGCCAGCCGAACAGAGTTTGGCACGATGTTCTTCAGGATAACATCTAACAATTCCGTTAATCAGTTCAGAGCCAAATAACTTCTTGCATAAGGATCAGCGATGGACCAACGCGTTACTGACTTCCTCAATTTGTGAAGATTGTTCTCTTGAATACAGGGTGTTACAAAAAGTTACGGCCAAACTTTCAGGAAACATTCCTCACACACAAATAAAGAAAAGATGTTATGTGGACATGTGTCCGGAAACGCTTAATTTCCATGTTAGAGCTCATTTTAGTTTCGTCAGTATGTATTGTACTTTCTCGATTCACTGCCAGTTGGCCCAATTGAAGGAAGGTAATGTTGACTTCGGTGCTTGTGTTGACATGCGACTCATTGCTCTACAGTACTAGCATCAAGCACATTTCAGTCGAAGTGTTCGTACGCTTCTCAACAACAGATTCGGTGACCGGTGGATTGGTAGAGGCGGACCAATTCCACGGCCTCCACGCTCTCCTGACCTCAACCCTCTTGACTTTCATTTACGTCGGTATTTGAAAGCTCTTGTCTACGCAACCCCGGTACCAAATATAGAGACTCTTCGTGCTCGTATTGTGGACGGCTGTGATACAATATGCCATTCTCCAGGGCTGCATCAGGGATTCCATGCGACGGAGGGTGGATGAATATATCCTCGCTAACGGAGGACATTTTGAACATTTCCTGTAACAAAGTGTTTGAAGTCACGCTGGTACGTTCTGTTGCTGTGTGTTTCCATTCCATGATTAATGTGATTTGAAGAGAAGTAATAAAATGAGCTCTAACATGGAAAGTAAGCGTTTCCGGACACATGTCCACATAACATATTTTCTTTCTTTGCTTGTGAGGAATGTTTCCTGAAAGTTTGGCCGTACCTTTTTGTAACACCCTGTAGATCATCAAAATTTTCTGATGTTGAAATCATTTGTTTGTCTGTACACGTACATCACGTCCACAGTTCCTTCATAGTGCGTCGTTTTTATTTTTTGCTTTTGTTTTAGTGTGTAGTTCTCCGCATCAGCCCTTCTTGTGTACCGGAGAGAGCTGCGGTCTTCTCCAGTCATTTGGCACGCTCCATTGTTCTAGCGATCTGTGATAAACAATCCGGTGTTAACACAGAATTTCTTTTGTATTAATATAGGGCTGTCTCACTTTTGCAAAACAAACGATAGCTGGTGTATTGATCAATACCAGTATTGGTATATTACGTTACTAATTAAGTTGGTCATGACGCCGTCACGATCAGTAAAGTTAAATAGACAGCAGTAATGATTACACCTGTAGTTTCTTCGATGCATAGTATCAAGGAAACTTAAACAGAAATGTACGTAAGGTTCACCAGGTGTATAAAATATTCAAACAACTTACAGGAAAGCAGTCTGTTGACGTCGTCGACAGCCGTCGACATTTCAAGAGGTTGGCTTTAATGTTGAATTAAGTAGCATAATGCGACATATCTTGACTTCCATTTAGTTTTTATTCAATGACAATTTCAGTGACCAGACAAATGAAGTTGCCATGGGGAGCCTCTTGTCACCTGTCATCGCCAATCTGTTTATGGAGGATTTCTAGGACGCTGCCGTGAATTGGCGGCATTGAAACCTGCATACTTTTTTTATGTTTGTAGACAACTCTAGTGCTGTCTTGCCTCTCGGCTAGCCGGCCGCTGTGACTGAGTGGTTCTAGGCACTTCAGTCCGGAATCACGCGGCTGCTGCGCCGCAGGTTCGAATCCTGCCTCGGGTATGGGTGTGTGTGATGTCCTTAGGTTAGTTAGGTTTTTAAGTAGTTCTAAGTCTAGGGGACTGATGACCTCAGATGTTAAGTCCCATAGTGCTTAGAGCCATTTGAACCAAGCCTCTCGGCTGTGAGAATTTACACAGATTTTTAGAACATCTGAATTTAGTTCATCCGAATGTAAGGTTCGTTTCACTAAAAAGATGAATATGGATGCCTACCTTACCTTGCTTGATCTTCTGGTCAGGAGGAAGGTTGATTGTACATTGGGGCATGCCGTTTATAGGAAAACAACTCGCGCTGATTAGTATGTTCAGGCTGATAGTTGTCACCATTCGGTTCAGCATGGAAGTGTACTTTGTAACTTGGTTCATAAAGCCGTGACAAACTATCAGCTGAGTCGTTTCATCTCTGTCATCTTTTGCCAAAATGGTTGTAGTGAAACCCGTATCAGATGCGTGCTGCGATATCAGTCAACCACGAATCAGGTGAGAGATGTAAATAGCGTGTTGGCACCTAAATCTACGGCTTCTTTGCCCTAGGTATATAACATTTCCTACAATATTGGTCATATTCTGCGGTAACACTTGAGAATTGTGTTTTTCGACCGCCATCTAAGCTGAGGATGGTTTCAGTGTCTTTGAAGGATGACATTGGCCTGCTTATGGTGGTTGTTTACCACATACCATGTAACTGTGGCATGTCGTACATTGGTGAGACCATCACGACACGCCTACGATATTCTACTAAATTTTCTGGTGCAGAATATTGGCTTGCGGCTGTTCATCTTGCGGAATTTAACAACACAGAGATTCTGGCGTCTACTTCGAACTCTTTGAATATGTTATTAAGGAAGAGGTTGAAATTAAATTATGCAGCACTCTTATGAACAGAGACTGATATTTTTTGCTTAAATTCTGCTTGGAATTCTGTTCTCTCCTTCTCCAAACAACAGAGGGGTGAAGTTGTTGTGACTTGTTCACCACTTGATAATTAATATTCACTATAGATAAATCGTAACTTTGAGCATTTTTTATGGTTTCGTACCTCAATCGATAAAAACGGAACTCTTATAGGACGACTTCGTTGTCCTTCTGTCTGTCTGTCTGTCTTTCTGTTCGACTGTTAAGAACAGTTTTTATTTGGAATGGGTAGACGTATCAATGTGAAATGTATGTCACATTCTAAGATCTACGGTACCTTGGCGGTGTAAAACATTCAAGCTTCTAAGTCGATGCAATCAAAAGACACGGCTATTTATGTCATATTTTGATACCAGTAAACTCGCTCAGCCGGCCGAAGTGGCCGTGCGGTTAAAGGCGCTGCAGTCTGGAACCGCAAGACCGCTGCGGTCGCAGGTTCGAATCCTGCCTCGGGCATGGATGTTTGTGATGTACTTAGGTTAGTTAGGTTTAACTAGTTCTAAGTTCTAGGGGACTAATGACCTCAGAAGTTGAGTCCCATAGTGCTCAGCGCCATTTTGAACCAAACTCGCTCACAAAAAGCTAAAGGCTACTTCCCGCTGACCTAGAATCATGAAATTTGCTAAGAAGCAAGGTTTCACAGTACAAGTAACGAAAAAAAATCCTAAAATTGTTAATCGGTAATCATTTCACACGAGAAAATATTTCTTTGTCATTTGTTAGACATTCGTCTGTCTTTCCGTCTCGAATTACTTTTCTCAGGACTTACAATAGAAAAGGCAAAATCACAAAAAAATTGAACTTAAAACTTAAAACATTCCCGAAAGTGTTGGAATTCCCGGAACCAATCTCTTGCCAGTATCGACGTCAATAACAGGCAAAACTTGTCAATATTCTCTGCTTCCCGAGATGAATGAGTTGTGTATATACATAACTAAGTTTATACGGAACACTCAGAGCAGGAGTCTTGGTCACACTTGGCCACTTTTCTTTAAGTGGTGGCGCTAATTATTTTATGGTATATGTGTGATGTCTTTTACATATGCCGAACTACAGTTCCTGTCGGTGTAGCCATGCCTACTAAGGGTTAAAATTTCCTTGCACAGAGCTATCTCGTTGGATTTGTGCGTTGGAAAAAATTACTTAAAAGAAACTGTCAAATGTTTTGTGAACTGATTTGTTAAAACTAATAAATAACCCAGATTAGGGAAACAGCTGACGCACCTTTCATTGAAGCTCGAATTTACCAACATCAGTTTAGATGCAATAAGACCACTGAGTGAAATTCCACGTTGTATTTTTGTAACAGATATAAATTATTCAACTTTAAATTCTCAGTCGGCCGCTTATTGAGTATAATTCAAAGCCATATCAAATGTTTTTCTGGTCTACTTTATTTCTAACATTATAAAAATCATTTCACAAAAAACTGACTATCGTGCTTAATTTACTTTCAAATTTTGTTCAGAAAGCGTAAATCACAATACGTTTAAATATCGATCGGTGTTCTCTTATTCTTAAGACTAGGTACATCAAGCCGGAGCAGTGTGGTTCAGTTTACGCTGTGATTAGATATTTCACAACAATTCATTTACATAGCTAGCAGTAGCTGTTTGTGAAATATTCCAATTTTCGCTCAAATATTTAACTACTTTTTTCTTAGTTATTCTGATTACTTTCAAGCAATTAAGTCGTGTTTTGCTAAACCAGACCTAACGCATGTCAGTTTTATGGACCATTCGTCCATTTCCCTCTCTTTGTTTGGCTATGAAAATTCGGACAAAAATTTTCCCCTAGACCACTAAATTTTGTATTAAGTACTTCATTACTTTCAAGCAATTAGATCTTTCTTTGTAAAAGTAGACCTCCCGTTTGGCTCTTAGATATCTGTCAATTTTGCACTCTTCGTCTGGCTATGGAAATAAGGACAAAAATTCATACTGTAATTCATTGGTAATCCTATTTTCACTCTGCTCAAACATTTAGTCAAAAATGACTGGGCGTTCGTCCATCGAAATATCAGCAGTTGTCGAAGACTTCCCTCAGGTGCACTGCCATATGTTGTTGGGACAGGAATATACTGCATTAAAATTGCTGACAGCTGAATGTTATGAGCTTTCAAACATATGTATGCTGTATTGATACGTTCTGACTGATTAGGACTGTAAGTTGCACCGATGCTGGAACCTGGAACCTTTCGCGAGCAGTGCTCTCACAAACTGGTATGTCCCTGCACAACTCACGATCCAGCACCCCAACGACAGTTGTTAGTACCTCCCTCCTATTACCAAATCTTACCAACAAAATGCACTAGCACTCCTGGAAGACACAATATCACGGGGGGAATGGTTGTGCCATAGTACAGGGGCTGGACTCCGTAACGAAGTTTCTGCTCTCCAGCGCAGTGTTTGCACTGTTTTAGAAGCCTCCTGACAGATTGAAACAGTGAGCCGGAGTGTGTATTGAAAAGGAACATCATCTTTCATGGGCACCACTGCTTTCTTGATTAATAAATATCGTATTCGTATTGCAGTCTGCGATGACTGTGTTCATAAATATTATAAATACAGTTTAAATCATTTAACGGCTGCCAGTCACAAAATTAAATTGTTTAACTTAGACATGCACACATTTAGGCTATAAATGAATAAGCCACCAGGTATACAATAACAATGTAATGAAGCTTTCGCTAGTGAAGAAGCACAAAAGAAGACGCCTTTGGAGGGTCTGTGAGACACGCGGGGTAGCCGCGCGGTCTTGGGCGTCCTGTCACGCTTGACGCGGCTTTCCCCGTCGGGCGGTCGAGTCCTCCCTCGGGCATGGGTGTGTGTGTTGTCCTTAGCGTAAGTTAGTTTAAGTTCGATTGAGTAGTGTTTAAGCTTGGGGACCGATGACCTCAGCAGTTTGGTCCCGTAGGATCTTACCACAAACTTCCAAAATTTTGCAGGACCTGTGCTGTACTAAGGCGCTGAAACATGTACAACAGAAGCAAAATATGCGAAAGGAATAACAGCCCGTGAAATGAAGTTCTTGGGATGAACACCTGGTTACACGAAACGGGATCATAAAATGTATGAAGATTTGTTAAAGGAGCTTAAAATGGAAACCATCACACGTTATTTTTAGAACAAAAAAAGTAGAGGAAACATCTACAAAGAATCAGCACAAAGAGGATCCCAAATTCCTTGCTACACTACCTAAGAGAGCTGGGTCGACCAATGAAAAGATGCCAAGACAACTTCTCGACGAGACCGTGACAGCTCAAGAGGCCTAATACCTGGAAATAAGATGACGATTATGACTTACTTGATGGCGATGCATTTCGAACTCCAGGAATAGTAAATTCCTTCTGAAGGTTTAGCTTAAAAAAAGTTTCCAAAAGCATACGGGGGCCTTAAGAACGTCTAAAAGAGTTCTTAACAAAAGACAAAAAGCTGTGTTATTAGAAAGACTGGCTGTTAGGAATATTTTTTATGTAAATGAAGGTGCCTATGTAAAAATATTTGTTCCTTTTTCTCCGTATCAGAACTAAGTGATTCTAAAATTTCTACTGAGGTATAAGTTTAACAAGTCAGCTGAAACATCAGTTGTGAAGATTTTTAAATTTTTAATAGATAAGACTTAGCTGTATCTTCTGGGAAGCCATTTGAAGGTAATCAGGTTTTCTTATTATACTGTATGATCATGGTAAAAGGCATATTTACCATTTTCTGTTTTTAATTTAAGCCATCGCCAGGCTTAGGGCAACGTAGGCAGAGAATAATAAATTCAAATGAAGCTAGGCATTAAGCTCACAGAGGTCACGAAACGAGAAATAATAGCCGGGAATAAAGCGGCCACCGTTCCCGAGATTGCCTATTCCCACGCTAATGCAGCTTCGATGCCATATATATTTACCACTTGTCTCTCGCGTGTCCAAAAGCACCCTGTGCCTTTGCATTAAAACTGCTCATCCTGTTCTATCAATAGCATCACCGTTTGACGATGATTTCAGTATTCTGTTGTACTCAACGAGCAGAATTAGTAGCTGCTTTATAAAATGATCTATTAACCGAGCGAGTGATGAGAGCTTATTTACCTAAGGAAGCAGGGAAGAGATAAAAAGTGGCGTTCTCTTAAAGTAGAAGGAAAAACAGTAAGTCCTTCCAAATGAATCTCCTCCTTCCCTTACCTCACAATTTTTGACATTTCCGTCATTCAGACTTTTGATGCACTCTTGCCCTCTAGCTCCCTTTATTCATCACTAAAACAAAGCTTTCCCATTAGTATCTACGTCTATATCTACATACATACACCATGTGGGGCGTGGCAGAGGATACTCTATACGACTATTAGCCATTTCCTGTTCTGTTGCACCCATAAATAGAGCGAGGGGAAAACGACTGTCTACAGGGTGGTCCATTGTTAGTGACTGGGCCAAATATCTCACGAAATAAGCATCAAACGAAAAAACTACAAAGAACGAAAATTGTCTAGCTTGAAGAGGGAAACCAGATGGCGCTACGGTTGGCCCGCTAGATGGCGCTGCCACAGGTCAAACGGATATCAACTGCGTTTTTTTTAAATAGGCACCTCCATTTTTATTACATATTCGTGTAGTACGTAAAGAAATATGAATGTTTTAGTTGGACCACTTTTTTCGCTTTGTGATAGATGGCGCTGTAATAGTCACGAATTTATAAGTACGTTGTATCACGTAAAATTCCTCCAGTGCGGACGGTATTTGCTTCGTGATACATTACCCATGTTAAAATGGACCGTTTACCAATTGCGGAAAAGGTTGATATCGTGTTGATGTATCGCTATTGCGATCAAAATGCACAACGGGCGTGTGCTGTGTATGCTGCTCGCGTTCGCCGGATAGTTACGTTATTTAAGGAAACAGGAAGCGTTCAGCCACATGTGAAACGTCAACTACGACCTGCAATAAATGATGATGCCCAAGTAGATGTTTTAGGCGCTGTAGCGCATAACCCGCACACCAGTAGCAGACAAATTCTGCAAGAATCGGGAATCTCAAAAACGTCGGTGTTCAGAATGCTACAACAACATCGATATCACCCGTACCATATTTCTATGCACCAGGAATTGCATGGCGACGACTAAGAACGTCGTGTACAGTTCTGCCACTGGGCACAAGAGAAATTACGGGACGATGACAGATTTTTTGCTCGCGTTCTATTTAGCGACGAAGCGTCATTCACCAACAGCGGTAACGTAAACCGGCATAATATGCATTATTGGGCAACGGAAAATCCACGATGGCTGCGACAAGTGGAACATCAGCGACCTTGGCGGGTTAATGTATGGTGCGGCATTATGGGAGGAAGGATAATTGGCCCCCATTTTATCGACTGCAATCTAAATGATGCAATGCATGCTGATTTCCCACGTAATGTTCTACCGATGTTACTACAAGATGTTTCACTGCATGACAGAATGGCGACGTACTTCCAACAAGATGGATGTCCGGCACATAGCTCGCGTGCGGTTGAAATGGTACTGAATAGCATATTTCATGACAGGTGGATTGGTCATCGAAGCACCATACCATGGTCCGCACGTTCACCGGATCTGGTGTCCCCCGATTTCTTTCTATGGGGAAAGTTGATGGTATTTGCAGGTAATCACGCTGTAACAGCATGCGTTCTCAGAAACGATAAGTTCACAAAGGTACATGTATTACATTGGAACAAACGATGTTCAAATGTACCTACGTTCTTTATTTTAATTTAAAAAAGCTATCTGTTACTAAATGTTCGTCTAAAATTGTGAGCCATATGTTTGTCACTATTACAGCGCCATCTATCACAAAGCGAAAAAAGTGGTCCAACTAAAACATTCATATTTCTTTACGTACTACACGAATATGTAATAAAAATGGAGGTGCCTATTTAAAAAAAACGCAGTTGATATCCGTTTGACCTGTGGCAGCGCCTAGAACCGCTCGGCCGTCACGGCCGGCGTGGTCGTGTGCATGGTGATCATATCCCATATTGATGTCGGGGTACATGCGCAGGAAACTGTGGCGTTTTGTAGCACATGTGTTTCGGGACGATTTTCTCAACTTATCACCAATACCGTGGACTTACAGATCTGTGTCGTGTGTGTTCCGTATTTGCCTATGCTAGTCGCGCCAGTTTTATGTAGTGCCACGTTGTGTGGCACTACAGTCTGCAATTATCCTTAATTTATGAGCATGAGTGTAGTAGGTTAACATCTTTACAAACACAACAGACTTCATAATTAGTTTTTGAATGCATAATTAGTTTTTGAATGCATACGAAAATTATATCTAGACTTAAGGTGAAGTTTCTTATTTAAACATAAACGCGAGTGAGGCACACAGTGAATGCTGCGGTGCATCAGTATAACAGTAAATCTAAAAGTATGTGTGCTGAGTATATAAAAGCGACTCAGTGGGCTACAAGTTACGGTGCAAAAATAAGTGCACCTAACTGTAAATTAAACGTAAATATAAAACTCGGAATACAATTACTGTATTGCACAGGACAACTGCAGCGTTATAAATATAGTCCACGTTAAGTAAGTATTGATGAACGTATGACTATTATGCCAACTGAGATAACGGAAAACACGAAACATAAATAAAGCTATATAAAAGCGCCTGATTTGTATATTTATTCAAGTACTTTAATGCACAACCTAGGGCTCAACCATCTGTATCATCGATAATTCTGCACTTTCTTTTTCCTCCTGCTGAATTATTTACTGCCGCAACGCGAATTTTTCATACGACCATATTCTTCTGAATTTCTTTACCTGTCACTTTCTAGTGCGTCCTATTTAGTCACTCTGTTAAGGGGATAGTTCTTTATAAATGCATTAAAAATTGGTAAGTCTCGCGGTTTTCTATCAAGTAAAATAAAAATTAATGCTAAATATGATGATATAGTTTCATTCATTACACTTTTGTCTTTAAGATATCATTTTTGTGTCCACATCGGGAGCTGCCTCCAACGGCTGCACCAGGTGGAGGGACCTCTTGCAGACGGAACTTTGGTCTTCGGAGGGAATTCTCGAAGCTCTCGTATAGGACCTGCAACATGGAAACTCGTACCATCACGCCAGCGCTCGGCCCGTATGACGGTCACAAATGCAATCGACGAAGTTCGTTCTTCTCAGAGGACCCACACGCATAACGTATGCCATGATGCTGTACGCAGAACTATGCGAATTGTGAAGGGCAAAGCCTCTGCATAATCTTTCCCTTTATGCAGAATGTAGATATTGTTACTCCTCCTCACTTAGTGCAGTTGCTCTTATCATTTGCATATCAGAGCATGTAGAGTCACCATTTCGACGTTTGATGTAGTCCGCCCTCATGTTTCAGTTTTAATGAGAGCAGTGTACATCCAAACCTACATATACTCTTTAGAACGTGATGCTAATTTTTAAAGCGTTACTTAATAATGTTGTACCAGTTTATACGTCCAATGTCTACCATATTTTTATAATAGCAGCATAGCAGCAGCTCTTCTCGAGACTTTGGAATAGTTTGTATGCTATAATCAGTTGTCTCTCTCTCTCTCTCTCTATATATATATATATATATATATATATATATATATATATATATATATATATATATATATATATATATATATATATGACGTTGTAAGCTTTCTATAAAAATTTATCTATAAATGAAAATATTGAATATTATTATTTCAAAAACTTTCCCCTCGTGTACGTGTTCAACTGCTGAGCAGTACTGGCTGTTGGTTGGCCCTGTATTGCGCATGCGAACAGTGGCATAATACGAAACTTTAAACTTAGTGAAATAAGAATTTGAAATAGTAAAAACTAGTCGAGTTAAATGCCGAAGTAACCAACTGTGTACTCAGCGAAAACTACTTAACTGAAACTCAATACTGAAGTACATTATGAAAGATGCGTGACATGAAGTGCAATTTCTGACTTGAAATTTCCACAAAAATAAAGTGCTATTCTAATCTGAAGATAAATAACTGAGCTTACCTACACTGTCCACTGTAAATTAAGCAGCTTGCGTAGCACAACATCTGATAATTCTGACTACGAACTGTTCCTCGTAAGAATGCAAAGTGAGATCTGGCCTGAAATAAAAGTAACTTGCCTTATACTCGGCATGTTGTTTTGTGTTTGGTATGCCGACTTTTTCGAAAGCACATAGAAATCAGCAGATGCAGCAGGTAAAGAAAAAATAAACTACACACTGCAAAATTGGTTTTTTGTTTGTCAGAAACAGTCTGTGGCTTTGTGTGGCATAAAGTGCAATTCACACTCGTCAGAATACTCAAAACATTACTAAGAATGATGGAGAAGGGCTTCACTTTAAAGAAAGTCGTTCTTGAAAAATTAAACTCCGATTATTGTTAAAAAAAAGACTATGTAACAGAAGGAGACCCTAACAATTATGAAATTCTCTGAATACAAATTTTCAGGCGTTCCATCCAACTGCGTTATTTGTGACATAAAACAAAGAGATCAGATTAAGACAAATCATGAATGTTATTAGTTACCTGAGGGACAAAGATTTCCTCCAGTTAATAACACCGACAAACAAACATTTCACTCTCGCGTATGCTTTAGTTACCTTGAAACACTCCCCCCAAAATCTTCTCGATCAACAGAATCAATAACAAATGTTTACAAAGAAGTTCTCGTTTCCATAATAAATTATTCCAGATAATTTCACTCAAATTCACAAATATCGAGTCTTCTTCTCCGAATACTCGGTTGCTCACTAATGTGCCTCCAATAAGAATGCGTGAAACAGATTTAAGGGTCTCATTTACTACTCGTGTCTGACCCTGGTAGCTGAGTGGTCAGTGTGACAGAATGTCATACCTAGCGGCCTGGGTTCGATTCCCGGCAGGGTCGGAGATTTTCTCTGCTCAGGGACTGGATGTTGTGTTGTCCTTATCATCGTCATTTCATACCCATCGACACGCAAGTCGCCGAAGTGGCGACAACTCCAAAGACTTGCACCAGGCGAACGGTCTACCCGACGGGAGGCCCTACACTCAGGGCAATTCCATTTATTCACTACTCGTGCAGTGCGCTTATTCATTTTTGTCCCAGTACAGTAAAGGTGAATTATGAACAGTGGCAGAAAACATAAGAAAATCTTACAGTATCTCCTGCTCCCAGAGGAAAATTTCATACGGATTGTCTTAGCTGTGGTAAGACAAGGATAATGATTTCTTTTAGTACAAAGAGTACAATAAGCTGCGATTTAAATAACATTACAAGTGTTACGGCTTTAGGTTACAAAATGTACATGAGAATGCGCTGAGTTGGGTTTTACATATGAAGAGTGTCTTTGCACAGGGACGGAGAACACACACTATTTGGCGAGTTTTGTACATTTTAGGTCAATATTCCATCACTTATAACCATCGACGATTTGTTTTAATATCTCATGTCCTCAATCTTGGCATCACTTGGCACCAACGTAGATACTGTTTAATGTTTCTTGTCATTAATCCTGTGGCTAAGGAAGGTAATGCAACTGGCACAGTAGTGACCAATTTCTTGAAATATTGATGAAGTTATATCGGCGGTATACTCCGTAAGGTAAATGACTGTCCATCACTGACTGCAGTCTAAACATTGTGGTAAATGTAGAATCATATACGAACAGACTGAGGGAGGTAATCTTCGCACGCAGTACTACTCTTTACTTTAAGAGTGTGCAAAAATTAGTTAACTACCTGGCAACTTCAATGAATTTTTTTTCTATTTCTCTTTTTTTTTCTTTTTCTAACAAAACAACACAAAAATCTGAACTGCATGTGCAATATTGCTCCCTCTACGATTTTTGCCCTCCACGCTGCCCTCCAATGCTAAATTTGTGATCCCTTGATGCCTCAGAACATGTCCTACCAACCGACCCCTTCTTCTTGTAAAGTTGTGCCACAAACTCCTCTTCTCCCCAATTCTATTCAATATTTCATCAGTAGTTATGTGATCTACCCATCTAATTTTCAGCATTCTTCTGTAGCACCACATTTCGAAAGCTTCCATTCTCTTCTTGTCCAAACTATTTATCGTCCATGTTTCACTTCCATACATGACTACACTCCATACAAATACTTTCATAAACGACTTCCTCACACTTAAATCTATACCCGATGTTAACAAATTTCTCTTCTTCAGAAACACCTTCCTTGCCATTTCCAGTCTACATTTTATATCCTCTCTACTTCGACCATCATCAGTTATTTTGCTCCCCAAATAGCAAAGCTCCTTTATTGCTTTAAGTGTCTCATTTCCTAATCTAATTCGACTGCATTTCATTATCCTCGTTTTGCTTTTGTTGATGTTCATCTTATATCCTCCTTTCAAGACACTGTCCATTCCGTTCAATTGCTCTTCCAAGTCCTTTGCTGTCTCTGACATAATTACAATGTCATCGGCGAACCTCGACGTTTTTATTTCTTCTCCTTGGACTTTAATACCTACTCCGAATTTTTCTTTCGTTTCCTTTACTGCTTGCTCAATATAATGATTGAATAACATCGGGGAGAGGCTACAACCCTGTCTCACTCCCTTCCTAACAGCTGCTTCCCTTTCATGCCCCTCGACTCTTATAACTGCCATCTGGTTCCTGTACAAACTGTAAATAGCTTTTCGCTCCCTGTATTTTACCCCTGCCACCTTTAGAATTTGAAAGAGAGTATTCCATTCAACATTGTCAAAAGCTTTCTCTAAGTCTACAAATGCCAGAAATGTGGGTTTGCCTTTCCTTAATCTAGCTTCTAAGATAAGTCGTAGGGTCAGTATTGCCTCACGTGTTCCAACATATCTGCGGAATCCAAACTGATCTTCGCCGAGGTCGGCTTCGATCAGTTTTTCCATTCGTCTGTAAAGAATTCGCGTTAGTATTTTGCAGCTGTGACTTATTAAACTGATAGTTCGGTAATTTTCACATCTGTCAACACCTGCTTTCTTTGGGATTGGAATTATTATATTCTTCTTGAAGACTGAGGGTATTTCGCCTGTCTCATATATCTTGCTCACCAGATGGTAGAGTTTTGTCAGGACTGGCTCTCCCAAGGCTGTCAGTAGGTCTAATGGAATGTTATCTACGCCCGGGGCCTTGTTTCGACTCCGGTCTTTCAGTGCTCTGTCAAACTCTTCACGCGGTATCGTATCTCCCATTTCATCTTCATCTACATCCTCTTCCATTTCCATAATATTGTCCTCAAGTACATCGCCCTTGTATAGACCCTCTATATACTCCTTCCACCTTTCTGCTTTCCCTTCTTTGCTTAGAACTGGGTTGCCATCTGAGCTCTTGATGTTCGTACAAGTGATTCTCTTATCTCCAAAGGTCTCTTTAATTTTCCTGTAGGCAGTATCTATCTTACCCCTAGTGAGATAAGCCTCTACATCCTTACATTTGTCCTCTAGCTATCCCTGCTTACCCATTTTGCACTTCCTGTCGATCTCATTTTTGAGACGTTTGTATTCCTTTTTGCCTGCTTCATTTACGGCGTTTTTATATTTTCTCCTTTCATCAATTAAATTCAATATTTCTTCTGTTACCCGAGGATTTCTACTAGCCCTCGTCTTTTTACCTACTTGATCCTCTGCTGTCTTCACTACTTCATCCCTCAGAGCTACCCATTCTTCTTCTACTGTAGTTCTTTCCCCCATTCCTGTCAATTGTTCCCTTATGTTCTCCATGAAACTCTGTACAACCTCTGGTTTAGTCAGTTTATCCAGGTTCCATCTCCTTAAATTCCCACCTTTTTGCAGTTTCTTCAGTTTTAATCTACAGTTCATAACCAATAGATTGTGGTCAGGGTCCACATCTGGCCCTGGAAATGTCTTACGATTTAAAACCTGGTTCCTAAATCTCTGTCTTACCATTATATAATCTATCTGATACCTTCTAGTATCTCCAGGATTCTTCCATGTATACAACCTTCTTTTATGATTCTTGAACCAAGTGTTAGCTGTGATTAAGTTATGCTCTGTGCAAAATTCTGTGCTTCCTCTTTCATTTCTCTCCCCCAATCCATATTCACCTACTATGTTTCCTTCTCTCCCTTTTCCTACTCTCGAGTTCCAGTCACCCATGACTATTAAATTTTCGTCTCCCTTCACTACCTGAATAATTTCTTTTATCTCATCATACATTTCATCAGTTTCTTCATCATCTGCAGAGCTAGTTGGCACATAAACTTTTACTACTGTAATAGGCACGGACTTCGTATCTATCTTGGCCACAATAATGCGTTCACTATGCTGTTGGTAGTAGCTTACTCGCACTCCTATTTTTTTTATTCATTATTAAACCTACTCCTGCATTACCCCTATTTGATTTTGTATTTATAACCCTGTAATAACCTGACCAAAAGTCTTGTTCCTCCTGCCACCGAGCCGGCCGAAGTGGCCGTGCGGTTAAAGGCGCTGCAGTCTAGAACCGCAAGACCGCTACGGTCGCAGGTTCGAATCCTGCCTCGGGCATGGATGTTTGTGATGTCCTTAGGTTAGTTAGGTTTAACTAGTTCTAAGCTCTAGGGGACTAATGACCTCAGCAGTTGAGTCCCATAGTGCTCAGAGCCATTTGAACCATTTGAACCTGCCACCGAACTTCACTAATTCCCACTACATCTAACTTCAACCTATCCTTTTCCCTTTTTAAATTTTCTAACCTACCTGCCCGATTAAGGGATCTGACATTCCACGCTCCGATCCGTAGAACGCCAGTTTTCTTTCTCCTGATAACGACGTCCTCTTGAGTAGTCCCCGCCCGGAGATCCGAATGGGTGACTATTTTATCTCCGTAATATTTTACCCAAGAGGACACCATCATCATTTAACCATACAGTAAGGCTGCATGTCCTCGGGAAAAATTACGGCTGTAGTTTCCCCTTGCTTTCAGCCGTTCGCAGTGCCAGCACAGCAAGGCCGTTTTGGTTATTGTTACAAGGCCAGATCAGTTAATCATCCAGACTGTTGCCCCTGCAACTACTGAAAGGCTGCTGGCCCTCTTCAGGAACCACACTTTTGCCTGGCCTCTCAACAGATACCCCTCCGTTGTGGTTGCACCTACGGTATGGCCATCTGTATCGCTGAGGCACGCAAGCCTCCCCACCAACGGCAAGGTCCATGGTTCATCGGGGTAGGACCTATGAATACCTACGTGAAATAACCAGAAAATATGAAGCTTTCATACATATAAAAATATGACCTTATTCCTAGCAAATATGTAAAGCGGTACAAGAGCGTCGCATGAAAATGTAAGACGAAGCTTATATGCAAAATATGAGTACTTGTACAGGGCGTCTGCTAAGTCATTCCGTATTTTTAAACAGTGATAATTTCTTTATTTGCGAACCAATTTTCTTAGAACGACATTTTTTTTTACTTGAACTCTATAGCAGATACTTTCAAATAATTAAAAATGACCTTCAACATCCTGCGCTCATTTTACACCACTTTTCAAACGATAATGAAGTATTAAAGTTCTTTTAAGGGTCTCGCACGTCCTGCCACCAACCAGGCCAACAAACGCCATTACTTTCCTCTAGTTACTGCCCTTCATTGTTTTCCCTTCCCGTTTCCTCTCACTTTACATTAATATTAATTTTTTGGCATAGTTCAACAACACGCTGTTTAACGTCGTTATTGAAAATCACAAAAAGTTTTTGGCCGAATTCCTTTAAATTTTTACACGATACTCTATTAACAATTGAGACGGACATAGGTTATCACTGATCAGCCAGAAAATTATATCTACAGACCTACTACCGTTATAAACCCGTCCAGGCGATAGCACCGTCACCTGGCGAGGAATGACTAAAGACACACGTACGGTGCATGTAGCATCAGAAAGCTTGCTGTCCGCGTGTAGAACGAGGGAAGGCGCGCCACCCACCTTTGACTGACGGAAGATTTTGGTGGCCCGGAGGCTCGGCTCGAGCATTTCGGAAACTGCACGACTTGTCGGGTGTTCGGGGAATGGTGAGGTGAGTGTCTTCAACATGTGGCGAAACCGATGAAACCACTCCCAGACATCGTGGAGTTGGGGCGGCCAACACTCATTCCAGAAGTCGGACGTCGTAGGCTGGGCAGACTGGTGAAACAAGATAGGCGGCGAACTGTGGCGGACCTAACATAAGACTTTAATGCTGGGCAGAGTACAAGTATGTCTGAACATACTGTGCACCGAATGCTCCTAACGATTGGCCTCCACAGCCGACAACCCATGCAGGTGCTTGTGTTAACACCACGACATTGGGCACGTGACCATCGGCCTTGGACGCTGCTGCAGTGGCAGAGCATTGCTTGATCTGTTGAATTCGGGCAACTTCCTCATCACGCTGAAGGGATGGAGCTAATCCGTCGTCTTCGAGGGGACACTTCTACTGCGGGACGGAGACAAGCTGGCGGCGTCTCCAATATGCTCTGGGGAACATTCACGTGGGCATCCATGGGTCCAGTGGAGCTCTTGCAAGGCGCCATGAAGGCCAAGGAGTGTCATACACTGGTTGTAGACAACGTACATCCCTTCATAACGATCATGTTTCCCGACGCCAGTGGCATTTTTCAGCAAGATAATGATTCAGCTCACAAGGCCAGGAGTATGGTGGAGTGCTTCGATGAACACAGTTTGTGTGCTAGCCCTCCACACTCGCCAGATCTGAACCCGGTCGAAGACATCTGGGATGTGATTGAATGTGGCGTCAGAGCTCATCGCCCCTCTCCCCAAAACTGATGGGAACCAGGTGACTTGTGTGTCCGATATGGTGCCAACTCCCTCCAGCTGCCGGCCGCGGTGGTCTAGCGGTTCTAGGTGCCCAGTCAGGAACCGCGCGACTGCTAGGGTCGCAGGTTCGAATCCTGCCTCGGGCATGGATGTGTGTGATGTCCTTAGGTTAGTTAGGTTTAAGTAGTTCTAAGTTCTAGGGGACTTATGACCACAGATGTTGAGCCCCATAGTGCTCAGAGCCATTTGAACCATCCCTCCAGCTACCTAACAAGACCTCGTTACTTCCATGCCACGACTTGTCGCCGCTGTTATCCTAGCCAAAGGTGGACATACCGGCTATTAGATAGGTGGTCATAATGTTCTAGCTGATCAGTGTATTTCTTTTTAAACAACAATGTACCGGTATTCAGTTAAAACCGATTGCGAGAAATAAAATTCTGTGCTGTGCTCTGAAAATGTGTGGTTTCGTTTTCTTTCGCGCAGTAAATATTAACTACAACATTAGGGTATGTAAGCCATTAGAAAAACTGTTTCACCTGTATATTCTTTCTCGTTGTATACAGTATAATGTTATACAATAATTCTATACACAGCTATGTGCTATTTTCTTCCTTCCTCACCACTGGTTTTAAAGGAAAACAAGAAAGTTGTTTTTATGGTTTATTGGTTTGTGATTATAATACTACTACGGAATCTGAATCCCACCCGTGCGTAGATTAAAACTATGAAAAATACTGTCACTGGAGCTACTGTCCTCATACTTTCAGCAACTGGAGAGGTCTTTCTCGCACCCCATATATCAATGATTCCATCCGATTTACCCACTGATTTTAAGAGAGTTCGGTTTCTAATACTGGTTTTGTTTGCAGTAACAATAAACAAGGCTCAAATCAGAAGAGGAGGGCTGGAGGTGAGGACAGAGAGAGACGGGAGGAAATGGACATAGACAGAGGGAAGGAGAAGATGGACAAAGAGAGTGGAAGAAGGTGTTGCAAAGAGAGAGGTGTATGAGGAGGTGAAAGGAGACAAATGGGAGGAGAAGGTGAGAAGTTGGACAGAGAGAGAGAGAATAAGGAGGTCATGGATATAGAATGGGGAGGAAAAGAAGATGTACGATGGAGAGATAAAGGGGGATGAGAGGTGATAATCAGAGGGAGGGGAGGAGGAGATGGACAAAGAATGCGGGAGGAGGAGATGGAAAGAGAGAGAAGTGAGAAGGGGATTCAAATGGTTCAAATGACCCTGAGCACTATGGGACTTAACATCTGAGGTCATCAGTCCCCTAGAACTTAGAAATACTTAAACCTAACTAACCTAAGGAAATCATACACATCCATTCCCGAGGCAGGATTCGAACCTGCCACTGTAGCGGTCGGGCGGTTCCAGACTGAAGCGCCTAGAACCGCTCGACCACACCGGCCGCCGAGAAGGGGACTAGGACGCTTACTCAATTCCCATACACATTTACCAATTGCACAGCACTGCCATTTCACTAGTACTAGTATACTTGCACAGTACTTTATACACACATCAAAGAAATTTTTGCGTCACCCAGGTTCCCAGAACTCCTGAAGATAGACGTTGTACAGTCTGGATCGCGCGACCGCTACGGTCGCAGGTTCGAATCCTGCCTGGGGCATGGATGTGTGTGATGTCCTTAGGTTAGTTAGGTTTAAGTAGTTCTAAGTTCTAGGGGACTGATGACCTTAGAAGTTCAGTCCCATAGTCCTCGGAGCCAATTGCTTGTTTTTTTATAGACGTTGACTGTGGATATTGTATCAGAGACAATCCCTCTGACTGTTCAGAAATGTCACTAAACCCGCCCAAAGATGTAAACAACAAAGCATGAGCAGCGCCTATTAGACGGAGGGGGTCCGACAGCCGATCAGTTCCAGTCATTCCACAAGGAACGAGGTACACGGCTCGTGTTGTCTGCAGTTCAGCCATGCCAAGACGGTCGATACCGCGATTCGATCTCGTCAGTTCAAAATGGTTCAAATGGCTCTGAGCACTATGCGACTTCTGAGGTCATCAGTCGCCTAGAACTTAGAACTAATGAAACCTAACTAATCTAAGGACATCACACACATCCATGCCCGAGGCAGGATTCGAACCTGCGACCGTTGCGGCCGCTCGGCTCCAGTCTGTAGCGCCTAGAACCGCACGGCCACTCCGGCCGGCTCCATCACGTCAGCATTGTTACCATGTTGAGTAATGTTTTTCGTGCAGTCGTGTTACGACTCAAACTGTGCGCAATAGGCTGCATGATGCGCAACTTCACTCCTGACGTGTACGGCGAGGTCCATCTTCGCAACCACGACACCATGCAGCGCGGTACAGATGGGCCCAACAACATGCCGAATGGACCGCTCAGGATTGGCATCACGTTCTCTTCACCGTTGAGTGTCGCATATGCCTTCAACCAGACAATCGTCGGAAACGTGTTCGGAGGCAACCCGGTCAGGCTGAAAGCCTTAGACAAACTGTCCAGCGAGTGCAGCAAGGTGGAGGTTCCCTGATGTTTTGGGGTGGGATTATGTGGGGCTGACGTACGCCGCTGGTGATCATGGAAGGCGCCGTAACGGCTGTACGATACGTGAATGACATCCTCCGACCAATAATGCAACTATATCGGCAACATATTGGCGAGGCACTCGTCTTCATGGATGACAATTCGCGCCCCCATGGTACACATCTTGTGAATGACTTCCTTCAGGATAACGGCATCGCTCTACTAGAGTAGCCGGCATGTTTCCAGGCAAGAACCCTATCGAATATGCCTGGGCTAGATTGAAAATTGATGTATATGGACGACGTGACCCACCAACCGCTCTGAGGAATCTACACCGAATCGCCGTTGAGGAGTGGTACAGTCTGGACCAGCAATTCCTTGATGAAATTGTGGATAGTACGCCACAACGAATACAGGCATGCTTCAATGCAAGACGACGTGCTATTGGGTATTAGAGGTAGCGGTGTGTACAGCAATCTGGAGCACCACCTCTGAAGGTCTCGCTGCATGGTGGTACAACATGCAATGTGTGGTTTTCATGAGCAATAAAAAGGGCGTAAATGATGTTTACGTTGATCTCTATTTCAATTTTCTGTACAGGTTCCGGAACTCTCGGAACCGAAGTGACGCAAAACTTTTGTGATATGTGTATTTAAGTTTACATATATCATATAACGTAGATGGTGTAAATGAAAGAAGGAAATATACTATAATTAATCAAAGGAAATTACGTTACACAAGACTTCATTGACTGCAGGATAACCATGGTTTCAGTGCCTAATCCACTATTTCGTTATAGCACATGATATACTTTTTGGGACATGCAAGATACTGTCTACGAAGAATTCTATGGTGCTACGATAATGCGGAAATTAATGTCGCAGCGGAAGCCTGAAACGAGAACGAAGACGTAATCGGGGAAGCCTGAGTATAGCACTTAACCAGGCCAACTATAGACCCGGCCGTAGTGGGAAGTAACTCGCTCACGTGACTAGGCACAGCCATATTCCAGTTTAAACCACTGCGAGTTGTTACCTCATCGTGCAGACTTGCAAAGTCAGCGCGAAAAATGTTTGCTGTTACGTCATTAAATTTATCTACGATAAGAAGGAGAAAAAATGTTAGTAGTGAGTGTAAAGGTGACGGAACGTGTAAGCAGAACGTTAAAGTTGAGTAAGACGATGGCGTGCAATTTACTAAAGGGCCGACACGTTGGTGAGAGAGGTGGGAATCAAATGTCTAGAAGGATAATGCACAAAATAACTATCGCAGTGACGGTGTGGCCATATGAGTTATTAGGAAGCAATTTCTGTGGTCATTTGGAAACAACAACAAAAGCACCAACTTCGTGAAAACTTCATAGCATATATGGTTGCAGACTTTCTCAGAGTATTCGCGTAGTTAAAAAGTTTTCGCCGGTGATCAGCCAAGTGGTGGCTTTCGGCTGAAGATGATGCTCATTACAATCATTGAAACGTTGCAGTATGACGACGCAACCACTCGATTAATAACCCGAGAAGGTTTTATCAAATAAAATGGTGCAAATGGCTCTGAGCTCTATGGGACTTAACATCTCAGGTCACCAGTCCCCTAGCACTTAAAACTACTTAAACCTAACTAACCTAAGGACATCACACACATCCATGCCCGAGGCAGGATTCGAACCACGGTTTTATCATTATCAAATTTACAGCAGGTGTCGTGTTTGTATATTCCGCCAGTCGTTTTATGTTACTAAGTGAGTTAATGAGGGGTCGCTCAGTAAGTACTGCAACACTTTTTTCCTCTACCAAATTCGGTTGAAAACATGGGGAACTTTTTGTGGGACGTCGTGGAATATTCTCGCTTCAGCCCCTATGTTTTCATGAAGTTCCGACAGATGGCGGAGCTATATGTAGCCATGAAAGTGGCGTCTGAAACGGAGATACGTTCCAAACAGACAGCTGCCATTGAGTTTCTTTTGGCGAAAAACCAGAACATCACAGATATTCATAGGCACTCGCAGAACGTCTACGGAGACCTGGCAGTGAACGAAAGTACGGTTAGTTGTTGGTCAAGGCGTCTCTGATGATCGCAGAGAGGTAGTGCAAACCTGTCCCATATCCCGTGCGCCGGCCGCCGGCACACATCTGCAATGTTGGGACGTGCGGATACTGGCATTCGATGTGATCGACGGATCGCAGTCGGTACTTATAGGTACAGGCCCGCTAGATTCCTCGCATAAAGAGCAACAGGGACCATCTTTTCGGAATTGCCGGTACTTCACAAGGCTGATCGTGGCGATTTTTTGTCGAACATCGTCATAGGCGATCAAACACGGGTTCATTATTTCGAACCGCAAACGAAACGACAGTCTATGGAGTGGCGTCACTCCACCTCTGCTCTGACGAAAAAGTTCAAAGCTGCACCCTCAATTGGTAAAGTCATGGCGACGGTTTTGCGGGACTCTGCAGGGGTTCTTCTGTCTGATGTCCTTCCTCATGGCTGTGAGGTAACTGGCGAGTTGTGGCACCCTGAAAATATTCTAAGTTCGGTGTTGGTGTGGCCGTGCGGGCCGCCCGGCAGGCCGCCCGCGTGCTGCCGGACTTTGGCCGGAGCAAGAGGGGTAGCCCCAGCGCGTGGTCCAGGCCCACCGCGTGGCTGGGAATTCCACGTTGTCGCTGCGTTGCAGAATGGGACGGCGTGGCTCGGAATTCCATGTTGACGCTGTGTCGCAGAATGGGCTTTGCGTCGATGAAGGAGATTTGGACGCTGCAGAGTGCCAAAGATGACGGACTTTGTGAAACCGTAATGGCAGACGGTTTACAGCTCATGTAGAAATTAATAATAGCCAGAGGAAACATGATACCTTAAAAAGAAACATGTACATTACCTTTATTTGCACGACAATTCTGATGGTATAATATGTTGTTGTTGTTGTGGTCTTCAGTCCTGAGACTGGTTTGATGCAGCTGTCCATGCTAACCTATCCTGTGCAAGCTTCTTCATCTCCCAGTACTTACTGCAACCTACATCCTTCTGAATCTGCTTAATGTATTCATCTCTTGGTCTCTCTCTACGATTTTTACCCTCCACGCTGCCCTCCAGTGCTAAATTTGTGATCCCTTGATGCCTCAGAACATGTCCTACTAATAGGTCCCTTCTTTTTGTCAAGTTGTGCCACAAACTCCTCTTCTCCCCAATTCTATTCAATACTTCATCAGTAGTTATGTGATCTACCCATCTTATGTTCAGCATTCTTCTGTAGCACCACATTTCGAAAGCTTCCATTCTCTTCGTGTCCAAACTATTTATCGTCCATGTTTCACTTCCATACATGGCTACACTCCATACAAATACTTTCAGAAACGACTACCTCACACTTAAATCTATACTCGATGTTAACAAAGTTCTCTTCTTGAGAAACGCTTTCCTTGCCATTGCCACTCTACATTTTATATCTTCTCTACTTCGACCATCATCAGTTATTTTGCTCCCCAAATAGCAAAACTCCTTTACTTCTTTAAGTGTCTCATTTCCTAATCTAATTCCCTCAGCAGCACCCGGCTTAATTCGACTACATTCCATTATCCTCGTTTTGCTTTTGTTGATGTTCATCTTATATCCTCATTTCAAGACACTGTCCATTCCGTTCAACTGCTCTTCCAAGTCCTTTGCTGTCTCTGATAGAATTACAATGTCATCGGCGAACCTCAAAGTTTTTATTTCTTCTCCATGGACTTTAATACCTACTCAGAATTTTTCTTTTGTTTCCTTTACTGCTTGCTCAATACACAGATTGAATAACATCGGGGAGAGGCTACAACCATGTCTCACTCCCTTCCCAACCACTGCTTCCCTTTCATGCCCCTCGACTCTTATAACTGCCATCTAGTTTCTGTACAAATTGTAAATAGCCTTTCGCTCCCTCTCTTTTACCCCTGCCACCTTTAGAATTTGAAAGAGAGTATTCCAGTCAAAATTGTAAAAAGCTTTGTCTAAGTCTACAAATGCTAGAAACGTAGCTGTAATAAGATTTTCAATATCTTAATTAGTTTCAAGTTTAGTGTACGACTGTAAATTATAGAAGTAACAGCCAGGAACGAATTTCCAAAATATAAACGGTTCATCCGATGTTTTCGATCGACGTGTCTTTAGAAAGCTATACTCCTGGAAATGGAAAAAAGAACACATTGACACCGGTGTGTCAGACCCACCATACTTGCTCCGGACACTGCGAGAGGGCTGTACAAGCAATGATCACACGCACAGCACAGCGGACACACCAGGACCCGCGGTGTTGGCCGTCGAATGGCGCTAGCTGCGCAGCATTTGTGCACCGCCGCCGTCAGTGTCAGCCAGTTTGCCGTGGCATACGGAGCTCCATCGCAGTCTTTAACACTGGTAGCATGTCGCGACAGCGTGGACGTGAACCGTATGTGCAGTTGACGGACTTTGAGCGAGGGCGTATAGTGGGCATGCGGGAGGCCGGGTGGACGTACCGCCGAATTGCTCAACACGTGGGGCGTGAGGTCTCCACAGTACATCGATGTTGTCGCCAGTGGTCGGCGGAAGGTGCAGGTGCCCGTCGACCTGGGACCGGACCGCAGCGACGCACGGATGCACGCCAAGACCGTAGGATCCTACGCAGTGCCGTAGGGGACCGCACCGCCACTTCCCAGCAAATTAGGGACACTGTTGCTCCTGGGGTATCGGCGAGGACCATTCGCAACTGTCTCCATGAAGCTGGGCTACGGTCCCGCACACCGTTAGGCCGTCTTCCGCTCACGCCCCAACATCGTGCAGCCCGCCTCCAGTGGTGTCGCGACAGGCGTGAATGGAGGGACGAATGGAGACGTGTCGTCTTCAGCGATGAGAGTCGCTTCTGCCTTGGTGCCAATGATGGTCGTATGCGTGTTTGGCGCCGTGCAGGTGAGCGCCACAATCAGGACTGCATACGACCGAGGCACACAGGGCCAACACCCGGCATCATGGTGTGGGGAGCGATCTCCTACACTGGCCGTACACCACTGGTGATCGTCGAGGGGACACTGAATAGTGCACGGTACATCCAAACCGTCATCGAACCCATCGTTCTACCATTCCTAGACCGGCAAGGGAACTTGCTGTTCCAACAGGACAATGCACGTCCGCATGTATCCCGTGCCACCCAACGTGCTCTAGAAGGTGTAAGTCAACTACCCTGGCCAGCAAGATCTCCGGATCTGTCCCCCATTGAGCATGTTTGGGACTGGATAAAGCGTCGTCTCACGCGGTCTGCACGTCCAGCACGAACGCTGGTCCAACTGAGGCGCCAGGTGGAAATGGCATGGCAAGCCGTTCCACAGGACTACATCCAGCATCTCTACGATCGTCTCCATGGGAGAATAGCAGCCTGCATTGCTGCGAAAGGTGGATATACACTGTACTAGTGCGGACATTGTGCATGCTCTGTTGCCTGTGTCTATGTGCCTGTGGTTCTGTCAGTGTGATCATGTGATGTATCTGACCCCAGGAATGTGTCAATAAAGTTTCCCCTTCCTGGGACAATTAATTTACGGTGTTCTTATTTCAATTTCCAGGAGTGTATTAGTGTAAACCTAAATTGGTACGAACTACAGGCATGTAACTTGAATAGTACATGAGTTATTGGAGGTCAAAGTGGACGATTACTATTAATCGCGTCAGGCCATGAGAACTCCACAGTTACACAAAAAAACGGTTGCAGCTTGCTTATAAGTATATTTATTTGTCTATGTCTTTGTTTACATCTGATATATACCATTCATGAACAAGTTGGTCAAATATTTATTGTGTTTTAGAAAGCACAGAGGCATTAGGCTCCTGGCCTGCTTTTGTTTCTATTCCTTTGATATATGTTGATTTGATTTGTTTATGTATTTAATAATGTGTGTTAGAGCGTTTTTATGGTCCATCTGAAGGAATATTTATTTAATTTCAAGTATTTCGAATGTGTTCCAATACATTTGTGAGTGTGCATTGGCTTGGAGAAATGGCAGGAGCGCTCTAGCCAATCGCAGCGCTCATTAATGGGGAGACTGGATGGAAGTGGGGCAGGAGTGCTGGAGGACACGGAGTGCTGGACCGGGAGCGGCGACGGAGGGTCACAGGAAAGTCCTGGAAAGTGGAGCAGTTTTGTGCGTGGTCGCGAGAGATATAAATATTCCGTAGTGCCGGCTTGTGCACTTACGAGATTTCCGTGGCTTCTGCAATTTGGAAGTGAATATCTTGCGAGCTATATTGTTGTTCATAACTAATTACGTGAGGTAGGAATCCATTGTTTCCCTGTTATTCAACTTATATTCTATTTAATTGTTGGACCATCGACACCAATAAGTGTTTTGCAGTAATAAACGGCGTTCTTAAAAGTACTTCTACTATCGAGCTCATCAATTGAAGTCACTCAAATAGTACCTGCAGATTTTATTTACTTGCAATCTTTAATTTATAAATTTCTGTGCTACATTCCAAATTCGCAATTGCCGACTGATGGGAACCTTCGAACATTCGATTCATGTGTGTATTCATATTGTATACTGTAGACTCGGCAGGATTTGGCTTGTAATGCGGCAACTACGTATCCCAGCCGCTAGACAAGGAAACCAGCCAAAACTTTTAATATTTCAACTCAGAGTCGCAGGGTACGTAGTTGAGGGCCCCTTTTTTTTTTTTTTAGAAAGCCTGCATGATGCAACGATCAACTCTGAGGTGTACTATGCTACTCTGTGAAAATTAAAGAAACGACTTTAGCGCTTCAGTCTAGAACCGCGCGACCGCTACGGTCGCAGGTTCGAATGCTGCCTTGGGCATGGATGTGTGCGATGTCCTTAGGTTAGTTAGGTTTAAGTAGTTCTAAGTTCTATGGGACTGATGACCTCAGATGTTAAGTCCCATAGTGCTCAGAGCCATTTGAACCATTTTTGAACGACTTTAGCGTGTTCGTCGCCACAAAAAATGGAAAGGAATTTCTCCTTCTCCACAACAACGGGAGGCATCGCGCAAGTCTGTACACCAGAGAGGAGCTCGCGAAACGTCATTGGACTGTTCTTCGTCACCCCCTCTACAGCCCGGATCACGCAGCTTTCGACTTCCATTTGTCAGCCCAACGAATCCATTTGTTAGCCCAACGAAGGATGCACTCCGTGGAAAACGATACGTGGAGATGGGGAGGTTATTGACGCAGCAAGACGTTGGCTCCGACGTTAAACAGTAGAGTGGTACCCTGCGGGCATACAGGCCCTCCCGGTAAGATGGTTCAAATGGCTCTGAGCACTATGGGACTCAACTGCTGTGGTCATAAGTCCCCTAGAACTTACAACTACTTAAACCTAACTAACCTAAGGACAGCACACAACTCCCAGCCATCACGAGGCAGAGAAAATCCCTGACCCCGCCGGGAATCGAACCCGGGAACCCGGGCGTGGGAAGCGAGAACGCTACCGCACGACCACGAGATGCGGGCCCGGTAAGATGGCGTAAGTCCGTCGCGTGGAACGGAAATTATGTTGAAAAATACGGTCTTGTAGACAAAAGAGTGGGGAATGATATGGTATATTGAAATCCCGAGTAAAACCAACCTGCTTGCATTACTTATTGAAAGCCCCTTGTATGTTTATTATTATTACTATTATTTTCGATTATTCCCTTTTGAGAGAGCGATTGAACTTGAGTATTCATGATTTCTTCTGCTTTCTTCTTTCTTCCCATATTCTCTTCATAAGTTCACTGTGTTCTCTCTTGCGTTCTTCCGACCATATTTTTCCCGTTCTGTTCTCCGTATATTCTTGTTTAAGTGCATGTTTCTTTATGATGTTTCTAAACTGTTCACTATTGTTTATGTTGTCTTGTGTGATCCCCAGTTTTTTAATGTCTTCTTCTGCTTCAGTCATCCACTTTGTCTTGTTTTTGTTCTTGTTTACTATCTCAAAGATTTCTTTTGTTAGCCAGCTTTTATTCATCCTGCTGATATGTCCATAAAATTTCATCCATGTCTTTCTAATCGTGTCTGTTATTGTTTCTATGTCTTTTTAAATCTCTCTAGTTGGCCTCTTCACTCAGATTCCTTCCCGAAACACTGCTGCATATATTTTCCTCAGAATTTTTCTTTCCTGCTTTTCAATATCTCTGATCTTCGTATGACCATGAATCACTGTATCTTCTGCAGCATAAAGTGCTTCTGGTAGGACTACTGTGTTGTAATGCCTTAGTTTCTCAATGACAGAAATAGATTTCTTATTATAGTGATTCCAAGTGAGCTTATCTTTTTGTAATCTGGAGATTCTATGTGTGTTTATTATATATATATATATATATATATATATATATATATATATATATATATATATATATATATATATATATTCCATGTATGTTTCTTGTATAGATAAGAAAAATTCTGCCTTTCACGACTGAATGTATATTTTGTTTCCAAGAAAACGTGATCCGCTATTCATCAATGGTCTGTAGCATAAAGAATATTTAATTTAACGCATTTTGTTTGAAGGTTTGTAATGGTTCCTGCCAAGAAATTTCAGTTATCTAACTATTTACAACTCCCATGATCCTTCTGTCAATTTTACAGCACGAGAGCAAGGCCGTGTGCAGTGTGATTAACCACAACCTTATAAGCAATCCTAAAAACGTGTCACGTATTCCTACAGGAGAAGGTATTGGTCAAAAGCAGAAGTTCCTTCAGTCGAGTTCCTCGTTCAGGCCTTGAAGGCCCAAGGGACGTCGAACGGTCGTCGTGTTATCCTCTGCCATGCGGCGTCGAATGGATGCGGTATGGAGAGACATGTGGTTAGCACACCGCTCTCCCGGCCGTTTATCGATTTTCCAGATCCCTGAGCCGCTATTTCTCGATCAATTACCTGTTCAGTACGCATCACGAAACTAACTGTGCATGGCACCAGTCCTCCCACCACAGAAAAACCATCGACAGTACTGGGAATTGAACTCGGGTCCTTCACGTGGCACCCATCTACACTGTGCAGACAGCTATGGAGGCGGACAGGTTCCTGTAATTAGATGTCCGGATGCCAATACCTGTTGAGGTATGGTACGCTTTATTGTGACGAGCAGTGTGCGGTATACTCGCGTGTGGACAGACGCGAAACCTCGAGCAGTCATACAGGTGAGGCATCAGGATAGTTTCAGTGTATGGACAGTAATTGTCGGTGCTGTGTACCATCGATTTCTGCACGGTGGATTATCAGTGGTATTGGAGAAAGTCACTCTTGCACAAGAGGCAGCGACTGTGGTTTGCGGACAACGGGGCGCCGTTCTATTTTCTATGGATTCAGCAACATTACCTCACCGTAACTGTTCGTGAGGGACGCTGTCGTAACGCCCAGAGACTGTGACGCCACGCTCAAGTCCGTAACGTAAATCCATACCTTAGGCACTAGCGAGTACTCTTTGCAATCCACAACGACGTATGGGAGGCACTCATGGAGGTCACGCCCCCCTTCCTCCCCCCCCCCCCCCCCCCCCCGCTCTCAGCGTAGCAGCCGGTCACCAGTTGCCGAGCGGTTCTAGGCGCTTCAGTCTGGAGCCGCGCGACCGCTAGGGTTGCAGGTTCGAATCTTACCTCTCGCATGGATGTGTGTGATGTCCTTAGTTAGGTTTAAGTAGTTCTAAGTTCTAGGGACCTCAGATGTTAAGTCCCATAGTGCTCAGAGGCATTTTCAGCGTAACACGGCCCTCACACTGAGTTCAATGTAGTGTCGAATTAGCAAGAGTTCTCCCTAGTTCGTGACCTCATGTGATGGAGTCAACATCATAGTATAGGATAGTTGAAGTTTTTCACGGACTTATTCATTTTTTATATGAAATATTGTACTACAAGAGAAGAGTATGTTAATCAGTGCACCAAGTGATGCTTTGCTAGTCCGTGATAGTTGTAAATTATATTGTACTCCTGTGGTAAAGAAAAGTATCAAACTTAAGTAAATCTTGCATTTACTTATGTAATAAAGTGAACTAATATTTCATGTGTTCCAGTATGCTGAGCCATTTCTCAGAGCAATCAAAGAACCTACGGTTGTAACCAGTTGATTGTAGTTTCTTAACAGAGGGATCGGTCGCAAGGTTCAGCAGCGTGGCCTCCGCTTTCACCGAATCTGAATCCATTGGATTTCTGGCTATAGGCAAATTTAAAGCCGTTGACGTTTGTCCAACCTATCGACAACGTGCAGGAGTCACACGAGCATGTGATCAACATATGAGACGCAATCTGAATGGAACGAGGTACAGTTGAAAGAGTGGCTAATTCACCGTGAAGAAGGGCTGAAGAATGTGTCAGGATGCGTAGTAAGCTCGTGCAGCACTGCCTGTAGTGTCTACTTCTACGTATATAACAGACGGAAGGGAAGGAAAGGCCAGATTGGTCTATACCTCGACAGGTATAGCGTTATGGGAACTTGTTTTGATAAATACCTCCTCTTGTAGGAATACGTGACACATCCTCTATTTCGTAGTAGATAATTTAAACGTGCTGCTATAAGACCCTACAAATCTCCTAACAAATCTCCTAATCAAATAATGTTCTTTATATTATGGACCTCTGATGATGTCAAATATGAATAGGTGAAATTCGATTGGCTAAAATCAAAATAATCATTAAATTACAGAAGTCGGAATATTTCTTACCTGATGATGTCAAATATGAATAGGTGAAATGCGATTGGCTAAAATCAAAATAATCATTAAATTACAGAAGTCGGAATGTTTCTTACCTACACGATACAGACAGTTCACAGCAATTGCTGCACAGAAACGGACTTTAAGATGTGCAAGGAAATTTTGGGTTCAAATGGTTCAAATGGCTCTCGGCACTATGGGACTTAACATCTTAGGTCATCAGTCCCCTAGAACTTAGAACTAGTTAAACCTAACTAACCTAAGAACATCACACACATCCATGCCCGAGGCAGGATTCGAACCTGCGACCGTAGCAGTCGCGCGGTTCCGGACTGCGCGCCTAGAACCGCGAGACCACCGCGGCCGGCGAAATTTTGGGAAAAATTACGAGAGAACGGATCATTGAGTCATAAGGTTTTCAGAAAAGACACACACACTGATCTGCAGAAAGATTCTAACCACCACCCAAGACGTAAAAGAGGGGTGATTAAAACATTAATAGACAGGGCGCACAAAATATGTGATCCAGCTCACTTAGATGTTGAGATTGAACACCTTAGAGCGACCTTCAGGAAGAATGGGTATTCCAACAGAGAGACAGATCGTGCACTACGCCCTAGACTGACAACCAGGACGGACGAGGATCGATACCAACCCAAGGGGAAAGTGTTCTTGCCATTCATCAGTAAGGTCACTGATCGCATTGGAAAGATTTTAAGCAAGTACGATGTGGAAACTGTTTTCAGACCCACCACCAAAATAAGAGAATGTTTAAGATCCGTAAAAGATAAACGACATCCTGTAACTACACCAGGTGTCTATATAATTCCGTGCAGTTGTGGAAAGGTCTATATAGGCACAACAAAAAGAAGCGTCAACACCCATCTGGGTGAACATAAAAGGAACTGCCGCCTCGGACGTATTGATAAATCGGCTGTAGCGGAACATGTGTTTCAGGAAGGTGATCATGAAACAAAGTTTAGTGAGACGCCCGTCATAGCAAAGACGTCGCACTATTGTGCGCAAATGTACAGAGATGCCACTGAGATTGCCAAACACTGCAATAATTTTAATAGAAAAGATGAATGCATTAAGCTGGATAAGATATGGATGTCAACATTGCAGCAACAGCGTGACAATCGTTTAATTTCAATTGAGAAAGTTGGCAATATCAGAGATCATAGCACAGCCGACGTCACGTGATTGACAGCGGCGCCCTCTGGATGGCTTATATATATACGGCACTCACTCGAGCTCTCGCCGCAGTTCGCCGATTGTCCTAAGAGGATACTTTCCGCAGTCGAAGGCATCTCAGCCCGGAAGTGTTAAGTTATGACAACACCTGTCGTGAAAGCCTTCATTCTATGATCAAAAATTACTCTGTCTGCGGAATTTGGTTTTAAAAGTGCCAGAATAAACAAGTCGTCATGAGGGCGAATGTGACATTAGCTTTCTACGAGAAAAAATGAGCCACCAGAATTAACGTGGGCAGTGGTTTGTTCAAACAAAAAGTGGTTTCAGAACACTATTCTACGAATAAATATTGGCAAAGCGTGCGAGGAGTAGTGTCAGATTAGAGGCCAGTGTTCACTTGTGCTGTGGACCGCACTGTCAGCATAGATGTGCGGCGTGCGACAGCACTGCGGTTGTAAAGGTACTTAATTGTGCGCTGTTACTTTCTCTCTTCCATGTTCCTCGAGCGTGACGTAATCACGACGATGCTGTCATCCTCGCCAGGTCTCTTGTTCGCTTTGGCGGGTGATGCACACCGGTGCTCGGACGGCAACGGGCAAGACCGTATGTAGGCCTCGACGGATGAACGAATGTCACTGACCACTGACAAGGGAAACCCTCCATTGCATACCCTCTCCCCCTCCTCAGATTCAGTGGTAAGATGGCCCAGTGGATAGCCCGCCAAAAACTGAACACAGGTCAAGCATGAAAACAGGAAAGAGGTGTACTGAACTGTGAAAAAAGCTAAATAGCAACAGTGAACGACCCAAGACGAAGAAGTGCAATAAAGAGCAGCCTGAATCAGCAACTGCGCCGTCAGTAAGTGGTCATGGTGTTGGACTGCCAAGCGGGAGAGTCGTGATCAGAATTCCCTCCTGCCATTAATTTTTTTCCTTACATTATGAACTGTCCTTCCGGCCATTTAAATTTTTGTTCTCCTTCTGTAGCCTTGACAGCTGTCATACTATACATTGTTTATAGTATATGAGTCATGTGGTACGAATACCATACCATCGAAAATACATGTGATGAACAGTGAGAGCAGCCGAGATACCCCATAGTCCTCTCACAGAAATGAAAACAACAAATAAATGCGTGCGAACTATGTTGCAACAAAGGAATTCAACAGTCAAAACTTCCAAAACGGAACGCAACTTCAAAAACATTAAAAAACATATGCTTTGACAGGGCACAGAGAAACTGTGAGATTGTGAAACTGTTGCGTTCATTTGTTGCAGCTTATGTGTCAAACTATCATCATTTCCTTGGGAGTGATCACATTCACATTCATACGAACACCTAAATCGGACAATGAGTCATATCTCACTTGCTCACCAGGTGTACAAATTAGATGCGTCGGTAAGAGATTCCTATCATATGACACACGTATTGTCGTTAATACTGTGTGTGGCACACCAGACACGTTTTCCGGTGGAGGATTCGGTTGACTTGCTGCCTTGTCATCAAACGTTTACGGTTCCCATTCGAAAGCCACTTCCTTTCGGTTGCTAATAGAGTAGCTGTACAGAATCAACTACCATTATACTCCCTACCTTACACCTCGCTGTTTTAGACGGACGTTACACCATGATACAGACACAAATTTGAATACAGTGAACGAGAGGGAGTTTTGAAGACGGATCGCTCGCATTGCGGTCCAACCCCTTGACCACTTAAGGGGAGGTTTACTATCTTTTGGTTCAAAAAACCGTTTTTTTAATTGCATTTTTGGATCCATAAAAGTGTTTAGAATCCACCCCTGAAACGGTTTTTCCGAATACGGAACGGAAATGTTTGTTATTCGCGGTTGAACAAAAAAATGCACCTGCCTAAAATCGGCCTTTTTTGCGCACCATCTTTTTCTTTCGGAGGACGAGTTATTGTACCGGTGCTTGGGAGCAAACACACAAAATTCAAATGAAAGTTTGAACGCTTGTGTTTGGAAGTTAGCCTCCAATCATTCGCATTCTGGTGCGAAGACATCTACATCTACATCTACATCTATACTCCGCGAGCCACCTTACGGTGTGTGGCGGAGGGTACTTATTGTACCACTATCTGATCCCCCCTTCCCTGTTCCATTCACGAATTGTGCGTGGGAAGAACGACTGCTTGTAAGTCTCCGTATTTGCTTTAATTTCTCGGATCTTTTCGTTGTGATCATTACGCGAGATATATGTGGGCGGTAGTAATATGTTGCCCATCTCTTCCCGGAATGTGCTCTCTCGTAATTTCGATAATAAACCTCTCCGTATTGCGTAACGCCTTTCTTGAAGTGTCCGCCACTGGAGCTTGTTCAGCATCTCCGTAACGCTCTCGCGCTGACTAAATGTCCCCATGACGAATCGCGCTGCTTTTCGCTGGATCATGTCTATCTCTTCTATTAATCCAACCTGGTAAGGGTCCCATACTGATGAGCAATACTCAAGAATCGGACGAACAAGTGTTTTGTAAGCTACTTCTTTCGTCGATGAGTCACATTTTCTTAGAATTCTTCCTATGAATCTCAACCTGGCGCCTGCTTTTCCCACTATTTGTTTTATGTGATCATTCCACTTCAGATCGCTCCGGATAGTAACTCCTAAGTATTTTACGGTCGTTACCGCTTCCAATGATTTACCACCTATGGCATAATCGTACTGGAATGGATTTCTGCCCCTATGTATGCGCATTATATTACATTTATCTACGTTTAGGGAAAGCTGCCAGCTGTCGCACCATGCATTAATCCTCTGCAGGTCCTCCTGGAGTACGTACGAGTCTTCTGATGTTGCTACTTTCTTGTAGACAACCGTGTCATCTGCAAATAGCCTCACGGAGCTACCGATGTTGTCAACTAAGTCATTTATGTAAATTGTAAACAATAAAGGTCCTATCACGCTTCCCTGCGGTACTCCCGAAATTACCTCTACATCTGCAGATTTTGAACCGTTAAGAATGACATGTTGTGTTCTTTCTTCTAGGAAATCCTGAATCCAATCACAAACCTGGTCCGATATTCCGTAAGCTCGTATTTTTTTCACTAAACGTAAGTGCGGAACCGTATCAAATGCCTTCCTGAAGTCCAGGAATACGGCATCAATCTGCTCGCCAGTGTCTACGGCACTGTGAATTTCTTGGGCAAATAGGGCGAGCTGAGTTTCACATGATCTCTGTTTGCGGAATCCATGTTGGTTATGATGAAGGAGATTTGTATTATCTAAGAACGTCATAATACGAGAACACAAAACATGTTCCATTATTCTACAACAGATTGACGTAAGCGAAATAGGCCTATAATTATTCGCATCTGATTTATGACCCCTCTTGAAAATGGGAACGACCTGCGCTTTCTTCCAGTCGCTAGGTACTTTACGTTCTTCCAGCGATCTACGATAAATTGCTGATAGAAAGGGGGCAAGTTCTTTAGCATAATCACTGTAGAATCTTAAGGGTATCTCGTCTGGTCCGGATGCTTTTCCGCTACTAAGTGATAGCAGTTGTTTTTCAATTCCGATATCGTTTATTTCAATATTTTCCATTTTGGCGTCCGTGCGACGGCTGAAGTCAGGGACCGTGTTACGATTTTCCGCAGTGAAACAGTTTCGGAACACTGAATTCAGTATTTCTGCCTTTCTTCGGTCGTCCTCTGTTTCGGTGCCATCGTGGTCAACGAGTGACTGAATAGGGGATTTAGATCCGCTTACCGATTTTACATATGACCAAAACTTTTTAGGGTTCTTGTTTAGATTGTTTGCCAATGTTTTATGTTCGAATTCGTTGAATGCTTCTCTCATTGCTCTCTTTACGCTCTTTTTCGCTTCGTTCAGCTTTTCCTTATCAGCTATGATTCGACTACTCTTAAACCTATGATGAAGCTTTCTTTGTTTCCGTAGTACCTTTCGTACATGATTGTTATACCACGGTGGATCTTTCCCCTCGCTTTGGACCTTAGTCGGTACGAACTTATCTAAGGCGTACTGGACGATGTTTCTGAATTTTTTCCATTTTTGTTCCACATCCTCTTCCTCAGAAATGAACGTTTGATGGTGGTCACTCAGATATTCTGCGATTTGTGCCCTATCACTCTTGTTAAGCAAATATATTTTCCTTCCTTTCTTGGCATTTCTTATTACACTTGTAGTCATTGATGCAACCACTGACTTATGATCACTGATACCCTCTTCTACATTCACGGAGTCGAAAAGTTCCGGTCTATTTGTTGCTATGAGGTCTAAAACGTTAGCTTCACGAGTTGGTTCTCTAACTATCTGCTCGAAGTAATTCTCGGACAAGGCAGTCAGGATAATGTCACAAGAGTCTCTGTCCCTGGCTCCAGTTCTGATTGTGTGACTATCCCATTCTATACCTGGTAGATTGAAGTCTCCCCCTATTACAATAGTATGATCACGAAACTTCTTCACGACGTTCTGCAGGTTCTCTCTGAGGCGCTCAACTACTACGGTTGCTGATGCAGGTGGTCTATAGAAGCATCCGACTATCATATCTGACCCACCTTTGATACTTAACTTAACCCAGATTATTTCACATTCGCATTCGCTAATAACTTCACTGGATATTATTGAATTCTTTACTGCTATAAATACTCCTCCACCATTGGCGTTTATCCTATCCTTGCGGTATATATTCCATTCTGTGTCTAGGATTTCGTTACTGTTCACTTCCG
Source organism: Schistocerca nitens (assembly GCF_023898315.1). NCBI lineage: Eukaryota > Metazoa > Arthropoda > Insecta > Orthoptera > Acrididae > Schistocerca > Schistocerca nitens. Next base: position 176,316,290 of record NC_064622.1, on the reverse strand, counting down.
GTTTTAACCAACTTTCCGTTCCTAATACTATATGCGCACTATTTCCTTCAATAAGAGATACTAATTCAGGAACCTTGCCCTGGATACTCCTGCAGTTTACCAATATTACGTTGACTTTTCCTGTTTTTGGTCTCTGAGGACGGACGTTCTTTATCAACGATGATAATGTCCTCTCTGGTAAGCCGTCAGGTATTTTATCGTTTCGCCCAAGGGGGGGTCCCTCTAACCTAAAAAACCCCCGTGTGCACGCCACACGTACTCTGCTACCCTAGTAGCTGCTTCCGGTGTGTAGTGCACGCCTGACCTGTCTAGGGGGGCCCTACAGTTCTCCACCCAATAACGGAGGTCGATGAATTTGCAACCATTATAGTCGCAGAGTCGTCTGAGCCTCTGGTTTAGACCCTCCACACGGCTCCAAACCAGAGGACCGCGATCGACTCTGGGCACTATGCTGCAGATATTAAGCTCAGCTTGCACTCCGCGTGCGATGCTGGTTGTCTTCACCAAATCAGCCAGTCGCCGGAAGGAACCAAGGATGGCCTCAGAACCCAAGCGGCAGGCGTCATTCGTTCCGACATGTGCTACTATCTGCAGCCGGTCACACCCAGTGCGTTCAATAGCTGCCGGAAGGGCCTCCTCCACATTACGGACGAGACCCCCCGGCAAGCACACCGAGTGCACACTGGCATTCTTCCCCGACCTACCCGCTATTTTCCTAAGGGGCTCCATAACCCGCCTAACGTTGGAGCTCCCTATAACTAATAGGCCCGCCCTCTGTGACTGTCGGGACCTTGCCGGAGAATCGGCCACTGGCCCAACAGGCGAGGCATCCTGTGGTGGCTCGGAAACGATGTCATCACCACTAGGAAGTACCCCGTACCTGTTGGAAAGGGGTAAGGCAGCTGCCACGCGGCCAGATCCCACCTTCGCCTTTCGGCCAGGCACGCGCGAGCCCACCACTGTCCGCCATTCACCCTGGAGTGATGGCTGACCGGTAAGATGCTCACTGCCGGAAGACGCAGCGACATCAGGGGTTCCATGCGATTCCAAGGCCACCGAAGTAGGCATAGGTCTCACCACAGTTGCCCCAACGCCACTACGAGCCGACGCCTGCGCCTCGAGCTCGATGAGCCTAACAGACAAAGCCTCCACCTGCCCCCGAAGAGTGGCCAATTCTCCTTGCGTTCGCTCACAACAACCACAGTCCCTGCACATGACTATGTTTACCCTACAAGCGAACGGTGTACTCGCCTTATTAGCAGCAGGAAATCGAAGTGCTCTCTCACCGACGGTCTAACCGACACTGAGCTGTGGAGATTGCGACTTTCCTGGCAGTGAGCAGCTTCAACGAAGGGTATTCAGCACTTCTGAAGACCTAGACGATGGACGTCACACTCTGGGACTCTATTCGACTCAGTTCGCGAAAGCCGGCCGCTGGTGGCCGAGCGGTTCGGGCGCTACAGTCTGGAACCGCGCGACCGCTACGGTCGCAGGTTCGAATCCTGCCTCGGGCATGGATGTGTGTGTTGTCCTTAGGTTAGTTAGGTTTAAGTAGTTCTAAGTTCTAGGGGACTTATGACCTCAGCAGTTGAGTCCCATAGTGCTCAGAGCCATTTGAATTCAGTTCGCGAAGCATTCGGACGACCACCGGATTCAAGCGGCCGAAAACCGCTTGTCACCGGCCGTACAAGCGGCTCTGGAGCAGCGCAGGATGGCCCAGATCGAACAGAACGCCCTCTGTGAAGAAGAGGAAGGACCCGGAATAGCAGATTGAACGTACGTTGCATAATATTGCATTTATATGTAGTCAAAACTTCAAATGCGTTCTTCTCGAAATGACTTTTTTCTTTTTACGCGCGGTATAGTAACTTCAAATCTACTGAACCAATTGGCATGGTTCTTTGTTTCCGACGAAGCTAACTAAACTAAATTGTCTGGGAGTTGTACCAGTTTTATTCCGATCCATCAACTATGAATATTTTTACTTGGCCGACGAAGTCGAAAAATCGATGAAAAAAACCTATTTCTTTAAATGGCCGCCATTTTGTTTCCTGTGGTCCAAATAAGTTAAGCGAGATACAACTCCTAAAGAATCGCTAACGTCAACTCAATTTTGATTTCTGACGAGCCAGCTGACTTGTGACACACCACGCGTGGACGTGTACATCGCAATTTTGTTTCGTTTCGACGGCCCTTCCGCCTTTGTTCTTCGACATTTCCGGTCGAACAAATTCCAATTTGTAGAGGAGATATCATTAAACATTTGGACCAAATTTGACATTGATATCTACAACACATCTAGAGAAAAAAATTATCAAAAAACATGCTTTTTTCGGGCCAAAGATAGTAAACCTCCCCTTAACCACGACGCCATTGGTCTTGCGGACTGCATCAAGTTGCAATTCTTATGTTTGGACCATTCACTGTTCCCATTTTCTTCTTCTTTTTTTATTTTTATTTTTATTTATTTATTTATTTATTTATTTTATTTTTTTTTATTTTTTTTTTTTTTTGTTTTTACGGTTCAGTACACGTTCAACCTGGTTTCATGCTTGATCAGTGTTCAGTTTTTGGCAGGCTGTCCACTGGCCTCTCTTACCACTAAATGTGTAGGGGGAGGGGGCTGCGATGGGAAGTTTACCCTTGTGAGTATGTTTCCTACTGGTCTGAATTCGTTACATGCTCTGGCTTTTTTCAAACGGCGGGGCGGAATGTGAGTTAGGTATTTGTGAAGAAGAATTTTAATGGGACGGGTGGGGTGGGGAGTCGAGGGGGAGGATAGAGCAGTTGCGCTCCACAATCTCTTGCTGGGTATGCGCCTGACAACAGAAACTGAAAACAAGAAGCAACTGCTGTGGTTATTTACACAAAAGAACCGAGCTGAAGCCGCTGGCGCCAACGGACGATCTCAAACTGGTTTTCTCATGGGAGAAGTCAAGGTCCAAAGGCCGCTGTCAGATGCTCACAACATCAAGGAATGTTTTCGAATTTAAATCGTGGATGAGCGGTGAGGGCGCCTGAAGGGCGAACGAGGCGAGAAACCGGGGAATGAATGATGCAACAGCGCCGTCAGCACGCGAACCTCGCACCTCTCCGGTTACTCTGCCCTCCCTCCCGCTCACCACACACAGACACAGTCGATCGCCGTTCCTGGTCACATGCGACTATCGACCCACGGTATTTAAATGTTATTAAGTGTTATCATTGTTCCCTCACTGGCTGCATACTATATTCGCAAAAATACTTGCGAACGCGGGTAGTGTTACACCATGAAACACGAGTCTGATATTTATCGAACTTTGCGCAGATGTTCGTCACGTAACTGGCATCAAATGACTGAGCTTTCACTCCCTCCAGAACCGACGCCCATCATCATCCATATGAGTTGTGAGCCCACGTGAACGACTACTCTCGTGTATTTGTTGTGCCACGGAAGCAGCCGCCTAATTTCGTCTTGAGAAATATCTTGCGAATTCAGATCCAGTGTCACGCTATATGTGGTTAATACTGCTGAAGTTCATAGCTTCCATCAATCTCTTTAATCAGTCACATATACCTGCCTTCCCATGTTATATGATCACATAAAGGGTATTTGTTTTAATTTGAGGCAACTAAATATCTCGAAAACGACGCATCGCACGAAAAAAATGTTCTAGGTGACAAGTTGATTTTAGTTAAGTGGACATCTGTCTGTGCTACATCTGGCCACCTCCTAACCACTTCTCCTGCGTGGGCGAGGTGAGAATTTTACTTTCGAATGGGAACCGTCCAATTTTATGGCACATTCGGGTTCTACGAAAAAAACTACGAACGCTTTGCTCAACCCATTACTTCCCTTCGTGGTAAAAGGGGTTGTAATCTAGGAAACTTGCCCTATAATCAATTAGAATCAGACTAAAATAATCCACAATAAATACATTGAAAAGGCATCAGTAACAATCATCAACGACCTCATACAGACAGTTCAGTACTTCATATCCATTTATCCCGTGACGTTTTGCTGTTGTTGTTGTCGTCAGTCCGAAGACTAATTTGATGCAGTTCTCCATCCCGTGAAAGCCTCTTCATCTCCGAATAACTACTGCAATCAACGTCCTTCTCAGTCCGCTTACTGCATTCATCATCTCTTGCTCTCCCTCTACGATTTTTACCGAAGACCCCCCGCCTCCCCCGCCTCACACACACACACACACACACACACACACACACACACACACATACACACACACACACACACACATACACACACACACACTTCTTTCACACTAAATTGCTGATCCCTTAATGTCTCACAATATGTCCTAGCAACCTACCCCTTCTTTTCGTGAAGTTGTGCCACCGATTTCTTGCCTCCCCAATTCTATTGAGGACCCTCTCATTTGTTATGTGACCTCCACATCTAATCTTCAGTATTGTTCTGTGTCACCACAGTCCAAAAGCTTCTATTCTCTACTTGTCTAAAATGTTTATCAATCATGGTTCACTTCCATATATGATTACAATCCACATAAATACTATCAGAAAAGACTTCCTAACACTTAAATCTGTGTTCGGTCTTAACAAATTTCCCTTTTTTAGAAACGATTTTTCTTGTCATTGGCAGTCTGCATTTTATATCCCCTCTGCTACGGCCATCTAATCTTCAGCTGAAGATTAGGTGGGTAGATCACGTAATTCATGAGGAGGCACTGAATAGAACTGGGGAGAAGAGGAATTTGTGGCACAACTTGACTAGAAGATGGGATCGTTTGGTAGGACATGTTTTGAGGCATCAAGGGATCACCAATTTAATATTGGAGGGCAGTGTGGAGGGTAAAAATCGTAGAGGGAGACCAAGAGATGAATACACTAGGCAGATTCAGTAGGATGTAGGTTGCAGTAAGTACTTCGAGATGAAGAAGCTTGCACAGGACAGGGTAGATTGGCGAGCTGCATCAAACCAGTCGCTGGACTGAGGAACACAACAACTACGGCCGTCATCAGTTATTTTGCTAACCAAATAAAAAAGGCATTTATTGCTTTACGTGTCTCGTTTCTGAATCAAATCTCATCAGCATCACCGTAATTAATTCGACTATGTTCCATTATCCTTGTTTTGCTTTTGTTAATATTGATCTTTTATCCTCCTTTCAATACACCGTGCTTTCCATACATACAACCTATTTACAATATAGGATAGAAGTACTATTTTAAAATAATAGATCATTCATGTACTCTATTATATTATAATTGGTATTTGTACCTACAAGGCTTATTTTTTAACGTTCGTTTCAGTTTTAAGCAAATTAACTATAAATTTTCTGTTATACACAAGATTAATAGTCTTCTACTATCCTGTATACCTACAGTATAGGCTGTTTGGTTCTCTAAAAAAGTTATTATAAACAGAGATATTTTCTGCAGCTGACGTCTTTACTATTTTAATACTATTTTTTGTGGAGTATGTCGAACAAAATGTTTGCTGTACCCATGAATGTGGTGAGTTGTACCACAGAAACTGGTGGTAAATAAATAAAAACTAATACACGCAGCTGAATGCATCATCGTTGTAGAACACACTTCACTTTTTTATTCAGGATAATTGAGGCAAACGACTGAATGGCCATAGAAAGTAGTAAACAGAAGAGTGAAAATAGCCAAGAAGACTTCAGGTGAACTAGATTGGTTTGCAGATATCCAGCGTCTGAGACGGGATGTTTAGAAACAGCGTGTGTTATCGGTTTTTACTTAAAGCAGAGAGATATGAACATTTGATGCAAAAATGACTGCAAAAATGAGGTTTGCTCATGCAGGAATGGGAAGATGCATATCGAGCGTTACTATCAGAGAGAAGAACTATAAAATCGACAAGAAAACAGTCTGGAGTAGCGGACGTGATCATGACTGCAATGGAAGTAAAAATGAAATGAATAGACAGGACACACAGCCGGGCGAATGGATGACACACGGAACTAGAACATACTTCGCTGGATTGCAAGGGCGTTAAGAAGAGATCGATGCTACGAGCTGTTGCAACGGGGATGTAATGTAGATGATGAGGAATGGAGAAGTCTGGAGGGAGCCACTATCCATCAGTGGATTACGCTAATGATGATGTGACTGGCAGCAGTATATCCGTTCATTCTTAAATAAAAACAGTTTTTTGAAATTTTGATGGCAACCTTTGCCATGTCACATAACACCCTTGTTCTAATGTTTAGCGTTGGTGTTGACTGAAACTACCTGGTACACAAACCCTTTAGGATTCGTGTAGCTCCTCTTTGATCTACTTCCTCTCCTCTGCCTATTAGTAAACACAGTGCTGTCGCAGCAAGACAATAGTGTAACTCCCAAATCCTCCAAAAATAAACGAAAAATGTACCTATTGAAAAAAGCAGATAAAAATTCACTTGACGCCTTCATGAGAGACGATCTCTACCGCTTCGAAATTAATAATGCATCGGTAAGTATAGACCAGACGTGACTTGAATTCAAACAAATAATATCCATAGAAACTGAGAGATTTCTACCAAGTAAATTACCCTTGGTATACAGAACGAGTCCGAACACTGTTGCAGAAACAACGAAAAAGGATTCCACATGTAAGCTGGCGATTTTTTACAATAGCTCGAAATTTAATGCGCATTTCAATTCGAGATGATTACAGAAATTTCCACAACGAAACTTTCTCTAGAAACGTAGCAGAAAATCCAAAGAGATTCTGGTCGTATGTAAAGTATGCTAGCTGCAAGACACAATCAATGCCTTGTCTGCGCGATAGCAATGGAAATACTATCGACGACGGTGCTGCCAAAGCAGAGTTACTGAAGAAAGCCTTCCGAAATTGCTTCACCAAAGAAGACGAAGTAAATATTCCAGAATTCGAATCAAGAACAGCTACCAACATGAGTTACTTAGAAGTAGATATCCTCGGAGTAGTGAAGCACCTTAAATCACTCAATAAAAGCAAGTCTTCCGGTCCAGACTGCATACCAATTAGTTTCCTTTCACAGTATTCTGAAGCAATAGCTCCATACTTAACAATCATGTACAACCGCTCGCCCGACGAAAGATCCGTACCTAAAGACTGGAAAGTTACACAGGGCACACCAATACTCAAGTAAGGCAGTAGAAGCAATCCATTGAATTACAGGCCCATATCATTAACGTTGATACGCAGCAGATTTTTGGAACATATATTGTGCTCGAACTTTATGAATTCCCTCAGAGAGTCAATAAATCAATCAAATCTCAAGGCCGTAAATTCAGCCAGATACCTAAGACTCACAGTTACAAGCAATTCAAATTATTATCAAGAAATAGCGTAGAGAGTGTCACTGAAATACAGGATTTCGGGTGGACGTCATTAAAACAAAGGCGTTTTCGTTGCGATGGCATCTTCTCACGTAATTTCAGTCGCCATCTTTCTCCTCCGAATGCGAAAATATTTTGTCGACGCCAACCTACATAGGGAGAAACTATCTTCATGACAGAATAAGGGAAAACAGAACTTGCACGGAAAGATACAGGTGTTCGTTTTTTTTTCATGCACTGTTCGAGATTAGAATAACAGAAAATTATTGTGAAGTTGGTTCGATAAACTCTCTGCCAGGCACTTAAGTGTGATTTGCAGAGTATCCATGTGGATGTCGATGTACCATTCTTTCTCCCTCCCCACTCACCCTATCCCTCTTTCCCTCCCTCTCTCTCGATGTGTGCGTGTGTGTGTGTGTGTGTGTGTGTGTGTGTGTGTGTGTGTGTGTACGTGTGTGTGTGCGCGCGTCTGTGCCATATTAATCGTGGCATATTAAGGTTCGCAAACAGAAGCATCGAATGTGGGCGTTGCATGCAACCCAATGCGTCAGTCACAATGTTCCAGGTTAATTCGATTGGACGTAGGTTTTTATACGGCTGAATGTTATCCGAAGAGCCGACGTTAACACAAATTGCCGCTTTTGCTGAACTTGCATGGCTTCGAATTTAATTCCGATTCCGTGTGCGATTTATTTAATCGAGGCGTGGGCTCGCTCTGCAATCATTCCTACCCTCTCGACTGAAAACTAGGCAATGAAAATGCTTTTCTGCAGCGGAAGTGGAAGTGGCTTATTACCTGTAGAACTAAAAGGTCTAAGCGACGATGTAGCAGGGCTATCAACGAGCTAGAGCCCTCATGAATCTCAACGACTTCTCTTCCATCGGTGAACTTGTTGCCGAAGTTAATTTCTAACAAAAACCAAGAATATAAAAAAAGAGTAATGACATCGTGGCAACACACCGCTCCTCTGCAGTGTGTTACGCCTGCCATTAGAATCTAAGCAATTTCTAAGTGGAACGGATATTAGAGTTTAAAGCCCTTTTTACGGTAGGATCATTAGAGACGGAACACAAGCTGACTAGACAAGAATGGAGAAGGAAATCGCACTTCACGTTTGCAAACACACCACTGCACTGACAGAAAGACCGTTAATTGTATGATTATACGATTGCAGAACAGTCACAGGAAGAAGTTACTTCCATAAAATATGTAGGAGTATGTCTCTGGAGCGAATGAGGTGGAACGACCACATAAAATTAAACGCTCGTGAGGCAGATTCATTGGAAGAATCTCCAGGAACTGTAGTCCACCAAAAATGGAAATGGCTTACAAAACATTCTTTCGATCAGTACTTGAATAATGCTCGTCAGTATGGGATTGGTACTAGGGAGAGCTGATAGATGAAATAGAGAAGATACAAAGAAGAGCAGCTCGTTTGGCTACAGGTTACAGGTTCATTTAGGTAGCGCGAAAGTGTCAGGGAGATGCTCAGACAACTCCCATGGCAGATACAAAGGAAAATAAGGCATTAGCTGCCACTGGTCACTGAAGTGTATCAAAAAATGCGGACAGTTGAAAACTTGTGCCGGACCAGGACTCGAAACTAGATTTTTCAGTTTCTTGTGAACGGTTGCTTTGACCACCTCGGCCATTTGGACGTGGTCCCTGGCCGCCTCAAATTTCCAACTTACCTACACACTAGTGAGGTAGTATTCCCGCCCATTACCCGAACTATTCACAGAGATTCACTGATTACTGTAAGAGTTCGAGCATTTTGCGCATCACAAAGTATCATTGGGCCGTCCCGCCCTATATATACAGGGTGAGTCACCTAACATTACCGCTGGATATATTTCGTAAACCACATCAAATACTGACGAATCGATTCCACAGACCGAACGTGAGGAGAGGGGCTAGTGTAATTGGTTAATACAAACCATACAAAAATGCACGGAAGTATGTTTTTAACACAAACCTACGTTTTTTTAAATGGAACCCCGTTAGTTTTGTTAGCACATCTGAACATATAAACAAATACGTAACAGTGCTGTTTGTTTCATTGTAAAATCTTAATTACATCCGGAGATATTGTAACCTAAAGTTGACGCTAGAGTACCACTCCTCCGCTGTTCGATCGTGTGTATCGGAGAGCACTGCAACATACATCGCGTTTCTACAATATGATCTGCCAACGTTGCTCGAAAATGTCCCGCTGGAAACGCGTCGACGTATGTGGTATCATCATGATGGTGCACCTGCACATTCCGCAATTAACACTAGGCTGACCCTTGACAGGATGTTCGACGGGCGTTTCATAGGACGTGGAGGACGCATAAGTTGGCCAGCCCGTTCTCCTGATCTTACACCTCTGGACTTCTTTCTGTGGGGTACGTTAAAGGAGAATGTGTACCGTGATGTGCCTACAACCACAGAGGATATGAAACAACGTATTGTGGCAGCCTGCGGCGACATTACACCAGATGTACTGCGGCGTGTACGACATTCATTACGCCAGAGATTGCAATTGTGTGCAGCAAATGCTGGCCACCACATTGAACATCTATTGGCCTGACATGTCGGGACACACTCTATCCCACTCCGTAATTGAAAACGAAAACCACGTGTGTACGTGTACCTCACCCCTCATGGTAATGTACATGTGCGTCAGTGAAAAAGACCAATAAAAAGGTGTTAGCATGTGGACGTAATGTGCTGTTCCAGTCTCTTCTGTACCTAAGGTCCATCACCGTTCCCTTTGGATCCCTACGTAATTCGGTGCTCTCCGATACACACGATCGAACAGCGGAGGAGTGGTACTCTAGCGTCAACTTTAGGTTACAATATCTCCGGATGTAATTAAGATTTTACAATGAAACAAACGGCACTGATTACGTATTTGTTTATATGTTCAGATGTGCTAACAAAACTAACGTGGTTCCATTTTAAAAAACGTAGGTTTGTGTTAAAAAACATACTTCCGTGCATTTTTGTATGGTTTGTATTAAACAATTACACTAGCCCTCTCCTCACGTTCGGTCTGTGGAATCGGTTCGTCAGTATTTGATGTGGTTTACGAAATACATCCATCGGTAACGTTAGGTGACTCACCCTGTGTATGTCTGAAAGAACAGACAATGCATATATCTCCAATGGCAAATGCTGCAAGAGACACTTTCTGCATCCCAGCATGGCCAACTGTCAAAATTCCGACAGCTTACGTTCTTAGAAGAGTCAGCCAATATATCGCTTCCCTCTAGGTATATCTCGCAAAAAAAAAAAAAAAAAAAAAAAGGGTAGAAAAATTAGAGAGATACGAGCCCACACCCACACGATCGTTTCTCCGGCGAACTGTACTCGACTGGAAGAGAAGGGCGAAGTGAGGAAGGTACTCGAAGTACCCTCCGCCACGCACCGTAAGGTGGCATGCGGAGTATAGTTGTAGATCGCCTTAGATGCTTTACAGAACCGCAGAAAATCTAAAGCTGAATTGGGGCATGGGTATCTGAAACCCGTACCTCCGCGAATAGTGTCTAGTGCCTAAACCGTTGGCCCATCTTGCTCGTGATTCTACAGCGTAGTTACAATTAAACTTTCGCAACTTAAGCCATTGTTTACGGTAACTCTTTACCGTATGGGTCCGCAACATTACAGTAATGATGTTTCCACTGTGTGCTGCTGGATTTCCGTTGTTACAATAGCGTTAGTATCTGACTTCCCGTTAGGCGCCGCTACTGGTAAGGCGACGCAGGAGTAAACAGAAGCATCTGTGTGTATCACAGCTGCAGACAGTCAACGTGGGACTTGACATGGTAAGCAGGGCTTTACTCGTAAAGCTGTTTTATCAAAATAACAGCAATAGTGCTGCTTTTCTTAGCGACTGTCGAACCATTAAAGAAACTCGGAAAGGTCCTCTTTCCGCGCCCGGACTGAAGAACATGAATCGGAAGTTTGAATTAGCTGATGATTTGTGAATTGCTCGCAATGTGGCTTTCGACCTTCCTTCTCTGCCGATGACCAACTCCTACGCCTCACTCATCTCCTCTCCCTCCAGCTTGAGCACAATGCTGGTGCACGCACAAGTGTTTCGGAGCACACAGTTCATCGTACATTGTTGAACATGGAGCTTCTCAGCAGACCACCCAAAGACATCGCCAATGACGATTGCAGTGGGCACGGAACGATTGGAGTTCTACCGTCAGTCAATGGAAACATGTCGGTTCTTCAGGTGAATAACATTTTTGCTAGAATAGGTCAATGGTCGTCTCCACAAACGGCGTCATCGAGGTGAACGACGGCTCGAAACGTGCAGCGTACCATTGCCGCAGGCTGGAGGGAGCAGTATTATGCTATGGGAGACGTTCTTCTGCGCTTGCATGGGACCCTTGGTAGCAATCGAAGACATGGACAGCAGCGAACCACTTGCACCGCTTTACGCTTGATGTCTTCCTCGACGGCGATGTGATCTTTCCGTGTCTCGGAGCCAGAACCGTGCTGCAGTGGTTTGAGGAGCATTATAGCGAACCCACGTTGATGTTTCGGTGGCCTGACGTGTATGCTATGGAACCCATCTCGCTCGCTATAGGGTGCCATCACCGCGTACGTAAATCGGCGGGATTTTCTCTGCCTCGTGATGACTGGGTGTTGTGTGATGTCCTTAGATTAGTTAGGTTTAAGTAGTTCTAAGTTCTAGGGGACTGATGACCATAGATGTTAAGTCCCATAGTGCTCAGAGCCATTTGAACCATTTGAATCGTAAATCGGCGGCCCGTTATTTACTAGGATTATATGACCTGTGCGTAAACATCTAATGCCACATACCTTCACAAACCTACCAAAAAATTGTCGGATCCCTGATATGCAGAATCAGTGACGGACAAATAAGCTATTAAGCAGGTGGTCATAATGTTTTGGTTCATCAGTGTAATGTTGCCTACTTCTCCGATTGGCTTCAATAATCCTTTTGTTTTTATTTCATCTGTTTACTGAATGGTTATGCAAATAATATTTACGGTCGTCCAGCACCTGCTCGCCGGTGGATTTCCCCACCAAGTCCGCCGATGCTGACGTTTCTTGATGTCAACAACTACTCGCAGAAGTCGCCGAGGCATCTCGTAGGGAACTGCGCAGCAGTACACGTGTACCGTCGCGAGGCCCGCCTGGGCCCAGCAAAGCGCAGTAATGGTGCTCTGCAGCTTGGGTGCGTTCAAGCGGAGCCTCCACTCGACCGCCCATGCCGGGATGCCTTCGCAGGCCCTTTAGCAAGTTGCTCTCCACAAAGTGCATACCCATTCTGCGGGAGGAGACTGCACACAGCGTTATCCGTCCTCGGCGAGATGGCACTGTAGAGAATCTACAGGACCGTCCCGAAGACTGACCCCTGTGGATCGGTAGCATACGTCACAGACATAATTTATTAAAAATATGGACCCAACTCAATTAGTTTTTATTTCAATAAATATAAATTATTTGTTAATAATCTGCACACTGATAGACAGACGAGAACCTAATGTTTCGAACACAATCGTCAGCGAGGTTATAATTCTGTAAACGGTCGCTAGATCGCTCTGAAAGTTGAGTTTGGTTTCCAAGTAAATGTGGGAATACGGGAGGCAGTACTGACACTACAACTGATAGTAAAATCTACACTGAAGAAAGTCATTTGTAGATCTAGAAAAAGCGTTTGCCTGTGTTTACTGGAATATAATCTTTTAAATTCTGAAGATAGCACGCATAAAATATATGGATCGAAAGGTTGTCTATAACTTGTCTCATCCAGAAATCACATTGCAGTAATAGGGTAGAAGTATGTGAAAGGCAAACAGTAGTAGAGAAGGGAACGAGTCAGGCTTGTAGCATATCGCCGATGTTATTCAGTGTGTACAGTGAGCAAGCAGCAAAGGAACCAAAGAAAGTTTTGGAAAAACAATTAAAGTTCAGAGAGAAGATACAAGATATTACATTACTGGTTTATGTCTTCTTTGAAATAATCACAGATGTGTATTTGTAGAAATGCAGCATCTTTACATTTGAAATTATTTCACTCGTTTTGACTCGTGTATACAATGTGCTGTAGATTGGAAAGCGTGTATACATACATAAACATGCGTCTTCATATTGTGTTTCAAACCCATATATGGTTCAAATGGCTCTGAGCACTATGGGACGTAACATCTGAGGTCATCAGTCCCCTAGAACTTAGAACTACGTAAACCTAACAACCTAAGCACATCACACACGTCCATGCCCGAGGCAGGATTCGAACCTGCGACCGTAGCAGTCGCGCAGTTCCGGACTCAAGCCCCTAGAACCGCTCGGCCACCACGGCCGGCGATATATCCACTACTGGTAACAGTAAGTTGTTTTTCGATTTGTCTTACTTTTGTAAACTTATATTCAGAATTTGCCACTTTTTAATGTACCATTGTAATCTTACCAGGACCAGAATTAACTTAAATTTGAAAAACATCGGTGTAGACCGTCAAAGCTCGAAATTCATAGTGCATTAAAATAAAATCACCACTGTGACTGAAGATGTTTGTTCTATGTTTTACGAAAGTAATACAATTACATAAGAAACACTGTAGTAATGGATAAAATTAACATACCAGAAGCTTTTGGAATTTGGTGCTACAGAAGACAGTTAGACAGGTGGAGCAAAAACCTAATGAAAAGAATCTCAGTTGGAGGGAAAAGAAATTTAGAGCACGATTTATCTATAGGGGGGGCTGGTTTATAGGACACATTCTCATACACCAAGGAATCGTCACTTTGATAATGGTGGGAAATGTGGGGGGAAAACTGTAGAAGGAGACTAAGGTCTGATTATGTTAAACAGTTTCAAATGGATTTTGGTTTCAGTAGTTGTGCAAAGATGAAGAGACTTGCACGGGATAGACAGCATAGATAGAATAAAATATGCATCAACCCAATTTTCGGACTGAAGACCACAACAACAATATACCTTCCTTTTATGACAGAGCTTTTTATTTTATTTGCTATCCAGTTTCAATCAGTAATGATCATTTTCAGATGAAGCTGTTTTCTAATTTTGTAACTGTATACAGCAGTTTAAATACTTGACGAAGTAGCAACTAGGGTTTGTACCCAGAGCAAATTATCCCAGAAACAGCCCACGTATTCACTGCCGCAAGTCGGCGTGAGGAATGATTTGAAATCCGACCAGCTTCCAAATTAAGTCAAAATAAACAATAAATAGTGAGTGTAATAACAAGTTCGTGAAAGATCAAGTGTGAAAAGAACAAAGGATCATACGAAGAGGGTGCACTCTGGTTAATGTGCTCCAGTGGAACAGTCACCGAACCGATTGTGAAAAACTGGTCCAGTCTCTTCTGACGAGACGTTCTGTATATTGCAATCGTTTTCCCTGATCGTGAAGGTGGCTACTGCAGTCAACAGAGTAACAAGTCAAACCCTCCATTGTTTACATGCTGCCTATATGATACAGATATAGAGAAAATGTGTTTGCATTGGGTTCACCACAAGATTAAACCTTATTTAAACATTACAACATGTTTTCCTCCGCGTTGTCTGAAATTTCAATTGGTCCAACTGACATGCAGTCTCGTGAAGAGTTGCAGTTAAGATGTAAGAGAGACGAGCAGACAAACAATATAGCTTCGAGTCTCATTTAATTCTTAAACAAATGAAGTAATATGGAGCAAAACTCCGGCAATAAGTTTCTTAGGGGACCACACGTAAAGCATAATATGCTCTCGTTCTTAGCTAACATAGTATTGTAATCAAAAATAATAGTGATTAAATGCCTAAATGAAACACAGAATAATTTTTCTGGGTGAGATATGTGTGACGTAAAAGCTATTGCAGGGATTTCACCATATAGTTAAACACAGAAGTTACTGAAGGTAAGTCAGTCAGCCATCTGGTAATCTCTGAGCTCCTTCCATATCGTAATCCGCGGAA
The DNA here is from genome assembly GCF_023898315.1 of Schistocerca nitens. NCBI lineage: Eukaryota > Metazoa > Arthropoda > Insecta > Orthoptera > Acrididae > Schistocerca > Schistocerca nitens. Next base: position 176,301,055 of record NC_064622.1, on the reverse strand, counting down.
TACATTTCAGTATTTTAACTGTCATCTGCTATACTGATAACGAGCCGATCAAAACTTTTATGACGTGCTGTTCTGCATCCCACCAGCGTTCGACAATGGCGTGTGACGAAGTTCCATTACGTCTGGAAGCTTAAATTTCTTATTATTTCCCGAGACAAATCCCCTAACTTGGCTCCAGATCAGTACTGCTGGGTTCACATTGCAGTAGTACGGTAGCAATTGTAAAAAAGCAACATTCGTACTGTGTGTTCGATGCCCTGAGTATTATCGTTTTCTTTGTGTCTACCACGATTATCACGATTGTGGTATATAACAATCGACACGGTCCAAATAAAGAGTATTTGAAAATTAATTTGTAAAGTCTTCTTACTTTAAGCAATGTTTATTAACTATCTTTTTCAAAATAACGATATTTAAGAATTTACATTTGCAATGAAAACAGGAATTTTGCGCATGATACGTTATTAGAAGAAAGAAGATATAGGTTTATCGTTTTGAGAAATTGACATATTATTAATGAGCATTTAACTGATGAACTTTATATTTAAATTCGAACTAAAGGAAAGAAGAAACCATAAAATCAAAAGAACACAGGGAAATTCGAACCAGCAATCGACATAATAGCCGCTTAACTTTCTCTAACGGCATGTCACGAGCATCGATGACAAAAAATAAAAAAAACTAACTGCGCTTACTAAACGCAGCTGCTCGAAAAACTTCAAAGCCTATTTTCCCTGTAAATTCGTCATAGATATTAAGAACAATCTATTACTCGCCGTTTTTAACGGTCTTCCACGCACTTACTTCCCTACGGAGGAGGAAGTAGCGTCAGCCATTTTGCCAGTACCTACTAACAAAGCCCAAAGCCTTTGCAGATAACTATACACGATTTTTGAAATAAAAGCGTCATAGCTGAAGTATGACTGAGATTAACTTTGATGGCTGTTAATACATTAGAATATCTTAAAGTTTCATTTACAATGACGCAGTAATAAGATATCTCATACATAAGTACCAGCTTATTCCAAGGGCGAAACAACAACAGTGTACGTCTGCTACGGCTGATGACCACGTTTGTGTTGTTTACATCAGGTTTGTTCTTATAATGAACGAAGTTATAGTTCGGAAGATTTGGAGAGAAGTCTGCGGTAGACTGAAGGTTCAAGTCCGTCTGTAAGGAATGTTCTTAAGGCTCAGTCCTTAAGTCCACAGTCGATGTAAAGCAGATGTGTAGGTTGTAGTCCCGCTATGGCACACAGCTTTTACTTATATTTCATATTATCGCTTTCTCGATAAAGAGATTAATACTACCGAGAAAGAACAGCACATCAAATAGTGATGCAATTTTGAAGCAAAAATAACGATGTTCGCCATCGAAGCGTAACATAACGACTAATGTTCTCGATTTAAATGATCAAATTAACAGGTGGGGTCAGATTTTTCACTGTTGACGCTGTTGTTTACTTGTAAATATCGTCGCTAGACGACCGTAAGGTTACGAAAAGTGTACAAAACTTGCGCAAGGTTTATTGAGTGGGAGCGCGCCTGAAATGCAGATTAATAAAGATAATACACATAACAAAGTGACAGAGCTCGATAGTATCCAATTACAACATAAGCAGTGAGCACTGGGTGCACGTCACGTGAAACAAATGACGCGTTTTCACTGGTATTGTGTCCCTTGTTCTCTGTTTCATGTCTCTGGACTTGATCCTGGGCCAAACCATAGGAAAACCTTTTGAACATCACCGGAAGATGACGCATGGTCTTTGAGCGAAGCAATCCTTCCCTGTGAAGTTTCGAAAGTTAAAAGGTATGAGAAACGGTTTTTGGTGATTAAGTGCTACTAGTTAAATTTTATGGCTCGTAGCTTGGGAGCCAAACGATACTTATCCGAGTTATGAACGGGCGTACAAAATATAGTTCCGTTCAGGAATGTGTATGAGAATTGAAGCATAAACGAAGCATGAAATGAATAAACACAAACGTCACTGTGAAATACACACATCAAAAAAAGGTTTTGCATCACCCCGGTTCCCAGAACTCCTGAAGATAGTCGTTGACTGTGGGTATTGCATCAAAGACACAGTCTCTTCGACTGTTCAGAGATATCAGTAAACCCGCCCCCCAAAGGTGTAAACAACCATGCATGAGCAGCGCCTATTAGACGGACGGGCTCCGACAGCCGTTCTGCTTCCACCAGGAAGGAGGTACACGGCTCCTGTTGTCTGTAGTTCAACCATGCCTACACGGTCAATACGGTGGTTCGATCGCGTCCGCATTTTACTTTGTGCCAGGAAGGGCTCTCAACAAGGTAAGTGTCCAGGTTTCTCGAAGTGAACCAAAGCGATGTTGTTCGGACATGGAGGAGTTACAGAGAGCCAGGAACTGTCGATTACATTCCTCGCTCAGGCATGTGTAATTATAGTGAGAAAACTCATACATTGAAGATCAGTGTGGTGCAGTGCAAAGTCCGTTGCCTACTAATGACGCTGACATGCACAAATGCAAGTCTCTGCGCAATTGTTCTGTTGCGCCTAACTGACGTTAAGTTTCACGAAGCTAACTGTCCTGGCCGTGAGTGTACGTCTCTGATGCGAGATACACACTGAACAGCGATGTACGTCACTGTATTGAGAAGTGGCACCGCTGGCGTCATCGTGGAGTAGACTGGCTATCCCCGAAGAGTAACTGGTGAGTAGTTGGCACTGCAGCAGCAGCGACTCCTCTATATGCGGTCAAGTCTCTTGCCCTGGTGGTGCTGCTGCACAGGGGACGTTTGCCTGGATGCGGTCGGGGTTGGACGACGCCCAAACACAAAGCGATTCTTGAACAGAAGAAAATGGCAAACAGCCACTCCTGTTTATTTACCCCAATAGCGCCGTTACCGGTTTCGAACCGTCAAGTTCATCTTCAGACGGTTGTTCAGATTTGTTCTTGTTTCATTAGTTGCTGAAAAAAAAAACGGGTAGTTCACAATGACCGAACAACGAGTGGTGACGAGTATGCGAACAGGAGTAGCCACGGATCCTTCCAGAAGGATTACACCGCGAGAATATCGTAAATTATCGACCCGTTATTGCTAATAGATGGTTCAAATGGCTCTGAGCACTATGGGACTTAACATCTGAGGTCATCAGTCCCCTAGAACTTAGAACTACTTAAACCTAACTAACCTAAGGACATCACACACATCCATGCCCGAGGCAGGATTCGAACCTGCGACCGTAGCGGTCACGCGGTTCCAAACTGAAGCGCATAGAACCGCTCGGTCACCCCGGCCGACGTGATGGTTAACAACAACTGAAATCTGGAAGATGTTGGAAGCAAAGTTTCGCCAAAGACCGTCGGAAACAAATTACTGGAACCTGGATTGAGATCTCGAGTTGCCTTAAGTCGAATTTGCTCAAACCAAAACACGGGCAGAGACTGCTGCGTGGTGTACAGAGAGAGCCAGCAACGTTTCCGTAGACGACTTAGTGAAAAGTGACAGAAAGCAGCGGAGTCCTGAAACCTGTAACCTTCTAAGTGGAATTGTGCCGTGGGGAGTTACTGGATATGCCAATATGACTAATTTTGTAACTATTGAAGGGAGGCTGAAAGATTTCCAAAACGTGATAAAAATGGAAGCCCTGTTGTAATAGAGGTCATGAACGCAGTACCTAATAGCATCTTCCAGCAGGTCATTGTAGAAGCCCGCAGTGAAATTCACGTTCCAAACGCCTTGAGGAATGTTAGAATCAGTGACTGACCTGCATTGTCCTCTGAATTGTCACCCCTAGAGAATGTCTGTGGTACGATGGGAAGTAATGTACTTTCATTGAAGCCTCCAACCACCAGTCTTCACGAACTGACATAGAGTGTGTTCAGGTGTGCCAATAAATTGCTGAGGATGACGTTTGGAGGTTGCTTGCTTCCACGCCACAACGAATGTAAGATTGTATTTGTGCCCGTGGGTATTACACGTCTAACCTGCATCTACGTACGTACTCCACAAGTCACCGTAAGGTGCGTGGTGGAGGGTACACACGGTACCACTAATAGTCATTTCCTTTCCTGTTCTGCTCGCAGAGACAACGTGGAAAAAACGATTGTCTATATGCTTCCGTATGAGCCACAGCATCATCACCGAACAACCGCATATTGCTGCCTATCCCGTTCAAAACGTTCAAATGTGTGTGAAATCCTATGGCACTTAACTGCTAAGGTCATCAGTCCCTAAGCGTACACACTACTTAACCGAAATTATCCTAAGGACAAACACACACACCCATGACCGAGGGAGGACTCGAACCTCAACCGGAACCAGCCACACAGTCCATGACTGCAGCGCCTTTGACTGCTCGGCTAATCCCGCGCGGCGCCTATCCCTTCCACCAGAGCTTTTATGAATGAAGAAAATAATCGCTGTTCTATTACACTTCCCTGTTGGAATCCTTACAATACCCTTCTCTCCGATGAACAGTCGCCGTCATACTGTTGTTGATGATAGGCATCGGTTCTGAATTTAATGAGAGTTTAATCATTTAACATCCGTCAGATGATGAACATTCCCACGACGTTTGATAAATGCAGGACCGGTGCTTCTGTCTAAAACCCACAAGCCACTGTATGTTGCCTGGCGGAGGATACTCCGTACCAATTTTTGTGGATTTCTATGCCATGTCATTTTCATACTGAGCAATGGGTCATACCTCTGTGCGCTACCTAAACTTTCTTACCGTTTATTCAACATCCCTGCGTGAGTCTCAAAATGATGGCAGGGGAATTGTCACCCACTCTTCCTGATTACTGGATATGGCTAAAACCTAAGGACGACACACGCATCCATGCCCGAGGCAGGATTCGAACCTGCGACCGTCGTGGTCGCGCGGTTACAGACTGAAGCGCGTAGAACGGCTCGGCTACACCGGCCGGCGAAGCAGTCAGCGGGAAGATTTGAGAACTGGGTGGCTGCCTCAGGGTGGGGTTACGAGAGTGGGAGACTTATCCTTGGGCTTGGAGACGAATGGAACTTTATTAGCTACGGAGCGTTGATCAAGTGCGCGACATACGTTTGCCGTAAAGACGGGTTACAAAAGCAGGGATAGTTCTGCTGGATCTCAGCGGCCTTTCCTTTGGGAGTTTAATTTAGCCAGACAAGCTCCTGTACCATCTTTCAAGGTTATCAACCTTTGGGTGATAAACTTTGAAGCCGCTGGTAGTACTACAAAGAAATAAGATGATAATATAACAACAAACCGGACCATAGAGAAAACTGATACTATGCTTGAAACTACGTGAAGCAATCTTCGAAAATGAGCTAGACGGCACAGTAGGGACCTGGGCCTGAGTAATTGAACAGTGTGAAATACAGGGTTTTTATAAACTACATGTGCAAAAGTAACCTTTAATTGTGAAAAAGTTAAATATCTTAAAAAGTGTTTGGTACAACACTGAATGATGTACATCTTCAAGTTTCACCTACAAATGTTCAGTGTGACCATCTTTTATAACACGACAAATGTCCCATCTGTTATCAACTTACTGCCAAATCCTATGAAGCAAGACTTATCGTATGGTGACAACTGCTTGTGTTATCAATTGTCGTAGCTCGTCGACGTTAGCCACGAGCAGAGGAACAGACACACTGTCTTTAATGTAATCCCCTACGTACAAATCCATTGATGTCAAATGAGATGATCGTGGTGGCCAGGATATTGCTCCACCACGTCCAAACCAGTTCAGTACATTCCCACAGAAATAAACGACAGCTTCACGGTGATAATGTGGTGGCGCGCTGTCTTCCCGGAAAATAAAATCTACGCCCATATCCTGTTGTAACTGAGGCATTAGATAATGTTTAAGCGTGTCCAGCTACTATATGCTAGTTGCAGTTGACCCGGCGGAAAAGGAGGGACCCTGACCCGACGTCCTATGTGATACGCAGTCAGTTTCGGTGAAACGATTGCACCATTTAATCACAGTTTGTCTTTGAGTTGATGACTTGCGAAGCATATTCCTGAATTTTCTCCGAACATAGCAGGCGATTTGGATTAATGTAACCATAAACAACCTGGGTACGCTCTGCTCCATTATACGACTCCATTATGACTGTTGGATAACTCATTCGCAAATGTCACCTAGCGGGAATGTCGGGAATTAGCAGTGTTGGGCGGGAATAAAAGTTGAAGATATTTTGCATTCAGTGCTGTATCAAACATTTCTGCAAGTTATTTACACTTTTCAAAATTAAGGGTTTTGTGTACATAATTTATATACACCCCGTATTTTGAAGAATGATCCCCACTACCATCCATACGTGATGCATCTTGTGCAAGCCTTCTAACTTCAAAATTAAAAATATTACAATAACCGAATACGCTGCTACCTTTCAATACCGTTCAGATTTTGCACGCGCCCAGGAGATGCTAGCATCGAAAGGGTTACCTGTCCTACCGGCGGGTGGATATTGATGAACATAGACATTTTTAAACTGCTCAACAGAGGTACGCGGATAACACCGAGGATACTGCCGAACAGCGGGTCTTGGAGGGATTTTACCCTCTCTATTGTCATAGAAAGTTTGTAACATCATCACGGAATCAGTCTGCATATACCGGGTGATCAAAAAGTCAGTATAAATTTGAAAACTGAATAAATCACGGAATAATGTAGATAGAGAGGTACAGTAGCCGAGGAATAATGTTGTGAACAGCACTGTAAAGTATGTCCGGAGTTATGGTGAGGCATTGGCGTCGGATGTTGTCTTTCAGCATCCCTAGAGATGTCGGTCGATCACGATACACTTGCGACTTCAGGTAACCCCAAAGCCAATAATCGCACGGACTGAAGTCTGGGGACCTGGGAGGCCAAGCATGACGAAAGTGGCGGCTGAGCACACGATCATCACCAAACGACGCGCGCAAGAGATCTTTCACGCGTCTGGCAATATGGGGTGGAGCGCCATCCTGCATAAACATCGTACCTGCCAGTAGGTGTTTATCAGCCAGGCTGGGGATGATGCGATTCTGTAACATATCGGCGTACCTCTCACCCGTCACGGTAGCAGTTACAGAACCAGAATCACGCATTTCCTCGAAGAAAAAAGGCCCGATAACGGTAGATGTGGTAAATCCAACCCATACCGTGACTGTCGTGCAATGGAGTTTCCACGACAGTTCTAGGATTTTTGGTAGCCCAAATTCCGCAGTTGTGGGCGTTGACAGACCCTCGGAGCGTGAAATGAGCTTCGTCAGTCCACAACACTTTACTCAACCAATCGTCATCCTCCGCCATCTTTTGAAACGCCCACACCGCAAATGCCCTCCGCTTCACTAAATCGCCAGGTGACAGTTCATGATGCCGATGGATTTTGTACGGATAGCATCGGAGGGAACGCCTAAGTGCCAACCAAACAGTAGTGTATGGAATGCCGGTGCGACGTGCGACTGCACGAGCGCTGACATTCCCGTGCATAGACGAACCCGCTATAGTCTCCATTTCTTCCTGAACCGTCTCAGCAGCATTACGCCTTGTGCTCGGTCGGCCACTACGGGGTCTATCGTCTAAACAACCAGTGGCTTCGAACTTCGAAATCATTCTCGCCGCAGCTGCTTTTGTCAACGGTCCTTTGCGAGGTGCCGGGGCTAGCAGTGTATTTATCACTAAATTCTACTAGAATCCACATATGTACATCATGCTCTAAGCCCCCCCTTTTCTAACTCCAACTTTTGCTGTTGCACAAGGATAAAAAAAATACGCGAACTGACTCTAATCAACCCTGCCAGTGGAGTAGAAGAGAGTTTGGCACCTGCAATAATTTAATTTGATAAATAAGTTAAAGAAACAAAGGTTTCATTAGCATAGTGAGGAATGATAGGGTTGCTCTATCGATTAACAGAATGAAAGTTCTGTCCAAAATAACAATATGATTTATTAAGACTAAACACAGAATAGTAAAAGAAACACAGGAAATATAATACATCAAATTGGCTCAAATTTGGCGATTCATACAAACACTGTAAAGGTGAAGTTGTCCCTAAACTAGATCGTGAGGATTAAGACGAGGTGGTATGTGGAGCCAATTCCTTGTCACTCAAATCTCAAGAGAGTCACACAGCTAATCCAACAGTAATTGCTGCTACTCAAGACAGAACAAAGTTAGAAAAAGACGAACAGGCACGCTCTGCTGAGCTCTGATTATCACCTAGGAAAATTCCTATCTGCCGGTGCTGCGGACATACATTACCAAAACTGTCTTCTTGACTGCCAGAACACGATCTGGTGTACCGCAGGCGAGGGCTGGTTGCTTCGACGTCCTCGACCGAAAAGCGACTGCCGACTACCTAGAGCACCCGTACAGGCCGAACACACAACATTCCCGCCCCCACGACAGTGGCCGTGGTTACGTTCCAATCAGCAACTCGAAAACCGGCGGAAATTCCACTCCATTGCCGGGGCACTACCATTCCACCAATGGAGATTCTTGGCGCCAATTTCTGTGCTGATTTTGCTCCGTCACGGAGCTATGCCCTGAGCAAGCCAATCACAGTTCCTATTTTGCAGAAAGCGCGGGAATTTTCCCGCCACAGCTGCCTGGGTACATAAGTCATTCCCACGCCTCGCTGGTAGCCCGCCAGAAAGTGTTTTCGCTAAGCTTCTGCGAAGCAACGGAACCTCCAGCCCAGCCGCCACTTCCGGCTCCAAACGGGCACGTCTCCTGACAATGCCTGCGTTCGGAAAGCATTCACTCGACCCCCCACGCCTGTCGGCCTACCCTTTCAAAGTCAGAGGAGCCCGCCTGTCACTGGACCACCCGGGTGACGAGAGACGCTGCATGGGAAGTCCGCGTGTGAAGGAATAACAACCCTCCACCGCATGCAACTAGAGAGGAGAATCGTAAGATAGAAATATGAGAGGGGGCTCATGCCACCTCTCATAGCCCCTACGCCATTTTAGATTGTAATTGGTGAGCGGTTGGCTCACTTAGGAGCAAGGTAGTGAGTCAATCGCCCAAGAACAATCTCGCAAACTGGCTCCACATGCCGCACTCTATAAAGAAAATCACTGCAACTGTAAAATGCAGCTCATAGAGGGAGGATTATTTATGATGTAGCCAACTTCACCTTCTTAATATGGAACACTAACACTCACATCACACATCCATACCCAGGGAGCCCCTTCCAAACACCGATTCACGCAGACATTCACGCTCTAAATATGGCCTGGGCATCTGAGCCAAATATGGAGCAGTTTATTCTTTACAATCAGAGTTGGAGTGCTCCGCAATTAAATGCCCAAGATGTTACAACAATTTTAATCATTAAACTAACCTGAACTCACTCACACATGATACTATATAAGTTAACAATCTCTTTGTGAGCTTTCAGAATCTAGTTACAACCTCCGATTCATTCTGTCTCCCTGCAGCAAGAATAACCTTTACAAAATGTTCCCTGAACTGATGGTCCATTCACAATGACAGTGGTGGTATCTGCTTCAGTTTATGGGGACTTCAGGCACACTGTTTGCATACACACAACAATAAACACAAAATACAAAAAAACATGGTGTGGAGAACAATACAGTAATCTGTAATAAGAATTACAGTGTAAAACACGAACGCATACAAGGTATAACCTACATTACAAAAACAACACTTGAGAAAGAAATTTAAGAAAAAAAAGGTTCATGGGGCATCAAGTTGTGCGTGCACATTGCACAAAGTTCACGACTATGCTGAGAATGAGGCACTAAATCACATTGTTAGAAATATCCGTAGCACTTCACTAATTACACAGTACTGACATCACATAAGGCTAAACGTCGGGTGTTGTTGCTACGTTGTGGCAACAGCAATAGGGAGTTCTGGAGTGTCTGCAGTACGCTGTTGAGATTGTAGTCAGACCCACGCATATGATCACGGCAGTACGGTAGGAAGACACAGTGATAGGCTCTCCTCACGTCGATTAATTGTCTCTGAGGTCTACTCATTGGGATACATCACTAGTCTAGGTCTCTTCTCTCGCTGGACAGAACTTTATGTTTCCCAATATTGCAGTTCGACGAGGGATGATGGCACGTGGAGTGACTCCACAAGTGTGTGAGGTCATCCATACAGGATCGAACTAGGAGCGACTATTGTTAAAACTGCTCTCTAATAGAGAGGAGAAATAAGAAATGAGACCATACATTTGTTAGTGTGGCACGATACTGCTTTGTGTATGCAGATCGGCCAATGCTAGTGAGTTGTAAAAACCCAAACAGGTGAGTATATAGCGTCCCTTTCTGTCCTGAGGCACATGGGGCACAGGTTCTGACACGATATGTGATCTTCTTCGTGTACTCACGACAACGTGGTCTGCCGCAGGGAATCCCTCCAAACGGCTGCCGCGTCCGGAGAGCTAGCAGGCTGTCGCGTGTGGGTCGCGTGTCAGTGTCAACGGCCAGCCCCACTTTCGCTTGTGGCCCGGCGAGGGCTGTCTGCCGCCTAATCCCTCAGGTACACGGCCCGAAGCTGTCAGCTTCTAGGACCGGATGCTTTCGCGCCCTTCACGTCAGGTAGCACGCTGACGCTTTCTTCTTGCAGGTAGCCGATGACCTCCGGCTGGCCTCTGCATTGCCACGATCCCCGTCATCTGCACAATTCTTACAAAAATCTTATGCCTAACTTTTCCCCATGACCTTCTATGTTATAATAAATTTACATCACGATACATTGATGGTCTGTCATTTCAGACACTCTAATTTTAATTTTATAGTTATTTATCTGTAGCTATCATAACAAAAATCATGGAAATAATTTATCTTGATATTTGTGTAGAGACCGATCTCACTATTGTACATGGTGTGTGACGCTATATTGGATGAAGAACTAAATATGCGGGCCCGCACTAATATTACTATTAATTACATAGATCGACAGTAGACATGCTCAAGAATTAACTACCATTTGCCAACGATCTACATTCTATGTCTATTAATTCAATTATGTTGTTATGCAGGCTGAAGTTTTACTGAGCTATAAAGAACATGCAACTATTGTACGTTCGCTCGCCGGTCGTCCCTCCATCTCGGGTCTGTGGTTTCATGACCTGAAAAATAACATCCCAACAGGTGCGCCCAAACACAACACTTGTAGAAAACCCCCACAATATTAATCTAGTTATTGTTAAATCCTACAGTTTAACTTATCCTAGTATATCGTACCCCTTTTTTTTATTTTATTTATTTATTTATTTATTTTTTTTGTTTACCTTATACAATACTCTTACATAATTCCTGTTACGTTGAGATGTCTCGCTGCTCGCCGCTATTGACGACAGTGATGTGCGCGCCGTACGACATGACCTCCGAGTTTTCATTACGCCTCACTGAAACTCCGGAGACTGGGTTAGCCATGGCTATACAAGACAATAAATTTATATTTGAACTTAATTTTGTATGTGATGCCGTTTTAGCAATGAAAGCGCACCTTTCCAGAGGCAATGTAATTTGACCAAGCCCGGACTGGTTCCTGTTGAGGATTCCGTCGCCCACCACACATCAGCTACACAGTATGTCACGAATTTCCAAGTATAATTCCTTGGTGATTCATCTGTGACAGTCACAAGCAGCACGCTAAATCCCCAACCAGCACACTGGCATGGTAGGCTTTATGCCCGCATTTCTACCGTCTAGGCCCTAGGGCACCATTGGAGTCAAACGCTCACAGGTTCTCCCCGACTTGCGAGACAACGATGCTGGCGCATCACTGTAAAAACTATACTGCCCATATTCATCCTCGAAATCACGCAATATACCACAATCTTGCAATGCACTGACGCGTGCCTGCAAGCATTGGTATGAACGTCTCACGAACTGGTTGTGGCCGCTATGGAGCGCATCACGACTTCTCAGAACGCTTCTAAGAGCACGTTCTTGTATGCGCCCGTTTGTGCGACATCTCGTCACTCATCTTTATCCCTTAACATGGACACCAGATAGGAAAGGACAAAAAAAACATTGCTCATGGAAAGGTAGTGCCTCTTATCGCAAAGACAGAGGAGATCGCGAACATAGACAAAAAAACGTTAACAGCAGTAAATTCTTATGCAGCGTGTTAATACTTTGACAATCTTAATCTATTAATGCAACGATTATTGTTCCCCGAAGAAAGGTTCATATATTAGCCTATTCTACTATGTACACCACTTAAACTACTATTATTCCACGGACTTCTTTGTGTGAGAGAAGTGGTGGAGTCCTATGGACTAGCGTCAATCCCTTCTTAGACTCCCACTCCTCTGACGTGCATTAGGATTTGGAGGTCTAATTTCAATCTCCTGGTTCTCCTGTTGTCCTTGATTTCGCTCTCTCCAATTACGGTCGCTTTGCCGTTCGTCATTCCTCCTGTCCCAGATTGCTTGTCTAGATTGACCCTGTTCCCTGACGTTCTGGTTACCGTGTCTCTGGTTTCCATAACCTTGAATAGCGTAACCTTGATTTCCGTAACCCTGGTTTCCTAACTGACCAGTGCGACTATGCGATCTGTTGTCGTCCTCCCTTCTTGGCCCGTGGTATTTGTTATTTTGCGCCTTCTTCCTGTCCTTTGCGTCTTGTTTGTCGAAGACTACTTCGAGTTCGCGCAGTAGACTCTTGAAAGCATCTATGTCAGATCCAAACTTGCCGACAAGTGTCTGTTGATACCTAACTGGCAATTTGGAAAAGCAAAATTTAATGATTTCTCCGTTGCTATATGGACTATCTAAAAACTGATTCTTCTTGAGTAAATCATCAAAAAATTTGGTTGCGCTCCTATGCCCGGACGCTTCCAGTTCAGGACAAAATATTATTTCCTCTTTAATCCTATCTTGCGTTTCCTTTGACCAGTAGGTCCGCAGGAATGCACCAACAAATTCCTGATAAGTCCGACACGTCGCTGCCACGCCCCGCATCTTTTCCGCGGCTTGGCCTTCGATGTGTCCACACATGAATTCTAATTTGGCCTGGGTTGGCCATGACGACGGTAATGAATTTGTAAATTGCATCACCCAGCTCTTCGGATGCATCGACCCCCCATTATCTTTGAATTTCTGTAATTTTAGTATGGACAGGAAGTGATTCTGATCAAAATCCTGTCTGATCCTCGCACTGGTGTTGTCACTCGTTTCCGATACTTGCACGTCTGCTGAGTGTCCTGATCTATCTTGCTGATAACTGTGATGTGCTACCTCTGTATCACAGTGGAAGTGGCATTCAGCATTCACTCTTCTAAGTGGGCTGCAATTATTGGAACTATTACTCGCTGTTTCTGCGTGTGCATTGTTCGTTCCGCACGCTGTCACTGGGCTAGGGCACGGTGGGCTTTTCCTCGGAGACACAATCCTGTGTACTCCATCATTGGTATCCGAACGCGCAGTACTCGTGTGCCCGTTTCGCTCTAGTTTTGCTATTCGACTCTCTACTTCTTTCATTCGTTTCGTGATGTTCGTAACCGCGATACTACCTTGGGTTTTTAAGAACGCTAGGGATTTTGAGTGGGCTTGTGTCGCACGTCGCAAGCGCCCTGCGAGTTGAGAAGTTACTTTTGCGACTTTCATTGCCCCTGTTGCTGCCGTTTTGGCCAGGCCTGCTACTTTTTGTGCTACCAGTGACATTTGTTTTGCTTCTCCACATTCTTTCTTTATTGTTTGTAATTCCCCACGAATTTCCCCTATATGGGAAATTATTGCCTCAGTGTCCTTCTTACGCTGTTCGTCAGCTTCTTCCTTCTCCTTCTTACGTTGTTTCTCCTCTTCTTCCTTCTCCCTCTTACGCTGTTCGTCAGCTTCTTCCTTCTCCTTCTTACGTTGTTTCTCCTCTTCTTCCTTCTCCCTCTTACGCTGTTCGTCAGCTTCTTCCTTCTCTTTCTTACGTTGTTTCTCCTCTTCTTCCTTCACCCTCTTACGCTGTTCGTCAGCTTCTTCCTTCTCCTTCTTACGCTGTTCGTCAGCTTCTTCTTTCATTGATCGTAGGAAGCTCAGTATTGGGTTTACGTCATCTTTTTCATCCTCTTCAAACGTGGGAGATGTAACTCTGGACACCTGGGCACTAGAGCTCTGACGTGACCGAGCTGGCCCCTTTCTGCTCTCGCTCGTTTGATTATGAACTTCTGCTGCCGTCTCGATCTGTGTGCCTGTCTCTGTTTCATCCTCTACCTCACTATCATAATCACGGTCACGACGTTGCTCTAAGATCGCGTCAAAATCACCTTCCTCATCAATGACCCTGTCGTCCTGTCCTGCTAAAAATGTGCCCATCTCATCTCCGAACCTATTCCCGTCAGTAAACTGCCCCTTATCCATTATGCTATTCTCTTTTGTTTTAGTTTCGCTCGCTAATAGTCGTGCCTTACTTCTCGTGATCATTCATAAAAAAACAAATTTATCTAAAATTCACAATAAAAATCATCTACTCCCAATATTTTTCCACATAGACATAAAATTTCAACAACGCCGTTCCAACGCTGTAACTACAAACACAATTTGATGTGGTACAGAAACCGCACCCAGATCCGACAAAGTGCGATGTGGTACGGACCCCACATCAACGAAACACAAAAAACAATGAACAAAAAAATATATACACTGGAAACAAAAACTGTAATCATGCGCCGCTACTTAAAACTAAACGCGGAACTACCAGAAAAAACAAGTTGGGTATTAATCATTAAAAAAAAGTAGAGAAAAAAAATTGAATGTTCCTACTAAGAATCCTGTTTGCTTATCAGAGATTCACAGGAAAGATCCGAGGCCAAGGGTCGCCATTTTATGCGAGGTGCCGGGGCTAGCAGTGTATTTATCACTAAATTCTACTAGAATCCACATATGTACATCATGCTCGAAGCCCCCCCTTTTCTAACTCCAACTTTTGCTGTTGCACAAGGATAAAAAAAATACGCGAACTGACTCTAATCAACCCTGCCAGTGGAGTAGAAGAGAGTTTGGCACCTGCAATAATTTAATTTGATAAATAAGTTAAAGAAACAAAGGTTTCATTAGCATAGTGAGGAATGATAGGGTTGCTCTATCGATTAACAGAATGAAAGTTCTGTCCAAAATAACAATATGATTTATTAAGACTAAACACAGAATAGTAAAAGAAACACAGGAAATATAATACATCAAATTGGCTCAAATTTGGCGATTCATACAAACACTGTAAAGGTGAAGTTGTCCCTAAACTAGATCGTGAGGATTAAGACGAGGTGGTATGTGGAGCCAATTCCTTGTCACTCAAATCTCAAGAGAGTCACACAGCTAATCCAACAGTAATTGCTGCTACTCAAGACAGAACAAAGTTAGAAAAAGACGAACAGGCGCGCTCTGCTGAGCTCTGATTATCACCTAGGAAAATTCCTATCTGCCGGTGCTGCGGACATACATTACCAAAACTGTCTTCTTGACTGCCAGAACACGATCTGGCGTACCGCAGGCGAGGGCTGGTTGCTTCGACGTCCTCGACCGAAAAGCGACTGCCGACTACCTAGAGCACCCGTACAGGCCGAACACACAACATTCCCGCCCCCACGACAGTGGCCGTGGTTACGTTCCAATCAGCAACTCGAAAACCGGCGGAAATTCCACTCCATTGCCGGGGCACTACCATTCCACCAATGGAGATTCTTGGCGCCAATTTCTGTGCTGATTTTGCTCCGTCACGGAGCTATGCCCTGAGCAAGCCAATCACAGTTCCTATTTTGCAGAAAGCGCGGGAATTTTCCCGCCACAGCTGCCTGGGTACATAAGTCATTCCCACGCCTCGCTGGTAGCCCGCCAGAAAGTGTTTTCGCTAAGCTTCTGCGAAGCAACGGAACCTCCAGCCCAGCCGCCACTTCCGGCTCCAAACGGGCGCGTCTCCTGACAATGCCTGCGTCCGGAAAGCATTCACTCGACCCCCCACGCCTGTCGGCCTACCCTTTCAAAGTCAGAAGAGCCCGCCTGTCACTGGATCACCCGGGTGACGAGAGACGCTGCATGGGAAGTCCGCGTGTGAAGGAATAACAACCCTCCACCGCATGCAACTAGAGAGGAGAATCGTAAGATAGAAATATGAGAGGGGGCTCATGCCACCTCTCACCTTTACCCGTTCGAATCCCCTTCCTATGGCGATAGGATCGTAACACTGAACTAGCACATTCCCCATTCTGATAATACAGCTTCACTAAAAGCGCCTTTTCAATTAACGTCAACATGCTGCGACTGCTGGCGCATCTGATTCTCTCTCTCATTACAGCTCCTTTCATACATGATTGTTACGCCCAGTCACTGACGTTTTGCCGTCCAGTGCCATCTGTCGGATATTTTGTGAACTTTGTTTTTTTTTTGTTCTAATAAAACCCCATGTCATTCCAAGCATGTGTGTCAATTTTTACCAGTCTTTTTACGTTATTCCGTGGTTTATTAAGTTTTCAAATTTATACTGATTTCTTGATCACGCGGTACATCCATTTACAGGCGCCGCGCCAATAATTTTAACGCTGTGTAGTGTCGTTGGATGACGTTTCCGGGCACGGGTTCCTATGTAAAACTTGCTCCACTAATACCTCTCTATAATCTCTAGAAATGTGTTACATGAATTGTCAAATACCCTGTATATATCCACCCCATGGTGCGCAGTATTTTTCTCAGATTTCCGAAAGCATCTTGCTACATGTTAGCACAAGGCAGATATGAGATACAGACGTATTACTTTAGTGGGAAATATGTATCAAATGGTTCAAATGGCTCTGAGCACTATGGGACTCAACTGCTGTGGTCATAATTCCCCTAGAACTTAGAACTACTTAAACCTAACTAACCTAAGGACAGCACACAACACGCAGCCATCACGAGGCAGAGAAAATCCCTGACCCCGCCGGGAATCGAACCCGGGAACCCGGGCGTGGGAAGCGAGAACGCTACCGCACGACCACGAGATGCGGGCGAAATATGTATCCCTGGGACGTTATTTCTATTTTGAACTGCAATTTACTTTACCTTTAATATAAGGGGAGTGGAAGGATTTGACCCATACAGTGGCCATTTCATTTCAACATATTTATTTGCATCATAGATAATACATTACGAGAATTACGATCATAAATCAGATAATAATTTTTTTAACAAACGCCATACAGGAAAACTTTACAAAGTGCTTGTTATATAAAACCAAAAATGAATTAATCTCTTTAAAAACATTTAAAAACTCGTCACTCAGGCTAATTTTATAAAATGCTTGTTATATGAAACCACAAACGAATTAATCTCTTTGCAAACATAAACAAAAAACGCCACTCGGGCCAAGTAAATCATTTAAAATGAACTTTACATCAAATAACCAGGAAATCAATTTTTATTTCCACATAGATTGAAAACCGCCCAACCCGGGCGAAATATTACCAAACAACTTTACAAGGCTATAGACACTTTGATCAATAATAACCCAGTTATTTCCCCATCAAAATTGACATACCCTGCTAAGGCTGAATTGCACCTCAATTTTAGAAAACGGTTTCAATTAAGACACATTCTTCTAGAAATCCCTCAAATCCTTAAGACAAATATTTAAAACATTTAACCCTGGCAACCTTGAAGAGCCACCACAAGGTTTAGAAAACTGCAGCCTGTACAATAACTGAGGCCCGAGATTGTGAGGCCACGGCTTGGCCACGAACGGTGGAGGCGACTGATTACTTATCTTCGAATTAAGATGTGGACTCCGTTTGTACTTCCACGCAGTTCAGAACACCGAACTCGGAACCAAACAGCACACGCGAGCTCAGGCGAAGTCCACCGCCCGTACGCCCGCTAGTAATTTAAAAGGGGCGGCTCTGCACTTCGGTGGCCCACTGCTTCCGGTCTCTGAAACATAAATCAGAAGCGACAACAGGGATACAAATAACCCTTCCTTCACCTTAATACTCAAACATATACAGAAAACTACTTCGATAAAATTGACAAAAATAAAACTGATTTCATTCCTTTAAGCAGAACCACGTACACGAATGATGCAAACGGAACTGGCTCATTAAAACCCAAGCATCACATGGAGCACCTTATGTGGGCCTGTAAGGTACCACACGCCAATCTTTAGACACGGAATATAGGTCGTTCGGTAAGGCTGCGCACAGGTATCAATGTTTTAGACACTCTCCAGCTGAAGTAAGAACAATACCACTAAGGAGCGAAGCACACACTTAATAAGAGGCGTGAAATATCACATCACAGTCCTTGCAACGCTTTGCTGCCTCAAGGGCAATCGTCATTATATTTCACTAATTGTTGGTAGGACTTGAATTACTTAACTTGATGCCTGCTGCTGGATCGATGTGGCGAAGACACCGGACGTTGCTTAGTCCGATAGTAACAGCGTGTTCCTTCACGGAAGCGAGCGCATGCATAGCTTCACGAGGTTGCCAAGAAGCCACAGCGCCGGCCCGCTGTTACTGACCCCAGTACGATCAAGCGCTAACTGCCGCCCGTGCTCAGGCACACCGTGCTCGCTGTCGTCTCTCCGACGTCTCGCTAATACGCGCACTTCGGCGTACCGTGCCCACCGTCGTTGTCCCTTTCCCCTCCGTACTGCCCGCTATATCCTGAGCCGGCCCAGGCTCCAAAGACAAACTTCTGTCAGAGGGAATCGATAGTGCCTAACCAAAGATAGCCCTGGCACCAGTCCGGCCCTTCGACCATAAATATAATAGCATGGAGGTATAAGGAGGGGAGATGCCATGACGTCACAAACTTGAAGCCGACAGAAACCGAGCTCCGCCATTGCAGTTTGGTCAGAAGACTCGTTTCCGATTGTGCTACTGTCTAGAGCTGCTGAAGGTTTTTTCATTTTAAAATGCCGGTTTGCGTTGTTTACGGGTGTACTAACCGTTGGAATAGTGCTACCAAGTTAAAAGGAATCACGTTCCATGCGTAAGTGGCCCCGTTCGTAAAATATTGTCATTTATATTCGTGAGATGTGCGGCCTTGTTTACGTTTTGTGAAACTGTTTTCTTCTTATTTTATTTCAGATTTCCGATCAATGAAGCTCGTAGGGCTCTGTGGGTTCATATGCTTATTTTTCTTGACAAAGCACAAACGATGTTTGTATTTACAATTGAAATTTTGTATAAGTGTGTAAACGAGTAAGAAATATCCTCCGGTATGTAAACTAGCATAGCTTTCGGGTTCTGCTTTCAGTTTACATCGACACAAATACAGTAAAAGGTGATTTGAGTTTGAAAAGAGCTTTGTACGCTGTTATTTTTCATCATTCGAAGTTCGTATCCAAAAGAAACACTTAAGTTAACGAGACCAAATCAGTTGTATTGCTGGGGTAAAAACGCATTAAAAACAAAACGAAAACACCTGAAAAAGCTATTCTGACGTTGTGTTATGCATGTAAACATTGTAACACTCATCATCTGAAATTATTTCGCAGACATAACGTTAAATATGAAGAACACGCAATTCTAACAAGAGCTCTGTCACTGTTTTGACCAATCAAACATGGCGGCCCACCGGCTTCAAACAGACGTACAGCAGACGGCCATAGTGCCATCTCCCCTCCTTATACCTCCATGTATAATAGACTGGCCCTGACGTCATTTTCGTGGCTCCAACGTCTCTGGGCTGAAGTCACGTGAATGTCGGCAAAACATGATTGTTTCTTGTTGCGCTTATGGCTGTACTCAGCGTTTTGTCGGGGGAAATGGCATTACATTTCGCGTGTAAGTGTTTCTATGATAGTGCAGATGCGTTTATTGAAATCTGTTGAAGTGACTTTTATATGTTTTTTACACTTGAAATAGAGTATCACGTCAATTAAAGTGTTGAAAGTGATGCCTGTTAAGTCAGACTCATTTTACAATTTGGAAAGTATCTGTGATAATTGGGTTACAGAAGTAAGTATAATTGTTTCTCGTTCCTACTCATAGGTGCCCTAAGGATGAAAACCGAAGGCAGGTTTGGATACAGGCCATGAAACGGAAAAACTTTAAGCCATCTGCACATACGCGCCTTTTCTCGAAGCACTTCGCGGAGAAGGGTTATGATAGGTTACTTATTATTTACCATGTATATTTATAATTTATATTTACAGTGTCTGTCATTTTTAAACCTAGGCTACAAAATTATTTTCTGAAACTTCAAAGTCTCACCTTTCATCTAAAATACCATTTTTTTTAAACTGATAGTTTAAACTTTTGCAAAAATAGTGGGAACAGAACCTTTGAAGTGCACCTAAAATTGATACTCTAAAATGGACCTGCTCCTAAAGTCGACAATTTTGGCACCTATAGTTGACATAATTCCCATATCCCATTTTCTTTTATAAGTGACCAGAGCTGAAAACGCGGCGAATCCAATGTTTAAAGTTCTGACACTTGCCCACTCTTAGTGTTTAAAAGAATTTTAACGACATTTTACTTTAATTGATAGTATATAGTAATTTCGTCCCGCTGCCCACCAGAGTGGCGTTCGATGTTTTTGTTAGATTTTGTAAATGGTACTGTGAACAAATCCAGGTCAAATGCAGTTCAGGCATAATTTTTCGCAAATAAAAAAGTGATTTTTGTTGGAAGCGTTTGGCAGTCAATTGAGAAATGTGGGGAAAATACGATACAAACATAGGATGGCAGACCGCTGATTTGAAATCCCGCCACATTTTGCCAACAGTCA
The DNA here is from genome assembly GCF_023898315.1 of Schistocerca nitens. Classification (NCBI taxonomy): domain Eukaryota; kingdom Metazoa; phylum Arthropoda; class Insecta; order Orthoptera; family Acrididae; genus Schistocerca; species Schistocerca nitens. The sequence goes on along the minus strand of NC_064622.1, from coordinate 176,280,404 downwards.
CGTGGTTTATGTTGGAGCCACACCAGCCCTATAGTTTCTGCACAGCAAGGCCAGTCTACTAGTATCTATGGTCGAAGGTCCCGCCACGGTTCAATCCCAACAACAACGGAAGTATTAAATCGCTGCGCGTGAAATGCGCAGCAATAAGATTCATATTATTCCTCTGGGCACAAACGTTTGCTGTTTATTCGCGAATATGTGGTGATTTCAGAGTGTGTGATAAGGCAGGAACCTGAAAGGACAGTTTAAATTGAAGCGAGTGAAACGAGCAGCAGTGATGTGTATATTCCTCGTTGGCACAAATATTTAGCTATTTGACAAGAAGAGGGAGGGTGGGGGGGGGGGGGGGGAGGGAGGAAAGCAAGCTTTGCGCCTTCTTAGGTCACCTCCGTTTGGAGCAGCTGCGTATTGTGGTTTTAACGTCTTGTCTGAAGCAGTGACCGCCCCGCTGGACCGACGTCGCCTCTGCGCGCCGCGGCTTCGTGAGCGCCCCGGTGTGCAGGCAGGTGCCTCGGTCTGCGCAGCGGGTGTTGGATTACAAACCGCAGCGCAGCACAGCCCTGCAGCTCGGCTCGGCCTCTCGCCCTGCAGGCAGCCGAGCGCGACCGCCGACCACAGATACGGCGGCTCCCCGCGGCGCCTGTTGCTTCACGCTCACACGACACTCCCACTACACGCTACCGTCTCACGACTCCCGCTTTCCCGATTTGAAGAATCAGTTCCGCGCAGCACGCTCGTGCAGCTCTTCACACGAGAGAGAGCCGGCCGGAGTGGCCGTGCGGTTCTAGGCGCTAGAGCCTGGAACCGAGCGACCGCTACGGTCGCAGGTTCGAATCCTGCTTCGGCATGGATGTGTGTGATGTCCTTAGGTTAGTTATGTTTAATTAGTTCTAACAAGGGAACCTCCCCATCGCACCCCCCTCAGATTTAGTTATAAGTTGGCACAGTGGATAGGCCTTGAAAAACTGAACACAGATCAATCGAGAAAACAGGAAGAAGTTGTGTGGAACTATGAAAAAAATAAGCAAAATATACAAACTGAATAGTCCATGCGCAACGTAGGCAACATCAAGGATAACGTGAGCTCAGAGCGCTGTGGTCCCGTGGTTAGCGTGAGCAGCTGCGGAGCGAAAGGTCCTTGGTTCATATCTTCCCTCAAATGAAAATTTTAATTTTTTATTTTCGGACAATTATTATCTGTCCGTCCGTCCGTCCGTCCGTCCGTCCGATGCGAGGTAACTGCGCCGTAGTATGGGGACGCTACACCTAAACAAACATCGAAACACACGACGTCAGTCGATTACAGCGCATGGAAGAGAGAGTATTCCTGCTAATGAGGCTCCCTGGCTGGCAGTTGACTGTTCGCTACTTTGGACGAGAGTGCATTAAATACGTGAGATGTATTCCGTGGGCAATATGAATCCAGCAAATATAGCCCGCGACTTCAATAACAATCGCACGGTTTTGCGGTGCGGTCGCAAAACACAGACACTAAACTTTGCAGTGGACAGAGACGTCAATGAACGAACGGACAGATCATAACTTTGCGAAAATAAAGTAAGTAAACTTTTTACTCGAGGGAAGACTTGAACCAAGGACCTCTCGTCCCGCAGCTGCTCACGCTAACCACGGGTCCACGGCGCTCCTTAGTTCGCATCTTCCTTGATGTTGCCTATCTTGCGCATGGACTACTCAGCCGGCCGCGGTGGTCTCGCGGTTCTAGGCGCGCAGTCCGGAACCGGGGGACTGCTACGGTCGCAGGTTCGAATCCTGCCTCGGGCATGGCTGTGTGTGGTGTCTTTAGGTTAGTTAGGTTTAAGTAGTTCTAAGTTCTAGGGGACTGATAACCACAGCAGTTGAGTCCCATAGTGCTCAGAGCCATTTGAACCATTTGAACCATGGACTACTCAGTTTGTATATTTTGCTTATTTTTTTCATAGTTCCACACAACTTCTTCCTGTTCTCTCGATTGATCTGCGTTCAGTTTTTCAAGGCCTATCCACTGTGCCTACTTATAACTAAATCTGAGGGGGTTGCGATGGGGAGGTTCCCTTGTAAGTTCTAGGCGACTGATGACCTCAGAAGTTAAGTCGCATAGTGCTCAGAGCCATTTGAACCATTTCACAAGAGAGAGCAGATAATGCACTGTTCTGAAGTCAGCGGCGGGTGTGCTTGCATAGCGTTTGTCTCCCGCACCGTTAGAAATCTACGCCCGGGATTACTCATTTTCCCGTAAACAGTTTTAAAGAGAAAAGAACTTTATAACTAAAGGCAATCACATGTATACAGGACAGAAATGAACTGTAATGACAATTTTTCAGTAGGTTGTTCAGAGATATTTGCTTCATCCATCACATACGATGCAGCTGATAAGTAAGGAGAAAATAAAGAAACGTCCGTTTTACCAACATTTAAACTCCATGGCCATAATACAGTGTAGACAACGTTTATAATGTTGTAATCTTGTAGAATGGTTTGCTCTCATTTACTAGTTACTGTAATTCCATCACAATGATTGCATGTTGGTGCGTAAACCCGAATGGTTTCCATGGAACTAATTCGTTTGTAACCTAATTCGCCTATTTTTTCTGAGATTCCTCTTGTGTGTTCAATATTGTTTAAAGTTTTCTGGTTTTCAATTAATCTACATCTGATTTTCCTCACTGCTCTATTTCTCTCTAGCACTCCGTCCTCAGGCCACGAGTGGCCTACCGGGACCATCCGACCGCCGTGTCATCCTCAGTGGAGGATGCGGATAGGAGGGGCGTGGGGTCAGCACACCGCTCTCCCAGTCGTTATGATGATATTCCTGACCGAAGCCGCTACTAATCGGTCGAGTAGCTCCTCAATTGGCATCACGAGGCTGAGTGCACACCTAAAAATGGCAACAGCGCATGGCGGCCTGGATGGTCACCCATCCAAGTGCCGAACACTCCCGACAGCGTTTAACTTTAGTGATCTCACGGGAACTGGTGTATCCACTGCGGCAAGGCCGTTGCCCTGTTTCTCTATAGTAACACATTTATTTATTTAACCTTACCTGATTAGGGCCATCAGGCCCTCCCTTACATCGGACGAGGGTTTCACATATGCAGTACCATTGCTACCCCCTAGTTACCTTCAAATAACAATTTTAATATGAATTGTAATAATAATGATAATAATAATAGAAGGGTAATCCCAAAAGTAAGGTCTCCTATTTTTTTATAAATACATAGACCTGTTTATTTCTACAATGGTTTACATCAGTTTACAGCTTGAACGTTTAGCTGTCTTTCGACATAATCACCATTTCTGTCGATGTATTTTTGTAGACGCTGTGGCAGTTTTTGTATGCCCATGTCATACCAGCTCGCCACCATGCTGTTCGGAAAGTTATGAACCTCTTCTTTCACCTCGTCGTCTGAGCTGAATCGCTTTCCGGCCAAATGTTCTTTTAACCTAGGGAACAGGTGATAGTCACTGGGCGCCAAGTGAGGACTGTAGGGTGGGTGGGTGTTTATGTTCCACTGAAACTGTTGCAGGAGAGCAACGGTTTGCCGAGCGATGTGTGGGCGAGCGTTGTCATGGAGAATGTGTACGCCCTTGCTCAACATTCCTCTTCTCCGGTTCTGAATTCCCCGTTTGAGTTTTTTTCAGTCTCACAGTACCTGTCAGCGATTCAGCTCAGACGACGAGGTGAAAGAAGAGGTTCATAACTTTCTGAACAGCATGGCGGTGAGCTGGTATGACATGGGCATATAGAAACTGCCACAGCGTCTACAAAAATGGAGATTATGTCGAAAAATAGCTAAATGTTCAAGCTGTAAGCTGATGTAAACCATTGCAGAAATAAACAGGCCTATGTGCTTATAAAAAATAGGAGACCTTACTTTTGGGATTATCCTCGTAATGATAATGATAGTGACAAATATATAGGTGAAGTACCTAAAACTTGCACTGCAATTATAGCGGAAATGGAAAGTGCTATTGATATGCGGTTTTGCAGAATGGAATGGTAATCAAGGGCTCGTATTGTTATCCAATCAACGCACTGTAATAATACTTAGAGAGTTATTTTTGGTGCTAACACACGCTTTTTGAAACGGAATAATGATTATTGACATTAATAACCTAAAAGTAGGGTAATTATAAAGTCAGGGGTGTTTGTTGCAGGATTCTAATGCGAGTCATCTAGAACGCATCGTATTTTGAAATGTTCCTGCACTGACTCTCTTTGTGACATTCAATCTGTGTGGTTGCTACTTGCGACGTTGTTTTGTTTGCTTACAGTGTGCTCGTGTGTTCGTTGAGTGCACTACGACTTACTAGTCAGTCAGTGTGTGGCAGTCCAAGCAGTAGGTTGTTAGTGGACGATGGGATTTGCCACTGCAGAAAAATCCGACAGGCTTATGGCGTATAGAGAGAGTAGGAAGAATGTAGTTCGTTCTTGTACGGTGTATGCAGCAAGATATCCCAATTGTGTCAACCATCGCCGGCCTTGGTGGCCGAGCGGTTCTAGGCGCTACAGTCTGGAACCGCGCGACCGCTACGATCGCAGGTTCGTATCCTGCCTCGGGCATGGATGTGTGTGATATCCTTAGGTTAGTTAGGTTTATGTAGTTCTAAGTTCTTGGGGACTGATGACATCAGAAGTTAAGTCCCATAGTGCTCAGAACCATTTGAGCCATTTGAAGTGTCAACCATCACAGACGTTATTTATCGAACATGGTACTGGAACATGTAGGCAATGACAGAGAAGGAAACAAGAGACGACAGAAGAGCGGGAAATTGATGTTCTTGCTGTTGTTGCAGTTGATCCGCACATTAGCTCCCCGCGAAATCGCACGAGGAATTGGCATGAGTTAGGCAAGTGTCCTACGCATTGTCGATAGGCGTAGGTTCTATCCCTGTCACGTCTCTCTCGATCAAAAGCTGCATACCCGAGGCAGGATTCGAACCTGCGACCGTAGCAGCAGCGCGGTTCCGGAGTGAAGCGCCTAGAACCGCTCGGCCCCAACGGCCGGCCTGTGGGGAAAGCTGAAAGATACTGTCTGCAAGGACATATCAACTACACGCGATGAGACTGCAACCTGCTCGGACATTTCCGCTGAAATGTCAGCACGTGTGCAGCAATCGTTCCATACCAGACTGGAAGCGTGTATTATTGCTGCCGGTGGTCATTTTGAACACGATCTGTGATGGTCAGTTGAAACGTTACAGGTCAAAATTCACATTACTAGTGTAGGAACTTGTGTAGTTCTGTAGTGTGTTCTATCACAGGTGTTGCACAAGTATCGGTGTGGAATCTTTTCAAAATACGATATCACGTAAACGACTCGAACTAGAATCCTGCAACTAACACCACTGACTTTCTGATTTACCCTACTTTTAGTTTGTTAGTGTCAGTAGTCATTGTTCCATTTAAAAAAGTGTATGTTTGCACAAAAAATACACTTTTTAACTATAATTACAATCCGTTGATTGGCTAACGATATGAGCCCCGGACTAAAAATCCATCCTAGGAAACCATACATGAGCAGCACTTCTCATTTCGACAGTAATTTCGGTGCAGGTTTTAGGTGATTCACCCCGTATAAACAATTTATAGGTACATAGAATAGATGTCTTCTGATGTAGTGAGTTCTGGGCGTAGCAAATTTAAGAAGACCCCATCAACTAAAAATACTGGGAAATGAGGAAGACGAGGTGGGAAAGAAAGCTGTACAGGGGTAACGAGTGCTTAGGGGTGCAAAGGTAGTCGTTAATGTGACTTTAGTAGATATGTCATTAATTGTCCTCTGAGGCTGGATTATTCAGTTCTCTGACATAATGAGAAAGGTTATTCCAGAGTATGGTTCCTGTTACTGAGGAGAATTTAGAGAAAGAGGCTGAATAATGGAACGCTACAGAAAGGATTTTGCTCTGATGGGAACAGGTTTTTCTTCTATGTTGTTCAGACAAGATTATTAAATTCGAGGAGAGATACTGGGGACAGTGTAAGTTGATGAGACAGTAGAGATGTCTGTGTATGGGAATTTGCGCTTGTGTCCTCGCAGCCAGTTTAGTTGTGCGTAATGTGATGGTGAAATATGATCAAAGAGTCGAACATCAGAGATATATCGAACACAGGCATTCATAAGCAGTTCTAGGGGCCCTGAACTTTCCTAAGAAAGACTTTGCACCATAACATCACTGTCATCAATATTTCATAGTATAAGTGTTTGTTCAAGTCTCTTCGTCACGTCAAGACGGAACAGTCTTTTTTTTTTTTTTTTTTTGTATGGAGAGATGTTGGTGCCTTCTTGCACATTGCAATTCTGTTCTCAGTCCATTTTAGATTTTTATCTATCGTTATTCCTTGACTCCCGCTTTTAACTGTATCTGGTGTCTGTTTTTCACCGCAGTTCTCTTAACCTTACTGCATCGCATTTGTTCGTATTTAACTCCTATTCCAACTTCACTATATGTCTTCGGATCCTAAAATTCTGCAATGTATTGTCTCGCGATAAAAGTGGTTGAAGGACTTTCATTTATAAGATCTATGATACTGTTTCCTTAACCAAACTTAGTAAACAGCTGGGACAGAAATAGCCTGACATGCCCCATGCTTTTAATGCCACTGCCCGAATTACCTCAATATTTATTCAATCAGGGGGAAACCCGACACTCCGACGTCTTTTACGCGAGAGTTGGGCCTCCGACAGCCCTACCCAAGCCACACTAACCTGCCAAAGTCCAAAGAGTTTGGCGAGGTAATATGAATAGCGCTAATCCTCGGGAGAGCTATGTCCACAACTGCCTCAGCCAGGACTGAATGTTTGTCTTGGATCAATACGACCTGTTTGAATTCTGAACACGCCCCATCAGAGACTCCAAGTTAATATTTACTATTATCGAGGGTATGTGACTTAAAAGAAATCCTCCCCACAAGAGAAACCTGTTCATACGAACTGCGTATTTCACTGTAGCCATTAAGTACTGAGGTACTTAACGTAATGCGACATGATTCAGTTCTCAACAACACATGGACCACCGCTGCAGTTCACGCCGTTCCTGAGCGCCAGTCTGAGATGACACGAGCAACGTGAATGCATTTATCTGTCCCCAGACAGTAAATCTTAAGTAAACTGTGACATGTAGTCACAAGATTAGCAATCAGCAGGCAACTGAGGTATCCCAATCTCTGACAACCAAAACTCAGGCATAGGGGTGAACTCACATCATAAATTCTCAGAGGCATGCGCGAGTATCTGTAACGAATAAGAATATTTTCCACCCAGCAGCTACGCTCACGATAATTTTATTTTCCAAACCAGTCACCCAGACTGTTTATAAAGGCGTATCTGAAGCAGTTTGTGTTGGAGTAGCCCGAATTTTATAAATCTTTTAATTACAGGAAAATCGGAATACTAAAAGTTATTAATTGCTCCCACAAAGTTTCCGTATCAAGTTGTAACGTGACTTTTGTTTTGTAGGGAAGCAGCCTACTCACGCCGTAGTAAATTCACATCAGTCTTTCCATTGTGTGCCAGCCAGTCCGCTGCAACTAGCTCTGACGTCATAAATGTTGCGCAATACTTTAAAAATCAAGCAAATAACCTAAAACATTTCTAGCATGTCAGGAGTAATACTAAAACAACATGTGTTGAATATCAGTTCGATAACTTTAGCCATTTTCGAAATTTGGACGTTTTTCTGTAAAAATCATTGCCGCAACAGAAAAGAGCTAGAAAGTTAAAAATAATTTAATAAAAACAGTCTTCTGGATCTCACAAATTAAGATTTTAGTGGAAATTCATGATTTTCTGGTTTTGTCTTAAAACTTACGGAAGAAAGATAGATTAAGTAGGCTAATAAATAAGGCTAGGATGTTTATATTTAAGTAGGTTGGAGATCCGCTATAACTATGAAGATGTGAAAAGTTTCATTTGAATACCTATAAAACTATAGCGATAGCGTATCTCCAAAGGGCCAGTTCAGAGCTCGTCTACTGCGTGCAGTGTAATTAAATTAATTCTCTCGCCCAAAATATTTAACTTAGCCACGTCAAACTTTTATTATGATTAATTACCTGTGTGTTGAATGCACATTTAAATTAAGAGCTTCGTCGGTCATCAGCAAAAGAAGCTATGATTTATTCGGTAATGTGGTGCATTACTAGCCAGCGGCTAGTCGGGAGAGACGATTTGATCAGGCGTTCCCTTAGCCGTCCGCACCGCGGCTTTATATATAAGAACGCTGTGCGAGGAAGCAAGGCCTCAGTTCTCTCCAGACGCTGAATAGCACGTCATCTGTGTCGGGAGTCGCGTCGCATCGGTATCATTGCTACAAACAGCCTCGGATGCCGTATTAAGTTACTCGGAATACGCGTAACCATGAAATCATTTTCGAGTGAAGTGTTAAATCTGGGTTGACGTTAATCATCGATTCTCAGAGATAGAAAACACTGTTGTGCAGAACAGAACAATAGAAACGTGGCGCAGTGTACGGAAAATTAGGAAACTCGTCTCCTAAAGCTCTCTTCAAAGTCTGAAAGAAAAACATTACGTCGTTACACTCCCGGTGGCCAGAATTTCTGCAACGTGCGACAATGTCTCTTTCCGTGCTTCTTCACACATAAAGTGAAGTTTTCGGGTACTGACCTTCTAGAGTTCGTAAAACATCAAGTGAAAGGAAGCATTTGCCCACAACGCAGAAATTCGCCACCGCAATCGTCAAGTGTTGGTGCACGCACTCCTTACCGTACCACTTCATGTAGAATAAAGCGGATACAATGGATATAGGCATGTACAGTAGTAATCGCTGGAAGTAAGTAGCTATCGATATTTTATTGTGTTCTGTCCCTCTTGAGAGCTGAGCTGGCGACATGAACTAACGTACTGCCGCTATTGCGGATTTATTTCGAATCTAAGATGAGGTAGTTTGAAGCATAATCGGCCATCAAGAAATATACATCGCTACCTCATATAAAATAATGAAACAACGTGTGTTTTCCCGCAGTATATCCCTGACATGACACATCTAGTGGCGGAAATCTCTGCCATTCGGCTAATCAAATCATCTAAATCCTAATCTGAAGGAAGAAAGCTTAGATTTTAGCGTTACGTCGGTAGTTAAATCATTAGAGATGATAAATTTCAGTACGAGCACTCAATGTTCCCATGGTTCATTAGCTTCACAACCGGTAACAGCTTCCGGATGTGTGGTTACAGCGTTAGTCTCCCCTATTAAAGATTTCCTGGTAGCTTACTACAATGATTCATAGGTTATCTCCAATTGTTTGGTAAGGATAATCTCTCATTCCATCTTCTCCGAAACCAAGCGAGGTGACGCAGTGGTAAAACGCTGGACTCGCATTCTGGAAAGCGGAAAGTTGAATCTCCACCCGGCCATCTAGATTTCGGATAGTTTCCATTCCTATGCTCCCATAACACGAGCACGTGCGCTGTCTCTAAGGACCTCGTCGTCGACGTGATGTTAACATCCCCACCGCCAGCCACGCTTTCGTCCCTCCAGCCGCCTTGGCAGATTGGCCGCGTCTTCTGGCGAATAAGGTAAAAGCGAGAACAGTTTCCGAAACATCGCGAATTCGTTAGCTATCTAAGACTTTTTTGTAGCTCCGATACACCGTCATATTCACACCCCATTTAGTACGCTTTGACATGTGGTGGCAGCTTAATATGCTGAAATACATCCCTTAATAAATATCGAACCATAGCTTGGTTACTTATTTAACCTATCCTGCTCATCCCTGCACGTGTTCGTGTAATGTAACTAGCAAACTCGCAGTGCTTAGGTTATTAAGCCACACAGCTTCGGACCGAAAAAAAAAACATGTCTTATTACGGACCGTTGGTGTAGTACACCGGCAGGTAATTTCTAAGCAGTTTCCCCATACCCTTTCAGGCCACTCCCCTCTTCATTTCTGCCTGAGAAACACTACAGCAAATAGTCCAAGCGCAGAAGAGTCACTACACAGATTTTACACAGTTCGCATTAAACCACACACTTCAACTCAGTATTTCGCGCAGGGGCCAATGGGAAAGGTTTTATCTATTCCTCTTTTCCCAGAGTACGCTTCGAAAAGAGCGAAATTACAGTGCGCGTTTGGGTGCTGTTGTTGTAACCTAGAATCCGAAGGCTGCCTTGACGCAGCTCTCTAGGCTACTTTACCCCGTGCAAGCCTCTTCATTACTGAACAACTGGAATAACTGCAGCAACCTAGATCCTTCTGAATCTGCTTACTGTATTCAGATTTTGGTTTCTCTCTACGATTTTTACCCTCCAGACTTACATCCAGTACTAAATTTATGACCCTCGGATGTTTCAGAATGTGTCTCATTAACCAATACTCTCTTCTAGTCAGGTTTAGCCACAAATTTCCGCCGGCCGCTGTGGTCGAGTGGTTCTAGGCGCTTCAGTCCGGAACCACGAGGCTGCTACGGTCGCAGGTTCGAATCCTCCCTCGGGCATGGATGTGTGTGATGTCCTTAGGTTAGTTAGGTTTACGTAGTTCTAAGTCTAGGGGACGGTGGGCCTCAGATGTTAAGTCCCATAGTGCTTAGAGCAATTTGAACCATTTTTGAACCACAAATTTCCTTTCTTCCAAGTTCTGTTCGGTATCTCCTTAGTAGTTATGTTACCTACCCATCCAATCTTCAGCGTTCTCCTGCAGCCCCACATTTCTAAAACTTCTATTCTCTTCTTGTCTAAACTGTTCATCGTCGATATTTCACTTTCACACATAACTACACTCCATACGAATACTTTCAGCAAAGGCTTCCTGACGCTTATATTTATATTCTATGTTAACAAATATTTCACCTTCAGAAACGCAATTATCGCCAAAGCCAGTAAACATTTTATATCCTCTCTATTTCGACCATCATCGGCTAATTTATTGCCCAAATAGCAAAACTCATCTACTACTTTAAGTGTCTCGTTTCCCAATCTAATTCACTCAGCATCTCCTGGTTTAATTCGACTACATTCCAGTATCCTTGCTTTGTTTATGTTGATATTCATCTCATATCCTTCTTAAGACACTGCCCGTTTCGTGCAACGGCTCTTTCGTCTCTTTTGTTATCTCTGATCGAACTACAGCGTTATAGGCAAATCTCAAAGTTTTTATTCCTTCTCCCTGGGCTTTAATTCCCGCTCCAAATTTTTCTTTGGTGTCCTGACTGCTTCCTCAATGTAAGATTGAACAGCATACGGGATAGGCTACAACTTTGTCTCATTCTCTTCTCAACGACTGCTTTCATCACCCTCGACTCTTAAAACTTCCATTTGGTTTCTGTACAAACTGTAATAGCTTTTCGGTCCCTGTATTACCCTTGATACCTTCAGAATTTCAGAGAGAGTATTCCAACCAACATTGTCAAAAGCCTTCTCTAAGTCTACAAATGTTATAAACATAGGCTTGCCTTTCCTTGATGTATCTTCTGAGAATAAGTCGTAGGATTAGTATAGACTCGCGTGTTCATATATTTCTCCGGAATCCAAATTGATCTTCCCTGGCGCCGACTTCTTCCGTAAGTAATTTCTGTTAGTGCGTGTACAAAACAAATGAAATATGCCATACCTCTTCCCTTTTATCAAAACGACGTTGTGGCTTGTATGAGGACATCTGGTGACAGAAGCAAGAATCAGGTTCACGGTGAGCAAAGAAATCAGCAGAAACTGGCTCTGCAGAAAAGAGTGGCTACAGAAAACAGGATAACATTAGACACTGATGCGCCAGGAGTGTTCTGCCTTACATGACGAATGATGTGCATAACCTTCTACAGAAAACTACATCACATATACAAACTGCGTGGAGATTCCATAACATTAGGATATGGTGTGCAGGGTCAACCTGTAATGTCAGGCTTCCCTGTGGCCAAGTAATTTGACATCGTAATGGACTGCCTTGTCAAGAGTATTATGAGGATATCTTCCTATCCAATAAAGTTCTGACTGACATATACGATAAGTTAGAGACCTTAACAGTTCTGATTAATTAATTTTCGTTCACTTGAAAACAATCTGAGCGTGTCAGAGCTTTTAATTGGACGTGTAATAAGTGGGCTAATTATTTTGTGTGTTACGTAATTCATTCATTTAGTTAGCTTCAACGGTACACTGTTTCAAGTAGACCCCTCTAAATATTGTAAGAGGAATATATAACGCTGTATCATCCCAGTACCGCTGTGAACGACATTTTCATACAGTAAAACACTCACGTCTTTCTGAAAGTCCGTCACAGGGCATGTTTTATACCGCCACAGAAAAGGTATCAACGTTATCCTTTGCTTCGCTTTGCTCACAGCGGAGCAGTACATATGTCTATTCCTTTAAGTCAGAGGCAAACCTATGTGGCAACTGATTTTTCATAACGGAAAAATAATTTCGCTATGTTTTTTTTATAATTTTTTTTTTTTTTTTAGTTTTTGAGGGCAGGGGGGACATCATTTAGTGTTTCGCTTAGCATGATTTTGTATACAGTAGCAGTTACTCTTGTATCTTTTTGGGACAAGTCAACTTTCCACACACTCAGATGCACTCACTCTCCAAGGGAAATGAGGAAGAAAATTAAACCATCGAAAGAAATACATTTAAACTCTGTATGAAAGTGCAGTTGTTAATTGCGAACCACGTTTATGTTCCTGAAACCAGGTTGGTAGGTACTCAGAGAGCGCACAGGATAAGGTTATAATTGTGGATGGGGCCGTAAACAGTTACTGTGAGTTGCACAAACACACAACTTTATTTTGCTAAGAACCACTCATTTACACATTGCTTCAAAAGATCTTAACTAAATAATATGGCTGAAGGCCTAGTTAAAGAACTTGAGATGCTTTCTGAGCTGAAGGCCCAAGATCACACCAAAAACAAGAACGGTTGAAGGCCTGGCTTAGAAATCAAAGCAATTAAAAGTGGAAGGTAAATTTTTTTAGTTTAAAAAAAGCATACAATTGAAAACAATTAGCAGGTGAAGGCCTACACTACACGTCTGAAGGACAACTATAATTAAAACACATTAATAAACAATTTTTCCAAACCAAGAAATTTCTTTTTAAACCCACAACAGAATGTCCGAAAGCCTAATTAAAGAAATATTAACTTACTGCATGGCTGAAGGCCACAAACAAATTTGAAACAATGGCTGAAGGTCTAAACAACAAGTCAGACCAACAAATTAAAATAAACCCCTTCCTTCTTATAAAATATTTTCCTTTAAAGAATAAACATGGCTGAAAACCACACATAAATCCTCGGCTGAAGGCCACTCATAACACATAAAACAACTAACGGCTTAGGGCCTGGATTACAAACAATTTCAGATAGAACCAATTTTAAGGAAAATATTTTTTAGATAAAATCAATCCTCAAAATTTTAATTTTACACTGCTGAAGGCCTTTATGTAAAATTTAAAAAAGAACAATTAATACGCGGCCGAAGGCCTTGCACAATACTTCAAACTAAAATGAAAATCACAATCTAAAACAAACAGAACAAATGGTGCTCAGAAGTGTTACAAGGGTCGGCCTGAGAAGGTAGCTCAAATGCAAGGTGAAGTAAGACAGGCAGCCAAGAGTTGAAGTTAAATAATCGGATGGGAACCCAAACTAGGGACAGCCCAAAGACTGACCAACAATTTAACCAATTCCCTTCTGTCCAACCAATGGCACAACGATGGAAAATATGGGCCTAGAACGAGGATACGAACAGCACTACGTCTTCAGAAATTGACGTCTAAAAACAAATGGTTCAAATGGCTCTGAGCGCTATGCGACTTAACTTCTTAGGTCATCAGTCGCCTAGAACTTAGAACTAATTAAACCTAACTAACCTAAGGACATCAGACACATCCATGCCAGAGGCAGGATTCGAATCTGCGACCGTAGCGGTCGCTCGGTTCCAGACTGTAGCGCCTAGAACCGCACGGCCACTCCGGCCGGCGTCTAAAAACAGCCAAGGGAACAATAACCACTCTAAGCAAAATATGAACCAAACAACTTAAAATGCTGTCGAACTACACGCCATGCAGGACAGTGTCAATACGACTTGGAAAGGTACACTGTCAGAAAACTACGCTAACGACCAGGGCAGGTAACTGGGGCGTTAACGCCCACATGGCAGAAAATATCTCTGGTGCATCTCACTGGCAAGTAACAGTCAATTTAACAATTAATCACAATATAGGCAGACGGCTGCAAGATTTCACCAACTCCAACATATCATACGTTGCTGCTAGCCCGAACAGCCCAGGAAGCAACAACCCACAAATGAACGAAGAGATGTCACAATAGTCGAGGTTTCATAACAGGTTGATTGATCACTCAACTTTAGCATCCCGGTTCGGTGGGCAACGAACTTTGTCGCTCTCACAGCTAGCGCCTCACGACCCGACAGTGGGTGCACAACGCCAGCGGTCCCGGCCTGGCTCCGCACCACGGAGACTTCCTATCTGCTCCGTCCCAACCGACTGACTCAATCCAGCATGCAGGCAGCATTAAAATAACTGCTCAGGCAAAACCACATAAGCTACACATGGTTACATGAAAACACTTCCACAAACAACTCAAACAATACTAAAATGGTCACTGTGGAACAACAAGGACCAATCACAGGTCGACACACACAGAGAACCCAGAAGCAGTCGGCGACCAAATACACGTCGTCTGATGAGACGACCAACCGAGGTCGTCCCCACTCAAGTCATGTGTGTCAGCAACGGTCGGGCAAGTCATGTCTGTCCCGACCTCACTGCTTCTCCGTCCCCACTGAACTCCCGACACACGACGACCTGGAAATACTAACTCGTTTCTCCAAAGATAGTACGAAAGTGCTCTTATCGACAAGCGCTGCTGCTGCCACTCACGGAAAGGCAAGCCAGCAACTTAATCATCATCATCATCATCATTTAAGACTGATTATGCCTTTCAGCGTTCAGTCTGGAGCATAGTCCCCTTTATAAAATTCCTCCATGATCCCCTATTCCGTGCTAACATTGGTGCCTCTTCTGATGTTAAGCCTATTACTTCAAAATCATTCTTAACCGAATCCAGGTACCTTCTGCTTGGTCTGCCCCGACTCCTCCTACCCTCTACTGCTGAACCCATGAGTCTCTTGGGTAACCTTGCTTCTCCCATGCGTGTAACATGACCCCACCATCTAAGCCTGTTCGCCCTGACTCCTTCATCTCTAGAGTTCATTCCCAGTTTTTCTTTGATTTCCTCATTGTGGACACCCTCCTGCCATTGTTCCCATCTACTAGTACCTGCAATCATCCTAGCTACTTTCATATCCGTAACCTCAACCTTGTTTATAAGGTAACCTGAATCCACCCAGCTTTCGCTCCCATACAACAAAGTTGGTCGAAAGATTGAACGGTGCACATATAACTTAGTCTTGGTATTGACTTCCTTCTTGCAGAAGAGAGTAGATCGTAGCTGAGCACTCACTGCATTAGCTTTGCTACACCTCGCTTCCAGTTCTTTCACTATGTTGCCATCCTGTGAGAATATGCATCCTAAGTACTTGAAACTGTCCACCTGTTCTAACTTTGTTCCTCCTATTTGGCACTCAATCCGTTTACATCTCTTTCCCACTGACATTACTTTCGTTTTGGAGATGCTAATCTTCATACCATAGTCCCTACATTGGTATGAAGAAAGGCAAGCCAGCAACTTAATGACGCCAGTAAATCGAACAAGAAACAGGACGGCAGTACCGCAAAGACAAGATGTCAAGCAATAAGCAGCAATAACACGAGCCGCGCACAGCTCAGTTCCACGTTACAAACGTTGCTCAGTGAGATGACAGTCTGCATCAACAACTGCCTCGAACCGCACTAGAGATTTCTCTGCTGCTGCCCGAAATAATTGTAGCACATGGAGTATTTAGTTGTCGTGGCACAGCTCGTGCACTGCTAGAAGATAGCACATTGTGCCCACCATTGTCAGTAATGGCAAATGTAACTTCAACAATTTGTGGAACAATCGCTGTCGGCCTCTCTCACGAGCAATTCCCAAATCGCCAGTAAATTTCAACTTACGTTCATGTTCTTCAACGTCGGTGCGGAAATTGCACCTCTCCATATTCCTTTTAGCCATCGATACTTGCGAACAGCAACAGCACTACTGCAGCTGTTTTGATAAATCAGCTTAATGAGAAAGGCCCTGCTCACCTCGTCCAGACTCACGTTGAACGTAATAGACGCTGATGACTGTGTTTCGACCATACGTCGCCGTACCAGTGCCGCTACATAACGGAATGCCATGACACTAATGCTACTAAGTACACAAATCCTGCAGCACACAGTCTGAGCAACGTTCCTACAAAATTGGCTACCCATACGGTCTCTAGGAAGACAATCATACATCGCAGTTTGTGTTGAAGAGGTTCAGAAAAAACTGTTCTACACGTGAAAAGGTTTTCCAAAGACTGCTACCACTCACAAAATTTGTGATCAGTCAACAAATTTTGTGACTCTCTTAGAAACTTTATCATATTCTTGACGAGTCACGGTCGTTTAACGGTGAAAATGACTTTAAATTATTCTACGTATTTTCTTCGCTGAAGAGGCAGTCACTGGTATTACAGAAAAGAAGTTTCAGATTTCATTTCCGGTGGCCTAAGAAAGACATCTCTTTCCCCTACACCCTTTGTTTATACATGACTATAATGCGTTAAGTATAGAGTGTATTTCAACATGCTGTAACCCCAAGAGGCACAGCACAAATGTACGAAATTTAACCATTACATCGGTAAATTGTTAAATGATCAAGAATATTTCATCACAACTTCCCCTCGCCTACGATGGTACGAACTACGATATTCTCGCCTGAGAGTTACAACTCAGTGCAATGCAACAGTCAACAGCGTATGTTAATGGCTTTCTTCTACATGACTGAATGCAGTTACTTAAATGTTCCATAGATCATTTGAAGATTCTTTTATCAAAATGGGGAAGTGTGGCAAGAGCAAGCCATTGATACTTACTTTTCCTTGGGCAGCAGGTCAGGTATTGAATCATGGATGCATAGACGCATAATGGTTAGTCTATACTGATAGGGGTATCCACTTAGTGATCCAGTTTACAGGATATGTCTACGTGATTAGTGTTGACATTAATGGACACTATTTTTTTAGTCCTACTCGTGCAGCATATAGAGAAAGTTGTTCAGGAAAAATATAATTTAGCTTTAAAAATTGCTTTGTTACCTATCAGACACTTTATTGCATTGGGCAAACGATCAAAAATTTTTGTTGCTGCGTGTTGAAGTCCTTTCTGAGCCACTGACAACTATAATAATGGCAAAAAGGTCAGTTTCCGCTCTAGTGTTGTAGGCATGGATATCAATGTTCTTCTCAAATTCTGAAGGATTATTTATGATGAATTTCATTGGCGAATATACAAGGTCTAAAAGGTATAAGTGCAGATATTTGTATTGGTGAGTGAGGGCTGTGTACCGAGCAACATTACATCAGTTTTTACATCAGTTGCACAGTAATTATTGCAGCTTTTACAGCTAGAATGTATTTAGGTTGGGTAGTCCTTCTAATACATGTGGCAAGAGCAAGCCATTAATGCTTATTTTCCTCTGGGCAGCAGGCCAGGTGTTGAAACATGGACGCATAGACGCATAATGGTTAGTCTATGCTGATAGGGGTATCCACTTAGTGATCCAGTTACGACTACACAGAAAACATCAGGCATGAAATTATGTGATGTGTTTCTGGGAAGCCAGTTGGACTCAGAGAACAAACAACCAACACACTGATGTATGTACATGTTCAAGTACCTCATATAGAAGTATCTACAGGGTGTTTCAAAAATGACCGGTATATTTGAAACGGCAATAAAAACTAAACGAGCAGCGATAGAAATACACCGTTTGTTGCAATATGCTTGGGACAACAGTACATTTTCAGGCGGACAAACTTTCGAAATTACAGTAGTTACAATTTTCAACAACAGATGGCGCTGCAAGTGATGTGAAAGATATAGAAGACAACGCAGTCTGTGGGTGCGCCATTCTGTACGTCGTCTTTCTGCTGTAAGCGTGTGCTGTTCACAACGTGCACGTGTGCTGTGGACAACATGGTTTATTCCTTAGAACAGAGGATTTTTCTGGTGTTGGAATACCACCGCCTAGAACACAGTGTTGTTGCAACAAGCGAAGTTTTCAACGGAGGTTTAATGTAACCAAAGGACCGAAAAGCGATACAATAAAGGATATGTTTGAAAAATTTCAACGGACTGGGAACGTGACGGATGAACGTGCTGGAAAGGTAGGGCGACCACGTACGGCAACCACAGAGGGCAACGCGCAGCTAGTGCAGCAGGTGATCCAACAGCGGCCTCGGGTTTCCGTTCGCCGTGTTGCAGCTGCGGTCCAAATGACGCCAACGTCCACGTATCGTCTCATGCGCCAGAGTTTACACCTCTATCCATACAAAATTCAAACGCGGCAACCCCTCAGCGCCGCTACCATTGCTGCACGAGAGACATTCGCTAACGATACAGTGCACAGGATTGATGACGGCGATATGCATGTGGGCAGCAGTTGGTTTACTGACGAAGCTTATTTTTACCTGAACGGCTTCGTCAATAAACAGAACTGGCGCATATGGGGAACCGAAAAGCCCCATGTTGCAGTCCCATCGTCCCTGCATCCTCAAAAAGTACTGGTCTGAGCCGCCATTTCTTCCAAAGGAATCATTGGCCCATTTTTCAGATCCGAAACGATTACTGCATCACGCTATCTGGACATTCTTCGTGAATTTTTGGCGGTACAAACTGCCTTAGACGACCCTGCGAACACCTCGTGGTTTATGCAAGATGGTGCCCGGCCACATCGCACGGCCGACGTCTTTAGTTTCCTGAATGAATATTTCGATGATCGTGTGATTGCTTTGGGCTATCCGAAACATACAGGAGGCGGCGTGGATTGGCCTCCCTATTCGCCAGACATGAACCCCTGTGACTTCTTTCTGTGGGGACACTTGAAAGACCAGGTGTACCGCCAGAATCCAGAAACAATTGAACAGCTGAAGCAGTACATCTCATCTACATGTGAAGCCATTCCGCCAGACACGTTGTCAAAGGTTTCGGGTAATTTCATTCAGAGACTACGCCATATTATTGCTACGCATGGTGGATATGTGGAAAATATCGTACTATAGAGTTTTCCAGACCGCAGCGCCATCTGTTGTTGACAATTGTAACTACTGTAATTTCGAAAGTTTGTCTGCCTGAAAATGTACTGTTGTCCCAAGCATATTGCAACAAACGGTGTATTTCTATCGCTGCTCGTTTAGTTTGTATTGCCGTTTCAAATATACCGGTCATTTTTGAAACACCCTGTATATACACTCCTGGAAATTGAAATAAGAACACCGTGAATTCATTGTCCGAGGAAGGGGAAACTTTATTGACACATTCCTGGGGTCAGATACATCACATGATCACACTGACAGAACCACAGGCACATAGACACAGGCAACAGAGCATGCACAATGTCGGCACTAGTACAGTGTATATCCACCTTTCGCAGCAATGCAGGCTGCTATTCTCCCATGGAGACGATCGTAGAGATGCTGGATGTAGTCCTGTGGAACGGCTTGCCATGCCATTTCCACCTGGCGCCTCAGTTGGACCAGCGTTCGTGCTGGACGTGCAGACCGCGTGAGACGACGCTTCATCCAGTCCCAAACATGCTCGATGGGGGACAGATCCGGAGATCTTGCTGGCCAGGGTAGTTGACTTACACCTTCTAGAGCACGTTGGGTGGCACGGGATACATGCGGACGTGCATTGTCCTGTTGGAACAGCAAGTTCCCTTGCCGGTCTAGGAATGGTAGAACGATGGGTTCGATGACGGTTTGGATGTACCGTGCACTATTCAGTGTCCCCTCGACGATCACCAGTGGTGTACGGCCAGTGTAGGAGATCGCTCCCCACACCATGATGCCGGGTGTTGGCCCTGTGTGCCTCGGTCGTATGCAGTCCTGATTGTGGCGCTCACCTGCACGGCGCCAAACACGCATACGACCATCATTGGCACCAAGGCAGAAGCGACTCTCATCGCTGAAGACGACACGTCTCCATTCGTCCCTCCATTCACGCCTGTCGCGACACCACTGGAGGCGGGCTGCACGATGTTGGGGCGTGAGCGGAAGACGGCCTAACGGTGTGCGGGACCGTAGCCCAGCTTCATGGAGACGGTTGCGAATGGTCCTCGCCGATACCCCAGGAGCAACAGTGTCCCTAATTTGCTGGGAAGTGGCGGTGCGGTCCCCTACGGCACTGCGTAGGATCCTACGGTCTTGGCGTGCAACCGTGCGTCGCTGCGGTCCGGTCCCAGGTCGACGGGCACGTGCACCTTCCGCCGACCACTGGCGACAACATCGATGTACTGTGGAGACCTCACGCCCCACGTGTTGAGCAATTCGGCGGTACGTCCACCCGGCCTCCCGCATGCCCACTATACGCCCTCGCTCAAAGTCCGTCAACTGCACATACGGTTCACGTCCACGCTGTCGCGGCATGCTACCAGTGTTAAAGACTGCGATGGAGCTCCGTATGCCACGGCAAACTGGCTGACACTGACGGCGGCGGTGCAAAAATGCTGCGCAGCTAGCGCCATTCGACGGCCAACACCGCGGTTCCTGGTGTGTCCGCTGTGCCGTGCGTGTGATCATTGCTTGTACAGCCCTCTCGCAGTGTCCGGAGCAAGTATGGTGGGTCTGACACACCGGTGTCAATGTGTTCTTTTTTCCATTTCCAGGAGTGTATATCCATTACACCCTGTATGTATTGTGATGGAACATTTAAAATGCATAGCAGTAAGTATCACTTCCACGCTTATCACATAATAACACGCATTCTGAATGTATAAAGATCAAGTATGGTGCATTTCTTGTGTCCTAAAATAAAAGAAAGTTCTTCCACTTGTAATAACACATTGTGAAAATTAAATATTTTGTGTGCAGTGGTTTCAACAACAGAAACAAAAAATTTCTTCTCTTAATATTACTAAAGGGGAAGCTAGCTAACTACTTGAATTATCAACATATGAATAAAGAGAAATAAATTACTGTTCATTTTTGACAAGACTAAGGATGTGCAGCTTAGTAAATTTTACAGAGAGACAGATTATATAAATCTCTCCAAGCAATAAAAGCTAAAAAGTAGAAACATTTAAGTTTTTGGAACTAAAATCGAAGGAAAAAATATAAGTTAAAACCTTAAAAAAAGCACTGGCACTTCGCAGCACTTCATATAGGGCTGTACTGGTAGTAGGCGTTGATATGACCCTCCAATGCTGCCGTAGGTCAAGGAAGCGAAGTGATGTGTATATTCCAGTCGGTTGTATGGAGTCATTGCATAAAGTTGGGGGAAGACGTGAAGGTGTGAGAGATAGTAGCTATCGTAACTCGACGTCTTCATTACCACACGGTGAATGAAGGTAGCCGATTTATTCGTGAATCAGAATCAATGCGGACTGTCGAAAACGTATACCCCTCTGCCACTCGCTACCGTGTAACACAGCCCAAGAATAATCGTCATAGGAAGAACCTAACCAACATGGATCACAGATGAATATGATCCCTCGTAGAAAACAGTTTGTTTAGCACTCGCACCAAATGCTGCTCTCATTGAATTCAGGGCCATCTCAGTCGGCTCCCCAGTTAACATTGCGGGTGGAAGTGCTTGTAGTGGACATTTGGTGTCAGGTAGCTAGCAGAAAGCCATCGTTCGCAGCAGCACATAAAGCTGCATGCATTTAGTGAGCCAAACAACACTGAACTTGCACAGTAACTGATGGAGACGTAAAGTGCGACTGCTTTTCTAATCATACAGGCGTTGAATGACAGACAGCTCAATGATGTGTTTGAACCGCAGTGAGTGGATGGAACAGACAGATCGGAGGTGTTTTAGGTATAATCCTCGTAAGAAAACTTGGTCCCAATCATTCCAGATACCGTGAACCTGAACCAGGACGTTTTCTTTTGACATATTCGGTGACCAAGTGTTGCACTTCTTCTACATGTTAAGGATAAGTATGCTGTGGACACTTCTTTCCACCACGATGATAACAGATGTCGTCTTAGGACCGTAAGTTTCTGGTTGGAAGAACATTCAGGCACACTAGCACACCTCGAGTGGCTTCCAAATATCACAGAAAGTGTCTGGGACTATTTGGAACAGCGGGAGAGGAGTGAGACCACAACAGTTAACATCTCCTTAATTTTGTACCTCCACAAAATCTAATGCTCAGAGTCTGGCGTCAGCAATAAATCACATACTTTAAAAATTTGTGGACACTACCATTATTAGAGATAGAACGAAAGAAGATTAGGGTTATCGTCTCGTTGACATCGAGACCATTAGGGACGGAGCATAATCTCGGTTTGTTTCAAGGATAGGTAAGAAAATCGGCCGTGCACTTTCAAAGGAATCATCCAGGCATTTGCGTGGAGCGATTTAGGGAAATCGCGGGAAACTTAAATCTGGATCGCCGGACGGGTATTTGAACCGTCGTCCTCCCGAATGCGAGTCCAGTGTGGTAACAACTGCGCCACCTCGCTCAGTGTGACGGCAGAAAAACCAGCCAATGAATACGGCGCTTTAGCAGGTAGCATAAGCCACATTGCTGTGCTGCAAAACAAACACGCGTCTGTGTGGAACAACAGCGAGTTTCTTGCGTGTAATTGGTACTGTCGTTTCACTTGGCATAACTAAAAATCTCTTTCCTAGTGCTTGGAATTAATTCTCTTGCGTTTCATATCGAATAACGTTCTGTGCGACGAGAGATGTAAACCCGACTCGTGAAGTGGAACGGAGGGAAAACGGCTCTGTGCTACACAGACAGGAGCGCGTATTAGTATTTTCGGTCAGGGATTGCATTGAGAAGGAAAAGGAAAAAACGTGGGCCATTATTTCCTGTTTTCCACTTTCTAAAGAGGATTGTAACAGCTTTGAAAGTAACAAGAACACTTTTATAACGAGAGGGATAAAACTGTGCAATATACACTGTGATCAAAATTTTCTCAGCAAGACTGCAGCCACCATGAAAAAAGCGGCCGAAGAAGAGGTAAGTGGTAACTTCGGTCGATTTTCAGAAAGACGCTGTTCGTTGTCGTATACATATACAACTGTTATAAGATAATTTAAAATCCGACGTTGTCGAAAGTTCTCGAGTCGCGTCAGACTGACAATCTTTCCAACGGTAATAAATTTTCATTGCCTACAGTGATGAAAGACTGCAGTGATTCAGCTGTTAAAGGACATAAAATATAAATGGAAAGGACAATGAGCACACTTATGCTAGTAATTCGGGTGTGTTAGCATGCCATCTTAGAGACTATAAGCACAAATTACTGTCTCTTGATGAATGTATCGAAATTTTATTTTCGGCAACGAAGGGCAGATCACTATCTATCCCATAAGAAATCGAGATCTTTTCATAGCACGGAAAAGAAGCAGACAGAGCTATAAATGAAAAAAAGTGATTTCAGAAAAAATTGCTTTTGTTACCTGTTTGACGACTATTAGTGCTCTATGGGTTAATTGAACAGCGATGCACTAAATTGTTTGCTTGTGAAAAAAATCCTCATTAATGACACATTTTGTTTACCTTTTAAAGTCTTTTTCAAATTATAAGTAATACAATATTTCAAACATTGAAATTCTTGTTACGGATTCGGACTGTATTTAATTCCTTACCTGTCTCATTTCAAACTGCAAAAATATTTACCGCTTTCTTATAAACAGTTTAAGTATTTATACATTTCATTTCGTATTCAGCGCTATGCGCTGTAACCTGTAGCTGTCGGGATATTTTTTTGTTTGTTTGTTTGGGATGACGTGCTGCATTCCACAGTTGTTGTTAACGAAACTGCGATGACTTCGATGTTTTGAATACAGTGCAATCAATGATGGCTACCGTGTTACAGGTCTAACTTCCTACTAAACCATAAATATTAGTGATTTCTTTTAATCGCGCTAAATGGCACTGCCCCCCCCCCCCCTGCCCCAAGGACTTTTCAACAATCTTTGCCATTTAAGAATTATGTCAGATATCAAAAGTATTATTGTCATTAACACACCTTGTACCGTGTGGAACTGCCTATGTCAGTTCGGCACTGATGTTATGGAATGGAAGACAAGAAAATCTGCATTGATTTTAATAAGTGTGTTTCTTGAGTGCACTGCATTGCTGCAACGTATTCATTTCAATATCATGTCTTATACTGTAAGTTTCATGCCACATATCTGTTATGAGGTTCTCTCGAAACGTGCCACGAAGTGATAAATAATATTATTTTCGTGATCAATACAAGTGTTGTTTCATTTAGTGCCAATATGATCGCAAATCTCCATAGAGGCTTTTTGTTTAAAGTGGTACAAGGTTGGTATTAGAGCCAACGAAAGTGCAGACCAATTGGCGAAATCTGTACTGAGTCTACTTTCCACCGAAATACTCCTACCATAGAGTGATTTCCCATAGTACACTCGGTAACCGAAGCAAAAATGGAGCAGACAGCGTTAGTCGACTCGGACGCATCATGGAAGGCACAGACATTGGGCAAATCAGCAATAGATCCCACGCCACTCCTCGATTCTCAGTTCGGCGCTCACGAGAAAATATGTTGTTAGTTTTAATGGACTAAGAGCAGATCACATGAACACTAATAAAACGAGACATTTGTTAATACCCTTTCCTGCTACGTTGGAGAAGAAACCGTACACACAGTAATAGAATGTGACGAACGCAACAATCCAAGAAGTTACACCTCACAATATTTTTTAAATATTAAGGATTGTTTTTCATTTAGTGTAGCTTAAATTTCATTAATAGGTCCATTGTCAAATGAATGTTCCACTTCATTCGTCTTTGTGAAAGAGAGTTTTAAAGTTTGAGGATCTTTAAGCATATTTAATTAAGAAAATTATATCTTTTGTTGTAATGAGGTCGTTATACTAATGTATTTAATAAATTATCTCAAACAGTTGTTTGGTTATCTATATATGATTTGGTTACGTAATACACTGTGTGTTATACTTTCTAATGAAAAGAGACAAACCTCCTCTTCCATTGTCTAATGTAACTATACTGGTGAAACGAACTAAATAAATAAATAAATAAAAATTAACTTATCTTTGCACCATCCATTTTCACTGTTTCAGAGGAGATTTTCATTTTCCAAAAAGGCCATAGTGCATGTATATAACACTTGTTGCGTAATTCAAAAAGTGGTTCAAATGGCTCTAAGCGCTATGGGACTTAACATCTGAGGTCATCAGACCCCTAGACGTGGAACTACTTAAACCTAACTAACCTAACGACATCACACACATCCATGCCCGAGGCAGGATTCGAACCTGCGACCGTAGCAGCAGCGCAGTTCCGGACTGAAGCTCCTAAAACCGCTCGGTCACAGCGGCCTGTTTGCGTAATTCTACAACAGACTGATGTCAGCGATATACAGGTTGTATGTGGTACTTCAATGCGCATATTTACGAGTGTGTTGGTTGTTTTTTTCTCTGTGTCGGACAGTCTTCCCACAAACACCTCATAAACTTCACAACCTGACGTTTTCTACACAGTCATACTGTACCACTCAGTGGACTACACCTGTAGGTATGGACTAATCGTTTTGTGTACACGCCTCCACACTTCAGCACCTGACCTGCTGCCCAGG
Source organism: Schistocerca nitens (assembly GCF_023898315.1). Lineage (NCBI taxonomy): Eukaryota > Metazoa > Arthropoda > Insecta > Orthoptera > Acrididae > Schistocerca > Schistocerca nitens. Next base: position 176,254,720 of record NC_064622.1, on the reverse strand, counting down.
GTACAATAAGCGTTAACGACTTGCTCTTGCCACATGTACTTGCAGGTACTAACCAACCTAAAAACATACAGCCTGTAATGGCTATAACTATTGGACTGCAAATGACGTAAATACTTGTATAATGTTGTTCAGTAGACCGTCCTCAGTCACCAATATAAATATCTGCATTTATCTCCGTTACACTCTGTGTATACCTCTGTCTGCCGCCAATTCTTAAAAATCAGGCTTTCACGTTTGCTAAATACTCCTGTTACGAAAGCATAAACCATAAACATAGCAATTGCCGTCGTAAGGTATGCACTGAATGTATACCAGTAGTGAAAACCAAATAGTAGAGCCACTGTACATGTAGCGATTCGATGTGTCACAGAGCACTACGTATAGCGTGGAAAGATTTGTCACTGGTCGCCCTGAGGCCAATATCCACGTAAAAGTTGCGGCGCACGTTACACGCTGGTTCCGCCTATTGCAGCCGAAGACGGCAGCTGTCCTAGTAGGGAGGTGCAGCGTCCCTTGAGTAGCTGTCGATACTCGTTGCCGGCGGGAATACTGAAACCTGTACTTTCATTCCAGTACTAGTTACGGAGGAGAGCTGTCTACCTACTTATCTGAAGGTACGTTTACACAGGCCATTAAAATTGAATATTTCCGAAAATATATCTCAATAATGTTGTCTGGCAACACTGTGATCACACATTGCAGCCACCTGTACGAAAATATTACCGGCCATTGTTGGTCGGCGATGTTTGCGGCAGTACATTTTTGGGCCACACGGGCCACACTATTGCCACAAAATGGACGAAAGTTAGCCAGCGGAAATGTATACAGATGTCCTGCTTTTGCATCACACAGGAAATAAAGTTAGGAAGAACAAAATGAATGGCGTTTCTAAGTAAGTGGAACCTTCAGGAAATTTAACTCGTGAGCTGACTCTGGATGCATTCCTTTTCTAGAATTTTACTAAAATGTCGAAATGCTATTTCGAATATCTCGTACATACAACTGGTCCAAGAATGGGTAAAATCGATAGAAATATAAGAGAGTGTATACCAGTTACAACCCGACTGGCGACAACTCTACGGTTTTCAGCTACTGGTGATTCTTACAGAAGTTTAAGGTTCTTCTTTAAAGTGTGTTGTTCATCAGTAAGCCTCTTAGTACCAGGAGTATGCAATGCTTCGGCAGAAGCACTGAAAGATGTCATTAAGATAGGTTTAAGAGAAGAATATAGCCTTCATTTGTATTTTATTTTTATCCACCAGAACACACCACTTTTACGTCACGGATGGGAAACTGGTGGCAGTCCGGCCTGCAGGATTAATTCGTGGGAGAGATAGCTAGATGCTTGCGTTGTACTCCGATTGGGACACGTTTTTGGACTTTTCCTATTGTTTTGTTCACATTTTTCCAGTCTTGACTTCTGTATAATATAGTCGATATACGCTAAGTTCAAGCAGTTAAGGTTTTTTAACTTTTGGTACGAACAAAGAAATGATGGTTTAATTTTTTTAGTGCTACAAAAGCAATCCATGCCTATGCGATGAGTCATCAAAAGTACTTTTGGACAAATATTCAGAGTGTTCGCTAATTCGTAGGATTTGTGGATATTAACACACTAAATTTTAAATAGTCTGAAGACCTTCGTATTTGCCTGTCTCGTTCCCGTATTTTGTTTTTCTTTTTCTTTCTCGTATTAACATTAACAAAAAATTGTTGTCCATTTTGTGAAAGTATTGAAATGGAAGATGATTTATGATGAATTGGTAGCAATCAGTTTCTTTTATAGATATTTATTTTTCCATAATATTTAAAATGTCTGTCATGCTAATTTCAGATGTTTACATTCATTTACGTGCTGTGAACATTATGTCTTTACCAACGGGGTTGCAGAATCTTACAGCGGAAGTTTTTTTAGACTGCTACTGAAAAATGCAGTAAGTAAACGAACCATGTTCACGGCTCGTAAATAAGTGTGATGGAGGACGTAAAATGAATATACTCTCAAAAACGCAAGTTTTGAGCGATAATTTGTTGGCTTCGCGTGTGAGAAAAGGGCTGCCATTCATACCGGTGCGTTATCCCACTAATGTTAACGTCAAGGCGCTATAGTTTTGACTTCATGCACTAGGAGCGCTGCTGTCGTGTCACGTGACGAGTCACCCACGATCTTAAATAAATATGCGAATGAGGCCCGCAAGTCACCAAAGGTTTCCCGTGCCTGGTTTATACTAATAACTGCTGCTTCAAGCCCGCCTAAAAATAGTATTAAACTCATTGCATGACGCAAACTACGTGTAAGAAGAGGCACCTGCGCTTCCACTCTTTCTATATAACTTTTTTTCCTCGCATTTGGCGTAGGTTCGAAGACTTCGGAATTTTTGTATGTGTCGTCAAGAGTGATTCAGAGTTCATCGGCAACAGATTGCAAACTTGTCTTTTCGGATTACTTTTGACGTGCCATAGGTCTAGTCGTAGTTCTCTCGTTTGTAAACTTATTCAGTGATGTACACAACAAACAACTAACATAACAAGTGGCTAAACGCACGCGCGCAGACTTTCTAACAAAACCGAAGTGGTATTTGCTTCGATCAGCCCCATAAGTGCAGCGCTGTTGGTGAGAGAATTAGGAAACAGAACTGAGAGCGAGAGGGAAGCTTTTACAGACAGAAACAGATATTGCCCTGAATACGAAATATTCTCCATCCTTGGCGGACAACAATGGTAGCCCATCGTCAGTACGTCTGCAACTAACTGCAGCAGCCTGCAGAATCAGCAATATTCCCGAACGTACCTCACAGTTGTTGCTGTGTATTGCAGCCACAGTGCAGCAATGTTGACGTCAACACTATTGAGACCGAACATCGTCGTAAAATATGGCCCTTGTAAACGCACCTTGAGAGATTATGTTGAATTTACTCATCTGTGATACCGATTCCATGTTGCAACGCGGAGCCGATATATGAAGCTCTGCACGTATCCGCCAACGTCAGCGTTGTCTACACGCAGCGAGAAGCGAACGCCGTGTTCGGCTGTCACGGGACCCAAATCGCGGGACGCTCGGCTGGCCTTGTTCAGGCAAGCGACAGTAATTACCGTGCTGCGCCGTGGTGTGTTGTGGTGTGCGACCAGAAGCCAAGCAGGTGGTGGGCGGGACACGCGATGCGCCAGCCCTGTGTGCCCGACTGCCCGCTACTGCTGTGAGGTCAGCGGTTGCTGGACAGAGCGACGGGGCGGTCGACCCCAAACACGAGGGATCTACACTCACCTTGTGCTCCCGCCACCTAAACTACAGTGTCACGCTGGTATTATCTTGATGACGATGCTGATGATAATGACGGCAACAATGACGATTAGTGGTTTAGGGCGCTAATCGGCTATGAAATCAGCGCGATTTCTCGAAACAAATAAAACTGGAATGATGAAAATCTATTAAAAATACAGAAAAAATAAAACTTAAAACTAAGTTGCATCCTCACACAAGGGAGGCCGCGTGCAGCGTGTGTCGAAGTCACTTGGTGTGGGGCATATACAACCCCAAATCCAGGGTTTAACTGCCTGCCACGCTGGTTAACGCAGAGACGCAGAGGAATTTTAGGTTTAGTGCAGTACAGGAGAGGCTGCACTCCTTCCTATGTTTTTAATACAGTGTTTCGTGGCATTTTAACTAAGCACTTGCAAGGTGCCATAAGTGGTATTAGTAGTGGATTTATCGCTATCTGACTCTGGGTCTGTTTTTCGTGACAACACTGAGCTATTCTTGGCATGAAAAATTAATTTAATTGATGCTTCCCTATACATCTGTTTCTTATCTTACGTATTCAGAATGATTATAGGGACTAATCGTAGTTAAAAAAGAGAAGGAGGATTCAATCAATAAATGTTTGATTATAAAATAAAAAGTGTAAGAAACATAACATGGAAACCTAACAAATATACCACTACAAATCCTACTACACTCCTGGAAATTGAAATAAGAACACCGTGAATTCATTGTCCCAGGAAGGGGAAACTTTATTGACACATTCCTGGGGTCAGATACATCACATGATCACACTGACAGAACCACAGGCACATAGACACAGGCAACAGAGCATGCACAATGTCGGCACTAGTACAGTGTATATCTACCTTTCGCAGCAATGCAGGCTGCTATTCTCCCATGGAGACGATCGTAGAGATGCTGGATGTAGTCCTGTGGAACGGCTTGCCATGCCATTTCCACCTGGCGCCTCAGTTGGACCAGCGTTCGTGCCGGACGTGCAGACAGCGTGAGACGACGCTTCATCCAGTCCCAAACATGCTCAATGGGGGACAGATCCGGAGATCTTGCTGGCCAGGGTAGTTGACTTACACCTTCTAGAGCACGTTGGGTGGCACGGGATACATGCGGACGTGCATTGTCCTGTGGGAACAGCAAGTTCCCTTGCCGGTCTAGGAATGGTAGAACGATGGGTTCGATGACGGTTTGGATGTACCGTGCACTATTCAGTGTCCCCTCGACGATCACCAGTGGTGTACGGCCTGTGTAGGAGATCGCTCCCCACACCATGATGCCGGGTGTTGGCCCTGTGTGCCTCGGTCGTATGCAGTCCTGATTGTGGCGCTCACCTGCACGGCGCCAAACACGCATACGACCATCATTGGCACCAAGGCAGAAGCGACTCTCATCGCTGAAGACGACACATCTCCATTCGTCCCTCCATTCACGCCTGTCGCGACACCACTGGAGGCGGGCTGCACGATGTTGGGGCGTGAGCGGAAGACGGCCTAACGGTGTGCGGGACCGTAGCCCAGCTTCATGGAGACGGTTGCGAATGGTCCTCGCCGATACCCCAGGAGCAACAGTGTCCCTAATTTGCTGGGAAGTGGCGGTGCGGTCCCCTACGGCACTGCGTAGGATCCTACGGTCTTGGCGTGCATCCGTGCGTCGCTGCGGTCCGGTCCCAGGTCGACGGGCACGTTCACCTTCCGCCGACCACTGGCGACAACATCGATGTACTGTGGAGACCTCACGCCCCACGTGTTGAGCAATTCGGCGGTACGTCCACCCGGCCTCCCGCATGCCCACTATACGCCCTCGCTCAAAGTCCGTCAACTGCACATACGTTTCACGTCCACGCTGTCGCGGCATGCTACCAGTGTTACAGACTGCGATGGAGCTCCGTATGCCACGGCAAACTGGCTGACACTGACGGCGGCGGTGCACAAATGCTGCGCAGCTAGCGCCATTCGACGGCCAACACCGCGGTTCCTGGTGTGTCCGCTGTGCCGTGCGTGTGATCATTGCTTGTACAGCCCTCTCGCAGTGTCCGGAGCAAGTATGGTGGGTCTGACACACCGGTGTCAATGTGTTCTTTTTTCCATTTCCAGGAGTGTATTTACCCTATCCAATACTGGCACAACACATAGCTGTCCAAACGCGTCATGTGTAATTTTCTTAAGAACACAGCAAAGGTTGATACTGTTAACACTTTTGTTAGTTCTAGTCACAACTTAAGCTGGCGTAGACAACGAAAAACACAGAAAGACGCGCTAGTGGAACTGTACATATTTAACTCTACTGTTCCCTGTATTATCTCGATACGAAAATATCACCCAAGTGATCAGCAAAGTGCGGAGCCTCCGCGTCATAGAAGACTGCGTCCGAAAACGTCTGTGGTTGAATTGTTTACGAGACTCTCCAGTCTGCTTGCCTGTACTGGTCAGGAACAGAAGTGTGTCTAGTTCTCGAGAGTAAATGAGCACTTCTCAGTACTAAAAGCGCCACAATGAAGTACCAACCTGTACCTCTCTCTACAGATAAACAAATTGCTCGTCTTTCAGGTAGCGCAATCAGCACTGTACTAAGTAGGACAGAGACCAGTCACTGGACACGTTGCTAGCAACGTTCCAAAGCAGTCTTCCTCTGTGACTGTCGTGCTCGACTCCTCTCGCTGGACTAGGCTGCACGCTCTCAACCAAGCCTCCGTTATTCCAGTGTCCATTTTGGGACACAGACCTCCTCTCGCTGAATTGGGCTGCACGCTCTCAACCAAGCCTCCGTTATTCCAGTGTCCATTTTTGGACACAGACAATCACGGCTCTTCATTCGGAGCGATTTTCTCCCATCCTTGTAGGATGTGAAACCGCCCGCTAGCCTACATAGAGCTTCCAGAACCTTCGAGATGCATCTCGAAAGATTCAAGCAAATACATGCTCAGACCTCCGATCAATAGCATCGTTTCACAACCTCACTTTGGCACGACGGCTACACGATCACCAGACTGTAACTGTAATCTCGCCCTGGTCCGACTTCACTGGGGCGGCTCTTAAGGTCCGCCTCCGCTGGTGGCCCCATTCGCTGCCCACCGCCCTTATGAATGCTCCGTGGCTCTTCGTTGCTACGCTAGAAAAAAAAATTAATTTTCCCAGTGCATTCAGTTTAATTGTGTTAGGCAGAAGCTACGCAGTATAAACGCTTTCCGTTAATAAAGTGATAACTCTCCCAGCCATCGATTTCTCTTGAGATAAAATATCAATATTGATTAACGTAATTCATGGCTTTTAACTGATAATTCTCACATGTAAGGTGACCAAATTACCGGCATCTTACACAATACAAGTCTGTAGCTGTATTTATAGGTCTGAACATGGGGGCTCCGTTGGTTGCTCTGTTGTTTTCCCAGATCACGTCCTCAAGATCCAACGCCCCAAGGCTTTAATGTCTTCGATATGGAATTGTACGAGATCTTGTGCGCATTGGAGCAGATTAGATATACTTCTAGTTCAAAATACCTAGTCTCTTCCGACTCCCTGAGTGCCTTTCACTCTCTACAACGTTTTTACCCAGCAGAGAAAATAGTTCGGAATATCCAGAATGCCCTCCTCCATATACAAAGGCTGGTGAAGTAGATGGCCTTCTACTGGGTGCCAGAGCACATCGGTATTAAGGGAAGCAAAAGGGCAGATGGAGCAGTGAAGGAGCTGTGTCGCGATTCATCAGATACTTCAGCATGCCTTCCCTCTGTTTACTACTGTCTCGCTGTTGAGGTACAGTAGAGTGAGATACGGAGCGAGTATGAGTTTAATGTTGTGGGCTGTATACTTCACAAATCACGGTGCCACTGCTACATCAGTACCAACGGGCGTACTGTAATTCCGCGTATATGACGAATCTGAGAGCTGTGGCGCTGTGGTCGCTCCATACTCGTCGACTCGTTCTCTCTTTCTGAAGTACGCAGGAGTGTGAGGCTAGTCGTGACTTGTTGTTATTATGGGAGACGATTACACGACCTTGCTGCTACAAAGTAGTAGTGACAAGGCGAAATGACCGACTGTCGGGATCAGATGGACTTTAACGAAACTGTGTTTTGTGAGACTGTGGAAGGTCTAACAAGAAACTTAATTGATGCAAGCTACACAATTGCAAATGTGTTCCATTTGTGATAGAGTGTTATCTGGAATAAGTTTCACGCTACAGTCCACGCTTTAAATTTAAAAAAATACAAAACTCGACTAAAGCAAACAAAATGATTGTATTCTTTTTATTCCACCTCCACAATGAGAAAACACGTGTGCTACGTCAAACGAAAACTGTTGTATCCCTGAGACAAGAAAGTGCGCTATTTTGGTATTGATTTGGTCATGGCAGCTTGTGTTTACGGGCTAACAGTGAGTGGTGTGGCTTATCATTAATTTCTGTAATTCATTTTAATAATAAATCGCCAATTAGAAATTGCACTTCATCCTGATACCGTCATTACACACTCGGAAACGCGTCGAAAGTGTATATATGTCAGAGTATTTGTTAGCCATTCTCTGAACAGATATTAAATATTAAAATAAATTTACAGCAGTCGATAAAGTTTTATCTATGTAAATGTATAAACAGAAAAATATTCTCTGCTAACTGATCAGTCGTTATATTGGTATATAGCTTGATTTTGTCATTTAGGGAGGTAAGACATTATGTGACATTTCAACTTGCACTCGAGTATGGCTATAAAGCCGAAATCATGATCGTGTCAGGTTAGGGAATAGTAATTTACAGTTAATTGCGTAAATTCGTATCAAACGGTTGCGTATGTGGCTGGAATGCCACGAGCTCGCGATTGTACTTGCGAACTCGAGTACTTGCTCTCCTTTCTGAGCGAGTCGAGTTCACTTACCGAGTCCACTTGTCGAGTGCATATGTTGATTTCACTTGTAGCCGACTGGAAGTGACAGACAATATGGTGCTTCTCATGAAGTCCCTATCGCGCTGATATGCGATATGAAGCTTTTCAAAAAAAACAATAAGAAAAATATTAAACGTCGTGCCATTCAAGGAACCATCAAGATTATGCGGCCGTGCCCTTTCAGGGAACCATCCCGGTATTTGCCTTAAGCGATTCAGGGAAATCACGGAAAACCTACATCTGGATGACCGGACGCGGGTTTGGACCGTCGTCCTCTCGAATGCGAGTCCACTGTGCTACCGACTGCGGTACCTCGCTCAGTTACGTCCTTTCAACCCCGCAGGCAAGATGATATCCTCTTTCCTAGTGTTTGCATAGGCCACAGCCGACAGACTTGCCTTCTAATTTAAATGACAATCAAACGAATGTGGTTTAACGTTTAAGATTTTGTGAGTTGTCCGACTTGTTCCTCAAAATTTTAGGGTGACGTTTTAAATGTGCTTTCAGGGTGGCTGGTTCAACAACCTTTTGTAGGTGGTCAGCCACACCTATTCCCACGAATCTGTTTTAGTTTTCCTGTTGTCTAACTTAGATCTATTCAATAGTTATAGAACATCTGAACAGTGACAACGCTATCTTCCATGATCGCGAATGAGACTGTGGGAGAGTGAGTGGGATTTTATCTTTGATTGCTTGCCATCTCGTTTCTCACATTTTCTCCGTTTTAATCAATTCGTTTCTACAAATTTCGTATCAGCGCTGATAGCCTCAACGTTGTCCGCCCCTGGTACCTGTGCCGGCACGGTAGCTCAGCGTGTTCGGTCAGAGGGTTAGCTGCCCTCTGTAATAAAAAAAAACTGAGGTAATGGATCAACGACGAACTGAAACGGGTGTCTTGCGACGTCCGCCCCGAGCAGATACAACGAACCAAAGCGGACAAAAAGAGATTTAAAAAAAAAACGTGGTCAGCGCGACAGAATGTCAATCCTAAGGGCCCGGGTTCGATTCCAGGCTGGGTCGGAGATTTTCTCTTCACAGGGACTGGCTGTTGTGCTGTCCTAATCATCATCATTTCATCCCCATCTACGGGCAAGTCGCCGAAGTGGCGTCGAATCGAAAGACTTGCACCCGGCGAACGCTCTACCCCACGAGAGGCTCTAGTGGCTCAAATGGCTCTGAGCACTATGGGACTTAACATCTATGGTCATCAGTCCACTAGAACTTAGAACTACTTAAACCTAACTAACCTAAGGACATCACACAACACCCAGTCATCACGACGCAGAGAAAATACCTGACCCCGCCGGGAATCGAACCCGGGAACCCGGGCGCGGGAAGCGAGAACGCTACCGCACGACCACGAGCTGCGGACGAGGCTCTAGTCACACGACATTTACGATTAACTCAACGTTGAGTGCCCCTAAAACACACACACACACACACACACACACACACATACACATTAAAAATACAACCATGACGTTTTAAGATTCATAAAATACCAACCACAAAAGTCGAACAAAACACAGCAGAATTACTGGGTAAAACTGTGGGTAAAATACCAGTACGGATAGAGCTGGAAAGGGGACAGATGATTATGCTGGATGCTATTTAGAAATAATGGGTAACCATGCGACACTGAGTCACATTATAATCTCACAGACAGTATTTTGGGAAGAAGTCATAACATCGCACGGAATCTTAAAACACAAACCAGCCTCGCATAATTAACCTAGAGGGCACGTCTTGCGGGAATCACCGATCTTCCCTATAACAAAAAATTTAATTTTTAATGTCGTGTGGCTAGGGCCTCCCGTCGGGTAGACCGTTCGCCTGGCGCAGGTCTTTCGATTTGACGCCACTGCGGCGACTTGCGTGTCGATGGGGATGAAATGATGATGATTAGGACAACACAACACCCGCTCCCTGAACGGAGAAAATCTCCGACCCAGCCGGGAATCGAACCCGGGCCCTTAGGGTCGACAGTCTGTCACGCTGACCACGCAGCTACCGGGGGCGGACTTCCCTATAGTTATCACGTGAAACACCCAAATATGAAACATGTCTGTACCGACACCTGTGTTCCACATCTACGACACACCAGGGGCTCCTCGCGATGTAAGAGAAACCCATATGTCAATGGCAATGGGCCACTGCATGCCTTGTAAAGGCTGCTTCTTCAGCGCGTCGTGTTCTAAAGAAGGTAAACCAGAGTCACACTGAAGCTTTCACTGAACACAACTCATTGCTCTTCACTTCCAGCCACTGAGCCTCTCACAAACACACGGTCCAGGCGACATAATACTTAATAGCTTTTAGCCATCTCAAGCTTCGGCATCTCAACAGATAACATGGTGGGACTGAACCAGCAGGAAGTAGGGCTTAGCGAATTTTACTGGACGGGCAGTTCTCTATAAGCTTCACTTATTCCAGTTTAGATGCATTTTCATCACTTAGATTCAGTTAGTTGCTTCACGTTGTTTTCATACTAAATTTCAGGTGCCTATTTAACTTTATAGTCAGATAGCGTTTCGAGTGTTTGATTTATTTGAAAGTCAGATTGCACTTCGAGAATCTTTAACCTTTCAGTGTTAGATTGCATATCAGGTGCCATTAAACCTAACTGAAAGTGAGATTGCGTGTTAGGTGCCCCGACTCTTATTCCAATTCATTTGAATATTTTATAGTAAGATTTTATGCTATTATGTTCTTGGATGAAACTAATTAGTAGATTATATTATGTATCAATTTAAAACTATTATTCCTCTTGGTTTATGTACAAACACCCCTACAACATCGCGGAAATTGCCAACCTGTTCCGCTATTCGCGTAGTAGTCTCATAAACATCCATGCAAAGTAGCTTAAGGACGGTGAAACCACGACGATGTGGCAAGTTGTTTCAGAGCACACCATTCAGCATGTATTGTTGAACATAGGGCCCACAGCAGACCACCCCTGCGTGTTTCCAGGTTGACCCAACGACATCAACAATTACGATTGCAATGGGCACCACCCATAGCTTTTGAAAAAAAAAATGGTTCAAATGGCTCTGAGCACTATGCGACTTAACTTCTGAGGTCATCAGTCGCCTAGAACTTAGAACTAATTAAACCTAACTAACCTAAGGACATCACACATATCCATGCCCGAGGCAGGATCCGAACCTGCGACCGTAGCGTTCGCTCGGTTCCAGACTGTAGCGCCTAGAACGGCACGGCCACTCCGGCCGGCTAGCTTTTGAACCGTGGATCAATGGGCATATGGCGCCTGGTGCAGAGAACATCATTCCTTGTTACCGCACATCGATTATCGTGTCCAGATATGCCACCATCCAGGTGTACGACACCTCGAACTATGCACCGTGCTACTGAGGCAGACCAGTGGGACTAGTATTATGCTATGGCGAACATGCACGTGGATTTCCATGAGACCCACAGTTGTACTCTTAGGCACTGTTACAGCTATGGACTATGTGAACATTATTGAAGACCAAGAGCATCCTTTCATCTTTGTTGTTTTCCGCGATGGGGACGACATCTTCCAACAGGATAAATATCTGTGTGACAAGACCAGAGTCATGGTACAGTGGTTTGAGAAAAATGATCGTGAACTTGTCGCAAAAGTAGCCTGATCTGAACTCGAATATTGCATGTGCCAAAAAGCAGTTTGTCAACAAGTGTCCACGAAAGCCTTAACAATAAAGATAGATATATTCTCGTAAACACATTGGAATGAGAGGCAGTCTCGATGCAATTTAGGTGATAACTAGACAGTCCACAATTTCGGCCTACACAGGCGATCCGCAGGCATGCTGTGGGCTAAGCCACAATTACATGGAAAAGACAAACAAAGATTACGTGAACTATTGCAGTCGCTAATGGGAGTTTTGATGCAGCTTAACAATGATGAAGCAAGTTATGGTAAAGAGCCATGAGTGGAAACACGTTGCGAGCACACGGACAGGGGCAGCACAACAAAGGCTACCGAATTAATTGATCACACCGGGAGGCTGATCTCCGGCGGTTCAAGCCAAACATTTACAAGCTAAACACAGTCGGCTTTGCTATGACCGTTCTACCGTGAATGATTCGATCAAAACTGAGCGTAATGGTCCCCGGTTGCTCCCGCGGCGGCGGGAACGAACAAACGCAGCGCTAAGTGGCGTACACTACCGCACGAGTTCTGGTCACGAACTGCCCATACCATGCACTGACACGATGTGAGGGCGAGTGTCACTCTCACTGGCTTTGTAAACTCGGGTCCTCGCTCACTCTATGCTACCTGCGAGAGCAAAAGGCCCAGGCTGCCAACATGAGCGTGGGGTGGGAATGCCGACCGTGGTTTAGACTTCCACCGAGGGGTATTTCGGTCCTCCCACGCACAGGTTGACTTCTTGTTGTCGGCGAGAGCGGTGTCCCTCCACGTAACTGTTGCCTTCGCATGGACATTTGACACCAACGGCCACTGGATCTTCTGTAGTTACTCAAGTGAATCAAATTCATCGTTTTTTTTAATCAAATGTGTGTGCAGCCCCGTGCCTACTACCAGTAAACCTTACTTGTACAAGCAACCGTAATCTGTGATTGTAACAGCAGTTTTAATTTTATTTTACACCTTATCTTTGTATAGGGGCTGGGCTGGACGGCTATAGAGACTTCGACACGTGCTATAAAGGTCTCTGTGTTACAAGGTGGTCATAATGTTTGGACTCATTTTAGAAAACACTTTCTTTATTTAATTTTGAGAAGCAAAACCCCCTGAGATTTCAAGAAGGATGTAATCATCACAGTTGAGAATAAGCTGACAGATGTAACTATTGCCTAACCATCACAGAAGAATGTGAAGAATGGTATAAACCTGCCTACGGGGAAGTTTTGTTTGCGTAGGAACACATGAGGGAACACTGACTCTACGACGTATCTTAGAAAGTTGACGGTTGAAGAAAGTGAAACATACGTTTATAGCATTTGTAGACATACAGTAGGCTTGTTACAAAGTTGAGTAGAATAAATTTTTGAAATTCGAAAAGTATCAGAGATAAAATGCAGGGAACGAACTGTTGTTTACAGTTTTTACAGAACGTAAACTACAATTGTGGGAGTCTAAGGACTTGAAAGAGAAGAAGTAGTTGGGAAGGGGTAGACAGGAGTGTAGCCTATTTCCCATATTATTGTCTTTACAGTATGTAGACAGTAAAGGAAACCGAGGAGAAATTTGAAAAGAGAATTAAAGCTCAGGGAGAAGAAATTAAAAACTTTGATGTATGGCTGATGTCAACGCAATTCCACAAAAAAGGGCAGGAAAACCAGTTGAAAGGAATGTTTCGAAAAGAGATTACAACGTGAATATCAACAAAAATAAAACATGGATTATCGACTGTAGTCGAATTACATCGTACAGTGATGAATATATTACACTACGAAATTCGGCACTAAAAATGGTACTGTATTTGAGTTTTTCTATTTGGGAAGCAACATAATTGACGATCGCATAGGTAAGATGATACAAAACGCACACTGGCAACAGCAAGAAAATATTTTCCGAAAAAGAGAATTTTTTTTTACATTGAATATAACTGTTACTAAACCTATCTTGAAAGTGTTTGTCTGTAGTGCGGCCTTGTAGGGAAGTGAAACGTTGATGATAAAGCGTTCAGATAAGACGCGAGTAAAAGTATCTGAACATTGTTAATGTGAAAACCTTCAAGGACTCCTAGAGGAGAAACGGTACACTTGTCACATTTTTTCACATGAAGAAATTTGTATTTCTATCTCATTTAAACACTCCGTGATCTTCTATACAAAGTTTTTACACGCAGCATTAACGAACTTGCAAGAAAAACGTGGACAAAATGTCACCACACACACGTACTTTAATAAGCAATGAAACTCCATGAGCCATACACTGATGCCGCAACACACCAAACCCTTTTTCTCATCTTTTATGTCATCATGCAGAAAAGAACGCGAACGGTATGAAATGTAGTGAAATTTACCTACGTAGATAGTGAAATAGCAAAAGGAGCGTATTTATTGCAAAACCATCTGCTTTGCGTCTCGAATGAGAAATGTAACACGTAAAACAGTTAACAGTTATGTTTTGGGCAATGGAAAGAGAGAAGTTAATTTGGAGCACGAAAGTTAAATTCTGTTTCTCGATGAAATTGAAAGGAAGTGGAAGTCGCCTTTAAACTTTCTCATCGAAGAAGTAGTTTCTGCATTTTCAGCAAATAATGTACACCGTCCGTCCTAGAGGTATCGACGTACAAGCGATATCAGTACAGTCCTACTATGGCAGATTAAACGCTGAACTGTAAACAACAGACGAGTATTCGACCAGTCAGCTGTGAGCAGGCAGTAATGGACGTTCGTCTGTAGTGTGTCAACGTTGTTCTAGCAACAATTCTCAATGGAACAACATCTGTAAATCAAGTGTTCAGGTCATTTTCTAGAATACTACATGCAATGTCTGTGTTTAACGCTCTACTATGCAATGTCCTTCAGATATGTATGTATGTAGGCACGTCTGAAGGACATTGACTAGTACACCGTTACACGCAGATACTGCAACTAGTGTTTACAGGCCTAGGCAAACGCTTAGACGATAATAACTCTTTTCTTGTGCGGGAATAATAGCGCCGGCCGGTGTGGCCGAGCGGTTCTAGGCGCTTCAGTCTGGAACCGGGTGACCGCTACGGTCGCAGGTTCGAATCCTGCCTCGGGCATGGATGTGTGTGATGTCCTTAGGTTAGTTAGGTTTAAGTAGTTCTAAGTTCTAGGGGACTGATGACCACCGATGTTAAGTCCCACAGTGCTTGAAGCCATTTGAAGCATTTTTTTGGGAATAACAGCGATTGTGCATGCCCAGGACTTGGACACACGGAGACATATGTAGGTTTGGGTCGGTGCTAGATAGACGAAGTGGTTAAGATGACCATACGTATAAAGTGGGAAATCCAGGTTCGTGTTCTAGTCCGGCACAAATTTTCATATGTCGTCAATAAATTATACAGCTGGAGTATCATCGTATTCGTAATTGCGAATACATTTCTTGTATTCTCTATAATGTTTTGAACAAGAAAATAGGACGTCCAAAATTTGTCCCGTACACTTTGGCTCCAGAACAAAAATAATGACGTATCGCCGCCTAATGCGACTTGACTGAAATGCAAAATTTCTGAAGAAAAAAAAAAAGACATCGCGGATGACGAGAGTTGGTGTTATCAGCATGAACCTATCACAAAACGACGAAGCACAGGACGTCACATGAAGGGTCAACGCTTTGACGACATAACCGATATTCCGGACAACGTGTCGCTCGATTTGAACAACATCTCAAAGAAGGACTTTTCTTACAGTTCCACATCATTGTACGTACAATTTCTCAAATTTTTACTAGTCCAATCTCGAAAAGTTTTGGACTGACAAGGTATAATTTTATGAATTGTATTTTTATAACTGCAATATTAATCTGCTGCTACGGTCGCAGGTTCGAATCCTGCCTCGGGCATGGATGTGTGTGATGTCCTTAGGTTAGTTAGGTTTAAGTAGTTCTAAGTCTAGGGGACTGATGACCAAAGACGTTAAGTCCCATAGTGCTCAGAGCCATTTGAACCATTTTTGCAATATTAACGGCAAACAAGTGACATTTTTAAGATATCAAAATGTACGACGAACTCAAAAATAAATCACGTAAATTGCCTAACATCACCGAAACATGTGTGGTCAGTAAACAAAGACGAGACAGTCTATTTTTGTAAGGCCGCCGCTCCGAACCAGTCAGTAAATTTCAGGTTCCAGCCGGGATTATCGTGTTACTTACTCAGTATAGAACTAATTTTATTAGCCGTTTATCAGCATAAGCTGCTCATAGTTCGTGTAATTTGTTCGGCCGTTAACCCGCACCCGGTATCTAGCCAGAATTGTTGCCTTAACTATTAAGTAACTTCTGTGACACTTCATAAAGCGGTTTCCAGGAACAGTTCAGTACTTCTGATACAAATTCATAAGCTACAAAAATATTCTACTCAGACAATGAAACAGAGAAAATGGAATGTGTTAAGTTTTTGAGAAAACATGTACATTACAGTCTTAATTGGAATACCCACATCCAAAAATTAATGAAGCGCCACAGTTCAACTGCATTTGTAACACGTATGGCTGCTACATGTGATTTAAAGTGAAGAAACTATTTGCATTTTGCCTTTCCCAAATGTGTTATCGAATCATTTTTAGAGAACTCAACTTACAGGGATAGAATATTGTTGGAATACAGAAGCGTATTTTAAGAATTGTTTCTGTTGTTTGTTTTAGAACATCCTGAAGAGTAACCTTCAAAAAACTTGAGAATTTGTCTTCTCTCAAAAAACAGTAAAAGCGTGAATGTAACACTGGGACTGAAAACAACCTCAGCATATAGTTCAACGGTTAACACAGTAAACACATAAAGTAGCCAGATATATGTATCCATCAGCTGTCAGAATACAGAAGCGTATTTTAAAAACTGTTTCTGTTGTTTGTTTTAGAATATCCTGAAGAGTAATCTTCAAAAAACTTGAGAATTTGACAACTGCTTTCATTAATATCTTTTGTCATTAACAATATTAATCTTCTCAAAGAAAACAGTGAAAAGCATGAATGTAACACTAGGACTGAAAACAACCTCAACAATAGTTCAGTGGGTTAACACATTCAACACAGGAAGTAGTCAGATAAATGTATGCATCAGCCTGTCACAACATATTACATGTCTTGCGGGTAATGTAGTAGAGTTTAAGTCTGAATTGAAGAAATTTCTGTTCAGTAACTTTCTCTACTCTATTGAAGAAAGAGTCTTCACAAAAGATCTTTAAATTGATGTAACAGATTACTATATGATTAACATTATCGCTGTAATAAAACCAGTAGCTTCGTGATAAGGTCCAGGAAACCGTGCTTTTCCGACCAGTAGCCTTGTCGTCCTCTGCCATATGGAATCGTTTGGGAACGGAGTGGAAATGCATGGGATCAGCACAACTTTTTTTCAAATGTTTAATAGAAATTTTTTGGCCTTCATCCTACACCATACAACCCGCTCATACTTACATACTGCTAGAACATGCATAGTTACAGGCAGACCAGTAGTGTGTAATAGTGTAAAATCAAATGCTACAGAAGACTTTTGTGCTGTCCATTGTCAGTAATATGTTAGTCTTACATCAATGAATATGTACATCGCGTGGAATAGACTATGATCCTGCGTTGTTAACAAAGCCGTCCCGCAGGTTGGCAACGGATGACGTACTGACACTCCACTCCTTTTCACATTTGTCAGACATCAGCAAAAACACCCTGTGAGTGCTTTAGCGTGTATAGAATAAATGACTGGGGTTAGGAGTGGCCAGTTATTCTATGAAAGAGCACACCGGTGTTCAGCTGTACACAATTTGTTTAATTTCAGAATTTTTGTCAAAGAAGTACACAAATTTACATAGATTGTGATGTGACACTTGCAGGACGGTTGTCAATACAACGCATTACGTCCTGTTCAGCCGAAATAACACTGAACATAACAACATCAAATTTAAACAGAAGGTTCTCTACAAGTTGAAGTTAGTCACTATTACGAAAAATCATCATAATTCCGGTTCTAAGTTTGCTACTATTTAGGATGACAATCAAGTCTACGGAGGATGGTTAGTTTTTGTGACAAAATTAGCAAGAGATTACTCAAGGCTGCTCGAGTTCACAGTGGATGCGAGCTGGCGAACCAACAAATTTACGCCTCTGCTAGTGGCATTTACCTTAGCTGCTGGGCTGCTCTTGCCCTGTGAAAATCCTATAAAAAAGCGAATCAAAATCTTTACTGATTTTATCAGCAGAAACTGTCCTATATTTCTCGTTAGGCGAGAAAACATGCACTCATCCCTTGCCTGGAAATATGGCGATATACATGTGCATAGATGGAGCAGTGTGTATACTGCAATGCCCTCTCAGCTCTGACAGGATCAATTAACTATGTGGCTGTTTCGTTTGTCCGCTGTTGCAGCTCAACAATTCTTCAGCTAATTTCTAGCTGAATGTCAGCCAAAGTGAACGCAGTCTTCACACAAAATACCTCTTTTGGCGTCATACGGAGCGTGATGCGCCCTGTTCTACACTTGACACTGATTCAGAGGAGAGTCCCCAAAGTTTTAGGTCTTGTGACTTTCGTAGCGAACTGTCCCCCACCTGTGTCCTTTTGTGATTCACGTCACAGCTTTTTCAGACCAATGGGAGCATTCCTTTCATCTTGTGGAAACTACCTCTGCCAATTGCAGACGGTCTACCTTCAAACTGGATCGAAATTTCGCCCCTTTCTACTCCTTCCAAGTTTATTCCAGCTAGTCGGGCATTTTGTGCCCACTCCTGACGCCTAAAAGTTACACGCATACATCACGAGCGCACCACGGGCATTTCACGTGATCAACTGCAACGGTGGTCTGTTTGTATATATCTGGAAATTCCGTACCGGAGTTTTATAAAGAATTTCTCCGTAGCAAGTAGCACTGGCCCACTACCTCCCCTCCTCAATGTATCGCCCAGTGCGTTCATTGTCCCTTTCCCCACTGGTCACCAACCCCTTTTTGAAAGTGTTCCATTGTACTTAGGCCGTGATGATGCAACTCGCATCTGCCACCAAACTAAAACCTTTTCTCCAGCAGCTTTTTTCACCTTTTGCTCATTGACATGCAGGATATGGGGTGGTGTGTTAATACTGTTAAATCAAGTGTCATCCATTTGCATTACATACTGTACATTCTGCTCATTATCGCCGAAGTATGTCAGGTGACATACTCTTCTACGTGTTATGACATATAAAATCTCTCATGTAAGGTGCGAAATTAACATTCATTCAATCTGGCACCTTACAAACTTACTTCACAAGTAGTATTTCCATATATCCTGGGGAACACAAGGAATAAGTGACTGGCGTCTTCTTCCTCTCCACAGGGGCAGAAAGGTGCCTCTACAATGTGCAGCCTGGGAAGATGTTTACAGAACTATACTTGGTTAAATTTGACTCTAGGTATCAGAAGTGCCGAGTCATTGAATTTATATGGGATTTCCTGGAATAGGGGACTGACAGAGGAATTGTTCATCTTTCAGCCATTGTCAGCTCTCCAGACTTTTGAGCCATCCCATTTAAGTCGCTCCCTCAAGTAGGCTAAGTGCATCTCGTTCCAGTGCTTCTACCAAGGAAAACCAATACTACCACAGTCATCCGCACGGTATTCAGATGCGCTAAGCCCTCAGCTGCCGACAGTGCAGTACAACAATAGTTGTCTGTATTGTATTTAAATGACATGTCTGTCTTGCACTACTTTTCACATACCATAGGCCCATCGCTAAGGTATCCATGGAATACGTGTAATGTAGTGTTAAAACACGGGTGGCGATCTAAAGCCACTAGCTGCTAAAATATACTGTAGCGTCTCTGTTATGCTGAAGTGATGAATTGCTTATACTAGATAAATGTTTAAGAACACAGTAGCGGCCTAATATGTGGTATTCTTTTTTCTTTAGGCAATAACTGCTGAAGACTGACGTTGTCCTACGCACTCAGGAAACCTCAGGACGCCAACATCCTCCCGTTTACTGTGAGTATCCCACCACTTAAAAATGTGTCATGGGTATGACTCAAAAATTTGTTATCATATTAAAACTTACGAAGTGATCGTTGTTCATCCTTCAAAGAGATTTCATGGCTGATTTGCGTGTCCTTACGTTTTGTGGTCGAGTTCTACCATGAATGATACAGATTTACACTACCTCTGTTGTTACTATATGCTAATCAAATTATATGGCCCACCCTGATAACACTTTTGCGTACGTTCTAGTCTAACATTTACTTTTTTATCGGAATTTCAGTCTGCAGACTATCCTGACAAGTGCAAAAGGAATCTCTTCCTTTCATTGTTCTTATCTTCGTGAAGGCAGCAAGCGGCTCACCACTGAGAATCCATTTTAATTAATGCCCTTGCTGTACTTGCAATGGATCAACGGTTCCACAGTAAACACTGAAATGTCGATTCTATCACGACTTTCGTCAGACTAGAAATTCATTCATTTGCAATGTCTTACATACTCATATTCAGACTGGAATAAGAAGCTCGAATTTTATAGCTCCTCACTGCAAGACGAAAATTTTTGTTTATGTTATGCAAGCAGGTGAACTTCCACTTAACATTAGTTTAATTTCTTCTACAAGGACGGTAAAACATAGCTTCCAGGAATCCATGATGATACCTGCTTCCCTCTACACCCGCACATTTTTCTCGAAACCACTACCATGTTTCAGAGGAAAAACATAGGAAAAATGATTTTGGTAACAAATCTTCACTTTTTTTCATTACAGTATCAAATAACAGCCAGCAGATTAAAATAAAAATCTTCAGCTCTTATATCCTCCCCATTCCAGAAGGAAGTATACTAGGTGACGATTTGTCATAGCAATATGCACCTATACAGATACCAGTAGTATCGTGTACACAAGGTATAAAACGACACTGAACTGATGGAGCTGTCATTTTAACTCAGTTGATTTATGTGAAACGTTTCTGACATGATTATGGCCACATGAGGCAACAGACTTTGAACGGTCTAGGGGCTAGCACTGTTGCCCCTGGATCACGGGGTCCCGGGTTCGATTCCCGGCCGGGTTTGTGATTTTCTCTGCCTGGGGACTGGGTCTTTGTGTTGTCCTCATCATTTCATCGTCATCATCATCATCATTAGTGACAGTGGCTACATTGGACTATGTAAAAAATTGGACTGTGGCAGTTTTTACGGGCGCCGATAACTGTGTAGTTGAGTTCCCCACAAACCAAACAACATCAACAGACTTTAAACGCGGAATGGAGCTAGACGCATGGGACATTACATTTCGGAAGTCGTTATGGAATTCAGTTTTCCGAGATCCACAGTGTCAAGAGTGTGTCGAGAACATCAAATTTCAAGCATTACCACTCAACAAGGACAACACAGTGATGGACGGCCTTCATAACGACCGAGAGCAGTGGCATTTGTGTGTAGTTGTCAGTGCTAACAGACAAGCAACACTGCGTGAAATAATCGTAGAAATGAATATGGGCCGAACGACGAACATATCTGTTAGCACAGGGCGGAGAAATATGGTGTTAATGGGCTGTGGCAGCAGATGATCGACACGAGTGCCTTTGCTAATTGCACGAAATCGCCTGCAGCGCCTCTTCTGCGTTAGTGACCATGCCGGTTGGACCTTGGACTACAGGAAACCCATGGCTTAGTCAGATGAGTCCCGGTTTTAGCTGATAAAACTAGTGGTAGGGTTCGATTGTGGTGCAGACCCCATAAGCCATTCATCCAAATTTTCACCAAGGCACTGTGTAAACTTGTGGTGGTTCCATAATGGTGTGGACTGTGTTTATACGGAATGAATTGGATCATCTAGTCCACCTGAACCGATCTCTGACTGGAAATAGTTATGTTCGGCTACTTGGAGACCATTTTGCAGCAAATTAATAGACCTCATGTTCCCAAACATTTCAGTATGCCACAATTGTTCGCGATTGGTTTGAAGAACATTCTGGTCAAATCGAGCGAATGATTTGGTCACCCACATAGCCAGACGAGGACACCACCGGAGATTTATGGGACATAATCAAGGGGTGAGTTCGTGCATAAAATCCTGTACCAGCAACGCTTTCGAAATTATGGACAGCTATAGAGGCAACGTGGTTCCATATTTCTGCAGGGAACTTCCATTGACTTGTCGAGTCTATGCTACGTCAAGTTGCTGCATTATGCCAGACAAAAGGAGGTCGGACATGATATTAGGAGGTATCTCATGGCTTCTGTCACCTCAGACTATTACGGCAGGTAACGTCTCCGGGCATTCATCAAAGCATAATCCTTACACTGGATTGTCCAAGAAATGGTGTGATTTTCTATTAATCCACTGCCCAGTGGCGTCCTTCTTTACACCACCTCAAGCGTCGCTCAGCACTGACTAAAGAAATGTGTGGCATATGAGGAGCTGCTTGGTCTTTGTGCACCATTCCTTTTAAATCACTACGCACAGTCATTGCTATAGCTGGATCACTGGTAGCACTTTAAAACTCGCAATTGATTCCTCCCGCTGTTTTTATAGGATTTGTTAGAACCACCCTTTGGATGCTCGACAGACTCTGTTCGTCACTACATGAGATCATGTTGGTCTTGTTTTATTTGTGGCTGTGCTTTCAAGTTTCCATTTTACATTACTGGCCTTTAAAATTGGTACACCAAGAAGAAATGCAGATGATAAACTGGTATTCATTGGACAAATATATTATACTACAACTGACATGTGATTACATTTTCACGCAGTTTGAGTGCATAGATCTTGAGAAATCAGTACCCAGAACAACCACCTCTGGCCGTAATAACGGCCTTTATACGCCTGGGCATTGAGTCAAACAGAGCTTGGACGTCGTGTACAGGTACAGCTGCCCATGCAGCTTCAACACGATACAACAGTTCATCAAGAGTAGTGACTGGCGTATTGTGACTAGCCAGTTGCTCCGCCACCATTCACCAGACGTTTTCAATTGGTGAGAGATCTGGAGAATGTGCTGGTCAGGGCAGCAGTCGTACAGTTTATGTATCCAGAAAGGCCCGTACAGGACCTCCAACATGCGGTCGAGCATTATTCTGTTGAAATGTAGGGTTTCGCAGGGATCGAATGAAGGGTAGAGCCACTGGTCGTAACACATCTGAAATGTAACGTCCACTGTTCAAAGTGCCGTCAATGCGAACAAGAGGTGACTGAGACGTGTAACCAATGACACCCCGTACCATCACGCCGGGTGATACGCCAGTATGGCGATGACGAATACACGCATCCAATGTGCGTTCACCGCGATGTCGCCAAACACGGATGCGACCGTCATGATGCTATAAATAGAACCTGGATTCATCCGAAAAAATGACGTTTTGACATTCGTGCACCCAGGTTCGTCGTTGAGTACACCATCGCAGTCTGTGATGCAGCGCCAAGGGTAACCGCAGCCATGGTCTACGAACTGATAGTCCATGCTGCTGCAGACGTCGTCGAACTGTTCGTGCAGGTGGTTGTTGTCTTGCAAACGTCCCCATCTGTTCACTCAGGGATCGAGACGTGGCTCTACGATCCGTTACAGCCATGCGGATAAGATGCCTGTCATCTCGACTGCTACTGATACGAGGCCGTTGGGTTCCAGCACGGCGTTCCGTATTACCCTCCTGAACCTAGCGATTCCATGTTTTGCTAACAGTCATTGGGTCTCGACCAACGCGAGCAGCAATTTCGCGATAGGATAAACCGCAATCGCGATAGGCTACAATCCGACCTTTATCAAAGTCGGAAACGTGATGGTACGCATTTCTCCTCCTTACACAAGGCATCACAACAACGTTTTATCAGGCAACGCCGGTCAACTGCTGCTGTTTGTGTATGAGAAATCGGTTGGTAACTTTCCTCACGTCAGCACGTTGCAGGTGTCGCCAGCGGCGCTAACCTTGAGTGAATGCTCTGAAAAGCTAATCATTTGCATATCACAGCATCTTCTTCCTGTCGGTTAAATTTCGCGCCTGTAGCACGTCACCTTCGTGGTGTAGCAATTTTAATGGCCAGTAGTGTACTATCACTTGACCAGCAGTCGGTTTGGACAGCTTTATAAGAATTGCAGTGCTTATAACGGCTGTGTTACTCATGTGACATCCGATGTCTCGTCCTTCTTAGCTCTCCTGATCAACTCACTTTGCTATTACTGTTTCTCTACTGACATCACATTACTCCCCGTCTCCTTTTGTAATGGCGGGGCCGCCTCTGCCGACATCTAGCGGTCAATTCCGCTATACATAGGTGTGTCCGGATACTTTTTATCAGATAGAGCATGTCTAGCATGATAGTAACTATTATTGGATAGTAATCTTTCGTCGACATTTTCATCATTGATGGTGGAGCAATAGAACCAATGGAGAGGAACAGGAGAAGCGGGTAGTCGTAATATGCATCAGGAACCTTGCCAGTACTTATCAGAAGTAAGACCATTGGAAACTATCTCCGGAATGAGCCTCCAGAGTCCGAACCACTTTGCCACCTCGCTTGTTTGAACTGGTGGCTGTCGCCACGAGCAGAGAGGCAGCGCAATATTTGGAGTGGGTGAATGACACGAGGCGCGTTTGTCACCTTGGCGGTAGTTTCACAAAACTGCCGGTGGGTGTTTCTGCCTCGTCACCGGCTCGCGCAACGCGCGCTGGCTTACGCCCGCGCTGCTCCCGGTGAAATCGGCCGCCGTGTTTAAGGTGAGATCAGTGGCGGCAGCCGGCACAGTACACGGGCCGACAGTCCTGGCGAAGCGGAGCAGCGGATCGCGCCGGCGTGGGTCCAGCCGCCTCAGTAAGGTAACTGACGACAAACTGCTCGCGTCTACCACATCCCGTAGTGCACGAGATACGTGATGTATGAGATTTTCTCGGCGTCATTGATTGATGTTGTATTTTCGGGTGTTCAGCACCCGCAAAACAAAACAAAATATCATTTTATCGTCTACATGCACATACGTTATCTGGAATCACAATGAAGTGCATGGCGAAGGGTACTTAGCATGATACGCCAAGGTGACAGTTTCTTTCGTTTCCAATGACGTAGAGACCGCGGGAAGAACTTCCTGCATTTGGTCTAATTTTGTCTTCGTGTCCCCAGATTCCTCACCCTCTAGAGTCTTCACTCATTGGTTACCGAAACGTTCCACGAACGCTTTCACGGGATAATTTTTGTCGACCTTCAGGTGCCTGCTAGTTCAGTTTTTCCAGAATCTCCATCACGCCCTCCCTTGAGTTCAAGAAACTGGTGACCATTATTTGTATGCTTTCAGTATTCCTTGTAAGTTCTATATAGTATTGGTCCCACAAACTAGAGTAATATTCTACAGTGACGGAAAAAAATTGCAACATCAAAAGTTAATTAATGTAGAGTAGTGAAATTTCAGGAATAGATGTGTCTAGGAAACATCTTTAAGGGGAGGTTTACTATCTTTGGCCCGAAAAAAGCATGATTTTTCACAATTTTTTTCTCGAGATGTGTTATAGATATCAATGTCAAATTTGGTCAAAATGTTTATTGATATTTCCTCTACATACTGGAATTTTTTCGACCGGAAATGTCGAAGAGCAAAGGCGAAAGTGCCGTCGGAACGAAACAAAATTTCGATGTAGACATCCACGCGCGGTATGTCACAGGTCAGCCGGCTGGTCTGAAATCAGAGTTGAGTTGACTTTAGCGAAGTATATAAGATTCTTTAGGAGTTGTACCTCGCTTAAGTTATTTGGATCATTTATAGTTGATGGCTCGGAATAAAAGTGGTACAACTCCGAGACAATTTAGTTAGCTTAGTCGGAAGCAAAGAATCATGCCAATCGGTTCAGTAGATTTGAAGTTACCATTCCACGCGATTAAAAAAGAAGTCATTTCGAGAAAAACGTGTAGAAGTTTTGACTACATGTAAATGCAATTTTATGCAACTTACGTTCAATCTGCTATTCCGAGTCCATAAACTAGTCCTTCCTCTTCCTCATAGAGGGCGTTCTGCTCGATGTGGGCCATCCTGCGCTGCTCCAGAGCCGCTCGTAAGGCCAGTGTCAAGCGGTCTTCGGCCGCTTGAATCCGGTGGTCGTCCGAATGCTTGACGAACTGCGTCGAATAGAGTCCCTGGGTGACATCCATCGTTGTCATGGTCTTCAGAATTGCTGAATACCCTTCGTTGAAGCTACTCACTGCCAGGAAAATCGCAATCTTCACAGTCATCGCACCAGAATGCAAATGCTTGGGGGCTAACTTCCAAACACACACGTTCAACCTTTCATTTCAATTTTGTGTGTTTCCTCCCAAGAACCGGTACAATGTCCTCTGAAAGAAAAAAAGGCGGTGCGTGAAAAAGGTCGATTTCAGGCAGGTGCATTTTTTTGTTCAACCACGAATAACAAACATTTCCGTTCCTCTTTCGGAAAAACCGTTTCAGGGGTGGATTCTAAACACTTTTATGGATCCAAAAATGCAATTTAAAAAAATCGATTTTTTGAACCAAAAGATAGTAAACCTCTCCTTAAGTGATTAACGTTGCTAGATCACACTTTAAGCACGAGACAAGCCATTGCAAATGTGAAATGATGGTACTTTAACGACCGGTGTAAACGTTAGAATATTTGATGGAAGCATGCAAATGTGCATGCGTTGTGCTGTGCAGATGCCGGATGTCAGGTTGTGTTGCACTTGATAGGTCGGCACAGGGACGGATAGTGCAGTTGTGGAGTACGCTGGAGTTGTCGTCGGATGATGTTCCATATGTGCTTGATTGGAGACAGATCGAGCAGACTAAGGCAACATGTCAGCGTGTTAGGTTACAACAGCAGTACGTGAACGAGCGTTACCTGTTGGAAAACGCCCATGGGAATGGTGATCAAAAATGGCAGCACAACAGGTCGAATTGCCAGACTGACATACAAGTTTGCAGTCGGTGTGTTTGGGGTGCCCACGAGAGTGCTCCTCCTGTCATACGAAATCGCTCTCCAGGCCGCAAGCTCAGGTGTAAGTCCAGTGTGTCCAGCACTGTCTAACATGCAGACACATTGGTTTCAGGCCCTCAGCTGATTACATTCTAACCAGCACACAGACACCACTGGGGCCGAGGCAGAACCAACTTTCATCAGAAAATACAACAGACCTCCAACGTGCTCTCCAAGGAACTCGCGCTCGTCACCACTGAAGTCGGAAATGGCGGTGGTTTGGAGTCAGTGGACTGTACGCTACAGGGCGTCTGGCTCGAAGCTGTCCTTGAAGTAACCGATTTGTAAAAGTTGGTTGTGTCACTGTGGTGCCAACAGCTACTCACACTGCAGATACGATACGATGCACAAGAGCCATACGCCGAAAACGATGATATTCCCTCTTGGCAGTACTACGTGGCCGTCCGGAGACCAGCCTTCGTGCCGTCGTACCCTCCCGTGACCACCGCTCCCAGCAATCATTTAACAGTGGCAACACTCCTGCCCAGTCTTTCTGCAGTATCGCGGAAGGAACATCTAGCCTACCGTAGCCCTATTATATGTCCGCGTTCAAACTCAGTGAGGTACTGACAATGGCGTCTTTGTCGCCTTAGAAGGCATTCTTAACTAACATACACTCACCACGTCCAATCTCAAAATAACTAAGGCTCACGGCCATTACAGCGTGTATTTGAGGCCAACATGATTTGCAAAAAATGTTCAAATGTGTGTGAAATCTTATGGGGCTTAACTGCTAAGGTCATCAGTCCCTAAGCTTACACACTACTTAACCTAAATTATCCTAAAGACAAACACACACACCCATGGCCGAGGGAGGACTCGAACCTCCACCGGAACCAGCCGCACAGTCCATGACTGCAGCGCCTCAGACCGATCGGCTAATCCCGCAAGGCGTGATTTGCATCTTCAAAGTGGGGCCATTGGTGCCACTCCTATGCAACTGGTGCGACATTTTAATAGACATCATCATTCAGATGCAGAAACATGTCTACCAACGTTTGTTATGTGGCACAACTCCTCCTTGGCGTTGTTATTTTTTTTTTTTTCATCAGTATAATACAGGTCATATAAGTGATTTGTAAGCCTTGTAAACTATTCCCGATACCCTACAAATGAAACGAAGTGCGCCACCTGCGTTACCTACGAATGAACCTACAAATTGCTACAAATATTTATTTCCACAAGTCTGCTGATTCCAGCTGCAATTCTTTGATGTCGTAACCATACGGTTCGACTTTCGTCGTTTTGTGATGTACATAATTTTACATTACTGAACATTTAAATGATGTTAGCAGCCTTTCACCACTATAAAATAAAATCAACACCGGACTGGAAGCTTTAGCAGTTTTTTAGACCATAATTAATTACATGTAACTGAAAAAACCTGTAGGTTACAATTATTTCGTGTCCAATAGCTTTGCCAAATGTTATATGCAATAACAATACCATAAAAGTGAGTCATGTGTCTTTTTTTTCCCAGGAGCCTATCAGAGCATTTCAGCCACCAAAGTGGTTGCATTTCTCTCTCTCATTATTGTTATTGTGACAAATGACGACCAGTGACTGCTGTATTGTCTTGATTTTAAAATACTTGACTGTATTGTGTGTGTGTGTGTGTGTGTGTGTGTGTGTGTGTGTGTGTGTGTGTGTGTGTGTGTGAATGAAATGTAATGTTGTTTTTGGTTTGTTCTTCATGATAATGGTCTTATAATGAGCATCTAAGAAGCGAAGGAAGAAATTAATGCATCTCAGGCTTACTAGTAGCTAAATCAACATTACTCACGTGGAAAGCCTATTTCTGTTAACTGAAGTTTGCGAATTTAGCCATACAGCGAGTTAATTAGCATTTTCGAAACCTGATAACTATTTTATTACGACTCAATGTTCACTCTAAGACAAAAAATAATAAAATAAAATAAAAAAAACACGTCACGAAGAAATTACCAGAATGAGACGGAACTAGGTAGATGAGATGTAAATGTACAGACAAACAAATGATTATAATTTCCGAAAAATTGATTGATTTATTCAAAAGATAGAGCTTCACAAATTGAGCACGTCAGTAACGCGTTGGTCCACCTCTGGCCCTTATGCAAGCAGTTATTCGGTTTGGCATTGATTGACAGAGTTGTCGGATAGCTTGCTGAGGGATATGGTGCCAAATTCTGTCCAACTGGCGAGTTAGATCATAAAAAACCCAAGCCGGTGGGATGGCACTGCCCATAATGCTCCAGACGCTCTCAACTGGGGAGAGTTCCGGTGACCTTTATGGCCAAAGGAAGGTTTTGCAACTACGAAGGTATGCAGTAGAAACTTTCGCCGTATCCGGGCGGTCATTACGTCGCTGAAATGTAAGCCCAGGATAGCTTTCCATCAAGGACAACAAAACGGGGAGTAGAATATCGTGTACATACTGCAGTGCTATTGGGTGCCGCGGACGACAGCCAAAGGGGTCCTTCTACGAAAAGAATCGACTTCCCAGACCATCACTCTTGGTTGTAGGGTCGAATGGCGGCCGACAGCCAGGTTGGTTTCCTACCGCTATCCGAAGCATCTCCACAGTCGTCTTCACTGGTCATCGGGGCTCGGTTCGAAGCGGGATTCATCACTGAAGACAATTCTACTCCAATCAATGAGATTCCAGGCCGAAGACTTGTCTGGAGACTCCCTGGACAGTGGAGTTGTAACACGCTGATAATCTCGTCAAAGATATTAGAAAGTATTTTTATAAGAGAAAGTATCTGTGAGTTATGCAGACGCCAGAGTTCGCTTCCAGCTAGTAACAGTACACAATGGATGACTTTGTCCAATACTCAGTTAAGTTTATGTTCATCTATACATGTTATAAAAATAGATTAATGTATGTGTGTATGTATATTCCACATATCTCCTCCTAATCCACTGGACCGATTTCAACGAAACTTGGAAAACATATCCCTTACTATTAGTGTAACGCCCCAAGGACAGAAAACCCCAATTAACAAACGGTGAAAACTTAAAGTAGGGAAGTGAGTCATCTTGACAGTGACAACAACTACCGGTGATAAAAAACTATTTTATTACACGGATAATGTTTTGATTAATAACTGTAACACTTAAACACTGAGAATAACATACAAAAGAGGAGATAAAAGGAAAGGGTTGTGATGCATTATCTTTTAAACATCTAAAGAATAAATTTAAATTCATATGAACGGAGGTTAAATCCAATGAGGTAATTCGGCCAAAGATAACATTTACCGTGAAAGAGAGTTGTAGCAGCATCGAAAAGGAAATTCAATGCGCCTACAATGCATCACGGATATGGAAATGTTTAGTTAGTTGCTCTTGAGTCGCTCTAGAGTACTATTGCGATAGTCTTCTGGAAGCAAACGCTATTAGATTGTTTCAGTTGTGAAAGTTCGATAGTTCGGGAGAGAGAGACTAAAGCCATACTCAGTCATTCGACTGAATAAAGTAATCTTTACCGTTATCAACGCGACCGTGATTTTAATTGAGTGATACTGATTTACTGACTTAACCTTCGGACTGAATAACAGTTGCTAACTTGATAGTAATGGATTAGTGACACGAAAACTATTCGTAGTCTTGAATAGGACACAATAATACAAAGTCATGAAGAAAAACCAATATGCCGTTCAATCAAAAGTTGTTGTCAACGTCACCATTACTAGACTGATGAGAATTTAATCTCGAATGACATATCAGTGTGGGTGGTGATAGGGACAAACAATTAATTACAAAAAGATTAATAATCTATTAGTCAATAGATAAGTCAGATGTGTCGCCTACATGATTCAAGGAATAATATTACGTATGTTCATACTAGTGATTGAGTCTTTTAAACATTGTAAGTGACTGTGTGAAGACAGGAATAATAGACAGTGAAGCTTAATAATATAAAAATCGGCATTACGGCGTGTTACAAAGGCGTTACTTCAACGTAAGTGATCTCTGGAGTTACGTTGGACTGTTGTTAATAATTTGACATAGCAACAGCCGGCCGGTGTGGCCGTGCGGTTCTAGGCGCTTCAGTTTGGAACCGCGTGACCGCTACGGTCGCAGGTTCGAATCCTGCCTCGGGCATGGATGTGTGTGATGTCCTTAGGTTAGTTAGGTTTAAGTAGTTCTAAGTTCTATGGGACTGATGACCTCAGAAGTTAAGTCCCATAGTGCTCAGAGCCATTTGAACCATTTTTTTGACATAGCAACGGCATGGCAACGGAATTACGAACAGTAATTATTAATCCTCGCTAAGGATGATGTGGAAAAGACCGTAATGAATGGATTAAGAACCAAGATTTCACTGCTCAACGAAATTAACCGGGCATAAGATAAAAGATAAACAATTGATCAGTTAACACAAACTGATAAAGACTGTTACGGACGAACAATAGAATATTTCTTAACTACGCGAGGAGCTGTGTTTTACGGGAGTTACAGGTTCTGTTCCACGTCATACTGACGGGGACGAACATCATTAAGAGTCGCGTCTCCTCCCGACAAGTGCAGAAGGAGGGAAGGGACGTCCATTAGGCAACAATGTCTGTGGGGGTTAGAACCACATACCTCTCATAGTTCAGGAGATATGACGTCATAAACAATTAGATGCGTGAAAACTGCCGCATCATGCATACGTTTAAAAAATGGTTCAAATGGCTCTGAGCACTATGGGACTTAACTTCTGAGGTCATCAGTCCCCTAGAACGTAGAACTACTTAAACCTAACTAACCTAAGGGTATCACACACATCCATGCCCGAGACACGATTCGAACCTGCGACCGTAGCGGTCGCGTGGTTCCAGACTGGAGCGCCTAGAACCGCTCGGCCACCCCGGCCTTCGCATACGTTTAAATTTATTGCTTTTTTGCTACTGCCTCTATTAGCAACACGTTTTGCCGACAGTGTCCACATATTCTGCTGAATGTACCTAGAATTTGTATGACCCACAGGTCAGGAGACGTGACGTCATAAACACTGAGCTGCGTGAAAAGATGCCGCATCATGCATGAAGTTTTAATACATCTGTTGTTTCATGCTTTCTCGACGAACTAGTCGTAAATATGGTTCTTGCTCGAGACGTCAGATGTTGTGAAATTTCCACAGTATTTCGTCGGTGCAACTGACTGACATCTTCACGTGTGGTGGACACACAGCGTGTTGACCGCACGTGAAAATGTCGGTCAGTTGCGTCGACGAATTACTGTGGAAGTTTGACAGTGTCATCCAACGTCTCACCAGAGAACCATATTTACAAGTCTTAATACATTCCTTCTTTAGTACTAAGACACTCCTACAGTCGAGTCAATTTAAAAAAATTCCTGACACCTGGGATCGCTTCCGACAGTTGTTGCAGGGGAGACATTTACAAAATCGCGTTGTAGATACGCAAACCATCTGCACTCAGCGTACTGAAACTATCTCATAGTTGAAGAGTGTTATATGTGATTGCAATCTTTCTCGGCGGATTCCACTGATGAATTCTTCTCGGGTTATCAGCCGTGTAGTGGCGTCGTCTTGTCGCAACGTTTCGATGACTTTCTTCTGGAAAAGATGATGGGTATGAAACTCATTCAAACGTTGCGACGAGACGACGCCACCACTCGGTTGACAACCCAAGAAGAATTCAACAATTCAAGAGTGTTTTCACGAATTCATGGAAATGATTTTTTTAGAACTCACTTAATTTTTTGTTTTCGTTTCTAATAGAAAATTGAAAAATTGAGTACTGCTGCAATGCTAGGTTTGTCAGCTAGTCGTAAATAAAACTGAAACAAACTCGTTACTTCGCATTATTTCTGTTAACTGGAAAACGCTCTTGTTACAATTTACAACTTTTGAGTAGAACATTAAGCAGCTGCTTTGCAATTTAATATTTCTTTGGCGAAGCGGGAATGTGGAATTTAATCAAACGTCGTAGCTTAGAATACAACTTTATCTCACACATTCACAATAATTATAGTGGCAGGACTTTTGAGATACTGCTGGCCGACGCGGGTTTTCAGTAACCTTTTGTTCTGCACCGCAGAGGCCACATAATTAGAGACAGAACCCTCAGCAAAGACCGCGTAGTTTCGGCTCAGTGAACTGTCAGCAGTTAAGATTATAATCTGGGGGAAGAAAGGGAAAGGACATCAAACACTCAGCAAAGATCTTACAGTCTTTATGGTAGAAGCTATTACGCCCTAATCTCCTCATTCCGCTTGTTTAATCTCTGTTCCCATCCAACAAAGCGTAACCCTCTCTTCCAAGCTCTGCTGTTCCTTGTAACTAACGACAGCAACCGAGGTGGTCCTATTTACGTGTTTATTCCCTTTTTTTTTACTTTGGCCAGATCTCCGTTTCACCTTTTCTTAGAATGGTATAGATCACATCATATTATCATCATGGGTACATCGGGCTGAACGCTAGTAAAATGTGGCTACTGGGTACAAGAAAGACGATCGGAATTTACGTAAAATAGCGACAATAATAGTTACTCACCAACATAAAGTAAAAATACTATCGGAATTCACTTGGATGCGATATACGACTCTATTAGATAACTTTTATGTTTAAACCACTAGCAGTTCTCTCACTCTTTTTTTTTCACAAAACTGCTGCAAGATGAAAAGAATAAAAATATGAACTTTACGAAGCAGGGGAGACTACTTCAGCAAATAATGTACGCCACATATAATGTAGAAAGATCATGGAGGTACTGAGATCGTGAAGTGTGTAACCTTCTTGAAAATTCAGAAGGTGGGACGGATGGATTGGGGCGGGGGGGGGGGGGGGGGAGAAACGGATCAGGGGTTACTGAGTTTCTGCAAAAAGCTTAAGGTAGAATACGCTTTATTGTTTACTGGTTAAAAATGTTATTGCTCAGATAGTAATGTTTACCATATTCACTCTAAATCTAGCTTAGTTTTTCGGTATTTAATTTAGAGAGCTACAACCGCGCAAGTATCTAAGCAGAACATCAACACTGCATCAGAAATCATTTCCAGTTGTATTAAGTGCTTGTGCAGAATGCCATACAGAAGAAGAAAATAATGCATACATCTATAGATGTTTTCCACTTAGCTTACAAACAAATCCTCAGGGTATAACGTTTGTTACAGCTTCTATTTTTTTACAGTAATCCCCATTTCAGTAACAGTCCGTTATGCGAGTAATTAAAAAACCAATTCTTGCTACACGTGTATATTATATTTTCAACTTTAACAGCGAATTCAAGTTACTGTGTATTGAGATAGAATGCAGTTTATAACAACACCTGTCCATACCCAACACAAAATATTGATATGAAAAAGAGGATGTGATTTTACGTCTGCATAAAATCTAAATATGCTGACGGAAAAAATCGCAACACCAAATTTCGGCGTTACATTTGACCAGGTAGCATATTTAAGTGATTGACATTGCAAGATCACTCGTTATTGGTAGCGCGAAATAAGCAATTGCAAACGTAAAATGGTTGAAATGGCTCTGAGCACTATGGGACTCAACTTCTGAGGTCATTAGTCCCCTAGGACTTAGAACTAGTTAAACCTAACTAACCTCAGGACAACACACACATCCATGCCCGAGGCAGGATTCGAACCTGCGACCGTAGCGGTCTCGCGGTTCCAGACTGCAGCGCCTAGAACCGCACGGCCACAACGACCGGCGCGCAAACGTAAAAGCCGGTACGTTAATAACCATTGTAAACGCCACAATTTTTAATGCAAGCATGCAAATGTGAATGCAATGTGTTGAACAGGTACCGGCTGTCAGTTTGTCGGATGGAGTACCATGCCTCTTGCACTTGGTCGGTTAATACAGGGACGGTTAATGCTATTTGCGGCTGACGCTGGGGTTATCGTCTGATGATATCCGATATGGCTTCGATTGGAGACAGATTTGGTGATCGAGCAGACCAAGGCAACATGTCGACACTCTGTAGAGCATGATGGGTTACAACAGCGTTAAGTGGACGAGTGTTATCCTGTTGGGAAACTGACCTCTGAATGCTGATCATGAATGGCAGCATAGCACGTCGGATCAGCAGATTGTCGTACAGATTTAGATCCAGTGTGTTTAGGATAACCACGAGAGTGCTCCTGCTGTCATTCGAAATCGCTCTCCAGACCGTAACGCCGGGTGTAGCTCCAGTGTGTCCAGCACCGAGACAGGTTGGTTGCAGGCCCTAAACTGGCCTTCTGACCAACACACGGCCATCACAGGCATCGGCACTGAACCAGCTATCATCAGAAAACGTAACAGATCTCCACCCTATCCTCCAATGAGCTCTTCCTTGGCACCACTGAAATCGCAATTGGCGATGTTTTGGGGTCAGTAGAATGCACGCTACAGGGCGTTTGGCTCGGAGCTGTCCTTGAAATAACCCATTTGTAGCTGAACACCGTGTCAAATGGTTCAAATGGCTCTGAGCACTATGGGACTCAAAATCTGTGGTCATAAGTGCCCTAGAACTTAGAACTACTTAAACCTAACTAACCTAAGGACATCACACACATCCATGCCCAAGGCAGGATTCGAACCTGCGACCGTAGCAGTCACGCGGTTCCTGTCTGAGCGCCTAGAACCGCTAGACCACCGCGGCCGGCGAACACTGTGTCACTTTAGTGCCAACTGCTGCTCAGATAGTGTTGCAATACGATGCGCCAGAGCCATACGCCAAACACGATTGTCTTCCCTCTCGCTAGTGCCAGCGGAGCTCGGTCTTTTTGCGATCGTTCATTATCGTGACCACCGCTGCTACCAATCAAGCACAGTGGCTGTATTACTGCCTAGTCTTTCTGTAATATAACCGAAGCAACATCCAGCTTCTCTTAGCTCTGGTACATGACCTCACGCCTTTCATGCCTTAACACGCTGCTCGCACACAGGAGGGGCCAATGATAAGTACAGGGCTGACTGCACGTCTATGTGGCGTCAGCGATGCAGTGTTCGTGGCCAGTGATAAATACTTATCAAAGTAATTTGGGCCAACCTGTTATAATGTAGCAGGGAAGCTTTTATCGAAGATCTTTGATAGCGTGAAGACCTATTTTTGATCAGAGTTCTCCACTATATAAATGTTGCTTCGGCGCGTGGCTGACACCACAGTAATCATTCCAAAGTGTGAAGAATACGAAATTCTTCATAATACAGAGCAGGCAGGCTACAAAACCCATATTAGGCGGTTAGAAACTTATAAAGAAATAGCTGCAGCAACCAGATGCATTGGGAGTGGCTGCACTGTGGATGGTGTTAAACCTACGTATGGAAGGAAAGGATATGGAAAGAAATGGAAATGTGAAAAGCTAAGTGTGTTCAAAGTGTACATAAAAGAAATGAATGTTTTTCAAATGGCTCTGAGCACTATGGGACTCAACATCTTAGGTCATAAGTCCCCTAGAACTTAGAACTACTTAAACCTAACTAACCTAAGGACATCACACACACCCATGCCCGAGGCAGGATTCGAACCTGCGACCGTAGCAGTCCCGCGGTTCCGGACTGCAGCGCCAGAACCTCTAGACCACCGCGGCCGGCAAATGAATGTTTTTATTTGTACTCTAAATAACCTAAATTACCCTTCATAAATTCCTCATTAGGTGATATTTATATTAGTTCTTACGTTTCTGGAACAAGATACAAAATGGTACACTGTACAATTCGAGTACTACACTGTAAGCTGGAACAGCTTTTCCCTGATTTTGAAAGTATTAACCTGCTATGGGATGATCTTCAGGAAAAATAGCGTTCGTGATTTAAACAATGAAACACTGCATCACTTACGTATTTTTGATGATTTCCACGATGTTTGGCGAGAATTTATTTTCATTCTAGTACAAATATTTACATAGGTATTTCATGTGATGTTTCGGAAAACCGAAATAAAAAATTTGACCGATTGCCGTACACCATAAATACTCAATTGCAGGGCAAGAGAGGCAAACCTACCTTAATATTTCTTCTTGATAATGAGAATAAATTCTCTAAACCTGTCATATTAAGCATGAAAAGCTAATGCAGCGCAGTGCTTCATTATACAAACAACTAATGACACAGTTGCAGGCTTTACAAAAACGTCGATTAAGATGAATGACATTCAGTAACGACGTTTCGTAAATACTG
Organism: Schistocerca nitens; assembly: GCF_023898315.1. Lineage (NCBI taxonomy): Eukaryota > Metazoa > Arthropoda > Insecta > Orthoptera > Acrididae > Schistocerca > Schistocerca nitens. The sequence continues at coordinate 176,217,871 of NC_064622.1, read as the reverse complement.
TGTATGTAAACATCAGTAGCCACTTTAACGATGGCAGATTGTAATGTTTGTTCACACATTGTCAAATTATTTTTGTTGTTATTTATGTCCTCTTACTGTAGCTCACGATGCAAATTCTGGTGACCACTTTCAGCATCTTCTCCCGCAATCCACGGTTTCACTCACAGTCGTTTTCATTTTTCTTTCTTTTCAGGCAACACGCTCACCACCTACATATGCTGTTGCACAGGCGATTAACTGTTCAGTATCCAATCCTAAACAATTGTGACGAAAAATTGTCAAAGATCTTTTAAAGGGTAATACAGGCCTCAGCTTTATGTGTTTGTATCGGCCAGCAGTAACACTACATTGCTGACGTCACACAGACGTGCGCTCACAGCCATATTTGTTGTTGGCCACGGGGCACAGAGGTGTGACGCCACGTTTTCAAAACTGGAGCACAGTTGGTCGTTGTCGGTTGTTATCGTAAACTATTGGTATCGTGCAATGTTTGGTTATTATTACACATCTTCTTCAGCTAACTTTCAGTTTTGCGCTCTTCTTCTTCCAATTAAAAATACTGGCGGTTTAAATATTCTGTATGACCTCTCTGTATTAGCAAATCGTAGCATACGCTCGTGGCAGCCTGAGTATTACCAAACCGAATTTGATGGTCTTCTACCTGCAAATTGTGCTCCACCATTGTTGATTTATGTGATTCTCTCCTTCTACAGTTGCCCTTGAGTTCTCCCAGTCTTTGAGCACAGTTCTTATTGTACCCACGTACACGTGGTAACTTGTACATTCCTGATTTCTCCAACGGTCTGCAAGCGTCCTTGGTCGACTCTAAGTGTTCCTTTTTCTTTCACATGTGTTTACAGCCTATGCCGTCGTCAGTTTCTCCAAGGGCTTCCTTGTGCGGTCGGTAACGTCTTTAATGAACCGTATAGAAATTTTGGATTTTGCAGACGGCAGTACATTGCTAAGATCTTTACGTGGCGATCTTATTTCAGTGTACCGATACTCATTAATCAGCAATACATAGATCAGATATTGCATTTCGGCATCGAGGAGCTCTGGTTCGCAGATGTTCCTCACTCTATCCGCAAAAGCTCTGTGACAACCCGCATTTCACGATGATGGTTATTTTGAATTCCGATAACGGAACTGTTCTTGTGAAGGAAGGAAGGACAATTAACGTCTTACATCCCGTCAACTACGATTTCATAAGTGGCGAGGCACGATTTCTGATTGTTTATGTTAAGGTTATCGTTGTATTTGTAGAATCTGCAAACAAAACAGACTTAGCATCTGGAAATGTTAGTATTGAAAGGGCATTAATACACACAAGGAAAAAAATGCTCTTATATGAAAACTTACAGGGCACCAAGTGCAGTTAGCTACGATCGGGATGGAGACTGATAGCGTACTACAGTAACTGTTTCCATTTGGACTGACATGATTTGAAACAGTCCCCAGAATTTCTTGTGATACCACAAAGATGTTGTAAATAACGCAGTCAAATGCCTGTGACGGATCACAAAATTCCAGTTGCCTGTAATTTATTGTCTAATGACTTTTTCGAAATTACATTCTCAGTGTACTTGTGAATATCACATCCCTTTAAAATGCAAATTCTGACATCGACAATATAAGCTCGTAGCGTAACACCGAGGAAATCTAACTGAAGACCTGGCCAGATAGCAGCACCGCCGTATTTGCCCTACAGAAACAATATACGGAGGCAGTAACAGCGGCTGCTCCAGTAGTCTTGTATGTAAAAGAAATGTACATGTCTTATGATATTGTTAGCTGCGATATCCCATGGGATATGAAAATTGTGTCGTATGCGAATTTGTACATTGTGGGTTAATGTAATGGACGCGTTACGTTTATGTTGTATGACGCTTCTTTCCAATAGCACTAAAGGGGACGTCGAACTTAACATCCCCATCCCATGGACGGATCACCATCAACAAACAGTGTCAGAAGCCGTCACTTCACGAGGTACTGCAGAGGGGTTTGTAATTTAATCTGGGACCACGGCGCCTCTCCTCCCCTTGCCAGCTAAGTACTGGGAGTGAAAATTTCATCCACCGCCAGGTTTCGAACCGGCTTACCTCCTAATGCAACGCCGTCCTACGTGCGTGCATTAGCAGCGGGCGTCATCGCAAGCGATGCGCTATAATACGCTGCACGTCTACTCACAAATGCTCTTCTTAATGTCGACTGGGCTATTTTCAAAGGAATGAAAGTCACTTACGACCGATTAATAATTAAACACCCTTTTCAACCAGAATAGAAGCAGGACGTACAGTGTATTTACCTTACCTTGACTTCTCATGACGATTCGCTGGTCGTACACGTAGAACTACCTCCCACGATGATGGGGCACTCTTTTCTCAGCTATGTCTTTCGATTCGTTTCGTTTCGGGAGCGGACGATAATGACGATTCTTCAGTCTCGGCGATGCCGAATGACCTTGTATTTTCAGTTTACGTGCCCATCAAAGCATCTCTCCTCCTGAACTCATCACAAAATTGTTAACATTATACACGTCGCTTTCCTCCATCTTCTGGTGTTTCAGCAGAAAAAGCATCAGCCATTTTTTTCCGCTCGGAAATGTATATCACGACTGTGGATCATTGCGAGATTCTGCACCAGTTTTATGAACTTAGGTCTGGTTCAAATGGCTCTAAGCACTAGACTTAGAACTACTTAAACCTAACTAACCTAAGGGCATCACACACATCCATGCCCCAGGTAGGATTCGAATCTGCGACCGTAGCAGCAGCGCGGTTCCGGACTGAAGCGGCTAGAACCGCTCGGCTACAGGGGACGGCGGAGTTAGGTCTAGATTATATCCAGTGTGATAACAGGTATCCGGACAACCGTATGTAATGCGAAATTTATTGTGACGCGTTGTCACAAATGAATCCGAGTCTAAACAGGTGATAAATGACATGAATATTGCACGCGTAAAATGTAAGAATTGAAATACGAGTATATGTATAGTCAAAATGAACACTTATCTTTTATAATACAACGTCTCCTTCGCTGTGAAATCGGGTTAGAGCGTAGATACGTTAACACTAATCAGCCAGAACGACTATCTGCCTGCTATCTATATAAACTCGTCCAGGCGATAGCAGCGTCACTTGGAGAGGAATGACTGCTAGTCAGACAAGCGCTCCGCGCATGTAGTATCAGTAAGCATGTTGTCCGTGCGTTGAATGGGGAAGGTGCGCGCTGTATCTGAGTTTGACCGGTGGCAGATTTTGATGGGCCGGAGGCTCGGCACGAGCATTTCGGAAACTGTACGACCTGTCGGTTGTTCTAGAAGTGGCGTGGTGTGTTTCTTCAAACTTGGCGAAATCAAGGTGAAACCACGTCCAAGTGACACGGGGTCTGAGCGACCACCCCTCACTAGAGGTGTCGGACGTCGTAGGCTGGCCAAACTGGTAAAACGTGACAGGCGGTGAAAAATGGCGGAACCAACGTCAGATTTTTATGCTAGGCAGCGTGCAAGTGTATCTGAATACGCAGTGCACCGAACACTCCTATGGGACTGATGACCTCAGATGTTAAGTCCCATTGTGCTCAGAGCCGTTTGAACCATTCGAACAGTCGTAACGATGGGCCTCTGCAACAGACGACTCATGCATAACCAACGCCAACACCATGACATCAGCAGTTACGACAGAAACGGGCACGTGACCATCGGCACAGAACTTTGGCGTAGTGGCAGAGCGTTTCATGGTCTCATGGAACCCGATACCATCTTCACCGTGTCTATGAGAGGGCGCGATTTCGTCATATTCCAGGGGAACAGCTCCTTGACTGCTGTACTGCGGTACGGAGAGGACAAGTTGGCGGCGGCTCCATTATGCTCTGAGAAACATTAACGGAGGTATCCATGAGTCCTGTGGAGCTCGTGTAAGGCCCCTTGACGGCCAAGGAGTATCGTACACAGGTTGCAGACCACATATACCCCTTCATCACTATCATGTTTCCCGTGTGCAGTGGCATATTGCAACAAGATAGTGCGCCATGACACAAGGGCAGGAGAGTGATGGAGTGGTTCGAGGTACACAGTGGCGAGTTCCAATTTATGTGGTAGTCCCCCAACTCATCAGATCTGAACCCATCGAACACTTCTGGGATGTGCCACCCGCCCACGAATTTAGGGGATGCAGGTGACTCGTGGGTGTGGTGCCAACTCCGTCCATCGACCTACCAAGGCCTTGTTGCTTCCATGCCATGATCGTCGCCGCTGTTATCCGTTGCAAAGGTTGACATACCAGCTATTAGGTAGGTGGTCATAATCAGTAGAATGAAAAACCAGTCCACGTGGCAAATATTTACTTTTTATTCATTCGATGACTAGTTTTGGGCCGCGACCCATTTTCAAATCATCATCCAGCATGCTGGAAGTCGGTAGGTGGTCGTGATGTTCTCGCTGATCAGTGTATAGGCCTATACCTAGACGGAACCAGTCCGACACTAGTGCTGATGTAAGACTGTCGTTGGTAATGCAACGCGAAGCACTGTTCACTAGAAACTCTTTCTCGTAGCACTCTTCAAAGACAAAGTCCACAAACCTATGAAGTTACTTGCAGGTTAACTTGAAGAGTCTAACTGCTTACTCTATCTCTGTTGTCGGCAGACGCGGTACTTTTCTTGCTGCTTGCAGTGGGGTAGGCATTGACGAACATAGCCTGAAGTAGAACTGACCTCGTGTCCATATGCCGGTCTGTTTCAAGACAGGACGCCGATGGTGGCGCGGAGAACTTTCGTGGGCATGTCTTGCTACTTCTGCGTCTACATATACACGGTTACTCTGCAATTCACACTTAAGTGCCTGGCAGAGGGTTCATCGAACCATTTTCGTACTACTTCTCTACCATTCCACTCTCAAACGGCGCGTGGGAAAAAGGAACACCTAAATCTTTCTGTTCGAGCTCTGATTTCTCTTATTTTATTATAATGATAATTTCTCCCTACGTAGGTGGATGTCAACAAGACATTTTCGCATTCGGAAGAGAAAGTTGGTGATTGAAATTTCGTAAATAGATCTCGTCTTTGTTTCAGTGACTGCCACCCCAACTCGCGTATCACTCAGTGACACTCTCACTCCTATTGCGCGATTACACGAAACAACCTGCCATTCTTTGCACTTTTTCGATGTCCTCCGTCAGTCCTACCTGGTAAGGATCCCACACCGCGCAGCAATATTCCAGCAGAGAACGGACAAGGGTAATATAGGCTGTCTCTTTAGTGGGTTTGCCGCATCTTCTAAGTGTTCTGCCAACAAAGCGCAGTCTTTGTTTTGCCTCCCCCCCCCCAATTATTATCTATGTGACCTTTCCAATTTAACATGCTAGTAATTGTAATTCCTAGGTTAGGTATATAGTCGAATTGACAACACTTAGATTTGTGCGATTTATTGTATACCGAAAATTTATCGGATTTCTTTTAGTACCCACTTTTCTTTGTTTAGTGCCAATTGCAACTTTTCGCACCATATAGAAATTCTCTCTAGATCATTTTGTAATTGGAATTGATCGTCTGATGATTTTCCTAGACGGTAAATTACAGCGTCATCTGCAAACGCTCTAAGGGGGCTGCTCAGATCATCACCTAGACCATAGATGTAAATCAGGATCAGCAAAGGGCCTATGACACTACCTTGTGGAACGCCAGATATCACGTCTGCTCTACTCGATGATTTACCGTCTATCACCACGAAATGTGACCTCTCTGAGAGGACATCACAAATCCAGTCACACAACTGAGATGATACCGTATATGCACGCAATTTGATTAATAGTCGCTTGTGAGGAACGGGATCAAAAGCGTTCTGGAAATCTAGGAATATGGAATCTATCTGAGATCCCTTGTCGACAGCCCTCATTAATTCATGGGAATAAAGAGCTAGCTGTGTTGCACAAGAACGATGTCTTCTGAATCCGTGTTGGTTATGTATCAATAAGTCATTTTCTTCAAGGTGATTCATAATGTTCGCGTACAGGATATGCCCCAAAATCTTACTGCAAATTGAGGTAAGTGATATGGGTCTGTATTTCAATGGGTTATTCCTATTTCCTTTCTTGAATATTGGTGAGACCTGTGCTACCTTCCAGTCTTTAGCAACACACCTTTCGTTAAGTGAGCTGTTGTATACGATTGCTAAGAAAGGCGCTATTGTGTCTGCATACTCCACCTCATTGGTGTAGTCCGCGATGCTCCGATAGCAAAGAGCATCTTTGTGGTGTCAATAGCAGGCGCCAGAGCTACGCCTATCGACTGCACCACAGAATCGACCACTAGTTGTTATGAGACGCACAACAGCCAGGATGAAAGAAGACGAGGAGTATTGCGTTACAATTAGTGGAACAGTAACAGAAGAATGGGTCGGTCAGTAGACCTCAGGGATTTCGAAGGTGGGCTATATCACTGGATGTCACCTGGGTAAAAAATCCATCGGGGAAATTTCTAAATCTGCCAAAGTCGACTATCGGTGATGTGACTGTGGATTGGAGACGCGAAGGAACACCCACCGCCAAACCGAGACCAGCCAGACCACACGTACTGACGACTGGAACCGTCGGGCATCTCGGAGTGTGGTTGTAAAATGGCATCAGTGGAAGGAATCACTCGAGAGCTACGAAGTGCTACCGGTAGTGCAGGTAACACAATGGGTGTACTCAGGAGATGAAAAAGAACAGGGTACAATGGTCCTCCTGACAAGCCACACATTTGTGTGATCAGTGCTAAGCGACGGTTGAGGTGGAGTAAAGAGTGATACCACTGGACAGCAGATAACTGGAAAGTAGTTATTCGTAGTGATGAATCACGCTAAACCCTGTGGCAGTCCTATGAAAGAGTATACATTTGGCGAATGCTTGGAGAATGTTCCCTGGCGTCATGTGCAGTGCCAACAGTGAAGTGCGGAGGAGGTAGTGTTGCGGTAGGGGGGGGGGGGGGCAATTTTTGTGGTTAGGGTGTGTTTCAGTAATTGTGCTTAAGAAAAGGCCAAATGCGGAAAGATATGAACACGGTTTTACGGCATTATGTACTGCGCCCAGTAGGCGAACATTTCGCAGACGATGATTGTTTGTATCCGTATAACAAAGCACTGCGTCGCAAAACAGCACCTATGACGCTGTCGTTTGTGGACAATAACGTTACTGACGTGGAGTGCCCAGAAACCAGACCTGAATCTAGTGGAATAACTATGGGATGAGCTAGAGTGTCGTCCTCGCTCCATCCCCAATATCGAAGATTGTTACTTTCTCTGGGTTCGGCTCACGATAGATAATGGGCTGCCATTCCTCCAGAGACATTCAGACACCTCCCTGAAAGCGTCCGCAGCGTAGCGGTGACGGCTTGGGCACACCCCGTATTTATGTCAGCCGATAGGTGACTGGATACGTTGGATCAGATCACGTATCGTAGCAACCAGAGGAGAACGAAAGTATCCTCTTGCAAAATTTGGCGATGAAGGAAACATTTGAATGTTGGTTCTCTTCAACTAACGCCCTAAGTTCGAATTTTCTTAGATCTGGCTAATAATGTATGTGATTCCTGACCAGCCAGGTCTGTATTTAACGCTTTAGCGAACGAGGGGAAGGTAGTTTAATCTGATTCTTATCGTAATACGCAACAGTATACGGAACACACTTATAGATCGTCGTCCTAAAAATAACTAGATGTCTATCCTTTAAAAAAAATGCTGTCCATTTCTGAATAACTGCCGAAGTTTTGCTTTGTGGAACGAATCCCAAGTCACCGTTTGCTTGCATAGAGATTAAACATTGAGAATTCCCTTTGCACGCTGTCACTCTGTCAACATTTACTCGCAGTGCAATGCCTATGAACCCACCTTTCATTTAAATAATGCGCTGCCCTTTTTAACCCTCGTAGTCCATTTTCTCCTTTAGCTATTACGTCCACTCGTTAGCATACGACGATTCGTTTATTCGGCCACTTTTTAAAACTAAATCCCATAGACATAATATTTTTATTAGAGTTTGTTTGCTAGCCTAGGATTTTATTTTTCTGCAACAAAATCTGTGGATGTTAAACTTCAGCTACTCCCGCCATATAGAATAGCCAAACAACTTACAGGATGTGAAGATATTGCTAATTACGAGACATATTCCTTTTATTTATCTTCTTTTTCCTCTGTTTCATTTACTCTCTACACATATCTTTGATGGTTCAGAAATATTTGTTGTTCTGTTCTGTAGTATGAAATGTAATCTTTTTTGCTTTGTTGATATTGCTATATGAATCTGTTTTAATTGAGCATGCAAAAATGTCAATGTATGTTTTATCTTCTCTGTAATGATTTTGTGAAATGCGCTGTATGAAACCAAATTTAATATACATCACTGCTGAATGAACTGTGATGCCAGAGCGATATCGGTAGATCGCAGTCGGACAGTGAAGGCAGTCAGGAGGTGTGCAGTGTCGTGCTGTATGTTTAGTTTACATTGTGTAATCGTGCTAGAGTGAATGGCAAGAAAATTCATGGCTGCGTTCCTATTTTTCAGTCACAGTTTAAACTAAACTTGAACGTGTCCGTTATGGAACAAAATGTTAGACTTGGTGAACACTGTGAGCTTCGTTGACTATTGTAAACTGCAGTGACAAAGCTTACGCGAATGGACTCTGATGGTCGTGATTAGAACCGAAGTGTTTTGCACGCAACCAAGTTGCACGAACAAATTATCTTCTGCCTAACCTCATGAGCTGCCGCACGCTAGAACTTCAAATGTCGCCGGGAAGAGTTTTAAACTCCTTGTTACGTGTGGTGCCGTTTTTCTCCAGAACTGTGATTACACAACCGGAACTCCTAAAAACGGACGGACTGTAACTTTGCGATCAGCGAGTAAAAGTGCATTCTACGCTGTTTTAAAAAAGAGACGTGTGTGTAAACAACGCTGTAATCGTACTCATACGAACGTGGATATATACAGCAACAATTACGTCTACCGGTCTCTGACCAAAAGAATGATATGAGGATAATAATACCGCCTGGAGAAATATACTCTGAGAACGAGGATGCATCCATCGTAATTTCACGGCTAATGGAGCTACAATAATTACGCCCCCAGCGTCACCGAGCCGCTGTTGACGTCACAACGCTTCGTGTTAAGATAAGCAACAAAGCAAAGCTCTCTCTCCCTATAAAGACACAAAGGATTTCATGTTGTTTCAAATGTAATTTGTTTCTCTTTTGTGATAAACTTTTCTTATTACTTGCTTTCCTTAGAAATAAATGTAACATCAGTGAAGCATGTTTACTATGTTGGCAATTTTAAGTTCACCTTTAATAGTAGCTTTAACTTCAAATGGCTCTAAGCACTATGGGACTCAACATCTGAGGTCATCAGTCCCCTAGACTTAGAACCACTGAAACCTAACTTACCTAAGGACATCACACACATCCATGCCCGAGGCAGGATTCGAACCTGCGAACGTAGTAACAGCGCGGTTGCAAACTGAAGCGCCTAGAACCGCTCTGCCACAGAGGCCGGCGAGCTTTAACTATTTACTATCTCTATTTCCTTCAATTATTTTTATTATAATTCTTATTGCATGTGTTTTACGTATTCTTTTGGAGGGATTGCTTTGACGACTGTGAACACTGTTTTTCTATCAGGCGCATTTACGTGTTATGCTGTGGTACGTGCCAGCCAGCCTAGGTTGTGGTGTCCGCCATTAAATTGTGAGCGTCGACAGTACCACATTTAAGCAGCTCGTCCGCTATTGGTGCAAGCCACGCTATAGCTGGGAATTTTGAATCTGCCGGCTGACATATACATGTACTGTGTTTACATTCAATAAGATGTACTCATGAGCAAGTGCGAGTTTATTTAGCTTTTACCGTTATAACTGATCAAAATTATAGTGATTTCCTATATTATTTAAATTTCGGGAGTTTTCGCGTTTTATATTCTTTTGGCGTTTGTTGCCAAACTCTGACGTGGTTACTTTAGTTAAGTTTGGAAGCAAAATAGGTTCTCTTGAGCTTACATAATCGAAATTCTCTGTTAAAATCAAGCAAAGTACATCTCTGAGAACAGTTTTCTTTACATACGGCTCAGTTCTTGACAGAACTAGGTAACACAGCATATTATTACTTAATTTCGTTTTTCTACTGAGTTATTCTCTTCACAAGAGACGTAGCAAAGTCTAACATCAGTCGGCTACATGCCCGTAACTGATATGAATAAATGTTGATATTTCCTTGTGTAGTGCATAATACTGTAATATATGATTCCTAGTAACACAGGAATCTATATAGTCAATGGGATATTAATTGTGTGCACTTCTTTTCGTATTGTTTGGGACAGATACTTTAGCCCCACTGCGTTGTCCATCTTTCCACAATTTGCAACTTTTTCTTGCACATTCTATCGCTTTCTCCGTTGGAATTGCTACACGTATCTCCTCCTTATCGTCAGAAAATGTAATGACCTTCGCCACAAAGTCGCGTCTGCCCGCTGAGACATTTTCCTCAATCACTTTCCGTGCTTACGCTGCGAGGAAAAACGAGCGCTCCTTTGACGTGGGAAGAATCTGTACGTTCTCACGTCACCAAGACAGTTGCCACTATGTCCGGTTCTACAGTTCACTTTCTCGACTGATACCCGCAGTCCTACTTCCCCTAGCTATGACTCGAGTTATACACTGTCCAATCACACTAATATGGTTGCCGCATATATTCGACACCAAAGCGCAGTAACCACTTACAGATGGCATGTGGCATCACTAGCAGGTAAAGGGTATAAAAAACGTGTCGTGGAGGACGCGGAAAACAGTGCAGTCGTTGTCGAAATATGGAAATGGAACGATTTATCAGACATCCAGATGAGCATGATCGTTAGATTTTGGGCCAGTGGTGGAAGCATTTCCGAAACGGCTAAGTTTTTAATCTGTTCGCGTGCCGCCGTGGTTGGAGTATAAGGTGTATGGCAAACTGAGGCTGTCGGAAACCTTTGTCGAGGGCCATACATAGCTGACAGGGTTGATCGATGGCTGCGAAGATGTGTACGGGCGAACAGATGTGCAACTAATAAGTAACTGACCGCCAAGATGAGCCAAGGCGCAGCCAGCTGTGTCTCCTCAACGACCGCTCTGCGAACGTCACTGCGTATGGCAAACTAGACCGTGCCTGATTTTGTTGTGGTAAATTGACAAATTATCTCCCTAAACAGTCATTGGGGAAGCAAGAATAAATGCCCTTTTACTATTATGACCGTCCTACGTTTAGTAATGGAAATTGCGCTTCAAACAGACACACATCAGAAACAGGTTTGGCATCATCCCGGTTCCCAGAACTTTGAAGGTAGACGTTGACTGTGGATATTGTGTCACAGACGCAGTCCCTTTGACTGTTAAGAGATGTTGCTAAACCGGCCCAAAGATGTAAACAACCTTGCAAGAGCAGCGCCTATTACACGGAGGGGGTCCGACAGTCGATCAGTTCCAGTCATTCCACCAGGAAGGAGGTACACGACTGTCTGTAATTCAACCATGCAGCGATTCGATCGCGTCCGCATTGTTACTTTTTGCCAGGAAGGGTTCTAAGCAAGGGAAGTGTCGAGGCGCCTCGGAGTGAACCAAAACGATGTTGCTCGACATGAAGAAGATACAGAAAGACAGGAACTGTCGATGACATGCCTCGTTCAGGCAGCCCAAGGGCTACCACTGCAGTGGATGACCGCTATCTACGGATTATGGCTCTGAGGATCCTTGACACCAACGCCACCATGTTGAATAATGCTTTTCGTGCAGCCACAGGACATCGTGTTACGACTCAAACTGTGCGCAATAGGCTGCATGATGCGCAACTTCACTCCCGACGTCACTGGCGAGGTCGATCTTTGCAACCACGACACCATGCAACGCGGAACAGATGAGCCCAACAACATTCCTAATGGACCGCTCAGGATTGGCATCACGTTCTCTTCACCGATGAGTGTCGCACATGCCTTCAACCAGACAATCGTCGGAGACGTGTTTCCAGGCAACCCAGTCAGGGTGAACGCCTTAGACACACCGTCCAGCGAGTGCAGCAAGGTGGAGGTTCCCTGATGTTTTGGGGTGGCATTATGTGGGGCCGACGTACGCCGCTGGTGATCACGGAAGGCGCCGTTAAGTCTGTACGATACGTGAATGCCATCCTCCGACCGATAGTGCAACCATGTCAGCAGCATATTGGCGAGGCATTCGTCTTCCTGGACGACAATTCGCGCCCACATCGTGCATATCTTGTGAATGACTTCCTTCAGGACAACTACATCACTCGACTAGAGTGGCCAGCATGTTCTCCAGACATGAACCCTATCGAACATGTCTGGGATAGATTGAAAAGGGCTGTTTATGGACTACGTGAGCCATAAACCACTCTGAGGGATCTATGCCGAATCGCCGTTGAGGAGTGGGATAATCTCGACCGACAGTGCCTTGATGAACCTGTGGATAGTATGTCACGACGAATACAGGCATGCATGAATGCAAGAGCACTTACCACTGGCTATTAGAGGTACCGGTGTGTACAGAAATCTGGACCACCACCTACGAAGGTATCACTGTATGGTGGTACAACATGCAATGTGTAGCTTTCACGAGCAATAAAAAGGGCTGAAATGATGTTTATATCGACCTCTATTCCAATTTTCTGTACAGGTTCCGGAACTCTCGAAACAGACGTGATGCAAAACTTTTTTGATGTGTTTATATACTTTACGTAAAGGGAAAATAAAGTGAGGTTAGGAGTAATTACTCCTAGATCATAGATATATTTTACTGTTTCCAAAGATTATCTCTGATATGAATATTAAATATATTTCTTTCTGAGTCGAAATAAATTGAAAATTCTTTTAATACTGAAATATTACTTCGTCAGCTCAAGCCAAAGTTAATGCAAATTTCTGCTAGTGTTTTTTTACGTGAAAATAAATTTTCGACAGTCAAAGTTATTCGTGCTGTGTTAAGTCAAAATCGGACTCCGTAAATGACTGTCAAATGCAGGTTGTTCAGAATGTAGAGGGCGAGAAATCAATGAAAATTAATTTTAAGCTACTTTTGAGAATTAAAATACCACACGAGTTTCCACGAGCACAAACCATTGTTCAATGGCGATGGCATCCTACAGCAGGACAAAGCAACGTGTCACACAACTCTCAGTGTGTGTGTGTATGTGTGTGTGTGTGTGTGTGTGTGTGTGTGTGTGGTTCGAAGTGGACCAAAATGAGTTTACCATACTCCTATGGCCACCAAACTATCCGACTGAAACTCAACCGAGAATCTGTGGGACCACCTCGATCCTGATGGGAACCGAGAAACCTAGCGCTGGTGGCCACGACAGTGGTGTCAGCACGACTCCACATTCCTGTCGCTACCTTCCAGAACCGCACTGATTCTCCACCTGCATCTCGCGTAGCGGTCTGAGTTGCTAAAGGTGGGCCGGCCGCGGTGGTCTAGCGGTTCTAGGCGCTCAGTCCGGGACTGCTACGGTCGCAGGTTCGAATCCTGCCTCGGGCATGGATGTGTGTGATGTCCTTAGGTTAGTTAGGTTTAAGTAGTTCTAAGTTCTAGGGGACTGATGACCACAGATGTTAAGTCCCATAGTGCTCAGAACCATTTGAACCATTTGCTAAAGGTGGTTATTCACGTTTTTGACAGGTGGTTACATTAATGTGATTGGAGAGCGTACGCCAAAAATGTGTCGACCTCGATACCAAGAGTAAAGTTAAGCCAAACAAGTAAAACCTGTTTTTTTTTTCCAAACGTATGCAAGCACTCTCACATAGCGATGTTATGAGTGCTGATATCTACCTGTGTTTTGTACATTATCGAACCCCCATTCAGTACTTTAGTAAATGGCAACGAGGCAGACTGGAGATAAGTAAGTAGAATTTTATTGTTTCAAAAGTAAGCGCCATAACTGTTAATACATTTATCTTACTGTGAGAAGGTGCTTTCAGTAGAATGAGATTTTCACTCTGCAACGGAGTGTGGCCTGATATGAAACTTCCTAGCAGATTAAAACTGTGTGCCGGACCGAAACTCGAATTCGGGAGATTTGCCTTTCGAGGGCAAGTGTTCTACCATCTGAGCTACCCAAGCACGGCTCACGACCCGTCCTAACAAATTCAGTTCTGCCAGTACCTCGTCTCCTACCTTCCAAACTTCACAGAATTGAAATTTTGAGGACAGGTCGCTAGTCGTGCTTGGGTAGCTCAGACGGTAGAGCACTTGCCCGCGAAAGGCAAAGGTCCCTAGTTCGAGTCTCGGTCCAGCACACAGATTTAATCTGCCAGGAAGTTTCATAATGCTGTCAGTACCTTGATGGAAAAATGTTTGCGGTTGCCTATGGAACAGTGATTATATCTAATAGTGCAACTCTACGTCCGAATCCAATCGACGGTCACGAATGACTTTTCTCAGGGCTCCAAAAATGTGGAAATCGCATGGAGAGAGATCGGGACAGTGTGGAAGATATGTGAGAGCTTCCTAGCGAAACATCTGCAGCGTAGTGGAAACAACCTTAGCACCATGTTGGCGGCCATTATCCTGCAAAGGAATGATGCTGTTTCGACTACGCATCAATAGTTTCGCTGGGAAGCAATTACACATTTACACATCCTCCATACAACCGTGATCTCTCCCAATGCGATTGCCATATTGTTGGAACCCTGCAAAAAGACGTTCTTGGCCGTCGATTTGCTTAGGACGAAGAGCAGCACGCTTGGGTACAAATATTTTTTCCTTGAAGACACTATCAATCTCGCAGTGAGATAAATCTATCAATAGTTATGGGAACTACTTCCGAAATACTAAACAGTTTACTTCCTTTATTCTTTATTCCGTCTGTCTCGTTTTCATTTTTTAAGTCGCTTCGTGCAGGATTGCTTGTCCACTGCTCCATATGATATATGATATGAATTTAATGATTTCACTAACGCAAAGAAACATAGAATAATTCACTATCTGGTCATCCGAATGTGGAGATCCCTATGTAATACAGAATTTATCTCTAAATATTACGAAAGGACAACCCGCCAGTATAAAAAGATGTGTTACAAGTGGAGAAGCAATAATGCGTTGGACAGGATATCTCTGTGGTTTCAAATATGGGCTAGTCATTGAACATCACGTGAGTTCCATATATGTCAGCGACATTTCAACTTTTCTAAAGCTTCCCATGTCGACTGTTTGTGATGTGGCTGTGCTGTAGAAACGCGAAAGGCCTACCATAGGTAAACCAAGACCAGACAGACCTCATATTCCAACGAACAGGAACTGTCGAGCATTGCTGAGGTTGACTGCAAAAAAATCGCAAGAATTCAGCGGAAGGAACCGCTCCTGAGTTCCAAAATGCTACCGTCAATCCAGCTAGCACAATGGCTATGCGTTGACAGTTATAAAGGAAGAGGTGCAATGGTTAGGCAGTTCTCATTAGCCACGCGTTTCTGTAGTCGATGCTAAGCGATGCTCGAAGTGACGCAAAAAGCGACGTCATTGGATAGTGAATGACAGGAAACTATTCACTTGGAGCTTTTAATCACACTAAGGCCTATGCCAATCCGGATGGAAGAGTCTCAGTTTGGCAAATACCTGTAGAAAGTTACCTGTCCTCACGTGTATTGCTATCCGTGAAGTACGGAGGCGTGTTTCGGTATGACAGTGTTTGTAGTGGTTACAGTACTAGGGGCGTTTGAAAAGTGCAAAAATAAAAACATCTCTTGTGTTTGGGATAAACCTTTTTTATTTTTCGACATAGTCCCCTTTTAGACTTATACACTTCGTCCAACGCTGTTGTAATTTCTTGCTCCTTTCCGAATAATAGGAATTGTCCAAGTCTGCAAAATAGCTCCAATCACCTCCTCGTTTGAATAAAATCCTTGTCCCGCCAGCCGTTTCTTCAAATTGGGGAACAAACAGTAGTCCGAGAGAGCCAAGTCTGGAGAATAGGGGGGATGTGAAACGAGTTGGAATCCTATTTCCACTAATTTTGCGACCACAACTGCTGAGGTGTGTGCTGGTGCATTGTCGTGATGGAATAGGACATTTTTGCAGTCCAATCGCCGGCGGTTTTCTTGCAGCTCGGTTTTCAAACGGACCATAATGATGAATAATATGCACCTGTAATAGTTTTACCATTTTCCAGATAGTCGATGAGGATTATCCCTTGCAAATCCCAAAAGACAATCGCCATAACCTTTCCGTCCGAAGAAATGGTCTTCGCCTTTTTTGGTGCAGATTCTCCCTTGGTGACCCATTGTTTAGGTTGTTCTTTGGTCTCAGGAGTATAGTAATGTATCCATGTTTCATCCACAGTGACGAAACGACGCTTAAAGTCCTGCAGTTTCTTCCTGAACAGCTGCAAACCATCCTTGCAACACTTCACACGATTCCGTTTTTGGTCAAGCGGAACCCATCTTGTGGATAGCTTTCTCATGTCCAAATGTTTATGCAAAATATGATGTACCCGTTCATTCGAGATGCCCACAGCACTAACAATCTCATGCACCTTAACTCTTCTGACATCCATCACCATATCATGGATTTTATCAGTGATTTCTGGAGTCGTAACCTCCACAGGGCATCCAAAACGTTCAGCATCACTTGTGCCCATATGGCCACTCCGAAAATTTTGAAACCACTTACAAACTGTTCTAATCGAAGGTGCAGAATCACTGTAATGTTTATCAAGCTTCTCTTTAGTCTGCTGAGGCGTTTTGCCTTTCATAAACTAATGTTTAATCACACATGAAATTCTTCTTCGTCCATTTTTTGACAGTCTCTCGACTTCCTTGATTCACACGAATGCCAAGCACAAAGAAATAGACCAGTGTGGCTGAAAATTGGTGTGCGTTCTTTCTAAAGATGCTAATAACTAAAGATGACCTCTATACGCGCCGGCGGTGCCATCTCTCGGATTTTGCACGGAATTTTCAAACGCTCCTCGTATGATCCACTTATTGCGCTTGAAGCAGAGCTGAATCTGGAAGAATATTAACCCCTTTTACAGCATTGTCTCTTGAGTACGATAGAGGAACTGTTCTGAGGCAATGATTGTATCAGCTTGACAATGGACATTGTTATAAAGCAGCATCTGTGAGGCAATGGTTTGTGGTAGTAGAATTCATGAAACGGACTGGCTTGCCCAGAGTCTCGATCTGATCCAAATGGAACACCTTTGGGATGAGGTAGAACGTCGAATTCGCTCCAGACCACAGTGACCAAATCCATTATTTTCTTTGGTTTCGATTCATAAGAAATGAAGAGGTACCATTCCTCCATAGACATTCAAGCACCTCGCTCAAAATGTCACCAGCAGATTTCAGGCCTCATAAAGGCGTATGATGGGTACATCCTATATCAATGTTCACTGATAGGAGTCTGCATTTGTTCGTTATACAATATTAGCCTTCGGCACAAAATAAAAGCATATATCTGTTACATTTATAATGGTCACCATCAGTGTTGTCACGTTACTCTTGCTCAGAGACGAATGAACGCAGTGTCAGGTCAAGCTGCCAAACTAAATCAGTACCCCTTTACTCCATCAGTCCCCTTGCAAACGCCGAAACTAACTGCGAAACTACAGCCAAGCCATACTCCATAATTATTGTCTTTTGGATCAGATTATCATTTACACAATTTCCAGCATGATTCAGTGGATAGAAACAGTATTCAGGAACGCTCACAGATTGTCGTGTTTGTTCGCACGCAAATCATGTTTATGGCATATTGACTGATCCGGGCTGACATGGGGATAGAAAGGCTAATAACATATATACAGTAGACATAAATCACTACAAAAATACCAAAATAAAAGCTAACCAGTCGCATGTGAATCTTAGATTTTTCCGAGACAAAGTATTTTGAAATATATTGATACATGTTTTAATTAATTTATAATGATTTACCGTTGTTTATATGAAAGACGTTACCTGTTTCGAGGTGTTTTTGTGTTGTACATCGACCGTGATACATCAGGTGCTTCAGAATGCTTCTTAACGCAAAAATCGAAAGGCAAGTTAAGTTGAGCAGCGGTCTCGTATTAGGCTTCGCTGGATCAAATGATGGAAGCTGTCCCCCACGAAACGTATCAGCTCACAGCGGGTAAGTGGTGCTTGTTACTTCCAATAAATATTTGTAATGATGGTTGTGGTGTCACCGCCAGACACCACACTTGCTAGGTGGTAGCCTTTAAATCGGCCGCGGTCCATTAGTATACGTCGGACCCGCGTGTCGCCACTGTCAGTGATCGCAGACCGAGCGCCGCCACACGGCAGGTCTAGAGAGACGTCCAAGCACCCGGCCCAGTTGTAGAGCCGACGTTGCTAGGAATGGTTCACTGACCAATACGCTCTCATTTGCCGAGACGATAGTTAGCATAGCCTTCAGCTACGTCATTTGCTACGACCTAGCAAGGCGCCATTACCAGTGTATATTGAAAATGGAAATTATGTACAGTCAAGAGAGATGTACACCGATTGTGGATTAAAGTTAAGTATTCTACCAGTACCTCCTGTTTTGCTAGTCTTATTTCTCTGACCTGTTCCAGACCTCACGCCAGTCTGCGTGTAATTAAACGCGTGCATTTTGGCCTCCTCTAGCAACACGGTGTTGGCTCTTCTGCCAACACTACAATGGTGATTGTGTCTAAACAGCAAATCAAATGTGAAAACCTGTGTCGCGAAATGAGAACTCATGAAGTATGAGGGGCGTTCAATAAATAATAAAACACATTTATTTTTCTGAAAGCAGGTTAGTTTTATTCAGGATTCCAATACAACATATTATTCCCCACTCTTTAGGCCAAAAAATCCTATTTTTGAACATATCTCCGTTCAGTTCGACGGCTTTACGTCACCTTGTGCCTGCATGGTACCACTGTACCAATATCTTTCTGCATCAATCTTCTCACCATCCATTTACTACTTTCCGCGGAGTGCATCCATCATTGGGCCAAACAGTTGGAAGTCGACAGATGCTAGATCCGACCTGTAGGGTGGTTGAGGAAGAACAATCCACCGAAGCTTTGCGACCTCCTTTTGGATGCGCAGACTTGTGTGAGATCTTATGTCGGCATGGAGAAGGAGAAGTTCGTT
Source organism: Schistocerca nitens (assembly GCF_023898315.1). Taxonomy (NCBI): domain Eukaryota; kingdom Metazoa; phylum Arthropoda; class Insecta; order Orthoptera; family Acrididae; genus Schistocerca; species Schistocerca nitens. Next base: position 176,198,750 of record NC_064622.1, on the reverse strand, counting down.
TGCATTTTTGTGGCGACGAACATCGCGACAAACATGCTTAAGTCGTTTCTTCAGTTACCTGCGGGTAGCACAATACACTTCAGAGATGATCGTTGCACCATGGGGTAGGATTTTAAACAGAATAACCCCTTCAGAGTCCCAGAAAACTTTACTGACTGACGGTGCAGCATTCAACTCTTTCTGTGTAGCAGCGTGGTGTGGCGCCATTTCATGGATTGCCATTTTGTTTCCAGTTCGAAGTGCTGAACTCATATTTCATCACCTGCGATGATGTTCGACAAGAAAATGTTGCTTTCAACCTTGTATCACACAAAAAATTCGGCACAGATGGTCTTTCTTTACTCTTTATGGTCTTCTGTTACGCGGCCAGAGACCCTGCGTGCATTCACCTTTGAGTACCTCAACTGGTGGACGAGTGTATCAACACAACCAACAGAGACGTCCAGTTGAGCAGCGAGGTGTTTGATTCTGATCCATCCATCACCTCGAATGAGAATGTCCGCACGTTCCAACACTGTAGAAGTCTCGCATCTGTGTGCGGTCGGCCGGCACGCGAGAGATCGGAGAGTCTTGCGCGGCCTTGTCGCGGTGATGACAGACGCCTCGGCCGACTCACCGTGCTTTTGTTCACTACCAAGCCTCCGTAAACATTCTGCAAGCTGCTATGAATATCTGTAATGATATGGTTTTCCACCAAAAGAAACTCAATGACAGATCTCTTCTTGGAACGCTCCTACGTGACAAACGCCATTCTGAAAGCTACACGTAGCGCCACCACCTATCGAACTTCATAGAACTGTAGGAGCTGAAACGGGAATATTCCACGATGTCCGACCAGAGATACTGCACTTTTTCAACCGATACTAGTAGAGGAAAAAATGTGTTGCATTAATTCTTGAACGCCCATTGTAAATAAACGTAGAAAACACATACAGGGTGTCCCAATTATCTTGACCACCCTCAATAACTGTTTGTCCAGATGCAAATTACAAAATGTTTCAAGCAAATGTTCTTTAATCGTCAGTGGGACATCAATCAGCATAACTGCCTTCGTTGTAGGTTTGCTTTCGACAAAGATGTGAACAGCAGTATGACTTTTTTAAATGGCACCCTGTATTTTTTTATCCGGTAATTCAATTCCGCTCCTGAAGACCTATTCAAAAATGTATCACAGTGTACCATTCACTGAAACACAACGTTATTAATTACATAACACAACACTGACTTTGAGCCCGGGATCACAAACTCCTCCACTTGCTGGAAATGTCAGAAAACAAATGAAAACCAAGTAAAAACGTAACACAGAATTGACTTTGACTCTCCTGTACCATTTCCCAGGATTAGAACATTCAAAGGTGCTCAAAGTGGTGACCCTGGACACCGATACACCGGTGCACTCGCTGAATGAAAGAATTACTTACTGCTTCCAGTCTTGCCTGCTGAAGAGAATTACAAGCAAGCACGATACGCTCCTGCATATCCTCTGGAGTTGTTGGAATATCGCGATAGACAACATCTTTAATGCATTCCCAAAGAAAAAAGTTAATTCAAGAGACCTAGCCGGCCAAGTAACTGTTCCTCCTCGAGCCAATCCATCTAGCAGGATACCTTCGGTTCAGAACACGACGTGCATGCAAGGCATTATGTGCTGGGCATCCATCGTGTTGATACCACATTATCATCTGGTTCTTACCGGCACTTCATCCAGAAGAGGAGGATGAATTCGTCTGAGGAAGTTGGCATACGCTGTGCCGTTTAGAATACCATTGATGAAATAGGGGCCAATAATTGTAGTACCAAGCATCCCACACCAGATGTTAACTCTCCATTAACGCTGATATTCCACCTATCTAAGGCATCGTGGGTTGTTGCTGGACCAATAACGCATATTCCTTGTATTTACCCGTCCTTTCTTTGAGAAGGAGCATTCATCGGTAAATAGAACGTTGGAGAAGAAGTTCGGGTTGGCGAGGATTTGCTGATGTGCCCACTGACAGAACAGTACACGATTCTGGAAGTCATACCCATGCAATTCTTGATGTAGGTGTACATGGTAAGGATGGAACCAGTGACGTGTAAGAATACGATGTACACTGGTTTTAGGAATCCAAATCTCGTGTTCAAGCTGTCGTGTGCTCACATGTGGATTCATAGCAACGGAAGCGAGAACAGTAATTTCAGCTGCTTCGTCTGTGCGAGCGCTACAGCGATTGCGTTGTCGTGGGTTAAAACTTCCCGTTTCCTGAAGCGCCACAACTAGACGAGAAAACATTCATCGGGATGACTTCGTAGCATTGCGCCTACCTTCAACAACAACAACAATAAAAGAAACATTATGTCGATGCAATTTGTAGGAAGGACAGCCTTTACTGTATGCCTATTCTACACAACAGTATTTAAAAGGACTCAACTACTGTACTAAATGTACCAGTAAATAAGAAAACAGATTGAAATTACTGTTCTCCTAACTTACTTTCCCCATAGATGAGCAGCATTTCTACCTTCTCTTCGTTGGTGTACGTTCTACTCACACAACTCAGACGAGCGGTTCTAGGCGCTTCAGTCGGGAACAGCGTTGCTGCTACGGTCGCAGGTTCGAATACCGCCTCGGGCATGGATGTGTGTGATGCCCATAGGTTAGTTAGGTTTAAGTAGTTCTAAGTCTCATGACCTCAGATGTTAAGTCCCATAGTGCTTAGAGCCATTTGAACCATTTCTTAAACAAGTTTTCAACTGACGATGGCTGACGGAATGACGGGTGTGCATTCTACTTATGCTTACATTTGTCCTCTGTCAACGTCAGCTCGTGGATGTGTTCCATTACCCCAAGTACCTGCACTAAGCGCTGGGAGCGTCAACGTCAGTGTTGTGTTCATTACGTAATAACGTTGTGTTTCAGTGAATGGTACACTGTGATACATTTTTGAATATGTCTTTAGGGGAGGAAATGAGTTACCGAATAAAAAATAGAGGGTGCCATTTAAAAAAAGTCATACCGCTATTCATATCTTTGTAAAAACCAAACCTACAACGAAGGCAATCATGCTGATTGATGTCCGAATGGTCCGAATGGCTCTGAGCACTATGGGACTTAACTTCTGAGGTCATCAGTCCCCTAGAACTTAGAACTACTTAAACCTAACTAACCTAAGGACATCACACACATCCATACCCGAGGCAGGATTCGAACCTGCGACCGTAGCAGTCGCGCGGTTCCGGACTGAAGCGCCTAGAACCGCTCTGCCACTCCGGCCGGCTGATTGATGTCCCCCTGACGGCTAAAGAACATGGTGGTAAAAATAAATAGGATACCCTGTATATGACGAGAGACGGATAATTTATAGCTCTTTGTAATAGAAAATTTAGATTCTGATGAACAAAAAACAAACCGTCTATCACATCCGACTAGATTTACATCTCGCGCTTCCAATCGATCTTAAGCAACCAAGAAGAGCGAAGAATTCAACAGTGTTATTTGTCAGTAGGCGGTAATAAGCATTGCGCCGCCAGCCCCGCTCCCGTACACTGCGATGCAGACGCTTTGCGACCTCCAGGTAGGAGGCGGGCTCCAACTGCAAGGTCCTCCACCGCCGCTGCGGCAACCGCCGTGCTACACGACACTGGCAGCGCTCCGGCGGGTATTGTTCTGGTAGCGCCCGCTCGGCGCGGCGTTATCTTATCAGCCGGCGGCGACTCGCTCGCTAACCCCGCAATTGTCCCGCGTCAGATTTGCGCGCGGGTTGCCACGACCTCGGAGCCGTGACGGCGTTCCCCCGTCCTGTGTACGCAGCAGCAGTAACCAGAGTCCTCTACACTCTAGTCAGTCCCTGCAGGGGCGATGTTTCTTTACACGGCGCTTCCTCTTCTTCATTGGCCCTTTATTGTTTAATGTACGTCCCAAATACGTGAAGATCGCATTAAATCTACATATACAGTGTGTTTCAAGAACATTACGTATGTTCTTAGTAATACTGACTTTCTGGGACTAAGGAAGTGTTCCAAGACATATTTTTATGTTGAATGGTTTCGTCTGCTACTGGTTGTGTCATCATCACAAGAGAGTGATTTAATTATTTTCTTCCATTTTGTCATTGATTTCACAATTACACAATCTTGTCATATAAACGCTTTTTCAGGACCACACCGACAAACTCTGAATATTGCTAGCTCTGACAAAGAGGATCATTTTACTTAGGAACACACAGTCTTAAACTATGAAACTTCCTGGCAGATTAAAACTGTGTGCCGGACCGAGACTCGAACTCGGGACAAAGCTCGAGTCTCGGTCCGGCACACAGTTTTAATCTGCCAGGAAGTTTCATATCAGCGCACACTCCACTGCAGAGTGAAAATCTGAGTCTTAAACTAGTTCTTAAGGTTATACATGTTCCACTCGCATTAATGCGGCTACCACTTATGTTCGACGCAAACATGCAATAACCACTTACCGATGGGCAGGTGGTAGCACTAGCAGTGGAGGGTGTATAAAGCGTGCATGAGGGACGCAGAAAAAGGCGTATCTGACGTCCAAAAGAACATGATCACTGGCTTTCGGACGAAGAGTGCAAGCATTTCCGAACTGCTAAGTTTGTAAACCGTTCACGTGCTATTGTCGTTCAAGTACAAAGAGCGTTCAAAAAGTTTTGCACAATCGCCTCTAATTTTTTTAATTTTTGCAGGAGGAGAATGAAATTTTCTGTGAACACACTTGGAACATTTAGTTGTACATTGAGCCTACTCAATGTAGCCTCCATCAGCTGTGAGGCATATGGCCCAACGTTCTTTCCATGATGTAAATGCAATTTGGTACAATTCTGGGGATTGACTTAAACACTATCGCTTGACACAGGAAATAAGGTCTTTCTCACTATCAAATGTTTTGCCGCGCAGATGGGCCTTCAGACGACCAAAGAAGGAAAAATCAGACAGAGCCACGTTCGGACTGTAGCGAGGATGAGGATCAATTTTCCATCCCATTTTCCTGATTTCCTCCTGCGTCATAAGGGCTGTATGGGGTTTGGCATTGTCATGGTGTAGTCTGGTGAGCTGACCCTGAAGCTGTGATCTGTGGGTCTTGATGGCACGTCACAGCTTGTCCAGTGACAAACACTAACGGTTCAGCTTAACTGTCGAGCCAGGTTCCAAAAAATCTGTGAAAATGACACCACATCGATACCATAAGAACGAGGCCATCACCTTTCGGCCTGCTGTTCGTGAAAGTCTTGGTTTTTTCTTCCGAGGGGAACCCAGATGACGCCACTACGTGGATTGAATTTTGCTCTCAGGTTCGGACAAAAAGAGCCATGTTCCATCCTGGGTAATGACGCCGTCAAAACACTGTTTGCACTCATCAGTAAAGGTCTTCATGAGACCCTCACACACATTCTTCCTCATCGTTTTCATTTCTCTTGTCAATAAGCTAGGCACCCAACGTGCACTGGTTTTTCTGTACCGTATCGACTGTAATAGTGATACCACACTACCCAATGACAAATGAGTCATTTTAACAAGCTGTCGTGTCGTCACAAATGTGTCATTTTTGATGATTTGATCAATGGTACTCCTATTCACATCACTCACTGCCGTCGATAATCTACCGCATCGTGGATTGTCCAGTAGAGAGAAATCTCCTTCTTTAAACCTCGGCAATCACCGCTGGATACTACCACGATCCACTGTGTTCTCCCCATAAACAGGGAGGAACTTCCTGTGAATCGATGTGGCAGAGTCATCGCCGGTTTTGAAGAGGAACTCCTTCACCGACCGTTGTCGCAAACTAACATCTACTTCATGGTCCATTATGGCTCAAATGTAAATAAAAGAAAATACTTTTATATACCAACTTATAGCTAAGTGTTCCAAGTACCTTTACAAAAAATTTCATTCTCCTCCTGCAAAACATAAAAAAATTAGAGACGACTTTGCAAAAGTTTTTGAACGCCGTTTCTATATGGTGCATGGGAAAATGGGGCTATCGAAACTGGTGCCGAGGCAAGTGCGGTGCACCATGGGTCGTAGACGACACGGGTGAACGACCGCTGCGCAGATGTATACGGGCGTATACACATGCATCTGTTGAGCACCTGACCACACAGATGAACTTAGGGGCTACCAACAGCGTTTCGTCAACGACCGTTCAGCGAACGTTACTGCGTATGGGTTCCGCAGCAGATGCCTGGTTCATGCACCCATGTTGACGGCTGTCCATTGGTGGCGGAGGCTGGAATTTGCACGCCAATAACGCATCTGGACGTCTGTTGCTTGGCGGCAGGTGACCTTTGCGAACGAATCACGTTTTATGGTCCATTCACACATGTCCGCTAGTTTGTCAGAGTGGTACAGGCCGGAGGAGGGAGCGCTGTGATCTGGGAGATGTTTTTGTGGCATTCCCTGAGTGATGTCGTCGTTCTGGAAGGCACAATGGATCAACACAAGTATGGACAACTTTGTGGTAAGGTCTTATGGGACCAAACTGCTGAGGTCATCGGTCCCTAAGCTTATACACTACCTTAAACTAACTTACGCTAAGGACGACACACACACCCGTGCCCGAGGGAGGACCCGAACCTCCGACGGGGGGAGCCGCGCGGACCGTGACAAGACGCCTCTGACCACGTGGCTAGCAACACAAGTATGCATCTATCCTTGGGAACCATGTTCACCCCTAGTTGCAGTTTGCTTTTCTGTCAGCACGATGACATCTACTAGAAAGGCAGTCCAATGTGTCACACAGTTCGCAGTGTACGTGTGTGGTTCGAAGAGCTCGAGAATGAGTTTACCGTACTCCCCTAGCGATCAAACACCCCAGATCTACACCCAATTGAGAATCAATGGAACCACCCCGATCGGACTATACGCTCCATGAATCCTCAACCGGGAGAACTAGCGCTGCTGGCCACCGCACTGGCATACGAAACTTTCCTCATGTCAGCCCGTTGTAGGTGTCGCCACCGGCGCCAACCTTGTGTGAATGCTCTGAAAAGCTAATCGTTTGCATATCACAGCATATTCTTCCTGTCGGTTAAATTTCGCATCTGTAGCACGTCATCTTCGTGGTGTAGCAATTTTAATGGCCAGTAGTGTATCTAATGGTTCAAATTGCTCTGAGCACTATGGGACTCAACTTCTGAGGTCATTAGTCCCCTAGAACTTAGAACTAGTTAAACCTAACTAACCTAAGGACATCACAAACATCCATGCCCGAGGCAGGATTCGAACCTGCGACCGTAGCGGTCTTGCGGTTCCAGACTGCAGCGCCTTTAACCGCACGGCCACTTCAGCCGGCCAGTGTATCTAATGGTAACTGCGCATTACATAGAGGTGTCCGAATACTTTTGATCAGATAGTGTACACACCACTTCAATGTCGAGACTCACCTCGGCAGTGGATGATCACATTAGCGCCTGCTGCGAGTTCTGTACCGTTTACAGTGCTCCAAAGCGGTCAGAGTGCTGTTATACGGGTATGACTAACGTTGTCCGGTTATCGCGCTGCTGGCCTTGCCGAACGTGACGGATCAGTTATTCGGCAAACAGGGAGGAGTGACTCGGCGCTACCTGCGGGTTTTCTTCCCCCGTTACGACACTCTGCGGCCGGCGCTAGCTCCGAGAGGCGGCGGTGCCAGGCGGCTACCCGCGGCTGTGTTTGGGTCCGGCCTTGCCGGCTCAGCGACGCCGAGTTTTCGCCTTCCGCAAGCGAGGCGCGTTCAGTCAATGCAGCGGCCTTTCTAATGACGGCGCTGCCGCTTGTTAGAGAGGAAAGTGGCTGGCGGTGAGCGCCGGAGCCTGCCCTGCCCTGTCCTCCAGTCTTACATTCCTGGCTATCCGGCAGGGAACTGAATGCGTTTTCTCTTCACAAATACCGACACCTCGTACCTGGCACCAGAATCGACTCTGACAGATTACTGGCATGCAAATAACTGCTTATACGCGGTCGTCAACAAAACATGAGGTGGCTAATTTAAAGAGCTATCTGGGAATGAAGGTTATCTCCGAAGAGTTCAGGGACGAAATTTTCTCTGGCTATTAGCCAACAACAGCGTCATCTTGCAGCAATGTTTCGTTAAGACTTATAATCTTCGTCGCAAGATGGTGAGTTGAAAAACCTGTAGAAATTTTGTTTCAAGATGACACCACTGTTTTCGTTGTGATCTTCAGTCTGAAAACAGGTTTAATACAGCTTTCGGCATTTGTCTAGCCTGTATACGCTTCTCTGTCTCTGCATTACTACTGTAGCCACCGTGAAATTCAACCTTCTTGCTGTATTCGACCCTTGGTTTCCCAGTACAATGTTTAACCCCCCCCCCCCCCCCCCCCGTCATCCACCCAAACTTCCTTCATTTAGCCGGCCATTGTGCCCGAGCGGTTCTAGGCGCTTCAGTCCAGACCGCGCTGCTGCTACGGTCGCAGGTTCGAATCCTGCCTCGGGCATGGATGTGTGTGATATCCTTAGGTTAGTTAGGTTTAAGTAGTATGGGAATGACCTCAGATGTCAAGTCCCATAGTGCTTAGAGCCATTTGAACCATTTTGCTTCCTTTACCAAACTAACGATTCATTGATGCCTCGGACTGTATCCAGTGGGCCAGTCTCTTGATTTAACCAAGTTATGTATGCTGTATGGCAAGAAAAGTATAGCACTCAGAAGAAGATGAGGAAACGAAATGAAATTTCACAGGTTGACAGATTATATGATGATATTTCTCTGATTATAACATCGAATCAGATAAACAAAGAATTAAGCAATATGAGAGCATGTGTCAGCGTGACGTTCCACGTACCCATGTAATTTTCAGCATTCTTCTGTAGCACCACATTTTAAAAGCTTCTATTTTCTTTTCCTCTGAAATGCTTATCGTCTACGTTTCACTTCCGTACAGAGTTACATTCCAGAAAAATACGTTCAGAAAAGACTTAATGACAGTTGAATTTACATTCCGTATCACCACATTTCTGTTTTTCGTTCTATTCCCAGTCTGCATTGTATATTCTCACTACTAAGTCCACCATCAGTAGTTTCGCTGTCCAAATGAGAAACCTCATCGACTACTTTTAGTGTCTCATTTGCTAATCTAATTTCCTCTCCTTCACCTGATTTACAGAGTGCTTATAACTAAATTTTTGCTACTTGAAAGAGCCCCCAGATAAACGAGTGCTCGTAGGACAACGAAACTTCTTGGAAACGTTTCTAATGACATGAGGAAGAGAAATAATGAATAAACCAGTGAAAGAAACGTGTTTCAATATACACATGAGAATGTGATTTGGTGATCTTCGTGGTTACGAAGTTTGGAAGGATCGTCAAATGATTTAGTTTACTCCTGGGAGAGGCCGATGACCAGTTGCGCCGCCAGAAATTGTTGAAGTAGTTACTGTTACCATATCTGAGAATTCTGGAGGCGATGCGCCATCTTCAAGGAGTGCACAAGCTGTGTCACGATAGCTGAACATTTCTTGGTCGACCGTGGAAATTAAAATGTGTTTCTTTCAACAGTTTATTCGTTATTTCTCTTCCGCATGGCCTTACAAGTGTTCCCATAAAATTTCTCTGTCGTACAATCACTCATTTTTCATGTAGCCATAGTGTAATTGTAACTACTCAAAATTCAACTACATTCCCTTACCCTTGTTTTACTTGTCTTGATGTTCATCTTATAACTGCTTTTTAAGACACTGTCTATTCTGTTCAACTCTTCTTCCAAATTATTTGCCGTCTGACAGAATTACAGTGTCGGTGGTAACTTCAAATTTTTTATTCCTACTCCCTGAGTTTAAATTCCATTTACAAATCATTACTTGGTTTACTTTACTGATTGCTCAATGTACAAATTACGTAATATTAGGGTAATGCTACATTTCTGCCTCTGTATCTTCGCAACCACTACTTCCTTTTCACGTCATTCCATTCCTATAACTGCAATCTGGATTCTGCACAAGTTGCACATAGTCTTTCGCTTCCTGTACCTCTGCTACACGCAGAATTTCAGAAAGTGTGTTTCAGTCAATGTTGTCAAAACCTTTCTCTAAATGTACAAATGCTTTAAATGTAAGTTTAGCTGTCTTTAATCTATTTTCAAATATAACCGTAGTGCCAGTACTGCCTGGCTAGTTTCAACATTTCTTCTGAACCCAGAATGATTTTCCCCGATGTCGACTTCTACCCTTTTTTTTCCATTCGAGTCAGTATTTTGGAAGCATTCTGAAGGCATGTCATTTCTTCCATGGTTCTTCTTTTGACTTAGGTATTTCACTCCTATGTCAAATTCTTCTCGCAATCAAAAATGGTTCAAATGCCTCTGAGCACTATGGGACTTAACTGCAGTGGTCATCAGTCCCCTATAACTTAGAACTACTTAAACCTAACTAACCTAAGGACATCACACACATCCAAGCCCGAGGTAGGATTCGAACCTGCGACCGTAGCGGTCGCGCAGTTACAGACTGTAGCACCTAGAACCGCTCGGCCACTCCGGCCGGCCTTCTCGCAATCATCGGCGAGTATGGCGGCAGTATGGAGAGAGCTGAGAGGCCCGATTCTTCCAATGTAGCGATGTTGCTCCTGGAATGATGTGAGAAATCATCTAGTACGACTTCAGGTAACAGCTGGTAGTCATTGAGGGAAATCTGACAGTACAGCATTACGCCATGGACATCCTGTGTCTTCATTTGTTATCTCCCACGCGACATTACTGTGGTGACATTTTTCACCAGGACAATGCTCGTCCATACTTGGCATATGTCTGTACGAACTGTCTGTTTGATGTTGAGGTTCTCCCGTTGCCACCAAGGTCCCAGTATCTATCCCAGACAGATCGTCAATTCCTTTCCAGTGCCAGTGTGGAGAATATCAGCAATCAGCCACAACAATTGGGTGCCAAGAGGAGAAGATTAAACAACGTCTTCGTGTCATCCTTTCCAACGGAATCAGTGTATGCATCCAGGCTAGATGGGGCCCAACGTCCTACTGATAAGCGGGATCATACTGTCAACTCTTTCGTAAATCTGACTAGATTTTGTAATCACTGAAATAATATCACGTATATCACGTACTGTGTCATTCCTTGAAGTCTCTCCGCGTTTCCTCCTCCAATAGTTGGCGGAAAGTATTCATTGAAATGTTGCGGCAGAAGTGGTCAGCTATTTTTAGTTGCCTCGAGTGAGCGCTTGGCAGTGTGCAACGCACGCCGTGATCCAGCGCTGGCGGCCGCTGCGAAGTGTAAGGCCACTTGCTGACCCAGAAAGCCGCGCCGGGAATCCACCACCTGGCTCTGGGGCCGCGCGGAGCTGGTCGGCGTCGAACTACGTGGTAAAAACCAGCCTCCTGCTGCATCAGCAAGACAGCGTCCGGCCTGCTACGGCAAACACTGTGCATATCGCGCTATCTCAATGGCTTATTACTTATGCTGCCGCACGCATTGTACAATGCTGGCCATGAAAATTGCAGCATCATGGAGAATAGACAGTAGTGACATTTTACATACTGTGCATTCGCAGTGTAACAGGAGGAATAGCCTATGTTACGGACTACAAGATAGACTTTTTTCTTTGAAAAATTGCCTCCAAAATTCAGGTGCGTCTTGCGCTCGAAGTTAATATAAAAACGTTCAGTGTTTAATTTGATATTCCCACCAGTCTTAAAAATGGCCATATATTCGATGCCGCGGGAAAACTATCTCTATCTGGCAATATTGGATTCAACTGGCAGCAACAGTGCACCGATGCGACGAACATTAGTTGCGCGGATTCACAAGCTTGCTAACTCTGTCTCCCGCCCCGCCATCACAAACCCAGAAAATTGTTTAGTCCCTCTGCAGTACCAGTGAACTTGTACTGAAAGTGATTTGTCTTATCAGTAACAGCACAATATTTTTGTTAGTGCCTAGTTTCGTAATGGAAAAAAATAAAATGTGTTCATATGATTTATCTTCTCAGCCATCACAGGCTCTGTAGACCACGCGCTGCAACAACGATCTGCTTCCACCGCCTTCTATCTGTGGCAGTCTGTCTCCACCCTGCGGAAATTCCTAATGCTGCGATGTCCCTCTCTATGTCTCCTCCCACCTTGTACGAGTTCGGCCCAACGGTCTTGTTGCCTGGAGAGTTCCTTCAAATTTCTTCGCACAGTGATAAAGTGGGGAGAGGCCTGGTTGATCATGACATTAAGCATCTCCATATTTAATTTTAAGAGTTTGCTTTCGTTTGGAACTTTCTGTATTTTAGGGTTATAATGCGTGTCTAGAGATTCAGTGGCTGCAGCATGATTGAAGTGCCAACACGTTTTGAAAACGCAAACATTAGCACGTACATGTAGCGACAGAGACTCTAATTTGAATTAGATTTGTCTGATGCAGACATGTTATGGTAGATTAGTTCAATGGAACAACAACCCTAAACATCAAGTTTCAATAAAAATGACGAAAACATACAAAATTGGTGTAAGTGCACGAAGCAGAAGGTCTGAGCAGAAATTGTGACAACTGACTAGGAAGCTGTTGACGACGCACCTGTTCAGCTCGACTGACAACAAACTTAACGACGGATAACATCGAGTAAATGCGGCCCTTTTAGGCAAAAGGGCGACGATTGTGTCTGAAACTGAAATCAGATGAACTCAGAATCAGTGAAGTCTGAACTCATCTTTTATGGAAATGGGTAAGCGCGATCTCTGTCTCCTATTCGTTCCGAAGTAACTGGCTGCCAGACGGAAAGCGTCAGTAATGGATACTTACGGTGAGTTCATAGTCACTCATGATTTAGAGAGTGGTTATAATTAAACTTACGCAACTTGAGGAGGACCCACAAGAAACCAGTGATCGTAGGACAATGAGTTGTGAAACATGTGTGAAGACATGTGGAAGAGACATAACTAATTAACCGTTGAAAGGAGCACACTTTAATTACCTCACGGAAGGATAACATTTGTTAACTGCGTACCATCTTTACGTTCCAGATTACAAACGTTGTTCGGTGTGACAAATGTCTGCATCCACGACAGCCTGGAAACGCACTCGAGACTGATTGCTCTACTGCTGCCAGAAACAACGGGATGTTCACCTGTCGTGACACAGGTCGTCCACTGCTTGGACATTGTACATTGCGTTCACCATCCTCAGCCGTGCCAATTAATTCGAACTTCCGAATTACGCTCTCCAGCCCCCGGTGCGGAAGGATGACCTCTCCGTGTTTCTTTAATGCGTCGATACTCGCGAAAAGCCGCAGCACCACTGCCTTTGTTCCGATAAAACATCTTTAGGAGCAAAGAGCTTCTAGCCTTGTCCACACCGCTCGAGGACTCGCATTTGGGAGGACGACGGTTCAAATCCGTCTCCGGCCATCCTGGTTTAGGTTTTCTGTGATTTCCCTAAATCGTTTCAGGCAAATGCCGGGTTGGTTCCTGTGAAAGGGCGCGGCCGCTTTCCTCCCCAATCCTTCCCTAATCCGAGCTTGTACTCGAATGGCCTCGTTGTCGACGGGACGTTAAACACTAATCTCCTCCTCCTTGTCCACACCCACGCTGACTGTCTGCAACTGTAATGCGCACTGATGCTTGCGTTTCGACCCTATGTCGCCGTGCCAGTACCGGCACCTAAGAGCAAGGCATGACACTAATACTACAACCCAAATCCAGCAGTCCACAGTCTGAAAATCGTTCCTAAAAAGTTGTCTATCCATGCGGTAAATAGCTTTCTGTCTGCACTGGCTCAAGTAAAACAGCACTCCGTCTTCAGGCCACGAGTGGCCTACCGGGATCATCCGACCGCCGTGTCATCCTCGGTGGAGGATGCGGATAGGAGGGGCATGGGGTCAGTACACCGCTCTCCCGGTCGTAAGATGGTATTTTTGACTGAAGCCGCTACTATTCGGTCAAGTAGCTCCTCAATTGGCATCACGAGGCTGAGTGCACACCTAAAAATGGCAACAGCGCATGGCGGCACGGATGGTCACCCATCCAAGTGCCGACCACGCCCCACAGCGCTTAACTTCGGTGATCTCGCGGGAACCGGTGTATCCACTGCGGCAAGGCCGTTGCCCCACAGGCTCAAGTAGCGAAAGTTTAATTATAAACACTTTGTGGAATAATATTTCCTCTAAACCATCATCACATGGACTGAGACCTGACGCTATAGGTTCAACCCGGAATAGGGGAAGCAACCATCATGATTATGGTGTATATTAGCCTGTATAACATTTCGGTTCATATCCAAATACGTGTAATATAAATTCCTAGATTAATTAAAAAGCAAGCCTTCGCTTTCAGCTGATAAAGATCATCTAAAGCATTCTGTGGCCAATTAAGATTACGTTGAAGGAAAATAAAGGTATCTGGTTCCCATCTACTGTTTCAATGAAATATTTATTTCTTTACGAAGTTCCATGAGACCATGCAGCCGAAGCTACTTCGTCATGGAAACATGCAGTAAATAATTTACTGAATGCTGATTAGAAATTTTATAAACAAAGAATTAATTAATTGGTAAAACACGAGAAAACAGAGTGTACAAATAAATAACACTTCACGGAGCTGTCAGGAGCTCCTGCACAGATCATGAGTATTTCACAAGGAAACATTTCAAATTTGATTATGAACACTTCGGGTTTATCGCAGAGTTCTTTTTCAGTTCTACTGGAAGACTAATGAAAAAGAAATCTGTTGAAGGTGCACGCCTTTCCATACAGTGCTCAAGGTGGTGTTACCCAAGTCTATATCTTTTTCCCGCCTAGTATTCAATAGCTCAAAGTTGCAGTTTCTTCTTAATGAGCCAACATTGTGAAGAACAAATCCTTTGACGCAATATATGTAAAGGTACGGTACAGTTAGAATTCCGAGACGCCTGAATAACGGCCTACACGAAGTTCTGTGACACCGTAGATTAGTCTAACTGATCGTTTCTAGACTATGAAGTTCTTAGTTGGTGCACAGAATTATCCCAATAGGAGAATTATACCATGGGAGATAACAGTACGAAAGGTAGCAAAGTGAACAAGCCTTAGTGTCAAAAAAAGTGGAGCTCATTCTTATTATGCAGCTGACATCATTTAGTTTTACATAGCGCCTTGAACTTGTTACTCCCAAACTAGATCTCCATCTACGCTCAGTCCTAAGAATTTAAAATTATTGTTTTCACTGACTGCTGACTTCCTTGGGTAGATAAAATTTCGCTTTTACAAGGGTTCCGTGTCAGAAACTGTCCGCATTGCATCTGTTAGAATTAAGCGTTAGTTGTTCTCTGAAAACCACGTTCTGATGTCAGGGACTATCCTGTTACCTATCTCACTTACATTACGTTCCACGACTATCACTATAACACCTAAGTTATCCGTAAAGAAAAAAAAAAGTCTGAGTCACCTGCAATACTTCGTGGCAGATTAGTTATACACAAAGTGACCATCAATAAACACGACGGATTCCTGGCTGGAAATGGGGGAAGAAAGGTTCTATGAACGTGTGTCCCGAAATTCAAGATTGTCACTGTAGATGGCGCTGGCGAGTGAAAGTTCCTCGGACCACTTACGTGTGTTACAGGCTGTGTGATTGACGCAGCGTACTGTAAACAGGAGAATGGTCCCGTATTCAAGTCGGGAACAAGTCGAGATAGAGAATGTGTACTGTTAAGCAGACGGAAACGGTCGAGATTCAGCATTCCTATGCCGAAACAAGTACCTTCACAGACATCAACCACATAGAGCCGTTTATGGGCCCTTTTATTATCATGGGCCCTTTCAGACGAACGTGCAGGGAGGAAGCAGACTGTACCTGTACGTACATCAGATTTGGAGAATTGTGTGTGTTTGTCCTCAGGATAATTTAGGTTAAGTAGTGTGTAAGCTTAGGGACTGATGACGTTAGCAGTTAAGTCCCGTAAGATTTCACACACATTTGAACATTTTTGAGAATTGTGTTCTACACATGCGACGCTATTCGGAGAGAGGCCCGAATTTGCAAAAAGAGTGAGGTAATCCATTATGCGGCAAGTGAAAGCGTGCATTGCATCCCATGCAGGCCACGTTGAACATCTGTTGTGACGTGGAGGCGCTGCAGCTCTGTACTGTGTTCCGGGACGATTTCTTGCCGTTGCACGCACACCGTCTATTTCCGGAGACATGTTCGTAGGACTTGTTTTCCTACATTTCTAGTCAGGAATCCGTCCCTGAAGTTTGTCGGTTTTATTGAGTTCACCGTATTTATATAGGGTGGACCACTTAAACGTTTCAGCGCAAATATCTTTGGTACAACAACAGATATTGAAAAACGGCATTCACAGAGATGAGTGTAAGGCAGGAGCTCATGAAAGTAAACACTGTGAGACATTCTAAAACATAGCAGATGTAAATTTCAATACAAGCTTTCGTTTTTTAAAATGGACACTCCGTATTATTTCTTACGCAATCAAAACATGAAAAATCACCAAATAAATCGCAATACGTCAATTATCTTCCGAGAAGTTACAGAGCGAAGTTGACGCTTGAAATAAACAAAACCCGTCGGTATTGCACATTCCGACGTGCAAGTGTGGTGTCACCGCTAGACACCACACTTGCTAGGTGGTAACTTAAATCGGCCGCGGTCCTGTAGTACATGTCGGACCCGCGTGTCGCCACTGTGTATTCGCAAACCTAGCGCCACCACATGGCAGGTCACAAGACACGGACTTGACCTCGCCCCAGTTGTACGGACGACATAGCTTGCGACTAGACCTACCAAGTATTCCTCTCATTTGCCGAGAGACAGATTAAATAGCCTTCAGCTAGTCCATCGCTACTACCTAGCAAGGCGCCATGTGTATCATTGCTAATTGCTTACTACTATGCAAGAGATGTATTTCAACAAGAACAAGACTACATTAAAGTTAAGTATATTAAAATCTCTCTTCTTTTCTTTATAGTTTTCATCCAGTCTCCTGTTTCAGAATTTACGCCCGTCTGCGTTAGTTTCGCGTGCACCTAGCCACTCATTGTGTCGAGACCTTAGGGAATCGACACAACAATATTTTGGCGCCGAGGAGTGGTGCCGCGCCCACGTTGCAGTCTTTGTGTTATACTTGCTCTAATTTGCTTGAGTCATGGCTTCGCCGCATTCTCCAGATGTACTGTCCGAATTTTTTCGCTTGCAGAATCAGCAGACGCAGGCGTTATTGGAAGCCCTTGGACAGCTCGTCCAGGGTCAACGTGCGCTGCAAACCGATGCGGCGGCAGCCGCTTCATCGCTACCGCAGCCACACAACGCTGTCGCACCGCCATTTAGGCCCTTTGAGGCCCATAAAGAAAGCTGGACTGAGTGGGCCGATCAGTTCCGGTTCCACCTCACAGCTTATGGAATTCAAGGTAAAGAGCGGCAGCCGTTTTTGCTTTCTTGTGTAGGTGTGTCTACCTACCGTGTGATAGTGAAATTGTTTCCCCGACGCGACGTCGCAACTCTGTCCTACGAAGAAATTTTGTCTGCTTTAGATGCCTATTTCAAAGAAACAGTAAATGTAGTTGCCAAACGGTATACGTTTTTTCGTACAAAACGTACGGCCGGTCAGACTAATAGGGAGTGGGTAGCAACTTTGCAAGGACTTACTAGAGACTGTGCGTTTGCCTGTGAATGTGGCCTCCCATATTCAGATACTATGGTGCGTGATGCAATTGCACAGAACGTTTCTGATGTTCGCATAAGGGAACAGATTTTGAAGCTAGTTAATCCCTCCCTGCAACAAGTGATAGACATATTGGACAGGCAAGACACACTTGACTTTGCTCAGGAATCATTTGAAACTTCGCCAGCAGTGTGTCACGTTAATCGGCCCGCCCGGCCCGCTGCAAGGGACGCTAAGCGGCCCTCGCGCCCGACTTCGCTGCGGCCGCCTAGCTTGCAACCACGTGCGCCGCGTAAGCAAGCAAATGCATTGAAATCTTGCCCGCGGTGTGCCACTAGACATTCGCGTGACCATTGCCCGTCACGCCAAGCTATTTGCTTTTACTGTCGAAAGAAAGGACATGTACAAAGTGTTTGCCAGAAAAAGTTAAGATCAGACAATCACACAAATTCCAGGCCCTTTGCTTCGCGCCGGAATCGAACCCAGGACAATCAGGCTCGTGGACCTTCACCCATGGACATTCATGTAGTTCATGCCCACCCGTCCAGTGACACTTTAGCTAACAGTGACTGTGTTCGTCCCACCCAACGTGTGCGTCGACGTCGCCGGAAATCCCGTAAAGTTGCAAGTGCTTCTGGTCCTGTATCAGTTCAAATTGCACGAGACAGTCGCTCTTGTCGTCAACAAGACAATAAACTTTTTGTGGACTTAGACTTTGCAGGAAAAGTGATACCATTCCAGCTCGATACCGGAGCTGCAGTTTCCTTGCTCAATCACGACACGTACAAACAACTGGGTGCCCCGCCATTGCGTGCCGCAACTGTTACGTTAACTAGTTACTCAGGACAGCACATACCTGTGTTAGGACAGTGCAGCCTTATTGCAACATACAAGGGACAGACAAAACTTGTGTCATTTTATGTTCTTCGTTCCTCTAGTGCAGTGAACTTGTTTGGTTTAGATTTGTTTCAATTATTTAATATGTCTATTGTAAATCAGGTCCTATCAGTGAATCAGACTGTGCCTTCCGCCAGTGTTTCTAGTCTTTGTGAAGAATTTGCAGACATTTTTGCACCGGGCCTTGGTTGCGCTAAGAACTATGAAGCGCATTTGGAACTGAAAGATAACGCGCACCCAAAATTTTTCAGAGCGCGCAATGTTCCCCACGCATTGCGTGATGCGGTCGCAAGAACATTAGCCGAATTAGAATCTCAAGGTGTCATTGAACGTGTGCAGGCTTCTCTCTGGGCCTCACCCTTAGTCATTTTGCCAAAACCTTCCGGAAAACTGAGACTTTGTGTGGACTTCAAGGCAACTGTGAATCCACAACTTGTGACTGCTACTTTTCCTTTGCCCCGCCCGGAAGATCTTTTTGACAAACTGTGCCCGGGAAAATATTTTTCAAAATTGGACCTAGCAGATGCGTACTTGCAAATACCTGTGGACGAAGAATCCCAGCGCGTCTTAGTGGTTAACACGCATCTTGGCTTGTATCACTTCAAAAGACTGCCATTCGGGTGTGCATCCGCCCCTGCTTTATTTCAGCAATATTTACAAACTATTTGTGCGTCGGTCCCTACGGCTGCGAACTATCTGGACGATATTGTGCTCTCAGGAAAGACAGAAGCAGAACATTTGCAAAATCTCCGGACATTATTTCAGGTATTGCGTCAGAATGGTCTTCGCTTGAGGAAGGACAAATGTGTGTTTTTTGCTCGTGACTTACCGTACCTGGGGCATGTCATAAATGCCCAAGGTATACATCCGAGTCCAGAGCACCTTCGTGCCATTCAGGACTTGCCGTCACCGCAGAACTTAAAACAGCTACAGAGTGTGCTGGGTAAGGTCACTTATTATCATAGGTTTGTGCGCAATGCTTCTTCCATTTCAGCTCCGCTTCATCGCTTACGCCGTAAAGGTGTGCCGTTCGTCTGGACGACGGAATGCGAACGCGCCTTTCGCCAGTTGAAATCGGCGTTACTTTCAAATACTTGCCTTACGCCATTCGATCCCCGAAAACCCCTTTTGTTGATGGTCGATGCATCGGATTTCGGGATCGGTGCTGTGCTTGCGCACAAAGATGGCTCGCATGATCGCCCTATTGCCTTTGCGTCCAAATTGCTCTCATCTGCGCAAAGGAATTATTCACAAATAGAGAAGGAAGCTTTGGCTCTTGTGTTTGGTGTTACCAAGTTCCATGACTTCTTGTATGGTCGTCACTTTACAATCATCACGGACCACAAGCCTTTGACATCGCTTTTTCATCCGAACAAACCTGTACCTCCACGTACAGCGCAGAAATTCATTCGCTGGTCTCTTTTTCTCTCGCAGTACCGCTACGATATCTTGTATCGGTCCACTGCTAAGCACGGAAACGCTGATGCGTTGTCCCGTTTGCCTGTTGCTGAGGATAAAGCATTCGATTCTTCCGAACTTGCTTGCATGTTCATTGATTCGGAAGCCGATGACGTGGTCGCATCGTTTCCGATTGATTTTCGTCGTGTAGCTACAGCCACAGCTGCTGACCCTGTCCTTGCTCCCGTTTTGCGTTTTGTTGCTACGCAATGGCCCTTGTCAAAGTCACGGATCGAGGATCCTTTGGTTCGCCGTTTTTTTGCTCCCAAGGAGAGACTTTTTGTCCGACGTGGTGTTTTGTTGTTGCGTTCCGATAATGATCAATCCCGAGTCGTGGTCCCACGTTCGTTACAGTCCTCTGTCTTACGGCTTCTTCACCAAGGACATTGGGGTATAGTGCGAACGAAACAACTTGCTCGACAGCACTGTACTTGGTTCGGCATCGATGCTGCGATTACGAATATGTGCTCCTCTTGCGTGGCGTGTGCCGAACAACAATCCGCACCGCCGCGGAAATTCTTTGCATGGCCGAAAGCCACTTCCCCTTGGCAACGCTTGCACATCGATTTTGCTGGTCCATTCTGGAATGCTCGATGGTTGGTTGTGGTCGATGCTTTCAGTAATTTTCCTTTTGTTGTCCGGATGTCTTCCACGACGTCTTCTGCCACCATCCAAGCCTTGTCTGCTATCTTTTGCATTGAAGGTCTTCCGCAGACTATTGTTTCCGACAATGGCCCACAATTCATGTCCGCAGAATTTCAGTCGTTCTGCAAGGCCAATGGTATTCAACATCTGACATCCGCGCCGTTTTCGCCTCAGTCAAACGGTGCCGCTGAACGATTGGTCCGGACTTTCAAGTCACAGATGTTGAAGTTGAAAGAGTCGCATTCTCGGGAGGACGCTTTGTTGCTCTTTTTGTCTTCCTATCGCTCTCAGCCCCGCGATGGTCGCTCGCCGGCTGAATTGCTCCATGGTCGTCCTCATCGAACTCTGATGTCTTTGCTGCATCCGCCACATCAGGTTCCTGTGCAGCGGCAGACTCCTGCTTTTGCTCCTGGCGACGTTGTCTATTATCGCAACTATCGCGGTTCACAGCGTTGGCTCGCAGGGCGCATTCTTCGCTGCCTCGGCCGCGCGATGTATTTGGTTTTGGGGGCCTCTGGTGAGGTGCGTCGGCATCTCAATCAGCTGCGCCTCTGTCGTCGCCTGGGTTCTGCCGCTCCCCGTCTGCTTTCAGCGACGGAGCCGTCAGGTCAGCGCCCTGGGGACCCATCTACTGGCTCGCCTCATCCCCAGGTGTTCCCGACGCTGCCTTCCATTTTGCCTCATGGCGTCGCGCCGCCGCAGCCGCCGCCGGCGCCGCCAGCAGCGGACGCTTCGCTGCAGCCGCCTCGCGCCTCCCTGGGTCACGCGCCGCCGCTTGCTTCCCGTGACCAGCCGTCCTCCGCCATGGACCTCTTGCCCGCTCCGGACCAGATGTCGTCTTCGCCCGTCGGGTGCTCCGACCACATGGAGGTCGACCCTTCTGTCTCATTACGTGCGCATACACCTCATGTTGACGTGCACCCTGGACTAGGTTTGCAGGCGTTTCCTAGCTCCCCTCGGACCGAATGGCCGGGTGCGGGTGGCACAGCCTCGCCTGTTGTTAGGCTCCCCACCTCATCGCATACGTCAACATGGGGTCCTCCCCACGGCGGGCGGAAGCCTTATCTCACGACCGTTCGCCGATTTGCGGGGGAGGAATGTGGTGTCACCGCTAGACACCACACTTGCTAGGTGGTAACTTAAATCGGCCGCGGTCCTGTAGTACATGTCGGACCCGCGTGTCGCCACTGTGTATTCGCAAACCTAGCGCCACCACATGGCAGGTCACAAGACACGGACTTGACCTCGCCCCAGTTGTACGGACGACATAGCTTGCGACTAGACCTACCAAGTATTCCTCTCATTTGCCGAGAGACAGATTAAATAGCCTTCAGCTAGTCCATCGCTACTACCTAGCAAGGCGCCATGTGTATCATTGCTAATTGCTTACTACTATGCAAGAGATGTATTTCAACAAGAACAAGACTACATTAAAGTTAAGTATATTAAAATCTCTCTTCTTTTCTTTATAGTTTTCATCCAGTCTCCTGTTTCAGAATTTACGCCCGTCTGCGTTAGTTTCGCGTGCACCTAGCCACTCATTGTGTCGAGACCTTAGGGAATCGACACAACAGCAAGCGTGATCACCACATATCAGTTTGAGTGGCGGGAAACCTTGTTATTACTTTCGACCTTCTTGACAACTGTGAAAGTAAGATTACGTATGTCAGTCACATCGCGATTGTGAGCAACGTGGGGTTCACGTTTGCATCTAGACATGTCTACTAGCGGCGCGTTTCGTTCATTTCAGGCGTCAACTCCGCTTTGAAATTTCTTGGGACGTAATTGGCGTATTGTGATGCAACCAACGCCATTTTTGTGGTCTTTCGTGTTGTTGACTGCGTAAGAAACAATACGAGGTGTCCATTTAAAAACATTAGTTTGTTTGGAAACTAATATTTGCTTACATTTTAGAATTTCTCAGAATTTATTTTCATGAGCCTCTGTCTTACATTCATAGTAGTGAAAGTCGTCTTTCAAGGCCTATTTCTGTTCCAGAGATATTTGCGATGAAATATTTAAGTGGGCCACTATGAATAAAGAAAAGGGACCCAGAACAAATCTATGTGCCACAGCCTCATTACATGACCCCAGTCAGATTCAAGCCTCTTACCTATTTTTTGACACCAGATGACAACCTTCTACTTCCTATCTTCCAAATATAATGTGAACAGTTCTTGATCTTTTCGCCTAATCCCATAATGTTCGAACTCTTGCAGGAGTGCTGCATGATCAACACAATTAAATGCTTTTGTTAAAGCAAATACCTACTGTCCTAGAGCTTTCATTTAGCCATGTTGGTGCCTCACAAAGAATAGAATAAATAACATTTTCTGAGGATAATCACTTCTGGAAGCTACCCTGAGAGTCTGACAGCAATTTACATTTACTCAGATTTTCCACTACTCTGTCGTACATTGTTTTCTCAGAAATTTTCCAGAACACTCGTAACAAAGAAACTGGGCGTTTTTATAAAGTGGTATTACTAACGAGTTTTTCAATCTGTCAGGTAATCACACCTGAAACACAAACTGCAATGGTGACTCACTACAGAACTAAAGTGTGTTGCACTGGTATGGATAATTCTACTTGAAGTTTCATCATATTCAAGGGAATCTTTACTCTTTAATGATGTAAGAAATGATTCAGTTTCATTCTTGCTTGCTTGCTGCAGCTGCGCGTGATGTAGCTGTCTGTGAACACCGGCTTTCAAGAGCTCTACGTATCATGCACGTAAAATTTTATAGGTCACCTCTGAAACGTTGGGAAACAGTTATTTTAGTACTGTTCGTCCTGAAAAAATATGACACGATGAGATAGTTAACGTTTCTGTTGATATAATACAGTTTTTGTTTTTCATCAATAGTCTTTCCGTGTTATTTAAGCACGGATTCTGATAAGCTCGATACTAAGTGCCTTTAAGCAACCATCTCAGCCAGTGTCCCCTCTCACTCGCGTAAGAAATGAAGCATGAAGTAAATATTATTAGAAAGCAGACGAATCACAAAACCGCGAAACGTAGACGTGTTCACTGACCGACAACTCTACATCTCGCGCGCCCCTCCACCAGAGCAGCGAAAGTTAACGGCTCGCGCTGCACCTGCCGGGCGCGTGCCTCGAGAATGCGGAAACTTGCCACCCGAACGGATCAGCTTCTTTTCGGTGTACACCGGTTCGAAACCAGACGAGGAGCTCTTAAATACTACACGTTGCCCGCGGCGGTTTCGCAACAAAACGGTGCCCCCAGGATGTGGCGTGCCGATCATCGAGCACTCTCTCAGTGATTCTAACAGGAGAACGAGGCAGCTCAGTAATTAACGCTAAGAATACGTATTTAAGAAGCGTCAATCAGATTTCGGTTCTCCGAGATTCCGCTACATCACATCGGGTGGTCCTTCAGCACGGCAGTGAGTGTTCTCTCATTCTACATCTACACCGACACTCCATAAGCCAGCTTATGGTGTGTGCCACTGCCACTGTCCCATTTTCTAGCTCCTATCGCAAATGGTTCGCGGGGATAATTACCGCTGGTACGCTGAGGTGACAAAACTCATGTGATAGCGATATGCACATACACTATGTGATCAAAAGTATCCGGACACCTGGCTCAAAATTACTTAGAAGTTCGTGGCGCCCTCCATCGGTAATGCTGGAATTCAGTATGGTGTTGGCCCACCCTTAGCCTTGATGACAGCTTCCACTCTCGCAGGCATATGTTCATATGTTCAATCAGGTGCTGCAAGGTTTCTTGGGGAATGGCAGCCCACTCATCACGGAGTGCTGCACTGAGGAGAGGTATCGATGTCGATTGGTGAGGCCTGGCACGAAGTCGGAGTCGGCGTTCCGAAACGTTCCAAAGGTGTTCTATAGGATTCAGGTTAGGACTCTGTGCAGGCCCGTCCATTACTGGGATGTTATTATCGTGTAACCACTCCGCCACAGGCCGTGCATTATGAACAGGTGTTCGATCGTGTTGAAAGATGCAATCGCCATACCGGAATTTCTCTTCGGTAGTAGGAAGCAAGAAGGTGTTTAAAACATCAATGTAGACCTGTGCTGTGGTAGTCCCACACAAAACAACAAGGGGTGCAAGCCCCTTCCATGAAAAGCACGAGCACACCATATCACCACCGCATCCCAATTTTACTGTTGGCGCTACACACGCTGGAAGATGACGTACACTGGGCATTCGTCATACTCACAACCTGCCATCGGATCACCACATTGTGTATCGTGATTCGTCACTCCACACAACGCTTTTCCACTGTTCAATCGTCCAACGTTGACGCTCCTTACACCAAGCGAGGCGTCGTTTGGCATTTACCGGCGTGATGTGTGGCTTATGAGCAGCCGCTCGACCATGAAATTCGTTTTCTCACCTCCCGCCTAACTGTCATAGTACTTGCAGTGGATCGCGATGCAGTTTGGAATTTCTGTGTGATGGTCTGGACAGATATCTGCACATTACACATTACGACCCTCTTCAACTGCCGGAGGTCTCTGTCAGTCAACAGACGAGGTCGGCCTGTGCGCTTTTACGATTTACTTGTCCTTCACGTTTCCACTTCACTATCACATCGGAAACAGTGGACCTAGGGATGTTTAGGAGTGTGGAAATGTCGCGTAGAGGCGTATGACGCAAGTGACACCCAATCACCTGACCACGTTAGAAGTCCGTAAGTTCTGCGGAGCGCCCCATTCTGCTCTCTCACGATGTCTAATGACTACTGAGGTCGCTGATATGGCGAACCTGGCTGCGGGTGTCAGCGCAATGCACCTAATATGAAAAACGTACGTTTTTGGGGTGTCCGAATACATTTGATCACATACTGTATGTAGATGGAAGTAGTATCGCATACACAAGGTATAAAGTGCATTGGCAGAGCTGTCATTTGCGCTCAGGTGATACATATGGAAAGGTTTGCGACGTGATTATGGTCGCACGGCGGGAAGCAATGGACGTTGAACACGGAATGGTGCTTGGAGCTAAACGCATGTACAACTTTAGGGTATCCAATATTCCGAGATCCACACTGTCAAGAGTCCTGCGAGAATATCATATTTCAGGCATTGCCTTTGAACACCGTCAACACAGCGGCAGATAGCGTTCACTTAACGACCGAGAGCAGCGGCATTTGCATAGAGTTGTTAGTACTAACAGACAAGCAAAGCTGCTTGAAAAGTCGCAGAAATCAATTTGCTACGTACGACTGTCGTATCCTGTTAGTAAAGTGTGGTGAAATGTGGCGTTAAAGGGCTAGGGCAGCAGACGACCGACGGGAGTGCCTTTGTTAACAGAACGCCTTCATCTGCAGCGCCTATCCTGGGCTCCTAACCATATTGGTTGGACCATAGCCTATGGGGAAACCGTGGACTGGTCAGATGTAAGAGCTGATGGTAACGCTCGTATGTGGCGCAGATCCCACGAAGCTGTGGATCCGGATGTCAATAAAGCACTGTGCAAGCCGGTGGTGGCTCCATTGTGGTACGGTTTTTTTTACATGGTATGGACTGGGTCCTTTGGTCCAAATGAACCGATCATTGATTGTAAATGGTTATGTTCGGCTACTTGGTGACCATGTGCCGTCATTCATGGACTTCTTGTTTTCAAACAACGATGGAATTTTTATCGATGACAATGCGCATGTCACCGGGCTACAACTGTCGGTGATTGATTTGAGGGACATTCTGGACAATTCGAGCGAATGATTTGGCCACCCATCAAACATTTATGGGACATAATTAAGAGGTCAGTTCGTACACAAAAATTCTGCACCGGCAACACATTCGCAATTAGGGACGGCTGTAGAGACAAGCGATAATCCATGCCATTTCGAGTTGCTGCTCTTTTTTTTTAACCATTTCAGTCATTCCCTCATGTCTTAATAGATGTCCTATCATCAAAAAATGGTTCAAATGGCTCTGAGCACTATGGGACTTAACTGCTGAGGTCACCAGTCCCCTAGAACTTAGAACTACTTAAACCTAACTAACCTAAGGACATCACACACATCCATGCCCGAGGCAGGATTCGAACCTGCGACGGTAGCCGTCGTGCAGTTCCAGACTGTAGCGCTTAGAACCGTAGGCCACTCCGGCCGGCTGTCCTATCATCCTGTCCCTTCTCTTTGTCAGTGTTTTCCACATTTCCTTTCCTCTCCAGTTTTGCGCAGAACTTCCTGATTCCTTACCTTATCAGCCCACCTAATTTTCAACTTTCATCTGTAACACCACATCTCAAATGTTTCGATTGTCTTATGTTCTGGTGTTCCCACAGTCCACGTTTCATTACCATAGAATGCTATGCTAATTTCTCAGAAATTTCTTCCTCAAATTAAGCCCAATGTGTGATACTAGTAGACTTCTATTCGCCAGAAATCCCCTTTTTGCCAGTTGCCAGTGCTAGTCTGCTGTTAATATCTTCCTTGCTCCGACCGACGTTGGTTATTTTGGTGCCTAGGAATCAGAATTCCTTAACCTCATCTACCTCGTGACCATCAATCCTGATATTAAGTTTTTCGCTGTTCTCATTTGTGCTACTTCTCATTACTTGCGTCTTCCTTCGATTTAATCTCAATATTCCTTCCTTCGATTTAATTTCAATATTCTGTACTCCTTAGGTTGTTTATACTATTCAGCAGATTATGTAGTTCTTCGTCACTTTCACTCAGGATAGCAATATCATCAGCGACTCGTATCACTGATATCCGTTCACCTTGAATTTTAATTCCATTCCTGAACCTTTCTTTTATTTCCATCATTGGTTCTTCGATGTACAGATTAACAGTGGGGAAGGGGGGGGGGGAGACTACATCCCCTGTCTTACACCGTTTTTAATACGAGCACATCGTCCTTGGTCGTCCACTCTTATTGTTCCCTCTTGGCTATTGTACATATTGTATAAGACCCGTCTCTCCCTAAAGCTTACCCCTTTTTTCCTCAGAATTTCGAACATCTTGCACCATTTTACATTGAAACGTCCCGTTTTGAAAAATTATACAAGACTGTGCTTAAACTGACACACAATATTTTTAGCGTAACGCAATCTGACTTTCAAAAATCCCTACAAAAAAATGGCCCTGACTAACATTAACCTATGCGTTTCACAAATCGCTTACCTCACAAAAATCTTGGTTACTCGAACTACTGCAATACAGCGAGCGCCACTACTGCCAGCTAAATAAAAGATTCTTACTACTGATGGCACTAACTACTGATAGGCATAGTTAGCAAATGAAAGATTTTGATAGAGAGCTAATAGTCATAATTGACATCCAGTCTTTCAAATTTCAAAACTCCGCCATTTCTCTCCCCACATCCACCACTGCTGGCGGCTCACCTCCAACTGCCGAACGCTATGCGCTGTTAACTTCCAGCTGCCCAACACTACAATGGCAGACAACAATGCAAACTACCACAGACTGCACACAGCACAGCCAATGATTTTCATACAGAGCGCTACGTGGCGTTACCAATAAGAAAACCTAAACAGCCTACTTACAACATTGTCGAATGCTTTTACCAGGTTTACAAATCCTATGAACGTGTTTTGAAGTTTCTTTAGTCTTGCTTCCATTATGAACCGCAACGTGAGAATTGCCTCTCTAAAGCCAAACTGATCATCATCTAGCACATCTTCTATTTTCTTTTCCATTCTTCTTGACAGCAATTTGGATGCATGAGGTGTTAAGCTGATTGTGCGATAATTCTCACATTTTTCAGCTCTTGCAGTCTTCGGAATTGTGTGAATGATATTTTACCGAAAGCCAGATGTCATATCGCCAGACTCATACTTTCGACACACCAACGTGAACAGTCGTTTTGTTGCCGCTAGCCCCAATAATTTTAGAAGTTCTGATGGAATGTTATCTATCTCTTCTGCCTTATTTGCTGCATTACGCCGCCCAAAAGGAGGTCCAACGCGATACGAGGAGGTATACCGTGACGTTTGTCATCTCACTGTAAGTCTCCGTGTGAGCTCGAACGTGTCTAATTCATCTTCGCGGTCTTTTCGCGAGATATCGGTAAACCGATTTAACATGTTTGTTGACTCTTCTAGAAACGTACGTTCTGGGAACTTTAACGGTAAACCACACCGTGATGAAGATCGCCTCTTTTGATGCGTCTGCCGCAGGGTTTGGCTGAAAATTTCTATGATGCTTTCGCGCTTATTACATCAATCTGCAACAAAACGCGCTGCTTGTCTTTGGATTTTCTCTATTTCATTTGTCTGTAACTATATGTCACATATGACAGATGGCCGAGCGGTATTCAGGTATCGATCGAACGAGGGTTTTGTAAGGTACCTGCTCTACGGGAGCAGTAATTTTCTTCAAGAGTCTTCCCGTGAATATCAGCTCACATCTGCCTTATCTGCGGTTACATTTATGTGGTTGTTCTACTTTAAATCGCTGCGTACGCATACTCACAGATATTTCATGGATGTGACTGCTCCCAGTGATTATCCTGAAATCGTGTAATCATACAATAATGGGAATTTATGCCTATTTATGAGCAGTATCCTATATTCATTCATACTGAGGATCAACTGCGAATCCCGGCCCCAAGAGTCGTCCTCTGCAGGTGTTTCGTGGATTTCGCTACAATTCTCTAGCTCTGCGACCTCTCTACTTGAAACACAAACATCCGCGAACAGCCTCAGAGAGCTTCCAGCGTTATCCACTAGGTTATTTACGTATATTGTGAAAGGCAATTGTCCAATAGCACCCATTTTGGGTACTCCAGGAAATTTTTCATTGGGAAGAATGACAGAATGATATGGCACTCTATTTACTAGGAAGTCTTGAATCCTGTCACACAGCTGGTATGACACGCCGAACTCCCGTATTTTGCTCATTAGACGACAGTGCGTATCAGTATCGTATGCATTCCAGAAGTCGAGGAACACGGCGTAGACTTGGGCGCCGGTATCTACAGCTTGTTGGGTCTCGGCAGTTTTGCCGGCCGGAGTGGCCGTGCGGTTCTGGGCGCTACAGTCTGGAGCCGAGCGACCGCTACGGTCGCAGGTTCGAATCCTGCCTCGGGCATGGATGTGTGTGACGTCCTAAGGTTAGTTAGGTTTAATTAGTTCTAAGTTCCAGGCGACTGATGACCTCAGAAGTTAAGTCGCATAGTGCTCAGAGCCATTTGAACCATTTTTTTTTTTGTTGGGTCTCGTGGACGAACAAAGAGAGCTGGGTTTCAGATAGTCGTTTTCGGAATCCATGTTGACTCCCACAGAGCACATTTCACAAGATATGTCAAAATACTCGAGATTGAAACATGTTGATCGCATTTACAGCTACATGTACATTCTGTGAATCAGTCTAAAATACTGGGCTGGGTTGGTGCACAGTTCATAGCGTTTCCCATAAGTTTAACAAACACAACAGATACACATAACACAGACTTTTGTCATCAATAATACACTCCTGGAAATGGAAAAAAGAACACATTGACACCGGTGTGTCAGACCCACCATACTTGCTCCGGACACTGCGAGAGGGCTGTACAAGCAATGATCACACGCACGGCACAGCGGACACACCAGGAACCGCGGTGTTGGCCGTCGAATGGCGCTAGCTGCGCAGCATTTGTGCACCGCCGCCGTCAGTGTCAGCCAGTTTACCGTGGCATACGGAGCTCCATCGCAGTCTTTAACACTGGTAGCATGCCGCGACAGCGTGGACGTGAACCGTATGTGCAGTTGACGGACTTTGAGCGAGGGCGTATAGTGGGCATGCGGGAGGCCGGGTGGACGTACCGCCGAATTGCTCAACACGTGGGGCGTGAGGTCTCCACAGTACATCGATGTTGTCGCCAGTGGTCGGCGGAAGGTGCACGTGCCCGTCGACCTGGGACCGGAGCGCAGCGACGCACGGATGCACGCCAAGACCGTAGGATCCTACGCAGTGCCGTAGGGGACCGCACCGCCACTTCCCAGCAAATTAGGGACACTGTTGCTCCTGGGGTATCGGCGAGGACCATTCGCAACCGTCTCCATGAAGCTGGGCTACGGTCCCGCACACCGTTAGGCCGTCTTCCGCTCACGCCCCAACATCGTGCAGCCCGCCTCCAGTGGTGTCGCGACAGGCGTGAATGGAGGGACGAATGGAGACGTGTCGTCTTCAGCGATGAGAGTCGCTTCTGCCTTGGTGCCAATGATGGTCGTATGCGTGTTTGGCGCCGTGCAGGTGAGCGCCACAATCAGGACTGCATACGACCGAGGCACACAGGGCCAACACCCGGCATCATGGTGTGGGGAGCGATCTCCTACACTGGCCGTACACCACTGGTGATCGTCGAGGGGACACTGAATAGTGCACGGTACATCCAAACCGTCATCGAACCCATCGTTCTACCATTCCTAGACCGGCAAGGGAACTTGCTGTTCCAACAGGACAATGCACCCAACGTGCTCTAGAAGGTGTAAGTCAACTACCCTGGCCAGCAAGATCTCCGGATCTGTCCCCCAGTGAGCATGTTTGGGACTGGATGAAGCGTCGTCTCACGCGGTCTGCACGTCCAGCACGAACGCTGGTCCAACTGAGGCGCCAGGTGGAAATGGCATGGCAAGCCGTTCCACAGGACTACATCCAGCATCTCTACGATCGTCTCCATGGGAGAATAGCAGCCTGCATTGCTGCGAAAGGTGGATATACACTGTACTAGTGCCGACATTGTGCATGCTCTGTTGCCTGTGTCTATGAGCCTGTGGTTCTGTCAGTGTGATCATGTGATGTATCTGACCCCAGGAATGTGTCAATAAAGTTTCCCCTTCCTGGGACAATGAATTCACGGTGTTCTTATTTCAATTTCCAGGAGTGTATATTCTCCTTCATCATTCGCAACAGTCGGCCAGCGCTGAGAAAACTATTAGATTCAGCTATTGTAGAAATAACGTGGTCTTGAGGCGAAGAGCCATGTTCAGAGCGCATTTTCATCCAGAAAGGAAGCGGACGAAAATCTGAGGGCACAAGATCAAGTGAACAAGCTGGTTGCAGAACGACTTCTCAACCCAACTTCTACACGGTGTTTTTTACCACTTTAGTAGAATTCGGGCGGGCGTTGTTGTCGAGTAGCGTGACTCAACGCTGTCTTCCCCGTCGTTGTTCTTGGACTGCATCTGCGAGGCGTCTCAGTTGTTGGCAATAAATGTCAGCATAGATGGTTACACCCCTGGGAAGCAATTCGTAGCACGTCACACCGTCATTGTTGCACCAGGCGCATAAAATTACATTTTGTAGATGCGCGCAGGTTTTTGTACGGGGCGTTGCTGTATTCTTTGGGCTCAACCATCTATTTCTTTTGTTTTTGTTAGCATAAACACACCACTTATCGTCATCAGTAACGATACTGGATAGGAATTGTCGGCGTTGTTCACGAGCGAACTTATGACGACTAAGCAGAGATGCCCATATAGCCACCCACACATTTTTATGATTTTGGCTTAGCGCATGCGGTTCCCAACACCCGATTTTTGAGCCTTTCCAGTTATTGCACGCAAATTTCACACGACGGTGAAATGATCGCAGTTCTCACATCTACCAGTTCTCGAGTACACTAACATGGATCATTGTAGATTAATGCATCTAAACGATCTTCGTTAAGCCCCTAAGGTCATCCGGAATATGGAATGTCATTAATCTCAAAACGGGCCACCTTAAGACGAGAAAACCGTTTTCTCGTCGTCGAACATGTTTCTGGCTGCCTCCGCTGCTGTCATCGCTCTGTTGAACTTAAACATAACAATTTGTCGGAAATATTCTGATTTCTCCACTTGGCACTCCGTTTTCTACAGTTCGCAGCTCTACTCACTATTTCCAATGACAATATGTAAACTCAAAAAGCAACAGTGAACCACAAGAAATGAAAATTGATAATTTAACACACAGGAACCGAAATACAAACATAAAGAAGGCTACGAATTCAAGCACTAACCTAATAATTGTGGCTTTAGAAGTCGTTTAACTCTTTTCTCTGTGAGGCACTGGATGCCTTAAATAAAAGGTTTCGAACGCTAGGCATATTTTTTGGATTTAACTAAGGCGGTTGATTGTGTTGATCACAAAATATTGCTCCAGAAGTTGGACCATTATGGAATACGGAGAGTAACTCACAATTGGTTCACCTCTTACTTTAACAACAGACAGCAAAATGTCATTATCCACAGTGTTGAGAATAGCTGTGATGTGGGGTCAGAGTGAGGTACGGTCAAATAGGGTGTGCCCCAGGGATCAGTGCTGGTGCCACGCCTGTTCCTTATTTATATAAATGGTATGCCCTTTAGCATTACGGGTAATTCTAAAATATGATGACACTAGCTTGGTAGTAATGGATGTTGTGTGCTACATTGACTCTGTTTCAAATAGAGCAGTTGATGACATAAGTTCATGGCTTGTAGAAAATAAACTAACGCTAAATCACAGTAAGACTCAATTTTTACAATTTCTAACACACATTTCAACAAAATCCGACGTTTTAAGTTTATAGAGTGGGCGTATGATTAATGAAACTGAACAGTTCAAATTTCTGGGTGTTCAGATAGATAGTAAACTGCTGTGGAAAACCCACATTCAGGATCTTGTTCAAAGATTTAATGCTGCCATTTTTAATATTCTAACGGTATCTGAAGTAAGTTATCGTTCAACACGAAAATTAGCCTATTTTGCTTATTTTCATTCCCGTATGTCGTATGGTATTATATTTTGGGGTAACTCTTCCCATTCTAATGGGATATTTTTGGCTCAGAGACGGGTAGTTCGAGCAATAAATGACGTAAGTTCGCGAATCTCTTGTCGACCCCTGTTCGTTAGTCTGGGTATTTTGGCATTTCCCTCTCGATACATATATTCTTTACTATCGTTTCTTGTTAACAATATCAACTCCCAAGAACTAGCAGCTTTCACTCAGTTAATACTCGGCAGAAGTCCAATCTACATCTGGATCGCACTTCCTTAACTCTTGTGCAGAAAGGTGTGCAGTATACTGCTGCATCCCTTTGCAATAAGCTAGAACAAGAGTTCAAAAATCTCAGCAGCAATCCACGCCCCTTTCAAATAGAAACTGAAGAGTTTCCTCCTATTTTACTGAGGAGTTCCTTCATGTACTGGCGCGTTCCATGACCTTGGAGATTTGTTCTTCAGTTTGGTTCTACGGAACTAGAAGTGTAGATAAAGTAAATAAAATAAAATAAATAGAAATTTCTTCGCATGTAGTAGATTATGGGAAAATGCTTACATTCATGAGAAGTTGTAAAGGGAGGAAGCAATATTAGGGTTAAGCGTCCCGTCGACAACGTGATAATTATAGACGGACAGCAAACAGAGGATTCGTCGCTGGATTTAGCCTTGTGTGACTTATGGAAATTACGGAAAACTTCAGTTTCGATGACCGAACTAAGATCTGAAATCGCGTCTTCTCGAATACAAGTCCAGTGGTTATGATTACGCCACCTCGAAGAGTATGAGCAGTTGTATAGCAACAAAGTATCGACGATATGGTTCGCTGGCCAACTGAGCTGGAGCTATAACTCTATCCGTAGACGTTAAACGCTGTCCTTGTGTTGTTTCTTTTGAAAGTGAATGTGTAACTGAGACGCAACTAATTCTGATTTTGTTATTTCTGATACGTAAACTTATGACACAGATCGGTCAGGCGGGAATCAAGACACGACTATCTGCTTTAGTCTGACGTGCTTTCCCCTGCGCCTCCTGATTCAACACTGGTTCTCCGACTACGCTTTACCTCAAGCAACTCTGATAAAAAACTGCAAAACCACTGGCAGTGGCTTTGTCGACCTTTATTCACCGGACAAATTCAGACATGATACAAGATTGGATGATGTAGATAGTAGAACATTCTTCGGAATAGGTAAAAGTAATGGTTACCATACATGAATCACGTTACCATAGAAAGGAGTCTGTGGTATGTGGAGAGATGTCAGAGGTGAACATTTTATTTTATTTTAGTACGACCCTTTACAATGGCTTATGGGCGTAATTCGTACAGAATTACTTTAAGCATTGCAGCTGCTCTTACGTTTCGTGCTTTCAACGAAATATTGTAGAGACCTTCCATCTCATGCAAGACAGAAATGTACACAACTCACATGGAGGACAGGAAATCTCGCATCATAGGCCGAAACTTCTTACAGTATGCCTTTACTTCATCTCCATTTTCCCGCTAATGGTGTAAAGTGCAGTGTTGGAATGAAATTGAAACTATATGGTTTCCACTTCAGTATTCAACATTTGTTCCCTTACCTCGTGGCTAGGTACGCGTATCCAACGTGCACGATCAAAGGCGTAAAGGCTATCTCCGGTGTGGATCCACATTCTAAGCCCTCTGTGGGTGAAACGCATTACGCGAATCGCCTTGTCCTCAATAAGGACCGACCGATCGATCAGGTCCAGATTACCCCTGTATGGCTTGTCGGGGTACCTGCGGCAGGTCATAATTTTGTAAAGGGCGCCTCCAATGCAGCAGTATGCAAGCAGGTGCTCTCATTTAGCCACATTCGCCTCGACACCGGTTCTCGGACCAGATCTGGAGAGAGCTAGTGAAAAGATTAACATATGAAATACGAATGTACACGTCTGTCAAAACTAGTAACAGACAGTTTTATTAGATTTTATAGCTTACCACAGGCGAAAAGGAAGCATTACATTCATCGCTACTACGACATACACACAGACACAGACACAGACACAGACACACACACACACACACACACACACACACACACACACACACACACACACACACACACACAGCTGGCATAATATGCTGCTTTCAGCATGCAGAGCTGTGCAAAGCAGTGACACATAGCCTCTAATACAAAAACTAAATAAATAAACGACGCACTATGAAGGAATTATCGGAATGCGACTGAAAAATGTTGATGTGATGTAGACCTAAAGAAAAACAAATGATTATAATTAGTGAAAATTGGATATTTTATCAAGGCAAAGAGCTTCACAAGCGGAGTTAGTAAATAACGCGTTGGGCCATTTCCGGCCCTTATGCATACAGTTACTCGGTTTGGCACCGGTGGACTCTACAGAAACAGTTTCACAAATGGAGCAAGTCGATAATGCATTGGTCCACCTTTGACCCTTATGCATGCATGTCCAAAGGAACAGGTACTGCGGCGACTGCAGCCGTTATGAAATACACTCCTGGAAATGGAAAAAAGAACACATTGACACCGGTGTGTCAGACCCACCATACTTGCTCCGGACACTGCGAGAGGGCTGTACAAGCAATGATCACACGCACGGCACAGTGGACACACCAGGAACCGCGGTGTTGGCCGTCGAATGGCGCTAGCTGCGCAGCATTTGTGCACCGCCGCCGTCAGTGTCAGCCAGTTTGCCGTGGCATACGGAGCTCCATCGCAGTCTTTAACACTGGTAGCATGCCGCGACAGCGTGGACGTGAACCGTATGTGCAGTTGACGGACTTTGAGCGAGGGCGTATAGTGGGCATGCGGGAGGCCGGGTGGACGTACCGCAAATTAGGGACACTGTTGCTCCTGGGCTACGGTCCCGCACACCGTTAGGCCGTCTTCCGCTCACGCCCCAACATCGTGCAGCCCGCCTCCAGTGGTGTCGCGACAGGCGTGAATGGAGGGACGAATGGAGACGTGTCGTCTTCAGCGATGAGAGTCGCTTCTGCCTTGGTGCCAATGATGGTCGTATGCGTGTTTGGCGCCGTGCAGGTGAGCGCCACAATCAGAACTGCATACGACCGAGGCACACAGGGCCAACACCCGGCATCATGGTGTGGGGAGCGATCTCCTACACTGGCCGTACACCACTGGTGATCGTCGAGGGGACATTGAATAGTGCACGGTACATCCAAACCGTCATCGAACCCATCGTTCTACCATTCCTAGACCGACAAGGGAACTTGCTGTTCCAACAGGACAATGCACGTCCGCATGTATCCCGTGCCACCCAACGTGCTCTAGAAGGTGTAAGTCAACTACCCTGGCCAGCAAGATCTCCGGATCTGTCCCCCATTGAGCATGTTTGGGACTGGATGAAGCGTCGTCTCACACGGTCTGCACGTCCAGCACGAACGCTGGTCCAACTGAGGCGCCAGGTGGAAATGGCATGGCAAGTCGTTCCACAGGACTACATCCAGCATCTCTACGATCGTCTCCATGGGAGAATAGCTGCCTGCATTGCTGCGAAAGGTGGATATACACTGTACTAGTGCCGACATTGTGCATGCTCTGTTGCCTGTGTCTATGTGCCTGTGGTTCTGTCAGTGTGATCATGTGATGTATCTGACCCCAGGAATGTGTCAATAAAGTTTCCCCTTCCTGCGACAATGAATTCACGGTGTTCTTATTTCAATTTCCAGGAGTGTACATTAAGTGTATTCACAATTCAGGATATGGACAACCATCGGCTGTAGAATGGAATGACAACGATAGAAATTTGTGCCGGTCTGGGACTCGAACCTGGATTTCACTATTGTCTCAAGCGGTCGCCTTATTAATAGTCTATCCATGCACGACTCAGCGCCAGACGGAAATGATCCTTTGAACATGCATGCAGGAACATTGCAACGTAATTCGGAATATCATATGTATCCAGCGACATCGGGCAAGCTACTTTCAAGTAAATATCTCGCCTGTACGGGAATATACATAACGGATGTACGAGTATAGGTTGTAGACGTATGGTTGACTGGTTGACGACATAAGGAAGTTTGGAAGTTTGGGTCTAACGGTGAGTCGTCCATGGACGCCTAATGGTGCCGGCATGGTAGCTCAGCGTATTCGGACCGAAGGTTAGATGCCCTCTGGGAAGGAAAAAAAAAAAAAAAAGAGTAAATGGATCAACAATGAACTTCAACGGCTCCGCCCCGAATGCATGCAACGAACAATGCGGAACACAATGAGATTAAAAAAAAGAAAAAATTGTAAGGCGACCGCTCGCGCTAAACCAGAAACCCGGGTTCGAATCCCAGTTCGGCACAAATTTTCACTGTCGTCATTCCATTCTACGGAGGATGGTTGTTCATATTCGTAATTACGGATACATTTAATGTATTTCATAACTGCTATTGTCGCTGCAGTGGCCGTTGTTTGCACTGCCAGAGCCTGCACCATTCATCAACTCTCTGGAGGCCATTCTGAAACTCGTTACTACCTTCTGATAATGCTACTGTATTATACACAACCACATCACCGTCGTACAGCCTTAAAGAGCATCCGACGCTTTCTACTACATCATTTATATATACCTATATTGTAAACAGTAACGGCCCTATCACACTTCGTTGGGGTATTCCAGAAATTACTTTTACATCTGTTGATTTTATTCCGTTGGGAGCGATGTATTGAGTTCTATCCGCAAGGAGGTCTTGTAGCCAGTCGCAAACCTACTCCGATGTTCGATAAGCTCGTTTTTTTTTTTTTTTTCACTTAATGGCAGTGCGGCCTTACTGAAATTTAGTTTTTTTTTTTTTTTAATCTCATTTTGTTCGTTGTAGTTCGTTGTAATTGTTCGTGGCGGACGTCCCGTGACGCCCGTTGAAGTTCGTTATTGATCCAGTCACTCAGTTTTTTTTATTACAGAGGGCAGCTAACCCTCTGACCGAACACGCTGAGCTACCGTGCCGGCTAGGTATTCGGCGTCAGCCTGAGCGCCGTTGACTACAGCGCATTGTATTTCATGGAAGAACAGAGGGAGCTCAACTTCGCAAGGTCTCTGTTTGCGGAATCGTGTTGATTTTCATAGAAAAGATTTGAATTCTCTAAAAGCGTCATAATTCTTGATCATAAAACATGTTCCAGACTTCTACAACAGATTGACGTCAACGACATGTGTCTGTAAATGTGTACATCTGTCTACATCTACATGGTTACTCTCCAAATCACACTTACGTGCCTGGCAAAGGGTTCATCGAACCATTTTCATACTACTTCTCTACCATTCCCCTCTCGAATGGCGCGTGGGAAAAAGGAACACCTAAATCTTTCCGTTCGAGCTCTGATTTCTCTTATTTTATTATGAAGATCATTTCTACATACGTACGCGGGTGTCAACAAAATATTTTCGCATTCGGAAGAGAAAGTTGGTGATTGAAATTTCGTAAATAGATCTCGCCGCAAAGAAAACCGCCTTTGTTTCAGTGACTGCCACCCCAACTCGCGTATCACATGAGTTACATTCTCACTCCTATTGCGCGATAACACGGAACGAGCTGCCCTTATTTGCACTTTTTCGATGTCCTCCGTCAATCCTATCTGGTAAGGATCCCACACCGCGAAGCAATATTCCAGCAGAGGACGGACAAGTGTAATGTAGGTTGTATCTTTACTGGATTTGTCGCATCTTCTAATTGTTCTGCCAACAAAGCGCAGTCTTTGTTTCGCCTTCCCCACAATTTTATCTATATGGTCTTTCCAATTTAA
This sequence comes from Schistocerca nitens, assembly GCF_023898315.1. Classification (NCBI taxonomy): domain Eukaryota; kingdom Metazoa; phylum Arthropoda; class Insecta; order Orthoptera; family Acrididae; genus Schistocerca; species Schistocerca nitens. Next base: position 176,159,744 of record NC_064622.1, on the reverse strand, counting down.
GTTGCTCGTAATTGTAATTCCTAGGTATGTAGTCGAATTGACAGCCCTTAGATTTGTACTATTTATCGTATATCCAAAATTTATAGGATTTCTTTTAGTACCCATGTGGATGACCTAGCACTTTTCTTTGTTTAGTGCCAATTGCCACTTTTCGCACCATACAGAAATACCCTCTAGATCATTTTGTAATTGGAACTGATCGTCTGATGATTTTACTACATGGTAAATTACAGCATCTTCTGCAAACAATGTACGGGAGCTGCTCAGATTATCACTTAGATCATTTACGTAAATCAGGAATAGCAGAGGGCCTATGACACTACCTTGCGGAACGCCAGATATCACTTCTGTTCTAGCCGATGATTTACCGTCTATCACTACGAACTGTGACCTCTCTGAGAGGAAATCGCGAATCCAGTCACACAACTAAGTCGATACTCCATATGCACGCAATTTGATTAATAGTCGCTTGTGAGGAACGGTATCAAAAGCCTTCTAGAAATGTAGGAATATAGAATCGATCTGAGATCCCTTGTCGACAGCACTCAGTACTTCATGGGAATAAAGAGATAGCTGTGTTGCAGAAGAACAATATTTTCTCAATCCGTGTTGGTTATGTATCAACAATTCATTTTCTTAAAGGTGATTCATAAGGTTCAAAAATGGTTCAAATGGCTCTGAGCACTATGGGACTCAACATCTTAGGTCATAAGTCCCCTAGAACTTAGAACTACTTAAACCTAACCAACCTAAGGACATCACACACACCCATGCCCGAGGCAGGATTCGAACCTGCGACCGTAGCAGTCCCGCGGTTCCGGACTGCAGCGCCAGAACCGCACGGCCACCGCGACCGGCTCATAAGGTTCGAGTGCAGTATATGCTCCAAAATCCTACAGCAAGTTGAGGTCAGTAATATGGGTCTGTAATTCAATGGGTGACTCCTATATCTTTCTTAAATATTGATGTGACCGTACAACTTTCCAGTCTTTAGGAACAGACCTTTCGTCAAGTGAGCGATTGTATATGATTGCCAAGAATGATTGCAAATGGCCCATCTTAAGAAACGGGAATGACCGGCGCTTTCTCCCAGTCGCTATGTGCCCTTCGTTGGTCAAGAGATCTAAGATAAATTACTGCTAGAGGGAGAGCAAGTTCTTTCGCATAATCTTTGTAGAATCTTATAGGAATCTCATCTGGGCCTGACACCTTTGCACTGCTATGTGCGCTGACTGTTTTACTCCGCAATACTCGTACTAGCACCAACATTGTGCTCTGCTACGATATCTGCCAGAAACCGGCTCCTATTCTGTTTGAAAGAGCGGGCAAGACTCCAACCTCAAAGCTCTGTTGTGAGCGACGAACACGTAACACCTCGTCGCCTACTCGTGGTTACGCCGTCTATCAACCACTTTCTGTAGTCGCTCACGACGATAGCGCGTAGACTGTCACCAGCTTCATCGTTTGCGACCTCCTGCCGTAGCAGTCCGCCGTTTTCCGAACTCGCTGGATCGTGAAAGCTAGTGACAACAGCCGAATTGATGCCTTTCAGATGGGGTGTTGGCGGAAGATGTCACGTGTGCCATGGACATAAAGGAGCACCAGTGTTTCCATTCAAGAAGAATTTAGCGTCACAAGGAGATAAGCCGTGGATAACTAAGGCAATTAAAATCTCATGTAAGATGAAAAGGGATTTTATGCAAACGCCAAGCAAGTCAATATCCGACATTACCCGCGTATTACAAAAAATACTCTAGTATTTTAAGGAAAGTCATTACAATGTCCTGAAGTATGCATCTCCTGGCAGAAATAAGTAATGCAGATAATATGATTAAAACTGTATGGGACATTAGCAAACGGGATACAGGGCAGCAAGTCAGTGTACAAGATTCCATAACAAGTAAACTAAATAAGAAAGTTGTGGCTGATAATTCAAATGTTGAAGGTACTTTTAACAATCACTTTCTAAACGTAGCAGCAAATATACGATTAATGAACGTCATGTATGTACCTCTTCAAGGAGCTAGGCATTTTAACTGCACCTCACGATACATACATTCGCTAATAAAAAGTTAACTTTATTACGCATTGTTCAAGCTGTCGTTGGCTGAAAAAGGCGACAAAAATATTTGATAGCTTGCCCTATAACATAAAATGTCTGACAGGTAGCGAAGCAGGTTTTAATCTACTTTAAAATAATCATTTCTCCTGGACAACTCCTATTCCGTTGACGAATTTCAACTTAGAAACTAACAGTAAGAAAAACGAAAAAAATTAAATGTACTTGCCTGAGTATGACTAAAAATAATAATACCTTCATTACCGTTAACGCTAATAATCTATACATATCCTGTAAATTGACACGTTCCACATCTTTTTGTTAAAAATTCGTTCATATCATCTGTGGAACTAACTAAGTGACTAACCAAGCAATCTTCCCGTGTCATCCAAAGACACTTCCAATTCCTTGGGCACATTATGAGATGAGAAGGGGATAACTTAGAAAAGACCATCTTGCAAGGCAAAATGGAAGGCAGAAGACCCCAAGGAAGTACAGCAAGAACATGGTCGGATCAAGCAAAGAAGATTACTAGTCCATCTCATTATATTGTATTAAGAAGAGCTGTGGATGGAGATGTCTAGCCGAAGGTTCAGTTCCTTAAGAAATTAATGAAGAAGTGAGGTCACGACACTCAGCAATGAGTTGATTGACTAATGATGATGTCAGTGGGGTCCCGCCTGCAGCTCATATCGTAGCCAGCATGGCCCCCGTCTCGTCTCTGCTCCGTTTATATACTTTCTTACCACGTCATATGCCCGAAACCCCACCAAGCGGCATTCAGTGGTAGGTGGTCATAATCTTTTGCATCATCACCATGGTATACGAGTACTGAAATGGAATTTCTTTCTTTCTTTCGCTTACGCCATAGTCCCGCAGCGATCGCAGGATCGGCGTGGTCACAACAGATTTGGCAATGTTAGTGTTAGGGATGGCCGGATGCCCTTCCTGCCACCACGCCGTACACCCCCCACCCCTCCCACCACCACCACAAGGAAGGAATTAGCGTACCCCAACTGTCTGTGTCTAGCGTAAATCGTGAAATAGTGCGGACGTGTGGCAAATGTCTGCGACGCCTGTAACTGAGGTGGAACGTAGGGACCAGCGCAGTATTCACCTAGCGGGATGTGGAAAACCGACTAAAAGCCACATCCGCCGGGCGGATTCGATCCGGGTCCAGGAAGCAGCGCGTTAGCGCGCTCGGCTACCCTGGCGGGTTGGATACTGAAGTGGACTGAGGTGACTGAATTCATGGGATAGCGATATCTACATGTACCGACGACGGAAGTACAGTGTACACAAGGCATAAAAGAGCGGTACATTGGAGGAGCTGCCATTTGCACTCAGGTGAGTTACGTGAAAAAGTTTCTGATGTGGATGTGGCCCCTCGACGGGAGCTAACAGACTTTGAAAAAGGAACGGTAACTGAAGCTGGACACATGGGAAACTGCATTTCGGAAATCGTGAGGCACTCAACATTTCGAGGTCCATAGTGTCAAGAGTGTGCCGGGAATACCAAATTTCAGGCATTACCTCTCACCACGGACAACGCAGTGGCCGAGGGCCTTCACTTAACGACCGAGAGCAGCGGCGTTTACTTAGAGACAAGCAGCACCGTGCGAAATAACCGCAGACATCAGTGTGGGACGTACGACGAACGTATCCGTTAGGACAGGGAGGCGGAATTAGGCATTAATGGGCTATGGCAGCAGACAACTAACGCGAGTGCCATTGTTGACAGCACGACGTCGCCTGCATTACCTCCCCTGACCTCGTGACTATGTCGGTTGGGCTGTAGACTACTGGAAAATCGCGGCCTGTTCACACTAGTCCCGATTTCAATTGGTGAGAGCTGATGGTAGCGTACGAATGAAGTGCAGACCCCACGAAGCCACGGACCTCAGTTGTCAACAAAGCAGTGCTCAAGCTGGTGGTGGATCCATAAGAATGAGGGCCGTATTTATATCAAATGGACTGGGTCCTCTCGTCCAACTGAACCGATAAATGATCGGAAATGTTTATGTTCGAATACGTGCAGACCATTTGCAGCCCTTCATACACTGCATGGTCCCAAACAACTATGGAATTTCTATGGAGTACAAAGCGCATGTCACCGCACCATAATTATCCACAACTGGTTTGAAGAACATTCTGTACAACTTGAACGGATGACAGGGTCGCCCAGATCGCCCGACATGTATTCCATCGAACATTTATCGGAGATAATCGAGAGGTCCTGTCCCTACAAAAAATGGTTCAAATGGTTCTAAGCACTATGGGACTTAACATCGGAGGTCATCAGCCCCATAGACTTAGAACTACTTAAGCCGGACTAACCAGAGGACACCACACACATCCATGGTTCAAATGGCTCTGAGCACTACGGGACTTAAATGCTGTGGTCATCGGTCCCCTAGAACTTATAACTACTGAAACCTAAGTAACCTAAGGACATCACACATATCCATGCCCGACGCAGGATTCGACCCTGCGACCATAGCGGTCGCGCGGGTCCAGACTGTAGCGCCTAGAACCGCTCGGCCACTCCGGCCGGCACACAACCATGCCCGAGGCAGGATTCGAACCTGCGACCGTAGCAGCAGCGCGGCTCCGAACTGAAGCGCCTGTCCCTGTCAGTTTGGTGTGTAGAATGTATGAGTCTGGCGGCGTACCATCCGACTTTCGGAAAAATATCAAATTCTGAACGCTGCAAGAACTGACGAGTGCGAGCATTATCGCACAATCAGATAACAGATCATGTATCGAAGTTGCTGACAAGAATAATATACAGAAGAATGCAAAAGAAAATTCAGGATGTGCTAGATGACGATCAGTTCGGCTTTAGAAAAAGAAAAGGCACGAGAGAGGCAATTCTGACGTTTCGGTTGATGATGGAAGCAAGACTAAAGAAACTTCAAGACACGTTCATAGGATTTGTCGACCTGGAAAAAGCATCCGACAATGTAAAATAGTGCAAGATGTTCGAAATCCTGATAAAATTAGGGGTAAGATTTAGGGAGAGACGGGTCATATACAATATGTACAAGAACGAAGAAGGAATTATAAGAGTGGACGAACAAGGACGATGTGCTCCTATTAAAAAGGCTGTAAGACAGGGTATGTATACATGATTTGTTGAACAGAATGAACAATATAATGAGAACAGGATATGGACTGAGAGTAAATCGAAGAAAGACGAAAGTAATGAGAAGTAGCACTAATGAGAGCATCGAGAAACTTAACATCAGAATTGATGGTCACGAAGTAGATGACGTTAAGAAATTCTGCTACCTAGGCAGTAAAATGACTAATGACGGATGGAGCAAGGAGGACATCAAAAGCATACTAGCAATGGCAAAAACGGCATTCCTGGGCTAGAGAAGTCTACTATTATTAAACATAGGCCTTAATTTGAGAAATAAATTTCTGAGAATGTACGTCCGGAGTATAGCATTGTATGGTAGTGAAACATGGTCTGTGGGAAAACCAGAACAGAAGACAATCGAAGCATTTGAGATGTCACGCTACAGACGAATGTTGAAAATTAGGTGGACTGATAAGGTAAGAAATGAGGAGGTTGTGCGTAGAATCGGAGAGGAAAGGAATATGTGGAAAACACTGATAAGGAGAAGGGACAGGTTGATAGGACATCTGTTAAGACATGAGAGAATGACTTCCATGGCACTAGAGGGAGCTGTAGAGGGCAAAAACTGTAGAGAAAGACAGAGATTGGAATACATCCAGCAAATAATGGAGTATGTAGGTTGTAAGTGCTACTCTGAGAAAAAAAAAATGGTCGAGAGAACAGTTCGTGCATAAAATCCTGCACCGCGTACACTCTCTCAATTATGGGCAGCTATAGAGACAACATGGCTCATTACTTCTGCAGGGGACTTCAAACAACTTATTAAATCCATGCCACCTCCATTGATGCATTTCGCCGTGCAAAGGTGGTCTTACACGATATTACGGTGTCCTTCGCGTGTTGTCACCTCAATGAATTAAATCAGAATCGACAGCATACCGACAACGATAGTTCAGGTATACATGCCGACGTCGCAAGCTGAAGATGAACAAAGTGTATGAGGATATTGAAAGGGTAATGCAGTATGTAAAGGGGGACGAAAATCTAATAGTCATGGGCGACTGGAATGCAGTTGTAGGGAAAGGAGTAGAAGAAAAGGTTACAGGAGAATATGGGCTTGGGACAAGGAATGAAAGAGGAGAAAAACTAATTGAGATATGTAACAAGTTTCAGCTAGTAATAGCGAATACCCTGTTCAAGAATCACAAGAGGAGGAGGTATACTTGGAAAAGGCCGGGAGATACTGGAAGATCTCAATTAGGTTACATCATGGTCAGACAGAGATTCCGAAATCAGATACTGGATTGTAAGGCGTACCTAGGAGCAGATAAGGACTCAGATCACAATATAGTGGTGATGAAGAGTAGGCTGAAGTTCAAGACATTAGTCAGGAAGAATCAATACGCAAAGAAGTGGGATACGGAAGTACTAAGGAATGACGAGATACGTTTGAAGTTCTCTAACGCTATAGATACAGCAATCAGGAATAGCGCAGTAGGCAGTACAGTTGAAGAGGAATGGACATCTCTAAAAAGGGCCATCACAGAAGTTGGGAAGGGAAACATAGGTACAAAGAAGGTAGCTGCGAAGAAACCATGGGTAACAGAAGAAATACTTCAGTTGATTGATGAAAGCAGGAAGTACAAACATGTTCCGGGAAAATCAGGAATACAGAAATACAGGTCGCTGAGGAATGAAATAAATAGGAAGTGCAGGGAAGCTAAGACAAATGGCTGCAGGAAAAATGTGAAGACATCGAAAAAGATATGATTGTCGGAAGGACAGACTCAGCATACAGGAAAGTCAAAACAACCTTTGGTGACATCAAAAGCAACGGTGGTAACATTAAGAGTGCAACGGGAATTCCATTGTTAAATGCAGAGGAGAGAGCAGATAGGTGGAAAGAATACATTGAAAGCCTCTATGAGGGTGAAGATTTGTCTGATGTGATAGAAGACGAAACTGATGTGATAGAAGAAGAAACAGGAGTCGATTTAGAAGAGATAGGGGACCCAGTATTAGAATCGGAATTTAAAAGATCTTTGGAGGACTTATGGTCAAATAAGGCAGAAAGGATAGATAACATTCCATCAGAATTTCTAAAATCATTGGGGGAAGTGGCAACTAAACGACTATTCACTTTGGTGTGTAGAATATATGAGTCTGGCGACATACCATCTGACTTTCGGAAAAGCATCATCCACACAATTCCGAAGACGGCAAGAGCTGACAAGTGCGAGAATTATCGCATAATCAGCTTAACAGCTCATGCATCGAAGCTGCTTACAAGAATAATATACAGAAGAATGGAAAAGAAAATTGAGAATGCGCTAGGTGACGATCAGTTTGGCTTTAGGAAAAGTAAAGGGACGAGAGAGGCAATTCTGACGTTACGGCTAATAATGGAAGCAAGACTAAAGAAAAATCAAGACACTTTCATAGGATTTATCGACCTGGAAAAAGCGTTCGACAATACAAAATGGTGCAAGCTGTTGGAGATTCTGAAAAAAGTAGGGGTAAGCTATAGGGAGAGACGGGTCATATACAATATGTACAACAACCAAGAGGGAATAATAAGAGTGGACGATCAAGAACGAAGTGCTCGTATTAAGAAGGGTGTAAGACAAGGCTGTAGCCTTTCGCCCCTACTCTTCAATCTGTACATCGAGGAAGCAATGATGGAAATAAAAGAAAGGTTCATGAGTGGAATTAAAATACAGGGTGAAAGGATATCAGTGATACGATTGGCTGATGACATTGCTATCCTGAGTGAAAGTGAAGAAGAATTAAATTATCTGCTGAACGGAATGAACAGTCTAATGAGAACACAGTATGGTTTGAGAGTAAATCGGAGAAAGACGAAGGTAATGAGAAGTAGTAGAAATGAGCACAGCGAGAAACTTAACATCAGGATTGATGGTCACGAAATCAATGAAGTTAAGGAATTCTGCTACCTAGGCAGTAAAATAATCAATGACGGACGGAGCAAGGAGGACATCAAAAGCAGACTCGCTATGGCAAAAAAGGCATTTCTGGCCAAGAGAAGTCTACTAATATCAAATACCGGTCTTAATTTGAGGAAGAAATTTCTGAGGATGTACGTCTGGAGTACAGCATTGTATGGTAGTGAAACATGGACTGTATGAAAACCGGAACACAAGAGAATCGAAGCATTTGAGATGTCGTGCTATAGACGAATGTTGAAAATTAGGTGGACTGATAAGGTAAGGAATGAGGAGGTTCTACGCAGAATCGGAGAGGAAAGCAATATGTGGAAAACACTGATAAGGAAAAGGGACATGATGATAGGACATCTGCTAAGACATGAGGGAATGACTTCCACGGTACTAGAGGGAGCTGTAGAGGGCAAAAACTGTAGAGGAAGACAGAGATTGGAATACGTCAAGCAAATAATTGAGGACGAAGGTTGCAAGTGCTACTCTGAGATGAAGAGGTTAGCACAGGAAAGGAATTCGTGGCGGGCCGCATCAAACCAGTCAGTAGACTGATGACCAAAAAATTTGTTCCTGAATAGCGATCAAGAGGGCAATAATATTGAATAATGTTGATCATCTCGAACTGGTATAACGATTTTATGACATTTATAGACTGACATGTTGTTATGCAGTGAAAGCTGCCACCATGCTTTCGTTTCAAGCGTTCAAGTGAGGCTAACATTTTCAAGTGGGTGGATCTTTTAAATTTACATCTGTCACCCAGGAGGGTGGGTGATCTGTTATAGGATTCTGTTCTCGTCATCTAAGCCCTGTGAGCTAGGCATGGGACTGAGGAATTTTCGGGTCGTTACCGTGGATGCTTTTTCTTATAGTTAACTGCCCGTTCTGAATAACTGTAGAACTCTGTTCTCTTCAGTAAATCCCCAGTCGAACTGAGACTGGAACCGAGGGGTTTCCGATTGAGAAGACTTGGGAGAGAATTATCGGTTCGAGTGTTTGCCTTATAATTACAGGAACCGTTCCTAAAATCTTTCCCGGAGCCAGGGGATTGGATGAATTTTTAATTTGTATAGTTGTATGTTATTTGAGTTCACAGATACGTTGAATATTTTGATCAACATTTCTCGCCCTTCACTGCTTATATATGTTGTAAATCCCAAAAGTGCAACTGCGGCTTTAAACCATTTCAAGTGTTCTGAATGCGGAAACACAGCAATTCTTTGCCCACATTGACAATCGTTGTGCCACAACAACCAAACCATCTGATAAGGGCTAAAGCTGCTCTTGTAATTGTGCGATTTTTAGGGTGCTCAGCGAAAGACTCCATTATTTCAAAGTTAAATTTCTCGGAAACTAAGATCGATAGACGAGTGCAGCAAACGGTATGTTTATTCTTAAAGATGAAGGAACTTTAGGCAGAAGTTTCGAAATAGTTCGAAAAGCTTCTAACAGATGGCGCTGTAGGGTGTGCAGCTCGTACAGTATCAGCGTGCATAATTATAATCGTCCTCTGCAATCTCATCAGTATGGAGGTGGCGCAAGCGAACAATGAAATTTGCCATCACATACTATAATGCCTTAACGGGACCGGATTCAGATGCCACACATGTAGCCGATTCAAGCTAGTCCAGCGTGGTAGGATGTTTCCAGTACACAGTGTCTTTCAGCGTGCCCCACAAAACGTAGTCACAAAATGTCAGATCAGGCGAATACGACGTCAGTCCACCCCTGCGCCAGTAAATTTACAATAATCCAACGCGATGAGTCTACTCCCTAAGTATTCAGGAAGAAAGCGAAACACCTGTACGGTGTGATGTCCGATCCAGTCTTGAATGAACCACTCGATGCCTTGGATCCTCCAACGCTCTCTGTGTGGCAAAAGACTGTTCCAAAATTGCAACGTAATTTTCAATAGTGATCGTTTGTCATATAAAAAATAACCACTAATACCTCATGCCGCATACTGCAACCCATTGCAGTGGTTTCGGTTCACAGTAATGAGGATTTTCGCAATCGCAGAATCGCCAATTTTGTTTCTTCACAACTCCATTCAGCTGGAAATGTGCTTCAACTGCGAACCAGACGCAGCCAACATCAACTCCTCCTTTATCAGTCATTGTGAGAGTCTGGTTCGCAAAATCAGCCCTCAGTCGCACAGATAGTGCAGGTATGGGCTGTTGGCTTTGGATGTTGAACGGGAACGTGTGTAGGCTCTGTCTTAGTAACGAGACGTGGGGGTGATTTTTTCCAATAGGAATAGGAAACTAATTAAAGTAATACCCGTCTATGTAACGATGTGTTTTAAGTTCAATAGGAACTGATTACTAATATACCCACAGGCTTGGCATGTAATTTCTAATACTTTGCTCCGATCTTAGTTCGTTTCACGAGAGTTTTCGTGGCTTCCACACAGATTTCACTACATTCAGAACTAGGATTGATTTTTACGTTCTTGGAGATCAGTTGCGTCTTCTTATAAACGCCCTTTCGCTCTTGTTTCTATGCCTTGCGTGTACCTGTCATGTTTATTTACTCCGCTTCGCAGCTACATCTAGCACATGTACCATCACAACTACATCTACATGATTGCTCTGCAACTCACAGTTGAGTGAGTGACCTGAAGCGGATTCTCCTAACAGTTTAAAACTATATACCGAACCTGAACTAATTTCACACCATCGTCACTGTTTGGCCCAGTGGGTGCAGTGCAAATATCAGAAAACGATGCCCTTACTTTGATATTTTGCGTATGGTTTTAATGTACGCAAGTATGAAGAAACTAGCCCAAGTACAGCTATTAAAAGATTTCTGCGTTAACTAAATATCATGTGATAATATTTGAGAGGACGGATATAGTAATATACAGGATGCTCAAACCGTAACACAACCGATTTGCGAGGATATTTTTTTTCCCCCGGCGGTAGCCAGCTGGTGGCGGCGCTGACGGTGGAGTATATTTCCTCTCCGCATTGAGGGCTTTGTGTAAAAATCTTGCGCAGGCAGCACGTATTTCTTAGGCGACACAATACAGTGCATTGACTGAAAGTATTTCAAGTGAAATGGAGAAATACAAGCATTCTGTTCCCAAAGTATTCATGTATGGTTCATACACGCGTACAGAATCAGCGCGTGCACTAAGGATATTAAGTCAAGAGGAATTCTCTGATGTTAAAGTCCCTAATCGGAGTGCGATTCATAACTTGATAAATAAATTTCGTGAGACTGGAAATGTTCTTGACAGGAAACATAGAAAACCACGTACAATACTGGCAGAAGAATGAATAGCATTGGGGATGCTCTGGAAAGGTCGCATAGGAAAACAGTTCGACATATTTCTCAGTAAATGAGATTTCCTTTGGCTCTGTTCAAATGGTTACCAGCCCTATAAAATAACTGCAGTGCAAGAGCTTAAATTAAGTGACGCTGCATTAAGGTTGCGGTTTTGTTAATGGGTAGTGAATAGGGTGCATGATGGAGAAATTGACCCTCACCTAACGTTCTTCTCGGACGAATCACGGTTCCTTCTAAGTGGGTACGCTAAATCACAAAATAACCGTTACTGGAGGTCTGAAAAACCTAACGTAATACACGAGGCACCCGTGCAACATAATGTCTACCTATATATGTATGCTTGCCAAAACCTACCTTCGCCAGCAGTGGCTCCGGATCTCTCCCTAAATGGGAATGTTTGGAGCATTACGAGCGGAGCCCTCCAACTAGCTCGGGATTTTGGCGATCTAATGTGTCAGTTGGACAGAATTTTGCACGATATTTCCCAGAAGGATATCCAGTAACTCTGTTTATCAATGCCAATCCGAATATCTGCTTTCATAAGGGCTAGAGATGGACCAACGTGTCATTGACTTGTTCAATTTGTGAGGCTCTTTCTCGTAAATAAACCGTCCAGTTTTTTTTTTTTCTGAAACTGTAACGATTTGTCAGTCTGTACATGCACATCACATCTACCGATTTTCGTCCAATTCGGGTAATCCCTTGATGGTGCGCCTATTTTTTCTTTTTTTTCTTAGTGTGTATGAGCTCATTACACAAAATGATCACCACTTACGTAAATCACGACAGTCAAGTGAAGAGAGTTTGCCTGGCAGCTGTACAAAGTCAGTGCATGGAGATGGCTCCGCATAATGGCGTCACTGAATGGCAGAAATGAGCTTTGGACAAGCCGACGATCACACTGAATGAAGGTGCCCAATTTGTTGGTCTATAAAAACGCTGACTGTGCTATGTGTCTACAAATGCATGGTCTGCCAGTTACAGCCATTTTATCAAGGTATAAGAAAACTGACTGTAAAAAGATCTTAACTGCCAAAGATCGGAGCCGAGTGTCCCACCTTTTGCTGAGACAATCGGTTTCAAACCAGACGGGAATTGCTGCTGTTAGTGAATGTAGATCCATCGCAACCACTTCCGAATGAACACTGCGAAGTGAACTGCACGCAGTGAACGTTTCTAGTCGCTTGCCTCGTAAATGGGCATTGCTCACAGCGTCATATAAAGCAGAACGTTCTGAGTGGCCCAAACTAGACGATAGCTGACTGGAGGCATATTGTGTGGTCAGATGATTTCCGGTTTTGCCTCTTCTGAAAGGACGCAAAGCGTCATGTTCACTGACAACCCTTGGGGCGTTTAATCTGAAGAGTTTTGAAGATCAGGCTGGAGGCGGTTCTGTGAGGTTCTGCGTGGGGTTTTTGAGTGGTTGATTTGAGGGAAGAGAACCATACAGCGAGGTCTTCGGTCCCATCGTATTAGGGAAGGACGTTGGCTATGCCCTTTCGAAGGAACCATCCCAGCATTTGCCTGAAGCGATTTAGGAAAATCACGGAAAATCTAAATCAGGATGACCGGAAGCGCGTTTGAAACGTCGTCCTTCCGAATGCGAGTCCAGTGTGCCAACCACTGTGGGGCTTTCCGCGCCATTACTTGGTCACATTCAGATTAACGTGGACATGTACGAGGACTTTTATTTCAACACGTTCGTTGACCAAGTGATGTACTTGCCTCATAATGAATATACTGTGGACACTCCCATCGTCCAAGATAATAATGCTGTGTCGACGGTGCTATACGCATACGTTTCTGGTTTGGCAAAAACTCAAGTACCCTACCACAACTTTACTGGCAACTCTACTGGCTTCCTAAGTAATGCAGTATTAATCCAAGAGAAAATATCTGCAACTCTTTGAATCAGCGGATGAAACACAGCAATGAACATCCCAGCAATTTGGTAGTCCTACAGGATATAATCACCAATGAGTGGCTTCAGTTGGATATAACATACCTGAATAAACTCGTGGACTCTCTTTTCCGGAGAATTTTGGTCATTATCGTGGCTAGACCCGGTGTTACGCGGAATTTACGTGATATTACCTGAGGGTGATTAATATTTTCTTGTATGCTTATTAGTGGTTCTACACTCCTGGCCATTAAAATTGCTACACCAAGAAGAAATGCAGATGATAAACGGGTATTCCTTGGACAAATATATTATACTAGAACTGACATGTGATTACATTTTCACGCAGTCTGAGTGCATAGATCTTGAGAAATCAGTACCCAGAACAACCACCTCTGGCCGTAATAACGGCCTTTATACGCCTGGGCATTGAGTCAAACAGAGCTTGGACGTCGTGTACAGGTACAGCTGCCCATGCAGCTTCAACACGATACAACAGTTCATTAAGAGTAGTGACTGGCGTATTGTGACGAGCCAGTTGCTCAGCCACCATTGACCAGCCGTTTTCAGTTGGTGAGAGGTCTGGAGAATTTGCTGGCCAGGGCAGCAGTCGACCATTTTCTGTATCCAGAAAGGCCCGTACAGGACATGCAATATGCGGTCGTACATTATCGCCGGCCGGTGTGGCCGTGCGGTTCTAGGCGCTTCAGTCTGGAACCGCGTGACCGCTACGGTCGCAGGTTCGAATCCTGCCTCGGGCATGGATGTGTGTGGTGTCCTTAGGTTAGTTAGGTTTAAGTAGTTCTAAGTTCTAGGGGACTGATGACCTCAGCAGCTAAGTCCCATAGTGCTCAGAGCCATTTGAACCATTTTTCGTACATTATCCTGCTGAAATGTAGGGTTTAGCAGGGATCGAATGAAGGGTAGAGACACGGGTCGTAACACATCTTAAATGTAACGTCCACTGTTCAAAGTGCCGTCAATGTGAACAAGAGGTGACGGAGACGTGTAACCCCATACCATCACGCCGGGTGATACGCCAGTATGGCGATGACGAATACGCTTTTCCAATGTGCGTTCAACGCGATGTCGCCAAACAAGGATGCGACCATCATGTTGCTGTAAACAGAGCCTGGATTCATCCGAAAAAATGACGTTCTTCCTCAGCACAATGGCATCTATCAGCAGGACCATGCAGCGTGCATACAGCTCGCAGTGTATATGCTTCTTTCGAAGAGTACGAGGCTGCGTGTACCGTCCTCCCCATGAGTCGCAGTAGTCCACGTTGCATAAGTTCGTTATTCGTCTTTTTGACAGGTGTTCACATTAATGTAACTGGACTACGTAGTAAAACCGAGGCTACTGCCCCAGCTGTTTCATTTCCTCTGCTACATGTCATTTCTGAACGCGTTTCATATAGTAAGTATGCCTTCTCTGGAAATAAGTCATTGTAGTAATTAGCCTTGGCCATAAAAACGTAATCACTCGGTAACTTCCGATATTGAAAGGCAGCTATTCCGAAGCCAAGCTATTTCCTTCCATTCACCTTCAATACCTAGGCTCCTCAACTCAGCCTTCACATTGTCCTCCCATCTACGCCTCGGTCTCCCCACAGGACGTTTTCCCTCTAAGTGCCCTACCAGTACTCTGCGCTCTAGCCTGCCCTCATCCATTCGAGCTACGTGACCCGCCCATCGCAGCCTACGTGATTTAATAATACTGATTATGTCAGGGCATGAATAGAGTTCGTGAACCTCTTCGTTATGCAGTTTTCGCCACTCTCCGCTAATGTCATCCCTTTTTGCTCCGAAAATTTTCCTCAAAATTTTGTTTTCAAATACTCGAAACGGCTTTTCATTTTGCTCAGTGAGAGACCAAGTCTCACACCCATACAGCATAACTGGTAGAATAATAGTTTTGTATATTCTAATCTTTAACTTCCTAGACAATATCTGTGATGAAAGTAACCTATTCAGTGAGAAGTACCACGCATTTCCCGCCCGTAATCTCTTCTTCAGTTCGGATTCAATCTCATTTCTCGAAGTGATGTCCACGCCTAGATACTTAAATGTGTCACTTTTTCAAACTGCATGTCTCCAAATCTTAACATTTCCTGATCTACTGCTGTTGGCAATCTAGTAGTAACCAGGTATTTAGTTTAGCATTAATTTCTCCCTGACGAAAATTGTAACTACGCTTACTAACAACCTAGTGGCATAAATACATCAATGATACATAAGCTTATTGCAAGATATGGCAGGTGTCTGAGTTGGTGACTACGAGGAAAGTTGATACAGGGGATGAATAGAGAAATAAGACAAAGACAACTATGTCACTGTTGCTCATCAACAGGGCTGTTTCCTGCATAGAATTCCTGAATATGTCCCCGAATTAGTGGTCTAACGTGTTTTACAGCATGGCGCCCTGAATACAGAAGGCGTATTTTCTACCGGTGACAGATCTGCTAGAGATTCATTCCTTTCAGCCGTTAAACACTCGTCGCAATTAAAACTGACGATGGCTGCCGCACAGTACGCATCCTCTCCTTCCGCTTTCTTTCCTTCTTCCAGAGAACCATTTCCACTGAAACTGCCAATATCTAACGAACTTAACAGTTCAGTGGGCAGTGCGTTAGTTGGCGCGCGTGCCAAATACTGCCCGCCGATCAGCTCACATTAACGGTAATGCCCCGCAGTTACAATCAGGTCCCGCGCAGTGTACTCCTGATTTTAATTCAGCTAGTCAGCAGTCCCTGTTTTTTTCTCATTTTCGTTTTCTTTTCGCGTTATTTTCGGAGCTGTGGCGCCGTGCGGTGGATACGCTTTGCAGAACTCGTTCCGGCCGAACTGCCTCATTAGCGGGCAGCATTTAAAACCGGCTCCCGGTGCTTACGGCCGGGCGCGCGATCTGGCGTGTTATTGCGGCGAGCGGCGATCATTTTAATTTCGCAGCCGCGCCATCGCACTCACCCCTCCCATCTCCCCTCTCCTCCCCCCCTCCTCCCCCCTCCCCCCCTCCCCCCTCCCCCCTGCCGTGGAGGCCCTCCAGTAGACGCGCCCGCGCCCAGATTTCGTTCCGCAGAGCAACCACCTCCACCACCTCCCTTGTGTGTTGGTGGCCGCTATCGAATTGCAGCTTAATAATTAATCTACTTTGCCCGCCACAGGCCGCGCCCTCACATTTTCGGCCGACCGGAGCCGTTGCGTTCATCTCGCACGCATGCCACGAACCGAGCTTTTTTCTTCTACTTTTCGCATAGTTTCTCCTTTCTGGCGCCTTTCCTGGGAGGATCGGCAGTCGCAAAAGCTTCTCAGCGGAACACGTTGCATCGCTTCCACCTCTACTGGAAAATCTGGAAAATGTCCTTTACCTCCAATCGTCACAGTCTCATAAAAGACAATCAAAGTGACAAGGGGAGGCCTCTACGTACGGGTCACAGTTTTAATCTGCCAGGAAGATTCATATCAGCGAACACTCCGCTGCAGAGTGAAACTCTCACTCTGGAAACATCCCCCAGACTGTGGCTAAGGCCGGTATTACACTATCAAATTTCTTTGTCCAATATCTTTGTCAAATAACTTTGTCAAAGAAAGTTGATGGTGTAATACGGCACTTTGTGAAATGTCGTCAAATATTTGATCAAATCTAGGGACTCGCTGTAGATTTCATCAAAGAAGTCGCTTGTCTTCTGTTCACTGCGATGTGACATGTTACCACATGGAGCGCTAGCATCGCTGCAGCATTCTGTCATCTGTAGTGTTTTGAACAACATTGCCAGTAAATACAATTGGTGTGTACCGACAACTACAAAATTAATAGAGATGTATAAAGCTGATGAGGCGCTTTACAACGTGAGGCACCCTGAATACAAAAATGGATTAAGAAGATTGGAGACCTAACCTAACCTAACCTAACCTAACCCTCTCCTGTAGCAAGGAATCGGAGTGTTACAGTGAGCCTGTCTTCTGCAGATGTAGCAATTCTTAATGGAATATTGTGCTTTTTGATGTGAGGATACGCTTCACTGAACTCATACAGAAATGTATGCTCATCCATTCTTAAGTAACTGATGTACGACTTGACGTCCTCCACTATAAGCACACGTAAAAAGTTTTTGTTGAATGCTTTTTATCGTGTCGTCGTGAAACACACAGCTTCACCCACGTACGTTTCCTTTTTTTCCCACGCTTCTCTTCCGCATGTGCACACAGTGCAATTGTAATACATGCAACTGCTGCGGTTAATAACAAGTTGTTGTTGTCAGCCATCTTGAACTTTGACGAAAAATATAATGACAGTGTAATACCCCTTCTAGCGCTACGTCAAAAGATATTTGTCAAATATATTTGACGGAATATTTGATCACATCTTTGATCAAATCTTTGACAAAGAAATTTGATAGTGTAATACCGTAATACCGGCCTAAGCCATGTCTCCGCAACATCCTTTCTTCCAGGAGTGCTAGTTCTACAAGGTTCGCAGAAGAGCTTCTGTGAAGTTTGGAAGGGAGGAGACGAGATACTGGCAGAATTAAAGCTTTGAGGACGGGGCGTGGTTGGGTAGCTCAGATGGTAGAGCACTTGCCCGCGAAAGGCAAAGGTCCTGAGTTCTAGTCCCGGTCCGGCACACAGTTTTAATCTTCCAGGAAGTTTCATATCAGCGCACACTCCGCTGCAGAGTGAAAATCTCATTCTGGAAACATCCTCCATGCTGTGGCTCCTTTATTCCAGGAGTGTTAGTTCTGCAAGGTTCGCAGGAGAGCTTCTGTGAAGTTTGGAACGTAGTAGAAGAGATACTGGCAGGAGTAAAGCTGTGAGGAGGGGGCGTGAGTCGTGTTTGGGTAGCTCAGATGGTAGAGCACTTGCCCGCGAAAGGCAAAGGTCGCAAGTTCGAGTCTCGGTCGGGCACACAGTTTTAATCTGCCAGGAAGTTTCATATCAGCGCACACTCCGCTGCAGAGTGACAATCTCATTCAGGGGACATGTCGATAACAGGCTATCAAATAATTGTGAACGCCCACGTCGGTAGATCCGCGGTCAGCGTTTCATATTGCTAAGCAGAGCCCCACCCCTACCCGCCCCAAACCGAGACTCTGCACGTTCCCTTTTCAGACATATTTCTTATGCAGCCATTCAAATTGGTTCAAATGGCTCTGAGCACTATGTGACTACATCTAAGGTTATCAATCCCCTAGAACTTAGAGCTACTTAAACCTAACTAACCTAAGGACATCACACACTTCCATACCCGCGGCAGGATTCGAACCTGCGACCGCAGCAGTCACGTGGTTCCGGACTGAAGGGCCTAGAACCGCTCTGCCACCGCTGCCGGCGCAGCCCTCCTGCGCTCTAGCGATTGAGCAGACGGTCATCAAGTTTTGGCTCAGCAGTGTTTATGGAAGAAATGGTCAACACATAATTTTTTCAGGACCAGCCATGACTGGTATGCTGATGCGTCTCGAAAGTAGAAAACAGCATCTCCCTCACAATGTAACTGTGGCACCGAAAGACAGACGATACGTCACAGCACGCAACACTACAGTCTAACGTTACATGGGAGACATGTAAATGATTACCTGACAGTGACTCCAAGTTCAATTGATAATATTAAGAACTGTGAGTTTTGTGACACTTCCGTTATTATTACCGTCAGTTATTACTTGTGTTACGTTTTAATAATCTCCAGCTTTGCAATATTGTACCGCTAGTTTACTTGATATATCTTGCGATCGGTTTCACTCGGTAAATAAATAAATAAATCTGGAAAGCAGAAAGTAACATTTCCATTTTATTTCATGAATTGTACACTTTGTAGAAACAGTTGATGACATGGGGTTCTGGTTGTTTTATCTTTAAAAGTGTGAGAATTTTCGAATAGTGCTTTTTGCCTTATGGGCTTTATTCGTACAGTTCTATCAGAAAACTACTGGAGAGGAACAAGATTATCACCATATGGAATACGGTTGGTTCATGGGAATAATGTGTTAGCAGGACTTGGGCTTTATAGTTTCATCCACTGGGTACTCATTATGTCGTACAAATATCTACAATTATGATATTCTGTTCAGATACAGTTCGTGAAGGAACTCACATGCAGCAGATTTGCAGATACAATTATTCTATCCCGGTGCTACCAACAGTAATGCTGAAAGAGCTACTAAAATTAAATTGACCGTTAATACCAAAGAGTAACGGCGCACATTAAACGAAAACGAATGTTCATTGGCTGGTAGCGACAATTTTTATTTTGTGCATTGGCGCCTGTAAACAGCTACACATTTATTACGAACCCACAACTTAGTTATTTCATATTGTTAATCACGAGCACATGTGGGAATTAGTATTAGCAGCAGGTGGCTGGTCGTAATTGTATTCATGACTCACTAAAACCACAATCAAGGGTATAGGCAAATTAATAAAATAAAACTGCGTGGCTGGCGTTAAACAGGTACATTGTGAGCGTAGAGTCACACAGAAATGAAATTTTAAAACTGTTACCAGTATTACAATAGAAATTCACAGAATCGCACAGAGAAAAGTTGTAAACATACGTTTTATATGTAAAAAGTAAGATACGGTCAGAGCAGTTAAATTTTCCGCCTGCAAGTAGCACTAGCATTCGTTCCACAGCAGTTGCCCTTCGCTGTTTAAACACCTAATATGGCCGCCACAAATGAAAAATAATGGACACTAACTGTTGTATGTTATTTGGACAGGTCAAAAGCACTTTCCACATAATGGAAGTTTACATTCGACTGTGAGATCCACTGTGGCAATGTACACGCTAGTGATTCAACGAAGAGCAGCCGTACATCCCTTTTTGAGATGCGCTCTGTAAGCTGTTGTCCAATGTACGAAAGCAGGGAAAATATTTCTCGTCCTAGCATAGAGACCACATTGATATAAATGGAATTTTATGTTCCACTCCCCCACCCTTCTCCTTTCACTTTCACCATCTCTTGACCACCTTTTCAGAAACATTCTTTGCTTTCTCTACGTATAATAAAAAAAAAATTAAGTGTTGTAACATAACATTTTCATAACTTTTTACGATTTACGTGAATATCTAATCAACATTTATATTCATGTTTAACACTATAACGTGTTGCTACCAGTGCCACCTGGAGATCGTTTTGTTACTTTCGATGCCTTGTAATGCCTTGTACTAGCCAGTAACCTCCTAACATGCGCATGGCTCCATACTGGTCCAATAGTTATTTTATCCCACGTAATTATGCGGCTCTTGCGCGCTACGCTACTCTTGTGCTCTCTGTAACCTTTCCAGATTTTTCTGATGATGATTTGCAATCGAAATGAGTTGCCTCACATCCAGAGACTACTTTACAAGAAAGAATATATTTTGAATTAGCGTCCATTTTAGCACTGTTCCTTCGTCAGAATTTTATTTAATTTCTTTGGTAAGAGTCACACATTAATGTCAATTATGTCAGCATGGCATGCAGAAGCGATTTGTTTATATGGTTTTCTAAAGCAGCTGTGCTGAGCATTTTTCGCTCAAATGGAAGGACGGCAATAATGTGTCATAAAATTCTTTATTTATGGTTAGTTGTGGTCAACGGCAATTGATCCAAAGATAGTAAACTTCCTGTATGGGTGAATGTCGTACTTCTCCAAAGATGATGCGCCTGAGAAGGATAAAAACACAAGTTTTTTATGGTGTCATTTTTTCGCAGCAGTTTACAAGAAAACATCTTTTTGTATCCTGCACACGATTTTTTGAATTTTATTTATCCACTGAAATACTTTTCGCCTTGTTGACGAAACATTTTCGATGGGTGTTCTGGAACATTACCTGACCGTTTCGTTGTTACGTATTGGTTATAGCTCTACAAACCGTTCACAGATTTTTTAAAAATAATAAGTTGAAAACGTACTTTGGGTACAGTGTCTAATTCAGTTAAAATGTTGTGTTACGAAACAATACCGACAACACGAAATGGTGAAGGCTTTCAACCGTTTTTTGGCATGAGGAAAAACTGCATGATTTTCAGATAACTGAAACAGATGCCTTATTGTAAGTACCTTTACATTCCATTAGGAAAAACTTCCGTGGGCTTTTTTTAAATCTATAACCAATATGTAAAAATTGAAAATCAGTTATATTCCAGGATACACACTGAATATGTCTTATTAAAAAGGCGAAACGAACACGGTTGCACAAATAAAATAAAAAATTCATATGCAGAATGCGAAAGGTGCTTTTTTTAACGACTGTAATTTACACAATAAAATTTCATACGTAGATGAAAAGACCTGTAAGTTCACAATGACACAGAGGCCGATTGGGAATGAAAGATATTTGAAATTGCTGGTGCCCTGGGCACAGGGCAAGATGCAGCTTCCTCCTACATATCCGGTATGTTGTGGAAAGACAATGGACGTAAAATAAGAGAGATTAGAGTTCACATGAAGGTTAAAAACAGTCGTTCTTTCCGGCCATTGTTCACGACTGTAACGCAGGTTGGTTGTTAGAGTAATACTTTTTTATCTTTTCTGTGCACTTTAATTTGTTTTATTTTGTGGGCGTAAACTGCATCCATTAACTTGCAAATAGCACTTGTTTGTTACAATAATATATTCTGAGATCTTAGGCAGCGTCACAATACTCTTTAAATCTCTTCGACTGTCGACGTTTCGATTCCTCTGCTGAGATCTTCTTCAGGAATCTACTCTTGTCCCTGAATGACTGAGTACTATGTATACTAACTAAAGACGGTGTCGCGTTTACTTATGAGAGGCAATTCTCCTGCGTTTTACCAAAAAAATGAGATTACAGAGTAAAAATATTCAGGCTTCTACCCATAGGACGCCTCCGTTGGGTAAATACTGAACGAAGATGCTGAAGTAGAGAGAGATTTCAAAATAATATTGTTGTTCTGCCACCTGGGTTCTTGCCTGGTAGCTGTTTTATTCATAGCTGACTGAGTGTTTACTTCCGTGATGTAGATGTCGTGTGACAGGGCCTCCCGTCGGGTGCAAGTCTTTCGATTTGACGCCACTTTGGCGACTTGCGTGTCGATGGGGATGAAATGATGATGATTAGGACAACACAACACCCAGTCCCTGAGCGGAGAAAATCTCCGACCCTGCCGGGAATCGAACCCGGGCCCTTAGGATTGACATTCTGTCGCGCTGACCACTTCCGTGATAGCGGGTAGCCACAAAGACGGCGTCCGTAGTCGTCGTCTCTATTGAAATTGTAGGTGCTCGTTCTGTGGTATCTTGTCAGATTCCAGAGGGGATAACTCTTTTATCACGAGTCTGACGCCACGTTTACTCAGAATATGCCGTCTGCCAAAGTTTCACGAAGATAAATGATCGCTGAGACCTATAGTGAAGGAAATTAATTCACCAAAGTAAGTTTTAGTTTTAGCTCGTCGATTATTGAAGAAGCTGAAGCTTCTTGTTGGAGAAAAACAGAAAGATGCAACACGAAGGAATTATTTGATGGGTCGGGAATCGATAGATGTGATGTACATGCACAGGAAAATAAATTATTCCAATTTCGGACAAACTGGGTCATTTATTCAAGAGAAAATTGAGGAAGTCCGTAACGCATTGGTCCATCTCTAGCCATTTTACAGGTAGTTTTTCAGCTTGGGATTGATAGAAATTTTGGATGTTCTCCTGAGAGATATCTTACCAAATTCTGTGCAATTGGCCCGTTAGATCGGCAAACTGGTTGGAGGGCCCTCCCCATAACGTTCCAAACGTTCTCAATTGGAGAGATATTCGGCGAACTTGTTGGGTTTGGTAAGCACGAAGACAAGCTGTAGAAACCCTAGCCAAGTGCAAGCCGGCATTATCCTGCTGAAATGTAATCCCAAGATGGATTGCCACGTAGGGCAACAAAACATGACGTAGAATATCGTCGACGTACCGCAGTCCTGCAAGGCTGTCAACCAAAGCGGTCCAGTTATGAAAGGAAATATCACCCCAGACCAACATTCCTGTTCGTTGGCCCGTATCGCGGACGACAATCAGGATGGTATACCTCAGCTGCCTGTGACGTCCCCGGACACGTCTTCCGCCTGGAATCTCATTGGCTGTAGTACAACTGTCTTCAGCTATGAGTCTCACGTCGAACTGCGCTCGAGTGACCAGGGAAGACGTGACTGCAGACGCCCCAGGCTGTGGTTGGATACTTGGATACCAGCCTGACTGTTATCCACCATACGGTCCGACAACCAGGTGATTCGTTTGGGATGCCGTTTCTTTTCACAGCAGGGCCCCTTTGGTTGTCATCCACGTCTCTCTTACAGCACTTCGACTATATTCTATGCCACGTCTTGTTGCCCTTCAAGACAAGCCATCCTGCACTTACATTTCAGTAACATTTCAGCAACTGACGTCCAGCACGACCTACAAGTCCGCCGATCTGTCCGCACCAGTCGCCAGCCCAGTTACTACTCGCTTTGAGAATGACCCCTCATCCGTGATCGAGTGTTAATTAGCTTCGGGGGGTGGTAGGCTGTGAAAGACTTCCTGAATGCTCAACGTAAGGCCTCATCGCTTTATCAGACAAACAGGTTGCAGGTGCTGTCTGTCACTGACAGTGTCTCTGGCCAGATGCAATCGCTTGTCCTGTTTCAGAGGAAACATCATAGACTGAAAGATCCGGGCAGTCACAGAGGGTAAGATTATTTGTATTTGAGAGCACTAATGTTAGGCGCGTTATAGAGTCCCTTACGACATGGCTGCCAGAAGGGGGAAGAAAGCCAACGTGCCAGGTGGAGTCATTCCAAATGTAAATTGGCTCTTTCCGGATGCGGTGAAGAGCAGAGGGTGTCGCAACAGCAGGTAGTTGCTGACGTTGGTACCAACTGAGTATGTCGCTTTCGATTAGAACAGATCTAGTTTCTAGCGGCAATCGGAAGTGGTAAAGGCTGCCAGTCCTGATTGTGAGATGAAAGCGGAGCTCATCATTTGAAGCATAGTCGACGGGACCGTACCGAATGGAGGGTCTGAATCAGAGGCTCAGACGGTTCTGCGACCGTGTAGTCTGCAGATTCCTAGACTTGCGCCATAGGGTAGGGGCTTTCTGGTTTCACTATATAGGTCAGAGTCCATTATACGGAGGAGGCGGCTACATGGGTAGTGGGGGCTGTGTGGCGTGGACTGGGTGACTTTTTTAGGTTAGAAGGTGTCGGGGAAACACAAAAACGCCTTCAGTCTCAAAGGGTGCTAATCGAACACGGGAAGAAAGTAGATCTAGGAACCATCGGCATAACAGTTGTAAACTGTCATATCTGTGTCGGGAAAATACCAGAACTCCAAGCGCTAATAGAAAGCAGTGATGCTGAAATTGTTATGAGCACCGAAAGCTGACTAAAGTTGGAGATAAGTTCAACCGAAACTTTTGCCAGGGACTTAACAGTGTTCAGAAAGGATGGGCCAAATACAGCTGGCGGTGGCGTGTTTGTTAATGCTAGAAGTAGGTTATCTTGCATCGAAATTGAAGTAGGTAGTTCCTGTGAGTTAGTGTAGATAGAGATCATACTTGGCAACCGAATAAGAAAACAATTGGCTCTTTTTACCGACTTCTCCTTTTACCGACCTCCGAACTCAGATGATACAACTGCTGAAAGGTTTAAAGAAAACTTGAGTCTCATTTCAAACATGTACCCGACTCATACAATTATAGTGGGTTTTGATTTCAGTTTACCCTCCATATGTTTAAATCCGAAATTTTAATAAACACAATCTCTGGAACTGACATGGAGCAATTACTTCATGAGCCCATTCTAATAGTAAAAAGTTTTGAAAACACGCTTGATCTTTTAGCAATAAATAATCCTGAGCTCCTAAAGAGCATTAAAACGGATAGAGGGGTTAATGAACATAGGGTTGTCGTATCGGGAATGAATACCCTAATTCCAAAATCCACCAACGCTAAATTAAATATATATGTTCAAAAAAGCAGATAAAAATTCGCTTGACGCCTTTCTGAGAGAGGATCTCCATTCCCTCTAAATTACCAATGTAAGAGTAGACCAGATGTGATTTGAATTCATGGGATTAGTATCGACAGCAGCTGAGAGATTTATATCAAATAAATTAACAAACGACGAAGCAGATCCTCCATGGAACACAACAAGTCAGAACACTGTTGTAGAAACAACGAAAAAAGAATGCCAAATTTAAACGGACGCAAAATCTACGAGATTGGCGATCTTTTACAGAAGCTCGACTTCGATGAGAAATGCTTATAATACTCCTAGTTTCCACAACGAAATTTTGTCTCGAAATATGGTAGGGAATCCAAAGTGGTTCTGGTCGTATGTAAAGTATGCTAGCGGCACGACACAATCATTGCCTTCCCTCCGGGACAGCAATGTAAATACTATCGGTGACAATACTGCTAAAGCCGGCCGGGGTGGCCGAGCGGTTCTAGGCGCTACAGTCTGGAACCGCGCGACCGCTACGGTCGCAGGTTCGAATCCTGCCTCGGGCATGGATGTGTGTGATGTCCTTAGGTTAGTTAGGTTTAAGTAGTTCTAAGTTCTAGGGGACTAATGACCTCAGAAGTTAAGTCCCATAGTGCTCAGAGCCATGTGAACCATTTTTGAATACTGCTAAAGCAGAGTTCCTAACCACAGGCTTCCGAAACTCCTTCACCAAAGAAGACGAAGCATTTATTCCAGAATTTGAATCAAGAACAGCTGCCAACATGAGTAACTTAGGAGTGGATATTCTCAGATTAGTAAAGCAACTCAAATCACTTAATAAAAGCAAGTCTTCCAGTCCATCTGTTATACCAGTTAGCTTCCTTTCGGAGTACGCCGATCTAATAGCTCTGAACTTAACAATCGTATACAACCGCTATTTCGACGAAAGACCTGCACCAAAAGACTGAAAAGTTGCATAGGTTACACCAGTATTCCCGGGTTCCCGGGTTCGATTCCCGGCGGGGTCAGGGATTTTCTCTGCCTCGTGATGACTGGGTGTTGTGTGATGTCCTTAGGTTAGTTAGGTTTAAGTAGTTCTACGTTCTAGGGGACTGATGACCATAGATGTTAAGTCCCATAGTGCTCAGAGCCATTTTGAACACCAGTATTCAAGAGAGGCAATAGGAGTAATCCACTAAATTGTAGGTCGATATCATTAATGTCGGCATGCAGCAGGATTTTGGAACATATATTGTATTCGAACAAAATGAATTACCTCTTTTTTTTACCTGATTTTGTTCGTTACTAGTCGTTGTATTTGTCGAGGGCAGACGTCCCACAGCGCTTGGTTAAGTTCATCGTAGATCCATTGACTCAGTTTTTTATTACAGAGGACAGCTAACCCTCTTTTTTCCATATATTTCGTTGCGTTTGGTCTGGGCGGACGTCACAATAAATCCGTTCAAATTGATCGTTGATTCCTTGACTCAGTTTTTTCATTACAGAGAGCACGCTGCCCTCTGACCGAACACGCTGAGTTACCGTACCGGCATTTCAGATTGATTCCGTGTTTCTAGATTTCCAGAAGGCTTTTCACACCGTAACTCACAAGCGCCTTGTTATCAAATTGCGTGCCTATGGAATATCGTCTGCTATGCGACTGGATTCGTAATTTCCTGTCAGTGAGGTCTCAGTTCGTGATAACTGACGGAAAGTTATCCAGTAAAACAAAAGCAATTTCTGGTTTCCCCAAAGTAGTGTTATAGGGTCTCTGTTGTTCCTTATCTATATAAGGGATTTAGGAGACAATCTGAGCAACAGTTTTAGATTATTTGCAGATGATGCTGTTGTTTATCGTCTAGTAAAGTCATCAGAAGACCAAAATCAATTGCAAAAGGATTTAGATAAGATGTATGTATAGTGCAAAAATTGGCAAGTGACCCTAAATAATGAAAAGTGTGAGGTTATCTGAATGAGTGCTAAATGGAATCCGTCATACTTCGGTTACACGCTAAATCAGTCAAATCTAAATGCCATAAATTCAACGAAATATCTAGGAATTTCAATCACGAACAACTTAAATTGGAAAGAACACCTAGAAAATGTTTTGGGGAAGGCGAATCAAAGAGAGAGTTGTATTGACAGAACAGTTAGAAGATGTAACAGATCTGTTAAACAGACTGCCTACGCCACGCTTGTACGTCCTCTTTTGGAGTACTGCTGAGCAGTGTGGGACCCTTACCAGAGAGTATCAACACAGTAAATCGAGCACGAAACCTCTATCACCAACTTTCTCCTCCCAATGTGAAAATATTTTGTTGAGGGCGACCTACACGGGGAGAAATGAATACCATAATAGAATAAGTGAAGTCAGAACTCGCACGGAATGATCTAGGTGTTCTTTATTTCCGCGCGCTGTGCGAGAATTGAATAATACACTCCTGGAAATTGAAATAAGAACACCGTGAATTCATTGTCCCAGGAAGGGGAAACTTTATTGACACATTCCTGGGGTCAGATACATCACATGATCACACTGACAGAACCACAGGCACATAGACACAGGCAACAGAGCATGCACAATGTCGGCTCTAGTACAGTGTATAAACACCTTTCGCAGCAATGCAGGCTGCTATTCTCCCATGGATACGATCATAGAGATGCTGGATGTAGTCCTGTGGAACGGCTTGCCATGCCATTTCCACCTGGCGCCTCAGTTGGACCAGCGTTCGTGCTGGACGTGCAGACCGCGTGAGACGACGCTTCATCCAGTCCCAAACATGCTCAATGGGGGACAGATCCGGAGATCTTGCTGGCCAGGGTAGTTGACTTACACCTTCTAGAGCACGTTGGGTGGCACGGGATACATCCGGACGTGCATTGTCCTGTTGGAACAGCAAGTTCCCTTGCCGGTCTAGGAATGGTAGAACGATGGGTTCGATGACGGTTTGGATGTACCGTGCACTATTCAGTGTCCCCTCGACGATCACCAGTGGTGTACGGCCAGTGTAGGAGATCGCTCCCCACACCATGATGCCGGGTGTTGGCCCTGTGTGCCTCGGTCGTATGCAGTCCTGATTGTGGCGCTCACCTGCACGGCGCCAAACACGCATACGACCATCATTGGCACCAAGGCAGAAGCGACTCTCATCGCTGAAGACGACACGTCTCCATTCGTCCCTCCATTCACGCCTGTCGCGACACCACTGGAGGCGGGCTGCACGATGTTGGGGCGTGAGCGGAAGACGGCCTAACGGTGTGCGGGACCGTAGCCCAGCTTCATGGAGACGGTTGCGAATGGTCCTCGCCGATACCCCAGGAGCAACAGTGTCCCTAATTTGCTGGGAAGTGGCGGTGCGGTCCCCTACGGCACTGCGTCGGATCCTACGGTCTTGGCGTGCATCCGTGCGTCGCTGCGGTCCGGTCCCAGGTCGACGGGCACGTGCACCTTCCGCCGACCACTGGCGACAACATCGATGTACTGTGGAGACCTCACGCCCCACGTGTAGAGCAATTCGGCGGTACGTCCACCCGGCCTCCCGCATGCCCACTATACGCCCTCGCTCAAAGTCCGTCAACTGCACATACGGTTCACGTCCACGCTGTCGCGGCATGCTACCAGTGTTAAAGACTGCGATGGAGCTCCGTATGCCACGGCAAACTGGCTGACACTGACGGCGGCGGTGCACAAATGCTGCGCAGCTAGCGCCATTCGACGGCCAACACCGCGGTTCCTGGTGTGTCCGCTGTGCCGTGCGTGTGATCATTGCTTGTACAGCCCTCTCGCAGTGTCCGGAGCAAGTATGGTGGGTCTGACACACCGGTGTCAATGTGTTCTTTTTTCCATTTCCAGGAGTGTAGAAAATTAGTGCGAAGGTGGATCGATGAACCCTCTGCCAGGCATTTAAGTGTGATTTGCGGAGTAACCATGTAGATGTAGCTGTAGAAGATAACGGCCATTCGCACACGGTGAGAGTTTCTACTGCTTGTCTTCGTGCTTGCCAAACTCTATCATGGCCAGCAAGGTCGCCGGAACACTCCGGAATTGAGAATGTCACGATATCTCTCAGAAGGACACCCAACAACTCTATCAGTGCCTGCATGAAGGCTGGTCCAAAGCGTTACGGACGTGCTTAATTTTTAAAGTTCTTTCTCTCAAATAAATTATCCAATATTTTAGAAACTGTAATCATTTGTTTGTGCATGTACATCACATCTACCGATTTCCGTCGCATCCGGATGATTCCTTCGTAGTGCGTCTTTTCTTTTTGTCTGAAGAATGTATGCTTAAAACTGACTTATTATAGAAATACAGTGAATTTTTTAAATATGTGATTGGGTTGCTATGAGTTCACTTTTGACGTCAGTAGCAGCTGGCCTTTTTTAAAATGGAGCTTTCCCAACAAAAACCATTAGATAATTGGGAACTGAAGCCATCTTGCTGACTCCGCCATATAGGTGAAATGTTTGTTGTGTGTCCAAACAGGCAATAACTGCAAAAATTCCACGATTTTCTGAACAGCACTCACCCGAAAATCAGTTTCACTTGGACAGTGAGTCGGCTTCCCGTTGTCAGATGTGTTTATCTACAGCACCTAACAATAGTCCATGGCGCAAAGTTAATACGAAGCCTGCCAACACAAACAGGTATTCGGACACAGCTTTGGTTCAAATGGCTCTGAGCACTATGGGACTTAACTGCTGTGGTCATCAGTCCCCTAGAACTTAGAACTACTTAAACCTAACTAACCTAAGGACATCACTCACATCCATGCCCGAGGCAGGATTCGAACCTGCGACCGTAGCGGTTGCGCGGTTCCAGACTGTAGACACAGCTTTGCACCATCACCTACCACAGAAGAGAGTCGCTCTGAACACTCTGTATTCGCGTGCATTCCGCATCAGTGACAGTAAGAGTAACTCTTGATACTGTAACTCTTGAAACTGCTGATCTCAGAATATTGAATTTCCTAACGATTTCAGAAATGGAATGTTCCATGCATCTAGCCGTAATTACCATTCCGCGTTCAAATTCTGTTAATTCCAGAAATCACGTTGGAAACCGTTTTACATGACTCACCTGAGTACAAATGACACCGCTGCTAATGCATTTCCCTTTTATACCTTGTGTACGCGATTCTGTAGTCATCCGTATTTGTGTAAACCGCTATCCCATGACTTCTGTTACCTCAGTGCTAAGTGTCATAATGCAAGAGCTTTTTTTTAACACGAAGTGTTATTCATGCATAGTGGAGACTGTAAGCGAATGTTACGTGGAAAACAACTGCCCTCGGTCCGTGGCGTGTGGACAGGAGGGACCCCTGTATGTCTTCCGTTGATTTATGCTCAGCCGGCACGAATTCCTATGCACATCCCGCCACCCGCCATTCGTCTCGCGTTATCACGCCCCTTCCAGGCGTCATAGCAGCCACCGTTTTGCTTCAGTAATGGTTTCCGCCGTCCCCCTGCATTCTGGGAAGACGGAAGGCCGCAACAGCTGCGCGCATTTCTCACTTGTTAACAACGGATGAATACGTATTACGTTGACCATCACCAAATTTAATTAGCGAGGTTATTTGGTCAGTAATTACGCGCCTGAGGGTTTGGCTCCAGCAAATAAAAGGGAAAATTCGGATACACGGCCTGCACGTTTTACTGCTAACAATGATGCTTAAAAATGTGAGGAAGGTACCATTTAACACCTAGTTAAGAGCTCCATCTTAGAAACCTGACGAAGTGGCGCAGTGTTGTATCTCTTAAAGACGGTGAGTCTTTTACCTTTATATTAAGAAAAGTATTTGACAGTGCGTGTCATGACATGGAAAACTGCTGAATTAGGAGAGTAATAGAATGATATTCTGCCTTACAGCAGGTCTTGTCATGGGTTAAGCCTCTTCCACTTTTGTTTGTCCATAGCCAGTCTTTCCATTGCTGAATAGTCCGCCCCCGTTAGCTGAGTAGTAACCGGCACGTAGCTCAGCGTGTTCGGTCAGAGGGTTAGCTGCCCTCTGTAATAAAAAAACTGAGTTAATGGATCAACTACGAACTGAAACGGGTGTCTTGCGACGTCCGCCTCGAGCAAATACAACGAACGAAAACGAACAAAATGAGATTTAAAAAAAAAAAAGTTGTCAGCGCGACAGAATGTCACTCCTAAGGGCCTGTGTTTGATTCCCGGCGGGGTCGGAGATTTTTCTCCGCTCAGAGACTGGGTATTGTGATATCTTAATCATCATCATTTCATCCAAATCGACGCGCAAGTCGCCGAAGTGGCATCAAATCGAAATACTTGCACTCGGCGAACGGTCTACCCGATGGGAGGCCCTAGTCACACGACATTTACATTTTTATTTCTGAATATTTGCCTCCTTTGATATTGTCCAGCATTTGATATCTTCTTTTTCCTCTTCCCCTTTTCCCCTCCACCATTCCTTCTGTTCCTTCCTTCAATAAACAGTCCCTCCTCAAACAATGTCCAATCCAGTTCCGTTTTCTTTTTCTGATGACTTAGGAGAAAAGCTGAATAAATTTTCGTTCCATACCTAAAGCGTAGGAAGGGTGATACGTTGTGGTTCCATTGCTTCTCTTAATACGAGGGGGCATTCCGAAAGTAAGTTTCATTCTTTTTGTTGACACGGAAACTTTATTCTCAAAAACAGATACACCATGGCATCACGAACTACACCTTTAACTATTTTTTGACATAGTCGCCACCAAAATTAAGTCATTTGTCGTAGCCTGCTGTCAGTTTGAAGAAACTACTCTGGTAAATCTGTCCTCTCATCCAAAGCGACTAGTATGATCCTGTTTCGATCACCCGGCCTACAGCGCCAATCTTGAACCACCGGACTTTCACCTGTTCCCTTCATTGAAACACGTGCTCTCCGGACTTCACTTACAAA
Organism: Schistocerca nitens; assembly: GCF_023898315.1. NCBI lineage: Eukaryota > Metazoa > Arthropoda > Insecta > Orthoptera > Acrididae > Schistocerca > Schistocerca nitens. The sequence continues at coordinate 176,127,642 of NC_064622.1, read as the reverse complement.
CCAACGCTGAGGTGCAACAGGCTGTGACATTCCTTGCATCACGTGGCACTGAGTTTTATCAGAGTGATTCCTTCAAAGTGACTGCACAGTACGACAGATGTTTCAATGTATATGGCGACTATGTCGAAAAATAGTGCAAGGTGTATAGTTCATTGTGCCATGGTGTATTCGTTTTTGCGTGTCATTTTCAGTGTAAAAAACCATGACGAAACTTACTTTCGAAACGTCCCTCACATTTATCAATGATGACCGGTGATAAAAAATTCCTCAATCTACTAATGACACTGCCGGCTTGAGGGGCGGTGCCGTTCTAGGCGCTACAGTCTGGAACCGAGCGACCGCTCCGGTCGCAGGTTCGAACCCTGCCTCGGGCATGGATGTGTGTGATGTCCTTAGGTTAGGTAGGTTTAATTAGTTCTAAGTTCTAGGCGACTGATGACCTCAGAAGCTAAGTCGCATAGTGCTCAGAGCCATTTTACTAATGAGACTGACATTGAGAAAGATGTGGAATGTAATAGATCCGATGTAGGAAACAGGGTCGTGGGTAATATTAACTCACGGCTTGCGGGAAACAGATTGAAGCTTAACTGCAAGGAAACACAATATATGTAATTTCTTATACAGGACACTCATGAAAGCGAAATTTGGTAAAAAAGGCGATAAACAATCATTAACGACAAATCCTTATAACAGGAGGTAGAGAAAATAGGTACTGCACTCTTTACCACAGGAATAGTCTTTACTGTCACTGACACTGAAGCGCCAAAGTTGTTTACTTTGCATACTTTCTTTCTCTCCTATCCTATGGTATCATATTTTGGGGTTGTTGCAAGTATATGCATTCAAAAGACCATTCTGAGCGCAGAGAAGGGCTGTCACAACGATCTGCAGTGTCCATTTGTGAACTTCGTACTGGCAATTTTTCAAGTGCCTCGGAGTTCTGACTCTGAAATTACTGTACATATACTTCCTCGTAGCATTTGTGGTTAATAACGTAGACTCATTCAAAAGGAAATGCTACATTCACTTCGGGAACACCAAACGCAAAAACGATTCCCTCACTGTTTACAGTTCTTTAGCCATTGCACAGCAAGTATGGGGCAATCTGCAGCTTTCGTTTTAAATTAGCTTCGAGCAGAAGAAAACTTTGAGGGATAACCCTAATATTTTCTAATGTAAGTCGAAGGAATATGTTGTGAAACACTTCTTTTATTCTGTACAGGAATTTCTTGCAAAAGTTTCCGGTCTTGCATTGTAACAATTTACTTGTTGTATATACGAGGGTGTTCAATAAGTAATGCAATGAAATTTTTTTCGCTGTAAGTTTTGGGTGAAAAGACTGTGGAAATTGTTATGGACCATCGTGGAACATTTCCTCTTCAGCCTCTATAGGTTCATGAATTTCCAATAGTGGGTGACCCTATACGTAGCCTTCAAAATGGAGTCTGTACGGAGGTGCGTTCCAAGCAATTGTCATTAGGGTTCTACTGGTGGAGAAAAAGAGCATTGTAGATATTTATAGGTGCTTGCAGAATGTCTACGAAGACCTGGCAGTGAACAAAAACACGGTGAGTCTTTGGGCGAGGCGTCTGTCGTCATTGCAACAAATGGTTCAAATGGCTCTAAGCACTATGAGACTTAACATCTGAGGTCATCAGTACCCTAGACTTAGAAACTACTTAAACTTAACTAACCTAAGGACATCACACACATCCATGTCCGAGGCAGGATTCGAACCTGCGACAGTAGCAGGCGCGCGGTTCCTGACTGAACCGCTCGGCCACAGCGGCCGGCTTGTCATCATTGGAACAAGATCGTGCAAACCTGTTCGATCTCCTGCATGTCGGCCGATCGCATACAGCTGTGACTCTTGCAATGTTGTAATGTGCGGACACACTCATTCGAGGTGATCTACGATCACTGTCAAACACATCACTGCACAACTGGACGTCTCTGTTGGTAGTGCTGATACACTGTCCACCACTTGGGGTACTCAAAGGTGTGATCCAGTAAAATGGGTACCATGCGAACATACAGGCCCTCACAGTAACGTGACGTATAGCTGTCACACTGAACGGAGATTGTGTTGGAAAAAGGGATTTTGTAGCCAAAAGAGTGGGGAATAATATGGTGTTTGGAATCTTGAATAAAATCAACCTCCTTCCAGAAAAAAAAGTGTTGCATTACTTACTTAACGCACCTCGTACTAATTGTAAACCTTTTCATTTTCATTGTTTTTTGGTTCTCAAATTGTCCTGTCAGCTTTCTGTGAATTTCTTACTGCCTGGTTTTGTCGTAAAGTAGCATTGGGACACATTATCCCATTAATACCTAATGAATATGTACAGCCGGTTACATGACTCGCTTTAGGCAAGTGGAGGGGCCGTTTCTTGAAAGAGACCGCGGTTAATATCCTGTATCGTCCCTCTGCTTGCGATGTTTATACTCTGTCTTACATGCCTTCGACATCGAGTGGTCGTTAAACACCTACCTTCCTGCTTCTTCCGCTTTCTACGGTGATATAATGTACAACTCTGTTGTTATACTTGTAGTGTCGGCAGACTTGCCAACACTACGCACACTAATTGAAAGAGGAGGCCAAGATGCACGCGCTAACTCACGAAGGATGGAGTGAGGTCTGAAACAGGAGACTTAATGAATGCTATAAAGAAAATACGTAACTTCTGGACTACTTAACTTTTAATCCTTCCTTTGTATACATCGTTCTTGATGAGACATCTGGAGATTGTGGCGATACAAGTGAGGCTCTTTAAATACAAGCTATCTAAGGCTAATGGCGCCTTGCTAGGTCGTAGACATGAACTTAGCTGAAGGCTATTCTACTGTCTCTCGGCAAATGAGAGCACAGGCTTCGTCCGTATAGTCGCTAGCAACGTCGTCGTACAACTGGGCGAGTTCTCGTACGTCTCTCGAGACCTGCCGTGTGGTGGCGCTCGGTCTGCGATCACACAGTGGCGACACGCGGGTCCGACATGTACTAATGGACCGCGGCCGATTTAAGCTACCACCTAGCAAGTGTGGTGTCTGGCAGTGACACCACAATACTCATTACTGTATAAGGAGTCAGTGTAGAACAGTCTAGCTTCTTGTCTTATGAACACTCACTGAGGTCATCAGTCGCCTAGAACTTAGAACTAATTAAAACTAACTAACCCAAGGACATCACACATATCCATGCCCGAGGAAGGATTCGAACCTGCGACCGTAGCGGTCGCCCGGCTCCAGACTGTAGCGCCTAGAACCGCACGGCCACTCCGGCCGGCACATAACTACAATGTGGATGAGTGTGAGGTGTCCATGCAGAAGTGTTATGTGTGTGATTTTGATGATGTCCATACACATCCTACTCTCTAAGGCTAAATTCAAAGGGGCTTGCGAACTTTACGTCAGTTCACGTGTTATGACGTTTGTGGAGAACGAAGCTCTTATCTATAAAAATGATAATGGATTCCGCAAACAGAGATCTTGCGAAACCCAGCTCGCTCTGTTCCTCCATGAGAGATATAGCGATGTAGCCAACGGCGCTCAGATTGACGCTGTGTTCCTTGACTTTAGGAAGGCGTTTGACACCGTCCCGTAGAGTCTTTAGTGAAAAAAGTAAAGGGAAAGGAGGGGGTGGAGGGCGCGTAGTGATAATCCGATGATTCAGTGTGTCATCCGTCTACATGCCATCACATCGCCATCGAGGTACAGGGTCGGTCGTGGATGGGAGGAACAGTGGCAAGAGTAGTACGAAATTACAGGCAATAAGATGCAGTAGTGAAGTCAAAACTCGGTGAATATCATTCCAGCCACAAAGACGAAATTAAGTCCTTCTCACTCGTCTTCGCACAGGACGCAGAAATATGACCAATGTCTTTTTACTTCAACGAGATGACTCTCCTTTACGTGGAGTAAAACTTCGAAGAATTTTTTGTAATTCTACCCGCGAAAGGAAATCGTTGGCGAGAGAAGGAGGTGCTCGCATTATGCTCTGTCTGTGATGCATTTTCGGATATTCACCATCCTCTTTTTCGCATTTTTCCACTTTGGCTTCCGTATACTAAAGCCGACATATGTTAAGTTCAAGCGATTTAGACTTTTAAACCTTTTTAAAATAAACAAAGTAATGATGGCTTAATTTATTTAGTGTTGCAGAAACAAGCCCATGCCTACGGGTTAGTCATCAAAAATATTTTTGGACAAATGTTTCAAAAATGTTTGCTACTGATATTTGTGAATATTAACACGCAAAATTTTAAACATTCTTCTGTTTTCCAAAAATCGCAAACTTACTACTAATTGCTTGTCGACTGGATTTGCTTGTCTCATTGCCGTATTTTTCTTTTTCTATTCTTTCTAGTATTAATGTACGAGGGTCATTCAATAATTAAAGAGACAAATTGGTCTGGAGAAACAAAAGTATTCAGTTTTACAAAACAATACTTTTTCTAATTGTCAACAGAATCTCCTTGAACATTTATGCACATGTTCCAACGCGCTAAAGCCTTTTTATTCCAGCTGCAAAGAACTCTTTACCCTGATGTTTGAACCAATTTCCCACAAGCTTTTCCACGTCCTCGTTGTCCTGGAACCTCATCCCACGTAATGCCTCTTTCATTGCACCAAACAAATGGAAATCACTAGGTGCTAAATCAGGACTGTAAGGGAGATAAGGTAGTACTTCCCAGCCCATTTTGTCGATGGTTTCACGGGTTAGTTGAGCAATATGAGGACGTGCGTTGTCTTGCTGGAGAATCGCAACTCTCCTCTGAGATCCACGACGGCTCTCTCTCCCTGTTTAAAACAAATCTGAGTAGTATTGTCTGTTCGTTATACGCCGCTGTTCGAGATAATCACAAAAAACTGGACCTCCAGCATCCCAAAACACCGTCAACATGAATTTTCCTGCTGATTCTTGTGTTTTGAATTTTTTCTTGACAGGCGAGTTGATGTGCTTCCACTCTGTGCTTTGTCTTTTTGATTCTGGCTCGTAATAGTGAACCCAAGTTTCATCACAAGTTAAAATTACGTTGAGGAAGTGCTCAATTCTCTTTCATAACGTGCCTTTAGCTCTGGGCACACTCTCAACCTTGTTTCCTTGTGTAGCTGCGTCAACTCCTTTTGGACCTATCTTGCACCTGTTTTGCAGTACTTCAGCTTGTTACAGGTAATGTTACGAACTGTAACAGTACTAAATTGAACCTTATCGACTACAGGGAGTTGAAACTGATATTGGTCGGCAAGAACGGTGTTCGTCAGTCACTGAGTCTTGACCATTTTTGAACTGCTCTATCCACTTGTAAAAATTTTCACCATTCATACAATCTTCACCATAAACTTTAGACATTCTACAGTATATATTCCCTGGTGTCTCGCCTTCAGCAAGTAAAAAAGAATAATAAAATATTGTTGAACTAATGTGGAAGTTTCAAGCGAACTCGCAAACTTGAAATATATTTTTAAGGTTATAAACAAAATGATGTTCATACATCAGCTGACCAGGGCTCATCCGAGTGATGCCAACTTAAAGCCATAAAAATACCAAACTTGCCCTAGAAACAGTTTTTTTCTCCAGACCAATTTGTCTCTTTAATTACTGGATCACTCTCGTAAGTAAATAATTCTTTCCATTGTGGACGTATTAGAACACTGCAACTACTGGAAGTGAAAGTAATCTGTAATGAATTAGCTGCATCCAATTACTTTTGAAGGGGTTTATTTTTCCATAGTGACATTTCAAGGAACTTGGCATCGTCAGAAGTGTTTTTATTTTATATTTTTTTCAGTTTTTAGGATTTTAAACTTATTAATCTCTAATTCATCAAGGTCGCTGGCAGTCCTGCTGTTGAGTCCCCTTAAACAACAAACACACCCTAGTGTTGCATGCTTCTTTATAACTGTGCTCCACGTCTCTTCAGCTTGACCGCTAAATATTGGTGTTTTCCTCTATCAGGATTCGAGCCAGCTCCACCCGTCTAGAGTCACCGGACTGGGCCATACTGGCACCCAACTTCAGCTGCAGGGGAGGGTGAGTAAGACTGTAATCAAAATTATTCAAATAACAGGCAAGTGGAATGTTTTAGAAATGGTAACGACACTAATCGCATGGAAAAACGTACAGTTTCCATACTCGCAGAAGGGTGGCCAACAGACATGTATTATCCATTTTGTGGACACTGTGCACTTTGGACATTACTACACTCTTCGCTTCCATCGACGGAAGGAAAATTTTCAGCTCTCCAGTACATCATGTTGATTATGTCTGATTAAACAGTTAATTGTGTACGTGATTCAACATCTGTCCCTAAAGGACTCACCGACCACACGTACTGCTCCTCACAGATCGAGACCGCTGATCTCCTTTGAAGTAATAGCATATGCAAGCTTCAGTGTCGGTTCGTAGACCTTTTGTCAGTGATGTTAGGCACTACCCCTCGTGACAATGAGTGCCGCCTCAAAGCTGTGGGCCACTGGAAAAACGATTATGTGAATAAGATGACGGTGGTCGTGCATCATAATGCTTAAAGTACAAATTGCTCACAGCGTGATTTTAGTACTATTCTGTTGTGTTTAGCGGTGACGTTACAAGAGACACTAATAATATTTCAGGATTTTTTTCAGGATCTCCAGCATCCACTAAGGTTATTAATTTTATAGTCAGTTTATCTAATGCATCGAAGGGATTTCCCAGAATACTGCCATGTATCCAGTGCCTTGAGTTCCGATATTTCGGCTGTATTTACGTCCAGATGCTTTCAACATGACTCGAAGAACTGTACCGCATGCTGTATTCCAGAAATCTCGTCGAATATTAACACTGTTTTATGCATCTGCACATTTTTTGTAACAGTAATAGTTCTTGAGTCGATAAAGCCTTTGAGGTATTTCTTCTGTGAGGTACGTGGATCACCTTTGGCAGTAGCCATAATACAGGGTGATTCAAAAAGAATACCACAACTTTAAAAATGTGTATTTAATGAAAGAAACATAATATAACCTTCTGTTATACATCATTACAAAGAGTATTTAGAAAGGTTTTTTTCACTCAAAAACAAGTTCAGAGATGTTCAATATGGCCCCCTCCAGACACTCGAGCAATATCAACACGATACTCCAACTCGTTCCACACTCTCTGTAGCATTTCAGGCGTAACAGTTTGGATAGCTGCTGTTATTTCTCGTTTCAAATCATCAATGGTGGCTGGGAGAGGTGGCCGAAACACCATATCCTTAACATACCCCCATAAGAAAAAATCGCAGGGGGTAAGATCAGGGCTTCTTGGAGGCCAGTGATGAAGTGCTCTGTCACGGGCTGCCTGGCGGCCGATCCATCGCCTCGGGTAGTTGACGTTCAGGTAGTTACGGACAGATAAGTGCCAATGTGGTGGCGCTCCATCCTGCTGAAATATGAACTGTTGTGCTTCTTGTTGGAGCTGAGGGAACAGCCAATTCTCTATCATCTCCAGATACTGTAGTCCAGTTACAGTAGCACCTTCGAAGAAAAAGGGACTAAAAACTTTATTGGCTGAAATACCAACGTTTAATACACCACCTATCAGGAGGTTTAACACCATACTTCGTTCGAAATGCACGCTGAACAACTGTCGTCGATTCTCTTCTGCCGTACTCAATAACACAAAAAGCTTTCTGTTGAGCGGTCGCCATCTTAGCATCAACTGACGCTGACGCCTAGTCAGCAGCGCCTCAAGCGAACAAATGTACGACTAAATGAAACTTTATAGCTCCCTTAATTCGCCGACAGATAGTGCTTAGCTCTGCCTTTTGTCGTTGCAGAGTTATAAATTCCTAAAGCTGTGGTATTCTTTTTGAATCACCCTGTACAATGAAGACTAGTTGTGAGTAGTTTGGCTATAGGGTGTGCAACGGGTATAAGTGCAAATACTTATGTTAGTGATTGAGGACGTTTTATTGAACTACATTACTACAAGTCGCATTCTTTTAGGTTGGGCGTTAACTCCAAGTACATGTGCCAAGAGAAAGCCATTAATGTTTATTTTTCTTGGCCAGCAGGTCAGTTGTTGAAGTCTGGACAGGCGGACGAAAAACAGTTACTTTATGCTGACAGGTGTAGTCTACTTAGTGATTCAGGTACCACCGTGCAGAAAACGGCAGGTAGTAAATTTTGCCGGCCGGGGTGGCCGAGCGGTTCTAGGCGCCATACAATGGAACCGCGCGACCCCTACGGTCGCAGGTTCGAATCCTGCCTCGGGCATGGATGTGTGTGATGTCTTTAAGTTAGTTAGGTTTAAGTAGTTCTAAGTTCTATGGGGCTGATGACCTTAGAAGTTAAGTCCCATAATGCTCAGAGCCATTAGTAAATTTTGTGACGTGTTTGTGTGAAAACTAACGCAGAGAAGGAACAACTAACACACTGATGTGTGTACATAACACTACTGGCCATTAAAATTGCTGCACCGAGAAGAAATGCAGGTGATAAACGGGTATTCATTGGACAAATACCGGGTGATCAAAAAGTCAGTATAAATTTGAAAAATGAATAAATCAGAGAATAATGTAGATAGAGAGATACAAATTGACACACATGCTTGGAATGACATGGGGTTTTCTTAGAACCAAAAAAATACAAAAGTTCAAAAAATGTCCGACAGATGGCGCTTCATCTGATCAGAATAGCAATAACTAGCATAACAAAGTAAGACAAATCAAAGATGATGTTCTTTACAGGAAATGCTCAATATGTCCACCATCATTTCTCAACAACAGCTGTAGTTGAGGAATAATGTTGTGAACAGCACTGTTAAGCATGACTGGAGTTATGGTGAGGCACTGGCGTCGGATGTTGTCTTTCAGCATTCCTAGAGATGTCGGTCGATCACGATACACTTGCGACTTCAGGTAACCCCAAAGAAAATAATCGCACGGACTGAGGTCTGAGGACCGGGGAGGCCAAGCATGACGAAAGTGGCGGCTGAGCACACGATCATCACCAGACGATGCGCGCAAGAGATCTTTCACGCGTCTAGCAATTTTTTCGGTTCTAATAAAACCCCATGTCATTCCAACCATGTGTGTCAATTTTTTAGCTCTCTATCTACATTATTCCCTGGTTTATTAAGATTTCAAATTTATACTGACTTTTTGATCACCCAGTATATTATTCTAGAACTGACATGTGATTACATTATGACGCAGTTTGGGTGCATAGATCCTGAGAAATCAGTACCCAGAACAACCACCTCTGGCCGTAATAACGGCCTTGATAAGCCTGGGCATTGAGTCAAACAGAGTTTGAATGACGTGTACAGGTACCGCTGTCCATGCAGCTTCAACACGATACCACAGTTCATCAAGAGTAGTGATTGGCTTACTGTGACAAGCCAATTGCTCGGTCACCATTGACCATACGTTTTCAGTTGGTGAGAGATCTGGAGAATGTGCTGGCCAGGGCAGCAACATTTTCTGTATCCAGAAAGGCCCGTACAAGACCTGCAACATGCGGTCGTGCATTATCCTGCTGAAATGTAACGTCCACTGTTCAAAGTTCCGTCAATGTGAACCGAGACTTGTAACCAATGGCACCTCATACCATCACACCGGGTGATACGCCAGTATGGCGATGACGAATACACGCTTCCAATGTGCGTTCACCGCGATGTCGCCAAAAACGGATGCGACCATCATGATGCAGTAAACAGAACCTGGATTCATCCGAAAAAATGACGTTTTGCCATTCGTGCACCCAGGTTCGTCGTTGAGTACACCATCGCAGGCGCTCCTGTCTGTGATGCAGCATCAAGGGCAACCGCAGACATGGTCTCCGAGCCGATAGTCCATGCTGCTGCAAACGTCGTCGAACTGTTCGTGCAGATGGTTGTTGTCTTGCAAACGTCCCCATCTGTTGACTCAGGGATCGAGACGTGGCTGCATGACCTCTTACAGCCAAGCGGATAAGATGCCTGTCATCTCGACTGCTACTGATACGAGGCCGTTGGGATCCAGCACAGCGTTCCGTATTATCCTCCTGATCCCACCGATTATATATTCTGCTACCAGTCATTGGATCTCGACCAACGCGAGCAGCAGTGTCGCGATACGATAAACCGCAATCGCGATAGGCTACAATCCGACCTTTATCAAAGTCGGAACCGTGATGGTACCCACTTCTCCACCTTACACGAGGCTTCTCAACAACGTTTCACCAGGCAACGCCGGTCAACAGCTGTTTGTGTATGAGAAATCTGTTGGAAAGTTTCCTCATGTCAGCACGTTGTAGGTGTCGCTACCGGCGCCAACCTTGTGTGAATGCTCTGAAAAGCTAATCATTTGCATATCACAGCATCTTCTTCGTGTCGGTGAAATTTCGCGTCTGAAGCACGTCATCTTCGTGGTGTAGCAATTTTAATGGCCAGTAGTGTATTAAGGTACAACTTACAAAAGTATCTGCACTTATATCAGTTACACCCTGTACCGCCCGGCTAACCGCTCGGTCTAACGCGCTGCTTTCCGGGCGGGAAAGCGTGCCGGTCCCCGGCATGAATCAATCCGGCGAATTAGTGTCGAGGTCCGGTGTGCCGGCCAGCCTGTGGATGGTTTCTAAGGAGGTTTTCCGTTTACCTCGGCGAATGCGGGCTGGTTCCCCTTATTCTGCCTCAGTTACACTGTGCGGGCGATTGCTGCTCCAACACCGTTTCCACGTACTCGTACACCATAATGATTCCATCACGCAGACATTTGGGGTTACACTCGTCTGGTGTGAAACGTTCCCGGGGTTGGGGTTGGGGGGAGTGGGCAGTGGGTTCAGTGGGGGCCGAGCCGCACAGTAACCCTGGGTTCGGTGTGGGGCGGTGGTGGCATGAGTAGACTGCTGTAGCCTGATGTGGGCTACGGCGGGAGGAAGCCTCTCTGTCGTTTCTAAGTCCCTGGTTTAATACATACATACATACATACATACACCTTGTATAATGGTGCATATTAAGTGTCTCAAAACTAATTATATAAATTTTTGGGGACAGATTACTCACACCAAAACAAGAAAAAATATCTAGTAAACATCAACTCTAAAATGCGTTCGTTATGAACTATGAGCACTTGTTCATTTTCGATGCTATGAAACAGATCTCTTCTACTGCAAGATCTTTATTTTCCAAATTTTGTCAGGAGACAGTACGGCCCGAAACAAGAAACAAATGTCCAATAAACATACAAGCTCAGGATTCTTCGTAGTGACGATGTATCCATGTGCGGATGATGTACGTTGGATTGCCTATTGTAAATGAAATATTTTCTGGGCCAATTTTATGTTGCCCACCCTGTATGCAGAATGTCCCAGGAAAAACGGTCGGTTTTTAACCCTTTGTTTCCTGACATAGGAAAAAATTTACTTTTTAACATTTTCTTTGCAGAATTTATGCTATTGTGGCCTCAAATGACGGTAGAATTTTTTGTAAAATTTTATTTTATTTTTCACAACTTTTTTCTCTCCTGGTACTCAAAAGTACCGTCAGACTCCATGGACAGAATCACAACATGCGCAGAAAAATGCTCCAATTTTTATAACATGTACTTTATTCCACATAAATATTAAATATTTTTACATTAGAAATTTAAATAACAGAAATATGATATTTCTGAATTTTTTTTTAATTTCGCATGAATTTATTCTAGAGCAACTTCACAATACATAGTAACTTAGCTATACATTTTTGACAGTATATACATATCACATATTTAGTGATACCTCACGAAATTGTAGGAAACAGTTCTTTTTCTCATTGCAGCACAAATACACTTTACATGTACTACATTGTGAATGTGGTCTCGACTGAATTTTATTTTTCTCACACATTTCGAATCGTCCTCTTTTACAACTGAACACTACAAAATGGTTTCCTCGGTTTCCAAGACGTACATCCTTCGGAATAGAAAAGTTATCCCTCCTTCTCTTTGGGGGAGTTATTTCATCTTTACCAGAGTTTCTCTTTTTGAGATTTGGCACTTGCTGTTCATTCATTAGCCCTACTGCCACAGCACGCCTGAATTCCAGCAGTGGCAGTGCCCCATGTAGATAACTGAAAATGACGTAAGCATTGACAAAAGCAATTTGTATTGCTCCCCAGAAGAGACGGTGCCACCATTTCTTTGATCGCTTGTCAAGACCATAAGTTGAACGTAATCTGTCTGCATGATCCACACCACCCATGTTTTTATTGTAATCACATACAATAACTGGACATGGTATAGTCATACTAGTTCCATCTTTCTGTTTTCTTGTCACTACGCTCTGTTCAGTGCCATGGAAGTTTGACGCAAAATACACTACTTTATTTTCCCTCCAGTGAAATACTGTTAGGTCTAAAGATGACTCTCTGTGATTTGATTCCCCACGCTTTAGACATTTTTCTTCAGTTAAATTCCGTGACACACCTTTCCTGTTTGTTCTAAATGTTCCACAGGCAAATGTATTTACGGATTTCTGTGTGAGAAAAAGTGGACAGAACAACTAGTGAGGGGTAACGCATTGTTGCTACAATAAAGTGTTCGCACAACCTGACGGTACTAATAAGTCCGCCTTATATTTTCCACTTTATCTCATTCACTTGTAACGTAATGCTTCAAACTATTATAAAAAAACAAAGAACGTAAGTACCTACAATGGAAAACTCTACGGAAGTTTCAATAAATTGCGCACAAATAGAGGCAACACCATGGAAACAAGCACATACAATCTTCTGTTTTCACAGCAGCGCGCGAAAAACAATTTCAAGCTCTGACCGCCAGAGAGGTCTATATATTGCACAATAACATGTGTGAAACAGTAGAGCAGAGTTATTGTTACGTACCGACAGACTCTCAGATCACGAAACTGCACCACGAGAAAATAATGAGAGTCAAAACTTACTGGTACTTTTAAGTACCGTCAGGCAACAAAGGGTTAAGAACGTGACGGGAACGATCATTCAATGCAAAAACAATCTAATAAGCATGGGTTCTAAAATGCATACCTTAAGAGATACGGGGATTTGTTCAGTAGATGTGTTTCACAGTTGCGAAAATAGACAAGTGCTCAAAGCCGTTAAGATATGCCCTTTAGAGCGCATGTTTACTGGACTTGTTTTTCTTGTTTTGTCCCATACAACCACCTCTCAAAATATGGGAAGGAAAGAGCTTGCAGTAGAAGAGATGTGTTTCACGGTGTCGAAGATGAAGGTGCGTTCATAGCTCTTAAGGTAAGTATTTTAGAGTCCAAGTTTGCTTGACGTTTATTTCTTGTTTTGGTGTAAGGAACCTGTCTCCAAAGTTTCTAAAAATATTTCTGTACAGTTTCTGTTTCTCAATTTACGCTTTCTAATCAGACATTTCACTTGCAACAACCAGGAGTTCATATTTTAGCCGATTCGTGCAAACAGTTATTCCGGAAGTACTACACGCAAACAAAGCAGTGAAGCGAACATCGCTTATCGATCCGTAAAACTAATGGGTCGTGTTAAGAAACACGTAGCGTTGTAATGACAGAAAACATTTTCATGAATGTAACAAACGCATCTGTCTAAACGATATTTTCTCCTATTGTACCGAAAGCAGTCACTGTACTTCTAGGAAATGCGCGCCTTGTCCGGCAATGAAATAAATCGGAATCAAATGAATGAGTATAGTGATTCAGACGATGGTTTCTTTCATTATACCAAAGTGGTCACGGTTTTTCGTAACAGTAAGATAGTCTTCAATTGCGAGGTGGCATTGATCTCAATCCTATCGGAGAAAAGTTACCCGTGAAGCCCGAGGCTCTGCTTTCCACCTACTTTCCTCTGATCCCCTGTCTTCCGTATTCCTTCTTCAGGCGTGAGGCCGTCTGGTTGTGGGCAGAAACTACTTTCACGTTGTAACCGCAGCTGCGTGCGTTGAATAAAGAAACGGCAGAGTAACGGTAAAAGTTAAAACGGCTTCAGATGCCAATTTTACTCCGAGATGAATGCGAAGAGATATCGTATTTACAGCGATTTTTAAAATGTCTAAATTTTCTGGTCTTCCGATCAAGTCTATAATTCATAAGATTCTGACCGAGCAACCTGTTGACCTATAAATACGATAGGTTTTGTGAAATATGCAAGTTTGGAACAGAATGGGTGTTATGTTCAGTAGTTATTTGGCTTACGTCATGACACACACGCCAATTAGCAACAACATTATGAATAGTCTCATACTCGTTAACAAATCTGAAAGTCGGAAACAGTTCGCCAGACCAGGATGGAACCTGGAGTCCTGATTTATTGGAGATACGCTGTACCAGCAGAACAATCCGAGCATACCTTACACTTGTCAGTGCTGTTCTATTACAGGTTTTGACTAGTAGTGCTTTTACATATGGCACGGACGGACCAGTGATTTGGTAGATGGGATAACGTGAAGCTACCACCGGTAGCAGGCTGAAGTTTTAATTTAGAACTCGACATTAAGCTTTGTAAAAGCCGTTCTGTGCCTCATCCTCTGAATGGTTCAAATGGCTCTGAGCACGATGGGACTCAACATCTTAGGTCATAAGTCCCCTAGAACTTAGAACTACTTAAACCTAACTAACCTAAGGACATCACACACACCCATGCCCGAGGCAGGATTCGAACCTGCGACCGTAGCAGCCCCGCGGTTCCTCATCCTCTGACACAGAGATGTTGATTCCCCAGTATACTCCGTGAAGTTTTATTTTCGTTTTCGTTTATACGCAAATGTGAAGTAATCGAGTGGAATTAGAGACGTCTTTCTGTACTTTGTCAACAAAATAATTAACAACGGCAGATGAAAAGAGGATATAAAATGTAGAGAGGCGATAAAAATAATTTATTTTCTGAAAGCAATGAATAGATTAACATTAAATACGAACTTAAATAGCCGGCCGAAGTGGCCGTGCGGTTCTAGGCGCTGCAGTCTGGAACCGCGAGACCGCTACGGTCGCAGGTTCGAATCCTGACTCGGGCATGGATGTGTGTGATGTCCTTAGGTTAGTTAGGTTTAACTAGTTCTAAGTTCTAGGGGACTAATGACCTCAGAAGTTGAGTCCCATAGTGCTCAGAGCAATATGAACCATTTTTTGTACAAACTTAAATGTTTGAATGTTTTTTCACACTCTTGACACTGTGGATCTCGGAATATCGAATTTCCTAACGATTTTCGGAATGGAATGTGCCACGTGTCTAGCTTCAACTACAATTCCCTGCTGAAAGTCTGTTAATTCCCGTCGTGCGGCCATACGCACCTCAGAAACATTTTCACATGAATCACTTGAGTGCATATCACAGTTCCGCCATCGATACCTTGCGTAAGCGATACTGCCGCCATGACTTATCTCAACGGTGCTTTCCGCACGACTCTGTCGTGAAACCTACGCCAACTGGTCTATGCCATCTGTATGTCCGCTGGTCGGGATACTAAAGATCATTAGAACAATTTTTTGTCGAAACGATTTCGAACGCACCAGTTTACAGGGCACGTATACATGATTAATTTTAGTGCATGTCTACATGCTGGCGATTTACAAGCTCCTAAATGGCACATTGTCAAAATTTAACACTAACGAACGTATTATTTTCTGGCCTACTTTTCGAATTATAAATTCCCCATCGTAAATAGGCTGTTTTATGGTTTAAGAGAACATTCACGAAACTGCATTTAAAATTAGCTGTTTTACAGCCACCAGCTTTAAATACAATTTCGTTTATGGAAGTCAGATTTAAAACTTGCTTTACTATCTATCAGATATTTTATGTTATTGGCATAATGATCAAAAATTTTTATTGATACATACTGACTTGCTTCTTGACACACTGAATTCTTTAATAATGGCTAATAAGGTCATTTTTTCGTCTAGTGCTGCAACTGTGGACATCACTATTTTCCTGTAACTGGTATAGATTATTTTGATGAAGTTCGTTAACAAACATATTTATTGTGAAGGTGATGTTACAATACTTTATTCCTTAAAGACACACATGCAAGATTACAGTGGGTGATCACTGCATTGTACTATTACTGGTCGCTTTCGTACTATCAACATTTCCTTTCTAAGTGTTGTGCTACCCCAGAAAATTATTCCGTAAGAAATTATTCAGTGAAAGTATGAAAAATATGTTAGGAGCTTGAGTCGTTGGTCTCCAAGCCTAGCTGTTATACGAAGAGCAAAAGTAGTTGAACTTAGTTCGTTTGAACGGCTCAGTAACATGTTTGTCCAGTTCAAATTTTAATCAAAACATGCACTCAAAAAATTGGAACATCGTACCCTGTTTACCGATCCCAGCTCATCTGCTACGTCAGTTGTTGGTATGACACCTTTTGCTGTATAAAACTACGTACAGTATGTTTTAAGGGAGGGTCCATTGTTCCACTGTCAGAGAACCGTTCAGAAATTTTCTGAAAAACGACGTTAATAAATTCTTTTCCGTACCTTTCTCTCTCATGGAATTTATTAAAGTTCTAGCATCGTCTTCAGAAAGTGCATATTCCGCTTGATGAATGTTTACTGAAGATCTGTCAAATACATAATGAATAGGAGTGGAACCAAAATTGAACCATTTGGGACTCTCTTCGTTTGACACGCTTTCTGCGCATGCAGTACCAAGTGGATTCCTGCAGAGGCTTCTTTTTTTGATCTCCAGAAAAGCCATAATTATGACGTCACTACCGAACCGGTATTTGCGTAGTTCTGAGAATCTTTTCTGTGAGTCTTCTGGAACGATCTGCACTTTTTTTTATAATCATATGGCACACATCGTTGATCCAGAGACCTACGATCAGCTATTGCTAGAAGAAGGATAAGCTCCTATTCGATATGGAATGCAACAGACAGTAAGTCAAATTACCTTTTCTCCATGTAATTTGAGCCGACTCTGTTATTTCCTTTTATCTCATTTCAGGATCTGTCAAACGGCCGAAAGTAGGAAGTGCAAAGGAAACAGTTTCGGTGAAGGAGTACTGTAAGACAGAAATTTATCGTTTGGGCCTTCTTTTGTTTCTGTGCAATCATAATTAACAATGACTTTTTTTCAAGACTTTTGGTAACAGCATCGCTACCAAGAAACGTTAAGTCAGAGAGAAGAGACATAATCCAAATGTGGTTATAGACTACACACGTGACACAAAAATCAAAATTATGTTAATCCAGTTTAGCTGCGTAATTTTGGTTGGATTAATGATAAAGTATAAGTGACATAGTAACCTTTAGAACCGTATCTATCACGTCACGGGATACACAAACTGTGGCAATAGAAACGTCTCTGTCATATCACTGAATATATAAACTGTGAAATTTGTGATTACCCACAAGATTACATTCGGTTTATTCTATATATCAATAACTTTTAATGAAGGAGAGAGGAACGATTTAGAAAAATAGCTAATTTTAATTCCGTTGACACGTTTTTTAGTAATTAAACTAGATAAATTAGGTTGGCAATAATGTTTTAAGTTGTTTACTGCAAATTATTCACTGTGTGTAGGCGACAATGAACTTACTGCATGCAACATTAATTTTTAGATTTTAATGAAATTCTTCGTGCGTGATGTTTCGAATACAAAGATCTTAGCATACATCTACATTGGAAACAATTTTCTGGCGTCATACACGGCAACTGGCTAGGTTATTAACATTTAACGCGGCTTGTTTTATTTTTCCGTTTTTGCTATAAATTTAGTAATAAAAATATATTTATCACGATATCCGCTCGCATATACTTTCGAGATCGTTTCTGAAGAGTTAAATTACTTACAGCAGTATCTGCAAATGAAAAAATAGCTCAAAACACTACGCGTATCAACAAAGAAAACTTCATTCTAAATCTGCGACAGCAACCCTATGTATCTATTGCCATTCTGCGATTACAAAGCTTACATGGTTCTGTATAACATTTGTGATATACATGTTTGTCGAAGTGGAAGGATTTTTCTTATTTTATTCCGTAAACACGTATACCGACAACGCGATATTTTCCAGAATATACACTCCTGGAAATTGAAATAAGAACACCGTGAATTCATTGTCCCAGGAAGGGGAAACTTTATTGACACATTCCTGGGCTCAGATACATCACATGATCACACTGACAGAACCACAGGCACATAGACACAGGCAACAGAGCATGCACAATGTCGGCACTAGTACAGTGTATATCCACCTTTCGCAGCAATGCAGGCTGCTATTCTCCCATGGAGACGATCGTAGAGATGCTGGATGTAGTCCTGTTGAACGGCTTGCCATGCCATTTCCACCTGGCGCCTCAGTTGGACCAGCGTTCGTGCTGGACGTGCAGACCGCGTGAGACGACCCTTCATCCAGCAGTCCCAAACATGCTCAATGGGGGACAGATCCGGAGATCTTGCTGGCCAGGGTAGTTGACTTACACCTTCTAGAGCACGTTGGGTGGCACGGGGTACATGCGGACGTGCATTGTCCTGTTGGAACAGCAAGTTCCCTTGCCGGTCTAGGAATGGTAGAACGATGGGTTCAATGACGGTTTGGATGTACCGTGCACTATTCAGTGTCCCCTCGACGATCACCAATGGTGTACGGCCAGTGTAGGAGATCGCTCCCCACTCCATGATGCCGGATGTTGGCCCTGTGTGCCTCGGTCGTATGCAGTCCTGATTGTGGCGCTCACCTGCACGGCGCCAAACACGCATACGACCATCATTGGCACCAAGGCAGAAGCGACTCTCATCGCTGAAGACGACACGTCTCCATTCGTCCCTCCATTCACGCCTGTCGCGACACCACTGGAGGCGGGCTGCACGATGTTGGGGCGTGAGCGGAAGACGGCCTAACGGTGCGCGGGACCGTAGCCCAGCTTCATGGAGACGGTTGCGAATGGTCCTCGCCGATACCCCAGGAGCAACAGTGTCCCTAATTTGCTGGGAAGTGGCGGTGCGGTCCCCTACGGCACTGCGTAGGATCCTATGGTCTTGGCGTGCATCCGTGCGTCGCTGCGGTCCGGTCCCAGGTCGACGGGCACGTGCACCTTCCGCCGACCACTGGCGACAACATAGATGTACTGTGGAGACCTCACGCCCCACGTGTTGAGCAATTCGGCGGTACGTCCACCCGGCCTCCCGCATGCCCACTATACGCCCTCGCTCAAAGTCTGTCAACTGCACATACGGTTCACGTCCACGCTGTCGCGGCATGCTACCAGTGTTAAAGACTGCGATGGAGCTCCGTATGCCACGGCAAACTGGCTGACACTGACGGCGGCGGTGCACAAATGCTGCGCAGCTAGCGCCATTCGACGGCCAACACCGCGGTTCCTGGTGTGTCCGCTGTGCCGTGCGTGTGATCATTGCTTGTACAGCCCTCTCGCAGTGTCCGGAGCAAGTATGGTGGGTCTGACACACCGGTGTCAATGTGTTCTTTTTTCCATTTCCAGGAGTGTATATTTTTCGGATTTCCGCAGGACGCAGAGCTCTCCTCGTCGTGTGAAGTAATGCGATTTCTGTTGTTTTCAGACATGATTGACACAAGATATATTTTCTGCTGTTAACACAGCGACACGTGCTTGACAGATTTATTTTCCGTCGTCAGCGTGATGGGATATCGGAAAATATATGTTCAATAAATGACATCGGGAAAATCACCTGCGTCTATCATTTCCTACTCGTATCGTTTTGAAGAAGAAAAATATCTTCCCGTTTATGAAGATAAAATTTTTAGATACAATTTTTCCTTCGTGGAAATAAAATACCAATTTGACAGACTATTTAGAACCGACTTAAATATTATAAATCGTACGTTTTTCTTTGTAACAGCCCAGCTATCGATATATTAATTTTATTCTCAGTTAGCGTAGGACACAAAAAATAATTCCAAAGGAGGACACAAAATAATCAGATCAGTATTTGTCTAAAATTAAACTATAATTAAAAATTAATAATGATTTTCATCATTGTTTGCATTACAGAGTATTCAGTCACGTCAGGTGAGACTTGGCTAAGATCATTTTGCTTGCACAGTTAATTCCTGATTGGAAGCTGAAAAGCAATACTGTCGATAGGCAGACTTCTGGTTGCAGAGTCACAGTGGCAAAGGTGACTTTGTAGGCCCGTGAGGTAGGTATATGAAATCAGAATTCCGCTACTGGGCCGTGTGGTAGCTAGCTTAACTTCATATAGGGCTATTCAAAAAGAAAGAACAGATTTCAGTAATTTATTTCTTCCAAACTACAAGAGATAGAAACACAACTCCAATGTTCTTGGAAAGAAAAGAGTACAAAGTTTTATGCATTCAATGTCAGCACCATGTGTTACACGACTATTATCAAAACGGTGGCTCATTTCCTGCCATATACGAAGCAGATGGTCTCTCGTTATCGAACGCACAGCTTCAACAGTGCGATGTCGCAGACTTTCAAGAGTGTCAGTCATAGAGTGGGCAAATACGAGGTCTTTTACCTATCCCCACAGATAAAAGTCACAGGGTACGAGATCAGACCTGATCCTCTTCCAGTCCAATGTCCCAGACCTCACACCTTGCGACCCTTATCTGTGGGGTTATGTACAAGATCCGTTTTAACCCTCCCCCCCAGGACTGACACTGACATCGCATTGTTGAATCTGTGAGACATCGTGTCACCAATGCAAGTTCAAATCGTAGATTTTCTTAATTCTAGGAACATAAAACGTAACTGATACAAAAATGTTTAGTAAACGACTTTCAGTAATGATTAAAATAAAAAGATCTTTTCATTGTAATCGATAATTTACTCTCCCTTAATGAGCATATCTGTCTTCATGTAGAAGCTGCTAGCCATGGTGATTATACAAACTAATGTAATATAATAAAAAATGATTTAATTCATAGAACCAAGGACGACCATGTAGGTACATGTGTACTCTGTCATGGCTGAAGCAAGAGAGAGATTACATGAATTCGCTGTGACCTGCAGAGAGAAAAATTAGACGAACGTCGAGAATAGTTGAAATCTGACAGCGATAAAAGACAGAGTTTGTACACAGCGTATGACAAACTCTCGCTGAACTCCCGCAGTTCCAACCGCTACCACACAGTTGCCAAGTGGCTGGCGTGTGTAAGCAAACTGAGAAACGATTGTGAATTGTATAATATACGGAGTGTTGAGGCACATTCAAAACACAAATGAGGTCGTATTTCGGAGTTAATTGTTCCGCTGTAAGTTATAGCAGCCATAAAAAAATATCCCCAAGACTGTAATAAACGTGCTTAGTTTGGAACGTATAAAAATGAGTATGAAATCCGCAAAGAAACTTGTGAAACGAAGTGCAATGGGCGCAAAACATCAGCATTCAGAAAGTACGTGTCTAACACGCAGATATGTAAACTTGTAAAGAGTTCCTTTTGAACTTAAACACATCAAGTCTCAATTCATTTCCCGTCTTAAACGACTTTCGATGATGCGATTACAACTCTACTACTGTCAACTCTATATATTAAGATGCACTGCGATTTCTTATTATATGTTGGCATTAAAAGGAGACGGGATATTTCTTTAATTACGTTTTCCTTTTCGTGTTGGAAAAATCACCAACACCTTTAGTGACTGGGAAATGTGGAAGTAACACTATTAACAGTTCTCCGTTTACGTCATCCCATTCTTTTGTTACTAGACACCAGCTGCTTGGAGCACTAGCAGCTCTTCAGGTGTAAAAAGTTTTTACAGCTGAAACGATATTAGCGCTCAAAGCGGCTGGCGTGTAGGAACTTGACCCAAAAGGTTTCATGTTGCATTTTTTTCTTCCCCTATATATTTTCGCGACTGTTTGTCGTAGACTGTGGTATGTATCCCTTTACTTGCGGTATATTCATTATTGTCTTTGGGCTCTACCAGATATGGTTTATTCATATCAACGATCGAGGTAAATAGGATACTACAACTGAATGTCAAATCAAGGCGGAAAAACTGTGATACTGATCTCCTAGCAAATAGACAAATCAGATAGGATATTATGATGAAAACCAACGATTGCTCCGAGGATCCCCTAACTCGTGAATTCGGTTTCATCAGTCTCACTGTACCAACTTAATGTTATTGGTAACTGGATAAACTGCATGTGCTGTCGACAATGTGTTAATATATTTTCATTTTCATCACTCAAATTATTTTTTGCTGGTGCACAGTTTGTTGTATCACATTGCGTTAATATTTTCTTTCTTTATGCTGCTGCTTGTGTTTTCTTATGGACTGTCTTTTCCATCAGCTGCAGCATGTTTATTGTGTTATTGATACTGTTATTAATCTAACAATTGTATTAGTTATTCGTTGCAGTTTGTGAACCAGACGGAAGATCCAGCCACCCTGAGCTGTAAGATGAGGATCCTATTTTGTACGCCAAGTACAGACGCTTTGATGGACAATGGAGCTGTGGACCCGTTCTGGCAGGTTATTGTAGATGCAGTTTCGAAGAACTTGTCCCATGGCCAGTGACCCTGAGGAGGGAATGGTCAGACTTTTCATGTCGAGACCTGTGTTAATTTTTTCCCTCAGTAACTCAACTTTGATAAAAGTCCATTGGCAAAATTTTAGTTACCGATATGAATTGGAATTTTGATTTATTAATTTCTCGAATGCTTTCTGCTCTTGAAACTACCTGTTCCACAGACCTGAATTTTCTCGCTTTGCTACGCCAACCCCACCTTCCACAAAGTGACGACGTGTGATGATGGTACTGACTTGTCTACTGAAAACCATCGAAATATTCGTAGAGAAGGACGACATATTTTATCTATAACTTCCTTTCCAAACTGGTTTGTAGTATCCACATTAATTTCATTTCTTCTAACTACTGCGAAAATATAAAATACTGATATACTTTTCCGAATGTACTGTATGTTTTTTGTACTCCATGAAAATAAATAAGCTTGACAATGACAGTCCTAAGAATAAGATACTGATTTCGACGTTTTTACATAAAATTGGGCCATAGTTAGGAAGAGTCCTGTCTAGTCCTATATACATATATAAAATTGATGTATGTGTGTATTTATAAATGTTCCGCATCTCCATCTAAACTACTGGATCTATTTTAATCAAATTTGGTACACATAGTACTTACTGTCAGGAAAGAAAAACTGTGGGGCTAAGTCCCATCTAGATCCAGGTGATGTGGGTGAAAACAGTTGATAACACCTGAAATGTAGGCTGCCCTGCGCGAGTGGCGTGTTTCTACAAGTAGTTCCAGAATGCTTTCCAGCAGTAAATGTCTAGAAAGATACAGCTGAGCACAGGAAGGAAGGGGGAGGACATGGTTAGTGAGAGGGGGAGTAGGAGTAGACAGAGAAAGGGGGGAGGAGATGGACAGAGAGAGGGGCTGCAGGATGTGGAAAGAGAGAGGGAAAGGAGCCGATGAACAGAAAGAGGGGAGGAGGAGACTATAGAGATAGGAAGAGGAGACGATGAGAGAGGACAAGGAGGAGACAGACATACAGAGGAGGGTAGAGGATATAAAAAGAGACAAGGGGAGAAGGGGAAAAACAGAGAGAGAAAGAAGAGCAGATATTCAAAGAAAGGCATAAAGAGGATATAGTCAGGGAGATGGGGTAGGAGGGGATGGAGAATGGGAGGGGGAGGAGAAGATGGAAGGAGATAGGAGGAGGAAGAGATGGACAGAGAAACAGGGGACAAAGAATATGGAAATAGAGGGGGAGGAGAAGGTGATAGACAGAGAGAAGTGGGAGAAGGAGAAGAGTGAAATATATGTGCTGTAACTGGATGCCAGTAATGTTGTGGGTAAAACGCTATGTATGTGTACATTTTGAAGAGTAGGCTGCATATTTTAACAGTGAGAAGGGGAAGAAAATAGTGTACTGGTGGCTGCAACTTAAGAATGTTGTCATCTTGGGAGACTAAAAACTGCAGCGATCTGTCCATAATAGTTATCTGTGTAAATGTTTCGTAAAATGAATTCTACTGACAGAAAAACTCTCGGTCTACCATTTCAAGTCCATTCGTCATACCTAACTGAATCTAAATCATCTGTAGATATTTGTCAGTGTGACTTTTAATGTGGCTGACAATGATTCAGATTTTTTATGGCTTACGAAATGTTAGAGTAGGACAACATATTTGTTTTCATGAAGCAAAGCGTGACGTGTAAACAATGTAAAATTTCCCTTTCCTATTTTTCCAGCCTTTAAAGTGTCTGCTACAAGACTTACTGTGCAGAACATTGCTCATTCCACATGTAGTACAAAGTTTCTTGTCGACTTTTGAAGACAAACAGATACTATACACCATCATCATTTTCTCGGGCCTTTGTCCCACTTCAACGCGGGGGTCGGCCCTGTTACTAAGGATTTGGCAATATTAGTGTCAGAGGGTGATCGGATGCCCCTCCTGTCGCAACTCCGTACCCCCCAGGATGGAGGTAGTGTACCCCAGTTGTCTGCGTCTAGTGTAAGCCATGAAACAGTGCGAACGTTTTCGAATGTCTGCGAGTCGTATAACTGAGGCGGGTCATGGGGACCAGCACAGTATTGACCTAGTGAGATGTAGAAAACCGCCCAAGAAGCACATCCAGGCTGGCTGGCACAATGGCGTTCGTCGTTAATCCGCCAGGCGGATTACATCTGGGGCTGGCGAGCCTACCCAAGGAGGAAGCAGCACATTAGCGCTCTCGGCTAATCTGGCTAATCTGGTGGTCCATAGACAACAATAGACCATCCAAACTAACCATGAGAGTTTTTATGTATAAATGTGTGTGTGCGCACATGTACTCCACAGTCATCATTGTCCGTTTCCCACCTTTGATTGGAAGCGTTCTTTCACCCTCCATCTAATTTTAAAAATTGGCATGATTTTGCAATGTACACTCAAGATTCACTGAAACCAGCTATCTTTTCTTTGTATCTGCAACAACTTAATTCATTCAATGTTCCGCCACTTTGTCTTATGTGGTGATTTTAGTTTCCATCTTTTCCAACAGGGCTGAGCCAAAATCATTAACAAAACGATTGGTTTCGACAGTCATGTCTTGATAAAATTCGAAAAGTTCCATACACTATCAGAAAAAGGGTCCTTAGCTATAATCTGGAGATGCAGTAAATTTAAATATTAAATGTGGGGGCACGAACCGATTTTCCATACTGATCACAGACCATTGACATTTCTAAAAGACTGCCGGCTATTACAACACCGACTGACCAGATTTCTTCTATTTCTTCTTCATCGGTTTTATTTGAAAAATAGATACGTAAAAGGAGTAAAAATTGGTTCCCAGGTCCTTTGTCTAGACTACCTGAATACGATGATGAGATGTACAGATAAAAGGAAGGGACCTTTAGACTTAATTATTTTAGAGCAGTGGAAGGATAAAATCAAGGCCATCTGTGAGGGCATGAGACGGCACCAGAATGTGGACAATTGTCTGAAGTGGAAGGAAACCGAGTTTGATGCCGTTGACTCTAATAAAACATTGACTTTCTCCAAAACATATATAGGTGTTTTATATTTAGGAATGGTAAATAATTCCGAAATAAGGAGAGAATGTTGGCCCTACCAGTAAATACGAGAAGTGACTTATCATCATTTGGATCATGACCATTCTGATGCTTGAAAGTGCACTGATGAGATATGGCAATGTATCGTGTTTAACAACCTGATAAGGAGAACAGCAGGGAGGATTAGGTGTTGCGATTTGTACTAAAAGGTTTAAGTAACTAAAGCTACGAGTAGGGGCTTGATGCAGACTATCAAACCAAATGATCTGATGGAAACAGTCGGTTGGATTTTTTCAGTCTCTTACTAAAAATGTCTCATAATTTTGCCCATATTTTAGAAGTAGTGGATCTGTTCTCAAAAGCCGGCCGGAGTGGCCGTGCGGTTCTAGGCTCTACAGTCTGGAGCCGCGTGACCGCTACGGTCGCAGGTTCGAATCCTGCCTCGGGCATGGATGTGTGTGATGTCCTTAGGTTAGTTAGGTTTAAGTAGTTCTAAGTTCTAGGGGACTGATGACCACAGCAGTTAAGTCCCATAGTGCTCAGAGCCATTTGAACCATTTTTTTGTTCTCAAAATTTGTCGAACTCTTTGTGGAAACCAACAACCAAAGCAGTAAATAACAAGATGACTAAGGAAAATTTTGTAAATTGGGGAACCCTCCAATAACGGATCCAAAATTTGGCCAAAATTATAGCGAGAAGAGATGGCTGAAAATCAGGTACAAGTAATCCGTAAAACTGCATGTCACTTGTCCAGCAATCCTTCTGAGAATTATGTGTGAAATAGGTAACTGAGTTTTCTCCATGTACAGAAAATACCACCGATGAAAAGAAAAAGCTACTTAAAGACAAGATGAGTAAAGAAGTGGTAGCTAGGATTCCTAGTCATAATGAAAAGTTAAAGAACACGATTAAGATTCGTGACTTAGTTTTGGATAGACACATGAAAAATCAGGTGAATCAACCATGACCTAAATAAATGGAATTTGTGTATAACAGTCGGTTTAAAACTGTAAATAACCCTAATACCTATGCATATTACATAGAGTTTCCTATATCTGGAAAACTGTTAGGAGTAAATAATATCACAGATCTCAGAAAGTGCGAACCAAGAATTGTGAATGCTAGACGTAGAAGAATAGTCACAATGACGTGAATAACATGAAAATATGACAAAATGTTTTAAAATTTCGTGATGTAATATTTCAATCAATGATAAAATTATTGTACTTATCAAGTATCTAAAATACGCCTTGTAGGTTTCAGATATACCAAAATTAAAGCATGAAAAAAAGATATGATTCTAGGGAAAAAATGACATTGTGACAAACGTTACTTCACGAGAGAGTAATAAATAGTAACGTTTAAGAAATTGTGAGAAAAGGACTCTTTGAATAACTAAAGCGAACTAGTACATAGGGACAAGGAATGTTCTAGGATGCCGTGTGCTAGGGAAAAATACTGACACAACTCGTCATAATTTTTGAATTATTTTTGTAAATAGAAACTGACAAACTTATATAGGTGTTTGTAGTACATAACGATGGAAAAGGTCAAAAATATTTGAAGAAATAATGATTTATAAATGAAAAGAATTAGACCAATTTACAAAGTGTAACAATCAAAATGAATGAAATAAATGCACAATGTCTGAAAAATAAATTATATGGCCACTCCTATGGAGACCAGGATATGAATACACTAAACAGATTCACAAGGATGTAGGTTGCAGTAGTTGCTCGGAGATGAAAAAGCTTGCACAGGACAGAGTAGCATGGAGAACTGCATCAAAATAGTCTCTGGACTGAAGACCGCCGGCCGGAGTGGCCGTGCGGTTCTAGGCGCTACAGTCTGGAACCGAGCGACCGCTACGGTCGCAGGTTCGAATCCTGCCTCGGGCATGGATGTGTGTGATGTCCTTAGGTTAGTTAGGTTTAATTAGTTCTAAGTTCTAGGCGAGTGATGACCACAGGAGTTAAGTCGCATAGTGCTCAGAGCCATTTGAACTGAAGACCACAACAACAACAACAACATATGTTTGTGTTGTTATTGCATATTCTGATTTCATGTCGCTTGTCACGCCGCACAGCTGTTGTGACTGTAGATTTTGACATTATCTGGCGCCAGCTAATACTCCCTAACAAATACTTTTGTAACCTTTTATCACTGTAATATCATTACCATTTGCATAAATAAAATATTTCTTTTATAGTAAGTTCGTTCACAACCATCAGACGCACGGTAGTGCGACTTGACGCCACTATATATTCTGTAATACCACTTGGTGGCGAAAATGTCTTCTTGTCTGTGTCAGTAGCCTGCGAATTTTTACTTCACATCCAAATGGAAACGCCATATCTACGTGTAGCAATCCCTCCTGGGTGTTTTCGTGGCAGGTGATTTCAATCAGGCCCGCATCTCGTGGTCGTGCGGTAGCGTTCTCGCTTCCCACGCCCGGGTTCCCGGGTTCGATTCCCGGCGGGGTGAGGGATTTTCTCTGCCTCGTGATGGCTGGGTGTTGTGTGATGTCCTTAGGTTAGTTAGGTTTAAGTAGTTCTACGTTCTAGGGGACTGATGACCATAGATGTTAAGTCCCATAGTGCTCAGAGCCATTTTTTTGATTTCAATCAAAGAGGAATGCTACAGCCATCCATTACTATATATGTTTATGTTTGATTTTTGTAGATATCTGATGAAGGATAAATTTCGAAACGGGTGATATGAGCTATAAAGTAATCCATTGCCTGACGTTTGCCTTTTACCACTGCGACCCAGTCAGCCTGAATGCAGAACTACTGATTACATACAATATAATTTTGCACAATGGATATAATAACAGATAAGAGATATATAATATGCAGGCATTCATTCCTCGAAATCGTAAATTGGCTTATCGAGTGAACACAACAGAAACAGCAGTAACTGGTAAGTTTCTCAGACTCAGCTGCTTCACCCAGGGAGTGTTCCTTTATTTTCGTGTTTAGCGCTCTCGGTATTCTGCAGGAAATTTCCCTCCAGTTTCTCAGTTGTTGACGACGTCGGCGGGCACCGCCGCGCCGGCCTCTTGTAATGTCACGCCTGTGGTTGGGGGGGGGGGGGGGGGAGGAGCATCTGCCGGAGACGGCAGATCCCCGTCCCGCGACGTCTGCTTATTCACAAGTCTGGCACGTTTCCACCACCCCCAGCGCCGTACTGTAATTGTGAGCGCTATTCGCCACGTAATCCTCGCCCCTGTAGTCGTAAAGGACGTTGCAGCCAGCACTCGGAGGCGCACTTCTGACGTGTTTACATGAATTCACGCAGTCGCCAAGAGGAATGGGTGCGACGTCGAAGCGGAAGACGACACCAAGACAGCGTTCGTCCGGAACAACAGGAATCAAGAAACAGGAGGGGCGTTAAGTAGTTGAACAGCACACTTGTATTTTCTTTGTGCGTGACATGATCTAGGATAAACATTTCTAGCTCTTTCAGAGAAAAAGGAATAGAAGTTAAATGTAATAAATCGCCCCATTTGGAAAAAGGAATACTGTAGTCGACAAGAATATCAAGGATGATGAATCTTTAGCGCATACTGTTATCAGTCTCACAAGATAAAAAAATTGATAATTGAGAATACCAAATAGCACGGAAAAAAATGTAAATAGAGGTAATGTCAGGCAAGATAGTTTTGTTCGTTCGTATCTATTTTTGCATAATACACTACTGGCCATTAAAATTGCTACACCAAGAAGAAATGTAGATGATAAACGGGTATTCATTGGACAAAATATTATACTAGAACTGACATGTGATTACATTTTCACGCAATTTGGGTGCATAGTTCCTGAGAAATCAGTACCCAGAACAACCACTTCTGGCCGTAATAACGGCCTTGATACGCCTGGGCATTGAGTCAAACAGAGCTTGGATGGTGTGTACAGGTACAGCTCCCCATGCAGCTTCATTAAGAGTAGTGACTGGCGTATTGTGATGAGCCAGTTGCTCGGCTACCATTGACCAGACGTTTTCAATTGGTGAGAGATCTGGAGAATGTGCTGGCCAGGGCAGTAGTGGAACATTTTCTGTATCCAGAAAGGCCTGTACAGGACCAGCAACATGCGCTCGTGCATTATCCTGCTGAAATGTAGGGTTTCGTAGGGATCGAATGAAGGGTAGAGCCACGGGTCGTAACACATCTGTAATGTAACGTCCACTGTTCAATGTGCCGTCAATGCGAACAAGAGGTGACCGAGACGTGTAACCAATGGCACCCCATACCATCACGCCCAATGATACGCCAGTATGGCGATGACGAATACACGCTTCCAATGTACGTTCACCGTGATGTCGCCAAACACGGATGCGACCATCATGATGCTGTAAACAGAACCTGAATTCATCCGAATAAATGACGTGTTGCCATTCGTGCACCCAGGTTCGTCGTTGAGGACACCATCGCAGGCGCTCCTGTCTGTGATACAGCGTCAAGGGTAACCGCAGCCATGGTCTCCGAGCTGATACTTCATGCTGCTGCAAACGCCATCGGTCTGTTCGTGCAGATGCTTGTTGTCTTGCAAACGTCCCCATTTGTTGACTCAGGGATCGAGACGTGGCTGCACGATCCGTTACAGCCATGCCGATAAGATGCCTATCATCTCGACTGCTAGTGATACGAGGCCGTTGGGATCCACCACTGCGTTCCGTATTACCTTCCTGAACCCAACGATTCTGCTAACAGTCATTGGATCTCGACCAACGCGAGCAGCAATGTCGCGATACGATAAACCGCAATCGCCATAGGCTACAATCCGACCTTTATCAAAGTCGGAAACGTGGTGGTACGCATTTCTCCTCCTTACACGTCGCATCACAACAACGTTTCACCAGGCAACGCCGATCAACTGCTGTTTGTGTATGAGAAATCGGTTGGAAACTTTCCTCATGTCAGCACGTTGTAGGTGTCACCACCGGCGCCAACCTTGTATGAATGCTCTGAAAAGCTAATCATTTGCATATCATAGCATATTCTTCCTGTCGGTTAAATTTCGTGTCTGTAGCACGTCATCTTCGTGGTGTAGCACTTTTAATGGCCAGTACTGTGTATGTAACAGAAACAATAAAAAAACATTAAAGATGGAAATGTAATATGTAATAGATTTAGTTTCGATATTTCACTAGTCTGCACGAAAGTAACTTTTACATAAACTATCACTGCCAAGTGACATAGCCCTACGAAACTTGGACCATACAAAGAAAGAACTGCTACAGTACAGTGCAGAAGGTAACTGAAAAAAAATACGCATTGAAACGAAAAGAAATGTCATTTTTACTCAAATACATTAATAACTGAAGAAAATATTCAAATTCATCAATTACACTGAAGTCACCGGGATTTATGATGCTCCCCTGGACATTACAAAACGCGGGACATGGCTCTTAATGTGTGGCCACCACGGACTGCAGAGCATGCTCTACAACGTCCTCTCATGATATCCAAAGGTTGGTAAGGAGTCCTTGCGCTAGGGCGTTCCATACTTCCACCACCACTGTTGACAACCAATGGATGACCATTGGTGCATGTAGACGTGCTGGAACACCTCTACCCAATGCCGCCCGCATGTGCTCAATGGGAATTAAGTGGGGAACTGGCAGACCAGTCCTTTTGGCCGCCGGCCGCTGTGGCCGAGCAGTTCTAGGCTCTTCAGTCCGGAACCGTGCGGCTGCTACGGTCGCAGGTTCGAATCCTGCCTATGGCATGGATGTGTGTGATGTCCTTAGATCAGTTAGGTTTAAGCAGCTCTAAGTCTAGGGGACTGATGACCTCAGATGTTAAGTCCCATAGTGCTTAGAGCCATTTGAACCATCCTTTTGGCCGAATATCCTATCGTTCCAAAGACTCCTCCAATTGCACTGTTCGATGCGTTCGCTCACTGTCATCCATAATAGCAAAGTCAGAGCCGAATGCACCTCTAAAAATACACGCTGAGGGAAGGAATACAGAGTCACAATAACGTTTAGCGGTCAGTGTGTCGTGTTCAGATATTCGGCGGTCAGTATGCCGACGCAAAATTATGCCTTCCCACATCATAACACTCTCCTATGGCGAGGCGTGGGAACCCGTAATGCGCCCATGAACATTGTCGAATACAGTCATGTTGCTGGTCCAGGTGTTATGGTGGAGGGACGCCTGTTGCACGGGCATAACTGACCTCCAAATATCTGAACACGCCACTCTCACCAATCAAGTTATTGTGACGCGGTACTCATTACCCTGTGCGTCTTCTCAGGGGTGCGTTCGGCCTAGACTTCAATTTCATGGATGGCAATGGACGGCCTCTTCGAACATACCAGGTGGAGGACCTCTTGGAACGAGAGAATATTTAGCGAATCGACTGGCCTAAGCGTTACTTCGGACTTAAATTCTATCTAACACAAGTGGAATGCTTTGGAGAGACGTATTGCAGCTCGTCCACATCCACCAACGACCATCCAGCGGCCGGCTGCTGTGACCGTGCGGTTCTAGGCGCTTCAGTCCGGAACCGCGCGACTGCTATGGTCGCAAGTTCGAATCCTGCCTCGGGCATGGAGGCGAGTGGTGTCCTTAGGTTAGTTAGGTTTACGTAGTTCTAAGTTCTAGGGGACTGTTGACAGATGTTAAGTCCCATAGTGATCAGAGCCATTTGAACCATTTTTGAACCATCCAGCAGTAGTCAACCGAATTGTTTGAGGAATTAAACGCCCCACCAAAAGACTTCCTCAGCAACTTTGTGGCCACTATAGGAGTACGTTGCATAGCGTGAAATGCCGCCCGTAGTGGTCACACGCCTTTTGTAATGTCAAGAGGACCATGATGAATCGCGAAGACTTCAACGTAATTACTGTCTTTCAATAAAAGTGCAATACCTTTTCGTCTCACTGCATATTTATTTCAGTTACCACCTACGCTATACTACACTATACTATACTGTACCATACTGTGGCAGTTCTTTGTATGATCCAAGTTCCATCGAACTATGTTACTTGGCAGTCACACATCACGCGAAAGCAAATTTCGTCCTTCAGTTCTGTACAATAGTGTACAACTTAAGCAGGCTGAGAAAACTATACGAATTACATTATTACAAATTGTGATGGATGTTACAGCCAACCACAAATTAGTTACAACTAAAACTAAGTCCAGGTTGCTTTAAAAACCTGAACAAGCATTTGGAAATACGAATCACCCACCTGGAATAAGTGAATTAATTCTTCGAAGTGGGTACTACAGTGACGATCAAAACGGAAGACATATAAGATATAAATAAAATCGCAGTGACCAAGCTAGTTTTCGGAGATAAAGACAATCCATTAATATATAAGCACTTCAGTATAAGAAAAGGGAAAAGTTTTTCAAATAATTTATTTCGGGAGTTTTAGGCTAGAAATATAAATCGTGAACTTTCAGTAAACAGAGAAAAAATTAGTAGCAGCCAACTCTTTGCGTGTATTGCAGAGTAACAAGACCACTTCCTTAACAGCAAGAATAATAATAACTATTGACAGAATGACAAAAGAGAACTAACACAAAAGAACAGTGATTAACACAAAGGGAGTAGCCAGCGAAGGGGGTGGGCACCTATGCGTGACGTCTCAATGACGTGATTGAGCCAGTTCCTATATATAAAAATGTCACCATAGTATCACTTACCATAGTACGCTCCGAACGTTGAGAAAGGAGAAAGTCTCAGAGTTATCATTTAAACCTAACGTGAGAACTAAAGAGTGAACACAGAGAGTTAGTCCCATATGTAGTTGTTATCTAACGTACTTCTACTGTAAGAGTTCAAAAGGCGCTGCAAAGATATTTTGCTGTGATAGTCACATTTTATAGAACTGGTTGAAACAAAATATGCTCCATCTCCGACAAATTCATGTCCTCCTGCCTGCTGACACCCGTTCATATAGTTTCTATATTTTAGTGTGGCTTTTGTCTAAAACCATTGAATGCTTTGAGTGTGTTTGAAAACATAGTATTCAGAGCAACTAAAGCAGTCCATTCAGCATCAGAAAGAATAATTTAGGTAGAAGGAAGAAAGATTAGAGTCTAACATCTTCTTGGGACAGCAACCACCCACAAATTTACTTTCAGTTCCTTTATTCAAAGGGTACCGTTACCGGTTTCGAATCGAATCGTAATGATTCATCTTCAGACGGTTTACATGCTTTCCTTACAACATGAGGTGCGTTTTTTACAGATTAATTGTCGTTAAATGTCGGTTTGGTGTGTTCGTTTTCATAAATTCGCGTAAGGACCACGAAGATAAGATACGAGAAATAGGGCTCATACGGAAGCATATAGACAGTAGTTGTCCCTCACTCTGTTTGCGAGTGGAACAGGAAAGGAAATAAGTAGTAGTGGTACAGGGTACCCTCTGCCACGCACCTTACAATGGCTTGTGCAGTATGTATGTAGATGTAGATATGAAACTTGAATAAGTAAGATATGTTATTGTAGGTGATCGGTAGGTAGTGTTTTTGTGTATTTCTGCAACACCTAATTCGGATTTCTGAAACGAACAAATAAACAGTTTGCGTGTTAGAGCCCTGCAGTTAAATAACTTTCGTCGAATGATTCTACAGCTGATTACTGTATATGTAAGAGTTAAATATGTAATCAAACTATTCTCCTGAATGCTTTTCAACCGAAGATTCCTTTCATTTGTCTTTCCTGATATATTCACATTCATATAGAGTCAATATAAAGTTGTTTGCTGTCCGCATATCGAGAACTCTCAGCAGGAACTGTTGAGTATTGCACAATATCACCATTATGTAACACTGTATTTTGAGTAATATATTGAGTGAGCGTCAATATTTTTACAGCCTGGAGCCATCTTCAGTACATTGCGCAAACCATCAATAACGCTCTCAAACGGTCAGTATTACTGCACAGTACTCAGTACTACGCGATAAATATTGAGCGTGTGAAGGTCACTTAAACCACTGCGCCAACTCGAACAGCGGTATAACTCGAAAGCTGCCTAATGGCAACTGAAGATTTCCGCCGTATCCGTGGATGAAACGTTATCAAACGGTACATTTCCATAAATACTGGCGCCAAGCCTGAAATAATTTGGTTTATTGCAAAAAACTCGACGTTGTTGACCAGAGCATCGACGAAAGAATTCCAAAGCTCCCTGCGTGCTATCTTTCCCCGCTTCTCATCTCTGAGTTTCAGTGGCAGCGACGTTCCCGTTTCCTCCTTAACGAAGGACACTCGTGAAAGGACGAAGTTTGGACCAGGCCAACCCTCTTACTCTTCGTATTGGAATCTCGGTTTTCTTCCGACGGCGATAACATCGGAAAAAAATAATGAACAAAAAATTGTCTGCTGGCCGAAATGATGACCAAGGCCTGAAGGGGAGAGAAATAGGACAGGGGGGGGGTGAGGGGGAGGCGAAGGAGCGGGGATGAGACAAAAGTTTGTCCCGCCGCAGGCCACACCCCTCCCACACCCTCCCCCATCAGCAACCACAGCCACGTTTAATCCGCATCGCTGTTGCCCCTGCGTTCAACGAAGCGAGAGCTCAACTTCATTTTTAATTTAAATGCAGCCTGCAGGCAGAATAAAGTTTTCTCGGTTGCGTTCAGCAACGAGCCGTACTTCTCGTTGTGACAAAAGATCTGTGCATTATGGTATATAGTGTAAACTGAATGGTTCCACAACATTCGGAGACGTCGTAGTGTTATCAGAGAAAATCGGTGTAGCTGTTGCCTACATTTCCAGTCCTTGATATAATGATCAACATATGAAATAGCTGGTTTCTAATTGTGAGAATAGACACTACGTTTGACCAAGCTAATTTAACGCTTCCGATGTTGCCGTAAATATCTATGTCACGAAGTTGGGATATCTGCATTAGCGGAACTACGACTCTTTTCTTCCGTTCCTTCGCCTTCCTTTCTACGAATCCGGGAGTGAACATCGAATTACAGACATTGACAGTCGATGAAAAGGACGCATTACAGCATCTTTTATAATTTCACTGCATAAAAACAATTCCCGAAATACAATGAGGAGCATTGTCTGACAAATGTCTGTAATATTTCATAATTGGGTGAATGACTTACACAACATTTCCTTCCGGTTTGGTAATCGGTAAGGAGTCTTGATATTCAAAAATTTGTAAGAAACCATGCATGCACTGAGCTGGTGCGCTACTACCACCAGTCTCCATCGATTGTCATCCCGATCGTTGTGAGTCGATTTTCGATGCCTGCTTGTCTTCTTCGCATCTTTGGCGGCTGGCTATTTAACTGCGGAGCGCACACTCTGCAAGGGCTTGGTTTCGGGTATCAGCTGTGTGAGCCATGGTGACGTGTGGCGCTGGCGAGTGATCAAGTCGGTACGACGAAGGAGCATGGGCAGCTGCCGTGGCGTGTTTCGCAGTTTGAATGCAGATCGGTTGCCGACGGTGATTGGGATTTTCTGGCGATTTTAAAGGCAGATTTCCTTCGTCGAATTGTTTCTTGGTGGGTTCTGTTCACGTTAATTGAATATCCGAGTGCACTAGAAACTATCTTGGTTGTTTCAGTATTTGTCACTGTACTTGCTCTGGCCGCCTGATATGTTGATGGTATTTAAGGGAGTTTTAGCTAAGCACAACAAATAGACATGAAGCCTTGCTTAATGCGTACCTGGAGGTCATGCCAAATAGTACGTATGTCTAGGCCTGACGTTAAAGAGAGAGCCGAAATAATTTTCCTATTTCCTGTTCCTATGTAATTATTTTATTTCTTTGTTCTAGAGAATTAGCTAATCAAGTTTTAAGAGCCGTTACTGGGCAAGTGGTCATCTAGGTTAGTCAGACTTGGGTTCATTGGTGCCGTGTATAATTATACGTTTATTTCTAACCCGTTGGGCAGATAGATTTGTCTATCTGATACACCAGAATGTTGTCTGTCGCTGGTGTGTTTATGTTTCAGATAATTGGCAGTGGTCGACGCGAGAAAACTCCGATTGGGTTATCACGGTGGAAGAGGGAAATTTAAGGACTTGGATCGGTATCTGTAGTTATGTTGGTAGTGTCCTGCAATTCCATCTTTCCGGTGGTGCGTTGTGGCCTGCTGGAAACTTAGTTATAGCCCAAAGTTCAGTATAGCTCCATTTTACCTTCTCGTCCGTGAGTCATCTCTATCTGCTAGTACCTCTCGGTCTGCTCTCGTCCATCACTAATTTTCAACTTCAAAATTGTAATGGCTCCATGTTAAGACTATTTAATATCCTATTATATCCTTGCCATGAAATGTATGTGAACCTCGTACCTGTTAGTAATACTAAAGAGGAGCTTAGTCGATTGTATTAATCTGATAATACGTATAATTTGTAACAATTGCTTAAAATCAGTCCATGGAAGCAGTTTTAGAATTTGATATGGGTTGTGTGAAAGCCAGTCCCTATGTAAGTCATGAAGCATTCAGTTATGTCAGTTAAATTTTATTAATGGGGTTTTATGAACATTGTTTTAAGTAGTGAAAATTGCTTGAGTAAATTTTAAAAGATCTGGATTTGTCACATGTAAATGCATTAATGTTCCAATCTGAGTACTGCTGCTGATTCTGTAGGCCAGGTGCCTTTTATTATAATCGTCTTACTCTTGGCTTCATTAACAGCATGTGTTTGTAATAAAGAAGGGTTTGGTAACTACAAACTGGTTATGTGTTTAATTTCGATGTGTCGAAAGGAAAGACGCATTATGCACAGCTAACAATACCGAGTAAAATTCCATTAAGTTTTCCCTTATACACATCCAGAAGAAGCTACAGTGAATGAATATCAGATAAGTGATACTAACGCACGTTATCAATGAACTATTTCATTTTCTGAGGAAGAGACCAATTGAGCGGTATAGTGTAATTCAACTGAAACTACTGATAGTCCCATGTGAAAAAAGCGTAAATGATACCGATATCGAAGTAATTAACGCTGCTTTATGAGTGACTTTTCACAGGTATTTTGGCTAAAAACAATTACAATAGTTTCGGTGTTTCAGGAGGTACACTCTAAGACATGTACAGACAAATAAGTGATTACAATTGCAGAAAAACAGGAGGATTTATGCAAGAGAAGCAGCTTCACAAAGTGAACAAGTTGGTCCAACTCTGGCCCTTAAGCTAGCAATCATTCAGCTTGGTATTGATTCATAGAGTTGTTGGATGTCCTCCTGAGCAATATCATGCCAAATTCTGTCCAATTGGCGCTGTACAGCGGCAAAAGCCCGAGATGGTTGGAGGGCCCTGGCCTAATGCTGCAAAGGTTCTCAACTGGGAAGAGGTCCGGAGACCTTGCTGGCCAAGGTAGTGTTTGGCAAGCACCAAGACAAGCAGTATAAAGTCTCACCCTGTGTGGGTGGGCACTGTCTTGTTTAAACGTAAGCCTCTGGTGGCTTGCCTTGAACAGCAACAAAACTGGTCATAGAATGAAATGATACGTAAGTCAAGACCCTAAGCTGTCAACAGGTGTTGATATACATCAACGGGAACAGTTCGAAATGTGTGCCCCGACTGGGACTCGAACCCTGGATCTCCTGCTTACATGGCAGACGCTCTATCCATCTGAGCCACCGAGGGCACAGAGGGTTCGAGTCCCGGTCGGGACACACAACTGTCCCCGTTGATGTATATCAACGCCTGTTGACAGCTTAGGGCCTTAATTTAATTATCATTTCATTCTAAGAGAGCTGCCTGGTCTCCGATGGTATCTGTTCTTTAGGTCATGTCCGAAAGAACAGATACCATCTTCATATAGTTAAGGCCAACAGGCCATTGACCTTCTTGTTCTGTGCTGGATGCACACGCGTTGCCCGATACGGGACTTGATAAGATTGTCTGCCGTGAGGGATGAGTGTAATGGGCAGGGACACTACGAAAGTAGTGTGTGGACATTAAGGTGGGAATGAGGTCTCACGGGGAGTGTGCAAGGGATAAATCCCTGCAGTCACCCTATCCTCTGTGCCCTGCGTGGCTCAGATAGATAGAGCGTCTGCCATGTCCGAAAGAACAGATACTGTCTTCATATGGGGGCAGAATATCGTCGAGGCACCGTCGTACTGCAAGGGTGTCGCGGATGAGAACCAAAGGTCTCCTGCTATGAAAAGAAATGGCACCCCAGACCATCAGTCGTCTCTACTGTCGGGCCGTTTTGCTGGCAAAGTCAGGTTGCCACCCCACCTCTGACTGGGGCACCTCCAGAGATGTACGAGTATTCGCTCGTTATCGGGGCTCAGTTCGAAACGGGCCTCATCACAGAAGACAATTGTGTTCCTGTCAATGAGATTCCAGACACAAGATGTGTCTGGAGACGCCCCAGATACCAATCTGACTGTCGCCTGCCATACGGCCAGACAACCACGAGTCATGGACTGGAACGCCATATCTTTTCATAGCAGGAACCTTTTGGTTGTAATCCGAGGCACTGTTACAGTACAGCGGTACGTCGACGATATTGTGCGGCCCGTTTTGTTGCCCTTCATGGCACGCCGTCATATGCATACAGTTTGGCAAGACAATGCCAGCCCGCACACGGCAACAGTTTCTAAGGCCTGCCTTCGTGCTTGCCAAGTCCTCCCTAGGTCAGCAACGTCATCGGATCTCTCCCCAGTTAAGAATTTCTGAGCACTTATGGGAGGAACTCCAACCAGGTCTGAATTTTGACGACCCAGCGCGCCAATTGGATAGAATTTGGCACGATATCCCTCGGAGGACATCCAACAACTCTGTCAGTCAACACTAAGCCGAATAAGTGCTTGCATAACGACCAAAGGCGGACCAACGCGTTGTTTACTTGTTCAATTTGTGAAGCAATTTCTCTTGAATAGATCATCAAATTTTTATGAAATTGTGTTCACATCTACCGATTTCTGTGCCATTCAGGTAGTAGGATAGTTATTTCGTGCTGCGTTCTTTCTTTTTTTCTGAAGTCAACATATTAGCTGAATCACCCTATACATCTATGTGTTTGCATGTGTTTTGATATTGCCTGTGTGTTGTCTTCGGTTAGTTTTACTACTAGTGAGTTGTTGTTTATGTTTGATCACTTATTAATTGTTTGCCCTCTACCACGGCTTTTAGGTTCAAAATGGTTCAAATGGCTCTAAGCACCATGGGAATTAACATCTGAGATCATCAGTCCCCTAGACTTAGAACAACTTAAACCTAACTAACCTAAGGACATCACACACATCCATGCCCGAAGCAGGATTCGAACGTGCCACCGTAGCAGCAGCGTGGTTCCCAACTGAAGCGCCTAGAACCACTCGGCCACAGCGGCCGGCATTGAAATCCTTGACCACGGTTTCGGTATATCTAAACATATCTTCATCAGAAGCAAAACTACACCTGAATAGGAAGACACCTTCATTAGGAAAAAGAAAGCTTAGCAACATACTGAGATAGAAGAAAAAAAAACGCTTATAGCTTTAAGTAACTATGAGAATTACCTTCATCTGTACAGCATAATTATGACCATCTCTTCATAATTATGCTGTACAGATGGAACCGATATTTTAATTTTAACTACTGGTGCCGCCTTTGACACTATTGTTTTATGCATTTCCATTGCAGGATGTGATTTTAGTAAGTGACTAAAAGTTTTTGTGCTTGTAATACTTTAGTAATTCTCATTGTTACTTAAAGCTATAAGTGTTTTTTTTCCTGTCTCAATTATGTTGCTAAGCTTTCTATTTCCTAATGAAGGAGTCTTCCTGTTCAGGTGTATTTTTGCTTCTGATGAAGGTATATTTAGATATACCGAAACCGTAGTCAAGGATTTCAATAAATCTTAATCCTGCAGCTGTTTGGCTGCTATCATTCACCGTGAAGATTTTTAACAGTTATTGCTTTAGCTATGTTTAAAATTTTGACATTTTCATTTTGCGACAACAAGCGTCGTCAGCATGGAAAAATGCTCGCCGAACTGTCGTACAATCCAGCGAATTGATTTGAACACTTAACTGCTATTGTAGGTCACAAAAATTTGAATATCTGTCTTGTAATCCCGTCGTTAACAACACCAACAGATGTTAACTGCCTACGAATTATGGCTCGTAGGTAATTCGAGGATAATAAAAGGTATTGGCTGTATGGAGGTAACTGGGAGGTCTGTGTCGACCCAAACGGTACGCAACCATTTCCACAAAATCAGTTTGTGTTGTAGGCGTACATTACGACCGACTCTACAAACCACACTGCACTGATGTGCGCAAAGAGGATGGATAAAGGAACACGGGAGTGCGAACTGGATCAATCGCGTCGAATTATCTTCGTCGACGAGTGCAGGATCTGTAGAACGCCTCATGATCGCCAGAGACGAGAGTGTGGGCTACCAGGGACCAACGCACACCTCGGGCGTGCACTCACATGAATCAACACGGATTGTCATTTTTTGGGCTTTGTCAAGGATGGATGTCGGTCGCTTCTCATACGTATCAAGGGTAATTTAAGAGGTGTGCTGTGTCTGACCAGGACCTGTTTCCCAGTCCTACAATCAACACTGAGACGCCAGCTGTCTAGGAAGGCAGGACAGAGAGTGAGTTACTGTGAACAGTTCAGTGATAGTGTTGTTCTCGTCAGAATCGACAGCAGTCCAGCACCGACAACAATAATTCAGGTATATTTGTCGACGTCGAAAGCCTATGAAGAGGCAGAGAAAGTATATGGGGACATTAAAAGGGTAATACAGCACGTAAAGGGAGATCTAATAGTCATGGGGGACTGGATTGCTGTAGTAGGAAGAGTAGAAGAATGGGTTACGGCAGAATATGGACTTGGCACTCGAAACAAGAGACGACAAATACACTACTGGCCATTAAAATTGCTACACCAAGAAGAAATGCAGATGATAAACGGGTATTCATTGGACAAATATATTATACTAGGATTGACATGTGATTATATTTTCACGCAATTTGGGTGCATAGATGCTGAGAAATCAGTACCCAGAAAAACCACCTCTGGCCGTAATAACGGCCTTCATACACCTGGGCATTGAGTCAAACAGAGCTTGGATGGCGTGTACAGGTACAGCTGCCCATGCAGCTTCAACACGATACCACACTTCATCAAGAGTAGTGACTGGCGTAATGTGACGAGCCAGTTGTTCGGCCACCATTGACCAGACGTTTTCATTTGGTGAGAGATCTGGAGAATGTTCTCGCCAGGGCAGCAGCAGTCGAACATTTTCTGTATCCAGAAAGGCCCGTACAGGACCTGCAACATGCGCTCGTGCATTATCCTGCTGTAATGTAGGGTTTCGCAGGCATAGAATGAAGGTTAGAGCGACGGGTCGTAACACATCTGAAATGTAACGTCCACTGTTCAAAGTGCCGTCAATGCGAACAAGAGGTGACCCAGACGTGTAACCAATGGCACCCCATACCATCACGCCCAATGATACGCCAGTATGGCGATGACGAATACACGCTTCCAATGTGCGTTCACCGCTACGTCGCCAAACACGGATGCGACCATCATGATGCTGTAAACAGAACCTGAATTCACCCGAAAAAATGACGTTTTGCCATTCGTGCACCCAGGTTCGTCGTTGAGGATACCATCGCAGGCGCTCCTGTCTGTGATGCAGAGTCAAGGGTAACCGCAGCCATGGTCTCCGAGTTGATAGTCCATGCTGCTGCAAACGTCGTCGAACTGTTCGTGCAGATGGTTGTTACCTTGCAAACGTCCCCATCTGTTGATTCAGGGATCGAGACGTGGCTGCACGATCCGTTACAGCCATGCCGATAAGATGCCTGTCATCTCGACTGCTGATAATACGAGGCCGTTGGGATCCAGCACGGCGTTCCGTATTACCCTCCTGAACCCACCGATTCCATATTCTTCTAACAGTCATTGGATCTCGACGAACGCGAGCAGCAATGTCGCGATACGATAAACCGCAATCGCGATAGGCTACAATCCGACCGTTATCAAAGTCGGAAACGTGACGGTACGCATTTCTCCACCTTACACGAGGCATCACAACAACGTTTCACCAGGCAACGCTGGTCAACTGCAGTTTGTGTATGAGAAATCGGTTGGAAACTTCGCTCATGTCAGCACGTTGTAAGTGTCGCCACCGGCGCCAACCTTGTGTGAATGCTCTGAAAAGCTAATCATTTGCATATCACAGCATCTTCTTCCTGTCGGTTAAATTTCGCGTCTGTAGCACGTCATCTTCGTGGTGTAGCAATTTTAATGGCCAGTAGTGTGCTAATTGAGTTCTGCAATAAATTTCAGATGGTAATAGCGAATATTCTCTTCAAGGATCACAAGAGCAGGAGGTACACTTGGAAAAGGCCGGGAGATACAGGAAGATCTCGGTTAGATTTCATCATAGTCAGGCAGAGATTCAAAAATCAGATACTGGAGATTCTGATGTCATATATTCGATTGTGAGGTGTACTTGGGGCAGATAGAGACGCAGATCACACTTCAGTGATGATGAAGAGTAGGAAGAGACTACTCAGGAAGAAGTGGGCACAGAAATACTAAGGAATGAAGAAATACGGTACACCTGAAGTTCTCTAAGGCTATAGATAGTGCGATAATGAATAGTTCAGCACTCAGTTCAGTTACAAAAATATAGGTACAAGGATGATAATTGCGAAGAAACGAGGGTAACAGAAGAAATACTTCGACTGATCTATGGAAGAAGGAAGTACAAAAATGTTCAGCGAAATTCAGGAATACAGAAATTCGAGTCAGAAACGAATGAAATAAACACGAAATGTAGGGAAGTTAAGGCGAAATGCCTACGTGAAAAATGTGAAGAAATCGAAAAACAAATGATTGTCGGAAGGATTGTTTCAGTATACAGAAAAGTCAAACCACCCTTCAGTGAAATTAAAAGCAACGGTGGTGACAAACGAGTGCAATGGGACTTCCACTTTTAGACGCATAGGAGACAGCGGGTAGGTAGAAATAATACACTGATGGCCTTTATGAGGCAGAGAACTTTTCTGATGACGTGATAGAAGAAGGAACCACAGTCGATAGGGAAGAGATAGGGGTATCCAGTACTAGGATGAGCTTTGGGAGGCTTAAAATTAAAGGCAGAGAGGGGACAGACAAATACCATTCCACTGGAATTTCTAAAAGCATTGGAGGAAGCGGCAACAAAATAAATATTCACATCGCTGTGTAGAATGTATCAACTGGCGATATACCGTCAGAGGTTCGGAGAAAACACCATCCACAAAATTCCCAAGACTGAAAGAGCAGTCAAATTGGAGAATTGTCGCATGATCAGCTTAACAGCTCACGCGTCTGCAAGAATGAAACGCAGAAGATTGGAAAAGAAAATTGAGAATCTGTTACATGATGATCAGTTTGGCTTAAGAAAAGATAAAAAGGCACCACAGAAGCAGTTCTGACATTGTGGTTGATAATGGAAGCAAGACTGAAGAAAAATCAAGACACGATGATAGGATCTGTCGACCTGGAAAAAAGGTTCGAAAATGTAAAATGGTTCAAGATATTCGAAATCCTGAGAAAAATAGCGGTAAGCTGTAAGGAAAAAATGGTAATATACACTCCTGGAAATGGAAAAAAGAACACATTGACACCGGTGTGTCAGACCCACCATACTTGCTCCGGACACTGCGAGAGGGCTGTACAAGCAATGATCACACGCACGGCACAGCGGACACACCAGGAACCGCGGTGTTGGCCGTCGATTGGCGCTAGCTGCGCAGCATTTGTGCACCGCCGCCGTCAGTGTCAGCCAGTTTGCCGTGGCATACGGAGCTCCATCGCAGTCTTTAACACTGGTAGCATGCCGCGACAGCGTGGACGTGAACCGTATGTGCAGTTGACGGACTTTGAGCGAGGGCGTATAGTGGGCATGCGGGAGGCCGGGTGGACGTACCGCCGAATTGCTCAACACGTGGGGCGTGAGGTCTCCACAGTACATCGATGTTGTCGCCAGTGGTCGGCGGAAGGTGCACGTGCCCGTCGACCTGGGACCGGACCGCAGCGACGCACGGATGCACGCCAAGACCGTAGGATCCTACGCAGTGCCGTAGGGGACCGCACCGCCACTTCCCAGCAAATTAGGGACACTGTTGCTCCTGGGGTATCGGCGAGGACCATTCGCAACCGTCTCCATGAAGCTGGGCTACGGTCCCGCACACCGTTAGGCCGTCTTCCGCTCACGCCCCAACATCGTGCAGCCCGCCTCCAGTGGTGTCGCGACAGGCGTGAATGGAGGGACGAATGGAGACGTGTCGTCTTCAGCGATGAGAGTCGCTTCTGCCTTGGTGCCAATGATGGTCGTATGCGTGTTTGGCGCCGTGTAGGTGAGCGCCACAATCAGGACTGCATACGACCGAGGCACACAGGGCCAACACCCGGCATCATGGTGTGGGGAGCGATCTCCTACACTGGCCGTACACCACTGGTGATCGTCGAGGGGACACTGAATAGTGCACGGTACATCCAAACCGTCATCGAACCCATCGT
Source organism: Schistocerca nitens (assembly GCF_023898315.1). Classification (NCBI taxonomy): domain Eukaryota; kingdom Metazoa; phylum Arthropoda; class Insecta; order Orthoptera; family Acrididae; genus Schistocerca; species Schistocerca nitens. Next base: position 176,082,743 of record NC_064622.1, on the reverse strand, counting down.
TCTACCATTCCTAGACCGGCAAGGGAACTTGCTGTTCCAACAGGACAATGCACGTCCGCATGTATCCCGTGCCACCCAACGTGCTCTAGAAGGTGTAAGTCAACTACCCTGGCCAGCAAGATCTCCGGATCTGTCCCCCATTGAGCATGTTTGGGACTGGACGAAGCGTCGTCTCACGCGGTCTGCACGTCCAGCACGAACGCTGGTCCAACTGAGGCGCCAGGTGGAAATGGCATGGCAAGCCGTTCCACAGGACTACATCCAGCATCTCTACGATCGTCTCCAGGGGACAATAGCAGCCTGCATTGCTGCGAAAGATGGATATACACTGTACTAGTGCCGACATTGTGCATGCTCTGTTGTCTGTGTCTATGTGCCTGTGGTTCTGTCAGTGTGATCTTGTGATGTATCTGACCCCAGGAATGTGTCAATAAAGTTTCCCCTTCCTGGGACAATGAATTCACGGTGTTCTTATTTCAATTTCCAGGAGTGTATAATATGTACAAGAGCGAAGAAGGAGCAGTAAGAGCGGAAGACCAACAACGAAGTGCACAGATTAAAAAAGGTGTAATGCAGGGATGTAACCTTTCGCCCCTGCTGTTTAATCTATACGTCCAAGAAGCAATGACGGAAATAAGAGAAAGATTCAAGAGTTGACATTGCTGATGATATTGCTGTCCTCAGTGAAAGAGGAGGAGAATCACAGGAGCTGTTGAATGGAATGAAGATTCTAATGAGTATAGAATATGGATTGAGAGTAAACTGAACAAAGACGAAAGTAATGAGAAGCAGCAGGATCGAGAACAGCGAGAAACGTAACATCAGGATTGATGGTCACGGAGTAAGCGAAGTTAAGGAATTCTGCTACCTAAACAGCAAAATAACCAATGACGGACAGAGAAAGGAGGACATAAAAAGCAGACTAGCAATGGCAAAAAGGGCACTCCTAGCCAAGAGAAATCTACTAGTATCAGACATAGGCCTTAATTTGGAGAAGAAATTTCTATGTGGATTTGTAACACAGCACTGTGTGGCAGCGAAACATGGACTGCGGGGAAACCGGAACAGAAGAGGAGATAAGCCTTTTGGATGCGGAGCTGCAGGTGAATGTTGAAAGTTATGTGGACTGATAAAGTAAGGAATGAGGAGGCTCTCCGCGGAATCGATGATGAAAAGAATATATGGCAAACACTAACAAAAAAAGAGACAGGATGACATGACATCTGTTAAGACATCAAGGAATGACTTCTATATTACTAGAGGGAGCTGTAGAGTGTAAAAACTGTAGAGGAAAGCAGATATTGAGATACATTCGAAAAATAATTTGGAACGTATGTTGCACTTGCTACTCTCAGATGAAGAGGTTGGCACAGGAGAGGAAATTGTGGAGGGTGCCGTAAGAAACGTTTCAGCTGTGGGTTGGTGTTTCTGTAGCATACTGCAGGAGCACATAGCATCCCCATTGTGAACACCTTCTTCCAGGAGGTGGAAATTAACCTAACGAAATGGTCTCCAGTATCTGCTGGTATGGATGACAGAGTTCTGTAGCAACAACTCGGCCAGCTTATGAACAACCAGAAGCAAGGAGGATACAAGCATGCGCTTGGGCTGCGGCAACGCTGCGTTGAATTTTAGGCAGCAACATATTTTGATTTCACGGATGCTCACTTCTGCAGAGACACTTTTGAGACTTTTTGCTTTTATCTTAAAGTTTTTTTTTATTCTTATTCTTTCATTGCCTATTGCTCTTGAATTTAAACTCACACACATTCACAGACATACTGCTGTAGCAAAAGTTTTTTGAGTGGTTTATTATAAACATGACTTGCATTCTTATAAATTCGGCACACTCTGAGGGGCTTTTGTTTTCTTTATGAATCAGTGAATTGTACATAAAAGTTCTCTTCAGCCTAAGTTGACAATATATAGAATATAAAATATATTATTACCCGTAACCGCCCCATCCGCGTGAGTGTAGATTTTATTATTAAATTCGAAGTAACTGTGAGACAATGCGATTTCCAAAAGAGATACAAATTCATGTGACGCTACGATTGATGTTTTTCTGAACTGCTGTAATATAAGTTTAATGATTTATATTGTTTCTTGTAGGGGCACATTTGTATTGAACATGTGATGTCAAAAGAGATGAGCTTTGCATTGGGTTCGATTTGGATGCCTATTTTTTTTGCTTAAGTGCGTGATTTTTTTATTGTATACTGTTTTGTGCATGTAAATGGTTCTGTCAATATCATATTGAGCTTTTTGCTTAGAAGGTAAGTCGGGCTATAAATGTAGTTAACGATCGGATATATAGGAGTGCATGTATTCTACGTGTGCATGGATTCAAACCGACATAAGCATTTTCACAAAATCAGATAAATAGCATATCATGTAATGCCATTTTAAATGATTTTGAGACGAAAAGATGGTGCGGTTATGAACCCATGCATACCTAGACGAAGATACACAAGCTTTTGATTCTTGTGTATCCAGTCGTAAGCTGCGTTAAAAGTCCGACTTACCTACTCAAAAGCTCAATACGATACTGACACAATGTACAATAAAAAAATTTACCCAGTTTACCAAAAGAGATAGAAGTCATCCAGATCCCACACAATACAAAGCTCATCCCTTTTGCTATCAGCAATTTATATACGAATGTGCAAGTACAAGAAAAAGAAACAATTACAATCATTAAACATAACTAACTGTAGTTCAGAAAAACATCCATTCATTTTGTATCTCTTTTGGAAGTTGCATTATCTCAGAACTGCTTCAGATACAAAATTATTTACAAATGACATCATTTTTTTATCACGTTTCAGTTGTCATTTTTACCAGTCCGTTTATTCACGTCAGAATTTGTGGTATGTCGTTTATCTCGATTGACATTTGGTGGCGTCAGAAGCCGCAGGCTAAAAAACGCTGCCTCAGCTAAAAAGGAGGGGGGAGGGTTAATGTGTGGAGACACGGTTTCTACTCCACATACTATGTTTTGTGTTTGTGTGACGTTTTTTATGTTGGCAATATTAATTTTAGCCTTGTTGAATTTTCGACTAGTGTTAGTGTTAGAATTTGTTGTATTACAAAAGGGATAAATAAATATATTAGCCTAAGTGAAAAAAATTATTTTTCTGGTTGACTGTCGTCATAAATAAAATTCAAAATCTTTTAAAAAAAGGTGAGGACCTACACCTTTGGAATAGACAACGAAGTGAAATAGTAAAAGGTAAGTATGGTAAGGACAAAAGTCGTGAGCTACATGATCTACGTATTTCCAATTACAGGAGCTCGAAAACCACGAAATGAAAAATAAACACTGTGTATACCACGACCGTCTGAACCTTGACAGAACGTAAATCTCTTACCATTTTTCTTAGCCGAGAATGTGGAGCTATGGTAAGCATTTCGCTCGTTCGAGCTACACGCTGATTGCTGTCGATCTAATGACTCATTTTAAACTAAGACATTGTCAATTCCTCTACTGTAGGTTTCGTTCTATTTCAGTTCTGCAACATTCAAAGCAAATGCTATTCTCTCTTTAGTCCGAAAAAGTTCGTACCCCTGATTAGGAAGTACACGAAATGCATCTTTGTCGTTTATTGAAGCCATCCAGACCGAGTTTGAATGTAACACTGGTACGTAGCAACAAGCACTTTCTACAGTACTGATCCCTGCTTACAAGCGTACCATCGCTCTCGTCGAGGTTCATTGGGGTGCAGCAAGTAATTAGTGTACTTTCCAAAGCACCTCTGCTACCCGATGCGTTGATTATCGTGTGTACTGCCGGGGAACTGCTGCCGTATGAATAGGCTGGGATGCCTCTGCCCCGCTGGACAGGGGGTGCCTACGAAGCGAAGTCCGAACAATGACTATCGGCCTGCATTGTCTTGTCCAACCCCCTCGACTTCATTCTAATTAGACTGTCCGCTCCTAACACGAATCAAACAATGAAGCAAAGTACCCTCACGTGACAAGTACAAAATTTTGTTCGTATGTCAGTAGCGACACCAGCTCACAAGTCTCTACACATGCTGTCGTTTATGGCATGGCAACCGAAATCAGCAACAGCAAAACGAAAGCCGCAACGTTGAACACTGATTTCAAACTTTCACAGTCGGATGAAATTCGCTATATGAAGCCAACTGGGTAACTTTCGTACCACTGTGTGGACGCTGCAAATACTGTTGTGTCGCGCGGGGTAGCCGCGCGGTCTATGTGGCCTTGCCACGGTTCACACGGCTTCCCCCCCCCCCCGCCCCACCCTCACCCTACCCCCACCCCCGTCGGAGGTTCGAGACCTCCCTCGTGCATGGGTATGTGTATTGTCCTTAGCGTAATTTAGTTTAAATTAGATTTAGTAGTATATGACCATAGGGACTGCTGACCTCAGCAGTTTGGTCCCATAGGAACTTAACCACAAAAAATATTAAATACCGTTGCCTGCAGAACTGGATTCAATGAGACGACAATACTAGGCCTGCAACTCGTTCCCACGCACTTCGTAGGATGACAGAACACGTACCACGATTTATCCCTGTCTTTTTGCTTCTACTTCGTTTTATTCCTTTTTATTTCAGGATAAAACGAATATGTTTAAAAAATACAAATTCTTCATCTTCATTGGTATCTTTAAAAATGTCTTCTCAGATTTCTGCCCTCGAATTCTCTCAAAATACCGTGACTGAATCATTACGTCTGGTTCGGTGATACGATATTTTTCTTCTGTGTTCTGAACCTAACTGATCAGATTATTTTACAGTTAACAGTTGACCATAATGGTGGAATAAACGTCTGACATAGCAATAAATGAAGGTACCTAGTTTTCAAAAAATAATTGCCAGTTTTCCTTGTGAACTTTCTGTGAGAAATAATCGAAAGATTTACATAAACAACCCTAGGTGCCCTTCAGCAGTACTGTTTGACAGAAAAATCAACATTAAAGTCTCCACAAACAATAACTCTCCAATTAAAATGCGTTTCTATAATTAAAATTAGCTGCTTTATGATACTTAAGATATTTTCTGCTGGCTGCCAGTAAATTGCTTCTCCGTTTGTTATGCGTGATTGCAACATAACATTCACAGAGCTAGCCAATTTGATATTCATTAACTTGAATAACCTGCAGCTTATCTTCATTTTTATGTGTATAACCATCCCTTTTTGTCATAGCTTAGCAACCGATGTAAGTTTTTCTTGAGTAGGGTGACTGATCCAGTGTAGGTTTTTTTATTGTCTTTCGAACCATATTGCTTGTATTGTGGCAGAGGATAAAACTTACACAAAAAAAGGTAAAAAACACAGAACGACCACTAAATAGATGTATTTGTCTGCCTTCTTACAAAATTTGAGCCGATTCGTACACGTTTAAAACATAAAAGTTGCCCGAGTAAGACACACTCAAAATTGTTTTTGCACGTAAAATTCCAATGAAACTAAACTTTTGAGAGCGAGTTTTCGATTTTATTGCAATAATACATTTTTATTTGTTTGATTCGCTTTGAACCGTTTCCGCGCATTCCATTCGTGTAAGAACGAATTTTACATGCTATATTTTGCTCGATTTTAACCATCGTATCTCGACAACGGATAAAGATCAGTGGATACCTCCCAGATAAATGAGTTTTTCTTTTGCATGTAAAATCCAAACCAGGCAATATTTTTTCAAACGGTTAAAACTTGTCTCAGACCGAGGTCCGATACACCAGTGGACCAAATGTGAAGCATCAGTCTCGCTGCAGTCTGGAGCTATTTAAGAGTGACTTTTTGTGCACGCTGAACGAGGGTGACTGTTTTTGCACGTAAAATCCGAACAGTGCACACATAAATGATGTCATTAGCTCAGCATTAATTTCAGCCCAATTAAAATCTTTTGCCAAAAGGAATTAATCGATTCCCACTATTTGCCGGGGCACCAGCCCCGGGTCGTCGTTCAAACATTACTTAATACATTAAAACATACCTGCAGTAAGACAGAATTTCGAACAGCTACACAAATGCCCACTGGTTCGTTCTACAGAAGAAAGTTTTTACGCCATGCTCCTAGCTCAAAGAGGAATCGGCCACCAACACCTCCCAAACGGCGATTCTGTGTGCGGTCTTTTCATACATATTTGTTCAAAATGGCTCTGAGCACTATGCGACTTAACTTCTGAGGTCATCAGTGGCCTAGAACTTAGAACTAATTAAACCTAACTAACCTAAGGACATCACACACATCCATGCCCGAGGCAGGATTCGAACCTGCGACCGTAGCGGTCTCGCGGTTCCAGACTGTAGCGCCTAGAACCGCACGGCCACCCCGGCCGGCATACATATTTGTTATTGCGCTTCAGCGCTGTAACGGTAACGTACAAGTTTCAGGATTAACAGCTTTTTCCAGTATGATATGGTGATAGTGAGAATTATTGCACTTCCAGAAGTGATCATCATCGTCTTTCATATTGTCTTTCGCAAACCAACCCATATGAACGCAACACAGACATTCCTCTAAGTTATTTCTGTTCCTAACGACACCGCAGCAACTTGGATAAACGTCCATTTTTACAATAAAATTTTGCGTGGAGTATTCGGTTAAAGTTACTTGTTCAGCGAAAGGTAATGATTAACTTATTCATAAATTTGAGTTTTTAAAAATAATCCATAAATGATCATTATTCATCAACACTAGCATAAGACAGTTCACTTCGATAATTTAAGTTAGAATACTTCAAATAGTGAAACTTACTAACGCCCTAAATGAAAATTACGAGAGAGGTTCAGATGAAAACCTTATTTTTTATGATGCGAATGAAGTAATACATTAAAATTGCAGAGTTATCATTTTTCAACGTAGTCCCGACGACGTATAATGCACGCATTTCACAGTTTCGAATTAGCATGGATTCCTCATGAGAAGAACTCTTTAGGAAGTGAATGCAGCCACTAGCTGTTTTCAACCCTTCACCACTTCTGAAATACTTGCATCTTAGCGCTTCCCTGAGCAGTCCGAACACACGAAAATCACTAGTGTGAAGATGGATGTTCAAGAGATTCAGATATGTATTGTGTTGTCGCTACGGTTGAATGGGCAGTGTGGGAATGAGTATTTTCGTGTTGCAGCAAAACACCTGTAGTTAGAAGCCCTCGGCGCTTACTCTGAGCACGACTTTTCCTGCCGACGGCTGAGTACGTAATTTTTTTGATTTTAGCGAAGAGCTGCAGCTCAATTTCTTGCTCGATCTTTTCATTTCAGAATGGTGACAGTTGAACCCAGGTTCCATCTTCTACCACAATTCTGTACAGAAATGCATTATCTTCTATCTGGAAACGATCCAAGAGGTCCGCAGCGTCGAACCAACGATCTCTCAATTCGGCAGTCAGCTGGCGTGGCTATCGTATTGCGGTCACTTTACTGAATCGAGGCATATCATAGACAATACTGTGTGCTCATCCGACACTAACATCCGAAATATTGGCTATTTCGTTTACGCCTGTTTTCCTTCACATTCTCTTCCACTGTAACATTACTTTCTTTCGCTGCTTCGTGATGCGCCTGGCCCGGGCGTGGAGCGTTTTCCAAGGAAGTCACGCCTTTTTTAAGACTTCCTGCGCCACTCGCACAGCTGCTGCTGGGACACACACGAATCACCGTTCTGTGATTTCGACCTGTGACGCATTTCTGCTGGTTTAACAGCTTCACAACTCAAAATATGTATCAGAGATTCGCTGCTCCAACGCTATGCTTGTCGACAGGGGTGGCGATCTAAACTGACACAGCTTGCTTTTCTTGATGCAACAAACACGCTGCCAACTATTTGTTATTTGTCGAAACACAGGGTTAGCCTCTGCTTATTGCAAAGTCGATACTACAGCTATTAGCAATTTTATCAAACGTTTAAGGTTTTTTTTTTTTTAAGATCATCCTCGCACTTAACAACAAATAAATTACATTGCGTTCGGAAAGTTACTATGCACTGGACTACGGGCTACGGATAGATAACGTTGGAAGTTTGAAATAAAATTGGCAGAAATACTCTTTTCATAGATATTCGATTATTTTTTAGTTAGTTCTACTGTTGCGTTACATTTAACTGTCTGGTTCAGTTGATGAAAACTATTAAATGTGACGTGCGATGTTTAAATGTTCAGTTCGTTTTTAAATTATGTTGCTTTCAATTGAGGTACGCATTTTTCTTGTTGAATATGTGTTTCGACAACGCCATAAATACGCAGATTTAGTCATTTGCTGAAAAAATCCAGAAAATGCTGATTCTCGTCGTCGACTTGCTGGGAAATTTCGAGAGACAGGTTCAGAGTTAGATGCTGAACTAACTGGAAGACCATGTAGACTAATCTAACAGAAGCTGTCGGACGATTCTGCTTCTATGCACCAGAGCCCAGGAAAATCATTGCGGATGCTGACGCAAGACAAAAGTATCGTGGTTTCCACCGCACGTAAAGCTGTTTGGCAAACACTGAAATTGTTCCCGGATAAAATGATAGGAGTGCAAGAATTGCAAGATGAGAATAATGGAAAGCGAATGCGTTACTGCAAATGGTTTACATCGTTAATTGAGAGGTATACCACAGATATTCTTGATGTCACCTTCAATACTGGCGAGGTCTGATTCCGTCTCCCTAGTCACATTAACATACAAAACACATCAGTATGATCAACGGAGAATCCTCGTGTTGTGCTTGAAACACCACTGCAATACCTAAACGGCGCATTACTGGATATTTATTTTTTGAAGAAAGCGTGAATATTGAACGTTATTGTTTTTTTATCTACGAGTTCATTGGTCGACTAAAGGAAGACGAGATCAACAACTCGTGGTTTCACTGCCCATATAGCCAGAAACATGATGCGTCTTTTCGAAGAGTTTTTTGGGGAACTAGTCGTCTCAAAAAGCTTATGTCCTCTTCCCTCGCCTGCCCTTATTCCACCATCATTTTTCTCTGCGGAGCAGCAAATTTTGTAGTGTATCGCAATCGCCTACGCACGCTTTGTGACTTAAAAACTGAAATAACTGCGTACGTGAGAAGCATCAGAATCACATCTACAGAATGTGTTTGCCAATTAAATTAAGCGGATTCGGAATTGTATAGCAATCCTAGGATGTCAATTACAACATGTGTCGTACAACAGTTTTACGAACACCTTGAATCTGCGAAAGAAAATTAAAATTGATAACGTTGATAACGAGCAGTAGGGCATATTTTTTGATCGGAAGAGTTGATTAATGGAGGTTCTTCGATACATGACGTCGCTTACTGCCTCCTGAACTACGCAGGATGTCCCATATCTTAATCCTTAAATACTCGCGCTGGTGTGCTACATGCATCATCTCTCCCTTTCTGATTATTCTCTGAAGAAACTGCTGCTCAAAAAAAAAAACCTTGGAGATTCACTTATCATATAACTGAAGTCTGCAAACTTGCTGCCGGCCGGAGTGGCCGAGCGGTTCTAGGCGCTACAGTCTGGAACCGCGCGACCGCTACGTCGCAGGTTCGAATCCTGCCTCGGGCATGGATGTGTGTGATGTCCTTAGGTTTGCTAGGTTTCAGTAGTTCTAAGTACTAGGGGACTAATGACCTCAGAAGTTAAGTCCCATGGTGCTCAGAGCCATTTGAACCATTTTTTGCAAACTTGCTCGTACGGTAAAATTTGGATTGACATTTATAGATTTTTTGTCATATTGCTAAAACATTCTTTGCTGAACCTATTTGTACGCGCTAAATTCACTGTATGTCTACAATAAATATAAATAGCCAAACTTACATAACTTTAGGCCTTGAAGTGCGAATCAGGAGGATGGTGTACAGATTATTCCACGGGAGCAATAACGGAACAAAAAGGGCGCGATTGCTTGAGGGCTATGGGTAAGAACTCTGCATCCGGTGTAAGGTCCTAAACTATTTTGAGGCCAGGAACCAGAAGAAGTGTTGAATAAGTAAGGCGTAGGATGCACTTTTTTGTAATGTGCCTACGTTTTACAACAAGAAATTACCTGCCGTGACCACGATAGTAACGCAGATTTGAAAAAAGGAAAAAAATGTGTGATAAACACCAAATATGACTGATGGTTGAAAACGGAGGATTATTCGGTGCAAGAAATTGCAAAGATGTGTTTCATTCACGACGCAGCAAAAATTTAATGCCAGAAAATCGAAGGAAGACGCACAGGAAAGTTTCATAGTAACATAGTCTGAATTGGAAGAAACATACCGTCTTGGATAGGATCCTACAAGAAACTGGATCGTTTAAACAAACAAAAACCGGTCACAGTTCTCGACAAAGGGTAATTAGCATGGTAGAATTCGAGGCAATGCTAGGTCGTGAGATTAAAAATTCGTCAGTAAGTACAAGTTGACGGAAAAACGTGCTCTTCGAAGAATACAGTGTGGAGGTTGATAGTGGAGCAGCAATTACACGCCTACTATAAACTTGTGGAAGCTAGGGCGAGGGGGGAAGGAGACAAATGATTTTGAGACCAAAATTCAGTTCTATTAGCGGAGTATCCAGTGCAGTGCTGAAGTACGTGACTTCGTAGAGTTTGATTTGTTCACGTATGGTTCCTCATTCAACCTTGACGGTGTGTTCAGTTGCTGCCATATGTATGTCTGTTGTGATGGAAATTCGTACTCCATTCTCGTTTCATACCATCGGCGACGATTGTCTGTCAATATCACCATGCTGTCAAGATGTAAAATGTTAAGTATTCTTAATACTCAGTTTCTCCGCGTTTGGAGAGAGCTGCTTCTCTGCATCTGCTTACTGTATTGGTGAATAACAAGCTACAGTTGCTATAAAGCTCGTTTTAGAGTACCAAAGCTCAATCAGTAAATCGGAACCATTGTAGAATTACTTTGTTGTCCATCTGTCTGTCTGTCTGTCTGTCTGTCCGACTGTTAAGACTCATTTTTCTCAGGAAAGTGGTTGGCGTTGTGAAAAATTTAAACTTGCGAGTCAATTCATTCAAAAGATACGCCCATTTATGTCACATATTTAGACACTCGAAAACCCATTCATCAAAAGTTATAGAGTCCTTCTCGTTGGCTAGAGTCATGAAATTTGGAAACAAGGAAGGTTTCACAGTACAAATAAAGGAAAAATTTCGAAAATTGTTAATTTGTAATTATATCGCACAAAAAATTTTTTGTCATTTGCCATATCCGTCTGCCGCTCCGTCCGTCTATTAAGTACCAATAATGATAACGCAAAAACTGTCGAGATTCTCGATTTTCGGGGTGGAGGAACGATGTATATACATGATTAAGTTTGTATGGAACCCTCAGAGTGGAGCGAGGCCTACTCGTACTACGCAATTTTTGTATTTACAAATTGCAGCTTTTATACTGAATCCATTTTCTAGTGTACTATGAAACTGACGTTGCAAATGCAACTAAACGCTGTGCCTAATGATGTAATGAATATTTAATACTTTACATAACAGAAATGAATGAGTTTCGTTATGAAAAAACTCTAAATTTACACATGTACAATATAAGTTCGGAAAAAGAGCAATGCAAATGTAGCTTTCTCTGTGCTCTGGTGAAGCAAAGTCAAATTATTATGGACGTAAAAACGGGTTTACTAAAAGAGATGTGTCCAATAACATCGTGTGAAAAATGGGCATGTCGTGATTATAAAAGCTCTACATTTTGATACCGTAAAAGCATTGGTATGCTTTAGCATTAAAAGAAATTAAACACGATACAGTCATATTCACGTCACCACCGGCTATGTTCGACGCCAAAGTGCAAAAACCGCTCACAGAACCACTCACAGACGGAGGTGGCAGCACTAGCAGTGGAGGATATGTAAAGCGAGTCAGCGGGACGCGGAAAATAGTGCAGTCGATGTAGTAATGTGGAGTCGGTGGGATTTACGTGAAGGGCATCATCAATTGCTTTCGAGCTACGGATGGAAACATTTTCAAAACGGCTAAGTTTGTAAACGGCTCATGAGCCACCGTAGTTGAAGTACACCGTTCACGGTAAAATGGCATTATCGAAAAGCGTCGCCGAGGCAACTGTAGTACAGTAAGGGTCATACCACGGGTCTTAGATGACAAGGGATGAACGACGCCTGCGGAGGTGTGTGTAGGCTAACAGACGTGCAACTGTTGCTCTCCTGCGAACCTGCAGAACTAGCACACCTTCTGTTAAGTTTGGAACGTAGGAGACGAGGTACTGGCAGAAGTAAAACTGTGAGGACGGGGCGTGAGTCGTGCTTGGGCAGCTCAGTTAGTAGAGCACTTGCCCGCGAAAGGCAAACGTCCCGAGTTCGAGTCTCGGTCCGGCACACAGTTTTAATCTGCCAGGAAGTTTCATTGTATTTGTTCTGTAATGGTTCAAAATGGTTCAAATGGCTCTGAGCACTATGGGACTCAACATCTGTGGTCATAAGTCCCCTAGAACTTAGAACTCCTTAAACCTAACTAACCTAAGGACATCACACACATCCATGCCCGAGGCAGGTTCGAACCTGCGACCGTAGCAGTCGCGCGGTTCCTGACTGAGCTCCTAGAACCGCTAGACCACTGCGGCCGGCCTGTTCTGTAATGTCGCACGATAATATCAGTAGTCAATTTGTAAGTTGCTATTATAGAAGAATAGCTAGTAGAACATATTTTGATGCCACCTCATGCAAGAGACGAGACTTTCATCCACTGTGTGATGCCACAATCGTTGGACACTGTTCCTATTGTTGTTCGCGACAGGTTGTCGTTACGACACGACAGTACAACATCGACTTTAATATTAATGTCCTTGAACACCTGAACAGTAGACGCCCTTATATTTGAATTGAGGTTCTGTCCTGTAGCCAAAGCGATCGCCGGATCTCATTCCTGTGGATTTCTTGTTAGTTTTCAAGAAGTCGTTAGAGTGTGAAACGTTAACATAAACCAAAGAGGAACTGTCTGCCCATGTCATTGTGCAACAGGAATATTTAACAGAGTACGGTTGTAAGGGATGCAGTGAGACAGGTGGCCATCATTTAGAACAGTTGTTACTTCGTGTGAATTGCTCCTGTGAATCAAAAATTAAATATTCATTCTCGACCATTAGTTCCTTAATCAAAGTAGTCACATTGTTAATATTTACTTTGCATCATCTCTTTTATGTATTTCCAATGGGTCTTCAGTAAACACTTCTGGACTCTAAATTCCTCGGATAAAGTTAATACTGAACTGCATTTTAAAATACAGGGTGTTTGAAAGAGAACCCCCTAGTTTTAACTATAAATTTAATGGGGAAATTAATGAAAAATTACATCAATGAGTACATATTATGAAAGAGAATTCCTTCAAGTTTTGTTTAATGTTAGTAGACGTGAACGTGGGATCCATTTGTTGCCCTGCACACGTCGAGACGATATTCTACTTTTCGCCACGTATTCATCAACATTTCAGGTGTAGCTATCCCAACCGCCGCGACGATTCATTCCCGTAAATGACTGATGTTTCTGATCTTCTCCTGTAGACAACATTTTTTTATGTGGCCCCCCAAAAAAAAGTCCAGTGAGGTTAAGTGTGGCCTTCGTATTGACCAAGGTATTGGGCCTGCCTATCCACCTTCCTGGAAAGCGACTGTCAACAGTCGCACGCACATGGATACTGTAATGAGGTGGGGCGCCATCTTGTTAAATAAACACAAGCCCCTTTTCCGCCTCAGTATCGTCCATTAGGTGAAAGACGTACTCTACCACCATGTCACAGTAAACGTCCCCGTTTATTGTTTTTTCTACAAAAATGAAAGGACCAATCACACGATCTTCCATGAAACCGCACCAGACATCGACTTGGAGAAGGTCACGTTGATGCAGAGTAATTGTTCTGACCCCCAAATTCTGCAGATATGACGATTAACTGTTTCACTGACATGAAATGTAGCCTTATCACTGCACGCACACCTGGACTGAAATGAGGGAACAAAGCAAAAAAACACCACTTGTGCCGTCTCAAGGTCGAGGAGACCTGTCAACTGCAGGGGAGCCAAACTTGGAGAGTTGATGCGTCAAACAACACAAACTAAAATTGTGTATGTCACTTTGTACAGATTCTAGGACACATTAAAACCGGGGAGTGCTTTTTCAAACACCCTGTACTACTGTTCAGTGCATTACACCTTGCTTCGCAAGGAATGAAAAAAGACTAAGTTAAGCACCGCCAATGTCAGGGCTGTTAGTGGAAAGCTTGGATTGGGGAAGGAATTCCCCCGTTTCCCTTTGAAAAGAATCATCACAGCACTTGACTTAAGTGATTTAGGGAACCTACAGGAAACCTAATTCTTGATGGATAGACGAGGTACTGAATCCTATCTCACACACTGTGCCATTCCGTTTGGTGATGCTTACTGGTAACAGAAATTGTTTGCCGTAGTTCAGTACTGCCGCTAGGAGTAACCGTACCACAACGGAGTGATATCTGGCCTTAAATACACGACAGCGTGCAACGAGGTATGCAGACAACAGTCTGCTCTGCTTACAGGCACCGCAGAAGTTAAAATTTCCTGACGAACTGTATATTCGATACTCTCCGCAAATGACCTGTACACCAGACGTCCGGCAGTGTACGTCCTGTTTGCCGGCTCATTTACTATGAAAATCATCATGACCGAGATTGGACCACGAATGAATGATATGGTTGCATCCAGGACACCCAGCGATAATGATTCACTCCTGGACAGACAATACTGAGATTTTCCCGATACCCTGCTCAGCTGGATGGACGAAAAATCATGTGACATAAGACTCGAGAGAAGCGAGAGCAAGCAATACGTGGGAAACTATGAAGTAGCAACAACAACAAGCTGTCAGCCTGCTTAAAATTCGATAATTTCGTCCAACAGTGGAAGAATTAGCATTAAATCGTTCCCCAGCGTACACAACAGAAAATCCTGCTGTCTTTAAATTAAACTATTGTTGCAAGTTGCCATACAGTGTACGAGTAAATTGTATATGCAGACAGTAAATGGATCATTTTAAAGGCAGAAATTTATAAATATTTTACTGAACATATAATATTTGTAACACGCATTAAATAGAAAATAAGTAGTACCATTCTGGTCTCATTTAATTCCACATTCTGATAAAACTAACATTACTCGATGCACATGTCACCATTTTTATATCCATATCCTATAACTGTATCGCTATTGTGTAATACTTTATCGCATGTTGCACTACATTTAATACCTTCTGCTGTCGTTCTGTGTATCCTGCGCCATATGACAAAAAGAATGAAACTAGCTATTCCACACTGCCCTCGCTGAAAAGAAATTTACTGTGGCTGGTTCGGTAAATCAGAGCGAATAAGTGACTAGGCAGCGCAACAGTCTGGAAGTGTGGTGGCTATGTTTGTGTTATTAGCCGGCCGAAGTGGCCGTGCGGTTAAAGGCGCTGCAGTCTGGAACCGCAAGACCGCTACGGTCGCAGGTTCGAATCCTGCCTCGGGCATGGATGTTTGTGATGTCCTTAGGTTAGTTAGGTTTAACTAGTTCTAAGTTCTAGGGGACTAATGACCTCAGCAGTTGAGTACCATAGTGCTCAGAGCCATTTGAACCATTTGTTTGTGTTATTGAATTCTACTGGTGTCTAACGCTTCAAATACCATGTTTTATTTCGTTATATCTGCCTATTTTTTTTTCATTGTTGACAAGCTGTACACTAAAACGCACATGCACTATGCAAGTGCCCCTTTACAGGATGCGGGCTTTCAGAAAAAAATTAATGGTGTGGCCCTCAACTACGTACCCTCAGACTTTTTATAAACAATGTCTTTTACGAATCCCCACAAGAAAAAATCCAGAGGCGTCAAGTCTGGCGAACCAGCCGGCCACGACACATCTCCTACGCGTCCAATCCAACGATTTGGGAATTGTCTCTGCAACCCATTTCTAGCCATCAGAGAAAAATATTCTGAACACCCACCGTGTTGATACCACATTCTGTTCCTTGTTCCTAAAGGTATTTCTTCCAATAAGAGACTTAATGTTTCTTGGAGGAATGTGGTGTACTTCCTACCATTAAGATTTCCTTCGATGAAATACTATAATTCTGTCCTCCAGAATCCCAAACTATACATACCGACCACTGTTTTTCGTGAGCAACTTTCCGCAGCCAACATGGATTTTCAGTTGTCCAACAACGCATGTTAGGCAAATTAACATTTCCATGTTTCGTGAATGTAGCCTCGTCAGTAAATAAAATGAAATTAATAAATGTATCAAGTGAATCTGAAGTTGAGAACATCGGCAGTTTCAATGCGACGCATACAATCCGTACCAGTTAATTCTTGGTGGAGACTGATATGGTAACGACGATATTTATGGCGACGCAGAACACGACCAACACTACTCTGGCTCATGTCAGATTCCCTTGCGATTTGACGCGAACTAACAAAAAGTTCTCGAACCACAGTAGCAAGAATACCAACTTCAGTTTCCTCGTTAGTGACTTTCCTTTGCCGGATTTTCCGATGCGTTGAAAATGGTTCAAATGGCTCTGAGCACTATGGGACTTAATATCTGAGGTCATCAGTCCCCTAGAACTTAGACCCAGTTAAACCTAAGTAACATTAGGATATCACACACATCCATGCCCGAGGCAGGATTCGAACCTGCGACCGTAGCGGTCGCGCGGTTCCAGACTGTAGCGCCTAGAACCGCTCGGCCAAACCAGCCAGAGATGCGCTAAAGATCCAGTTGTTCTCAATTTATCGTACATATATTTAAATGGACGACGTGTAGGGTGTGTACGTTCAGGATATCTTTCAGTGTATAAGTCTCTGTCTCTCACTGAATTTCGTTGGCATCCTCCGTAAATGAGAAGCATATCGGCTTGTTCTTCGAAGGAATACGTGATTCACATTCGCTTGATTCGACGATACTAGTCTTACCGTTCCTATTAGTTTTTTATTGCGAAACGGTCACATGGTGTTTACATGTCATGGCACGTTAGTTGGATACGTCGTATTCGGCGAATATTTACTATTTGCACGATATACGAGAGAGAATTGTCAGAGCATGTGCTTCGATAATTGCCGAAGTGATAAGGAATACAGCTCAATCCATGATAAGAAGATTGCTGCACTGCATCACTTCGAACACGTTCTGTAAATGGACGTTCATGCCACCTTTTTGACCTTTGTTGACCTTCAAAGATGTTACTGTTACACATCACTGGATTCGTCTAGATATTTTCTCTGCCTCGTGATGACTGGGTGTTGTGTGCTGTCCTTAGGTTAGTTAGGTTTAAGTAGTTCTAAGTTCTAGGGGACTGATGACCATAGATGTTAAGTCCCACAGCGCTCAGAGCCATTTGATTCGTCTAGATAGCCGCTATCAGCAAATAAGTACCATAATATAGTTGTTGTTGTTGTGGTCTTCAGTCCTGAGACTGGTTTGATGCAGCTCTCCATGCTACTCTATCCTGTGCAAGCTTCTTCATCTCCCAGTACCTACTGCAACCTTCATCCTTCTGAATCTGCTTAGTGTATTGATCTCTTGGTCTCCCTCTACGATTTTTACCCTCCACGCTGCCCTCCAATGCTAAATTTGTGATCCCTTGATGCCTCAAACATGTCCTACCAACCGATCCCTTCTTCTAGTCAAGTTGTGCCACAAACTTCTCTTCTCCCCAATCCTATTCAATACCTCCTCATTAGTTACGTGATCTACCCACCTTATCTTCAGCATTCTTCTGTAGCACCACATTTCGAAAGCTTCTATTCTCTTCTTATACAAACTATTTATCGTCCATGTTTCACTTCCATACATGGCTACACTCCATACAAATACTTTCAAAAACGACTTCCTGACACTTAAATCTATACTCGATGTTAACAAATTTCTCTTCTTCAGAAACGATTTCCTTGCAATTGCCAGTCTACATTTTATATCCTCTCTACTTCGACCATCATCAGTTATTTTACTCCCCAAATAGCAAAACTCCTTTACTACTTTAAGTGTCTCATTTCCTAATCTAATCCCCTCAGCATTACCCGATTTAATTTGACTACATTCCATTATCTTCGTTTTGCTTTTGTTGATGTTCATCTTATATCCTCCTTTCAAGACACTCTCCATTCCGTTCAACTGCTCTTCCAAGTCCTTTGCTGTCTCTGACAGAATTACAATGTCATCGGCGAACCTCAAAGTTTTTACTTCTTCTCCATGAATTTTAATACCTACTCCGAATTTTTCTTTTGTTTCCTTTACTGCTTGCTCAATATACAGATTGAATAACATCGGGGAGAGGCTACAACCCTGTCTCACCCTTTCGCTCCCTGTATTTTACCCCTGCCACCTTCAGAATTTGAAAGACAGTATTCCAGTTAACGTTGTCAAAAGCTTTCTCTAAGTCTACAAATGCTAGAAACGTAGGTTTGCCTTTTCTTAATCTTTCTTCTAAGATAAGTCGTAAGGTTGGAATTGCCTCACGTGTTCCAACATTTCTACGGAATCCAAACTGATCTTCCCCGAGGTCCGCTTCTACCAGTTTTTCCATTCGTCTGTAAAGAATTCGCGTTAGTATTTTGCAGCTGTGACTTATTAAACTGATAGTTCGGTAATTTTCACATCTGTCAACACCTGCTTTCTTTGGGATTGAAATTATTATATTCTTATTGAAGCCTGTGGGTATTTCGCCTGTCTCATACATCTTGCTCACCAGATGGTAGAGTTTTGTCATGACTGGCTCTCCCAAGGCCATCAGTAGTTCTAATGGAATGTTGTCTACTCCCGGGGCCTTGTTTCGCCTCAGGTCTTTCAGTGCTCTGTCAAACTCTTCACGCAGTATCTTATCTCCCATTTCATCTTCATCTACATCCTCTTCCATTTCCATAATATTGTCCTCAAGTACATCGCCCTTGTATAAACCCTCTATATACTCCTTCCACCTTTCTGCCTTCCCTTCTTTGCTTAGAACTGGGTTGCCATCTGAGCTCTTGATATTCATACAAGTGGTTCTCTTCTCTCCAAAGGTCTCTTTAATTTTCCTGTAGGCAGTATCTATCTTACCCCTAGTGAGGCAAGCCTCTACATCCTTACATTTGTCCTCTAGCCATCCCTGCTTAGCCATTTTGCACTTCCTGTCGATCTCATTTTTGAGACGTTTGTATTCCTTTTTGCTGCTTCATTTACTGCATTTTTATATTTTCTCCTTTCATCAATTAAATTCAATATTTCTTCTGTTACCCAAGGATTTCTATTAGCCCTCGTCTTTTTACCTACTTGATCCTCTGCTGCCTTCATTACTTCATCCCTTAGAGCTACCCATTCTTCTTCTACTGTATTTCTTTCCCCCATTCCTGTCAATTGTTCCCTGAAACTCTCTACAACCTCTGGTTCTTTCAGTTTATCCAGGTCCCATCTCCTTAAATTCCCACCTTTTTGCAGTTTCTTCAGTTTCAATCTGCAGTTCATAACCAATAGATTGTGGTCAGAATCCACATCTGCCCCTGGAAATGTCTTACAATTTTAAACCTGGTTCCTAAATCTCTGTCTTACCATTATATAATCTATCTGATACCTTTTAGTATCTCCAGGATTTTTCCAGGTATACAACCTTCTTTTATGATTCTTGAACCGAGTGTTAGTTATGATTAAGTTATGCTCTGTGCAAAATTCTACATGGCGGCCTCCTCTTTCATTTCTTCCCCCCAATCCATATTCACCCACTATGTTTCCTTCTCTCCCTTTTCCTACTAACGAATTCCAGTCACCCATGACTATTAAATTTTTGTCTTCCTTCACTACCACGAATAATTTCTTTTATCTCGTCATACATTTCATCTATTTCTTCATCATCTGCAGAGCTAGTTGGCATATAAACTTGTACTACTGTAGTAGGCATGGGCTTTGTGTCTATCTTGGCCACAATAATGCGTTCACTATGCTGTTTGTAGTAGCTAACCCGCACTCCTATTTTTTTTATTCATTATTAAACCTACTCCTGCATTACCCCTATTTGATTTTGTATTTATAACCCTGTAATCGCCTGACCAAAAGTCTTGTTCCTCCTGCCACCGAACTTCACTAATTCCCACTATATCTAACTTTAACCTATCCATTTCCCTTTTTAAATTTTCTAACCTACCTGCCCGATTAAGGGATCTGACATTCCACGCTCCGATCCGTAGAATGCCAGTTTTCTTTCTCCTGATAACGACATCCTCTTGAGTAGTCCCCGCACGGAGATCCGAATGGGGGACTATTTTACCTCCGGAATATTTTACCCAAGAGGACGCAATCATCATTTAATCATACAGTAAAGCTGCATGTCCTCGGGAAAAATTACGGCTGTAGTTTCCCCTTGCTTTCAGCCGTTCGCAATACCAGCACAGCAAGGCCGTTTTGGTTAATGTTACAATGGCAGATCAGTCAATCATCCAGACTGTTGCCCCTGCAACTACTGAAAAGGCTGCTGCCCCTCTTCAGGAACCACATGTTTGTCTGGCCTCTCAACAGATACCCCTCCGTTATGGTTGCACCTACGGTACGGCCATCTGTATCGCTGAGGCACGCAAGCCTCCCCACCAACGGCAAGGTCCATGGTTCATGAGGGGGCATAATATAGTATCCCATTTAAAAAAACAAAGTTGACGCGACCCCACCTAGCAACAAAAAACAAACATATTATGTCCCCCGTGCAACATTAGTCCTACAAACTTTTCTGTTCCTATCATACTTTCGGAGTTATTCTAGGTGGCAATAGTTAGTGACTCACCCCGTATATATATGAAAATTGGAGGACACACGTACAAGAAGAAATTGTGTTATATGAACATGGTCTGCGAACGCTTGTTTCCATGTTACAACTCATTTTCTCCACCAAGTTACAATGGGAACAGATTGTAAATTTTCACAATCGTCGCGTTTGTGCAGACGTCAATCCATACGCAACTGCTGAAGCACGTCATCAACAAAGATTTTCTATTAATGTTTGGACCGGCATTGTTGGTAACTCTTTGCTAGGGCCTCACTTTTTTACGCTCAGTCTCAATGGTCAGAATTATCATAATTTCGTAAAGAATGTTCTGCCGGATCTGTTAGCAGATGTGCATTTAGCTGTGTGACAAAACAACTACACAATGACAATTATTGGATTATACGACTAAAAAAACGTAAAGTAATTACAAACTACGGCGTGTACACACTTTATTCAAAACGTATACGTCACTAAACTTGTTCGGATTTAGGTTATGGCATGTTCAATATGCCTGCCATCATTGGCGGTGATGTTTCGCTAACAGACAGCGAAATTTTACGTGATACCCTGAAGTTTAGGGACATCGAAGCCGTCCGTTACCACCTGAACTGCTGTTTTCAGCTCAGGGGTGGTTTTTAGGATATTGCTGTACACCTTGTCTTTAATACAGCCCCACAAAAAAGAGTCGGATGTTTTCAGATCCGCAGAATATTGCGGTCAATCGAGCCCATGCCAGTGGCGCCTGGGTACCCCACCGAATGCGGTCGCCAAAGTGCTCGTGCAGGAGATCAAACACTCTTTTGCTTCAGTGGGGTCGAGCTCCGTCTTGCATGAACTACATCTTGTCGAAATCAGGATCACTGTGGATGAAATAATCTTCCAAAACCTTCACATACCGTTCGGTAGTCACCGTTCCGTTAAGGCATGTCGGGCCGACTGTTCTCTGACTGGACATTGCACACCATACAATCACTCATTGAGGGTGAAGAGACTTCTCGACCGCGAAATGCAGATTCTCAGTCCCCCAAATACGCCAGTCTCGCTTAATGAAGAACCCCTCCAAATGAAAGTGGGTTTCTTCGCTAAACGGAAACATACAGCGCATACTAATTCCCATCATGCCCCGCGGCAAAGCATGCAGTTTGAACATCCTAACGCAAACTGTTCAGAAGTTACGACAATTTTATTTCATATGGTTCAATAATACATGCTCCACGCACGGTGGAGCACCTCCTCATTCTAGTGTTAATGCACGTCAGCTTCTAAATAACAGATTCAGTGACAAATGGATGGTAAAGATGGAACAACTGCCTGTCCCCCACTGGGACCGATGACTTCACTGTTTGGTCTCCCAGAATCAACCACCCAACTGGCTTTCACACAATCCTGACCTAAACCCAATGGACTTTTATTTCTGTGGGCATTTGAAATCTCTTGTGTGTGGAACCCCAGTACGAAATGTTCAGAATCTCCGTGATCTCCGTGCCAGTATTATGGAAGGCTGTGAAACCGTACGCAATATTCCACGGATAAATCAGCGCATCCGAGGTTCACTACGAAGACGGGTTGATGCTTGAATCAATGCCCCCGGAGTGCATGTTGAACATCTCCTGTGAGAAAGAATTGCACTGTCCATAATTTAACGTTATGCTCGCACAGAAAAATACTGCTCAAGTTCCTTGTAAACTAAAGGATCCAGTAGATAAAGTGAAAAGTTTTAAAGATAAACTGAAATAATTTCTGACGGACAGCTCTTTTTGCCCCATGGATTAGTTTCTGATTATACCGTGTAAATTTGAGTAGATTTATTATATTTTATTTTACAATAATATTAAACTTATAAAATCAATTACATCAATGGACAGCATTATGAATATTTTAATAGAGAATGTATTTGTTTGTAAGCTCACAGAACGTTACACATCACATGTCGTTGTCTCAAGCACAGTCCGAACATACAAATAACCATCTAATTAACAATAGTGGAAGGTCATTTTTCTTCTTGGCCATTTTAAAGCGGTAATTTACAGATTTAGAAAATAAAATCTCCATTTCAAATCACAGATATTTTCGGTCTTCAACCTTGCCGTGTCGCCTCACTGCAGTTTCCGTTGTTCCCCGGATTAATTACAAAAGCAACGGTGGGTTTTCCGTCAAGGCAAAGATTAAGGCTCAGTGTTGCTTCCTACAGTGTAAAGATGTACACTTCGTAATACTGTAAAAATTCGAGTCATAAACGTTTCTTTCTTCCTTCTCAACTGATCCTCGAACTTCTTACACAACTACGACTCTGTGTCAAAAAATGTTACTTATCAGAAAGCTTGTCACCTGGAGAGTAATAATACGGTAAACAGGAAATAACTGACACTCGTAAACCACCCAGGTCGCAGTCTTATTCTGGTTCTTTTTTTATTTTTTCAGAGAAGATTAGCTGTAGCGACTGGTAAACAGCTTTCGCAACGACACGGCGAAGCCAGCCGAGAGACTATACCGAGCTAGGCCGCACTGGTCTGAACACCCCACGGCTCCGATAAAGGCAAGTACCTATCGCTGAGTATTTGCATGCTTGTTCACCTTGTAACTCCAGTTAGCACGATACTGAGGTATGTAACATCTGCCTCACATGACTATACCTCGCCGTTCGTACACAACGTCTTGCTTGTTTGAACTAATGGTGAAATTACAAACATATATGTTCCATTGACGCTGCAGGTGCTCTGTGTTTAAGCCATGCAGTACATTACTGAACAGAAGAATTGAAACACTAAAACACAAAAAGAGAGGGAGATAAGCGTGTCGCAGATGACTATCGGAGATTGGTTACAGTTTCAGTCCAACATTACAAATTTTTGAACGTTTTAAAGCTACCGTCGTTAGCTGTTGATGAATCTTTGTGGGTGTAGCATGACAGAGTGTACCTCACATTTTATTATTGGGTCCATTTATGCGAAGTATGTATACACTGAGCGAGTAGTAAACGAAATTCAGGCGGAAGGAAATTTAAGTTCCGGGATAAGAAAAGAATATTTTCAAGTTTGCCACCAACATTGTAAATCTGTCAGAGAGAGCAAAGGACCTGGAATGTTTGAAGAGTGGAATGCAAAATGTCTTTAGAGAAGGTTACAGACGAATATCAACAAAAGTAAAACGAGAGCATGGGATGTAGAACCATGTCAGGCAGTTCTCAGGGAATTATATCGGGAAATTAGACGTTAAAAGTAATAGATGTGTTTTTCTGTATGAGCTGACAAAGAACTGGTGATGGCTGGAATACAGAACATATAAAATGCAGATTGGCAGTCACAAGAAAGGCTTTTTTTGCAAAAAGAAAAATCTAAATGTTACGAATACTTTTCTAAAAGTATTGACTAGAGAGTAGCCTTGTACAGAAGTAAATAATCGTAGACAGCAAACATTTAAGAGAAGACGTGAATACAAAATTTTAAAATATAGTTCTACAGAAGAATGATGAAGATTTGTAGATTGCATAACTGATGTATGGGTAATGGATCGAACTGGCGAGAAATGAAACTTATGGACTACATTAAAAGCAGATGATTTACAGAATGCCTCCAGAAACAGCTATTAGTCAATCTGGAAAGGAGGGAAGTGCAGGGTGTAGAAAATGTAGACAGCAGGGGCGGCCAACAATTTGATAAACAATCCACGCCCTGGCATGAATGCTATAGCTCTCTCGCCTACCTGCACATTCCCCCCCCCCTTCCCTCCCCCCCCCCCCCAATGCCACCACCACCACCACCGGCCCACGCTCTCTGGGTGTGAGGAGGGGCAAGAGGGGGAAACTAGGAACGTGGCGCATTTAAATGGCAATGCAATCGCAGTGCACATGACTTTGTTTTATATTTAATGTTTCTGAATAACATAAATCAAAAACCAAGCAAATTTCCGGTATTATTTAATTTTTATTCGGTACAAATTATCGACATCTAGACAGATGCAAACAATTTCACAGGTTCTTGCACTCAGGTTGCCATGCAATCATGACTTATTTAGTTTCATAATCGTAGAGCCCTTCACACACATTTGTTCATCGAAATATGTAATCTCATTTGTCAGATCATTATGGGTATGTGCAACCTCTTCTTGTGGAAAACAACTTAGATCTCCTGGGCTGTACCTTCTTTCTTTGCAGTTGTATTTATATATTCTTCTTGAAGTCTGAGGGTATTTCTACATCTACATAGTTACTCCGCAATTCACACTTAAGAGCCTGGAAGAGGGTTCATCGAACCATTTTCATACTACTTCTCTACCATTCCACTCGCGAATGGCGCGTGAGAAATAGTAACTCCTAAATCTTTCCGTTCGAGCTCTGATTTCTCTTATTTTATTATAATGATCATTTCTCCCTACATAGGTGTGTGTCAACAGAATATTTTCGCATTCGGAAGAGAAAGTTGGTGATTGAAATTTCGTAAATAGATCTCGTCTTTGTTTCAGTGACTGCCACCCCAACTCGCGTATCATATCAGTGACACTCTCACCCATATTGCGCGATAACACGAAACGGGCTGCCCTTCTTTGCACTTTTTCGATGTCCTCTGTCAATTCTACCTGGTAAGAATCCCATACCGCGCAGCAATATTCCAGCAGAGGACGGACAAGTATTATGTAGGCTGTCTCCTTAGTTGGTTTGTCGCATCTTCTTAGTGTTCTGCCAACAAAGCACAGTCTTTGTTTCGCCTTCCCGACAATATTATCTGTGTGGTCTTTCCAATTTAAGTTGCTCGTAATTGTAATTCCAAGGTATTTAGTCGAATTGACAGCCCTTAGATTCGTACGATTTACCGTATACCCAAAATTTATCGGATTTCTTTAAGTACCCATGTGGATGACCCCGCACTTTTCTTTGTTTAGTGCCTGTCTCGTATAACTTGCACACCAAATGGAAGAATTTTTTCATGGTTGGCTCTCCCAAGACTGTCACTAGGTCTGACGGAATGTCTTCTGCTCCCGGGGTCTTGCAGTATCATGTCTCCCATCTCTTTTTCATCTACGTCCTGTTCTATTTCTGTAACATAGTTTGCATATCCCTTGTATAGACCCTGTGTATACTCCTTCCACCTTTCAGCTTTCCTTTCTTTAAGACTGATTTTCCATTTGAGCTCGTGATATTCGTATAGTTGCTTCGCTTTTCTCGAAAGGCCCCTTTAATTTTTCTGTAGGCTGAATCGCTCAAAACAGGCGTGGTACTTTTGATTAATTTCGATCAGGAAGGTTTTGTTGTGAATACGTTTTGGCATTAAAGGGCTTAGTAATGGTGACGGTGTATCGATCTCTTTGCCATCGGCGTATAATAGATTGAGTGGGAAGAGTAATGTGCTTGGCTACCCTAATTAGTTCTAGTAGAACGTTCACTGGCGTTCGCCAGCGATTTTTGAACTTCGCTAAAATTTGCGACACAGCCTTAACTAATACAGTAGCAGCCGTGATAGTTAAAAGAAGATAGTACCGTATTTAAGACCGGCCTCTAATGCGATCCAGAAAAATTCTGTGTGCCAACACGACTACTAGAAAAATCCGTACGGATCCCTTTACTTTCTGATAAAAGGTACCAACTTTATAGCCATCGTAAATTAAACTCCATTTCGTATGTTGTTTCCGCTCGTCACATTTAACTCTTCTGAAAGCTGCACTACTGTAGCACACTGTTTGTCATCGTTCGCCGGAACAGCCTGGTTGCTGGGGGCGTATTTACTGTCACTGCCGTACATCAAAAATACGCAAGCAAAGCACTTTCATGTGTATCTGCGTAGTCACACATTCGATATTTACTCGGTATAATGTACAGTAAGTCTTTGCTAATGCACTGTGCGAATGAACGTTTTCAGTAGTATCAAACAGAGGTAGTTTCATGCACATTAACAACTGAGAATTGAGATTCGTTAAAATTAATGATATCACTGCGTATTTTACGAGAGAGTACTTCACACTCGGTTGCCAAAAAAATATTTACAGGCGATTATATGGAAAGCGCAAAACATTCCTCGTTTTCCAGGAGATTAACAATAAGTGTGATTGATACTAAATCAAAAGTGAATTCTTTAGGTGTCTGACAGTGATACTTCCTGGCGATTTTGCGTTAAACTTGAGACATTACTAAGGTAGTGAGTAAGTTAAAATGTGCGTTTAAATCAGGCAAAAGTTTATAAATACAAAATGTGATTTTATGAGTCGGCTACGAGGAAAGGAATTCAACTATAGTGAAACCAATTTCTGAGAAACGACAGCATTTCCGGCAGACGACTGCAAGGCATATGATTCCCAAATTATTCAACGATCCATTTTACAGTCGAAAATGTGCTGTAGTACCAAATCGGTTTTAGATTTTGCCACCTGTTAAGGCGCTTCCTAAACAATCGAGAATAACATAAATGGCGAAATCCATTGTAGAATTAGTACGACATCATACCTCATCTGCCAAAAACATTGTCATTTCATGAATACAATGCGACTGTGGTGCCTACCAGAGAGAAAATACTGACGAAAAAAATTATTTTATTGGAACATTTATTACGTCTTTCTGTCACATTGTCTCAGTCTTCAGCAAGCATCAGTTTGATTAGAAACGCAAGCTTTAGATTATTTACGGCATCTTGATTGTCAGGAGACGTCTGACTGCTGGGGCCAACTTGTGCCCCTGGTGGCGGTCCAGCTTACTGTCAGTCGCCGCCGAGGTTTCGTGTGGGCCCCGCTATCGTTGTAGTGATGTCATCTGAGAGAGGCTCACATTCGCAAATGCAGGGAAATGGCAACGAAGGAAGGAAAGACTTTCCTGGCAGGAATTGTCAAGTGATTCAAATGGCTCTAAGCACTATAGGACTTAACATTTGAGGGCTTAGAACTACTTAAACCTAACTAACCTAAGGACAACACACACATCCGTGCCCGAGGCTGGATTCCAACCTGCGACCATAGCAGCAGCGCGGTTCCGGACTGAAGCGCCTAGAACCGCACTTCCACAACGGCCGGCTAATTGTCAAGTGGAAAAGAGAAGCGGACCGCCACCGACACCATTTCATTCGTTTGGTAAACGGTTTTTTATTTTTACTGTTTGAGGACATTCTCTCTCCAGCATAAGTCTCCAGGCTTCGCTAAGATTTAGATACCTAGTGGTTATAATTAAAGAACATCTATTCATTGAGGTCCATTGTGGGCTGCAATTATAGTACGGCAGCGAAACTTGGCAGATATGTTATATCGTTAATGCAGTACCTATTAACACTGGAAAAAAATTAAGTCCAATTTGGGCCACCAGATGTAAATCTGGCGCTGTACAGCATCTCGGCCCGCAGCTCGTGGTCGTGCGGTAGCGTTCTCGCTTCCCACGCCCCGGTTCCCTGATTCGATTCCCGGCGGGGTCAGGGTTTTTCTCTGCCTCGTGATGACTGGGTGTTCTGTGATGTCTTTAGGTTAGTTAGATTTAAGTAGTTCTAAGTTCTAGGGGACTGATGACCATAGATGTTAAGTCCCATAGTGCTCAGAGCCATTTGAACCATTTTTTTCTTTTTTTTTTACATCATCTCGTCGACGTTTCTGGTGCCCATATTGAAAAAACTGTCAAAGCAGCAGCTATTAATAAAATAATTTTACACGTTTCTCGCTTTTATTGACCTACTCTGCCCATGTTCTGCTCCTAAGCCACTACCTATGAAAACATTTGTAGACGTCTTTCTTGCATTTACAGCTCCAGATATGCATCAGGTTTTCAAAATTGGAACTATTTTTTTTTCAGCGTAATTCGGTTCCGCCCTAAACGCAATGGAAAATATATCAGGTTTCGTTCCCATACTATAATTACGGCCTACACTGGACCTCTGTGAGTAGCTGCACTTGTTGTGTCACGGTGGACTCGCAGAAAGACGAAGCGTGGAATAGAACGCTGGTATCTTCAAACCATATGTTCTGATTTACCAAAGAACTGTCCTTGAACTCGTTAAAATTAGACAGTCCAAGTCGGATTGGAAAGCGATGGCCTGTCGCTTGGCCTGCGCGACTGCCGAATGTCACTCCCCAGAGACTTTTTTTCCTCTGCTGGGTTACTTGAAATCATTGCTGTACGAAACACCAGTACAAACTGAGAAAGTTGTTGATGTGGTCGTAGCGGTCTGTCATATTGTGCAGTAGACACTAATATTTGAGAGAGTGCAGCAAAGTATTATGCACCGCTGTAATGCTTGCTCTAATCGTAATCGCTTGGGACAGTTGCTATGAGCTTAAGTTGTTGCCACAAGTTGTTTTGTGGCAGCGAACCATCAGCACCAGTTCAGCTCAATATGTGAGTGAGGATTATTGGCGGCATGTGACCAGTAATCCCTCAAACAACGCCTCACATGCGAGGCATATCTGCACTTCCTGAGAGTGATCCTGTCTCCCCTGATGGAAGAAATGGCTTTGGCTGTAAGAAGGATAATGTGGCTATCATATGACGCTGCTCCAGCTAACTGCGCTCTTGAGTGCCAAGTTAAAACCCTACTACAAACAGAACATTCACATTTGTCTGATGTTTTCTCATGTGTGCTTTCAACAGTCGAAACGTACAAATGGTTCTAGAACTTAGAACTGCTTAAACTAACCTAAGGACATCACACACATCCATGCCCGAGGCAGGATTCGAACCTGCGACCGTAGCAGTCGCGCGGCTCCGGACTGCAGTGCCTAGAACCGCTCGGCTACCGCGGCCGGCTGAGTGTCTTAGTAACAAACAACAAATGTATTAAAACTTAGAGCATGATGCGCCATTTTTTCGCATATCTCAGTGTCCATGATGACGTCATATCTCTTGAATTATGAGTCGTACAGACACATATTTTTGTAAGTGCATTCAGCAACATATACTGACATTGTCGGCAAAATATGTTAGGAATATCGTTAGTAGCAAAGAAGTAATAAATTTTTATATCATTGCATGATGCTCGAAACGTACACTTTCAAGCATCTTGTATCTTCATTTTCAAGTGGGTGCTCCAGCCTCAGAAGGTGTTTCCGGCCACATATGCATACAAGACAAACTTAGTATACGCTTCTGCTCCAAATGGACGTGGCGTAAGGAAATCACTTTGCGCATGCGCAAAGCCTGATGTCCCCCTCCTCTTCTCAAAAAGCTAAATATTTGTGACAACCAAGAGTATACATGGCACTGCTGATCGTTTCACTCGCAGAAATTGAAGCTGTCCTCTTAGGTTCCTGCCTTACCACAACCTCGGATATAGCGACATATTCGGAAACGAATAGCCAAATATTTGTAACAAGCGAAAAATTATGAATGCCATTGTAGCCCGTTTCACTTGTAGCAGTTGAAAGTGTCCTCTTAGGTTCCTGGCTAGCCACACTCTCGGAAATCGACACGATTCGGAAATAAAAAGCGGAATTTTTATTGCATTCTTCGTTTTCTGATCAGACGGAAATAGAAATAAGATCGAATATTGTAGAACATACTTCTATTACATTCATAAGATAGCCACAGCAGGTGTTAACAACACCAAGATGTGAAAAAAAGGGAAAAAGTAAATAGGAATATCAGCACATAGCAGAAGTCGAACCTACAAACTTACTTCTTTTGGCACTGTAATCCACGACATCAACTGACATCTAATGTAAAGGATGACGTATTCGTGATAAGTCTTCAATGCCCCGTTACCTCGAAACGGCATACTGTAAGTGGTAATGAAACAAAACGAGCTATATATGGCGAAATAAATATGACGTCTGTCGCAACCAGTCCCTTCCGTTTGGAGCAGATGTTTGTTGTAGGTTTATCGTCTTCGTATGTTCATATTACCTTCTCTCCTCCTTTTCCCTCAGTGACCGTTTCCAGCAGTTTGCATCCATTTACCAAAATCACCCTGTGTACTCGTCACAGAACCACAACAGGAAACAGCACTTGAATCGTCAAGTCACACATAGCAGTGTGTACTCGAGTAGCAGACAGCTGGGTTTCTCAAACTTTCTTCCATACAGGCTGAAAGAACTGATCGTACGGCTTTATTGGCCTCAAATACAGATTGAAATTCCCTACGTCAAAGGAAGAGCCTTCTGCAACACAATCAAAATCTGGTACGCGGTAACAAAGGACTCGTAACGTGCGGACCCTGTGATAAAAGCTGGGACAGTACTGTGAAGGCAAAAAGAAAAAAAAAAAACAAATTTTAAAAAGCAGCGGTGCATGATTCGTTTTCGGCTATGACTGTTCGTTCCCAGACTGCTGACGTCAGCAATATTCGAAACGGAGATGGAAACACAATGGGATAAAAAGCGTAATAGTTACAAAGGACGTAACTCGAGCATTCTGATTTCCAGTGCCAGTTCTTTTCGGACAGTAAGGTCTGTGGTCGTAATAATTAGCTTAATATTAATCACAATTATCCATGAATTTCTGGCGTCTGCTTCGCATGTTTTCCTGTTGTATTCTCAGTAAAGGTGTCCAGACGGCACGCGACGGTATTGTTCCACGTTTGATTTGTGTAAGACGTACTATTAACCTTTATAAAGGTACACTAGCTTTATTTTGCATTCGATTTTTCTATCTCAAAAAAGATACCTTTTCACAGTGTTAAGAGTAATGGAGAAACACTACTTAAATATCTAGCAGCATTTTCACACCGTAATAATTTTTCTACTTCTCTTCTAAGTGTAAGTTAACACTGTGCGCAGAATCAAGGCTCGAAGGAGGATCCTCAAGTTTTACTGCCGAGACTGGAATTCGAATGCTTTTCAGTGAATCTGAATAGTTCCTTACATACTTAACTTCAACTTACAGGGTTAACTTCAACACAGAGCTAAAGTTTCCTGCTGGAGCCATGTTTTTAATATGTTAATAACATAGTAGGTACCAATCTACGATTTTAACGATGCAATAAGCGATTATTTTAAAAAATATATTTCGGACACGTTTATTTTAAACGGAAATCGAGAATATAATGAAACTACACTGACGGAAACAAAATCGTAACACCAAAAAGCAATTAATGTAGAGTAATGAAATTTCGCGAGTATATTTGTTTAGTCAACAAATTGAAGCGATTAACATTGCAAAATCGCAGGTTAATGTTAGCGCGAGGTAAGCAATTGCAAATGTGAAATTCTGATACATTAATAACCGGTGTAATCGAAAGGATGTTGAATGCATGCACGCAAAGGTGCATGCATTGTGTTGTACAGAAGCCGGATGTCAGTTTATGGGATGGAGTTCCATACATGTTGCACTTGGTCTGTCAATACAGGGACGGGTAATGCTGTCTGTGGATTAACTTGGAGTTGTCGTCCGATGATGACCCACGTACTCGAATGGAGACCGATATAGTGATGTCGACACTCTGTAGAGCATGTTGGGCTACAACAGCGCTACGTGGGCGAGCTTTATCCTGTTGGGAAATACACACTGTCCTCCAATGAGCTCTCGACTGACAGCACGGAAGTCGCAAATGACGGTGGTTTTGAGTCTAGTTCGGGGCTGTCCTTGAAATAGCCGATTTCTAACAATTCGTTGTGTCACTGTGCCAGCTGCTGTTCAAATTCTTGCTGTAGATGCGGAACGATGTACCAAATGCATACACCGAAAACTACGGTCTTCTCCTCGCTAGTGCCACGTGGCCGTCCAGAGCCCGGATTTCTTACGATCGGACATTCCTGTTACCAGCAATCATGTAGAGTGGCTACATTCCTGCCAAGTCTTTGTGCAGTATCGCAAAAAGAACATCCAGCTTCTCGTAGTCCTATTACACTACCTTGCTCAAACACAGCGAGGTGTTGATAATAGCGTCTTTGTAGCCTTAAGCCATCCTTGACTAACATCATCTCACCACGTCTAATCTCAAAGGTAGCTAACGCTCATAACCGTTACAGCCTGTATTTAAAGCAAACCTGATTTGTATCCTCATAGTGGTGCTCTTAGCGACTGGCTTCAAAACTGAATAGATACCATCTTTCACATGTAGAAACACGCCTGCTATTTTTCGTTTGCGTCGCACAGCTCCTTCTTGGTACTGCCTTCTTTTCGTCAGTCTATTTACGGCGTGTTTACTTTATTCTGACACGTAATTTCGAAGGCCGTTCATCACTGCATAGGAAACAGACTAAAAGCCTACGCAGATACTTAAAAAAAAATTTCAGTTCCAATTTTAAATGCGACTGGAAGCGCTCGCACCTTTATCATCTGAAATTATATACTCTGACAACACGCTAATATCGTGAATTTCTAAAACTCAATTTTACTCGTAATGAGACGGTGTGACAATACGTAGAATTCCTGTACTTCATCGAAATACTGTATTTAAACGAAAACACTGAATGACATACCGCGCTTTATATTATCGTCCTATCAACTTTAACACCCATTGGATTTTCAATATTGGCGAGAGTTAACATGAATATACCGACATTACAGAATATGAGCGAATTTGAGTGATGTGGGTAATTTGTCAGGATTTGCTAGACGTAACGCGGGATTTAACTAGAGGCGTAGGAAAACCTGGAAAGACATAAGGCTTTTGTGTGAAAAGTGTTCAACACGTCGGAAAAAAACTGACAAATACACCATTCATCGATAATAAAGATTGGCAATCATACGAAATAAACATTACCTTATGGGTTATTCTGTAGATTATGTAGATAAATTTCTGCAGAAGTATTTGGTTTCATTCATTAAGAAAGAGGAATAACTGAAAAACAATTAATATGAAACACACAATTCTCTAGCTTCACACATTTTCAGGCTGAGCTAAACCTTCATTTACTACATCTGGTGAAACTTAAATA
Organism: Schistocerca nitens; assembly: GCF_023898315.1. NCBI lineage: Eukaryota > Metazoa > Arthropoda > Insecta > Orthoptera > Acrididae > Schistocerca > Schistocerca nitens. Next base: position 176,049,265 of record NC_064622.1, on the reverse strand, counting down.
ATTGTATTAATGTAATCGTGTAACAATTTGTTGAGAAGATAAATGTGTCATAAAGATAAAACAAAGTTGAAGAAATGCTTCTTGAACAATGAAAGAAACAGATTTTCGTAAACTTCAGTTTAGACGGCATTGGTAGGTCTTGTTAGAGAGCTGTAATTAAATTTTGAAAACCTAACTGAAATACTCGAGATTTAATAAGAAACCGAAAGACAATGGAGACAGTCGATGGCCTTTAATTAATCATATTTATGTCGGTTTTTTAATCTGACTTTCGGTATGGATTCATTAAATGTACCCGACGCTCGAAACGGTACTCTTCTATCAAAAACGTGTGCTTAACCTCTCTTTCCGCAAACTGTAAGCGTTTGTCTTGTGCCGACTGACACAGTCAGCCTCCTTGCCTGACAGGTCGAATTTTATCCTCAGAAACGGTAAGAGTTTTTCTTGGCACTATGTGCACTCAATCTCGAGAAAACAACTGAGGATGCGCCTACGTCTCTCTGTTGTAGAATCCTAAAGTATATTATGAGCTCAAACTTAATGGGATCCAATTTCGGAAGAAGATACTAATGGCCGATGAAGGGGAGTATTGGCTACATTCACCTCCAGTGTTGCTGTCCATCGCATTCGGGGCACGATCGGTTTCTGGCTAGCCACGGAGTTTCGTTACTATCTGAAACACTTACAAATCAATGAAAAATTGTGTTCATTTCAAATAATCTAGTACTTATTACGGGTGAACTGACTCAGACAGAACATTACGACCACCTATCTCCTATGGCATGCATGAGCCCAGTGGCAACGTGTCGTGGCATGGAAGCAATCAGACCGTGGTAGATAGCTGGTCGGAGCGAGCACCACATCTGCACGCACAAGTCACCTGATTCCCATAAATTTCGGCGAGTGAGCGATCAGCTCTGGCGCCATGGTTCAGTCACATCCCAGATGTGTTCGATCGTGTTTATATCTGGCGAGTTGGGGGGCCCAGCACAACAACTGGAACTCGCCACTGTGTTTCTGGAACCTCTCCGTCACAGTCCTGGCCTTGTGACATGGTGCATTGCCTTGCTGAAAAAGGCCACTGCAGATCGTCATGAACGGGTGCATGTGGTTTGCAAACAGTGTACGATACTCCTTGGCCGTCAAGATATGCCTTGCACGAGCTTTCGAGCTCCAATGGACCCACTGGATGCCCTACGAGAACGTTTCCCAGAGCATAATGGGGCCGCCGCCAGCTTGTCTCCGACGCGCAATACTAGTGTCAAAGGATTCGCCCCCCCCCCCCCCCCCCCGTCAGCATAACGAAGAAAGGACCATGATGCAACGCTCTGTCACTGGGCCAACGTCCAGTGCCGATGTCACGTGCCCATTTCAGTCGCATTTGCCGATGTCGTGGTGTTAACATTGACACACGCATGAGTCCTCGGCTGCGGAGGCCCATCATTATGAGTGTTCGGTGGACTGTGTGTTCAGACACACTTAAACTCTGAGGCCTGATGTTAGTTCCGCCACACCTCGCCGCCTGTCCTGTTTTGCCAGTCTGCCCATCCTGCGACGTCCGACATCTGCAATCAGGGGTGGCCGTCCAACAACGCGGCTTCTGGACGTTGTTTCACCTTGCTTTCGCCACATGTTGCTTCCACTCATCACAGCAATCTTCGAATACCCGACAAATTGTGCAGTTTCCGAAAAGCTCTTGCCGAGCCTCCGGGCCATCACATCTAACCCTCGGTCTATCCATCTGATAGCGCGCCTTCCCCACTCTACGCACGCACAGCACGCTCTCTGATACTACATGCGTTATGCGTGTGTCTGACTAGCAGTCATTCCTCACCAGATGACCCTTCTATCGCTGATCTGGCTTGTAGTGATAAAAGGTCGGTAGTCATAATGTTCTAGTTGATCAGACCGCGCGCAGAATCGTAGTCTTTTTTTGGGGGGGGAGGGGGAGGAGGGGGGGCGTGGTGCTTCTACACTACTGGCCATTAAAATTGCTACACCAAGAAGAAATGTAGATGATAAACGGATATTCATTGGACAAATATATTATACTAGAACTGACATGTGATTACATTTTCACGCAATTTGGGTGCACACATCCTGAGAAATCAGTACCCAGAACAACCACCTCTGGCCCTAATAACGGCCTTGATACGCCTGGGCATTGAGTCAAATAGAGTTTTGATGGCGTGTACAGGTACAGCTGCCCATGCAGCTTCAACACGATACCACTGTTCATCAAGAGTAGTGACTGGCGTATTGAGACGAGCCAGTTGCTCGGCCACCATAGACCAGACGTTTTCAATTGGTGAGAGATCTGGAGAATGTGCTGGTCAGGGCAGCAGTCGAACATTTTCTGTATCCAGAGAAGCCTGTACAGGACCTGCAACATGCGGTTGTGCATTATCCTGCTGAATTGTAGAGTTTCGCAGGGATCGAATGAAGGGTAGAGCCACGGGTCGTAACACATCTGAAATGTAACGTCCACTGTTCAAAGTGCCGTCAATGCGATCAAGAGGTGACCGAGACGTGTAACCAATGGCATCCCATACCATCACGAATACACGCTTCCAATGTGCGTTCACCGCGATGTCGCCAAACGCGGATGCGACCATCATGATGCTGCAAACAGAACCTGGATTCATCCGAAAAAATGACGTTTTTCCATTCGTGAACCCAGGGTTGCCGTTGAGAACACCATAGCAGGCGCTCCTGTCTGTGATGCAGCGTCAAGGATAACGGCAGCCATGGTCACCGAGCTGATAGTCTATGTTGCTGCAAACGTTGTCGAACTGTTCGTGCAGATGGTTGTTGTCTTGCAAACGTCCCCATCTGTTGACTCAGGGATCGCGACGTGGCTGCACGATCCGTTACAGCCATGCGGATAAGATGCCTGTCATCTCGACTGCTAGCGATACGAGGCCGTTGGGATCCAGCACGGCGTTCCGTATTACCCTCCTGAACCCACCGGTTCCATATTCTGCTAACAGTCATTGGATCTCGACCAGCGCGAGCAGCAGTGTCGCGATACGATAAAACGCAATCGCGATAGGCTACAATCCGACCTTTATCAAAGTCGAAATCGTTATGGTACGCGTTTCTCCTCCTTACACGAGGCATCACAACAACGTTTCACCAGGCAACGCCGGTCAAAAGCTGTTTGTGTACGAGAAATCGGTTGGAAACTTTCCTCATGTCAGCACGTTGTAGACGTCGCCACCCGCGCTAACCTTTTGTGAATGCTCTGAAAAGCTGATCATTTGCATATCACAGCATCTTCTTGCTGTCGGTTAAATTTCGCGTCTGTAGCACGTCATCTTCGTGGTGTTCCAATTTTAATAGCCAGTAGTGTATTTGAGCTAGGAACAAGGGATAAATCAGTTTTTTGTTTATTCCGGACCAGCAGACATTTGTATGGCCATTCAAACATGTGTCTTGCTGTAGCTATGTTACGTTATATTAAGCAAGGTTTGAACGATGAACCGGAGCTGGCACACAGGCAAACGATGAGAAGCGATAAATGCCGATTAATTTCTTTTGCAAAAGAATTTAACTGGGCTGACATTAATGCTCAGCTAATGGAACCTTTTGCAGGTGCACTGTTCGGATTTTACGTCACCATCGGTTGGGTTAAAGAGTCACCCTTAAGTAAGTCCAGACTGGAGCGGGACTGATGGTTCAAATTTGGTCCTTCGATGTATCGGACTTGGTGTAAGATAATTTTTATCATTTTGAAAAAATCTTGCTTCGTTTGGATTCTCTGTGGAAGAAACACGTTTTTCTGTAATGTTTTGAAACGCACCACTTCTTTACCCTAAATTTGTCCGAATCGGTTCAAACTTTGCACGGAGGTAGATGAATGTATAGAATGAAAACTAAAATTTTTATTGCAATAATCTTTATCCGTTGTCGAGATATGTTGATTTAAAGTAGAGCTACATGTGCCATATAAAATTCATTCTTACGTGAATAGAATGCGCGGAAATGGTTTAAAGTGAATCAAATGAAAAATGCATTCTTTACGATAAAATTGAAAACTCAATTTCAAAAATCTAGCTTCATTCTGAATTTACAGTTTTTTTTTTTAGTTTTCTTACACGCAACGCTTCTATGTTTCAATCTTGTGCAAATCGGTTCAAATTTTGTAAGAAAGTAGATAAATACATGTAATTATGGTCGTCCTCTTGTTTTGTGAGAGCTTTATCCGTTGCCACGATATGGTTCGAAAGACAATAAAAAAATCTGTACCGTACCAGTCGTCACGCTAGTCAACAAAAATCTGCATCCGTAGTCAAGCTATGGGGGTGTAATGTCAAAACCATGGTAGAGTAAAAGCTGGGAACCAGAATGGAAAATGCTTCTGTCATAGCACAAAGAACGGCGAAAATGTCCTGGGCAGAGTTAAGGATAGAAAAGAAGGAAACCAGCCTATCGACTTATCTGGCAGCTTCAAAGACATTTAAATCGAAACGTCTTAACATTTTAGCGCTTTTTTACAAGTTAACCCAGCGCAGTGAGCTGCCTTAGCTGCAAGGTGTTGGCACATCTGCATCTTGTAATTTATGGGTTGAAGTCCCTAAATCTATGCCCGAAATCCAGAACATTGGCCAGTCATATAAGAATCTATATCACCATATGGCTGAAGACCATACACGTAATAACTGAAAAAGTTTTTCTGTGGGGGTATAAAATTTTTGGGGATGGGGGACGCTAAAACTTTTTTTTTATTTCTTGTTTGGCGAGGCTGATTTTTTCCCCGAGGACACCATTCCTCCCTCAAACCGGTTCCCTATTACATGTATGGTGAGGGGTGTAAGAGCATCTAGCTCAGACTCTCCAAGTTCCTTCTTTTAATTACATTTTATTAGCATAATTTATGATTACATCTTCACGTTTCACACGAATGAGATGATGACAAAAACGGCAAACAAAATACGTAGGCCTACATGAGGATAAAATTTACGCATTTCCAATGAAATGAACTTTGGCGCCTGCGCAACGTATCCCTGCTGACGAATAGGCACACAGTCCCATGAAACGCTTGCTCTGCTGCAACCGCACCACCAACCAGCTCTTTCCAATTCCAGTTCTACGGTTCTGGGCTGTTCGCAGACGACGGGCACGTCAAAATACGCCAATGCAGACGTTTACTTGGCAGCACCCAGTTTTCCTGTCTCTCTCACTCTCTCTCTCTCTCTCTCTCTCTCATGCACACAAACACACACACACACACACACACACATACGGGCACACACACACACACATACGGGCACACACACACATACATACGGGCACACACACACACACACACACACACACACACACACACATCTGTTTAATATCACTGGTGTGATGGTACGGTGATAGTATGAGGGCCATATTTCATGTATTCCCGACTGCTCTTTCACTATGTTGCGAATTTCACAATGGCAGCGTACGTAACAGCCACAAGCTTGAATAAGCGTCGACGTCCTACTTATCCAAGGTCCCCCACCAACCTATATGGGCATCTAGCCAACAAAGAAAATGAAATGCTTCCAACGGCAATGTATGCAGGAACACAAGGATACGTATTCATGTACTGTAACCCGTACCGTTAGCAGCGTCCGCTTTACGCAGCGATACAGCTGCGATTGTGCAGCGAGTGACCCTCTGGCAGAAATACTCGTCTTTGAAGCCACGAACAAAGCTTTCACCTCGTCTCCGACATTTTTCTGCTGGCAGTTCGCTCCTCGATCCAGCGCATTTTTATCTGAGCGCTTCGCCCTTCATTTCCTCCAGTGAGAAAACAAAGCCAGTCACAAAGAAGTGTTTGGAAACGACTCCTTGTTAGAGCATCTGGAACAACTAGAAAGTGCTGTACATCCGTGTTTGCCTGTGAGTTTCACAGTTTTCAACATGTTCACAGCTACAAATCATCGTTTAGTCCTAAACGTTTTGCTTAGTGCATTATAGATTCATCTTTGAAACTGAAAGCATCAGGACACTTTCTCACGAATTCGTACTGAACGGCTTTCAGCAAACGTACATGTTCCTCCCCTTGGAGCATCTCTTATTAGCAGCTGTTGAATAATTAATCTCTCTCTCTTTTATTCAACGGCTGGGATATTTCCAATATAAGTTTTCTCAGTAAGTCACGTTAGGAAGGGATTATGAATACCAAGAACTATGTTATAACCATAAAACCGTGACGAGAAAGGAAAACGTACGTACTAAAATATATTCCGTTTAAGGCCATTCTCAGCACAATGAAACGCACATGTTAACGGCATAAGAGCAGGTCAAGAAAAAGTGCAAAAGTATAGCAAGAAAAACTGAAGACAATCCTTCTCCTGTTAAAAAAAAACCCTCCTCGGAGTTCTTTTCGCTTCCGGGAGCGTGACCTTGTAGCAAGAGTCTCTAGCCATAAAACATTACTTTGACTTAATAACATGAAGCATTTCACATACAAATCGGGAAAGAAATTTACATAGCATGTCAGTAAATACACAATTATATAGGTATACATTGATTTTTCCCTTATATGTCTTTGTAGTCTCGTGTATGATGCATAAGTATTTTTTCATGGGTAGCATAAGGAACGCTATACTCTTTCTGAAATTTACTGTTTAGCAAAATGTGGCATGTAGCAAGAACAGTCACTCTTGATATAAATCAAGAATTTTGAAGTACGAACGTTTATTGCAAACAGACTTTACCAGTTAAATATCTTTTTCAATTAAGAGTAATGACCCTGAGCATATCGAAACTCCGACGCCACGTTACAAATGGTTCAAATGGCTCTAAGCACTATGGGACTTAACATCTCAGGTCATCAGTCCCCTAGACTTAGAAAAACGTAAACCTAACTAACCTAAGGACGTCACACACATCCATGCCCGAGGCAGGATTCGAACCTGCGACCGTTCCAGACTGAAGCGCCACGTTACAACGAAAATTTTATAGCGGGAGTACCTTACATTCGTGTACACCATTTTGAAATCGAAAGTAGAGTAAAAATAACAATTTTGTTCACACATTAACTGGACGGTTGATGCAGATATGTTCAATATCTTAGCATCCTCCAGAACTGAATTTACATAGTAACAATTTTATATACCAATAGAATACATGCATTCATACAAAATACATTATTAATCATGCACAAAATAACACTTTAGCAATTAAAAAACAGTGTGCAGATCGTTAACTGGTGTGACGTGACTTTAATGGCTTTTAAATCTATACTAATAATAAATATGTGGAACTGTACTCTCGATCTGTTTGCTTACACAAGCTAATCTTCAAAACTACTTGACGAATTTTCATAAGAATTTCGCAACCACCTACGTATAGCTCAGAGAACCATATAGCCTTAATGTCATCGAAATCGGATTATGGAAGAAAAATATATGTCAGCTGTTTTATACATACGAATATAATAAATGCGAAAATAACTCTGTTTTTTACGTTTTCAAAACTAATCGATTTCGATGAAATTGGGTATGGAGGTAGCCTGAACCTTGAGGAAGAAAAGAGGCTGCTTTAGAAAGTATGTAGTACGAAATACTTATTCAAGTGAACAATATTAAACGAATTAGGGAAAATATTTAGTTTTTAAAAAAGCTATTTACTATTTGATTTTTGATTTTTATCATATTTGATAAAGTGCTTTTGTTGCTTGATGTGTATTACGTGATGCGATTCAAATTAAAGAATATAGTGCTTACCCAACTTTCAGTGTGTTTAATCCATACTGAAGCTCCCAAGAAACTGGTATAGGCATGCGCATTCAAATACAGAGATATGTGAACAGGCAAAATACGGAGCTGCGGTTGGCAACTCCTGTATAAGACAAATGTCTGACGCAGTTGTTACATGTGTTACTGCTGCTGCAATGGCAGGTTATCAAGATTTAAGTGAGTATGAACGTGGTGTTATAGTCAGCGCACCAGAGATGGCACACAACATCTCGGAGGTAGCGATGAAGTGGGGTTTTCCCGTGCGACATTTCACGAGCGTACCGTGAATGTCAGGAATCCGGTAAAGCATCAAATCTCCGACGTCGCTGCGCCCGGAAAAAGATCCTGCAAGAAAGGGACCAACGGAGACTGAAGAGAATCGTTCAACGTGACAGAAGTGCAGGAGGAGGAGGAGATTAGTGTTTAACGTCCCGTCGACAACGAGGTCATTAGAGACGGAGCGCAAGCTCGGGTGAGGGAAGGATGGGGAAGGAAATCGGCCGTGCCCTTTCAAAGGAACCATCCCGGCATTTGCCTGAAGCGATTTAGGGAAATCACGGAAAACCTAAATCAGGATGGCCGGAGACGGGATTGAACAGTCGTCCTCCCGAATGCGAGTCCAGTGTGCTAACCACTGCGCCACCTCGCTCGGTGACAGAAGTGCACCCCCTTCCGCAAATTGCTGCAGATTTCATTGCTCGCCCATCAACGAGTGTCAGCGTGTGAACCATTCAACGAAACATCTTCGAAATGGGCTTTCGGAGCCGAAGGCCCACTCGTACGTTACTACTTTCAGTAGCATTATTTGAAAATGAGATAATGTGTCAGTGGATTCATATAAACTGAATTAAAATCCGCGATCAGTCACTCTTGGAGTACATCAAAATTCGTTACTTCTCCGAAACAGGTATTTGTGGCAGCAAAATGCATAACGTTAACAGTAGACCAATTACTTCTGCAAAGAAAACGACACCATGAGACAATACAAACTAATCTGAATTGAAGCAAAGAACTGCATACTACTTTATTGATATTCCTGTTCATTTATTAATATCCTTGGTGAAACCTGCCTCCCCTTTTCTGCCACGTCCTTTCCCTCTGCCCACATCCTCCCCCCCCCCCACCCCCACCCCACCCTCCCCAATCCCCTTCGTGGAGAAAACGACGAAACCGCGCGAGCACGTAAATGCCTAGATCATCTTCACCATTAATTCAGCTTTTAATGTGGCCATTTGAATATAACTTTCACCTCAGGGACACCGAAATATGAAGAGGACTAGCGCAGTGGGCATTAAAATTATCTTAACTTGGTTAGGCCGTAAGCCAACCTTTCATAGTTCAGTATTAATCTTGTTTTATTTAAAAAAAATAACTTTCCTTATTTCTAGAAACTGCTACCGCATTAGATTTGCTGGATGACGACGAATCTGTTAGTAAACACGGTTCACGGTCTGTAAAATACACAGTACCAACAACCGGTTATTTTGATGGACTTTTGACACTCTACCGAAGGTGACAGATTTCGACGTGATGACTGTTTAGTGCAATTTTGCCAAATTGATTCTCTACGAACTATAAGCTGAATTTTAATTTCAGTTACTCTAACAACACTGCCTCTTAGTTCAAAAGCTCGAATGATGTCCAGGCTGCATTATATGAAATATTATCTGTTTTAGTACGATCCGAATTTTGAGGAATCCGACAACTCTTAATCGAGAATCGGTTTTCAACAGCGAAACAGAGACAATCTGGCCAAAATCTAGATTTGCGGTAATCTAGTTCGAAATTCCAGGGTCCGCTTCACACGATAGCGACGATACGCGGAAACCACAGTCGAAGGCGATACAAAAACACTTGATGACAAGCCATCAGGACATTTCACAACGTTCTTCGGAGAACTTCAGAAACGTGCCAGAAATCGCGCACATGCTTCCCCTGTACTTTTTCGCCTGCGTTTCTTTTAACACAGCTCGCAGCATTTTGCCTCCCGCCTGCTCTTTGTGTTTTTGCGGGAAACAACTCTCTAGTCCATTCCACGGCGTGCCTGCGGTTTAGGAAATGAGGGCGCGAACGCATTTTTGTCGACCGCGCAGAAATGTACGTTCGCCCGCACTTGCGGCTGCCGACATTCTCTTCCGACCCCCTGAACAGTACGCCGCAATTCTTCTGGAAGGCCGCAAGTCGTCGGTCGAGGCTTCCCAGATGGCAGCATGTGGGCGTGGGCCTGGAGCTACTTCGATAGGAGCGCTTTAGTAAGCTGAAATTCTCAAGCAGCGATTACACTACTTCTCAATGACGCTACGAAGTGGACAACCCGACAGTTTTACTTCGACACTGACGTAATTGTAGATGGTAGACAAGCAGACAGTGGACAAGAGAAAAGGAATGTAATTAAAATAAGTAAAAGAAACTCGAATGGACGTGTATTAAGAAAGGAGAAGGAAATTATGAAAATATTCTTAGGTGGGCTGTAACGTAGCAAGCTGAGAACCATTCCCATTTTGTTTTGGTATTTGCCTCCTTAAATGTCTTTTTTTTTTTTTAGCCGGCCGGGGTGACCGAGCGGTTGCAGGCGCTTCAGTCTGGTACTGCGCGACCCCTACGGTCGCAGGTTCGAATCCTGCCTCGGGCATGGATGTGTGTGATGTCCTTAGGTTAGTTAGGTTTATGTAGTTCTACGTTCTATGGGACTGATGACCTCAGACGTTATGTCCCATAGTGCTCAGAGCCATTTTTTCTTTTTAATTATCATTAGTCTCACAAGGGAACCTCCCCATCGCACCCCCCTCAGATTTAGTTATAAGTTGACACAGTGGATAGGCCTTGAAAAACTGAACACAGATCAATTGAGAAAACAGGAAGACGTTGTGTGGAACTATGAAAAAAATTAGAAAATATGCAAACTGAGTAGTCCATGCGAAGATAAGCAACAACAAGCACAACGGGACTGAAGGAGCGCCGTGGTCCCGTGGTTAGCGAGACCATCTGCGGAACGAGAGATCCTAGGTTCAAATCTTCCCTCGACTGAAAATTTTAATTTTTTATTTTCAGTTTATGTGACAAACTCTTACGTTTTCATCACTTTTTTAGGGGTGATTATCAGATCCACAAGAAAACCTAAATCGGGCAAGGTAGAAGAATCTTTTTACCCATTCGCTAAGTGTACAAGTTAGGTGGGTCGACAACATATTCCTGTCATGTGACGCACATGCCGTCACCAGTGTCGTATAGAATATATCAGATGTGTTTTCCTCTGGAGGAATCGGTTGATCTATGACCTTGCGGTCAAATGTTTTCGGTTCCCATTGGAGAGGTACATCCTTTCGTCTACTAATCGCACGGTTTTGCGGTGCGGTCGCAAAACACAGACACTAAACTTATTACAGTGAACAGAGACGTCAATGAACGAAAGGACAGATCATAACTTTGCGAAAATAAAAAAAGTAAAATTTTCAGTCGAGGGAAGACTTGAACCAAGGACCTCTCGTTCCGCAGCTACTCTCGCTAACTACAGGACCACGGCGCTCCTGAGCCCACAGTTTCCTTGATGTTGCGTATATTGCTCATCGACTACTCAGTTTGTATATTTTGCTTATTTTTTTCATTGTTCCACACAACTTCTTCCTGTTTTCTCGATTGATCTGTGTTCAGTTTTTCAAGGCCTATCTACTGTGCCAACTTATAACTAAATCTGAGGGGGGTGCGATGGGAAGGTTCCCTTGTTAGTGAGAGATGTGCCACAAGATATAGTTGTCATTCTGTAATTCCGGGTATAACACTAGGCCCAATTTTGCTAAATTAGATCAGTCAGAATAATTTCCTAATTAATTTGAAGCATTTCAAGTAACTAGTTTTGCTAAAGCTCACTTCATTTACCTAACACTAATTATTACCTATTGCAGTCCCATCGTTGATATGCAAACATACGTAATTACTGTATTACTCATAAAGTTAGGAATCTAACTCATGTAAGTCCTTGAAAGAATGGAAATGAGCGTATGGCATCGTTTTGCCGGGAGGCCCCATCCAGGGAAGTAAGGCCGCCAAATGCAAGTCTTATTTCAGTCGCCGCCACATTGGGCGACTTGCATGCCGGTGATGAGGCTGAAATGAATATAACACAACACCCAGTGCCTGAGCGGAGAAAAATCTCCAACCCAGCCGGGAATCGAACCCGGGCCCGCTTGCATGGAGGTGAGCACGTTACCACCTAGCTAAGTAGACGGACATAGAAATCCTTGAAGTTGGGCCTTTCGAGGTCTTTTCGGACGGAGTATTCACATCGGTGCGTTCCTCCCATGAAAAGTGCTCAAGTAATTGTTTCCTAGTGATTTAGCTTTAGGAAGTAGTGGGTGTTCACTGCTTGTGCGTCATCAACAGTAAAACCACTTCCAAACCGAGGCAATCTTAATGAAGAATATTACAATGATAGATCGAACTTACATTGACTGACAAAAAAGATGAAGCACTGAGAGGACGCAGTGGGATGTCAATGTACCTTCGTACTCGTACACACCATCGGCGGGTGTCTAAATGACCATTGAAAAGTATAAGGACCTTGAACAGCTTTATAAGTTGAGTGAGTGCTGTGAAGAACACGGAGATGGTACGTACTCGTGTGCACCTGACAACAGAGTTTGAAAGGAGCCTCATTTTGGGCCTCCATTTGGCCGGCTGGTCGAATCTTGTAGTATATAGATTTGTTGGGTATTCGGATGTGACAGTCATCCGATGTTAGACTGCACAGAAACGTGAGGGCACGGGGCATACTCGTCTAGGTTGCGATCGACCACCGCAAGCGTGCGGCACCGTATCGTGCACCAAGCCCATCGGAACGCTTTCACTTCCGCACCTGCCATCCGAGAGCAAGTAATGGACTGACTGTATCATTCTGTGTCGTCCCCCACCATTGATCGTAGACTAGGAGCAGTCGGACTAGGAAATTACTGTCTCGTTCGAAGGTTACCGCTAACACCAGAACAGAAACGGCTACTTTTGTGGTAGTAGTGAGTCAGGAAGCATGGACTGCTGATAAATGGCGTTCCACTGTGTTCAGCGATAAATCGCTGTTCTGTACTACCCCGGGTGAGAATTGTTGGCGAGTACGCCGGCGATCTGGAAAGAGAATCAATTCTTCTAGTGTTTTGGAGAGGCACAGCGGTGTTACTCCTGGCGTTATAGTGTGGGGAACCATTGGGTATAACTTTCGGTCACGGCTGGTAGTGACTGAGGGTAATGAGACGGATATTCTACGTCATCGTGTGTCACGTCTCATACGACGGTATCGTGGTGTCATTTTTCAACAGGACAATGCTCCTTCACCCATCGTACTTGTCTCGAACAGTCTGCAGGATGCTGAGGTACTCTGTGGTCAGCAAGACCCCCAAACGTGTCCCCGATAGAATATGTGTGATACCAGCTCAGACGTCAGCTTCATCCAAGTGACACTACCCAGAATATCAGTGACCAGATACAGCAGTCGTGGGTCCTCCTTTTTATTGTGATTCTAAAAAAGATGACAGGTCGCAATAACATTAATGGAACTTCTTTATTTTCATAAGACGTTTTGGGTGTAGCCCATCATCTGATGACATAATAAATCAATAACGCGTTTTTATATTACAAATGTGAACTTGTATAGAAACGTATTAATACAAGCACAATGGTTAGAAACAAAAATTCAAATAAAACTTCTTTTACGTAAATACATGCCACAGTGCATAATTACTACAATGCTGTGAGAAACAAGTCTTTCGACTCATGAGGCTTGAAGTTATTATGTTCACATAAGGAAAGAAATACTGAAATGACAAGTAGAAAGCTAGCAGACGTATGAATATAGTTGCTCTCTACACCGTATCAGAAACCTCGATTATACTACCTGACGTGTGATTGGTGGCACTGCAGCCCGCCAGCACAGGATGGTAAACCATTACTTTCTAACAAGATTTATTTTAAACAAAGAACAGACATTTATACACATTTAAAGTGTCGTGTATTTCGTGCCAACATGTAGACAAAGTAAAACATATTCAACACAAATACTAAAAGAAGGCATTGTCTGTTACTTGTTACTTGTTTATTGATTATTGATTATACTATTTGCCTTAGTACTACGACGAGCACAAATTTCAAGATCTAAACTGTCCAAATCACTGCCTTCGCGTTCAAAACGTAGAATGTTAAACTAGTGTCAGTAGGACGAAAGTGGTGGCCATTGTCCCTCAAATGACAGCCCAGAGCACAGCCTACTTGTAAAATTGTAAACCCTCAATTTTGTTTTAAAATCACTTCCGGTTTGGCTATGTAAATACTGTCACAGAACCCGCATTAAATCCTATAGATGCCAACATGACTGAATTTATTTAACTTTTCATCCAAACTATGGCGCAGAAATGAACTGGTGTTGGAGCGGTTTCCGGCGGACGTGAACTAATGCGGACTCGATGTTTTCGTGTGAAATGTCAGTAACAGAGAAAATGCATGTTAATTTGTAATATTTCAGTACGTTTCGTTATCGTGGCTTGAACATTCGTTCAAGACGGTTGTGCACGTCATCGTGAATAGGAACTGATTGCCAAGCACATATCGTGAGCTGCACATTTCAGGACAAAATATAGTTACAAACAGCGGAACTGTATCCATCGTATGAGACGAACAATGGATATCAACTGTCCTTAGAACACGACAAGAATTTCAGTTAACTTACCACTGCAGCGCTCACATTTACGTATGAGTCTTTTGGTATTAGTAGACAAACAATTTTACCAGAGATTCGTGTGTGATCTCTGTTTCCCCGGCCCTGTAGAGACTAATTAATTAGAGTAACGCATGCTGTTGGTGTAACAGAAGCTGAGCGTGTCGTGGCAGAACAGGTAAGTGGACATTAAGGCACCGGTCAACGTCAGCATTTTAGTGTGAGTGTGCGAACGCGTATAGCAGTACATAATTTACTACCGGCATGCTTACTGGCGTCTTACCCACTGTGTAATGATACAAGGCTCTGCAGTGCGTCACGTAACATATACTGTTCGATCCTGACGTAATAGCTGTCATTGTCCACACACAGCGTGTTCCATCAGAAATGATCCATATCAGGGATACTGCAGTTACGACCATTTGAAGCAAAAAATTGTATTTAACATGTTTCTACAATGCGTCCCTTAAAAGCTATGAGTACATGTCATCTTCAATACTGTGGAACACATCTCATTTTTCTTGTTTTTGTCTATACTACCTCCTGCCAAAATATGGAAAGCAAAGAGCTTACAGAGAAAGAGTTTTGTCTCACAGTATCGAAAATACAGAAGTGCTCATAACTCTTAAGGAACGCTTTTACAGCCCGTGTTTACTAGACTTTTTGCTTCGTATGATCATTCCTGTCGTATCCCGGAATATTGACTATACCTACTGGGACACCGTGTATACACGTTGGACAGAACAAAGGCATGCAACATCGTATTTGTTCGTGGACACCGGGCAAGCGATTTTCAAGTAAAATATCTCCTATACGGGAATGTACAGAATGGATGTACGAAAACAGGTCGTAGACACATCGTTGCCGACATATGAAAGTTTGGGTCTCGCCGTGAATGGTGCTCGGATAACCAGATGGTAAGGGGACCGTTAGCGATAAGCGGGAAATCAGGGATCGTGTCTCGGCCCGCCACGAATTTTCATTGTTGTCATTCCATTCTACAGCTGATGGTTGTCCATATTTGCACCTGCGAATATATTTCACGTATAAAATAAAACTGACTTGGGAAATATTTCAAGCATCTTCAGGTAGTCCAACGTACATATGCGCTCTAGGATGAATAAATAGTGAGAAATAGAAAGACTCTTTCATTCTGCATCTGAATATTCCCGGGTTTGAAATATCCTGGCGGAATAAAACTGTGTGTCGGACTAGAACTCGAAGACACTTGCCGGCAAGGCAAGGTCCATGCATCCTAGGTACAGTACACAGTTTTAATTTGTCGAGAAGATTCGAAACAGAACACCCTCCACTGAAGATTGGAAGATTTATTCTGAAAAGCAGTCTTGAGCTGTGGTTAAGTGACTTGTGTGCAGTATTCTGTTTTTCAAAGAGGGCAGATCGATCATGAATCGTATAATACCAAATTTCGATGTCGTAAGCAAAAAATTCCCTACTTCTGTAAGAAACAATTATGCGGCCATCCTCTCCTGGACGTATTTACATTTTACCAATTTTTTCGCAGTAAAAATACAGAGTTCGTTACATGAATTTGTTCAACAGCATTTTTACAGCAGTGTGATCTAGCAACACACGACTCTCACGGATTAATTGCGGTTGCACAAAGCCCTCCAACGTCCTTTCGGTTCACCAGTATTCTGTCTTCTCTGCATGGTTCACGTCGAATTGTCAGTGCTAACAGACAAGCAACACTGAGCGAAACAACTACGTACAACGAAAGTACCTGTTTGGTCAGTGCGGCGAAATTTCGCGTAAATGGGCTATGGCAGCAGACGACCGACGCGAGTGCCTTTGCTAACAGCACGACATCGGCTGCAATGCCTCTCCTGGACACGTGACCATATCGGTTGGACCATTGACGACTGGAAAACCGTGGTCTGGTCAGATGAGTCACGATTTCGGTTGGTATGAGCTGGTGTTAGGTTCGAACGTGGTGCAGACCCCACGAAGCCATGGACGTACGTTGTCAACAAGGCACTGTGCCAGCTGGTGGTGGCTCCATAATGGTGTGGGGTGTGTTTGTATGGAGTGGACTCGGTCCTCTGGATGGTCCGCTACTTCGAGACCATTTAGGAACAATTCATGGACGATATTTTCCCAAACTATCATGGAAGTTTTATTGATGACAATGCGCCATGTCACCAGACCACAACTATTCACTATTGGTTTGCAGAACATACTGGACAATTCGAGCGAATGGTTTGACCATCCAGGTCGCCCAACATGAATCTCATCGAACATTTATGGGGCATAATCGGGAGGTCTGCTCGTGAACAACATCCTGCACCAACAACACTTTCGAAATTACGGATGATTATAGAGGCAGCAAGGTTCAATATTTATGCAAAGAACCTCCAGCGAGTTATTGATTCCATGGCACGTCGAGTTGTTGTACTGTGTCAGGCCAAGGGAGGTATCTCATGCCTTTTGTCTTCTCAGCATAAAGTTCAGAATAACTGTTCTATTAGCACGCAGCTCGGTCTGTGCTATGAAGAAGCTGTTGTCGTAAGAGATGACTACAAGTGGTCGTTGGTTACACAGAGAGTGGCCGATTACACTGAGGCTGGGCTGATTACACAGAGAATGGTAAGAGCGCCACTGCGCTCGGATATAAATAACCTTGCGGCTGCAGCGGCGAAAGGAAATATTTTGGGTTGTGTCTTTGCTGACGCTTCCGATTTCCAGTCGTATGACCATTCCTGGCACTTTGATCCTCGTTTGCTCAGGGATCGTTTCCTGCAGTTTGTCCCGATTTAGCAGATACACCCTGTATATTATACTGAGGTGACAAAAGTTATGGAATATCTCCAAATACTGCGTCGAACTTCCTTTTGATCGTCATAGTGCAGCAACTCAACAAATCATTTGAAGTTCCCTGCAGAAATATTGAGGAAGGCTGCCGCTACAGCCGTCTATAATTACGAAAGTCTTGCCGGTGCAGGATATTTTGCACGAACTGACCTCTCGATTATGTCCCGTAAATGTTCGATGGGATTCATGTTGGACTATCTGGGCGGTCAAATCATTCAGTCGAATTGTCCAGAATGTTCTTCAAACTAATCGCAAACAGTTTTGGCTTGGTGACATGGCGTATTGTCATCCATAAAAATTCCATCTGTGTTTGGGAACAAGAAGTCGATGAGTGGATGTAAATGAAGTCCAATTAGTCAAACACAATCATATCCAGTCAATTCCATGTAAACACAGCCCACACCATTATGGAGCCACCACCAGCTTGGACAGTGGTTCAAATGGTTCAAATGGCTCTGAGCACTATGGGACTTAACAGCTATGGTCATCAGTCCCCTAGAACTTAGAACTACTTAAACATAACTAAGGACAACACACAACACCCAGTCATCACGAGGCAGAGAAAATCCCTGACCCCGCCGGGGATCGAACCCGGGACCCCGTGCTCGGGAAGCGTGTACGCTACCGCGAGACCACGAGCTGCGGACGCTTGGACAGTGCATTGTTGACAACTTGCGTCCATGGCTTCGTGGTGTCTGCGTCTCACTGAATCCTACCATCACCTTTTAGTGTTTGAAATCGGGTCATCTGACCCGACCACATTTTGCCAGTGTCTAGGGTTCTACCAATACGGTCGCGACCCCAGGAGTAGCGCTGCAATTGATATTGTACTGTCAGTAAAGACACTCGCGTTGGCCACCTGCTGCCATAGTCCATTAACGCCAGATTTTGCCGCTCTGTCCTCACGGATACGTTCGTCGTACGCCACACAATGGTTTCTATGGTTATTTCACGGAGTGTTGCTTGTCTGGCTTGTCTGTTAGCACTAACATCTCTATACAAACGCCGCTGCCCTCGGCAGTTCAGTGAAGGCCGTCGGCCAATGCGACGTCCGTGGTGAGAGGTAACGCCCGAAGAGTGGTATTGTCGGCACACTCTTGATACTGTGGACCTCAGAATGTTGAATTGCCTAACGATTTCAGAAATGGAATGCCACATTCGTCTAGCTCCAACTACCTTTCCGCGTTCAAAATCTGTTAATTTACTGGGGATAATCACGTCGTAATCCTTTTCACATGAACCGCCTGATTAGAGATGACGCCTCCAACAATGCACTGCCCTTTACCTTGTGTACGCTATACTATTACCACTGTACAGGGTGATTCAAAAAGAATACCACAACTTTAGGAATTTAAAACTCTGCAACGACAAAAGGCAGAGCTAAGCACTATCTGTCGGCGAATTAAGGGAGCTATAAAGTTTCATTTAGTTGTACATTTGTTCGCTTGAGGCGCTGTTGACTGTTGGAAACAGATGAATCTTTCGTTTCAAAGATTGTGTTTAGTGATGAAGCAACTTTCCACACTAACGGGAAAGTCAATCGTCACAATGTCTGTATATGGGGCACTGAGAATCTGCGGGAAACAACTCAGTATGAACGTGACTCTCCTAAGATGAACGTTTTCTGTGCCATTTCAGCCAATAAAGTTTTTGGTCCCTTTTTCTTCGAAGGTGCTACTGTAACTGGACTACAGTATCTGGAGATGTTAGAGAATTGGCTGTTCCCTCACCTCGAACAAGAAGCACAACAATTCATATTTCAGCAGGATGGAGCGCCACCACATTGACACTTATCTGTCCGTAACTACCTGAACGTCAACTACCCGAGACGATGGATCGGCCGCCAGGCAGCCCGTGACAGAGCACTTCATCACTGGCCTCCAAGAAGCCCTGATCTTACCCCCTGCGATTTTTTCTTATGGGGGTATGTTAAGGATATGGTGTTTCGGCCACCTCTCCCAGCCACCATTGATGATTTGAAACGAGAAATAACAGCAGCTATCCAAACTGTTACGCCTGATATGCTACAGAGAGTGTGGAACGAGTTGGAGTATCGCGTTGATATTGCTCGTGTGTCTGGAGGGGGCCATATTGAACATCTCTGAACTTGTTTTTGAGTGAAAAAAAACCTTTTTAAATACTCTTTGTAATGATGTATAACAGAAGGTTATATTATGTTTCTTTCATTAAATACACATTTTTAAAGTTGTGGTATTCTTTTTGAATCACCCTGTATAATGTGCATATCACTATTCCGCTTCTTCTGTCACCTCACTTTGTGAATATCAAACGACTCTATAACATACCATTCGGGTAATACCGAAATTTTTATTACATACACTACTGGCCATTAAAATTGCTACACCAAGAAGAAATGCAGATGATAAACGGGTATTCATTAGACAAATATATTATACTACAACTGACATGTAATTACATTTTTACGCAATTTGGGTGCAATGATCCTGAGATATCAGTACCCAGAATAACCACCTCTGGCCGTAATAGCGGCCTTGATACGCCTGGGCATTGAGTCACACAGAGCTTGGACGGCGCGTACAGGTACAGCTGCCTACACAGCTTCAACACGATACCACAGTTCATCAAGAGTAGTGACTGGAGTATTGTGACGAGCCAGTTGCTCTGCCACCGTTGAGCCGACGTTTTCAATTGGTGAGAGGTCTGGAGAATGTGCCAGTCAGGGAAGCTGTCGAACATTTTCTGTATCCAGAAAGGCCCGTACAGGACCTGCAACATGCGGTCGTGCATTATCCAGCTGAAATGTAGGGTTTCGCAGGGATCGAATGATGGGTAGAGCCACGGGTAGTAACACATCTGAAATGTAACGTCCACTGTTCAAAGTGCAGTCAATGCGAACAAGAGGTGACCGAGACGTGTAACCAATGGCACCCCATACCATCACGCAGGGTGATACGCCAGTACGGCGATGACGAATACACGCTTCCAATGTGCGGCCACAGCGATGTCGCCAAACACGGATGCGACCATCATGATGCTGTAAACACAACCTGGATTCATACGAAAAAATGACTTTTGCCATTCGTGCACCCAGGTTCGTCGTTGAGTACACCATCGCAGGCGCTCCTGTCTGTGATGCAGCGTCAAGGGTAACCGCAGCGATTCTCTCCGAGCCGATAGTCCATGCTGCTGCAAACGTCGTCGAAATGTTCGTGCAGATGGCTGTTTTCTTGCAAACGTCCCCATCTGTTGACTCAGGGATCGAGACGTGGCTGCACGATCCGTTACAGCCATGCGGATAAGATGCCTGTCATCTCGACTGCTAGTGATGCGAGGCCGTTGGGATCCAGCACGGCGTTCCGTATTACCCTCCTTCCATATTCTGCTAACAGTCATTGGATCTCTACCAACGCGAGCAGCAATGTCGCGATACGATAAATCGCAAGCGCGATAGGCCACAATCCGACCTTTATGAAAGTCGTAAACGTGATGGTACGCATTTCTCCTCCTTACACGAGGCATCACAACAACGTTTCACCAGGCAACGCCGGTGAACTGCTGTTTGAGTATGAGAAATCGGTTGGAAACTTTCCTCATGTAAGCTCGTTGTAGGTGTCGCCACCGGCGCCAGTCTTGTGTGAATGCTCTGAAAAGCTAATCATTTGCATACCACAGCATCTTCTTCCTGTGGGTTAAATTTCGCGTCTGTAACACGTCATCGTCGTGGTGTAACAATTGTAATGGCCAGTAGTGATTGTATATTAAAAGCAAAGTGTTGAATTCTGTCTGGATGTTACGAATCCAGGCACAAGCCTAGTTTCAGCTAGGGGTGCTGTTACACGCAGTCGCGCGCCGCCGTCCAGGTCACCATCCGAGTTCGCTCGATTGTCAGCGGGGGCGGTGGGTGACGGCCGGCCCTCGCTGTTGTAGCTCTTTTCTCCTATTCTGTTCTGTTGACGTACGGACGGAACCGGACGGCGAGTATTTGTGTGGGACGGCGCGGCTGCGAGTGGTAATTATCGATAGCACTGTCGACCGGCGCTCGCGCCGCGCCGCTTCGCCTCCCCGGATTACCAGGTTAAAGCGGACGGACGGCGCACGTGCCGGCCTGTCCTCTGCTGCGGCGGCCGCTGCCCCCTGCGGACCTCACTGTAGCATCACTTGCTGGTGGTACAGCTGCGGTACCGGCCAGCTAAACTGCTCAGCTCAGGGAACGAAGCCGGAGGCTGAGCAACCATAAAGAAACCTTACAAAATTCCTCATACTTGCCCGGCCATTTTTGTGGGTGTACCCTTCGTCATATTACACTACTGGCCATTAAAATTGCTACACCACGAAGATGATGTGCTACAGACGCGATATTTAACCGACAGGAAGAAGATGGTGTGATATGCAAATGATTAGCTTTTCAGAGCATTCACACAAGGTTGCCGCCAGTGGCGACACCTACAACGTGCTGACATGAGGAAAGTGTCCAACCGATTTCTCATACACAAACAACAGTTGACCGGCATTTCATGGTGAAACGTTGTTGTGATGCCTCGTGTAAGGAGGCGAAATGCGCACCATCACGTTTCCGACTTTGATAAAGGTCGGATTGCAGCCTATGGCGATTGCGGTTTATCGTATCGCGACATTGCTGCTCGCGTTGGTCGTGATCCAATGACTTTTAGCAGAATATGGAACCAGTGGGTTCAGGAGGGTAATACGGAACGCTGTGCTGCATCCAAAGGCCTCGTATCACTAGCAGTCGAGATGACAAGCATCTTATCCGCATGGCTGTAACGGATCGTGCAGCCACGTCGCGATCCCTGAGTCAACAGATGGGGACGTTTGCAAGACAAAAACCATCTGCACGAACAGTTCGACGATGTTTGCAGCAGCATGGACTGTCAGCTCGGAGACCATGACTGCGGTTACCCTTGAGGCAGCATCACAGACAGGAGCGCCTGCGATGGTGTACTCAACGACGAACCTGGGTGAACGAATGGCAAAACGTCATGTTTTCGGATGAATCCAGGTTCTGTTTACAGCATCGTGATGGTCGCATCGGCGTTTGGCGACATCACAGTGAACGCACATTGGAAGCGTGTGTTTGTCATCGCCATACTGCGTATCACCCGGCGTGATGGTATGGGGTGCCTTTGGTTACACGTCTCGGTCACCTCTTGTTCGCATTGACGACAATTTGAACAGTGGACGTTACATTTCAGATGTGTTACGACCCGTGGCGCTACCCTTCATTCGATCCCTGCGAAACGCTACATTTCAGCTGGATAATGCACGACCGCATGTTGCAGGTCCTGTTCGGGCCTTTCTGGATACAGAAAATGTTTGACTGTTGGCCTGGCCAGCACATTCTCCAGATCTCTCACCAACTGAAAACGTCTGGTCAATGGTGGCCGAGCAACTGGCATCTCACAAAACGCCAGTCACTACTCTTGATGAACAGTGGTATCGTGTTGAAGCTGCATGGACAGATGTACCTGTAAACGCCATCCAAGCTCTGTTTGACTCAATGCCCAGGCGTATCAAATGGTTCAAATGGTTCTGAGCACTATGGGACTCAACATCTTAGGTCATAAGTCCCCTAGAACTTAGAACTACTTAAACCTAACTAACCTAAGGACATCACACACACCCATGCCCGAGGCAGGATTCGAACCCGCGACCGTAGCAGTCCCGCGGTTCCGGACTGCAGCCCCAGAACCGCACGGCCACCGCGGCCGGCTAGGCGTATCAAGGCCGTTATTACGCCCAGAGTTGGTTGTTCTCGGTACTGATTTCTCAGGATCTATGCACCCAAAAAGCATGACAATGTAATCACATGTCAGTTCTAGTATATTTGTCCAATGAATACCCGTTTATTATCTGCATTTCTTCTTGGTGTAGCAATTTTAATGTCCAGTAGTGTATTAAATTGTTGAGGGGTATTCAAGGCTGTCTACGGCACTTCTTAAAAGAGTAGAAAGTGGTCATTTGATTTGCGTATTAACTCATCACTATACACTGTCTCATAAAAAGTATCTGAACGCATATTAGTGGACAGTAATAGGTGGTGTGTCCACCCTCCACCATTATAACGGCTGGAACTCTACTGTGGACACTTTCAGTGACGTTTCTTAACATCTGTGGAGGAATGGCGGCCGTTATTCCTAAAGAGTGTGGAGTGACGTCCACATTCTAAGTCATCCCAAACGTATTTCATTGGGTTCAGATCGGGACTTACGGCAGGCCAGTACATTTCAGGAATGGTATTGTCTGCAAACCATTGCCTCACAGATACCGCTTTATGACAGTGTCCATTCCCATACTGACACATTAATCGTCTTAAAACTGTTTCCGTACTGTATGTAGTACATCGCGCTGTAAAATGTGATTATTCCTTCCGCATTTAGGGTTTTCCTAAGCGGAGAAAGAGGACCTTACGCATTTAGCGTTTTCTTCAAGTAGGGGACCACACCCTAATCACGACAAACACTCCATACCATAATATCAACTTCTCTGTACCTCTCTGTTGGTACTACTCCAGACATACACCAAATCCAGGCACTTCCACGCAATAATTCATAGAGAGTGCATTTACTGAGACATTTAGCAGAGGTCAGGAGACATTCCATATCCTGATACTCGCCACAGTCACGTCTGTCGCGATATTCACTGGATATACGCCTGCTCTGATGGGGTTCACACTCCTACAGATCTTCAAAAAATGGTTCAAATGGCTCTGAGCGCTATGAAACTTAACATCTGTGGTCATCAGTCGCATAGAACTTAGAACTACTTAAACCTAACTAACCTAAGGACATCACACACATCCATGCCCGAGGCAGGATTCGAACCTGCGACCGTAGCGGTCGCGCGGTTCCAGACTGAAGCGCCTAGAACTGCTCGGTCACAGCGGCCGGTTCCAAATCTTCCCTCACAAGCTCTCGCCGCTAAATATCTTGAGGAGGCTTGGTGCGTTCTTTGTTGCTGGATTTAAGTCTTCCAGATCCACAGGAATCTTCAAATAAGGAGTGGCATTCATCAAAGGTGTACGCTCAAGCTTCTCATTTGTTTCGTGACCGGCTCTTTGTGGGTTGGGGTCCGTAAACTCCGCCACTTTGTGACGTTCACCGAGCGGAGTGTGTTTCATGCAACAGGTTATAAGTCGACATGTCTAATTTAAGTTCACCTTTTTGGCACGTACTCACGTAAGCACGCACGCACACATACACACACACACACACACACACACACACACACACACACACACACACACACACACACACATAAAATGCAAACAAAATTCAAATTTGGCGCCGATCTCTCTGGTGAACAAATGAACACTGACTGGGCTGGGACACAAAACAAACCACAATGACACTGTGTTTTGGCGAAGTGAAAAAGTGTTTTACTACGTTATTTGTGGAAAATAGTTATGTGTGCATCACAATACCTCAGCATGATGCGGAGAATGGAACTGCTTGCCACACGAAAACGTAAATAAAAACGAATATAGGCGCGAAAATATCGCGAAAAATCCTAAATTACATTCTAGAAGATAGGTTAACTCCCAGAGATACACTTTCTCATCAACATAGTTTGATTGCAGATGACAAGCTACCTGCAGCAATTAACACACAAGTGATCCGGAAAATTCATGCACACCAAATGTATAGGTATTTACAAAATAAAAAATGGCTCTGAGCACTATGGGACTCAACTGCTGAGGTCATGAGTCGCCTAGAACTTAGAACTAGTTAAACCTAACTAACCTAAGGACATCACAAACATCCATGCCCGAGGCAGGATTCGAACCTGCGACCGTAGCGGTCTTGCGGTTCCAGACTGCAGCGCCTTTAACCGCACGGCCACTTCGGCCGGCATTTACAAAATAAACGATCTGTTGTTTGAACTAAAAATGAACATAATTTTATAATCATTTAACAAAAATGTTCACATTGCAGAATAAATAAAAACGAAAACCCACTGATGATGGCGCAGTGGTGCCGAAACATGTTTGGCTACTGAGAAAAACGGTGTTTTGCATAAATGGCGGGCCTCACATCCAACAATTTTAACTGCAAACACGGCCAATACAAGGAGCTGCAAATCAAAATGATGGATATTTTGACAGATAGTCACATCAGTTTGACTGGATAGCGTATCTGCTAAATATTCAATATTTCTTGGGAGTAACACGTTCCATATGTTTCCAATTTATTCTTCTCCGGTTTCCCCACGTTTCATTTCATTTCCATATAGCTCTGTACCTATTTTTCGTAAATATCGTCCTCTATTCTACATTGGTTTTTGACCAGTAGAACCGTTTAGTGGAAGGAAACTCTCTTCACCTGCATAACCCTGGTTTTGATAGGTCCCTTGCATCGACTATGTCTTACGATCTCATTTACTAAATGTTCTTTCAGTCTTCCCTCTGTGTCATTCACACTTTTTATGTCTAGCCCTTTTACCAATTTTCTCGCGTGACACTGCTTCCTAAATAAAAGTTTTCTTTCACTTATTCCTTTTTGTTATTTACGGTTTTTATGTCTAGAATGCCACTGTTCGCCTTGCTACTGGACATTTCCTATTCTCTGTAAGTAATCCATATTTTCTGGTTAGTGCAAAGTCTACTCTTTTTCGCACGCGTTAATTGAGAGAGTTGTGAAGAGCGGAGACGTACAGGGCTAGAGCATTGTTCTCTATACCTAACATTTAACGAACAAAAAACAAAACGTTATCCCTAAATTTTTTATGTAATAGTCATTCATTACGTAATAGGCAAGTTCACTAATATATACACGAAACAAAACGAAACTCAAGATTCGTCAACGGCTGCTCTTGCACTACGAAGTTATTTGGCGGCAGTAACATAAAGAACAGCATTATGAGCTTGAAATTTTCCGACATTTACTAAATAAGAAACAAGGTGTAAAGCAATCAAGAAAAACTCTGCGGATAATATTCTATCTATTCAACATTTAATCTTTTTTAAGCTGGTCTCAGTTGAAAATAAATGAAAGACAGAAAAAAATAAGGCACAATCGACTACATTCTCGCTATAACACTAAAAAAACATTTCCTTCCGATTTAATTCTGGTATCAGTTTTCGAAACATCTTCACATGCACAGTTATCTGCTTCGTAATATTCGCTTTCTCTTTGACGGGTTCATTCTTTTTCAGTCAGTGATGAATTCCCCCACGATTATCTGAATCACAGTTCCACAATTTTGACTGCATATCAATTTCTCTTTCAGTACATATTTTAAACTGAGTCTCAGTTTTCTAATATTTGTTTTGTTTAGTATTTTATGTCATAACCGTATTATAGTTTTATTTATGCGCGAGGAAGGAGCGTGATGTCGTTTTACAATTTTAATTTATTGAAAAGCAACCACTACCGCTGTTGTCATTGCCAGATTGTCTTTCATGTCTCCAATGTGTGTCCGTGGGTCAGTGTTCAAAAATGGTTCAAATGGCTCTGAGCACTATGGGACTTAACAGCTAAGTTCATCAGTCCCCTAGAACTTAGAACTACTTAAACCTAACTAACCTAAGGACATCACACACATCCATGTCAGAGGCAGGATTCGAACCTCCGACCGTAGAGGTCGCGCGATTCCAGACTGAAGTGCCTAGAACCGCTCGGCCATCACTCCCGGCTGGGTCAGTGTCCCAAGGAGATTTCTTGGCAGGAACAAGATTTCAAGAAGACTGCTTAGGGGACTTAAGCATTTAGTTTATACCAGTAAATCTGCATCACCACGTTTAACACGTATCTCATGAACTACGTATCGTGCAATGATATAACTTTACATCTGTGTTCAATGGCATTTAAGGGGTACCGCCCGAAAAATTTGTTGCTAATAGAATTAGTAGTAAAGAAGTAATAAACTAAAATGTAATGGCTTATGCTGTAGCTTTACTGCACGAACAACGAAAATAAAGTAAGCAATCAATATTTTTCCTTTCAACAGTTTAGGAAGGATGTCAGCGAGAAAAAGTTTCAGGATAGTTTGAAATTATGTGTAAAGTTTCTTGGAAGTCGCTAAGTCCTCTCATTCTAAACTACTGGATGAGTATAATGAGAGCAATTTGCGCACTGTGAGGTACGGTACCTCACGACATATGAGGTGTGGCATAAAATAATGAGACTGGTGCTGTCACAGAGTCAGTAAGCATGCGCCTGAGATGAACGACCAATGGCTGTGAAGCTTGAAGGCTTCTCAGTCGAATGCGGCATCTCTGGTGTTTATAGACGAATCAGTATGGCCGTGGCCTTCCTTTGTGTAAGATATGTTATTTAGTTTTGCCAGGAAAATGATAAGTGCAATAACACAGCAACGAATTATCTTTATGTTTCACATGAAACTTGGAAAAGTTGCAACTGAAACCTGTCTTTTACTAAAAGAAGTGTAGGACGAAGAATGTTTATCACGAACGCAAGTTTTTTAGTGGTTCGGGCGTTCCCAAGCTGGCCGAGAAGATGTTGAAGATGATTCAGGACGCCGTTCAGCATCAAAAACGGATGAAAATTCCGAAAAAGCAGATAGTATGATTCGACCTGACCGCCAGTCGAGTGTTCGATCGATTGCTGAAGTTGTGGGAAGTGAAAAATAATGTTGTTGTTGTTGTGGTCTTCAGTCCTGAGACTGGTTTGATGCAGCTCTCCATGCTACTCTATCCTGAGCAAGCTTCTTCATCTCCCAGTACCTACTGCAACCTACATCCTTCTGAATCTGCTTAGTGTATTCATCTCTTGGTCTCCCTCTACGATTTTTACCCTCCACGCTGCCCTCCAATGCTAAATTAGTGATCCCTTGATGCCTCAAAACATGTCCTACCAACCGATCCCTTCTTCTAGTCAAGTTGTGCCACAAACTTCTCTTCTCCCCAATCCTATTCAATACCTCCTCATTAGTTACGTGATCTACCCACCTTATCTTTAGCATTCTTCTGTAGCACCACATTTCGAAAGCTTCTATTCTCTTCTTGTCCAAACTGGTTATCGTCCATGTTTCACTTCCATACATGGCTACACTCCATACAAATACTTTCAGAAACGACTTCCTGACACTTAAATCTATACTCGATGTTAACAAATTTCTCTTCTTCAGAAACGCTTTCCTTGCCATTGTCAGTCTACATTTTATATCCTCTCTACTTCGACCGTCATCAGTTATTTTACTCCCTAAATAGCAAAACTCCTTTACTACTTTCAGTGTCTCATTTCCTAATCTAATCCCCTCAGCATCACCCGATTTAATTTGACTACATTCCATTATCCTCGTTTTGCTTTTGTTGATGTTCATCTTATATCCTCCTTTCAAGACACTGTCCATTCCGTTCAACTGCTCTTCCAAGTCCTTTGCTGTCTCTGACAGAATTACAATGTCATCGGCGAACCTCAAAGTTTTTACTTCTTCTCCATGAATTTTAATACCTACTCCGAATTTTTCTTTTCTTTCCTTTACTGCTTGCTCAATATACAGATTGAATAACATCGGGGAGAGGCTACAACCCTGTCTCACTCCTTTCCCAACCACTGCTTCCCTTTCATGCCCCTCGACTCTTATAACTGCCATCTGGTTTCTGTACAAATTGTAAGTAGCCTTTCGCTCCCTGTATTTTACCCCTGCCACCTTCAGAATTTGAAAGAGAGTATTCCAGTTAACGTTGTCAAAAGCTTTCTCTAAGTCTACAAATGCTAGAATTGTAGGTTTGCCTTTTCTTAATCTTTCTTCTAAGATAAGTCGTAAGGTTAGTATTGCCTCACGTGTTCCAACATTTCTACGGAATCCAAACTGATCTTCCCCGAGGTCCGCCTCTACCAGTTTTTCCATTCGTCTGTAAAGAATTCGCGTTAGTATTTTGCAGCTGTGACTTATTAAACTGATAGTTCGGTAATTTTCACATCTGTCAACACCTGCTTTCTTTGGTATTGGAATTATTATATTCTTCTTGAAGTCTGTGGGTATTTCGCCTGTCTCATACATCTTGCTCACCAGATGGTACAGTTTTGTCATGACTGGCTCTCCCAAGGCCATCAGTAGTTCTAATGGAATGTTGTCTACTCCCGGGGCCTTGTTTCGACTCAGGTCTTTCAGTGCTCTGTCAAACTCTTCACGCAGTATCTTATCTCCCATTTCATCTTCATCTACTCCTCTTCCATTTCCATAATATTGTCCTCAAGTACATCGCCCTTGTATAAACCCTCTATATACTCCTTCCACCTTTCTGCCTTCCCTTCTTTGCTTAGAACTGGGTTGCCATCTGAGCTCTTGATATTCATACAAGTGGTTCTCTTCTCTCCAAAGGTCTCTTTAATTTTCCTGTAGGCAGTATCTATCTTACCCCTAGTGAGACAAGCCTCTACATCCTTACATTTGTCCTCTAGCCATCCCTGCTTAGCCATTTTGCACTTTCTGTCGATCTCATTTTTGAGACGTTTGTATTCCCTTTTGCCTGCTTCATTTACTGCATTTTTATATTTTCTCCTTTCATCAATTAAATTCAATATTTCTTCTGTTACCCAAGGATTTCTATTAGCCCTCGTCGTCTTACCTACTTGATCCTCTGCTGCCTTCACTACTTCATCCCTCAGAGCTACCCATTCTTCTTCTACTGTATTTCTTTCTCCCATTCCTGTCAATTGTTCCCTTATGCTCTCCCTGAAACTCTCTACAACCTCTGGTTCTTTCAGTTTATCCAGGTCCCATCTCCTTAAATTCCCACCTTTTTGCAGTTTCTTCAGTTTCAATCTGCAGTTCATAACCAATAGATTGTGGTCAGAATCCACATCTGCCCCTGGAAATGTCTTACAATTTAAAACCTGGTTCCTAAATCTCTGTCTTACCATTATATAATCTATCTGATACCTATTAGTATCTCCAGGATTCTTCCAGGTATACAACCTTCTTTTATGATTCTTGAACCAAAGGTGAATATGGATTGGGGGGAAGAAATGAAAGAGGAAGCCGCCTAGTAGAATTTTGCACAGAGCATCACTTAATCATAGCACTTCTAGAATGCCACTGTTCGCCTTGCTACTGGACATTTCCTATTCTCTGTAAGTAATCCATATTTTCTGGTTAGTGCAAAGTCTACTCTTTTTCGCACTTCTCTCCCTTTTCCTACTGACGAATTCCAGTCACCCATGACTATTAAATTTTCGTCTCCCTTCACTACCTGAATAATTTCTTTTATCTCGTCACACATTTCATCAATTTCTTCATCATCTGCAGAGCTAGTTGGCATATAAACTTGTACTACTGTAGTAGGCATGGGCTTTGTGTCTATCTTGGCCACAATAATGCGTTCACTATGCTGTTTGTAGTAGCTAACCCGCACTCCTATTTTTTTATTCATTATTAAACCTACTCCTGCATTACCCCTATTTGATTTTGTATTTATAACCCTGTAATCACCTGACCAAAAGTCTTGTTCCTCCTGCCACCGAACTTCACTAATTCCCACTATATCTAACTTTAACATATCCATTTCCCTTTTTAAATTTTCTAACCTACCTGCCCGATTAAGGGATCTGACATTCTACGCTCCGATCCGTAGAATGCCAGTTTTCTTCCTCCTGATAACGACGTCCTCTTGAGTAGTCCCCGCCCGGAGATCCGAATGGGGGACTATTTTACCTCCGGAATATTTTACCCAAGAGGACGCCATCATCATTTAATCATACAGTAAAGCTGCATGTCCTCGGGTAAAATTACGGCTGTAGTTTCCCCTTGCTTTCAGCCGTTCGCAGTACCAGCACAGCAAGGCCGTTTTGGTTAATGTTACAAGGCCAAATCAGTCAATCATCCAGACTGTTGCCCCTGCAACTACTGAAAAGGCTGCTGCCCCTCTTCAGGAACCACATGTTTGTCTGGCCTCTCAACAGATACCCCTCCGTTGTGGTTGCACCTACGGTATGGCCATCTGTATCGCTGAAGCACGCAAGCCTCCCCACCAACGGCAAGGTCCATGGTTCATGGGGGAAGGTGAAAAATAATACGTAAGGCAAATTTTATGTGAGCGATTTAACATGGGAAAAGTGTGTGCAAAGCTGTTTCAAGAAATCCTCACAAAAATGCTTGTACTGGCACTTAATGCCACTGAAAATGATCGTAATTTTTTGGAAAGAATGATAACATGTGACGTATCTTAGTTTTTCACTTACGATCCGAAACTAAGCGCCAATCCATGTACTGGAGGAGACCAACTTTGCCGAGAGCGGAAAAAATCGAATGAGCAAATCAAGATTCAAAGTTTTAATTTTCCAATATTTATGGAATTGTGTATTTTCACTGGGTTCCTGAAGGATCTTACTCAGCTCCGCAAGAAAATAAGAAAAAAAACGACCCAAATTGTGGAAGAACAAGTCATGGGCTCTGCATCGAGACAACGCACCAGTTGATACCGCATTCTACGAGGGTTGAACTTATATAGCGGCAACTATTTATTCACAACCAATACAAAAGAATTATATGTTTGCACCTGTTACAGCTCTTCAAAGTAGCGTTGTGTAGAACCCATTGCCAGCGATGTGGAAGGCGTAGTATACCGTTAGCAGAGCCTGTTCTGTTGATGGTGCGAATGGATCGGTCTAAAATTATGGTCATTCTCGTGTACGATTGTTATGATGTTATCCTAACGCATTACGTTGCTCCACGGCAGACCGTCAGTGCACAGTATTACCGTTCGTTTTTGGATCATCACCTGCGACCAGCTTTGCGAAAGAAGCGGAGGCACTTTCTGCGCAGCCCACCCATTATTTTGCACAACAATCGAATGAGCAAGATGTGTCTGCTCTGTTCGGTCGATGGGACTGGGAAGTACTGTACCATCCACCATGCTCCCCGGACTTAAGTCCTTGTGACTTTGATTTGAATCCGAAGATGAAGGAACCACTTCGTGGCATTCGCTTCAGAACTGTTCCAGAGATTCGACAGGCAGTAGATCTCTCCATTCGCACCATGAACAGAATAGGCTCTGCTAGTAGTATACTACGCCTTTCACATCGCTGGCGCCGGCCGCGGTGGTCTAGCGGTTCTAGGCGCTCAGTCCGGAACCGCGCGACTGCTACGGTCGCAGGTTCGAATCCTGCCTCGGGCATGGATGTGTGTGATGTCCTTAGGTTAGTTAGGTTTAAGCAGTTCTAAGTTCTAGGGGACTGATGACCACAGATGTTAAGACCCAAAGTGCTCAGAGCCATTTGAACCATTTTGAACCACATCGCTGGCGTCGGGTTCTATACAACGCTGGTGACTACTTTGAAGGACAGTAACAGGTGCAAACATGTAACTCTTTTATATCG
This sequence comes from Schistocerca nitens, assembly GCF_023898315.1. Classification (NCBI taxonomy): domain Eukaryota; kingdom Metazoa; phylum Arthropoda; class Insecta; order Orthoptera; family Acrididae; genus Schistocerca; species Schistocerca nitens. The sequence goes on along the minus strand of NC_064622.1, from coordinate 176,016,734 downwards.
GTTGTGAATAAAGAGTTGCCACCATTTAAGTTCCAACCCTCGTATGACGAAATAAATCTCGGGTGAAGAGCCTGGTGTGAGTGTGCATAGGACACAATATTTCGGCAATCGACCACGTTGCCAGCATCAGGTGCGCTGATTTACTGACCGGCTGTGGGCCGGCGTCATGTATATATATAGGACAATCCCCCTCCCGCTCCTCCCTCAGGCGCTTCCTATGAGTCGGTGCGGTCCGCGCCCCGCGCGCGGTCCAGGTGCAGCGTCCGTGCTCCCACCGTCTGGGCGCTGCGTCCTAGGTCTTCTCGTTCAGGAGGGTCTGCCGGCAACGCTCTCATTATTCTTCCTTCCTCCCCCCGAAGTCGGTACACTCTGGGAAATATCCTTTTTCTTCTTAATCAGGGTGATCGCGGGTTCCCACGCCTTGCTAAGGATGTAACCGCTGTCACGATTTAGTTGTGGCTTCCTTACTCTGATCTCTATGGCTTCTTTTATGGCACAGTCCCAGTATTTGGAAGTCTGTGTCAGGACTTTGGTTTGGTCGTAATCCATGCTGTGGAGTTCCGACAGGCAATGCTCAGCGAGTGCCGTCTTACTGGGCTGTTGCAGTCTAGTGTGCCGTTGATGTTCTGGGCATCGCTCCTCAATGGTACGAATGGTCTGCCCTATGTATACACTACCGCACTGGCAAGGTATCTGATAAACCTCTGATTTACGTAGACCAAGAATGTCCTTGACACTACCAAGAAGGCTCTTGGTTTTGCTTGGAGGACGGAAGATGGTTTTCACTTGGTGTTTACGTAAAATGCGTCCAATTTTTCCGGGTAAGGCCCCACAAAACGGAGTAATAGCCAGGGCCGCCTCCACCTGAGGTTCATCCTCAGTTTCCGCCGGTGCTGCAGGTGTGGGATGTAAAGCCTTCCGAATTTGCCCTTCCTTGTAACCGTTCCTCCGAAACACGGTCTTCAGACGGTCCAATTCTTGTTGGAGACTGTCCCTGTCGGAGATGGTGTGAGCTCTGTGTACAAGAGTTTTGAGCACGCCATTCTTTTGTGCCGGGTGGTGGCAGCTATCCGCATGTAGGTACAAATCGGTGTGCGTCTTCTTCCTATACACGCTGTGGCCCAAAGTGCCGTCAGCTCGTCTTCTAATCAAAACATCTAGGAAAGGGAGGATCCCATCCGTTTCGATCTCCATGGTGAACTTAATATTCTTGTGTCTGGAGTTGAGATGTGTGAGGAAGTCTGCCAATTTATCTCTTCCATGTGGGCAGATAACGAAGGTATCATCCACATATCTAAAGAAACAGGTGGGTTTTAGATGTGCTGCTTCAAGAGCTTCCTCCTCGAAATGTTCCATGTACATATTTGCGACAAGGGGTGAGAGTGGACTCCCCATGGCTACTCCTACTGTCTGCTCGTAGTATTCACCGTCAAATAAGAAGTAAGTTGATGTCAGAACATGTCTGAAAAGGTTAGTGGTCTCTTCGTCAAATTTCTGGCTGATGAGTTCCAAGGATTCTTGTAACGGAACATTAGTGCTGATGAGTTCCAAGGATTCTTGTAACGGAACATTAGTGAATAGAGATACCACGTCGAAGCTCACCAGTATGTCAGATTCCTTGAGCGCAAGGTTGTTGATGCGTCCCAGGAAATCCACGGAGTTACGGATATGGTGTGTAAAACTCCCAACGTAAGGGCTCAGCAGTTGTTTGAGGTGCTTGGCGAGAAGGTACGTTGGGGCACCAATATTGCTGACAATGGAACGTAACGGAACCTATTCCTTGTGCACCTTCGGCAGTCCGTAAAGTCTAGGAGGAACAGCAGGCCTCGGGCGTAGCTTCTTGGTAATATTGTCAGGGAAGCCGGAATCCTTGAGAAGCGCCAGAATCTTCCTCCCGACCCTCTTGGTAGGATCGGTGTCGATCTTGCGGTATGCGCTGCCATCAAGTAGGCCCCGCATCTTCTCATCATAATCCTGTCGGGATAGGATCACTGTCGCGTTGCCCTTGTCTGCAGGTAATATTACTATGACTGGATCTTCTCTTAGATCCCGTATGGCGGCCCTCTCCCTGTAGATGTTCGGTTTCATGTGCTTTGTTTTGTTTAGAGCTCTGAGACCACCATCAATCTCACTAACAAGGAACTGGATGATGTCGCTATTTCGGTTCTTAAGAAAGGATTGAATTTCGCTGCGACTCCTAAAGATGTACCCATTGCTGACATCATTAGCACAGTGGAACAAACAGCTGCTCGACTTCCACCTGAAGCTGCTGAAGAAGTTAGTCGCGAAACCTGCAGAGATTTATAAATATACGCCTGGAGAAATTGAAGAATCACACCAACCCTCGTGTGTTAACAGGCTTCTAGCGAATTAGAGCATCCCAGTCTTAGAGCAGCCAGCTTATTCAGCTGACCTAGCACCAGGTGACTTATGTACTCCCCAGGGTAATATCTGCAGTAAAAGGAACAAAATTCCACTCCCCAGGGTCATGTCTTCAGTAAAAGGAACAAAATTCCAGTCTTTTTCGCATAAAATAATTTTGGGTAATGGGTGGCGTCGTTGTAAATCACTAAAACAAGCAAATTGCCGACGTTTCGACCGTCTTGGTACAGTCTTGTTAAGGGAGATCCGTTGAAGCAGTTAGAAGAAAATTCGCATGGAGCGTTGTAGGGATAGAGGAAAGAAGTATGTAGAGGGTGACAATAACTAAATATGTATGTTTTTGAAATAAATGTTGCACTGCAATAGTCCTGTTATTTCGTAGTCACACCTCGTATACACAATTTATTACTGCAACACTTGACTTAAAATAATATTGTAGCTCTTAATGAGTGGATTATGACAGCATTTTAACTTTTTAATTTCGGTCAGTAACTACATGCAATACTAAAAATTAAATATTTGTTGCCACTTGAAGCAGTTATATGGGCAACCTTCGAGTGATTCTGGGTGACTGTAGCCCGCGTTAGAGGTTTAGTAAAATAAACTACTGGCCGTTAAAATTGCTACACCACGATGATGACGTGATAAAGAAGCGAAATTTAACCCACAGGAAGAAGATGCTGTGATATGCAAATGATTAGCTTTTCAGAGCATTCACACAAGGTTGGCGCCGGTGGCGACACCTACAACGTGCTGACACGAGGAAAGTTTCCACCCGATTTCTCATACACAAACAGCAGTTCACCGGCGTTGCCTGGTGAAACGTTGTTGTGATGGCTCGTGTATGGAGGAGAAATGCGTACCATCACGTTTCCGACTTTGAAAAAGGTCGGATTGTAACCTATCGCGATTGCGGTTTATCGTATCGCGACATTGCTGCTCGCGTTGGTCGAGATCCAATGTCTGTTAGCAGAATATGGAATCGGTGGGTTCAGGAGGGTAATACGGAACGCCGTGCTGGATCCCAACGGCCTCGTATCAGTAGCAGTCGAGATGACAAGCATCTTATCCGCATGGCTGTAACAGATCATGCAGACACGTCTCGATCCCTGAGTCAACAGATGGGGACGTTTGCAAGACAACAACCATCTGCACGAACAGTTCGACGACGTTTGCAGCAGCATGGACTATCGGCTCGGAGACCATGGCTGCGGTTGCCCTTGATGCTGCATTACAGACAGGAGCACCTGCGATGGTGTACTCAACGACGAACCTGGGTGCACGAATGGCAAAACGTCATTTTTTCGGATGAATCCAGGTTCTGTTTACAGCATCATGATGGTCGCATTCGTGTTTGGCGACATCGCGGTGAACGCACATTGGAGGCGTGTATTCGTCATCACCATACTGGCGTATCACCTGGCTTGATGGTGTGGGGTGCCATTGGTTACACGTCTCGGTCACATCTTGTTCCCTTTGACGGCACTTTGAACAGTGGACGTTACATTTCAGATGTGTTACGACCCGTGGCTCTACCCTTCATCAGATCTCTGCGAAACCCTACATTTCAGCAGGATAATGCACAACCGTATGTTGCAGGTCCTGTTCGGGCCTTTCTGGATACAGAAAATGTTCGACTGCTGCCCTGGCCAGTACATTCTCCAGATCTCTCTCCAATTGAAAGCGTCTGGTCAATGGTGGCCGAGCAACTGGATCGTCACAATACGCCAGTCACTTCTCTTGATGAACTGTGGTATCGTGTTGAAGATGTATGGGCAGCTGTACCTGTACACGCCATCCAAGCTCTGTTTGACTCAATGCCCAGGCGTATCAAGGCCGTTATTACGGCCAGAGGTGGTTGTTATGAGTACTGATTTCTCAGGATCTATGCACCCAAATTGCGTGAAAATGTAATCACATGTCAGTTCTAGTATAATATATTTGTCCAATGAATACCCGTTTAGCATCTACATTTCTTCTTGTTGTAGCAATTTTAATTGCCAGTAGTGTAGATTCTGCAAAGGCTGTAACAACCCCGTTGTTGAGCGCTCCAAAACCAATATCATCATCAACAACAACAACAACATCAATAACATCAACAACATATCGTTTCCTCTTCAGCCTGTCGCCCTGCAGCGCGCAGAAAGTTCAATTTAGTGCCTGGGAGTTCTGCAGCCGGAAGTGCGTCACTGCGCTTTCAAGTTTACCACCCGACGCGCAGCATTGCGAGGAAGGCAACGCCGCATTCGTTCCTCCGGAAACGACAAAAGGCGACCACTATCTTTACTGTCCGCGTCGTAATGCTTTATTTTTTCAACGACTGGCCAATAAAACAGAAAAGAAATGAAGATGGTCTGACGGCTGTATCGATAAGTTTTCCTTTCTGGATGGCGGCAGAACTGGCAGTAAAACTGACTTATATATGCGTCTCAAGCGTATCTCTGAATCGGCGGGGAAGGCAGCGACTGACGGAAGCTAGAAACACTCAGACGTGTGTTGTTGGTGAAAGCACATCGCAGCTAACGGCATTCCGGCAGTTCCTGCACGTCAGTGCGTTGCAGAATCTCAGGTAAACTGAATGTGTGCGCTCGTTGATTTCAGTTGCACTAACTTTCCTCCTTTTCTCTCTCTCTCTCTCACTCTCAGTGTTTATATTGCTCGCTTCGTCTCGTGAGTATATTTCGCACGGTCTCTCTGAAGGCTGTTCGAAATGAAAGCGAGACGATCATTGTTTTATTGTGAGTGCGAAGCTAATGTTAATGAGTCGAAAAGCACGTTGAGTGGGGTGACTTGTTTTAGTGGAAGATTTATTTATGTTTTAGAACTTACTCTAACAATTCAACATCTACATTTGTAGAGTGGAAGAAGTAGAAAACTTTCTCTCACATTTGTCATGGCAGTAAAAAATCATGTATTTGTTTTGTGCCTAGGTTATTTGCATCCAAAATAACTGATGATATGTTAAGAACGTTGTAAGTCCCATGCCAGGAAACCGACTGGTTATAAGTGCCAGTAAGGGAGTTTTTTCATAGCGTGTAGGCTTTCACGGCCGGCGTCTTCAGTAATTAAAACTTCCGGGCTAAGAGGCCGTGGTCCAATAGTAGAAATACTTCTCCCTGACGTTTCGTTGCCAGCTGCGGGCAACATCATCTGAGGTGAGTCTCAGATGATCTTGCCCGCAGCTGGCAACGAAACGTCAGGGAGAAGTATTTCTACTATTGGACCACGGCCTCTTAGCCCGGAAGTTTTAATTACTGAAGGGAGTTTTTGTTCCAAATATCATTGCATTTGTCTTTTGCTAATACAGGTGCAGAAATACAGCAGAATTAGTCTGACTAATAGAAGTGTAGACAACAAAAACCATGTTTCATTTCTTTTACAAGATGCATAACTGTGCTTTCCCCGTTTGCCGATAGGTGGCGACAACGGTAAGTAGCAGTCGAAACAAAACAGATCGCAGACGTCAGGCAGTTAGCTTGGACCTCGGTCAACATAACCTCATTCAAACATTAGTCGATTTGTGTCCACATCATAAAGTTTTTCTTGATTGAAAATATCAGTTTACTAGCCTAATTCTCGTCATTTGCGAGAGGTGTTACTGTTTTGTTTCAATATGAAGAAACCAGCGTCTGAGTCTCATAGAATCAGAATAGCGTATGGTAAGGACGCTATTACTGAACGAACGTGTCGTGAGTGGTTTCAACGCTTCAAGAACGGTGATTTTAACGTCGTAGACCGGCATAGTGGTGGAAGAGAGAATGTTTTCCAAGATGCAGAGTTGGAGACATTGCTGAGTGAAGAGTAGCGTCAAACTCAAGAAGATTTGGTACGTTTAGTGGGAGTGACACAGCAAGCCATTTCAAAACGTCCCAAGGCTATGGGCGTGATACAGAAAGAAGGAACTTGGGTCCCTGTGAGCTGAAACCAAGAGACGTTGAACGGCGTTTGTGTGTTTGTGAACAGTTGCTTCAGCGGCAAAAACGGAAGGGATTTCTGCATCACATTATTACCGGGGACGAAAAATGAGTTCATTGCGATAACCCTAAAAGTATAAAAGTATGAGGATATCCCGGCCATGCTTCCACGTCGACGGCCAAACCGAATATTCACGGCTCCAAGATCATGGGCTGCATTTGGTGGGACTAGCTCGGCGTTGTGTACTATCAGGTGTTAAAACCAAGTGAAACAATCACAGGTGATCGTTATCGAACGCAGTTAATGGGTGTGAGCAGAGCATTAAAAGACAAACGGCCGCAATAGGGCGAGAGGCACGATAAAGTGATTTTGCAGCACGACAACGCTCGACCCCACGTTGCAAAAGAGGTCAAAACGTACTTGGAAAAGTTAATGGGAAGTCCTACCCTACCCGCCGTATTCTCCTGACATTGCTCCCTGTGACTATCATCTGTTTAGATCAATGGCGCATGGCCTGGCTGACCAACACTTCCGATCTCATGAAGAAGCCACAAACTGCATCGATTCGTGGACCGCTTCAAAAGATGAACAATTTTTTCGACGCGGGATTCGCACACTGCCCGAAAGATGGGAGAAAGTAGTGGCCAGCGATGGAAAATATTTTGAATCGTACATCTGTAACCAATTAGTTTCATTAAAGCCTCAAATTTTGGGGAAAAACAGCGAATGATTCATGTGTAACCAATTTATTTCATTAAAGCCTCAAATGTTGGTGAAAAAACGGCGGAAGAAAAGTTGTACACCTTGTACATTCGTTTACAAGAGAATAACAAAATTAAATTAATAGAAAAATCTCTGACGAGGGGACCAGCAAATCTGTTAATTACGGATTTTGATAAGTATTAGCTGTGTTGTAGAGAGGTGAGTCCTGAGTACTTACATGTGACGGCCTCTGGTTATCGTTGTAGACATTCTCTGCGAACCTTCTATACCCGTAACTCTAGTTGTGTTTCGACCAAAGGAATGTAGCACAGTGGTTAAAGTACATGGCCACTATGCTGGCAGTGCTGACTCAAGTCCCGCCCGTGTAGTCTCACTTTTTCAGTTTCATTATATAGCTCATGTCATGCAAAATTATTCAAACGGAGTCATTTCCGCCACATTTATTTCGTTAGTAAAGCAACCGTTACAGCACAATTTCTTCAAATGTGTATAGCGTATGTTACAAGCAGATTACAGGTCGCCTTACTCGAATTCACTTTCTGTGCTATAACAGAATTCCGAATGGCATTTGTCGTCGAAGCAACCGCGCATTGTATGTACGCTACCGACTTGCAGACTTGCAGGCACATGGATACTTTCGAAGCGTTACCGCAAAACACATTTCTTTCGAATTCACAAATATGGTTATTTCTTCGATGAGCTTCGATGTGACCCTCGCATACCTGATTCTCCCTGTGAAAGCAGGTGTAACATATTGATAAGGAATTAAAGAATGTATTTTTATGGCATTTTCTATCGATGTAATTTCTCTGCTAGTATACAGAAGCTCGGTAGCATTTTGAATTTTTTTCGTACAAATTTTAAACTGGCTGTAAGAATAAAAATCACAAAGTTGGAAAAGTGGAGCACATTTGGATGGGATAACTTTTACGGTGCAGGTGCATGATCTTCTTTCGTCTACAAAGATCTCATCGGAAACATTTCACTGATCAGTCTGCCATCCCCACGAATCAGTGACGTAAAGAAAAATTCTTGTCCCATGTACGGAAGAATGACAGACTTTAAACATCATCGTGCAGCACTTTTGTGAACTACCCTGATTTCGTACAGGTCACAATTACATTTTTAAATTTGTGGGTCAACTCGTCAGCACTTTCTTGAACAAGTCGACCGAATTTAGTGAATGATTCTTGCAAATATAAGTAAAAGTAAGCTATTGTCTTTTCTGACGGCGTTATACATCGAAGAGCCAAAGAAATTGGTACACCTGCCTAATATCGTGTAAGGCGTCCGCGAGCACGCAGAAGGGCCGCAACACGACGTGGCATGGACTCAACTAATTTCTGAAGTAGTGCTGGAGGGAACTGACACCATGAATCCTGCAGGGCTGTCCATAAATTCGTGATAGTACTAGGGGATGGAAATCTCTTCTGAACAGCACGTTGCAAGGCATCAAAGATGTGCTCAATAATGTTCGTTTCTCGGGAGTTTGGTGGCCAGTGGAAGTGTTTAAACTCAGAAGAATGTTCGTGGAGCCAGTCTGTAGCAATTCTGGACGTGTGGGGTGTCGCATTGTCCTGCTGGAAATGCCCATGTCCGACGGAATGCACGATGGACATGAATGGATGCAAGTGATTAGACAGGATGCTTACGTAAGTGTCAACTGTCAGTGTCGTATCTAGACGTATCAGGTGTTCCATATTACTCCAACGCCACAAGCCTCACACCATTACAAAGCCTTCACCAGCTTGAAAACTCCCCTGCTGATACGCAGTGTCCATGGATTCATGAGGCTGTCTCCATACCTCTACACGTCCATCCGCTGGATGCAATTTGAAACGAGACTCGTACGACCAAGCAACGTGTTTCCATACATCAACAGCCCAATGTCGATGATGACGGACCCAGACGAGGCGTAAAGCCTTGTGTCGTGCGGTCATCAAGGGTACACGAGTGGGCCTTCCGCTCCGAAAGCCCATATCGATGATGTTTCGTTGAATAGTTCGCACGCTAACACTTGTTGATGGCCCAGCATTGAAACGTGCAGCAATTTGCGGAAAAGTTGCACTTCTGTCACGTTGAACGATTCTCTACAGTCGTCGTTGGTTCCGTTCTTGCAGGATCTTTTTCCGGACGCTGCGATTTCGGAGATTTGATGTTTTACCAGATGGTCATACGGGAAAATCCCCACTTCTTTTCTGCCTCGGTGTGCTGTGTCCCATCGCCATTGCGCCGACTAGAACACCACGTTCAAAGTCACTTAAATCTTGATCACCTGCCATTTTAGCAGCAGTAACCCATCTAAAAACTGCGCCAGACACGTGCTGTCTCATATATGCGTTTCCGACCCCAGCGCCGTATTCTACCTGTTTGCATGTCTTTGTATTTGAATACGCATGCCTAAACCAGTTTCTTTGACGCTTCAGTGTATATTGTTTAATGTAAATCATTTCTGATTCTGTAATTTCCTTGTATTTTAGCACTGAAGATGGTAGTTTATAGATGAAATCTGGATAAGCATAAATAATAAAAACCAATGGGATTGCGACTGACGTTCTTTCTTCTGATAAATGCTGTGTCACACGAGGCACCTATGTGTCCTTGACAGTGATCACTCACCATTTGGTCTGTTCATGCAACCTATATACCCTACGAGGTCCAGTAACAACACTAAACACGAAGAACACTAATACATCCTGGCAGTCGTTCTACCTGTCACAGAGAAGTGTAATCCTAATGATTTACTACCTTCCAATGGTGTATACGAACACAAAGTTACACCGACATCCAATCATGTCTTCCAGTTACTTCACTATTTTGTAAGGCAGTGCACATTGAAGGAGATGTATTTCTTGATTCATTTTGGATCGTGCAATTTTGTGAGGAAGGCCGTTTTTGGAATGTCTCCCACTAACATCCTGACGTTGCAGGGACAAATGCTTGATGAAAAACGCATCTCTTTTTCGAATTTTCTCTAATTTTTCTGCTAATCCAACTAGGTCCATACCGGTCATCTGAAAAATATTCAGGATTTGGTCGACCGTGTGCCGTATAAGCAACAACTTTTGTGCGTGCTGTACACTTCCTTGAGATTCATCCAGCTGCTTTCTCCACCACTAGATTTTTATTCTGGTACCACCTAATATCTCTCCGAACAGGTACTCCTAGATGCTTGAGGTCTGTATCTGAATCCAATGACTGATAGCCTTGTGTGCAGAAGATGCTGTATTCCACGCAAATCTCCTACCCCAATACAACCATTTCCATTCAAGGTACTTCAACGTTTCCCTAGTCATACTTGAATGCAGAGAATTGTTTGAATAAGTTCTGGATATCGCGCCCTAAATCACAGATTTCGTAGTTTCGACGTGAAAACATCTATTCACTACTCCGTAGAATTTTCTGGTGTGACAACACACCGCTAGTAACTACAAGATTAATAATGCATAAGCAATGGTTGAGCACACAACGGATTTGTACCAAGCGCATGCATCTGACTGTTACGAATTAACTTTGTGTGAAGTTGTAAACTTGTGTAGCATTGTAACGCGTGCATCTGGGACGTTGATTCGGGTAACATTGTGAAGAGCTTGCGGGGTACTAGAAGAACGCAAAGTGAGACAGTAAAAACATTCCTCAGGATATTAGCGAAAACCTGTATTAAATTGAAAATCACAAAATATTCTCGGGATTACATGAAACGCAAGTCAGACGAAAGCTCGAGTGGCAAAAAATCCACAAAGCCTAAAGAGTCCAGTGCCGAGCGAATGCGGGGTCAACCGCAGTGTCGAAAATGGGGCGAAATTACAGCGCAAAGCAATTACGTAACTCAAAATATCCACGGGTGTACTGCCGGTCTACAGTGTCCAACGGGCACAATATTTCGGCGATCATACATGTCGCCATCATCAGGTGAACTGACGGACTGAGCTCCTGTGAACGTGCCGGCACGGAGATCCGTACACTATGGCTGCTCAGGGGGAACTGGGTTCGGTCGCGGCGGCGGGCGATTTATATACCCTCCGCCCGCGGCGCGCTCACTCCGCCGTCCGCGCCCCGCGCCACGGTCGCGCGATGGAACAGATCTGCGACGCGTCATTGCAGTCTACGGTGCCAGTGCACTTGAATTGAAAATGATTTGTGTCATTGGTAACAGTACAATAATTTTTGTGAGTACCTAGTTTAGTAATGGAAAAAAATAAAAGATATCCAAATGATTCGGGCTGTAAATTGAAAGAAACAGCACATGCAAAAGAACATGTAAACATAGCTGCTGAGAGGTATTTCGGCCCTCCACCAACAGAAAAAGACCATTCGCGATCGCCGGGTTAGTAAATAAAAACTGAAAAAAATGAGTAAGACTAAATGTGCAAACAGAGGACTGAATGCAAAATAGCCAAAACTGGATTCAAGGACGCCGTCAAAATGACACTAGAATTAACACAAAAATTATTCAAATACACGCCCGTAAGTTAGCGCTACGGGTAGAACTTAATAGATTAAGGATGGAGTTTTTTGGTGCTGTAGGCTTATGAAGAGTCATGAACTTAGCATGCAAACCAAAACCAAAATATCTCAGAAAATGCTGCAAGAATGTGAAGAGAAAATGTTATCTTTTCATCGCTTTATGAGGAACTAAGCCAAATAACACATATGGACGAAAGTTCTCTGACATTTGATGTGCCAAGTAACAGAACAGTTGCCATGAAAGCCGCTAAAACTCGTAACTATAATAATAAGTGGACTCGAAAAAATGCACTACGCTGTTGTGCTGACTATACAAAATTCAATCCAATGATCATTTTTAAGCGCAAAACAATGCCGAAACATTCTGATATACCGCCATGAGTTGTTTTTCACGTACATGAAAAGGGTTGGATTGATGAGGCTGATCTGAAATTATGTATTAACAGAGTGTGGAGAAGAAGGTGCTCTATTGAAGAAGGATTTGGTAGTAATTTGAAAAAAAAATTGTAGAAATAATTCAAAAGCCAAGATCGCTTGAATACTGATTACTGGATAACCGGTTATCCAGTAAACACTATTTTAGCGATCATGGCTTTTGTACAGAAACCAGATGGCAGTTATAAGAGTCGAGGGGCATGAAAGGGAAGCAGTGGTTGGGAAAGGAGTGAGACAGCGTTGTAGCCTCTCCCCGATGTTATTCAATCTGTATATTGAGCAAGCAGTAAAGGAAACAAAAGAAAAATTCGGAGTAGGTATTAAAATTCATGGAGAAGAAGTAAAAACTTTGAGGTTCACAAAAGCAACAAAAGCAAAACGAGGATAATGGAATGTAGTCAAATTAAATCGGGTGATGCTGAGGGAATTAGATTAGGAAATGAGACACTTAAAGTAGTAAAGGAGTTTTGCTATTTAGGGAGTAAAATAACTGACGATGGTCGAAGTAGAGAGGATATAAAAAGTAGACTGGCAATGGCAAGGAAATCGTTTATGAAGAAGAGAAATTTGTTAACGTCGAGTATAGATTTAAGTGTCAGGAAGTCGTTTCTGAAAGTATTTGTATGGAGTGTAGCCATGTATGGAAGTGAAACATGGACGATAACTAGTTTGGACAAGAAGAGAATAGAAGCTTTCGAAATGTGGTGCTACAGAAGAATGCTGAAGATAAGGTGGGTAGATCACGTAACTAATGAGGAGGTATTGAATAGGATTGGGCAGAAGAGAAGTTTGTGGCACAACTTGACTAGAAGAAGGGATCGGTTGGTAGGACATGTTTTGAGGCATCAAGGGATCACAAATTTAGCATTGGAGGGCAGCGTGGAGGGTAAAAATCGTAGAGGGAGACCAAGAGATGAATACACTAAGCAGATTCAGAAGGATGTAGGTTGCAGTAGGTACTGGGAGATGAAGAAGCTTGCACAGGATAGAGTAGCATGGAGAGCTGCATCAAACCAGTCTCAGGACTGAAGACCACAACAACAACAACGGCTTTTGAATTATTTCTACAACAGAGTGATCGCCCCACAACACGCTATGTGCTCACTGAAAAAATTGTGTAAAACATAAATTGAGACAGGGAACCACACAGTTTGCTATTATTCCGGGAGGACTTACTTCACAATTGCAACCTCTTGATGTCTCGACAAATAAACTATTTAAAGTGTGTATGAGAGAGAGATGGAATAAACGGGTGATGGATGAAACCCAACATGAATTCATGCCGAAGGGAGCTTTAAAACGACTTACAATCAAACATGTGTGTCAGTGGACAGAACGGTATAAAGCAATGGTGGTCTAGAGCGAGAGAAGACATTACTGTTAAATCTTTCAAGAAGTGCGGCATAAGTAACGCACTCGATGGCAGGGAACATCAGCTCATGTACGAAAAGGACAACGGTGACAACGAATAGAAAGAAGAAGAAGAAGAAGAAGAAGGTTCGGACGACGATTTTCGGAGATTTTAAAGGCCAGTTCGGTTTATCAACTAAGAATCCGTTTTTCGTCTGACTTTAAAATCTAATAATAAAAGTAGTAAAAATGTTATTTTTAAAAAAAATTGCTTAAAGATTAAGGTGTATCTTACAGTCTGTAGCGTCTTGTAGTCCGTAAAATACAGTAGAACTAAATGTTAAGCTTGTCTTGCCTTTGCCTTCCTGATTCACAGAAATATTCTTCCTACCACACATCATCATATTTTAGTGCTTTATATAAATATTAGTACCGCGAGTTAATATCCGAGGATAATAACAGTTGACGAAACTGCGAGCCGTCGGTCGCGTATGCCGGCACTTCATGATGCTGCTGCCTTCTTTTTTCGTAACCCTGGAGACTACCAGCGACCTGAAGCGGGAGATTAGCGATTCAAACGGCCGCGTGTGTTTTAATGGCCCTCTGATAGCGCTGAGCGGCTCTCCAAACGTATCGAAGACTCCGAGAGTTAGGTCACAGCAGCGAGTGGAAACGACGCGCGAAAGGTCGTCTCGACAATTTCAGATTATCTCGGCGACTGAGTGGCGATGACATCACGCGTCTAACGCGATACTTCCGAAACCCGTCAATTGTAGCTGGCTGGACATACGCTGGTATCACAGTAGTGGACTCGCTGAATGGTACTCTCTTTCGCAGACCTATTTGCGCCACGAAGTTCTTGCTGTTGCGCCTGCACCACCAAATTTTTCATTAAAATACGGTCGATTTTTCGTACGTTCTCCAACTTCGACACAAGCATATTCCGGTTCATAAGGCCGCATTTTCCCGGGTTGCCTCCCACTTCCTTTTTGTTACGGTTGGTACTATAGATTTGAAAACAATAATCTGCGATTCATAAAATGTGTTAAGACACGGAAGCGCCAAAGAAACCGGAATAGACAGGTGTATTCAAATACAGAGATACGTAAACAGACAAAATACGGTTCTGCGGTCGGCAATATCTATATAACACAGAAAGTGTCTGTCGTAGTTGTTGTATTGGTTACCGCTGCTACATTGGCAGGTTATGAAGATTTAAGTGAGCTTGAACTGGGTTTTAATAGTCGGCGCACGAGCTATGGGACACAGCATCTCCGAGGATGCGGTGAAGTAAGCATTATCCCGTTCGACCATTTCACGAGTGTACCGTGAGTATCAGGAATCCGGTAATACATCAAACCTCCCACATCGCTGCGGCCGGAAAAAGATCCTGGAAGAACGGGACCGACGACGAATGAAGAGTATCGTTCAACGTGACAGAAGTGCAACTCTTCCGCAAATTGCTGCTGATTTCAGTGCTGGGCCATCAACAAGTGTCAGCGTGCGAAACCATTCAAGGAAACCTCATCGATATGGCCTTTCGGAGCCGAAGGTCCACTCGTATACCCTTGATGACAGCACGATACAAAGCTTTACGCCTCACCTCGGCCCGACAACACTGACATTGGACTGCTGATGACTGGTAACATATTGCCTGGTCGGACGAATCTCGTTTCATATTGTATCGAGCGGATGGACGTGTACGGGTATGGAGACAACCTGATGAATCCATGGACCCTGTATGTCAGCAGGGGTCTGTTCAAGCTGGTGGAGGCACTCTGATGGTGTGGGGCGTGTGCAGTTGGAGTGACATGTGACCCCTGATAGTCTAGATACGACTCTGACAGGTGACACTTACATAAGCGCCCTGTCTGATCACATGCATTTATTCATATCCATTGTGCATTCCGACGGACTTGGGTAATTACAGCAGGAAAAACCGACACCGCACACGTCCAGAATTGCTACAGAGTGCCTTCAGGAACACTCTTCTGAGCTTAAACACTTCCACTGTTCACCAAACTTCCCAGACATGAACATTATTGAGCATATCTGGGTGCGTTGCAACATGCTGTTCGGAAGATATCTCCGCCCTCTTCTACTCTTACGGATTTATGGACAGCCCTGCACTTCCCTCCAGCAATACTTCAGACATTAGTCTAGATCATGCCACGTTGTGTTGCGGCACTTCTGCGTGCTGAAGGCTCTTGTTGCGGTGATTGCTTTTGCTTCGTACTAACATGTAAGGATAGTGCACAAAATAATTATACTACCCATTTCGTGTGGTTTAGACAACTCTTTGAGGCCCTGAACAGGAAAAAACCACTTGAATATAGATGTGTATATATCATGACGTTGGATTAGTGGGTTTTGGTGCAATTCATGCAAACAAACTATTCCACTTATTTTACATTGATTAAACACGGGTTAAAGGGCCGACAGTTGTTTCTAAAACCGCAATGATTCTATAACATTTCAATCCCAAGATTTTGAAGGTGAGTGAAGAAGCGGTATTTCATCATAACGCTTATATAATCACTCTTAGACATTTTCGGCGTTGTAAGTGGATCGATTATGATCTTGAAGAAACTAATTCACTGCTATAAATTACTATCGTATCATTATGTAAACATGGTTACCTGAAATGCTTTCGTAGGCCTTTCCAGTAGCCGTTCTTCCAGTATGGTCACAGAGGCCACCAGTAATAATCTGACAATCCAGCTCGTTACAGAATATCTTCACAAACTGTGTCTTCCAACGACCCATCTTCCCTAGACGTATCGCTGTGGTCATTTTACGTCTACAACGAGTCCATCGCCTCAACATACGAGTCAGGGGACATCGCTTCGTCTGACTAAGCAACCCACATGGACTACGACGGAGAGCACGAGCCCGTCGACGTAACCATCTCCTCCTTCATAGACAAACAATGACGACGTGACAGTTAGCTTGGACAACTAAAAGCTGTGACAGAGGTGCTTTCAGTGTGAAAGTAGATTACTCGGACCCCACAGAATTTCTCCGTTAAGCTGCTTGCACAGTAGAAGACTTTCCTTTACAATCACATGGACTACGAGAGCTTTGGTAACAACAACTCTGCTATCAGTCCTCTGTCCACAAAGTTTCCAACGCACAGTTGTCGCTGACACTGTGTTCCTTAGAAATAGGTATAATACAGCAGTCGCCGCGCGGTCTAGGACGCCTTGCCACGGTCCGTGCGGCTCCTCTAGTCGGAGGTTCGAGTCCTCGCTCGGGCATGGGTGTGTGTGTGTCGTCCTTAGCGTAAGTTAGTTCAAGTTAGATTAAGTAGTGTGTAGACTTAGGGACCGATGACCTCAGCAGATTAGTCCCATAAGACCGTACCACAAATTTCAAAAAATAAATAAATGAAGAAATAAAAATAAAAGAAAAGCTCAGCTGTCCCTTTCAGAACAATGGTCTTGTTATTCGAGGTAACAATCATTTTAACATGATGGTAAATCAACACAACAGCAGAATAATCACACTTACTAGCGGTTCAGGAGACGTGTATGACATTATACTGCACGGGACAAAAAAAAATACACTGGTTGATTAGACATAATATACACTCCGAAAAAATTCACATACGGTCTTCCAGAAAAAAAAAACGTAATTAACTGTTGCCCAACAAATTTTACTATCCATCCAATTAATCAGTAAATTTATGTGCTACGTCACATGATAATATTGTCCCTAGACGTAGTGTGAAAACTTTCTGATAAAGTGGACATGTTACTCTCACAACTGATACTTTCAGATACGAAGACGTTTCATGTGGATTCTAAAGCGATCATAATTTTAAAAACCGGACAAGTGCAAATAGGACTCGCGCTCTGAAGTTTCTGTACAAGATTATTGTATACATGGATAGCGCATCGATAGATAATCCGCGAGTATCATCATAAGTCACATGAATCACCGTACCTTTTGATTACGTTGACTTAGAAGCTTAAAATTTTTACACCTCCAGAGAACCGTAGGCGTTAGTATTTGACGTGATTTTCACCTTGATACGTCTGTCTGTTGCTGTCAAAAAGTGGTCTTAACAGAGACAGACAGACAGACAGAAAAGGGATCCTATAGGAATTCGTTTTTATAGAACTGAGGTACGAAATCCTAATACTGAATGCAATATAGACGAGCAATAAACTCTGTGGTACATAGTCCCTAAATGAGGTGTTTAATCCAGCTTGTTAAAACTGTATCGTCGGATCAACCAACACGAAACCATTCAAATTAGAAAAATACGAAGAAGCACAATAATGCACGCAATCTAACAAAGTGACACAATGATCATCTCTGAGTTAAGGAAGTAGAGGGGGAGAGAGAAAAATGGCTCTGAGCACTATGGGACTTAACATCTGAGGTCATCAGTCCCCTAGAACTTAGAACTACTTAAACCTAACTAACCTAAGGACATCACCCACATCCATGCCCGAGGCAGGATTCGAACCTGCGACCGTAGCAGTCGCGCGGTTCCGGACTGCGCGCCTAGAACCGCGAGACCACCGCGGCCGGCGGGGGAGAGAGACGTAACTGCACTGAGCTGGACACAGTAGGTCTTCTGTGTAGCTGCTACTTTGTCGTGTTATAACTAGACCACTGCACCACCGACGAGTACAGTTAATTTTGTTATAGTTAAATGCTTTCATCTTCTCCACTCTCCACACAGCGATCACGTTTCACAACTATTGAATGAGATGATTCACGTACTTTTGTTTAGAGAACATTACACAGTTCACAATTACTTCTAATTTATACGTTGTACGTGCTACTTGATTTGATAGCATATGTGAAACGGTTGTAAGAAATGTTTTGCTGAAATACACACTTAGGCTGATTTGCGAGACTTTTGATTTCATCATAGGAAATGATGACTTTTGTGGAATAATGAACATTTGAGAAAATGTCTGGTAGTTGAGGAAAATTTCTTCCTTTAATCTTTATAAACTAAGTGCGACACCTTTAACTCAATGCCTGTGGTGTAGCGAAGATGGAGAGTGAGTTTTGTTTCGAAATATCCTCTCGCACAACTCAAAGCAGTGTCATTTAATTAATTCATCGGTAGGAACTTCGTTTTTCAATGCTGATGACCCAATACAAATGAGAAAGTGCTTTTAAACAATTCCCAAATGTTATGGGAAAGCTGAATACGAATTTCTTTTTTGTCAATATCGATTTGCAATCGGTAAGAAATAGTTCTTTCAGCTGTACTGCAATAGGCGCCTGTCATTGTTTCCCAGTGATGGGTAGCTAAACACGTAATAAAAGAAAAAAAAGAATTTCGCATTTCGTTACCGTCATGTCTAATTTTGTGCCATGAGAAACTCCTAAAGCGCCTAGGTTTTTTTCTTATTTTCAAATAATACTAGCACCTACCTAGACTTTTTCTCGCTTCGCTGTTCATTTTCGTTTAGGTAAGATTTAATTGCTGGCGGTATCATCTCCACAGTGTTTCCTGAGACTGTGACGGGTGTAAAACAATTTCATTGCTTACCCGTCTCCAGCATCCTACAGCGCTTTATGCAATATTCGGAAATGAGTCCCACGGAAAGCCATTAACGTAATTACGACAGAGAGTTTCTCACTTTTTATCTTCCAGTTCAAGACGACTGACAAAAGAACTGGAAATTACACTTTTGCCTTAATTTTAAACGGTACATTTTCGTTCCTTGCGCTTTGGGAATCTTTCTAGTCCATCGTCCGCAGAAAGCAGATATATTTCCCATGGAATAAATGTATTTCCCGTTAAAAACGGTACACTCATACACAATTATTTTGGTTTCCTTCAAAGAATAGTGTTAAAAATCCAGCTTATCTGTAAAAATTCCGTTAGCCAACAATATCTGAACAGTGTGTTAAAGCACTGTTTATGTATGAAAAACAGCCCATATGACTTCAGCGTCCAAGAAAGGTAGCGTTCAATAAAAATTCTCCCTCCCCCCGAAAACTGTCTATTCCTTTTCCTTGCCGTGTACATACATGCGAGTCTCCTTATACTTATAAGACTAGCTTTTGGGTTGAATTGATATATTTAAAACAATACATAATTCAACTTACGTTCGGAGGAACTGTAATTCGACGGACTATGTCGTTGCGTTAGCTGTAATAATCATTAACATGACGACGATCTTTTACATACTTTCTGCAGAATGTTCCCCAGCAAAAACGACGAACCATTTGTTATGGCTTCGTTTGGACTCCAACGAATGTGGTTATACATTTTTAGGTTCTCACTTCCATTCATATGACAACACGGACCAATTTAACGACGTGCTCATTCGTCTAACCGCTCTGTTACGGATTTCTGTCCGTGGTACTAAATAAATACTGTTCTAATGTGTGTGAATTCGTAAGGGACCAAACTGCTGATGTCATCGGTCCCCTAGACTTATACACTACTTAAACTATCTTATGCTAAGAACAACACACACATCCATGCCCAAGGGAGGACTCGAACCTCCGGCGGGAGGGGCAGCGCAATCTGTGAAATGACGCCTCAAACCGCGCGCCACTCCCTGCGGCACTAAATAAATAAATTAGATTATAGTGTAAATTCTGCACATGCGGAGAAACTTAAAATGTGTTTGATGGTTTTCTAAATGGTGCCATAGTCCTTGATCCGACCGATTCATACGTATGTAGACTCAAGAAGAAACTGTTACGAACATTTTTATAAGTTGATGACGTTGTTAAAGATTCGTTCATCCACTATCTGATCAAAAGTATTCGGCCAACTGTTACAGTCTAAGCCAAAAGATGACCCACCAGGAAGTAGTTATTCAAATTGGTCACTGACTGATATTCATGTAGATAGCGACGGAAAACGCAAAATTTTAGCTTTATCGGCTGATGGATGAACGTGTGACGCTGCAGTACGTTTTCACAGCGCAGCTGTAAAGGATATCATACAGGGGACATTTAGATACCAGGACACAAAGTCTCTGTGAGTTTCATTTCGTGTGCTCATCTGGACCGTAACTATGCGTTACAGACATGCGCGTGAACAGTACACACAGATACCTGGATTTGAGAGAAGCCGTGTGTATAGTTGGGCTCCAAGGAGCCGGTTGGAGTAATAGCTGCATCACTCGATATTTGAATACAGGCGATGCCACTGTTCGGTGACGTCCGCAAGAGTAGATGAACCATGGCCGAACACAGCGTCAAGAAGGAAGCTGTTGATCTAGAGAGACAACAGGACGGGAAGACCGAGATATCATCAGAGAGGCACTCAGAGGCCCGGATTCATCATCATCATCTATCCTCGCGCATCTGGTGCTTCAGTGACTCCAGCGACAATTAATAGGCACCTCGCAGGGAGGGGGATGAGTTGACGCCGCCCCTTGCACCAACTACCATTGAACACTGTACAGTAATAAGTCAGTTTGCAGTCAGGCATATTCGTCCTCAACTCTCATTGAGTGGAGTAGAACTGCCTTCAGTGATGAGTTCCGCTTCCGTCGAAGACGTGTCTGAAGTCGCTCCGAGCAACGGTTGGATATCGACCCTGATTGTCGGCAGCATAGGGCCTGAAATCCACCACAGCAACAATATCCTAGGCGCCATTCTTTACCCTTCATGGCAAGACATCCTGGCCTTATATTCAGCAATATAATGCCCACCTGCACACGGCCAGAGTTTCTGCTCATAGTCTTCGTGCTTGTCACAACATACCTCGACCAGCAAGGTCGCCGGTACTTGTAAGCGAATGGGGGAGGGTGGGGCTATAGCTCCGTCTGTGTTTGCTAATTGTACCCACTCACCTCGTAAATCCAATCGTCATTCGCTTCTTCCCTTGCAGTCTAGGAGCAGCAGCTTGAGTATTGCTGCAATAAACGATAACTAATAAGGGGAATAAAGGAGTGCGAATGTCCGAAATTTAAGTTTCAGCCTAGTATAATCCATTGATGTTTTCTTTAACACTTGCACTACACAGGGCTGCACTGTTACACGGATCACAAAATAATAAATATGTTGATACACTGATACATACAGTAACACTACACCACAATACATAATCTGATACTGCAATCCAGATTCGGCGTTCGTGGCAATATAGGTAATCCAAGTTTCATTTGCCGGCGCGGATGAGATTCTCGCGGGCATCTAATCATGTTCTCGCGATTGTTCTCGTGGTTTTTGACTTCGCGAACCACGGATTACGTCTCGTGACGTACACGAATGATTACATAGCATCAAACACCTTTATAGTCACAAAATTTATTTGTTCTCTTAGCCTGATTCCTTAACATCTTCACACCAAGCACACGGTTGAACGCCACCACGTGACTCCCTCGCTCGTTCTGGCGCGAAAAAACAAAGAAGCGACCATAGCGCTGTCATCATAATCGATATCAGCTCTACTCGATACATGCTTAGATGCTCTCCCCAATTGAGAACGTTTCAAGCGGTTAGACGAATGAGCACGTCGTTAAATTGGTCCGTGTTATCATACGAATGTAAGCGAGAACCTAAAAATGTATAACCAGTTCGGCATTTTGAAGATGTAACGTGCCATTTGTACAGAAGTTGTCGCGGTATCCCTCAGGAGGACATCCAACGATCTGTCAATCAATGCCAACCCGAATCACTGTTTGCCCGAGGGCGAATAATTTCTCCAATTTTTCTGAAATTGTAATCATTTGTTAGTCTGTACATGTACAACGCATTTACCGATTCTCCTAGCATTCGGATATTTCCTTCGTGGTGTGTCGTCTTCTTATCTTAGAGTGTAGTTGACACTAATGTCAAGTTTGTGCACTCTTTGTTTTTCTGGCGGCTTCAAATTTGCAGGACAGATTGAGTGGAGCGACCAGAGCTTCTAGCTGCGCCGGGCAACACGACACATCGTTTCTGTGCTCTCCGTCAATGCGAGTTGCTTCTGCGTAGTATCTTGAGTCGCATCACGTATCGTATCGCCTCAGTGTGAACTGCGCCTAACTTCTTCCACAAGTGGACAAGCTAATACTGTATACTTGGAACTCTCAATTTTTCCACAGTCACACACATCTGAGTGCCGTTTCCCAGTTTAACACAAATAATGCAACTAGGGATCATGAACGCTAATGTACGGTGGGCTGACATGGCTTAAGGTGTTTCAGTTGCAGTGGTTCCCTGATATCAGCGATAATACCATGGACTCTTCAAATTTTTGTAACTTCATCCCAACAACGTTGCAATTTTTTTAACGTTTCAGAATTTTAAGCTAGGTTTGTCTGCAATCCACAGATTTTAGATTTCATGGACTTTCTACATCTCTGTAACCGGTACGACACAGCCATACTTATGTCACATAAGTATCGACTGGGAATACTCGAAAAATCATAAACAGGGCTCCAGTCAATGCAGTCCTGACAAATCTATAGAGTTTTATGAATACACCTCGTTGTGCTCTTCCCCGTATGCTGGCCGCTGTGGCCGAGCGGTTCTAGGCGATTCAGTCCGGAGCCGCGCGGCTGCTACAGTCGCAGGTTCGAATCCTGCCTCGGGCATGGATGTGCGTGATATCCGTAGGTTAGTTAGGTTTAAGTAGTTCTAAGTCTAGGGAATTTATGACCTCAGAAGTTAAGTCCGATAGTGCTCAGAGCCATTTGAACCATCTTCTTCGTATAGTCACTTAGGTCTTCAGTCGCAACAAGTATGCCCATGCACTCACTGCAAAGCTGACTAATGGACTGGAGATACTTTTACGATACACATGCATAGACTCTAGTTATATTTTGTAACCTATAGTGCGTAATTCTGACTGCCTTCTGCGAAGCTGTAGCTGCATATGCCGAAAATTTTCTTTACTCATCAATGTGCGCACGTAGGTGTGAAACGTAGTTGGCCCATTCTGCGCTGGTGTAACAACGGCCCTCTGCCTCGCAAAATACAAGATGTTTCAAAAAGATTCATCCAATTTCAAAATATTGTATCTCCCACAGGGATTTAGAAAAAAACTTGAGATGAACGTTAACTTCAGCATTTAAACTAGAATTCGTCTTGGTGCCAATGGTAAGTTCCCAGTAGCTTCCTCGCTGACTCTTTCATCATCCAATTTGCTTCGGGTCGAGACGGCGATGGCACGGAAACAAAAGGCGTTTCACATTCACCATCTCGACAGGTGCAGTTCACTGAGAACTGTACCTGGTAATGTTGGCTTACTACTCTACCAGCATTAAGGGACGAACAGCCCTCGCAACGAACTACTGGTGTCGACGTTCTCCGGACCTCATGGTATTGCCATAAATTCAACTTAATATCTAGGAATTAAAATTACAGCTAACTTGAATAGGATAGAGCACATAGAAAGTTTTGTGGGGAAGGCCATCCAAAGACAGCGGTTTATTGGCAGAACACTTACAAGATGCAACAAATCTCCTAAAGAGACTGCCTACACTACGCTTGCCCGTCCTTTTTTGGAATACTGCTGCGCTATGTATGATCCTTATCAGATAGGATTAACGGAGTACATCGAGAAAAATCAGGGAAAGGGCAGCACGTTTTGTACTATCGAGAAATAGGGGAATGAGCGGCACGGTCATGATACAGAATTTGGGGTGGACATCATTGAAATAAGGCATTGTAATCTCCCCCTCCTTTCTAATTTCAGCTACTATCCACAACAAGCAAAGTCTTTTACGAAAAATCTGAGAGGATTACAATAAACTTTCTATTTTACTTAGTTTTTCAAGTAGAGTTGGCTCCAGCTCTTCTTGTTTAGGGGTCTGATTGTTGAAATTCTCACATTTTAGATCCTCATGGTTGAATTGATCTAAATGAATTTGAAGATAGTTGTTGCAGAATTTTTGTTGTTACCTTAATATATTTTGTGACCTAATAGTATATCATACAGTTTTCTTGCATTTTCCCAGTAAAAAAGCCAAATTTACATTGTTCGCCCAAAATACAAAGATACGTCCATTTACATAAAAGGCATGCTTACTAGTACTTTACTCTGCGGTAATAACCATATTAAAACTTTTCTTGACAAATGAATTTCTGTTAATTTCGATTGTTATTTCATAAAGCATAGTAAACAGTACTAGATTGCGTAATTAATTATAGAATTTTTAAGTGTGCCAGTTAATTCTTAGTTTCAAATATTTCTAAAAAAATTAATTTTAACTGCACATTCGGAGCTAATGCTTATCGATTGTAACATCGAAAATAAAGTAATTCCTTTTCATAAATTTTAGCTTGAAATATAACATATTGTGTATAAAATTACATGAAAGTTTTTAGAAAAGCAGCTGAGATAATATTGGCCTGTCCAAAATTCGAAAAATAATACTAGTATCGATAACTACTGTTGAGGAAAAGTAATGCTAGAGGAGCACGTCGCATCACAGCGTTTCTCGTTGAGACCAGATCTTCTCCCGGAATTTCAGTCATCAGCTTTCTCCTCCGATTGTGAATGTATTTCATTGGCGGGAACCTAAATAGGGGGAAAGGGTCATCATAATAAACTAAGGGTAATCAGAACTCGCACGGAAAGATATAGTTGTTTGTTTCTTTCCTCGTGCTCTTCGAAAGTGGAATAATAGAAAACTATTGTGAAGATTGTCCGATTAATTCTCTGGCAGGCACTTCAGTGTGATCTGCGGAGCATACACGTAGATGAGATGGGGCTGGAGATGTATGTGAAGGCAGTAAATCCTGTGATGCTCGTAAAAGTATAAAACAAGTTTGACAGTCGTCCGGATGTTTTCCATGCGTTTTGTGGAGAGCACTAAAACATTTGCGGAAGATAAATGAAATATCTGATCCTAAAAGTAATTTTAAAAAATATCGCAACGTTGTATGTGCGTGTCTGTAAAAGAAATATGCTTGTAAGCTCAGATGGCTCTTTCGAAAATAAAAACCTTGTAGGTAAAAATTACCGCAAGTTTCTCTTCATTCAATAGCCGTAGAAGATATGATGTTATGGGGAACATCTTCTTGAAACCCTCAGTATACAGTAGCCTATGTTCCATTTATCCTGACCGCCAAACAACGCTTTGTCCACTTAGTGTCAAGAAACTGCTGCTTAGCTAGTATGGGGCCCTGTTACTAACCATGTAACACAAAACTGACTTTGACTCTCTTGTACAACCATAATCGCAAGCATCTGGAGTAACGTAACTCATCCCCTTAATGGAGATTACAGTGAACAAATGGAAAAGCAAAGAAATTACACATCGGTCATTCAGTCAACCTTCTTCAGCTGGACGTTTGTGTGAGTATATCTCTGGAGAAAGTAAGTCAGCAGAATAATAACAACAATATTGTTTTTTTTGTTTGCGGTTCATGTGGTACTGTTCTGCTAACGTAGAGTTCAATCTCCATAGATGAGTACCACTTCTAACTTGTGTTCGTTGGTGTACGTTGTAACCACACAAACTTTCGACTGAGGACAATTGACTGAACGACGGCTGTGCATTTTCTACGTGTTGCCATTTGTTTGCAATTTACCTACAGCAAACACAAGTTTCGTTAACCCGGGTATCTGCTCTTAGCGATGCGATACAAGTCATTAATCGATACTTTTGTTTCGATACCGCATACTCTTAGAATCGAATCATTTTTTCGATACTTACTCGGTGTCCGAAAGAAAGTATTCTATAGAATCGGTGTTATGTGCCCATCCGACTAGTGAGTGATTGAGTGAGTGCTTGCTTCGATCTGCTGTAGAGATGGAACACGCAACCAACTTACAGCTTTATAAAAAGCTCCTTGGATACGTCACAAAAGGAGTGTCAGAAAATAAGTATGTTACAATGCACAAAATTATACCAATGATTAATTGTTTATCAACAGAACTTAACAGTATCACACCAGTCTCACATCTCACCATTGTCAGAGAATGGAAGAACGGTGTATTGGGGGAGCTGAAGAAAAGGTATACGTTAACTGAGCTAAATAATCGTGCAGCCATTGCTGCTCTATTGGGTCGAAGGTTTAAAAGTCCGCCTTTTGAAGATCCAGCAGCATGCGTGCGAGCCACACAAGAAACTCAAAATTATGATCTAATCGGAGGAAAATGATGCTCCGTCTACTGGTACAGGGGATACCATTTTTGGACATATCATAAACAGCTAGCGCACGGCGGCAAAAAGAAACGCATCAAAGTGGCGAAGTATCTATTCGTAAAAACCTTTAACATCTTTAAAAAGCAATCCATCTGCTGAGCGGAAACAGATGAAAGGAAATGTTTCGCGTTTCTACAAATATTCTCGACGATATCGTATCGTCATTGCAACATTATTGACTGTCGAGCATTTATTTTCAAAAACTGGTGTAACTGTGACTCAGAATAGAAATATGTTGTCTTCTACCTTCCAAAGTTGCCTTTCTGTTTAAGGATTATAACTGATAAATAAATAAAAGTATTTAAGTGTTTTATGAGATTATATAAAATAATCAGTAAGGCAAAGTATCATAGTATACTCAGCATTACTTCATTTGCATAAAAAATTAAAAAAGTCTCTAAATAAGTAGATATCGATAGTTTTGGATTACTTATATAAATAGCATTGCAAGACGAGTTGATTACTACGCATTTGAGAAGGTATCGACATTTTGATGGTATCGGAATAACCCTACGTCCATGGTGTGCTAGTGCAGAAGAGTCAGTCAGTTTTGTGTTTCGTGGTTAATAACGTCATGTTTACGTAACTGATAAACTCTGTTACGTTTTTGAGCAGGTCTTCAGGAGGGGAAGTGGATTACCGAATACAAAATATAGTGCGCTATAAAAAAATTCATACTGCTGTTCATAGCTTGGTAACGAACGAAGTTACAAGAAAGGAATTCATACTATTTAAAGTCTTCCTTGTAACTAAATAATGTTTGTTTTATACATTTTTTTATTTTGCTTCTGGCCATAAAAAAATTATTTGGTGGGTCAAGACAAACGGGACACCTTATTCGCCTTTGAGAAATGCTTCTTTTTCATCGGATTCTCATGGTGTATGGAGAGTGCAGGAAGAATTCAGTTCTTTCAAAAAAAATTGTTCAAATGGCTCTGAGCACTATGGGACTTAATTTCTGAGGTCATCAGCCCCCTAGAACTTAGAACTACTTAAACCTAACTAAACTAAGGACATCACACACATCCATGCCCGAGGCATGGAACCTGCGACCGTAGCGTTCACACGGTTCCAGACTGAAGCGCCTAGAACCGGTCGGCCACACTGGCCGGCGCTTCAGTTCTTTCTTACTTGGTATATGCGCTAAGATATCCCCATAGACGCCAACCATCTCGACAGCCATTTATCAACCTCTTCAACCTGTTACGTGTAAATGATAGTGTAACACCTAGGCAAAGTAACAGAAGGAAACAAGTGACGAAAGATGAAGGGAAACAAGTGTTCTTGCTGCTGTTGCAGTTGATCCGCACGTTAGCTCCTGCGCAATTTAAGCGTCCTATGTATTCTGCGTCGACATAAGTCTCATCCCTATCATCTCTCTCAAGAGCTACATGGTATCGATTATGGTAATTGTGTTAACGTCTGTACATGGGCGTCAAGACTCCAGATGTATTATATCCAGTTCAGTGATGAATCCGGATTTATCAATCATGGCCAGGAAAACCGCCGAAATAGACACTATTGGTCTGTTGACAATCCGTGTTTGCTTCATCAGGTGGAACGTCAGCGTCCATGGAGCGTAAACGTATGGTTTGGGATAGTGAACCATCAGCTCATAGGGCCGCTTTCAAAGACAGAACACTGAACGCGCAGAAACGTCGCAGCGTCCTAACAGACCATCTTCCACGGATGCTAGAAGACGTTCCTCTGCAGACTAGTAGAAACCTGTGATACTAATGGCTGTCCAGCCCACAGTGCACGAAGTACAACAGCATGTCTTCACAAATTGTTTCCAAATCGTTGGACTGGAGGCAGGGGACCCATACATTGGCCAGCTCGTTCCAAAATTTGACACCTGCAGACTTTTATCTGAGGAGAAAGCTGAAAGACGCTGTCCACAAGGACATACAAGCTACACTCGATGATATGCAACGACGGTATTATTTCAGCCTGCTCGGACACCTCCCCTGAAATGCCACGACATGTGCAATAGTCGTTCCATACCAGACTGGAGGCGTGTACTGCCGATGTCGGTGGTCACTTTGAACACAACCTGTGATGGCCACTTGTCTCATTACTGATCAGCACGCACATAACTAACGTATTCACTTGTGATATTCTTTAGCATGTACCACCACAGGTACGAGGCGTATTCGAAAAGTAAGGTCCCATTAGGCGCGAAACGACTGTGAAAATCCGATGGATCTTTGTGTTGGGCAGTGTTGGGCAGTGACTTTAGTGTACCTATCGATCGCTTCACGTTGCTCTTTTCAGTTCAGTGCGCGGAGTGATCACATAGAAATGCCTAAAAAAACAGTGTCTTCCGCCAAGTATGCGGATCTGGTGAGGGATTTCGCCTGAAGCTACACAGCCCACATAACATAAATGTCATGCGTTTCTTCGTTCAAGATAATATTCAGCCGCATTCTGCAGGAGCAATGAAGACGCTCATGCAGCGTTTTCGATGGTGTTTGTTTGATAGCCCACAATACAGTCCTTAATTGGCTCTCTCCGCTGTTCATCTGTGCTCACATGAACCGCTTCCTATTTTGGCACAAACAATTAAAGGCAGACCAGCGAAGAGAATTGAAGGAAAGCACAGGCGGCTGTTTTCTGTGACGAGGGTACTGAAAAGTCTGTGGAACGCCACGACAAATGTCTAAGTCGGAGCGGCGACTATTTAGAGAGATACCTGGAATGTGTGGCTAACTGTTGCGAATAAAAAAAATTTGATTTTCACTGTGGTTTTCATTTCGCTACCGATCGGACCTTACTTTCCAAACAGTCCTCGTGTTGTACAAGTGACAGTGTAGGAACTTTTCAAAATACGATATCTCGTAAGCGACTCGCAGTAGAGTCCTGCAAGAAAAACCGCTGATATTCTAATTTACACCGCTTTTGATTTGTTAATGTGAATAGGTATTGTTCCATCTAGGAAAGTACATGTTTGCATAAAAATACACTTTCTAATAATGATTACAATCTGTTGATTGGTTAACAATAGGAGCCCCTGACTATCAATCCATTCTGTGAAAACCGGACATCAATAGCAGTTTCCATTTTCATAACATTTGCAGTCGAAGTTTCAGGTGATTCACCCTGTATCAGGAACCATGTTAAGAGGAAATGTGTGGCTGTGTTGCGATACAATTAATACAGAGACCCAACAATCTGAGCCGACACACTAGGGCAAACACACTCTGTTCTGGACTACGCTACCGTGCGTCCCAGAGGGCTGAGTATGTGTGCGTAGCTAGCAGGCCCACTTAGCAGGACAATGTCCGGACACACACGAGGCCGTCTGTTGTCCGGCACTGGCGAGCCGGCGGCCGCCGAAGAGGTTGCGAGCACAGACCCCGTGCCTGCCAGCCGCCTCGCCTTTTTGAGAACCTTCACCTTTCGATCGACGCACACTCACGAGCGCGGCCTTTGGGGCTTTCTCCCAGAATATCAAAGATTCATGCCTGCACTTCGTACCTTCCTCAAGAGGAATTTCGGTGCTGCTGCGCACACGAAATACAGGAGTCTATAATATACACGCTGTGTAGAAACGGTTTATTCGAAGCAGCCGTGTAGAGGACGAAGCATGAATGGAAAGCAATTGTAAGGAGTGGTTGAGGAATGGATGCGAAACATATCACTTGTTTTAAACGATTAAGTGTTTAGTTAATAATTCATATAAATTCATAGGATAATTTCGCAACAATTGAAAGAATTAAAATTCTACTGGCCTTAGCAGTATGCTCCTCGGGAACCAGAGAACTCTCTCAACGGGTATATATCTGAATTAAACGCCAACAACATTAGTTCAGGTAGACATTCCGAAGTCACAAGCAGAAGATGAAGAGAGAGATAAAGTATATGAGGATACTGAACGGGTAATTTGATTCTGTAAGAGGATACAATATCGAATAATCATAGGAGATTGGAAAATGGCAGTTGGGGAATAGAAAAAAAGAGTGACGCGAGAATATGGGTTTGGAGTAGGAACGAGAGAGGAAAAAGGCTAACTGAATTCTGCAATAAATTTGTTTAGTAATTTCGAATAAAAAAAGCACTCTGTCTTCAGGCCACAAGTGGCCCATAGGGACCATCCGACCGCCGTGTCATCCTGTACTGAAGATGCGGATAAGAGTGGCGTGTAATCAGCACACCGCTCTCCCGGTCGTTATGATGGTTTTCTTTGACCGGAGCCGCTACTATTCGGTCGAGTAGCTCCTCAATTGGCATCACGAGGTTGAGTGCATCCCGAAAAATGGCAACAGCGCATGGCGGCCCGGATGATAACCCACCCAAGTTCCGGCCACGCCCGACAGCGCTTAACTTCGGTGATCTGACGGGAACCGGTGTATCCAATGCGGCAAGGCCGTTGCCCAATTTCGAATACACTATTCAAAAATCAGAATAGGAGGAAGTTTACTTGGATAAGGTCTAGAGATACGGAGGACTTAAACTGGATTACAGCATCATCAGAGACTCCGAAATCAGATACTGGATTGTAAAGCTTACCAAGGTTCAGATATACAAGCGGATCAAAATTTAGCAATGATGAAGAGTACGCTGAAGTTTAAAGAGACTCGTCCGGAAGAATAAATCTGTTTCTTCATATTTTTCCTGCAGCCATTTTTGCTTGGCTTCTCTGCTCTTCCTGTTTATTTCATTCCTAATTGACTTATGTTTCCGTTCCTTGTCTTTCCCTGACTAAAGTACTGATGAGTGATGAGATGCGTTTAAAAATCTCTGAGACCATAGATACTGCGATAATGAATACCACGGAAGGGAGCTCACTTGAAGAGGGCTGGACTCTCTGGAAAGAGCAATCACCTAAGTTCGACAGGCAAATATAGGTACAAGGGGGTAATGGCGCAGAAACATCGGATAATGGAAGAAATGTTTCAATTCATCGACGAAAGAAGGAAATAAAAATAGTTGAGGGAAAGACAGGAATATCTAAATGTAAGTCACTTAGGAATTAAATAAGTACGAAGATCAGAGAAGCCAAGGCAAAATGGCTGCAAGGAAAATATAAAGAAATCGAAAGATAAATGATGGTCGGAAAGACCGGTTCAGTGTACAGAAAAGTCAGAAGCAAAGTGTTAGCATTAAGAGTGCAATGAGAATTTCACTGTTCATTGTTAAGCCCAGAGCAGAGAGCGAATAGATGGGAAGAGTACACTGAGGGCCTCTACGAGGGTGATGGCTTGCCTGATAACATGACTGAAGAAGGAATGGGAGACGAGATGGAGAACATAGTATTAGAGGCAGTGTTTAACAGCGCTTTGTAAGACTTGCAATGAAATAAAGCAGAAGGGATAGACAACATTCCTTCGGAATTTTTAAAATCGTTTGGAAAAGTGGTAACCAAACCACTATTCAAGTTTATGTGTAGAACCTGTGACTCTGAAGACATATCAGCAGACTTTCAGAAAAATATCGTCCAACAACCCCGAAGATAAAAAAGGATAGGTAAGTGCAAGAACTATCAAATGGCTCAAATGGCTCTGAGCAGTATGGGACTCAACACCTGAGGTCATCAGTGCCCTAGAAGTTAGAACTACTTAAACCTAACTAACCTAAAGACATCACACACATCCATGCCCGAGGCAGGATTCGAATCTGCGACCGTAGCAGTCACGCGGTTCCGGACTGAAGTGCCCAGAACCGCACGGCCACCGCGGCCGGCGAGAACTATCGCACTGTTGGCTTAACAGCCCATGCATCCGAGTTGCTGACAAGAGCAGTATACGGCAGAAAGGGAAAGAAAATCGTGATCAGTGTGGTTGCCGGTAAGGTAATCGCACGAGACAGGCAGTTCTAACGTAGCAATTAATAATGGAACCTATACTTAATGAGAACTGAAGACACATTCGCCAATGTAAAATGGTGCAAGATGATCGAAATTCGCAGAAAAAATTGGTGTAAATTATAGGAGAAGACGGGCAGTATACGATGTGTGTAAGAACCGAGAAATACCAAAAAGAATGGAAAACTAAGAACGAAGTGCTCGGATTAAAAAAGATTTAACACAAGGAGACAGCCTTTCTCTCTTACTGTTACATCCGTACATCTAAGAAGCAGTGACGCCAATTAACGATAGATTCAGTGGTGGTACTAAAATTCACAGTGAAAGAACATCAGTAATAAGATTCGCTGATATAAAAGTGAAGAAGAATTAGAGGACTCTTTTAACGGATTGGTCTATGATACGTTATATGGATTCAGAGTAAATCGAAGAGAACCGAAAGTAATGAGGAGGAGCCGAAATGAGTTACTGTTAAACTTAATGTCAAAACTGAGAACGCGAATAGACGAACTGAAGGAATTCTGCTTCTACGAATTAGCATACAGAAGGAGAAGTCTGCTAGTGTGAAACATTGGTCTTAATCTAAAGAAATTTCTGACAGCCCGCATCTCGTGGTCGTGCGGTAGAGTTCTCGCTTTCCACGCCCGGGTTCCCGGGTTCGATTCCCGGCGGGGTCAGGGATTTTCTCTGCCTCGTGATGGCTGGGTGTTGTGTGCTGTCCTTAGGTTAGTTAGGTTTAAGTAGTTCTAAGTTCTAGGGGACTGATGACCATAGCTGTTAAGTCCCATAGTGCTCAGATCCAAAAAAAAAAATTTCTGACAATGTACGTTTGAAGCACAGTATTGTGGCCGGCCGCGGTGGTCTAGCGGTTCTAGGCGCGCAGTACGGAACCGCGCGACTGCTACGATCGAAGGTTCGAATCCTGCCTCGGGCATGGATGTGTGTGATGTCCTTAGGTTAGTTAGGTTTAAGTAGTTCTAAGTTCTAGGGGACTGATGACCACAGTAGTTAAGTCCCATAGTGCTCAGAGCCATTTGAACCATTTTTGAACCACAGTATTGTGGGGAAACCGAAAAACAAGACAGTCGAGACGTCTGACGTATGGTGCTATTAAAGAGTGCTGGAAATCAAGTGCATTGATAAGATATGTGAAACTGTGAATTACCAGTGTCAGGGAAAACATGGAAGGACATCTTTTATCCTTGAACAACAACATTTATTTTTATATGTTTTCCTGGATAACAACAGGTCCCCTTTGCTAACAGGCAGAAAAAGTGAAGTTAATTTGCCAATACAGGGCGTTCAAAATGATGAGTGAGACAGCAGTTAAATAAAAATAATAATAACCTCATACAAAGTCAAAAAATAAGACCTTAACAATATTGGTCTTTTTTAAAATTTTCAAGTTAATTTTAAATAAACCAGCCGATCAAAATAATTAAAACAGTTCTAGACAAATGTCTTCACGCGAATTCAAGTGCAAAAGATACATATTAACAAAGATAAGATCGGTACTACCCAAAGGGTTTACACAAAAAAATTACAATAAAACTTAGAACAAGAATACATTATATATTAAACATTAAAGAGAAAATTTCCTGTCCGACACCGGTTAGTCAAATACCACTTGATCGACAACAAAAGTTCATTTACAGTGCAAGTCATATAACGTAAGATACTCAGCTTGAGCACAGACAGCCATGACACGCACTGCAAACAAACAGCAAGCCGCGATAGGTTCAAAATGGTTCAGATGGCTCTGAGCACTATGGGACTTAACATCTGAGGTCATCAGTCCCCTAGAACGTAGAGCTACTTAAACCCCCTAACTAACCTAAGGACACCACACACATCCATGCCCGAGGCAGGATTCGCACGTGCGACCGTTGCAGTCGCGCGGTTCCCGACTGAAGCGCCTAGAACCGCTCGGCCACCGCGGCCGGCGCCGCGCTAGGAAATGCTCGAGAGCCGTGCAGACGGCAGCAAGTAAGCCAGGCCCACGCGGCTAGAGGCCGCCGACGCGGAACACTCTGCCAGCAGCGCAGTTAGTGCTGTTAGCAAATAAGAAGGATAAGTGTCTGACTGGATTATATTACACTTAAAGTTACGGTTTAGGCATGATTGGACTTGTAGAACGTTTCCAATAAGTTGATGTGCCCTAGGAAACAAGCTTCGCTAACAGACAATTACAGAAAGGAATCTGCAGCTTTTTCCAGGAAGAAATAAATAAACTACTCGCTAGGGTCCTAACATTAGCCGGAGCTCACCACATGCTTAAAATGGCTGTATAATAGTAAAACAAAACGACCCACCAGCTTCTAATATATCGTAAAAACAAACATTAAAACTGGAACAACTTGTTCTCTTGCATAAGAATTTTAAAAACAAACAATTTTTTTCTTTAGAAAACTAGACAAGACGTAGGACCCTGATACCGCTATGCGTGACAACTGGGCACTTTACGTAATCATAACAACATTTCTTTCTTCTGTAGTGGTCAATCCAAGGATTGGTTTGTAACAGCTACAATGGCAGCTTGTCTCCATTCTGTGCGTCTTTCAGCTTTTCTCTTCATTTCTTTATAGGTGTTACATCCCACATCTTTCATGATTTGATCCATGTACCTCAGCCGTGGTCTTTCTCTTGGTCTTTTTCCCTCGACATATCCCTCTATGATTGTGTTCAGGAGTCCTTTATGTCTTAATAGATGACCTGTAAATTGCAATCTTCTTTTAACAATGAAACTGCAGAAGCTTCTTTTCTCACCTGCTATTTCCAGAACCACTTCGTTTGTGACCTTGTCGATACATTTTATTTTGAGCATGCGTCTATAGCACCACATTTCAAAAGAATTTAGCTTCTGGTCTTCCTCTGTCCCGAGAGTCCATGTTTCACACCCATAGCATGCCACACTCCACACATATGATTTCAAAAATCCTTTCCTGATTTCAAGGCTGATGCTCCTAGATGTTAAGATATGTTTCTTCTTGTTAAAAGCAACCTTTGCTTGAGCAATTCTACTTCTCACTTCTGCCTTGCTCCTTCCATACCTGGTAATACGAGGGCTGTCCAGAAAGTAAGTTACGATCGGTCGCGAAACGGAAACCACAGTGAAAACCAGAAACATTTTATTTGCAACAGTTAGGTACACCTTCCACCTACTTCTCTACATAGTCGCCGCTCCAACTTCGAGTTTTGTCGTAGTGTTGTATCAACTTTCCAATATCCTCGTCATAGAAAGCAGCCGCCTATGCTTTCTGCCAGGTCTGCAGCTCGTTGTCTGTCGAAAAATTTGGTCTTCATGGCCAGCGGTTTTTGTGAGCAGAAATGAGACTCAGGGGGAGCCAATTACGGACTGTATTGTGGGTGATCAAACACTTCTCATCGGAAACGCTGCAGGAGCGTCTTCATTGCCCCTGCAGTGTGCGGCCGAGAATTGGCTTGAAGAAGGAACTGCTCGACAGTTGTGTTATGTGGGCTGCATGACACAGGCGAAATCTCTAACCGGGCCCTCGTGCTTGGCGGGAGACGCTATTCCCTACGCATCTTTACGTGCTCACTGTTCACTCAAAACTGAAAAGAGGGTCGCGACACGATTGACGGGCATACTAGAGACACTGACCAACACATCTGTGCGAAGCTTTACCGGATTTTCCCAGTGGTTTCCGTTTCGCGACCGATCGTAACTTACTTTCTGGGCAGCCCTCGTATTACTGCCCAGATAAGTAAATTTATCAACTTCTTCAAGCTGTTCATTGCCTACATGAACTTGGACTTTCAATTGATCTTTTTTGTCGCATGCCATTACTTTTGTTTTTGCTTTATTAATTCTCATGTTATATTCTTCCCCATAACTTTATCCATTCTATTCAGTAGGACTACAAGATCTTCTTCACTTTCAGCTAGGACAGCTATATCATGGGCATATATTATCATATCTATTCGTTGCCCATGAATTACTACACCTGTATGTGAATTTTCCCTTACTTTTTTCAGCCCCTCTTCAATGTATAGGTTAAAGATAACAGAGGATAGTGCTCAACCATGTCGGACACCTTTCCGTATCTGCACCTCTTCTTGTTTTGTCCGTCCACGGATAACTGCTGTCTCGTTTTGGTACAGATTCCATATCATTTTTCTATCTTTATGGTCTACTTCTACTTTTTTGAGTACCTCAAACATCTTATCCCATTTAACATTATCAAAGGCTTTCTCTACATCTACGAAAGCTATGTATGTTGTCAGGTTCTTATCTAGTCGTGTCTCTATTATTAGTTTTAGAGCAAATGCTTCTCTGGTTCCTCTACATTTCCGGAATCCAAACTGGTCTTCGGAGAGTGTAGCTTCGACTTTTTATTCTATGCGTTTTAGGATAATTGAGGTTACTATTTTAGAGGCGTGAGTAACTAGGCTGAGCGTCCTATAATTTTCACATCTTGTAGCATTTGCCTTCTTTGGAATGGGGACCATAATGTTTTTCTCAAAGTCTGTAGGAATTTTATACTGCTCGTACATGTTGAAAACAAGATTATACAACATTAACCATGGAAAATTTTACTACACAGAACGCTGTCCAGTAGATTGAGTTAAGTTACTTCAAAATTACACAGAGCAGGCAGACGTTAGTCCTAGTATCGTGGAGCCCAACAAGAAATTGTGCATGACCACTCAGTGAATATAAACACGAACATCTGTTCAAAGAGCTTGCGCAGCGGGAAAGCGGTACCAGAGCTGATCAACTAGTTGCGCACAACATAAGCGAACCAGACCTTTGCCTTCCGCCTAGTCTTGGCGAAGAAGAGTAAACGAAGACCCGGAAAAGACGTCGTGCCGCTCCGCAACGCATATCCGTTGCTCCAAGCACTGCTGGTGCTCCCGGCTCCACACTGTTCGAAAAATACCCTGCCGCGCTATTCGGGTGCTTCTCTCTCCCTAGACGCGACTCTAGAATAACAGGACGTGTGTTAAGACATCCGGGATTGAAATCCACGGTGCTAGCGGGATCTGTGGAGGGTAAGTTTTTTAGGGGAAGACTGAGATTTGAATACATCCAACAAATAATTGCGGACGTAGGTTGCGAGTACTATTCAGAGATGAAGAAGTTGGCGTAAGAGATAATTGCGTGACGGGCCGCATCCACTCAGTAAGGACACTGATGGCTAAAAAAAAGTATTTCTTGATTCTCAAGTATTTAAGAGCTTAACTAAAATGGCAGACAGTTCATTTCAAAAGCCTTGTCTATCTTGCGCAGCCGGCCGGAGGGGCCGAGCGGTTCTAGGCGCTACAGTCTGGAACCGCGCGACCGCTACGGTCGCAGGTTCGAATCCTGCCTCGGGCATGGATGTGTGTGGTGTCCTTAGGTTAGTTAGGTTTAAGTGGTTCTAAGTTCTATGGGACAGAGCCATTTGAACCATATCTTGCGCACGCCAGAATACGCCGAAACAGCCACTATGCAGTGGGACCCCCTGCTAAATTTCCGGTAAACAGAAATGGAGTGATGACTCTCCATCAATAAGGTTCCACTGCCATTCGGTCTACTTTTTTGTGTTCATCAACTTTAGAAAGCTGTCTCAGCCCCTCCTTCGCACAGAAAGAAACAAGTGTGCCCCCTCCCGCTTTTGGGTGGTTGTTGTGGCTTGGGACTCGATGCATGAGAGGACTTCTTACGCCAGCCTCCCAGAAATCTCACATGATTCGCCCTCATTTATCTTGGGTTTCTCAAGAGAGTCTCTCGGTAGCCATCGTGCACATTCTGCGATCGTGGTTTTATGTCAGCACAATACTGGAGACAACGTCTGCTGCTCCAAAATTGCAAGAGCATGTAGAAGTGATCGTAGGCGTTAAAACTGAATGGTTTAGACTCACTACGCTCCTGTCCCGCTAGGTACTGCTCCAAAGAGTGCACGTCAGGCTTTGGCCACCACCTCCGAATTTTTATGAGCTAATAAACCATGAACTTTGCCGTTGATGCGGAGGCTTGCATGCCTCAGCGATACAGATAGCCGTACCGTTGGTGCAACCATAACGGAGGGGTATCTGTTGAGAGGCCCGACAAGCGTGTGGTTCTTGAAGAGGGGCAGCAGCGTTTTCAGTTGCAAGGGCAACGGTCTGGATGATTGACTGATCTGGCCTTGTAACATTAACCAAAACGACCTTATTATACTGGTACTGCGAACAACTGAAAGCAAGGGAAACTACAGCCGTAATTCTTCCCTAGGGCATGCAGCTCTACTGTATGGTTAAATGATGATGGCATCCTCTTGGGTAAAATATTCCGGAGGTAAAATAGTTCCCCATTTCGATTTCCGGGCGGAGACCACTCAGGAACACGTCGTTATCAGGAGAGAGAAAACTGGCGTTCTACAGATCTGAGCGTAGAATGTCAGATCCCTTGACTGGGCAGGTAGGTTAGAAAATTTAAATAGGGAAATGGATGGGTTAAAGTTAGATATAGTGGGAATTAGTGAAGTTCGGTGGCAGGAGGAACAAGACTTCTGGTCAGTTGAATAGAGGGTTATAAATACAAAAATCCAATAGGCGTAATGTAGGAGCAGGTTTAATAATGAATAGGAAAACAGGAATGCGGGTAAGCTACTACAAACAGCAAAGTGAACGCATTATTGTAGCAACGAAGCCCACACCTACCAAATTAGTACAAGATTATGTGCAGCTAGCTCCGAAGATGATGAAGAGATAGAAGATATGTACGATACCATAAAAGAAATTATTGAGGTAGTGAAGGGAGACGAAAATTTAATAGTCACGGCGGACTGGAATTCGATATTAGGAAAAGGAAGAGAAGGAAAAGTAGTAGGTAAATATGGAATGGGGGTAAGGAATGAAAGAGGATCCCGCCTGGTAGAAGTTTGCACAGAGAATAACTTAATCATAGCTAACACTTGGCTTAAGAAACATAAATGAAGGTTTTATACGTGGAAGAGGCCTGGAAACACTGCAAGATTTCAGGTAGATTATATAATGGTAAGACAGAGATTTCGAAACTAGGTTTTTAATTGTAAGACATTTCCAGGGGCAGATGTGGAATCTGACTACAATTTATTGATTATGAACTGTAGATTAAAACTGAAGAAACTGTGGGAATTTATGGAGATGGGGCCTAGATAAACTGAAAGAACCAAAGGTTGTAGGGAGTTTCAGAGGGAGCATTAGATAATTATTGACAAGGACGGGAAAGAGAAATATACTAGAAGAAGAATGGGTAGCTTTGAGAGATGAAATAGTGAAGGCAGCAGAGGATCAAGTAGGTAAAAAGACAAGGGATAGTAGAAATCGTTGGGTAACAGAAGAGATATTGAATATAAACGATGAAAGAAGAAAATGTAAAAATGCAGTAAATGAAGCAGGCGAAAAGGAATACAAACGTCTAAAAATGAGATCGAAAGAAAGTGCAAAATGGCTAAGCAGGGATGCTTAAAGGACAGTTCTAAGCAAAGAAGGGAAAGCTGATAAGTGGAACGAGTATATAGAGGGCCTATATGAGAGCAATGTACTTGAGAGCAATGCTATGGAAATGGAAGAGGTCGTAGATGAAGATGGGATGGGAGACATGATACTGAATGAAGAATTTGACAGATCGCTGCAAGATCTAAGTCGAAACAAGGTCCAGCTAGTAGACGACATTCCATTAGGACTTGGGAGAGCCAGCCATGACAAAACTCTACCATCTGGTGAGAAAGATATATGAGACAAGCGAAATAACCCAGACTTGAAGAAGAATACAATAATTCCAATCTCAAAGAAAGTAGCTGTTGACAGGTCTGAAAATTACTGAACTATCGGTTTGATTAGTCACGACTGCAAGATACTAAAGCGGATACTTTACAGACGAATGGAAAAACAGGTAGAAAACGACCTAGGGGGAGATCAGTTTGGATTCCGTAGAAATATTGGAACACGTTAGGCAATAATGACCCAACGACTTATCTTAGAAGATAGATAAAGGAAAGGAAAATCTACGTTTGTAGCATTTGTACTCTTAGAGAAAGCTTTTGACAATATTGACTGGAATACCCTCTTTCAAATTCTGTAGGTGGTAGTGGTCAAATACAGGGAGCGAAAAGCTATTTACAATTTGTACATGTTATAAGAGTCGAGGGGCACGACAGGGAATCAGTGACTGAGAAAGGAGTGAGACAGGATTATAGCCTATCCCCGGTCTTATTCCATCTGTATATTGAGAAAGCAGTAAAGGAAACAACAGAAAAATTTGGAGTACGAATTAAAATCCAGGGAGAAGAAATAAAAACTTTGAGGTTTGCCGATGACAAAGTAATTCTGTCAGAGACAGCAAAGGACCTGGAAGAGCAATTGAACGGAATGGACAGTGTCTTGAAAGGAGGATATAAGATCAACATCAACAAAAGCAAAACGAGGATAATGGAATGTAGTCGAATAAAATCAGGTGATGCTGAGGGAATTAGATTCGGAAATGAGATGAGTTCTGCTATGTGGGCAGCAAAATAACTGATGATGGCCGAAGTAGAGAGGACATAAAATGTAGACGGGCAACGGCAAGGAAAACGTTTCTGAAGAAGAGAAATTTGTTAATATCGAGTATAGATTTAAGTGAAGACTAGATGAATAGATCACGTAACCAATGAGGAGGTGCTGAATAGAACTGGGGACAAGAGGAATTTGTGGCACAATTTGACTAGAAGAAGGGATCGGTTGGTAGGACACATTCTGAGGCATCAAGGGGTCACCAATTTAGTATTGGGGGGGAAGCGTGGAGGGTAAAAATCGTAGTAGGAGGCCTAGGGATGAATACACTAAGCAGATTCAGAAGGATGTGTGTGGTAGTAGTTACTCAGAGATGATGAGGCTTACACAGGATAGAGTAGCGTGGAGAGCTGCATCAAACCAGTCTCTGGACTGAAGACCACAACAACAACAACAACATCATCGATGGTTACCAGTTTCTTTTCTCTCTTAACTCTGTATATGCAAGCTTTAGACAAAGATAATTCCCTTATCATTGTGACTAGTCGTTGCTTTTTCCAACATTGGTTTCAATTACTTAGCGTGCACACTTGCCGTTCCATCGTAGATCATTACTCCATATTGATGTCTGCTGTAATGTGTTAAATATTGTTATTAACTCTAAATATCCTACAGCATCGAAATGAGAGATAATACTAGACGAGTGTTTTTCCACACATTTGTAAACTAGGCAGAGATAAAACCTTTGCTTTAAAAACAACAAATGCTTGGTGTCATTATTTGTATGTACAGATTTGGTTCCCTCTTTCTCTCTATAGTACCCATATGTAGAGACCATTTTGTTGAAGTAATTACGAGAGCTGATCGGAAAGTAAGGTCCGATCGGCCGCGAAATGGAAACCACAGTTAAAATCAAAAATCTTTTATTCACAACAGTTAGCCACACCTTCCAGCTACCTCTCTACATAGTCGCCGCTCCGACTTAGAGATATGTCGTAGGGTTGTAAAAACTTGCCATTGCCCTTGTCACAGAAAGCAGTCGCCTGTGCGTCTTCGTAGCCAGCGGTTCATGTAACCAGAGATGCACAATGGAGGGAGCCAATTAAGGGCTGTATTGTTGGTGGTCAAACACTCTCCATCGAAAACGTGGCAGGAGCGTCTTCATTGCTCCTGCAGAATGTGGCTGAAAATTGTCTTGAAGAAACGAACGCTTGACATTTATCTTATGTGGGCTGCATAACTTCAGGCGAAATCTCTCACCAGATCCACATAATTGGAGGGAGACACTGTTGTTTTCGTCATTTATACGTGATGACTATGCGCTCTGAACTGATAGAAAAAAAATGGTTCAAATGGCTCTGAGCACTGTGGGACTTAACATCTGAGGTCATCAGTTCCCTAGAACTTAGAACTACTTAAACCTAACTAACCTAAGTACATCACACACATCCATGGTTCAAATAGCCCTGAGCACTATGGGACTTAACATCTATGGTCATCAGTCCCGTAGAACTTAGAACTACTTTAACTAACCTAAGGACAGCACACAACACCCAGTCATCACGAGGCAGAGAAAATCCCTGTCCCCGCCGGGAATCGAACCCGGGAAACCGGGCGTGGGAAGCGAGAACCCTACCGCCACACATCCACGCCCGAGGCAGGATTCTAACCTGCGACTGGCGGCCGGCGAACTGATAGAGTGACGTGAAGCAATCGACAGGCACACTAAAGACACTGCCCAACACATTTGCGCGAAGTTCCATAGGATTTTCACAGTTGTTTCTATTTCGCGCCTAATAGGACCTTACTTTCTGAATATGCCTCGTAACTTCTCAGGCACCAACAACACGGTCATCTAGTTGGTTGGTTGATTGATTTGGTGGTTGGAAGGGAGGGGGGGCAGACCAAACAGCGAGGTCATCGGTCCCATCGGATTAGGAGAGGATGGGGAAGGAAATCAGCTGTGCCCCATCAAAGAAACCACCCTGGCATTTGCCTGAAGCAGTTTAAGAAAATCACAGAAAACTTAAATCAGTATGGCCGGACACAAGCTCGATGGCCCACGTCTATAGGGTGTGCCAGGGATGTTGCGACGAACTTCGAGATGTAGAGGGTATCTTGAAGAACAAATCAAGTATAGGAACCCATGTCCGGAAACATAATCCAACAACGCTGAAGATGCAGATAGCTGCTGCATAAAAAGATCTTGTCTCCTACAAATTCGATGAGCTGTTGTCTTGGTGGATGACTGTTTTGGATACGGGTTGCCATCTGCAGTTTATTTTTCTCCTGTGTACAGAAATGCACTGGAGATTTTAGAAGCGTCTCGGAGAAAAATAAATTGCAGATGGAAACCAGTGTCTGAAAGCGTCATCCACCAAGACAATAGAGCATCGAATTCGTGGGAGACAGTACCTTTTTACGCAGCAGCTAGCTCCAATCAGTCGCAGTCACTGAATAACAAACAGTATTGCGAGACGTTCTGCCTACAGTTCGGCAGCGTAAAAAGTCACGTTTGCTACCGAAGGGGAAGCCTAGAGGCAGAGGCCGGCGCCCATGACTTCGATCGTCTGTAGTGTCGTTGCATGACGTTTCCGAACACGGTTTCCGGTTCTCG
Source organism: Schistocerca nitens (assembly GCF_023898315.1). NCBI lineage: Eukaryota > Metazoa > Arthropoda > Insecta > Orthoptera > Acrididae > Schistocerca > Schistocerca nitens. Next base: position 175,973,506 of record NC_064622.1, on the reverse strand, counting down.
ATTTATTCCTGAAGACACTCTCTACAACACTCGAAGTTTATCTCAAGATATCCGGGACCCCGGTACATTTGCTACTATATCAACTTCCGCCTTTTCTCATAGAATTTATCTGATAAACCTCTTTCTCTGGTGCTGAAATTTGATCCGAGGAGGATCAAGCAAATCATTTGCTCTCGCGGCAGCCAAAACCAGCGACAAACCAGAAACCAGCACTCTACATAACTGATGAAACATCGTTAAAAATTTGTTCTGTACTTCATACTCCCAAAGAAGCATCTCCCGAAGGGGCTACAGAAACTCATGAGAGGTCGAGGAACAGCTTTGTATTTATTACTCCCCAAAAGAAAAAGAAAAAAACTGCCACTATGGACTATATGAAGTACATTGATGTAATATTACCCACAGATAATCCACGGTTACTGAAACTAGTAATTTGGGAACAGAGTGTCAGAAGTCCAGCATGTACTAAAAGTTTGTTAACAAATCAATGTCGGTGCTACAAAATCTGAAAAGTTAGGAGTCACCTCGATGTGTGCATTTGCAATTTTACATTAGCTGACAAAACCGGCGTTGCCCATCTGTTTATTTTGATAATTTTGTATTAGAAACGAATAAAAAAATTAAATGTGTTTGTAAAGAAATGTCGAAAAAATTTTATTTCCATGTATTCGTGAAAACACCTTTTAAACTATGAAATTGTCGTACAAAGAAATATGCATAATATGAAAACGTATAAATACAGTACCCGAATTAAAGAACATGATCCCGGACTGTTTCTGTACGCTGGGGGCAACTGCTTTGCATGTCTACAACTCGATTTTGTAAACATCTCTACAGCAACGCCTCTTCATTGCTCTACAAACGGGTATCGTTTCCGTCTACAGCCTTTTGCGCTTCACGGTTAAAAACTGTGAAAAGCGCTGCCAGATGTCAGAGATTTCCTTAAGCTGACGGGACTGTAAGAATGTCTTAGTAGTAAAGAATAAATGTATTAAAACTTCATGCATGACACGGCATCTTTTTCTCGTATCTCAGCGTTTATAACGTCATATTTTTTGAACTGTGTGTCATATAATGATACTTGTGTAGATACATTCAGCAGCATATGCAGATACTGTCAACGAAATACGTTGCGAACGGAGTCAGCAGAAAGTTATAAATTTAAACGTAATACTTGATGAAGTTTTTCACACGTTACAGTGTTTATGACGTCATATTTCCTGAACAATATGAGGTACCATGCTACACTTTCGTAGGCGCACTTAGAGGCATACGTGGATACAATGTTCGAAATTAATTGTGAATACAATTAGTAGCACAGAAGTAAAACAAACATCATGCATGATTCGGCAGTATGTGGTTCTTAATCCCACAATGATTGTTATATGATAATAAGGGATATGTGTACCAAGTTTGGTTAAAATCAGTTTATTGGTTGAGAGGGAGATGTGGAACATAAATACATACACAAAGAAGCATGCGTTCATACATTCATTTTACAATATATACGGGTTTATAATAGTTAGGCCTGTATAGTAACAACATTCTTTTTAAAAGTACTAAACATTTAGAAACGTTATACACTTTGGCATAAGTGAGAACATCAAATCCCTCAACTTTATCTTCGCCAAACAACTTTGTCAGCAATTACATTGCCAGAAATACGAACTGCTGTTATTTTACAGCCTAGCGCTCTTCCCATGAGTTTTTCATCCAGTTGGTTCAGAAGCATTGCGCATTTGCCGCTTATTATTTTACCATTCCCAAGAAAATCAGTACACTCGTGAACCTTTCTCACACACGAAATCGACTTCGCTTTATTCTGCTCACTGCTTTAATTGCTGTTTCATTTCCACAGTAGCAAATCGATCCAAATATTGCTGAGAAAATCATTTTCGCACTTGTGTTTGGGCATTATTGAACAAACACCATACAGTAAACATTCTGATAGTTTATTCTTTCTTCTGAATCGGTAGCACTGATTCTTGTAATATGCTTGTGGAGTCGGTTATCTCATACAAATTTATTTACCTAGAATCGGAATGACAATGTCAACTATTGTGCGCTACGTCTATACCCCTAGATCAATACCCGTCGAAGAGCGATCGCTGGTGGGGAACGGATGCCAGTAGCCATTGTTTTATGTTTGCCTTGAGACAGTAGTAATTGTGATGTCGTCTGAGCTAAAAAGCAATTATTAATAGAACGATTACAGCAGGCGAGGCCACTAGAGTGACGTTTTTTCCTGTTGGCTTTTTGTTATGAACGAATAGTAGAGAGAGAAGTAACTGTGAGTGACTATTTAATATTGGAAGGACGGGTACTATAATGACTGTTTCGGGTTCAAGGTAGGACACATCAATCAAGTTAAGTGTTTTGTTTGATCAAGCACCGTTGAGGATAACACTAACTGTTCATTAAAGTTGTTTTCCTTAACTGTTGCTGTCACAGTTTTCTTTGAACCGAAATGTTTAAACATGTTTTTCACCCTGATCCTGATGCGCATAACTACAAATGCAGCAGGTGAATCCGTAATTTACCTGCTCACAAACTTTGTCGAAGTCCCGAGGATTAATGCTTAATTCCCGTGTCATCTCTAGATTTTTGCGAGTACCAAGCCTTAATCACTTATGTCCTCGTTGGGACTGATCAACAGAAATAAAATAATGATACGTATTTCAAGAGTTCATGCTGTTGGTGATTCTTTAAAGAAAGTTCTGCCTACTAAGTTTTAAATTTTCATGCATGCTCAATTAGTAACAGCTTTGTTTGGGCCCACCCAAGAGATCTAGTTTGCGTGTTTTTATTTTGCTGAACTTGCCCTTGGTTCAAAAAATGTGTCACACAACAGATATTTTCATTTCTGTGAATTTGTAATTATGGCTTGCTATTTTTTGTATAAGATTATTCGTTTTTTGGTGATGTAATTAGGGCTGGTTATTGCTGTGTGGCCCCGTGAATCAGATATTCTACGGTGACTATACTTCATGCCGAGTAGGGTTTTGACTATATTCAGTACCAGATGTTGACAACGAATGGTGGTGCGGGTTTAAGGGAAAGTTCAATTGAAGAGCGCTCCAGTTATCAGTTACAACCTATCTTCCAGTACCATATTATGCGTTTTCTCAGTTATTTTCATTTGAAATTGTGTGACTTTTTCATTTCGATAACATTCCCCGAGAAATATGTCCACATTAAATTCATCAGACGAGTTTTTACCGCTGAAAGCTTCTGGTGGTTTATCATAGCCGATAAACAGTCCGGAAGTTTTTTATCTGCACTGTAGCCCAGTTTATCCAATTGTATGAAAAACACACAACTACTCAAAAAGTCGTATAAAAACTACTGCCCTTATGAAATGCGCTTAAGTTATTGCACAAAATAAGTCAACATAAAAGAAACAAAATTTAATCTTGTCGAAACTATCTTTATGTGTGGCCAATAAGTTTTGTGTTTGCCCTAGGACCAGCATAATTACGGATGAAAGATATCCTCCTCTCTAGCAACAGTGATCTAAGGAGTCTTCAGTGGCCGACCGACTTTGACTGCGCCTATAAGGAAACCTTTAACGATTACCGTAAATGGCAAAAACTTGCTGCACTCTCTAGCGTCTTCCGAGAGAGAGCCATAAATTCCCGGCCTCCCATTTTTGTGTCGCAGACGGGCTCGACGCTCAGGAATTTTAGGAAGGCAAGAAGCTAACTACGGCAGAACGCCGAAAGTCCTTCAGTTAAATTCCAGTAAGAACAGCACCTCAAAATTTTGCTTAGTTACAGACATTGATCGTCGGTGAGTTTTGCGTTGTTTGCGAACTATGCCGTTACTGTCGCCTTATTGAAATCCACACAAGAGATTCATCTAATAATTGCTACGTTCTATTTCGTTTTCTCGGTTCGAATGCTAAGATAGGGTATGCAATTAGTTCATTCATCTTTATAAAGAATAGAATTCTTGTCACAATTCTAGAGAAGGTGTTCCATGTATCGAAATAGTCTGATTCGTCTTCCTCGCATCAACTTCCGTAGAACAATTCTTCTATCGTAATACCATTGCTAATCGTGTCGGTACTTGAGATATATCCTTGCGGAGCTAGGTCGGTACATTACAATTCATATCAATTTATTCAAAGCCAAAACCATTTGGTCCATCATAGATTAATTTATTGAAACTAACTGAATATACATGGCTTCATCACTTATTTTCATTACTAACCAGTTTAGGTCCTTGGCCATTTTCAGATGCGGGCGTACATCGAATACGTGTATGTCACCATATTGAAAATCATTTAGTTTTACATGGGAATACAAATTTTCTCCCACACGAAAGTCAAATACTTGCACGTAAGTACGATAGTAACTAGAACGACTGCGAGCATACACGGCAGTGCTTACTTTAGTCGTTCTGGTGGGTATCGTTTTCAAATAAATAGACTCACTGTCAGGCGAAATAGAGAATCGTTATAGAATTCATGCGTAGTCCACTCATAGAGCCTCTAGGCATTGACAATACATTCCAAGTACCCCCGTACAAAATAATATTGTACACCCGATGTATGTATGTCGCTTACGGTCTCTGTGGCATTCGACTACACTGCTACTCTGTCTTATAAAAACAATTTGCTTTCAGTGAACGCACATCAGAAATATAATCCACCTGTTTATCTCTCTAGCGCTCTTTGGACAGTATATGTAAATAACTCTACCAGTAATTCAAGAAGTATCATAATTGTAACAGAAACATCAATGTGTTTCAATTTTTGTTGGTAGAAACTCGTTTCAGCGTCGCTATCAATTGCCAAGAAGACGTACGACGCCAACTTCGTTATTGCATTAAGCTTATATGAGTCAAAGCCGCAAAGTCTCCGTTCGCTGTGACTTTTATCATGTCTCCCAGTGAGGTGAGAGAAAATCCTGTGCACATGGCACATTTTGCTAGGTCAGCACTTTCTGAAAAGTCCATCGAATCACAGTGCGCCTATTTCCTCGCTCTGTCTACTTTTTACTATTACTTTTAATCTTTGATTATGTCAATTTCTTTTTGCCTCAGTCAGAAATGTCTATCGTTAGCTACTATATCTCTCTTCTAAACATTAGTTTTAATTATTCTTTTATTTGAAACTTACTGGCAGACTGAAAATATGTGCCGAACCAGGACTCGAATCCAAGACCTTTACCTTACGCTGGTAAGTGCCCATCTGACTGATTGTGAGCTACGCAAGCATGACTCACGACCCGTCCTCACAGCTTTACTTCCTCCAGCAGCTCAACTCCTACCATCCAAACTTCACAGTTCTGCTGTGAAACTTGCCGGACAGCCACTCTTGGAAGAAAGGATGTTGCGAAGACATGGCTGGGCCACAGCCTAGGAAATGTTCCAAAATGAATTTTTCGCTCTCCACTCTGCACGTTGATATGACACTTCCTGGCAGTTTAAAAATGTGTGCCAGACCGAGACTAGAACCTTTCACAGACAATGGCTCTACGATTGAGTACGCAAGCAGGATAGCTCTTTACTTCCCCCCGTACCTCATCTCCTACCATCCAAACTTCACAGATGTTCTCATGCGAAACTGTCAGGACTAGCAGTCCAGGAAGAAAGGATTTTGCGGAGACATGGCGTAGCCACAACCTGGGGTGTGTTTCCGAAATGAAGTTTCACTCTGCAGCGGAGGGTCTGCTGTTGTCAAACTTCTTGACAGGTATTTGTATTTCTCTGGTTGCCTCTGTTCTGTGATTCACTGAGATAGTATCCGGAGCGCAGCTTTTGCTATGCGTCCCCTGGGGGAATAGTTAGGTGTCTTTCCTGCTCGTGGAAAATCACCTTAACAAATGTTCTGGCCACCAGAATGGTTATTTCTGAAAATCGGCGGTATCTTTGATCCGCAAGTGGCAACGCTAACCTCTGGTGGCGTGCGCCCCGTCCAGCACAGCTACACAATGCTCACAATCCAAAGGCTAGTTTCTTTAATGTATTTTAACAGAAAAACGGTAGGATTGTATCTTTACAATGAGAATTCGTACTGTGAATCTCCATTTGCACACGTTTAGAGCTGTCGTTCCAACCTAAGCATTAAGGAGCAATAACGGCGCAAGTGTTTTGCTGCAGCACTACCTCACCGGGAATTTCGTTCGTCTCAAACTGAACGCTTTGGAGTGCAATTTGTTTGCCGTATCGTCAAGCCCTTTTTTCCCTCTGTTTGCTAGAAACGTGCCTGGCTTTAATTCCTTCTCGCGCAGAACCCGTGAATGGATAGCTGCTTCTATTGTACGCCTCTTTTGTCTTGCGCACTCGGCTATTGCAACGCCATGTCAGCGATTTTCTCATCGCTGATGGAAAATTCAAGAGTCGAGTTTAATCTCCGAACACCGCTACTCCGGAGTTGACTACGACATTTGTACGTCCTCCTTGATGCAAAATATGTCTTACTGTCTTTGATAGGCTGTCAGATTGGCTAAATGTCAGCAGGGTGACAGTGTTGTATCACTTTAACAATTACTTATTAATTATGACACCAGTCGTTATTGGTGAAAACAAAGGCAGGTTATTTTAACATAAACACGTTTAGAGCGGGCTACACTCGCATGCGTGTGTACATGTGTGTGTGTGTGTGTGTGTGTGTGTGTGTGTGTGTGTGTGTGTATGTTTGTGTGTGTGTGTGTGTGTGTGTGTGTGTGTGTGCGGTCTACGGGTGCTCAACTCAGCTACGGAATCATCAGTGCGCTTGCTAAAATAATTGGAGACAAATGTGATTAAAATGTCTGGACCACAAAAAAATAGTTAGAGTAAAATTCTTTTGGAAAAAACTGTGCTCACTCTTTTTCCAGTCTCTGATAGCCACTCACACGTTCCCACTATCAAGGAAACATTAATATACTGAAATATCTGTTTTTAAAGGTTGGTTGGTTGGTTTGGGGAAGGAGACCAGACAGCGTGACCAGACAGCGTGGTCATCGGTCTCATCGGATTAGGGAAGGATTGGGAAGGAAGGCGGCCGTGCCCTTTCAGAGGAACCATCCCGGCATTTGCCTGGAGTGATTTAGGGAAATCATGGAAAACCTAAATCAGGATGACCGGACGCGGGGTTGAACCGTCGTCCTCCCGAATGCGAGTCCAGTGTCTAACCACTGCGCCACCCCGCTCGGTCTGTTTTTAAATGTGCATAATACAGAAAGATCGCTAAAATAATGGCACAGGGATGTGTGGTTGGCTTATCATGATGAGCCAGCCACCCTGATAACACTTTGCAAACTGCTGTTTAACAGATTTTAAAAACATTTCCTATTCGTCTCATACGCAGATTAAGTGGAGATCAAATGTACCGCTACATTAGCTGCTGCTCTCTTGTCTGAATATATAAGATTTAGAAATTTAAAAGTGGCAACTGCATATTTACACCTGATACAAAACAGATGTATGCTTCAGAGTTTTACTGTCTTTCAGAGCAGGCATCATGATTACATACAATACGTTGCCAGAGATGTGTAAGTAGTAGAATACCCTGAGCAGCGTTGTTTGTGTTGGTACTTACGATGGCGCGGCCTATTGGCTGATGAATCTCTGTCCAGTTCTGGAGCGAACTCACAGAGTGCTTCCTAAATCTTGGGAATCATGTCGGAGTGACAAGGACTTAAGTCCGGGGAGTACGGTGGGTGGTGCAGCACCTACTAGCCACCTCAATAATCAGTCACAGCTTGTGCTGTACGCGCCCGAGAATTGTACTACAAAATAATTGGTGGTTCTGCAGAACGTGTAGTAATGCAGCCCTTTTACGGTACATCGTTGGGGAACGGTATGCGTTAGGGTAACATCATCATAGTCGTAGACGACAGTCGCAATAGGTTTCACATTGCTGAGGCTTTGATGAACTTTCGATAGTCGTGATGACTCGTAACGATGCCATTCGTTTGATTGGCGTTTTAGGTGTGGCTCTTAACAATTCGGCCCAGTCTCAGCCAGCACGATGATACAACGTAAGAAAGCCTCTCCTTGTCGCTTACACCATTCCAAGTGGGTACGAGAAATGCCATATTGTAGCCATTTCTGCATTTCCGGCAAATCATGCAGAACCCATCGTGATGCAGTTTTCTCTTGCCCAGGCATTCCTCCAGAATGTGAAACACGGTCGGAAGCGCTAGTTTGTCTCCATCATTTGACATCGATCACTGTCCATTCAGCCAGTCTATATCCACATCTACATGTATACTCTGCAAAAAAAAGTGCCTAGCAGAGGCTTCATCGAACCCCTTCACAGTAACTCTCTCTTCTAATCTCGAACAGCGCGGGTAAGAAAACAAACACCCATATTTGTTGCTCTAGGTTATCTGTCTTGAGCTGACTGCAATCCAATTAAAAAGAATTGCATCAGACGGCTTTAGCTTTTGTTTATAAAGCACCTTCAGTGCTTATTCTGTAAACTGGATACATACGTTTGTAGTTTTTTATTGTTTTAGGCTAAAAACAGCGTTTTCTTTATAAAGTTAGTCTGCAAGTTACTTACTGTGTTTCTTTACATATTCTGCAGGCCAACTTTATAAAGAAAACTCTGTTTTTAACCTAAAACTATCGAAACTGTATAAACGTTTTTATCCAATTTACAGAATAACCACTGAAGATGGTTTATAATTTAAAGCGAAACGCGTCTGATGTAATTCTTTTTAATTAGATTGCAGTCATCTCAAGACGAATAACCTATAATGAAAGATGTTAACAGCTGCTGCGGAAGATGGCCACGCAAAAAACGTATTAGAACATATATATGTTTCCGTGCGAGCTCTCATTCCCTTATTTTGTTAAGGTGATAGTTTCTTCCGATGTAGGTCGGCGTCAACAAACTATTTTCGCATTCTGAGCAGAAAGTTTATGACTGAAATTTCGTGAAAAAATACCGCCGCAACGAAAGACGCCTTTGTTGTAATGATGTCCACCCCAAATCCTGTATCATTTCAGCGACACTCTCTCCCCTGTTTCGCGATAATACAAAACGTGCTGCCCTTCTTTGAACTTTCTCGATGTACTCCGTCAATGTCATCTGGTAAGGATCCTACACTGCGCACCAGTACTTTAAAAGAAGACGGACAAGCGTAGTTTAGGCAGTCTCTTTATTAGATTTACATTTTCTAAGTGACCTGTCAATAAAACGCAGTCTTTGGTTAACCTGCCCCACAACATTGTCTGTGTATTCCTTCCACAAGCAAAAATCCTTTACTGACACGAATATGTCCTGGTCAATGAATATCTGCCACATATTGGCGTCCATCGCTAAGAGCTTTTACGCTTCGAACCGTCTTGATGACACTGACAGGCTGTACGACCTCTGGCACATTCGGTTTTTATCCAGTTCTGTTGTTACTGTGTCGTAAACATCCTGGCAGCCCTACATTAGACCATCCGATAGACGAGGCTCTCTTCCTCTCCTAACTAGAATGCGCGTTATGTGGGAAAGGGATAGTCCATTTGAGCCGAGGCAAGATAGGTGCACGTAACTAACACATGGTGTAAGCGACTTTATTTGATTTCTCTGCGTTGTATCTCTACGGCAGTGTTCCCACTACTAGAAGTTCCAAAGCTCGCAAGACACAGTCAGCCAAAATGTGACTCACCATGATATGGAGGCCACAAGCGCCACAGACTGGAGCGTCCTCTCACTGGAGAAAGAAATTGTGGTGTCACCGCCAGACACCACACTTGCTAGGTGGTAGCCTTTAAATCGGCCGCGGTCCGGTAGTATACGTCGGACCCGCGTGTCGCCACTATCAGTGTTTGCAGACCGAGCGCCGCCACACGGCAGGTCTAGTCTAGAGAGACTCCCTAGCACTCGCCCCAGTTGTACAGCCGACTTTGCTAGCGATGGTTCACTGACTACATACGCTCTCATTTGCAGAGACGACAGTTTAGCATAGCCATCAGCTACGTCATTTGCTACGACCTAGCAAGGCGCCGTATTTAGTTACTATTCTGAACAGATAATATTGTGAATCGTGTACCGTTAAGAGCGACGTTCATCATTAGTGGATTAAAGTTAAGTATCAAACTAATTACGTCCGCTTTCTGAATTCTAATTCCTTGTCATGTTCCAGACCTCACGCCAGTACAGTTCTTCCCTCCTCACGCCAGCCTGCGTGAGCTAAAACGTGTGCATTTCGGCCTCCACTAGTAACACGGTGTTGGCTCGTCTGCCAACACAACAGAAATCACGCTTCATAACTACTAAGACCCATACGTGAACGAGTGAGAACGACGACATCTCGTCTGCTTGGAGGAAGGCGCATCACAGTCATGTTACGGCCGGCCCCTGTGGCCGAGCGGTTCTAGGCGCGTCAGTCAGGAAACGCGCGACCGCTACGGTCGCAGGTTCGAATCCTGCCGCGGGCATGGATATGTGTGATGTCCTTAGGTTAGTTAGTAGTTCTAAGTTCTAGGGGGACTGATGACCTCAGATGTTAAGTCCCATAGTGCTCAGAGCCATTTGAACCATTTTGAACTAACTTTACGAGATTTAGCTTATTCTCGGTAGCTTCTGGCCACTCTTCTTACCATCTACGAATGACACCGTGTCTGAACAGAGAATTGATGTATAGGAACAACACATCGAACCACCTGATTATCGTTACTCACCTCTTTGGCTGCCACATCTGCTGATTCGTTTTCCTAATTACCTTATCCGTGGCATGCAACAGTTAGGCGCCTTCTACCCCAGACATCGTAGGTGGAGAGGGGCACCCTGGATATTTTGGACTAATTTATCTGGCGGTTAGTTCGGTTGTGAGAATCAGCTGTTGTGGAGTCGTAGCAGATTAGCAATTTCGCACTCCGAACATATCTCATGTGCTCCAATGAAATTAAGACTGCACGTTATTTTGCGTCGCAAAACAGTAAGTTACTTCGTTGCCGGATGTTGAGAACATGGCCAGGAAAAAACGCAGGATAAGGAAGACCAGTTTGTAAATAAAACTGCACTGCACAACGAAATTAAAGGGTCCTTCTTGAAACTCCGTAACTGTCTCGCATTCCGAAGTATAAGTTTGAAGTTTGACTCAAAGGTGCCTGCGATGTCCCTCTGTAGCGGTGCTAAAGTCTGGCGCCGCAAGACATCAGCCCTCTGGCTCAGCGACGCTAAAAACAGCAAGATGTCCACACATGCGAAAAAAGGCCACAGCTCGGAGCTTCATGCGATTTTAAGGTCGGTTAATTATGTCACATTGGAGCAAATTTCATCGCAGTTCTGCCCAACGCCGTCGTGAACGTGTCACAAGATGGAAAGTTCGACACACTCTCCTACCCACATTTCACCCCTATTTTTCGCCGCCTCTGCGGTGGAGGTCAGAACCGTGACAACCAGCGTTGAACTCATGCGGTTTGCTTATAGATGGTCGGGGGAAGCATTTTAGACATACCGCCGCTCAGCATTTTCTTATAGGCGGTCGAGGGAAACATTAAAGACACAAAAAAAATGGTTCAAATGGCTCTGAGATCTATGGGACTTAACTTCTGAGGTCATCAGTCCCCTAGAACTTAGAACTACTTAAACCTAACTAACCTAAGGACATCACACACATCCATGCCCGAGGCAGGATTCGAACCTGCGGCCGTAGCGGTCGCGCGGTTCCATACTGTAGCGCCTAGAGCCGCTCGGCCACCCCGGCCGGCATTAAAGACACACCGTCACTCAAAATTGACACGAAAAGACCTCAGCGTATGGCATGAAATCCGCCAATGAAACAACCCTTTTCCTTGGAGCGTTGATTCCCATACATTTCGCTGTCGGAAACGACAATTTGCAATGGGATGAGCAACAACACGACGTACTTGACAGTGTTCGACTCTGATGCCACACCCTGGGCGTTCCAACCCTACTCTAAGGACGTGTTGGGCTGCAACCACACTGAACATGCTCTTTCTACTCGGGAATGTGGCCTCATTTTTGCTCTGGTATACAATGTGAAACCATTAGAGGCCGTTAAAAAACATTCGACGGAATTTGAATGTGAATCCGAAGCAGCAAAGAGGTTTTATGTTTTTTCGGCGCTCCCGTTGCTCCCATTTTAATTCAGCACGCGGAAACACGGCGATCATTCCTTTGGAGCTGCTTTACATAAGCTATTACCTCGAGGGCTTGGGTGTTTTTTATGTCTTCGATGCCGCGCCGGGTAGCCTTGCGTTCTAGGGCGCCCTGAGACGGTTCGTGCGGCTCGCCTCGTCGGAGGTTCGAGTCCTCCCTCGGGCATGGGTGTGTGTATTCTCCCTAGCTTGAGTTAGTTTAAGTTAGATTAATTAGTGTGTAATCCTAGGGACCGATGACCTCATCAGTTTGGTCCCATGGGAACTTACCACAAATATCCAAAGAAATGTCTTCGGTGACAGTATTTAAGGAGAGTTAGTGCAGACTTAGTCCGAGAAGGTGACAATGTTTTCCTCCGGTATCATATGAAAGTACTTAACGGCTTCCTAGATCGCGGTAAGCTCTGCAGTCATTACCGAAATTTCCCTTGTCAGACTGTTCTTGAGTCCTATTTGTACATGAGAATGCGAAAAGGTGTACACTGTTTCCACCTGGTTCTTTGAGCCCTTGGCTATCTGTCTCGCTGCTAACGCAAGATGTAGTTTGGAGAAGCTGGGGTAACCGGCAGGTGTAATTTCACATCCGGTTAAACGACAGTACAGAAGTATGTCCAAAAATGAACAGCCGTCTACATCTACATCTACATCCATATTCCGCAAGCCACCTGACGCTATGTGACGGAGGGTACCTTGAGTACCTCTATCGGTTCTCCTTTCTATTCCAGACCCGTATTGTTCGTGGAAAGAAATATTGTCGGTATGCCTCTGCGTGGGCTCTAATCTCTCTGATTTTATCCTCATGGTCTCTTCGCGAGATATACGTAGCAGGGAGCAATATACTGCTTGACTCCTCGGTGAAGGTATGTTCTCGAAACTTCAACAAAAGCCCGTACCGAGCTACTTAGCGTCTCTCCTGCAGAGTCTTCCACTGGAGTTTATCTATCATCTCCGTAACGCTTTCGCGATTACTAAATGATCCTGTAACGAAGCGCGCTGCTCTCCGTTGGATCTTCTCTATCCCTTCTATCAACCCTATCTGCTACGGATCCCACACTGCTGAGCAATACTCAAGTAGTGGGCGAACAGCTGTACTGTAACCTACTTCCTTTGTTTTCGGATTGCATTTCCTTCGGATTCTTCCAATGAATTTCAGTCTGGCATCACTCCTAATGCCTACACTCAGATAATTTATGGAATTAACTGCTTCCAGTTGCTGACCTGCTAAATGATAAGGGATCTTTCTTTCTATGTATTCGCAGCACATTACACTTGTCTACATTGAGATTCAGTTGCCATTCCCTGTATCATGCGTCAATTCGCTGCAGATCCTCCTGCATTTCAGTACAATTTTCGATTGTTACAACCTCTCGATGTACCACAGCATCATCCGCAAAAAGCCTCAGTGAACTTCCGATGTTATCCACAAGGTCATTTATGTATATTGTGAATAGCAACGGTCCTACGACAGTCTCCTGCGGCACACCTGAAATCACTCTTACTTAAGAAGACTTCTCTCCATTGAGAATGACATGCTGCGTTCTGTTATCTCGGAACTCTTCAATCCAATCACACAATTGGTCTGATAGTCAATATGCTCTTACTTTGTTCATGAAACGACTGTGGGGAACTGTATCGAACGCCTTGCGGAAGTCAATAAACACGGCATCTACCTGGGAACCCGTGTCTATGGCCCTTGAGTCTCCTGGATGAATAGCGCGAGCTGGGTTTCACACGAATGTCTTTTTTGAAACCCATGCTGATTCCTACAGAGTAGATTTCTAGTCTCCGGAAAAGTTATTATACTCGAACATAATACGTGTTCCAAAATTCTGCAACTGATCGACGTTAGAGATATAGGTCTACAGTTCTGCACATCTGTTAGACGTCCCTTCTTGAAAACGGGGATGACCTGTGCCCTTTTCCAATCCTTTGGAACGCTACGCTCTTCTAGAGACCTACGGTACACCGCTGCAAGAAGGGAGGCAAATTCCTTTACACAAAGTCGAATTGGTATCCCATCAGGTCCAGCGGCCTTTCCTCTTTTGAGCAATTTTAATTGTTTCTCTGTCCCTCTGTCTTCTATTTCGATATCTACCATTTTGTCATCTGTGAGCCAATCTAGAGAGGGAACTACAGTGCAGTCTTCCTCTGTGAACAGCTTTGGAAAAAGACATTTAGTATTTCGGCCTTTAGTCTGTCATCCTCTGTTTCAGTACCATTTTGGTCACAGAGTGTCTGGACATTCTGTTTTGATTCACCTACCGCTTCGACATAAGACCAAAATTTCTTAGGATTTTCTGCCAAGTCAGTACATGGAACTTTACTTTCGAATTCATTGAACGCCTCTCGCACAGCCCTCCTCACACTACATTTCGCTTCCCGTAATTTTTGTTTGTCTGCAAGGCTTTGGCCATGTTTATGTTTGCTGTGAAGTTCCCTTTGCTTCCGCAGCAGTTTTCTGACTCGATTGTTGTACCAAGTCGTACGGAGATGCTCAGTCGAATGTCTGGTGTGCCTTTATGACTCATTCTTGCTATGGCAGTACCACATTTCAGGCGTTCTTCCGGGAAAAGCCAGATCCTCCACCACGAGCGCTGCTCGGACTTCCCGTTCGCAGACGGACTACACAAGCAGCTGCGAGGAAGCACCCAGGCTCCTCGGCTCCGCGCCAGTGCAACCCCCGCGTGGGTGCCAACCGTCAGCTTTAAGCTGTGCGCGCGTCCGACAAGGCGTTAATGACGCGCGACAAGCCATCAGCGGGCAGCAAATTGAGCGGCCGGCTTTTTGAGCTCCACACACACACACACCCCCACACACACACCCACACACACGTGTGTGTGCTCGTCTGTCCCTGGCGCGGCACAAAGGGAGTTTTAATGCGGTGGCGCGCGCGGGCGACACAGATTTCACTGTAATCATTTGGCTGGCCTAACGCTAGCACTAACGAACCATCGACCGCGGCCGTCCTGCGAAGCTGAAGGGAAAACGAGGAAAGAAAACCACGTGCCGCTTACCTGTCTCGGAGACACTTCAGCAGGCTGTGAAGGCCTACAGTTCCTCTTCACAGCCCCATCCAACAACACTTAACGAAGCGACACAAACACGTCCTGATGGAATGAAAGCTTAGTTTCGATTTTTCCAATTGTTCTAGAAGTTTACATAGAACTGAAGGACAGTAAAGGAACGGACACGAAATAACAGTGTAATAAAGTTTACTACAAGGTCTGCAAATGTAAACATAGGTTACAGTCATTTGTAGTTTTCTTGGTCTCCGGTCCACAGGTTGGTTTGATGCACCTTACCATGCCCTGCTATCTTGCGTGACCCTCTTCATCTGCATAACTACTGCAACCTACATATATTTGAAACTGCTAACTGTATTCATTTTTGCCGTCTCCCTACAGTTTTTGCTTCTCCCCCCCTTCCCCCCCCCCCACCAACCCTGCATTATCAAATGGGCTATTCCTCAATGTCTCAAGATGAGTGCTGTCAACCGATCCCTACTTTTAGCTGAGTTGGGCCATAAATATATCTCCGCCCCAATTCAGTTAAGCACTTCCTCATTAGTCATTAGATTTTCCACCTAATCTTCAAAATTCTTTCATCGCACCACGTTTGTGAAGCTTCTGTTCTTTTCTAGACTGAGCTCTTTGTCGTCCACGGTTCACATCCGTGGAATGTTACACTCCAGACAAATGTCTTCAGAAAAGCTTTCCTTGCATTTAAATTTATATTTGATACAACCAAATTTCTCCTTCTCAGAATCGTTCTTCTAGCTATTTCCAACCTGTGTTTTATATCATCTCGTCTTCGTCAATCGTCAGTGATTTTGCTGCCAATCACAAGCCTCATCCATCACTTATAATGTCTCTTTCCCATATCTATTTCCCTCAGCATCGCCTTATAAAATTCCACTACATTCCATTACTTTTGTTTCAATTGTATTGGTGTTCAACTAATAGCCTTCTTTCAAGACACTGTTAATTCTAGCATGAAATTTTCACTCTGCAGCGGTGTGTGCGCTAATATGAAACTTCCTGGCAGATTAAAACTGTGTGCCGGTACGAGACTCGAACTCAGGACGTTTGCCTTTCGCGGGCAAGTGCTCTACCAACTGAGCTACCCAAGCACGACTTACGCCCCGTCCTCAAGCTTTAATTCCGGCAGTACCTCGTCTCCTACCTTCCAAACTTCGCAGAAGCTCTCCTGCATACCTTGCAGAACTAGCACTCCTGGAAGAAAGCATATTGCGGAGATATGGCTTAGCCACAGACTAGGGGATGTTCCCAGAATGAAATTTTCACTCTGCAGCGGAGTGTGCGCTGATATGAAACTTTCTGGCAGATTAAAACTGTATGCCGGGACGAGACTCGAACTCGGGACCTTTGCCTTTCGCGGGCAAGTGCTCTACCAGCTGAGCTATCCAAGCAAGACTCATGTCCCGTCCTCATAGCTTTAATTCCGCCAGTACCTCGTCTCCTACCTTTAATTAAAGCTGTGAGGACGGGGCGTGAGTCGCGCTTGGGTTGGTCAGCTGGTAGAGCACTTGCCCGCGAAAGGCAAAGGTCCCGAGTTCGAGTCTCGGCCCGGCACACAGTTTTAACCTGCCAGGAAGTTTCACTGTTAATTCTGTTCAACTGCTCTTCCGTGTCTTTTATCGTCTCTAGGTGAATTAAAATGTACTCGGCAAACTTGTAGTTTTTTTTTTTTTTTCTCAGTTAACTTTACTTCCCTTTTCAAATTTCTCCTTGGTTTCCTTAATAGCATAGTCAGTGTACAGATTGAGTAACATCGGGGGTTGGCTGCAACTTTGCCTTACTCCTTTGTTAACTACTACTTCCTGGTCTGCAGTCTGGTTTCTGTACAAACTGTAGATAAACTTTCGCTTCCTATATTTGATACATGCTGCGTTCACAATTTCACAAAGTGTATTCCAGGCAACATAGTTAAAAGCTTTACCTCATACCCCAAAAGCACCAACGTTGGTTTGCCTTTTTTCAACGTATTTTCTAACATATTTAGTAGGGTCAACGCCGCGCGGGATTAGCCAATCGGTCAAGGGCGCTGCAGTCATGGACTGTGCTGCTGATTCCGGCGGAGGTTCGAGTCCTCCCTCGGGTATGGGTGTGTGTGTTTGTCCTTAGGATAATTAGGTTAAATAATGTGTAAGCTTATGGACTGATGACCTTAGCAGTTGAGTCCCATAAGATTTCACACACATTTGAACATTTGAAGTAGGGTCAACGTTCCTAAAACAATGGTTCAAATGACTCTGAGCACTATGGGACTTAACATCTGAGGTCATCTTTCCCCTAGAACTCAGAACTTCTTAAACCTAACTAACCTAAGTATATCACACACATCCGTGCCCGAGGCAGGATTCGAACCTGCGACCGTAGCAGTCGCGCGGTTCCGGGCTGAAGCGCCTAGAACCGCTCGGCCACAGTGGCCGGCTCAACTTCCCTACATTTGTGCGAACCCGAAACTTATCCATCCTGAAGTCGGCCTTTACGAGTTTTGCGACTCTTCTGTGAATAATTCGTGTCATTATTTTACAATATATCTTGTAGTAAAATAATTTCGGGTCTGCAGTTGCTTTAAGAGATTACAACTCTACAAACATTCGACCCCCATGTCTTTGGCTTGTGGAATCCGCCAATATAGCAGAGGTCACTGAAGCAGGCTTGATCAATTGAGAGGCACCCACTTGCCTTGCTCATACTGTGGCATCAAGCAGTCAGGCCTGCAAGATGAGTGGTTTGCCAAGCGAGTGGATTCTTCCTTAATTTATCGAGTAACATGAATTTTCGTATCTTCCTATTTAGTTACAAATTATCCTCCTGTATGAATAACACGCAACGGAAACACGCATCTGACTATCAGTGATTTATAGAACTCTGACTGTACACTACGCACTGGCAATACCACATTTACTTTTTGTCTTTGATTTAACGGCTTTTATATAAATTCGGGACATTATGACAACATACAATTTAATGAAAAAGGCCACCAATCTCTTTCTTTTCACTAGCTGATTTATTCCTAAACACACAAATTCTATAACCTACAACAATATCACATGAGAAATTTCGCCCAGTGGGCATGGCTTTACATTAGTGAATCTCTATACTATGGTCTCGTAATCTATTTACCGCAACAGTGCACTTTCTGGATAGGATGGTGGATCTTTTATTATATCTCACTCTTCGACTCTCACAATCATCCCCACGAAACTTTCCTCCAGATCGAGCGATACAGAAGGAACAAGCATAACCCACAAATCTTTTGAAACTACCTTGCTACTCCCCCATGCAAACTACACATAGCCAAATTACATGACATACACAACACAACAATATGAAATACTACACAAAGAATGGTTACAACTTCATCACTTTCCGCTTTCCCACTTCAATCAATATTTATCCCAGTTTCACACGACACTGCCCCACTTTGTAATTCTACTTTCCTACTGTGAACTCTGGAGATAAACGCACGTCTTCCTGTGCAATGCAAGCCAAGTGGCGTTGCTGGATAGACGGCCGACTCACCTTGATTCTCTCTCAGAGTTTAAATCTAGCGTCACACGGAATGATATTTCTTAAATATTTCAACTTATGATACACACGCTATTTTTTAAATATTTCAGCTTATGGTACACACGCTAGTAATTCAGCTTAACTTAAGCACACGGAAGTATCTCAACTTACAACTACACGTGGTTTCATTGTGACCGTTGGTTTACTACAATCCACTTAATATTACCTGCCTGACATTTAATTCTCCCCACAAAAGTTCCTGAGATAGAGAAATTATTAATTCAAGCTACTCTTAAATATTCCACATCCATACCATGCCTCCACTCTTTCATTACGGAGCACAACAAAAAACAGGTCTTTACAGCAGAAGGTCCAGCGGCAGAGTGCTGAAACATGGCCGTATTCCGGTTCTCTCGCACCTCTGTCGAAGTGGGAGAAGCACCTTGCTACCTTATTGGTCAGCCACATTTCAGGCGCTCAAAGCTCTGGTAAAATTTTCATCTCTTTGGTCTCACCAAAGGTAGCCAAAGGATCGACTCAAAGATGATCATATATTCCCATTCACTATCTGTGGTTAGCAGACGACCATACATTCATTTCACAGATCTCACCAAACTGGATGTAGGGATTTATTTTGAGGGAGTGCACATCTGATCAATTAAATAAATAAATTGTCATTCTTTCCCACACTGGTATCCGGCTTCGCTGTATTAATTGAAATTGAGTTACTTTACAAAAAAAATGTGTTGTTCTGACAAAAATAATGAAGTATTTCGTACCTATTTTCAATGTTGGGCGGTACTGTACCCTTTCACAATCTTAGTGGTGAAAAAATAGAAATCATAAGTATTTATATGCAGAGGACTTACAACGAATTTTTGAGTCCATGTCACGTCGGGCTGCTGCCCTATTCCTGGCAAAACGAGATCGGATACGATATTATGTTATATCCCATGACTTTTGCCACATCAGTGTAATTTATTGACACATTAGCAGTTTGGCATCTGGAAACAAGCGTTAACAAATGTTTCAGTTCATTCTTTCGTGTGTGAGACACCGGCAGCCCTAAGTTATAAGGACAGCATTCATAAAATTCGCTGTATCCTCCGCATTTAGTTTTACAGGTTCCCGCCCACTAAAGGTGGGGTCGCTAAGGCAGAACCGTTTGGTGGCACTCCACTCGGAGCTAGGGGGTTTCTAAAACTGACGATGGAAGAAATTTACAGGTTAAAAATGTAATCATTTGTCTTATTGATTGTGGAAAAGCCTGCAGTAGAGTACAACGTCATAAACTTACGGAAATTCTGGATATGTTCGCAAAACATATAGGGCAGAGGAGAAAAGATAGTGATAGCAGAACTGTCCTCCACCACACATCATTAAAACGGCTTACAGAGCATAGGTGTAGACGTTAAACTTCTCTGCGAACAGTAACATCAATAGGCAGCACGAGAGTGTTGTCCATTCCAGCCTTATGACCATATAGACTGAAGTGGTATAAACATGCGACTAACTCCGTGACACAGATACACGAGTTTGTGCTACAGATGAAAGCAAGCGAGCAACAGTGCTATTCGCGGCCTACGCTGAATGTATCATATTTTATTCTTTATAACAGCAGAACATATACAGTTTAAAAGCCAGTCTGTCATATGACAAAGTCGTATCTCGGTCATTAACACATTTTCAGGAAAGCTAGTAAGGATCGTCCGTTGTCGGCTGATGTTCCCAGCACCACAGATGCAGCTGGCTCTCACCAGCGTAGGTATGGGGAAGCCCGACCGGTTAAAACCGGTACCGATATTTTAGTTTTGAGTAACCGATGCTTTTAGGTTTTCGTTCGCTCTCTGTTAAAAAGGGCTTTTTTTTATTTTTGACTAATAACAGGGTAAAAAACCGGCATATCATTTTGCCTTAGAAGCCGTGCTAAAATTTCTGGTTTTTAAATAAAACTAATTTTAAAAACGAGCTATGTTTCACAAAATTTGCATTGTTTTGAAGTAATCAGTTATTACAAAATGGTTGAAATGGCTCTAAGCACTATAGGACTTAACATCTGAGGTCATCAGTCCCCTAGACTTAGAACTACTTAAACCTAACTAACCTAAGGACATCACACACATCCATGACCGAGGCAGGATTCGAACCTACGACCGTAGCAGCAGCGCGGTTCCGGACTAAAGCGCCTAGAACCGCTCGGCCACAGCGGACTGCTCAGTTATTACAGAAAGTGGGAAAGGCAATCGGTGCTATTGTAATTACAACTCCAACAGTTAGAAACTAGCAACACCCACACACGACATAAGAATCGGCACAGCATTAGTGACTCAATAATGTGCCGGATGCCGTGTGGCGTAGCCTGTTAGAAGGTACGTGTCAACACAGAGTGCGCGAGAGTGCCGTCATCCTCAAACTTCTGTTCTGTTGCAGAATGGTACCTCGCTAGTTTGCAAGTATTTGACGAAGTACAGTAGCAATGAGGTACAGCGCTCCACTTGCTTTAAAAAGCTACAAACGGTAGGAGGCACAGCAAACTTGTGCCATCATACAAGGAGAAAACATCTACTACGTTCTTAGGAAGAGAAGGCAAAATTTGCCTGATACACCTATTGTTTTATTGACATGCTGTAAACAGGGGATAGTAACCGAATCCTTAGTTTTGTGGTTGCTTCAAGATGAAAAAGTCATACCGTACAAAATTGACGATGAAGGGAATCATTAATTGTGACCTTTCACTCTCTCCCTTATCACACCCGTCTCCTTCACCTTTGCCATCTTTGCTGGAGACAGTGAAATCAGTTTCTGACACAGCCCCAATCTCATATCGCTCGAGATCTCCTACTGCTTCAACTTCATTAGATGTTTTCAATCACTCTGCAAAGTCTACGTTTATTACTGGAGATAACAGCAATAAAAAAACTAAAATCGGTTATTTCAGAAACCGGTTATTTTGAACGGTTTTAACAAAGAGGCTAAACTGCAGACGAAAATATACTGGTGTAACCGGAAACCGGTGCCTTCAGCGATAACCACCATCCCTACACCAGTGCCAACAAGTCGCCCGCTTTTGCCGTTTTACCACAGACTTCTACACCCTCCCGCCACCGACCAGCCGGGGGACCGTTTCCAACTGCCTCCGGTCGCATGAGCGTTTGAACGATTTCTCAGCACCTGACTTTGAACTGCCTGTCTGTTTACTTCCTTCATTACGTGACAAACTTTCAATTCAGTTGATCTGCTGTATTCCAAAGGTAACGGAATCCGCTTACACTAGCACAGCTAGGTAATGGCATTACACATCGAATAATGCTACCATCAACTTATTCTCATATACGATTTCTAGCTGACAGACCACTGAATGTCTTTCTTAGTTGTGAGAGTAGTGAAAGATCTTCAGAAGCAAATGTAGCGTCTGGATCTGTCACCAGAAGAAGCAGTTGTGCACACGAAGTTATGTCGTTATGAAACTGTTTCTAAGCGTAGAAAACTTAAAGATGATCAATGGTGCCTAAAAAGACTGGCAGGCAAATCTCAGCACACGTAAGTTTGATATAACGCTCATAAACTGGCGGAATATCCTTGTGTAATTTGACGTTGAAAGATTGTCGATCAGCTACTGCATAAGTCAAAGTCGTCATATATCTAGTGGTATCAGTCCGGATACGATCATACAAAGCTGTGTGGAAGTCACATTGGAAAAAATCGGAATCACAAGCTGAGGAAGTGCAACTCACCCAGGAAGGAGATCGCTCATAAAACACTTGTTCGATGAAATATTGAGTACAGTTCGTCGGTCAGGAGACACTAAAGAAGATTCAGACTGCAGCTGCGTGTTTTTTCCTGTGGCTGTTTAGTCAGTACAAGAGAAGTGTAGAAACGCTTACCAGAACAACCGACAACAAAGGCGCTGTGCGTTGAAGGCAGCATTATTCTCAAAAGTTTCAGAACACACGATCCAGTATGGGCTAATAAACTTATTACTTCTCCAATTTACATCTCGCGCACTGACCAAGAATAGCTCTGGAGGAAACTGTGTATTGACAGAGGAGTACAAACACTCTTTCTTCCTATGCACCTTTCGCGAACTGAACAACAGAGGAGGAAATTGGTATGGTACATAAAGTACCCTCCGCCAAACACTATATGGTGGCTTGAAGGGTACAGCCGTAGATGCAGATGTTTGTAGCAATTCTTCTGTATGAATCTGTAACTCATGATGTTTGTTAATAACGAAGAATCAGTTTCTATTAAGAGATTCTTCTGTCGATTCTTGGTAGAACAACTTCATAATTACAAATAAAAAGTACAAAATTGTGGATGTTCTTAAGTATTAAATTGTTTCGTTGCCCCGTTTTCGACCTCCCTTTACATTTAATTTACTGTTAGACATTTTTAGCTAATCACCACTGCCATGCAAAGATGATATTTACTCTGTGTTTTGGTCCGTAAAATCTTTTTCAGTACTCTTAACTAGTATTGTCGCAAGCTAGACTGTCGTACTGTACCCTCTGCGACGACCGTAGTGAGTTAAAGTCTCATGGTAACCGTGTAAGTAGAAAACAAGTTAATGAAATTAATTAATACTGTAAAACATCCTCAGTTTTGTAGTTTTCATTTATAAATCACACAGTGTTTATGTCGTCATCAACGAACCAGCATAACTTACGTAGGACACAGTCTGATCAACAATACGAAATAAAGTATTGGGATTATCCGCTAGTCCTCACAAATTAACTGGCTCAAACAATAAAACACTTATTTCAATTTTGAATTTAATTCCAGGGATCATGAAAGCGTCGTTGTGCACATGATAGCATTAGGAGACAATAAAACGAATTGCAATTTAAAAAAGGGTGGAAACTATTAACTTTATTAAAAATAAATTTCCTTGGTTCGTGGAGCGTTTCGCGACAGAGATAATTAAAGCCGAAAAGAAAGGGATGGTATGGAAATCAGTTCAATGAATAAGTTAACATCTTTAAATCCGTTCCATAACTTAGTGAATAGCTTGATATTCGTTCACGAAGTGGAATTTTGTTAATTACACTTCACAGGATTATTGCAGAGAAATGAGGACAAAAAAGAATAATGAAAGACACGGAAGTAATTCAATTTTGTGAAACGCTATCTCTGAGTGGAATGCCATAAATCAGCGGACAATTAAACCGGGATTAACGTGACACAAATGAGGTCTCCTGCATTGTGTTTTTCATCAGAAGAGACTAGCATGAATACTCGGAACAAAAACGACGTCTAAATGTATGGAATAAGAATCTACGGCTTGCCAGTTTTGATAGACCCTTTCTTAACCGTCAGCATTTTGTGTGTTATGCAAGCTGGAATGTCATGAAGAGACTGATTAGTTTTTTAAAAGAAACCCCTACCGATCGTGCAATTCATTATTTATTTGGCTGTCAAAATTTGTTAAAATATAATACATAGATGCTGTGCTACGGAGATGAAATAAACCGGCATACAGGTTCTGCATATTGGAAATTGTGCTGTTTCATACTGTGGTGTATGTAAATAATGGCACCCTTGGACACACGTGAAGATGACACTGCAAAGGAAAGAATAGCTATGACACCCATCGTTGTGCAAAGAGTACTCAATTATCTACGAATTTTGATGATGTGGCTGTTACCGAGCCATCAAATGTAAGCATTTAGGTTCACAACTTAGGGAAACGCACATTCACATTAAGTAGAGACCCAAGGTAACAATAAAAAGGAAACAACGTACGAAACTTGTCGAAAAGTCGCTCAGAAACGAATACTTTAATCGACTGATTTCTCGGGAAGAATTCATCAGTTTTTTTCTAAAGACAACATAGGTAATTGACAGACACGAGTGATGGACTGATAAGTCATTTCAAATGGGTAAAATGGCTCTGAGCACTATGGGACTTCACATCTGAGGTCATCAGTCTCCTAGACTTAGAACTGCTTAAACCTAACTAACCTAAGGACATCATACACGTCCATGCCCGAGGCAGGATTCGAACCTGCGACCGTAGCAGCATTGCGGTTCCGGACTGAAGCGCCTAGAACCGCTCGGTCTCAGCGGCCGGCTGAGGTGTCATTTCTTTTCACATTAAGGCCCTGTTGGTTGTCATCACAGCGGTAGGTAGACGATATCCTACGCCCCGTTTTGTTGCTCTTCACGGCAAGCCATCCTGGGCTTACATTTCAGCAAGATAATGGCAGCCCGCACTCGGCTAGAGTTTCTATTGCTTTTCTTCGTGCTGCTGGATCTTTCCACAGCAGAGAACGTTTGGTGAATTATGGGCAGGGCCCTCCAACCATCTCGGGATTTTGACGATCTAACTCTCGAATTGGATAGAATGTGGCAAAATATCCCTTAGGAGGACATCCAACAACTCTGTCAGTGCCAAACCGAATAACGCCTTGCATAAGGGCCAGAGGTGGACCAACGCATTATTGACTTGCTCAATTTGTGAAGCTCTTTCTCTCTTCAATAAACCGGTCAATTTTAATCTGAAATTGTAATCATTTGTTTGTTATCTACCGATTTCCGTCCCATTCTGATAAATCCTTCCTTTTTTGGAGTGTACGTGCAACTTGCTTAAACGATGCAGTAGAGAAGGACAACAAATCACTGTCACAATCACAGTGGCAGAATTTAAGTGCGTAAACTCAACCACAAATTCCAACTTGAACTTCGAAATAAAAATCACAATCGAAAACTAATCGCACAGCAACTGGAATACAACACGCGATATGAAACGTATCTCTGTAACAGTTGTACTTCTGTAATAAAAGGTGGACATGTGTTATATGGAATGTTTTATGTTAATTAGTCTACCTCTTAAAATATTAACTACTGTCACAACAATAAGTACGGCATGCTACCGGATTGGAGAATATATAATTGAGATGTAGAAAAATTGCAGAAATTTCGCAACATCTACCTAAAATATAAGGCTCTATGCCAGTGGTACCAACTTTTCTTAGACCATTACCCCTGAGTGCAATCAGACATTAGCTGGTACCCCTGCCCTCCCCGCCCCCTCCCTCCCGTGTGTTGCCCCCTCTCCTCCCCCACATTATCACCCAACTAAACTGGAGAGTGAAAGGCTTTCCTTGCAACACTTTTATTTTTAAAATGATGGAAGACGAATGATATTCAGTTTGTGAGTGTGTGAGGGGAGCGGGTTGGCTGTAAGTTCTACTTACAACTCCTTCTCAGATAACAAAGGTAACTATCTACAGTGAGGGTAGATACTTGTTACAAAAAATACTTCCCTTGCATTACTCGTGTCTATTGCGGCACTTGCTTGACCTGCACACTGCAACCTCATTTAAAATCTACCAAGTTAAAATATGTGCACTATACTTACTGTTCTTATATCGGTTGATTGCTGCACTCCTTACTTCTGAACTGACAGAAATTGGACGACTTCAGGCTGTTAATGCTTTACGTCTGACCACAGCCACTAATAATAATAATAATAATAATACTGTGTACAACACATTAGTAGCCCATATGTACACTCCTGGAAATTGAAATAAGAACACCGTGAATTCATTGTCCCAGGAAGGGGAAACTTTATTGACACATTCCTGGGGTCAGATACATCACATGATCACACTGACAGAACCACAGGCACATAGACACAGGCAACAGAGCATGCACAATGTCGGCACTAGTACAGTGTATATCCACCTTCCGCAGCAATGCAGGCTGCTATTCTCCCATGGAGACGATCGTAGAGATGCTGGATGTAGTCCTGTGGAACGGCTTGCCATGCCATTTCCACCTGGCGCCTCAGTTGGACCAGCGTTCGTGCTGGACGTGCAGACCGCGTGAGACGACGCTTCATCCAGTCCCAAACATGCTCAATGGGGGACAGATCCGGAGATCTTGCTGGCCAGGGTAGTTGACTTACACCTTCTAGAGCACGTTGGGTGGCACGGGATACATGCGGACGTGCATTGTCCTGTTGGAACAGCAAGTTCCCTTGCCGGTCTAGGAATGGTAGAACGATGGGTTCGATGACGGTTTGGATGTACCGTGCACTATTCAGTGTCCCCTCGACGATCACCAGTGGTGTACGGCCAGTGTAGGAGATCGCTCCCCACACCATGATGCCGGGTGTTGGCCCTGTGCGCCTCGGTCGTATGCAGTCCTGATTGTGGCGCTCACCTGCACGGCGCCAAACACGCATACGACCATCATTGGCACCAAGGCAGAAGCGACTCTCATCGCTGAAGACGACACGTCTCCATTCGTCCCTCCATTCACGCCTGTCGCGACACCACTGGAGGCGGGCTGCACGATGTTGGGGCGTGAGCGGAAGACGGCCTAACGGTGTGCGGGACCGTAGCCCAGCTTCATGGAGACGGTTGCGAATGGTCCTCGCCGATACCCCAGGAGCAACAGTGTCCCTAATTTGCTGGGAAGTGGCGGTGCGGTCCCCTACGGCACTGCGTAGGATCCTACGGTCTTGGCGTGCATCCGTGCGTCGCTGCGGTCCGGTCCCAGGTCGACGGGCACGTGCACCTTCCGCCGACCACTGGCGACAACATCGATGTACTGTGGAGACCTCACGCCCCACGTGTTGAGCAATTCGGCGGTACGTCCACCCGGCCTCCCGCATGCCCACTATACGCCCTCGCTCAAAGTCCGTCAACTGCACATACGGTTCACGTCCACGCTGTCGCGGCATGCTACCAGTGTTAAAGACTGCGATGGAGCTCCGTATGCCACGGCAAACTGGCTGACACTGACGGCGGCGGTGCACAAATGCTGCGCAGCTAGCGCCATTCGACGGCCAACACCGCGGTTCCTGGTGTGTCCGCTGTGCCGTGCGTGTGATCATTGCTTGTACAGCCCTCTCGCAGTGTCCGGAGCAAGTATGGTGGGTCTGACACACCGGTGTCAATGTGTCCTTCTTTCCATTTCCAGGAGTGTAATTTCGCCTGTGTCCTGCTGTCAATTAATTCAGTTATCTGTTTCGAAGCGAGTAAGTAAGCAATTTCTGGACTTCTGCAGTTACCATCTACACCTAGAAGAAGATATTTTCTTCAGATATTTAGCATGACTTACGCATATGTCTCACTTTTATGAACAGCGACATATGGGGCAAAGCACAACATACGTGTGTAGTGGGTGGACAATGTGAGGAATCTGTAACCTCTACTGCATTAATGCTACTGAGCAAAAGTAACTACTGATAACCTATATAATGAATACTACAAACTTACAAAATTGTGGAAATAGTAATGATCTTCTCAAAACAGTTTAGTTTCGTGACTGAAGCAGAATCGAATCGTATAGTTTTTACCCCTCAGAAAATCTCATTTTATTGCTCAGGGGATAATTACCCCCTGGTTGGGAAACGCTTCTCCAAGACAAGTATCAGCATGTACTGCTTTTTCTTTGGTTTACTTTTAATGTTTGTAATTGCCACTTGGTACGTTGCGATAATGTATGCTGCTAGAAACATAGAAAGAGTACCTTACGTACCTAGGGCAAACAATCAGGAAACTTAATTTCGCGTATTGGGAGACTCTGAGTATGTTTCTGGTTTCGGGATGAGAACAGTCTACCTATGGCATCGAGTAACAGCCCCCTCAGTAGCAGGACCACCCACACTATTAACTAAGCATGAGCGTAAATATAGATAGTGCGTTGCAGCCCCATTCCGTGTGGATCATGACGTGTGTAAACTATTCAGAGCGCTTCCTCGACCCTAGAGCCCAATGCTCGATCGATGCGTTTGGCGTGAACCTCACGCGTCTAAATTCAAAGGCTCCCTTGTTCGCGACATAGGCATGTGGTCCTTCTCTCGTCGTAACAAATGTTTCAGTGATTTTATCATTGGAAAACAACAGTGTAAGATTATTCCATTCTGCTCTACAACCTCATTTCCCCTGGACTGTGGTCTACCCCGAATAGGCATGGAAATATACACTGTACCACTAAAGAGACTGGTATTGGCATGCATATTCAAATACAGAGATATGTAAACAGGCAGGGTACAGCGCTGCGGTCGGCAACACCAATATAAGACAACAAGTGTCTGGCGGAGTTGTTAGATCGGTTACTGCTGCTACAATGGCAGCTTGTCGAGTTTTAAGTGAGTTTAACGTGGTGTTATAGTCGGCGCACGAGCGATGGGACACTGCATCTCCGAGGTAGCAATGAAGTGCGGATTTTCGCATACGACCATTTCACTAGTGTCCCGTAAACATCAGGAATCCAGTACAACATCAAATCTCCGACAACGCTGCGGCCGGAAAAAGATCTTGCGAGAACGGGACCAATGACGACTGATGAGAATCGTTCCCAAAATTGCTGCAGATTTCAATGCTGGGCCATCAACAAGTGTCAGAGTGCGAACCATTCAATGAAACATCATCGATATGCGCTTTAGGAGCCGAAGGACCACTCGTATATTCTTGATGACTGCACATCACTAAGTTTTACGCCTCGACTAGGCCCGTCAACACCGACATAGGACTGTCGATGACTGGAAATTTGTTGGCTGGTCGGACGAGTCGTTTCAGATTGTATCGAGCGCATGGACGTGTATGGAGACAACCTGATGAATCCATGGTCCCTGTTTGTTAGCAGGGGACTGTTCAAACTGGTGAAGTCTCTTGTGCGTTCCGACGGACTTGGGCTATTCCAGCAGGACAATGCGGCACTCCACACGTCCAGAATTGCTACAGAGTGGCTCCTGGAACACTCTTCTGAGCTCAAACGCTTCCGCTGCCCACCATGCTCCACAGACAGGAACATTATTGAGCATATCTGGGATGTCTCTTCACCCCGTCGTACTCTTACGGATTTATGGACAGCCCTGCAACATACACGATATTAGGCAGGCGTACCAGTTACTTTGATTCTTCAGTGTGAGACGACGCTTCATCCAGTCCCAAACATGCTCAATGGGGGACAGATCCGGAGATCGTGCTGGCCAGGGTAGTTGACTTACACTTTCTAGAGCACGTTGGGTGGCACGGGATACATGCGGACGTGCATTGTTCTGTTGGAACAGCAAGTTCCCTTGCCGGTCTAGGAATGGTAGAACGATGGGTTCGATGACGGTTTGGATGTACCGTGCACTATTCAGTGTCCCCTCGACGATCACCAGTGGTGTACGGCCAGTGTAGGAGATCGCTCCCCACACCATGATGCCGGGTGTTGGCCCTGTGCGCCTCGGTCGTATGCAGTCCTGATTGTGGCGCTCACCTGCACGGCGCCAAACACGCATACGACCATCATTGGCACCAAGGCAGAAGCGACTCTCATCGCTGAAGACGACACGTCTCCATTCGTCCCTCCATTCACGCCTGTCGCGACACCACTGGAGGCGGGCTGCACGATGTTGGGGCGTGAGCGGAAGACGGCCTAACGGTGTGCGGGACCGTAGCCCAGCTTCATGGAGACGGTTGCGAATGGTCCTCGCCGATACCCCAGGAGCAACAGTGTCCCTAATTTGCTGGGAAGTGGCGGTGCGGTCCCCTACGGCACTGCGTAGGATCCTACGGTCTTGGCGTGCATCCGTGCGTCGCTGCGGTCCGGTCCCAGGTCGACGGGCACGTGCACCTTCCGCCGACCACTGGCGACAACATCGATGTACTGTGGAGACCTCACGCCCCACGTGTTGAGCAATTCGGCGGTACGTCCACCCGGCCTCCCGCATGCCCACTATACGCCCTCGCTCAAAGTCCGTCAACTGCACATACGGTTCACGTCCACGCTGTCGCGGCATGCTACCAGTGTTAAAGACTGCGATGGAGCTCCGTATGCCACGGCAAACTGGCTGACACTGACGGCGGCGGTGCACAAATGCTGCGCAGCTAGCGCCATTCGACGGCCAACACCGCGGTTCCTGGTGTGTCCGCTGTGCCGTGCGTGTGATCATTGCTTGTACAGCCCTCTCGCAGTGTCCGGAGCAAGTATGGTGGGTCTGACACACCGGTGTCAATGTGTCCTTCTTTCCATTTCCAGGAGTGTAATTTCGCCTGTGTCCTGCTGTCAATTAATTCAGTTATCTGTTTCGAAGCGAGTAAGTAAGCAATTTCTGGACTTCTGCAGTTACCATCTACACCTAGAAGAAGATATTTTCTTCAGATATTTAGCATGACTTACGCATATGTCTCACTTTTATGAACAGCGACATATGGGGCAAAGCACAACATACGTGTGTAGTGGGTGGACAATGTGAGGAATCTGTAACCTCTACTGCATTAATGCTACTGAGCAAAAGTAACTACTGATAACCTATATAATGAATACTACAAACTTACAAAATTGTGGAAATAGTAATGATCTTCTCAAAACAGTTTAGTTTCGTGACTGAAGCAGAATCGAATCGTATAGTTTTTACCCCTCAGAAAATCTCATTTTATTGCTCAGGGGATAATTACCCCCTGGTTGGGAAACGCTTCTCCAAGACAAGTATCAGCATGTACTGCTTTTTCTTTGGTTTACTTTTAATGTTTGTAATTGCCACTTGGTACGTTGCGATAATGTATGCTGCTAGAAACATAGAAAGAGTACCTTACGTACCTAGGGCAAACAATCAGGAAACTTAATTTCGCGTATTGGGAGACTCTGAGTATGTTTCTGGTTTCGGGATGAGAACAGTCTACCTATGGCATCGAGTAACAGCCCCCTCAGTAGCAGGACCACCCACACTATTAACTAAGCATGAGCGTAAATATAGATAGTGCGTTGCAGCCCCATTCCGTGTGGATCATGACGTGTGTAAACTATTCAGAGCGCTTCCTCGACCCTAGGGCCCAATGCTCGATCGATGCGTTTGGCGTGAACCTCACGCGTCTAAATTCAAAGGCTCCCTTGTTCGCGACATAGGCATGTGGTCCTTCTCTCGTCGTAACAAATGTTTCAGTGATTTTATCATTGGAAAACAACAGTGTAAGATTATTCCATTCTGCTCTACAACCTCATTTCCCCTGGACTGTGGTCTACCCCGAATAGGCATGGAAATATACACTGTACCACTAAAGAGACTGGTATTGGCATGCATATTCAAATACAGAGATATGTAAACAGGCAGGGTACAGCGCTGCGGTCGGCAACACCAATATAAGACAACAAGTGTCTGGCGGAGTTGTTAGATCGGTTACTGCTGCTACAATGGCAGCTTGTCGAGTTTTAAGTGAGTTTAACGTGGTGTTATAGTCGGCGCACGAGCGATGGGACACTGCATCTCCGAGGTAGCAATGAAGTGCGGATTTTCGCATACGACCATTTCACTAGTGTCCCGTAAACATCAGGAATCCAGTACAACATCAAATCTCCGACAACGCTGCGGCCGGAAAAAGATCTTGCGAGAACGGGACCAATGACGACTGATGAGAATCGTTCCCAAAATTGCTGCAGATTTCAATGCTGGGCCATCAACAAGTGTCAGAGTGCGAACCATTCAATGAAACATCATCGATATGCGCTTTAGGAGCCGAAGGACCACTCGTATATTCTTGATGACTGCACATCACTAAGTTTTACGCCTCGACTAGGCCCGTCAACACCGACATAGGACTGTCGATGACTGGAAATTTGTTGGCTGGTCGGACGAGTCGTTTCAGATTGTATCGAGCGCATGGACGTGTATGGAGACAACCTGATGAATCCATGGTCCCTGTTTGTTAGCAGGGGACTGTTCAAACTGGTGAAGTCTCTTGTGCGTTCCGACGGACTTGGGCTATTCCAGCAGGACAATGCGGCACTCCACACGTCCAGAATTGCTACAGAGTGGCTCCTGGAACACTCTTCTGAGCTCAAACGCTTCCGCTGCCCACCATGCTCCACAGACAGGAACATTATTGAGCATATCTGGGATGTCTCTTCACCCCGTCGTACTCTTACGGATTTATGGACAGCCCTGCAACATACACGATATTAGGCAGGCGTACCAGTTACTTTGATTCTTCAGTGTGAGACGACGCTTCATCCAGTCCCAAACATGCTCAATGGGGGACAGATCCGGAGATCGTGCTGGCCAGGGTAGTTGACTTACACTTTCTAGAGCACGTTGGGTGGCACGGGATACATGCGGACGTGCATTGTTCTGTTGGAACAGCAAGTTCCCTTGCCGGTCTAGGAATGGTAGAACGATGGGTTCGATGACGGTTTGGATGTACCGTGCACTATTCAGTGTCCCCTCGACGATCACCAGTGGTGTACGGCCAGTGTAGGAGATCGCTCCCCACACCATGATGCCGGGTGTTGGCCCTGTGTGCCTCGGTCGTATGCAGTCCTGATTGTGGCGCTCACCTGCACGGCGCCAAACACGCATACGACCATCATTGGCACCAAGGCAGAAGCGACTCTCATCGCTGAAGACGACACGTCTCCATTCGTCCCTCCATTCACGCCTGTCGCGACACCACTGGAGGCGGGCTGCACGATGTTGGGGCGTGAGCGGAAGACGGCCTAACGGTGTGCGGGACCGTAGCCCAGCTTCATGGAGACGGTTGCGAATGGTCCTCGCCGATACCCCAGGAGCAACAGTGTCCCTAATTTGCTGGGAAGTGGCGGTGCGGTCCCCTACGGCACTGCGTAGGATCCTACGGTCTTGGCGTGCATCCGTGCGTCGCTGCGGTCCGGTCCCAGGTCGACGGGCACGTGCACCTTCCGCCGACCACTGGCGACAACATCGATGTACTGTGGAGACCTCACGCCCCACGTGTTGAGCAATTCGGCGGTACGTCCACCCGGCCTCCCGCATGCCCACTATACGCCCTCGCTCAAAGTCCGTCAACTGCACATACGGTTCACGTCCACGCTGTCGCGGCATGCTACCAGTGTTAAAGACTGCGATGGAGCTCCGTATGCCACGGCAAACTGGCTGACACTGACGGCGGCGGTGCACAAATGCTGCGCAGCTAGCGCCATTCGACGGCCAACACCGCGGTTCCTGGTGTGTCCGCTGTGCCGTGCGTGTGATCATTGCTTGTACAGCCCTCTCGCAGTGTCCGGAGCAAGTATGGTGGGTCTGACACACCGGTGTCAATGTGTTCTTTTTTCTATTTCCAGGAGTGTATTTACCAACGGCCTTGCAGCAGTTGTAACAACAATTCCCGTCAGATCAGCGACGTTAAGCGCTGTCGGGCTTGGCTAGCAATTTGATAGGTGACCTTCTGGGCTGCCAAGCGCTGTTGGCAAGCGGGTTGCACTCGGCCCTTCTAGGGCCAATTGAAGAGCTACTTGAGCCGGCCGATGTGGCCGTGCGGTTCTAGGCGCTCCAGTCTTGAACCGAGCGACCGCTACGGTCGCAGGTTCGAATCCTGCCTCGGGCATGGATGTGTGTGATGTCCTTAGGTTAGTTAGGTTTAATTAGTTCTAAGTTCTAGGCGACTGATGACCTCAGAAGTTAAGTCGGATGGTGCTCAGAGCCATTTGAAGAGCTACTTGATTGAAAATTGGCGGGAGGAGTAGCAGGAGAGCGGCGTGCTAACCACGTGCTCCTCCATATTCGCATGCAGTGACACCTAACGGATGAGGATGACGTGGCGGTCGGTTGGTCCATTGGGACTTTCGAGGCCTGTTCGGAAGGAGTGTAGTTAATTTTTTTTTAGTTTTACATATATGTTTAAATATTCATGGTACATATTCTGCCAAATACATTTTCATTACCACCGTCATACTTTTTTTGCATATACTGTGACACAATCGGAATTTTTATTTTTTCATTCCGAAAATAAATTCAAATATTGAAAACTGTAGCATAGCCGTTTCAATTTTACATTCTACGATCCTAAATTTATTTTTGTCTCACTCCTCAAGCCATTAATTATTGTAGAAATAAATCACGATTTAATAGTTTGGCCCTCTGCTGCCTATTGCAAAGTTTTGCAATGTTGTCACAGCTTGAAATATTAGCTATCGATTTCTATAAGCGGTGAGAAGTTTCAATCCTCACCTCTTTTTACGAAGGAGCTCTCTGCAGGGATGACTAGCATAGCATGAGGCACGCCCAAGCAGATTTTTTTGTCATCAGTTTTCTGACTAATTCGATTCGGGTCGCCACGAATTCCTCTCTTCTCAGAGTAGTTCTTCACTCTATGACTACAGTTATTTGTTGGATATATTCCCATATCTGTCTTCCTCTATTGTTTTCATGGTTCAAATGGCTCTAAGCACTATGAGACTTGACATCTGAGGTCATCAGTGCCCTAGACTTAGAACTACTTAAACCTAACTAACCTAAGGACATCATCACACACAAGCATGCCCGAGACAGGATTCGAACCTGCGACCGTAGCAGCAGCGCGGTTCCGCACTGAAGCGTCTAGAACCGCTCGTCCACAGGGGCCGGCTATTGTTTTCATGCACGTAATCTCCCTTCAGTACCATGGAGGTTATTTCCTGATGTTTTAACAGTAGTCCTATCACCCTGTCGCTCCTTCATGTCAGTGTTCCCCGCATATACCTTTCTTCGTAGAAATTACGGGCAACTAGTTCATACATTATCTTATCAGCCCGTAATTCACTATCACGCAATGCTGTGCTCCAAACATACATTCCCAGAAATTTCTTCCTTAGATAAATGCGTATGTCTGATTTAATAGATTGCTCTTGCGTGGGAAGGCTCTATTTTCCTGTGCTAGTTTACTTTTTTATGCCCTACGTGTTTCGCCCGTGATGTGTTATTTTGCTTCCAAGGTGGCATAATTCCTTAGCTTCGTCTCTTCATGGTCACCAAATCTGATGTTAAGTTTCTCGCTATTCTCATTACTTTCGTCTTTCTTCGGTTTACGCTCAATCCATATTCTGTACTCATTAGACATTTCATCCCATTCAACAGGATCTGTAATTCTGTTTCATTTTCACTGAGGATGGCAATTTCATCAGGGAATCCTATCACTGACATCCTTTCACCCTGAATTTTAACCCCACTCGTGAACCTTTCTGTTATTGCCGTCATTGCTTCTTCGATATTACAGAT
The DNA here is from genome assembly GCF_023898315.1 of Schistocerca nitens. NCBI lineage: Eukaryota > Metazoa > Arthropoda > Insecta > Orthoptera > Acrididae > Schistocerca > Schistocerca nitens. Next base: position 175,937,962 of record NC_064622.1, on the reverse strand, counting down.
TGAACAGTAGGGGCGCAAGACTACATCCCTGTCTGACATCCTTTTTAATCCGAGCACTTCGTTCTTGCTCTTCCAATCTTATTGTTCCCTCTTGGTTCTTGTATATATCGTACATTATCCAGCCTTCCCTATAGCTTACTCCTATTTTTCACAGAATTTCGAACATCATGCACCATTTTACATTGTCGAGCTTTTTTCCCAGGTCGAAAAATCCTATGAACATGTCCTGATTTTTCTTCAGTCTTGTTTCCATTATCAACTGCAACCTGAGAACTGCCCCTCTGGTGTCTTTTCGTTCACTGAACCCAAATTGATCGTCATCTAACTGATCCTCAACATTATTTTGCATTTTTCTGTAAATTGTTTTGAATAGCAACTTGGATCCTTAAGCTCTGAAACTGATTGTGCGATAGTTATAACCTTGAAGCACTACTTCGTGTCCTTTACACTTCAGGGTAATGTATGAGTCCACTTCTGAATTTCGCTGCATCACTGCCTTTAAAAGTGAAATGGACTCAAACTATTGGTCTGATTTTCATACCGAATACATAAAATACGTTGGAAATATCAAGGAAAGAGACCATCGAATTCAGAGACATTTTACAACTAAGTACAAGTTGGAACAATTTCACTTTCAGTTATAAGTTTTATATTCAAAATGATTGCTTAGCCATGTGGCACAGCAGTTCAGGGATCATGGCTGACATTTTCATCGATGATCTAGAAATTAGAGTTGTAAAATCTGATCAAACTTTTATGGATATAACTGTTTATTATAAATGTTACGTAAAAGATGCTTGTTGGTGGTTTCGAGGAATACACAGAGGAAATAGTAAAAAATATTTAACGACGCCCACCGAAAAGTTCAATTTAGCGTTTAGCGCGAAATTGACATTAAAAAGCAGGCAATAAGCACGCATGTACTGTCTACAGGTAACCGACAACTGATACTGCAATTTCCAATGATTCATGCCATCCACAGCCTTATACGGAGGATGATCTTTGTATCTTAGCACGCAGGGCAGTTAACATCCCAATCAGCAGGAAGGATGAAGGCAGAGCTAAACATCATTAAGAAGTTGGCGGTTACTAACGGTTAATAAATTGCTGTGCAAATGTGATAGGAATTGACAGAATAAACTTAACGAAGAAAAAATTAGATTGGTCACTATGCCGTACTGTGGAACAGTGTCGCAAAACGTCGCGAAGATTTTTAAAACTCACGGTGTTAAGATAGAGTTCCAGACAAATCATGTAGTTAGGTGTAGCCTGAACAATGTTGTCAATGAAAAGATAAACAGGTTTGAAAAATTAGGAGTTTATAAAATAAACTTCATTTCTTATGACGCAAAATACATTGGACAGACGGGAAGAACATTTTCCATCATATACAAGGAAAACGTATATGCGTTCAGACTAAGTAACTGCCACATATCAGATGTTGCGAACCATGGGTACGAAACAGGCCATGCGCTTACGGGAATAGATGATGGCTTAGAAATACTACACACACAAAAGGAAGGACGGGAAACTCCACTTCTCTAAGAATATTGGAGGCTCATGAAAAGAAACATAACGATATTCTTAACATACATGTGAAAGACAACGGAACTAAATTTATTAACGGCTTTTTACAATTATTTTAAGGCAGATGCATAACTATAAATTTTCAATACTTCTTTGACGGGGAATCAGAGCAAATACAGAGGTCTACCGACAATCATTCTTCCCACGCTCAATTCGCGAATGGAACGTGGGAGGGGGAAACAGTTAATGGTACCAGAACTACCCTCTGCCACACACCGTGTGGTGGCTTGCGGAAAATTGATGTAGATGTAGACAAAATATCTAGAGCCTGACATTCATAGACAATGTGCAAGTGGCACTTTGGGATGCGAGGAAATGTAGGGGACCAGTAGAATACCATTATGATTGAGGCAATATCTGCTCTTACACAGTAATACCACGGTCTTGTCAGTTCACAATAACCCCCAGACATCTGGAGAAGCGTCAGTCTGGCACTCAAGGAGGTCACGACATACCAACAGGAGGCGCCCGGTTCTGTGTGCGGGTCGAGATGGGGCAAATACTGTCAGAAGTATATATATAAGACGAGGTCCCCACAGCCCAACGCCTTTAATTTTGTTTTATTATGTGAACGCCGCAAATCTGTTGGTAGACGTTTAAACTTTTTAATCTCATGAGATAACTTTGGTAACCTAATGATAAGAGGGCTGTGTCTCGAAACGGGTTGTTGAATAGTATGTAGGACAGAAAACGGTTGAATGCTACACATTCTTACAGTTGGAACTTTTAGTTGTGTCAAGAGAGAGGGTATTTTTTATTAAATGTGAAAATCTTAGCTTTGTTGGGGAATTGTTACTGTATTTTTCTATGTATATAAGGAAAAAATTTGTAGGCACATTTCATCCAGCATTCCTGTTTCTATAACCGGTTCAAGAGTGGGAAACAATCAGATGACATCGTAGTTATTTTTAATCCTGTTCAGAAAACTGCAAGATATAATACGGAAATGTAGTTTCATTTTTAGTTATGTATTTAAAAAGGATGGGCTGTACGCCTATAAAGACGAAAACATCTGCTAATAATCGCAAAACCAGGAGATGATAAAAATGGTTCAAGTGGCTCTGAGCACTATGGAACTTTACATCTGAGGTCATCAGTCCCCTAGAACTTAGATCTACTTAAACCTAACTAACCTAAGGACACAACACACATCCTTGCCCGAGGCAGGATTCGAATCTGCGACCGTAGTGGTCGCGCGGTTCCGGACTGAAGCGCCTAGAACTGCTCGGCCACAACGGCTGGCCATATGATGATAAATTGATAAAGTATGTACTACTTTTATGCTCTGTGAAAATTAGCGTTAGTTGTAACTTTTATCCTTTACTTCAGTAACATTCACCAACGAAGGTGTACATTACTTCTGATATGAGAACTAAAAACATACCAGAACTATCAAATACATAATTTAACACGTTTCAGTCATCTTCACTATGAAGCACCATTTAGTTGCCTGAAAAAAATATCATTTCGTTGTAAGATAACGAAATTAAAATCGTTGCTCTAGCGACTCTTATTGGCTGCAATTTTGTTTCTATTTTATAGTGACTGTGCTTATTCGCTACAGCTGTCAGGGAGGAGAGACGCAGTTCTCTAACAATGGTGAGCAAATAGACACGTTGACAGCTGTGAGTGACTCGCAAATTGGTGGCCTCGTCAGTACGGATGCTTGCATCTCGTCATTTTCACACAGTGTCCTCCAGTCCTCGTGTCAAGGCTATATGTTTAGAAAGTGCGCGATTCGTTACTATTCACGCTCTTATGCGCAGTTCCTCCCTACCCTTTGCTGTCTCCAGGTTGCACAACACGCCATTCTATATCCTTTCGTGTGTCGTCCGGCGTACTGGATTACACTGTCACCTGCAAGACAACAACGACTTGTGTTCCACTTTTCGAAAGTGAAATGTTACGTGTATATCTTAAAGCAACATTTCCACTTGTGATGCTGTGATGTAAATTAATTCTGACTTTAACTGCCAAATCATAACTCACGATAAAAATAACTTCCATTTGCTCATTTCCTTGTCCACTGTCATAAATAAAACAATAGTGGAAACAAAAACGTTCCACTCGCGGCTAGCGTCTGATACGTTAGTCGAAGCTTCCGTGTCCTTTCAGTGAAACTGTGGAGTTCGATGCACACACAAAAGCAGCGAAGGAGAAGCCCTTATGACAATTCAATAAATGTTCCAGTAAACACTATAATACCAGAAACAGATTCTCGTGTTACATACGTTACTTTAGATGAAGAGACATTTGCTCTTAAAAAATACATATTATAAGATCTTATCCAGTAAGTAATTTACGAGGGTTGGAACTTTAATAGTGGCAACAATTTATTTACAGCTCGTACATAATAGATAAGTGTTTCAAAGTTTTACTGAACTTCAAAGTAGTCATCAGCATTGTTTATAACCCGTTGCCAGCGATGTGGAAGTCGTAGGATACTCTTAGCGGTGCCAGTTGTGCTGACAGTTCGGGCAGCGCGGTGTATTGCCCGACGAATATGTAGCAGTTCTGAAGAGAATGCCGTGAAGTGTGAAGTGTTTCCTTCAGTTTAGAAATCGAGTTGAACTTGCGAGGGCTTAAGTCAGAGAAGTGCAGTAAGTGGTATAGCACTTAGCAGCCCCATCAGTCAAACAAAACAGTTCAAATGGCCCTGAGCACTATGGGACTCAACTGCTGTGGTCATCAGTCCCCTAGAACTTAGAACTACTTAAACCTAACTAACCTAAGGACATCACACACATCCATGCCCGAGGCAGGATTCGAACCTGCGACCGTAGCAGTCGCACGGTTCCGGACTGCGCGCCTAGAACCGCGAGACCACCGCGGCCGGCAAACAAAACAGTAACAGCTTGCACTGTACGTGCTTAAGCATTGTCCTGTAAAATGATGGTCAGGTCCTGCAGAAAGTGTCATCACTTCTGTCTCTGTGCTGTTCATTTATGGAACACAACCTACGGCCATACCCGTACACGTCCATCCGCTCGATACAATTTGAAACTCGTCCGACCAGGCAACATGTTTCCAGTCATCAACAGTCCAATGTCGGTGTTGACGGACCCAGACGAGGCGTAAAGCTTTGTGTCGTGCTGTCATCAGAGGTACACGAGCAGACCTTCGGCTCAGAAACCCCATATCGATTATGTTTCGTTGAACTGTACGCACGCTGACACTTGTTGACGGCGGAGAACTGAAATGTGCAGCAATTTACGGAAGGGTTGCAATTCTGTCAAGTTGAACGATTCTCTTCAGCTGTCTTGGTCCCGTTCTTGTAGGTTCTTTTTCCGGCAGCAGCGATGAGGTTTGATGTTTCACCAAATTTCTGATATCCACGGTATTCTTGTGAAATGGTCGTGCGGGAAAATCCCGACTTCATCGCTACCACGGAGATGCTGTGTCCCATTGCTCGTAGGCCAACTGTAACACCACGTTCAAACTCACTCAGATCTTGATAACCTGTCATTGCAGCAGAAAAAAGTGATCTAACAACTGCGCCAGACACTTGTTGTCTTATACAGGGTGGTCCATTGATCGTGACCGGGCCAAATATCTCACGAAATAAGCGTCAAACGAAAAAACTACAAAGAACGAAACTTGTCTAGCTTGAAGGGGGAAACCAGATGGCGCTATGGTTGGCCCGCTACATGGCGCTGCCATAGATCAAACGGATATCAACTGCGTTTTTTAAAATAGGAACCCAGATTTTTTATTACGTATTCGTGTGGTACGTAAAGAAATATGAATGTTTTAGTTGGGCCACTTTTTTCGCTTTGTGATAGATGGCGCTTTAATAGTCACAAACGTATAAATACGTGGTATCACGTAACATTCCACCAGTGCGGACGGTATTTGCTTCGTGATACATTACCGTTGGCCGATGTGGCCGGGCGGTTCTAGGCGCTACAATCTGAAGCCGCGCGACTGTTACGGTCGCAGGTTCGAATCCTACCTCGGGCATGGATGTGTGTGATGTCCTTAGTTAGGTTTAAGTAGTTCTAAGTTCTAGGGGACTGATGACCACAGAAGTTAAGTCCCATAGTGCTCAGAGCCATTTGAAACATTTAACCGCAGCCATGGTCTCCGAGCTGATAGTCAATGCTGCTGCAAATGTCGTCGAACTGTTCGTGCAGATGGTTGTTGTCTTGCAAACGTCCCCACCTGTTGACTCAGGGATCTAGACGTGGCTGCACGATCCGTTACAGCCATGCAGATAAGATGACTGTCATCTCGACTGCTAGTGATACGAGGCGTTCCGTATTACCCTCCTTAACCCACCGATTCCATATTCTGCTAACAGTCATTGGATCTCGACCAACGCGAGCAGCAATGTCGCGATACGATAAACCGCAATCGCGATAGTCTACAATCCGACCTTTATCAAAGTCGGAAACGTGATGGTACGCATTTCTCCTCCTCACACGAGGCATCACAACAACGTTTCACCAGGCAACGCCGGTCAACTGCTGTTTGTGTATGAGAAATCGGTCGGAAACTTTCCTCATATCAGCACGTTGTAGGCGTCGCCACCGGCGACAGCCTTGTGTGAATGCTCTGAAAAGCTAATCATTTTCATATCACAGGATCTTCTTCCTGTGGGTTAAATTTCGCGTCTGTAGCACGTCATCTTCGTGGTGCAGCAATTTTAATGACCAGTAGTGTACTTAAACCTGACTAACCTAAGGACGTCACACACATCCACGCCCGAGGCAGGATTCGAACCTGCGACCGTAGCGGTCGCGCGGTTCCAGACTGAAGCGCCTAGAACCGCTCGGCCACTCAGGCCGGCGGACTCGTAATCGTTGTGGAACACAGGCTCTGAGTTGGTATTCGCCTTGGTCTAGTGAGGAGCGTGATCAAAGCGCGCGTGGCACCTACAGAAGGCCACGCGACGCCCCCCCCCCCCCCCCCCGGTTGCCAGCCCGTACTGTACAGCAAGCCTGGACCCGCTTTCCACTGGCGTCGCACACTGACCCAGTACCCCGCAGCTGGACGCACGCCAACAGCGGCCGCCGCTGCTGTAATCCTTGCGCAACGCCAGCTGCAGGTGCCAGCACGAGCTGCCACCGGACCCAGTGCGCCAACGACTTGTTCCTGGCGTTCAGCTACCCACGGTCACGTGCAAACCGGTCTAGATGGGTGATGTTCTGAACTGTTCGCCAGTGAAATCTGCACGCACTGATATTTGCGCCCAGAAAAGTTGGGGGAAACGTTTAAACTCCGCAGCTTTCCAGGCAGGTAGAAGAGCCGAGGCCACTTTCGTGGTGTATTACTTTTAATAACTATTTTGAACAAGAGGACTTTAGACGCTCGAAGAATGCTCATTTTTCCAACTAGTTTTTACAATCGGGCTAATCATAACACATGAGGGCTCTCGCGTCCGTCGGCCGTCGTAATGTAATATATTATTTATTGTTATATAGATATTTTTAGTCACCTTTTTTTCATACAGTCGGTATGACCGATTGCATTTTTTTTATTTTTTATAATTAAGGGAAAGTAAACATTTGCCCCAATTTGTAATAAGAATAGAATGGACAAAGTATATATCATTTCTAGGCTGCCGTTGAGCAATAAAGAAATAAAATGTCTTCTTCAGTTTTTTTTTTTTTTTGTTTGCAAGTAGTAAACAGAAATTTTATGGTGCACCAAAGACTATCACTTTATTGTTGAAGGAAAGTTGCTCCGCTGCTCTGCGAGAGAAGGAAAATGTTAAAACGAAAATGGGAAAGAAAAAAATGCCTTCTGCATTGGTGAGCATCTGAATAGTATCTTAAAATTCCGACAAGAACTAAAGTCCCAGGAAGCAAATAGGATTCATACATACAGGTCACTGGCAACCTCTGCTATCCGAAATATTGTATCTGAAGCATTTAACCGTTAATTGTGATTTTCAGCATATTTCCAAATATCATCCTGTAGTCACAATGCTGGCTCATTTTAATGTGTTCAATTTCTACGTAAGAATAATAGTCTAGGAAAATTAGCATGCCTATTCTGCATAATAAACGATGCTGTGTGGCCCATGATCCACGTTGCAGCGTTGTTTCTTGCTCGTGGATATCTCAGTTTTTGTGGCTGAATGGTCTCGAAAAGGTCTACACCACTAGGCGTCGTACGGTCTATCACCGACAATCGGTGACGAAGAAATGTAGTAATTTCTTCTGCATGTCCGCACGTGAACCTATGAATAAGCGTATCGACTCTTCCGCATGCGTCACAGTTGGGTGTTGGATGAAGGCCTATTTTATGTAGCTTTTCATTCGTTGCTACTTTATCGTTGACTGTTAGATACCAGTCGGCTATGACGCGTGATGGTAACATGTCGCTGTGCACATTTCGCCATACTATACTCCAATGTGTATGTGGATGTTTTTCCTCTAGACGATTCCTGTGGTTTGTTGTCACGAGAAGGTCATAAAGCTTCCTGTTCGTCAGGCTTCCGTTATCGACGATGTTGTGTCGAATGTAGCTCATTTCCATGTAGTACAGTCGCACATGTCGGTAAGACAGTGGAATGCCGCCGATATTAACGGGTGGGTCAAGGCTTTGAGGCTTCCACCGCTGAATGAGGTTTCTGATGATACTTGTCCTCCGGGTATGAAACTGCTTCCTGATGCGATTTAGGAGCAGGTTGACACATTTTTTGTGTACTTTAATGAGGTTAAGGCCACCTTTGGACGAAGGTAAGGTTAAGGTATCGAATTGAACTTTGAAAATGTGCCCCCTAAAAAGAAACGAACATAACGCTTGTTGTATACTCTTGGCTAGATGGTCGGAGATTGGAAGAATTTGCGCCAAATAATTCATCTTGCTCGTAATGGCGATCTCGACGGTCTTAACTTTCTGTAGTGTGTTCAAGTCACGGTCGGAGTGAAGTATCAAAGCAGCACGTAATTTATTAAGCATGTGTGACCAGTTCTTCGCCAGGAATTTGTCTGGTTTGGCCTCAAAGGTAACACCGAGGGTTGTATGATAATCCTTGACCTTGCACCAGGTAACATGGGATATGTCTCCGATACCGCCACCGATCTGCAAAGCTGTGGTTTTAGTTCTATTTAGTATTGCTCCTGAAAGAAACGTGAATGTTTGTAAAAGAGTTTCCGCTGACAGAAGTTGTTGCGATGATGACACAGTTACGCAGATATCGTCAGCATACGCAATGCATGGGATAGTGACAGACTCGACGCTAAGCCCGATCCCGCTATGCGCTAAGTTGTTCAGTAGCGGCTCTACTGCAATGGCGTACAAAATCATTGACAGAGGACATCCTTGGCGGATAGATTGCTCAATGGAAACTTCTTTTGTAAATTGGCCATTAATGAGAATCCGTGAAGAGGCGTTTGTAGTAAGTTTGCGAATTAATTCTATGAGATGAGGTCCAAATCCTAGTTCTTCATGCTTTTAAAGAGGAAGTCATGACGTACACGGTCATAAGCCTTCTCAAAATCTAGAAAGATCAGAGCGCCCTGTCCTTTGGTTTCACCATATGAACAGATGATGTCCCTCAAATCGCAGGCAGCTGAGATTGCACTTCGGCCTTGCACTGCACTGTACTGGTAACTGCCTAAAACCTTGTACAAAACGGTTTGCATCCTTAGCTTAACCGATCTGGTGGTGATTTTGAAATCGGCATTCAGGAGTGTGATGGGTCGCATGTTTTCGACCTTCCTGCTGTTCCCTTTTTTCGGTAAGGGCAGGATGATACCTTCCCTAAATGCCTTGGGTATGACTTCCAGGTGCCAGAGTTCATTCGCGATCTCGAGGAGTGTCGGACCGAGGAGGTTCCAGTATCGCTGGTAAAACTCAGCGCTGAGACCGTCGGGTCCTGGTGATTTCCCTTTCTTTGCACTGTGGACCGCCAGTCGGATTTCGTCCTCTGTGAAAACAGATTCCAGATTTGCATTATCCTGTTGCGACAAGCGACAGCTCAAGGTCCTAAGAAAATCGTCGCACGAGTGTTCATCAACGGATTGCTTCTTGTAAAGTTGACTATAATAGTCGTAGACGTGCGAGATGATGTCACGTTGCTTCGTGATGGCATTCTCAGCGTCATCAACGACGGCTTCAATCAACATGGCTTTACACCGTTTCGTCGTTCTCAGGATGTGGTACAGAGAGGCCCGTTCTTCGGCGACAACGTCCTTGGGGTGGGCTCGCACGATGATGCCTTGCATTCGTTGGCGTTGTATCGCCGTGATTTTCGCTTTATATCGTTTGATCTTTACGTCGATATCGCGAGAAGGATTGTTAGTGCTACTGTACAGTTCTCTCAAACAGCGATAATAAAATTCAATAGTCCGTTTCTGCCAGAAGCTTTTTTGTCGGGCGTAGCTCACGAGGGTGAGGCGTAATTTAGGCTTAGCACACTGAATCCATCACTGTAGAACGCTAGCGTAACGACGTCGGTGCCGCTGGAGCTGTTGCCACGTTATGAGCACCTCTCTTCAAGTTGGGCATCCTGCAGAAGGCTGACATTCAATTTCCAGTAGCCTTTCCCGCGGTAAATTTGCTGGCGTTGTAGGTTAAGGTAACACTGATATGCACAATGGTCGGAGATGTTGACAGGAGCTAAGTCACAGTTCATAGTGTGTCGCTGGAGGGCATCGGACACATAGATCCTATCCAGCCGACTGGCAGAATGACTGGTTACGAAGGTGTACGCTACCCGTTCACCGTGCAGTTGTTCCCATGTATCCTGAAGACGCATGCCATGAATTAAATGTTCAAGTTCGATACATCTGTTCGTGTTAGGAGTTTGGTCTCTGTCGTTAAGCACACAATTGAAGTCACCACCAAGGATGAGATGTGCACGATAAGCGCTAAGAAGAATGGGAACCTCGTTTTTATAAAATTTTGAAAGATCTCTCTTATGAGTGCTACCTGAGGGGGCGTACACGTTAACAATCTGCACACCATTCACACGAAGAGAAATGCCACGACCACTGGGCAACCGTTGCACATCCATAAAGGGTATACCGTCGCGCAGAAGTATGGGAGTGCCTACAGCATCCTCGAGATTAATGTTATCAATGAGAACGTAACCGGGCACTTCTAAGACTGTGACTACCTCCTGTAGGAGGGCAATGTCAACGCTGGTACCATACAAGAAATCAGTTAGCGAACGGAGTTTCACCGCACTATGAATTCTATTGACGTTAAGTGTGGTAATGTTGTAGGTTTGGCTGTCGCACATGATGGTTCAGAGGACAATGAGCTCTGAGTGTTGGATCGTCCTTCTCGACGGCTTTGAACCAAATTCGATGGTAACGTCTGGAGTACGAAGCGAAATGTCAAAACCAATAACGGGTCAGGGAGTGGAAAGGTCGCAGCGCAGTGGTCATGAGCGAGAGCAGCTACTGCTGCGTCTCCTCGTCCTGTCGCCACCACGGCTCATTGGTGTCGGGGTGCTGCGCGGTGCGCGCGCCGCCCTGCCCGCCACCGCCGGCTGAGTCTGTCAACGTGGCCGCATCCGCCTGGCCACCACGCGGGGCTGCGACTGACGTCAGCGAGTTCCTGCGGGAGCGCTGCTGCAGCTGCTCGCTGCTCTGCTCGCTCTTCCTCTTAGCCTTTACGGTGCTCTGTTCCCTCTCAGCGCTCAGTAGTGCCTTCGGGTGTTTGGTTTGTTCACGAATGCGTTCTTGCCTCGCGGTGTCCTCGCAGCGCACGGAGCGAGAAGATTGAGGTTCAGTCCCGCTGCCACTTTCTGACATGTGTACAGGTCTCAAATCATCCGACTTTTCCTCTTTGCTGCCATTCCCTTTGCTTCTCCTTCGGCGGCCTTTCTTCGTTTCTGCTGCAGTCTCTACCGATAGGGGTGGTTCAGGCAAACTGATCTGCACCCGCTCGTGTATCTCACACGGCTTAGTGTCAGAGGTGGCTGGCGCATCGTTGGTATCCAGCGGTAACTGCCCCGGTGAGGATGACGGTGCCGAATCGACGTCCGTCCTACCGCGAATGTCTTTTACACTGCAGTCCACCTGAACTGGCATCTCCGCCTCGCTAACATGTTCCGGCTGCCGGGGTGGTGGTACAGTCCCCGCGACTACCTCACTCAATAGTGGAACAAGCTTTTCACTACCGTCTGCAAGACGTTCCCGTGGAAGTTGAAATGGACGTCGACGTGTGCAGTTCATCCGCAGATGTTCTGTTGAATGGCAGATCGAACAGGTAGGGGGTTGTCCAATGTAAGTTACCTGTGCGCGACAGCAGTCAATGGTAACATACGAAGGTATATGCTTTTTTAAGTCTACACGTACACTTCGCACCCCGCTGTTAACTTGGTAGCGATATGCACTCGACCATTTTTCATTTGTAACTGACAAAACAGCGCTGTACAGTGACACAGAACGTGCAATCAGATCATTAGGGCACTCAGGTGGCACATTAAATACCCTGATGGTTCTCACTCCGTATCCCGAAGGCACGATTTGGACATTACTAATACTGCCATCATTATGACGAAATGGTCTCATACCAGCATGCTCCTCAACGAATTTCTCATAAGTGTCACTCGAAATAAATTTGATAAAAACTAGTACTGCACAAAGTCCAACTGGAACGTGTCGACTATATCTTCAGGCAATTTCAAATCCTCAAAAATCCACTCATGAATTTCAAACACCGTCGGTCGCAAGGCAGCGCGATCGAAAACACACTGAACGCTGTTCACTCTGTTAATTGTCGACATCGTACTTACAACAGTGGTACAGAAACAAACGTTAACAGCGCTCGCACACGCTGCTCAGCTCTCCACCTCAGCACTGCTCGCGACGTAAACACTGGCCCGCGCTACCGCCCGTCACCGCGCGATGTGCACTGTATTCTACAGGGTGTTTCAAAAATGACCGGTATATTTGAAACGGCAATAAAAACTAAACGAGCAGCGATAGAAATACACCGTTTGTTGCAATATGCTTGGGACAACAGTACATTTTCAGGCGGACAAACTTTCGAAATTACAGTAGTTACAATTTTCAACAACAGATGGCGCTGCAAGTGATGTGAAAGATATAGACGACAACGCAGTCTGTGGGTAGGCCATTCTGTACGTCGTCTTTCTGCTGTAAGCGTGTGCTGTTCACAACGTGCAAGTGTGCTGTGGACAACATGGTTTATTCCTTAGAACAGAGGATTTTTCTGGTGTTGGAATTCCACCGCCTAGAACACAGTGTTGTTGCAACAAGACGAAGTTTTCAACGGTGGTTTAATGTAACCAAAGGACCGAAAAGCGATACAATAAAGGATCTGTTTGAAAAATTTCAACGGACTGGGAACGTGACGGATGAACGTGCTGGAAAGGTAGGGCGACCGCGTACGGCAACCACAGAGGGCAACGCGCAGCTAGTGCAGCAGGTGATCCAACAGCGGCCTCGGGTTTCCGTTCGCCGTGTTGCAGCTGTGGTCCAAATGACGCCAACGTCCACGTATCGTCTCATGCGCCAGAGTTTACACCTCTATCCATACAAAATTCAAACGCGGCAACCCCTCAACGCCGCTACCATTGCTGCACGAGAGACATTCGCTAACGATATAGTGCACAGGATTGATGACGGCGATATGCATGTGGGCAGCATTTGGTTTACTGACGAAGCTTATTTTTACCTGGACGGCTTCGTCAATAAACAGAACCGGCGCATATGGGGAACCGAAAAGCCCCATGTTGCAGTCCCATCGTCCCTGCATCCTCAAAAAGTACTGGTCTGGGCCGCCATTTCTTCCAAAGGAATTATTGGCCCCTTTTTTCAGATCCGAAACGATTACTGCATCACGCCATCTGGACATTCTTCGTGAATTTGTGGCGGTACAAACTGCCTTAGACGACACTGCGAACACCTCGTGGTTTATGCAAAATGGTGCCCGGCCACATCGCACGGCCGACGTCTTTAATTTCCTGAATGAATATTTCGATGATCGTGTGATTGCTTTGGGCTATCCGAAACATACAGGAGGCGGCGTGGATTGGCCTCCCTATTCGCCAGGCATGAACCCCTGTGACTTCTTTCTGTGGGGACACTTGAAAGACCAGGTGTACCGCCAGAATCCAGAAACAATTGAACAGCTGAAGCAGTACATCTCATCTGCATGTGAAGCCATTCCGCCAGACACGTTGTCAAAGGTTTCGGGTAATTTCATTCAGAGACTACGCCATATTATTGCTACGCATGGTGGATATCTGGAAAATATCGTACTATAGAGTTTCCCAGACCGCAGCGCCATCTGTTGTTGACAATTGTAACTACTGTAATTTCGAAAGTTTGTCTGCCTGAAAATGTACTGTTGTCCCAAGCATATTGCAACAAACGGTGTATTTCTATCGCTGCTCGTTTAGTTTGTATTGCCGTTTCAAATATACCGGTCATTTTTGAAACACCCTGTATCTGCGTCACTGAGGACACAGAGAATAGTGCGACTGCAGGGATTTATCTCTGGCACGCCTTCCGCGAAACCCACATTTTCAACGTATTGTCCCGCACTACATTCGTAGTGCCCCCGCCCATTACACTCATAACTCGCGGCGCGTTGCCGATTTCCCGTAAGAGTTCGGGCACTGTTTGTGCATTCGTACAGAAGAAGACAATACGTTGAGAATGTGTGTTTCGCGGGAGGCGTGCCAGAGATAAATCCCTGCAGTCGCACTATCCTCTGTGTCCTCGGTGGCTCAGATGGATAGAGCGTCTGCCATGCCGGCACGGTAGCTCAGCGTGTTCGGTCACAGGGTTACGTGCCCTCTGTAACAAAAAAAACTGAGCACCATGTAAGTAGGAGATCCCTGGTTCGAGTCCCGCTCGGGGCACACATTTTCATCTGTCCCCGTTGACGTATGTCAACGCCTGTAAGCAGCTAAGGGTGTTCATTCCATTGTAATTTTATTTGTTGTTAATGTTGATTGCTGCCGACTTACGTGCTGGGCTTTAATCAAAATATGTCATTCAATTTTGATTTACAATTAAATGCTTTTGTGAAGTTCTCCTTTTTTACAATATTAATCATAAATTATTTGTTACGTTAATGAATGATAGACTCGCTGAATCTTAAAAACATGAGCATATAAGTTCAACAATAGAATAAGCTTTTCGTATTAATTTCCTCGGCTAGTCAGCTCACTTTAAAGCAAGAAATCTTTACTTATTAATTGCAGTTGCGGCCCACACACGCGCGAGAATATTCCTTCTTACCTCCGTTAACCATTGCATCGTAGTCGGAGTCCTGGCTCTGGCTCTCGGCTGTTGTACTGAAAATAAGACTATTACAACTACGTATTTTCTGCAACGTCGGGCAGCTGTGGAGAAAAATGAATATTATGTTAATAGCGGGCGAGTTTTTCGCTTCCGCTAAATTTTATAAGTTAATATCGCCACGTAATGGCGTCGTTGGCTGCATCGGCCGCTGCGATTGTTGCACTGTAAATTACGCGAATGCAGGTTAATTAAAGGAAGGCGGACATGAAATCGGGATCACCTCTTACAAATTAAAAGTGAACAATGATATTAAATCAATATATTATCTGCTTAATTAGTACAAATATGCTTACATTTGCCAGCACTCGCAAGATGCCCGTCTACACGCAAATTAAAAAAAGAGCGTATCTTGTCGTCTCTTTAGATCATATTGTTATATTTCTTTGCCCTCGACTCTTACACAGAGAAATTAGTATAATAAGGGTGCATGATAAAAATGTATATTATTCAATTTTTAAATGTCTCTTCTTTATAAATACTGTTTTTTTTTTAAGTCTTTTCGTATTATTTAGCTGGGGACGCTATAGGGCCATTGAATGAAGAACGATATTTCTCTCTCTCTCTCTCTCTCTCTCTCTCTCTTTTCTTTTTTTTTACCTTTACTCATCTTAATGATTTTGATGGTTCTTCTCAAAATGCTCTGCTTTGGATGCGTTGCATTTGTCACAGAGCTTCGATCAGTCTGCAAAGACATTCTGGCAAGATCCCTCAGGATCATCTCCGCAGCCTTCACTCCTTCTTGTGACAATGGAAAAATATCTCCCACGAAGGTGTTTCTTCAGGTTAGGGAATAGGGAAAAGTTCGCAATATCGGGAATGTTATTACAGGGAGGGTGAATTTCCCATTGATATTTCCAAGATATTCAGTAAAAACTTCTGTAATATGCGGCAGTGCATTATTGTGGACCAGCTTCCTGCCTGTTTCACGGATATGTGATCTCTTGCCTCTGATATGGACTTGCAACGCTTTGAGAACATCCTTGTAGTATTGCCCAGTGGTCGACATGTGTGTAAGAGAACATGCTAGTAAACCATCCATATATGTCAGAAAAATGAGATAACTATATACCTTTCCCAGCAGCCACTTCTGAATTTTTCAGATGTTAGTGACGAAGGAGATTTCGACACTGAGCCTTATTGTTTGTTCCCAGGATCACAATGTGTTACTTGTTCCCACGATCACAATGTTGCAGCCAAGTTTCATCAACAGTGATTTCCTTTAAAACAAACTCTGTATCTTCCTCCAGCGTCAACTTCAACAGTATGTAAACAGCACACCTACGTCCTTTGGTTCGGGAATCAACAGTCTTGAAACCTACCGCGCACAAACGCGTCTCATGTGCAAATTTTATGTCACCAACTTGTTGGTGGCACACAACGAAATTTTCAGCATTTCAGAAAGTATTCGTAAACTAATTCGTCGATACTCTCTCACAAGAACAGCAGTGGTGTTTTCTTCCGTTAGAGCAGTAACTGGAGTGCCAGGTCCACATTACTTTGAAATTGCCTCCCCTCCTTAAACAATTTTAACAACCTTCAAGCTGTGCTGTAGGGAAGAAAAGACCCATAGATGTCGCGTAACACTGCATGGTCCTCAACTGAAGATTCGTTGAGACGAAAACAGAATTTCAGAACCGCATGGATACACATCACCACAATTATTGCGGTAGGCGATGCTGAATATGTCTCAAGTGGAAGCCAGGAGTGGCAACAATGAAACTAGTACGGCGTGTTTGTTAGACATTAAGCTAACAGAAAATCATAAGATTAAAATCTAGAGTGAGAAATTGTGATCATTCTTTACTGAACAAACCTCGTATCATATTTCCGATGTGACGCCATCACAAAAGTTTTACATAGGCGCGGTGATCTTCAAAAACGTACAATGAACTCATATAAATCAAAGTAGAAACCCGGAAATTAAAAATCGTTTTTATTATTCTTAATAAAGCATACTTTGAAATAAATATGAAGTAAAATCTGATCCGCGACTGTGCGTCAGCATGTGGTACATATAATTTAACGTGCTGTCACACTAACTAAAAGACCAGGAGTACTTTGTATGTAAGTTCAAAATGTGCAAACTCTTTTAATTAGTGCTATACTTATAATTCTGCAATTCAGTATTATCAAGAGGAAGAAGCATTATGAAACAGCGTATAAAGTTCGACATAATTTAGAAGGACAATGTATGCATCATAAAGTATCTTATGTAACAATAAACATAAAAAAATTAAGGTGACAATGCATAACATGCATTTTCATATTAGGATAGAATTTGCAGCATAAAACAAGGAAAAGTAGGATTTCAACGTTAAAATATTTAGAACCACTGTAATATTTGTGTGTGGAAAGAAATATCTTAGAACTTTATGTTGACCATAGGTGACGCTCTTCTTGCGACAGCAAAATAATCATGTTGTTGCTCATTTGTATGGCGGCGTCGATGCGCCTCAGACAGTCTGGGGCAGCACCTTACTGCGGATACCATTCATCCGCAGCAGAAATAAACAAAAATGGTTCAAATGGCTCTGAGCGCTATGGGACTTTAACATCTGAGGTGATCAGTCCCCTAGAACTTAGAACTACTTAAACCTAACTAACCTAAGGACATTACACACATACATGCCCGAGGCAGGATTCGAACCTGCGACCATAGCGGTCGCGCGGTTCCAGACTGAAGCGCCTAGAACCGCTCGGCCACATCGGACGGCCAGAAATACACCACCGCACCTGGCACAGCTGAGCAAATAGCCAGAAATATTACAATAGGCGTTTAGTAGCAAATTCATTTTCCCCATGAAGCAGTCAGCCTGCCTCCTTTCTTTTTTCAACGTTTATTTTTGATTTCTTCCAAAACGTCGAGTCGCCTGCCCTTTTATACGTTGTGCATCATTTCTATTTACTCTCCAGTGTTATCCGTGATGCGTTTGTCTTATAAAAATGTGAACCTAATGCAGTTTTGTTGCTTCAGACTGATGATCATCTGAACTAAGAACCTTACAATTTTCGGTTTTAAGCATTCCTCGGCAGTTCGGTGATTTCTGTTAAGAACGGTGCCAAATCGCAGTCTCTTCTACTTTGTGCCTCTTTATGATATACACGTAATCTTAATAGTGGCCACACGGCAATACTGACCTTACGACTTATATTTGAAGAAAGATTAAGGAAAGGCAAACCTACGTTTCTAGCATTTGTAGACTTAGAGAAAGCTTTTGACAATGTTGACTGGAATACTCTCTTTCAAATTCTAAAGGTGGCAGGGGTAAAATACACGGAGCGAAAGGCTATTTACAATTTGTACAGAAACCAGATGGCAGTTATAAGAGTCGAGGGACATGAAAGGGAAGCAGTGGTTGGGAAGGGAGTAAGACAGGGTTGTAGCCTCTCCCCGATGTTATTCAATCTGTATATTGAGCAAGCAGTAAAGGAAACAAAAGAAAAATTCGGAGTAGGTATTAAAATCCATGGAGAAGAAATAAAAACTTTGAGGTTCGCCGATGACATTGTAATTCTGTCAGAGACAGCAAAGGACTTGGAAGAGCAGTTGAACGGAATGGATGGTGTCTTGAAGGGAGGATATAAGATGAACATCAACAAAAGCAAAACGAGGATAATGGAATGTAGTCGAATTAAGTCGGGTGATGTTGAGGGTATTAGATTAGGAAATGAGACACTTAAAGTAGTAAAGGAGTTTTGCTATTTGGGGAGCAAAATAACTGATGATGGTCGAAGTAGAGAGGATATAAAATGTAGACTGGCAATGGCAAGGAAAGCGTTTCTGAAGAAGAGAAATTTGTTAACATCGAGTATAGATTTAAGTGTCAGGAAGTCGTTTCTGAAAGTATTTGTATGGAGTGTAGCCATGTATGGAAGTGAAACATGGACGGTAAATAGTTTGGACAAGAAGAGAATAGAAGCTTTCGAAATGTGGTGCTACAGAAGAATGCTGAAGATTAGATGGGTAGATCACATAACTAATGAGGAGGTACTGAATAGGATTGGGGAGAAGAGGAGTTTGTGGCACAACTTGACCAGAAGAAGGGATCGGTTGGTAGAACATGTTCTGAGGCATCAAGGGATCACCAATGTAGTATTGGAGGGCAGCGTGGAGGGTAAAAATGGTAGAGGGAGT
Source organism: Schistocerca nitens (assembly GCF_023898315.1). Classification (NCBI taxonomy): domain Eukaryota; kingdom Metazoa; phylum Arthropoda; class Insecta; order Orthoptera; family Acrididae; genus Schistocerca; species Schistocerca nitens. The sequence continues at coordinate 175,918,999 of NC_064622.1, read as the reverse complement.
CCAAGAGATCAATACACTAAGCAGATTCAGAAGGATGTAGGTTGCAGTAGGTTCAAATGGTTCAAATGGCTCTGAGCACTATGGGACTCAACTGCTGAGGTTATTAGTCCCCTAGAACTTAGAACTAGTTAAACCTAACTAACCTAAGGACATCACAAACATCCATGCCCGAGGCAGGATTCGAACCTGCGACCGTAGCGGTCTTGCGGTTCCAGACTGCAGCGCCTTTAACCGCACGGCCACTTCGGCCGGCTGCAGTAGGTACTGGGAGATGAAGAAGCTTGCACAGGATAGAGTAGCATGGAGAGCTGCATCAAACCAGTCTCAGGACTGAAGACCACAACAACAACAACACGGCTTACCTCGGACGCTCGTTGAAACTTCCATATCAGACCTGCACTGTCCAGTCACATTAATGCCACCACCAGTCAGAATGCTGAATAACCACCTTTTACAGCAGGAACAGGGTCAGTAAGCTTCTTGAACGTACCGACAGGGATGTGGAGGCATGTCGACTACAGTGCTGTGACCAACTGAGCTATGTTTCACAGATGAACATCCATGGCGTGAATAGCCTGATAGAGGTAGTCCCACATATTCTCGATTGGATTTAAATCTGTGTAGTTTGGCGGCCAGGGGAAAATGGCAAACTCGTCTTGGTGCTCTTCAAACCACCACGTACACTGCGAACTATGCGAAACGTTGCATTGCTCTGCTGGTAGATGCCATCGTGCCGTGAACACAGTGCATGTAGGGATGGACATGGTGCCCCAGGATAGATGCATGTTTGTGTTGATCCATTGTGCCTTCTAGAATGACGAGATCACTCAGGGAATGACACGAAAACGTTTCCGAGACCATAACACTCACTCCTTCGGTCTCGACCCTTCCGATGATAGTTGCAGGGTGTTCTCTTCAGTCCGATAGAGCATAAAACGTCATTCATCTGAGAAGGCTACTTGTCGCCATTCAGTGGACGTCCATTTGCGGTACTGGCGTGCAAATTCCAGCCTTCATCGTCGATAAACAGTGATTAGAATTAAGCTGCAGATGCTCGCTGAACGGTCGTTAAGGCCACACTGTTGGTAGCACCTTGCTTCATTCGGGCATTCAGTTGCTCACCGCAGACATCTCTGCAGCCGTCGGTCAACCTGTCATTTATGACCCATGAGTTGTCGCTTCAGAGCGATGTTCATTTGAATTAAGCACCCAGCAATCTTCGATATTAAGCATCCCTCAGCGATATGATGATTTCAGGCTTGAACAATGCCAAATTACTTTCTGGTCTACTTTGGTTCTCTTTATGATAATCGAGTAATCTTCGTAATGACCACGTCTCGGATGATCGTTGAAACTTTCATGTCGAACTTACCGGGCGGTTCAATTAAAGTGCAGCTACTGACAGAGGTCCAGTGTGGACTCTAATTATCGTGTGACAGCGAAGCTTTGCAGATACTGTAATGCGTGGCAATAAATTAGTTTCAGTTTTGCTAATTCTGCTGTCGCAAGAAAAGTGTCGCCTATGGTCGACATAAAGTTCCAAGATATTCCGTTCCACACACTAATATTACAGTGTTCCTAAATTTTTTAATGTTTAAATCCTGCTTTCCTTTGTTTTATATTGCAAACTCTATCCTAATATGAAAACGCATGTTATGCATTGTGCTAATCTGCAGCTGTGAATACAAGAAAAACTTATAGGAATGTTTCCATGTGTAATGGATTGGCGGCCGGTGTGGCCGAGCGGTTCTAGGCGCTTCAGTCTGGAACCGCGCGACCGGTACGGTCGCAGGTTCGAAACCTGCCTCGGGCATGGATGTGTGTGATGTCCTTAGGTTGGTTAGGTTTAAGTAGTTCTAAGTTCTAGGGGACTGATGAACTCAGATGTTAAGTCCCTTAGTGCTCACAGCTATTTGAAGAAACTGGAGCTGTTATTATCTAAAACCGATATAAGAAATAAAAGCATTTAGGAACAGCTGGGTGAAGTTCTTTACCCCCTCACACAATCTCTCAAGTTGTCTTTAGATGCTGACGATGTTTATTCTATGGCACAGCGCGGAGCGAATTACCCGCTGTCGACTCAGTACGTCCGCCTTTGCAGTGAAACTACCTACGCGATATTTACGCGAGCAACGCAATAAAAACAGCGAGCGACGGTTGTACGAGCGAACCGGTCTAAATTGAGTGAAACTTGCTTGCTCCGGAATTCAAGAGCTGCCCTGTGAAAGCGAAATGCAGCAGAAATTTCATTAGCATATGGTCAGAACACTGTGTCTGGCTCTTCCGAGGCCCTGAGACCTTTGAAACAACCCGCTGGGTGGCGAAAGGCGTGCGGTGCGGTCAGTGTAAACATGAGCTAACAAAATTATATTGTTCGCCCGTGTTTTACGCAGCGTTTTCCGTGGTGCTGACGGGCGCAGAAATCAGAGGTGCTTTATGTCCTCCATTTTCGAAGGTCGAATGTTGGTACACCGGACGAGACCACATCGATCTTCCTTTCAACCTCCGCAGCCCATACATACGTAGTAGAAAATGTCCTTGCTACAGATCGACAAACCCCTTTTTCAGTCATCTGTCTTCCATAGGGTTTTTCCGTTTCTAATCTACGCCAATCTGTCTCTACATCTACCACGATCGAAATACCGCGATAATGTCACTCACACTTTCCAATCTTTGAGCATCCTAATAACTTTTGTCTTACACTTTCTTTTCCTGAACGATAATTCATTTTTTTCTTACACTTTCACTTATAACACCATTATTATGCCACATCCGTGCACACATTTAAATATAATTAATTCTTAGGCCACAATTATTTATGCATGTCACTGTAATTTGCAAATATCCTCATGAGTGCAATAAGCAGGTGCAATATGAAATCACACAGATATTATCAACTTTTTCTTTTCCCTGTTCCACGAGGTTTATTATTTTAACGCGGTGTGAATTAATGCTGTCACACTGAACTTCTCTATTAATATCATTTTTTTGCCCCTGAATGGAACTGTTGCTGGTCGTTGAGGGCCTCATAATAATTTACTAGTAGGCTGAAAAAAACGTTCGCTGGTCTACTTAATTAATCGAGTAATCTGCTTACCTAATTTTCTTGTTCAGTCTCTCCGGTGTATATTTGTGTATTTGAATATAGCTGTTTTCTTAAAGTCATGCATATTATATCGATGTTATAGAGAAACACACCGAAAGGAGTTCGATAAAATTCGTCTACATCCGATGTCTCCAAAAAACATTTCACTGTTAACTTTCTCAAAAGTGTCAAAGTGGTTACGAAAAATTTAGTAGCAAAAGAAACAAATGTGGTTCAGCACGGCATCTTAAACACTAAGTTACTTATCTAAAGTATCGTTTCAAAGTGACATTTTCCCACATAGACTTCAAAATGTTATTGTTCGCTAAATCGCAAAACTGGTGATATAATAGAAAAGAAATACCAGTAAATCTCTTTACTGACAGGATTCTCAAAACATTTCGAAAAAACCATATGCAGTAAAATATATTTCATCTGAGCACACAGAAATCATTTTCCGTAACAAACAGTTTAGATTTCAGAAAGTACTATTAACCGAACAGGCTTTATTTTCCTTGATGGATGATATATTATATTCAACAAATAGGAAGTTATTAACATTGTGAATATTTTGTGACTTGGCTAACGTTTATGCGTGTATGAGCCATGACAGTCTTACGTAAAAGTTAAAATACTGTTGAATAGTAGACACAGTGGGTTGCATATCGGTCACATAACAGTACTAGTATGTATTCGAAATCTGAAGGAGTCAAATATGCTTTACTACATTGTTCTATTCCTGGCCTTGCCGCGCGGGGTAGCCACGCGGTCTAAGGCGCATTGTCACGGTCAGTGCGGCTCCCCCTGTTGGAGGTTCGAGTCCTCCCTCGGGCATGGGTGTGTGTGTTGTCCATAGTGTAAGTTAGTTTAAGTTATATTAAGTAGTGTGTAGGCTGAGGGACCGACGACCTCAGCAGTTTGGTCTCATAAGACCTTACCACAAATTTCAAATTTTTGGGCCTTGCATTGTTTGTGATATATGAAAATGATTTTCCCCTTGCATTGTTGAAAATGCAAATTTTGTCCTGTTTGCAGATGATACAAGTATGTGAGTAAACAGTAGTACCATTCCCTTTTACTGAATCAGCAGCTAACAAAACACTGAAAAAAAAATTCAGCCGACTGTCAGCAGCATTGATGTACTTGGAGAAATACATGATAACACACTTTGCTGTCCCACAAGATATTTATTCAGTACCGGTTAAACGGCAGGGAGACTATGTCAAAAAAATGAAACACTTATCAGGAATGGCTCCTGAGCACTATGGGACTCAACTGCTGAGGTCATAAGTCCCCTAGAACTTAGAACTACTTAAACCTAACTAACCTAAGGACAACACACACATCCATGCCCGAGGCAGGATTCGAACCTGCGACCGCAGCGGTCGCGCGGTTCCAGACTGTAGCGCCAGAACCGCTCGGCCACCAGCGGCCGGCAAACACTTATCTTCCGCTTCTGTTCAATAACAAATTTTTAACAAAAATCTTGTTTTAATTTTACTCCCTCGCAAATGTTGTACTTTGGTCTAACCATCGGAGGCACGACAGTCACCTGAAGTGTAATCCCTGCACGGTAGATCCCAATTTCCCTAATGGCTCTGAGCACAATGGGACTTGACATCTCAGGTCATCAGTCCCCTACAACTTAGAACTACTTAAACCTAACTAACCTAAGTACATCACACACATCCATGCCCAAGGCACGATTCGAACCTGCGACAGTAGCGGTCGCGCAGTTCCAGACTGAAGCGCCTAGAACCTCTCGGCCACACTGGCCGGCCCAATTTCCCTACTGCTCTTATTATGTGAGTGGACAACATGGTGTGTGATCATAAAGAGCACATGGTTTCTGTGCAAGGAGGGTGTAAACACTGTGGATATAGACACGTGTGGAGAGTGTACATCATCACGAAAAGAGCTCTAGCAACAAAACAACGTGCATCTGCATACGAGTTAGTCGACCACGGCTGCTATCCTGGTAATGCCGCGCACAACGTATTCTCTTTTCTTGGCTCCTTTTCTTGGCACCTTTTCCAGGCTATGAAGAAACCTCTACATTATTCCACTGACTGGAAGTCCGAACATCTGTCCTGCGGTTGGCGCAAGAGGCTCCAGAAAACTGATTCTAGGGCGGCCTACAGAAGTTAAAGGGAACGTGTTGCTGTCGTGTTGTAAGAGCCCTTTTCGTGACGGTACACATTCTCCAAACACTGTCATCCCCCATCCGCAGTAATCACGTCACTGTCCTTGATGATCACACTCCATGTTCTCCACTGACGTCACGACAGCAGTTGGGAAATTGGGCTGTACTGTGCAAGGATTACACTTCAAGTGATTTTCCTGCTACCGTCGGTTAAACCAAAGTACTACATAAGGTCACCGAAAAAAAAACCAGCGTGCATGCGCAGATGACTCGTTAACCCTTACAGATGGCACAGTTATCAAGTCACGCGTTCAACCGTGAGTGCACTGCCTCCCTGTGAGCAAAGACAGCAGTAATCACTGAGACATTTATGTTTCAGACGGACATTATACGTAAAGTGCCAAAAAGAGGCAATCGTGTTTGACTGTGCCCACTGTCATACAGTGTGTGAACTTGCTGGATTTGTTGGTATTTCGCAGCGTACTATAGAACCAGTGGTGTAACACACTTGGACATGAAACAGACGTCAAAATTGTGGCGGGAAAAAGATCCAGACTCAGAGGGACCGGAGACGCGCTAACGGCTACTGACAAGGGGAGACCGCCAATTGTGAAATTCGGATTCGATTCATACTGCGCATAATAAAACCTCATGGCCAGAGGTGTAATGTGGCAAAGCACCAAGACGCACTTCTCAGCCGTTGTCGAGAAAATCGACAGTTAAAAGAAACCGTTGCGGTGAAATACTCTCTACGATTAGTAATTTTCTACAGCATCGTGGTGCAGCGGTAAGCGGTCGGTTTCGTAATCCGAGGGTCGCCGGATCAAATCTCGCGCCATCTCACCTTTTTTTATTTAGTATTTGTTTTTTGTAATTCAAATATATATATATATATATATATATATATATATATATATATATATATATATATATATATATATAACTCCCGGCAATCAGTTGCAACAATTATGCATATAATAAGTTGTTGAAAGTCGTTTGTCGTGGAAAAACTAGCGACTTCGAACATCATTATGTTTTCCGCAAACAAAGTTGTATTTCACAAATGTTATTAATTGTCTTCATAATGTTAACCACGTATAGTTAACGGAAGACGTAGAAACGATATTCCGAAACGAATACGTATAGCGTAAGTCAAACGTTCGAATTAGAATAGAGACCCCACGAACACAAACTTGCTGTGGCAGGTATGAAATATAAACTTCGTTTCTCGCTCGTTACACTTGAAGGACAGATGTTGAATGGGCCGAAACGAGCCGCCGCATAACAGCGTAGTTGCGTGCTAACTTCGAAAGAAGGTAGATGCGGTCCCTAGCGCAACTTATAACATCGTCGAAAATCAGTGCGGACGTGAGAGCTTTGGTACACCCTGTTAGACAAACGGAAAAATGGAGGCGGTACAATTGGAGAGCGATCCGCCTTCACCAACATGCATAAGCAATTCATTAATAGTATATATATATATATATATATATATATATATATATATATATATATATATATATATATATATATATATATATTTGAATTACAAAAAAATAATAATAAAAAAATTGCATGGCGTGAGATTCGATCCGGCGATCTTTGGATTACGAACTCCAGCGCTTACCGCTGCGCCACGACGCTGTAGAAATACCATTAATCGTAGAGAGAATTTCACCGCAACGGTTTCTTTTAACTGTCGATTTTATCGACAACGGCTGAGAAGTGCATCTTGGTGCTTTGCCACATTACACCTCTGGCCATGAGCTTTTATTATGCGCAGTATGAATCGAATCTGCATTTCACAATTGGCGGCCTCCCCTTGTGAGTCAAAATCGCTTCCAATTCAGACAGGAAGTGCTGCTGGCAGTGAATAAAAGTCCATCCCAGCCTGTTAACAAGAGATCATGTCCGAAAGGACAGACACCACGGAATCGGCAGCCGTGATACTCTATATGTAAATTGAAGGCGGAAGAGGAGGAAGGAATTACTGATGGCACTTGCCTCGGGATATTACGGGGAATCAGCGGCGACGAGTGAAAATGTGTACAGGACTGGGATTCTATCCCGGGATCTCCTGCTTACCTGCCAGATGTGTTAACCACTGCACCATCCGGGACACAGTGTTATCGCAACTCGGCACGCCTCACAGCCGACCCATGTTCTCACTATGCGCCACCTGTCCTAAGTCACTGCCCATTTCCTTCATGCTCGTTACTTCGAGATTACCACAAGAGGCCGGACGTACCGGTGCATCCTCACTGAAGAAGGTGGATCAATTGCCCATCCAGGCGAATGAAATATATGAATACGTGGTGACTGTTCTTTAGGACTTTCAGTTAACGTAAGGCACATAAAGCTGCGATCTTCAATGGGCTAGAAATCACAGAACATGGACAGTCGCTGACTGGTGGAACGTAATATGGTCTGACAGATCAAGGTTTTGCCTATATTCGAATGACACACGTCGTCGAGTGTGCCGATGGCCAAATGAGGCACTTCGTCCAGAATGTGTGCAAGGTCAGGTGCAAGTCAGAGGTGGGTCTGTGATTGGGCCCACTCTCCGAGGTGACCATTAAATGAACAAACATGTTTATTTAAACGGTCTGAATGATCAGTTTTTGCCTCTCTGTCAACGTCTCGACGATCAGTCTACTGTTGATACCCCTATTTTTCAAGGCAACAGTAAAGTTCATCAGGTTGAAAGAAAATATGGCTGATTTGCTGAAGGCTCCCTCACCCTATTACATCTCGTTTGGCCTGTAAAACCACCTGACCTGAACGCCATACAAAAATCTTTGGACGTGTTGGAACCGCGGGTAAAACTCCGACATCAGCATCCCCGCAATTTGGTGGATCCTCAGGGAGAGGCTTAACCCATATGAGATGTAACTGCACATCCTTGTGGTCTCACTTGCTAAAAGAATTCAGGCGTTCATGAAGTGCAGGGGCGGAATTACATGGTATAAAATGATGCTTATAATGATTTCTCTGAAGGTGACTATTTTTTGTCCGTCGACCTAACTTGCAGCTATATTGATGAGTCAAGTGGCGCAGTGTGAATGATGGGAAAAAATAGCGTAAAAACAATGTAACGCCCCCCGTAAACTGTCAAGTGCGTCGTCATTCGCATTCTCGTGAAAGTCTCTACAGATCTGTTCTCCCAGATCTTTGAGTGCATTTTTGGGTCAGTTTGTGAGACACGTCAGCCGGCCGCTGTGGCCGAGCGGTTCTAGGCGCTTCAGTCCGGAACCGCACTGCTGCTACGGTCACAGGTTCTAATCCTGCCTGGGACATGGATGTGTGTGATGTCCTTAGGTTAGCTAGGTTTCAGTAGTTCTAAGTTTAGGGGACTAATGACCTCAGATGTTAAATCCCATAGTGCTTAGAACCATTTTTTTGAGACACGTCAGCTGGTACAGCCCTTTCCTTAGGCTGACACGGTCAGCTGCCAGTCGGAGGCGCTATCACACCCACTGCTGTAGTTACAGGCGTTTCGCCTGTGGGCGTCATTAAGCAGTAAACACGGAGAGAAAACAAGGCGGAACGGAACGTCTGCAGAGAGGGCGGCACGCGGCCGGCTTCCCCCTCGCCCGGCCCTGGTTGGTGCTCGGGTCACGTCCTGTTGACAAAAGACTAAGCGCGGGCGGGCGGCCAGAGGTGCACTTTGTCCTCGGCCTACATAAAGAGGTGGCGGCGACCCCTGCGGAGACGAGACTGGACTCCTGTTTCACTTGTTACGTGCCGGGTCGCAACCCAACCGGGGCAGTACGTCTGCGAGGGGAGTCGCGAGCTCTGTGATATGACTTCTATTGAGTTATACGTGCGTTTTGTTAGTCTAACACCCATTGCAAGCTCCCTACCTACAATTAATCGAGTGAGATGAAAATTGCTTCGCCAAGCACATCTAAAAATTGGTTCTGATGTAACATAACTGATAGGGAGTGAGCGGGAGCTGGGAGCGGAAGTGCCAGGCGACCAAATAAACACCAGTCACATTAAGATTTAAAAAGATTTTATTACGTAGGCCAAGGAAGCACTGATTTAGGTAAACACCCAAATAACATAAATAACTGCCAAAAAATGTACAATAAAGCAAAGGTGCTGAAAAAACTAGCCATGTCCTTGTGGGAGGTCGTATTATACTTCAATCTTCTCTCTTGTCAAAACTATGGGCCTATATCTCTGACATCGATCTGTTGTAGAATTTTAGAACATGTTTTTTGCTCGCATATCATGTCATTTCTGGAAATCCATAATCTACTCTGTAGGAATCAACATGGATTCCGAAAACAGCGCCCGCAGCTCGTGCTCGTGCGGTAGCGTTCTCGCTTCCCACGCCCGGGTTCCCGGGTTCGATTCCCGGCGGGGTCAGGGATTTTCTCTGCCTCGTGATGGCTGGGTGTTGTGTGATGTCCTTAGGTTAGTTAGGTTTAAGTAGTTCTAAGTTCTAGTCCCATAGTGCTCAGAGCCATTTGAACCATTTTTTTCCGAAAACAGCGATCGTGTGAGACCCAACTCGCTTTATTTGTTCATGAGACCCAGAAAATATTAGATACAGGCCCCCAGGTAGATGCCATTTTCCTTGACTTCCGGAAGGCGTTCGATACGGTTCCGCACTGTCGCCTGATAAAGAAAGTAAGAGTCTACGGAATATCAGTCCAGCTGTGTGGCTGGATTGAAGAGTTTTTAGCAAACAGAACACAGCATGTTGTTCTCAATGGAGAGGCGTCTACAGACGTTAAAGTAACCTCTGGCGTGCCACAGGGGAGTGTTATGGGACCATTGCTTTTCACAATATATATAAATGACCTAGTAGATTGTGTCGGAAGTTCCATGCGGCTTTTCGCGGATAATGCTGTAATATACAGAGAAGTTGCAGCATTAGAAAATTGCAGCGAAATGCAGGAAGATCTGCAGCGGATAGGCACTTGGTGCAGGGAGTGGCAACTGACCCTTAACCTAGACAGATGTAATGTATTGCGAATACGTAGAAAGAATAATCCTTTATTGCATGTTTATATGATAGCGGAACAAACACTGGTAGCAGTTACTTCTGTAAAATATCTGGGAGTATGCGTACGGAATGATTTGAAGTGGAATGATCGTATAAAATTAATTGTTGGTAAAGCCGGCCGAAGTGGCCGTGCGGTTAAAGGCGCTGCAGTCTGGAACCGCAAGACCGCTACGGTCGCAGGTTCGAATCCTGCCTCGGGCATGGATGTTTGTGATGTCCTTAGGTTAGTTAGGTTTAACTAGTTCTAAGTTCTAGGGGACTAATAACTTCAGCAGTTGAGTCCCATAGTGCTCAGAGCCATTCGAATTGTTGGTAAGGCGGGTGCCAGGTTGAGATTCATTGGGAAAGTCCTTAAAAAAAGTAGTCCATCAACAAAGGAGGTGGCTTACAAAACACTCGTTCGACTTACACGTGAGTATTGCTCATCATTGTGGGATCCGTACCAGGTCGGGTTGACAGAGGAGATAGAGAAGATCCAAAGAAGAGCGGCGCGTTTCGTCACAGGGTTATTTGGTAAGCGTGATAGCGTTACGGAGATGTTTAGCAAACTCAAATGGCGGACTCTGCAAGAGAGGCGGTCTGCATCGCGGTGTAGCTTGCTGTCCAGGTTTCGAGAGGGTGCGTTTCTCTATGAGGTATCGAATATATTGCTTCCCCCTACTTATACCTCCCGAGTAGCACACGAATGTAAAATTAGAGAGATTCGAGCGCGCACGGAGGCTTTCCGGCAGTCGTTCTTCCCGCGAGCCATACGCGACTGGAACAGGAAAGGGAGGTAATGACAGTGGCATCTAAAGTGCCCTCCGCCACACACCGTTGGGTGGCTTGAGGAGTATAAATGTAGATGTAGATGCTCCAGGTTAATGAACTGGATTCTAGTAGGCGTCGATAAAAAGTATGTAAATGCATTTTGCAGGATTGTGGCGGAGGAACGTATGAATATTACGTGAAACAGGAGTTATAGCCGGCCATTGTGGCCGAGCGGTTCTAGGCGCTTCAGTGGGGAAGCGCGCTGCTGCTACGATCGCAGGTTCGAATCCTGCCTCGGGCATGGATGTGTGTGATGTTTAGTTAGGATTAAGTAGTTGTAAGTCTACGGGACTGATGACCTCAGATTTTAAGTCCCATAGTGCTCAGAGCCATTTTGAACCAGGAGTTATAATGACTTTGATTTATTACGAAACAATCAATATTAAATGATGGCTACCTATGCCAGCCAGCATTAACAAGGTAACAATCAATATTAAACAATGGCAACCTATGCCAATATTAACAAGGTAAAATCATAGACAATAAACAATTTAATGGCAACCTATTTAAATGTAAATTACAAGTTTATTTCCTTTATGAGATCGGAGGAAGGCAAAGGCAAACCACCTCCGCTAGGACCTTGCCTAGTCGGCGATGCGGGTCTCCCGCATCGTCCCCTACGCTCCTCGGAGTATGGGACCTCATCGTCATCGTCGTCCCTTTATGAACTGTGTTAAGCTCAAATATTTCATTTAATTGGTAGAATTGTCACATTGTAGAATTCTTTGTGTCACCGTTGTTTCCACCTGTTTAAATTATATTAAACTTTGGGGCTTAACTGCCCCGGTTCTCATGCAGAAGCTTTATGTGTCATCTAATGTGCTGGCATTTTGTAGTAGAGCCAATGGCTCCACGAGCTCAGACGGAAGTTGTGTGGAGAAGCGCCTCCGGAACAGGGGGCTGGCACTGACTTCTTTCTGGATGCTTTATCATCGTATTGTAAAGGAAGTGCCGAGACAGTTTTTTTGAACAGCCTCGATACATATGCAACACAGTAATAAAAATCCCATGTAAATGGAATACTTGATTCATATGGATAAAACTGATGTACCACAGAACTAGTAACTGTTAGTAGATCACTGATGTAGTCTGATCGTTCTGTTGGCTTAAATTCAGATTCGCATGTGATGCAGCAGTGAGAAATGTTGAAAGCACCTGAAGTCGTAAGAGAGTCGCACCGCAGGGACAAGTTCTTGGAAGTGTTCCGACGAGTCACTGGCCAACAGGAAGTGCGGCCATTGCGCAGAAACGCAGATAGCATCTCGCATAGAGAAGCGTCTGGTGAAAACGCTTTACAAGCAGAAAATGAACTAGCCCTCTTTAGCTGGAACGCACCTTTGTATGCGAGGTGTCGAAAGCTTCCGATTTTCCCACAAGACACAGAAAAGTGAAGATAAACATCTCAGTGATGAATAGGAGGAGCTCTATCCTGTGGCTTTGAAATTGTGAGTGGCCACCCAACACTCTGGCTTTGCAGTAAGACAATGCTCTTTGATGTGAAACGTACATCTATTGGCTAACGTAAACAAACTCTGAGTTAGAACGAGACACAGGACGGTGACGAGGTGAGCACTTCATTGGTTGAGGAAAGCGACGGAGAGACAATGACGTTAGTTTTTTCGATAGACTTTGGTAAAAGACAAGTCATTGGTTAAAATGAGCAGTTTGATCGCTCGGAAGATTCGGAGATGAGCCAACCAAATACTATGAGCTATGGAAAACATGGCAATGGAAGGATTCCTTTTACTTCACATTCGATTTGAAATCAGAGATGGTAAGCAGAGTTTTGAGATCGAGGTCAAATTCCGAAGCCTTTGATGCTGATAGCTGCCGCACAGCCTCCTGAGGCTAATTTGGACTAAGCCGCTGGTGAGGGTGGTTGATTCCACCAATGATCGATTCTTCATCCACTTTGAACCATCTCCTGCAGTACTATAGGCACCATGGTGAGATCATACAACAGACATGAGATGAGGAGTAGGGAAATTAGAATCAGTCTTCCATACTCTGATTACTTCAAGCTTCACTGTGTCTCTTTCCACGGCCTATGAGGTGCTCACCTCATCATCGTCCAGTGTCTGGTTCTAACTCAGAGAGCTGTACGTTTCACATCAAAGAACACTGTCTTTCTGCAAAGTGATGGTGTTAGGAGGTCTCTCGAAATTTCAAAGCCCCAGGATCGAGGGTCTCCTATTCATCATTGTTATCTTCACTTTTCTGACTTTTTTTCAGGGAAAATGGTCAGTTTTCGGCATCTCGCATACGAAGGTATGTTCCTGGTAAAGAGGCCTAGTAGTATTCATTCCATTTCCTGCTTGTAAAACGTTTTCGCCAGGCGCTTCTCTATGGGAGATACTCCCTGCGTTTCTGTACAGTGGCCTGGCTTCCTGAGGCGCTACTGCATGTCAATAGCTTCCGTCCGGTGGCCAGCGACTCCCCGGAACACTTGTTGTGGCCCTTCCAAGAACTTGTCCCTGCGGTGCGACTCTCTTACGACTACAGGTCTTGAGCATCCCAATTCATCGTCTCCCACTACTTTCAACATTTCTCATTGCTACATCACACGCAAACTTGAATTTAAGCTTATAGAACAGCAAGACTACATCAGTTACCTACTAACAGTCGCTAGTTCTGGGGTATATCAATTTCATCCATGTGATTTAAGTATTCCGTTTAAATATGAATTTCATTACTGAGCTGCATATGTGGCGAGGCAGTTCCAAAAAGGTGTGACATCACGTCCTTTACAATAAGATGATAATGTGCCCAGAAAGAAGTCAGTGCCAGCCCCCTGTTCTGAAGATGCTTCCCCAGACATCTTCTGGCTGAGTTCGTGGAGCCATTGTCTGTACTACAACATACCAGCTCATTAGATAACATATAAAAATTTTGCATGAGAACCAGGGCAATTTGTCTGGTGATTCTTAAGCCCCAAAGATTAATAAAATATAAATAGATGGGAACACGAGTGACAGAATTCTACAATGTGATAATTCTACCAATTAAATGAAATATTTGAGCTTAACACAGGTTAATAAAAGGAATAAAATTGCAATTTACAGTTTAAATAGGACAACCTGTTGCTAGCCAAGATCCAATAACTTCGTGAAACCTGTGAAGAAGTTTAAGTTAGATTCAGAATAATTGGCTAGTAAAGATACTCAGAACTCATAATTTTGCGGACTATTGTTATGGGGGTGGAATCTGTACGGGACTAGGAAAAAGTATTTTATAATTTTTGGTTCGATTTAAAACGCCTTATGATAAAAATTTAATTTTTATTTAAAATTATTACTTATGTGGTGGCCATATAGTAATGGGGTTTTATAAATTAGTTACACAAAAATAACGTTCAATTGTGAAAAAGGTAAATAATTTACAGAAATATTTGACGGAGCAGTGAAAGCAGTATATCTTCAAGTTTTAGTTACAAATGTTCATTGTAGTTACGTTTTGTAACGCGACAAATATCCCATCTGTAATCAATTTCCTGACAAATATTATGATGCGAGCCTTGATGTATAGTGGCAACTGCTTGTGCTTTTATGAAACATTTGTGCCAATTAATAACAGTTTGCCTTTGAGATGGTGGCTTACGATATTTACTCCTGAATTGTCTCTAAACTAAAGTAGCGGATTAAAACTGCGTGCTGGACTGAGACTCGAACTCGGGACCTTTGCCTATCGCGGGCATGTGCTGTACCATCTGAGCTACCCAAACACGACTCACGCCCCGTCCTCACAGCTTTATTTCTGCCAGTAGCTCGTCTCCTACTTCGTACGAGAGAACTAGGATACGAGGTACTGGCTGAAGTAAAGCTGTGAGGCCGGGGCGTGAGTAGTACTTGGGTAGCTCAGATGGTAGAGCACTTGCCTGCGAAAGGCAAAGGTTTCGAGTTCGAGTCTCGGTTCGGCACACAGTTTTAATCTGCCAGGAAGTTTCATGTCAGTGCACACTCCGCTGCAGAGTGAAAATGTCATTCCTTATTGCCTTCGTGTCTCTAGAGGGCGAAACAGAAATTATCGAAGTGCAGCATCTGTATGGATGTCTTAACTGAAGTGGCGCTCTCGTGTGCGCAGGGCAGGTGATGGACGGCGGCAGCGAGCTGGGGGTGGCGCCCAAGACTGGCGCGGGGCCGTGCTCGGGGCGCGGTCCGCGCGCGTCGCGGCGCTGCCTGCTGGTGGCGGCGGGCGCGGCGGTGGCGGCGCTGGTGGTGGTGGCCGTGGTGACGCGCCACGTCACGCTGCAGCAGTGCGCCTCCGCCGCGGGCGGCAGCGGGGCCGGCGCCGCAGACTCTGCCCCCGGCAGCGCGGCCGCGCACGCGCACGGCGGAGACGCCAAGCGCCTGGTGCGCGACGTGCGGCTGCCCGCCGCGCTGCGGCCCCTCTCCTACACCATCACCATCGTGCCCTTCATCTGGTGAGTCACTGAGACGCCCAGCCGCCGCAATACCTGGCGCCTAGATGCACGTGTCCTCCGGCATTATGCGGCACAATTTTATATACACTACTGACCATTAAAATTGCTACACCAAGAAGAAATGCAGATGATAAACGGGTATTCATTGGACAAATATATTATATTAGAACTGACACGTGATTACATTTTCACGCAATTTGGGTGCATTAGATCCTGAGAAATCAGTACTCAGAACAACCACCTCTGGCCGTAATAACGGCCTTGATACGCCTGGGCATTGAGTCAAACAGAGCTTGGATGGCGTGTACAGGTACAGCTGTCCATGCAGCTCCAACACGATACCACACTTCATCAAGAGTAGTGACTGGCGTATTGCGACGAGATAGTTGTTCGGCCACCATTGACCAGACATTTTCAATTGGTGAGAGATCTGGAGTGTGTGCTGGCCAGCGCAGCAGTCGAACATTTTCTGTATCCAGAAAGACCCGTACAGGACCTGCAACATGCGGTCGTGCATTATCCTGCTGAAATGTAGGGTTTCGCAGGGATGGAATGAAGGGTAGAGCCACGGTCGTAACACATCTGAAATGTAGCATCCACTACTCAAAGTGCCATAAATGCGTACAATAGGTGACCGACACGTGTAAGCAATGGCACCCCATACCATTACGCCGGGTGATACGCCAGTATGGAGAACACGAATACACGCTTCCAATGTGCGTTCACCGCGATGTCACCAAACACAGATGCGACCGTCATGATGCTGTAAAGAGTACATGGGTTCATCCGAAAAAAATGACGTTTTGCCATTCGTGCACCCAGGTTCGTCGTTGAGTACACCATCGCAGGCGCTCCTGTCTGTGATGCAGCGTCAAGGGTAACCGCAGCCATGGTCTCCGAGCTGATAGTCCATGCTGTTGCAAATGTCGTCTAACTGTTCGTGCAGATGGTTGTTTTCTTGCAAACTTCCCCATCTGTTGACTCAAGGATTGAGACGTGGCTGCACGATCCGTTACAGCCATGCGGATGAGATGCCTGTCATCTCGACTGATAGTGATACGAGGCCGTTGGGATCCAGCACGGCGTTCCGTATTACCCTCCTGAACCCACCGATTCCATATTCTGCTAGCAGTCATTGGATCTCGACCAAAGCGAGCAGAAATGTCGCGATACGATAAACCGCAATCGCGACAGGGTACAATCCGACCTTTATCAAAGTTGGAAACGTGATGGTACGCATTTCTCCTCCTTACACTAGGCATCATAACAACGTTTCACCAGGCAACGCCGGTGAACTGCTGTTTGTGTATGAGAAATCGGTTGGAAACTTTCCTCATGTCAGCACATTGTTGGTGTTGCCATCGGCGCCAACCTTGTGTGAATCCTCTGAAAAGTCAATCATTTGCATATCACAGCATCTTCTTCCTGTCAGTTAAATTTCGCGTTTGTAGCACGTCATCTTCGTGGTGCAGCAATTTTAATGCCCAGAAGTGTAATTAAGTCAAACTCGTAACATTTCATAGTCGGTTTAATCCTCTCAGATCTGTTATTCTTCTTGAGGAACGAAATTTTTTTCAATGCTCTGATGCTCCTAGATATTTTTTTTATTATTTTAGAAGCAAGAGTTACACACACAGTCGATTTCAAAACACACTGAGGTGACAAAAGTCATGGGATACCACCTAATATCGTGTCGGACCTCCTTTTGCCAGTCGTAGTGCAGCAGTTCGAAGACCTGCCAGGGTAGCCGAGAGCGCTAACGCGCTGCTTCCTGGGCTCGGGTAGGTGCGCCGGCCCCGGATCGAATCCGCCCGGCGGATTAACGACGAGGGCCTAGATGTGGTTTTTAGGCGGTTTTCCACATCCCACTAGGTGAATATTGGGCTGGTCCCCATGTCCCGCCTCTGTTACACGACTCGCAGACATTTGGAACACATTCTCACTATTTCATGATTTACACTAGACGCCGACAGTTGGGGTACACCATTTCCATCCCAGGGGGGTATGAGGTGGCGACAGGAATGGCATCCAGCCACCCCTTCAAAAGTTAACTATACCAAATCAGTATTTATACAGCAGACCCCCGCACATCGGGGTAAATGCTTGGAAAGAGAGACAGAGTACAGCAGTTTGAAGCCACATGGACTCAACACGTTGTGAGAAGTCTCTTGCAGAAATATAGAGCCATGCTGCCTCTACATGCGAAAGTGCTGCCAGTGCAGGATTTTGTGCAAGAAATTATCTCCCGATTATGTCCCATAAATGTAAGATTGGTAGGCCGAATTATTCGCTCGAACTGTCGAGAATGATCTTCAAACAAATCGCAGACCACTGTGGTTCGGTGACATGGTGAATTGTCATCCATAAAAATTCCTTCGTTGTTTGGGTTCATTACGTCCATGAATGACTGCAAATGGACTCCACGTAGCTGAATATAACCATTTCCGGTCAATTATCGGTTCACGTGGACCAGAGAACCCAGTCCATTCCATGTAAATACAGTTCACATCGTTATGGAGCCTCCACCAGCTGGCACAGTCCCTTGTTGACAACTTGGGGTGACGGCTTCGTGATGTCTGCGCCACACTCGAACCCTGCCATCAGCTCTCTCCAACTAAAATCGGGACTCATCTGACGAGGTCACGGTTTTCCAGTCATCTAAGGTCCAACCGATATGATCACGAGCCTAGGAGAGGCGCTGCACGCGATGTCGTACTGTTAACAAAGGCACTCGCAAAGGCACTCGCGTCGGTCGTCTGCTGCCACAGCCCATTAACGCCAAATTTCGCCGCATTGTCCTAACGGATACGTTCGTCGTACGTCTCAAAGTGATTTCTGCCGTTATTTCACACAGTATTGCTTTGTGTTCGCACTGACAACTTTTCTCAAATGCCTCTGCTCTCGGCCGTTAAGTGAAGACCGTCGGGCACTGAGTCTCCCGTGACGTGGTATTCTCAACGCATTCTTTACACAGTAAATCTCGGAATGCTGAATTGCCTAACAGTTTTCGAAACGGAATGTCCCACGCGTCTAGCACCAACTACCATTCCGCGTTCAGAGTATCTTAATTTCTGTCGTGCGACCATAATCACGTCGGAAAAGTATTGACATGAATCACCTGAGTACAAATGACAATTCTTCCAATGCAATTCCCTTTCATACTTTGTGTAGGCGATACTACTGTCGTCTGCATGTGTGCTTATCGCTACCCCACGACTTTCGTCGTCTCAGTGCATACTTCGTACACAATAGTGTACGCTAGGCCTCAATTAACGCTGAAATCATTGTAGACCAAAGAACATAGGTTTAGAAATGGCGTACAGGCTGTGCTGACATCAAGCGTAGCAAGCACAAACTTAAAGGAATAGGAACTTACTGCCCCAACGGGTCCAACGGGCTGTTGAGCTACATAGTACCACACTGAATCTGCCGGGACTCCTATATCCCGCAAGTAAATAAAGGTTTAAAATTAAAACTACGAATTATTGAAACAAATCACATTGACACTATGTGATCAAAATTATCTTGACGCTTATCAGTGGACCTTAATGTGGGGTGTGTTTATGCTTCGCCCATTTCTCATGCCTTGGGGATACTTTCAATGTGCTGCCTGACTGTCTGTAGAGGAATGGCAGCCTATTCTTCCCAAGACAGACCAGATAGTGATGTGGGACGCGGAGTCTGGAGCAAAGTCGATATTCCAACTCGTTTCGAAGGTGCTCCACTGGGTTCAGGTCGGGACATTAGGCAGGCTTGCCCATTTCAGAAATGTTCCTGTTCACAAACCATTGCCTCACAGAAGTGAATAGAATGCTGCAAGTCTTATCAGACATTATTAAACTACGGCAAATCAAACAAACGAAGAACGAAGGTAATGGTAATACCAAGTTTTTCATTCTAAATATTGAACAATCTCAATGATATTTTTGCAGTAAGTTTGTGTATTTTACTATCACATCTATGTTTTGATCATTAAAGAAAATTTAAATTTGAAATTTGAAAAAAAATACTGAAAGTAAATTAAAAACTTTCCTCATAAAATGAATGCACAGAACTTTTGAACAATGTCTTGTGAATGTACCTAAAGAATCTGGAATGCGAAAACTCAGCTCTTAGTATGCGAAGTTGGTTTTCAAAATATCGCTAAAAAACGTATTAAAAATTTGCAGAATTACAAAGTCAGTGAAGTTATGGACTTTAAAATTTGGTTGTTATCAGCAAAGTAGAAGAAAAGTTAAGTTTCTGGGTGGGGTTTCCCCTTAATAACTGACTGGATGAGTCAGGTCAAAGGTTAGAAGAAGGCAAGGGGATGCCAGCATCGTTAGGACGAAGGTTACTAAAGTGCAGTGGCGTACAAACCAGCTTGACAATACCTGGAGAATACTCAGTATTATAGAACACTCAGTATAGTGTCGTTTATTGAAACTGAAGTACACTTCTCGAACAATCACTATATATACACAAAAACAAATAACTTGTAGACAACCATTCATCAAGAGCGTCGGTGAGGTCTGTCGGAGCTGGTCCTGGCTCGGCGAGGAACTGGCTGTACTGCTGCTGCGCTGGCCTTATAAAGCCGGCGGAGGCCGGCCGAATACTCCAACTTTCCCTTGGATCTGTGAGGCGACCTCTGCAGAAAAAGGTTCGCATTAGTCTCTAGCAAGTTCTGTTTGTTCTGAAGAATTGTTTTCCTCTTAGTTGCGCCTGCAAGTGCTTGTGTATGTTATATGGAACACAGGGGTGTCTTGAGTGTAGTCTGACTAGCAGGGGCCGTGTGTGGCAGACCTAACAATACCCTTGTCTCTGATGAAAACTCGCTGTCGAGAATAGCGAACTGGGTTCTATTACTTAAGAAATCTTCGAGCCACTCACATATCTGGAAATCAAATCCGTACGCTCAGATATTCGTCAACTGTCTTCAGTGCCTTGCTGCCACAGGATATTTTCTGTAAATCGATCCTTTCTTTTAGTCTAGTTGTGCCACAACCTTCTTGCTTTCTCCAATTCTGTTCAGTACCTCTTCATTAGTTATCCAGTTTACTTATCAGATATTCAATATTCTCCTCTACCACCACATTTCAAAAGCTTGTATTCTCTTCGTGTATTAACTTTTTATCGTCTAAGTATAACTTCTGCAAAAGGCTACGCTCCAGATAAATATCTTCAAAAAAGAATTGTTAATATTTAAATTCATACTCGATGCTAACAAATTTCTGTTTTTGAGAAACAATAGTCTTGCTACTGTGAGTCCGCATTTTATATCCTGTTACTTCGGCCATTACCAGTTATTTTGCTTCCCACATGGCAAAACTCGTCGATTACTTTTAATTTTACTTCTCTTAACCCAATTGTATTAGGATCACTCAAATTCAGTTCACCTACATTCATTATCCTTGTTTTACTTTCGTTGATACTCTTTCAAAATGGCTCCAAGCTCTATGGGACTTAACATCTGAGGTCATCAGTCCCCTAGACTTAGAACTACTTAAACCTAACTAACCTGAGGACATCACACACATCCATGCCCGAGGCAGGATTAGATCCTGCGACCGTAGCAGCCGCGTAGTTCCGGACTGAAGCATCTAGAACCGCTCGACCACAGAGGCCGGCTGTTGATAGTCGTCTTATAGCCTCTTTTCAAGTCACCATTCATTCTGCTTAGCTACTTTTCCCAGTCCATGCCGTCCCCGTCAGAACTACAGTGTAGTCGAAAACCACAAAATTGTTATTTCTTCTCCCTGAAAGTTAATTCCCTACCCAAATTCCTCCTTGGCTTCCTTTTCTTCTTGCACAATTTACAGATTGAAAAATGTAGGTTAGCAGTACAATCATGTCTCACTCATATCTCAACTGCTGCTTCCTTTTCTTGCACTTACATTCTTATACCTGCGGTCTGGTTCCTGTACAAGTAGTGTATAACTTTCCGTTCACTGTTTTTTTACCTCTGGTACCTTCATAATTTCGAAGAGTGTACTCCAGACAACATTGTCCAAAGTTTTCTCTTAATCTACAAATGCTATAGACATTGATTTGACTTTTTGCACTCTATCTTCTATACTTCAGTACGGAGAATGAAAAATATGGGTGCTTAGTGTTACTAAATTGTCCGGCTAAAAGTGTTTCTGACAGAACGGTGAGCGTACAATTTACAGGAGGACAATCCACATGGTCCTTTACCTAAACGTCCGTATATGACGGGCCACACAGCGCAGCTAAGGACCTGCGCGAAGCCTTTCTCACAAGGGCTACTCGCGAGCACAAATAAAACGCTACCTCCACAAAAATAGGACCTAAAAAAGACGGAAGAAAGCGAGAGCCTGACGGTTTCTCTCTACGCAGGGCGACCTTCCGTCAACATTGCTGGGACCTTAAACAAATCTAACGTGAAGAGCGTATTCCACTCGTGGCGCAAAATTGAAGGCGTACCGTTCTCTGCCAGAGGCCCGTGGGGGACTGTGTAACTGCGTGCACCTAGGGTGTTTAGCAAAGCGCGTACGTGTGAGTGTGTGTGTGTGTGTGTGTGTGTGTGTGTGTATGTGTGTGTGTGTGTGTATGCGCTCGTGTGTGTGCGTGGGGGGGGGGGAGGTGCGGGGGGGGGGGGGAGGAGGTGCCAAATAATCAGGCAAAAACTCGCTGCAGAGGTATGAACTTGTTGAAAAGAAAACATAGAAGAACTTTATGATGGTCAGGACGTCAGGAATGAAAATAATCCAACTGAAATAATCAATGAGTGTGAAATACAAGATCCCCCATCATGAGACATGAATTTGAACATCATCTTCGGAGTCTCAAAAAAGCAAAAGCTACTGGTGTTGTTGATTTCCCTGCAGAGCTGCTGAAAAATTTAGCTAAAAATATGAACAACCAATTATTCAGAGTAATAAATGACTGCTACCGAAGAAGAATCATGCCAGAAGACCACACACAGTGCAGAACCTTTCCCACGCCTAAAATGGGAAAGGCAGCCTGCACCAATCATAGAACGCCATCAATGGTGTCGCATGCCTCCAAAATACACATTAGTATGGTTAAGAACAGTATAAAAGAGAAGGTAGCTAAGTATGTTGGAGAAGGCCAATATAGATTTAGAGAAGACAGAGGAACAAGAAAAGCAATTTTGGTGTTGCACATACTGTTGGAGAGAAGAACAGGTATAAATACGAGATGGACTTATCGTACCTTCATTGACCTAGAAAAAGCTTTTGACAATGTGACAATATAGGGTGTCAGCTTGAGAGGCACCCACGTACCTTACTCATACTGTGGCATCAAGCAGTCAGGCCTGCAAGATGAGTGGTTTGCCAAGCGAGTGGATTCTTCCTTAATTTATCGAGTAACATGAATTCTCGTATCTTACTATTTAGTTACAAATTATCCTTTTGTATGAATACTACGCAACGGAAACGCATATCTGACTATCAGTGAATTACAGAACTCAGACTGTACACTACACACTGGCAATACCACATTTTCTTTTTGTCTATTATTTAACGGCTTTTATCAACACGTGGCCACCGCACTGAATATGGATGGCGTACACATTATAAATTCGGGACATCATGATAACATACAATTCGAAGGAAAAGGCCACCGATCTTTTTAAACACACAAATTCTACAACCTACAACAATAACACATGAGAAATTCCGCCCAGTGGGCATGGCTTTACATTAGTGAATCATTATGGTCTCGTAATTTATTTAACTCTACAGTGCACTTTCTGGATAGGCTGGTGGATCTTTTATTATACCTCACACTTCGACTCTCACAATCATCACGAAACTTTCCTCCAGACCGAGCGGTACAGAAGGAACAAGCATAACCCACAAATCTTTTGAAACTACCTTGCTACTCCCCCATGCAAACCACACATACCCAAATTGCATGACATACACCACACAACAATATGAAATACTACACAAAGAATGGTTACAACATTATCACTTTCAGCTTTCCCACTTCAATCAATATTTATCCCAGTTTCACACGACACTGCCCCACTTTGTAATTCTACTTTCCTACTGTGAACTCTGGAGATAAATGCACGTCTTCCTGTGCAATGCAAGCCAAGTGGCGTTGCTGGATAGACGGCCGACTCACCTTGATTCTCTCTCAGAGTTTAAATCTAGCGTCACACGGAATCATATCATGCAGTTTAATATTAAGCACACACGCGAGTCCTCAACTGATACCATGGACGAGTACTTCTCTTTATCCTATGTCTCATACACAGATTGAGACTCACACAGTACTCACCACGTGGAAGTACTCGTCTCTAATTTCAAGTCCTGCACACGCCGTTTCTTAAATATTTCAGCTTATGGTACACACGCTATTTCTTAAATATTTCAACTTATTGTACACACGCTAGTAATTCAGCTTAACTTAAGCACACGGAAGTATTTCAACTTATTGCTACACGTGGTTTCATTGTGACCGTTGGTCACTTCCGAAGATTACTACAATCCCATTAATGTTACCTGCCTGACATTTAATTCTCCCCACAAAAGTTCCTGAGATAGAGAAATTATTAGTTCAAACTACTCTTAAATATTCCACATGCATACCATGTCTCCACTCTTTCGTCATTACGGAGCACAACTAAAACAGATCTTAACAGCACAAGATTCAGCGGCAGAGTGCTGAAACATGGCCGTTCTCCAGGTCGTCTCCCATCTCTGTCGAGGTGGGGGAAGCACCTTGCTACCGTATTGGTCAACCACATTTCAGGAGCTCAAAGCTCTGGTACCTTTCATCTCTTTGGTCCCACCAAAGGTGGCCAAAGGATCGACTCAAAGATGATCATATATCCACATTCACTATCTGCGGTTAGCAGACGACCATACATTCATTCATTTCACAGATCTCACCAAACTGGATGTAGGGATTTATTTTGTGGGAGTGCACATGCGATCAATTAAATAAATAAATTGTCATTCTTTCCCACACTGGTATCCGGCTTCGCTGTATTAATTGAAATTGAGTTATTTTTACACAAAAAATGTGTTGTTCTGACAAAAATGATGAAGTATTTCGTACCTATTTTCCATGTCGGGCGGTACTGTACCCTTTCACCACCGGCTACCCATGCAGAAAAAAATGGCACGGTACTATCCTTGCAATGCGAGGGTAGTTCCGAACATTTTTTTTTTTAAGAAAACTGTATTAAAACAAACGTAGCAATTCATCAAAATACCCAAGAGGAGATTTTAGCCCCTGGTGACCTCAAATTGACGACCAAATGTTGTTACTTTACCAAATTATTGACAGTTGTTGCATTATTGTACTCTCCACAATCCGGAGTAACGTACACATACAAATTTATAACAATCCACATGACAACTAAAACATCACATCAAAGAAATAAAAAAAATAATGGTGAGATAAAAATTTGCTTAGTTACTGGGATCTCCGTTATTTTTACGAGTAATCCAAACTTCAATAATTCTAAAACAAATGAAAAATACTAATTGTACTCGTGAAATTTTAAATAGCTCACCGTCCAAACACAGAACAAGTAATCTGACATTCATAAATTGCGTTGTAATAATCTTTACACGGCAATGTCTAAATACAAAACAAAATCAACAAAAGAAAAACATTGCGTACACTAGTTACGTGTAGAATGTCAGGCTCCATACCATTACTCTAAAATATACCTCAAACCTACAGAGAAATAAAACTGAGAAGAAAAACAATGAAATATACCACAAGTTACATACTGGTTACGTAATATAGTTCGTCTAAGACATCATGTCATACTTCATTAACTATCATCACCTAAGCAATTGCCACAACTACTCGACAGTGAGGTTAACCTTATCCTTATCCATCAGTACAAATGCCTGCTGCTGAGCTAGTCAGTCCATCAACTTTGATCAATACACGCAATAAATAGTTAGCAATAAGTGCTTGAATCTACCAGTAGCTCTCGTATCTTACTCTACTGTTCATTTCTCTGTTGTCACACATTTAGACGACAAGAACTTGCATTTCGACTAGCCTTCGTTACACTTTAATGTGAAATATCACCACTGTGATAATGCAAATAAGTGGCTTCAGTCAACACACCAATAAGATCATTACTGTCCACGACATCAAAATGCATCAGTTAATTCCGATATTTGTTGTGCAATGCAAACCCTTGTCCCCTGTGACAACCTTACTGATCAATGCTACAAGAGCCACTACGTTAGTATTACGCCACTGGCTAATAATTAGAGCATCATTGTACCAAATATTCTAATAAACATGCTACGTGAACTTGATAACCCAGAACAAACAAAAAACAAACACTAACTATTCTAAACACAAATGTTAATGAAATACAATTACACTTGCTGTCCCTTCAGGAATGAAACATATAAAAAAAATTTACACAATTACAAGTACAAATACATTTTTCCCTATCTTGCGAGTCACACGGAAACATTTCATTCTGTGATTTTCTTGGGGTCAAAAAAGTTGCTGACAGGTTCCCTAGAAACACTGTCTCAGTGTCAAAGCTCTCCCATGGTTTCCCGGACGAAAGTCTTTAAGTCACTCAAATCGGCATTTTGAATACGCACTGAACAGTAAACTGTATCTCACATTAAACACAAATGTCATAGTCACACTCAGCGTACCATCCACACGAATCCGGTCGTCCAGAAATGGCCCTACAACTACTATTACCCACGGTTCTGTCCTTTCAGTTCATGGTGTAATTAAAAGTCGTAAGTTCCATCAAACAGCACTTATTCCCGCACCAATTCAAGAAATGTCTCCTACTACAGACGCAAATGTCAATGTCCCACTCTAGTTTCTTGCGTAATTACAATAATTAGTCACCAAACGACAACTGTTCTCTTCAAGAATACCAAGCGTCCCACATGCAATTCACAAAGCACACTTAACAAGTCACTGCCAAAAGTTTATGGATCCCACCATTCAGTGGTCAAGACAAAACAAAACGATCGTCCTGTGTGCTAAAGACAAAATCTTTTCCACCACTCACAACGTGGAAACACCAGTCCTTCACTTTCCATCTTATGGAGATGTATCGAGCAGTCATCTTGTTTCACGGCTCCACAGTTCAGTACTAGTTAATAGTTGCTGGTAACAAATGCCCGCCGGGCTCTGCCGCGCCTCGTCCATTCTGCAGTAGCGCCGCTGCGCGCGCCGTTGAGCAGAAGAAACCACCCGCTGTTGCCTCCGCGGGATACTTTCCCCAGTCGTAAGGGTGGCGGAACTTATGAATGGCCAGTGGTACGTGCGTGTCGCCCCAGGCCGTTGACCTGCTGTGGCGGGCGCGTGGAGTGTACCCCGTCTGACAGTGGAGTGGGGAGTGCCGCGGCTCTGTCGCCCGTCGCCATGGCGACGTCAGCTCGGCCCGTTAGCGGTATGGGCGTTACGACACCCAATCAGTCGGATCCTTCCGTGCATCTCGCAACATTACAGACAAAAGGATATTCTTACATTATTTAAATACTCATTGATTACATGTATGATCTATTAGATACATTGGTAATAAAGAATACAACATCAACATTTATCTCTTTTCTATATACAGCCCACACTTGTGCTATTGATTGCCTGTCGTCCCTCATACAAAACATGAAGTACAAAAAAAAAAACAAAAGGAATAATAAACAATCTATACAGCTCATAATTACAATATCAAATAGTAGGCTACTCTAACATCCTATCACAGTGAAAATATTAGAAACTGTTGATTCTAAAACTACAATATACAATGAACTTTTGTGCTTGTGACAGACTGAAATTAATGCCCCTTGAAAGTGTTCTAACAAAAAAATAAGAAATAATCTACACAGCTCACAATTACCTACCACATGTTATTAAATAGTAAACTACTTTAACATCCTAACACAACAAACATTTTAGAAACTGATGACTCTAAATCTACAACATACAATGCACCTTTGTGCTTGTGACAGACTGAAATTAGTATCTTTCTATATATTTTACCTTTTTATTATATATAACAACATTTCTAGGACATGTATGAACCATCCACATGATGTCAGATCCTGACCTGCCATCGAGGTTCATCCCAATCAAACAATACACAATAATGTTTTAGTTATGGATCGGTAGCATCCCCTTCACAGGAGTGTGCGCATTGGTCACACTACTCTACGACTCTCACTCACCAGACATCACATTTTCCTTCTCATTCAATCCATTAATACACTAACAGAATAGGTCTAGAAGTCAGCTAACCTTAACACCACCACACTCACGACAACATACCATACCTTTGCTCCCTTATACTCAACCACATAACACATGAAGCTGTTTCAGAGATAGCATTCCAGTCTCCGAATTCGTGCTTTCACTCTGGCACCTCTCTCCATCGGCTTACCTCTGCATTCACTTTATGCTAAATATCAACTTAGAATTGCGACATTTCATCTAAGAACAAAAAATACACAAATTATTCAACCTGCAAAATAACAGTACACATTATTGGTACCGTTTTGATTAGTTATACTGGTACCAGGCTTCAACAACAACAAAAAATATTATTTTTGCCAAATCGCAAATGTTATGCTAAGAATTAGATCTACACTTATATTACATCTTACGTCAGTATTCCACAACGTTCACCATCTGGGTCTCATACTCCCTTTATGTCCTTTCACATTGTGCAGTTGTCCTCATCTCTTCATTCGTATTTCGGCTCTCCGTCCGTCCATTACTCCATCATTTCCTGGTCTTCCTTCGCCATTGGCATCAATCTCTATTGCAGCATACACAGGCCTCTCTGTAACATACATCTAAGACATCTCCACATTATTACTTCTACTCACCTTTATTTACCACTGTTTCATCACGTCGAATCTCTCTTTATTAATCCCACTGCTTCACGTCGCTTCTTTCCTTATATATATCACCTTTATCCACTACTATTTATCACGTCGTTTCTCTGTCTACCACCTTTATCCACTCATTAATCATCACGTCGTTTCTGCTTGATCCTTATTCATATGACAAAAAATACGTACATACACCACCCTGTCGGCTCCTGTCCATGACTCATTCGACCAGTCTATTCCGTCATACTTCCTGACATCCCGCCTGAAAATTCCTATGTTCGATTTGACCCTGCACAACGTTACACACCACAAATAAATACACTGACTAACTACCATAAATTGCCTACTTTAGATCTATCCTTAACTTTTCCATAATTTGATGTTAGAAATGTGATGAAGCCCACGAGACTGTTTTCCCTTGATCGTCTCAATCAGTACAGCATTTTCATGGACAATCCGCCTCACTCTGAATGGTCCACTATACACAGTAAAAAATTTGCTAGTTAGGAATCTGTGCTTCTTCGATAATCGATGAGTTTTTATTAGAACCTTGTCTCCTACTGCCAATTCGATCTTACGGATCTTTCCTTTCTGCTTCTCCTGCCTATCCTTAGCTGCTTTCTTAATACGCTCTATCGCAACCTTGACAATTTCTGTGTGCCTCTGCTTTCCTGATCGCGGAAAATCTACCAGCTCCCTGACTCGGTCTGGTGGTGGTTCATTCTTTAGTACCGTAATTGGTGATAAACCAGTTGCTCCATATGGTAGCTCATTGAGGATGTCCTGAAAATCTTTGAGAAAAATACTCCAACTTCTGTGTTGCCTATGGCAATAGACCTTACACAATTTTCCCAGTTCTTTTACCACTCTTTCACTGGGGTTACTTGCAGCATGGTATCGGGATATGAACACCGGTTTTATCCTTCTTCTCTTCAGTGTGGTTAGCCATTGTCTGGATCTATATTGCGGTCCATTTTCAGCTATGAACTTTTCTACAGTTCCTACTTCTCGCAAAAAGTTTTTAACGATTGCTGCTGCTACTGTCCTTCCCGTCGCACGTTTCAATGCGGTAAAAGTCACATACTTTGACACCAATTCCACTGCTACTAAAACATATCTATATCCTTGCACTGACTTAGGTAGCGGGCCAAACAAATCTGTTGCTCCGAATTCCCTCAGTCTACCTGGCACTATCGGAAAAAGCGGTGCTTTGCATGAGATTGTTAACGATTTTGCCTTCTGGCACAATTTGCAACTATCAAGCACGTTCTTGATCCTCCTCTCCATACTAATGAAATAAACTGATTCCCTTAACTTCTTACAGCATTTCCTTGCCCCGTAATGCCCGTAACTTAGGTGCGTGTACCAGATCAACTTGTTGACTATTTCATTTGGTATACACAACACCCAGTCCTGTGTGTTCGGATTTCTACGGTAGAAAAGGACCCCGTTCTGAATTGTATAAAAACGTGATATATTGGCATCTAAGTTCGCTCTAACTCTGTCCTTCACCATTCTCCATGATGCGTCTTTATCCTGCTCTTTCGCGATATTTGTGAGTACCGCCCCTATGTATTTCTCGAACGGCACGCCCTGCATATACAATATATCATATCTGTTCTCGTTTACCTCCTCATCAAAGCATTGACCATGACCTACTGGGTTCCTTGACAACGCATCTGCCACTATATTCTGTGGCCCAGGAATATACATGACCGAAAACTGAAACTCCTGTAAATAGAGTGCCCACCTAGAGAGTCGTCTATGGTTAAGTTTGGCCGACATCAGAAACTGTAGTGACTTGTGGTCAGTATAGATTTTAGTATGCCTTCCATACAAATAGTATCTAAACTTACTAAAACCCCATACTATTGCCAAAGCTTCAAGCTCAGTTACCGTGTAATTTCTCTCAGCTTTGCTAAGAACTCGGCTCGCAAATGCAATAGGTTGTTGTATTACTTCTCCTCCTTGCTCTTGCTCTTGGAACAATGTTACCCCAAGTCCACTACGGGAACTGTCCGTGGCCATACAAAACTCTTTCCCTAGGTCTGGATGCCCGAGGAGAGGTGCCGATAGCAGTGCCTTCTTTAACGCCTCATACTCTTCCTGTGCGACAGGGTCCCAATTCCATACCGTTTTCTTTCCAGTCAGCTGACATAGTCTGGGTGTCGCTGCACCCGCAATCTTAATGAACCTCCTGTAAAAATTGATTAATCCTAAATAACCCCGTAGCTGACGTTTTGTTCTTGGCACCGGAAAATCTCTGATTGCTTCGAGTTTGTCTGGATTTGGTCTTATTTCCTCTGGTGTCACAATGTGACCTAGAAACTCGATTTCTTTTCGTCCAAATTCTGACTTTCCCAAATTCACGGTCACCCCATGTCTCTCCAGTGCACCGAGCAATATGCCTAACGTTCTATTGTGGTCTTCCCAGTTTCTTTCTGCTATCAGGACATCATCCACGTACTGTGTTACCTTGTCTTTTATTTCATTAGGAATGACAGTATTTAGCGCTCTGATAAATGCCGCGGACGATACATTTAACCCAAATGGTAGTTTCCGGAATTTATACGATTTCCCATAGCACAAGAAAGCAGTGTATTTTCTACACCCCCTGTCTAACTCCACCTGCCAGAAACTCATTCTCAAATCAACTGAGCTGAGAACTCTGATCCCGTGGAACTTTTGTAGCAATTCGTCAAGTGTCAGCGGCCGATCTGTCTCTGGCTCTATTATCTTATTAATCCTTCTTGCGTCCAAAACTAACCTAATTGACCCATCCCTTTTTTCAACACAAACTAAAGGGCTGTTGTACGGACTGGATGCTGGTTCGATAATCCCTTGTTGTAGCATGCTTTCGATCTCAGCTTCCACTCTTTCTTTGTACACAACAGGTATCGGGTACACTTGGGCCCTAAACTGTTTATGTGGCTTGACCTTGAATCTATACACAAAATTTCTTATTGTACCCGCAGCATGTTTAAATACCTTTCTATTCTCGTATAAAATTTTCTGCAATTCCCCGTAGACCGTGGTCCCTCGTAAATGCCAGATTTTCTCCCTGATCTCCTCCTCCAAACATTTATGAATTTCCTTCTTCTCTTGTTCGAACCCCGTATTCTGTGCCTGTCTACCGGACTTTACCGCCAGACATAATGCTAAGTGTGCGTTATCTTTACCATGTAAGCAATCGTCGAATCTTAATGTAATTTCCTCCGAATCTCGTTTCAACTCCATCGAACCATTTCTCATGTTAACGACTGCTTTATATTGGTTCAAAAAATTAACGCCTAATATCCCTTCAACAGTGAGAGATGACACAATCATGAACACTGTACTAAACCTCTTCGCCTGGCACACGAAGTCTACCTGCGCTTGTAACTTCACCTCAATTCCCTTTCCTGTAACTGCCCCTCTCACTGTTGTCCTTTGCAATGGCAACGTTGGCCATGGTTTTGTAAGACTACAACACTTCAACACATCTTCCCTCAAAACACTCATTACACTGCCTGTGTCGATGACACAAGGTACGATTATATTATTTATTTCTACGCTAATTATTGGGTGGACTTCACTCCCCACATCTCCTACCTCCTCTAACAGATTCTCCCTTAGTTTTCCGTAATCGATATACCTAATATTTACATCATTAATAGTCCTGGTTTGTACCCGTCTGTCAAGTAGTCACCTTCTTGTCCCTCCGTCATTGTGACAATGATTGTCCTGTCGTGAACCCAATAACTGCCTATCCTCTCTTCGCCCATCATTTTCATTTTCCCTTCTTCTCCCATCTCTGTCCCATCTTCTATTTTCCCGGTTTGCTGGTCGATATCCCCATGAATTCTGCCCCCTATTTCCTCGCCATCTTCCATTTCCGTCATTCCTCTGATTCCATGCTCTCCTGTCATTCTGATAGTTTCTACCGTTCCTATCCTCAACTCTGTCTGACCTATGAGTCATGTCGCCGTTCACAATGTTGCTCTCATTACCCAGTTCCTGTAAGAAGTGCTGAAATGACGCAGAATCGTTCAAGCCTCTGCCTGCTATCACTATATCTCTGCGCAATCTCACTGGCAACTTCGTTATACAGATCCTAATGAGCTCCCCAGTTTCGTATGGCACATCCAAATACCTGTTTCGTCTCAGCATTTCCTGATAGCACGACACTGGATCTCTTATACCACCTTCGTTACAATTTGGCATCATCAATATGCTTTGCTTAACCTGGTCCTGCTTACTTTTCGACCAGAATTCATTTAAAAACTTGTCACAAAACATCTTGTAGCTACTACAGTCTTTAATAACTTCCTGCATTTTCGCTCTAGCCTCGTCCCTCAAATGGTTACACACAAACTTCATTTTGAGGAGCGGTCCCCACGATAAAGGTAATGAATCTTGAAATTGAGACAGCCACAGGCATGGATGTTGGTAATTATCAGGATCCGGAAAACAAGTGTACGTTTGTACCGACACGAAGTGCCTCCTACATTCTTCTTCCGCATTTATGTTTTCCGACCTTGGACTATACCCAGTTGGGTTTGCCACCTGTTTTATCCGGCTCAACCGTTCTTCTAACTCTCTGAGTTCGTCTTCCTCTTTCTGCCTATTTTCGTTTTTTGAATTTATCTCACTCTCCCTCTGCAATCTACCTGGTGGTGTTTCACCTTCGCTTCTGCACGCTAATTGCAACTGTGCTAGTTCTTCCCTATGTTTCCTATTTGTTTCTAATTGTGCCTCTTTAAACTGTAATAGTGATTGTATCTCCTCCTGGTCGGCATAAACCTCTCGCTGCGTACTGTCAGAGCCCGTTTCGCCTCTCATACTGATCTTTTCTACATCTGCGCTAATCGTATTCATTCTGGTCACTACCACCACAACTTCGTCCCTGTGTTTATTTAGCGCCATTTCCTGCCGTGTGACTTGAGCTTCCACGCTGTCTAATGCCCCTGTTTTATCTGCAAGTAAGTCCTCCACTATCTCTTTGATTCGCTCATCCGGCCACACGCCCCTCTGTTCTGTAATATCGCTCTCTATTGCACTTATTCGTACCTCCAAATTATTGGTTTTTTCTTTCACGGCATCACAAACTTGCTTCACCGCACCCAGATTCTTCTCCCCCTCATCTATCCGATTACTAACTGCGGACAGACGCTCATCGATAACTGTGTGTAGCTTCCTCATTGCCTCTTTATTTCCCTTATCCATTGCCTCCAATTTTTCCTTAGTTGCTTCAAATCTTTCCTTATTCTCCCTATCTCTCTCCCTATCTCTTTCCTTATTCTCCCTATCTCTCTCCTTATTATCTCTATCAAATCTTTCCTTATTCTCCCTATCTCTCTCCTTATTATCTCTATCCATAGCTTCTAATCTTTCATCCATCCTCTGTAAAAACTGCAGTAGCACACTGTCATTTGCTACTTTCGACGCGCTCACCTCGTTTGCCTGTGAAACCGTAGCTTCGCTAAGGGTAGCTGCACTTTCACTGCATACCTGGCCTAGTCCCTGCTTACCCGCGTCGTCGGGAAAGGCCCGCGTTTGTGGACAATGCCCGCCGCATAAAGGATCCCCTTGCAGCGGTCCACTGAACAATACAGCCCCTTCGGAGTGTTTGTCTTTCTCGCTCATTAACCCATGGTCAACAGCTACTTCCTGCTGCACTGCTACGTTCACCCCAGAATCGCTATTCTCCATGGTGGCTACGCTTTTCGACTGCGACCTAGTTACTACGGACATTACGCAAAAAAAATTATACAACGATCTTCCAGCCTTGGACTATATAGCAATTAATTACATAAAAAAATAAAAGATCCTCACCAATCCAGAAAGAAATTGGAAACAGAAAAAAAATTTTACTTCTTAGCGCTATCACAATACATTCCATAAAAAAATCTTAACAGCAAAATATCCTGGAAAAAATATCCTGGTAACAAAATTATCGTGGCAAAAACGGAATCCTGGCACAAAATCCTGGCAGGGTCGAAATTATAAGAGGCACCCACGTACCTTACTCATACTGTGGCATCAAGCAGTCAGGCCTGCAAGATGAGTGGTTTGCCAAGCGAGTGGATTCTTCCTTAATTTATCGAGTAACATGAATTCTCGTATCTTACTATTTAGTTACAAATTATCCTTTTGTATGAATACTACGCAACGGAAACGCATATCTGACTATCAGTGAATTACAGAACTCAGACTGTACACTACACACTGGCAATACCACATTTTCTTTTTGTCTATTATTTAACGGCTTTCATCAACACGTGGCCACCGCACTGAATATGGATGGCGCACACATTATAAATTCGGGACGTCATGATAACATACAATTCGAAGGAAAAGGCCACCGATCTTTTTAAACACACAAATTCTACAACCTACAACAATAACACATGAGAAATTCCGCCCAGTGGGCATGGCTTTACATTAGTGAATCATTATGGTCTCGTAATTTATTTAACTCTACAGTGCACTTTCTGGATAGGCTGGTGGATCTTTTATTATACCTCACACTTCGACTCTCACAATCATCACGAAACTTTCCTCCAGACCGAGCGGTACAGAAGGAACAAGCATAACCCACAAATCTTTTGAAACTACCTTGCTACTCCCCCATGCAAACCACACATACCCAAATTACATGACATACACCACACAACAATATGAAATACTACACAAAGAATGGTTACAACATTATCACTTTCAGCTTTCCCACTTCAATCAATATTTATCCCAGTTTCACACGACACTGCCCCACTTTGTAATTCTACTTTCCTACTGTGAACTCTGGAGATAAATGCACGTCTTCCTGTGCAATGCAAGCCAAGTGGCGTTGCTGGATAGACGGCCGACTCACCTTGATTCTCTCTCAGAGTTTAAATCTAGCGTCACACGGAATCATATCATGCAGTTTAATATTAAGCACACACGCGAGTCCTCAACTGATACCATGGACGAGTACTTCTCTTTATCCTATGTCTCATACACAGATTGAGACTCACACAGTACTCACCACGTGGAAGTACTCGTCTCTAATTTCAAGTCCTGCACACGCCGTTTCTTAAATATTTCAGCTTATGGTACACACGCTATTTCTTAAATATTTCAACTTATTGTACACACGCTAGTAATTCAGCTTAACTTAAGCACACGGAAGTATTTCAACTTATTGCTACACGTGGTTTCATTGTGACCGTTGGTCACTTCCGAAGATTACTACAATCCCATTAATGTTACCTGCCTGACATTTAATTCTCCCCACAAAAGTTCCTGAGATAGAGAAATTATTGGTTCAAACTACTCTTAAATATTCCACATGCATACCATGTCTCCACTCTTTCGTCATTACGGAGCACAACTAAAACAGGTCTTAACAGCACAAGATTCAGCGGCAGAGTGCTGAAACATGGCCGTTCTCCAGGTCGTCTCCCATCTCTGTCGAGGTGGGGGAAGCACCTTGCTACCATGTTGGTCAACCACATTTCAGGCGCTCAAAGCTCTGGTACCTTTCATCTCTTTGGTCCCACCAAAGGATCGACTCAAAGATGATCATATATCCACATTCACTATCTGCAGTTAGCAGACGACCATACATTCATTCATTTCACTGATCTCACCAAACTGGATGTAGGGATTTATTTTGTGGGAGTGCACATGTGATCAATTAAATAAATAAATTGTCATTCTTTCCCACACTGGTATCCGGCTTCGCTGTATTAATTGAAATTGAGTTATTTTTACACAAAAAATGTGTTGTTCTGACAAAAATGATGAAGTATTTCGTACCTATTTTCCATGTCGGGCGGTACTGTACCCTTTCAAGCTAATCTTTAGAATTATGAAGAAAACTGGACTGGATTTGAAGAATAGAAGAATGATTAATAGACTATATCAGAACCAAAGCAAAAAAAATAAACATCACTAAGGTAGAAGAAGAGGTCAGTATTAGATAAGAAGTTAGACAATAATGTACACTGTGTCCGTATTTATTTAATATGTTC
This sequence comes from Schistocerca nitens, assembly GCF_023898315.1. NCBI lineage: Eukaryota > Metazoa > Arthropoda > Insecta > Orthoptera > Acrididae > Schistocerca > Schistocerca nitens. Next base: position 175,882,706 of record NC_064622.1, on the reverse strand, counting down.
TTTCAGATGATGAAGGATAAGACAAAGGAAATAAAAGTCAATGGCGAATTGATAAATTATAGCAGATTTGCTGAGGATGTCATAATAGTTGGAGACTCCGGAAAAGAAGTGAACAGAATGCTGCAAGTCTTATCAGACATTAGTAAACTACGGCAAAGCAAACAAACGAAGAACGAAAGTAATGGTAATATGAAAAAATGTGGAAGAAATCAAAACCAATATAAAAACTGATGTGTCAGTTTTGATCAGGTTACACTATTTTGTTTTCTTGGTAGTATAACAACAGAGGACAATAGGTGCAACATGGAAAGCCCGCATCTCGTGGTCGTGCGGTAGCGTTCTCGCTTCCCACGCCCGGGTTCTCGGGTTCGATTCCCGGCGGGGTCAGGGATTTTCTCTGCCTCGTGATGGCTGGGTGTTGAGTGCTGTCCTTAGGTTAGTTAGGTTTAAGTAGTTCTAAGTTCTAGGGGACTTATGACCACAGCAGTTGAGTCCCATAGTGCTCAGAGCCATTTTAACATTTTTTGCAACATGGAAGTGAAGAATATGGCTGCATTGGCAAAAAGACGTTTATGATTGAGAAAAACATTTTAACCAATAACAGTTTGAACCAGCAGCAGTATGAATATAGATGTCAGGAAATCTTTTGCAGAATCATTTCTATGGTGTACACAGATCTACAGAAGGGTTAATTGGATAGGAATCGCCTTTTTGGATATGGTGAAAAATGAAGAGGGCGGACTGGACGAAAAGAAAAGAAAAAGACATCTGTCTTAATGGAAGTCAATGAAGAAAGAAGAGTATTAAAGGAAATGGAAAAGAGAAAAATAAAATATATTGGATATGTCATCAGACACAACGGTTCCATCCTTAATAGTCTTGAAGGTAAAGAGACAGGAAAAACCTGAAGAGGGAGGCCAGAGGATGGCCTAGGAAGAATTATTTGGGTTATATCGAGAAGAGTTTAGAATGTGGCGTCTGGAGCCGAGCGACCGCTCCGGTCACAGATTCGTTTCCTGCCTCGGGCATGGATGTGTGTGATGTCCTTAGGTTGGTTAGGTTTAATTAGTTCTAAGTTCTAGGCGACTGATGACCTCAGAAGTTAAGTCGCATAGTGCTCAGAGCCATTTTTTTAGAATGTGGCAATTACATGGAACTTAAACGAACAGTAAATAACAAAAGAGTGTAGTTGCATCAATAAGGCATTAGCCTTTAGAATAAGCATGGGCGAGGCACTTTCAATAAGTAACACATTTTTTTCTGAAAACATTCCATCCACGTAGTGCTTCCAGCAGAATGCATCATTCACTGGGTCAAACAGATGAAAGTGGGAAGGTGCGAGAATCGGCATTAGGGTGGATGAAGAAGAAACATGCAATGAAGTTTTATGAGCTGCTCTCGGTTACAATGACTTGTGTGAGGTCATGCGTTGTCATGGAGAAGGAGAAGTTCGTTTGCATTTTTGTGGCGACGAACACGCTGAAGTCGTTCCTTCAATTTCCTGAGGGTAGCACAATAAACTTCCAAGTTGATCGTTGCACCAGAATAACCCAGACACCGGCTGAGGGTGTGGTTTTGAATACCTTTTCTTCGGAGGAGAAGTGGTGTGGCGCCACTCTATGGATTCTCCTTTTGTTTTCGGTTCGAAGCGATAAATCCAAGTTTCATCGCTTGTGACGAAGTCCGACAAAAAATTGTGACAATCAACCTCGTAACGCACAAGCAATTTCGCTGTTCTCTATGGTCTTCTTTTAGGCGGCGAGAAACCCAGCGGGCAGACAACCTTGACTACCCTAACTGGTGCACCAGTGTGTCAGTACTACCAACAGAGACGTCCAGTTGTGCATCGAGGTGTTTGACTGATCCGTCGATAACCTCGAGTGAGACTGTTCGCACGTTCCAACACTGCAATAGTCGGAGCTGTGCAGCCGGCCAGCAGCGAGAAATGGGATGTTTGCGCATCCTTTCTGCGATGATAACAGACGCCTCGCCCAACGACTCACAGTGCTTTTGTTCATCGCCAGGTGCAAATTCCACGATGCCCCAAAGCGAATTCCCCCTTTTTTTCAACCTAGATTGGGCGGGAAAAAATGTGTTGCATTACTTATTGAACGCTCATCGTGTGTAGGAAGCATTTGTCTCCGGTGAAGTATCGAGTTAGTCTACCATGGCAGAGTACAGCATAGTCGTAGAAAGGAGTGAAAATACAAGTAGATGCGTATCAAGTTTATTAAAGTTACTTCCATCTAAGCGCCGAATTGAAAGTGAATTTGTAAAGAACATTATGAATGACAGCGACGGATGCAGATACGCACGGTATGGATTGGTAAACCAGGACTTAACACAGAAACTAGATATTGAGTGCTTTGCATCGATCCCCAAACTTTTTAATTTATGCTTTTCAACTGATACCTTTACTCATGTAAGTACTTTATAGTGAGTATCGCATTGAGAGATCGTACTAATGATTTATTAGATATTTATTATTTACCCAAAACTTTGGTCCAGTGACTAAGTTACATTTTTTACAATTAAACGCGCAAGCGCCAGCAGGCCAACAATTGAACGAGCTGTGTACTTGTGGGCGACAGCGTAATAGTACGAAAGTATCTGCGGTATTTCGCTAATTTTGGCAATGTTACGTTTGTAGTTCGTTCATTTGGAATCCATTTTTTCCACGCGTAGATTCATTTGCCTCTTTTTGTATTGTTGTTTAAAACAGTTTAAATTCGCGGGTTACTGAATCAGCAAAGATAATAGAAGCAAACAAAACCGAAACTTGGTAGTATTCTGATTAACTGTAGAAAAAAAAAAGGTTGAAATGTGTGTGAAATCTTATGGGACTTAACTGCTAAGGTCATCAGTCCCTAAGCTTACACACTACTTAACCTAAATTATCCTAAGGACAAACACACACACACCCATGCCCGAGGGAGGACTCGAACCTCCGCCGGGATCTGTAAAAATGAAGTGAGGTGCGAAATCAAATCTGTTTGAAAAACTCGAAGTCTATTGGAAATACTTCAAACTTGAAAAAGCGTTTAAGGAAACACACCAACAGACAGAAAGACATAATTAGTAACTTAACAAGATGTAAGAGTGAATAGAGTTTTGAGCATGTGCTTTATTGGGTCACTGAAATCAACAAATCACTTCTCGTTAGCAATTTTTATTTTGTGACGCGTTTCGGCCTTAGCCCATCATCAGTGGATCATATAAAATATAGAGGCTTAATACATAGCGTTGCGTCACATAATTACATTCTTGACATTGGTACGCACATGACAAGAATGTAACTGTGTGGTACGATATCAAGTGTTAAGGCGTTTTATATGATGTACTAATAACAGGATACTACAGAAATGCTTCCTAAAAATAAATTTTAACAATGGGTTTGTTGATTTTAGAGATCTAATACTGCAGTGCTAAAAGATGTGCGCAGAGTTTATGTAATAGACGTAGATACCCTGCGCGACGTCATGTCGACTGAACAGTGTGTTACATACACTGCATGACAAAAAAGTAAATCACCCAAAGATATGGTCGTACGGCAATGTAACTTCGTACGCGTACACACTGTCGTCGGATATGTGAATATTTGGAGTTGCAGTACTCTGTGACACGTACAACGGCCAACAGAGTGCACTACTGTTGTTCATATTGAATGTTATTACAAGTACCAGGTGTGTTAGGTTATATAAAGGGCGCGAAGAGCGTCAGATATTGAGTGATCGCTGTGAATGACACAGACGTGTTGCATTCGCCTACGAAACAGCATTGTCAGCAACAGAGTTTCAAAGGCCCCTCTTTGTGGATCTTCATTTGGCCTCTTGGTCGAATCGTGCAATGTCCAGATTTGTGGGGCTTTGGACTGCATGGGGACCTGGGCGTATGGGTACTCGTCATCAAGGTCCTAATCGACCACATCTGATCGGCCATATCGTGCACCAAGCGCATCGTAACCCCTTCACAACTGCGATTACCATCGAGGTACAGTTAATTCTATGTCATCCTACACAATTGGTGGGAGACTAACAATAACCGTCTAGGAAACTGGCGTCCCATTCGTAGTCTGCGATTAACGCCACACATACAAGCGGCTACGTTCAGGTTGCTGCCGTGAGCGAGAAGCATGTATTGCCGATGAATGGCCCTTCTGGTTGCTTCACGTATTTTTCGGGTAGTGCAAGGACATGACAAGATGTAAGTAAGAAGGGTATAATTAAAAAAATAGGTTTTTTGATGATAAAAACCAAAACATGATATTAGAAAACCGTTTCAGAAAATCTTGTCTTAGCAAAGCAATCAGCCAGTATAAACTTGATTAGTCGGAAGAATTCAGTTTAAACACCTTTATAAAACTGGGTCTTAGGAGCTTCTTTTTTCTTTTTTTTTTTTTTGTTAAAGTTATGGCCTTCATTCATGAGTAAGATATCGATACTTTTCGTTCGATGCTGTGTCCCTACTCGACCTCAACATCTGTCGCGAGGGAGCCACTTGCGAGCGCGCAAGATAACCTCACATGAAACTCAGGCTGAGTTATTTTGTTTTATTATCATTTATTGCCGCGTTTCAATTTGGACCATCCTGCAGGACCATAAGGTACGTAAAATATCTCATGAAACTGAAAAATTATTTCATTTACTGCTTTTCCAGCAGTACCAGACACTTTACAGAGAAATACACAAAACTATTAAAAGATGCCTAAGAATAACATGTTATACATGTTATAATCTGCGATAGAAGGAAGAATATTAGTCATTTTAATGATACAAAGAGAAATCAGATACCCTCCATAGAGAAATCCAGATAGCAAATCTCTACACTGTTCTACCACAATATCCCTCTAAGAGGAGACAGCCAGTAAGGCGGACCCCGCTGTGATGGGGAACAAACTCTGAGAAAGAAGAGGAAGAAGATGAAAGTTGAGCAAATATGGTTACTCCCTCCCTAGTCACCGGTACTTGTTTAATTCTTAGTCTAAAGGAAGAAGAATCTGGGTCATCTAAGTAGGTCCATAGTAAACACTACCTATTCTAGTGTCAGTTTCCATGCGGGAGACTACCTTACGAACGATACAACAGATTCACATACAATTTACGGCGAATACAAAGAGCTCTGGCACTCGACCACATCAGATGGAATGGATCTCTTTGAAAAATATTGTAAAATACGTGAAAAAAAGAAAAGAACTCTGTAAACTTGGAAAGTTCGGCCAGTCCAGCGATGTCTCCAAACTACTATACTGTCCACTGTAACGTATCAAATTGCAGGTTCTAGGCGCGGTTTATTCTCCCAACCCACTAGTGCACCATGTATGTATTTGTGTGTGTGTGTGTGTGTGTGAGAGAGAGAGAGAGAGAGAGAGAGAGAGAGGGAGAGAGAGAGAAACAGAGGGTAATAGAAAGAGAATGAGAGGGGATGGGGAGAGCGAGAGAGAGAGAGAGAATGTGTAAGGATACACCAAGCGCTGGTCGATCTTGCCTTCCCTCGGGATAAACCCGGATGCACTGCAGTGGATATCAACACCAACCTGTGGCTCTTTCTGACCGTCGGAAATGACAGGTACAGCGGTTATGTGAGGCTCACATTACGTGTGGCCGTTGCGCGTTTGTATGTGTGTGTGTTTGTGTGTGTGTGTGTGTGTGTGTGTGTGTGTGTGTGTGCTATTTCCGAGTAAAGTGCATGCCCTTTCCGAACAGCTCATTTGCTGCACGATGTGTTGACCGTATTGATTATAACGCCCCAAATTCAACATCCACTTTTGAATTTCTAAACCCTTTGTACAACGTGTGATGAAGTGTGGTGAGGGCACTAGTAACATTTTACCTTCTTTTTGTTCACTGCTAACAACCACATTCGGTAGGTCTCTGTGTAAGCCTGAACTTCTTTAACTGCTCCGTCCCGATCATTACGTGTAATGTTCAATGTTTTATGACAAGGTTGGAAACGTACTCTCTCGAAATTTTAAGACGTAGCCCCTTTGACTGTAGACCCTCTTCCTCGTGAGTCAAAGGACACGCTAGAATGTATAGTGTAGTATCAGTTAATTAAACACGGTATGATGTTAACTAGACATTGACAACAGGATGTTGTACGGAACCTTCTCCATATCAACAAACCGTTCCACAGTCTTGATTGCTATCTACTACTTTCAAAAGCCAAAACATTGCATCCTGCGCTGTGCCTCAGAAAACCTTTTCATCATGTCTTATAGGATACGAACATTGTATCTTAAAAGAATCACAGAAGATGAAATGGAGGGACATAACATCTGATGTCCCTCAAGGATTGGTTTTTGGGCCACTGTCATTTTCCTAGATGCAAATGTTTCCCTCACACTTAACCTCCAACTACCATATGTATGAGGGTGAATTTCAGTTACATGTGAGGGACACTGCAGAAAATCTAACCCCAGCTATATATTCCATTAATAACCATCTACAGTAGGTTTATGACTTGGCCAACAAAATAGGACGCATGCTGAATATTACTAAGAACTAAATCCATGCAGTTCACGCCTCAGCGTCTCTTCAGTTGACATGTATTTGAATTTCTTCCTTATCAGAATCACTCAAGAAATCTTGGTCAAATTTTTGGTACCATTTGACGACGATTGGATGGCATTTGGTCCACATATCGCCAGAATTTCTCTGTGAATCTGTACGCAATTTAGACTTTCTCCACACTATAACCGTACTGTCCCGCGTACTTCAACTCTGGACTACGTTCCCTGCCAGCATGTGTGGCCGAGCGGTTCTAGGCGCTACAGTCTGGAACCGCAAGACTGCTACGGTCGCAGGTTCGAATTCTGCCTCAGGCTTGGATGTGTGTGATGTCCTTAGGTTAGTTATGTTTAAGTAGTTCTAAGTTCTAGGGGACTGATGACCTCAGCTGTTAAGTTCCATAGTGTTCAGAGTCATTTGAACCATTTTTTTGACTACGCTCCCACAATGTGATACACCTATTAACCGTATCACAGCAGAACTGTCTCTGCAGGAAACCCGAAACATTTTCTCTCTTCTGACAAAGCATCAGTGCTGTTGAGTACTGATGGTCTTAGCGTGGGACGACATGTGTAACCTACTCCTGGAAGTTCCTCGTAATCTAAACAGTTACAATTTCTGATGTTTCTACCTCGTCGTAAATTCCTCTGTAATTTTATTACCGAACCACCACTTTATGGAAAGACTACCCTTCCCCTTACATCTCGAAGGGCGATTGCTACACACTTTGCTTTTTCGATTCCTTCATAATCACAGTCGTAAATAGCTATGCTGAAGCGTACTGGGAAAGACTGTTGTATCTGCAGTATGGTGAACTAATTATTGGCCGGTACTTCCCTCTAATGACAGATTTTAGAACCGCATGCACGAATGCACACTAGAGACCCCTTTAAGCAATTTCCATTTTATCCAGTTTTTGTTGTTGCCTGAGTAACATTTGTAAATATTTCGCGTTCTACACGCTTTAGAAAGACGCGCAATAGGAAGAAATTACCCGAATGGGACGAGAAGAGTAGATGTGACGTACATATACGGACAAACAACTGATTATAATTTCAGAAATTGAGCTAGTCAATAACGCATTTTTCCACCTCTGACTCTTGTGAAAGCAGTTATTCGGCTTTGCATTGATTGATAGAGTTGTTGGATGTTCTCCTGAGGGATATAGTGCCAAATTCTTTCCAATTGGCACATCAGGACGTCAAAATATCTAGATGATTGGAGGGCCCTGCCAATTATGCTCCAAACATTATCAGTTCGGGAGAGATTTGGTGACCTTTCTAGCCAAGGTAGGGTTTCGAAAGCACGATGACAAGTAATAGAAACTCTCACAGTGTGCGGGTGGGCATTATTTTGCATAAATGTAAGCCCAGGATGGCTTGCCATGAAGGGCAACAAAACAGGACGTAGATATTGTCGTCGTACCACTGTAGTGTAAGAGTTCCATGGATGACCGCCAAAGGGGTCCTGCTATGAAAAGAAATGGCACTCCAGACCATCACTCTTGGTTGTCAGGCTACATGGCGAATGGCAGGCTAGTATCTCACTAGTGTGCGGGACGACTACAGACACGTCCTCGCTGATCATTGAGGCTCATTAGAAGTGGGAGCCATCACTGAAGGCAATTCTACTCCATTTAGTGACGTTCCAGGCCGTGATGACCAGCGACGAAATGTTTAGAGACGTCTCAGGCAGCGAGGGATTCCAACTTCACTGTCACCTGCCATACGGCCCGAAAACCAGGAAGAGTCTGCAGTGCTATTTCACTTCTGAGCAGGACCCCTGTGGTTGCCATCCGTGGTACCGTTACGGTAGGGCGGTATGTTGACAGTATTCTGCTCCCCGTTATGTTGTCCTTCATGAGAAGCCTTCCTAGGCTTACATTTTAAAAAGACTATGCCCTTCCGCACACGGCGAGAGTTTCTTCTGCTTTTCGCTCTTGCCAAGCTCTACCTTGGTCAGCAATATCACCGGGTCGCTCCACAATTGGGCACGTCTGGAGCATTATGGGCAGAGCCCTGCAATCATCTAGGTATTTTGACGATCTAATGCGCCAATTGGGTAGAATTTGGCAGCACGATATCCCTCAGGAGGACATCCAACCAATATGTCAGTGCCAAGCCAAATAACTGCTTACAGGGGCAGAGGTGGACCAACTTTTTCTCGACTTGCTCAACTTGCGAAACTCTCTCTTGAATATACGATCCAATTTTTCTGAAACTCTAATCGTTTGTTTGTCTTTCCATGTACGTCACACCTACCGATTTCCTTTCCATCCGGATAATTCCTTCGAGATGAATAATTTAATGAACTGATTGCTGTACATCAAGATATAGAACAAGAATACATTATTGAGGTTTAAGTCGAATTCATTTGCAGATGAAGGAGAGCTGGACTCTGGGTAAGCGCTCTGGTGCTGTGATTGTGAATATCACTTAGTACAGAAGAGAATTTTTCCTTTGCCTGTAGGCAGTCTAGGCTGTTTTTGATCTGTGCTCGGCCAGAATGTTCTTATGTACTGACATACTTTACTGACATTCCGTCTCTTACCCTGCAGGGCTGCTGATCCAGTGGGCAACTTCACGTTCCACGGCAGCGTGGTCGTCCTGATGGAATGCATGGAGGACGCCGATAACGTGACCCTGCACTCGGAGGAGCTCCTAATCGACGAGACTTCCGTCCGCCTGACGCAACTCTCAGCAGTCGAGAGTAAGTACAGCTGGCGATTCCCATACCTGTGCAGCTATCACCCAGAGCTTAATTAAGCTCGTTCTTTCACGTTTCCTATCTTGTCTATGTTCTCCGCAGACTGAGTATCGGAAAAGCAAAAATCAAAATATTTTTTCAGGTATCGGCTGATAAACGAATGATTTCTTTTTTTCTTCATCATTAGTCAACACCAACGCAGTAATGACCTATAGCCCGCAATAGTCACCATACTACTTAACTATCCACTTAGTTAATAATGCCAAATTTGACATACTGCTTAGAAAAATGCGACAGCTAAAATTTTCAGATAATGCTGAAGTGGTCTGAAAACTACTTGAAAATCGTACAGCAACGTATTGTCTACGTGAACGAAAAGTCGACCCGGAGGCATTTTCTCTCAGAAACGTCACAGGGTCAATATTGATCCCACTATTGTTCGCCCTTATACGTGAAATGATACCTCGTTGTGTCTTCATTTATGAGTCCACATCCTTGACGTAACTTCTGAATGCTAAAACCGTTTTAACAGTCCACCGCACGCTGTCAGTACTTTATACAGCTGAAATTTACATTACTGGCCTGTTTAGGCCTATGACCAGTTCCAGATGCAGTCGCTGAAATGAGCGTCATATGAGTGACACACATAAAAACAGTTCCACGTTGCACTAAATGGCTTTTTAATATGATTCTGATTTCACCGACGCAATAGTATTTTAAAATGGCCACTGACCGAAGCTGGCCAGTGATGTAATAGATGACTCAATGAAGTTCATCTGTATAAAAAAACTTGACAGCCTACAGTGATCACTTGGAATGGTCGTAGCATTCAGCACCTCGTCGGTTCTGCCCCCCCCCCCCCCTGCAAGTATCGTTTATATGCTACTATCAGCTTTACCTAAGTGGCAGTACTAAAGACAATACTGCGATCGTCCAGACGAATGATGATAAGCCATCAGTGGTGAGATGGGCGAAAAACGTGGGACTTAAACTAAATGCGAAGGAGTTCCAGTAATTTTAGTTATCCCATCAGAAATTAACGAGTTCTAAGTTTCTCGGACCATGTCCTCACATTCTTGTCGATGGTATTCCGGTACCTTCTCTAAAACAGTCAATAACTTGAATGTAACATTGGAAGAGCATCTCATGAGGGCAGAAATATACTGTCTCCACATTCTGGGAGATGTCCGACTGCCTCTATACCCTTAAAAGTTCCGGAATATATTTCCACAGGATGCGGAAGGTAAACTCGTTTTACTGAACCTCCACTATTGCGAAGAATCAGATAGGACACAAGTAGCGAGAAGACTAGACGGTTAGAACTAGCCACGATTGCTCGTGTGTTTTACATCTGCAGCACCCGTCTATTTGAGCACGCCAGCGCTTCTTTCTTCCAATTGGCTTGGTTACTACCAGACAAGTTACATTACTACGATACGCTTTGATTACTTCATCGGCTCCTTAGTATACATACGCCCCAGTACCTCACGTCAGGGTTTCAGTACCTGTCATCTTATCTAATTGAAATAAAAAGTCTCGCTTATCTAGTACCCTAGCTTTGCCCATCCGTAAAACAAAAACATTTGCGAACACCTTCTCTGTTGTTGCTGTTCTTCTCGGAACAAGCTGCCTCTGGACTCTACATAAATTAAATGTTCTTTTACTTTTAGGAGCAAGCATTTCCTCCTGTCAGCCTCATAACGTCTGCACAAAAATTACTGCGTACGTCCATTTTCGCTCTATCAAACATTAAAGCGAAATCTCCTATCATATTCCATTTATGCATTGTTCTCTCCAAATTTCCCAATCAGTCACGTCACTTTTTTCCCCTAATTTCATTAATTGTATTTTATCGCTGTATTTTATCACGTTCCTCTTACTCTCCCTTTTCCACTCTTCCACTTACATCCATTGCTGTTAGCCCTTATAATTTGAATCTGCCTGCGTGTTATTTGTCATTATTCGTGTACATCCCATGAACTATTATAAACGGTATTTTTTTAAATGACGTGATTCACCAGGCTATGTTTTAAATTACTTTATTTGCACTTTACTTTATGTGACAGTCATTTGAATAGGTTCACATTGCGAGATACGTAGTAAACATTACGTGGTTCGTTTCCCTGCTGCTCGTGATATATGTGGCATTTTAATAAGGTTGTAATGTTATCGTTCTCGAAAGAACTTTGCATGTCATGCACCTAATATTTTATAAGATGATCGTTGACGACTCTCTGACAACGATGTGTCCACACCTGTTACTATAGATGCACTTGAAAATGGGCAATGTCTGAAACTAGCTGTGCAAATAATATATATATATTTGTTTTTGTAGACTGCATTAATTAAAAAATGTTTTATAATGTTGTACAACAACAACTTTAATGCAAAATATGTGAAGTACCTGGTTAGATGTAAGGGAGACCTGATGGCCCTAGACGTCAGGATAATAAATAAATATATAGTTCGAACCGCATAAACTATTTTCCTGCGTCTAGGTGGGAGATAGAGTTACCATTCTTGTTCTTTCCGTAGCATACAGTCTCAAGTATGCATCAGTCGTGTGTGATTGTCTGTGGGCAATGCTTGTAATGTATTTTGTTGGGTTTGCGGTGATAATGATGGGTAAGATTTGAAAGGAAAGGAGGGAACGGAAACGATATCAGCAACGCCAGGGAGGCCGGTACTCTACACTCACCATCCTATCGTCGAACCACCTCCTTGTGTAACACAAGACAGTAACAAGGGGCCTTTGGATTTAACCTACGAAAAGGTCTTGGCAGCCAAATACTAGTGGTGGATATTTCTAATGGGGCTCTTCTGGATCGATTTTCATTACACTAACGTGTGCTGGCGGTCCCCTCCATGTATACAGAGTGTCCCGTTTATCTTGATCACACAAAACAACTTTCTGACCAGAATCAGAAAAAAATGTAACAAAAGAGTGTTGTTTAGCTACAAGAGAGGTATCAACCACATAAATATGACAGTCAACTTAATAAGCAGAAAATGGAGTTCTTTAACAGGATTTTTAGTGCTACGATCCATTGTAGGGCACAAAAATGGACAGAAGATTCAAAGGTGCTCGAACTGCGGTGCACTGCTCCATGCGTTCGATAAAATAATTCATCGCCGCTTGCATTGTTGTCTCCCGATGTGAATTACACGTAAACACGATACCTTCCTGCGATGTTCTCTGGAGTTGTTAGATTTCTGTGACGGACAGTGTCTTTTATGCATTCCCAAAGAAAAAAGTCCCGAGTATTTAAGTCCGAAGGAGACCGAACAGGCCTAGCCGCTATTCCTCAGCGATCAATTCTTCTGGCAAGATATCTTCGCTACAGAACACAAAGCGCACGCAAGACATAATGTGGTGGACAGCTATCTTGTTAGTACCATATAAACATTCTGGTTCTTAGTGGCTTTTCATCCAGAAGGTGACGAAGAATTCGTGTGACAGAGTTCTCATACTGGCTGTCGTTTAGGTTACCAGTGATGAAATAAGGCCCAACAGTGGTAGTACCAAGCATCATACAATAGACATTAACGCTCCATTGACGCTGATGTTCCTCCTGCTACCCCTTGTAGGTTTTTGCTGCACCAGTAACGGATGTTCTTTATATTTGCCTGTCCTGAAGGGACGTTCATAGATAAAAAGAATATCGGAGAAGACGTTCTAGGAGGCGGAGATTTCCTGGTGTGGCCAGTGAAGAACTCTATTCTGGAAATCATTCTCATACAATTCTTGGTGGATATTTGCTTGATAAGGATGGAAGTAGTGACGTGCTAGAATGCGATGTTCATTGGTTTTAGGAATCTAAGCTGCCGTGTGCTCACGTGTGGATTCACTGCTGCAGATGCGAAAACAATAACTTTTGCAGCTTCTTCTGTGCGATGTCAACAACGATAGTGTTGTCTTCTTTTTTCTCGAGGTGTCACAACAAGACGAGGAAATATCAGGTGGATTCTTGCCAGGATATCGCTCTCTGTGGAGTTATTCTGCCTGAGTAGCATTTCGCCTACTTTCAGCCACGATAAAAAAAAGCAAAGATGATACAGTTTTTAATCTAGGACTACCTCTACTGTAGCCAACATAGCGTTTATAAGTCCTACAGTCCCCTGTGGTAAAGACTTCATTTTGATAGTGACAGAGCAGTGTAAGCAGAGGCGAGGTATGGCTCCGTCAACAAACTCGAACATTTTACAACGACGGTATCAACAAACTAGTCTCTCGTTGGGAGAAAAGTGTTCCTCGCCAGGGTGACTATGTTGAGAAATACGTATGTAGACATGAGGAACAAAGATGTAGAATTTTAATAACATTTGTCTTATTTAAAAAAGCTTTAAAAATTTTCACATGAAAAATTCTGAGGCATTACTGTGCTCCTTAGATGAGCAGCATTTCCACGTTTCTCTTCGTTTGTGTGCAGTGTACACACACAAACCTTCAACTGAAGACGGCTGAGTAAATGGCTGGTGTGCATTTCTTTTGTGTATCCATTTGTTTCCTGTCAACTACAGCAAATTACGTTACCCGGGTACCTGCACTATGTGATAGTACAAGAGGATCAAAGTCCATTTTGTGTTATGCTTTCCATACGTGAATGGTAGATAAGTTTATCGAGATAACCGAATAAAAAATCTACGGTGACGTATAAGAAAAACGTACTGTTGTTCATATCTTTGTAGCGAACAAAGTTGCAAGAACGGAAATCCTCCTGGTAAATGTTCTCCTTGTTGTTAAATAACAGCTGCTTGACATCCAGTATACTATTGTAACTGACTGACGAAAGTCATGAGACAGCTCCTAATATTGTGTCGGACCTCCTTTATGTCGGGTGGAGTGCAGAAAGTCGATGTGGCGTGGACTCAACAAGTCGTTGGAAGTCCTCTGAAGAAATATTGTACCATGCTGCCTCTGTAGCTGTTCATAAGTGCAAAAGCGTTGCCGGTGCAGGATTTTGTGCACCAACTAACTTCTCAATTACGTCTCATAAATGTTCGACAGGATTCAAGTCGGGCGATCTTGGTGGCCAAATAATTCCTCGAACTGTTCAGAACGCTCTTCAAACCAATGGCGGACAGATGTGGCCCGGTGACCGTTGTTTGGGAACATGAAGTCCATCAAAGCAAACTGTCTTCAAGGAGCCGAACATGACAGTTTCCTGTCAACGATCGGTACAGTTGGACCAGAGCACCCAGTCCATTCCATTTAAAACCAGCACACATCATTATGCAACCACCACCAGGCTACAGGTGCCTTATTGAGAACTCGAGCCCATGGTTTCGTGGGGTCTGCGTCACACTCGAACCCTACCATCACCTATTACCAGCTGAGATCAGTACTCATCTGACCAGTTCATGGTTTTTCAGTTGCCTAGGATCCAACCGATATGGTGATGAGCTCAGGAGAGGCGCTGCAGGGATGTCGAGCTGTTAACAAAGGTACTCCCACCGTTCGTCTGCTGGCCAAATTTCGGAGCACAGTCTGTTGTGACTGACAATTCGCAATTTTTCACAGACACAACTTTTATTGATGTAAGTGCACAAGGTTGATGACTGAACATACCAACGAAACGTAACAATAACGAAAAAAGTCTCCTAATTGAGGCAAACAGAAGTTCACTTCTTATTTTCCACAAACGTTCGTGGTAACACACTCACACACTAGTAACAGTCCAATTCCGAGACGTTATCGTCGACGGTTGCAGTACACGAGGTTGGTATCAGGCGTGAATTGAACTTCAGGCCTCGTTCTAGCCTCTAAATACCTGTCTCCAGCCAATCAGATTTCGGCGTAGTAATACTTCCTGCAGGCCGTGGCTCGAGCTCCCTCTGCAGGAAGTACTGCTCGGAATGTCTGTTTCCATTATCTTGTATGTAAATAGCCGGTGTTTATCATGGTGCTTTTGGGTACGCCTTGCGCATTGACAACCTCATCCTCTGCAGTGTTATATGGGTTGCCGGCCCTCAGGGGCTACCTTCATTCCGGTATAACACTGTGCTAAAGGATAAGTTCGCCATGTGTCCCCCATTGATTTCTGCAATTATTCCACACGTTGTTGTTTTCCTGTTAACACTGACAACTCTGCGCAGACGCCGCTGCTCGTGGTCGTTAAGTGAAGGCAGTCGGCCATTGCGCTGTCGATGGTGAGAAGTAATACTTGAAATTTGTAATTCTCGGTACATTCTTGACACTGTGGATCTCGGAATATTGAATTCCGTAACGATTTCCAAAATGGCATGTCCTATGCGTCTAGCTCAAACTACCATTCCGCGTTCAGAGTCTATTAATCCCCATAGTGTGGCCTTAAACGGGTCGGAGGTCTTTCACATGTATCACCTGAGTACAATTGAGAGTTTCTCCAATGCACTGCGCTTTTATACTTTGTGTACGCGATACTACCGCCATTTGTCTATGTACATATTTCTATCCCGTGACTTTTATCATGTCACTGTAATACAGTACAATGTACGCAGCGTACGACGCTGACCATTCAGCGTTCTGTAAACTGATGTTCACAGACGGAACGGGTACTGAGCTGCCGGTGGAGAGGCTGTCCTTCGACCCGGACCGGCAGTTCGTCGTGTTCCACGTGGGCGGCGGGCAGCGCCTCAAGAGGGATTCCCGGTACCAGCTGGGCCTCAACTACACGGGCAAACTGGGCGACGCGCTGCACGGCTTCTACCGCTCCTCCTACAAGGAGGGCAACGTCACCAAGTGAGTACTCTACCTGGCTAACGTGGCCGACTGGAAGTGGCCGTCTTCTCTATCACACAACGACCCATTCGTGATCAGTTCTCTACTATATCACTAGGTCCTTCGAGTCTCCGTTTCCTGCGATCCATTGATTCCTTCTTAATGTTGCTGTATGTGCTATCGTCCATCATATGACGCACGACCTAGAATCTCTTCATCCACCACCTCCTCTTCCCTTCCAACTACGTGTCTGTTTTTGTAATCTTTCCTTTTTCTTCGTATACACCGACGAAAAAAATCGCAACACCACATTTTAACGTAGAGTAATGAAATTTCGGAATTACCATTGTCTAGGTAACATATTTGGGTGGTTAACGTCGTAAGGCCACAACCACAAGATAATGTACGTGCGATACAAGCCACTGAAAATGTGAAATGCTGGTACATTAATAACCGGCGTAGCCACCAGAATGTTGAATGGAAGCATGCAAAAGTGGATGCATTGTGTTGTACAGGTGCTCTATGTCAATACAGGGACGATTAATGCTGGTTGAGGATGATGCTGGAGGTCGTGCGATGATGTCCCATAAATGCACGATTGGAGATAGATCTGGTGATCATGCAGGGCAGGGAAACATGTCGACACTCTGTATAGTATGTCAGGTTACAATAGAGGTACGGTAGCGAGCGTTATCCTGTTGGAGAACACCCCCTGGAATGCCGTTCATGAATGGTAGCACAAAAGCTCGAATCACCAGACTGACGCACAAATTTGCAGTCAGGGTGCGTGGCATAACCACAACAGTGCTTGAAATCTAGTTTCGCAGGACAGAGCGGATCAGGTTGTGGATAGGGGTCAAGGTCAATTACCGTTAGTTATACAAGAACACACACAACTTTATTCCTCAAACCAATGCACAGTTTTCTCTTTAAAACAACAAAGATCAACTCACGGCTGAGTGCCCGAGTTTAAATGATTGCTTTTAAAACACCAGGATTTAGAGTAACGGCTGAAGGCCTTACTTAAGTAAAATTACAATATCTTGTCGGCTAAAGGCCGAAATAATAGAGGGTTATTACAAATGATTGAAGCGATTTCACAGCTCTATAATAACTTTATTATTTGAGATATTTTCACAATGCTTTGCACACACATACAAAAACTCAAAAAGTTTTTTTAGGCTTTCACAAATGTTCGATATGTGCTCCTTTAGTGATTCGGCAGACATCAAGCCGGTAATCAAGTTCCTCCCACACTCGGCGCAGCATGTCCCCATCAATGAGTTCGAAACGGTAAGGCTTCTGCTTTAGCCTTTTCCGTAAGATTTTCCAAACCGTCGGCTGTGGTGCGGTTAGCTCCCTGCTTGCTTTATTCGTCGACTTCCGCGGGCTACGCGTGAAACTTGCCCGCACGCGTTCAACCGTTTCTTCGCTCACTGCAGGCCGACCCGTTGATTTCCCCTTACAGAGGCATCCAGAAGCTTTAAACTGCGCATACCATCGCCGAATGGAGTTAGCAGTTGGTGGATCTTTGTTGAACTTCGTCCTGAAGTGTCGTTGCACTGTTATGACTGACTGATGTGAGTGCATTTCAAGCACGACATACGCTTTCTCGTCTCCTGTCGCCATTTTGTCTCACTGCGCTCTCGAGCGCTCTGGCGGCAGAAACCTGAAGTGCGGCTTCAGCCGAACAAAACTTTATGAGTTTTTCTACGTATCTGTAGTGTGTCGTGACCATATGTCAATGAATGGAGCTACAGTGAATTTATGAAATCGCTTCAATCATTTGTAATAGCCCTGTATTTCAGATCAGTTAAGGAAATTCTTTAAAAGCCAAGCATTTACTAATTCCGGCTAAAGGCCATATTAAGGAAAATTCAAGTTAATTCTTCGGCTGAAAGCCCAATAAAAATTTTTCTTTACATAATAAAAGAGAGGCTATAAAGATAAGCTTTTACACAGAACAACAGAAAGACATTTAAAAAAAAAAACTTGAAGCATCTCGTCGGCTGAAGGCCCAAACAATTACTAAAGAATGATTAAGGACAACCTTAAGATAAACACATACAGAACACTGCGGAAGACCGTTTCAAGAATTCAGTATAATTAAAGAGAAATTTTACAGCCAAGGATTTACATATTAAAGCCACAGATCCTGAAACAAACGCGGCTGAAGGTCTAAATACAGAGCAACAAGAATTTTAAATAAAAACACGGCTGAAAGCCTAATCTTAAAATAGTTGTCATGAAGTTCGACTGAATGCCATATACTAAACATAAAAGAGACAATATTAATACACGGATGAAGGCCTGGCACAGTACTTGCGACCAAACAAAATGACAATCAACAACAAACATTGGTGCTCAGAAGTGTTCCAAGGGTCGGCCTGTGGAGGAAACTCTAACCACAGTTTAGGTGATACAGGCAGCCAAACTTAACACTAAACAATCGGGTTGCAGCACGACCTAGGGACGGCTGACGAACCGACCAACAACCTAATCAATTCCCTCTGTCGCAATCGACCAACTGGCTATTCCAGTACGCAGACAGCATTCATCTGCTCAGTGGAAATCACAGAAGCTACACACAATACGACGTAACCATACTTGCACAAGAACTCGAACAACAGTAAAAGCGATCTGTGGTGTCACAGCCAGACACCACACGTGCTAGGTGGTAGCTTAAATCGGCCGCGGTCCATTAGTACATGTCGGACCCGCGTGTCGCCACTGTGTGATCGCAGACCGAGCGCCACCACACGGCAGGTCTCGAGAGACGTACGAGAACTCGCCCCAGTTGTACGGACGACAGTGCTAGCGACTAGACGTACGAAGCCTTTCTCTCTCATTAGCCGAGAGACAGAATAGCCTTCAGCTAAGTTAATGGCTACGAACTAGCAGGGCGCCATTAGCCTTACAGTGATTGTAATTAGAGTCTCACTTGTGTTCACCATAGAGATGTACAAGAAGAAATTAAAGATAAGTATATGAGAAGCTCCGTTCTTTTCTTCATAGCATTAATTACGTATCCTGTTCCAGTACTTCACGCCCGTCTGCGTTAGTCTAGCGTGCCTTTAAGCCACCTCTATCTACAAGGTGTTGGCCCAGCTGCCGACACATCACGATCACTGTGGAACAACAAGGACGAATCAATTCGACACACAGATAGTTTCCACAAGCGGTCGGCGACCAAATATACGTCGTCCGATGAGACGACCGACCAAACGACTAACCCAGGTCGTTCACACTCAAGTTACGTGTGTCGGCTGACTGTAGCTCCAACCCGACTCAACTCCATGTCCGTTCGGAACTCGGAGACACGACGACCCGGAGATACTGTTTCGGACCCACCCATGCAGAGGTAACTCTTGCCCATCGGTGACGGCATCTCTGCACGAGGAAGGAACCGACCCACGTCCGGCAAGATGACCAACTAACGAGGCCCAGTGGTCAAAAGACCAAATACACGTCGCCTAATGAGACAACCAACCGAACGACCAGCCGAACGACCAACCGGCCGTCGTTCCCGATCCAATCTCCTTCCGTCGGACAGTTCATGTTTGTGGCCAGCGGTCGGGAAGTACTGACTGTCCGTGCCTCACTGGCGCTCCGTCCCCATCTTCACTGCTGCTGCGCCCGGACTGAACTCTCGAAAGACGACGACCCGGAAATACTAGCGGTCGCTCCAAAGACAGTACGACAGTGCACTTATCGATAAACCCTGCTCTGCCACTCAAGGGCAAGCAAACCAGCAACTTAGTGAAGCCAGTAAATCGATTTTTTTAAAAAAAAAAGGCGACAGAACCGTAGGACAAGATGACGAGCAATAAACGGTATGACAGCGAGCAGCGCACGGCTCAGTGCTCCTGCTGTCACATGAAGTCGCATCCAGACCATAGCTCCAGGTGCAGGCCCAGTGTGTCTAGCACGCTGACAGATTAGTTGCAGGCCCTCAGCTGTACTACTTCGAAGCAACACTCGGCCATCACTGGCACAGACGCAGAACCAGCTTTCATCAGACAACACAACAGACTTCCATCCTGCCCTCCAATTATTTCTCGCTTGACACAACTGAAGTTCCAAATGGAGTTGGTTTGGAGTCAGTGCAATGCACGCTACAGGGCGTCTGACTCGGAGCTGTCCTCGAAGAAGCCGATTTGTAAGCGATCGTTCTCTCACTGTGGTGCCAGCTGCTGCTCATCTCGTTGCTGCAGATGAAGTACGACGCGCCGGAGCCATACGCCGAACACGATGTCTTCGCTCTCGGTAGTACCACGTGAACGTCCAGAGCGCGGTCTTCTTACGACCGTGCATTCTCGTGACAACCGCTGTCAGTAATCAAGTACAGTGGCTACATTCACGTCTTTCTGCAATATCACAGAAGGAACATCCAGCTATTACATGACCTCTTTCAAACTCAGTGAGGCGTTTATAATGACGCCTTTGTTGCCTTAAAGGCATTCTTGTCTAACTTCAACTCTCCAATTTCAAAGATAATTAACGCTCACTACCTAATTTGTAACCCCTATAATGACGCTGCTAGTGCCACTCTTATGGTGAGAAATTTGGATAGATATCATCCTTCAGATGAAGCACCCGTACCAACTTTCGTTTGCAGTCAGGGTGTCGCACAACACTTTCTTCGTGTTGCAATTTTTTCCATCAGTGCGTGTCCAATACAGTTTCTTTTTCTTTTTATTCCTACATGGAATAACATATACAGGGTGTTACAAATAGGTACGGCCAAACTTTCAGGAAACATTCCTCACACACAAATAAAGAAAACATGTTATGTGGACATGTGTCCGGAAACGCTTAATTTCCATGTTAGAGCTCATTTTAGTTTAGACGGTATGTACTGTACTTCCTCGATTCACCGCCAGTTGGCCCAATTGAAGGAAGGTAATGTTGACTTCGGTACTTGTGTTGACATGCGACTCATTGCTCTACAGTACTATCATCAAGCACATCATACGTAGCATCAACAGGTTAGTGTTCATCACGAACGTGGTTTTGCAGTCAGTGCAATGTTTACAAATGCAGAGTTGGCAGATGCCCATTATGGATTAGCACGGGGCAACAGCCGTGGCGCGGTACGTTTGTATCGAGACAGATTTCCAGAACGAGGGTGTCCCGACAGGAAGACGTTCGAAGCAATTGATCGGCGTCTTAGGGAGCACGGAACATTCCAGCCTATGACTCGCGACTGGGGAAGACCTAGAACGAAGAGGACACCTGCAATGGACGAGGCAATTCTTCGTGCAGTTGACGATAACCCTAACGTCAGCGTCAGAGAAGTTGCTGCTGTACAAGATAACGTTGATCACGTCACTGTATGGAGAGTGCTACGGGAGAACCAGCTGTTTCCGTACCATGTACAGCGTGTGCAGGCACTATCAGCAGCTGATTGGCCTCCACGGGTACACTTCTGCGAATGGTCCATCCAACAATGTGTCCATACTCATTTCAGTGCAAATGTTCTCTTTACGGATGAGGCTTCATTCCAACGTGATCAAATTGTAAATTTTCACAAACAACATGTGTGGGCTGACGAGAATCCGCACGCAATTTTGCAATCACGTCATCAACACAGATTTACTGTGAACGTTTGGGCAGGCATTGTTGGTGATGTCTTGACTGGGCCCCATGTTCTTCCACCTACGCTCAATGGAGCACGTTATCATCATTTCATACGGGATACTCTACCTGTGCTGCTAGAACATGTGCCTTTACAAGTACGACACAACATGTGGTTCATGCGCGATGGAGCTCCTGCACATTTCAGTCGAAGTGTTCGTACGCTTCTCAACAACACATTCGGTGACCGATGGATTGGTAGAGGCGGACCAATTCCATGGCCCCCACGCTCTCCTGACCTCAAACCCCTTGACTTTCATTTATGGGGGCATTTGAAAGCTCTTGTCTACGCAACCCCGGTACCAAATGTAGAGACTCTTCGTGCTCTTATTGTGGACAGCTGTGATACTATACGCCATTCTCGAGTGCTGCATCGGGGATTCCACGCGACGGAGGGTGGATGCATGTATCCTCGCTAACGGAGGACATTTTGAACATTTCCTGTAATAGAGTGTTTGAAGTCACGCTAGTACGTTCTGTTGCTGTGTGTTTCCATTCCATGATTAATGTGATTTGAAGGGAAGTAATAAAATGAGCTCTAACATGGAAAGCAAGCGTTTCCGGATACATGTCAACATAACATTTTTTTTTTCTTCGTGTGTGAGGAATGTTTCCTGAAAGTTTGGCCGTACCTTTTTGTAACACCCTGTATACTATAATATTGACTTTCATAAGTTTCATTACTACTACAGTTCAAAAATATTCATGACACACATTAATATTCACAAAATGTTCATGACACACTAATGAAAAATTACATGCTGTTGCACGTTTTTAAAGCATTTTTTAAAAATGAAATTTGTAAAATATTCTTAAACCTACGTTCATTTTTCTTTCAAAATGCCATTGCTTTTAAATTACTGCTATTCCTTAACATCTACAAAATTGAATCGCACTAAACCTGTGTGCCTCATTCTCTTTACATCTCAAACTAAAATTTGAACATTTACACACACAAAAAATGCACTGTAAACTTAACCTACTACTCACATACGTAAAATTTGCTCTACTGAGCGAACTTCTTTAAGTCTTTGTATGGATAGAGTCCATTGATCTCCTCAGATTCTACGTCACCCATCAAATAGCTACATCCATGTAGTATGTCTGATTTTGTAGGGCCCGGCATACACCGGTTGCCATTTATTAATCTTGTTTGCTAACAGAAATGACTTGGGACGAGTCCTTATTATCACCAAGTCACCTGGTTGATACAGTGTTACCTTCTTTATTTTCTTATCATGCTTCTCCTTTCGGCGCTCCGCGCACCTCTTTAAATTATTTAAAGTCTCAGCTATAATTTGTTCGTGAGGTACAACTTGTCTTGGTACAGTCGGTAATGGTGACAGCCAACCTTCGCTTTCATTCTTTCCAAACATGACTTCTAGTGGAGTATAACCGGTGACTGAATGTGGCAATCTATTGTGGAGTCCCTCAAAAGTCGAAACGTATTCTGCCCACTTGGTGTGGCGATTCGGAATGTAAGTTCTCATGAACCTCTTCAATTCTTTATAGGTACGCTCTACAACACTGCTTTCAGGGTGAAATCGGTCTACAAAAATGTGTTTAATATCTTGCTCTTGTAGAAACGTTTTCCATTTGAGACCAGTAAAATAGGTGGCATTTCGGATACAATGATCTGTGGTTTGCCAACATTAACAAAATAATTTGTTCGTAATTTCTGAATGAGGGGTATGGCCGTTGAAGTTTTTACGGGATACAATTTTAGAAATTTGGCGTCATATACAGCAAATATATATTTCACACCACCTCTGCCAGTGGGAAGTGGCCGTAGAATGTCAACAGAAACTAGTCGTAATGGTTTGTTAGGAACAACAGGGTGCAATTCACTTGCAGTGGGCAGGTTTGTAGGTTTCGTCCTTCAACAAACTACACATGTCCTTACAACATTCTGAATTATTCTTTTCATATTCCTAAAATGACATTGTCTTGAGAGAAGAAGAACATTTTTCAATGCCCACGTGTTCCCACGAAAGGTGGACGTGCCAGATTAAATCACTGATACATACTTCCGCTACACAAATACACCACAAGTCCTTGTTAACATCTTTCCGGTAATATAATACTCCATTATGCACAGAATAATGGCTACCTATCTGATTTCCACCCGAAGCTAGGAGCTCTTGTTTGACTTTTCCCAAGGCGGGATCTTCGTCCTTAACCTAGCCAGTTGCTTGCACGGCTGCAGGAACTTTTTGCGACAAGTAGGGTCTTTCATGACTAAAATTTTGTACTCAGTTGCCTGTTCTAGTATTGTTGTTAGCCCAGGTAGACCTTGCTGCAACCGTGACAAAGAATCAAGCACTACGTTGTCACAACCTTTTACATACATTATTTGAAATTGATATTCAAATGGTTCCATTGGCTCTGAACACTACGGGACTTAACAGCACAGGTCATCAATCCCGTATAACTTAGACCCCTAGAACTTAGAACTACTTAAACCTAACTAACCTAAGGACATCACACACATCCATGCCCGAGGCAGGATTCGAACCTGCGACCATAGCGGTCTCGCGGTTCCAAACTAAAGCGCCTAGGACCACTCGGCCACAGCGGCCGGCCCATTTTTTTCGGATCAGGCACAATACCTGTAGGTGATATTACATGACCAAGAAATTTTATTCTTTCCCTGCCAAATTTGGATTTTGCGAGGTTTGCGGTTACGCCCACCTCAGAAAATCTTTTTAGTACGCGTGTCCATGTGGCTTTCCCAATCGGCAGTAGCTATTAATAAGTCATCGACATACAACGTTACTCTGTCCAACAAATCTGGTCCCAATATTGTATCGAGTGTTTCAATGAAGACACCTGCACTAACATTTAATCCTAATGGTAAAACTTTAAATTGGTAACTTCTGCCAGCAAATACAAATGCAATGTACCTTTTCGATGATTCAGTTAGCGGGATTTGCCAATACGACGAACGCATATCGACAGAGGTCAGACAGTTAACTCCATAAAACTTCTGTATCTGTTCATCCAGGCTTTCTGATCGCGTTCTGACAGGTACAATAATTTTGTTAATATCGCGCGCATCAAGCACGAGACGTATACTGCCGACTGCTTTCGCAACTGCCATTATCGGATAGCTGTACGGAGATAGAGATGGTTCAATTATCCCCCAATCATGCACTTTTCTTTTTTCCTCCATAACTGCCTCCTTTGACCACGGGATGGTGTAGTTTGCGTGACAGAAAGTATGGTGAGGTACCACTTCGATGATATAGGTGCAGCCCTCGATAACACCGGGTTTTTCCAAAAACACATTCTCATAATCTGTAAGTAGCTGAGTCAATTCGTTTTGTTGTGCTCCAGTCAAATATTCTGCCTCCATGACTTTCATGGCTATCAGTTTTCTTTTTTCCTCTCTGTCTTCAGTAATAAACTATTTATAATATGCTTGTCTTGTACGTAAGTCAGAATATAAATTCATTACCTGTATGCCTTCGAATCTAGAGTGAAAGCTCTGGCAATATTTACCGTGCACCTACCGTGCCCTCAACAATGGCAAAATTACACGTCTACCCTCACTCAAAATGCTTACTTCCCCGCACAAGAGGTCGATTTTTGCGTCCCTCTGGCGTCAAAATTCCATCCCCAGGATGCAAGCAACACCTAATCCCTTCACTACTAGGAACGAGCTTTTCATTGCTTCATTTCCTACAGTAAACTCGAATTGCACCTGGTGCTTTATGATATGAGATTGTGGACCTACTGCGTAACGTTCCCGCCTTAGGATTGTATATTTCTGGACGGTACAACTCCTTACGTAATCTTTCTTGGACGCTGTCGAACCAGAATTTTTGCAAGAATGCACCTTCAGACTGTTGCATCATTAGACATTTTTCGGACACGTCGGTGGCCCACAGTGCCGCGTCAACTTGAATAAAGGAGACCACGAACTGTATTCTTTGTCTTTCCGTCCACGTCCTGGGAAACACATTCCTGAAGCTCTTAATGAAGCTCTTAATTTCGCTATTGAAGGATTGGAATGTCCTGAGTTGTATCACATTGTCCTCCTTTTTGCACATCTGATTGCTACTTTCTGTGGCATTCATTACTTCGTGATGTGCGCTCAACGGTACCGCATATTGTTTGTGCTCATAATTCGCATTAGGTTGCGGTTGCGCACTCTCGCCCTGCATACCGTCTGCGTTATTATAGTAATCAGTACGCAGAGTCGGATTCACTATCTGTGCGCCACTGTTTACATAGCTTTCCAACACAGTCTCCGCGCGACCTCCTGTTGCCAATTCGGCAACTCCACTGTCGCACGGGATTTGATCTGTGTTAATTCAGCGAGTGGTGCGGCAGCGCTAGCGTCAATATTTACACTCGCGGCCGCAGTCGCTTGTTCTACAGCTGTTCTTACATCGCTTTCAATCTTTGCAGATATCTCGCGATCCTTTACTTCTAGCCATTCATTAAATTCTTTTTCGACTTTTTGAGCTTGCACTTCCAAATATGTATCAATACTTTTCCGTGCATCAAACTCCACATTATCTACGCGGTTGGTTAAAGTCTGGACATTGTCTTCTAGCCTGGACTGCGGTATCTGTAGTTTTTGCATCTCGCCGGCTAGGCTTTTCACAAGATCAGGTATTTCTTTGCAAGCGTCTCGCGTCTCGGCAAGTTCGCTTTGGATACTCTTTAGTTTCGTTTCTAGTCTTTGGTCTCGCTCTCTATCTTTCTGCTCACGCTCATGGAGCATTTGAGCAAGTTTCTCTTCTCTTTCCCTTTCCCTCTGGTCTGACATTTTTTCTTTTTCCCTTTTTTTCTGTTCTCTTTGTCGCTCTTGATCATAGAGCATCTGAGCAAATTTCTGATCTCTCTCCCTATCTCTTTCTTCTAACCTGCGCATAAATTCTGCAAATGGCTCTGCAATCGGTGAGCATACCGGTGCCCCGCTTCATCTAGCACTCGGTTGGCCCCCCTGTCGTCGGTAGTCTTCTTGTGGTGTTGTACACTGTACTTTTCCTGTCTGCTGGAATCGTTTCCATAATCTTGAGATCACACTTTGTGGCACACGGTGGACCCGTGCTACGCCCTGCTGTGTTTGACTAGCCTCCAGTCGCCCTAGTATTCTACCCCTCACAACGCTATCAATATGTGTTCTCTGAGCCATTTTCAACACACAGTCAGCATTAGCACGTCTAAAAACGTCTGCACACCTACTCGCTGCACCGTACTCTGACATGAACCGACACACCTATGCGTATGTGGACTGCTGTCAGCGCCACCGTGCGACGACCGCAGGTCAAATGCACCGCATGGTCATACCCCGAGGTGATTTAAACCCGCAAACCACCCACCAGAGCGTTGTTTCACCATGTATCAGCATTATCCTTAATTTATGAGCATTATTGTACATAAGTAAGTTTGTCGGATCTCTCAGTGCACTAGTCCTACTCGCAGTTGACCAACTTCGCTACGCATCGCCGTCATCGGAGCTGAATATTTGCTGTTGAATACTTGATGTTGCAATCTTTTTCACAATTCCGTCTCGTTTTCTTTACATGTTTATTACATGGGACATCTGATGGATACCGTCTGTAGATGTCCTCTTTGATGCAATTGCACAAGAAATTTGTATCTTTAGAAAATTATTGCAAAATCTAATAAGACTTGCATATGAGCAATCCTCGCTGCAAATATTTGCAGCCGCCCTTCAACCGAGCATTTCACAGTTAAAGGTGTCAGGATGAATCATGCTGGTGGCCGGAGTGGCCGTGCGGTTCTAGGCGCTACAGTCTGGAGGCGAGCGACCGCTACGGTCGCAGGTTCGATTCCTGCCTCGGGCATGGATGTGTGTGATGTCCTTAGGTTAGTTATGTTGAATTAGTTCTAAGTTATAGGCGAATGATGACCTCAGAAGTTAAGTCGCATAGTGCTCAGAGCCATTTGAACCATTTTTGAATCATGCAGAACAATATCTGCCAGAGGGATAATGTGCGTTAGGTGGAATAGCGCGCAGGACTGACAGCGTACTTATACTGTATGCGCTGTCCACCAGACAGGGACTAGTTGCGAGCAGAGTAACATGCCCGTGACAGACTCCAACGTACATGCGTACACGAAGGGTTACGCAATGTTTGGACATGCGGGGAAGTCGCTTTGAGCATCTGTTGTTCTGAGAACAACGTATTCTTTTGTGAAGGTCATTCGGTCATTAATGTGGACATAATTATTGTCAATGCTTGCTAATGTGCGACATCTGAGAGCTCATATTACATGTAGGATAAACGATAAGTAGCTGTGTTATTGTACTGTGCTGTCATCTTTAGCATCTAGAAATTGATCTTGTTTTCGTGGTTATTCTGTCCTATGACAGAGCACTTGTTTTTACTCTCTATTTCTTATTTGTCTAACCACGTATTTGTTATGTTCAGCTTTTCAAAACATTGTACATTTAGGATACACCTGACCAAGAAACGCGGTATATTACAGTATGAAATGTCAGAATGAAATTAGCAAATAAAAAAAAACGCGACCTAACCCAGGATCGAACCCTCGTCCTCCTGTGTGCTAACCCAAAACTATATCCTCTGCACTAACTGTACAGCAAACCTAATCTTCTGCTGATAGAGGTAATTACCATACACGTGGTTACAGTGTTGCCAGATTGCCAGTCTTTAACGTCCTTTTTCTGCCAGATGTACTCGCCCGACGAAATTTTGTGGGAGACATTTCTGTATCGCTAGCGTGTGTGGAGTCGCGTTTTAAAAGGACGAGTGCGCGACTTTCACTTCACCCTGTATAACCTCCGCTACACATCCTACAGTTCCTTGTGAAGATGTTGTTACAAATGTAAATGTAGTGTTCTACGACCTCCAGAAATGTGGAACGCACCACGGAGTGGCTCAACTAACAAACTCGTTATTGACTTGAGAATGAGATTTTCACTCTTCAGCGGAGTGTGCGCTGATTACTTATTGACTTCTTTGAAGTATTACCCGGAGAATTTCCATCATTGTTACAACAATGAAGCTGTGGTTAAGGAAAACTCTCGATGATGGTGGGCCTAAAGGGACGGAAACATCGCGGTCATCCCGTTGCACTGAAAATTCACGTAAAACAATGTGGAACAAGAAAAGGTAAATTGACAGCTCCAGAGTTTGTTAGCTTGCCATCGTGGTTGAAAATTAGCGTTACAGTAACTTAAGTCAGATGGATAATACCGAGAGAAAGCCTAGGGAGCTAAAAACTGTACCTGGACACTGAAGGATTCTCTAAGAAGGTTCACCATAGCCAGTGATACTAATATGGGGTGAGAAAGTGAAGACTGTAAGGTTAGGTAATCAATTACGTAAAACGGTTGGACAAATAAACATACATAAAAACGCTTAAAAATGCGTGACAGTGCAAAGGTAGAAAGTAGGTGGAGGGCACTCGCGACACACGCCGCAGTGAGATGTGTTCCCCCTCATCTAACCTTAATACCGAACATTGAGATGCATTAAATTTTGTTATAAAAATCTTCTTTCGCTCAGAAAACGTACGACTTTGTTACATGCTATCCCATCATCGGCAAGTATCTGGGGTAATGAGATAGACAGGTTGATGGCTCTTCTCAGATCAGCCAGCAGGGCACACACTGCAAAGATCTGCGGTGACTACCACAACTGTATTAAGGGGAAACCTCCTGAAGCAACAGGAACGCGTGGGTAAGCCTGGTGTGGCCGATACGCAATCAGCACAGTACGACGCTATCTATCTTCCGGAGAAGCCTGGAGAGGAGTATGCCACGCCTTACTGATCCCCATGATTGCTCTCAGCTTGTTGTGGATTGTGGCCGCCTGCAATTCCACATCTCACGTTTTCAAAATTTGATGTAGCAGTTCCAGTCGTAGACCTGTGCCAGGTACTCAGTTTTCAAGTTTGTTTCCTGTGGTTGCTTCTTTAACTAATTTTCCAGCTGGGATACACACGTGGCTCGGTGTCCAAATGAATGTGACTGTCGTTCCTGAGTTGCCGAGGTAAACTAACAGTTTTTGGGTGTTAACGACCAAATATTTTCTGGGGTAGCATTGAGATTCGTATTGTAAACAACTCAAACCAAGACGGTCTCTGTGGCGAAACTTTTAATGCAATGCAGTGCCCCTGATATGGCGACCAACTCTACAGTGTGTATACTGCGTACACTGGACAGAAAACACTTCTCGTGTACCCTTGCGTGTGCAAAAGCATAACCTTTCTATCCGACCGTGTGGACGATGCGTGTCGAACCTGGGTCTTCGTGGTGAAGCGCACCGGCCTCAGAGAATGGTGGGGCAGCATTTTCCTTAAGGCCACAAAAGAGGTCCATCCGAAGCATAGGACTAGGTACACACTACTAGGCGTGGCGAGAGCAAACACACGAAAACATGTCTTATGGCTCTGAGCACTATGGGACTTAACATCTGAGGTCATCAGTTCCCTAGAACTTAGAACTACTTAAACCTAACTAACCTAAGGACATCACACACATCCATGCCCGAGGCAGGATTCGAACATGCGACCGTAGCGGTCGCGCGGTTCCAGACTGAAGCGCCTAGAACCGCATCTGTCTTACCTCAGTGACAGAGTCTCTGTGGCATTATCAAGGAATAGAGACGAGGTAGTTGCAAGTTGATGCCTTGAACCGGACAGTGTGACGTATTTGGTGTACTAGATTAGTAGAGTATTTGCCTCAAAAAACAGGTTTTATAGTAAGATGCATCATCGTCTCTACGTCACACTGTTTTAACTAGTCGCATACACCGTATTTCACGATCTCGCAGACAAACTTTCAGAAACGATATATTACAACAAACATGGAATCCTTTACCGTTGAAGCCGTCGTTTATGGCTTATGTTTGTGAAATGTCGATAGAGTTCTGCGAATGATAGCACATAAAATATACACGAATCACAATTTGTTCATGGTGTTGTTCACTCGACCTTGAGCCTAATTATATGGCTGATACCCTTTCCAGCAATGACAGTCCAACCCAGCCGACAACTGCGGGATACAGTTTCAATTCTGAAAGGTGTAGCTGATATGGGCAATCAAGTCAGTTCTGGTGGTAATGGAAGTAAAGTACATCAAAGTTGACAGTCATATGTGTTGATGCATCAACAATGAAATGTGCAGAGCATGAACAAGAAGTTACTGAGCACAGCATGTTGTACTGTTCCATCAGTGTGGTACACGTAACCGATCTCTAAGAGTGTTCGCACAAGTGAAATGAAACTGATAGTTGATTACCTGCCATTCCAACCCAAATGTTCACTTATAGCGGTTGTTGGTGTGATCTAAATCAATTAATTAAGATTCTCATACTCACGCAAGTGATATATTTTGATTTTTGAAACAATCATTTAGTCTCAATTAGGCCTCGTCAGCGAATAACGCGTGTGTGATTGGAACGACAAATAATTATCATTTTGATTAATAGACTACCGTACTAGATCGATACGAGGTGTTAAACTAGATGGTGATGTTTGGTTGTGCACTGGAACGTACAATGCCATCGACTGCGTAATCCGGGCCCCCGACGTGGCGTAGCTTATATAATTTTTGAACTTGCGTCATTGGACCTGTGATGGTATCCCCGAAATCCAGTGTTCTCACATCATGGCTTCCCTCAGTGACAAGCTTCGTTACACGAAGGTGTCAACAAAGTGATTGGGGGTAGGGATTCCCTTTTAGGAGACTGATACCTGCAGATGTTTACCATCTCAGACATTTCATAGTCAGTCGTCTCGTTGATGTCTGAATCTCTTATTGCCGTTTTTCCGTATTTGCAGATATGGCTGTAAAGTCCTACCTTTACCAAACACAATGTTTTCCTTTTCCAGTTTTCCCTAGCTCAGCCAGTATAAACATAATCCTTACATGATCACCTTGTTTCTGTCTTTCTGTCTGTCTGTCCATCCGGCTGTTAAAAACACTTTTTCTCAGGAACGGGTGCATGCATCTAGTTGAAATTCATGTCACACACTAAGGTTCACGGTCTGTTGGCGGTGTTAAAAATTTAAGCTTCGAAGTCAATGCAGCCAAAAGATATTGCCATTGTTATCCGACTTCAAACTTGAAATTAAAAAAAAAAAAATCGGAAGTCTTGGACTTCCTTGGATCGTTATCTTGCCAGTATCAATGTCGATAATAAGCAAAAATCGTCGATATTCTAGACTTCCTTGACTGTTGAGCCATTGTATACATAATTAAGTTCGTGCGGAACCCATAGATTTCGAGTCGTACTTCCGTCTGTCCAATTTCTTTTTATACAGTTAGAGCACCTTGGAACACTTTTCAAATTTTCGCCTCTAACAAAACCTGTTAAAGAAATTAGATTTTTTTTTCTTATTCCATTTCCAACTGATAGCATTCACTTTATGTATGCTGCAGTCGTTTTCTGAAATCATGCAAATTGTCCGGCAAAGAAAGGTTTTTCCAAATGTGAAAAAATTTCCACGGTACAACATAGTCATGTGCCTAGGAACAAATAATATATTCAGATTTAAGTGTTGCAATAGAAAAAACATCTTGTAAATACTGGATTTAATATTATTGGTGTTATGTCATTATTATTGTGGTACACACCAATAATCAGCACAGTGAAATCAAATGAAGAAGTAGTATTATCGAAAACCATTTACCAGTTAAAAACACTTTGAAATTGGTAACTAACACAAGTTTCCAGTTTCAAAACAGGAAAAATTGGTAAGACATTAAAGAAATTCAGTTCATTTGGAAATATTACATGTTCCATGTCCTATGGTAAGAAGACATTCTTCTGTTTCAGTGTGCAAGACAGTGCACGATCGACAAAATATGGTGTAACCGTCCACACATTATTAACTAGCTCTGAAAGTACACTGAAGTTTTATTACCATAAAATTCTGTAACTGAAGAACTAACGATAGCCTTCAAATAGCTTTAACATATTATACGACACTTAAATACGTTGAAATATTATTTAGAACTGCTGTAGAAGACAACCTGGTGTCTCACAACCAAAAAAAGAAGAAAGAAAAGAAAGAAAAGAAAAAAAAGTAGAAAATACCGAAAACTGCTCATTCCTTCAAGTAAGACTGAAAAACCGACCAAGAAACTTCCTGTGTGTCCAGGCACACTATCCTTCAGGTACGACACTTCCCACTACGTTAAAAATGTTTCGATACGTATGTGTTATCTTCTGTGTGTCTCGTTTTATTTCTAAAACTACATTAATTTCAAAGATGGGATTGTACAGGAAGGCGGGCATTTATGCATTTTATAGCTTGACACCATGTCGTAGGTTCTGCGGTATTATACATCACTGGTCTGTTTCTTTTGTGGGTTGTAGTTATACACACTTTTTTCATAGGAAAAACAAAATTTTGGAAAACTTGTGTCGCCACACTGTTCGTGAGATTAAAATTAATGCTGTTTGAGCAACAAAAGGTGACCCTCTGAAGACGACACATAGGTGTCGAAGCATGTTTGTTGTGTTTTGTACAGGGCGGAGTTTTAAAAACCAAATTTACAGTCAACGTTGAGTCAGAATATAGCACTCAAAACATTTACTAGGAAAACAACAATCCACAACGAATTGCCTACGGTGCGTTTTATACCCTGATAGATCCGTGTTTTAATTACGCATATGACCCGTGAAGGACAGGATGAAAAAAAATTATCTTCTCTCTATGTTTTATTGCCCCTCAAAGCTTGTCGATGTAGTTCTGACACTTCCAGTATAATTAAAGCAGAGTGGGCTCCAGTAAAACGTAAGAAGTTCCACCTGTACAAAACACTACATTTGAAAACGTAAGCCCAATCTTCACCTTGCCTATTATAGCCTATAGTGCCAATGTCGATTTAAATAGAATCTGGTAATCGTGGTCGCAAGTACTTCGGTCACAGCAATAATATGCCACACAAACAGAGGTTGTCCTTGTTACATAAAGTAAGAAGCTGTTTCACAGAACACAACATAGCCACGATTATATACAGCAAGCAAAAACCACTGTACTGGGTCGCGAACCGAACTCAGTTCTCTGCTGCCATTCGTCTGCAATCTGTTATCAAGTAGGTTACACGAGTTCACTTCACGGACCAACTCAACTCCGTGTTTTTGCCGATTCCTTCCAAACTACACAGAGGACCCCTATAATATGAGACTAGCGTATCCGTAAGAATGATAAATGAATAGCGGAAAGTTTCTGGCAAGTTGAAGCTACACGTTGGTACGTGAGGTGGACTCGAATAGCGCTGTTCGTAGCCCACTGGCCCATTCCTACGCACACATACAATCGATAAAAGCATATACGCCAAAAAGAGTAGAACAAGTTGGGAAGTCACTATCAAGCCGAACAGCACAGAAATGACGCCGAATTTGCAAGCAACAATAAAAACCCTGAAAATATACAAAATGAAAGGAACGTGTGACCACAAAATATTCGAATCCACATAAAATAATTTTCATTAACATTTCCTTTCTGAGGCAGCCAGTCTTCTCTGTCTGCGGCGGCTGTGCTATTTTCGCTGTTCAGATATAATGGCTACCGCTTCTTATACTTATTCCACACCGGTTGAGTAACAATGTTGAGATTCTTTTACGTTTGCCACACGAAAGCCTGACTCCGTTACAAACGCAAATCTACGACTCAGTGGCTCCTTAACACAAAGAGTAGACCAATTTCGCTTCCTTGGAATGTGGTTCTGTGAAGATGTGAAATATGACATGGAGATAAAATGTCGCACACGGGACACCCGTAACGCTTTCATTAAATTCAAGAAAATTCTCACAAGAAAATGGCTATACCTACACATTAACTTGGATTTGTAAGATGCTATAACTGGTCTGTACTTCTGTACGGTCATGAAAGATGGATACTAAACAAGTCAATAGCAAGGAAAATCGAGTCCATTGAAATATGGATTTACCGCAAATGTTTAAAATAACGTGGAGAGTAAAAGAACAAATGTGCGAAGGAGAATATCTTGGTTAGATAACGTAAGGCAATGAACAGGACTGTCAAGTGCAGAACAACCACTACATACTGCGGTTCATACAATAAAGCGTCATCGCTAACATCCATTAACGGGTGGGCACAAGAAGAAGAGATTTCATTTGTCGTTTTAA
Source organism: Schistocerca nitens (assembly GCF_023898315.1). Lineage (NCBI taxonomy): Eukaryota > Metazoa > Arthropoda > Insecta > Orthoptera > Acrididae > Schistocerca > Schistocerca nitens. Next base: position 175,848,048 of record NC_064622.1, on the reverse strand, counting down.
TGAAGTTCTTGGAATGAAACTTCCTGGCAGATTAAAACTGTGTGCCCGACCGAGACTCGAACTCGGGACCCTTGCCAGTTTTAATCTGCCAGGAAGTTTCATATCAGCGCACACTCCGCTGCAGAGTGAAAATCTCATTCTGGAAACATCCCCCAGGCTGTGGCTAAGCCATTTCTCCGCAATATCCTTTCTTTCAGGAGTGCTAGTTCTGAAAGGTTCGCAGGAGAGCTTCTGTAAAGTTTGGAAGGCAGGAGACGAGGTACTGGCAGAAGTAAAGCTGTGAGTGCCGGGCGTGAGTCGTGCTTCGGTGGCTCAGTTGGTAGAGCACTTGCCCGCGAAAGGCAAGGGTCCCGAGTTCGAGTCTCGGTCGGGCACACAGTTTTAATCTGCCAGGAAGTTTCATATCAGCGCACACTCCGCTGCAGAGTGAAAATCTCATTCTAAGTCCTTGTAAGTACATCACTCAATGCAGACGCCAATTCATCTTCATTGTAATATATGCTTTTCTTTTAAGGCGAACGTAAGCTCCAGGACAGGACCGTAATCATGTAATTATAGTAGCTCGAAATTTTTCTTGACATACTTTCGACAAAACTTTATAGATTACAATTAAATTCGCTTCGTGCTACACTATTTTATTCTAGTCCGAACTATTACTGATATGGTGTACATGAGCTATAATTTGTCTTTAAATTTTAATACACGAAAAAATGAAGAGTTTGGGGTCAATTCGACTTGGTAAAGTTGCCAGTGAATACAGCTTGTCCAGAAAATTGAATGTACCAACAATTTAGGTTACTTTAATTTATTAAATCTACCTGACTATGAGAACGTAACACGTTGTGGTTCAAATGGTTCAAATGGCCTGAGCGCTATGGGACTTAACAGCTGAGGTCATCAGTCCCCTAGAACTTAGAACTACTTAAACCTAACTAACCTAAGGACATCACACACATCCATGCCCGAGGCAGGATTCGAACCTGTGACCGTAGCGGTCGCGCCGTTCCAGACTGAAACACGTTGTGGAAGCCTAAATAAAGTTACTGCTTACAGCTCTCTGTGTACTTTAGTTGCTGTTCGTAACAGTCGCAATGAAGCCTAGTACGAAACGTGTGCGTTCCAAGTAATTTAACTGCTAAGTGTCTGTAGGTACGGCCAAAATTAATTTTATTACCGTGGGAAAGAATTTTACTCGTTATTATGACAGCGTTGTATGTGTGATGTTTGAGTACAACAGATGTATGAGGCAGGATGGAAACATTTCGGGCACACAGAAGGTGATATTGAGCTTAATAAAACATTTTCATTATGCTAGTATTATAGCTAAATCAGTTGGCATTTTTTTCTGCGGGATAACTTTGTTCTCACAGTCTTTTGAGGTACTCGCTGTGTGTGTGTGTGTGTGTGTGTGTATTCGGGCAGCGTGCATTCAGAAGATTGACGACAAAAAAAGACACGTCCTAATGGCGCTGTGTGGAGTTGAGTAATGTATCACCCAGCGGAGATTGCCTCAGATCACCCTGAATGCAAACGTAGCTAATTCAGTTGGTGATCAATTGAATGAATTCTATTGCACAATTAATCTGTGTTGAAGGCAGTTCGGTTCGACTTTGTTGCGTACCCTTCCCCCTTTTCGTCGGTCACACATACGTGTGTGATGATGTTTCCGCCTGATAACACTGAGATATTCCAGTAAAATAATGTGCGTGGCATACTTCCAGGTCATCTAGTTGCTGTGTGAAACACAAACAGTTAATTCAGCACTAGCAACTCGTTCTTGCAATCCAAATAAATGCTTTTGAGTTATTATGTATCATCTTTTTCCTCTACCTCTTCTTCTTCTTCTTCTTCCTCATTAACCCACCGAGTGATGCTGCAGTGGTAACGCACTTTCCTCTCATTAAAAGATAGATTCAAATCACTGTCCGGTCATTCTGACTTATATTTTTATTTGATCTCTTATATATCCCAAGTTAAATGTCATTACGATTCATTTGACTAGAAAAAGGACAAACACCTTTCATAAACTTCTCCGCTCCCCATAACCAGTCATGAATATTCTGGTGTCCTCAGCTGACACTACCGAAATACGATTTTTCTTTCACATCTTTCACATGATGGGCTGTAAAGGAGAGGAAATGTTCTGAAAACAGAATCAAGAACCTTCATTGCAGACAAAATTTACAACTGCGGAGCACTTCGAAAACTACGAGCAGAGTATAGATTTTAACAATACGTGTGTGACAGCCAAAGAATGTATCATTTTTCAGAGTGAAAGTCCTGGAAGCTGCAGAGGTTTCTAAGATCGAGTCTAATTTCAGCAGAGATGATAGTTACAACCTGTCGAGTTCGTGGCTTCCAGCCATCATCGGAAGTACCTTCCAGATCGCAATGCACGGAGAACTTCACAAAATTTCCAGGAAAACACTTTAGAAGCACAGTAATAAAAATATTTTTGTTTCTGAAATGTTGTCGTTACATTTCCTCTTCTTTACCGCTTGCTATAATGTTAGCCTATCAATGAGAAGCTTGATGAATGTTTACCCAGTAATTTCTTTTCTTTAAAAAAAGCATCGGAGAACACCCTCTTCTACGTGAGACTGGCTTCCAACGCCGTTCAGCCACCTGTGGACTTTAAATGGTTACAGCCGAATTAGAAGAACGAAATGTAGTCACATGGAATATTTTACTTTCACTGATAAGTTGTAATACTGCATACTTGTACAGGGTGTAACACAAGTAATAGCAAAATACATACAAGTCCCAAAATGAGCCATTTTCGAGATAACTGCTAATACGTCGTTCCGAAGTGCAACTGACATCATTACGACTTATTGTCCAAGATTATACAAATATATTCAAACGTAACCTTAAGGCTCAAATTTCACCCGTGCCCTACCTTGACAAGAAATACGTTTTTTTGTCTTTATTGTTATTTGATTCCTCTCGCTCCGTATGGGCAAGTGATGGGCTGCCAGTGGTACAATATTTCATCTTCAGCCAAGAGCAACCTTAAAAATACATGGTGGCCAAGATAAAAGACGCCCCGTGTTGTATTGCAAGTGATATATGAAGTTATTTGTTGTTACTTCTTAACGCTAGGGAAGCGCTCGAGCGGGATCACGTCATGTCACTTGCTGTCGAGCGGCGATCTAGTTTTCAGCAGTCAGTTTTCAAACTTGTTGTGAACACAGTTCTACCGAATGCTTTTTCAGTCGAACAAAAGGTATATATTGTTGAAAATATTTCTGGGTGTAAATCGTTTAAAACGCTAAATGAAAGGTTCACGATAAATTATCCAGTGACAACTGCACCTGCAAAAAGTGTTGTGCAGAAATTGATCACAAAATTTAGAGCAACAGGTTCAGTCGCTAATGCCAAATGTAACCCTGTAGAGTTTGTTAGCCGGAAAATATTCAACGTGTTCAGGAAACTATGGTAAGAAGTCCACGGAAATCAACTAGACGTCTATCCTCCCAACTAAACATCAAACGAACGTCTTGCCAGAACATGTTGAAGCTGTCACGTATGCGAAAATACAAAGTAAGAGTGATGCTAGAGTTAAAACCTCCGGCTTACGCACGACGACAAACATATTGCGAATGCATGTCGCTGATGGTTATCTGGATCCAAATATTTATTTCAATTCAGATGACGCATCGTTTCACCTTAGCAGATACGTGAGCTCTCAAAACACACGCTACTGGTCAACAGACATTTCTATGAACGCTCTGAGGTGCCTCTGGCGTTTGTTGTGCAGTTTCAGGCCAACGGATTGTAGGCCACATTTACTTTAACAACACCGTGAACTCCCAAGTTTATGTAACGGAACTGTTGCAATCATTTGTAGAGCAGCTAACTGAGGAAGAAAAAGAGTATGCATTTTTCCAACAAGATGGCGCCAGGGTGCATACTTAATAGTTTTCAGTGTCATACGTCCATGAAGCTTTCGGAGAGGAACGTAGTTTTCAGTGTCATACGTCCATGAAGCTTTCGGAGAGGAACGTAGAGATTTGTGGCCTCCCAAATCGCCCCATTTGTCCACCTGTGATTTTTATTTGTGGGGTAATACAATGTAAAGCCTACCGTAACAAGCCACTTACAATTGATGAGTTGAAACCAGACATTCGCAATGCGATTGCGGAAATCATACCAAATGAAATGGCAAAATCTTCCAGAAACATGCTGAGACGTGATCAGTTGTATATAGAAGTCTAGGGTGAACATTTTCAGCACCTCCTGTTAGCTATTGACCTACTGAATGTTCAGTACTGCGTTTTTCATAATCTACTGCTTCGTATTCTGTATTTACAATAAACGAGTGAATTGTCTGTATGTTTTTTTGTAAGACATGAGGCCTCTTTATTTTGGCCACCCTGTATAACAAAGATGCGAAAAATAAGACATTATGAATGTTTTTATTTGTTGAATTAAAAATCAAGGAAAACTAAAAAATATATACATTTTAAAAACAGGTCACTGAAAGTTTAATTTCTACTAAGAAAAAGCACTGAAGCACTGCAGTTACACTAAAAACCTTAATAACATGCACAGCGAGAGAAGTACGTATTTCAGAAGGGGAAAACATGTTTCATTGAGCTGAGGGACGTGGGTAGAGAAAGCAGGTGTCTATTACGTAGGAAAACTGTAGAGCGGAAGATAGGTGTTGGGGTAGATACTGAGAAGATAGAGCGTAGGAAAGACAGAAGATGGGAGGGAGTATCTCGTGTGGGTGGGGTAGTGATAACAAGACGAAACGGATGAGAATGGACAGAGAGGGAAAGGGAGAGAGGAGCCCTGATGTGAAGTGGGACCCGTGAATTGGCGTTAAAGTTGCTAGGAGCAATAAATATTGCAGCAAATCTCATTGTCTGCGAGAGGGAGTTGGTTGAAGTTGCGTTGGATGAAGTTGTGTTGGAGTGTTTTAAGGTGTAGGGTGTGAGTGTGAAGTGCGACAGCATACCAGGATTGGTGATCAGAGGGGAGACAATCGAGTTATTGGAATCTAGTTTGCGGATAACGTACGAAATGCGGAGGTGTTCATTGTGGGTGAGGAGGGGGTGGGAAGTTGATGAGGTGGTAGAAGATCTAAGTGGGGGAAGGTAAACGGATGATGAAACCTAGACGGAGTGCATGGTGTTCGAGGATTTGGAGGGACTTTAAAACTTTGATTGGGGCAGAGGTCAATGGAGCATTTGCATAGCAGACGATGGGTCGGATCAGGTTTTTGTACGTGAGTAGGTTCCTGGAGAGGTGTAATCGTCAAATTCGGCCTGTTAATGGTTTCTGTTGGATGGTTAGTAGGTGAGGTTTCCACTTTAGGTGCTGGTTGAAGGCTAGTCCAAGATATTTCAGTGTATTAGTTAACTCGATAGGACCGTCGTAAGTGGTAAGATTAAAGTCATGGAGATGGAAGATGCGAGTGGTTCATCCCATAATGACTGCTTGGGTATTGGAGGGGCCGATCTTGAGAAGCCATTGATTACACCAGGAGGTAAATTGAATAAGGGAGATTTGCAGGGATCCTTGGGATTTCTGGAGTCTAGGGTAGAGTGTGAGAAAAGCAGTGACATCATCTTACCGAAACAGGTGGTGTGGTGGAAGAGAAATACAGTGCCGTTTCATTATGTTATATGGAAACTCTCGTGTGTTTATGCTTAATTTCTTACTGATAATTAGCAATCCATCGTAGTGCTAATAAACACTACGTCTATCACTGGGTGGAACTGATATCTAATGTGCATTAACGATCCATCTTATTGATCATAGCCCTGAAGTGAATCAACACCATTAGCTAATAGTTTGCACAATGAAAGCTATCTGTGCACCTGTCCTGCATCTCGTAGGCGACTAACTAACCCATGCGCTGGAAGGAAGAACATTTGAAGAGTCGAAATGGAAAATGTTCTAAGTGCCATTTTTCATAAAGCGCGTTTTCATCGCCATTGTGTTCTTGGTATTCTGATGCATGTCCTTAGATTTGATCCAGGTCCCAAATAATGGAGAAAGTAGAAAAATGACGTGATTCCACCAGGCTGTGCTTTAAGTTATTTTATTTGCAATGACTGACTGCGCATGACGGCCATTTCAACAAATGCATACAGTGTGATTTGTGGTAAACATTACAATGTTTGTTTCTCTAGTGCTTCTGGGTAGATGTGGCATTATAATAACGCAGTAATGTTATTGTGTTCGAAAGGACTTTGCGTCTCATGCACATTATATTGTAGAAGATGACTGCTGACCTCTCTGTCCTCTGTTACGCACACGTTGCATGGATCTAGAACGCCGTACACCTCACATCGCTTTCATCATCCGTTTACCTTTTACTGGGTTCTTTTTTAGATTGGGGATGGCCTTATTCCCCAATCCATTTTATCACAGACTCTCGCGCATTCGTGAGTCAGAAGTTTTAAACACCTGGTTATAAACATTGGGAAAATTTTTATTTGGTTTAAATAGAACCTTAACCTTCTGACTGTAAGTAGACATATACCTTATCGCTTTTATTTGTCCATTTCTTGGAGTGCCTAAATGTCTGATAAGTTCCTTTGTACCTTTGTATACAGTGAGGCACCTGAAGGTGCAAATTTAATTTGCCAAACCGGCCATGTTCTCGAATAAAGAATTCTAACAGTCGTAGCGGTCTTGTTGATTCAAATCAAAGAGTTCCCTCCATCGTTACCAGCTGGGACCTGAAGCCATACCAGATGAATCCTCACACCATGACGCCAAAAGTAACACCGCTGCTCCTCTCTGAAGCCCTGGAAGAACAGCATCTTTCCCCAGGTCGCCTCTGTACAGGCCGACGATGATCATCCCGTGTGCCGCAGAACAACGATTCATCGCTAAACACGGTGCGACACCATTCATCAGTAGTCCGTGCTTCCTGGTCCCGGTGCCATTCCAAACACAGCCGTTTGTGTTGTGGTGTTACCAGCAGTCTACGCGTGGGACGGTAATTCTCTAGTCCGGCTGCTTCTAGTCTCTGACCGACGGTGCCGTATTAAAAGGAACATTGCAGGGAGTCCATTACATTTTCTAGGACGTCACGTGCAGATGCAAAGGGGTTACGACGTGCTCGGTGTGCATTACTGCGGTCCTCCCTGGTCAGATTTTGTCACCCGGAAGCTTCACGACGAACACGTTTGGCACCATGTTCCTATCCCGTCCAACATCGTACCACTACGACATCCGTATGCTCCACAAATTTGGATATTGTACGATTAACCAGCCGGTCAAATGCAGATGCACAGTGAGGTCCTATTCAAAACCAGGTGCTGCTGACGCTGTCTCTGGCGAGGACACAGGACCTCCGTATTCTTCACATCTGACGATGTTCATCCGTTTATACCCCCAACAAGATCTGGTAATAACACTAAACAAGAACATCAGTAATGCACTCTGTTGGCCGTTCAACCTGTCATGGAGAACTGCAACTTAATCACTTACATACCCGCCGACGGAGTGTACTTGTATGAAGTTTCATTGCCATCCGACCATGTCGTCGGGTTGCTTCACTTGTTTTGTAAAGCAGTGTACATTTTTTCTGGGATTTTGTGCTTCTCTTATTGTACTCTATCATCTTTCTCAGTTTTCGCTATTAATTACGATACTCCCCAAATATTTATGCAACTATACTGTTTACATCCGACAGCTGATAGGTGTTTAAAAATAGCCATGTTTCTGTACGTTCACACGTTTCTTCGAGCTCTATAAGAGATCAAATGTGCTTGTATTTACGAACAAGCGATGCGCTCGGCAGAATTGCATTTGTGAGTTACCCTTACTTACTGCAAATTTTCGTCGCACGCCGTTTCACGCCGCAGGCCACAACAGTCTATCGGTTTTCAGGTGGCCATTAATCAGGCGACCGTCCGCTCTGCCAAGGCAATTTTCTGCGTTAATGGAGCGACGGGCAAATGAGCAGCCTAGGGCATTTTCTACCTGCAAATGGGATAACGGCCCACCAGTTTCCGATAGCCGACGGCAACGCCAGCTTCTAGTACAGCAAAACGGCGATTCGTATTTGGGGCTCGAGAAAGCTCCAAGGAGGTGGAAAAATGTCGCACAACGTACATCTTTTATTATTTAAAGTAGTGTCCGTTAGTATCGCCTTTACAAGACGCATGAGGCTCCAACGAAAAATGTTTTTTAATTCTATCTAAAATTATTGATGTCTCTTAATTTATTTTCTTTCGCGAGAGACTTCAGCTGACCCTTTTAATCTCGAGACGTACTATGAACGAGGAGTAATTACTTTTAAGAATAGTTGAACATACCGGTAAACACTTTATAATTCAGCTTTATACTGTAGGGAAAAAAAGATTTCTTCGTTCGACCTGAAGACAAGAAAAAGCTTTCTGCCACATTGGGAAGATCAAAGATAAAGAACAAAACAACTAATGAAGTGGGAGGTCATGAAAGACAATTTTGTATAAGACAGAGATTGCGTTTAGCATTTCGATTGTTGCAGCTGTATGTAGAAAATGACGTGACGCAATCAAACGGCCACGGAAACGCGTAATAATAAATGTTCAAATGTGTGTGAATTCCTTAGGGACCAAACTGCTTAGGTCATAGGTCCCTAGACTTACACACTACTTAAACTAACTTATGCTAAGAACAACACAAACACGCATGCCCGAGAGAGGACTCGAACCTCCTGCGGGAGTGGCCACGTAGTAACAAGAAAATACCTTACTCCTATTACGAAAATAAGAACAGAAGAGATTACAGTGGTGCACAAGTTCTTTAACACAAATCGAATTAGGGACAAATGAAACTAATTGAAAAAACTATCAGTTAAACATCAGAAATAACGAAGCTGTAATAAGAGAAATAGAAAAATAAAGTATTTTGAAAGTAGGAACGTACAAAATAGGTGAAAAAAGAAAGATTATTGGTGAAGATGATGGTGGTGATGATAATGAGGAGCAGGAGGGTATGTGGGTTTCGGCACGAGACAGTCACTTCTTTAAACGTCCTTTCATCAAGAACTGGTACACAACAGTTCTCTAAAAACCACATTCATGTACACCCACACACACACACACACACACACACACACACACACACACACGCACACACACACACACACACACACACACACACAGAGAGAGAGAGAGAGAGAGAGAGAGAAGTAGACAAGCGCGGAAATAATGCATATTTAAAGTCATTTCCAAAATATTCTGTAAAAAATAAATATTTAATGTTAAGAGCTAAAGTAATGCAACTGACTGATAATTCTGTCTGCGTGGTCACTGGACTAAAAAAGGATGAGCCAACCACTGTGAAGGATTAAGCAGGAGTCCAGACGCTGCACAAAATTTTAAAAGTTCTACAACAGGCGTCTGGGCATCAGCTGAAATAGAGGGCACGCCCGTACTTAAACTTGCTTCTGCTCACTCTGCAAAATGTAAAATTTTATCTGTTAAAATGTGACATACAGTGGTTTGCAGACCACATGCACCATTGTCTGGGATGTTCCCATCCCCACAACCACCGACGCAAAAAATTTATAAGCGAATAGAAGAAGAGAATTTTCTCCATCTTCCTGCTTCAATCAAAGATTAGCCGAAAACTGAGGAAACAATGTGAATTCAAATTCTAGCTCTGCAAGTAAGAGAATTTTAGCCACTGGAAATACATGAGAAAATAGATAGGGGAATTTTGAAATCTCTCTAGATTGATGCTAAATATTTTAAGAAACCCAGAATTGTGTGTAAGAAGAGTTAACCTAGGAGAAGCAAGAGATTTACGGAAAACTCAACAGAAGGAAAGACGGAGAGGATCGAGAGACATGCATTAAGTCACCCAAGACTCGGTGGTTATTTTGACACTTGATGAATCAATAAAGGATTCATGTTTCATACAACAAGAGAGGTCGGACTATATAGGTAAGTTTATTTGTTATTTTGGTTATATCAGGTAGGCCAATATGAAGAAATCAGTACTGGATACGATAATTTGAAGGGAATGTCAAACACGTCTACTTACTGAAACATAAAAGTAAAATAAGTATTAGTTCTTAGCAAAAGGTGAACAAGTTCCGTGTGCTTTCCATTCCTAATAATATGAAATATACGGGTATTGGAATCACATTGCAAGACCAGTGTTAAAGTACATACAATACCAGTTTTTTTTTTTTTTTTAATATTGTTCCACACATCGCCTTCGATATTTCTCACGAGAATTTTACCGCTGCGTCAATTTGCACACGAGTGAAGTGCCTACTGATTAATTCGCATAGATGGCAGGATGGAGTTCTGTGAACTGTCGACTACGCGTTTCGTCCGCTTTGAAGTAAGAAACAGTTTCAGTAAAGTCACGTATGAGTAGATCCACCACTGTTCATGCGTGCGTTGTGTGCTGCATAACCGTAAGGCGCTACTGCAAACGTGGTGTGCTCTCTCCACGAACACAAAAATAAGATTTTCATCACAATTTCCATATGTAATTATTCTGACCTATTGTTTGTTATAACCATTATAGGGATCGAGCCGGGAGACTTAACACACTATTTCACGTGTTTGTTTTCACAGAGTTTCTGTCGCGAAGATTACTTCACCCAGAGTATAAAGCGTTCGAGTTTACTATGTAACTTTGGTAGTTCGAGAAAAATCCTGTTGGGGTCAGTAGCCGAACTCTGAAGTGGATTGTCGGGGAGAGATGTAAAAATCCCCGCGTGAGAGAGAGAAATTACAGAGTGACAGACGATCTTAATGTATTTCCGCAAATACTTTCGCTCTCGGGTAAAGTTGCTATATGGAGATTACTTAGTTCACGAGAACCTTCTTCTGGACTATAAATCTGGGAGATCATTCTTGCCCAACCATAAACGGCCGTGCCGGTTGCTGTGGAGGAGCGGTTCTAGGCGCTTCAGTCTGGAACCGCGCTGCTGCTACGGTCGCAGGTTCGAATCCTGCCTCGGGCATGGATGTGTGTGATGTCCTTAGATTAGTTAGGTTTAATTAGTTCTAAGTCTAGGGGACTGATGACCTCAGATGTTAAGTTCATAGTGCTTAGAGCCATTGACCCATAAGCGGCGCCGGCCGGAGTGGCCGAGCCGTTCTAGGCGCTACAGTCTGGAACCGAGCGAACGCTACGGTCGCAGGTTCGAATTCTGCCCCGGGTATGGATGTGTATGGTGTCCTTAGGTTAGTTAGGTTTAAGTAGTTCCAAGTTCTAGGGGACTGATGACCTCAGAAGTTAAGTCCCATAGTGCTCAGAGCCAGCCATAAGAGGCAGTAGTAGTAATGAGTCGTCTTTGAGATTGTTTCGCATGATTGTGCCGGTTTACTTAGGATCTTTGTACTCTGTTTCCTGGCCTTGCCGCCGGGTTCAGCACGTTATTTTGGATTTGATAACGTTATTGGTGGAGGGTGGCCTCATGCCCGTCCCCTCGCTAGCCAGTTTACTTAGGATAAAAGGTTTAAAATGCATTCAGATTGAGAATGCATCAACAGACATAGAGTCATTCAATTACACTACACGTTTTTGTCCATTTCAAGAGCTTCTGATTGTACACAGGAGGGTGGTACTTATTTTTCAGCTGCCTAAATTCGAGCTCTTAAATTGCTACAGACAACTAAGAAACTGAGTAGAATTTTAGCCCAGTCAAGCAAATGTAAGATGACCATGAAGTTCTGTTGTTTTCTCGAGGAATATGATACATTTATATAATATTTTCAGTTGTTTCATTTGCAATCAGTATAAACATTATTAGCGAATAGTAAACGTAGTTCCCATTAATTCATTCTGCAAACAACAGCAACCTTCATACTACGGCAATACTTGCAGCAAGTTGAGGTGGTTTGCACTTTTTCTTCTGTATGAAGTTGCTGGTAGGTACAATATCAGTGATAGAAATGGGGTTTACATTCACAGCTCAACCTTTTGGGTATTATACTGAAAAACTGGTATTAAGCTGTACCATTTTTCAAAGCCCCAGATTACAGTTAACCGATAGAACCACCAAGAATTAGTTGGTTGGTTGGTTGGTTGGTTTCGGGGAAGGAGACCAGACAGCGAGGTCATCGGTCTCATCGGATTAGGGAAGGATGGGGAAGGAATTCGGCCGTGCCCTTTCAGAGGAACCATCCCGGAATTTGCCTGGAGTGATTTAGGGAAATCACGGAAATCCTAAATCAGGATGGCCGGACGCGGGATTGAACCGTCGTCCTCCCGAATGCGAGTCCAGTGTCTAACCACTGCGCCACCTCGCTCGGTCAAGAATTAGTGGTACGCTGAGATGGAAACTAGCTGCAATTACTTCGACCCACACAAGAAGCAGTTTCCCGGATGGATACATCACAATCTCTCATGCCAATAATGCTCCCTCTTTCAATCTCGCTGGTTTGACTTTACGATTCGCGCATACGCCTGCGAGGTGTCATGCACGCCTGCTCAAGTCACTGTGATCCATTACATTCGGATTGTAGCAACAGCGCGAGCCGCTAGCACGTTTTACCGGTAAGTGCTGTTGCACCACGATATCGTTGTTGACCTCGAACCCACCGATCGACATTTTACAAACGCTAATATTTTCTACAGAACATACTAATTTACATGTCCTGTGAATATGAACGTTCTATCTCTAGTAGTTCAAAATATTTTGTTTTTTCTGAACATTAGTGTATTTTCTGAAATGTTTCTATCTCTTTTGATGACTGGGATGACGTAGTGGTTAAGACACTGGACTCTGGTTCGACAGTAGTTATATGATATTTTACATGCTGCAGGCTTCCTTTATTTGAAATTTGTGGTAAGGCCTTATGGGACCAAACTGCTGAAGTCATCGGTCCCTAAGCTTACGCGCTACTTAATCTAACTTAAACTAACTTTCGCTAAGGACAACATACACACCCATACCCGACAGAGGACTCGAACCTATGACGGGGTTAGCCGCCCGGACCTTGACAAGACGCCTCAGACCGCGGGGCTAACCCGCGCGGCAGTCTTCCTTCATACTTGTCTGTGTGATGTATTGATTCTCTCTCTCTCTCTCTCTCTCTCTCTCTCTCTCTCTCTCCCTCCTTCCCTGACTTTGACATCGGCGATACGTTTAACTACATCCTTCCTGCCTGATACTTCCCTTCCAGCTCTCTATCCTGAGGCAACGAGGATCCGCCACTAGAGAGGGTTGCCTTCCTTGCCCAGCTAACTAGAGTGTGTTGCTGTGGCCTTGCAGGTGGATCGCGACGACGCAGTTCCAACCGACGGACGCTCGGCGGGCCTTCCCCTGCTTCGATGAGCCAGCGCTCAAGGCGACCTTCTCCATCCGGCTGGCCAGGCCTGCCAACGCCACGAGCATCTCCAACATGCCCCGCGTCGGACAACCCACGCCCGTGTGAGTACCTACCTCAAGCCACTCTCTAACCGTGCTGCCCCTCTGTATTTTTACTCAAATGTTTGAGCGGTGCAAAATCTAGACTCCTTAGAAATTAAGCAATGAAATTTTGTTTCATTTTTCTTAACCAAACGAAGAATGGATAACGGACAAATGGATATCATCTTGACAAGCGTAACGCCTAGTTTTACAAAAATATATTTAATCACTTGAAAGTAATCAGAGTAATTGTCAAAAACTTAATTAGAAATTTGAGGGAAAATTGAGAGATGGACACTTTTGTACGAATTTTCACATACACTCCTGAGATCGTCAGCGAGACGGTGATCTGTAATACAATAAACACCGAATCAATTTTCAACTTCCAAGATCGCTAAAATCATTTATTCATATAGGTAATCGGTTTCGGCAATTCTCTGTTGCCATGTTTAGGATGATGTAAAAATGGATCCGAAGATTTCAATACAGAATCTCCGAAACCGGTTATCTACATGAATACATAATTTTAGGGATCTTGACAGTAGAAAATTTGTTCAGTGTTCGAATTTTCACAGCCAAACGAAGAGTCACAGACGGGCAAATGGGATATCAAACTGATTAGCGTGATTTTTGTTTTTGAAAAGAAAGTTTTAAATGCTTGAAAGCAATTAGGGAAACTCAATAAACTTAATTAGTGATTTGACAGAACATTTTTGGACGTATTTTCATAGTCTAGCAAAGAACGGAAAATGGACAAAAGCCTATTTTTGGGAAAAGAGATTTAATTGCTGAAATGTAATCAAGGAAAGTAAGACAGACGGAATTAGTTATTTGGGAAAAAATTATTGACCTAAGTTTCATAGTCAAACGAAGACTAGGAAACGGACAAATGGGGTATCGAATTGACAAGCGAATGTTCTAGTTTTGCAAAGAAAGATTTAATTACTTGCGAGTGATAAGGGTAATTCAGAAAAACTTTATTTGTGATTTGAGAGAAAAATTGGCCTGAAATTTCATAGTCAAAGAAAGAATGGAAAATGGACAAACTGGGTATCAAATTGATCAATATAAGGTCTAGTTTAGCAAAAATGCATTTAATTACTTGAAAGTAATCAGAGTAATTAAGAAAAACTTGAATACTGATTTGAGGAAGACTTTTAACCGTATTTTCATAGCCAAATGAAGACTTGGAACTAGAAATGTAGTATCAAACCGACCACTGTCAAGTGCACATTTTCAAAGAAAAATTTAATTGAAACTTCCTGACAGATTAGAACTGTGTGCCGGACCGAGACTCGAACTCGGGACCTTTGCCTTTCGCGGGCAACTGCTCTACCATCTGAGCTACGCAAGCACGACTCACTACCCGCCATCACAGCTGCAATTCTGCCAGTACCTCGTCTCCTACCTTCCAAACTTTACAGAAACACTTGGAGAACTAGCACTCCGGGAAGAAAGGATATTGCGGAGACATGGCTTAGCTACAGCCTGGGGGATGTTTCTAGAATGAGATTTTCACTCTGCAGCGGAGTGTGCGCTGATATGAACTTCCTGGCAGATTGAAACTGAGAGCTGGGCCGATACTCGAACTCTGGACCTTTGCCTTTCACGGGCAAGTGCTCTACCATCTGAGCTACCCAAACATGACTCACGACCAGCCCTCACAGCTTCAATTCTGCCAGTACCTCGTCTCCTACCTTCCAAACTTCACAGAAGCTCTTCTGCGAACCTTGGAGAACTGCATTCCTGGAAGAAAGGATATTGCGCAGGCATGGCTTAGCCACAGCCTGGGGGATGTTTCCAGAATGGAAAAATTTAATTGGTTGAAAGTAACGAGGGTAATTAACAAAAATGTAATTAGACATCTCGAGGAAAATTGAAATACTTCAAGAACAGCTGCTGCTAGCTACGTAATTGAAGTGTGAAAAAGTTAATCTCTTGAACGCCTAGCTATTTTTCGCATAAAAGGTCACATTCGTGTATAAGTTGTGGAATGTATTTTTTCATGCTGAAACAACAAAATAAATGTGACCGTAAGGATAAATTGAAACTTCTCTACATTCTCTTGATCTACATATACTTAATAACGAATAAAACGTACCAAATAAAGAAAATTTTTGAAAATAAAAAAAATAACAAACAATCAAATGTTTTGTAAGAAGATAGATTAGACAAACACTTGACAAGCCGTTGAATGATGTTCGAAATCATTTACAGCAAATGGGGTACGTCAAATTTTTCTCTGATCTATTTTATTTCTTACTCTTAGACAAGTTGTTTCGTAAAACATTTGACAGTTTTTCCATTTTTCTAATTTATTTATTCCACTAAGGGCATCTCTGACTCACATGAATAGTTGCAAAGATATTTCCCACGAACTTAATTCCATCATTATTCCAAGATCCTCTCGGTGCAGTTGCTTGGCTCCTGTTCTTGCATGAAGGCTGTGCTGATTCTTCAGGCGTTCTCGTTGATCGAGCACTGGGGGCTTTTCTTCTTCGCGATCTTGTATTGTGTCGATCTAAAACAAACGAAAATAAGCACATTAGTATTCTGGAAGGACAAGCATTTCTCCATCTGCAATTGTGGCCACCCACTGCCCTTCTAGGCTTACCGCAGAAGTTACCGACGAAGTACCTAAATAACTCCGGCAGGTATGTTGGTATTCGGGCTACCAGATGCAATTCCGCGGCCTGGATATCTCGAGGATGGTGCGAGTTTGAAAGCACGAATTTTTACCTCGTGTAGGCTGTCGATATGTGTATCGATCGCGTTCGTCCCTTAAATGCTGCACGGAGTACGTATCGAAGTTCTGAGTAACCCGCGAAGAAGTTGCATACAAAGCTGTAACGGTGCTGCTGTTTGTGATGAAATGGCTTCAACAGCAGACCATGTTGAAATAAATTTTGAAAACCCTGTTTAGTTTATAAATATCAACTGACTTTTTTAATTCATGAGTCATTTGTTGTTATATTACTTTGTTATAAAGATGTAGTAACATTTAATCTGATCGTGTCTTAGTTTCTTCTCCTATAACAACTTAACAGCATGTACTTCATTAAGTACCCCACTGTGCCTTATTCAGAATCCATGGTTTTAATTATGTCCATTTGATGCTGTATCTTTCCTACCCTCTAAAAAAAACCTAAATGTTTAATGTAGAGTTCTAATTATAGATTTCATTTTCCTCAAAATTAGAAGGAGAAGTTTTGCAAATCATATAAGATTTAGAGCATGAAACGTTACTTTTACAATGGATATTTATTTCGAAGATTTCAAGGGTGATTTTCATTGTTACTCATGTTTTTCTGTTCAGGTGTCCTAGTTTCATTGCTTTTTTGGGATAATGAACAATTCTTTAGCAATTCCAGTTGGTTAACTTTTTGAAATAAAAATATCCGACACACTAATACTGCTAAGTTTTCTTCAAGTATTCTTTCCATCTACCTGTAAATTTAACACAATTGACTCACACATGTACTGCCATTAATAGCTAACATGAACCAACTGACAACTAACTATTTTTACCCAAAAACGGCCCTTATGTAGAAAATTAACAATTCATAGCGATAAAAACGTTATAAGCTTCAGTATTTTTATGAATTTATAATGACAAATTACTCGATCAAAAAACCTGCATGTAACAGTATGTTTAGTAATAACGAGGAAAATGTTTTACACCGTTTGTTTTCTTATATAATTTTTTTTGCAAAATGTCTTATAATGTGAATTGTAAACAATTACTTCTAAAATATGCATCTTTCTACTAAAACTTTAATTATTTTGATTACTAACTTTTATGTAAGTTCCAATTAGAAAGTAATTTTTTTCATTCCAGAAGTTACTTTGTACACTGTATTACATACCACCTAAAACGAGCTTGATTTTTCTATACTGACTTCCTAGAACTTTTTAAACGATAATTTCATACAAAAACAGATGTGTTACATAGCTAAGACTTTTTTTTTTAAGTTTAACAGTCACGTTTTAACTGAATATATGCTCATAAATGCATTATATCAGAATATTGAGATTCTTAATTTTTAAATGATGTGGTGTCTTTATCGTTAATACAGATACAATCCTCAGTTATTCCAAATACATAACATTAAGCAATGAATAATTTATGTGAAATGTAGTCACACAATGTCTGATACAGCGTATCGACTAATGCACTAAAAAACTTGTAATTCATACTTTTATGCGAAATACATTACTTTTACCTTACAATGACTAACTCTTAATAAGTTACAGAAGCAAAAATTAAGAAACATAATTTCTCCATTTCTCCCCTAACAGAGAGATTATTTAACTTTCTTGTAGTGTAGAGAGAATTTCCCTGAATGACAAAATTAAAAATACAGAGGGTGCCGATCCTTAAGTGAAGTTTAATTGATACACCTATTTTATATGTAAATTTAGCTATACACAGTTCTGTTCAAATGGCTCTGAGCACTATAGGACTTAACATCTGAGGTCATCAGTGCCCTAGAACCTAGAACTACTTAAACCTAACTAACCTAAGGACATCACACACATCCATGCCCGAGGCAGGATTCGAACCTGCGACCGTAGCGGTCGCGCGGTTCCAGACTCAAGCGCCTAGAACCGCTCGGCCACAACGGCCAGCCACAGTTCTGTCAGCAACTAGTGGTTTCAGGTGTATATTGTACATCTCAAGAATCTTATGGGCTCTCAGCCGAACTGAGTACATTATTAAATTTAGAGCAAGAGCTCAGATGGAAATCCAGTTCTAAGCAAAGAAGGGAGTGTCGTAGGACCGTTGCTATTCACAATATACATAAATGACCTTGTGGATGACACCGGAAGTTCACTGAGGATTTTTGCGGATGATGCTGTGGTATATTCAGAGGCTGTAACATTGGAAAATTGTACTGAAATGCAGGAGGATCTGCAGCAAATTGACACATGGTGCAGGGAATGGCAATTGAATCTCAATGTAGACCAGTGTAATGTGCTGCTAATACATAGGAAGATAGATCCCTTATGATTTAGCTACAATATAGCAGGTCAGCAACTGGAAGCAGTTAATTCCATAAATTATCTGGGAGTACGCATTAGGAGTGATTTAAAATGGAATGATCATGTAAAGATGATCGTTGGTAAAGCAGATGCCAGACTGAGATTCATTGGAAGAA
The DNA here is from genome assembly GCF_023898315.1 of Schistocerca nitens. NCBI lineage: Eukaryota > Metazoa > Arthropoda > Insecta > Orthoptera > Acrididae > Schistocerca > Schistocerca nitens. The sequence goes on along the minus strand of NC_064622.1, from coordinate 175,829,559 downwards.
TCCTAAGGAAATGTAATCCGAAAACAAAGGAAGTAGGTTACAGTACGCTTGTTCGCCCACTGCTTGAATACTGCTCAGCAGTGTGGGATCCGTACCAGATAGGGTTGATAGAGGAGATAGAGAAGATCCAACGGAGAGCAGCGCGCTTCGTTACAGGATCATTTAGTAATCGCGAAAGCGTTACGGGGATGATAGATAAACTCCAGTGGAAGACTCTGCAGGAGAGATGCTCAGTAGCTCGGTACGGGCTTTTGTAGAAGTTTCGACAACATACCTTCACCGAGGAGTCAAGCAATCCCTCTTATGTATATCTCGCGAGGAAACCATGAGGATAAAATCAGAGAGATTAGAGCCCTCACAGAAGCATACCGACAATCCTTCTTCCCACGAACAATACGAGACTGGAATAGAAGGGAGATCCGATAGAGATACTCAAGGTACCCTCCGCTACACACCGTCAGGTGGCTTCCGGAATATGGATGTAGATGTAGATGTAGAAAGAAAGGTGGAAGGAGTATATAGAGGGTCTATACAGGGGCGATGTTCTTGAGGACAATATTACGGAAATGGAAGAGGAGGTAGATGAAGATGAAATGGGAGATACGATACTGCGTGAAGAGTTTGACAGAGCACTGAAAGAAGGCCCCGGAAGTAGACAACATTCCATTAGAACTACTGACAGCCTTGGGAGAGCCAGTCCTGACAAAACTCTACCATCTGGTGAGCAAGATGTATGAGACAGGCGAAATTCCCTCAGACTTCAAGAAGAATATAATAATTCCAATCACAAAGAAAGCAGGTGTTGACAGATGTGAAAATTACCGAACTATCAGTTTAATAAGTCACAGCTGCAAAATACTAACGCGAATTCTTTACAGACGAATGGAAAAACTGGTAGAAGCCGACCTCGGGGGAGATCAGTTTGGATTCCGTAGAAATGTTGGAACACGTGAGGCAAAACTGACCCTACGACGTATCTTAGAAGCTAGATTAAGAAAAGGCAAACCTACGTTTCTAGCATTTGTAGACATAGAGAAATCTTTTGATAATGTTGACTGGAATACTCTCTTTCAAATTCTGAAGTTGGCATGGGTAAAATACAGGGAGCGAAAGGCTATTTACAATTTGTACAGAAAACAGGTGGCAGTTATAAGAGTCGAGGGACATGAAAGGGAAGCAGTGGATGGGAAGGGAGTGAGACAGGGTTGTAGCCTCTCCCCGATGCTATTCAATCTGTATATTGAGCAAGCAGTAAAAGAAACAAAAGAAAAGTTCGGGGTAGGTATTAAAATCCATGGAGAAGAAATAAAAACTTTGAGGTTCGCCGATGACATTGTAATTCTGTCAGAGACAGCAAAGGACTTGGAAGAGCAGTTGAACGGAATGGACAGTGTCTTGAAAGGAGGGTATAAGACGAACATCAACAAAAGCAAAACGAGGATAATGGAATGTAGTCGAATTAAGTCGGGTGATGCTGAGGGAATTAGATTAGGAAATGATACACTTAAAGTAGTAAAGGAGTTTTGCTATTTAGGGAGTAAAATAACTGATGATGGTCGAAGTAGAGAGGATATAAACCGTAGACTGGCAATGGCAAGGAAAGCGTTTCTAAAGAAGAGAAATTTGTTAACATCGAGTATAGATTTAAGTGTCAGGAAGTCATTTCTGAATGTATTTGTATGGAGTGTAGCCATGTATGGAAGTGAAACATGGACGATAAATAGTTCGGACAGGAGGAGAATAGAAGCTTTCGAAATTTGGTGCTACAGAAGAATGCTGAAGATTAGATGGGTAGATCACATAACTAATGAGGAGGTATTGAATAGAATTGGGGAGAAGAGGATTTTGTGGCACAACTTGACTAGAAGAAGGGATCGGTTGGTAGGACATGTTCTGAGGCATCAAGGGATCACCAATTTAGTATTGGAGGACAGGGTGGAGGGTAAAAATCGTAGAGGGAGACCAAGAGATGAATACACTAAGCAGATTCAGAAGGATGTAGGCTGCAGTAGGTACTGGGAGATGAAGAGGCTTGTACAGGATAGAGTAGCATGGAGAGCTGCATCAAACCAGTGTCAGGACTGAAGACCACAACAACAACAACAGACGCTGACTACATACGTAAACAAAGTGACCGATATGAGGTAAAGCCCAATAGGTAGGCAACACATCTCATGTAGAGGTAACGCAAGTACAATCGTAACTGACCGAGGTTACTAGGGAAACAACGGTAGCCTACGGTAGTTTTACACCTCTAATTCAGGCTAATGCTGGGTTGGATCATTTTCAAAGGACACGGCCAAATTCCTTCCACCTCCTTGTCCAATTCGGACTTGAGCGCCATATTCTCCTAAACCCTAAACTTCCTTCCTACTTCGTAAGCACTGCGCACGTATGCCTGAGTAAGAGACTTCGTTACCGCAACGTTGTGCTCCGGTCCGCATTTACCACTGGCTGGCCTCTGGCTGACGCGGACACAGAAGTCCACGAGGGTCGCGCCTCCACCGGCGTGCATCATTCATCAGGCGGGCGTCGCAGCGCTGCTGAAACTTTCAGCACCGCCTCCGGCAGCCGCCGTCACCGGCGCCCAGCCGGCCCTTACCGCCGACTCCCGGGACAAACCATACCCGCTACCTGCAACGTTTTAATGTACGTCACGTATAGGGGCGAGAGCTACCACGCTGAAAGCGTCATCAGGTGTGATGAAAAGATGGTTCTCGCGGGCAACTTAGCCGGTAGGCGAACGTTGCTACATCCCATTTGTCAACTGTAGTTCAGGGTTGTGCATGAAATGTGTTACCATTTTGTTTTTGAATATAAACTTTATTGTCAATACAATCTGAAAGGGACATATACTACAATGAAGAGCCGTCCATGGAGATTTGTTCTAACTCAGCACATGCTCAATATGTCCTCCATTTCGTTTTCTAACTTCCTTCCTACGGCTCATGTCTTCCGTAATTTCACTGCAAGCTTGAAGAATAAGTCTTCTGAGCTCCATTCAATCACGTGGACGTTTCGTAAAACTTTTCTCCTTTAGGTACCCCCAAAGAAAAAAGTCACACGATTGAAGGGCCAATTTTGTCCGTCATTCAAGCGACCTGGAAACCTGAGTGAAATGATCCGCATGTCGAAATGCTCGTGTAAAAACTCCAACACAGTGTTTGCAGTGTGTGGCCTTGCTCCATCTTGCATGAACCACTGCGTGCTGAAGGGCAAGGCAGTAGCATGAAGCTGTGGAATGAAGCTATTGCGAAGCATGCTCAAATAACGCTCGCTGTTCACAGTTTCTTCAAAGAAAAAGGGTCCAATAAGTCCGTGACTGGAAATTGCTACCCACGCTGTAACTCTCGGAGCATAATGTTGTCGTTCATGAAGCACTTGTGGGTTTTCAGTGGCCCAAAAGCGTACATTTTGTTTGTTAACTACACCGTCTAAATGAAAATGCGCCTCGCCTGAAAACCATACGTTGTTGAGAGCTTCTTCCTTATTCTCCACCCACTGAGCAAACAGTAGTCTCTGCTGCTTGTGTTCTTCAGTGAGCTTCTGTGCGCAGGCCATCTTGTATGGGTACATATGGGTACATTTAGGTCACACTTTTAAGAATGCGTTCAAGGAGCGTCTGTATATTCCCAGTTGCACTGCTGCCTTTCTACACGATTTCCCGGGACTTCTCTGTACAGCAACTCGTACCGCTTCAATATTCTCCGGCGAACAAACAGGCTTAGGCTGAGGTCGCTTCGCTTCCAGTACTGTTCCTTCCTGTACAAATGTATCGTACAACCTGTGGATGGTCTTCTTGCAAGGGACCCATCGTGTGTTAAACTGTTGTCGAACACGCCTCTGAGTCACAACAAGACTTTTCGTTTCATGAAAAAGTAACACAATTACCTATCGTTGCTGTGTCGTCAGTCTTCCATTGTCAGCCATTGCAGCTTACTAGTCTCCTAGCGGCAGTATCGTGAATTACACGTCATTTCGTAACCCATTTGTTTTTCCAAAAAATGGTTCAAATGGCTCTGAGCACTATGGGACTCAACTGCTGTGGTCATCAGTCCCCTAGAACTTAGAACTACTTAAACCTAACTAACCTAAGGACGTCACACACATCCATGCCCGAGGCAGGATTCGAACCTGTGACCGTAGCGGTCGCGCGGTTCCAGACTGTAGCGCCTAGAACCGCTCGGCTACTCCGGCCGGCCTTTGTTTTTCCAATCTCTGCTAGTACTGCTGTAGAGATCCCAGCGGGATATCTCAAGTGCGCCGTAAATTATGAAAGAAATAATTGGTAACACATTTCGTGCGCCACCCTCTATTTCCCATCTCTTCCGCATTTCCATTCTCACACAAAAACCGTATTTTTTTTTTTTTATTTTTGTTGGGTGCCACTGGGGCCACAGCCTCAACGTGTTCGGAGAATGAAAACATTGGCCAAGTAAGCTGTATTCTTTTTTATTTTGCGTACAGTTGGCCAATTTCAACCGTGATTCACTTTCAAGCACCTGTAATATGTTCAAAAATGGTGACATCGACTTATATCAATTGTCTACAAGCTCTCACATACACACTTCACAGCCCAAGTTACTTATATATGTTACACTTCCAGCTTCATTTCACGTTGTTATGCTGGTTTAAATTATTCGTTTTATCGTGTTAATAATTTACTAATGGAGATTTAACTTTTTCGTCTGACTAATATGACCCATGAACAAGTCTGGCATATTTTTCTTCTCTTCTTCTCCTGTAGTGGTCAATCCAAGGATTGGTTTGCAACAGCTACAATGGCAGCTTGTCTCCATTCTGTGCGTCTTACAGCTTTTCCCTTCATTTCTTTATATGTGTTACATCCCACATCTTTCACGATTTCATCCATGTACCTCAGCCGTGGTCTTCCTCTTGGTCTTTTTCCCTCGCCATATCCCTGTATGATCGTGTTCAGGAGTCCTTAATGTCTTAATAGATGGCCTGTAAATTGCAATCTTCTTTTAACAATGAAACTCCAGAAGCTTCTCTTCTCACCTGCTCTTTCCAGAACCACTTCGTTTGTGACCTTGTCGATACATTTTATTTTGAGCATGCGTCTATAGCACCACATTTCAAAAGAATTTAGCTTCTCCCTCTGTCCCGAGGGTCCATGTTTCACACCCATAGCATGCCACACTCCACACATATGATTTCAAAAATCCTTTCCTGATTTCAAGGCTGATGCTCTTAGATGTTAAGATGTTTTTCTTCTTGTTAAAAGCAGCCTTTGCTTGAGCAATTCTACTTCTCACTTCTGCCTTGCTCCTTCCATCCCTGGTGTTATTACTGCCCAGGTAAGTAAATTTATCAACTTGTTCAAGCAGTTCATTGCCTACATGAACTTGGACTTTCACTTGATCTTTTTTGTCGCATGCCATTAATTTTGTTTTTGCTTTATTAATTCTCGTATTATATTCTTCCCCCATAACTTTATCCATTCTATTCAGTAAGACTACAAGATCTTCTTCACTTTCAGCTAGGACAGCTATATCATCGGCATATCTTATTATATCTATTCGTTGGCCATGAATTACTACACCTGTCAGTGAATTTCCCCTTTCTTTTTTCAGCACCTCTTCAATGTATTGGTTAAGGATGACAGGGGATAGTGCGCAACCTTGTCGGTCCCCTTTCCGTATCTGCACGTCTTCTTGTTTTGTCCGTCCACGGATAACTGCTGTCTCGTTTTTGTACAGGTTCCATATCATTTTTCTATCTTTATAGTCTATTCCTAATTTTTTGAGTACCTCAAACATCTTATCACATTTAACATATTTTTAGTGGTTTTAAAATGACAACGAATTTACATTCGTACTTCTAGTGTGACATATGCATCATCAAGTCCTATAACACTTTACAAGCATGAGCTCCTCAAAACTGTAGCTACTACTTCCATTTCACATTAAATTCTACAGTGATTTAGTTGGTCAATACAGGGAGTAAAATATACGTCCCTCCTCCTTCACATAACATCTGTAGGTCCTAACATTTGTACTGCAATATATTGGTAAAGAAACCGTACTGATACGGTGAAATCCAACTATGGTTTTCCAGTTTTATTACAACACCGTATAAAAGATGAAGTAGGAAAAAATGTGCTTACTATATGCACAGTATAATCTGTTACTAATTTTAATGTATCGCATTTAATTATTTTTTAGAATAACTGGCACAACTCATTAAGAGGCCCGACATAATCTTTTGCAGCTGGACTTTGCACAATATTTTCCAATATTACATGTGGCGTTCATTTGATGTATAATTTTCGATCCTCTACTTTTAAATAAGATAGCACATCTGAGAATAATTAACATAATACGTCGGTGGCTATTGCGCCAGTAGCTTACATAATGTCATTGACCATTCACGGATAGGATTCTGGACATCTTTGGTCATATCATAACCTTACTGCCTATACCGTGATGCGGCAGCTTTCTGTTTGTGTCGGCTAATGGGCGTAATCATGCTTGCTACTGTATTGTTTTTATGCCACTTATATACAAAAATACGAGTATACCTGTTCACATGTACCAGTGATGCATTAGAATGTGAAATGAAGGTGAAAGCTTAAGATATGTAAGTATCTTGCGTTGCGGTTGGTTGGTTGGTTGATTGGTTTGGGGGAGGGACCAAACAGCGAGGTCGTCGGTCCCATCGGATTAGGGAAGCAAGTCGGCCGTGCCCTTTCATAGGAACCATCCCAGCATTTTCCTTAAGCGATTTAGGGAAATCACGGAAAACCTAAATCAGAATGGTCGGAGGCGGGTTTGAACGGTCGTCCTCCAGAATGCGAGTCGAAGGTGCTAACGTCTGCGTCACCTCACTCGGTTACGTGCATCATGAAGTATTGTATATGCGAGAGCTTTTAGGCAATTGATGTCACCATTTTTGAACGTATAGCAGGTGCTTGAAACTAACCCATGGTTGACATTGGCCAGAGACACAGAAAATAAAAAGAATACGGCATACTTGGACCATGTTTTCATTCTCAGAACGTATATTAGAGTCTAACAGACCCTCAAGGTTGATGGGATAAATCTCTACTACGCATGACGCCGTACAAAGTGAGGAGAAGGATACTAGAAACCGCTGTTCTTTCTCTCTGTTTCACTCACGGCTCTGAGGCGGGAAAATGTATTATCCTTACATTTCTGTGTAGCCCTGATTATCGTTATTTGTTATTCACGACTGTTACGCAGGTAGGTGTTCCGGGACAACAACATAAGAGCGTAGGCTTCCGCGGTCAAACTCCACTTGAATAAAATTCTTCTGTGTATTTGACAGCGTCATGAAGTGATAAAACTACCAACGTTTCTTCAACAACTACAGGCAACCTTCATCAGGAAATGAGCTTACGGCATTGTTGGCCGGGAGTCTCCCATTCCAGGAAGTTCGGCCGCCGAGGGCAAGTAAATATTGAATTCGACGTCACATTGGGCGACTTGACCTTTATCAGGGAGTCACCGTGACAGGGCCATTCTCCAATGGCAGGCGAAACACCAGTAGTCGCATCACGATGCGGTCACACACAGAGCAATTTCATTGAAATAGACAGTAAAGTGTTTCTTGACTCGTGTAGGAAAATGGTCTCTTAGGATATTCAGAGTAATGTTCTCTGCGATGCTCAACCATGCGGCAGCTGCCCGCAGGCTTTTGTTGCGCAATAGACACAGGCAACAGAGCATGCACAATGTCGGCACTAGTACAGTGTATATCCACCTTCCGCAGCAATGCAGGCTGCTATTCTCCCATGGAGACGATCGTAGAGATGCTGGATGTAGTCCTGTGGAACGGCTTGCCATGCCATTTCCACCTGGCGCCTCAGTTGGACCAGCGTTCGTGCTGGACGTGCAGACCGCGTGAGACGACGCTTCATCCAGTCCCAAACATGCTCAATGGGGGACAGATCCGGAGATCTTGCTGGCCAGGGTAGTTGACTTACACCTTCTAGAGCACGTTGGGTGGCACGGGATACATGCGGACGTGCATTGTCCTGTTGGAACAGCAAGTTCCCTTGCCGGTCTAGGAATGGTAGAACGATGGGTTCGATGACGGTTTGGATGTACCGTGCACTATTCAGTGTCCCCTCGACGATCACCAGTGGTGTACGGCCAGTGTAGGAGATCGCTCCCCACACCATGATGCCGGGTGTTTGCCCTGTGTGCCTCGGTCGTATGCGGTCCTGATTGTGACGCTCACCTGCACGGCGCCAAACACGCATACGACCATCATTGGCACCAAGGCAGAAGCGACTCTCATCGCTGAAGACGACACGTCTCAATTCGTCCCTCCATTCACGCCTGTCGCGACACCACTGGAGGCGGGCTGCACGATGTTGGGGCGTGAGCGGAAGACGGCCTAACGGTGTGCGGGACCGTAGCCCAGCTTCATGGAGACGGTTGCGAATGGTCCTCGCCGATACCCCAGGAGCAACAGTGTCCCTAATTTGCTGGGAAGTGGCGGTGCGGTCCCCTACGGCACTGCGTAGGATCCTACGGTCTTGGCGTGCATCCGTGCGTCGCTGCGGTCCGGTCCCAGGTCGACGGGCACGTGCACCTTCCGCCGACCACTGGCGACAACATCGATGTACTGTGGAGACCTCACGCCCCACGTGTTGAGCAATTCGGCGGTACGTCCACCCGGCCTCCCGCATGCCCACTATACGCCCTCGCTCAAAGTCCGTCAACTGCACATACGGTTCACGTCCACGCTGTCGCGGCATGCTACCAGTGTTAAAGACTGCGATGGAGCTCCGTATGCCACGGCAAACTGGCTGACACTGACGGTGGCGGTGCACAAATGCTGCGCAGCTAGCGCCATTCGACGGCCAACACCGCGGTTCCTGGTGTGTCCGCTGTGCCGTGCGTGTGATCATTGCTTGTACAGCCCTCTCGCAGTGTCCGGAGCAAGTATGGTGGGTCTGACACACCGGTGTCAATGTGTTCTTTTTTCCATTTCCAGGAGTGTATGTTCCATGATTCTACAAGAAATCGATGTCAGTGAAACTGGCCCGTAATTATGTGCATCCGATTTTCTCACCTTTTTATAGATTGCTATGACCTGGGCCTTGTTCCAGTCCCGTGGAACTTTCCGCTGTTCCAATGATCTCTGATAGATGATGGATACCAATGGTGCTATATTTGTAGCATAGTCAACGTATAATCTTACGGGAATACCGTCTGGGCCAGATGCCTTCCAGGAGTCTAAGGGTCGTAACTGTTTTACAATCCCAGATAAACTAAACACTATGTCAGCCATCCCTGCGTTTGTTCAATAATTGAAAAGGGGGAATGGTGCTGCAGTCCTCTACAGTAAACGAGTTTTTGAAAGCTAGGTTTAGGATTTCGGCCTTCTGTTTATCATCATCCGTTACGTTACCCGTACTGTCAGTAAGAGAAGGTACTGAATTATTTGTAGCGTTCATAGATTTTACGTATGACCAAAATTTTTTGGGGTTATTGTTAGAATTTACAGATAAAATATTACATTCAAATTCGTTAAAAGAATCTCTCATTGACCTTCTGACAGCTGCTTTCATTTCGCATAATTTCTGTTTATCGGCGGGGCAGTGACTACGTTTAAAACGACTGTGCAAAATTCTCTGCTTTCTCAGCAATTTCCTAATATGTTTGTTGTACCAAGGTGGATCCTTTCCCTCCACTAAATTTTTGCTAGGCACATATTTCTCTAGGACGTGGTGGGCAATACCATTAAATTCCGACTAAAGGTGCTCAATATCTTTGTGTCCCGCGGTGAATACTTGGTTTTTTTTGCAACATCCACTGACGTAGAAGCCAAAACGATATTATGGTCGCTAATACTTTCTTCTAGATTAACTACCTCAAAAAGATCAGGTCTGTTTGTGACCAAGATATCTAATACGTTCCCATCTCTAGTTGGTTTTCTAACCAATTGCTCAAGGTTGTATGTTGAGAGCGCTCCGAGAATAACTTTACACGAGTCTTTGCTTCTGCCCCCTGTGATAAACGTGTAATTTTCCCAGTCAATGGATGCCACATTAAAGTCTCCACCTATAAGTAATGGATAATTTAGTTCACATATCGCCAGAAGTTCACGGTGAATCCGTACCCACTGTAGACTTTTTGATCCAAAGAATCGTACGGTCCCGTACATTTTAGCTGTGGAGTACGTCCTCAGCTCCCGGCCCATTTCAATTGCACACCTTGACGCGCCTGCTATCCGTCTCGCAGCAGAACTGTGTGTGTTGGAAACGCGGAACACGTACTATCTACAGACGATGTACCACTCATGATGCGCAATGCTTTTAGCTTGGGATACGAGTAACTTACTTTCTGAAATCCTTACGTGGGAAGCTGGGGACAAAACGGTATAGTAGAGAGCAACGGGATTGTGCTCTTTTTTGGGCCGAAGAACGATGCTTGCTGTGGTAGTGACACGTAGCTATATCTCTGAATGGAAAGGAAGGTGCGACAGCCATACTGACATGGTTTGGAATGTGACTTGTAAGTGATCGGTTGTCCATCAGGTTTCCGGTTGTGTTTTCATAACTTTTGGCGAATTTAAACGCAAAATAAGGTGTTAATTGATACTTGTACGCCCGTAAATGACTTGTAATCTTAAAGTGCATGCCAAACGCTTTACGTTACTTGCATAATATATTAAAATCTGTCAGTTTAATAAGTCATGGTTCCAAAATACTAAAATGTATTCCTTACAGAAGAACGAAAAACTGGTAGAAACCGACCTCCGGGAAGACGTTTGGTTGCAAAAAAGTGGGGCACATGCGAGGCAATACTGACCCACCGACTTATATTAGAAGTTAGATTAAGGAAAGGCAGACCTACGTTTATAGCATTTGTAGACTTGGAGAACGCTTTTGATAATGTTGACTGGAATACCCTCTTTGAAATTCTGAAGGTAGCTCGGGGAAAATACAGGGAGCAAAAGGTTATTTACAATTGTACAGAAACCAGACGGCAGTTATACGTGTGGAGGGGCACGAAAGCGACTCAGTTATTGAGAAGGGTGTGAGACATGGTTCTAGCTTATCCCTGATGTTACTCTCTCTGTACCTTGAGTAAGCAGTGAAGGAAATCAAAGAAAACTTAGGAGAAAGAATTAAAGTTCAGGGAGAAGAAATAAAAATATTGAGTTTCTCGATGACATTGTAATTCTAATAGAGACAGCAGAAACTTGGAAGATCAATTGAACGGAATGGACAGTCTTAAATAGTGGATACAAAATGAACATCAAAAAAGCAAAAGAAGGATAATGGAATGTAGTAGAATTAAGTGAGGCGGTGCTGAGGGATTAGGAAACGAGACACTTAAAGTAGTAGAAGAGTTTTGCTATTTGGACAGCAAAATAACTGATGATGGTCGAAGTAGAGAGGATATAAAATGTAAACTGGCAATGGGCAATGGCAAGAAAAACAATTCTGAAGGAGAGAAATTTGTTAACATAGAATATAGATTTACGTGTTTGAAAGTCTTTTCTTAAACCATTTGTATGGATTATACCCATATATGGTAGTGAAACACGGACGATAAACAGTTTAGACAAGAAGAAAATAGCAGCTTTTGAAATATGATGTTACAGAAGAATGCTGGATGGGTATATTACGTAACTAATGAGGAGGTATTGAATAGAACTGTGGAGAAGACATTTTTGGCACAAACGGACTAGAAGAAAGGATCACTTGGTAGGACACATTCTGAGATGTCAAGCGATTACCAATTTATTGCTAGAGAGGAAGTGTGGGAAGTAAAAATTGTAAAGGGAGACCAAGAGATGAATGCAGTAAGCAGATTCAGAAAGATGTAGATTGCCGTAGCTATTCGGAGATGAAGAGGCTTGCACAGGATAGAGTAGTGTGGAGAACTGCATCAAACCACGCTTCAGACTGAAGACCACAACGACATCAACAGCAACAACAACCGTAAGTTTTGACGTCCCTTAACATGAAATGTGCTCTTAAGGCGGAACAGGATGGGGCAGGATGGGATATTGCCCGTTCTGCCCCGTCACTCTTTGATGCAAGTAGATTTCAAACTATATATTTCTTTTCTTTTTTTACTTGCTTTACCAGAGGTCTGAAATTACATTAGAAAGGTTTATAGGCAGCAATTGGATATTAAGGCAATGGCAATGTCAGTTTCGGCCATTTTATCTTCCGAAATTTTAAAAGTCTTCTGAAGTTTTAATAGTATCTAGAGTGTCTGACGTACCCAAATCAACGTATGAAAGAACGTTCGTAAAACTACGAATAATCAGTACTGCAGGGTTGACAAATCAGATGGGAAATTTAAAAAAGTGTTCACTGAAGAACAAAGAGACGAGCTGGTAGCTAGCTGAGATTAGTGGAAACGTCTCATTGTCAGATCATCAGCCTACCTACTAGTAGAAAGGATCAGCACGCAGAATAAGATTGTCATCGGTAGGAAAGTATCTTTCTCGAACGGTCGTAAGGAAGTGCAGAAACACTTCGAGAAAATTGACATTTAGTGTAATGAATTCCAGCTCTCTTGAAATGTGGATATGTGTAAGATAATACCTATAACAGCGAAAAAGAATCTGATAATATATATGAACAACATTAATAGTGAACTTTTTGGGTACATCATATCGTGTTACAATTTCGGGGTAATACTAAGAAGCGATATGAAATGCAACGGACGAGTAAAATCGGTATTGGGGAAGGTGGATATAAGTCTTAGATTTGTGGGAAGGATTCTGATAAAGTGGAGAGCATCTCTCAAGCTAATCGCACACAACACGCCAGCGCGACCAATAATTGTAGAATATAGTCCCAGCTTTTGGAGTCCTTATGATCGAATTGAGACACGCACTGCTAAGATCGCAATTGGTCACTGTAACCTTACTAAAGAATGACATAAATGATCGGGGAACTTAAATGACAATACTTTGAAGAAAGACGTTGCTCTCGCGATATTCTGTTGGGTCGCAAATTCTGTGTAGCAAAAAAAAAAAAAAAAAAAAAAAAAAGGGAGGTCATGGGGACAGCGTGCCTTCTTAGGGCTTAATTTTGGCCGGAACGCACTGGATTGAAAATAGTACACGTCTATTACACTGAAGAGCCGAAGAAACTGGCACACCTGCCTAATATCGTGTAGGAAAGTGCCACAACAGGTCGTCGGATGGACTCGACTACTGTCTGAAGTAGTGCTGGAGGGAAACGGGCACCATGAATCCTACGGGGCTGTCATAAATCCGCAAGAGTACGAGGGGATGGAGATCTCTTCTGAACAGCATGTTGCAAGGCATCCCAGATATCCTCAATAATGTTCATGTCTCGGGAGTCTGGTCGCCAGCGGAAGTGTTTAAACTCAGAAGAGTGTTCCTGTAGCCACCCTGTAGGAATTCTGGACGTGTGAGGTGTATCATTGTCCTCCTGGAATTACCCAAGTCCATCGGAATGCACAATGTACATGGATGGATGCAGGTGATCAGACAGGATACTTACGTACGTGTCACCTTTCAAAGTCGTTTTTAGACGTATCAGGAGTGCCATATCACTCCAACTACACACGCCCCATACCACTACAGAGCCTCCACCGGCTTGAACAATCCCCTGCTGAGATTCATGGTCCATGGATTCATGAGGTTGTCTCCATACCCGTACTCAACGACCATGCAACATGTTCCCAGTCATCAACAATCCAATGTCGGTGTTTACGGGCCGAGGTGAGGGGTAAAGCTTTGTGTCGTGGAGTCATCAAGGGTACACGAGCGAGCCTTAGGCTCCGAAAACACACATCGATGATGTTTCGTTGAATGGTTGGCATGCTGACAGTTGTTAATGGCCCAGCATTGAAATCTGCAGCAATTTACGGAAGGGCGGAACTTTTGTCATGTTGAACGATTCCCTCCAGACGCCATTGGTCCCTTTCTTGCAGGATCTTTTTCCGGCTGCAGCGATGTCGGAGATTTGATGCATTACCCTATTCCTAATACTCACGGCACACTCGTGAAATGGTAGTACGGGAAAATCCCCACTTCATCGCTACCTTCGAGATGCTGTGTCCTATCGCTCGTTCACCGACTATAACACCACGTTCAAAATCACTTAAATCTTGATAACCTGCCATTGTAGCAGCAGTACCAGATCTAACAACTGCGCCAGACGCTTGTTGTCTTATATAGGCGTTGCCGAACGCAGCGCCCTATTCTGACTGTTTACATATCACTGTTTTTTGAATACGCATGCCTATACCAGTTTCTTTGGCGCTTCAGTGTAAATTGCAACCTAACTCACAATTATTAACGTTACGAAAAACAAAATCTGACTGAAGAATATTATGTACAGACTGTCACCGTAGCAGCAACACATAAGGGGGAAGGAGAGGAGGAATATCATGGCTCATACGGGGTGATGGGGATGGGAGAGGGGGATCTTTTTCTCCTTATCTTGTTGCAGTGTTACCCACTCAGAACCATGCACCCATCAGTTGGCGTGGTACAAATGACACAAGGAATTAATATTTCGTAAAGACGTATTGTAGAGACGTTAATGTTCTTATATGTTGCTTATGTAGTAATGAACATGAACTTAAATCAATCTATTTATAGTGCAACTCAATGAGTAAAAGACAAATGGAGTTTACATCGTTCACTAAACATCTAACTCCGTGTCTTATATTACATAGTGTTTTGTTTTTCCTATCTCTTCGAGAAGTCTAAACTGTACGTGACACCGATGGGCAACGAAAATCTTCATCGTCATTCATTGCTGAACGCTAAATTCTTTATTAATTGATACTAGACACATGTTCCCCGAGCATCTACAATGCATCTGTTTGAACGATGCGGCTGGCAGCAGTTGAAAACATGATGTCTCTTTCATGAAGACTACCGATTTGTGCCGATATGTATGGAACAGAAGTAGAGAGCAAAGTGATGCTGTTACAGGGAAAGACACTAACACCCGTTTTTTATCTTAAATCTGGTGGTTTTATTGCTTGGATTATAGGAAATTATGTTTCGAAAACCTGAATTTCAGAACAGTATTTTGTAGAAAATGATTTCTCACTGTGACTTTCATCGCAAGTTTTCAAAAACCGAAACATGTTGTTTTTATGGCTGAGGGCGGGGGCTAGTATGGTTGAAGAAAATTCTAGAAATTAAGCACTTCTTTGTACAACTTTACTAGGGTTACCACACGTCCTCATTATCTCGGGCATGTCCTCTTTTTGAGGCTACAAAATGTGTCCAGGCGGATTTCACAAAAATTTACAAATTTCCTATTTTTTAGCTCCGAGAAAAAACGCGAGTTTGGGACAAAGGCAACCAGTCTTCGCTGTAATTATTCACAAATAAATGCAAGTGCAACACTTTTGGCAAAAGAATATATCTTTGATTTGGTAAGTTCATTTTTCTGTTGTTGGCGACATCATTAGGAAGCTGTCTATCCTATATTCCATCAGTATATTCTGTCTTCCGCATTATGTTCTATGCCTTGGAGACTGAGGGTAAAGTTGTGCTGTTTACCTAAAATAGCGTTGTGTGTTACGAACTTAAATATAAAATGCCGAAAATAAAGTCGGTGTTTAATGATATGCTTGCGGGGAAATATAGCTTTAAATCAGTTGACTGTACAAGTCAATTACACACACAGTTCTGTACAAAGATTCTACCATTGCTAGGCAAGTTTCGTGTACTCACACTGAAGCTGAAGATATTGCTACGTCTGTTTTATCACCACATTCGGTAGACGTTCCTGTAGGTGTGCTATTCTAATACAGTTCTTTGATATCAAACCAGGTGCGATCAAGGTAACCTTAAACTTTATGGATTCCGTCTGTTTCCCAGCACCGATAACAGTATTGTCTGTCTCACTCCTCTTGGCAGTTGTGCGAGAATTAAACTGTAGCAGTAGCTCCTGGATTTTCCGTTGTGAAGGAACATCAGAAATAGGAGTTCAGCGTCTCTGCTTTTGCTTTCTGCTTTACGCTCAATTTTTGTTCTTTTGTCACCCATCGGTGTCTCTACATCATACCATCGCTGCGGAATTTTGCGCAGCTCGAAATCACTTCAGTGTTGATATTGCGCCCTTTGAGGTCGGCAAGGCGTGCTGGCACTCGCTCCCACGTTTTCGTTTAGTCTGAAGGTGCTCCACCGAAAGAGCTTCACGTCTCACTGACCTTCTCTACCTCACAAGAGAGCGCGCTTTTGCGCCAACGTGTGTGCCATCTCTGTGCAACTGTAATAACTTATTTCTCACACGCTGTTCTATACACGCTCTGAGTCTGATTCAGTCCGGTAATTTTTTCCACGGATTGTAATTTTCACAAAATTTGGCATTTTCGTTAAAACTTCCACGAAAAAGAAATACTAGGGATTCTTTTTAAGTGTCTAACATCAACGTGGAAACTCATGCAGCCTTTAACAAATATACTTATGATACATTATACACAATATAAGTGGTTACATTCAGTGGTATGAATCTATGAATCGGATCTGGTAATGATCACAGCCTCTTATTACCTCCCTTCCCTCCTCTAAAATATGACTTACCCTCCTCACTTCCACTCTTAATATGCTACATGTACGTACGAGTTTAACAATAATAAAACGTATAGAATGTTTCAGTTTAGTAATAATTTTTAACTCCAAACTGTTATAATATAATAAAAGAAAAAATGATTTAATTACAATATTTTAATTTGGAAATAACTGTTAATCACTATCCCCGAGTCTTTGAATAACTGAACTCTAAGAAAAGTTTTTCTCGCGCCGAAATGTTTATGGCGTCCTATTGAACTATGTGTTGTACAAATATAATTTTGCAGGTACATTCCATGGTATACGTGGAGCGAAAGGCTATTTACAACTTGCACAGAAACCATACGGCGGTAATAAGAGTTCGAATGGCATGGAAGGAAAGCATGGGTAGAGAAGGGAGTGCGACAGGGTTGTAGCCTATTTCCGTGTCCACACTCTACTATGCAGTCTCTCCTCGTATATTTGCTTATTCCTTGTCGAACCATTCTCCCACTCATTGTTGTTTAGCCGGCCGGTGTGGCCGAGCGGTTCTAGGCGCTTCAGTCTGGAACCGCGTGACCGCTACGGTCGCAGGTTCGAATCCTGCCTCGGGCATGGATGTGTGTGATGTCTTAGGTTAGTTAGGTTTAAGTAGTTCTAAGTTCTAGGGGACTGATAACCACAGATTTTAAGTCCCATAGTGCTCAGAGTCATTTGAACCATTTTTTGAATCATTGTTGTTTGCTTGTTTCCCGTACTTGAAAGCATCGATAAGGCAAAATCGTTGTATACATTATCTGATCAATAGTACGTGGACATCCCTATGTAATGTGGAAGTGACGATTAGATGTCACGAGAGACAGACGCGCCAGCATAAAAGGCTTAAAGGAGTCGGGAAGTACTGTGTTGTCAGCCCGCCCGGCTAGCCACGCGGTCTAACGCGCTGCTTCCCGAGCGGGAAGGTGTGCCGCTCCCCAGCACGAATGCGCCCGGCAGATTAGTGTCGAGCTCCGGTGTGCCGGCCAGCTTGTGGATTGCAGGTCTCCGGGCGAATAAACCATGTCTGTTCAGTCGTCTGTGGACTGTGTGTCTGGAGACAACTGTTCCAGTGGCTGCGGTAAGGTCTTCTTGTGGTGTTGTACACTGTGGAAGTCCCGTACTGTAGCGCCTGGACACATTTCCTGTCTGCTGGAATCATTGCCATAATCTTGAGATCACACTTTGTGGTACACGGAGGGGCCATGCTACGACCTTCTGTGTTTGACCAGCTTCCAGTCTCCCTAGTATCCTACCCCTCATAACATCAATATGTGTTCTTTGAGCCATTTTCAACACACAGACACCATGAGCACGTCAGAAAACATCTGTACACTTACTCGCTGCACCGTACTCTGACATGCACCAACACACCTCTGCGTATGTGGACTGCTGCCAGTGCCACCGTGCGACGACAGCAGGTCAAATGCACCGCATGGTCATACCCCGAGGTGATTTAAACCCGCAAACCGCCCACCAGAGCGCTGTTTCACCATGTATCAGCATTATCCTTAATTTATGAGCATGAGTGTAGATGTGTTTTCCTAAAGCAAATATTAAAATATTTTTTTCGTAAAAAACATGTAACAGTGTAGACTCCGTCGTAAACTCTGTAACAGTGGGAATAAGTTGCAGGATTCACAGTGACAACAGTACATAGGGCAAACGGTGGTTGGGGGAGGGGGAGAGGGAGGATTTCGAAACTAAATACAGGAAGCACACATACTATAAGTACAAAACAGCGTTTGGGACACATATGGCAGCTTTAAAGCAATCAATCACCTACCTTGATCAAAATTTAGAAATCCTACACAAAGCTCAAAAGGAGAGATTCGTTAACGTCTTGGAGGAACTCGAAATTTACACTCACAAAAAGTAAGATCCGAATCTGATTAGTCAGAGCGAATTCAACGATAACGCTTACATTAACGTTTATGACAACCTACTAAGGTGATGATTGTTGTATATGGATGTCAAAGGCGATAGGGGAGAAAAAGTGTGCTGTGGAACAGCTGGGACACGTTTGCAGCGTGTGACATCGGTGAGGCGTCCGCCAGCCTGGCTCTGCCTACGGAGTGGATATGGATGCCTTTCGTTTCTTGATCACAAAACGTTTTGCGTTGGTCTTATCTTTCAAGTTTGACAAACCACAATTTTTAATTAAAAATCTCTAAGACCAGTATTCTCACCAAACAAACAAAAGTTAATATCAATTCAGTGTGGATGTAAATGTTATATTAAAATGTGACAAACGTACCAGATGCCACCTGTTGGTAGTAACCTTCTGGGGTATATTATTAAAGTGGATTCTATTAAACCAGTATTTTATCGTGTGAAGTAGCATCTAAAATTTAGTGAAGAAAGACGGGTTACTGATGTAATCGCAGGTACGTTCTGAAATATTTGATTTTTTATGACGGACAACACTATGTATTTCGTCGAGTATTTGTTGATCAGTTACTTCACTGTTGTCTATAGATCTAAGGACGTTGCTCGTTTTAAAAAATTAATGCAATCAAGACGGGAATAAAAAAAATTGTTTTACATTTTACAGCATTATGTACTGCGTACATAATAGGAACAGTTTGAAGACGATGATTATTTCTATCGGCATGACAGTGTATCCTGCCATCAAACAGTACCTGTGAGTCAATGGATTGTGAACAATTTCATTGAATGTAATGGTCTGTGCAGAGTTCTCGTCTGACCCCAATAGAATAATTCGAATCGAGAACAGCTGCCAACATGAGTAACGTAGGAGTAAATATCCTCGGAGTAGTGAAGCAACTTAAATCACTTAATAAAAGAAAGTCTTCTGGTCCAGACTATATACAAATTAGGTTCCTTTCGTAGTATGCTGATGCATTACCTCCATACTTAACAATCATATACAACCGTTCGCTCGACGAAAGATCCGTACCCAAAGACTGGAAAGTTGCACATGTCACACCAATATTCAAGAAAGGTAGTAGCAGTAATCCACTTAATTACAGGTCCAAAGCGTTAACGTCGATATGCGGCAGGATTTTGGAACATATATTGTGTTCGAACATTATGAATTACTTCGAAGAAAACTGTCTATTGAAACACAGTCAACATGGGTTTAGAAAACATCGTTCTTGTGAAACAAAAGTAGCTCTTTATTCACATGAAGTGTTGGGTGCTATTGATAAGGGATTTAAGATCAATTCCGTATTTCTGGATTTCCGGAAGGCTTTTGACACTGTACCACACATGAGGCTTGTAGTGAAATTGCGTGTATATGGAATATCGTCTCAGTTATGTGACTGGATTTGTGATTTCCTGCCACAGAGGTCACAGTTCGTAGTAATTAACGGAAAGTTATCGAGTAAAACAAAAGTGATTTCTGGCGTTCCCCAAGGTAGTGTTATTGGCCCTTTGCTTTTCCTTATCTGTATAAACGATTTAGGAGACAGTCTGAGCAACCATCTTAGATTTTTTGCAGATGACGCTGTCATTTATCGACTAATAAAGTCATCAGAAGATCAAAACAAATTGCAAAACGATTTAGAAAAGATATCTGAATGGTGAAAAAATTGACAGCTGACCCTAAATAACGAAAAGTGTGAGGTCATCCACATGAGTGCTAAATGGAACTCGTTAAACTTCGGTTACACGATAGATCAGTCTAATCTAAAAGCCGTAAATTCAACTAAATACCTAGGTATTACAATTAAGAACAACTTAAATTGAAAGGAACACATAGAAAATGCTGTGGGGAAGGCTAACCAAAGACTGCGTTTTATTGCCAGAACACTTAGAAAATGTAACAGATCTACTATGGAGATTGCCTACACTACGCTTGTCCGTCCTCTTTTAGAATACTGCTGTGCGGTGTGGGATCCTTACCAGATAGGACTGACGGAGTACATCGAAAAAGTTCAAAGAAGGGCAGCACGTTTTATATTATCGCAAAATATGGGAGAGAGTGTCCCAGAAATGATACAGGATTTGGGCTGAACATCATTAAGAGAAAGGCATTTTTCGTTGCGACGGATTCTTCTCACGAAATTCCAATCACCAACGTTCTCCTCCGAATGCGAAAATATTTTGTTGACACCGACCTACATAGGGAGAAACAATCACCACGATAAAATAAGGGAAATCAGAGCTCGTACACAAAGTTCATTCTTTCCGCTCGCTATGCGAGATTGGAATAATAGAGAATTGTGAAGGTGGTTTGATGAACCCTCTGCCAGGCACTTAAATGAGGTTTGCAGAGTATCCATGTAGGTGTAGATGTAGATATAGATGTAGAACTTGGGGATAATGAGAACATCGACTTCGCTCCAGACCTCAGCGTCCGACTTCAATATCTTCTTTGGTTTCGGCTCTTCAGGAAGAATGAGCTGTCATTCCTCCACTGCCATCAGACACCTCATTGAAAGTGTGTCCATCAGCCGTCGTAAAGGTGAAAGGAGCACACATCCCATATTATTAGCTGCTTGTAGGTGTCCATATACTTTTGATTAGATAGGGTGCATGTCATTAACTGTAAAATATTTTAAACAAAATTAATTTTAAGTGTGGATCTGTGGTTACCTGTAACGACAAAAGGCCACCATTCTTTTAATTCGACACCCCAAACCAATCAAATCATCTAAACTTGTAAATAGTTGTGGAATCACATTTTTTTCACCTGTCACAAAACAGCATCCTCACAGAAAAGACGCCCAGATACCACGTCCCGGCTGCCACATCCTAGTTAAGTCACTGCATGCATTTACTGTTAACAACCCACTGCTGTAACCTATTTCACACACACACAGGAACATTGTAAAATGTTCTTCAGCTTCGACAAACAAATGTAAAACACGTTACTTGACCTAAACTTCAATTAAAAATGAAACAAAGAGAAAGTTGTGTGACATAGTTGGCTGGTAGGCCCAGAGAGATTGATTCAACCATCTAATGGCAATACGGTGTAGAAGTCACCAGAGAGCAAACAAGGTTGCTGTAACTGACTGGTAGAATAATATCTGCTTGGACAGTCCACAAACGTGTGGTTGCAAATTGGGGTTACCACCAACCCAGTGCGGTGTATGTGTTCTCCGTAACAGCTATGATTCAAAGTGAGGCATGTTAAAGTGCTACTGAATTTTACGCAACATGTACATTTCTCGTGCCACATGATAGTCACCAGCGACGATTATAGGTTCGCAGGGCTTCTGGCCCTGTATTTCAATGACGCTTGCTATTCTGCGTTCCATTTCTTCAGATTATTAATTTGAGGATGTTTAAGAAATCTGCAGGTGATACCCCTATATGTTCCCTTTCTATGTCGTGTCTGCTGCAGCCGGCTTGTCTGTCGTTTCATTTCCGGGACTGCCGCCATGAGCTTTTACACAGCACATGCAAGCATCCCGATTTCTACGTGTGGGCCTTTCGTATCTGGCTGTTGATCTAGTATAGTACCAATAGACTGTATCGTCCACTGTATAGGCATCTCAGCAATTCAAGCGAGTTTGGAATAAGAGAAGATGAAACAGCAGAAAAGAGATTAGAGATAAGCGTAATTTCAAAGTTAGTGACCTCTAAGTTGACGAAGTCGATGATGATGATTTTGATTTATAGAGCACTCAACGACATGGTTATCAGCGCCTATACAAAGTCCCAATCTCTTCATTTTCCAGTCTCGCAATTCTCCGGAATGATGATGAAATGATGTAGAGAATGCATCCAGTCCCCAGGCGGAGAAAATCACCTGCCCGGCCGGGAACTGAACCGGGACCCCGAGGCAGCAACGCTAACCACTAGACCACGAGCTGCGGACTGGACAAAGTTGAGGGATTGTGCTGCCTTCGGAGCTTAGTGTCACATGACAGACGAAGCAAGGAGGATATAAAATCAGGATAGTACAGGAAAGGACGCCAACAAGTCTATTAGTATCAAATGTAACATTTAGTGTGAGGAAGAAATTTCTGACAACATACCTTCCTAGCCTGGAATTGTATGAAAGTGAATCGTGACCTGTGAGAAAATCGGAAAAGAGGAGAACGTCTCATCAGAACAGGTGGAGAAAGGAACATATGGTAACAAATGACAAGAAAAAGAGATGGGATAATAGTACACGTGTTAAAACATAACTTCCATGTTAGTAGAAGAAGCTGTATAGGGGTAAAACTGTAGGTTAAGACAGAGATTGGGATACATCCAACAACTAATTGAGGATTTAGTGTGCAAATGCTTCTTTGAGGTGAAGAGGCTGGCACAAGAGAAGAATTAGCGGTGATAATTTTTATTTCCTTCGTCAGTGTGAATTTCTTAATCCTGTGACCCTTTCACAACCACATCCATTTCCTTTATTCGAAACACCAGTGTAGGTGAGTCTTACGTTTCACTGTTTGGAAGTGGGTCTCACGTTTCAGAGTTTGGAAAAATATTCGTTCAAAAAGACATCATTTTGGTATTCACAGCCTAAGTCTAGGCCTAATACAGGTGTGGGTCCAATCCACTGTCCTGGCAGTCCGAATCATAGATAACTATTCTTTTTGTAGGTAAAGTTCTTCTTCCAAACGAACTACTTTCCTGTATAAGAAGATGAAGATATTAACTGAACCAGTAAGTGAACGTGGAGAAAAAAACCTGTTAAGGTATAAATGTCTCACAGTATCCGAATTTTGCCTGAATGCAAACATTTTAGTAAAAAACGTTTACTTCAGCATTTGCGAAAAAGGAGAAGGATTGGTTCATTTTTCTCGACCATTGCCTTCACCATTCTTTCAGTGATACCCTGCGTAATTCCTCCCGGGGAGTTAACTAGACAACGCATTTACACAGTTCACTGATATCAATTTATCGTCGACAGATAGAGAGTCATCTTGCTGGAAGCAGTGGAATTAGACGTAACAGAGGTCACCGGTAAACGTCAAAAATCAGCAGGCTGCTGGAGGTTTTTGTGCTGCAGCAAACGATACACTAACGAAATTAAAAGAACGGAACGTCGGTGGTTACTGGCCATAAATCTGACAGAAACATAAAACCGAAGAGCTGCTCGTTTCACAAAATTGCATTAAATTACAGAGAGCGAGATACCATCAAAACTAAAACAAGCCTGTGTCGGGTCGATGAAAAATGCATGAGACCTACCAACTGCTGTAGATGCGAAGTCCAATGTGTGCAGTGGACTAAAATCGCTGTTTTTTTTTCTATTCGTAATGTTTGTTTTATTTCATATTTCATTATTATACTCATACAATTTACTGAGTTGGGTTTATCAATATGTTGGAAATTTCACCGCAACATCGAGTTCATTTTCCGAAAAATGGTGAATGCCGTTGTCCGTACAATCGTTTAAAGAGAAAACGCCAGCTGTACTGTATAGATACCTTCACTATTTTAAACTTGCACACTGTTCATTCGGTCTACATCTACACACATACTCCGCAAGCCACCGTACGGTGTGAGACGCCCTGCTAAACACATAGGAAAGGACAGGCAGTTTAAGTTGTGGAAAGGGGCCGAAATAAAGGGCTAAAATAGTTACACTCGAACTTACAACCTTTTATTTAATCAAACATTACAAGAGCCAAGAATTTAAAAAAAAAAACACAGCTTTAGTTTTGGAACTTAATTAGCGGCTGAATGCGCCGTACAATCTCATGCCTTAAGGGCAAGATCACTTTAATTTAAAAACGGCTGAAAGCTAATAACGTAAATCTCAACCAAAATCAGAAATTTAAAAGGAAAAGCCTTATCTTAAAACAGGTCCTTATTTAGGCTGAAGACCCAAAGAATCAGACACTTTAAGAGCAAACAACTAAAATTAAAAATCGGCTGAAGGCCCTACACTGAAGACTCAATAACATTAATTTTAAGACTGCTAAAGGCTTTATGTAAAACAGTCCTTAAATTGGGCAGAAGGCCCAAACCATCTGACGCCCTAATGGCAAAACAACCTTAATCTAAAAATCGGCTAGAAACCATACAAGTGCAAACAACAAGAACAAACAAGAAAAGGCAGTACATCCAAGGATGATCAGAAGTTCCGAGGGTTGGCCTGGAATTCAATCACTAACATTCGCTTAGGTGAGACAGGCAGTCGGCACAACCATTGTCGATCTGACGACAACCCAACCAACAGGCAATCAACGGACCCACCGACAAGCTATCCTCCGCTTCAACCGACCAGCACACAACAGGGAGTTCAATGGAACAATGTAGAAGCGATTGGCTCTCACAACCAATTATACATTAAGCTGTTAAACTACACACCATGTTGGACAGCGACAGCATGATGAGGAAACTACACTGCCTGAATTTACGTCAATGGCCAGGGCAGGTAACCAGAACGTTAACGGCCACAAGGCAGAAGATTTCACTGGTGTACTTCAATTTAAATACCCAAGCACAGTTAAACTCTACCGGAGGGTGGCTGAAATATGACAACTTGAAAACACACGTGGTTGCTTGCAGGAATATCCCAACAGCCAACAACGAACTCCAAACGACACAATGTGAAAAGTCATGACTTGCTGGTAGATGAAGTCAAAACTCAACATTCGTGTCCAGGATCGGTGAGCCACGAACCTGGTAGGAATGGGAACAGCACCACACACTCTGACACTGTAAAGAGGCCACCAGCGGGCCCGTCCAAACAACGCGCTGCGGAGATTTCCTCGCTGCTCCACACCAACCAACCAATTGCCCCCACACAGCCCAGCTGGAAACTATAAGCGCCAGGCCAAAGATAGTCCAAGGTGTGGATATCAATACACACCTCTGCTGCCACCTGCAGAAAGAGAGGATAACAGCATAATCGCGATAACAGCGGGACACTGAACACAGAATAGCAACCAACGTTTAATCCAAAGCATAGCATGAGCCAGCCATGGCTCACGGTGCTTAGTGGAGGGTATCCTGTACCACTACTAGTTATTTCCTTTCCTGTTCCCCTCGTAAATAGAGCGATGGAGAAAAGACTATCTACATGCTCCATATGAGCCCTAATTTATCGCATCTTATCTTTGTGGTTCTTACGTGGCCATTCGCCTTCCCTACCACAATCCTAACATGATCGTTCCGTTTCATATCGCTTTGCAACGTCATGTCCAGATATTTGAAAGACGCGACTGTGTCAAGTAGGACACTACTTATGCTGTATGTGGACATTATTCGTTTGTTTTTCTTATTCATCCCCATTAACTTACTTATTTCTACATTTAGAGTAAGCTGTCATTCATCACAGCAACTAGAAATTTTGTCCAAGTCGTCTTCTATCCTCTTCAACTTCGACACCTTACCGTACACCACAGCATCATCAGCAAACATCGGCAGATTGCTGCCCACCCCGTCCGCCTGATCATTTAGGTATATAGAAAATAATGGCGGCCCCACCACACTTCCCTGGGGCACTCCTGACGATACACTTGTCTCTGATGAACACTGGCCGTCGAGGACAACACACTGTGTTCTATTGCTTAAGAAGTCTTCTAGCCATTCACATACCTGAGAACCTATCCTATATGCTAGTTCCTCCGTTAACAGCCTGCAGTGGGACACCGTGTCAAATGCTTTCCGGAAATCTAGAAATATTAAATCTTCCTGTCGTCCTTCATCCATAGTTCGCAATATACCATGAGAAAGAAGGGAAACATGAGTTTCTCACGAGCGGTGCTTTCTGAAACATTGCGAACTCGTGGGCATAAACTGCTCGATCACAAGAAAATTTATTATATTCGAACTGAGAATACGTTCAAGGACTCTGCAGCAAACCGATGTTACGGATATTGGTTTGTAATTTACCCTTCTCATATACAGGAATCACCACTGTGTCGGGTCAATGAAAAATGCATGGGACCTACCATCTGCTGTCGATGCGCAGTCTAAATGTCTGCAGTGAATTGAAGTGCGATCGTCATCCGTGGATAGGGCTCCATGTTGTTTATAAACAAAATCTCGACATTTTAAAAATATTGCACAGAAACCAAGACTCTATAGAATTTCAATTCTCACAAGCACATTATCAATTTTCGAGGTAAGGTGGTACTGGTATGACGTTAATAACGTTCCTAGGATTGTAATAAACTCGAATGTTACACATACCGCGCTGAAGTCAAGCAGTGATAAAACAATTCGGAAGGACAGAGACTCAAATGCCCATCCGGTCATGCAGTTTTCCTCGATTTCCCTACGCTTAAGACGAATGCCGTCTGTTTCCCTTGAAAGGGTACGACCGATTTCCTTCACCATCTTTCCTCATTCACAGCCTGAGTTTCGTCTCTAATAACCTCGTTGCCGACGGGATATGAACCCTAACCTTCCTTCCATCTCCTCATAGCAGGTGGTATGCCGTTGGCTTCCTCCAGCTTTCGATCTGACTTGCTCAACCAGTTACAAAGGGAACTGCAGTTTAACGTAGACTCTGAACCGCTGTGCAACGTTTATTTTTCACATTTACAACTCATTGCCACAAGAACTGTAAGAAGTGATAAGTGACAAGAAGAACTCTAGAACTGACTGACGATTGAAGTGCGGACTTTCAGGGTTTTAACCTGCCATGCACCCATTTAGCCACTCAGCCATTGAAGCTCAATTTCTTGTGTTTCATGTGGCTTTTTTTTCCCTCTTATTACACACACTAAGGTTACAAAGTCATTGAACAGCGACGTGCACTTAAGCAGATGACGGTAGGATCCCGTACACGAGGTACAGGAGGACAGTGCATTGGCGAAGCTGTCATTTGTACTCCGGTGGTTCATGTGAAAAGGTTTCCCATGTGATAATGGCCGCACGACTTGAATTAACAGGCTTTGAACGCGGAATGGTAGTTGGAGCTAGAGGCATGAGACATTCCATTTTGGAAACCTTTTGGGAATTCAGTATTCCAAGATCCACACAAGAGTGTGCCGAAAGTACCAAATCCCAGGCATTGCCTCTCACCATGGACAACGCTATAGCCGAGGGCCTTCACTTAACGACTGAGAGCAGTGGCATTTGCGTAGAGTTGCTAGTGATAACTCACAACCAACACTGCGTGAACTGGACGCAGAAATCAATGTGCGGCGTACGACAAACGCGTCTGTTAGTACACTGCCGCAAAATTTCGAGTCAGTTGGCTGTGGCAGCAGACGACCATTCACTGGATGCAGCAGACGACCATTCAATGCTCCATGTCACCGCGCCAAGGTTGTTCGTGATTTCTTTGAAGAACATTCTGAACAATTCGAGCGAATGATTTGGCCATCCAGATCGCCCAATTGAATCCCAACGAAAATTTTTAGGACACAACCGAGAGGTCACTTCGTGCAGAGATTCCTGCACCGGTAACTAATTATTGATGGCTATAGAGGCACCATGGCTCAATATTTCTGCAGAGGAATTCCAGCGACTTGTTGAGTCCATGGTGTTCATTCTTTCCGCGCGCTATACGAGATTGGAATAATAGCGAATTGTGAAGGTGGTTCGATGAACCCTCTGCCAGGCATTTAAATGTGATTTGCAGAGTATCCATGTAGATGTTGGTGTAGATGTAGATAGATGCCACGTCGAGACGCTGCACAACGCTGGGCAAAAGGAGGTCCGACAAGATGTTATGAGGAATCCCATGACTTTATGGGGCTGCACGCCCGAAAATTTAATGGAACAGTCATTGCGCTGCGAAAATATGGAGATGCACGATAGTTATTTATAATATTTTTGACTCTAGAATATTCATTTTGAAGAGCAACAATGTTGTTTTAGTAGTCTTCTGTCCGAAAACTGCTTAGCTGCAGCTCTCCACGCAAGTTTATCGTGTGAAAGTGTCTTCATCTCTGCATAACTATTACAATTTATATCGAAGTGAACTTGTTTACTGTAATTAGGTCTTGTCCCCCAATGTATAATTTTTAACTTCCACGCATCAATCCATCACCTTATTAATTAATCCTAGACGCCTCAGGATGTACTGTATGAACCGATATCATTGTTTAGTAAAGTTCTACAATAAAGCACAAGAATGCAGTACAGTACAGCAGTTGAAGGTAGAAATAAAATTACACAACAACCACAGCTCGAGTAACAATGTTCCTTTTTCAATGACAGTATTAATTTTTGTATGGCAATTGAAAATTTATCTGCTTCTAGTTATAACTGTATATTTATGCGTTAAGTCTAGTCTAAGATCCAGTTGACGTTAGTGTCCTAAACATCGGTGTCACTGATTCAACGTTGAGTCGTTGCCTTGCGAAAGCTAGAATTAACTTCTAGTGTTATGAAACTAATACTCCATTTCCAAACGGTATAGCCTTCTTACAGATGGCCCAACAGGTAGTAATTGATCGCCAATATGTTGTTAGAATTAACAAAAAGAAAAGCAAATGGGCGAATCTTAAAGACGACCTGGCCCAAGAATCTTTATTTGCACCAGTTTTGCTTAGTATCTACAACACCAACAACTCCAATAATAAGAAATGCTTTTTATCCTTATTTGCAGCTACATACTGTCAGGTCCGTAACGTCCAATCCAGTGAAGACACAACTTTGGGCTTTGCAGCTGCGCAATCAATAAGTTGATCTTTACGAAGTGAGGTACGAGAATGCTACTCAGCAACGATCTTGAAGCGTAAGAAAAGCTGGAACAACGGAAAAGGATGAAAACGAGAGTATGTAACAGTATGGTTCAGTTACCGTCTTCAATCGACGGTGAAAACGCAAACGCTATGTTTTTGTTTGCGTGCACATCTTCCGCAGCAGCTGTTAAAATCTATTTTTTTTTCATCTAAAGACTTGTCAGGCATTTACAATTGGCCTCTACATGCACTTTGAAAGGATACGTCTCAGACCACATAAAACTGTACAACATTTAAAGTTCAACAACATTTGCAGATCAAATAATATTATACTTAAACATATTACTGTACAGGTTAAAAACAGTTGTGCCAGTGCACAGAAAACGAAACAAATAGCTCAAAAATTTGGCTAAACAGCGAAATCAAGCCTCTCCACGCCGATAAGCGAGATCTAGCTATACAAAGAACATTTTAATCTCACAGAAGTTCTGAATAATAACAGTTTTCTTCAATATTGTTAGCAAGGTTGAAAATGTAACATACACAGTGACAGAAAAAAATGAATAAAACTCACAGACGAAAAACTGCAAATTCATAAGCTAAACAAACGCCCAACATAGCTCCAAATTACACCCAGTCTAACGAAAAACTTCATTTCTATACAAGACTGGTCAACCTCACTGACAATGTTTTGTTTACAAAAGAAATAAAACTGCTCGAAGAAGGTCTGAAACACAATATCAGCACACAAATAGATGGAAAATACGTAGAAGTACTCATAGTTGAGTCATAAACCAGTCTCACACATGAAAAAAAACGAAACAAGTGAAGTAAACATTGGTCTGACGAGATAGCTAGTCAGCAATGAAATCAAAAACATAATAACACAGATGACGGAAAACACAGTAAACTAAAACAATACAGTTTCCATAACACTCATAAAACTTAAAAAGAAACTACAGGAAGACAATACCATCATCACAATGGCAGATAAAGGAAAGACTGTGGTTCTCATGAATAAAGAGCAATATTAATAAGAATCTAAAATTACGAAACTAAAAATGGATCCAACTAACAGATTCCAAACGAAGTTGAGAAACACTATTAAAGACGTTGAACATACACTAGAACCCAAGGAAAAAAGTAAGCTTATAAAGATAAATCTCTTTGCACCTTCCCTCCCATGCCAACCAAAGCTACACAAGAAAGACCTCCCCGCCAGAGTCATTGAGAATGATAGGAACGCTCCCACATACCCATTTGCAAGATACATGCTGAAAATCTCATCACAAAACCACAAATTACAAGAAGACAGAACTATAAGAAACACCTCACAACTGATACAGTACATAAAAGACATACATGTTCCAGGCAAAACTACCCTTCTGTCATTTGATGTAGAGAACATGTATTCCAATGTAGGCTACCAATAACTGAAACAATAAAAATTATAGAACTAAATCTTGAGACACACGGTACACTTCCGCATAAATACATCGAAGGATCAGTTAGACTGCTAGAGCTAATAACAGAACAGAACTATTTCCATTTCAATAATGAATTCTATTTATAAAGTGAAGGTTTACCAATGAGGTCCCCAGTGTCCGAAACCATAGCAAACATGTATATGAACCATGTAGAATAGATCAGGTTTAACAATATAATGCCAAATACGTACAGCATATTATACTGGATTAAATATGTGGATGACATGTTGTGCCTGATAGGTGAACGAAGCAGTAAAATTGACCTGTTACGCACAGACATAAATTCTGTCTGTCATAGGATACATTTTACAACAAAAGAAGACAAAATAGTTAGTTCAAATTCATGGATATCACCACACAGATTCAGAAAATCAACACACATTTGACATATAACGAAAACAGACAACAACAGACACAGTTATACGTGAGACATCAGAACACCTGATTCTCAGAAGCAGGCAGCATTTACATGCTTCTCAGACTAAACACAGTGCCATTAGACACAGTCAAACAGCAAAAAGAAATGAATACCACAATACAAACAACCAAACAAAATGTATACAAAGAAAACTGAACAATAAAATCAAGAAACAGAAAAGAGCAAATACCCAGTTGTCACCATTTCAAGAACAAAATCCCATACAAAGTAACGCACAAAATACAAGAACAGGAACAACACGAAGTGAGAAAAAACCATAAAACAAAAGATGGTACACAATGACATGCAGCCAAAAATAAACACACAGGATATCCAATATTTTAGAAAGAGAAGACATAAAAAATAGCCCAGGAAACCAACAATTCAGTTCAATAGTACTTTCCAAAATCGATATGAAAAACTGATCTATATTAGAAATCAAGAATACATCAACTGAAATGCAATACATCTGATGCAAGATACCTAGGTCAAACCATGAACGAATTTGACACCAGATACAAATAACATGCAAGAGCACGGAAGCACAAAGCAAATAATTCAAATATTGCAGACCACTTACACCAACACCAACATAAAATTGCTACCAAAGACACAGACCTGGGAACTAGAAGGAAACACAACAACAAAAAATACCACCTCACCTGATATGAAAACTACCACATTCTGTATACCATAATACTAAAGAAACAACTCATAAATGATCAGACCATACAGGTAAACCATACGCTCTTTAAACTGATTGACCACTTAATATAACATTAAATATACACATATAACCACACGCTCCTTTTACTACTACCATCTCCTCCCAGTCTCTTTTCTATAACCACCAAGCCATGCGATGCTCATAAACTGTACGAAAAACTAACGAATAAACATAAACACTATAATAATGTGCTGAGTTCAGTTCAACTTCCGAAAGTGAGGTGAAGTATAAACAATGGAAATGCAGCGTAAGAAAAGAGTAAAAATTAAAAAACTGCTGTACATGCGTAACTGAATTTATTTCGGCATAAACCTCTGCTAACAAGAAGGGAAAAAGCAGTAGTTTGGAGAATATGTAAACAAGAGTCAAACACCGTAAGTAAATTGCACACAAAGTTTATAAACAAAATACCGTTTTTAATCCAAAAGAACCAAAAATTTACAAACATATGAATCCAATTTGCAGAATGACCGCAGAAGATGCTCTGAAAGTGAAAATGAAACGTGTCTGGTGTAAATTTCGCATTAATTAATTGCATTTAGACAGAGGAACCAATAATAATTGATGCAAATATTATGCTTTACTAGTATATCTATTCCAGCTATGATCTACTTTGCACATGAATGCAGTATTGAACACTGCAGTACTATGACGTCAAATGCAACCGATAGTGCAAACTGCTTACATGCAGAGGCAATGACATCACAACCCAAGATGGCGGTAAGCAACACTACTACTTGACAATGATGTCATCATTATCACATAACAAGCCCCGCCCACTTTCAATTACATCTTCATGCCTCCCCCTTCCCCTGTTCCTCCTCCCAGTTCCAGCCAATAACAGCTCAGCATTAAAACGAAACAGACGATTGGAACGTGTTGTTTTAGTGGTAATTAAAATGAAGCAGCCAATCACAATGTAGCCCTGGAACAGCCATCTCGATTGCGTATCGGAACGATCTGTATTTCTTTCACAGCGTTCATACGTACTTGTCCGAAAACTTACGGAAAGGTTTTAGCTTGTAGTATTTCCACATCTAAAATACGTCAGAAAATAGAGATTAAATAGCACTAGCGAACACGCAACGTTCGTACAGGGTGTTTCACTAAATGTTTTGCCTCTGTAAGTTACGAAGTAATAGGCGACGGAAATATTTATTGCGATAGGTCACCATAAGAAACGTTACACTGTCCGCGGAGCTATGAACATAGTTTATTGTGTCATTATCCAAAGAGTTACAGCAAAAAGATGCAATTTTTTAAATGGAACAATAGTTGTTTCTATCATGCACTGGAATCAGTAACACCAGCTGTGTGTACATCAATTTAAATTACATTCCTATCACTTTTACTTTGGGAGCTACAACCTTCAAAGTTTCAGGGGCAGATACCATACACTGTATCTAATACATGGCTGTGTGGTGGATGATGGATGTTCTGGCGGTGGGAAGTTGATTTAAATGAGATGTTCAAATGTGTGTCCATGATCCTGAATGCACAAAGCAATGCGTCTTCTAAAGGATCTGCGGACGAGATGTAACATCGCCGGTGTCACGTAGCAACATGCGTCCTCGATGCGCCGTTTTAGATCATCTGGAAGTGTGGGCTCAGTGACATAAACACCATCCTTTAGACATCCCCACGAAAAGAAATCTAATGGTGTTAAATCGGGCGACCTTGCGGGCCATGCATGAGGACCACGGCGCCCCAACCACCTTCCTGCAAACCTCTTGTTTAGTTCTTCCACAACAGCACGCATAGAATGGGCTGAGTGACCATCGTGCTGCATCCATATATGGACTCTGGTGTGTAGACACACATGTTCAAGGAGACCACCCAAACTGTCGACTATGAAAGCGCGATATAACTCACTTGTCAGTGTACCTGGGAAGTAGTGTGGGCCGATGATTTCATCCCCAAGGATTCCACGCCATACATTAATAGACCACCTACGTTGACGGTCGACAGGTCGTACCCACTGAGGATTGCTGTGGTCGAGTAGTGCATGTTATGGCGATTCACTGCACCATAATTTGAGAACGTGGATTCATCAGAGAACATAACACCTTGTAAAGACTCCAGCGTGAAATTCCGCATGGCCCATTCACAGAATGTAACTCTCGTACGGAAATCGTTCCCATGCAGCTCCTGGGTCAGTGACAGGCGGCACGGGTGAAGCCTGTGGCCGTGTACTATACGCCACACATATGTGAGACTGATACCAGCGACTGCAGCGATGTCTCGTAAGCTGGCATGATGATCGTGGTGTACTACAGCTAAAACAAAAAAAAAAAAAAAGGTTCAAGTGGCTCTGAGCACTATGGGACTTAACTTCTGAGGTCATCAGTCCCGTAGAACTTAGAACTACTTAAACCTAACTAACCGAAGGACATCACACACACATGCCCGAGGCAGGATTTGAACCTGTGACCGTAGCGGTAGCGCGGTTCCAGACTGTAGCGCCTAGACCTGCTAGGCCACACCGTCCGCCTAAAACAAACACCTCCGTCTCCTCACTTCTTGCAGTTCTTCGTTTGTTCCTGCGGCGCATTACCAAGCTGTCTGTTGTTCGGCACGTAAGAACGTAATGGCTGCCAGAGCTCTTCGCCTAGGATGTCTCAAAGCGTACGCCATGGCTGCTTCAGCGGCATCGTGTCGGCACTCGCCGAGCATTAGCAACATGTCAAAGTACTCGTTGTTCGTGTATGCCATCTTCATCCGATGTTAGTAACTGTGATATATTGAATCCCGTTTGTTCGTGTGGCTCGAACTGTCGGGTATACGGCCGTGTGCGGAGACAGTCGGCAGTGTAATATCGCGTCGAAGGAGATTCTCGCTCCGTGACACCGGCGACGTTACAATTCGGTCGCACCACATTTAGAAGGCGCATTGCGTTATGCGCAGCGTGTGTGGTATCTGCCCCTTAAACTTCGAAGGGTTGTAGCTCCAAACTAAAAGTGATATGAATGTAATTTAAATTGATGTATACGCAGCTGGTGTTACTGATTCCAGTGCATGATGGAAACAGCCATTGTTCCATTTAAATCAATTTAAATTACATTTTACTCCAATTATTAAATAAGTCGCTTAGCATACCGTACGGCGCAATTGTCAGCCGCGTGCAGAAATGTAGTGCTTCCAATGAAACCACCAATTCGACAGTTGTGATCTTAGCCTCTGTTAGTAATGTAAACAAACCACACTGCTGCAAACAAACGTGGGCTGTAAAATGCGATTCCAATAGCATCAGTGGTTTGGGTCATAAGTTTCGATATGGGTTGCCTCAGAATGCTATATTAAAAACCAATCATTTTTCTGTTCATGGGTTGCCCCGAATCTTCAAAATGTCATAGTTTTGTCAAATAAAAAGTTGAAATATTCTCTCAAAACTTAGTTTAACATTTCAACCTACGCACATCAATAAAAGTTTTGCATTTGCTCCTTTATTACGAAATTCATGGCACAGACAACAAAAATTGGCTCTGAGGTTTGCGCGTCGATTTTTGTATCGACAAATGGGGAGGGGAGCTGGGGGGAGAGTTCACAGCCCTCCTGAGCAACGTCCCTTTCCTCAGAAGCAGTCTTCAGATCGTCGCGGCATATTTTGCGCAAGTTCCGCATAATACATGGTAGTCATTGACGTCAAAACATGCTCATTTCAATCGATCCTACACATGTTCTATTGGTTTCATGTCCGAGGAACAGGCAGGCCCCTCCACTCTAGTGATCCTTTGTTGCTGAAGGAGCGTGTTCACGTGAACAGCAAGCGACCTACCATCCATCAGGATGAAATTATCACCAACATATGGCGATACGGTCCCACGGAATCTCGCCCCCGTACCATAGAACAGTCAGATTGCCATCAAAACGACTAGAGGCAGACGGTGGTCCCTTGTAATGCCATGCCGGAAGATCACTCCACCGACACTTTGACCGCAGCTCGGGATCTAGTGGCTATCGTTGCTGCCTCTGGATCACGAAGTCCCGGTTTTTATTCCCGGCCCGGTTAGGGGTTTTCTCCTCCCGAGGACTGGGTGTTTGTGTTGTTCTCATCATTTCATCATCATTCTTAAAAGTGGCGAGATTGGACGGTGTAAAGATTGGGAATTTGTACGGATGCTAATATCCGTGCAGTTGAGTGCCCCAGAAATCAAAAATCATTACCACCACCACCACCACCACGACCGCAAATGAGGAATGCAGTGTTGAAAGCCTTTGATGTTACCGGGTTGTCTCCAAACAAGTTGTCTGCGATTATTAGTGTACAAAAATGGCTCTGAGCACTATGGGACTCAACTTCTCAGGTCATTAGTCCCCTAGAACTTAGAACTACTTAAACCTAACTAACCTAAGGACATCACACACATCCATGCCCGAGGCAGGATTCGAACCTGCGACCGTAGCAGCCTCACGGTTCCGGACTGCGCGCCTAGAACCGCGAGACCACCGCGGCCGGCATTAGTGTACAAACAGATGCGAGTTCCGTCCACAAACAACACGCGAAGCCAATCCTGGGCTGTCCATTGTGCTTGATAGGTTGCGCATCTATAACGGAGTCCGTGATGCCGTGGCGTACGATATGATCCTTGCCATGGTCGTCGGGAACGGAGATTCTGGTCATACAATCATCTGCTAGTAGTTTGATGCGATACATGACATCCTGCAGCTTCTTAAAATCGGAATTCTGTTCCGGAGCATTCAGCCCATGGTTTCTTTGACTCAAAAGTCGTAGATATCCATCATCCTTCGTACCTGTCGTATATGAACGGCCTGTGCGGTGTAAGTCCTCAATATTGCTTGTCAATTGGAACAGATTACGTGTCGGCAACACATCACTTTGACTCCGGTACACAACCCGAACAACTTTCCTGGTCGACAAGCTTCTAGCCTCCTGCAGGTAACGGACCGAGCGAGGTGGCGCAGTGGTTAGACACTGGACTCGCATTCGGGAGGACGACGGTTCAATCCCGCGTCCGGCCATCCTGATTTAGGTTTTCCGTGATTTCCCTAAATCACTCCAGGCAAATGCCGAAATGGTTCCTCTGAAAGGGCACGGCCGACTTCCTTCCCCATCCTTCCCTAATCCGATGAGACCGATGACCACGCTGTCTGGTCTCCTTCCCCAAAACCAACCAACCAACCATCCTGTAGGTAACTTGGTAATGCGGACCGATAATTGACCGCGACTATCCTTCGTGGCATGATGTGTGCTCACTCTACTGTTTCACAGAAGTCTCTAACGCGACCGAGCGAGGTGGTGCAGTGGTTAGCACACTGTACTCGCATCCGCGAGGACGACGGTTCAATCCCGTCTCCAGCCATCCTGATTTAGGTTTCCCGTGATTTCCCAAAATCGTTTCAGGCAAATGCCGGGATGGTTCCTTTGAAAGGGCACGGCCGATTTCCTTCCCAATCCTTCCCTAACCCGAGCTTGCGCTTCGTCTCTAATGACCTCGTTGTCGACGAGACGTTAAACACTAACCACCACCATCTCTAACGCCTCACTACTGGTGATTTAGTTTCATCTGAAATGCTGTAATCCACCCGAGCGTTCTTCCCGTAGGTAGCGCTCGCGTATGTTTACAAACACCGTCAGGGGTGGACTTCCGATCAGTAGAGGAACTGTCACAACAGCAACACACCTGCACGACCTAACGGTGTAATGCAAAACTTTTTTTATATGTCTATTACACAATCGGTACTAAGTAACAACACGAATGTCTTTCGACTTACGTAATTCACATAATCATTTTTCTTTATTAATATTTATTTCAGTGTATTTTACTTTACTAAACTGTATTCCATTCCCATCCGCACTCAGGGAATTCACCTGTGTCTGCTGTGATAATGGTATCAGTGCTGCACTCTGTCAGTGTATCCAGTCACGAGTGTAATTCGTATGCATTTGCTGCGCTTTCATGTACGTGGCTACTGTCACACTGGAACACAGCACGTGAAATACGTTGCTGGAAACGCACCGCTGAGCTATCTGCCTCGGAACTGTTCCATTTGCTGTGGCGACTGGAGGGCGCCGGCTCCCCAACGCAGCGGCTACCTCCGATTCAATTGCTCTTGTCTGCTTACTCATTGTGGCCGAAGCGTTATTAGTTTGCGCGCGAGTAGCAATGGCCGCAAGGGCATATTACCGTAAACACAGCGTTCAGAAGAGCTCTCCATATACAACGCGCCCCGTAGCGACAGATGCCGCTGTATTGGTGTACGGTAAATTGCCGTCGGGCTGCGTCCAGCGTGAGCCATAAAATCGGGCGACAGCGCGCGATCTCTGGGTGTGCATCTTTAAGGCCACGAAGAACAGCGTCGGTCGACACGAAAAAAAGGAAGATTAGTTTCTAGCATTTGTAGACTTAGAGAAAGCTTTTGACAATGTTGACTGGAATACTCTCTTTCACATTCTAAAGGTCGCAGGGGTAAAATACAGGGAGCGAAAGGCTATTTACAATTTGTACAGAAACCAGATGGCAGTTATAAGGCCGGCCGAAGTGGCCGTGCGGTTAAAGGCGCTGCAGTCTGGAACCGCAAGACCGCTACGGTCGCAGGTTCGAATCCTGCCTCGGGCATGGATGTTTGTGATGTCCTTAGGTTAGTTAGGTTTAACTAGTTCTAAGTTCTAGGGGACTAATAACCTCAGCAGTTAAGTCCCATAGTGCTCAGAGCCATTTGAACCAGCCATTTGAGCAGTTATAAGAGTCGAGGGGCATGAAAGGGAAGCAGTGGTTGGGAAAGGAGTGAGACAGGGTTGTAGCATCTCCCCGATGTTATTCAATCTGTATATTGAGCAAGCAGTAAAGGAAACAAAAGAAAAATTTGGAGTAGGCATTAAAATCCATGGAGAAGAAGTAAAAACTTTGAGGTTCGCCGATGACATTGTAATTCTGTCAGAGACAGCAAAGGACTTGGAAGAGCAGTTGAACGGAATGGACAGTGTCTTGAAAGGAGGATATAAGATGAACATCAACAAAAGCAAAACGAGGATAATGGAATGTAGTCAAATTAAA
The DNA here is from genome assembly GCF_023898315.1 of Schistocerca nitens. Classification (NCBI taxonomy): domain Eukaryota; kingdom Metazoa; phylum Arthropoda; class Insecta; order Orthoptera; family Acrididae; genus Schistocerca; species Schistocerca nitens. Next base: position 175,790,857 of record NC_064622.1, on the reverse strand, counting down.
TCGGGTGATGCTGAGGGAATTAGATTAGGAAATGAGACAAAGTAGTAAAGGAGTTTTGCTATTTAGGGAGGAAAATAACTGATGATGGTCGAAGTAGAGAGGATATAAAATGTAGACTGGCAGTGGAAAGGAAATCGTTTCTGAAGAAGAGAAATTTGTTAACATCGAGTATAGATTTAAGCGTCAGGAAGTTGTTTCTGAAAGTATTTGTATGGAGTGTAGCCATGTATGGAAGTGAAACATGGACGATAACTAGTATGGACAAGAAGAGAATAGAAGCTTTCGAAATGTGGTGCTACAGAAGAATGCTGAAGATAAGGTGGGTAGATCACATAACTAATGAGGAGGTATTGAATAGGATTGGGCATAAGAGAAGTTTGTGGCACAACTTGACTAGAAGAAGGGATCGGTTGGTAGGACATGTTTTGAGGCATCAAGGGATCACAAATTTAGCATTGGAGGGCAGCGTGGAGGGTAAAAATCGTAGAGGGAGACCAAGAGATGAATACACTAAGCAGATTCAGAAGGATGTAGGTTGCAGTAGGTACTGGCAGATGAAGAAGCTTGCACAGGATAGAGTAGCATGGAGAGCTGCATCAAACCAGTTTCAGGACTGAAGACCACAACAACAACAACAACAGGGTTTGTTAAGGAAAATTTTGCAGCACCACTGGGCAGGGGAGTAGAAGTGGCTGGCAGTTGTGAGGGCGCAAATACAGGATGTTAAAAACGAAAGTGTTCCATATTTTCAGTCCATTCATGACGGGCTCTAATGTGTATACCTAGCACATAGCTATTGTCACTTGTTCATCTTCGCTGTTATGAAACACATCTTTTCTACTGCAAGCTCTTTGCTGTTACGAACGACCTACACAATGCAGTAAACAAATAAGAGCACACTCTTCTGCTAATGTGAAGAATCAAAACTAACTGTTATTACATGCGACTTACACTTGCAAAACATCTCTCAAACAGCTGCTCAATAAAGTGCTTATTCACAGAAGTCGTCCTTCTGTCAGACGTGGTAGAAAATAACGCACTCTACAAAAAAAATCCATATTGGTCACGGTTGCACTGGCATCCATTTATGACACGTTCCTGTAGTATCTGTACATCATTAATAGGGCTTGCGCACACCATAGATTTCAAGCGTCCCCACAACGTCCAAGGGATTAGGTTCAGACGAAAGTGATGGCTAACTTACTGGACCTCTCCAACCTATGCATTGCCCATTAAATGTCCGTGTGTGGTGTTGTCGGACATTTCGAAGAAAATGGGCGGGTGCTCCATCGTGTATGAACCAGTGCTCCAGCCATTGTTGAAATGGTACATCCTCTAGCGGACAGGGAAGTCTTTTGATAGACACTGACGAAATCCTTCACCAGTCAACCTGTTTGGTTGTATGTAGGGTCCTATTAGTCTGCTGCCCATCGGCGGTTAGCCCTTGCTTCTTCAACTGCGTGTCCATTTCCCTCAGCCCACACATGTTGGTTATGAAAATTGGCAAACAACTCACCTGAAACCAGCCTCGTCTGTGAACAATATTTTTGTTGTGAAAAAAATGGTTCAAATGGCTCTGAGCACTATGGGACTTAACATCGATGGTCATCAGTCCCCTAGAACTACTTAAACCTAACTAACCTAAGAACACCACACAACACCCAGTTATCACGAGGCAGAGAAAATCCCTGACCCCGCCGGGAATCGAACCCGGGAACCCGGGCGCGGGAAGCGAGAACGCTACCGCACGACCACGAGCTGCGGACTTTTGTTGTGAACATCGGACCTTCATCACATTTGTAGGATAGCCATTGGCGAACTACATTCTAGCACGCTGATCTTTTAGCCCAACGGCTTGGATACTCTATACATGGAAAGGTATAGCGTCTGTTCATGGAAGATAGCCCAGACTAGAGGATGACTAACGCTGATAGGTGCTGAAGTTCTACGCACACCAGTTCCAGAATTTTCTTTTACTTGCTGCTTCAGTCCCTCCTCCACAGCATGAGTACGAGAAGTCTACCACTATCAGCCGTTGTTAGAGCTACTCGCTGGAAAAAAACGGCTGAATATTTATGTAAATGGTATCCTACGTTCTGGATATTTTTCACCTTATAGAACACGAGCTTGACGGTTGCTTCCATTTGCCAGACGATAACTGAAGATCATGTCTTCCATTTCCAGTGTGTTACAATAGGCTTCCATTACGGTAGTAAATGCAAGTTTAAAAGCATTTATCAAAGCAGTTATCAAATGGCTAAAATGGCTCTGAGCACTACGGGACTCAACTGCTGTGGTCATCAGTCCCCTAGAACTTAGAACTACTTAAACCTAACTAACCTAAGGACATCACACACATCCATGCCCGAGGCAGGATTCGAACCTGCGACCGTAGCAGCCGCACGGTTCCGGACTGCGCGCCTAGAACCGCGAGACCACCGCTGCCGGCGTTATCAAAACAGAAACTGGTTACATGAGATCTGTGCACATGGCTTTCAGTAGTACCAGTAACAGATGTTTGCTGCATGCTGCGTCCATAAACAATAAAAGAGGAATGTGCCCCCATTTTTTACTGCATGTTGTAGGTCATTGGTAATAGCAACGTGCTTGCAGTAGAAAAAATGTGTTTCACACTAGCGGAGATGAAAAGGTCCTCACAAGCTCTTAAAGTAGGCATTTTAGAGCTCATGTTTACCGGACATCATTGTCTTGTTTTGATCCATACTACCACCTTCCAAAATATGGAATACTTTTTTCTACGTCCTGTGTATTTTCATATTAACACTATTTTATTGCAAAACAAAATTTACTATAACTGGAATACTTTTCTTACAAGACGTGTGTCTGGTACTAAGGAACGACACATATAAAATAAGAATAAAATATACTCAAAGACTAAATTTCTGATAACGAAATAAACTTAAAAAAATAAAAAATAATGGTTTCTCTAACTAACTTCAACAAGAAGTCTGACCCAAGACTCAACAAATGTAATAAATGAAGTAAAAATACATAATCATTCCACATTAAGCACTGCAGGATGCACCTACAGCCAATTCAGTGTAGAGTTCAGGAGACAGTCAACTAGCTGTATTTCACTTTGGTAATGTCCGTCCCGATAGCTAAGTGGTGAGCGTGACGATTGCCGTCCTACGGGCTCGGGTTCGATTCCCCGCTGGGTCGGAGATTTTCTCCTCTCAGGAACTGGGTGTTGTGTTTGTGGCAAAACTCACTAGGAGAAAGGATAGATTGATTGGACACGTTCTGAGGCATCAAAGGATCACCAATTTAGTAGTGGAGGGAAGCGTGGAGGATAAAAATTGTAGAGGGAGACCAAGAGATGAATTCAGATGGATGTAGGTTGCATTAGTTACTCGGACATAAAGAGGGTTGCACTGGATGGAGTAGCATGGAGAGCTGTATCAAACCGGTCTCTGGACTGACGACCACAACAACAACAGTGTGCTATTGCTTCACATCGGCATTCTTCAAAAACAGTTGCCAAAAATGATGAGAAAAGATCTAAATGACAAGACTGGCCTTCGCGGTTGATGGAGACGTGTAAGAGGAAATTCCATTGTAGTCGGCGCTCGGTGCTACCGACAGAAACTGCAACGTTTCGCTTCTGTACGCAATTTTGACACTAGGCCTGCTAGATCGCTGGCTGGCTTTAGCAGAAATAAAAAAAAAAAAAAAGGGAAGTCGACACGAAGTATTCCGGACAATCCGATATGTGTCGAAACCTAACGACAGACCCATCGGACACCTTCTATTTTGCCACCATTGTTATCAAAGTGGTTATCGCCATGCGTAAACGTGCATTTTTTCCTTTCAGTTGTTGCTCTCAGGGGGATACGTAGGTTGCTGGCCTGCTGATGTACAAAGAATCTAATAAGAAATCAATACTTAAATATACAGCTCTAAAACAGGCAATATATTTACATTGTGCAGACGATACGTTTATAGGTAGCAACGTCAATATTTTTCCGTCGATATATCAATATATATCGACCCTGTTTTCCGGTATTTCGAGAGCACGTAATGCTACTCTTTTAAATATCGATGTATCGAATTCTGGATACTTTTAAAAAGTCCTACTTGAGACTCCAGTCGCCAAGCGTCTTCCTCGTGGCACTGACCAGGTGTCCCGCTCGTTCTCCTGCCCCTGTGAATATCCATACGGTCGCTCCAATCGCTACTTCGACCACACGTTGCCGCCTTTGATGTTTTTATCGCCCTGTCGCCCACAGCGAGGAAACTGCCCCCGGATTTGACACCATCTGCTGAGCACAGCGGGGCCTCTATCACGGCACAGGTTTAATGGCCCGTCGACGACAAGGTCATTGGATGTGGCTCTCAAGCTCGGACTGTGAAAATATGAAGAAGGAAATTGGTCGTGCCCTTTCACACGAACATCCTGGTATTCCGTAGATGCTCCCCAAGCTGCAGCCGTTTAAGATTTTCGCTACGACTGCAGCGTCATCTGTGTTCGCGAAACCGGGAGACCGATTAGCGCTCGCATATCACAGCATGAATGTTACGTGCTACTAAGGCAACAAAGCAAATCACCAATAATGGAACTTAACTTGGAATGTGGCAGACCCATAAATTTTCAAGTCCATGCACTAGCCCTACACCTATGGATACAGTGGTGGAAAATAAGAGAGGCTGTTGAAATAATTAATGTCCCCAACAGCATGACGAGGAAGGATGCTAGAAGTTCCCACGGCCTGGCTGGCAAGGATCTCCTTCCTACGAACGGCGTGTGTTCGTCGATCATCAGCTTCACAACACCAGGGTTCACCACCTTAAACAAGCAGCCACACGAAAACTGCCGTGCGGCATCGACGTCTCGCTGTAGGAAAATTCAGCCATTGGATACAGGCTACCGAATCACTGTTACCTGCCAATCACCAAAGTGGCCTTCTGTACAACCATCGCTCCATAGGCATGTTCAGTTTTGAGGCCGCGGGGGGTAACTGCGCGGTCTCAGGCGCTTTCCACGGTTCCCCCGTCGGAGGTTCGAGTCCTCCATCGGGCATGTTGTCCTTAGCGTAAGTTAGTTTAAGTTAGATTAAGTAGTGTGTAAGCCTAGGAACCGATGACCTCAGCAGTTTGGTTCCACAGGAACCTACCACAAATTTCCAATTTCAGTTTTGAGCTCTCAGATGACGTTCCAGTATAGCACAGTGATAACGAAACAGGACGGTGTATAGGGAAGACAACAGCAGTCTGGCCGTCGAAAAGGAGGAACAAGTAGAGCTGGGCGATGAATGGGCTGCTAGCATAAATGAAGATTATGAGAATGCACTACAGGACTTTAGAGAAAGGAAGGCTTCGAGTGTTGATAGTATATAAGGACAACTGTTTTAAAAGTTATGTAATAAGCGAAGACTGCACTTCATTGATTTCATATTAGATATTTAAAGCCTGGAGAGTTATCGGAAGACTTTGTGAAATGAATAGTGGTACCATTACCTAAAAAACTAGATGAAGGACCTGTGAGCAACACCAAATATTGAGCTTGGCGTGCCATGCATCGAAAGCAGTCACGAAAATTATTCTCAGAAGAATGGAAAAATAAACGGAGAAACAATTATCTTAAGACCACTATGGTTTTATAAAATGTGTGGGAATAAGAGGAGCTATGTTGGCACTCAGGAAAGTGATCGAGAAACAACTAAAGGGCAATAGTACACTCATAGCATTTGTAGATCTTGAGAAAGTAATTGACAGTGTCCACGGGAATGTATTATCCAGTATCCTACGTCAATCAGGAATCACCTTGAGAGGGACAATAGGCCTACTGATATAAAACACTTACATACGTGAAATCGGAGTAATGAGAAGTAGCAGAAATAAGAATAACGAGAAACTTCACATCAGGATTGATGGTCACGAAGTAGATGAAGTTAAGGAATTCAGCTACCTAGGCATTAAAATAACCAATGACGGATAGAGCAAGGAGGACATCAAAAGCAGACTAGCAATGGCAAGAAGGGCATTCCTGGCCAAGAGAAGTCTACCAGTATCGAACATAGGCCTTAACTGGAGGAATAAGTTTCTGAGAACGAAAGTCTGGGGTACAGCATTGAATGGTAGTGAAACATGGACTGTGGAGAAACCGGAACAGAAGCGAATCTAAGCATTTGAGGTGTGGTGCTACAGACTAATGTTGAAAATTAGGTGGAATGATAAGGTAAGGAATGAGGAGGTTCTGCACAGAATCTGAGGGGAAAGGAATATGTGGAAAATACTGATAAGGAGAAGAGACAGGATGATGGGACATCTGTTAAGACATAAGGAAATGACTTCCATGGTATTAGAGGGAACTGTAGAGGGCAAAAACTGTAGAGGAAGACAGAGATTGGAATACATCCAGCAAGTAATTGAGGACGTAGGTTGCAAGTGCTTCTCTGAGATTAAGAGGTTAGCACAGGAGAGAAAAACTGATGACAAAAAAAAAAGAAACGGAGACGTGGCTCCCTATTCCCATACTTATTTAATCTGTATATACAGGCTGAGAGAAGAAATAAACATAGTAGTAAAAATTCATGGAGATAAGGTAGACATGCTGAGATTTTCCACTGATGTAGCACTAATTGCAGAAAGTGAATGAGATCTGAAAAAACCTGAACGCAACAAGAAAACAAAAGTTCGTGTGTGCAGTATAAATATAGAAAGCAACACAACGTTAAAAATTAAAAATGAAACAATTGAGGAAATGAACGAATTTAATTACCTGGTAAGTAAAATCGCGAGTAATGGAAGAAGCTATATAGAATTCCCCAGGCCAAGAAAGCTCTAATAAGAATAAAAATATATTCGCTAGAAAGAACATAAACCTTGACATGTGGAAACAAATGCTGAAGACCTACGTGTGGAACACTGCCAGAAGAATAATGAAAATCAACTGGATAGAAATGATCAGGTATAAGTAAGTTCTCATTAGAGCAAGAGAGAAAAGACGATTCATGAAACACCTAAAAAAAGCAGAAGGGTTCACCTGGTAGGCCGGATACTCCGACAAGATAGTCAACTGAAAAGAATAATTGAGGGATCAGTAAAGGCAGACGCCACAGAGAAAGACCAAGACTGGAGTAATTATAATAACAATTAATATCTACAGCTGCTAACTGCCGTTGATACACAGGGTGAGTCACCTAACATTACCGCTGGATATATTTCGCAAACCACATCAAATACTGACGAATCGATTCCACAGACCGAACGTGAGGAGAGGGGCTAGTGTAATTGGTTAATACAAACCATAAAAAAATGCACGGAAGTATGTTTTTTAACACAAACCTACGTTTTTTTTTAAATGGAACACCGATAGTTTTGTTAGCACATCTGAACATATAAACAAATACGTAACCAGTGCCGTTTGTTACATTGTAAAATGTTAATTACATTCGGAGATATTGTAACCTAAAGTTGACGCTTGAGTACCACTCCTCCGCTGTTCGATCGTGTGTATCGGAGTGCACCGAATTACGTAGGGATCCAAAGGGAACGGTGATGGACCTAAGGTACAGAAGGGACTGGAACAGCACATTACGTCCACATGCTAACACCTTTTTATTGGTCTTTTTCACTGACGCACATGTACATTACCTTGAGGGGTGAGGTACACGTACACACGTGGTTTCCGTTTTCAATTACGGAGTGGAATAGAGTGTGTCCCGACATGTCAGGCCAATAGATGTTCAATGTGGTGGACATCATTTGCTGCACACAATTGCAATCTCTGGCGTAATGAATGTCGTACACGCCGCAGTACATCTGGTGTAATGTCGCCGCAGGTTGCCACAATACGTTGTTTCATATCCTCTGGGGTTGTAGGCACATCACGGTACACATTCTCCTTTAACGTGCCCCACCGACAGAAGTCCAGAGGTGTAAGATCAGGAGAACGGGCTGGCCAATTTATGCGTCCTCCACGTCCTATGAAACGCCCGTCGAACATCCTGTCAAGGGTCAGCCTAGTGTTAATTGCGGAATGTGCAGGTGCACCATCATGCTGATACCACATACGTCGACGCGTTTCCAGTGGGACATTTTCGAGCAACGTTGGCAGATCATTCTGTAGAAACGCGATGTATGTTGCAGCTGTTTGGGCCCCTGCAATGAAGTGAGGACCAATGAGGTGGTCGCCAATGATTCCGCACCATACATTTACAGTCCACGGTCGCTGTCGCTCTACCTGTCTGAACCAGCGAGGATTGTCCACGGACCAGTAATGCATGTTCCGTAGATTTACTACCCCTTGGTTTGTGAAACCCGCTTCTTCGGTAAACAGGTAGAACTGCAACGCATTCTCTGTTAATGCCCATTGACAGAAATGCACTCGATGATTAAAGTCATCACCATGTAATTGCTGATGTAGCGACACATGAACAACGGGTGAAAGCGGTGACGATGCAGTATGCGCATGACACTACTTTGACTCAGTCCACCGGCTCTCGCAATGTCCCGTGTACTCATGTGTGGGTTCATGGCAACAGCAGCTAACACACCAACTGCACCCGCTTCTCCTGTGACGGGCCTATTACGGGCCCGTTTGCGTGCTACGACCATACCTGTTGCATACAGTTGGCGGTAGATGTTTTGCAATGTGCGGCACGTTGGATGCTCTCTGTCCGGGTACCGTTCTGCATACACCCTGCCGGCTTCAGCTGCATTTCGGCGACACTCGCCATAGATGAGTATCATCTCCGCCTTTTCAGTTCGAATACACCATGGTCACAGTTCCTACAACACTACACTATCACAGACGTCTGGTAACACGGTGTACTACAGTTGGTCTGCGTGCGGAGACGAATGCAGAATAACAATAGCAGCAAGCGCTACATGCGGACACTGCGACAGCTAGACCAAACCACAACAGTGTACTACAGCCACACTCGTAAACACGGTCGTGATCGTAAACATGTCCCTGCAGATGCTGCTCGCCGACCGTGGCCCGTGTTTGTTACAACACGCAACTGAACGTCGGAGGTTTCAAGCGTCAACTTTAGGTTACAATATCTCCGGATGTAATTAACATTTTATAATGCAACAAACGGCACTGATTACGTATTTGTTTATATGTTCAGATGTGCTAAGAAAACTAACGGGGTTCCATTTAAAAAAACGTAGGTCTGTGTTAAAAAACATACTTTCGTGCATTTTTGTTTGGTTTGTATTAAACAATTACACTAGCCCCTCTCCTCACGTTCGGTCTGTGGAATCGGTTCGTCAGTATTTGATGTGGTTTATGAAATATATCCAGCGGTAACGTTAGGTGATTCACCCTGTACGTCAGCGGGGACAGGTGAAAATTTTTACCCCGACCGGGACTCGAACCAAGGATCTCCTGCTTACATGGCAGACGCTCTATCCATCTCTTTTTCTCAATTTGTTCGGTATTGTTCGTTGCGTTTGGTCTGGGCGGACGTCACAAGCCATCCGTTGAAGTTGATCATTGCTTCCTTTACTCAGTTTTTTTTAATTACAGAGGGCGTGCAGACCTCTGACGGAACACGCTGAGCTACCGTGCCGGCAATCCATCACAGCCACCAAGGGCACAGATGATAGTGCGACTGCAGGGACTATCTCGCGCACGCTCTCCTTGAGACCCACATTCTCACCTTGTATGTCCACACACTACATTCGTAGTGTCCCTACCCAACACACTCATTACTCGAGGGAGACATTCTTACCAAGTCCCGTAAGAGTACGGGCAATATGTGTGCATCCGCACATATATCCATATAAGACTGGAGTTTGTTGCCAGCCAGCTTCCCAGCTTCGCGATTAATGACTATAGAGGGAGGCAGGATGACTGGGGGGAGGGGGGGGGAAGGGGGGGGAAGGGGGACCATCCCCGGAAACCAACAGTTCAGTCGCCCTGAAGAAGATGATCGGAACGTCGGTTCCAGTAGTTGTTCTTAGTTTCAAAATAAAGCGGCCTAATGCCTTGATAGGATTATATTCATAAATCAAATTTTGCCTTTGTTGAAGGAAGCATCTTGACATTCACTAGTATGCTATAAGAGTAGCGTAAACCATGACGCCAAAATATGGGCAGCGGAGCTTTATTACGGTAATCGTATTCTTTATTCAACAACTGATGTGGATATTTGTTTAAGTTAGTGAAAATTTGACACATCTCAAGTGTATCCAACCCCCATCCTTTCGGAACTAAGTGACAGGTATTAAGATGTTGATTTATGTGCCCTACGTTATGTCGCCGGCCGCGGTGGTCTAGCGGTTCAAGGCGCTCAGTCCGGAACCGCGCGACTGCTACGGTCGCAGGTTCGAATCCTGCCTCGGGCATGGATGTGTGTGATGTCCTTAGGTTAGTTAGGTTTAAGTAGTTCTAAGTTCTAGGGGACTGATGACCACAGATGTTAAGTCCCATAGTGCTCAGAGCCTACGTTATGTCCCGTGACAGTCCACCTATATCGCCCGTCCATGTGCCTTTTCTGTATCCTCTAAGCAATGAGGGCGATGTAGAAAACCCGTTTCTCAGTGACAGAATTAAGCTACGTGTGGGGTATAAATGTTGTATTAATTTTTCTGCGAAACTGTTTTCGGAAAATAATAGAGTAGTACGACTCGCTGGGGAACGAATACCAGGCCGTAGCAACGTGCCGCGTGACGGTAGCATTTCAATCGGTCTGCGGGCTCAGAACGCCCGGGAGACCAATATTATTTAATGAATATTTTATTTTAGCTATTTATGATATTAGCTGCACCATGTCAGTTTATTTTAATGAACTTATTATTAATATTGACTGAAGTATTTAAGCGTTATCTAGGGAATTACTAAGCGCAGTATTTGTAACAATTATTTAGAGAATATACGTTGAAATTGTGAAAGCATTACGTCGTTTTTCTTGGTATTTTGAGAAACTATGAGTGCCTGAGTGAATTTTCAATTAATTACACGCAGCGCTTCATTTTTATTGAAGTGACAGTATTATGTGAACGTCCGAGGAATTTCTTATGCTGTGAAAATGACAGAGATTATTTGGAATTTAAACTTATATGTAGGAAAGAGTTTCATTTAGTACGCGCTCGGATGTACATTTAGGGCTACAAATAGACAATTTAGTCAATTCTACGTTGCGCATATTCAGGGATTTTCTGTATTAGGCTCCTATTTGATGAACTTTCATCTGAGCCAGAATATTATTATTCTAGCACACAGGAACAGGATGCTGGGACTGCTTGCAGTTGAATGAAATGTATCCAACTCACCCCGTCAAATAAGAGAAACGCCAGTCAGCACTTTATTAAGTGAGAACCAAAGGCTGTTTTATTGCTACCTACCTTACAGTTTTCTCTGACTTGGACATTAAAAGATCTGGTTCTCATCGAAGTTGATCGAAGACAGAACGGTCTTTTTAAATTTAACATAATACTTTTTTCGAATATCACTTCTGGAAAATCCGTGTGCCTGCAAAGCAATAACATTTATTAAATGTCCGTGGTACTAAACGAATTGGTGTTTCTGTTGCTTCTGCAGTAAATACCATCCGGAATTCTGTTCCAGCATATCTAGTGATGCAAGTGATAACCTGTAGGACCATTCTGTAATCTATATTATAACAAATGGAGTATACATTTGAAGAAAATGCGCTGTAATGATTGATTTATTAATTAAATTACTACGGCGAAAATGAGTGTTTCTGAATAATTTTGCACGATTTATTCCATTTAATGATATTCTGTACAATGAAAGCGAAAAAAAATTTTCGCACGTGGATGTTCTGAACCCAAACCGCCAGTCACTGCACTCCGCTCTTTCGGTCGATACATATTTAACGTTACGGGCGTAGTAGGTACAAAAAAAACTTGACACCGATTTCCAGCGAGACTAGAGGCCTTCAAATGAAAAGCCACTAGCCAGTTATTCAGGACAGGTCCCTCTGCAACATACTTAAAACTCATCAAAATCAGTGGTTAACAGGTCAGCTGATCCCCTTTTAGTTCTACCGTCTGGCGCATAAAGCGCTTTCGTCCTGTTCCATTTGAAACAGCATTAGTCGACTGTTTTTCACTAATTTCGACGTGCACCAAAGTGTTTATATACTGCTTCATACACTCCTGGAAATGGAAAAAAGAACACATTGACACCGGTGTGTCAGACCCACCATACTTGCTCCGGACACTGCGAGAGGGCTGTACAAGCAATGATCACACGCACGGCACAGCGGACACGCCAGGAACCGCGGTGTTGGCCGTCGAATGGCGTTAGCTGCGCACCATTTGTGCACCGCCGCCGTCAGTGTCAGCCAGTTTGCCGTGGCATACGGAGCTCCATCGCAGTCTTTAACACTGGTAGCATGCCGCGACAGCGTGGACGTGAACCGTATGTGCAGTTGACGGACTTTGAGCGAGGGCGTATAGTGGGCATGCGGGAGGCCGGGTGGACGTACCGCCGAATTGCTCAACACGTGGGGCGTGAGGTCTCCACAGTACATCGATGTTGTCGCCAGTGGTCGGCGGAAGGTGCACGTGCCCGTCGACGTGGGACCGGACCGCAGCGACCCACGGATGCACGCCAAGACCGTAGGATCCTACGCAGTGCCGTAGGGGACCGCACCGCCACTTCCCAGCAAATTAGGGACACTGTTGCTCCTGGGGTATCGGCGAGGACCATTCGCAACCGTCTCCATGAAGCTGGGCTACGGTCCCGCACACCGTTAGGCCGTCTTCCGCTCACGCCCCAACATCGTGCAGCCCGCCTCCAGTGGTGTCGCGACAGGCGTGAATGGAGGGACGAATGGATACGTGTCGTCTTCAGCGATGAGAGTCGCTTCTGCCTTGGTGCCAATGATGGTCGTATGCGTGTTTGGCGCCGTGCAGGTGAGCGCCACAATCAGGACTGCATACGACCGAGGCACACAGGGCCAACACCCGCCATCATGGTGTGGGGAGCGATCTCCTACACTGGCCGTAAACCACTGGTGATCGTCGAGGGGACACTGAATAGTGTACGGTACATCCAAACCGTCATCGAACCCATCGTTCTACCATTCCTAGACCGGCAAGGGAACTTGCTGTTCCAACAGGACAATGCACGTCCGCATGTATCCCGTGCCACCCAACGTGCTCTAGAAGGTGTAAGTCAACTACCCTGGCCAGCAAGATCTCCGGAACTGTCCCCCATTGAGAATGTTTGGGACTGGATGAAGCGTCGTCTCACGCGGCCTGCACGTCCAGCACGAACGCTGGTCCAGCTGAGGCGCCAGGTGGAAATGGCATGGCAAGCCGTTCCACAGGACTACATCCAGCATCTCTACGATCGTTTCCATGGGAGAATAGCAGGCTGCATTGCTGCGAAAGGTGGATATACACTGTACTAGTGCCGACATTGTGCATGCTCTGTTGCCTGTGTCTATGTGCCTGTGGTTCTGTCAGTGTGATCATGTGATGTATCTGACCCCAGGAATGTGTCAATAAAGTTTCCCCTTCCTGGGACAATGAATTCACGGTGTTCTTATTTCAATTTCCAGGAGTGTATATGAAAAGAGGAAATGTTAAACGTTCTATGTGCAGTTTTTTTACAAAACGTATTTTCAGTGCTGCTGTGTTCTTGGTACTCTGTTGCATATCCCTAGACTTGTTCCATGTGCCAAATGTTTCAAAAACTTGTTACCAGATGGGGTATGATCTCTGTGCCCAGCAGTGCTACCCTCTGGAGTTGTAAGTGTCAAGCGGCAAGGTCTACGTTTTACAAGGTTTAAACAATGCCGCTGAATCAGTTAGAGTTCTGAACCCACTCAATGTAATTCCAAAGCATACGATTGACTTCTTGGATTTTAAAGATGCTGCTGAAACATTGTTGTCAATGCAGGCCTGTAAGATCTCCAGATGCAGTCCAGTCAATTTGTCTCATATCCATCCTGATCAAATAGCTATTAAAATTTTTACTCTGAAACAGAAGAATGAAAAAATATCAATGCATTCAAAAAAGCCCATGCCTCACTTCATCTGAAAGACCAGCCGTGTTTACCAGTTGCAAAACAGAAAGACCTGTTGACAGTGTTACCATTTATAATGATTATCCTTCAACAACACAGGGAACTCTACATTAAACTTTGCCAGTCTTGGATCACAATTTTTCTTTGTAATCAGTTTACTAGTTTCGGTCGATAATGGCAATCTTCAGAGCTGTGTAAAAAAGGGTTGCATTACACATACCACACAATAAAGGGATATTTTTTCTTGAATTTAATTTTGTTATTCTCTTGTAGAATATTTAAAAGGCGTGAGAAACATATTTTGTTAATTACAGTTCTACTAGTCAAAACACTATTGCTGTATTTCCTTACTTGTATTATCACAAAGAAAACTTAGTACCTCGGTATTAATTGTACATAAAACAAAACCCTTCAGAGTCATTTTTATTTCAAATGACAGCACAACATCATCTTAAAAATATTAGTTAAATAATTTGCTGTAAGACAAGGTAGATGATGTTTATGTGTTCTTCGGACGAAGACTCGTTTGGTACAGGTCACCAGGCTAGTCTACCCTGTGCAAGCATCTTCATGCCGACGTAACTATTGGATCCTGCATCCACTTCACACTAATTAACGTATTCAACCCTACAATATTTACCCCTCGTAGCTCCCTCCACTACAAAACTGGCGATTCCTCGATGCCTCAGGGTGTGTACTAAAAAGCAATCCCTTCTTTTACGAATTTTAACATACATTTCTATTCTCCTTAATTCGGTTAAGTTCCTCATCATTAGTAATTCATTCTAGGAATCTAATATTCAGAATTCTTCTGTAGCACTACACGTCAGAATCTTCTATTCTGCCCTTCTCTGAACTGTTTCATTATCAACTTCTGTACAAGACTATACCCCAGACAGTTACCTTCAGAAAAGGACTTCCTAACACTTAAAATCATATCCGATGTTAAAAAATATCTCTGACAGAAACTCTTTTTCTTCCTATTACCTGTCTGCATTTTATATCCTCCTTACTCGACCATCGTCAGTTATTTTTCTGTCGAAATAACAAAACTTATTTACTACTTTTAATGTCTCACTTCTAGAGTTTTAATAGTACCGTTGGGTACCATACACTGTTATAAGTAGGCGTTGACTATGGTAGGTTTCCTAGCAGCATTCGTCAGTTATGATCATAACTGTATGTTACGTGTGTTGCATACCCGTTGGGCGTTACCTCATTTTGAACGCTTTGTTTACGTATGTGATCGGCGCCTTACTCGATTCCGCTAGCAACCAGGAGCAGCTAACCGTCTAGAAACAGATCGAGGATATGTAAAATACCTCATAACGTATGGAAGACTTTTGTTCTACATAGTTATCCTCTTGTCTGTTACTTAAAAGTAAACAGCATTTATAACGAAACTGAAACTGTCAATGTTTAATTCAGGTTTTATTCGAAAAGTGTTGATTTTTTAATGTGAAACAGAGGAATGTTGTAGCAAAAATTTTAAAAAAGGCATATTTATAACATAGCGCCAGAAAACGCAATTTCCTCAAAAAAGAGCGAAATTAAACAAAAAAACGCGGATCGAAGACATATCAAACATCGCTTTAATACTGCGTAGAACTTATATAAAAGTGTTTCTTTTATCAATAATAACAGGAAACTCTTGCCTCTGATCATGGTGAAGAACGTTCTACTGAGTACAAAATAGCGAAAACAGTTGTATAGTTCATGCATGCATATAGTTCATGCATGCAAACTGTGCTTGCATCAATAGTAATTGCCTTGGTTACATAAGAGCGCGGAAGTTACCGATCAACCAATTTTTATTACTCACAAAATGCAATTTGTACTTCGTAAGGATATAAAACACAGAATGGAATAACACTGAACGTTGAGAAGTTTTAATTATGTACAAAACAAACAAACAAAAAACAGAGAAGTCGTCGCCTCCCATTTTCTCTCAAACATTCATTCATGGTTCTTTCCCTACGAATGCTACCAATACTACCCCTAATCCTATTATTTACTTAGTCATTTATGTAATATACCAGAAATACTGAACCGTAGTTTTGGTAGGGCATAACTATACTCACTTCCTAATCTATCTCCTTCAGCATCGCTTGAATAAATAAATGATTTAGTTTAGAAAAGGGCAAATGTAAATACTTTTCCATGGCAGAAAACAAAGTAGTGGCAGAAAGGGATGTTTTGTATCGAGAATGAAACATTTACTCTGCATCAGAGCGAAAGCAGTTTTGACACTTCCTAGCATATCAGAACTTTGTGCCAGATCGGAATTTGCATCTAGGCCCTTGGCTTTCGCGGTCAGTGCTGAAGGGAAGCTTCCGTGTAGGCGATGAGACATTACTAGATAGCTCAGCCGGTTAGAGAATTGCCGAGAACACAGTTTTAATCTGCTAGGAAGTTTCTGGTTTTTTGTTTATTTGGGAGCCGGCGCAGGACTGTAGCGAAGATTTCCTGGAAGTAAAGAAACATACATCATCCTCTCTGCTCTCTCTGCTACCCATTGTCATTGAGTATGGTAAAAGAACGGAGCAGGCTTGGTTTCATTCGATCAGTGCTTTAAGTCCTCTAGAGCAGCATTTAGGTGTCCGTGAAAGCCTTCACTTTGTTCAGGTTATGTCAAAAATGGAAGGGAGGGCAAGCGCTTCTCAAGTATTTCAGAAGGGAGAAAGTTATGGAGCGGTTGTTGTAAGCCGCGGTACGCTGGCGTTCGGCGTAGCGCGGCGCCACGCTACGCAAGAACGCAGGCTGCGAGAGCGTGCAGTGTTTGGGAGCCAGGGGACAATGGACGGCGCGTGATTAGCTTTCAGGCTGTCTACGCACAATGGAGCCTCATGTATTAACCGCCTGTGGGCGGCCGCGGAGCGCTCGTTCGCTTGCGCTACCAAGAAAACCGCGTGATCCAGCCTTAAGCCCGCTCTCTCAACAACCTACAGCTTTGTTATAGGGGACAGAATTCTATCTTGGAACAGTTTCCAGACTGTAGCCTCTAGCGAGCTCTGTGATAGATGTTTAATACATTTTTTTATTGTAATTTGTGCGTGCCGCAGTATTATTGTGAAAAAAATACTCCGGAAAAGTTATGTTTTTCCAAATGTGAAAACATTATTAATACCGGAGTTTTGAGCTCAGTTCCCGTGCTCACAGAAAAATAATAATGAATTAAAGATGGGTCCGCCTTTTTGCAGTTACACAAATTGTTGGTTTGTTTTCTCATCCAAACAAGTTTCACTACTGTTGTGGCATCCTCAGTGCTTTTTGTTTTATTTCACTTTCCTGAAATATATAAATGCAGATTATTTTTAGGTTTGGGAATATGACACATCAGATTTTGTTGTTATTTGAATTATACATGCACTTTATCTTTTACTTTACATTGTGTTTGTCCTGTGGCTGCCAACCAAAAATCAGCCACAGGTCTAAATTAGTACACGACGTCATCTGCAAACATGAGGGATGTTAGAAAATCGTCGGCACTGAATTCTTGTTTATGATTCAATCTTTTAAAAATTAATATTCTTATAAAATTCTCGACTTATGCCCGTTTTTGGCCATACCATTGTAGTATTTAGCTTCTCCTGAACTGACACAAGTTTTTTTATGTACCACACGTGTTTTTGTGTAGTTGAGCTGAAACTGTGGACATAGGTAAAAGTTGTTTGAAGCTTAGGTATGGAGAACTATTACTGTGGACATAGGTAAAAGTTGTTTGAAGCTTAGGTATGGAGAACTATTTCATGTAGTCTGTTATTCATGGATTATCTTTCAAAATGGTTCAAATGGCTCTGAGCACTATGGGACTCAACATCTATGGTCATCAGTCCCCTAGAACTTAGAACTACTTAAACTTAACTAACCTAAGGACATCACACAACACCCAGTCATCACGAGGCGACTATCTTTCGTATTTTGGCAATGTTTACTCACGTTTTCTCCCGTTCGTTTGTAAGTACTATGTCTTGCTATGTCGCTGAGCTTGGACAAATGTTTTTGACGTTTCACTGCACAAACTTACGTCTCTAATGCGCTTCCAACTGTCGCTTGTTTAGTGTTTTGTTTTGGCTTGAAGACCCCGAACTTTGAAAACGATCCGCTTGTTTCCATTGTGTGTGTGTGTGTGTGTGTGTGTGTGTGTGTGTGTGTGTGTGTTTTTATTTTGTGTTGTTCGATAAGTCGTTAAGATTGTTTAACAGTGTTTTGTTACATAGTACTGTTTGGACATTGATAACTTTTTGCTCTGTGTGGTAGCATTTTGGATGTTATTTTCTTCGATTTTTAAAAACTAATACTGATGATTGTTGTGTGTTAGGATTTGGAGATCTGTTTCTATGCCACTGAGGTGGTGGTTGTTTTTGATAAGGCGGTCTGTAAATGTGGGCGGTCCTAGGCGCTTCAGTTCGAAACCACTCGGTTGCTACGGTCGCAGGTTCGAATCCAGCCTCGGGCATGGATGTGTGTGATGTCCTTAGGTTAGTTAGGTTTACGTAGTTCTAAATCTAGGGCACGATGACCTCAGATGTTAAGTCCCACAGTGTTTAGAGCCATTTGAACCATTTTTGTAAATGTGGAATGTGTGCTGTCACTTTTCAGTGCTCGCAGATGTACTGAGTACCTTATCCTGAAATTTCTATATGTCTGTCCGATGTTAACTGAATTTCAGTCCTCGCAGGATAGGTAGTACGAGTATATACCCACTTTCTTGAATTTATCTGTGGTGGTGTTTGGCATTTTTAATCTTTTCTGCAGAATATTCTTTCCCTTATATGCCGCATTTATACGTTTGTCCTCATGATGTTACCTATCGAAATGAAGTCCCATGCCTCTTGACACAGCGTAGGGGAACAATTCGAGAGACCCGCGCCGCCGTACTAGCGAGGTCCTAATGGAGGTTGCCTTCCTCCGACAGTAATTGTGATGGATGATGATGATGAAGACGAGACAATAACACCCAGTCATCTCGGGGCAGGTGAAAATCCTTGACCCCTCCGGGAACCGAACCTGGGACCCCGTACTCGAGAAGCGAGAACGCTACCGTGAGCGGACGATGTTATCTATACTGTGTGTTATTTTGTTGTCAAATATCAGAGTGTCCCAGGCTTTCTTGCTGTCTGTGACTTTGTCATCTTCTGTGCCTTGTATGTTCCCTGTTGTGTAATTGTTACTGGTGTGTTGTTTTAAGGTATTCTCGCTTGTATTCTGAGTCAGTTGTGTTTTTATTTAATAGTTTACTTTGTCAACATTGTTTATTTTGTAACCATTTTCTGTGGCAATCTGTCTGATTACGTTTAATTCTTGCGTTTCTTCTATTTTTTGTCAGTTCTAAGAGTCAAACGTACTTTTGTGTGAGCAGTATTGTGTGACAAACAATAATTTATGTACTTGCAAAATGGTGGACCCCTCCGTCATTCCTCATAATCTATTGAAATTTAACAGTCGAGAAAATCTTTCAGTACTGTATTTAATAGTTTATGCGTAACATTATTATTCTGCTACACGCAAATAATCAGTAAACGAAATAAGATTAAGAAATATCATCAAAAACGAGATACTGAAACACGTATGTTCTGTAGCAGCGATGGCGAGCCATGAGAGAATCTCTGACCAGAGAGTTATTTATCGTCGCTAGTCTGCGCTTGACCGCGCGAGTGTTCAGTTGGAGAGTAGTAGCGCGTGCGAGATGTTTCAGTTGCATGTAGGGAGTCAGTAGTAGTAGTTGCTAGTTGCACTCAGTCAGTGCTAGTAGCACGCGCGAGACAGTCGGAGTTGTGTGTGAGGAATCGGCGGGCGTCGACATGGACCTCTGGTCAAGATTCAGGACGAGGTATATTTTTTAAATAAGGTAATGAAGCAGCATTGCGCCCATCTGATAATGTAATGCATCTTAAGTGTAATTAATTTGTTCAAGAATCGCCCCAATAATAATTATGTTTTCAAACCAAGCATTTTGACAAAACAAACATTTTATTGAAAGAAAGTTTCCCATGCATTTCCATAAAGAAAAAATTTACTTAAGTTCAAAGGATTTTTGCGATGCATCTCCTTCAAGCTATGGCGAAAAATAAGAGCAGATGCAGTTTTACTGAGGTAAGAATTTGAGTTTAATCAGGGCCTAAAGATCGACATTTCGGTCTATTTGCGTTTTCATTGTCACTGAGATCTCATTATCATTGAATTGTCTTACATTTTTTTTGTGGGCAGCTTACATTTGGGTCAGATTGCTATTTCTCATTTAATTGTCATTGTCAATAAATTATTTTATTTGCTGGGAGGTTACACTAGGTTCTATTCTCGTTAACATTTAAATATTGTCTTTCGAAATTTTGTGGGGAGGTTACAATACAGATTAAAAATTTTTTGTGGTAAAAGCTTTTGGTAACTAGCACAAATATGCATTTTCAAGACGGGGAAAATTATAGAAGACAATAAAGAAACTCAGTTCATTTGCAAATATTACGTGTTCCGTGGTAGTAGACCTTCTGTTTCAAAGAACGAGATGAAACTGACAAACTAGAGCTTAACTATCCACACGTTATGGAAATGATTTTTAAAATATAAATAATTTTACTCACCACAGAACTCGTAACTGGAGAATTAACAATATTGTCAATATAGCTGTAACACACACTGAGGTGACAAAAGTCATGGGGTAGCGACATGCTCATATACAGATGGCTGTAGTATCACGTACACAAGGCACACACGGAGCTGTAATTTGCACCCAGGTGATTCACATGAAAAGGTTTCCCTTGTGATTATGGCCGCACGATGGTAATTAATAGACTTTGAACGCGAAATAGTCGTTGGAGATTGATGCTTGGGACATTCCATTTCGGAAATCGATCATTAGGGAATTCAGTATTCCGAGATCCACAGTGTCAAAAGTGTGCCGAGAACTCAAAGTTTCAGGCATTATCTCTCACTGTGGACAACACAGTAGTCGACGCACTCCACTTATCGACAGAGAGCAGCGGGGTTTGCATAGAGTTGTCAGTGCTTACACATAAGAAACACTGCGTGAAATAACTGCAAAAATCAATGTGGGATGTACGACGAACGTATCCGTTAGGACAGTGAGGCGAAATTTGGCGTTAACGGGCTGTGGCAGCAGACGACTGACCGAATGCATTTGCTAAAAGGAGGACGTTGCCTGCCGCGCCTCTCGTGGGTTCGTGATTACTTCGGTTGGACACTAGACGACTAGCAAACCGTGGCCTGGTCAGATGAGTCCCGATTTCAGTTGATACGAGCTAAGACAGGGTTCGAGGGGGGCGCAAACCCCACGAAGCCACTGAATCAGTTTCGTCAACAAGGCACTGTGAAAGCTCATGGTGGCTCCATAATAGTGTGGGCTATGTTTATGTTGAATGGACTGGGTCCTCTGCCCCAACTGAACCGATCATTGACTGAAATGAATGTCTTCATCTACTTCGTAACCACTTGCAGCCATTCATGGATTTCATGTTTCCAACCAACGATGATATGTCACCGAGGCAGAGTTGTTCCCGATCGGTTTGAAGAATATTCTGGTCAATTCGCGCAAACGATTTGGCACCCAGATCGCCCGACATGAATCCAATCGAGCGTTTATGAGACATAATCGAGAGGCCACCTCGTGTACAACATCATGCACTGGCATCACTTTTGCAGTTTTGAGACGCCTATCGAGACAGCATGGCTCAGAATTTCTGCAGGGGACTTCCAACGACTTGTTGAGTCCGTGCCACGTCTAGTTGATGCACTACGCCTGGCGAAAGGAGGTCCGACACGATACTACACTACTGGCCATTAAAACTGCTACACCAAGAAGAAACGCAGATGATAAACGGGTATTCATTGGACAAATATATTATACTAGAACTGACGTGTGATTGCATTTTCACGCAATTTGGGTGCATAGATCCTGAGAAATCAGTACTCAGAACAATCACTTCTGGCCGTAATAACGGCCTTGATACGCCTGGCCATTAACTCAAACAGAGCTCGGATGGCGTGTACAGGTACAGCTGCCCACGCAGCTTCAACACGATACCACAGTTCATCAAGAGTAGCGACTGGCGTATTGTGACGAGCCAGTTGCTCGGCCACCAGACGTTTTCAATTGGTGAGAGATCTGGAGAATGTGCTGGCCAGGGCAGCAGTCGAACATTTTCTGTATCCAGAAAGGCCCGTACAGGACCAGCAACATGCGGTCGTGTAATATCCTGCTGAAATGTAGGGTTTCAGAGGGATCGGATGAAGGGTAGAGCCATGGCTCGTAACACATCTGAAATGTAGCGTCCACTGTTCAAAGTGCCGTCAATGCGAACAAGAGGTGACCGAGACGTGTAACCAATGGCACCCCATATCATCACGCCGGGTGATACGCCTGTATGGCGATGACGAATACACGCTTCCAATGTGCGTTCACCGCGATATCGCCAAACACGGATGCGACCATCATGATGCAGTAAACAGAACTTCGATTCATCCGAAAAAATGACGTTTTGCCATTCGTGCACCCAGGTTCGTCGTTGAGTACGCCATCGCAGGCGCTCCTGTCTGTGATGCAGCGTCAAGGGTAACCGCAGCCATGGTCTCCGAGCTGATAGTCCATGCTGCTGCAAACGCCATCGAAGTGTTCGTTCAGATGGTTGTTGTCTTGCAAAGTCCCCATCTGTTAACTCAGGGATCGAGACGTGGCTCCACGATCCGTTACAGCCATGCAGATAAGATGCCTGTCATTTCGACTGCTAGCGATACGAGGCCGTTGGGATCCAGCACGGCGTTCCGTATTACCCCCTGAACCCACCGATTCCATGTTCTGCTATCAGTCATTGAATCTCGACCAACGCGAGCAGCAATGTCGCGATACGATAAACCGCAATCGCGATAGGCTACAATCCGACCTTTATCAAAGTCGGAAACGTGATGGTACGCATTTCTCCTCCTTACACGAGACACCACAACAACGTTACCAGGCAACGCCGGTCAACTGCTGTATGTCTATGAGAAATCGGTTGGAAACTTTCCTCATGTCAGCACGTTGTAGATGTCGCCACCTGCGCCAATCTTGTTTGAATGCTCTGAAAAGCTAATCATTTGCATATCACAGCATCTTCTTCCTGTAGGTTAAATTTTGCGTCTGTAGCGCTTCATCTTCGTGGTGTAGCAATTTTAATGGCCAGTAGTGTAGAAGATACCGCATG
Source organism: Schistocerca nitens (assembly GCF_023898315.1). Taxonomy (NCBI): domain Eukaryota; kingdom Metazoa; phylum Arthropoda; class Insecta; order Orthoptera; family Acrididae; genus Schistocerca; species Schistocerca nitens. The sequence continues at coordinate 175,767,684 of NC_064622.1, read as the reverse complement.
ATTTTTGCCAGAAAAAATGTTCAAATGTGTGTGATTCCTAAGGGACCAAACTGCTAAGGTCATCGGTACCTAGACTTACACAGTACTTAAATTAACTTACGCTAAGGACAACATACACACACCCCCATGCACGAGAGCCATGCACAGTAATATACAGTTAATCATTACTGTTAGTGGAGTATGTGAACTTGGTAGCGTTTGATTAAGATGTTAATGGTGCAACACATTTCATTAGTATCAGTGCAGTAAGCAACGGAAAACTTAGCCTTGCGACTGTAATGAGCCAATCTGGACTGACCGATCGCCGTGTCTCTGGCAATGGCGTCACTGGATGTGCTACGGATGGGTGTGGGGTCAATATACCGCTTTTCTGGATGTTGTCGGCTTTCTTGCCCTTGGAGCCGCTACTTCTCACTAAAAAAAGGTCATCAGTTGGCAACACGAAGCTGAGTGCACCCCATTCTAGTCCTGCCACCAGGGAAAAATCCCTGGCGGTACGGAGAATCGAACCCGGCTCCTCTGCATACCAGCCAGGCATGTGGACCACTGAGCTGCGAAGCGCACAGTGCAATAAGGGTTGTCTTATTGGTTGAATAGTTATCAACTACCCTTTGTTTTTATCCCTCCGGAAATTTGATTGTGACCATGGGGCAATGACCGCCCCCAGATCGGGAAGCACTGGTCTAGAGCCTCTTTCCTACGCAGCAGAGGCGCTGACGGCAGCACTCTGTCGGTTGCAGGGCGGAGCTGGCGGGCCACGAGTGGGACCGTTTCGAGACGTCGGTGCCGATGTCGACGTACCTGGTGGCGTTCGTGGTGTCGGAGCTGGGCCGCGAGGCGGACGCGCAGTCGCGCTTCGCGGTGTGGGCGCGGCCCGACGCTCTGCGCCAGGCGCGCTACAGCCTCCAGCTGGGGCCCAAGCTGCTCAGCTTCTACGAGTCCTACTTCGACATCTCCTACCCGCTGCCCAAGGTCGACATGGTTGCGCTGCCAGACTTCGCCGCCGGCGCCATGGAGAACTGGGGGCTCATCACCTACAGGTAATGTCTACATACACAGCAGTACACCGCAAGCCACATGGTGGTGTGTGGCGGGGGGGGGGGGGGGGTCTTGTCATAATACTAGCTCATCCCCTCATCCACTGATTCACTAGCGAATGGCGAGTGGGAATAATGATTGTCGCTAGGCCTCTATATTACCTCAAAATTACAAAATTATCGAGTTTTCTCGTCGTGGTCATTTCGCGAGATGCATCTAAAGCACTCTGTCTTCAGGCCACTTGTGGCCCACCGGGACCATCCGACCGCCGTGTCATCCTCGGTGGAGGACGCGGATAGGAGGGTCGTGGGGTCAGCACACTGCTCTCCCGGTCGTTATGATGGTATTCTTGACCGAAGCCGCTATTATTCGATCGAGTAGCTCCTCAATTGGCATCACGAGGCTGAGTGCACCCTGAAAAATAGTAACAGCGCACGGCGGCTGGATGGTCACCAATCCAAGTGCCGGCCACGCCCAACAGCGCTTAACTTCGGTGATCTCACGGGAACCGGTGTATCCACTGCGGCAAGGCCGTTGACCGAGATGCACGTAGCAGGAAGTAATATGTTGTCCGACTCTTCCGGAAAGTACTCTGTTGAAATTTCGATAGTAAACCTCTCCGTGATGCACAGCGCTTCTCTTGTAGCGCCTGCCACTGCAGTTTGCTGAGAATCTCAGTAACGCTCTCAGGCCGCCTAAACGGCGCTCTGACAAAAGGTATAGCTCTTCATTGGATCCCCTCTATCTCTTCTCTCAGCCCTACCTGGTAAGGCTTCCAGATTGATGAATACCCAATAATTGGCCTAACAAGAGCCTTGCTACTTCTTTCGTGGAAGAGTTACATTTCCTTAAGATTATTCCTATGAATCTCAGTCTGGCATCTGCTTTTCATGCTATTTTTTTTATGTGGTCATTACACTTAATGATCGCTTGGATAGTTACTCCTAGATATTAGGAAATTTGTGGAAGATCTTATGGCACCAAACTGCTGAGGTTCTTTCTTTTGCTATTGTTTTTGTCCCGCAGTGTTCGCAGGGTCGGAAGGGTTACAATCGTATTCGGCATGGTTAATTTGAAGAGGCGGCCGTATGCCCTTCCTCCCACCATCCCGTAACCTCCTGAATAGAATCAGTGTAGCCCAGCTGTCTGCGTCTAGTGTAAATCATGAAATAGTGCGAACGTTACACACTACTTAATACAACTTCGACTTACGCTAAGGACATCACACACACCCATGCCATGAACACAGCACATTCACCGGTCAGTGTTACTGTTTTAGTGTACTCGTTCTCCAGATGCGCCTCTTCAGGGTTGCATTCGGCACGGACTACATTTTTAAAGATGACACAGTGCGACAGTATCAAACAGCACAGCTGTAGGAGTTCTTGGTACGAGAGGATACTCAGCGAATGTATGGACCCGTCTGTTCCATTCTACTGAAATGCCCTCGAGCATGGGGAGACGTATTGCAGCAAGTCCAAATGCACCAACGACCACCCAGCAAATATCAACCACCCTGGTGGAGGGATTCAACGCCCTACCACAAGAACTCGTTACCAACCTTGCGGCCAGCATCACATCACATTGCAGAGCGTGAATTGCCGTCTGTGGTGATCACAGACCCTGTTAAGAACCACGTCCTGTCTTTTGTAATGCGTAGGACCACCATCGTACACTTCAGTGTAATTACTATCTTTGAGTAAAGGTGTCATTTCTCTTCGAGTTATACCGGGTGAGGTATGCCGGGGTGCGAGTTCGAGCCTCACCTGGGGCATACTTTAGCCGGCACGGTAGCTCAGCGTGTTCAGTCAGAGGGCCAGCTGCCCTCTGTAATAAAAAAACTGACTTAATGGATCAACAACGAACTGAAACGGGTGTCTTTCGACGTCCGCTTGGAGCAGATACAACGAACGAAAACGAACAAAATAAGATTTAAAAAATAAAAAAAAGGAGGTGGCGCAGTGGTCAGCACACTGGACTCGCATTCCGGAGGACGTCGGTTCAATCCCGCGTCCTGCCATCCTGATTTACGTTTTCCTTGATTTCCCTAAATCGCTTCAGGCAAATGCTGGGATGGTTACTTTGAAAGGGCATGGCCGACTTCCTTCCCTAATCCGACGAGACCGATGACTTCGCAGTTTGGTCTCCTCCCCAAAATCAACCCAGTTCCTCTTCGCGTTATAGCGCATTTCTTTCACTTACCTTCTGCATTATACTATAGCAGTTCTCTCTCTCTCTCTTTCCTATTTTTTTTTCTAGGCCCGTATTTCATCGAGCTATGTTACGTGGCAGTGACACATAATGCCAAGTTATATTCATCCTTCAGTTTTGCACGACAGATTCATATATACAGAGTTTATGCATTTACAGGTCGCGTTTGACAACGGACTTGCTCGTTTAGCGTCACATGTAGAGCGCCATCTTGCGAAACGAGGTAGTGTGCCAAACCCAGAACCAATACGGGCTGCTAATTAACGACTATTGGTCTGGTCCATCAGCCAGCATGAGTATGGCTTTAAGTGGGCTTCCACACTCAGAAAATATGATACACAAGTAGTTACAAAGGCACACACGACATGGCCACAAAGGCAAATAAAACAAATTTCTGAAATTACGAAACGCAACGGACCCAATATGACGCTAGGAAAGAAAAAGAGATCTAGTCTACCGAGGGTTGAACAGGCATGTATCCTTGTAACAGGGACCACCACGGAATTTGGCTCAAGTAATTTGGCGAAACCACGGGAAAGCTAAGTCAGGATTACTGCATGGGAATTAAAGCCTCTATCCTCCCGAATACAAGACTAGTCTGCTAAAAACAGGGCAATCTCATTCTTTTTATTCCTAGTGTTCAATAGTATTTTATTGATATACTGAGTGTTTACCAATTTGTTGCCGGCCGGAGTGGCCGAGCGGTTAAAGGCGCTACAGTCTGGAACCGCACGACTGCTACGGTCGCAGGTTCGAATCCTGCCTCGGGCATGGATGTGTGTGATGTCCTTAGGTTAGTTAGGTTTAAGTAGTTCTAAGTTCTAGGGGACTTATGACCACAGCAGTTGAGTCCCATAGTGCTCAGAGCCATTTGAACCATTTTTGAAGCAATTTGTATCCACAAACGTACGGATATTTTCCTGACAATAAAACATTACAAAAAGTGTATATGAACAAGGGCCGGATAATCCTCCGTGAGGGTATTACATGTGATACATTTAACAATACACATTCATTAATATTACTCTAAGAGACCTCCTCCAGTTTCGATGCATGTCCTGACCTGCATTCCATTGTTCACTGTATTCCATGGAAAATTCCTGGACTGTATCGTATTTGGTCAAAATTATTTTGGATACACTACCTCAAGACATCTTCATTAGGTGCAACAGTTAAATACACCAAGGATTTTAATCGTTCTGAGAGGTGGAAATCCACTGGATTCAAATCTGCTGATCTGACCAAACAGTGTATCTCCTTCGACCAGTCCATCGAATCGGAAACGTGGCATCGAGATCCCGGCAAACTGTTGAAGTAAAGTGAGTTTTATATTTTATAATCCAAACTATCACTTTGGCTACACGAACGTTTCATTTCTCTGTATTTTGTGATGTAGTTTTTGCTTTTATGCTAAACAATTACTGTTATTGTGCTTCCATATGGCTCGTGATCACTTGGTGTGTTGAAGAGAGGCTATTTCTGTATCACTACATGTGCTTGGTAATGAAATGCCGGAAAATGTGTTCCAGCATGTGACAACGACGCAGCGTGTAGTTCAACATACCACAATGCTTGAATAGTACAAACTGTCGAAATTGCAATGGTAATAAATACAGGGTAAGCACAAAGTCTTGCCCTGATTATAAAAATTTATAACAGAATAACCGTTTGACATAATAAGTTACATTTGATGCCGTTACATAGGTTAGTGTTACTAGTTGTTGTGACCAATAGATGGCGCTAGTGCTCCTCAACATCGGCGCGGTCTCTTAGGTCACGTTAGTTGCTGGCGAAATGGTGTCGAAGCAGGAGAAAGCGCAATGTGTGCTTTGGTTTCACGAAATGAAATCGACCATCAGTGTTCAGCGTGAATTTCAGGCTTCTTATGGACGAAGCCCTCCTGACGTTACATCAACAAAGCGATGGTATGCAAAGTTTAAAGAAAGCGTTGAAGATCGTCCTCGAAGTGGCAGGCCTCGTGTGAGTTATGCAACTGTTGATCGTGTTCGGCAATCGTTTCAACGCAGTCCGTCTAAATCAACTCGTCAAGCACCACGTGAACTTCAAATACCGCAAACAAGTGTGGTGAAGATTCTTCATGAGGCTACGGTTGCATGCTTACAGAGTTCAAATCGTGCAGGCATTGCAATCGAATGATTTGCTGACACGTACTGAATTTGCAGCTGAGATTCTCAACAGGATTGATGGCGCTAACGATTACTTAAATCGCATATGTTTCACCGATGAACCCAACCTTTCATGTCAGTGGAATTGTAAATAGGCAGAAGGTTCGTATGCTACTGTACAGTTACAGCGAGACAGCGGAAAAGTGAATGTTTGCTGCTGCCCCATGCGTAACAAGGATTTTGGACCGTTTTTCTTCGCGGAAAAATCCATTACCGCTAACATTTACTTAGACATTTTGCAACAGTTCATTGCCCCACAGTTAGAAGAATATCACCAACCATGGATACTTACAGCAAGATGGAGCGCCCCCCCCCCCCCCCCCTCCACTGGGCATTGATAGTGCGTGATTTCCTGGATGAAACATTTCCGGATCGGTGGATTGGAAGGAACGGTCCAACACCCTGGCTACCCCGCTCTCCAGACATTACGCCCCTTGACTTTTTTTTCTGAGACTACATTAAGGACAGAGTCTTCGTGACACCAGTTGCTGACGTCGACGAAGACTAGGATACAAGCTGCTGTGGGTACTGTGACAGAACACATGTTACGAAACACCTGGCGGGAACTGGAATACCGCCTCGACATTCTCCGAGCTACCAAGGGAGCACACGTTGAGGTTTACTAACGTAAGTGGTCTTAAAAAAACTAGCAACACTAACCTATGTAACGGCATCAAATATAAATTATTATGTCAAGCGGTAATAAATTGTTATAATCAGGGTAAGACTTTGTGCTCACCCTGTAGTTTTCACAGTCATTACGTTAAGTCCTTATCAAAACCTGCCTTCAAATGTATTTAATACTTGCTGCATATAGCAACACAACACGGCATGGTAGCCCCGCTAGGCGACAAAGTCACCTCTATAGTGGTTTCCGGTCGTATATTTCTCAGACACTTTTACGGAAGATTTCAACCTTATCACTGACACCCGTTACATCACTGTACTCATAATTTCAAGAGCTTTTACAAAAACTAATACCATTAACCACTAAACACTTTTACGTGCCCTCTCTTCGTAGAATTGTCTTCCAGAAATCTAGTTTTGGTATCGTGAACCGTTCAGGACACAAAAGGGGTGTTGCGTTTTATGTGACTCACCCAGAAGAATCCACAAGATGTCAGATGTTGGGTGGCAAATGGTGCTTCGTACCAATATTAAGAGATTTTCCGTCCCGTTAAATTCGCACACGTAACGAGGGACAGATTAGAGTATTTTTGATTTGGACCAAATCTACATCTGCATATATACTCTGCAAGGCACCTTACGGTGTGTGGTTGAGGGTACGCTGTGCCACTACTTGTCATTTCATTTCCTGTTCCACTCGCAATTAGAGCGAGGGAAAGACGACTGTCTGTATACCTCCGAACGAGCCATAATTTCTCTTATCTTCGTGGTCCTTACGGGAAATGTATGTTGACGGCACTAGAATCGTACTGCAGTCAGCTTCAAATACGGCTTCTCTAATTTTTTAAAAAGTGTTCCCTGAAAAGGAACTCACCTTCCCTCCAGAAGTGACCATTTGAGTTCCCTAAGCACTCCGTGAAACGTGTACGATGTTCAGACCCACCGGTAACACATTTAGACATCTCCCTCTGAAATGCTTCGATGTCTTCCTTTAATCCGATCTGGTGCGGGTCCCAAACGCTCGTGGAGTACTCAAGAATGGGTCGCTGTAGTGTGCTATGTGCGGTGATGAACCACACTTTCCTAATATTCTCACAATGGACCAAACCGACCATTCGCCTTCCCTATTACAATCCTTGCTGCTCGTTCCATTTCACATCGCTTTGCAACGTTGAGCCAAGATGTTTAATAGATGTGACTGTGTCAAGCAGTACACTATTAATGCTTCATCCGAACATTACGGGTTCGTTTTTCCTACCCACCTGCAATAACTTACATTTTTCTACATTTACAGCTAGCTGCCATTCATCACATCAACTAGAAATTTTGTCTAAGTTATCTTGCGTCCTACTACCGTCACTTATAGTCACTCAACAACGACACCTTCCAGTACACCACAGCATCATCAGCAGACAACCATAGATTGCTGCTGACCTTGTCCGCCATGCCATTTATATACAGTATGCTCAGTTTAACTGAAGACATTGATATATCTAGAAAACTACATATTGGATAAAAAAATGACAAGTTAAAACTTGTTCGTCTCAGAGGAGGACATTTAATGATACCAAACTTGACCCGCCCCCTTCCCACCAAACCCCATGTTTATAAACGGGGGAGGGAGGGGGTGGTGGAGGCAGCTTTGAAATCTTAAATGGGAATCCCCGTTTTTATTGCACATCCGAGTTCTACGGAAAAAATACATAAGTTTTGTCGGAAACAATTTTTTCGTTACGTAACACATGGCGCTATAAACGGAAAAATCTGAATGAGTAGAAAATTGTGTGTTTCAAAATGCTATCCAATGTCGCTTGAATTAATCCCTCACATCCAAGGTGCGTGGGTAGGACAGGTAATTATTTAATAATTTTGGATGGGACTGCACTGCCTGTTATGATAAGCCGTAGTTCGCTACACGGGCACAGTGGAGCGTTGAGCAGTCCCCTTTACGTTTTGTCGGAGGAATACAACGGTGAGAATGAGGTTTCCCATTCATCTACATCTACATCTACATACATACTCCGCAATCCACTATACGGTGTGTGGTGGAGGGTACCTCGTACCACAACTAGCATCTTCTCTCCCTGTTCCACTCCCAAACAGAACGAGGGAAAAATGACTGCCTATATGCCTCTGTACGAGCCCTAATTTCTCTTATCTTATCTTTGTCGTCTTTCCGCGAAATATAAGTTGGCGGCAGTAAAACTGTACTGCAGTCAGCCTCAAATGCTGGTTCTCTAAATTTCCTCAGTAGCGATTCACGAAAAGAACGCCTCCTTTCCTCCAGAGACTCCCACACGAGTTCCTGAAGCATTTCCGTAACACTCGCGTGATGATCAAACCTACCAGTAATAAATCTAGCAGCCCGCCTCTGAATTGCTTCTATGTCCTCCCTCAATCCGACCTGATAGGGACCCCAAACGCTCGAGCAGTACTCAAGAGTAGGTCGTATTAGTGTTTTATAAGCGGTCTCCTTTACAGATGAACCACATCTTCCCAAAATTCTACCAATGAACCGAAGACTACTATCCGCCTTCCCCACAACCGCCATTACATGCTTGTCCTACTTCATATCGCTCTGCAATGTTATCGCCAAATATTTAATCGATGTGAATGTATCAAGCGCTACACTACTAATGGAGTATTCAAACATTACGGGATTCTTTTTCCTATTCATCTGCATTAATTTACATTTATCTATATTTAGAGTTAGCTGTCATTCTTTACACCAATCACAAATCCTGTCCAAGTCATCTTGTATCCTCCTACAGTCACTCAACGACGACACCTTCCCGTACACCACATCATCATCAGCAAACAGCCGCACATTGCTGTCCACCCTATCCAAAAGATCATTTATGTAGATAGAACACAACAGCGGACCTGCTACACTTCCCTGTGGCACTCAGGATGATACCCTCACCTCCGATGAACACTCACCATCGAGGAGAACGTACTGGGTTCTATTACTTAAGAAGTCTTCGAGCCACTCACATATTTGGGAACCAATCCCATAGGCTCGTACCTTAGTTAGGAGTTGTTATGAAACAATTGCATGTCTAACCCTCGCAGCATGGATGTTGGGGGTTAATTCAAGTGTCATGGAATAGGATTTTAAAACATGCGACTTTCTATCCATTTAGAATTTTCCGATTACAGCGTCACCTGCCGCGAAATGAAATAAAATGTTTCAGGCAAAACATATATTTTTGACCGTAGAATCTGAATCCACTATAAAAAGTAGAGATTATCATTTAAGATTTCGAAGTTGTCCACACTCAGGGTGGGGTGAGCGGTCGAGCTTGGTATCATACGATGTCCCCTTCGATACGAACAAATTTTAACTATACATTGTTTGAATCCTGTATGCAGTTTTCGAGAGATTTCAATGTCTTCAGATAAAATAATCTCTACATCTACATCTACATGATTACTCTGCAATTCACATTTAAGTGCTTGGCAGAGGGTTCATCGAGCCACAATCATACAATCTCTCTATCATTCCACTCCCGAACAGCGCGCGGGAAAAACGAACACCTAAACCTTTCTGTTCGAGACCTGATTTCTCTTATTTTATTTTGATGATCATTCCTACCTATGTAGGCTGGGCTCAACAAAATATTTTCGCATTCGGAAGAGAAAGTTGGTGACTGAAATTTCGTAAATACATAGATCTCGCCGCGACGAAAAACGTCTTTGCTTTAATGACTTCCATCCCAACTCGCGTATCATATCTGTCACACTCTCTCCCCTATTACGTGATAATACAAAACGAGCTGCCCTTTTTTGCACCCTTTCAATGTCCTCCGTCAATCCCACCCGGTAAGGATCCCACATCGCGCAGCAATATTCTAACAGAGGACGAACGAGTGTAGTGTAAGCTGTCTCTTTGGTGGACTTGTTGCATCTTCTAAGTGTCCTACCAATGAAACGCAACCTTTGGCTCGCCTTCCCCACAATATTATCTATGTGGTCTTTCCAACTGAAGTTGTTCGTGATTTTAACACCCAGGTACTTGAATTGACAGCCTTGAGAATTGTACTATTTGTCGAGTAATCGAATTCCAACGGATTTCTTTTGGAACTCATGTGGATCACCTCACACTTTTCGTTATTTAGCGTCAACTGCCACCTGCCACATTATACAGCAATCTTTTCTAAATCGCTTTGCAACTGATACTGGTCTTCGGATGACCTTACTAGACGGTAAATTACAGCATCATCTGCGAACAATCTAAGAGAACTGCTCAGATTGTCACCCAGGTCATTTATATAGATCAGGAACAGCAGAGGTCCCAGGACGCTTCCCTGGGGAACACTTGATATCACTTCAGTTTTACTCGATGATTTGCTGTCTATTACTACGAACTGCGACCTTCCTGACAGGAAATCACGAATCCAGTCGCACAACTGAGACGATACCCCGTAGGCCCGCAGCTTGATTAGAAGTCTCCCTCACTTTATTCCCGTGATCCCTGTGCGAGATGTAGGCGCAGCCCACCTTGTGTTGCTGGCTGCCTGCCACAAGCCCCCTTGGCGGCCCACTACAGCAGGGACCACGTTATCCGCCCGAGGTCCGCTGTACCGGTGATAGAGTTGTGGGCTTCCCGCAAACTTCTGACCGCGCTTGAGTGGTACCTCCCTCCTTCCCCTCCCCTCAAAGCTCACACACAAACACACACACACATACACTAGAGGCACTCCCGCCTCTGCATTGTCTGCCAGAACCGCAGGACATGTCCCGACTACCCCTTGCGGTCACCGCATTTCCATGCGACACGGCTACATTAATGCTGCGGCCCTTGTTTCGTGACGTTTCTAACGTCGGTCGTGTATATGTTTTTGGTAGCGAGTAGTCATCGAAGAAAGACAATTTCGCAACGCTGGTATCTTACTTATGACAATATGACATTACGTAATTATGTGTTACTTTTTTTCTTTCCGTAAGAATGACATTTTCAATACAGAGGTCTTCATTACTCCGAACTGCTGCCGAAGAGCATCTTTGCACCATTCACAGGAAAGCTAAAATAGTGCTGCCTAATAACAAGATGTTGAACAAATTTACTTGAAATTAATTTCTATTCGTTGGCGAGTCAAATAATATTTCTTTCTGAAAGTACAAGTTATCTTCAACAGCATACGTGATTATTTGAGGTCTAGCAGACTGTCTCCAGAATTTTCAATCTCCACGCAGTTGCGACGTTTATTTATACAACACATTGCGATTAATGCATGGTCAATGTTCTTCCAAAATGTCTACTAGTTGTAAATTCAATATTTCATACCAATTCTACACTTAGTCCAAACAGCAGGCAATCTTCAGACTTGAAATTAAAACTTTTACGTCTTATTCCCACGTAAGTCAATAGTTCTTATGCTTGTAATTATCACACATTACTTCAAAACATCCGATTGCAGGCTTTCTCGGCGTATTTCAGTGATGAACTCTTCTCGGGCGATCAACCGAGTGGTGACGTCGTCTTGTCGCCAAGTTTCGATGAGTTTCGTACCCATCATCCTCAAGTGAGGTGTCGGGATGCTGTGCTGCGACAAGACGACACCACCACTCGGCTGATGACCCGAGAGGAGTTCATTACTTCAAAACATATTTTTCCATCAGATAATCATTTCAGCAGCAGAAGTACACTTGTCACATGAAATTACTCCGCCCTCATACCATCAAAAGTTACACCCTATCAATATCCTTATCTGTCACAGATAAATGTTACTCATTCTCGCTGTTGGGGTTTTCACAAACGCCGACGAATCTCAACTATTTTGCAGTTACCAAACGAGATGTCTCAGAGGATAGATACTGCACTCGTATTCGGGAGAACGGCAAATGACATAATGATCGCTTTGAAAGGCCACAGTCTATTTCCTTCCCCACCGTTTACAGATATAAAAGCTCAAGCTGTAGCAACTTTTACTTTTTCCTTAATAAGTTTTCAACAAATACCATTATAGGTACATTAGATATTTTTGTGTTATCAGCTCATACTGTTTCTTAAATTTAATCATAAGCGTGACATAAAAACGAAAATATTAATACTATCAAAACTTACACAATTTTTTTCAGTGTCTTTCTTAAGGAAACCGGCAGTAATTTTATAAAGATGAATGTCTGTAGTAAATAAAATACAGAGTGGCCCAAGAATAATAGTACATTTTCATTTGGTTGTTAGGAGGTTTATCGTTTATTTACATCAATATAACTTATCTACAAATGTTCTACGCACTCTGCAGTTACCGAAAAGCCACACAAAAGTGTATTTCTTAAACAGTACATTACACAAATGGCTCTTATCATTGAAGATGCATTACTAAAGATTTTCGCTTAAGCTCCGCAATACGTTCGGAATCATTTCTTGAGGAATGGGCTCTGACTCTTGCCGGTTTGCGGCTTTCAGCTCATCATTATTATGGAGTCGCCGTAAAAAAAAAAAAAAAAAAAAAAAAGAAAAAAGAAAAAAATCTATGACCTTGAGATGATCCTACAGAGTCTAGCAGGCCGGCCGCGGTGGCCGAACGGTTCTAGGCGCTACAGTCTGAAGTCTCGCGACCGCTCCTGTCGCAGGTTCGAATCCTGCCTCGGACATGGGTGTGTGTGATGTCCTTAGGTAAGTTAGGTTTAAGTAGTTCTAAGTTCTAGGGGACTGATGAACTAAGAAGTGAAGTCCCATAGTGCTCAGAGCCATTTGAACCATTTGATTGGAAAGACCAGGTCCAAAAAATACAGTCGTTTTGTTTATTGACAAGCCCATTCAGATATAAGTTTACCTTTTCAGAATTCACAAGATTCGCCCGAAATTCGCCATCCTGGTCAGTTCTGTACAGTATTGTCGTGCACGAAACGCGCCTGCTCACTTAACTCCCCGCCATAAATGATGAATCATTTCAAGGTTATTAAAAATGAAACTTTACATCCTGTTTCACAATCCTCTGCAGTGACCTGTGGGTGATTTACAGTGATCTGTAATGGCGACTAAGAGATCACAATCCTCTGCAGCGACCTCCGGGAGATTTACAATGACATGGAATGACGACTGAGACATCACTGTTGGCCTCATTACAGAAGTGCATGAACCCTCTAAAATCTCCAATGGTTTTCGGTATACAACAGGAAAATTAACTGCAGATGGAAAACCATGTCCGAAACAGTCATCCACCAAAGCAACAGAGCATCGTATTCATAGGAGTAAAGGCCTGTCTACGCAGCTGCCAGCTCCAACATCTCCATTGGCGATTGTGGCAACCAGTGAATAACAAACAATATTGTAAGACGTATCATTTGCCAACCACTGTGGCCGAGCGTTTCTAGGCGCTTCAGTCTGGAACCGCATTGTTACTACGGTCGCAGGTTCGACTCCTGCCTCGGGCATGGATGTGTGTGATGCCCTTAGGTTAGTTATGGTTAAGTAGTTCTAAGTCCAGGGGACCGATGACCTCAGATGTTAAGTCCCATAGTGCTTAGATCCATTTGAACGTATCATTTACGGTTCGTCAGCGCACAAGTACCGTCTGCTGCTGAAGGGGTGGCAGGCATCGGCGCCTGTAACTTCGGCAACACTCAATGGCATCGTTGGATGCTTTTTCTGGACACGAGTTCCTATCATCGTGTTGTATCCCAAGACATCCTCTACAAACCCTCGAAGTTTGTAGTTACATTTCCGAGACAATCCGTATACACAACTACAAGCAGATCTTTGAGCATCAACATAAACGATTGTATCTGCAATTCGTATTTATACTTTCCGAACTTATAGTTTTAAAACAATAGGCTATAATATATTTGCTGAGTGTGTCATGATCATATTCAAAAAAAGGTAAATGCGGAGAATATTTTATAAAATATAATATAGGAGACCAATCAGAGCTAGTAAAAATATCCAGAATTTTATTTTTTCTGTTGGAGTCAGTCCGTAATTGATAAATGCAGTCTCCTCTGTTATAGACAGGACTGTTCATGAATGCCAAACCTTGAATGAAGTATACATCTGACAGCATCTGATGATTAATACTCAAGGGCATGTGTCACCTCAAGGGCGTTTGTAGGTGTCAGACGCATGGCTCCAACGCAAATACGAATGGTTCTGTATTGAAAACTAACCCCTTTGTGACACAATGTACACACATAGCCCCGACCAGATCGAATAATTCCTTGGTACGTGTTGAATAGAATACTTCGATGTGCTACCCACCACAAACAGGTGAGTGTGTTAATTATATTTAATCCTTCTTTACCTTTATTAACAGTAGATTACATGTGAGACGATATCATTCTGAGGAATCGGGCCTGAGATTTTATCTGGAAATTAAACTTTCTAGACATGGCGTCACCGTTAATGTGAGCAGCGTTCAATTTCTAAAGAGGTACGATTACTGATTTCTCAGCCGAAATCACTGTTACACAGTCATTTATTGACGTGTTCTATGGTATTCAAATGGTTCAAATGGCTCTGAGCACTATGGGACTTAACATCTATGGTCATCAGTCCCCTAGAACTTAGAACTACTTAAACCTAACTAACCTAAGGGCATCACACACATCCATGCCCGAGGCAGGATTCGAACATGCGACCGTAGCAATCGATCGGCTCCGGACTGAGCGCCTAGAACCGCTAGACCAGGGCTTAACAACTGGCCGGTTTTGAGCGCGAGTACTCGCATCTGCTCAGGCACGTGCTCGCGAGCAGGTGCTAGGTCGCGGAGTAGGGAGGGAGGGGAGGGAGGGAAAATGCGCGCGCACGTTTGAATGTGATCTCGCGTTCGTAGCAGATTTAACTAGCCATCTGAATGCTTTGAACATTTTACTACAAGGTAAAGATCTGCTAATTACTCATTTCATAGATCGAATACGAGCTTTTAAAATGAAATTGACACTTTGGGTGAGTCAGCAGGAAACAGGAAACCTAGCTCATTTTCCTAAATTATCATCCATGCAAGATGTCACAAAGACTGTGAACGTTATTCACATAGTTTAGTTAATCAGCGCTTTCAAGATCTGACAGCACTAGACAGTGATTTTGATCTGTTCTCTCCATATTCAGCGAATATTTAAGAGATTCCTCCTGAGCTGCAGCAATAAATTATTGACCTGCAGTGTGACAGAGAATACAGAGACAACTTTCAGAACAAGAAAAACATTTTGGAATTCTACAGACACTTCCCTCAGGATAGATTTCCTCGTTTGCACAAACTGGCGGCGACAATAATATCAATGTTCGGTTCCACTTATGTTTGTGAACAACTGTTCTCTGCAATGAAATGTAACAAGACGCGCCTGAGAAACGCATTGTCTGATCGAAATTTAAACTACATGCTGCGCATAAAATGCACAAGAACAATTACTCCGAACATAGACGCAATTGTAAAGGGCAAAAAGTACAAGATAACCGAGAATCCCACACTTCAGTGACACCTTTTATTGTGTAACAGTTCACAAATTAATGCGAAGCTAATAAAATTATGTGGCATGTGTACATTCTCCTTTATTTGTTTCATTTGTCGCAGTAATAATTCGTGAGTGATATCCCTGCAGGTGGCCGCGGATTTACATTGACTGGCGGCAGCTGTTGTGTGCCCCACGTGACTTTCCCCACTCTCCGCTCTGGTCCGGTAGTGGGGGTATCGTGCTCGCGCTGCTCCGTGCTCGATCCTTGCTGCTCACAGCTTGCTCCGCGAGCACGTATGTTGTGAAGCCCTGCGCTAGACCATCGCAGCCGGCCTATGGTATTTCGTAATACCGTTTTGGCCTGGAGATGCGAATTTACAGTTGAATAAATATTTACCTCGTCTGCAGTTCTTCTGTTTCCGTTGGAAGATTTCCAAGCAAAGAATAATATATGAAATTGTAACACCCCACTCGTTGCTTGTCCGGTTTTTGCGTGTGTTCGCCCCTGACAAACAACTTACAGAGAAATTGGGAGTGGAACTGTATGGATAACGCTAGATTTAAATGTGGCCCTGTCACTCCTAATTAATCTGCAGTGGTAGTGTTGACGATAAATCACACCTATTTTTACTTCCAAACATGAAGGATCACGAACACTTAGGGTGTTCAATGACATCAAACACGTACACAAAAATAAAATAAAGCAAAAGGGTGAATTCAGTATCAACTACTGAAAGTAAAGGCTCTACTGAATCACAATAATTTTATTATAACCTTCAGATCAATGCTGAATAAAAGAATAAAACACAATGAACAATTTACAAATTATCCTCCTAACTGGCATTGGCAGTAACTGTGTTAAAATCGGTCCAAAATGCGATCTCTTATAACATATATACAAAGAACCACTACACGCCAAAGTACTGTGAAACCTCTATGGAAACAGCAATTGCAATTGATCCAACTATTTAACGTTACTCCTAACACAGGGCGAAGCGGGTGCGATCTCACCGTAATATTCCTGTTGTAGCGGCGGTCTCCGACGGCGATGGCGCGGCCGTGCGATCGGTATGTGGCGTCTCGGAAAGTACACTCCAGCAGTATTCGAACACCAGGTTGCTGTCCGTAAACTTCTCTAATTGCGACATTGTTTCCGTCAGCAATGAGCTGGGGCGGCTAACGTCCTCTCAGAACGAAAGACCAAGAGGGGAGACGACTTGGCTAACGTCCTCTCAGTACGAGAGCCCAGAACCGAAGACCACTACCGAGAGTCCAGCAAGATCGCTCTTCACCTTTCTTTTCTCACCTCAACTTTTACCGAGCGATTCAAATCACTAGAAGCTCTCAAAATACCCAGTTTGCCAGTGCCGACCAATGTACGGCCTGGGAATAGAGCTCTTTTCCACAATTCTTTTATTTATACAAAATTTCACAAGTAAACTTCGCCCTAGCCGGCTGGGAAGAACCACAGCTGTGAGCAATAACACGTTTACTGGAAGTTTACACTCGAGATTTTCCCGGCAAGATTCCCCGTCGTAGCGAACACAGATTCTTGCATTGAAAGTTTGTCATTCGGAACTCCTGGCCTGCCCCACTTGAGTTACTCAAAGGCCTAAAATTAGTGGGACATAGGCGAGGGCACGAGGGCACGCACAGAAAAGCCCGTCCAGCTATCCACTGCTCTGTTTTGGTAAACACTTGAACTTCTGCAGCCGCACGTCCTTCAGAGGTTGGCAACCGCTGTGGCCTCTCTAAACGGATTACAGAAATCCCCCAGTTCACCAGTCATGCCGTTAGGCTGTGGCCTTCGGCGGCTAGGCGGGGACGTAGCCGAGCTTTGTCTCGCGTACTGCCTTACCGCAAAATCTTATAATTACAAAATCGCGGAATTCTCGCGTGCCGATGCGTTTCCATATAGATTTTCTACACCGTAATTTAGAGTATTACTCCAACAAAGCCTAAAGTGTCACGTTAAATGGACTCATGTAAGGTGCAAGGCCGTTGCTACCTTACAAAATCAGTACCAGGACATCTGTCACTCGATGATTTAATTTCATCATTTTGTTCTTTCTGTAGTGAAGGATATGATGACTGTCATCTTCAACAGCAGATGGATAATTCAGGAATGGAACCGTGAGAGGTGCGAGCATAATTATAAGTTCCTCCATCCAGTCAGTTGTAGTAGGAACGTCGGTTGGCAGACGATAGTTACTAAAAGCCTGTGTTTTATACCAAATATTTATCGTACTGGTTGCTTTATTGAGTGAAGAGCAAAATTTAATCCAGTTTTTCTTGCTTGTTCGTTTTCTCTTCAAAAACTTGTTAACACCCGCATTTACTGTTCTCACTTCCAAGAAGTTATTCGAGTTATAGTTCTGGCAATAATTTTTCAAAGCAAGTCTTAACATGGCAATTTCTCTAGAGCTTTCGGGATTCTACGAACCAGTGGAATGTTTCTTCATAATATTAAACTCTTCGCTCTTCAGAATTGTAACATCCGCTGCGACTTCCACAGCATTTATTGAAGCTTTCTGTGTGTCTTTTACCTGTCCCATGCCCCATAATTTCGAGTTCCTTTCGAAATGTTTCCTTGGGATTTGGAAAGAAGAGATGCAAGATTTTCCATACAGCTATATAGTGCAGAGGGCGTCTGGTTTTTTTTTTTTTCAAATTTTTCATATAAACAGCGTACGAACCACTATCTGTACCTTTGTAGAAGGATACCGCTAAGTAGTTACGGTTTTCACGGGAGGAACATTTAGAAAATTTTGTTGGCAGGAATCGGAAGCAGAAGCTTCATTATAATGGAATCAGTTCCAAAATGTTCAAATGTGTGTGAAATCGTATGGGACTTAACTGCTAAGGTCATCAATCCCTAATGTTACACACTACTGAACCTAAATTATCCTAAGGACAAACACACACACCCATGCCCGATGGAGGACGCGAACCTCCGCCAGGCCCAGCCGCACAGTCCATGACTGCAGCGCCCAAGACCGCTTGGCTAATCCCGCGCGGCGAATCAGTTCCGTTTGACACATCAGTAGTGGGTAATTCTTGGTTAGCTTCTGCAGTGAACGTTTTTTGATCCCTTAATCCCAGACTACCCTCAATTTGCCGCTTATTTCTCGCTCTGGGAAGGCTGGAGAGATTCATCTTCTCATCTTCAGGACGATTCCAGATTCGCTCCTGAAGACTTCTAACAAGTAGTTGATAGCATCCATCGTATTGTCAATCATAGTTCATGGAGAAGTCTGGAAGGAAAGTGTATCTTAATGTCACCGTTGGGCAACAACTTGTTACTGTTGACCAACAGGGGCGTTGAAATCACCCTCTCCTCGACATATACCCCACCATACGTGGTAAGCCTTGTCTTCACCGATAGAAAATTCGAATGGTATAGTTTGTTAAAGGTAACTGCAACACACTATAAGCAAAACTCAGGCATCACACGGAAGAACGACCTCAGATTACATCTAAACACTTCCGCGCCAGCGACAGACTGTTCCCTCCCTCCCCAAACCGAGTTTATGTTTCTTCCCCACTGACTTCCATCCTTCTTATTTTGAAGTTTCACTGAATCAAAGTATTACACAGTGTCAAGCCGGACAGCTAGAAAAGAAGAGAAGCGAAGCGTTTGAGACTTGGCGCTACAGAAGAACTTTGATAATTACGTGAGCCGATAAGATAAGGAATGAGGAGATTCTCCACAAAATGGGATCTGATTAGGGTGAATCAGGCCCTCTCTTACATCTGACCAGAGTGTCACACATATCATACCCTTTTTACAGAATATTTACCTAAGAAATAACAATTTTAAAATGACAAATAGTGTTAAAATGATTTGAGTGTCTATAGTGATAATGTGAGGAAATAATACTGACTGTCAAATATTGTAATAAAGTTAATACTGTCAGTACTTCTACTGTTGCCACTGCTGCCACTATTAGCGATAATAATAATAATGCCAATAATAACAATAATGATAGTGGCCGATATAAGAGGAATTTATAGGTGTACAAAATAGATATTTTCTGGGGAAAGGAAATTTAAGGAGATTGCACCAGCTAAGAATACCGGGAAATGAGGACGATCTGATGGGAAGAAGGATGTGCAAGAATAACGAGTGCTTACAGGGGCAATGGAAATACTTATTGTTGCTTTGACTGCTATGTCACTAACTGTCTTCTGAAGCTGGAGATGTTAAAATGGTTCAAATGGCTCTGAGCACTATGGGACTTAACATCTGTGGTCATCAGTCCCCTAGAACTTAGAACTACTTAAACCTAACTAACCTAAGGACAGCACACAACACCCAGTCATCACGAGGCAGAGAAAATCCCTGACCCCGCCGGGAATCGAACACGGGAACCTGGAGATGTTATTCAGTTCTCTAATATTACAGAGTCAGGTTCCTGCTACTGAGAAGGACTTCGAGAAAGTGGCTGAACGATGGAGTGGAACACCAGAAGTTTGTTCCAATGGGTGTTCCTGCCATGTCACTCAGACAAGAGCGATGAGGTCGAGAAGAGATCTAATGGGCAGTGTGCGTTGATAAGACAGGAGGTATGGAAATTTCTGCACGCACCCAGGATAGCTATGCATATGACTGTGAAATCAGTCGGACATCACAGATGTAACGAACATAGGCGTTCATAACCAGTTCAATTGGCCGTGAGCTTTCCTGAGGAAGACTTTGCAGAATAACATCACTGTAATCGATAGCTGGAAGTATGTTTGTGCAGTTTCTTTTGCAGGTCAAGATGAAAGAGATTTTTATGTTTAAGTTGGACATTGTAGTTACGTGCATAGTCCAATCTAGATTTTCATCTACACTCCTGGAAATGGAAAAAAGAACACATTGACACCGGTGTGTCAGACCCACCATACTTGCTCCGGACACTGCGAGAGGGCTGTACAAGCAATGATCACACGCACGGCACAGCGGACACACCAGAAACCGCGGTGTTGGCCGTCGAATGGCGCTAGCTGCGCAGCATTTGTGCACCGCCGCCGTCAGTGTCAGCCAGTTTGCCGTGGCATACGGAGCTCCATCGCAGTCTTTAACACTGGTAGCATGCCGCGACAGCGTGGACGTGACCCGTATGTGCAGTTGACAGACTTTGAGCGAGGGCGTATAGTGGGCATGCGGGAGGCCGGGTGGACGTACCGCCGAATTGCTCAACACGTGGGGCGTGAGGTCTCCACAGTACATCGATGTTGTCGCCAGTGGTCGGCGGAAGGTGCACGTGCCCGTCGACCTGGGACCGGACCGCAGCGACGCACGGATGCACGCCAAGACCGTAGGATCCTACGCAGTGCCGTAGGGGACCGCACCGCCACTTCCCAGCAAATTAGGGACACTGTTGCTCCTGGGGTATCGGCGAGGACCATTCGCAACCGTCTCCATGAAGCTGGGCTACGGTCCCGCACACCGTTAGGCCGTCTTCCGCTCACGCCCCAACATCGTGCAGCCCGCCTCCAGTGGTGTCGCGACAGGCGTGAATGGAGGGACGAATGGAGACGTGTCGTCTTCAGCGATGAGAGTCGCTTCTGCCTTGGTGCCAATGATGGTCGTATGCGTGTTTGGCGCCGTGCAGGTGAGCGCCACAATCAGGACTGCATACGACCGAGGCACACAGGGCCAACACCCGGCATCATGGTGTGGGGAGCGATCTCCTACACTGGCCGTACACCACTGGTGATCGTCGAGGGGACACTGAATAGTGCACGGTACATCCAAACCGTCATCGAACCCATCGTTCTACCATTCCTAGACCGGCAAGGGAACTTGCTGTTCCAACAGGACAATGCACGTCCGCATGTATCCCGTGCCACCCAACGTGCTCTAGAAGGTGTAAGTCAACTACCCTGGCCAGCAAGATCTCCGGATCTGTCCCCCATTGAGCATGTTTGGGACTGGATGAAGCGTCGTCTCACGCGGTCTGCACGTCCAGCACGAACGCTGGTCCAACTGAGGCGCCAGGTGGAAATGGCATGGCAAGCCGTTCCACAGGACTACATCCAGCATCTCTACGATCGTCTCCATGGGAGAATAGCAGCCTGCATTGCTGCGTAAGGTGGATATACACTGTACTAGTGCCGACATTGTGCATGCTCTGTTGCCTGTGTCTATGTGCCTGTGGTTCTGTCAGTGTGATCATGTGATGTATCTGACCCCAGGAATGTGTCAATAAAGTTTCCCCTTCCTGGGACAATGAATTCACGGTGTTCTTATTTCAATTTCCAGGAGTGTATTATTATTCTTAGAGTCCTTCATGAGGCAGAGAAGTTAATATTTGTCCCATTTAGGGCTTAAAATGGTACAGATTCCCGATATTTCTGGCTAATGAGGCTACAATGCCCGACCCGTACAGCTTGGGTTTTGATAGTTCACACAGGTCGGTATTGAGATTCTCTGTAGTTGTCTTCAGGTTTATTTGTTTTCCTCTTAGATGCCACTGGACGCCATCAACGTTCATGTGGTATTTCCAATTGGACAAAACTGATGAAACATCATTCACAATCTATGAAAAGAATATATGACCTAATACTGAGCCCTGTGGGACGCCTCACACTGCCTGCCTCCATTGTGACTTTATACTGCAGGATATGACGCACTGCTGGTTTGAACTTTGCAAGAAATTTAGGCTGCTAGGTTTGGCGAGTAAAATGTCGACGCCGACGATGTCAAAAGCTTTGCTGAAATCTAAGGAGCAGATGATAATCGCCTCTTGTGGATCCATGACCAGCTTCAGGTCTTCTATTAACGACATGTACTAAGACATCAGGGTGTAACTTCGATTGTACTAGAGGGAACTGTAGAGGGCAAAACCTGTAGGGAAAAACAGCGACTACAGTACATGCAGCAAATAATTGAGAAAGTGGGGTGCAAGCGATAGAGATGAAACGGTCGACACAAGAAAGGAATTCGTGCCAGAACGCATCACCAGGTAGCAGTCTGATGACAAAAAAAAAGATTAATCTCTCCATCGGAAGGAGGCATTAACCATACATCTAAATTCATGCTGATGTTTTCTTATTTACCACAGAATCTTCCGCTGTTCCAGTAATATAATGACTGAGCTACCAAGAATCAGCCAAATTTCTTTGTGACTGTGTCTGACAAAGAAATATGTACCGCCGGCCGGGGTGGCCGAGCGGTTCTAGGCGCTGCAGTCTGGAACTGCGCGACCGCTACGGTCGCAGGTTCGAATCCTGTCTCGGGCATGGATGTGTGTGTTCTCCTTAGGTTAGTTCGGTTTAAGTAGTTCTAAGTTCTAGGAGACTGATGACCTTAGAAGTTAAGTCCAATAGTGCTCAGAACCATATGAACCATTTTGAAAATATGTACCCTCCAGTATAAACAAATCATTCTCGGAGTTGGTTTTCTTGCTTGTTATTAATGAACAGTTGTTATCTTTTATTGTACTGTAAAATTTCAAGAAGTGTAGTGTGATGGCAGAGCGTGTGTGATTGCTGTCGTATTAGTTTAGTCTATCGCCATGTCGAACATCATGGGCTTCAAACGAGGGAAACCTTTTGGCATCTACTTATTTAAAGCATCTGTGGCTTAAGTCATAAAAAGTCCTGGCACCGTAAACACAAAGCGTACATGATCGGATCTTTTCTATATCCAACAGCGTATTGTTACTTAAAATCCGTCTTGATTGCAATTTTTTTGTTTTTTTTATTATTCATATGACCGGTTTCGGTTCATTCAGAACCATCTTCAGATCTGATATTTCAGTTACAGGAGTAACCCGTCCAAATCCAGCAGCTTTCACGTGCTACGATGTGACGTAGCATGTGAAAGCTGCTGTATTTGGACGGGTTACTCCTGTAACTGAAATATCAGATGGTTCTGAATGAACCGAAACCGGTCATATGAATAATAATTAAAAAATTGCAATCAAGACGGATTTTAAGTAACATTATAAAATCACTGATTTCTGTTATCCCATAAGACATTATGTCTGTTTTTGCAACAGCGTATTGTTACTCCGTCTCTAATGGTAGCGTCGACAGGACGCTGACTCTAATATTTCTTTTCTTGTTCATGTATGATCGACATATTTACTGTATCCTACAACGTTTGTCATTTCGTTTCAGTAAATCCGAGACCAGTAATAATTAATGCCACCGTGACGGTAAGCCTAATCAAAACGTTTCAGAGAAACACGGATGAGATGAAAGCAAGTTCTGTTCAACAGTGCACTTGTCTAACCATACTGCAATTACGTAACAAGCACCCCCTACTTTTTAGCTATTGTTAGCAACTGTGAAACAGCAGATTTACACCCATAACGAGATCTCTCGCCATCCGTCCTACCCCGTTGAGTATATATATTTGCTACGAAATTAGAATCAACATACCCTCTATAGATCAATCAAACCGAAGATGGAGCAATGCAGCTCAATATTTTTTATTGGCTTTGGTTTAGTGAACCATGTATCCAAATATTTATACTTCCAACTACAGGTTGCAACGATATTGTCCTGCAAGTTGTTTCTCTGGAAAGCTCAGGGCTCCTGGAACTGTTTATGAATGCCCGTGTTCGTCATATCTGTGATGATCGCCTCCATGTCACCATAATGTGCACAGCTATTCTGGCTGCATAGAGACAAGCTGAGAGATTTATATACCCACTGTCTTCTCTACTGTATTATCAACGTACACTGTCCCTCATATCTCTCCTCAACCCTAACACTCTTGACCGAGCGAGGTGGCGCAGTGGTTAGACACTGGACTCGCATTCGGGAGGACGACGGTTCAATCCCGCGTCCGGCCATCCTGATTTAGGTTTTCCGTGATTTCCCTAAATCGCTCCAGGCAAATGCCGGGATGGTTCCTTTCAAAGGGCACGGCCGACTTCCTTCCCTAATCCGATGAGACCGATGACCTCGCTGTCTGGTCTCCTTCCCCAAACCAACCACCCAACCTAACACTCTTGTCTGAACAACATGGCAGAAACACCCGTTCCCATCGTAGCAAAGTCCTTTCTGTCCCACTCCATCGTTCGGCCACTTTCTCGACGTCCTTCTCAGTGGCAGGAACATGACTCTGGAATAACCTGCCGCATTATATTAGAGAACTGAATAACATCTCCAATTTCGGAAGATAGTTATTGATGTATCTACTAAAGAACCGACAATGCTTACCACTCTCCTAAACGTCCTCGTTACCATTGTACTTCCTTCTTTCCAACCAGGTCTTCCTCATTTCCCATTAGTGTTATCTCGTGGAGTCTCCTTAAATGTATCCTTAGCTGGTGCAGTCTCTTTAAATTTCAGTTCACCAGAAGTCGCTGTATCAGAAAACATCTATTTTCTACAGGTATAAATTCATTTCTATATCTGACATTATTGTTATGGTCATTATTATTATTTTCACTATTATTATTACTATTATCACTATTAGTGGTAGCAGCAGAACTACTGCTAGTATTAATTTTATTAGCTCATAGTCAGTATTATTTAATCATATTGTCACTATAGACACTTAAATAATTTTAATGCTATTTGTCATGTTAAAATTATTTGTTAGGTAACTATGATGTAGAAAAGGTACTGTATGAGTGCAACCCTTGTCCGATGTCAGGGAGAGCCTTATGGCCATAATCATACGAGATTAAATAAATTAATAAATAAAAAATATGTAAAATATCCACTCACAAATATCGCAAGTAAAAGAAGCAGTACAAGAATTTAAGAATATGTTACAAATAGGCACTCATTACGGCTAAAGAACGTTGATATAAGACCAATTGTAGCCGGAAGAGAAAAAGTGAAGTCAGCTCGTTCTAGGGTGAATATTCAGGAAGACTCAAGTAGGAATGTAACCGATGTTAATACAATAAAATTTACAAGCACTCATTACTGGGTCTACAAATTTGAAAAATGCTTTATGTAATCGTATCTGCAGCGCAGCTTAGTTCATTGAAGATCAGTGCCACACAATCTGATGTTGGAAAAATATGCTAAAATAAAAATGTGTATTCATTTACTCACTCTTGTAACCACAATCTTTCACTCTTGTTTCAACACTTCCATTCGATACAAAAAATTAAACTTAGTGGAGCAAGTATCGTAAGATAAACAGTTTCGACTTTACACCGAGTGAAAACTAGACACGGTACTAAAGTAGCGTATGTTATTTAATCTAATAACGAATGCGAACAAATGCAAATTTCACTTGAAATGACAGAAATTGCACTGCTGATTCCTGTTTGAGCTGGTAATTGTATTTTGAGTATTATCATCTATATTCTGAAGAATGAGGCAACTCGGCAATCACGCAAGAGTTTCGGCTTCTTCTCGAAAGATATTTCAGTTCCCGATAGGTGGAGTTGTACTGTTCCCCGATGAGATGGCCCCAAATGGCATGATAAGCAAGTGGAAACTGTCAGGATACTGATCGATGGTACAGATCCAAGTACCCACAAAGGAGACATCGAGTCCATATCATGTCTCCAAAACTGCTCCAACTGTTAATGAAGAATAGGTAAGTGGTACCCTAATAAAAACCTCCGAAGCGGACAATGAACTGCCCAGACTCCGAACCTGGAAGAAGTAGTGAATGATTGCCTACGTGATGATGATGATGTGCTTTCAACGAGCCAGCGCTCTGTCAGTTGCGTGTGAAACAGCTGTGTGTAAACTTACGTGAAAACAACGACTACACCTCTGCTCTGCTATTCACAGAAAGCGCAAGCTTAAGCTTCTAATTTTGTTTCCCGCGTCGTGGAAGGTTGATTGTACTTTCCTGTGTGTAATTTTCCCTTTTTCCCAGCTGCAGCCTAGTTCACCAGATAAATAAACGCTCAATAACTGCAATAATCATGCATGGGTCAGCGCCACAATTGGGAAGAACAAATCACATAGCTTCGTGTATACGTTTAAGATCATAATATGAGTGTAAAACACCTTACCAGAACATATGCAGATTGAATAACAAGTAAATTGTTTTTGTTCTACTGCTTTTTGTTTATCTTTAACCAGTTTTCGTCTTACTGGGACATCTTCAGAAACAACTGCCTTGCGTACACAAGGAACATTAGTTATTGAGTAACCAACCATTATAACAAAGATACAATCCACATGCACAGAATGTCGAGCACCAAACTTGTTTAATAACGTTGTAAATTACACTACCGCCAAGGACAATATTAAATGCAATAAGTAATTAAACTACACAATATTACTGCATTACAGCTATAACGTTAAGTCTTTGAGGTCGTGACATTGCTTGAGAAACTGTTAAACTGGGCATCCTTCATTTATGTCGTGCATCTTACAAGTTATGTAACATCGTAAATTACACTTTACACAATTGGAAAAATTAAACACACTAAATAGTTGGTTGATTGGTTGTTTGGTTTGGGGGAGAGGACCAAACAGTGAGGTCATCGGTCCCATCGGATTAGGGAAGGATGTGGAAGGAAGTCGGCTATGCCCTTTCAAAGGAACCGTCCCGCCATTCGTTCAAAATGGCTCTCAGCACTATGGGACTCAACATCTTAGGTCATAAGTCCCCTAGAACTTAGAACTACTTAAACCTAACTAACCTAAGGACATCACACACACCCATGCCCGAGGCAGGATTCGAACCTGCGACCGTAGCAGTCCCACGGTTCCGGACTGCAGCGCCAGAACCGCTAGACCACCGCGGCCGGCCCGCCATTCGTCTGGAGCGATTTAGGGAAATCACGGAAAACTTAAATATGGATGTCCCGATGCGGGTTTTAACCGTCGTCCTCCCGAATTCGAGCCCAGTGTGCTAACCACTGCGCAATCTCGCTCGGTAATCACAATAAATAATTAAAATACACACTGTTTCAGTATTACACGTTATATGGTTACGATGCTACAATTTGTGAGATCGTGACGCTAGTGTGCAAGTGTCTAACTGAGCACCAGTCACTTACGTTGTGGAACAAACAATTGTACTTTGTAAATTACACAATGGACAATATTAAAAACAGTACATTTTTAAAACACACGGTATTACAGTATAACAAGTTATAGTGTGATAATGTTGAAGGTTGTGAGGTAAGCAAGATAAGGAATATCGTATTCAATTGTGTTTTGATTTTGTGCAGCAGTATGTACCATTATGACGGTCTGTGGGTATGTCTCTGCTGACTGCATTATGTGAAGCTCAAAAGTGGCGATGTGCTCAGTTGTAACTAATCATTTAGAACCCTTTATGGATTTTGAGCTAAATGCTTGTTAACTCAAGAGCTTCCAACAGGTACAGTTTTCTTCTTTGTTGGCTAGCACAGGAGAAACAAAAATATCGTTCTTCGGATCAGAGCGTGGAATCTTAGATTAGTTAATCTTGCAGGTAGGTTAGTAAATTTAAAAACGGAAATGGGTAGGTTAAGGTTAGATATGGTGACAATTAGTGAAGTTCGGTGGCAAGAGGAACAGGACTTCTGGCCACGTTAATACAGAGATATAAATAGAAAATAAAATAGGGGCAATGTAGGAGTAAGTTTAAAGATGGATAAGAAGATAGGAAGATGGGCAAGCTACTATGAACAGGATAGAGAACGCATTATCGAACCCAAGACAGAAACAAAATCAACACCCACCACTGTTGTACAAGTTTATATGCCAACTATCTCCGTAGATGGTGCAGAAATTGAATTGTGTGATGAGATGAAAGAAATCATTCAGGTAGTTAGGGAGATGAAAATTTAATTGTGATAGGGGTCTCAGATTCGATAGCAGCAAAAGGAAGAGAACAAAAAATAGTAGGTGAATATGGACTGAAGGAAAGGAAAGAAAGAGGTAGCCGCCTGATAAAATTTTACACAGAGCATAATTTAAACTTCACTAACAATTGGTTTAAGAATGATGAAAAAAGGTTGTATACGTGGAAGAGACCTGGAAACACCGGATGGTTTCATATTGATTGTGTAATAGCAAGACAGAGATTTCAGAACGAGACTTAAAATTGCAAGACATTTCCTGGATTAGATGTGGACTCTGACCATAATTTATTGGTTTTCAGCTGTAGATCAAAATGGTGGTAAATGAAGGAGGGTTTCAGAGGGACCATTGGGCACGGGTTGACTAGAACAGGGGAAAATAATACAGTACAAGACGAATGTGTAGCTTTGAGAGACGTAATAGCGAAGGCAGCAGAGGATGTAATAGGTAAAAAGACAAGGCCTAGTAGTAATCCTTGCATAACACAGGAGATATTAAATGTAACTGATGAAAGGAGGCAACATAAAAATCCAGCAAATGAAGCAGGCGAAAGGGAATACAAAGTCTAAAAAATGAGATTGACAGTAAGTACAAAATGACAAAGCAGGGATGGCTAGAGGACAAATGTAAGGATTTAGAAGCATATTTCACTAGAGGAAAGATAGATACCGCCTACAGAAAAATTAAAGAGGTCTTCGGAGAAAGGAAAAAACAGCTGTATGAATATCAAGAGCTCAGGTGGAAAACCATTACTACGCTAAAAACGTGAAAGCTGAAAGGTGAAAGGGATATGTGGAGGGTCTATAAAGGGGAGATGAAGGCAATATTATAGAAATGGAAGAAGATGTAGATGAAGATGGGATGCGAGACATGATACTGCGAGAAGAATTTGACAGAAAACTGAAAGACGTAAGTCGAAACAAGGCCCCGGGAGTATACGACATTCTGTCAGAATTACTGATACGGTTCGAAGAACCAGATATGACAGAACGTTTCATTTGGTGTCCAAAATTTATGAGACAACGAAATACCCCCAGATTTCAAGAATAATGAAACAAATCCAATTCCAAAGGAAGCATGTGCTGACAGGTACGAATATTAGCGAACTATCAGTTTAGTAATACAGAGTTACTAAATACTAACAGAAATTATTTACAGAAGAATGGAAAAATTGGTAGAAAATGACATCGGGGAAGATCAGTTTTGATTCCGGAGAAATGTAGGAATACGTGAAGCAGTACTCCCGCCACGATTTTTCAGTCTTAGGAGATAGGTTAAAGAAAGCAAACCTATGTTTGCAGGATTCGTAGTCTTAGTGAAAGATTTTGGCAGCGTTGACTGCAATATTATCTCTGAAATACTGAAGGTAGCAGGTTAAAATACAGGGAGCGAAAGTCTGTTTACGACGGCCGGTGTGGCCGAGCGGTTCTAGGCGCTACAGTCTGGAACCGCGCGACCGCTACGGTCGCAGGTTCGAATCCTGCCTCGGGCATGGATGTTTGTGATGTCCTTAGGTTAGTTAGGTTTAAGTAGTTCTAAGTTCTAGGGGACTGATGACCTCAGAAGTTAAGTCCCATAGTGCTCAGTCATTTTGAAAGGCTATTTACAAGTTGTACAGAAATAAGGTGGCAGTTATAAGGGTCGAGGGACGTGAAAGGAAAGCAGTGGTTGGGAAGGGAGTGAGACAGGATTGTATCTCATCCCTGATGTTATTCAACATGTACATTGAGCAAGCAGTAAAGGAAATAAAATAAAAATTATGAGAAAGAATTCAACTTCAGGGAGAACAAATAAATACGCTGAGGTTTGCCGATCACATTTTAATTCTGTCAGTGACTGCAAAGGACTTGGAGGAGCAGTTGAAAGGAATGGACAGTATCTTGAAAGGAGTATGTAAGATGAACATCAACAAAAGCAAAACAAGGAAAATGAAACGTACTCGAATTAAATGATATGATCCTGATGGAATTACATTAGGAAACGATACACTTAAAGTAGTAAATAGGTTTTATTATTTCAGCAGCGAAACAACTGATGATGGCCGAAATAGAGAGGATATAAAACGTAGATTGGCAATGGCAAGAAAATCGTTTCTAAAGAAGAGAATTTGTCAATGCCGAATATAGATTTAAGTATTATGAAGTGTTTTTAAAAGTATTTGTAAGGAGTGAAGCTATGTATGGAAGTGAAACATGGACGATAAACAGTTTAGACTAGAGGATAATAGAGGCGTTTGGAACGTAGTGCTACAGAAGAATGCTAAATATTAGATGGGCAGATCACGTAGACGTAACTAATGAGGAGGTACTGAATAGAACTGAGAAGAAAAAAAATTGTGGCATAACCTGACAAGAAGAAGGGATCAGCTGACAGGTCACATACTGAGACATCAAGGGATCGCAGGGATCACCTATTTAATATTGGACGGTAGTGTGTGTGTGTGGGGGGGGGGGGGGGGAGTAAAAATCGTAGAGTGAGACCAAGAGATGAATATGATAATCAGTTCAGAAAAATGTAGATTGCAGCAATTATTGTGAGATGAAGAGGCTTGCACAGGACTGAGTAGTGTAGAGAGGTGCGTCAAATTAGTCTTCAGATTGAGGACCACAACAATAACAACATGTAGGACTTCTGTGTGGACTTGGTGTCTGACTCCTTCCTTCAGCACATGTTCGGTGATGGTGGAGTCTGACTTACGTAATATCCAGCTGCATTGGTGTTCAATCAGCCTATTTGCTATAACCCTGCTTATTTGACCAAAACACAGTTTGTTGCAGTCACTGCAAGTGATTTAATAAACACCAGTGTTAATAAATCCGGATCCGCAGCTCGTGGTCGTGCGGTAGCGTTCTCGCTTCTCGCGCCCGGGTTCCCGGGTTCGATTCCCGGCGGGGTCAGGGATTTTCTCTGCCTCGTGATGACTGGGTGTTGTGTGATGTCCTTAGGTTAGTTAGGTTTAAGTAGTTCTAAGTTCTAGGGGACTGATGACCATAGCTGTTAAGTCCCACAGTGCTCAGAGCCATTTGAACCAATAAATCCGGTTTCTCCTCGTTGCCGAATAAGATATGACTTGTACTGCCACTTAAATAAAATGAAGTTTTATAATTGCAGGATTTGAGAGTTTTGGCAGCCTAAATATGTACTCATTCCATTGTTTTTCCTCTGCGCCCCGCAAACACGTCATACAGTTTACTATCTGATGTTTTATGCACGGTTGTAATTGCACTACTAAGTGGAGTACGCCTGTCACTATAGACTACCCGTTTTGCGTCCGCACTTCAACACCTCACCTACTGCCCAAGGAAAAATAAGCAATAATGGCTTGCTCTTGTCACATGTACTTGGAGATACTAACATAAAAACATGCTAGTCATAATAGCTATAATTATTAGTCTTGAAATCAAGTAAATACTGATGTCATGTTGTTCAGTACACTGTCCTCAATCAGCAATAAAAATATCTGCACTGATAACCCCAAAGCCTGTGTAACTGTTCATTTAACATCACGAATCAACATCCACTAAAATATTATTCGTTGCCTCACTGTATATATTTTTTTAAATTTTGGTAGTAATTTCGGTGAGGAAACATGCTGCCACCGGTCGGTATCTGATCACTCTCTGTCCCCTTCGCTTGCATTACAAGTTACCATTTTTACCAACACAAGGCGCCATAAGAGTATCCCATTCCGTATGCTTGGGCGGTGCGGATCAAGTAGTGCTCAGGAAAAAGCATATCAAAACCTAGTCTTTTGTGGGGAGCCATGGCTTGTTTAGAATCAGGAAGCGTAAAAAAAAAAAAAAATGAGCCTACTATTCTGGGTCCTCAAACATTTTCCGCTATTACTAAGTAAAAACTGTACCTTCAAACGTTTTTATTCTTTCTGGTTATACTACTGCCTGGGATGACTGTGAAACGTCCTCTTAGAAAAATTTATGAATGACTGTGCTGATAAACCTCTTACGTTATTTGCTTTTCAAACAGCTGAGCAGAACTGAACGTACTCAGACATTTCTCTCTTTACTTATTCTGATCAACACTAAACTGACACAATATTTTTAGCGCAACGCAATGTGACTTTCAATAATCCCTACAAAAAAAAATGGTTCCAATGGCTCTGAGCACTATGGGACTTAACATCTGAGGTCATCAGTCCCCTAGAACTTAGAACTACTTAAACCTAACTAACCTAAGGACATCACACACATCCAGGCCCGAGGCAGGATTCGAACCTGCGACCGTAGCAGTCTCGCGGTTCCGGACTGAAGCGCCTAGAACCGCACGGCCACAGCGACCGGCAATTCCTACAAAAGAATGGCCCTGACTAACAATAGCCTATACCTTTCATGAATCACTTACCTCACAAAAATCTTCGTTACTCGAACTACTGCAATACAGCGAGCGCCAACACTGCCAGCTAAATAAAAGGTTCTAACAACTGAAGGCACTAACTACTGATAGGCATAGTTGGCAGATGAAAGATTTTGATAGAGAACAAAGAATGTATTTACCTTAATAGTGTTCAAAAGTCATTATATATATATATATATATATATATATCAGTTCATAACATCCAGTCTTACAAATTTACTCTCTCTGATGGACACACGTCCAGATCATCCGTTCTCAAAATTCTGCCATCTCTCTCCCCACATCCACCACTGCTGGTGGCTCACCTCCAATTGCCGAATGCTATGTGCTGTTCACATCCAGCTGCCCAACACCACAATAGAGAATATTTCAACAACGCCAACCAGCCACAGACTGCACACAGCAGACCCAGTGATTTTCATTCAGAGCGCTACGTGGCGTTACCAACATAAAAACCTAAACAGCCTACTTACAACTGTCGTAGCTGCTTCGCCCTGTATGTGAAATGTTACATCGTTATCACGGAAGCAGCCAGCACATTTAATCAAAATGCTGAATTCAACGGTTTGTATTAATTTTTGATACATAATTTGTGTGCCCTCTTTTTATCCAGTGAATCACAGAAGAGAAAATAATCTAATTGGCTTCCCAATGTACGCCTAATAAATCGAACAGCACAAGGTATTCCAGTTGTGTTCAGGATTTTGCGGTACATATTAGAGTAGAATGAATCAGTGTGTGTGTGTGTGTGTGTGTGTGTGTGAGTGTAGCTGTGAGGAAAGCGGTACGTCTGCTGTATCTGTGATGCAGCTATCTCGGATTGTAAAATAACAACTTGCCAAAGGCAACTGAGCCGAGTACTCGAGTAGCTCCATCCTTTCCTCTTTGACAGCGAGAAACACATCTCGCTAGGTCTTGCCTTACGTTCTCTGCGCTTTCCGATACCCGTGCCGCGGCGGCCTCTGTGTACCTTCTGCCGCAGAACTCCATCAGGCCTGCGCGCTGTGTGCGACAATGCAAATAGCCGGCTGACGTGTTTACGCTGGTGTGCGCAGGGAGACGGCGATGTTGTACGAGCCCGGCGTGTCGACCAACAGCAACAAGCAGAGCGTGGCCACGGTGGTGGCGCACGAGCTGGCGCACCAGTGGTTCGGCAACCTGGTCACGCCCAGCTGGTGGTCCGACCTCTGGCTCAACGAGGGCTTCGCCAGCTACATCGAGTACCTGGGCGTCGACGCGGTGAGTCTCTCCCTCTTCATTGTTTCTGCACTTACAGGGAGCTCGAAACAAAATTACATAAGGTTGTCAATCCGATATGATAATGTTGTATAACTATCAAATCTCAATTACATCCATTATGAACCATGTTACCAAGACTGCTACTGTTACCCATAATCAAAGAATTACATATTTCAGCGTCGGTCACTAAGTTTTATTTCATTCACTTCACGTTTCGATGGTTAACCTTCCATGCGGAAGGTAGGCCCGTTGATAAGATACCGATATATCGACGTATCAATCATTATTGGTTTAATATTTCAAAAAGTATCGATATATATATCGGCAACATTTTCCCTCCAATAAATCGATAGCCAGTGGCGTTGCAGCAGTAACACCAGTTCCCATCAGACCACCGAGGTTAAGTGCTGTCGGGCTTGGCCAGCACTAGGATGGGTCACCGTCCGGCAGCGCCGAGTACTGTTGGAAGTAGGGTGCACCCAGCCTTTGTGAGGCAATTGAGAAGTAGCGGCACGGATCACGAAAACTGTCAACTGCCGGGAGAGTGCTCATGTGACTAGGGCGTCCCGTCGGGTAGACCGTACGCCAGGTGCAAGCCTTTCCATTTGACGCCGCTTCCGCGACGTGCGCGTCGATGGGGATGAAATGATGATGATTAGGACAAGACAACACCCAGTCCCTGAGCGGAGAAAATCTCCGACCAAGCCGGGAATCGAACCCGGGCCCTTAGGATTGCCAGTCTGTCGCGCTGACCACTCAGCTACCGCGGACGGACGGGAGAGTGGTGTGCTGACCACATGTCTCCGTATCCGCATCCGTGACGCCTAGGACCTGAGGACAACACGGCGGTCGGTCGGTACCATTGGACGTTGTATGTATGTTTGCCGAGATATCGATATATAGGTATCAAAATGACAATATCGAGTGTCCTTATTTTTATTTTATATTACATTTTTTCACAATTTTTGATAAATATTTGAAGTTTTCGTTTTGAAATTGTAGTAGAACATAGTTTTACTTCCACTGTTCGAAGGAGTCGTACTACTATTTGTTAAAAATGAAACTCCTCCAGTTGTACTTAACATTTAATAAATATGAAAACTTAAGTACAGCTGGAGGAGTTTCATTTTTCATAAAAATTATACCAGCTGATGTCCCACCATCATCCAATTTAAATATGGATGTACGAAGATACTACTTTTTGGGCTTTCATTACGTCCAGTCTTTCTCTCTGACTGTGTGAAGCGAGTATATGTGGCACAAACGAAGAAGTCCGACTGCGCTGGGAAGTGGCGGTGTCAATGGAATGGCCGGCCGAAGTGGCCGTGCGGTTAAAGGCGCTGCAGTCTGGAACCGCAAGGCCGCTACGGTCGCAGGTTCGAATCCTGCCTCGGGCATGGATGTTTGTGATGTCCTTAGGTTAGTTAGGTTTAACTAGTTCTAAGTTCTAGGGGACTAATGACTCCAGCAGTTGAGTCCCATAGTGCTCCGAGCCATTTGAACCATTTTTTTGTCAATGGAATAACAAGATTTCCGATGTAAAGCACTAGCGCACCAGTTGCGTTAAAAAACAATATTTACAGTGTGCAGCCTATGTTTTTATGGGTCGGTACGTCAATATCTTTCCTGTCCATGCATTGATATATCGATTTCTTTTTCTATACATCGGCCGCCGATAATGATATTCTTTTAAATATCGATATATCGAATTCCCGATGTTTTTAAAAATATCAACAGTCCTAGCGGAAGGCACGTTATACAAGGTTGCTAAGCAATGACGTTTCCGTATAGCAGCACGTAAGACGGCCGAGGCGTTAGGTTGTGACCTGCAAGAGCGCAGTTGGTGAGTTCTCCCAGTGAAATTCGCATATGCTTCTCACTGTACATCAGCCACATATATACGACGTGACAACAAGGTATGTGTGGTGTCTAGGAACTTTGGGTGCTCGGTTCGCTACACAAACATTCAAACAAATAATATTAACGGATTTTGTTACAATAAGTAAAGTTACAATATGTAACTTTTGCCATTACTCAGATGTGTCGCAGGCAAAGGGCGACAAACAAAACAATCAAGCCTCTACAGTGTGAACAATTCCAAGTCTGTGCTACATAGTGTGTACAAGTCAATACTCTTGAAGCTGGTATTGAAGTGGGGCGTTGCTAGTCGGTCGCGGCGCTTATGTTCTCTTCACATAGGGGCCGCTGCTGTCGCGTTGTCGACCTGGAGAGGTGACGTTCAGCGTGCGATTGGCTGACGTCTTCTCACAGCCATCTCTTCTCTATCGTTCCCGACTGGGGTGCGGGCGCTTGACTTTGCACCATAACATTCCTCCACCGCCCCTCCCCCAAGTGAAGGACCGTCGTCGAATAGGGAGCTCGATGACGGCGGGGGAGACAGGAGCGTGGACGCTCGGAGGGACCGGAAGCTATGGCTGCAGGGAACATCAGACTTCCGGTCGTACCCCGTCATTCGACCTTCGCTCTGGTGGAAACATCCCACGGAAAATGCAGAGAGGGGTTTAGTAGAGTAGCTATCTGCTGCGTATGAAACTGAAACATCTTTGTTAGCTCGTTGCATCTATCGCTTGCAGCTGAGGCACCTGAGTATGGGGTGGGAGAGGTGTGTTGCTCATTTTGGAATCGGCAATTGCAATAAACAGACAATGCAGGCAACAAAAATAAGCACACAAGAAAAAAAAAATTGTGCGACATCGACCTGGACACACTGAATAGAAAGAACACTATAAGAGACGCTGATAAACATGAAAACACACACCTGCAAAGAAAAGACAAAGTAGAATCAAGGCACAATTAAAACACAAAAACCTACGACAAAATAAAACTATGGCAGCTAGGCTCTGGGTTGTTGCGTTGGAGTTTGTTTACCTCCTCGTCAGCAAATATGTGGTGTGTAGGAAACGTGCGTAATCGGTTCGCTACACAAACATTCAAGCAAATCATATTAATGGGTTTTATTACAATATGTAAGGTCACAATACTTTTGTCATTGCACAGATGTGTCACAAGCAATGGGCGACATACAAAATAATAAAGCTTCTTCTGTATAAACAATTCCAAGTCTGTGCTACAAGCGAAGTCACAAGTCTTGAAGCTGCTATTGAACAGGGGCGTCGCCAGTCGGTCGTGGCGCCTATGTCCTCTTCACATAGGGGCCGATGCTGTCGCGTTATCGTCCTGGAGAGGGGTCGGTCAGCTTGCAATTGGCCGACGTCTTCTCACAGCCATCTCTTCTCTATCGTTCCCGACTGGCGTTCAGGCGCTTGATTTTACGCCGTAACAATACGTATATTGTAATATTATACACGTGCCGAATGTGACTTTATGAGTAATAACATATACTACTCCGAAAAACTTAAGAATCAGATAGACAAATTAATGTAGCACGCATAAAACTCCAGCCGTGCACTGAAAGCTGGACATCACATGGCGTTCAGATCAGCGTGACTATAGCGCTAAACGGGGCTGATGCTTTAACGCGAGGCCGTTGAAGGAACAGCAAAAGACAATGTGTGCCAATCGGCGAATAGTTATTGTGCGTTTTGATGGCATTCTTCATTGCAACATGGCTCGGAAACAACATTCGGATGGCTTCACATGGGGAAGAATGATAGGAAACTGAAAGAAGGACTAAGGGTGATGAGTGTAGCCCAGGAGTTTGGTATTGTTCACCGCTTTCCGAACCACAGGCACTGCAGTCCAAGTAGAGGAGGTGGTCGACTACAGTTAACTACAGGAGTAGATGACCGCTACATTGCGCAACAAGCAAGAAGGGACCCATGTCAAACAGCAGGTACAGTGGCAAACACATTTAACAGCACTGCAAGGCACGCAGTTTCACGCTTCACAGTGGTACGGCGACTGCATGGGGGTTTGCTCTTTGCCCAACAACCAGTACCTTGTGTCCCATTGACACCCGTCCATTGGTGGCACTGTTTGCTATGCTGCCAAGAGACTGAACCAACGAGGAGTGGGGTCACGTGCTCTACATGGATGAAAGCAGACTGAGTCTGAGTAGTGATTCTGGAGGTACGCTTATACGGTGAGAGACGGGAACACGTAATGCCATCAGGAACACTGTAGAGCACGATCGTTTTGGTGGTCCAGGTCTCACCGTGTGTGGATGCATACTGTTGCGCGGGCGTACTGATCTGAATCTTTGAACACGGTACACTTATGAGCCAACGTTTCTGTGACACTGTAAGACTTCCCCATAGACGTCTTTTCGGGGGTGCATTCGGCCCTAACTTCAATTTTATGAAAAAGCGCCACCGCATCGAACAGAGCAGGTGGGGGAGCTCTTGGAAGGAGAGGATACTCGGCGAATGAAGGGTCTGCCCGTTTCCCTGACTTAAACTCCATGGGGCACGTGTGGGACGCACTGGGCAGACATTTTGCAGCGTGGCCTTAAGCATCAACGAGCACCCAGAAGTTGTTATCTGCACTGCTGAAGAAATGGAACACCGTACCACAAGAACTCCATACCGACCATGTGACCAGCGTGGGAGCAGATTGCACTGCATGCATTGCCGTGTATTGTGATCACACACCCCTTTATGAAACCATGTCCCGCCTTTTGTAATGTCCAGGGGACCATCAGAAATCGCGGCGCCCTTAGTGTAATTATTGTCTTTGACTAAAAGTGTCATTTCTGTTGGTCGCATTGCGCATTTCTTGCAGTCACGTTCTGTACTATACAGCAGTATTTTCAGTGTACGGTGCAGTTTTTATCGAGCTATGTTACTTAACAGTGACACATTATGGGAAAGTTGCTTTAGTCCCTAAGCTTTGCACACCAGTGTATTTCAACTGTTCGCTTATCGTGTACTGTTAATCGTGTATTCCTTTTGAATGGAATATCAGTAATGCAGAAATGGTTTGCAGATTCGTCTGTTTTGAGACAGAACAGGGCGATAAAGGAAAAATGCTTCTTGTTATCTCTATCAGAAGTCTTCGTAACTCGGTAGTTTTTTTTTTCGATGGCTCTAAGCACTATGGGACTTAACATCTGAGGTCATCAGTCACCTAGACTTAGAACTACTTAAACCTAGCTAACCTAAGGACATCAGACACATCCATGCCCGAGACAGGATTCGAACCTGCGACCGTAGCAGCAGCATAGTTCCGCACTAAAGCGCCTAGAACCGCTCGTACACAACGGCCGGCAACTCGGTTGTTGATTTTCTTCATTGTTTACTTGTTAGGTAACCAATGATAATATTTAATCAGCCGCTCAGCTCATAGAGGTTTCATAACAGGAGATTACGCTGCACACTTGCGCTGCACGTTACATTGAAGGCGGCACCAGCGTGTTAGGTGCCCCAAAACGTTAGCAGACTACTGTTGAAGATTGCCTCTTGTTCTTAATTTCCGTGGGCGCACGCAACAGTTGTTTTTAGTAGAAAATGTTAGACTGCGTTTGTGAATAACACAACGTCGGAACTGTATTTTCGTATGTTCTCTGGTCTTAAATGAATATTTGATCCATTAATACCACGCATTTCCCCTCGGTAATGTAACTTTCTTTTTGGTTTCAAATAACCAAAAAGTTAAGTATGTGTGTGAAAAGGCTGCTTTCGTAATCCGGCATTTTTCTTAACACAGGCTGTCGGAACTTACGTTCGTTCATCCAGAAAGCTTTTCGAGTTGGGTTTACAGGAAATCTAAAGTCAAATCACAGAAATAAAACGGTGCTGTAAAGTAAACAACAGAACCAAAATTCATGTATATACAAGATAATATCATTTGGACGAGCCTACTTACGAATTAAACGTGATTCCTTTACACTTTAGACAAAGATCAGAATGATTAGTACACCCGTAAATGATGAAAGCTGGCATTTTTGAACAAAGTATTTCCACCATACGCTAATGTTGGGGGAAAAAGACATAGCGGAAGTTGGCTTCAAGTTTGTGACGTCATGACAACTTCCAGCATTATGTCTCCTTGGCTCAGCTAAATTCAGTGAATCACTGGTTTTAGCGTTAGCGGTCAAATCTGGAATTAAATATTTTCCACCTCATTGTACGTTGATGTTGCCGTCTTTTAATCGAAGCGAAGTATTTTTCATTCACATTTGGTTAATAGTTGACCCTGTCATCAAAACTCCTCAAATACTGTTGTGGAAAATCTATCTCAGCGACCCATTCCAAACCCAAGGCTATCACTTCTTAATTTTTCGTACTGTTCATCATTCATTTATTTTGTTTTTCTTCGGTATACAGTGTGTTAGAGGTACAACTGAAGGTACTATGCTCATCTGTGCCTCAATATGTATCCACTACAGTGCTTAAGTCGTTTTTCCTCTGCATGGAAAAGTCTTCGCACGAACAAGTCACATAATCTACTGTCTGATGTTTCCTACAAGATAGTAACTGCACCACTAAATGGATTACGCCTGTCAGTATAGACTAATCGTTTTGCGTCCACGCTTCAACACCCGACTTACTGCCCAGCGGAAAATAAGCGTTAATGGCTTGCTCTTGCCACATGTACTTGGACATACTGACCAGCCGAAAAACGTACTACTTCTACTTACTCCGCCCGAACAGGTATCGTAAGGCCAGAATTCGAATCGAGAACAGCTGCCAACATGAGTAACGTAGAAGTAAATATCCTCGGAGTAGTGAAGAAACTTAATAAAAGCAAATCTTCTTGTACAGACTGTATAAACCTACCAATTAGGTTCCTTTCCGAGTATGCTGATGCATTACCTCCATACTTAACAATCATATTCAACCGTTCGCTCGGCGAAAGATCCGTACCCAAAGACTGGAAAGTTGCACAGTCACACCAGTATTCAAAAAAGGTAGCAGGAGTAATCCACTAAATTACAGGCCCATATCGTTAACGTCGATATGCATCAGGATTTTAGAACATATATTGTGTTTGAACATTACGAATTACCTCAAAGAAAAGGGTCTATTGACACACAGTCAACATGGGTTTAGAACTATATCGTTCCTTTGAAACAAAACTAGCTCTTTATTCGCATGAAGTATTAAGTGCTATTGACAAGGAATTTCAGATCGATTCCGTATTTCTGGATTCCCGGAAGGCTTTTGACACTGTACCTCAGAAGCGGCTCGCAGCAAAATTGCGTGTTTATGGAATATCGTCTCAGTTATGTGACTGGATTTGTGATTTCCTGACAGTGAGGTAACAGTTCGTAGTAATTGACGGAAAGTCATCGAGTAAAACAGAAGTGATTTCTGGCGTTCCCCAAGGTAGTGTTATAGGTCCTTTGCTGTTCCTTATCTATATAAACGATTTTGGAGACAATCTGAGCACCCGTCTTCGGTTGTTTGCAGATGACGCTGTCGTTTATCGACTAATAAAGTCATCAGAAGATCAAAACAAACTGCAAAACGAATTAGAGAAGATATTTGAATGGTTCGAAAAGTTGCAGTTGACCTTAAATAACGAAAAGTGTGAGGTCATCCACATGAGTGCTAAAAGGAACTCGTTAAACTTCAGTTACACGATAAATCAGTCTTATCTAAAAGCCGTAAATTCAACTAAATACCTAGGTATTACAATTACGAACAACTTTAATTGGAAGGAACACACAGAAATTGTTGTGGGGAACGCTAACCAAAAATTGCGTTTTATTGGCAGGACACTTAGAAAATGCAACAGATCTACTAAGGAGACTGCCTACACTATGCTCGTCCGTTCTCTTTTAGAATACTGCTGCCCGGTGTGGGATCCTTACCAGATAGGACTGACGGAGTACATCGAAAAATTTCAAAGAAAGGCAGCACGTTTTGTATTATCACGAAGTATGGGAAAGAGTGTCACAGAAATGATACAAGATTTTGGCTGGAAATCATTAAAAGAAAGGCGTTTTTCTCAAGAAATTCCAATCACCAACTTTCTCCTTCGAATGTGAAAATATTTTGTTGACACCGACCTACATAGGGAGGAACGATCACCACGATAAAATAAGAGAAATCAAAGCTCGTGCGGAAAGATATAGGTGTTCATTCTTTCTGCGCGCTATACGATATTGGAATAATACAGAATTGTGAAGGTGGTTCGAAGAATCCTTTGCCAGGCACTTAATGTGATTTTCAGAGTACCCATGTAGATGTAGATGTACCGGCCGACCACCGTGTCATTCTCTGCCGAATGGCGTCACTGGATGCAGCTATGGAGGAGCATGTGGTCAGCACCA
Source organism: Schistocerca nitens (assembly GCF_023898315.1). Lineage (NCBI taxonomy): Eukaryota > Metazoa > Arthropoda > Insecta > Orthoptera > Acrididae > Schistocerca > Schistocerca nitens. The sequence goes on along the minus strand of NC_064622.1, from coordinate 175,725,702 downwards.
CCGGTCTCCCGGCCACTGTCAGATTTCGTGACCAGAGCCGCCACTTCCCAATCAAGTAGCTTCTAAATCGGCCTCACAAGGGCTGAGTGCACCTCGCTTGCCAACAGCGCTCGGCAGATTCGGACGATGAAGCATGCAGGTGCTAGCCAATCACAAAAGCGATTAACTTCCGTGGTGTGACGGAAACCGGTGTTACCACTGCGGCAAGACCGTTGGCATTACTCCTAATAGCTACTGTTATTAATATGTTTATGAAGTAACTACTAATGTAATGTTGTTCAGTACACTGTCCTCAGTCACAATCTACCCCTAACACCCTGTACATACTCATTAATTAAACTTTCATCAAAACACACTTAAAAATAAACTTCTTCCATATACTGCAGGAACTACATATAAAACCATATTATTTTTCGGCTTCATAACAACGTTAGCTTGGTTTAATCGCCACCACAGATTAAAACACAACACAATGTATTAAAAAATGCTTCAAGTACTACAACAACAAAGAAGGTGACCGTGCCCACAATGACAACAAAGAAGGTGATCGTGCCAGAATAACAACTGATTACATCATCAACATACGATAATTCATACGTTTTCATTCATTTCATCGTATAATCATAACAGTCGTGGGAGATGTGGAAAAGCTTCAGTCTTTATGTTGGGATGGACGGCGGTCGATTGGGTGAGTAGTGGAACAGTACCCAGGAAAGATCAGCCGTCGGCGCTCGACAGATCTCTGCGACATACCTGTAACAAGAGGGAACAAACAAACCCTTTGTAGTTTTACATTAAATTTTAATAAACATTTGTGGAACAGCGATCAAAAATTTTTAAATTTTTTTTTCTTTTTAAAATTCAGTCTTGATCGCACCACGTATGCTAAGAGAACATAGGTGATCGGTTTCGGTCATATCACATGACCATCATCAGACCTGTAATTTAATTTAGAAAGTAATAGAAACCTTACTAGATTTAAAATAAAATATGACAAAATGATTATAAGGATAAAATACAGTACGACTTGTTGTACCCATGGCGTCCTTCGAAGATGGTAGGTGGAGCACTCTTCTCAGCTGCTCTGATGTCAACTGGTGCCAGCAAGTGACGGGCATACGGTTAAATACGAAGATTGTCCACCTACCTCTTCTCCCTCTACCTCACGTCAACCAATCAGTGTAAAAACGGGTCCACATAATCGTCAAAACGTAAAAGAAATAAAGTACAATAATAACATAAAAATAATTATGTATAAAATATCTCTGTACAACCATGGAACTACTTAAATATTGTATAAAATATCAATTAAAAGCTTTAAAATAACTGTACAGACGATGTATACTCAGTGTGTCCTCTATGGTCTAAGCTGGCACTACCAGTGGTACTACCACAATGGTTTCAAAGTCAACGATGTTGTGAAGGTCTTTGTCATTGCGGCGTCATGTCGATATGTGAGTTGTGACTCGACTGCAAGTGTGACCTATGTTCTTGTTACATTAAATAATTATTGCTATGCAAAATTCGTTAACATTAATATACAGGCTGGCCTGAAACGGACTGAAAATCTTGTAATGGTGTTGCAGGGTAGGTTATGGTGAGAAATAACTGAAAGTAAAAATATTCGGTACGTTGCGTTGTTTCCGAGTTAATTAGCACTGAAGTTAGGCAGTCAGGCCGTTGCGCAAACAAATTCAAGCGGCCCGCCGGAGATGGTGCCACCAAACGTGTTCAAATGGTTCAAATGACTCTGACCACTATGCGACTTAACTTCTGAGGTCATCAGTCGCCTAGAACTTAGAACTAATTAAACCTAACTAACCTAAGGACATCACACACATCCATGCCCGAGGCAGGATTCGAACCTGCGACCGTAGCGGTCACGCGGTTCCAGACTGAAGCGCCTTTAACCGCACGGCCACTCCGGCCGGCTAAACGTGTTCTTCGTTTGGTTTCCTAAAACCTTCCTTGCCATTGCCAGTCTACATTTTATATCCTCTCTACTTCGACCATCATCAGTTATTTTACTCCCTAAATAGCAAAACTCCTTTACTACTTTAAGTGTCTCATTTCCTAATCTAATTCCCTCAGCATCACCCGATTTAATTTGACTACATTCCATTATCCTCGTTTTGCTTTTGTTGATGTTCATCTTATATCCCCCTTTCAAGACACTGATTGACGTAGAAATATATATTTCTTTGATCTTCATCTAAATTGTCATGGACTGTTGGCGCTATCAGTGTGCGCTGAGCGTGCTTGAATGGTTGGGTTAGTGCAGCGAGCTAGTATTAGTAGACCACAATATTACTGACTTGGGAGTGAGGGCGCGTCGGTCGACTTATCGTGCGTTTTTATCTTGATATTTCACGAAGACACGCTGAACCATCTGACATCACACTCATCAGCCAGAACATTATGACCACCGACCTGCTATTGATATCAACCCGTCCAGACGATAGCAGCGTCACCTGGTGAGGAATGACTGCTAGTCAGACACAAGTAGGGTGCGCGTAGTATCAGTGAGCGTGCTGTCCATGTGAGGACAGATTGTGATGGCCAAGGGGCTCGGTGTGAGCATTTCGGAAACTGCACAACTTGCCGGAGTTTAGAGGAGTGCTATGGTGAGTGTTTTTAACACGTAGCGAAACCAAGGTGAAACCACGTCCAGACGTCGTGGCTTGGGCGGCCACCTCTCATTAAAAATGTTGGACGTCGTAGGCTCAGCAGACTGGTAAAGCAGAAAAGATGGCGAACCCTGGCGGAAATGACATGAGACTTTTAAGCTGGCAGAGTAGAAGTGTGTCTGAACACGTAGCGCACTGAACACTCCTAACTATGGACCTCCGCGCCTAACGACTCATGCTTGTGCCAATGGTAACACCACGATATCGATAACTACGAGTGAAATGGGTAGGTGACCATTGGCACTGAACGTTGGCGCTGTGCTGGAGATTTACGTGGTCTGATGAATCCTGATACCCTCTTCACCATGCCGATGGGACGGCGCAAATCCGTCTTCTTCCAGGGCAACCACTCCTTGACACCGGTACTGCGGAACGGAGACAAGCTGGCGGCGGCTTCGTTATGCTCTGGGGAACATCCACGTGGGCATCCATGGGTTTAGTAGAGCTCGCACAAGGTACTACGACGGCTAAGGACTGCCATACACTGGTTGCAGACCACGTAAACCCTTTCCTGACGATCATGTTTCCCGACAGTAATGGCATTTTTCAACAAGATAACGCGCCATTTCACAAGGTCATAAGTGTGATAGAGTGGTTCGACCAACACATTGGCGAGTTCCAATTGACGCGCTAGCTCTCTAACTTGCCAGATCATAACCCAAACGAACACATCTGGGACGTGATTGAACGTGGCGTCAAAGCTCATCGCCTCCCTCCCCGGAATTTACCGGAATTAGGTGACTTCTGTGTGCAGATATAGTGCCAACTCTCTCGAGCTGTTACCATGCCATGAGACTTGGCCGCTGTTATTTGTGCCAGTGATGGTCATACCGGCTATTATGTAGGTCGTCACAATGTTCCAGTTGACCAGTCTATTTGCACAAGTGTCCTGGAAGAACGCACAGTGCGAGGCGGTTTCCGTAATCACTACTGTACAGGTTTACTGTTACGTCACACCATGTTTCCGACAACGGACGCGGGAAGCCAAGTGCAATAATATCGTGGTCGAGTAGTAAAGTGGAAGTCAGTCAAGTAGCAACAACGGCTGAGATGAGGCGAGTCGAGAAACGACGGCAGTAGCAGGAAGAGTTTGGAATACGGCCGAATTTGTTTACCCATAGTTGTGAGGATCTGGCAGATAGTGACCAGTTTGACTTAAGAAAAGGTAAAAACGCCTGAGACGCAGTTCTGACGTTGCGCTTGATACTGGAGGCAACATTTAACAAAAAAGAAAGAAAAAAAAACAGTAATGCTGATGAGCGATACACTTTTGTGACCAAAGCGGAACAAGACGCTTGAACTGATATTCCAGAGAGCCAAATACAAGAAACACTTTATTTAAGTCAGTGTGCATGCAGTTAATCACAATACAGTTATTAGTTCGGACGCAAGTCTACACAACCAAAATGGTTCACTTAAGGGATTAATCTTCTCAGCCAGAGTTGAAAAGAAGAAACAAAAATTCACTGGTGCAGAAAAGTTTGATCGAATAGTTAACTAATCACTTATAGTCTAAGTTAACTAAAAAGTTTATCACTGGGACTAAGTCCAACTTCGAAACTCCTCACGGAGAGATTAAGTCTGCTTGGAAGTTTCCTGTCCATTAGGCGGCAGAGTCCAACGAGACAGTGATTAGGGGTATGAATGACGACTTCTTGGTTGTACAGGCTTCGCTGCTCTCTGAACGCACTGTAGTTGAAAGTACCCGGGACTGTTCCGCAGCTGGAACTGGCTGACTACGTGCGGTGCGGCCATTTAAGTTTTCGATGCGTGGAAGGTTACCTGTTCCGTTCCAAGGTGTGCACGTGACCGATATTGAGAAACTGCTCGGTGACTGTAGTGACGCCGGTGGCGATGCAGGCACCGGGTTGACGATGCTGGGGTCCGAGTTTGCACAGAGCCTTCCGCAGACCGGATGGTAAAAATGATGTCATTTACCGGTTTTGCACGCAAGCTAGTGTTGTTATTTTAAGGCGAGAGCTGCCGTTCGATATTATTATTCACTGGTGGTTGACACTTGCCGTCGTGGCAACGCATCAGTCGTGAGTGTGTTGCATTATAGCTGATGTCCTAGATTACTGCAATCACAAAAATCGTCTAACAAAAACCAGTCTAACAAGAGTTTTGTAAGTTATCCCTTCTGTGGGTGAGATACATTTCCTGAGGATTTTTTCGATCAATCTCTGCCTGGGAATTCCTTTTCCTCCAATTATTTTTAAGTACATGTTCCACTTAGGGTTTCTCCGTATTGTTACTCCAGGTATTAAACGATAGTTTCCGTTTGTTCTCAGCATATCATGCTCAACAGTGTAAGTTCAAATGGCTCTGAGCATTATGGGATTTAACTTCTGAGGTCATCAGTCCCCTAGAACTTAGAACTACTTAAAACTAACTAATCTAAAGACATCACACACATCCATGCCCGAGGCAGGATTCGAACCTGCGACCGTAGCGGTCACGCGGTTCCAAACTGTAGCGCCTAGAAGCGCTCGGCCATCCCAGCCGGGAACAGTGTAAGTGAACAATGGTGTTTCTTTCTAACTGATTACGCGCAATAGATTACATTTGTTTATGCTGAGGATCAACTGCTAGTTGCGGAACTAAACGTCGATCCTCTGCACGTGTTCTTGATTTACCTACAATTTTCTGATGTTGCATCTTTTCTGTATAGAACGTTTTACCTTGCACTTTACAGTGGTTTGCAGAATTTAGATGTAGATGTAACAGCAGACATTGTTTGGAAACAACACTTAAAAGATTACAGTTGTTCCCCTGATCTTCTGTTGATGTAGTCTTCAGTGGTTATTCTGCGACACACTATCATCTATAAAGTATCCAAATCTTTAAGGTCAATGTTATACAGACGATAGTTCGGGGAAGGAATGACTGGTTGCAAATGAATATTTCAGTGCGACGTCTTAACAGAGTAATGCCAGCAACCCACATATTTCAAAACTGCTTAAGTATCTGCATCAGCGCTGGTTGCACTGCATTGAAAAACGGTACAAAATTGTCTGAGTTGTATCCAAGGAAATTATTTGTTATGGGTTATATGAAGGCGTTCGTGTATGAAACGCCATTAGATACTGAAGAGGAAGTTCTTGGTTGGGTCCTAGAAGCTTGTCTCATTGTACAACAGACCAGAAAGCTATTTAAGATGGAATATCATAATATTATGCGTCATTGTAACGCATGCGTTGAGTCTGGCAGTCTTCACTTTCAGCAGTTGTTGTGAGCTTCAGTTGTTCCTGATTTTGATGCGGTATTCAGTCTGAACCCTTGCTTAATGCAACTCTACCATTGTCTTCTTTCACAATTTTCCCCCCACACTTTTTTCGATTACCAAACTGACGATTCCTTGATGTCTCTTATCAATGGATTTCTTCTTTTGGTCAAGTTGTGGTACATCTTTCTTTTTTTGCCAGTTCTTTTCAGTATCTCCTCATTTTCAACATTCTTATGTAGCACCATATATCAAAAGCTTCTATTCTCATCTTGTCTGAACTCCTTACCGACCGCATTTCACTTCCGTACAAGGGTACACTCCATCATTCATAAAAGACTTTCTAAACTTAAATTTTATATTCAGTGTTAACAGATTCCCCTTTTTTAGGAACGCTTTCCTTGCTACTGCGACTCTGCATTTTATATCCTCTCTACATCGGCTATTGTCACTTAATCTGGTGCCCAAACATCAAAACTCATAGATTACTTTTAGTGCCTCATTTCCTAGTCTAATTCTCTCAGCATCGACTAATTTAATTCGACTATATTCCATTGCCCTTGTTTTACTTCTGTTGAAATTCGTCTTGTAATCTCTTTTCAAGACCTTATCCAATCAATTCGACTGTTCTTCCAAGTCCTTTGCCGTCTCTGATAGAACTGCTATGTCATCGCCAAACCACAAAATTTTATTTCTTGTCCTAGAACTTTAATTCCAATTCCAAATTCCTTCTTGTTTTCCTTTACTGCTTGATCGGTGTATAGACTGAATAACATCTGGTATAGCCGACAATCCTGTCTCACTCCCCTCTCAATTAAGGCTTACTTTTTGTGCTTTTCGATTTATAATTTTAGTCTGGTTCCTAGACAAGTTGTAGATAACTTTTTAACTTTCTGTACTGTACCCCTGTTAGCTTCAGATTTTAAATGGTGTGTTTCAGTCAACATTGTCAAAAACTTTCTCTAAATCTACAAATGCTCTAACCATAAGTTTTTATTTCTTCTGTCTATCTTCTCAGATATGTCGTGTGGTCAGCATTGCCTCGCTTGTTTCGAATATCTCCAGACCTTCCTTGACGTCGCTTCTACTAGTTTTTCCATTCTTTTGCAAATAATTTGTATCAGCACAAAATGTTTGTGTCAACAAAAGTGTTAAAAACTCATTTCCAGTCATTAACTCCAGATCTCAAAGTACTGGGTTTAGTATTATATCGCCTTTATTAGACTGTAAAGGTTTGGGACGCCCTGTATCTGTTTTGTAACACAGAAAAACTACTCGTTCGTGAATACAGCCTGTCACCTATTATCAGTATTCCAATACCGACACCGTCAAATTCAAAAATTATTTGTCTATACGCCGCCGGTCGCAAGTTTTGTAGTGCTACGTGATGTGTGATTCTTTGAAATGGTGTTCTAACCAAGTTCCTGGTTACTTCTAGTGTACTGGAAAGATGAACTGCTAGATTTTAGAATGTCGGCTGAAGTCCAAGCACTTTTATGTGGTACCTCCACATCGGAAATCTAGGTCACATGGGACTTCGTAGTTTCTATGATGGTCACATATAGGAGGTTGTCTTAAAAATGTGACACGACAGCGTATTTCCCTAAGTCGCTACTTAAAACCTTTTTGGAGACCGGAAACAAGTTCTGCAGGACTTCCGATAGTGGCGTTCTTAAGAAATTCAATTCGCTCCATTCGTTCAAGAGATCTAAACACAGCGCTGAGGTTGATACCATGTTCCTTTACTTCCGGAAGGCAATAGATAAAAATAGGTTTTCCTTTCCTCAGTCTATCTTCTAAGACAGGTCGTGTGATCATGTCTGGCTCGCGTTTTCCTTCGTATCTTCAGATCCTCCCCGACGTCGCTTCTACCACTTTTTCCGCACTGTCACCTAGTAAAAAAGAAAAAAAAAAACAAAGAGCTTTTTTAGTAAAAAAGAAAAAAAAACAAAGAGCTTTCTGAATACTGGACGAGCTTTTGTGATTGGATTTAGGACCCCTTAGCAGATAGAACCCAATGCCACTTTCTTAATAATTCGAAATCATGAAATGTAAAAGTAATTTCAGGAGTACGCAAAGGAAGCGTTGTAGTGCTGTTACTGCCCAAGGTATTTATTTAATGGTCTGGAGGATACCGTTGCAATCGACTGGAAGTTTCCATGGCATTATCTGGCTCCATCAATGCATATGGAAGGCATTCCTGCCCAATTTGGTTCCTTCTTTGGAAATAGCGTCAACAGTATTATGAGTTTTCGGAAATGTTATTCACCTTGCTCCAAGGCTGGAAACGTCGACAGGTTCCTGAAAGAGGTCATGATACCAAGCACTCCAAAGGCTCACAATTACCTCGTATCTTAACCCCACCGAAAAACTGTAGGATTACTCCGAATATCTTGAAATGAAGGAGGGGAATTCGTTCTTAACATCCCATCAGTGTGGTCATTGGGAATTAGAGAAGGAAGTATGGCGTGTCCTTTTTAAGACAATAACACCGATATCTGCTTCCAGCGGTTAAGGAAACCCACAGAAACGAACTTCCGCACCTTTCTTTCGCAGTGGCCCCTTCAAGTGGTATTAACAAAAAGTAAATAAAACTTTCAAAATGGCACCTCAGCTAGCTGCATCTTGGCTACAAACCACATAACTCTTGTAATTTTAATGAATCAGAAAAAGTACCGAAAAAATTATTGAAAAAAGACACAAAGTAAGGGAAATTCAAATGCAGACGCAAACGGAGATGTCATAATTTCACTCTGGAAATTATGTAAATGTGTCTTGTAAGAGTGATCTGCGGACCCTAAGTCATCTGAAAACATCTCTGGTCTGATACTTAAGCGTAATTGAGGAACTTCTTCTGCATGAAGTAGAATTAGTAAATAATTTTTTTGGTAGTTTACGAAAGGTAGTAACTAACTATGTTAGTCACAAGGGACGTTCTCTCTACATTTCCTCAGATCTTCAGTTTTTTTTTATCAAGTGTTTATTTTGAAAAAACCTTATGGGGAAATGTTTTGACTACGTCTCGGGTTGCTGTGTGCTAGATAATACAACGGTATAAAAATTAAAAACGCGTTGTTGTTTTGTGATTTACGAAGCAGTAGAGCAACCATAAACATCATCCCGGATTAATTTTCGCTAAAAACTCGTGACCACTTCGCTCGAAGGTACAAACTGAAGTACCAAGTTTCGTCCATAAATAAGAAATACAGCTTGTTTCGTGAAAAAGCTATGGAAAGGGGAGGGGAGGGGTCGGACGCAAGACCACATCGACCTTCCCGCACTTCGTCATCTGCAGCCGCTAAAGGGTGGCCTTTCTCGGGAATTACTGGCTTCACTCCAGCGCAGTGATGCACTGCCGGCGTTTCCCGAAAGAACTTGCCGGCTTCTAACTGCTGGCAACGCCCTTATATCTTCCCAGACGCCTGCTCCGACACCTATCTCCTGCACTGATTTAGTAACGTCTAAAGTGAGACAGAACCTCGTATGTGTTTATTTTATAGTGGCTCCGCCTCAAGACTGGTTTCATTGGTTCCAGGATAGCATTTTTCAAATACTTTGTAAAACTGATACATGAGCATAGTAATAGAAGGTTGGTTGGAGAAGAAGTTGTCGTTGTTGTTGCGACACATCAAACGCAGCTCTCTACGACAATCCTGAACAAGATTCTTCATCTCTGAAGAAGTACTGCAACCTACACTATGTGATCAAAAGTATCCGGACACCCCAAAAAAACATACGATTTTCATGTTAGGTGCACTGTGCTGCCACCTACTGCCAGGTACTCCATATCAGCAACCTAAGTAGCCATTAAACATCGTGCGAGAGCAGAATGGGGTGCTCCGCCGAACTCACGGACTTCGAACGTGGTCAGGTGATTGCGCGTCACTTGTGTCGTACGTCTGTACGCGCGATTTCCACACTCCTAAACATCACTAGATCTACTGTTTCCGACGTGATAGTGAAGTGGAAACGAGAATGGACACGTACAGCACAAAAGCGTTAGGGGGTTAGTAATGTGCAACAGGCAGACATCTAACCAGAACATCACACAGGAATTCCAAACTGCATCAGGATCCACTGCAAGTACTATGACAGTTACGCGGGAGGTGAGAAAACTTGGATTTCATGATCGAGCGGCTGCTCATAAGCCACACATCGCGCCGGTAAATGCCAAACGACGCCACGCTTGATGTAAGGAGCGTAAACATTGGACGATTGAACAGTGGAAAAACGTTGTATGGAGTGACGAATCACGGTACACAGTATGGCGATCCGATGGCATGGTGTGGGTATGGCGAATGCTCGGTGAACGTCGTCTGCCAGCGTTTGTAGTGCCAACACTAAAATTCGGAGGCGGCAGTGTTATGGTGTGGTCGAGTTTTTCATGGAGGGGACTTGCATCCCCTGTTGTTTTGTGTGGCACCATCACAGCACAGGCCTAAATTGATGTTTTAAGCACGTTCTTGCTTCCCACTGTTGAAGAGCAATTCGGAAATTGTGATTGAATCTTTCAACACGATCGAGCACCTGTTCATAATGCACGGCCTGTGACGGAGTGTTTACACGACAGCAACATCCCTGTAATTGACTGGCCTGCACAGAAACTGACCTGAATCCTGTAGAACACCTTTGGGATGTTTTGGAACGCCGACCTCGTGCCAGGCCTCACCGACCGACACCGATACCTCTCCTCAGTGCAATACTGCGTGAAGAATGGGCTGCCATTCCCCAAGAAACTTTCCAGCACATGATTGAACGTATGCCTGCGAGGTGGAAGCTGTCATCAAGGCTAAGGGATGACCAATACCATATTGAAATCCAGTATTCCCGATGAGAGCGCCACGAACTTGCAAGTCATTTTCAGCCAGGTGTCCGGATACTTTTGATCACGTAGAGTACGTCCATTTGAATCTTCTTCCTGTATTAGTGTCTAGAACTCCCTCTACAATTTTTCCCCTCCACATTTTCCTCCATTACCAAATTGATCCTAGATGCATCATACTATGTTTTATCAACTGGTCCCTTCTTTTAGTCAAACTATATCAGAAATTTATTTTCTCCCAAATTCACTCCAATACCTCCTCATTACTTGTGCTGTCGTCCAAAACTACACTCCAGACAAATACCTCCAGAAAAGTTCTCCTAACACTTATATCTACATTAGAAATTAATAAATTCCTCTTTTTTCAAAGAAAAATTTCATGCTATTGCCGTTCTATATTTTTATCTTCTCCGGTTTTGCTGCCAAGTAGCAGATCCTGTCAACTACTTTTAGTGTCTCATTTGATAATCTAGTTACCTCAGCATCATTTGACCTCATTCGACTGCAGTCCATTACCTTTCTTTCACTTCTGTTGATGTTCATCTTACAATCTCTTTCCAAAACACTATCCATTCCGTTCAACTGCTCTTCCAAGTTCTTTGCCGTCTCTGACAGAATTAAGCCATTGGCAAAGCTCAAAGTTTTTTAATTATGTCCCCTGAACTTAAAATCCTTTTCCAAGTATCTCATTTGTTTCCTTTACTTTTTTGCTCATTGTACAAATTGAATAACACTGGACACAGGCTACAACCCAGTCTCACTCCCTTCTCAACTACCCCTTTCCTTTGATGACCTCCGACTTTGATAACAACAGCCTGGTCTCTACAGAAGTTGTAAGTAATTTTTCGCTCCTTGTATGTTATCTCTTCTACCTTCAAAATTTCAAAGAGTTTAGTCCTTTTAACAGTGTCAAATATTTCTCTACGTCTATAAATGCCATAAAAATACGTTTTCCTTTCCATTCTTCCGTCTATCTTCTTTCACAAGACGCAGGATCAGAATTGCTTCGAGTGTTCCTACATTTCTCCAAAATACGAACTGACTTTCCCTTAGGCTTCTATTAGTTTTCCGCTCTTCTGTAAATAATTCGTCTGAGAATTTTACAACCATCTTATCTACATTAATACTCCGCATATAACTTTACGGTGCATGGTGGAGCGCACTTCTGACTCCACCGTCTGATCGCCCCTTCCCTGTTTCATCCGAGAATGGCGCGTGGAAAGGGTGATTGCTGGTAGACCTCCGCTTTAGCTCTAATTTCCGGTTGTGGTCAGTTCGCGAGACGTAAGTAGTAGGAAGCAATATGTTGCCCGACTCTACCCTGAACGTACCTTCTCGGTAGTATACCTCTCCGTGACGCACTGTGCGTCTGTTGTAGCGTCAGTCACTAGAGTTCGGTGGGCATCTCCATAATACTCTCACGCCGACTAAACGATCCCGTTACGGTTTCGCGGTTAACGCTGTGCCGTCCTACTAACAGATAAAACATGCACTTAAGTGAGTTCTTCAACAGCGCGGACTGTTCTCAAGCGACACATAATGCACCTCAGCTAAGAAAATCTGTAAAAAAGTAGCTGCACTGCACATGTCAACAAGGTGCATAACAAGTCTGTCTGTAACTACTAAAAGAAAAAAAGTCTTTGTGTTAAACCATTTGTTCTGTACGTAACTTTATATACACACACTTGCTGCCAAGTCCGGTCTGGTACACAGTTCCAGGAATGAATGGAAAAAAAAGCATAGGTTTTACTAATCCTTTCACAGTTAGGGCACACACACACTCTCTCTCTCTAACAGCTATTGTAAGGTTTTAACCCAGGTCTCATGTTGAAAGAACAGCTTTTTATATTAGTTAATAATCAATGTTTAATAGCTTTGATTGTATGCTCAGATACTATGCAGGTCATCATGTTTGGACTCAAACTCCTAGTTACGACTGCACACCACACCATGTGCAGCTTTCTACCCTCCGTAGTAAGCCTCTGTTGTCAGTAAAAAAAATCGAAAATATCTGTAGACATTACCCACAAACGATCATAAACTGTTACGGATAATCCATATTCTGCAAAAAATCACTATTAATCTACTTAAATATTAGGAGGATTTGACACAAAGTCAAATAAATCAGTTAAAGAAAAATCAAGGCCTCACATAGATTTAAGATGTTCTCTAGCAGTGGATAGTGAGGAGATACTACCTTGATTCATGAAAAATCACTCATGTAGCCGAAACAAATTTTACACAACTATTTATTTAATCAGTAAGGAAAATCATTTATTACACATAAATCTGTTGATCAAGAAAATTAGCAGTGTTAAAAATTCTATCTTTCACATAAGTTACAGAAGGAAAACAATAAGGAAATCTACCTCCAAGATATATTTCTATTAATATTTCTGGACAAACATGTGGGAGGATATACAAATTGAAACACATCGGGGATAAATGTCGTTCCCGACCATACCAAATAAAAAAATTTCTCCAAACATCCTGACAAAAAATCAACAAACTGTCGTAACAAAATAGCGTATGCAAGCAACAGTTATCTTTCTTTTCTTCAGAAAGAGGATGCTGATGGACAAGTATCAAATGATGTACAGATTCACGTGGTCGCCTTGTAAAAATCGTTCAGAGAATTTCTAAGCCCCAAGCGCATATAAAACCTGAGTCGTTACGAAAAATGATACGTAAAAATATTCGCACAAAGATACTGCAATAAAGAAACGCAGTTCAGACGCTATGCATGGCTAGATCTCATCAAAGGAAGTTGCAGACAAGAGCATTGAGGTCTGCGCCCTTCATCTAGAGACACCAGCACGGACTCAACTCCAGCTCGTAAAGGGCACCGCATATGATCAAACAAGTCTGTAAACGAATGGTACCAACAAAGTCTGTCGATTAAACCACACTTTTGAAGCAGGCGCTGTTCGTGTTGCACAGTATTTTGACACTAGTTGAAGTGGCTACCAATTTAGAAAATCTTTTCTGGCCGTGACTTCAGAAACGTGTATAAAGAAGAAAAAAAAACAAGGCGCTGTTCTAGGAAATGGTTGATTGAGAAAGAAATTTTGCAAAGTAAATATTACACTCAGAACCTGAGGATTACATCAACTTTCTCCGAACGGACAATCAATCTTTTAATAACCGAGTGTCTTCCCCTTTCATTGGAAAAGAAGACACAAGTATGCGAAAATTTATTCTCTTCTACTTGGTCCTCTACTGGCAGTTCATTAAAATACAACAAAGTGGCAACAGATATACCGTCCGTGGAAGAAATGGACCGCTTACATTTTTTATTTTGTTTTATTGTACTTCTGTTTGTGTGTTGTGCATAGAATATTGATTCTCTTATTATCCTCTTCCCGTGTAATATATGACTGGGAAAGACACAACAACTCTACTCTTTTGGCAATTGTCAGTGCTGCTTTGTTTTTATCTTTGATCGTAGTTTGCATGGTTGTTGACGCTCACGATGCAGAGAGACAAATTGCAATAAAATTCTTTTTCACTGAACATGCACAGCGACACACCGACACAAACAATGTCCAGCACCCTGTCAAATCTTCCCTCAATCAAAATTTCTCTCAAACACGACATTCTCTGTGTTTGACAAATATGTCGAACAATGTCATACGCCGTCAGATATTTGACAAACTTAGTAAAGTTTGTCAAATTTTTTGATCGTATAAGGGGCCTTAGGGAATCACTAATTCTGACCTACCGCCCTTCCGTGGGCGTGCTAAGAACTACGAAAAAACTACTACTGTCGCCCACGCGCGTTTAGGCTGGAAGAGCATAGCGCAAGGAAAGCTCGGATCGACTATCGTGTGCGTCTTTGAAGAAGCTACACGCCAGCAACACCGTGGACAAAACAATATATCGTTGTAATGAAACGAGGCTATCAGCCACTTTTCGATTACAACGAGTCAAGAGAGGCAGAGATGTGATTAAGCAACTACAGTACTTTCCAGGATGAACAAGTTTCAAATCACAGTCCGGGTATCCAGATTTATACTATCCGTGATTTGCCAAATCGATTAAGACGATGTTTTCGATGGTTCCTTTGAATGGGACGCGTCTGATTTTCTTCCCCAATCGGAGTTCGTGCTCCGTCTCTAATGAACTCGTCGTCAACGGGACGTTAAATCCTAATCTTCCTACCATTCACGCAGTAATGGCTGCCTTTTCACGCACTCAGCAAAAATTATTCACTACGCTAGTAAGTGAATGCATAGATCCCAAGAGCAATCCAAAGCACCGAGCACTGACGCATTTGATAACTTCCGGGGTGTGTTCTCAGGTGGAGCCGACGTGGAGGGTGCTGGAGCAGATGGTAACAGCCGATCTGCAGAACGTAATGTCCCTCGACGCCCTCGAGTCATCGCACCAAATTTCTATCGAGGTGGGCCATCCGGACGAGATCAACGAGATCTTCGACAGGATCTCCTATGGCAAAGGTAAGCGGCCATCTTCGTAATCGTTTCTGTTACAACAATGACGACAATATATCGCGAAGTGAGTCGCAGTGACTAAAGAAGAAATCCTCTAACAACGCCGGCTTGGTTTTAAGAAGCACATGCAAATTATAGGATGCATCTTACAACTCTTATCTGTTATACAACAGTTGTATTTGTTATTACAATGCCAAGAGTTAACTAAATCTGTCGACATCGTTTTGTTGCATTTGGTTTCCAGAAAGGAGTGTTTCCAATCCTGTTTATTAGACGTGACTTATTTATATTACTAACCTGCTGAAAAAAGGTTCATCGTTGTTGTTGAAGGGTTGCCTATGTAACGGCTTCCGGGGGCAACAAAGATTTCATTTTCAGTATTTCACGTGATTATTGACCGAATTTAAAGATTTAAATTTCTGTCGTAATCTGCCCCATTAAGAAGTGTAATCTTAACTTAGAAGTTCAACTCAATAAGACAAATATTACAGTGAAAAACTGTGTGCCTTGAGGCACCGTAAGTGACTTCATCCAGCATTTAAAAATGAGAGCACTTAGCGACTTCCAAAGAACTTTGCACTTAATTTCAAACTTTTTCCGACCTTTTTCTTGAGACACCCTCACAGAATAATGAAAGAAAAATAGTTTATCGCTTACCACATTTTCGCTGTACATGCCACAAAGCTTCAGCGCCAGTCATGAGGTTTTAATTTACTACTTCTTTTTACTAATGACTCTATTCACAGCACATTTTCCAGACAGTATCCATATATACCACCGAATGTTCCTCCAAATTATATCAATGTATGAAGCATATTTCAGTTGGCACGATGTCATAAATATTGAGATGCGTGAAAAACTAACTTCTCTTAAAATAGTTGTTTTATACATGGGTGCGCTATTCTTTTAGGGAATCACGCTGATGGGTGGGGTTGGTGGGGCGGGGGGCGTGAAGAAGGGCATGTCGTGTTATTCGTCGTCATCCTAAGCAGGCAACCTAAGCTGGCAACAAAAGCGTCTGGAGCAGATGTTTGCTTCAGTGCAGAAGAAAAATAAATGCACATTTAGGAGCATTATAGCTAATGATAACGTTATGCATGAAAGAACGGCCATAGACGTTTTTGAAGAAACTAGTGTTTCAACTGCGTTGTAAACTTGGCATATGAATCAATCTCCAGAATCTTTCACTGTGCTGCAGAATGTGTGGTTTGAAGCTTTCTAACACATTACAACACTTTACCGGATCGGTACACTCTCCTGGAGCTTTCATGGGCGTGCTCTTACTAGCTCAGTCATCCAAACATATCTCAATAGTTTGATCCGTCTGTGACTCTCCCAGCTCTTCTAAATTCCACATTTATCACTCCTACATATCTTGCTGGAGCATAACTCCTGGGAGAAAGAAAGTGCCATTGTGATGCTTTCAGAATGAATCCTTTCTGTATCGACAAGGAGTGCTCTTCCTGATTCCTAGACTGAACGCCACAGAGCGAAGTACTGGAACAATTAAACTTGTAGCCGCATCATTACGATTTTCCAGAAGGTTCATTTCGCCATAATTGGCGGCACACAGTTTCATTAAGCCAACACCTTACATGGCTAATCCATGTCTGTACAATCTACATCTACATAATTGTTCTGCAGTTAGCAATTAAGTGCCTGGCAGAGGGTTCATAGAATCACCTTCAAGTTATTTCTCTTCCGTTGCACTCTCGAACTGCGCGTGAGAGAAATGAGCAATTAAAACTTTCCGTGCGAGCTCTGATTTCTGTTATTTTATTATCCCTTTGTATGTGTGAGCCAACACAATATTTTCGCAATCGGAGGAGAAAGTCGGTGATTGTAATTTCATGACAATATCCTGCCGCAACTAAACACGCCTTTGTTTTAATGATTCCCACCCCCATTCGCGTATCATATGCGTGGCACTCTCTCCCCTGTTTCACGATAATACAAAACGAGCTGCCCCTCTTTGGACTTTCTCGATGTCCCCCGTCAGTCCCATCTGATGCGGATCCCACACTGCACAGCAACACTCAAGAAGAGTGCGGCCAAGCGTGGTGTAAGCAGTCTAATAGACTTGTTGCACTTTCTAAGTGTACTGCCAGCAAATCGCAGTCTTTGGTTTGCATTTGCCATAACTTTAAGTTATTCGTAATTGTTGTCTCTTAGATTTTTGTGATTTATCCTGTAACCGAAATTTAGCGTATTTCTTATATTATTCATGTGGATGCTTTCAGCTTGTCAATACTTAGAGTGAAGTGCCACTTTCCGCATCATACAGATAACTTGTCTAAATTATTTTGAAAATACCACCATTATTCAGGGCGTTAGAGGTAGAAGTGCAGATATTTTTGTTGATGACTGCGAACAGTGTATCTAATCACATTACGTCAGTATTTACTTCATTTGCACACTAACAATTATGGCTATTAGGAGTAGTATGTTTTTAGGTTGGTTACTATTTCAAAGTACGTGTGGCAAGAGCAAGCCATTATTGCTCATTTTCAGGTGAGCAGTACGCTAAGTTTTGAAAATTTTCTGTTTGAGGAACTACTATATTTTTGTTTTATTTTAGGTGCTTCCATAATTCGGATGATGGACCATTTCCTTGGAACGGAGGTATTCAGGAAAGGCCTGACCAGATATCTGAACAAGTGGTGAGTACAATCATTTACTGCAGCCTAGTTATTAACTGTCTTCATGAACTGTTATATTTTAGATATATTATAGTTTCGATATCGCGTCCTTTCAGTTAGGTATTACCATCTCATCAGAAATATAAAGTGGACGCTCTAGCAAGTAACATACTTCTAAAATAGGTCGCTCAAATACAACGAGAAATAGAAATCATAACACTGGCAGGTTTGTTTTGTAATTCATACAAGTGGTACGCTGTAGCGTAAACGGTTAGTGGTAAGAGTCCTACTCTAACTACAGTAGACTTTTAAAATCAATCTCACCTTTCATAAAACTACTATGTTCTCGTGATCAGTACAAAATCATTCTTATGTAACGAAATACTAATGAAAGAGTTTCGTCTGAACTACATTCACCGATAACTTAACATATTTTTGCATATTGTGTTCCACAGCTTATATCAATTGTAAAAGTGAAGTCATGTAACACCTCAAGCTACTGTTTAATTTCTTCTTTGTTGTGCAACCATCTTCGGTCAAAGACCACAATCCACCAGGATTTTTTTTAACAGAAAGTGTTACACACAAACATTATTAACAATTAATGTTCAGTCATGCTGGGGTAGATTCATGGCATATGGTATAGTGTTTGTTACAATATATGGTCAGAAAAAGGTATATCAGCAAGCAGAATAACCGATAATACAAATTTCTACCTGTTACTGTTGTCATTACTGTCGCTGCTATTAACTGTGAAAGATGAGTTTTGTCAGTATTTCTTAAGTGCAACTGGCGACAAAGCGAAGTGGTATAGTACTTAAGACAGTGGACTCGCAATGTAATGGAGCAGGGTTCAATTCCCCATCCGGCCGACAAGTCTTAGTTTTCCCATTGTTTCATTAAATGGCGTGAGGAGAATTTCAGGATCATTACTTTGAAAAATACACGACTATTTTTTTTACCTTCCTTGTCCATTCTAAGTTTGTACTCCACCTTTGAAGACGTTGCCATCGACGGTTCGTTAGCCAGAATCTCATTTCTTCTCGACGATTGTCACTCGACTCACAACCCGTCCTCACTGTGGAAAGTAAGCCTCCGGGTTCGGGTTCCAGTCCAGCACACATTTTGAATTTGCCAGGAAGTTCAAAATGAGTCCGGATGCTGTTTGGACAGACCATGACACTTCAACTGCCAGCCATGGAAATCGTCTGAAAATATGAAATAGTTTTTTGAGTTGCGAGAACACGAATCAAATTAATGCAAAAAGTCTGACCGCCGACTTGCCTTATAAGAACTAAACCTGCGTAGGCAACGCGGAACGTGTAGCATCTCTTTAATAGCACGCCATACTTCATAATATTTTTGTTATCTGCCTGGACAGCCGTGCGGGTTAAAGCGCGCATTCAGGTCAAATCTTCCCAGCGGATTAACGACGAGCTTTGGTGTGCCGTTTAGCCTGGATGTGGTTTTCAGGCGGTTTCCCACCTACGACTAAGTGAATACCGGACTAGTATCCAACTCCCGCCTCAGTTACACGATTCGCAAACATCATTTTATTTTTATTTATTTTTGGAATTGGGCAGCAAAGTACATGCAGCCAACAGTGCTTACAAAAATGCTATGTTACCATAATCGAAATCACCACATCAGAACAATAAAAAGTAGTTAGCTGTAAAAACGTAAGTTCTTAACGTAAAACAAAAACGCTTAAAGACGAACATCATAGAGCCAGCAGTGGTTACAACAGTGCTTAGTTGACATTAGTACAGTTTTCACAATAAAATGACGCTAAGAATGTGAAGTACAAGCCGTTGTCTCCTGATAACAGTGTCTAGAAGCGATGATTTTCAACTGTGTTGGTGGGCGGTATAACGCCCGCTTCCCAGCCTCATTCGAATGAGAGAAGTCACATGACTTTCACTAAGCGTCACCGAGCTGAACCATGGCCAAGAAGAGACGTTCGGTTTTATGGCCGCCAGGTAGCCGCCCTTCTAGCGCTGGGATATGTGCCATTCATAATTCTTGTCGTGAGAAGTAGCTTTCCTGAATGCAGAGTTGAAACCCGTAGAAGGGTTCGGTGTTTGGCGGAACGATCCTTCTGTAATGCTCCTCTTAATGGGGCGGTCAATAGTTTCATTATGGAGAATGCCATGATGCCGTTTTATCCGCAGTAAGCGGACGTCAATGCTCAATGTGCACGGGTCTATTTTGGCCTCCAAGACATATCGGTTGGTCTGTTTCTCAAATGCCGGATGTTGTAGTTTCTGCAGCATCGCAAATATTAGAAAACTTCCTCTCGCTTACACTAACACTACCCACAGACAGTTGGGGTGCACATATTACGTCCAGAGGGATAATGGAGTGGCGACAGGATGGGCATCCGACCACACCTTACATCCCTCAACAAGCAAGCCGACCCTGCGCCAATGCGAGACAAAGGCACAAAAAAAGAAGACTTCATGATATTTTTATTTACTGGAGAAGTTGATATCGCACGTATACTAAGAAATCACAAGTAGCGCACGATCTGAATATTTTCTGCACATAAATTAGGTGTTTCCGTCTAAAGGAGAAGCTATGCATTGTTGCCCTGTGTGGTAAAATTATGAACTACAGAGTTAATATTATTAAAGGAAAACAAAGTTGAACGTTCAGAATGACCCATCGACACTAGAGACTGAACACTACCTCAGTTGAACGAGAGCTTTTCACAAGGCAGATGATTTCCTTTTGAAAGTAAAACCATGAATCACTTACTGATAACACAGGCCAACGATGAAACAACTTTTTCCTGAAAAACCTTATTTTTATGTGTTTTAGGGTGGGAAATCCAAATATGGTACTTAAAAAAACTGTATCACCCACCATTTCTTCAGATTTTACAGTTAAATTTATTAAATTAAGCGATTTTTAAAGAATTTAATAGTTTTTATATAATTAAGATAATTTAAAAAGGAGGTGTAATGAATGTCTATGACATTGGTAGCACTGCTAAAAACATTTGCTGGCAAAAACAGGTCGATTCTATTTTTGTGTTAACAGATGGTGTTTTGCTTACTGTTAACCTAACCTCACTTTCCCGTTTCCTGTACATGTAGTTTACTGTAAATACAAAACATGCTGGTTATAGGCGCTACAGTCTGGAACCGCGCGACCGCTACGGTCGCAGGTTCGAGTCCTGCTTCGGGCGTTGGTGTGTGTGATGTCCTTGGGTTGGTTGAGTTTAAGTGGTTCTAAGTTCTAGGGGACTGATGACCTCAGAAGTTAAGTCCCATAGTGCTTAGAGCAATTTGAACCATTTTTTGTTCTAACAAAGCGTTTCATTAATTTCCCCATTTACCGTATACCATAGGACTTATATACTATATAATAAAAAGCATATTGCTCGAAAACTATGGGTGATACAAAAAATTAAGGCTATATTTTGATTCATCTCATAAAAATCTATAAAGATCAGCTATCAAAGTAAAAAAAGTTTTTCAGAAAAATTTTTTCGTTGGCCGGTGTAATGACTCTACTGATTCTAAATGGCGTTTCCTGTTTCCAAACCGCAGGTTCGTCCTCTGAGGGCTCTAGTTTTCTTGTACGCAAACCGTGGTCTATTGATTATCGTCGCTGCCTTTAGATCGTGGGATCCTGGATTCGATTCACTGCCATCTAGAGGATAGGGGACTGAGAGAGTATGTTGTTCTCATGGCTTCATCTCATCATCATTATCATCGGCGCTCAAGTCGCCCAAGTGACGTCAGATTGAGACTTGCACTACGTGGCAGAGCTATCCCAGTCGGGGTCTCCCAGCCAATAATGTCATACCATCATTTCATTTCATTTAGCAGTTTTCCTTTATGTCCTTTACATTGTGTTCACGATGAGATGTCGGTGATTTTCCGCTGTGATTAAAGTTTCTTGGCAAGGTCGTAGCGTGCAGACTGAACAGATATTAGAAAAGTTTCTGACAAAGAGAGTAATTAACGGTGGCTAGTTGCCGTAACGTCTCGACACCCCACAGAAAGTCTTGAATGAAAGTTTTTCAGTATCAACTTACTCCGTAAAGGTGTGCTTACGATCATAATAATGCCGTGAAACCTTCTTCACACAAAAATCATAGAATCAGACCTAATCTCAGAGCAGCCTGCTCCCTAGGCTTGTGTTACTTAAAAAAGTTCCGCAGGAGGAGCACAGCAATACCTTTCACAACAGTCTGGCAACACGATGTGGACGTGGATATAGACTGGTTTATCGTTGAAGTAAGTCCAGGATATGTTGCACCAAATTTATTATGGCGTTCTGTCATATAAACCCTGACATGTTACACTGCTGTAACAATTAAAATAAAACGCAACATAGTTAATTTTAAAATACATCGATATTTCTACTTCGTATCCACGTCGGGACTGGTGTGCTGGCGCCGAGTAACTCTAGATTCAGTTTCAATTACTATAATGAAATATTTTATTGTGATCGCTCTCATTCGTAACAAGCACATTAATTTTTATTGTGTCCATACCTTTTGGGTGTAAACTGATTTTTTTGAGATAAGAAGTAAATGGTCGCAAATTAATATGTAGTGTACACTTTTAATCGTACAACAGTTACTTTAGTTCATAAAAACTGTTCGAAGCGACGAGCACCACCCTCACTCAGTGCGGCAGTTATACAGTGTGAGCAAGAGAAAATTGACCAGGAAGATGTTTCACACAACGTAAGGCAGACAACGCAACTTACATCAGTTGCATGGGACGGATGATGTAAGTTGTGTTGCCTATCTCAAGGTGCATGGAACATCTTCCCGGTCAGTTTTCTTTTGCTCACACGTTATTTCGCCACACTCGCTCTAATAAACACCATATCGTGTGTTGTACAATGAGACAGGCATCTGCTACATTACCCTTAAGTTCTCTTCAATTTCTACAAAGGTTTCAAACCCGAGCTACTTCGTATAAGCTCATAGTAAAAAAGAGAGTGACATCCGGCGGCCGCACTATCTATTGGACAAGTACTGAGGGTATATGCTGTTCAGGTGTTTGTGGGCATTAATATCGAACTGGGATGGTGCGTCTTCTGCTTAAATCAGATCTTCTTGTAGATAGCTCCATTACAGTTGAATGATTACTCGTCTGTGAAGAGTACAAACTATAGGAAGTTCTACGCTATAGAGCTACACTGGGTAATCCAATACTAGCATAGAATTGCGAATTGTGTATTGTTTCTCAATGTTGCGCCACAAGTATGCATGCGTCAGGCCTTGTTAGTCATAAAACAAGCTATTTACAAATATGCGTTTTCCACACATTGCTCAATCAAAACCTCTTAGCATCTGAAACATTGTTTTCCGACGACTGGTTTCTTACCTTAAAATATTGAATCTAGCATCCTGTAGCGAGTTTATAATTTGGATATTAAAATTTTGTAAAGCATTTTAGCCCACTCAGTGCGCCGAAGCCCTGACGGAAGGGCTGCGCTTGACTGATTTTTTTCCCCTAATGAAGTCCGACCTCCTAATTTACATTCCACTGACTACTAACGTAATGACCTAACGACAGATCATTACAATTTTTTAATACGGCATAGCGTGTCGTATTACTAATGAATTACGAAATTTACACTTTTCTGTCGCAATTAATTAAATGGAATTGTGAAATTTTCTTTGGAATATTTCTACTACAGTGGGCGGTCAATGAAGTTGTGTTACAAGCTGTCGTTACAAAATATATAGTTAACTTGTATGTACAATATATTCACAGTATCGTTTCATCCAGAAAAGTGCTAATCTTCTCAGTATAACAAGCATTACATTATGTACCTGTAAATATATTTAAGAGGAACGTTGATTGATTCATCGATTTCACACCAAACGAGCGATCCACCCGGCTTGGCCCTGTCTACAAAATTCCTGTGAAGTTTGAACTAACCTGAAGGAACTTAGAAGGCTTGGTGAGTATTAAATTACACTCCTGGAAATTGAAATAAGAACACCGTGAATTCATTGTCCCAGGAAGGGGAAACTTAGAGATGCTGGATGTAGTCCTGTGGAACGGCTTGCCATGCCATTTCCACCTGGCGCCTCAGTTGGACCAGCGTTCGTGCTGGACGTGCAGACCGCGTGAGACGACGCTTCATCCAGTCCCAAACATGCTCAATGGGGGACAGATCCGGAGATCTTGCTGGCCAGGGTAGTTGACTTACACCTTCTAGAGCACGTTGGGTGGCACGGGATACATGCGGATGTGCATTGTCCTGTTGGAACAGCAAGTTCCCTTGCCGGTCTAGGAATGGTAGAACGATGGGTTCGATGACGGTTTGGATGTACCGTGCACTATTCAGTGTCCCCTCGACGCTCGACGATCACCAGTGGTGTACGGCCAGTGTAGGAGATGGCTCCCCACACCATGATGCCGGGTGTTGGCCCTGTGTGCCTCGGTCGTATGCAGTCCTGATTGTGGCGCTCACCTGCACGGCGCCAAACACGCATACGACCATCATTGGCACCAAGGCAGAAGCGACTCTCATCGCTGAAGACGACACGTCTCCATTCGTCCCTCCATTCACGCCTGTCGCGACACCACTGGAGGCGGGCTGCACGATGTTGGGGCGTGAGCGGAAGACGGCCTAACGGTGTGCGGGACCGTAGCCCAGCTTCATGGAGACGGTTGCGAATGGTCCTCGCCGATACCCCAGGAGCAACAGTGTCCCTAATTTGCTGGGAAGTGGCGGTGCGGTCCCCTACGGCACTGTGTAGGATCCTACGGTCTTGGCGTGCATCCGTGCGTCGCTGCGGTCCGGTCCCAGGTCGACGGGCACGTGCACCTTCCGCCGACCACTGGCGACAACATCGATGTACTGTGGAGACCTCACGCCCCACGTGTTGAGCAAATCGGCGGTACGTCCACCCGGCCTCCCGCATGCCCACTATACGCCCTCGCTCAAAGTCCGTCAACTGCACATACGGTTCACGTCCACGCTGTCGCGGCATGCTACCAGTGTTAAAGACTGCGATGGAGCTCCGTATGCCACGGCAAACTGGCTGACACTGACGGCGGCGGTGCACAAATTCTGCGCAGCTAGCGCCATTCGACGGCCAACACCGCGGTTCCTGGTGTGTCCGCTGTGCCGTGCGTGTGATCATTGCTTGTACAGCCCTCTCGCAGTGTCCGGAGCAAGTATGGTGGGTCTGACACACCGGTGTCAATGTGTTCTTTTTTCCATTTCCACGAGTGTATAATTCCACCTAATTTGAATGATAATAGGATGGAGGCTCTTTCTAAAATAAAAACTGAACCTAAAGGGATTAAAGTTGCCTTTGTAGTCAAGGGATAGTCCTGCTGTTCCATTCCCGCAATTAAATGCTGCAATTACTCCGTTTGGAGCTTAATAAAAATGTGGTCAGAGAAGGAGATGATTATCCAGAAAAACAGTATAGGGGAAACTATACTGGACATGAAACTTAACACAGATGCACTTGGTCCTGTGTTAATTGAAATAATCGTGAGCCAGATATTCACTAGGAAATAAATACCCACACGTTAGCTGGATTATAACTGAAAATAACGTTCAACGAGAGTATGAATTTACAAGATATCTGAGACCAGAAAACCCACAAATACTGTAACTGCCAACAAAACGTACTTCTCATGGGTCTTTAATCTTAGCTTCAAAATGAAAAACTGGCTCAACCGTAAACGCTAGACTAAACAGAGGCTACTAAGCTGCTGTGCAAAACTTAAGGACGAAAGTTGACTTTGAAATGATGTGTTACCGTCAAGAAACACAGTTCAATGAAACTTGGACCATATCTAGAAAGAACTGCTACTGTACAGTAGATGTTGTTGTTGTTGTTGTGGTCTTCAGTCCTGAGACTGGTTTGATGCAGCTCTCCATGCTACTCTATTCTGTGCAAGCTTCTTCATCTCCCAGTACCTACTGCAACCTACATCCTTCTGAATCTGCTTAGTGTATTCATCTCTTGGTCTCCCTCTACGATTTTTACCCTCCACGCTGCCCTCCAATGCTAAATTTGTGATACCTTGATGCCTCAAAACATGTCCTACCAACCGATCCCTTCTTCTAGTCAAGTTGTGCCACAAACTTCTCTTCTCCCCAATCCTATTCAATACCTCCTCATTAGTTACGTGATCTACCCACCTTATCTTCAGTGTTCTTCTGTAGCACCACATTTCGAAAGCTTCTATTCTCTTCTTGTCCAAACTGGTTATCGTCCATGTTTCACTTCCATACATGGCTACACTCCATACAAATACTTTCAGAAACGACTTCCTGACACTTAAATCTATACTCGATGTTAACAAATTTCTCTTCTTCAGAAACGATTTCCTTGCCATTGCCAGTCTACATTTTATATCCTCTCTACTTCGACCATCATCAGTTATTTTACTCCCTAAATAGCAAAACTCCTTTACTACTTTAAGTGTCTTATTTCCTAATGTAATCCCCTCAGCATCACCCGATTTAATTTGACTACATTCCATTATCCTCGTTTTGCTTTTGTTGATGTTCATCTTATATCCTCCTTTCAAGACACTGTCTATTCCGTTTAACTGCTCTTCCAAGTCCTGTACAGTAGATAAGGTAACTGAAAGACCGAGCGAGGTGACGCAGTGGTCAGCACACTGGACTCGCATTCGGGAGGACGATGGTTCAATCGCGCCGCCGGCCATCCTGATTTAGGTTTTTTCCGTGATTTCCATAAATTGTTTCAGGCGAATATCGGGATTGGGTTCTTTGTAAGGGCACGGCTGACTCCCTTTCACCGGCCTTTGTGGCCGAGTGGTTCTAGGCGCTTCAGTCCGAAACCGGTCTGCTGCTACGGTCGCAGGTTCGAATCCTGCCTCGGGCATGGATGTGTGTGATGTCCTTAGGTTAGTTAGGTTTAAGTAGTTCCAAGTCTAGGGGACTGATGGCCTCAGATGTTAAGTCCCATAGTACTTAGAGCCATTTGAACCATTTTTGAACTCCCTTTCCCATCCTTCACTTATCCGATGAGACCGATGACCTCACTGTTTGGTCTCTTCCAGCAATTCAACCCAACTGAAAGAAATATGGAATCAGACGAACAGAAATGACACTTTTATTCAAAGACACCACGATTTGCGATGGTCCCCTGAACATTACAAAAGATGGGTCATGGTTCTTAACAGGACGCGTAGAGCACAACATGCTTCCGCGCTGGCTACAAGTTTGGTAAAGAGTCCTAGTGGTAGGGTGTTCAATTCCTCCATCAGCGTTTTTGACAACTGTTGGATGGTCGTTGATGCACATGGATGTACTACACGACGTCTCTCTAGCGTATCCCACACGATTTCAATGGGATTTAAGTCCGGATAACGGGTAGGCCAGTCCATTTGCCGAATATCCTCTCATTCCAAGACCTCCTCCAACTTTGCTGTTCGATGCGGTCGCTCTGTGTTCAAATGGTTCAAATGGCTCGAAGCACTATGGGACTTAACATCTCAGGTCATCAGTCTCCTACACTTAGAACTACTTAATCCTAACTAACCTAAGGACATCACACACATCCATGCCCGAGGCAAGATTCGAACCTGCGACCGTAGCAGCAGCGCGGTTCCGGACTGAAGTGCCTAGAGCCGCTCGGTCGCAGCGGCCGGCTCGCTCTATGCCATCCTTAAAAATGAAGTCAGGGTCAAATGGACTCCTAACAAGACGCACATGGGGAAGGAGTACAGTATCACAATAACGTTGTCCAGTATGCGTACCGTGTTCAAAGAGGTCAGTAAGCTGTTGCAGCATTATGCCTCTCCAAGACGTATCACCTAGACCACAAAACGATCATGGTCGACAAATGTTCCTGATTACATTACGTGTCCCCAAGTCTCGTCATGTGAGGTCACGTCCATAACCACTTCTCAGGCTGACTCTCCTCTCATCAAAGAGCGCTTGACCCCACTCGTCGCTGCTCCAGTCCCTATGCTTTGGCACCATAGCAAACGGTGCCGAAGATGTGCAGATACGAACGGAACACAACGTACTGGTCGTCGGACACAGAGACCAACACACGCAGCCGCCGTGCCGCAGTGGAGCGTGAGGCTGCGTTCCTTATAGACCTGTTAATGTGATTGCAGTTGCACCCGCTGTTTGACGTGTGTCCCTTCTTGTCTTTTGCACACTGTAGCGGCCACCTGCAGCTCTATTTGCCAGTAGTCGGCCACCTTCTCTCTTTCGGGCAGCAGTTCCTGTGTTTCTGAACGCCCCTCATGCACGTAAAATAGTGCTATGAGCAATACAAAACTCCTGAGCTATACTCGTCACGCTTTGTCCTTCTTTCAGTTTCCCGATGATTCTATCGCATGTGAAGTCATCCAGATGTTTTCTCTGGTCCATGGTGTAATGACGAACACAACAGAGTGCACCGTAACTGCTCGTTGATTGCCGAAGACTGTCTTTCCCCTTTCCTTCAACTGCCCCCTGTTATGGGACCCACCCCTCTTTTAGCTATGACGTCCTACTTTCTGTGCTCATCTGAGATTCCTCTGGCAGCATGATCCCGCACTTTCATTCATTTCCATCGAATGGTTAATATGTTATGTTACTTTAAGTAGCTTGTTCTTAAGTTTTGACGAGCATTCCACGCAACCAGTCAGCCATCAGCGTGACTGAAACCAAAGAAAATATTGAAAATCTCTTGAGTGCAAGACGGCCGGGGTGGCCGAGCGGTTCTAGGCGCTTCCGTCCGGAACCGCGCGACTACTACGGTCGCAGGTTCGAATCCTGCCTCGGGCATGGATATGTGTGATGTCCTTAGGTTAGTTAGGTTTAAGTAGTTCTAAGTTCTAGGGGACTGATGATCTCAGATGTTAAGTCCCATAGTGCTCAGAGCCATTTGACCCATCTTTAGTGCAAAGCCAAACGCCGTAATCATTTACCCGTCTTGGTGTAGCAGCTTCTTTACTTGAGAATGCGGTCCTACCGTCGTTCTAAGTACATCTACATCTACATGTACACTCCGCTAGCCACCATGTGGTGTGTGGCGGAGGGCACTATTCGCGCCAGAGTCATATTCCCCCCCCCCCCTCCCCCAGCTGCTCCACTCGCGGATCGCACGAGGGAGAAACGACCGTCTTGACGCTTCAGTACGAGCTCTTACTTCCCTTATCTTTGAATGGTGATAACTGCACGATTTGGAAGTTGGTGGTAATAATATATGTTCTACATCCTCGGCGAAGATCGGATTATGGAATTCAGTGAGCAGCCCCTTCCGCTTAGCGCTCCGTCTATCTGCAAGTGTGTCCCACTTCAACCTTTTATGAGATTTGTAGCGCTCTAGCGATGGCTAAATGTACCAGTCACGAATCATGCCGCTATTCTTTGGACCTTCTCAATCTCTTGAATCAGACCCAGCTGGTAAGAGTCCAATACAGACGAACAATAAGACTGGATGAACTAACGTATTGTAAGCTATTTCCTTTGTTGAAGGACTGCATAGTTGCAGGATTCTACCAATAAACCGCAATCTAGAGTTCGCCTTGCCCGTTACTTGTGTAATCTGATCATTCCATTTGAGATCATTTCGAATAGTCACATCCAGATATTTAACGGATGTTACCGCTTCAAAGACTGGGCATTTTGTACTCTTACATTAATGGGGATTTTTGCCTTCTTATACGCAGTAGGTTACACTTACTAATATTGAGAGATAACTGCCATTCATTACACCACGCATTTATTTTCTGCAAATCCTCATTGATGTGTTCACAACTTTCGTGTGATACTACTTTCCTGTAGACTACAGCATTATCGGCAATCAGTCTAATGCCGCTGTCAATACCATCAACCAGATCGTTTATGTAAATCGTAAAAAGCAGCGGACCTATTACACTGCCTTGGGGCACACCTGCAGTTACGCTTCTTTCTGTTGAAGTCAACCCGTTCAGGACGACGTACTGCTCCCTGTCTGTTAGAAAACTATCTACCCAACCGCATGTCATCGGATAGGCCGTAACCGCACACTTTTTGGAGCAAGCGACAGTGCGTAACTAAGTCGAACCCCTTTCGTAAGTCAAGAAATATGGCATCAATCTGGAAGACGGTATCTAAAGTCTGTTGTATACCATGCACAAAGAGGGCCAGCTGTGTCTCGCATGACCGCTGTTTCCTAAAACCGTGCTGGTTTCTGCATATGATCTTCTCAGAGTCTAGAAAGGTCATTATGTCTGAACACAAAATATGTTCCATGATTCTACAACAAATCGATGTCAGTAGCTTCACAATCAAAATTGTGCTTTTTAACATAGTCGAAAGTCACTGCCTAAACGACGCGTTAACTAATGTGCTTCTACGCGAACGTCGACGCAGTATTTGAAATGTATTAGTACTCACAAAAGTACTTTTTAGCTCGGAGGCTAATATTTTTGTTGAGTGTTCATATAAGGGCTCCTCTGCTACGGGAGTCGAGTACTAAGTCCTGGTGCACGGCGCGCTAATGCGAAAGCAAGCCCCTTCTCTACCTTGTGTGCACTTCCACAACGTAAGTTACAAAAAACTAACTCAGTTTTATAGGTGAATGAATGGATATTTCCAGAATGAGATTTTCACTGTGCAGCGGAGTGTGCGCTGATATGAAACTTCCTGGCAGATTAAAACTGTGTGCCCGACCGAGACTCGAACTCGGGACCTTTGCCTTTCGCGGGCAAGTGCTCTACCAACTGAGCTACCGAAGCACGACTCACGCCCGGTACTCACAGCTTTACTTCTGCCAGTACCTCGTCTCCTACCTTCCAAACTTTACAGAAGCTCTCCTGCGAACCTTGCAGAACTAGCACACCTGAAAGAAAGGATATTGCGGAGACATGGCTTAGCCACAGCCTGGGGGATGTTTCCAGAATGAGATTTTCACTGTGCAGCGGAGTGTGCGCTGATATGAAACTTCCTGACAGATTAAAACTGTGTACCCGACCGAGACTCGAACTCGGGACCTTAGCCTTTCGCGGGCAAATGCTCTACCAACTGTTTGGAAGGTAGGAGACGAGGTACTGGCAGAAGTAAAGCTGTGAGTACCGGGCGTGAGTCGTGCTTCGGTAGCTCAGTTGGTAGAGCACTTGCCCGCGAAAGGCAAAGGTCCCGAGTTCGAGTCTCGGTCGGGCACACAGTATTAATCTGCCAGGAAGTTTCATATCAGCGCACACTCCGCTGCACAGTGAAAATCTCATTCTGGAAACATCCCCCAGGCTGTGGCTAAGCCATGTCTCCGCAATATCCTTTCTTTCAGGAGTGCTAGTTCTGCAAGGTTCGCAGGAGAGCTTCTGTAAAGTTTGGAAGGTAGGAGACGAGGTACTGGCAGAAGTAAAGCTGTGAGTACCGGGCGTGAGTCGTGCTTCGGTAGCTCAGTTGGTAGAGCACTTGCCCGCGAAAGGCAAAGGTCCCGAGTTCGAGTCTCGGTCGGGCACACAGTTTTAATCTGCCAGGAAGTTTCATATCAGCGCACACTCCGCTGCACAGTGAAAATCTCATTCTGGAAACATCCCCCAGGCTGTGGCTAAGCCATGTCTCCGCAATATCCTTTCTTTCAGGTGTGCTAGTTCTGCAAGGTTCGCAGGAGAGCTTCTGTAAAGTTTGGAAGGTAGGAGACGAGGTACTGGCAGAAGTAAAGCTGTGAGTACCGGGCGTGAGTCGTGCTTCGGTAGCTCAGTTGGTAGAGCACTTGCCCGCGAAAGGCAAAGGTCCCGAGTTCGAGTCTCGGTCGGGCACACAGTTTTAATCTGCCAGGAAGTTTCATATCAGCGCACACTCCGCTGCACAGTGAAAATCTCATTCTGGAAACATCCCCCAGGCTGTGGCTAAGCCATGTCTCCGCAATATCCTTTCTTTCAGGTGTGCTAGTTCTGCAAGGTTCGCAGGAGAGCTTCTGTAAAGTTTGGAAGGTAGGAGACGAGGTACTGGCAGAAGTAAAGCTGTGAGTACCGGGCGTGAGTCGTGCTTCGGTAGCTCAGTTGGTAGAGCACTTGCCCGCGAAAGGCAAAGGTCCCGAGTTCGAGTCTCGGTCGGGCACACAGTTTTAATCTGCCAGGAAGTTTCATATCAGCGCACACTCCGCTGCACAGTGAAAATCTCATTCTGGAAACATCCCCCAGGCTGTGGCTAAGCCATGTCTCCGCAATATCCTTTCTTTCAGGAGTGCTAGTTCTGCAAGGTTCGCAGGAGAGCTTCTGTAAAGTTTGGAAGGTAGGAGACGAGGTACTGGCAGAAGTAAAGCTGTGAGTACCGGGCGTGAGTCGTGCTTCGGTAGCTCAGTTGGTAGAGCACTTGCCCGCGAAAGGCAAAGGTCCCGAGTTCGAGTCTCGGTCGGGCACACAGTTTTAATCTGCCAGGAAGTTTCATATCAGCGCACACTCCGCTGCACAGTGAAAATCTCATTCTGGAAACATCCCCCAGGCTGTGGCTAAGCCATGTCTCCGCAATATCCTTTCTTTCAGGAGTGCTAGTTCTGCAAGGTTCGCAGGAGAGCTTCTGTAAAGTTTGGAAGGTAGGAGACGAGGTACTGGCAGAAGTAAAGCTGTGAGTACCGGGCGTGAGTTGTGCTTCGGTAGCTCAGTTGGTAGAGCACTTGCCCGCGAAAGGCAAAGGTCCCGAGTTCGAGTCTCGGTCGGGCACACAGTTTTAATCTCAATGGATATTTGTTATTATCTTAAAATATCTTCTTTAGTCACAATTTGCTGTAGCTTCAAGTTACTTTCATGATGCTGCCAGTATCTCGCGTTATTGCACAGTAGGCCTCCAAAGCAATCGCATCGCCCGCGCCCGGGTTCCCGGGTTTGATTCCCAACGGGGTCAGAGATTTTCTCTGCCTCGTGATGGCTTGGTGTTGTGTGATGTCCTTAGGTTAGTTAGGTTTAAGTAGTTCTAAGTTGTAGGGGACTGATGACCATAGATGTTAAGTCCCATTGTGCTCAGAGCCATTTGAACCATTTCTGAATCGCATCGCGTGCTATTCATACCACAGAAGTTGTATATAGGCTAAGAACTTTCTGTAACTTTCTTGTTACAAACTAATATCCGCCACATAAGCCTTTTGTTACTTCTATTATTAACAAAAATTTGTTTCAATCAAAATTATTAAGCATAACATTGAAATAAGGAGAAAATAAAGGAATACAAACTTCCCTTACGCTGGTAAGTATGTTCCCCGGCGTCTGTTTGCACTAAACCGGCCATACACGCGAGAGTTGTGTTGGAGATGAACAAATTCGTTGCACCTCGCCAAGCGTATCTACAGAGGTCTCCTACCTGGCGTCTTCTACAGATGATGTCCGTTTCGCACTAGCTGATATTACGAGGTCGTAGATTTACTGATTGGGTCTTGAGATGTCAGAGTACTGTTATGTGAAAGTCGTGGAATAGCGAGGAACTTGACTTCAGAATGAACACTTCAGGTAAATTTTAGGGATGCCAGCTTTGCCGCGCGGGATTAGCCGAGCGGTCTGAGGTGCTGTAGTCGCGGACTGTGCAGCTGGTCCCGGCAGAGGTTCGAGTCCTCCCTCGGGCATAGGTGTGTGTGTGTTTGTCCTTAGGATAATTTAGGTTAAGTAGTTTGTAAGCTTAGGGACTGATGACATTAGCAGTTAAGTTCCATAAGATTTCACACACATTTGAACTTTTTTTTTATGCCAGCTTTAATAGCTGTTTTCAATTCCTACCGCAGCACAATATCAAAACAATTTTGTAGTAACTGATGTCACACAACCTTTAGGCCAATGGCGCTTAATAACACGTTATAATATTCACATTCACGCCCAGTTTAATAATTACGACTGTCAACATCTCACGACCGTTTGTGTTGCCGTATGATTATGGAAATGGAAATGAGCGTTTGGTGTCATTGGCCGGGAGGCCCCTTGCGGGGCAGCCATATGATTATGATTTTAACTAATGATAATTAAGCCATTATGCCCGAGTAGTAACAGCCGTCCCTGGCGTCAAACTCTTCGACCAATCAGGGACTTGGATTTTTTTTTATATTTCGGCTACTTTCAGCCAATAGTTAGCGGGAACGTTGCTCCCCTGCCACATCACCAAACTGCCACGCTGGAAGCTCCACGTCTTGAAGATGCCACATTTACCTTCTGTCCAGTCTTAAGGTCTTGCCCAGCGTTGTATCACCCCACAAAACGCATTTAGCATAATTGGGAGACATTTACACAACACTATAGCACTGTTGCTACGCTACACAGTGGTTCGGTCACCACTTTGGCACTCACTGCGGCTGTGTTGCAGGAAGTACCAGAGCTCGACGCAGAACGACCTGTGGGCTGCGCTGACGGAGCAGGCGCACGACTCTGGCTCGCTGTCACATGACATCACCGTGCGCCAGGTGATGGACACGTGGACGCTGCAGACCGGCTTCCCCGTGGTCACCGTCACCAGGGACTACGTCACCGGCGGCGCCACGCTCACACAAGTACGTATCATCACCGACACAGGCCAACGAAAATATATTTCTTTGCTTACTTTTTTTTAGCACTTCAATGTGGCAATAGCTCGGAAGTGTAAGCACACGCAAACTTAGACAGCTGCTGGATCAAAGGAGCTGTGAAAGAACAAGTCCCACCTCCCTCTCTCAGGGCTGGTAGCCCGCACTCTGCATTTGTCCTTCTCCGAGAGCAGAACTATAACAGTGATTGTCGATTCTTTTAAGCGCAGTGGGACCCGCACTCAAACCATGTGATAGATCTGGAGAAGTCTCTTCATTCGTTTCAAAATAAGAAAAGGAAACAATGATCAACTCACAACACTAAGCAAAGCTGAGTATTCCAAGCATTACCTACTGCAATTAATTGGTGAATTTTACAGTTCCGTAAACTAGTTACACTCAACCCTTATCAGCTTCTAAAGCAACCACAATTCAGTGCCCCCCGCCCACCTACAACGGCCACCATTAAATGTTGGTACAATAATAATTTAATCCAAAGTGTTCTTTTTTTTAACTGAATTCATTTTTGACATCATTGTTCACCGCTTTTTTCTATGACGTACAATTTTGTCATAATGTGATTTCGGAATAAACTAGAAAATTCACAAAATACATGAAATTGTAATGAATACAATCTCATTTTTCAATGTGATCAAAGATTTTATTTAAGTACAAACATGGACCCCTCTTTATTGCATAGGAAATTTGTATCCATTTGCTTACGTATCCTTTACCCCTCTCCTTGTAGCGTCAAATATAGCTTTTTCTACGGTGACTTTCTTGTTGTTACGTCACTGTGAAGTGACTGGTATTTCATCGGATATGATACCGGCTTTCTATCACTTGACGTTTTCACGAAAGCCTGGCATCAGCCAACGTTACAGGGAAAAACTGAAAATGGCTGTACATAAAGTGAATCTTAAAGCTCATCACTCTTCATCAAACTGTGCAACTCCTGAACCTTTCCAGTGTGTTGAGGCAACAGAAATATGATGTTTAGCTTATTATTGCCTAAGAACTCAGTAGCAACCTCCTTGAATGATAACCAGTCTTCCCTCTCTACTTGAACGTTAGGTAACGTTGTATAAATTGTTTCATTAGACTCAACTTGGTGTGTAGAAATAGAAGCATTTTTTTCGGATTCATGAGGTTCTTGCGGAATAAAGAGAAGTAGGTGAAATTTATATCTCTAAAATCACTGAAAAGCGGTTTGTAAATATCGACTGTTAAATGTAAAGAATGGTGGGTATGCAGCTTTTTGTCATCATATTAGAACTCAGCACGTTGAAGCCCACAAGAGTAAGACATTTTCGTTGAAAAAAAGTATTTATTCGTTGTTCTTAGTAATACGAGGGTTGACCAGAAAGTAAGTTCCGATCGGTCGCTAAATTGAAACCACAGTGAATATCAGAAACATTTTATTTTCAAGAGTTATCTACGCTTTCCAGATACCTCTCTACATAGTCGCCGCTCCGACTTAGACACTACGGTCGCAGGTTCGAATCCTGCCTCGGGCATGGATGTGTGTGATGTCCTTAGGTTGGTTAGTTTTAAGTAGTTCTAAGTTCTAGGGGACTGATGACCATAGATGTTAAGTCCCATAGTGCTCAGAGCCATTTGAACCATTTTTTTGACTTAGACATTTATCGGAGTATTATACCAAATTTCCAACACCATCGTCATAGAAGGCAGCCACCTGTGCTTTCCAATAATTGTCTACGCTGGTCTATAGCGCGTAGCCTGCGCTCAAGTGTTGTCTTAGTATCCAGTGTTTCATGTTGTAAGTAGGCTGTTTAGGTTTTTGTATTGGTAACGCCACGTAGCGCTCTGTATGAAAATCACTGGCTGTGCTGTGTGCAGTCTGTGGTTGGGTGGCATTGTTGTAATATTCGCTGTTGTAGTGTTGGGCAGTTGACTGTTACAGCACGTAGCGTTGCGCAGTTGGAGGTGAGCCGCCAGCAGTGGTGGATGTGGGGAGTGAGATGGCGGAGTTTTGAGAGCGAGTGATCTTGACAGAGACAGTAAATTTGCAAGACTGGATGTCTTGAACTGATACATATATTATGACTTTTGAACACTATTAAGGTAAATACATTGTTTGTTCTCTATCAAAATCTTTCATTTGCTAACTATGCCTATCAGTAGTTAGAGCCTTCAGTAGTTAGAATCTTTTATTTAGCTGGCAGTATTGGCGCTCGCCGTATTGCAGTAGTTCGAGTAACGAAGATTTTTGTGAGGTAAGTGACCTGTGAAAGGTATAGGTTAATGTTAGTCAGGGCCATTCTTTTGTAGGGATTATTGAAAGTCAGATTGCGTTGCGCTAAAAATATTGTGTGTCAGTTTAAGCACAGTCATTTATAATTTTTCTAAGGGGACATTTCAATGTGAACAGAGATGATACTCAGAACGAGCCAATTAGGGCTGTGTTGTGGGTGATCGAACACTTCCCATCGAAAAGGCTGCAGGAGCGTCTTCACTGCCCCTGCAGAGTGCGGGTGAGTATTGCCATGAAGAAGGAAGTGCGTGGCCGTTGTGTTAGGTGGGCTGCATTCATTAAGCCGAAGCCTGTCAGCGGGCCCTCCTACTTGGCGGGAGACATCGTTGTTCTAGGCACCTTTACTCATTCACAGTGTGCTCACAACTGAAAAGAGCGTCTTGATGCGATCGACAGTCATACTAGAGAAACTACCCAACACATCTGTGCAAAGCTTCATCTTGTTTTCACTGTGGTGTCCATTTCGCACCTGATCGGAACTTACTTTCTGGACAGCCCTCGCATTACCACCCTCCGCAACTATCGACAGGCTAGACTGTGTCGATGTATGAAAAATGGTGTGAGCACATGATGGCTACTGTTGTCTAACGTTATTGGAACTTCAAGAAAAGATCGCAACATAGAATGTCAAGAGGAGGTGCACATTCAACTTGTCACTGTCTTTCGAGCTTTGAGAAAGTTCGAATAATAGTTGGGAGGAATATGGCAGCACTATACCGACAGTTCGCTTTGTCAGTTCTTGCGGATTTCCGCCTGGAGGCTGGGATGAAAGTATACGGCTTCCCTTCGCGTCCCAGGCCTGCTATAAGGATATCAAAGCATTTAGGGAGTGAACTGCAGTTTAGGTTCTTCCATTATCCTTTCGGACTTTGAGAAATATCGAATCCTTGGTGTGAGAAATATGGAAGCATCGTAAAGACAATCGCGCACACAGTTCGCTGTAGTGGCGCGATGGATTCTGGACAAAAGA
Organism: Schistocerca nitens; assembly: GCF_023898315.1. Classification (NCBI taxonomy): domain Eukaryota; kingdom Metazoa; phylum Arthropoda; class Insecta; order Orthoptera; family Acrididae; genus Schistocerca; species Schistocerca nitens. The sequence continues at coordinate 175,688,197 of NC_064622.1, read as the reverse complement.
GGACTCCTTCGAGAAGCACTATGGCAGGAGAAGGTCATAGGGGTTTTCGCTTGGCTCTTACGAAAAAACAGATGACAGCAACTGAAACACGAGCAGAAGTTACATGCAGCATCTCACCGCGAGGCGTGGGAAGCGGATCACAGAAAGTTGTTACTGAGTAGTGGAATTGCCACTGTCGTTTACCGCTAACGCTGTGCTATAGACAGCACAGAGTTGCATTGTGTGGAGCCAGAGTCAACTGGGTCATTGACTAACCTTCTACGATGCTCAACGATGGGTTCCGCTTCTATTTGTGACGATAAATCAGTGTCACTGTGTTCGTTGACGATCTGGTGAAAGATCACAGGAAGCAGCGTTTCTCGAGACCCACACATCTTCGACTCCTGGAATCATGGTGTGATAAGATACTGGATATGACAACAGAACTGATTTGGTAATACTTGAAAGGATTTGGATTGTTCGTCAGTATGTGGCATCCCTGATTAACCCTGTTGTCATATCACTGGGCATGCTTCCAAAGAGCATATTCCAGCAGGGCAATACGTGGTTCCGCACCGCAGTTCACACCACAAACACCTCGAGGAATGTACGGATACCTGACTGGGTCGTCAGACCCAACAATTTGTCATCTACAGAGCATCTCAAGGATACTGTGAGAAGACGTATACTTTGATACTAGCCTCTAGCTGCAGTTCATGAACTGACGCAGCATGTGTTCCAAGAATGGGAAGAAATTCCTCAGAGTGTCGTTTGAGTCAGTTTTCTTCCATGTCACATTGAATACAAGAATGTATTCGTGACAGAGAGGTCACACCTCATGCCACCATTATCGATGGACTTCCGTGCTGAATGAGAAGAATATTTAACCGTTTAATTCTCGTTTTGTGATGAACTTCTCCACAACGTTTGATAAGTATCCGACTGGTGCTTCATGCGTAACACTTTCTTTTCCCGTCAATTTATGCACAAGACCACGCTCATCAGTATGCATGTAGATATTTTAAGCTAAACACCATCAACAACTCAGATGCCTATGGGAGATCATATGATTGATATGCGAGCGACGCACAATTTTGTGGTCATTGAGAAATAAAAACGCCGGCCACACTTGCACATGAATTACTAGCTACTCCTTAATCACGAACCACTGACGATTACATCGGAGGCGGTCCCAATCCATTACACCGGTTAGCTGTCCTGCGTTACCGCACTGTAATTCCTATGGCACAGGTCTGCTTTGTTGTTCCAGGGTAGCGTCCTCATCTTGCAGCCGCCGTCGGGCTTTTGGTTCTCACCTCGGGCGTAGGTGGACTTCTCTTAATTTCGTATAAAATTAGTTGTTTTAAAACGTCAGAAAAAGTAACCATATCTCTCTCTCTCTCTCTCTCTCTCTCTCTCTCTCTCTCACACACACACACACACACACACACACACACACACACACACACATAAACCTCTTCACGAAAGGAAGGTAAAATGAGTCATCAGTGGCCAAAAATTCTGATAAGTGTATTGCATACTAGCATCCCGTGCCACGCGATTGTAGCCTCTGAAGATAAAAGATCGAAATCCCTATCAGAAAATAGGACCTGCCTTTTCCGGATATCTGGAACCGCGCGACCGCTACGGTCGCAGGTTCGAATCCTGCCTCAGGCATGGATGTGTGTGATGTCCTTAGGTTAGCTAGGTTTAAGTAGTTCTAAGTTCTAGGGGTCTAAGTTATAGGGGATTGATGACCTGAGCTGTTAAGTCCCGTAGTGTTCAGAGCCATTTGAATATCAATTTCAAATAATGTATGTAAAAGGTTGTGACAACGTAGTGCTTGATTCTTTGTCACGGTTGCAGCAAGGTCTACCTGAGCTAACAACAATACTAGAACAGGACAGAGTACAAAATTTTAGTCATGAAAGACCCTACTTGTCGCAAAAAGTTCCTGCAGCCGTGCAAGCAACTGGCTAGGTTATGGACGAAGATCCCGCCTTGGGAAAAGTCAAACAAGAACTCCTAGCTTCGGGAGGAAATCAGATAGGTAGCCATTATTCTGTGCATAATGGAGTATTATATTACCGGAAAGATGTTAACAAGGACTAGTGGTGTATTTGTGCAGCGGAAGTGTGTATCAGTGATTTAATCTGGCACGTCCACCTTTCGTGGGGACACGTGGGCATTGAAAAATGTGGAGTTCTTCTCTCAAGACAATGTCATTTTAGGAATATGAAAAGAATAATTCAGAATGTTGTAAGGACATGTGTAGTTTGTCTCTACATAGTCGCCGCTCCGACTTAGACACTACGGTCGCAGGTTCGAATCCTGCCTCGGGCATGGATGTGTGTGATGTCCTTAGGTTAGTTAGGTTTAAGTAGTTCTAAGTTCTAGGGGACTGATGACCATAGATGTTAAGTCCCATAGTGCTCCGAACCATTTGAACCATTTTCCGGATATAAACAAATGACGCTCTCTCCAGGATGCCGTGTGCCCCTCTAGCTGGGTGTTCATCGTGTCTTACTGCCTCGTGAAGGACCGGAGTTCGCTTTCAGATGCTACCACAAATATTTTTTCTTTCTTGGAGAACCCGATAGGGGATGTAACCTGATCGCGCGGAAATTGAAATAATTATTAGGGATGTGAGTAGCATCGGTGCTGCGAAATATCTGGCATAACGGGAGAACTGTACGCAAACGAAATGCTTCTCCATAAAGGTAAACCTGTCCTAAACCCGAAGGTTGGTTTGAATTACTGCTTTGATAGGCATGGTCCTGTTGTAGGTTATACGAGATGTGACTATAAAGTAATGGCACTATTGCTGTAAAATATTTTATTTCAGAAACATACCTATTTACCTATTATCACTCGCAATATATTCCCCTCTTCTATCCCTCCATGCGAATTTTCGATTGATGGAAACAGTGCTGGAGGTCTTCCTCTGTAAGTTTCTTGATAATGCATGTCGCCTTCTCTTTCACTGCTTCAACGGACTGAAGTCTTTTTACTTTTAATGCAGATTCACCTTGGGAAATACTCTGCGCAACAATATTAAAGGATCGCTTCTTCGTAATCCCCTAATTTTCTTCTGTTCCGACGCTTAAGTTTGAAATTTGGCTGATACGTACTTACAATGTTCCTCTGTAATGGTGCTGACAGCAAGGTGTCGACGCATGGGAAAAAGCCACAGCTCAGAAGTTCACGAGAGCTTGATTTAATGACGTTACACTGGCGCCAAATTTCACCACAATTCTTCCCAACGCCAGTGTGGGAGTGTCACGCTATGGAAAGGTCTTCACAACCACTCTTACCCACATTTCACCCCTTCTTCTGCCGCCTATGCAGTGCAGATCAGAACCAGAGCACCCAGCGTTGAAATCGCCCAGCTTTCTTATGGGTGGCCGGAAGTAATATTTCACAGACAACGCCGATCAGAATTGACACAAAAGGCCCTCAGGTGGTGGTATAAAGGGCGTCAATGAAACCATCCCTTCTCTTGGGGCGTTGATTCCCACGCTTTTCGACGTCGAAAAGGACGGCTTGCAGTGCGGTGAGTAACAGGGTAACGTTCTGGACAGCGTTCAATAATGCTGCCACTCCTTGGACGTTTCAACCCTACTGTAATGGCATTGTGAGGCTGCAACACCACTGAATCTGATCTGACCCCATTTGGAGCTTAATGCGACCGCAATTGTTTGCTCTGATGTGCAGGGTGAACCACTAGGGACCTTTCAAAACCATTCAACGAAATTTGAGCGTGTTCCGAAGCAGCGAAGGTGTTTTATGCTTTTTCTTCTGTTTCTCGCTCGCCTGTGGCGTGATCACTGTGAGAAATGGTTCAAATGGCTCTGAGCACTATGGGACTTAACATCTATGGTCATCAGTCCCCTAGAAGTTAGAACTACTTAAACCTAACTAACATAAGGACATCACGCAACACCCAGTCATCACGAGGCAGGGAAAATCCCTGACCCCGCCGGGAATCGAACCCGGGAACCCGGGCGTGGGAAGCGATCGCTGTGAGGGCGAGAGGGGGCTGGGGGGAGGGGGCGGGGTGCGACATTATCATATCATATGCGTAAATAAAGCGGCGAAGGATCCCTCCAAGACCCCCGTTCGGCAACACCCTCTGTGGCACCCACGCTTCTTTGTTGAGCACCTTAAATGGACATCGCTTTAGTTTCGCGGCTGCTCCAGGGCCTGAAAGTAGGCAAACCGTACCTAAGAGTGCGTTAAAGAGGCTGCCTAACCCTTAGGTGCCAATGTAACGTGATTAATCCATCTTGAAGCTCTCTTAATCTTCTGAATTACCGCCTTTTTTTCGACACTTTGCTGCCTGAAGCGTCGCTGGGCACAAGGGCGACGTCGCAGGTCGCCATGCTTTTGCACCACTATAGAGAAAGCTTGTAGGCACCTTTGAGTCAAACTTCGAACTTAATGCGTCGCAATGGGAGGCAATTACAGCGTTTCGAAAACGTTATCCACCAATTTTGTTGCGCATTGTAGATAAAGGTCGCATGCTGCTAGCTCAGGCGAATAAGATGTATGGCCCAGCACATAATGCTGTACTGCGCTAGAAAAATCTTACACACTATGCGGTATGAGCCGGCGCGTTGTCTTTATGCTGGCCATGACTTGTTCTTGTACAGTTCGGGTCGTTCTTTCTTTTATTTTCTCACGGAGTTACGCAAGAATCTCAAGGTAGTAAAGCTAATTAATAATTTGACCTTCAGGAACCCAGTGAAGATATACAATTCCGTAAACACCGAAAAAAACAATCAACATCGCTTTGAATATTGATTTGTTCATTCGAGTTTTTTACGCTCTCGGTGAAGGTGAGCCCTGCCAGTGCATGGATTGACGCTTAGGTTCTGGATCATAATTGAAAAACCAAGATCAGAGCTATCACTGCTTCCAAGGAATGAGGATCATTTTCAGTAGTATTCAGTGGCAGTACAAACACTTTCACAGTCTTACTTTTGTTAGATTGTGAGAAATTTCGACACCAGTTTCGCGCACACTTTTCCCACGTTGAACTGATTGTGTAAAATTGGCCTTACGCATTATTTTTCAATTCCCACAGTTTCAGCAATCGATCTAATACTGAATCGACGGTCAGGTCGAATCAGATTTCCTACTTTTTCGGTATTTTCATCCGTCTTTGAAGTCGAAGGGCATCTCGGGTGTGAGTCATCTTCATCGTCTTCATGGCCAACTTGGAACAGCTTTTACCACTCAAAAACTCGCGTAGATGATAAACAGTCTTCGCCATACACTTCTTTTAGTAAAAGTCAGTAGCAGTAGCAGTTTTTCTAATTTACGTATGAAACCTCACAACAAACCATTGCTTTACTATTACACTTTTCATTTTTCCGGCAAAACAAAGCGACACCTCTTACACAAACGAAGGATACGGCTACACTGATTTGTCTACAGGAACCAGAGACGCCGCATTTGAGTGAGAAGACTTCATGCTTCACAGCTGTTGGTCGTTAATCTTTGGTGTATACTTACACTGCGACAGAATCAATCCCTTTTTTTATTTTTTTATTTTGTAGCCACTCCTCGTATAGCCTTTTTTTCTTCCAACTTTTGGACTAAGTTGCCCAGTTAGTCATAGTGGACATAGAGTTTAATGTGGGGTCCGAACGATAATGCAATTTGATATTTTAAAGTGTTGTCAAATGACGAAGCAGACTGCGAGATGACTGGTCGGTAGACACCACTTTCCGAAATTTAGTTTAGTTCTGTAGGCAAACATGTTCCCTTCTAATACTATTACCGACTAGGTAGCGCAATGGCTAGCACGCTGGACTGACACTCTGGATGACTGCGATTCAAATCCCTGTTTTCTGTGGTTTCCCTAAACCACAAGAATACAGCATGTATTTCCATCCTTCGCCCAGTCGGAACTTCTGCCCCGATAACTTCGTCGCCCATGGGACATTAAACCCATATGTTCCTTCTTTCCGTCTAGCACTATCTTAGCTCCTTCTTCTCTATCCCCTTTCCAACGTTACGAGTTTCTACGATCAGTGGTGTCCATAATTTCGTGTTATATATTGATGATGTATCTAAAAATCACTGGATTTTATTTTCGGACAAGGAGTATAGTATACCTGACCTATCACTGGCTTCGAACTCCCAGAAATACATGTATTAGAAATTTCTTCCTTAGCACACAATAGTTATCCGATTAGTTTCAAAAAATTCGATTCTTGAATGTGCAATAACATGTGAAAATGACGGTTCTCTATTAAGACTAATTATACACTGCCCGGTCACATTAATTTGAGCACCTGTCAAATGCCTGAATAACCATCTTCTGCATCGTGAGCAGGGCAGGAACAGAGACAGTGAGGTCCTGAAAGTTACGGATAGTGATGTCGAGACATGCCGTCTCCAATGCCGTGGCCAGCTGCGCTAGGTCCTTCGGGTGAGAATCTACGGTGCAATCAATCCTATCTAGGTGGTCCCACAGATTCTCAACTGATTGAAAATCCTGGGGTTTCGTGGCCGGGAGAGTACGGTAAACTCATTCTGCTTCTCTTTGAACCACACACATACACTGCAAGCTGTGTAACACGGTGCATTGTCCTGCCAAGAAATAACAAATTCCATTTAAAGATGGAAATGGTCCCCAGGAACAGATGCAAACATATGTTGCTCCATTGTGTCTTGCAGAATGAAGAGATAACCCGGGTAATGCCATGCAAACATTCCACAGACCATAACGCTCCTTCCTGGTTGTAGGTTAATTGCTTTCAGACGTTTAACGCTGTACATGCAATGTGGCCGATGGAGCATCGTGAACCATCTGAAAAGGCCATCAGTCACCATTCGTTGGACGTCCAGTTGCGGTATTTGCGGGCAAATTCCAGCCTTCGTTGCAGACGAACAGTAGTCAGCATTGGTGTACGAACCATGCGCGTGATGCGGAAGCCCACATGCAGCAACGTTCGTTGAACGGTCGTTGGTTCATCTGGGCCGTCAGTTGCTCAACTATTGCACGTCTATTCGCCAGTACACATCTCCACAGCCGTCGTCCACACCTGTCATGTATGACCCGTGATGCACCATAGTTGCCATGGCACCGGTTTTGTATAGCGCCATTTTGCCATGTATGGTATACTTTAACCACTGCGGCATATGAACAAAAAAATGGGTCAAATGGCTCTGAGCACTATGGGACTTAACTGCTGAGGTCATCAGTCCCCTAGAACTTAGAACTACTTAAACGGAACTAACCTGAGGACATCACACACATCCATGCTCGAGGCAGGATTCGAACCTGCGACCGTAGCGGTCGCGCGGTTACAGACTGTAGCGCCTAGAACCGCTCAGCCACATAGGCCGGCACGTGAACAGTTTACAAACTTAGCCGTTTAGGAAATGCTTTCATCCTTGGTCCGAAAGCCAGTGATCATGTCCTTTTGGACGTCAGATAAATCGGTCCTTTCCCGCACAAGGGCAACAATTAAACTCCAGAATGAGATTTTCACTCTGCAGCGGAGTGTGCGCTGATATGAAACTTCCTGGCAGATTAAAACTGTGTGCCCGACCGAGACTCGAACTCGGAACCTTTGCCTTCCGCGGGCAAGTGCTCTACCATCTGAGCTACCGAAGCACGACTCACGCCCGGTCCTCACAGCTTTACTTCTGCCAGTATCTCGTCTCGTGCTTCGGTAGCTCAGACGGTAGAGCACTTGCCCGCGAAAGGCAAAGGTCCCGAGTTCGAGTCTCGGTCGGGCACAGAGTTTTAATCTGCCAGGAAGTTTCAACAATTAAACTGTCCTCCGCCTTCCCCCGACATGCTTGGTGTAGCTCCGCTGCCAGTGCTGCTACCTTCCGTCTGTAAGTAGTTATTGCACACTGTCGTCGAACATAGGCGTTGGTCATATTAATTTAATTGGACCGTGAAGTTAAATATTCAAAGAATCTTCAGGTAGATTACATAAAATTACAATGAAATGAACACCCTTAGCTGTTTACAGGCGGTGTTGACATACGTCAATGGGCACAGATGAAAATGTGTGCCCCGACCGGGACTCGAACCCGGGATCTCCTGTTTACATGGCAGACGCTCTATATTTTTTTTTTTTTTTTTTTTTGTTCGTTGAGACGTCGCAACGCAAGATATCCTGTTCAAGTTCGGTGGTTGATCCTTCCACTCAGTTTTTTATTACAGATGCCAACCGGCTCTCTGACCGAACACGCTGAGCTACCATGCCGGCATCTGAGCCTCCGAGGACACAGAGGATAGCGCGACTGCAGCGATTTATCTTTGGCACGCCTCCCGCGAAACCCACATTCTCGAAGTATTGTCCCGCACTACATTCGTAGTGCCCCCGCCCATTATACTCATTACTCGCGGCGCGTTGCCGATTCCCGTAAGAGTTCGGGCACTGTTTGTGCATTCGCACAGAAGAAGAAGATGGTCAAGTGGCCGGTGAGCCTTCGGACATGTTTGGACATGTCCGAAAGAACAGATAGCATCTTAGTATATATGTAGATTACATACGTTTGTTTGTGTCCTACCCTTTCTAACATGACAATCTGCATGTCACCAGCGGTAGAACGGCAGCATTGTTCTCCTGTTAATTTTTTTGACCGGACCCAGAGTTTGTACTTCACTGCCGCAAATATATTACTCGTGTTGACATAGGTCAAAATATTACAGGGGCTCGTAATCACCGGTCGCCGATTATAGTATGAGTATATAGCTGACGTCACACGAGTAACACAAGGAAGAGAGTACGATAATGTGCATTCATTTCACATGTAGGATAAATAATGAGATAGCTTACATGTACAGACCAGGTTTTCATTCATGTTAGAACTATTCTGATAAAAAATGGTCAAATATTTTGTGAAATGATTTGTCTAAAAGCAGGAAATAAAATAGATTAATGTTTGGCGCGCGTCTGAATGATGCACAAAATCGTGTACAACTTTAAAATTTTAAGATTCTGAGTTAAACATTTAAACCTCAAATTACCAATTCCCACCTCATCTGCTGTACGTGGCGGCGCGGGGTAGCCGTGCGGTCTTGGGCGTCTTGTCACGGTTCGCGTGGCTCTCCCCGTCGGAGGTGCGAGTCATCCCTCGGGCATGGATGTGTGCGTGTTGTCCTTAGCGTAAATTACTTTAAATTAGATTAAGTTCTGTGTAAGCTTAGGGACCGATGACCTCAGTAGTTTGGTCCCATAGGACTTACCACAAATTTCCAATTTTTTTTTTTTTTTCCTGTACTTGATTTCGAGCATAATTCAAAGGTGCGTTAAATTTTGCTCTAGTTTTATTCTATTTCATATTTTTAGACTTACATACTTCTTTTCAGAATAGCAGCTTCCGCTGGTCAGTTTGATAGTCCATTTGTCTATTTCTCTCTCTTTATATGGCTATGGAAACTCTGACAAAAATCCATTGCGTATTTTTCCCTCGAATCAGAAATAAGTAATTGCTCGGATTGCTTTTGAGCAATTAAATTTATCTTTGCTGAAATAGTCCTCACGCTGGTCAGTGGAATACCCTTTTGTCCATTTCTCAATCTTCGCGTGGCTGTGAAAATTCGGAAAAAATTCTGTTGTGTAATTTCTAGGCAGTCTTATTTTCGTTCCGCATTTGACCAAAAAAAAGGGGCGTCAACTGATTCTGTGAGTAGTTCATGTACCGTGGATGAAACATGGGACCACTAATTCACGTCAGAAACGAAACGCCAAAATTATGGTTGTAACCCGATGCAACTCCACTCAAAAAATGAAATCAACTTCATGTGCGATTCTTTATATTGATTACTAGATGGGAACAGATGTGAAATGAGTATGAATTCCGAAGTAGCGTTTAAATTACAGATTGTTACAACATCCACACCGTTGACCAGATTCTCCACCCCCTAATTTCTATGTTTTCACAATTAAAGGAAGTTGTGACTGGGCACATTTTGAGTCCAGCTACAGAATTATGGTGGGTTTGGATGAATATTTCGCTGGAGACTGTTTCGAAAAATAGCCGCATGTTTTTAAATAAAACAGTTCTTTCCCTATTTTAGGGTGAACAAGTTTCTCCTCACAGTCGTATGAGCTATATGTCCTTCGCTCAGGACTATAGCTGTAATTCATCAACAGCTGCAAGCGAAAGAAAAATCAGAAAACGTTTTGTGAAGTACGCAATTGAGTTACCTCGCGCCGTAGTTCATATTCGGTCCTCGCGCATTAATCGAATTTTCCCTGGAAATTCCTCGTATAGCGAATATGACTGTCACATGTCTCCGTTTCGCTTCTCTAATTTGTTGTTCATTAGAAAGGACTTCGACAGGCTTTGTATGGGGCTGCTGCGTAGCTCCATGCGGAGAAAATAATAGCTGCGATACGAACAAAATTTCTAGCGTCTTTAATGTTAGGTGTACCCCATAACCCATCGTTTTTCTACACATACTGCAAATAATTGAGTAAACAGACAACGAGAAAAAGAGAAGACACTGGCGACGGTAGAGTGCTATAGTAAAAATAGTGAAGCGACCGTTTGTGAAACAGTCCAGTTTCAAGAGATATTGTGTGATGTCACGCAGTGTAGATAATTTTAGGCAACGATATTAAAATTTTCGCGTCTGAGTGTACTTTAAAAAACAACGAACGCACAGTCTTCGTCGAGGAACACAACTTTTATCCGCACAAGCTACAAAAATTGTAAGTTGATATTTTTGAACTTGAATTGAAGGGGTCAGCGGGAAAAGGTCTCTCCCCTTTTGTATTACTGCGAGTTCTACGTTCCGTTAAATTCAATACGCAGTTTATATAGTAGGCAGTATTTTCTAGTATTACATGTGGAACTACTTGTTGCTTGCATGTCACGCCTTCTAAAACTCAACAGGTAGTTGATGACGCTAATCCTTATCTAGTCCTTTCTCCCGCCCACCGTTTAAATTATAACGTAAAACAGGAGGCATAATATGTTAACTAACCATCGCCTTATTACGATCAGAAGTGGTAGGTGTGATTAAAAATTGTTTCCAAAAAATAATTATTTCAGTTCTTACCAACAACTGCAGTTTCTCTCCCCTTAGTAGCAAATATTCTGTTGAGTGGAAATAAAAGCTTAATTCGACCTTCCCGAAAGACTGGTAACAAACAACAGGCGTCTAGAAGCCGATCAGCAAAATATAATCCAATTTCCGAAAACACCATAATGCAGGTACTGTGTCACAAAACTGCTGATGACATTAAACATGCCGTGTGCAGACGTGGGGTGAGCATCATCAGTTAGCCTACTTGGGCGAAGAGTTAATGTACAGCGTACTTGAGCAAACCTTTTAATATAATTGATTTAGGTATATTGCTTACGGGATTGAATCAGCTGAATTGCTGTCACGGCGCAATATGTTGTTCGGCACCTACGTTAGGTAGAGGTATCAACTCACCATCTGTGTATTCGAGATACCATCGTGAACACACGAGCAGTCAGAATTCCCTCAGTCTTCCGTCTTTGGTCCACCCTTCGCTTTTACTATAGCTTGCACTCTGTTGGGGATACTTTCAACTAGGTGTCTCAATGTCTGTGGAGAAATGGCAGACCATTCCTCCTCAAGTGCCGAAACGTGATAAGGTCGTGATGTTGAATACCGGTGTCTGGAGCGAAGTGACTTTCTAGCTCACCCCAGAGGTGTTCCATTGGATTTGTGTCGGAACTTTGGCAGGCCAGTCCGTTTCAGGAATATTATTATGCACAAAACATTGCGTCACGCTTGCTACATTGTTGACAGGGTACATTGTCATGCTGATATAGTTATCGTCTCCGAATTGTTCTTCTACTGTACATAATACACAAAGCTATAAAATGTGTTCGTGTCCTTCCACATTTAGCATTTTCTTAAGGGCTAAGGAGACCATACTCCAGCCACGGAAAACACCCCCATACCATAACACCACCTCTTCCACACTTGACTGCTGGCACTACATAAGGTGGCAGGTAATATTCTCCACGCATTCGCCAAACCAAAACACTTACATCGGATTAGCGCAGGGTATTAACGTGATTCATCACTGGACGTCACTCATTTCCAGTCATGCTCTGTCCCGTGACATTGCTCTTTAGCCCACTTCAAGCATAGCTTACCACTGACTACAGAACTGGGTGGCTTATGACAAGCTGCTCGACCACTCCATTCTTTTCAACTCCCTACACACACACACACACACAGTCATTGTGCTGGCTGGACTGCTGACAGCTCTCTGGAACTCATGAGTGATTGCTTCTGCTACTTTAATGACTTTTTTTACAACCACCCTCCACAATGTTCGACGGTTCCTCTCCGTCCGCACATGTCTTACTGCTCTTGGTTTAACTGTGATTGATCCTTCGTGGTTCCACTTCACAATCGCACTACCAACAGGTGACTCGGGCAGCTTTAGATGAAATATCCCTGATAGATTCGTTACTCCGATGACATGCAATGACTACTCTACGTTCGAAGTCATTGAGCTCTCCTGAGCGACCCATTCTGCTTTTTCTGCATATCTAGTGACAACACAGTACTCCACGCCTCCTTTTATACTGGCGAGTCCGTGTCTAGTGACATCTAGTGATCAGTTCTGCATTACATGCTGGTGCCTGGCTACTTTTGATCAGATTGTGAAAATGTTCCAGTTGAACTCCAACAACCTAACTCATTTTAAGCCATCTTCCACACTGATGATTAATTTTTTGTAACTTTACGTGCACAGACAGGTAAAGTTACAAAAAATTAATCATCACGTCAAGGCACCAATTAATCGCCGAGAAACGCCATTACTTTTCTTTCGACTTCACTGCCCAACATTCTGCATGCTCTTGAAACCACATTTCAAGGCGACAATTAATTCTTATTGCCCTTTAGTGTAAGTTGTGAGGTCTTGCCAAATCGTCTCCTATAGGGTGCCAAAAGGATGGTGCGTTCTTGGAATGCTATACAACAATTCAAGAAAATAACATTACTAGTTTCATTTCAATAAAGCAGATTGACAATACTTAACTTTGAAATAACAATGGTATCGCAAGCGATGGGCGACATGCAGCATAAATCCGACTCCTTTGCTGTATACAATATTCATGTAAGTTTGAGACACAGCCTGTGGATCACTAATAACTGCTATCGTAGCACTCTCCGCTAGGCCTGTCCGTATACTGTCCCGATACTGAGCCGATACTAAGCGGCCGAGGTTGGCAGGAGCGGTACTTAATTATTTCACATTTAATGGTAAAATTTATGTGAAACAAGATGACCTTGCTATGAGGTCTAGCCTCTCAGGCCTTTTATCAGAGATTTTTATGAATAATCTAGGGGTAAAGCTTTTTAGCTCTCAGAGCGATTTGCTAAATGACATTGTAATTTACAGGAGATATGTTGATGATATATTTATTTTATTTAAAGGGGAGTTTGATGGGATTGATCAGCTAGCTACCCAGTTTAATAGTATGCATGCGAAAATTAAGTTCACAGTAGAGGTAGAAGTCGAAAATTCCCTCAGCTATCTCGGCCTACAAATTACTAAGAATAGGAATGGTTTGGAAATAGGCATATTTCGGAAGCCAACGACAACTAACATAATAATTGCATCGGATTCATGCCACCCCCCGCACATAAAAGGGCGTTCTTTTCGTCAATGTTCAACAAGTTATACAGATTTAATTTGAGCAAAGAAGACACTGATAGGGAGATTGAAATGATTGTAAGGATAGGACGGGCTAACTGGTACTCGAAAAAATTTATACGATAGTTTGGAGCTAAAATTCTTGGCAAGACGCGGCAGTCGAGCAACCAAAAATTAAATAGTAAGTTTGTGTCAATGGAATATGTTGGACCATGTTGCCAAAAACTAACTAGAGCCTTCAGGATGGCTGGCAGTCGCGTAGGCTTCCATACAAGGAAGAAGTTGGGGGGAAGAGATAAGGAAGAAGGGAAAACAGATAAGTGTAAGCAATCCGGTGTATACGAAATTAAGTGTGGAGGACGTGCTGGGACATACATTGGCCAGACGGGTAGAGATTTTGCCACAAGGTTTAGAGAACATAACTATAGTAATAATAGTCGGCTGGGGTGCCATATGACGGAGACTGGCCATAAGCTGGCCCCGATAGAAGATAGCCTAAGGTTTCTGCATTTATAACCAAAAGGAAAGATTTTAGATACCCTTGATCTGGAGATCTATGTGCGTATACAGCACCCTGCTCACCCAGTCCTTAGTGAACAGGCTTCCGGTGGGAACCACTGGTTTTTTGGCTTGTTTGAACGGATACTATTTTGAACTTGGTGTATTATCCCCTCATAAGAAGTATGATAGTGTATTTTATAGGAGCTGGTGGTGTTTTGTGCACGTACCGTTATGATAGGCTAGGTTTTTTGCTGAGTGGTTGGCTAGTTTAACATCATACGGGGAAAGTTAGATGGGTAGATAGGTTGGCATATACGGATTTGTTCACCACCGTACCCTTTGGGTGGTCCTTGATGTCACAGTGGTTTATTTTACTGATTTTAGACTTTAATGTTTTAACACTTTTAATAGTTTTTTTTTTTTTAATCTAGAGCTCTCCGGTATCCGGATAGCGTAGGTAGGTAGGACTCGGGAATTGTCGTGCCGCTAGTTTATATAAGAAATGTATGACGTATAACCCACGTGTGTGTTTTGGGATTTCATGAAAATCCTCTTCCTCTCACCATTAAACTTTTTCCATGTGGTAGAGGGGTGTAAGTTGTTTTTGAAGGCTTCTATTTGGGCAATAATTGGCTGTAATTCGATAGGCGGATGGCTGCCGCCGATGTGTAAAAAAAATTGGAGTTTGTAAAAACAAATTTTTTAAATCCTTTAATGTTAACGTGTACGAATATACTATTCCGATTGCTAATTACACCCTGTTAGAAGCCGGCCGGTTTGGCCAAGCGGTTAAAGGCGCTACAGTCTGGAACCGCGTGGCCGCTACGGTCGCAGGTTCGAATCCTGCCTCGGGCATGGATGTGTGTGATGTCCTTAGGTTAGTTAGGTTTAAGTAGTTCTAAGTTCTAGGGGACTGATGACCTTAGAAGTTAAGTCCCATAGTGCTCAGAGCCATTTGAACCATTTGAACCCTGTTAGATGTTATATGCTG
Source organism: Schistocerca nitens (assembly GCF_023898315.1). Taxonomy (NCBI): domain Eukaryota; kingdom Metazoa; phylum Arthropoda; class Insecta; order Orthoptera; family Acrididae; genus Schistocerca; species Schistocerca nitens. Next base: position 175,673,095 of record NC_064622.1, on the reverse strand, counting down.
AATATATTATTAAATTACATGTTAACGCATGGAGCACATGACCATGCAGCCCCCCCCTACCGAGGGCGCTTCGCTGCTAGTTGACTTGTTTAGCGTCAGTATACGCTCTGCTTCAAGACTGCTTGTGTCGCATTCATATGTTATTGTACACTTTCTCTGAGTTGTCAAGGCTGTATGCCTGGTTGGTTAGGAGCGAGTTGAAGTTTGTGGTATGTAATTCCTATGACCAGATCTCATTTTCTGTAACGTTGAGACGTGTTGAGTGTGCTGTTCACTTATGTTTTGTACTTTTTTATAACAGGTGTCTGAAGATTGGTGTAATCCCGAAACGAGTAACATGTTCTAATAAAAGAGTCAGTTGAACATTTCATGACTTTATTGCGATTGTACAGCATTGATTGCCAATGATCAACTTATATTCTCCTCTTTTAGAGGCCGCTCCTGTCGTGGTGCGGTCCTAATCAGAGCACTATTGGCCGACATCGTTTCACCGCCTTCTCTTCTCTTGCGTTCTTCATCTTCGTTCCGACGATTGTAATTAAGCCAGAACATAAGTTTTGTGCTTGTTGTGCATCGAGCAACCAACCAGTCAGTTAAGATGAGTTATACAAAATTTCTATTTGGTTGACGAATGGCAGCTATCTCTAAATGAAGGAAAATGTAAGTTAATGAGGGTGAGTGGGAAAAACAAACCCGCAATGTTCGGATACAGCACCAGCAGTGTCCTGCTTGACACAGTCACGTTGTTTAGATATCTGGGCGTAAAGTTGCAAAGCGACATGAAATGGAACGAGCACGTGAGGACTGCGGCAGAAAAGGCGAATGATCGACTTCGGTTTACTGGAAGAATTTTAGGAAAATGTGGTTCATCTGTAAAGGAGACAACATATAGGGTACTAGTGCGACCTATTCTTGAGTACTGCTCTGGTGTTAGGGATCCGTACTACGTTAGCTTAAAGAAGGACTCCGAAGCAATTCATAGGAGGGCTGCTAAATTTGTTACTGGCAGGTTCGAAGAACACACAAGCGTTACGGAGATGCTTCTGGAACTCAAGTGCGAATTCTTGGAGAGAAGAAGACATTCTTTTCGAGGAACGTTATTGAGAAAATTTAGAGAACCGGTATTTGAAGCTGACAGCAGAAGGTTCCTACTGCCGCCAACAAATGTTTCACATAAGGACCACGAAGATACGAGAAATTAGGTCTCATACAGAGGCCTATAGACAGTCGTTTTTTCCTCGCTTTATTTGCTAGTGGAACAGAAAAGGTAATGACTAGTGGTAGTGGTACAGGGTACCGTCGGCCACGAGCCATACTGTGGTTTGCCGAGTATCTATGTAGATGTAGAAACGAACTCCATTACCCGTCTTTCAACTCCACTGTCCTTCAGCTGCCCCCATCTCCCTGCTCTATATATATTTTACATTGACGTTAGTTTCTCTGAGCACAGAACTTAAATTACAAAACATATACCTGCGTAACATTTACATACATACAAAATTTAAATATTTCAGGTAACTTAAATAATACTAATACGTGTAAACTCTGTCTCATTTTGAGAACAGAAGATATGACGTTTTCCTCTCAGAATGTGGCACATAAAAAAAAGGCCCTTACGCCTTGAAACGACCTGTGTAATAACGTCAGCTGTTTCGTTCACCGTCTTATATAACTGTGATAACTTTAGGGGTGAGGCGTGGACGATACGTGGGTGGGACGACACGTGTCTGACTCGTTGCTTTAAGACTCTCCAGAGAATCCAGATCGATAGTGTCAGGGAGAATCGACCTCCCTGCAGGGAACTGATATCCCCTGGGAACGTTAAAAGCGTTCGAAAGCGGTCGAAAGCGGTCACTCTGTCCCTTTCTTGTCATGATGGTGAGCAGGAGACAGTGTAGTGTCCACATTACCAGCAACACGCAACACGTTTCCGTGTCACTTTTCTGTCCTTCTCAATTATCATTTTATGCCGTGACCTGAAGCTTGGGCACATCTCTGGTGTTCTTTGCACCTGTTTAATAACAAGCACTCTTCGCAGTACGAAGTATTGTCATGCACTTTTAATTATCACCTAGAAAAAATAAAGTTAGTTAGTTCTTCGTTTGTTTACCGATACATACCTGCAGCTCTGGTTAGAAATGTGAAAAACCGAACAGTTAAAAATGATATCGGCAATTTAGTTCTGAATAACAGGTATTTTTCGGTATTTCTGTAGGCTCGGTTGTAACAGGTATTTTTTTAAGTTTTACTAATAATCTAGTACAAAAACCGAAATATCTATTAACTGTAGTAGCAGTACTAAAATTTTTCGTTTTTAAATCAACCTTTTTTTAAGGAGCAATTTTTATTCGTAATATTTGCGTTGGTTTCAATATTGCGTTATTATAGAAAATGGGAAAAGCGATCAATGCTATTTTAATAACAATGGCGACAGAAACGAGCAGCAAACACATGGCATAAGAACTGGTGCAGCATTATTGTGTCGTGGCTTAAGGTACGCGAATACGTGCAGTGTGCCCCCACCTAGTATGTAACGGTTGTTTCTCGCTGTCATCGCTGAACATCAGTTGTATTGCAGAATGGCATTAACACTAGCCTGGATATATATTTACGAAGTGATGTAGCAATGAAGTACACTGCATCTTCCCTTAAAAGATTAAAAATCTGTCTGCCAGTAAAAGGTGAAGGAAATTATGGTAATACTAATTGATTAAAAAAACTTAACAAAATATTATTCATAGTATACTGTTCAATAAAAATAGCAAATACCTGATATGCTGCCTTCTCCTACATAGTATGGCAGTCTAATTTTGAGGCGACCGCTCGCGGTAAGTGGGAAATTCATGTTCGAGTCACTGGTCTGGCACAAATTTTCACTGTCGTCATTCCATTATACAGCTGATGGTTGTCCATATGCGTAGCGGCGAACACGTTTTACGCATTACGTGACGGCTGTTATTGTGGTAGCGACTGTTCCTTCGAAAATGCTTGCATGCCCGATGCGCTGTAATTCGAGAAAACACAGGCACTGCAATATCGTATCTGTCACGATGGTGTTCGTTGGAGTCTTGGCTGCTCGCTGTCTCCCCGCATGAAAATGGAAATCATACACGGGCCGTTCCTTGCCAGATGTAATATTACGCAGTTCGAATTTATTGCTTAGAGCCCAACTGCTGCCTGAATGCAAATCTGTACCAAGTTACCGGCAAGATACTGCAGAAAGTTATTCACGTACCAGCACGTCTTTTTGGCGAGAAACGTGCTGCTCAGGATTTCCGTTACACTGCAGAGATTCGTACGAGCCAAGACTCCTACGAAGACCTCGGCAACTCAGAACTAACAGAGATTACTTTAGATGGAACTAGCTTGTGTCCTGGGAGATACTCTGTGATACTCTGCCGGAAACTGCAAATATTACACAATGAAATTCCGCTCTGAAATTTCTCAAACTTTGTAGAAGTGTTCATTACGTAACGGAAATTAAGCAACTGAACTTCATTCTCTTCGGATGTTCATCATTGACATTAATATGAGATGTAGCTCCTATGGTCACGATCACACTCTTGCATTCATTGAGGCGTGGAAGTAAACAGCCTCTGAATGTCATCTTCAATAATTTCTTGCCGTGTCTGAAACACACGCTATGTCACTTCATGAATACTGCTGGCTGGGGGATGTTAGGAAGTATATTTCTTTTCATCATATCCCAGACATTCTATAGGTGATTAGTCAGTGTTGGGTCTTGAGTTATCCTGTGGGAACCTGCCATTTCGTATCCTAGTCATAAGAGGGCATGACAACAGGCCTTACCATTGTTTCTACATAATGCCGAGCATTCAGCCTGCATCTTACAATTACGAGATCAGTACTGCTGTCACATCCAATAGCTCCCCACACCATGGATCTGGTGGATCGCTGCTTCCGGTGACCATCTTAAGCGTTAATTTGACCACCACAAACATAAGCGAGACTCGTTGCTGAAGATCACAGAATGTCACTCTGTGTGCCATTTGACTCTGGCTCTATTGTCTCTGGTGTGACCTGGTAGTCAAGAGATGGCAGGCTTCGGTTACGATTGTGGACGGGGCCGTAATCAGTTACTATTGGTTGCCTCTTACAGTTACACACAATTTACTTTAAACCCGTGATTCCAGACTCAACAATAAATTTAAAAAAAAACACATGTTAGCCGGCCGGATGGCCGAGCAGTTCTAGGCGCTACAGCTTGGAACGGCGCGACTGCTACGGTCGCAGGTTCCAATCCTGCCTCGGGCATGGATGTGTGTAATGTCCTTAGGTTAGTTAGGTTTAAGTAATTCTAAGTTCTAAGGGACTGATGACCTCAGCAGTTAAGTTCCATAGTGCTCAGAGTCATTTTAACCACACGTTACTAATAAAGGAATAAACAACAGTGTAAATAATAGTGTTTTCAGTGAATTACAATTTAGCATATCACCATTAAATACAGATACAACAGATAATGTTTTAAAAGCAAGCCACTGTGATCTGGGCAGGAGGCCTTACACGCCAGGAATGGCAATAAATTAAGAACTGTTTAAAACTCGCAGCAACTTACAAATTACAGGTATTGAAATAGGAAAGGAAAGTCGCCACAAACGACTGCAAAAGGTATCTGACGCTAGGAATGCCAGTAAATGAGGTATTAAGGCTTACTGCTAAAATACAAATATCCAATTAGAATTTTAAGGCAAGTAATCACAACCACTCCTGAAGGCGTTACACGCCAGGAACGGCAATAATATAAAAAAATTTGAAACCTGCTGTAAAACAGCGAATACAACAGGAAAAGTTAATTTAAAAAAAGCAACTGATCCAGACGGTGCTCCAGGAATCGACCTCTGAGAAGGTCCGCCAACAATCACTTTCGCGAGCGATGAGATAGGCAGCCAAGAGTTGCATTCCCTTCACAAAATGGTAACTCAGACTAGTGGCAGTCTAACAAATGACTAATGATAATCTTGCTGAAGCTACCTGATGTCCGATAAACCAAATGCAACGATGGAGCAATACGCCAAAGCCGGAACCGGTGGTCTGCACTACGTCCAGAATACTGTGTTTGGAGCGCCCGGAACGAGAAAGGAATCACTACCACCAGAGTAGAAGAAACGCCAACCTTCCTAAAATCAAGAAGACTGTCAAAACTACACTCCTTACTGGACAGCAGCGGCAAGGCGAAGAAATGTACACACCGTTACATACACTAACCCCCAGGGCAGGTAACTGGGCGTTAGCGCCCACCAGGCAAGAAAAATACCGCTGGTTGAGCTTAACCAATTGTAACAAGTGAACGCAGTAAATAGTAATAAGAAGTCGAGGAAAGCTAATCAGACCCGCTTTCCCCAAGCACTCCACTCGCTGCTCTTCGCCTCGGCGTCACTACGAGCAGCAACACGAACCCAAGTCGAAATGCACTCATCTTAAAGCTTTCTGGATCCGGTTTACGACGAGGTCGTGCACCCTCGTGACCACAGTCCGGCAGTCCATTCGTCCCGCCAGAGGTCACGGCGTGTTCGCGCACTGCGCGGACCTGGCTTCTCCTCCGTCCTCAAACCGAACTCGCACACTCACACGACCCTGAAAAACAACGACGTCGCACCAAAGAAATCGATAACCGCCGCTGCTGCCACTAGCGGACAGGCAACGCTTGCGAAACCGAGTGGCACCAGCCAACACAAGAAGAAGACAAACAACCGCAACCATGCCAACTAAACGATACCGTCTGGCCTCCAACAGAGGGCGGAAACCTGCAAACAGCACCAACGCGAGCCGCAGCATGGCTCATGTCGTATGGTGTCAGAGTTAAACGACGCCTGGATACTTCAGATCTCTACCCAGCTTCCCATCATTTCGTGGCGTCACTCTGCCCGTAACCTCTGATCGGATCTCAGCTGTTGTAAACCGTCTGTTCGTCACGACCAATCGAACTGAACAATTCTATGATCTTTTCGAGATGCATCCCTTCTGTAAAGGCCGATGCCTTCTCTTTTTACCACACTGTTGTCATGAGACCATCTCGCCGCTACTCGTTCTGCAGTCACTGCACTAGAAACAATTACATATGGGATCTACATCTACATCTACATTTATACTCCGCAAGCCACCCAACGGTGTGTGGCGGAGGGCACTTTACGTGCCACTGTCATTACCTCCCTTTCCTGTTCCAGTCGCGTATGGTTCGCGGGAAGAACGACTGTCTGAAAGCCTCCGTGCGCGTTCTAATCTCTCTAATTTTACATTCGTGATCTCCTCGGGAGGTATAAGAAGGGGGAAGCAATATATTCGATACCTCATCCAGAAACGCACCCTCTCGAAACCTGGCGAGCAAGCTACACCGCGATGCAGAGCGCCTCTCTTGCAGAGTCTGCCACTTGAGTTTGCTAAACATATCCGTAACGCTATCACGGTTACCAAATAACCCTGTGACGAAACGCGCCGCTCTTCTTTGGATCTTCTCTATCTCTTCCGTCAACCCGATCTGGTACGAATCCCACACTGATGAGCAATACTCAAGTACAGGTCGAACGAGTGTTTTGTAAGCCACCTCCTTTGTTGATGGACTACATTTCCTAAGCACTCTCGCAATGAATCTCAACCTGGTACCCGCCTTACCAACAATTAATTTTATATGATCATTGCACTTCAAATGGTTTCGCACGCATACGCCCAGATATTTTACAGAAGTAACTGCTACCAGTGTTTGTTCCGCTATCATATAATCATACAATAAAGGATCCTTCTTTCTATTTATTCGCAATACATTACATTTGTCTATGTTAAGGGACAGTTTCCACTCCCTGCACCAAGCGCCTATCCGCTGCAGAACTTCCTGCATTTCGTTACAATTTTCTAATGCTGCAACTTCTCTGTATACTACAGCATCATCCGCGAAAAGCCGTATGGAACTTCTGACACTATCTACTAGGTCATTTATATATATTGTGAAAAGCAATGGTCCCATAACAGTCCCCTGTGGCACGCCAGAGGTTACTTTAACGTCTGTAGACGTCTCTCCATTGATAACAACATGCTGTGTTCTGTTTGCTAAAAACTCTTCAATCCAGCCACACAGCTCGTCTGATATTCCGTAGGCTCTTACTTTGTTCATCAGGCGACAGTGCAGAACTGTATCGAACGCCTTCCGGAAGTCAAGAAAAATAGCATCTACCTGGGAGCCTGTATCTAATATTTTCTGGGTCTCATGAACAAATAAAGCGATTTGGGTCTCACACGATCGCTGTTTCCGGAATCCATGTTGATTCCTACATAGTAGATTCCGGGTTTCCAAAAACGACACGATACTCGAGCAAAAAACATGTTCCAAAATTCTACAACAGATCGACGTCAGAGATATAGGTCTATAGTTTTGCGCATCTGCTCGACGACCCTTCTTGAAGACTGGGACTACCGGTGTTCTTTTCCAATCATTTGGAACCCTCCGTTCCTCTAGAGACTTGCGGTACACGGCTGTTAGAAGGGGGGCAAGTTCTTTCGCGTACTCTGTGTAGAATCGAATTGGTATCCCGTCAGGTCCAGTGGACTTTCCTCTGTTGAGTGATTCCAGTTGCTTTTCTATTCCTTGGACACTTATTTCGATGTCAGCCATTTTTTCGTTTGTGCGAGGATTTAGAGAAGGAACTGCAGTGCAGTCTTCCTCTGTGAAACAGCTTTGGAAAAAGGTGTTTAGTATTTCAGCTTTACACGTGTCATCCTCTGTTTCAATGCCATCATCATCCCGGAGTGTCTGGATATGCTGTTTCGAGCCACTTACTGATTTAACGTAAGACCAGAACTTCCTAGGATTTTCTGTCAAGTCGGTACATAGAATTTTACTTTCGAATTCACTGAACGCTTCACGCATAGCCCTCCTTACGCTACTTTGACATCGTTTAGCTTCTGTTTGTCTGAGAGGTTTTGGCTGCGTTTAAACTTGGAGTGAAGCTCTCTTTGCTTTCGCAGTAGTTTCCTTACTTTGTTGTTGTACCACGGTGGGTTTTTCCCGTCCCTCACAGTTTTACTCGGCACGTACCTGTCTAAAACGCATTTTACGATTGCCTTGAACTTTTTCCATAAACACTCAACATTGTCAGTGTCGGAACAGAAATTTTCGTTTTGATCTGTTAGGTAGTCTGAAATCTGCCTTCTATTACTCTTTCTAAACAGATAAACCTTCCTCCCTTTTTTTATATTCCTATTAACTTCCATATTCAGGGATGCTCCAACGGCCTTATGATCACTGATTCCCTGTTCTGCACATACAGTCGAAAAGTTCGGGTCTGTTTGTTATCAGTAGGTCCAAGATGTTATCTCCACGAGTCGGTTCTCTGTTTAATTGCTCGAGGTAATTTTCGGATAGTGCACTCAGTATAATGTCACTCGATGCTCTGTTACTACCACCCGTCCTAAACATCTGAGTGTCCCAGTCTATATCTGGTAAATTGAAATCTCCACCTAAGACTATAACATGCTGAGGAAATTTATGTGAAATGTATTCCAGATTTTCTCTCAGTTGTTCTGCCACTAATGCTGCTGAGTCGGTAAAAGGAGCCAATTATTAACCTAGCTCGGTTGTTGAGTGTAACCTCCACCCATAATAATTCACACGAACTATCCACTTCTACTTCACTACAGGATAAACTACTACTAACAGCGACAAACACGCCACCACCGGTTGCATGCAATCTGTCCTTTCTTAACACCGTCTGTGCCTTTGTAAAAATTTCGGCAGAATTTATGGTTCAAATGGCTCTGAGCACTATGGGACTCAACTGCTGAGGTCATTAGTCCCCTAGAACTTAGAACTAGTTAAACCTAACTAACCTAAGGACATCACAAACATCCATGCCCGAGGCAGGATTCGAACCTGCGACCGTAGCGGTCTTGCGGTTCCAGACTGCAGCGCCTTTAACCGCACGGCAGAATTTATCTCTGGCTTCAGCCAGCTTTCCGTACCTATAACGGTTTCAGCTTCGGTGCTTTCTATCAGCGCTTGAAGTTCCGGTACTGTACCAATGCAGCTTCGACAGTTTACAATTACAATACCGATTGCTGCTTGGTCCCCGTATGTCCTGACTTTGCCCCGCACCCTATGAGGCTGTTGCCCTTTCTGTACTTGCCCGAGGCCATCTAACCTAAAAAAACCGCCAAGTCCACGCCACACAACTCCTGCTACCCGTGTAGCCGGCTGCTGCGTGTAGTGGACTCCTGACCTATCCAGCGGAACCCGAAACCCCACCACCCTATGGCGCAAGTCGAGGAATCTGCAGCCCACACGGTCACAGAACCGTCTCAGCCTCTGATTCAGACCCTCCACTCGGCTCTGTACCAAAGGTCCACGGTCAGTCCTGTCGACGAAGCTGCAGATGGTGAGCTCTGCTTTCATCCCACTAGCGAGACTGGCAGTCTTCACCGAATCAGATAGCCGCCGGAAGCCAGAGAGGATTTCCTCCGATCCATAGCGACACACATCATTAGTACCGACATGAGCGACCACCTGCAGATGGGTGCACCCTGTACCCTTCATGGCATCAGGAAGGACCCTTTCCACATCTGGAATGACTCCCCCCGGTATGCACACGGAGTGCACATTGGTTTTCTTCCCCTCTCTTGCTGCCATTTCCCTAAGGGGCCGCATTACGCGCCTGACGTTGGAGCTCCCAACTACCAGTAAGCCCACCCTCTGTGACCGCCCGGATCTTGCAGACTGAGGGGCAACCTCTGGAACAGGACAAGCAGCCATGTCAGGCCGAAGATCAGTATCAGCCTGAGACAGAGCCTGAAACCGGTTCGTCAGACAAACTGGAGAGGCCTTCCGTTCAGCCCTCCGGAATGTCTTTCGCCCCCTGCCACACCTTGAGACGACCTCCCACTCTACGACAGGTGAGGGATCAGCCTCAATGCGGGCAGTATCCCGGGCAAACACAGTCGTAGTCCGATCGGGGGATGCGTGGGACGAGCTGGCCGTCCCCGACAAACCCCCATCCGGACCCCCACAGTGATGCCCATTGGCAACAGCCTCAAGCTGTGTGACCGAAGCCAACACTGCCTGAAGCTGGGAGCGAAGGGATGCCAACTCAGCCTGCATCCGAACACAGCAGTTGCAGTCCCTAGTAGATTGCCTAGTAAATGCAGTAACGCTGCTACTTGCGCACTGCTGACACACTGCTCGGCGGCGGAAGGAGACTACGCGATTTTACGCTATTCAGGTACTAAAACGCGATGCTACAACTCTCAAATACTATAATACGCCCGAAATTTATGAATTAAACAATGCAAGTACCAGAAACACGCAAAGAAATTAAGAATTAAACTATGTAACAAATGAGTGAGCTAGGAGTATACGACTTGCTGCTGCAGCTGCTTATCCAACGGCGGCAGGGAGCACACTCTGTCAGTGTGTTATCGCCACGTCCAACATTCCAATAATTCAACAATTCTCAAAGTCCACAGGTCCCGATAAACTGCATGTGCACATCCACCTGGACTCTCCGTGTTGTGAAAAATTCCAGTAACGTTAGGCGCACCGAAAGCCATCATTTACTCACCCAATTCTTCATCTACATCTACAAAGTATACTCCGCAAGCCACCTTGCAGTGTGTGTAGCACCGACACTTTCTCCTTCCCTATTCCGTTCGCTATTGGTTCGCGGGAAGAACGACTGCCGACAAGTGTCCATGTGGGCTGGAAAGCAATATATTGGTTGACTCTTGCAGGAACGTGCGCTCTCGGAATTTCGACAATAAACCACACAGTGATGCGGGACGCATCTCCTTCAGCGTCTGCCACTGGAGTTGGCTGATCATCTCCCTGACACTTTCGTGCTTGCTAAATGAATATGCAACAAAACGCGCTGCTCTTCTTTGGATTGTCTCTATTTTATCTTACAGTGCCATCTGGTACGGAACCCAGGCTGACTAGTAATATTCAAGTACTGGTCGAACGAGGGTTTTGTAAGCTACCTCCTTTGTTGACGTGTTGCATTTCCTGAGAGTTCTACCAATTAAACTCAGTCTGGCATGTGCCTTTCCTGTTATTAGTTTTATGTGGTCATTTCACTATAAACTGCCCCGTACGCATATCCCAACATCTTTTGTGGAAATAACTACTTCCAGTGATTATTCTGCAATCTTTCATCATGCAATAATGGGTATTTGTATCTATGTACACGCAATATGTAACATTTGTTTATGTTGAGGATCAGTTGCCACTTCCTGCACCAACCATCGATGCTGTGCACGTCGTCCCGCATTTCGGTACAATTTTCTACCACTGTGATTTCTTAGTATACAACATCATCATCATCCGAGAAAAGCCTGATGCTCTCTACCACGTCATTTACATATAATGCGAAAAGTAATAGACCTGTAGAACTTCCGGGGGGGGGGGGGGAGGGGGGTACGCTCGAAGTTACTTTCCCGCTTGAAGACTTCCATCTATTGAGAACGACATGCTGAGTTCTGTCTGCTAGAAACTCTTCAGTCCACTCACTCACTTGGTCTCTATTCCATAATCACGCCTTTCGTATGTCAAGCAAGACGCCATCCACCTGGGCGCCGGCGTCCTGGGCCTAGTGAACGAAAGGAACGAGCTGGATTTTACACAATATTTGCTTTCGGAACCCATATTGATCATTACAAATGAGATTTTTTCATTTGTAGGAATGACGTGTTCTTTACTGAAAATACAGAAAATCAGCTCGCCTAAGGATTAAATTTTGGTCGGCATTTCCCAAAGGTACGTGAAATCTGGTTACGCAGGACAGACCGGATCAGGTTGTGAAAAGGGGCCAAGATCAGTTACTGTTAGTTACACAAGAACACAACTTTATTCCTCCAAAACCAATGAATAGTTTGCTCTTTTAAACAACAAGTATCAATTCACGGCTGAGGGACCAAGTTACTTCTCAATAATAAAGTTTAAATAATTCCTTTTAAAACACAAGAATTTAGACATACGGCTAAAGGCCTTACTTAAATAAAATTAAAATATCTTCTCGGTTAAAGGCCCAAATAATATTTCAGATCAGCAAAGGAAATTCTTAACAGGTAAGCATTTACCAATTTCGGCTAAAAGCCATATTAAGGAAAATTTAAATTAATTCCTCGGCTGAAAGCTCAATAATATTTCAACATAATAAAAGGCAACCTTTAAAGACAAGCATTTACACAGTACATCAGAAAACCATCTTAAGAAAACTTGAAATACGGCCGAAGGCCCAAGCAATTATTCAAAATAATTAAAGACAAACCTTAAGATAAGCATTTACACAGTATGGCTGAAGGCCATTTTAAGAATTCAAGATAATTAAAGAGAAACCTTACAGACAGGAATTTACACATTACAGGTGAAAGCAACAAATTTTAAAACAAACGTGGCTGAAGGCCTAAATACAGAGTAAACAAGAATTTTAAACTAACACGGATGAAAACCTAATCTCAAAATACCTCACATAAGGTTCGGCTGAAGGCCATATACTGAACATAGGACAAAATAATACACGGATGAAGGCCTGGCACAGTACTTGCGACAAAAGAAAATCACAATCACAAACAACAGAAGAGCGTTGCTCAGAAGTGTCCAAGGGTCGGCCTGGGGAGTAAACTCTAACACAGTTTAGGTGAGACAGGCAGCCTAGCGGAACACTAAACAATCGGGTAGCAGCACGACCTAGGGACGGCTGACGAACCAACCAACAACCTAATCAATTCCCTCTGTCGCAACCGACCGACTGGCTACTCCAGTACGCAGACAGCATTCATGTGCTCAATGAAAATCACAGAAGCTACACACAGTTCCACGTAAACACTTGCACCAAGAACTCCGACAATCCTAAAACCAACCACCGTGGAAAAACAAGGAGAAATGACAAGTCACAGCCGGCCGCGGTGGCCGAGCGGTTCTAGGCATTTCAGTCCGGAACTGCGCGACTGCTACGCTCGCAGGTTCGAATCCTGCCTCGGGTATGGATGTGTGTGATGTCAAAAAATGGTTCAAATGGCTCTGGCCACTATGGGACTTAACTTCTGAGGTCATCAGTCCCCTAGAACTTAGAACTACTTAAACCTAACTAACCTAAGGACATCACACACATCCGTGCCCGAGGCGGGATTCGAACCTGCGACCGTAGCGGTCGCGCGGTTCCAGACTGTAGTGCCTAGAACCGCTCGGCCACTCCGGCCGGCTGTGTGTGATGTCCTTAGGTTAGTTAGGTTTAAGTAGTTCTAAGTTCTAGGGGACTGATGACCTCAGATGTTAAGTCTGAAAGTGCTCAAAGCCATTTGAACCATTTTTGACAAGTCACACACACAGAGTATTTCCGTAAGCAGTGGGCGACCAAATACACGTCGTCCGATGAGATGAGCAACCGAATGACCAACCAAGGTCGTCCCCACTCAAGTTATGAGTGTCGGCAACGGTCGGGCGAGTCTTGGCTGTGCGGAGCTCACTGCAGCTCCAGCCCAACTCAACTCGATTTTCGTTCGGAACTAGGTGGCACGGCGGCCCGGGCGTACTGGCTTGGACCCAACCATGCTGAGGGAACACTTGCCCATTGGACACTCGATATCTCTGCACCAGGAAGGAATCGACCCACGTCCGGCAAGATGACCAACTGACGAGGCTCAGAAACGGTCAAAAGACCAAATACACGTCGCCCGATGAGACAACCAATTGAACGACCAACCAAGTTCGTTCCCACTCAAGTTATGAGTGTCGGCATCGGTCGGGCGAGTCTTGGCTGTGCAGAGCTCACTGCAGCTCCAACCCGACTCAACTCGATGTCCGTTCGGAACTAGGAGGCACGGCGGCCCGGGCACACTGGCTTGGACCCAACCGTGCAGAGGGAACACTTGCCGATTGGGTACCCGACATCTCTGCACCAGGAAGGAACCGACCCACGTCCGGCAAGATGACCAACAGACGCGGCTCAGAAACGGTCAAAAGACCAAATACACGTCGCCCGATGAGACGACCGTCCAAACGACCAACCTACGGTCGTTCCCGCTCCAGTCTCCTTCCGTCGGACAGTACATTTGTGTCGTCAGCCGTCGGCGAGTACTGCCTGTCCGGAACTCACTGGCGCTGCGTCCCTACTAAACTCCCCACAGACGACGAGGCGGAAATACTAACGGTCGCTCCAGAGATAGTACGAAAGTGCACTTATCGATAAGCACTGCTGCTGTCAGTCACGAGCAAGCAAACCAGCAATCTAGTGACGCCAGTAAATCAAATTAAAAGCAAACGAGGCGACAGAATCATAAAAAAAAGATGACGAGCAATAGGCGGTACGACCGCGAGCCGCGCACGTCTCCGTATGGAAATACTGGGCGTAACAGTTTGGTAGCATTCCGTCAAGTTATTGATGGTGCAACACTTTCCACTTCCGTGAGTGTAACGTTAATGAGATTTTTCGGCCTACTCGACGTCATAAACGTGTTCGCGTGGCGCCTCTGAGCGTAGCGGTGACGTGTCGGCAGGAGCGGTTCCTGGTGAACTCTACGGGCGCGGCGGGCAACAGCAGCCTGTGGTGGGTGCCCATCACCTACACGGACGCCGAGCGGAGGGACTTCGGCGCGACGAGGCCGCGGACGTGGATGCGGGCCCAGCCCACCCTCCACCTGGACAGCCTCGGCGCCGCCAACGACTCCTGGGTCATCTTCAACGTCGAAGAGACAGGTCAGCCACCACTAACCTAGCTACTCACTTGCGGATTCTTCTTCTTCTATCTTTCTTTTCTTTCCGTTTATTCACCAGTCTTCTGATTGGTTTGATGCGGCCCTCCACGAGTTCGGCTCCTGTACCAACCGCTTCATCTCCGTGTAGCACTTGCAACCTACAGACTCAATTATTCTTTGATGTATTCCAATCTCTGTCTTCTTCTATAGTTTTTTACCCTCTGCAGCTCACTCAAGTACCGTTCAAGCTATTCCCTTATATCGTAACATATGTCCTACCATCCTTTCCCTTCCTAGTGTTTTTCCTATGTTCCTTCCTTCGCCGATTCTCACCTTATCAGTCCATCTAATTCTCAACATTGTTCTGTAGCACCACATCTCAAATGCTTCGATTCTCTCCTGTTCCGGTTTCCTGCAGTTCATTATTCACTACCACAGAATGCTGTGCTCCAAACGTACATTCTCAGAAACATCTTCCTCAAATTAAAGCCTACGTTTAATACTAGCAGACTTGACTTGGACAGAATTGCCCTGTTTGCCTCTATTGACCTGCTTTTCATGTCCTCCTCGCTTCGTTGTCCATGGGTTCTTTTGTTTCCAAGATAGCAGAAATATTTAACTTCGCCTCCTTCGTCATCTCCAGTTTTGATATTAAGTTTCCAGCTACTATTTGTAGCTTTTTGATGTATGTATTACTAATGAACTAACACGGTATCATTTGGAAAGTGATTTAATAACAACTATGAGTCGGAAGTAAATGAAACTGACGTTATAATCATAATTCTGTGATGGGCCATAGGTGAGGTTTTAACACTGGTCACCCCCTTTGCAGTCCAACACCGTGACCACACAACCACGACGCCGTGTTTCTTGCAATTCACTCGATGTTGAAGAATATGAGCTTCTGTTTTCCATCTTTATTAACAGTTCAGTACACTTTCTTCCTGTTTTCATGCTAGACAGAGAAACAATTAAAATCGCTCAAAAGAGGAAAGGCCGCTGGACCTGATGGGATACCAGTTCGATTTTACACAGAGTACTCGAAGGAACTTGCCCCCTTTCTTGCAGCGGTGTACCCTAGGTCTCTAGAAGAGCGTAGCGTTCCAAAGGATTGGAAAAGGGCACACGTCATCCCCGTTTTTAAGAAGGGTCGTCGAACAGATGTGCAGAAGTATAGACCTATATCTCTAGCGTCGATCAGCTGTAGAATTTTGGAACACGTATTTAGTTCGAGTATAATGAATTTTCTGGAGTCTAGAAATCTACTCTGTAGGAATCAGCATGGGTTTCGAAAAAGACGATGGTGTGAAACCCAGTTCGCGTTATTCGTCCACGAGACTCAGAGGGCCATAAACACGGGTTGCCAGGTAGATGCCGTGTTTCTTGACTTACGCAAGGCGTTCGACACAGTTCCCCACGGTCGTTTAATGAACAAAGTAAGAGCATAAGGACTATCAGACGAATTGTTTGAGTGGATTGAAGAGTTCCTAGATAACAGAATTCAGCACGGCATTCTCAATGGAGAAAAGTCTTCCGAAGTAAGAGTGATTTCAGGTGTGCCGCAGGGGACTGTCGTAGGACCGTTGCTATTCGCAATATACATAAATGACCTTGTGGATGACACCGGAAGTTCACTGAGGCTTTTTGCGGATGATGCTGTGGTATATCGAGAGGTTGTAACATTGGAAAATTGTACTGAAATGCAGGAGGATCTGCAGCGAATTGACGCATGGTGCAGGGAATGGCAATTGAATCTCAATGTAGGCAAGTGTAATGAGCTGCGAATACATAGAAAGAAAGATCCTTTATCATTTAGCTACAATATAGCAGGTCAGCAACTGGAAGCAGTTAATTCCATAAATTATCTGGGAGTAGGCATTAGGAGTGATTTAAAGTGGAATGATCACATAAAGTTGTTCGTGGTAAAGCAGATGCCAGACTGAGATTCATTGGAAGAATCCTAAGGAAATGCAATCCGAAAACAAAGGAAGTAGGTTACAGTACACTTGTTCGCCCACTGTTTGAATATTGCTCAGCAGTGTAGGATCCGTATCAGATAGGGTTGATAGAAGAGATAGAGAAGATCCAGCGGAGAGCAGCGCGCTTCGTTACAGGATCATTTAGTAATCGCGAAAGCGTTACGGAGATGATAGATAAACTCCAGTGGAAGACTTTGCAGGAGAGACGCTCAGTAGCTCGGTACGGGCTTTTGTTGAAGTTTCGAGAACATACCTTCACCGAGGAGTCAAGCAGTATATTGCTCCCTCCTACGTATATCTCGCGAAGAGACTATGAGGATAAAATCAGAGAGATTAGAGCCCACACTGAGGCATACCGACACTCTTTCTTTCCACGAACAATACGAGACTGGATAGAAGGGAGAACCGATAGAGGTACTTGAAGTACCCTGCGCCACACACCGTCAGATGGCTTGCGGAGTATGGATGTAGATGTAGATGTAGATGTAGATCTGTGTTCAGTTTATTTTGACGGGATATCCACTGGGCCATTTGGCCACTAAGCCTGAGGATGGTGCGATGGGGAGTTTCGCTTGTAAGTTCCAAGCCGTGTGAGGAAAATGAGTTTTCAACAACTTTCCGATCACCTTGTACAATTGCCCGGAAGATGTGTAGATTGTGAGAGGCGTCGTCCGGTGTCGTGCTGACGCCTCACCCCGTGACCGGCAGGCTTCTACCGCGTCAACTACGACGAGACCAACTGGCGGCTGGTGCTGGCGGCGCTGTCGGACGCGGGCTCGGTGGAGACGCTGTCGGCCGTGTCGCGCGCCCAGCTGCTGGACGACGCGCTGTCGCTGGCGCGCGCCGGCCGCCTGCCGTACGCCACGGCGCTCGACCTCACAACCTACCTGCGCCACGAGACCGACTACCTGCCCTGGAAGGCCGCCTTCAACGCCTTCTCCTACCTCGACGGCGCCCTCATCCGCTCCGCCGACTACGACGTCTTCAGGGTGAGCTCGATCCTCTGTGACACTCCAGTCTCATTTTCTCCACTCCACAAATGAAACACTTTACCACCTGCTACTGTTGTAGGCAGTCACTAGGGCCGCGTCCTATCATTTTTGTTACCGAGTAAGGTCGCCACGACGTAGTCCGTTCGCAGTAACCATCTACACGAAACAAACATGCCAAATTTAAATGGTTCAAATGGCTCTGAGCACTATGGGACTTAACATCTGAGGTCATAAGTCCCCTAGAACTTAGAACTACTTAAACCTAACTAACCTAAAGATATCACACACATCCGTGCCCGAGGCAGGATTCTAACCTGCGACCGTAGCGGTCGCGCGGTTCCAGACTGAAGCGCCTAGAACCGGTCGGCCACACCAGCTGGCTGCCAAATTTAAACATACGCAAAATCCCCAAGATTGGCTATCTTTTACAGAAGCTCGAAATTTAGCGCAGACTTCAATGAGAGATACTTATAACAGTTTCCACAACGAAACTTTGTCTCGAAACCTGGCAGAAAATCCAAAGAGATTCTGGTCGTATGTGAAGTATGTTAGCGGCAAGAAACAGTCAATGCCTTCTCTGTTCGATAGCAATGGAGATACTATCGAAGACAGTGCTGCCAAAGCAGAGTTACTAAACACAGCCTTCCGAAATGCCTTCACAAAGGAACACGGAGTAAATACACTCCTGGAAATGGAAAAAAGAACACATTGACACCGGTGTGTCAGACCCACCATACTTGCTCCGGACACTGCGAGAGGGCTGTACAAGCAATGATCACACGCACGGCACAGCGGACACACCAGGAACCGCGGTGTTGGCCGTCGAATGGCGCTAGCTGCGCAGCATTTGTGCACCGCCGCCGTCAGTGTCAGCCAGTTTGCCGTGGCATACGGAGCTCCATCGCAGTCTTTAACACTGGTAGCATGCCGCGACAGCGTGGACGTGAACCGTATGTGCAGTTGACGGACTTTGAGCAGGGGAGTATAGTGGGCATACGGGAGGCCGGGTGGATGTACCGCCGAATTGCTCAACACGTGGGGCGTGAGGTCTCCACAGTACATCGATGTTGTCGCCAGTGGTCGGCGGAAGGTGCACGTGCCCGTCGACCTGGGACCGGACCGCAGCGACGCACGGATGCACGCCAAGACCATAGGATCCTACGCAGTGCCGTAGGGGACCGCACCGCCACTTCCCAGCAAATTAGGGACACTGTTGCTCCTGGGGTATCGGCGAGGACCATTCGCAACCGTCTCCATGAAGCTGGGCTACGGTCCCGCACACCGTTAGGCCGTCTTCCGCTCACGCCCCAACATCGTGCAGCCCGCCTCCAGTGGTGTCGCGACAGGCGTGAATGGAGGGACGAATGGAGACGTGTCGTCTTCAGCGATGAGAGTCGCTTCTGCCTTGGTGCCAATGATGGTCGTATGCGTGTTTGGCGCCGTGCAGGTGAGCGCCACAATCAGGACTGCATACGACCGAGGCACACAGGGCCAACACCCGGCATCATGGTGTGGGGAGCGATCTCCTACACTGGCCGTACACCACTGGTGATCGTCGAGGGGACACTGAATAGTGCACGGTACATCCAAACCGTCATCGAACCCATCGTTCTACCATTCCTAGACCGGCAAGGGAACTTGCTCTTCCAACAGGACAATGCATGTCCGCATGTATCCCGTGCGACCCAACGTGCTCTAGAAGGTGTAAGTCAACTACCCTGGCCAGCACGATCTCCGGATCTGTCCCCATTGAGCATGTTTGGGACTGGATGAAGCGTCGTCTCACGCGGTCTGCACGTCCAGCACGAACGCTGGTCCAACTGAGGCGCCAGGTGGAAATGGCATGGCAAGCCGTTCCACAGGACTACATCCAGCATCTCTACGATCGTCTCCATGGGAGAATAGCAGCCTGCATTGCTGCGAAATGTGGATATACACTGTACTAGTGCCGACATTGTGCATGCTCTGTTGCCTGTGTCTATGTGCCTGTGGTTCTGTCAGTGTGATCATGTGATGTATCTGACCCCAGGAATGTGTCAATAAAGTTTCCCCTTCCTGGGACAATGAATTCACGGTGTTCTTATTTCAATTTCCAAGAGTGTATTCCAGAAGTCGAATCGAGAAGAGCTGCCAACATGAGTAACGTAGAAGTAAATATCCTCGGAGTAGTGAAGAAACTTAAATCACTTAATAAAAGTAAGTCTTCTGGTCCAGACTGTATACCAATTAGGTTCCTTTCGGAGTATGCTGATGCATTAGCTCCATACTTAACAATCATATACAACCGTTCGCTCGACGAAAGATCCGTACCCAAAGACTGGAAAGTTGCACAGGTCACACCAATATTCAATAAAGGTAGTAGGAGTAAATTACAGGACGATATCGTTATCGTCGATATGCAGCAGGATTTTAGAACAGATATTGTGTTCGAACGTAATGAATTACCTCGAAGAAAACGGTCTATTGACTTGGCTCTGAGCACTATGGTCATCAGTCCCCTAGAACTTAGAACTACTTAAACCTAACTACCCTAAGGACATCACACAACACCCAGTCGTCACGAGGCAGAGAAAATCCCTGACCCAGCCGCGAATCGAACCCGGGAACCCGGGCGCGGGAGGTCTATTGGCACACAGTCAACATGGGTTTAGAAAACATCGTTCTTGTGAAACACAACTAGCTCTTTATTTACATGAAGTGCTATTGACACCGGATTTCAGATCGATTCCGTATTTCTGGATTTCCGGAAGGCTTTTGTCACTGTACCACACAAACGGCTCAGTGAAATTGCGTGCTTATGGAATATCGTCTCAGTTATGTGACTGGGTCTGTGATTTCCTGTCACTGAGGTCACAGTTCGTTGTAATTGACGGGAAGTCATCGAGTAAAACAGAAGTGATTTCTGGCGTTCCCCAAGGCAGTGTTATAGGCCCTTTGCTATTCCTTATTTATATAAACGATTTAGGAGACAATTTGAGCAGCCGTCTTCGGTTGTTTGCAGATGACGCTGTCGTTTATCGACTAATAAAGTCATCAGAAGATAAAAACAAACTGCAAAACGATTTAGAAGAAATATCGGAATGGTGCGAAAAGCTGCAGTTGACCTTAAATAACGAAAAGTGTGAGGTCATCCACAAGAGTGCTAAAACGAACGCATTAAACTTTGGTTACACGATAAATCAGTGTAATCTAAAAGCCGTAAATTCAACTAAATACCTAGGTATTACAATTACGAACAACTCAAATTGGAAGGAACACATAGAAAATGTTGTGGGGAAGGCTAACCGAAGACTGCGTTTCATTGGCAGGACACTTAGAAAATGCAACAGACCTACTAAGGAGGCTGCCTGCACTACGCTTGTCCGTCCTCTTTTAGAATACTGTTGCGCGGTGTGGGATCCTTACCAGATAGGACTAACTGAGTACATCGAAAAAGTTCAAAGAAAGGCAGCACGTTTTGTATTATCGCGAAATGTGGGAGAGAGTATCACAGAAACGATAGAGGATTTGGGCTGGACATCATTAAAAGAAAGGCGTTTTTCGTTGCGACGGAATCTTCTCACGAAATTCCAATCACCAACTTTCTCCTCCGAATACGAAAATATTTTGTTGACACCGACTTACATAGGGAGGAACGATCACAAAGATAAAATAAGGTAAATCAGTGCTCGTACGGAAAGATATAGGTGTTTATTCCTCCCGCGCGCTATACGAGATTGGAATAATAGAGAATTGTGAAGGTGGTTCGATGAAACCTCTGCCAGGCACTTAAATGTGATTTGCAGAGTATCCATATACACTCCTGGAAATGGAAAAAAGAACACATTGACACCGGTGTGTCAGACCCACCATACTTGCTCCGGACACTGCGAGAGGGCTGTACAAGCAATGATCACACGCACGGCACAGCGGACACACCAGGAACCGCGGTGTTGGCCGTCGAATGGCGCTAGCTGCGCAGCATTTGTGCACCGCCGCCGTCAGTGTCAGCCAGTTTGCCGTGGCATACGGAGCTCCATCGCAGTTTTTAACACTGGTTGCATTCCGCGACAGCGTGGACGTGAACCGTATGTGCAGTTGACGGACTTTGAGCGAGGGCGTATAGTGGGCATGCGGGAGGCCGGGTGGACGTACCGCCGAATTGCTCAACACGTGGGGCGTGAGGTCTCCACAGTACATCGATGTTGTCGCCAGTGGTCGGCGGAAGGTGCACGTGCCCGTCGACCTGGGACCGGACCGCAGCGACGCACGGATGCATACCAAGACCGTAGGATCCTACGCAGTGCCGTAGGGGACCGCACCGCCACTTCCCAGCAAATTAGGGACACTGTTGCTCCTGGGGTATCGGCGAGGACCATTCGCAACCGTCTCCATGAAGCTGGGCTACGGTCCCGCACACCGTTAGGCCGTCTTCCGCTCACGCCCCAACATCGTGCAGCCCGCCTCCAGTGGTGTCGCGACAGGCGTGAATGGAGGGACGAATGGAGACGTGTCGTCTTCAGCGATGAGAGTCGCTTCTGCCTTGGTGCCAATGATGGTCGTATGCGTGTTTGGCGCCGTGCAGGTGAGCGCCACAATCAGGACTGCATACGACCGAGGCACACAGGGCCAACACCCGGCATCATGGTGTGGGGAGCGATCTCCTACACTGGCCGTACACCACTGGTGATCGTCGAGGGGACACTGAATAGTGCACGGTACATCCAAACCGTCATCGAACCCATCGTTCTACCATTCCTAGACCGGCAAGGGAACTTGCTGTTCCAACAGAACAATGCACGTCCGCATGTATCCCGTGCCACCCAACGTGCTCTAGAAAGTGTAAGTCAACTACCCTGGCCAGCACGATCTCCGGATCTGTCCCCCATTGAGCATGTTTGGGACTGGATGAAGCGTCGTCTCACGCGGTCTGCACGTCCAGCACGAACGCTGGTCCAGCTGAGGCGCCAGGTGGAAATGGCATGGCAAGCCGTTCCACAGGACTACATCCAGCATCTCTACGATCGTCTCCATGGGAGAATAGCAGCCTGCATTGCTGCGAAAGGTGGATATACACTGTACTAGTGCCGACATTGTGCATGCTCTGTTGCCTGTGTCTATGTGCCTGTGGTTCTGTCAGTGTGATCATGTGATGTATCTGACCCCAGGAATGTGTCAATAAAGTTTCCCCTTCCTGGGACAATGAATTCACGGTGTTCTTATTTCAATTTCCAAGAGTGTATTCCAGAAGTCGAATCGAGAAGAGCTGCCAACATGAGTAACGTAGAAGTAAATATCCTCGGAGTAGTGAAGAAACTTAAATCACTTAATAAAAGTAAGTCTTCTGGTCCAGACTGTATACCAATTAGGTTCCTTTCGGAGTATGCTGATGCATTAGCTCCATACTTAACAATCATATACAACCGTTCGCTCGACGAAAGATCCGTACCCAAAGACTGGAAAGTTGCACAGGTCACACCAATATTCAATAAAGGTAGTAGGAGTAAATTACAGGACGATATCGTTATCGTCGATATGCAGCAGGATTTTAGAACAGATATTGTGTTCGAACGTAATGAATTACCTCGAAGAAAACGGTCTATTGACTTGGCTCTGAGCACTATGGTCATCAGTCCCCTAGAACTTAGAACTACTTAAACCTAACTACCCTAAGGACATCACACAACACCCAGTCGTCACGAGGCAGAGAAAATCCCTGACCCAGCCGCGAATCGAACCCGGGAACCCGGGCGCGGGAGGTCTATTGGCACACAGTCAACATGGGTTTAGAAAACATCGTTCTTGTGAAACACAACTAGCTCTTTATTTACATGAAGTGCTATTGACACCGGATTTCAGATCGATTCCGTATTTCTGGATTTCCGGAAGGCTTTTGTCACTGTACCACACAAACGGCTCATAGTGAAATTGCGTGCTTATAGAATATCGTCTCAGTTATGTGACTGGGTCTGTGATTTCCTGTCACTGAGGTCACAGTTCGTTGTAATTGACGGGAAGTCATCGAGTAAAACAGAAGTGATTTCTGGCGTTCCCCAAGGCAGTGTTATAGGCCCTTTGCTATTCCTTATTTATATAAACGATTTAGGAGACAATTTGAGCAGCCGTCTTCGGTTGTTTGCAGATGACGCTGTCGTTTATCGACTAATAAAGTCATCAGAAGATAAAAACAAACTGCAAAACGATTTAGAAGAAATATCGGAATGGTGCGAAAAGCTGCAGTTGACCTTAAATAACGAAAAGTGTGAGGTCATCCACAAGAGTGCTAAAACGAACGCATTAAACTTTGGTTACACGATAAATCAGTGTAATCTAAAAGCCGTAAATTCAACTAAATACCTAGGTATTACAATTACGAACAACTCAAATTGGAAGGAACACATAGAAAATGTTGTGGGGAAGGCTAACCGAAGACTGCGTTTCATTGGCAGGACACTTAGAAAATGCAACAGACCTACTAAGGAGGCTGCCTGCACTACGCTTGTCCGTCCTCTTTTAGAATACTGTTGCGCGGTGTGGGATCCTTACCAGATAGGACTAACTGAGTACATCGAAAAAGTTCAAAGAAAGGCAGCACGTTTTGTATTATCGCGAAATGTGGGAGAGAGTATCACAGAAACGATAGAGGATTTGGGCTGGACATCATTAAAAGAAAGGCGTTTTTCGTTGCGACGGAATCTTCTCACGAAATTCCAATCACCAACTTTCTCCTCCGAATACGAAAATATTTTGTTGACACCGACTTACATAGGGAGGAACGATCACAAAGATAAAATAAGGTAAATCAGTGCTCGTACGGAAAGATATAGGTGTTTATTCCTCCCGCGCGCTATACGAGATTGGAATAATAGAGAATTGTGAAGGTGGTTCGATGAAACCTCTGCCAGGCACTTAAATGTGATTTGCAGAGTATCCATATACACTCCTGGAAATGGAAAAAAGAACACATTGACACCGGTGTGTCAGACCCACCATACTTGCTCCGGACACTGCGAGAGGGCTGTACAAGCAATGATCACACGCACGGCACAGCGGACACACCAGGAACCGCGGTGTTGGCCGTCGAATGGCGCTAGCTGCGCAGCATTTGTGCACCGCCGCCGTCAGTGTCAGCCAGTTTGCCGTGGCATACGGAGCTCCATCGCAGTTTTTAACACTGGTTGCATTCCGCGACAGCGTGGACGTGAACCGTATGTGCAGTTGACGGACTTTGAGCGAGGGCGTATAGTGGGCATGCGGGAGGCCGGGTGGACGTACCGCCGAATTGCTCAACACGTGGGGCGTGAGGTCTCCACAGTACATCGATGTTGTCGCCAGTGGTCGGCGGAAGGTGCACGTGCCCGTCGACCTGGGACCGGACCGCAGCGACGCACGGATGCATACCAAGACCGTAGGATCCTACGCAGTGCCGTAGGGGACCGCACCGCCACTTCCCAGCAAATTAGGGACACTGTTGCTCCTGGGGTATCGGCGAGGACCATTCGCAACCGTCTCCATGAAGCTGGGCTACGGTCCCGCACACCGTTAGGCCGTCTTCCGCTCACGCCCCAACATCGTGCAGCCCGCCTCCAGTGGTGTCGCGACAGGCGTGAATGGAGGGACGAATGGAGACGTGTCGTCTTCAGCGATGAGAGTCGCTTCTGCCTTGGTGCCAATGATGGTCGTATGCGTGTTTGGCGCCGTGCAGGTGAGCGCCACAATCAGGACTGCATACGACCGAGGCACACAGGGCCAACACCCGGCATCATGGTGTGGGGAGCGATCTCCTACACTGGCCGTACACCACTGGTGATCGTCGAGGGGACACTGAATAGTGCACGGTACATCCAAACCGTCATCGAACCCATCGTTCTACCATTCCTAGACCGGCAAGGGAACTTGCTGTTCCAACAGAACAATGCACGTCCGCATGTATCCCGTGCCACCCAACGTGCTCTAGAAAGTGTAAGTCAACTACCCTGGCCAGCACGATCTCCGGATCTGTCCCCCATTGAGCATGTTTGGGACTGGATGAAGCGTCGTCTCACGCGGTCTGCACGTCCAGCACGAACGCTGGTCCAGCTGAGGCGCCAGGTGGAAATGGCATGGCAAGCCGTTCCACAGGACTACATCCAGCATCTCTACGATCGTCTCCATGGGAGAATAGCAGCCTGCATTGCTGCGAAAGGTGGATATACACTGTACTAGTGCCGACATTGTGCATGCTCTGTTGCCTGTGTCTATGTGCCTGTGGTTCTGTCAGTGTGATCATGTGATGTATCTGACCCCAGGAATGTGTCAATAAAGTTTCCCCTTCCTGGGACAATGAATTCACGGTGTTCTTATTTCAATTTCCAAGAGTGTATTCCAGAAGTCGAATCGAGAAGAGCTGCCAACATGAGTAACGTAGAAGTAAATATCCTCGGAGTAGTGAAGAAACTTAAATCACTTAATAAAAGTAAGTCTTCTGGTCCAGACTGTATACCAATTAGGTTCCTTTCGGAGTATGCTGATGCATTAGCTCCATACTTAACAATCATATACAACCGTTCGCTCGACGAAAGATCCGTACCCAAAGACTGGAAAGTTGCACAGGTCACACCAATATTCAATAAAGGTAGTAGGAGTAAATTACAGGACGATATCGTTATCGTCGATATGCAGCAGGATTTTAGAACAGATATTGTGTTCGAACGTAATGAATTACCTCGAAGAAAACGGTCTATTGACTTGGCTCTGAGCACTATGGTCATCAGTCCCCTAGAACTTAGAACTACTTAAACCTAACTACCCTAAGGACATCACACAACACCCAGTCGTCACGAGGCAGAGAAAATCCCTGACCCAGCCGCGAATCGAACCCGGGAACCCGGGCGCGGGAGGTCTATTGGCACACAGTCAACATGGGTTTAGAAAACATCGTTCTTGTGAAACACAACTAGCTCTTTATTTACATGAAGTGCTATTGACACCGGATTTCAGATCGATTCCGTATTTCTGGATTTCCGGAAGGCTTTTGTCACTGTACCACACAAACGGCTCATAGTGAAATTGCGTGCTTATAGAATATCGTCTCAGTTATGTGACTGGGTCTGTGATTTCCTGTCACTGAGGTCACAGTTCGTTGTAATTGACGGGAAGTCATCGAGTAAAACAGAAGTGATTTCTGGCGTTCCCCAAGGCAGTGTTATAGGCCCTTTGCTATTCCTTATTTATATAAACGATTTAGGAGACAATTTGAGCAGCCGTCTTCGGTTGTTTGCAGATGACGCTGTCGTTTATCGACTAATAAAGTCATCAGAAGATAAAAACAAACTGCAAAACGATTTAGAAGAAATATCGGAATGGTGCGAAAAGCTGCAGTTGACCTTAAATAACGAAAAGTGTGAGGTCATCCACAAGAGTGCTAAAACGAACGCATTAAACTTTGGTTACACGATAAATCAGTGTAATCTAAAAGCCGTAAATTCAACTAAATACCTAGGTATTACAATTACGAACAACTCAAATTGGAAGGAACACATAGAAAATGTTGTGGGGAAGGCTAACCGAAGACTGCGTTTCATTGGCAGGACACTTAGAAAATGCAACAGACCTACTAAGGAGGCTGCCTGCACTACGCTTGTCCGTCCTCTTTTAGAATACTGTTGCGCGGTGTGGGATCCTTACCAGATAGGACTAACTGAGTACATCGAAAAAGTTCAAAGAAAGGCAGCACGTTTTGTATTATCGCGAAATGTGGGAGAGAGTATCACAGAAACGATAGAGGATTTGGGCTGGACATCATTAAAAGAAAGGCGTTTTTCGTTGCGACGGAATCTTCTCACGAAATTCCAATCACCAACTTTCTCCTCCGAATACGAAAATATTTTGTTGACACCGACTTACATAGGGAGGAACGATCACAAAGATAAAATAAGGTAAATCAGTGCTCGTACGGAAAGATATAGGTGTTTATTCCTCCCGCGCGCTATACGAGATTGGAATAATAGAGAATTGTGAAGGTGGTTCGATGAAACCTCTGCCAGGCACTTAAATGTGATTTGCAGAGTATCCATATACACTCCTGGAAATGGAAAAAAGAACACATTGACACCGGTGTGTCAGACCCACCATACTTGCTCCGGACACTGCGAGAGGGCTGTACAAGCAATGATCACACGCACGGCACAGCGGACACACCAGGAACCGCGGTGTTGGCCGTCGAATGGCGCTAGCTGCGCAGCATTTGTGCACCGCCGCCGTCAGTGTCAGCCAGTTTGCCGTGGCATACGGAGCTCCATCGCAGTTTTTAACACTGGTTGCATTCCGCGACAGCGTGGACGTGAACCGTATGTGCAGTTGACGGACTTTGAGCGAGGGCGTATAGTGGGCATGCGGGAGGCCGGGTGGACGTACCGCCGAATTGCTCAACACGTGGGGCGTGAGGTCTCCACAGTACATCGATGTTGTCGCCAGTGGTCGGCGGAAGGTGCACGTGCCCGTCGACCTGGGACCGGACCGCAGCGACGCACGGATGCATACCAAGACCGTAGGATCCTACGCAGTGCCGTAGGGGACCGCACCGCCACTTCCCAGCAAATTAGGGACACTGTTGCTCCTGGGGTATCGGCGAGGACCATTCGCAACCGTCTCCATGAAGCTGGGCTACGGTCCCGCACACCGTTAGGCCGTCTTCCGCTCACGCCCCAACATCGTGCAGCCCGCCTCCAGTGGTGTCGCGACAGGCGTGAATGGAGGGACGAATGGAGACGTGTCGTCTTCAGCGATGAGAGTCGCTTCTGCCTTGGTGCCAATGATGGTCGTATGCGTGTTTGGCGCCGTGCAGGTGAGCGCCACAATCAGGACTGCATACGACCGAGGCACACAGGGCCAACACCCGGCATCATGGTGTGGGGAGCGATCTCCTACACTGGCCGTACACCACTGGTGATCGTCGAGGGGACACTGAATAGTGCACGGTACATCCAAACCGTCATCGAACCCATCGTTCTACCATTCCTAGACCGGCAAGGGAACTTGCTGTTCCAACAGAACAATGCACGTCCGCATGTATCCCGTGCCACCCAACGTGCTCTAGAAAGTGTAAGTCAACTACCCTGGCCAGCACGATCTCCGGATCTGTCCCCCATTGAGCATGTTTGGGACTGGATGAAGCGTCGTCTCACGCGGTCTGCACGTCCAGCACGAACGCTGGTCCAGCTGAGGCGCCAGGTGGAAATGGCATGGCAAGCCGTTCCACAGGACTACATCCAGCATCTCTACGATCGTCTCCATGGGAGAATAGCAGCCTGCATTGCTGCGAAAGGTGGATATACACTGTACTAGTGCCGACATTGTGCATGCTCTGTTGCCTGTGTCTATGTGCCTGTGGTTCTGTCAGTGTGATCATGTGATGTATCTGACCCCAGGAATGTGTCAATATAGTTTCCCCTTCCTGGGACAATGAATTCACGGTGTTCTTATTTCAATTTCCAGGAGTGTAGATGTAGATAGATTTACCGAGTGCCTACATGAGTACACCACCTGATCAAAATTATATAGACACCTATTATTGATTATTAATATGGGGTGTGCCCACATTTCGCCTCTACGGCAGCTTGAACTCTGCTGGCGATACTTCGAATCGGATGTCTGAAGGTCGGTGAAGGAAGGGGAGCCCATTCCTCCTAAAGAGCCGAAACCAGAGGAGGCAGTGAAGTTCGCACACTGGTTTCTGGAGCGACGCCGATGTTCTAAATCGTCCCACATTCGTTCCATTGGGATCATGTCGGGTCTCTGGACAGACCAGTGCATTTCAAGAATGTAGGTGTCCACTCACAATTGCCTCACAGATGCTGCTTTATGACAGGATCATTCTGGTGCAGTCATCGTCTCTGAACTGTCGCACTACTGTAAGCGGGACAAAGTGCTGCAAAACCTGTTCATATTCCAAGGCGCTGCAGTCATGGACTGTGCGGCTGGTCCCGGCGGAGGTTCGAGTCCTCCCTCGGGCATGAGTGTGTGTGTGTTTGTTCTTAGGATAATTTAGGTTAAGTAGTGTGTAAGCTTAGGGACTGATGACCTTAGCAGTTAAGTCCCATATGATTTCACACACATTTGAACATTTTTTTGTTCATATTCCTCTGCATGTAGATTTTTCTTAATATCAGTAAGCGCACCACATTCCAACCACATGAAACATCCCCGTACCGTAACACCATCTCCTCCATACTTCACTGTTAGCACTGCACATGATAGCAGTTAACATTCTCTAGGCAATCGCCACATCCAAACTCTTCCATTGGCTTGCCACAGTGTACTGGGCGATTCATCACTCTATATGTCCGCCCCGATAGATGAGTGGTCAGCGTGACGGATTGCCGTCCTACGGGCCCGGGTTCGATTCCCGGCTGGGTCGGTGATATTCTCGGCTCAGGGACTGGGTGTTGTGTTGTCTTCATCATCATTTCATCCCCATCCGGCGCGCAGGTCGCCATATGTGGCGTCGAATGTAATAAGACCTGCACCAAGGCGGCCGGACCTGCCCCGTAAGGAGCCTCCCGGCCAATGACGCCACACGCTCATTTCCGTTCCCATCACTCTATATCACTCGTTTCCAGTCATCCACTGTTCACTGGCTCATGCGTAACTGCTCGACCATTTTACTGCATCCTTTTTAAACCCGACACAGTCATCGTGCTACCTGGACTTCTGGTAGCACTTTGGAACTCACGTGTCATCCCTTCCGCTGATTCATGCGATGTTTTACGACTAACATCCGCAATGCTTGACCGTCCCTTTGCGTCAGCACATGAGGCCTACCTGGTCTTGGTTTAGCTGATGTTGTTCCTTCACACACTCATCACGAATAGCCGGCTTGGGCAGCTTTGCAAGGGTTGAAATTTCCCTGATTAATTTGTTACTCAGGTGACATCCAATGACTAGTCCACGTTAGAAGCCACTGAACTCTCGCAGACAAGCTATTGGGCTGTTACTGCTTCTCTACTTACAACACAATACTCATCGCCTTCATTTTACACCGCCAGGTCCCTCTTCTTGTCACATTAATGATCAATTCCGCACTTCATAGACGTGTCCGAGCAAATCTGATCAGGCAGTGTATTTTACTTAGCATTAAATATGTTCTTGGCCTCCATTCCTTTTTTAATAATCGTAATTTTCCAAGTTGTGGCACACTGGTTACTCGATAATACTTCATCGCTTATAAAAAGATACTTATTATGAGGTACATGTAGACAATTCAGTAAATCGTACTATGAAGTAAACACACTGCTTTAGTTGATCCAAGAGTGATAATCGCGATCTCTCGCTATGATCTCGAACATGTTGCAAATGTAGTACCTTTTCGCAGTTCTAAGATCACCCTCTGATTTTCGTGAATATAGGCCTAAATTACGATGTATGCGTCCCAGGAAAAGGCAATTAAACATGGGGAAAATTTTACGAAAAATAACTTGAACTATGGAGTTCATTCAGAATCTACGAATTCAACTTTAAATGTTGTTAGTCCTTTGTAAAATAGTAACTGCCACGTTCTAAATGCCTTTTTATTTTTCTCCAGTACTCGCACAACTTTTGAACATGCGGCGTCTAATCCGCAGGCTTTCGTGGCCCTCGTCATTGGTGGTAAAATCTTTTGAATCATTAGGCCGTGTCATATTCCTCTTTAAACTTCTGCAATGCTTGGCGGTGAGATCCCTGTGCTGGTATCTTCTTCAGGTTCCACTGGTGTTTCAGGATTGTTGGATACTGTCAAAAAACAGTGTCGCAACCACTTATAAGAGGAAGTTTTCCCCATGGTTCTTCATAAAAGTAGAGTTACTGGGTAAAAAATCTTCTCGCTGCTATTTGTGGACCGTCGTCATTGGGTACATACTGAAAAGAAATACTTAAAAGAGAGGGAGAATTCAAAACATTATTGATGTTGTGGCAGCCGTTATTTCCTGGCAGCTGTTTATGCTCCTCGCTCGTCGTAGCTGTGTAGTTGCTTCCGTGATTGCTAATCTTCTACCATTAATTTAATTAGTCTCAATTAATATCAGCCAGGTCTGCTTAATTTTATAAATCGATACAAAGGCGACTATACAATGGCGACTATAGACCATGAGTGTTCGCCTCTCGCTAATGATGCAATTGATCACTTTCTCTATGAAATGCGAATGGATACACATCATCTTCCTCTATGGAAAGCTCCACCGTTGTGGCCTCATGGAGGCCAGTCGGTACCGGCCGGCCGACCGCCGTGTGAGTCTCAGCAAATGGCCTCTCATTTGGATGCGGTGTAGGGGTGGTGTGAGATCAGCACACCGTTCTTCCGGCCGATATTGGCTTTGCAGAATCTGGAGCCCAAGTTGTCTTAAAGTAGAAAGAGCAATAATCTTCTTTAAATCAAATTCAAAATTAGCACCCAATCTCTCTTTTTCATTCAAGTGGCTGATTGGATATGTTCCATTTCTCCCACCAAGGAACAAATCTGGCAGTGCCAGCAATTGAACCAGAGTCCTCCACATGACAGGCAGCCGCGTTGATTACTCTGGTATAAAGAAACACTTCCTATGCAGAAGAGAAAACACAGAGAGGTAGAAAGAGATGTACATTTGATCCTTATGCGTGACTTTACATAATCTCGGATCGAGATTACTTACTGAATTACTAGTTAATGTTTTATCAACAATTTATGACATAATTCCTATCCACGATGGAAGGTGGAACGTATCCATAGTGACCTACTGCGGGAGTCAGTGCAGTAACTGTTCCGTCCCCCCCCCCCCCCCCCCCACACACACACACACTCCCTCCTCCACAATTTCACATGCTACACGAAAATGGAGGCTGCTTTCCAGACGCCTGAGTTGCAACGAAAAGGCACTATCCGTGAAATAGTTATAGTTCTGTTTGGGTAGACCACAACCAGTTCTAACATATGGGTGTGTTGTGTCTACAGAGCTATATACTTAAGCTGATCACGAAGCTGTACGAGCACACGGGCTTCACGGACAACCCGACGGACCCACAGCTGACAGTGTACAAGCGCGTCAACGTGCTGGGCTGGGCCTGCAACCTCGGACACCAGGACTGTGTCCGCAACGCGCTGCTCCTCTTCCAGAACTGGAGGGCCACGCCGGACCCGGATACCAACAATCCGTGAGTACCCCACGCACCAAACGTCATGCGCACACATTGTTGTTTGCATAAATATCCAAAGCTTCAGGCTACTAATCTACTAAATTCTGTTTCTTCTCCTGATGCTTCGTCCGAATGGCTTTCGGTCTTCTTCAGAGTGAGCCAACAGTGAACATACTGACGCTACAGAGCTCGCAACGCACTTTTTAAACCAGAGGCCCGCGCCATTGTGCACACAGCCACAGATACACAAGCTCCAGAGACGTTGATCGGTGGCAGAGATGCAGAGATGTATGCATTAACTCAGTCTGTGGCTATACTGTCGATTCATGCTGGGATGTATCGTTATGAGCTGCACTGTGTCAACGTCTTTGAAAGTTTACTCGAGATAGTGCCGGATTCCATTACATGCCCAAGCTGCAGCCGCTGTCTATTAATTAAATTATTGGTCAAACAAATTTCATTTGCTTCCTTCGTAATGATATATCGACATCCCACCATTAATCAATTTCGTAGCCACAGACTCAATTAATGCACACTTCTCTCCACTAATCAACATCTCTGGCGCTTGTGTGCCTGTCGTCGCATTCTCAGCGTCGCAGACCGCGGATTTAGAAGAACGGAACGAGAGCTGTAGCGTCAGTCTCTCGGCTTACCTTGAAGATAGTCGAATAATATACGTCCGAAACGTCAGCGGAAGAAACAGAATTTATATGGCTGCACACCAGAAATTTAATAGATCAATCAATGCTCAGCAAAAACATGAAGATGCACCTCCAGGTAAAATTTTGAGTATGACACCCCAATCATCCTCTCTTGGAGACGGGGGTGGGACGGAAGGGATGGTAAAACGAAACATAACTGTGCAACGCCTGGAGAGGTTTCAACCAAACTTGGCTTACTATCTAGGAAGAAGTATTGAGAGGGTAAGTCAACCCTAGCACCCCTGCTTTATGGTTTTGATGTTGAGAAAGTGACGACATGTTAGCATAGCATAGTCCAGCAGATCTCCTACTTAACTTTAAGAGTAGCACTTCCAGTGACACCAACGTTCTAGATTAGGGCCATTAAAATATAAGGCCATTCTATTAAATACCATGGAGCAAATTTGAGATCGCCATGTTTCTCCCATAAGCACTGGAGCTCCCAGGATGGGGTAAGGGGGGGGGGGGGGCAGTTGAGCCCCTCTTGGAATCTGAGTAGATATTTTATTCGTTATACTAGACGTATTAAGGTCCGATTTGGCGCGAAATGGAAACCACTGTGAAAATCTGATGGTACTTTGCACAGATGTTTTAGACAGTGCCTTTAGAGTGCCTGTCAATTGTTTCACGTCGCTCTTTCCAGTTCAGAGCTTAAAGTGACCAGGTAGAAATGCCTAAAACATCCGTGTCTCCCGCCAAGTATGTGGATCTAGTGAGAGATTTCGCCTGAAGCTATGCAGCCCACATAACATAAATGTCATGTGTTTCTTTCTTCAAGACAATTTTCAGATGCATTCTGTAGGGGCAATGAAGACGCTCCTGCAACGTTTTAGATGGGAACTGTTTGATCAGCCACAATACAGCCCTTAATTGGCTCCCTTTGATGTTCATCTCTGCTCACATGAACCGCTGGCTACGGAGACAACAATTTGGCACAGACAGCGAACGGCAGACCAGTCTAGAGAATTGACAGAAAGCACAGGTGGATGCTTTCTGTGACAAGGGTACTGGAAAGTTTGTACGATGCCACGACAAATGTCAAAGTCGGGGCGGCAACTATTTAGAGAGGCAGCTGGAAGGTGTGGCTAACTGTTGCGAAAACCAAATTTCTGATTTTCACTGTGATTTCCATTTTGCGACCGATCGGACCTTAATTTCCGAACAGCCCTCGTATAATTTTCACAGATTTCTGGAAATGACTGTCTGTGATTCTGCTACAACTTTTCGCAAAGCGTAATTCAAAGAGAAACACTGTGGCGTTAGGAAGCGCTCATAACTTGAGTTTGTTTGGTTGTCAGACTGGTCACCGTAAATTATACCTTTTCATATCATTGCGCTAGTTTCGGCACTGTTTTTCACTCATGATCGATGTGAACCTTTACAGAAAATTGCCGAAACAGGGTATCCAGTGTTATTCTTGTCGATTCCTCGTACATCCCTAATCAAATTGCAGAAACGGGCAGATCAACACTCATCACAAAGTAAACATGGCCCCAGTTACCCTTTCCTTGCTCAGCAACTTAATCACAACCACAGTTTCCCAATTGTTTATGGAAAATGATGACTCATCAAGTCATGTTGAGGCTATTGTCATGGCATAGAGATTCTAATAGACTCTAAAGAACGCCGCCTTGCTGCACTTTAATTGTATTCACCGATACCTCACCTGCGGACCCAAACGCATGAGTCGTAAACATTAAATACGATTTTCTGAGCTAAAAAGAGGAAAAAAATTAAACTTCATTGTTGAAAATATGACATCTCTAGCGGTTGGAACCTTCCCACACTGTATGGGGTACAACAACACGCAACGTGCAGTCATACAGTTACTAATTCTTCACTTGGCTTATTCCTAGGCTGGACCTACCGGTCAAGTTGAGTCTTGTTTTGAGAGGTTCCCCACATTCATCTCATCGATTGTTGGCCCTGGGCCGCACTTCACCTAGACAGCATAAAAAGACATAGCTTTCAAAATATATTTATCATGCCACATGACAAATAAATATTAACAGCCGTTCACAAATAAATAAATCACAAACCATTGAAATGATAGATGATGAATGACTGCAGGTAACGAAAACCGAATCAGGGACCTACATCTCTCCAGCCAGATAACCGCTTTGGCGGAAGGCGCGCGCCACGCGGCATTTATCTCCCTCCTCACAAAACAGTGACCTTCTGTTTCGGATTTGGATCTAGCCGGCGATTCTTCATATAGCGACGCTTCTGACTGGTTTGATGCGCGGCCCGCCACGAATTCATCTACTGTGCCAAAATCTTCATCTCTGAGTAGCACTAGCAACTTACGTCCTCAATTATTTACTGGATGTGTTCCAATCTCTGCCTTCCTCTACAGTTTTTGCCCGCTACAGCTCCCTCTAGTACTATGGAAGTCATTCCTTCATGTCTTAACAGATATCCTCTCATCCTGTCCCTTCTCCTTATCAGTGTTTCCACATGTTCCGTTCCTCTCCGATTCTGCGCAGAGCCTCCTTAGTCCTTACCTTCCCAATCCACCTAATTTTCAACATTCGTCTGTAGCACCACATATCAAAAGCTTCCATTCTCTTCTGTTCCGGTTTTCCCATTGTCCTTGTTTCACTACCATACCCCCGACGTACATTCTAGTAATTTTTTCCACAAATTATGGCCGATATTCGATATTAGTAGACTTCTCTTGGTCAGGAATGCCCTTTTTGCCATTGCTAGTCTGCTTTTGATGTCCTCCTTACTCCGTCCGTCATTGATTATTTTGCTGTTTACGTAGCATAATTCCTTAACTTCATCTACTTCGTGACCATCA
The DNA here is from genome assembly GCF_023898315.1 of Schistocerca nitens. Classification (NCBI taxonomy): domain Eukaryota; kingdom Metazoa; phylum Arthropoda; class Insecta; order Orthoptera; family Acrididae; genus Schistocerca; species Schistocerca nitens. The sequence continues at coordinate 175,636,824 of NC_064622.1, read as the reverse complement.
ACCCTGACGTTACGTTTCTCGCTGTTCTCATTTCTACTACTTCTCATTACCTTCGTCTTTCTTCGATTTACTCTCAATCCATACTCTGTACTCATTAGACTGTTTATTCCGTTCAGCAGATCATGTAATTCTTCTTCATTTTCACTCAAGATAGCAATGTTATCAGCGAATCGTATGAATGATATTTTCTCCTTGAATTCTACTCCTGAACGTTTCCTTTATTTCTATCATTGCTTCCTCGATGTACAGATTGAATGGTAGGGGCGAAAGACTACAACCTTGTCTTACACCCTTTTTAATACGAGCACTTCGTTCTTGGTCGTCCGGTCTTAGAATTCCCTCTTGGCTAGGTAGAGACGATGCAGCGTGTTATTTTAGATGGAGAGTCATTGACAGATCTGGAAGTACCTTCTAGATGTGACGATAGGTTTGCTGTGGTGATATGGTAATATTTTGATTACCACAATCCATCGAAAATTTAGCCTTGTCTTAAAGTCGTAGACTGCAGGCGTTTCTGAATTTGAAATGCCGCCTTTAATATTACAACATCGCTTTATGAGCATAGCGTTCACATACACTGACTGACAAAGAAAGCGAAACACACAGAAGACATGGTTGGGCGTCAACGTAAGTTCTTGTACGTTTACACAACAGATGAGAATGTAAATGGTTAGAGTCGCAGTTCTCTGTAACAAGTAGAACGGCCAACAGAGTACATTAGTGTCGTTCGTGTTTGGTGTTGTTACTAGTCGTCTTATGGTATATAAAGGGCGTGAATAGAGTCAGAGCCGGCCAGAGTGGCCGTGCTGTTCTAGGCGCTACAGTCTGGAGCCGAGCGACCGCTACGGTCGCAGGTTCGAATCCTGCCTCGGGCATGGATGTGTGCGATGTCCTTAGGTTAGTCAGGTTTAATTAGTTCTAAGTTCTAGGCGACTGATGACCTCAGAAGTTAAGTCGCATAGTGCTCAGAGCCATTTGAGCCAATAGAGTCAGATTTTGAGGGGACACTGCGATGGTACGTACACGTTTGAGACAGCATTATCAGCATCTGGTAGAGTTTGAGAACTATTTATATAACTTTTGGACAGTTAAGCTATACTTCGTCGCTCGCTTACCATCTTGTACCTTGAAACAGAAGATCTTTTACCTTCGAACATATGATACTTGGAAATGAACAGAGTTTCTTTAATGTCTTAACAATGTTACCTGTCCTGAAAACTGAAGTTTGTGTTCGTTTCCGATAGCTTCCATTTCAAATTGTATTTAACTTGTAATTTATTTTCGATAATACTTCCGCTTATTTTGACATCACTTACTGATTAATGGTTTTTAGTAGAGTAATAATGTAACATACTGACTATTAAATACGGTACTGACAAGATTTTCTCGATTATGGTGCTTTTAAATTTCAAACGAGTATTTGTTTTAAGTATATGACATGTTTTCACATTTGGAAAAAATATCTTAATTATCCGGAGTAACTTTGTAATTTCAGAAATAGACTGCGATACAAAGTGAATGAAATAGAAAAAAATTTTAACTTGTATTATAGAGCTAGCTAAATGCGAAAGTGTAAAAAGTCTACCAAGGTACAATACTCTCCACTAGTGTCCGAAAAAACCTGCACGAATGTTCATCTAGGTCTTGATAAACTTGTAACTGGTGCTTGTTTTAAATGGTCAGAAACGTAAATTTCTGCACTTCACAAAACGCAAAAATGTAATATTCTAGGATAGCGATATCAATGAGTCACAACTGGAATTAATGTCACAACTGGAATCAATCCATTTATATAAATACCTGAATATAACCATTTGTAGGCATAGGAAACGAAATGATAACTTAGGCCACGGCATAAGTAAGAAACGTAGCGTACTGTTCACTGGTAGAATCCTATGAAAATGGACTACGTCTACAAGAGAAATTGGTTACAGAACTCTCGTGCGACTCGTCCTGTAACAGTGCTCAGATGTATGGGAGCCAAACCAAAAACGACTATCAGCGATATTGAACATATACAAAGAAGGCAGCATGAATGATTGCCACTTTGCTTCAGTCATGAGAGAAAGTGGGTGACATGCTGAAACACATGACCTGGAGACTGAAGTGGCCGTTCACTATCCCATGCCTACGAATGTATACTTGCAATGTTTCAAGAACCAGTATTAAGGGCGGACTCTAGGAATACACTACAACTCCAAAAGTATTGCCCCCGTAGGAATTGTAACGAGTAGCTTAGACTAATTACGGCATACACAGAAGGATTTATGGAATCATTCTTTTTTCTCTCCATATACGAATAGCAAGGGAAAAAAGTGTAATCCTGGTAAAATGTAAAATAACTTCTCTCATCCACATCACACTGGTTTGCAGAGTTTAAATATGTAGATGTAGATTCCTATGTCAACGACAATCCTTATATGTTGCGCAATAAGATTAGCGTGTGTACGACTATAGTTGATGTGGTTTTTAACATTATTTGGCCAACACTGACCTCGGGATATGCACTTGCCTTTCTACGAGCGTTTACAGTCTCTGTATGGTGGGCCCGATCCTTGTCATCAGCTGTTGACTACGTTATTACACTATCCACTCACATTAATGTGACCAGTGTCTATGTTCGACCACTCACAGACGTCAGTTGGCAGCACTGGCAGTGGGGGTTATACAAAGTAAGTCAGGGTCCCGCGGAAAAACAGTGCAGTCGTTGTAATGCAAAAACGGAGCGATTTATCTGACTTCCAAAAGGACATGATAATTGGCTTTTGGGCCAACGGTGGAAGCATGTCCAGAACGGGTAAGTTTGTAAACTGATCACGTGCCACTATCGTTAAAGTATATCGTGTGTGGCAAAATGGCGCTATACAAAACAGCATTCGAGGTAACTGTGGTGCATCACAGGTCATGGATGACAGGGATGAATATCGGTTGTGGAGATGTGTACGGGGGATCAGACGTAGAACTGTTGAGCAGCTGACCACCCAGATGAAACAAGGGGCTACCAACAGTGTCTCCTCAACGACCGTTCAGCGAATGTTGCTGCATATGGGCCTCTGCAGCAGGCGTCTGGTTCAGACACCCACACTGACTTCTGTTCATCGGCGACGAAGTTAGAAATTTGCACCTCAGACCGCTACTGGATGTCCAATGAGAGCCGACAGGTGGCCTTTTCAGATGAATCGCGTTTTGTGCTCCATCGGACAGATGGCCTTTGGCGAGTATGGCGTGAAACGCCTAGAAGCAAACACCTTGCAACAATCGTCGCAACAGCCCGGGCCAGATAGTTTTTCTCTAGGTGATCTCGTCATTCTGGAAGGCACAATGGATCAAATGGTTTAAATGGCTCTGAGCACTATGGGACTTACCTTCTGAGGTCATCAGTCCCCTAGAACTTAGAACTACTTACACCTAACTAACCTAAGGACATCACACACATCCATGCCCGAGGCAGGATCCGAACCTGCGACCGTAGTGGCGCGCGGTTCCAGACTGCAGCGCCTAGAACCGCTTGGCCACCACGGCCGGCACAATGGATCATCACAAGTGTGCACCTATCCTTGAGGAGAATGTCCATACCTTTGTTTCTCCTCGTTACGATGTCATCTACCAGGAGCACAATGCAACGTATCACACAGCTCGCAGTGTACATACGTGCTTCGAAAAGCACCAGGATGAGTTTATCGTACTCCCCTGATAACCAGACTCCACAGATTTAAACCCAAGCGAGAAACAGTGGGTCCATCTCGATTGGACTGTTCGCAGCACAGAATCTTCAGCCAAGAAACCTTGTGCAGGTGAGCGTAGCACTGGAGTCCGCATGGCTGCACATCGCTATCGCTATCTCACGGACTTTCTCCCTGTACGTCTGGCAGCGGTCCGCATTGCACAACTTGGTTATTCAGGTATTTGACAGGTGGTGACATCAGTGTCACTGTACAGTGTAGTACTGCTAATAAGAATAAAATGACTATCTTATATATATTTTAAATTGTTGAGGACAGCTTCACTCGTGCTAAAACTTACGTTGTGGATGCTTGAGTTCTGAGGTGGAGTGCTCCACACTTCTGGTCGTGATGATTCGCTTACAATCTGTGATTCAGAAGGTTAGAACTTTGTCCAGTGACATCATAGTCACATGATATGTCAAATTATCCTATTATCTAACGTGACAGGACCCTTCTATCTCCTCTATGATCACAGTCTTTAGTCTGTTTTTCGCTGATGTAACTTATGGTGAATGTATCCTTGACTGTCTAATGTTCTTGATATAATATGTTTTACAGGATTTCCGGCAATTTGAAGAATGTCGTGTACTGCACGGCAATTAGAACTGGTGGTGTAGAGGAATGGGAGTTCGCCTGGGAGCGCTACCAGTCGACCAACGTCGGTAGCGAGAGGGACATCTTGCTGGGCGCCATGGGATGCTCCAGAGAGCCCTGGCTGCTCAACAGGTACGCCTCCTCGCCACTCATCATATTTACTAGTACCCACAACTCAGAAAAGATGCAGTGGGAGGAAAGAAGGTGATGGGGGTACTACGAAACTGGGAGACAGAGTAGGACAGAAAGAAAAAAAAATGGTTCAAATGGGTCTGAGCACTATGGGACTTAACATCTGAGGTCATCAGTCCCCTAGAACTTAGAATTACATAAACCTAACTAACCTAAGGACATCACACACATCAATGCCCGAGGCAGGATTCGAACCTGCAACTGTAGCAGTCTCGCGGTTCCGGGCTGAAGCGCCTAGAGCCGCTCGGCCACCGCGGCCGGCGGACAGATAGAGGAAGATGTTGAACGTGATGGTAGAGAGAGCTGCTGACTTGGTTTGAGAAATTGGTATGTAGAGGGATAGTGGGAATTAGGAATAAATGATTGAGCAAAGAAAGAACAGGAAGATAGAGAATCTAGAAGGGAGGAAGAGGGTCAGGGGAGAAATGTGGGACAAGTGGAAAGCTGGAGAGGAGGGATTAGAAGAGAGAGAGAGAGGTAAATGATAAGAGGTAGAGAGAGGTAAAAGGACACAAAGAGAGGACCTGGGAAGAAATATGGGACAGTTGGAAAGTAGGAGAGGAGGAATTAGAAGCAAGAGAGATGTACAGGGACTCAGAAATAGGGAGAGATAAAGGGTCATAGAGGGAGGAGGAGGGAGGGGATGGGAGGGACAGAGGGAAAATAGGAGAGAAGAAGAAGCAAGGAGAGTGAAGCGAAAGACAAAAGTGAGATAATGAAGGGGATAAGCAGGGAAGAATGGCAACAATTGAAGATTAGGGTTTAACATCCAGTTGAGGATGGAGTCACTAAAGACACAACTTGGATTGGTGAATAACAGGGAAGGAAAACGGTAGCGTCGTTTTCAAAAGAATAAGCCTGATATTTGCTTAAGCACTTTAGGGAAACTAAATTTGGATAGTCATACAAGGGTTTGAATTGTGTTCATCAAAAAGGCGAGTCCAATGTCTAAACCTCGGCGCCACCTTGCTCAGTGAAAAATAGGAGAAAGAAAGGGCTGGATATTGGGGGGGGGGGGGAGCTGTACTGGTTTGGACGGTTGGGTGGAAGTAGAAAGAAAGGAGGAATGGGAGAGAGAAGAGGGAGGGAAAGGGGGAATGACAGGGGGGAGAAAGCGAAAAAAGGAGGAAGAGAGAGCGAAATCCTTGGAGGAAAAAAGAATGGATGCCAAAGGAAGGGAAAGTGGATGAGAGGGAGTGAGGGAGAGGGGTAGGGTGAGGAGTGAAAAGTTAATTGCTGGGAGGGGAAACGTGAAGTAAGTGGATGGGAGGCTAAGATCAGATGTAGGTAGCAAGAACGAACAGAATCAGTCTAATACACTGAAATAGGACGAACGAGGACTGGCACGAAGCGAAGTGAGGGGGGACATGGAAGAAGCTGAGTAAAGGTAAGAATTATAGCAACAACAGACGAAAAATTTCGTCTGTTTGTGATGTAGCAAATATTAGGTGATGTATGAGTCGTGGTTATGTTTATTCCTTACGTCGCTCGAGTTGTGTTCTATTATAGGAAAACATAAACTATAAATTATGCTACCATATATCACAATTTTTTCATGCAGTCTGTTCTTCACATTTCGCAAAGCTCCATCTGACGGGCATGCAGCGAAAATGAATTGGATGGTCGGCGGTGAGCCCATGTTTTCTGTCGTTGAGGTTCATGTTTTGTTTTCCAAATTTGTTGAACGCAGAAGAAGGAAGTGAGTCACAAGGCAGAAAACAAGCTCGCATGATAAACTTTTCCATTACACAGGTAGTGTATTTTGCGAAGACTGGTTTGCTCATGGTATCCAAGCGATGCTTCATCTGGAAACAAAATCTTACCCAGAAATGCCACACCACTTTTCAGTTTTTGGAGAACTAAACACGATCTGAAAATCATTGACATGAAGTTGCTCATGGAGCGGAATATGGGAAGGATGAAATGTGAGAGAATGTAATATTCGCAGAGCAGTCCTTCCACTGAAACAGCTGCACGTTCTGCTGCTTCATAGACCACGTGGATTTTGTGTTACCTTCGCTACAATGTTGGTTTGGTTTCATTTCTTTCTTCATTTACTATTATTCCCATTGGCGTAGTTTTATCTTTACACTTCCAGCTTTCTTAAAGTTCTCGCAAAGACAGATCAGTGTTCGCAAAGTCAGATAACGATACTTTTCGACACACATCTGTATGCCAGCTCGAACAGTTAGGTGATATTCGCTGTATACAAAAACCGTGTCTATTTTTCGACAGTTCTATAAATGCTGTTGAGCCTGCCGTGCGAACGGATACCGGCCTAATACGGTCGCCGGCTACCGGCACAAAAAGGACAGCTCGGTTCCGATGGATGCTTCCGCCATCCTAGTTTCGTCCTCAGTCTTGATCTCCTCACAGTTCCACATCAACATCGACTTTGGCCCTGCGCCCGCGCCGCGGCCGACACGGCACGATGCTACGCACTTCGTGCCGGGACGCTCATCCTAAGGTTTTAAGACTCTCCTGGGAGTGCCCACGTGTGTAATGTCCGAGTAGGGAGCTCCACCCGTCTCTGCCGGTACTTCCGTGTGGTAATCTTGTGCCTTACGTTCGGACCTTGCCTTGGCCATTTCTTCCGCGAGAGACTATTAATTCCATGCCTAGCGTTGGAAAAGTCGGCGTTGCGCCGGTGTATACTCTAGGACGAGGTAGTGAGTTATTCGGTGTCCACTACTCTTACCGCGCCGCTCTTTCGCCTAGTACTGTCACATCTGCAAGTGACTTCCTCCTATAAAAGTTAATTTTGAAACCATTTCATGTTTTGTTTGCAGAAGTTCTTTTCCTTTTTTGGGGGGAGGGGGGGGGGGAGGGGTAATCAGTCTTCTGACTGGTTTCATGCGGTCCGCCACGAATTCCTCTCCTGTGACAACCTCTACATCAGAGTAGCACTTACAACCTACGTCCTCAATTATTTGCTGGATCTATTTCCCTCTACAGCTCCCTCTAGTACCATGGAAATCATTCCCTCATGTCTTAATAGATATCCTATCATCCTGTCCCTTCTCCTTCTCAGTGTTTTCCACATATTCCTTTCCTCCCCGATTCTGCGCAGAACCTCCTCATTCCTTACCTTATCAGTTCATGTAGTTTTCAACATTCGTCTGTAGCACCACATTTCAAATGCTTCGATTCTCTTCTGTTACGGTTTTCCCACAGTCAGTGTTTCACTACCATGGAATGCTCAGAAATTTCTTCCTCAAATTAAGGCCTATGTTTGATACTAGTAGAGTTCTCTTGCCCAGGAATGCTCTTTTCGCCACTGCTAGTCTGCTTTTGATGTCCTCCTTACTCCGTCCGTCATTGATTATTTTACTGTTTAGATAGCAGAATTTCTTAACTTCATCCACTTCGTGTCCATCAATCGTAATGTTAAGTTTCTCGCTGTTCTCGTTTCTGCTCCTTCTCATTACCTTCGGCTTTCTTCGATTTTCTCTCAATCCATATTCTGTACTCATTAGATTGTTCATTCCGTTCAGATCATGTAATTCTTCTTCACTTTCACTCAGGTTAGCAATGTCACGAGCGAATCGTATCATTGATATTTCTCGATGTACAGATTGAACAGTAGGGGCGAAAGGGTTCATCCTTGTCTTACACCCTTTTTAATACGAGCACTTCGTTCTTGGTCGTCCACTCTTATTATTCACTCTTGGCTGTTGTGCATATTGTATATGACCCGTCCCTCCCTACACCTTACCCCAATTTTTCTCAAAATTTCGAACATCTTGCAACATTTTACATTGTCGAAGGCTTTTTCCAGGTCGACAAATCCTATGTGTGCTTCTTTGTTTTTCTTTATTCTTGCTTCCATTATCAACCGCTACGTCAAAATTGCCTCTCTCGTGCCTTTCCTTTTCTGAGGCCAAACTGATCTACATCTGGCACATCCTCAGTTTTCTTTTCCATTCTACTGTATACTATTCTTGTCAATAACTTGGATGCGTTAGCTGTTAAGCTGATTGTGCAATAATTCTCGCACTTGTCTGCTCTTACAGTCTTCGGCATTGTATGGATGATATTTTCCCCAAAGTCAGATTGTATGTCTTCAGACTCATACATTCTACATACCAACGTGAAGAGTCGTTTTGTTGCCACATCTCCCAATGATTTTAGAAATTCTGATGGAATGTTATCTATCCCTTCTGCCTTATTTTATCTTAAGTCCTCTACAGTTGAAAATGTGTGCCCTGACCAGGACTCGAACCCGGGATCTCCTGCTTACATGGCAGACGCTCTATCCATCTGAACCACCAAGGGCACAGAGGATATGGCGACTGCAGGGACTTATCCCTTGCACGCACCCCGTGAGACCCACATTCCCAACTTAATGTCCACACACTACATTCGTAGTGCCCCCTCACCATTATACTCATTTACTCGCGGCAGACAATCTTACCGAGTCCCATAAGAGTTCGGGCAATACGTGTGCATCCGCATAGAAGAAGGCGGTCAATGGTCGGAAATGTCCGAAAGAACAGATACTATCTTCATATATACTTAATATATATGTACGTTAAGTGGCTGGAGTCTTCAGTCAGTACTGTATTGAGACCTACATTTCGCCCAATAGTTTTCCAGAAACGTTGGATTATTATTTTATTAATGTGCATTTTTGTTGGTATCCTGTAACGTAGCGCTAGCCGAGCATATTACATGGAATTCAAGATTGACGACATCCTGTTTGTGTGTGTGTGCAGGTACCTGGAGAAGGCGGTGACGGAGGGCTCTGGCATTCGGCGACAGGACTCAGCTCGCGTCTTCAGCGCCGTCTCGTCCAACACCGTGGGACAGCCACTGGCCTACAGCTTCCTGAGGAACCACTGGAACAGAATACGCGAATAGTATGTACTGCACTGTCTCCAATCCTCAGCTGTAACAGCATATTAAAACATTGTAACACGCCTAGCCAGTCCTACAAAAGGAATTTGTTGCGCTAGTCTTCACACTACACCAAATTCACTGGTAACTCACATACCACTGCGGGCCTTGATGCCTTGAGCTAGACAGATAGCCGACCAAAAGATCCACCAAGGAAGTCTCTAGTCGTCCCCGAGTCCAATCAGTTATTGAGCAAACAGGTTGAAGAAATTACCAGAGAGAATGAGAGCCTAAAATCACAGCCAGGTATAACACAGTGGAGCACGTTTTCAGCCATAATCAGCGAAGCGCAGCATGAAAAAGTGATAGTGTTGCTTTTTTTGCTTTATTGTCGTTTAAAATCCTCACGAGGGTGCAGGCTCGCAGCGGATAAAACAGCTCTCCAGCCAAAGGTTTCAAATGTTTTAATATACACTATTTGACAAAGGAGGACCAGAAAGACATCGTTAGAGGTCAGTGGAATTTCGCACTTATACACAACATCGTGGGTATGTAAATTATTAGAGTTGCAATTCTCTGAGAGACAGGTATAGCGACCAACACAGTCGTTGTTGCTCTTGTTTAGTGTGGTTACCAGGCCTGGTAGGGTATACATGGTGTAAATCTTAAATTGACAAACTAGAGTAACTCGAAAAATAAGCTACACAGAAAAAATGTGTAGAATCCAAAGCTGATTATTTTCAAGGGAGACATCTGCTTGTGCTAAAATTAGCCCGCCATCCCAGCCCACTGGGGGTGGGGCAGGAGGCAACTTTAAAATTTCAAATGAGAAATCCCATTTTTTATTGCAGAATCCGATTCTACACAAAAACCTACGTACATGTTGTCTTATGTTTCGATTCTTGGTAGTTGGCGCTGCAATTTAAGAAAATCCATGTTCTCATTTTTGCGTGGAAAATGGTTACGGATAAATAAAAAATACTTATTTACTTCGTAAATTTTGATTCACTAAAACTAAAACTCTCCCTCTCCCCCCATTGGTCGGGGTTTGAGAGAAAGGAATTAGAGTTTTACAAACAAAACTTATCTGAGTCCGCGGAAAAAATTAACATTTGGGTCAACATCAATCTTTACGAAGTAAATAAGTATTTTTTATTTATCCGTAACCATTTTCCACGCAAAAATGAGAACATGGATTTTCTTGAATTGCAGCGCCAGCTACCAAGAATCAAAACAAATGTTTAAGACAAAATGTACGTAGTTTTTTTAATGTAGAATGTGATTCTGCAATCAAAAAATGTGGGTTCCCATTTGAAATTTTAAAGTTGCCTCCCGCCCCACCCCCAGGCGGCTGGAGTGGTGGGCTAATTTTAGCACCAGCAGATGTCCCCTTCGATAATAATCAACTTTGGATTCTACATATTTTTTGGGTGTAGCTTATTTTTTGAGTTATTCTGGTTTGTCAACTTAAAACTTACACCCTATACATGGGGCTGGGTAGTCTAAGACATTGAGTGATCCCTCAGAACATGGAGATGCCACATACTGGAGTGAAACAGCGTTATCAGCACATGAAGAATTTGAAAGGGCCTTGTTGTGGTTTCCATTTGGCCAGCTGGTCGAATCGTGCAATATGCGGATCTAGAAGGGGGTCGGGGGTGCATTCGGATATGATAATACCCCTACCTTCATTACTAAGGTTGCAGTCGACCTTGTCTGATTACCACAGGGGAGAATTGCCATATTGTGCACCAAGCACGGCGTAGCCCCTTCACATTTGCGTCTGCCATCTGAGAACAAGTAATGGACTCCCTGCAGTTTGTGGTGTCATTCTGCATGATTTGTAGGAGGATAGCAGCAGCCGGCTAGGGCATGATAGTTCCATGCAGCAACTGTCCTTAACACAACATAAATGGCGGCATTTGAAGTGGTGCTGTGACTTGGAAGCAGGGAGAGCCGATGAATGGCGTTTGCTTTGTGTTCAGTAATTACTCGCGGTTCTGCATTAACCCGAGTGAAATTGTCAGTGATCTGGGGAGAGGTCCCATTCTTCCAGAAGTTTTGGAGATGCACAGCAGTGTTACTTCTGGCGTCATCGTGTGACTTCAGGTCACGGTCAGTAGCAATTGAAGGAACTCTTGATGGCACAGTGGTACAGTCTGCGCAGAATGCCATGGCCAGTAGATGCGCAGATGGCAGGGCATACTTGAGAAGAGCAGTTGTGGTAGGGGTTATGGGCAGGCTTTGTAGGGGAAATGCCGAGCGCTGGAGGGGAAGTCCCATTCTAAACTGAAGCCTACGCTCACATTTTTTGTAAATGTTAAGCCGGGCCCCTCCACGCTCGCACTTGCATGGTGACCATTCAAAAACATCTGCTGTCACCTGTGTTGTCGTTAGTATCTGAAAAGAATTCTGCTGAAAATGCATCGATTTGTTTTTGCCTGGCTTGTTAACCATTTGTAAATTTCAGAGAAGCGTCATGAGTGGCGAATTTTGAGTAAAACCTACAAACCTACACATTTCTCTGGTTGTCATGTCAATTTTTTTTTTTTTTTTTTTTTTTTTTTTTTTTTTTTTTTTTTTTTTTTTTTTTTTTGCTACACAGTGGAGTTCACACTGTCTCACCTATTAACATGTTGTGCAGGCACAATTGCAAGAGAATTCTAAAACAGTGGTTTACTTCGTTTATTAAGCGAGGAATTGAGGAAAAGTAAACTCAGTAGATTACGAAGAAGCACATCCTCGATACAAAAAAACATGTTATGTCTTCACAAACATTGTTCCAAAACGCATAGCATCTCCCATTTCACCAGCTATCGATGTTCATTAAAAATTACATTCTTTCACAGAAAAAGTCTGTAGTTACTAGAACATCTCAGGTCATTAGTCCCCTATAACTTTGAACTACTTAAACGTAACTAACTTAAGGACATCACACACATCCATGCCCGAGACAGGATTCGAACCTGCGACCGTAGCGGTCGGGCGGTTCCAAACTGGAGCGTCTAGAGTCGCTCGGCCACATCGGCCGGCAACACAGTAGATAATGAAGTTTTACATGATAACGGTATGGTAAAATACTCTCCTCTTTGCATGCTATCATTTGCAAAATCTCATTTCGATATCAGAAACCGTTTATGAAATATGAGGAATGTTGTGAATTCTCACTCTGGCCTTATCAATGGCGCAGCGTGATCGCAAATGAGTGTGCTGCATCAGGTCAATTTTCTCAAGGTTCAGACAATAAGAAATTCTATCTTCAGTTGCAAGGTATAATTTTTTTTTAGTTTACCTAGGTTTTGATACCAATAATGGTATCTTCTTCCGAACCTGTTTTAAGTATTTTATACACTATTCCCATATATCTGTTAGCTGCTTTACTTGCATCGGCAGGTACAAATTTACAAATCTTTAAAGGGATATAGAGCTATGCCGACTCCAGTGCTGTGACCAGCTGCGTTAGATTTGACGGTTGAGCATCCATGGCGTGAACAGTCCGACTGAGGTAGTTCCACATATTCTCGGTTGGTTTAAATCCTATGGGTTTGGTCGCCAGGGGAGTCAGGTTAGCTTTTCCTGGGTACTCTTCCAACCATGCACGTACACAGCGAGCCATATTACACATTGCATTGTCCAGCTGGTAGATGCCATCGTGCGGAGGAAACACAAACGCTCGTAGGGGTAGACACCATCCCCACTGATAGCAGCACACTTGTGTTGATCGAGTATACCTTCCAGAATGATGATATCACCCAGGGAAAACCACGAAAACATTCCCCAGATCATAACGCTCCCTCCTGCTGCCAGGACCCTTTCGATGATTCTTGCGGGGTTGTACACGCCAACATCAATCTGACCGATAGAGAATAAAGGATACCAGTCGCATCTCATTGGACTTCCAGCTGCGGTACTGGCGTGCAAATTCTAGCCTTCGTCGCCAATAAACAGCAGTCAGCATGAGTACGGAACAAGGCGGCTGCTACGAAGGCCATGCCCAGCAACGTTCCCTGAACTATCGTTGAGTAGACACTGTTGGCAGCCCCTTCATTCATCCGGCTGGTCAGTTGCTCAACAGTTGCACGTCTAATCGCCGGTATACATATCAGCTGCCATGCACTGTGCGCTCAAGCGCGCTTGCTTTATGTTATTCCACTGCCGAATATGCATGTTTGGTATGGTACAAGTCCAGTCATGCCAGGAACGTATATGTGGCTCTAAATGAGTATGGCCGGATTATCACGGGTTGCTTAAGACCTACTCCTGACTCGCTGGCATAGCTCCTCCTGAAATCAGGAGTGAGGTAGCTTCGAGATATGAGAAAAGTAAGGCCACAACGAAGGAAGCCCATCCACTATATGGTCGTCAGCCCGCACATCCTAGGCTGAAATCAAGAAACAACTTCTTCACAACTACTGAGGCTCTCATCGAGAATCCACATACGGCAAGGATCTCGCGATGGTGGGAGAAATGTCGGTATTTGGGAAAATGGATGCTCCAAAGGAAGAACTTCCCCTGGACATTCGGAGCAATGGTCAATATGGAGGTCTCTCAATAGATTACGATCAAACACAGCGAGATGCAAGACCAATCTGCGGACTTGAGGTTTCTCTGCGGACTCAGTTCTTTGCCAGTGTGGCGTTGAGCAGATTAACAGCCATTTCCTTCAGTGTCCCTCATCACCAACCACCTGCACCATGTAAGACCTTATGAGAGCTACACCAAATGCACTTGAAGTGTTCAATTTTTGGCTTCTTTTGTGTAAAATTATGTCAACACTCATATTGATTTGATATTTCTTTACTTTTGACACGATAAATAAATAAATCTCCGCAGCCGTCGTTCACCCTTGGCATCTATGCCCTGTGGTATAAAGTTGCCTCGGCACCACCAGTTTTGGATAACGCCATTTTGCCGTGCACTGTACACTTCATCCAAGGCGGCGTGCGAACTGTTTACAAACTTAGCCGTTTCGGAAATGCATCCACTCATGGCCCGAAAGCCAATGATCATGTCCTTTTGGATGTCAGATAAATCACTACGTTTTCGTATTACGACAGCGGCTGCACTGTTTGCCTGGTCGCTCCCCCCCCCCCTCCCCGCCCCGCCGTCACCTTCCCCACTCCATTCATTCCCCCGACACGCTTTCACGCTTTATGTATCTTCCACTCCTAGTGCGGCCACCGGCCTTATGTGAGTGGTTATTGCACGTTGGCGTCCAACATAGGCGGATAGGCGGTGGTCACATTAAGGTGACTGGACCGTGTATAGTACTTGGCTTGTTGCGTTTAACTTCTAATATATGATTATACCCTTTATTGAGTAGATTATGACGTCATTTTAAATGTTTAAATTCGGTCAAAAATGATGCGAAATATTGAAAATCACAATTTTGTTGCCCTTGGGAGGCGTTAGACGGACAACCTCCAAATGTGTGAGGACATGGTGCTCCGGGTTCTGGGATAGTTGGTTAGTAGATATGCCTGTTTTTAAATACTGCCTGTTTGTCTCATAGAGCAGGAAAAGGGCCATAACGAATCCAACTGCGTGTCGGAGAAGAAATTGTTTCGCGAACACAGTCTTAAAAGAAAGTTAGGAGAGAGGGAGAAACACAGAGAGCGTAAGAGAAGGACGGGGAATCGTTACAAAATAAAACAAACACGCGTCATTAACGCAACTGAAAGAGTCTTTCGTCGTATTTCTCTTGGTGCGCCGGGTCTCTTTCGGTACTTCTGTTGTACAGAGTAACCAGCATCACCGTCCGCACTTTCTCTTTCTTTCATTTATATTACGAAGAAGCCCAGCGTTATTCAGAGCTAATTAGCGCCCCTTGGAGGACTGCATACACACTGAAAGTACACCAGAGTTACCTGTTTTCTCACAAAAAGCTAAAAAAGCTACACCTAAAGTAGGAGAAGGACGTTAGGTTATAGCTTTGAAAGTGAATTAATTAACACTGCCAAGTACGTGTCGTCTATATTTGTACCCTGTAAGTAAGTTTATAACATTTTTTGTACTGCTACAACTGAATAATGAACAAGAAGAAAAAGAGCTCTTTGTACTGTTTACGTTCGTATGAGACGTCATCAGTTTTCATCAGGTTTAAAAGCTTGAGGCATAATGGTATAAAATATTTTCAAATTCATCGTGCAGAACTGATTCTTTGATATCTAAGGAGTGCTTTTCGCCGGCCGTGGTGGCCGTGCGGTTCTAGGCGCTCAGTCCGGAACCGCGCGACTGCTACGGTCGCAGGTTCGAATCCTGCCTCGGGCATGGATGTGTGTGATGTCCTTAGGTTAGTTAGGTTTAAGTAGTTCTAAGTTCTAGGGGACTGATGACCTCAGATGTTAAGTCCCATAGTGCTCAGAGCCATTTTTTTGAGTACTTTTCCACAATATGAATCTCCTATTAGTTTAGAGCAATCAGTGTGCTAACCTTCGATAATTAGGTTGCCTCTTGCTCATTTTTAATATCGCATTTGAAAAAGACTGAGTATCACCTAATTCACCTAAGCGACTAGATATACTGGTTTAAGCCAGTAGACTAATATCGTGAATGGCAGGGTTCGCATTGACGTTTATTGACCATCTAGATTTAGATTTTCTGTGATTTAGATTTTCTGTGATTTAGATTTTCTGTGATTTACGTAAATCACATCAGGCGAATTGTGAAGTGGTTTCTTCGGCAACGCTACAAGATATTTCCTTCTCTAGCCTCGTTCATCAAAGCTTGTGTTAAGTCTCTGCTGATTTCGAAACTTCCTTTCTTTTTGACAGATTCACGGCTCGCACATGTAGGTACGAGTTTGATAATTGGTACTTAACCAGTTCGTAAATTTACTAGCAAATACATTGACACCTTGATGATTTTTGTTATATGAGCATTAGGCCGCCATCCAATGCGTATTTATCCGCCCAGCATTTCGTCTTTCAATCTCTTCCGATATCCGAGCACGCTTCCCGTCCAACCTTGATTCCCAACTTGGCGCACGCAACTTACCCCTAGCGGCTCCTGCCCACAATCTTCATCGCTCGCAGACTCACGGTGATTCCTACAAGAGTTAAGGAGAGCGAGTGCATCTGCAAGAAAATAATCTTAATGGCCGTCAAAGCGCATATATTTATATATGTGTGGTGTCTGTTCTTTCAGACATATAAATATTTAAAGTCATTCCTCTCTCTCAGACATTTGATTGACTCGATGCCTTGCAGAAGCGAGGCAGTGATTAAATCAAAAACATATCCTACGAAACACTGAAGGAAACAAAAGAAAAATTCGGAGTAGGTATTAAAATCCATGGAGAAGAAATAAAAACTTTGAGGTTCGCCGATGACATTGTAATTCTGTCAGAGACAGCAAAGGACCTGGAAGAGCAGTTGAACGGAATGGACAGTGTCTTGAAAGGAGGATATAAGATGAACATCAACAAAAGCAAAACGAGGATAATGGAATGTAGAATTGAGTCAGGTGATACTGAGGGAATTAGATTAGGAAATGAGACACTTAAAGTAGTAAAGCAGTTTTGCTATTTGGGGAGCAAAATAACTGATGGTAGTCGAAGTAGAGAGGATATAAAATGTAGACTGGCAATGGCAAGGAAAGCGTTTCTAAAGAAGAGAAATTTGTTAACATTAGGTATAGATTTAAGTGTTAGGAAGTCGTTTCTGAAAGTATTTGTATGGAGTGTAGCCATGTATGGAAGTGAAACATGGACGATAAATAGTTTGGACAAGAAGAGAATAGAAGCTTTCGAAATGTGGTGCTACATAAGAATGCTGAAGATTAGATAGGTAGATCACGTAACTAATGAGGAGGTATTGAATAGAATTGGAGAGAAGAGGGGTTTTTGGCACAACTTGACAAGAAGAAGGGACCGGTTGGTAGGACATGTTCTGAGGCATCAAGCAATCACAAATTTAACATTGGAAGGCAGCGTGGAGGGTAAAAATCGTAGAGGGAGACCAAGACATGTATACACTAAGCAGATTCAGAAGGATGTAGGTTGCAGTAAGTACTGGGAGATGAAGAAGCTTGCACGGGATAGGGTAGCATGGAGAGCTGCCTCAAACCAGTCTCAGGACTAAAGACCACAACAGCAACAACAACAACAACGAAACACTGAGAAACAGTACAATAACTTTTGTATCAAGTAATTTGTAGCTTTCTGAAATTATTAGGTTGTGAGTATTTCGTTTCACTTTAATTAAAGTTAATCAAATTTTTGTATACCGACTGTAATTTTCAAACAGCAGATATTCGGGCATTTATCCTGTAAAATTTGTAACGTGTCAAAATGTATACTTCAGCTAAAATAAACGCCTGAATGGAACATTCAATAAATCTGTACAGGGCTTCTACAATTAATTCCTGTGTAGGTGAGTGGTCAGTGTAGTTGACTGCCATGCAGAGGGCCTGGGTTCGATTCCTGGTAGTGCCAGGGGTTTTTTCTTTGGTGGGAGGACTGGCATGGAATGCATTCAGCTTCATCACGCTACTTGTACAAGTAGTAGCGGTACCAGGTCGCGAAAACTGACAACGCCTGGCAGAGCTGTGTGCTGACCCCACGCCAATGCATGTTACGCGGGCAGTGTATCGTGACAGTCGGTCGCGACCGTAAACAAACGAGGACATATTACCCGAGGGGGAGGAGCCGTGCGGGGGAATAAGCCCCGCCTCCCTCTCGAAGGGCTGCCATCCTACGTCCACGTTCTGTACTTCCACGAAAGCAGGACTAACACAACGGTCATAGGGATTGCTGATTCCTTTTCTTGTGGCGAGAGAAGCATTCAAATCCCTTTATGCACCAGGATTAGTCTCTGCACTCACTTCAAAACAAGAACAGAAAAAAAGCACTCCATCACACAAAGCAAATAACGGTACACGCAAAGTAGTTGTGGCTATTGCGCAATTGTTTGCTGCGGTTGGCAGTGGTTGTTCAGCCCCGTCCTCTACCCGTATCTTACGCAACCACAGTTCAAAATACCCCTCACTTAAAACTGCCAGTGACATCGTTGTCCAAGAATGACACGGCGGCCGGTCGGTTCCCATGGGCCCGCCGGCTCCTATGGAACGAGTTCTCTTCTCACTGTACTTTCCTCACACGTCACGTGACCGCAAAGCACCAGGTGGCATGTAGTCTCGCTGTGGGCAGTGGTCATAATGTTTCCATTCATCAGTGTAAATCAGATAATACATACGTAGTGTAGACCTATAGAATGATGACAGGTTTAGTTACGTTGTCAGAGTCAATTTTGAAGTTTTGCAAAGGAGAAACAGATGACGCCACTGACAGGTGACATTAGTATTGTTTCAAGTTTACTTATTTGCTATTGTTAAAACGATGGCATGTCAGAAGTTGGACGAACTGTTTGTCTACACCGTGCGAAAAAGAGACACTTCGTGAAGAAAACGGAAATTTTACGTGAATGCTTTGGCCGGATGATTTCTCACGACCTTCGCAAAGACCTAAACCAACAAAAATGCCTCGAACCTCTTTCTTTGCTTGCGGCTATTAGTTGCCTTTCGGAAAAGGCTGCTTACGATTGGTTTGTGAAATTTCGTCAATGGTCCTTTTCAGTCAGCGATAAATTATGTGCAATCTGACTAAAATCGGTTGCTACGCACAGGACCATCCATTAAGGCCACAACGGACATGTAGCACTGACGTACTATTTAGCATTTCTTAATCCTAGACGTACACAGCCTAACACAACGGTGAAGTAGCCAAAAGTGGAGGAACAAATAAAATGAACCTTCTCATCTATATCTACATCTACATCCATACTCCGCAAGCATCCTGACGGTGTGTGGCAGAGGGTACTTTGAGTACCTCTATCTGTTCTCCCTTCTATTCCAGTCTCGTATTGTTCAAATGGTTCACGTGGCTCTGAGCACTATGGGACTTAACTACTGAGGTCATCAGTCCCCTAGAACTTAGAACTACTTAAACCTAACTAACCTAATGACATCACACACATCCATACCCGAGGCAGGATTCGAACCTGCGACCGTAGCGGTCACGCGGTTCCAAACTGAAGCGCTTAGAACCGCACGGCCACACCGGCCGGCCTCGTATTGTTCGTGGAAAGAAAGATTGTCGGTATGCCTCTGTGTGGGCTCTAATCTCTCTGATTTTATCCTCATGGTCTCTTCGCGAGATATAAGTAGGAGGGAGCAATATACTGCTTGACTCCTCGGTGAAGGTATGTTCTCGAAACTTCAACAAAAGCCCGTACCGAGCTACTGAGCGTCTCTCCTGCAGTCTTCCACTGGAGTTTATCTATCATCTCCGTAACGCTTTCGCGATTACTAAATGATCCTGTAACGAAGCGCACTGCTCTCCGTTGGAACTTCTCTATATCTTCTATCAACCCTATCTGGTACGGATCCTACACTGGTGAGCAATATTCAAGCAATGGGCGAACAAGTGTATTGTAACCTACTTCTTTTGTTTTCGGATGGTATTTCCTTAGGATTCTTCCAATGAATCTCAGTCTGGAATCTGCTTTACCGACGATCAACTTTATATGATCATTCCATTTTAAATCACTCTTAATGCCTACTCCCAGATAATTTATGGAATTAACTGCTTCCAGTTGCTGACCTGCTATATTGTAGCTAAATGATAAAGGATCTTTCTTTCTGTGTATTCGCAGTACATTACACTTGTCTACATTGAGATTCAATTGCCATTCCCTGCACCATGCGTCAATTCGTTGCAGATCCTCCTGCATTTCAGTACAATTTTCCAATGATACAACCTCTCGATATACCACAGCATCATCCGCAAAAAGCTTCAGTGAACTTCCGATGTTATCCACAAGGTCATTTATGTATATTGTGAATAGCAACGGTCCTATGACAGTCCCCTGTGGTACACCTGAAATCACTCTTACTTCGAAAGACTTCTCTCCATTGAGAATGACATGCTGCGTTCAGTTAGCTAGGAACTCTTCAATCCAATCACACAATTGGTCCGATAGTCAATATGCTCTTACTTTGTTCATTAAACGACTGTCGGGAACTGTATCGAACGCCTTGCGGAAGTCAAGAAACACGGCATTTACATGGGGACCCGTGTCTATGGCCCTCTGAGTCTCGTGGACGAATAGTGCGGGCTGCGTTTCACACGATCGTCTTTTTCGAAACCCATGCTGATTCCTACAGAGTAGATCCCTAGTCTCCAGAAAAGTCATTATACTCGAACTAAATACGTGTTCCAAAATTCTACAATTGATCAACGTTACAGATACAGGTCTCTAGTTCTGCACATCTGTTCGACGTTCCTTCTTGAAAACGGGGATGACATGTGCCCTTTTCCAATCTTTTGGAACGCTACGCTCTGCTAGAGACCTACGGTACACTGCTGCAAGAAGAGAGGCAAGTTCCATCGCGTACTCTGTGTAAAATCGAACTGGTATCCCATCAGGTCCAGCGGCCTTTCCTCTTTTGAGCGATTTTAATTGTTTTTCTATCCCTCTGTCATCTGTTTCGATATCTATTATTCTGTCATCTGTGCGACAATCTAGAGAAGGAACTACAGTGCAGTCTTCCTCTGTGAAACAGCTTTGGAAAAAGACATTTAGTATTTCGGCCTTTAGTCTGTCATCCTCTGTTTCAGTACCATTTTGGGCACAAAGTGTCCGGACATTTTGTTTTGATCCACCTACCGCTTTGACATAAGACCAAAATTTCTTGGGATTTTCTGCCAAATCAGTACATAGAACTTTACTTTCGAATTCATTGAACGCCTCTCTCACACTACATTTCGCTTCGTGTAACTTTTGTTTGTCTGCAAGGCTTTGGCAATGTTTACGTTTGCTGTGAAGTTCCCTTTGCTTCCGTAGCAGTTTTCTAACTCGGTTGTTGTACCACGGTTGCTCTTTTCCATCTCTTACGATCTTGCTTGGCACATACTCATCTAATGCATTTTGTACGACGGTTTTGAACTTTGTCCACTGATCCTCAACACTATCTGTACTTGAGATAAAACTTTTGTGTTGAGCTGTCAAGTCCTCTGAAATCTGCTTTTTGTCACTTTTGCTAAACAGAAAAATCTTCCTACCTCTTTTAATATTTCTATTTACGGTTGAAATCATCGATGCAGTAACCGCTTTATAATCGCTGATTCGCTGTTCTGCGTTAACTGTTTCAGCCGGCCGGAGTGGCCGAGCGGTTCTAGGCGCTAGAGTCTGGAACCGCGCGACCGCTACGGTCGCAGGTTCGAATCCTGCCTCGGGCATGGATGTGTGTGATGTCCTTAGGTTAGTTAGCTTTAAGTAATTCTAAGTTCTAGGGGACTGATGACCTCAGAAGTTAAGTCCCATAGTGCTCAGAGCCATTTGAACCATTTTTTGAACTGTTTCAAATAGTTGGAGTCTGTTTGTCACCAGAAGGTCTAATATGTTATCGCCAGGAGTCGGTTCTCTCTTAAACTGCTCAAGGTAGTTTTCAGATAATGTACTTAAAAAAATTTCACTGGATTCTTTGTCCCTGCCACCCGTTATAAACGTTTGAGTCTCCCAGCCTATAGCTGGTAAATTAAAATCTCCACCCAGTACTATGACATGGTTGGGAAATCTACTCGAAATATTTTCCAAATTTTCCTTCAGGTGCTCTGCCACAACAGCTGCTGAGCCAGGGGGCCTATAGAGACATCCAATTACAATGTTTGAGGCTGCTTTAAACGTGACTTTCACCCAAATTATTTCACATTTCGGATCGCCGCCAATTTCTTTCGATACTATAAAATGAACCTATTCGAGTTGAGAAAGTATGTGATGTTAAGTCAGTGATTACAAAATCGATTTAAGTTTACGAGGATCTTGGCAATATGAGCCCACTTATCAGTTTGACATTGCACTCCCTATGGAATGGATGCATGCACTCATTCCGTTGGGTTGGGTGTCATAAGGTCGTTGTATCCTATCCCGAGGCAAGCTGGCACGTGACTGTTGTAACTGGCCCTTGATGTTCTGGAGACAGGTACCGGAATGAAGTTGACGCCCGAGCTGGTCAATTAGGTATAGATCTGGGGATCTTGGTGGCCTTGGGAGTACCTCACGCAGCAGTGCATCATGCGGACAGCTGATAAAGAAACGTGCCATGTGTCGGCAAGCATTGTCCACTTGAAAAATGGCACCACGGTACTATCTCATGAGAAGTAACACATAAGAACGTAGTAAGTCCACGACATAGGACATACCATTGTGCCATCAGACTTCCCTCAATAACTATCAGCCGAGACCTGAAGTCATACCCGATGGCTCCTCGCAACCATGACGCCAGAAGTAATATCGCTGTCCATCTCCAAAACATTGGGAGAGTGGAACGCCTCCCCAGGTCACCGCCATATTCTCTGACGATCGTCTTGGGTGGTGCAGAACTGTGAGTCACTGCTAAACACCATGTGACGCCATACTCTAGTATTCCACGCTTCCAGTCATGGCACGACATGTTTCGGTGTTAACGGCAGACTGTGCATGGCGCGTTAATTCCCTGTTCCAGCTGCTCCTAGTCTCCCAACAATGGTGAGCAGCGACACAGAATCTTGCAGGTGGTCCATTTCTCGTTCTGGGATAACAGGGGCAAATGTGAACGGTTTACGACGTGTTTGATGAGAAATATGGCGATCCTTTCTTGTGGTGGTCAGTCGTGATCAGTGACGAACATTCCTCTCCTCGCATTCCCATGCACTCCGCAATCAAGATACTAGAACTTTCTTCACATAACAATGAAAGATACGTAAATAGTTAATTGATATTTCCTGGCAGTTTAAAACTGTGTGCCGGACCGAGTAGAGCACTTTCCCGCGAAAGGCAAAGGTCCTGAGTCTCGGTCCAGCATACAGTTTCATAACATCTCACACTCCACTACAGAGTGAAAATTTCGTTCTGGAAATAGTTAATTGTCACGCCAAGCTGTATGTCGCTTCCTCATAAGCAATGATAAGGCAATCAGACTGAGGAGGCAAACATTTTTTTCGATTCGACAACAGGTCGTACCAAATCGGTTACACTGGTCAATTTCGATGTGGTTTTTCAAGTAGCTAACCGCACTCATGTATGCAGTGGTGCGCTGGATAAACGTTTCCCTCTCAGTTAAGGTTAGCACCAACACATAGACGTTCGAAAGAGGGGTAGATGTGGAGGGAGATGGACACAAGACGCCACTTGCCTCTCCTGGAATTTATGTTACAGAATTTTAAAAAAAGCTGTTCGCGTGGAATTATGCCTTTCCCTCAGCACATTGGTGGTTCCGGAGTAGTCCTGCATTCGAGGCTGATGTGGCGATTTACATAATGTTGCGCTGCGCGGAATTAGCTGAGCGTTCTACGAGGTGCATTCAAGTTCTAAGGCCTCCGATTCTTTTTCTAATTAACTACTCACCCGAAATCGATGAAACTAGCGTTACTTCTCGACGTAATCGCCCTGCAGACGTACACATTTTTCACAACGCTGACGCCATGATTCCATGGCAGCGGCGAAGGCTTCTTTAGGAGTCTGTTTTGACCACTGGAAAATCGCTGAGGCAATAGCAGCACGGCTGGTGAATGTGCGGCCACGGAGAGTGTCTTTCATTGTTGGAAAAAGCCAAAAGTCACTAGGAGCCAGGTCAGGTGAGTAGGGAGCGTGAGGAATCACTTCAAAGTTGTTATCACGAAGAAACTATTGCGTAACGTTAGCTCGATGTGCGGGTGCGTTGTCTTGGTGAAACAGCACACGCGCAGCCCTTCCCGGACGTTTTTGTTGCAGTGCAGGAAGGAATTTGTTCTTCAAAACATTTTCGTAGGATGCACCTGTTACCGTAGTGCCCTTTGGAACGCAATGGGTAAGGATTACGCCCTCGCTGTCCCAGAACATGGACACCATCATTTATTCATCACTGGCGGTTACCCGAAATTTTTTTGGTGGAGGTGAATCTATGTGCTTCCATTGAGCTGACTGGCGCTTTGTTTCTGGATTGAAAAATGGCATCCACGTCTCATCCATTGTCACAACCGACGAAAAGAAAGTCCCATTCATGCTGTCGTTGCGCGTCAACATTGCTTGGCAACATGCCACACGGGCAGCCGTGTGATCGTCCGTCAGCATTTGTGGCACCCACTTGGATGACACTTTTCGCATTTTCAGGTCGTCATGCAGGATTGTGTGCACAGAACCCACAGAAATGCCAACTCTGGAGGCGATCTGTTCAACAGTCATTCGGTGATCCCCCAAAACAATTCTCTCCACTTTCTCGATCATGTCGTCAGACCGGCTTGTGCGAGCCCAAGGTTGTTTCGGTTTGTTGTCACACGATGTTCTGCCTTCATTAAACTGTCGCACCCATGAACGCACTTTCGACACATCCATAACTCCATCACCACATGTCTCCTTCAACTGTCGATGAATTTCAATTGGTTTCACACCACGCAAATTCAGAAAATGAATGATTGCACGCTGTTCAAGTAAGGAAAACGTCGCCATTTTAAGTATTTAAAACAGTTCTCATTCTCGCCGCTGGCGGTAAAATTCCATCTGCCGTACTGTGCTGCCATCTCTGGGACGTATTGACAATGAACGCGGCCTCATTTTAAAACAATGCGCATGTTTCTATCTCTTTCCAGTCCGGAGAAAAAAAATCAGAGGCCTTATAACTTGAATGCACCTCGTAAGGCGCTGCAGTCATGGACTGTGCGGCTGGTCCCGGCGGAGGTTCGAGTCCTCCCTCGGGCATGGGTGTGTGTGTTTGTCCTTAGGATAACTTAGGTTAAGTAGTGTGTAAGCATAGGGACTGATGACTTTAGCCGTTAAGTCCCATAAGATTTCACACACGTTTGAACATTTTGAACATAATGTTGCCAAAATAGCCCCCAAACTACTCTCTGCTCCCTTCTCGTATAGTCCTTATCGAGTCCAGAAAGAGGCCTTTCCAGCAAGCAGGCCCGCGACTTCAGGCACCTATTGCACACACTGTGGTCAAAAAATGATCGTGTGGCATTGTTGGGCGGGAGACCCAGTCCGGTGAAGTTCGGCCGCCAGGTGCATGTCGTATTTCAGGTGACGCCAGACAGAGCGACTTGTGCGTTGGTGATGATGAGATGATGATGATGATGATGATGACAGCACAACACCCAGTCCACGGACGGAGGAAATCCCCAACCCGGCTGGGAATCGAACCCAGACTCGCTACATTGTAGGCAAGCACGTCACCACTCAGCTAAGCAGGCGGACTTCTGTGGTCAAAGAAGACCTGACACGGCTTGCTGTGACCACATTCTGGTTTCAGTAGCAGAGCGTTTATGACAGACTGAATAACACGGTCTTGTCATACCGTGTGTTCATGTGTACCTCGTTCGTCTACGGACCCAAAATCAATCAATGGAAACTAAAAAAATACCAAGTTCTGCTCTAGGAAAGAGGGAAAACGTGTGAAATGTCAGCGCCGAATACGTCTCAACTTAAAGAAATGGGGTCTTCTCAAAATTCCGTGGGGTGCAACACAGAACAACATGTATTAATAAGCCGCGTGCACGCCGACTGCGGCGCGCAAAACCAGGAAAAGGTGTTCGGCGCAGCGCGTCGCGTCCGATGTGGACGTCACAGCGCGACGCTCTGCACAGCGAAGATGTTGCGCGCCTTGTCGGTAAATCAAAGGTAACGATTTGTTCACGAGCGTTCTGTTTCGACAGCGTTTCTCACCTTCTGTTTCTACTGGTGCGAGCGCGGGCGCACTGGAACACTGATGCGGACCTAAGAACACTGTACTACATTCTGAGCAGTTCTGCTTGGCTCTGCGATCCTGTGCTGCTCTGCGTCGCGCGTTCGTGCGAGGCGTGGCGCGTCCGGGGTGGACACAGGTATAGAATAACGAATTCAGAAGTCCAGTTCGCAAGGCTGCATGTAATTTGTCAAACTTACGGAAGGGAGGGAGCTACGACTCTTCTTGGTTCATTTTACACTGAGGAGCCAAAGAAACTGGTACACCTGCCTAATATCGTGTAGAACCCCTGCGAGCATGCACAAGTGCTGCAGCACGACGTGGCATTGACTCGAATAAAATCTGAAGTAGTTGCATTGGATTGTTTGTGGGAGGAGACCAAATAGCGAGGTCATCGGTCGCATCAGATTAGGGAAGGAAGTCGGCCGTGCCCTCAAAAAGGGACCATCCTGGCATTTGCCTGGAGCGATTTAGGGAAATCACGGAAAACCTAAATCAGGATGGCTGGACGCGGGTTTGAACCATCGTCCTCCCGAATGCGAGTCCATTGTGCTAACCACTGCGCCCCCTTGCTCGGTCTGAAGTAGTGGTAGAGGGAATTGACACCATGAATCCTGTCCTGCAGAACTGTCCATAAATCCGTGAATGCTTCTGAACAGCACATTGTAAGGCATCCCAGATATGCTCAATAATGTTCATGTCTGGGGAGTTTGGTGGCCAGCAGAATTGTTTAAACTCAGAAGAGTATTCCTGGAGCCACTCTGTAGCAATTCTGGACATGCGGGGTGTCGCAATGTCCTGCTGGAACTGACCAAGTCCATCTGCATGCACAATGGACATGAATGGATGCAGGTTATCAGGGAGAATGCTTACATACGCGTCACCTGTCGGAGTCGTATCTAGGCGTATCAGGTGTTCCACATCACTCCAACTGCACACATCCCGAGGCTCCACCAGCTTGAACTGTCCCCTGCTGACATGCAGGGCCCATAGATTCCTGAGGTTGTCTCCATACCCATTCACGTCTATCCATTCGATACAATTCGAAACAAGACTCGTCCAACCAGGGAACATCTTTCCAGTCACCAACAGTCCAATGTCAGTGTTGACGGGCCCAGGCAAGGTGTAAAGCTTCATGTCATGCAGTCATCAAGGGTACATGAGTAGGCCATCAGCTCCAAAAACCCATATCGATGATGTTGTGTTGAATGGTTCACATGCTGACACTTGTTGATAGCCTAGCTTTGAAATTTGCAGCAATTTGTGGAAGGGTTGCACTTCTGTCACGCTGAACGAATCTCTTCAGTCGTCATTGGTCCCGTTCTTGCAAGATCTTTTTCCGGCCGCAGCGATGTCGGAGATTTGATGTTTTAGCGGATTCCAGATATTCACAGCAAATTCATGAAATGGTCGTACAGGAAAATCCCCACTTCGTCACTACCTCAGAGATGCTGTGTCACATCGCTCGTGCACCGTTTATAACATCACGTTCAAACTCACTTAAATCTTGATAACCTGCCGTTGTAGTAGCAGTAACCAATCTAACAACTGCGCCAGATACTTGTTGTCTCGTATAGACGTTGCCGATTGCAGCGCCATACTCTACCTACTTAGATATCTCTGCATTTGAATACGCATGCCTATAGCAGATTCTTTGGCGCTTGAGTGTATTAATCACTAATTGTGTCTGTCATCATTTAAGAAAAGGAAGGAGTAAAAATAATTCAGCGATATCCATTAACGTAATCAGACGTGAAGTTTTATAACCAAACAACATAATAATTTGCGTGAGTTACATAAGTGTTTTTAAAGTTTATTTCCCAATTCATCTCATTGAGGAGTATTAATCAGTGGCATTTTTGCTGTTTCTTTTTGTTAATAATCAAAAGGAATCTCAAGTTTTGCGATGTCAAAAACGGTAATTTTAAATCGTGCACTCTCTTGCATTAATTTCTGTGGGAACTCATACACTGGCGGGAAGAACGTACGTCCACTTTTCCACATTAATACACTCACCTAGAGATTTAGCCTTACTTCCCTTTTAGACAAAACAATCACAGAAGGACAAACATGACTATGTCTGATTCTCCATCTCTGCAGTTAGTGTCTTGTATCACTTGGTTCTCATAAGGATTTAGTCCGTAACCCCATTCGGTACCGTACTCTGCTGCCTCTTCCTCAAATCTTATACTCAGCAAACCACCGTAAAGTGCATGACCAGGGGGTACGTCCCAATGTACCAGATATTAGTTATTAGAATATGTAGCTCAGGAAGAATGATTGTTTGAATGCCCCTCTGCGTGCTGTATTATTCTAATCTTATCTTTCCCATCTCTACGCAAGCAGATGTAGTGTATTCCTAGAGTTACCATTTAAAGCCAGTTCTTGAAAGTTTGTTAATAGATTTTCTCGGAACAGTTTATGCGTATCTTCAAGGGTCTTGCAAGCCCAGTTTCTTCAGCATCTCTGTCACACTTTCTCACTATCCAAACACACCAGTGACCATTCGTGCTGCACTTCTTTGTATATTTTCAACATGCCCTCTTAGTCCTACTTATTATGGGTCCCACACTTGAGCAATATTCTAGAACTGGTCGCACGAATGACTTGTAAGCGATCTCTTCCCCAGTATTCTGCTAATAAACTGAAGTCTACCACCTGCTTCACCCATGACTGAGCCTATGTGATCATTCCATTTTACATCCTTACAAAGTGTTATTCCCAGGTATTTGTAAGAGTTGGTCAATTCCAATAGTGGCTCATTGATAATATGATTTTTCATTCTGTGAAGTACAAAATCTTACATTTTTGAACTTTCAATACTAGTTGTCAATCTTTGCAGCACTTGGAAATCTCATCAAGATGTGACTGAATATTTATGCTGCTTCTTTCAGAGAGTATTTTACTATAGATAACTGCATCATCTGCAAAAATCCTGTGGTTACTGTTAATATGGTCTGCAAGGTCATTAACATACAATATGAACAGCTAGAGCTCCAACACACTTCCATGGGACACACCCAAAGTTACTTCCATATCTGACGATGACTATCCATCCAAGATAACATGCTGCATCCTCCCTCCCAAAAGTCCTCAACCCAGTCATAAATTTCACTTGATACCCCATATGATCATATTTTTTAAACAAGTGTAGGTGTGGTACTGAGTCAAATGCTATTCAGAAATCAGGAAATACTGCAGCAACCTGCCTTCCTTGAATCAAATCTTTCATATGTCATGTGAGAAAAGTGTGAGTTGGGTTTCACATGATTGATGTTTTCTGAATCCATGCTGGTTGGCATGGAGGAGGTTATTCTGTTAGAGATATATTATTAAGTTTGAGCTAAGAATATGCTTTAAGATTCATGAAATTCATGGTTAAAATTTAACATCTCTTTATTAAACAAGATACTACTACAGTTCTGTAACAACTGATATTGGGTGGGAAATTAGTACAGTAACTTAAAATTAAATAAAGGAACATAAAAGATATCAAAATGAAGGCACAAAGTGCTGATTGTCTGACTAACTGCTAATCGGCCTATTTCATTTGGTGGGAGGGAACATCAACAAATGATCCCTATATGGTAAATTTTATTGCCCAATATTTCCAGTTGTGCAACAATAATTAACATGTCTGGGTTACATTGACATGTTGCCTAATAATATTGAACAGATCAAAAACTTTTGAAACATACTGCCCAGTGTAAGATATACTGTGCCATCTGTGGGCAGTATTGGTAATTTCTTTTCAGCTACTCGCGTGCTTCATTCAAGTACAGTCTCTTTCATTATGTTCACTACTGCACACCTAATAAAATGAATCCAAAAAAAGGGAGGAAGATGGTAATTCACATCAGAAGGCATCAAAATTTATGAGATATTTTCGATATCACGGGATGTTAGCGCAGATAAATAAAAATACCAGAAATTTTCTGATTTTTTATGAGTTGTTGCTCACCAAATATCAAGAGCCATACCCTGTAGGTAATGGAGAATCTGATTTTTAAAATAATTAAAAAGAGGTTCTTTAAGAACAAACATAGGGGCATGCATTTCCACTAGTTTATCAAATGTTGGACCTCCTACATGTAACAGAATTTTGATAATCATTGACCTCCTTCAACCTAAATTCATGTGTGTGTTTTGGACACTCATACCAATCTTCTTCTACATGAAAGAAAGTAGAGCAGTTACCAGAGCAGCAGCTTCTTGACCGTAGGAAATATCGAAACACATTGAATACAACACATTTTTGTTCAGCAGTTTATGCAGGACTTAGACTATTGTTGTTCAATGATATTGACCATTTAATGGCTATCTTAGTAGATCTTTGTTAATGATGTAACGCAACAGACTTGGCCGATAAAACTGTGGTGCAAGTTCCAGTGTCTTAAAAAGACCACACATAATTTTAAACAGTATTATTAAATAGAGTTGTTAAAAACTGTGGGGCAACATGACTGATGGAAGAGGATCAACTAGTGAGACAGATCCTTTCTTAGGCCTGTCAAAGAGCACAAGAAGACTGTTGTTGTTATTGTGGTGGTCTCCAGTCCAAAGACTGGTTTGATGCAGCTCTTTGATGCAGCTCTCCACACCACTCTATCTTTTGCAAATCTTTCCATCTCTGAATAAATACTTCAACCTACATCCAGTTACTGCATTCCTTCATTGGTCTCCCTCTACAGTATTTACCTCCCACACTTCCCTCCAGTACTAAATTGATGAATCCGAGATGAGTCAGAATGTCTCCTATACACTGATTCCTTCTTTAAGTTGAGGCAAAAATTCGTTTTTTCCCCTGTTCAGATCGGTACCTCCTCATTAGTTACTCGATCTACCCATCTGATTTTCAGCATTCTTCTACAGCACAACAATTCAAAAGCTTCTCTCCTTATTGTCCACAGTTCACTTCTGTACAAGGCTACACTTCAGATGAATATCTTAAGAAAAGACTTCCTAACACTTAAATTCCTATGTCAACAATATTCTCTTTTTCAGAAGTGCTTCCCTCACTACAGGCTGTCTGCATTTCATACATTCCTTATTCAGGATTATCAGTCATTTTGCTACCCAAATGGCAATATCTGTTTACCTCTTTTAGTGTCTCATTTCCTAACTTAAATACCACTGCATCACCTGATTTAATTTGACTACATTCCATTCCACTTCTTTTAGTTCTGTTGATGCTCATCTTATGACCTATTATAAAAACTATCCATTCTGTTCAACCATTCCTCCAAGTCCTTTGCTGTCTTTGATAGTATTACAATGTCACTGACAAACCTCAAAGTTTTTATATGTTCTCCTTCAACTCATAATTCATTCTCTAAATTTCTTCTTCATTCTCTTTACTGCTCTCTCAAGGTACACATTGAATAACATTGAGAATAGGCTATAACCTTGACTCACTCCATTCTGAACTGCTGCTTCCCTTTCATGTCCTTCAACTCTTATAACAACCATTTGGTTTTTTGGTAATATTCACACCTGTCAGCACCTCATAAAACTTGTACATCAAGTTTAGTGGTTTTGCTGTGGCTGGCTATCCCAAAGATCTCAATAATTCTGAGGGAATGTCATCTACTCTGGAGGCATTGTTTCCACTTAGATCTTCCAGTGCTCTGTCGAAGTCTCCTCGCAGTATCATCATTTCCCATCTCATCTCCATCTTGGATCTTCTGGTGCTTCTGTCAAATTCTTCTTACATTATCCTTATCTCCCACCTCCATCTACTTTCTCTTTCCATTCTATAATAGTGTCTTCAAGTATATTTCCATAGTAGAGTCCCTCTACATACTCCTTGTGCCTTTCCAGATTTCCCTTCTTTGCATAGTACTGACTTGCCATCTGAGATCTTGATATTCATATACCTGCTTTTGCTTTCTCCAGAGGTCCTTCTGATCTTCCTGTAGGCAGTATCTATCTTTCTCTTTTGTTTTACAACCTTTCATGAACTTGCAGTTGTTCTCTAGTCATTTCTGCTTAGCCATTTTCCACTTTCTGCCAGGGTCACTCTTTAGACATCTGTATTTCCTTACACCTGCCTTATTTGCTGCATTTTTATATTTTCTCCTTTCATCAGTTAAATTTAATGTCTCCTGTTTTATCCAAGGACTTCCATTAGGTCTTGTTGTTTTACTTAAGTTGTCATCTGCTGCCTTCGTTATTTCACGTCTTAAAGCTACCTGTTTGTCTTCTACTGTATTCCTTTCACGTATTTCAGTTAAATGTTGCCTAATACTCCCTCTGAAACTCTCAGTATTCTCTGGTTCTTTCAACTTATTTAGGTTCCATCTCCTTAAGTTCCTACCTTTCTACAATTTCTTAAATTTCAATCTACAGCTCATAACTAATAAATTTTATCGAAGTCCACATCTTCCCTTGAAAATGTCTTTCAGTTTAAAATCTGGTTTTGAAACCTCTGCTGTACCATTATATAACTAGTCTTAAATTTTCCAGTGTCTTCAGGTCTCTACCATGTGCATAAACTTTTTAGACAGTACTTGGACCCACATATTAGCAATGATTAAATTATGCTCTGTGCATAATTTTACCAGTTGGCTCCTTTTTCATCCCTGTCCCCTAGCCCAAATTCTCCTTCTCTTTCTTTCCATACTACTGAATTCCAATATCCCTTCACGATTACATTTTCCTCTTCTTTAACTATCTGAATTATTTCTTTTATCTCATCATACATTCTTTCAGTCTCTTCATCCTCTGTGTAGCCAGTTGACCTATAAACTAGTACTATTGTGAGAGATTTGGTTTTATCAGGAACAGCATGCTCCATGGCCATACTAATGAGATCCATGATAGAAGGAAGGGCAGCATCAGTTGTAAATTTTTAAGCTTTTTTATTGCAGATCAGTTTCAGTTGCTGTGTGTTGCCTTCAGTGGATTTTATCCAGGTCATGATGACTTATCATGGCAGCATATGGTATCACTTTCCATTACAGATAATAAGCAGATAACAAACATCAGTTAAACTCATGTTCAGTGGACTGTATACAAGCCATGATGACTTATTGTAAATATAATAGCAAATGGTACCACTTGACACTGCAAAAAACAGACATCATTTTAACTGATGTTTCTTATCTGTAACATCAGTTAAAATGATGTTGTCTGTAATGTGAAGTAGTACCATGTGCTATTATATTAATGATGAGTCACCACAATTTGGATATAATGCACTGAAGATAGCTACACAGTAGTAGATTAAAAACTTACAACCAATGTTGTTCTTCCTCCTGTCATGGATTGTGATGCATGTTGGCTTCATGTCTATCTTTGCTATCATACTGCATTTACTATGCTCTTGATAGTCACTTAACCTGCATTCTTATTTTCTCATTCATTATTAAACCTACTCCTACATTATCCCTATTTACTTTCATAATTCTAATCCTGAACTCACTTGACCATAAGTCCAGTTTTTCTTTTCATCAGACTTCTCAAATATCCATCATACCTAGTTTCAACCTACCAATTTCCCTTTTTTTAAATAGTTTAACCTACCTACCCGATTAAGGGAACTAACATCCACACTCCATCCCATATAATGACAGTTTTGTTTTTCCTGATGATGGTACCCTGCTGGCTAGACACCACCAGAAGATCCAACAGGAGGACTATTTTACCACTGGAACATTTTACCCAAGAGTATACATCATCATTTAACCATACTGAAGAGCTCCATGCTCTCAGGAAGAATAATAACTCTAATTTCCCCTCGTTTTCAACTGATCACAGTATCAGCATATGCAAGGCCATTTTCACCTTGACTTTTGACCCAGCAATTACTAAACAGGCTGGAGCCCCTCATCAGGAACATCATGCTTGTCTATGGCTGTCTATATTGTTGAACACTCAAGCCAGCCTATCTTGGCAATGTGTGTTCATATGCAACTGTAAAACAGATCTGTCCCTGACTAATTTTGCACAGTTTGATCAAAGCTAAAAAAAACAGCAGACCTGTTTTAATGATGTAAGGAAACATGCAATAAATCTGACTGAGGAAATGCAGAATCTATATTAAACATAGTAACAGGAAATTAATTTTATGTTTCTGCTAAATTTTTATTTCCCTCATAAAATGAGTATGGTAATTCTCTTCTTCAGAAATGATTTTCTTACCATTGAGAGTCTACATTTTATGTCTTCTCTTCTTCTGCCATCATCAGTTATTTTGCAGCCCAAATAACAACACTCATCTACTATTTTCAGTGTCTTGTATCCTAATCCATCTTGGCATCACTTGATTTAATTCATTTGATTTAAATAAACTACATTCCATTAACCTTGTTTTGCTTTTATTGGTGTTCATCTTATATTCTCCTTTCAAGACACTGTCCATTCCACTTAACTGCTCTAAAAATTCCTTTGATGTCTCTGGCACAATCACAATATCACCAGCAAACCTCAAAGTTTTTCTTTCTTCTCCTTGAACTTTAATTCCTATTCCAAAATTTTCTTTGGTTTCCTTTACAACTTTCTCAATGTAGGATTGATTAACACTGGGGATAGGCTACAGCCCTGTCTCACTCTCTTCTCAGCCTCTGCTTCCCTTTATGCCCCTTGACTCTTGTAACTGCCGTCTGGTTTCTGTACAAGCTGTAAATAGCTTCACTCTCTGTGTTTTACCTCTGCTGGCTTCAGAATTTCAA
The DNA here is from genome assembly GCF_023898315.1 of Schistocerca nitens. NCBI lineage: Eukaryota > Metazoa > Arthropoda > Insecta > Orthoptera > Acrididae > Schistocerca > Schistocerca nitens. The sequence continues at coordinate 175,602,107 of NC_064622.1, read as the reverse complement.
AGAGAGTATTCTAGTCAAAATTGTCAAAAGTTTTCTCTATGTCTACAAATACTATAAACAAAGGTCTGCCTTTCTTTAATCCATCTTCTAAGAGAAGTCATAGAGTCAGTATAGCCTTGTATGTTCCTACGTTTCTCTAGAATCCAACATATCTTCCCTGAGATTGCTTCTCCCAGTTTTTCCTTCTTCTGTAAGGAATTCTTGTTAGCATTTTGCAACCATGACTTCCTTGGAATTGGAATTATTACATTCTTCATGAAGTCTTAAGATATTTTACCTGTCTCATACATCTTGCTCACCAGATGGAATAGCTTTTTCATGGCTGGCTATCCCAAGATTGTAAGTAGTTCTGATGGAATGTCTTCTACTTAAGAGGTCTTTTTTTGACTTAAGTCTTTCATTCCCTATCAGACTCTCCCCACAGTAGTATATCTCCTGTCTCATTTTCATCTTTATCTCTGTCCTCTTCCATTTCTATAACATTGCCTTCAAGTTCATCTCCCTTCAATAGACCCTCTGTATACACCTTCCAACTTTCAGGTTTCCCTGTTAGCAGAATATGGACTCGGTGGGTTCAGGAGGGTAATACGGAACGCCGTGCTGGCTCCCAGTGGCCTCGATCACTAGCAGTCAAGACGACAGGCGTCTTATCCGCATGGCTGTAATGGATCGTGCAGCCATGTCTAGATCCCTGAACCAACAGATGGGGACGCTTGCAAGACAACAACCATCTGCAGGAACAGTTCGATGATGTTTGCAGCAGCATGGACTATCAGCTCAGAGACCATGGCTGTGATTACCCTTGCCACTGCATCACAGACAGGAGTGCCTGTGATGGTGTACTCAACGAAAAACCTGGGTGCATGAATGGTGAAACGTCATTTTTTCAGACGAATGCAGGTTCTGTTTACAGCTTCATGATGGTTGCATCCATGTTTGGTGACATCAGGGTGAACACACATTGGAAACGTGTATTCGTCATCGCCATACTGGTGTATCACCCGGCGTGATGGTATGGAGTGCCATTGGTTACATGTCTTGGTCATCTCTTGTTCGCATTGACGGCACTTTGAACAGTGAACATTACATTTCAGATGTGTTATGACCCATGAGTCTACCTTTCATTCAATCCCTGCGAAACCCTAGATTTCAGCAGAATAATGCATGACCGCATGTTGCAGGTCCTGTACGGGTCTTTCTGGATACAGAAAATGTTGGGCTGCTGCCCTGGCCAGCACATTCTCCAGATCTCTCACCAATTGAAAATGTCTGGTCAATGGCGGCCGAGCAACTGGCTCGTCACAATACGCCAGTTACTACTCTTGATGAACTGTGGTATCGTGTTGAAGCTGCATGGGCAGCTGTACCTGTACACGCCATCCAAGCTCTGTTTGACTCAATGACCAGGCATATTAAGGCTGTTATTGTGGCCAGAGTGGTTGTTCGGGGTACTGATTTCTCAGGATCTATGCACCCAAATTGCATGAAAATGTAATCACATGTCAGTTATAGTATAATATATTTATCCAATGAATACCCACTTATCATCTGCATTTCTTCTTGGTGTAGAAATTTTAATGGCCAGTAGTGTATTTTTAGCTGGTTTTCCATCAGTAATCCACTTCTTACAATATTTGATCCAGTGGCACGGTTCTTTGCAATAGTTACATTTTACTTTAACTTTGAATTTGTTAGTTTTTATTTTGTTCTGTACACCTGATTTTACTACTAATGCCTCTTGTTCGATTTTGTCACTACTCTTTGGGAAATTTCTCTCAAACATGCACAATTGATCCTTTAATTCATCTAACATTTCCTTATCACCTTTCATTAACAACATCCAACTCAATTTAAAGGAACCAAAACTTGCAGGTAGAATATGTAAAACTTTACATACCAATATCAGATCAGGTAGCACAGTTTCTCCCTTTGCTTTAAGCCCATTGTTCAGTTCATTCCACAGACTTGTTAACTTTGCTATTTATGTGGAGATGTCTTCGCCCTGAGTCCAATTAAACGCAAAGAAATCTGAACAAATCTTGAACAGCTGATATTTTGATGATGCTTTGAAATTCTGCTTCAATGCCTCCCATGCTTCATGAGCCATTTCCTTGTCCATGATCTTCAGATACACAGTGTCTGTAACTGCACTTGTAATCACCGACTTGGCATAACTGTTTGCTTTACGATAAAAATCTGACTTGGCTTTATGATCCTTTATTGCTGCATCATTAGCATTTTCAGACAGTGGCTCAGGTGTTACTGATTTGACATCACTTATATCTAAAGCTCCTTCATGATAGTCAATTAGATCTAGTACTTTTCTCTTCCACATTGGCCAGTCAGTTTCTCTATTCAGCAGCTCGATATGTTTTACCAGATCCATTTCAACTCTAAAACCAAAAACACACTCTCAAATACAAGTTAAAAGAAAACTGTCTCTGTCACTTTTTGCACACATTTTTACACACATAGCTGGGGCCCATAACCTATTGTATTTTGTTGAGAAAAAAAAACTTATTTATTCTCAATAAAGATCAGGTGCTGACAAAAAGCGATGAGTTTGGTTTTCAAATACTTAGATTTATTTCTGAATCTGGAGGCACAGTTTACACAAGAAGTCACTTTACCAAGGAGCTTCTAAAAACAAGTAAGAGCAAAAGTGTGTGTGTTGTGACTCAAAATAAAAAACAGAGATAAACAAAACGTTATGCTCATATATGATGTTGATTAATAATTTACCAGACAACTTCTTTTTAAATACAGTAATAAAAAGAATTTACTTTAACAGTTCTTTCATCAGCTAAATTCAGTATCTATTGTGACATTCAAGGATTTCTACTTGACATTGTCTTTTTATCTATTTGATCCTCTGCAGCCTTCACTATATCACCTCTTAAAGCTAACTGTTCCTCGTCTACCACAATTCTTTCTCGTGTTCATATCAATTGTTGCTTAGTACTCTCATAAAATCTCAACAACCTGTCATTGTTTCAACTTGTCCAGGTCCCATCTCCTTAATTTCCTATATTTTTGCAATTTCTTCATTTTTAATCTACAGTTTGTAACCAATAAATTGTGGTCAGAGTCTAGATCTGCCACTAGAAACGTATTACAACTTAAAATCTGGTTCTGAAATCTCTGTCTTATCACTATATAATCAATCTGAAACCTTTCAGTGTCTCCAAGTCCCTTCCATGTATACACACTTCTTCCATTGTTCCCAAACCAAGTAATAGCGATGATGAAATTATGCTCTATGCAATATCCCACCAGGCAGCTTCCCCTTTCATTTCTTCCCCCCATTCCATATTCACCTACTATTTTTCCTTCTCTTTCTTTTCCTACTACTAAATTCTGGTTCCCCACCACAATTAATTTTTTATCTCCCTAAACTATCTGAATAATTTCTATTTATATCATCATACATTTCTTCAATCTCTTCATCACAGCTGGTATATAAACTTGTACTACTGTGGTGATTGTGGACTTCAAGTCTAACTTGGCTATGATAACACATTCACTATGCTGTTTATAGTAGTTCATACATGTTCTTTTTTCTTATTCATTATTAAACCTGCTTTTGCATTACCCCTGTTTCATTTTGTATTTACAACCCTGTATTCACCTGGTCAGAAATCCTGTTCCTCCTGTCACCAAATTTTAATACCTCCCACTAATATGTCTAACTCCAGTCTACATGTTTCCCTTTTTAAATTTTGTAACCTAACAGTCTGATTAAGGGATCTAACGTTCCACATTCCGGTCCATAGAAAAACAGTTTTATTTCCCTTGTTGACAATATTCTGTCTATTCCCCTCCTGGAGATCTGAATGGGGGACTGTTTTACCTTTGTAATATTTTACACAAGAGAGTGCCATCATCAATCAACCATAAAGTGGAGCTGCATGCCTGCAGCTGCAATTACGCTTGCTTCCAGCCATTCACAGTACCAGCACGACAAAGACATTTTGATTGATGTTACGAGACCATGTCAATCCAGCATGTTGCCCCTGCAATTAGTGAAAAGGCTGCTGCCCCTCTTGAGGAACCACACATTTTTCTGGCCTCTTGACAGATATCCCTCTGTTGTGGTTGGACCTACGGTATGACCATAGTATCACTCAGGCACACAAGCCACCCCACCAACGGCAAGGTTCATGGTCCATGGTCCATGAGGGAGACATTTTTAATTTTTTTTAAATCACTGTTAAATTTAATCCACTGTGCTATTAACACTGAAGAGCCAAAGAAATTGGTACACCTGCTTAATATTGTGTAAGGCCCATGTGTGCATGCAGAAGTGCCGCAACACGATGTGGCATCGGCTCAACTAATATCTGAAGTAGTGCTAGAGGGAAGTGACACCATGAAATCTGCAGGGCAGTCTGTAAGTCCGTAAGAGTAAGAGGGGGTGGAAACCTCTTCTGAACATCACATTGCAAGGCATCCCAGATATGCTCAATAATGTTCATGTCTGGGGAGTTTGGTGGCCAGCAGAAGTCTTTAAACTCAGGAGAGTGTTCCTGGAGCCACTCTGTAGCAATTCTGGAAGAATGGGATGTCACATTGTCCTGCTGGAATTTCCCAAGTCCATCAGATTGCACTATGGGCATGAAAGGATGCAGGTGATCTGACAGGATGCTTATGTGTATGTCACCTGTCAGAGTCGTATCTCAGCGTACCAGAGATCCCACATCACTCCAACTGCACATGCCCCACACCATTACAGAGCCTCTACAGCCTGAACAATCCCCTGCTGACATGCAGGGTCATGGATTCACAAGGTTGTCTCCATACCCATACACGTCCATCCACTTGATACAATTCTAAACGAGACTCATCCTATCAGGGAACATGTTTCCAGTCATCCACAGTCCAACATCAGTGTTGATGGGTCCAGGCAAGGTGTAAAGCTTCATGTCATGCAGTCATCAAGGGTACATGAGTAGGCCATCAGCTCCAAAAACCCATATCGATGATGTTGAGTTAAAATGGTTCACATGCTGACACTTGTTGATAGCCTAGCTTTGAAATCTGTAGCAATTTGTGGAAGGGTTGCACTTCTGTCACATTGAATGGTTCTCTTCAGTCATCATTGGTCCCATTCTTGTAGGATCTTTCTCCAGCCACAGCCATGTCAGAGATTTGATGTTTTACTGGATTCCTGATATTCATGGTACACTCATGAAACAGTCATACAGGAAAACCCCCACTTCATCGCTGCCTCAGAGATGCTGTGTCTTATTGCTCATGCACCAACTATAACACCACGTTCAAACTCATGTAAATCTTGATAATCTGCCATTGTAGCAGCAGTGACCAATCTAACAACTGTGTCAGACACTTGTTGTCTTTTATAGGCACTGCTGACTGCAGCACCGTATTCTGCCTGTTTACATATCTCTGTAATTGATTACACATGCCTATACCAGCTTCTTTGGCACTTCAGTGTATTTGCATACTATGTTACATATGCTATCTTTGTTTGCGTTAATATTCGTGTATAGAAAAGAAAGAGTTGTCCAAAAAATTTATTTCCGATTAGATTTAAAACTGCCTGTCACCTGTCAGACATTTCGTCTTCTTTGGGCCAATGATCAAAGAATTTTGTGGGAGCATCGTGAATTGCTTTCTGGGCCAGTGACAGCTTTAGTAATGAGTAATGAAGCTCATTTTTTCTTCCAGTGTAGTAGTTATGAATATTGATGGTCTTCTTTAACTGTGACATATTATTTGTAATGACTTTTTTTAGTGAAAGTGCAATGAAAAAACCTAACTCCTTAAATAAGCACCTACAAGGTGACTGTGGATGAACACCATGCATTTTTACTACTCCCTTTTTTTGTACACACCACTTCGTTCTTTGGTTATGAGTCTCCCATTGTTGTTGTTGTTATTATTGTTGTTGTTGTTGCTGAAGAATGTTTTGAAGCAGCTCTTGAGACTAGTCTTTCCTGCACAAGCTTCTTCATCTCTAAGTAACAACTACAGCCTACATCCATCTGAACCTGCTTATTGTATGCAAGCCTAGGTCGTCACCTACAATTTTTACCCTCCATGCATTCGTCCATTACTAAACTGGCTCTTCCTTGATCCCTCAGGATATGTCCTACTAAGCATTACCTTCTTTTAGTCAAGTTGTGGCATAAATTTCTATTTTCCCCAATTTAATTCAGTACCTCCTCATTAGACACTCAATTTACCATCTAATCTTCTCTCGTAGCATCACATTTCAAAAGCTTCTATCCTCTTTTTGTCTGAACTGCTTATTGTCCACAGTTCAGTTCCACACAAGACTACATTCCAGACAAATACCTTCAGTAAAGGCTTCATCATCAGTTATTTTGCTGCCCAAATAGCAAACCGCATGTATTACTTGTAGTGTCTCATTTCCTAATGTAGTTCCCCCAACACTGTCTCATTAAATTTGACTATATTCCATTACCTTTGTTTTACTTTTGTTAATCTTCATCCCGTAACTTCTTTTGAACACATTATCTATTTCATCCGATTGCTCTTCCAAGTCATTTGCCATCTGTGACAGAATTACAATATCATCAGCAACAGTTCTTCTTTCTCAACTTTAATGCTCTTTCTAAATTTCTTCTCGATTTCCTTCCCTGCTCAAACTGCCAGGAACTGAAACTGCTAGATACTGATTCACATTGCAGCCAGAAACATAGTTCAACTGGTACTTGATGAATCCTGACTGAATACAGACTTCTACCCCTTACAGCTCTACAGTGTAGGTCTCAAAGCAAAATAATTATACAATACACCACCTTAATATACTTTTTTTATTTTATTTTTTTGTGGGCATTAGTCTATGGACTAAGGTTTGTGTCAGTGCCTAACATTTTTCTCCTAATTCTGAAGACATCCTCAGAGGCTATAAGGGAAACTTAAACAAACTCAGGGAGGTGAACTACAGCTACATCTACTCATCTACATGGATACTCTCCAAATCGCATTTAAGTGCCTGGCAGAGGGTTCATCAAACCACCTTCACAATTCTCTATTATTCCAATCTCGTACAGCGCGCAGAAAGAATGAACACCTATAAATTTCTGTACTAGCTCTTATTTCCCTTATTTTATCATGGTGATCATTTCTCCCTATGTAGGTCGGCATCAACAAAATATTTTCGCATTTAGTGGAGAAAGTTGGTGATTTGTGAGAAGATTCCTCTGCAGCAAAAAATGCCTTTGTTTTAATGATGTCCGTCCCAAATCACGTATCATTTCAGTGACTCTCTCTCCCCTATTTCACAACAATACAAAATGTGCTGCCCTTCTTTGAACTTTTTCAATGTACTCCGTCAATACTATCTGGTAAGGATTCCACATCATGCAACAGTATTCTGAAAGAGGACGGGCAAGCATAGTGTAGGCAGATATATTACATTTTCTAAGTGTCCTGCCAATAAAACACAGTCTTTTGCTAGCCTTCCCCACAACATTTTCTATATATTCCTTCCAATTTAAGTTGTTCATAATTGTAATTCCTAGATATTTAGTTGTATTTATGGCTTTTAGATTTGACAGATTTATTGTGTAACCAAAGTTTAATGGATTTCTTCCAGCACTCATGTGGATGACCTCACACTTTTATTTATTTAGTGTCAATTGCCAATTTTTCACCATAGAGATATCTTTTCTAAATCGTTTTGCAATTTGGTTTGATCTTCTAATGACTTCACAAGTCAATAAATGGCAGCGTCATCTGCAAACAACCTAAGACGGCTGCTCAGATTGTCTCCCAAATTGTTTATATAGATAAGGAACAGGGCCCATAACACTACCTTGGGGAATGCTAGAAATCAGTTCTGTTTTACTCAATGACTTTCCTTCAGTTACTACAAACTGTGACCTCTCTGACAGGAAATCATGAATCCAGTCGTATAACTGAGACGATATTCCATAAGTATGCAACTTCAATACAAGCTGTTTGTGTGGTACAGTGTCGAAAGCCTTCCAGAAATCCAGAAATCTGGAATCAATTTTAAATCCCTTGTCAATAGCACTTAACACTTCATGTGAGGAAAAGAGCTAGTTGTGTTTCACAAGAACGATGTTTTACAAATCCATGTTGACTGCAAGTCAATAGACCATTTTCTTTGAGGTAATTCATAATGTTTGAACACAATATATGTTTCAAAATCCTGCAGCATATCGACTTTAATGAAATGTGCCTGTAATTTAGTGGATTACTCCTACTACCTTCCTTGAATACTGGTGTGACCTCTGCAACTTTCCAGTCTTTGGGTACAGATATACAGTTAAGTATGGAGCTATTGCATCAGCATACTCTGAAAGGAACCTAATTGGTACACAGTCCAGACCAGAAGACTTGCTTTTATTAAGTGATTTAAGTTGCTTCACTACTCCAAAGATATCTACTTCTACATTACTCATGTTGGCAGCTGTTCTTGATTCAAATTCTGAAATATTTACTTTGTCTTCTTTTGTGAAGGCATTTTGGAAGGCTGTATTTAGCAACTCTGCTTTGGCAGCACTGTCTTCAGTAGTATCCCCATTGCTATCCTACAGAGAAGGCATTGTTTGTTTCTTGACGCTAGCATACGTCACATACAATCAGAATCTCTTTGGATTTTCTGAAAGGTTTCAAGACAAAGCTTCATTGTGGAAACTATTATAAGCATCTTCCAACCGCACTATATTTCGATCTTCTGTAAAAGATAGCCAGTCTTGGAGATTTTGTGTCTGTTTAAATTTGGCATGTTTTTTAGTTGTTTCTGCAACAGTGTTCTGGCCTGTTTTATTTACCAACAAGCATCAGCTCTGTTGTTTGTTAATTTATTTGGTATAAATCTCTCAACAACTTCCAATACTATTTCTTTGACTTCAAACCACATCTGGTCTACACTTACATTGTTAATGTGGAAGGAGTGGAGAATGTCTCTCAGGAAGGTGTCAAGTGAATTTTTATCTGCTTTTTTGAATGGGTGCATTTTTATTTGTTTTTGGAGGATTTGGCAATTACAATATTCAATCTCGCTATGACAACCCTGTGTTTACTAATCCCCATATCCATTTTGATGCCTGTTATTAACTCAAGATTATTTGTTGCTAAGAGGTTAAGTGTGTTTTCACAACTGTTTACTATTCACATGGGCTCATGAACTAGCTGCTTGAAATAATTTTCAGAGAATGCATTTAGCATAATTTCAGATGATGTTTTATGCATACTTTCAGAATTAAACATCCATTTTTGCCAACATATCAAGGGTAAATAAAGTCACCACCAACTATAATTGTATGAGTTGGGTATGTGTTTGAAATTAAACTAAAATTTTCTTTGAGCCTTTCAGCAACTGTGTCATCTGAATTGGGAGGACAGTAAAAGGATCCAATTATTATTGTATTCTGGTTGTCAACAATGACCTCTGCCCATACTAGCTCACAGGAACTATCTACTTCAATTTTGCGACAAGATAAACTACTTCTACAACAACAAACACGCCACCACCAACTGTGTTTAGCCTGTCCTCGCAAAATTTCAGCTGAACTTATCTCCAGCTTTAGCCAGATTTCAGTGCCTATAACAGTTTGAGTATCAGTTCTTTCTATTAGCACTTGGAGCTCTGGTATTTTCCAAACACAGCTATGACAGTTTACAACAGTTGTACAGATGGTTCCTGTATCTGCATACTTTCTGTGTTTGGCCTGGACCCTTTGTGACTGATACCCTTTTTGTGTTTTCCTGGGACCCTCTAACTTTAAAAAACACCCAGTTCACACTACACAGCCCCTGATACCTGTGTAGCTGCCTCTTACATGTAGTGGCCTCCTGACCCATTCAGCGCAATCCAAAAACCAACCACCCTGTGGTGCAAGTCAAGGAATCTGTAGTCTACACAGTCATAGAACCATCTGAGCCTCTGATTCAGACCCTCCACTCAGCTCTGTACCAAAGGTCCGCAGTCAGTCCTGTCAACTATGTTGCAAATGATCAGCTCTGTTTTCATCTTGCAAGCAAGACTGGCAGCCTTTACCACTTCTATTAGCCGCTCAAAACCAGAGAGAATCTCTTCTGATCCAAAGTGACTGACATCATTGGTACCAATGTGAGCCACCCCATGCAACTGGCTGCATCCTGTGCTCTTCATGGCCTCCAGAAGGACCCGTTCCACATCTGGAATGGCTCCACTCAGTATGCATACGGAGTGCACATTGGCTTTCTTCCCCTTCTCAGCAGCCATGTCCCTAAGAGGCCCCATAATACACCCAACATTGCAGCTCCCAACTATCAATATTCCCACCCTCTGTGATTGCCCAGATCTTGCAGACTGAGAGGTTTCCTCCGATACAGGACAGACGATGGCATCTGGCCGAATGACAGTGTCAGCCACAGACATCACCTGGAACCTGTTTGTCAGCCTAACCAGGGAGGCCTTACATTTGGCAACCTGGGAAGTCTTTCACCACCTGCTGTGCTCCAGGGCAACCTCCCGTTTGACCACAGCTGAGGGGTCAACCTCAGTACCAGCAGTAACTGGGCTGGTCACTGATGAGGACCAATAGGAGGACTCTGACATGCTGGACATCCGTTAGATCCCCACAGCCGGCCCACAACAGGGGTGCCCCTTCACTGCAGCTTCAAGATGTGCAACCAAAGCCATCACAGCCTGGAGCTGAGAGCAAAATGTCCCCAACTCAGCTCACATCCGCACACAACAGTCACAGTCCCTACCCATACTAAAGACCATGGAAAACTGAACTACCCAGATAAACAGACTATTGGCACGTGCTGCAGGACTCTACTGTGGACACTAATGAAAATGCAGGAACTGTGTCTAATAAATTAGGTTAATAGACAGAGATTCAAAAACCTAACTACCAAAGCACTCAGGTGAAATTAAATAATTCTTCCCTGATTTGAAACTTGTAATATGTCACAAAATTGGTTTACTTTCTGATGCAAATGAAAACATGAGAACTGTGGCTTTTAGATATTAAATTAACACACAAAAACTCAAGAAACTAAACTATCAAATCACACAGATGAAATTATACAATTTGTTCCTGGCCAGGAATTCATCACAAAATTGACTACTTTCCTGTTGCTGCCTCTGTCTCAGCTGGCTGCTACTGCCTAACTGGCTGACTAATGACAACAAGCGGTCACTAGCTTTCAAAACAAAGAAACAACTATTGACTTGTGATACAGTACTCTACTGTAAACCCTGACAAAAACACAGGAACTGTGTCTAATAAATTAGTTTAATACGCGGAGATTCAAAAACCTAACTACCAAAGCACTCAGGTGAAACTAAATAATTCGCACCTGATTAGGAACTTGTGATATGTCACAAAACATGAGAACTATGGCTGTTAGATATTAAATTAACGTGCAGAAACTCAAGGAAATCAACTATCAAAGTATACAGATGAAATTATGCAATTTGCTCCTAGTTAGGAGTGGGTGAACTGTTTACAGTTTAACTATACAATAGTGTTTCCAGAATGAAATTTTCACTCTGCAGTGGAGTGTGCACTAATATGAAACTTCCTGTAAGATTAAAAATGTGTGGCAGACTGAGACTCAAACTTGGAACCTTTTCCTTTTGTGGGCATGTGCTCTACTGACAGCCCATTCCCACAGCTTCAACTGTGCTAGTACCTTGTCTCCTACCTTCCAAACTTCACAAAAGCTCTTCTGCAAACCTTGCAGTACTAGCACTTCTGGAAGAAGGGATACAGGGGATACATGGCTTAGCCACAGGCTAGGGGATGTTTCCACACTGAAATTTTCACTCTGCAGCAGAATTTGCACTGATATGAAACTTCCTGACAGATTAAAACTGTGTGTACATACCTGCAAAAGGCAAAAGTCCCGAGTTTGAGTCCCGGTCCGGCACACAGATTTAATCTGTCAAAAAATTTCATGTCAGTGCACACTCCTCTGCAGAATGAAAATTTCATTCTGAAAACATCCCCCAGGCTGTAGCTAAGACATGTCTCTGCAATATCCTTTCCTTTAGGAATGCTAGTTCTACAAGGTTCACAGGAGAGCATCTGTGAAGTTTGGAATGTAGGAGAGTAGGAGATAAGGTACTAGCAGAAATGAAGCTGTGGGAAGTGTTTTAATTTGCCAGGATGTTTCATACAATGGCGTCATTTTGCCACAGCTAAGATCTTGGAACTATGTAGCTATTACAGGAGAAGAGTTGCTACTTTCTGCTTTATTTAACACGAAGAGCCACAATATGTGTAATTACAGTTTCTCTTCTTTTCAGTTTTTTGTGTGTTTTGCGTTTCTAAGGCTTGACTGTACATTCCTGCACAGTAATGATTGGACCCTGATACAACTGTAGTTTCAGAGAATTGAATTTGGTGGTTTCCTGGTACTGCTATATGACCTGCTTCTGCCAATTTATCCACATTGTCCATATGATAATTTCTTAAATAATACAAGAGCAATGCCATAACATTTAGGTAAACTACAAAGCATGATCATTCTGATCAATATTTTACAAGCCTTGTTCTGAATCATAAAATTAATTCTCATAGCCACAACTATAAGAATAATTCTGGGAGAATCCCCATTTTAATAATGCCTGCCTATGACTGTCTGCTACTAGAAAGAAACTCCCATGTTTGACTGCACTCCAACATTATGCACACAAAACCCATTCTTGAGATCACAGGAGAAGGTTTACTTGTTCTCACAACCCTCTGATGTTGTCGTTGTGGTCTTCAGTCCTGAGACTGGTTTGATGCAGCTCTCCATGCTACTCTATCCTGTGCAAGCTTCTTCATTTCCCAGTACCTACTGCAACCTACATCCTTCTGAATCTGTTTAGTGTATTCATGTCTTGGTCTCCCTATACGATTTTTACCCTCCACGCTGCCCTTCAATACTAAATTGGTGATCCCACGATGCATCAGAATATGTCCTACCAACCAATCCCTTCTTCTAGTCAAGTTGTGCCACAAATATCTCTTCTCCCCAATTCTGTTCAATACCTCCTCAATAGTTATGTGATCTACCCATCTAATCTTCAGCATTCTTCTGTAGCACCACATTTTGAAAGCTTCTATTCTCTTCTTGTCTAACTATTTATCATCCACATTTCACTTCCATACACAGCTACACTCCATACAAATACTTTCAGAAACGACTTCCTGACACTTAAATCTAAACTCGATGTTAACAAATTTTTCTTCTTAAGGAATGCTTTCCTTGCCATTGCCAGTCTACATTTTATATCCTCTCTACTTCAACCACCATCAGTTATTTTGCTCCCCAAATAGCAAAACTCATTTACTACTTTAAGCATCTCAGTTCCTAATCTAATTCCCTCAGCATCAGCCGATTTAATTCGACTACATTCCATTATCCCGATTTTGATTTTGTTTATGTTCATCTTATATCCTCCTTTCAAGACACTGTCCATTCCGGTCAACTGCTCTTCCAGGTCCTTTGCTGCCTCTGACAGAATTACAATGTAGCTGGCGAACCTCAAAGTTTTTACTTCTTCTCCATGGATTTTAATTCCTACTCCAAATTTTTCTTTTGTTTCCTTTACTGCTTGCTCAATATACAGATTGAACAACATCGGGGATAGGCTACAACCCTGTCTCACTCCCTTCTCAACCACTGCTTCCCTTTCACGCCCCTCGACTCTTATAACTGCCATCTGGTTTCTGTACAAATTGTAAATAGCCTTTTGTTCCCTGTATTTTACCCCTGCCACCTTCAGAATTTGAAAGAGAGTGTTCCAGTCAACATTATCAAAAGCTTTCTCTAAGTGTACAAATGCTAGAAATGAAGGTTTGCCTTTCCTTTACCCCTGCCACCTTCAGAATTTGAAAGAGAGTGTTCCAGTCAACATTGTCAAAAGCTTTCTCTAAGTGTACAAATGCTAGAAATGAAGGTTTGCCTTTCCTTAATCTATTTTCTAAGATAAGTCGTACAGTCAGTATTGCCTCATGTGTTCCAACATTTCTATGGAATTCAAACTGATCTTCCCCGAGGTCGGCTTCTACCAGATTTTACATTCGTCTGTAAAGAATTCAAGTTAGTATTTTACAGTCATGGCTTATTAAACTGATAGTTTGGTAATTTTCACATCTGTCAACACCTGCTTTCCTTGGGATTGGAATTATTATATTCTTCTTAAAGTCTGAGGGTATTTTGCCTGTCTCATACATCTTGCTCACCAGATGGTACAGTTTTATCAGGGCTGCCTCTTCCAAGGCTATCAGTAGTTCTAATGGAATGTTGTCTACTCTCAGGGCCTTGTTTCGACTCAGGTCTTTCAGTGCTCTGTCAAACTCTTCACGCAGTATCATATCTCCCATTTCATCTTCATCTACATTCTCTTCCATTTCCATAATATTGCCCTCAAGAACATCGCCCTAGTATAGACCCTCCATATACTCCTTCCACCTTTCTGCTTTCCCTTCTTTGCTTAGAACTGGTTTTTCATCTGAGCTCTTGATATTCATGCAAGTGGTTCTCTTATCTCCAAAGGTCTCTTTCATTTCCTCATTTTTGAGACCTTTGTATTCCTTTTTGCCTGCTTCATTTACTGCATTTTTGTATTTTCTCCTTTCATCAATTAAATTCAATATCTCTTCTTTTACCCAAGTATTTCTATTAGCCCTCCACTTTTTACCTACTTGATCCTCTGCTGCCTTCACTATTTCATCTCTGAAAGCTACCCATTCTTCTTCTACTGTATTTCTTTCCCCCATTCTTCTCAATCATTCCCTAATGCTCTATCTGAAACTCTCTACAACCTCTGGTTCTGTCACTTTATCCAAATCCCATCTCCTTATATTCCCACCTTTTTGCAGTTTCTTCAGTTTTAATCTACAGTTCATAACCAATAGATTGTGGTCAGAGTCCACATCTGCCCCTGGAAATGTCTTACAATTTAAAACCTGGTTCCTAAATCTCTGTCCTACCATTATATATGCTATCTGAAACCTTCCAGTATCTCCAGGCTTCTTCCATGCATACAACCTTCTTTCATGATACTTGAACCAATTGTTAGCTTTGATTAAGTAATGCTCTGTGCAAAATTCTACCAGGCGGCATCCTCTTTCATTCCTTACCAAATGGTTCAAATGGCTCTGAGTACTATGGGACTTAACTTATGAGGTCATCAGTCCCCTAGAACTTAGAACTACTTAAACCTAACTAACCTAATGACATGACACACATCCATGCCTGGGGCAGGATTCGAACCTGCGACCACAGTATTCCTTACCCCCATTCCATATTCACCTACTACATTTCCTTCTCTTCCTTTTCCTACTGTCGAATTCCAGTCACCCATGACTATTAAATTTTCATCTCCCTTCACTATCTGAATAATTTCTTTTATTTCATCATACATTTCATCAATCTCTTTGTCATCTGTGGAGCTAGTTGGCATATAAACTTGTACTACTGCGGTTAGCATGGACTTCGTATCTATCTTGGCCCAAATAATGTGTTCACTATGCTGTTTGTAGTAGCTTACCTGCATTCCTATTTCTTGATTCATTATTAAACCTACTCCTGCATTACTCCTATTTTATTTTGTGTTTATAACCCTGTATTCATCTGACCAGAAGTCTTGTTCCTCCTGCCACCGAACTTCACTAATTTCCACTATATCTAACCTTAACCTATCCATTTCCCTTTTTAAATTTTCTAACCTACTTGCCCGATTAAGGAATCTGACATTCCATGCTCCGACCCATAGAACGCCAGTTTTCTTCCTCCTGATAGCAATGTCCTTCCGAGTAGTCCCCGCCTGGAGATCCAAATGGGGGACTATTTTACCTCCTGACTATTTTACCCAAGAGGACGCCATCATCATTTAACCATACTGTAAAGCTGCTTGCCCTCGCGAAAAATTATGGCTGTAGTTTCCCCTTGCTTTCAGCCATTTGCAGTGCAAGCACAGCAAGGCCGTTTTGGTTAGTGTTACAAGGCCAGATCAGTCAGTCATCCAGACTGTTGCTCCTGCAATTACTGAAAAGTCTGCTGCCCCTCTTCAGGAATCACACGTTTGCTGGCCTCTCAACAGATACGCCTCTGTTGTGGCTGCATCTACGGTATGGCTATCTGTATCTCTGAGGCACGGAAGCCTCCCCACCAATGACAAGGTCCATGATCATGGTTCTGATACTATTACCTAAAGGTGCTTATATGCATACTTCAAGAACTGAGTGAACTGGGACAACAGTAGTCTTAAACTTTCAAAGTCAAATGCTTCATACATGAAACATAAGAGTAAATATAAGAAAAAGGTGAAACAGCAGTCCATGTGTTCTTAACACAGAGGGAGGCCACCAAAAGCTGTAAAGTGCATTGTAAACTGGTTTTGCTAGCCAGTTTTAAAATTACTACCACTCTGCTATTCGGGCACATGAGCAGCTGAGCTTATGGGTATTGTTTTTGGTCAGTTGCAGAAGGAAATTAATTCCTCACATTGGTGTTGGGGATCACAAACTGGTCTTCTCAAAAAGACAATGTATCCTATCCACACTACAAGAAAACCGCAATGCAAAATGTATCCTTGTGCAAAAATTGCAAGTGTAATTTAATTATAATCAAGGAACAGTTCTTACTTTAGTTTGTTTAGTTTGCTATATACAATAATGACACAACATTATTTGGAAAAGAATAATAATAAATTGCTCAAATTGTTTAAGTGTACAGAATACTTAAGAAATAATTTTGTTTCAGCCTTGGTTCTTCACTTTTCACTCTTAGCAGCATTGTAAGGAGTACAACAAGAAAAATCAACACACAGTTTGAACTTGACGATGTAAGTAATTCAAGTTTCTTATAACAAGAATTCTCTCTCTCTCTCTCTCTCTCTCTCTCTCTCTCTCTCTCTCTGTCAGTCTACATACCTACCTGTCCATCTGCCTACCTATCTGTCCATCTGTCTGTCTACCTATCTATTGATCTATCTATCTCTCATTAGTGTCAAACTTCTTTTGGGCCTGTACCAACTCATGAATTATTGGAAGGGCAGGTCACTCATCCAAAGATAAATGGCCTGCCCATCCTTTTTAACCTCCCCAACATATCCCTCTTTGCTCCTTGAGGAAGGAACTCACAGTTCCAAAATTCAGCACACTCTCTTGTACTTTTATATGTGTCTGTCACCAGTACTGAGAATTTCACTTACTGACAGTAAGTAGTGATCAGCAATTCTGTCTCATAAATTCCATAGTTTACTCAAGTCATACAATTATCGTATGCTGTCCACAATATTAGTCTGATAATCTTCATATTTTTCTCCATAGCTGCTGAAATTTGGTGCAGAACACAGGCATGAACTGGGTTCTGCTACAAGAACTCTGGAGCAAGCAATAGAACAAGCACGCATTAATGTTCAGTGGGCACAGACCAGGCGAGATGAAGTTGTTGCTTGGCTGCGTATGCAACACAACATGGCAGATAGCTAGCACTTTAGCAGTAGTGTTCTGGTGTATTCAAATTCCACAGAGCACACTATACTCATAGAAGTTTGATGTGTGGCAGAAAAAGGCCTCTTAAATGTGTCACTCAGAGCAGAACTATCTACACAACTGATTACTGGATGTAAATTTTTTTCAGCCTGATGCCAGGAGAAGTTGCAACATCCTTCTTGTGTGTTCCTGGTGTCTTTATGTTTGTTTTTTTCATGAGAAAATGAAATGAATCATTCCAAAACTTAAAGTGGAGCCACAAACTGTCAATTGCTATGACTGAATATAAATTGAACTGAATTAGAAACTGCCACCCCTTCAGTGAATTCAAAAATACAGTGCAAAGCTTCAATAAACAAAGTGAAAATACTCCAAATGAAATATTTTGAAGTGTTGTATGAAGGTGGTAATCACATCTCCAATCAATTCAAATGCAGTAACCCAGATAAATGTGTTTTGCTCATAAATTGAATTTTATAATAAATATATCATTAATTAACAAAAGAAAGTCACTGAAACCTAGAAGCTGCAGGATTTATCAATGTTTAATGACTGAATGATCAGCTTGTAACAATGTATTTACACAGCAAGGTTCAAATAGATTTAACCATTTTAATGACTGTGAAGACAAGAAGACACATTTAACAAAACAGTTTGCTGGGTGTGGTACCGTGTCATAACTTAAAAAAAACTATACTGGAGAAACCACAATTTTGGCCATGGTAACAGTGACCTCCTTCTGGGTCTACTGCATCTACTTTTGTATTAACTGACTCTGGCCATGGAAGCCTATTCAATTATATTTAAAAAGACACATATATTTAAAATTTTATATTTAGTTTATTGTTTTGCCTTTATAGTAGTTCAACAGCCACAAAATAATGTATAAGCCTCATTTTGGATATCTATCTGTGTATGTATGAATTACAAATTGCTACTTTATCCTACATAGCTGAAAAGATTACTCATCAGTTGCCATTTGCAAGCAATGATCTTTAAAAAAAAATCTGCAGTGAGCATTTCCTTTTATGAAATAAAGACCTGCAATATACTTATACATTAATTTTAAGAATTTCTCCTTTTAAGAAAGTTCTTTGCCCGTTATTGTAATATGATACTCTTATTTATCAGAGTTCTATGTTTCTTTTAGAATATAAGTATCTGCCACAGTATCTATAATGTATTTAAAGAGGTTTCACCTTTTGTGTAAGTTAAAACAAAACTACTGTTAATTGGTGCATACAGATTTGATTATTTAGCCATGCAGGTATTATAGAATTAAATATCTGGACAAGAAATATGAATGTAAGTTTTGGCCTGTGCTTGAATGTTTAATTTCACTGTGAGCATATGTGCATTAGTTATAGTGAAACAGCACTGCACCCAGTGAAGGTGTTGGCAAAGTGTTCTATGGCAGTCTTTTTTGGCCTACTACCTACCATTGTCTCCAACTGTTTCTCAAATAAGGAAAAAATGAATAATTTGATGAGAGAACACAAAAAGTGCTGAAAAACCCTGATGCAGCAACTTTGATATATGCTCTCAGACAATCATATTTCTCATAAGTATGAGAAAACTAAATATGTACACATGATATGTTGGATTTTATTTTGTACTTATAACTTGAAACTACCTGACATAGTACTTAAAATGTAATGTTGTTAACCTAAAGGGTCACACAAAGATACACCTATAATGTTGTTAATCAAATACAAGCCAATTTTTAATTCTTGTCATTTTTTGTATGTCTAATTTGAATACATGTAAGAATTTTGTATGTGCATATATATGTAATTTCTCATTGTTGCTGCAGCTGTTTAGAAAATTTAAGGAATTAAATACAAGAAACTTAACACACTCTTTTTTAAATAATGGTATCTGTTATTTCCATAACTTACCTAATAACCCTACCAAAAAATGGACTGTACTTTTCAAAAATGCTGGTATGAGATTGAAACTCATTACAAATTTCCAGAGTCCAGTATCTTTTTAAGTCAAGTCCTTGGAGCTCACTTTTAACATTCATGACATTGACAGGCATAGATTTACACATTAAGAAATTTCATTAAGAGTTTATTTACAAGGTTTCAGAAAAATCTGTTTGCTAAGTTGTAGCAGGCAGAACACACAGAAAGATGCAAAACTGCTAGTTTCTGCAATAAGGGTCATCTCTTTCTGGCAGAAGTGAGGAGAAAGTTTGTGCAGAAGAGAATGTTAAGGCTTATGATATAGAAGAAATCACAAGAAAAGTCACCCAGAACCTAGTGTAAATGAAAGAAAGAGAGAGAGAAAGAGTTATATGATAACCAGTGGAAAAAGTTTTCTGTAGAAGCACAAAACTGGCAAATATTTCCTCTTTAAAAGACTCTGACAGAAAAGGGGAAAACCACATTCCACCTTATTCACTAAAAGTTTTCGCATGTGAATATATATTATAACATTATAATCTTCTTACTCAGTCTCTCATTGTAGTTAAACATACATAAATCAGCATCTACCTCTCACTACCACTGACTAGATAGGTCCCTCTCCCACAGTCTCCTTTTTTTTCCCAATTGATTTACAGTGTATCTCAGTGCCACTGTCTCCTCTCTCACTTACACTATCTCCTTTTGTTTTTCTTTCCCATTGTCTCCACCATACCTAAGCAGCCCAAAAATTCTGGGGGTTCAAGTTATTTTTCCCTTATACCCAAGTGTTTTAAATTTTGGTTCAAATTGTGCCCTCCTCCATACCTATGTGGTAACATTTTTCATTTCCACTGTCTCCTCTTGCAAGAACTGCCCGCTCATACTAAACCTCCAAAAATGTTTCAGTTTCGCCGGTGAATCCATAGGTGTCAGTTTAACTGGTCATGCTTTCCCACCTGTGTTTTGCATATTAAGCCAGTCCATCCTTGAAATGATTTAGTGAGCCATCACATAGGAATTCTTCCTACATGTTATGTGGAGATGCTCTTGTAGTTTTATGTCCCCTTGCAGAGCCATAGCAGCACCATTGGATTCTGAAAGTGCAATACTACTATCTATGTTTTACATAATAAAGTGGGAAGGAGTCTTTTTTGTGCAAATAATTTTTACTCTTGATGCCATTTATTTAAGAAATACCATAAAATTAACTTGTTCATACTGATTATAAGCTAACTAATGGTACAAGAGCATGGTCTACCACATGACTAGATCGAAGGCATTCTACTGATGAGTGCTGACTATAGCATACAGTCTGTAACTTGAACATACAGTTGGTATAGTTTGTAGAAGATCATACATCTTCGGTTATGCCAAAGTTATTCATTTAGTTATTAATATCAACATCTCTTGGCATTGTAAAATTACTGAAAGATAGTATTTATGATCCGTACACTCCTCCTAATGTCTGAGTGGCAAAAGGCAACTTTTGTTAGCAAATATTTATTAATAACAATTACTTGATTCACACCAGAATAAATGTGCTTTCCCTATGTATCTCTTCCCTGACATCACAAATAATTTCTGCATCAGCACCTCGTCCCACAGGGTCTGAAAGTGCGAGATGGCCAACCACCTCTGCTGGCCAGTATGGGAACCTACCAGTCACTCCTTACCCCCATATGTACTGCAGCACTAATACATTCACTTGATGTATGCAAACCACAGCAAAACAGGAAATAAAGTAAAATCCACTCCTATCTGTAAATAAGGGGTATCTTACACTCTCTCTTTTGGCCCCACAGCTCATGTCTCCTTCCATCCTACTACTATTCTCTTCATTTATCTCTCTTTCTCTTTCACTGCAACTTTCTCTCTCCCATAGTCATTGTCTCATCTCTCTCTCTCTCTCTCTCTCTCTCTCTTCCCCCCCCCCCCCCCCCACTAGTGTTGTATCCTCTCTCTTCATCACTGTCCCTCTGCTATTCTCTTTCAGCACATAATGCGAAAGAACTTGCCCCCTTCTAACAGCCATGTACCGTAAGTCTCTAGAGGAACAGAAGGTTCCAAATGATTGGAAAAGAGCACAGGTAGTCCCAGTTTTCAAGAAGGGTCGTCGAGCAGATGCGCAAAACTATAGGCCTATATCTCTGAAATCGATCTGTTGTAGAATTTTAGGACATGTTTATTGCTTGTGTATCACGTCATTTCTGGAAACCCAGAATCTTCTCTGAAGGAATCAACATGGATTCCAGAAACAGTGATCGTGTGAGACCCAACTCACTTTATTCGTTTATGAGACCTAGAAAATATTGGATAAAGGCTCCCAGGTAGATGCCATTTTCCTTGACATCCGGAAGGCATTCGATACAGTTCTGCACTGTTGCCTGATAAACAAAGTAAGAGCCTACGGAATATCAGACCAGCTGTGTGGCTGGATTGAAGAGTTTTTAGCAAACAGAACACAGCATGTTGTTCTCAATGGAGAGACATCTACAGACATTAAAAGTAACGTCTGGCGTGCCACAGGTGAGTGTTATGGGACCATTGCTTTTCACAATATATATAAATGACCTAGTAGATAGTGTCAGAAGTTCCATGCAGCTTTTCGTGGATGATGCTGTAGTATACAGAGAAGTTGCAGTATAAGAAAATTGCAGCAAAATGCAGGAAGATCTGCAGTGGACAGGCACTTGGTGCAGGGAGTGGCAACTGACCCTTAACATAGACAAATGTAATGTATTGCAAATACATAGAAAGAAGGATCCTTTATTGTATGATTATATGATAGCGGAACAAACACTGGTAGCAGTTACTTCTGTAAAATATCTGAGAGTATGCGTACGGAACAATTTGAAGTGGAATGATCATATAAAATTAATTGTTGGTAAGGTGGATGCCAGGTTGAGATTCATTGGGAGAGTCCTTAGAAAATGTAGTCCATCAACAAAGGAGGTGGCTTACAAAACACTTGTTCGACCTATACTTCAGTGTTGCTCATCAGTGTGGGATCCATACCAGGTTGGGTTTACGGAGCAGATAGAGAAGATCCAAAGAAGAGCAGTGCGTTTCGTCACAGGGTTATTTGGTAAGCATGATAGCTTTACAGAGATGTTTAGCAAACTCAAGTGGCAGGCTCTGCAAGAGAGGCGCTCTGCATCGCGGTGTAGCTTGCTGGCCAGGTTTCAAGAGGGTGCGTTTCTGGATGAGGTATCGAATATATTGCTTCCCCCTACTTATACCTCCCGAGGAGATCACGAATGTATAATTAGAGAGATTTGAGCGCGCACGGAGGCTTTCCGGCAGTCGTTCTTCCCGCGAACCAGATGTGACTGGAACAGGAAAGGGAGGTAATGACAGTGGCATGTAAAGTGCCCTCCACCACATACCGTTGGGTGGCTTGTGGAGTATAGATGTAGATGTAGATAAAAACATAAATATGTTTGCATGCTAAAATCTTTAATGAGGAAGGCACAATGAGAATTGAGACATCTGGTTCCCCACTTTTCTGTCAGAGTCTTTTAAACTTGTATACATTGATTTTGTGCTCTGGCTGTGGACATAGCCAGGATTTTGTCAAGAAGAGGGAGGGGTGGGGGGGGGGGAGGTCCAGTTTGTTAAAGAGGACCTTAAAAAGCCTCATGGTTTTCATTTTATGCTGAAAACACATATCCAGGGTGAGTCACCTAACATTACCGCTGGATATATTTCGTAAACCACATCAAATACTGACGAATCGATTCCACAGACTGAACGTGAGGAGAGGGGCTAGTGTAATTGGTTAATACAAACCATAAAAAAATGCACGGAAGTATGTTTTTTAACACAAACCTACGTTTTTTTAAATGGAACCCCGTTAGTTTTGTTAGCACATCTGAACATATAAACAAATACGTAATCAGTGCCATTTGTTGCATTGTAAAATGTTAATTACATCCGGAGATATTGTAACCTAAAGTTGACGCTTGAGTACCACTCCTCCGCTGTTCGATCATGTGTATCGGAGAGCACCGAATTACATAGGGATCCAAAGGGAACGGTGATGGACGTTAGGTACAGAAGAGACTGGAGCAGCACATTACGTCCACATGCTAACACCTTTTTATTGGTCTTTTTCACTGACGCACATGTACGTTACCATGAGGGGTGAGGTACACGTACACACGTGGTTTCCGTTTTCAATTACGGAGTGGAATAGAGTGTGTCCCGACATGTCAGGCCAATAGATGTTCAATGTGGTGGGCATCATTTGCTGCACACAATTGCAATCTCTGGCGTAATGACTGTCGTACACGCCGCAGTACATCTGGTGTAATGTCGCCACAGGCTGCCACAATACGTTGTTTCATATCCTCTGGGGTTGTAGGCACATCACAGTACACATTCTCCTTTAACGTACCCCACAGAAAGAAGTCCAGAGGTGTAAGATCAGGAGAACGGGCTGGCCAATTTATGCATCCTCCACGTCCTATGAAACGCCCGTCGGACATCCTGTCAAGGGTCAGCCTAGTGTTAATTGCGGAATGTGCAGGTGCACCAACATCATACTGATACCACATACGTCGACGAGTTTCCAGTGGGACATTTTCGAGCAATGTTGGCAGATCATTCTGTAGAAACGCGATGTATGTTGCAGCTGTTTGGGCCCCTGCAATGAAATGAGGACCAATGAGGTGGTCGCCAATGATTCCGCACCATACATTTACAGTCCATGGTCACTGTCGCTCTACCTGTTTGAGCCAGCGAGGATTGTCCACGGACCAGTAATGCATGTTCCGTAGATTCACTGCCCCATGGTTTGTGAAACCCGCTTCATCGGTAAACAGGTAGAACTGCAACACACTCTCTGTTAATGCCCATTGACATAATTGCACTCAATGATTAAAGTCATCACCATGTAATTGCTGATGTAGCGACACATGAAACGGGTGAAAGCGGTGACGATGCAATATGCGCATGACACTACTTTGACTCAGTCCACCGGTTCTCGCAATGTCCCGTGTACTCATGTGTGGGTTCATGGCAACAGCAGCTAACACACCAACTGCACCCGCTTCTCCTGTGACAGGCCTGTTACGGACCCGTTTGCGTGCTACGACCATACCTGTTGCATACAGTTGGCGGTAGATGTATTGCAATGTGCGGCACGTTGGATGCTCTCTGTCCGGGTACCGTTCTGCATAGACCCTGCAGGCTTCAGCTGCATTTCGTTGACACTTGCCATAGATGAGTATCATCTCCACCTTTTCAGAGTTCTAATACACCATGGTCACAGTTGCTACAACACTACACTATCACAGATGTCTGGTAACACGGTGTACTACAGTTGGTCTGCGTGCGGAGATGAATGCAAAATAACAATAGCAGCAAGCGCTACATGCGGACACTGCGACAGCTAGACCAAACCACAACAGTGCACTACAGCCACACTCGTAAACATGGTCGTCATTGTAAACATGTCCCTGCAGATGCTGCTCGCCGACCGTGGCCCGTGTTTGTTACAACACGCAACTGAACATCGGAGGTTTCAATCGTCAAATTTAGGTTACAATATCTCTGGATGTAATTAACATTTTACAATGCAACAAATGGCACTGATTATGTATTTGTTTATATGTTCAGATGTGCTAACAAAACTAATGTGATTCCATTTAAAAAACATAGGTTTGTGTTAAAAAACATACTTCCGTGCATTTTTGTATGGTTTGTATTAAACAATTACACTAGCCCCTCTCCTCACGTTCAGTCTGTGGAATCGGTTCGTCAGTATTTGATGTGGTTTACGAAATATATCCAGCGGTAATGTTAGGTGACTCACCTTGTATATTTATTAAATTTTTTTGTATGCAATTTGCTTTAGTGAGGCCTTCATATAAAGAGTATTTGTTCTATAAAATTAAGCAAGAAAAGCTTGTCTTAAAAAGTATAGCATATATTCTCAATAAGAAATACCCAAATGTGCAATTAAATATTTATTTATTTGGCAATATGATAACTTCGCTCTACTGGCAAATGAATTAAAATTTGAATGTAACATATTGCCACTTTGGAAATGAAACACTGCTCAGTCTTCTAATATTTCACCATTGCAGAGCAGAAGAATCATAATGCTTGTTTGAATACAAGTTACCTAGTTCAATTCTCTCTTGTCAATAGTTATCTTTCATAATTTCTTCAGCATCAAAGCATCTCAAGTTCCTCAATTCAGTCTCTAATTTCATTATAGTATGTTTCATTTCATCAAAATTCTTCATTCCTTAACTGATCAAAACTTTTTAAAGTTATTGTTTCAACAGTCAACTTGAAACTATAGCAACCAAATTTGTTTATAAAACAAAATACACAAATATTATGAGCTACAGTTTTTGGATCTTGACACTGATTCACATATTAATTTCAATTAGACTTCTAATGTATGTGACCTCATAAATGAGTTTGTATTCATCCATGATAATTTGGTTAATGTTTGATGCCAATAAATTTCTCTATGATGTACAACATACATTCAGTCTTTCCTTCTGCGAGAAGAAGGACCCACTGGCTCCAAAAGCTTGCTCAAGTATTGGATGGTTGGTTGATTTGGGAGAGGGTACCAAACAGCGTAGTCATCAGTCCCATTGGATTACGGTGGGATGGGGAAGGAAGTCAGCCATGCCCTTTCAAAGGAACCATCACAGCATTTGCCTGAAGCACTTTAGGGAAATCACAGAAAATGTAAATCAGAATGGCTGGACACGACTTTGAACCATCATCCTCCCAAATGCAAGTCCAGTATGCTGACCACTGTGCCACCTCACTCAGTTTTCTTAAGTATAACGTTCTTTTATGTGTGTGTTCTCCTGCCACTGCTTGGTGAGTAGATTTTTTTTTTATCTATACAAGCGCATTATATTATCAAGTTAATTACAAATACATCAAAGTTGAGACGGTTGGACTATCATGCCAAGGACATTAAGAATAAGACATTTCACAGTAGAACATTGTTCTTGTTGTTCTTGTAGTAAAACTTGAATACACGCATTATCACTGTCCCACAAGTGAGCCATCTTTATGCACAGATATGTAGTACAAAATGATGATCACAAGCAGCATTCCAATATAAATATGGCTTTTGCACTAGGAATCTCCAAAGAGATGTCAGGAAATAAAGGAAATCACAAGGAATTCACTGTGGCCTTCCCCCATGAACCATGGACCTTGCCATTGGTGGGGAGGCTTGCGTGCCTCAGCGATACAGATGGCCGTACTGTAGGTGCAACCACAACGGAGGGGTATCTGTTGAGAGGCCAGACAAACATGTGGTTCCTGAAGAGGGGCAGCAGCCTTTTCAGTAGTTGCAGGGGCAACAGTCTGGATGATTGACTGATCTGGCCTTGTAACATTAACCAAAACGGCCTTGCTGTGCTGGTACTGCGAACGGCTGAAAGCAAGGGGAAACTACAGCCGTAATTTTTCCCGAGGACATGCAGCTTCACTGTATGATTAAATGATGATGGCGTCCTCTTGGGTAAAATATTCCGGAGGTAAAATAGTCCCCCATTCAGATCTCCGGGCGGGGACTACTCAAGAGGACGTCGTTATCAGGAGAAAGAAAACTGGCATTCTACGGATCGGAGCGTGGAATGTCAGATCCCTTAATCGGGCAGGTAGGTTAGAAAATTTAAAAAGGGAAATGGATAGGTTAAAGTTAGATATAGTGGGAATTAGTGAAGTTCGGTGGCAGGAGGAACAAGACTTTTGGTCAGGTGATTACAGGGTTATAAATACAAAATCAAATAGGGGTAATGCAGGAGTAGGTTTAATAATGAATAAAAAAAATAGGAGTGCGGGTTAGCTACTACAAATAGCATAGTGAACGCATTATTGTGGCCAAGATAGACACAAAGCCCATGCCTACTACAGTAGTACAAGTTTATATGCCAACTAGCTCTGCAGATGATGAAGAAATTGATGAAATGTATGAGGAGATAAAAGAAATTATTCAGGTAGTGAAGGGAGACGAAAATTTAATAGCCATGGGTGACTGGAATTCGTCAGTAGGAAAAGGGAGAGAAGGAAACATAGTAGGTGAATATGGATTGGGGGGAAGAAATGAAAGAGGAAGCCACCTTGTAGAATTTTGCACAGAGCATAACTTAATCATAGCTAACACTTGGTTCAAGAATCATAAAAGAAGGTTGTATACCTGGAAGAATCCTGGAGATACTAATAGGTATCAGATAGATTATATAATGGTAAGACAGAGATTTAGGAACCAGGTTTTAAATTGTAAGACATTTCCAGGGGCAGATGTGGATTCTGACCACAATCTATTGGTTATGAACTGCAGATTGAAACTGAAGAAACTGCAAAAAGGTGGGAATTTAAGGAGATGGGACCTGGATAAACTGAAAGAACCAGAGGTTGTAGAGAGTTTCAGGGAGAGCATAAGGGAACAATTGACAGGAATGGGGGAAAGAAATACAGTAGAAGAAGAATGGGTAGCTCTGAGGGATGAAGTAGTGAAGGCAGCAGAGGATCAAGTAGGTAAAAAGACGAGGGCTAATAGAAATCCTTGGGTAACAGAAGAAATATTGAATTTAATTGATGAAAGGAGAAAATATAAAAATGCAGTAAATGAAGCAGGCAAAAGGGAATACAAATGTCTCAAAAATGAGATCGACAGAAAGTGCAAAATGGCTAAGCAGGGATGGCTAGAGGACAAATGTAAGGATGTAGAGGCTTGTCTCACTAGGGGTAAGATAGATACTGCCTACAGGAAAATTAAAGAGACCTTTGGAGAGAAGAAAACCACTTGTATGAATATCAAGAGCTCAGATGGAAACCCACTTCTAAGCAAAGAAGGGAAGGCAGAAAGGTGGAAGGAGTATATAGAGGGTTTATACAAGGGCGATGTACTTGAGGACAATATTATGGAAATGGAAGAGGATGTAGATGAAGATGAAATGGGAGATAAGATACTGCGTGAAGAGTTTGACAGAGCACTGAAAGACCTGAGTCGAAACAAGGCCCCGGGAGTAGACAACATTCCATTAGAACTACTGATGGCCTTGGGAGAGCCAGTCATGACAAAACTCTACCATCTGGTGAGCAAGATGTATGAGACAGGCGAAATATCCACAGACTTCAAGAAGAATATAATAATTCCAATCCCAAAGAAAGCAGGTGTTGACAGATGTGAAAATTACCGAACTATCAGTTTAATAAGTCACAGCTGCAAAATACTAACGCAAATTCTTTACAGAACTGGTAGAAGCGGACCTCGGGGAAGATCAGTTTGGATTCCGTAAAAATGTTGGAACACGTGAGGCAATACTAACCTTACGACTTATCTTAGAAGAAAGATTAAGAAAAGGCAAACCTACGTTTCTAGCATTTGTAGACTTAGAGAAAGCTTTTGACAACGTTAACTGGAATACTCTCTTTCAAATTCTGAAGGTGGCAGGGGTAAAATACAGGGAGCGAAAGGCTATTTACAATTTGTACAGAAATCAGATGGCAGTTATAAGAGTCGAGGGGCATGAAAGGGAAGCAGTGGTTGGGAAAGGAGTGAGACAGGGTTGTAGCCTCTCCCCGATGTTATTCAATCTTTAAATTGAGCAAGCAGTAAAGGAAACAAAAGAAAAATTCGGAGTAGGTATTAAAATTCATGGAGAAGAAGTAAAAACTTTGAGGTTCGCCGATGACATTGTAATTCTGTCAGAGACAGCAAAGGACTTGGAAGAGCAGTTGAACGGAATGGACAGTGTCTTGAAAGGAGGATATAAGATGAACATCAACAAAAGCAAAACGAGGATAATGGAATGTAGTCAAATTAAATCGGGTGATGCTGAGGGGATTAGATTAGGAAATGAGACACTTAAAGTAGTAAAGGAGTTTTGCTATTTAGGGAGTAAAATAACTGATGATGATCGAAGTAGAGAGGATATAAAATGTAGACTGGCAATGGCAAGGAAATCGTTTCTGAAGAAGAGAAATTTGTTAACATCGAGTATAGATTTAAGTGTCAGGAAGTCGTTTCTGAAAGTATTTGTATGGAGTGTAGCCATGTATGGAAGTGAAACATGGACGATAACCAGTTTGGACAAGAAGAGAATAGAAGCTTTCGAAATGTGGTGCTACAGAAGAATGCTGAAGATAAGGTGGGTAGATCACAAAACTAATGAGGAGATATTGAATAGGATTGGGGAGAAGAGAAGTTTGTGGCACAACTTGACTAGAAGAAGTTATTGGTTGGTAGGACATGTTTTGAGGCATCAAGGGATCACAAATTTAGCATTGGAGGGCAGCGTGGAGGGTAAAAATCGTAGAGGGAGATCAAGAGATCAATACACTAAGCAGATTCAGAACGATGTAGGTTGCAGTAGGTACTGGGAGATGAAGAAGCTTGCACAGGATAGAGTAGCATGGAGAGCTGCATCAAACCAGTCTCAGGACTGAAGACCACAACAACAACAACATATAGTAAGGGATTGTCACCAGCATTTACGTACATTGAAAATGGGAAACCACAGAAACCATATTCAAGGTTTCCGGCAGATGGATTCAAACAATCTCACCTGTAGAATCCAGGGACTGCTAGCTCAGTATCTCAAGACACAGAGCTACCTCACTTGGTGGAAAATTTGGAAAAACTGTTAGTTGTACACTGTTTCCAAATGAAATAAAATGCATCACAACAAAAGATGGGAATCTGATATTACATGTTTTTCCTTTAACAGTAAATGATTGTAAATGGATTTATGATGAAATGGGGGGGGGGGTGGAGGAAAGGGAGGGGGGGGTGGATGCAGGGCACAGTCGGTTCAGAGAAATTCAAGCAGCCCACTGAAAAAATCTTTTACAAATGAATGAACTACAGAATGTGCTGTCATCACATACCCTTTCTGCTCTCCACAAACAACTCCCTATCGTCCCATATCAGAAAAGGCTTTCATAACTGAGTACTGCCTGGATGACCAGAATGGGTGACATTTTGCCATTTGGACTACTAATGATAGAATTTTGAACGATTTTTTCAAAGAAATTTGGGCAATATTTTTGTTGATCACCATGATTGTTTGGTGACACAGGAAATCCAAGTCTATTTTTATGCACCGATTTTCATTTAATGTTATTTGTAGTGATGTTTGCCACTCCACTGCACTGTAAAACACTGAACTATTTCAGCCCCAGACTTCTACCCATCTCCAAATAATGACTCCAGTGCTAGCATTAAATTGCTACAGACAAGTAATTAGGCTATTATTGTTGTGCATACATATTTTTAACTTACTGTAATGCTAGTGAACAAATCAAAATCACTTTCCCTCTTCTTTCTTGTTACAAACTTATCAATAATTAGAAACTCTCAGAACAGCGCACAATACAAAACAATAAACGGCAGCACAAGTTCAACTGCAAGTATGAACTGAACTGATGATTCACATAGCAACATTTCATATTTCTAACATATTGATAGTGGAACAGCGACCAACACAGTGCTGAAAATGTACATGTCTGTGTCTACAGTCACACTCCCCCCCTACTGGCTAATGGTTTCAAGTAATTTGACCACTTACTTGGGAAGCAAGCATAACAACTGTGCGCCAGGGGTGGCCAGAAGATGGTATTATATACCAAAACTGGTAGCCAGTAGACAAAATAAATAAATTGTGACAGTAGACATGAGCATATAAAAAAAAAAAGCAAATGAACTTGAAGTAAACCCAACATTGGCAATAGATGGTCTTGGCTAAAATAGGGATAGGGGATGGCTGATAGTGCTATCAATACATATAGTTTAATTGTATTGATGCCCTTGTGGCATTCCATAGTGCATATCTCTTTTTCATCATGTGATTGCAAATCAAGTATAAGAGGTGATCAAAAAGTTTCTGTTGAAGGGCATACAGTCTAGAATTGGTACACCACTCAGGCAAAATTACCAAGGTCATAGAGGCAATCAGCCCACATACTCACCACTCACCATGTTGAAGGTACCCTTTTTGTGAAACAGTGTCCTGTTCAATGAAGAAGTCTGTAACTGCCTGCTGTAGATCCTCGTCCGATGGGAAGTGTCAACACTTCAAGGTCATTTTTTGAGAGACCGTAGGTGTGATAATCACATGGGGAGAGATCAGTACTGTAGGGTGGGTGCTTGAATATTTCCCATGTGAGTTGATGTAACTTCTGCATTACAACATTTGCAATGTGGGGACATGCATATAACGAAGCAGCAGCACCTCTTATTGCACCATTCCCCAATGGTGCTTTTCGGCAGACATGCTTCCTCACACACATTCTCCATTCTCCAATGGATGTCTACCAGTGTTCGTTCTTCAACAGTGAAGAAAATAGTAGCAGACTGGTCCTGCTTGGAAGCATTTACCATATGTATTTCATGGTTCCACATTTACTGCATGCACATTGGAAAGTTACTAATGTGACACTAATTGCTTGCCCACTTACCAGTGTTTATACAACCATATGGGACTCATGCTATGTTGCGTATACACTGCAGCAATGCATTTAAATGGAAACTTTTCAGTTTCAGTACACTACTGTCAGGTCACATGTAATTTCATTTAGATGATAGGGGCAACCACCTCCCCCCTCCCCCTCATCCCCCCCCCCCCCCCATTTGGCTATATCCTTTCTCAAATAGTTGCATTTTTTCACCCCTGCTACAGCATGGTGTGCTGCTTATATGCAGCAAATTCTATAGGCCAGTAAAGTTTTGAAGATTTATTTGATAACTTCCAAACATTTACATACCTTGGCACATACAAACAACAAATAAATATGCATAAAAGTAAGTCGAACAAAAAGCTGTTTGCTCACATTTTTGGATACTTCACTTATCAATTGCAATTCATTGAAAATACCCAGCTTATGATTTTCACCTTAAAAAACTAAATATGTTGATATAATAGAGGGAAACATTCCACGTGGGAAAAATATATCTAAAAACACAGATGATGTGACTTACCAAACGAAAGTACTGGCAGGTCGATAGACACACAAACACACACAAACATACACACAAAATTCAAGCTTTCACAACAAACTGTTGCCTCATCAGGAAAGAGGGAAGGAGAGGGAAAGACGAAAGGATGTGGGTTTTAAGGGAGAGGGTAAGGAGTCATTCCAATCCCAGGAGCGGAAAGACTTACCTTAGGGGGGAAAAAGGAAAAAAGGACAGGTATACACTCACACACACACACATATCCATCCGCACATACACAGACACAAGCAGACTGAATTTTGTGTGTATGTTTGTGTTTGTTTGTGTGTCTATCGACCTGCCAGCACTTTCGTTCGGTAAGTCACATCATCTGTGTTTTTAGATATAAATATGTTGATAAATATTTTACTGGATTTGCAGTCATCCAGCTTTACATAAACTCTTTTAAGGCTCATTATTTGTCACTGCAGTACCAGTCTGGGCATATTTGTATTGGTGTGAAATGCCCATTACACAGAGACAGCATGTCATAAAGTTCTATTCGTGAAAATATATTGACTAAAACCATAATTTGATCATCTCAGAGCCTTAGCAATTACCCTAGAATCCTTGTCATGTATTCACTACATCAGTTAAAACTACATTTACACCTGAGACTGGATATTATGTGCATAAAATTATATATCGTGAGCACATTAACTTTTAACCTCTGGATCTTGATAACAGATAATGGTATTGAAAAATGTTCCAAGGTTCCCTGAGAAAATAATCTTATGAACATATGGTAAAACTTCTTATGATTTTCCATGAATGTAAATTATAGAAATGGCCAGCCCCACAATTGGTACTTTTGGAACCCAAAAATCATGGTTTTTCAGGTGTATTTTATAACACACACAGCTTTTCAAAAATGTGAGAATGGCATTTCTAGATGAATGTGTAAAGAATGTACAATTAAAGTTTAAGCCACTTAATGTGGTTAGTTATTTACATAATTGCAGCCTACAGTGCAAAATGACTGAAAACTGGCTTTTGTGGTTTTTTGCATAACTACAGTAAGTTTCAAAGTTCTCCGGGAACATCAGCTTAAGAACATATGGCAAATGTGTCAAGGATCTACCATGAATAGAAATGATAGAAGTGGCCATCCCACAATTGGTACTTTTCATACCCAAAAATAATGTTTTTTTTGGGGGGGAGGGGTTTCTCAGGAACCACCCATGAACAAATTTCATTTCTATAAGCCACCTAAGTTCCACTCTAGACCACACCTAATGCAACAGAATAAACTGATTTGCTTGGTTTGCCTGGACTGAAGTAAGCATGTAATATGTAAATTTTGTTCCTATATTCTAGGGTGTTTAAATTGTCAACCCATACTATAGGATAGCTACATTATATCCTGCCTTCCAGTATGTATACAAGTGGTTGCTAATAGGGCTGTTGAAAAAATATCAAAAGTATTTTTATTTTATATTACATTTTTTCTCAATTTTCGGTATAAATATTTGAAATTGTTCTTTTGAAATTGCTGTAGAATATAATTTTACTTTCACT
This sequence comes from Schistocerca nitens, assembly GCF_023898315.1. NCBI lineage: Eukaryota > Metazoa > Arthropoda > Insecta > Orthoptera > Acrididae > Schistocerca > Schistocerca nitens. The sequence continues at coordinate 175,568,250 of NC_064622.1, read as the reverse complement.
TGTGATGGAGTCTTACTACTTTTTGCACTTTCAGTGCATCCAGTCTTTCTCTTTGACTGTGTGAAACAAGTATTGGTGGTACTAAGAAGAAGTCCGATTACACTGGTGGGTGACAGTGTGAGCAGAATAACAAGATTTCTGATGTGAAGAAATAGCACTCCAGTTACATTAAAAAACAATTTTTAATTCAAAAACAGTTGCTGAAAACTATGAACAAAAATCTAAATGACAAGATTGGTCTTTATGGTGAGCAAAGACATGTGATGGGAAATGCCGACATAATTGGTGCTTTGCACTACCAACAGAAACTGCATTGTTTAACTTCAGCACACAATTTTGACACTAAAAATGCTAGGTCATTGGCATTGGCAGAAATGAAAAAAACATGGAAGACAACATGAAATGTTCTGGAGAAATCCAATATGGGATGAAACCGAATAAAGGACCCATCAGACAACTTTTATTGTGCCACTTACATGCATCTACCATTGTTAGCAAAGTGATTATTGCCAAACATGAAAGTGTATCATTTTCCTTTCAATTCTTGCTTTAAGGGGGTAGGCAGGCTGCTAGCTTGTTGATGTACAGCATATCTAATAATAAATCAATACTTTAATATACAGCTCCTAAACTGACAGTATATTTATGATGTGCAGTCAATATTTTTATAGGCCTGAATGTTGATATTTTTTCCATCAATACTTTCCATTGATACTTTTTTCAGCATATAAAGGCCAATAATGATTTTTTTTTAATACAAGTATCAATATGTCATATTCCTGATATTTTTCAAAATATTAACTGTCCTATGCTAGGCCAAGGGCTATCCAACAAACTTGACCCCTTATTTCTGTGAGCAATAGAACCTGAGATATATAGCGTTTTCATATATGACTTTTTGGAATGTATTGGTATCAGTACCATACATTGTTGTGCAAATACCATTGTTGGCTGAGGGACCTCGCCGGCCAGAGTGGCCGAGCAGTTCTAGGTGCTACAGTCTGGAACTGCGCGACCGCTACAGTCGCAGGTTCGAATCCTGCCTCGGGCATGGATGTGTGTGCTGTCCTTAGGTTAGTTAGGTTTAAGTAGTTCTAAGTTCTAGGGGACTGATGACCTTAGAAGTTAAGTCTCGTAGTGCTCAGAGCCATCTGAACCATTTTGAGGGACCTCAAAGGGTTGTTTGCCGAATTGTAAAGACTTTCTTCTTCCCCCCACAATGGCCCCTTTCCATGCAGTGTATGAAAGTTGTGTCTTATGTGTACCTGCTGAGTGAATGTGTCTGAATTGGTGTGTGTGTGTGTGTGTGTAGAGTTACTTCCCTGACCTCTTGAAATACGTGGAAGTACAACCATTGTTTAAAAAACGTTCAAAAGATGATATGGGAGATTATCACCCCATCTCTATACTCCCTGTCATATCAAAAATATTTGAAAAAATTGCTGTTTTACAGATACAAAGATTCATCACACAGAACGATATCATTTCACACAACCAGTTTGGCTTCCAACAAGGCAAAAACACAGTAGATGTGATAAATGAATTTATTGAAAAAATTACTTCATCACCAGATAGGAAAGCTAAGGTCGCAGGAATATTCTGTGATCTTACAAAAGCATTTGACTCTGTAACCATGCCCTGATGCTTTTCAAGCTCAACAGATATGGAATAGGGGATATTGCTTTGAAATGGTTTGAATCACATCTCTTGGTGGGAAACAAAGGGTAGTAATCACATCAAATGGAGCAGATTACTTCTCAGAGTGGAAAACTGTGTCACAAGGTGTTCCTCAAGGCTCAATCAATTTTATTCCTGTTTTACGTAAATGACTTGCCTCTCAATATAAATACTCATTTAACTTTGTTTGCAGACGATACTTCTGCCCTAATTGAAAATGAAAATTATGTAAATATACCACAGAGTGTCATGAATACGTTAAGTAACCTGGAAACACGGTTCAGTCTAAATGGCTTAAGGCTAAACATTTCAAAAATCCACATGATGAGTTTTAAAAGCAAACAGTCGGAAACTGAAGAAATCTGTATCACTCACAAAAATCAAAAAATGCAAGAACTTGACTCACTCAGGTTCCTGGGAATAAACTTAGAGAGAACTTTTGAGTTGGAATTCTCATATAGAACGTATAGCAAATAAATTAAACAGCCTTGCATTTGCACTGGAAATTTTAACTTGTACCACTGATATGTCCACCAGGAAAATAGCATATTATAGCTACTTTGAACTGGTTATTCGATATGGCATAATTTTTGGGGGAAACTCGGGAAACATTACACGAATTTTAAAGTTGCAAAAAAGAATCATTCACATCATGTGCTCTGAACAGCCAAGGGCATCATGTTGACCATTATTTAAAGACCTAAAAATATTAACTGTCGCCTCTTTATACATCTTTGAGGTGGTTCTTTTCCTACACATCAGACCTGAGCTATTAAAAAAAATCATTTTGAACACTCATATGGTACAAGACATAAAGAAAACTTTATGCTTACCTCTCATCACTTAAAACTGTGCTCTCAGACTCCTCAGTATAGAGCCATGAAAATTCACAACACAAAAAAAGGGTGTGACATAATGAATAGGAAGATAAATATTTTAAAAAGCAAGTTACATGATTTTCTAATTGAATGATGCTGCTACTCTGTGGAAGATTTCATGAAGGACAAAGTGATACTTTGAGCTGGATCCCTAAAATGGAATGAAAATTTTTGATAGTTATAGCAGATGTAAATATTTTAAGCTTGACAAATTTTAAGTAAGTAAATTCTCCACAAAGTATTATTGTAAGTGTGACAAAATTTTAAATAAGCAATTTGTTACCTTGACATGTCTCCTGTACATCAGACACATGTTCTGAAATTGTCTACATTATGAGATGAATAAAACACATTTCACCATCAACAGTGTTACATGCTCTCACTCCATGTAACACTGTGAAAATGTTTAGAGTTTAATCCAGGATAGTGGCACAAAGTTATTTGGTCAGAAACTGTATGCCACCACCTCTCCTGCAACTACTAGCCAAATACCAGTTATAAAAATCAAACTAATGTAGTTTCAGCAAGGAAATGGCAGAGAGGAAGAAAGATTGAAAGACTCCTATGAAAACAGCATCCACTGTATTTTACTCTCATCAACAAACATAAAACAAAATTTTCTTTGTAACTTGAAAGTCGATAAAGGTCTCTGAATGTCAGGTATGTACCATATTCCATGCAAATATGGTGTGTCTTACATGAGGCAGAATGTTAGGACAGTCAAGGAGAGATGTGTGGAACATTAGCAACACACCCAACTAAAACATAGAGGCAAATGAACTGACACTGAGCACTACCTCAAATATAATCATGAAATGAATGAGATGAGACCAGTATTGTGGTGCAAAACTCAAGTTTTGCAGCAGCATAATTAATGAGTCTATCAAAATGAATATGTCAGAAAACCTAGTAAATAGTGACATATGTGTTGCGGCCACATGTAGTAAGCATTGCTTCACGCAGTGGAGAATGGCAAAACAGAGGCACGCCAGTGATTGAGGTGTTATGAAGTAAGCAGGCACAGATAGCCTTGCTGACAGCAGCAGTCTACCAACAGACTGATGCAAGGACGCACACAGACCAAGCACCGAGCGAAGGCTGGAGAGTGCTGATTAAGGGGAAGTGAGGCCAGCACTCTAAGTTACGCTGCAATATACTGCGGGAGTAATAACAAAAAGCTGCCACCAAGGGTAAAAAACGTCCTCCTGCTGGATATAAATAGTAGAGCGCAGGCAGCAACAGTCAGAAGCCATTAGGAAGCAGTTCGGATCTGAGGATGGACATGGTCCATGTCCGAATGTTCAATCTTCGTAGGTGACGATTCCGGAAGTCTGTTCCAGCTCGCAGGAGTCATCCGTTCACCGCCAGAAGTCAACTTCAGCTCTGGAGGTCGGCCCAAGTTCGGTTGGTACCATAGCTGACTAACTACAGTGATAACTTCCAGCAGGACCGGCCGCAGCATGGTCTTGGTCACAGGCGCCCCCGGGGACAGATGCTCGGACTTCACGGCAACCCGGCCCCATGGCGCGTGGTCCGTCCTGGACAGGACCTCGCAGACATCGTGACTGACAGCTTCCCAGCCGCCAGTGCAGCAGGTGTCGGCAGCTGACCTCACGGCGACGTGGCTCCATGGGCATGCCCGTACTGGGGGTGCCAAGCGGAGACGAGTTCATCTCAACCACGGGGCATCCTGGGGTCAGCGGAGCACTGGTGGCCTGAGGCTTCCAAGTGTGATCAGCAGCGTGTGTTGCGCGCATTGTCGGAGAATCTTCACAGCAGCAGCCAGGCGGAGGGATCCGCAGGGCTAGGCAATGACGACGAGGGAGAAATTGTAAAGAAAGTTCAATAAATAATTGTAAAACTCCACGCCATCTCAGTCTTCAGCACAGCCACTGTGTCTGCTGCTAACATATGTTTCAATTTAAACAAGGGTTGGATTCTGGCATTCAATTCATTAAGTTCTTGTAGACCTTAATATCCACCAGCAGAACTTGAAAATTCTGAGAGACTGTACATTTCATGGAATATCAGTGTGTTAGTGTGGACTCAGAAAAACTAAAGAGCATCAAATGGCATGTATCAGGAGTAAAACTCAGCTATTAATTCTGGTACAATATCAACAATAGTTCTCAGCCTGATTGCAGTCCAGGCAGTGAGAATACTTTGCAGTATCCGAAGAAGCTGACTGGACACACCACTGAAATTCAAACGGCTCTTTCCAGATGAAAGCAAGGGGAAACTACAGCTGATATTTTTTCTGAGGCCTTGAGGCTCTATTGTTGGTTAAATGATGAAGGCATCCTCCTGGGAAAAGTACTCCATAGGTTAAATAGTCTCTCACTCAAATCTCTGGGAGGGCTACTCAGGAGCACATCATCATAGGCAAAAAGTATTGTAACTGTTAAATTATGAAGGCATTCTCTTGGGTAAAACATTCTGAAGGTAAAGTAGTCCCCAGTTTGGATATCCATGTGGTGACTACTCAGGAGGATGTTGTCATCAGAAAAACAGAACTGTCAGTCTGTGGATAGGAGCATGGAAAGTTAGATCCCTTAATTGGTAAAATTAAAGAGATATTTGGAGGAATGAGAAGCAGCTGTATGAATATCAAGGGCTCAGATGAAAAACCAGTATTAAGCAAAGTAGGGAAAACTGAAAGCTGGAAGGAGTATATAGAGGATCTACTCAAGGAAAATGAACTTGAAGTCATTATTATAGAAAGGGAAGAGAACATAGATGAAGATGAGGTACCAGATATGATGCTGCAAGGTGAATTTGAGAGAACACTTAAAGACCTAAGTCAAAACAAGGCCCCTGGAGTAGATGACATTCCATTATAACTATTGATATCTTTGGGAGAGCCAATCATAACAAAACTATTCTGCCCAGTTGCACATTGATGTATGAGAAAAGAAAAATAGCCTCAGAATTCAAGAAGAAAATTCCAATTCCACAGAAAGCAGATACTGAAAGGTGTGATTATTACCAGACTATCAGTTTAATAAGTCATGGCTGCAAAGTCTAATATGAATGGAAAAAACTGGTAGAAGCCAACTTTGGGGAAGATCAGTTTGGCTTTAGGGGAAATGCAGGAACACATAACTCTACAACTTATCTTAGAAGATAGGTTAAGGAAAGTCAAACCTGCATTTTAGCTTTTTTAGGTTTGTAGAATGCTTTCAATCATGTCAGCTGGAATTCTGAAGGTGGTAGGAGTAAAATACATGGGGATGAGGGGAGGTTATATACAACTTTCACAGAAAGCAGATGATAGTTATAAGGGTCAAGAGCATGAAACAGAAGCCATAGTTGACAAAAAATTGAGACAGAGTTGTAGCCCATCCCTCATGTTACTTCATCTACATGCTGAGAAAGTACTAAAGGAAAGATTTGGAGAAGGAATTAAAGTTGAGGAAGAAGATATAAAAAACTTTTATGTTTGCTTATGACATAGTAATTCTGTCAGAGACAGCACAGGATTTGAAAGGGCAGTTCAATGGAATTTACAGTGTTTTGAAATGGGGATATGAGATTAACATCAACAAAAGTAAAACAATGGTAATGGAATGTAGTAGAATTAAATCAGGTGATGCTGAGGGAGTTAGATTAGGAAATGAGACACTAAAAGCAGTAGATGAATTTCATACTTGAGGAGCAAAATAACTGATGATAGCTGGAGCAAAGAGGGTATAAAATGCAGACTGGCAATGTCAGAAAAAGGTTTATGAATAAGAGAAATTTGTTTGATAAAATAAATAGACTTAAATACTAGGAAGTCTTTTTTGAATATATTTGTCTGAAGCATAGCCTCATCTGGAAGTGAAACATGTCAGAAAAAGGTTTATGAATAAGAGAAATTTGTTTGATAAAATAAATAGACTTAAGTGCTAGGAAGTCTTTTTTGAAGATATTTGTCTGAAGCATAGCCTCGTCTGGAAGTGAAACATGGACAAGAAGAGAATGGGAACTTTTGAAATGTGGTGCTACATGAGAATGCTGGAGATTAGATGTGTAGATCATGCAAGCAATGAGAAGGTACTGAACAGAACTGGGAAGAAAAAAATTTGTGGCATAACTTGACTAAAAGAAGCAATCAGTTGATAAGACACATTCTGAGACACATCAAGGGATCACCAATTTAGTGTTGAAGGATGTGAGGGGAAAGGGGGAGGGAATTATAGAGGGAGACCAAGAGATGAATATCAGGCAGATTCCATGTATCTAGATTTACAGAATGTGTTTGACATGGTAGGCTGTTAAAGAAGATACAAGCATATGAAATAGGTTGAGTGGCTTGAAAACTTCTTAAATTTTTAGAGCCCAGTATGTTATCCTCTTTGGCAAGTGTTCACCAGAGACAAGGGTATCATCAGCAGTGCCCCACAGAAGAGTGATAGGACTGCTATTATCTTCTATATACACAAATGATTTGGCAGACAGGAAGGCCAGAAATCTGCAGTTGTTTGCTGATGATGCTGTGGTGTATTGTAAGGCATCCAAGTTGAGTGACTGTGGGAGGATACAAGATGACTTACACAAAATGTGTAGTTGTTGTGATGAATGGCACCTGTTTCTAAACGTATAAAAATGTAAGTTAATGCAGATGAGTAGGAAAAATAAACCCATAGTGTTCAGATACAGCATTAGTAGTGTCCTGCTAGACACAGTCACGTTGTTTAAATATCTCAGCATAACATAGTAAAGCAATATGAAAAGGAACAAGCATGTGAAGATTGTGCAGGAAGAGGTGAATGATTGACTTCAGTTTATTGGGAAAATTCTAGGAAAGTATGATTCAACTGTAAAGAATACTACATATAGGATGCTAGTGAAATCTATTCTCCAACAGTGCTCAAGTGTTTGGAATCCATACAGTGATGGATTAAAGAAAGACACTGAAGCAATTCAGAGGCAGGCTGCTAGATTTGTTACTGGTAGGTTTGAACAATAGACAAGTGTTATAGAGGTGCTTTGGGAACCCCTGGAAGGAAGGTAACATTCTTTCTGAGAAATACTATAGAGAAAACTAAGAGAGCTGTCATTTGAAGCTGACTGCAGAACAATTCTGTTGCTTCCAACAGACATTGCTTAAGGACCACAAAGTTAAGGTACAAGAAATTAGGACTCATACAGAGGCATATAGACAGTCATTTTTCCCTTGCTCTATTTGTGTGTGGAAAAGGAAAGGAAATGACTAGAAGTGGTATGGGGTACCCTCTGGCATGTGCTGTAAGGTGGATTGTGGAATACTGATGTAGAAATAGATAATAGGCAGGTTCAAAAGGATGTAGACTGCCAGAGTTATTCAGAAAAGAAGAGATTTTCACAGGACAGATAGAGTGGAGAGCTGCATCAAACCAGTCTACAGAGTGAAGACCAAAACAGCAACAACAATTACAGCTGTTTCGTGGTATTAAAGTATAACTTAACAAGATTCACATCTCAGAAGATGGGGTTTGCAGAACACAATGAATCAATGAGCAGTGCAGAAATCCTGAACCAGGAACTTTCTTGATTCTGACAAAATAGATTGTGCTTTGCTGAACTTGCATGAAGGGTCGAAAGTTTAGGATTCCCTTAAAACATTCAGGAGTTGTGGAAGTCAACAAGCTACAAAGAGTGCAAGTGATCTGCAATTATGTTGATATGGTCCACAGCTGCTATGGTACCTTTGTTTACTACCTGATGTAACAAGAAATGCGATTAATCCAACCACATGATATGTTTCCATTGACACACAGTCCAATCTCCATGATCCCATCGTACTGTGATCATGGCTGACAATGTTTTTGGATCAACATAGGAACACATAGAGGTCATCTGCTGCAGGGCCCCAAGTTCAACAATATGTACTGAATGATCGGCTCTAAAAAATTTTTGGCTGCACTAGCACTGTATTCTGTTGTCAGATCAGTCAGAGATCACTGCCTATCCTACTTTATCCTCTCCGGGGGACACCACCTTGATGAAGCACTGTCCATGTGGGTGGAGAGACTTGCATATCTGCATGAAGCTGAGGCCTATGCTGAAGGTATAGGACCTACTGCTGGAAAGGCCTTAGCTGATGGATCAGACTAAGAGTGTCCCACAACATCCCATCTCCCTTATCCACTCCTAGTCCTAACCAAATTCCCTTTCCCAACCCAAGGTGTGATGTGATCCATGCCAAGGAGTGCATGGCACATGGGAAGACACATCGCAAACAGAGCCTCAAGGATACCAGGCAACCTCCCTGAGAAAGTAGCCTTACACCGTGTGGGGTATTCATGGTGTGGACCATGTAGATCCTCAAATCTCATGGGACCAAGATGGATACAACTAAAGAAAATAAATTAAAACAAACTGAGGAGCAAATTGAGACCTCAGACACCCAAACATTGGGGTCAGGTCTGATGGAATGCATTCCCACTACTGAATCAGGATCTAGACCTGAGCCAGAAGTGGGAACTGTAACTGAGAAGTTGGACCAGATCAAGATTAAAGCCTTGCCTGGGGCCCAGATAAGGAAACTCCTCAGGGAACAGAGACAAAAGGAAGGGAAAGAATGACTTCCCAAAGACAAGTGAAGGGAATTAAAAGGTCTTTAGCCTAATACCCCCAAGAAAACACTGTCTCAGGTTGAAAGGGATACACAGACCCCCACAACATCAAAGACAGGCAGCAAGAGGATAAGGGAAGAATCTAAGATCCCTCCTCCCTGGATAAGTGAGCCCAGAAAAAACCAAGGCAAGAAATAGGGAAACAGACCTATAGTACTGAAGTGTCCACCCCGATAGCTGAATGGTCAGCGTGATGGACTGCCATCCTAAAGGGCCCAGGTTCGATTCACAGCTGGGTAGGGGATTTTCTCCACTCAGGGACTGAGTGTTGTGTTGTCTCCATCATCATTTCATCCTCATCCAGCACGCAGGTCGCCCAATGTGGTGTCAAATGTAATAAGACCTGCACCAAGGCAGTCAGACATGCCCCATAAGGAGCCTCCCGGCCAATGACGCCAAACGCTCATTTCCAGTACTGCAGTCTCAGTTTTTTAGATGCAATTTACCCAGGAAGGCTATCCATGGGTAACCATCACCTCACAGTAGGAGGAACTTGTACAGATGGCCTTCTTAGAAAAGATTTGGGGGGGGGGGGGGGATGCTGGTCCAGGACCCAAGTTCAAGAGGGTCTATCTAGATTGTGGTGCCCTCATTTTTGTCTGTGAGGGGGTGCACATGGTGGAATGGCTTAAGGACAAATTGCCCACGATATTCCCGTGGGAGGATGCGAAGCTGCTGGTCAAAATGGCAGCAGAGCTTCTTAAGACCGCAAAGGTATCAATATGGGTACCAAAGATCCTTAAGGATGTCTCCCTTAAGACCCTGTTCAAGAAAACAGGGGTCCAGAACCCAAAAGTCTCGACAGAGGATTGGAGAGTAATCAACTAGTAGGTTGTACCAGAAGGACAAACCCTGTTGGTGGAGGTTGGAGAGAAGTCCCTGAAGGTGATGCGAGAGCAAGACCTGAAATTGTTTTTAGGGTTCTTGCAGTTCACTGTCAGGGTTACCAAAGACCTCAAAGGCAATGATGGCAGCAAGATAGAGCCTGGAGGCACTGCAGATTAATCTGCAGCACAGTAAAGGGGCCTCTGCTGCCCTGAGCCGCTGCCTGGGAAGGCAGGAAGTGGACATGGCCCTGATACAAGAACCCTACTTATATAAAGGGGGCGTATCGGGCCTCAGTGGTACTGGAGGTAAGCTGATTTATGCTGGAGATCTAAGAAACTCCAGAACATGCATCTATGTAAGAAATTGAATTTCCTTCATGCCAATGATGGATTTCTAGTCCAGGGACCTAGTGACCATCAGAATGCAGCAATGTGAGGAAGGTATCACAAGGGAAATTGTTTTGGCATCAGCATACCTTGCTTAAGAAGACAGCTCTGCTCCTCCTTTGGAGGTGAGGAGACTGCTAGAGGCTTGCCATTGGCAAGGTGACCAACTGCTGGTGGGATGCCATGCCAATGCCCACAACCTAGTGTGGGGCAGCAAGGACACCGACAGTAGAGGTGAGTACCTTCTTGAATTTCTCTTAGCTAACAACTTGGAGGTCCTGAATAGGGGCAATGAGTCTACATTCAGGAATAGCAGAAGGAAAGAAAAAATTGACATAACCTTTGGTTCCATGATGATGGGCAGCTATGTCAAACAATGGCCTGTGGTGTTAGAGCCATCCTCATTGGATCACATGTACATTAAATTCAAGGTTGAATTTGGAATCAGACAGACCATGACCTAGAGGAATCCCAGGAAAGCAGACTGGGAGACATATAGGAGGGAGCTTGACTTAAGCTTATTGCACATTAAAACCTTGATAAGGAATCCAGTAGAGTTTAAGGAAGTAGCAGAGGCCTGCCATAGTGACTTTATATAAGGACAACTGCACAATCACCAAGAAGTGCGCAAATAGGAGTGTGCCTTGTTGGAACGATAACTTGAAAACGCAAAGAAAACAAGTATGGAGACTGTTTAACCTTGCGAGACATAAAGGACAATGGGCAAAATATAGTGAGGCCCTTGTCAACTACAACCTTGCTGTCAGACATCAAAGGAGGCATCCTGAAAGGCATTCTGTGAGGAAGTAGAGAGCACAGCTGCTCAAGCTAGACTTCACAGAATCCTCACTAGAGTACCAACCAATCCAGGAGGTATGGTGATGAAGGAGGATGTGGAATATACAAAGACAGCACATGAAATGCTGGAACTGCTCCTCAAAACTCACTTTCATCAATATGCTCTGCCAGACAACACAGACTAGAATGTGACCCCAGAGAGACAATTGTTCTCAGGCACTCAAACAGAAGACTGGGAATCAGCCAAGGAGTGTGTGGATTTCAATAAAATACAATGGGTGGTGGGAACATTCCAGCTGTTCAAGTCACCTGGCCCAGATTGAATCTTTCAACCTCTCCGGCAAAAGGTAGGAGAGAATGTCATAAGACTCCTATGCAGGTTATTCAGGATTAGCCTAGCAACAGAAATCATTCCCAAAGCTTGGAGGGCAGTGAAAGTTGTCTTCGTTCCAAAGCCAGAGAGAATTGATCATACCTAGGACAAGTATATGAGACCAATCAGTCTGTCCTCCTTTAGTCTTAAAACATTGGAAAAACTGCTTAATGTATACGTTGAGGAGAGGAGGCTAATTAGGGCCCCTCTACATTCAAATCAATATGCATATCAACCAGGTAAATCATGTGAGACAGCTCTCCACCAGCTCGTTGGGAGTGAGGAGAAAGCACTTCACTTTCAAGAAATAGCCCTAGCATCTTCCTGGACATCAAGTGGGCCTTCGGTAACACAACCTTCGATTCTATGGTAAGGGCAGCAGAGGTGCATGACCTAGGGAGCACTACATGTAGGTGGACCAGGGCCATGCTTAGTGGAAGGAAGGTAGAGGCTACAATGACGAATGAAAAGATGGTTATTAACACCACTAGAGGTTGCCCACAAGGTGAACAAACTCATTGAGGAACTAAATTCCAGGCAATGCTTTTGCCAAAGATATTCAGGTGACCTTGTCATAGTAATACTTGGCAAATTTACTGACATAGTTAGAAATATGGCACAAAGTGCATTGGACATTGTGCAAGACTGATACATGAAACAGGATCTAAGGATTAATCCTAAGAAGACTGTTGCGGTGACATTCATGAAGAGGCATTTCCAACACTCATGTTGGAATCTAAATGTCTTCGATGAAACTCTACCTGTGAAGGGGATAGTGAAATATCTAGGGGTAGCCCTAGATGATAAACTAACATGGATCTCTCACATTAAGATCATCTGCTCCAAGATGAAAGGTACTCTAGTGAGTACCAGAAGGGCTTGTGGCAAAAACTGGGGCCTTAGCCTCAGAGGTATGCACTGGATATACACCACAGTTTCCTATGGGGCCATAGTGTGGTGGAAGAAGGTAGAACAGCGGGTTGCAACTAAGGTGCAGAGACTGGCTTGCTTAGCCATAACAGGCAGAATTAGCAGCACACCAACCACTGGGATGGAAGCCATGCTGGACATGCCTCCACTACCCCTTTGGGTCAAGATGAAGGCAGCAGCTGGGGCATACAGACCTAAAACTGGTAAAAACTGGATCTCATTGGGATACCCAGAATCACACACTAAGATAGTGAGTGAGGTAAATATAGGAATGGCTGAGGTAATGCTGGCCGCCTATATAATAACTCCCAACTGCTTCAACAAGCCTTATAATATAACAATTGGAAGCATGGAGAAGTGGGAAAAAACAGTTCGACACCATACAGGGGCATTTTTTGGTTCACCAACGGGTCGAAAGCAGAGCAAGGCATTGGGGCAGGGGTGTACGGGGTTCAGCCAAGACTGGAGGGCATCATTCTCTAGGAAAACTGGCCTCGGCATTCCAAGCTGGAATTACTGCAATCGGGGCATGTGTGGAGGAGAATATGTATAGGTGCTATAAGGACTGTAGCATCTACATCTATTCAGACAGCCAGGCAGCCCTAAAATCACTGGCAGCTCCTGCAATGAGATCTAAGATTGTTGCAGAATGCCACAGGGCTCAGGGGGAGCTAGGGAGAAGCAATAGGGTAAACCTTGTCTGGGTCCCTGGCCACTCGGGGATCTGTGGCAATGAACTAGCGGACAGATTGGCCAGGATGGGGGCAATGACTCCATTTATTGGACTGGAACCTGTCCTGACATTTACCAAGGCAATGATCAAACTATAACTGTGGAACTGGCTTAGGAAACAGCACATAGAATATTGGATCAAGGTCTGTAAACAAAAACATGGTAAGGTTATGGCAACTAAGCCGAATTTTAAAAGAAGCTCTGTAATCCTGGGATTGAACAGGAAAGAGATCAAACTCATGACTGGACTGACGACCGGCCATGAGAATTTCAAAAAGCACTTACATTCAATGGGTATAATGGAAGAAGACCCTAAATGTAGGACCTGTGATGAGGGTGAAGAAACTGCATCACAACTAATCTTAGAATGAATGGCATTGGAGAGCAAAAGATACTGGACCTGAAGAAATTGTGTCTAACAAAAAACTGGTAAAGGGACTCCTTGCACTATTTAAGGGCACTGGTTGACTTTACTAGATATACAGGGAGCGATACTGCACAACAAACTTGGTTTCGGTGTGGACAGTGGCAGGATAGACCAAAGCTGTTTTAGCTTCCCTGTCCAAATCAAATCAATCCTGCTTTACATACTGGGCAGGTCTCCGACTTCCATGTTCTACAATGAACGGTGGTGTCGCCTACTCAAGGTTTCATTATTTCTTCAACTACTTTCAATAGATGTGGTGCGGGGTCAGTGTGTCGAACCTGAGACTCCAGTTGGTAGAGCTGAAGCCAGGACCCATTGCGCCATATTTTGTCAGGAGGCTGAGCAAGTTCAAGAGCGTCAAGGGATAATATAGAATGATACAGCAGTATTCAGTAATATTCAGTTATTCAGCTAATTTATAGTACTCGAAGGGTGAAGCATTATGTCAGCGTGCAGCAGTGCACTGTCCCGTGAGTCCAGCCAGCTAAGTAAACTCCTGGTATGCCGATGCTGCTGATGGTGTCATCAAGGTTGCCCGCCGATGGAAGTCGGCCTGTGCTCTCCTGATCACCACCTGCCCGGACGTTGCAATTGGCGCCACTCTGCTGCCTGTGATTCCAGAGACTGCTACAGTCCCTGGACCTTGCTACCCTCCACCCCATTTGGCCTGCTCTGTCTGACGATGGGATGAAGGTGGGTGTACTGGTCACCCATGGCGCTCATGCTGGCGCTGCTCCTAGGATAGGACCAGACTCGAACCTGCGCCCTCCTGGACACAACTTGCCACTAGTGGTGCTTGCCAGATGGAAACACCCACTGCTGTCTCTGGCACTGTAGCAGCTCTGCTGCACCTCCCGCAACGTACGCCCTACCCGGGCCCTGGTACGCCAGGTGAGAAGCGAACGTGGCCCGTGGAACCGAGCCCCTCCTGAACTCACTGCAGACTGCTGTCACTGCCCTCCTTCAGGCAGAACATGCCATCTCCAAATTCTAGGCTGCCATTCCATCCTGATCCCAGTGTCGTGTCCCCAGAGGTGGAATATAGCCCAAACTAGTACATAGAAACAAAGTACAAGTTTATGCAGAATACTTATAACATTGCTGCCAGACTGTCCCCTATAAGCGTAGTCCCCTTAAAATCCCATCTAATAATCACTGAAAAGTTGCCAGTGCATTCTTCAACCCGAACAGCATACATACACTGCTGGAAATTGAAATAAGAACACCGTGAATTCATTGTCCCAGGAAGGGGAAACTTCATTGACACATACCTGGGGTCAGATACATCACGTGATCACACTGACAGAACCACGCCTGCACAATGTCGGCACTAGTACAGTGTATATCCACCTTTCGCAGCAATGCAGGCTGCTATTCTCCCATGGAGACGATCGTAGAGATGCTGGATGTAGTCCTGTGGAACTGCTTGCCATGCCATTTCCACCTGGCGCCTCAGTTGGACCAGCGTTCGTGCCGGACATGCAGACCGCGTGAGACGACGCTTCATCCAGTCCCAAACATGCTCAATGGGGGACAGATCCGGAGATCTTGCTGGCCAGGGTAGTTGACTTACACCTTCTAGAGCACGTTGGGTGGCACGGGATACATGCGGACGTGCATTGTCCTGTTGGAACAGCAAGTTCCCTTGCCGGTCTAGGAATGGTAGAACGATGGGTTCGATGACGGTTTGGATGTACCGTGCACTATTCAGTGTCCCCTCGACGATCACCAGTGGTGTACGGCCAGTGTAGGAGATCGCTCCCCACACCATGATGCCGGGTGTTGGCCCTGTGTGCCTCGGTTGTATGCAGTCCTGATTGTGGCGCTCACCTGCACGGCGCCAAACACGCATACGACCATCATTGGCACCAAGGCAGAAGCGACTCTCATCGCTGAAGACGACACGTCTCCATTCGTCCCTCCATTCACGCCTGTCGCGACACCACTGGAGGCGGGCTGCACGATGTTGGGGCGTGAGCGGAAGACGGCCTAACAGTGTGCGGGACCGTAGCCCAGCTTCATGGAGATGGTTGCGAATGGTCCTCGCCGATACCCCAGGAGCAACAGTGTCCCTAATTTGCTGGGAAGTGGCGGTGCGGTCCCCTACGGCACTGCGTAGGATCCTACTGTCTTGGCGTGCATCCGTGCATCGCTGCGGTCCGGTCCCAGGTCGACGGGCACGTGCACCTTCCGCCGACCACTGGCGACAACATCAATGTACTGTGGAGACCTCACGCCCCATGTGTTGAGCAATTCGGCGGTACGTCCACCCGGCCTCCCGCATGCCCACTATACGCCCTCGCTCAAAGTCCGTCAACTGCACATACGGTTCACGTCCACACTGTCGCGGCATGCTACCAGTGTTAAAGACTGCGATGGAGCTCCGTATGCCACGGCAAACTGGCTGACACTGACGGCGGCGGTGCACAAATGCTGCGCAGCTAGCGCCATTCGACGGCCAACACCGCGGTTCCTGGTGTGTCCGCTGTGCCGTGCGTGTGATCATTGCTTGTACAGCCCTCTCGCAGTGTCCGGAGCAAGTATGGTGGGTCTGACACACCGGTGTCAATGTGTTCTTTTTTCCATTTCCAGGAGTGTATATATTGATAGAGTCCCCCTGGAACAGTAAAAGCTGTCTTTGGCTTATCCTCTGTCACTACTTCCAACTGATGGTATCCACTCCATAAATCTGTTGTTGTTGTTGTGGCCTTCAGTCCTGAGACTGGTTTGATGCAGCTCTCCATGCTACTCTATCCTGTGCAAGCTTCTTCATCTCCCAGTACCTACTGCAACCTACATCCTTCTGAATCTGCTTAGTGTATTCATCTCTTGGTCTCCCCCTACGATTTTTACCCTCCACGCTGCCCTCCAATACTAAATTGGTGACCCCTTGATGCCTCAGAACATGTCCTACCAACCGATCCCTTCTTCTGGTCAAGTAGTGCCACAAACTCCTCTTCTCCCCAATCCTATTCAGTACCTCCTCATTAGTTATGTGATCTACCCATCTAATCTTCAGTATTCTTCTGTAGCACCACATTTCGAAAGCTTCTATTCTCTTCTTGTCCAAACTATTTATTGTCCATGTTTCACTTCCATACAGGGCTACACTCCATACAAATACTTTCAGAAACGACTTCCTGACACTTAAATCTATACTCGATGTTAACAAATTTCTCTTCTTCAGAAACGCTTTCCTTGAAAGCTGCATGCCCTCGGGAAAAATTACGGCCGTCGTTTCCCCTTGCTTTCAGCCGTTCACAGTACCAGCACAGCAAGGCCGTTTTGGTTATTGTTACAAGGCCAGATCAGTCAATCATCCAGACTGTTGCCCTTGCAACTACTGAAAAGGCTGCTGCCCCTCTTCAGGAACCATAAATCTATAATCATAAAATATGCACATTGTCCCAGATTGTCCAATGTGTCCATGATATTCAGAATCAGATATGCTTCTGAAATGGTTTTCGCATTCAGAAACCTATAATCACAACAAAACCTATATTTCCTTGTACCATCCAGTGACTTCTTAGGTACGAGAACTACATTGCTTGAATATGGACTATTGCTATCTCAATGATTCCATCCCGTAGCTGCTGTTCTATAAACTCCTCTAGTAGCGGTTGCATATGACATGCTATCCTATATGGTTTCCTAAACCTCTGTTGGTATGTGATGCTTTGCAATTGGTGTTGCCAGTAACCTACCCTCCATCTAAATAAATCACTAAATGTCAATAATAATTCCTCCAATGTGACCCTGTCATCTCCCTGCAAATGGTGTAATTTTCCCCGTAATTTTGCTTATGGCTCACCTCTAAAATCCTCCCCATTGAGGTCATCTTCATCAAAAACCCCAACGTGGCCAATAACAACCCTTTTGACAAGCTAAAATCCGCTCTGCCAAAGTTATATATACTGACAGAAACCCTATAATCTCCTTCCACATAACTTGCATGAGCTAAACTCCTCTGCACAAAACAGTGCACATTATCCAACTCCTCATTACTCGAGAGTGGTTCCACCATGTACAATGTCTCCTTTGGTAAGTCGGTATTTATAGAATCCCAAAACTACCTTCCCTGTACCTGCCAGTATGTTATCCTGCTGATCGACCTTTAATGAATTCGTTTGCAGTTTAGCTTGCATCATCTTCATGTTAGATGCACCTTGCGACATTAGTCCATTTGCAACCATTTCCCCCATGCAAAACATTTTTCCACCGAGTTCCACTGTTTGTTGCCAAAGATATATCCTTGCTCGATGTTTGTCAAGGAAGTCCAGTCCAAGAATCACCAAATACCCCTCACCTACACATGGTAACACCTCTACCTGCTCACTAAACTTAGTTCCTGCAGTTACGAATTGCAGTACCGTCATACCCAATGACTCCACTTTATTATCTCCCACCCCAAGTAACCTATAATATGGTGGCTCAAGCCTTCTCCTACTAACCAGGTATAGGCCAATAACAGACACGTGTGGCCCCGTGTCAACCAGAAACCTTTGTTCCCTTCCATTCACCAAGCATTCCATCTGTGCACCTACAAGAGCATTACCTAATTTGACTGGGACTGCTCTCCGACAGTTGAAGCAATCCCATTCTTGTTTAACAGCTGCTGCCGCTGAGGTTCCCCCTACTTTTACTCCTGCAGTTCATTGCCTGGTGACCCATTTTCCCACATGAGTAACACCGCAACTGATGCTGACATTTCCTCCTAATGTGCCCTATGGCCACAACCAAAACACATAATTTCTTAGAGCCACCACAAGATCACTGGGATTCTCCATTCTCACCCAACATGACATCTCCGGTGGTACTCCCCACAAAAACACATCTGACTCGGTGTTCTTGGCCTCTCGTAACAGCACTTCATTAGTCTCCCCATTCTGTGACAATTCGAACGTTTGTACATTCAGTTTTCGAATCCTGTCTGAGAAAACCTCCACAGTCTCATTTCTCCTCATAACTAATGCACTTAATTTTTCACGAAAAAACCTGGTACTATTCTGTTTTTGATACCTCTCGCATAACGCAACCTCAAGCTCTGAAAACGTCCCCACATTGTTCAATGTTTCATGGTACAATACACACGATGTGGCATCTCCTATCAAGCGTAGCTTCACCATTCTCAACATTATGACATCCGACCACCCATTGGCCTCAGACATTGTGATAATGTCATTAAGGAATACCAACACATCTTCTGTTGCTTTACCCAAAAAGGGGTTCATCAATGCCGCAATTGCCAGGTCAAATGGTCTATGACACTCCATGACCTGTAATTTACTTTCACCTGACGTCCCTTCCCCTATTTCCAATGCCTCAAATCTCCCTGCTAATTCTTCATGTTTTTCTTTGTCACTTATCCTCGCCTCTGACAATACCCGAATTTGCTCTGTTGAAGTGGCTACAGCTTCCGCTGTAGTCACTGCCACAACCTCCACTGCTTGCCGTGTTTCCACCATTCTTGCTTATAGCTCCACTGTTGCCTTTAATTTCATTCACTCTGCTACTCCTTAAACTTATTTCTTGTGGCAGATCATTGCCCATCTACATTCTGAACAATTGTGCACCAAATGACCAAATCTCTTGCAAATAAAACAGTTCCTTGGCACCCACATTGTACATGGTAATCTGTGGCCTGACAGATTAAAAAAATTCCATCGCTTAGGCACTATGTTATCATGTCCCCCATTTCCCCTGAATCCAGATAAATCTACAGGCTCCTCCACCCTTACAAAAGACACCTTTAAAAAGTCTATCCTAATTCATACTTAACCCTTCAAAAGACAAAAGAATGACACATAAAAAATATATCAAACCTCAGTCACTCATCCACATCATGCTCGTGTGCAAGTGAAAAGTTCTGCTTTCCTCCCTATACTGGTATGGATGAATACCTCCTGAACGACAAGATGTAACAAGAAGTGAATGACCACCTGTCATGAACACAACCAAACACCTCAACTACCCCTCTACACAGGCACACCTCAACATTACTTGCTTGACGTAAGATGTGGGAATAGAAATCCTATACCAGCTTTGTAATCAGCAACACATCTGACACCACTGTTGTGGGGTCGGTGTGTCGAACCCAAGGCTCCAGTTGGCAGAGCTGAAGCCGGGACCCACCATGCCATATTTTGTCAGGAGGCTGAGCAAGTTCAAGAGCGTTGAGGGGCAGTGCAGAGTGATACAGTGGTATTCAGTAACATTCGTTTATTCATCTAATTTACAATACTCAAAGGGTGAAGCACAATGTCTGCATGTCGCCGCACGCTGTCCCGCGAGTCCAACCAGCTCAGCAAACTCCTGGTATGCCGATGCCACTGCTGCTGTCATCAAGGTTGCCCACCGATTGAAGCTGGCCCCGCTCTCCTGGTAGCCGACCGCAGGGGCGACTGGTGCCACTCCGGTGTCTGCAATTCTGGAGACTGCTACAGTCCCTGGACCTAGCCACCCTCCACCCTGTTTGGCCTGCTCTGTCTGACCATGGGACAAAGGCGGGTGTACTAGTCACCTGTGGCCCTAGGGCCACCACTGCTCCCAGGACAGGACCGGACTCAAACCCATGCCCTCCTGGACGCAACTTGCCACTAGTGCTGCTTGCCGGATGACACCCGTCACCATCTCTGGCACTGTTGCAGCGCTGCTGCACCTCCTGCAATGTATGCCCCACCCGGACATCGGTACGCCAGGTGGGAAGCAAACATTGCCCATAGACTCGAGTGGAACCGAGCCCCTCCTGGACCCGCAGTAGACCTCTGTCACTGCCCTCCTTCAGGCAGACCATGTACTCTCGAAGTTCAAGGCTGCCAGTCTGTCCTACCCTGGTGTTGTGTCCCTGGAGGCAGAACATAGCCCGAACAATTACACAGAAAGAAAGTACAAGTTTATGCAGAATACTTATAACATTGTTGTAACTCTTCAGGTTTTCCCGGTGATCTAATGACATCTTGGGTTGTCAGGTGTTCTGCCGGATATCAGAGTCGTACTTGCACGATATTTCGGTCACGTAGCTCGTGACCTTCATCAGGTCGCACCTGATGAAATGACACGAGCAACGTGACCGAAATATCGTGCAAGTACGATGCTGATATTCGGCAGAACAATCGACAACCCAAGATGTCACTTATAACATTGCTACCTGGCTGGCCCCTATAAGCGTAGACCAGCACAGGTCTGTCCCAACCTTCAAATGACCTGGCACAATTTGTCCCAGGCAAAAATTGCCCTTCTTTTTGTATTGGTTTCTCCCTCGCCTCTGACGTAGTGTCAGAGAGAGACAGAAACTATGGCAGGGATAAATTGCCACAAGTCAGCTACTTACAAATAGCCACTCTTGGCTCTGGCCTAGTGCCCTGCCTCATACATCGCAATAACTTAAAACAACGCTGCAGTTTTCTGCCTTGTTGTTGCTCCACTGAAAACAAATTGCATGTGCAATACTGCTGTCGCTACTCCGCGCACATGAGTGCCATGTCTACCTTGCTTGGCCCGCTGGCTGTCGGTTGTTACCACACTCTGCCAGTGGCCCCTGATTTCATCGCCCAACCGCACCTTCATTGAATTTTGATAAAATTTCCCTTTCCCTCGACTAGGACTGACACTAGCACAGCAGATGTTCACAACAGTCACACCAGCTACACCAGTTCTAAGTTCCTAGGTTCCGAGCTCTGCTCTTTGTAAAAGTCAGTTATGGCAATGGACTTCCTCATTTGTGGACTGTATCTTTCCTAGAATGATTCCCAATTCAGCTCTGCTCCATTTTTGTACTTTGCTTACTGTATCAAGTGCCCACAACACCACCAAGTGTAGTTCTTGTGATGTACAGTGAAGATAATATTTTGGCTCATCAGTATACATTCTCCAGCCATTGTGTAACAGTCAATGAAACTGCAAGCACTACGTTACAAACTGTATAGATTACAAAATTTCAGAAGAGGTGAACAAGGCAAAACCACTGTAAATAAGTCATTCTTCAATTACTAATTTCTATTTTTTTGTTTTTGTGAAAAATTTCATGTTCACAGTTGAAATTTAATTCTTTCTGGCCACTGATACAGATATGAATTTATTCATGTAGGGTTCTCTTAATATTTCACACCTTTTTGCTCTTTGATTATCTGCATATCTTAATGGTCATAAATTTAAGTTTCTGTTAGTACATATATTTGTTTTTTCTTGGGTTAGTCCTGCCTCTCTTGGGTATTTGCAAACAACTTTGATATGAGAGTATTTGTTGTTGTTGTTGTTGTTGTTGTTGTGGTGGTGGTGGTGGTCTTAAGTCCAGAGACTGGTTTGATACAGCTCTCCATGCTACTCTATCCAGTGCAAGATTCTTCATGTCCCAGTACCTACTGCAACCTACATCCTTCTGAATCTGTTTAGTGTATTCATCTCTTGGTCTCCCTCTACAATTTTTACCCTCCAAACTGCTCTCTAATACTAAATTGGTGATCCCTTAATGCCTCAGAATATGTCCTACCACTGATCCCTTCTGCTAGTCAAGTTGTGCCACAAATTTCTCTTCTCCCCACCTCTATTCAATACTTCCTAATTAGTTATGTGATCTGCTTATCTAATCTTCTTTCCTTGCCATTCCTCATTTTGCTTTTGTTAATGTTCATCTTATATCCTCCTTTCAAGACACTATCCACTCCGTTCAGCTGCTCTTCCAGGTCCTTTGCTGTTTCTGACAGAATTACAATGTCATCAGCGAATCTCAAAGCTTTTATTTCTTCTCCATGGATTTTAATTCCTACTCCGAATTTTTCTTTTTGTTTCCTTTACTGCTTACTCAATATACAGAATGAATAACATCAGGGACAGGCTACAATCCTATCTCACTCCCTTCCCAACCATTGCTTCCCTTTCATGCCCCTTGACTCTTATAACTGCCATCTGGTTTCTGTACAAATTGTAAATAGCCTCTATATACTCCTTCCACCTTTCTGCTTTCCCTTCTCTGCTTAGAACTGGGTTTCCATCTGAGCTCTTGATATTCATACAAATGGTTCTCTTTCCTCCAAAGGTCTCTTTAATTTTCCTGTAGCCAGTATCTATCTTACCCCTAGTGATATACGCCTCTACATCCTGACATTTGTCCTCTTTCCATCCCTGCAAAGACATTTTGCACTTCCTGTCAGTCTCAATTTTGAGACGTTTGTATTCCTTTTTGCCTGCTTCATTGACTGCATTTTTGTATTTTCTCCTTTCATCAATTAAATTCAATATCTCTTCTGTTACCCAAAGATTTCTATTAGTCCTCATCTCTTTACCTACTTGATCCTCTGCTGCCTTCACTATTTCATCTCTCAAAGCTACCCATTGTTCTTCTACTGTATTTCTTTCCCAATTCTTGTCAATCATTCCCTAATGCTCTCCCTGAAACTCTCTACAACCTCTGGTTCTGTCAGTTTATCCAGGTCCCATCTCCTTAAATTCCCACCTTTTTGCAGTTTCTTCAGTTTTAATCTGCTGTTCATGACCAATAGATTGTGGTCAGAGTCCACATCGGCCCCTGGAAATGTCTTACAATTTAAAACCTGGTTCCTAAAACTCTGTTTTAGCATTATATACTGTATCTAAAACCTTCCAGTATCTCCAGGCTTCTTCCATGTAGACAACCTTCTTTCATGATTCTTGAACCAAGTGTTAGCTATGATTAAGTTATGCTCTGTGCAAAATTCTACCAAGCGGCTTCCTCTTTCATTCCTTACCCCACTCCATATTCACCTACTACATTTCCTTCTCTTCTTTTTCCTACTATCAAATTCCAGTCACCCGTGACTATTAAATTTTCATATCCCTTCACTATCTGAATAATTTCTTTTATCTCATCATACATTTCATCAATCTCTTCGTCATCTGTGGAGCTGGTTGGCATATAAACTTGTTCTACGGTGGTAGGCATGGGCTTCATATCTATCTTGGCCACAAAAATGCGTTCACTATGCTGTTTGTAGTAGCTTACCCGCACTCCTATTTTTTTATTCATTATTAAACCTACTCCTGCATTACCCCTATTTGATTTTGTATTTATAACCCTGTATTCACCTGATCAGAATTCTGATTCCTCCTGCCACTGAACTTCACTAATTCCCATTATATCTAACTTTAACCTATCCATTTCCCTTCTTAAATTTTCTAACCTACCTGCCTAATTAAGTGATCTGACATTCCACGCTCCAACCTGTAGAATGCCAGTTTTCTTTCTCCTGATAACAACGTCCTCCTTAGTAGTCCCCGCCTGGAGATCCGAATGGGGGCCTGTTTTACCTCCTGAATATTTTACCCAAGAGGACGCCATCCTCATTTAACCATACAGTAAAGCTGCATGCCCTCGCGAAAAATTAGGGCTGTAGTTTCCCCTTGCTTTCAGCCGTTCGCAGTATCAGCACAGCAAGGCCATTGTGGTTAGTGTTACAAGGCCATATCAGTCAATCATCCAGACTGTTGCCCCTGCACCTACTGAAAAGGCTGCTGCCCCTCTTCAGGAACCACATGTTTGTCTGGTCTCTCAACGGATACCCCTCCATTGTGGTTGCACCTATGGTACAGCTATCTGTATCACTGAGGCACATAAGCCTCCCCACGAATGGCAAGGTCCATGGTTCATGGGAGGATAAGAGTATTTATCATTAGCTATTCACTAACACAATGATGGAAAAACAATAGTTTATTTACAGTTTGTCAATAATTCTTTAAGCTACAGTGACTTTTTGTAATACCCATTGTTGTAGTCACGCCATGATTCAATGCCACATTGGGCTGGTATGCTACCACCTAAAGCACTTTGAATTGACAATAGGCTCCACTCCCTGAAAAGTATCTCAACTAGCTTGGTGATTTCTTCAACATTATAATGAAAGATAGGATGTATCACACTGGAGAGCACAAACACCTGAGAAATTTGTTCAGGATTATCTATTCTTCATCATAATTTGAAGTCAATTAAAAGTAAAGTAAATAGTATTACCAAAGGGATAAACTACTACCCCCCCCCCCCTCCAGACAAGGAGGGCAGTGAGCTGCAGACAGGCACAATGAAAAGACTACTAAACATTTAAGCTTTTGGACAAAAATGTTCTTCTTCATAAATAGAAAACACACACATAAGAACAACTAACACACACATGACCACTGTCTCCAGCTGCTGTGTCCTGACTGTCCCTGTGTCTGACATGAGCAGCAATATGGAGTGGGTGCTGGGGGTAAAGAGGAGGCATAGGGCAGGGAGTGAGAGGGATAGTTGGGTAATGGTAGGATAAGAAGTGTTGCCTGTGAGAGTACATGCAGGGATGCAGAGGAGACAAGATAGGGTTGCGAGGCACAGTCAGGAGCCTGTGCTGGAGAGGGGGAGGGTGGGGGGAAGAGCAGAAATGGAAGAGGAGAGTAGCAAAGAATTGTCAGAATAGAAGGCATATGTAGTGCTGGAGTGAGAGCAGGGAAGGGGACAGGTAGCTGGAGGACAGTGTCTACCGAAGGATGAGGATACGGGGTAAAGTATATGTTGCAGGGAGAGTTTCCACCTGCACAGTTCAAAAAAGTTGGTGTTGCTGGGAAGTATCCAGATGGTGCAGACTATGATGCAGTCATTGAAGTAGAGGATGTCATGTTGGCCAGCTTGTTCATCAAAGAGTGGCCCAGCTGTCTCTTGGCCTGAGTAGGGCAGTGGCCATTAATGTAATCATACAGCTTGTTAGTCGTCATGCCAACATAGAAAGCAGCACAGTGGTTGCAGCTTAGTTTATAGATGACATGGCTGGTTTGACAAGTAGCCCTGGTAATAATGAAATAGAAGATGCCTGTGACACACATACCATTGGAAAACTATGAATGCAAGCTTAATAATAATGTGCTTTAATTTTCCTAAAACTAATAACCTTATCAGATAATTCGTACTGAAATTTGCATCCACCCACAATTGCTGTTGCCTTTTGTGCCATTAAACCCTCTTTAATTACCAAGTTTACCACTATACTTTCATTGCCCTAAATTTTCTGGACTGGATGACACCCTTCATTTATTAATTAAGTTGCTAATTAAGAATCTGTGTGATTTAAAATATGGCAACTTTACTCGTAAATTGGTCATTCACAGCACTGATATACAAAATAGTTCTGTAAACTTTTCTACTTTATTAACTAGCTACCTATACTGCCACAATATATAGCTCATACATTCCAGTAAATTTCAACCTACCAGTTCTACAAACAAATATATATTTTCCAGAATATCTTTATGCTAGTTTATAAATACCACAACCCATATAAAAAATCAGTGTTCTGCTACCATCCAACTAAAACTTGTGCATTACTATGATTAAAATCTCTGTATGAACATCATGCTGCATCTTTAGGGGACCTGTTTGGTAAAAGGTCTCTTCGTTCCTATCCACCAACTGTACAAGGCTTCAAGATTACTGCCTGTTTATATTAAAAATTATTTTGTCTGTATTAATGACTTACATTTCTGCACAGTAACATCAGTTGTAAAACTTACTCAGTCCAGTGGTTGTGTAATTGGGTAACAATTTTGGAGTATTCAACTATCAGAATCACAGGTAGCCACAATAAAAGACAGTTACACATACACTTTTCACCACAGCCTTTGTCAGAGAAAGAGAAACACACATCATTCATTCACATGAGGTAGTACACATCTCACACACATTACCTCCATCTCCAGCAGCTTGTGCCAGAATTTGTATGTATAAGCATCTTTTATTGTGCCTATCTGCAACTTAGTGTGTTATCTTTATGGTAAGTAGCAATCTATCTAATCTTAAATTGTTGATATTCCTACCTGGAGTTTCCATTGTTCAACTGTGAGAAATCATACGTGAAAGTGCACTCTGGTCACTGAACCACTGTCGGACTGTTTCAGCAGTTACTGTAGGGGACTACCTATGGTTGTAATTTTATTTGAAAACTGAGAGTGTCCATCATGTAGCTTCATATGTTAATAAATGTGCAAAACAGTGAAAGTAATTTAAATGCTGTGTTGCATCCATTATTTGAGAATCTATAATAAAACGAGTTTACAGCAATATGATGAATTTTCACTGATTAGACAATGAGTGCATCTCAATGAATCACAAGTTGGTAGATTTACATTTGGTGTCCCATGGTTTTGGAGATGACTGCAAAGACAGCACAGTAAAAGAACTCACAATACTGAGATTATTTAAAATGACATTGCCGAGAACTATTTAGGGTCAGTGCCAATCAAATACTGAACTAGAAACTCAGTTGAAGGTGATAAGGTGCATAAACTGTTCTTATTTGAGAAAGTGGACAGTTTATAAATCAAATGTCATGTGGCACAGTAGTTACAAAAGATAAAGAAAACTGGACATAATTGTGATAACAGTTCACAGAGTATTAATAGCAAAGACAAAGTTAACTGGACATTCTACAGATGACATAGAAAGATGTGAGTAAAAATGCATATTTGGAACACAACAAATGGAAAAATTAGGAAATAGATGCATTTTTAAGGTGTTTCCTGCCAATAGGATATCAAGAATGCAGTACCATACTTGTTAAGCATCAACCAATGAGGAACTGAATGTTAGTTCAGACTTAAATGAACCAGCTTGATGAAGAAATACTAATGAATTGCAAGAGCTGGTGATCAGACAACAGTTGGTGAGATGATGGTGGCAAGGTGGCAAGTAGCATAAAAGAAACTAAAGGTAGATGTATTTGTCATTAAGAGTTCATTAGACACTGATAAGATGGATGTCAAGAAAGTGCAAAACAGTGCAATGAGCAATGAGGAGTATGAATCATATTGAACTATTGAGAGTTAGTGGGGACTGATAGTGGATTTAGTGGAAAAACTATTTACGACAAATTCAAAAAGTGACATTGACAATTATGTAGTGAGATTAAAAGTAGTATCAAAATAAGTTTTGGTATGTAAGAATCAGATATAAGCAATAATATTGTCAAATGTAAACCTTCATGGCCAGAAAGGTAACAATGATTAAAATACTCCAAGCTGTTATGCTGCAGTTGAATGGATTTCACATTGGAACCTAACATTTCATCCCCATCTGCAGAGGACATTTTCAAGGAGAATCATAGCTTGTTTGAGTGTCCATTTTACATCTTGGCTCACTACTGACTGCAGCAAAATTCTGTTTATGCATGCTCCCACACAGTGGCATCATGTCACATGCTTTTAACACCCAAATGCAACTGGCTGTTGTCAGTTGCCATCATCCTCTGTTGCTATCATCCCATTGTGGAAGAACAGTATACATTTTCTTCAGCATTAGGATCCAGATCTCATTCAATTTCATGCCCTCCACCTTCCTATTGAAATTCCTCGGGTATTTAACAATCTGTGTGGCCTCTCTTCACAGTTTTTGATGGTACCTGCTTGTGGCTGGCAGTACTTGAGTCCTACCAAGATGAATGTGGTGGTCTACTGGCTGCAAAGCATGTTCCACAACAGCTGATCTGTCAGTCTCCCCCCTTCTACAGATGCCCTTGTGCTCTTCTACATGTTTCTTGATAATTATTTTTGTAGCACACACATTCACCTCCCAACAACTAGACAGGATCCTATAAATTCCAACAATTTCCAGTGGTTTGCTAGCATCCTTGGCAAATTTTAGGTGATCATTTATGTTCTGGAGTGGGGTTTACAGATTATTGCAATGTTCAGCTCTTTCTAGATTTTTCCCGTGTGGTCAGTAACATCCGTAATGAAAGACAAGAAAATTTTCAATTTCACAGGCACTACTAGTGCATGGCTAAGATTTTTGTGTAGTGGTCTTCATGCACTTTTTACCTCAGTGAATGAATAACCATTTCTGAGCAATGCACTGGTGATATGTTTACATTCTGGATAAAAAACAGCTTTGGTTTACAGATATTCCTTGTTGTATCTGCCAACGTTTTTAAGGTTGTTATTTGTTGTGGTTCAGATCTCGGTCTAGGTAATGATCTGTGTGTGTGGGTTTTCATTAAGCTGTGTAGCAAAGCTACCATCTTCTTTCCTGAAAACTAGCACATCAAGAAAATCCTCCTCTTCCATGGTAAACTGAATCTGTGGAATAATCCTGTTGAGATGTTTGTGAAAATGACCTACTTCCTCTCTGCCAAGCCTGCTACCTATGTAGCAGAATCAAATATTTTGTGTAATTTTGTTTTTGTTTTGTTTTGCCAGTTTCCAGTGTCAGCTCCTCAAATATTTCCATGAAGAAACAATGCTTAAGGGGCTCCCAATAGCCACACCACCCATCTGTTCATAGAGCTCAGTGGCCATGAGGCAATATTGAAATAGTTATGTAATATCGGGAGAAAAAATTCAATTAAGCTGTTGCAACACTTCACTGAGTGGAACCACAGTAAAATACAATATCACATCACATCAAAACTAACTAGTTTTCAAGAAAGAATATGGTAGTTCAGGCCACACAGTTTACTGGAAACCCACACACATGGGCTTTGAACCTCCACCCACAACAAAAGCGAGGCATCACAAAAATCTTAATAGACACAGCAAGGAGCACCTGTGAACCAGAGCTGCTTAAATTAAAACATGTCACCAATGCATTGCTCAATTATGGTTATACATCTGCTGAGGGAAAAAAAAAGAGTGTTAAGACTGCACCACAGAGAGCATAGAAATGTACAAGCACCTGTGAAATCAAAAGTTTTCCTGCTTCTCATAAGGATAGTACTGACCAAACAGAAAAAAATTGCCAAGGATGCTAACAAACCACTGGAAAATGCAGGAATTTATAAGATTCTTTGTAGTTGTTGGGAGGTGAATGTGGGTGCTACAAAAATAATGATCAAAAACATGTAGAAGAGCACAAGGGCAACTGCAGAAGGGGGGAGACTGACAGATCAGCTGTTGTGGAACACACATTGCAGTCAGGAGACCACCACATTCATTTTGATAGGACTCATGTACTGGAAACCACAAACAGGTACTATCAAAAGCTATACAGAGAGACCCTGAGATTATGAAACACCCCAGGAATTTCAATAGGAAGGAAGGTGGCATGAAATTGAATGACATCTGGATCCCAGTACCAAAGATGTGTACCAGTCCTCCACTGTAGTGGATAGCAACAGTGGACAAAAGCAACTGACAATGGCCAAGTGCGCTCAACTATTCAAAGTATGTAGCATCATGTCACTGCACGGGAGGATGTGTAAACAGAATTTTGCTGCAGTCAGTAGCTAGCAGGGTGTGAATTGGACACTCAAAGACAAAATGATCCCCCATCAAAATGTCCTCTGCAGATGGCAACAAAATTCTGTATTTTAATGTGAAAGCCATTAAACCATGGCATAACAATACAGAATATTTTATTAACTGTAAATACTATTTCTGACAAAAAAAACAGAAGTGATTCAAGATAGAGTGTCATTTCACTGCAAAGCAGGCAATGTATTAGGATCAATGCAAGTTTCTATAGAAACCAAAACCCAAAATGTAGAGGAAAATTTGGAATCTAAATTAGAAAACAAAAATGAAAATCATTGTAATAAGGAGATAGAAGTTAATTTTGTTAATTTGTGTCAGACTAAAGTAACAGAAGTAGATTAAGTCTGTTGTGAATAAAGATAATGAACTGATCTCTGGCACAAAGCAAAGAGATACTGGCGATATTGAAAATCTGGGGGTAGATCAAAAACCCATTAGTGCAAGTAGTGGTACATTTGATAATGTTGAACTGGAATGTACACATTTAATGAATGATATCCTAGATAAAGAGATGACAGTGTGAATGAAAACCAGTTTGGAAAGGAATAAAAAACTTTTGTAATTAATAGCAATGTAAGTGATTTGTGAGTAACTGTATCTGAGTGATGTTGAGACGAATTGTCTTCAAGTAAGGAATGAAAATATCAAAAACGTTAATGATCTTGTTGAAGACATATACAGAAGTTGTTTAATTGATAACAATAAGGAAAATGAAAACCAATTAGTAAATGTTAATGCAGGTGATGGAATGATGAAATGTGCACAGGACAGGAAAAGAAAGGATTGATAAGTGGAATCTGACAATGTAAACAAGACTGTTGGTAAATCTGCCATACTGAAAGCATATATAATTTTTTAAATTGGCTATAAATTGGTACGTGAAAAGAAGTTTTCTTTGTAGATCCACAAGCAGCAATTTCCACTGTAAATGTAGTATTTAGTGGATTCTGTTTATTGATTGCAAAATGTTCAAAGATTTTGTTGTGCATTACATTGGGCTAGCAAATGTTGGAAAAGTAAACGTGGAGTTTCAGCCAGTGTTGCAGAACTAGATGGAGAAGCAGGGGGTCAGAAAAACTGTGAATTCATGAATAGGTAAGGAGTTCTCTGAACACACTATCTGGTAAATAGTGTCTTTCCCAGTTGGATGATTTTGTTATTCTTTTCTCGAATCACTTCTTTCCATAACTATCCTATTGATAGATTACAAGGAAAAGGTAATCATCTACTATTTTCAGTCTAGAGTACATGAAGAAGTGTTATTTCGAGAATTAAAATTTTGTTAATTAATGTATACTATTAGCATGTCAGAGTATGGATAACAATGTTATTCCAGTACTATGTCTACAAAATGACTTACCTGCATTTGAATTTAGCAATGATGAAATTTGTGTAAATAATTATATAATTATCTCCAGCTGTATGGCTTGTAAAATTTAGGATGCATTAAGTAACGTAGCAGCAGTGGATGAAAATTGTTGAGTTCTAATGAACCCAGTTTCATTTATGTAAATGTTGGGGCAAAATTTAAAGCTTCTTGTTTAATGTAATGTATAACTAAAACCAATTTTGCTGTAGTAATATGTCAGTTTCATGAAAATATATCACCTTCAGGCTAAAGTAATGAGAGATAAAGAAACTTAATTAGTGTTACCTACAGTGACCTTTGATAAAGAGATATATTTGTCGTGAGGCAGCCATTGAGGCAAGAGTGGAGAAAAATATGTGGTTTGAAATGAAAAGGGTATCCTCACCATGAAACACTAAAAGACAGCAAATAAGCCTTTGTCTGATTGTAATGAGAGAAAGAAGTTTGTAAGTGTTGTGGACCAAACAAGATGTTACAATGAGTCTGTTTACAGGGACCATCGTACCAGCGCTAACACCGGTTCCCATCAGATCACTGAAGTTAAGTGCTGCTGGGCTTGGCTAGCCCTTGGATGGATGACTGTCCAGGTTTCCCAAGTAATGTTGGAAAGTGGAGCACACTCAGCCTTTGAGAGGCCAATTGAGGAACTACTTGACTGTAAAGTAGCAGCTCCCATCACAAAACTTATAATGGCTGGATGATACCTTATTTCCATTTTCAATCAAGTTCCACTGAAAACCATATTATAAGATCAAAATTGCTTTTGGTCGTATCGTTAAAAACACTAGACAGGATTATGTAGTAGCTATTATTGAAGACTTTGTGCAATGTTCTCCTAAGTTTCATTTTATGCCATCCTAGTGACAATTTCATGATTTGCTTTGCATCCAATATGCAGAAGATGAAATTTCTTATACTTCCCAAAATTATTTATTTATGCGAGAGAGAAATGCTGTTGCATCCAACTATTCTGACAGCTAAATCATATTTCTAGCAGTTAAACTATTTCTTCTTTACTAATGATTCAGATTAGAATGGCTTTATTCTTAAAGTATTTTTCATGAGGACCTTGCATGCTTGCTACTTGTTCATAGTAGAGTCTAGCATTTTACCTGAGCAAATAAGAGCATCCCAATGGATACAGGTATTAGTTACTACAAAGTAATGGTAGCAAGACTGAACATAACAACATCCAAACCCACCAAAAATAAATGCAATATGTATCTGCTTAAAAAGCAGATAAAAATTTGCTTGACACCTTCCTAAGAGACAGACTCCAGTCCTACCAAACTAATTATGTAGGCATATCCCAGATGTGGCTTAAATTCAAGGAAATAGTATTGATAACAACTAATAGATTTATACCATATAATTTAATAAGAGATGGAACTGATCCCCTACAGTACACAAAACAGGTCAGAACACTGTTGTAAAAGCAAAGAATAAAGCATACCAAATTTTAAAGAACACAAGATATCCAAATTGGCAGTGTTTTGCTGAAGCCTGAAACTCAGTGTGGACTTCAATGCAAGATGTTTTTAATAGTTTCCACAACAAAAGACTCTGACAATCTGACAGAAAATTCAATGACATTCTAGTCATATGAAAAGTACACCAGTCACAAGATACAAACAATACATTCACTTTTTGGTGGCAACAGTAATGTTGTTGGTGACAGTTCCACTAAAGTGGAATTATTAAACACGGTTCACTCCTTCATGAAAGAAGGAGAAGTAAATATTCCAAAATTTAAATAAAGAACAGCTACCAACAAGAATAACTTAGAAGCAGAAGTCTCTAATGTAGCAAAGAAGCTTAGATTACTTAATAAAGCCAAGTCTTCTGGCTGTTATTGTGTACCAATTAGATGCCTTTCAGAGTATGCTGATATAATATCTCCATAGTTAGCAATCATGTACAACTTCTCACTTGACATAAAATCTGTATCTAAAGATTGGAAAATTGCACAGATTACACCAATACTCAAGAAAGGAAAATGAAGTATTCTGCTGAATTATAGACCCGTAACTTACATTGGTTTGCAGTAAAATTTTGGAAGGTAGGCTATGATTGAACATTATGTATTACCTCGAAGAAAATGGTCTACTAACTTGCAGTTAGCAGAGGTTTAGAAAACTATTGTGCCCGTGAAAAACAACTAGCTCCTTATTCACATGAAGTAATTAGTGCTACCAACAGGGGATATCAAATAGATGCCATATTTCTTTATGTCCATAGGCCTTTTGACACTGCCTCGCAAGTGGCTTCTACTCACACTGTGTGCCTTTGGAGTATTGCCTCAGTTGCGCAATTTGATTTGTGATTTCCTGTCAGAAAGTTCACACTTCTTAGTAACTAATGGAAAGTCATCATGTAAAACAAAAGTGATATCTGGCTTTCCCCAAGGAAGTGCTAAGGCTCTCTGCTGTTTGTAATCTATTTGTGTCTAAATGATTTAGAAGATAATCTAAGCAGATTCTATCATTAGCAGATGACGCTGTCATTTACCATCTAGTAAAGTCAGCAGAAGATCAAAACCAATTGCAAAATAATTTAGACAAGATATTTGTATAGTGAGAAAAACAACAATTTACTCTAAATAACAAAAAAATGTGAGAGCATTCATGTGAGTATGAAAGAGAAACAATTAAATTTGAGCTACACAAAAAATCATACAAATCTAAAGGTTGTCAATTCAGCTAAACACCAAGGAAATACTGTTAGAACAACTTAAGCTGGAAGGATCTCACAGATGAAGTTGTGCATAAGGCAAACCAAAGACTATATCGTATTGTATCGTATCGTATATTTATTGGTCCTGTAAATCACATACTGTACAGGGGTACATAATGATATAGGACAAGTCAAATAATTTGCAATAAAGTTTAACAGAAAAAAGCTGTTGTATGGTTTTCAGTATATAGCAATATAACTCTAACATATGGGAATAACATTTCACAAATAAATTTTACACACACACATCGCATACTTTTGGCCTTGATTATACAGACACACACATATATGTAATAGACCACATATAATACACAGATAAATCTAATGTACACATTTCTTATTTTGGCCTTAATTGTATAAACTATTTAAATTTTTCACATATTTACATTGTAGATAAAAATTCATCAACACTATAGTAACAATTCTGTAGCAAGTAGTCACTCACTGCAGTTTTGAATTTATGCATGCCAGTTATTGCCTTAATTTCTTCAGGTAGTTTGTTATACAGTTTTTTTCCTTCTTGCAAGGGTCCTTTTTGTTTTAGTGTTGTATGTGAAAACTGCATATGTAAATCTTGATTATTTCTTGTGTTGTATGAATGGATATTTTGGTTTTTTGGAGCAATCTTGTTATTTTCATCTACGATTTTTCTTATAAACATTATTGTTTCTAGGATATATAGGCATGGTAATGGAAGAATATGAAGCTTTTTATATGAGGGTTTGCATGAAGATCGAGGTGCTAAGCCTTCCATGGCTCTTAAAATTCTTTTTTGTGCAATAAAACAGCTTTTGCTGGGTGGTGAATTTCCCCAGCAAATTAAATCATATCTTAGTAATGATTCTGCTTGGGCATAGTACACATTTTTATGGCTTGCATAGATGTGCATCCAGCAAGAATTTTTATACTATAACAAATGGTATTTAATTTACTACATAGGTGTTGTGTGTGTTTCTGCCATCTTAGGTCATCTTGGATCCAAACTCCCAAAAATTTGGTGCTATTTACAATTTCAAGTATTTTGCCTAACAGTTCTATGGTTGCAGTTAAAGGCTGTTTATTCTGCACTGTGTGTAGATGCATAGTGTTTGTTTTATGT
The DNA here is from genome assembly GCF_023898315.1 of Schistocerca nitens. Lineage (NCBI taxonomy): Eukaryota > Metazoa > Arthropoda > Insecta > Orthoptera > Acrididae > Schistocerca > Schistocerca nitens. The sequence goes on along the minus strand of NC_064622.1, from coordinate 175,533,182 downwards.
GTGTTTATTATTAAGTTGTTCATTGCGAACCATTTTGATACAGGTGTAGTGCTCTTTTTTATTTCATTTTGGAGCTCTTCATGGGTCTTTCCTTTGATAAGTATATTTGTATCATCGGCATACTTAATGTAGGGCTGGATGGTTCCAGGTCATTTACAAAGAGCAAGAACAGGATTGGTCCCAGTACGGAACCCTGCGGCACACCGTATTTAACACACTGTTTTTCTGATTGATAGGAAGTTAATTTTTTCCTTCTTTGTACAAGACTTCAACTATTTGGTGTCTGTTTTGTAGATATGACTTTACCCATTTATAGGCTGGGCCTCTGACACCAACATTTTCTAGCTTTCTAAGCAAAAGACCATGGTTAATGATGTCAAATGCTTTTGAAAGATCTAGGAATATTGCTGCTATGTGTTCTTTTTTATCTAATGCATTTAAAGCTTCATTTAGGAAATCAATAATAGCTGTCTCAGTGGATTTACATTTTCGGAAACCATGCTGTGTAGCTGAGAAAAGTTTATTTTTTTCAATGAAATCTACGAGTCTTTTATAAAAGATTTTTTCATTTATTTTAGAAAAAACAGGTAGTAGAGAGATTGGCCTATAATTTATTATATCTGTTTTTTCACCCTTTTTGAACAATGGCTTCACTTTAGCTATTTTTAGCCTTTCTGGGAAGATTCCCTGAGAGAGTGAACTATTGCATATGTCTACCATGGGCTTAACTACTAAGGGTGCACATTTTTAATGATATGGTCTGGTATGTTGTCAGTACCAGAGGAACATTTTGATTTTAGCACCCCTATTGTTTTTAGCATTTCCTTTTCATCTGTTGGGTGTAGGAAGAGAGACTTGTTACTAGGGATAGTTTTAATCTGATTTGCAGTGACAGCATTTTGAAAGTTTTGCTTCACCAGAATCTCAGCTGCCTCAGAGAAATATGAGTTAAAATTATTTGCTATCTGCTGGGGATCAGATATTACAGAAGTGTTTTCATTCAGTTTGATATTATGGTATTCACTCCGTTTTACTCCTGTTTCATACCTTACAATCTCCCATATGGCTTTCATTTTATTTTGTGCATTTGCTATGGAGGAACTATTTGCCATTTTTTTTTGCTTCTTTTATGACTTTAGTTAAAATCTTTTTGTAATTCTTAAAATAGGAATCAAATTCTGGTGATGTGTTGTGCTGTCTAGATATTTCATGAAGTAGTCTCTTTTTCTTCACAGATATTTGTATCCCTGTTGCGACCCATAATATTTTCAGATCCTTTTTTGTGACTGCCTTTTTGTGGAGTGGAAAGCATAGTTCAAAATAATAGGTAAAACTATTTAGAAATTTATTGAACTTATCATTTGTACTTTCACATTCATAGATGTCTTCCCAAGTTCCTTTACGCAGATAGTTAAGGAAATGTTGTATATTCTGGTCATTATACTTCCTAGACGTAGTAGTTAGACATTCAGTTGAACTAAGTGGTTTTCCTAATCTTATACTAATTTCTTGGGCTGCGTGGTCCCCAAAGCCTGTATTGTGGGTTTGTGTTGTATGTTTCAAGGGCACATTTGTAAATATTTGATCAAGGATTGTGGCTGAGGTTTTTGTGATGTGTGTTAGCGTTTCTTTAGTAGCCTTTCAATTGAAAGTTGCTAAGAGGTTCAGTAAACCAGTTTTTTGATTAGACTCGCTTGCGAAGTCAATGTTGAAATCCCCACATATAATTTGTTTTCTATTTTTTTGTGTAGTCTTCTATAAGATATTTTCAAGGATCTTTAACATAACGTTAATATTACCAGTTGGCGCCCTGTATAGACAAATTACAGCAATTTTTTCGTCTGTGATTTCAATTCCATTTACCTCAATATCTTTCTCTATGGATCATTTTCCTACATACGGCATACATTTAAAATTTATGCTATTTTTAACATAAATGCAACTACCACCACATTTATACAATTTACGAAAAAAATAACTACCCAATACAAAATTTGCAATGCATAGCATATGAAGTTTCTCTTTGTCAAGCCAATGTTCAGTAAAACATAATACAGAAGTGTTTTTAATGTCACTTTCCAACAAAATTTGAAATTCGTTTACTTTGTTGGATAGGGATTGTACATTTTGATGAAATACCGTCAGGTTTGGAGTTAAACACGAGTTCTGAAACTTACTATCCTTAGTACTTATATTTATATTGGAATTTCTGCCTGGACGATATTTTTTATTTTCAATTTTCACTTTTGAATTTTCACCCCCTCAGTTTCCCTTGTTCTTGATGATTTTACAGATATCTGTAACCATTTTACTGAAATTCATTGAGCCTACTCTGTTTAAATGCACGCCATCCTTTCCCAAGCATTTGCCACTTAAAAATTTGTTGGGGTCAACGAATATTGTCCTGAGTTCGTCGCACTGTTCCCTGATAGCACTGTTTATATTGCTTATATAAGAACTGCTTACTGACCTTCTGTGCAGAATTCCACTTATAACCAGTCTTGAATTTGTTTACAATGATTTGGCTGAAAGAATGATGTTTCTCGTCTCACTTACAATTTCTCCCTGACTGCTGCTTCGTATTGAGTTCGTCCCAGAATGAATAAAAACACCTTTGTAATTGGTCTTTGGATCATTTCCATTTTTAGTTGTAGACTGTTTTGCACTTAAGAGATTTTTAAAAATGTTTGTTGAGCTGATGAGGTCGGATACCAGGGCGAACATCTATTTCACAGTTTGGTGAAACTACATTTTTTAATATAGAATCACCAATAACAAAGAACTCCTTTTCGTTACTCTGCTTTTGTGAGGCAATTTCACATTTCACCCTTTTATTATATGTCACTGTTTTCCAGCTGTATTTACTTACAGATTTTCCACAGTTTAAAAACCCTGCGTCTTTTTTTATTGTATTTTGCCCATGATAATTTTCACTGTTCCTTTCCACACTAGGCACAGATAGAACTGATGAAGGACAATGAAGAACTACAAAGGGCAGCTTGTTTTGTATTATTGCAAAAGATGGGAGGGGAGGGGGGTGGAGGGGAGGGGAGAGAGTGTTGTGGATATGGTATGTGTTGATGTAAACTTTGAAAAGTAGAAACGATCGTTGTAACAAAATAAGAGAAACCGGAGTTTGCACGGAAAGCCTATTTTTCCCACACACCGTTGGAGAGTGGAGTGGCATAGAGAGATAGTCTGGAGTTGGTTCAATGAACCCTCCACTGGCATGTATGTGTGAACTGCCGAGTTGACAGGTAGGTGCAGATGTTATAATTTGTAACGTTGTTTAAGTATTTTTTAAGGGGTTGTTCACTCAGTGAAACACAACTTTCCATTCTTGGATTTTCCCTCTCTCTTACTCTTCTCATAATTGCCTTCTGATACACCACTGTTGAATTTTCTCCCATCAATGTTATATAGAAACTTTAGTCTCACAGTGCAATAAGAATATGTTTAAGAGAGAGCATAACTTGAACTGCCTTATACATGTAGTCCTACCCCAATGTCTCTAATCATTAAGGCCTAAACATATAGATGGTACAAGGCCACTATAGCTAAAAATTTATTGCTTGCATCTAAGCTTTAGCAAGTTCAGTGAATGCAATGAAGATAAGTTAATAAGTCTCATTTATTATTTGCTGTACTTATAAATTAACAGTTTCACATACAGTTGACTCTCATAATATTTCATTTTATTTGCTGAATGTTTGCTTTTAGTGTCATTGCTAGTAGAGCAATGAAATGTGTAATGTGGTAATGTTTCATGGAATTGTTCTGGTACTGTTGCATACACTAGTCAAAACGTTTTTTCAGGATATTGCCTTACTTGTACGTGATTGTTATATTGACTATTTCTTGTTTCTTTCACACATAAATGTGGTAAATAGAAACAATCATGTGTTTCCTCAGTTTCTCCCGGCGTACTTCTTGCTTGAACAGTCCACGGGTGTACTGCCAGTCCATAGTGTCCAACGGGCACAATATTTCAGGGATCAGACATGTCACCATCATCAGGTGCACTGACGAACTGGCCTTCTGAGGGAGGGTGGCCTTCTTAAATCCCTTCCCCTCACGAGGTGTTCTCTCCGCGGTCTGCACCCGCGCATCAGCGATCGCTGAGATGCTAGCGTCAGCATCTGTGGTGGCATCGGTTTAATTGCCTCGTCCACCCTAGTCGCCCGTTTGTTTCCTTTGCTGAGTGTCTTTTTAATTAGACTCAATGCTGATTCCCATGCCTTGCTGAGGTTGTAGCCACAACCTCGGTTGATGAGTCCATTCCTGGTATGAATTTTGATATCCTCTCTAATGATGCTGTCCCAGTATTTAGATGTCTGTGCCAAGACCCTGGTATGTTGGTAGTCCATTTCATAATTTTTGGACAAACAGTGCTCTGCGACCACCGACTTGTTGGGGTACCCAAGTCATCTGTGCCTCTGACGTTCTCGGCAACGATCTTCGATAGTGCGCACTGTCTGTCCAATATAAGCCTTCCCACATTCACACAGAATCTGCTATATGTCGGCCTTCTGCAAACCGAGATAATCTTTGACACTTCCCAATAATGCTCGTGTTTTATTTGGTGGGCAAGACAGTTCCTACACAGTGTTTCCTCAGTATTCATCCTATTTTCCTCGATAGTGTGCCAATATATGGTATATAGGCAGTAGCTATCTCTTTCTCCATGACTTCTTCCACCTCAACACCCTGTACTGTAGAGGTGGGGCGGAAAGTGCATATGATCTGCCATTTCGGTGACACCCTCTGCTAAATCTGCATCCTTTAGAAGAGCTCTAGTCTTGTTTTCCACCTTCTTTGTGGGGTCAGTGTTGATCTTCCTGTAAGATTCATCATTTAGTAGGCTCTTCATCTACTCAATGTGGTCATTATGGCAAATAACAACCGTAGCAATGCCTTTGTCAGCCAGTAAGAGAACAAGGCTCTGTCTCAGAAACTGACACCTCAAGGACCTGTATCGCCAAGACTTTATGGACTCCCTAAAGTCCACAAAGAAGGGGTGCCTTTACACCCAATTGTCAGCAACATTAGGGCACCTACATATTTGCTGGCTAAATACCTGGCAGAATTACTAGGCCTTTATATGGGTAAATGCCCTCATCACATTCGTAATTCTGTGGATTTCATAAAACGTCTTGACAACTTCAAGCTGAAAGACTCTGATATCATGGTGAGTTTTAATGTTGTTTCATTATTCACCAGGGTGCCTCTTCGAGAGTCAGTTGAGCTTATTGCACAGAAATTTGAAGAGAAGATGGCCGACCTTTTCAAGCACGTTCTGACCTCCACGTATTTTCTCTTTAATGGAGAATACTATGAACAAACAGAAGGCATCACAATGGGAAGCCCATTCTCACCTGTGGTCACAAATTTCTATATAGAGTACATTTAAACTAGATTATGTTCCAGTCTTGACTCAAGACTAGAACAGTTAGTGAAGAAGAGCCATGTGTACATAAATGTGCTCTAATCACAGGTAACGGTAATGTAAATGATAGTAGTAAGTCGAGTGTAAATTCTAATTCTAGTGAGATGTTGAATGATGGTGGGTGCAGCAATGTTCAGCCTGTAAAAAGAGAGGAAGAAGTTATAATAATAAAATTAAGTAATGAAACAGAGTGCGTTGCTGTTGTTCGCGACATCCAAAGTGTCAAAATGGATGGTAAATTTTTTAAGAGAACATAAGGAATTCAGGTGTTTTGCTTTGAGGTCTAATACTGCAAACAAGGATCAACTAATTAGCCAACTACTTGAGGACAATGAAAGTGACAGTGGATCTGATTCTGACAGTAGTTGTAATGATGACAGCAATGACAAATCCAGTAGTGATGAGGATGAGGTATTTGAATTTATCGTCTATAATGATGGCCATGTGTTAAGTAAAGAAAGAATAAAGGAGGAATACATTAGGACTAATGAAGAGTTAGAGTTTGAGAGTGGTAATGAGGAAGAGGACCATGCTATCTGTCATTTGACTGTGTGTGATGACTATTTTGGTAAGCAGGACGATAGTTTTTCAAGGGAAAGGATTAATAAGGATTTGCTGTATGAAGAAGATCACATGGTAAGTAAAAAGGAAGGGTGGTACCCTGTAATAACAGCAAGTGTACAAGGTATACATGTTAAGTGTTTACTGGACAGTGGTAGTGATCTGAATGGTATTTCACAGTCATTTTTTGAATCTATTAAGAACACAGAGGGACAGTAGTGATGCATGTTTCTGGAATAAAAATTATTGGTGCTACCAGTAAGCTATCAAAGATTGTGAAAAGAGAGGTACTATTAATTGTGAAATTGCCAGGATAGCATTTGGAGTGCAATTTCTTAGTGATTCAAAATCTCACCATTGATGTAACATTTTGGACTATTTTCTTGTGCAAATGGTGTGTACATATTGATTTTGCTACTGGTAAATTTAGTTTTAAGTGCAACATAAGTAGGTACAAAGTATCATTTTTGGAAGGTATCGACAAGTGTGTGCAAACTGAATTAGATTTGCCATTAAGAGTTCTAACCACAGAGCAGATTACTGAGGAAAAAGAGGAGGAGAGAGTAAGGTTGGAGGCAATAAAGAGAGTTGAGGATATTGAAGGTATTACACATAGTCAAAGGGAAGAATTAAAAGGTACTAGCCTGTGCAACTGTAAGGCATTTTCAGACAGGCCAGGTTTGGTAAAGGATTTTGAGTGCAAATTAAAGTTTAGGGATCATGAACCATTTTTCAAGAAGCCTTATATTACTCAATTTTCAGAAAAGGAAGTGGTGAGAAAAGAAATTCAAAAGAGGATCTCATGGAGGATTACTGAAAGGTCAACCAGCACATATAATAAACCACTTGTGAATAAGAAGAAGAAGAAAAGGAGAAGAAGAATGGTGGTGTCAGGTTGGTTCTGGATGCCAGGAAGTTAAATGAAATCGTAGTACGGGAGAGTGACAGACTAGCTAACACAGATGAAATTTTGTAAAAGTTCCATGGATGTAAATTTCTGACTTCTTTTTATTTGGCTTGTGGCTAATGGAATATCAGTTCGGCTGGAAGCTAGACAATGTACAGCATTTTTACATGAAGGTAAGTGTTATCAATACTGTGTGGTGCCATTTGGTCTGAACTCGTCTGTGTGTGTGTGTTTATCAGAGCTATTGATAAGTTGCTAGATGAGGTATTAACCAATGAAATAATGGTCTACATAGATGATATCCAAGTAGCGAGTCCAGAATGGTTCAAGCACTTTAAGAATCTGAATGAAGTACTGAGAGCTATGTATAGAGGAGATATAGAACTAAAATTAAGTAAATCTGAATTTGTAAAGAAGGAAATTTCATTTTTGGATCATAGGACTAACGAGGAAGGTATACAGCCTGATGCAGAAAAGCTTGCTGTTATTGCGGATTTCCCACTTCACAAGACCAAGAAGGATCTACCGAAAGTTTGTATTAGATCAGTCATTTAACCGTCCTCGCCTTGGTAATTTGTTGAAAAAGAACGTGGTGTGGAATTGGGCAGAGGAGTGTGAAGGAGCACTTCACAGTTTGAAAAATGAATTACTAAATAGTAAGATGGTAGGGCATCCAAATTTTTCACTGCCTTTCTGTGTGAGTACTGATGCAAGTTTTTGTGGTTTGGAGGTAAAAATTTTCCAAACAGTAACTACTGATATTGGGGCTGAACATAAAACTATTGCTTTTGCTAGTAGAACACACATGAAAAGAACTATTACATTTCAGAATTGGAGGCTTTGGCAATTATTTTCGGATTTCAGAAGTTTGAGTACTATTTGTTCAGACATAAGACCACAGTGTACACAGAGCATAAGGCTTTGAATTACCTTCAGAAGTGCAGGCTGAAACACACTAGGTCAGGGCTTCACAAAATACGTGCTCGCGGAGCAAGCTGTGAGCAGCAAGGCGCGAGCACGGAGCAGCGCGAACACGCTACCCCCACTACCGGACCAGAGCGGAGAGTGGGGAGAGTCACGTGGGGTACACAACAGCTGCCGCCAGTCGATGTATATCCGCGGCCAGCTGCAGGGATATCACTCACGAATTATTACTGCGACAAATGAAACAAATAAAGGAGAATGTACACGTGCTACATAATTTTATTAGCTTAGTGTATGCCTCTACCATCTGTAGACACTGAAACTAAAGAATTCCACGACAATCCTATATTTTCAACACTTTCTTCAACACTAAAAATATCACCTCCGGTTGTAGTGTTCTTCATGGCTACTACATCGAGGAGCTCCTCCCTCACCTGAAGGTCTCTGTTAACACCTCTAATAAATATGGCAAGCTGCGCTGTTCCAGTGATATCAACACTTTCGTCCAGAGCTAGAGAATACGCCATAAAATATATTTGCAAGCTGGCTCTGGACGTCGTCTGCCATGTCCTGTACGCGACGCATAATGGTCATGTTAGATAATGGCAAAATCCGAAACTTTTCAACTTGAGATGGACACAAATGTTCCGCTGCAACTACCAAACATTCTTTTATTAAATCGCCATCAGTTAAGGGGCGCAGGGATTTTGCTAAAAGCAAAGCAATTTTGTAAACCACTCTGAGAGCTGCCTCAGTTGATTTTTCTTCGTCGTCCAGATCTTCTTCGGATAGCTTCCTTTTATGTTTAATAACTTCCTGTGCACGATCTGGTCAATCACATTTTCCACGTCCGTAGTCTTTTGCGTGGTACGACATATAATGTCGCTGCAAATTAAATTTCGTAAAAGAATTCACCGTTTTGTGACATACTAAACATTTTGCAACACCATCTTTTTCAGTAAACAGATAAAATTCCTCCCAATGGGGGTTGAACTGCGAAAGCATGGTTGGGGTTACAAAACGGCGACTTCACATGATTCTTAACCAGCGAAGTGACTGTTAAGAGTTGATCGTAGTACTTTAAACGTTACACAGTCGGCGCGAATTCAATAGGCACGCTGCGGCCGTATTCAAACATGCACGCGCATTTCCCCTCCCTCCCCTCCCTCCCTACTCCACGACCTTGCAGCTGCTCGCGAGCACGTGCCTGAGCAGACGCGAGTACTCGCGCTCAAAACCGGCCAGTTGTTAAGCCCTGCACTAGGTTAACTAGGTGGGCTTTGTATTTGCAACAATTTTATTTGGAAGTAAGGTCTGTCAAAGGAAAAGACAATATTGTGGCTGATGCATTATCAGGGTGTATACGACCTGGGACAACCGGAAGATTTGGGAGAAACATGGGAATTTTTTCTTCCCGGAGAAAACCGGGAAAAACCCGGGAATTTTTTAGAATTCTGGGAATATTTCATTTTTTGGTTTTTAGTTAAATTTTGGTAACTTTGACTGGTAAGAACCAATACTCTAACAAAGAATATTACTGTATCTCGATACTGCAGAAAAATACTGCAGCAATAAAACACGAACGAGAGAAAAAAAAACGAAAATAAAACTTAAGTTGCAAAGGAAATGCACCGTATACAGGAACAAAACACAGTGCTCATACAAGCGTCTGCCAACAGCAAAATGTGTCACGGAAGACTATGCAATGTTTCATAACAACAAATTGCCTCCGATGAGGGGACGTTACAACTGTTTACATTAAATTCGTTGGAGCGGTCGCGAGCGAGCTTATGTGCATGTGCAGATGAGTCGCGTATGAGTAGTACCTTTTCCCGCTTCTGGCTACAGAAATGTGGCAGTTAGCTGTATAAGCAATAGCAGCAAGCAGCTGGATGCTATCCAGAAAAATTTTATTGGTGCGCCTAAGCTGCCAGTTTCACGTATGCGCAACAGGCCCGGAACTAGGGGGCGGGGGCAAGCCGAGGTATCTGCACCGGGTAGCAATTCCAGGGGGAGGGGAGTGGGGAATTCATATTATTGAAGAAAAAGACCTTGTTTCACAAAGCGCCTAGCATCCAGCGCACGTTAGATTAGACTAGTTTTTCGTTCCATCGATCCGTGCTGAGGAGAACTCGTGGATGTGGAACATGTCAATTTTTTTTAAGCTGAAATAACAATACTAATAGTATGAATATATACAATACATCATTTGTTTCTATTAAAAAATTCGTCAGTGGGGTAGAAGGACTTGGCCACTTGTAAGTCCTTCAGGCTCCTTTAAAACTGATCTTTATTTGTAACTAATTTTTTTATGTTTGCTGGCAAATTATTGAAGTTGAGTGTTCCTGAGCAGCGGACCCCTTTTTGAACTAAAGTAAATGCTATTAAGCCCTTGTGCAGATCATTTTTGTTCCTGGTATTGTATGTATGAACTGAGCCGTTTGCTGGAAAAAGAGATATATTATTTAGGACAAATTTCATTAAGGAGTAAATATACTGAGAGGCAGTAGTTACTACACCCAGTTCTTTGAAGAGGTTTCTACAGGACGTCCGTGAATTTACTCTATAAATAATACGTATTACATGCTTTTGAACTCTGAAAACTTTTGTTTGACTTGAAGAGTTATCCCAAAATATTATACCATATGACATTATGGAATCAAAGTATGCAAGCTTTTTCATTTTTATGTCGTCTATGTCTGCTAACACTCGAATTGCAAATTCAGATTTGTTAAGGCGTTTCTGCAGTTCTATGGTGTGCTCCTCCCAACTGAATTTATTATCAAGTTGTAATCCCAGGAATTTAAGACTGTTAACCTCTTCTATCTGCTCTTCTTCATACTTTATGCATATGCTGGGCGGAAACCTCTTACAGGTTCTATCGATAACTCATATGATTTTGAACGCATACCTGTTGGTTTTTGATCATTTTTGATCAAATACTAAGTTGATTTCTGAATGAATCGTAAGTTGATTTTTGAATGCGTGCATAGTATATGTGACGTCTCTGCCAGGGGAATCCCCGTCGCATCTAGAAATAAACTTTCCTGCAGACAAAATGGGACAGGTCTATATGAGCTGAGCGAATAAAGTCGAAAGGCTGAATGGCAATCGCTGTTTATGTGGTTGACTGGGTTCGCAAATGATCAGTGTTGTTATAAATGCTAGCGAATTCCATAGATTCAGACTACCAGAGTGGAAATAAACGACTAACAGGAATAACAGACAACAAAGATTATGTATTGTCTTCTCCGTGTATCCAAGAAAATGAAATTTTGACAGAAAATTTCTGGCCAGATTGCTACTCTACTAAGGGCCAGTTATACAATCCCCGGCTACCAGCCGCTAAAGTTCTATTCTGGCAATAGCATGGAAAACGCATTGTACGAACACGTAATAACGCCTAACCGGAGAATAAATGCGGGATAACTAAACCGGCGATTGTGGCAGGGTTAGTGAAGTTAACCAGAGAATAAATGTTGATACTGGCAGGAATAGTTAAAGAATTAGTGGTGACAAGATTATTTGTTAGAACGAGGAAGGAGAAGAAACGGGGACTCACACAAATTACGGAAGAATATGACAATTCCAAATTTATATAAAAATTTCGTACTACTATTTTTCGATCTCATGCTTCAGAAGCTAGAGAGTATGAATGAAATGTCAAACTATTTCCTAACTTAAAACTTCTTGCTTGTAGTAGGCCTAATAGGCATTTGATATTGGTACTTCATGGTTTATATTCTGTCGTGTTATGAAAATAACCATTTGTGCCAAAACAGTCCCGTTTATTTGGTGTGTGTAACAATTGCTGCAATATTAGGCAGGACTATTTCATTTTATCTAGCAGTGACAAAATACACGTAATCAGATTGAGAAATCACACCAGTCTTGGGTACTATTTGTATTAACAGCTTTTAAAGTATTAGACAACGACATTTCGTTTTTTCATATAGCAAAACGTTGACGAACTTTGATGAGTTAATAGATTCTTTCCCAGAAAAGAAAGTATGCCATATAAAGCTGTGGCAAGATGAGAGAGAAAAAAAAGCTAGGACTTAAGGACTGAAGAAATGTGTACTGTCTTGCTTGTCTCTTGTCTTTACTTGTTTTATGTATCCTATATTTAATTTTATGACACACAAAACAGCAAGTTATTAGCTAATAGGCAGTAAAGACTGCAAATTTCCTGAAGAGTTCATGTTCTGCCGGTTACAAATAATCCCATCCAGTATTAATTGCGAGATTTTTTTAAAGAGGGGCAGGGTGTCAAACCGACCAAATGTTCAAATGTGTGTGAATTCTTAAGGGACCAAACTGCTGAGGTTATCTGTCCCTAAGCCTACACACTACTTAACCTAACTTAAATTAACTTACGCTACGGACAACACACACACCCATACCCGAGGAAGGACTCGAACCTCCGACGGGGGCAGCCGGCCGGACCGTGGTAAGACGCCCTAGACCGTGCTGCACACTAACGGAAAAAAAACACGTAAATGGAAGTTGAAATGCGGGTTTCTACATCTGGAATATAATGTGTATTCGTATTTCAAGCCAGTCGCATACGAGTGGCGCTAGGAGTGTCACTATGAGGGTATAAATCAGGTTTGCTATAAATACACGCTGTAACGGTCATGAGGGTTAGTTACCTTTGCTATTGGGCGTGGTGAGTTGATGTTAGTGAAGAATGCATTTAAGGCAACAAAGATACCTCACTGAGTTTGAACGAGGTCCTATAATATGTCTACAAGAATCTGGATGTTCCTTCTGTGACACTGCAGAAAGACTAGGCAGGAATGTAACCACTATACATGATTCCTGGCAGTGGTGCTCATGAGAGTGTAGGGACACAAGAAGACCAGGCTCTGGACGGCAACGTCGCACTATCGAGAAGAAAGGCCATCGTGTTCGGCGTACGGTTGTGACGCTTGTTACTGCATCTGCGGCAGCAACATGAGTACCAGTTGCCACCACAGTGACACAACAAACTGTTACAAATCGGTTACTTCAATGACAGCTCCGAGCCAGAAGCCATGCAGTGTGCATTCCACTGGCCCCAAACCACCATTTGCGACTTCAGTGTTCTCCAGCGAGAGCTTATTAGTGGCAAGGGTGGAGGTCTGTTGTTTTTTCTGATAAAAGCTGGTTCTGCCTTGGTGCCAGTGATCGCCGTGCGTTGTTTAGGAGGTGTCCCGTTGAGGGCCTGCAACCAACCTGTCTATGTGATAGACACAATGGATCTACACCTGGAGCTATGGTCTGTGATGCGATTTCCTATGACAGCGGGAGCACTGTCATGGGTATCTCGCGAACCCTGACTGCAAATTTGTACGCCAATCTGCTGACTCGACCTGTTGTGCTACCATTTACGAACAGCATTCCTTGGGGTGTTTTTAAACAGAATAACGCTCACCCGCATAGCGGTGTTGTAACCCTACTATCTGTACAGGATGTCGACTCGTTGCCTTGTCTGGTCGATCACCAGATGTGTCTCCAATAGAGCACATACGGCGCATAATCCGACTGATTGGGAGCAGGAGAGGCACCACATGACATTTTAATTTCCACTGGCCGGAATATAGTTTGATGGCACTCATTACAAAATATTACACTTTGAGTTCCACAGAGCGAAATACAGAGACGTGCGATGGAAGAATGCTGTGTGAAGAGGCTTGGCACTGCACTTCAGCACACTTTAAGATCAAATAACATGTCTTACATTCCCTCGAACATATATGTTTTATGTATCAGACTCTTCGGAAAGATGTGTGCTACAAAATGAAGATATTTTTGAAAAGTCGATTTTTTAAAATTTTGGCGTCCTACCTCAAACACTCGAGGGAGGGAGGCGCCACTATCTAATATTGCCCCAATTTGGAAATATCGTAGATCCAGACCTGATGCACAGAGCAGTCTGAGTTGTAGTGGGGAGGTGATAGTCCCCACGTGACCCGCGTTTACGTTAAGTGATTTTGTTGTTAACTCTTCGTTTATTACCCTCACGTCAAATGAAAACAAAATGGATTTCTGTAGACGGGAGCTATCAAGTGAATTAAAATACATTCACATAATTACGGAAGGCTAAAATATATTATTAGTTTCAGATTTTATTTTGATTCCACCTTTCTGACAGTCAAGCGTTAATCACCTTGCAGAACAACGAAGTTATTTTTCTTGGTTTGTTAAAGAAAATGACTTTTATTAATCTTTTCTGCTGAGGCCAGTTTATTTGAAACGAAGTGTTTAATTCCACACAATTGGCTAGTTTCAACTGCATTTCAAGTTCTCGTTTTCATCTTCTAGCACATATGGTATTATGCCATAATAAAGAACCAAACATGAGATAATACGGTACTGGTACTCCAAGAAAATTTTCATCTGAATCTGGACATACGAACGTGCACTTTAAGCCGAATTATGCATGTTAGTATGGTTCACAAAATTCCCATGCACTTGGAGTATGTCTTGTTCCTTTTATGACATAATGTAAGACCTTTTAATGTTTTACACGTACGAACGTACGGGCTTCCTGCGTCATCGTTGCTGCGCAAGCGCGGCGATGCCTGTCACCAACTGCTGAAACAAATATATTTCTAACAGGTCGCGGGAAGATATTCCGAATGGTTGTTTGAAAAGCGTTATTTTCAAGTAAAGTAAATTTCCTTTTACACAAAATGAACTCTATGTGTGACTGTCCAATGAATTTCTTAAATCACAAAGCGTTTGACTCTCATTCAAAAATCAAATCTTTGAGGACGACCATTTAGAATATTTTCGATCCCACAAGATCAGACATTTATGTTGTTAAAAATTTTCCGGTCACATTTGTGTGATGTGTGCTAAAGTGCAACATGCGCAAAAAATATCAACATTATGTGTGAAAGCTTAGCTTCTCTTGCAGCTTATTAATCTTAGAGACCAATATTATACGTGAAAGCTTTTCTTTCTTGTAGCAACACTATGTATATTAATTTAAACCATTACCTTTTCCTATTTGTGTGTTTCTTCCCCTGAGTTTAGTTTCCTAAAGTGCCGGGAACTTCTACGCCGGTGTATAAAACCACAACCATTGAAAGGATTGATAAGTTTTACAGTTCCGAGGAAAACTATACTGTTACTTAACACGGAAAAAGTGTATTTTCATCCGGGAGAAAGCATATTTTTAACCAGGTAATCCGGGAAAAATCAAGGAATTTTTTTCCTCGTCCACATATACACCCTGATTATCTAGGATGCTAGCAGGGAGGAAGGATACTGACAGGTATGACTGTGCAGGTGAGGAATGTGAAGAACAAGTAACATTGTTTAATTTGTAGGTAGTGAAGGATGAGAAGCTTATTAGGAAAATTTGCAAGCAAATGAGAAGGGAGCAGAATGAGGATCCAGATTTAAGGTTGGTTAAGCAGTATTATAATTCAGAAACGCCAAAGGTAAAACAGTGCTATACTAAACATAAAGGGTTGTTGTTTAGGAGGAAAAATTTGAACGATCAGGACTTGAAGTCATGCTTTCCTGACCAACACGTTGATAAATTTTTTGACTACTTTCACAAGAGTTATGGATATTATGGGACCAAGAAAATAGTAGCTAAGATACAGGAGACAATAAAATTTAACAACTTGAGGAGAAGGGTTAAGCAGAGACTAGAAAGGTGTGATAAATATTAGAGAGTAAAGACAACTGGTGTGCCATCAAAAGGCTTAACACATTCTGTTCTTCCTAGTGAACCTAAAGAAATTATAGCAGTTGACCTTCTAGGAATGTTGCCTCCATCCACAGGAGGTTCTAAATATATTTTTGTTGTTTTGGACACATTCTCAAAATACATAAAACTGTATCAGAATAAGAAGACACATACTAATACTATAATTGAGAAGCTGATATCTGATTACTTTTGCAATGTAGGGATACCAACATCACTTTTGTCCGACAATGGTCCACAATTTGTTTCAGAGAGGTTTGAACACTGTATGGCAATACACAAGATAAAACACACAAAGATTTCTACCTATTTACCACAAGGTAAAATGAGTGAAAGGGTTATGAAGGAGATTAATAGACTGTGCAGGACTTATTGTAGTAAGAAACACCCTGCTTGGATGGGTCATATTCGACATTTTGAAAATATTATAAACAACTTATGGAACAAATCAACAGGATATGCCCCATGTGACCTTATGTTCAACAAGAGACCCAGCAACATCATTATAGAAGAAGTGGATTTCAGTCAGGAGTGTGAAATAGCACAGGACAAAAAGATCAGATTAGCTAAAGAGATGATGAAAAAGAAAGCAGCAGGAAGGAAGGGAAGGCATGACAAAGGAGAGAATCTGACTAGTTTCAGAATAGGTGACCTTGTCCTCATCAAAACCAAAGAAAAATCTAACAAAAGTAAATGATGAGGTAAAGAAATTTTTGCACGTGTATCATGGTCCTTTCAGAGTGGTACGCATTACCCATGACAACTCTTATGAATTGGCTTACACAAAGACTAACAAGATTTTGGATTAAAGAATATTATTGTCCTGAAACCCTATGTATTACCAATTAGATGTTTGAATATTGATCCACGGCAGTTTAAAAAGTATCTAAGCTTGGGTAAAATTGATTTTGTTAGGAGAATGGAGTGTGCATTGAACCAAAAGTAAGACTTACATCCAAGTAGGGCAGGGCTTCACAACATACGTGCTCGCGGAGCAAGCTGTGAGCAGCAAGGCGCGAGCACAGAGCAGCGCGAGCACGCTACCCCCACTACCGGACCAGAGCGGAGAGTGGGGAGAGTCATGTGAGACACACAACAGCTGCCGCCAGTCAATGTAAATCCGCGGCCACCTGCAGGGATATCACTCACGAATTATTACTGCGACAAGTGAAACAAATAAAGGAGAATGTACACCTGCCACATAATTTTATTAGCTTAGTGTATGCCTCTACATTCGCATTAATTTGTGAACTGTTACACAAGAAAAGGTGTCACTGAAGTGTGAGATTCTCGGTTATCTTGTACTTTTTGCCCTTTACAATTGCGTCTATGTTCGGA
Source organism: Schistocerca nitens (assembly GCF_023898315.1). NCBI lineage: Eukaryota > Metazoa > Arthropoda > Insecta > Orthoptera > Acrididae > Schistocerca > Schistocerca nitens. The sequence goes on along the minus strand of NC_064622.1, from coordinate 175,516,301 downwards.
GTAATTGTTCTTGTGCATTTTAGGCGCAGCGTGCAGTTTAAATTTCGATCAGACAATGCGTTTCTCAGGTGAGTCTTGTTACGTTTCATTGCAGAGAACAGTTGTTCACAAACATATGTGGAACCGAACATTGATATAATTGTAGCCGCCAGTTTGTGCAAACGAGGAAATCTATCCTGAGGGAAGTGTCTGTAGAATTCCAAAATGTTTTTCTTGTTCTGAAATTTGTCTCTGTATTCTCTGTCACACTGCAGGTCAATAATTTCTTGCTGCAGCTCAGGACGAATCTCTTAAATATTCGCTGAATATGGAGAGAACAGATCAAAATCACTGTCTAGTGCTGTCAGATCTTGAAAGCGCTGATCAACTAAACTATGTGAATAACGTTCACAGTCTTTGTGAACATCTTGCATGGATGGTAATTTAGGAAAATGAGCTAGGTTTCCTGTTTCCAGCTGACTCACCCAAAGTGTCAATTTCATTTTAAAAGCTCGTATTAGATCTATGAAATGAGTAATTAGCAGATCTATACCTTGTAGTAAAACATTCAAAGCATTCAGATGGCTAGTTAAATCTGCTAAGAACGCGAGATCACATTCAAGCGTGCGCGCGCATTTCCCCTCCCTCCCTACTCGGCAACCTTGCACCTGCTCGCGAGCACGTGCCTGAGCAGACGCGAGTACTCGCGCTCAAAACTGGCCAGTTGTTATGCCCTGAAGTATGGGGTTCAACATTGTGTGTTGAATTCATTGTGTTGATGATAATGCTTACCCCAGCTGTCTGTCTCATTTATCGTGTTTCATGAGGCAGTCAATCTCTTCTCCTATCCTGTCTGTAGTTTATAAGTGAATCAGAAACATTCTATCTTCAACTTTCATGTGACTTTGTACAGCAGGATACTTTAGTATAGGAATAGAAAAGGTTTCCCCAGTGATATAATGTTGTGTTACTGATAAGTAATGGAATCATAAGATGATGGAAGAAAAGGCAACACAAAACAATAAAAAAAACAGCAGTGGTATTTGGTAAATATCTATGAGATACTATGAAATATTATGAAAGTAAATTGGTGTCATAGTTAAAGAACTTCTGTCAAAGAGGTAAGGTAAACAGAAAATGAAAGGTGTCAGCAAATGTGGAGAAGGTGCAGATGATCTGAAAACTATAACATCTGAAGTAATTAGCTCATGGGTGAAATTAGCATAATTTGGTACAGCTGAAGAGGCAATTTACAAAAATATACCACAATTAATATTAAAACCTAGTATTCAAGATTTTTTTTCTTTTTGTAAATTGCCTCTTCAGCTGCACCAAATTATAGTAATTGTGGTATAACAGAAGTCCCCCCCCCCCTCCCCCCCATGAACCATGGACCTTGCAGTTGGTGGGGAGGCTTGCGTGCCTCAACGATACAGATAGCCGTACTGTAGGTGCAACCACAACGGAGGGATATCTGTTGAGAGGCCAGACAAATGTGTGGTTCCTGAAGAGGGGCAGCAGCCTTTTCAGTAGTTGCAGGGGCAACAGTCTGGATGATTGACTGATCTGGCCTTGTAACATTAACCAAAACAGCCTTGCTGTTGTGGTACTGCGAACGGCTGAAAGCAAGGGAAAACTACAGCCGTAATTTTTCATGAGGGCATGCAGCTTTACTGATGGCGTCCTCTTGGGTAAAATATTCCGGAGGTAAAATAGACCCCCATTCAGATCTCCGGGCGGGGACTACTAAGGAGGACGTCGTTATCAGGAGAAAGAAAACTGGCATTCTATGGATCGGAGCATGGAATGTCAGATCCCTTAATCGGGCAGGTAGGTCCGAAAATTTAAAAAGGGAGATGGATAGGTTAAAGTTAGATATAGTGGGAATTAGTGAAGTTGAGTGGCAGGAGGAACAAGACTTCTAGTCAGGTGAATACAGGGTTATAAATACAAAATCAAATAGGGGTAATGCAGGAGTAGGTTTAATAATGCATAAAAAAATAGGAGTGCGGGTAAGCTAATACAAACAGCATAGTGAGCGTATTATAGTGGCCAATATAGACACGAAGCCCATGCCTACTACAGTAGTACAAGTTTATATGCCAACTAGCTCTGCAGATGATGAAGAAATTGAAGAAATGTATGATGAGATAAAAGAAATTATTCAGGTAGTGAAGGGAGACGAAAATTTAATAGTCATGGGTGACTGGAATTCGACAGTAAGAAAAGGGAGAGAAGGAAACATAGTAGGTGAATATGGATTGGGGCTAAGAAATGAAAGAGGAAGCCGTCTGGTAGAATTTTGCACAGAGCATAACTTAATCATAGCTAACACTTGGTTCAAGAATCATAAAAGAAGGTTGTATACATGGAAGAATCCTGGAGATACTAAAAGGTATCAGATAGATTGACAGAGATTTAGGAACCAGGTTTTAAATTGTAGGACATTTCCAGGGGCAGATGTGGACTCTGACCACAATCTATTGGTTATGAACGGTAGATTAAAACTGAAGAAACTGCAAAAAGGTGGGAATTTAAGGAGATGGGACCTGGATAAACTGAAAGAACCAGAGGTTGTACAGAGTTTCAAGGAGAGCGTAAGGGAACAATTGACAGGGATTGGGGAAAGAAATACAGTAGAAGACAAATGGGTAGCTCTGAGTGATGAAGTAGTGAAGGCAGCAGAGGATCAAGTAGATAAAAAGACGAGGGCTAGTAGAAATCCTTGGGTAACAGAAGAAATATTGAATTTAATTGATGAAAGAAGAAAATATAAAAATGCAGTAAATGAAGCAGGCAAAAAGGAATAGAAACGTCTCAAAAATGAGATCGACAAGAAGTGCAAAATGGCTAAGCAGGCATGGCTAGAGGACAAATGTAAGGATGCTGAGGCTTATCTCACTAGGGGTAAGATAGATACAGCCTACAGGAAAATTAAAGAGACCTTTGGAGAAAAGAGAGCCACTTGTATGAATATCAAGAGCTCAGATGGAAACCCAGTTCTAAGCAAAGAGGGGAAAGCAGGAAGGTGGAAGGAGTTGAGTTGAGTTGAGAATTAGGGCAATGATTTGGTACAACTTCCATCCCCTTAATTTTGATTTGAGTAGTAATTAAGTTACATTATGGTGACTATTCTTTTTTCATAAAGTAATGATTAGTAAATCTATGCTACTGCACATATTGAGGGTCTATACAAGGGCGATGTACTTGAGGACAATATTATGGAAATGGAAGAGGATGTAGATGACGATGAAATGGGAGATACGATACTGCGTGCAGAGTTTGACAGAGCACTGAAAGACCTGAGTCGAAACAAGGCACCGGGAGTAGACAACATTCCATTAGAACTACTGACGGCCTTGGGAGAGCCAGTCCTGACAAAACTCTACCATCTGGTGAGCAAGATGTACGAGACAGGCAAAATACCCTCAGACTTCAAGAAGAATATAATAATTCCAATCCCAAAGAAAGCAGGTGTTGACAGATGTGAAAATTACTGAACTATCAGTTTAATAAGTCACAGCTGCAAAATACTAACGCGAATTATTTACAGACGAATGGAAAAACTGGTAGAAGCCGACCTCGGGGAAGATCAGTTTGGATTGCGTAGAAATGTTGGAACACATGAGGCAATACTGACCTTACAACTTATCTTAGAAGGAAGATTAAGGAAAGGCAAACCTATGTTTCTAGCATTTGTAGACTTAGAGAAAGCTTTTGACAATGTTGACTGGAATACTCTCTTTCAAATTCTAAAGGTGGCAGGGGTAAAATACAGGGAGCAAAAGGCTATTTACAATTTGTACAGAAACCAGATGGCAGTTATAAGAGTCGAGGGGCATGAAAGGGAAGCAGTGGTTGGGAAGGGAGTGAGGCAGGGTTGTAGCCTCTCCCCAATGTTATTCAATCTGTATATTGAGCAAGCAGTAAAGAAAACAAAAGAAAAATTTGGAGTAGGTATTAAAATCCAGGGAGAAGAAATAAAAACTTTGAGGTTCGCCGATGACATTGTAATTCTGTCAGAGACAGCAAAGGACTTGAAAGAGCAGTTGAATGGAATGGACAATGTCTTGAAAGGAGGATATAAGATGAACATCAACAAAAGCAAAACGAGGATAATGGAATGTAGTCGAATTAAGTCGGGTGATGCTGAGGGAATTAGATTGGGAAATGAGACACTTAAAGTAGTAAAGGAGTTTTGCTATTTGGGGAGCAAAATAACTGATGATGGTCGAAGTAGAGAGGATATAAAATGTAGACTGGCAATGGCAAGGAAAGCGTTTCTGAAGAAGAGAAATTTGTTAACATCGAGTATAGATTTAAGTGTCAGTTATTCGTTTCTGAAAGTATTTGTATGGAGTGTAGCCATGTATGGAAGTGAAACATGGACAATAAATAGTTTGGACAAGAAGAGAATAGAAGCTTTTGAAATGTGGTGCTACAGAAGAATGTTGAAGATTAGGTGGGTAGATCACGTAACTAATGAGGAGGTATTGAATAGGATTGGGGAGAAGAGAAGTTTGTGGCACAACTTGACTAGAAGAAGGGATCGGTTGGTAGGATATGTCCTGAGGCATCAAGGGATCACAAATTTAGCATTGGAGGGCAGTGTGGAGGGTAAAAATCGTAGAGGGAGACCAAGAGATGAATACACTAAGCAGATTCAGAAGGATGTAGGTTGCAGTAGGTACTGGGAGATGAAGGAGCTTGCACAAGAGCTGCATCAAACCAGTCTCAGGACTGAAGACAACAACAACAACATAACGGAAGTGTTTGTTTTCAGTGCAATCAGTATATGGAGATAACTACCCAACAACAGAAGTACCTCATAGTGCAGCCTCTTCTAACATTAAGGAAATAAAACTTTAAACAATAGTTGCCTGGAGTAATGTATGGAAAGAATAAGTAAGATTTGTATGTATATTTCCCTTCAGGCTAGAATCTCAAGCAATTTGATGGAATACAGTAAAATAATAGTTTTTCTAAGTGATAATTCTGTCAAATCAGTAATGAGAGTTAAGTTCGCCTTAGCATAAGGATCTGTTGCTGTGGAGTGTTTTTTCAGTAGAATCAACTTTTCACTGGATAAGCATAGTGGGTATTTATTTATTAGATAATGAAATAATCAATAAAGTTGGGGTCTTAATGGTTAGGGAACCTGTCTCTACAGTAGGGATATTCTTTGAGAACGCACTCACTAGCTAAAGAGGTAAGAAACGTAAGTAAAATAATGGAGCTGACAGACATGACTGAATAATGAAAAAGATAACTGTATACAAACAAATGTGGTGTAACTATACTAATGATCTATTTTTGAACTCGGCAACATTCGGTACTGCGTATATTGTGCAATTCATGACACTGCAGGTGGGAATGAGAGCTTAACAGAAACGGAAATATTTTAGTGAGGTACAAGTCATATAATGCTGCATTATCAGATCTATAGGTGATCTGAAACTTCTATTTGTGTTCTGAGGAATTACGAGCTTAAAGTGGTAATACTGGAAGGAAGAACAGTAATTTGGCTGATTAACCGATAACTGTTGTTCTAAAGTGATGTGAATATTCTGATAGGTCACCTATTTGGGAACATTTAGTGATTATTTAATTTTTTGATTGAATGAAAGTAGTACTCGGAGTTGAGTTGAGAAGTAGGGCAATGATTTGGTACAACTTCCATCCCCTTAATTTTGATTTGAGTAGTAATTAAGTTACATTATGGTGACTATTCTTTTTTCATAAAGTAATGATTAGTAAATCTATGCTACTGCACATATTGAATTTTTGCTATTTTGCACATTGAAAAGAAACCAGTCTCAGACAGAGTTATGACCTAGACAGCAGTTACAAGAGTTGAAAAACATGAAAGGGAAGCAGTGATTGCAGGAGTGACATGTTCAGTTGTGTGTAAATTTAGTGTAGACTTCAGTTTATGAGTACAATACTGGGGAAGTGCAATCAGTCTACAAAGTAGACTGCTTGCAAATCACTCGTGCAACTGGAGTGGTTTGCAGAGTATAGATGTAGACAGGTTTGTAGCCCACCCCCAATGTTATTCAGTATATACAATGAGAATGCAGTAAAGGAAACCAAAGAAAAACCCAGAGCAGAAATTGAAGTTCAGGGAGAAAAATAAAAGCCGGAGGGCCTCAGGATTCCCCCAGTGGAAAGGGTAGGGTTTGTGTGGCAGTTCAGGATGTCGGTATGGGAGAAGGGATAGTATAGTCATGGTGACGAAAGGAGCCGCTTGAAGAAAGACAATGATCTTGTGGAGCAGCACCTCATACTGTTCCCGTCCAGGAGAAAGAGACACACGAAAGACGCCTTGTCTTTTACCTTGGACTCTGTCACCCTTGCTTGTGGAGAGGGAGCAGGGAATTCATATCTCCACATACATAGCCACCTCCCCCAGCTTCCTGCACTTCTACGAAGGCCTGTGAGGCAACTGTGTCCATGCTGGCCATCTCAGGGGAAGGTATATCCAGGACATTAGGATAATGCTTTTTGGGACAGCATTTGGTATGTTTATTAATGGCTGATGACTGCTATTTTTAGTTTGTCTGGCAATGTTTTGAATGCTTGAGCAATGTATGTTCTAGATCTATTACTCCACGTAGCTACTTGTAACACCACCGCCTTAACACTTCCTTATTAGATTGGTGTAGAGATTCACCCTTGCAACTCTCTTGATTTACCTCAGGGTCCAGCTGTGCTGTGTGTAGTAATCCATCCTGGATTTTCCATTGTTTGATTTTGTTAAATAAAATGTAGATTGGTTCCAGCTAATTCTGTATATTGTCACAAACTTTCATAAACAGTTACACATTACATGGGAAATTACTAGTCTCAGAAATAATGAATAGTACTAAGACCTCTCATTAACATGTCAATAGTATAAAACAATAATAGCTTCTGTACATCATATTCATCTTCCCTGGTGCTGGAGGTCTTCCTTGGTACCAGAGCTCCTTCATTTCTCCTTGCTCCACAGATAATACAAATGCTCTCCAGCCCGTAGACTCTGCAGCTTTCAAGTAACACTTTCCCACAATATGTGGCCCGATGTTTACAAACAAATTGTGACCACATACATCTTTACTTTGAGCTCTATATTTGATGTACATGATATGTGCCCTTCCATAAATTGCGTGGATCACTACACATTCTCTGTACATTTGTGCTGCTTTAAGGGCAGTACATCCTGCCGCACCATACAATAAATGCACGTCTGACAAAGGTGGTTGTTGTCGTCGTCGTTTTGCAGTGTACACAATAAATGCGGCTATCAGTGCAATTGTGGCCTAACCCACATTTTTTTGAAAAAATGATATTCACACAGAACATCACTTTACACCCTACCATTACCTCCTACAATCGCCGGACATGTATTCGGACACCATGGACAATGTGGTAGCGTCAGGTGTTTTTGCACCATGCAGTGCCACACGAAACAGTAGCGGCCTATGCCACATGGGCTGCTATTGCACCATGGTATGCATGGCGACTAGGCCCGTGGGACAGATTACCATCGGTCGTACAGCATGTGACGGCCGGCAGAGGACACAGCTACAGTAGACTTACAGTATTGTTGTCGACACACCGCAGAGAGAGAGAGAGAGAGAGAGAGAGAGAGAGAGAGAGAGAGAGAGAGAGAGAGAGAGAGAGTGAGTGTATGTACTGGTACCGTAATTGCACCACAATGAGGAAGAAGAGAGTCCAGAATGCACACCTGTGGGCACGGAACATTCAAAAAAAAAAAAAAAAAAAAAAAAAAAAAAAAAAATAGTGTGATCGAAAAGGGAAGAATACATTAACGTGAAGGGAAATGTAGTGCCGAACAAATGTCCCACTCTCTGAGCATGCGCGTGTCGGAAGGAATGTGGTAAACATTTTTCACCTGAACACCAGCAACATCTATTTTGACTCGTTCTATGCATTAGGTAGTTGACTTTTAGTCGGCATACATTTTTGCTACGGTTAAGGTAGTCCCTACAGCACACGCATATTCCTCTGGTACTACAGAGTCGCGACAAGTAACAACACGTCTGTGCAATTTCCAGAATGATGAGGGAGTGGACGTGATGGTGTGTAAAATGTTCTTTAAGAACATTTTGCAGATATCAGACAGCAGGATTAAAAAGATTCTTTCACACAAAGTGCAGCAGCAGACCCCAATCATCGATAAGTGAGGCGCAAGCCCTGCTAAAAACAAACCACGAATAGCAAAGACGGTCACGGTAGAGAACTTCATAAAATGGTTTCAAGTATATCGGAGCCATTATGATAGAATTAATGAAACAGTGGATCAGAAGTATTTGTCACTAAACCTGAACATGGAGAAGTTATACCATTTAACAAAGCCGAGCATGATGATCCGGTCTCTTACTATCTCTTTGGTCCGATATTTAATACAAGATTTAATATTGTCCTTTCATCCCCCTGCAAGTGATTCCTGCCATAAATGTGACCTCTATAACACCAAACACACTGGAGTCGACACTGCAGAAGAGAAGGGTAAATGGGAACATGAAAGAGTAACATCAATGAAAGGCTGAGAGTGTGCGGACAGGAATGCATCGCAATGCAGCAGAAAGGAGGCATCAGGACAATGATTGCCCTGTATTTGATGAGGACTTGACTGACACTGGTACTTACGACAGGTGTTACTACAAGCAGCCATTGTGGACATACTGCCTTAGAATACACAACCTATGTATCAAGAAAGTAATCGTGTATGGAGTGAGAGCGAAGCATCCTGAAGACCGCAAGAAATTGGATTGTCTCTCATGCATTACACTAAACATAAGGTCCAAACAAAGTGACTGATTATGTACTCGGTTCAATGTGGTGGTCAAAATCAATATAAAAATGGCTTTACTGTGTCAATTCATGGTTCTGCATGCAGACTTCACACCAGAAGTAACCCTCCATAAATTCTTAGCCTGTGGGCATTCATACCTACCATGTGACCAGGACTTCAGTATCATCGTGGAGTACAGGAAATTTCACCCGAACATATACACGCCTTTTGACTGGATGAATGTCATTATCACTGCATGAAAATAACAACCCTTCACCGCTACACCGATGACAAGGAATGATTTCATGTCCACAGTATGTTTAGAGAGAAACGTACATAACCGTAAAGTGTCTACACAAAAGCATACCATCCCCATATCACATATTATACGTACTCCAATGAGCAAGGTGTTCCATTTGCCAACGTCAGTTTTGCTAAACGAGGGTAAAAGTAATTGTGACTTTGGACATACTATAGCCCAATGGACACGCTATTAGCGCATTGAAAAAGATCGATTTAATGACCTTGCTGCAATCCGTATCCCCGGTGTACCATGGTTAATTACGGCAATTTTAAGATATCTGCACAGCCACGTGGCGACACCATCCCTGTAAATGGTGATACGGATAATGAGCATTAATGCCTCATCTGTATCTCGTCCATTGACTACAGTGTGTAAAGCAATAACAGCCTATCCAATATGTTTTGTGTACTATGGCCAAGTGCACTGAAACAATAGTCGCCTGACCCACACAGTCTAAACACTATTGCACTTAATTCCGCATATAGCGAATTACCGGACACCATACCACGTTATCTATACCACATTCATTGCTACATGCCGCAATCACTGCTGTACACATCAATTCTGCAAACATCAATATCTTCCAGTGGCCATCCCACAAACCAGTGGGCTGTGGGTTAGGCCACTATAGTGCTGACAGCCTCAAATTTGCATTCCTATCTCAATATAATCAGTTGTGGACCAACTATCACCTGTTTCAATTTGACCCCAAAGGTTTGAGGCACACTGTATATGGCATAACTTTTTTTGAAGTCTTTAGATTTGCTGTTTATGATAGATATATTTCCTTGTGGATAAGCTTCTCGACTAGGAAAAGATGCTTCGTTGGTTTCCTAGAGATAAAGGCACTCGAGCCTTTGAAACCACCCGACTATGTACTCACTTGTTTACACAATACCTTTGTGTTCATGTTACTCAATGACATTTGAAAATACTAAACTGCTTTCTCACCCATTTCCTGGAAGTTATCTGGCTTCAAGAGAGTTTGACAACTTACAGTAAGTAGGTCAATAAACAGCAAACACAATGATCGTGTTGGTCTTGACTGGCATAATTGTCCCAGGATGTTTTTTTCTCAGCATAAACTATAAGCTTGCAAACTTCACATAGAATGTAGATAAAGGCAATTCCTAATGGGACTTTTACTGCACTAAATTTTGGTTGCATGAATGTCCACATAAGGGGGGGGGGGGACCTGTTCTATTGTTTTACAACTGAATGTCCTACTTAAGGCAAGACAATCTCTTAATGTATGGCTCTTGTTTCGCCCAGGTCATTTATCTGAAATACTGGCATTTAAATTGCTATAGATACTGACTCGCCTAAGACAACAATAACATACCCTTAACTATGTGCCAATCAACACAATACCCAACAAAACAAATACAATAAGCAATAACGAACAGTTGCAGATAATCTGCAGTGTTCCCAATGATTGAGTGTTAAAAGGAAGCAGAGTCACTGACAAGTTTTGACACTTCAGGAAAAACAGTGGCTGTAACACAAAGCTTGACTGAAGCATACTTTAACACTCAAGTGTTGGAAATTTACCTTGCAGTTTGTGCAATGACCTTACAACTTTATACCTGGGTCTACACCATATACTACTATGCCACACACAAGCATGTGGCAAAGGGATGTCTTCTAACACAATTGCCCCCCCCCCCCCCTTTGTCTAATCAATCTGCTTTTGCTGCTGTGTATGTCTTTGCAAGAAGGTAGGTAACAAGCAAAGTTCAAAGTAAAGTTCATGTCCTACATTTGAACTACTGAATACAAAAATGATACCTAATCACTTAAAATTATTTTCAGTGCACAACAATATACACTTCAAATTCACATTCTTTTTGCTGATTAACTGAACATACATAGCAAGACTATCACTGTTTGCCCACTGGAAAATCTTAATATAAACAAAATGTATTTCAATCCTTTCTTAAGTGCATTTAACATCTGAGATTCCATTACTTGTAACTGTGGCTTTTGTAAGGTTGATTAAGAATCTTTAAGTTGAGAAGAAGTTCTTTATTACTTAGAATACAAAGGAATACAAAGAAATGCAAATATGAGAATTCAAACTTATTTCAGTCTCTAAATTTAATGTTTACAGTTGCTTAATGAATTTTTTTTTTTTAATTATTGTTCCATCTTCTCCTGTTTGTCACCATCATTTCCAGGTGCAGATCTCAAGGCAGGTTTGTTGGTCTGCACAATTTGAATGACCCTCTCTTTCGAGTCTGCTGGAGGCAGTTGCTGAAAGACATACATTGCATTAGAATAGATTAGGTTCACATTTTGTTCCATACACCCAAAAGTGAGATGATTCTCGTGGGTGTCGAACACGTGAAAGTTTTTATAAAAACAGATGAATATAATACTCACTATTCTGATCATTTGTCGGGAGATTGTCAAAATAGATGACTACATTGAACTGCAATTGCTAATATTTACAGAGCCAATACAGTCAAAATAAAACATAGTTGTGCACTTATGATATCTGAAACTAAGTTTTTAATGGTTGCTGGCAATATTGTTGAAAAGTGTGTGTTCCTGAATATTGGACCCCTTTCCAGACCAAGGTAAGGGACTTTAGGTATTTATGTTAATTGCTTTTTTCCTTAGTATTTATCTATTGCTTGAAAACTGAGATATTACTCGCAACAAATTTCATTAAGGAATAAATATACTGTGAACAGTGGTTAGAATACAAAGTTCCTTGAAAGGTTTCTACACGATGTTCTTGAATTTCACACCACAAAAGTTGGATAGGTTTTACTTTAAAAAAAAAAAAAAAATTAAAAAAAAAAAATAAATAAATAAATAAATCTTTCTTTTAACTTTCAAGAGTAGTGTGACTTCACTGAAGTTGTTTCTTACTAATTTTTTGTTACAATGTTTATTTCTATTGTCTTTGTTGAAGTTATTGTTTCTTTGTTGTGGTTGTTCACTGCAGGTTTCTGTATTTTAGTTGTTCAGTACTAATTTGTTTATCGAAGAGGCTTCTAAGAAATCTGACACCATCCAGCGAGTTCTGTGTTTTCGTGAGGAATTTGCCAGTTGACACAGTTGCATTGTCTTGTGTGAATAGGACTATTTGAAATGTCTTCTGGCTGGGGCTACAAAGTGAAGATGTTTCTAGTGACAACTTTGTGTTCCAAATGTTTTGACAGAATAGTATCTGAACAAGGTTAGGCATCCCATGGTGCAGATTTTGCATCAGTAGAAGAAGAATCAATCACCTACAGAGTCACCTACAGAGGTAGGTGTTAGTCCTGTTAAGAAACCATGGTTAGTGAGATCTAGTCATAAACTCTATGCATCAAGAACGTGCAGAGAAATTACTAAAGCTATGGATGAATACACTACAGCAAAACTAACCACACTCTTCAAAGTAGAAGTTCTATCTTCAGAAGAAAATGATTCAAAGCATTCTTGCAAGGAATTATGGTCATCCTGTAGAATCAGTTCAAGTCAAATAGTGCAGTCATTTTATCTGCAAGATAAATGAGACTTCCAGAATGAGATTTTCACTCTGCAGCGGAGTGTGCGCTGATATGAAACTTCCTGGCAGATTAAAACTGTGTGCCCGACCGAGACTCGAACTCGGGACTGAGAACTGGCAGAAGTAAAGCTGTGGGTACCGGGCGTGAGTCGTGCTTCGGTAGCTCAGTTGGTAGAGCACTTGCCCACGAAAGGCAAAGGTCCCGAGTTCGAGTCTCGGTCGGGCACACAGTTTTAATCTGCCAGGAAGTTTCATAAATGAGACTGTTCTCACCAGAGTGCCAACAAAAGAGACACTACAACTCTTAAAGGTAGAATGTCAAAAAGTTGTGAAAGTGAAGAGTTACATGACTCAGTATCAAATAAACTTTTGCAATTTATAAGAGCAACTACACAACTTCACATATAGGAAGATCAAAATTTTCTGCACTACAACCTAAGTGGATAGTTCCACAACGACCTAGAATTGTCTGTGTGCTGCACAAATTTTGAACTTTATGTGGTAACTTTGAAGAACTTACTGGAGCACATGACATATGACAACGTTGGTTGGGCATGTAAAGTTATTAGTCTGTGACAAAGCGAGAGACTTGTTTGTTTCAAGAATGTGGTGACTGCCCTGGAAAGGGAATACTGTCTTCACAGACACTTGACCTGGAACATGTAGCAGGTAACTCTGCAGAAACTACATGTGACATGGGAGGAAAATAAACTAATTAAGAAAACTGTTGCCTTTAACAGCTTCATTTATGAACTTGGTAAATTGTTGGTGAAAGCAGTACCACACCACCATCTGAAGAAATTGCAACAACACATTGCAGAAGTGAAAGGGTGTGTACAGGCTGACAAACTGTTTAGTTCTTCACTGTGATTTTGCTGAGAACTGGTCTGTAACTATCCCACACGAAGTACAAGGGTATAATTGGAGAAATAACAAGGTTTCAATTTTTAAGGAGTGACATTTTTAAACCCAGACCACAAGTGTTGCAGTTAAGTGATGACATATGACATGACTCGGCACATGTAGGCTAGCAATGCAAAAAATTCTTCAACTGCAAACAGGGGCAGGGATCATTATTTCTGATGGTGCTCCAAGTCATTTTAAAAATCGTTACCAGCTGTTTGAATTGAGTAAGGTGCTTGTGCCAACTGACTATGTATACAGTGCAACTGGTCATGGGAAAGCATTCACAGCCCTCATTCATTTGTCGAAGGAGGAAATCTAAGAATTCTGTGAGCGGAGGGGGGGGGGGGGGGGATGGCCCAAACAAAGTACTCCTTTGAAATGAATTCAGAAAACGCATTTTTTGGACTAAGTTATGGGAGAACTCATATTGCTCGCACTTTAAAGAGGGAGAAAGAAGAAATTTTGTTCGTTTGGCTAACACATCAGAAACAGCAGAATAATATTCAGATTCACAATATGAGGATGATGTCTGAGGCGTGTGTGTACAACTGTGACTGGTGGATTGCAGAGACCAGTTATGAGTTAAACGAAATTGTAGTGAACTTGATGCTACCACATGGAGCAGCAGCTGCTGGATACAGGTTTCAAGCTGAAGGGCAGCAAGAATGCCATGAGTCTGTTCACTATGTTTTTAAATTTCGAAGTGCTCCAGTTCCTACTGTTTTAACAGGAAGGCATCAAAATGTCAAAGGAAGACACTGAAGCAGTGGAACACATTTTAAGAGTCTCTTTCTCATCCTTCAAAACTAAAATTATGTTAATGTTAAGTAAGGCTAGGTTTTGATTTTTATGAGCCTGTTATGTGATAATGAAGCAGGTTTGAACTGTATGGTAAAATTATGGATTGACTTTTGGAAGAATAAGGGGGGTGGGGGGGGGGAATCTAGAACTGTTCCAGATATACAGGATTTTAAAATTTTTGCCAAACTTCACATCTTCAAAAATGGTGTGCACAATGTCATCTTTGGAGGGCTGTATCTCTGAGCAGAAATTTTTTTGGTGAAAGCGAAAATGTGTTTCTTCGTGTTTCATTTTAACATATGGTAAATTTAGTAACATTCAAGACTATGAAGGTAAATTTTTTTCCTAGTCTACCTGAATTCATTGGACTATGCCTTATAGGTTTTGAAGGACATATAGTGCATCTTTTCAAAGTTCAATGACATTGAATTAGCTCTAACCATTTATCAATGTCAGTGAAAAGTTTTATCACTAGCCATTTCTACATGTAACGTATATATCATCTGCAAACAAAACAAACTTATCTAGAAACGGAACAAGTAAGAGGTCATTAATGCAAACAAGAAAAAGCAATGGACCCAAGATGGAATGTTGAATACTACATGTAATTAATTCCCAATCAGATATTAAAGGCAGACTGCTTACTGCCCAGGTAGGTCACAATGACATCCTTTATTTCCCCGTTAGATATGACTCAGACTTTTCACAGCAGTGCCAGTGACACCAAAGACTTAATTTATGTAAGAGAACGCTGTGAGTCAAAATCGAAGGATTTTGACAGGCCACATAAAATGCCAGTAGCCTCTACTTTGTTATCTAATGAATTAAGTACATTCTCAATGTATGTGTACATAGCTTTTCCCTTGTCAGAACCATTAAGAAACCAGAACTACAATAATACATTATTTGCTGTCAGAAGCTTAACGAGATACTTAATTTTATGAAGGCTGCTACTTCTTTGGGAGACATGAATGTCACTGACATTTTACAGAAGTTGTTCGTAAAGACTGGTCTCAAATACTCCATTGCAAAGTTTGCCAAACATGATAGCCCCCAAGTTGTAAGTAACAGTGTATTCAATCAATAGGTTGCAACATAAGTTTTCTTTATAATGTAAAACAATGCTAATATCAGAGCTGTTCCTATGGAGTAAACAAAGTCTCCTTTTTTTCCCAAATAATATTTTTATTCCTTGTGCAACCCATGGTTTATTTTTAGGCTTCTGCCTGATTTGAGTTCCCTTTCGGGAAAAACTAGCGGAAGTAACTTTATTTACGAAACCTCTGTATTTTCCATTTGAGTCAGAAGTATTTCAACTATCTATCCAGTTGATGTCTTTGAGCAGTCTCTTAAAAATTCATAACTTTTGACTGATTTAACCATTCTGTACTCAGATTTAATAGATTTTCTTATTGTGACACGTACGAAACGTTATATCCACAAAAACCTGCACGACCCTATAAATTATTTTTACATTTTTTTTATTCCTGATAGTATTTGTGATAGATAAAAATCAAGACAGTTACATACGAAAAAGAAAGCATTCCTAGCCCCACGCAACAGAAAGACATGTTACACATTGTGATGAAAACAGAGCATACAAAAACAACTTACCTTCTTTGGAGCTGTAATGGTAAGAACACCATCAGAGGAAAGTTTTGACGTTACTGCCTCTGGTTCAACATCATTTGGTAGCTTGTATCTGCGAGTAAACTGTCTGGAAATAAAACCGTGCTCATCCTGTCTCTCCTCGTGTTTTCCTTCAACGACGACGAAATCGTCAACCATTTTAACATTTATTTCCTCTGGCTTGAATTGCTGCACATCAAGACTCACCTGTAACAAACAGACAAAGCAAGTTTCTACTCAGTGTGGGCCAATTTCAACTAAAGATGGTCATTAACAACTAACAATCGAGTTCCACACCTTAAAATCGCTTTTTGTATTCTGAATGTTTGATGTACCGCTGTGCCTCGTTGCAACATGACGCCACGGACGGTAGTAACCAGACAGCAAAGGCACTGTAGCTGTGCGTGGCATCAGTAGGTCATCACCCAACATCCCAAGCCCAAAATTCTGATCAAACAGATACATTGGGCGATTTAGTTCGTCGAATAGTTCACGAACAAGGGCCATCTGAGGAGAGAAAAAAAATTTAATAAGACCACAGCAGGTAAGTTATTTACACATACGCCAATCGAATTATACCCCGTCTATTCATAATAAATTTATTTATTTCATCGCACGATGCAACCACGCGTAATTTGCGCTTTTTCCAAAATCATCTTTTAACAAACCACATACCCCTTCGTCTGATCAAGGAAGTTTCCTCACATTCCAGGAAAAGCGCTAGTTATCTTGAAGGTTTTAAGGCCTACGTAAATTAACATGTACATACAATATTACATTCAGTGTACTTCATCTTTCCAGTATTAATTTTTAAAGGCGACCACACATATCTTCGCTGATCGTTGTTTGGAAACTATTCTAATGTTTGAAAACTAAATTACTTCTCTAATTTGAAATATTCAGTTACATTTCTTTCGCGGCTGAGCAACAAGTTTCTTCAAATTACGCTTAAATTTAGAACACTACGATCATTCGAGAAATTGACGAACTTAATAACCATACCGTTTCCCTTCAACACAACTGCACTTCTCACAATGAGAATAAAATTCTCAAATAATAAATTTATCAGCGACAAACATGTGTGCTTGTAAGATAGCGCTAACTATTAAAACAAACCCACATCTGCGAATTACATAAAGCCCTTACCTTTCTGTTAAGAACCACAACAATCAGAGCAGGAGAAACGACGTAGTACGTATCTCACACTCGCACACACAACTTCGATCTGCGATGTACTTACGCGTAGTCGGCGCTTTTAAATATCCAGCGGCTTTGTACGAGAATGTTCTCGACACCTCTGACATCCAAATGGGCGGAGCCGTCTGGAAAGATCAAGCTCTTTGCAGTGTTTTCGAGCTATCGATGTCGTTAACTCTGTGTTTTGAATAGTGGCGGGAGCCCGGAACTTGCTTGTATCCTATTCTGTTAAGGTTTTATTGTAAGGCCGTACTTCTAACTGGCGAGGTAGGGTTTTGTCTTATGCTATAGGCCCATTAAGGATTCCTAAATGAATTATAATACAAGGATATAGTCATTCTGAAAACCTTTGCTATCTAAGAGGCGTATATCTAACCATTGTAAGTAATTACGAATAATTGTTTTGTATCACGCGTTGTTGTTGATAACTAAAGGCGTCTTATTTAATTATGTTGTGTATACATATATTATAGTAAATTTTTGTTTATTTTACTAATGCAATTAGAAAATAAGTCCAACATTTACGTTCAAGAACACAATGATTACGAAGTGTGAATATTGCATGACAATGTGAAAATCGAATTAACGCTATGTTATTGTTTCACAAGAACTGCGTAATGGCAAAAATTTAAGAAAATCACATTCGGGTAGCACGGAGACTTAAGTATAAACCACGAAAGAAAACTTGTAAGTTAACTGAGTGTCTCTGCAATTTCTTTTTAACATTTATCTGTAACGCATAAAGCTACATCATGCAGTCATTTTAAATGAAACTGGATTTTTTTTTTTGAGACACACAAACTTGGAGCATTTGTAAAAAACACACAGTGACCTATAATTACACTCGCAGCACTGAATTCTCTTATTAGTCACCGCATTTTGCTTCACACTTTCATCTTTTAGCTGCTCGGATAGTCTGTCCACGGATTTTTTGAGTTTGTCATCTCTCCGAAGTAATTGACGATTGACTGGTCTCTTTCCAAGCATTTTCAGAAATTCTCTCCTTTTGGTTGAGTATCGATTACAAATATATAGGAGTGCATATACAAGAAGCTCGAAGCAAATTATTACATACTCACAATTGTACGTAATCTGTTTAATTCATACTGTGATTGAACCACAAGAAGTGGATGGCTGCTACTACCAAGAACACGAAAAAGCAGTATATGTGTACCATTGTTACCGCATCGGTGATCATAGTTTACATCATCTTTTTTTCCACAAAAGACACAGATGTACACTTTGTCATACTCTACTTATGAATTTAGCACAATTAATGTAGTTTAAAAAGTTTATAGTTTTGCAGTGTGTTTGTGATAATAGTTTACAACTGCAGATTTTTGTATGATACACACATTTGAAAGTTAAAAGATATTTACAGTTTATACATCATGATGAAAATGATTTATATGATATTCTGGTTCTTTATGCATGTACTTCTGGGAACTGCCCTTTCCAATACATTTCTCTTTTGCATTGTGAAACAACTGTTTTAGCACTTGAGTTTCACCAGAAGATTATGCTGTATCACAGTAGGGCTTCTGCTTTGGCAAAGTACGAATTTTTTGTTGTTTACTTTGATGTGCAGCATGATAGAATTTTTGTATAGTAACAAATGGTGTTTGTTTATTGATTACCCATCTCAGATCCTCCCGGATCCATAGACCAAGAAACTTTGTAGCATTTACATTTTCCAACTTTCTGGTAATTCTGCAGGTTGGGTTTAATGGGTGCTTATTCTGTACTGTAAGTAGATTTATGGTAACTTTTTCTTTTAATATTTGTTATTAGATTATTTGCTGAGAACCAGTTTGTAATATCTGAGGTGAAGTATTGATTTCATGTTGCAGCTGTTGTTCAGTTGCTCCTTTGACTAACACGTTTGTGTCATCAGCAAATTTAATATACTTGTGATGTGGGCTGGCTGGTTCCAGATCATTTATGTAGAGCAAAAACAAAAGTAGTCCCAAAATGGAGCCTTGTGATATGCCATACTTAAGAACACAGTCACAACAAAAAGACTGTCACAGTAGAAGATTTCATCCAACAAGGCCTTTGTCGAAAACAGGCGACACACACAAGCGCGTGCACGACTGCAGCCTCTGGCAGCTGAAGCTGCACTGGAAGCAACAGCAGTTTCATCCCCAATTGACCTCTCCAAATCTAATGAAGTTTGGTGTGAAAGTTCTTTATAGTCTTCGATGGTTATATACCAAATTTCAGATCGGTGTCTTCAGTGGTTGAATTTTTAGGGGCTTTTAAAGAGAGGCTTCTCATCTTCACATCACATATTTAAGTGCGAATGTACCAAATCTGCTAGGCTTTTTTTTTTTTTTGAAAGTTCTAGCAAACATTTGGTCATTATCTTTAATATACACAGGCAAATTTTTTTCTGTATCACACAATTGCAAAAATTAGGGATTTAGGCACACCTGAATATAGATACAAGCCTCTGAAGTGGTGAGAAAATTTGTTGCACTATTCTGAGAGCTAAGGTTTGTGCTGCTTACCATATGAACCAATCACACCAAAACTTAACAGAATTATTTCTACCCATGATGCCTATATATGGATCAAATTTAATTAACATTGGATGCCTAGATGAAAAGATATGCATCTGCAAAATTAGCCAGAATTTTCTGTGTGCAAATTTTAGGGTTTTTTTGGGGGGGGGGGGGTGCAGTATGTCAAATGTGTCTTGTTCAATCCTCTCCCCCCCCCCCCCCCCCCCTCCATTGCTATAGATGAAAAGAGCATGCTTTAAGCTTTGAAAGCTATATTGTTTAATTTATGGATCTTGTATTTTGATGAGTATGAGTATTTTTTTAAAAATTATTATTTTAGCACTTAAAGAAGATTGAAAAATGAAATATTTTGCTCATTAAGTCCCATAATTATTTTTTTTTATTCAAGTATATAAATCAGTTTCAGACATTTCTTAAACACATGCCATAAAATTAAGTATAATACACAAATACAGCAAATTTCCAAAACAGAAATAATAAAGAGTCAGCTTCATTTTTGGTTAAACAGTTCTACAATTTTATCAAGGACAGCTTGTGGATAACTGTATTGTCTTCCTGATAATGATGTTGGTGGGGTATCTAAAGTCATGAAAATATCTTGCCCCACAATCCAGCAAGTGTCTTTAGGGGTTGGGCAGTGGAAGGAATGAGCAGAACTGTGTGGTTGCACAAAGCTGACGAGAACATCTTGTTATTCACATGAAACTTAACACACATTTACAACCCACAAAAATTGTCAAACATAAATGCACCATATTGTCCTGGTTGTAAACTTGCAATTGAGATTGCTGGAATTTCATCATTTGCTTCGAAGGCATTAACTGTGAATGATGTAGCATCATTGGAAAAACTGCTTACTCTGAGCTGATTGCAATTAATTATCTTAAATTGATGGTTTTTCTCTTGTTCCAGATATTTTAAGTTACATGGTGAGCATTGTTTCTTGATCAGGCTGAATTTTTTCAGTTGCTTCTTGTAGTAGGCGTACATAAAAAAAAACTTTATGCCTGGAATACTATCTTGTAGTAGGCCTACAAAAAAAAAACTTTATGCCTGGAATACTATCTTCACAGAATTTGAACAAATCATATGGATTCATCTAAGGGCCTCTGTAGACTAGCACAGAATGCTAGTCTTTTTGATGTTCCCCCAATGCCATCACAAGCAATTTACTGTGGCTTGCTCCAGAAAAATTCCATTCGGCAGTGATGCCGAAATCCTTTTCGTGCAGACATAAATTGATGAAATAGTTGAAATTCTTATGCTGAGCAGCTGAACCATCACTAAAATAATAAATGTTCTTAATGTTTTCAGTCTTTGTCTTTAAATGTGCTATTAACTTTCTTTGAAAAGCATGGGCAATATTGGTATCATGACAAAGACAGTTGCTGATCATAAATTGCTAATACTCTGTCATTCTTTGACACCAAAATAGACAACAAATGAATGTAGTGTGGCCTGATTATTCTCCTAATGAAATCATTTCACGGTATTTTGAACAACAAATTATTAATTGTCAGCAAAATCCTTCAATATAATTAATGGTGGAATGATTCTCTTTCGGCCACTCCAAGTCTACATCTGGTACAAATTTCATACAATAGTTTTACGTCAGCAAGCAATTGTGAAAGCTCAGGAATATCCAGGTTTGAAGCGTAGCATATTCAGTCTTGGTTGTATATAAAATATACAAATGAGGCTATCAAAACATTGCTTTAGTGCTTAACTTCACCTACAACAATGATTACTGATTATTCAAACACTACTCAACAATAAGATTGTGCAACATCAACATTGAAGATTACACCGCACAGAACATCGACACTGTGAAAATTGCCAATTATGAAAGCAACTATTGAAAGAGGTGATTCCAGTAATGTATTACTGTTGTGAAGATAGAGCCTTAAAAAAACTACTACTGCTTTATAATGCCGAGGCCGATGGAAACTAAGTGACAATGCATATATGCACCATCATGTGTTGTAGGGTTAAAACATTCTAAAGCAACATATCATTCCATTATGATGATCTAGATTTTATAATCTTAAAAGCATTTTCTGAGGTTTTATTGTATTTATATTCTATACTGTAAAACAATGTAAAATACTTCTTATTAGTGTAGTTACATTTCTAAACCATAGGCAAATTTTAATACTACAATTACACGTCTTTGATTTACTTCAAATAGTATTAATTTTTTGTATTTATTGATAGTCCATTTTCCCTACCTTTGATAGGTATTCTTACTCATCAATAAGCAAGATCCAGAAATTAAACAATATATCTTTCAAAGCTTAAAGCATGCTTTTTTCATCTGTGGCAAGAAAGTAATGATATAACAAGGCACAGTTGAGATATTGCCCCTCCCTACTCCACCCAAAAGTACCCTAAAATTTGCATATAGAAAATCTTTGCCAACTTTGCAGATGCCTATCTTTTCATCTAGGCATCCAATGTTAATTAAATCTGATCCATATATAGGTATCGTAGGTAGGAATAACTCTTTGACATTTTGGTATGATTGGCTCATATGAAAAGTAGCAACTGTCGGTCAAACCTTGGCTCTCAGAATAATGTGATGAATTTTTTTAGCCATTTAGGAGGCTTATATCTATATTTAGGTGTGGCTAAATACCTAATTTTTGCCATGGTGTGTTACAGTGTAAAAAGTTGTCTATGTAAAAGAAAATCAACAGATGTTTGCTACAACTATTTAAAAAGCCTAACAAATTTGGCACATTTGCGCCCTCATATGTTATGTGAAGGTGAGTAGTCTGTCTTTAAAATCCCCTAAAAATTCAAACACTGAGGATACTGGGCTGAAACTCGGTGTATAACCATCAAAGGCCATATAAAACATAGGATTGGAGACGGTAGAGTGGGGACATTTCTAAATATTGGTTCCTTTGAGGTGGAATGATCCATGAGCAAGAGGTCCTGGCTTATGACATTAAATACCTTTGGGACAATTAGAAAAATTGCAGAAATATGCTCTTTATTGTCAATTGCATTTAAAGTTTCATTTAGAAGTACAAAGATGGTATACATCTTACTGGGTTATCATCTCATACTTCATTTCTTCTCCAGTTGTTTCATCTGTTTCTCATGGTGCATGGAACTCATTAGAATTATGCACTTACTTTCCTTTGGTTCATAACTATTTTGCAATGTTTCTGAAAGATTAGACTTGAAAGTTACTCAAGACACACCAATGCCCAAAATGGAAATAGGAGTAATCTGCTGAATTATAGGCCCATATCACTAACGTCGATTTGCAGTAGGGTTTTGGAACATATACTGTATTCGAACATTATGAAGTACCTCGAAGAAAACGATTTACTAACAGACAAGTCAGCACGGATTCAGAAAATATCGTTCTTGTGGAACACAACTAGCTCTTTATACTGATGAAGTAATGAGTGCTATCGACAGAGGATGTCAAATTGACTCCATATTTTTAGATTTTCAGAGGGCTTTCGACACCATTCCTCACAAGCATCCTCTAACCACACTGTGTGCCTATGGAATATCGCCTCACTTTTGTGACTAGATTCATGATTTCCTGTCAGAAAGATCACTGTTCATAGTAATAGATGGAAAGTCATCAAGTAAAACAGAAGTAATATCCAGCATTCCCCAAGGAAGTGTTATAAGCCCTCTGTTGTTCCTGATCTATATTAACGACAGGAGACAATCTGAGTAGCCTTCTTGGATTATTTGCGCAATGAAACAGTCTTACAAAGTCGTCAGATGACCAAAATGAATTGCAAAATGATTTAGGTAAGATATCTGTACGGTGCAAAAAGTGGCAATTGACCCTGAATAAAGAAAAGTGTGAAGTTATTCACATGAGTACTAAATTGGCTGAATTTTGATTACATGATAAGTCACACAAATCTGAAGGCTGTAAATTCAACTAAATACTTAGGAATTACATTTGCAAAATTGGAACAATCACATAGATAATGTTGTGGGTAGAGCAAAACAAAGACTGCGATTCGTTGACAGAACACTTAGAGTGTGCAACAGATCTACTAGACTGCTTACACTACACTTGTCCGCCCTGTTCTGGAGTATTGCTGTGGGATCCGTATCAGGTGGGACTGACGGATGATATTTAAAGAATTCAAAGAAGGACAGCTTGTTTTATACTATCGCAAAATAGAGGAGATAGTTCCGCAGACATGACATGTGAATTGGAGTGGCAATCATTAAAACAAAGGCGTTTTTCGCTGCGACGGGATCTTCTCATGAAATTTCAATCACCATTTTTCTCCTCCGATTGCTAAAACATTCTGTTGGCACCCATCTACATAGGGAGAAATGCTCATCACTATAAAATAAGAGAAATCGGGGCTTGTACAGAAAAAGCGCTTGTTTTTCCCGTGCTTCATTCAAGAGTGGAACGGTAGAGAGACAGCTTGAAGGTGGTTCATTGAACCCTCTGCCAGGCACTTAATTGTGAATAGCAGAGCAATCGCGTAGATGTAGAAGTGAAAGAGGAATATTCGATAAGAATCGTTGGGCTGTGACTAGTTATGCAGGAAACTTGTGACTAACAGCTTAAACAACATTGACAACAACATGAAATCAGCCCCCCCCCCCCCCCCCACCATATGTAGTAAAATTTTTAGCCCTCATGTGAACACTTTGGCACTGGTGTTGGTGCACTAAAGGAAAGTAATAGCATGTTGAAAATTTTAGATTCTGTTTATGTATGGTAATATGATGCAATTGCTATTGCGTGTGGGTCTAAACATAACTTTGACAGAAAACTATCAGTATGTAATTATCATAACTAGCAATATCTAGTTATTACATAGCTAATATCGAATTTGATTCTAATCCCTGATGGTTCCCTTTCTCATCAGAATATATGGCTCAGAGTGTTTCTTAGTGTGTTGATTAAAGATTTACTCATAGAAAAATATGATATCTTGCAGAAAAATAAAACTGCTTATGCTATCATTTGTATAGAGACATGGTTTCAGCACTAGTGTTCTTTTTTGTTGATACTTACAATTTTTAGTGAATTTGCACTCGATTCTATGTATTGGATGACAGATTATTGTTGGCCTGCTTTTCTTCCTCATATCACATATATTGACTATTGACCAAAAGCATTAATATACTATTCAAAAGCTCATATCCAACTCTATTGGGACAAGTCCTATGTCAATTTAAAATGATCTATACATAAATATGTTAATAATACAAATACTAATTTTATAAGTTACTTACCAAACTATGTTATACATCGATTATGGTACTGGTCTCCCATTTTAAAGGAACAGTGTTCAAATTTCAGTGTGGCCGTCAAGTTTAAGGTCTTCTGTGGCTCCCTTAAGTTGTCGGAGAAATATTTTGGTATGATTTCTGTGAAAAGGACACAGTAGATTCTTCCACATTTTTGTTTCAGTTTATAAGCATTCTGGTATCTTACTATATACAGGTATAGTGATATGATATAGGATTTGTCATAGGTAACAGTATTGAAACACCTTGCAAGTATGTGGTAATGAATAAAATATTTGTGTGGCAGCTAGTGATGCAACACCTATGACCAGGGACTGCAGATTGACTAGTGTAGTGTCTTTAGACTTCAGTCGGGTTTAGCTCTCGCTGCCATTTGGATGTATTTTGCATTATGTGGTATTAATAAAGCTAAAAAAAAATCGATTAAGAACAGCCCTGGCCACAGTATATTAATTTACAATGGTTACCAGTTTTGGTCACATTGTAACCAAAACAGGAAATCGTAAATAAACATTGTATTGCAATCAAGACTCTTCTTATCCATTTAAAAGTATTTTTAACCAGACTCTTGTTTCTCCATGAGAAATGTTCACAAAAATTATTAATAAAGTATTATTACACCAAAATCATGTCGTATACATTGGTAGTGCTATCCATACATCTCACTGGGGAAAGTATCTATAGTGGTGGTCTACCAAAAGCCTGACATGTGTAAACATCACAACAAACGTTACCAAACATTGTTCTGATGCTGACAATTAACTGACAGTGCCATACAATTTTGTTGTTTTGCATTAAGACATGCCCAGGATGCAGCTCGCCCGGCCAGAAAATACCTGCTTGACATGTCCAGCACTTGCCACAGAATAACCATGCGGATACTGCGAGTCAGTGCAGTGTTCAACATTTCCACACTACCCAACTAGTTAGATACTCTTTTACTAGAGCTTCGACTGAACCACATCTTTGGTATGCAATTCATTCTGAGCATGCGATTCGACTAGTTGCTTGCCGCTTGAACAATTTTTTTGTGCTAAGATTTTGTGTGGTCAACAGTGTGTTAATGAAATCCTTAGTAATGGCAGTCATCTTTTCTCGCCACATTTGCAGATGTTGCAGAACGGCAACAGAAACAGAGACAACACGATTTTGCCTGACTGCCGCCGAAGGAGATGGTGTGCACCCAACTGCTGCCAAAGGAGACGGCGCCCCTCCCTGCCACAGCAGCCAGTCGAAATGGCCCAACAACCATACCATGTGAAGAGTCACATCTTTTATTGCCTTATGCAACAGCTAGTTGTGTTTAAACGGTTAGCAGTTGCTTCAATCCAGCGCGTAACACGGGATATGCGAATACGCTTTCATACATAGTTTAGGGCATTGCTTATCGGAGCTGCGGCCAGATGTGGTGTTTCTCTCAAACTCTAATAATAGATTGGGAGTAGGCAACTATTGTTGAGATGTGAAAAGGCCACTGTTAGCCGCATAAATGTTATACTGCTGAATGTTGCACACTTATTTAATCACCCAAGTAGCAGACTGCACATCCTTCACTGCAGTCCTTGTACTGTTGTCTTCAGAAATTGGTGTGGAGGACCAATCGATGTGGGGTGGCCACATCGTTGGAACACAATAATCCAGGCTGGATTTTCAAAAACATCAAATGAATGCCTGTTCCTCGGTGGTACAGGGCTACCAACGTAGGAGGAGCTTATCTCTATGGTGAGCAATCTTCCTCATGACCTACAGCACCTCATAGGAATTCAAGATTTCTACCGTGACCACCTGCCTCATGTGACTGAGCAATAGGTGCCTCTGTTGAACGCTATGTCAGACATGGACAAACAGGGCAAGAGAAAATTCAGTGGACTTCAGAGATGGCGAATACATTTTGAAGTGCCAAGTAGTGCTTAGCGCGTGCTGTAACTTTGGCACACCCCTGTCCCAAAGCCCAATTGACTCTCATGACTTGATTTGTGCAATTCCGCTATCGGTACAGTTGTGCAACAAGTACTTGACGTTGAACTTCAGATGCTCTGGTTTTTCTACAAGAAACTGTCTGACTGATCAGGGCCATCAGTTTGAGGCCAGCCTCTTTAACACACTGTGCTGCCTCTGCGGAATATTGCACATGCCCACTACTGCTTATCACCCACAGAGTAATGGGCTCATGGAGAGGTGGCACAGGATGAAAGTAGCCCTGATGGCGAGTCATCGGGCCTTCTGTGGATTCTACATGCCATATGAACAGCATGCAAGGATGACCTGCAGGTATTGCTGGCACAGGTACTATGAGGCGAACGTCTCCCCCTGCCAGCAGACTTTACACAAGTACTACAGATCCCATTCAGATGGACCTCTCATCACTCGTTCATTGGTTACGCCAGCATATTTGCACAATTAGCGCCACGCCACAAACACTGCAGTCAACACCGTAGGTCTTTGTCCACAAGGATATGGCACAGTGTGATTATGTCATATTGCAGGACGACTTCATAAGGGCCACCTTGTATCCTCCATACTTGGACCCACTCAGTCATCAGCCTAGGGTACAGACCTTAAGGTCCTATTACATGGTACACTGACGACCATTTCCATCACCCGCCTGGA
Organism: Schistocerca nitens; assembly: GCF_023898315.1. NCBI lineage: Eukaryota > Metazoa > Arthropoda > Insecta > Orthoptera > Acrididae > Schistocerca > Schistocerca nitens. The sequence continues at coordinate 175,488,792 of NC_064622.1, read as the reverse complement.
GCTGGTGTGGATACTGCGGGATGACTACACCTCATCCCAGGCCACTCCAAGATGATTGACATGAACTCTCACCAACTTGTTCCACTACAGAACCCTTGAATGGTACCTTGCTTGACGAAGAAACCTCCTTTGCACTCTCTGTGCCTGCCGAGCCCTCTCCACCGTGCTGCACACTTGGTCCAATACAAGCAATACAGTATTCGTATGACACCCACATTTCACTGAGAAACAGACCGGCCATGTCCCACATTCAAGCCAGCCACAACGCTGCCTGTCGTGCACATCTGACTGCGTCCACACTGATATAGATCTCAACCATGATGGGAATGTCTTGATAAGGCACTGAGAAAGGTCTTTCACGAACAGTGAGGTGGCAGTGCATAGTAGACGATGCTCATGTACGGATGTGTATGAGACAGATTGTTAATAAAGTGTGCAACGCATATTGTGCTGAGTATTACTGCTGGTATCCTACAATCTTTAGTCTGATACTATCTATGCATTTTTATGTACAATCAAAACTTAAGTGCTCATTATCTAATGACCTTGTGAGCAATAACATATTAAATTCTGATCAAACCTCCTTGCTTTGAGTCAGCTACTCAATCCAAATTACAATCAAGCACCCAGAGACAGAAAAACTACAACATTGGACATAGGATTAAAGCATCCTTCACCTAGCAAAAGGCAGAAGGAGACTATTTAGGAATTAGGCAGAACTGTTTCCTCCTTTTGCTAAATAATGGGTCTTCTAGTTCTGAAACATAGTATAACATCCCACAGTTTATTTATTTATTCATCCATCGTTTGATATCATTACGGGGTTTGGGATTTGTCATCATTATACAATGAAAATAAATAGTTGAAGTAAAAACTACCTATTGGATTGCAGTTTCCTCGTGCTACTTCTGTTGTTGTAAAATTCATATTGCGCTATTCAAAATATGTAATACATGTAGTTTCACATCATATGAAACACATGCAAAATTCCTTAGTATCCAAGTAGGTAACAAACTGAAGTGAAGTAACGTTTTGATTACTGCTGTTGGTCCACTTCCAATCGCTGTTCTGTTCCTAGATAATCTTCGACGAGTGTGCTGCTTCGAGCAATAAAGTTTTTTTTTTTTTCCTTGGGGAGCATTGGGAAACCGAAGTTCTTGATGAAACTGTGTATGCATTCATCTTGTCCATCCACCTTTCTTTTCGTGTCCTTCCTTTTCTTACCCTTCCTCCATTTTGGCATTTGACGTCTCTCTTCTTCTTCCTCCCTGTGCATATCTGATGGTCAGCCCATGCGTTTGACATGTAAAAGATGATGGGGTAATGCATAATTCCCAGCTCCATGTCGACAACTAGGGCTCATACTTACCCCTGGTAAAGGCCAGACTCAGGGAGGGGTGATGGCCTAAGCTGGTACCTTTCTCTACGCCAATTAGTCCCTTTGTCTGGAATCCAGGAGGTGTGAACAATCACCTAAGTTGGACCAGCCGCCCGTCAGGGAGGAACCCCAGTAGGAAGGAGCGTGTCATGAAGATGCTGGCAATCATGGAGCATTTCTCCGTGATGAATTCCTCATCTCAAAGACATTAATGGGTTGAGATGAAAGAATCGACGCCTCTCCCGGCTGCACCCCGATACCTTGTGGTGTCACAAATGGAAGATGTTCACACTTTCACGACAGTTCATCCATTTGTTGTTAAGAAGGGTGTAGACGCCGTTGCTGGTCCTGTGAAGCTCTGCCCTTGGTTGCGTAGTGGGAGCTTGCTTTTGGAGACGGATAGTGCTTTTCAAGTGCATAAACAGTGTAATGCAACACTTCCCCACAGCTATACTGTTAAAGTAGAGATTCACTGCACTCTAATTTTCTCCCGTGGTGCCATATAGTTGGCTGCTTGATGGCCTGACCAAGACTGAAATGACGGTATGTCTATCTGACCAGGGAATGACTGCAGTTCACTGTGTCATGATAAGGGTTGATAAAGTATTAGTTTACATTTGACCTTGAGGTACTTCCATCAAAAATTAAGACTGGCTGCGAAGCTGTTACTGTTAGTTCATATATCCTGACTCCCACTTGTTGCTATAAATCTTATGAAAATGCAGCCAAATGCATAACTTGTAGCAGGGACGCTCATTAGGGTGAGTGTCCACCTCCTTCCCTTCACTGTATCAACTTATTCCATCCTGTGACTATCCTATCTACCTTAGTGAGGGAGCTGTTCGGGATTTCTGGGTGAAGGAAAAAGTTCCTACTCACATTGCTCGGAAAATGCTGGCTAGCTGCAAACCTTGCACACAACCCTCTGACAGTTGTAGTACAGTTCTCCGTACACCCCCACCCATGAAGGACATGGCTATGCAGACTTGAGACTTCAAGTTTAGTGCCACCGTTGTAAAATTGGCTCATCTTTACCTGCTATGTGTGCACACCATACCAACAAACGTTCGCCTGCACCAGCAAAATAGCATGCCTCTCAAACAGAAGCCTGGAAGTCTAGAAAGGAGTACTCCTGTAATGACTTTCTGCACACATCTAGCCAGCGAATGTCCGAATCTGCGCCTGACAAACGCCAAGGTTCTAAGCAGTCAAACAAAGCCAAATGATCTTCCCCTTCTCCACCTCAGTGTTCTCTTCAACAGTGTCACCATGCAATACCCTCACCCGTTTCACTGAGGACACACCGCCAACAACCAATCCGCTGGCCAACCGAAGGTGAATACAAATGCCTCTGTTAAACTAATGTATCAGGATCTTCCAGCTTCTCAACCTGATCAATGTTCACTTTTGAGTTCTGGCACTAGGAAGCCACTGCGGTGACTGTCCCCTTACTTGGCCCATCTCCTGTGCATCATTGGATATGGTTATTCTCCAATCGAACATTTGCGGCATCAGATCCAATAGTGTTAAATTACAGTTCCTCATGCGATCATACTGTCCAGTGGTTTTCTGCCTCCAGGAAACAAAATTACGTCCTCACAATTGCTTTTACCTCCTGTGCTTCACTTCAGTCCCTTTTACCTTCCCCCTTAGCCTGGGATTCCGGCTCATGAGGGTGTCATGTCACTCATTCGAGACGACATCTATAGTCACACCATTTCCTTCCACACCCAGCTTCAAGGTGTTGCTGTCTGTCTTTCCGTCCCCGGTTTCACCTTTTAACTTCACCCACATTTTTTTCCAAGTCCATGCATGCCTTTTTCCCTCTTGAACCTTTCAATCTATACTGCTCAGCGTGCTCGTCATCTTGAGTGGTCCGTTCTCTCCAGCACACGCTCGAGTGACCGTCTCTCATGTGTCAATTGTTTGCTAACGCCTGTCCCATCTGTGCATCCAACCAACTGGCAGCTTTCCAAAGCTGGCTGGTGGTTCTACTCCTCACTGGTCACTTTCAATGAGCACCATTTCTTCTGCATTGATGATCAAACAATGGAAAATCCAGGATGGAATGTAACAATACCAGAGGAGGAAAGTTGCTACTCACCATATAGTGGAGATGCTGAGTCGCGATAGGCACAACAAAAAGATTCACAAAATTATAGCTTTTGGCCATTAAGGCTTTTGTCAGCAGTATACACAGATGCGCACACGCACTCACGCAAATGCAACTTGCACACACGTCTGCAATCTCAGAGAACCGGTTTCAGTTCTATGAGACTGCAACATGTGTACAAGTTGCATTGATGATCAAGTAGTATACTTTACAAACACAATCCTTACCACTGCAGAATGTTCCACGCCTCACACCTTTTCCTCGCCGCGACATGCCTCTGTCCCCTGGTGGACTGAGGCAGTCCGTGCATGGAGACAAGCTCTCCACATTTTCCAATGCCATCTCACAATAGCAAACTGTATACATTATATACAGTTACGTATGCAGTGTCACCACATTTTCAGGGATAGAAAAAATTCTAGTTGGCTTTCGTTTCAAAGCTCATTTAACAGTTTTACTCCCTCTTCTGTTTGGGGTAATGTCCGTTGGCTTTCAGGAACCGCGGTTTATTCCGCAATTCCTGGTCTGACCATAGTGAACAATGTCATTGTAGATGTTTTTGATGTCTCCAACACTTTGAGCCAATATTTTGCAGACTTTTCAAGTTCCTCCCTCTGAAACAAGCAACTAAGGCAAGGACGATATCTTTCTCCTTCCAGAATCATAAATGTTACAATGCTGCTTTTACTATGAGGGACCTTAAACATGCACTCTCTTCGTCCTGGTCATCTGCTCCAGGGCCAGACGGGTTCACATCCTGATGTTGCAACACCTGTCTCCTGAGGGCCTATGCTTTCTCCTCCATACCTATAACTGCATCTGGAAACATTTCCCAGTTACTGCTGTGAGGCCATTGTCATTTCTATACCTAAGTCTGGAAAGGACAAACAACTTCCTTCCAGCTACTGCTCAATTTTCCTCACCAGCTGCATTTGCAAGGTGATGGGACATACGATTAGTGATCAGCTGGTGTGGTCGCTCAAGTCTGGTAATGCTCTCTTTAATGCCCAGTATGAATACTGTAGGCATTGCTCTGCAGTTGATTGTTTCATCACTTTGTTAACTCATACTGTGAACAGTTTTTTATGCGGAAGTGTCAAACTGTGGTGGTGTTTTTTGAGTTGAAGGTGTATGACACATGCTGCAGGATGAGTATTCTCCGTATTATGTATGAGTGGGGCTTCCAGCATTGCCTGGCCCTTTTTATCCAGGAATTTTTAAGGTACATTTGGGCTCGGCTCTGTCACACTCTTGTTAAAGAGAATAAGGTGACTCAATGTGCTGTGCTCAGTGTCGTCTTATTTTCCATATACTAGCCGTTAACCTTATTATGGACTGTCTTCCACTAAGTATCTCTGGCTCTCTTTCCATTGATGACTTTGTGATTTATTGCAGCTCTCAAAGAACCTGTCCACCTGAGCAGCATCTTCAGCGATGTCTTGGTCATCTATACTAATGGAGCATCAACAGTGGCTTCCAGTCTTCCGCTGACAAGACTGTATGTATGAACTTCTGGCAATACCGGGAGTTTCTTCCCCCGTCCCTATGTCTCGCCCCACTCCTTCTTCCATTCATTGGCACAACAAAATTCTTGGGGCTCACGTTTGATATAGAAACTCTATTGGTCTTCCCACATCTCTTACCAGGCAGCTTGTTGTACTCGCTTTCTCAATGTTCTAAATGTTTTATGTGGTACTGAAATGCCCTGCTAAACCCGTAGGGCAGGACAGGACAGGTAGTTTAAGTTGTGGAAAGCCAATAACTTGAAGCTTAACCAAAATCAGAAATTTAAAAGGCAAAGCCTTATCTTAAAAATGTTCCTTAATTAGGCTGAAGGCCCAAAGAATCTGACACTTTAAGAGCAAACAACTTAAATTCAAAATCGGCTGAAGGCCCAACACTTAAGACTCAATAACATTAATTTTAAAGATGCCAAAGGCTTTACATAAAACAGTTCTTAAATTAGGCTGAAGGTCCAAACCATCTGATGCCTTAGGGCAAAACAACCTTAATCTAAAAATCACCTAGAAGGCATACAAGTACAAACAACAAAAACAAACAAGAAAAGGCAGTATACCCAGGGGCACTCAAAAGGTCAGAGGGTCGGAATTCAAACACTATTGCTTGCTTAGGTGAGACATGCAGTCGGCCCAACCATTGTCGATCTGACGACAGCCCAACCAACAGACAGTCAACAGACCCACCAACAAGCTAACCTCTGCTTCAGCCGACCACCACACAACACGGAGTTCAATGGAACAACGTAGAAGGTATTGGCGCCCACAACCAATTATACATTGAGCTGTCAAACTACACACCGTGCTGGACAGCGACAACACTATGAGGAAAATACACTGCCTGAATTTACGTCAATGGCCAGGGCAGGTAACCGGAATGTTAATGACCACAAGCCAGAAGATTCCACTGGTACACTTCAATTCAAATAACCAAGTACAATTAAACTCCACCGGAGGGTGGCTAAAATTTGCCAACTTGAAAACACACGTTGCTCGCAGGGATATCCCAACAGCTGACAATGAACTCCAAATGACACAATGTGAACAGTCATGACTTGCTGGTAGATTAAGTCAAAACTCAACTTTCATGTCCAGGATTGGTGAGCCACAAACCTCGTAGCAATGGCGACAGCACCACACACTCCTACACTGCATAGAGGCCGCCAGCGGGCGGCCAAACAACGTGCCCCAGAGATTTTCTCACTGCTCCTTGCCAACCGACCAACTCCAGGCCCGGAAATGGTGAAAGGACCAAATATATGTCAGCCGATGAGACAACCAACCGACAGTCGTCCCGCTCCAATCTCCCTCCATCAGACAGTTCATGTGCGTCACCAGTGGTCGGCGAGCACTGGCTGTCGACTTCTCACCGGTGCTCCATCCCTGACTCACAGCTAGTGCGTCCTGAATGTACTGCTGGTCCATCCCGAACTGACTAGTCAGACACACAATGACCCGGAAAAACTAATGGTCACTCCAGACGTGGTACAACAGTGCACTTATCAATATGCGCTGCTGCTGCCGCTCATGGACAAGTAAGGCAGGAAGTTAGTGATGTCAGTAAATGGAATATAAAAACGAGGTGGCAGTACCATAATAAATGGGAAACAATAAATGGGAAGAACGAGAGCTGTGCTCGGCTCAGGTACCTTAGGAGGAGTGGATCACACCATCCTCCTCCGTTTATACTGGTCCCTTGTCCATTTGAAACTGGATTATGGATGTATCATATATTAATCCATATGTCCGTCTGTCTTAAGTCGTCTTAACACCATTAACCATTGCGGGTTACATTTAGCCACTAGTGCCTTCTACATTAGGCCGTTGAGAGTCCTTATGTTGAGGCTGCTGACTAAACCTTTGTCCTATCGGCTGGATGTTCTCCTCAGTCGTCAGGCCAGCTGTCTGTCTTCTATGGCCGATCACACATCCTATACTCCCCTTAATGATTCCATTCACCGCCAGTAAGTGCTGCGCCCATCTTCTCTGTTATCTCCCGGAGTTCACTTTTTTTTTACTGCTTCGACAGCTTTGCTTTACAATTGCTGCCATGTTCCCCACAAGTGCGCTCTTCAGAACCTTTGCTGACGTATGTGTTCATTTTGGACTCCATTCCTGGCCTGGCCTGGCCTGGTGTATCACAGCAAGTTTCTCGCATTTTGATAGTAGGGAGAGCATCTTCGTCTACACTGACGGTTCCAACACTGACAATGGTTTTGGGTGTGCCTTTGTACTTGGCTTCTTGACGAGTGCTAGATTTTCACCACACACCTCCACGAAGTTTATCATGCCACCCATTACATCTGGCAACATGGGCTTCCAAATTGTGTCATCTGCTCAGATTTGCTCAGTGCTATCCAGAGTCTTCGTGCAATGTACTGAGTCCACCCCGTAGTACAATTGATCTAATAATACCTTCACTCGCTAACTGTGGGGGGAGCCAACGTGGTATTCCTGTGGGTTCCTGGTCACGTTGGCAAGCCAGGGAATGAGGCTACTGATTCTGCTGTAAAGGCTCCAGGTCTCCTCCCTCAGCCTGCCAATCATTCTGTTCCCTTACATGATCTCCGTGTCACTGTCTGACATGTAGTATCATGGTAGTCTTCTCTCCAGGGAAACAAACTCTGGGACATTAAACCTTTCCCAATAGTATGGTCGACTTCCTCTCAGCCCTCACATCCTGAGGAGCTCATTGTAGCCCGGCTGTGTACTGGATGCTGTGGTTTTAGTCATCACCATTTATTAAGTGGTGACCTTGCCTCACTGTGCCTAATGCTCTCAACCTTTGACGGTATACCACTTTCTGATTTGGTGCCAATTTTTTAATTGTTTACGGTTATATCTATGTTTGCCATCTACTTTGTCAGATTTTTAGTGGATGATGTGCGTTCTGTCGCTTGTGTTTTACTTTTTATTCACTGCAGTGGCATGGTGAAGCAAATTTGATCCTCCCTGCGGGGACCTCTGCCATCTCAACAATGTTTTTAGAAATTTTCCATAGGGACATCCTTATCCTTAGTGGCTTCTCTTTTAAAGTTGCTTCATTGGATTTTTGCCTTTTTCGCATCAGCTTTTTATTTAGTACTTGTTTTTTCTTACTTTATGATACGGGTGCTTATGACCTTAGCAGTTTTTCACCCCAAGCAGATCAAGGGAAAATTAAAATGATAAGAAAGTGAAATATATTTAAGTGAAAGTGAATTGCTTAAAGTTGTGTACAGAATACTAAGTAAAGAGCGAAGTACCAATACTTTTAATATTTTCTCAGTATACATATTTATGTTGTTCTGGAATGTTTTTAGAAAACAAGTGAAAAGGAAAGCGAAGTAAAATTGGTCTTTTTTTTTTCAGCTAGTCTGTAGTTAAATTCCTTGATATTGTTTTGCATAGGCCTACTGTTTTGGAGCCACGCAGTTCGGATGTTGCTGTTGTCGTCGTCTTCAGTCAGTAGGCGGGTTTAATGCAGCTCTCCACATTACACAATTCTGTGCATGCCTCTTTTTTTCCAAATGACTACTTCAACCTACATCCACTTGAACCTCCTTAAGGTACTCCTATCTTGGTCTCCCTCTACAATTTTTAACATCCCCCCCCCCCAATTCCGTGATGCCTCAGAATGTGCCGTGTAAAATGGTCTCTTCTTATAATCAAGTTGTGCCAAAAAATTTCATTTTCCCTCAGTTCTGTTCAGTACAGCCTCATAACTTGTGTGATATACCCATCTATTCTTCAGCATTTGTTTGTAACACCACATTTCAAAAGTTTCTATTCTCTTCTTGTCTGAACTGCTTATTGTCCACATTTCAGTTCTGTGCAGTGCTGCACTCCAGATAAATAAAATCAGGAAAGACTTCATTACACTTAAATTGATATTCAGTGTTAGCAGATTTCTGTTCTTCAGAAATGCTTTTCTTACCATTGCCAGTCTTGTTTTTTACATTCTCTTCACATTGACCATCATCACTAACTTTGCTGCCCAAATAGTAAAACTCATCTATTCCTTTTATTGTCTAACTGCCTAATCTGATTCCCTCAGCATTGCCGATGTAATTTGACTGCATTCCTTTAGCCTTGTTTTGCTTTTGTTGATGTTCATATTATATCCTCCTTTCAAGTCACTGTCTGTTCCATTCAGCTGCTCTTCCAAGTCCTTTGCTGTCTCCGACAGAATTACAGTATCATTGGCAGACATCAAAGTTTTCATTGCTTCTCCCTGAACTTCAGTTCCTGCTCCAGATTTTTCTTTGATTTCCTTTACTGCTTGTTCAGCATACAGACTGAATAACATTGAGAATAGGTTACAACCCCGTCTCACTCATTTGTCAACCACTGATCCCCTTTCATGTCGCTCGGCTCTTAAACTCCCGTCTGATTTCTGTAAAAGTTATAAATAGCTTTTCACTTCATGTGCTTTACCTCTGCTGTCATCAGAATTTCAAAGAGAGTGCCACTCAGCATTGCCAGAAGCTTTTCTAAGTCTAAAATTGTTATAAATGTGGGTTTGCCTTTCTTTAACCTATATTGTAAGATAAGTCGTTGGGTCAGTATTGCCGTACATGTCCCTCTATGTCTCCGGAATCCAAGCTGATGTTCTGTGAGGTTGGCTGCTACTAGTTTATCCATACTTCTGTAAATTATTTATGTCAGTATATTTCAACCTTGACTTATTAAACTGATAGTTCGGTAATGTTCACATCTGTCAGCACTTGCTTTCTTTAGCATTGGAATTACTACATTCTTCCTGAAATCTAATGGTGTTTCCCTGTCTCATATATTTTGCACAGTAGAGGGAATAATTTTGTCATTGCTAACTCTTCCAAGAATACCAAAAGTTCTCTGGATATGTCGTCCACTCCATGGGCCTTGTTTCAACTTTGGCCTTTCAGTGCTCGTTCAGATTCCTCCTCTGCTGTTGTATCTCAAATCATATATATTCATCTACAACCTCTTCCCTTTCTATAATATTGCTTTTAAATTCATTTCCCTTGTATAGCCCCTCTAATCTATGTGTATTCCTTCTTCTTTGCTTATCACTGATTTTTCCATCTGCGCTCTTGAAATTCATGCAGCTGTTTCTCTTTTCTCCAGTGGTCTTTTTAATTTTTGTATACATGGTACCTATCTGCCCCATAGCTAAATATGCTTCTGTAACCTTTCATTTGCCCCTATTATCATTTCTGTGAAGTCATTTTTAACTTTGACAGTCTTATTTTCAGTGGTTCATGGTGTGGGTTCCTATAGTCATGTCCTAGTTCATGAACCACGGGCAACATATGAGTGGCCAAGTAAGTGGTTCCGACAGTCGGGATACCAGTTACTTTGGAATAAGGCTGGGCATCTCGGACATATTCTGAGTCGTGGTCACCTTTGTGCTCATACGGCAAAGACTACCAAATCCACAGGTTAGTCCCTCAGCCGTTAGGGGTAAAACCCAATGGGACTCGGGGCAAGTAAGGCTAGCAACCTGCTTCCCTGGTACTTTAAATATGATGCTGGCAACAATCAGAGCAAAATGCCTCGGACCTTTGGAGGTGACGGAGTCCCACCTCTAACTGACAAACCAGGGACTCCTAAGATTCGACTTGGCAAACAAATGGTAATGAGATGGAGAGCTATTAATATCAATGGGGGCTACTCTGAGAAGAAAGTAGAGCTGGCAGAGGCTGCAAGTAAGATGGGACTGGACGTTTTAGCTGTTAGTGACATTCGGGTAATGGGTGATAAAGAAGAGGAAGTGGGAGAATACAAGGTCTACCTGTCAGGAATCAAAGCAGGAATAGCACAATGGGGTGTAGGGCTTTACATCAGGAAAGAAATGGAATCCAGCGTAGTTGCAATAAGGTATGTAAACGAACGACTGATGTGGATAGATTTGACAGTGTCTAGCAAGAAAATTAGGATTGTGTCAGTATATTCACATTGTGAAGGGACAGATCTAGATAAGATGGATAGTTTTTATGAGGCACTCAGTGATGTAGTTGTTAGAGTAAAGGACAAGGACATTGTTCTGCTCATGGGTGATTTTAACGCCAGGATTGGAAATCGAACAGAAGGGTATGAAAAGGTTATGGGTAAATTTGGAGAGGATATGGAGGCCAACAGGAACGGGAAACAACTCTTGGATTTCTGTGCCAGTATGGGCTTAGTAATCACAAACTCCTTTTTTAAACATAAGAACATTCACCGTTATACTTGGGAAGGCAGGGGTACCAGATCTGTCATTGACTATATAATAACAGATCAGGAATTCAGGAAGGCTGTGAGGGACACTCGTGTATTCAGGGGATTCTTTGATGACACTGATCATTATTTAATCTGCAGTGAAATTGGGATTGTGAGGCCGAAAGTGTAAGAGGTCAGGTCCATATGTAGGAGGATAAGAGTGGAGAAACTTCAAGATAAGGAAATCGGGCACAAGTACATAACAGCGATCTCAGAAAGGTACCAGTTAGTTGAATGTAGTCAATTAACAGTCATTGGAAAAGGAATGGACAAGATACAGGGACACAGTACTAGAAGTGGCTAAAGAATGTCTTGGAACAGTAGTGTGTAAAAGTAGGATGAAGCAAACAGCTTGGTGGAATGACACAGTCAAGGCAGCCTGTAAAAGGAAAAAGAAGGCGTATCAAAAATGGCTACATACTAGAACTCAGGTAGACAGAGAAAGTTATGTTGAAGAAAGAAACAAAGCCAAACAGATAATTGCAGCATCCAAGAAGAAATCTTGGGAAGACTTTGGAAACAGGTTGGAGACTATGGGTCAAGCTGCTGGAAAACCATTCTGGAGTGTAATTAGCAGTCTTCGAGAGGGAGGTAAGAAGGAAATGACAAGTATTTTGGACAGGTCAGGAAAACTGCTGGTGAATCCTGTGGATGCCTTGGGCAGATGGAGGGAATATTTTGAAGAGTTGCTCAAAGTAGGTGAAAATGCGATCAGTAATGTTTCAGATTTCGAGGTAGAATGGGATAGGAATGATGATAGAAATAGGATCACATTTGAGGAAGTGGAGAAAGTGGTCAATAGATTGCAGTGCAATAAAGCAGCTGGGGTGGATGAAATTAACTCGAAACTCATCAAATACAGTGGAATGTCAGGTCTTAAATGGCTACACAGGATAATTGAAATGGCCTGGGAGTCGGGACATGTTCCATCAGACTGGACAAAGGCAGTAATCACACCAATCTTTAAACATGGAAACAGAAAAGATTGTAACAACTGCAGAGGTATCTCTTTAATCAGCGTTGTGGGTAAAATCTTCTCAGGTATTGTTGAAAGGAAAGTGCGAGTATTAGTTGAGTACCAATTGGATGAAAATCAGTGTGGGTTTAGGCCTCTTAGAGGTTGTCAGGACCAGATCTTTAGCTTACGGCAAATAATCGAGAAGTGTTATGAGTGGAACAGGGAATTGTATCTATGCTTTATAGATCTAGAAAAGACATATGAACGGGTTCCTAGGAGGAAGTTATTGTCTGTTCTACGAGATTATGGAATAGGAGGCAAACTTTTGCAAGCAATTAAAGGTCTTTACATGGATAGTCAGGCAGCAGTTAGAGTTGACGGTAAATTGATTTCATGGTTCAGAGTAGTTTCAGGGGTAAGACAAGGCTGCAACCTGTCTCCACTGTTGTTCATATTATTTATGGATCATATATTGAAAACAATAGACTGGCTGGGTGAGATTAAGATATGTGAACACAAAATAAGCAGTCTTGCATATGCGGATGACTTAGTTGTGATGGCAGATTCGATTGAAAGTTTGCAAAGTAATATTTCAGAGCTAGATCAGAAATGTAAGGACTATGGTATGAAGATTAGCATCTCCAAAACGAAAGTAATGTCAGTGGGAAAGAAATATAAACTGGTTGAGTGCCAAATAGGAAGAACAAAGTTAGAACAGGTGGACGGTTTCAAGTACTTAGGATGCATATTCTCACAGGATGGCAACATAGTGAAAGAACTGGAAGCGAGGTGTAGCAAAGCTAATGCAGTGAGCGCTCAGCTACGATCTACTCTCTTCTGCAAGAAGGAAGTCAGTACCAAGACTAAGTTATCTGTGCTCCGTTCAATCTTTCGACCAACTTTGTTGTATGGGAGCGAAAGCTGGGTGGATTCAGGTTACCTTATCAACAAGGTTGAGGTTACGGATATGAAAGTAGCTAGGATGATTGCAGGTACTAGTAGATGGGAACAATGGCAGGAGGGTGTCCACAATGAGGAAATCAAAGAAAAACTGGGAATAAACTTTATTTATGTAGCAGTCAGGGCGAACAGGCTTAGATGGTGGGGTCATGTTACACGCATGTGAGAAGCAAGGTTACTCAAGAGACTCGTGCGTTCAGCAGTAGAGGGTAGGAGGAATCGGGGCAGACCAAGGAGAAGGTACCTGGATTCGGTTAAGAATGATTTTGAAGTAATAGGTTTAACATCAGAAGAGGCACCAATGTTAGCACTGAATAGGGGATCATGGAGGAATTTTATAAGGGGAGCTATGCTCCAGACTGAACGCTGAAAGGCATAATCAGTCTTAGATGATGATGATGATGATGAGTCTTATTTTTTAGACATCTACAGGGTGAGTCATGAAGTTTTCCTCCAGTTGCTGGAGTTTATTCCTTAGGTTGTTTGGAACAAAAAATGTGAATACAGTAATGTGATCAGATCCATAATTAAGGAGTTTTAACAGAGTTCCGAAACATGCCATGGTATATGGAGCACTACACTTCTGTTCACAAGACACACGATTAGCCTTGGGTATCCAAGCGCAGCAAGTGATATGTGTTTGCATAACAACCAAGTTGTTTATACTGTAGTCACTGTTTACTGTTATTGTCTCCTGTGTACAGTACACTTTGCGATGCCGTAAAAGTTTCATCGCAGGGGTATGGAGAGATGGTGTATATTTTGGGCTTCTGTGATGGTAATGCGAAAGCTGCTGTTGCTGACTATCACAGTCGGTATCCTAATTATAGGATTCTGAGTGCCAAAACATTTAGTGGAACATATTGAATATTGCTAGAAACTGGTACTCTTCCCAGTATTTGTATTCACTCCAAAAGACATCATGATGTTCAATTACAGGACGCCTAGTTACCCAGTTGAACGTTTCACAATCTAAGGTTTGTAGGATTCTTCATGAGAGTGGACTGTATCCTTTTCATGTGCAGAAAAATTCACCATTTAGAGCCACATGATTGTGCCAGCAGTTTGCACTTTTGTAACTGGTTAAATGGAAATTGGCAGTTCTATTGCTTAATAATGTTCAGTGATAAGGCAACCTTTACAAGAGATGGCATCAACAACATTCATCCAGAATGAGATTTTCACTCTGCAGCGGAGTGTGCGCTGATATGAAACAACAACATTCATGTCTGGGCCGATGAAAATTCCCATGCCATGGTAGTATCTCAATTTCAACGCAGATTCAGTGTCAGTGTCTGGTGTGGTGTGGTGTTGTGTGTGACCAGTTACTGATGCCGTTTATTCTTCCGGGAAATTTAAATGGTCAGATGTACCAAACTTTTTACGAGAAGACTTACCACAACTTTTTGAAGATGTTCCTCTGGAAACAAGACACCACATGTACATCCAACGTGACGGGGCACCTGCACACTTCCACATTGTGTTAACAGCTTATCTTTAATCAGCAATTCCCACATTGATGGATAGGTCGCGGGGGCCCTATCAGCTGGTCTGCCGGATCCCCAGATTTAATACCCATAGATTGCATCTGGGGTTGGATGTAAGACATCGTGTTCAAAGTTTAGGCAGAAACATGAAAAGAATTGATACACAGCATTTTCAATGCCGCAATGTCAATAAGGAATGAGACTGTGAAATTACAAAATGCTACTCGTGCGGTTCACTCCCGTGCGAATCTTTGCCTTCAAATGCAGGGAGGAAATTTTGAACATGTGCTTTAAATCCACTCTGAATGCAAGAGACTGCTACAAAATTGTTTAAATTAATTATTATGTGCAGTTTTGATAGTGAAATCCTACAATAAAAGTTTTTTCTGTCCTTTTCCTCAGTTTTTCAATTACTGTAGCTCCTTAATTATGGATCTGACCCCATTACTTTATTTACATTTTTTTGTTCCAAATAACCTAAGGAATACCCTTCAGAAATTGGGGGGATGGGGATCAGCGTGACTCACCCTGTATATTCACATTCATCTACTTCATTAAGATTTTCTCCTTTCAACAATTAAATTCAGTATCTCCTGTGGTATCAAAGGATTTCTACTATACCTTATCCTATTACCTGTTTGCTCCTCTGCTGCCTTCACTATTTCATCTCTCGAAGCTACCTATTCATCTTCTGTTGTATTCCTTTCCCCTGTTTGTCAGTTGTTGCTTGACGCTCCCTGTGAAACTCTCAACAACCCTCCGGTTCTTTCAACTTTTCAAGGTCTCGTTTCCTTATTTTCATATCTGTTTGCAATTTTTTCCATCTTAATCTATGGTTCATAACTGTAAACTGTTGTACAGTTATATTATCAGTCTTAAGCCTTCCAGTGTTCCTGGGTCTCTTCCATGTATGTAACCTTCTTGTATGATTTGTAAACCAAGTTTTAGTTGTTATTAAATTATGCTCTGTGCAGAATTATAGCAGGTTGCTTCCTTGTTCACTCCTTTCCCCCAATATGCATTCTCCTACTATTTTTCCTTCTCTTTCATTTCCTAATACTAAATTCCATTCCCCCATTACAGTTAAATTTTCCTCTTCCTTAACTATTTCTCTTCATCATCGGCAGCACTAGTTGCCTTATAAATTTGTACTTCTGTGGTGGTTATTGGCTTTGCCGTCTTGGTTATGATAATGTGTTCACTGTGCTATTCACTGTAACTAATCCACATTCCTATTTTCTTATTCATTATTAGCTCTGCAATTCAGATACAAAGAATGTTTTTGTTCCAAATGTGAGCCATCAGAGTAATTTCTGGTGTGAATTCATGAATCTCATATAGTAATCTATCAGATAAGCTGGGGAAAGTGGATTCCATACTGGAGTACATTGACTTGGTTGTTTTTGTAGTAGCCGAGCTGTTTCTAAAAGAAACAGCATTGCAGATTCATTGAACAAAAAACAAAGTATTGACCTTATATAACTAGCTTGCCATTAAATCCTGTTCAAAAAAGGCTCTATAGTCCATATTTTCAACAAGTCGCCACAAGAGTTGAAGGCCTTTGTTGGCAGAATGCAGGTTTTCAAATAGAAGTTGAAGATGTTTGTTCTACAAGAACATTCAAAGTAGTAGTAATAATAGGATTGTTTTATTCACCCAGAGATTACTTTTACAAGAATATTGGACAAGTAGTCATATTAAAACTAAGAACAACAAAGAAACTTAATTCTTATATACAGCCATTTCCATACTTCTAGGTCTAGTTTGACAAGAATGGAACAGGTAGTTGATCCTTACATTTACCTGAAGTAGTATTGGGAAACCACGGAAAACCTAAATCGGGCTGGCTGGATTGAATTCTCCATCCTTCCATATACAAGGCCTATCCCTTTAAGATTGTGTTACCTCATTCAGCTCATTTTTGGTGTACAACAGTTTCATTAATAAGTTATTCAATAATGTAAAAGGTTAGTGCTACTGTTCATCCATTTCACACTACCACGCACTACACACACACACTCACACGCATGCAACAGTGCCCTTGATAGTGTTGCTGTAATTCCCAGTAAAATAAATTGAAAACTGGGAAACAACAGTTAATGTAGAGAGGAGCGAAGACCTTAACTTACCCTCAAGTCTAAAAGAAATCAGCCAATTATTCCACCAACTTTCTGCAGTCCCTGTTCCTTTACCACATGGCATCCTGCTTGTCACTGTCGATACCACCTCCTTCTACACTAATATCACCAATGCCTATGGCCTTGCCGCTATTGTACACTGCCTTTCCTAATGCCCGATTGAGTCCAAACTTAGAGCCTCCTTCCGGATCACCATGACCAACTGTATCCTCAACCAAAATTACTTCTCCTTTGAAGGTGTCACCTACAAACAGATCTGTGGTACAGCAATGGGCACCCTCATGGCACCGTCCTATGCCAACCTATTCAAGGACCCTCTAGAGGTACGATTCCTAACCTCCCAGAATGCCAACCCATCACCTGGTTCAGATTCATTGATGACATATTCATGATTCGGACTGTGTGGGAACACCCTGTTCACGTCCTTCCAGAACCTAAACAGCTTCTCCTTCATTCACTTCACCTTGTCTGTCTCAATGCAGCAAGCTACCTTCCTTAATGTTGACCTTCACCTGAAAAAAGATTACATTAGTACTTCTGTCCATATCGAACCTACCAACTACCAGCAATACCTCCACTTCAACAGCTGCCACCCATTCCATACCAAGAAGTCTGTTCCATACAGCTTAGCCATGCATGGCTGTCACACCTGTAGTGACGAGCAATCCCTCCCCAAATATTCCAAGGGACCAGCCACCTCCCAAAGTCCCTTCTGGCCACAAAGGAGCACTCCCCTCAATACCACCAAGGACTGGAGCAGCTGAATCACATTCTCTGCCAAGGTAAAGGAAATATCCTATTCACTATGCTTCCCACCCCTTCCACAGTGCTATTCCACTGCTCAGCAAACCTACAGAATATCCTTGTCCATCCCTCCTGACAACCTCTTGACTCATGGCCTATGTCTGTGCATTAGACATAGATGTGAGTGGGCATGACAACTGATAAGCTGTCTGTCCCCATGAATGGCCACCAACAAACTGGGGCCAAGAGACAGCTGGACCACCTAGTTCCTGAACATGCTTCCCAACACAATGTGCTTGATTTCAGCTACTGTTTCACAGCCTGCGCCATCTGGAACCTTCATACTGGAACTAGCTTTTCTGAATTTTGCAGTTGGGAAATCTCCCTGCAATATCATCAGAGTGCCCCAGGGAAGTGTGACCGGACTGCTGTTCTCTATATACATAAAAGATTTGTCAGACAGGATGGGCTGCATTCTGCAGTTGTTTGCTGATGACGCCATGGTGTACGGTAAGGTGTCTTAATTGAGTGACTGTAAGAAGATACGAGACGACTTAGACAAAGTTTCTGGTTGGTTGATGAATGCCAGCTTAGCCCTAAATATGGAAAAATGTAAGTTAATGTGGATGAATAGGAAGAACAAACTTGTAATATTCAGATACAGTATTACTAGTGTCCTGCTTGACACAGTCAAATCGTTTCAATATATGGGCGTTAAGTTGCAAAGCAGTATGAGGTGGAACGAGCATGTAAGAACTGTATTAGGGAAAACAAATGGTCAACTTCAGTTTATTGGGTGCATTTTAAGAGTGAGTGGTTAACCTGTAAAGGAGACAGCATACAGGATGCTGGTGTGACCAATTCTTGAGTACTGTTCGAGTGTTTGGGATCCACACCAGTTTGGATTGAAGGATGACATCAAAGCAATTCAGAGGCAGGCTGCTAGCTTTGTTACTGGTAGTTTCAAACAATATGTAAGTGTTCGGAGATGCTTCGGGAACTCAACTGGGAATCCCAGGAGGGAATGTGAAATTTTTTTTGAGAAACACTAATGAGGAAATTTAGAGAAGCAGGATTTGAAGCTGACTGGTGATAATTCTACTGCCGTCAACATGTATCGCGCATAAGAACCACGAAGATAAGATACAAGAAACTGGGGCTCATACGGAGGCATACAGACAGTCGTTTTTTACACGCTGTATTTGCAAGTGGAACAGGAGGGGAAGTGACAAGTAGTGGTACAGGGTACCATGCGCCGTTTTTGGATTATCTTTGTAGATGTAGATATATCCTATGTACCCCGTTTTCTGCCCCTACTCCAGCGCTATGCAGCCTTCTGTTTTGCCAGTGCAGCCACTTGTCTTTTCCCTTTCTCTGCTCCTGTCCCTCTTAGCCGCCATCCCCACTCCCCACCCAAAAAAAAAAAGAATACAAAGAAAGGAAAAAACACTGACTGCACCTAACAGCACTATCCTCTCCCCATCATGACCCTGCATGACCTCACAAACAGCATTAAACCTTCCCCCAACCTAACCCTACTTTCCATCCTCCTCCTCCGCCCCACCTCATGGTTCCTCCATACCCTCACCATCCATTCCAAATTGCTGCTCTCGTCATGTGCAGTTGCTGTCTACAGGTTGCCCACAACAATCAGATTGGAAGAAGGCCTTTTTTCCAAAAGCTTAAATGTATAGTGTCTTTTCATTGTGTCTGTCTACACCTCAATGTTCCTCTATATGGTGAGTAGCAATCTGTCCTTTTCATAATCTTGTTGCTTATGTACCTGATACGTCATCCTATTTTGAGTTTCCTGTGTTTCTCCCAAATTATTCATATGAATATCAGAATGATCGTGCAGTCACAGCTAGACAATTATTGAACTAAAATAAATACTTATCCTCCATGTATTATTATTATTATTTCTTTACTTTCTCAGACGTTAAGTCTGGTTAAAAATGGAAAGTGACGCGGACCTTGATCAAGCGTCACTTCCTTTTAACTGTACGGTATATGTTACATTGCATTTAGGAACTTTCGGGTAATTGAACATGTATCAATAATTACAGATTTATGTAGTTTTGTATATATACGTTTGGATGTAGCTGTATTGCGTTGATGTACTGGTGGATATTGCGTGGTATGACTCCTGCAGTTCATAGTACAATTGGTATAATGTCAACTTTATCCTGATGCCACATGTCCTTGACGTCCTCAGCCAGTTGGATGTATTTTTCAATTTTTTCTCCTGTTTTCTTCTGTATATTTGTTGTATTGGGTATGGATATTTCGATTAGTTGTGTTAATTTCTTCTTTTTATTGGTGAGTATGATGTCAGGTTTGTTATGTGGTGTTGTTTTATCTGTTATAATGGTTCTGTTCCAGTATAATTTGTATTCATCATTCTCCAGTACATTTTGTGGTGCATACTTGTATGTGGGAACGTGTTGTTTTATTAGTTTATGCTGTATGGCAAGTTGTTGATGTATTATTTTTGCTACATTGCCATGTCTTCTGGTGTATTCTGTATTTGCTAGTATTGTACATCCGCTTGTGATGTGATCTACTGTTTCTATTTGTTGTTTGCAAAGTCTGCATTTATCTGTTGTGGTATTGGGATCTTTAATAATGTGCTTGCTGTAATATCTGGTGTTTATTGTTTGATCCTGTATTGCAATCATGAATCCTTCCATCTCACTGTATATATTGCCTTTTCTTAGCCATGTGTTGTATGCGTCTTGATCGATGTGTGGCTGTGTTAGATGATACGGGTGCTTGCCATGTAGTGTTTTCTTTTTCCAATTTACTTTCTTTGTATCTGTTGATGTTATGTGAACTAAAAGGTTGTAGAAGTGGTTATGAAATTGCAATGGTGTAGCCGATGTATTTATATGAGTGATTGCTTTTTGTATTTTGCTAGTTTCTGCTCGTTCTATAAAGAATTTTCTTAAATTGTCTACCTGTCCATAGTGTAGGTTTTTTATGTCGATAAATCCCCTTCCTCCTTCCTTTCTGCTTAATGTGAATCTTTCTGTTGCTGAATGTATGTGATGTATTCTATATTTGTGGCATTATGATCGTGTAAGTGTATTGAGTGCTTCTAGGTCTGTGTTGCTCCATTTCACTATTCCAAATGAGTAGGTCAATATTGGTATAGCATAAGTATTTATAGCTTTTGTCTTGTTTCTTGCTGTCAATTCTGTTTTCAGTATTTTTGTTAGTCTTTATCTATATTTTTCTTTTAGTTCTTCTTTAATATTTCTATTATCTATTCCTATTTTTTGTCTGTATCCTAGATATTTATAGGCATCTGTTTTTTCCATAGCTTCTATGCAGTCGCTGTGGTTATCCAATATGTAATCTTCTTGTTTAGTGTGTTTTCCCTTGACTATGCTATTTTTCTTACATTTGTCTGTTCCAAAAGCCATATTTATATCATTGCTGAATACTTCTGTTATCTTTAGTAATTGGTTGAGTTGTTGATTTGTTGCTGCCAGTAGTTTTAGATCATCCATGTATAGCAAATATGTGATTTTGTGTTGGTATGTTCCAGTAATATTGTATCCATAATTTGTATTATTTAGCATGTTGGATAGTGGGTTCAGAGCAAGGCAGAACCAGAAAGGACTTAATGAGTCTCCTTGGTATATACCACACTTAATCTGTATTGGCTGTGATGTTATATTATTTGAACTTATTTGGATATTGAGTGTGGTTTTCCAATTTTTCATTACTATGTTTAGGAACTGTATCAATTTAGGATCTACTTTGTATATTTCCAATATCTGTAGTAACCATGAGTGGGGTACACTATCAAAAGCTTTTTGGTAATCAATGTATGCGTAGTTTAGTGACCTTTGTTTAGTTTTAGCTTGATATGTCACCTCTGCATCTATTATCAGTTGCTCTTTACATCCTCATGCTCCTTTGCAACAGCCTTTTTGTTCTTCATTTATAATTTTGTTTTGTGTTGTATGTGTCATTAATTTCTGTGTAATGACTGAAGTTAATATTTTGTATATTGTTGGTAGGCATGTTATGGGGCGATATTTAGCTGGTTTTGCTGTGTCTGCTTGATCTTTAGGTTTCAGATAAGTTATTCCATGTGTGAGTGTATCAGGGAATGTGTATGGGTCTGCAATGTAACTGTTAAATAATTTATGAATATAATAGAGGGAAACATTCCACGTGGGAAAAATGTATCTAAAAACAAAGATGATGTGACTTACCGAACGAAAGTGCTGGCAGGTCGATAGAAACACAAACAAACACAAACATACACACAAAATTCTAGCTTTCGCAACCAACGGTTGCTTCGTCAGGAAAGAGGGAAGGAGAGGGAAAGACGAAAGGATGTGGGTTTTAAGGGAGAGGGTAAGGAGTCATTCCAATCCCGGGAGCGGAAAGACTTACCTTAGGGGGAAAAAAGGATAGGTATACACTCGCACGCGCACACACATCCATCCACACATACACAGACACGTGTCTATCGACCTGCCAGCACTTTCGTTCGGTAAGTCACATCATCTTTGTTTTTAGATATATGTTAAATAATTTAGTTAGATGTGAATGTGTTGAGGTGAACTTCTTTAGCCAGAAATTTGCTATTTTATCTTTCCCAGGGGCTTTCCAATTGTGCGTAGAATTAATTGCTCGAGTGACTTCATGTTGCAAAATTATCACTTCAGGGATTTGTGGTATCATCTTGTATGTGTCTGTTTCTGCTTGTATCCACTGTGCATGCCTGTTATGTTGTACCGGGTTTGACCATATGTTGCTCCAGAAGTGTTCCATGTCTATTATGTTTGGTGGATTGTCTATTTTAATGTGTGTGTTATCTATTGTCTGGTAAAATTTCTTTTGTTTGTGTTGAATGTTTGGTTTTATTTCCTTCTATTTTCACTTTTTTTGTATCTCCTAAGTCATTTGGCCAATGCTTGTAATTTCTGCTTCTTTTCATCTAATTGCTCTATCGCTTCTTGTTGCGAGATTTTACCTAACCTTTTTCGTTTTTTGTCTGGTATTTCATTTCTTATAAATTGTGTTAGCTGTCCGATGTCTTTTCTCAGTTTTTCTATTCTGATCTGTAGCCTGTGTTGCCATGCTGGTTTTGTGGGTTTCTTCCGTGTGTTGGTTTGTTCTGATCTCTGCCTAGTGTGTATATTTAGTGTAGTGAGTGCTCCTATATAAACCAGTAGTTGTAACTCTTCCATAGTTGTATTTTCATTTATTTTGTTGTGTATGATTGTGTTGATAGTTTTTATTGTTGTTTCGACTTGTGGGTTATTTGGTGGTCTATGCAAGAATGGTCTAATGTCTTTATTTGTGTCTTTGTATTCTATATATGTCAGCTGAAATTTTTCTTCTATATCTAACATGTGTGTCACTTCATGTTCTATTTGTGCCTGTTCTGGGGGGCTGTCTTAAGATTTCGTTTTCCTTTGATTGTTTAATTGATGCTTGTTGTTCTTTGTTTGTTTGCTGTGGGATGTTTGAGTCCATTACTGTATTTTCTTCTTCTTCTGATTGCACATTATTTTGTTCCAGTATTTGTTGTACTTGTTGTTTGATGTTTTATAATTCTGACTGGGGTATCCTGTTATTTTTGATTATTACACGGATCTGATCAGCTAGTCGTTGTTCTGTTAAAAATTTTAATTCTGGGTATCTGGTAATAAATGTTGTGTATACTTGTGATCTGTATCCAGTTATGTTGGTTCCTAAGTTTGTTGCTTGGTAATAACAGAACAGGAGGTGTCGGTTAACTTCATCTGACCATCTCATCCTCTGTCTTTGTTTTCCTTCTAGAGTGGTTGCAGGAAGCATATCCTGCAAAACACCTCTATTTGGGTTTAAATCATTTTCCATGTGCCTAGCAGTGTCGTTACCATTGTGGACGGGCATAGGGTTCAAGCGTCGTCCCCGACCATGACAGCGCTTGTCCGAGGCTTCATTAGTTCTGTCCTGAACCAACTAATCACATTAAAAGGGGGGTTAGCCCTATTAGTGGTTTGTTCTTTTCGTCGCCTTTTACGACTGGCAGAACATACCGGAGGCCAATTCTTTTCCCGGGCCTCCACGGGGATTATTATTATTATTATTATTATTATTATTATTATTGTCCTTTTTTCTCAGACGTTAAGTCTGGTTAAGAATGGAAAGTGACGCGAACCTTGATCAGGCGTCACTTCCTTTTAACTGTATGGTATGTGTTATATTGCATTTAGGAACTTTCGGGTAATTGAACATGTATCAATAATTACGGATTTCTGTAGTTGTATATATATGGTTGGATGTAGCTGTATTGCATTGATGTACTGGTGGATATTGTGTGGTATGACTCCTGTAGTTGATAGTATAATTGGTATGATGTCAACTTTATCCTGATGCCACATGTCTTTGACTTCCTCAGCCAGTTGGATGTATTTTTCAATTTTTTCTCCTGTTTTCTTTTGTATATTTGTTGTATTTGGTATGGATATTTCGATTAGTTGTGTTAATTTCTTCTTTTTATTGGTGAGTATGATGTCAGGTTTGTTATGTGGCGTTGTTTTATCTGTTATAATGGTTCTGTTCCAGTATAATTTGTATTCATCATTCTCCAGTACATTTTGTGGTGCATACTTGTATGTAGGAACTTGTTGTTTTAAAAGTTTATGTTGTAAGGCAAGCTGTTGATGTATTATTTTTGCGACATTGTCATGTCTTCTGGTGTATTCCGTATTTGCTAGTATTGTACATCCGCTTGTGATGTGATCTACTGTTTCTATTTGTTGTTTACAAAGTCTGCATTTATCTGTTGTGGTATTGGGATCTTTAATAATATGCTTGCTGTAATACCTGGTGTTTATTGTTTGATCCTGTATTGCAGTCATGAATCCTTCTGTCTCACTGTATATTATTATTATTATTATTATTATTATTATTATTATTGTCATTTTGGCATTCAGTTGTTCGTCATTTTACTATTACATTATTTTGCTTAGTTGCAGATGTGTGATGATGTGGTTTATGATCTTATTTTATTCAAAGTTGCCTACAAGTAAAATAAATGATGAGTTAAAACATAAGGAAAGCTACAATAAAAAGGAAAACTTTAATTTTTGGAGAATGGTATGAGCTATAGATAAAATCTGAAATGTTGTAATTGGTCATGGACAGTTATACAGTTTTCATTTATCCTGTTGTTATTGTTGGGGTCTTCAGTTGGAAGACTGATACAGCTCTCCATGCTACTCTTTCCTTCACAAGCCTCTTTCTATACAACTGCAACTTATTTCCCCGCGAACTTGCTTACTGTATTCAAGCCTTTGTCTGTTTTTTCCCAGTTTCATCCCCCACACTTCCTTGTATTACTAAACCGGAGAGTCCTGTCTGCTTCAGGATGTGATGTATCAACCAGTCTTTTGTATTACTCAAATTGTACCATAAATTTTTCTCCCATTTCGATTCACCATGTCCACATTATGATCCAATGTACCCACGCAATCTGCAGCATTTTGCAGTATCATTACATTTCAGAAGCTTCTCTTACTATTGCCAATCCATATTTTATTTCCTCACTACTTCAGTATTTGCCATCTATTTTCTTCCCTGAATAGCATAAGTCATCTACTACCTTTAGTAAAGGCCTGGCCAAGATTTTCGCTCCCAAAGTGCGCTCGCGCTCCGCAAATGCAGCTAAGCCTGCTCAGTGCTCCAGCTTCCCCCACCAGTGCGTTATTCCAAGAAGGTGTGCGACTGAGATGACTGTATCCTGAAGGCTGCACATCCGAGAAACTAAGGAAGATGTATTTGCAACACAGTGCAACTACTTCTAAGAGGCAGATATTGCACCTAACTTTTGTAAGCAGGATTTTATCACTAGTGTTGATTTTCACCTTTTTATTTTTTTGTGAGAGCAATAACGTTTATTACATAGTATGTTAGACAGAGCTAACACAATTAGCAGTGCTACAAGAGCTTTACCTACAGGCTTTTAACAATAAGTCATAATGTTTATTAATTTATACACATTTTGATTTTAGAATACATAATGTGTCTGCATCTATGGTTTTTCATGCAGTGGAACACATGGAGTTATGCAGATTAAGATCTGTTAAAACCAACTAAACGTCTGCAGTGCTTTGCCGATTTAATGAAAGAGAGAGAGAAAAAGCTCTCACACATGTTGAACCATACATTGAAATAACTTTAGTAGCTTGTCTCTGCATTCAAGAACATTGCTCTTGGGGTACTGTTGTATAGAAGTCTTATAAATTTACATACTGGACAAAATAGTCATTGAACTGGGTGCTACACTGTATGTTTAGTAGCTCAAGGTAGAAGTAAAGTGGTACATTACAAACAAACAAAATCAGTCTTCTGTTTGAGAACTCATGATGAAATGTTTCAATTACTAAAAAACATATTTAGTCATGTCTGGTCCACAAATGACTGCCTTGAGTTCTGAGAAATGTTCCATATCATGAACTTTAAGTTGATTTTTCCATAGAATACATTTTTATTTGATAGAATCAGTCTTTTGTCTGCAATTTCTGCTACCAAATGACACTCCCTTTGCACTAAGATACTTAATGAATTCAAAGAAATGATGTCGACCATCAAAGACTTTTTCACTACTTTACCCTTAACTCAGTTTTTTCCTGTATGGCTTCTTTCAATTCAGCCAGCATTCATTCTTGTTCCTTGGAAGACAAGTGCATCATTGTCTTTGTGGCTGGTGTAATGATGATCCAGTGAATGTTTTTCCAGCTCATAATTTTACGATAGCATGTTAAGCACTAAGCACTTTGCATGGCTTCAAACAATATGAAAAGTAAAGCAACTCCCATTCTGTCGCATTGAATGATAACGGCTTCTCCACTTTTTTGTATTTGAACAACTGCATGGATGCCATAGTATTCCTGATGCAGAATGTAAATTTAATTTAACATAAGTAATGTTGTCGGCAAACTGCTTTGTGTTTGACAAGGTGATGGACTATGTGTAATAGTGTCTGGCTGCAGCTTTCCTTTTCCTCCTCCATCCTCACCCCCACTTGCTGCTGTGCTAGGCAGGAGCACGGCTGGAGCAATTGCAGAACCCATTTGTCTATGCCTATTTTAGGGTATCATTTTCTAAATGAATTCCATTGATCAACATCACCTGACTTAATTTGTCTTTCGCACCAGTATCTTCGTTTTACTTTCGTTAATATTATAATCTGCCTTAGGGTATTTCTTATGTATTATGTATCCTGCTTGGCAGGTGGAAAATTTGGTTGGTTCTCTCAATGAACGTAATAATTTTGAGGGAATGCCATCCACCCCGATACTTTGTTCAATCTTAGGTCTTCAGTGCTGTATCAAATCCTTCTCGCAGTTCACATTCCCATCTCATCATCCTCATCCATTTCCTCTATCCTTTCCATACTGTTGTCTTCAATTCTCTCTCCTTCATGTAGCCCTTATACGTATTATTTCCATCTTTCAGCGTTATTGTCACTTCATGGGCGAATTTGAAACTGGGGAGATGGAGGTATGTGATGCAGATGGAGCTCCCAATATGGTACCACAGCATGTAGCAGGGGAATACCATTGCTTGGTATGCCCTCGCCACTTTCGAAGTGTTCCACACCACTTCAAAACTGCAGGGAATTCAGTGCCATTGCTGATGCCAGAAGAAAACACTGTTGTCCATGCAAAGCTTCCTGAGTGCCATCAGGAATATAAGCTGCAGCAGCAAAAACAACAAAATGCAATTCAAGAGTCAAATCACATCGATTCGGAGCAGCTACATAAACGCTTCTCTACTGCATTTCAGAAAGCATATGCTAGTGGCAAGAGACCTGCTGCCATCATACCCCCCTTGAACAGGAGGTGGAAAACTGAGGTTGTTCACGATAGAAGAGGGTTGTCTACCGACCACACAACTCTACCACAAAACCCATCTGATGGGGAGAATTGTGCTAATTCATTGTGCAGTGACACTGACAGTGCCTCCGTAGTGCAAGACAATGAATATGATGATGGTGGTGAAGAAGAAATAGTCAATGAAGAAATAGTCAATGAAGAAATAGTCAATGAAGAAATAGTCAATGAAGAAATAGTCAATGAAGAAATAGTCAATGAAGAAATACATGAAGAAGAAATTGATTATGAAGAACAAGAAATTGATGAAGAGGAAGAAATAACGAATGAAGAAATGGAAGAAGGATTCATGAATGAAGAAACGGAAGAAGGATTCATGAATGAAGAAACGGAAGAAGGATTCATGAATGAAGAAACGGAAGAAGGATTCATGAATGAAGAAACGGAAGAAGGATTCATGAATGAAGAAACGGAAGAAGGATTCATGAATGAAGAAACGGAAGAAGGATTCATGAATGAAGAAACGGAAGAAGGATTCATGAATGAAGAAACGGAAGAAAGCATAATGAATAAAGAAATAGAAAGAGGAGGAGGAGGATTAAGGAATGAAGAAATAGAAGAAGAAGATTTAATTAATGAAGAAACTGAAGGAGGAGGAATAGTGAATGAAGAAATCGAAGGAGGGGGAATAGTGGATGAAGAAACTGAAGACGGCATAATGAATAGAGAAGTAGTAGAAGGAGGAATAATAGATGAAGAAGAAATTGATTTTGAAGAAGAAGAAATTGATAATGAAGAAGAAGAAATTGTTGATAAAGAAATAATGAAGGAGGAAGTTGAAGGAGGATTAATGATAGAAAAAACAGAAGAACAAGAAGAGGGATTGATGAATGAAGAAACTGAAGACGAAGGAATAACAAATGGAGAAGTTGTAGCAGGAGGAATAACAAATGGAGAAGTTGTAGCAGGAGGAATAACAAATGGAGAAGTTGTAGCAGGAGGAATAAGGAACAGAGAAGTTGCAGCAGGAGGAATAAGGAACGGAGAAGTCACAGCAGGAGGAATAAGGAATGGAGAAGTCATAGCAGGAGGAATAAGGAATGGAACTGTCACAGGAGAAGGAATAAACAATGGAGCAGTCTTGGGAGGAGTTATAAGGAATGGAGTAGTTGTACGAGAAGGAATAACGAATGGAACAGTTGTAGGAGAAGCAATAACAAATGGAACAGTTGGAGGAGGTGGGATAATGAATGGAGTAGTCGTAGGAGGAGGAATGAGGAATTTAGTAGTCATAAGAGGAGGAATAAGGAATTTAGTAGTCGGAGGAGGAGGAGTAACAATTGAAGTAGTCAGAGGAGGAGGAATAACGAATGGAGGTGTTGTAGGACGAGGAATAAGGAATGGAGATGTAGTAGGAGGAGGAATAGCGAATGGAGGTGTTACAGGAGGAGGAATAGCGAATGGAGGTGTTACAGGAGGAGGAATAGCGAACGGAGTTGTCACAGGAGTTGGAATAGCGAGCGGAGGTGTCGCAGGAGGAGGAATAGCGAAAGGAGGTGTCGCAGGAGGAGGAATAGCGAAAGGAGGTATCGCAGGAGGAGGAATAGCGAAAGGAGGTGTCGCAGGAGCAGGAATAGGGACAGCGAACGGAGGTGTCGCAGAAGGAGGGACAGCGAACGGAGGTGTCGCAGGAGGAGGGACAGCGAACGGAGGTGTCGCAGGAGGAAGAATAACAAATGAAGTCGTAGGAGGAGGAATGAAAGAAGGGCCTGGTTCCAGCAACAGTGACCTACAATCTGTCAAGCAGGCAGAGCTTAAGCCACCACCAATCATCCTACACATCAAGGGCCACTACAGATATTTCCTGCAGTTACTTAAAGAGTGGACAACAGAGGACTTCAGTGTGAGAACTGCAGGTAAAGACCTCATCCGGGTCAATTTCTGTAACATTGCGGACTATAAAAGAGTCGAGAGTGAAGCAGCAGCACGTCAAATTCTGTTTTACACTCATACTACCCACGCGGACAAAGTCATCACAGCAGTCTTCCGTGGACTACCACGTACTTTTCAGCCACATCACCTGTGGAAGGAACTGGAAGAGCTTGGATTTGCTGTACACTTTGTGGTGCGCATGAAATATCCAAAGACAGGGAGGGAAATGCCTCTATTTCTGGTTGTAGTTCCTGAGACCCCACAGAACAGGAAAATTTTTAGCATCACGCTGATTGCCAACAGAATCATTAGCGTGGAAAACCTGAAGAGAAGGCGGGGTGGCCCTCGATGTTTCCGATGCCAGGCCATTGGACATATGGCACACCATTGTTCACAGCTTGACATTTGCATCCAGTGTACCGGTGAACATCAAAGCCAGAAATGTCTGCTCCTCAGAAACAAAGCACTGAAGTTCATGAACTGTGGGGCTCGCCAGCATGAAGTACCTTGCAGCCAGCCTAAGCAAGAGAAGGCTAACCATTCTGTCTGCCATCTAGATCCAACCGCACTGCCACATGTGGACCTCATTAGTGATGTTAGCAAAGCAAAGCTGCTGTCTGCATCAGACACAAGCTTTATGGGCCCAACAGCCAATAGACTTGGGCAGACCCACGCCAAAAAGCGTATGTCTGAATTACAGCTTGACAGTGCACCAAAACAGAAGCTGCGGTGTTGTCCGCATGCTGCGGGGGAGGCAGAACAGGAGGGTTTGGTCTCCACCTCCATGGGCCAGAATAGTTCCAGAAATGGCACCAGCTATGTCAAAGGTGAAGATAGTGTTAATGCTGAAGCCACCAACTGCACTGACATAATGCCCAGCAACAGCTTTACCACTGCTGAACAGCTTGCAGATATACCTAGACAGTTTGCCCTGCTAGAGGAGACAATCAGGAATCTCCCACAACGGATTTATGCTGCTGTAAAGATGGCTGTGGAAACAGGCATGCTGCCCGCTTCCCAACAACCAGCAGACTGAACTGCCAGTCCGTGCATCATGGAAAGCTCCAGAGGCCTCTGACTAGTCAGCTGCTTTGGCCACCCTCATACTGATAGCACTGATGCTAGGACAAGAAATTACAGCAACCGCAACCAAAGAAAACAGGAAAGCAAAATGCTTAGTGTTTTAATACTCCAACACAAGGGGAAGAATCAACCACTGTGATGATTTCTAATGTTCCAATGAGCAGCAGCAGCCTTCCCCTTGTTTAGTACTGCAGTGTCCTTTCCTCCATCTATATTTTCCATAGTCATGCGTACTTCTACATCTCTGCATTTCTGTAGCCATTCCTGTTTCACCACTTTGCCTATTCCGACAATTTCTTTGTTTTGGTATCTGTATTCTCTTTTTGCATTCTACACCTGACAAATTTTTATACTTTGTTCTTCACTTTATGGAGTATATTTACAGCCTGTTCTGCCTTCAGGGAAGCCATCTGTTTCTTTGTTGCCCTATGTCTTTTTCAGATTTATTTATAATTGTTTGTTTACATTTTGTGCATCCTTGCCCTTTTTCATGTATATAGTATGTATTAAGTTGTCTTATACATTTTTGTATTGATCTTGAGGGTTAACCATTTAAATTTCCGTAACAAAGTTTATTCATTTGACTTTCATCAATTAAATTTAATGTTATTTAAATTAATAATTTACTTGTGCTTTCAGTGACTCTCAATATAATGTAAACATCTTTTCTGTATTAAAAAAATGTAATGAATGCATCTTTTTTATTGGTGGAACAGTTGTCACCTAAAGCGTAATATCTTTGCACTGTCTTTTTACAGCAGTATTCTTCCCACATTCCTGTACAACACTGTATAGGTCCCCAGTAATATGTGATACCCATCCAGTCATTGTTTTGTAGATTTTGTCGTATAAGAAAATGTTTGGGCTTGTGGAAAGCTTATGCATTATGAAAGAGAAGCAGTCAAGCCGTTAGAAACGTAAATTATATTTTTGGACTCCTGTAAATTTTCCAGGTAACATGTTTTGCTAGTAATTACTTTGCTAGCCCTGCATAATTGTGTTTGTCATGGATGTCTGTCTGATTCTTCGCAGACTGAGATTTTATTGGAGATGGTGTATTTTTCTTGTGTGGGTCTGTTATTTTCTTTGGGGTAGTGTGTCAGTGTTTTTGCTATGTGCCATTGATAACAGATATCGGTCTGATCCATTGCGATGACTCCTGAAAGGAGAATGAGGGCATGAATTTGAAATGGCTCGTGGTGTATTGTTTTCTGTAAGTTGTGTGTAACTCCACAAAATATTGACGTTTAAGTGGGCATGGATGGTATGAGCATTGTCGGAGGTGGAATTTTATTTTGTAAGGAAATGAAATTGGGGCGTTCTGTACATACATGATCTGTTGAACCACATGTTGCACAAGTGTGTGACTGACTGTGAGAGATTGTTGTCTATATTTCTTCAGTTAAAGAGTCCCTGATACCCAGCCTTTAAACCTGAAGAGTGGTTTCACATCACATCAGCTGGTGTACGACACAGGTTGCTTCATAGATTCCTCACATGTTAGTGGTTTGGGTAGGTCTGGGGTTATGAAATCAGGAACAGTTGTGTTGATAAGAGTCACATAGCAAGGGAAATGGTTGAGTAAGCGTATAGCAGCTGCCTGTAATGCTGCAGATTTTCAGAGGGCAACAAGAAATTAATAATGATTTGTACTGAAAGAATTGTGGTTATGGTGGCAATTATTCCAAGGCAGAACTTCAGACAGATATAGCTTGGTTGAAGTTATTTGATGTATTGGAATTCCAGTACTTTATATCATCAAGTGACACATACATAGCGCATTAGTTCTGGTGGGGGCTGAGATAGCACAGAAAATTTGCAGCAAGTGGACTCAATAATTGCGAAAAGTCAATGTGTGATACGGGCTGTGTATACCCAGTGAAACTGAGCTCTAATTGGGGGTAAAAATGTGGATTGTCAAAGGTAATTCGATACATTCATCTCTGGTACCTCCTAAAAGAATAATTGCATTTCATTTTATTTCTTATCACCATTTATCTTTGTTGCACATATATTTTCATTGAAATGCAGAAACAATGCATATTTTGACAGTATGCACATTGTGACTTTGGAAACAAACATTACAGTCCTTGATAATGATAAAGCCCAATTTACTCTCACCCTCAAGCTTGGGCTTCAGCACTGCTTTGTTCCCTCTCTGGTTTGTTTTTGCAGCAGGGTTGTACATCAGCAGTGATACAAAGCAGTATAGACAAATTTACTGATGAACAATTGGCTGATATGCACCTAGTGTATGGGTTCACTGAATGCAGTGAGAGAACAGCTTGATGACCAAATACTGAGCTGTTCCCACAGTGATAGTACTTCTGTTTGTGATCGTTGTTGCATTACTCGATGTTATGTGTTGTGCCTTTTGGTGATGTGCATATTGCACACTTCTTCACTGTTATGAAGATCTTTTCACAGAAACAAAGATAATTGGGGAAGCAAACCAAGTAAATAATTACTTTATTACTGTGTGTAATGAGCCTCCAGAGACTATGGGTTCTTTACACCAACATACCCAGAAAATATCCCTGAACAGCCTCTGATATTTTGTCATTAAATTTCAGGTTAATTTTGTATATTCATGAAGTAAATCTTTAGTGCATAGAAACTGACAAAGATTAGCAGCTCTGGAAATTGATTTTAAAAGCTGTCAAAGATTGAGACTACAACACCAGAAAAATGAAGAAATAAAAAGTATGGGGGGGGGGGGGGCCTACAAAAAAGATGTACTGAAGAATAGAGGAGCAATGAAATGCTATGGCCACATGAGGAAATTTGGATGATACTGTTGGCCAAGGAGAATATTGGAATTGCATCCACAAGTGAAAAAAGAGACCATGAGAGGTATGGGGAAAACAACTGTCCCTAGTTGTGGAAGGAAGAGGTGTGCAAGGAAATCTTTGGCAGGATAAGGCTGCTTGGAAAAGATGATTTGAGAAATAATTGTAACAAATTTTAAAAAAGGTTTATTTAAACAGTAGTGGTACATATTACATACTTTGTCTTTATTATCTTTTGCAGGGGGTGTCTGGCAACACATCTGATGATAACTTAGACTGCGAGATTATCAGTCCATAGAAAATAGTTACGAGAAATTGAAAGAAGCTTAAAGGTGGATCCCTCTTGTCCATGGGTATGAGAGATTGCCAGTCCATTTAACCTCCCTCAAATTGTCCATCTCACCTCTCCAAGAAAGGGACTATTAGTTTTGAAAGCTAGGAAATGTAGTAATAAGCATCCCTGGTGTAGAGTAAGAAGTGAAAACAAATAAGCCATCAGTTCTGGATGGAAGTCCCAAGCGAATGGAAAAAAGTTAAGATGACTCCTGTATATAAGTGTAAAAGAACAGACTTGCAAAATTGCAGACTAATATTCTTCACACTGGTTTGTTGCAGAATTCTTGAACATATCCTCAGACAAATATAAATTTCTTTGACACTGAAACCTTGTGCCCACAGGTCAGCATTGTTCATGCAAACCTCAGCTTACCGTTTGTGACACATAGAATTGTGAACTGTGTATGAGGGGCAACAGGCAGATTCCATATTTGTAGATTTCCAAAAAGCGTTTGACACAGTACCCCACCGCAGACTTTTAAAAAAAAATTACGTTATGAGGAATATGTTCTCAAATATGTGATTGGCTTGAAGACTTCTTCAGTTATAGAATTCAGTGTTGTCCTCAATGGCGAGTGTTCATCAAAGACAAGGGAATTGTCAGTAGCGCCCCAGGGAAGTGTAATAGAGCCACCATTATTTTCTGTATACGTAAATGGTCTATTGGACAGCGTGGGCAGCAATCTGCAGTTGTTTGTTGATGATGCTGTGGTGTATGGTAAGATGTCAAAGTTGAGTGACTAAGGTGATAGAAGATGAATTAGACAAAATTTGTAGTAGGTGTTGTGAATTGCAGCTGGCTGTAAATGTAGAAAAAATAAGTCATTGTGGATAAGTAGGAAAAACAAACCTGTATGTTCAGATATAGCATTAGTAGTATCCTGCTTGACACAGTCATATCATTTAAATATCTAGGCATAATTTTGCAAAGTGATATGAAATGGAATGAGCATGTGAGGATTGTAGTTGGAAAGGTAAATGGTTGACTTTGGTTTATTGTTAGAATTTTAGGAAGGTGTGGTTCATCTGTAAAGGAGACTGCATATAGGATGGGAAGACACAAAGCAATTCTGAGGCGGGCTGCTAGATTTGTTTGAACAACACGCAGCTGTTACGGAGATGCTTCGGGAACTCAGACGGAATCCCTGGAGGGAAGGTGATGATCTTTTACAGGAACACTATTGAGAAAACTTAGAGAGCCACCATTCAAAGCTGATTGGGAACAATCTTACTGCTGCGTAAGGACTACGAAGATAAGATAGAAGAAATTAGGACTTTCTCTTGCTCTCATTCTCTCTGTTTCGGAGTCATTAGTCTTCTGACAGCTTTGATGCGGTCCACCATGAATTCCTCTCCTGTACCAACATATTTGTCTCAAATTGGCACTTGCAATCTACGTCCTCAATTATTTGCTGGATATATATCAATCTCTATCTTCCTGTATGGTTTTTACCCTCTGCAGGTCCCTCCAGTACTGTGGAAATTATTCCCTGATGCCTTAACATATGCCCTACTGTCCTGTCCCTTCTTCTTTTCAGCGTTTTCTATATAGTCCTTTCCTTGCCAATTCTCGAGAGAACTTCCTCATTCCTTACCTACCTTCTGTAGCACCACATTTCAAATTCTTCTATTATCTTGTGTTCTAGTTTTCCCACAGTTAATGTTTCACTACCATATAATGCTGTGCTCCAGACATACATCATCAGACATTTCTTCCTCAAATTAAGGCGTATGTTTGATCAGGGTTGTCACAAATTCTGGAAATCAGGTAATTTCAAATGTATCAGGGAAAATTGGGAAAAAAACACTGGAAAAATCTCATTGGTCTCATTTCATAAACATGTGTCTGTGGCACATGAATAGCTGGTTACACAAGTGGACTTCCACGACGGGCCAAAAGCACAGGCCATTTCTGTGGGTATCTCTAACGGATTGGGCCTGCTGATCTGAAGCCCATCATTTCCCACTAATGTGTAAGCCCTGCCCATCAGACCTAGTCTCACCGATCTGCCTGCAGTCTGGGTCTGTTTGTGAGTGGCATAATGTGGCAGATTTTCGTGTTTTATCCAAGGACCCAGGACTGCAGTGCTCCTCGGCAGGCCAGAGGCTACAGGCGATGGATTTCAGGAATTGCGACTATCTCACCGCAAGTACATTGTGTAGTGTGGTGTTTTATAGATGTTTTATTTATTCTACTACATTTTGGCACTTTGCAAATAATTTATATATTAGAAAGTATGGATGATAAGAGTAAGAAAACTGTGGCAGTTGCTGACGGTTTGTACGCTATGTACTCATATATTTCTCGAAAGAAAAATCACACATTATCTGTAAAATAATAGACATAACACAGTGACTTATAACCGACAATTATGAACATAGTGCTGGTTTACACAACTCTTCCCTGTCTTATACACTTTTTTCAAGAGACCTACTCTTTTTCTGATGTTATTCCTGAAATCATTGAAGGTATTTTAAATCTGTCTTGCGACTCCAAGGAAATGCATATTTTTGTGACAAATGTTTAGTTTTAGTGCAATAAAATAACAACAGTGGTCTTAATTGAACACAATACCATTTCCCTTGCTTTCTCTATCTAAAAACAGTCCATTACAAAAGGTGTTGATGTTACTACTTCACATTATAGCTGACATGGGGGAGAAATCTACCATGGGCTCCCAGCCTTTGCAGCATCTTTTCCCTTTCATGTTGCATGTCTGTCCTCTATCTTCTTTTTCCCCTCCCTTGGAGAACATGTCTGGGGTGTTTTTAGGAATGTTCTGCACTGTCCTTAGCTGACATAAGAACAGTCTCACCACTGTGTTTTGTTCCTTTTTCCCTTCTTCGTGCACCTAGTCTTATCCTTCCTCCGCTTCAGCGTTTGAGGCTCCTCTTTTTCTCTTCCTCCCTGTGCACTCCTGAAGACAGCCCCATGCGTCTGACGCGTAACAGCTGATTGGGTAACACATAATTCCCAACCCCGGGTCAACAGCTAGGTTTCGCACATACCCCCAGGTACAAGCCAGGCTCAGAGAGGGGTGATTGACTGAGCTGCTACATTCCCTAATTGCCAATTGGTACCTCTGTCAGGCGTTCAGGATGTGTGACTTGAGGTGTGGACAGTCACCAAAGGCGGGTGCACCCCTTTGTGAAGGGGGGCCCCCAGTTGGAAGCAATGTGCCATCAGAGCATTGGCAAAAGTGGGTGATTTTCTTGTAATGAATCAGTCATCTTCACAGTCAGTGTCTACAAAACATAAACGGAATGATGTTAATGATTCAAAGACCCTCCCAGCTGCACCACAGTTCCTCTTGGTTTCACATACTGTTGACGGTTTATTAATCAGAAAGGTGTTGATGCAGTTACCGGCCCTGTGAAATCTTGCTTTTTTTTTTTACGGAACAGCACTTTGCTTTTGGACACTACTTTTGGTTCTCAAGCACAACAACTGCTTGCCGCTTCACTTCTCCACAGCTATCCTGTTCGTGTCAAGGCCTATCAAATACTGAATTCTTCCGGTGGTGTTATTTACACAAGGCTGCTCAACAGACTGACTGAGGCTGAAATCCAAACATACCTATCTGATCAGGGTGTCATTGCCATCCATCAGGTGATGAAAAAGGTAGATGCCTCCTTAGTGCCCACATGCACTCTTTTTCTCACCTTTGATAGAGTGGTGCTTCCGTCCAAGATCAAAGTGGACTATGAAGTTCTCACAGTCTAACCGTACATTCTCACAGTCTAACCGTACATTGCGAACCGGATGCACTACTAGAAGTGTCATCATTTCAACCACACTTGAATGTCTTGTCAGCACCCGGCCAAATGTGTAACCTGTGGTAGGGATGCACACGAGGGCGATTGTCCACCTCCTTCTCCCAGCTGTATCAACCGCAATTGTGACCATGCCACTTCCTCTCAAGATTGTCCTGTGTATCTCGATGAATGGGCTGTCCAGGAGATCCGGGTAAAGGAAAAAATTCCATACCCAGTCACTCGCAAGTTATTGTCTAGTCGCAAACCCTGTGTTCTACCATCTGGCACTTACAGTACTGTTCTTGCTACATTCCACTCCAAGAATAACATAACCACGCAGACATATTACCTCAAATTCAGCTCTGAGGTTGTGAAATTACCCAGTGTCATGGTAGCATCGCAGTCCCATCGGCCAGCTGTGCAACAAACTGTCAAACTCTCGCCTCGCAGGGCGAAGTCACCAGCTATACAACTGGCAGGCCAGGAAGGACATAAGGAGTGCTCCTGTGAATACTTCTTATGACCCTCCAGCCAACCAACATCTGAGTCTTCCTCTGCTAACCAGAAAGGCTCGAAGAAGTCCAACAAAGGCAACCGGTCTTCTCCTTCGCCGACTCGAAGATCCTTTTCGACAGTGTTGCCGTGTGATACCTTCACCCGGCCTGTCTCCATCTCCCTGGTGCGCATCACCAACTGTTTTTCTGCGTGGACTCTGCAGGCTGACAGGAGAAGAAAACCGACACTTCTGTGGACCTCATGGAGCAGGATCCTCCTGCCTCAGTGTCCTGTAGCAGTGAGTCTTCACAGGCTGGCACTCAGCAGCCACTGAGGTGACACCAATTCATTTTTTCCTCATCATGACTCTCTTCCAAAGGTATGCTCACAGCCTTCGATCCAACAAAGAGGATTTATGGCCGCTTTTAGAATTTCAACGTCCACTTGTACTCTGCCTTCAGGAAACAAAATTTTGTCCTCACGACCACTTTGAGCTTTTTGCATTTCATCCCGGTCCGTTTTGACCTTTTACCCAAGGTCAGCATTCCATCTCATGGAGAAGTCATGCTGCTCATATGGGATGGCCGTCATAGTCAGCCAATCTCCCTGACTACCCATCTTCAAGGTGTTGCAGTTTGCTTTTTCCTTCCTCACTTGACCTTTGCCTTTGTACCACTTAACATCCCTCTATCATTCTATGTAACCAGGACCGACTTCCTCCAGCTTATTTGGCAGCTACCTCACCCATTTCTGCTGCCCACCATCCCATTTGGGGTTCTCCAACTACCTGTCCAAGAGGTGCCCTCTTGGCTGACATTCTTAATCAACTTAATCTTTTCTGCCTTAACACAGGAGCACCCGTGTTCCTTTCAGACTTCTCATACATCTATTCCCATTTGGACCTATCCTTTTGCACTGCCCATCTTACCCATCATCTTGAGTGGTCTGTTCTTTCTGTCACCTACTGGAGCGACCATTTCCTGTGTGCTATCCCTTTGCTGACTCCTACCCTACCTCCGTGCACACCTAGATCGCAGCTTACTAAGGCTGACTGGAGGCTTTACCCTCCCCTGGCGACCTTCAACGAACACAATTTCCACAGTTGTGATGACCAGGTGGAATATCGTACAAACATTATCCTTACTGCTGCAGAACGTTCCATTCCTCAATTTTAGTCTTTGCCACACCACTTCCTGGTCCCTTGGTGGCGTAGGCCTGCCGCGACACAATTTGTGTGTAGAGACGTGCTCTACGTGCTTTTAACCATCATACTATGATGGCAAACTGCATTCATTATAAACAGATGTGTGCACAGTGTCATCGCATTCTTCACGATAACAAAAAAGCTAGCTGGATTTCATTCACTAGTTCTTTTAACAGTTCCACCACCTCTTCCGTCATGTGGGCCAACCTCCTACAGCTCTCTGGAATCAATATCCATTCACCAGTTTCCGGCCTGACAGTAGCAGACGATGCCATCGTCGACCATATTGCTATCTCCAACACCTTAGGGCGCTATTTTTCGGAAATTTCTAGCTCCTCCGTCTATCACCCTGCTTTCCTCCATTGGAAACTAGTGGAGGAGGCTCTGGTGACATCTTTATCATCTCAGAATAATGAGTGTTACAATGCCACATTTACTATGAGGGAGCGAGATCATGCTCTCACTTCATCCAGATCCTCCGCCCCCAGGGCCATACACTGTTCTCATTCAGATGTTGCAGCACCTTTCTCCTGCAGGCAAGCACTTTCTGCTTAATATGTACAACTGCATCTGGGCAGAGGGCAAGTTTCCCAGATGCTGACGAGAAGCCACTGTCATACCCATACTCAAGCTCAATAAGTACAAACACCTTCCTTCTATTTACCACTCCATCTCTCTCACCAGCTGTGTTTGCAATGTGATGGAATGTATGATTCATGCCCGGCTGGTATAGTGGCTCGAGTCTTGCAATTTACTAACCGCTGCACAGTGTGGATTTCGAGCACGCTGTTCTGTATTTGACCATCTTGTCACTTTGTCCACCCGTGTCATGAATGGTTTTCTGCGGAAATCCCAGAATATGGCAGTGTTTTTCGATGTGGAGAAAGCCTGCAACACCTACTGGATGACTGGTATCCTTTGTATTCTCTACACATGGGACTTCCATGGCTGCCTACGCCGTTTTCTTGAGGAATTTTTAAAAGGCCGAGTTTTCAAAGTACGTGTGGGTTCTGACTTCTCGGACACCTTTATCTAGGAAAATGGTGTGCCTCAGGGTTCTGTCCTGAGCGTCGTCGTCTTTGCTATTGCCATTAACTGTATAGTGGCCTGTCTCCTGCCAGGTATCTCCAGCTCTCTGTCTGTAGATGAATTTCCACACTATGGGCAGTTCTTCCTGGATCTGTCTTATAGAGCAGTTTCTTCAGTAATGTTTTGATTGTCTTTACTCGTGGAGCATTGAAAATGGCTTTCATTTTTCCAATGACAAAACTTTGTATGAACCAATTGGTTTCTCCCACCATCTTACGTCTTGGGCCTGTTGCTCTCCCATTCATTGAAACTACGAAATTTCTGGGTCTCATGCTCAGTAGGAAATTGTCTCGGTCTTCCCATGTCTTACCTGGCAGCCTGCTGTGCGCAGTACCAGGCAGCCCACTGTACGCAGTCCCTCAATGTCCTCCGTGTACTCAGTGGTACTTTCTGGGGTGCAGATCTAACCACCCTCCAATTTTGTACCTATCCCTTGCGTGTTCGAAACTAGACTGAGTGCTTTGTTTATGCATTTGCATGTCCGTTCCTCTTATGCTGTCTCTGTACTATCCACCATTGTGTCATCCATTTGGCCACTGGTGCCTTTTACACTAGCCCAGATGAGAGTTTGTATACAGAAGCTGCCAAACTACTGACGTGACCTCCTCCTCAGCAGTTATGCAAGCCGTTTGTCTGACATGCATGGCCACCCATCCTATGCCTCCTCCTTCGATGACTCCTTTGATCACCAGTATGGGGCATGTCCCTCTTCTCTGTTACCTCTTGTAGTTCACTTTCAGATCTTGCTCCGGCAGATTAACTTCACACTCGCTGCAACTATCGTGGTTTGTGTACCCTTCACCACCTTGGCTTCATGCAGCGGCCTGTGTTCACCTTGGCCTTCATTTGCTTCCTAAGGGCACTACACCAGCCTTTCTCTGTCGCCTTCAATTACACAACCTGCACATGGAATTTTGCAATAGTACCTTTGCATACACTGGTCGGGTGTGCCTTCATCATTGGCACCGACATTTTTTTGGTATCGGCTTCTGGCACACTGCTCAGTATTTACAGCAGAGCTCTTTGCCCTATATCAGGCCACAGAGTACATCTGGCGACACCGGTTTTTCAATTGTCATCTGCTCAGACTCTCTCAGCGCCCTTCAAAGCCTCTGTGCACTTCACACCTTCCATCTCTTAGTGCAACGGGTCCAGCCAAGCTTGCACTTGCTCACTCTTGAGGGAGCCACTGTGATTTTTATGCGGGTTCCCGGTCATGTCGGTCTGACAGGAAATGAGACAGCTGACGTTGCTGCCAAGGTTGCAGTTCTCGTACCTCAGCCCACTAGTTCTTACATTCCCACTGATGATCTCTGTGTTGCCATTTGTCAAGAGGTGGTGTGACTTTGGCATCGCCACTCTTCCTCCCTTCATGGGAATAAGTTTTGGGTTATTAAGTCTCACACAGCGGCTTGGATGACCTCCTCTTGCCCCTTCCGCCGTGAGGTCATTTTAATTATGTTGCATATTGGACACTGCCATTTTAGCCATCGCCATTTGTTAAGTGGTGCTCCTCCACGTGACGCTCCTCCACCACTTAGTGAACATTGCGCCCAACTTGTAACTGTCCGCCATTTCCTGACAAAATTTCCATTTTTTACCGGTTACTTTCCTGTTTGAGTGTGCTGTCCGAGATATTGGCCATTTTAGCGAACGGCATGCAGGCCATTTTTTACGTTTTATCTGTTGTAGCAATATGTTGTTGTTGTTGTTGTTGTGGTCTTCAGTCCTGAGACTGGTTTGATGCAGCTCTCCATGCTACTCTATCCTGTGCAAGATCCTTCATCTCCCAGTACTTACTGCAACCTACATCCTTCTGAATCTGCTTAGTGTATTCATCTCTTGGTCTCCCTCTACGATTTTTACCCTCCACGATGCCCTCCAATGCTAAATTTGTGATCCCTTGATGCCTCAGGACATGTCCTACCAACCGGTCCCTTCTTCATGTCAAGTTGTGCCATAAACTCCTCTTCTCCCCAATTCTATTCAATACCTCCTCATTAGTTATGTGATCTACCCATCTAATCTTCAGCATTCTTCTGTAGCACCACATTTCAAAAGCTTCTATTCTCTTCTTGTCCAAACTATTTATTGTCCATGTTTCACTTCCATACATGGCTACACTCCATACAAATACTTTCAGAAACGACTTCCTGACACTTAAACCTATACTCGATGTTAACAAATTTCTCTTCTTGAGAAATGCTTTCCTTGCCATTGCCAGTCTACATTTTATATCCTCTCTACTTCGACCATCATCAGTTATTTTGCTCCCCAAATAGCAAAACTCCTTTACTACTTTAAGTGTCTCATTTCCTAATCTAATTCCCTCAGCATCACCCGTCTTAATTCGACTACATTCCATTATCCTCGTTTTGCTTTGATTGATGTTCATCTTATATCCTCCTTTCAAGACACTATCCATTCCGTTCAGCTGCTCTTCCAAGTGCTTTGCTGTCTCTGACAGAATTACAATGTCATCGGCGAACCTCAAAGTTTTTATTTCTTCTCCATGGATTTTAATACCTACTCCGAATTTTTGTTTTGTTTCCTTTACTGCTTGCTCAATATACAGATTGAATAACATTGGGGAGAGGCTACAACCCTGTCTCACTCCCTTCCCAACCACTGCTTCCCTTTCATGTCCCTCGACTCTTATAACTGCCATCTGGTTTCTGTACAAATTGTAAATAGCCTTTTGCTCCCTGTATTTTACCCCTGCCACCTTTAGAATTTGAAAGAGGGTATTCCAGTCAACATTGTCAAAAGCTTTCTCTAAGTCTACAAATGCTAGAAACGTAGGTTTGCCTTTACTTTATCTTTCTTCTAAGATAAGTAGTAAGGTCAGTATTGCCTCACGTGTTCCAACATTTCTACGGAATCCAAACTGATCTTCGCCGAGGTCGGCTTCTACCTGTTTTTCCATTCACCTGTAAAGAGTTCACGTTAGTATTTTGCAGTTGTGACTTATTAAACTGATAGTTCGGTAATTTTCACATCTGTCAACACCTGCTTTCTTTGGGATTGGAATTATTATATTCTTCTTGAAGTCTGAGGGTATTTCACCTGTCTCATACATCTTGCTCACCAGATGGTAAAGTTTTGTCAGAACTGGCTCTCCCAAGGCCGTCAGTAGTTCTAATGGAATGTTGTCTACTCCCGGTGCCTTGTTTCGACTCAGGTCTTTCAGTGCTCTGTCAAACTCTTCACGCAGTATTGTATCTCCCATTTT
Organism: Schistocerca nitens; assembly: GCF_023898315.1. NCBI lineage: Eukaryota > Metazoa > Arthropoda > Insecta > Orthoptera > Acrididae > Schistocerca > Schistocerca nitens. Next base: position 175,445,511 of record NC_064622.1, on the reverse strand, counting down.
GTCTTCATCTACATTCTCTTCCATTTCCAAAATATTGTCCTGAAGTACGTCACCCTTGTATAGACCCTCTATATACTCCTTCCACGTTTCTGCTTTCCCTTCTTTGCTTAGAAGTGGGTTTCCATCTGAGCTCTTGATATTTATACAAGTGGTTCTCTTTCCTCCAAAGGTCTCTTTAATTTTCCTGTAGGCAGTATCTATCTTACCCCTAGTGAGATAAGCCTCTACATCCTTACATTTGTCCTCTAGCCATCCCTGCTTAGCCATTTTGCACTTCCTGTTGATCTCATTTTTGAGACGTTTGTATTCCTTTTTGCCTGCTTCATTTACTGCATTTTTATATTTTCTCCTTTCATCAATTAAATTCAATATTTCTTCTGTTACCCAAGGATTTCTACTAGCCCTCGTCTTTTTACCTACTTGATCCTCTGCTGCCTTCACCACTTCATCCCTCGAAGCTACCCATTCTTCTTCTACTGTTTTTCTTTCCCCATTCTTGTCAATTGTTCCCTTACACTCTCCCTGAAACTCTGTACAACCTCTGGCATCAGGTCATAGCTACCTACCCTCTGATAGGAACTTTGGACTCGTAGAGAAGAAAAAGACATTGGAAAAATATGTGTACACACCTGCTGGGTGGGTAGATCTTATAAAAAATACTAGGACAGGTAAAAGAAAATTTAATGTAACTGAAATGCAATAGGTAGATTTCGTAAGTTCAAAGCCTTTAACTGATAAAATTTACTGAGGATAAAGAACCTGCTGCTTTCAGTAGCATTTCAATGCTGAAAGTCTCTGTTGAACAACCATGGAAATATTGTCAGGTATTGTTATTCAGATGGTATATAGCAAGGTACATATGTGAATATCGTTAAAGGACAAAAGAGAAAGAATAAACACACCCTTGAAGTACAACAACCAAGCGGTTAAAGGTGCTACAGTCTGGAACCGCACGACCACTGCGGTCGCAGGTTCGAATCCTGCCTCGGGCATGGATGTGTGTGATGTCCTTAGGTTAGTTAGGTTTAAGTAGTTCTAAGTTCTAGGGGACTTATGACCACAGCAGTTGAGTCCCATAGTGCTCAGAGCCATTTGAACCATTTTACAACAACCAAGGCCAGTAAACCCAAAGAAACTTAAAGATATTAATGACCTTTTGAAATATGTTCCACCCATTCACCATTCATTTTACAATGGTCTTGGTATCTCAAAATAGAACTGAGGAAGATGAAAATATACAACACATTGTGGAGGATGACAGTGAAGACATTTTTTATATTCCTGATTATGTATAGTAGGCCTACTGCGTAATCTTGCAAAACACATACTGAAAAAGTATACTGAATAAGGAAGCTCTTGCTTGTAATGATAAGTTTATAATCTTAATATTTTACTGACAGAACCATTTTGTGTAATGTGTTGTTACTTTAAATTCATATTAAAACTTGTAAAAGAACTATTAGGATGAACATATGATTAATTACATTACATTTATTCAAATAACATTTTTTCTTCTTTCTCATGTACACAAAAATGTCACTGCAACAGTGGTCTATCCAAGAAAACGAGTTGCAGGTGTCTCATAAAAACTGCACTATTTCTAAAACTAATTCACAAAAGACTTTATGACATTGTGGTTAAATTAACCAATCATCATGGAATACACCACTACCAAGAGAACTGGGATTTACAAATTCCAAGATAAACCAACCTTCTGTTTCTAAGTGGCTTAGCCCACTGTTGCACTGACCCCATCAATTGCAATATCATAACTGCCTCCATGGTGCCTTTCCTTCCTGAAGCCAACCTTATTGTCATCTAACATATCCTCAGTTCCACCCGACGGGAGGCCCTAGTCACACGACCAAAGGTTGTTTTGACTTCCCCATATGCTGAGTCAGTCCTTCTAACAAACATTTCTTTTTCGATTTCTTCACAGTCTTCAAGCAGCCGTTTCATCTTAGCTTCTCTGTACTTCCTATTTATTTCATTCCTCGGTGTCTCATTTCTATATTTCAGAATTTCTTGAACATTTTTTATGCTTCCTTCTGTCATCAATCAACTGAAGTACTGCTTTTTTCATCGATGGTTGTCATCGCAGTTACCTTCTTTGTACCTATGTTTTCCTTTCCAATTTCTGTGATTCATACTTTTTAGAAATGTTCATTCATCTTCAACTGAACTGCGTACTGAGCTGTTCATTATCGCAGTATCTAGAGCCTCAGATAACTTAAAGTGCGTCTCTTCATTCTTTAGTACTTCTGCATCCAACTTCTTTGCACATTGATATTTCCTGACTTGTGTCTTAAACTTCAGCCCTCTCTTTATCAGTACTATATTGTGATCTGAGTCTGTATCTGCTGCTGGGTATGCCCTACAATCCAGTATCTAATTTCAGAATCTCTGCCTGACTATGATGTAATCTAACTGAAATCTTCCAGTATCTCCAGACCTTTTCGAGGTATATTTCCTGCTCTTGTGATTTTTGAACAGAGTATGTGATATTACTAGCTGATATTTACTGCATAACTCAATTAGTTTTTCTCCTCTTTCATTCCTAGTACCAATCCCATATTCCCCAGTAACCCTTCCTTCTACTCCTTCCCCAACAACCGCAACCTAATCTCCCATGATTGTTAGACTTATAATGTCTGCATATATACCTGAACTATTGTTGTCGATGTTGCTTTGCTGGTGATTCTGAGGACAGCTGTATCACTAAACTGTTCGCAATAACTCACTCGCTACCCTACTTTTTATTCATAATGAATCCTATTCCTGATATACCATTTTTCTGCTGCTGTTGGTATTACCCTGTACTCATCTGACCAGAAATCCTTGTCTTCTGTGCATTTCACTTCACTGACCCCACTATATCTAAGTTGAGCCTTAGCATTTCCGTTTTCAGGTTTTCTATCTTCCATATCACATTCAAACTTATGGCATTCCACACCTTAACTCATAGAACGTTATCCATTTGTTGGTTACTTACTCTTTTTCTCATGGTCACCTCACCCTTGGCAGGCCCCTCCCAGAGATCCATTTTGGGACTTAGTCCAGAATCTTTTACAAGTGGAGTGATAATCATCACACTTTTTTTCAGTTACAGGCCACATGTTCTGTGGATACACATTATGTATCTTTAATGCAGAGGTTTCCATTGCCTTCTGCATCCTCATGCCATCGATCATTGTTGATTCTTCCACCTCTAGGTGCAGTTTCCCACCCCAAGGGCAAGAGAGTGCCCTAAACATCTGTCCACTCCTCTGTCCTCTTTGACAAGGCTGTTGGCAGAATGGGGTGGTCTTCAGCTGCAAATACTGATGATTTTTATTCAAAATTTAAGCAGGGCCAGGTTCAAACTCTGGATTGAGAATGTTTTTATTACTAATTAGAGACATTACCCCTAGAGCATGGGTGCAATCTAGGGCTCAATTGGAGGCGTATAGACAGTTGTTTTTCTCTCGCTCTATCTACAAGTGGAACAGGGAAGGAAACCACAGGGTACCCTCTGCCACGCACTGTATAGTGGCTTGTGGAGTATGTATGTAGATGTATCCTTTTATTTTTATGTGTGTCTATCAACAGTACTACATATTTTGCCTCCTGAAAGCAAATACTAGCCAGCAATTCTGCCCCATAATTCATTAAAAATAGTTATGAGGATAGTATATTGTCTTAGTTACTGATCAAAATGCAGAACTGTGTTCTGGAGTCATTATATTTTTACACATAGGTGTCAGTCAACTACTTATTTCATACTCTTTTAGTCTCTATGAAGTTTTTACCTTCTTTGTACATTCACTTTGACAAGAGATAAAGGGAAAAATTTCATTTACAATTTATATATTTGTATAAAAGCCTTGAAAAGAGTTAGGCACTCCCATTACAGAATCATAAAAAAATAAAAGTAGAAGAAAGATACTGTACCACATCAGAAGCCTTTTCAATAGCTGCTCTTAAGTTTCGTCAATATCTCTAGTCGTGCACGTACGCTGCTTTTAGAAAATATTGTCATTTTAATTCTGAATAGTATACTGTGTACCTCCTGTTTTCTGCTGTGCCCCTCCCCCCTTTAATTTGATTTGTTTCACTTCTTACTTCCTCAAGTACAGCTGAAAATTTATAATTAAGATTGTAGGCTTATCTCCAATAAATTGGTATTGCATACTAACAGTGACTCTTGATTAAAAGCAAATGCATGTAAGTATGCAACAAACTGTCATCTTGTGTTATTCAAATCCAGAGTCATCTTCCACACTTACTCAAAACATATTTTCCTGAGGCTGCCTATAGCATTCTGGGTGGTGTCTGACAGCTATGTATTAGTGCTTGACTGATTTTTTGGGGCCACCTTTCATAAGATTTACAAGGACAATGTTTGTGCCTCAACCTTTTTTTCTGAGGAGGACTTGCACAAAGATAAGGACATTGATGAAAAGAATGCTCAGTAAAATACTCACTGATAGAGGCCTGGCCAGATATAACATGGCCTGTGGCCTTGAGCCACGACGATTAGGTGGCATTGTTGAAATGCTCTTCATTGTATCATGCAGGACAGAAAGATGCTTTGATGCAGCAGCAGCCAACCTGTCGCACCATCCCAGTGTCTCAGAATACAGATTCACTGCATGCTGGAGTAGATATGTGCACCTGCTAGTGCATTTGGCTGCTATGTGACAGCAGCTGTGGGAGGCAGCTCAGTTGTACTGCGCTGCACCTGCAAGCTGGCAATGAGGTTTCGGAAGCTTCCACAGTGTGACAGCTGATTCAGAGACAATAATCGCTGCTGCCAGCTACTCTTGCCTATCTGGTGTCCCTTGCCAGTGTTCACTGTGGTTATCTGGTGCAGCATGAGCCACACAGCCAGGTCATGTTCTATCTGGGCAAGCCTTTTATGAGCTGGAGTACAAGTACAAAAATGCACACAAAGGATATGCCCTACAGATAGAAACGTTGTGTGTGTGTGTGTGTGTGTGTGTGTGTGTGTGTGTGTGTGTGTGTGTGTGTGTGTGTGTGTGTGTGTGTGCCCAAAAACAAGACATATAGGGGATACACACATTAACGCAAATTACAGACACTCCATATGGGCTCTGTTCATGATGTGGTGAACATCAAAGTGACTGCCAAACTCTTGCCATACACTTCCCAGCTCGTCTACATTTATACTCTGCAAGCCACCTTTCAATGTGTGGCAGAGGGTGCTTTGTGTACCAGTGTCACTGCTCCAATCACCATGGTTGATATCAGTGACTGCATTAATTATCCTTCCTTGCAGCTCTTCCAAATTAAGTGGTAGTGGAGGCAGGAAAACAGTATCTTCAGCATGTCTCCGTAAGAAACCCTTAAAGACAACTGCAGAAAAGATGAGTCATGATGGAAAACACATCCTATCCAGTACCTTGGTGATCGCAAACATCTTGGTGCAAAATTAATTCTCCACTGTTTTGCTGTAATTGTGACATAAACCATTGCTGCAGCCTGTCCAGTCAGTTTTTGTTGCAATGAAAAATTGTCCACAAGCTTTTGAAGAGGATATTGTATAAAATACTTCAACTTTGGATGAATCACAAATGTGTCCTACAATCTAGTGTGAAAGTCGGAATGAAAGTCACCGCCCTGACAAATCAGCACATGTAACAACTGCAGCCAGTATGGTTTTACACACAAGATGTTTCCGTAGATTTTCTGCTTGCATGTGCGCCAGATTTCTTCAGATCCCTGACAAATGATTCCCACATTCCCACACAAGCTTAACCTTCTCTACTGATGGTCCAGGCTGGCCTGTTCTCTTTACACAATATACACAATCAGTTTCACAGAATGTGTTGTGGCACCCACGGACTGTCTTGTTTGTCAGAGCTTTTGTCAGATATTTGTTAGAAAATTGCCACTGAACCATTATGTTTGAATAACATTTAATGAATTCAATGTCACACATGTGATGTCTGCTGATGTACTCTGTAACTACACCTTGGCGCATATTAAGCCCCCCCCCCCCCCCCCTTTACACCAAAGCAAACGTGCAACAGTGAATGAGAATTCTCTCTGGTGTAAAAGCTAAGCACATGTTCGTAAATGTCTTTTGACTGTGTTTTATTTGGATTAGTAGTTGTTCACTTGTCTCCCACCAGTTGTAAGTCTTCTGCGGACCATAGAAAGTAGTTCGTGTGTGATTTGCTTTGACAATAGCTTTGGTGATGGAGTTCACTCACTTTGCTGCAGTATGTTGTTTTCCATATGCAAACTAAATTTGTTGTTAGTAATGAATGTGATGTGCATGAGTAATGGCATGGCTGGAAGATACGATTTTGTTGATTGTATAGACCTCACAAGTACTTGTGGGCTCCTAGAGATCCACAGTATAAAATACATACAAAAATGATGCTTGACAAGAAATTACAGAAGTGCTGAAATTGCCAGCAGAGGAAATGAAGAACAAAATGAGCTCTCTTGCTTCTTCTTTTAAGTGAGAAAAGAGTTCAGAATGTGCAACCGCAAGAATTGGTGCAATGGAAGTGTATAATTCCATGTTGTTTGCATTCAAACTGCTGTCAACCCTCCTTGATAATTTCCATGTGAGGAAAAGCTGATGTTCAAAGGTAAATAAATCCATAAACACATAGCAATAGTTTTAGCATTTATTTAGTTTAATTAGAGCAGTACAAACAGTGTGTCTATCCCACTTAACCTTCGTAAGGTGTTCAAGTCTACTTTGACCAGCAAGGATTCATTGATGGTCCATCAATTTGAAAATATTTAGTTTCAATAAATTTTCTTCATTGACTTTATTTGTCCCTTATTGAAATAAATTCTGACAAAAAAATATTTTGAAGCTTTAGTTTGGCATTCACAGAAATAGTACTTCTCAAGCTGTTTGTTTTGTTTTAGACCCTGCATACTTTAACCTGTATTATTACAGCAAATTCTGACAATATTCAATTTGTCGACAATGAATCTTGCATGTGTACAGTAAGGTGTAAAGAAATGAAGTCATAGTTGTTTTGAACAATGGAATGTCTATTTCTCTGGTAAGGGGCAGTAGAAGTCATCATTTTTTTACTGCAAAAAATCAGTTTGTGAGGTGATTCACTTCTATGCACGTCACTTGCTTTCTGCCTTTAACCCTTGAGCAGACACGCCACTTTTTCATAACACAAGTGGGTGCATGATGTACTTCGTACACATGTAAGTAATAGCTGTCTTTGTTACCAAGATAAACATCCATGAGCAAAATCACAGTTTAATTTTCGTTAAATTAAACAAAAATAAAATAAACGTACATAATATGAGCTGATTCACTGTTTAAACAAACCATAATAAAAAAACTCATTATATCACTCTATGCCATGGACAGGTGTTACCTCACAGTAATGATGCACTTGAAGCATTAAACAGTGCAGTTGCTTCAGGTCCCGGTCAACCATACATTCGGTTACTAAATACTTCATGGACAATTGCCTTATTGAGGGATGTGCTGCTAGCTCGTAATGTAGATGATTTTCATGCACAGATCATAAAATTGTGTTAGCTGAAGCAATTATGAAGGAATAGGCATGGATTCACAATTGTGGAACAACAATGGAATGGGTGCAAAACAGTTTTATTTGTGGTTGGCACACTTATACATTGGTTCATCCACTTGAGGGTTAAATTGCATATGTTTTGTAAGTAACCAAGTTTGATTCCATCAGAGCGGTTGTGGGCAGTGACTAGTATATTTCAAAAGAGGAAAAGGAATTAATCGATCAGTCACAAGTACAATCTTTATTTCATTGGAGATCTAGATTTCGGCTACTGGATAACTATCCTCAGTACTTTCAAAATGAGTCACATATACTCATCAAACTTGCCACGTACATAGCCAGTTTAATAGTAACTTGCTGCAGTAACTCAACTGGGACGATGAGTAGCATGCAATGAAGTTCGCATAACTTCAGGCCCGCAAGGCGTAACACTTTGCAATACAAATGAATACTCTGCTTTCACATTGTTCCTGCCTCCATGAATTGAAAGCATACTCACCAGTACTAATTCTGAAAGAATGTGTTTGTATGGAGATAAGCGAAAAATGAGATGTTCTTGACCTAGATGCTTCTGTAGTAGGTCTGACGTTATTAGCTGAGTTTAGAAGTCACATAATGAGTCTAATGAAACTTCATAAGGTCGCCCGGTTTACAGGGCTCAGTGTCACTAGAAACATTCACAAAGTTATCAGGGGTTATTTGATTTGATGACCATGACACAAGTCTATGTAGAAGTGAACAAAGTGAGCTTGCACCTCTAATACATTGTGGGTGAAATGGCTAGATATATTGCCAAAGTAATACAATCCCAATATGTTTGTTACATTAGATGAGCGACTTGTTGTATCCAGGTGAAACTGCCCTTACCACCAATAAGCCTAGTAGACCAGTAAAGAGTGGCATCAAGTTTTGGGTACTTTGTAACAGTGAAACGAGTTATGTTCAGAATATTCAGCCGTATGCAGGGAAACAACCAGGTAGTGCCCCTAAAATGAACGAAAGCATAAGGGTTGTAACTGACTTGCTTATGGCTTGAAAGTGCATTACCTGTAACATTTAGTTCACCTACTATGAGCTAGGACACATGCTGATGAAGAGAAATATCATGATGATTGGAACTGCATGAAAAAACAAGCCTTCAATTTCACTGTCTTGCTAGCATGTGTGCATGCTGTGTGCAGACACAAGAGGAGCTGGCCACAGTTTGCAAACAGCTGAATGCGCTTCTACAGGATGCTGCCTTGTGGTGTAGCAGTGACAGAGAATCTGGCACATCAGCCTCAGGTTTCGCTTGTTTCACCAGGTGGCTCTGCTGCTAAGGGACCTCCTAGTGTTCCCAGTGCAGTGGATCCACCCTCCCAGCAGAGTGAGTGGCAGGTGGTAAAGCATTTGCATCACTCAAGGCGGAGGGCCAGTGTGGACATGGGCTGGAAAGAGAGCCAATGTTCAATCAATATGTCTGCTGGGGGGCCTCATCCGAGATATGAAGGTGGCTATCGAGTGTGCAGGGTGCAGTTATCCACAAGTTGTGGTTCACGTTAGTACCAACGGTGCCTATTGCATTGGTTCTGAGGCCATCCTCAGTTCATAAAGATTGTGAAGGCTGCCTGCCTCACACTTGGGATGCAAGCAGAGCTCACAGTTTGCAGCATTGTTCCCAGAGTTGATTGGGATTTTTGGTTTGGAGCCGAGTGGAAGCTCTCAACCAAAGGATTCGTCAGCTCTGTAGCAGTCTTGGCCGCAAATTTCTAGACCTTTGTTATTGGTTAGGAATTTGTAGGTCTCCCTTTGGTAGGTCAGGGGTGCTTTACACAAACGAAGCAGCTATTTGGGTAGCAGAGTACTTGTGGAATGCACGAGAGTTTTTTTAGGCTAGGCAGTAATTTGAGGTACTCTGATGAACACTTGCCAGTCATACACAGCAAGAAAAGTCAGGCTGCGTTTAGAGTAAAGACACTAGACTTTTGTCAAGGTATGTGTAACAGAGTTCGAAAATTTACTGCCCTCCAGAAAAATTCTCATGCTCATATTATTCTCTAGACCAAGAGCTGGCTGAAACCCGAAGTGGAAACTCTGAGGTATTTTGTGAGTTGTGGAGCTATACTGGAAAGATAGATTAGTGGCCATAGAAAGAGGGTATGTTCATTGCAGTTGACAAAAATATTCTCTCTATTGAGATCAAAGTTGAGGGTGATGATGAAGTTATCTGGTTGCATGTAACAGGTATGGGTGAAACCAAGCTAATTGTTGGATTGCGCCCCCCCCCCCCCCCCGATTCTGCTGTGATAGTTCTATAGTCATTCAAAGAATGTCTATGGTCAGTAGCGTGTAAATACCTAGATCATGCAATACTAGTTGGAGGCGACTTTAACCTACCGAGTATAGACTGGGATGTCTATGGATTCATTGCAGTGAACCCACTTTTTGGAAACTGTTTTGAGCAGCTAGTTCAGCAGCCCACACACAATGGAAGTATCTTAGATCTTGTAGCTACAAATAGGCCAGACCTTACTGACATCAGTATAGAAATAGGGATTTGTGATCACGACGTCATTATAGCAACTGTAATTATGAAAGTTAATAAATCAGTTAAGGAGGCTACTAGGAGAGTGTTTCTGCTAGAAAGAGTGGATAAACAGTTGTTAGCATCTCACTTAGTGTACTGACATCACTTAGTTCCAGTAAGATGGACATAGAGGAATTATGGGCAAAGCATAAGCAGATCGTAAATCGGGGTCTGGAGAATTGTGTGTGTACAAAGTGATTTAAGGGTTGAAAAAACACACCGTGGATAACAAGATTTGGAAAATGCTGAGGAAGCAGAGGCTGTTGCACTCTCGGTTCAAAAGAGACAGTGCAGATGACAACAATCAAGGGTTAGTAGAGATCCATGCATCTGTGACAAGATCTACGCATGAAGCATACAGCTGCCACCACCATCACACTGTAGCAAAAGATCTGACAGAGAACCCAAGAAAATTCTGGTCCTATGTAAAATCGCTAAGTGGGTCTAAGGCTTCCATTCATTGCCTTGTTGACCAGTTAGCTGTGGCAGTTGCAGATAGAAACAAAAACTGAAAATATTAAATTTCACATTCAAGAAATTATTCATACAGGAGAATTTTACAAACATACAGTCATTTTACCATAGGACAGATTCTTGTATGGATGACTTTAGTAATAAGCATCCCTGGCATAGAGAAACAACTGAAAGATTTGAAAGCAAATACATCCCCAGGTCCGGCTGCAATCCCAATTCAGTTTTACAAGTACTCTAGAGTACTCTATGGCATTGCCCCCTTACATTGCTTGCATTTATCACGAATCTCTAGCCCAGGGCAAAGTCCCAAGCGGCTGGAAAAAGCGCAGGTGACTCCTGTGTGTAAGAAGGGCAATGGAATGGACCCACAAAATTACAGACCAGTATCCCTAATATCGGTTCTCTGGAAAATCTTTGAACATATTCCCAGTTCGAATCTAGTGAACTTTTGTGAGACTGGAAAGCTTATGCCCACGAATCAGGCAAGTTTTAGAAAGCATTGCTCTTTTGAAACTCAGCTTGCCTTTTTCTGACGTGTTATACTGCAAACTATTGGTGAAGGGCAATAGGCAGATCTCCTATTTCTAGACTTCCGAAAAGTGTTTGACATGGTGCCACATTGTAGGCTGTTAAAGAATGTACGAGCATGTGAAATAGGTTCACAGATCTGTAAAGAAGACTGCATATAGGTTGCTAGTGCAACCTCTTCTTGAGTACTGCTTGAGTGTTCAGGATCTGTACCAGGTCGGATTAAAGGAAGTTCAGAGGCGGTCCACTAGATTTGTTACAGGTAGGTTTGGGCAACACCCAAGTGTTATATAGATTCTTCAGGAAGTCAGATCCGATCCATGGAGGGAAGGCGACATTCTTTTCATGGAACACAATTGAGAAAATGCAGAGAACCAGCATTTGAAGCTGACTGTAGAATGATTCTGTTGTCTCCATCATACACCTGCACATAAGGACTGTAGTGGACAGACAAGGCAGCCAGTCCACAGTGACGGTGACCGAAAGGCACACGTACACACACGCCGACTGGCGTGATGTCTGAAACAGGATACTTTATGAATGCTATAAAGAAAAGAACGGAGCTTCTCGTATACTTAACTTTATTCACTTCTGCGGTACATCGCTCTTGATAATACAAGTGAGACTCTCTCCAGATATGGTTAATGGCGCCTTGCTAGGTCGTAGCCATGGACTTAGCTGAAGGCTATTCTAACTGTCTCTCGGCAATTGAGAGAAAGGCTTCGTACGTGTAGTCGCTAGCAATGTCATCCGTACAACTGGGGTGAGTGCTCGTACGTCTCTCGAGACCTGCCGTGTGGTGGCGCTCGGTCTGCGATCACACAGTGGCGACACGCGGGTCCGACATGTACTAATGGACCGCGGCCGATTTAAAGCTACCACCTAGCACGTGTGGTGTCTAGTGGTGACACCACATTCCTCCCCCGCAAATCGGTGAACGGTCGTGTTATAAGGCTTCCGCCCGCCGTGGGGAGGACCCCATGTTGACGTATGCGATGAGGTGGGGAGCCTAACAACAGGCGAGGCTGTGCCACCCGCACCTGGCCATTCGGTCCGAGGGGAGCTAGGAAACGCCTGGAAACCTAGTCCAGGGTGCACGTCAACATGCGGTGTATGCGCCCGTAATGAGACAAAAGGGGCCGAAGGGTCAACCTCCATTGCGTCGGGGTATCTCACGCGCCATGACGCCATGTGGTCCGAAGCGGGCAAGAGTTCCATGGCGGAGGACAGCTGGTCACGGGAAGCTGACGGCGGCGCGTGACCCAGGGAGGCGCCCGGCAGCAGCAGCGACGCGTCCGCTGCGGGCGGCGCCGGCGGGAGAACGGGCGGCGGCGCGTCGCCATGGGGCAAAATGGAAGGCATCGTCGGTAACACCTGGGGATGAGGCGAGCCAATAGATGGGTCCCCAGGGCGCTGACCGGACGGCTCCGTCGCTGAAAGCAGACGGGGAGCGGCAGAACCCGGGCGACGACAGAGGCGCAGCTGATTGAGATGCCGACGCACCTCACCAGAGGCCCCCAAAACCAAATACATCGCGCGGCCGAGGCAGCGAAGAATGCGCCCTGCGAGCCAACGCCGTGAACCTCGATAGTTGCAATAGAAGACAACGTCGCCTGGAGCAAAAGCAGGAGTCTGCCGCTGCACAGGAACCTGATGCGGCGGATGCAGCAAAGACATCAAGGTTCGATGAGGGCGACCGTGGAGCAACTCAGCCGGCGAGTGACCATCGTGGGGCTGAGAGCGATACGAGGACTAAAAGAGCAGTAACGCGTCCTCCCGAGAATGCGACTCTTTCAACTTCAACATCTGTGACTTGAAAGTCCGGACCAATTGTTCAGCGGCACCGTTTGACTGAGGCGAAAACGGCGCGGATGTCAGATGTTGAATACCATTGGCCTTGCAGAATGACTGAAATTCTGCGGACATGAATTGTGGGCCATTGTCGGAAACAATAGTCTGTGGTAGACCTTCAATGCAAAAGATAGCGGACAACGCTTGGATGGTGGCAGATGACGTCGTAGAAGACATCCGGACAACAAAAGGAAAATTACTGAAAGAATCGACCACAACCAACCATCGAGCATTCCAGAATGGACCAGCAAAATCCATGTGCAAGCGTTGCCAAGGGGAAGTGGCTTTCGGCCAGGCAAAGAATTTCCGCGGCGGTGCGGATTGTTGTTCGGCACACGCCATGCAAGAAGAGCACATATTCGTAATCGCAGCATCGATTCCGAACCAAGTACAGTGCTGACGAGCAAGTTGTTTCGTACGCACTATACCCCAATGTCCTTGGTGGAGAAGCTTTAAGACAGAGGACTGTAACGAACGTGGGACCACGACCCTAGACTGATCATTATCAGAACGCAACAACAAAACACCACGTCGTACAAAAAGTCTCTCCTTGTGAGCAAAAAATCCGCGAACCAACGGATCCGTGATCCGCGACTTTGACAAGGGCCATTGCGTAGCAACAAAACGCAAAACGGTAGCAAGGACAGGGTCAGCTGCTGTGGCTGCAGCTACACGACGAAAATCAATTGGAAAGGATTCGACCACGCCATCGGTTTCCGAATCAATGAACATACAAGCAAGTTCGGAAGAATCAAATGCTTTATCCTCAGCAACAGGCAAACGGGACAACGCATCAGCGTTTCCGTGCTTAGCAGTGGACCGATGCAAGATATCGTAGCGGTACTGCGAGAGAAAAATAGACCAGCGAATGAATTTCTGCGCTGTACGTGGAGGTACAGGCTTGTGCGGATGAAAAAGCGAGGTCAAAGGTTTGTGGTCTGTGATGATGGTAAAGTGACGACCATACAAGAAATCGTGAAACTTCGTAACAACAAACACGAGAGCTAAAGCTTCTTTCTCGATCTGTGAATAATTTCGTTGCGCAGAAGAGAGCAATTTTGACGCAAAGGCAATAGGGCGATCATGCAATCCATCCTTGTGCGCAAGCACAGCACCGATCCCGAAATCCGATGCATCTACCATCAACAAAAGGGGTTTCCGGGGATCGAATGGCGTAAGGCAAGTATGGGAAAGCAACGCCGATTTCAACTGGCGAAAGGCGCGTTCGCATTCCGTCGTCCAGACGAACGGAACACCTTTACGGCGTAAGCGATGAAGCGGAGCTGAAATGGAAGAGGCATTGCGCAGAAAGCGATGATAATAGTTAATTTTTCCCAACCCACTCTGTAGCTGCTTCACATTCTGTGGCGGAGGCAAGTCCTGTATGGCACGGAGGTGCTCTGGACTCGGATGTATGCCTTGGGCATTGAGTACATGACCGAAATATGGTAAGTCACAAGCAAAAAACACACATTTGTCCTTCCGCAAGCGAAGACCATTTTGTCGCAAGACCTGAAATAATGTTCGTAGGTTTGCAAAATGTTCGTCTTCTGTCTTGCCGGAGATCACAATATCGTCCAGATAGTTTGCAGCAGTAGGGACCGACGCACAAACAGTTTGTAAATATTGCTGAAACAATGCAGGGGCGGATGCACACCCGAGTGGCAGTCTTTTGAATCGATACAATCCAAGATGTGTGTTAACCACCAATACGCGCTGGGATTCGTCGTCCACCGGTATTTGCAAGTACGCATCTGCTAGGTCCAACTTTGAAAAATACGTTCCCGGGCACAGTTTGTCAAAAAGATCTTCCGGGCGGGGCAAAGGAAAAGTAGCAGTCACAAGTTGTGGATTCACAGTTGCCTTGAAGTCCACACAAAGTCTCAATTTTCCGGAAGGTTTTTTCAAAATAACTAAGGGTGAGGCCCAGAGAGAAGCCTGCACAAGTTCAATGACACCTTGTGATTCTAAATCGTTTAATGTTCTGGCGACCTCATCACGCAATGCGTGGGGAACATTGCGCGCTCTGAAAAATTTCGGTTGCGCGTTCACTTTTAGTTCCAAATGAGCTTCATAGTTCTGAGCGCAACCAAGGCCCGGTGCAAAAATGTCTGCAAATTCTTCACATAGACTAGAAACACCGGCTGAAGGCACAGTCTGGTTCACTGAGAGGACCTGATTTACGATAGACAAGTTAAACAACTGAAATAAATCTAAACCAAACAAGTTCACTGCAGTAGAAGAACGAAGAACGTAAAATGACACAAGTTTTGTTTGTCCCTTGTATGTGGCAAGAAGGCTGCACTGTCCTAACACAGGGATATCCTGTCCTGAATAACTCGTGAGCGGAACATTTGCGGCACGTAACGGAGGTGCGCCCAGTTGTTTGTACGTGGCGTGATTGAGCAATGAAACTGCAGCTCCGGTATCGAGCTGGAACGGTATCACTTGTCCGGCAAAGTCCAAATCTACAAAAAGTTTATTGTCCTGCTGACGACAAGAGCGACTGATTTGTGCAACGTGAACAGACACTGGTACCGAATCACGTGCGACGTGAGGGGACTTCCGTCGACGTCGACGCGCACTTTTTGTGGGACGAACACAGTCACTGTTAGCGAGAGGAACACTGGGCGGAATGGCATTAACTACATGAACGTCCATGGGCGAAGGTTCCCGAGCCTGTGTGTCCTTGATTCGATTCCGGCGCGAAGCAAAGGGCCTGGAATGGTTGTGATTGGCTGATCTGAGCTTTTTCTGGCAAACACTTTGAACATGCCCTTTCTTATTACAGAAAAAGCAAATAGCCTGGCGTGACGGGCAATTCTCACGTGAATGTCTAGTTGCACACCGCGGGCATGATTTCACTGCATTTGCTTGCTTTCGCGGGACACGTGGCGGTGCGGACGTGCGCGAAGGCTGTTTACAGTTCCGCGCAGCGCGCCCGGCGGGCCGGTTAATGCGACACACTGCTGGCGAAGTTTCAAACGATTCCTGAGCAAAGTCAAGTGTGTCCTGCCTATCCAATATGTCTATCACTTGTTGAAGGGAGGGATTGACGAGTTTCAAAATTTGTTCCCGTATGCGAACATCAGAAACGTTCTGTGCAATTGCATCACGCACCATAGTATCTGAATAAGGGAGTCCACATTCACATTCAAACGCACAATCCCTAGTAAGGCCTTGCAATGTTGCAACCCACTCCCGATTAGTTTGACCGGCCGTACGTTTTGTACGAAAGAATGTATACCTTTTTGCAACTACATTGGCTGTATCCTTGAAATAGGCATCTAATGCAGACAAAATTTCTTCGTATGACAGAGTTGCTACGTCGCGTCGGGGAAACAATTTCACTATCACACGGTAGGTGGACACACCTACACACGAAAGCAAAAACGGCTACCGCTCATTACCTTGAATTCTGTAGGCGGCGAGATGAAATCCAAATTGTCGGGACCATTCTGTCCAGCTTTCGTCGGCCGCGTGAAACGGACGAAATGGTGGTGCAACTGCGTGTTGTGGCTGCGGTAGCGATGAAGCAGCGGCGGCCGCATCACTTTGCAGCGCACGTTGACCCTGGACGAGCTGTCCAAGGGCATCCAATAAGGCCTGCGTCTGCTGATTCTGCAAGCGATAAAATTCGGACAGTACATCTGGAGAATGTGGCGAAGCCATGACACAAGCAAATGAGTGCAATACGAACGCTAAAGTCCCTTTTTAGACTCGTCGCCAATGTAGTGGACAGACAAGGCAGCCAGTCCACAGTGACGGTGACCGAAAGGCACACGTACACACACGCCGACTGGCGTGATGTCTGAAACAGGATACTTTATGAATGCTATAAAGAAAAGAACGGAGCTTCACGTATACTTAACTTTTATTCACTTCTGTGGTACATCGCTCTTGATAATACAAGTGAGACTCTCTCCAGATATGGTTAATGGCGCCTTGCTAGGTCGTAGCCATGGACTTAGCTGAAGGCTATTCTAACTGTCTCTCGGCAATTGAGAGAAAGGCTTCGTACGTGTAGTCGCTAGCGATGTCGTCCGTACAACTGGGGCGAGTGCTCGTACGTCTCTCGAGACCTGCCGTGTGGTGGCGCTCGGTCTGCGATCACACAGTGGCGACACGCGGGTCCGACATGTACTAATGGACCGCGGCCGATTTAAAGCTACCACCTAGCAAGTGTGGTGTCTAGCGGTGACACCACAAGGACCATGAAGATAAGTTACGAGAAATTAGGGCTCTTGTGGAGGCATATAGACAGTCATTTTCTCCTCTTTCTGTTTGCAAGAGGAACAGTAAAGGGAGTGACTAGTAGTGGTATGGGGTATCTTCTGCCACACTCCGTAAGATGGATTGCTTTGTATTGATATAGATAAGAGAGATTCCTAATTAAATATGAACATTTGCTTTCACAAAGGACACGGTGCCTGTATCATACGAGGGCAGTTCGAAAAGTTACAGTAAACAATCAGTAGTAAATGCAATTAACATGTCAGGCATTTGATACTCTCAGGAACTGAAGATGCATGCTTTGAGAAAATTCCAGCGTATGCCAACAAATGGCATGACAGCTGAATAAGAAAGGCAGTTGAAACAAAATGGCCGCGTCCCTAGCTGTCTGTACCATAGAAGAACAGCAAGCAGTAATACAGCTTTTGTGGTTGAACGGCATAAAATCTTGGACAAGTCCATTGAATGGTGTTGGAGAGGTTTGGACATAACAGCATTAGCGAGAGAAGAGTGCAAGAGTGGGTAGATGCCTTTAAGGCTGGCCGCAAGATGAGACGCAGGTCCGTGAGGTGACGCAGGGTGACTCACGGTGAGTTTTTGCGAACCACACAACTGAATGGTCCTGCGCACGTTAGAGCGCAGCGTGACGTGACGCAGTCCCTGCACTTGGTGACCCTGCAGACCACAGTCTCCTGTGTGCAGTTTACTGCGAGGCTCACGGTGGTTCTGGCTGTTGGTAGTTCGAAATGGAGGAAAAGCTAACTCCAATCGGCCTTGTAGCGTTGCATCCCTGTCTGTCAATTTCATTCTTGATGAGACCATGCACTTCTTGGAATTGATCACGGTTTAATCTAAAATAGTTCGTGAATTTTTCATCATCAAATTCCTTAGTTAAAGCAAATTCCCCATAACAGTCTTCTTTTCATGTACGCACCTTTTTCTGCTTTTTGTTTCATCAAAGCGATGTAACACACAGTTTCGAACTCAAACTCAGAATCGGAATCCGATTCTGAACTTATATCTATTAACATAGCAGAAGTAGTCGCCGTCTCTGCCAGAGCCGAAGTTCCTCAGCAAACTGCGTATTGAAACTGCAATCCGACTTGCGATGATTGTCGCCGTGACTCACGCTGCCGTGAGGAATTTGGCGTGAGCCCCCCACAATCACCTCAGGGGCCTGCGTCTCATCTTGCGACCCGCCTAAAAGCAGACGTACATCAGTCACAGATGAGCAACTCCCTGGTTGTACCAGCATGGCAGTTAGTGAGGAGAATGTGTCACACACTGACACCATGATTTGTCAGAACCAGCGTATTTTATATAAGATTTAGCTAGGACACTTAGTATCAGTGTTGAGTCCACTCATAGCGTTATTAGTGAGGTTCCAAAGTAATGTTTTTTGTGTGCACGATGGGTGTCTAGGATTCTCACTTTTGAACACCAGATGATGCGTGTTCAGGCTGCAACATCATTTCTGGCACAATATAACGCTGAAGGACAAAACTTTCTAACATGTATTGTCACAGGAGACAAAACCTGGGTGCATCACTAGGAACCAGAAAGCAAACCACGATCTTCTGAATGGCGACACGCATCTTCTCCAGCCAGGATGAAATTCAAGCCTCAGTTGGAAAGGTGTTCTTCATCCTCTTCCAGGATATGAATGGGCAGATTTTGGAGCACTACAAGCAAACGGGTAGAAAGCTGAACAGTGTCCAGCACAATCCTATGTTGTAGACTGAGCTAAAGCCGGCAGTACAGAGCCGTTGTATAAGACTACTGTCAAGAGGCGTTTTTCTCCTTCACGACAATCCATGCCCAACTCTTGCCATCATTTGGAGATTGAGACATCAGGTTGTACTGCAACCCCCATACTGCCCTGATCTCGCTGCTTCAGATTACCATTTGTTTGAACCCCTGAGGGACACTCTTGGAGGATGAAGACGATTTGAAACTGATGATGAGGTTAGAGCAGAAGTGCACTCTTGGATACAGATACAATCAAAAACTTTTTATTCAGGTGGAGTATAAAAATTGGTGCAATGATATGAGAAGTGTATCATAAAGGAGGCTAGTCATGTTGAAAACTAACATCTTGTTTGTATCTGTAAGTGAAATACACATTCGCAGCATAGTTTACTGTTACTTTTTGAATCACCCTTGTCATCCCAAAGAAAAACAAATATATTATTCTGCAAAACACTGTGCACTGTGTTGCAAAAGTCAGTGATTGCACCAAAAGAAAACCTCAAATTATTTTAGGCTACAGTGCTACAAAAGGAGAGTGAGCTGATGTGACTAACGCTTCAGCACTTGCTACGTCCTGCTAGAGCATTAGTCACTTTGGCTCACTCTGAAGATGGCTGGACGGTATTCAGTCGAAACATTAGTAGAAGAAGAAGCTGAATTTATGCAGCTGCATGCCTGAAATTTTATGGAATCTTGGATGTTATCAATATATCTGTATATAATTCTTGTCCCCGAGGGAAAGCAAACACCTATGGCAAAGAAGACTGTTCCTAGAAATTCTTGGTGAGCAGCTAATTGATCAGAAATGGAGATGTGAGGATATCTTCCAAGAAGGAATGCTGTGAGAGAAGCTGTAGAGAGAACAACATTGTGTGAATCTGCACCCTCCGTGCAGGAAGAAACTGATTCTAGGAGCAAGAAGAGAGGCTATTGTCGCCTTTGGAAAAAAATGGTGATAAAAGTTCAGTGAAGTGTGCTAACTGTAAAAAATTCACTTGTAGGAAATTTCTTACATAAACATGTAAAAACTTTGTAAAAGTTAGGTATAGAGTAGTAAAATCAACACACACATCATTTTAATATTTCATTATTGTATTGTTGTACTATTATATTATGCAGTTAATACACTAAACTATCTAAATTATAACTTTTTTATCATTTCAATACACCAATGTATGTTCAGTTTCTTCATCAGTTTTCCATTGAGGTATGTAAAAATTCCTGGTTATCAGATTTCTGCATGCTTGCCCAAGTACTACACAGTTTTCAACTTCCAATAGCACTGGTATTGGTAGTGCATGGAACACAGCTGCAACTATTCCACATTTTTCTGCAGCATTTGCCTCACTCTGCATAGGCTGTAGTTTACCACAAATTTGTCAGTACCTTCTGCATGTTTGCCTGGGTATGACCTTAATAAACGTTTATGGAGAGCAAATGTGTGGTCTCCAGTGAACACATAAGGACGCACTCCATCTCCCTGTAAGTGGTGCTTCCTCCAGAACATCTAGACCAGGGGCGGGCAAATGTTGCACGCGGCTCGTGAGCGCACAGCGCTGCACGTGTGCTGCTCGCGTGCAATCGTCGACTGGGGCACTGGCGACAGCCGGCAGGTTGCGACAGTGTAGTGCCAGGCTAAGCTGCGGATGTTGATGCGTAATGACCACTACGTAGTGGACGTTGTATTTCAAGAACCGGAAAATGCAGAGTGAAACAAGGAAACAAAGAAGTGTAGATTTGCTATCTTTTAAAAAGTAATGGGAGAATCATTTTTTCTTTGTGCAAAAACGTGAAAATTCGAAATGTTTAATATGTGGCAGTATTCTTGCTGGTCAGCGGAAGTTTAGTATTGAAGGCCATTATAACAAATTTCACAAGGACGAGTACAATTTGTCGGATTCTGAGCGGATGGGGAAATTGACTGAGCTTAAGAAGAGTGATCTGACGATACTAGATGAATCTGTCATAGTTGCTGTGGTCACGAGAGATCTGCAACTTCCTTTCGTCATGTCTCTCATCTAACTGATTTAACATTTTATGGAGCACTGTTTTCAATTTTTCAGGACGACGACAATAATAGCCCAGCGGTACCTGCAAGTTATAAGATTGCGCTTAATATAGCGAGAGCTGGAAAACCATTTGCTGAATTAGTAAGTGTCGGTTAAGAGCAAACATCAGTGATGAAAATTTAAGTAACTGTTTGCGTTTGTCTGTATGTAGAAATTTTGTTCCACTCCACCTGTGATAATTAAATAAAATGTATTGTAGGTAACAGGTACTCTTTCAAAACACGACATCTTTCAAGCATTCCTACTAACCTTATTTTGTTCCACTCCACCTGTGATAATTAAATAAAACGTATCGTAGGTAATAGGTACTCTTTCAAATCACGATACCTTTCAAGCACTCCTACTAATCTTATTCCTTCATTCAATAAAGCAAGCTAGGAAACAAAACGCATTGCAGAGGAAGGAGCGGACAGAAAGTATGGTGGGGAGGGGAGATAAGCGGGTGGCCAGCTTGCCCGTGTGCACGCAGAACACCTGTTAACTGCACGCGTGCAAGTGCACCGCACACGTGCAGGATTCCTGCCCGCCCCTGATCTAGACCTTGTCTTCAGTTTGCTTCCAGAAGGAAATGTGTACCAGCTCTGAGTGGGTATCAGATTTGTATGCAGAAAACAGTAATCAGCATTGATAACCCCTAAAACCTCAGTGCTGAAAAACCTTACGGATATAGTTGTTCCTCAATTTTTTCCAGCCTACAGAACCCAGGCAGGGTGTGAATTCCACTGCTCTTCAAAATCCTGTGCTGCATTTAACCTTTCGCTTGGACGCTGATAAAGCTGAAACAAGATGAAAAATATATTAATGTTACTGCAGATAAATGAGTGAATAGTTATATTCTATTTTAACCTAAACAGGCTGTGTCAAAGCAGGAAACTGGTTGATTCTGATTTGCACCGATCAAAGGAATGCTAATGTACAATTTGTCCTAATTTGAGTACTCAGAAAGTGATTCTTCCATCGTTAAAGAATGCAAATTTTATCTCGGGAAGGATTCACTTTGTAAGTTGACTAATATTTTCTTCTAGGAGACCATTAATAAGGTTCATTAAGATACACCAGCAGCAGCAGAAGTTGTGAAAGCTAGAATAAATCAAATCATATTTGTAACACAAACAGCATCCCCTGCATCTGGAGAGTTAAGGCCATCTGGTTAGGTAAACTGCACATGTACTTATCTGATCAATCTCATTCCCCCGTGTGCTTGTGGGAAGTAAAATCGAAAGACTATTCCAACAGGAATGTAAAGAAAATACCTAAGTAGTTCTTGTTCTTGTAGCAAAGTGCCAAGAAATAAATCGTGCTGCAAACAAGCCCCTTTTTTGAGGAAAAAAAAAATGTTCACTACAGGTGCCTTTTGTCATTAAATCATAAACCAGAGGTCCTGCTGAAAACATGCCAGATCCATCACTCTGTTACTGTGATCTGCTACACTTCCACCCGGATCATGACTAGATGCAATGTGAGATATCCTCACTAACAGAGGATAAGAATGTGATGACTCAGATGTTGATGTTGTGAGTATATTGTGTTTATTTATCTAGTATTAATGAATCCAACAACACTCCACAATTGCTAAATATGTATGGGTATTTGATGTATGTCCTAATCTCCTTCTCTACCATCTATCTGTCATCTTCACCCCTCCCCCTCTCCTCCTCCTCCTCCTCCTCCTCCTCTCACTCTGTCCGTCTACTGTGTATGCCCCCCTCACCGTCCATGTACTCCTCCACCCTCTTTCTGTCCATGTCCTTCTTTCTCAATTTCCTTCCCCACCACACCCCCCATGTGTCCATAACATCTCCCCTGCCCTCCCCTCTTACCTTTGGCCTTTTTTATTGTTATTGCAAATTTAGATTCTGTAATATTATTCTAATCATAAGCTAGTAAGCCATAAAAACGACTTTGTTTGCTGTTGAAATTGACTATTAGGAAGAAAACAAAACAAATTCTTGTATGTACAGTTTTTTTTATAAAAATATATATAATGAAAATATATATGTATGGGAGAAACAATATGTCTAATGGTTTAAATGTCCTGATACCATAATTAAAACTAATTGCAGGAAAGATAAGCAAGTTGCACATTTTCACAACAGAACACAGCACAGTATTTTCTTTCTTGCAGTTGGTTTGACAAAAAACTTGAACATTGTTGTTTAAAAAAATATATAGCCTATGTCTTTCTGAATGTTTATTATAGTATCACATAAAAATTTGAAGTAAATTGGTCATGAACTTTTACAGATTTTTGGTAATAACATTTCCCCTTTATACAGGGTGATTCTTCTTACCGTTTCAAAAACCTCGAAGCGATGTGGGTAATGCTGAAATAAGTGACTCAACATAAGACACATGGAACTGCAAATGACTGCCAGAAGTGGATGATAAATGCTGAACATGTGACGTCACCAGATGATGTACCTCGCCTCAAGTGCAGTGCTTGGGTTTGCCGTGAAGGGGCAATTGAGTCATATAATACTTGCATTGAAGCCAACAGTGCACATTTCGAACACATTTTGTAAATCTGATCTACTGTAAATGTAGAAGTTACAAAATTATTCTCCTCGCTGTAACCAAGCAAAAGCAGTTCTCATGTGTCTTTCTTCCCTTTTGTCCCTTTTTTTCTTTTTTACAGACAATTTAGTAAAGAAAATACAGTTCATTTACCAATAGCGGTGCAGTTTGAAAGCTTATATTCATTTACTTGTGATGCAGTTTGCTAGGTTTTTGCTGTACTGTACTTTGCAGTAAACCAGCAGAAACCGCAAGGTGAGGAAATAAAGTAATAACTCTCCCCTCAGTGTAAACACACAACTGTCTAACACAGTGTAAATAAAAAAAATGGTTGCCAGACACAAGATTCTAACCCTGAGCTCCACAAGCTAAAGTCACTCACATAAGCCAGGAGCCACACCAGTGACAATACTTAACGTGTTTTGGGATGATCAGGACTGACAGACCGATAGACTCAATTGCTACTCATGCGACAAGTTATGTCATCTTGTGACATCATGTGTTCAGCATTTATGATCTACTTTTGGAGCATTTCCTGGCATTTGCAGTTCCACCGGCCGAAGTGGCCGTGGGGTTAAAGGCGCTGCAGCCTGGAACCGCGAGACCGCTACGGTCGCAGGTTCGAATCCTGCCTCGGGCATGGATGTTTGTGATGTCATTAGGTTAGTTAGGTTTAACTAGTTCTAAGTTCTAGGGGACTAATGACCTCAGCAGTTGAGTCCCATAGTGCTCAGAACCATTTGAACCATTTGCAGTTCCATATGTCTTATAGTAAATTACTTCTCTCAGCGTAAACTACTTCTCTTTCAGGGTTTTTAAACATTAATAATAATTACCTTGCATATTGCATTTGTGAGAGACATTAAATATGTAATGCGACACTTTTTTCTCACCCAATTTCAGTTGAAAAAAATGTGGAAATTGTTGTGAGAATCATGGAATATTCCTGCTTCAGCCACTAGTTTCATGAAGTTCTAATAGATGGTGTTGGTAACAGATGTGTGTTCCAGGCAGAAGGCTGTCACGGAGTTTCTTTTGGCAGAAAACCAGAGCATTGCAGATATTCATAGGCTCTTGCACAGTGTCTAGGAGACCTGACTAAACAAAAACACAGTGAGTTTCTGGACGAGGCATCGGCCATCGTCCCAAAGTCACGCAGACCTGTTCAATCTACCATGTGCTGTGACTCCTGCAATGTTGGAACATGCAGACACTCTCCTTCAAGATTACTGACATATCACATTCAAACATCTTGCTGCACAACTGGACATTTCTCTTGGTAGTGCTGGCACACTCATCCACCATTTAGGTACACAAAGGCATGTGCCTGTGTGTTAAGAGGCCATACATGACAATTTTTTGTTGTTGTCACACTTCGAATTGGAAACAAAACTTAATCCATGGAGTGGTGCCATATCACCTCTCCTCTGAAGAAAAAGTTTCAAGCTGCACCATCAGCTGCCAAAGTCATTGTGATGGTCTTCAGTCACTCTGAAAGGATTGTTCTGTTTGCTGTTGGCCTTCAAGGTGCAACAGTCAACTCAGAAGTGTACCATGCTACCCCCAGGAAACTGAAGAAATGACTTCAGTGTGTTCACCACCAAAAAAATGCAAACTAACTTATCCTCTCCAGATAATGCAAGGCCTCACACAAGTCTGCAATACCTGAGGGGAGGTCACAAAACTTCATTGGACTGTTCTTCCTCATCCACCATACAGTCTGCATCTCACACGTTCTTATGTCCATTGGGTTTGGCCTAATGAAGGGTGCACTCTGCTGGAAGCAGTATGTGGATGATGGGGAGGTTATTAATGCAGCTAGATGTTGCTCTGACATTCCATGCAGCAGCAGCAGCCCCCCCCCCCCCCCCTGTATGGTGACACAAGGCCATCACATTGGATGGAGATTATGTTGAAAAATAGGGTTTTGTAGTCAAAAAAGTGGGTAATAATACGGTGTACTGGAATCCTAAATAAAACCAACTTGCTTTCAGAAAGAAAAAGAAAAATACGTTCCATTACTTACTGAACACCTCTCATATATTAAAGGAAGATACAGACTGTGTCCATCCAAATGTTCATGAGAGTATCGTGTAAAAATGTGAAGTATATTCGTCAACAACTTTGTGAGATTTTTCGCAACATTTCCCCTTTATACATTGCATATATATTTAATGTTACACATATTAAAATAATATATAGCCTGTACCCAATTTGTGGCTGAGTAAACTCCTCTGTTAACTATAATCTATTATACACACATAAAAAAAAGTTTTGCATCACCCGTTCCCAGAACTCCTGAAGATAGATTTTGACTGTGGATATTGTACCACAGGCACAGTGTATTTGACTGTTCCGAGATGTCATTAAACCTGCCTGAAGATGTTAACAACCATGCATGAGCAGCATCTATTAGACAGAGGGGGACCGACAGCCAATCAGTTCCAGTCATTCCACCAGGAAGGAGGTATACGGCTCGTTGTCTCTAGTTCAACCATGCCTAGACGGTCAGTACTATGCTTCGATCGTGTCCGCATTGTTATTTTGCGCCAGAAAGGGATCTCAACTGGGGAAGTGTCCTGATGTCTCAAAGTGAACCCAAACGGTGTTGTTCGGACATGGAGGAGAACAGAGAGACAGGAACTGTCGATGACATGGCTCACTCAGGCCGCCCAAGGGTTACTACTGCAGTGGATGACCGCTGCCTACAGATTATGGCTCGGAGGAACCCTGACAGCAACACCACCATGTTGAATAATGCTTTTCGTGCAGCCACAAGATGTAGTGTTAAGACTCTCACTGCGCAACAGGCTGCATCATGCGCAACTTCACTCTCGATGCCAGTGGCGAGGTCCATCTTTGCAACCACGACACCATGCAGCCCATTACAGATGGGCCCAACATGTCAAATGGACTGCTCAGAATTGGCATCACATTCTCTTCACCGATGAATGTCACATATGCCTTCAACAAAACAATTGTTGGAGATGTGTGGGGAGGCAACCCGGTTAGGTTGAACACCTTACACACACTGTCTAGCAAGTGCAGCAAGGTGGAGGTTCCCTGCAATTTTGGGGTGGCATAGTGTGGGGCTGATGTATGCTGCTGGTGGTCATGGCTGTAAGATATGCGAATGCCATCCTCCAACTGATAGTGCAACCATATCGGCAGCATATTGGTGAGGCATCCGTCTTCACGGATGACAGTTCGTGCACATCTTGTGATGACTTCCTTCAGGATAATGACATCGCTCGACTAGAGTGACCAGCATGTTCTCCAGACATGAACCCTATGGAACATGCCTGGGACAGGTTGAAAAGGGCTGTTTATGGACAACATGACCCACCAACCACTCTCAGGGATCTACGCCGAATCGCCGTTGAGTGGGACAGTCTGGACCAACAGTGCCTTGATGAACTTGTGGATAGTATGCCACGACAAATATGGGCATACATCAATGCAAGAGGATGTGCTACTGGGTATTAGAGGTACCGGTGTGTGTAGCAATCTGGACCACCACCTCTGAAGGTCTCGCTGTATGGTGGTACAACATGCAATGTGTGGTTTTCATGAGCAGTAGAAAGGGTGGAAATGATCATGATGATCTCTTCCAATTTTCTGTACGGGTTCCGGAACTCTCAGAACCGTGGTGATGTAAATCATTTTTTGATGTGTGTACATCCCTCGAACAAAAAAAACTGTGCTCAGCAGTTGTTTAACAAAATGAAAAAATGCATAGTATCCTATGAATATATTATTAATGAGTCACAGTTTGAATCTGTGTGTACTAACAAAGTTTTAAGAACTGTCTTTAAATGGTGACTCCAGAAATATACTACAAACCCCTTTATATTGTTACGCCCCACGATAATATCCCTGGCCAACACAGAAAATTCATCCAAGTTCTACCTTGGCAACTTCCTGAAGCCGAACTGCCCATATCAGTAACCAGCAAACTGCCAGCTTGGGGAAAATGCTGAGTGACTTGCAGCAAACACAGGAGCTATTGCAGCACCAGGGAATGACTGAGCATCCAAGTCTGCAAGCAAAGCATAATGACATCTTGGTAGGCGAGAGACACCTTCGTACTAATAGCAAAGTAGAAAGCCGCAAAGAAGGCCAAAGCACAGCACAACAGCTTTTGCCTGCCATCATTTTAAGAGGAAATAAGAATTTGTTCACTGTGTTGGAGGCCATTAAAGAGATTCAAGTGTAAACGGAGCATCTTCTTGGTCTTGCGGCACGCACAAATACAGAAAAGCCTGGCGCTCCAATGGCCAAGGCTGCACTGGGTAGGGAACCACTGGGGAAAAAAGGAAGCGGCTAGTTACGTTAAGTAAGTGAATATTATCCCTTTCTTGTAAGTTATGCGATGAATGTTGTGTGTTCTACACTACTGGCCATTAAAATTGCTGTGACATGCTACACACGCGAAATTTAACCGACAGGAAGAAGATGCTGTGATATGCAAATGATTAGTTTTTCAGAGCATTCACACAAGGTTGGTGCCGGTGGCGACACTAACGTGCTGACATGAGGAACATTTCCAAGCGATATCTCATACACTAACAGCAGTTGACTGGCATTGCCTGGTGAAATGTTGTTGTGATGCCTCGTGTAAGGAGGAGAGATGTGTACCATATGTTTCCAACTTTGATAAAGGTCGGATTGTAGCCTATCGTGATTGCAGTTTATCGTATCGCGACATTGCTGCTCACATTGGTCGAGATCCATTGACTGTTAGCAGAATATGGAATCGGTGGGTTCAGGAGGGTAATACGGAACGCCGTGCTGGATCCCAACTGCCTCGTAACACGAGCAGTCGAGATGACAGGCATCTTATCCACATGGCTGTAACGGATCGTGCAGCCACGTCTGGATCCCTGAGTCAACAGATGGGGATGTTTGCAAGACAACAACCATCTGCACGAACAGTTCGACGACGTTTGCAGCAGCATGGACTATCAGCTCGAAGACCATGGCTGCGGTTACCCTTGACGCTGCATCACAGTCAGGAGCGCCTGTGATGGTGTACTCAATGACGAACCTGGGTGCACGAATGGCAAAACGTCTTTTTTTTTTTTTTGATTAATCCAGTTTCTGTTTACAGCATCATGATGGTCGCATCCGTGTTTGGCGACATCGCAGTGAACGCACATTGGTAGCGTGTATTCGTCTCCGCTATACTGGCGTATCACCCGGCGTGATGGTGTGGGGTGCCATTGTTTACACATCTCGGTCACCTCTTGTTCGCATTGACGGCACTTTGAACAGTGGACGTTACATTTCAGATGTGTTACAACCCGTGGCTCTACCCTTCATTCGATCCCTGCGAATCCCTGCATTTCAGGAGGATAATGCATGACCGCATGTTGCAGGTCCTGTACGGGCCTTTCTGGATACAGAAAATGTTCCACTGCTGCCCTGGCCAGCACATTCTCCAGATCTCTCACCAATTGAAAATGTCTGGTCAATGGTGGCCCAGCAACTGGTTCGTCACAATATGCCAGTTACTACTCTTGATGAACTGTGGTATCGTGTTGAAGCTGCACAGGCAGCTGTACCTGGAATACATTTTGCTTGAAGCACTTTGTTTGGATTCATGTCTTTCACTATGCAACTGTTCTCAAATGATTGCAGGGAAGCTATTGTTTAAAAATATTTTATTATGTAAAATCACGTGACAATTTGATGATGAGGTTCTTGATCTTTTTGTTATTGGTAATATGTATTGCAATATTTCAAGGTTGAGTAACTCACTGACGATTGTTCAAGAAATTTGTAGCGAATTAAGAGTGCGAGTTGGGTCTGGTTATCTGAAGGAAGCAGAATTTGGCAGTCTGAAACTGTCATGATGTTCCAAAATGCAGCCATCAACCATCTGTAGAAGTATTTCAAAACGTGAATTCATCTGCAAGGAATTTCTGAATTCCATTCCAGAAGATTGTGCCCATGTCTACGATCTTCAAAAGGCCTAAATCTCGCCAAAGAAAAACTGATTACAAGTTTTCTCTATAAATGGAAAGTATCCAAAAAAATAATATTGCACCCCACCATGCTGAGATGAAGGCTGCATCTGTGATTGACTCAAGGAAAGCAGAAAGCTGAAAGGTGAGTCATCTGCTGCACTGCTGAAAATTTGTTTATAAATGAAGTAAAGCTGTACCCAATCCTACGTTTTACTCTACAGATTATAATTCAGTTCCTACTTTAATGTCCATATACTAAGGAGAATTGGCATATTTATTCTTACGTTGTACGAACTATCTCACAGTTTAGACAATGTTTAACCTAGTTTATAAGGGAAGATGTATCATACTTGCAGAAAAATAGTATTTGCTTTGCAAAGGTTGTCTCAGTTTCAGGTTGTTTCCTTTGTAACCTATTGAAAAGATTTTGCCCAGGGTTCATTTAAATGATGAGTCACTGGAACTGACCATTTTCTTCTTTTATTTGAATGTCCTTGAAACACATTTTATAAAGAATACCTCTTCGAAAGTGTATTGTGCAACATACTTGTGCCATATAAAGATCATAGTCTGTGAGCAACATATACCAAAATCTACAATTACTAATCGCACTCTGGTGCTAACTTATCCAACTCTGATATGATTGGCACCAAAAAATAATATACAGGGCTATTACAAATGATTGAAGCGATTTCATAAATTCACTGTAGCCCCATTCATTGACATATGGTCACGACACACTACAGATACGTAGAAAAACTCATAAAGTTTTGTTCGGCTGAAGCCGCAATTCAGGTTTCTGCCGCCAGAGCGCTCGAGAGCGCAGTGAGACAAAATGGGGACAGGAGCCGAGAAAGCGTATGTCGTGCTTGAAATGCACTCACATCAATCAGTCATAACAGTGCAACGACACTTCAGGACGAAGTTCAACAAAGATCCACCAACTGCTAACTCCATTCGGCGATGGTATGCGCAGTTTAAAGCTTCTGGATGCCTCTGTAAGGGGAAATCAACGGGTCGGCCTGCAGTGAGCGAAGAAATGGTTGAACCCATGCGGGCAAGTTTCACGCGTAGCCCGCGGAAGTCAACGAATAAAGCAAACAGGGAGCTAAACGTACCACAGCCGACGGTTTGGAAAATCTTACGGAAAAGGCTAAAGCAGAAGCCTTACCGTTTACAATTGCTACAAACTCTGACACCCGATGACAAAGTCAAACGCTTTGAATTTTCAGCGCGGTTGCAACAGCTCATGGAAGAGGATGCGTTCAGTGCGAAACTTGTTTTCAGTGATGAAGCAACATTTTTCTTAATGGTGAAGTGAACAGACACAATGTGCGAATCTGGGCAGTAGAGAATCCTCACGCATTCGTGCAGCAAATTCACAATTCACCAAAAGTTAACGTGTTTTGTGCAATCTCACGGTTTAAAGTTTACGGCCCCTTTTTCTTCTGCGAAAAAAAAACGTTACAGGACACGTGTATCTGGACATGCTGGAAAATTGGCTCATGCCACAACTGGAGACCGACAGCGCCAACTTCATCTTTCAACAGGATGGTGCTCCACCGCACTTCCATCATGATGTTCGGCATTTCTTAAACAGGAGATTGGAAAACTGATGGATCGGTCATGGTGGAGATCATGATCAGCAATTCATGCCATGCCCTCCATGCTCTCCCGACTTAACCCCATGCGATTTCTTTCTGTGGGGTTATGTGAAAGATTCAGTGTTTAAACCTCCTCTACCAAGAAACGTGCCAGAACTGCGAGCTCGCATCAACGATGCTTTCGAACTCATTGATGGGGACATGCTGCGCCGAGTGTGGGAGGAACTTGATTATTGGCTTGATGTCTGCCGAATCACTAAAGGGGCACATATCGAACATTTGTGAATGCCTAAAAAAACTTTGAGTTTTTGTATGTGTGTGCAAAGCATTGTGAAAATATCTCAAATAATAAACTTATTGTAGAGCTGTGAAATTGCTTCAATCATTTGTAATAACCCTGTATATGTTGCAATCCCAGTTTCCAGAGCCTTCCAGGATAGAAAACGGTCCAAATTAGTATTAACATGAGTTTTGTAACTTAAATTGTGTATCAGTTTTATTTTGTATATTGTTTTCTGAAAATATTTCTGTGGAGCTTTATAAGCTTAATGATTGATAACAAAAGTTGCAAACTTTTACTATATGAAAATAGAAGCTTCCTGTTATTTTATAAAATTGTCGATTTCATTGTCAATAATAAAATTAGAAGAATTATAATTGAGGACAGAAATTTTGTTTCTGTGAAAAATAAGCATAACAATATATTTATTGTAAATGTGTTTTTATATCACCTAAGTTGAACACTGTAACAGCTAATTTGCATGGTACAAGATCAATACTATGAAATAAGTCAATAAATATATATTGTCAGACAAATAGTTTTTTGGCAATCACATATGTTCAGAAATACCTACAGATGAGATATATACAATTTAACTAAGAAAATGAACCCATGTCTGGCTAAAATGTATACAAAATCGAACATTTTAGTTGACATTCAAAAGTTCAGAGGAGGCTGAGTTCATTATAATAGCTTCCTAACACAATATGTACAATATTTTGTGACTTCAGGTATGATACATGAAAATTAATTGTTTATAAAAAAAATAATTTCGCGGAAGTTGAAGGTTCTAAAAACCTTTGATTTTGAAAAGCCATTTTTCACAACACAAGCATACTTAAGAAATCCACACATACAAAAACCGCAACTTGCACTTACGTCTGCAGTCTGAGAGAGCTGAAACCATACTGTGAGCAGCAGCACCAGTGCATGATGGGAGTGGCGACTGGGTGGGGGTAAAGAGGAGGCTGGGGCGGGGAGCGGGAGGGATAGTATGGTGGCAGTGGCGGACAGTGAAGTGTTGCAGTTTAGACGGAGGATAGCAGAGAAGGTGCGGAGGGGGGAGGGGGTAAGTAGCGGAAAGGAGAGAAATTAAAAAAACTGGGTGTGGGGGTGAAATGACAGCTGTGTAGTGCTGGAATGGGAACAGGGAGGGGGCTGGATGGGCGAGGACAGTGACTAACGAAGGTTGAGGCCAGGGGGTTACAGGAACGTAGGATGTATTGCAGGGAAAGTTCCCACCTGTGCAATTCCGAAAAGCTGGTGTTGGTGGGAAGGATCTACAGGGTGAGTCACCTAACATTACCGCTGGATATATTTCGTAAACCACATCAAATACTGACGAACCGATTCCACAGACCGAACATGAGGAGAGAGGCTAGTGTAATTGTTTAATACAAACCATACAAAAATGCACGGAAGTATGTTTTTTAACACAAACCTACGTTTTTTTAAATGGAACCACGTTAGTTTTGTTAGCACATCTGAACATATAAACAAATACGTAATCAGTGCCGTTTGTTGCATTGTAAAATGTTAATTACATCCAGAGATATTGTAACCTAAAGTTGACGCTTGAAACCTCCGACGTTCAGTTGCGTGTTGTAACAAACACGGGCCACGATCGGCGAGCAGCATCTGCAGGGACATGTTTACGATGACGACCTTGTTTACGAGTGTGGCTGTAGTGCACTGTTGTGGTTTGGTCTAGCTGTCGCAGTGTCCGCATGTAGCGCTTGCTGCTATTGTTATTCTGCATTCGTCTCCGCACGCAGACCAACTGTAGTACACCGTGTACCAGACGTCTGTGGTAGTGTAGTGTTGTAGGAACTGTGACCATGGTGTATTTGAACTCTGAAAAGGCAGAGATGATACTCATCACCTATTCCGGACATTGAAAATAACAGTGATTTGAGGTCAGAGACAAGCAGGCCTGTCATGCAAAAGCGTAGTCAAAGTGGCAATAAGAGGAGAACTACAGACTCTGCATCTGCTTCTCTGATGAATTATATTCTAGCGACACAGCCAAAGGAAGATCACATTGACAGTTTTCTTTCAGGGATATGTGCCAGTATAAAAAGATTGTCCCCATTGCGGCAAATACAAGCTAAAGACGAAATTTACAGAATAGTGTCTGATCTAGAAAGGGATCAAGTGTGAAAATATTAATAGTGATACATCGTGAACAGTGCTGTTTGTTACACAGTTTGGAAGCACTTCTATGTATAAGTTGATTGAATAAAAAGTCTCTTCACAGTGTAGTTCTGTCTTAACAACCAAATAATGTAAACAATCACCTGTTACACCCAAAGTAATTTTTGTTGTGTTTGTGACTTAATGCTGATGACTAGAATTTTAGAGAACCAAGCAGCCAAGTCAGAGGTGACTTAACATGAAATTAATAAGAAATTTTCTTTCAGGGTTTTGGTTAGGCTAGGCTTTCATATTTTTTGATGGGGTGTGTGTGTGGGGGGGGGGCGGGGGGGGGGGAGGAGGTGAGAGATGAATATATACTTATTAATCATGTTAAGCCCTTACAGTGACAACCAATATTTTACTATGATATGAATTACTTTTCTGAATGAGAGCTACTGTTACATATGAAGGAACAGAAGCTTATCTGGTTATACTATTTAGATTTAAAATTTCAATAGTGTTGTAGGCAGCCAAAATCTGGTGTATCCTATTAGACATGTTTCCTATGGAGAACAGCATCATAGTAAATGAATGAATAGCTCACTGATAATTTATATGAAACTTTTTCGGTAATACTTGTATCAGGAATAAGAACGTGATTGTTTTCTTCATCTAAGTGAAACAAGAATCCAGGTAAGCTCTTTATTAACAACTTTTTTCCTAAAACCTCAAAAGTCTTCATTTATGAGTTATAAATCATAAGGTTATCTGCTTTTCATTTTGCCAACTAGGATGCATTTTGCAGACCCAGAGTATGTTACACCAACTCTTTTTCCCATCTTGGATTAATTCAGCTATTATGAATTAGTGACAGAAGAAATTACAAATCATACCCAACTGTAGATTAGAGAGATTAGATTAGTACTTGTTCCATAGATCATGAATATGACACTTTGTAATGATGTGGAACGTGTCAGGTTAATAAAAGGTGTCTATACAAGATATTACATTACACAAAATATTACATGACACTTAAATTATTTTTTTTATGGGGGTGGGGAAATTACTCACTATATCCAAAAATTCATCTAATGAGTAGGAGTTGCCATTAAGAAATTCTTTTAATTTCCTTTTAAATGCTATATGGTTATCTGTCAGACTTTCGATGCTATTACGTAAGTGACCAAAGACTTTTGTGGCAGCATAATTTACCCCTTTCTGAGCCAAAGTTAGATTTAACCTTGAGTAGTGAAGATCATCCTTTCTCCTAGTGTTGTAGCCCTGCACACTGCAATTGCTTTTGAATTCGTTCGGATTGTTAATAACAAATTTCATAAGTGAATATACATATTGTGAGGCTACAGTGAAGATCCCTAGCTCTTTAAGTAAGTGTCTGCAGGATGATCTTGGATGAGCTCCAGCAATTATTCTGATTACACGCTTTTGTGCAATGAACACTCTTTTACTCAATGATGAGTTACCCCAGAATATGATGCCATACGAAAGCAGAGAATGAAAATAGGCACGGTAAGCTAATTTACTGGGATGTATATCGCCAAAATTTGCAATGACCCTAATAGCGTAAGTAGCTGAACTCTAAACTTTTCAGCAGATCTTCAGTGTGTTTTTTCCAGTTCAACCCCTCATCGATATATACACCTAGAAAATTTGAATATTCTGCCTTAGCTACCGATTTCTGATCGAAGTCTATATTTATTAATGGTGTCATTCCATTTATTGTGTGGAACTGTATATACTGTATTTTGTCAAAGTTTAATGAGAGCCCAGTTGCAGAGAACCACTTAATGATTTTCTGAAAAACATTGTTTGGAATTTCATCAGTTAATTCTTGTCTATTAGGAGGGGTAGCTATACTTGTATCATCGGCAAGAAGTACCAGCTTTGCATCTTCGTGAATATAGAATGGCATGTCATTAATATATATTAAGAACAGCAAAGGATGTACAGGTGAGTAACCACACTAAATGAGCAGGAATGTTTGAATAAGAGTAGAAACTACGCATGCAATGGCTATTGGCAACTATAAATGTTAGGATGAGAGAACAACTAATTGATTTTTTGAGGCACTCTGATGAGAAGACAATGACTGAACACTGTATGTCACAGGAATGTAGCAGTATGAATGAGGATGTATGATGAGCGTGAATGATTTAATATTTAGGTTAAATGAAGGAGGTAAGTCATATATAGAAATGAGTAATGATGCTAGCTGATGAATTTGAGGATGATATTATTGGTGGTTATGGAGTGTAAGTGCCAGGTCGCACCACATTATTATTATGTTGATGTTTGATGAGGATTATATTTTGATGTCTAAGAATATTTATCTGTTATTAATGAGTAATGATGCATATGAGGAATGAATGAATGAGTATGTTGTTGAAGTGATGAGCTATGATGAGAAGGTAAATAAGCTGACTACATTCTTAAGGTTTTTGTGAGAAATATTTGTTATGAAAGAGTACAATGTCAACAGTTGGTGACTAAAAAAAATAAAAAAGATACACGTATCTAGAGTATTATTTGTGAATCATTTTTAGTGCCTCTGAGGATGAATGAGTGTAAGAAGGAATAAAAATAAGCATGAAGACAATAAGTGCAGCCATTCAAATGAGATGCGAAGGATTACATATGGCTTTTGCTTTGCCTTAGTTTGAGACTTGCAGTACCTAAAAACTGTGGATGTAATTAAAATGTGAAATAGTAAGCTGTACCTTATTTATCACAGTATTAAAAACATGTATTAGCACACATTTCTGCAGTAAATACACCTACTTACACCAAAATAAATGTTCTTTTCAAAAACTGGCATTATTCATCCACTGGAGTATATAGAGATGCCACTGAAATAATCATAGTCTGTAATGGATAACCATGAAACTAGTGCTTTTCCAATATTGCATATGTAAATATTGTGCTGGATCAAGTTTGTTAAAAAAAATGGTTTATGATATGAAAAGAATACTGCTGCATCTACTGATGTTTTAGCAGTAACTAGCCCTCCAACAGCTGGAATCTTTAGAACTCCATGGCTCAAAAATTTATGATCATGATCTCTACCCATTACATCTTTCAGCCTTCAAAACAATATCAAGTACTGCTTTTCAGCCCTTATGAAAGAAATTACAAATCTGCACCCAAATACATTGATATTCATGTCAAGGGGAATAGTTTTATGTGGCCACTTGTGCAGATTGAGAACATTCACAAAACTTGGAATTTTTCCCTTGCAATTTTTATTCCCAATGCAAAAACTGCAACCTGTTGCCCTATTTAATGTTCACAACATAACACTAGATATTATTTACATCAGCGCATTTATTTGAACAAATTTGTTAAATAAGTGTTCCATTTATTTATAAATAAAACAACAGCTTTACAGGACTATTTAATAAATTTCTTTATTGTTGAGTTATATCAGTCCCAAGCTACTATAATACTAAATGGTTGAATACATGTATGGAAAAGTGACATCAGCTTCAGACACCCCTTTCCTCCAAACTTAATCTTTAAATACTCACAGCTGAGCACTTCAAGTGATCTGGTTCTAGGAAAATGTTTCAGAATAATTTAGACACACTGTAGACATAGCCAATCACTCAGTGTCAGATATAGTGGAATTACAGGCATCCTTTTTTTTTTACAAACAAAAAGAGGAATTGTTTGAGAATATCTTTTGAACACATAAGAAAATACACATTTTAATTACACCCATGGGATTCTACCAATAGGGGAATTGAAAAAATCTTTATAGTGTTCCCTAAAACAAAAGCAGATGATGTAGCTGAACCACCTTGTCCAGTTAGTTCCTGCAACACAAGGGTCCCATTTGCTGCTTCAGTTTGTGCATAAACATTTTCTTTGATATAGTTGTGAAGAATACATGTTGCCATCACTATCTTGTCCACATTCTCTGGCATTGAATTAATTCTCCTAAAAACAATTCAAAATTTCTGGGCTAATTGCCCAAACGCATTTTCTGAGACTCGGCGAGCTCTGGATAGCCTGGTGTTAAAAGCACTCATGGCAATATCACCACTTGCTTGACTTTTTGGATATGGCCTTAATAAATAATTTTTTAGTGGGAAGGCTTCATCACCAACAATCACATGTGGCACTACATCATCAGTACCATGAAGTCTCTTATCTCCTGGCATTTGCAATTTGTCAAGTTCCAAGGCTTTCCCCAACTTTGAATGGGCAAATATGCCCCCATCACTATTTTTACCATAAGACCCAATGTCTACGTTTATAAACTTATAGTTGGCATCAACTAGTGCAAGAAGAACTATGGAAAATGTTTGCTTATAGTTATAAAACTGGGATCCACTGTTTGGAGGAGCCACAATCTGAATGTGTTTCCCATCAATTGCACCAATACAATTGGGAAAGTTCCATAGATCCAAAAACTGTTCAGCTATTTGTTGCCAGTCTTCTTCTGTTGGAGTTGGCATTACTTCAGGTAACATTGAATCAATTATTGCCTGGCATACTTCCTTAACAATGTTATGGACAGTTGAGTGCCCAAGTCGGTAACTGAACGATAATGTGAGAAGGGAATCACCTGTCGCCAAGTACCTGGAAAACATTAAATTAGTCATGAATAAAGAGACATATAGAAAACTTATCTAGCATAACTTACAATGCAGTAAGAAATGCTGAGTGTTTAAAGCCACCCACAAATAATACACATTCACAAACATTAATAGTGCACAGAGCAAATAGCTGTTACATTAAGTGGCTAAAGTGTGTTATTGGAACACCCTTCTCCCCCTCCACCCCACCCGAAATCTAGGTTGCAGTGCTAGCTATTACGAAAAAGATATTAATATACACTGGAAAACAATACTATGTTATTTATTTCATATTCTTAACAGTTAACACTGACAGAAAACAATAAACATATTGTTGAATGTGCTTCACACAGCTTTTCAAATACGGTAACACAGAGAAAATCAGGGATTAAAGCCAGTGCAGCTTGCAGAAGTTTACGCTTCAGTCATAATATAATTTTACGACAAACAGAAGATAAAACAAGAATCGACAAAGTTAAAAAACATAAATGTTTAAACTGAGCATACCTTAAGCACACCTTCAGCTTCTGTCGTGGTGATATTGGACACCTAAATCTTGAATTTTTCTTCGTAATCCTCGTCTGTATCTTGCTTAAAAGGTAAAAAAATTGTTGTTTAGACATTCTAAAATATTTGAAGAAGGACGATTCCTCCTATTTCAGCTTCTTGTAAAGGGTATGAAACTCTCCTTCGCATTCTCGGCCTTTTAACATATTCCTGACCCACACTCTTTTTGGTCGCCGTTCTTCTTCCTCTTCATCAAGGGCAATTGAAATCATTGCAAGTTGCTTCAGATTAAATTTTGTCATTTTATGAAGATCTGAAACTATGCCGATAATAAACCAATAGACTACAAAAGCGCCCCCGGGCAAGTGTATTATGAACCATCACACGTCTAGTGTGAATGTTCAGAAATTTCTCTGACCGTTGACGGTCCAAAATGTGACGGTGACGTTCCGTTAAGTGTGAGTCCTCCTTTATTGTGATGCAAGAGCCATGAATTGTTTTGGCACATTTCAGGCCATTTCCTTCTCACATTTTCTCGCAGGCATCGCAACACATCCGGATAGTACCATCGATTAACAGTTTGCCCCTGTGGCATGAATTCATGATGAAATAATCCTTCGAAGTCAAAGAAAATTATTGGCATGGCTTTGACATTTAGATTGAACCTTGGTCTCAGTACCATATCTATATACTCACATCTCATCACCAGTTATGAATCTCTGTTAAGGAACATCCTTCTCATATCCGTGAGGCGAAGATCTTTCTGGTCTTGACTCACGAGCCATGGGACGACCTTGGCATGTTGCATTTCAAGATGCTGTGTCAGGATTTCATGACATGATCCAACTGAAATGTTACATTCTTCGTCACTGTCTCAGAGAGTGAGTCTTAGGTTAGCACATACAATTTTGTTGACATTCTGACGTGAGTGTCGTCGAAGGGCGTCCTGAACGAGGGTCATCTTTAGCTCCTGTCTGGTCATTTTTAAATCTTCTGAACCATCTCAAAATGTACAAGCCAGATGAACCCCATAAATATGGCTATAAACTGTTTTTACTTTGTGGTGTATCTGGGTATGCTTACAAAATGGAGATATAAACAGGACATGTACAGTCTTAGACAATAAAACTGACCGCCGGCCGGCCGCCACAGAGACTAAGTCCGAGTCATTCACTTAAGGTGGCCAATAAAACTGACCGCCCCTGACAACTCTTTAAGTCCGGCCATATGCACAATCTGGCAACACTGTAAGATGCGGAAGTGTTAGGAGGAAGTATTGTCTACTTCCGAGACGTTGTCGGACTATGTGAGCCCGTGGTCTATAGCCGGCACGGTAGCTCAGCGTGTTCGGTCAGAGGGCTAGCTGCCCTCTGTAATAAAAAAAAACTGAGTTAATGGATCAACAACGAAAATGAAACGGGTGTCTTTCGACGTCCGCCCAGAGCAGATACAACGAGCAAAAAAAAAAAAAAAAAAAAAAAAAAAGTGGCGAGCGTCGTGCGTTCTAAGCTTACAGTCGCCTGTTCGCGTCCAACTGTTTTTTTTTTTTTTTTTCCACAGTCGGTCTAAAGTTATGAGTCTGACTGAACATCAAAGATAATTCGCTTAACATTCTACCCACCAGCAATAACAAGTATTCCAGAAACAATTCCGCAGGACAGCTCGTGGCTGCGTCGCGATCATAACAACTTACGCTCGAGCGTTTCCTCGCGCTGCAGCGGCTACCGGCCACCGGCCAGGCGCCACCCGCCGCCTGAAATCCGGCACCGCTCAGGTGAACGCGGCGCGACGCTGTCAGTGTATGTATCAACTGTCATTTTCGAATTTGAAGTTCTAGTTATCATCTTGCAGTTAAGCATTGGATTTTGCATACTTGAGAATCATGAACTACAGTTAAGCATTGTAAAATTGAGTCGCAAGTGGAAATAGGTGTAACATCTGCAACGCAACGTTTACTTTTGGTATAACAGAGGGGTGAATGCAGAGGAGGCAGCTAGAAAGATTTGAATTGTGTGTGGAGCGAGTGCTTTTGGGAAAAATACGCCAGAAAAAGATATTCTTGTTTCAACAAAGATCGTTCTGGCATCAATGATTTTCCACATTAAGCAAGTCTCGACTACTGATATATGTGATAGATTACCATTTTACCATCATGCGACATTTGCATTCAACAGGCAAAGTTCAGAAGTCTGGTGTACGAGTACTACATGCTCTAATTCGAAACAACAAAAATCAACGGAGTGACTATTATTGAACGTCATCAGGTCGCTCATTGAGCATTCGTATGCAGTACTGTAACTGGTGACGTGTTATGATGCCTTTATCATTAACTTCCTAAGAAGAAATGAAAGGCTGAGCCCCTCCAAAAGACATAAACTCGAGCAAAGAGTAGTGTGAACATAATATTTTACATCTGATAGCTCCAAAAGTGAGTTTTGGGCTACGAATTCTACCAAAACACAGCTGGAATTTGTTGCCAACAACTGAGACACCTTTCGGTCTCAGCGTAAGAAAATCGAGCAACACAACTACATCACATGTTCTACTGCATGATAACGCACTTCTTGATTTGAGAAACAAAACTATCCAGGAGATTGAAATTAAAGTCGTCTCTCAGGCACTTGTATTGATAGAGAAGTCCTCTCTCAAGCACTTGTCCCTCTCGTCATATATTCGTTAAGCTTTACCTTTCCCGCTCTTGATCGATCAACCGTCGACGCAATTCATTTCTAGACGAAAATACTCTTAAAACTACTCTGGTATAATTATATCGTTGAAACCAGTAGGTTTCTACTGGCGTAGAATTTGTAAACAACTTTAGCATTGTCAGATCGTTTTAGATATCGTGAAAGAAAATTCTTTTGCTGATTAATTTCTCATTGATGATAACTGTTGCGTTTAGTAAACTATCGGAAAATCCAATTAAAATATTCACTGTACTAATACAAAATAAATTCAGCTTACTACAGAAACATCACGACGGCAGACTATCTTAATAAAGCATTAAGTATCTGTGAGACGATTGAGCGTATTTTAACACGAATTAGTAGGACATTACCGACTTTTGACTTCGAAAAGATCCGTATTTACTTCATTTCCTGTATCATCCGCTATTATTATGAAAAGTGGCATTTCATAGATATAATTATGTATTCACAACAACAAAAAATATGTCGTCATTATGAATTTGGCAGTACCGTAAGGTTTTCGCTCTGACACTAAGGGTTACTGAAAGTAGCAAGGCGCGTTGTCTTACGATTCCCTTATTGCGTTTGTATCTGCCTGCTTGTAGCTCTGCTACAAAAGAATTAAAAATCTGGCTTTCAGCGAGTCTCGAAAGGCGAACGAAAGCAGCTTGCACCTGGTAGCCAAACATGTTTCTTGGGAACAGGCTACTTCCTAAGTGGGAAGACATTCTTTTGTGGTTGAATTGTTGGCAAATGTCAGTCAGACGTGTGCTGTTGGTCTAAGCGTTTCGGTGTGTTGAATTTGTACCAATGATTTTTCTACAGGTTTTTTATGTCCCAAATAGAGAGTTGAAGCCTCCCATTAGTATTTTCACGTCATCTTGGTAAATTTTGCTCATAGTATTTTCGAGTGTGTTCCACAATTTTTCGACATTTTCGGTGTTTTCCTTATTTCCGATGTTGGTGGGGGCATGTGCATTTATGAGTGTATATTTTTTATAGGGGCTCTGAATGAGCATAGTCATAACTCGATTGTTGATGGGTGTGATTTCTTCGACAGAGTTGTTGATAGATCTGTGTTCGAGAAATGCAATGCCGAGGATTGGTGCGAGTTTCGCTACCTTTTGTTGTATTTTGAAGATGCCATGGTTTCCGTAATGCAAGTTTTAATTGTCAATTAATCGTGGTTCTTGAAGAGCAAGGATGAGAATTTTTTGGCGGACGATTTCTTTTGTGAGATTATTTAGGTTTCTTGTTTGGATCAATGTATCGATGTTTAGTTTTCAAATGAATGTTTTCTGCTTGTAGGGAAATTTACCAGAGATCTTCGATATTCTCTGCCGTGCTAACCTGGACTCCCCAGAGTGCGAAAATCCAACTGCCGCCTATCGGTGGCCAGGTTGTGTACCACCTGGGGTAAAGTTACCTTTGCTTGCATAGTTCATGTTTTCTTGTGTTTCATTGGTTTGGCCTGGGTGATACCAGGACCGGACAGGACCAGAGGGTGTTGAAGCCTTTGGAAGCAAATATTTTCAGCCAAGCTCATTGAGCTAACAGACGGTGACCAGAGTAGCGGTGATTTTCACTCAGATGTGTCTGGATTTTGGGTTCAACGGATTGAGTAGCCGTTCAGGATTGTGTTAGTATTTGGTTCACCACAAGTATTTGATTTCCACGGTACCATCCATATGGGGGAGGGTTTCCTCTATCGGCCACACGGGATTTTTATTATTATTGTCATTATTATGTCATCAGCAAATCCGATATGGTGTATCTTCCCTCCACTGAAATAGATGTGTGTTGTTCGATTCAGTATTTCCATCACATAAACATGGTTTATAATTACGTTACATTGCTGCTAGTAGACATATTTCTCACTTTTTCTTAGACAGTTGCTAGCTGTTACCCCATCATAGGAATTTATGTGCGCAGCATTGTTGCAATACAGACGTTCAAATTATCCGATTTCTGTAATTTCATTTCGATACAAGATCGTCCTAATCGGATTCAGCCAGTCAGTCTTAATGTGGCTATCCGACTGCGACGCTCATCATATGATAGACTGGGTGAACCACATTCTTAATCGGACTGTTGAATCCAGATCACTTATCTATGACAGGGAATGAATTCTTAAACACTGTGCTTATTACAAATACGTTATTTAAATATAAATATATGAACTAACGACATAACAATGTATTTACAGGAGCAGAGACCCATCCATCATAGTAGAGCAGTGCGAGATTGGTTTCAGGGCCAAGAGAGGATGAAGCTGTAGCCGTTTGTTCCACGATCACCGAACATCAACCAGATAGAGAATATGTGGGCAGAGGTAACAAGTTCATTGCCATGTGTCCCTACAAATGCAAGCGACCTTTGGACGAATATAGAAAACGTATGGTGGGAAGTAAACCATCACGCTACACTGTCGACGACTTAATGAAATCAATTTCCCTACGCCCTCGAAAAATCTTACGTAATGATCGTGGGTGGGTTGGTTACTAAAAGTATACTCGTCCACAAAGCCCATGTGGACAGTTATCTGATAATCGGTCAAGCTTTGCTTTGTCGCAGCCCTTTAGCATACATCAAGTCCATTTACTTTCAGTCCCCTCCTTACAATTCTTGCAGTGCAAGGTAATTGAAAAATCTCATCCACTCGACGCCAACTGAGGAACTGACTGGTGCATGTGTTGTTCAACACACAGTAGTTGTCACCCTCACAGGAATCAATGACTGTTTGTGTGTGTGTGTGTGTGTGTGTGTGTGTGTGTGTGTGTGTGTGTGTGTTTTCGTGTTAACGTACGATGTGAATCAATACTATTAACATTAGAGAGACAACCAACAATAAATATTGCATCAAATATGACTGTAAAGTATTTTAATGCGATGGGAAGCTACAAACTGAATTTTTACCCATCCCATGTCCTGCGTATTCCGTTAAGTAAGATCTATTAACTCCATAGTATCGTTAGCAGAGACAGTGCGCTCTTGTTGTCGAGGCTCGCGACAAGTGCAGCGATTAGCAGTGCCCAATGCCGCCGCGATTTGTTTATGTTGGCTGAGCGTGGACACTGCAGCAGACGCTTCGCCCTAAACAGAAAGAAATCACCTTGGCTCTGACTCCAGTGAGCGGATATCACTGCCTGCGTGTTCTTATAGTAACCAACGTGAGACTCTACTCACAGGTACCATGGAGCAATTGCAACGGGTATCATGTCATTAGTCATCAGAATATTAACCAGTGATGAAACGTCCACTCTATTTGAATCCCAAGACAATAGGAACCTTGTCACAAAGGAATGTGAGGTGATATCAAAACTTATCCAACATACA
Organism: Schistocerca nitens; assembly: GCF_023898315.1. Classification (NCBI taxonomy): domain Eukaryota; kingdom Metazoa; phylum Arthropoda; class Insecta; order Orthoptera; family Acrididae; genus Schistocerca; species Schistocerca nitens. The sequence goes on along the minus strand of NC_064622.1, from coordinate 175,400,887 downwards.
AAAATTAACTGCAGGGCTTTCACGTTTGCAGTAATAGCACACAAGGAAATATTATGTCTTGGAAGCGTATATTTCATTTCCTCTTCTCATATTAACGCCCTTGTTTTAATATGAAGTGAGAAAATAAACACGAAAAACTAAAGTTCCTGAGAAGCATATAAGTCATTTCCTCGTCTCATATCACAACTTTTGTTTTAGTATGAAGTAAAAAAATAAACAGTTTAGAGTTCTGAAGCATAATATGGCACCAGATTCTTATCGTAGGCGCTATCGGAAACGCCAAAAGCAGGGAGCTGTCCATTCTTTCGTCCAACAGTCTGTTTCCTTTCATGTATTTATTCCTCCCGCTAGGAGATTATTATTTAAGGACTTGTGGGCATCAAGTTCTTCAGCAGAACAAGCCTTATGTTATTGTGCTAATTACCGTATGGAAAAAATGCAACAAAGACGAGTTCCGCTAGAGCAGTGAGGTTATTTGCACATGTGTGTATTCAGCAACGACTGCCAGCTGCCACAACACTTCACAGAATCCTTGCGGCAGGCAACACAACTGTGCGTGCACTTCAGACTTCATTCAGTGAGACGTCAGGAGATGGATGAAAACGTCAAATTAACGTCGCTTTCCGAGTCGTATTCAATCCAGAATGAGGTGTTATTAAGGTAGTTGGGTGATCTAGCAATTCCACTTTTATGATTCCCATATGAGTATTTCGATAGCCAAAAGAACCCGTTAGTGTGAAACTACCGGGAACTGCATTATATCAAACTGTAAGAACTTCAGACAATACGTGGACTCTACTCTTCGCTGGGTGACCTATTACTGTTATTTAGCATTCTCTCCGTCCTAGTCAAATGGTTCAAATGGTTCTGAGCACTATTGGACTTAACATCTGTGGTCATCAGTCCCCTAGAACTTAGAACTACTTAAACCTAAGTAACCTAAGGACATCACACACATCCATGCCCGAGTCAGGATTCGAACCTGCGACCGTAGCAGTCGCGCGGTTCCGGACTGAGCGCCTAGAACCGCTAGACCACCGCGGCCGGCCACGTGCTAGTCGTAATGCAAATGGAACTTCAGAGGCGCTTTCCGCTATTCTTGACAAACATCAGTAACCTGTAATCACTGAGAGTCACAACTGCGTTCTAGGCGCTCAGTCAGGAACCGCGCGACTGCTACGGTCGCAGGTTCGAATCCTGCCTCGGGCATGGATGTGTGTGATGTCCTTAGGTTAGTTAGGTTTAAGTAGTTCTAAGTTCTAGGGGACTTATGACCACAGATGTTGAGTCCCATAGTGCTCAGAGCCATTTGAACCATTTGTCACAACTGCGTGATGATAATGGTTCAGGTTGTCAGTAGTTGTGGTGGTGTTACGTTGTCAAACTGCTTACAGTAACGTTAATGGTGGCGCACATTCTTTAGCGCTGACTACCTACTTAAGTAAAGATAGTGTTGTGGCGTCATCGCTTGTCTTTATTTGGCCTCAGCTTGAGTAATCCGATTTAACGAACATGGTACTCCAATCGCGGGCTCCTAATAAAGTATGACTGCAGAGATTATCGTGCGGATATTACATTAATTCTGCAATGAAATGCTTAACAAATCTTACCCTCAGATATGCAGCTGGAATGACTAATTACACAGGTACTCCATGTTGCACTAAGTGATCAGTTCGCTGCAATCCTGCTTGTACTGTTCGTAAATACTCTTATACTTCAGAAATGGTTCTAATGGCTCTGAGCCCTATGGGACTTAACTTCTGAGGTTATCAGTCCGCTAGAACTTAGAACTACTTAAACCTAACTAGCCTAAGGACCTCAGACACACCATGTCCGAGACAGGACCCGAACCTGCGACCGTAGCGGTCGCGCGGTTCCAGACTGTAGCGCCCAGAACCGCACGGCCACTCCGGCCGGCTTGCCATATGAACCATTTGAACTATTTAACACAAAATGACATTAAAAATTTAAGTTATTCACGAGCAGCTAGTTGAGAATATGTATGAACATTAAATGACACGACGAACCGTCTTGTTCTGCATATGGATTCAAACCCAGCTCATGCAGACTAAGCAAAGATTTCGTGACTGACGGAAACTAACAGTCATTCCTGATTAGGCATGCAGAGAGTGATATACCTCGATTTTAGACAGTATCAGTTAGCAAATATCAACTTTAAATTGCATAACGCAAACATTTTTAACAGACGCGAATTCCTACCCAGCATCTATTGTCCCTGTTAACGAACTACGAGAGATGTTAAATATTGCTTCTTCACAAGTAACTTACTTGAAATGCCGTGAGGTAAAGCTGTGTGTTGGACACGGATTCGAACCCGGAACCTAATCGGATTGCTATCGAAGCACAGTCAAATGTGACATATCGGAATTTCGCGGCAGTAGCTAGATGTTTTAACTGAAATGACGAGACGAAACATTAATTTTTTCCTTCCCAGGACTCCAACCCGGCACCTATCGCTGTTATATTCTAGAGAAAACGAACGTTAAATATGGGTTTGTTGCACCAGCAGTGACATGTGAGCATGTTTGAACTGAAATAATATGACGAAGAGTTCAGCGCTCACTGGGAATAGAGCCCCACACATATCGTTGTTGACTACACACAAAGAGACGTCAGCTACCGATTTTTTCTCCACCAGCTGCTCAGAATAGCATCTTGAACTTACAGTCATCTCGCAAATAGTTCTGTGTCTCACTGGGAGTTAAAAACGTCAGATATCGTTAGTGTTGACAGCGAATGAAAATACATTAAAAATCGAAATTATTATCCACCAACAGATAGGTGTTCTCATGCTAGAGCTTGATAATACATAATTAAATCTTTAGTGCCGGGCCAGGATTCGATCCCATTCACGCGTAATATGTGAAGGTGTTGAGGAATCTGCAGTTTTGAACAAACAACAAATTGTAGCCGAGCTGTATTGCCACGAAGGGACCAAATTCCGCGTTAAGGGCGGTCTTAGTTGCATTCCCAGTTCAGAACCAATTTTATCGACATACAGAAGCTCAAATAAAAGATGGAATAAGTGTCGTCACTTGAAATAAATAACTAGTATAAGAAAGGTTACTGGTGATAGAGTTTCTACATGTCGCCACTCCAGACTTTATTGTGGTTCAACCTACCGTCTACTTGGTAAAGAAGGAATATCATCTTTAATGTGAATTTCCAGACCACGCAGCCATTATATCTCCTTCACTTGGTGTAGCCAGGAGAGAATGGAATCTGTCTCTCCCTATCTAAAATCATTGACAGAAGTGGGAATCGAACCCAGACCATAGGTATAACAACCTACCATCCGTCCAACAGACCACGAAATCCTCTTCTCTGCGGGTCATTTTTCTATCATAACGCAGTTGCGCCACACTGGATGAAAATTCTGACACACAGGCTCCCTGTAGTAATTTGCAGCATGTTCAGTAAATTCATTTACGTGGTTGACCGAATCACCATGAACTAGCTGCCTCGCCTACCCAGTGCATACATTCGACTATTTTGTAATCACAGAAATAAAATCACGTAACTGCCACCTACACACAACTGCCAACAATGTAGGATGCAGAAGTTTAGCTCAAGTGGAAAGGAACACTTCCTATTTATTCTATTGCGCTATCTGTTACTAGAAAACGTCGTTCAGTCCAAAAGAAAAGCTGTAACTGTTTGTCTCTCAGAAGTCAAGACCTGGCCATATGCATAACCTCACAGTGCTGTGGAATCCAAGAGTTCTGGAGGAATAGTTGCCGAGCTCTGGAGCTGTTGTAGCTACGTGTCAGCTTGTAGCATAGATAAGATGTCGCGAGTTCGAATACATTCAGTGCTACATTTTTTAAAACGCAATTCTGCTCTCTGCTGAAGTTATCAATCTAATGGACCTTTGAACATAATTCCCTTCACTTCTCAACCCAAAGTAGTCGCATGTGGAAAAAGGACTATTAAACCTGAATAGAGCAAAATGTCACAGTAGTTAGACAGCAGGCAGCAGATGCATCTCGAAGATGTGCAGGGAGAGCGCATCGTGCCATAATATGTCAGAAAAGTATTTTCTACATTAGCCGTCGTGTGGTAGTGATATTTTAGTCTTCTTCAAACTTTGTTTGACAGCTTTAACTCAGTCTGACAATGCACATGCAGTTTATTGATTACATGCATGTAGAAAACTTGTTCTGTCATAGGTAACATCAGAGAATTCGCATATATCGTTGATGATTAATGTCTCTCTCATGTTTACTATTGTTTTAACAACACTAAAGGAAACCTTACGAAAATTGTGCACTGTATTATAAGAAATGAAATAAAACTAACCATGATAACCTTACGACGAAAGTATCTGTACACAAGCATGCCTCTATCGACACGAATTAGTAAAATACTACTCACTTAGATTTTGATTGGGTCTGTAATTGGTATGCTGTGTCATACTCAAGAGGGATGCAAATGTGGCATTTCATAAATATAGTTACGTATTCCTAGAAACCCAAAATTCGCTTGTCAGCAGTGGAAAGAGGCGTTACCTGTTGTGCAGCATTGTAAGTTTTTCAACATTGCACTATGAGCTGAAAGCATTTTCTTGCGATTTCCTTATTGATGTTTGATCTGACTGCTTGTAGCTCTTTCACAGAAGGGATAAAAACGTTACCAGTGAGTGAGACCGGAACTGCGAACCGTAAAACACGCTGTTTCACAGGTCAGCACGTTACCACAGAGCTGGCGAGGAGGTATGGGTTTCAGCTTCCTATTACGAGGGCAATAGTAACTAGAACTCGTAAACCGCTATTTAAAGGTCGAGATTAGTTGCGATTTCCACTTGCAACGACTTTCCTGGGCTGAAAACCGTAAATTTTCAATCTTTTGTTACCCTTCAAGCGATAATAAATCAGATTATTCAATGGAAATGACAGGTAAAAATCAAGTGAACTTTGAGGCTTAATTCTGTGCACACCAGGAAATAACTCGTCGATCACAGAGTTGCCAAACATACGTTGCCTTGTTGCCAAATCTCAGTTACAGTACCAGCAGGAAGAAGACGAACCGATGTGATCCTACAGCGGTCTGGGAAGTGACCATAGCTGGTGTCTCCAAGTCACGGCTGCTACGGCCTGGAATACGTAATGCGTCTGATTCGCTTTCTGTAACTAGGTTTAGGGACTGGAGCGTAGTTACTAATAATACTCAGAACTGACTGCAAACTGAGCATCATAAATCAGCAACTCTCATTGTTGTTTTTATATTTCTTTCGTAAGTGTACTCAAAACTAAGAAAGTCATTCACAGGCGTTTTCGTGCCTCGCCGATAGTCGAGCACAACATACAAATAAAAAAGAATGTGTGTGTGTGTGTGTGTGTGTGTGTGTGTGTGTGTGTGTGAGAGAGAGAGAGAGAGAGAGAGAGAAAGAGAGAGAGAGAAATAAAAAGCAATGAGAGAGAGTGTAAAAAATTGTTGTAAAGAAATTGAATCATGGTATTTAAAGAAATCTTTCATTAAAATGACACGTTCCACATCATTACGAAATGTCGTATTCATGATCTATGGAACAAGAGTTAATCTAATGTAATCTAATGTAATCTTCTCACATCATATTGATGATTAGCCATGAAGAGTCATGAATTACCGAAATTTTTGCCAATACCAGTAACCAAATCTAAACTTGACAATAAAAGACGACAATTTTTGTAATAAACCGTGACTCCTATCAAGACCCTTTCGTCCCTGTTATCTAACCACGAAAGATGTCTGATATACCTCCATTCTGAAGTAACAAAGTGTGCATGCATTTAAAGATGAAGTGCATGATGAGAAGTTCTGTGACGGAGATACGAACCCAACACGTAATCCGATTGTTAACTAAGAAAAATCAAATGTTACGTATCGGTTTTTCTTACGAGCCGCTAGGTGTCTGAATCTAAAATAAGGATACAAACTTTTGTGCCTAAGCGACAATCGAACTGCACACCTACCGTGCATCCACGAATATAGCTTAAGTATCAGTTGCCTACCCATGAACAGTAAGATGTGTGCGTGTTTGACCAGAAATAACGACACCTGTTGCGATTGTTGGCAACACATGAACAGACATTGAAATTGCGCGTTAATTTTCACTAGCAGGTGGGTGTGCACTTGATAAAGCTAGAAATGAAATTATGAATATTTTTGTACTGGATCAGGTTTCAGACCCACATACTTACCTTTGGAGGAGACCTAGAGAAGATTGCAGTCTTGGGAAAAGGAACGAAATGACTGAACTACTGTTCCGAGAGAGTCAGATCCTCGAAAGAGGAGATACGAATTCGAATCACAGTCCAGCACCAAATGTTTAAACGTCTCTAGTTCAATCAAGTACAAGTAAAATAACAGCCCTGTCCCTTTAAATGGCTATCGGTTCATCAAATAAAATAAAATTTTCTAATGTAAGTAAGCTTGCTGGCGACTGTATTTCTGGTTACCATGACTTCCGCTGTGTCATTTCCCAACGTAAACCGGCTCTGCCTAGTTGGTAATGAAGGAACGTGATGTTTAATGCGGATTCTGGATTATAACGTCTTTCTCTTGAGGTTACCAGAGGTAAAATAAATCTGTTTGTGCCTCTTAAAAGTAAATGCCTGAACCCACGCATTGCACCTGTGATAGTTCGTTCCACCAGACCATTGTGACCACATTACCCAGCCCCAGGAGTGTGCTGTAACGGATGATGTGCTTAGCTTACAAAATTAGTCACCGGTGGAAAAAATGCGAGTCTATTAAATGGTCAAGTAGAAGCAAGCTTCTGACGCAGAGATTATGCTATTCTCATGTCAGCAGGATGTAAAGACTCTTCTAGGCATCATAGGCTGGATGTGAAGCCATTTTGATTTTTCACAAATTCAACAAATTTCTTAGTTCGAGAAAATCCACTGTGAAGCGTGAAGTTGCCGGATAATCGAATTATCCGGCAACTTCACGCTTCACAGTGGATTTTCTCGAACTAAGAAATTTGTTGAATTTGTGAAAAATCAAAATGGCTTCACATCCAGCCTATGATGCCTAGAAGAGTCTTTACATCCTGCTGACATGAGAATAGCATAATCTCTGCGTCAGAAGCTTGCTTCTACTTGACCATTTAATAGACTCGCATTTTTTCCACCGGTGACTAATTTTGTAAGCTAAGCACATCATCCGTTACAGCACACTCCTGGGGCTGGGTAATGTGGTCACAATGGTCTGGTGGAACGAACTATCACAGGTGCAATGCGTGGGTTCAGGCATTTACTTTTAAGAGGCACAAACAGATTTATTTTACCTCTGGTAACCTCAAGAGAAAGACGTTATAATCCAGAATCCGCATTAAACATCACGTTCCTTCATTACCAACTAGGCAGAGCCGGTTTACGTTGGGAAATGACACAGCGGAAGTCATGGTAACCAGAAATACAGTCGCCAGCAAGCTTACTTACATTAGAAAATTTTATTTTATTTGATGAACCGATAGCCATTTAAAGGGACAGGGCTGTTATTTTACTTGTACTTGATTGAACTAGAGACGTTTAAACATTTGGTGCTGGACTGTGATTCGAATTCGTATCTCCTCTTTCGAGGATCTGACTCTCTCGGAACAGTAGTTCAGTCATTTCGTTCCTTTTCCCAAGACTGCAATCTTCTCTAGGTCTCCTCCAAAGGTAAGTATGTGGGTCTGAAACCTGATCCAGTACAAAAATATTCATAATTTCATTTCTAGCTTTATCAAGTGCACACCCACCTGCTAGTGAAAATTAACGCGCAATTTCAATGTCTGTTCATGTGTTGCCAACAATCGCAACAGGTGTCGTTATTTCTGGTCAAACACGCACACATCTTACTGTTCATGGGTAGGCAACTGATACTTAAGCTATATTCGTGGATGCACGGTAGGTGTGCAGTTCGATTGTCGCTTAGGCACAAAAGTTTGTATCCTTATTTTAGATTCAGACACCTAGCGGCTCGTAAGAAAAACCGATACGTAACATTTGATTTTTCTTAGTTAACAATCGGATTACGTGTTGGGTTCGTATCTCCGTCACAGAACTTCTCATCATGCACTTCATCTTTAAATGCATGCACACTTTGTTACTTCAGAATGGAGGTATATCAGACATCTTTCGTGGTTAGATAACAGGGACGAAAGGGTCTTGATAGGAGTCACGGTTTATTACAAAAATTGTCGTCTTTTATTGTCAAGTTTAGATTTGGTTACTGGTATTGGCAAAAATTTCGGTAATTCATGACTCTTCATGGCTAATCATCAATATGATGTGAGAAGATTACATTAGATTACATTAGATTAACTCTTGTTCCATAGATCATGAATACGACATTTCGTAATGATGTGGAACGTGTCATTTTAATGAAAGATTTCTTTAAATACCATGATTCAATTTCTTTACAACAATTTTTTACACTCTCTCTCATTGCTTTTTATTTCTCTCTCTCTCTTTCTCTCTCTCTCTCTCTCTCTCTCTCTCTCACACACACACACACACACACACACACACACACACATTCTTTTTTATTTGTATGTTGTGCTCGACTATCGGCGAGGCACGAAAACGCCTGTGAATGACTTTCTTAGTTTTGAGTACACTTACGAAAGAAATATAAAAACAACAATGAGAGTTGCTGATTTATGATGCTCAGTTTGCAGTCAGTTCTGAGTATTATTAGTAACTACGCTCCAGTCCCTAAACCTAGTTACAGAAAGCGAATCAGACGCATTACGTATTCCAGGCCGTAGCAGCCGTGACTTGGAGACACCAGCTATGGTCACTTCCCAGACCGCTGTAGGATCACATCGGTTCGTCTTCTTCCTGCTGGTACTGTAACTGAGATTTGGCAACAAGGCAACGTATGTTTGGCAACTCTGTGATCGACGAGTTATTTCCTGGTGTGCACAGAATTAAGCCTCAAAGTTCACTTGATTTTTACCTGTCATTTCCATTGAATAATCTGATTTATTATCGCTTGAAGGGTAACAAAAGATTGAAAATTTACGGTTTTCAGCCCAGGAAAGTCGTTGCAAGTGGAAATCGCAACTAATCTCGACCTTTAAATAGCGGTTTACGAGTTCTAGTTACTATTGCCCTCGTAATAGGAAGCTGAAACCCATACCTCCTCGCCAGCTCTGTGGTAACGTGCTGACCTGTGAAACAGCGTGTTTTACGGTTCGCAGTTCCGGTCTCACTCACTGGTAACGTTTTTATCCCTTCTGTGAAAGAGCTACAAGCAGTCAGATCAAACATCAATAAGGAAATCGCAAGAAAATGCTTTCAGCTCATAGTGCAATGTTGAAAAACTTACAATGCTGCACAACAGGTAACGCCTCTTTCCACTGCTGACAAGCGAATTTTGGGTTTCTAGGAATACGTAACTATATTTATGAAATGCCACATTTGCATCCCTCTTGAGTATGACACAGCATACCAATTACAGACCCAATCAAAATCTAAGTGAGTAGTATTTTACTAATTCGTGTCGATAGAGGCATGCTTGTGTACAGATACTTTCGTCGTAAGGTTATCATGGTTAGTTTTATTTCATTTCTTATAATACAGTGCACAATTTTCGTAAGGTTTCCTTTAGTGTTGTTAAAACAATAGTAAACATGAGAGAGACATTAATCATCAACGATATATGCGAATTCTCTGATGTTACCTATGACAGAACAAGTTTTCTACATGCATGTAATCAATAAACTGCATGTGCATTGTCAGACTGAGTTAAAGCTGTCAAACAAAGTTTGAAGAAGACTAAAATATCACTACCACACGACGGCTAATGTAGAAAATACTTTTCTGACATATTATGGCACGATGCGCTCTCCCTGCACATCTTCGAGATGCATCTGCTGCCTGCTGTCTAACTACTGTGACATTTTGCTCTATTCAGGTTTAATAGTCCTTTTTCCACATGCGACTACTTTGGGTTGAGAAGTGAAGGGAATTATGTTCAAAGGTCCATTAGATTGATAACTTCAGCAGAGAGCAGAATTGCGTTTTAAAAAATGTAGCACTGAATGTATTCGAACTCGCGACATCTTATCTATGCTACAAGCTGACACGTAGCTACAACAGCTCCAGAGCTCGGCAACTATTCCTCCAGAACTCTTGGATTCCACAGCACTGTGAGGTTATGCATATGGCCAGGTCTTGACTTCTGAGAGACAAACAGTTACAGCTTTTCTTTTGGACTGAACGACGTTTTCTAGTAACAGATAGCGCAATAGAATAAATAGGAAGTGTTCCTTTCCACTTGAGCTAAACTTCTGCATCCTACATTGTTGGCAGTTGTGTGTAGGTGGCAGTTACGTGATTTTATTTCTGTGATTACAAAATAGTCGAATGTATGCACTGGGTAGGCGAGGCAGCTAGTTCATGGTGATTCGGTCAACCACGTAAATGAATTTACTGAACATGCTGCAAATTACTACAGGGAGCCTGTGTGTCAGAATTTTCATCCAGTGTGGCGCAACTGCGTTATGATAGAAAAATGACCCGCAGAGAAGAGGATTTCGTGGTCTGTTGGACGGATGGTAGGTTGTTATACCTATGGTCTGGGTTCGATTCCCACTTCTGTCAATGATTTTAGATAGGGAGAGACAGATTCCATTCTCTCCTGGCTACACCAAGTGAAGGAGATATAATGGCTGCGTGGTCTGGAAATTCACATTAAAGATGATATTCCTACTTTACCAAGTAGACGGTAGGTTGAACCACAATAAAGTCTGGAGTGGCGACATGTAGAAACTCTATCACCAGTAACCTTTCTTATACTAGTTATTTATTTCAAGTGACGACACTTATTCCATCTTTTATTTGAGCTTCTGTATGTCGATAAAATTGGTTCTGAACTGGGAATGCAACTAAGACCGCCCTTAACGCGGAATTTGGTCCCTTCGTGGCAATACAGCTCGGCTACAATTTGTTGTTTGTTCAAAACTGCAGATTCCTCAACACCTTCACATATTACGCGTGAATGGGATCGAATCCTGGCCCGGCACTAAAGATTTAATTATGTATTATCAAGCTCTAGCATGAGAACACCTATCTGTTGGTGGATAATAATTTCGATTTTTAATGTATTTTCATTCGCTGTCAACACTAACGATATCTGACGTTTTTAACTCCCAGTGAGACACAGAACTATTTGCGAGATGACTGTAAGTTCAAGATGCTATTCTGAGCAGCTGGTGGAGAAAAAATCGGTAGCTGACGTCTCTTTGTGTGTAGTCAACAACGATATGTGTGGGGCTCTATTCCCAGTGAGCGCTGAACTCTTCGTCATATTATTTCAGTTCAAACATGCTCACATGTCACTGCTGGTGCAACAAACCCATATTTAACGTTCGTTTTCTCTAGAATATAACAGCGATAGGTGCCGGGTTGGAGTCCTGGGAAGGAAAAAATTAATGTTTCGTCTCGTCATTTCAGTTAAAACATCTAGCTACTGCCGCGAAATTCCGATATGTCACATTTGACTGTGCTTCGATAGCAATCCGATTAGGTTCCGGGTTCGAATCCGTGTCCAACACACAGCTTTACCTCACGGCATTTCAAGTAAGTTACTTGTGAAGAAGCAATATTTAACATCTCTCGTAGTTCGTTAACAGGGACAATAGATGCTGGGTAGGAATTCGCGTCTGTTAAAAATGTTTGCGTTATGCAATTTAAAGTTGATATTTGCTAACTGATGTTGTCTAAAATCGAGGTATATCACTCTCTGTATGCCTAATCAGGAATGACTGTTAGTTTCCGTCAGTCACGAAATCTTTGGTTAGTCTGCATGAGCTGGGTTTGAATCCATATGCAGAACAAGACGGTTCGTCGTGTCGTTTAATGTTCATACATATTCTCAACTAGCTGCTCGTGAATAACTTAAATTTTTAATGTCATTTTGTGTTAAATAGTTCAAATGGTTCATATGGCAAGCCGGCCGGAGTGGCCGTGCGGTTCTGGGCGCTACAGTCTGGAACCGCGCGACCGCTACGGTCGCAGGTTCGGGTCCTGTCTCGGACATGGTGTGTCTGAGGTCCTTAGGCTAGTTAGGTTTAAGTAGTTCTAAGTTCTAGCGGACTGATAACCTCAGAAGTTAAGTCCCATAGGGCTCAGAGCCATTAGAACCATTTCTGAAGTATAAGAGTATTTACGAACAGTACAAGCAGGATTGCAGCGAACTGATCACTTAGTGCAACATGGAGTACCTGTGTAATTAGTCATTCCAGCTGCATATCTGAGGGTAAGATTTGTTAAGCATTTCATTGCAGAATTAATGTAATATCCGCACGATAATCTCTGCAGTCATACTTTATTAGGAGCCCGCGATTGGAGTACCATGTTCGTTAAATCGGATTACTCAAGCTGAGGCCAAATAAAGACAAGCGATGACGCCACAACACTATCTTTACTTAAGTAGGTAGTCAGCGCTAAAGAATGTGCGCCACCATTAACGTTACTGTAAGCAGTTTGACAACGTAACACCACCACAACTACTGACAACCTGAACCATTATCATCACGCAGTTGTGACAAATGGTTCAAATGGCTCTGAGCACTATGGGACTCAACATCTGTGGTCATAAGTCCCCTAGAACTTAGAACTACTTAAACCTAACTAACCTAAGGACATCACACACATCCATGCCCGAGGCAGGATTCGAACCTGCGACCGTAGCAGTCGCGCGGTTCCTGACTGAGCGCCTAGAACGCAGTTGTGACTCTCAGTGATTACAGGTTACTGATGTTTGTCAAGAATAGCGGAAAGCGCCTCTGAAGTTCCATTTGCATTACGACTAGCACGTGGCCGGCCGCGGTGGTCTAGCGGTTCTAGGCGCTCAGTCCGGAACCGCGCGACTGCTACGGTCGCAGGTTCGAATCCTGACTCGGGCATGGATGTGTGTGATGTCCTTAGGTTACTTAGGTTTAAGTAGTTCTAAGTTCTAGGGGACTGATGACCACAGATGTTAAGTCCAATAGTGCTCAGAACCATTTGAACCATTTGACTAGGACGGAGAGAATGCTAAATAACAGTAATAGGTCACCCAGCGAAGAGTAGAGTCCACGTATTGTCTGAAGTTCTTACAGTTTGATATAATGCAGTTCCCGGTAGTTTCACACTAACGGGTTCTTTTGGCTATCGAAATACTCATATGGGAATCATAAAAGTGGAATTGCTAGATCACCCAACTACCTTAATAACACCTCATTCTGGATTGAATACGACTCGGAAAGCGACGTTAATTTGACGTTTTCATCCATCTCCTGACGTCTCACTGAATGAAGTCTGAAGTGCACGCACAGTTGTGTTGCCTGCCGCAAGGATTCTGTGAAGTGTTGTGGCAGCTGGCAGTCGTTGCTGAATACACACATGTGCAAATAACCTCACTGCTCTAGCGGAACTCGTCTTTGTTGCATTTTTTCCATACGGTAATTAGCACAATAACATAAGGCTTGTTCTGCTGAAGAACTTGATGCCCACAAGTCCTTAAATAATAATCTCCTAGCGGGAGGAATAAATACATGAAAGGAAACAGACTGTTGGACGAAAGAATGGACAGCTCCCTGCTTTTGGCGTTTCCGATAGCGCCTACGATAAGAATCTGGTGCCATATTATGCTTCAGAACTCTAAACTGTTTATTTTTTTACTTCATACTAAAACAAAAGTTGTGATATGAGACGAGGAAATGACTTATATGCTTCTCAGGAACTTTAGTTTTTCGTGTTTATTTTCTCACTTCATATTAAAACAAGGGCGTTAATATGAGAAGAGGAAATGAAATATACGCTTCCAAGACATAATATTTCCTTGTGTGCTATTACTGCAAACGTGAAAGCCCTGCAGTTAATTTTTGTATGTTGGATAAGTTTTGATATCACCTCACATTCCTTTGTGACAAGGTTCCTATTGTCTTGGGATTCAAATAGAGTGGACGTTTCATCACTGGTTAATATTCTGATGACTAATGACATGATACCCGTTGCAATTGCTCCATGGCACCTGTGAGTAGAGTCTCACGTTGGTTACTATAAGAACACGCAGGCAGTGATATCCGCTCACTGGAGTCAGAGCCAAGGTGATTTCTTTCTGTTTAGGGCGAAGCGTCTGCTGCAGTGTCCACGCTCAGCCAACATAAACAAATCGCGGCGGCATTGGGCACTGCTAATCGCTGCACTTGTCGCGAGCCTCGACAATAAGAGCGCACTGTCTCTGCTAACGATACTATGGAGTTAATAGATCTTACTTAACGGAATACGCAGGACATGGGATGGGTAAAAATTCAGTTTGTAGCTTCCCATCGCATTAAAATACTTTACAGTCATATTTGATGCAATATTTATTGTTGGTTGTCTCTCTAATGTTAATAGTATTGATTCACATCGTACGTTAACACGAAAACACACACACACACACACACACACACACACACACACACACAAACAGTCATTGATTCCTGTGAGGGTGACAACTACTGTGTGTTGAACAACACATGCACCAGTCAGTTCCTCAGTTGGCGTCGAGTGGATGAGATTTTTCAATTACCTTGCACTGCAAGAATTGTAAGGAGGGGACTGAAAGTAAATGGACTTGATGTATGCTAAAGGGCTGCGACAAAGCAAAGCTTGACCGATTATCAGATAACTGTCCACATGGGCTTTGTGGACGAGTATACTTTTAGTAACCAACCCACCCACGATCATTACGTAAGATTTTTCGAGGGCGTAGGGAAATTGATTTCATTAAGTCGTCGACAGTGTAGCGTGATGGTTTACTTCCCACCATACGTTTTCTATATTCGTCCAAAGGTCGCTTGCATTTGTAGGGACACATGGCAATGAACTTGTTACCTCTGCCCACATATTCTCTATCTGGTTGATGTTCGGTGATCGTGGAACAAACGGCTACAGCTTCATCCTCTCTTGGCCCTGAAACCAATCTCGCACTGCTCTACTATGATGGATGGGTCTCTGCTCCTGTAAATACATTGTTATGTCGTTAGTTCATATATTTATATTTAAATAACGTATTTGTAATAAGCACAGTGTTTAAGAATTCATTCCCTGTCATAGATAAGTGATCTGGATTCAACAGTCCGATTAAGAATGTGGTTCACCCAGTCTATCATATGATGAGCGACGTAGTCGGATAGCCACATTAAGACTGACTGGCTGAATCCGATTAGGACGATCTTGTATCGAAATGAAATTACAGAAATCGGATAATTTGAACGTCTGTATTGCAACAATGCTGCGCACATAAATTCCTATGATGGGGTAACAGCTAGCAACTGTCTAAGAAAAAGTGAGAAATATGTCTACTAGCAGCAATGTAACGTAATTATAAACCATATTTATGTGATGGAAATACTGAATCGAACAACACACATCTATTTCAGTGGAGGGAAGATACACCATATCGGATTTGCTGATGACATAATAATGACAATAATAATAAAAATCCCGTGTGGCCGATAGAGGAAACCCTCCCCCATATGGATGGTACCGTGGAAATCAAATACTTGTGGTGAACCAAATACTAACACAATCCTGAACGGCTACTCAATCCGTTGAACCCAAAATCCAGACACATCTGAGTGAAAATCACCGCTACTCTGGTCACCGTCTGTTAGCTCAATGAGCTTGGCTGAAAATATTTGCTTCCAAAGGCTTCAACACCCTCTGGTCCTGTCCGGTCCTGGTATCACCCAGACCAAACCAATGAAACACAAGAAAACATGAACTATGCAAGCAAAGGTAACTTTACCCCAGGTGGTACACAACCTGGCCACCGATAGGCGGCAGTTGGATTTTCGCACTCTGGGGAGTCCAGGTTAGCACGGCAGAGAATATCGAAGATCTCTGGTAAATTTCCCTACAAGCAGAAAACATTCATTTGAAAACTAAACATCGATACATTGATCCAAACAAGAAACCTAAATAATCTCACAAAAGAAATCGTCCGCCAAAAAATTCTCATCCTTGCTCTTCAAGAACCACGATTAATTGACAATTAAAACTTGCATTACGGAAACCATGGCATCTTCAAAATACAACAAAAGGTAGCGAAACTCGCACCAATCCTCGGCATTGCATTTCTCGAACACAGATCTATCAACAACTCTGTCGAAGAAATCACACCCATCAACAATCGAGTTATGACTATGCTCATTCAGAGCCCCTATAAAAAATATACACTCATAAATGCACATGCCCCCACCAACATCGGAAATAAGGAAAACACCGAAAATGTCGAAAAATTGTGGAACACACTCGAAAATACTATGAGCAAAATTTACCAAGATGACGTGAAAATACTAATGGGAGGCTTCAACTCTCTATTTGGGACATAAAAAACCTGTAGAAAAATCATTGGTACAAATTCAACACACCGAAACGCTTAGACCAACAGCACACGTCTGACTGACATTTGCCAACAATTCAACCACAAAAGAATGTCTTCCCACTTAGGAAGTAGCCTGTTCCCAAGAAACATGTTTGGCTACCAGGTGCAAGCTGCTTTCGTTCGCCTTTCGAGACTCGCTGAAAGCCAGATTTTTAATTCTTTTGTAGCAGAGCTACAAGCAGGCAGATACAAACGCAATAAGGGAATCGTAAGACAACGCGCCTTGCTACTTTCAGTAACCCTTAGTGTCAGAGCGAAAACCTTACGGTACTGCCAAATTCATAATGACGACATATTTTTTGTTGTTGTGAATACATAATTATATCTATGAAATGCCACTTTTCATAATAATAGCGGATGATACAGGAAATGAAGTAAATACGGATCTTTTCGAAGTCAAAAGTCGGTAATGTCCTACTAATTCGTGTTAAAATACGCTCAATCGTCTCACAGATACTTAATGCTTTATTAAGATAGTCTGCCGTCGTGATGTTTCTGTAGTAAGCTGAATTTATTTTGTATTAGTACAGTGAATATTTTAATTGGATTTTCCGATAGTTTACTAAACGCAACAGTTATCATCAATGAGAAATTAATCAGCAAAAGAATTTTCTTTCACGATATCTAAAACGATCTGACAATGCTAAAGTTGTTTACAAATTCTACGCCAGTAGAAACCTACTGGTTTCAACGATATAATTATACCAGAGTAGTTTTAAGAGTATTTTCGTCTAGAAATGAATTGCGTCGACGGTTGATCGATCAAGAGCGGGAAAGGTAAAGCTTAACGAATATATGACGAGAGGGACAAGTGCTTGAGAGAGGACTTCTCTATCAATACAAGTGCCTGAGAGACGACTTTAATTTCAATCTCCTGGATAGTTTTGTTTCTCAAATCAAGAAGTGCGTTATCATGCAGTAGAACATGTGATGTAGTTGTGTTGCTCGATTTTCTTACGCTGAGACCGAAAGGTGTCTCAGTTGTTGGCAACAAATTCCAGCTGTGTTTTGGTAGAATTCGTAGCCCAAAACTCACTTTTGGAGCTATCAGATGTAAAATATTATGTTCACACTACTCTTTGCTCGAGTTTATGTCTTTTGGAGGGGCTCAGCCTTTCATTTCTTCTTAGGAAGTTAATGATAAAGGCATCATAACACGTCACCAGTTACAGTACTGCATACGAATGCTCAATGAGCGACCTGATGACGTTCAATAATAGTCACTCCGTTGATTTTTGTTGTTTCGAATTAGAGCATGTAGTACTCGTACACCAGACTTCTGAACTTTGCCTGTTGAATGCAAATGTCGCATGATGGTAAAATGGTAATCTATCACATATATCAGTAGTCGAGACTTGCTTAATGTGGAAAATCATTGATGCCAGAACGATCTTTGTTGAAACAAGAATATCTTTTTCTGGCGTATTTTTCCCAAAAGCACTCGCTCCACACACAATTCAAATCTTTCTAGCTGCCTCCTCTGCATTCACCCCTCTGTTATACCAAAAGTAAACGTTGCGTTGCAGATGTTACACCTATTTCCACTTGCGACTCAATTTTACAATGCTTAACTGTAGTTCATGATTCTCAAGTATGCAAAATCCAATGCTTAACTGCAAGATGATAACTAGAACTTCAAATTCGAAAATGACAGTTGATACATACACTGACAGCGTCGCGCCGCGTTCACCTGAGCGGTGCCGGATTTCAGGCGGCGGGTGGCGCCTGGCCGGTGGCCGGTAGCCGCTGCAGCGCGAGGAAACGCTCGAGCGTAAGTTGTTATGATCGCGACGCAGCCACGAGCTGTCCTGCGGAATTGTTTCTGGAATACTTGTTATTGCTGGTGGGTAGAATGTTAAGCGAATTATCTTTGATGTTCAGTCAGACTCATAACTTTAGACCGACTGTGGAAAAAAAAAAAAACAGTTGGACGCGAACAGGCGACTGTAAGCTTAGAACGCACGACGCTTGCCACTTTTTTTTTTTTTTTTTTTTTTTGTTCGTTGTATCTGCTCTGGGCGGACGTCGAAAGACACCCGTTTCATTTTCGTTGTTGATCCATTAACTCAGTTTTTTTTTATTACAGAGGGCAGCTAGCCCTCTGACCGAACACGCTGAGCTACCGTGCCGGCTATAGACCACGGGCTCACATAGTCCGACAACGTCTCGGAAGTAGACAATACTTCCTCCTAACACTTCCGCATCTTACAGTGTTGCCAGATTGTGCATATGGCCGGACTTAAAGAGTTGTCAGGGGCGGTCAGTTTTATTGGCCACCTTAAGTGAATGACTCGGACTTAGTCTCTGTGGCGGCCGGCCGGCGGTCAGTTTTATTGTCTAAGACTGTACATGAATGGGACAAGAATGATGCAGAGCCGGATCTTGGTGCCAGCAGCAATGTGGTTGTTAGATTGTGCCGGAATGTACCAGAGAATGTAAATGACAAAATTTACTTTAATAATTATCACACATCAATACCGCTAATGCATTATTTGAAGGGAAGAGGCATTTTATCTCTAGGAACTGTTAGAAGAAATAGAGTTCACAATAAGAAACTCCCAGAGAACAAGCCCCTGAGTAAAGAGGAAAGGGGTAAAATACTTGAGTTTATTCGAAATTATGAAGGAACAGAGATCTCAAGTGTACTCTGGAAGGACAAGACAGTCATGTTGTTATCCACGTTTGTAGGAAGTGCTCCTGTAAGCAATGTAAAGACATATGATAGAAGTAGGAAGGAACATATTTTTATATCTTGTCCAAAAATTGTGCAAATTTATAACAAGCATATGGGGGGAGTGGATCTTCTAGACAAGACTGATAGTCAGATCATCATCATCATCAGTTATCTGCTATATTAGCAGGTCCTTTGCCTCTCAATTTTCTGCAATCCAGTGCTTCCTTCTTAAGGCTGCTGTATGTTGTACCGTCCATCATGTCATCCAGTATCTAGAATATCTTCCTTCCTCGCTTCCTTTTCCCATCTACATAACCTTCTAAAACAATTTTTATCAGTCCATCATTCTTTCTTAATATATGCCCAATCCAATTTCTTTTTCTTCTCTGTATTACATCTAGTAACTGTCTTTTCTCTCCCACTCTTCTCAGTACCTCTTCATTTTTTATCCAACTTATTCTTTCCATCCTCCGCCATGTCCAGATCTCAAAAGCCTCGAGCCTTTCTCTGTCTTTCTTCCTCATAGTCCATGTTTTAGTGCCATATAGAAGAACACTCCATACAATACATTTTATGAGTCTCTTCCTGAATTCTCTGTCCAGACCGCTGCAGAAAATTCTCCTTTTCTTATAAAATGCCTCATGTGCCATTGCTATCGTTTTTTTAATATCTGTCGTGCACTTCCAGTTGTTGTCTGTCCTGCTTCCAAGATACTTAAAATTTTGCACCTGTTCTAGTATTTCTCCATTCAACATAATTTTTATTTCCTCCTAGTGCCAATACTTTTGTTTTATTTGTGTTAATTTTCATTCCGTATTTTTTTCCGTTAGTTTTAATGGTGTCCACCAAATCCTGTAATTCTTTTTCCCCTGTGGCTAGAAGGACCATGTCATCAGCAAGCCTCAAACACCCTACTCTTCTTCCTCCAATTACTACGCCTTTTTCATCTAATGAGCATTGGTCAATCATATTTTTCAAGTAGAGGTTGAAAAGAGTAGGTGATAGACAGAATCCTTGTCTTACTCCTTTTCCTAGTCTGATCCATTTTGTACTTTCTCCTCTCACTTTAATTGAAACTTTTTGATTAAGATTTGATGATTTTACAAGTCTTCTGGTTTTCCAGTCCACTCTCTTTTCCCTCATTATAGTCGCCACGTTGTCCCAAAACACATTGTCAAATGCCTTTTATAGATCGATGAAGCGCGTATATAGGTCTCTTCCTTTTTCAATAAACCTTTTTCCCAAGATTCGTAGGAGCCCTATTGCATCTCTGATGCCCGTATTCTGTCTAAAGCCAAGCTGCTCCTCACCAAGATTCTCCTCCATTACTTTTTCAAGTCTTTTATTAATTATTCATAACATCACTTTGGCTGCATGTGAAATGAGGCTGATTGTCCTGTGCTCGCTGCATTTCTTGGTTCCATGTTTTTTCGGTAATGGAATCATTACTGTTGTCAGAAAGTCCTCTGGCCATTCACCAATGTCATATATTTTATTACATAATCTCAATATTTCTCTTATTCCATCTTGGTTCAAGCATTTTAATATTTCTCCCGGTATCGCTTTGCCATTTTTCATTGCAGCTATGGCAGACTCTACTTCTTCCATTATTATGGTTGGTCCTTTCTCTTCATCACGTACACTGTTGTCTGATTCAAGTTCCAGAGTTTCTGGTTTGCTATTTGTGTCATATAGCTCTTTGAGATATTCTTCCCATCTCTGGAGGACATCGTCACGATCTTTGTACACTACCTCTTCGTCTTTACTCAAAATTTCCATAGTAGCACTTCCTGTTCTGTTTTGTTCCCATGTCATTGTCTTCACTCTGTTGTATAGTAAGTGTCGTACCTTCCATTCCTGTCCAGTTCTTCAATTTCATCATATTCCTCTTTTTTAGCCATTTTTTCCTAGCCTGCTCTGTTTGTCTTCACAGTTCATTATTTAACCTTCGGTATATCTTTCTTGCATCTTCAGTGCTCTTGTTTTTCAATTTTCTTCTCTCCTCCATCTTGGAAATCATTTTTTGTGTGACCCATGGTTTTTTTTCCCCTTTTCCCTTTTACATATCCCATATTTTGCTGTCCGGCTTTAATGATTCCTTCTTTCAGCATATTCCAGTACTCATTGGCATTATCAGGTGGTTCTTTGTCTCGTAATGTGTTTAGAAACTCCCAAGGCAGCATTTCTGTAATTTGTTCTTCGTTGGATCTTATCTTCTCTAGATCCCACTTCTTCACCATGGTCACCTTCCTCAGTTTTTTCATTCTTATTTCTATTTCTGCCACAAGTAAGTTGTAGTCACTATTAATATCTGCACCTGGTAATGTGTGCACCTTCTTGATTCCATTCCTGTATCTTTCTTCTACAAGTATAAAATCGATTTGGTTTCTATGTTTATCCCCTGGTGATTTCCAAGTGTAGAGCCTCGTCTTGTGGTTCTTGAACCATGTGTTTGCCACTACCAGTTGCCTCTCTCTGCAGAAGTCAATTAGCCATTCACCTCTATCATTTCTCTTTCCAAGACCATGACTGCCTACTATGTTTTCCTCTTTCCCTTTTCCCACAGTGGCATTCCAGTCTCCCATTGCTATTTTGCAGCATTTTTTATTTTCGTCCATTATTGTCAGATACAGAACCGTAATTCGGAGTAAGAAGTGGTACTTTCGAATATTTTACCATCTTTTTGATGTAGCCACAATCAACAGCTTGATTTTGTACCGCAGAGTTAACAGCATCCGCAACCCAGTGTCTCAGGCTAAGGAGCTTCAATTAGCTAATTTTAGGATTGAACTGGCTGAAACTTTGCTTAAAATTGGTTTCAGTTCTACATCAAAGAGAGGAAGGCCAAGTTACATAGAGAAACCACCAGCAAAGAAGAAAAAGACAGCTTCACACCATCCAACTAAAAATATCAGATTCGGTCAGGTCGGACACTGGCCTGTTTATGTAGATAAAAAACAGAGGTTCAAAAATGAAACCTGCAAAGGTTATACCATTATTAAATGCGAAAAATGTAGCAGCTGTGTCTTAACAAGAAAGGTAACTGTTTCACTAAATATCATGAACTGTGATTTTAATGTTTTCAGATTTATTTCACAGAACTATCCTGCTTTAAATGCCACTGAGATCAATAATATGAAATTTAAATTCGAAATCAAATATCTTATAAAATGTTTGTTCCATAAAATGTATTTGTTACTTAGTTTTCGTGTTTGGTTTGCTGTTGTAAAAGTTTTGGTAACTGGAGAGTGCGCGTTATGTCTAAACGCATGATGTTGCCAAATGGCAACAAGTAATAAATAATGACTTTCACATTGTTAGATGAGTTATATAATTTTTTCAATAGTTTTCCCTTTCATTGGTGAACATTTTCTACCATATATATTTTTTTGCGCTAAAATAAAAATTCATGCAGTGTAGGGTTAAATTGACTATTATGACTGCTAATTTTCATGGTACAAGATTGATACTATGAAATATGTCAATATAAATAATAAAAATATACTGACAGACAAGTAGTTTTTGGGAATCTACTATGCTCAGTAATATCTACAGGTGAGAAATACATAATTTAAGTAAGAAAATTAACACATGTCTGGTCAAAATTTTATGGAATCTAACGTTTCAGTTGGCATACGAAAGTTCTGAGGAGGCTAGGTTCATTACAGTATATATAATTGAAAACCACAGGCTTTGGAATCACATGTTTTCTTGCTATGCACCTGCTCTGAAATGATTGCAATCAGTTTGATACTACTTTGGCCGTCTGCATCTCCCATTATCAAACCAAAAAATGGGGAGCACTGTATACTGTGGTGTCCAAGCCTGTAGAATGAAAAAAATGACAGCCTTTCAACTTCTAGCCAGATGCTCTACTCTCTCTCTCTGAGAGATCACTATTGGTGCTAACAACAATGTAAATCTGTTTGCCATTATACCCAAATCTTTCTCACTTACCCACAGAGCTCTACTCACTCTGTAATAAAGACCTTGTGTCACTCATTATGTATCTTTGGTGATATGGATTCATTATATGTGCACCAAAGGGAAAGCTTCATCACCAGTGAAAAATAATGGAACCATAAAATTTATCCTTTCCAGATAAACAGGTACATTTAGATTGCCAAATATTGATGAAGGGTGGCAGTCTTAAGTTCCAGAATACCAACCTCTGACACACGACTATTTGTACTAGTGTGAACATCTTGAAACTTGTAATTTGTATTTACAACATTGAAAAGGACAACAGTGAAGGTACCTTTGTAATTTTAGTAGTAGGAGCCACAACCTGCAGGTTGTTGAGAGAGAAAGTGCTTACAATCCAGTGCCCATAAACAAATTTCAAACTTCCACAGTTCCTTAAATTGATCAGCAACATTTCACCCTTCTTTTTGAGATGGAGGAGTCTGAAATCAAAAATGATAGAATTATCTCAGTGTATGATTAACCCTGTAATTGCGGGCGATTTTCTGATGTTCTGGAGCAGCAGAAAAAGATTTTACAGAAAAATAGCAGCCTACAATGCTCCAGAGCAACAGAAAAGTGTGGTGAAGGAATACTAAGATTTCCAACATGCAAACTGTGGTGTCACTGCCAGACACCACACTTGCTAGGTGGTAGCCTTTAAATCGGCCGCGGTCCGTTAGTATACGTCGGACTCGCGTGTCGCCACTATCAGTGATTGTAGACCGAGCGCCGCCACACGGCAGGTCTAGAGAGACGTCCTAGCACACGTTCCAGCTGTAAAGCCGACTTTGCTAGCGATGGTTCACTGACAAATTACGCTCTCAATTGCCGAGACGATGGTTAGCATAGCCTTCAGCTACGTCATTTGCTACGACCTAGCAAGGCGCCATTACCAGTCAATATTGATTCTCTAAAACATGTACCGTCAAGAGCGATGTTAACCAATTATGGATTAAAGTTAAGTATTCCAGAAGGTACGTACCTTTTTTGCTAGTCTCAAGACCTTGTCCTGTTCCAGACTTCACGGCAGCCTGCGTGAGCTTAAACGCATGCCTTTCGGCTTGCGGTCATAGGGGATTGGCTGTCTTGCCAGTCCACAACAGTTGGCGACGAGAATTCTGCGTTCGTAACTATATTGCCCTGATTTACTTGTGTCATGGCTTCGCCACAATCTCCAGATGTATTGTCCGAATTTTATTGCTTGCAGAATCAGCAGACGCAGGCCTTATTGGATGCCCTTGGACAGCTCGTCCAGGGTCAACGTGCAATGCAAAACGATGCAGCAGCCACCGCTACCGCAGCCACAACACACAGTTGCACCAACTTTTCGTCCTTTTGATGCGGCACTGGAAAGCTGGACAGAGTGGTCACGCCAATTTGGATTCCATCTCGCCGCCTACAGAATTCAAGGTAATGAGCGGCAGCCTTATCTCCTTTCGTCCGTCAGCATCCACACGTACCGTGTGATAGTCAAATTATTTCCCCGACGCGACGTAGCAACTGTGTCCTACGACGAAATTTTGTCTGCATTAGATGCGTATTTCAAAGAATCAGTCAATGTAGTTGCAAAAAGGTATACCTTTTTTCGTACAAAACGTACGGCTGGTCAGACTAATAGGGAGTGGGTTGCAACCTTGCAAGGCCTTACTAGGGATTGTGCTTTTGAGTGTCATTGTGGACTCCCTTATTCAGATACTATGGTACGTGATGCAATTGCACAGAACGTTTCTGATGTTCGTATAAGGGAACAGATTTTGAAACTAGTCAATCCCTCCCTTCAACAAGTGATAGACATATTGGATCGACAGGACACACTTGACTTTGCTTAGGAATCATTTGAAACTTCCCCAGCCGTGTGTCACGTTAACTGGCCCGCCGGGCGCGCTGCACGTAACAGTAAACAGCCCTCGCGGCCGTCCGCGCAGCTGCCGCCAAGCTATCAGCCACGTGTGCCCCGCAAGCAAGCAAATGCAGTGCTAAAATCATGCCCGCAGTGTGCTACTAGACATTCGCGTGATAATTCCCCGTCACGCCAACCTATTTGATTTTTCTGTAATAAAAAAGGCCCTGTTTAAAGTGTTTGCCATAAAAAGCTCAGATCGGACACTCACAACCATTCCAGGTCCTTTGCTTTGCCCCGGAATCGGAATCGAACCAAGAATACTCAGGCTCGTGAACCTTCGCACATGGAAATTCATGCAGTTCATTTCACTCCGCCCAAAGCCACTTATTCTAACAGTGACAGTGTTCGTCCCACAAATAGTGTGCGTCGACATCGCCGGAAATCCCGTCAAGTCGCAAGTGCTTCTGTACCAGCGTCAGTTCATGTTGCACGAGACAGTCGCTCTTGTCGTCAACAGGACAATACACTTTTTGTAGACTTGGACATTAATGGCAACGTGATAGCATTCCAGCTCGATACCGGAGCTGCAGTTTCACTGCTCAATCACGACACGTACAAACAGCTGGGCACACCTCCGTTGCGTGCCGCAAATGTTAAGTAGTTATTCAGGACAAGCGATCCCGGTGTTAGAACAGTGCAGCCTTCTTGCCACATACAAAGGACAAACAAAACTTGTGTCATTGTATGTCCTTCGTTCTTCTTCTGCAGTGAACTTGTTTGGATTAGATTTATTTCAGTTTAACTTGTCTATAGTCAATCAGGTCCTATCAGTGAACCAGACTGTGCCTTCAGACAGTGTTCCTCGTCTATGTGAAGAGTTTGCAGACATTTTTGCACCGGGCCTTGGTTGCGCTAAGAACTATAAAGCACATGTGGAACTGAAAGTAAACGCGCAACCGAAATTTTTCAGAGCGTGCAATGTTCCCCACGCATTGCGTGATGACGTCGCAAGAACATTACACGATTTGGAATCACAAGGTGTGATTGAACGTGTGCAGGCTTCTCTCTGGGCATCACCCTTAGTAATTTTGCCAAAACCTTCTGGAAAATTGAGACTTTGTGTGGACTTCAAGGTAACAGTGAATCCACAATTAGTGATTGCAACTTTTCCTTTACCCCGCCCGGAAGATCTTTTTGACAAACTGTGCCCGGGTAAATATTTTTCGAAGTTGGACCTAGCAGATGCGTACTTGCAAATACCGGTGGACGAAGACTCCCAGCGCGTTTTGGTGGTTAACACGCATCTTGGTTTGTATCGATTCAAAAGACTGCCATTCGGGTGTGCATCCGCCCCTGCATTGTTTCAGCAATATCTGCAAACTGTTTGTGCCTCGGTCCCTACTGCAGCAAACTGTCTGGACGATATTGTGATCTCCGGAAAGACGGAAGAAGAACATTTAGCCAATCTCAGAGCATTATTTCAGGTCTTGCGACAAAATGCTCTTCGCTTGCGGAAGGACAAATGTGTGTTTTTTGCTCGTGACTTACCCTACCTGGGACATGTACTCAATGCCCAAGGCATACATCCCAGTCCCAAGCACCTTCGTGCCGTACAAGACTTGTCTTCGCTGCAGAATTTGAAGCAGCTACAGAGTGTGCTGGGAAAAATCAATTATTATCATCGCTATGTGCGCCACGCCTCTTCCATTTCAGCTCCGCTTCATCGCTTACGCCGTAAAGGTGTTTCGTTCGTCTAGACGATGGAATGCGACCGCGCCTTTCGCCAGTTGAAATCGGCGTTGCTTTCCAATACTTGCCTTACGCCATTCGATCCCCAGCAACCTCTTTTGTTGATGGTGGATACATCGGATTTCGGGATCGGTGCTGTGCTTGCACACAAAGATGGATCGCACGATCGCCCTATTGCCTTTGCGTCCAACTTGCTCTTGTCTGCGCAAAGAAATTATTCACAGATCGAGAAAGAAGCATTGGCTCTCGTCTTTGGTGTTACAAAGTTTCATGATTTCTTGTATGGTCGTCACTTTACCATCATCACAGACCACAAACCTTTGACATCGCTTTTTCATCCGCACAAGCCTGTACCTCCACGTACAGCGCAGAAATTCATTCGCTGGTCGATTTTCCTCTCGCAGTACCGCTACGATATCTTGTCTCGGTCCACTGCTAAGCACGGAAACGCCGATGCGTTGTCCCGTTTGCCTGTTGCTGAGGATAGAGCATTCGATTCCTCAGAACTTGCTTGCGTGTTCATTGATGCGGAAACCGATGACGTGGTCGAATCGTTTTCGATTGATTTTCGTCGTGTAGCTACAGCCACAGCTGCTGACCCTGTCCTTGCTACCGTTTTACGTTTTGTTGCTACGCAATGGCCCTTGTCAAAGTCATGGATCGAGGATCCGTTGGTTCGCCGATTTTTTGCTCACAAGGAGAGGCTTTTTGTACGACGTGGTGTTTTGCTGTTGCATTCTGATAATGATCAGTCCAGGGTCGTGGTCCCACGTTCGTTACAGTCCTCTGTCTTACGGCTTCTCCACCAAGGACATTGGGGTATAGTGAGAACGAAACAACTTGCTCGTCAGCACTGTACTTGGTTCGGAATCGATGCTGCGATTACGATTATGTGCTCTTCTTGCATGGTGTGTGCCGAACAACAATCCGCACCGCCGCGGAAATTCTTTGCATGGCCAAAAGCCACTTCCCTTTGGCAACGCTTGCACATTGATTTTGCTGGTCCATTCTGGAATGCTCGATGGTTGGTTCTGGTTGATTCATTCAGTAATTTTCCTTTTGTTGTCTGGATGTCTTCCACGACATCATCTGCCACCATCCAAGCGTTATCTGCTATCTTTTGCATTGAAGGTCTTCCACAGACTATGGTTTCCGACAATGGCCCACAATTCATGTCCGCAGAATTTCAGTCATTCTGCAAGGCCAATGGTATTCAACATCTGACATCCGCGGCGTTTTCGCCTCAGTCAAACGGTGCCGCTGAACGATTGGTCAGGACTTTCAAGTCCCAGATGTTGAAGTTGAAAGAGTCGCATTCTCGGGAGGACGTGTTATTGCTCTTTTTGTCCTCGTATCACTCTCAGCCCTGAGATGGTCGCTCGCCGGCTGAGTTGCTCCACGGTCGTCCTCATCGAACCTTGATGTCTTTACTCCATCCGCCGCATCAGGTTCCTGTGCAGCGGCAGACACCTGATTTTGCTCCGGGCGACATTGTCTACTATCGTAACTATCGAGGTTCACAGCATTGGCTCGAAGGGCGCATTCTTCGCTGCCTCGGCCGCGCTCTGTATTTGGTTTTGGGGGCCTCTGGTGAGGTGCGTCGGCACCTCAATCTGCTGCGCCTCTGTCGTCGCCCGGGTTCTGCCGCTCCCCGTCTGCTTTCAGCGACGGTGCCGTCCGGTCAGCGCCCTGGGTACCCATCAACTGGCTCGCCTCAGCCCCAGGTGTTACCGATGATGCCTTCCATTTTGCCCCATGGCGACGCGCCGCCACCGCCGCCACCGCCTGTTCTCCCGCCGGCGACGCTCGAAGTGGACGCTTCGCTGCAGCCGCCATGCGCCTCCCTGGGTCACGCGCCGCTGATCGCTTCCCGTGACCAGTTGTCCTCCGCCATGGAACTCTTGCCCGCTCCGGACCATAGGACGTCTTCGCCCGTCAGGTGCCCCAGCCTGATGGAGGTCGACCCTTCGGCCCCTCCTGTCTCTCTACGGGCGCATACACCGCATGTTGGCATGCACCCTGGAGTAGGTTTTCAGGCGTTTCCTAGCTCCCCTCGGACCGAATGGCAGGGTGCGGGTGGCACAGCCTCGCCTGTTGTTAGGTAACCCACCTCGTCGCATACGTCAACATGGGGTCCTCCCCATGGCGGGCGGAAGCCTTATAACACAACTGTATGCCGATTTGCGGGGGAGGAATGTGGTGTCACCGCCAGACACCACACTTGCTAGGTGGTAGCCTTTAAATCGTCCGCGGTCCGTTAGTATACGTCGGACCCGCGTGTCGCCACTATCAGTGATTGCAGACCGAGCGCCGCCACACGGCAGGTCTAGAGAGACGTCCTAGCACTCGCCCCAGTTGTAATGCCGACTTTGCTAGCGATGGTACACTGACAAATTACACTCTCAATTGCCGAGACGATAGTTAGCATAGCCTTCATCTACGTCATTTGCTACGACCTAGCAATGCGCCATTACCAGTCAATATTGATTCTGTAAAACATGTACCATCAAGAGGGATGTTAACCAATTATGGATTAAAGTTAAGTATTCCAGAAGCTACGTACCTTTTTTGCTAGTCTCAAGACCTTGTCCTGTTCCAGACCTCACGGCAGCCTGCGTGAGCTTAAACGCGTGTCTTTCGGCTTGCCGTCATAGTGGATTGGCTGTCTTGCCAGTCCACAACACAAACAGAACGAAAATTACGTCTGATATGATAATTTGTGGGCACCATTCAACCAGTCTCCAAACAGCAGTGCTAAACGAACATGCCTGCAGCTGGGAGGGAGGGGGTGGGGGGGGGCATGTTAAGTGGCACACTTGCACGTAACAAAAACATGGCATTTGCATGAGACAGACTTTGTGCTTCGCAGGTGAACCCTATGGGGGCTTTCTTCATAAGGACACCCGCTGGCTGGAGTGACCACTTCAGTTAAAAAGGGAGGTGTCAAATAGCAGATATTGTTCCCCTGATGATGATGTTACTGTTTTTGGGAAAAGTGTGGATCTCAAGCTTCTTGAAGTTACACAGTAAACAAAAGAACATTGCAAAGTAAATTATTCCTTATGTATTGATTGACTGTTCCATTGGTCCTTGGTAGAATATTTTATAGATTATGAGTGAAAACACACGCACAACACTTGTGTAATATTCTACAGTATAAATTGTTTATTTCATGAATCTGTTTTTGATTGTTAACCATCATCAGGTACCAAGATAAGCATATGGTGCAGTAAAATTTTGTTGGGTCAAAGATTTTAAACTAGTGCATCTACAGTGTATCTCCATTTCCAGAGTTGGAAAATGTTAATTTTAGACTTAGGGATAAAACACGAGGGACTGTTTCAGTGAAAATGTGATGTAGGATTATTTAACTAATATAAAATAAGTGACACTAACTAATGAACTGCATACCAATTTACAACGCTTGTTCATAGGAGAAAATAAATTGAACAATAAAGTTTGGTGACAGTTCCAAAGATGTAGCTGCAGAAAATAATCTTGTCTTCAGTAGGTTCTGAATTCCAAATAAATGAGCTACACTAGTGATTCCGTAGCTAGAGGCTCCAACTCTTTGTATATTCTGCCATTGAAAGTGAAATAATGTTGTGTAAGAAAGGTTTGTGTAGCTAATGTTACGTCATCTTTGACACCAGGTTAACTCCTGATTTATCTATTAAGTGTATTAGAATCTTTAGGTGCTCTTGAACACCGGGCGAGGTGGCGCAGTGGTTAGCAGACTGGACTCGCAGTTGGGAGGACGACGATTCAAACCTGTCTCCAGCCATCATGATTTATATTTTCTTTGATTTCCCTAAATCACTTCAGCTTAATGCCGGGATGGTTCCTTTGAAAGGGCATGGCTGACTTCCTTCCCTAAATCGAGGGGACCGATGACCTTGCTGTTTGGTCCCCTCCTTCCAAATTAACTAACCACTCTTGAACAGGTACATTAGCGAATAAGTTGCTAACATCAAAAGAAACTAGCTTGGAGCTGTAGAAGGGGGGGGGGTGATTTGCATGTCTTTTTAACTTGTTCACTAAGTCAACAGAATTTAGTTTCTTCTATGAACAACTGCTGTAGTTTGTATGTGGTTCATTAGTTAATGTGTCACATACTTTATCTCAGTTAAATAATTTTACATCAGATTTATGCTGAAAATCCCTCTCGATTTATCCCTAAATCCAGCATTAACATTTTTCATCTCTGGGAATGGAGATACTCTGTGGATCCTCTATTTAAAATCTTTGCACCAACAAAATTTCACTGCACCAGGTACTTTGTACCATAAGATGGAGTAAAAGCTGAAAACTTGTTTGTGAAATAAACATTGTAGAATACACCAGTGTTTCATGTGCTTTCATTCATAATTCCTAATACAATTGTTTTTTTAAGCAAAGAGGAGAAAATAAATTATGATTTGCAGATTTTTATGCCATACACACATCCATACATGCATCTAATGCAGCCTCCATCACAATTTCCGACATGATGCAAAGCAACTGCAACAGCATAATTCAAGGTATGATGGAGGCACTTACCAGCCATCTACAAGTAACAGTCGGCATCATTAACTAAATTACTGATTATATTTCATAATAAGAGCATTGTTTTTCAGTGATGATTTTCCAGTTAGTAACCCTGCACATTTTTAATTAAATTTATATGTAATTACACACTCATAATTACGCTATCTACGGCATATTGAAAATGGCCCTGGGCGTTTCGGGGATGACTTTTCCAAGCAGCTGAGGTGACATTGCACAGCTGTATTTCAGGCCTTCATAACTTCTGCTTGTAGCCAGAAATCGGAATGTTGCAGCTACAGGTAGTTTGTGTGCAGCAATGATGGTGACTACTACGTGTGTTTCTTTCTGCTCTATTTTACATCATATCAGTTCCAACAGTTCTTGAAAACTGCTATTGTCTATATGTAAAAAAAATCATATAATCTGTAGGCTTCTTCAACTTGGAGGTTTCTTAATAGATTTACTAGAGGATACTTAAGATTTATCTTTTAGTCATTCTTTCATCTGAAAACATTTCTTTACCTTGTCTTAATCTAAACATAACATTGAAATGTAGCCACAGCAGCTTCTCCCTTTTGTTTTGGTCGTGATGAATGCTGCTGTGTCACTGAAGAGTACAGTCACTCATGGTCACACACTGCAGGATGGGTTGCGGCTGTGGAGGATTGGGGGTCAACCAAAAATTGTGATTCCATTCATCTGCTTTTAGTACAAGATTCCAACTTAAATCCATCTTCCCTCGTCCAGTTCCCTAGTATACAATGTAACCCATAAATAAACAAAACACGCCAGGGTTGCTGTACCATATTTCTGCATAGCTATTTTTAATTAAAAGCTACTTAATGAATGTTTTTTGATAATCACTCCCAGAGTTTCTTAAAAAAATTATTGCTTATTTAGCATGACCAGATTAGGGCCAGGTAATCTCTTACATCTGGCCAGAACAACACATACCAGAAATTACACAACAATCGCAATAATAATAATAATTTTCATTATTAACAAAAATGTTACAGTTTTGAACTGTCAGCATAAAAGAAGTGGGAGGGTATGTGAAAGAGGTGAGTATTGATATTCAAGTCAGAAAAACTGTTAGGAAAGAAAGGAATTCTCTAGAGAGGGAGAGGGTGTGTTCAGAAGAGTTGGCTGCAAGAAGAGATAGCTATTGTAATAGAAGGTGGGCCATTAGATGTCTTTCAAAGTTTGAAAGAACTTTTAATGCCTCTAATATTTTGAGGAAGACTGTTCCATAGTTGGGTTCCTGATGCAGAAAATGATTCAGAGAATATGTCAGTGTGGTGTAGTGGTACAGAGAGGATTTTATTTTGTTGAGATGATGACACAGCAAACACAGCATATGATAATCTGTACATTTACAGCATGTAGCCATGATAATTGTTCATAGACAGGGGTGATATGGTCAAAACATACATCACAAATGTATTGTTCACAAGCATTCATTGGCATTTCCAACCAATGTTGAGCTCTCATACAGAAGTCATTGGAGAGTAGGATCACCATAATTAAGGATGGGAAGTATTATTAACGCAACACCAAGAAGGAGTTGTGTGAAATGGACTGAAGTTGGTAGGTGTGTTTCTACATCTGAAAGATGATGTCTCTTCAAATTTCACGCCAGTAACACAAGGGTGGCAACTACAAGGATGCAAATGAGGTTTGCTTTAAATACACGCTGTAACAGTAGTGAGCAGTGGTGGCTGCTGTGTAACAACACATGAACACCCTAACTTTTGACACCTTGTATTTATTGGTTATTTTTGTTTGAATACGGTTAAATGTAACATAGATGCTGCAATATGAAAGATATGGCACTTCAATCTGTCGCGCTACTGCTCCTCTAAACTCCAGGAAACTGACATCAGGGTTGTGAGCACTCCTTCAGTTTTGTATGTTTTAAAGAGTTTCTGCGCATGCGCACCTCGAGTGACATAATTGCCTTCTGGGCCAAATTTATAGGGATTTGATAAACAACGTGTACAATTGACGATGTGCACAGTTAGCCATGCCACTCAACTTGAAGTTTACGTCAGTGTCACCAGGTGGTAGCATACTGCGGCAGATGATTATCCCCATTCTCTTGGCACAAATCCTGTAGATGATAGCACAATCCTCACAATGGAAACTCCCCATCACAACCCCCTCAGGTTTAGTGATAAGAGAGCCCAATGGGCAATCCGTCAAAAACTGAACACAGATCAAGCATGAAAACAGGAAGGTGTACTGAACAGTGAAAAAAAAATAGAAACAGTGAATGGTACAAGAACAAGAAGTGCAGTATAGAGCACCCTAATACAGCTGCTGCGTTGTGGGGTGGGTAAGTGTTCACAATGTTGGACTTCTAAGTGGCCGACTCAGTTTCAAAGCTCCCTCATGCCAACCTCTTTTTTTTCCCCCAGCTGTTTGCTGTATTCAAATATGTGTCGTGGTGTAATGTCCATTTGCAACAGCAAGGTGTAAGGTAGGGATCTGTAATGATATTTAATTCTGCATAACTGCTCTATTAGCAGCTGAAAGGAATTGGTTCTCGAATGGGAACCGCAAATATTTGATGACAAGTTAACTGAATCCTCCACTGGAAAACACATCTGGTTGGTAACAGACAGCATTAGCGACAGTACGTGCGTCATATGACAGAAATCTCTTATTGATGCACTTGATTTGTACACCGTGTAAATGAGAGCATATGCCTCCTCATCCAATTTAGATGTTCGTATAAACATGAATGTGATCACTCCCAAGGAAATAATGAAAATGTAATAGTTTGTCACATAAGCTTCAACATTGTCACAATAATGCAGTTTCTTTGTACTCTGACAAAACATATGTTCTTAATGCTTTTGAAACTGCCATCCATTATTAGTTTTTACTCTTTAATTCCTTTGTTGTAACATAGTTCACACCTGTTTATTTGTTGTTTTCATTTCTGTATGTTGCCTGCTCTCAGTATTCATTACATTTACTTGCAACGGTAACATATATGATGTGACTTAACAAACGAAAGCGCTGGCAGGTCGATAGACACACAAACAAACACAAACATACACACAAAATTCTAACTTTCGCAACCAACGGTTGCTTCGTCAGGAAAGAGGGAAGGAGAGAGAAAGACGAAAGGATGTGGGTTTTAAGGGAGAGGGTAACGAGTCATTCCAATCCCGGGAGCGTAAAGACTTACCTTAGGGGGAAAAAAGGACGGGTATACACTCGCACACACACCCATATCCATCCCACATATACAGACACAAGCAGACATATTCAAAGACAAAGAGTTTGGGCAGAGATGTCAGTCTAGGCGGAAGTGGAGAGGCAAAGATGTTGTTGAAGGACAGGTGAGGTATGAGTGGCGGCAACTTGAAATTAGCGGAGATTGAGGCCTGGTGGGTAACGGGAAGAGAGGATATATTGAAGAGCAAGTTCCCATCTCCGGAGTTTGGATAGGTTGGTGTTAGTGGGAAGTATCCAGATAACCCGGACGGTGTAACACTGTGCCAAGATGTGCTGGCCGTGCACCAAGGCATGTTTAGCCACAGGGTGATCCTCATTACCAACAAACACTGTCTGCCTGTGTCCATTCATGCGAATGGACAGTTTGTTGCTGGTCATTCCCACATAGAATGCGTCACAGTGTAGGCAGGTCAGTTGGTAAATCACGTGGGTGCTTTCACACGTGGCTCTGCCTTTGATCGTGTACACCTTCCGGGTTACAGGACTGGAGTAGGTGGTGGTGGGAGGGTGCATGGGACAGGTTTTACACCGGGGGCGGTTACAAGGGTAGGAGCCAGAGGGTAGGGAAGGTGGTTTGGGGATTTCATAGGGATGAACTAACAGGTTACGAAGGTTAGGTGGACGGCGGAAAGACACTCTTGGTGGAATTGGGAGGATTTCATGAAGGATGGATCTCATTTCAGGGCAGGATTTGAGGAAGTCGTATCCCTGCTGAAGAGCCACATTCAGAGTCTGGTACAGTCCCGGAAAGTATCCTGTCACACGTGGGGCACTTTTGTGGCTCTTCGGTGGGAGGTTCTGGGTTTGAGGGGATGAGGAAGTGGCTCTGGTTATTTGCTTCTGTACCAGGTCGGGAGGGTAGTTGCGGGATGCGAAAGCTGTTGTCAGGTTGTTGGTGTAATGGTTGAGGGATTCCGGACTGGAGCAGATTCGTTTGCCATGAAGACCTAGGCTGTAGGGAAGGGACCGTTTGATGTGGAATGGGTGGCAGCTGTCATAATGGAGGTACTGTTGCTTGTTGGTGGGTTTGATGTGGACGGACGTGTGAAGCTGGCCATTGGACAGATATAGGTCAACGTCAAGGAAAGTGGCATGGGATTTGGAGTAGGACCAGGTGAATCTTATGGAACCATAGGAGTTGAGGTTGGAGAGGAAATTCTGGAGTTCTTCTTCACTGTGAGTCCAGATCATGAGGATGTCATCAATAAATCTGTACCAAACTTTGGGTTGGCAGGCCTGGGTAACCAAGAAGGCTTCCTCTAAGTGACCCATGAATAGGTTGGCGTACGAGGGGGCCATCCTGGTACCCATGGCTGTTCCGTTTAATTGTTGGTATGTCTGGCCTTCAAAAGTGAAGAAGTTGTGGGTCAGGATGAAGCTGGCTAAGGTAATGAGGAAAGAGGTTTTAGGTAGGGTGGCAGGTGATTGGCGTGAAAGGAAGTGCTCCATCGCAGCGAGGCCCTCGACGTGCGGAATATTTGTGTATAAGGAAGTGGCATCAATGGTTACAAGAATGGTTTCCGGGGGTAACAGATTGGGTAAGGATTCCAGGCGTTCGAGAAAGTGGTTGGTGTCTTTGATGAAGGATGGGAGACTGCATGTAATGGGTTGAAGGTGTTGATCTACGTAGGCAGAGATACGTTCTGTGGGGGCTTGGTAACCAGCTACAATGGGGCGGCCAGGATGATTGGGTTTGTGAATTTTAGGAAGAAGGTAGAAGGTAGGGGTGCGGGGTGTCGGTGGGGTCAGGAGGTTGATGGAGTCAGGTGAAAGGTGGCCTAAGGTTCTGAGGATTCCTTGAAGCTCCACCTGGACATCGGGAATGGGATTACCTTGGAAAACTTTGTATGTGGTGTTGTCTGAAAGCCAAGGTAATCCCATTCCCGATGTCCAGGCGGAGCTTCAAGGAATCCTCAGAACTTTAGTCCCCCTGCAAAACCTGCAGAACGTATCTCTGCCTACGTAGATCAACACCTTCAACCCATTACATGCAGTCTCCCATCCTTCATCAAAGACACCAACCACTTTCTCGAACGCCTGGAATCCTTACCCAATCTGTTACCCCCGGAAACCATTCATGTAACCATTGATGCCACTTCCTTATACACAAATATTCCGCACGTCCAGGGCCTCGCTGCGATGAAGCACTTCCATTCACGCCAATCACCTGCCACCCTACCTAAAACCTCTTTCCTCATTACCTTAGCCAGCTTCATCCTGACCCACAACTTCTTCACTATTGAAGGCCAGACATACCAACAATTAAACGGAACAGCCATGGGTACCAGGATGGCCCCCTCGTACGCCAACCTATTCATGGGTCACTTAGAGGAAGCCTTCTTGGTTTCCCAGGCCTGCCAACCCAAAGTTTGGTACAGATTTATTGATGACATCCTCATGATCTGGACTCACAGTGAAGAAGAACTCCAGAATTTCCTCTCCAACCTCAACTCCTATGGTTCCATAAGATTCACCTGGTCCTACTCCAAATCCCATGCCACTTTCCTTGACGTTGACCTATATCTGTCCAATGGCCAGCTTCACACGTCCGTCCACATCAAACCCACCAACAAGCAACAGTACCTCCATTATGACAGCTGCCACCCATTCCACATCAAACGGTCCCTTCCCTACAGCCTAGGTCTTCGTGGCAAACGAATCTGCTCCAGTCCGGAATCCCTCAATCATTACACCAACAACCTGACAACAGCTTTCGCATCCCGCAACTACCCTCCCGACCTGGTACAGAAGCAAATAACCAGAGCCACTTCCTCATCCCCTCAAACCCAGAACCTCCCACCGAAGAGCCACAAAAGTGCCCCACGTGTGACAGGATACTTTCCGGGACTGTACCAGACTCTGAATGTGGCTCTTCAGCAGGGATACGACTTCCTCAAATCCTGCCCTGAAATGAGATCCATCCTTCATGAAATCCTCCCAATTCCACCAAGAGTGTCTTTCCGCCGTCCACCTAACCTTCGTAACCTGTTAGTTCATCCCTATGAAATCCCCAAACCACCTTCCCTACCCTCTGGCTCCTACCCTTGTAACCGCCCCCGGTGTAAAACCTGTCCCATGCACCCTCCCACCACCACCTACTCCAGTCCTGTAACCCGGAAGGTGTACACGATCAAAGGCAGAGCCACGTGTGAAAGCACCCACGTGATTTACCAACTGACCTGCCTACACTGTGACGCATTCTATGTGGGAATGACCAGCAACAAACTGTCCATTCGCATGAATGGACACAGGCAGACAGTGTTTGTTGGTAATGAGGATCACCCTGTGGCTAAACATACCTTGGTGCACGGCCAGCACATCTTGGCACAGTGTTACACCGTCCGGGTTATCTGGATACTTCCCACTAACACCAACCTATCCAAACTCCGGAGATGGGAACTTGCTCTTCAATATATCCTCTCTTCCCGTTACCCACCAGGCCTCAATCTCCGCTAATTTCAAGTTGCCGCCACTCATACCTCACCTGTCCTTCAACAACATCTTTGCCTCTCCACTTCCGCCTAGACTGACATCTCTGCCCAAACTCTTTGTCTTTGAATATGTCTGCTTGTGTCTGTATATGTGGGATGGATATGGGTGTGTGTGCGAGTGTATACCCGTCCTTTTTTCCCCCTAAGGTAAGTCTTTACGCTCCCGGGATTGGAATGACTCGTTACCCTCTCCCTTAAAACCCACATCCTTTTGTCTTTCCCTCTCCTTCCCTCTTTCCTGACGAAGCAACCGTTGGTTGCGAAAGCTAGAATTTTGTGTGTATGTTTGTGTTTGTTTGTGTGTCTATCGACCTGCCAGCGCTTTCATATGGTAAGTCACATCATCTTTGTTTTTAGATATATTTTTCCCACGTGGAATGTTTCCCTCTATTATATTCATATCATTAATGTGAACCCAACAATTTCGTTTGTTATTGTCACTGTTGCATTTCGAAATCTTTTCTGTCGACTTATTTTCTCTTTCTGTTTTTGCCAGTAGTTTCACTTTGTATTCGCCTTCTCCTTTTTACCGTAATTTACTATACAATTTTATCCCGCCTATATATACTCAATAATACGTAACCCACTTCCAAACCATAACCAAAAAAATTTTTTTCCGCTTTCAACACTACCGCCGCTATAAAATCCACCGTTTCTACTTCACAAATAGTTCCTTGCACCTATTAAACAACCATTTCGGCTAGTTCTAATAACTTTCGCTTTATTTCCATTTCCGTTTTTCCCACATCACTGATAATTTTTAGCCGCTTCCCACAGGTTTTAACGTCATTATTTCTGCGTCAGACAATTGTTAGCCTCATTTTCATAATCTGCCATCACAAAACCATTCCTTTTAATACAGTTACACGCAGTTTTTTCGAAATTTTCCCGAATTTCTCCGTCCTTTAACGTGTTTTGGCGGCAACACAACCACCTAACCTTTGTGCACATCGTTGTCTACCAACCCAAGTCCAACATAGCCCAGCTGTAACCAACACTTTTTCGCCTTTTTTCACACCAGATCTCCGGTTACTTTCCAGTTCACCTTTATCTCTCCCCATATATTTTTATTTTCATTTTCATTTCAGTCTCATGTTACACTTTCCACCTTCTAATACCATGTCACCCTCACAACACCCCCACAGCGACCCCATTAAGTTTTATTTACATTCCCTCTGCAAACATGCTATCGCCCTATCCAGATTACGCTCCCATATTCTATTCTCTCAGGCTTGTCTGACATTTGGCTTTACCCCCAAAGGCTTCACACTTAAAGTTCCCATCTCTGGCTGCAACCCTTCTTTCCAGCTGTCCCTATACCAGTTCCAAACTGCACAATCCATTGCGCTCACCCACCTAATCCTTCACCTACACATCAACTCAGCCAATGAACACACCCGTCAACTTCTATCCTTAATAAAAGTCCTCAATCTTTCCTCTCCCACATCCACACCAGCTGTTCAGAGCATCCTCCTACAGGCCAACCGCAAATTAGAACAGCATGCCACCCTCCGCCTCAAAAAACTATCCAATCTCCTGGTTTCCCACCTCCGGAAAGGCAACTCACTCACCCTCATAACCTTTCCAGCAAACCTCAACCTCCTCTCATACAGATCGACATTTGCACTGACAGCTAAACCATGAAAGATTGTGCTTTGCTTTAGGGCGCAAAAACAACTAGGATCATACACACCCATGTTAAAACTATAGAACACGAAGACAGAGAGAAGTTAAAAACGACTACATGTCAATCCCAGTCGACGTAAGAGAAGACAGCGGCCAACAGCCGTCACATTCGCTAAAATGTCCAATAACTCAGATGGCAAACCCAAGCAGGAAGGTAAACGGTTAAAAAACAGGCATTCCGTCAGGAAATGGCGGACAGTTAAAGTTGGGTGCAATGTGCACAAAGCGGTAGTGGAGCGCCACTTAACAAATGGCGATGGCTACAAAGGCAGTGCTCAATATGCAACCTAGTTAAAACGACCTCGCAGTGGGAGGCCCGAGAGGAGGTAGTCCAAACCACTGGGAGAGGCTTAATAACCTGGAGCTTATTCCCAAGAAGGGAGGGCCAGTAGCGATGCCAAAGTGAACCACCTGCTGACAGATGGCAACATAGAGATAGTCAGAGGGAATATAAGAACTAGTGGGCTGAGGTACAAGGACTGCAGCCTTGGCAGCCTTGTTTCCTTGCAGAACAACGTGATGAGGAACCCACATAAACATCACAGCGGCTCCATCAAGAGTGAGCAAGTGACAGTTTTCCTGGGCCCGTTGCACTAAGGGATGTGTAGTGAATAGCGCACAGAGGCTTTGAAGGGCGCTGAGGGAGTCTGAGCAGAGGACGCCATTGAAAAGCCTGTGTCGCCGGATGTACTCCGTGGCCTGCCAGAGGGCGAAGAGCTCTGCTGTAAATACTGAACAGTCTGCCAAAAGCCGATACCGAAAAACGTCAGTGCCAATTACGAAGGCACACTCGACAACAGTGGTCTACAGATCATGAAATACGGAAACTACCGCCAAAGACACTTCCTCAATTACACTGCTATGCTACTGTCGAGGAAAGCTTGAATATTTCAGCATCTCCAACCTGGCCATATCATCATATACCATATTGATGTGGTAAGCACACAATTCGAATCCTGCACCATGCTAAATCATCATTTCTGCATCCTGCGTATAGCTATCGACCACCAGACTATTGTACATATACTGCGAAGACAGAGAGCATAAGCACATGCAACGTATATAGTCCTTGCAGCAGCTGGTATTTCACGGGAGGTCTGTTGGTCATTGATCATGGCTGACAGTCATGAGTCAACTGCCCTTGCACTCACGCTGGCCCTATGCGCGATCAGAGCCGCCTCAGCGGACTGTGGTCAATCTCTGACTCTTGTACTGAGGCTGGGCTGCTTCCCCTTGGCACATATGCGTTACCGTTCCCAGGTTGCTTGCTTTCTGCCACGCTTTCCACACCCATCTCCATACTCTGGAATTACAAGAACACATGTACTTTCACAAGATTTCCCAGAATATAATATTTACATGTCTAGAAAACAAGCAAACGTCTCTTCTAACTGTCTTTCACTATCTAGATGCACACCACAATCGATATTCTCTCAACCGAATAAAGACAGGAAATATGTAGATGTAGTCAACCAGACGATTTATATGGGAGGGAATAACTGTCCAGTGCGAACACACGCCCATATGAAATTTCGACAAAGAACGCCTATGATCACGAAGGCTGCCCAACACGCACTGTGGATTAATTCGCTATTCACCTGCCTAGAGGGTCACAGGGTTAGGTTAGCTACATTCCTGTTCCCCAGCCGGGATCCTCAGTCTGGATGGCTCCCACTGCAAGCCGGAAACAACTATTGTTCCCGTGACAGGCCACTGCCACCGCCTGCTCCGCACCCCAGCCAGTATCGTTCTAGGAAACCAGCCACGTATATTCTATCACTGTACTTACAATTAAATGTAACAATTGCAGCCTCAATCTGACGACATTCAACAGTGAGCAAAGTGTCGGAAATACCCCTTCCCCTTCCCAATGGCTGTGGCTCTGAAAATACAAATATCTGTACCATTCTTATGACTGGGCTTAATTTACCATGCAAAAAAATCTTTCACTCCCCTTACGGCTATCGCAGTTCTCCACAACAAAGCCTTACCACGACAGGACAAAGTCATTTTCTTTGCACATGTCAGCACACACACATACCTTATAAGCACGCTGATCACAGCGTCTCTATCACGCATTTCCTACTACTAAGTGTAATACTTCACCAGTAACTGGATGCTGGTGATACCAAACAATACTGAGCTAAAATCGGCGATGGATGGATATGTCTCATTTGGTTTTTCTTGTGAGTGGTACCAGTGTGTCTTAGGAAGAGAGACGTAGACGTCTTACAAGCCATCAGTTGTTAAAAACACGATCTCAATGGCTATGTTACAACCAGAAATGGTCTTGATTCTATAGGCGCACACAAATATCGCTAACGATATCCATGTTACAAACTATACAAGCTTTATAACTCAAGGTATGGTATTGCTTCCGAATGAAGTGATTTTTCACACAATATCGCGACACTGAAAATAGATGGTGATCGCGGGGTGTGTGTTAACAGACCGAAAGCGCGGGATGATCGCATATTGTAGATGATGTGCTATGCGAGGAATCGTGTAAGAAATGCAACACAAGATTGATATCATAGAAAATGTAAGCTGGCTTTTGAGATCTATAGTGTTAAGCTTTCCGGTAAAGGCTGTCTGCGATTTAGAATCAAGTTTTCCATTCAACCTGATACCTGTGTTGGATCCTACGGAGACGTCTTTTAATGATTATGGCCTCTAGTGAATCATATTTGTGGTACTCTTTTTATCTCGAAACGAGTCACCGTTTTCGAATCTATCTGCTGCAGTACAAATCCAACATCGTTTTTTAGACAGCCCCCTATGCATCTTGTAACTGTAGTTCAGACTCTGCCCTGCCATCCCTGCAGCTTTGTGCATGTGATGGTTTCAGTTTAAACTGGAACTGAGCAGAAGTCAGAGATCGCTATATCTGCCACCTTCTGCATCCTGTGTAGAAACAGGGTTAACTGAGTTACTGCGAAAGGACTGGGTTTTGACCACTCTGTGAATATGGGAACATGTCGTAGCTCTGCCAATGGTGTACAATGTGTAAGGTCAACGCCAAAACAAAGCTTTCTACTGCAACAAGAGGTAGTATAAAAGACGGCATGGGAAGTGAAAGAAGAATAAGGATTTTGCTACTGGATTGCTGTGCGTCTCCTGACGACTTACAGGTATTACATTCTGAAGGAGATCTACAGCCCTCAGGGTGCATTCACGACTGTCACTCAAACATTATCTCTATCATGTACTGTCCAACAGAGACTTAAAAAAACTATAAAAACTTCGCTAATGTCATACGGTAGAGAACTCGATTATTACAACATCCCTGTCTTTCGATATTTATACCATAAACAAATACTGTCTGTGTGCTGGCATCAATCATATGTGATGACCCCCATCATTTGGATCCACTCAGTGATTGAAGTCCCCTGCACAGACCAGTGTAACGTGTTCTCGCCTGTGTTGTTGGAGTATCATATCCCGCAAACTATCAGCCACAAGAGGGGGGGGGGGGGGGGGGTTCTGTGTTGTTTGATATATTGTTGTTTACCTGCTGTAACACTTCCAAACAGTGTATGGCATAATTTTGTACACCACGAAATGTATGTCTGTGTCAGGTTCTAAACTGACATTAACACATTTCGATTCATTGGCTCTGACTGACAGTGGGACATTGCATAGTGTAAATTATGCTGAACTCATCTTTCACAGTGATGGAATTGCAGATGACTTGGTGCTCCGATTCGATTGACTCGTCACATTGGACTGTTTCGATGCTAGCCATCCCTGGAAGGTGTTGCCCCTCCGCCAAGACTCTTTCTCCATCCCCAACAAGTGATGTCAGTCAGTCATGTGGTGATCAACAGTGTACCAGTGGACAGATGGGATGGAAAAGACACCATCGATGTACTGTAATAAGCATCGCAGTTGATAGTGCAAGCAATTTTACAACAGTGATCCGTGACATGGCAGCATACTTCCCAATTTCTATATCATCGCTAAACCACCCCTCCTCTACTTTCCGAGTACCATTGCGAACATAGGTGACTGTGCAGAACGTCCACTCATAGTCAGTTCTCGAACACATACACCAAGGTATACCAGACATATTTCTAGCACTTCAGACATGGTGCGTAATTTACGATCTTTCCCTATGTGGATTTGAGTCACAGAACGTTCTCGCATTCTTAGGATGAAGAATGATTTCCTCGCATTGTCTTTGACCAATGCTCCCTCCAGCACACCGAGGGAGGTGGCGCAGTGGTTAGACACTGGACTCGCATTCGGGAGGACGACGGTTCAATCCCGCGTCCAGCCATCCTGATTTAGGTTTTCCGTGATTTCCCTAAATCGCTCCAGGCAAATGCCGGGATGGTTCCTTTCAAAGGGCACGGCCGACTTCCTTCCCC
This sequence comes from Schistocerca nitens, assembly GCF_023898315.1. NCBI lineage: Eukaryota > Metazoa > Arthropoda > Insecta > Orthoptera > Acrididae > Schistocerca > Schistocerca nitens. The sequence goes on along the minus strand of NC_064622.1, from coordinate 175,356,919 downwards.
ATCCTTCCCTAATCCGATGAGACCGATGACCTCGCTGTCTGGTCTCCTTCCCCAAACCAACCAACCATCCCTCCAGCACTGTCATTGATTTAATCTGCAGCTGACCAGAAGCGCCGCGCGGGACTAGCCGAGCGGTCTCAGGCGCTGCAGTCATGGACTGTGCGGCTGGTCCCGGCGGAGGTTCGAGTCCTCCCTCGGGCATGGGTGTGTGTGTTTGTCCTTACGATAATTTAAGTTAAGTAGTGTGTAAGCTTAGGGACTGATGACCTTAGCAGTTAAGTCGCATAAGATTTCACACACATTTTGAACATTTGACCAGAAGTAGACCACTACCTTCCACGTCTTGTGAAGGAGCAGAGCGAGCCTAGACCATAACCGCTGTTCCACACCAGTCTTGCTTGTGGCACCCAAGTAAGTGCACAAGATTTCTCCAGTTGCACGCATCTCGAGGAGGTTAGCACCCGTTATGGGTGTATAATAGATATGGAAGTGTTGTAATCATATAACAGACAGTTAAGAACATGTAACACACAGTTAATAAGTAGAAGAAAACGTGTGATTTCATGCACGACAGAGCTCCAAACGGATGTAGTTTGAAGCATTTTATGTAGATCAACTGCACTACCAATCCTAAAGCATTGTTCTAGTGTCTGGGGTCAGTACCAAAGAGGTATTGGTAAGAGGAAACATAAACACATGCACTCCTAAAGCTACATGGTTGTGAACTTAAATCACAATGTGATGTTAGATCGGTGCAGTTTCCGACCTATTAGTCTTGTGGAAGGCAGCGCTGTTAATATTCTAATGTAAGAGATAGATTTCCACGATGCGTCATAATTCTCCTTGCAAGTTTTCTATCCCACTCATTACAGTGACAAACCATAAAACGAAAAAACTACTTCCTTCAAACATAGTCTGTGATACATGCACAATAGAGCTTTCCACAAGTGTATAGCGCCCACTGTTCACATCTGATCACGGTTCAGAGATTATATTATGCTCACATCAGTCCTATATAAAATATCGTTAGTAACGTAGAATGCCTCTTAAAAGGAACAGTCAATACGCAGCAGTTATTCCGTCACAGGGTTATTTGGTAAGTGTGATAGCGTTACGGAGATGCTTAGCAAACTCAAGTGGCAGACTCTGCAAGAGTGGCGCTCTGCATCGCGGTGTAGCTTGCTGTCCAGGTTTCGAGAGGGTGCGTTTCTGGATGAGGTATCGAATATATTGCTTCCCCCTACTTATACCTCCCGAGGAGATCACTAATGTAAAATTAGAGAGATTCGAGCGCGGACGGAGGCTTTCCGGCAGTCGTTCTTCCCGCGAACAATACGCGACTGGAACTGGAAAGGGAGGTAATGACAGTGGCACGTAAAGTGTCCTCCGCCACACACCGTTGGGTGGCTTGCGGAGTATAAATGTAGACATAGACATGTGTAATCACATGTCATACTACCACTAGCTCTGTAAACAGGACATCTGTCAAGCAGATGTATACTCGGGGATTACATAACCTCACAAACAACTGTCACTAAGTTAGAATCACTATAGCTACGAAACTGAAGACTCGATTTTATGGCCCAAGATGCAGCAGCAGAATGGAGTACCGTACATCGCATAAAGCTTCGTTCGTCTAGAGGAATTTATCGAAACAGGATGGACATGTTTCATCATGATCACACGTGCTGTAAGTCATCTGATGACTGAGAGGTTTACTGTTAACGGTCGCAAGTAGATATTGTTGTAAGTGCACACAGAACACGCAGTTGTATACAAGCTGAACACAGGTTATGGCACACAAATAAAGCAATCCGTCAGAACAATGGAAGAAAAGTGGTCAAATGACCTGCAGCAACATCTCTCTCCCTCTATAGAATGCATACCATTAAATCATAATTCGTTAGAACTCCATCTCAACCTATCATTCCATTCACTTTCTGTCACCCTTAAATGCAGATGCAAGTCGGTTCCGAGGGTGATGGTTCTCGTTTTACCAGGAAGGCATCAAAGACACCAGTTAACTCGCATGTATCAGTATTACTTAGGAGTTAAGTAGAGTGTATGACCGGAAATCACGTGACCGGAAGCGCCGCCATCTTGGATCTTTAGAGTATAAAAGGAAGCATGAGAGCCGCAAGTGATCTGTCTTCTGTGGTAGTTAAAAGTGTCATATGGATTCCTTCAAAGTGCTAAACATCCCTCAGCTAGCTATTAGGGAGGAAAACAAGAGCCAGGGACGAATGCTTCGGTTTGTGGTTACTGCAGCAGAACCTGGATAATCTGGTTACTGATATTGGCAACATAAATGACACCAAAAATGTATACTTCCTAGCAAGAAGAATGTAAATGTGCTTACACCTATTGCAGAACCATATTGTGATAATACTGGTAACAATATTACAGATTTTATAAAGTGTCCAGACATGCAACTACGAGAAACTTTTAGGTCTTCCTTAACTAAGCACCATGGCATTACCAGGTTGGAGGCTACAATATGCAACTACAGAATGGATCGTGTATTCAACCCTGTCCAAGAGTGTTTATGTGTATTAGATTCCAGCAAATAGTATGTACAATGTGCTCCACTTTACTCTCTTCCACTTGCTTCCATGTGGCGTCAATTAATGGATAACTTAACAGAACAATTGTTGTGTTATATTTAATAACATTCTGCAGTTTGTGTACTGGGGCCGGCCATGGTGGCCGAGCGGTTCTAGGCGCTTCAGTCTGGAACCGCGCGACTACTACGGTCGCAGGTTCGAATCCTGCCTCGGGCATGGATGTGTGTGATGTCCTTAGGGTAGTTAGGTTTAAGTAGTTCTAAGTTCTAGGGGACTGATGACCTCAGATGTTAAGTCCCATAGTGCTCAGAGCCATTTGAACCATTTTTTTGTGTACTGGGGTAATACCCATGCAAGCAGTAACTGGGCTGCCACTGGTGAGGACCGATCAGTGGACTCGGACGTGCTGGACGTCCGTTGGATCGCAACGGCTGGCTCACAACAGTGGCGCCCATCAACTGCAGCCTCAAGCTGTGAAACTGAAGAAATTAAAGCCTGGAGCTGAGAGCGAAGTGTCACCAACTCCGCTCGCATCCATACACGACAATCACAGTCGCTATCCATACTAATGAGTGTGGAAAACTAAAATATGCAAGGAAGTGGACTATCGATATGTACTGTGGAATTCTACTGACCACTGAAGAAAACGGAGGAATTGTGTCTAATAAATTAGATTAATATGCAGAGATTAAAAAACCTAACTACTGAAGCACTCAGGTGAAACTAAATAATTCGCCCCTTATTAGGAACTTGTAACATGTCACTGAAATGGTTTACTTTCCGATGCAAACGAAAACGCCGGAACTGTGGCTGTTAGATTAACACACAGAAATTCAAGGAACTAAACTATAAAAGCACACAGATGATGATATAAAATTCGCTCCTGGTTAGGAACTCATAAGAGTCACAAAATATGTTACTTCCCTGTTGCTGTGTCCGTCTCGGCCGGCTGCTGCATGTCTGGACACTTTATAAAATCTATAATGTTGTTACCAGTATCTTTGTCATTCATTGACTTGTGATTTGACATATAAATTTGTTATATATCTATACTCTGCTGTTGGAACTTCACTACGCTAGACAGACTGTTCCAATTGTCTTATCACTGTCCACACATCGAGTTACTTCATGCCCAAGTTAAGGGCTTAAAACTGGATGTTTTGGAAGAAATGTAGATCTTTAAGCATCTGCAACATGTTAAAGACAATATCCTCAATGACCAACTCCTACTAAGAAATAGAAAATTTTTTGAAGGTTTCGCGCCTTTACTTTGTTCTTCATACTTGTAAATCTGATGATCTGGGGATATCACATGCGCGCTCTGACTGGCGAGCGCGGTTGGTCAAGCTGTTCATCTTCTTTCTTTTTATCCTCATTTTCCTTTTACGATGAAGGTGATTTTAGCTCGTTGAACACCTCACGTTTTACCCCTATATCTGTATTACCACGACGTCTTTAGATTACGTCCCCTCAGCCCCCCTCCTCCCCCCCCCCCCCCAGCTAACTACTGGCTTTAGGTATAGTTTTGAAGCCTTCCTCTTGTTGTCATAGGTAGCTTCATATATAAGTTTCTTTACTAGCATAAGCTACCGCGTGCGGTTATTTTTAGGTTTTATCTCCTACTTAGCTCGTCTCTTGTTCTATCCATTTCATTTTTTAATATACGTTGATCCACGGTTGGGAGTATATGGGTTACTTAGCCCCGATGGATAAACTTTCTCGTATTCGTATGCGCATGCGCATTCAAGTAATTTCCCTTGTCTTGCGTATGTGCATACATTGCGTGTCAGGCTTGTAAGTGAGCGACCGTATGTAGCTGCAGTTTATGGCGGGTCATGGCCCATCAAACATAGGCCATTGTGAGGTGGAGCGTACACCATTAAGTTAAGTAGTGGTTTTGACTTTGTACATATGTACTGTTTGTGTTTTCCTTTTCTTTTATAAATGTATAGCTATTTAATCACTGACAAAGGTCTTCTTAGGCACTTGTGAGTTTTATTGTTGTTCTGAAGAAGGCGTAGTCATCAACGCCGAAACCTGGGTTAACACTTAACACTGGGTGCTTTTTTCGCAATCGAGGCGGGTTTTTAGTTTTTTAATATATTATCCAGGTTCTGCTGCAGTAACCACAAACCGAAGCATTCGTCCCTGGCTCTTGTTTTCCTCCCTAATAGCTAGCTGAGGGATGTTTAGCACTTTGAAGGAATCCGTATTGACTCTTTTAACTACCACAGAAGACAGATCACTTGCGGCTCTCACGCCTCCTTTTATACTCTAAAGATCCAAGATGGCGGCGCTTCCGGTCATGTGATTTCCGGTCATACACTCTACTTAACTCCTAAGTAATATTGATACATGCGAGTAAACTGGTGTCTTTGATGCCTTCCTGGTAAAACGAGAACCATCACCCTCGGAACCGACTTGCATCTGCATTTAAGGGTGACAGAAAGTGAATGGAATGATTGGTTGAGCCGGCCGAAGTGGCCGTGCGGTTAAAGGCGCTGCAGTCTGGAACCGCGTGACCGCTACGGTCGCAGGTTCGAATCCTGCTTCGGGCATGGATGTTTGTGATGTCCTTAGGTTAGTTAGGTTTAACTAGTTCTAAGTTCTAGGGGACTAATGACCTCAGCAGTTGAGTCCCATAGTGCTCAGAGCCATTTGATTGGTTGAGATGGAGTTCTAACGAATTATGATTTAATGGTATGCATTCTATAGAGGGAGAGAGATGTTGCTGCAGGTCATTTGACCACTTTTCTTCCATTGTTCTGACGGAGTGCATTATTTGTGTGCCATAACCTGTGTTCAGCTTGTATACAACTGCGTGTTCTGTGTGCACTTACAACAATATCTACTTGCGACCGTTAACAGTAAACCTCTCAGTCATCAGATGACTTACAGCACGTGTGAGCATGATGAAACATGTCCATCCTGTTTCGATAAATTCCTCTAGACGAACGAAGCTTTATGCGATGTACGGTACTCCATTCTGCTGCTGCATCTTGGGCCGTAAAATCGAGTCTTCAGTGTCGTAGCTATGATCTGAAAAACCAGCTTACATTTTCTATGACATCAATCTAGTGTTACATTTCTTACACGATTCGTCGCATAGCACATCATCTACAATACGCTACCATTCTCATGCAGTCACTGCCTGTAACCCAGTGGATATATCACTGAACCTGTGACATGGCATTTGGATAGAATTCGTTACAAATACTGGAAAAATATCTAGCGGCAGTGTGAGGGGGTTGCAAATACTGGCTTCATACCACGTTCCTTAGCGGAAGCAAGCTTATACCGCTGGCGACGTGCGCCCGCGCTTTCGGTCTGTTAACACACACCCCGCGATCACCGTCTATTTTCAGTGGCGCGGTATTGTGTGAAAAATCACTTCATTCGGAAGCAATACCATACCTTGAGTTATAAAGCTTGTATAGTTTGTAACATGGATACAGATAGCGGTATTTGTGTGCGCCTATAGAATCAAGACCACTTCTGGTTGTAACATAGCCATTGAGATCGTGTTTTTAACAACTGGTGGCTTGTAAGACGACTACGTCTCTCTTCCTAAGACACACTGGTACCACTCGCAAGAAAAACCAAATGAGACATATCCATCCATCGCCGATTTCAGCTCAGTATTGTTTGGTATCACCAACATTCTGTTACTGATGAAGTATTACACTTAGTAGTAGGAAATGCTTGATAAAGACGCTGTGATCAGCATGCTTATTAGGTATGTGAGAAAAATATTTAACGGCAAGATACAGTTGATGTTGTCAATGCTTTCTTTTGACGCTGGCGTCAGTTCCCTGCAAACGGCTTTTGTTAGATGCTCTGTTCTTATGTGGCTGTCTCTCTGCGCTTCTTTTTTGGAGGTGACTTGGAAAATCGAAAATCATATAGAGGGTGTTCAAAAAAAGTGTCGAATACTTTGAGAGGTGGTGGTACTCATCGAAACAAGAAAAATAATTCCACTAAACATGGGTCAGGAAATGCATACTTTCTGCGATAATCACGTGTTTGCAAGAGGTGTTCAACATGGCGTCCATTCGTGACAATGCAACATCTGGCCCCTGGTGTAAGGAATGATGCATCCAATGAAGTACACCTGGTTGTTGTTGTACCTGCTGGCACGTATTGAAACGCGACCCTGCAGTGTCCACACATCGTTGACTGGTGTGGCGTAGACCAACTCCTCCAAGTGTCCCCATAGCAAAAGTCTAGGGGATTGACGTTTGGGGAACGAGCAGAGCAGCCACAGTTTGCGCTGTATGTGCCCGCGCATTGTCGGTCGTGCAAAATGATGGGTGGGTTGCACAGAAAGTGTCACCGCAAAGCTGGTCACACAACTGAAACGCCAATCCAACGAATGGCGTCATTCTGGGTCGCCGCGAAAGTCGCAAGTACGTCAGAGCCCCAGTATGGTGAAAATTATGGTGATTCTCGTGTACGACTGTGATGGTGTTATCCTAACGCATTACGTTCCTCCACGGCAGATCGTTAATGCACAGTATTACTGTTCGTTTTTGGAGCATCACCTGCAACCAGCTTTGCGAAAGAAGCGGTGACACTTTCTGCGCAACCCACCCATCATTTTGCACGACAATGCGCGGGCGCATACAGCGCAAGCTGTGGGTGCTCTGATCTGTCGATGGGACTAGCAAGTACTGTACCATCCACCACACTCCCCGGACTTAAGTCCTTGTGACTTTGATTTGATTCCGAAGATGAAGGAACCACTTCGTGGCATTCGCTTCAGAACTGTTCCAGAGATTCGATAGGCAGTAGACCGCTCCATCCGCATCATCAACAGAACAGGCTCTGCTAACGGTATTACTACGCCTTCCACATCGCTGGCAACGGGTTCTGCACAACGCTGGTGACTACTTTGAAGGACAGTAACAGGTGCAAACATGTTACTCTTTTGTATCGGTTGTGAATAAATACTTGCCACTATTTAAGTTCCAACCCTCGTATGTAAGTATGATTTTTTTTTTAAATTTGAAAATTGATCAAAACGCTTGTATCTCAATATTTTCATCCAACAAAAATTTCATAGCTTGTTCCACATAAGTCCGTGATACATCTGCAAGATCAGGCCACTGAAAACAAGAAAATTCCCTTAATGGTTGCATCTACATGTCCGGGTAGTCTAAACATCCAGATCTAAACATTGATTCTAAGCAATATAAATCGATATTTTCGGTTTTATTAGCATAAAAGATCGATTATAAGCAAAGAAGAAATGATGTAATTCAATAACTGAAGCAAAAAGTATAGAAATAGTTGATGACACTAGATTAAAACAAAAATCAAAAGATCACAATTCCGAAACCGAAAAATAAGCAGATATTAAGAGAAATCATAAAAATGTATGCGGACGCTACATTAAACGTCGAAAATGGGAACATTTCCGTGTGGTTACCCTGTGTAGGACGGTATGTTGTATCTTTAAGATGGAAGGAGACGCAGCAACCGGAAGACGCTGAGCGCGCGAAACCAGCGCCCTGGCGTTGCAGTCGCGAGGGTGGGGAGGTGGAAGCGGAGCAGACGCGGGCGAGAGGCGGCGTTGCCTATGTATGAGTGGCGCGGGGCGGCGCAGGCTGGAAACAATCCATTCGGTTCCGTTCGGGCTGAGTTATTGCCCCTCTAATGCGGACAGCTGCTGCATTCATTAAGAACGGCCCGCAGCCACGCACGCCACGGCGCACAGATTCGGCGTTTTCCGGCGTTTTCCATATCCTCCTGCTCCCCGGCCGCCCTCTGACCCACTCGACTCGCGGTCCTCCCTGCCTCCCTCTTGAACAGTTGGTCTGCCTGCGGCACACCGCTCTGGCGAGCTGAATTTGTGTCCGCTTTCCCGGCCGCCCGCTTCCGCAGCCGCCTTCCCCGTGTCGCTCCTCGGACGACAGAGACGTGTGGCCGCCAGAGCCAGAGGAAGGGACTAGACCTGTATGAAATTTCAGCTGCAGATTCTCTTTCCCGGTCTGGACTTCTGTTTCGATTCTTTCAAGACACTGTGGCGTTTCAGTTTAACACTATAAATATTGATACTGTTTATACACACAGTTCTTCTTGTGGTCTTCAGTCCTGAGACTGGTTTGATGCAGCTCTCCATGCTACTCTATCCTGTGCAAGCTTCTTCATTTCCCAGTACCTACTGCAACCTACATCCTTCTGAATCTGTTTAGTGTATTCATCTCTTGGTCTCCGCCTAAGATTTTTACCCTCCACGCTGCACTCCAATACTAAATTGGTGATCCCTTGATGCCTCTGAATATGTCCTACCAACCAATCCCTTCTTCTAGTCAAGATGTGCCACAAATTTCTCTTCTCCCCAATTCTATTCAATACCTCCTCATTAGTTATGTGATCTACCCATCTAATCTTCAGCATTCTTCTGTAGCACCATATTTCGAACCCTTCTATTCTCTTCTTGTCTAAACTATTTATCGTCCACATGTCACTTCCATACATTGCTACACTCCATACATATACTTTCAGAGACGACTTCCTGACATTTAAATCTATACTCGATATTAACAAATTTCTCTTCTTGAGAAACGCTTTCCTTGCCATTGCCAGTCTACATTTTATATCCTCTCTACTTCGACCATCATTAGTTATTTTGCTCCCCAAATAGCAAAACTCATTTACTACTTTAAGTGTCTCATTTCTTAATACAATTCCCGCAGCATCACCCGATTCAATTCGACTACATTCCATTATCCTCGTTTTGCTTCTGTTGATGTTCATCTTATATCCTCCTTTCAAGACACTGTCCATTCCGTTCAGCTGCTCTTCCAGGTCGTTTGTTGCCTCTGACAGAATTACAATGTCATCGGCGAACCTCAAAGCTTTTATTTCTTCTCCATGGATTTTAATTCCTACTCCGAATTTCTTTTTTTTCCTTTACTGCTTGCTCAATATACAGATTGAATAACATCGGGGAGAGGCTACAACCCTGTCTCACTCCCTTCCCAACCACTGCTTCCCTTTCATGTCCGTCGACTCTTATAACTGCCATCTGGTTTCTGTACAAATTGTAAATAGCCTTTCGCTCCCTGTATGTTACCGCTGCCACCTTCAGAATTTGAAAGAGAGTATTCCAGTCAACATTGTCAAAAGCTTTCTCTCTAGAAACGTAGGTTTGCCTTTCTTTAATCTGTTTTCCAAGGTAAGTCGTAGGGTCAGTATTGCCTCACGTGATCCAACATTTCTACGGAATCCAAACTGATCTTCCCCGAGGTCGGCTACTATCAGTTTTTCCATTCGTCTGTAAAGAATTCGTGTTAGTATTTTGCAGCCGTGGCTTATTAAACTGATAGTTCGGTAATTTTCACATCTGTCAACATCTGCTTTCTTTGGGATTGGAATTATTATATTCTTCTTGAAGTCTGAGGGTATTTTGCCTGTTTCATACATCTTGCTCACTAGATGGTAGAGTTTTGTTAGGCCTGGCTCTCCCAAGGCTGTCATTAGTTCTAATGGGATGTTGTCTACTACCTCCCGGGGCCTTGTTTCGACTTAGGTCTTTCAGTGCTCTGTCAAACTCTTCAAGCAGTATCATATCTCCTATTTCATCTTCATCTACATTTTCTTCCATTTCTATAATATTGTCCTCGAGAACATCGCCCTTGTATAGAACCTCTATATACTCCTTCCACCTTTCTACTTTCCCTTCTTTGCTTATTACTGGATTTCCATCTGAGCTCATGATATTCATGCAAGTCGTTCTCTTTTCTCCAAAGGTCCCTTTAATTTTCCCGTAGGCAGTATCTATCTTACCCGTAGTGATATGCGCCTCTACTTCCTACACACAGTATCTGAACAAAAGTATACGGATACCTATTAGTGGACATAAATGTGGGATGCGTCTATGTTCCACCTTTTTCATAGCTTCAACTCCGCTGAGGACACTTTTCATGAGGTATCTGGATGTCTGTGGAAGAGTGGCAGTCCATTCTTTCCCAAGCGCCGAAACCAGAGAAGGTAGTGATGTTGAACACTGGTGTCTGGAGCGAAGCCAACGTTCTGTCTCATCCCAAAGGTGTTCCATTGGGCTCACATTGGGATTCTGGGGAGACCAGACCTTTTCAGGACAAACTGTTTCCTCACAGATGCTGCTTTATGGCAACGTGCATTATCATGCTGATACTGACCGTCATACACAATCCTCCAAAATGTGTTCATATCCTCCCATACTATAACACTACCTCCGCTGTACTTCACAAATGGCATTATAGATGATAGCAAGTAATGTCCTCCAGGCACTCGCCAAACCCAAACCCTTCCATCGGACTGCCACTGTGAATAGTGTCATTCACCACATCAAATCACTCGTTTTCAGTCATCCACTGTCGAGTTGCTTCGCTTTTTACACCACCTCAAGTGTCGCTTACCACTGACTACAGGAAGTTTTGGCTTATGAGGAGCTGCTCGACAAGTGGACCCCATTCTTGCTAACTCCCTACGCTCACTCACTGTGCTAGTGGACTGCAGGTAACACTTTGGAACTCACCAGCGATTTCTTCCACTGGGCGATTTCTTACGATCACCTTTTACAATGTTGGTCATTACATGAAGTCTGCCTGGTGTTAGTTTATCTGTGGTTGTTCCTTTGTGTTTCTTCTTCACCATTCACATCACCAACAGTACATTTAGGCAGCTATAGAAGTGATGAAATGCTTGGATGGATTTGTTACTCATGTGACATCCTATGACTAGCTCACGTTCAGAGTCACCCATTCGGTTGTTACTGTTTTTCTACTGACAGCACAATACTTCCCACTTCCTTTTATACCGGTAGGTCCAACTCTCGTAACATCTGATGGTCAGTTCCCAGTACAAAGGGAGTGTTTGACTACTTTCGATCAGATAGTGTATGTTCTTCAGTTTTTCGGCTTCTTAACAAAAGCAACGTTTCATTAACGCTAGAAATGTATTTTATCCATTAGAAACGAATACATCACCAAATGCGGATCCAAGTGGGGCAGTGGGGTGGAGGGGAAGGGGGAGAGTTATCTTGTTCATGGGCTCCTCCAAAGGACAGTTTACCAGAACCACTTATATTTTTACACAGTCCTACCTACTAGCAAGAACATATTCGAAATGTTAGAGTCCAAGAAAGTTAAGTAAGGCAAGAAAGAAAGAGACAGGTCTTACAGAAAGAAAAAAGAATGTAACAGGAATCTTCACCGTTGTCAATGGTAGCAGAAACGACCAAAACAAACAGCATATCCATCATTCATGAGCTTCCAAATTCGTTCTATGGAGACCTGTGTTCACAAACGTAGTGCTAAGTAAAATACTGCTAACGGTGAGAGCAGATTTCAGTTTTCAAAGATGTGAATTATGACATTGTCAAAATTGCGAATGTTTCTTGTTATTACGATTCTTAAGTCAGTTGCGTGGCATACAGATTTCTCAAATTTTCCAATGACATATTTTTCTGATTTGTAGTATTATGGAAGCTTTGCTACAGTGCTGATGCAAACCCGTTACTAATTTCTTGTTAATATATTAAATATTTATAGGCATCAGTTTCATTCGTCTCCTCTTCCGCCTCTAATACAAACTTCGAAGATGAATCATATTTGGGAAATCATTCTAAAGTACGAAGAGACTGTGACCTTCGGCAGGATAGAGCCTTGGATCCGCGCCTGTACAACATTCACGCACGAATGCTACGCTAACGGTTTCTGTAAATCCCTATGTAACTGTGTCAATAGGGGTAACTTTTATAGTTAGGGCAAGAACTGATAGATTAGGAAGTTGACATATTTGTGTTTGCTTGGAATCTGTTTTGTACTGGAAAGTGGACATAGAATCCTTATTCTAGGACGTATATTAAAAATAAAAGGTGTGAAACAAGACTAATAAAGTGTTTCGCTTAGTTAATACAATACACAATGTTTCCCCAACAACCCACAGATGAATGAATTAAAATGATTCACATATTTGGTGGCTTTTGTTTTGTGGGCCTTTATAATATCTCCAGCATTATAAGACGAAACATTAGGCAGAGAAATATGCCGTGGACCAAAGCCTAGTGCTCATAAAACAAAAATCATCAAATGCGCAAATACCAGCCGTGAAAGTCTGCAGTGTGTGATTAAACATTCTCACAGTTGACAGTCCACAGAACGCGTTTTTAACGTAGGCAGAAACGACCTCAGCAAAGAGCATTCCTCTATTTCCACGCTTCCAGAGCCATAGTACTGACAAACTTAGCGCTAGAGGTCAACAATAAATTACAGGAACAAGAATAATGCAGCAGCTCTCACATTGCAAACATAATGTGTAGAAATGTAATAACACACGAAAAATACACTTGATAATAGGTTTTGTTTCCCTAAAGGCGTCATGCGTATAAGAAAGGAAAACCGCGACTGGCAGCGCAACCATTGTTCTATAACAAACGTACCAGTAATGCTACAAATTCATAAGCTTGTGTGTGATTATTTATTTATTTATCGTGTGGTTCACAGTGTAAACCCTATATTAATTGTTTTTGCATCACAAGAAAAGCTATACATATTCGAAGATTGCTAAACTACTGCATATCAGCATTTCAACACAACTCTCCAGCATAATGTAACACAAATGGTAACAGCTATTGGCGAATATCAAGGCAGCACTCACCACTATCAGGAAATCTTCGAAAGGACCATTGTAACTGCGTGCGGGACATGTTTATACAACATGAGCAACTGTTTGTTATTCTGTACCAGTCACAGGACGGCGATGAAGATTTGCCTCCCTGCACATCTTCCATGGCCCATTCGGATGCAGTTCAAGTTAGTCCAAATAGCCTGAGACTTGTCAAATACAGGGAATTTTTTCTCAGTGCAAGGCAGTTTCAGGTACTGTTGAGAACAGACGCTGTTGCATTTCCACTTATCGATGGCACTGCATGATTTTCAGTAAGAATGTTGATAGTGATAAGAGTGGGATGGCTTGATATTAATCTTTTTCGCTTCACAGGGAATGCATCGTTCAATACTGGAAGATCGGGATTATTGAATATCTTCTAGTATTCACGTATTAGGCCACTCTTCCATTTGATATCAGGAACTGGATTGTGACTCAAGACACGTAACCAGTATGATGGAGTAGATCTCACTGACCCATTAATACCCATCGATTCGTTAAGTTGTACATCTTACACATATGGACTATCAGATCGGTGCACAGTATTCTGCTGTTGAATAAACGTGTCCGAGTGCTGATACTCGAAGAGTATCTGCTGACGATCCACAGATTGTGCCACAGGGCTTATGGAGAATATTATTTCTTCTTTTAAGCTTAGCCAAGAGGTCGTATCAAGTGTTTTTTAAAAGAAAGTGTCCTGTCTAATGTGAGACCAGGGTATTTTGCATGCATGTTATGACAAAATTTACCTCCATCAAAATAGTCATCAAGGGCTCTGCATGCCAATCTATTGGACAAATGCAAACATGCAACTTCCATTTCATCTGAGTTACGCTGTAAGCTCCATCTACTGAAGTAGTGAGTTACGATGTCTAGATCAGAAACTAGGATTTGTTTATTTGTTTCGAAGGTTTTGTTTTGCGTAGCTATTACCAAGTCATCTACATAGCCAAACTTTCTGGACTGCGTTAAAGGAATATCTGATATACTGGGTGTTGAGAAAGTAGCTATGCAGTGCCATTTTGTGGTGTGATAAGTAATGACTGATATAACTGTCAATTATTAATACAACATTTTCCATTGTTTAAATTGTTTGAACCATATTTGACCAGTTATTTGTATTTGTTCGCAAGTCCGGTTTGATTGAAGACCAGCGTTTTGTGTGACATTAATATGATCCAGGTCATCATGCTGACGATTGAATAAAGAGTGTTTTTTGTGGAGCATGTGTTCCGCAATGGAGACGAGTTTACCTCAGCAATAGAAGCTGAATTTGCAAAAAATGGTTCAAATGGCTCTAAGCACTATGGGATTTAACATCTGAGGTCATCAGTCCCCTAGACTTAGAGCTACCTAAACCTAACTAACCTAACGACATCACACACACCCATGCCCGAGGCAGGACTGGAACCTGCGACCGTTGCAGCAGCGCGGTTCCGGACTGAAGCGCCTAGAACCGCTCCGTCACATCGGCCGGCCTTCATTTGCAGCAAAGTTCCCAGGACACAGGTGCCTAACCGCAATGCTGTACAGAACCTGATCAGTATCGAAGGACTAGAAGCGTTCATAATGCTCCAAAATCAGACAGGCCATCCACATCCACATACACATCTGAAGAGAAGGTGGTGGAGGTGCAAGACATCATGCTGTACAGTTCATAGAAATCGTCTCGCACAAGATTCTCCGGACGGCACTGTCCATGTATCCCTACAAAACGTAGGTCGCGCATGAACTCAGAGAGATCGATCGCCCGGCGCGTGTGAACTTTTGCAACTGGTTTCTGTCCTTCCTGCAGGACAATGGTGAGGGAATTCTTGACAAAACGTTTTACACGGATGAGTCATGGTTTCACCTCTCCGGTTACGTGAATAACCAGAACAGTCGTGTGAGGACTACTGAGAATCCGCATGAATTTAAGATATCCCCATTGCATGGTCAAAAGGTTGGTGTTTGGTGCGCCGTGACTCGTAAACGCATCATTGGGCCGATCTTCTTTCAGGACACCATAAATGCAGGAAGGTACTGCACCTGAATTCTGAGCCCTTCCTAGGTGAACTGAATGAATGCCTGGTTCCAACAGGATGGGGCGACTGCACATACCGCCCACAAGGCGATGAACTTTTTAAAGGACATCTTCGACAGCCGCATCATTTCTCGAGGGCTCTGGCCTCCGCGTTCACCCGACTTGGCTCCACCGGATTACTTTCTATGGGGTATGTTGAACAGAAAGGCATATGAAGGCAATCCGCACACTACACAAGAACTCCAAGCTGCACTGATACATCACATTCGGAGCATCACTCACGATGTTCTGCACAACGTCTTCAAGAACATGCAGAAACGAGTGCAACTTTGTCTTCAAGTTCAAGGGGATCACTTTCAGCATCTCTTATAACTTCCATGACTTTAATACGGCGAATTATGAACTGAATAGTGACTTATTGAACACCCTTTATATAAATTAAGCAACAGAAGAGCAAGGATGGATCCCTGCGGTAACCCTTATTCAGTACTTTTGGACAGCTAATGACTTTTCCTATAGTTCCAGTAAATGTCCTTCCAACAAAAATAATTGACATGTTGGCTGACGTTAGGTAACACAAGAAGAGACTTAGGCCCTAAACCATTCCCCGTCACACATTTCGAATATAAAACATTGTTCTACGGCGGAAGAAAAATAAAAAATAAAAAAAAAATAAAAAAATGTATGGTTCCCTTATTGGCAGCACTGGGGTAGCAAGTGCCGTGCATCTAGGAGAGGTTTACTACTTCCTCCCACGTATGTCTCGCAAAATCACCACAACGGGAAATCACACCACACGTCGTAAAGAGGTTTGCAGGTGTCGTGCATCTGGTTTTCAGTATAGACAATAGCATCACCTGTGAAAAGCTTCTAGGAACACGGACTGGAGGAAATCTTCGTTATGCATACCGCATGGTGGTTTAGTCAGACCTTGGCTGCATGCTGGAGACTCTAACCTGTAGTGGGACTTCGGAATAGACTTAAGCAGGTCCTTGTTAAGGAATTTACTTTACGTTTCTGTAATAGACAGATGAGATGCACAGTATCCTACCCGAAATCCGATTCCAAAGTCATACCATTCTCGAATAGCGCTTAGGAGAAATGAATAATGCGTACGTTAAACGCCTAAATCTTTACATATCTAGTTGTTCTGTGTATGACGTTATTAACCGCAACATAAAATAGACGTTTCGTGCCACGTATAACCACTTCTACAACCACAGATCACCGTAGATTGTGGAGGGTGCTTAGTAAATATATTGAATGACGAAATAATGGTTGTAAGTATGTTCTCAAATCTCTCGTACCTTATTCCTTTTGCCTCTATGGGAGATGTACGATAATTGCAGTATTATTACTGTGCAGTCTACTTTGGACGCCCGTTCCCTAAAATTACTCAACAGAGTTTCGCGAGAACTACATTGTTGTTCTTCCGAATGTGAGTGACAGCAGTGGTACAAGGTACCCACTATGCGGTGGCTCTGTTTTAACAGAGGACTTAGATTAAATGATGGAAAGCTGCTATTAAATCATGTCGAAGTGTTGCGTCAATAAAATGCCGTCTGTGCCGCATCTTTCCACGTGATATAAACAGGTAACATTCATTTCACAAGACTTGCTGCGACCGTGACATCGTTTTGAAAGCACATGCAATATGGAAAACCGCAGGAAGTGCTATCGACCTTTGTTAGCATTCGATGCTGGCCTCCCTCGCATGGGTAAAACTTACGCTTGTCGTTAACGACAAAAATATACCAACCCGAAGTGCCACAGGTTTGTAGAAAGTCTTCTGAGACGAGTATTTGTGACAAGGAAGAATACGAATGTGACTGCTCATCGTTTCACTCGCTGCAATTTAAATGTGCTCTTAAGTTCAAGCCTAATCACATACTTGGAAATCGCCACATATTCAAAAATTAACAACCAAATATTTATTTTATCCTTCGTTCTCTAATCATACGAAAACATCAAATATTGCGGAACATACTCGTATTACATTCATTAGTAAGTCACAGAATATTTTAACAATGCTAAGATGAAAAAAAAAGTATTAGCATGTAGTGGGATGCGAACCTACAGCCCCTGACTCCATAAACCACACCATTGTTCACTACATCTTTTTATCATGAGCGATCGCCTAACCATTCTTTCTTTTTATACTTTCATTTCTTTTTTTTTTTTCACATATGATGCCGCGATCTCTCAGTTTCCAGGCACGCTCTTGACCGCATTTTTAATTTGGCGTTTTCTCCTCATCTAAGTTTAATCCAAAGAACAAAAATCACATCTACCACTACGTGGCACGGCCACTTTTATCTTACCATAAATAATGAAATACCTCTCTTCAGACGTTGCCCCTAATTATTCCCAAAAATTCTCCCAAGGCGAAAGGATCCAACGTTCTATAATTTTTCTTTTCCTTTTTTATTATTTAAAAAATACTTTTTCCTCTAATTATTTATTTATTTTTATTACATGATTATAATTAATAAACATCTAGAAATGGAAATCCTATAACACAGAATGTTACAAAATGTTATTCAAAGGATGGTTCAAATGGCTCTAAGCACTATGGGACTTAATATCTGAGGTCATCATTCCCCTAGACTTAGAACTAATTCAACCTAACTAACCTAAGGACATCACACACATCCATGCCCGAGGCAGGATTCGAACCTGCGACCGTAGCAGCAGCGCGGTTCCGGACTGTAGCGCCTAGAACCGCTCGGCTATTCAAAGGATAAACGAAAATAACTTTGTATATTTGTTGTGCTACTTTAGCTGAAAAAAATCTTTCTTCAAGAACAGGCGCAACTGGAGTTTTCTTGTTCACTGCCATTGGCTTTTTCTGTCGCCATAGATGCTGCCTAAAATATGTACAACAGACTTATGCTGCTTAGTTAACGTCTCAATGAATGCCGGTTTCCAAGAATCTGTTTTGTTCCGCACTGCCTACAATTCAGGTCATTCTATTTTCGAAGTGATGCTACGCGAAACGTCACACTGACCTTGGTGCTCCTCACCTAGAAGGGCGATTTACGGAAACACGGTTTGAATAATTTGGAAAGAGCGTACGGTACCTCAGTGTGCGTTCAGGAGCGTTGTGAGCGTTTTGCAGGTGCCACTAGTAATAAAGGTCCACCTCTCCCCTTCGCCAAAGGCACAGTGGATATTCATTCCCTTGAACTCATCATCATCATCTTGGACAGTTTCCAGCCACTGGCTGGGTCTGTCGGGAACACAAGCCTCTCCATCGTGTTCTGTCTTTCCACCATTCCCCCTCTTCCACCTTCGTCCAGTTCTCTCCTCTTCTCATCACACATTCCTTCACCCATCTATCTCTTGGTCTTCCTCTGGGCCTCTTCCCCTCCAGTTGCAGATCAAACATCCTCTTTGGAATTCTTCCCTCATCCATTCTCTTCATGTGTCCATACCACTGCAGTCTTGATTTTTCTATCCTGTCCTGTACTGGTTCCTCCTTTAGTCTTTCCCTCACATACACATTTCGCAATCTGTCTCGTCTTGTTACACCCAACCTGCTCCTCTGGAACTTCATTTCACTAGCCTGTATTCTACTTTTGTCGCTTTTGTGCATTACCCATGTCTCACTTCCGTATGCCAATATTGGGACAAAGTAGGTTCGGTATATAATTCCCTTGGATTTCTGTGGCACCTCCTTGCTCCAAATAAGCCCCCTAATGCATTTGTAGAACTGCCCTGCTTTTCTGCACCTTTCATTTATTTCCATTGCGTTTCCCCCCTTACTTTCAATCACGCTTCCCAGGTACTTGAAGTTCTCTACCACTTGTAGTTTTTCCCCTCCACAAGTTATATCCACATTTGGCCTATTCTTCTTCCTTGTTGTGACAATTATTTCACTTTTCTTTGCAGAGAAATGCATTCCATATTGTGCTGCCGTTGCCTCCCATGCATCTAACTGCTCTTGCACCTCCTCCTCGCAATTTCCCCATAACATCAGGTCATCGGCAAAAAGCACTGCTTTCATTTTATGATCTCCAATTGCCTCTGATACTTGCTGTAGGATTTCATCCATAACAATAATAAACAATAAAGGCGAAAGTGCACTTCCCTGTCGCAGCCCATTTTCCAGCTTGAACCATGCAGTACGTTCCCTCCCCACTTTCACACAACTCTCACTTCCCTCATACATTTTTCTGACTTTTCGTGTTATCTCTTCATCTATCCCTTTTGCGTTCAGCACATCCCAGAGCTTGTCCCTACAGATACTGTCATACGCCTTTTCAATATCTAAAAAGGCCATGATTAAGTCCTTCCCGTACTCATAGTGCCTTTCCTGCAGTTGCCTTACCGCAAGTATGAGGTCCGTTGTTCATCTTCCCGGTCTGAAACCGTACTGCTCCTCTTGCAGTCTACTTTCAATACTGCTTCTTATTCTCTTCTCCAGGATCTTTTCATAGATTTTTCCACAGTGGCATAGCAGGGTGATTCCTCTGTAGTTCTCACATCTCCTTTTATCCCCTTTCTTGAAGATCGGGACTATAATTCCTTTCTTCCAATCCTCAGGAATTCTGTTCTCCTTCCACACCACCCTCAGCACTCTGTATAGCCACTGGGTTCCTACTTCTCCTGCTGCTCGTATCATATCCACTGTTACTTCGTCCCAACCTGATGCCTTGACCCCTTTCATCCTCTTTATGGCTTCTTCCACTTCATTCCAAGTTAGATCATCAATTTCCCCACTATTATAATCGTCTGCTGCCTTAGGCTCTCCATCGCTGTTAGTTACCCGCTTGGCGGCATTCAACAGATCTTCAAAGTACTCCTTCCAAATCTTTTTGAGCTCATGCATTTCCTCCACAACTCTTCCATTATTATCCATGATCCTCAGGCACTCGCTTCTGTCGTTCCTCTTATTTCTCACCATGGTGTAAAGTACTTTTTTGTTCCCTTCACTGTCCTCTTCTAACATTCTTGTCCATTTTTCCATCCACTTCTTCTTCTCCGCCCTTACTATGGTCTGTGCCGCTATCTTGCTTTCCTTATATTTTACCCTAGCTTCCTCTGTTCGGGTCTGGAACCATTCTCTGAAGGCTTTGTTCTTTCGAAGTACTGCCTCTTTACATATGTTGTTCACCCATGGGGTTTCCCTACTTCTCCTCTTTGTGCTAGTTCTTCCGCACACAGTCTCAGCTGCCTCAACTAGAGCCCTCTTAAAATCTCCCCATTCTTCTTCCACTGTTCTCTGATCTTCCTTTGGCAGCTTCTTCCTGATCAGTGTCTGGTACTGGGTCCTCCGTTCATCCTCTTTCAGCATCCATGTCTTCAATCTTTTCTCCTGTATATCTGTTGCCCTCCTATCTTTTTTCTCTCTCAGGGTGGCTACCAACAGCCGATGGTCACTGTCTAAGGCCTCAGATGGAATGACCTTAACATCTGTGAGGCTGCTCATCATCTGCCTATCCACTAGTACATAGTCTTCTTCTGAAGTTTGGGACCAGTCCCCACTGTACCAAGTTATTTTGTGACTACTTCTCTTCTTGTACCAGGAATTTGCTATCGCCAGCCCATTCCTCTTGCAGAATTCCAGCAACAATTTTCCTTCTCTATTTCGGTTCCCATTATCTCCTCGAATCCTTTCCTGTCTGTGCCAACATGTGCATTGAGGTCCCCTATTACAATCTGATTTCCTCCATTTAGCTGCTTTTGCATGTCATCTTCAAATTCCTCCTTCTCCTTTTTTGTACACCCCACCTGTGGGGCATATGCTTGGATGATTTCAATGCTTTTTCCCTTCACCCGTACTCCTTGAGCTACTGAAATCAAAAGATTTTTATACCACCCTTCTGCAGGCGGTTCTGCGTAACGAGGTACAAACCAGGTACCGAACAGTCAGTAGCTCACGTCATCGGGTTAAAGGATGATATTTTGTGGGGCGAAAGTAATAGTTATCCGGACACAGGAGGGTCCGAGGTTCAATCACATCAGGTGTGATACAGAGGCAGCAAGCTAATCTGTGCCAGTCGCCAAACGCCGGACGACGACACACAGGAGGCGACAGCACAGAGGTAGCGACAGTTAGGGTAAAGTGCGGAGTCCGTTAATCCGATAGCGTGGAGCCGGTGTCCCGTCGCATATTTTTTGCTAAAGACTTGATACCACGTTGGCCGGATTGTGGTTGACTGAATTTGGTGGTGGTACATCGTTTTCCACACTTGTGGCCAATTGACAGTTGGGTATTTGGTTTCTGTCATGTTACGCGGAACTCCCCGCAGAAGGGTGGTGCAAAAATCTTTTGCCTTCCGAGATCTCGTGCTCGTGTTCTAGAATGAATGTCTATACATGTGAGAGCTGTGTCGCGACGTGTACCACCGACGCTGGCGGAACGTGAGAGACCAGCATAAGGATCTCCAATAGATGACTCACGAGGGAGGCGCGTAGAGTGTCCATTGTTTCCACATATTGGTCATAGAAATGCAGCTTCCTGTGCGCGGACTTTAACCAGCCCCTGCCTTCTATCGTACAGGAGGGTTAGGGGGAGGGGGGGGGGAGAGTGTCATAATAACTTTAAATACAAGTCCTGTGGATAGGAAATAACTGAAGATCGCACGAGACTGTGACCTATTACCACTGGCAGGGGGAGGACCTGTGCGACGTGACTGAGTTTTGACACCATGTAAAGGTTCAGGTATCCACACGTTGTAGCTGGTTCAAGTCACAGAGCTGGTTCTGGCGCATCAGGCATACAATGTATAGTACCTGTCGATAGTTTGCCGCTGCCCTTCTGCACAGATACTTTATAAACGTGACTCCCAAATATTTCAGTTCAGTAACTGACGGGAGGGGGACGACAGTGTCCGGCCCGATATTGCGCCAGGTTGCAAGAGCAGCCGACTTATTGATGTTCAGATGACTGTATCGCTCTATCCAGTTTAATATGCTGCAGGCTTCATCGGTAGAACAAACCAGCAGGAGCAGGTCGTCAGTGTACTCCATACAGCGGAAGGTGACGTCTCACAGGATGATGCCAGATAGCCTGTGGTTGAGACCCATGAGGCATTGCCCGAGTGTGCTTGCATAAAGGTAGGTAGAAAGGGGCCGACTGTGTTATAGAGACATCTTAATGGGTATTGGACCCACCGTCCATCTGTTGACCTGGAGCTAAAAGGTGGCTCCTGCCAGAAGGCACCGCAGGGTGTCAATGAGCTTGGGAGAAATCCCATTGGTCCATCAAATAGGAGGTAGTTATGGTGTACTCTATCGAAGGCCCAATTGAAATCGATGGTGACGATAGTCACTTTCAGTCGGCACCTCGAGATGTTTGCTGTCAAGTCCCTGCAGTCACCAGTGGCCATTTGCATGTTGGAATTTTCCCCCTGCGACGTCTCTTCAGGGGCAAGAATCATCGGCAATGTCTTCATAAAGCGGCCTGCAAAAAGGCTACCAGAGCTCTTGTTGTCGGCGTTCAGTATCGTAAGTGGCAGACAGTAATTGGGCGATTGCCCTCCCATTGGCTTGTGTATTGGTATGCGGAGTTCTTCAACTAAAGTATGTGGTACAGTGCAATCTGGGGACATGAGTTCTTGGAACATTGTAACCCACTGGGGCATCGTGGTGTCACGGAAGATACAGTAAAATTCGATTTGTAATCCATTGGGTCCTGGAGACTTATTAATCGCAGCTTTGTCCAAGGTGTTCCTCGCCTCCTCAGACGAGACTTCCTCCTTCAATACCATCGCTGTTGCTGTGTCGATAGTGCGTGTCACCTGTTGTAATGCTTCTGCTGGGGCCTCGTCATCTATGGCTCTTACCCAGCATTATTATGAAAATGACTCTCCATGGCTTTCAGTATGGTTGTTTGGTTCGTACAGGAACGACTAACATGTGATTAACCGTTGGTGGTGCCGGAGCATATCCGCCACAATCTGGTGCGTGGTGGGCACCTCTGCGGTCGTTCGGTGGGGTTATCATGAGCGGACTACGGTGCCTTCTATCGGCGCTTCGTCAATGACAGTATGTAAGCCTTGATTCGTTCTCGTTGTCTGTCTGACAACGGTGGTAGACCGTTGAAGTCTCCGAATGCAGCGTGGTACAAGTCCAGAGTCTGCAGGTGCCACGTAGCTGTGTCCTTGTCAAACTGCGTAAGTGTTTTGCTGATTGACAGTTTGGCGCAAAGGAGCCACCACACCAAAGTCGAGTGGTACTGGGAGTGACGTCATTCACAGTTGGCCCACACTGCGGCGACGTGCTGATAGCAGTCTGGATCCTGGAGGTGAGTTACATTCATCTGTGAGAAGCTGTCACTATGTCAGACTCGTTGAGGTTAGAGATGTATCATGCAGATATAGCCAGTGTGATCACAGGAGGCCAGAGATCATCATTCATCGGTTATCGCTCCTTGCGTAAGACTTCGTGGCACATATGTATGACTCAGTCGGTTCGCCAAATGACTGGTAAGTTGTGCGTGTCCAGAGCTGTCGTTGTGTATCTTTCCCCACGTTTCGCACGAGTGAACATTGTGAATCACTGCACCCAGTTTCAAACAATACGCGTAGTGTGGGATTTGGTCCTTGGGATGAAGGACACAATTAAAATCACTGTCGAAGACGCTGTGCTCATACCGTGCTAGGAAGAGGGGGGCGATGTCAGCAGAGTTGAACTTGGCCTCATCACTATGTTTGTTGTTGCCTGATGGTGCATAAACATTAATGAATCAGATGTTGAGTGCCATGACTGTAAATCCTTGAGCAGAGGGGAGATACGTGATGTTGGTGGCTTCGATACTGTTACGCACGAAAATCGCCACGCCGGTGGAACCACCAGGAGTCGTCACACGTCTTGCAGGGATGTAATGACGACTACTGTGACTGGTATTGTTTCTCTCAGGAGTTTAATCTTGGCATGGGAGCAAACCATGTTCATATTCATCTTGGCCATGCGGTAAGCCTGGCGGTGTAGTGGTTGGGAAGGCGTATCCATGGTGATGGTGGAGACAAGTGGACTTCGCGAGTGACGTCACATCCCACCGACTATGGTCCTCCCTCAGACATCAGCAGGTCCCAGATCAGGGTCCTCCCTGGTTTCGACGTCACTGGTCCACGATGTGGGCGTGGAAGGCCGTTCATGTTCCATAGGTAAAGTCGTCATGGTTAATAGGAAGGGCCCGAGTGGCTTCACAACCTGCACTGGAGCCTTTATGCGGATCACTTTTCACAACAGAGGACTGTCTGACGGAATCCGTCTGTACCGCCATCCGTTCTGCCGGGGTGGAGACAGTGGAAATGGTGTCAGCCTTATGGCTCAGAGTCCTGAAGATAAGTTTTTCTTCCTCCTGCCAGTGGGAGCTGCCGTGTTCCAAAATAGTCCTGCAGTGTCGCTTTTGGCGCTTCGGTGAATACTGTTTTCGTGTATGACCTTTATGTTGCATGATGGCACTGACTCCCGCCTCGGAGGCACAAAGGCTTCTGTTAGCACTATAAATGTATCGTTTTCCATCCTGCTTTTGGCAGTGCCTCCAGTGTTCGGTGGTATCACTGCATTGTACGGAGTTGTGCCACTGGCCAGCCTAACTGATCTGCCGTAGGGTGGTTCCAGTACTGCATCTTTTCCATCTGGACAGGCGAGGATGTTGAAGGCGCCGCCGTGTAAGTTACTGGCAAAATTGTCGCTTTCCTGCAGTGGAAGATGTGTGATCCGACGTTGGAGGCACTCGGAACATAGGTGACATTCTTTACCACATCCTGAACATATTTTAGGCTGACCGTTATTTATTAAATAACTATGGTCCGGTAGCCTCCTATTTGGAGGTACGATGGTGCGTATTGCACCTGATGTACTCCATTGAGGACTGGATATGTCCTAAATTGAACCCACTTTTCTGCCACATGTTCTAGTATTGTATATAGGGGCGGAGCGCCACCACAACGAAAGCTGCCGGCAGTTCAAAATGTAGTTCGAATATGCGTATAGTCCGCAGTCCCAGTCTGTCGTGGTCAGTTTAGATATCGCCGACATTTCCGTCTGCATGGCAGAAGCAGAGAACTTGCTTCATCTCTCGAAGAACCCTGTCGTATGTAGCGTCATTAGTAAGTTTGACGCAGACCAAGTTCTTATGACCGAAAAGTGGATGCCAACAATGTCAGCAGCCAGGATCTTGGACTGTTCCTTTAAAAAGTACTCGACATCGAGTCCTTTTGGGCTAACAAAGTCGTTTCTAAGAGCAGATTTCAGTGTTGATTTTCGGCATTGGTACGCCATGATCTTGGCGCACTTGGACGTCGCGTTAGTGTTAGCCAGAGGAAGTAAACAACGCAAGCGTGCTCGCACTGTAGGCGGAAACACACACGACGTCTGCTCTGCTCGGCTGTTAAAACCGGACTGCCTTTATTCTAGGGCTTAGCCATGTGACTTTCCTCTGAAGTCTTAATTATCTCTTCAAGCCTTATATCATTGATGTGTTGTTCACTGACATTTAATTATAAGGTTGAGATATTTGTGCTACGCCGTCAATGTGCCATTGCTTTGAAATGGCATACTGAAAGTTATAATACAAAGCAGTTAAATATGCCAAAATGAATATGGCACCCGCCACATCGTTTGTCGATAAAGCATGTATGGTCAAAGTGACGTCACATTTGCAGGAAGTCTTATGAGATGAGTGTTACAAAATATAAACAGTGCTGCAGACAGCTATCACGTTATGCTTCAATACATTGAAATGAAACACTTAAAATGCGTCACGAATCTCATGCACTTGTCTCAGCCTGGCAACTTACAATTATCATTTTAAAAACAGCACACAATCTGAGCAGCAGACACATGTCATTTTTGCTTGTATTTTAAATAAAGACGTAATTGTCTCCATCTGTCCTATACCAGTGGTGGCAGCAGCACAAGCGGGGCTATTAGAGTAATTAGCGATGTCTTGTGTGTTTTTTAACATACATATCTGCAGAAATGTTCCTAATTATATTCTCTGTATTTTCCAACATTATTTACTCTTACAAGTCTACTGTAATCTCATAGTGTCAGACTCCTCTAAGGTAACTTGATAGTGATGTCATAGTGTGTAGGCCACTGTTTTTAACACACCAAAAATGCAGGGACAAGTTTCTTACAGTGAAACATTCATAGATAAATAGACTTGATACGTAACACTGCAGTAAACTGTTAAACATGGAACCATAAGATATTGGTAAACAAATATATTTTTTTTAAATAATCCAATGTGTTAATTATTAAAAATTAAAAGCCTCATATCTGAGATAATCGCCGTGTGTCTATGGATGATGATAATGAAAAGTCGGTATTTGGACACTGGGAGAAACACGACCAAAAATTGAAACAAATTGCCCCAAGACTGTAAATGACAATGGAAGGTTCAGATTTTACAATGGAAATGCACGACCTGCAGCAATACTGTATACGAAAAATTTGCAAAATAGGTGCTAAATAACACTGGTATCCATCGCACCATTTGTACGTCACCCAGTTAGCCTAGAGGAGTGGGGAAGGAGACAGGTAAGAGGGAGAAGATGGCCAATTTGGATCATAAATTATGACCATTAATATTAGGCTAAAAGAATCTGGTCATACATTGGATTTACATAAACATAACATAAGAGAACAAGTGTGTGGTTTGTTTACATAAGGTTAAAAGCATCTAGCAGACATTTTGTTTACGTAAGAGCTATAGCCAAGTGAGTAATTTATTTACATAACGCTGAAAGCATCTGACAGCCATTTTGCTTACGTAAGGACCACAGGCAAGTTAGTTTACATAAGGAGGTGTGGCCAGGCGACCAATTTATTTACAGGAGAGCAATGAGGCTATTGTGCTCGAAGCCCCACATCTCTCCTGCTACAGTAGTGTTATCAATATTGCTTGATACTTTATTGCATAATGCCGATGCATTACAGATGTTTAGGGAACTTTATGTTGGAGCATCATGCATTTTAGTTATATAATGACTGTGGAAAAATGGAAGGGAGGTGGAGAAGATGGCAGGAAAGATGGAAAGAGTGAACTACTGTCAGGAGTTAAGAAGCTTGTTGGAGAAAGAAAAAAAATGGTTCAAATGGTTCTGAGCACTATGGGACTTAACATCTGTGGTCATCAGTCCCCTAGAACTTAGAACTACTTGAACCTAACTAACCTAAGGACATCACACACATCCATGCCCGAGGCAGGATTCGAACCTGCGACCGTAGCAGTTGGAGAAAGAGCAAGTGTGTGTATGGACAGTGTCTAGAGCCATAAACTGTGTCTATGGAAAGTTAAGAAAAAATGGTTCAAATGGCTCTGAGCACTATGGGACTTAACTTCTAAGGTCATCAGTCCCCTGGAACTTAGAACTACTTAAACCTAACTAACCTAACGACATCACACACATCCATGCCCGAGGCAGGATTCGAACCTGCGACCGTAGCGGTCGTGCGGTTCCAGACTGTAGCGCCTAGAACCGCTCGGCCACCTCGGCCGGCGAAAGTTAAGACTATTACACGAACATCATAGTTTTATAATAAAATTAGAACTATTCAATAACTGGAAGACGTAGCACGAACTTTGTATGGAGTGAAAATCTAAATAAATGCACACACTGCCGAACAATACAAATCTAACTGGGGCTGTATGTTGGCTAGGGCAGTATTTCGTTTGAAGATTACTGTGTCAAATCCCATTCAGAAGTTTTCTTCGGATTGTTTAAGAGATGTATTTTACATGGCATTACATTCTGAAGCCAGGACTGTGTCAGATAAACTTTTAGCGAAAATTCATGTTTGACACTGAAAGCTGTCATTCATAACAGATAACGTAGAACTGCTATGACGGGAAAAGACCAGAGATTATGCAGCATCCAGCAGTAGCCAGTAACATCGAAAAGGTAAGAAGATAAAAGAAAGACATCACTGGTCATGAAATGAATAACAATATTAAAACGCAGTATACAAAACGCAAACTTCGTTAATTCTATCACAACCACAGCATTCAGTTACCCTGGTACAAGTATATGTGACGCACATACAAGGTGCTCAGAAACAGTCTGAGAAGTTTGTAAGAATGTTGCAGCATAGAATGTGCTGGGAAACAAATGTTAAGAAAAAAATTCGATACATAGTGCCGTTTTCAAAGTAATTAGCATTGATGGTTGCCAATCAGGCCGTTGTGCACGCAAACCAAGCGGCCTGCCAGAGGCGGTGTCGCCAAACGTGGGCTTCGTGTTATTTGCTAAAACCAAACAAGAGACACTAATTGTGTCTGGCGGGTCACTTGAAATCGAGCGCGCAACGACCTTACTCGGAAACGGCGGAACGTACCGAATTTTTTTCTTAACACAGTTATTTCTCAGCATAACCTTCCCCACAACATCCTCATAAGCTTTATATACGGTTTCTGACCACCTTGTATGTACAATGTATTTAACTGAAAACAGATAATTTCTTGATGAGAGCTTTTGCAGTGGAGTTGACATATAGAATGTACTGAACTAAATCAAAAATGTTTACACTGTGATTTGATAAAAATACAGAAAAATCCTGTTTCAAAAAATAATTTTAATTTTAATTTATGCCTGTGTCCACTGCTTATGATATCATGTAGCTGATTTTTATCGAGCTGATTTGTCTGATACACTTGTGATACATCTGAATGAATGTGGACATGGATATGTGTTTGCGGTCTACGTATTAAAGGGAAAAGTAAGAAATAAGAGACAGGCTGGTTATCTAAGATATGTTGATTTCATTTAGCTTTCTGTGTGTAGAGGAGTAACTGAAGTTTGTTGACATCAGAAGGAATTTTTAGCACGTATTAAAGAATCCGCTTACTCGAGTACCATTCAGCAGTTGAGTAAGGTGCAGCAGATTAGCAAGGAATAGTCAATGTATTAAAGTGTGTAGTGTTGAAGCAAGTATGAGACACACACATCTATGCAAGAAAACGATTAGCTTTTGGAACTGAATGGGAAAGAAACTCTATCTTCATGAGAACTTCCATTAATATAATAAACATTGATCATGTTTTGTGACCAGATCTGAAATTTTCCCTGCCACTAAACTCAGTTCTCTGCCTGGTTTGTTGAATGTTTAACTTCGTTCTCACTACTCTGAAGGATACTGATATTCCGGCATGTCCCGACTGTGTTTGTCATTGCAACAATGGAGTCTTAAACATCACCTAAGAGCCAGATATAGACTGTGAGTGTACAGTTATCTGTATGTTATTCCGATATAGGTTATGAATAGAAAATGATATGTTTTGAACCATATATAATTTTATTATGTATACAGTTTAATTCACAATAAATTGGAACATGACTTTCATCGACAAAAAATTTGAACAAATCACATGAAATTCTTATTTTAGGAAAACACTTGCATCCTCTGGCAATCGTTAGAAATCTGTTTTTTTTTTAAATTCTCCAGTTTATACGTAAAAGTAGTTCAATCAACAACACAGTACACACAAAATATCCTGCAGCAAAAACTTGTATTGTTTAAAAAATTGTTTTCTTATGGATATAGAATGTACACTGCTATTATCAGCCTTTACTGTTATTATGAGCTTCTTGTTTAATTTAAATAATATGGAATATATATTAGTAATGATTAAGCCATGCATCTACAGTATATTTGGAAAATATTGTAATTCATTGTACTTGAGTACAACAAAAAGTTTTCGTAAAAAAAAGATGCTCCAACACTTGCCTACAAAAGTCAGAGGCCCCAGGTTCGAGTCGTTGTTTGGCACACATTTTTAATCGGGAAGGAGATTTCACTAATTGTCCAGTTACACTTCTCTTTATGTTCTATAGAAGTGCTCTGGATATGTACCATAGTGTGATTGAATTTATTGATCCGAAAGATGAGTGTCGATTCTTCATTTAGAGCTGGAATACGGCTGATTAACCTTTCTTCCCGTCTTTGCTTTGTCCCATTTCCTGTCACTCGTTGCTGCTCCATTTGCCCAACTCCTTTTTACTGCCGACTTTTTACCAGTCATTGCTAGAGATCTGTCAGTGACTCCCTTATGCAACCTGTACGTTGCTCCACGCTTCCATATTGATGCTTTACTTGGATATATTCGAGTATTACTAGAGGTTTCACACTGGTGTCGTTTTGTAACTTAAGCACTCTCTGTTGCGTTTTACGCAATGCTCGCTACATCCGGCTATTCCAGGCAGGTGCAGTACCTATTCTGATAGTCAAAACTACATTCAGCAGTACTGGTTCTACAGGATAGCGAGGAGACTTCACGAAGGCAAATGTAATGGTAATAACACGTGTGCGCAACAAAAATATTTAAACTTAGCGAAAAGACGAACAGTCTAAAGTATTTATGGAATATGACATATGTTTCTGTTAAAGTAATTGATGCCATACTCCAAGCTGCGGCAAGATGCAGAACGTTAAGTGATGGGCTGTGAAGATAGGAACTTTCTCTGTTATTTATTCATTTCATGGCGCAAAAAACTGATTCAAAGATAGTCATCATCTCTCTGTCATTTCGGTGTATTAAGTTAATGGTATAGTAACAACCGTCCTTTAGTAGAGGAGCATTCTGTATATCAGTTACCTCTAATTGATTTTCCGAAGATACAGTTGCTGTTATAGCTGAAAACGGAATGCTAACTAATTTAACTGTTTTCTGTGCTAGGCAGGCCCTGCATGCTTGGCCCGAACTTCTGGTTGTGTTGCGCAATGTTTCATTGGGAAATTAGGAGCGAAGCATCCAGAAGTAGTTGCCGTTGTAAAAGACATTCGAAAACTATTTGGTTTTCTGTTTCAAATAGACGAAGTGCTTACATGAATGAACCAATTTTATTACATATGTTGATAATACAAAAAAACCGTACCTTTAAATAACACATGTAAGACTTTTTATTAGAAGCTGAATAACTCGTTATACTAGCTTTAAAGGCTATGTCGGCTACCCATTTCTCAACACTCGGTGATGAATAAATGATGTCATCTTTTCGTTCCGAGGCGCATGCATTTGGGGAGAGAAAAATTTTGGTTGGAAATCTGGACAATTTCCATAAATTGGGTTCATCATGTTACGTTATTAGAACGTTTAGCCACCTAGCCAGTATAATGCACACATACTGTTTTTGTGGCCGCTCAAGCCAAATGCTGTTCAAAACACTGTTTTCAACAGGATACCAAAAATACCACGAGATTATGAAAATGTTTTACCTACAAATAAATAGTTTTGTTATTGTTTCTCATTCGTAAGTCGTGACTTAAATTAATATTTACATCTCAAAAGTGTTTATTTTCTTTAATTACCCTTTGTTTTCCTGCAAGCTTTATTAATTGCCGGTTGCGGTTTGAGCAGAGTCAAAAATCTGTCGCAACTGTGTTGTACATAAATACGGGTCCTTAATTAACTATCATTAATTCACTTCCGGCAAAATTAAATCCTTGAATTTTCCGCCATATTATTTGCTGGTGGCGCAGACGACGAAATAAAATTGGCAAGAAATTGACGACAGTACTTTGATACGGTATATAAGGACATGTCAATATCTGTGTTGATGGTGTATTTCTGGGTGTTCAACCAAATGGTTGTTTCCATTTTACGCACAATATTCCGACCGCCGACTCAGCCGTTCTTTTCAGACGCTGTGAGTTGCGCTGTTACATGTACAGTTCGTGAAGAATCAACTATAATGTGAATAACTGTTCGTTACGTCCCGCTGTTTATAGATGTGTTCTTCTCCCGACGCCCACGGCACCCTTGAATCTTCTGTTGTTTTTTAGAGCCGGCGCTGATATTCCGTGAAATGCCCATTCTCTCCGCCTTTTCCAACTCTGGTGGACGTAAAAGTCAGCGAGATCTCAATAAATTCAGTGCTGGACCCCAAGCCCTATTTAAATTGAAACCTTCGGCTCGGATTGTTAGGCTGTGGGCATCTTTATTTCGATAGACTACTTAGTTACGCTGTCCCAGAATCTTGTCGTTCGCACCACAGTACCGGTCGCATCACATTTTATTTAACAATTATATTTGAGGAGGTATTCGGCGGCAGCTGATTTGCTTTGTTGTTTTAAACGGGTGTGCTGCTTATGCTCGTTGACTGTTGTGATGGTTCTCCTCGCAAAAGACATGTCACATTCTAATGGAATGCGGCACACACCCGAGCTTGGAAAACCTAGGTTGCTATTAACATTGCAGAGACCACTTTTTATCTTACTTGAAAAAACAGCGAAATACATTGGATGTCATATTACTGTAGAAGTCCACCGATCTTCCCAGGTATTGGGTTCCACTTTCTTTGTCTCTGTCTCAGTCTCAACCTCTTTCTCAAGTGTGTTATTGCAACTTTATTACCTACAGCTCTAATACTGTGTCAAGTTGTTACTGACGTTCTGTTTATTTATGTAGTCAATGACTTGCTTGGTTGTTTTGGTCGGATGTATCGCTGATGTTCGTTGCCTCTCTCCTTGTCACCTTCAAGTAGTCTGCCTCACGTTAAGACACGACAGAGTTGCTCGTAACGCAACATACATGCGTTATCCGGCGACCTAGATCGTTTTTAACAGTACTTGGAAGAGTTTTTATCACAGCTGACGGATGCGAAGGGCACTGAATGACATGTTTCTATAAGACTCTACCGCTCTACCAGGCTATTGGAGCAACGTAAGGTAAATACAGGATTTAATATAATCCATTATGGAGTCGAGGTAGCAGTTGTCGTTATACTGGTTATCACTGTTAGCATTCAACCGCGATTCTTATACATATATTTTAACAACGCGTTTCAAGAGACAATGCTCTCATCATCAGGTTGTAAAGTCTATGTCATGAAATTAAACGGACTAAAAAGACAAAATACCATCACAAATAGTTGGGAAGTCCATAGAGTAATTCTGTTTTACTCTATGGACTTCCCAACTATTTGTGATGGTATTTTGTCTTTTTAGTCCGTTTAACTTCATGACATAGACTTTACAACCTGATGATGAGAGCATTGTCTCTTGAAACGCGTTGTTAAAATATATGTATAAGAATCGCGGTTGAATGCTAATAGTGATAACCTAAATACACGATTCTTGGCTTCTGTTGCTCTGCCTCAGTATCAACTTCTTTCTCAGGCTTGTTATTGTATCTTGACTTTTGACTTCCTGTAACTCTAACACACTGTCAGTTTGCTATTGCCGTGCTATGTTTTATGTAACTAAATCTCAGAAATTCTCACTGAACAACTTTTGGTGCGATATACTAACTACTAAAAGTCATCGAAGTTCAACAGTGTAGCCTAATCGTCTAAAAAAAATAAAAATAAAATTTGAAGGTCCGCAAAACCGGATGTCTGCAGAAGAGTGTCGTCAACGTTTCGATCCATTCCCAAAGGAGCCTTCAGAGAGAGCTTCCTGCAGCTTTATAAAAAGTTTCATAAACGTGTTGTGACAAATGAAGATTATTCTGAAAAAGAGTGAAGATATTTGGGTCGTATTTTTTCTTCGTTTTATCGTTATAGTCACAAAAATTTGTCGACGCGCCGTGTGGTTTTGTACTTCTGTGAGACTAAAATGTAGTCCAATTCTGTGCACAGATGCATTTTCCTTGCTTGTGCCGTTAGACGAGAGACATGCAAGACGTGAAGCTCTATGTGAGGTGTTTATTCTGAGGCAGGCGCATCATATGTGAAGGCCAATAACAGTGACGATGCATAGAACGACGTCATTCTTCCAGATGACGTTGCAGCATTTGTCGCGGCCAGCGTCCCATAAGTTGGCGAACGCTCCATGGCGGCCACATCCGTCGTTCTGCGCCACTTCCACCGTCACTGCCGACAAGAGCAGGGCGTTGTACAACAACCTGTGAGTCCATAAACTGCAAAAGTAACAATACACCGTGTCACAAATAACACAAGAAAGGTAGCAAAACTTGCGCCACGGAGGAATTGTGGAAAGCTGGCTGGAAAATATATTAAGACAAGCGCATCTTTGTAATGAAGATGAGACGAAATAATAAGGACTACACAAACACCCAGTCCCCGAATGAAGAAAGTCAAACTCGGGAACCCGCGATCTAGGGGCAGCAACGTTAGCCGTAAGACGAGAAGACATTGCACACGCCGCTCGTAGTTAAAGGCTCTGATGTGGAGCCGCCCAGTGCATATAATAGATTGGTGCATACGTTCTCAGCGTTTTTGTCGGTATTCCGGTCCCTATGGATCTATTTATCGACTGTCGTTATTTATTTGTAGTTCACTGTTGCTGTTTGAGTTCAGACAGAAAATGTAGTTACAATGAATACCCCTAGCTGCAGACAGGCGTTAATATAAGTCAGCGGGGACACTTGAAAACGTGTGCCCCGAGCGGGACTCGAGCCCGGGATCTCCTGCTTACATGGCAGACGCTCTATCCAACTGAGCCAACGAGGACACAGAGGATAGTGCGACTGCAGGGACTTATCTCTGGCACGCCTCCCGTGTGACCCACATTCCCAGCTTACTGTCCCGCACTATATTCATAGTTCCCCTGCCCATTATACTCATTACTCGCGGCTTTTTGCCGATTCCCGTAAGAGTTCTGGTACTGTTTGGGGATTCGCACAGAAGAAGATGGTCAATGAACCTTATATATATATATATATATATATATATATATATATATATATATATATATATAGAAAATGTGGTGCCAAGTGGAGAAATCGGAACATTTCCGACATATTCTTCTATTTGAGTTCAATGGAAATGGAAATGATCGTATGGCCTTAGGTGATGCCACATCGGCGACTTGCGAGTCAATGATGATGAAAATGATGATGAAGGACACGCAACACAGAGTCCCATGCCGGGAATCAAACCCAGGCCCCCTGCGTGGGAGCTTGTAATACCGCTACGCTACGGAGGCGGACTTGAGTTCAATAGAGGGGTGACAGCAGTGGAGGCAGCCAGAAGCATTTTCGCCACGTATGGGGATAATGCTAGTGGGCAGAGTATGCCAAAAAATGGCTTTCTCGTTTTAAGGAGGATCTTTTTCACATTAATGACTGTCCGTATTTAGAAAGACCTTCGAGGTTCGATGAAGATCGTTTAAAGGCATTAATCCACAATGATTCAACTCAGTGTACTCGAGAACTGGCAAATGTGATGAACTGTGATCATTCCACCATCGTGCGACTTGTGCATGCAATGGGGAAGGTTCAAAAATGCATGCTCTAATCCAAAATCACAAAAATCAGCGGGTGGCCGTATGTGCATCTCTGCTTGCTCGTCACCAATTAGCTTGTAAGCAACACCGGCCATTCCTATTCTGTATCGTTACTGGCGACGAGAAATGGTGTCTTTATGCCAACATAAGGAAAAGAAAGGAATGGCTGAGCTCAAACAAAGCAGCAACTCGCCATACAAAGACCTGCGCGCATCCACAAAAGATAATTTTATGCATCTGCTGGAACAGCGACGGTGTGGTCTACTACGTACTGCTTCCCCGAGGTACAACCATCAATGCTGACATTTATTGTCAACAACTGTGATGTCTTGCAGACACAATCCAAGAACAACGACCAGGAAGACTGCGTGATGCTACTCCACGATGACATCCACCAGCATTCTGCTAGACTGACAAAAATCGCTATGCAGGGCTTGGGTTGGGCAGTCATTCTACACCCACCTTATTCATCTGATCATGAGCCCTCGGATTTTCACCTTTTCCGCTTTTTATCGAACAACCCTCAAGGAACTTACTTTCCAGATGAAAACGCGACACGACTCGAAGAGTCCTTCGCATCAAAACCACGTGATTTCTACAGTCGTGGAATCTAAAAGTGACCTCAGCGTTGGCACACTGTTTTCGATAGTGAAGGAGAGTATATTATTGATGCCTAAAGTCTGTGTTATGTGTATCGATCGTGTTTATTAAACTTATGGGAAAACGCTAGAACTTCTGTACCAACTCAATATGAGGGACCCAAATGAAACCCTTAAAAGCGTAATTACAAATTGGCATTTTGCTCCATTGTTCTGTACGTCGGCAGTACTGTTACCAATGATGTAAGGAATGCCCCGCAGATGGTAGCACAATACAGACAAGTGAAACGCGGTAACAACACTAGCTCAAAATGGCTGCCCCACTTGCTCCATGCACCAAGGAAGAACAGCATTCCCTCATATGTTTTTGGAGCAGTGAAAGTACGAAACCTGCTGAAATTCGCCAGCGAATGATTCTCCAATATGAAGATGCATGTCTATCACTGAAGCGAATGAAGGAGTGGAGTAGGAAGTTCGGAAATCGCTTGACTTCTGTGACAGGCGCTCAGCACCCAGGTGAGACACACCGCATTGTAACACCAGCGTCTACTGCAGCAGTTAAAGCCATTATGATGGAAAATCGCTGTGTGACATTGGATGAAATAGCCGCAGATCTGAACATTAGGCCTGACTCAGCACATCGCATTATTCATGAAGTGCTTAAGCTTTCTGAAGTACCTGCAAGGTGCCTTGGCAGCGCTCTTCAGAACTGGAAGAGCGATGCATTGATATCTATGAAGAACTTTTGCGGCCTTTGAGCCAAAAGGTGATGGCATTCTCACTGGAATCGTCACAGGAGACGGAACCTGGGTACAGTACCACCAACTTGAAACAAAGAGAGCAAGTAAGGAATGGTGCCACTCCTCGTCACCAAACCCCAAGAAGTTCCAGACACAGCCATCTGCAGGGAAGGTTTCTGCTGCCTCTCTTTTGGAATGAACGAGGCGTTGTCTTGGAACAATATATGACTAGGAGAAACATCATCACTAGTGTGTCATATTCCAATATTGTTCGGCTTGCAGTAAGATCAAAGCGACGTGAACTTCTGACTACAGGTGTCATTTTGCAATATGACAGTGCACGGAATCATACTGCCCATGAGTAGTGGGGCCAGGGGTGTCACGACACTCTGCATTGTTGCCAAATTTATTCAAGATGGCGCCGTTGACGTCATCCAAGATGGCAAATGTAGACTTGGCAACAACACATGAAGTCATCCAAGATGGCGGATTTTGGTGGGAAAATAGCTCAATTGTGCTACATCCACTAACCTAATCTCCATAAAAAATGGTCGGAATTTTGAATTTTGGCGGCAAAATAGACCAATTGTGTTATGTCCACTAATCTAAACCTCCAGAAGAAAAAATGGCGGGAAGTTTGAATTCCAACAGGATAATGCATGCAAAACCGTACTTGTCTTTATTATTATTCATTATAATTTATTATCGTTCATTATCATTTATTATTATTTATTGTTATTGGCCTACCTCCACTAGAGATTTCCCTCCAAATTCAAATTCCAAAACGATAATGGCTGCAAAACCATATTTTTCTTTATGTTTATTAATTATCATTCATCATTTATTATTATTTATTAGTTATTATTATTTATTATCATTTATTGTTATTTATTATTGTTGGCCTACCTCCACTAGAGATGTCCCTCCAAATTCAAATTCCAAAACGATAATGGCTGCAAAACCATATTTTTCTTTATGATTATTAATTATCATTAATCATTTATTATTATTTATTAGTTATTATTATTTATTATCATTTATTATTATATTATTATTGGCCTACCTCCACTAACATAGAAAATCCCGCCATGTTCAAATTCAATGCCATAATATCTGGAAAGCCGTACTTCTATTTATAAATATTATCATTTATTGTTATTTCTTAGCATTTATTATTGTTCATTATTATTTATTGAAGGTGGTCGATATTGTGGCAAGAAAGCTAATTCCCTTACATCCATAACAAAAAATCTCTCACAAATTCAAATTCAAACACGATAATCTGTCACACCTACGAAAAAAAAAAAGAAACCAATAGGGCCATATGCACTAACCTAAGTCCACCTCATCCTACGAAGTTTGAATTTTTCGCTGTCACTCATTGATTCACTCCCAAGCTATGAAAATCGCGTCAAATAATAATAAAGTGCATTTTTACTAACGTAAGTCACCTCCTGTGAATTCGTGGGAAAAGGACTAAAGTCTTTATTTCAAACAGTACCGTCATCACTTGTTCTCCAACATCACATCTTCGAGATCGCAGCAGCATCCACCGTGCTCGCTACGAGGTTTGAAGTCCAACTGTGTGTCAGTTCGTATCTCAGCCACCTGAGGACGTCGCCGTGACGTCATTTAAGATGGCGGGAAGAAAGCCAATTGGGCCACGCCCACCAAGTTTGAATTTTCGTGGTCACTTATGCTTCCGCTGCTAAATTATTAAAATCTCGTCACTTGTACTACGCTAAGTCACGAGGTGGGAAAATGACTCTTTATTTCAGGCATTACGGTCATGCAGGTGGGTCCCAACTGACTTCTCGATGCTCACACAGCGAACTCCAGAGCGCAGCTGACGTACGCGTGGCCGGCTGAGCCCGCTCCATCGGCCGCTCCCTGGCCGGCTGACGTCAAGCGACCAGCGGCGCCCGCGCAGCCCCGGGCCAGCGCGCCAGGTAGGCGGCGAGCGGCGCCTCAGGGTCCAGCCACAAACGGTCAGCCGCGCTCGCCTCAGAATCCGGCTACGTAAACATCTTTTCGCGCCCGCGAGCACTTAACGCCGGACAGGATGGAACCTGCCGACCACGTGCTGGACGAAGGACACATTCCACCCCAAATTTATTTTTCTGAACAGGTTCCAACCTGTCGATACCTACCTCTCACAACTGCCCGAGATGTTTTGAAAGTTCTACACGTGACACGCTAAAAGCTATATCGGTCCTAAAGTTCGCAAATTCCCAGCACCGACGGACAGGAACCGACACGCTTGCTTTGTCCAAACCACCCTCACGCCACATACCGCGCCACCAGAACGTGTGATGGAGCACAAAGATCGCTCTCACCCCCATAAGTTTTGGAATTCCAGACCGATAGACAGGAACCGACACGCTCGAACTGGAATGTTTTTTCTACCGAGTTGGAAACTCCCTTCACGTCACAACGCGCGATCGACCACGTTGCTCTGTCGGACAAAGAACGCTCTCACTAAGTTAACCGATCACCTGATTCTCATTATTCAGCCCACATGCTCCGATTATCTAATCCAAGATCTTCGCGAAAACACACGTCCCTACACATGAGCCATCGCGTGCATCTAGCTCAGTACCTGTTGTTGTTGTTGTGGTCTTCAGTCCTGAGACTGGTTTGATGCAGGTCTCCATGCTACTCTATCCTGTGCAAGCTTCTTCATCTCCCAGTACCTACTGCAACCTACATCCTTCTGAATCTGCTTAGTGTATTCATCTCTTGGTCTCCCTCTACGATTTTTACCCTCCAAGCTGCCCACCAATGCTAAATTTGTGATCCCTTGATGCCTCAAAACATGTCCTACCAACCGATCCCTTCTTCTAGTCAAGTTGAGCCACAAACTTCTCTTCTCCCCAATCCTATTCAATACCTCCTCATTAGTTACGTGATCTACCCACCTTATCTTCAGCATTCTTCTGTGGCACCACATTTCGAAAGCTTCTATTCTCTTCTTGTCCAAACTGGTTGTCGTCCATGTTTCACTTCCATACATGGCTACACTCCATACAAATACTTTCAGAAACGACTTCCTGACACTTAAATCTATACTCGATGTTAACAAACTTCTCTTCTTCAGAAACGCTTTCCTTGCCATTGCCAGTCTACATTTTATATCCTCTCTACTTCGACCATCATCAGTTATTTTGCTCCCTAAATAGCAAAACTCCTTTACTACTTTAAGTGTCTCATATCCTAATCTAATCCCCTCAGCATCACCCGATTTAATTTGACTACATTCCATTATCCTCGTTTTGCTTTTGTTGATGTTCATCTTATATCCTCCTTTCAAGACACTGTCCATTCCGTTTAACTGCTCTTCCAAGTCCTTTGCTGTCTCTGACAGAATTACGATGTCATCGGCGAACCTCAAAGTTTTTACTTCTTCTCCATGAATTTTAATACCTACTCCGAATTTTTGTTTTGTTTCCTTTACTGCTTGCTCAATATACAGATTGAATAACATCGGGGAGAGGCTACAACCCTGTCTCACTCCTTTCCCACCCACTGCTTCCATTTCATGCCCCTCGACTCTTATAACTGCCATCTGGTTTCAGTACAAATTGTAAAAAGTCTTTCGCTCCCTGTATTTTACCCCTGCCACCTTCAGAATTAGAAAGAGAGTATTCCAGTTAACGTTGTCAAAAGCTTTCTCTAAGTCTACAAATGCTAGAAACGTAGGTTTGCCTTTTCTTAATCTTTCTTCTAAGATAAGTCGTAAGGTTAGTATTGCCTCACGTGTTCCAACATTTCTACGGAATCCAAACTGATCTTCCCCGAGGTCCGCTTCTACCAGTTTTTCCATTCGTCTGTAAAGAATTCGCGTTAGTATTTTGCAGCTGTGACTTATTAAACTGATAGTTCGGTAATTTTCACATCTGTCAACACCTGCTTTCTTTGGGATTGGAATTATTATATTCTTCTTGAAGTCTGTGGGTATTTCGCCTGTCTCATACATCTTGCTCACCAGATGGTAGAGTTTTGTCATGACTGGCTCTCCCAAGGCCATCAGTAGTTCTAATGGAATGTTGTCTACTCCAGGGGCCTTGTTTCGACTTAGGTCTTTCAGTGCTCTGTCAAACTCTTCACGCAGTATCTTATCTCCCATTTCATCTTCATCTACATCCTCTTCCATTTCCATAATATTGTCCTCAAGTACATCGCCCTTGTATACCCTCTATATACTCCTTCCACCTTTCCGCCTTCCCTTCTTTGCTTAGAACTGGGTTGCCATGTGAGCTCTTGATATTCATACAAGGTCTCTTTAATTTTCCTGTAGGTAGTATCTATCTTACCCCTAGTGAGACAAGCCTCTACATCCTTACATTTGTCCTCTAGCCATCCCTGCTTAGCCATTTTGCACTTCCTGCCGATCTCATTTTTGAGACGTTTGTATTCCTTTTTGCCTGCTTCATTTACTGCATTTTTATATTTTCTCCTTTCATCAATTAAATTCAATATTTCTTCTGTTACCCAAGGATTTCTATTAGCCATCGTCTTTTTACCTGCTTGATCCTCTGCTGCCTTCAGTACTTCATCCCTCAGAGCTACCCATTCCTCTTCTACTGTATTTCTTTCACCCATTCCTGTCAATTGTTCCCTTATGCTCTCCCTGAAACTCTCTACAACCTCTGGTTTAGTCAGTTTATCCAGGTCCCATCTCCTTAAATTCCCACCTTTTTGCAGTTTCTTCAGTTTCAATCTGCAGTTCATAACCAATAGATTGTGGTCAGAATCCACATCTGCCCCTGGAAATGTCTTACAATTTAAAACCTGGTTCCTAAATCTCTGTCTTACCATTATATAATCTATCTGATACCTTTTAGTATCTCCAGGATTCTTCCAGGTATACAACCTTCTTTTATGATTCTTGAACCAAGTGTTAGCTATGATTAAATTATGCTCTGTGCAAAATTCTACAAGACGGCTTCCTCTTTCATTTCTTCCCCCCAATCCATATTCACCTGCTATGTTTCCTTCTCTCCCTTTTCCTACTGACGAATTCCAGTCACCCATGACTATTAAATTTTCGTCT
Source organism: Schistocerca nitens (assembly GCF_023898315.1). NCBI lineage: Eukaryota > Metazoa > Arthropoda > Insecta > Orthoptera > Acrididae > Schistocerca > Schistocerca nitens. Next base: position 175,315,139 of record NC_064622.1, on the reverse strand, counting down.
CCCTTTACTACCTGAATAATTTCTTTTATCTCGTCATACATTTCATCAATTTCTTCATAATCTGCAGAGCTAGTTGGCATATAAACTTGTACTACTGTAGTAGGCATGGGCTTTGTGTCTATCTTGGCCACAATAATGCGTTCACTATGCTGTTTGTAGTAGCTAACCCGCACTCCTATTTTTTTATTCATTATTAAACCTACTCCTGCATTACCCCTATTTGATTTTGTATTTATAACCCTGTAATCACCTGACCAAAAGTCTTGTTCCTCCTGCCACCGAACTTGACTAATTCCCACTATATCTAACTTTAACCTATCCATTTCCATTTTTAAATTTTCTATCCTACCTGCCCGATTAAGGGATCTGACATTCCACGCTCCGAACCGTAGAATGCCAGTTTTCTTTCTCCTGATAACGACGTCTTCTTGAGTAGTCCCCGCCCAGAGATCCGAATGGGGGACTATTTTATCTCCGGAATATTTTACCCAAGAGGATGCCATCATCTTTTAATCATACAGTAAAGCTGCATGCCCTCGGGAAAAATTACGGCTGTAGTTTCCCCTTGCTTTCAGCCGTTCGCAGTACCAGCACAGCAAGGCCGTTTTGGTTAATGTTACAAGGCCAGATCAGTCAGTCATTCAGACTGTTGCCCCTGCAACTACTGAAAAGGCTGCTGCCCCTCTTCAGGAACCACATGTTTGTCTGGCCTCTCAACAGATACCCCTCCGTTGTGGTTGCACCTACGGTACGGCCATCTGTATCGCTGAGGCACGCAAGCCTCCCCACCAACGGCAAGGTCCATGGTTCATGGGGGAGCTTAGTACCTACGCAAGTGAATGTAACAAAGTTCGCATGACTATTTAATTAATCTGATCAATTAATTTATCTCTCTGATGTGGAAAACTGCCCATTCCACCTAGACTTGGAATCAATTTTCGCCACTGCCACGTCCACCTGGACTTGAAATGAAATAGTTAAAGTCCCTACCGAACACCACGTCCTTTTACTGACCCATGTTTGTTGGCTAATATGTACTAATGCTTGCTTCCGCTTACTAACGTGCACTAACGTGTACTAACCTACATTAACTTATATCACATTTTGTCTATACAAATAAGCCAAGCTTCAATTCTGATGGTCAGTTCGTGTTTCACTACCAACACAAGAAAATTGTGGCAAACAAAGCCACTAACCTAAGTCACCTGTGATGACTCAAAATCGTCTGCTTTGCCTCTCTCACACACCACGAGCGCGAGACCGCCCACATCACAGCCTGGACCTTTATACTCGCGTCGGACATACTCCTCTGTAAATATTCTAGCTAAACTATGACCTAATACTGCTGTTCAATCCACGTGGTCCAGCTCATGGCAAGAGCATACCCCCAGTACCTAAGCCAAGAACATTGCGCCTCGGAATATTGTTATCATTGGTTTGTGTTTAAGTATATAATATTAAATGCCCTATCCTCAGTGAGTGGGGTGTGTATGTCGATAAAAGTATTTGCTTATTTGACTACATCTATGCATAATTTAGTATGTTTAATTGTTCACTGAATATGACTATCTGTGAAAAAGTAATTATTATGTTCTATTGAGCTGGGTTGTATGTGGGGGCGTAAATGCTTGTACAAAATTATTATAACAGGGTGGGTGGAATATAAGTAGAACAAGTTCTGTGAAAGCATGTGTTGAAGGAGTGAGCGAGTGGATGACACGACTCATCTACGACTGTATCATTAGGACATGTAAATAAATGTTGGATAATCTAAACTGAGGTCTTTTTTTTTTCTTTTTAATCGTATGTATGACTTCTGCTTGGAGATATGTTTGTCTATTTGTTCTAAATGCATACTCATCTATGCTTAGAGAGGGATAATGGTTATTGTTATTAAGTGAGTTTTGACAGGAGTGAATAGGCTTTTATATATGGGAGTATTTAAGATTTGTGAGTGGAAATTGTCAGCGCAGCGTGAATGGCTACGGGTTCGCTGGCTGAGGGAGACACTGTTTACATGTCAAGTTGGAGATGCAGGGGAGGATAGAGATCTACGCTATTCAGGAATCCATTTGTGCAGTGTATATCGTTAGACAATAGCTGGAGAGCAGGTATAGGGACAGAGACCACCACTTCAGCATGCTGGTCCTGGGGCTGAGTGGACGGCTGTTTAGGTGGACAGATATATGGTTTTGACATGCCGATGGCGGCGCTCGCATTTCAGGCGAATGGTCAAGACAAGGTTCTGTTGCAGTTAACTGAGGGCATTCTGTTTGTAGACAGGCTGCAGAATGTAATTTTTATGTCTTTCTCCGACTTAAATTGGATATATCAGTGCGCAAAGGTCTGGAAATGGGATCGGCTGAACAATGTGTAGGGTGTGACTAAAGCCAAGTTGGAATTTTACTGTAGCATGCAGGTTCTGGAAAGGTGACACGTTTCGCACTGGGTGCAGCCGTCTTTAATAATGGTAATTGCGTAATCAACTGACGTGATGACAGAGCGCTGTGGTAGTTGTGATAGGAGATAAACACAGTTGAACTTGGAGCCATTGTTGTTAGATAAACGAATTGCATGATCTCCCGCCAAAATTCAAACTCCCTACCAAAATCGGACATCTTGAATGAGGCCCACTGCTGGTGGCGATGTGTACCAACCCAGTTGGCCTCCGGACCTCGTGGCGAACACACGCGCATGATATAAATAATAATAAATAATAAATCATAATGTTGTAGTTGTGGTCTTCAATCCTGAGACTGGTTTGATGCAGCTCTCCATGCTACTCTATCCTGTGCAAGCTTCTTCATTTCCCAGTACCTACTGCAACCTACATCCTTCTGAATCTGTTTAGTGTATTCATCTCTTGGTCTCCGCCTAAGATTTTTACCCTCCACGCTGCACTCCAATACTAAATTGGTGATCCCTTGATGGCTCTGAATATGTCCTACCAACCGATCCCTTCTTCTAGTCAAGATGTGCCACAAATTTCTCTTCTCCCCAATTCTATTCAATACCTCCTCATTAGTTATGTGATCTACCCATCTAATCTTCAGCATTCTTCTGTAGCACCACATTTCGAAAGCTTCTATTCTCTTCTTGTCTAAACTATTTATCGTCCACATGTCACGTACATACATTGCTACACTCCATACATATACTTTCAGAGACGACTTCCTGACATTTAAATCTATACTCGATATTAACAAATTTCTCTTCTTGAGAAACGCTTTCCTTGCCATTGCCAGTCTACATTTTATATCCTCTCTACTTTGACCATCATCAGTTATTTTGCTCCCCAAATAGCAAAACTCCTTTACTATTTTAAGTGTCTCATTTCCTAACCTAATTCCCGCAGCATCACCCGACTTAATTCGACTATATTCCATTATCCTCGTTTTGCTTTTGTTGATGTTCATCTTATACCCTCCTTTCAAGTCACTGTCCATTCCGTTCAACTGCTCTTCCAAGTCCTTTGCTGTCTCTGACAGAATTACAATGTCATCGGCGAACTTCAAAGTTTTTATTTCTTCTCCATGGATTTTAATACCTACTCCGAACTTTTCTTTCGTTTCCTTTACTGCTTGCTCAATATACAGATTGAATAGCAAGGGGGAGAGGCTATAACCCTCTCTCACTCCCTTCCCATCCACTGCTTCCCTTTCATGTCCCTCGACTCTTATAACTGCCACCTGGTTTCTGTACAAATTGTAAATAGTCTTTCGCTCCCTGTATTTTACCCCTGCCACCTTTAGAATTTGAAGAGAGTATTCCAGTCAACGTTGTCAAAAGCTTTCTCTAAGTCCACAAATGCTAGAAACGTAGGTTTGCCTTTCCTTAACCTATTTTCTAAGATAAGTCGTAGGGTCAGTATTGCCTCACGTGTTCCAACATTTCTACGGAATCCAAACTGATCTACCCAGAGGTCGGCTTCTACCAGTTTTTCCATTCGTCTGTAAAGAATTCGTGTTAGTATTTAATAATAATAAATGATCATAAATGATAATAAATAACTGGAGCAGCTGTCCGAATGCAGAGACCTGTAGGAGTGTATGGATATGTAAGAGTTAACTTTGATGTCCTCTAGACGACCGAATAGCGAAGTAATATTATGTGTTGGGCGGCTTTGGTGATCAAGTCAGAATTTGAGAAGATGATTGATTTGGGTTGGAGTGTTATTAGATTGGATGTAGATTGTTCGGTTGACTACTTCTACACATTTGCTTCCTTTATTTAGCTGAGTGAAGATCGATTGTGGTGTGTTGGATACACGCTTGTCTGTTCTCTAGACCTGGGACAGACGTTAGTTGACGTGTAAATTATAGACAAGATCTCGAAAATGTTACATGACTGAGTCCGATATTCGAGAGTGGAAATATCATTTTGCGTATGTTTGTTTCTAGTTAGTCAATGGTTTACAGCATGCTGCACATAAATAAAGTTCGGCGTTTGTAGAGAATTAATTTGAACTCTATATCTGGGGAATTATGATGAACTAGTGATCGGTGGGGTGTAGCCTAGTGCATCATATTGAGAAGTACAGCTAAAATGGTGTAATATTATGGAGCAAGTACATGTGTTCTTGCAGTCTATGAGTCTGAGGATGTTTGTAGAAAAGTGAACAGATAAGGAAGGAGAGAGAGTAAGGCGTTTGTGCTGAGGGGGGGACGATACCGAATTTGTAAAAAGATTTCTGAGGCTGACTTAGGTCCGCTGATGTAAGAGGGAAGATTAGCTCTGAGTGTTGGGTCTGTAGAGAGAAAGAGCAGGTTGACGGTGCTTTCCTAGGATTGGAGAGCATTGCTGTATATAGACGCTGTAGGAATAGGATTTTTTTTTTTCGCATGCTGTGGAGATGTACTGGGTAAGTGAACTGTTTTGTGTCAAATGTGTATACACTGTATTGTAAGGTTAATGTGGTTTACACTGTGTAGCGTTTGTATATATTGCATTGTAAAGTTAATATTGTTTATGTTATGTGATGAGTAGAGAGGAAGTCTAAGGACGGCAGAGATATTTCCAGAGTAACAGCGGTCAAGTGAGTGTATTTCCGATACTTGGCTCATTGTGGAATGCCAATCAACTGAGACCGCGATCGTAAGATTTAACTGTAAGTATAATGAGATCAACGACTTCGGTATTCGAGAGTGCGTATATAATTTTTTGATCTGTTTGTTTCTAGTTATTCAGTGGTTTACAGGATGCTGTACTTAGAAAAAAATTGGTGTGTTCTTGTAGTCTATGAGTCTGGATAAGTTTGTAGAAAAACAGGGAGCAGGCAAGGAAGAAGAAGAAGAGAGAGTAACGCATTTGTGTTGAGGGGAAGCGATCGCCGAATTTGTAGAACAGTTCTGAGAGGCACTTCCGTCCGTTGAAGGGTTGATTACCGCTGAGTGTGGCGTGTGTAGAAAGAAAGAGCAGGTTCACAGTGCTTCCTTAGGAATGGAAAGGATTTGGGAATGTAGTGGGTATTGTAAAGTTAATGTGGCTTACATTGTATAGGGTTTGTATATACTGGGATATAGGAGGGTTGAGAACATTTCCGTATGTTGAGAGCTGGAAAGGTAGTAGGTTAGGAGCGCATTCAGTATTATTTTGGTGAACAGGTTCTGTTAGGATAAGAATTGGAATTTACAAATAAGCTGAGAAAACACGAAAGCGAGCGTTAACTATTTTTGGGGGCACTATACAATTTCGGAGAGGTTGACTGGGCTCTTATTTTTCTTTTACATTGTCAGATGATCGTTTTAGATTGTGAGGGGAGGGAAGCACTGGGATGTGTGCGGACGGTGTGTGAGTGTGTGAACTCGCTCTCGGCTATTCTGACAACAGACGTGAAGGTGGAGATGTGTCGCATATAGGCCGGCAAGCAATGGAATGCGGCCTTAACATGTGTGTTGGACCGCACTAAGTTAGGACGGTGACAGACGACTCACGTGGCCTGGCTTGGATAGTCATGTTCGGCGTGTAGGTAATATGAATTTCTCAGGTGTTAGGTGTGAATGCGGCTCGGCTGTCATCAAGTCATGTTTGAGGGGTCGAACAGAGTCCTCTGAGTAAACTGAGAGCTGTCGACGTGTGACTTAGTGTGGGACAGGTTGATTGCGCGCGTCTGTTGAGTTATTTTGCCATGCGTTATTTGGACATATTAAGAGTAGTGAGGGTGTTTACAGTTATGTGTAATGCATTATTTAGGAGCAGTTTGATATTGTACACAGAAATTAGGAGCTGTTTGCGTGTCTGCCGACTGTGCAACATAACACCAGGTAAATCAGGGCAAGTGTTTTTAGTATTAGAGTGATAGGTATATTCGATGCGTAAATAAAATGTACGTTAAGTATTTGTGGGACGATAGAATACGAGAGAGTTCGAGTTGGTTGTTATTTTTTCTACTTGCAGGTTTTGTTAGATCGAATTGCTGAGACGAGTAGCTTTGAGAGCGCGAGGGATGTGATTGCAGCATATCCCCGTCTCTCAGCGGTTAACTAAAGATGGGGCGAGCAATGTTCTCGGCTTAGGTACTGAGGGTGTGCTCTGGCCATGTGCTAGACCATGTGGATTGAACAACAGTATTAGGGTCATAGCTTAGCTAGAATATTTACAGAGGAGTATGTCCGACGCGAGTATAAAGGTCCAGGCTGTGATATGGGCGGTCTCGCGCTCGTGGTGTGTGAGAGAGGCAAAGCAGACGATTTTGAGTCATCACAGGTGACTTAGGTTTGTGGCTTCGTTTGCCACAATTTTCTTGTGTTGGTAGTGAAACACGAACTGACCATCAGAATTAAAGCTTGACTTATTTGTATAGACAAAATGTGATATAAGTTAATGTAGGGTAGTACACGTTAGTGCACGTTAGTAAGCGGAAGCAAGCATTAGTACATATTAGCCAACAAACATGGGTCGGTAAAAGGACGTGGTGGTCGTTAGGGACTTTAACTATTTCATTTCAAGTCCAGGTGGACGTGGCAGTGGCGAAAATTGATTCCAAGTCTAGGTGGAATTGGCAGTTTTCCACATCAGAGAGGTAAATTAATTGATCAGATTAATTAAATAGTCATTCAAACTTTGTTACATTCACTTTCGTAGATACTAAGCTAGCTCATGTGTACGGACGTGTGTTTTCGCGAAGATCTTGGATGAGATAATCGAAGCATGTGGGCTGAATAATGAGAATCAGGTGATCAGTTAACTTAGTGAGAGCGTTCTTTGTCCGACAGAGCAACGTGGTCGATCGCGCGTTGTGACGTGAAGGGAGTTTCCAACTCGGTAGAAAAAACATTCCAGTTCGAGCGTGTCGGTTCCTGTCTATCGGTCTGGAATTCCAAAACTTATGGGGGTGAGAGCGATCTTTGTGTTCCATCACACGTTCTGGTGGCGCGGTATGTGGCGTGAGGGTGGTTTGGACAAAGCAAGCGTGTCGGTTCCCGTCCGTCGGTGCTGGGAATTTGCGAACTTTAGGACCGATATAGCTTTTAGCGTGTCACGTGATAGAACTTTCAAAACATCTCGGGCGGTTGTGTGAGGTAGGTATCGGCAGGTTGGAACCTGTTGAGAAAAATAAATTTGGGGTGGAATGTGTCCTTCGTCCAGCACGTGGTCGACAGGTTCCATCCTGTCCAGCGTTAAGTGCTCGCGGGCGCGAAAAGATGTTTACGTAGCCGGACTCTGAGGCGAGCGAGGCTGACCGTTTGTGGCTGGACCCTGAGGGGCCGCTCGCCGCCTACCTGGCGCGCTGGCCGGGGGCTGTGCGGGCGCCGCTGGTCGCTTGACGTCAGCCGGCCAGGGAGCGGCCGATGGAGCGGGCTCAGCCGGCCACGCGTACGTCAGCTGCGATCTGGAGTTCGCTGTGTGAACATCGAGAAGTCAGTTGGGACACACCTGCATGACCGTAATGCCTGAAATAAAGAGTCATTTTCCCATCTTGTGACTCACCGTAGTACAAGTGACGAGATTTTAATAATTTAGCAGCGGAAGCATAAGTGACCACGAAAATTCAAACTTGGTGGGCGTGGCCCAATTGGCTTTCTTCCCGCCATCTTAAATGACGTCACGGCGACGTCCTCAGGTGGCTGAGATACGAACTGACACACAGTTGGACTTCAAACCTCGTAGCGAGCACGGTGGATGCTGCTGCGATCTCGAAGATGTGATGTTGGAGAACAAGTGATGACGGTACTGTTTGAAATAAAGACTTTAGTCCCTTTCCCACGAATTCGCAGGAGGTTACTTACGTTAGTAAAAGTGCACTTTATTATTACTTGAAGCGATTTTCATTGCTTGGGAGTGAATCAATGAGTGACAGCGAAAAATTCATACTTCGTAGGATGAGGTGGACTTCGGTTAGTGCATATGGCCCAGTTGGTTCCTTTTTTTTTCATAGGTGAGACAGATTATCGTGTTTGAATTTGAATTAGTGAGAGATTTTTTGTTATGGATGTAAGGCAATTAGCTTTCTTGCCACAATAATTGACCATCTTGAATAAATGTGTTGTTGTTGTGGTCTTCAGTTCTGAGACTGGTTTGATGCAGCTCTCCATTCTAATCTATCCTGTGCAAGCTCCTTCATCTCCCAGCACCTACTGCAACCTACATCCTTCTAAATCTGCTTAGTGTATTCAAATGGTTCAAATGGCTCTGAGCACTATGGGACTCAACTGCTGTGGTCATTAGTCCCCTAGAACTTAGAACTACTTAAACCTAACTAACCTAAGGACATCACACACATCCATGCCCGAGGCAGGATTCGAATCTGCGACCGTAGCAGTCGCACGGTTCCGGACTGCGCGCCTAGAACCGCGAGACCACCGCGGCCGGCGCTTAGTGTATTCACCTCTTGGACTCCCTCTACGATTTTTACCCTCCACGCTGCCCTCCAATGCTAAATTTGTGATCCCTTGATGCCTAAGGACATGTCCTACTAACCGATCCCTTCTTCTAGTCAAGTTGTGCCACAAACTTCTCTTCTCCCCAATCCTAGTCAATACCTCATCATTACTTACGTGATATACCCACCTAATCTTCAACATTCTTCTGTACCACCACATTTCGAAAGCTTCTATTCTCTTCTTGTCCAAACTATTTATTGTCCATGTTTCACTTCCAGACATGACTACACTCCATGCAAATACTATCAAAACGACTTCCTGACACTTAAATTTATACTCGATGTTAACAAATTTCTCTTCTTCAGAAAGGTTTTCCTTGCCATTGCCAGTCTACATTTGATATCCTCTCTACTTCGACCATCATCAGTTATTTTTCTTCCCAAATAGCAAAACTCCTTTACTACTTTAATTGTCTCATTTCCTAATCTAATTCCCTCAGCATCACCCGACTTAATTCGACTACATTTCCTTATTTGTTTCGTCTCAGGTCTTTCACTGCTCTGTCAAACTCTTCACGCAGTATCGTATCTCCCATTTCATCTTCATCTACATCCTCTTCCATTTCCATAATATTGTCGTCAAGTACATCGCCCTTGTATATACCCTCTATATACTCCTTCCACCTTTCTGCATTCCCCTCTTTGCTTTGAACTGGGTTTCCATGTGAGCTCTTGATATTCATACAAGTGGCTCTCTTTTCTCCAAAGGTCTCTTTAATTTTCCTGTAGGCAGTATCTATCTTACCCCTAGTGAGATAAGCCTCCACGTCCTTACATTTGTCCTCTAGCCATCCCTGCTTAGCCATTTTGCATTTCCTGTCGATCTCATTTTTGAGACGTTTGTATTCCCTTTTACCTGCTTCATTTACTGCGTTTTTATATTTTCTCCTTTCATCAATTAAATTCAATATTTCTTCTGTTACCCAAAGATTTCTACTAGCCCTCGTCTTTTTACCTACTTGATCCTCTGCTGCCTTCAGTACTTCATCCCTCAGAGCTACCCATTCCTCTTCTACTGTATTTCTTTCCCCCATTCCTGTCAATTGTTCCCTTATGCTCTCCCTGAAACTCTGTACAACCTCTGGTTTAGTCAGTTTATCCAGGTCACATCTCCTTAAATTCCCACCTTTTTGCCGTTTCTTCAGTTTTAATCTACAATTCATAACCAATAGATTGTGGTCAGAGTCCACATCTGCCCCTGGAAATGTCCTACAGTTTAAAGCCTGGTTCCTAAATATCTGTCTTACCATTATATAATCTATCTGATACCTTTTAGTATCTTGAATAAATAATAATAAATGATTATAAATGTTAAGAAATAATAATAAATGATAATAATAATAAATAGAAGCACGGTTTTCCATATATTATGGCGTGTGAATTTGAACATGGTGGGATTTTCGGTGTTAGTGGAGGTAGGCCAATAATAATAAATAATAATAAATGATAATAAATAATAATAACTAATAAATGATAATAAATAATAATAAATGATGAATGATAATTAATAATAATAAAGAAAAGTATGGTTTTGCAGCCATTATCATTTTGGAATTTGAATTTGGAGGGAATTTTCTAGTGGAGGTAGGCCAATAATAATAAGTAATAATAAATGATAATAAATGGTAATAAATAATAATAAATGATAATGAATGATAATAAATGATAATGAATAATAATGAAGACAAGCACAGTTTTGCATGCATTATCCTGTTGGAATTCAAACTTCCTGCCATTTTTTCTTCTGGAGGTTTAGATTAGTGGACATAAAACAATTGGTCTATTTTGCCTCCAAAATTCAAAATTCCGGCCATTTTTTATGGAGGTTAGGTTAGTGGATGTAGCACAATTGGCCTATTTTCTCGCCAAAATCCGCCATCTTGGATGACGTCAAGTGCTGTTGCCAAGTCTACATGTCGCCCTCTTGGATGACGTCATCGCCGCCATCTTGAATAAATTTGGCAACAATGAAGAGCGTCGTGAAACCCCCCTGGCCGCACTACTCCCGTGCAACCTTGCAAACATCGATGACTTGCACCTTGATATTCTGCCACATTTACCATTTCACCAGACCTCACACCGAGTGATTATCACATGTTTGGACCACTCAGGGAGACGATGGGAGGAAGAATCAAGAGGTACAGCAAGCGGTGCACGAGTGGCTGTGCAAACGGCCAAAATAATTTTTTTTAGAAGAATCCGTGCAGTTTCAACGTTCTGGATGAAATGTGTTGAACGATAGGGAGACTGTGTCAAATGATACACTTGTGTTCCACTTTTGTTCAGTAAAAAATACTTAATGTCTTCATTCGACCCTCCCTCATGTTAAAATACATTATTCAATAATTTATTACTCAGTTTAAATTATCGGAAAGCGTTTCGAACGTTTTAGACACGGATTTAAATGACGCCAATCGCCCTTTTCAGAATTACTGATACCAGCTGATGTTTTTCGGACTGATAATAGCTAGTCTTCAGCTTGCATCTTGGAATGCCTGTTATCCCCAGATAGCAAAGAAAAGATGTTGTGGCGTCTATAGCAGAGAACGGATGATATGGCCTCTGTGTTGTACAGTTCTTATGGGCTTTTGTAGAAGGGGAATTTTAAGAGAATCGTACAAAATCTCCACACGATTTTCACTTTCTACTGCTTACAACGAAGAAAAATCAACGGAATGGCTGGGCATTCACTCTCACATACCCAATTCACTATCTCTCAATTATGCTTTGATGCTTTGAGTCTACTAACCTATGTTTGATTTTAATGTTTTGATAGTGTTAAAGAGCTTTTTTGTTTCTCTAGCTTTGGCAGTTCTATCGATCGTACTAAAAGGCTTGCTAAATTTGTAAATGTCTTTTTTTCAGGAATGCTACGTCTGTTGGCTCGAAAGCCAATGATCGTGGCCTTTTGGGCATCGGATAAATTGCTCCGTTGTCGCATTACTACAATGACTGCACTGGTTTTCTGCATCCCCTCGACATGTTTTACACAGGGTATATCAGAGGTGATGGTCAATAATTCATACATGGAAAAATACAGACCAAAAGTAAATAAAAAGTTCCAATAAACATGGATTTGCAAATCAACCGTTGCCGAGGCATCGCATTAATTCGAGTTGGGAACCAACTGTAAACGCCCCTGGATGCCGCGGTATTTACGTTGGTATCTCAAGGTTTGGGATCGACTATCTATTGTTTATGCATCGCCGGCCGCTGTGGGCTCTTCAGTCCGGAACATCGCTGCTGCTACGGTCGCAGATTCGAATCCTGCCTAGGGCATGAATGTGGGTGCTGCCCTTAGGTTAGTTAGGTTTAAGTAGTTCCAAGTCTAGGGGACTGATGGCCTCAGATGTTAAGTCCCATAGTGCTGAGAGCCATTTGAACCATTTGTTTATCCATGCGTAACTACTTCCCTTTCCCCCTCCGTTCACTGTGTCGTGCCAGCCTCATAATCAGTTACAAATATGAAGGCACCAAGGACAGAGGTTACACAAATGAAGATTACGCTGACATGTACTTCATGTATGGCAAAGGGAATGGCAGTGTCGCAGAGGTAGTCCGACAGGCGTACATTTAGCCGGTTACATCAGAGCCTTAGAGAAACCTGTAGTTTCGCACACCCGGATCCATAACACCCGATGTTGAGGAGAGGGTGTTAACGCATTGTACACGAACATCCGAGTACTTCGACAAGGAGGGTTGCCATTTGTCCTGAATCATAACAATATGTGGCGGATTTTACATCGGCAAGAATTCTATCAATATTATTTCTAGAACTGCAAGCCATCAACAATACACACTTACCTCCTGGAGAGAATTTCTGTTAATAGGTGCAACAACAGAGTACCCTGTTTGGAAGCAGTATTCTTTTCACGGATGAGGCTGGATATATCAGTGACAGTATTTGTAACTACCATAACTGTCGCTGCCATAACTGAGATCACATGAAAGAAGTATATTGAGGAGAATATTTGAACTTGTGTATGAAAATGGGAAATGGGAGTTGGAGAAGGCGTAGGAATGACGAGCATTATGACTGCTATGAGAGGGATGATATGGTCAAGTTCATAAAGCTGTGTAGATTGAGATGGGCTGGACATGTAATATGACTCGATGAGACAGATCCTGCAAGGAAAGCCTGTTGCAGTGAACCTGGAGGGAGAAGAGCAAGAGGACGACCGAGGCTGAGATGGAGCGACGAGGTTGGAGAAGACGCTGCCAGAGTTGGTTGCCGTAACTGGAGGTCTACAGCGAAGTCCAGAGAGAAATGACGGAAAATTATCGAGCAGATCAAATCCTGTCTTGGGATGTAGTGTCAATTGAAGAGGACTTCCTGTTAAATTTTGGCCGATGTCAGTCCTAATACAACACACGTGTCACTACGTCAGCAGCCTTATTCGTTGAATGTCTGGGCAGGACTGTTTGGAGACAGCGTAACTTGACCACACTTCCTGCCACAGAGAATAACTGTGCAGCAGTACATACGGTTTCTGCGGACTGTACTTCCAGGTGAACATGATGATGCCCCACTGAGCCCCCACTGAACCAAAACTTGAATATGTGGTTCATGCATGACGGGGCTCCAGCACATTTTCATTTATGAGTTCACCGGCTTCTAACTCAGACATACGGTCAACATTGGATAGGTAGATGAGGACCTGTGCCATGGTCTCCAAGGTCTCTGGCTTTAAATCCCATGGACATCTGTGTGTGGGTCCACGTCAAAAGCCTGGTCTACGCTACCGAGGTCAGCTCTCTTGAGGAATTACGCTTGCGTACTGAAGCAGCCTTCCAGCATTTATAGAATTCCCCAGGACTGCCTGAGAGGATCCGCAACTCATTTTAGAGACGAGATCAATGCTGCATTCAGACGCATGGATTACGTATCGAACACATTCTTTAACGTTTAGAGATTCCATGTGTTCCTAGACACTGATGAACGCAACAGAAAATGCGTTATATCTCGACAAACTTTGATTTGTGGACCCATGTTTATTGAAGCTTTTTAGGTACTTTTTGCCTATACTTTCCATGTGTGATTTATTGACCACCACTTCTGAAGCACCCTGTATACCCTCCATTGCCAGTGCTGCACACTGTTCTGTGAATGGTTATTGGACATTGAAAAAGGTGGTGGTCACATTAATGTCACTGGGAATTGTACATACATACATAGAATTTTATGGTGTTTTCTTGTGTGACTGGTATGGCACTGTGTAGTTTTACACAGAGAATATTCAATGCCAACTGTTATCAGTGTGAATATGAATGCAAAAGATTTTCATTACCTTAATCGATTGCTGGGTAGTGGGCGTTCTGTTTGATAGCTTATAGATTTGTGTACAATTTCTAAACAATTTCCGACAGGTGGTGTTATGGTTGCTTCAACAAGGGCGTTTGTGTAGGAATTCTCCCGCCAGTGCGTATTGAAAGTGTTAGATGAGCAATTAAATATCTACATTTGTCGGCTTGGGAAAATTCAGCTAGTTTGTGGTCAAATGTAGCGAAATATTTTCGACAGTTGTTGAACTTATATTTATTCAAGGTTGTGAGGAGTGTGATCCGATGAACGCTTCTCTAAAATAGTTTGGATGAAGTGCGGACACTATTTATTTTATATGAAGCGAGATATGGCAGGGAACTGAACAATTTATGTTGAACAGGAGAGACTACATAACATTTCACACCATACATCTACGGTGAATTTGTAACAATATGCCCTATATTAAGGTAAAATTGTAACAAAATGCTCCATATTGCAGAGAAATTCTACCAAATCGCTCATGTTACAGTGAAATTGTAACAAACTGCCCATGTTACAGCAAAAATTGGAACATTACTTCATGTTTCAGGAAAAAGTGTAAGAAAGTACCCCATTTAGAGAGAAATTGTATCAAATTGCCCACTTTTACAGTAAAGTTATAAGAAAATACCCCAAGTTACAGAGAAATGCCACCAATTGCCCTATGTTACAGTGAAATTGTTGCTAATTGTCCGTACTACAGCAAAAATTGTAACAAAATACCCCATGTCACAGTGAAATTGTAACAAATGTCCACTTCTTGCAGTGAAATTTAACAAAATGCCTCTGTTACAGCAGAAATTATGCGAAGTTCCTCCATGCTACGTTAGATGGTATCCCCATCAAGCATTAGGGCCTGCATCACCTTGCCTTTTGACATCACACAACTTTCTAGACGCCGTGATGTTCTGACCTCGCAGGCCCCATGACAGTGAAAAGTTCTAAGTTCGACAACTGTCAGAAGTATTTGAAAGTCTAATTATAGTCGCACATATTACAATGTTCTCAACCTAACAGACTTGTAGAATCCCAGTCGCCCATATTTCAATATTCTCAATCTAGCAGATTTGTAGAATTTCCCTCAAGTCCCCATGCATGGTCATTACACCGCACATCTGGCACTCGCAGCTTTGGCCTGCGAAAGTCCTCCCACACAAGCGGCCTTGTTGAGGGAACCACGTCTGCATTTGTTGGGTATTATTTTGAAATCCTGTAGAAACATCTGATGTCATATCTGGTGTCATGTGTCGTTTCCTGGGTTTAAAGGTGAGTGAATGCTTACACATGGTTCTTTGATGTACATGTTCAGCAACAGGGTAGCAGGCTTGACGAAAAAAGCCTTAATTTCAGTACCATATTCGCTGATTTCGGTCCTGTTCCATTCGCAAATGCAGTGAGTAGAAAACAGAAATCTGCTTGTGTACGAGCTTTTTTTCCCTCTCTTGTCTTCAGAGTCTTTATGCGAGACGTGCATTCGTGGCAGTATATTGTTCTGCAGTCTGTTGCAAATGTTAATTCTGCAAACTTTCTCAGTAATATCTTGGAAACAAGAACGTCTGCACGCCTTTGAATTATTTTGATATTTGCCTTCCATCTTAGCATCTCGCTAGAAGCCCGTTGCATTATATTTATGTGCCAGTAAATGTAGAAATTACTGTCTTGGATCACATGACTGTGCTAAGTCCCTACATAAAGGACTGCATTATATTTACACGGCAGTAGGCATAGAAGCTGTTGTTTTGGACTTTACAGATTGCCATTACACGTCTTTTTCCGTACACATTTAACGCCATACGCCTCCTCAAACCTGCCAAGGACTTGTGTCATGCAGAATTGTTGATGTGTTGAGTGTAAAAGGTGCCTACGGCAAAAATCTGTGTTACTAAGCGGCCAAAGCGGCTGGTAGCTGCTTGTTGAATGACACCTGCGGCTTCCTTATAACCAAGTGAGCGCTATCTGATTCGGCACCTCTTGATCGGGCTGTGTGAGCTGGACAGCTGTAGTCTGGCTGCAGAGCCTCTCGCTCGCTCTGGCGTGTGACTTATGTTTCATCACTGTGTTTACGGAAGGACTGGACCACGAGTAGTAGTCCGAGTTGCTCCATTCACCTCCTTTCCGCCAAGTGCGATTGCTCTGTTCCGTTGGTGATAGCAGAGTTCTGTCCGCCAAGTGGGATTGCTCTCTTCCGTTGGTGATAGCAAAATTCTTTCATACTGAAATTTAGAAGTATGTAAGAAGGACACCCATCATTACTCTCGTAAGATATCGTTTTTTCCCCATTTTTTCCACATTTATTTGCCCTGTTGTTGATGATTATGATACACCTACCATCCTCATGAATTAAAATCTTGTTTTGGGTATCCTTGCTTACTTGTTCTTCTATGTCTGGTAATAGGGTCGTTAAATGAATGAACAGTTTCGACTGATAGTGGAGTAAGTGGTCGGAGGCCAGTAGCAAGACACTACCGGTTCATGATTTCTTACTCTGACTTAAGACTGTGCCTTTATACTTTTCTCTAAAAACAATACACTGAGAGGCTAGCATATATGACTCGAAACCCGAAGAAGTTTTGGTTTTATGTAAAGTCAGTAAGCTCATCGAAGAATATTTTAAAGAGTTGGTACCCCACAGCGCGCAGATATTTGAAAAATATCATGTTACCGTCTTGAGCTGCTAATAAGATCTTTATTTAAACATTCAGTTCCGGCCGACTGAATATCATCAGGTCTTAAAAGCATTTACAGCATCATATCAGGCGAATATAAAATCACTGACGTCAGATAATAAAACCATGAAGTAATCACTGTTGTCACTTCGTGATATAAACTACATTATCAATATATTAAACTGCGCTACACAGTGTCATTTTTCTTGTTACATTAGCAATCGGCATTAACGCCGTGGATGCACACCGAATAGCGCCGTCTGGACAGCTGAAAGCACTGAAATCATTGATCCACTGTACAATAGGTTCTATATGGTACGCATCCGTTCTAAGGGTTAACGCCGTTTGATGAAGATGTAACATGAAATGGTGCACTGCCTAGTACAGTTCATACACTGAAGTGACAAAAGTCATGGGATAGCGGCATACACATATACAGATGGTGGTAGTATCGCGTACACAAGGTATAAAAGGGCAGTGCATTGGCGGAGCTGTCATCTGTACAAAGGTGATTCAAGTGAAAGGGTTACCGGCGTGATTGTGGTCTCAGTACAGTAATCGACGGACTTGGAAAACGAAATAGTAGTTGGAGCTAGACGCACGGGACATTCCAGTCCTGAAATCCTTAGGGAATTCAATAATCTGAGATCCACAGTGTCAGGATTGTGCTGAGAGTACCATATCAAGGGCACTGACGACCGGCGTTAGTGCCTTTCTAACAGCACGACATCGCCTGCAGCACCTGGCCTTGGCTCGTGACCATATCTGTTGGGAACTAGACAACTGTAAAACCGTCGCCTGGTCAGGTGAGTCCCGATTTCGGTGGTGAGGGCTGATAGTAATGTCTGAGTGTGGTGCAAAACCCATGGGGTCATGGACCTAAGTTGTCGAGAAAGCACTGTGCAAGCTGGTAGTTACTCCATAATTGTGTGGGCTGTGTTTACATGGAATGGACTGGGTACTCTGGTCTAAATGAACCGATAATAATTGACTGGGAATGGTTATGTTCGATTATGTGGAGACCATTTGCAGGCCGCGCGGAGTGGCCGCGCGGTTGGAGGCGCCATGTCACTGATTGCATGGCCCTTGCCGCCGGGGGTTCGAGTTCTCCCTCGGGCATGGGTGTGTGTGTTGTAGCATAGGTTAGCTTAAGTTTAGTTTAAGTAGTGTGTAAGTCTAGGGATCGATGACCTTAGCAGTTTGGTCCTTTAGGAATTCACATACATTTGAACATTTTTGAACCATTTGAAGTCATTCATGGACTTCATGTTCCCAAGCAACGATGGAATTTTTGTCGATGACAGTGCGCCATTTCACTGTGACACAATTATTCGCAATTGTTTTGAAGAATATTCTGAGCGAATGATTTGGGCATCCAGATCGCTTGGCATGAATCCCATCGAACATTTATGGAGCATACTTTG
This sequence comes from Schistocerca nitens, assembly GCF_023898315.1. Classification (NCBI taxonomy): domain Eukaryota; kingdom Metazoa; phylum Arthropoda; class Insecta; order Orthoptera; family Acrididae; genus Schistocerca; species Schistocerca nitens. Next base: position 175,296,866 of record NC_064622.1, on the reverse strand, counting down.
GAGTTCAGTTCGCGCAAAATTCTGCACAGGTAACACCTTTACAATTATGTTTGGTTATAGAAGCAGTATGGCTCAATATCTCCGCAGGGGAATTCCAACGAGTTACTGCAGAATGCAGGGCAAAAGGAGGTCCGACACGGTATTAGGATACATCCTATGAGTTTTATCCCCTCAGTGTATGCTTCTGATGAAATATGTGTTTATATTCTCTTGCTTTCAGCGAAGTAAGCTGCTATTCCACGCATTCTAGAAAGTATTTCTTCATGAATAAATTGTACCTTGTATTACGTATGAATCAGACCTGGCTGCTTTTACATTTATTTGATGATAACTCATTTATCTTGATCATTTATGAATCATTGAAACACAAAATATAATAACTATTTCGTTAATGAAGTAGAGAATTATATATAAAAAACCAAACATTAACCTTACAGCTGGCTTTCTCGGCTCTAGAGTCGCTAGTATCGTTCCATCTGTCACGTGGCAATAATTTTCAGAGCAGGGATTGCCGCGGCTGTATATCGTGTTTTAAGTGTTGTTACTAGGGTTACAAGTGTTCAAATGTATGTGAATTTCTAAGGGACCAAACTGCTGAGTTCATTGGTCCCTAGACTTACACACTATTTATACTACCTTAAACTAACTTAAGCTGCGAACAACACACATAAACCCTTGCCCGAGGGAGGACTCGAACCTCAGGCGGGAGCGGCCGCGCAATCCGTGACATGGTTCCTCTAACCGCGTGGCTACTATGTTACAGCAGCTTCCAAAACAATAAAAGGAAGTGGCCACTTTACCAGCCCCGTCCATCATAGCCGTCGCGATTCCGCGACAGCTGTTCACGACTGATGCGGAATGACGTACCTATGTACTTGAAGGGCTTGTTGAGGCGGGCGAGAGCAGAGATGCACGCCTCAGCGATGCGGTGGACATACAGCTCACACTTCTGGCGCTGGAACGTCTCGCGGCCAACTATCTTCTCGACGCACTCCTTCACCAGCGTCGTCACCTCCTCCACCACGAACTCTGTCTGCAATAGTAGAGGCGTGCCTTTGAAGTTGCAGAAAATTCCTGGACGGAGATAATCGTGCTGAAATGGCTGGGTGACAACATGAGGGCGAATAGCCTTCCCGAATTTCGGATGTTATTGCAGATCACTTTCGTCAGCTTGACTGTAAAACGTGTATATTTCTATTGTCTTTTGTCAAACCACGATTTATGATAGATGTTTATATTTTATTAATAGGATTAAGTAGTATAGTAGTAAGTAGTATAGAAACCAAATGGCGGTTATAAGAGTTGAGGGGCATGAAAGGGAAGCAGTGGTTGGGAAGGGAGTGAGAGAGGGTTGTAGCCTCTCCCCGATGTTGTTCAATGTGTATATTGAGCAAGCATTGCAGGAAACAAAAGAAAAATTCGGAGTAGGTATTAAAATCCATGGAGAAGAAATAAAAACTTTGAGGTTCGCCGATGACATTGTAATTCTGTCAGAGACAGCAAAGGACTTGGAAGAGCAGTTGAACGGAATGGATAGTGTCTTGAAAGGAGAATATAAGATGAACATCAACAAAAGCAAAACGAGGATAATGGAATGTAGTCAAATTAAGTCTGGTGATGCTGAGGGTATTAGATTAGGAAATGAGACACTTAAAGTAGTAAAGGAGTTTTGCTATTTGGGGAGCAAAATAACTGATGATGGTCGAAGTAGAGAGGATATAAAATGTAGACTGGCAATGGGAAGGAAAGCGTTTCTGAAGAAGAGAAATTTGTTAACATCGAGTATAGATTTAAGTGTCAGGAAGTCGTTTCTGAAAGTATTTGTATGGAGTGTAGCCATGTATGGAAGTGAAACATGGGTGATAAATAGTTTAGACAAGAAGAGAATAGAAGATTTCGAAATGTGGTGCTACAGAAGAATGCTGAAGATTAGATGGGTAGATCACATAACTAATGAGGAGGTGTTGAATAGGATTGGGGAGAAACGAAGTTTGTGGCACAACTTGACTAGAAGAAGGGATCGGTTGGTAGGGCATGTTCTGAGGCATCAAGGGATCACCAATTTAGTATTGGAGGGCAGCGTAGAGGGTAAAAATCGTAGAGGGAGACCAAGAGATGAGTACACCAAGCAGATTCAGAAGGATGTAGGCTGCAGTAGGCACTGGAAGATGAAGAAGCTTGCACAGGATAGAGTAGCATGGAGAGCTGCATCAAACCAGTCTCAGGACTGAAGACCACAACAACAAGAAGTAGGAATAATTAATATTTGTCATATTGGAAATAATTGTGGTAGCAGGACTGAAGACCACAATAACAAGAAGTAGGAATAATTAATATTTGTCATATTGGAAATAATTGTGGTAGCAGGGAATTATTTTTTGGAGAAACTCAAGACTACTGAAGGTATGTTTGCGCAATGCTAGTTGTAAGATTATTGTAAAAAGTAAGTCCCATTTGAACGTTTGTAAAATCATTTCATTCAGAATATAATTAATTTTTGCCAGCAATATTGCATTTCTGATTATAATCCATCCCAAAAACCATCAACGTAAAACTTTGCAAAATTTTATTGTTGTCAAAAAAAATCAATAATATTAGTTCCTCTTATGATAATAGTTAGCTGATGTCTCTGTACATCCGTTTATAATCTCTTATATCATAGCTGGTCGCTGGCAGGCACACCGCTCCTCTCAACCTCTCGCTTCAGACCTGCTACCGACTCGCTTCATTTCTCGCATACTACTGACTTCCTACGAACACTAAAGTGCGGTCTCTCCTGCCAACAATGCTTTCTGGTGCAGACAATCCCTGCTAGTATTACAAAATGTATCAATGGGCGGTCTTTCCCGCTCTTTTCTTAAAATGTATCCATACGCGGTCTCTCCCGCCCCTTTTGAAATTACATCAATTTGCGGTCTCTCTTGCCAACAATACTTTGGTGCAGACATTCCCTGCTACCACAATTATTTCCAACAGGACAAATATTAATTGTTCCTACTTAATCCCAATAATAAAATATAAACATCTTTCATAAATTGTGTTTTGACAACAGACAATAGAAATATACACGTCTTACATGATAATCAGTCCAAAGGGATTAGATGTTGCTAGTTTACCGGGAAACCACCCAGCCACCCTTACACCCCACCGTCTATAGTTTGTGATGCTAGACTCTCTAGGGGTGCTGCAATGTAATGAATAAAGCGTGATTGAGGTCATACAAGTACAGGAAGCCCTTGAGGCCAGAAATATAGACGTTTGAATTTGTTAACGACTGTCTAATTTTTATTATTGATCTTAGGTGAGATCCGTGGGCGCAAGAGAAATACGAGGGCCGTTCAGAAAGTAACCTCCGGTTGATTTAAAAAAATACACCAAGTTAAATAAAAATATTTTAATATATACATCTTACAGCTACATCTTTGCACTATTTTTCTACATAGTCTCCATAGCGATTGGGGCACTTATCGTATCTCTTCACAAGCTTTGAAATTCCTTCTGCATAAAAATCACCCGCTTGTGCCTGGAGCCAGCCTATGACCGCATCTTTGAGCTCTTCGTCGTCATCAAACCGCTGTGACCCGAGCCATTTCTTCAAATGCATGAAGAGGTGATAATCACTTGGCGCCAGGTCTGGGCTGTAAGGTGGATGGTTGATAACGTCCCACTTGAAGGACTCAAGAAGGGCCGTTGTTCTGCGAGCAGAGTGAGGACGGGCGTTATCGTGCAAAAAAACGATACCGGAAGTCAGCATACCACGGCGTTTGTTCTGTATAGCCCGTCGTAACTTTTTTATTGTTTCACAGTACACGTCTTGATTAATGGTCGTACCACGTTCCATGAATTCAACCAACAACACCCCTTTGGCATCCCAAAACACCGTTGCCATCAGTTTTCTGGCAGAAAAATCTTGCGAGGCTTTTCTTGGTTTGGTAGGCGAATTTGAATGTGCCCACATCTTTGATTGTTCTTTTGTCTCAGGGTTCACGTACTTAATCCAGGTTTCGTCACTGGTCACGATTCTGTTTAACAATGGTTCTCCTTCGTCCTCATAAGTCTAATGCAGAGGCCATTCTTTGAGTTTTGTGGTGGTCGGTAAGAATTTTGGGCACCCATCGTGCACAGAACTTACGGTAACCCAATCTTGCTGTCACTATCTCGTACAAGAGAGTCTTAGAAATCTGTGGAAAACCAGTAGACAACTCCGACATTGAGAAACGTCGATTTTCACGAACTTTTGCATCAACTGTCTGAACGAGTTCGTCAGTCACCAATGATGGTCTACCACTCCTCTCTTCATCATGAACGTTTTCTCGTCCACTTTTAAATAAACGTACCCATTCACGGACAACTCCTTCACTCATAACTCTTGGTCCGTACACGGCACAAAGCTCACGATGAATAGCTGCTGCAGAATATCCTTTGGCTGTAAAACACCTTATGACAGCACGCACTTCACATTTGGCGGGGTTTTCTATTGCAGCACACATTTCAAACTGCCACAAAAACTAAACTAGCGCAGGTACGACGTTCACTCGACCACGGCTTGATGCCGACTGACCTGTTGAGTGCGTGAACGCACGGATGGCGTCGCAACTCCCTCCACAACCCGCACTGTGACCAATCGGAGGTTACTTTCTGAACCGCCCTCGTACTAAAATAGCTAGTGATGATATGTAGGTAAGTAGATATTTTTCTGTATTTTTTGTAGGTCATTAATCCATTTCGTTAAGAAATTAGCAATTTTCGCCCTTAGGACACATTTGTACCTGCGTACCTACCGTGCCGGAGCAGCCTTCAAAAAGCTTTTTTTTTTTTTTTCACAAGTTCCAAAGTTCCAATGATCCCTAAATTAACCCAGCAGCGAGGACAAGATGAGCACACGCCATGCGGGACCAAATGTAGTGAAATGCAAAAATGTGACTGCAGTTATTGCGTTCAATGCTAACACAAGAGAAAACGACATACAAAGACAATAGGAGACATAAAACTACGCGCTAAATCGCTAACTTGTGATTTTAAATAACAAGATAACGAAATTGTGTTGGGCAGGAAACCCTTTATTTTTTTAACCAATATATTTTAATTAAATAATTATGTATGTCACTAGGGGAAATGCAGATACCGTCTGTACTGCAGAGAGCGCAAATCATCTTATAACGTGACATGACAAACCACGTGGAAACGCCGACATTCGAGGGCAACCAAACTCTGATACAGCGAGCATGCCTGTGTGACCCGAGCGGCTACGGCAAGTGGAGTGAGCAGTAGCTTCGTGGACCGTATTCGTGGGAAACACCGTGAATGGGGTGTGTAACTTGGCATGGAGAGGAACTAAGGTACAAGCACATTCGAATGCCGAAAAAATACAAAAGCAATGTAGATAATGACGAGCCATTATAAAAGATATTAGCATTAACAAACATATAAGAAAAAGCAGCATGGCTAATAACAGAATAAACGCAACAAAGCCACACACACATGTCAAGGAAACATAGCATCAATAATGGCATAATGCAAACGCCGAACTACATACAACTGACAAAATCTGCACCTAATAGCAGAAAGTCCAAACATAACAAATTACGGGTTGTAAACCAGTGAAATTAAAAGCTTAATCATTTAAAACACAAAATTGCCAATATCTTCATTCGATAGCAGAAAAAAGGCAACACAACAAATGACAGGTTGTGAACCAGTGATGTTAAAAGGTAAAAGGTAAAAATTTATGCAATATTATAGAGCTGGAAGAGGACGGGAATGAAGATTTGATGCAAGATGTAATACTGCGAGAAGAATTTGATGGGGCAGTGAAAGACGTAAGTCGAAACAACGTCCCGGGAGTAGACGACTTTCCGTCTGAACTACTGATAGCCTTGGGATAGCCAGTCATGGCAAAACTCTCGAATTTGGTGTTCAGCATGTATGAGATAGGCGAAATACCCTCAGACTTCAAGAAAAGTACAACGTATAATAATTACAATTCCAAAGAAAGCAGGTGTGACAGGTGACAGGTGTTAATTTGAATTCCAGACAAATACAGAAACACTCGTGGCAATATTGACACTGCGACTTATCTTAGAAGATAGGTTAAGGAAAGGCGAACCTATATTTATAGCATTTGTAGATTTAGAGAAAGCTTTTGACAATGTTTACTGGAGAACTCTTTTTGAAATTGTGAAGGTAGTAGAAACGAAAGGCTACTTACAAAGAAGCCAGATAGCAGTTATAAGAGTCGAGGGGCATGAAAGGTGGGCAGTGGTTGAAAAGGGAGTGAGACAGGGTTGTAGGTTATCCCTGATGTTTTTCAATCTGTACATTGAGCAAGCAGTAAAGGAAACCAAAGTAAACTTTGGGGTATGAGTTAATGTTCAGGGAGAAGAAATAAAAGTTTGAGGTTTGTGGATGACATTGTAATTCTGTCAGAGACAGCAAAGGACTAGGAAGAGCAGTTGAACGGAATGGAAAGTGTCTTGAAAGGAGGATATAAAGTGATCTTCAATAAAAGCAAAACAAGGATAACTGAATGTAGTCGAATTAAATCAGGCGATGCTGAAGGAGTTGGATCAGGTAACGAAACACTTAAAGCAGTAGGTGAGTTTTGTTATTTGGCCAGCATAATAATTGTTGATGACCGAAGGAGAGAGGATATAAAATGTAGTGTTTCTGGAGGAGAGAAATTTGTTAACACCGAATATAGATTCAAGTGTTAGGAACTCTTTTCTGAAAGTATTTGTATGGAGAGTAGCCATGTATTGAAGTGAAGCATTAACAATAAACAGTTTAAACAAGATGAGAACATAAGCCTTTTAAATGTGGTGCTACAGAACAATGCTGAAGATTAGATGAATAGGTCACGTGACTAATGAGGAGGCACTAGACAGAATGGGTGAGAAAAGAAATTTGTGGCTCGACTTGACTAGAAAAAGGAATCGGTTGGTAGGACAGATTCTGAGACATAAGGGGATCACCAGTTTAGTACTGGAAGGAAGTATGGGGGAGCAAAAGTCGTTGAAGGAGACCAAGATGAATACAGAAGCAGATTCAGAAGGTTGTAGGTTACAGCAGCTGTATGGAGATAAAGAGATATCCCTAGGATGGCGTAGCATGGAGAGCTGCATCGAACCAGTCTTCGGACTGGACACCAAAACAACAACAACAACAACAACAACAATTATCTCTTATTTCCTTACAGATCACCGAAGATGCCTAATACGATTACGCGAGACACGCTTGGTAAAATAATAATAATAATAAAGTTTCAGATGGAAAATACTGATAGAGCAACTGAGGAGAACTGATACAAATATTAACAATAAGAACAAGTCAACTACGGCAAATTTGGGACTCGCCAAATTAATATGAATACAGACCTCTGTTCCAAATTTATTGTAACACAACGATGTTTTCTTTCGTTTGCGAATCATAGTATTGCTTCACAGGAAGTGCTCTAATACGATTGTACACCTGAAAATCATTGCAATATTGTGTTGATCTACTCTCGAGTCGGACTTAACAGACATTCAGCGACGGAAAATTGCCCATTTTTCCTTTGCCGGTACACTTGCGACATGAATCGCAAAATTTGGGGGTTATCTAGGGCTGCTGTTCCTGGTGTGACGATAAGATATGTAGTTCATCGGAAAACTTCGTCTCTGCTGTATGCAAGAGTGGAAGAGGAATTAAACTTCATGACTGACTTTATTAAAGGTTGAAACCGTAGCTCTAAACCTGATCAGAAATGAAAATTTATAAGCACATCACATGTTGCCAGTTTTGAACTTAGAGATTTTTGTCAAGTGATACCAGGAAGCAGTCAACACAGATGATGTATAAGGCTGATTCTTAGGTTATCAGCTGTAATGTCGAAATGAATATTAATTTTTCACAAAAGCTTACAGACTTCAGAGCAGCTGTGAAACCAAAATTAAGGAAGTTGGTTTGCAGATAGGCATTAGAGAGTACTAAAGAGAATTATTAACTATGACAAGAAGTCTGCAGTCTGTAACTTTTTCCCTTTATTGTTATTTCATTTCCCCATGAGGTGGAGGACTCCTCTTCAGCTAACAGTGTTTAGAGGTTAATTGTTCGCATACAGCATGTAAATCGAGGTGGTGTAAAAGTGTACATAGATATAAATTAAATGTTTTAAAACAAAACAAGATATGGCGAGATTCAATTAAAACTGTGTAGTCAGATGATTTTATGTGGCAGTTAAAACAAATGAAAATAACGGCGTCGAAGCTATTGTGATAACTGTGACGGCGGTAATGTATGAAAACGATTATTTTACGACAATAGTCATTATTATGAAAGAGATGAGAAGATAAGTGCGGTAATGGTACAGTGAATGCCGCAAGAAAGAAAAGTGTACATTAGGGTTCAACATATCATCTGCCAAGTGCACAAGCCTAGGTTGCATTAGATAAGAAAATGAGTCGTTGCCTTAAGCAATTCACCGATGTCCGCAAGTTATGTAAATGTTTGTTTCGTATCTTTATGTCCTAAATTAATGTGATTTAAATTTTTAATGAATGAATTAGATTGTAGTTTCTGATTTTAGTAATGCTATTATTTTGGTTTCTGATTGTAATAATGCTGTGACGGCAAATTTGGGACTCGCCAAATTAATATGAATACAGACATCTGTTCCAAATTTATTGTAACACAACGATGTTTTCTTTCGTTTGCGAATCATAGTATTGCTTCACAGGAAGTGCTCTAATACGATTGTACACCTGAAAATCATTGCAATATTGTGTTGATCTACTCTCGAGTCGGACTTAACAGACATTCAGCGACGGAAAATTGCCCATTTTTCCTTTGCCGGTACACTTGCGACATGAATCGCAAAATTTGGGGGTTATCTAGGGCTGCTGTTCCTGGTGTGACGATAAGATATGTAGTTCATCGGAAAACTTCGTCTCTGCTGTATGCAAGAGTGGAAGAGGAATTAAACTTCATGACTGACTTTATTAAAGGTTGAAACCGTAGCTCTAAACCTGATCAGAAATGAAAATTTATAAGCACATCACATGTTGCCAGTTTTGAACTTAGAGATTTTTGTCAAGTGATACCAGGAAGCAGTCAACACAGATGATGTATAAGGCTGATTCTTAGGTTATCAGCTGTAATGTCGAAATGAATATTAATTTTTCACAAAAGCTTACAGACTTCAGAGCAGCTGTGAAACCAAAATTAAGGAAGTTGGTTTGCAGATAGGCATTAGAGAGTACTAAAGAGAATTATTAACTATGACAAGAAGTCTGCAGTCTGTAACTTTTTCCCTTTATTGTTATTTCATTTCCCCATGAGGTGGAGGACTCCTCTTCAGCTAACAGTGTTTAGAGGTTAATTGTTCGCATACAGCATGTAAATCGAGGTGGTGTAAAAGTGTACATAGATATAAATTAAATGTTTTAAAACAAAACAAGATATGGCGAGATTCAATTAAAACTGTGTAGTCAGATGATTTTATGTGGCAGTTAAAACAAATGAAAATAACGGCGTCGAAGCTATTGTGATAACTGTGACGGCGGTAATGTATGAAAACGATTATTTTACGACAATAGTCATTATTATGAAAGAGATGAGAAGATAAGTGCGGTAATGGTACAGTGAATGCCGCAAGAAAGAAAAGTGTACATTAGGGTTCAACATATCATCTGCCAAGTGCACAAGCCTAGGTTGCATTAGATAAGAAAATGAGTCGTTGCCTTAAGCAATTCACCGATGTCCGCAAGTTATGTAAATGTTTGTTTCGTATCTTTATGTCCTAAATTAATGTGATTTAAATTTTTAATGAATGAATTAGATTGTAGTTTCTGATTTTAGTAATGCTATTATTTTGGTTTCTGATTGTAATAATGCTGTGACTGGTATTAAGTGCAAATTTTCACATAAGAATGCAGGGGACCCTCCGTAGAAAATTATAATATAGAGATTTGTGTGGACATAGAACGACTGGGAGTACATGAAAGGTTCACACTAAAATCCGTGTTGGAATAATTCTGCATGGGACTCGTTTTCGAGCCATATATGCCCTGTTAGCGTTACGGGGTTGTAATTATCGCTATGAAATGGGGGATAACTTATATGTCTGAAAATAAGTGTTAGAGAACCCATGTGGTGTTACTTTCCGATTTAAGTGAAGTTGAAGCATCATGAACTTTCTGCAACGGCTTGTTGTCTGCAAATCGCTCCTGCTTCGGAATCAAATCGTGTTATATTGTCTATGAACGCTTTGTTGTAACGGTTTTGTTAATACATTAAATAAATAGAATATCTATGTAACAAAAATGATAAACGTAATATTACTCTGCAATCATTTTCCGTGTTTGATTTGAGGAGCAGAAGTTCAATGGCACATTACACAGGCCAACGATGGAAAAACTTTTTTTGTTGAAAATACCTTATTCTTATGTTTTTTAGGGAGGGAAATACAAATATGAAACTTACAAAACCGTATCACCCACAATTTCTCCATATTTTACAGTTAAATTTATTAAATTAAGCGATTTTTAAAGAATTTAAGATCTTATATGTAGTTAAAATAATTTAAAAAGGAGGTGTAATGAATGTAGATAATGTTGGTAGCACTGTTGAAAAACATTTGCTGGCAAAAAAGGTCGATTCTATTTTTGGGTGAACAGATGGTGTTTTGTTTACTGTCAACCTAACCTTACTTTCCCGTTACCTGTACATGTGCTCAGTAAAATATCTAATCGTGGTTGTAAAAATTCCTGCTGATAGTTTTTGTTATATTTGTGGTGAATTTGTGATTAAAAAACTCCAAAGACACATTGCAGAATTTGTGAAAAAGGTTTATCTATCATACTTTGGATCTAAACTTGATGATCAAAATAAATCTTGGGCGCAGCATAAGGTTTGTTGAAGATCTGAGAAAATGGTCCAAAAGGGAGAAAAAAGCCTTTAAATTTTCTGTTCCTATGATATGGAGGTAGCCAGGAAATCGTTCTGATGATTGCTACTTTTGCAGTATTGATATTACTGGTCATAATAATGAGGAAAAGAATGTAATGAGCTACCCTAACCTTCCATCTGCAGACTGACCAGTAATGCAGTGGTGTAGATTTGCCAGTTTCTGAACCACCAGATGATTTAAATTCTATTCCAACAGAAGTATTTTCTGATGTACAATCTGATTTAGATGAACCAGATGATTATAAATTCCGTTGTAATACAGAAAGTCTAGAGCCCAAATTGATACTCAGACCGAACTTAACGATTTAGTTAGGGATCTAGGCTTAACAAAAGAAAAAAGCTGAATTGCTTGGCTCTAGATTAAAGGAAAAGAACTTATTGGCGTACAAACCATGCTTATGTTGTATTAAAGTATTTCATTAATTTCCCCATTTACTGTATAGCATAAGTTTTTTATACTATATAATAAAAAGCATATTGCTCGAAAACTATGGGTGATACAGAAAAACTAAGGGTAGATCTGGATTCAGCTCATAAAAATCTATAAAGATAAGCTACCAAAGTAAGAAAGCTTAAAACATTTTTTCGTTCGCCTATGTTATTTACATGAAGCGTTATGACATTTTTGTAACGTGTCTACCGTGTATTTCACTGTGGCGAAAATCTATAATGGTTCTGCTTAAAAGTTGTAAAACTGCTGGCAGAATAAAATGTGCAGTTACTGCATTGGTAATTACTTATTCTTCTCGAGTCGCTCATTTATACATAGGTAGTACGGTAGCTTTGTGAGGCACGCAACCACGCAGCTAACTGCAATAGAAACAAGTAACTGGTCAGAAGTTATCTAGGTTTTTGTTTTTAAGTATGAGTAAAAAAAGGAAAAAACACAGTACATCTTGATGAAATCGCTGATCATATTTTTCTTGATCACGTACAACACAGCAACAACCACTTTTTTAAATTTATTGCTGCAGTATTCTCCAGCCGTAATAATAATAAATTTCCTGTTTGTGTGGAAGATGCAGATAGATTTTGCTTATTCTCATCGCAGCTCCTTACGGATTAGTTGTAAAAAAGAACACCAAAATATCAGAAGTACAAATCCCATGTTGCGATGCGAAAAGAGAGACGGACAATAGCGCTCTGAGTGGCCTGGCAGAGAACTTCCACTTCGGAAGAATATGGCGCGACAATCCGTATTCTTGCATTGCGAAATACGAGTACTAAAAGGTACGTTTCATTTACACTTTATGGTAAGTCTGGTAGCGTGGTGGTAAAGTGCAGTTATTTGTAAAACCCAATATTGCAATTTCTACTGTGTGGCTATTATAAAGCGGAAATTGTGTTCCTGATAACGAACTGCTTCCGTGTATTGTACTCTTTGAATTGCACTATAAACATGTTGCTTTCATTCTGCCTAATTTTGCTCTCGTCCATAATGTTGGGTGGGGTAAATGATTCCATATTCGTTTTTGTTTCATATGAAACAGAAGCAAGTTTCGTTACATGATATTCTGTGGACCCATGACTGTTTGTTACTGCTTACGAATTCGTGTGTGAACTGCTCGATTTAAATGCACTGTAAGTATTTCACGCATATTATGCGTTGTTTTTTCGCTTTTAATGGAGGCCGCCGAAATTTTCATTGACTTATGTTGAAATGTACTGTTTCTAGTGCCTGTTAAAATCGCCTGAAAATATTTGTGTGTTTACTACCGCCTTTTTAGCATTTGCAAGGAAGGCTGCTCTAGTCACCAAGACTACAAAGCACACTCATCTACAGTTACATACATATTCTGCAAGCCACTGGGAAATGCATATCACTCAATGGCAAGAAGCAACACCAATCAAAGCAGAATTACACACTCATTCCGTGGTAAGATGTTGCCAATTGAACAAAAATACTGTTAAAACCTGATATCATAGAGTTCTCTATTAAATGTGAGGAAGTACAGAAAAAAATGCAAACAAAAATAAAGTCGAATAAAAGCAATACACGTACAATGCATTTAAATCGCGCAGTTCACATAGAAATTCGTAATCAGTAACAAATACATAACAGTCCACAGAATACCATGTGACGAAACCAGCTTCAGTTGTATATGAAAAAAAAGGCAAATATGAAATAATTTATCCCACCCAGTATTAGGGATGGGAGCAGAAGTCAAGTAGAATATGAGCAGCATACTTTACTTACAATGCAATTCAAAGCATGCAATACAGACGAGAAGTCGTAATCAGAAACACTATGTGGTGAAACCAGCTTCTGCTAACTGGGAAACGAAAACAAACATGGAAGACTAAAAAATCAGCTAACAAGAAAGCGAGATGATGAACTGCTAAACTTGCAGCGCTCCAAGTGGCCTGGCAGCGAACCAAGGTTGTGTTACCAGAAGTCTCTATATGAGAAGGTCAGTTCCAAAAAGTACCAAATCCAAAAAATTGAAAAATGAGATAACGGGTGGCAGCACTACTGAGAACCATTATATATACAATAAGAACTTTTATATATGCCGTACTGTATCCATTGTATATTTTCCCTGAAGTATTGTGGTTCATGACGAAGAATACCAAATTCATTCTTATTTCGTTTCCAAAAAGTATGAAATCCCGGCAGCCATTCATTGGTCCTCATGGTAGTGACATCACACAAAACATGGCCGACATTTGTTTACATGACATAGTATGTTGTAAAGATATCTCTGGCGTTTCTTTTTGGTTTGTTGAGAGTTGTTAATTAAATTATGGAGTCTGACATATCAGATGAACATCATGACTCATCAACAGAAACTGAAAATTCAGGTAAAAGGGAATGCAGATCGGAAAAGTGGAAGAAAAATGTCGCAAAACAAAATAAGCATGCAAAAAATGCTAGTGCTACACCTCAAATTAGATGTGATCGTGAAAGTGCCTACTGTGTACTGCACGTTAATTACCAACTAAAATTCAAGAGTTTCATCTCAGATTCCATCAGAATAAAGATTCTGTTTCACAAAAGAAGTTCATTTCAGCATATATTGATGTAATTTCACTAGAGAGGTCGCATTCAATCTCTAACTAGGGATATAAACGTACGTCGAGATACATTTCTAAGTGTATTGAACATTGGTGACGTTATCAGTCCAGAGAAGAGAGGTGGGCCTACATTAACAGTTGATATGATTAGACTTTAAGGTCAGATTTTTTTCCCAAATTCAATCATTCAAATGCAGAGAAAGGCATTATGGCCGAGGTGGAGGACCAAGGAGAAAATATCTTCTTGTAGACATGAATATTTCAAATATGTGGATGTTATTTTGTGGATAAGATGAAACTTCTGTGTTATCTCCTTGCTGCATCTACACTTTAAATTAAAGGGTAATTTGCTGTATTCTGTCATTTAATATCCATTATACTCTATCACACTGTAAATTTAAAGTTTAGGAAAACACAAAATCATTTTGGTTATGGTTCATATAAAATATTTTGGCTGAAAGCTAAAAAACAATTTTTAATGGATTTTGCATGAATGCATATTCTTATATTCATTAGCATACTCATATTTTTCTGTACTAGGAGTTCCTATGATTGATTCCAATTTTAAATAATTTACTTCAATCGCTACAACAGATTATTTTGTACTGATATTTGTTACCAAACTCAACCTACGACTAGAAGCATGAAACAGGACACTTGCAGCGAATGTCTGAACAATAGTATACAATTTAAATCAGCTGCATCTCTGCATCAGCGAAAGAGAAGATGGAGATAGTTATTCAACGCATGGTTTGTAAAGGCAGGGCAAGGCAGTTTTCCAGAACCTCAACCAGTAACCTGAAAATTCACTGACTGTAAGGCTTGATTTGAATCAAAATAAGTCTCTACCGAAGGCTACCATTGGACAGCTCTATTACTCAGGGCAACTGTATTATTATAGTCTCGCAGCTTTACTGTATGTTTAAATGATGATGGCATCCTCTTGGGTAAAATATTCCAGAGGTAAAATAGTCCCCCATTCGGATTAAATTGTAAGACATTTCCAAGGGTAGCTGTGGACTCTGACCACAATCTATTGGTTATGAACTGTAGATTAAAACTGAAGAAACTGCAAAAAGGTCGGAATTTAAGGAGATGGGACCTGGATAAACTGACTAAACCAGAGGTTGTACAGAGTTTCAAGGAGAGCGTAAGGGAACAATTGACAGGAATGAGGGAAAGAAATACAGTAGAAGAAGAATAGGTAGCTCTGAGGGATGAAGTGCTGAAGGCAGCATTGGATCAAGTAGGTAAAAAGTCTAGGGCTAGTAGAAATCCTTGGGTAACAGAAGAAATATTGAATTTAATTGATGAAAGGAGAAAATATAAAAATGCAGTAAATGAAGCAGGCAAAAAGGAATACAAACGTCTCAAAAATGAGATCGACAGGAAGTGCAAAACGGCTAAGCGGGGATGGCTGGAGGACAAATGTAAGGATGTAGAGGCATGTATCACTAGAGGTAAGATAGATACAGCCTACAGGAAAATTAAGGAGACCTTTGGAGAAAAGAGAACCCCTTGTATGAATATAAAGAGTTCAGATGGAAACCCAGTTCTAAGCAAAGAAGGGAAAGCACAAAGGTGGAAGGAGTATATAGAGGGTCTATACAAGGGCGATGTACTTGAGGACAATATTATGGAAATGGAAGAGAATTTAGATGAAGATGAAATGGGAGATACGATACTGCGTGAAGAGTTTGACAGAGCACTGAAAGACCTAAGCCGAAAAAGGTCCCGGGAGTAGACAACATTCCATTAGAACTACTGACGGTCTAGGGAGAGCCAGTCCTGACAAAACTCTACCATCTGGTGAGTAAGACGTATGAGACAGGCGACATACCGTAAGACTTCAAGAAGAATATAATAATTCCAATCCCAAAGAAAGCAGGTATTGACAAATGTGAAAATTACCGAACTATCAGTTTAATAAGTCACAGCTGCAAAATACTAACGCGAATTCTTTACAGACGAATGGAAAAACTAGTAGAAGCCGACTGCGGGGAAGATCAGTTTGGATTCCGTAGAAATATTGGAACACGTGAGTCAATATTGACCTTAGGACTTATCTTAGAAGAAAGATTAAGTAAAGGCAATCCTACGTTTCTAGCATTTGTAGACTTAGAGAAAGCTTTTGACAATGTTGACTAGAATACCCTCTTTCAAATTCTAAAGGTGGCAGGGGTAAAATACAGGGAGAGAAAGGCTATTTACAATTTGTACTGAAACCAGATGGCAGTTATAAGAGGCGAGGGGCATGAAAGGGAAGCAGTGGTTGGGAAGGGAGCGAGACAGGGTTGTAGCCTCTCCCCGATGTTATTCAATCTGTATATTGAGCAAGCAGCAAAGGAAACAAAAGAAAAATTCGGAGTAGGCATTAAAATCCATGGAGAAGAAATAAAAACTTTGAGGTTCGCCGATGACATTGTAATTCTGTCAGAGACAGCAAAGGACTTGGTTCAAAATGGTTCAAATGGCTCTGAGCACTATGGGACTCAACTGCTGTGGTCATAAGTCCCCTAGAACTTAGAACTACTTAAACCTAACTAACCTAAGGACATCACACACATCCATGCCCGAGGCAGGATTCGAACCTGCGACCATAGCAGTCGCACGGTTCCGGACTGCGTGCCTAGAACCGCGAGACCACCGCGGCCGGCAAAGTACTTGGAAGAGCAGTTGAACGGAATGGACAGTGTCTTCAAAGGAGGATATAAGATGAACATCAACAAAAGCAAAACGAGGATAATGGAATGCAGTCGAATTAAGTCGGGTGATGCTGAGGGAATTAGATTAGGAAATGAGATGCTTAAAGTAGTAAAGGAGTTTTGCTATTTGGGGAAGCAAAATAACTGATGATGGTCGAAGTAGGGAGGATATAAAATGTAGACTGGCAATGGAAAGGAAATCGTTTCTGAAGAAGAGAAATTTGTTAACATCGAGTATAGATTTAAGTGTCAGGAAGTCGTTTCTGAAAGTATTTGTATGGAGTGTAGTCATATGTGGAAGTGAAACAGGGACGATAAATAGTTTGAACAAGAAAAGAATAGAAGATTTCGAAATGTGGTGCTACAGAAGAATGCTGAAGATTAGATGGGTAGGTCACATAACTAATGAGGCGAATTTGAATAGAATTGGGGAGGAGTTTGTGGCACAATTTGTCAAGAAGAAGGGACCGGTTGGTAGGATATGTTCTGAGGCATTAAGGGATCACAAATTTAGCATTGGAGGGCAGCGTGGAGGGTAAAAATCGTAGATGGAGACCAAGACATGAATACACTAAGCAGATTCAGAGGGATGTAGGTTGCAGTAAGCACTGGGAGATGAAGAAGCTTGCATAGCATAGAGTAGCATGGAGAGCTGCAGCAAACCAGTATCAGGACTGAAGACCATAACAACAACAACATCGTATTGTGATTGTGGAAAAAGATAAAACTATAAATGAGAATACAACAGACTTCTATAAACAGCTAGGACTGGATTGCATTGGATTGTTAGGGGAAAGAGACCAAACAGCGAGGGTATCGGTCTCATCGGATTAGGGAAGGACGGGGAAGGAAGTCGGCCGTGCCCTTTCAAAGGAACCATCCCGGCATTTGCCAGGAGCGATTTAGGGAAATCACGGAAAACCTAAATCAGGATGGCCGGACGCGGGATTGAATCGTCGTCCTCCCGAATGCGAGTCCAGTGTGCTAACCACTGCGTCACCTCGCTTGGCCTATAAAAACAGCTAGAAAATGGGATGTGTCGAGGACCGAATGAAATAAGTTCTTATTTGTGGAACTTTTTCTTGAAAATACTCTTCCCTTATTTTGCAAGGAGTAGCACATAGAGGCAGTAAGAGTGTTTTGTGAGTGTTGTACATCACAGGAAATAACTGTTGTAACATTTTGATGTTGTCAGTACTTGTATATCAATTCAATTTGCAAGTAGTGTGGTTCTTGCCCATTAGAGGTCATTCCTTCATGCATGCAGATAGGGCTTTTGAGCTGGTCGAAAAAAAGATAAGACAAAACATGGTATCCTTTTGCCACGACAGTAGCTATCTTTTTAAAGATACTGGGAAATTGCATGTGCTAGGTGTCGATTTTAATTGTGTCAACTGGAAAGATCAATTCGAAGTCCGTATGCTATCTTCAACAGGCATAAAGATAAATGAAGCGAAGAGGATTACTTTGCAGGCACAGACAGGTCTGGTTGGTGTACACATCTAATTGTGAAAACAAAATTCTAAAGAAAATCAGCAAAATATGAGCACATTATAGCAACGTTTAGGAAACTTAATGCTAAAAGCCAAGCGCAACCTGAAAAAAGTGATTTAATTGAACGCCATTGGGACATGGGATCATGTACTAGAACACTGAAAAACGATAACAGTACAGAATCTTGCTATGATGTTAGTAATAATGAAGTGATTAATGAAGACAACGGGTAGCAAATTAATGCTGTTCTTTGTTTTGAAGCTTTCTTATTTTTATGTTCATAATACCAATATTCTTTTTAAATTTACATAGTAACGAACATAATGGAAAAGGATGTTCTGACGTCAGTCTCCTTATGGATGTAGATGTTCGTGGATTACCTCCTTGTCACCTGTAGACTCTGTTGTAGTGTAAGTGTCTAATATTGTTCTGCATGGTGATGAAAGTCCTGCAGGGAGTGACAGTGAATGCCATTTAGTTCATTGTTCAGGTTGCGTGAAAGCGAAAATTACGAGTAAAATATTCTGCGAAATAAAAATAATAATATGCTCACTAATTTTCTTTGCAATATTTCTAAACCGTTAAGTTAGTAACAGTTCTAAATAACCAATAAAGAGAATAAATTGCAGTACGAAACACTGCAAATGAAACAGTCAACTGCTTGTAGTAATATAATGTAACACCAGAACAACAGTATCCGGTCTTAACACAGTTTCCTGCCAAAAGGTACCAAATTCATTTTTACTGATGCAATAACAATTAAACAAATAAACATTTAACCGAGATACTTGGCGTAACGTGCTTCAACATGTGCCTGCATATAACAATAAAGCTACAAATCATATTCTGATGTCACTGTGGTTGTAAAACTTTTTTGTCTCTCCTGTTCAGTTACATTTTGTAGATATAATACCGTTCGGAAATGACCTTCTCAAATGAGTTTCGCCCATGTGGATTGTATAGGAAGAAAATAAAATAAAAAAATCTTACAATAAGCGGGCCTGCCAACTGATTGCGAACGCAACTTAAAAAAAGAAATAATGTAAGTTGTAAGCTTTCTATACTGGCATAATTAACTGATATGAAGTAACGCTGTAGGTAATGTAATACATTGCCGTTATATGTTTATTTCTTCCTGTTAGTGATAAACGACTTCACTTTCACAGACAATAGAGTTGGTAGAGTTGGTAGTATGGGTTCACGTATGACTGTTATCTCATTCTCGACTTAATAATGCTGTTGAGGAAATGGCTGTTGATCTGTGTTAACTACTGTGTCAGCGACAGTAAATATGGAAAGACCAGCGCGCAGAACATCGTAATTATCTAAATACAAGTAGCAGAGGTGGTAAAAGTCAAGAGCCAAGAACTGAATGCGACGGAAAATTCTTACATGCACTATCGACGGATTTCCTTTGGCTGATGTGGTACTCTTTGACTTACCTCTTCCTCTGCAAAATCGTCCATTACTTTTGTTCTGTCAAAGGAGAATCTCAGGCGTGCGCACCAGCCGATTCCGCAATCAAAGAACCTGCACAATAGCTACTACAAAACGCTCGTGTTTAGCACGGGCGTCATGACAACGACAGTTTATTTTATCAATAAATAAAAGGAAATAGTTTCAGAACCATGTTAGGAACGTCCAAGCTAAGCGTGCGTTATCATTTTCGTCAGATCGTGTTTTATGAAGGAAAGGTGCAGGCGTATAGAGCTATTTCTACGTTTCTTCGTGGTGTAGCATTCCTGTTAAAAGCAACCTACCGTCAGAGGTTGTATGCTACTTTAACTTTTTTTAATTTTTTATTGGCATTTGAGAAGGTCTAGTTCAGTCAGCGTTATTACAGCGTACGAGGCAGCTAAGACAGGACAAAAAAACAGTATCTCCAGATCGAGTACATACTAGGGGCGTCTCAAAAGTCTGTTCCAAATTAAAAACTACTTACGTGTTTGGGGTCAACCTTTTTTATTTTTCGACATAGTCTCCTTTTATACACTTCGTCCAACGCTGTTCTGATTTGTTGATCCCTTCCGAATAATAGGAATTGTCCATGTCGGCAGAATAGCTATTAACTGCTGTAATCACCTCATCATTTGAATAAAATCTTGGTCTCGCCAGGTATTTCTTCAAATTGGGGAACAAATAGTTATCCGAGGAGCCAAGTCTGGAGGATAGGGGGGGGGGGGGGATGTGAAACGAGTTGGAATCGTATTTCCATTAATTTTGCGACCACAACTGCTGAGGTGTGTGCTGGAGCAGTGTCTTGATGGAAAAGGCCTTTTTTGCGGTTTTCATGCAGCTAGGTTTTCAAACGGTCCAATAACGATGAATAATATGCACCTGTAATAGTTTTACCCTTTTTCAGAAAGTCGATGAGGACTATCCCTTGCGAATCCCAAAAGATAGTCGCAATAACCTTTCCGGCCGAAGGAATGGTTTTCGCCTTTTTTGGTAACCCATTATTTAGATTGTTGTTTTGTCTCAGGAGTATAGTAATGTATCCATGTTCCATCCACAGTGACGAAACGACGCTTAAAGTCCTGTGAAATCTTCCTGAACAGCTGCAAACCATCCTTGCAACACTTCCCACGATTTCGTTTTTGGTTAAGCGTGAGCAATCGCGGAACCCATCTTGCGGATAGCTTTCTTATGTCCAAAGGTTTATGCAAAATATATTGTACCCGATCATTCGAGATGCCCACAGCACTAGCAATCTCACGCACCTTAACTCTTCTGTCATCCATCACCATATCATGAATTTTATCAATAATTTCTGGAGTCGTAACCTCCACAGGGCGTCCAGGACGTTCAGCATCACTTGTGCCCACATGGTCACTCCGAAAATTTTGAAACTACTTATAAACTGTTCTAATCGAAGGTGCAGAGTCACAGTAATGTTTATAAAGCTTCTCTTTAGTCTCCTGACGCGTTTTGCCTTTCATAACGTAATGTTTAATCACCACACGAAAGTCTTTTTAGTCCATTTTTTGACATTCACTTGACTTACTTGATTCACACGCATGCCAAACACAAAGAAATAGACCAATGTGGCTGAAACTTGGTGTGAGTTCTTTCCAAAGATGCTACTAACTACGTATGACCTCGATACGCGCCGGTGGTGTCATCTCTCGGACATTTCAAACGCCCCTCGTATATCGATGTTGGGTTTTCGCTGAGTTATAGCGGACGATTAGGCAAATTTTCTGGCGTATGGAAGTAACTGTTAACATATATAGCTGCCAAATGAAGACACCTACATAGTCCTTTTCCAAATGGAACTACACTGGTGTGCGAAACTTAAGGACGGAAGTAACTTTCGTGTGATGTGCCTCTGCCAAGTAACATAGCTCAATGAAACTGTGACCACACATATAGAAAGAACTGCTAAGTATAGTAAAGAAATTAAACGAAAGAAAGACCCAGTGAGACGAACAGAATAGCATCTGCATTCGAAGCTGATAATTACACTAACGTCTCCGCGTTTCATGTAGGTCTCCTGCCGGCTTCTGTGGCCGAGCGGTTCTAGGCGCTTCAGTCCGGAACCGCGCTGCTGCTACGGCCGCAGGTTCGAATCCTGTCTCGGGCATGGCTGTGTGTGATGTCCTTAGGTTAGTTAGGTTTAAGTGGTTCTAAGTCTAGGGGACTGATGACTTCAGATGTTAAGTCCCATAGTGCTTAGAGCCATTTGAACCATTTTGAAGGTCTTCTGGACATTACAAAATGCGAGACACGGTTCTTAATAGGGTGTGTGATCACAGCGGACGACAGTGCGAGGTATGCAACGTACTGCCATGCTTATCACATGGTTGGGATAGAGTTCTTGTGGCAGTGCCTTCCATCCTCCACCTGCACTGTCGACAACGACTGCATCGTCGTTTGTGCATGTGGGCGTGCCGCAGTACGTCTCCCAAATGCATTCCATAAGTGCTCGGTGGGATGTAAGTCGAATACCTTGTTCTCCACCTGCACAGTTCGATGCGGTCGCGCTTTACATCCATAAACACGAAGTCATGGCCGACTGTACACCTGAAAAGACGCACATGGGGGAAGGAATATACCGTGTTCAAAGATTTGGACGTCAGTACGCCCTCGCAACATTATGCCTCCCCACTCCTTGACCACGAAACGACGATGTTCGATAATTTTCCTGGATGCATTTTGCGTTCCAGTATGAGGGGACGCTCGGCATTGTAATGTCCAAGGGAGGATCATGAATCGTGGTGACTGCAGTCTAATTATTGTCTTTGAATAAAAGTGTCATTACTGTTCGTCTCATTGCGTACTTCTTCAGTTCCTTCTGTACTATAGTGAAGCAGTTCTTTCTATGTGTTGCCTAACTTTCATCTAGCTATGTTACTTGGCAGTGAGACATCATGCGAAAGCCACTTTCATTCTTAAGTTCCTCACATCATTAATTTTTAACACATGTAGCTGCCGAATGAAGTCACTGACTTTGTTAGTTTCCAAATGGAACTGTATACTGTTTTTCTGTGACGTTCAAAAGAGCCTTTGGGTATCACTCCACTAGATAACAGGAGTGGAACTTCGTCAGTTACGGTAGTAAGAAGTTAACGTCGCAAATCAGCGTCCGTCATCAGGAGAAGCCGTTCCACAAACATCTTCCCTACTGTACCAAATGTAAGCAAACACGTGACCCAGGGATGGTTTGTGTGTTTGGCTTTGCGCGCTAAGGACAGTGTCATTCAGTCGATATTGTAATTCGACAGCTATAAATATTGAGAAGTACTTGCGTAAGTTATAAAGTTAGCCACATGGTTCACTATCATTTAACGAAGACACAACATCGATGTACTGGGCGTTTAAAAAGAAAAGCATTACATATTCTCAAAAGGAGGGAGTATTGGTCAACACTAGATGAAAAGTTCCTGCATTTTTATGTCCGGAAATGAATAGCTGTTGAAATATGGACAATTTTACTTGTACGAGAATAGTAAACTACCACAATAGGCAGATGAACAATCACAGAGATATCAGTATCGCTTCGGTATCAATCTACGTTGAGGAATTGTCTGTGATAGACTCATAAGAGCATACACATTACCAAACGCATTAACATGTGCTATGTACACTCCTGGAAATTGAAATAAGAACACCGTGAATTCATTGTCCCAGGAAGGGGAAACTTTATTGACACATTCCTGGGGTCAGATACATCACATGATCACACTGACAGAACCACAGGCACATAGACACAGGCAACAGAGCATGCACAATGTCGGCACTAGTACAGTGTATATCCACCTTTCGCAGCAATGCAGGCTGCTATTCTCCCATGGAGACGATGGTAGAGTTGCTGGATGTAGTCCTGTGGAACGGCTTGCCATGCCATTTCCACCTGGCGCCTCAGTTGGACCAGCGTTCGTGCTGGACGTGCAGACCGCGTGAGACGACGCTTCATCCAGTCCCAAACATGCTCAATGGGGGACAGATCCGGAGATCTTGCTGGCCAGGGTAGTTGACTTACACCTTCTACAGCACGTTGGGTGGCACGGGATACATGCGGACGTGCATTGTCCTGTTGGAACAGCAAGTTCCCTTGCCGGTCTAGGAATGGTAGAACGATGGGTTCGATGACGGTTTGGATGTACCGTGCACTATTCAGTGTCCCCTCGACGATCACCAGTGGTGTACGGCCAGTGTAGGAGATCGCTCCCCACACCATGATGCCGGGTGTTGGCCCTGTGTGCCTCGGTCGTATGCAGTCCTGATTGTGGCGCTCACCTGCACGGCGCCAAACACGCATACGACCATCATTGGCACCAAGGCAGAAGCGACTCTCATCGCTGAAGACGACACGTCTCCATTCGTCCCTCCATTCACGCCTGTCGCGACACCACTGGAGGCGGGCTGCACGATGTTGGGGCGTGAGCGGAAGACGGCCTAACGGTGTGCGGGACCGTAGCCCAGCTTCATGGAGACGGTTGCGAATGGTCCTCGCCGATACCCCAGGAGCAACAGTGTCCCTAATTTGCTGGGAAGTGGCGGTGCGGTCCCCTACGGCACTGCGTAGGATCCTACGGTCTTGGCGTGCATCCGTGCGTCGCTGCGGTCCGGTCCCAGGTCGACGGGCACGTGCACCTTCCGCCGACCACTGGCGACAACATCGATGTACTGTGGAGACCTCACGCCCCACGTGTTGAGCAATTCGGCGGTACGTCCACCCGGCCTCCCGCATGCCCACTATACGCCCTCGCTCAAAGTCCGTCAACTGCACATACGGTTCACGTCCACGCTGTCGCGGCATGCTACCAGTGTTAAAGACTGCGATGGAGCTCCGCATGCCACGGCAAACTGGTTGAAACTGACGGCGGCGGTGCACAAATGCTGCGCAGCTAGCGCCATTCGACGGCCAACACCGCGGTTCCTTGTTGTGTCCGCTGTGCCGTGCGTGTGATCATTGCTTGTACAGCCCTCTCGCAGTGTCCGGAGCAAGTATGGTGGGTCTGACACACCGGTGTCAATGTGTTCTTTTTTCCATTTCCAGGAGTGTATAATACATATCTGTGAGATGAATTACTAGCGCTACTCAACTACTGGGCTTATGCATGACGGGAACACCCGCCCCTCCCCCTTTTTCTGCGTCACACCGCCGCAACGTTTCATGGGCGATGGATTGACTGAGGAGATCCGGTAAGCACGCCGCCGCCTCCCTCACATTCACAGGATCTGGATCCGTTGGATTTCTCATTATTGGGATAGTCAAAGTCCTCTGTGTCTACGCAACCCATCCACAAAGTGCATACCTTACAGGAACGCGCGACCAATACGTGTAACTTAAACCATATGAAGCCAGGTGCCTTTCAAATAGTATGTGGTTCACCGAAAAGAGCCGAAGGATGTGACAGGATGCGTGCTAACCACATGCAGGGCTTAATTTAGGCCGGACAGCGTCGGAACGATATTCTGGTACCTCCCATGGACTTTTTTCTGAGCTCACTGGAACAAGTCGGCACCGGAGATTTAAAATACTACGCGTGTATTAAATAGCAACGTAATTGTAACTGCCGCTGCGCCTGAACCAGTGAACGTGACCGTGGGTGACAGTTGTTCGTAAGGGAGGGGAGGGTGGAGGAGGCACTACTCCGCCCGACCCTTCCTCCCCCCCCCCCCCCCTTAGTCATTTAATCTGGATAACAGAGCTTTTATTCATTACAGAATTATCAGACACTTCTAGAAGTGATTTCCCATGATTTCGCAAAACAGCCAGCTGTAGCATTTTGTAACTGATAGTACAGTGACAGTACTATTGAAATTACCATCTTCTCTTTAGGGAGAGTAACATGGAGCGCGGGCTTCGTACATTTAGGTCTCGTTGTCCTCCCCGAAATAATGAGCACACTGCTCTACAGCAGGTCAAATGAAGGCGGAAAAAAGTCGCTCTTGGGGGTCGTGCCGACTTCGGTTTATTCGAAGTATTATTGTCAAGTTGACTACGAAGCCTATTTCAACTGCAGCTGTGTCAAATTCCCCAGCGCAGGCTTCTTAACCCAATCAACAATAGCTCAACGCAGCACTTTCTGGAGCATTGTTTAGTTTCTCAGAACGCCACGTGCGGTACTTTGTGCACTGCGATATGTCTCATCGACCGATTTCGTAGCAACTGTATCTCGTCTCTTCACGACGAGAAGACACGTAAGAATGTTGTTGTTGTGGTCTTCAGTCCGAAGACTGGCTTGATACAGCTCTCCATGCTACTCTATCCTGTGAAAGCTTCTTCATCTCCGAGTAACTACTGCAACCTACATCCTTCTGAATCTGCTTAGTTTATTCATCTCTTGGTCTCCCTCTACGATTTTTACCCTCCACGCTTTCCTCCAACACTAAATTGGTGATCCCTTGATGCCTCCTACCCACCGATCCCTTCTTCTAGTCAAATTGTGCCACAAATACCTCTTCTCTCTAATTCTATTCAGTACTGCCTCATTAGTTATGTGATCTACCCATCTAGTCTTCAGCATTCTTCTGTAGCACCACAGCCGTCCGGGGTGGCCGAGCGGTTCTAGGCGCTTCGGTCTGGAACCGTGCGACCGCTACGGTCGCAGGTTCGAATCCTGCCTCGGGCATGGATGTGTGTGCTGTCCATAGGTTAATTAGGTTTAAGTAGTTCTAAGTTCTAGGGGACTGATGATGATAGTGCTCAGACCCACTTGAACCATTTTTTTGTAGCACCACATTTCTAAAGCTTCTATTCTCGTCTTGGATAAACTAGTTATCGTTCATGTTTCACTTCCATACATGGCTACACGCCATACAAATACTTTCCGAAACGACTTCCTGACACTTAAATCTATACTCGATGTTAAGGGCAGCAGGACGTCTAACGGGCCGACTTGGAGCAGGAGAGGCACCACGGGACATTTA
Organism: Schistocerca nitens; assembly: GCF_023898315.1. Taxonomy (NCBI): domain Eukaryota; kingdom Metazoa; phylum Arthropoda; class Insecta; order Orthoptera; family Acrididae; genus Schistocerca; species Schistocerca nitens. Next base: position 175,270,329 of record NC_064622.1, on the reverse strand, counting down.
ACATCCACTGCCTATACTTTTACAAATAAATTCATACAACTTTGTCAGAATGATAAGGGAGGATTCAGGATTCACACTCATAGTAGTGGAAGTTCAAAAACATAACGAAATAATTTTTGTACGTGTGTTCATAATTTTTTCAGTTACTATTGGCTGCATTTGTTGCTATAGGTACACTTTTCTTCATAAGTAAGGGAGATTCTTCGATGAATTTTGCACAGCATGCAAACCATACTTACAGGTATACGAAACTCTAGAATTTATTTAATTTATGAAAAAATGAATGAGCTGTTCATGTTCTACAATGAGTGAAACCAAGTTATGTGCTTGTTCATGTGTTTGCAGAAGGAAAGTAGTTGACAAACCTGATTTTACTATCGTATTGAAGTTTGGAGTTCAGTTGGCGTGCTTGCAGATAATAATAATGAATTAAGGATGGGTCTTCCTTCTTACATTTCTTTTATTTAAACACCCACACAGTTGTGGCATCCTCAGTGGGACATTTCTTTAATTTTTATCTTTTGTTTATGTTGTACGTGTCCTGGCGTTGCTAGTCGAAATCGGCCACAGGTCTAAATTAGTACAGTACACCATGTCATCATTGTAGTATTTGGCTTGTCCTGAGCTGCGACAGGTTTGTTTTTGCGTCCCAAACGCGTTATTGTGTAGTGGGACTGACGTTTTTCCTACTCATTTGCGAATAACGCTTCTTGCTATGTTGTTGCGACTTGGGCACTCATTTCACTGCACAAGTTTATGTTTCTGATATGCTCTGAGTCGGTGTGATTACTTTGCACATGAGTTAATGTGTTAAATTTGTTTCTTGTTTGTGCGACGCTTCATTCACGTTTACTTCCTTGAAAGCAGTCAACATAGATGCTTAGCAAGAGTTGGTAGTAGAGAAATACTAAATTAAAACGTCATGCTTGATGCTGAAGTACTACGACATGAAAACGAACATTTAATAACCGATAAACTATTTTTCATTATTTCTATATCTACATCTGTACTCTGCAAATCACCATGAGGTGCATGACAGAGGGTACGTCCCGTTGTAGCAGTTATTAGGGTTTCTTTCTGTTCCATCCACGTGTGGAGCGCTGGAAGAACGATTGTTTCAATGCTTCTGTGAGTGCAGTAATTATTCTAATCTTATCCTCATAATCCGTATGTGGGCGAGCGTAGGGGGTTACAGTATATCCCTAGTTTAATAATTCAAAGCTGATTCTTGAGATTTTTAACAGACTTTCTTGGGATAGTTTCTGTCTTCAGGAGCCTGCCAGTTCAGTTCCTTCAATATCTCTGTGACGTTCTCCCAGTGATTAAACAAACATGTGATCATTCGTGCTGTCCTTCTGTCTATACGTGCAATATTTCCTGTTAGTCCAATGTGTTGCGGGTCCCAGACACTTGAGCAATATTCTAGAACCGGTCACCCGCAATCTCTTTTGTAGACTGATTGCACTTCCCCAGTTTTCTATCAACAAACCGAAGTCTTCCACCATTTTGTGGGTTATAAAGGAGAAAAGAGTCAAAAATATTTGAAATCATGTGTAAAGTTTGTGAGAAGTAGCTAAATGCTCTCATTTTCAGATACTGGATGAATATAATGTGTGTAATTTGCGCGGTGTGAGTTGCACCGCCTCAAGACACATACACAGTTTCTTACTTTATTGTTGGGCTTATAGCGTTAACCTCTTAATGAGAACAGCGTTTTAAAGTTTTAAATTCAGTCAATAATTACATGAAACCAGTGACCCACTCCAGATTCGCACGGATAAACTTAGTTCCTATGATTGGACGACTTTTTTTATTTAATGGTAATTTTGTTTATGGATCACAGCGTGGAGCTATGATTAAAATCCAGAGAACCACACTAGGTAGCTGAATATCGTGAGGCTCTCGTAACTTAAACAGTTTAAGCAATGCTTGAGAAGAAAGTGGCTCAAATGGCTCTGAGCACTATGGGACTTAACTTCTGAGGTCATCAGTCCCATAGAACTTAGAACTACTTAAACCTAACTAACCTAAGGACGTCACACACATCCATGCCCGAGGCAGGATTCGAACCTGCGACCGTAGCGGTCGCGCGGTTCCAGACTGTAGCGCCTAGAACCGCTCGGCCACCCCGGCCGGCACAAGTAAGTACTTGAGAAGCACAAATGTAATCTATTCTATATTTAATTTGGCGCCTGGCGTGACGTATCGTGGCACTGATGGGAAATACGAGCTGCAATGCAGCGCCATTCATTGTGAGCTATGGCCCGACGGCAGGGCCGCAGCGCCAGTACGGTTCGGTGGGTCATGAGCTCACGTGTTAGTACTAAACGGGATAGACTACTCAAAGGCGTCTTTGCATTGAAAACCGTGGCGGTATTTGGCGAGTAAGCCATATTGGGGAGGGTCATTTGAGGTTGCGACTTTCGAGCAGTTGTTTCCTTTAGCTACAGACTAAACTCTGGGCAATGTCATTCTGTAAGCAGTGATTTCATTTCCCCTGTCTAGTAAGACTATTTGACAGCTTGCCACGAACTATCATGGAGGCCGTGACATATTCCGTCACGGCTTGGCTTCGTGGAGTAGTCTCTTCAACCTAGTATTGGGCTCCTGGGCGCTCCCAACCACAACAGTTTCGTGCAAGCAACAGCCACATGTTGGCAATCAGACACCAGAGGCAGTACAGCGCATACTACAATTTTGGTGTGGTATTTTTCTGTATTTTACAACGTAACGTAATTGCGAAACACCATCTGCCACGCAACATCGATATAATGCACTCTCTGTCACATAACATTGTATGAAGCACCCACTGCCGTGCAACATTGGTACGAAGCACCCTCTGTCACGCAACATTCGTACAAAATACCCTTTGCCATCCAACATCAATATGAAACACTCTCTGACTCTCAACATTGGTACGAAACAGTCTCCGCCATGCAACGTTGGTATGGAGCAAGGTCTGCCACCCAAAGCCACTCATGGAGGCCGTGACATATTCCGTCACGGCTTGGCTTCGTGGAGTAGTCTCTTCAACCTAGTATTGGGCTCCTGGGCGCTCCCAACCACAACAGTTTCGTGCAAGCAACAGCCACATGTTGGCAATCAGACACCAGAGCTACGCGAGCTACCGCGATTCCAAAGAGTTGTACCATTCACTGCCAGATGGCAATGACACTATTTTCACGGCGGCAGGGGACTTTACTTCATCATAGTTCAGACTAGTTGCAAGAGATATTCATAAATTATATACAACAACTTTCCTCATAAATCAGCCTATCTATTAAATTTTATGTTAAATTTTTTGAAATAGATTACATGCTAATCAGCATGTTTTGTATTTGGTGTACTTGGTGGTGGACAACATTTCATATTTGCATAATCACTTCCAAAACCAGGATCAAAGAGTTGGACTCCGTCTTCCCCTCAGGAACAAAAAATGCCTGGGCTGTCTCAGGGTTGGAATCTCGTCAGCGAAATGTGTCCAACGTCATCACCATTGCCGCCAGACCTTGCTGCCCATCATCACGTTCGCTGCCAATCATTACTGCCTTTCTTTACTGCTCGTCATTTCCTTTGCTGCCATTCCTTGCTACCAGTCATTGCCTTTGCTGCCAATCCTTGTTGCCAGTTTTCGCTTTTGTTACCAGATCTTGCTGCCAGTCATCACCTTAGCAACCAAACCTTGCCCTCGCCACAGGTCATTGCCAGACCCATCCCTACATCTTCACCTCCATCATTTAGTTACCACAGTTTCATCACCTGCTTACCATCACCATTGCTGCCACATTCTACAATGTATCATCCTCACAACTACAATTTCCACAATCATCCACTCACACCTGTATTACCTCTCTCACCTCCACTTATTCCTTTAACCACTACTCACCATCTCCGCCTGCTCTTAATATCTTTCACAGCTACCCCACTACTCGGATGACTTTATCCATCTTCCCACTGATACACATTGCATTCCCAGACTTAGCTGACTCCTCATTTGCAGATGACATCACTACAGCATGCGCTGCAGCTCGATTGCCACCACTAACACTACCGCCACTACCATCACCACCACCACCACCACCTCTGCCAGCAACATTAGAACTGTACCAGCCAGCAACGTCAACAGCCTGTACCACTGCTACCATATCATGCAACACTTAAATTAAACGAATGTCCAACATACACAGTCTCATTTACTCACATTTACTCCCACAACCATATTAGCACCTGCCACACCTAGTCCAGAAATAACCAAACCTGCACTAGCCTCACATGCTACAGCTGTGACTGCATGAATCTCGAATGCACCAACTCCAGGTAAGAAACGGAAGAGCCATACAAAATCCTGTCCTGCTCCACAATCAATGCCCTCTAACAACCCATTCTCAGACGATCGCTGCACACCACCTAGTACAGATACCCCACCTATCTATGACACCCAGAATCCCCACACATGTCCCAAACATCAGTACCTATGGAGTCCTCTCCCATCCCACACCCACCATCTCCTCCAACACATTCCTTCATCCTATCACATTCTGATGTCAGATTCCTCAATCATAAAACCTCAAAATAAAAAGTACCTTTCAAACCTCAACATATCACACCTCATACCCCACAAAGACTTCATAATCATCAGGTCCTCTGATCCTGATTGTCAAACCCACTTACTGCAAAGACTACATTTTATCACCTTTGGTCCACATACCTCCCTGCTTCCACTCATCCCATCAGGACCAATATACCCACAACCACCACTCTGCCCTCTCAATCTCACTGCTGTGATCAAGGGGGATGATCCCGAGATCACAGTGGAGGAAGTTGAGCAGGAGCTAAATACCAATTCTGACTCCAAAATCGGAATAGCTCTTCGAATTCACCACCATGGTTCAAATGGTTCAAATGGCTCTGAGCACTATGGGACTTAACATCTTAGGTCATCAGTCCCCGAGAACTTAGAACTACTTAAACCTACCTAACCTAAGGACACCACAAACATCCATGCCCGAGGCAGGATTCGAACCTGCGACCATAGCAGCCCCGCGGTTCCGGACTGCAGCGCTAGAACCGCACGGCCACCGCAATTCACCACCATCCTGGTCCTTCATTTCTCATCTGTTTCTTTTCTGAAGATCCCTCAACCATAGCTCACCTCCTTCAGAATGGAGTCTTCATCTATCAGTGTAAACACAAAGTACAGCCTTCACCACTGCCACAGATGCCTCGTCTCCAGTGGTCATTTAACTCCTTCCCAACTGCAAAACCTATCACCTTCGGTACTAAACTTCAGTCTGCATCCATATGGAACACTTGCAACCAATAATGGCCCATTTAAACTGCTGTAAGTGTTCAGCCAAGCCCACTCTCAAAAACCTGAACTGACTACCCCAATCCTCTCTGTCGGCACACCACTTGACCCAAATAACTCCCTACAACTTACTCCTACTGCTCAAGAGGTCATCCGATTCAGCACCACTGTACTTCAAAATATCGACCCATTTGAGCATCAACATATCCTCTCTCAAGTCACCCTGGCAGCCCATTCAGAACTTTGTTTAAATGCCACCGCCATATACTCACAAAACCACTCGCATTTCCTCATTTTCCGAACAGATACCCTCTCTGAATACTTTCCCACTCACGCTTGAGCAGCCCCTCAAATCCCATAGCACCCAACCCCACGTCACAGCATAGCTAGTTCCTACCCATTCACCACAACCCTCACCCATCTACACACAACAGCCTTTTCCCTTTCTCCACAACTTCAACATCTGCTCTCTATCCTCATACTCCGTTCACTTTCCACTCTGATCTCGACTGTCTACTCATTAACTGGAGCAGAAACGACGTCATCATCATGATCTGAAACTCGTCATCTCCAAGCAGCTCGCCATACGTCAGCTCCGCCACATCGGCATCACTCCATTGTTTTTCAGTGCTATCACATTTCGTTCAGCTTGCTATATTGTTAATACTGTTGTTAAGTTCTTAAAACTATAGGCTGAAGAGTTGTTATATAGCTGCTGCCAGCCAGTCGTTGCGTGAGGGAATGAAATGACAATAAAGGAAAAAAATTCCATGATCTGCTTACGGTTCCAGAATTAATTGCTAACAAACCGGGAGGTTTCTCTAAAATTAACTAAAAACGGCCATAGTTTGTGAATCATAAACTGGGATATTTCGGGACACTTTTCTTAACGTTAAAAAAGAGAAACACTTGTGCAAATTACTGCTGTATTCAACTGATTTAGTGAAATAAATAAATAAATGAACACTTTGTACTGTAATTAATTTCATAAAACCCAAGGGACGGCATTCAAATGGTAATGACATTTTACAATATTAGTACTGGTAACTCAAAAATTTTCTATTTTTAAACATTAATACGAGATACAAAATTGTCTACTGAAACACTGTATGTTGAAGTGCGAAGTTCACGTAATTTGTTATCCTACACCTCATATTTATCTGGATTCTGGACTTTGGAGAGAAGATCTCTCCACTGTATGATGTATTCATAAAACTTAGAGCAACTAATTTGATAATTAAAAACACATTTAAATATTGAAACTTTACTCTCTCATTCTGCATTTAATTATTGCTTCGATCGTTGGTACTTGTAATCTATTTCGTTCCTCAGTCCATTGGACATTCGTGAGAGAAAATAATCGTTTCACATTTGCATTATGCCCTGGAATACCGAAGACGAATTCACACAGATTCAGCAACTGAGAATATTGTTATTCGCACCCAATCTGTCGAAAGAAATAGGTACATTTCTCCTGACATGATTTACTACCTCCGTTATCGCTATTTTTGTTGATTTTTGAGTCAGTGAACTGCTTGAGTAAAGAAAACTGGTCAAACAATAAACTATCATCTACTGACAATGCTCTACCTCGTAGAAATGTTGTTGTCCTAGTCACATTGCTCCACTCAGGTTCTGCGTCCAGCAACATCCATTTAAAAATGGAAAACTCATTGAGATTAGTTGACCATTTTTCTAAACAATTTGTAAACGTTTCATAAAGCTGTTCTACATCAACATGAAATTTTTGAATTTCATTAGTTAACGCAACCTCGCTGTTCTGCAAGAGAGATGTCACTTGGAGTGGAATAAAACTTTCTTCTTTACGATGTTCTATGATTCTGCTGGTATGTTTCAAAATCGCCGCTACTTCTATAAGACTGCTGTCTGCTTTCTTAAGTTTTTGTCTCCGAAACACGCTCAACTGACTAGGCAGGAACCACAGATATGCTCCCGTTAACGGATTCTGGAAGATGCTTGTCAGAAATTTAGGTGCCTTTTCTTCTAAGAGGAAGAATCATTTAAGAGCATAATACAACTTCAGTACTCTCTCTACAGCAACAAAGATAACCACCTTGTTTTTGTATGTGACAACAATGCATGACACTCTATGTCCACAAACTCACAAAACTCCTTTAGACGCTCCGTTCGTAGTGTGTACATGGAGAAGTAATTGAAAACTTTAATTATAAAGGTTTTTACGTCAACACTCACCACGCCAGCGGCTGTCTTGACAGCATTGAGTAGTATGTGAGCAGGGCAGCCAACACCTAAAATATTTTCGTTTACTTTGTTGTTCAGTCTAGCAAATACATTGTTTGTACCTGCTCGTCGCACTCCTCCAAAATTAGTGTTAGCATTCTCACCGCAAAATGCAATACAATGACTCTTATCAATTTTACTTTCTTCTAATGCAGTAATTGAGTATATACTTATTGTAGAGGCGGTTTCATTTGGTAGCGAAACTAACCTAAGCAATTTTACTCGAATGCCGTTCTGAAGTGTAAAATATTGAACAATTAATCGAAATATTTTTTCAGCCTTGTGATTACTCGCATCTGTAGCTATTGAATAATAGCGGAGCAGTGAAAGGTCGTCGCATATTTGTTTGTCAGTGTCAGGTGCCAAAACTGCGTTCAAAAATGCTGTTGTTTTGCTTCTGCCAAATGTCACATTCTTCGCTGTGACAGAATCGTTAAAAACATAGGAGCTTAGCTTAGAAGTACGGTCTACAGATTTCAAAGACATATGATGTTTAACAGTATGGTAACACATTGTTAATTCCGCTGCTGCTACTGATTGCCTCTGTTTTGATGACTTTGAAAAAGAAAAGCTGTCTATTTTTTTTTTTTTTTTGAAGTGCTAGCAGAGCACAGTTTGATTTACGCTTTTGGCTGCCTAAATGATATGTAGTATCTGCCGTTCTTCCATGTGAAATGGAAACATATAGCCGGCCGAAGTGGCCGTGCGGTTAAAGGCGCTGCAGTCTGGAACCGCAAGACCGCTAGGTCGCAGGTTCGAATCCTGCCTCGGGCATGGATGTTTGTGATGTCCTTAGGTTAGTTAGGTTTAACTAGTTCTAAGTTCTAGGGGACTAATGACCTCAGCAGTTGAGTCCCATAGTGCTCAGAGCCATTTTAGCCAAATGGAAACATATGTCTTGCATATTCCGCATTTCACTTCATAGTTCCTCGTTTGATGAAAGACCATTCTTCTGTATATTTGTCTTGAAAAGAACACTTTCGCTTTGACATTTGAAGCTCACTTCACACACACGCAGATATGAACTAAGCACAATAAGCCTCAGACAGAGAACCACATAGCTGAAACGTCTTAACTGAACCGAATCCCAAGACAACAGTTAATAATAGAAAGAAGCGTTACGCGCAATAAAGGCCATTGATAGACGCTGGCAGGTGCAACAGTGAAACAAAAATCATTATTTTGCTTAACAGTGACAATTGAAATATAAATCCACGCCAGAATTTGGGAAGAAATAGACGGTATGAGAGTATTTCTTTTGGCATCACAAAACCGAGACTAAACTAGCGTCCCGAAAGCAATTTTCAGAATGCTCATTTTTTAAATCCGAAACCGGGTCTGTCCCGGAAAACCGGGACGTCTGGCAACCCTAGACCTGTTACTGTACGCTGACATGAGAAAAGTCATGGCATACTGACATGCACATATACAGATGGCGGTAGTACCGCATACACACGGTAGGAAGGCGCATGTATTTGGCGGAGCTGTCATTGTACTCAGTTAATCCTTGTGAATAGGTTTCCGACGTGATTAAGGCCGCATAACGGTAGTTAACACACTTTGAACGCAAAACGGTAGTTGGAGCTAGACGCATGGGACATTCCATTTCGGATATCGTTAGGGAATTCAGTATTCCAAGATCGACAGTGTCAAGAGCGTGCCGAAAATACCAAATTTCAAGCATTACCTCTCACCACGGACAATGTAGTTGCCTGCGGCCTTCACTCAACGACCGAGAGCAGCGGCGTTTGCGTAGAGCTATCAGTGGTAACAGACAGGCAACACTGCGTAAAACAACCACAGATATCAATGTAGGACGTACGAGGAAAGTAACCGTTAGAGCTGTGCGGCGAAATTTGGCGTTAATGGGATATGGCAGCAGACGACAGACGTGAGTGCCTTTGCTAACAGCACGATATCGCCTGCAGCGTCTCTCCTGGGCCTCCGACCATATCGGTTGAACCTTAGACGACTGGAAAACCGTGGCCTGGTCAAATGAGTCCCGATTTCAGTGGGGAAGAGCTGATGGTAGGGTTCGAGTATGACGGAGACAAGAAGCAATGGACCCAAGTTGTCAACTAGGCATTGTGCAAGGTGGTGGTGTGTCAATAACGGTGTGGCCTTTGTTTACATAGAATGGACTGGGTCCTCTGGTCCAACTGTTCTCATCATTGACCGGAAATAGTTATGTTCGGCTATATGGAGACCATTTGCAGCCACTTGCGAAGTTCAGGTTCCCAAACAACCATGGAATTTTGATGGATATCAATGCGCCATGTTACTGGGCCACAGTTGTTCACGATTGACTTGAAGAAATATCTGGGAGTATGCGTGCGGAACGATTTGAAGTGGAATGATCATATAAAATTAATTGTTGCTAAGGCGGGTACCAGGTTGAGATTCATTGGGAGAGTGCTTAGAAAATGTAGTACATCAACAAAGGAGGTGGCTTACAAAACACTCGTTCGACCTATACTTGAGTATTGCTCATCAGTGTGGAATCCGTACCAGGTCGGGTTGACGGAGGAGATAGAGAAGATCCGAAGAAGAGCGGCGCGTTTCGTCACAGGGTTATTTGGTAACTGTGATAGCGTTACGGAGATGTTTAATACATTCAAGTGGCAGACGCTGCAAGAGAGACGCTCTGCATCGCGGTGTAGCTTGCTCGCCAGGTTTCGAGAGGGTGCGTTTCTGGATGAGGTATCGAATATATTGCTTCCCCCTACTTATACCTCCCGAGGAGATCACGAATGTAAAATTAGAGAGATTAGAGCGCGCACGGAGGCTTTCAGACAGTCGTTCTTCCCGCGAACCATACGCGACTGGAACAGGAAAGGGAGGTAATGACAGTGGCACGTAAAGTGCCCTCCGCCACACACCGTTGGGTGGCTTGCGGAGTATAAATGTAGATGTAGATCTAGATGTAGAAGAACATTCTGGTCAGTTCGAGTGAATGATTTAGCCCTCCAGATCGCCTGACATGAATCCCATCGAACATTTGTGTAACATAATAGAGAGGCCACTTCGTGCCCAAAATCCTTCAGCGACAACACTTTCGCTACCCCCATGAACTATGGACCTTGCCGTTGGTGGGGAGGCTTGCGTGCCTCAGCGATGCAGATGGCCGTACCGTAGGTGCAACCTCAACGGAGGGGTATCTGTTGAGAGGCCAAACAAACGTGTGGTTCCTAAAGAGGGGCAGCAGCCTTTTCAGTAGTTGCAGGGGCAACAGTCTGGATGATTGACTGATCTGGCCTTGTAACACTAACCATAACGGCCTTGCTGTGCTAGTACTGCGAACGGCTGAAAGCAAGGGGAAACTACAACCGTAATTTTTCCCGAGGGCATGCAGCTTTACTGTATGGTTAAATGATGATGGCGTCCTCTTGGGTAAAATATTCCGGAGGTAAAATAGTCCCCCATTCGGATCTCCGGGCGGGGACTACTCAAGAGGACGTCGTTATCAGGAGAAAGAAAACTGGCGTTCTACAGATCGGAGCGTGGAATGTCAGATCCCTTAATCTGGCAGGTGGGTTAGAAAATTTAAAGAGGGATAGGTTAAAATTAGATATAGTGGGAATTAGTGAAGTTCGGTGGCAGGAAGAACAAGACTTTTGGTCAGGTGAATTCGGGGTTGTAAATATAAAATCAAATAGGGGTAATGCAGGAGAGAAGGAAACATAGTGGGTGAATATGGATTGGGGGAGAGAAATGAAAGAGGAAGCCGTCTGGTTCATGGATCATAAAAGAAGGTTGTATACGTGGAAGAATCCTGGAGATAGATTATATAATGGTAAGACAGAGATTTAGGAACCAGGTTTTAAACTGTAAGACATTTCCAGGGGCAGATGTGGACTCTGACCATAATCTATTGGTTATGAACTGTAGATTAAAACTGAAGAAACTGCGAAAAAGTGGGAATTTAAGGAGATGGGACCTGGATAAACTGACTAAACCAGAGGTTTTACAGAGTTTCAGGGAGAGCATAAGGGAACAGTTGACAGGAATTGGGGAAAGAAATACAGTAGAAGAAGAATGGGTAGCTCTGAGGGATGAAGTAGTGAAGGCAGCAGAGGATCAAGTAGGTAAAAAGATGAGGGCTAGTAGAAATCTTTGTGTAACAGAAAAAATACTGAATTTAATTGATGAAAGGAGAAAATATAAAAATGCAGTAAATGAAGCAGGCAAAAAAGGAATACAAACGTCTCAAAAATGAGATCGACAGGAAGTGCAAAACGGCTAAGCAGGGATGGCTAGAGGACAAATGTAAGTATGTAGAGGCTTATCTCACTAGGGGTAAGATACATACTGCCTACAGGAAAATTAAGGAGACCTTTGGAGAAAAGAGGACCCCTTGTATGAATATAAAGAGTTCAGATGGAAACCCAGTTCTAAGCAAAGAAGGGAAAGCAGAAAGGTGGAAGGAGTATATAGAGGGTCTATACAAAGGCGATGTACTTGAGGACAATATTATGGAAATGGAAGAGAATTTAGAAGAAGATGAAATGGGAGATACGATACTGCGTGAAGAGTTTGACAGAGCACTGAAAGACCTGAGTCGAAGCAAGGCCCCGGGAGTAGACAACATTCCATTGCAACTACTGACGGCCTTGGGAGAGCCAGTCATGACAAAACTCTGCCATCTAGTGAGCAAGATGTATGAGACAGGCGACATACCGTCAGACTTCAAGAAGAATATAATAATTCCAATCCCAAAGAAAGCAGGTGTTGACAGATGTGAAAATTACCGAACTATCAGTTTAATAAGTCACAGCTGCAAAATACTAACGCGTATTCTTTACAGACGAATGGAAAAACTGGTAGAAGCCGACCTCGGCGAAGATCAGTTTGGATTCCTCAGAAATGTTGGAACACGTGAGGCAATACTGACCCTACGACTTATCGTAGAAGAAAGATTAAGGAAAGGCAAACCTACGTTTCTAGCAATTGTAGACTTAGAGAAAGCTTTTGACAACGTTAACTGGAATACTCTCTTTCAAATTCTGAAGGTGGCAGGGGTAAAATACAGGGAGCGAAAGGCTATTTACAATTTGTACAGAAACCAGATGGCAGTTATAAAAGTCGAGGGGCATGAAAGGGAAGCAGCGGTTGGGAAGGGAGTGAGACAGAGTTGTAGCCTCTCCCCGATGTTATTCAATCTGTATATTGAGCAAGCAGTAAAGGAAACAAAAGAAAAATTCGGAGTAGGTATTAAAGTCCATGGAGAGGAAATAAAAACTTTGAGATTCGCCGATGACATTGTAATTCTGTCAGAGAAAGCAAAGGCCTTGGAAGAGCAGTTGAACGGAATGGATAGTGTCTTGAAAGGAGGATATAAGATGAACATCAACAAAAGCAAAACGAGGATAATGGAATGTAGTCGAATTAAGTCGGCTGATGCTGAGGGAATTAGATTAGGAAATGAGATGCTTAAAGTAGTAAAGGAGTTTTGCTATTTGGGGAGCAAAATAACTGATGATGGTCGAAGTAGGGAGGATATAAAATGTAGACTGGCAATGGCAAGGAAAGCGTTTCTGAAGAAGAGAAATTTGTTAACATCGAGTATAGATTTAAGTGTCAGGAAGTCGTTTCTGAAAGTATTTGTATGGAGTGTAGCCATGTATGGAAGTGAAACATGGACGATAAATAGTTTGGACAAGAAGAGAATAGAAGCTTTCGAAATGTGGTGCTACAGAAGAATGCTGAAGATTAGATGGGTAGATCACATAACTAATGAGGAGGTAGTGAATAGAATTGGGGAGAAGAGGAGTTTATGGCACAACTTGACAAGAAGAAGGGACCGGTTGGTAGGACATGTATTGAGGCATCAAGGGATCACAAATTTAGCATTGGAGGGCAGCGTGGAGGGTAAAAATCGTAGAGGGAGACCAAGAGATGAATACACTAAGATTCAGAAGGATGTAGGTTGCAGTAAGTACTGGGAGATGAAGGAGCTTGCACAGGATAGAGTAGCATGGAGAGCTGCATGAAACCAGTCTCAGGACTGAAGACCACAACAACAACATAATGGTAGCATGTCTCAGTATTTCTGCAGAGGACTTCCAATTACTTATTGAGTCCATGACATGGCGAGTTTTGATAAAAAGGTGGTCCAACACAATATTAGGAGGTTTATATGACTTTTGTCACCTCAGGAGAAACTAAACAGCAGGTCATTGTGAAGTAGAAATTAAATTAATAAAAGCCTTATAAATAAAATTTATAATTGAAAACCGTATCAAAATCCCTACGAAGTTCGTGGTGTCTCAGTAGCTGGAAAACTGGACTCCTATTTGGGGCCGGCCTTTGTGGCCGAGAGGTTCTAGGCGCTCCGGACGTCGCGACCGTAGACAAAACAGCGAGTACTGCGCGGCTCGAGACTCATCACCAAGGCGGTCCTAGCACTTGTTGAACACGTGGCTGTCCACTTCAGGAATGTTATTGTCCATAAACCACTGGCTCGGCTCACACATGCTGCTTTATGATAGGTTGCATTGTCACGCAGGTACAGTCATTGTCTCCGAATTGTTCTTCTACTGTACGCAATTCACAATGCCGCAAAATCTCATATCTTTCCGCATATTCCGTTTTTTTAAGCGCAATAAGGGAACGACATGCTGACCCGCGAAAACACCCGCACACCCTAGCACCACCTGCTCCGCACTGTTGGCGCTACGCATGACGGTAGGACACGTTCTCCAGTCATTCACGAATCTCCCCCCTCCCCACGCGAATGCGACTCATCCCCCCCCCCCCCCCCCCGCCACTCTCCTCCCATGGAATTTCCGCAGGGTATAGCGTGATTCAACACTCCATTCAACACTCAAAGTCAGTCGTTTTCAACCACGCAGTGTTCAGTAGCATCACTCAACTCAAGCGTCACTTAGCGATGACTACAGAAATGTGTGGCTTAAGAGCAGCTGCTCCACAGTTATACCCCATTCTTTTAACTTCCTACAAACAGTCGCTGTGCTGGATGTGCTCTGCAAATCACGAGTGCCGGCCGCTGTGGCCGAGCGATCCTAGACGTTTCAGTCCGGAATCTCGCTGCTGCTACGGTAGCATCTTCGAATCCTGCCTCGGGCATGGATTGTGTGATGTCCTTAGGTTAATTAGATTTAAGTAGTTCTAAGTCTAGGGGACTGGTGACCTCAGATGTTACGTCCCATAGTGCTTAGAGCCATTTAAACTATTTTTTGCACTCACGAGCGATTTCTTCCGCTAATTTCCTACGGAGCTACCCTCCGCAGTGCTCAACGATCCCTGTCTGGTTCTGCCTGGTCTTGGTGTAGCTTTGGTTGTTACTTTGCGTTTCCATTTCACAATCACGTCACAAACAGTCGACCTGGACAGCTTTGGGAGGGTTAAAATGTCTCTGATTGATTTGTTACTCAGGTGACATCCAGTGACTGGTTCATGTTCGAAGTCGCTGAGGCCTCCTGACTGACCCATTCTGCTGTTACTGCTGGTCGCAGAAGTTTTGAGGCCAACTAGGACAGTACACAGCCGGCTTCGTACCATCAGTTCGACCTCTGGACATCCATTACAAACGACAGTACAAAATGCGCCCATCAGCGCGGTGGTCGGAGAAACTGGGCATCAAAATACCTGTAATGGAAGCTTGACGAGTGGCGTCAGTCCCTTCATTGTTGGTGCAGAATGTGTCTCGCGTCTGATAATGACAGTCTGTGAACTTGTCCTTATATGAGGTAAGAATTAACCAAGCGGAATGGTATGCAGTAACTGCTGACACGAACCCGATTGAGAATGCACAGGACAAGTTGAAACTGGCGTGCGTCGTTGTACGAATGATCTTCAAGCGCTGGATGATCTCATGAGGCCAGCCCTTAGAGTGTGTGACGGATACACGGCAAATGTTGTGCCCTGTGCCAAACTACAAATCCAGAGGTCGCGTTTTTGATCCCGTCAATCCTAGGATTATTGTTATTTATAACTTCTGCCACATCTGGCAATGTTCATTGATTTGTAAAATGACGAGATGCACTGCAGCCCGCCCCCCTCCCCCTATAACAGAGTGGGTAAGTAAGTTACAAAGTCGGAGGAAGGCAACAGCATTCGATTTCCAACGAGGCCATGCCTACTAAAGCACTTTGGTGTTCACAACAGTCTTCAGATTGATGAGTGCATTACTATTCCTGGAAACTATTTGTTCACTAATCCATGGCCTGCCTTCACCCCAACAGTACTCGCGAACTGGAAACACTGCCTACGTACCACAGCCTACCTGTGCTCTGGAAGTCCCTGGCCACCGCATTGTGTTTTAGTGGAGTGTGGAAATGTCAACAATTATCCGCCTCAATGAAGATTACTTGGATATCATAAAGAGGACCAAAGCATATGGACAGTGATTTCACGCTGATACAAAAAGAAATCAATGTGTTTCCAAGGAATGTAGAAGCTCAAAGACTGTAAGGTGCTAAGTTCAAATGAGCATCAATGTGGAACTCCTGAGGACTCTTGCTTAGAAGTACATAAGCCTATGAATTACTCGAAGAAGAGGACACGTTATTTCTAAAATACATTTCGGTGAGTTAGGTGACCTGCACATTCGTTACAGTTCTTATTCGAGCATCTCCAGCCCTCTTTATCTACCTACTGGACAAGTTGCTGCGAGCGGACTGAGGGCTAGTAATCTTTCAAAATGTAGACTTTCACGGCCGGAAATATCATGTCCATTATAATTATCCGGGCTGTTATGCCGTGGTCGGTTGATGAATTCTGTGATGATTCCCAACGTTTCGTCTCCGACTGCGGGAGACTTCTTCAAGGGGGTCCGTGGCTCGATGGAAGGTCCAACACACCCACTGGCTCGCTACTGACTGCCGCTAAATTCCGTGTCCGCGAGCTCCCGCTTGGACCTTCCATCGAGCTACGGACCCACTTGAAGATGTCTCCCGCAGTCGGAGACGAAACGTTGGGAATCATTACAGAATTCATCAACCGACCACGGCATAACAGCCAGGATAATTATAATGGACATAGTAATCTTTCGCCGACCGTTTATGGTCGCAAAATTTAGTGGGCGCTAATTTCACAACGCTCAGTTTACGGAACACATGTGTGACAGGCTCGAGCAGCGAGATTCCGACCACTTTGTGGACTGCCAAGGAGTAGGGACGGGCTGAACAGTTAGCTACCGATATCAGTTATCGCATTTATTTTTAGGTAACGATTACTTACAACAGTTGTAAATAACTACCGAAAATAACTTATTCGTACTACCAATTGCAAAAAAATTATACCCCCGCATCCTGTACAAGTATTTGCGCATACGGTTTATCATTGTAGCAGTCGCAGAACACGTGGCAGTTACTATTGTTATTAATAAATGGCAACAATATCTGCTGAACTAAATCACATAGTCAGGCTGAGCAGACTATCTATATGTAGCAGTCTCGAGCTCACTAGGTTTCCAGAAAAAAAAAAAAAGATGTTCAAAAGTTATAAGGTATGTCATATAAGATGGGGATCGTGACCTGAAGTATAGTCATCTGCAGTCGTTGGAGTAATCAGATTCACTGTTACGGTAAATTTTCTAAGCTTTTTTTCCCTTTTTCTTCTTCTTTTTCTTTATTTTTTTTTAATTCGCTGCGCGTGATGTGTACGATATCTCTTACAGCAGAAATCACGCTTCGCGAATTCCTTATCTAAAATAGATAAGTAGTTCGACATTTGGCTGGTATTGGGTTTCTACATCTTGGTACACCGTCGCTAACGAAGACGAACGAAAACTATCCTTGCAGCGTCTTCGACAAACGAAAAAGGAAGGGCTCCAGTTATCCAATAGTCTGGTTACCATCAACCTCTAGTATTCCTATGCCTTTGGAAATAACCATTTATTGCATCAGTTATTTGCATGGAAGTACGAATATATTCAAGTCATCGTGATTTATGCGTGGCCAGATGGAGTGAGACCGAATTAGGAGCAGTGGTAAACAGTTGGCGCGCAATATTAGCAGTTACTAATTAGTTCTATGGGAGTACGAACGTCGCATGGTTACTGTATTTATCATTCACGGTAAGACAGAACGAGAGCGAAGGGTAATTAGGGAAGTACGATGTACGTTGGCAAACAAACGACGCGCGGCATAGGCAGTAGTTGAAATAATTGGCGGGTGCTGATAACGGGTTATTTCTCTAACCGTGAATACGTAAAAACCACTCATGTTTTCCTATTAAGTTATTTTTTTCAACTCTACCAAGGTGCACGCAAGCGTATTGCAAACCGCGAGGAAGAGCAGCATGGTATCGAGTGCAGAATTTGATCTCAGATGTGTGCAAGATGCCGTTATTTTGGTTATTGTTTTCTTTTTATTTAACAGTAAAATTATTGTATTACTTTAATAGGCTTATTCATTCATTCCTTGCTGCAGCTGAACCTAATTCGACAAAATTCAAGTGGTGCAATACTTTTATGTGCAGTTTATTTGTTGCAGCAGCCATTAAGTTATGTGACGCAGTTATGTAAGGTTGACTTTTGTAGAAGCATATAATAGCGAAAATCCATTCACCACTATGGTCACACACAAACATGGTCAAAAGTCCTTGCGGATTATAAAGTTTTACAGCCTATTTTTAGCTCGGCGTCGTGTCATATCTGGAAGCCCATTGTAGCTGTTTTCTGTCGACATGTGCAAACTATCCATAAGGTACACTGTTGAAAATTAAGTGAAGCTTGAGCCATTATGGTGTGGTGAAATGTTTTTGTCACTGACTTCAAAACCTAATCCTCTAGGGATACATCGCAGAATGTAAAACAAGCTGTTTTCAACCCAGCTGGTTGAATAAAACGTGGGTTCAATTCCAAGGTAGTTATTGGCAGAAGATCACGGCTGACAACATTTACATGGTTATTTAGAAACAGTAAACGTTCTAATGCTATTATTCTTCCCCCAGTTTGAATTTTGCTTTCATTTTGTAGCTTCGTGTGCATTCTCCAGGCATAGTTTTAAAACGCAGCCCAAAGTACGTAACTGGAGCAGAAACCGGACCTCGAATTAAAGTAAATAATGTAATCGATGTGTAAAACTGTTATTCACAAACATATTTTTGTTTTGTGTAATACGATAGTG
This sequence comes from Schistocerca nitens, assembly GCF_023898315.1. Classification (NCBI taxonomy): domain Eukaryota; kingdom Metazoa; phylum Arthropoda; class Insecta; order Orthoptera; family Acrididae; genus Schistocerca; species Schistocerca nitens. The sequence goes on along the minus strand of NC_064622.1, from coordinate 175,251,666 downwards.
CAAATGGTTGAAATGGCTCTAAGCACTATGGGACTTAACATCTGATGTCATCAGTCCCCTAGACGTAGAACTACGTAAATCTAACTAACCTAAGGACATCACACACATCCATGCCCGAGGCAGGATTCGAAACCGCGACCATAGCAGCCGCATAGTTCCGGACTGAAGCGCCTAGAACCGCTCGGCCACTGCGGCTGGCGTAAGACGATGCTGATCATACGATATTACATATATAGTCGGACATATCAGAAAATGTATCTGAATTCTATGATAGTTCAAGCCAGACTATTTATCTTACAACTAGCGACCCGTCCCGACATCGCATCTGTAGCACTGACTGTAAGTATCTATGCCCGGACCTCTTGTTTGGCATAGCGGTAATACACTGAGATGGCTAAAATCATGGGATAACGATATGGACATATACAGATGGCGGTAATATTGCGTACACAAGGTATTGAAGGGCGTGCTTTGGTGGAGCTGTCAATTGCACTCAGGTGATTCATGTCAATAGGTTTCCGACGTGATTATGGCCGCACAACGAGTATTAACATACTTTGAACGCGGAATATCAGTTGGAGCTAGTAGCATGGGACATTCCATTTCCGAAATCGTTAGGGAACTGAATATTCGGAGATACACAGCGTCCAGAATGTGCCGAAAATACCAAATTTCAAGCATTATCTCCCACCACGGACAACTCAGTGGCCGACAGAGTTCACTTAACGACCGAGAGCAGCGGCGTTTTCGTAGAATTGCGTAGAATTGTCAGTGCTAACAGACAAGCAATACTACGTTAAATAAACACAGAAATCAATGTGTTGCTTACGTCTTAGGGTAGTGCGGCGAAATCTTGCGTTAATGGGCTGTGGCAGTAGACGACCGACTGGAGTGCCTTTGCTAACAGCACGTCGTTGCCTGCAGCGCCTCACCTGGGCTTGTGACGGTGTCGGTTGAACCCTAGACGACCGTAAAACCGTGGCCTGGTCAGATGAGTCCCGATTTCAATTAGTAAGAATTGATGATAGGGTTCGAGTTTGGCGTAGACCCCGTAAAGCCATGGATCCAAGTTCTCAACTAGCCACTGTGCAAGCTGGTGGTGGCTCCATAGTGGTTTGGGGTGTTTACATGGAATGGACTGGGTCCTACGTTATGTCCGACTACTTGGAGACCATTCACAGCCATTCATGGACTTCACGTACCGAAACAACAATGTCATGTTATAGACACACAATTTAAAAAAAATGTTCAAATGTTGTGAAATCTTATGGGACTTGCTAAGGTCATCTGTCCCTAAGCTTACACACTACTTAACCTAAATTAATGGCTCTGAGCACTATGGGACTCAACTGCTGTGGTCATTAGTCCCCTAGAACTTAGAACTACTTAAACCTAACTAAGGACATCAAACACATCCATGCCCGAGGCGGGATTCGAACCTGCGACCGTAGCAGTCGCACGGTTCCGGACTGCGCGCCTAGAACCGCGAGACCACCGCGGCCGGCCTAACCTAAATTATCCTAAGGACAAACACACACACCCATGTCCGAGGGAGGACTCGAACCTCCGCCGGGACCAGCCGCACAGTCCATGACTGCAGCGCCCTTGACCGCTCGGCTAATCCCGCGCGGGCCACAATTGTTCGGGATTGGTGTGAAGAACATTCTGGACAATTCGAGCGAATGATTTGGTCCACCTAGATCTCTCGACATGAATCCCATCGAACATTTCTGGGACATGATCGGGAGATCAGTTCGTGAACAAAATCCTGCACCGGCAACACTTTCGAAATCATGGGCGGCTAAAGAGGCAGCATGGTTTAATATTTCTGTAGGTGACTTCCAACGACTTGTTGAGTCCATGCCGTATCGAGTTGCTGTACTATGCCGGGTAAAAGGAGGTCCGACACGATGTTAGGTGGTATCCCACGACTTTTGTTACCTCAGTACTAGTTATACAGGGTGTATCAAAAAGGATGGCGCAAACTTACATGGCTGAAAGTACACGGTAATAGAAGCACAAATGTCAAGTACACATGGGCTCTAAAACGTGTACCATAAGAGCTATGAGATATTCTTGATTTTCAATATTGTGAAACAAATCTTTTCTACTGCAAGTTCTTTGCTTTCCATATTTTGGGAAGTGGTAGCATGGACCAAAAGAAGAAAAAAATCCAGTAAACATGTGCTCTAAAATGCATACCTAACAGCTACGAGCACCCCTTTATCTTCGGCACTTTGGAACACAACTCTTCTAGTGAACAAGTGCTCCTAACTTTTAAGGTATCCATTTTAGAGCACATGTTTACTGGACATTTTTTCTTGTTCTGGGCCATACTACGACTTCCCAAAATATGGAAAGCAAAAAGCTTGCAGTAGAAGAAAAAAAAAATGGTTCAAAAGGCTCTGAGCACTATGCGACTTAACTTCTGTGGTCATCAGTCGCCTAGAACTTAGAACTAATTAAACCTAACTAACCTAAGGACATCACACACATCCATGCCCGAGGCAGGATTCGAACCTGCGACCGTAGCGGTCGCTCGGCTCCGGACTGTAGCGCCTAGAACCGCACGGCCACTCCGGCCGGCGCAGTAGAAGAGATTTGTTTCACAATATTGAAAATCAAAAATATCTCATAATATGCGTTTTCGAGCCCATGTTTACTTGACATTTGTGCTTCTATTATCGTGTACTTTCAGCTGTGTAAGTTTGCGCCAACCTGTTTTATACGAAGTCAGAAAATTTGCCTAATCGTCCGCTATAACTCAGCGGAAACCCAACATCGATATAAGAGAGGCGTGAAAAGTCCGAGAGATGGCACCACCGGCGCGTATCGAGGTAATGTTTCGTTAGCAGCATCTTTGGAAAGAACGCACACCAAGTTTCAGCCATATTCCATATTGGTCTATTTCTTCGTGTTTGGCGTTCGTGTGAATCAAGTAAGTCGAATCAAGTAAGTCGAGTGTCAAAAAATGGACGAAAAAGACTTTCGTGTGGTGATTAAACATTACTTTAGGAAAGGCAAAACGCCTCAGGAGACTAAAGAGAGGTTTGATAAACATTACGGTGACTCTGCACCTTCGATTAGAACAGTTTATAAGTGGTTTCAAAATTTTTTGAATGGCCATATGGGCACAAGTGATGCTGAACGTTTTGGACGCCCTGTGGAGGTTACGACTCCAGAAATCATTGATAAAACCTATGAAATGGTGACCGATGACAGAAGAGTTAAGGTGCGTGAGATTGTTAGTGCTGTGGGCATTTCGAATGAACGGGTACAATATATTTTGCATAAACATTTGGACATAAGAAAGCTATCCGCAAGATGGGTTCCGCGATTGCTCACGCTTGACCAAAACCGGAATCGTGTGAAGTGTTGCAAGGATAGTTTGCAGCTGTTCAGGAAGAATCTGCAGGACTTTAAGCCTCTTATCGTCACTGTAGATGAAACATGGATACATTACTATACTCCTAAGACCAAACAACAATCTAAACAATGGGTTACCAAGGGATAATCTGCACCAAAAAAGGCAAAGACCATTCCTCCGGCCGTAAAGTTTATGGCGACTGTCTTTTTGGATTTGCAAGGGATAATCCTCATCGACTATCTGGAATACGGTGAAACTATTACAGGTGAATATTATTATTATTCATTGTTATTGGACCGCTTGAAAACCGAGCTGCAAGAAAAACGCTGGCGATAGAACCGCAAAAAAGTCCTTTTCCATCATAACAATGCACCAGCACGCACCTCAGAAGTTGTGGTCGCAAAATTAATGGAAATGGGATTCCAAATCGTTTCACATCCCCCCTATTTTCCAGACTTGGCTCTCTCGGACTACTGTTTGTTCCTCAATTTGAAGAAATGGCTGGCGGGACAAAAATTTTATTCAAAAGAGGAGGTGATTGCAGCAACAAATAGCTATTTTGCAGACTTGGACAATTCCTATTATTCGGAAGGGATCAACAAATTAGAACAGCGTTGGACGAAGTGTATAAGTCTAAGAGGAGACTACGTCGAAAAATAAAAAAAGGTTTACCCCAAACACGTAAGTAGTTTTATTTTTGCACTGACAACGCCCCTCGTATACCCTGTATACACAACCCTCACACGTGAAACAGTAAATCTATTAGTGGAAACCGTACCAAATCTCTACAGTATTTTCTTAAGTAGCCTTCACATACAGAAAAAAATGGCGGGTGTCTTAACTTGCGTGTGTAGATGATAACTTTTTAAAGATTTATTATTTTTTGCTATGGCAAAAGCACTCCCGCCCCAGACGGAAGCAGCGTAATACTACGGTCTGATTTCTTAGATTGTGTTTTAGGGATTATGAAACGGCCACAGACACACAATCTGAAGGGTTCCATTGACTCTGCAGCAAACGAGAAATAGAAGAAATGTGTTGGCCACACTCCCAGACAGTAGTCTAAAAGAGACCTGCAGTATTTGTTGCTGGTCGGCTGTTAGATCGTATGACGTAAACGTTTTAGATAATATGTCACTAACAAATCAACGACTTTGACTTTCGCAAAAGTGTTATTACGGCCTTCGTTGGAGCGCAAATCAATAGTTTCTTGGAAGTTGGAACTTGAAAGAATAGATTAGCATGAGAGCTGCATCAAAATGTTCTACGAATTGGATTCCACAAAACAATAATCTTAATATATCATTCTTAAATATTAATAGCCTCTTTGTAAGGCGTTTGGTGACTGTATTTCTTTATTGCTTATTTAGCCTGACCAGATCAGGGACTTATGCCATCTCTTACTTCTGACCCGGAACAACATATACCAAAGATATTACAAAAACATTTACAGGAATAATAATAGTAATAACAATAATAACAGTAAAGGATATTAAGAATGATACTGACCATTTAGCACACTTGAACGCATGTTTATAGCGGAAGGGAGGAAGGAAGAGGAGAAGATTGAAATGACAGTGACAGTGGCTGTCAGGAAAGAACAGAATTTAAATTAAGAACTTTGGCAACAAGGGGCAGGGGAAAGTTGTGTGGGAGGGGGGATGACAAGAGTGAGCCGCAGATGAGTATATGGCAGAGGTGACCATAGTCATAGAAGTTGGGCCATTAACTGTCTTTTGAAGTTTCAAAGGAATTTAATTTCTCTTACTGTTTGAAGAAGATTGTTCCAAAGTCGAGTTCCTGATACAGGAAATGATTTAGAGGACATGGCAGTGTTTGTTATAGTACAGAGAGGACTTTACTTTGCTGACAACGAGTATTTCCGCTGTGCTGTTCAGATTGAGAAGACGACAGAGCAGACAGAGAGTTTGATAGTCTCTGCGCTTTTTGGCACGCAGCTATGATAACTGTTCGTAGATAGGAGTGATGTCGAAATAGCGAACGTCACAAATGTATCGCACACAAGAATTCATCGCCAGTTCTATTCTGCGTGAGCATTGGTAGAAAAGCCCTTGGAGAATGGGATCACTAGAATCGGGCATGGGGAGTATTAGTGACTCTACGAGCTTATTTTTAAGCGGCATATTTTTTTTTTTTGCTATATGGCATCTGAGCAGGACTCCTTCAGCCAGAATCATACATGTAAATCTTAATACATTGTAGAGCAAGGTACACACAGAATTTAACACCTTGTACACTAGCGTTAACGTAATATTACTGCAGAGTCACATTAAAAGTTGACCTGCTCTTCTAACAAACTCAAGTCTTTCAAGCATGGCAATACGATTACATATGGCGGCAAAGAGCAACCGTTGGGGCACCACACATTGTGGTAGGTGACTTACAGTGTCGTATCTGTTCGGACAGCCAAAAGGAAGATGCGATTAACATCGTCTTCCTTACCGTGCTGGCACAATGGGGATGCGACCAAATGTATACGACGTAGATGCTTCCTGCAACAGCACTGGTTGCAGATGAGGCATCTTATAGTGTTCTTGAGTCTTCTGGAGCATCGATGTTTCTCGAGCCACAAATTAGATATCAGCACCGTGTTCACTTCGGCAGAATCTTTGCTTTTTCATTTTGCGATCTCTTGACATTCGGTATTCCACACTCTCTCTGATCATTTATTTGATAGCGTTTGAAAGGTCTGTAGCTGGTAATTCCACGTGTGCCCCTCCGCGTCATAAATGGCTGCTTTGTCTAGCTTGTCTATTGTTTCATTGCCAGGAATGCCTCTGAGATAAAATTTTATGGTGAACTGAAACAGAAATTCCAATATCAGCCGCAATCGGAAAATGAATTCAAAGGCGGAAAGTGAAAATTCTTGCCAGACCGAGACTCAAACGCAGATTACTGCTTTGCGCGAGCAGTGACCTTAACCTCTTTGGCTGTCCGAGCACACTTCCCGTCCAACCCAAATTCCCGACTTGTCGCATACTACTTACCTAGATCCTCCTGTCCATCACACTCATTCCAGGAAGAATTTGGGTGAGTCGGTGCAGCCACACAGAAATGATCTTTAATGACCGTCAAATACATGGTATACCTGATGAAATGAAATAGAAATTTTGACCTCAGTTGTCGTTGGGAACTGAAATGAATGCAACAACCAAGAGCGAAAATTTGTGCCAGTTCAAGACTTGAAGCTGGATTTCCCACTTTAAGCGAGCAGTCGCCTTAATTGCTTAGGCTACCTGAGCACGATTCTCATCCAACCCAAATTCCTAACTTGTCACGCACTAGTGCCCCCTGTCCACCATACACATTGCACGCAACCTCACAATGATTTTCACAGGTCGCCAGTGAATTCGTTTCAATGCCGGTTGTCGCCGATATATGATAATGTATTTTGTTTCATCATGTGTATGTATGGCTGTGGGATCAAGAATGATGTCTGTTCTTTCGGACATGTCCGAAAGAAAACCACCTACACGCCCTATGTGCCTTAGCGTGCAGCATGATGAGCTAGTACCTTATTCCCAGCTATCCTTCTAGCCCGTTACAATCACAGTACTGGAGGGGTCGCCTGCTCGTGTTGCGTACTACCCTGGTGGGATTCCACCCGACCTTATTGTTAACGTCCTTGCAATCCACCTTGTGGGCAGTGGGTTAAAGATAATTTCTGTGGAGATGCACTCATTCCCAAGCTCCTTCGAGAATCATCTTGAGGCTGCAAGCAATGAGTATGATGGACGCGGGGTTAGATGGCCGATTTGGTTAAGGCAACTGTTCTCCTAAAACGGGAAATCTGGGTTCGAGTATCGGTCAGGCACAAATTTTCGTTTGTCACCAGGGAACTCATTTCAGTGCCGATTTCAGAATGTATATTTCATTTCGTTATGCACGTGTATGGCTATAGAATCAAGGATAGTCCCATATATGTGTAAATAGATAAAATTTTATGTTTTTCTGCTGTGTCCTTCATAATGGCGCATTGTTTTACCCAGCAGTGTATCGATAAGTTTCTATAACCATGGAAATTTATGCTGTTTGCATGAAGTGTAATGAATTCAGAGAGACTTCCTTTCGATATTAATCTAGTTAAGGAGATCACGGCGGCTCTTCACGAACCCGCGCCTGAGTGCCGCCCCCGGTTGTTTCCCCTCGCAAACTCCGACTTGTGAGACCCCGTGGGCTGAAGCCGGCAGCAGCGCTAGAAGTTGGCCAGCAGCGGCCGCCGCCCGCAGGGGAGGAGAGAGCTTCAGAGCTCTGCTGGGCGGTGGAGCTTGTGCACAAACAGCGACCCTGGCCGCTGGGAAAAACCACCGCTGCCGACCGCTCGCGCGGAACTACAAAAATATCGGCGCAGCGCGGCGGGCCCGCCCTCACGCTTCACTTGTTGCTATTTTTGCAACGAGCCCGCCTGCCCCCGGCTTTTTGTTTACAGAAAGATGAGCGGGCGGTGCGGCAGGCAAAGGTCCGCTAATGTATTCCGGCGGGCAGATTCATAAACATTGCTGATTGCGAGAGGGCTAACGTTGTTAATACAGTGCTGCGGCCCGCCGCGAGGAGCGCTGCCGGCGCCACTAGAGAGCCGCGCCGCGGCTGTGCTGCGAACTGCACCGCCGCCGCCACGCTTTCCCGCCGGGGCGCTGAATGTTAAATCAACCGTGAGACTAAGCGTCGATGCAGCTTTTTTTGCTTTTTTTCCCCCCTGCCAAAAAAATTGTTTTTATTTTCGACACTGTCTCTCGTGTGTCAGTGTGCGTATATTGTTAATTTGCTGCCGGCGCTGAATTTAAAATGATGTATCCTGAATGCGGCCACCATTCCCTGTCAGATTTTTTTTTTTTTTTGTTTTCCGCTGGTTTTTGTTTTCATTCTGTCGCGTGGTCGTCGCGTGGCATTATGCAGTCGGTGGAGTTTTGCTAGCAGGAGTTTTCCGTTGGCCGACTATAAATAATTTATGGCCTCTGCGAGAATATTCATAGCACTGGGCAATGAGCACAGCTGTCTTGGTCGGTCAAACACAATTTGTGGACATCGCAACTGGCAATTACTGGTGTTGTTGTTCGGATGGCGTGCGAGAAATGTTGAATCTGTGCCACACTACAGTCGGTAAATGCGAGCCGCATCAAACTGTTTGTGTTCGCTTCATAACTTTGATCTGTTAGTTTAGAATAAGTCTATTCGGGAATTTACAAAATTTCTGTGGCCCCATACTGCGTGTAAAGAAGTCCAGCTGCATGTTTTCAGATATTATCTGTAATCCCTTCCCTCGAGAATGGAGTGTTTCATATGATATAACGTTTTCCAAGTCAAGCAATAGTTTCTATTTAATTTAATTTGAAAACTACCAATCATTAATACAGCGTTTATGACAAGACGAAACTATGGGCAAACCATGAACAAATTAAATGTGGATGCAGTTTGTGAAACACTAAGCAAAGAAGCACGGAGGCACATCTATCTTTACGTCCCGATTGTTATTCGATTGTTTGTAATAACCATAAACCTCCGCTCCATTATGGAGAGTATAAACGCCCATTTTGTTGAAAAAATTTTAGATTTTATCATTTTGTGAATTTGCTGATTAATTTGGTGTAACGATTTATTAAATTTGGTTGACTGGAAGTATATTTAATTTCATTTAATTGGTTGCATGTGTTCTTGTTGCTACGGATATGTATAGAAATCAAAGGAATATCGACAGTGAAGCCCTGTAACTGCGCAGTAGCAAGGCGGTTATCTGACGTACCATCTCTACTAACAGTGTCGTAATTATGCCCTAGTTAATGAAATACTACCAAGAAGTTCAGAATGTAACCGAGGGAATTGTTGCGAATCTACTTGCCACTCAAGACACAGCTGTAGAAAATTTCTTCCTATGTCTGCATTGCAAGTGACTAGGTCTTGATCGAACGCCACCGCTAAAAACATATATAAATAGCGTCATTTATGTAGGCAGACTTCATTAAAGCATTCACATTTCAGTTTTGTACAGAGAATTGTATAGTTAATTTCTGACGTGAAACACAGAAGTTTCCGACATTAGAATCTTCTAGATAACGTTTGTTATTCGATTGTTTGTAATACCCATAAACCCCCATTCCCTTAAGATGAGTATAAACGACCATTTTGTTGAAAAAATTAGTTTTTGTTTTTTCGCACAGAAACATTATTTAGAATTTGCTGATTACTTTGATGCAACTATTTATTAAATTTGGTTGACTGGAAGTACACTTAATTTAATTAGTTGCGAGTGTTCGTGTTGCTAAGGATATTTATGCAAAAGAAAGGAATGTCTACTGTGAAGCCCGGTAAGCGCGCAGCTACCTGGCAACACAAGAAGATCCTGATGAAGACTCCGACAGAGGGGTCGAAACGTCGATCGTGTAAGAAGAAAGTCAAGAAGAACATGACGTGGCCTAACAACCTAAAAGATTTTATTTTCAGTGACAATGGCCATTAAAAATTGCAGACTTCTTCTTAAGTTTCAAAGAGTTTGCGCTACTCAGATTCGTAAATAATGGCCTAAAAACGAGCTAATCCCCCCAGGTAGACATTTTGCATTGTAGACATGCACCTGTCGTTACATCTTAACATGCTTATGGTTCGTTGCAATATACTTTTAAATGTTTTGTTACATTTAATTCTATACTACTACCTTGGTGATACTTCGGGATTTACTCGCAAAACTGGCCAGCCGTTGTGACCGAGCGGTTCTAGGTGCTGCAGTCTGGAACCGCGCGACCGCTACGCTCACAGGTTAGAATCCTGCCTCGGGCATGGATGTGTGTGATGTCCTTAGGTTAGTTAGGTTTAAGTAGTTCTAAGTTCTAGGGCACTGATGATCTCAGATGTTAAGTCCCATAGTGCTCAGAGCCATTTGAACCATTTTTGAACTTGCAAAATTACGGTTGCATAAAGACCGGCAATCCCTTCTCGTGTTTCTTCTTTGGTATCACGTGGCATTTTCGATCATCTTGAGTCGATTTCAAAAATTTCAACAAGTACTCCCTAGGTATATACAGGGTGACACAGAAAAAGGGGAACATTTCCACAATTCAATAAAACTAGAAGTGATGAAGGAAAGAAATTGCATTCATAGTAATCGAAACCTTACAACTTTGACATTTACGAAACATCGATGGCATTTATCATTTTTTAAAAATTACGTCCTTTAGATGGCGTCCTCCTGTACGAATCATTCGTGAAATCTGCTTTTGAGATTCCTCACTGACCGCTGCAAAATCTCAGCTGGGATACTATGAATTGCATCCCGAATTCTCTGTTTTATCTCGTCCAGGGTTCTTGGTCGAGTCGAGTAGACTTTGCTCTTGAGGTAGCCCCACAAGAAAAAAAATCACAAACGGCGGTCTAGGGGGCCAGGGAATGTTACCGAATCGTGAGATCACACGGTTGGCAAACAATCGTCGCACATATGCCATTGGTTGACGTACAGGTGTGATGTCGCTCCGTGCTGTTGAAACCAGTCCTCTTGAACGTTTGGAAAGTTGTTCAACGCAGGTGTAACGAAAGTTCGTAACATGTCCACGTAACGATCGGTATTGACAGTTATTGTGTTTCCCTGTTCATTAGCGAAGAAATACGGTCCGATAATCCTATGTGATGAAACACCACACCATACTGTCACTTTACTAGCGTGTAAAGGGCGCTCAGGAACGTCGTTCGGATTTGTGTTGCCCAGTAACGGTAGTTCTGTTTATTCACGTGACCTGTGAGATGAAAATGTACCTCATCTGACATCCACAACTTGTTTAGAAATTCATCGTCATTGTTTATTTTTGTTATCCTTTGTTGACAAAATCCTAATCGTAACCGGTAATCGTTGTCAAAAATGGTTCAAATGGCTCTGAGCACTATGGGACTCAACTGCTGAGGTCATAAGTCCCCTAGAGCCTAGAACTACTTAAACCTAACTAACCTAAGGACAACACACACATCCATGCCCGAGGCAGGATTCGAACCTGCGACAATCGTTGTCCTTCAATTGTCGCACCATCTGTAGTTTGTACGGATCCAATTTTAAATCAAGATTAATTATGCAAACACTCCCCCGGGACTTTCCAAACACTGCTGCCTGCTTACGAATTGAACGCCGTGGGCTCCGTAAGACAGACTCGCGTACAACATGAATTCTCGCTGGAGAACGCTCACTCCTTGGTCGTCCTGTTGGTTTCTTCTTGATGGCAGATTCAGTCTCTTCAAAGTTATTAATCCAAATTTTATCTCGTGTTTCGACGGAACGGCATCATGACGTCCTAAATTATAAAAATGCTGAAACTCCCTCTGCGCCGCTACCAAACTATAAACTATCACTGTTTAAAACATTTTTGTGGCTAACGCGCGCTAGTTAATTTGCGGTAAGACCAAACTGCTTAGGTCATCGGTCCCTAAGCTTACACACTAGTTAATCTAACTTAAACTAAGTTACCCTATGGACAACCCCCCCCCCCCCACACACACACATACATACACATACATGCCCGAGGGAGGACTCGAACCTCCGACGGGGGGGGGGGGGGGGGGGGGAGCCGCGCGGACCGTGACAAGGCGCCATAGACCGCGGGGCTTAACGCACGCTGTTTTCCGTTCCAGTGATCCATGAGTACTGAAATGGCGGACTGTTTATTCGCTGTCACGGACCGGCTACCCATGGCTGCCACTAGACATTTCATATCGTCCCGTTATTCTGATCAAAAGTAACTGGACAGTCGAAAAATGGTTCAAATGGCTCTGAGCACTATGGGACTCAACTTCTGAGGTCATTAGTCCCCTAGAACTTAGAACTAGTTAAACCTAACTAACCTAAGGACATCACAAACACCCATAGCCCGAGGCAGGATTCGAACCTGCGACCGTAGCGGTCTTGCGGTTCCAGACTGCAGCGCCTTTAACCGCACGGCCACTTCGGCCGGCAACTGGACAGTCGTACATAACGCGCAGTTAAGAGGCGGAGCTGCGAGTACATAAAGGAAGACAGGGAATGCTGTTTTGTCAGTAGAGATGCAGTAACAGCAAAATGGGTCGGTCAGGAAAGTTAAGCGACTTCGAACATGGACTAATTATTCGATGTCATCTGCGTAACAAATCCATCAGGAACATTTCAACCCTTGTACAGCTGCCCAAGTCGACAGTTAATAATGTGATGATTGTGAAGTGGAAACGCGAAGGAACAATCACAGTTAAAATAAGACGCTGCAGACCTCATGTATTGATGGACAGGGACTGTCGAAAATTGCGGAGGTTGGCTTTAAGAACTTATATTAAGCCAGCAGCAGAAATCACTCGTGAGGCCCAGAGTGCTCTTAACAGTCCAGCTGGCAAAATGAATGTGCGTACGAATTAAAAGGAATGGGGTACAACGGTCAAGGAACTCCACATAAGCCACGAATTTCTGCAGTCAGTGCTACGCAGTCCTTGACGTGGTTTATGCCACTGGAGATTGGATGACCGGAAATAAGTGATTTGGAGTGATGGACCACTCTATGATGATGAGGTCCATTACTCCAAGGAGCGTAGGGGACGATGCGGGAGACCCTCACCGCCGTACTAGGCAAGGTCCTGGCGGAGGTGGTTTGCCATTGCCTTCCTCCGACCGTAGTGGGGATGAATGATAATGATGAAGACGACACAACATCCAGTCATCTCGAGGCAGGAAAAATCCCTGACCCCGCCGGGAATCGAACCCGGGACCCCGTGCGTGGGAAGCGAGAACGCTACCACAAGACCACGAGCTGTGGACGGACCACTCTATACCCTATGGAAATCCGATGAAAATGTTTATTTTGGCGACTGCCTGTAGAACGTAACGTGCCATCACTTATAGAGTGAACAGTGCATCATGGAGGAAGTACTGTCATGGTAGGCCAACGGCCTCGTCGCAGTGGTAACACCGGTTCCCGTCAGATCACTGAAGTTAAGCACTGTTGGGCTTGGCTAGCACTTGGATGTGTCACCATCCGGGTCTGCCGAGTGCTGTTGGCAAGTGGGGTGCACTCAGCCCTTGTGAGGCCAAATGAGAAGCTACTTGACTGAGGTGTAGCGGCACTGGTCACGAAAACTGACAATGGCTGGGAGAGTGGTGTGCTGACAACATGCCACTCGGTATCCGCGTATCTGGTGACTCCTAAGGGCTGAGGATGGCACGGTGGCCGGTCGGTACTGTTGGGCCTTCACGGCCTGTTCCGACGGTGTTCGTTTGTTTGTTAGTATTACATTATGGTGGTAATTCTCGTGGTTAGGGTGTGGTCATCTTATAGCGAGAGTTTCTACTGCTTGCCTTCGTGCTTGCCAAACCCTACCTCCGTCATCAAAGTCGCCGAATTTCTCCCCAATTGAGAACGCTTGGAGTAACATGGACAGGGCCGCCCAAGCAGCTGGCGATTTTGACGATCTAATGCGCGAATTGGACAGAATTTGGCACGATAACCGTCAGGAGGACGTCAACAAGTCAATGCCAGGCCGAATAACTCTTACGTAAGGGCCAGAGCTGAACCGAAGCTCGTTCTCTTGAATAAATTTTTCCATTTTTCTGAAATCGTAATAATCTGATTGCCTGTAGATGTACATTACATCTACCGATTTGCGTCTCATTCGTAAATTTCTTCGTGATGCGTCTTTCTCTTTTTTTTGTGTTAGAGTGCATACAGCACTCAAGGTGCTGGGACTGTACGGTAACGAAAATGCAGTCTGGTAACATTCGTATTTCTATAACCCGTTCACCGTAAGAATAAACCTGATGTAAACATTGAACTATGTATTCTTCCGCGTTTGCTGGTACCTCATTGGATTTCCGTTTCACGTGGGGCTGCAGGCAAGCTGTCTCGAGTACTGTCAAGCACGATAATAAGGGTACGTTTTGTGCTGTGCGTTACGCGCACATCGACTTAGCGATATTACGGGACAACAGCTTTACCGGCGAATTGAACTTGGACAGCACTGACCGGTCAGCTGGTACAGCAGGCCTGCAGTGACGTGGCCAGCTGCAGTTCACACGTAAAAAGAGACGAGCAGAGGAGCACTACAGCTTCGAATGTCATTTAATTTTTAAGCAGAATCAAATAATACACTGCAAATCTCCCACAATACTCTCCTTAGACGAGTAGAGGAAAACCGCAACACGTTATCGTTTTTAGCTAACGTACTGTTGTAATTAAAAACAAGAATGATGAAAGAATGGTTCAAATGGCTCTGAGCACTATGGGACTTAACATCTGAGGTCATCAGTCCCCTACAACTTAAGAACTACTTAAACCTAACTAACCTAAGGACATAACACACATCCACGCCCGAGGCGGGATTCGAACCTGCAACCGTAGCGGTCGCGCGGTTCCAGACTGAAGCGCCTAGAACCGCTCGGCCACACCGGCCGACAGAATGATGAAAATTCCTGACCGAACCACAGGGTAATTTTTCTGCAAAAGCTGTGTGTAACGTAAGAGAGTGTTGAAGGATTTCACTGAAGGTATTACTTACAGTCAGTCGTCTGGTAATCTCTTAGCTCCTTCCTTATCCAAAACCGAGAAATACATTTCAGTTCTGGAAGTGTCACCTGCTACGTTGTTAACGAGCCTATCAACAACAGAATCCACGAAACTAACCAGGCGCAGCATTTACTCTTCTTTTATGACGAGTCGTTCTATATCCTTCCAGCGTTCGGCAGTGACGTGTGAAAAAGCTGCGTGCGTTAGTTCCAGTACGTCTGGGAGCTTAACAGTCTTGTTACTTCTCGGGTCAAATCCCGCAGCTTGGCTGCAGATCAGTTCAAATGGTTCAAATGGCTCTGAGCACTATGGGACTCAACTGCTGTGGTCATAAGTCCCCTAGAACTTAGAACTACTTAAACCTAACTAACCTAAGGACAGCACACAACACCCAGCCATCACGAGGCAGAGAAGCAGATCAGTTCTGTTGGGTTCATATTGTAATGGCGTAGTAGCAAAAGTAAAATTGCAGCATTTGTATGATGTGCTCGATGCTGTGAAAATGAATATTTTTCTTATTTCTACTCATCTACCTTTGTGGTATAAAACGATGGACATAGTCCAAATAAAGAGGCTTTGGTTATTCATTTTTGTCTTAAAAATTAAATTGCCATGTTTTGTTAATTTAAACAGCTTTTATGAACAGTCTTTCATAAAACTTCGATAATTAAGAATTTGTATTTGAAATGGAAACACGAATTTCGCGTCCGATATGTAATTGGAAACAAGAAGACGTACGCTACTCATAAAAATGGTGATGAGTTTTATAATTACGAGATGTAGGTGTATTTCAAATTGAACGAGAAAAAAATGATACCAGGGAGACTAGAACCAACGCACGTGTGACCGACCGCCTCGAGCTCAAATCTGGTTACCCTACCGACTGCACCACACGTACAATGCGGCTTTATGAGGTTCAAATGGCTCTGAGCACTATTGGACTTAACATCTATGGTCATCAGTCCCCTAGAACTTAGAACTACTTAAACCTAACTAACCTAAGGACATCACACAACACCCAGTCATCACGAGGCAGAGAAAATCCCTGACCCCGCCGGGAATCGAACCCGGGAACCCGGGCGCGGGAAGCGAGAACGCTACCTCACGACCACGAGCTGCGGACGGCTTTATGAGTCAGCTGCGTTATATACACCTCAGGAAACACTTCAGAGCCAATTATTTCCTTAAATTTATGAAGAACATTAAGAATAGCCCATTTCTCGGTACTTTTTCACCGTGTTCAACGCGCATGTTTCACTACGAAACAGAAAGCAGCCTCAGCCATTTTCATACTACGCAGCCGGCCGCAGTGGCCGTGCGGTTAAAGGCGCTGCAGCCTGGAACCGCAAGACCGCTACGGTCGCAGGTTCGAATCCTGCCTCGGGCATGGATGTTTGTGATGTCTTAGGTTAGTTAGGTTTAACTAGTTCTAAGTTCTAGGGGACTAATGACCTCAGCAGTTGAGTCCCATAGTGCTCAGAGCCATTTGAACCATACTACGCATTAACGCTGCAGAGGCTGTGACTGAACACGATTTTTGAAATAAAAACTACGTAGCTAAAGCGTGATTAAGAAAAACGTTTATGGCTGTTAATACATTTGAATATCTTAAAGTTTCATTTAACGTAACTTAGTAATAATGTATCTAATACATAAGTAGGACCCACTTCCAAGAGCGTAACAATACTTGTACACGTGTGCTAAGGCTTCTGACCAATCATCGCGTTTGTGTTTGTTTACATCAGGTTTATTCTTATGATGAACGGATTATAGTAGCCTCAAAGGACGGATATTTCCATTGGAATAATTCCAAAACGGCACTTTGGTTCTGAATATCGGTTCAGAATATACTAGTGATCAGTCCTGAATTTACTATTACGAGCCTGTAAAGAAAAGTCAGTCGGCTCAGTTGATGTTTCGAACGGAATCGAGGCTTAAAGAGCAGTGCTGGTGAGAAGGCGATTGCTTGTCTTTACGGATCCGTACTTCAGTTGGTAAAAAAGAAACCCTTTGTTGTTCGTCTGCTTGTTTGTCTGTCTGTCCGACTGTTAAGATGCCTATTTCTCAGGAAATGTAGGTCACATGCTGAGGTCTATGGTCTTTTAGAGGTGTAAACAAATTAAGTTCCAAAGTCATTGCAATTAAAAGATATATCAATTTATGTCACATATTTTGATACTCGCAAACTCACTCATCAAAACCTGTTGGGTACTTCCCGTTGACCTATAACCATGAAACTGAGCAAGAAGCAACATTTCATGGTACAAGTAAAGAAAAAATCCAAAAATTGTTGAACTGTAAATACATCACATAAAAACTGTCTTTTGCCATTATTACTTTCTTGTATTCACTATGCCCCAAAAGCACAACACAAAAATATTGCCGCATGCAAATATAAGTTGTAGTCATGTTTTAGTAAGTAAATAAAAATATTGCATTAAACCTTCCTTCTCTCTCTACATACATGGACTGCAGACCCCTGATCGCTTCTTTATGTGTATCCTGGCTATGGTATTCCTCCTAAACTCGAATAGTAGGCTGAGGCGTGAATGCGAATTTGTTTTGAGGACAGAATGGTAGTCAGTGCAGTTGTGCAAAGCTACAGTGCCAGGGTGACGTAGTGGTTAGTGCATCTGGCAACTGAGCAGGAGACCTGGGTTCGAATCCTGGCCTTAGCACAAATTTTCATTCATCTCTTCGATCTACGTACATACATCACAGATGTTTGAGACTTGAAAAGATATCTGGAATCGCATAGTGTCATTTGATTATTCAATTTACAGTGTAAAAGCTGTGCCAGTATGCAGCCAAACATGCCGAGATAAATGGTTCAAATGGCTCTGAGCACTATGGGACTTAACATCTGAGGTCATCAGTCCCCTTGAACTTAGAACTACTTAAATGTAACTAACCTAAGGACATCACACACGTCCATGCCCGAGGGAGGATTCGAAACTGCTACCGTAGCGGTCGCGCTGTTCCACACTGAAGCTGCTAGAACCGCTCGACCACTGCCGCCAGCATTGCATTAAACCTTCCTTCTCTCTCTACATACATGGACTGCAGACTCCTGATCGCTTCTTTATGTGTATGAAGTTCCAACACTCACAGAAAATAATATCATCTATTGTTTGGGTGTTTCAATAATGGATCCTTCCCTGCTCACTTACTTTGGACGGGCATATCAGGGACACCTTATTGTCAATGGGATGACATCTCAATTTGTGATATCAATCGCATTCTCTTTCAGTGCGAGCTTTATGAGACCGGCAGAATCAACTTTTTACAGGAACTGTCAACCACTCTGTACTATCCCAGTTCTATATCCGTCCAGGAGTAGATATGACCCCTTAGCCAAATTTATGGCTGAAGAAGATATAAAAATCGAAAAGAAATGATGGTTGTCGATCTTACTACAGGGACTGAACTACCATCTTTCATGCAAACAAGAGTTCTGGTGGCTAGATAGTGTCCTGATAGAAGAAAAAATGATTATTCAATAAGTATCCATGCAATGCATCATAAACAAGCAATATTACTACATACGGCAAAACACTCTGTGCAAGCCTTGTAACTATAGCTGTTTTGGTTCAAATGGCTCTGAGCACTATGGGACTTAACATCTGAGGTCATCAGTCCCCTAGAACTTAGGAACTACTTAAACCTAACTAACCTGAGAACATCACACACATCCATGCCCGAGACAGGATTCGAACCTGTAGCTGTTTTACTTTGGATGTAATTAAGTACCATAAATAAAAATAAAAACTTTTACACTTTACTATTCATAGAATATGTCTTGAGGCAAGAGAATAGTACGTATATTAATGTTCCGATTAACAACCACTATTACAGAATAAAGTTAAAACAATCACGTTGGTCGTTGCTGCACCACTCTTCCATATAGTCTTATAAAATGGACGTACTGTTACTACCGATAGCCATACAAATGACTCTTTACAGCATTTTTTTTGAAAAAAGTGTGTGAAAAAGGAAAAATAATGTTACATCATGAAAACAGATCGTTGCATACGACAAAACTAAGAGCTGAGTGTCTGAATGCCCTAAAGGTCAACATCATGGATGTCTCGCCTTACAGTACTGACCTAGCACCTCATCAAGTCATTATGTTTCCAAAAAATTAAAGATAAAAACAAACAAACCGCTTCATCAGATGAAGCCGCGGAACATTACAAAATTCTAGTTTCTGAAATGTCTCAGGAAAAGTGACATCATTGATTTAAGGGTTGGTTTTATCGAATGCAAAGACCTATTGAGAATATATTGAGACAAATTATTTAAATACTTTCAAAACTAATCCTTATTTGATTTTGTAAACCTTTTCTGTGTCGTCCTCGTGCTCACGCAGGAACCTCTCCGGGAATCATTCGCGCCACACGCCGCAGGCAAAGTGGCTGATGTGCCGTGCTGATGCGCGAGAGTACACTTTACAGGGGATGCGCTTTAATCCGACAACTCGCCTCGCGGATTATCCGTGGGGAAGGAAGTTGCTTTTGCTTTGAAGGCCCTGTTTTCATTACCGCACCGATGGCCATTCCTCTTCAGACAGTTCCTGTGTGTGTATGTGGATGAAAGAGGGAGGGGGGGGGGGTGGATGCGGATGGCTCGGAGGGGTGGATCCCTCCCCGCGAGGTCGTAACTCAGTCGCCCGCCGCCCTCTCCGTATAAACACCACCTCACCACCTCCAGCGCCACAACCTCCTTCCTTTTTATTGCTGCTTTATTTGCGCCGCCTCATGAAATTCACATGTAGCCGCCCGGTCTCGCAGCCGCCTCTCGGATATCGATAGATCGACACTTGGCGCGCGGGGCGTCCGCCCACCTACCGACATGAGTCCGCCCGCACCAGAAGTTTTCGCAACGTCGGAAGCCGTGCGTCCTCGCTTTATTGAGCTCGAGATGAGCAATGTGCTCTGACGTACCCCGTGACGTCCGTAGGTTGACATCATATTTATGAACGCATTTTTTTCCCATTATGGATGACCTGAAAATGAGAAGGGTGGAAACTCCGTAACATACGAGCCGCAGTGCTGAACTGATGTTCACTCTAACAACCTGTGTACTCGAGCGCAAGAATGTCGCGCTGTATCAGCTTGTTGTAAATCAGGACCGGACTTCTCCGAGAAACTTTTTGCGCCTTTGTGATCATTACGATGAGCAATCTTTTTCGTCACTACAGTACCAAATAAGTCTTGACCTTACCACGTGGGAGCTCCAGGTGGCCAAACGTTTAGAAAAAGTAGTAATTTTCGCACGGATCGCGAGACGCGTGAGTCATTCAGTTGAGTACAATTCGCAGGCACCAGATGGTGCAGTGAAAGACTACAGAACGCTAATCCGGCGTTCGTGCGTTCGAGTCCCTATGCGGCAAATAATTTTTATTTTCAATTTTTACATTACACTGCAAATAAGCCGAAAATGATCAAAGTAGTCCAACTTGTACGCCGCACAATATGTTATACCCCTTTCTGGAAAATTATTGCCGATATTCTACGTATACTTACCAGGCAGTACTATGTCCTTTCTGGCCGAGGATTCAAAAACCGGTGGGCAGTACGCGGCAAAATATAGCAATGTCATGACTTCTTCAAAAGCTGGGAAACTTACAAAAATGTTTTGATTGATGTGACGTGGAGGAGAACAAATTCCTTCTGTTAATAGACTCATCGGGAAGACAAACAAATTCACAATTATGTTACAAAATTTTGAAGATGGAGAAGAATTTCCACCGTGCTGATATTAAAATGGTTTCCTCTCCTCCTGCCCCCCCCCCCCCCAAATATACTACGCTTGTGCAATACCTGTGATAGATGTTTTTAACGTCAGGTAAATTATTTGGTCAAAAGGCTTCAAAAGTGGTCTTATCGGGCGAGAAAAACAAATAATATCCCGAGAAGTGTGCAGCAAAATATAGCTTGTTTTACATCAACAATTCCCCTCGCCAAACTGAGCGACGAGTGCGAAATTTTGTTTTAGTAATTGTAAAAATGTGTGCAAGATGCGGAGAAAATAAGTGATTCCCCTGTTTTTACCATTCATATCACCACAGCACGTGTAAATCATCAACCATAAAATATTAAAGGTGTATAATTTTATACACTGAGTCCTCGTCTATTGTTTATAACTGCTTCTTGGAAATTTATTTCCAAAATATACTGTGCCTTCTCTTTTCATGTCTTTTATGAAAATAGTAATATATATAATATATTGAACTTTATTTCGGTTTATTTGCAGTGTAAATACACTGATCAGCCAGAACATTTCGACCACCTAGCTAATAGCTGGTATCTCCTCCACCTCTGGCACGGATAACAGTGGGGACGCGTCGTGGCATGGAAGTAACGAGGCCTTAGTAGGTCACTGGAGAGAGTTGGCATCACATATGTACACACAAGCTATCTAATTTCCGGGCAGGGGTGCGATAAGCTCTGACGCCACGTTCAGTCACATCCCAGATGTGTTCGATCGGGTTCAGAACTAGTGAGTTGGAGGGGGGGGGGGGTGGAGCACATCAATTGAAACTCGCCACTATGTACCTCGAAGCATTCTATCACACACCTGGCCTTGTGACATGGCGGATCATCTTCTTGAAAACTATCAGTGCAATCGGGAAACATGATCGTCATGAAGTGATGTAACTACGTGGTCTGCAATCAATACTTCTTTGCCGTCATGGTGCCTTGCACGAGCTCCACTGCACCCATAGATGTCCATGTGAGTGTTCCCCAGAGAATAATGAAGCCGCCGCCGGCTTGTCTCTGTCCGCAGTACAGGAGTCAAAGGACTGGTTCCCTGGAAGATGACGGATTCGCGCCCTCTCATTGGCATGATGAAGAAGGTATCGGGGTTCATCTGACAATGCAACGCTCTGGCACTGCGTCACGTCTAGTGCCGATGGTCATGTGACCATTTCAGTTGTAGTTGCCAATGTAGTGGTGTTAACATTGGTATATGCAAGGGTCGTTTGTGCGAAGCCCCATCGTTAGGCGTGTTCGGTGCTCTGTATGTTCAGACACACTTGTACTTTGTCCAGCATAAAAATCTGATGTTATTTCCGCTAAAGTTGGCCGACTGTCCTGTTTTCCACTCTACCCAGCCTACGACGAACGACATCTGTAATGAGCGGTGGCCTATCAAGCCCCCCAAAACGTCTGAACGTGGTTTCACCTTGGTATCGCCACGTGTTGATGACACTCACCGCAGGACTAAAAAATGGCTCCGAGCACTATGGGACTTAGCATCTAAGGTCATGAGTCCCCTAGAACTTAGAACTACTTAAACATAACTAACCTAAGGACATCACACACATCCATGCGCGAGGCCGGATTCGAACCTGCGACCGTTGCGGTCGCGCGGTTCCAGACTGAAGCGCCTAGAACCGCTCGGCCACACCGGCCGGCACCACAGGACTCCACGAACACCCGAGAAGTCGTGCAAATTTCAAAATGCTCGTGCCGAGTTTCCGGGCCATCACAATCTGCCCTTGGTCAATGATAAATCGCGCGCCTTCCCCATTCTGCACACGGACAGCACCCACACTGGCACTGCATGCACCGTGCGTGTGTCTGACTAGCAGTCATTCCTCGCCAGGTGCCGCTGCTATCGCCTGGACGGGATTATATCGATGTTAGGTCGGTGGTTATAGTGTTCTCGCTTATCAGTGTAACATAAAAATTGAAAACGGAAAAAGTTTCCACACAGGGAGTCGAACCCATGACCTTCGGATTACCGTTGTGTACTCATTCCGCAGAACGAACCATTGCCCTAAAACGACTCTAACATAAATGGCTTATGCTGCAAGCGACCGGCGCCAAACATAGTATTTTTTCAAAACGTCTGGCCATCAGAAGTTTCCACTTATGTCAGTTATACTTCAGGCCAAGTCCTGCATATACACTGCATCTGTATCTTTGAGGACCTTTTTAATATGCATATATGGAACGTAATGTACATCTATGCAACAAACAATTTGTCCTGCTTTGGTCATCCCTGTTATTACGGAGGAACACAAACCCCTATTTATTATTATTTTCGACATCTTGTCACCTGACATCTTCTCGACATCTCCTAGTCAAAGTAACTTCTATGAGCTCATTAACTGAACCACATCTTTCAACTCTGTGGTTTCCCGTAGTTAACAACACAGGCTTTTGATTTGCCACTTAACTGATTACATCCTCTTCTTTAATACTTCAAACTTGTAGTCCATAAGTAATAACTGCTCGTATGAGAGAATGGTTAAGTTAAAAACTCCGTGATTCCAGTAATTAAAGAGTTCTTAAATGGCTCTTAGTTTTGTAAAATAGGTTTTATCTTCTCCATACATCCTTCTCTGATACCATGGACAAAAGATCATCAAGAAAACTGAACCATCTGGCGTCTTTAAATTATATATTACATGTTATGAGCTTATGCGGCATATGACAGACTTCGAATTGGTCATTATAATACAGGGTGAGTCACTAACTATTGCCACCTAGAATAGCTCCGGAAGTATGATCGTAGCTAAGCTAAGCGAGCTAAGCTGGTCGTAGGTTGTGTTCCAAAAATGAACAGCGTAGAGACACAAGAGATGTCCTTTCTGCAGGACCTGACCATCATTTTGCAGGACAATGCTGAAGCACGTACCGTGGAAGCCGTTATTGATTTGTTTGACTGATGGAGCTGCTAAGTGCTATACCACCTACTGCACTCCCCTGACTTAAACCCTCGTAAGCTCAACTCGATTTCTAAACTGAAGGAAACACTTCACGGCATTCGCTTCAGAACTGCTACAAATTCGTCGGGCAATAGACCGCGCCGCTCGAACTGTCAACGACTTCCACATCGCTGGCAACTGATTATACACAATGCTGGTCACTACTCTGTAGGTCAGTAAAACTTTGAAAAACTATTTTGTACAAGCTGTAAATAGTTGCCACTATTAAAGTTCCAACCCTCGTATTAGCTATGTCTAAGTTATGCTCTGTGCAGAATTCTACCAGACAGGATCCTCTTTCATTCCTTACCCCCATTCCATATTCATCTACTACTTTTCCTTCTATTCCTTTTCCTACTATCGAATCCCAGTCCCCCATGACTATAAATTTTCGTCTCCCTTCACTATCTGAATAATTTCTTTTATCTCATCATACATTTCTTCAATATCTTCGTCATCTGCAGAAACAGTTCGCATATAAACTAGTACTACTGTGGTAGGCGTGGGCTTTGTGTCTATCTTGGCTACAATAATTCGTTCACTATGCTGTTCGTAGTAGCTTACCCGCGCTTCTATTTTTTATTCATTATTAAACCTGCCTTACCCCTATTTGATTTTGTATTTGTAACTCTGTATTCACCTGACCAGAAGTCTTGTTCCTCTTGCCACCGAACTTCACTAATTCCCACTGTATCTAACTGTAACCTATCCATTTCCCTTTTTAAATTTTCTAACCTACCTGCTCGATGAAGGAATTTGACATTCCACGCGCAGATCCGTAGAAGGCCAGTTTTCTTTCTCCTGATAACGACGTCGTCCTGAGTAGCCCCGCCCGGAGATCCGTCGGGGGAACGCCATCATCATATAACCATACAGTAAAGCTGCCTGCCCTCGGGAAAAATTACGGCTGTAGTTTCCCCTTGTTTTCAGCCGTCTGCAGTACCAGCGCAGCAAGGCCGTTTTGATTAATGGTAGAAGGCCAGATCAGTCAATCATCCAGACTGTTGCCCCTGCAACTACTGAAAAGGCTTCTGCCCTTCTTCAGGAACTATACGTTTGTCTGGCCTCTCAACAGATACCTCTCCATTTGGTTGCAACTACGGTACGGCTATCTGTATCGATGAGGCACGCAAGGCTCTACACCAACGGCAAGGTCCATGGTTCATGGGATGGTGTAGGCCTTACATACTGTCAAAGATGATGACTATTGTGTCTGCTGTTGTTATCTACGCGAATAGCAGGACTTCCAAAAGGCAATCAGCTGGAGTGTTATAATAGTGGAGTGTGGATCCAGCTTGCACAGGTCTAGTCGTCTGCTTTGGGGTACCCAATAGGCACTGCCAGCGCCATCAATAGACTTGCACCCATCACTATATGCCACGCGTGAATCACGATAGTCAGACAGGAATTCCATTGCTGTTGCTTTAGTTGGGTCCTGGTTTTGAAACGTGAAACTGGTCGTGGCACCGGTCTATAGGGTCGACGTTTCGTATGGGTTGTTGTGGCGCGCTAGAAGAGGACTTTTTCATATCTTGTGCCTTAATGCCCACATCTCCGTATACTGGAAGTTGCTTATTTAGCCAGTATCTTTTTTTTGCACACTCAGTAGGATAAGAATTCCTGGATTTTTCGTCAAATGGGACATATTCGTAGAAAAAGAGTCACAGGAGGAATTTCTTGCAGAGGAGTATTCGTCGCATCTTTTATGGTAGTTCATCCGTTTCTATCAGCAATGCGTTGGTTGTGGTTGATATGAACGCCACGGTAATTATACTCAAGGCTTTGTACTGCACAGTGCTGAGTCTCTGGAGCGTACTGTCTGACTCTGATTCGTAGCACATCTGTCCATAATTAAAGTGTGTCCTTACTAGTGATCGGTATAAAGCCAGCGCTGCCAGTCAGTCCCACCATACCTC
Organism: Schistocerca nitens; assembly: GCF_023898315.1. Taxonomy (NCBI): domain Eukaryota; kingdom Metazoa; phylum Arthropoda; class Insecta; order Orthoptera; family Acrididae; genus Schistocerca; species Schistocerca nitens. Next base: position 175,226,151 of record NC_064622.1, on the reverse strand, counting down.
AGGCGTAGCTCTGATGAGATTACATGCTTCTTCACATTTAGTAACTTAATGATATGTCGGATATGATGAGCCCATCTTAGTTTATGATCGATAATCATCCCAAGATAGTGTGTTGTTTTCGCTGTTGGAAATTATGTAGTCCCAGTTGCATTGTTTGGGGAAGAGGAATCTCTGGGCGAGTAAAGATCATTAGAGTAGACTTGCTATCAGAGATTGCGAAGCCGCTTTCTGTACACCACTCATGCAGACTATAAGAACGATGTTGTAACATACCCCTTCTGTCAAGTCACATTTTATTTCCTTATTTTCCAGTTTTACGTCTGCAGATATCATGTAGTGTTCAGAGAGTAAAGCGGTAGTGAAGAACGCACACAGTTGGGAATAAGATTTCAGTTCGCACGGGCTGAAGGGGCCGGAGGACCATCTGGCGTTGCCAGTGGACGGTGATGTTAAGCGCTGTGGCTAGACATGAGAACACCCTTTAAACATCAGCAGCAAGGTACGTAGGGAAAGTACAGTTAATCCGGCGCGAAGCAAGTTATCTTGATTAATAAATATTTGCTAATAAAAGTCGCTTTTTCCAAAACAGAAACTAGAAGAAGCCTACAAATAATAAGGAATTTCCTACAACAATATTACAACGCCAGAAATGGATCATCTTAATAAATAAATGAACAATGCTTAAGTTAGCGAAACTGTACGAACAGGAACGAAACATCACTGGTGTAAGTACGAGGTACAGACTGCCCACCATTGTCGTCAGTCGTCGATAGGATGCCTTCCGAGCTAGTTCTTTGTAAGACCATACTCTCAGGAAATTGTTGGTTTTCGGTTAGTTCAAAAATGGTTCAAATGGCTCTGAGCACTATGGGACTCAACTGCTATGGTCATAAGTCCCCTAGAACTTAGAACTACTTAAACCTAACTAACCTAAGGACAGCACACAACACCCAGCCATCACGAGGCAGAGAAAATCCCTGACCCCGCCGGGAATCGAACCCGGGAACCCGGGCGTGGGAAGCGAGAACGCTACCGCACGACCACGAGATGCGGGCTTTCGGTTAGTTTTTATTAATTTATCGACATTATCAATTTGCAATGTTTAGTACATTAATACAGAATATTGGCACCACTTATGAACTTTATTCCGAATCACTTAGAATCACAGGGAGTAGAGTTGCACTTAACAGAGAACCCGACGGCGCTGATACTTCTGCGACGGACATAAACCTCGAGAACTTCTCGGCAAAACAGGAAGAGAGAATCCAATAGGACTGCTCTCTAAGACAGACCAAGGACCAAAATTCATATGGAAAAGCACGGTCGATCATACCCTACGCATCTTATACCATCCTCTACGGACTCACTGACTAAACTGAGACATTTCTGCCACGGTCGCAGGTTCGAATCCTGCCTCGGGCGTGGATGTGTTTGATGGCCTTAGGTTAGTTAGTTTTAAGTAGTTCTACGTTCTAGGGACTGATGACCTCAGATGTTAAGTCCCGTAGTGCTCAGAGCCGTTCGAGACATTTCTGCAAATTTAGTACTTCTGGTGGGTTCTTGCAGCGTGCATTTTCAGATGACACGACTGAAGAGTACCGTCTTCGGAATATATTCATACGTCGTCTGCAGATTGTAATATTTTGATGTCACTGGAAAAGATGTCATAGAGGCCTGCAGTATAGAGAATGAATAATAAAGGAGCCAAGATTGATCCCTGGGGGAGTCCTTTGCTAGTTTCTCTGGATCCCAGTGGAGTTGGTCAAAATGACTGTCTTCCTATTGCTCAGGAAGCTTACAAAGCTTGCGCAAGACTGAAGTTTCTCCATTTTTCCCCAAAGATTTCCAAGACGACATTGTCATATACTTTAGTCTGGTATATGAACCCAGCTATCCTATAATTATTCTGAGAATGATTTTGCTTTATGTCAGTAACTAACCGTAGAAGGATTTCCTTTTCGAAAACCAAGTTGTTTTTCCGGGTTTCTTGTTTTCACACCACCATTGTAAGTGTCGCTTAAAAATCCTTTCCATCATCTTCACCGAACTCAGTAGTAAGGCGATTTGTCGATGTTACCCAGGTACATCACATATTTTTCCAAATTTTTCCGAATTTTGACATCTTTTCAGCGAATCGATCTTGGTTTCTTGATTCCATAAGCTATTGTAAATTTTGAGCAGCAGCAGTTTCCCTATGTGTGGGATGTGTCTTAACATTGGGTAGGACAGGTGCAGTACACTTCTCTTGAGAGAACGCAATCTGGAGTTCCTCCCCGAAAACGGTTGTATAATTACATGGTTGCCCTAGTCATAATCTGCCCCGCATTTCTTGCCAATTACGTCAGGTTGGCTTTGTCATATACGAGAACGATTCTAAAATTTCTTCGGGTGGTGGAGTTGCGTGTCTGTCCGTTGCAGGCGGTTTTTTATGTTCCTTATGACATTCCAAATCCTGGTTAGCCGTCTTTCTTTGCAGACTGCAAGATTTTCTTTTTTTTTTTGGTACTTGAATATCTTGTTGGCTGTATCCTACGCTTTCTTAAGAGCAATATAGTTTGTATCAGTAGAGAGAATTTTATATTTTCTTAAGCTTCCCTTCGTTCCGTGAGGAATGCCTCACATTCTGAACTCCACTAACAGTGTGATGACCTGTTAGTAGTCCGTTTATGTCCGTTTTGAGGTATTGAGATTTACACTGCTTCATTGATAAGCAGTACCAAGACCCCATACTCTATTTCGGGACCTTCAGTTTCGGTGATCGATTCCGGCTTTTCTTCCAGTAGTGTTTCGTATGGGTTCCAATTGGCTTTGTGATCCATTTCTGGCTGATTGCGTATTTGACAGTCTTGCTAGATTCTGCGTTTTTGATGATTCGTATTGGCAAATATCCGGTATCACTTCCCATGTTCTGCCGGTAGAAAGTGCCGGGGATGCTATGCTCATGTCTGCTGTTGTCGGGTACTCCACTAGTATTTTTCCCATCGCGTTAGCACCTCTGCAGCCGCACAATGCATCTAGTGGCAGAAGGAATTTCCCTATGGAGTCAGTTATTTTTGTTAACTCTTGTTTGGAGAGAAGCTTCTTGGCAGATTAAAACTTGTAAGGTGGCTATAATTTCGCACCTTACATTCACCCATCCACATACTCTGCCGTGATCTACAAATACAATTAGATATCATGTGACAGGTTGTACATCGTATACATGAATATGTAAAGGAGACTGACATTGTCACGTACGCCTTGTAAATAATTGTTAACGCTTATTGCGTGAAAGGTGACGGAGTGTCTTTATTTTATAATAGTGGAAGTTTGAGCTACAGTGGAAATGAAACGGCAGACGGAACTCAGACCCAGGGTGGAAGGCCCAGACAGGTGTGTTGGTCCCGGTTGAACACAGGAAGTAGCAAGACGGACGTTAGAACACCTGAGCGCTGGGGCACAATAGAGTTGCGGCCAGCCGGTAGTGTAGCCGGACGGAAAGGATTATACTTCGGAAACTACAAAAATTTGGGACGCAGCTGACAGGAATTACGAAGCGTCATCTCGGAAACCAAGCAGGCTGGGTTATTTCCAAGTATTTTTACTCAGAAGCGTACCATTGTACGAGCATAAGTTTTTCCTCGCAAACTTTCCGCGCTGGACGACCAAAGACTAAAATATGGTAGGTCGGCGTTAGTAATAATCTGTAGAGAGGGAGAATATTCCGTGGATTCGGGAATATGATTCGTTTTCGGAATTACGATGGTGGGGAGCCGAGCCTTGCTGAGAGTCCAGCAGTGGAGAGACGAGGTCTTCCGTTGTGAGCGCCCACGTGTGACGGCCGCGCGATATCAGCTTTTTTGATACAGACGGACTTGCTGTCTTTGCTCTCAGGAGAGTTTATAGTTAGAACAGTTAGGCACTGTACTGTTGCGAACCTATACGATTCTGGACTTCACCTCCGGGTTGGAAGTCTTCATTGAGTATGCAGCATTCAGTAATTGAGAGCACTTCCTCTGTCTATACTTACGTTGAGACGTTATCTGAACTCCATTCTTGTGGTTGGGAATTCGCGTTTTTCGTCTGCAGAACACAGAGAGGAGAAGACAGTATTAGAGTATATTAGTCAGAGGACCGCCTTCTGCCGTCCTAGAGTTTGAAATAGTTTATTTGTGGCTGCAGTTCTTCCATCGTCGCAGACAAGTACGAGAACCATCACTTCGACGCACCGGACGCACTACATATGGTCATATCGCAAATTGCTTCGGCTTATTGGGGCTATAAAAGCTAAACAACTGTGACCACGTTAGTTTATTTCTACTGAGGTTCCACACCACCGTATATCATCTTTGAAAGTAGTGTCTTCTAGTGTTTTGTACGTAGATTATGTCAGTCATTTCTCGTAATTGAAATTAGATCGCGCTGTCATAATAAGGGACAGAGTTGGGCAATTGATTAGTAATTTTACTTAGGAAATGTAAACTTAGTAATGTAAAAGGTTGTTTTAATCTACAATAAATATATAAGCAGGAACGACGTTTATCATTTAGTAGTATTAGTTGTCTTAATCATTCATTTATGTTTAGGTTGTAATTTATATGTTAAAGTCCATTAAGAGATCCTAAAATCTGCTTCAGGGGGTAGTCAGATAGGGACAAATATTCATTTTAGCGTTTATTATTTTCCGTTGGGCACATTTATTTTTACACCCGCCTGGAGTAGCATCTTGGAAACTGTGAGCCGGACCGAGACTCTAACTCCGGACCTTTGCCTTTCAGCGGCAGGTGCTCTACCATCTGAGATACCCAAGCATGACTCACGCTACGTACTCACAGCTTTACTTCTGCCATTACCTCATCTCCTACCTTCCAAACTTTACAGAAGCTCTCCTGCGAACCTTGCAGGACTAGCACTCCTGGTAGAAAAGGGTATTGCAGAGACATGGCTTAGCCACAGCCTGGGGGATGAGATTTTCACTCTGCAGCAGAGTGTGCGCTGATATTAAACTTCCTGGCTGATTAAAACTGTTCTGCAGACTAGTTCTGCAGGATCGTAGAGGAATTCCTGTGTAATTTGGAAGGTAGGAGACGAGGTACTGGCAGAAGTAAAGCCGTTAGGACGGGCTGAGAGTCGTGCTTGGGTAGCTCAGATTGTAGAGCACTTGCCCGTGAAAGCAAAGGTCTCGAGTTCGAGTCTCGGTCCGCCAAACAGTTTTAATCTACCAGGAAGTTTCATATCAGCGCACACCCCTCTGCAGAGTGAAAATTTCATTCTGTTGTTTGGAAAATTTGTTGTTTGGTGCTTCGTAGACAGTGACCAATGTCAGATGGACGTCCTTGATCCGCAGGCGGATACTCACCATCTGAACTGAATCACGCTGAGACCCAGTATTGACAACGGAAAAGTGAAGACGTTCATTTATTAACAACGCTGAGCCGCTGTAACCATCATCTCTATCCTATCTAAAGACAGCCTGGTAGTGCTAACGATTCTTTCGCTTTTATCATGTTTCATTTATGGCACAAATGTCTACGTTAGTTCCAAGCAGAAAAAGTCGTAGGCTGTCTTTATTTGCCTTGAGCGATGATTTCGTTCCATTAGATGATTTTATGGGCCGTTTCGGGGTTCAAGGAGTGAGGTCAAAACATTTTGGATTGACATCTGTAGCGAATCGGTTCGTAGTACTAGAGTGGGTCCATTGGTAGCCTGCTGGTAAGACATGTCATTCATCACAGCCATAATTATACTTCAAATGTTATTAATTCTGTTGATTGAGTGTGTGATATTGTGGTGGGTAGGGGTTGAGACCCTCTGGAGCAAGGGGAAGTTCTGGATGGTGCAACTGGTCCCGGGGGGCTGCGCTCTGATGGGGTCCTCTATGTTCCGTAGAATTTACACGTTGCTGTGGTGTAGCTGTGCATGCTGTATAAGAAGAGGGGGTGGTGGCATCGGCGGGGAATTGACTGCAGCCATCATACCTGACGTCTGCGGCTTTGTCTTCATAGCATGGGTTGGTTGCTGCAGATAGTAAGTGACGATGCTGAAATTTGCGTTGAGTCGTCGTTGAGACGGAAGGTGTGGGAATTCTGTAAGCTGTCTCGGGATGTTAGGGGGAGAGATAACTGCATTCAAATAAGGCTTTCAAACACAGCTACTGCTTCTGGAAAGATAATGTTACAGAGAGACATAATTTTAATAGTTCCCTTGTGTTGGAGACATATTGGGCAAGTTAGAGATAGGGCACTGGACCATCAACACAATGAATACAGGTCGGTTGGTTGGCCCTCCCACAAGCATCTGTGTGGACCAAGAAGGACACGCATCTTGTGTTATTTCTGCACTGTTTGCTGCCATTTCTAAACCGCAAACAATTATAACACTCCAGAATGAGATTTTCACTCTGCAGCAGAGTGTGCGCTGATATGAAACTTCCTGGCAGATTAAAACTGTGTGCCGGACCGAGACTCGAACTCGGGACCTTTGCCTTTCGCGGGCAACTGCTCTACCATCTGAGCTAGCCAAGCACGACTCACGCCCCGTCCTCACAGTCTCACTTCTACCAGTACCTCGTCTCCTACCTTCCAAACTTTATAGAAGCTCTCATGCGAACCTTGCAGGACGGGGCGTGAGTCGTGCTTGGGTAGCTCAGATGGTAGAGCACTCGCCCGCGAAAGGCAAAGGTCCCGAGTTCCAGTCTCAGTGCGGCACACAGTTTTAATCTGCCAGGAAGTTTCATATCAGCGCACACTCCGCTGCAGAGTGAAAATCTCATTCTGGAAACATCCCCCAGGCTGTGGCTAAGCCATGTCTCTGCAATATCCTTTCTTTTAGGAGTGCTAGTTCTGCAAGGTTCGCAGGAGAGCTTCTGTGAAGTTTGCTAGGTAGGAGACGAGGTACTGGTAGAAGAGAGGCTGTGAGGACGGGGCGTGAGTCGTGCTTGGGTAGCTCAGATGGATGTCTGCTTTAGGCGGTGGCGCGGCACGGACCTGCTGTCCCGGCCGCGGGCGCGCGTGGACGAGGAAGTGTTTACACCGCCGGTACTCGCGTGTGTTGTTGTCTGACTCGATCGCCATGGCACACAATTTTCGAAAGACTACGCTCCAATTTACCTTCGACAACGAATTTGCCAGACCCAAAGCTTTCGAAATAGAGCGTTTCTTGAGGGAAGAAGTTCGTTTACCTGCTGCAGACATAATTGGAATACACCTGTCCATTGTAAGCAGCACAATGTACGTAAAGATGACCGATGAAGCTGCGTGTGAAAGAACTCTCTCCGCTGCTCAAAGAGGATTTAAATTTCGACACTCTGATGGCCATATCAGCGATGTAACAGTAACTCCTTCAGGATTGGGTGTGAGGGTCATTCGGATCTTTGAATTGCCTTTTGAGGTGCCAGAATCGATGGTTACTGAATCGCTGCGACCATATGGAACGGTACTTAGTCATACGCCTGAACGCTGGGCACTCGCCGTCTGCCGCTGCACCGTACGGTTCTTTCGTGGTGGCTGCAGTGTGCAAAACCGGCGATACGAAGAGCTCTCATAACGTATGGCAAGGAAAAAGCGAAATGGCTCCGAGATACAGTTGATTATTACTACATGGTGCTCTGCGACCTGTCCTCCAGGGCCCCATCGCCCGAGCGTCAAGCGGAAGTCCATCGCATTCAGGCCTGCATTTTATCGATCACGAGACGTCGACTGGAGGGACTTTCGATCCGTGCTCGGTGCTTGGACAACGTCGATGGAGAACGTATTGGCATGCACCATGTGTCCAAGGGACATGCGCGTAATCGCCGATCCCTAATCACAGTGCTCCATGATGACGATGGTCGGCCCTTGACATCACAACAGGACATTGCTGCTGAGTTTCTGGAGCATTACCGCCTCCTTTTCACTGGGACGCCGACGGACAATCTGACATGAGAAGAAATTTTGCGACAGATGCAAACGGAGGTGGATGGTCCGGATGCAGAGGCGCTATTGGAACCCCTGACGGAAGATGACATCCGGGGCGCACTCGCGAAGGGTGCGGTGCATAAATCCCCTGGGCCAGATGGGTTGACACTCAAATTTTACCGCGCATTTGCGGATTTAATGATGTCCCAGTTGGTATTGATGTATAATGAGTTACTAAGCCCTGACACGGACGTTCCGTCGCAGTTCATGGCGGGACTGCTCATACCAATACCGAAATCGACAGCGAGTGACAGCGCCCATCAATTTAGACCTCTCACGATACTCAATACTGACTATAAGATCTTTGCGCGAATGTTGGCGGCAAGGCTCAAGACTGTAATATCCAAGACAATACCACCAGACCAGGCTTGTCTAGGGGTTCGGAGCAACATACATTCTATCCTCGGCGAATACCGTGACGTAATTTCCCTGACGGAAGCTTGTCGCATGAGAGCGGCGTTCGTATCGGTGGATTTTGATCGTGCCTTTGAAAGAATCAACCATGATTTCCTTGACAGGACCATGCGACGCATGGCGATACCACAGGATTTTATTACAGTCCTCATGCGCCTCCTTCGCGGCGCTTCTTCGACGGTGAGAGTCAATGGCAGGGACGTAGGAACGATTCCTGTTTGCAGCTCAGTTAGGCAAGGACGTCCCTTGTCGATGATACTGTTTACAATAGCGCTCGAACCATTGATGCAGACTCTTAGACGGACTCTAACAGGCGTCCGACTCCGTGCGAGCTCCTTCACGTGTCGTGCATATGCCGACGACTTGATGATACTCGTCCGGTCGGAGAACTAAGTAAGTCAGGTGGTTACCCTTCTTACTACGTACGGAGTAGCTGCGGGAAGCAGAGTCAACATGAATAAAACCAAGATCATGCACATCGGTCGAGGGCTGGACGCTCTGCACAGTCCGTTTACGACGGTGGACATCTTGCGATGCTTAGGTGTATTGTTCACCCGATCGCTACGGCAATCAGCGGCGGCGAGCTATCGACGTCTCCTCCAGAACGCCCGACTGCACATACGCAACAATTCACTCCGAACGCACGACCTGCTTCAAAGGGTGGACTACACTAATGTTCACCTGGCCTCGCGACTGCCGCACCTGGCACGGGTACTGCCAGTGCCACATGGTATTGCCGACAGATTAATGGCGGCCTTTGGATACTATGTCAGCCAAGGAATGTTGTTTAAGATCAAATACGAGACTTTAACTCTCCCACACCATTCTGGAGGCCTTAACTTCACGGATGTGCGGAACAAGGCTCTAGCTCTATACCTGCGAGCGACGCTACGCACTTGGAACCAACGGCAACACGCCATCACGTCGGCCATCCTGGATGTGCTTCTTCCGACGTCCTTTGAACCACCGGTGGCGGTCGGCACAATCTCGCCCTCTTTTTCTCAAGTCGCGCGATTTTTTGTTGATTTTAGTTATGTACAGTTACAGATACCTTCTACAAGAATCCCCACTACCCGTGAGATATATCGATACTTGCGGCGTCATCATGGCAGCAATGTTGTCGAACTTAAATACCCAACACGAAACTGGCGACAGATTTGGCGAGCTGTCCATACACCTCTCCTCACCACAGCAGCGCGATCGTCATGGTATACACTAATCAACCGCAAGACAGTCAATCCCCAACGATTGTACGACATTCGCATGGTAGATTCCCCGCTCTGCCTTATATGCGGCATGCTGGACACCGACGAACATTCTCTGCAGTGCGGTGGGGCAAAGGATGTTTGGCGGCTGACGCAACGCATCATGGCCCTCCTCCGACGCACCGACGAATCAACGATCACGACGGACGCTTTATTTTTCCCTGACGCTGTCTTTTTTCCCTCACAAAAAACTTCGGCAATCCAATGGATTGGAGGACACGCATCGCACTACGTGCTCTCGCGGACCTTGATATCCGGCATGGACTATTGGCATTATCTACTAGAACAACACGAAATCATCCGACGCCACTCTAAATATAAAACGTATTTTGCTAACTTTCTAGGCAGCATGTTTCATAACCCCCCGAAGCGGTGGGGAGTCCCAGGTTTACGTTGTTTCGAGGGATAGGATTTACTCCCAGTGAAGTGACGAGGATGTCACTTCGGCCCTATATTTCTTTCCCTTCTTTTTTATATATGATTTTTCTTTTGGGACATTAAAATTAAATGAATAAATAAAATATTATTGTTACTAACACAGAAATTACAATGCACAATGTTTCCTTCCTGTTGCCTCTCCCTTATTTATCCTGTCAGGAGACGGGGACACCGTGGCCAGGCCTCCAAGTACGACCCCTGCCCACTCTGCCCCCTGACTGTCATTCTGTCATTACCTTATATTAAAAAAAAAAAAAAATGGTAGAGCACTTGCCCGCTAAAGACAAAGGTCCCGAGTTCGAGTCTCGGTCCGGCACACAGTTTTAATCTACCAGGAAATTTCAATTATAACACTGTAAGACGGAGGGTATATACACGTCCACAGGACAGTGAACTCCATAATTATAAACAAACTGTTGAGCTGCTGTAATTTAAATGTCATAACTCAAACTGGTGATGGCTTTGTTACCTTTTTCCCGTTCCGGTTTATAATTGTACTAAATAGCCTTACTATAGCATCACGTCATTCCCGTTAGCAGCCGCGCGGAATGGCCGCGCGATTTGAGGCGCCATGTCACGGTTTGCACGGCCTCTTCCGGGCATCGTTGTGTGTGTGTTGTTCTTAGCATAAGTTAGTTTAAGTAATGTGTAAGTCTAGGGACCGATGACCTCAGCAGTTTGGCCCCTTAGGAATTCACACACATTTGAACATTTTCTGATAGCAATTCTTCCTCCGTAAGGGAGGTTTCAACATTACTTATGATGCCTTGATTAGCAGCGAAGAATTTCTCGGAATGCAGACCTTCAAATTTGCTTCGTCTAAGAATGTTGAACCAAGGCGCTTGCAGTTAATCCTGACACCGTTTCAGTTTTCAGACGTGTTTTCCCTGCCGGCAAGATATTGAGTATGCGCTTGAATAGTGTTTCGCATTCCTGTCTAATAAGTTATTAATACAGCAGACAACGTTCATGTGTGCCTCTCGCCAGGCCGCCACTGATACAACAAACACCGTCGATCACGGCTACTCTGGTGTCGTGCAAGAGTCGACTGGAGGGTGGAGTGGCATTGTTGTCTCCAGTGTTCAAAATATGGGTTCTGTCTGTATGCGAGTGATGGACGCTCACGTGTATGGCGTAGACATGTTGAGCAGCCTATCCCAGAGTGCATACGGCTCGACACACAAGTCCTGTCCCAGGCTTCATGATGTGGGGGCCTCCAGTTACAACTCGCCATCATATTTAGTGTGTCTGCAGGGTAAATTAACCAGTGCCCGCAACATTGCATAGGCTGTTATACCTGTGCGACCGCCATTTCTTCGACAGGAAGAGTGCCCACTAAAGTGCACAGGCTGTTGTTCCTAAGGTAATGCCATTTCTTCGACAGGAAGGTGATGCGATTTTCCAGAAGGACAGTGCACGTCCACATACGGCTGCTCCAAGCCAAAGTGATCCTCGTAGTGTACAACAACTGTCCTGGCCAGCAAGATCTTGCCGATTGAAAGTGTATGGGTCGTGATGAAGTAGGAACTTATTCTCTAGGGCCTGCAAGAACCATTTCATGATTTCAAATAAGGGCGCAATATGCTTGAGACGGTTTATCGTAGGATTCCACTTCGTACCTTTTATGATCGTTTTCATGCGAGATTACAAGCCTTCATTGACTGCAGAAGAGGGTACGCATTGTACTTATGAGACTGTTTGGCCACCATTTGTTGTGGTACATGTAGTTTCATTTGTTCTGAATTTGTTATCTTATACCAATGCAATGTACTGCCTGTCACGTCACTTATCAATAAAATAACCTTGTCGTTGCGGGGGTCGCATATTTTCCAGCAGTGTAGATGATGTTTGGTGGGCAGGAACTCATAACCTTGGATCCGCGTCTGTACCTACATGCCCTCTATTTTTCCACTACTTCACCAACACCCACACCAGTTTTGAGCGTAACCACGACACCTGACGTTAAAATCGTTGTCTGTCGTAGTTATACACTGTCCAGTCACATCAACCCTGGACCATCGCAAGACCTGCAGCAAGAAAGTTAGCATCGTTCTGGGAGGTTTCAACAGGGATGTGGAGCCATGCCGACTCAAGTGCCACGGCCAGCTCCAAGATGGTTTTCGGGTGAGAATCAATGGCACGAACAGCCCGATCGCGGTAGTACCACAAATTCTCGATTGGTTTTAAATCCGGGAAGTTTGATGGCCAGAAGAGAATGGTAAACTCATTCGGGTGCTCTTCGAACCACGCACGTACACTGCTACCTGTGTGACGCGTTGTTCTGCTGGTAGATGCCACCGTGCCAAGGAAAACCAAACTGCGTTTGGAGGTGGACATGGGTCCCAAGGATGGATGATAGTTTTGTTGCTTCATTGTGCCTCCAGAATGACGAGATCACCCAGAGAACACTACGAAAATGTCCCATGTCATAATGCTTCCTCCACTGGCCTGGACCCTTCCAGCTACTGTTTCAGGGTGTTTGCTTTTTGTGTGATGGAGCGTAAAACGTGATTCATCTGAAAAGGTGACCTGTCGCCACTCACCGGATAGCCAGTTGTGGTACTGGCGCGCAAATTCCAGCGTCTGTCGCCGATTAACAGCAGTCAGCTTGGGCGCATGGACCAGGTGCCTTCTGCGGAAGCTCATAGGCAGCAACGTTCGCTGAACTGTCATTGAGAAGACACTGTTGGTAGCGCCTTGGATCATCTGGTCAGTCAGTCGGTCTACAGTTGCATGTAGATATCTCTACAGGTGGCATTCACACCTGTCATCTATGGTCTGTGGTTCGTCACAATTGCCCCGGAGCCGATTTGGGTAGCACCATTTTGCAGTGGACGGTAAACTGTAGCCACGATGACACGTGAACAGTTTACAGACTCAGCCTTTCGGAAATGCTTCCATTCTTGCCCAGACAGTGAATGATCATACCCTTTTGGACGTCATCTAAAGGATCCATGAAACCTGCGCCTAGTGGACTTTGCGCCCAACCATAAATCTGTGAAATATGCTCCCAATACCTGGTTCCTTTGTGTCACGGCTTACCTTACCTGCGCCCAGACCGTCGTAACTACTCTGAACTATCTGCTCCCTAGAAACGGCGAAACTGCGCCCTGATATATCTCTACCACAGTTTCCTACAGTCTGCACAAACAGCCCTAGCTTTCGTAGAGTTGATATCGTGCGACTTACGTATTTCTGTCACAGTAGTTGCGATATGGAAGTTTCAACGACCATTCGCGTTAAGCCATGTTGGCGCTGTGAAGGTTATTCTTACATAGTGAAGAGAATGAAAGAAGACGGCTTGTTACGTGGCGCTGTTCAAGACAGAAAGCAAACCACTGCCGAGCAGTGCTTAAAACCAAGAAATTTACGGTGCTTTTCTTCACTCGAGCATCAATGTGGAGTTCCAGATGACGCTAGGAGAAGAGGAGAAGAAAAGGGCGCGAGAGGCAGAGACTTCTGGTTCCAAAATATATTCAGAGGAGCTGGGATGCCTGCATAATCGAGGGTATGATTTTGTCACTGAAATGCCAGAGCAGCAAGCAAAGAAGACAGCTTTATACTACCAGCGGGAAAAACCAAAGGGCAATGAGAGAGATCCGCAGAGAAGAGACGAAACTCACCTCAAAGCGGAGTTACTAGTAATGAACGATGGCAGTAGTTTTCTGTTAAGTAACGACAAATCAGGAGAAAGGATAATAGCTTTAGCGGACAAGCAGGGAGAGTGGCTCTAAGAAGCAAGCAATTTTTTTTATGGATGATAAGTTCGAATGCTGTAGTAAACAATTTTCGCAAATATATACCATTCTCGCCGACTTTGAAAGCACAGATAAAGAGAAAAACATCTATCCAGTTGCCTTTACATTACTGTCAAACAAAAGTAAAGAGACATACGTCCGTCTTTTCCGAAACTTAGTGGAAAATATTCCAGAATGGAAACCTGCAAACGTGATGGTAAATTTAGAACCAGCAGCGGTTTCAAAGTTGTACTACCAACAGCATGGATGTTATTTCCACATGAAATAGTCTCTCTGGAGAAAAGTACAAGATCTAAGACTTACTCATGAAAATAAAATTAAGAAGTACGACAACAAATTCACATGTGTGTTGCGCTGGCATTTGTACGGCCTGTCTGCAGCTCGTGGTCCAGTAGCGAGTGTTGCTGCCTCTGGATCACGGGGTCCTGGGTTCGATTCCCGGCCGGGTTGGGTTTTCTCTGCCCGGGGACTGAGTGTTTGTGTTGTCCTCATAATTTCATGATCATCATTCGTGATAGTGGCTAGATTGGATTGGGTAAAAAATTGGACTGTATAAAAATTGGGACTTTGTACGGGCGCTGATGACCGCGCAGTTGAGCGCCCCACAAACCAAACATCATCATCATTTCTACGGCTTGAAGACTTCTGTGACGGCTAGCACAAGAACATTCACAGGCACCAGATACTCCAGGCTTTTTTTTGACTACTTTGTAGATTTTCTAAGTTTATTGACTACTTTGTAGTAGATGGTTGGAAAATGAAGAAAACCCTATTAGCCTTTGAAACTGCCACAAACGGTGCCTTCGAACGACCAACGCTGTAGATGGTTGGCACCACAAAATTACATGCTTGCTAAACCAAATACAAAAATCAGTGACATAGTCAGTTGTATGAAAAGAGAAGCAGAAAATTCAGCGTACGCGTTAATGAGGGCAGTGCTGAGTATGGAAAGTAAACGATAAAGGACAAAACGGTCTACATGAACCGGGATGAAAGGTTGGAAAAAAACTGTAAAAAAGCTGGAAGAGGGAGCTGAGATCAGGGCTTGCTTGGAAGCTGTCTCCTATCTACAAAAACTTGACTAAATCTATCAGAAGCTGCATATAGACAGAAAAATGTAAAAAATGTAATTAGTAACTTATCAATAAAAGAAACTGAAAACAGGTATATTGATGATGCCTATATGCTGATTTTGAAAATAGATATACTGAAGATGCTTATAAGCTGATTTTAAACACGCCTTAACGACAATAATTTACTTTTATTGTTTAACCTGTCCAAAGGCTGGATAAAGTGTGACGGAAATCTAATTATTTTAAAAAACTTGTGTTCAGTTCTATGGTCGGCCATACCAAATTTAATTTCCGTCGTTTCTCAGATCATTCCACAAAATGCTGGGATGGTTCCTTAAGGAGGCAGTGCTTGCTTCCTCCCCCACCAACAACTACAAATCCGAGCGAAAGCTAAATCTCTAACGATAACGTAAAACACTAAACGCAAAATTTGTTTTCGCTAGATAGTTGTGACTATGAATCAAGATATTCTGAACTAAAATTAAACATATAACTGGAAAGCAAACTTTGTTTCTGAGAGTGAGCTTGTCATTCACTTTATAACGGTTCTAAGATATATATATTACTGGCCATTAAATTTGCTACACCAAGAAGAAATGCAGATGATAAACGGGTATTCATTGGACAATTACATGATACTATAACTGACGTGTAATTACATTTTCACGCAATTTGGGTGCATAGATCCTGAGAAATCAGTACCCAGAAGACCACCTCTGGCCGTAATAACGGCCTTGATATGCCTGGGCATTGAGTCAAACAAAGGTTGGATGGCATGTACAGGTACAGCTGCCCATGCAGCTTCAACACGATACCACAGTTCATCAAGAGTAGTGACTGGCGTATTGTGACGAGCCAGTTGCTCGGCCACCATTGACCAGACGTTTTCAATTGGTGAGAGATCCGGGGAATGTGCTGGCCAGGACAGCAGTCGAACATTTTCTGTATCCAGAAAGACCCGTACAGGACCTGCAACATGAGGTCGTGCATTATCCTGCTGAAATGTAGGGTTTCGAAAGGATCGAATGAAGGGTAGAGCCACGGATCGTAGCACATCTGAAACGTAGCGTCCACTGTTCAAAGTGCCGTCAATGCGAACGAGAGGTGACCGAGACGTGTAACCAATGGCACCCCATACCATCACGCCGGGTGATACGCCAGTATGGCGATGACGAATACACGCTTCGAATGTGTGTTCACCGCGATGTCGCCAAACACGGATGCGACCATCATGATGCTGTGAACAGAACCTGGATTCATCCGAAAAAATAACGTTTTGCCATTCGTGCACCCAGGTTCGTCGTTGAGTACACCATCGCAGGCGCTCCTGTCTGTGATGCAGCGTCAAAGGTAACCGCAGCCATGATCTCCGAGCTGATAATCCATGTTGCTGCAAACGTCGTCGAACTGTTTGTGCAGATGGGTGTTGTCTTGCAAACGTCCCCATCTGTTGACTCGGGGATCGAGACGTGGCTGCACGATCCGTTACAGCCATGCGGATAAGATGCCTGTCATCTCGACTGCTAGTGACACGAGGCCGTTGGAATCCAGCACGGCGTTCCGTATTACCCTGTTGAACCCACCGATTCCATATTCTGCTAACAGTCATTGGATCTCGACCAACGCGAGCAGCAATGTCGCGATACGATAAACCGTAATCGCTATAGGCTACAATCCGACCTTTATCAAAGTCGTAAACGTGATGGTACGCATGTCTCCTCAACACGAGGCATCACAACAACGTTTCACCAGGCAACGCCGGTGAACTGCTGTTTGTGTATGAGAAATCGGTTGGAAACTTTCCTCATGTCAGCACGTTGTAGGTGTCGCCACCGGCGCCAACCTTGTGTAAATGCTCTGAAAAGCTAATCATCTTTTTCGAAATCCATGCTGATTCCTACGGAGTAGATTTCTAGTCTCCAGAAAAGTCATTATACTCGAACATAATACGTGCTCCAAA
Source organism: Schistocerca nitens (assembly GCF_023898315.1). Lineage (NCBI taxonomy): Eukaryota > Metazoa > Arthropoda > Insecta > Orthoptera > Acrididae > Schistocerca > Schistocerca nitens. Next base: position 175,209,309 of record NC_064622.1, on the reverse strand, counting down.
ATTCTGCAACTGATATACGTTAGAGATATAGGTCTATAGTTCTGCACTTCTGTTCGACGTCTCTTCTTGAAAACGGGGATGACCTGTGCCCTTTTCCAATCCTTTGGAACGCTACGCTCTTCTAGAGACCTACGGTACACCGCTGCAAGAAGGGGGGCAAGTTCCTTCGCGTACTCTGTGTAAAATCGAACTGGTATCCCATCAGGTCCTCTGGCCTTTCCTCTTTTGAGCGATTTTAACTGTATCTCTATCCCTCTGTCGCCTATTTCGGTATCTACCATTTTGTCATCTGTGCGCCAATCTAGAGAAGGAACTAAAGTGCAGTCTTCCTCTGTGAAACAGCTTTGGAAAAAGATATTTAGTATTTCGCCTTTTAGTCTGTCATCCTCCGTTTCAGTACCATTTTGGTCACAGATTGTCTGGACATTTTGTTTTGATCCACCTACCGCTTTGACATAAGACCAAAATTTCTTAGGATTTTCTGCCAAGTTGTAAGTAGGCTGTTTAGGTTTTTTTATTGATAACGCCACCTCAGTATGAAAATCACCGGCTGTGCCGTGTGCAGTCTGTGGCTGCTTTGCATTGTTGTAATACTCAACCATTGTAGTGTTAGGCAGCTGGCTGTGAACAGCGCGTAGCGCTGGGCAGTTGGAGGTGAGCCGCCAGCAGTGGTGGATGTGGGGAGAGAGATGGTGGAGTTTTGTAATTTGTCATGATATCAAGGTAAATACATTGTTTGTTCTCTATTAATATCTTTCATTTGCTAACTATCCCTATCAGTAGTTAGTGCCTTCCATAGTTTGAATCTTTTATTTAGCTGGCAGTAGTGGCGCTCGCTGTATTGCAGTAGCTTGAGCAGCGAAGATTTTTGGTGATTTGTGAGACGTATAGGTTAATGTTAGTCAGGGCCATTCTCTTGTAGAGAATTTTGAAAGTCAGATTGCGTTGCGCTAACAAAATATTGTGTGTTGAAAGTCAGATTGCGTTGCGCTAAAAAAATATTGTGTGTCAGGTTAAGCACAGTCGTGTAAAATTGTTAAAAGGGGACGTTTCAAAGTCAGTACATAGAACTTTACTTTCGAATTCATTGAACGCCTCTCGCATAGCCCTCCTCACACTACATTTCGCTTTGCGTAATTTTTGTTTGTCTGCAAGGCTTTGGCTATGTTTATGTTTGCTGTGAAGTTCCCTTTCCTTCCGCAGCAGTTTTCTTACTCGGTTGTTGTACCACGGTGGCTCTTTTCCATCTCTGACGATGTTGCTTGGCACATACTCATCTAACACATATTGTACTATGGTATCCTTCGGATACGCTTTATTTCCCTCTGCAGCTAATGCTGCCACCATCTGTGAGTGACTTCTGCACTTTGACGTAGAACATACGCAGTGACTGGAATGTATGTTACACCCTATACACTCACTGGTCACACAGACACACACTGAGGAAAGAGGTACGATCGCTGTATCGTATTCTGTGTCAGATACAGAATACGAGTTTGCTTTTGCCATCTCTCTGGAGCACGCCCCACTCTGCACTCGTGGGTGGAGCATTCCACCGCTTTGTGGCAGAACAGAGACGGCAGGTGTCGGGCTGAGCGAGAGAGCGCGCGCGCCCCGTCGGCTTATGACGCGTTTGCGGCAGTGCTCGCGGCATTGTAAACATTGCAGGGGCACGTCACCAGCTCGTGTGTGTGTGTGTGTGTGTGTGTGTGTGTGTGTGTGTGTGTGTGCGTGGGGGTTCGCGTGTGGGTGGTTGTGTGCGCGACTGTGGCGGCCGGGCCGCTTGTTTGGCGGCCTACGCGCGCGCGCCAGGCCCTGCGCGGCCCGAATGAAATAAACCGGGAGCGGACGCCGCCCGAAAAACACACACGGCCAGTTTACCCTGGCGCGCGTGTTTATTGCAATTAAACACTTAAGGGCGCAGTGCCGCCCTGTGTGACGCGCGCATATTTTAAAAATCAAATCAGCCGTCCGCAGCGGCGGGCCGGGGCCGGCTCGGCTCAGCGCTGTGGCGGCACGCACCGGCGGCCTTCATTTCCTGGCGCCTCTGCTGTGTGCTGTGGTGTTAATTAACGCCCGCGCGCGTAGAGTGCACTCGCGCGTCCGCGCCCGTCAAGATTTGTTTCGGCGCGAGAGCCCGACCGCGCCGCGCCGCGCCTCGCCACGCAGTGCCAAATATCCGCCCTCGTTTTAATTGGACGTTACGGACGGCGGCGGCCATCGTGTTTAACGACTCGTCGCCATCGGCGTTTGTTTGTCTGTCTGTCCGTTTGCACAGGGGGGGCGCGCCCTTCCCCGGCGGCAGTTGAAAAGCATAGCTACACACGCATTTAGGCCCGTGCCTTTACGAGTCGCTCGCGCGGCGCGGCCACTCAACTGCGGCAATTCGCGTCAATTGCGATGCTTACGGGCGACATGAAAAGTGAAGACGAGCCCACTTGCCCACTGAGTGAGTGTGGTAACAATGTAGAGAAGCAGGCCGCTAGGTTGGAGCTCACACTCCGTTCCACCTCATTCCACTTTCATGATACTTGCCTTGTAATAACGCCATTGTCTGTACAGAAAATATATGACGCCCATCATTTTTTTGGGTAATTCTGTGTACTTAACAGCTTTTGAGAGTGTGTTTGCAAATCACCAGTTTTGTCTTTCTGAAAGGTAAAGGTACCCGAAAGGTAGTTCTGACGTTGCACTTTCTAACGAAAGCAACATTTAAGATAAATCAAGATACATTTATAGCTATTGTTGACTTAGAAAAATACTTTGACAGTACGAAATGGGGAAAGGTGTTCGAAATTCTCAAGCAAATCGGCGTAAGCTATAGGAAAAGACAAATACTTTACAGGGTAATTATAACGTCCACGACAGAATTTTAAAAAATTGGTACACGTAACCGTCTAAACACAAGGCAGCAGGTGGTACAATACTACCCCAAAGAAAAACTCTTGTGTTTCTGTTGAACGAGGTGTCGGAAATTTACACCCATATCCGGAAAAATCAGAACACCTTGAACGACTAGAGATAGGACGTATTCACAGGACATGTGTATTCGTACGTTCTGCAGAAATGATTAGCATCTGAACCATGCCGACCAGCGGGTTCGAAGTTGTTGTTGTTGTTGTGGCCTTCAGTCTTGAGACTGGTTTGAGGCAGCTCTCCATGCTACTCAATCCTGTGCAAGCTTCTTCATCTCCCAGTACTTACTGCAACCTACATCCTTCTGAATCTGCTTAATGTACTCATCTCTTGGTCTCCCTCTACGATTTTTACACTCCACGCTGCCCTCCAGTTCTAAATTTGTGATCCCTTGATGCCTCACAACATGTCCTACCAACCGGTCCCTTCTTCTTGTCAAGTTGTGCCACAAAATGGTCGTATGTAAAGTACACAAGCGGCAAGACGCAGTCAATACCTTCGCTGCGCAGTGCCGATGGTACTGTTACCGACGACTGTGCCGCTAAAGCGGAGTTATTGAACGCAGTTTTCCGAAATTCCTTCACCAGGGAAGACGAATGGAATATTCCAGAATTTGAAACACGTACAGCTGCTAGCATGAGTTTCTTAGAAGTAGATACCTTGGGGTTGCGAAGCAACTCAAATCGCTTGATATGGGCAAGTCTTCAGGTCCAGATTGTATACCGATTAGGTTCCTTTCAGATTACGCTGATACAATAGCTCCCTACTTAGCAATCATATACAACCGCTCGCTCACCGATGGATATGTACCTACAGATTAGAAGCCGGCCGGTGTGGCAGTGCGGTCTAGGCGCTTCAGTCTGGAACCGCGTGACCGCTCCGGTCGCAGGTTCGAATCCTGCCTCGGGCATGGATGTGTGTGATGTCCTTAGGTTCGTTAGGTTTAAGTAGTTCTAAGTTCTAGGGGACCAATGACCACAGATGTTAAGTCCCATAGTGCTCAGAGCCATTTGAACCATTTGAACAGATTAGAAAATTGCGCAGGTCGCACCAGTGTTTAAGAAGGGTAGTAGGAGTAATCCATCGAACTACAGACCTATATCATTGACTTCGGTTAGCAGTAGGGTTTTGGAGCATATACTGTATTCAACATTATGAATCACCTCGAAGGGAACGATCTATTGATACGTAATCAGCATGGTTTCAGAAAACATCGTTCTTGTGCAACGCAGCTAGCTCTTTATTCGCACGAAGTAATGGCCGCTATCGAGAGGGGATCTCAAGTTGATTCCGTATTTCTAGATTTCCGGAAAGCTTTAGACACCGTTCGTCACAAGCGACTTCTAATCAAGCTGCGCGGCTATGGGGTATCGTCTCAGTTGTGCGACTGGATTCGTGATTTCCTGTCAGGAAGGTCGCAGTTCGTAGTAATAGACGGCAAATCATCGAGTAAAACTGAAGTGATATCAGGTGTTCCCCAGGGAAGCGTCCTGGGACCTCTGCTGTTCCTGATCTATATAAATGACCTGGGTGACAATCTAAGCAGTTCTCTTAGGTTGTTCGCAGATGATGCTGTAATTTACCGTCTAGTAAGGTCATCCGAAGACCAGTATCAGTTGCAAAGCGATTTAGAAAAGATTGCTGTATGGTGTGGCAGATAGCAGTTGACACTAAATAACGAAAAGTGTGAGGTGATCCACATGAGTTCCAAAAGAAATCCGTTGGAATTCGATTATTCGATAAATAGTACAATTCTCAAGGCTGTCAATTCAACTAAGTACCTGGGTGTTAAAATTACGAACAACTTCAGTTGGAAAGCCCACATAGATAATATTGTGGGGAAGGCGAGCCAAAGGTTGCGTTTCATTGGCAGGACACTTAGAAGATGCCACAAGTCCACTAAAGAGACAGCTTACACTACACTCGTTCGTCCTCTGTTAGAATATTGCTGCGCGGTGTGGGATCCTTACCAGGTGGGATTGACGGAGGACATCGAAAGGGTGCAAAAAAGGGCAGCTCGTTTTGTATTATCACGTAATAGGGGAGAGAGTGTGGCAGATATGATACGCGAGTTGGGATCGAAGCCATTAAAGCAAAGACGTTTTTCGTCGCGGCGAGATCTACGTATTTACGAAATTTCAGTCACCAACTTTCTCTTCCGAATGCGAAAATATTTTGTTGAGCCCAACCTACATAGGTAGGAATGACCATCAAAATAAAATAAGAGAAATCAGAGCTCGAAGAGAAAGGTTTATGTGTTAGTTTTTCCCGCGCGCTGTTCGGGAGTGGAATGGTAGAGATGGTTCAAATGGCTCTGAGCACTATGTGACTTAACATCTATGGTCATCAGTCCCCTAGAACTTAGAACTACTTAAACCTAACTAACCTAAGGACAGCACACAACACCCAGCCATCACGAGGCAGAGAAAATCCCTGACCCCGCCGGGAATCGAACCCGGGAACCCGGGCGTGGGAAGCGAGAACGCTACCGCACGACCACGAGATGCGGGCTGGAATGGTAGAGAGATAGTATGATTGTGGTTCGATGAACGCTCTGCTAAGCACTTAAATGTGAATTGCAGAGTAATCATGTAGATGTAGATGTAAAATCCTCTTCTCCCCAATTCTATTCAATACCTTCTCATTAGTTATGTGTTCTGCCCATCTAATCTTAAGCATTCTTCTGTAGCACCACATTTCGAAAGCTTCTATTCTATTCTTGTGCAAACTGTTTATCGTCCATGGTTCACTTCCATACATGGCTACACTCCATACAAATACTTTCAGAAACGACTTTCAGACTCTTAAATCTATACTCGATGTTAACAAGTTTCTCTTCTTCAGAAACGCTTTCCTTGCCATTGCTAGTCTACATTTTATATCCTCTCTACTTCGACCATCATGAGTTATTTTGATCCCCAAATAGCAAAACTCATTTACTACTTTAAGCCTCTCATGTCCTAATATAATTCCCGCAGCATCACCCGATTCAATTCGACTACATTCCATTATCCTCGTTTTGCTGCTGTTGATGTTCATCTTATATCCTCCTTTCAAGACACTGTCCATTCCGTTCAGCTGCTCTTCCAGGTCGTTTGTTGCCTCTGGCAGAATTACAATGTCTTCGGCGAACCTCAAAGCTTTTATTTCTTCTCCATGGATTTTAATTCCTACTCCGAATTTCTTTTTTTTCCTTTACTGCTTGCTCAATATACAGATTGAATAACATCGGGGAGAGGCTACAACCCTGTCTCACTCCCTTCCCAACCACTGCTTCCCTTTCATGTCCCTCGACTCTTATAACTGCCATCTGGTTTCTGTACAAATTGTAAATAGCCTTTCGCTCCCTGTATTTTACCCTTAGAATGTGAAAGAGAGTATTCCAGTCAACATTATCAAAAGCTTTCTCTAAGTCTACAAATGCTAGAAACGAAGGTTTGCCTTTCCTTAATCTTTCTTCTAAGATAAGTCGTAGGGACAGTATTGCCTCACGTGTTCAATATTTCTACGGAATCCAAACTGATCTTCCCCGAGGTCCGCTTCTACCAGTTTTTCCATTCGTCTGTAAAGAACTCGCGTTAGCATTTTGCAGCTGTGACTGTGCCTGCGGCTTTCGTTGTCGCTATAAACCGAAGGCAATGGATCAGTGTGATTTGAGCAGATGTGCAGGATGCTTCGCAGACGTATGCTCGAACCGTACCATCAAATCACGAGTTTGAAAGAAGGTGCATTATTGGCATTAGAGAATGTGATGCATATATCTAGGAAACTGCTGTTCACGTGCTACGTAGTGTTTGGCAATGCATCGGGTGTGTGCGGAATGGTTCACGGAAGGTGGTGGAACACGACAAGATGGGTCAGGTCGCAGCACCCAGACCATCCCCCTCCTCTCCCCTTTCCACCGAGAAGATCGACACCTCATCCGAGTGGCATTCCAGGATAAATTGGCGTCCTCCTCAGATTTGGCGCAACAGTGGAACAGTCTACCGTATTCTACACAGTCTACCACTATCGGTGGTGACAGTGCGTCGCCGTTTATTACGGCAAGGGTTACGCGCGCGTTTTTCACTTCTCCGCCTTCTTTATACGAAGGTGCAGAAACATGCTAAACGGGAATGGTGTGTGGAACGACGTCACTGGGGACAGGAATGACATCAATGTTTTCGGACGAATCCAGTTTCAATTTATTTGAAAATTATGACCGCATTTTGGTTCACCGCAGACAGGGGGAGCGGCATCACAGTCACTGCATTCGCACAAGACGTACAGCTCCAACTCAAGGCCTTATGGCGTTAGGTGCTATTAGATACAACCACAAATTACATACCGAGTGAGGTAACGCAGTGGCTAGCACACTGGACTCGCATTCGGGAGGACGGCGGTTCAATCTCGCGTTCGGCCATCCTGATTTAGGTTTTCAGTGATTTCCTTAAATCGTTCCAGGCAAATGCCGGGATGGTTCCTTTGAAATGGCACGGCCGACTTCTTTCTTGCCGCCAATCGAAAATGTGTGGGATATGATGAAATGTCGGGAGTAGTGCCAATCACAACAGATGAACTTGTGAATGAAGCATAGATGGCTATACCACAGCACCCCAATCGCGCCTTATACGCATGGAACAAAATTATAAGGGCCCATGGCGGACCCAGTGCCTACTAGGCAACAGGACACATGCTGAACCGAGATTACTGAAATACTAATCACTTATGCAGAACATACTAAGGTACAGGGTGTTACAAAAAGGTACGGCCAAACTTTCAGGAAACATTCCTCACACACAAAGAAAGAAAATATGTTATGTGGACATGTGTCCGTAAACGCTTATTTTCCATGTTACAGCTTATTTTATTACTTCTCTTCAAATCACATTAATCATGGAATGGAAACACACAGCAACAGAATGTACCAGCGTGACTTCAAACACTTTGTTACAGGAAATGTTCAAAATGTCCTCCGTTAGCGAGGATACAAGCATCCACCCCTGGAATCCCTGATGCGCTGATGCAGCCCTGGAGAATGGCGTATTGTATCACAGCCGTCCACAATACGAGCACGAAGAGTCTCTACATTTGGTACCGGGGTTGCGTAGACAAGAGCTTTCAAATGCCCCCATAAATGAAAGTCAAGAGGGTCGAGGTCAGCAGAGCTTGGAGGCCATGAATTGATCCGCCTCCACCAATCCATCGGTCGCCGAATCTGTTGTTGAGAAGCGTTCGAACACTTCGACTGACATGTGCAGGAGCTCCATCGTGCATGAACCACATGTTGTGTCGTACTTATAAAGGCACATGTTCTAGCAGTACAGGTAGAGTATCCCCTATGAAATCATGATGAAATCATGATAACGTGCTCCATTGAGCTAGGTGGAAGAACGAAACTAAAATGAGCTCTAACATGGAAATTAAGCGTTTCCGGACACATGTCCACATAACATCTTTTCTTTATTTGTGTGTGAGGATTGTTTCCTGAAAGTTTGGCCATACTTTTTTGTAACACCCTGTATATGTCCTGTGAACATTAACGTCCTATATCTAGTCGTTCAAGACGATCTGTTTCTTTTTCTGAACATGAGTGTAATTTGGAAAACCGCTGACAGGGGCTCCACTAATCGATACGAGGGAGAGCATGTCGTTTGATAGAATTTTCCCTTTGCCAGTTGGCAGGGACTGTGCAAAGAAGCTTCCGTTGCAAGTTTGACATGACAGCACCAGTTGACAACAGCACAGTGAACTGACAGAAGAAAATCGAGGAGGATGGATGTTTGTGCGATGCAAAACGTTCGGACCGGTCTGGTGTCCCTATTCTCGGTGTCTTAAAACTGTGGCTCTTACTACTACTTAATACTGACAGCAGGAAATTCATCTCTCATCAAGGTTGCACCGCTCTTCATTTCCACCATTGTGTTCGAGTTTACCTGAATGATAAATTGCTACCTCGCGGGATAGTCCATTATGTGGTCGCTGACCTGGTGCTAGCGAATGGGCACTGCAGTTTCCAGATTTACAGCCTTGTAATTTTTTTCTGAAGGGCTCAGATCAAAGGTAGTGTTTCTTTTCAACCTCTGCCACAGAACATCGAAGCCTTGACAGATCACATTGCAGTAGTTGTTCTTATCCTCAGTTCTAATGTGCTGGATCGGGTATGGCCAGAAGTGGACTGCTGATTTGATGTGCCGTGCGATAAGGGATGGACAAGGAGAAGACCTCGTTTTTTTTTTTTTTTCAAATGTTTCTTGGACTTTATAATTACTCTTTACGCTATGTACAAGAACCAAGACGGAAAGATAAGAGCGATGACCAAGAGCGATATGATCGAATTAAAAAGGGTGTAATACAGGGCGCCGTCTTTCGCCTCTGTTTTTCAGTCAATACATCTAACAGGAAATGGAGTGGGGTGAAAATTCAGGATGACAAAATGTATCAATGATAAGATTCGATGATGACATTGCAGTTCTCAGTGCAAAAGAGGAAGAATTGCAGGATCTGTGAATGTAATGAACAGTGCAATGAGCACACATTCTAGATTGAGACTAAACTGAAGAACGACGAAAGTAAGGTACAGAAATTAGATAGCGATGAGCTCATAATTACGATCGCATCCCAACTACCGATGTTTCCATGCTGCTGTGCGGAAATCTGCCTCGTTCTGCTATCATATGCCATCGCGTTACTGCTTCTTTCTCGCTCGCTCTCAGTTATGTGTTTCATTTCTTCATCTTGTATGTATCATCTGGTTACTTACGTGTATAGTTTTTCTGGATTGACCGAGCGTTGTCCAGCGGTCCAGTAGTCGTATTCAGACTTTTTTTCCACCTATTTCTGTGCCATTTTACCTTGCTGAATCGTGTGAACTTCATTGTTATTGTATTTGTGGTTGTTTATCAGAACGGTACATCTTTAATTAAGACTGTCCATGATCCTTACCCTATCATTACGCCTAACCTACTCTATTGCCATTGTGAAGATAAAGTCGAATAACGCCTATGGTAGGAGATGATGTCAATGATGCAGACAGGATTCGGACATGGACTAGAGCAGTGCTTGCTCGTTTTCAGGCCACACATTTGGGAACGTGATTTCACCTTTTCACAGCAGGAAATATCATCTGACATCAAGTCGTTGCTTCCATGGTACATGCTAGAGTTGCAGAGGGTAATAACTGCAGGGGAAGGCAGAGATTGAAATATTCTCTGCAAATAACTAAGGCCCCCCCATGAACCATGGACCTTGCCGTTGGTGGGGAGGCTTGCGTGCCTCAGCGATACAGATAGCCGTACCGTAGGTACAACCACAACGGAGGGGTATCTGTTGAGAGGCCAGACAAACGTGTGGTTCCTGAAGAGGGGCAGCAGCCTTTTCAGTAGTTGCAAGGGCAACAGTCTGGATGATTGACTGATCTGGCCTTGTAACAATAACCAAAACGGCCTTGCTGTGCTGGTACTGCGAACGGCTGAAAGCAAGGGGAAACTACGGCCGTAATTTTTCCCGAGGGCATGCAGCTTTACTGTATGATTAAATGATGATGGCGTCCTCTTGGGTAAAATATTCCGGAGGTAAAATAGTCCCCCATTCGGATCTCCGGGCGGGGACTACTCAAGAGGATGTCGTTATCAGGAGAAAGAAAACTGGCGTTCTACGGATCGGAGCGTGGAATGTCAGGTCCCTTAATCGGGCAGGTAGGTTAGAAAATTTGAAAAGGGAAATGGATAGGTTAAAGTTAGATATAGTGGGAATTAGTGAAGTTCGGTGGCAGGAGGAACAAGACTTCTGGTCAGGTGACTACAGGGTTATAAACACAAAATCAAATAGGGGTAATGCAGGAGTAGGTTTAATAATGAATAGGAAAATAGGAGTGCGGGTAAGCTACTACAAACAGCATAGTGAACGCATTATTGTGGCCAAGATAGATACGAAGCCCACACCTACTACAGTAGTACAAGTTTATATGCCAACCAGCTCTGCAGATGACGAAGAAATTGAAGAAATGTATGATGAAATAAAAGAAATTATTCAGATTGTGAAGGGAGACGAAAATTTAATAGTTATGGGTGACTGGAATTCGAGTGTAGGAAAAGGGAGAGAAGGAAACGTAGTAGGTGAATATGGATTGGGGCTAAGAAATGAAAGAGGAAGCCGCCTGGTAGAATTTTGCACAGAGCACAATTTAATCATAGCTAACACTTGGTTTAAGAATCATGATAGAAGGTTGTATACATGGAAGAACCCTGGAGATACTAAAAGGTATCAGATTGATTATATAATGGTAAGACAGAGATTTAGGAACCAGGTTTTAAATTGTAAGACATTTCCAGGGGCAGATGTGGACTCTGACCACAATCTATTGGTTATGAGCTGTAGATTAAAACTGAAGAAACTGCAAAAAGGTGGGAATTTAAGGAGATGGGACCTGGATAAACTGAAAGAACCAGAGGTTGTACAGAGTTTCAGGGAGAGCATAAGGGAACAATTGACAGGAATGGGGGAAAGAAATACAGTAGAAGAAGAATGGGTAGCTTTGAGGGATGAAGTAGTGAAGGCAGCAGAGGATCAAGTAGGTAAAAAGACGAGGGCTAGTAGAAATCCTTGGGTAACAGACGAAATATTGAATTTAATTGATGAAAGGAGAAAATATAAAAATGTAGTAAATGAAGCAAGCAAAAAGGAATACAAACGTCTCAAAAATGAGATCGACAGGAAGTGCAAAATGGCTAAGCAGGAATGGCTAGAGGACAAATGTAAGGAAGTAGAGGCTTATCTTACTAGGGGCAAGATAGATACTGCCTACAGGAAAATTAAAGAGACCTTTGGAGATAAGAGAACCACTTGTATGAACATCAAGAGCTCAGATGGAAACCCAGTTCTAAGCAAAGAAGGGAAAGCAGAAAGGTGGAAGGAGTATATAGAGGGTCTATACAAGGGCGATGTACTTGAGGACAATATTATGGAAATGGAAGAGGATGTAGATGAACATGAAATGGGAGATAAGATACTGCGTGAAGAGTTTGACAGAGCACTGAAAGACCTGAGTCGAAACAAGGCCCCCGGAGTAGACAACATTCCATTGGAACTACTGACGGCCTTGGGAGAGCCAGTCCTGACAAAACTCTACCATCTGGTGAGCAAGATGTATGAAACAGGCGAAATACCCTCAGACTTCAAGAAGAATATAATAATTCCAATCCCAAAGAAAGCAGGTGTTGACAGATGCGAGAATTACCGAACAATCAGTTTAATAAGCCACAGCTGCAAAATACTAACGCGAATTCTTTACAGACGAATGGAAAAACTAGTGGAAGCCGACCTCGGGGAAGATCAGTTTGGATTCCGTAGAAATACTGGGACACGTGAGGCAATACTGACCTTACGACTTATCTTAGAAGAAAGATTAAGGAAAGGCAAACCTACGTTTCTAGCATTTGTAGACTTAGAGAAAGCTTTTGACAATGTTGACTGGAATACTCTCTTTCAAATTCTAAAGGTGGCAGGGGTAAAATACAGGGAGCGAAAGGCTATTTACAATTTGTACAGAAACCAGATGGCAGTTATAAGAGTTGAGGGACAGGAAAGGGAAGCAGTGGTTGGGAAGGGAGTAAGACAGGGTTGTAGCCTCTCCCCGATGTTATTCAATCTGTATATTGAGCAAGCAGTAAAGGAAACAAAAGAAAAATTCGGAGTAGGTATTAAAATCCATGGAGAAGAAATAAAAACTTTGAGGTTCGCCGATGACATTGTAATTCTGTCAGAGACAGCAAAGGACTTGGAAGAGCAGTTGAATGGAATGGATGGTGTCTTGAAGGGAGGATATAAGATGAACATCAACAAAAGCAAAACGAGGATAATGGAATGTAGTCGAATTAAGTCGGGTGATGTTGAGGGTATTAGATTAGGAAATGAGACACTTAAAGTAGTAAAGGAGTTTTGCTATTTGGGGAGCAAAATAACTGATGATGGTCGAAGTAGAGAGGATATAAAATGTAGACTGGCAATGGCAAGGAAAGCGTTTCTGAAGAAGAGAAATTTGTTAACATCGAGTATAGATTTAAGTGTCAGGAAGTCTTTTCTGAAAGTATTTGTATGGAGTGTAGCCATGTATGGAAGTGAAACATGGACGATAAATAGTTTGGACAAGAAGAGAATAGAAGCTTTCGAAATGTGGTGCTACAGAAGAATGCTGAAGATTAGATGGGTAGATCACATAACTAATGAGGAGGTACTGGACAGGATTGGGGAGAAGAGGAGTTTGTGGCACAACTTGACCAGAAGAAGGGATCGGTTGGTAGGACATGTTCTGAGGCATCAAGGGATCACCAATTTAGTATTGGAGGGCAGCGTGGAGGGTAAAAATCGTAGGGGGAGACCAAGAGATGCATACACTAAGCAAATTCAGAAGGATGTAGGTTGCAGTAGGTACTGGGAGATGAAGAAGCTTGCACAGGATAGAGTAGCATGGAGAGCTGCATCAAACCAGTCTCAGGACTGAAGACCACAACAACAACAACAACAACAATAACTAAGGACTTTGTGTCAAAGTCCTACTGTAGAAGAAGGGAGATTAGGGTTTAATGTCCCGCTGACATCGAGGTCGTTAGAGACGCATCATAAGCTCGGCTGTTTCAAGGATGAGGAGGAAATCGACCGTGTCCTTTCCAAAGAAACAATCCCATCATTTGCCGGCGTAATTTAGGGAAATCACGGAAAACCTAAATCTGGATTTCAACCTCCCGAATGCAATCCCAATGTGCTCAAATGGTTCAAATGGCTCTGGGCACTATGGGACTTAACATCTGAGGTCATCAGTCCCCTAGACTTAGAACTACTTAAACCTAACTAACCTAAGGACATCACACACATCCATGCCTGTGGCAGGATTCGAACCTGCGACCATAGCAGCAGCGCAGTTCCGGAATGAAGCGCCAAGAGCCGCTTGGCCACAGCGGCCGGCCCAGTGTGCTAACCAATGTTACTGCGTAGCTTCTCAGCGAGGGCACCCGTCCATTAACCAGATCAGGGAACAAATGCAAAATCGTGAACAAGGCTTTTAATTCTTGGAGCACTGTGTTCAGTGTTAGAGAACAGTTGGGATGCCAAGGTGCCTGAACGAACTTTATTAAGTTCCAGACTTAATTTGTGGACAAAGATTCATTCACAGTCGTGGTGGATGAACACTTAACAGCGACTAAATATAGGGGTGCTATCTGGTTTTAGAGGAGAAGACGATGCAATTGAACAGCAGAAAAACTACGTGCCTGATAGGAAAGCTTAGTTTGGATTGACGCTGCCGAGAACACGAGAGATGCTGCTCTACTATCATGTTGTTACTGCCAGTTATGCCAAGACGTGCTCCAGCGTGCTTGAAGAAATCCAGCAGGTCATTTAGAGCCATCGATTGGCGTTCAAGATGGTGGCGCAGAACAGCAACCTGCCACTCTCCTCAAGTAAGTCACTAATGGTTAGCGCTCCGTGCTTGTGTCCTTTTGACGACAGTATATAAAACTCTGATGATTGCATGGTCGCGATTAGTATCGTTGCTCTGTAAATGCTCAGATTTTTAGTAAGATTTTGCAAGTCGTGAATTACAGTTAGTTACGTACAAGAAAAGATTGGTTTTGGTGTGTGCTAATGTGTGATATCTGCGTGGTAGAATACAGGTTAATGCGCTTAGTACCTTTAAATTTTCCGGTAAAAAATTTTACGCCCTCTTCGCAGTTCTAAAAGAAGTGTGGCTGAGGATGTACAGTCATGCTCAAAAGTGTCCGAACGACCTGAATTGCATTTCGCTTGATTCGCATACAACCCACATAACGCAGCTGTCTATCAGGTCCTCTAATCGCTCCTTGGTACAGTCGTTTGACTATTGAAAATGGTTCCAACAAGTCACCACTAGAAAACACTGCTCTGCATCGCAATAACTGAAGATGTAAAGTAATACTACAAATATCAGGGAACACCTTATCACAGGTAAGACTGTCCTTCAGGCTTGTAAGCTCACATTTATTACAATAAATGACATACCTGAAATGTTACCACTCTCATTATTACGTCAGATAGGTAATGCACGTAGTAAGTTCGTCGTATTCATGATTTCCTCTTCAAAGTAACATACCGTACATACTATTTAACACAAAATGACATAAAAAATTTAAGTTATTCACAAGCAGCTAGTTGAGAATATATATGAACTTCAAATGACACGACGAACACCTCGTTCTGCATATGGATTCAAACCTAGGTCATGCAGACTAAGCAAAGATTTCGTGACTGACGGAAACTAACAGTCATTCCTGATTAGGCATACAGAGAGTGATATACCTCGATTTTAGACAGTATCAATTAGCAAACACCAACTTTAAATTACATAACGCAATCATTTTTAACGGACCCGAATTCCTACCCAGCACCTATTGTCCCTGTTAACGAACTACGAGAGATGTTAAATATTGCTTCTTAACAAGTAACTTATTTGAAATGCCGAGAGGTAAAGCTTTGTGTTGGACAGGGATTCGAACCCAGAACCTAATCGGATAGATATCGAAGCACAATCAACTTTGACATATCGCATTTTCTCGGCAGTAGCTACATGTTTTAACTGAAATGACGAGACGAAACATTAATTTTTTTCCTTCCCAGGACTCCAACCCGGCACCTATCGCTGTTATGTTCTAGAAAAAAGGGACGTTAAATATGGGTTTGTTGCACCAGCAGCGAGATGTGAGCATGTTTGAACTAGAAATAATATGACGAAGAGTTCAGTGCTGACTGGGAAGGAACCGTGATGGGTTCGTATCTCTGTCACAGAACTTCACATCATGCACTTCATCTTTAAATGCATGCACACTTTGTTACTTCAGAATAGAGGTATATCAGACATCTTTCGTGGTTAATTAACAGGGACGAAAGCGTCTTGACAGAAGTCCCGGTTTATTACAAAAATTGTCATCTTTTATTTTCAAGTTCAGATTTGGTTACTGGTATTGGCAAAAACTTCGGTAATTCATGACTCTTCATGGCTAGTCATCAATATGATATGATTAGATTAGATTACATTAGATTAATTCTTGTTCCACAGATCATGAACACGATATTTCGTAATGATGTGGAACGTGTCATTTTAAGGAAAGATTTCTTTACGTACCATGATTCAATTTCTTTACAATTTTTTACTCTCTCTCTCATTCTTTTTGATTTTTATCTCTCTCTCTCTCTCACTCTCTGTCTGTCACACACACACACACACACACACACACACACACACACACACACACACACACACACTTTTTTTTTAATTTGTTTGTTGTGCTCGACTATCGGCGAGGCACGAAAACGTCTGTGAATGAGTTTCTTAGTTTTGAGTGCATTTACGAAAGAAATATAAAAACAACTATGAGAGTTACTGATTTATGATGCTTAGTTTGCAGTCAGTTCTAAGTAGTATTAGTAACTACGCTCCAGTCCCTAAACCTAGTTACAGAAACGCGAATCAGACGCATTACGTATTCCAAGCCGTTGCAGCCGCGACTTGGAGACACCAGCTATGGTCACTTCCCAGCCCGCTGTAAAATGACATCGGTTCGTCTTCTTCCTGCTGGTATTGTAACTGAGATTTGGCAACAAGGCAATGTATGTTTGGCAACTCTGTGATCGATGAGTTACTTCCTGTTGTGCACGGAATTAAGCCTCAAAGTTCACTTGATTTTACCTGTCATTTCCATTGAATAATCTGAGTTATTATCACTTGAGGTGTAACAAAAGATTGTAAATTTACGGTTTTCAGCCCAGGAAAGTCTTTGCACGTGGAAATCGCAACTAATCTCGTCCTTCAAGTAGCGGTTTACGAGTTCTAGCCACTATTGGTCTCGTAAGAGGAATCTAAGACACATACATCTTTCACAGCTCTGTGGTAACGTGCTGACCTGTGAAACAGCGTCTGTCGTGGTTCGCAATTCCAGTGTCACTGAGTGCAGCTTTCTTTATCCCTTCTATGAAAGAGCTACAAACAGTCAGATCAAACATCGATAAGGAAATCGCAAGAAAATACTTTTGGCTCATAGTGCAATGGTGAAAAACTTACAATGCTGCACAACAGGTAACGCCTCTTTCCGCTGCTGACAAGCAAATTTTGGGTTTCTAGGAATACGTAACTTTATTTATGAAACGCGACATTTGCATACATCTTGAGTATGACACAGCATACCAATTAAACACAAACCCAATCAAAATCTAAGTGAGTAGTATTTTACCAATTCGTGCCGATAGAGGCACGCTTGTGTACAGATACTCAGTTTTATTAAAACAGACTTTCGTCGTAAGGTTATCGTGGGTAGTTTTATTTCATTTTTTACAATACAGTTCACAATTTTCGTAAGGTTTCCTTTAATGTTGTTAAAACAATAGTAAACATGAGAGAGAAATTAATCATCAACTATATATGCGAATTCTCTGATGTTATCTATAACAGTCTCAAAATGCACATGCAGTTTATTGATTGCATGGATGTAGAAAACTTGTTCTGAGTTAAAGCTCTCAAACAAGGTTTGAAGAGGAATAAAATGCCACTACCAGACGACAGCTGATGTAGAAAATACTTATCCTACGTATTTTGGCACGATGCGCTCTACCCATACATAATACAAAAGTTTCGAGATGCATCTACTGTCTGGCTGTCTGTTAAACCTGAAATGAACAAAATGTCGCAGAAGTTAGCCCTTTTTCCACATACGACTATTTTGGGTTGAGAAGTGAAGGGAATTATGTTAAAAGTTCTATTAGATTGATAACTTTAGCAGACAGCAGAATTGCGTTTTAAAAAATATATAGCAGTGGATGCACTCGAACACGCGACATCTTACCTACCGTGCGGGATATTTACCATTACGCTACTAGTAGACACATAGCTGTAACAGCTCCAGAAGTCAAGAACAATTCCTCCAGAACTTCTGCATTCCACAGCGCTGTGGGATAATGCATATGGCCAGGTCAATACTTATGACAGACAAACAGTTATACCTTTTCTTTTGCACTGCACGACGTTTTCAACAAACAGGTAGCGCAATAGAGTAGCTCAAGTGGAAAGGAACACTTCCTATTTAAATTTCTGCATCCTACAGTGTTGGCAGTTCTGTGTTGGTGGCAGTTACATGATTTTATTTTGGTGATTACAAAATAAAGTTGAATGTATGCACTGGCCAGCCGAGGCAGCTAGTTCATGGTGATTCAGTCAACAAAGTAAATGAATTTACTGAACATGCTGCAAATTGATGCAGGGAGCCTGTGTGTCAGAATTCTCAGCCAGTGTGGCACACCGGCGTTATGATAGAAAAGTGAGCCACTCAGCAGAGGGTTTGGTGGTCTGTTGGGCTGATGAGAAGTTCGTATATCTATGGTCTGGGTTCGATTCCAACTTCGGTTAGTGATTTTAGATAGGGAGAGACAGATTCCATTCTCTTCTGGCTACACCAAGTGAAGAAGATATAATGGCATTGTGGTCTGAAATTCACATTAAAAATGATATTCCGTCTCTACCAAGTAGACGTTAGGTTGAGCCACAATAAAATCTGGAGTGGCGACATGTAGAAACTCTATCACCAGTAACCTTTCTTATACTAGTTATTTATTTCTAGTGACGAAACAAACGCTATGTAGGCTCACAGAACACTTATTCCATCTTTTATCTTAACTTCTGTATGTCGATAAAAATTGGCTCTGAACTGGGAATGCAACTCAGACCGGCCTTAACGAGGAATTTGTTCCCTTCGTGACAATACAGCTCGGCTACAATTTGTTGTTTCTTCAAAACTGCAGATTCCTCAACATCTCCACATATTGCGCGTGAGTGGGTTCGAATCCTGGCCCGGCACTAAAGATTTCATTATGTATTATCAAGATCTAGCATGAGAACACCTATCTGCTGGTGGATAATAATTTCGATTTTTAATGTATTTTCATTCGTTGTCAACACTAACGATATTTGACGGTTTTGACTCCCAGTGAGACACAGAACTATTTGCGAGATCACTGTTAGTTCAAGATGTTATTCCGAGCTGCTGGTGGAGAAAAATTCGGTAGCTGACGTCTCTTTGCGTGTAGTCAACAACGATATGTGTGGGGCTCTATTCCCAATCAGCACTGAACTCTTCGTCATATTATTTCTAGTTCAAACATGCTCACATGTCGCTGCTGGTGCAACAAACCCATATTTAACGTCCCTTTCTTCTAGAACATAACAGCGATAGGTGCCGGGTTGGAGTCCTGGGAAGGAAAAAAATTAATGTTTCGTCTCTTCATTTCAGTTAAAACATCTAGCTACTGCCGAGAAAATGCGATATGTCAAAGTTGATTGTGCTTCGATATCTATCCGATTAGGTTTTGGGTTCGAATCCCTGTCCAACACAAAGCTTTACCTCACGGTATTTTAAATAAGTTACTTGTTGAGAAGCAATATTTAACACCTCTCGTAGTTCGTTAACAGGGACAATAGATGCAGGGTAGGTATTCGGGTGCGTTAAATATGTTTACGTTATGTAATTTAAAGTTGGTATTTGCTAATTGATATTGTCTAAAATCGAGGTATATCACTCTCTGTATGCCTAATCAGGAATGACTGTTAGTTTCCGTCAGTCACGAAATCTTTGCTTAGTCTGCATGAACTAGGTTTGAATCCATATGCAGAACGAGGTGTTCGTCGTGTCATTTGAAGTTCATATATATTCTCAATTAGCTGCTTGTGAATAACTTAAATTTTTAATGTCATTTTGTGTTAAATAGTAAGTACGGTATGTTACTTTGAAGAGGAAATCATGAATACGACGAACTTGCTACGTGCATTACCTATCTGACGTAATAATGAGAGTGGTAACATTTCAGGTATTTCATTTATTGTAATAAATGTGAGCTTACAAGCCTGAAGGACTGTCTTACCTGTGATAAGGTGTTCCCTGATATTTGTAGTATTACATTACATCTTCAGTTATTGCGATGCAGAGCAGTGTTTTCTAGTGGTGACTTGTTGGAACCATTTTCAATAGTCAAACGACTGTACCAAGGAGCGATTTGAGGACCTGCTAGACAGCTGCGTTATGTGGGTTGTATGCGAATCAGGCGAAATGCAATTCAGGTCGTTCGGATACTTTTGAGCGCGACTGTACATATCGGCATTAGTGAGGTTGATATGATGCTCTCTGCCAGGCAGAAATGTGTTTGGGGAAGTGCTTTTACTGTTATTTATAGTATTATCAAGGCACTTTGCCTCCGAGTACATTCACTTTCCCTTTAAATGATTGTTCTGCTGCAACAGGCCTATTGCAAGAAATTCTTTCCCATTTAAAGTACTCGATATCAATATCGCTCTTTTTTTATCTTTTTCTTTTTTTCCCGTGTCAGCGGTCTTCTGACTAATTCGATGCGGCCCGCCACAAGTTCCCCTCCTGTACCACCCTTTTCGTATTAGAATAGCCCCTGCACCCTGTAAGTAGGCTGTTTAGGTTTTTATGTTCGTAACTCTACGTAACGCTCTGTATAAATATCACTGACTGTGATGTGTGCAGTCTTTGAGTGGTTGGACTTATTGTTGGAATATTCGCTTGTGTGGTGTTGGGCAGTTGGATTTGAACAGCGCGTAGCGTTGGGCAGTTGGAGGTGAGCCGCCGGCAGTGGTGGATGTGGAGAGAGAGAAGCCAGAGTTTTGAGAGGTTAAGCGGACTATCTGGACCTGTGTCCGCCAGAAAAGGGAAATTTGTAAAGATGGATGTCATGAATTGATATATATATATATATATGATGACTTTTGAGCATTATTAAGGTAAATACATCGTTTTTTCTCTATCAAAATCTTTCATTTGCTAACTATGCCTATCAGTAATTAGTGCCTTCAGTAGTTAGAATCTTTTTTTTTGTCTGGCAGTATTGGCGCTCGATGTATTGCAGTGGTTCGAGTAACGAAGATTTTTGTGAGGTAAGTGATTCATGAAAGGTATAGGTTATTGTTAGTCAGGGCCATTCTTTTGTGTTGATTAGGTGATCAGGTTGCGTTGCGCTAAAAATGTTGTGTGTCAGTTTAGTGATGATCAGAATAAGTAAACAGAGAAATGTCTGAGTACGTTCAGTTTTGCTCAGCTGTTTGAAAATCAAATGACTAGCACAGTCATTCATAATACTTCAAAGGGCATGTTACAACCCTACATCCTCAATTATCTGCTAGATATATTCCAATCTCTGTCTTCCTCTACAGTTTTCAGCTTCTACAGCTCCCTCTTGTAGCATGAAAGCTATTCCCTGACGTCTTAGCATATGTCCTGTCATCCTGTCCTTTCATTTTTCCATAAGTTCCTTTCTTCACAAATTATGAGAAGAACCTTCTTACTCCTTAGCTTGTCAGTCCACCTAATTATCAACCCTGTTCTGTAGTTCTGTAGTACCACATCTCAGACGCGTCGATTCTCTTCCGTACAGGTTGTCCCACAATCCATAATTCACTACCATACAATACTGTACTCCAAAAGCACATGCTCAGAAACTTCTTCCTCAAATTAAGGCCTGTGTTTGATAGTGGCAGACTTCTTTTGGTCAGGAATGCCCTCTTTGCTTGTATTAGTATACGTTTTATGTCCTCCTTGTTCCGTCAGTCATGGGTTATTTTGCTTCCAAGGTCATAGAATTCCTTAACTTCGTGTATTTTGTCATCACAGATTTGGATGTTAATTTTCTCGTTATTTTCATTTCTGCTACTTTTCATGACTTTCGTCTGTCTCCGGTTTATTCCCAATCCATATTCTGTACTCATTACTGTTAATTCTTTTCAACAGAACTTGAAAATCTAGTTCACCTTCACTGGGGATAGCAATGTCATTAGTGAATCTTATCGTGGGTACCGTCTCAGTCTGAATTTTAAACCCTCTTTTTGTCTTTTCTTTTATTTCCATCATTGTTTCTTCTATGTATAGCTTGAACAGCTGGGTGCGAAAGAATACATCTCTGTCTGACTGTTTTTAATTCGAGCATTTCGTTCTTGATCTTCCAATCCTGTTGTCCCCTGTTGTTTTTTGTACGTACTGTACATTAACCGTCCTTCCCCATAGCTTACTCGTATTTTGAACGTCTTACATCATTTCACGTTGTCGAATGCTTTTCCCAGATCGAAAATCCTATGAATGTGTGTTGATTTTTCTTCAGTCTTGCTCCCATTGTCAAGCGCAGGATCAGGAGAGCCTCTGTGATGCCTTTACCGTTCCTAAAGCCAAACTGATAGTCATCTAACACAGCCTCAATTTTCTTCTCCATTCTTCCGTATATTATTTTTGTTAGCAGCTTGGATGCGTGAGCTGATGAGCTGACTGTGTGATGGCTTTGCACTTGCCAGCTCTTGCTATCTCCGCTAATGAAAAGATGATACTTTTCCGAAAGTTAGAAGGTATGTCGCTAGTCCCATATATTCTAAATAGTATCTTCAATAGTTGTTTGGTTGCCACTTGCCCCAGATATTGTAGAAATTTCGATGCTGTGTCATCTACCCCTTCTGCCTTCTTCCATATCAAGTCTACCAGAGTTCTTTTAAGGGCTGACTCTAATACTGAATTCCTTGTGTCTTCCTTAGCAACTGTTTTTTCTATCACGTCGTCAGACAAGGCCTCACCCTCATAGAGGCCTTTTGTGTACTCTTTCCCTCCTCTATGGTAATAGTGGAATTCCCATTGCACTCTTGATGTTGCCGCCCTCGTTATCCCCTTATCGTCTCTGTAATAGAGCCATTGACGTGCGCATATTGCAATGGTCAACAACCAGGTAAGTGCTTCAGAGCACCAGACCTTTCGTCAGCAGGACGATACACCGTGCCGAAGTTAGTGCGTTTAGGAGGGATTTTCAGCTGTAAACTGTTCAAGCATCAACAAAACGTGGGAGTATGTGACTCCCTCATTCGGCCCTAACCAAAGTCCCCCTCCCTCTCCACACACACACAGCCACAGTAGGGAAGACTGCAGTGATCGAAGCAAGGTTGTAGGAGAGATGGTGTAAGTGACAACGTCCAGATGAGTAACTTCATTATACGTATAAAAGGCTCATGTGCTGCATCCGACAGTTCTCAAGGCTTTGCTTGGGTCAATATTTGCACCAGTAAGCTATACAATATGTCTGTTGAAAATAAACAACGGTTGTACCCTATTTTTTCTGTTATTTTCATGACAGCTGATAACAATACAAATACAAACCTGCACTGCACAGACACTGATGACAATAAACCTCAGGATGCAGTTAAACAACTCATGCATTACTAAGAGCAAGCAGAGTAATCCTGTGGCGTTGCTTCTTTGAGTATCGCCAGCATCCACATAAATACGGCGCAAAGAAGTGACTAGTCACACAGAATTTCTGCAAATGTAAACCAACGTCCTCTAATTCACAACCCAGCAGACACACCACGAAAACTTGCACCAATATTCGAAATTAGCGCCGCAGGGGACAAAAGGAAAACGAAAAAATGAAAAAGTGAGTGGAGACAACTGCACAGCGTCTCTCGATGAGTACGGTGACATGTTTGGGTTTTGCAGAAGACGGAGTTTAAAAATCCAAATTTGTAGATCTCTCGGTCCTTTGCGAGCTCACGAACGACAAATCGGAAGAACATAAAACTAATCAATTCACAGTTAAAATGGTCACATTACAAAGTTATTTTTAAGCTGCTACGTCTAATCAAAAGCATATCGATCGCAAAATTCTGGATAACTGTCAGTGATGGCCGAGTGAAAGGCGGTCGTGACTCTGAAAGCACTGTACTTCCACTAGACCTGCCTGGCAGAGTTGCTTGGAAAATGTCGACGAGTGAGTATGGTGTACTTTCCTTCGGCCGTCTAAAAAAAAGGCACTGAAAAGCCACTCTGCTCGAGTCGCCTTTCTCGGTGCACGTAATACATTAATTTCGTCGACTCCATCAAATATTCCTAGTGCACTTTGAACCTTTCCATATGCTGTCACAATCGCAGATAGGGACTATCACGGGGTCCCTGGTTCGATTCCCGGCCGGGTTGGAGATTTTCTCTACACGGGGACTGGGTGTTTGTGTTGTCATCATTTCATCATCATCATCATCATCATTATTTGTGAGAGGTAGCTAGATTGGATTGCGAAAAGAAAATGGACTGTCTTGTGTCACAATGGGACAAGTGTCTCAACAGCCAGTTTCAGTACTTCTAACATACAGGCACTGGTTTCTGCAATTATGCCTCCGGATCGTTTCTTTCTGAACGTCCCTTATATTTCATAACTGCTCTTGCTTATTCTGAGAGCATGTCTTGAAATTTACTTTCAGTGAAATAAGGAATTTTAATCCAATCATGACCAAAGATTTAAGCAGTATAGCTTACCATTATTTAGATATTTTCCAGTAATTATAAGCTGTTGTATATCCTTTGGCTTACGTTGCCAGAGTCAGTTTATTTATAATTCTGCTGGGTTGTAAGCAACATAATATTGTAAAATGATGATACACTATTACGAGCGGCCTTGATTAGGGCATGAAATACCTTCAAAGAGCTATCTGTTACGTACCGTGATGAAGGAAACTTGCAGTAGTGGCCGAAGCAGTAATTCATTGTTTTTCCATATGACGTGGTCTTCGCAAATATAGCGGAAAAGTTACAAGATAATCACGTGAACTGGTCCGAGCATGTCATGCGCCGTGTACCTAACTACGTGATATGAAAAGTTCTGACTTAAAAGAACCGTAGAAAAGTCCCGATCGCCCATCGTATACGTACATTAGGTCCGCAAGAACGACGTGACGAAATCGGTGGGACTCTACCCTGAAATGACACAACTACCTTCGTAACATAACAAGACTACCAAGGCCAATCCTAGGAGACATGGGAAATAAGGCACGTATGAAACAGAAGAGGGAACGAAGAAGAGTAGGAAGTAGTAGAAGAAGGAGAAGAAGAAGAATTTTATAAGAATTTGTGAAACTTGCTGACAAATATTTCCGGGGCGTTGAGTTGATAAATGAAGACATGTTCGAAATTGTCGCCACGTAAGCCATGTTTCTCTTGACAGTTGAAGCAGGATTACAGTTAATTTTCTGTTATCTTCACCACTGATGAATGAAGATGCATAGTTTAGCGTGGGACAACGTAAGTTTAGCGGCTGAGCCATGAGCGGCAGTAGCTATGTTACGTTGTTGCTGGATAAACAAGTCGCCAGTCCAGGGGACTATGAATGTGACAATATTCATTGCAGTGCGAGTGGAAGTCAGATCTCTTTGGGCAGCTTCCCCATGCACATCACCACCACATAACGCTCACCGCCGTCTTCTCGCTGCCTCAGTTAAAATATGTCGTATCGACAGCTGTGTCCCACATGTCTGACACGTTGGTGGCTCCTCACGACGTAACAGAAAACCATGTGTCAATGGACAATGTCCTATTCTAAGCCGTCTAACGGCTACTTCCTCAGCTCGTCGTTGTCGGAAGGAGGTTAGCCACGGTCGGACAGAATCTTTCATCGCTCGCAACTTAAAATTATCCCTCACTTCCAGCCACTGAGCATCCCACCAACGCATGACCTTCCGAGTCACGAATGATGTTATTGCCTGCAGGGGGACGGAACAGCGAGCAGGAGGTGGGATGGAGCAAGCCTCTTTGGCAGCCGCGTCTGCAAGTTCATTTCTAGGAATTCCTGTGTGCCCTGGAACCCAGCAGAAAATTACATCCTTACCCTGCTTTTGCAAGAGCAGCAGTGCGTGCTGCACTTCTTGCACCATCCGATCTGCGTGCGTTTTATTTGCGGGTTTGAGGGAAGATTTAAGTTTCCTACCAGACCAGCCCTCTCTTTTAACTAATAATGAGGCGAATGTGGCTAGAGTTTTACGTTTTTGCGTGATGTCTGGACTTCTTCCCAAAATATTGGGATTGAGATCTTAATGTGCTGTGAAGTGGTTTGGTTACCCATTATTTGTAAGTGGTCACCCAGCCACAGCTAATTATTTTTACCTGTTTTTTACTAGTATTTTATTTTTAGTTTTATCTACCTGTTTTGATGTGCTGTGTCCAATCTTGAAATTTGAGCATTTACAATTCTCGCAAAGATCGGCTCTGAATTGATCCTTTTTTAAAAGATTTTGGCTGCACTCGTCAACATTTATTTTGGGAACGGGCGCTGATAACCTCGTTGTTGTGCGCCCTAAAACACTAATCATCATTATCATCATCTTCTCGCTGCCACTGCCGCTGGACTGTCTTCACGACGTCGCTTCGCTGCGCTGGGCACTAACGAATTCGTCATCTCGCACTGCTGTACTGCTGAGGGATTCTAGCGGCAGTGCTCCCAAGGCCTATGTTCTTGGAACACTATAGTTGCATCCTGTGACTGGAGGTAAACTCCTGAAAATTCAGGTGTCAATCCCGTCTACTTAGTTTATTTTCTTATGCAGTTTAATTTTTTTCAGATACAAGGATCTCGAGAATTAAGCCGTGTCAATATTTTATGACCAACAATGGAATGACCCTCAAGTTCCTAATAACAAACGAGTACCAATCAATTTCGCCCGTACACTTAGTGAGAGCGAGGTATGCTCGGACTGCTCCGTGTCGCTACTTGCGCAGCGTGGTCTTCAGACCAGCCCCGCATCGCCGCTGGCGACGTCCTCGAGCCGAGAAGAAGTCGTCGGTGCTCGTTACGGACTGCCGGCATTATCGACTCTGCTAACGAGAGGCTTCCCAATCAAACACAATCAGCGCGGGTAGAGTATTGCCATATCTTGATCCGGCAAACAGCGCCGCCACCGGCCCGCTGCGGCAATTAGCGTAATTGAGGCGGGCGCTGCCGCCGCAAACTCGATCATGAATATTTGATGACCGCCAGCCAGCAGCCAGACACAGAGGACCCGTGCCCGCGGCCGCAGACAAACCGCGGAGCGCACCATCTCCTCCCCCAGCCACCCCTCCCCCTCCTTCACCTACCACTCCAGGCCCTCGCTCTCCCCCTCCTCCCCAAACTTGGGCCCTTTTCTTATTATTGTGTCTACCCGTGAGGGGCGTACAGTGAACGCCACCTCAGATACTCTTCAGGATTCTTCAAGGGCCTTCCTCATTCACTGAACGATGTACCGGTAGCTTACAAGGTGAACACTAGTACCTAGCGACCCTTCAGGACTCTTCAAGGGTCTTCCTCATTCACTGAACGATGTACCAGTAGCTTACAAGGTGAACACTAGTACCTAGCTGCCTTACATAAGACGTAAGAGCTGCGGTAACACGACAAACTGTAGAGCAGTTGACAGAGCATAAACGTAGGGGAAAGTGGGGGGAATAATGTGCACTTTAAGCAAAAATTATTATTTTGACAGTTTCATAATGAGTGACCCAAAGCCAACTGTATGTAAGACAGCTGTAGTGCCTCTACTTTTATTGTACTAAATCAATTTATATGTAATAAACTGTGCATCTAAATTAACTGGGAAGGTTCAATTCTGTCACATTACTGAGCCGTTTGATCATTCGCCGAACGAGTTTCGCGCGTGCTGCGTGCTCTGCTGGAGATGTATACAGGGTTTTACAAAAAAGGTACGGCCAAACTTTCAGGAAACATTCCTCACACACAAATAAAGAAATGATGTTATGTGGACATGTGTCCGTAAACGCTTATTTTCCATGTTAGAGCTCATTTTATTACTTCTCTTCAAATCACATTAATCATGGAATGGAAACACACAGCAACAGAATGTACCAGCGTGACTTCAAACACTTTGTTACAGGAAATGTTCAAAATGTCCTCCGTTAGCGAGGATACAAGCATCCACCCCTGGAATCCCTGATGCGCTGATGCAGCCCTGGAGAATGGCGTATTGTATCACAGCCGTCCACAATACGAGCACGGAGAGTCTCTACATTTGGTACCGGGGTTGCGTAGACAAGAGCTTTCAAATGCACCCATAAATGAAAGTCAAGAGGGTTGAGGTCAGGAGAGCGTGGAGGCCATGGAATTGGTCCGCCTCTATGAATCCATCGGTCACCGAATCTGTTGTTGAGAAGCGTACGAACACTTCGACTGAAATGTGCAGGAGCTCCATCGTGCATGAACCACATGTTGTGTCGTACTTGTAAGGCACATGTTCTAGCAGCACAGGTAGAGTATCCCGTATGAAATCATGACAACGTGCTCCATTGAGCGTAGGTGGAAGAACATGGGACCCAATCAAGACATCACCAACAATGCCTGCCCAAACGTTCACAGAAAATTGTGTTGGTGACGTGATTGCACAATTGCGTGCGGATTCTCGTCAGCCCACACATGTTGATTGTGAAAATTTACAATTTGATCACGTTGGAATGAAGCCTCATCCGTAAAGAAAACATTTGCACTGAAATGAGGATTGACACATTGTTGGATGAACCATTCGCAGAAGTGTACCCGTGGAGGCCAATCAGCTGCTGATAGTGCCTGCACACGCTGTACATGGTACGGAAACAACTGGTTCTCCCGTAGCACTCTCCATACAGTGACGTGGTCAACGTTACCTTGTACAGCAGCAACTTCTCTGACGCTGACATTAGGGTTATCGTCAACTGCACGAAGAATTGCCTCGTCCATTGCAGGTGTCCTCGTCGTTCTAGGTCTTCCCCAGTCGCGAGTCATAGGCTGGAATGTTCCGTGCTCCCTAAGACGCCGATCAGTTGCTTCGAACGTCTTCCTGTCGGGACACCTTCGTTCTGGAAATCTGTCTCGATACAAACGTACCGCGCCACAGCTATTGCCCCGTGCTAATCCATACATCAAATGGGCATCTGCCAACTCCGCATTTGTAAACATTGCGCTGAGTGCAAAACCACGTTCGTGATGAACACTAACCTGTTGATGCTACGTACTGATGTGCTTGATGCTAGTACTGTAGAGCAATGAGTCGCAAGTCAACACAAGCACCGAAGTCAACATTACCTTCCTTCAATTGGGCCAACTGGCGTGAATCGAGGAAGTACAGTACATACTGACGAAACTAAAATGAGCTCTAACATGGAAATTAAGCGTTTCCGGACACATGTCCACATAAAATCTTTTCTTTATTTGTGTGTGAGGAATGTTTCCTGAAAGTTTGGCCGTACCTTTTTGTAACACCCTGTATACATTGGTCTCAATTGTGTGTGTGAGTGTGTATGCGGCTGAGGAGGGGGGAGGAGGGGAGTTTCTCTGGGGTTAGCTCCTGCAGCGCTGTTTTTCTAGCGACGTCTTCCCTGTCGAACAATCTTCTGACATTACACCGGCGGAAAATTGGTTTAGTGTGCCACGTGCCTCAACCTGACAAGAAACTGGGCTCGTCAGTGGGGTTTGCCGCCATCACCTAGGGTCGATACCGGCTTCATTCGAACGGGAGATCCATCGTATAAAACGAACTGTTTTATATCTGGCTGCTTAGGAACCTAACCTGTTGTGTGGCGCGGAACTTCGTTGCGGAGGCCGTATGAGCTGTGTTAAAAGGTGGTCGAAGTAAGTCGTATTGTGATCTGGTTAATGATGCATGCCCGCACAGATGCTGTTGTCAAGCTTAAATGTAAGCACGTTTTTCTTAGTGTGCATGCATGAGAAGAATAAGGGGCAGAATGGTAGGACGTGTGTTAACACATCAGCTAATAACTTTCATGCTACTAGAGAGAGCTGCAGAGGGCGAAAACAAGCGGAAGTAACATATCCGGTTCCACAGAGGTATCCGCAGTAACACAAGTTTGTATCCCTAACACAACGTTAAAAAAATCCTCAATGTATTATCGAGGTAAAATTCCTTGAAATCTAAAATTAAACGAAATACTTCCACGCGCGATGAACAAACAATAGTTCTTGAATGATAAACTAAAGTTCCTGAATCCCAAAAACAAATAATTCTCAACACATGAAGTTAATCGCAACACTTTTTAAAGGTGAGCTAAATCTTGAAATACGATAAAATTAAGTTCGCCATGAAGCAAGATTCTCGGTTGTTGTGTTTGAGTCCGCAGCTCCTGGTCGTGCGGTAGCGTTCTCGCTTCCCACGCCCGGGTTCCCGGGTTCGATTCCCGGCGGGGTCAGGGATTTTCTCTGCCTCGTGATGACTGGGTGTTGTGTGATGTCCTTAGGTTAGTTAGGTTTAAGTAGTTCTAAGTTCTGGGTGACTGATGACCTCAGAAGTTAAGTACCATAGTGCTCAGAGCCATTTGTTGTGTTTGAAAACAAAGACCGCACGCCAGCTGAAGTCGAGAAAACAAAATATTTTCAAAGTTCCTTAGAGTAGTACTTCACAACAAAGGCATTGTCAGTCAAAAAGTTTAGAAAAACTTCAAAAAGTTCGGCAACGATCGACAGAAAAAGAAAACTCTTGGCACTATCTTGTCAGCGTAGAAAACAGTCCCAGCTAGGAAGTCGCCAGTCACACATAGAGACCAGACAGAGGAAGCAGCTTGCTGTCCCGGAAGATGTGGTGGAGTCCTGTGCAAGGCTTAGAGGAGATGTCTTGATCGGTTGCTAGCTGTGATAGAATTGCTATGCTAAGCTTGCGCTCTGGTCTAAACAGCTACCTCGCGGAAGGATCCATCCAGTTTTCGGCACCTGACTCTGTCGATGGAGAAAGACATGCTGTACGCCCTAGTCTAGGGGTGTGGCAGGTAGACTCCCATTTTCATTTGTTCCTTTATATCAGAAAAGTGAGGAAAAAATTAAAAAAGTGATCAGAACGTCCTCGGTCCCGGGTTCGAATCCCGCCACTGCTTAGATTTTGAATAAAAATTATCAACAATGGTGGCCGAAGACATCTGGCGTGAGAAGTCACTCTCATTCTGCCAATGGCCTTGTCAAAGAGGGCAGAGGAGCGCACAGAGGTTCAGGGCACTCTCTTGTCCTTGGGGTTAGAAACTGTCCCCATAAGAGCGGAAGAATCAACATATACTGCATTAAAGACACATAACGTGTATCCGCAGGACATGTGGGCCCCATTGGAGAAAAGATTCCAGACTAATCCCCTGTTCGGATTTCGGGGAAGGGCCTGCCAAGGGAGAGATGATCATCAGAAAAAGATTGAATAACCAACGAAAGCATAATATTCTACGAGTTGAGGCGTGTAAAGACAGAAGTCTGAACGCGGTAGGGAGGCTAGAAAATCTGGAAAGGGAAATACTGAGGTTCAGTCTAGATATAATGGTCGTCAGTTAAGTGACATGGAAGGAAGACAAAAAATTCTTGTCAGACGAGTATAGGGTAATATCAACAGCAGCAGAAAACGGTAAAACGGCAGTAGGATTCGTTATGAATAGGAAGATAGGGCAGAGAATGTGTTACTGTGACCAGTTCAGTGATAGGATTGTTCTCATCAGAATCGACAGCAAACCAACACCGACAACAATAGTTCAGATATACATGCCAAAGTTTCAAGCCTAAGATGAAAAGATAGCGAAGGTGTATGAAGATACTGAAAGGGTAATTCTGAACGTAAAGGGAGATGAAAATTTTATAGTCATGTGGGATTGGAAAGCGGTTGTAGGGGAAGGAGTAGAAGAAAGGGTTATAGGAGAATATGTGCTTGGTAGTAGGAATGAAAGATGAGAAAGAATAATTGAGATATGCAATAAATCTCAGATGCTAGCAGCCAATACTCTGTTCAAGAATCACAATAGGAGGAAGTATACTTGGAAAAGGCCAGGAAATACCGGAAGATTTTAGTTAGATTATATCACAGTGTGGCAGAGATTCTGAAATATGATATTGGATTGTTACGGCTGCTTCCGCTCCACGTCCGTCAGCACGTCGTATTCATCCGCCAATAGTGTTGCCTGTCTCCAGAGAGTACGCTGTCAACAGTGGACTGTGTGATGACTGGGTGTTGTGTATGTTGTCCTTAGGTTAGTTAGGTTTAAGTGGTTCTAAGTTCTAGGGGACTGATGACCATAGATGTTAAGTCCCATAGTGCTCAGAGCCATTTTGAACAGTGGACTGTTTTGGTTCCGTCCAGTACTGGTGCAGATGGAGATCCTTCCGTCAACAGCCACAACAAAAGACGCGCCACCAACACACTCTCACTTCCTATAATTCCTGCCGTTTCTACAGTACCACAGTTCCTCCAATATGCTACGGAGTAAAGATCTGCAAGTCCCTTTCAGGTGACTACAGTTCTGACATAGCAGTTCTTATTGCTCTTTTTTCTTCTTCTTTCTTACCTGTGGGAGTTCGTCGCGCTTTTGTGTCTGCAGAGGTCCGGGATTTGTCGGCAACTTCTTGATTTCTAAGGCAGGTAAAACGGCTACTGCTAGATCGGAAGAATTCACATGCCTCCATGTGTGCTTTCTTGACGCTCCGTCCCTTGGCTACAGAGGTCCATCGGTTTTCGGCATACTTCTCACTGTCTTAAAGGCTATCCGGAAGGTGTCCATTCTTAACAGACCCAAGGGCATCCGCCTGTGGCTGCAGAATGGCTCCAGTGTCTGCGTCTTGGGCGCTCGCCGCAGGGGGTCCGATTCTCTCCTTGTCACGGGCTGCTGGCGCTTTGAGTCAACGAGAGCAGGCCCTGGCGGAGGTATCAGAGTACATAACAGAAGTGATCTGTTACAACTACAACCATCAAAAAGGTTTTACATCACCCCGGTTTCCAGAACTCCTGAAGATAGACTTTGACTGTGGATATTTTATCACAGACACAGTCCCTTTGACTGTTCAGAGATGTTACTAAACCCGCCCAAAAATGTAAACAACCATGTATGAGCAGCGCCTATTAGACGGAGGGGGTCCGACAGCCGATCAGTTCCAGTCACTCCACCGGGAGCCGGCCGAAGTGGCCGCGCGGTTCTGGCGCTGCAGTCTGGAGCCGCGAGACCGCTAAGGTCGCAGGTTCGAATCCTGCCTCGGGCATGGATGTGTGTGATGTCCTTAGGTTAGTTAGGTTTAACTAGTTCTAAGTTCTAGGGGACTAATGACCTCAGCAGTTGAGTCCCATAGTGCTCAGAGCCATTAACCACTCCACCGGGAAGGAGGTACATGGCTCGTGTTGTCGGTAGTTCAACCATGCCCAGACGGTCAACACCGCGGTTCGATCGTGTCCGCATTGTTACTTTGTGCTAGGAAGCGCTCTCAACAAGGGAAGTGTCCAGGTGTCTCGGAGTGAACCAAAGCGATGTTTTCAGACATGGAGGAGATACAGAGAGACAGGAACCGTCGATGACATGCCTCGCTCAGCCCGCCCAAGGGCTACTACTGCAGTGGATGACCGCTACCTACGGATTATGGCTCGAAGGAACCCTGACATCAACGCCACCATGTTGAATAACGCTTTTCGTGCAGCCACAGGACGTCGTGTCACGACTCAAACTGTGTGCAATAGGCTGCTCTCGAAATCCATGGCGTGGTCCATCTTTGCAACCACGCATGCCGAATGGACCGCTCAGGATTGGCGTCACGTTCTCTTCATCCATGAGTGTCGCATATGCCTTCAACGAGACAACCGTCGGAGACGTGTTTGAAGGCAATCAGGTCAGGCTGAACGCCTTAGACACACTGTCCAGCGAGTTCAGCTACGGTTTTGGGGTGGCATTATGTAGGGCCGACGTACGCCGCTGGAGGTCAAGGAAGGCACCGTAACGGCTGTACGATACGTGAATGCCATCCTCCGACCGGTAGTGCAACCATATCGTCAGCATATTGGTGAGGCATTCGTCTTCATGGACGACAATTCACGCCCCCATCGTGCACATCTTGTGAATGACTTCCTTCAGGATAATGACATCGCTCTACTAGAGTGGCCATCATGTTCTCCAGACATGAAACCTATCGAACATGCCTGGGATGGATTGAAAAGGACTGTTTATAGACTATGTGACCCACCAACCACTCTGAGAGATCTACGCCGAATCGCTGTTGAGGAGTGGGGCAGTCTGGAGTAACAGTGCTTTGATGAATTTGTGTATAGTATGCCACGACGAATACAGGCATGCATCAATGCAAGACGATGTGCTGTTGGGTATTAGGGGTACTGGTGTGTACCGTAATCTGGACCACCACGTCTGAACGTCTCGCTGTATGGTGGTACAACATGCAATGTGTGATTTAAATGAGAAATAAAAACGGCGGAAACGATGTTTAGTTGATCTCTATTCCAATTTTCTGTACATGTTTCGGAACTCTCGGAACTGAGGTGATGCAAAACTTTTCTTGATATGTGTAGTTTTGAACAAAGATTATTTCTTTTTCTCTTATAATCCACTTGATAGCTGTTGCCAAATATTGATTTACCCTATGCAGCTAAACAATAAGAGGGATGTCTTTTGCAATTCAGTAAAGTTTAATCGTAGCGTTAAGTGGGTGCATGGGCACATTATACCTAGGTCAGAGTAACAAAGTAATTGTCAGCTATTTGTTTACAGAAGGGCTGCCACACCATCAACCAATCTGACGGTGACCTTGGGAACTTCAGTCGTATTCGCTGTTGTCATATTGTTGTGTTGCCTCAAGTGTCAACCACCACAGTGAGCTGTACACGAGGCTTGCAATTTGTTTGTTCTATAAATCTAATCCGAGACTGTGCAGAAAGCAAAAAGGTTCGTACCTCAAAACGGAACGACAGTCGCTGTAAGCCGCATTGACGAATGATTGACACCGGCGTAACCACACCCACGAACGTTTCGCTATGCCACCGCATCCACTCGCCTCCTTACGGCTGAGCACAGAACCGCTGTCCGCAGTTCGGAATCACTGACCAAAATGACAACATTCTCTTATACTAAGCCACCAGTGTATTCTGTGTCTTAGACAAAACTATTTGTGAACGTTGTGTTAAATACATTTCAAGAGAAGAAGCTTGTAAATTTTCTGTATCAAGTGACACAATAATATTGAGAGACAATTGTAAATAGTCATGGCAGTCACGCCCGTGGAAATGAATCGTGTAAAGTTAATGAAACTTGTTGTTGTTGCTGTAATAAAGCAAACTAGTATTTTATGTGTCGTAGTTTCCACTCAGACTCCTCCCGGAGCAAAGTAAAGAACGCACCATTGTACCGACGAGTGTACTTTTCCCTGGCACAGCGAACAGCGACAGAAGTGGTCGTTATAACACCTTGCAAAGTGTTACAGTGTGCACGTTCCCGTACCTGAACCACCCGGGGTTTGTCTTGTCTGTCATTCTACTCTTTCCATGTAGTACATCCAGGGTATCCATGTCTGAGCCCAAACAAGAAATGTATCTACAAGAAGCTGTTCAGTTTGAGGCGCAGTAGATTGAACTGCTGCTGGTCAGTGTCCAGCAAATGGCACAACTACTCTTTCAACGAGCAGCACCGCTACACCTAAGTTTCGACCATTCAATGGTGCAGATGACAAATGGCCACAATATTACACGCGGTTGGAGTCCAACTTCTCCACATACAACATTGCAGGTATGGCGCGCAAATTATGTTTTCTTTAGACGGTGGGAGACGATGTGTACCGTCTGTTCAAATGGTTCAAATGGCTCTGAGCACTATGGGACTCAACTTCTGAGGTCATCAGTCCCCTAGAACTTCGAACTACTTAAACCTAACTAACCTAAGGACATCACATACATCCATGCCCGAGGCAGGATTCGAACCTGCGACCGTAGCGGTCGCGCGGTTCCAGACTGTACCGTCAGTGTTTAAAAGTGTGCCACAGTTCTCGTCCTGAGACACACTAGTTATAACGAACTGGTCCTGCTGCTGACCAAACATTATTACAGTCAGGTGGTCGTAACAGAAGCAAAATTTAAATATTTTCGACTCGAGAAGCAGCCTGTCAAACTCTAAAACAGTGGATTGCACAACTCAGAGGGCTAACAAACATTGTAAGTTTATGTGTTCTTGTGGAATCAGTTACAGCGATGTCATGTTACGTGATTTAATCACACAGAGTGGATCAGACACACACATTAGCACTACAGTTCTGAAACTGCCAGACCCTTATCTAAAAACGGTTCTGTCTGTTGTGGAATCTCAAACTACTGTGGATTCAACAGTGGTTGATTTTGAGGCTCATTGTGTTTCTGTAGTTCATGTGTACAAGACACTCTGTCTCAAGTAAATGGTAGTGTTACTGTGATGAAAAATAGGGCTCAGACAAACAGTAAAGCCGGCCGGAGTGGCCGAGCGGTTCTAGGCACTACAGTCTGGAGGCGCGCGACCGCTACGGTCGCAGGTTCGAATCCTGCCTCGGGCATGGATGTGTGTGATGTCCTTAGGTTAGTTAGGTTTAAATAGTTCTAAGTTCTAGGCGACTGATGACCTCAGCAGTTAAGTCCCATAGTTCTCAGAGCCATTTGAACCATTTGAACAAACAGTAAACAAAGAAGTAAAAACTTTCACTCTCGTGGTACACGATGCGTGTTACAAAATTCGGTGAGGATATCTTTCCATTAGTGCTTCTCGGATCATGAACGGTAAGCTTATTACCGGTAGCGATGACTAGGTCACATTAAGTTTATTTATAAGGCAACCCAGGTGTGAGCAACAACCGATGCCATGCATGCGCACGCCTGCAGTGAAGCTATCACCAAGTGCATGCAGAGGCGACGAGGCCATTAAAGTCAGCACAAGCAACTACTTGCACTTCCGTATTGCCGACGTCTTTTGCTGCAGTCCGCAGAAAGAAGAACAAACCTTTTTTTTTCAGTTAAGAGTGACTTAAAAGGCACCAGTTAACTACTGGTGCAACTGTTTCGTTTATTAATAGATACACATCTGACAGAATCGGTAGCCCACAGCTATAGCTGCTTACTTGTGTTTTGTCTGCATTCAATGCAAATGCAACTCCAGTATTTGGCGTGTGCAGTTTGCCAACAACTTTTCGTGGAGTTACGTAATGTATGTCGTTGAATGTAGTAAGTTTTTTAAGTAGTGAAAACATATTTGGGTTAGACTTATTTGATTTGTTCACTTTGTGCATACAAACAATGTGTTTCCATGCCTCACACTAATGTTTCTGACTTCTGTAGTAAGTTCAGGCAACTGCTTAAACCAGACTTAGGAAGAGCTAAAGACTTTGACGTGGACATTACACTGAAAGACAAAGAATAACAGACATTTTTTCGCGCACGGCCTGTCCTCCATCCAAACCACGACAAGTTGCTCAGAAACTGCACAAATAGAAAGAAAATGGGGTTATTCAACCCATTTCTGCAAGTCAATGGGCACCACTCTTGGTCGTTCTAAAGAAGCCATCAGATGGTTTATTGTCTGCATGTTGGTTTTAAAGCAACAGGTAACCCACAAACTATCTTGAATTCCTTTCCTGTCTCACGACCGGAGGAATTTGACACTGACGGGAAAGATTCTTTCCCTTGATTAATTTGTGGGGCATAGCTACAGTTACCGCTGGACGAGCAGTCCAAGCAATATTTCATCATAAGTACTCCCTTAGGTTTGTTCCAGTTTCAGAGACTACAGTTCGGAAATACTTCAGCTCTTGTCTTCAACAATTCCTGGAAAAATTAACAAATGGTTCAAATGGTTCAAATGGCTCTGAGCACTATGGGACTTAACATCTGAGGTCATCACTCCCCTAGAACTTAGAACTGCTTAAACCTAACCAAACTAAGGACATCACACACATCCATGCCTGAGGCAGGATTCGAACCTGCGACCGTAGCGGTGGTGCGGATCCAGACTGAAGCGCCTAGAACCGCTCGGCCACTACGGCCGGCGGAAAAATTAACAACAAAATTCCCTTGGACAATATTATGTTTGTGGGCCATATGTCTGCTTAAGATTTGGCAAATGTGCGCGCTTATTTCAAGATCTTTCTGTGACAGTCTTAATGTGCAATAAGGAAAAGTGCTCTTTCTTCCAAAAAGAACTTGATTATTTAGATCACTTAATAAACGCTCAGGGAATAGTGCTGCTACTTCGCATTTGTCTATAATAAAAGATCTGTTGACACCCCATAACTTTAAGGAACTGGAAGCTGTCACAGGGGAAGTTTACCGGCTATATCAAATGCATTAAAAACACTGCGCAGGTTGATGCTCCACTGAACTGGCTGCACTGGAAAAATGTTCATTTTGTGTGATCACATGATTGTCAGGACGGATTCAGCGACTAAAGGACGCATTATTAAGTCGGCGTTGTTTGATTCATTTTGATCCAGCTAAGTGTTAACTTTGAGTGCATCTTCTTATGGAATTGGAGCTGTGCTCTCCCGCAGCACTGGTTCTTCTGATAGACTCCAACACTCTTAAAGAAGCTCAGTGTAGTGACAGTCAGCTCCAGAAAGAGGTGTTCGCCGTTATCTATGATG
Source organism: Schistocerca nitens (assembly GCF_023898315.1). NCBI lineage: Eukaryota > Metazoa > Arthropoda > Insecta > Orthoptera > Acrididae > Schistocerca > Schistocerca nitens. The sequence continues at coordinate 175,171,164 of NC_064622.1, read as the reverse complement.
TTACCATGTTCCCTAAATATTTGTGCAGACAGAAGCGCTATTTGATTATTGGTCACTGGCGTTTAATGGCATTGTTCAATCCTTCCAAGCCTTTTCCACCTCACACAGCACAAAAAGTTCAACATTGGGTTCTAATACTGTCTAATGATCAGTATGAGTTGTTGTACGGCCCCGCTGAATAACTTTTGAACGCTGACTTGTCGTTTAAGTTACCGTTTGGTATTGATACAGTGTTTGAAGCACCTGAGGAAGCATGTTTTAAAATCTATACTCAGGAATTTGAAGGTCTTCAGAATTTTCCTATCGATTTTCGGTGTGTTGCTGTACAAACTGCTTCTGATCCATCTCTTCAAGTTGTTTTGCAACATGTGCGCTATGGGGGACTCCGTGAGTTGAAAGAAATTCCCCACCCAGTGGCGTGTTGCTGTTTTTCGCATCGTCATGCACCATCCGTGTGGTCGGGCGTTCTGCTGTTGCAGAAGAGAATGACAATCTGTGTGCTGTGGTTCCTCACTCTCTACAGCGGTTAGTTTTGTCTTTACTACATCAAGGTTACTGGGGAGTAGTTTGCATGAAGCAACTCGCCAGACTGCACTGTATTTCGCAGGGCATGGACACGGTGATTGAGCAATTGACTGCTCGTTGCAATGTTTGTGCACGGCGTCAGTCGGCTCCATCACAACGGCCACGTGTATCCGGATCATGGCAACACATCCATATGTTCTGGAACACACAATGGTAGTTGGGTGTAGATGCATGCAGTAAATTTCCCTTTGTTGTCCCCATGACATTCACCTCTACTGCGAGTACGGGATCGTCTTTGTCTTCTATTTGTCCTCCAATTACTTGTGGCAGGAAGTCGCCAGCAGCTATTGCACAGTTGTAGACACTTTACTCTGATGGATTTACTGTGGCCACTGTGGGAACAATTCGTTCCAATAGGTCAGTCAGAGTCTCAGCTGCAGGATGAAGTCTTCTTTCAAGTGTTGGCAAGAAACAGTGTTGGGAGCACGGTGTCATAACAAAGCTCAGCGGATGTCCATCTTTCGTCGCACAAGGTTCCTCTGGGCTACATTGGTCTCACCACAACCAGCTGCAGCGCACTTCCTAATTTGTCAGAGATTCTGTGGCAGGATTTTTGACCATAGACGCAGCATGCTGCTGGGGTTCTCACCAGCAGTCGTCTCTGCCTCTCCGCCAGTAGCGGCTGGCACCATCCACAATGGCGGCCATGGAGGTCGGCACTCCACCACCGCTGTCGCTGACGTCACCGACGTCAGCACCCATCGTGCAGACTGAACCGATATCAATGGACGCGCAGTCCCGGAGAGTCCACTTACTGATCGCCCGAACATAGTGCCTGCATGTCTAGATGCAGGCGTGCACCCTGTGACCGATTTTTCGACCGGTGTTCCCAGTCATTCGCAACGTGGATGTATGCAGGTAGGAAGCTGCCATCAGCTACAGCTATATTCAGTATCTCCAGGGTGTGTGTGTGTGTGTGGGGGGGGGGGGTGCCCCAGGGATCAGTGTTGGGGTCATTCCTGTTCCTTATTTATATAAATGATATGTCCTCTAGTATTACGGGTAACTTTAAAATATTTCTGTTTGCTGATGGCACTAGCTTGGTAGTAAAAGATGTTGTGTGCAACATTGACTCGGTTTCAAATAGCGCAGGACATGACCTAAGTTCATGGCTGTAGAAAATAAAACTAACGCAAAATCACAGAAAGATTCAGTTTTTACTGTTTCTAACACAATTAAACAAAACCTGACGTTTTAATTTCACAAAACGGGCATATGATTAGTGAAACTGTACAGTTCATATTTCTAGGTGTTTAGATAGGTAGTAAGCTGTTGTGGTAAGCCCACGTTCAGGATCTTGTTCAAAGACTTAATACTGCCATTTTTACTATTCGAACGGTATCAGAAATGAGTGATCGTTCGACACGAAAATTAGTCTACTTGGCTTATTTTTATTCGCTTATCCCGTATGGTAGCCTACTATATTTTGGGGTAACTCTTCCCATTCTAAAAAGATATTTTTGGCTCAGAAACGGGCGGTTCGGGCAATAAGTGGTGTAAGTTCACGAACCTCTTGTCGACCCCTGTTCACTAGTGTCATTTCTTGTTAACAATATTAGCTTCTTCCCAAGAATAAGCAGCTTTCACTCGGCAGAAATCAAACCTGCATTTGGATCGGACTTCCTTAACTCTTGTGCAAAAAGGTGTGCAGTATACTGCTGCATCCATTTTCAATAAGCTACCACTCGAATTCAAAAATCTAATAGTGATCCATGAGCTTTCAAATCGAAACTGAAGAGTTTTCTCATGGGTCACTCCTTCTATTCTATCGAGGAGTTCCTTGAAAAATTAAACTGATTCTTATTGTATTGTTGTTTGCGTTTACTTAAACTTATGGACTGATTTTTTGGGTTCATGGACATTTTTTAATCTGTTATTGCTTTTATGTTGTAATGACACGTTCCACGACCTTGAAGATTTGCTCCTCAATTTGGTCCTACGGAACTTGACGTGTAAATAAATAAATAAATCTCCTCGTATGCATCCGCATTCAGTCCTCCCTCCCTCCCCCCTTCCCACCAACTTCACGTGCCACCTTCCTACACGGTGACTGTGCAGAGGTTGGGGAGGGGGGAGAATAGCCAAAGCAAGGTTGATGCCGCCGAACGCAACCACAAGCAATGATAGTTACTGCAAGCTGCATCGACGAATGAACGACACCAGCGTAGCCACCTTCACATCCGCTAGTTAGGGCCGAACGCAGAACAACTCTTTCTAGTTCGCAATCAGCGACCAAGGCGACAACATCAACTTAGATTAGGACGCCAGTGTATTCTATGTCGTAGTCAGAACTATTTGTGATCGTTATATCAAAAAGACTTCAAGAGAAGAGACTTGTAAATTGTCTGTATCAAGTGATGTGTTAATATTCAGAGACGCATGACGAACTAGTGGAAATGAGGTGTATTACTATTGTAATAATATTTTATATAGTGTAATTTCCACTCGGTCCCCTCCTGGAGCAGAGTAAGTAACCCACCGCTGTACCATCGAGTGTATTTTCGTTCGGTACAACAGTAATGACACTTTTTGTGCGTATTTTTAGAATGCATCCATGTCAGTCTTTTAAATTCCACTTTGCGTCGTATTTTATTTAACTTTTAAAGCGTTTTATCGGCTTTTATGTCATCACTTGCCACTTCCTGCGTACCTACCGGCCCCTACAGACCCTATATGTAACTTGCCTCTCCCTTATTTAAGTACTATCTCTCAGCAACAGTCCTGTGTCCTCTCAGGGCCACTTACAAGTAAACTGACGTGAAATAGATCGATTTCGTAGATTGTAAGCAACTTCATACAGAATCTATTTTATTGTGGGGTTTTCAGTATGTTTATTTATACGTTGTTCTTCAACATTCTTTAATTTACATGACAAACATTCATTTCAATAGATAGTGACTTCACACTACAATATTTTAAAGTTATTGCTCTTGTGAAGCGTGAGAACGAGGTGTTTTGAACATTTAAATATTTCATTGGTTGTTGATGACACCCATTGTTACATTATTTGCTATTTGTCTAATTCTGCTGTACTTTGTTTTTCACTGCTATTTAGGTAATACTGGATAATGACCTTGTGGGCTTAAACCGGTTGTGGTTTAAAATAAAAAGAAAACTGCAATTTATGCAGCATTTCCATCAAAACGATTACTACATTTGCGGAATCTACACCAAGATGCTCCATATGCTAGACAATAAATTAATCTTAACGTTTCATTATGCACAAGAACCTTTGATTAACAAGGGATGTAGTCAAATATGTTTAGCGCTGCATACTTGACTTCTTTCTGTGAAAGATTGGAGTTACGTTGTTTATAGTGGAGGTTGTTTTGTACCAAGTGCTGTTTTTACTAATGCTGTTATTGTCAAATTGTGACTTATTATTCTGTCAGGCTGTTGTCAATACGTCTAATGTTTTAAACAGTTGCCTATATGAACTTTAAGGATGGACACCGTACAGCAATTCTCCATGAAATCAAAACTATGCTCCAGAAAATACAGATGACGTCAGTGGAAGGGAGTATCCAAAGTAAGCTAGTTTTCTGATGCCATTATTACCAAACTTAGCAATTAAACGTACAGAAACTGTTGCTGAACTCAATTTTTTTAAAAAGAACTATTATACATGATTTTCAATTCAAGTTCTGATCTGTATACGCACCCATGACTTTCGAACAATCAGTATTTACATATTTTGTTTCCACTAAACTGTGTTGTTATTGATGATGACATATCTTAGAAAAGCAGTGGTCCCAAAACTGAACCCTGTGGAGCAACATTAATAATCTGTCCCTGCTTTGCAGACGATTCATGATTAGAGGTGCTCGAACTTGGTAACACCGCGCTTTCAATTAGTTAAATATGAAGTGTACCACTTAATCATTAACCATTGACACCTCTACTCTCAGTATTAAATTAGGTTGTAAAAGGGTTCTTTTCAGCACGTACGTTTGCGCTGGTGATTCTGACGAAGCATCCCTCTCCCCTTGAATAACATATCGGTATATATGTAAATTTAAATGAAAATTTCAATTCCCCTCGTAGAAAGCGTATTGGATGGGAGGAGGGGATACACGCGACTGCCTGGCGCCCCAATACGCCCGGATCCTGCATCGGTAACACCTCTCACTGGGGTACACTAGTGACGCCGCGTCGCGCCGGTAAAGAACTCATAAGGCAGTAGCGGCAGGGCGCGTGTGCGGTGAGCGAGATGGGGCGGCTGCGTGGCGGCGGCGGGGGGCGGCGGGGGCGCAGGCGGAGGCGTCTTGCCTCATCTGGAAGTCTAATGGCCGCCCGCCCGCCTCTGGGCTGTGCGGCGCGGCGAGGCCTTCTGTACTCTGGCGGCGGCGCCTCCGCAGCGCTCCGACAAATGAAAAACTTCATCAAACAGGCGGCCCAGTGCACGGATCTGCGCCGAGCTGCGCCGTGCCGCCTACACAGGGCGCCGCCTCCACGAATGGGGGCAGAAACCGTTCGTACTGACTTGCACAGCGTCTCATATCTCACAGCTTTGTTGAATTTGATTGCGATGCTCGTATCATCAGCTTTTTCAGTGTCAGTTGAAAGGTCATTCATATATGGCAAGAAAGGGACTGCTTGCAGAATTGAACCCTGTGCAGCGCCAGTTTTAATTTGTCGTCATGCAGAAGAAGTTTCGTCGTGAGAGCTGCAAGAGCTATTTAACACAATTCTTTGATTCCTTTGTGTCAAGTATAAATATTGAGACCAAGTTCATTTTGTTTCAACTACAGCATCTCTTTATTCATGATTCTAGCTGTCTCTATATATGTTATGTCAGTTCTTTCAGATATGTCATTTTGATCCCCTAGCCACTATGAATTAAGACAAAAAGGAACTAAAGACCTTAGCTGTCAGTGGACATTGATTTATGTCAATGGGGCAAACTGAAAATTTGTGTCAGGCCAGGATTCGAACTTACTAGGCAGATGTGTTGCTCACTACACCATCCAGAAACAGATGTCGCCACAACGGCACGGACTGCCCTAGAATGCCCACCGTTAGTCTCAAATTCGTAACTAGTACCACATCGTACTGATGTAGTGCGCCTGCTCATTAGCTCATTATGCGCTGATTCCCATGAGAGTTCGACTTTGGTGTGCATCTGCACTGAAGGGCTCATTGGCCGTAATCGGAATAATTGTAAATGTGATGTTCTTTCGCACATGTACAGTATGAACTCAAACATCGGACTCGGTGAGATGCTGCAAGTAATGAGGCTAATGACCAGGGGCATTACATCAGTAATGTGTGGTGTAAGTCGAGAATTTGGGTCTGATGGGAGGTGTGCTAAGGTAGTCCGTGGGGTTGTGGTGACCACTTTGTCCCAATGGCGTATTGGTCAACGCATCTGCCTAGTAAGCGGGAGTCCTAGGTTCGAATTCTGGTTTGGCACAAATTTTCAACTTGTCACATTGTTATGAATCAGTACCCACTGGCAGCTAATGTCTTTAATTCCTTTAACAGTCCTCTTGTCTCCCTCCCTCATTTCCTCAACCCCTAATTCTTCCTCTCACTCACTCCCTCCCTCTCTCCCTGTTTCCACAGATTCTGTCAATTTTATCAAATGGAGCATTATGACATCCTGCAGGAAAAGAAGTTTCTCTTAAAAGAGGAAAAATTAGGGATAGAGCACAAGCTGTTATTAGGGAAGGATGAGGGAGGAAATAGGCCTTTCGCTTTCAAAGGAACCATCGTGGCATCAGCGGTACGCGATTTAGGGAAACCACAGAAAACGTAAGTCTTTATCATAGGACATGAATTTCAACTGCCGTTCTCCAGTCGATGAGTCCAGGGTCTTACCACCGCACCGCCTAGCTTGGTCGTCCCTCAAATGATCCTCATGGACCTGTGAAGCTTTATTCATATGAAGCATATCCCACTCTTTCCATACACGCTATACTGCAACGGAAAGCTGTAGGTTGTAGCATAACGTTTCTTTACCTGTGAAGCTAAGGTTCGGGTGAGTAGTTATCAGTTTCGTTTCTGAATCGCGGAGGGATTTTCTGAGTATGTTTTGGATCTCACCCCGTAGAGAGCTATGCCATGCGGACGCAATACTGAGTGTATGCGGTGCAAAAGCCGGGATCCAATGGAAATTCTGTGAGGGCTGAGTTTCGATCGTCTGCTAGCTAGAACGTGATGGATTGTTTTTCCCTTATCCACGTACAGTGAGCTGCTCGGAAGACGTATAATACATGTGAATATGGTAGCTCAAGTCTGTAGTCCAAGTCTGCTAGAGATTTTCCAAAGTTGTCAAATACTCTCCCAGTACAGTTCAGTTGGAAATAATATTGCAAGACCATTCTAGCCGTTCCAAAGAAATGCCGTTAGCCGTAGAAGGGGATGAATGAAGAGCTTGTTCGTAAATGAGACAAAAGCGAGTAACTGCTCAGTCAAGATGTTTAAACAGTTTCTGGATTTTCTTGGAGATGGGGAAAACTGGAAGTGGGGCAGCAGCCTTCTGGATGTAGGAGGCATGACATTGTTGCTTGAGAGACGCCATGGGTAGGTTCAGCTGTCTAATGCGGAAGAGTTTTCTTCCACCGCTCGAATTGGCCTCGTTCCTAGCTCTGTGAGAGCCGTGTCTTTAGCGTATCTGCTGAGTGTAGGTGACGAAATGAGTAAATGTATAGTGTGTTCATTTTTGTGTTGTATATGCTGTTAGAGGCAATACTAACCTTACGACTTATCTTAGAAGAAATATTAAGAAAAGGCAAACCTACGTTTCTAGCATTTGTAGACTTAGAGAAAGCTTTTGACAACGTTAACTGGAATACTCTCTTTCAAATTCTGAAAGTGGCAGGGGTAAAATACAGGGAGCGAAAGGCTATTTACAATTTGTACAGAAACCAGATGGCAGTTATAAGAGTCGAGGGGCATGAAAGGGAAGCAGTGGTTGGGAAAGGAGTGAGACAGGGTTGTAGCCTCTCCCCGATGTTATTCAATCTGTATATTGAGCAAGCAGTAAAGGAAACAAAAGAAAAATTCGGAGTAGGTATTAAAATTCATGGAGAAGAAGTAAAAACTTTGAGGTTCGCCGATGACATTGTAATTCTGTCAGAGACAGCAAAAGACTTGCAAGAGCAGTTAAACGGAATGGACAGTGTCTTGAAAGGAGGATATAAGATGAACATCAACAAAAGCGAAACGAGGATAATGGAATGTAGTCAAATTAAATCGGGTGATGCTGAGGGGATTAGATTAGGAAATGAGACACTTAAAGTAGTAAAGGAGTTTTGCTATTTAGGGAGTAAAATAACTGATGATGGTCGAAGTAGAGAGGATATAAAATGTAGACTGGCAATGGCAAGGAAATCGTTTCTGAAGAAGAGAAATTTGTTAACATCGAGTATAGATTTAAGTGTCAGGAAGTCGTTTCTGAAAGTATTTGTATGGAGTGTAGCCATGTATGGAAGTGAAACATGGACGATAACTAGTGTGGACAAGAAGAGAATAGAAGCTTTCGAAATGTGGTGCTACAGAAGAATGCTGAAGATAAGGTGGGTAGATCACGTAACTAATGAGGAGGTATTGAATAGGATTGGGGAGAAGAGAAGTTTGTGGCACAACTTGACTAGAAGAAGGGATCGGTTGGTAGGACATGTATTGAGGCATCAAGGGATCACAAATTTAGCATTGGAGGGCAGCGTGGAGGGTAAAAATCGTAGAGGGAGACCAAGAGATCAATACACTAAGCAGATTCAGAAGGATGTAGGTTGCAGTAGGTACTGGGAGATGAAGAAGCTTGCACAGGATAGAGTAGCATGGAGAGCTGCATCAAACCAGTCTCAGGACTGAAGACCACAACAACAACATGCTGTTAGAAGGGTGAAACGCAATATCAGCACATACACTATCAATTCGAAGAAATCCGAGACTGACTTGATTGCTGGCGTGTAAGTGATGTCAGCGCAGTAAATGCGGTGGCAGCTTGAACTAACAACAAATTTACATTCGACCAGTAGGTTCTGAGCAGACTGTGCAAAATAGTGGAAGTGTGGCCGTAGTGTCAACATTGTAGTGACACAGTGGAGCAACGAACTGGACATTTCTAAATTATGTGTTCAACACATTCTGCAGAATATTTTGAAGAGAAGAAAAGTGTGTGCAAAGATTGTCCTGCACGCTTAGAACTCCCGAACAAAAACAACGACTTGTGGAACGCCTTCGGTGACTCGATTGAAATGACAAAGTTGGATATTTCGTTTCTGGAAAACATAATAATGGGTGACGAGAGTTGGTGTTAATTAGTAGGTCTCGATCCTCTCGATCGAATAGCAGCGAGATGCGGACAGATCATCATCTAAGCGTCACATGCCTTCCCTTCATGCGACGGTGCGGAGAGGTTTTGGTATTTAATGGATATTATATATATAACTTTAAAACTTAATTTTATGCCTAATTATTTAATTATACTTAATTTTAAAGATTTCACAAACTGACCATTATCATACAAGAAGAAATTGGCAAAAAAATAAAGAATCAATTGTTTTACGGAGGTGGTTTCACTTTGAAAGCACTGGGACGCACACGTTTGGATCATCCATCATTTCGTGAGGTGTTTTTGAAAACAGTTTCGCATTTTTCCTTGATGCATTCCTACATCTCGAAACTTTCATGAACTCATAATGTCCGCAACAAATTATAGTGCTAAATAACAAGCAAAAATGGGCGTTACAAGAATTTTAGATATACAGTCTCCGCGCCGATTGTTGCTTTGAACGCTATTACGTGGCTACTACAATGCACTACATTAGCAGAGGTACCTCAGTGCACTACTAGAAGTCTCTGTCTTGCAAGGAGTATCCCCTGAGATCATGCGAAAGGCACAGACACTTCAGACAGAAATCACTGATGCTCAAAGGGATAAGGAACTTTATACCGACACCTCTACTCCCCTCGTAAGCAAATATCGGCTATGAAAAATCACCCAACACCAGGGTTCGAACCGACTACTTCCTGGTCAAATGCCACCGCAAATGTGTTAGCAATGGTGGCTTCACAGAACGATGTGGGAGTAGAGCGCTACCCAACAGTCATATCTCATCGGGACGCGCAAATGAAGAGAGTGTGGGTGAAGACATTATTCAGCTTGTAGAACTTAGTCCTTCAACAGGCTGATGCAGAATTTATAACCTTTGTGTGTTCTATATACAAGAATGTGCCTGACATTACGTGTGCACAGCCTCTATCCTTATAATTTACAGTTGATTCAACATCTGCGAAAGTATATGGCGGTAAACGATTGGGATTTTATCGGTGGCTAATTGCTAATTACTTAGTAGTCCCATTAATACTGCTTACTGATGAAGTCATTTTAACTCGCGAGAATATCAATAACACTCCAAACTCACATAGGGGTCCTGCGGAAACCCTCGTACCTTTGTGAAGACACTTTTCAAGAACGCTTCTCTGTAAATGTGTGGAGTGGTGCGATGGCCAAAAAGTTGGTTGGGCTTGCTCGCCTCGTCTTATAGGGCCCCGTTGTCTGGAACTTCTACAAAACGAGCTTCCAGCATTATCTGAACAGGACCCTTTGGCTACAAAAATTGGTATGGTCTCCGAATATTCTAGTCGTCAGGTGATACAACATCTCAAGCTGACATTCCCCAGAAGATGAGTCGGTAAAATTAGACCTGTTGCTTGACGCTCTAGGTCTCTAGACCTTACTCCTAAAGATTTTGGCCTGTGAAGGTGATTGAAAAGTGAAGTCTACGAAGAGAGAGTCAACACTAGAGACGAAATGGTATTTTGGATTATGAATAGCAATGCCCTATAAAAGAAACCCAGGACGATTTCAGATGAGCTACACGTGATGGCAAGAGAATTACACAATGTCTTGAACTTGGAGGTGTAATTTATGAAAATTTTCCTTTGTTTAGCACTTTCTTACGTTGAATTCTGCTTAGCCTTTTACACGTCCTAAAATATTCATTATTGTTCTTAAATACACTTCATATTTCGAACCATTTCTCAAAATACAAAATTTTTCGAAGACATCTCTGAAGATGTTGTAGAATTGGCACAAAATATAATTCTTATAATGCGCTGATGTATTTTGAAAATATCGTCTCTTTGAATTTTCCCAAAAAGTGAATCTGTGACCCATTACTGACTGGAAATATGCTGAATACACTATACTTATTTTTAATTAGTAAATCCTTAATTTACAGCAGAGATATGATGGAAAATAAATGTAACTGAACAACAGTCTTACATTAATATTAAGGGATATGAGTTTTAAAATTAATTTTGTGATCCATCTGTAGCTCTAAAAACTTAAAAAGATGACATCATTGAAAACTGTGTATGTTGATATAATAGTGTAAACAAAATGTGAGCATTATTTTTATGTGATATCTTCCACAGAGGAAATCAATAAAATTTACATGAACGTATTTCTGGGGAACTGAAACAGAAGTGAAGGTCCTTATAACACAAATAAAGCCCTGATGGTTAAGCTGTCACTTTGAAATGTACATTGGCGAAGTAAAAATGTTGTAAAGAGACAGAAGTGAAATTTAACTTTAAGGTTTCCATTTCCAATATTAACTGGCAAACACTTCACTAATGTTCTGCAAATTTGTATGTAATTGATCATTAGCCGGCTTTTGGCTTCCTGGACCATCGTCAGGTGACAACTGAATGTCGCTAACAGTTAAAAGAGCATGCGAATTACCAGATATTACTTTTACAGAACATACAAAAGAAAGAAAATGAAGACATGTAGAGTGTTTACAAAGAAAAGTTTTACATTTTTATATCAGAGAGAAATAGTTCTTTCCATTAAAAATGAAAAATAGAGGTTTTTATATAGATTGTAGCTATTTCTGCATGACTTGAAAATGTAATATTTCCCACCGTAAACGCTCTACATACCACCATTTTGTTTCTTTCGTATCTTCTGCATAAATAATATCTATGGAAGTCATACGTGATGTTATCTGTGTTTGCTATAGCTGGTTGTCACCTAACGATATCCTAAGAATCCGAAACCTGGTTCACAGTCAAATAAAAATATTTTTGCAGAACATTAGGGAAGTATTTCCTACTTAATTTTGATGTCATGTTGCGTCAAGCAGAGACGGAAAATTCACTTAATGTTTCCATTTACTTCACTGTCTAGATTTTGCCAAGGATAACCACAGTGCATACATGAAATAATCCATTTGCCTTGAACTATCTGATAATGTTTTCAGTGATCGTTTTCCGTTACATCATTAACTATAAATCACCATACAGAGTAACAACCTCAAAATATCTAGAAATGACTGTCTGGAGCGACGAAGTGGAATGAGCACATAATACTTACTTGTAGGCAAGATTTGTTTGACCGATCCTTGATTGTGGATCTTCAAAGACCCATAATAGGCAAGACTACTAGAAAAGAGAGAACATTCAAGGTAAAGCGGCCTACTTCGTCACGATTTAGCGTCGTAATCACGAAAGCACCACAGAGACGCTCAGAGAACTTCAGTGGGAGATACCATTACAAAAACGCCGTACCACACACAAATGGGCACTGTAAAAATTCTGGTAGTGTAGAAGAAGAATTACCAGTGGTTCTGAAAGTACCCTTCGTTACACTCTGTAATGTGGATTTCGGAGTACAGATGTACAGGTAAATATCTTAAGACAACTGGTACTACTTTTTATACGTATACTCGTATCATTTGCAAAAATATCAGTGTAAGATAATTTCTATAATTAAGATGACTTAAAATATAGCCCTGTGGAATAGATTGTATGATTATTTTAACGTCTGACTTCCTCATCCTAACTTCAGATGTAAGAGGTACAGCAGTTTTGACCTATCCATTGTCGCAGTAATGGAAATAACCTTCGCCATACACGATAATGTGACTTTCAGAGTGCCGATGTAATGTACATATACATATAATAGGAGGATGGGTACTACGTTTTATTTCTACATTTCAATTATTCGCAAAAATTTCTGTAAATGAAAAACAATAAAAGCACAGTATGAGCCTGTGATACATGATGTAATATTACTTCAACGTCTGACTTGACCATTGAAATTTCAGGATCAAAAGGAGGCAGGAGTTTTAATCGTTCTGATATAATGGTAACAGATGTACACTCCGACACATAAGGTAACGTGGCTTTCTGAGCACAGATGTAGCTGTAAATTAGATATGGTAAGAGAATGGGTACTACATTTTATTCCTGTGCTTGTACCAACTGCAAAAATGTCAGTTGAAGATAACGTATATACTCAAGGTTCTCATAACAAGAAATGAGAAGGAGCGATCTGTATGTACTTCAAATAAATCTTTTTATTGCCGAGATCGCTTTCAAAACTTTTTTATTGACCAGTTTCGACAAGTAAGACTGCCATGTTCAGATCTTTAAAAACTTTTTAAGCGTAGTGCATTCAGCTGCACTATGTATTTCAAAATAAGCTTCACCTGTAAATGTGAACATTGACGTAAATGTAAGTTTAACTATATACTGTGAATTTTAACAACTTAGAAGCATCAAAGTAGTGCAACATTTGCAGACATGCCAAGTTCACGTGGTACATTTTGTTGTTGTTCTGGTCATCAGTCCAGAGACTGGTTTGATGCACGTCTCCATGCTACTCTATCATGTGCAAGCTTCTTCATCCCCCAGTACCTACTGCAACCTACATCCTTCTGAATCTGTTTAGTGTATTCATCTCTTGGTTTCCCTCTACGATTTTTACCCTCCACGCTGCCCTCCAATACTAAATTGCTGATCCCTTGATGCCTCAGAATATGCCCTACCAAGCGATCCCTTCTTCTAGTCAAGTTGTGCCACAAATTTCTCTTCTTCCAATTCTATTCAATACCTCCTCATTAGTTATGTGATCTACCCATCTAATCTTCAGCATTTTTCTGTAGCACCACATTTCGAAAGCTGCTATTCTCTTCTTGTCCAAACTATTTATCATCCACGTTTCACTTCCATACATGGCTACACTCCATACAAATACTTTCAGAAACGACTTCCTGTCACTTAAATCTATACTCGATATTAACAAATTTCTCTTCTCCAGAAATGCTTTCCTTGCCATTGTCAATCTATATTTTATGTCCTCTCTACTTCGAGCATCATGAGTTATTTTGCTCCCCAAATAGCAAAACTCATTTACTACTTTAACCGTCTCATTTCCTAATGTAATTCCCTCAACATCACCTGATTTAATTCGACTACATTCCATTATCCTGGTTTTCCTTTTGTTGATGTTCATCCTATATTCTCCTTTCAAGACACTGTCCATTACGTTCAGCTGCTCTTCTAGGTCCTTTGCTGTCTCTGACAGAATTACAATGTCATCGGCGAACCTCAAAGTTTTTATTTCTTCTCCATGGATTTTGACTCCTACTCCAAAATTTTCTTTAAATAGCCTTTCGCTCCCTGTATTTTACCCCTGGCACCTTCAGAATTTGAAAGAGGGTATTCCAGCCAACATTGTCAAAAGCTTTCTCTAACTCTACAGATGCTAGAAACGTAGGTTTGCCTTCTTTAATCTATTTCAGCTGTGTGTATTTTTACTTGTGGCAGAACTGTGTGTAATTTTATTTTTGATAAACCTGTGTGGAATGCTTAATATACTTTCCACAAAAATGTTAGCATGACACAAGTAATGAGCACACAATGGAACATTATATACAACCAAAATACTTTTTAAAGAACTAAAGATGACTGTCTTACCTGTTGAAATCAGTCATTAAAAACAATCTGGATGCGATCATGACTATAAAAAAATTCTTTAAAATGATACATGTATACAAGTAAGAAATAGCAGGGGGCCTATAATTGAACCCTGTGGTACACGATGCTTAATTACTTCAAAGTCTGCTACACCCATCTGAATTTCAATCATAGAAGTGCCACCAGTTTTAAGTGGCATTAAGACAGGTATTACTTGTTGTTCTTTTACTTGTATCGTTCATAAAAATCTGAGCTCATATTAATTTATATTGTTGAGAAATAACAGAGGATCAGAAATACACGATGTTTTATTACTCCATCGTCTGATTCGTCCATCAGAATTTCAGCTGTAAGAGTGGCAGCAGCTTTAGCCGTTGTGGTGCACAGGAGGTTTCCAAGTTTGTGTCCGCCTCCCGTAGTCTACCGAGCTCCAGGAAGACTCACTCACCGCTAGACCTCGGACGCAGAGCGAGGGATCACGACGGCGACGGCGACTACTACAGCGACTGTGACAGCGACAGGGAAGGACGAGCCGCGGGCAAACAACAGCGGGCGCTCTAATCAGGCGGAAAGTCGAGGCGGCGACGGCTGCTAACGCGGTTTGCGATCGCGGTCTTCATTAGGGCCGCGGGCCGCCTAATGAACGGCGCCATTTGAATACGGACCGCTCCAATCTGCGGGCCCCTCCCCTTTCCCCTTACTCTGCTTCTCCGCTCCTTACAGAACTCCCCGCCCACCACTTCTTTCTTTTTTTCTACTACCCTCGCCTCTTTACTTTTACCTCCACCCACCTCTTTCTCTCAAAATAAATTCCCGCGTTACTACGTACTTTCTTAACCGACCCTCCGCCCGTTTTATCTCAATTTTTCGTAAAAAATAGAGAAAAAAAGAATATCTATATATATATACAGCAAAGTAAAGCGAGGGACGGCAAGGAAAGAGGGGAGATCTCTTCCCTCGAAAATCTCTGGAATGGGGGTGGCGACGGGAAGGGGGGGGGGGAGGGGGGATGGTAGGAAAGAGGGAAGGAAAGGAGTTCTTTAAAAGAAGCATAAGGAAGCAGTCCTGGCGAATTCTTAATTTGTCACAGTTTGCATGTGCTTGTGATTCCGATCGTTAACGGCTTCCCGACGAGAGGAAAATGTATGGATCGGTAGCAGCGAGAGCAGTGGTACAGGACTTGGTCGTACTGCTGGAAAGGGGAGGGGCGGTATGATGAGGGGGGAGGAGAGAGAAAGCGGGAGGGGATCGTGCAGGTAGCGAAATTCTCGCTCTGAATCGGTCGCCACAGTCGGACAAATGTGCTTTCCTACGTGTTTTTGCTCCTGCATTTCGATGGTAATACACGGAATAATTAAATGAAAATGAATTTTTTGTATACTGGACAGTTATAATTAAAGTACAACTACTTACAGAGGCCCAATGTGGGCTATAATTCTCATATGGCACCTAAACTTGATAGATATGCTCATGCGTTAACACGAAACTGATTTACACTGGAAAAAAAGTAGTTCCAATTTTGGCCGCCAGGTGTAAATCTGGCGCTGTACACCATTTTAATGCCGTATGTCATTCGCAGTGTCATTAGACAAGCCGTAATGTGAGTGAACAGTACGGCTATTGAGAAGGGAGATCATGCTCTGTTAGTGAAATTGTTCTTTGTGAACGGCAGCAATTACAGTACTGCATCGAGAGTGTATCGTCGACTGACAGGTCTTAGGAGAGGGCTAATATCATTAAACAGTTTAAAGAAGGCGGTAATGAAATTCGTAAGCATGCGTAAGTTGGAAGAGGAAGTCGTCCTATCCCGGTGGAAGTTACTGATGAGGTTGCTGTTGCTGTAACAGATACTGCAGCACATGCCCCAGTGCTAGTGCTCATCCAGTGTCACGAGAATTGTCCTTCCCATGGAAAAAGATACGAACATTTTTGCGGTCTACTTTACGTTGGTACCGGTAGAAGATCCAGACGGCGCAGCAACTGAAACCTCATGATTTGCAGCAACGTTCTGAATTTGTCCTTCAGTTTCTCGCACAGATCGACGTTGATGACCTGTATCCAGGCAATATTCTTTAGTTCTATGGAGTGACAAGCACTTTCTACACTGCAGGCTGCAACGAATACACAGAACTGCAAAATTTGCTGTAGCGTTAAACCGCGTGTCGTGCGTGAAGAGCCATTGCTCTCGCCGTATGTGACTGTATGGTGAGGATTCGCAAGCACCTTTATTCTCGGTCCGTTCTCCTTTGAAGAGGACGTGTCAGGTGTACCGTGATGCCTACAGGTGATGGAGACCTCCTTATACATCATGTGATTCCTCGTTTGGAACAGCGCATCTGTCCGGAAACCACTGTTTTCATGCAAGATGGGGCAACATTTTTTCATGTCGTTCATCTAGTGAAAGACCTGTTTAATGCAACCTTCCAGGAACATGTTATCTTCAGAGGTCTTCCAGATGCATGGTCTGTAAGAGCATCTGATCTGATTCCATGTGAGATTTGCCTCTGGTGATGTCTAAAAGAACCCATTTACCAGGGTCGCCTGCGGTGTCTATTTTATTTGAAGGCCACTACACAGCAACTGCGGATCACATCGTTTTAAGGATGCAGCATCTCGTCGCCATCTACGTTGCTCACGTTGAACCATTTGTCTAAAAGGCGTTTAATAATAAACTCAATATTATGCCTTGTCACTTGTTTGAAATTTCCTGGTCACACCTAGTTCCTAATCCATTACATATGGAAACATTTCTACAACAGTTTCTTGTATTCAGAATGGCAGATGTGCACGCTGGAACGAAAATTTTTCCAGTGGAGATCAATTCCGCATTAACGCATTAGCATATGCGTAAAGTTCGGCGACCATAGGATAATTACAGACCACAGTGGACCTATGTGAATAGCTACACTTTAATTATAACCACCCTTAACCACGTTTTTAAACCACACTAAAAGGCATAAAATAATTTCTCCTAGTCCCATACTGAGTCATAATTCCACTCACATAGTCCTGAAAATTTCTTATTGCGAGTTTTTAGTAGCTATGACATTACTTGTAAGATTCAAAAGGAAAAACGTGAGGCGCATACAATAGGTAATAGTGAAGAGGTGAATTATTCGTGCATGAATTATGGACTATGTGCGCCCCATCTTTTTCGTCTTAAATCTTACAAGTTTTTTCATAGGTATTAAAAATTCGCAATCACATATTTTTAGAACTGTCTGTATGAGGGTACGAACGTGTGTGGAACTAGAAGTAATTATTTTATACCTTATAGTGTGATTTAAAAACGTGGTATATTAAACATTCATTTTTATTCAAATAATTGATTTGTGCTTTTTAGTCTTGTGTGCGTGAAACTTGTCGAGCGACTCCAAATATTTTGATGAGATTACAGCAGAGACATGTGGTAAATTTCAGGTTATGTTCTTAAATTTTCTCGTTACGAGAGTACTGAAGGGCGATCTGCTTTAATTCATAAAAACCATCCAAAAGCCAAGATCGAATAAAATATTTTTTGTTCAACACAACCGCTCTGAACAGTCGCAGGTGTCATCCTCAAGTATTAAACGTTTTTTAGTAGTAAAGCATGTTCATTTTCATGCAAAAGATGTCAAGTGGATAAAACTCAGCACACAAACCTTGTCCAAAAGACCATGTCCATCCAACCACTTGACATCTTGTGCATGATGTTCGGCATAAAATGAATATGTTTCACAAAAAAAAAAAAAAAGATGTAAACCAAGACTGCTGAAACCGGTTGTCTTGAAAAAACTATTTTGTGGCATCTTGGCTTTTGAATGGTTTTTAACAGGTTCTTTTAGTCTCTTTCCTTCTATTTGAACCAATATGTTGCTTCCTTCTATGTACAATTTGCGAAGAGGCTGTGAAGGCAAAACGTACAGGGCTTTGGGCTGACACAGAAGCTTATCAGCTATCGTTCTTCATGCGAACCATATGAGACTGGAATATGGAAGAAATGGAAACGGCAGTGGCACACAAAGTACCCTCCGCCATACACCAGACAAGAAAGTGAGAGGGTCAGAATTAGCCTAAATTTGGAAAAAAATGACATACGTGGTCAAAGTACCAGCAGATGAGTCTCCAAGGCTCGAAATACATCGTGCATTTGAAATAAAATCATGATTGTGACTGACGGCATTTTTTGGTTATTTTACGAAAATAATGCAGTCATGGAAGAAATGCAATGGATAAAATTAAGTGATACTGCATTGTTATCCAGTTCTGAGTTGTGTTGAAAGTTTCTAGTCCTTAGCTCATCAGGTAATAACGCCAGTAAACAAAGTATTCTCCGCCGCACAGCAAACAACTAAACGAACTAATACTGCAGTATCAACCGGTTCTGAGCTGCACTTAAAGTTCAAGTCCCTAACTCATCAGGAAATAAGTATAACGCTCACTGTAAAATTTGTACCATGCATAGAGACAGACAGTAAAGTGATATAGATTTCCTCTTTCCTCCTCACCCTGCTCAGCTGCGCCCAGCCACTCACACTTGACCTTGAGTGCATTCCGATACTAGCAACACAAAACGCTGGTCTCGCAGGGCAGCCGAGATGTCAGGCGTTAACGACCTTTTTGACTCCCACCCCTACGGAACAGACGACAAGAAACCGACGTAATATTTGATTTTCAGTTATTTCTGAGTTATATTTAAAATTTCAATTATCTTGCTCATTGGGAAGTTAGTTCAAAATAAATTGCAAAATTTATACCGAACAGACAGACAGACACGTGATCTAATAAAAACGCATTGAAAAGGTGCCTTTGTAGAAAGACAATGGATATGTTTTACGCATGATTTGGGGACCACCCCATTTTCCTTGAATCGTCCAGCAGTACCTCACCATAACGTTTCATAGGTGATGGAATGATTGAGGAGGTCCCGTAGCGTGGCCTCCCCATTCGCTGGATGAGAATCCATTGGATTTCTGGCTATGTGAAAATTTAAAGGCTTCGTTGTATGCCCAACCCGTTGGTAATGTGCAGACGATATAGAAACGAGTGACCAATCCAAATGATGTAATCTCAGCGGAGCCAGGTGTATTTGGAAGAAAGCTTGATGGATGTGTCAGCAAACCAAAGGCAACCTTGCCTATAGGGTTTACTTCCACATAACAGACAGATGGGAACGAGAGCATCGATTGGTCCATATCTGAACAGGTATTGGTTTCTGGACATACAAGGAACGGTAGAAAAACTTAGTGGATAGCCTCAGAAAATAAAGCAAACAAGAGTTATTGGCCTATAAAGTAATCATCATTAGCTACAACACACTTCTGACATGTCAAGCTGTTGCAAACAGTCAGCGAAGACTTATTATGGAGTAGCTCGAAGCACAGTGGTCAAGCGCAATGTCTGTGAAGCGTAAGTCTTCCAGAGCTAATTTAAGATGTGGAAACAATAGTAAGTAAGTCATATCTAGAGAATAAGGAGGGTACTGAAGAGTCACCTTGCGTTGAGTGAGAAAGCTGAGCACGCAGACATCGCGGATATCCACCAACCTGTGACCATGGTGTTTCGAGCAATTTCACAAGAAGCGTTTGCTGACACAGCCGATGGCAGAAGTCTATTTAATCTAACTGTGATTACTTTGGAGGCCGGTTAAGATATTTTGTTTGTACCTCTTGTTTCCTTTATTTTCTGAGACCATTCACGAACTTTTCAGATGCACCTTATATTACTATAGGAACTTTTCCCCTAGTTTCGACCCATAATGCCTCCTATGGGGATGTCCGACACTTTATTTTGTACGCTGTGTGTTATAATTGTATTCAATGATAAATTATGTCAAGATTTGCAAGGGATGGAGAAAATTAAATGAATTTCTCGCGTTGAATCATTATTGATTGCTTAACGTATGGATGGCTGCGAGACCCTGAGGGGTACGTTCAGCGGCGTGATTCGGAAAGGATTTGTTCTTTCCTTCAAGCAGAACAGCAGTGTTCCTTCCTGAACGTGGGAGTTGTGTATTAATTGTATCTGTTGAGTTTTATGTGACTGTGATAGGTGTGTGTCTAGTTCGCTGTCTTTTTGAATCGTATGAAGATGAGAGAGCCGAGATGGTGAAACCCTGAGCCGACATATAGCCTACTCATTTCTAATAGCACCATCCGATGGACGGATCAGCATCAATAGCGTCACATGTCCCTGTTGAGAGGTCATGACCATTCTACATCTACATCTACATCTACATAGATACTGTGCAAGCCACCGTAAGCTGTGTGGCGGAGGGTACCCCGTACCACTACTAGTCATTTCCTTTCCTGTTCCACTCGCAAATAGACAGATGGGAAACCGACTACCTATATGTCTACGTGTGAGCCCTAATTTCCCGTATCTTCGTGGTCCTTGTGTGCAATGTATGCTGGTGGCAGTAGAATCTTGTGATAGTCAACTTCAAATACCAGTTCTCTATATTTTATCAATAGTGTTTCTCGGAAAGGAAGTCGCCTTCCATCCAGGGACTCCCATTTGAGTTGACGAAGCATCTCAGTAACAGTTACGTATTGTTCGAACCTACCGGTAACAAATCTAGCAGCCCGCCTCTGGATTTCTTCGATATCTTCCTTCAAACTGACCTGGTACGGATTCCAAACACTCGAGTAGTACTCAAGAATAGGTCGCGCCAGCATCCTATACGCGGTCTACTTTCCCAAAATTCTCCCAATACACCGAAGTCGACCATTCACCTTCACTACCACAGTTATCACGTGTTTGTTCCATTTCATATCTCTTTGCAACGTTACGCCCAGATATTTAAACGACTTGACTGTGTCAAGTGGGACACATTTAATACTGTATTCGAATATTACAGGTTTGTTATTCCTAGTCATTCCAGTTAACTTATATTCTCCTACGTATAGAGCTAGTTACCATTTATCAAACCAACTACACATTTTGTCTAAGTCGCCTTCTATCCTTCTACGATCACTCAACTTCGACACCTTACCGTACACCATAGCATTATCAGCAAAAAATCGCAGATTGCTACCCATCTTGCCCGCCAAATCATTTATGCATAAAGACAAATAGCAGCGGTCCCTCCACACTTCCCTGTGGCACTCCTGACGATATAGCTGCTGGTAAGCCTTTCGGGATGTGAGGTCGTGGTCCAAGAAACTCTTCCGTTCCTGACGTTTCGTCCAGGACTGCGCTGGATACCTTCAGAGGCGCTCCTCCTCTGAGTCTTGCCGACTGATTGATCGGACGTCCGAGAGCGACATACATATTATAGGAAAGGGGCGTGGTCGAAGTAACACGTGATGAGCAGAGATAATCCTTGTCAAAGATAAAACTTAACTATCGATTGTCGTTTAATCAAAGATAAAATTGTCTAGCGATTCAGCAGAGGTACTGTCCATATATCGCTAAGTTTCATTGCCTCCTCTTTTCCATTAAAATTATTCCGACTCTTATAAATTTCAATGCCTCCTCTACATAGTCGTGGATAATAATTTGACGTTGTAGATAAAATTTCTGATTCAGAAAACTTCACTTCGTGATTTCCTGACTGAAAAGCATGCTCTGCTACAGCTGATTTCTCTATTTTTCCTAGTCGGCAAAGACTTTTGTGCACTTTTAGCCGTGCATATACGCTCCTCTTGGTAGTTCCAATATAAACTTTACCACACGTACACGGAATTTTGTATACTGCATATGGCGACAGACGAGGGCGATTATCATTCACAGATCGGAGTATTTGACTTATTTTCTTTGCTGGTCTAAAGACCGGTCTGATGTCATGTTTCTGTAAAATCTTACCGATCTGATCCGTTACTTTTTTATTAAAAGGGAGAGAAAATATATTTTTCCGTTTTTGTGGTACATCCTTGTCCTTTGGTCTTCTGTTCCTTGCTCGCAAAATTCTCTTTACCTCTTTCCCTGACTAGCCATTTTTCTCGAAGGCCTGCCTCAAATGTTTTATTTCAGCGTCCAGGTGATCCGATGTGCATATCCGCTCGGCTCTATCGATAAGACTTTTAATGACACCTCTATTTTGTTGTGTATGGTGATTGGAATTTTTATGCAGATATCTGTCGATATGTGATACATACTGAAAAACTTTATGTTCCAAACTTCCATTGGATCGTCTAATAACTAAAACAGCCAAGAAAGACATTCTATTATCATTTTCCATTTCTGTGGTGAACCGGATTTTTTGATTAATTTTATTTAGACGATCAAAGAATTCGCCCAAAGCCTTTCTACCATGGAGCCAAACCACAAATGTGTCATCTGCAAACATTTGGGGTTTGGCCCCATGAGGGAACAGAGCGAGCTTCTGTGAAGTTTGGAAGGCAGGAGATTAGGAAGTGGAGAAAGTGATGCTGTGAGGGCGGGTGGAGGGTCGTGTTTGGAGAGTTCAGTCGGTGAAGCTCTTGCCAACAGAAGGCGAAGATTCCAGATTAGTTTCTGGCCCGATACACGGTTTTAACCTACGAGGAAATCTCGAACCAGCACACGCTTCGCAACAGACTGAAAATTCATTATGGAGGATCTGGTTTACTTGTGGTAGGGATCTGGTGCAGTTGGACAGGAGGTGCTCCACATGGCAGGCTGAGACGGGAATAAGACAAGTATATTTTGGCAGGATAAAATGAAATCAACATCTACGTCATACTCCGAAAGCCACCTAACTGTGTGTGGCGGAGGGTACTTCTGGCACCACTAACTGATCCCCCTGCATACCTTTCCAGTTCCACTGGCGAATTACGCGTGGAAAGAATGGTTGTCGGCAAGCCTCTCCGTTAGCCCTAATTTCACGAATTTTCTCGTCATGGTCATGTCGTGAGATGTGTTATGCTCTTCCCGGAAAGTACCCTCTCGAAATTTCAATAGTAAACTTCGCTGTCTTGCACAACGCCTCTCTTGTAGCGTCTGCCACTCGAGGTTGTTGCACATCTCTTTAAC
The DNA here is from genome assembly GCF_023898315.1 of Schistocerca nitens. Taxonomy (NCBI): domain Eukaryota; kingdom Metazoa; phylum Arthropoda; class Insecta; order Orthoptera; family Acrididae; genus Schistocerca; species Schistocerca nitens. Next base: position 175,147,926 of record NC_064622.1, on the reverse strand, counting down.
TCTCTCGAGGGGACTAAACGATGTTGTGACGAAACGCGCCGCTCTTTGTTTGATCTTTTCTATTTCTTCTATCATTTATGCCTCCTAAGGATCCAAGAGTGGCGAATAATGCTCAAGAATCGGGCGAGCAAGTGCCTTGCAAGCTACTTCATTCCTTAAGATTCTTCCTGTAAATTTCAATCTGGCATTTGATTTTCCTATTATTTGTTTCATATGGTCATTCCACTTATGGTCCCTCCGCATAATTACTCCTAGATATTTTACCACAGATACTTTGTCCAGCAATTCGTTATTAGTAGTGTAGTTGTACAGTAGTGGATTACATTTCCTATGTATGTGCAATACGTTACATTTATTTACTTTCAGGGTCAACAGCCAGACACTGCACCATTCATCAAACCTCTGAAGTTCCTTCTGGAAGTCGATACTGTTCTCTGACTATTTACTGTTATAGACAACCGTATCACCTGCGAAGAGCTTTAAAGGGCTTCCACCGCTTTTTTCTAGATAATTTCTGTACATTGTAAACAATAACAGTCTTATCACATATCCTTGGGGCAATCCCGAAATTACCTTTTACATCTGCCGATTTTGTCCGTCAAGAACGACTTGCTGAATTCTGTCTGTAAGGAAGTCTTGTTTGCAGTCGCAAATCTGGTCCGACACACTGTAACCTCGTATTTTTTTTTTCACTAAACAGAAGTGCGGGACGGAGTCAAATGCCTTCCTGGTATCTACCCAGGCGCCGTTGTCTACATCGCTATGGATCTCGTGGAGGTTGGAGGACGGTGAAACCACAAGGTTGTCCACCACCCATCACAGGACGTGGAGATCGAGGGAATTCTGGTTTTGTTAAGCAGAATAGATGACGTTCTATCGCAACCTGACAATGACAGCGTTTCAGAGCACATCGTTCAGCGCCTGCTGTTGAAAGTCTGTAGCAGACGATCCCTACCTGTTGCCATGTTGACCCTAAAATATCCTCAGTTAAGACTGCAGTGGGCATGGAATTATCGAGATCGGATCGTGGATCAATGGAAACGTATCACCAGGTCGGAAGAATTGTGTTTTCTTATTACAACAGGCCGACATCCGTGTCCGCTCTCGATAATGCAGCCAGAGAGTCGAAATTATAAACGTGGACGCCTGTCTCTGCCAGAAATGTTTTACTTATGGCCTAGTCTCACTCGACAGGCCATATTCTACGAGAAAACTGTGGACGATTACAGACAAAACGAGTTTTTTAGACGTTATAGGTACAGTAAAGTACCGGGAGTTTAAAGGCATTTTACATCCTGTTCAGCATAAATTACAAATTCCATATTTGTCATTTTGAACTTAGAACACTTGAGGTAACAGAAACGTTTTCTCTCCGCGGACCTGTAACTCCGTGGAGGTGGTGCGTTTGCAGCCTCCTCCAGTTGGAGTGGGACAAGTCCGCGCTGTCTTGAGGAATTGTTGTCCTGCCTGGGTGCGACGGACTGCGAAGGGCGGAGGAAGGGCCGCTGCCCTCCACTTGCTGCCTCCTGAATAAGTCCCCTGCGGAGGACTTCGCCGTGATTCATGGCGCCTTCCGTGAAATATTTCTGCTCCGCGAAATACATTTCTCAAACTAGGAATTACTCGAGTGATACGTTGGTGTTATCTTATACAGAAGGGTGGCTTGTTTCCTGTAGTGAATTTGCACAACATCCAGGTCTTTAGACTGATCTGATGTTGTCCTGCACATTTCTATTCTTCTCTTATTCCTTATTTATTTTTGATAAGGAGCACCGGCACGTCCTCCTCTCCTGTATCAACCTCTCCATGTTAGACTGACATTTGCATCCAATGTCCTCGATAGGATGTGTCAGATCTCCATCTTCCGCTATAGGTTTTGCCGCTGTAGGACCGTGGAAGCTATTCCCTGATGCCTTAGTACATGTCCTATAGTCCAGTCTCTTCTTCTTGTTAATTTTTCCCACATTTTCCTCTCCTCACTGATTCTGGGGAGAAACTCTTTATTTCTTATCAGAGTAACTAATTTTTAACAGCCTTCTGAAGCACCACACTTAAAATCTTTCGATTTTCTTTTTTTCTGGCTTTCCTACAGTCCAGGACGCCGTGCTCCAAACGTACAGCCCCAGAAATTTCTGCCTGTGTTTGAGGCCTATATTTGATACTACGAGGTTCACTTTGTCCACGAATATACTCTTTGTCTGTGCTAGCCCGCTTTCTACGTCCTTCTTGCTGCGTCTCTCATATGTTATTTTGCTTCCAAGGTCGCAGAATTCCTTCTTTCACTCACTTCGAAGCGCTTCTAATTACTTTCGTCTTTTTTGGGTTTACCCTCAATCCAAAGCGTGTGCTCATCTCATCAGGCTGTTCATTCCATTGCACAGATCCTGTAATTCTTCTTCGCTTTCTTCGAGGATGGCAATGCCATCAGCGAATCTTATTACTGCTGTCCTTTCATTATTTTAATGGCATTCTTCAACTTCTCTTTTATTTCCATTAGTGTGTCTTCTATGTATAGACTGAACAGTATGGGTGACCGACTACCTCCCTGTCTTACATCCTTTCTAATCCGAGCACTTCGTTCTTGATCTTTCATTCTTATTTTTACATCTTGGTTCTTGTACATACAGTGCATTACCTATCTTTCCCTACATCTTACTTTCAGGCAACTTTGAACATCGTGCAGCATTTTAGATTGTCGAACGCATGTTCCTTATCTTGTGCTAATCTTTTTAACTCTATGCAGCTAAAACACACAACATCCGCATAGGAATAATAAATAGTTATCACTTTAAAAGATCAGAATATAGGACCCTCAGTTTGGTAACACACGCCTGGAAAATCAAGACCTCAACTATTCTAAGACGGATAGTGGGCAGAATAGATGCCATGAGCACGGACGACCAGTCTGGCTTTAGAAGAGGTGTAGACACACGGGAATCAATACTCGGCTTACGATTTATTCCTGAGAAAATACTAAAGAACGGTCAAGACACATATGTTGCCTTTATCGACCTAGAAATGGCACTTGACAGGGTAGTGTAGCGACTGCTTAAGATGCCGAGAGAGATTGGCATAAAGTATAAGGACAGAAGGCTAATGTAGAGCCTGTATAGAGAAGAGGCGGCTGTGGTAAGGCATGGAGATATCAAGAAGAAGCTGCTGTTAAGTAGAGTGTACAGCAGGGCTGTACACTCCGTCCTGTGTTGTTCAATGGATAAATTCGGCGAGCAATAGATGTAGCTAAGGAGAAACTACAGACTATGAGAGGAATTAACATTTACGGTAAGAAAATAGACATGCTGAGATATGCTGATGACATCGCAGCGTTAAGTGAAGACGGAGAGTAATTAGAAGCGATGGAAAACACCCTCAGCGCCTCATATGCTATGAAAATTAATAAAGGTGAAACAATTGTCTTAGTTGTGAGCAGACGAAACATCGTGACCCAATGTACACTTAACAATGAGAAACTGGAGCCCGTCGAATCCTTTCCCAATCTAGGGAGTAAAATTAGATGGAAGCTCAAGGAATGATACTGCAAGCCGAATCCATCAGGAAAAAGCTGCTTTTAACAAGAGAAGAAATCTTTTCACATTCACTAGCATAAACAAACATCTCAGGAAAAACTTCACAAAGACGTTTGGTGGGAGTGTGCTGCTGCACATAAAGTGAAACATGGACACTCGAAGAAGTAGGGAAACAAAATAACAGCCTTAGAGATGTGGCACTGAATGCTCCATATTTCCTGGGTAGACAAAATTCAAAAGAAGAGAAGCTCCACAGAGTGGAGCAAGAGAAGCCTTGTCTCCTGTAGTTCGTCGAACACAGAAGCCATGCATGGGTCTGCCATCTGCTGAGACATGATATTATTTTTGAATGTATCATTGAAGGGATAATAGAGGGGAAAACTGCAAGACGCAGACCCAGGCTATAATACATCAACCATATCATGGAGGATACCAGCCGCACGACCCATACCACTCTCAAGAGGAAGGCCGGAGACAGAAATGCTTGGCGAATTGCAGCTAACCAACCTGATGGTTGAAGACCTAAGAAGAGGACGTCGCTTTGGAGCGCTTTAGACGGTGCAGATCAGGTACCAAGTGGTCGTGTGGCCCTCCAATGGTGACAAAACTCATGATAGTGATGTTTATGTACCACTCGGTCTTATGGAATTGGTGCAGTAAGATGGATCGACGTAGAGACGTGACATAATGACGTAAAAGAGCTATCTTGCTTGGATCTATGCGTCACTGAACGTGAATGAAGCTGGTCAATTTGTTGCTGCATCAAAGTGGACTGTCCAAAGTGTCTACAACGAACGGTGCACCACTCGCAGCAGTATAACGCGGTGAAAGAACAGTGGCCGTAAAAATATTCTGATCGACAGAAACCGAAGACGAGTGTCACGATTTGTCAATTGCAATCTGTTTCAAACCCAAAAGGAGTTGCTGTTGCCAATGAATGCACCTCCATCTCAATCGGTTTCCTAGTGAACCCGTAGAAAGGAACTGCATACAGTGGACCTCGCAAAAGCCCATTACTAACCACGGAACATAAAACAGCACATCTTTAGTGGTCCAGACAAGCAGAAATTGGACAGTAGGTGATTGCAGGCGTTTCGTGTAACTCTACAAGTCCGTGAGTTTGCCTTTTCTCGATTGGCCAAAGGCATCGGATGCTCCGATGGTCGTTGTCTTCTTTAACCATGTGTGTATGAGGTGAAATTGAGGTAGTAGGTGCTTCTGGGATCTTTTGGGGGTGTTTCTCGTATCATGACTTGGCGCCATTCATCAAAGCTGTCGTGAATATACAGGATGTTTATTTCAGCGTTATCGTTGCCCAATTATTGTCCTTTCCCCTAAATCATCATGATGAGTATTCTGAGGGCACTCTCCTTTTCAAAGATATCAACAGCCATGTTCACACTGCTGCAGGTACATACTATCAAAAGTATCCGAACGCCCCTGTGTAATACAGAATTGACCACTAGATGTCACAAGCTCGAAGCAGCCAGTGTAAAAGGAGGTGGAGAGGAGTTAGTTGTGAGCAGAGAAGCAGTAACAGCTGAGTGGGTAACACAGGAGAGCTACGAAACTTCGAACGTGGTCATTGGACGTCACTAGAGCAATACATCATGAGAAAGCTGCCGAAGCCGAGTATTGGTGATGTGGTTTTGAAATGTAAACGTGGGGAAACCACCACAGCTAAAACATGATCAGGTAGATCACATACACTGACGGTCAGTGACCGTCGAGCATTGCGGACGGTGGTCGTAAAAAAATCGCATGAAATCAGTGGAAGGAATAAGTCATGGGATCTAAGGTTCTAGCTATATTCCAGCTAGTACAATGATTATGTATGGCGAGTTAAGAAGAGTGAAGTACAATGATCGAGCAGCATCTTATAAGCCACACATTTCTGTACCTAATGCTAAGTGAAGCTTGAGGTGGCGTTAAGAGCGACGCTACTGAACGGTGTATGATTGAAAATGTGTGATTTGGAGTGATTAATAACGCTATATACTGTGGCTTTGAGGGATGAAATAGTGAAGGCAGCGGAGGATCAAATAGGTAAAAAGACGAGGGCTAGTAGAAACCATTGGGTAACAGAGGAAATATTGAATTTAATTGATGAAAGGAGAAAATATAAAAATGCAGTAAATGAAGCAGGCAAAAAGGAATACAAGCGTCTCAAAAATGATATCGACAGTAAGTGCAAAATGGCTGAGCAGGGATGGCTAGAGGACAAATGTAAGGATGTAGAGGCTTATCTCACTAGGGGTAAGATAGATGCTGCCTACAGGAAAATTAAAGAGACTTTTGGAGAAAGGAGAACCACTTGCATGAATATCAAGAGCTTTGATGGAAACCCAGTTCTAAGCAAAGAAGGGAAAGCAGAAAGGTGGAAGGAGTATATAGAGGGTCTATACATGGGCGATGTACTTGAGGACAATATTATGGAAATGGAAGAGGATGTAGATGAAGATGAAATGGGAGATATGATACTGCGTGAAGAGTTTGACAGAGCAGTGAAAGACCTGAGTCGAAACACCCTCAGACTTCAAGAAGAATACCTCAGACTTCAAGAAGAATATAATAATTCCAATCCCAAAGAAAGCAGGTGTTGACAGATGTGAAAATTACCGAACTATCAGAATAATAAGTCACAGCTGAAAAATACTCTCGCCAATTCTTTACAGACGAATGGAAAAACTGATAGAAGCTGACCTCGGGTAAGATCAGTTTGGATTCCGTAGAAATGTTGGAACACGTGAGGCAATCCTGACCCTACGACTTATCTTAGAAAATAGATTAAGGAAGGACAAACCTATGTTTCTAACATTTGTAGACTTAGAGAAGGCTTTTGACAATGTTGAGTGGAATACTCTCTTTCAAATTCTGAGGGTGGCAGGGGTGAAATACAGGGAGCGAAAGGCTATTTACAATTTGTACAGAAAACAGATGGCAGTTAGAAGAGTCGAGGGGTATGAAAGGGATGCAGTGGTTGGGAAATCTGTTATTCAATCTGTATAATGAGCAAGCAATAAAGGAAACAAAAGAAAACTTCGAAGTAGATATTAAAATCCACGAAGAAGAAATAAAAACTTTGAGGTTCGCCAATGACATTGTAATTCTGTCAGAGACAGCAAAAGGACTTGGAAGAGCAGTTGAACGGAATTGACGGTGTCTTGAAAGGAGGGTTTAAGTTGAACATCAACAAAAGCAAAACGAGGATAATGGAATGTAGTCGAATTAAATCGGGTGATGCTGAGGGAATTAGATTAGGAAATGAGACGCTTAAAGTAGTAAAAGAGTTTTGCTATTTGGGGAGCAAAATAACTGATGATGGTCGAAGTAGAGAGGATATAAAATGTAGACCGGCAATGACAAGGAAATCGTTTCTGAAGAAGAAAAATTTGTTAACGTCGAGTATAGATTTAAATGCCAGGAAGTCGTTTCTGAAAGCATTTGTATGGAGTGTAGCCATGTATGGAAGTGAAACGTGGACGATAAATAGTTTGGACAAGAAGAGAATAGAAGCTTTCGAAATGTGGCGCTACAGAAGAATGCTGAAGATTAGATGGGTAGATCACATAACTAATGAGGAGGTGTTGAATAGAATTGGGGAGAAGAGGAGCTTGTGGCACAACTTGACTATAAGAAGGGATCGGTTGGTAGGGCATGTTCTGAGAGATCGAGGAATTACCAATTTAGTATTGAAGGGCAGCGTGGAGGGTAAAAATCGTAGAGGGAGACCAAGAGATCAATACACTAAGCAGATTCAGAAGGATGTAGGCTGCAGTAGGTACTGGGAGATGAAGAAGCTTGCACAGGATAGAGTAGCATGGAGAGATGCATCAAACCAGTCTCAGGGCTGAAGACCACAACAACAACAACATACTGTGGCAGTCCGATAGAAGGATTTGCGACTGGTGAATGTCTGCAGAGCCTCACCTAATATTATGTGTAATGCCAAAACTGAAGTACAGAGGTGATGGTACAGTACGGGGTCTTTTCGTTGTGAAGATGTGATCTTAATTGCGGTTAAGGGAACCCTAAATACTGAAGGATATCATCAAATTTTACTACATTGATTACTGTGTATTGTAGAGTGACACTTAGGAGACGCTGACTGTGTCAGCATGGCAGTACATCCTGCCATAAAGCACCATCTGTAAGGCAATGGTTTGTGGACCAGAACAACCCTGAATTGGACTAGCTTACACATGGTCCCGACCTGAATCCAATGCGCCATCTTTGGGAAAAGTTAGGACATTAGTAGATTGATAATGGGCATTCTGGCTCAACTGCCAAAATCAGTCATTTAAAGCCATTTTTATGCTATTTTTAGACCATTTCACATCGAAATCAGCTATTGTTCATATTTTTAGCATGATAACACCAAAAAATTAGGGAAATGCATAAAGTGTCTCTTTTAGATAATACTATATACATATATACAACTATAGATGGTGTTGAATAATAAAAATATATACATATATACAATTATAGATGGTGTTGGTTAATCTAAATATATACATATATAGCAACTAATAATACACATTGTATTTACACATATAAAACATAGACAACAAATACTTACATTTTTTTCTATAATAAATGGACAACATATCAAAGAAGTGTACCAAATGTGATATGGTAAAAGATATATCTGAATATGGACTTAAATTGGGTAAACCAAGGTCAATATGTAAGATATGTATAAATCAAGATAGAAAAAATAGATATTATTCAAAGAACACTAGTAACATTCAATATGAAACAGTACAAAAATGTACTAAATGTGAGATGATAAAAGATATATCAGAATATGGAATGAAATTAGGTAAACCAGGATCTATATGTAAGAAATGTATTAATCAAGATAGAAAAAATAGATATCATACAAAGAAAACCATTAACATTCAGAATAATGTAAAAAATGATGATAGTAGGCTAGTTCAACAATTCGAAAAAGCAGTTCAAATTGATATACCTGATAATATACATTATCCATCTGAATATTATGCACCTGAATATTGTCAAAATTGTTCACAATGGAGTATTGATGGTACAAGCTGTTATATTTGTAATCCTGATAAAGTAAGTGTTCATAATAATAAAAAATATAGATTTAAATATTTTAATAAACATTTAATGAACTTACGTGTAACTATAGAAAATGGTGCAATAGTGGACATGTTTACTGGTTATGAAAAGGATCGTATTTTAGAATTATTTGAGATGTTTAATCACTTTTACAAAGGTAAATCATTACCATACAAATATATAATTGCAAAAATAGCCAAACTATTAAATATTAAACATCAAATAAAAATACAAAACACAAAACGTAATATTAGTATATGGGAACAACTTTTAAATGAGAATAAGAAACAAGAAGATGAAGATATTGATATATGGGATTAAAAGTTCTCTGTCAGTATTCTGTGTTGTGCATCATAAGTGAGATTTTTCTTTCCATACATGACTATGTAGGCTAGTGTATTATCAGGTATTTTATCCTTAAAAGTAGCACATAACTTCATTGTTGTTTTTTGTGTAACTACTGTATTTTTCTATGTGCCATATTAATTACATAAATAGGATAATTTGTTATATAATTATATGTATTAATATCAACATTTCCATCTCCATTTTGTTTTAGCCTTTTAAGATCACGAAATGAATCATAAGCTTTCAAATAATCGTATGGTGGATCTAAGTTCCACATTTCTTGAGGAAATAATTCATTTCTTCCATTTTTTAGATATAGGTTTTGTAACATATCATGATCGTATAATGATGAATCAAGCAATTGATTATTTTTACGATTAGTTTGAAACACAACAAATATAAAGTAAGGCATATCAAATTCCATTGAGTTATAATAATTTGTGATGTCTAATTCGAATTTTTCCTTACCATTTAATCCAGCTACTTCTACAGTTTGCAATTCATAGAATGATATCAGAATTTTTGAATTTTTCAGTATATTTTCTCGTAGTTCAAGTTCATAATTAGGTTCAAATTTAACAACAGGTACACGAATTTCCAATTCTCAACTATGATTTTACCTTCACTTGGAAGTGTATCTTTAATTTCAACTCCAGCTTCATTATAATCAGCCCATCTCAAAATACAATCATTTGCACTTGATGACCATGTGAAACATACAGTAAGATCACCTTCAAACATCATTACTTCGTAATCTTTAAAAAATCCGCCTAACATTTCCAATGGATATAATACTTCATTTTTCTTCTTTCTTAATTTTCCATTGTTAACTATATGTCCTTCCATACTTATTTTATCAGTAACACATGATGTTAAATGCAACAGAACTGATGATGAAATAAATGGATGTTCAATTCTAGATAAACCATGATTGTCCTTTTTTATGGTTATAAAGTCAAATAGTTTTGCTACATAGTTATCAATTAGCATCTTATTGGATTTTCCATCATATGTTGGATAAACAGTTCCATCATTTTTAATAATACTAAAATTCATGTACAATTGAGCCATATTAGGATGCAACTTTCCATCACCAACATGTATATTAATTTCTATACCCTTATTGGGGATATTTAGGTTATTTTTTGTTTTCTCATTCACTGGAAATGATTGAAATTGATGGCTTTCAATCTTCTTCATTTATTAAGAAGAAAAATGTGTCATTTCATCTCCAATATAACTGTTATTTGTGCCCCATTGAAATCAATTAAATTATCATTGTCATCAGTTATAGTTATTTCTAAATCATATATTTTATCATGAATAGGAACAAATAATGGATGAGATGGTTCATATATTATTGGTGCACCAAATTCAACATTTGGTTTAAAAGAAGCAATAATATTAGTTTCTCTACGAAAATGATCATTATGCTTTATATACATACCATCAGCTAGATTAAAATTAATATTAATTAATTCAAATGGTATAATTTTAGGTACAACATTAGCAACTGCTCTTTGTTTTGGATTAATTGTTTGATTACTAAAAGCTAACAGAGGTGCTATATTATCTTCTTTTTGTATATCCATATATATTTTTTTATCACTCTCAATAACAACCCGATATAAAATTTCATCTGCTTTAATATTTATATTAGGGTTTTTTGTATGAATAAAGTTTTCTATATTTTTTAAATTATATTGACCAATAGGAAATACAATTGTTTCACCATCACAAAATGATTTATTATTTTTAGATGTTATATTAGGTGTTAAAAATGTTGTATAAAATCCAACTAATGCTACACTATTAAAGTTATCTCTAATAGGTACATTTAATCTTTTTTTAAGTACTGATGAATTACCACTCAATTGAAATAATCTACTCATTTATTATTAATTAAATGAACAAAATTGATTGGGAACCAAAAATTAGATTACCAGAGAAAAAGGTAAAAAATAAGCATGGTAAACTGTTGCCTAATTCAATTATATGTGCTGTAATTGGACCTAGTGGATGTGGTAAAACAACATTAATGATTGATAACTATTTATTAGCACCAGGCTGGTTAAATTGGGATAAAATAAACCATGTATATATTTATTCTAAAAGCTTAGATCAATCAAAATATCAACAACTAATTAAAAAATGTAATAAAATTGAAGATATGACAGGTGATTCATTAGCATCATTTATTAGTAGCAATGATGACATTGTACCATTAGATGATTGCGATGATAATTTAATTGTAATATTTGATGATTTTATATTAGAAAATCAAGATATTGTAAGAGAATATTTTACTAGAGGTAGACATAAAGGAATTGATTGTTTTTATTTAGCTCAAACTTAGTCAAAAATACCTAAACAGTTAGTCAGAGATAATCTGAATTTCTTAAATATATTTAGTCAGGATGGTACAAATCTACATCATGTTTATAATGAATTTGTTGGTGGTGATTTAAAATTTAATGAATTTAAAGAAATATGTAGTAAATGTTGGAATGATGAATTTGGTTTTATAACAATAGATATAACAAGAAAATGTAATAATGGAAAATATAGAAATAAAATACAACATTTCATAAGAACATAAGGGTAACGAATCTTTTACCTTAAATAGAAACATAAACATAAATGTTAACATAAACATAAAACATAAATGTTAAACATAAACATAAACGTTAACATAAACATTAAATGTCAACACAAACATCAACATAAACACATTTTCAATCTAAATAAATGTTTACAAAATATGATGCAGCTATAGTTAAACAAGCTAAACATAATAGGAAAAAAGTAGAAAAATTAAAAGAACAATTTAAAACATGGAAAAAACAACCAAGAACAGAATATGAAAAATATAAAAAAGAGGATCAACCTGTTATTGATGCTATAGAACAAGTAAAACAAGGGCTTGAAGGAATAGGTGATAATGTTCTGAAAGCTATTGAAGAAAATAGAGAGGTAGAAAAACAAATAATTACATATCATCACCATCATGACATAGCACCAATTAATGATTCTACATTAAGTGAATCTGAAACACGAGATGTTTTAACTCAATATGATGAAGAAATAAAAAATAAAAAAATGCTTAATCAGAATGATGATAAAAAAAATAAAAGAATGCTTCTAGATGTAAGTGATAGAATGTTAAAATATATCAATCATAGTGAAGATACTATTTTTGGATTAAGACCTGTTGGAATGTTTAAGTACATTGGTAATTTACCAGTAAAATTTGATGGAAATAAATTAATTATTGGTGGAAAGGAATATGAAGGAACAGATGGATTGATGACACTTTTAACTAAAACACATGTTACTATGGATGATTTGAATGATAAATTTAATTCTGTTGATTTATCAAATTATGCAGATATATTATACAATTCAGAGGCATTATATTCTGATAAAAATCCCAATAAAATAAAATCAAGTAAAGGTGTTAAATACAATAATTTGATAAAAGTAATTGTTGATGTTTATTTCCCCCAAAAAAGAAAACAAACTATAGATTCATCAGATTATTCAGATGTGTCCCCAACCAAATCAGGTACAGGATTTATTAAAAAATATACTGGAAAACCAGTTGAATATGTTTGGATGAATGATATACGTGAATTAATTGATAGATTAGCAGTAATTCATGGTGAAGAAAAGGCTGGTAATAATAATTATTACAATGAAAAAGTAGGAATAACTAAAATGTTAACAAATAAATTTAATGACTATAATTAATGATCCAAAAGGTATTCCATATTTAATTAGGATCTTGAATAAAATACCACACACATTTTGGAAGAATGAAAAATATGGTAAAGGATTGATAAATACATTAATTAATAAGTTACCATTTGAAATGCATGTACCTGGTTATAATAATTGTGGACCAGGTACAAAATTAAATGAAAGGTTATCTAGAGGTGATAAAGGTATAAATCCATTAGATGAAGCATGTAAACAGCATGATATTGCATATAGGGATAATAAAGATATAGAAAAAAAACATATAGCTGATAAAATATTACAAAATGTAGCAAAAGAGAGAATGTATAGTTCAGATGCATCACTAGGTGAAACATTTGCTTCTACTGCTGTTAGAGGTATAAAGTATGGAAAACGGAAATTAGGAATGGGACTTTATCTTGATGAGATAGATGGGAATTTTAATCTATATAAATGAATACATTTAGTATTGACTATACTTTACTACCTAGTGGAAAAATTAAACCAAAATCACTTAAAATAAAAGCCAATAATGATCAACTAAATAGTATTGATAATTTTTTAACTAATGCTCAAAAAAGAAAAAGAGATAAAAAATTGGTGGTAATTTACTTATTACACTAGGTATTCCAGTTGTGAAAAAGATTATTGAATATCTAACAAAAAATAAAGAAGGTAGTGGATTAACACAACATGAAGGTGGATTTTTACCATTATTATTAGCTGCATTACCATATTTAGCATCAATTGGTACAATAGCCGGTGGTGGTGCAGCTGTTGCTAGTACAGTTATGAATAAAAAGAAAAATTATGCTGAATTAGCTGAATTAAAGAGGCATAATATGGAAATGGAGAAAAAAGGTAAAGGGTTAAAAAAACGATGCAAAAAATAATGAAAATGTATCCAAAACCATTGAGTAATTTTGATTTAGAAAATATAGCTAAAAAACTAAAAATTAAACATTTTAAAGGTGTTTTTATGATAGATGAGTTATCTAATAAACCTAAAAATAATGAATGTGGAATAGTAAATTTAGACACATCGGATCATGTTGGTACACATTGGATTTGTTACTATAAGAATAATGGTAAGAAATTCGTGTTTGATTCATTTGGTGGTAATGTACCTAAAGAACTAGTTAAATATTTAGGTGAAAATGAATTATACTATAATGCAATGAGAATACAAAATTATGATGAAGTAATATGTGGGCATTTATGTATATTTGTGTTAAAGCTATTATCAGATGGAAATAAATTTGATGATGTTTTAGATATAATAAATGGACATATTTGGAAACAAACTGTGGCCTAAAAATGAGCAAAATAATGGAAAAATAAAGAGGAATGAAATAGAAGAAAAAATTGAATCAAAAATGACAAATTTAGTTAAGGAACAAATAAAACATTTAGTTAAGGAATTTCAAAAAGATTTGATTAAGATTTTTGGAGTTACAAAAAGGTAGAAGATTAGTAAATATAAAAGATCCAGTTAGTGGTTACGATGCAGTTACAAAACAGTATTTAGAAAAAGAATATGTTACGAAACCTGAATACATGTCTATTTTAACACAATTTAATAACTATGTTACCAATACAAAATTTAATGAAAAAATTAATCAGATTCATCAAGGTAACTACAACACTTTAACGAATTTCTTCACAAAAAAGGAGTTGAAAAGGCTTTTTCAGATTATTTCTCAAAGTCAGATATATCACCATACATAAATGAAATAAATAATCTTGAAAATAAAATCTATGATAAACAAACAATTGAATTTACCTTTCTGACTAGAAATGAACAAAAAATGCACAAATTTGAATATGATTTCAGACTTAAAAGAATTGTTGTTGTTGGTAAGAATATAAACAAAGATTTGAAATTTGATGACTTTGATATTGCAGTAAGAGTAGCTGATAAATTATATGAAGTAAATAATGGCAATCAATCAATAATTGTACACAAATCAAACATTCTAACTGTTAGAATAAATGATACAGTTAAAACTGTTCCAGTTGATGTGAAGTTAATTATATTTGGTGAATTAATAGATGAAGAAGAATTTTAAGGCTTATAAATGAATGATCACATATATTGTTTTAAGTGTAAAACATTTACAGATACACATGATGTACATAGATCAATAACTAAAAATGGAAGACAAAGAATTGAAGGCATATGTTCAGTATGTAAAAAGAAAAAGAGTAAATTTTTTAAAAAAAATTAATTGTAAGTAGAGAAAATATAATAAATGAACTACATAAACCAATGAGGAAAAATTATAATAGAAGAAAAGTAGAATCATTTGGAATACATGATTTATGGCAGGCTGATTTAGTTGAAATGGATTCAGGTAATTTAAAAGGTATATCAAAAATAAATAAAGGATACAAATACACTCCTGGAAATTGAAATAAGAACACCGTGAATTCATTGTCCCAGGAAGGGGAAACTTTATTGACACATTCCTGGGGTCAGATACATCACATGATCACACTGACAGAACCACAGGCACATAGACACAGGCAACAGAGCATGCACAATGTCGGCACTAGTACAGTGTATATCCACCTTTCGCAGCAATGCAGGCTGCTATTCTCCCATGGAGACGATCGTAGAGATGCTGGATGTAGTCCTGTGGAACAGCTTGCCATGCCATTTCCACCTCGCGCCTCAGTTGGACCAGCGTTCGTGCTGGACGTGCAGACCGTGTGAGACGACGCTTCATCCAGTCCCAAACATGCTCAATGGGGGACAGATCCGGAGATTTTGCTGGCCAGGGTAGTTGACTTACACCTTCTAGAGCACGTTGGGTGGCACGGGATACATGCGGACGTGCATTGTCCTGTTGGAACAGCAAGTTCCCTTGCCAGTCTAGGAATGGTAGAACGATGGGTTTGATGACGGTTTGGATGTACCATGCACTATTCAGTGTCCCCTCGACGATCACCAGTGGTGTACGGCCAGTGTAGGAGATCGCTCCCCACACCATGATGCCGGGTGTTGGCCCTGTGTGCCTCGGTCGTATGCAGTCCTGATTGTGGCGCTCACCTGCACGGCGCCAAACACGCATACGACCATCATTGGCACCAAGGCAGAAGCGACTCTCGTCGCTGAAGACGACACGTCTCCATTCGTCCCTCCATTCACGCCTGTCGCGACACCACTGGAGGCGGGCTGCACGATGTTGGGGCGTGAGCGGAAGACGGCCTAACGGTGTGCGGGACCGTAGCCCAGCTTCATGGAGACGGTTGCGAATGGTCCTCGCCGATACCCCAGGAGCAACAGTGTCCCTAATTTGCTGGGAAGTGGCGGTGCGGTCCCCTACGGCACTGCGTAGGATCCTACGGTCTTGGCGTGCATCCGTGTGTCGCTGCGGTGTGGTCCCAGGTCGACAGGCACGTGCACCTTCCGCCGACCACTGGCGACAACATCGATGTACTGTGGAGACCTCACGCCCCACGTGTTGAGCAATTCGGCGGTACGTCCACCCGGCCTCCCGCATGCCCACTATATGCCCTTGCTCAAAGTCCGTCAACTGCACATACGGTTCACGTCCACGCTGTCGCGGCATGCTACCAGTGTTAAAGACTGCGATGGAGCTCCGTATGCCACGGCAAACTGGCTGACACTGACGGCGGCGGTGCACAAATGCTGCGCAGCTAGCGCCATTCGACGGCCAACACCGCGGTTCCTGGTGTGTCCGCTGTGCCGTGCGTAAGATCATTGCTTGTACAGCCCTCTCGCAGTGTCCAGAGCAAGTATGGTGGGTCTGACACACCGGTGTCAATGTGTTCTTTTTTCCATTTCCAGGAGTGTATATGTTAACTGTTATTGATGTATATTCTAAATATGCATGGGCTATTCCAATTAAGGA
Source organism: Schistocerca nitens (assembly GCF_023898315.1). Lineage (NCBI taxonomy): Eukaryota > Metazoa > Arthropoda > Insecta > Orthoptera > Acrididae > Schistocerca > Schistocerca nitens. The sequence goes on along the minus strand of NC_064622.1, from coordinate 175,131,350 downwards.
TAAATCATGTGAAAATGTAGCAAATGCATTTGATAATATATTTAAAATTAGATCACCAAAACATGTGCAAACAGATAATGGAAAAGAATTTTATAATAAATATTTTAATAAACTAATGAAAATATATAATATTTATCACTATTCTACATTTACTGAAATTAAAGCATCAGTTGTAGAACGGTTTAATAGAAGACTAAAAGAGAAAATGTGGAAACAATTTGATATTCAAGGTAACTACAAATGGGTTGATATATTACCAAAACTAGTAAATGTCTATAATAATACTAAACATAGTACAATAAAAATGAAACTAACAGATGGTATTGATAAAAATTATAAACCATCTGCTACTGTAATATATCCACATAAAGGTAAATATTCTATTGGTGATCAAGTTAGAATAAGTAAATTAAAAGGAATATTTGAAAAAGGATATACAGCTAATTGGTCAACAGAATTATTTGAAATTGAAGATGTTATTTATTCAGATCCAATTACATACAAATTGAAAGATATTAAAGGAAATTTTTATGAACATGCGATACAGAAATCAAATTATCAAGATGTATGTCTTATTGAAAAAGTATTAAGGAAAAAAGGTGATAAAGTATATGTTAAATGGTTAGGATTTGATAATTCACATAAGAGTTGGGTCAGTAAGGACAACGTAATTACTTGAATAATTTTTATATATATAAATGAAGAAGTGCAAACTTTTGTTTTTTCTATCTGTCTGTTATCCTGATGATGATGTATCTATATGCATTAATCAGTTAAATGACGAATCTTTGAATTATGTATATGATCTGAATGGTGAGGAAATATGTGTTGTTTATGAATATTTTAAGAAGCAAACTGGTAATTTTTGAATTTAGTAAACGAGGCTGATTGAAGTCATATCTAAACTTGAAGAATTTAACATTGATTTTTATTTACATAATAATCTTAGGATTGGTTATATTAAATATGAAAAAATGTTGTATCCGACTTATAGAATCATTATTTATAATTATGATATAAAGGTATTTATAAATTTTAAAGAATCAATTACATCATCTGATTGGGAATTTTCTTCAACTATAGATAACCATATTATTGATTTACATTTTAGTGATAAGAATGAGAATATTAAGATTGAATTTTTTAAGTCTATATAAATGAAAACAATAATATTCTTATTGTTGTTTAAAAGAGTATGATAAGAGTAAAGCAATAAAGTATTTAAGTGATTATGGATATTTAGATATTACAAATGTTAATGATAATACTCATGTTAGTGATGACGCATTTAGAGAAGCATTAATGGTGTTTCAGTTAACATATAATCTTGAAATAAGTGGTGAATTAAGTGATGATACTTTAAATTTTATGAACATGCCTAGATGTGGTGTAAAAGATGAATTTGGTAGCTATAGAACTAGTTTGTATAAATGGAATAAGAAACATATCAAGTGGCATTATAAAGGTGCTACTAAAAAAGTATTACATGTAGCAGAAGCAGCATTTAATTTATGGCAAAAATATATTGATATTCAGTTTCATCATGATAGCAATAATCCTGATATCTTAATTACAAATAAAAGACAAAAACATAGGTTTGAAATTGATAAAAGTATACATTGTTCAAAGGATTTAGATGGTAAAAGTAATGTTTTAGGTCATGCATTTTTTCCAGATATGAATAATAATCCTGTAGAAATACATATGGATGATGATGAATTGTGGTACTTGGAAATTGATGGAAATACACCAAAATATCAAACGAATCTATTTGAAGTGTTAGTGCATGAAATTGGTCATACATTAGGTTTACAACATTCAGATGATTATGGTTCAATAATGTATGCATACTATAATGGATCGCATTTTGAATTATCTCAAGATGATATTGATGCTATTCAAAGTTTATATGGTAAAATATCACAACAAACTACAACACCAAAAATAAGTGTAAAAATACCTACACCATCTACACCGATTGAACCAGCTGAATCATTATGTGAAATTAAACATTTCGATCACTTACTGTTCACAAATGGAATGTTATATACATTTTATCAGAAATGGGTATGAATTGGTGATAATATGAAACCGAACGATTGGTTAAACTTCTTACCACAAGATTTACAAAAAGTAAATGGGATATTTCAGAGACCTGGTGGTGAAGTTGTAATATTTGTTGACAATATGATCTATATGATGAATTTACATACATTACAATTGATATCAGGATATCCAAAACCACTATCTAGCACAGGATTACGTAATAATTTCAAATTAAATGGTATAGTCAACACATATTCAGGTAGAACATTTTTATTCTTTAATGAATTTTTCTATGCTGAGTTGGATGAATGTAATTTTAGATATAAAGTACGTGGTCTAATAAGCAGACAATTTTCAGGATAACAGCAGGTATAACTTCAGTATTTAGGTACATTAATGGAATATTGTATTTTTTCAAAGATGAGACATTTTATGAATATAATGAATTCACGAAGAAGGTAATAATAGCAGGTACAACTGATTTGTCGTTATTTGGAATAGACTGTGTAATAGTATCAGAACTAATACATGTACTAAACAATACAATACAACAATTAAAACATTTTTCTTCTATATAAATGGAGCTATTAACTAGACTTAATAGTGTTAATAAAAATACACCATTGCTGAAATTATGTGACATTGAAGTGGATAAAGTGTATCATATTACAAATGTAGAAATCAAAAATACTAAATTAGGTTATAAAACAATTATTGAACTTAATAATGAATTTAATATAATATTACCAGATAGATATGCAAAAATGATTGGTTGGGATGATTGTACAATTATGATTGGTTGGAATATTGTTTATAAAGGAATGATTGACAGATCAGAAAAAAAGGTACATGTATTAGAATTTAGACAACAATAGAGTTTTTTAAGTATAATAAATGGATACAACCAAGAAATGTTGTAGATGTAAAGAAGATAAAAATATTAATGAATTTCATTTTGATAAATTTGTAAAAGATGGACATCGTAGAGTATGTAGCCAGTGTGCATGTTATTATACTAAAAGATATTATGAAGCAAACAAAGATAAATTATTTGAAAAGGTAGCATGTGAATGTGGTAGAATTGTAGCTAGATGTAAACTTAAACAGCATGAAAAATCATTAATTCATTCTGATCTTATAAAAGAAAAAGAATCTATAAATATCTACTAATTATTATAATATATTTTTTATCGATTATATAACCATATGTTGTATAGAGTAAAATATTCTGAATAATAATTATATAAGTAAATAGATATAGCTAGTTATCAAAATAAGGCTAATAAATATCAGTTATGTAATATAAAGAAACACAAAAGAGACAACACATACAGACAACAATTATTTTACTTTTTATCCCTAATAAATAGATATATCTGTATCTATTTGTAAAAATACAGTTACCAAATATTCTGAATAATAATTACATAAGTAAATAGACAACAAATACAGACAACAAAAATAATAGTTTTCTTCCTTAATAAATAGAGCTATCATAATGGAGATGAAGATGAATGAACTTAGAGCAATAGCTAAAAGCATAAAGATTAAAGGTTACTCTAAAATGCGTAAAAGTGAATTAATGGATTTATTATATCCACATACTATTGCTAATATAGAAGATAAAGATCCATCAACAATTAGTATTAATGAACTTAAAAGCGAGCTAAACACTTAAACCTTAATGGATATTCAAAATTATGTAAAAGTAATTTGTTAAAGTTGATTCAAAATACTACACACACATTATTTCCATTTGCTACAGATATATTTGAACATCCTAATGAACGAGAAATTCATATTTATCAATCAACTGAAAAAGCATTCCAAAATAGATAACAAACATACAATATCGAAAACAACTTGAAAATTAGAGATCCACAACACATTATGACATCAGCAAAACCTATTGTATGTCAGTTAATAAAAGATAATCTTAAAATATACAATGGATTAAAAGTTAATCTAATATTGTACTGTGAATTCAAATTGAATACTACTAGTGAAATAAAAGAATTTAGATTCTCAACATGCAACTATACAATCACAAATGAAAATGATCTAAATAAATTTTATACAAAAGGTAAACAACAAATATTAACACTTATGCAAAATTTTCAAGATAGAGGATCAGGCTGGATGTTAGATAGTATAATTGATTTACAATTAGGAATTAACAAATATACACCACTTAATGGTTCATCATATATTGAGCTACTAAAAACAATAAAAGATAAAAAAGCATGTATAAATGTTAAGAATAATGATGAAAAATGTTTCTTGTGGTCTATAGCATCAGCATTAAATCCAGTTGGTAAAAATGCAGAAAGAACTAGTAACTATATAGAATGGGTGAAACAATTAGAAACTAAAATTGGTCAAATTGAATATCCAGTTAAAATTGATAATATACCTAAATATGAATGTAAACTTAATATATCAATTAATGTGTATGCATATGATGAGAAATATGAAATATATCCATTAAAGGTTACAAAATGTGAAAAAGAAGTTCATATAGATTTATTATACATGAAAAATAATAATAATTCACATCTCTGTTGGATCAAAGATTTATCACGTTTAGTTAGAAATCAAAAAACATCACACCATGGTAAAATTTATCTATATAAAATGTGCCTACAAGACTTTAATTCAGAAAGTAAACTAAATACACATAAAGAAGATTGTTCTAAAAATGAATCAGTTAAAATTAGAGTACCAAATAAAGATGAATACATAACATTTAAGAATTATAAACATACAATGCCTGTCCCATTTGTTATATATGCTGATTTTGAAAGCTTATTATTGAAAATGCACACACGTGAACCAAATCCAAATGAATCGTACACAATGAAATATCAAAAACATGAGCCATCTGGATTTTGTTACTATGTGAAATACATTCATAATCATTATAAAGATCCTGTTGTTTGTAGAGGACCAAATGCTAAAACTAAATTTATTGAGATGATTAAAAATGAAGTTGAAGAAATAGGACATATATATTCACAAATAGAACCAATGAAACAGTTAACACATGATCAAATAAAAATACATAACTTATCGAAAGATGTACATTATGTGAATCACCATATACACCAAATAATAAAAAAGTACATCATCATGATCATTTAATTATATAGCACCATTATGTAATGAATGTAATCTTAAACTTCAACAACCAACATTTGTGCCTATATTCTTACACAATCTAACTGGTTATGATTCGCATTTGTTTATAAAAGAACTTGGTTATGATGATAAGGAAATAGAATTGATACCAAATAATGAAGAAAAATATATGTTTTGGTAAACAAACAAATAACTTAAAAATGAGATTTATTGATACATTTAGATTCATGGCATCATCATTAGACAAACTATCATGTAATTTGTCAAAAGATAAAATGAAAAATATTGAATTATTCTTTCAAAATGATAAAGTGGATCTAGTTATTAGAAAAGGTGTTTACCCATACGATTATATGGATAATTGGGATAGATTCAATGAAACACCATTACCACCTAAAAATGAATTCTATAGTAAGATAAAAGAATGTAATATAAGTGATGATGATTATGAGCATGCAAAATTAGTATGGAATAAATTTAATATAAAAAATATGGGTGACTACCATGATTTATATTTGAAAACAGATGTGTTATTATTAGCTGATGTTTTTGAGAACTTTAGAGATACATGTATGAAATCATATGATTTAGATCCAGCACGGTATTATACAGCACCTGGTTTATCATGGGATGCAATGTTAAAAATGACTAAACAACCACTTGAATTATGACATGATTATGATATGATATTAATGGTTGAAAAAGGCATTAGAGGTGGTATAGCACAATGTTGTAAAAGATATGTTAAAGCAAATAATAAATACATGAAAGATTACAATAAAAATAAGGAATCAAACTATTTAATGTATTTAGATGCTAATAATTTATATGAATATGCAATGTCACAATATTTACCATATGGTGGATTTGAATGGGAAAGTAATTTAGATATTGATGTAATGAACATCCCAGATAAATCTGAATATGGATATATATTAGAAGTTGATTTAGAATATCCAATTGAATTACATGACAAACATAAAGATTTACCTTTAGCACCAGAAAATGGACATAAATTATTAACAACATTAAATAATAAACATAAATATGTTGTACATTACAGAAATTTGAAACAGTATTTAAAATTAGGGTTGATATTAACAAAAATACATCATGCACTAAAATTCAGACAAAGTGATTGGTTGAAAAAGTACATTGACTTAAATACAGAAATGAGAACAAAAGCTAAAAATGATTTTGAAAAAGATTTCTTTAAACTAATGAATAATAGTGTGTTTGGAAAAACAATGGAAAATATAAGAAACAGAGTTAATATAAAATTAGTATCAGATGGTAAAAAATGTGATAAATTAATAGCTAAACTAAATTTCAAACATAGAACAATATTTAATGAAAAACTGGTAGCTATTCATATGAATAAAACTGAAATTAAATTTAATAAACCAATTTATGTTGGAATGAGTATATTAGATTTATCAAAAGAATTAATGTATAGTTTCCATTATGATGTAATGAAACCTAAATGTGGTACAAATATTGAATTATGTTATCAAGATACTGATAGTTATATATACAATATAAAAACAGATGACTTTTATGAAGATATGAAAAATATGATTGAACATTTTGATACAAGTGATTATGCAACAAATAATGTGTACAATGTACCACAAATGAACAAAAAGGTATTAGGTAAAATGAAAGATGAATGTAATGGTAAAATAATGACTGAATTTGTTGGTTTGACAGCTAAAATGTATGCATATTGTGTTGGTGAAAAAGAAAATAAAACATCTAAAGGTGTTAAGAAATCAGTAGTAATGAATAAAATATCAATGGATGACTATAAAGACTGCTTATTCAATAATAGCGAATTATATAGATCAATGCATTTAATTAGAAGCTATAAACATGAAATATATACAGTAAAATTAAATAAAATAGCATTAAGTGCAAATGGTGATAAAAGACACATTCTGAATGATGGAATAAATACATTACCACTTGGACATTATAATTTATTGTAAATATTGTATATATTATTGTTTCATCATCATTCATTGTATATATGTATATATTTTTATTATTCAACACCATCTATAGTTGTATATATGTATATAGTATTATCTAAAAGAGACACTTTATGCATTTCCCTAATTTTTTGGTGTTATCATGCTAAAAATATGAACAATAGCTGATTTCGACGTAAAATGGTCTAAAAATAGCATAAAAATGGCTTTAAATGACTGATTTTGGCAGTTGAGCCAGAATGCCCATTATCAATCTACTGACATTGAGTTCACTCCAGAGCACAGCGCTCTACATCATTTCGGATCTTGAGGTAGAATGGGCTGCCTCTCCTCCACAGACATTTACACAGCTCATTGAAAGTGCTCTCAGCAGAGTTCAAACCATCACAGATGTGATGAGTGGATGCACCTTGTATTAATATCCATGAATAGGAGTACAGATACTTTTGGTCAGGTCGTGTACATTCCTGGCTTGACGAACATTCTGGCACCCATTTCCACCCCATGTTTAATGTTTGGAAATACCGGGTGATCAAAACGTCAGTATAAATTTGAAAACTGAATAAATCACGGAATAATGTGGATAGAGAGGTACAAATTGACTCACATGCTTGGAATGATATGGGGTTTTATTAGAACCAAAAAAAAATCCAAACGTTCAAAAAATGTCCGACACATGGCACTTCATCTTATCAGAATAGCAATAATTAGCATAACAATGTAAGACAAAGCAAAGATGATGTTCTTTACAGGAAATGCTCAATATGTCAACCATCATTCGTCAACAATAGCTGTAGTGAAGGAATAATATTGTGAACAGCACTGTAAAGCACGTCTGGAGTAATGGTGAGGCATTGGCGTCGGATGTCTTTCAGCATCCCTAGAGATGTCGGTCGATCACGATACACTTGCGACTTCAGGTAACCCCAAAGCCAATAATCGCACGGACTGAGGTCTGGTGACCTGGGAGGCCAAGCATGACGAAAGTGGCGGCTGAGCACACGGTCATCACCTAAAGACGCGCGCAAGAGATCTTTCACACGTCTAGCAATATGGGGTGGAGCGCCATAACACATAAACATCGTACGTTCCAGCAGGTGTTTATCAGCCAGGCTGGGGATGATGCGATTCTGTAACATATCGGCGTACCTCTCACCCGGCACGGTAGCGGTTTTGCTGTCCAGCGCCATCTGTCGGACATTTTGTAAACTTTGTTTTTTTTTGGTTCTAATAAAACCCCATGTCATTCCAAGCATGTGTGTCAATTTATACCTCTCTAGCTATATTATTCCGTGGTTTATTAAGTTTTCAAATTTATACTGACTTTTTGATCACCCGGTATACAGAATAACGAGTGAAACACAACTATAGTAATCCTCGCAATTTGGTGGTTCTACGGGATCTAATCATCAACGTCTGGCTTCATCTGTTTGAACAAAGTTGTGGACCCTCTCCCACGCTGAAAGCAGGAAATAGTAAAGGCTTGGTTCTGTACTGCACGGTATTAGCATGGTGTCACCAGGCGTTGACAAATTTTTTGCATGGTGCTCTTATTGTAGTGTCTGTCTGCCCCTACTATTTTCTCGTCTAATAGTACTTCCAGTGCCAAGTTAACTATTCTCAGATATCGTAACAAAAGTCCTACTAAGCTAGCCACTATTCAGGTAAGGGCTTAGCACAAACATTTTTCCTCATCTATACTTTTTACGGTTCCGTAACTCAATTGGTAAACACGGAACCCTTACGGTATCACTTTGTTGTCCGTATGTTTGTCTATCTGTCTGGCCGACAGCTAAGATCCTTTTTCCTCGGGAACAGGTGGACGTATCAAGTTGAAATTTATGTCACTTACAGGGGTCTATGGTCCCTTGAGCGAGTAAAACACTTAAGCTCCTACGCCAATGCAGAGATAGGAACATTTATGTAACATTTATGATATTCGCAAAATCACTTCACAAATTTTATAGGGTACTTCTCGTTGATCTACAATCCTGAAATTTTGCAAGAAAGGAGGTTTACTGTACAAGTAAAGGAAAAAATCCGAAAATTGGTAATTTGCAACTAGATAATGCGAAGAAATACGTTTTTATCATGTTGTTGTCTGGCTGTTCGTCTGTTAAGACCCATGTTTCTCAGGAACATAATGACGTATCAAGCTGAAATTTATGTGACGTATTGAGGTCTACAGGTGTAAGACACATAAGCATCTACGTCAATGAAATCAAGAGATACGACCAGTTTGTTAGATATTTTGATATAAACTCACTCATAAAATCTTATGAAATTTGGCAAGAACCAAGGTTTTACAATGCAAATAATGGAAAAGTCCTAAAATTGTTAATTTGTAATTACATCACACGAAAGAATTTATTTTTGCGTCATGTTATCTGACTGTCTGTCCGTCTGTTAAGAACCATCTTCCTCAGGAACAGGTGACATATCAATTTGAAATCAATGTCACGTACTAAAAAAAAAAAAAAAAAAAAAGGTCTACAGCTCGTGGTCTAGTGACTAGCGATGCCGCCTCTGGATCACGAGGTTCCGGGTTCGATTCGCTGCCAGTTAGGGATCTTTTCTGCCCGGGGACTGGGTGTTTGTATTGCCCTCATCATTTCATTGTCGTCTTTATCATTCGTGGCAGTGGCTAGATTGGGCTGTGTAAAAATTGGGACTTTTTAGGGGCGCTGATGACCGCGCAGTTGAGCGCCTCACAAACCCAACATCATCATCACCAACGTACGGTCCCTTGGCAGAGTAAAAAGTTTAAGCTTCTGCGTCAGTAAGTCACAAATTTTGATATCTTGCAAGTATCGACACGAGGCAAAAATTGTCGAAATTCGCGATTCTCGGTGTGGATGGTTGTATACATCATTGAGTCTGTACGGAACATTCGGTGGGTGAGATCTACTCGCACTTACCGTATTCTTTCATTCTTCTTCTTCTTTATCATCATCATCTGCACTTCAACCTATTTCTGCTTCCGCCAGAAGAGACACAAATGAATCCCCTCCATCCACCAATAGATATGCCAGCCGCCAGTAAGTACTTCCCGCCTCTGCTAAACAGATCGCGGATGGACATCCTTCAATCGCTCGCTGGTGAATACCGGCACACAGCCACACTCGCCCATTTGTCGCAGTTCAGCGCCAGCAGCAGTTACAGTCATTCGTCAGTTCAAAAATGGCTCAAATGGCTCTGAGCACTATGGGACTTAACACCTGAAGTTATCAGTCACCTAGAACTTAGAACTACTTAAGCCTAACTAACCTAAGGACATCACACACATACATGTCCGAGGCAGGATTCGAACCTGCGACCGTAGCGGTCGCGTGGTTCCAGACTGAAGCGCCTAGAACCGCTCGGCCAGTACGGCTGGTCCCGGCGGAGGTTCGAGTCCTCCCTCGGGCATGGGTGTGTGTGTTTGTACGTAGGATAATTTAGGTTATGTAGGGTGTAAGCTTAGGGACTGATGACCTTAGCAGTTAAGTCCCATAAGATTTGACACACATTTGGACATTGAACCGCTCTGTCACACCGGCCGGCATTCATCACTCACCGACCAGTTCCAGCTGCCAACTTCAATGCTCAGCTGCTATCAACGAGTGATCGACTGACAGTAAACGCTGAATTTTTAAGTATTATTCAGTGTTCAGAGCCTGAACATTTAACTGTTAGTTACAGCAGACCAGTATAAACTTCTGTAGATTACATAGTTCTGTCTCACTGTTTTAGGTAAGATTAATGTGTAGGGCGTCAACTACAGAGCCACGCATCATGCATCAGTTAAAAGTTGAGTATTTGGCTGTAAATTATTTTAATAAATGCTGTTTATTTGTTTATTTAATGTGGGTGAATTGCTACACCATTGTCTTAGTATACGAGCTGTTAATTTAATACACGACTGGCCATTAAAATTGCTACACCACGAAGATGACGTGCTGCAGACGCTAAATTTAACCGTCAAGAAGAAGATGCTGTGATATGCAAATGATTCTCTTTTCAGAGGATTCACACATGGTTGGCGCCGGTGGCGACACCTACAACGTGCTGACATGAGGAAAGTTTCCAACCGATTTCTCATACACGAACAGCAGTTGACCGGCGTTGCCTGGTGAAACGTTGTTGTGATGCCTCGTGTAAGGAGGATAAATGCGTACCATCCCGTTTCCGATTTTGATAAAGGTCGGATTGTAGCCTATCGCGATTTCGGTTTATCGTATCGCGACATTGCTGCTAGCGTTGGTCGAGATCCAATGACTGTTAGCAGAATATGGAATCGGTGGGTTCAGGAGGGAAATACGGAACGCCGTGGTGGATGCCAACGGCCTCGTATCACTAGCAGTCGAGATGACAGGCATCTTACCCGCATGGGTGTAACGGACCGTGCAGCCACGTCTCGATCCCTGAGTCAACAGATGGGGACGTTAGCAAGACAACAACCATCTGCACGAACAGTTCGACGAAGTTTGCAGCAACATGGATTATCAGCTCGGAGACCATGGCTACGGTTACCCTTGACGCTGCATCACAGATAGGAGCGCCTGCGATGGTGTACTCAACGACGAACCTGGGTGCACGTATGGCAAAACGTCATTTTTTCGGATGAATCCAGGTTCTGTTTACAGCATCATGATGGTCGCATCCGTGTTTGGCGACATCGCTATGAACGCACATTGGAAGCGTGTAATCGTCATCGCCATACTGGCGTATCACCCGGCGTGATGGTATGGGGTGCCATTGGTTACACGTCTCGATCACCTCTTGTTCGCATTGACGGCACTTTGAACAGTGGACGCTACATTTCAGATGTGTTACGACCCGTGGCTCTACCCTTCATTCGATCCCTGCGAAACCCTGCATTTCAGGAGGATAATGCATGGCCGCATGTTGCAGGTCCTGTACGAGCCTTTCTGGATACAGAAAATGTTCCACTGCTGCCCTGGCCAGCACATTCTCCAGATCTCTCACCAATTGAAAATGTCTGGTCAATGGTGGCCGAGCAACTGGCTCGTAACAGTACGCCAGTTACTACTCTTGATGAACTGTGGTATCGTGTTGAAGCTGAATGGGCAGCTGTACCTGTACACACCATCCAAGTTCTGTTTGACTCAATGACCAGGCGTATCAAGGCCGTTATTACAGCCAGAGGTGGTTGTTCTGGGTACTGATTTCCCAGGATCTATGCACCCAAATTGCGTGGAAATGTAATCACATGTCAGTTCTAGTATAATATATTTGTCCTATGAATACCCGTTTATCATCTGCATTTCTTCTTGGTGTAGCAATTTTAATGGCCAGTAGTGTATTTTTAGACCTTCTGCTGCCGATTAAAATGTCAGCTATTTGGCCGGCCGCGGTGGCCAAGCGGTTCTAGGTGCTTCAGTCCGGAACCGCTCGACTGCTACCGTCGCAGGTTCGAATCCTTCCTCGGGCATGGATGTGTGTGATGTCTTTAGGTTAGTTAGGTTTAATTAGTTCTAAGTTCTAGGGACTGGTGACCTCAGATGTTAAGTCCCATAGTGTTCAGAGCCATTTGAACCATTTTGTCAGCTATTTGGTTGTGGGACTGTCCTCTGAAACTCATAATTTCCCATACTTTAGATCTGTTTACTTCATCGAAGGCTTGTTTGAAGTTGGTAAATGCGAATAAGTTTCCAAGTTGAAAGCTCGACGTTTTTCTGTTATTTCGTTTAAAAACGTTATCAGTGCTTGAACGATCTTTTCTAAATCGTGTTTGTGCTTCCACTAATATTACATAAGTTATTATCTTAAGATGGTTACCCTGGAGTGCACTTCATAGGGGGCGATGTGTAGGCTTATTCTTTTGTAGTTTTCGCAGTTGCTTACTTCACCTTTCTCAAATAGAGATACTGCCTCAGCTGGATGCGATGCGCGTCGCACCTTTTCCAACATTCATTTGTTAAGTGCAAGAAACGAACACTTTCAGAAATATCGTTTTCATTTACTTAGCAATATTTTTTTCAGTCATCAGTCTTCTGACTGGCTTGATGCGGCCCGCCACGAACCTCTTTCCTGTGCCAACCTTGTCATCTCAGAGCAGCACTTGTTACCTATGTCCTCAATTATTTGTTGGATGTATTCCAATCTCCGTATTCCTCTACACTTTTTTTTCCTCTAGTACCATGGAAGTTAACCCTAATATCTTAACAGATGTCCTATTGTCCTATTCCTTCATCTCGTCAGTTTTCCATATATTCCTTTCCTTGACGATTTTTGGGAGAACCTCATCATTCTTTACTTTATCAGTCCACTTAATTTTCAACTTTCTTCTACAGCACCACATCACAAAAAATTAGTCCATTCTGTTCTGGTTTTCCCACAGTCCAAGTGTCACCACCGTACAATGCTGTGTTTCAAACTTACATTCTCAGAAATTTCTTCCTCAAATTAATGCCTATGTTTGATGCTAGAAGATTTCTTTCAGACAGGAATGCCCTTTTGCCTGTACTTTTGTTATGTTCTCCCTGCTCCTTTCAAGTTGACATCTCGACTTTATCCATTATTTAGTTTAAAAATGGTTCAAAAATGTTATCAGTGCTTGATTGATCTTTTCTAAATCGTGCCGCCTAGGCAGCAGAATTTCTTAACTTCATCTACTTCGTGACCACCAATTATGATGTTAAGTTTCTGCTGTTATCCTTTCTGCTCCTTCTCATTACATTCATATTTCTTCGATCTACTCTCACTTTCACTGAAAATAAGTGTCATCAGCGAATCTAGAATTTCAATCCCACTCTTGAACCTTTTTTATTTTCGTTAGTGGTTCATTGATATATAGATTGAACAGTAGGGGTGAAACACTACATCCCCGTCCTACACCTAATTTAATCAGAGCGCTTTGTTCTTGGCCTTCCGTTCTTATTGTTACAGCTTGTTTCTTGTACATATTTATATTACCCGTATTTTCCTATAGCTTACCACTATTTTTCTCAGAATTTCGAACATCTTACGCCATTTTTCATCAATTTCTTTTGCTAATGGCTGCAGCGTCATGGAACATCTCCTTGATACAAGTGTATCAAGGCACCCAAGGTAACGAGTATGCGAATCTGCGAGCAAAGGATGAAGCGCACAACAAGCATTTTCTCATTCCCCATGAGAATATATACAACCACATCCCTTAACTTAAATTGGGGGCATGTAACGCGTGGATAGAAGAATGGGAAGAATGACCAAAGCACGGAGGCCGTCAGAACTGTAACCTGCAACATGGTCTTCCAGACGATAATGGTTTACTGATTGCGGACTGATCATGCAAGAAACGTCACCTAATGTTATTTCACGCCACGCCAACTTATCCAGTCACCTCTCCAGGGCAGACTCCAGAGACTTGACTTCCCAATTGTTCGTGCGGTTGAACATCAGAAGGTGGTCTAAATCACAATTGTTGTGTGAACAGGTACTGTGGCCAGCAAATCGCTTTGTGCAACAGACTAAGCATACTGAAAGCAACATTTCCCGCTATTGTCATCATTAGCATCACACAATAGCCACAGCAGCGAGAAAGCAGTCGTTGTCCGCAAGTGATTTGTTACAAAGTGTAGCTGTCTTCTTTTTTTTTTTCTTTATTGATTTTCAATTCCCCCCGAAGGGGGCGGGCTGGCAGCAGCTGACTACGCTGCTCTACAGCCTACAGACTTTTTTTAAATAAAGGAAGAAGAAAGAAACAAGGAAAAACAGGCGATAAAATGGTGATTTAAAGTGTAAAATGGCGTAAAATTGCGGAAAGTTAAAACAGAAAGCAAAAGGCGTTGGCAATGTAGATAAAATACACAGGAATCAGACAAGTAACATAGTAGACACACAATTAAAAAAAACATGGCGACAGTCTGGTTTTTGTTCGCAAGAGATAAAAGGCACCCCCAGCGACAGTATGATGGCCGTTCGCAACAAGTCCCAAAAAAACACAACACGGAACACTCACTGTAAAACACGCACTGTAGAACACTCACTGTAGGACACTGCACGAAAGTGGCAGACACTGCCGAGCCAAAGGCAGATGGGGGGGGGGGGGGAAACCTGCAGGAGGGGGAAAAACAAGGAGGGAGGAGAGGAAAAAAACGAAAAGGGGGGGAACCCAGGAGGGAGAGGACTAATAAAGGGGGAGAAGGGCAGACGCGAGAGGGAAGGGAGGAGGCAGAGGAGGGAAATGTAAAAGTACGCGGGGGAGAGAAGGGGGCAAAGAGAGGGGAGGTGGGGAAGAAAGAGGATGGAAGGGACAGAGGAAAGGAGGGGGAGTGAGGATCAGAGTTGATAGGAGGGATAAATGGAGGGAGAGAGGGCATCATCTGGGAGGGGGAGTTGATGGAAGCCACCTTGGGAAAGGAGATGTAGTGTGTAGAGATGGAGGGTAGGGAGGACACAATGGTGAAGACGTGGCAGAGGGCGGGGATCGGAGAGGAGAGGAGCAACCAGGGGGTGAGGGGGTTCAAGACGGCGGGAGGTGTAGAGGATGTGGATATGTTTGAGGAATAGGAGCAGATGGGGGAAAGGAATGAGATCATAGAGGAACCGCGTGGGGGACGGGAGGCGTATACGGAAGGCGAGGCGGAGTGCATGACGCTCAAGGATCTGGAGGGACTTATAGAATTTGGTGGGAGCAGATATCCAGGCAGGACTGGCATAACAGAGGATGGGACGGATTAAGGATTTGTAGGTGTGGATGATGGTAGAGGGGTGCAACCCCCACGTCCGGCCGGAGAGGAGTTTGAGGAGTCGGAGGCGGTTGTGGGCTTTGGATTGGATGGAGCGGAGATGAGGGATCCAGGTGAGGTGATGGTCAATGGTGAGGCCAAGGTAGGTGAGGGTGGGGGTGTGGCGGACAGGACGGGCGCAGACAGTAAGGGAGATATCCAGGAGCCGGAAGGAGCGTGTGGTACGACCTACGATGATTGCCTGGGTCTTGGAAGGGTTGAGTTTCAGGAGCCACTGGTTACACCATGCAGCAAAAAGGTCAAGGTGATTCTGGAGAAGGCGTTGGGACCGTTGGAGGGTAGGAGCGAGGGCGAGGAATGCGGTGTTATCAGCATATTGCAAGAGGTGTACTGGAGGGGGGTTGGGGCATATCTGCCGTGTACAGGAGGTAGAGGAGAGGGGAGAGGACAGAACCCTGGGGCACACCTGCAGAGGGGTAGAAGGTGTAGGAAGTGGCATTAACCATTGTACCATAGGAGGGGCGGTGGGAGAGGAAGGAGGCCACCAGACGGATGTAGTTGATAGGATGGGCGTAGGTTCGGAGTTTAAACAGGAGACCGGGATGCCAAACACGGTCGTAGGCCTTTTCGAGGTCAAGGGAGACAAAAATGACGGAGCGACGGGAGTTAAGCTGGAGGGAGAGGAGATGAGTGAGGTGGAGGAGTTGGTCATCAGCAGAGAAGGAAGGTCGAAAGCCACATTGGGTGTTTGGGAGGAGGTGGTTTTGGCGGAGGTGGTGATGGATGCGCCGGGAAAGGATGGATTCAAAGAGCTTGCTGAACACCGATGTGAGACAGATAGGACGATAGGAAGAGGCATCAGATGGAGGATTGTTGGGTTTGGAGAACATCAGGATATGGGAGGTTTTCCACAGGTCGGGATAGAAGCCAGTGGCAAGGATGACATTGTAGAGGGTGGCAAGGATTGAAAGGAATGAGGGAGGGCAGTGTTTGAGGTGGTGGTAGGTAACGCAGTTGTGGCCGGGAGCAGTGTTGCGTTTGGTGCAGAGTGTGAGGCTGATGTCCTGGGTAGTGATGGGAGTGTTAAGTTCAGATGGGGGTGTGTGGCCCAAGTACTGGAAGCTAGGAGCAAGGGGAGGAACAGAGGTATTCGTACGGTCCATAACATCAGGGAAGAGGGAATAATCAAAGTGGGGATCATCTGGGATGGAAAAAACATCGGAGAGGTGGGAGGCAAAGTGGTTGGCCTTACTGAGGTTGTCAGGAAAGGGACGGTCATTAAGGAGGAGAGGGTACTGGGGGTGGGGCGGTTCCCATTAAGGTGGTGGAAAGCAGACCAATACTTGGAAGAGTTTATGGGGAGCGTGCTGTTGAGTTGTGTACATGTCTGGCGCCAGGCACGGCGTTTCTTCGCAGTAAGCAGGTTGCGGATGTGACGTTGTAATTGCCGGTGGCGGGTAAGTGTATCCCGGTCACGAGTGCGAAGAAAAGAGCGGTAGAGGCGGCGGGACTCTCGAAGGAGAAGGATGGCCTGTGGAGGCAGGGCGGGGCGGTGAGGGTGGATGGCTTTGGTGGGGATATGGGTGGCGACGGCGTCAGACAAGGTCTGGTGCAGGAAGGCAGCAGCACGAGAGATGTCATCAGGAGATTGGAGGGTAAGGTCGTGGCCGTCAACCTGGGTGTGAATGGAGTCCCGGTAGGCATCCCAGTTGGCACGGGAGTAATCATGGACAAGTTTTGGAGGGACGTCAGGGCGAGGAGCGTTGCGGGGATGGCGACCAGTAGAGATAGTGAGGAGAACAGGAGCATGGTCACTGCCAATGAGGTGAAGGACATCTGTGGTGATGCGCCCAAGGAGGTTGGGAGAGGCAAGGACCACATCAGGAGTGGTGTTGGATTCGGGTCGGGTGTGCTGAGGCAGGGGAACCAGGTCGCTCTGGAGAGTGGTGAGAAACTTGATGCCACCGCTGGAGGTCAGCAGGATCACGGCTGTGGATATTGAGGTCGGCGGCAATCACGTAGGTGGAGAAGGTGCGGTCAATGTGGGCCAGGAAATCGTACGGGATGGGGGTGCGAGGGAGGACATAAATGGTGGCACAGGTGATGGTAAGGGTGGGGAAGAAGAGGCTAGGGTGAGATGCTCGGCAGGATTGTTAAGGAGAGGTTGGGGCCGGACAGGGAGGTGCTTGAGGTGGCCTATAGCAACTCCGCCACGCGCCAGAGGGTACGGGTTATCGGTGCGGTGTATAGCTGTCTTCAGTCACGTGTGGTATTTATTGCAGACTGTTTAAAATGCTATCAAATATTCCTGCGCAACAACACCCCCCTCCTCCCCAATTACTTTGTGTTAGGTTCATGTAAATCTACCTATACATATAGAGGGTGGTCCATTAATCGTGACCGGGCCAAATAGCTCACGAAATAAGCATAAAATGAAAAAACTACAAAGAACAAAACTTGTCTAGCTTGAAGGTGGAAACCAGATGGCGTTATGGTTGGCCCGCTAGATGGCGCTGCCATAGGTCAAACGGATATAAACTGCGTTTTTTTAAATAGGAACCCCCATTTTTATTACATATTCGTGTAGTACGTAAAGAAATATGAATGTTTTAGTTGGACCACATTTTTTGCTTCGTGATGGATGGCGTTGTAATAGTCACAAACATATGGCTCACAATTTTAGATGAACAGTTGGTAACAGGTAGGTTTTTAAATTAAAATACAGAACGTAGGTACGTTTGAACATTTTATTTCGATTGTTCCAATGTGATACATGTACCTTTGTGAACTTGTCATTTCTGAGAACGCATGCTGTTACAGCGTGATTACCTGTAAATACCACATTAATGCAATATATGCTCAAAATGATGTCCGTCAACCTCAATGCATTTGGCAATATGTGTAACGACATTCCTCTCAACAGCGAGTAGTTCGCCTTCCGTAATGTTCGCACGTGCATTGACAATGCGCTGATGCATGTTGTCAGGCGTTGTCGGTGGGTCACGATAGCAAATATCCTTCAGCTTTCCCCACAGAAAGAAATCCGGAGACGTCAGATCCGGTGAACGTGCGGCCCATGGTATGGTGCCTCGACGACCAGTCCACCTGTCATGAAATATGCTATTCAATACCGCTTCAACCGCACGCGAGCTATGTGCCGGACATCCATCATGTTGGAAGTACATCGTCATTCTGTCATGCAGTGAAACATCTTGTAGTAACATCGGTAGAACATTACGTAGGAAATCAGCATACATTGCACCATTTAGATTGCCATCTATAAAATGGGGTCCAATTATCCTTCCTCCCATAATGCCGCACCATACATTAACCCGCCAAGGTCGCTGATATTCTACTTGTCGCAGCCATGGTGGATTTTCCGTTGCCCAATAGTGCATATTATGCCGGTTTACGTTACCGCTGTTGGTGAATGACGCTTCGTCGCTAAATAGAACGCGTGCAGAAATGCGTCATCGTCCCGTAATTTCTCTTGTGCCCAGTGGCAGAACTGTTCACGACGTTCAAAGTCGTCGCCATGCAATTGCTGGTGCATAGAAGTAAGGTACGGATGCAATCGATGTTGATGTAGCATACTCAACACCGACGTTTTTGAAATACCCGATTCTCGCGCAATTTGTCTGCTACTGATGTGCGGATTAGCCGCGACAGCAGCTAAAACACCTACTTGGGAATAATCATTTGTTGCAGGTCGTGGTTGACGTTTCACATTGGCTGAACACTTTCTGGATGATGTCGTCCAGGATACAGAGCAGCATACACAGCACACGCCCGTTGGGCATTTTGATCACAATAGCCATACAACACGATATCGACCTTTTCCGCAATTGGTAAACGGTCCATTCTAACACGGGTAGTGTGTCACGAAGCAAATACCGTCCGCACTGTTGGAATGTTACGTGATACCACGTACTTATACGTTTCTGACTATTATAGCGCCATCTATCACAAAGCGAAAAAAGTGGTCCAACTAAAACATTCATATTTCTTTACGTACTCCATGAATATGTAATAAAAAATGGGGGTTCTTATTTTAAAAAAAACGCAGTTGATATCCGTTTGACCTATGGCGGCGCCATATAGCGCGCCAACCATAGCGCCATTTGGTTTCCCCCTTCAAGCTAGACAAGTTTCGTTCTTTGTAGTTTTATCGTTTGATGCTTATTTCGTGAGATATTTGGCCCGGACACTATCAATGACCACCCTGTACACCATAATCCGCAAGCGGAGGGCACTGCTGATGCAACTAACTAAATTCCTTTTCCTTGTTCCAGTCGCGAATGGCGCGTGAGATTGTCGGTAAGCTTGTATATTAGCTCTAATTGGTCGATTCTTCTCGTCGTGATCATTTTGTGAGTTGTATGTGGGAGAAAGTAACTTGTTGTCCGATTCTCGCCGGAAAGTGTTCACTCTAAATGTCAAATGCAAACCTCGCCGTGATGAACAATGAAGTAGCGTCTGGCACTGGAGTTTTCTGAGCTTCACTGTATCGCTCTCGCGGCAACTGAGCGACCCCCGTGACGAAACGTGCCGCTTTTCTTTGGCTATCTCTTCTATCAGTCCTATCTGGTAAGGCACTCAGATTGATCAACGAAAGAATCGCTCGGACAAGCGCATTGTAAGCCACTTCCTTCGCTAATGACTTAAATTTCCTTAAGGTTCTTCTTATGAATCTGTCTAGCATCTGCTTTTCCTCCTATTTGTTTTATGTAGTCATTCTACTTAAGGTGGCTCTGGATAGGTAGGAGAACACGGGGCAGAGTGAGATAGAGGGGTACAACGGAATAGTGCAGCTTTCTAGACTGGAAAATGCTGCAACATATTCTAGCGATATGTAACTGTCTCTGAAAGGGAGGGTCCGCCTGCTTAGCTGGGTGGTAACCTGCTAGCTTCGCATGCAAGCGGGCCCTGGTTCGATTTCCGGCCAGACTGGAGATTTTCTCCGCTGCAGGACTGGGTGTTGTGTTGTCCTCATTTCATCATCACCGGCGCACAAGTCACCCACTGTGGCGTCGACTGAAATAAAACTTGCTCTTGGCGGCCGAACATCCGCGGTTGGGGCCTCCCGGCGAACGATGCCATACGCTCATTTCCATTTTGAATGGAAGGTAAAGCGCGACAGCTATTTTGACTTGATTTGGAGTGCGACTTGCAAGGGGGCGGTTTCCTTCACGTTTCCAATTGTGGTTTTCTAGCTTTTCATAAATTTAAACGCAAGATAAGCCGATTAATCATAATTGTACGCCCTGAAATGAAATGTTATCTTAAAGTGCATGTCATTCGCTGTACGTAAGTTACATAATTCGTTCAAAAATGGTTCAAATGGCTCTGAGCACTATGGGACCTAACATCTGAGGTCATCAGTCCCCTAGAACTTAGAACTACTTAAACCTAACCAACCGAAGGACATCACACACATCCATGCCCGAGGCAGGATTCGAACCTGCGACCGTAGCAGTCACGCGGTTCCGGACTTTGCGCCTAGAACCACTCGGCCACCACGGCCGGAAATTCGTTTAAATCGTTAGTTATTGTGCTACATAAAATTTTTTATCCTGTAATGTTTTCTTGGGGCGAACGGCTCTGGGCAGAATGCTTTTCCAGATGGTGGGAACGTACAATAGGACAAACAGCAGTCGGATGTTAATTCAATGGAAATGGCGGTTTCAGCAGCTTTATCTTCAGAAAACGGTATGAAGTCATCCATACGAGTACTAAAACAAATCCTCTATGTTTCGTTTACATGATAAATCACACAAGTCTAAAGGCTGCAAATACTTAGAGTTTACAGTTCCGTATAATTTAAATTGAATTGATAATTGATCACATAGGTAATATTGTGGGAAAAGAAAACAAAGACAGCGATTTATTGGTGGAACACTTAGAAAATGCAACAGGTCTCCTTCAGAGACTGCTTACACCATGCTCGTCCGTCCTCTTTTGGGGTATTGCTGTGCGGTGTAGAATTTGCGTCACATGGGATTGACGGAGGAAATCGAAAAAGTTCAAAGAAGTGCATCTCGTTTTGTCTTATAGCGAAATAGGTGAGAGAGTTCCACGGACATGATACGTGAATTGCAGTGGCAATCATTCTTTGTTCGCAAGTCAGAAAACACATCTGGAGTGCGAGCGATCGTTTGCAATAAAGAAACAGCAACATTAACAGTACTTCGGTATAAGCATTAAAAGCAACTACAGATTTTTGAAAATGATATTAAAATATTTTCTCAATGTTAACGATTTTTTGAAGATTCCTTAGTTCTTAGTCTAAAGTGTTCATTAAACAACTGTAGGTCTCATTTATAAGTGACGTAGCCAATAATTTCAACGTTTATGCGGTAATTGCACAAAAAATTTCCTTATCCCCTTCTACCCCATGGATGAGGCATAAAGGGAAATATGTAAGCATTTCTTTGAAAAAGTGTAGAAAATACTTAAAATTCAATTTTACGTGATTTTCAGGTAAGTTACGTTAGGTTGCACTACAAAGAGATTTTTTTATACGTTTTTAGAAGTATTTTCTTATGCTACTTTATTTTACAAAAAAGGGGGGGAGGGGAGAGGATTTCGAAAAAAAAATTTTTTAGGCGATTCTGAGTGCATTGTTGTAGCGTACATTGAAAACTATGAAACTTCTATTTCAGTTTGTTTTTTTAAATCTGTTACCGATTCTACGGTGTTCATACAGGAATATTCAACTCATTTTTAAGGGAGTGTTTCATTCCCTTAATGGCCGTATGGGCACGTATAAAACAATGTGTGTCTCTTATTTTGGTCTGTACTAGAACATAATCAAAGAAAATCAAAATGGAAGGGAATCCCTTGGGTAGGTTTGTTGTAAGATAAACTGCTACTAGAAAGGGACTGTAGTTGCTTTTCTATTCCGCGATCAGTTATCTCAATATATGGCAATTCGATGTTTCTTACGATGTTTGTAAGAAGTGACCGTGTAACGATCTTCCGCGCTGAAACAATTTCGGAAGATCGAATGCATTATTTCGGCCTTGTCTCTGTTATGTTCCGTTTCGGTGCCATTATGATCACTCAGCGAATGAAAAGATGATTTCAAGACACTTGACGACTTTAAGTAAAACTAAAACTAACATGTCTCTCAGTTTCGCCTTTAACGCCGCCAACCCACAACACATCTACACTTAGCGGGTTGTCGTCAGCTCAGCCCCTGCGTTCAGACTGATTTCCGCGGTAAACAACTCAGCCCCCAGAAGGCCTACCGGTAATCAGCGAGAGATGCAGAAGATAGCAACAGTGCTCGCTCCTGACCTGCGACTCTTGCTGCATCCCCGGTAACTTTGATAGCCAACAGGAAAATCGTAACATTCTGCCGCGCGAGTATTTCTGCCCGCGCGGAGCCGGTTGGAGCCAGTTTTGTTTTCGCAAGCCAACGACTGATGTGTCATCACCGTTTGGACACCGCCTCGTATCGGACGTCGCCTTCGTCACCCGAGCGGCTGCGCTCCCGCGACCTGTTCTACGATCCTTGGTGTTCTGCGCCGTGGAAAAATCGTGCTGTTCATTAGATAGAACTTCGAATACGTACTTTGTTTTGAAGGTCGAATTTACGAGAACGTAATCTACGCTTTCAAAAAAACAATTTTCGTTTTGTTGAAGAAATTTTCTTTCACCTAACTAAGAAGAATTTCTGTTGTTGTTGTGGTCTTCAGCCCTGAGACTGGTTTGATGCAGCTCTCCATGTTACTCTATCCTGTGCAAGCTTCTTCATCTCCCAGCACTTACTGCAACCTACATCCTTCTGAATCTGCTTAATGTATTCATCTCTTGGTCTCCCTCTACGATTTTTACCCTCCACGCTGCCCTCCAATGCTAAATTTGTGATCCCTTGATGCCTCAGAACATGTCCTACCAACCGGTCCCTTCTTCTTGTCAAGTTGTGCCACAAACTCATCTTCTCCCCAATTCTATTCAATACCTCCTCATTAGTTATGTGATCTACCCATCTAATCTTCAGCATTCTTCTGTAGCATCACATTTCGAAAGCTTCTATTCTCTTCTTGTCCAAACTATTTATCGTCCATGTTTCACTTCCATACATGGCTACACTCCATACAAATACTTTCAGAAACGACTTCCTGACACTTAAATCTATACTCGATGTTAACAATTTCTCTTCTTCAGAAACACTTTCCTTGCCATTGCCAGTCTACATTTTATATCCTCTCCACTTCGACCATCATGAGTTATTTTGCTCCCCAAATAGCAAAACTACTTTACTACTTTAAGTGTCTCTCTTCCTAGTCTAATTCCATCAGCATCACCCGACTTAATTCGACTACATTCCATTATCCTCGTTTTGCTTTTGTTGATGTTCATCTTATATCCTCCTTTCAAGACACTGTCCATTCCGTTCCACTGCTCTTCCTAGTCCTTTGCTGTCTCTGAGAGAACTACAATGTCATCAGCGAACCTCAAAGTTTTTATTTCTTCTCCATGGATTTTAATACCTACTCCGAATTTTTCTTTTGTTTCGTTTACTACTTGCTCAATATAGAGATTGAATAACATTGGGGATAGGCTACAACCCTGTCTCGCTCCCTTCCCAACCACTGCTTCCCTTTCGTGCCCCTCGACTCTTATAGCTGCCATCTGGTTTCTGTACAAATTGTAAATAGCCTTTCGCTCCCTGTATTTTACCGCTGCCACCTTTAGAAATTGAAAGAGAATATTCCAGTGAACATTGCCAAAAGCTTTCTCTAAGTCTACAAATGCTAGAAACGCAGGTTTGCCTTTCCTTAATCTGTTTTATAAGATAAGTCGTAAGGTCAGTATTGCCTCACGTGTTCCAACATTTCTACGGATTTCAAGCTGCTCTTCCCAGAGGTCAGCTTCGACTAGTTTTTCCATTCGTCTGTAAAGAATTTGTGTTAGTAGTTTGCAGCTGTGACTTATTAAACTGATAGTTCGGCAATTTTCACGAAGAATTTCTGGAGAACGTTTATTTTCTTTTGTTGTACTACATCAGAAACAGCAGACCGTATGTTCAAATGGTTCAAATGGCTCTGAGCACTATGGGACTTAACATCTATGGTCATCAGTCCCCTAGAACTTAGAACTACTTAAACCTAACTAACCTAAGGACATCATACAACATCCAGTCATCACGAGGTAGAGAAAATCCCTGACCCCGCCGGGAATCGAACCCGGGGCCCCGTGTTCGGGAAGCGAGAACGCTACCGCGAGACCACTAGCTGCGGACAGCAGACCGTATGTCTTCGGCGTTTAGTTGTTCAAATAAAAAAAAAAAAAAACGTATAGCTACTTGTGATGTTGTGAAAGCATTCCGTGTGCGAAGTCCATCAAAAACCTCTTAGCGTTTTTAATCAGATCCATTGACGAAGTTGCGCTTTCACCGCCATTGAACGCCTCTCTCGTTGCTCTCCTTCGCATCGTTTAGCTTTTGTCTGTCGGCTAGGTTTTGACTTTTCTCGAATCTGTGATGCAGCTCTCTTAGGTTCAGAACCCGTCATCAGCGTCCGCCAGAGACTGAGGATGTCGAGGGCCGCGTGCAGGACGCAGGGAGCTGTGAGCCGGAACTGGGTTTGGGGGCGCAAAGGATGTGTGTGGAGGGCTATATTGGGGGCGGAGGTCCCGTATGACGCCGTGCTGAAGACACGGGCGGGCCGGCGGGCCATGAATATGCATGTCCGCTGCTCTGCGAGGCGCGGCCGCTGTTTGTCAACTGATTAGGACGGCAGCCGGCGGCCGGAGGACGGAGGGCTGAGGGCGGAGGGCGCAGGGCGCAGCCTTTGAGATTTCGCTGTCCGCCCTGCGCCCTGAGCCCTGCAGGCGGCGCGGCTTGACGCGGCGCGGCGAGCAGAGATCGGCCCCTGGCGCTTCACACGCGCCGCCTGTACCGCTGCCGGCGGTCCTCAGCAGTGCGCTTCGCCGGGAATCGAGGAAGGTCACGCCACGTACTGCGATGATGCGAAAGGCACGTGCGTTAGAGGTTTACACGAGGTGAAAATAGTTGTGGAGAAGCGATATACACGTATATAGTAATACTGCGTACATACGGGCAATGCGTTAACGAAGCTGTCATTTCTGGTTCATGTGAAAAGGTTTCCGACGTGATTATGCCCGCACGACGAGAATTAACAGAATTTGAACGCGGCGAACTTCTTAAGTAATAGAATCCAGTATGTTGTCCTCGATGGTGAGTGTTCATCGGAGGTGAGGGTATTATCTGGAGTGCCCCAGGGAAGTGTGGTAGGTCCGCTTTTGTTTCCTATCTACATAAATGATCTTTTGGATAGGGTGGATAGCAATGTGCGGCTGTTTGCTGATGATGTTGTGGTGTACGGGAAGGTGTCGTCGTTGAGTGACTATAGGAGGATACAAGATGACTTGGACAGGATTTGTGATTGGTGTAAAGAGTGGCAGCTGACTCTCAATGTAGATAAATGTAAGTTAATGCAGATTAATAGGAAAAAGAATCCCGTAATGTTTCAATACTCCATTATTAGAGTAGCGCTTGACACAGTCACGTAGATTCAACATTTGGGCGTAACATTGTACAGCGATATGAAGTGTGACAAGCATGTAATGGCAGTTGTGGGGAAGGCGAATAGTCGTCTTCGGTTCATTGGTAGAATTTTGGGAATATGTGGTTCATCTGGAAAGGAGACCGCTTATAAAACACTAATACGATCTATTCTTGAGTACTGAACATAGGACAGAGAAGCAATTCAGAGGCGGGCTGCTAGATTTGTTACTGGTATGTTTGATCATCACGCGAGTGTTACGGAAATGATTCAGAAACTCGGGTGGGAGTCTCTGGAGGAAAGGATGCGTTCTTTTCGTGAATCGCTACTGAGGAAATTTAGAGAACCAGAATTTGAGGCTGACTGCAGTACAATTTTACTGCCGCCAACTTATATTTCGCGGAAAGACCACAAAGATAAGATGAGAGAGATTAGGGCTCGTACAGAGGCATATAGGCAGTCATTTTTCCCTCGTTCTGTTTGGGAGTGGAACAGGGAGAGAAGATGCTAGTTGTGGTACGAGGTATCCTCCGCCACGCACCGTATGGTGGATTGTGGAGTATGTATGTAGATGTAGATGTAGATGTAGAGTGGTAGTCGTGCGGCAGCGCGGTTTCGTTCGTCCATTACCTGCACCTACCTGTGAGCTCGTTGCAGCAGATCGCTGGTAGGAAAACCGAGCAGAAACCTACAGTACTCAACTTGCAACAGGCTGCATACAAAACTGTTCTAAGAATCGGGAAAAGGTATTAATTTTGAATGAAAGTTGGAAATACTGGCAAAACTTCGTTATATTCTGAACCTTGAGATGTACACGTTCACAGCCAAGCCCGTGCTAATCTTAACAGTCATGCACAAACCCTTTCATTCACGTTAGCAAGTTTATGGTAACGTATTTCCCGAAATCTGAACAGCTACTAAGCGCGGATTGTCCTTAAATGAAAATGCTTGCCATAGTATTAAGTTTAGGTGTCTAACGCACTCAGGTTTTTAGTCACCGATCTGCTCAATATGCCACGTGAAATGACTGTCGTTTCTCGTACACAATTTTATTTAAGAAATACGTACTTTATAAAAATACACCGGAATAAATATCCCTTCACTTTAAAACAATTTTGAAACATGTAGCACAACTAAAACTGCCAAATTACAACTTCCTTCGGAGCTCATACTTCACACGACTGTACCATTGAAATGCTGGGCTCCGACTCCCTTAGACTCCCTATAAGCATTCTCTCTCTCTCGAAGAGACAAGACGCGTGAAGAATACTCCGTTCTGATTGATCAGTTTCCTTTAAGGCCAATAGAAAAACATTATTCTCTCGCGTTAGTCCGTGCTTTTCATGACTAACCAATCAACAAATAACACACTTTCGAATTGTAATTTATCCCGAAATAAATATTTAACACCCCGGCCATTGTGACCGAGCGGTTCTAGGCGCTTCAGTCCGGAATCGCGGTGCTGCTGCGGTCGCAGGTTCCAATCCTGCCTCGGGCATGGATGTGTGTGATGTCCTTAGGTTAGTTAGGTTTAAGTAGTTCTAAGTCTAGGGGACTGATGACCTCAGCTGTTAACTCGCATACTGCTTAGAGCCATTTTAAATATTTAACATTCTGATATTTTGTTTATACTTAACCTTATTAACTATTTTCATTTGCACTCGAATTAGCTTTCCTTTTACCATAAACTTACTTAACATATTACGATACAAAATTTCCCTTCGTCTTCATTCATTCACATTGTCTTAAAATTTTCGCAAACTAGAATGAGATTTTCACTCTGCACTTTTGGAAAGTGGGAGACGAGGTACTGGCAGAAGTAAAGCTGTGAGGACGGGGCGTGAGTCGTGCTTGGGTAGCTCAGTTGGTAGAGCACTTGCCCGCGAAAGACAAAGGTCCCGAGTTCGAATCTGCCAGGAAGTTTCATATTTTCGCAAACTAGTTCGTACAGCATTCATCAGTAGAACAGTGATCTACATATTTACTTTAGACCACATTCAGACATCATTCACACTATTAAAAGCATATACAAAGCTGTACAAACATAAATAAACAAAAACGCCTTCAAGAAATAAACAGCACAATTCACAAAAACATTCTCTTGACCTGTTTCTTGAATGTCTCTGTGCACTACTGGACTCTGATGGTCAAAATTGTTAACTACATTATAGTTCTTTCTGTCTATTCCAGTCCGCTACTGTCCTCTAGCAGATGAAAATTGGAACTACATACTCGACTGAACCCGCTTCAGACCATCTGTCACTGTGTACGCACGAGTCATTCTCCCGATACACAGGATCTAGACAGGAGCGATATAAGTCGCCACGCCTCAGTCGGGGCTTGACACATGGAGCACTCCATATCGGAAACCGTTAGGGAATTCGATATTCGGAGAACCACAGTGACAAGTGCGTGCCGAGGAAACCAAATTTCAGGCATTACTTCTCACCACGGACAAAGCAGGAGTCAGACGAAGAGCAGTCCACAAAATAAATGGGTTGGGGAAGGGAGGGGGGGCTCTTTTAGGCGTAAGGAAGGCGATCCTCGTAGAAGGGATACACTTGATGGAAAACAGAGAGGGATGCCTTACAAAATATGGAGAGATGGATCCACAGGAGTAGTGAAGGCTACCACCTAAGGACGTCCGCCGCTTGTAGTCTCGTGGTAGAGTTCTCCCTTCCCGAGCCCGGGCTCCCTGGTTTTATTCCTGGCGGAGTCAGGTATTTTCACCTGCCCCGAGATGACTGGGTGTCATTACGGTCGGAGGAAGGCAACAGCAAACCACCTCCATTAGGATCTTGCCTAGTACGGCAGTGCGGGCCTCCCGCATCGTTCCCCTACGCTCTGTCAAGAAG
Organism: Schistocerca nitens; assembly: GCF_023898315.1. Lineage (NCBI taxonomy): Eukaryota > Metazoa > Arthropoda > Insecta > Orthoptera > Acrididae > Schistocerca > Schistocerca nitens. The sequence goes on along the minus strand of NC_064622.1, from coordinate 175,102,110 downwards.
CAATTCCATTTCCATCTAAGGGAGACAAACCCAAAAGAGGAACTGGTGTGTTGGCATACCTAAAGCTGGTAGCTCCAGTATCTAGCTACACTGGCTACAGGCCGTATCCTGTAACGGGGGAAGTGTAATATTACTCTCAATTTTCAGAAATGGAAATGAGCGATTGGCGTCATTGGCCGGGAGGCCCCATACGGAGTAAGTCCGGCCGCGTTGGGCCAGCCTCTGTGGCCGAGCGGTTCTAGGCGTTTCAGTCTGGAACCGCGCGACCGCTACGGTGGCAGGTTCGAATCCTGCCTCGGGCATGGATGTGTGTGATGTCCTTAGGTTAGTTAGGTTTAACTAGTTCTAAGTTCTAGGGGACAAATGACCTCAGCAGTTGAGTCCCATAGTGCTCAGAGCCATTTCTAAATGGGAAAATTTCATAAACAATATTGGATGTAGACCGAAGGCGTTCTCATCAAACAATGACTTACGGGTGATAAAAGGCTTTCTTCAGGCATAAGCTGACCCAGAAATACACCTGTTCAGGTAGAGTCTCTGCCACAATTATCGACTACGTGGCAGCAAATAAGACGGCTCAGCCTTTGGTGCGAGTCACAAGAGTATTCAAAGGTCCAAATTTCCCTTCATAAGCTTTTAAACAGAAACAAACTAATGCTGATACAAAATGTAATGTACATTTATTTCAAGAAGGGAACATCCGGTTACTACATCAGAAAAAAGCATAAAGAGCACCTGAGATTAAAATCAAACATGTGTAACATCAACTAGGAGTGGAATAATTTTAAAGCAGCAATTGGGCAGTGGATAAGCGGCAACAGAATCAGTTGACACAAGAAAGAAAAGTTTTTTCAGAGGGGATCTGCGATACTGGGATGATGAAATACATACTCTAATTGAAGATAAGAATCACACATACTTAAAAATTTTAAGTTCACCAGATGATCTAAATAAGGGATTAGATTATAAAAGAAAATGAGCTGTAGTGAAAAGGAAAGTCAGGCAAGTTAAAAACGATTATTGGGAACAGTATATTACACATAATGAAGATATAAGAGGATAATGATGATGTAAGAGGAGGACAAGATCAAACATAAAGAAATAATGAGACATTTAAACAAAGAAAATGAGGACGTTCCAGAAAAAGACACAATGCCGGAAACTAATTGGTTGCAATGCTATAAAACACTCTGGACAGCTGTGCAAGATACTCAGATGGTTCTGTCTGAATAGGGTAGGATCGTAGAATAAATAATGCTGGAGGAACTATAGTATGCAATAACGTGTAGCAAGAACAGGAAGACTCAAAGATATGATAAAACTAATATAGTACTGATAAAGTGTGCACCAAATATCGTAAAATTAATTATGAAAACGTGCTGGTAAAGCGATTATATAACTGAAGAATCGAATACAGCCGAGGTATGCCAAATTTATAAGAAAGTAAATAAACACGAATTTTAGACGTGTAGAAGTTTTAGCTTTCTAAATGCTTACATAAGGTATGTGATACAGTTTTAACTAAACAGTCGTCAATCGCTAAAATTATATTGTCAGATGCCAAATATGGGTTTTGCGAAGGAAAATCGTGCTCAGATTATACCTTTCTTCTCTATGGCACAACCAGTAGAAAAATACCATGATTCAATTTATCAACTTTTCTTTAGATATAATTAGATTCGTTTGGTGTTATTTAACTTAATTTCATGTTGTTCGCACTCAGTCACTTGTGATTTAGCTTTGTGCTTCGTCTTTGTTACCATACAGTGGTATAGAGATACATTAAAATATAATATTCCAGGAAATTTTGGAAATTTTTTTTGGCAATTGGAAATTTGTGTTAAATTTCTGTGGAACCAAACTGCTGCGTTCATTGGTCACTAGGCTTACAAACTATTTAATCTAACTTACGATGTTGACAACACACACACCCATGCCCGAGGGAGGACTCGAACCTCCGACGGAGAGAGCCGCACTAACCGTGGCAAGGCGCCTCAGTCCGCATGGCAACACCGCGCGGCATAATACTCCAGTAAGAAGCCAATCCTGTGCATGTTACCTGCATTCTGTGCTTCCAAATTTCCCTTCTCTCTTTATCTTCCGTACGAATGAGTGAGTGACTGAGTGTGTATGTTGAATTTGTCTTTTGTATGGTAGTAGCACAGCATCTCGCTGTCAACTGTGGTAGTAACAGTGTATCCAACGTAGCTTTCTCACTCAAGGCAAAGAGATTGCTAACCTTTCTATAGTCATTCGGGAATGGTTGAGATCGTCGTGGAAAGTACCCCTCTAGTTTCTTCCGGCTACCTGATGGACGTTTGTTACAGAAGAGTGAGCTTTCAGCAATCGGGGCTGTGCCTTTGGTGGGTGGAGGTGGTAGTCTACAGAGCGACTTGGCCCTTTTTCGGAAACTGTACCATAGTACTCGTATACACAATAATTGAGTCATAGCGATAGGGCTGAACCTCTGAGCCTTTGACTTATTGTGGTGGGCAAAGTTTTTTTAATCCTATTTTTGTGTGTGTGAATCATGTATGTTTGTGTGAACTTTTAACATGCGCCCTTAAGATATCCTTTTTTACTATTACCGCAATATATTTCATCTCTCAGTATAATAATAGTATAAGAGAGTTAAATAATAAAATAAGAGACAACAACAATGTTGTTGTTGTTGTGGTCTTCATTCCAGAGACTGGTTTGATGCAGCTCTCCATGCTACTCTATACTGTGCAAGCTTCTTCATCTCCCAGTACCTACTGCAACCTACATCCTTCTGAATCTGTTTAGTGTATTCATCTCTTGGTCTCCCTCTGCTATTTTTACGCTCCAGGCTGCTCTCCAATACTAAATTGGTGATCCATTGATGCCTCAGAACATGTCCTATCAACTGGTCCCTTCTTCTTGTCAAGTTGTGCCACAAACTTCTCTTCTCCCCAATTCTATTCAATACCTCCTCATTAGTTATGTGATCTACCCATCTAATCTAACAGCATTTTTCTGTAGCACCACAATTCGAAAGCTTCTATTCTCTTCTTGTCCAAACTATTTACCAGCCATGTTTCACTTCCATACATGGCTACATTCCATACAAATACTTTCACAAACGACTTCCTCACACTTAAACCTATACTCGATGTTAACAAATTTCTCTTCTTCAGAAATGCTTTCCTTGCCATTGCCAGTCTACATTTTATATCCTCTCTACTTCGACCATCATCAGTTATTTTGATCCCCAAATATCAATACTCATTTACTAATTTAACCGTCTCATTTACTAATCTAATTCCCGCAGCATCACCCGATTTAATTCGACTACATTGCATTATTCTCGTTTTGCTTTTGTTGATGTTCATCTTATATCCTCCTTTCAAGACCATGTCCATTCCGTTCAGCTGCTCTTCCAAGTCCTTTGCTGTCTCTGACAGAATTACAATGTAATCAGCGAACCTCAAAGTATTTATTTCTTCTCCATGGATTTTAATTCCTACTCCAAATTTTTCTTTTGTTTCCTTTAATGCTTGTTCAATATACAGACTGAATAACATCGGGGAGAGGCTACAACCCTGTCTCACTCCCTTCCCTTTCATGCCCTCAACTATTACAACTGCCGTCTGGTTTCTGTACAAATTGTAAATAGCCTTTCGCTCCCTGTATTTTACCCCTGCCACCTTCGGAATTTGAAAGACAGTATTCCAGTCATCATTGTCAAAAGCTTTCTCTAAGCCTACAAAAGCTAGAAACGTAGGTTCGCCTTCCCTTAATCTACTATCTGAGATAAGTCGTATGGTCAGTATTGCTTCACGTGTTCCAACATTTCTACGGAATCCAAACTGATCTTCCCCGAGGTTGGCTTCTACCAGTTCTTCCATTCGTCTGTAAAGAATTCGTGTTTGTATTTTGCAGCTGTGGCTTATTAAACTGATAGTTCGGTAATTTTCACGTTTGTCAACACGTGCTTTCTTTGGGATTGGAATTATTATATTCTTCTTGAAGTCTGAGGGTATTTCGCCTGTCTCATACATCTTGCTCACCAGATGGTAGTGTTTTGTCAGGGCTGGCTCTTCCAACGCTGTCAGAAGTTCTAATGGAATGTTGGCTACTCCCGGGGCCTTGTTTCGACTTAGGTCCTTCAGTGCTCTGTCAAACTCTTCACGCAGTATCATATCTCCCATTTCATCTTCATCTATATTCTCTTCCATTTCTATAATTTTGTCCGTAAGAACATCGCCCTTGTATAGGCCCTCTATATACTCCTTCCACCTTTCTGCTTTCCCTTCTTCGCTTAGAACTGGGTTTCCATCTGAGCTCTTGATATTCATGCGAGTGGTTCTCTTTTCTCCAAAGGTCTCTTTAATTTTCCTGTAGGCAGTATCTATCTTACCCCTAGTGAGATAAGCCTCTACATCCTTACATTTGCCCTCTAGCCATCCCTGCTTAGCCATTTTGCACTTCTTGTCGATCTCATTTTTGAGACGTTTGTATTCCTTTTTGCGTGCTTCATTTACCGCATTTTTATATTTTCTCCTTTCATCAATTAAATTCAATATCTCTTCTGTTACCCATGGATTTCCATTAGCGTTCGTCTTTTTACCTACGTGATGCTCTGCTACCTTCACTATTTCGTCTCTCAAAGCTACCCATTATTCCTCTACTGTATTTCTTTCCCCCATTCTTGTCAATCGTTCCCTGATACTCTCCCTGAAGCTGTCTAGAACCTCTGGTTCTTTCAGTTTATCCAGGTCCCATCTCCTCAAATTCGCACCTGTTTGCAGTTTCTTCAGTTTTAATCTAGAATTCATAGCCAACAGATTGTGGTCAGAGTCCACATCTGCCCCTGGAAAAGTCTTACAATTTAAAACCTAGTTTCTGAATCTCTTTCTTACCATTACTTAATCTATCTGATACCTGTAAGTATCTCCAGGCTTCTTCCACGTATACAAAGTTCTTTTATGATGCTTGAACCAAGTGTTAGCTATGATTAAGTTATGCTCTGTGCAGAATTCTACCAGGCGGCTTCCTCTTTCATTTCTTCCCCCCAATCCTTCTCTACCTTTTCCTACTATCGGATTCCAGTCACCCATGACTATTAAATTTTCGTCACCCTTCAAGATCTGAATAATTTCTTTTATTTCATCACACATTTCATCAATCTCTTCGTCATCTGCGGAGCTAGTTGGCATATAAACTTGTACTACTGTGGTAGGCGTGGGCTTCGTATCTATCTTGGCGACAACAATGCGTTCACTATGCTGTTTGTAGTAGCTTACCCGCATTCCTATTTTCCTATTCATTATTGAACCTACTCATGCATTACCCCTATTTGATTTTGTATTTATAATCCTGTATTCACCTAATCCGAAGTCTTGTTCCTCCTGCCACCGAACTTCACCAAGTCCCACTATATCTAACTTTAACCTATCCATTTCCCTTTTTTAATTTTCTAACCTACCTGCCCGATGAAGGGATCTGACATTCCACGCTCCGATCCGTAGAACGCCAGTTTTCTTTCTCCTGATAACAACGTCCTCCTGAGTAGTCCCCGGCCGGAGACCCGAATGGGGGACTATTTTACCTCCGGAATATTTTACCCAAGAGGACGCCATCTTCATTTAACCATACAGTAAAGCTGCATGTCTTCGGGAAAAATTACGGCTGTAGTTTCCCCCTACTTTCAGTCGTTCGCAGTACCAGCGCAGCAAGGCCGCTTTGGTTAGTGTTACAAACCCAGATCAGTCAATCATCCAGACTGTTGCCCCTGCAACTACTGAAATGGCTGCTGCCTCTCTGCAGGAACCACACGTTTGTCTGGCCTCTCGACAGATACCCCTCCGTTGTGGTTGCACCTACAGTACGGCCATCTGTATCGCTGAGGCACACAAGCCTCCCCACCAGCGGCAGGGTTCATAGTTTAAAATTACGTTGTGAATTTTTAGTATTACGTTTTTTCTGATTAAACTATGATGACTGTTTCTCAAACAAACCCGTCCGCTTTTGTAAGATTGTTGTAATATACCAAACCTGGCGTTTCAGAAGCGTAAAAGGCAGGCCTCATATTTCTAGTGTATTTCAGACTACCTGAGCCCCCATCTTACTCTGTTACTCGCTCCTGTTTACGGGAACGCGTTATGCAGATCTTGGTGCCTCTTGCGTCCATCTAGAAAAAGTTTTGATTGTAATATTTTATACTCCTAGTTTTTACTGAGTTTAACGAAGGCGACGTTGGTGTGATATATTCGACAATGCCCTTTGGCTACACTGACTAAAGGATTCTTCTACGAAATACCAAATTAAGGTATTTGCACTTCCAATATTTGATCTGTTTATACATGCTTATAGGTTATCCAAGTGTGCACAACGCGATCGCGATTCTTAAATAGATGTATTTGTTCTCTGTTTTCTATGTAGATAACCTGAAGATGCCTAAATAAGGCGAAACGCGTCGTTGAAAAATAAAAAAATAAAATTGCAACCAAGACTGTTTTTAACCAATACTGTTAAGCACTGGTTTGCTGTATGCCACATGTGGATTGGAAGACCTTAGGGAGTTTACAAAGCACCATATGTTCAGGGGCGGATCCTGAGAAAATCCCGAAAAACCACGATTTTTGTTACGAAAAGGACCAAGTGTGGGAATGTCCACTTTTCTAATTTCTATTCACCGCAAATCACCGAAATTTTTACCATGTGTTCTTAAGATTATGTGCTCAGAGAATCCAATTATTTTTCGAAATCATTATTCGTTGCCTAGATTAGCATATGAAATTTACCGCAATTACACACTTAAAGCATACAAGTAATATCTGGTATAAGGCGTAAATGTAGTTTTAACTGATGAAGTGAACACAAGGCAAGGATTCTAGGGTAATCGCAAGGCTTATGAGGTTACCAAACTATGTTTTTAGTCAGCATTTTATCATCAACAAAACTTCATGACTCGCTGTGTCTGTATAACAGGCATCACACGCCTATACATTTATGCCCAAATTGATACTGCAGTGACAAGAAAATAAACTGATGAGAGTCTTAATGGGCTTGAAAAGAAATTGATATGATTGTCAAAAATTAAGTAAAACTGGAAAGACTTCAAATTCAATGACATGTTTCTAATAATATTTTTACGCTTTTAAGAAACAAAACATAAACCGGGCGTTTTCGATGAATTGCGATCGATGGGCAAAATATCTAGAAAAAATAGAAATCGAGCGATTTTGTATTTAAGTTATACACTGAAGCGCCAAAGAAACTGGTATCGACATGCGTATTCAAGTACAGAGATATGTAAACAGGCAGAATACGGCGCTGCGGTGGGCAACGCCTATATAACACAACAAGTGTTTGGCGGAGTTGTTGGATCGGTTACTGCTCCTACAATGGCAGTTTATTAAGATTTAAATGAGTTTGAACGTGAAGCGATAGTCAGCGCACAAGCGATGGGGCATTGTAACAATGAAGTGGGGATTTTTCCGCACGACCATTTTACGAGTGTACCGAGAATATCACGAATCCCGTAAAAAATGACTGAAGAGACAGAAGTGCAACGCTTCCGTAAATTGCTGCAGATTTCAATTCTGGACCATCAAGTGTCAGCGTGCGAACGAGTCAACGAAACATCCCCGATATGGGCTTCCGGAGCCGAATTTCCACTCGTTTACCCTTGATGACAGTGGGACAAAAAGCTTTACGCCTCACCTTGGGCAGTCATCACCGACATTGGACTGTTGACGACTGGAAACGTAATGTCTGGTCGGACGAGTCTCGTTTCAGATTGTATCGAACGGATGGACGTGTACGGGTATGGAGACAACCTCATGGGTCCATGGACCCTGCACGTCAACAGGAGACTGTTCAAGCTGTGCAGGCTCTGTAATGGTGTGGGGCGTGCACAGTTGGCGTGATATTGGACCCTAGATACGTCTAGATACGACTCTGACAGGTGACACGTAGGTAAGCATCCTGTCTGATCGCCTGCATCCATTCATGTACATTGTGCATTTCGAAGGAGGACAATGCGGCACTCCACACGTCCAGAATTGCTGCAGAGTGGTTGCAGGAACACTCTTCTGAATTTAAAAACTTCCGCTGCTCACCAAACTCCTCAGACATGAATATTATTGAGCATATCTGGGATACCTTGCAACGTGCTGTTCGGAAGAGATCTCCACCCTCTCGTACTCTGACGGATTTATGGAGAGCCCTGCAGGATTCATGGTATCAGTTCCCTCCTGCACTACTTCAGACATTAGTCGAGTCCATGGCATATCGTGTTGCGGCACTTCTGCGTGCTCACGGCGGCCCTACACGACATTAGGCAGGTGTACCTGTTTCTTTGGCTCTTCAGTGTATATGCGTATTTATTTTATATGTGTGAAAGTATTTAAATGTGTTAAAGTATATAAATAAATTGCCAAGACATTCCTGCCCTATAGAATTCGTTTCATATCGGCAGGACTACCAGCTGTATCAAGGGAAAGAGGGGGACCAACGGAAAAATGCCCCTACCGGTTCACAAAAAAGGGGAGTGTGTTTCTCGTTGAAAGATTCTGCCAGAGAAGTTCTGCCTCAATCCTCGTTCCGCCTTCCTCACCAAAAAATTTCTCATGCGAGCGTATTCACGCTTTTTTTGTGCTGAAAGAGATTAGAATAGAGACAGTAACGGTCGGAGAAAGCGGAGACAGTGCCGGAGGGAGGCAGAGAGAGAGAGAGAGAGAGAGAGAGAGAGAGAGAGAGAGAGAGAGAGAGAGAGAGAAAGAAAGAGAGTAGACAGTGGTTCTGGGAGAGAGAAAGTGGTAGCAAAAGAGAAAGAGAGACGGATGAAAATAATTGCAGTGGGAGCCAAAGATAGAGGAGATACTGATGGTCAGTGAGAGACAGTGTCAGTAAAAGAGAAAGAGAGATGGGAGGAGAGAGAAGCAGTGGTACCGAAAGAGAAAGGAGACAGTGGAAACGAAAAGAGATGAGAGAAGACCAGACACTGGTTTTGGGGGGTTTGGACCCTCTCAGACCGGTAAACTTTAACACATAGGTTAAACCTCACTTGGATATAGGCGTAAACATAAGTTGGACCCAGAAAATGTTTCAGTTGCTGTGGTATGGTGATGCAGTGGCAGTCGGGAAGAAAGCCAGAAGGAGACAGTGTAAGTGAGAGAGGATACAGTGGAAGTGGGATGTACCGTAAATGAATGATAGGAAAAGGAGACAGTGGGAGTGGGTCATATATAGACATTGGGAATAAGAGGGAGATGCTGAGTATGAAGGATTGACTACAAAGAGATGAGGTACAAGGATTTTGAATGTTCCGTGTTGAAAGAGCACGACGGTGTTAACATACCAAAATTTTTGGCGTCGAAGGCGGAATGAGGACAGAGGCAGCTGGTTCCCGGTTTCCTGTTAGAGCCATTAGCGGCTAGTCTATCCTACATTTATATTTATACTTACTTCGCAAGCCATCGCTCGGTGTGTGACGTTGGGTACTTTTCGTATCACTTTCATTTCCCCTCTACGGTTCCATTCGAGAATGGCGCTTGAGAAGAATAATGGTTGGTATGCCGTATGAGCTTTAATTTCTCTGATTTACTAGTCCTAGTCATTGCGCGAGACATATGTGGCAGGAAGTAATATATTGCTGACTTTTCCTGTCAGAATTGCAGCACCGAACCTCACAGTGATGCACAACACCTCTCTTGTAGCGTCTGCCACTCGCGCTGACTAAGCGATCCCGTGACGAAGCAGACGGGTCTTCGTTGGTTCCTCTATGTCTTTTCGTTTAATTCAGCCTGGTAATTCCAAGGTAAATGAAAGATTCTGAAGTCGGTCGAACAAGTGTTTTGTAAGCCACTTCTTCGCGGTGAATTACATTTTTTTTAAATTCCCCCAATGAATCTCAGGCTGTCATCTACTTTTTCTACACTTTGTTATATATAATCATTCTACTTTAGGTCACTCCAGATGGCTATTTCTACGCCTTTTACGGTTGTTACTATTTTCCTTGATTTATCACGAAAGGAGCAATCGAAAAGCAAGGGATTTTTTCCAGTTACTTATCGCAGTATGTGACATTTGTTTACATTTTGTTTCAACTGTCATTGCACTGGTCTTTCTTCCTTCTTCTGATGTGGTAACCCCCCTGTAGACTGCAGTATCGCCTGCGAATACCCTCACGGAACCTGAGACTTTTCCACTAGATCACTTGTATACATGTAACACAGGACTGTGTCCAGTGCAGGATGTAAATGTGCTGAGTTTCGAGGTGAACAGTGTTTGCAACATTCGTTCTAGGATAAAACAATGCCCCATCGATGAGTACATACTCCTGCTGAACAGCTTCAGTCATTTCAACGGGATCGCATTGTGGGGCTGCAGGAAGCTGGATGGATTTATCGACGGCGTGCTGCACATGTTGGGCACAATGTGTCGGCGGTGTGCTGTTGCTTTCAACAGTGATCTTTGGGACATTCCCAGATATCTAGACCAGGTTCAGGAAATCTGTGTAGTACAAACGCATATCAAGATTGACACGTTGTCTGAGTAGTGATGGTCCACCTGACATCATCAAAGGACGAATGTTGCATGCACCTGCTGTGTCATCAGGGAGCATTGGAAACCGTTTGCTTGGAGAGTACTATGATCACGTATCACGTGTGTCCCTCGCTAGGCTACCACTGATACCACACCGTCAAGCGTGGCTACTCTGGTTTAGTGAAAGAGATGACTGGAGAGGGGAATGACACTCGGTTGTCATCAGCGACGAGAGTGGGGTTCTGTCTGTGTGTCCTGTTTCGTTCCTGGATGATGTTCGGTCGACCATGATGTGCGAGTGGTGGACGTACACTTGTACGGTGCAGACCTGGTGAGCTGCCTATCCCTGAGTGCATTCGCCTACGACACAGAAGCACACCCCAGGCTTCATGATGAAGGGGGCCATCACATCTGATGTTTCTTCAGTGTAAAGTAACTTTATCCTTCTACATCGCACCGGCTGTAATCTCCGTGCTATCGCCATTTCTTCGACAGGAAGGTGATGTGCTTTTTCAGCAGGACAATGCACGTGCGCACACGACGTACTCTTCGTGATGTAAAACAAATATCCTGGCCACTAAGATCATAAGATTCCTCGCCAATAGAACACGTGTGGAACACGATGAAGCGGGAACTTACTCTTTGTACACTGCCTGCAAAAACCACTGTCGAATTGCAACAGAAATTGAAAGATGTTTGGGGTGATCTATCGCAGAATACCATTCAGCACCTTTATGATCGTTAGCATGTGCGAATACACGCCTGCGTTGCCGCCAGAGGGGAGCACACAGTGTAGTGATGCCACTCTTCAAGCACACTTTTCTGTGGCATGTGTGTTTCATTCGGTCTGAGTTTGTTATCATATGCTCCTACAATGATGATCTCCCAATCAGTTCACTTGTCAATAAAGTAACCTTGTCGTTGAGTTGCATCTTTTTCTGCAGTGTATATTGCAAACACTACCAACATTCCCTCGGGATATTCCTGATATTACCTTTAATCTGTCGAATTTGTTCGGTTCAGTATGCCATGGTGAGTACTCTCCGCAAGTAAGTCCTGAATCAAACTACAAATCCGGCCCGATATCCTCCAATACGGATGGAAAAACTAGTAGAAGCCGACCTAGGGGAAGATCAGTTTGGATTCCGTAGAAATATTGGAACACGTGAGGCAATACTGACCCTACGACTTATCTTAGAAGCTAGATTAAGGAAAGGCAAACCTACGTTTCTAGCATTTGTAGACTTAGAGAAAGCTTTTGACAATGTTGACTGGAATACCCTCTTTCAAATTCTGAAGGTGGCAAGAGTAAAATATAGGGAGCGAAAGGCTATTTACAATTTGTACAGAAACAAAATGGCAGTTATAAGAGTGGAGGGGCATGAAAGGGAAGCAGTGGTTGGGAAGGGAGTGAGACAGGGTTGTAGCCTCTCCCCGATGTTATTCAATCTGTATATTGAGCAAGCAGTGAAGGAAACAAAAGAAAAATTCGGAGTAGGTATTAAAATCCATGGAGAAGAAATAAAAACTTTGAGGTTCGCCGATGACATTGTAATTCTCTCAGACACAGCAAAGGACTTGGAACAGCAGTTGAATGGAATGGATAGTGTCTTGAAAGGAGGATATAAGATGAACATCAACAAAAGCAAAACGAGGATAATGGAATGTAGTCGAATTAAGTCGGGTGATGCTGAGGGTATTAGATTAGGAAATGAGACACTTAAAGTAGTAAAGGAGTTTTGCTATTTGGGGAGCAAAATAACTGGTGATGGTCGAAGTAGAGAGGATATAAAATGCAGACTGGCAATGGGAAGGAAAGCGTTTCTGAAGAAGAGAAATTTGTTAACATCGAGTATTGATTTAAGTGTCAGGAAGTCGTTTCTGAAAGTATTTGTATGGAGTGTAGCCATATATGGAAGTGAAACATGGACGATAAATAGTTTAGACAAGAAGAGAATAGAAGCTTTCGAAATGTGGTGCCACAGAAGAATGCTGAAGATTAGATGGGTAGATCACATAACTAATGAGGAGGTGTTGAAGAGGACTGGGGAGAAGAGAAGTTTGTGGCACAACTTGACTAGAAGAATGGATCGGTTGGTAGGACATGTTCTGAGGCATCAAGGGATCACAAATTTAGCATTGGAGGGCATCGTGGAGGGTAAAAATCATAGAGGGAGACCAAGAGATGAATACACCAAGCAGATTCAGAAGGATGTAGGTTGCAGTAGGTACTGGGAGATGAAGAAGCTTGCACAGGATAGGGTAGCATTGAGAGCTGCATCAAACCAGTCTCAGGACTGAAGACCACAACAACAATAACAATCCTCCAAGCTCAAAGTATTTTGTATGTAACGTTTCTATTAAAGTTTTTGTAAATGATGCTTTCTCTAAGACGATATTGCAGTGCCAGTGTCAGACTGATGACGATGCACTGCGGCGACCACAGCCGTTAGTAAACACGTCAGGTGAATTCGCAATTGCGAATGATGACTACCATCAGCTGTAGAATGGTATGACGACAATGAAAATATGTCAGTATAATACCGGCACTGCAATATCCTATTTATCTGCTGAAACCGGGCATACGGCTTTGAAACACAATGTATGATCTGTACAGGAATACACATAAGGGATGTGTGATTACAGATCGTAGACGCATGGTTGACGACATATGGAAGTTTGGGTCTGGCTACGAGTAGTGCAGTGGTAACCAACACGATGCATAGCCTACGTATTTCGGATAAGGCCACCCTCCCTGGTACACTGATTCAGGAGTTGGTGCCTCAGTCCCTCCATCCGCCGATTCCTGTTGGACATATCACTCCAGCACTGTGTCACATTCGCACCTACCTGGTCGACATGAGTTATCTGTTGGATGTCTTGCCGACCATGCGGGACCGTAGAATCAAGGACTTCTACCGCAACTTTCAACGGACGCTGCCTGCTAATGTGGTTGGACGCCGACATCCAGGAGTTGGCTGGAGGCGGGTGTGGAGTAACATACAGTCGCTTTCCTTCCCACCACGGTAAGGGCGCTGTGGTATGTGATAAGGACTGAAAAATTTCCCATCCGACAACGTTTACACATGATACATCTTGCCAAGGATCCTCTCTGCCCCAGATGCGCCGCTGTCGACACCGACATGCACCGTTTCATTAGTGGTGCTGCTACCGACTGCTGGCCCCTAACATTGTTGCTGCGATGGACGCCTCAGTCCGTAGAGACCACCGAACTGATCCATCCCGACCTCACTTGCTTCCCCGCTACTCGTCATAACTTCACGGTGTGGGTTAAGGGCATGGCACTGTCATACTTTTTTAATGAGAGCATTGCAGGGTTGTTAGATTTTTGGCATTATTTAACGAGTAACTACACGATTTTATGGCGCAAAGCGGCGTATGGTATGCTCTTTGCGAATTACTTGGGGTCTTTGTTTACGCGCCCTCCAGACCATTGGGGTGTACCGGGTGTGAGAAGAGACTGAGATATCGCACATAATGGGCTGATGAGAGACATCAAAGGCAATTATAGGGTGTCTCATCCTCGCTGAACGAGAAGACGACCAGGACATCCCGCCATCTGGCTGCTGTGGACAACCCCAAACCTCCCCCCCCCCCCCAAAGAAAATGAAAAAAAGATAGAACAAAAAAGAATTACAAGTAAAAAATAGTAAAAAAGAATTACAGATAGAAACATAAGAACAAAATGAACAACAAATAAAATATAATAAAGTATTGTACCTATTCCTTTATCCTTTTCTTTTTTTGATAATATGTTCAGAGGCATAAAAAAATGGTGAGGCGACCGCTCGCGATAAGCGGGAAATACGGGTTCGAGTCCCGGGCCGGCACAAATTTTCACTGTCGTCATTCCATTCTACAGCTGATGGTAGTCATTACTCGAAATTGGGAATTCATCTGATGTGCATACTCTGAGACGTTAAACACGACAATAAAGCACAAATTTTGCATTGAAAGTAAATCCTAACTGCAAATAAGAATTCAGTATATTAAGCTTAGGTTCCGGCAGAAGATCCCATACAGAGACTTCAGTGCTCTGTTAGAAAGTATAAATCTTCGAAAAATTTGGGTAGTTTCGCTTTTCCAGTGTCTGTAACTGTCACCAATAATTGCACAGTGAAATGTTCTAATAAAGTATTGCTCATTTTGGATATTTAGCTACAGTTTGTGTCAATGTCCCTGAAGACAGTGAAATAGCCTCAAATGTGTTCAAATGGTTCAAATGGCTCTGAGCACAATGGGACTTAACATCTGAGGTCATCAGTCCCCTAGAACTTAGAACTACTTAAACCTAACTAACCTAAGGACATCACACACATCCATGCCCGAGGCAGGATTCGAACTTGCGACCGTAGCAGTCGCGCAGCTAAATCTGTATCAAATGTAATTACTCAAAACATCTTATGTACTACCAGACCACATATACTGTGATTCATTTCATACTCTTGAGTACTGTAAGAAGCTTCAGCGTACTTTACATATTGATCTTCTTATTAGAAGTGTCGATATACACAAAGCATGAATGAATTTTTACTTCACGCATAGCCAGTTGAAATACACAGAATGCTACCCACGCGTCAGACCGAAGATCCGGGTTGCCTACACAGGGAAGCGCAGGCGTCCTCCGTTGCTTCATCACCACGAAGGCATTTGGTTAAAGATCAGTCATTATATCACAGCCTTCTATTCCATAATGTTGAATAAGACAATATTTTTATCTTCACAAAAAGTGGAAGTATTTTGCTGACAGCAAATGTTTTATAATTAATACTACATAAATTCGGTTTTTGAGGAAAAAATCATATTTCATGTGAATCATTGAAACAAAATTCGAACTTTTAGCATGCTCTATGCTATAAGTATTAAGAATCTGCAGTCACAGAGAAGTTGATATCACGATTCCGTTAGTGTGAGAACAATGATACTTTCCGACTCGTAGACACTAAAAATATGACCCACCGGCGAAAACAGCTGAATTTTGAAAGGTATTGTTTTTCGTTATTTCGCTGCATATTTGAAGATTTGATGATGCATTATGAAGTTGCGTTAAAAATGAGTCTGTGATAGTAAAATGGAGCAACCCTCAATTAATGGAGACAATCTCATACTTTCTTAAGTTAATCATATCAGAATTCGGAATTATCTCGAAAAATACTGTCAAATTTCAACTGAATGAGTACTTAAGTTCTTTTACAGGGCACTTTTATTTTCCAACCTTAGATCGGTCACGAAATTAAAACCACAATGAAACTGCAGTGATGCTTTCTGCAGATGCGTGCGCTGTGTTTCCAGTATGCCTGTCTATCATGTCATGTCGCGGTTTTCAGTTGTGAGTGCACAGTGAGTACATGAGGATGCCTAGAAAATAGTGTGTACCACCAAATGTGAAGTCCTGCTGAGGGGTTTCGTCTGATTTCGTTCATTCCACTAACGTAACTGTCATACGTTTCCTTCTCCATGACAACTCTCGTCGGGCTATTGCAAATTCAACGAAGACGCTCCTAGCGTTTTCGAAGGTGATTGATCGCCCACCCTATAGCCCGGACCTGACTCCCTCCGATTTTCATTTCTTTGCTCACAACAACCGTCGGTTATGAAGGCGGCATTTTGGCACAAACGATGAGCAGCAGACCATTGTAGGGAATTGGCGAACATCACAAGTCGTTGCCATCTATTGTAAAGGGTATTGGAAAGTTGGGTTAGGTGACCCACAGACACACCTTGGGTGCGGTTTCCTTACTTCTGGCGCTAAATCAGCCGGCAGGCTGAATTAGTATTGAAGTTTCTGACAGGAACTTTGTAATGCGTTCGATAAAGTTGCGTGGGTGGCAGCGATTTGCCGAACTGGGGGGTTCTTAATGGGACCCTTTGCTGTTTTATTCACGCAGATGTTAATGTTGCACTTCCCCGTGGTTACGCCACAAGAGGACGGAAAACAGGTGGAGGATTGAGAAAGCGTAAGTACCCTTTGCTGCTTCGGATCACGTTAAAATTTCGTCAATTGGTTTTGAACGGTCACTGGTGGCTCCAACCTGCATGAGGGAACAAAAATTGTGGTCGCGCTGCACTCCAAAGGCGCGCAACCACGGTTGATGGTTATACAGCCCCACAATGTCCTTAGGGAAGAACTGAAATGCCGGAGGGTGTTAGCAGTATCAAAGGTTGTCAAGAATGTCTTCTAATTGCTTGTTTGCATTGCGAACTATCGTTTTCGACAGCTAAATGTGTGGCTCCCTTTATGACACCCTGAGGCCTTTTGGTGTCAATTCTGAGTGGCGATGTGACTGAAATATTTTCCTGAGTCACTCCTAAGAAAACCACGTGATTACTGCGCTGGGTATCGCGGTTCCGAACTACTTCAGAGAGCAGAGAGCCGTCGGAAGAAGTGGTGAAATGTGGTCAAGAGTTGCTGTGACAACCTTCTCATCGAGTGACACGTCTACAGTGGCATTGGGCAGAATTGTGGTGAAACGTGGGGCCAGCGCAACATAATTGACCTACCGTACAGCTCACATGAACTTCTGAGCTGTGATCTTTCCTTCGCATGTGTCAAGGACACCTTACTATTTGAATCATCGCCAAGCCGAAGTGTGACGTCGCAGGGCACTACGCTTTTGCATCATTACAGAGGAAAACTGTAAGCACCTTTGAGCCAAATTTCAAACTTATGCGTCGCCATGGGAGACAATTATGCGGTTTCGGAAATATGACCTTATCTGTTGTGCAGTGTATATTGGGAGATTATAACTTTTTAAAATCAGGTATGGTTTAAGTTCTGGATATAAGGAAGTTGTGGATGTAAGTTATGCAGTTTTTTCGTAGAAGTCAGTACTTAATATTTCAAGTTACAGTTCGCTAACCCTTTAAGTGGCCATTTTTCGTGCGCACTTTTCTCAGTGGGCAATTTTCCACAATGACGGCAGGTGCAGTTGTGCTACGTACCTTGCTCACTCATTAAACCAATTTTTTGTTGATTTTTTCGGTAGAAGCGAACACAATGTATTAAAGGAGAGAAATTAAATTTTATTTTCCCGTAATTACTGGTCATTTTATGTGTGGAATATTTTAATTCGCCGTACTGCACAGAGAAGTACTCTTTTCGAAGGCCTCTTTTCGTGAAAACTCCAAGTCTCATTGTTGGTCTTCCCGACTTCGTGCTGGCAAAAATTTTGCAAAATTCCAGGCTGTAATACGATAAACTTTTATGATTTGAGGTGTGGGCCTAATTTATGACCGTTGTTGAGAAGATGATACTGCTTACTATTTTCCGAAAATAATCAGCAATTGAAATCTACTGTTTCCGGCACCATGGTTTTGTACAGATCGTCAGCGATGAAATATGCAACGTCCGACTAATGGCGAAAAATCTTCCGACAATATTTTTTCCTGTGTACCCCTTGCCCTTTGGTAGCTCTACAACTGGGAATCGTTCCTGTCCACGCTTTCCATATTCTTGTTGTAATCAGTGATAGCATTTGGATTTTGCATAATGCTGTTCTTTGAATTTACTGATTGAAATGTACCGTCATGGAACGTGCTGTCCATCAAGATGTCTCTCTTGTCCTTCCATTTCATCAACAGCTGCTCGTTTCTGTACACCGCTACGTAAACTTCCAACTTCAGGTTTTCGGTTTTCACAAAGTCGGGGAACTCCTCTTTGTTTTATTATACTGTGCCGACAATCACCATTCTTACTCGTTAGTTTGTCAACCAAATCTTGTCTGTCGAGGAAAATACAGTAACCCTTTACGGTCGAATCATGAGCAAACGCCAAAACAATTCTATCATTTTTTTTATTCTCGTCAGTACTGTGACTGTCATAATTTGTGTCTTTACCAATACAAACAATAAAAAACGTTATAGTTTGATCGAGAATACTGAGTAATTATAAGGTCCGCAAAACATTTCTAAATATTGGTATAGATAAATGGCCAAGAACAACGTAACAAACAATACGATATCTTTACAATTTTTATAGATCTTCGTCACACGGAACACACTTAATCAGTAATCTAATGCTGCCTAACGTTATCCAGCATAACAGGAGTAACGGTAAAATGTCTGTTGCGATGCTGTGGCGCAGTTCTCCTAGGTTATGTGATATTGGGGGGAAAATGAACGCTGTACTTGATGTAATCTTGCACGAAAACATCGTAAGGTGTCAAGTCTGGCAACTATGGTGGCCACTGTAGAGGCACCAGGCCAGCGCCAGGTTAGCGGCTGTAGCACTGCAACACGTTATCAAGATAATCTAGCGTGGAAAAGCGGAGATTCACCGTATTGTTGAAAGATGAGATCCCTGGTATCAGTTTAAATTTTAGCATGTCATGATAGGTGATACCACTGACAGTTCTCTCAGTCAAGAAGGGTTCATAGTCTGCTTTCTTTACTTTCTTGGAATACCGGTCGCGTTCCACAATTACAAGGGTCTCTGTCCCCCATATGCATGTGTTCTGATTGTTGACCTTTCCTGAAAGATGAAAAGTGGCTTGTTCACTGAAGATTAATTTGTTTGCGAAGTCTTAATCTTCAAGATGGTGCAGACGTCATGGCTTTTGCCTGCTACAAGCTATAATTTGTACGGTTTCACTTTTAATCGCTTACGAAGTACTTTCCTCACTGTCGGCTGAGGGACGTTCAAGTTTTGGAAATTTGTGGTAAGGACTTACGGGACCAAACTGTTGAGGCCATGGGTCCCTAAGCCTACATACTACTTAATGTAACTTAAACTAACTTAAGCTATGGACAACACACACACCACACCACACACCCATGCCCGAGGGAGGACTCGAACATCCAACGAGCGGGATGGGGGGGGGGGGGGGGGAGCCGCACGGTCCGTGACAAGGCGCCCATAGACCGCGCGGCGACGTTCAAGTCTGCACTGAGACTGTGTGGGATCTGGCAACATCAAGTACCTAACGAGGTCCACTGACACGCCCGGTCGATCCGTACGTTTTGTGTCGCACAAAGAACCATCCGCCACGGATTTTTTGTACCACTTCACTACGCTGTTGTGAAGTGTTGTGTTTAGCGACACTTGCTACGGGAAGCTCTTTTTTGTACTTCTGTCATGTCAACGTAGGCCTTCCAGCAGGAACCAGAGAAGCTATCTGGCAACAGATTGAAAGTTTTCCAGTAAAAGAAAGTCATTGTGCTGACAAGGGTATAAAATATTTAGGTGCCAGACTTAACATTTTAGTGATGAGTAAGCTGTATAAGGAGAAACATCGCGTGAAGCTACGTTTTTCAACGAAAATTCAATTTTCATATTGGACGCCGTCAAACAGAGTGCTGCTGCACATGTGAAGAGCTAAAGGTGAAAATGAGAAGTCCTCACGTGAACGATGTTGCATAGGAAATTTGGAAATTTTTGGTAAGGTCTTACGAGACCAGATCGTCGGTCCCTGAGCCTACACACTACTTAATCTAACTTAAACTAACTTACGCTATGGAAAACACACACACCCATGGTCGAGGGAGGACTCGAACCTTCGACGGGGAGGATGTTGCAAAGCAACGTGCGAATGAAAAGCTAATGGTTCACAAGAGAAGAGCAAAAAATTTTAGAGTAAGTTTACAGGAGAACCTAAAAGGACAGACGAGTGCTCTGTACTGGCTATTACACTAAAGAGCCAAAGAAACTGGTACACCTGCCTAATTTCGTGTAGACTCCCCGCGATTACGCAGAAGTGCCACAACACAACTTGGCATGGACTCGACTAATGCCTGAAGTAGTGCTACAGGAAATTGACACCGTGATGTCTGCAGGGCTGTCTATAAATCCGTCAGAGTACGAGGGGCTGGAGATCTCTTCTGAACAGCACGATACAAGGCATCTCAGATATGCTCAATAATTTTCATGCCTGAGGAGTTTGGTGGCCAGCGGAAGTGTTTAAACTCAGAGGAGTATTCCCGGAGCCACTCTGTAGCAATTCTGGACGTGTGGGATGTCGCATTGTCCTGCTGGGATTGCCCAAGTACTCCGGAATGCACAATGTACATGAATGTTTGCAGGCGATCAGACTGGATACTTGCCTACCTGTCACCTGTCAGAAATGTATCAAGGGTCCCATATCACGCCAACTGCTCACGCCTCACACCACTACAAAGCCTGCACCAGCTTGAACAGTCTCCCGTTGACGTGCAGGGTCTATGGATTTATGAGGTTGTCTCCATACCCGTACACGTCCATCCACTCGATACAATTTGAAGCGAAACTTGCTCGACCAGGCAACATGTTTCGAGTCATCCACAGTCCAGTGTCGGTGTTGACGGGCCAAGGCGAGGCGCAAAGACTTGTGTCGTGCTGTCATCAAGGGTAAACGAGTGGAAGTCGGCTCCGAAAACCCATATCGATGATGCGGTGGAGTTACACTTCTGTCACGTTGAACGATTCTCTTGATCTGCAGTTGAGATACCAGAAACATTCATTATATTAATATTCAATATATGTGAATATTTCTGGTATCTCAGCGCTCATTTAACTTTAGGACTCTGTATCTCAGAATGAACAAAAATGGACTTGTACCACTATTGAAATAAGCCCTTCATATCTGTGTATTTGAATACGCATGCCTGTACCGCTTTATTTGGCGCTTCAGTGTAGTTCTCCATAGATTCCTGTCCAGGATACATTTTATCAGAATACAGTTAACAGCTCATATATTTTGCATTGATGACATTAATTCCTCCATCAATCGCTGAATTGCACTTATATTCCGTCAACTTTGGAGGACTGATAAAACCGTTTTGTATCGAGAAATTTATTGGCATTGACTGACCGTAATCGGTTTGAGAAAACTGAGCACTACGTCCCTTTCTCCCTTGTGACAGACATTTCAGCATAATTAAAAGATAACTTAGAAGAAGGCATAACAGATTTTATACGCTTCATGAACTAATAACGCTCATAGTAAATTCCAGAAAAGGTTAAAAATTTATTCCGGCAGAAAGTGATGTCATGGGTATCATGAATTTCAAATCTTAGTGGCAGCGGCTTACGAGACGACTTGTTTTTCAGTTGAAACTTACCTTAAAAGTATTCCAAGAGTTAAGGTAATCCACCTTTTTAACACTATTATTGCGCATTTACATACAGCACTAGTGCAGCTTTGTAATATATTTGTAATTGTTGGTTATTACTGAAGCCATTGTCGAAAGCATTTATTAAGAGAAAAAACAGTAACTGCTGCAAGAAACCCCGAAAAGTGCTAAAAGAACCTCAGTCATCGAAGTTAAAACTTTTTTATTTGCAAAATTTTTATTTCTTAACTATGTGAAACGAAACTTGATATTCACACCTATATTATGCATCACTGATATTTTTTCAGGGGAAAAGGTAAAATCGTTTAAGTATAATTAAGCTTTTACTAGTTTTCTCGGAACAAGGTTGGAACGACTAAGGCCCTTTTAGCATGTGGCGATTCATTTACGGTCGGCGGCTACCCTGTCGATGGTGTTTCGAACTAACTTGACGGCACCACATCTAATGAACCTTCGAGAGTTTGTCTTTCACGTATTGTATCGTTTGTTATATTGTGTGTAGTCATTTATCTACACCGACTTCCTGAAATGTTTTACGGGATGTGTAATTGTTGTAGGTATCTTAACTGACGTGAAATACCATCTAGTGTAGAAAGTATTAGCTAACAGCACTGTAACACCTGCCTACTTGAAACTCGTCAGTCGCATTAGCCACAAGACACAGAATGCTGCGGAGGGATGTACTTGCCGAACCTGCAGAGAACGAGCCGTCCAAGTGCTGATACAAACGTCGTGCACACTTAAAGTGTTAATAGACCTAACACGGTCATTCTGTTTTACATTTACGGTGGCTTCCCAAATGCTCTTAAGAGTAGTGTCGGAATGGTTCCTAAGATAAGCACACTGCAGCTTTCTATCCCCATATTAGTTCATTCAAAAGTTACGCCCCATATCTAATGACACAGTGATCGAGGGGACGCTAAACCTTAACATCCCTTCCCTCAATTTCCAGGGGTGTCTTCCACTGTCAGTTCAGGGATGCTCGTGTTGCTCAACTAGCAGCGTCTACCTCACGAGGCAGGCAGTTGAGGCAGAGCGGGATAGAATTCGCTCGGCGGATTGGTCATATTTATTCAGATGATAGAGAAATGTATCCGTTAACGAAGCAAGCGACCATTCAGAATAAGCACACAATTAATTGTGAAATATCGCAAATTAATTTATAGACGCTTTCATTGGACATAGGATGAAACAGAAAAACAGCAAAACAAGCCACTCAGAAGTGGGCATATCAGATACTGAAAATATGTGTAGAAACGGGTACCAAATTGACCGTTGACTGATCGTTGATATGGTACATCGAGAAGCCTACGTATGGTTTTTCGTGGTTTCCCTGTTTCCATGCTCGTTTAGGCAAGTGCTAGACTAGTCCCCTATCTCTGCCTCAGAAAATACGATACATAAACAGTTAAAATACGATACAATGCAGAAAAACGTTTGCATGGTTCACAGATGGTGCAGACAACTTTCCTCTCTTAGGTTAAGTGGCATCCGACCACAAAGTGGTGGCTGGAGAGGCGATCGGACCGTCGGTGCACTGGACGTTTGTATCATTCGAAAAAGAGGTAAAATCAGGACACGTCGAAGAAAAATTCACGCCACCACGAAACTGATGTCCAGTTTCTGTTTACTTTGGCCGACTGAAGGCATACAGATTTATGTGCCTCTGTGAGCAATGGCCTTATCACTTTACGCGACTGTAAATGTCAACTGAACGCAGTTTCCTTGGCAACGTCTGCTCGCAAACGGGTTGAGTTGGACTTACATTTACTGACTACAGCAAATCCTGTTAGGTCTGAAAGCGATTGTCACTGACAGTGCGTGATACCAGTCTCCAGTCCTTGTCAGTTAGGAATTTTCTTGTGACCACTCTTGTTACAACCTGCTCATAGCTGCGAGAGGTACACTATTGATCGGTCCATATGTAAGGTGTCAGGCAAATCCAACACCTTCCATGAAAACCCTGACATGATAGCAAATCCGGCAGTATGTCACATAGCTCCGAATAAATGCTGACATTAAATTAACCAAACAAATACGATCAACGAGTGAGCAAATGGAATACCACAGACTATCACAAGAACACCTAAATGCATGTCATACCTTCCCACCGTGAAACAGACGCAGTTCCGAGGGAAGAAGCCGAGAGCAGAGTCGTGTAGGCTAGGAGGCCCTACGATAAGGGACGGACACCCACGTCGCTAGCCGACCGCCAGGATCACCCCCCAGCCCATGTTAAAAGATAGAGCCCTCCAGAAGAACAGTATAGATCTTAACGATAACACTAAAAGGACCACACCAGCTGTAAGCTTTAGCGTGATACTATACGCGTCTCTGTTACGTTTCAAACGTTAAAAACATTGCCCCACCACGAAAAGTATAACGTTTCTCATTGGATAGACAGAATTTTTGTAGGCGGAGCTTAAGGTTAACATTGAAACCCTGATTGCTCAGTTGAAAACACACCCAGATACCTTTTTTTTAAAACCAACTTCGGTAAACTGTAGTAAGGAGAAGTTAGGAGAGAGTTGCTTGCGAGACGGCGAGGTGCGTGGAGCTGCGCCGCCCGCTGCCCCCTGACGCTGCCTCAACACCGACAAGGTAATGAACGGACGCGGTGCCGCCATAAGTCTTCACTCAGAACTGCAGAAGTCTCATCTGTTACGTCCCCTTTTTATATAATACTAGTGTCGATCGTCAATTAAACTTCGTGGTATTCACATTTGCTACTAGAAGTTAAAATCTGAAGTGCGATGATTTTTATGTTATATAATTATTGAGGAGCCACATCAGCAACTGTAATTTACGACAAGTTAAATGAGTAATTAAAGATAATTGAGGGTCACTGTAGACCATTTTGATAGTTTTCTCTTTTATGAAACTTAACTTAAATCTAGATTATAGATGTGATGTGGCATAGGTTATCCTTCGATCCATTGTAGAACTTGGAAACCCATTCAGGGAATATTCGTTCACAATTTTGTTGAACGCAATTGGTTTTTATCATCCTGTATTAAAATATTTCCTTTTATCAATAGTGCAATTTATAAACAATGTTTTGTGAGTAGAATAAAAATTCCAATGGTAAACTTAACTGATTTTTCGACGTTATTTTACCAGTTAACTAAAAATAGGAAAGCCTTGAACCCCTTCCACTAAATTTAGTTAGTATTAAGATTCTTTTACAGGGAGTGCAGTGGACCTGACGCTGAAAACATTAAGTATTTGATTATATCATCGCTAGTCTCACTGAACTCTTCTGAACTCTACATGTCATGTGTGGTCTCGTCTCCTTACCAGCAACAGGTCCCACGTTCAAACTAGTCAATTCCCTAAAAAACACGTTCAGAGCGTCGTTGCGCGAAAGTGGCAGGGAGACACGACTTAGAACAAACAGACACGACGCAGAATGTTAGACATATTGATACATCAGAAAATCGGGCAACTTTATTTTATAGTGTGGTCATAGTTTTGTCCAAACGTGAGAGCACCTTAATGTCTGATTCCATCCAACAGACCACCACGCGCACACCACGTCACTGCCGTGGCTTTCGCCAGCTCTGGAGCATCACTTGAGCGCCTGGTTCCAGTTCTACACCACCTCAAAATCAACCGGTGTGTTCCTTTAAGGGTTGACTGACATTTTTCCCGGTGAGCGTATTTCCTGGTGGATACTTTTGTGTCGGCCGGTGTGGCCGTGCGGTTCTAGGCGCTTCAGTCTGGAACCGCGTGACCGCTACGGTCGCAGATTCGAATCCTGCCTCGGGCATGGATATGTGTGATGTCCTTAGGTTAGTTAGGTTTAAGTAGTTCTAAGCTCTAGGGGACTGATGACCACAGATGTTAAGTCCCATAGTGCTCAGAGCCATTTGAACCATTTTGAACCATGATCCGCGGCATGCCGTAACAGTACCTGCACAGTGCCTCCACCAGTACCTGTTCTCCTAACTTCAAAACTATGAAAAAGGTTTGTGAGTTGTACCTGTATAGCTCAGGACTTACTCGCAAAACGCAAAGGTCCCAGGCTCAAAGCCCATTCTAGCACGCAGTTTTAATCTTCCAGGAGGTTTCGTATCAGCGCACACTCCACCGTATAGTGCAAATTCATTCGGAAGTCGTTATTTTGCTTTAAGCCTTCACTCTGTGTTGTCAGTTTTTGTTTAACGACTGACGTTCTGGATACATCAAGGATTACTGGTTCATCCAGCTTAGTTACACAAGTGTATATTACATTGCGGCGAAGATGAAGGGAAGAGCATCGATTTCTTAAAAGGAGACATCAACCTCAGCAACTTCCTTCACTTCATCGGTACATCGAGAAACAGACAATATCCGTAAGTTTGTTAAAATACTTTCAGCCAGTTTGTATGCTACGGATAGGAATCACGTTACCGTATGGAGGCTTTTACAAGTAGACAACCTGCAGGTGTACCACTTTCAGAAGACGCATTCCGAATTCATATCTCTAATGAAATGTACTCCAGGCGCGCAGTCCGGATCCGCGCGACTGCTACGGTCGCAGGTTCGAATCCTGCCTCGGGCATGGATGTGTGTGATGTCCTTAGGTTAGTTAGGTTTAAGTAGTTCTAAGTTCTAGGGGACTGATGACCACAGATGTTAAGTCCCATAGTGCTCAGAGCCATTTGAACCAATGAAATGTACACAATAGTTTCTTCCTCAGAATGGCAATGTTACTTACTGCCTTCTATGTTTATGTTCTTCTCAAATTAGGCTTAATTGCCCTTTTTTTGGGAGGTCGGAATCATGCATCTTCCGACTGCTTCGAACTGGCCCGTCAGGACTTCCTCTGCTGCGCAAAACTCCACACCCTACATCTTTAAACATTTGTTGAATATATTCCGATGTCCATCTTCTTCCATAGCTTTTGCCCTCTACTGCTCTCTCTTATTCCCTGATGTCTTAATACGAGTAAATGTAATATCGTACTGTCCCTTTTTCTAGTCAGTTTTTTCCAAAACTCCTTTCCCTAGGCAATTCTCCGGAAAACTTCCTTATTTCGCACTTTATCAGTCCAGTTGATTATTAACACTCTTCTGCTATCTTGTATCCACTATACAATAAAACATGTCTGTTGACAAGGAGATTGATGTTCACATTGGGAGAGCTTGAAAACTTTTGGCAAGTTCTCTACACGTGTTTGGAAAAACAACAAATTCTCTTTGATCACCAAAATTCTTGATTATCAGACTTGCGTCCTGAGCATCCTTTTGTGTGCATCGGAAACATGGACTACTGATGCCAAACAAGAACGTCGCCTTAATGCTTTCCACATGCGGTGCCTGAGATCCATCCTCGGAGTAGTAGTGGAAGGACCGTGTGAACAACGAATCAGTGCTATCTAAAACTAACTGCAAGAGTGTTTTAACTGTCATGAAGCAGAGACGAGTCCGCTGGCTGGGACACGTGTACCGTATGGATCCTGAGAGATTACCACATGAGGTGATGCTTGGAGAGATTTTTACAGCCGGGAGACTCGCAGGACGTCCTCTATTGAGGTTCAAGGACTCCAACAGGCGGGAGGCACGGGCCAGCATGAGACTAGAGTCGCGTAATATCAACTGGAATGTCGAAGCATGATGAAGGCCTGTTAGACAGATTAAGGCAGAAAATGCTTCGCATTGGTAACACTGCCCCTGCTTCAGCAGCTAGATTCACTTGTGACAAATGTGGCAAGAGATGCCGTGCTGCCTTTGGCTTGATAAACCGTATGAAAAAATGTAGCACATAACCATGCAGATACTGAAACAATCATCTACGAAGATACTGCGGCGTAAGTGTGTGTCTCTCATTAGGACCAACTGGTTAATAATTATCTTGTATGGCGATAACCGGAGAAATTTACAATTTGTTTGTAACAGCTGGACGTAGAACAGAGTATTGTGAGCAGCATCTGTCGTTTCCAGAGTCATGAGGATAAGTCTTTACACCGGAAATCTTCGGCACCATAGCTGATGATTTTCTTTTAAAATTCAAGGGACCTAGGCCCTTTGGATTGACTGTCAAAGGCTCTATCCCTAGACCACGGCCTCGGCGCTCACAAGAAAATTACGTTTTTAGGAAGATCCGGACCTTCCGACAAGGATCTCCTTTTGCCACCAGTCAACAGGCTCTGCAACGCAGCGGACACTGCCTGTAGGGAACGATGCAGTAGCGGCCGCAGCAGCTGCAGTAGGCAGGTAGGAAGGGGCCGGGGGCTCCTGTTGGCCAGAGCTAACCACCGTTGAGGCAGGATTCGCACCTCGCAGACCCAAATCGAAACCAGGGTTTTCCTGGAATGTAGCTTGTTAGAGTGTGCATACGAATACCCAGTCCCTAAAACTTCCAGGAGACCAGGAGGATATGAAGTTCCCATCGTTCCCTGGGGGAAGTTCACTGCATAAGTCTATAATGGGCCGACAATACCTACGACACGGCGGGAAAAATTTTCTGCTCTGCACCTGGTTAACGCAGAAGGCGGCCGGTTCCGATGTTAGGGCCTTGAAACAAGTGACATCGACAAAGAAATTCTTCCCTGGGGGCCTCATGGTTTGGACCAGTTTATTACGGCTATCCTCTGGGATGGAAGCATCCCAAGCAATCTGCTACTTGCAGCCCGTCTGGTTGTGTAAAGTTATACACCTCTCCAGATGCCCGAATCCAAATCAGAAAGGGACCGATGACTTCAGTGAGACCTGGTGGTAGTCAGGGAAGGGAAGGATTCGGGTACGATTGTGGGCAGGGCTGTTACTATTGGTTGCCTTTCACAGTTACACACATTTATTTTTAAAACAGTATTTCCAGGCTCAACAATAAATAAAAAATACCACACGTTATCAATGAAGGAATAAACAACTAATATAAATAATAGTGTTTTCAGCGCTTTACATTTAGTAAATCACCATAAAATACAGATACAGATAATGTCTTTTTTTTAAAAAAAAAAGCAAGCCACTGTGATCACAGCTGAAGGCCTTACACCTCAAGAACGGCAATAAATTAAGAATGTTTAAGAACTCGCTGCAATTGCAACTTACAGGTATTGAAATATTAAAAGGTAAGTGGTCACAAACACAGCAGAAGGTATCAGACTCCAGGAATGGCAATAAATAAGGTTTTAAGGCTTAGTGCTAAAATACAATTATTGAATTATCTTTTCAAAGCAAGTGACCACAATCACGGCTGAAGGCATTACACGTCAGGAACGGCAATCATATAAAAATTGAGAAACTTGCTATAAAACCGCAAATTCAGGCAAAGGTTAATTAAAAGAAACAAGCAAATGACCACCAAAGGGGTGAATTAAGATGATGGTAACCTTGTAACACAGCCCTTACACTGATAGCTTTATTCCAGAAGGCGACCGGAGCTATTACTAGACATACATAACCTTTAATGTAGGCATTACAAGGTATGGTAATAAGTAATACAATAATAAAACTCAAGGACCAGTCACAGACGTTGCTCTAGGAATCGACCTCTGAGAAGGTCCGGCAACAAACACTTTCGCAAGCGATGAGATAGGCAGCCAAGAGTTGCATTCACTTCACAAGATGGTAACTCAGACTAGTGGCAGTCCAACGAATGACTAATGATAATCTTGCTGAAGCTACCTGACGTCCGATAAACCAAATGCAACGATGGAACAATACGCCAAACCTGGAAATGGCGGTCTGCACTATATCCAGAATACTCTGTTTAGAGCCCCCGGAACGAGAAAGGAATCATTACCATCAGAGTAGAGGAATCACCAACCGGCCTACAACCACGAAAGCTGTGAAAACTACACGCCTACCGGACAGCAGCGGCAAAGCCGGGAAACGTACACTGCTGTTACATACACTCACCCCCAGGGCAGGTAACTGGGACCTTAGCGCCCACCAGGCAAGAAAAATTACCGCTCGTTGAACTTAACAAATTGTAACAAGTTGAACGCAGTGAAAAGTAATAAGAAGTCGAGGAAAGCTAATCAGATCCGCCTTCCCCAAGCACTCCACTCGCTGCTCTTCGCTTCGGCGACACTATGAGCAGCAACACGAACCGAAGTCAGTAGAGAATCGCGAGATATTACAATGGTGAGGGTTTCTCTACTTGGATTGAAATGCACTCATCTTAAAGCTTGCTGGATCCGGCTTTCAACGAAGTCGTGCACTCTCGTGACCACAGCCCTTCCATCCGGCAGTCCATGCGTGCCACCAGCGGTACCGGCGTGTTTCTCGCACTGTGCGGACTTGGCTCCCCCTGATTCCCCAACCGAAGTGGCACACACACACGACCCGGAAAAGCAACGAGGTCGCCCCAAAGATAGGGCAACAGTTATTACGTATCGATAACCGTCGCTGCTGCCACTAACGGAAAGGCAGCACTTGCGAAACCGAGTGGCGCCTATCAACACGAGAAGAAGACAAACAACCGCAACCATGCCAACTAACCAACTAAACGAAACATCTCGCCTGCAACAGAGGGTGGAAACCTACAAACAACACCAACGCGAGCCGCAGCAGAACTCACTCAGCAGTTTGGTCCCAAAGAACCTTACAAAAAAAAAAAAAAAAAAAAAAAAACACGTCACACAGGCCGCACGTTGGCTATCACAGCACTGGTCAGGAAGCTGCACCAGAGATTCAGAGGGCATAACGTGAACAACTGCGACGTCTACGAACACCGTCATGGACTTTACGACTTCGTGCTCATAGTCATCTCCACACGAGGTGGACGAGTCGGACACTGCACTGTGCCACATCTATTGATACACTAAACAGTATATTCCACGTGTTCACCTGCTCGATATCGTTCTATGCCATCCACAGTGACTTAAATTTTTTATTACACTACTAGCCGTTAAAACTGCAATTAAGTAAAGGCGACATGTGACAAATGTGAAACTGGCATAAAATGAACTGCGTTCTTGGATATGAAAATGATTAACATTTCAGCTCGACTGCAGAAACTAGCTAGCATTAACTCTACCTACACTATATGCGTAAGGAAACAATATACGGCAATTTCTGATTTGGAAATCTCATTTGAATGTTGGTTGTTTGGAAGGCCCCATAATCCCGTAAGTGGTCTACTGTGAAAAGCGGACAAACTGAATAGCGCCTTGACGGCTATTGTGGTGTCAGCTTATGAACTCGAAACTCTCACACTGATCAAGTTTTCTCTCACTGATGAAGTTTTTAGCTTGTAAATCAGTCGCAAACCCCGTTAAAGATTTTATTTTCTGTTCTTGCCTTTCTCACTTCATTTTCTTTGCGAACACTTCCTCTCGCATGCCCGTAATCCCACAATCCTTCTTTTCTAACATTTCACTACACTATCTTTTGTATGCCCTTCGACGGTTTTTGCAATGCATAAATGTGGTAATCTGTATTTCGGTATTTGTTGTTGGCTGTGCTGCCATTTCTAGATCAGCCGTTGTGTTGGAACTATATGCTTTATGTGACCTTCGTGGTGTATTTCTCTAAAATAGCCGGCCGCGGTGGCCGTGCGGTTCTGACACTGCAGTCCGGAACCGCGAGGCTGCTACGGTCGCAGGTTCGAATCCTGCCTCCGGCATGGGTGTGCGTGATGTCCTTAGGTTAGTTAGGTTTAAGTAGTTCTAAGTTCTAGGGGACTTATGACCTAAGATGTTGAGTCCCATAGTGCTCAGAGCCATTTCTCTAAAATAGAAGTATTGCTCCGGGAGAAGAGGAAAGTGAGGAACAAAAATAGTCTTATGCTAATTATGTTGTTGCTTCTTTCATGATTTATGAACATAATAAACATTATGACACGGAGATTACACACACAAAAATATAGCACACACAGACACACACAGACACACACACACACACACACACACACACACACACACACACACACACACACAGTTGCTCTTGTTTCAAAAGTATCGTTTAGGCACATAATCAAATTTCAACCTATTGCGTTTACTTTTAAAGTACATTATTTCACTTGGCAGTCCGTCAGTAATTTTGTATCCGAGGAGTTAGTACCTTTATGAGACAGTGAGATGACGATAGCGGACCCAGATCGCTATTTCTTTTTGTATTGAATTTGTATTTTCCCCAGAAAACGAGTAGAAGAAAGAAAATTCAGCAACTCTGATCAGTCGAGGACAGTTGTCAAATCAATTCAAGATACACAGCTAATTGTATTTTACAAAAGGAAAACTCCTCCTAACTCACTTAAACACCATTCTGCTTGGATCTCGGTTTCTTTTTAAGTTCAATAACCAAAATAATATATGATAGGTCCTAAGGTTTCAAAAAATAATTTACCTTCTTCTGTAGCCTATTTGGTTCGGAAAAAGAAAGATAGATGCATCACCTTTCAGCAAAAAATGGCTCTGAGCACTATGGGTCTTAACATCTGAGGTCATCATTCCCCTAGAACTTAGAACTACTTAAACCTAACTAACCTGAGGACATCACACACATCCATGCCCGAGGCAGGATTCGAACCAGCGACCGTAGCGGTCGCTCGGCTCCAAACTGTAGCGCCTAGAACTTTCGCAGGCAAGTGCTCTACCAACTGACCTACCCAAGCACAACTCACGCCTCGTCTTCACAGCTTTACTTCTGCCAGTACCTCGTCTCCTACCTTCCAAACTTCACAGAAGCTCTCCTGCGTACCTTGCAGAACTAGCACTCCTGAAAGAAAGGATATTGCGAAGACATGGCTTAGCCAAAGCCTGGGGGATGTTTCCAGAATGAGATTTTCACTCTGCAGCGGAGTGTGCGCTGATATGAAACTTCTGGCAGATTAAAACTGTGTACCGGACCGAGAGTCGAACTCGGGACCTTTGTCTTTCGCGAACAGAAGTAAAGCTGTGAGGACGGGGCATGCGTCGTGCTTGGGTAGCTCAGTTGGTAGAGCACTTGCCCGTGAAAGGCAATGCTCCCGAGTTCAAGTCTCGGTCCGGCACACAGTTCTAATCTGCCAGGAAGTTTCATATCAGCGCATACTCCGCTGCAGAATGAAAATCTCATTCGAGAAATAATTTTATTTATTGGAATTTGTGCGATGTCAGTCCATTGCTCAGGTGCAACGTGCATTCCGCCTCTTCACAGGTAAATTTATGACTCGCATACAAAAATTCTTGGAAGTTGGATGCATATGCAACCGAAACGGTGACAGTCGGCCACGCACATCTGATGAAAACGTCGAGCGAATCCGAGATACATTCACATGGAGCCCTCAGAAGTCCACAAGATGGGCTTTCCACGAACTTCAACTTCCTCAAACAGCGGTGAGAGTTGTTTAAAATGGCGTCTACATATGAAGCCTTACAAGCTGCAGTTACTGCAGTAATTGTGTCTCGTCGATCATAGCAGATGGTACGAATTTTTAATTACATTTCACCAGGATATGGCAGAGGACTCTTTTTCCGAATGACTCATCTTTTCGAATGAATCGACGTTTCATCTATCGGGTAAAGTAAACCGTAATGTACGAATTTGTGGATCGCAAAATTCTGGCGTCATTGTCGAACTTGAGAGGGACTCACCGAAACAGGAAGTGTTTTGTGTGTTTTGTGTTGTTTCTGTTCACAAAGTTTATCCTTTCTTTTTTTTGTGGAGGAGACTGTGACAGGGATGTAATACCTGGATATGTTGCAAAACTGGTTGTTTCGCCAAATACACTAAGATTTCAATGATTTCATTTGTAAGCATGACGGTGCCCTACCTCACTATCATCTTGACGCATGGCATTATCTTAACAACATCATACGTTAACGTTGCATTGGAAGAGGTGGACAAGATCTTTTGGCCTCCCAGGTCACCAGATCTCACACCTTTTTTCTGTGAGGATACATAAAAGACAGAGTCTTTGATCAGTCTACGGCAGCTACTTTTCAAGAGCTGAGAAACTGAACTTTCGATGCTGTCGATTCAATAAACACGCACCTGTTGATTTGTAGGTAGAATTAAATGGACTATCATTTCGATGTTTTTCGAGCAACGCATGGTGCTCATGTTGGATGTATGGCATAATGTCTGTGCGAACAGACAATTTAGAAACTTTCTCCACCCAGTCAGATGCACAACATGTTTCTGTCATTCATAGTTTGTCTGTAAGAAACAAATGAATTCTGTTCTTTCTTTTCGAATCATCCCGTATATACTGAAGTGGAAAAAATCATGGGATACCTCCTAATATTGTGCCGGTCCTCATTTTGCCCGGAATAGCGCAGCAACTCCACATGGCATGGACTCAATAAGTCGCTGGAAGTCTGCTGCAGAAATATTGAGCCACTTTGCCTCTATAGCCGTCCATAAATACAAAAGTGTTGCCTGTCGACGATTCTGTGTACGAAATGGTCTCTCGATTGTGTCCCATAAATGTTCGATATGGTTAATATCGGGTGGTCTGGGTAGCCAAATCATTCACTCGAATTGTCCAGATGGTGTTCAAACCAGTCGCGCACAACGGTGGCCCGGTTAAACGGCGCATTGTCGTCCGTAAAAATTACCTCATTGTTTGGGAACATGGAGTCCATGAGAGGCTGCAGTTTGTCTCCAAATAGCCGAACATAGCCATTTCCAGTTAATGATCGGTTCAGTTGCACCAGAGTCCATTCCATTCCATGTAAACACAGCCCACACCATTATAGAGACACAATCAGCTTGCCCATTACCTTGTTGACAACTTAGGTCCATTGCTTCGTGAGTTCTGCACCACACTCGAACCGTACTGTCAGCTCTTACCAACTGAAATCGGGACTTACATGACCGGGCCAGTGGTTTCCAGACGTATAGGGTCCAAAAGCATTGGTCACGAGCCCAGGACAGGCGATGTCGTGCTGTTAGGAAAGGCAATCGCTTCGATCGTCCACTGCCATAGTCCATTAATGCCTGATTTCACCGCACTAACCTAACAGATACGTTCGGTACGTCTCACATTGATTTCTGCTGTTATTTCAAGCAGTACTGCTTGTCTGTCAGCACCGACAACTGTACGCAAACGACACTGTTCGTTCGTTAACTTTAATGCCGTCAGCCAATTCGTTGTCTCTGATGGGAGGCAATGTCTGAAATTTTGTATTCTCGGCGCACTCTTGACACTGTGGATTTTGGAATATTGAATTCCCTAACGATTTCCGAAATGGAATGCTCCATGCGTTGAAAGTCTGTTAAATTCCGCTGTGCGGCCATAATCGTATTAATCACCCGAGTACAAATGACAGCTCCGCCAGTGCGCTGCTCTTTTATACCTTGTGTACGCGGTACTACCGCCATACTTACACTTCGAAACCTGGAAAGTAAGGGGTAAAAGTGTGGGCTGTTGTAGACTGCGAGACCAGTTAACTCATAAATGCACAAGCGTATACAGGGAAACCTGCTGAAGGAAGTTAAATAAATCTAGGAAATCGAGTGGTACATTATTTAGTTGATAACCTGAGGGGAAGTGGTAGGAACATTACCATTGATAACTTTTTTACTAGTTTAGATTTGGGATAGGACCACCTTGCTAACAAACTAACACTTGCGGAAGTCTTCGGGCCAACCGAAAAGAGATACCAAAAGAAATGCTAGCATCAAAACGAAGAGCATTATCGACTACTTTTGGGTTCAAATGGTTCAAATGGCTCTGAGTACTATGGGACTGAACATCTGTGGTCATCAGTCCCCTAGAACTTAGAACTACTTAAACCTAACTAACCTAAGGACATCACACACATCCATGCCCGAGGCGGGATTCGAACCTGCGACCGTAGCAGTCGCGCGGTTCCGGACTGAGCGCCTAGAACCGCTAGACCACCGCGGCCGGCCTACTTTTGGGTATACATAGAATAATGTTTTACCTTCTTATGTTCCTACACAAAACAAATCAGTTGTTTTGTTGTCGACTCGACACCAAATATTTCATGTAAGTGAGCATGAACAGAAAAACCTGAAATAATAATGTTCTACAACTCAACAAAGTCAGCAGTTGATACAGATAATAAGGTTGCTTAACATTATTCAGCGAAACGTGGAGCAAGAAGGTGGCCACTTGTATGTTTTGATGCACTGGATTAAGCGTGTGTCAGTGCTTACGTTCTGTGCTGTAAATTTCTAGGTGACATGAGAAGTAAAAATGAAAGAAGAGAATTCCTCTCAGAACTGGGTCAAAGTTCACAGTGGAAGACGAATTCTGTCCCCCCACTGCAGGACACAACGCATTTGCTCAACAATAATTTCTTCATGTGTCAAGAATGTTCTAAAGGACAAACAACATGATAACCAAGATGTAGATATTCCAAATGTGAAAGGAGAAAAGCGTGATACCTGCCCAAGGTCAAAGGATAGGAAAGTGAATCAACAATGTGATGAGTGTCACAAATTTGTTTGTAAAGACCATGCCACATCAGGAGTATTGTTTAGTGAGTGTTCATCTTAAGACGTGAAGTTTGAGTAGCATTATATTTCTAACGCAGTTCCTTGTAATTGGTATTACACATCATATTAATTAATTACGGTATTATTACATAGTCTGTTGTATATGAATATAATGTGTTAAAGTAACTTTTGGAACTAAACAAACTAAACAATGTAAGTGTTTTCACATTGTAAACATACCTAGTAAATAATTAAAATTTATAAGTAACTTAATTATGGCAAGCAATTATAGAGTTGTAATTTCAGCAATTGTCATGGGTCTCCCGTTAAATCATTATTATTGTTATGGAAGTATTACATTTTACCGTCTTAAAGTTTCTAGAATCACTTTGCGGCCAGAAAACACCTCAGACATATAATCTGTTTTTCCAGAGCTTATGTGCAAGGGTTAAGCTTCCATGTCACCCTCCTTTTCACCCCCATACGTATGGGTGGTAGGTAGGGGGTTCTTATTTCACAAAACCTTCGTGGGCGTGCGCACAACGATCTGTCAAAGTTACATGGTATTCGCGCGAATGGTATAGGATCGCACAGAAGACGAACAAAGAAAATAAACCAATAGTCATTCTCATATATTGTGATTCAGCTGCCCATCCCACTGTCGTATTACGCAACCCGCAGTGTTATATCTGGCCTTGAAAAACCACGAGCGAGATTTTCATATTCTCTCGCTCGCTATGGTCAAACTATCAGTCCCACACAAAAAAATGAACAGGACCTTTTTTTGCAGGGAATTTAATGTAGTTATACTTTGAACCGGGACACGTTTTTGTTAAAGAGGCCGTAGTTTGCGAGTTATTAAAGAAAAACGTATAAAAGTGACGTTCAAACTCATCCCCACTCTCACACTCAGCCCTCACTGGTCAGCATTTCTAGTATGTTGTTCACAGTACTCCCTCCTACCACTGCACAGTTATTTGCGAGTGCACGAATTATTTACCACATTCGACCTTTTTTAGTCTTCTGGCCTTATTACGCCACCGGATTGGTCAAGCACTTACAAATTGTAGAAACTGACGTTTGTCAAGTTTAGCTGCAATTTTGAGAATTTTAACAGCATAAAATAAGCAGTTACATTGTTTTATTCGTCAGACCTTCTGTCTACGAAACAACTGTGCTTGTATAAGGATTAAGTTTGGATCGCATTGTCACGAAAATTATTTTCATAGAAAGTTTACAAAAGTCCATTTTCTTTCATAACTATTACGGTCGGGTTTAAATTAACAATGTTAATTAAATAGCCGACTATGGTGGTGGAGTTCAGCGCAATCAAGAGAGACAAAAAGAAGTCGAATATCGGGAATATTTCGTACATTCGGAAAATTTTGTACATTGGTACGAGGGAGTACCACGAACAAAATGGTTAAAATGGCTCTGAGAACTATGGGACTTAACTTCTAATGTCATCAGTCCCCTAGAACTTAGAACTACTTAAACCTAACTAACCTAAGGACATCACACACATCCATGCTCGAAGCAGGATTCGAACCTGCTACCGTAGTGGTCGCGCGGTTCCAGACTGTAGCGCCTAGAACCGCTCGGCCACCCCAGCCGGCGTACCACGAACAATATACTAGAAACCCTAACTGGTTAGGGATGAATGTGGGGGTGGAGGTGCATTTGAAATTTGAAATTCGCTTTTGCACGTTTTTCTTGACTAACTCGAAAACCGTGGTCCCCAGAGAAAACTTATCGCAGTATAAATTTTATCTATATTAAATGTCCTACAAAAAAAGGTCGGTTAATTTTTTATGTAGCACCAATAGTTTACACGCAGCGAGCGAAAGAATATGGTAATTAGATGTCTCTATAGGCCCCTGGTTTAGTATCTGTTGTGGCAGAACACCTGAAGAAAAATTTGGAAAATATTTCGAGTAGATTTCCCCACCATGTTATAGTTCTGGGTGGAGATTTTAATTTGCCGGATATAGACTGGGAGACTCAAACGTTCATAACGGGTGGCAGGGACAAAGAATCCATTGAAATTTTTTTAAGTGCATTATCTGAAAACTACCTTGAGCAGTCAAACAGAGAACCGACTCGTGGCGATAACATATTAGACCTTCTGGTGACAAACAGACCCAAATTATTTGAAACGGTTAACACAGAACAGGCAATCAGCGATCATAAAGCGGTTGCTGCATCGATGATTTCAGCCGTAAATAGAAATATTAAAAAAAGGTAGGAAGATTTTTTTGTTTAGCAAAAGAGACAAATAGCAGATTTTAGAGTACTTGACGGCTCAACACAAAAGTTTTGTCTCAAGTACAGATAGTGTTGAGGATCTGTGGACAAAGTTCAAAACCATCGTACAATATGCATTAGATGAGTATGTGCCAAGCAAGATCGTAAGAGATGGAAAAGAGCCACCGTGGTACAACAACCGGGTTAGAAAACTGCTGCGGAAGCAAAGGGAACTTCACAGCAAACATAAACATGGCAAAAGCCTTGCAGACAAACAAAAATTACGCGAAGCGAAATGTAGTGTGAGGAGGACTATGCGAGAGGCGTTCAACGAATTCGAAAGTAAAGTTCTATGTACTGACTTGGCAGAAAATCCTAAGAAATTTTGGTCTTATGTCAAAGCGGTAGGTGGATCGAAACAAAATGTCCAGACACTCTGTGACCAAAATGGTAATGAAACAGAGGATGACAGACTAAAGGCCGAAATACTAAATGTCTTTTTCCAAAGCTGTTTCACAGAGGAAGACTGCACTAAAGTTCCTTCTCTAGATTGTCGCACAGATGACAAAATGGTAGAGATCGAAATAGACGACAGAGGGATAGGGAAACAATTAAAATCACTCAAAAGAGGAAAGGCCGCTGGACCTGATGGGATACCAGTTCGATTTTACACAGAGTACGCGAAGGAACTTTCCCTCCTTCTTGCAGCGGTGTACCGTAGGTCTCTAGAAGAGCGTAGCGTTTCAAAGGATTGGAAAAGGGCACATGTCATCCCCGTTTTCAAGAAGGGACGTCGAACAGATGTGCAGAACTATAGACCTATATCTCTAACGTTGATCAGTTGTAGAATTTTGGGACACGTATTAGTTTCGAGTATAATGACTTTTATGGAGAGTAGAAATCTACTCTGTAGGAATCAGCATAGGTTTCGAAAAAGACGATCGCGTGAAACCCAGCTCGCGCTATTCGTCCACGAGACTCAGAGGGCCATAGACACGGGTTCCCAGGAAGATGCCGTGTTTCTTGACTTCCGCAAGGCGTTCGATACAGTTCCCCACAGTCGTTTAATGAACAAAGTAAGGGCATATGGACTATCAGACCAATTGTGTGATTGGATTGAAGAGTTCCTAGATAACAGAACGCAGCATGTCATTCTCAATGGCGAGAAGTCTTCTGAAGTAAGTGTGATTTCGGGTGTGCCGCAGGGGAGTGTCGTAGGACAGTTGCTATTCACAATATACATAAATTACCTTGTGTATAACATCGGAAGTTCACTTAGGCTTTTTGCGGGTGATGCTGTGGTATATCAAGAGGTTGTAACAATGGAAAATTCTACTGAAATGCAGGAGGATCTGCAGCGAATTGACGCATGATGCAGGGAATGGCAATTGAATCTCAATGTAGACAAGTGTAATGTGCTGCGAATACATAGAAATAAAGATCCCTTATCATTTAGCTACAATATAGCAGGTCAGCAACTGGAAGCAGTTAATTCCATAAACTATCTGAGAGTAGGCATTAGGAGTTATTTAAAACTGAATGATCCTATAAAGTTGATCGTCGGTAAAGCAGATGCAATCCGAAAACAAAGGAAGTAGGTTACCGATCACGTATTCACCCACTGCTTGAATATTGCTCATCGGTGTGGGATCCGTACCAGTTGGGGTTGACAGAGGAGATAGAGAAGATCCAACGGAGAGCAGCGCGCTTCGTTACAGGATCATTTAGTAATCGCGAAAGCGTTGCGGAGATGATAGATAAACTCCAGTGGAAGACTCTGCAGGAGAGACGCTCAGTAGCTCGGTACGGGCTTTTGTTGAAGTTACATACCTTCACCGAGGAGTCAAGCAGTATATTGCTCCCTCCTACGTATATCTCGCGAAGAGACCATGAGGATAAAATCAGAGAGATTAGAGCCCATACAGAGGCATACCGACAATCTTTCTTTCCACGAACAATACGAGACTGGAATAGAAGGGAGGCTTGCGGAGTATGGATGTAGAAGTAGATATAGATGGAAATCTCGTGCATGGTTTTTGATGGCCATCGCGGGTTGCATAAAACGGCAGCGGTAGGGGCAGCTCAATCACCGTGATCTTTGCAGAGACGAAGAATTCGGCAGAGAAAAGAGAGTACGTATCATAGGGCCTCTTGAAAGAGTAAGGGTAAGGTAAATTAACTTACTGTTATTACTATTCAAGAGATTTGTGTTATTACTGTTCAAGAGATTTGTTTTTTAAAGGGTTTGGGACAGCTTTTGCGTGCCCTGGACTACGTCTATTGTGTCAGACAGCCGGTGGCACCTGCCAACGCCATGGTAGCAAACTGTGGGCAGCGCTCACGCTAGTGCAAGCCGACACCGACGAGTCCGGCATTGCTGGAGGGCCGAGAGAGAGAGAGAGAGAGAGAGAGAGAGAGATGGTGGAGGGGGGTGGGGCGGAGAGAGGCGTGTGGCGTGGTCTGGCCTGGCTGCCGTGTATTTACCGTGCCCGGCGCCGCGTGTGTACACACGGCAGCGCGCAAAGTATGTAATTACAGCGACGAGTGCGCGCTCCCAACCCGGCCCGGCTGGCTCGAGTTCACGCTCTGTCGGCCGCTGCAAAACACACACACACACACACACACACACACACACACACACACACACACAAGCACGCACACAATGCGACAAAGCGCTCACACACGGACATCCTGTCATGGGCACTGTTCGCATATAGCAGCAGCACCGGTATGAACTGCGAGCACAGATGCCCTTA
Organism: Schistocerca nitens; assembly: GCF_023898315.1. Lineage (NCBI taxonomy): Eukaryota > Metazoa > Arthropoda > Insecta > Orthoptera > Acrididae > Schistocerca > Schistocerca nitens. The sequence goes on along the minus strand of NC_064622.1, from coordinate 175,061,207 downwards.
AGGCTGTATTTCGCAACGGATGCAACGGGATCCTACTTCATCTTATTGTTCAGCACGGGTGTCCACAAATGCGGGAGAAAGATCAAACCAGTAGCAGTAGCGAGAGCAAACTGAAATGAAATTTATGTGTATAGACTCTCTGACACAAAGTATCCACCAGGTACCTGTTAGTGGACATTACTTTAGCGTGTGTACGCCCTTCTTCTTTATCAAGGTTTGGACTCTGCAGGGCACACTTTCACTGTGAAGGAATGGCACCCCATTCCTCCTCAACTGCCGAAACGATAGAAAGTAGTGACGTAGGGTTCTGGGATCTGGGACGAAGTCGACTCATCCCAAAGGTGTTTAATTGTGTTCAGGATGTGATTCTGGACAGGCCAGCCCATGTCACTGTCCGAAAACCATTGCTTCAGAGATGCTGGTTTATACAAGGGTGCACATTATCATGCCGATACAATCATCGCCCCTGAAATGTTCCTCTACTGTATGCAATATACAATATGTAAAAAAGGTTCATACCTTTTCCCATTGAGCGTTTTCTCAACCGAAATAAGAGGACCACACCATAACCACGAAAACCATCCCTATATCGTACCACCACCTCCAATGGTTACTGCAACACTATCATGACGGTTTAATGCTTCCTCTTAAAATTAACCACTTTTTAAGTGCATTCTTCCCCACACTACGGACGCCAAGTGTGCGACTATCACCCCGTGTCTACGGGGAATGAATGTTCCAAATACACTCCTGGAAATGGAAAAAAGAACACATTGACACCGGTGTGTCAGACCCACCATACTTGCTCCGGACACTGCGAGAGGGCTGTACAAGCAATGATCACACGCACGGCACAGCGGACACACCAGGAACCGCGGTGTTGGCCGTCGAATGGCGCTAGCTGCGCAGCATTTGTGCACCGCCGCCGTCAGTGTCAGCCAGTTTGCCGTGGCATACGGAGCTCCATCGCAGTCTTTAACACTGGTAGCATGCCGCGACAGCGTGGACGTGAACCGTATGTGCAGTTGACGGACTTTGAGCGAGGGCGTATAGTGGGCATGCGGGAGGCCGGGTGGACGTACCGCCGAATTGCTCAACACGTGGGGCGTGAGGTCTCCACAGTACATCGATGTTGTCGCCAGTGGTCGGCGGAAGGTGCACGTGCCCGTCGACCTGGGACCGGACCGCAGCGACGCACGGATGCACGCCAAGACCGTAGGATCGTACGCAGTGCCGTAGGGGACCGCACCGCCACTTCCCAGCAAATTAGGGACACTGTTGCTCCTGGGGTATCGGCGAGGACCATTCGCAACCGTCTCCATGAAGCTGGGCTACGGTCCCGCACACCGTTAGGCCGTCTTCCGCTCACGCCCCAACATCGTGCAGCCCGCCTCCAGTGGTGTCGCGACAGGCGTGAATGGAGGGACGAATGGAGACGTGTCGTCTTCAGCGATGAGAGTCGCTTCTGCCTTGGTGCCAATGATGGTCGTATGCGTGTTTGGCGCCGTGCAGGTGAGCGCCACAATCAGGACTGCATACGACCGAGGCACACAGGGCCAACACCCGGCATCATGGTGTGGGGAGCGATCTCCTACACTGGCCGTACACCACTGGTGATCGTCGAGGGGACACTGAATAGTACACGGTACATCCAAACCGTCATCGAACCCATCGTTCTACCATTCCTAGACCGGCAAGGGAACTTGCTGTTCCAACAGGACAATGCACGTCCGCATGTATCCCGTGCCACCCAACGTGCTCTAGAAGGTGTAAGTCAACTACCCTGGCCAGCAAGATCTCCGGATCTGTCCCCCATTGAGCATGTTTGGGACTGGATGAAGCGTCGTCTCACGCGGTCTGCACGTCCAGCACGAACGCTGGTCCAACTGAGGCGCCAGGTGGAAATGACATGGCAAGCCGTTCCACAGGACTACATCCAGCATCTCTACGATCGTCTCCATGGGAGAATAGCAGCCTGAATTGCTGCGAAAGGTGGATATACACTGTACTAGTGCCGACATTGTGCATGCTCTGTTGCCTGTGTCTATGTGCCTGTGGTTCTGTCAGTGTGACCATGTGATGTATCTGACCCCAGGAATGTGTCAATAAAGTTTCCCCTTCCTGGGACAATGAATTCACGGTATTCTTATTTCAATTTCCAGGAGTGTATCTACTGCAACGTTACGTACACGGGGTTGCACAGCGGTGCTACGTGTGATTTACAGGTGAAGGTCCAGTGCGTCCTCCTACTACTTCTCGTAATTGAATTGTAGCGAACGTCCTTACATCGCGCCTGGTAGATGTCCCAGCTGGTTTCTTCTCCATCGGTCGCAAGCTCTAACTCTTGTGCAATAAACAGTGCTTAATAATGTGCCAAGTGCGTAGGTTTAAATTGCAAGCATAATAGGGATGGTAAAATGTTAGGCTGCCAATTAATTTTATTTCACCAGTCGCAAAATTAATAAAACTATTTCTGGAGCCAATTTATTGCTAATATTCATAACAAGATTCACCGTCAATCGTTAGTTCCCGACCAACGCAAAAAAGAAGCCCCACACGATCTTTGAATCAACATAAGATCCCACAAATATGTTTTCCGAGACAACTATAGCAATTAATTCCACCTTTACGTAGAGCTGCACTTCACACACTACTACCCATGTTGCCACCTTGAAAGCCAACGGTGGAATGCCTTAAATCAACACGACATCCCATTAGTACGTCATCGGAGGAAATTCTTCAACAAACTGTTCCGTCTTTACATGAGACCAGATTTTATACGCGGATGCACGTGCTCCTCCGAAACCGATCGTAGACTAGACGTAAGCTATCTCCTTCCCTCTCAGGGCGCACTTTTCATTGGTCCATCCTTTCCATCAACAAGCAATGACAGTAACTAAAATTTGTAATTATCATTTCCTTAGTGATATTGAAATCGTTATTAGCAGTCCGACTGCATAGGTGAGTTTTAACGTGCTTGCCTACTATGCAGCGTGCCCGGGTTCGATACCCGGCCTGGTTGGGTGGGATTTTCTCGGCCGGTGGACTGGCTGTCCTCTTCACCCTCATTTCACCATCACCGAGGCGCAAATCGCCCATTGCGGCGTCACGTGAAATAAGACTTGCAACCATGCGGCCGAACTTTCCCGGACCGGGAAATGCCACATGATCGTTTCATTTCAATTTTTATTGTTAAGAAGTCCTCAGTGAAAGTAATATCATCAGCACGGCTGGAGCTGATATTAATCTTTAAACAGTAAATATAAATAATAAAGGATTCGCTTCATGGCGTCCAGCGTGGTAGATGAATCCCCACTATCTCCCTCTGCTCCATTACGATGCGATTCTTGCTCACTTGGCCGTTATCACGGTATGTGACCACCTGGCGCGTCGTTCGATGACTCTGTTTTGTGACCCTACCTGCTTGCTAGCCTCCTGTAACAAAATCTTCCTATATTGTGCACTAAAACATAGCAAAAAATGTAATAAAAGTGGGCAGTGATGTGGCATAAACGCCACGTATCATTCTCCAGCACTGTGCCAAAATAAGAGCCTACCATCGCACTGCCACAGGGAATAACGTGATTCACCACTCCAGTCATCCACTGCTGCCAGCGTCGCTCTTTGTACCATCTCAAGCGTCGATTTGCTTTGTCTACAACAATGTTTGGCTTGTGCTGTTTGACCATTGTTCCCCATTCTTCTTAATTCCACACGCACAATAATTGTGTTAGCTGGAGTGCTGGTAGGAATTTGGAACTCACGAGTAATTCCTTCCACTAATTAGAAGGGATTTTTTACAACCGCACTCCGCAGTGCGGTCCCTGCCTGTCAGTATATCTACATCTACATGATTATTCTGCTATCCACAGTAAAGTGCCTGGCAGAGGGTTCAATGAACCACCTTCAAGCTGTCTCTCTACCGTTCCACTCTCGAACGGCCCGCGGGAAAAACGAATACTTAAAGTTTTCTGTACGGGCCCTGATTTCTCTTATTTTATCGTGATGATCATTTCTCCCTATGTAAGTGGCTGCCGACAGAATGTTTTCGCAATCGGAGGAGAAAATTGATGATTGAAATTGCATGAGAAGATCCCGTCGCAACGAAAAACGCCTTTGTTTTAATGATTGCCACTCCAATTCCCGTATCATGTCTGTGGCACTATCTCCCCTACTTCGCGAGAATACAAAACGCCTTTGTTTTAATGATTGCCACTCCAATTCCCGTATCATGTCTGTGGCACTATCTCCCCTACTTCGCGAGAATACAAAACGAACTGCCCTTCTCTGAACTTTTTTGATGTCATCCGTCAGTCCCATATGATGGAGATCCCACACCGCACAGCAGTACTCCAGAATAGGGCGGACAAGCGTGGTGTAAGCAGTCTCTTTAATAGAAATGTTGCAACTTCTAAGTGTTCCGCCAATGAATCGCAGTCTTTGGTTGGCTCTACCCACAACATTATCTATGTGATTGTTACAATTTAGGGTATTTTTAATTCTAATCCCTAAGCATTTAGTTGAATTTACAGCCTTCAGATTTGTGTGACTTATCGCGTAATCGAAATTTAGCTGATTTCTTTTAGTACTCATATGAATAACTTCACAGGTTTATTTATTCAGGGTCAAATGCCACTTTTCGCACCTTACCTAAATCATTGCAATTCGTTTTAGCCATCTGATGACTTTACGAGACGGTAAAAGACAGCGTCATCTGCAAACAATCTAAAAGGGCTACTCAGATTGTCTCCTATGTCGTTAACAGAGATCAGGAACAATAGAGGGCCTATAACAGTTCCTTGGGGAACGCCGGATATTATTTCTGTTTTACTTGATGACTTTCCATCTATTACTACGAACTGTGACCTTTCTGAGAGGAAATCACGAACCCAGTCGCACAATTGAGGCGATATTCCACAGGCACGCAGTCTGGTTAGACGACGCTTGTGAGGAACGGTGTCGAAAGCCTTCCGGAAATCTAAAAATATGGAATCAAATTGACGTCCCCTGTCGATAGCACTCATTACTTCATGAGTATAAAGAGCTAGTTGTGTTTCGCAAGAACGGTATTTTCTGAATCCTTGCTGACTGTGTGTCAATAAATCGTTTTCTTCGAGGTACTTCATAAAATGTCAGCCTGGGTTTGGTGTAACTGCCGTTGTTCCTTCGCGTTTCCACTTCTCAGTCTACTTCTCAGACTACTTTGGTAGCTTTAGGACGGCCTGAAGTGTTCCTGATTGAAGTGTTACTCAGCCATAGCTACTGAGATGTGATCCAGTGACTACTTCCAGAACGAATTTTCACTCTGCAGCGGAATGTGCGCTTTCTGGTAGATCAAATCTGTGTGCCGGCACGGGACTCGAAACTGGGACCCTTGCCTTTCACGGGCAACTGCTCTAGCAAGAGACCTACCCAGCACGACTCACGATCCGCCCTCACAGCTTTGCAGGCTTTGGGTATGCCGTGTCTCCGTAATACCCTTTCTTCCCGTAGAGCTAGCGCCGCACGTTTCGCAGGAGAACTCTGTAAAGTTTGGAACGTAGGAAATGAGGAACTGGCGGACGTAAAGCTGTGAGGCCGGGTCGTTAGTCGTGCTCGAGTAGCTGAGTTGGTGGAGCACGTGCTGGCGAAAGACAAAGGTGACGGGTTCGAGTCCCAGATCGATATACAGTTTCAATCTGCCAGTAAGTTTCATCCAATGACTAGTCCACATCGAAGTCACTGACCACTCCTGAATAACCTATCCTGTTGTTACTGTTTCTCTACTGACAACAGTATAGACCCACCTCCCTCTGTACTAGAAGGTGCGCCTCTCGTTACGTCTAGTGTCATTTCTACTTTACATAAGGGTCTGCGCCTACCACAAAATTTTAGTAGCGCTGCCGTTTACTTGCGTCATACGTGCATAACAATCTGAATTCAGATTCTTATAGTAGATAGAACGCAATATGTCGTTATAAATAAGCGCAAACTCCAGTTGTAAATGCAACAACGCCAGAATATTGTAAGGAAATGCAGTAGGATCTGCAGAGGATCAATAAGTGAAGCTGAGTCTGGCGTTTGACTCTCAACGTAAGAAAATGTAGCGTATTCTGCATAAGTTGGGGAAAGCAACATGAGTGGTTGATTACAGTATTGGCTATAATTCACTGGGAACACTAACAACCGTTACAAAAGCTGACTGCGCAAAAGATTGGTCACCCCTTTAAAACAACACGCTGACAGCTTTGGAGCGATGACCACGATATAAAACTGCTACCCGGCAGTCATGTGAACTGCCACCACCGACGTAAGTTGTGGCAGTGAAGCGGTCTGAATGATTCAGTCTGTTGTATGAAATCAGTGCAGTAATAAGGGTCGACGTAGACACGGAACAGAGAGGCAGAAAGGAGCTACTGTGTTGGGACGGCCCATGGCGCAATCGTGAATTAAGTCTCCCGATTCGCTGGCGTTTCACCGCGGACTGACCATCCAGCAGTGCTTAAATTTGCGCTCCTGCGAAAGAAGAAATAAAATCTCGAAAGATCGCAATCTCAACCTGCCCTATTGTCGTTCCATCGCCCATGTTTCATTTCATCGTCCACACTTGTAACAAATGAAGCAAAGAATTGCAAGTCCATCCCAATGCTTCATCAGTAATGTTATAGAACCACGCTGCTGGTGGTCTACAGCGTGTCCACAAAGTCCTGCTATCATTTAAAAAAATCAGTACTTGGAAACTACACTGCCCGGTCACAATAATGTGGCCACCTATCAGTAGCCTGAATAACCACCTTTTGCAGCTCGAAGCGCTGCGAGACGTGCTGCAAGAGAGTTAAGAAGTTCTGGAAAGCGCTGATGTGGTCCTGGAGCCACGCCGACTCCAGTGCTGAGGCCAGCTGCGATAGGTTTATCGGTTGAGTATCCATGGTGCGAACAGACCGATAGAGGTGCCCGCCAATATTCACGATTGGCTTTAAATCCGGGGAGAATGGTAACCACGGGAGTACGGTAAACTCGTAATGGTGCTCTTCGAACCACGCACGTACACTCCCAGCTTTGTAACTGGTTGCATTGTCCTGCTGGTAGATGCTATCGTGCTGACGAGAAATAAACTGCATGTAGGGGTGTCCATGGTCTCGAAGTATAGATGCATACTTGTGCTGATCGACTGTGTCTTCCACAATGACGAGATCATCCATCGAATGCTTTCCGGCCTGGACACTTCCGACAATTGTTGTAGGATTTTTGATATCAGATATTTCACACCGTACACATCAACGACCATTTGTCCGATGGAGTACAAAACGTGATTTATATGAAAAGCCATCTACTTTCACTCAGTGGACGTCCAATTGCGATATTGGAGTGCAAATTCCAACCTTCGTCGCCGATGGCTACATGAGCCAGGTACCTGCTGCGGAGGCCTGTACGCAGCAACAATGCTGAACTGTCGTTGGGAAACACTCTTCATAGCCCCTTGGTTCATTTGGGTGGTCAGTTGCTCAGCAGTTGCACATCTGTTTGCCCGTACAAATTTCGAGCCGTTGTCAGCTACATTTACCTGTGATTCTATTTTAGATTTCCTCTTGTCTTACTTGTTTTGTAATTGCCGTTTTGAGAACATCCGACCATTTTCAATGCTATCTCACATGATGTGAGCTGGTGTGATTGTGCGGTTGATCATGGATGAGTTAGGGAAGGAGAGAATACGTGTTTATCTTAGATTGATTTTTATTTCTTCTATCGCATTTCCTACTATTTCACCACATTAGTTTCTACTCATTTTCTTGTGGATTCTGATAACCTCGTCGTTGAGCGCCCCTAGGCCACAAACGCTACAATCACAAAATAACGTGGAAATAGAAACCAAGCACTGATTTATGTCAAACGATTCTGTTTGAGCAGACGATCATAAAACCGAAATTAAATTTTGCTTAGGCGAAGTTCTGGAGCGTCTGTAAAAGAGGTGCCTCAATTTTTTATGTGAAAGTATTAACGCTTTTTAAATAAAACAAACTTTATTAACATTTTATATCTTTATTCGTCATGTCTGCCTGTTTATTTCCCGCCGGCCGCGGTGGTCTAGCGGTTCTAGGCGCTCAGTCCGGAACCGCGCGGCTGCTACGGTCGCAGGTTCGAATCCTGCCTCGGGCATGGATGTATGTGATGTCCTTAGTTTAGTTAGGTTTAAGTAGTTCTAAGTTCTAGGGGACTGATGACCACAGCAGTTAAGTCCCATAGTGCTCAGAGCCATTTTGTTTATTTCCCAATATTGTCACCATGGCTACGAACACGTTTCCCCCAGCAAGAGCCCAGTTTGTTGATACCGTCACTGCAGAATGTTTCACTTTGTTGACGGAGCGACAATTTCACCTCTGCTTGCACTGCTTCTCCACTATCAAAGTGAAGTCCTCGAAGGTGTTCTTTAAGTCCTGGAAACATATGAAAATCGGTTGGGGCAGAGTCGGGACTGCATGGATGGTGATTGATGATACTGAACCCAAGTCGCTGGGTTGTTGCAGACGTGGCAGCGCTAATGTGTGGTCTGGCGTTGTCGTGCTGAAGGAGGCGGTGCTCCATGTGTGGACGAACTCTTCGAATTCGAAACTCGATTACGGTACGCTGTTTCTTACGCAGTTACGTTAAACACCGCCATTTCCCATGGTACAGTAGTGAGCCCCGTAGCAGCAGAGGGCTGCAAATACGACTATCTAGGCGTTAAGAATAAAGCTGTAGAATGTTTATAATGTTTGTGTTATTTTGAAAGGAGTTAAGAATTTTCACATACGAAATTCGGAGGCTCTACTTTCGACACGCCAGCATGTTACTAGGGTTATCGATGTATCTTTATCGATCGTTTCATTAGTTAACAGCAATTGCGACATCGTATTTTAACTGGAATTGGTATGGAGAATTTAGGTATTTTGACCTGATACTTCGACTGAAATACATCAATTGCTCCAAAAGGTTTTCCTTAAAGAGCGCCAACATTAAGATGAGCATTGTTCTCACATTACGTTCTACAGGAAGTCATCCTCCACACTTTTAATATCACTGCAAAAAAAAGGTGGTTTTGATTTCCGGTAAACATTGCTAAAGCTCGGGATAATTTTCAAAAGAGAAACGAAATACGAAAAATTTAACCGTTTGATGAAAACTGATAAAATAAATGATTGTGAAAAGATCAACGTGGAAACAGACGGCTAATTTCTAATAGCTTTATGTAGTGTCCGAAAGTGTCTGTGATTTTACGTAGAATTCGGTTACAACGAACAGAGTATTTTTGTGTGAAGCAGTCAACTTTGAATAGATCGATTGATCGTAATCGATTTTGGATTCATGAAAAGAGCGGCGAATTCAATAAAGTTGCATCACAATGTTCCCATACGAATTAAGGAAAATAATGCTTCCTCAAACATATATTTCGAGTAAGGGATTGGTGGATGGAGTACACAGAGGGCACTGACATTTTTTCTTCCTGTACATCTGAGTCGAAACAAGGCCCCAGGAGTAGATAACATTCCATTGGAACTACTGACGGCCTCGGGAGAGCCATTCCTGACAAAACTCTACCATCTGGTGAGCAAAATATATGAGACAGGCGAAATACCCTCAGACTTCAAGAAGAATATAATAATTCCAATCCCAAAGGAAGCAGGTGTTGACAGATGTGAAAATTACAGAACAATCAGTTTAATAAGCCACAGCTGCAAAATACTAACGCGAATTCTTTACAGACGAATGGAAAAACTGGTAGAGGCCAGACTTGGGGTAGATCAGTTTGGATTCCATAGAAATATTGGAACACTTGAGGCAATACTGACCTTACGAGTTATCTTAGAAGAAAGATTAAGGAAAGGAAAACCTACGTTTCTAGCATTTGTAGACTTAGAGAAAGCTTTTGACAATGTTGACTGGAATACTCTCTTTCAAATTCTGAAGGTGGCAAGGGTAAAATACAGGGAGCGAAAGGCTATTTACAATTTGTACAGAAACCAGATGGCAGTTATAAGAGTCGAGTGGCATGAATGGGAAGCAGTGGTTGGGAAAGGAGTGAGACAGGGTTGTAGCCTCTCCCCGATGTTATTCAATCTGTATATTGAGCAAGCAGTAAAGGAAACAAAAGAAAAATTCGGAGTAGGTATTAAAATTCGTGGAGAAGAAGTAAAAACTTTGAGGTTTGCCGATGACATTGTAATTCTGTAAGAGACAGCAAAGGACTTGGAAGAGCAGTTGAACGGAATTGACAGTGTCTTGAAAGGAGGATATAAGATGAACATCAACAAAAGCAAAACGAGGATAATGGAATATAGTCGAATTAAGTCGGGTGATGCTGAGGGAATTAGATTAGGAAATGAGACACTTAAAGTAGTAAAGGAGTTTTGCTATTTGGGGAGCAAAATAACTGATGATGGTCGAAGTAAAGAGGATATAAAATGCAGACTGGCAATGGGAAGGAAAGCGTTTCTGAAGAAGAGAAATTTGTTAACATCGAGTATAGATTTAAGTGTCAGGAAGTCGTTTCTGAAAGTATTTGTATGGAGTGTAGCCATATATGGAAGTGAAACATGGACGATAAATAGTTTAGACAAGAAGAGAATAGAAGCTTTCGAAATGTGGTGCCACAGAAGAATGCTGAAGATTAGATGGGTAGATCACATAACTAATGAGGAGGTGTTGAAGAGGACTGGGGAGAAGAGAAGTTTGTGGCTCAACTTGACTAGAAGAATAGATCGGTTGGTAGGGCATGTTCTGAGACATTGAGGGATTACCAATTTAGTATTGGAGGGCAGCGTGGAGGGTAAAAATCATAGAGAGAGACCAAGAGATGAATACACTAAGCAGATTCAGAAGGATGTAGGTTGCAGTAAGTACTTGGAGATGAAGAAGCTTGCACAGGATAGAGTAGCATGTAGAGCTGCATCAAACCAGTCTCAGGACTGAAGACCACAACAACAACAACACCATATGTCCATCTGCGAATGGAGCGAGAATGAGAAGAAATAATTCTTCCTCGATTGCAGACCGTACGGTCAGTTGCGGAATACAGAGGTCCACCGTAAGACTTATGAGTTCAGAAGGGTTTGTGTAGGAAGCAGGAATGCGAAGGCATCAGTTACGTTCACAGTTCATCACATGAGGGAACGTTTTGAGATGACCTGGCGGAAACGATACGTTTTTCTTTGCGCATATGACCAGTTTCCTTGAATTCGACACAGTCCGTACTAGAGCCAACCGAAAGTAAAAGACGACAAAGTTTTTCATTTTTGTCACCATAATAATACGTCTTGACATGAAGTACCTGTTTCACGCACCCCATTCATCAGAGAGATGGTTTCGACAGGCCAATGTCTTTTCGTTACGGCGGTTTAACCAAAATTTAGAGAAAATCTGAGTATAAAACTACCGTTTGTGCAGTTATTGTTTAAGCCCTTTGTATATTCTAGATGGCTACAAATCTCAAGACGCCCCGTAATGTTCCTTCTACTCCTCTAACAGAATCGTTAATAAAACTGCTCTGAATTCCGCAGTCCCCGAAGCCGAATTAGTTGTTATATCTTTTGCTTCGCATAGCCTGATGTACAAATATTACAACTGCTTAGCTCAAGAATATGCAGAACTGGGTCTCTGTGTTTTTTAAGCGATACCCATTTCATATATTTGCAAGTTCGCTGTCCAGAGTGGCTGTTGAGCCTCGCATCAGCAGCTTTAACAGGGAGGGACAACAAGCGTGGGTCCTTTACGTAGTTACGTCACACTGGCGTCACACAAACCAAACACAAGCATGGCCAGCGTAACTGTCCACCTGTTCGTAGTAACAGCATCAATACGCCTCTAAAATGGCAACGAAAACGTAAGCTGACTACACTTTAACAACAATGACCACTAATCTACAAACGACACACGTTGGACTTCAAGGCAAAATTGTGCTCCGGATTGCTGACCAAACTACTATGCTTGCCACTGTGGCCAGGACGCTACTATAAAAAATATACTTTACTACGCAGTCTTGAAAAATACATTTAATAATGTGACAAGTATTTGATTAAGAGTTCTAAAGCATTTTAGATGTGTGCAAAACATAAGTAATTTCATTCATTTAAGCGCATTCACAATAACACGTCGAAAGAAGGTTACCTGCACGATTAGATAAATCTCCTTTTTGAGACATTTACTTAAAATTGACAAAGTTATTTTGATTTCCTGTATTTAGACGAGTTTGTGGTAATGCAAGGCAGCGGACGCATAGATAAAAAATTGCACTCATGTTCGATGTCCAGCAGATTGGTTGCATATTTCATCCGATGTTTAGAGATTAGTCAAAATGCGTAAAATGCTACCTAGCCGTCACTATGTATTTCATCTGTTCTCTTATTTTATGCTGAACATTTTTAATGTACGAACAATAATTGTAGAATATGGCGTAACGATTCTGCGTTACGTATGGCCACTGTGTGGCTGATAATACATGTTGCTCCATTGACTCTCGTCTGTGGACATCGAAACCTCATCCTTCTACAATAACGGATCACTCTCTAGTGACAGAAGATTTGAAGACGACCGCATAGACTGAAACAGGTCCTTTTGTAACTGATTTGAGCATCTATGAGCGCAAATAAGGCGTGATTAATAAATTGAAAATTCCTGTGCCTCTCTGGACAGCACGCGACTCCTATTACGAATCACATTCTTCACCACAATGTGTTTGGGAATCACGCGTTCTGTAACTGCTAATTTGTGCCGTAGAGACGTAAGCTGTCTCATCAAAAGTATCGGGACGCCTATTAACGGGCATTAACATGGGGGTGTGTCCACCCTTCGCCTTTATGACAGCTTCAGGCCTGCCGGAGACATTTTTAATGAGGTGTCTGAATATCTGTGGAGGAACAGCTGTCTTTTGTTTCTCAAAGGCCGAAACCAGAGCCGGTAGTGATGTTGGAAACGAGTCCGGAGCGAAGTCGACGTTATAACTCATCCCAGAGGTCCATTAGCTTCAGTTTAGGACTATACGCAGGCCAGTTCTCTTTAGGAACCTTATTCTCCACAGATCATTGCCTTTCAGATGCTACTTTATGAAAGGGTGCATTGTCATGCTGGAAACAGTCATCGTCTCAGAGTTGTTCCTCTACTGTACGCAGAACAATATCGTTCCCTATTTACGGGGACCGTGCCCTAAACACGCCACCCAAAACACATCACTTCCTCCGTGCATCACGGCTGGCACCACAAATGATGGCAGGTAAAGTTTCTCAAGCCTTCGCCAAACTCAAACCCTTTCATCGAATTGCCGCAGGGAAGATAACTCCAAATCACTCGTTTCCAGTCGTCCACTATCCCACGGTGTCGATCTCCACATCACGTTAAGCGTCGCTTAGCACTTGTGCAGAAAATTGTGGCTTATGAAGACCTGTTCGGCCATTGTACCACATTCCCTTTAACTCCCTACGCACAGTCACTGTGTCAGCTGCACTGCTGGTAGGAATTTGGATCTCAGTAGTTATTTCTTCCGCTGATTCATGCGATTTCTGACAACTACCGTCCGCGGTGCTCGACGGTGAGGTCTACCTAGTCTTGTTTAGCACTGGCTGTTCCTTCGCGTTTCGCATTCAGGTTATTTTACTACATTGCACATTTTGCTTTTCATTCCTCACGAGTTTTTGATAATCTGTGTGACAAGAACCAGCGTCTCGTAATTATGAACATGTAACCTGCATTCAGCGCATTTATGGTGTTAATTTTCGATCTTTCGACAATAACCACCAACGGGAAAACAAGTTTCTGTTACTGTCGAAAGTTCGGATTTTCATACGGAAATAACACAAGTGCGCCAATAACACTATGTTCAACAAATCCGCGTCGCTCATGGCTTCGAGAGCATGTAACATGCACTTTTACAAACTTTAACAGAGGAGGTGTGTACTGTCGTACTCGCGGCATTTACAAGTTGGTGTGGAAATGTCATTAAGCGACAGAAACGCTCATCAGAGCTGTAGTGTCTGACATAGGACAGCAAAGTAACTCTGATCCCAGAACAGCTCTATAGGGCGCGTGACTTTTTTTCCCATATTGCATTGTTTGATTTTAACGATAACACGACATTGACAACATTTAAGAGCAGGTGATACGTTTCGTAATGCCGGCATGTAAACTTCACGTTAACGGCATAGGAAATATGAGGTATGTACCGAAAAGTAAGGTACGGAAGTGTCATTAAGCGTCAGAGGCCTAATCGGATCTGTGGACAGGTAAAATATCATTGGCCCCAGAAATGATCCTTGGGGCTACCTGATATCTTTTTTTTAATGTTTTGTCCTTTTGATTTTTATCGATTATATGACATTGACAACATTTGAGAGGAGATGGTATGTCCCGTAATTCTGGCACATAAGGCTCGTCAGGATAGCACGTCGGGTCTTTGTGGATTAGGTTAGCTCCGGCTCTCTGTAGAACGGGATGAGCGCCGTCCGCCTTCGGGGCCCGCGGCGGCGGATGTGGCGAGAGGTCGATACAGCAGCAGGTGGCGCCCGGCGACCGCCGTCCGGCGTCGCGGCCTGAAGACGCAGCGGCGACTCGCGAGCGGGGCGTCGGCGCAGTTTTTCGGGGGCGGTGCCCGCGGCGGGGGCGGGGTCGGGGGTCTCGGGTTCCGCCCCGGGGCGTGGTCTCCTCCCAAGACAAGATGGCGGCCGGCCCGGACCGGCGCCGCAGACTAGCTAGGCGCGGTCGCATGAATAAATGTAACAGAGCGGCCGCCGTCGCCGGAGAACAGGTTGAGGCGCTCCGCGGGCGGCGGGGGCGGTGGTCCGGCGCTCAGCACGTGCCGGACCGGGAGAAAAAGAAAAGGGCCGAGCGCCTTCCGACAGAGCACCTGCCCTGCAGAGCTCCAGGGTTTCGCTACTGAGCAGAAATCTGCAGTTGTTGCAGGCAGCACTGATATTAGGGCAATAGGTCGCGAGTAAGTTTCTGCGTCAAACAAGACCTTATGGTCTTCGATCCGAAGGTTAGTTTGATACAGCTCTCCACGTTAGTCTATCCTGTGCAAGTCTTTTCATCTCTGCATAACTACTGCAAACTATATCTATTATAACATCGTTAATCCAGTCAAACCTCGGTTCTCCCTCTACAGTTCTCGTCCCGCACACTTCCTACAATCTTGGATGCGTCTTACCAACTGATCTCGATTTTTAATCAAGTCCTGAAACGAATGTCTTTTCTCCCTAACGCGATTCAGTATCTCTTCATTTATCTGATCTACTCACGTAATCTGTAGCAGTCTTCCTTAGTAAAACATTTCAAAAGCTTCTACTCTCTTATCGTCTTTTTGCCTCCGTAGGTGAATCGTCAGCGTGGTTGAATGCCATGCGAGTGGTCCGTGTATGATTCTATTCCCCGTGGAAGCTTTTCGCTATTCGAGTAATGGGTCTTGTGTTGCCCTCATCATCATTTCATCATAGACACAAGTCACCTTGGTGGCATCTAGGAAGATTCACACCAGGCGGCGAACTCAGCGAAAGGGGACGCCCAGTCAGAAAATGATATACCTACCTTCATTTCTTCTTTTCTCAACTATTTATCGTCCATGTTTCACATCCGTACAAGACTACACTCCAGACAAATAAATTCAGTATATGCTTCCTAACACTTACATCGATATGAAATCTTAACAAATGTCTCTATTGCAGAAACGACATTTTTGCTATCACCAGCCTTCACTTTATACTGTCTCTGCTTCGGATTTCCTCATTTATTTTCCTATATTTTCTAATTACCTCAGCCATAGCCTGATCTGATTCTATTACATTTCATTACCCTTGTTTTAATTTTGTTGGGATTCATATAATAATCTGTAAAGCTATCTTATAAACTCTAACATTATATCTCTGCTGATCTTCTAAGTCTTTTGCTGTCTCTACAGAATTACAATGTCATTCCAAACGTTATGATTTTCATTATTCGATTAACTGCTAACAGAGGTGACGTTAATCATCTTAATGAAAGTTGTTAGCCATGCGTGTGGGACACATATGTTTTCCAGGGATTTGCCTTCTGTTTCCTTATTTGGGTTCCCGACCACCTACATCTACATCTACATCTATCCTCAGCAATCCATCATACGGTGCGCGGCAGAGGGTGCTCACTATGCCATGCGAAGGGCCCTGGTCTGATTCTAGGCTGGATCGGGGATTTTCTCTGTTCGGGTATTGGGTCTTGTATTGTTCTCATCATTATTTCATCATCGACACTCAAGTCGCCTTACTAGCGACCTCTATTTAATATCTTGCGTGAGCTAATATCTGGGAACCAAATTTAACAATGAAAATTTAGCTCGACTTTACTACCTTTACTCGTCCCGAGTTCGAGTCTCGGTCCGGCACGGGTTTTAATCTGCCAGGAAGTTTCATATCCGCGCACACTCCGCTGCAGAGTGAAAATCTCATTATGGAAACATCCCTCAGGCTGTGGCTAAGCTGTCTCCGCACTATCCTCTCTTTCAGGAGTGCTAGTTCTACAAAAATCGCAGAAGAGTTTCTGTAAAGCATGGAAGGTAGAGACGAGGTACTGGCAGAAGTAAGGCTGTGAGGACGGGGCGTGAGTCGTGCTTGGGTAGCCCAGTTGGTAGAGCACTTGCCCGCGAAAGGCAAAGGTCCTGAGTTCGAGTCTCGGTCCGGCACACACTTTTAATCTGCCAGGAAGTTTCAGATCATATATGTTCCGAAAGTTTGCAATCTTCAGTCAAGACATTGGATGTGTATACGAGCGGATTGGACCTTAAGTCCAGTATCTAGCTGTAGGACTGACAAGGCTGTTACAATTCGTTTTCGGTGAATACCGGGGTATGGTTCTTTCAACAAGGCCACGGAACTGATCTTCACTTATCATTGTTCAGTTGCGCTATTGCGTAATGTCTGACGACAGTATCAACGATTCGTTAAAAGATTAACGTTCTTTCCCAATTAAAGTACTTTCACTTGTCATTTAAATACTGTAATACTTAGTAGTGGATTACGGCGATGTAACCCAGAATTAAATGACTCAAACTTATAGAAGCTGAGGATTTTACTTACTTACTAAGAAAACCGTGAAAAGAAATTCTAGCCATCTCTTTTAGATTTTGTGTTTAATGATGCTTTCATAATCATCTTATGGAGTTTCCTGAATATTTCACGACCAGAGATGTCACCATACTGTTCTCAGTTGTGTGCTCAGTAGTTAAATTGTGATTCGCACCAGACAATGAAGTTGATACTGAGAGAAACATTTCGACACAAGGAAAAAAAAATCTCTTGATGTCACATAATCAGCGATTATTGCATTATTATGGTTGTTAAAATGGAGAAATTTACTCAATAATATACTGGGTGTGTCGAAATATCAAAGAGTCGTACAAGGCGCTTCTCCTATTGGGTCTATTGACGAAATGTGGGACACAGACACATCAGCACATACGAAACCTTCTCAAACTTTGACTCCCACTTCGAAAATGATAATTTCACTGCCCCTCGCATCATGCTAAACATTATTCTGTGTCGTTTAGTTCCACCCTATCGTAATGTACCGAATGTAATGATAGGAAATTAGTACCTGAGAGGTGGACCGGTATAAGACCCTACTCCAGATTTTGTCTCCAATTAAAGTGCACCTGCTTCTTAGCGTCCGCCAGTTCACTAGCTCCGCAGACAGGTGCTGCCCTCTACGCAGCTCGATATCCTTGCAGCTTGACGCAGATTCCAGTGGTCCGCTCTTTGGAAGCTGTGTCTGTGTTGGAAAGGTTGCGCTTTCTAAACATTTGAAATCAGTCAACCAAAACATGTCACTTGATTCATATGCCTCGGAAACTATCTAACTATTCATTTTAGTACTGATTTTCTACATGAAATCTTTACAGACGTTTTCTGATATTGGCAGCCGTCGATAAAAGACAAACGATGAGTACAAAAATAAGAAAGTTTCTTTTTTTAGTATTAGGATGAATTTCTCCCTTTCTGCAACTGTTTTCACTGCCTACTTTCGCTTTCTTGCTCTGACTCCAGTTATGCTGCCGCACACTCTTACTAACTGCAAACAATATTTCAGTTTAAACTGGGGAAAAGGATATTGAAATGTCTGTTACAATTGGGCACTCTGCGCGAAATCGTTTTCCGATTATTTTGTTTACGTTGTTGCCTTTCTACATCTTTCGTACTTAAAAGCGCACTAAGGGAACAACTCAAAATACACCAAAGTATGCATAAAACTTTAGAAATGCCAAAAAAAAGTTTGCGTCATAGTACACAACACTCCTGCCAGATTCTGTACAAACAGGCGCTACAACTTTTTATTCTTCTGTATCAACTGGCAGATGGCTACGTTGTTGCGATACTCGGGTGGTATGCTGGTGAAGCAGGTTCAAATACCACTTGCTACAATTTTCCCTCTGTTACTTGTTTCATTGCCAAATTTGGCAGATAAGATGATTTTGCCTACATCCTATAATCCTCCTTTCTTGTAATGATAGTTCCCCAGAGTTTTCTGACCTTGCGTCTTTCTTTGGTTCTCTGCATGATCACATAACTTCATTACCTGTTTGCACATTTCATATGTTTCCAGTGTATTCCCGCTATTTTCGATCATCTCCTGATTCAAATCGTACATCGCGTTGCTTTTAGGAGACCAAGAGGAAATATTCACTTATATTTTCGTAATTCGTATGGTTAAATCTTCGGTTTCTACAAGGAGAAGAGCTATTAAATAAGTCGACATCCATGTGCACTGCAAGGAAAAAGAAGAAAGATTAGAGACGGAGCGTGAGCTCGAATTAAGGAAGGAAGAAGGAGATAATCGGCGGTGCTGTATTTAAAGGAATGGTCCCAACATTCGATTTAAGCGAGTTAGGGAAACCACGGGAAACCTAAATTCGGAAGTCTGGACGAGGTTTTGAACTGCCTTCCTCCCGAACGTGAGTCAGTGTCTTACCTTGTTTGGTTCCGTGCACCGAAGAGTGTATTTATTATCAGCGTTAATCACTTCATTTCCTGTAGTATTCACGTATGAAGCGAACGGAAGTACGAGGGTGGGTCAAATGAAAACCATAATTTTTTTAAAATATTATTTGCTGTGCAGAAGTTGTACAAAGCTGTATCACGTTTCAACATAATCTCCCCCACGCTCAATGCAAGTCCTCCAGCGCTTACAAAGTGTATAAATTCCTTTAGAAAAATATTTTGTTGGTAGTCCGCGCAACCATTCATGCACCGCGTGGCGTACCTCTTCATCAGAACGGAACTTCCTTCCTCCCATTGCCTCTTTGAGTGGTCCAAACATTTGGAAATCACTTGGTGATAAGGAATAGCGCCATTCCTTGCTCGCTCTCTTCGTTTCCGGTTGGTTGAAGTGAACCCAGGTTTCGTCCCCAGTAACTATTCTTGCAAGGAAGCCATCACCTTCTCGTTCAAAGTGCCGAAGAAGTTCTTCAGAATCATCAACACGTCGTTCTCTCATTTCAGGAGTCAGCTGCCGTGGCACCCATCTTGCAGACACTTTGTGAAGGTGGAGCACATCACGCATAATATGGTGTGATGACCCATGACTAATATGTAAACATGCTGCAATGTCATTCAGTGTCACTCAGGGGTTTTCCTTCACTATGGCTTCAGCTACTGTGCAATGTTGGCTGTGAGCACTATGGGACTAAACATCTGAGGTCATTAGTCGCATAGACTTAGAACTACTTAAACCTAACTAACCTAAGGACATCACACACATCCATGCCCGAGGCAGGATTCGAACCTGCGACCGTAGCGGTCGCGCGGTTCCAGACTGTAGCGCCTAGAACCGCTCGGTCACAACGGCCGGCAACTGTGCAATGTTCTGCGGAGTCACAACTCGTTATGCCTGACCTGGACGAGGAGCATCTTCCACTAAAGTCATACCATTTGTGAACTTCCTGCTCCATTCGTCGATGAATTTCAATAGGTTTCACACCTTCACTACGCAAAAACCGAATAACAGAAGGCTGTTCTTCCCTGGTGGGGCGGCCATCTTTATACTGATACTGTGACGGTATGTGTGCATCTGCACTATGCTGCCACCTGCAGGACATTCTGCGCGCTGTTTGTAGCACGCTTACCAACTTACAGGATAACGGCGCGAAATTTCGATTTGTTATTACAAATTTAAGGTTTTCATTTGACTCACCCCCGTAGTTGTATGCTTCCTCACCTCGCATAATGTCTCTTACCTTGTTTCATCGTCCTGTTACGGTATATGTGATGTGTCTAGTATATCTGTATCTGGATCCGCATTTCTGCTGCACAAATCATCGTGGCGTGTACAGCGAATGTAACGCAGTGTACCGAGTTCATTGTATCCCCTTCTTTCTCTGCTGACCGATAGCGTGCGTGCAAACACCCCAGCTAGTGTGCCTTCATGTCATGCTGGATTTACCATATTCCACTTGCGAATGGTGCACGGGAACAACGACTGTCCGTAAACCTTTGTATGAGCTCTAATTTCTCCGGTTTTCTCGACGCAACCGTTTCGCAAGACATATGTTGAAAAAAGTATATGGTGCCAGGCTCTTCGTGCAACGTACAATCTCAGATTTTCAACTTCTCCATGACGCTCAACGCCTCTTTAGTAAAATCTGGATTTTATTGGGCATCTCCATAGCGTCCTCGCGCCAAGTAAACGATCCCGTGACGAACCATGCCGTTCTTCATTATTTCTTCTCTGTCTGATCCAGTCTCGTAAGGATACCAGACGGTTGAACAATCGACCATGTAAGTATTTTGTACGCCACTTTCTTCGTTAGCGAATTATATTAAGATTCTTCCTGTGAATTTCAGAATGGCATCCGCATTTTCTACTATTTGTTTTGCACTGTTATGCAAGACCTAAGGACGAAGCATGGAACATACACTCCTGGAAATGGAAAAAAGAACACATTGACACCGGTGTGTCAGACCCACCATACTTGCTCCGGACACTGCGAGAGGGCTGTACAAGCAATGATCAAACGCACGGCACAGCGGACACACCAGGAACCGCGGTGTTGGCCGTCGAATGGCGCTAGCTGCGCAGCATTTGTGCACCGCCGCAGTCAGTGTCAGCCAGTTTGCCGTGGCATACGGAGCTCCATCGCAGTCTTTAACACTGGTAGCATGCCGCGACAGCGTGGACGTGAACCGTATGTGCAGTTGACGGACTTTGAGCGAGGGCGTATAGTGGGCATGTGGGAGGCCGGGTGGACGTACCGCCGAATTGCTCAACACGTGGGGCGTGAGGTCTCCACAGTACATCGATGTTGTCGCCAGTGGTCGGCGGAAGGTGCACGTGCCCGTCGACCTGGGACCGGACCGCAGCGACGCACGGATGCACGCCAAGACCGTAGGATCCTACGCAGTGCCGTAGGGGACCGCACCGCCACTTCCCAGCAAATTAGGGACACTGTTGCTCCTGGGGTATCGGCGAGGACCATTCGCAACCGTCTCCATGAAGCTGGGCTACAGTCTCGCACACCGTTAGGCCGTCTTCCGCTCACGCCCCAACATCGTGCAGCCTGCCTCCAGTGGTGTCGCGACAGGCGTGAATGGAGGGACGAATGGAGACGTGTTGTCTTCAGCGATGAGAGTCGCTTCTACCTTGGTGCCAATGATGGTCGTATGCGTGTTTGGCGCCGTGCAGGTGAGCGCCACAATAAGGACTGCATACGACCGAGGCACACAGGGCCAACACCCGGCATCATGGTGTGGGGAGCGATCTCCTACACTGGCCGTACACCACTGGTGATCGTCGAGGGGACACTGAATAGTGCACGGTACATCCAAACCGTCATCGAACCCATCGTTCTACCATTCCTAGACCGGCAAGGGAACTTGCTGTTCCAACAGGACAATGCACGTCCGCATGTATCCCGTGCCACCCAACGTGCTCTAGAAGGTGTAAGTCAACTACCCTGGCCAGCAAGATCTCCGGATCTGTCCCCCATTGAGCATGTTTGGGACTGGATGAAGCGTCGTCTCACGCGGTCTGCACGTCCAGCACGAACGCTGGTCCAACTGAGGCGCCAGGTGGAAATGGCATGGCAAGCCGTTCCACAGGACTACATCCAGCATCTCTACGATCGTCTCCATGGGAGAATAGCAGCCTGCATTGCTGCGAAAGGTGGATATACACTGTACTAGTGCCGACATTGTGCATGCTCTGTTGCCTGTGTCTATGTGCCTGTGGTTCTGTCAGTGTGATCATGTGATGTATCTGACCCCAGGAATGTGTCAATAAAGTTTCCCCTTCCTGGGACAATGAATTCACGGTGTTCTTATTTCAATTTCCAGGAGTGTATATGGAAGAATTGCTGCAATATAGCAGAGAAGATAACAGAAGAAATACGCAATGTGACAAATAGAAATGACACTGTTATTCAAGGACAATAATTGCACCGAATGACAGCAATTCATGATGATCTCGTGGACATTATAAACGGAGGGACATGGTTCTTAATGTGATCACCATGGAAGGCAATTCATGCTCAGCAACGTGCACTCAGGTTAGCCGCAACGTTGGTAAGGAATTCCTGTAGCAGGGAGTTCCATTCCTGTAGCAGCGCGGTGAAAACTGATTGACGGTCGTTGGTGAACGTCGACGTATCACAGTACGTCCCTCCAACGCATCGCACACGTGTTGGAAGGTATTTAAGTTGCGGGAATGGGCAGCCCAGTCCATTCGCCGAATGTCCTCTCGTTCCAAGAGTTCCTTCATCTGAGCTGTTCGATGCTGTCGTGCGTTTTCTTCCATAAAAGTGAAGTCACAACCGAATGTTGCTCTGAAAAGAGGGACGTACGGAAGCAGTATAGTGTCACAATAACAGTGACCTGTGCGTGTACCTTTGGTCAGTACGCTCATGCAACACTATACCTCCCCAGTCTATGACATCCGTACCTCTAAAATCGATACCGCAGTACCATTGTTCTTCAGAAATACGACATAAGGTGCCAAATTCAGAAGAACGCAAAATCCCCAAGACTGGCTAAGTTTCGCGGAAGCTCGAAATTTAGTGCGGAGGTCAATGCGAGATGCTTTTAATAGTTTCCGCAATGAAACATTGTCTCAAAATGTGGTAGAAGACCTATAGAGATTCTGGTCGTATGTAAAGTACACCGCCGCGTGGGATTAGCCGAGCGGTCTTAGGCGCTGCAGTCATGGACTCTGCGGCTGGTCCCGGCGGACGTTCGAGTCCTCCCTCGGGCATGGACGTGTGTGTTTGTCCTTAGGATAATTTAGGTTAAGTAGTGTGTAAGCTTAGGGACTGATGACCTTAGCAGTTAAGTCCCATAAGATTTCACACACATTCGAACATTTTTTGTAAAGTACACCAGTGCCAAAAAACAGCCAATACCGTCACTGCGCGATAGCGATGGAAATGTTACCGATGATGGTGCCACTATAGCGGAGTTACTAAATACAGTTTTCCGTAATTCCTTCACAAAAGAAGACGAAGTAAATATTCCAGAATTCGAAACCAGAACAACTGTTAGCACGAGTGACAAAAAAGTAAATATACCTTAGGTGTTGCGAAACAGATGAAGTCTTCCGGTCCAGATGGTATACCAGTCAGGTTCCTTTCAGAGTATGTAGACACAATAGCGCCTTTCTTAGCAATCATATACACCCGCTACTTGACGAAAGGTCTGTTCCTAAAGACTGGAAAGTAGCACAGGTCGCACCAATATTCAAGAAAGGAAATATGAATTACAGATTCGTATCACTAACCTCAATTTGCAGTAGGATTTTGGAGCATATACTATACTCTAACATTATGAATCATCTTGAAGAAAATGACATATTGATACATAACCAACACGGATTCAGAAAATATTGTTCTTGTGCAACACAGCTAGCTCTTTATTCCCATGAAGTAATGAGTACTGTCGACAAGGGATCTCATATCGATTCCATATTCCTAGATTTCCAGAAGGCTTTTGATACCGTTCCTCACAAGTGACTATTAATCAAATTGCGTGTATATGGAGTATCATCTCAGTTGTGTGACTGGATTCGTGATTTCCTCTCAGAGAGGTCACAGTTCGTAGTTATAGACGGTAAACCATCGAGTAGAACAGAAGTGATATCTGGCGTTCCACAAAGTAGTGTCATAGCCCCTCTGCTGTTCCCCATTTTCCATAAATGATCTAGGTGATAATCTGAGCAGCCTCCTTAGATTGTTTGCAGACGACGCTGTAATTTACCGTCTAGTAAAATCATCAGATGTTCAATTCCAATTGAAAAATGATCTAGAGAGAATTTCTGTATGGTGCGAAAAGTGGCAATTGGCACTAAACAAAGAAAAGTCGAGGTCATCCACATGGGTACTAAAAGATATCCGATAAATTTTGGGTATACGATCGCTCAAATCTAAAGGCTGTCAATTCGACTAAATACCTAAGAATTACAATTACGTGCAACTTAAATTGGAAAGACCACATTGATAATATTCTGCAGAAGTCGAAACGAAGACTGCGCTTTGTTGGCAGAACACTTAGAAGATGCGAAAAACCCACTAAAGACACAGCCTACATTACCCCTGTCCTTCCTCTGTTGGAATACTGCTGCGTGGTATGGGATCCTTAGCAGGTAGGATTGACGGAGGACATCGACAAAGTGCAAAGAAGGGCAGCTCGTTTCGTGTTATCGCGCAATAGGGGTGAGAAGGTCACTGATATGATACCCGAGTTGGGGTAGCAGTCACTGAAACAAAGGTGGTTTTCTTTGCGGCGAGATCTACGAAATTTCCGTTAGCAACTTTCTCTTCCGAATGCGAAAATATTTTGTTCGCACCCATCTACGTAGGGAGAAATGATCATCAAAATAAGAGAGCTTGAACGGAAACATTTAGGTGTTCCTTTTTCCCACGCGCCATTGGAGAGTGGAATGGTAGGGAAGTAGTATGAAAATGGTTCGATGAACCCTCTGCCAGGCACATAAGTGTGAATTGCAGAGTAACCATGTGGATGTAGATGCAGATGTCCTTCGGACATGCAGCAGGTCCGAAGCAACGCTGCAATATCGTATTTGTCCACCGATGTAGGGCAAGAGAGTTTCAATTACAATGACTCCACTGTACGGGAATGCACATAACGCAATGTACGAGTCCAGGATGTAGACACATGGCTGACGGCATATGGAAGTTAGGGTATGGCCGTGGAGCGCGCTCGAATAGGCCAATTGTAAGGCGACGCTGGCGATAAGCAGGAAATCCGGGTTGGAGTCCCTGTCCGGCATAGATTCTCAATCTCATAATTCCATTACACAGCTGATGATTAATCATATCCGCAACTGCAGATATGTTGAATGTATTTTACAATGGCTGTTGTAGCCACAATGCCTGCACCGTATTACGACCTTCCTCTGTGAAACTATCTCGGAAGACCTTCGCATCTTTTCCCTATCGTTTTTCCCGTCTAATACGCACGCACATTTGCACTAAGGAACATTGCGCCGTGCTTCCGAACAACACAGGCTCTACAATTCGTATGATCGATTTTGGTGTTCCAGATGTTATTGTGTGGGGAACCATAATGTTACATGGGCGTACTGATCTCCAACTTTATGTACGCAGTACACGCACGAGTCAGTATTATTGTGATACTCTACTCCTTCCCCGTGTGCGTCATTTCAGAGCAACTTTCAGTCGTGACTTTATTCGCAACTGCAAATACGTTTTACTCACGAGGCGGAGTCAAATGAAAACCTTAAATATATTTTTAAATATTATTTATTGTGCAGAAGTGGTACAAAGCTGTAACACTTTTCAATATAATCTCCCCCTCGCTCAGTGCAAGTCCTCCAGCGCTTACAAAGTGTATAAATTCCTTTAGAAAAAAATTCTTTTTGTAGTCCGCGCAACCACTCGTGCACCGCGTGGCGTACTTCTTCATCAGAACGGAAATTCTTTCCTCCCATTGCGTCTTTGAGAGGTCCAAACATATGGAAATCACTTGGGGGAAGGCCTGGTGAGTATGGTGGATGAGGGAGACACTCAAAATGCAGGTCTGTGATTGTTGCAACTGTTGTACGGGCAGTGTGGGGCCTTGCATTGTCACGTTGCAAAACGACACCTGCTGATAGCAATTCACGTCGCTTTGATTTGATTGCAGGCCGAAGATGATTTTTTAGGAGATCTGTGTATGATGCACTGGTGACAGTGGTCCCTCTAGGCATGTAATGCTCCAAAGTGACGCCTTTTTCGTCCCGAAAGAGAGTCAGAATAACCTCCCCTGCTGATGGTTCTGTTCGAAAGTTCTTTGGTTTTGGTGATGAGGAGTAGCGCCATTCCTTGCTCGCTATCTTCGTTTCCGGTTGGTGGAAGTGAATCCAGGTTGCGTCCCCAGTAACTATTCTTGCAAGGAAGCCGTCACCTTCCCGTTCAAAGCGCCGAGGAAGTATTTCACAAGTACCAACATGTCGTTCTCTCATTTCAGGAGTCAGCTGCCGTGGCACCCATCTTGCAGACACTTTGGGTAACTGGAGCACATCATGCACAATGTGGCGTGATGACCCATGACTAATCTGTAAACATACGGCAATGTCATTCAGTGTTACTCGGCGGTTTTCCTTCACTACGGCTCCAACTACTGCAATGTTCTGTGGAGTCACAACTCGTTGTGCCTGACCTGGACGAGGAGCATCTTTCACTGAGCTCACACCATTTGCGAACTTCCTACTCTATTCGTAGACTTGCTGATGTGCCAAACATGCATCACCGTATTGAACCTTCATTCGTCGATGAATTTCAATAGGTTTACACCTTCACTACGCAAAAACCGAATATCAGAAGGCTGTTCTTCCCTGGTGCAAGTCGCAAGTGGGGTGGCCGTCTTTTGCGACGGTATGTGTACATCTGCACCATGCTGCCACCTGCAGGCCATTCTGCACGCTGTTTGTAGCACGCTTACCAACTTACAGGATAACGGCTCGAAATTTCGATTTGTTATTGCAAATTTAAGGTAATCATTTGACTCGCCCTCGTATTTCGTAAGGCTGTAGTCGCCACAGTGCCTGCTCCTTTGGACATGCATGCGTGTACGAAGGAACGCTGCTTGATACTTCTGAACAACACGGGAATTGCAATACCGTATGATCGTTTTTGGTGGTCCAGGTGTATAGTGTGGAGTGGCATAATGTTGCACTGCCGTCCTGATCTCCAAATCTATCTACACGGTACACGGACAGGTCAATGTTATTATACGAGGGTAATCCCAAAAGTAAGGTTCAAATGGTTCAAATGGCTCTGAGCACTATGGGACTTAACTGCTGAGGTCATCAGTCCCCTGGAACTTAGAACTAATTAAACCCAACTGACCTAAGGACATCACACACATCCATGCCCGAGGCAGGATTCGAACCTGCGACCGTAGCGGTCGCTCGGTTCCAGACTGTAGCGCCTAGAATCGCTCGGACACTTCGGCCGGTCAAAAGTAAAGTCTCTTATTTTTTTTTATAAGTACAGAACTCTGTCTGTGTGGCAGTTGGTCACACTGTTATGAAGAGTGCTTCGCGCGCTGTGTGCCAACATGCGCACGCCGCGCTGAGGTGCTGTCTTGGCTTGGCAGCCGAGAATGGAGCTCCCTTTGGATGTTACCGCCAAGTGCGAATTGCGCGCAGTTATTCGGTATTTTGAACGCAAAGGGCTCTGTGCCGATTGAAATCCATCGCCAATTGACCGAAGTGTATGGTGAGTCGTGCATGGACGTCAAAAATGTTCGTAAGTAGTGTAGAGAGTTTGCTGGTCGGACCGAAATTCACGACGAACAAAGGAGCGGGAGACTGTCAATTTTGTCCGCATCTCGTGGTCGTGCGGTAGCGTTCTCGCTTCCCCCGCCCGGGTTCCCGGGTTCGATTCCCGGCGGGGTCAGGGATTTTCTCTGCCTCGTGATGACTGGGTGTTGTGTGCTGTCCTTAGGTTAGTTAGGTTTAAGTAGTTCTAAGTTCTAGGGGACTGATGACCATAGATGTTAAGTCCCATAGTGCTCAGAGCCATTTTTTGAACCGTCAATTTCTGAGGAGACAGTGTTGAAGGTTGAGCAAAGCATGCGGGAAGATCGGCGGATCACCCTGGATGATCTCTGCACGTTGGTTCCTGAGGTTTCCCGAAGCACCGCTCACAGAATTTTTACGGAAACACTGAACTACCGGAAGGTATGAGCGAGATGGGTGCCACGCATGCTGACTGAGGACCACCTGCGGCAACGAGTTGATGCTTCCCGCGCATTTCTTCACCGCCTTGCAGCCGAACAGGACAACTTTCTGAACTCAATTGACACGGGTGACGAAATCTGGGCATACCACTTTACACTTGAAACCTAGCAACAATCACTCCAGTGGCGGCATCCTTCTTCGCCAAAGCCGCGGAAATTCAAACAAACACAGTCCGCCGGTAAAGTCATGACAACCGTGTTTTGGGATCCGAAAGGGGTATTGTTGGTCGACTTTATGCCCACTTGGACCACAGTTAACGCTGACAGGTACTGTGAGATTCTGAAAAAAAAATGAAACGGGCAGTTCAGAACCGGAGAAGAGGGATGTTGAGCAAGGGCGTGCACATTCTCCAAGACAACGCTCGCCCACACATCGCTCGGCAAACCGTTGCTCTCCTGAAACAGTTTCAGTGGAACATAATCACCCACCCTATAGTCCTGACTGGGCGCCCTGTAACTATCACCTGTTCCCTATGCCGGCCGCTGGTGGCCGAGCGGTTCTGGCGCTACACTCTGGAACCGCGCGGCCGCTACGGTCGCAGGTTCGAATCCTGCCTCGGGCATGGATGTGTGTGTTGTCCTTAGGTTAGTTAGGTTTAAGTAGTTCTAAGTTCTAGGGGACTTATGACCTCAGCAGTTGAGTCCCATAGTGCTCAGAGCCATTTGAACCATTTGAACCTGTTCCCTAAGTTACAAGAACATTTTGCCGGAAAGCGATTCAGCTCCGACGAGGCGAAAGAAGAGGTTCAAAACTTTATGAACAGCATGGCGGCGAGCTGGTATGACATGGGCATACAAAAACTGCCACAGCCTCTACAAAAATGCATCGACAGGAATGGTGATTACGTCGAAAAATAGCTAAATGTTCAAGCTGTAAACTGATGTACACCATTGTAGAAATAAACAGGTCTATGTACTTATACTTTTGGGATTACCCTCGTAACACTGTACTCCTTCCCCACGTACATCTTTTTAGAGCTACCAACATTCCGGCTCGACTACGTTTTTATGGACGACAGTGTGCGACAACATCGAACAGCTCAGGTGCAGGAGCTCTTGGAATGGGAGGATATTCGTCGAATGTACTGGCTGCCCATTACCCCGACTTAAATCCTGTCGAGCACGTATGGGATTCGTTTAGGAGACGTGTTGCAGCACTTGGACATGTACAAACAACTATGTAGCAGTATTCATCCACGCTGGTGGAAGAATGGAACGCACTGGCACTAGAGCTCCTTACCAACCTTGGGACCGTCATGGCAGCACGTTGCGGAGTATGCAGTGCCGCCTCGGGTGATCACACACCCAACTAAGAACCATGTTTCGCATTTTGTAAAGTCCAGGGTACTATCATAAATCACGGTGAATTCCGCGTAATTATTGTCTTTGATTAAAAGTATGATTTCTGTTCGCCACGTGGCTTATTTCTTTCAGTTACATGTTGTAGTATATCGTAACAGTCCTTTCTAAGTACATCCAACAAAAAAAAAAAAAATGAAGATAGTACCTTCGACACTAGCCTTTTTCACGCCGGCTTGTAGGTGAAGGATAGAATTTGTGTTTGCCTATCACTAGTTTCGACTGGTACTGTGAATTTTTTTTCTCAATTGAAAGCACTAGTTGTACGGCAATGTCAATTTTTGAGCTGTACTGCGATTTTAGGCAGTCCTTTTGTAGCGCTATGCATATTGTTGTGTAATTAGGATCAACCTGTATGATTCATTACGTAATTAGGCCCTATCTTCACTTTATTTTCCGAACAAAAATTAATAAAGTACACTAACCAATCCTTACTCTCCTGCATCTGGGCAGTTTCCATATGTTGGAGGCTGCACCTGGCATTTTCGTCCAGAAGGACTTGGGTTCGAGTCCAGGAAAGAGCACCGCCATTTTTAATTCCCCCCATTTCCCGGTTTGGTGTGGGGTGGGACGTCAGCTAAGCCCTGGGACAAAGAAATTCCCACCAAAATTCTAAATTCCCGTCATATTTCGCAGTTCCCGCCAATAGGGTAGGTCGGAGAGGGTGAGGGGAGGATGAGGAAGGCGAGGGTGCAGGGATCCACGTGCAGGCTGAGAAAAAGACATGACGCCATTTCGGGGTGGGGGTAATTAATTGATCAATTTAATTAATTTGCGTACCAATTTGATACCAAAATTGCGCTGATACCGCAAGTACCCTAGTACTATCAATATAGGCAGATGTCATCATTTGAGAAAGGATGTGTAGTTGGCTTCAAAGAAGCCGGTTGGAATAATCGGTCAATCACTCGTCATTTGAATAGGAGCGATGCAACTGTTCGAAGATGTTGTCATGAATGGATGAACCATGGACGGTCACAGCTTAAAGAAGGAAGCAATCGTCCTAGAGAGACGACAGAACACGAGGATCGAGCAATCGTCAGAGAGACAGTCAGAGCCCCAGATTCATCATTAACATCGATCCAAGGTGCAACTGGTGCTCCATTGACCACTAGGATCATTAATAGGCGCCTCACTGAAAGGAGGCTGAACTCACAGCCCACTAGCGTCGGTTAACATTGACCTCTGTACACCAGCATGCCCGTCTGTAGTGGTGTCGGGCACATTCGGCCTGGAATCTCATCGACTGGAGTTGTCTTCAGAGATGATTCCTGTTGCGAACTGAGCTCCGACTACCAGCGAAGATGTGTCTGGAGACGCTCTGAACAGTGCTGGGATACAAACCTGTATGTCGCCCGGCATACACCCCGACAGCCAGGAGTGGTGGTGTGGGTTGCCATCTGATTTCCGCGGCATCCTTACAGCGCAGCGGTACGTCGTCGATATTCTACGCCCAGTTACGTTGCCCTTCATGGCAACCCATCCTGGACTTATATTTCAGCAAGATAATGCCCGCCCGCACCCTGTTCGTCTTCGTGCTTGCCTTGCCCTAACTCGGCCAGCAAGGTCGCTGGAACTCTTCCCAGTTGAGAACGTTTGGTGAATTACAGGCAGGATTCTCCAACCAGTTTGGGATTTTGACAAGGCAACGCGCCAGTTGGACACAATGTGGCACGATATCTCTCAGGAGGACACCCAACAACTCTGCCAATCAATGTCAAGCAGAATAACTGCTTGCATAAGGGCCAGAGGTGGGTCAACGCGGTATTGACTTGCTCAATTTGTGGAGCCCTTTCTCTTGAATAAATGATCAAATTTTTTCTGAAATTGTAATCATTTGTTTGTCTGTACATGTACATCTAATCTACTGATTTCCATCCCATTCGGATAATTTCTTCCCGATATGTCGTTTTGGTTTTTCTTTTTCTACTCCTTTTCTTTTTTGTCTTAGAGTGCAGAGGAGTCTGGCTGAAATACTTCGTGAGTTCCTTAGAGGTACGCATGGATAATGTTTCCTTCTAGATCATTATATCGTCAGAAATTAACCGTAGTGCTGTGCTTCAATAACTTATTAAATCTTTACACACGATGCTTCCTTTTCACACAGTTTTAAGTTGACACTGTTTCAGATAAGTAAACGGCCTCTTGACAGGCGGAGTCGTTGCGGTGCAAGAAAAATCTCCCTAGCAAGTCCTGTATTGGGGAGAATATTTCGCGAGACGGTCTCTTTCTTCGGAGTCAACGGAATGGAAATGCTTTGATCGCACTGAGTAGACTAGGAACACAATATTTTCTTGCTATAATGTGTTCACGGAACAAATAAGTAGAGGTCAAAGTGCTAAGTGCGATTACAGTTTAATGTCCTGTCAACGACTACGTCCTTCTTGACAGAGCACGAGATGGGTTTAGGTAAATATGGGGACGGAAGTTGGCTGTGTCCATTTCAAAACGAAAAGTCCCTTAATTTACATTTAGTGCCTTAGGAAAATCTTAATATAAATCCAAATCTGAGTGGCCAGACGGAGATTTGAACCATTGTCTATCCGAGTTCAAGTCCAGTGACTAGCCACGCACGGTTCCACAGTGATAATTTATATTCATCAATTTTTCTATTAAATAAGGTAGTCCATTGTCGTTGAAGTGTAACCTTTGCGTCCTGCATTTATTGATGCTGTTAGTAAATGTCTTACATAGCAGTGAATAACATTAATGTATCTACTTTTGTTTTACATGTTGTCTGTTCCACTCTTTGTAAAATAATATTGTTGTTGTGCTCTCCAGTCCGAAGACTGATCTTAATCAGCTCTCCATGCTAGTCTATCCCGTGCAAGTCTGTTCATCTCCGAATAGTTACTGCAGTCTACATGCATTTGATACACTTACAAGGGAACCTCCCCATCGCACCCCCCTGAGATTTAGTTATAAGTTGGCACAGTCGATAGGCCTTGAAACATTGAACACAGATCAATCGATAAAACAGGAAGAAGTTGTGTGGAACTATGAAAAAATAAGCAAAATATACAAACTGAGTAGTCCATGCGCAAGATAGGCAACATCAAGGAGAACGTGAGCTCAGGAGCGCCGTGGACTCGTGGTTAGCGTGAGTAGCTGCGGTATTAGAGGTTTTTGGTTCAAGTCTTCCCTCGACTGAAAATTTTACTTTCTTTATTTTAGCAAAGTTATGATCTGTCTGTTCGTTCCTTGACGTCTCTGTTCACTATAATAAGTTTAGTGTCTGTGTTTTGCGACCGCACCGAAAAACCGTGCGATTAGTAGACGAAAGGACGTGCCTCTCCAATGGGAACCGAAAACATTTGATCGCAAGGTCATAGGTCAACCGATTCCTCCACAGGAAAACACATCTGATATATTCTATACGACACTGATGACGGCATGTGCGTCACATGACAGGAATATGTTGTCGACCCACCTAACTTGTATACTTAGCGAATGGGTAAAAAGATTCTTCTTCCTTGCCCGATTTAGGTTTTCTTGTGGATGTGATAATCACTCCCAAAAAAGTGATGAAAACGTAAGAGTTTGTCACATAAACTGAAAATAAAAAATTAAACTTTTCACTCGGGGGAAGACTTGAACCAAGAACCTCTCGTTCCGTAGCTGCTCTCGCTAACCACGGGACCACGGCGCTTCTTCACTCCCAGTGTGGATGATATTGCCTATCTTCGCATGGACTACTGAGTTTGTATATTTTACTAATTTTTTTCATAGTTCCACACAACTTGTTCCTGTTTTCCCAATTGATCTGTGTTCAGTTGTTCAAGGCCTATCCACTGTGCCAACTTATAACTAAATCTGAGGGGGGTGCACTGGGGACGTTCCCCTGTTAGTGTATTACCTTGGTTACCCCTCTACAATTTTTACCACCCTCTTCCCGCCCACCCTCTCGCCGCACTTCCTTCTATTACCAAACTGATGAGTCCTTCTTGCCTTTATGACATATATTATCAACTGACCTATTCTTTTAGCCACCAAGAGCCATACCTGAAAGAAGTGAATATAAGCGCCGCTTCAGATAGCTTCGGCCCCTCAGATCGGCACTGTCTGCAACGTGCTTACTTGGAACTTGTGAATAGCAGGAATTTTATTGTTCTCACGTCACCTCTCGCTAGCGACATTTGCTGTAATCAGAGTTAAGTATTGTCAATTTTCTGTCTAGAAATAAAACTACTAATGTTATTTGATTGCATTGTTGTATAGCATTCCGAGATCGCAACATCCCTTAGGCACACTATTAGCGACTAGTGCGAAGACCCCAAAGATTCAGTACATTTTCATTAGTCACAGGATCTACCCATTTATTTATTTATTTACCCTGATCAGATTAGGGCCTTCAGGACCTCTCTTACATCGGACCAGGGTTTCACACATGCAGCACCCTTTCCACATCATAGGTACCTAAGAAACTACAATAATCTGAATATGACAAACAGTAGAGGTAAAAGTGGATAAATGGGCCCCCACTCTGTTTTTTTTATGTAACACCTTTTATTTTTAGTATAATCACCTGAAATTAACATAAAACATTTCTCTAGTATGTCCTGCAATAGTTACGACATGTTTTGGTCCAACTTTTTAATATTTCAAACAAAATTTTATTTTTTTCCTGATACTCTGCATTTTGTTGCGTCAAGAATTTGTGCTGGTAATATGGGCACCAAGGTAGTTGGAAATAAAAAGAAACAAAAATTTTAAAAATATAATTTTATTTAATTTTTCTGTATAATGAAGGAAAGATTCACTCTGAACATTGTTAATTAGTCTACTGGTGGGATGATTTTCACAGCCTACGCCTAGCCTATTTACAATAGTCACACACATAAGTATCTTTTTCGCATCCAGCGCATTCGTTTTGAGCCCACATCTCACAGGCTATACACTGGACCCAAAGTTCAGCTTTTGTGTCCTTTGAAAAAATCCCTTCACAAAATAGACATACAGCGTCGTCAACATCAGGGACAGAAACACCAACTTTTTATTTCTTGTGCAAAGCTGGTAGGCCATGCGCCTGACGTCATTTCTGGTAAGGCTGTAGAATTTGGATTCCATAATGAGAAGATATTTAACCAGTTCGTCCTCAAGTCCCTGTGGTAAAACCGGTGGAAAGCCTTTGGAGCGTAGAACGAGGGACAGAGTACACTTTAACCGCTTTTTTCAACCCCATTTTTTTCTTTTCAATAGCTACAATAGCATTTCCCGTATTTGCTTTGTCCCACGATTGCCGTTTCGATTTTTTGGGGGGTACAAGATGTGTTCGAGGCATTTGAAACATAAAGAGTAACAATATCTGATTGATTTTACGGGGCCCATAATACCAGCAGCAAAAGGGGCCCATATATCCACCCTCGCCATCTTGGGAAAAACGATCTTGCCTACGGTTAGTTTGGTTCGCAACCGATGTTAATTAACGTAAAACGGTATCCCAACAGCAAGCTAAATACGTACCTTACCTTAGTTCTACTAATAACATGTTAGAAATTTGAGTTTTATTCAAGTAAACACTAACCTTTCAAACTTTTGATGACAGCGAAAAAATTCACAGCACAACTACTCACAAACCATGACAGCTACTACGTCTGCGCACTGTACAGTGAAGTTTGGCAACTAGTTCTAGTAGTTCATGTGCTCTCCGCTAGAATTCGTGGGCTGTACTTCCAAATATGTAGGGGGCCCATAATACCAGCAGGGGCCCATTTTACCACCTTTGCCTCTAATAAAACGATTTGAGTGTCTGTAGAGACAATGAAGAAAGACAATACTAAGAGCTAATAAAGTTCATGCTGGAGTACTGCTTTTACTACTACTATTGCTATTACTACTACTTCCAATAATAACGATCGTAATAACAATAATAATAATAATAACAGTAGTACAGGAAAAAAGAATTTATATGTGTACAAAATAGATGTCTTGTGATATAGGGGGTTCGAGGAAGGGAAATTTAAGGAGACTGCAGCGGCCAAGAACGCTGGGGAAAGAGGAAGATCTGGTTGGAAAGAAAGGTGTGAAGGTGGAACGAATGTGTACAGTGACAATAGTACTCATTACTTTTGCTATAGTAGAGACGTTATTCTGGTCTCTAACACAATGAGGAGGTTATTCCAGAATCGGTTTCCTACTACTGAAAAGGACTTCCAAAAAGTGTCTGAGTGATGGAGTGAGACACAAAGGATTTTGCTCTGGTGGGAAGGGGTGTTTCTGCATGATGTTCAGATAATAGCGTTAAGGTCGAGGATAGATATAAGGGACAGTGTACGTTGATAAGACAGTAGAGGATACAGAGTGATTGGAAATCTCTGCGCTTGTCAGCACGCAGCCAGGGTAGCTGTGCATATGATAGTGAGGTACAACGAACAAAGGCACTCATTACTAATTACAGGTGCCGTGAGCTTCCCTGTGGAAGACTTTGCAGGATAACGTCGCTGTAATCAATAATTGGAACTATAGGTGTTGCTACAAATTTCTTTTTCAGGCTAAGAGGGAAGATATTTTTATAATTTTTAGTGTTATTGTAGGGCTGATGCATTCTTGCATATTGTAGATACGTGCTCAGTCCATTTTAAATTTTCATTTATTATTATTCGCAGACGTTTTGCTGAGGGAGAGAAGTTGATATTTGTCCCGTTTAGGATTAAAGACGGCAGGAATTTCTGATATTCAGCATTAGTATCTAGCGTCAAATTTCAAAAGTTTCTATCTCTTCTTGATTGAACTGTTTATCGTTCACGTTTCGCTTCCGTACAAGGCTCTCCCTGACTAATACTTCCAGAAGAGGCTTCCAAACAATTAAATTTATATTAGGTATTAGCAAATTCCTGATTTTCAAAAACGCTTACCTTGCTGCAGCCAGTTTGCGATTTACATTCTCTCTATTTCGCCCACCATCTGTTATTTTGCTCCAAAATAGGAAACCTCATCTACTACTTTCAGTGTTTTAGCTGCTAATCTAATTCCTTCAGCATCACCTGAGTCAATTCAACTACTTTCCATTTTCCTTGTCTTACGTTGTTGATGTTCATATTATAACATCTTTCATGAGAGTATCTACTCCGATTAACTGCTTTTCCAAGCCCTTGGTGGCGCCAAGAGGGGTAGCCACGTGGTCTAAGGCGCCTTGTCACGGTCCGCGCGGCTCCACCCGTTGGAGGTTCGAGTCCTTCCTCGGGAATGGCTGTGTGTAACGTCCTTAGATTAAGTAGTGTGTAAGCTTAGAGAACGATGACCTCAGCAGTTTCGCCCCAAAAGAGCACTCCGTCTTCAGGCCAAAATTGGCCCATCGGGACCATCCGACCACCGTGTCATCCTCAGACGATGATGCGGATAGGAGGGGCGTGTGGTCAGCACACCGCTCTCCCGGTCGTTATGATGGTTTTCTTTGACCGGAGCCACTACTATTCGGTCGAGTAGCTCCTCAATTACGAGGCTGAGTGCACCCCGAAAAATGGCAACAGCGCATGGCGGCTGGATGGTCACCCGTCCAAGTGCCGGCTACACCCGACAGCGCTTAACTTCGGTGATCTCACGGGAACCGGTGTATCCACTGTGGCAAGGCCGTTGCCTCGTCCCATAATACCTTACCACAAATTTCGAAATTTCCAAGTCCTTGGTGGTCTCTGACAGAATAAGATTGTCATCGTTCTGATCTTAAATGCCCTCTCTAAATGTTACTTGTTTCCTTTAATGCTTAACATTGTACAACCACTGCTTCCCTTTCACGTCCTGAAACAAAATAAAACTATTCTTTGAAATATCGCCAACAGTCTTGTTAAGAGACATTCTGCAAATAAGCCTTCAGACTAACTCTTCTCACCATAATCGTATTACTGGAACAAAACGCGAGGTTGGAAATGGTTTCTCCTCAGGATCTGGAAGCGCGTATGTTGTGTGCAACAGGACGTCACCGCGACATTGCTGCTCTGGTCACAGAGCTGTAGCTTCTCACTCTTAGCGTTTCACTTTTGTCTACAACAGTGTCTGAAATACGCTGATTCGCCGCTGCATATCAACGTCAATGACCGTGGACAAAAGTATACTGTTAAATCGTGCGGGACGCATCGAACTGGTACGTCTATTTGACGAGGCCAGCAGATACGGTCGTGTTTGCTTTGTGGAGGCGTGAACCCACACGCCTGTTGTTTGGACACGAGGCACCCCCAGCGGTGGCCAATGTCTGCCCAGGGGGTGCCAAGTAGCAGCCGGGGCCACGCCCACCCAGAGTGAGGAGCACTTTCTGCTCCGCGCGCCCGCCCCCTCCACTCCAATTGGTTCGCAATTTTCAGCTCCCACGGTTCCTTTCCATCTCTTTGTCTTCCAGAACAATTTTGAGACTCGTCCCTCCCGCGAAGTAAGACGCCTTCTCTGTCGCTTCGATCAGCGGACTGCAAAAACAGTTTCTAAAGCAGCCTTGCGAATAGAGTTCTTTGGTTCTGCACCTTGATGGAAGGCCGACGGTAAAATGTTTTCACAGTTTGCCGTATGCGATGAGACGGAAAGAAGAGAGAAAAGAGAATTGAAAGTAAGCTTCCACAAGAGGGAAGCTGATTTCACGGCGAAAGGCTCGGTTAGAGAGAACTTAGAGATAATATTGCACTGCGCCTGAATCTCCAACAGTTGACGCCACTTTTAAGGGCCTATTGTTAGGCTATATCACGAGTCCTGTTCTAATTGTACTGGGATATACGCCTCCATCGAAAAAAATTATGGGACATTTCCACGTTATTCTCACCGAATCCTTTTTTTAAATGACCGGACAGAAATTTTACTTTTAAATTAGTTTTCCTATTAGACTAATATTCTTAATTTGTTTTTTCATTAGTAGTACTGATCACACTCATTTATCCTACGTATCTGACTTGAAATATATCGATCCTTATCGCATCTTCAGGTACCTCTCCATGTGACACAGTGGTTAAGCAATGTGAAGCTGCATATTGTGGTATGTATGTATCGAAAGCTCGCCGTTATTGTCGCGTTTATTTCTTTGGCATGCGTCTGCAACGAAAAGAGAGAATATTAGGATTCCCCCGCATAGAGTAATGGACGCCTGCTGCTCGCTGGAGCACTGAGCGGGACGTAAAGTTAAAAGGTTTAAGTGACTGCTAAAAAGGCAATGCAATAGTGCAAGCGACACATTCAGTGCACAATTTAAGCCAGTTCGGGCGTGTTGTCTGTGCATATTCCTAAATTAAAGTCCCTCGCAGCATTTTTCTTTCTATATATGAAGGCTAATCTCAGGTACTGCTGCAGGAATTTTAATACCTAAAAATTAATTGAAACCCTCAGCTGCCGACAGGTGTTGTTGATATACCTCGACGAGGACA
The DNA here is from genome assembly GCF_023898315.1 of Schistocerca nitens. Classification (NCBI taxonomy): domain Eukaryota; kingdom Metazoa; phylum Arthropoda; class Insecta; order Orthoptera; family Acrididae; genus Schistocerca; species Schistocerca nitens. The sequence continues at coordinate 175,022,299 of NC_064622.1, read as the reverse complement.
GCAAAAAATGTGTGCCTCGACAGGCGACTCGAACCCGGGATCTCCTGCCTACATGGCAGACGCTCTATCCATCTGAGCCACGCTTCCCGTGAGACCCACATTCCCAACTCTCCACAATTTACATACGTAATGTACCTAATAGATATTTGCCCATCCACTCATTACTCGCGCACACTAAGGCGACGATTACCGTAAGAGTTCGGGCAACCTGTGCGCATTCGCACAGACGAAGGTCAATGGCTGGGTAGCCTTTAACTATATATGTATGAAGATAGTAACTGTTCTCGAAAGAACAGATACCATTGATGACCGTGCAGCTTCTCTGGAATAAATGATAATTAATTGAAACCCTCAGCTGCCGACAGGTGTTGTTGAAATACCTCGATGGCGACAGCTGAAAAGTGTTTTCAGCTGTCCCCATCGAGGTATATCAACAACACCTGTCGGCAGCTAAGGGTTTCAATTAACTATCATTTATTCTAGAGAAGCTGCAATCAGTCGTTTCTGTTCTTTCGAGAACAGTTACTATCTTCATAAATTTTAATACCGTTTTCACTAGTAAATAAACTCGTTTATGAGGCAGGTTAGTCCTTGTACGAGGGGCGTTCAGTAAGTAAGGCAACATTTTTTTTTCCTCGAACGGTTTAGATTGAAAAAATGATGAATTTGCTACGGGTCATTATGAAAAATCCCATTTCAGCCCCTATAGTTTCATAAACTTCCGATGGTTGGCAGCGCTATAAGTAGTCTTAAAAATGGCACCTGTAACGGAAGTGCGCTCCAGGTAGTGAGTTGTCACTGAGTTCTTTCGGCTGAAAGCAGATATTCATAAGCGCTTGTAGAATGTGTACGGAGACTTGGCACTGAACAAAATATGGTGAGTCGTTGCGCGAGGCGTCTGTCATCTTTGCAACAGGGTCGCGCAAACTTGTCGGGTCTCCCACGTGCCGGCCGGCCGCACACAGCTGTGAGTCCTGAAGTATTGGAACGTGCGGACACTCTCATTCGAGGTGATCGACGCATCGCAATCAAACACATCGGTACACAAATGGACGGCTCTGTTGGTACTGCTGACTCACTCGTCCACTAGTTGCCTAACAAAAGACCATAAAGAGCATCTGTCAGAAGTTGCTTGCATGTCCGGAGGCAGATCGTGACAACTTTTTGTCGTACATCCTCACAGACGATAAAACATGGGTTCATCACTTCTAACCGGAAACAAAACGGCATCCATGTACTGGCGCCACACCACATCTCCTCAGAAGACAAAGTTCAATGCCGCACACTCAGTCGGTAAAGTCATAGCGACAGTCTTCTGAAACTCTGAAGGGGTTATTCTGTTTGATGTGCTCCCTCACGGTGCAACGACCAACTCCGAAGAGTACTTTGCTACCTTCGGGAAATTGAAGAAACAACATTACAATGCCAACTGACTACTTCGTGTTCTACAATTTTTTGCGGCGCTCTTGAAACGACATTTAACCATAGCTGAAATGGTAGAAAATGTAGGAGGTCATTAAAATACTCGGCTTTAGAGTTTTACAGAGAATCTTTTATCGTGAATCGATAACAATTTGCTCCACTGTTGCTGACAGATGCATGTTGCATCAGTTAAGACTATAGAATCGGAGTAGCTGAAGTCAGTTTCTTCAAAGGCTTCAGTTATGAGGGAGAGTGATGTTGGTCGTTAATCTTTACTGCAGTGTTACTTTAACGTTCAAATGGCTCTGAGCACTATGGGACTTAACTGCTGTGGTCATCAGCCCCTAGAACTTAGAACTGCTTAAACCTAGCTAACCTAAAGAAATCACACACATCCAAGCCCGAGGCAGGATTCGAACCAGCGACCGTAGCGGTCGCGCGGTTCCGGACTGTAGCGCCTAGAACCGCTCGGCCACTCCGGCCGGCAGTGTTACTTTAAGGTTACTGTTCTTTACACATATATTCAGCGAGGACAAATACAAAACAAAAGTGATTGTTTGCTGTCGGTACTCTTGTATAGAGGAAAGAATCACAGTTGGGCGATCATACGAAATTACACAAAGACTTGCATATGTACTTCAGTTTCACCGGGACTAAAACTGATATTCCCCGTGGGTGAATTGAAAACTTTTTGGATCGGAGACTTTAAGAGACACAAAATACAACGAAGTTCTACTTCATTCAACGTAATCAGCTCGAAATAAAATATTCGTGTACTTATCGGTATCCCAAGGAGGAAGCTAGACGAAACATCAGCCCCCCTTGGATACTATACGATTGATGAAACAACTAAAACGTAGTGTCGCTAATGATGGTCCTAAATTAATGTTTTTTCTATGATTAAGACAGAAGATACGCCGCTTGGTAATAGGTTTGATCATTGGTTCATTTCCGTGTCCGGTCAGCATTTACAAAAAATAGCAGCAGCCATAGCTTTGTCATTTCCTTCGTAAACATCTTGTATTGTGCGCGGGTTGTCCAGGAGGGGGCATACAAGTAGGTGGCTTGGATCTTCTTCAGTCCTGCAGTCGCAAGGGGTGTCTGCGCTCGCTGGAAGGATTCCTCATTTCTTCAGGTTGGTCTTGCATTGGGAGACACCCACTCTTACTCTTAGGCGGTTGGGGGACCTCCATACAGGGTAATGTAGGTTTGCGCCAGGAGCTAGTTATTCTTTTGGTGAGACGTCTACGGGCAGTGAGCTCTTCCATGTCGCAAGACGAATTGCCTCCAGTGCTCCCTCCAGTGGCGCAGTCGTAGCAAGGAAACTCCTGCGGGATTTAAGGTGGGATCTTGCTGCCTGATAACCATACAGAGGCTGTCAGCGGTCATTCTGCTGCTTTGTTCTCTCACTGTCTGCTGCAGTGGCCCTCCGGATATTGGGTGGGGCTGTTCCAACAGTCGGATACAATTTTACTGGTGTTGGTTTCAAGCATCCTGAGATGAACCTTGCAGTATCGTTGACCGCAATATCGAGTAGTTTGATGAATCAGTGAGAAAGTTAAACTCCTGGAGGTTCTGTGTTCAGTATCAGGCAACGGCAGGGGCTTCTCCTTGTTTCAAACCCTTCCGGACTGTCCATGGTCCACTCGGCCCGCTTTTAAACTCTTCCCTGGGAGCAAATGGCAGCCGGTACGAGGGAACCGCCATCCCACCCCCTCACAGTGCCGCAGCGGATGGAAAGGCGGCACTGCACCTCCTGTCAGACCCATAGCCGTTCACTGTCTTAATTTTATAAACAAGAAAACTTTCAAGTCTAGCTCGGTTACTGTCTGCCAACGAGCTTGCCGCAGTGGTCACTCCGGTCCCCGTCAGGTCAACGAAGGTAAGTGTTCACAGACTTACACAGCACTTGCATGGGTGATCGTCCGGGTCCCTGGAGCGCTGTTGGTAAGCACGAGGCACTCAGCCCTTTTGAGGCTAATTGAGGAGCTACTTTATTGCAAAATAGCGGCTACGATCACCAAAGCTGACAACGGCCGTGAGTGCGGTTTTCTGGCCATATGGTCCTCCATATCCACATCAAGTAATGCCTCTGGGCTGAGAATGTCACGGCGGTCGCTCGCTACCGTTCGTCCTTCAAGGACTGTTCAGAAGAGGTTCGCTACAGTATGTATTTGCGGCGTCCGTTGACTGCTTTTACTACCAGATACGGCCTCCTCTGCACGTGATCAGCTCGTAGCTCCCATCATTGCCACGAGACGTCACTCCAAACGCCAATTAAATGAGGAACATATATACATGTGTGTGTGTGTGTGTGTGTACGGTGTGAAACGTTAGCAAACACTCTGCAACAATCGTCGGAAGGGCTCAGACCGGAGGAGGGATATATATATATATATATATATATATATATATATATATATATATATACAGGGTGTTTCAAAAATGACCGGTATATTTGAAACGGCAATAAAAACTAAACGAGCAGCGATAGAAATACACCGTTTGTTGCAATATGCTTGGGACAACAGTACATTTTCAGGCGGACAAACTTTCGAAATTACAGTAGTTACAATTTTCAACAACAGATGGCGCTGCAAGTGATGTGAAAGATACAGAAGACAACGCAGTCTGTGGGTGCGCCATTCTGTGCGTCGTCTTTCTGCTGTAAGCGTGTGCTGTTCACAACGTGCAAGTGTGCTGTAGACAACATGGTTTATTCCTTAGAACAGAGGATTTTTCTGGTGTTGGAATTCCACCGCCTAGAACACAGTGTTGTTGCAACAAGACGAAGTTTTCAACGGAGGTTTAATGTAACCAAAGGACCGAAAAGCGATACAATAAAGGATCTGTTTGAAAAATTTCAGCGGACTGGGAACGTGACGGATGAACGTGCTGGAAAGGTAGGGCGACCGCGTACGGCAACCACAGAGGGCAACGCGCAGCTAGTGCAGCAGGTGATCCAACAGCGGCCTCGGGTTTCCGTTAGCCGTGTTGCAGCTGCGGTCCAAATGACGCCAACGTCCACGTATCGTCTCATGCGCCAGAGTTTACACCTCTATCCATACAAAATTCAAACGCGGCAACCCCTCAGCGCCGCTACCATTGCTGCACGAGAGACATTCGCTAACGATATAGTGCACAGGATTTATGACGGCGATATGCATGTGGGCAGCATTTGGTTTACTGACGAAGCTTATTTTTACCCGGACTGCTTCGTCAATAAACAGAACTGGCGCATATGGGGAACCGAAAAGCCCCATGTTGCAGTCCCATCGTCCCTGCATCCTCAAAAAGTACTGGTCTGGGCCGCCATTTCTTCCAAAGGAATCATTGGCCCAGTTTTCAGATCCAAAACGATTACTGCATCACGCTATCTGGACATTCTTCGTGAATTTGTGGCGGTACAAACTGCCTTAGACGACACTGCGAACACCTCGTGGTTTATGCAAGATGGTGCCCGGCCACATCGCACGGCCGACGTCTTTAATTTCCTGAATGAATATTTCGATGATCGTGTGATTGCTTTGGGCTATCCGAAACATACAGGAGGCGGCGTGGATTGGCCTCCCTATTCGCCAGACATGAACCCCCGTGACTTCTTTCTGTGGGGACACTTGAAAGACCAGGTGTACCGCCAGAATCCAGAAACAATTGAACAGCTAAAGCAGTACATCTCATCTGCATGTGAAGCCATTCCGCCAGACACGTTGTCAAAGGTTTCGGGTAATTTCATTCAGAGACTACGCCATATTATTGCTACGCATGGTGGATATGTGGAAAATATCGTACTATAGTTTTTCCCAGACCGCAGCGCCATCTGTTGTTGACAATTGTAACTACTGTAATTTCGAAAGTTTGTCTGCCTGAAAATGTACTGTTGTCCCAAGCATATTGCAACAAACGGTGTATTTCTATCGCTGCTCGTTTAGTTTTTATTGCCGTTTCAAATATACCGGTCATTTTTGAAACACCCTGTATATATATATATATATATATATATATATATATATATATATATATATATATATATATATAAAGTCATTTTCTCTTAGTTACAGACACGTTTTTGTTGTTACATCCTTGCTTTGTTTTGTTTTCAAATTTTCCAGTTTGGTTATACAGATATTTTTTTCTTTTCAGATGTGTTTTGGAACTATAGACAGATGTCTAAAAAATAAAATGAGAGAAGAAACTAGATTGAAGTTTTATAGGACAATGGCAGTTCCAACGCTCGTTTACGTAAGTGAATCGTTGGTTTTGAGTAAAAGTCAGTAAAGTCGCATACAAGCAACGGAGATGAGATTTCCAAGAACAGTAAAGGGATGCACAAGAGCTGACAGATTTCGAAATTCGGAATCATAGACGAACTGAACATGTTAACATCCTCAAAAAAATACAAGAAAATCGGAGAAATTGGAATGAACATCTAGAAAGGATGAGTGGAGAAAGATTACGTCTCCAGATAACAAGATTTAAGCCAATTGGGAGAAGAAATCAAGGAAGACCGACAAAACGATGGGTACCGTAACTAGCAAAACAACATAAGGTATAATGCTTGAAGTGAGTATGATAATGATAATGGTAATGTTGTTGTCTTCTGATGCCTAAATGAAAAAGCTCGAAATATCTACCATTAGCTGTAACATAAGCGTCTAACAGTCTCATGATGGATATTACACAAACCCATATTCGAAGTGTTTGCTACATCTCATGAAATCCTTCTTCAACACGTATGGGGAGAATTCATAATTCGCAGTAGGTCTTGAATAGGGCCTACTCTGTGTCCTTTAAATGTCCCAAGACTAAAAATCCAAGTAGGTTCAGATCAGGAGACTGATTCATTGCATTGTTATTTTTTGGGCCATTTAAAGGGCATAGTGTATTCAAGACTTAATGCGAATGTTGATGTTCTTCGCCAGCGTGCTCAAGAGGGATTTCAGCGGATACTGCAGGCACCTGGAATGTAAGAGCGAGTGAGACAATCCTTGATGCAGCTTTAAGATGTTCGTGTTAGAGCTAATAGTAGACATTTACAGTAGTTCATTTAGCGTTCAGAAAACATTGTTTGAAAGGAAAAAGTAACTTTAGAACCGAGGTTGAAACCTGAAAAGAATAAGAAAGAAATGAAGCTAACATGTACAAACAAAAAATGTTTCTGTAACGAAAAAAATAAAGAAAATCGACCGTATGTAAATATGAACTACTTTGTTTCTAATATATAAGAAACTATCAGCCTCGAGTGAGGTAATGAAACCAACCTTTACCTAGGTTTCAGCCCAAATAATTGAGCCTTCTTCAGAAGATATACCTGCATCTGTAATTTGTCTAAGTGGACATGGTCTAGAAATAAAACTAATACAGCTTGAATAGGCGCAGTCACATTTCAAGAATGCGGTACTTATGAACCGCATTTTTAAAATCTGACTACGCCTATTCAGGCTGTTTTAGTTTTATTTCTAGACCATGCCCACTTAGACAATTTATAGATTCAGGTAAATCATCTGGAGAAGGATCAATTATTTGGGCTGAAACCTAGGTAAAGGTTGGTTTCATTACCGCAATCGAGGCTGATAGTTTCTTATATATTAGATTATCACGATTGCTGACTGTGCTGCGATGTTGAAAGTACAAACATACTTTGTTTCTTTTTATAAGTCCTCTAGCCATTTCTCAGACCACATATTAGTTAAGATCATGTACACTGTAGGCTTATCATTACTATAATTATAACTTATATATACATACCTGACTCATGAGTCAGTGTATCTACACTCCTGGAAATTGAAATAAGAACACCGTGAATTCATTGTCCCAGGAAGGGGAAACTTTATTGACACATTCCTGGGGTCAGATACATCACATGGTCACACTGACAGAACCACAGGCACATAGACACAGGCAACAGAGCATGCACAATGTCGGCACTAGTACAGTGTATATCCACCTTTCGCAGCAATTCAGGCTGCTATTCTCCCATGGAGACGATCGTAGAGATGCTGGATGTAGTCCTGTGGAACGGCTTGCCATGCCATTTCCACCTGGCGCCTCAGTTGGACCAGCGTTCCTGCTGGACGTGCAGACCGCGTGAGACGACGCTTCATCCAGTCCCAAACATGCTCAATGGGGGACAGATCCGGAGATCTTGCTGGCCAGGGTAGTTGACTTACACCCTCTAGAGCACGTTGGGTGGCACGGGATACATGCGGACGTGCATTGTCCTGTTGGAACAGCAAGTTCCCTTGCCGGTCTAGGAATGGTAGAACGATGGGTTCGATGACGGTTTGGATGTACCGTGCACTATTCAGTGTCCCCTCGACGATCACCAGTGGTGTACGGCCAGTGTAGGAGATCGCTCCCCACACCATGATGCCGGGTGTTGGCCCTGTGTGCCTCGGTCGTATGCAGTCCTGATTGTGGCGCTCACCTGCAAGCCGCCAAACACGCATACGACCATCATTGGCACCAAGGCAGAAGCGACTCTCATCGCTGAAGACGACACGTCTCCATTCGTCCCTCCATTCACGCCTGTCGCGACACCACTGGAGGCGGGCAGCACGATGTTGGGGCGTGAGCGGAAGACGGCCTAACGGTGTGCGGGACCGTAGCCCAGCTTCATGGAGACGGTTGCGAATGGTCCTCGCCGATACCCCAGGAGCAACAGTGTCCCTAATTTGCTGGGAAGTGGCGGTGCGGTCCCCTACGGCACTGCGTAGGATCCTACGGTCTTGGCGTGCATCCGTGCGTAGTTGCGGTCCGGTCCCAGGTCGACGGGCACGTGCACCTTCCGCCGACCACTGGCGACAACATCGATGTACTGTGGAGACCTCACGCCCCACGTGTTGAGCAATTCGGCGGTACGTCCACCCGGCCTCCCGCATGCCCACTATACGCCCTCGCTCAAAGTCCGTCAACTGCACATACGGTTCACGTCCACGCTGTCACGGCATGCTACCAGTGTTAAAGACTGCGATGGAGCTCCGTATGCCACGGCAAACTGGCTGACACTGACGGCGGCGGTGCACAAATGCTGCGCAGCTAGCGCCATTCGACGGCCAACACCGCGGTTCCTGGTGTGTCCGCTGTGCCGTGCGTGTGATCATTGCTTGTACAGCCCTCTCGCAGTGTCCGGAGCAAGTATGGTGGGTCTGACACACCGGTGTCAATGTGTTCTTGTTTCCATTTCCAGGAGTGTATTAGTGAAAATCATGTCATAATCTCTGCGGTAGCACCTGAGGTTAACCTTCTCGTACACACAGAAAAACGCGGCAGGTGAGTTTAATTTATAATATGTATAGATAAGGAGACGCTGCGACGAAATGATTAACGTAATCATAACAAATAACTGGGGGGATTACAAAACTCGACACTGATTCATAACTTGAGAATGGCTGGGAAGAACTCGATCGAAAGCTTGTTTTAAACATTATGATTCTCTCCGAATGCCGACAATGTCTTACAATTTGTGACGCTCTTTTTTCTGAAACTTCACTTTTCTTGGCAGTCTCCAATATCCTGTTAACACAGCCCGTTGCTTAAGTATTTGATACCGAACAGATATTTTGGAAGATTCTTTGCCGAGTAACTTCCGAGTTGCTCGGTGAGTAAGCTGTGGGAGTAGGGTGTAGGGTGACGCGTGGCTGTGAGAGGCCCCTCTGCCCGCGGAATTAAACTACGAGAAAATCGGGAAAACTCGACAGATGTGCAACGGAGACTCGGAGGGCGTGACGGGGAGGAGGGGAGGTTCGGAGGAGGAGGCTGAGAAAGGCGGAGGAAGAAGTGGCGTGCACCTGCAGCGCGCGGCTTAAAACATTCTAATGAATGCGCAATATCGGCTTAGAGCGGCTCCTCGGCCCGGAAGGAAGGAAAGAGGGCGGCGGCGGCGAATGCAGATTTTCCACGCTAGCTGCTCCGCCACCGCCGGCGGTGGCCTCGCCCGAAACGAAAATAAAACAATAAAGAAGTTGCGGCGATAAGGGCTGCGCAAGTGGGCCGCTGTTATTAAAAGGGCTGCCGCCCCCGACCCGGCGGGCCTCGTGGGGCGCCACCGTACGTCACGCGACGCTCGCGTGACCCGCCGCCCGCTGCCGTCACTTCCGCCGTCGTAAACCGTGGCGGCAGGCGGCGCCGACGCAGGCGCCGCGGCCACATCCGCGAACGGGACGGGCGCTCCTGTCGCGGATACGAGGCGTCTAATATCTCCAATAAGATACTCAAAAGTTACGGCCCTATAACACGAGGGTAGTTACAATAGTTCGGGGAATCACCACCAACCGTCAGCGTAATAATACACGGTCCAGTCACATTAATGCGAACACCACCGATGTTTGACGTCAACGTGTAACAACCGCTCAAAGTAGTCAGGTGGCACCACTGGCAGTGGAGTGTATACACTACTGGCCATTAAAATTTCTACACCACAAAGATGAAGTGCTACAGACGCGAAATTTAACCGACAGGGAGAAGATGCTGTGATATGCAAATGATTAGCTTTTCAGAGCTTTCACACAAGCTTGGCGCCGGTGGTGACACCTACAACGTGCTGACATGAGGAAAATTTCCAGCCGATTTCTCATACACAAACAGCAGTTCACCGGCGTTGTCTGGTGAATCGTTGTTGTGATGCCTCGTGTAAGGAGGAGAAATGCGCACCATCACGTTTCCGACTTTGATATAGGTCGGATTGTAGCCTATCGCGATTGCGGTTTATCGTATCGCGACATTGCTGCTCGCGTTGGTCGAGATCCAATGACTGTTAGCAGAATATGGAATCGGTGTGTTCAGGAGGGTAATACGGAACGCCGTGCTGGATCCCAACGGCCTCGTATCACTAGCAGTCGAGATGACAGGCATCTTATCCGCATGGCTGTAACGGATCGTGCAGCTACGTCTCGATCCCTGAGTCAACAGATGGGGACGTTTGCAAGACAGCAACCGTCTGCACGAACGAATGGACTATCAGGTCGGAGTCGATGGCTGCGGTTACCCTTGACGCTGCATTACAGACAGGAGCGCCTGCGATGGTGTACTCAACGACGAACTTGGGTACAAGAATGGCAAAACGTGATTTTCTCGGATGAACCCAGGTTCTGTTTACACCATCATGATGGTCGCATCCGTGTTTGGCGATATCGCGGTGAACGCACATTGGAAGCGTGTATTCGTCATCGCCATACTGGCGTATCACCCAGCGTGATGGTATGGGGTGGCATTGATTACACGTCTCGGTCACCTCTTGTTCGCACTGACGGCACTTTGAACAGTGGACGTTACATTTCAGATGTGTTACGACACGTGGCTCTACCCTTCTTTCGATCCCTGCGAAACCCTACATTTCAGCAGGGTAATGCACGACCGCATGCTGCAGGTCGTGTACGGGCTTTTCTGTATACAGAAAATGTTCCACTGCTGCCCTGGCCAGCACATTCTCCAGATCTCTCATCAATTGGAAACCCCTGGTCAATGGTGGCCGAGCAACTGGTTCGTCACAATACGCCAGTCACTACTTTTGATGAACTGTGGTATCGTGTTGAACCTGCATGCGCAGCTGCACCTGTACACGCCAACCACGCTCTGTTTGACTCAATGCCCAGGCGTATCAAGGCCGTTATTACGGCTAGAGGTGGTTGTTCTGGGTACTGATTTCTCAGGATCTATGGACCCAAATTGCGTGAAAATGTAATCAGATGTCAGTTCTAGTATATTTGTCCAATGAATAACCGTTTATCATCTGCATTTCCTCTTGGTGTAACGAATTTAATGGCCAGTAGTGTATAAAGCGTGCCGGGGTAGACGCAGAAAACAGTGCGGAAATGGAGCGGTTTAACTGACGTTCAAAATTGAATGATAATTAGCTTTCGGGCAAAGGATGCGAAACGACTAAGTTTGTAAGCTGTACGCGTGCAATCGTGACTAAAGTATACCGTGCACGGTAAAAATAGAGCTACCGAAAACTCGCGGCGAGGCAACTGTGGTGCACAACGGGCAATAGATCAAACGGGTGAAAGATAGTTGAGGAGTTGTATACGGGCGAATAGACGTGCAAATGTTGAGCGACTGGCTGCCCAGATGAACCAAGAGTCTATCAATAGAGTCTCCTCAAAGGCCATACCGTGAACGTTTTTGAGAATGGGCCTCCGCAGCAGGTGCCTGGTTCTTGCGCCCATGCTGAGTGACGTTCATTGGCGACAGATGCTGGAATTTAGGCGCCGGTGCCGCAAGTGGACGTCCACTGAGTGACGAAAGGTGGCCTTTTCAGATAAGAGATGGCCGCTGGCGTGTACGCTGTGAAACGTTAGCAAACACTCTGCAACAATCGTCGGAAGGGCTCAGACCGGAGGAGGGGTCGTTATAATCAGGGGAATGTTTTCACGGCATTCCTTGGATGGTCTCTTCGTTCTGGAAGCACGGTAGATCAACACAAGTATGCATTTATCCTTAGGGACCATGTCATCCCCATGCCGTATATTTTTCCTCGGCACGATGGCATCTACCAGCAGGACAATGCATCGTATCACACAGCTCGCAGTGTACGTGCGTATTTGAGAGAGCTCCAGGACGAGTTTACCGTACTCCACTTGCGACCAGATCCTAGGATTTAAACCCAATCGAGAGTCATGTACGAATGTATGCTTTCGCGGCGATATACGTCAATAAAACATTCTCGGGTTTCAAGCCGCGTCAAAGTGGTTTACTGCCCACAAGCTTTCGGCAGAGATCTCCTCTGCCATTGTCAAGTGAATGACTGTCGTGTGGTTGTCATTGCCGTGCTCACATAGCCGCACCGTCGCTCGTGACGTCACTGGTGCTCGGTCCCTCACAATATTTGATAAAATTTTTGGCCGCGCGACCGCCGGGCCCGTTTCAATTCCCTCAACACCGGATCCCACACTGTACTCAGCTGCATTCCACCGTCTCTACTGAAGGTGTTGTCAGAAATTATAGCCTCATTTATCACGCTATCCCAGAAGCCATTAGTCCGTTTAATAATAGATGTCTCATCGAATGCAATCCGGTGTTCGTTTTCCAGAGCATGTTCTGCTACAGCTGACTTTTCGGGATAGCGCAGACGGTAACACCTTTCATGTTCTGTGCGGCGCTGTTCAATAGTGAGAACAGTCTGGCCGACATAGAACTGTCCACATCCAAACGGTATCTTGTAAATTCCTGGCGTTCTGAGGCCTACATCGCCTTTCACAGGTTTCATTAGTTGCCGCATCTTTGCCGGAGGCCTGAAGATTGTGTCTATTTTATGCCTCTTCAGGATCCGACTAAGTTGTCGAGCCACAAAACGGTAAGAATGCAACCTACTTGGTGTCTTCTTCAGACGTCTTCTTCCTTTGAGGCTTGGATGACACTGCTTGTGAGATCTATTTGTTGTTGTAACCGTTTTCCTTAAAAACTTTGCGTAAGTGGCTCAGTTCTCTCGGCAAGGTGTCAGCTTCTGAGACGGTTTCAGCTCGATGTACTAAGGTCCTCATAACTGACTGTTTTTGTGCTGGGTGATGGAAGCTGGTGGCGTGCAGATACCGTTCCGTGTGGCTGGGCCTGCGGTAAACGCTATGACCTAGAGACCCATTGGCTTTATGGCGGTCAAGCACGTACAAAAACGGCAGGGAACCCTCCTTCTCTGCTTCCATTGTGAAATTGATGCGGTAATGATGCTGTTGAGGTGGTCCAGGAACTCGAGAGTCTGTCGAACTCCCTAGTTCAGGCTGTTCGCGCCAACCAAGAAACCTAGCCCAGCTGACCACGACACTGGGATCGGCATTGCTTCACTTCCGTGTTGGCACCCTCTGGAATCTCATTGTCTCTCTTCCTGCACGTCTCGTAGCGTCTACGCTACAAAAGGTGTTTATTTAGGCTTTTTAAAGGTCGTCACTTTAATATTTGCGTAATCCTTTACGAATAAACAGGTGACACATCACTGCTTTGAGTAGAAATCTGTTGCGCTGACATCTCTCTGTTGTTGTTCCCGTGCAGTGATTTGTGAAGATGGAAAAAGTCCAGATTCAACTACTTTGTAAAGAAAGACATGAAAGGGAAAGAAAATGACGCAGATTTTCAGAACACACTGGGGAACTCTGCTCCTTCATATTCAACTGTTCTCAGGTAAACAAACGGGTTTAAATTCGGTAGGGACGGCTTTGATTGAGATCCGGGTAGTAGATGGCCGAGAAGTGCCACTATCCCAGAAATTAAGCCGTGCGGGGTAGCCGTCCGGTCTGAGGCGCCTTGTCACGCTTCGCGAGGCTTCGGGGATTCGAGTCCTCCTTCGAACATGGGTGTGTGTTTGTCTGTAGCGTAAGTTACTTTGATGATGGTGGTGATGAAGTCCCATACTCCTTGACAGAGCGTAGGAGACGATGCGGGAGACCCGCACCGCTGTACTAGGCAAGGTCCTAGCGGAGGTAGTTTGCCATTGCCTTTCTCCGACCGTAATGGGGATGAATGTTAATACTGGAGACGACACGACCACACCCAGTTATCTCGAGGCAGGTGAAAATCCCTGACCCCGCCGGGAATCGAACCCGGGACCCCGTGCTCGGGAAGCAATAACGCTACCGCGGGACCACGGGCTGCGGACTTAAGTTGCATTAATTAGTGTGTAAGCCTAGGGACCGGTGACCTTAGCAGTTTGGTCCCATAGAACCTTACCAAAAATTTCCAATTTTTGCAGAAATTTTTGCAACGTTGCACAGAAAGGTCATAGAGGATAATATTATGTCTGCATCTGAAAAGACATAATACTTCTTAACAGTGGAAATGTGTATGGCGAAATTATCTGCTAGATGGGTGCAGCGACTCTTAACGCAGGATCAGAAACGCATCAGAATAGAAATGCCCGAATAATATTCAGTACAACCAACAAGATATTTCACGCCAATATGTGACAACAGGTGAAACTTGGGTCGACTACTATAACCTGTATACAAAACAACGATCAGAGCAGTGGAAATATGTTGATTCACCAGCACCAAAGAAAGCAAACGCAATACAATCGGCCAAATGGATCACGGCTTCAGTTTTCTGGGATACTAAAAGTGATTCTGATGACAGATATCTTCCCACAGGTCAGACAATTAAGGGCAACACGGGAATTGTACATGCGCTTTGACCGTGACAATTCAGTGTGGTGTTGAGTCGCCACGTGTTGCTATCAGCGGGCTGCTGGGGAACACACTGCCACGCGGTTTGTAGGTGAGTCCACAAAGCATCGGCAGTGGTTGCAGGAGGACCAGAAGGAACAAATTATATAAACTGAATGTGGAGAGGGAAGGAAGGAAACAAACTAATGACATCAGTTGCATCGGGATTTTATGCGGAATCAGTGGCGGCGAGTGAAAATGCATGCCGGACGGGGACTCGAAACCGAGATCTTCAGCTTACTAGACAGTTGCGTTAACCACTCAGCCACCCACACACATTGTTTATTGTGCATGCGCGGACTATCTCGGCACGCTCCCCAGCCGACTCACATTTCCACCTAGCGCCAGTTATCCACAATCCCGTCCATTTCCTCCATGCTCGCTAACTTGAGATACCTACGGGAAGTCGAACGTAAATGTGCTTCTTCACTGAAAGTTATGGATTCATTGCCCATTTAGGTGAATCAATTATATGAATGTGTGGTGTCTGCTCTTGCAGATACATCCGAAAGAACAGACACCATGCATTCATATAAGGAAACTAGTTGTCGACTGATCGTATCTCAGACACTTTCGATGGTCCACATGTCAAGCGAACGTGCAGATCAGGGAGACGTGGCGCTCGTCGTTCTTCGAAGAAGAATATCCGAAAGAACAGGCACAATATCATTATTATTCAATCACTCATCTAATTCATAAAAAGAATTTGTCTTTGGAATTTGTCGCAATATAACTGTTATATGCAAAGACTATAGGGAAAGTGTGATATATGTGATGTTAGAGTTCTATGCTAATGTATGTTTGTACGCGATATAAACAAATACGTTAAATGTATAATTTATTAAACAATAGTTTGTCAGGGATTAATGAAATGAAAACGTTCGTGTACGTAATTTTATATGTTTGTGCAAGTTGGCATTTGTACACGCTTAGTGGTATTGCGTTCGATACGTGTTGTGTAAAAGATGGAGTGCTTTTGTGGCACGCTACCTGTAGAGTGAGGGGGAACTAGAGGACACAGTCAGTAGGCAGCAGTGGAAGACGCACCACTCCGACGGAGCAGGCCATGTCTCTCCTGGAAATTGTTGCACAGTAGCCTCGGATGACGACTGTTGAATTATTACGGCTGTGGTACAAGTTGTTGTGCTATGTTGTGGACGTTCAAAAGATGCCAAGAAGAATTATTTAGTCCTAACTTCAATAAACTTACATGCCGTACCATTAACATTTGCCACATCCAACGAATACAGCCAACAGATTACGAATTGCATAATTATAATTGTATAACCGTGACCCATTATTTCAGAATTACCTTTTTTTGAATAATTATTGTGTTAAACATAAAATTAGCTTCACCCTGTTATTATACTCCTAAACATTCACCTGCATTATTCCGAGTAAACCTGTTATAAAAAGAATTTAAAGTGCTTTATTTAGCATCTTCAAGCAATAATTTTCATCTTTGAATAAATGTCTGAAAATGATTTTTCTGGACTAACTTTTGCAGTGCAGGTAAACGTACTGTATGATTTATGTATTAGAAGCGCTGAAGTGAAATTTTGCTTAAGTACTGAAGTAAACGTTTTCAGATACATTTAACTATTTTTATATTCTTACTGCCATTGTGGTAATAAGTAAAGTGAAAGTGAGTGAATAAGTTTTGCTAAAAAAGACGAACTTGTCATGCATAAATACTGAGGGTTTACAAGTTGAAGTTTTGAGTAAACTAAAGATAAAAAATTCTTTCAGCTATAAATGAAATTCAGGAAAGTACAAAGAGTTACAGAAAGAAAATTGCTTAAGTGGCTCAGTAACACTGAAGTAGGATTGCATAAAAATACTGATAGACAATGTAGTGTGACCACATCCTACCTTTGGCTTTTGACAGGTGGTTTGTTAAGAAAAAGGTGTAAACAACGTGTCTTAATAAATTTAAATGTGTTTATCATGCTATTGGAATATTTAGGTATTTAATTTGTTGGTTACACAAAAAGTAAACATACAAGTACCCCTGGTGAATTTTTTTATTACGTAGTGATGATTAAAAATTCGTGGACTTTCTAGACCACAACTGTATATGTATGTGAGTGTAATAGCTAAAAGATCCCTATGTGTTTCTCAGAAGCATATACTCAAAAGTTACATTTATTTGTGAAGCTATGTTAGGGAATGTGATGGGTTTTGTTCCGTTTGTTTAAAGTAGTTGTGGTGGTGTGTACGTGTCATTGTACGAGATGCATTCAAGTTCAAAGGCCTCCGATTTTTTTTCTAATTAACTACTCACCCGAAATCGATGAAACTGGCGTTACTTCTCGACGTAATTGCCCTGCAGACGTACACATTTTTCACAACGCTGACGCCATGATTCCATGGCAGCGGCGAAGGCTTCTTTAGGAGTCTGTTTTGACCACTGGAAAATCGCTGAGGCAATAGCAGCACGGCTGGTGAATGTGCGGCCACGGAGAGTGTCTTTCATTGTTGGAAAAGCCAAAAGTCACTAGGAGCCAGGTCAGGTGAGTAGGGAGCATGAGGAATCACTTCAAAGTTGTTATCACGAAGAAACTGTTGCGTAACGTTAGCTCGATGTGCAGGTGCGTTATCTTGGTGAAACAGCACACGCGCAGCCCTTCCCGGACGTTTTTGTTGCAGTGCAGGAAGGAATTTGTTCTTCAAAACATTTTCGTAGGATGCACCTGTTACCGTAGTGCCCTTTGGAAAGCAATGGGTAAGGATTACGCCCTCGCTGTCCCAGAACATGGACACCATCATTTTTTCAGCACTGGCGGTTACCCGAATTTTTTTTGGTGGCGGTGAAACTGTGTGCTTCCATTAAGCTGACTGGCGCTTTGTTTCTGGATTGAAAAATGGCATCCACATCTCATCCATTGTCACAACCGACGAAAAGAAAGTCCCATTCATGCTGTCGTTGCGCGTCAACATTGCTAGGCAACATGCCACACGGGCAGCCGTGTGGTCGTCCGTCAGCATTCATGGCACCCACCTGGATGACACTTTTTGCATTTTCAGGTCGTCATGCAGGATTGTGTGCACAGAACCCACAGAAATGCCAACTCTGGAGGCGATCTGTTCAACAGTCATTCAGCGATCCGCCAAAACAATTCTCTCCACTTTCTCGATCATGTCGTCAGACCGGCTTGTGCGAGCCCGAGGTTGTTTTGGTTTGTTGTCACACGATGTTCTGCCTTCATTAAACTGTCGCACCCACGAACGCACTTACGCATCCATAACCCCATCACCACATGTTTCCTTCAACTGTCGATGAATTTCAATTGGTTTCACACCACGCAAATTCAAAAAACGAATGATTGCACGCTGTTCAAGTAAGGAAAACGTCGCCATTTTAAGTATTTAAAACAGTTCTCATTCTCGCCGCTGGCGGTAAAATTGCATCTGCCGTACCGTACTGCCAT
Organism: Schistocerca nitens; assembly: GCF_023898315.1. Classification (NCBI taxonomy): domain Eukaryota; kingdom Metazoa; phylum Arthropoda; class Insecta; order Orthoptera; family Acrididae; genus Schistocerca; species Schistocerca nitens. The sequence goes on along the minus strand of NC_064622.1, from coordinate 175,004,298 downwards.
CTCTGGGACGTATTGACAATGAACGCGGCCTCATTTCAAAACAATGCGCATGTTTCTATCTCTTTCCAGTCCGGAGAAAAAAAATCGGAGGCCTTAGAACTTGAATGCACCTCGTAAGACGTATGGAAATGTAGCAGCGAGAATAACAGTATTACTTAAAAGAAATTAATAATCTCTGATAATTCTTATTTATTTGCTGCTGAGCCTGCCTATAATGAATTATTTTGTCATACCTTATCACTACAAATACACTCCTGGAAATGGAAAAAAGAACACATTGACACCGGTGTGTCAGACCCACCATACTTGCTCCGGACACTGTACAAGCAATGATCACACGCACGGCACAGCGGACACACCAGGAACCGCGGTGTTGGCCGTCGAATGGCGCTAGCTGCACAGCATTTGTGCACCGCCGCCGTCAGTGTCAGCCAGTTTGCCGTGGCATACGGAGCTCCATCGCAGTCTTTAACACTGGTAGCATGCCGCGACAGCGTGGACGTAAACCGTATGTGCAGTTGACGGACTTTGAGCGAGGGCGTATAGTGGGCATGCGGGAGGCCGGGTGGACGTACCGCCGAATTGCTCAACACGTGGGGCGTGAGGTCTCCACAGTACATCGATGTTGTCGCCAGTGGTCGGCGGAAGGTGCACGTGCCCGTCGACCTGGGACCGGACCGCAGCGACGCACGGATGCACGCCAAGACCGTAGGATCCTACGCAGTGCCGTAGGGGACCGCACCGCCACTTCCCAGCAAATTAGGGACACTGTTGCTCCTGGGGTATCGGCGAGGACCATTCGCAACCGTCTCCATGAAGCTGGGCTACGGTCCCGCACACCGTTAGGCCGTCTTCCGCTCACGCCCCAACATCGTGCAGCCCGCCTCCAGTGGTGTCGTGACAGGCGTGAATGGAGGGACGAATGGAGACGTGTCGTCTTCAGCGATGAGAGTCGCTTCTGCCTTGGTGCCAATGATGGTCGTATGCGTGTTTGGCGCCGTGCAGGTGAGCGCCACAATCAGGACTGCATACGACCGAGGCACACAGGGCCAACACCCGGCATCATGGTGTGGGGAGCGATCTCCTACACTGGCCGTACACCACTGGTGATCGTCGAGGGGACACTGAATAGTGCACGGTACATCCAAACCGTCATCGAACCCATCGTTCTACCATTCCTAGACCGGCAAGGGAACTTGCTGTTCCAACAGGACAATGCACGTCCGCATGTATCCCGTGCCACCCAACGTGCTCTAGAAGGTGTAAGTCAACTACCCTGGCCAGCAAGATCTCCGGATCTGTCCCCCATTGAGCATGTTTGGGACTGGATGAAGCGTCGTCTCACGCGGTCTGCACATCCGGCACGAACGCTGGTCCAACTGAGGCGCCAGGTGGAAATGGCATGGCAAGCCGTTCCACAGGACTACATCCAGCATCTCTACGATCGTCTCCATGGGAGAATAGCAGCCTGCATTGCTGCGAAAGGTGGATATACACTGTACTAGTGCCGACATTGTGCATGCTCTGTTGCCTGTGTCTATGTGCCTGTGGTTCTGTCAGTGTGATCATGTGATGTATCTGACCCCAGGAATGTGTCAATAAAGTTCCCCCTTCCTGGGACAATGAATTCACGGTGTTCTTATTTCAATTTCCAGGAGTGTATATATTGAAATGCTGTTACATTAATTCAGTTAGTGACATTAAAATGTATGCACCAAATAATTAATGTATCACACCACAACCTCTTCCTATAACAACACGGTATCGTAAATATTTTTTAATTTAAAGTCACTAATAAATTACTCTGAGAAAAATTAATCTTACACACCAGCCACAAAAATTATTTCATTTACGTAAAGTCTAAGATCGTTCTGCTGAATGTTATTTTCACTGTTAGAACAGAAATATAATAAATTCCTGTGGGGTCTTATTCTCGGAGTTCAAATATTGTAATATCGATCGAAAGAAGTAATGTCTGATTATTTCTGCGTTTTGAAATTGCCGCTCCATACGTTCACGTAATGGCGGCAGAAAAAACACAATCTGGACGGGATTTTCTTACCAGCGTGATTTTTCGTAGAAAATCAATAACATCAACCTTTCCCTTAACGCTGGATTAAATGTCAGAATCCTACACCGTTGTGACTGTTCACAAATCAGTATTATTCACCATTTACCAACAATTCAGTATCGCTGTACCAAGTGCTAATGGTCGCTTTCCTGTTTGCTGCTGACACGAAACTTAAAACATTCGTAGTAGGTTATCTAGTTGCAAATAAAAAGTCCGTACACTAGAATTCCATTTAGTAAATTGTACGTTATATTTTAGATTGATTTTACCTCACACAACACGATTATTTCTTTTTGCAATATTTAAAAGAATAGACCTCAGCTTAATCTTCGATCTCAGCCGCTTCATACATCATAGAGAACAATAGAATGAGAAAATTTCACAGGCAATACGGTGCCAATACGTTCTTTTAGTGGTATTATCTTTCGTTATGTGATTATTCTTTGCAGAAAACTGTTTGTAAAAATAATAAAACATATTGTTGTTGAAATTATTTTCATTTCACAATATAATAATAAGTTTTCTTATTAATCAGCTTTCACATATAGGCTTAAAACTCATTTCTGGAAAAATATTCATCACTTCATAAATCTCGAGCACTGTCGGATACACTGGTGGCACAAAATATTAGCGCTGACATTACAGGAATAGCAGAAAAGTAGGCCAAAATTACTTCTTCTGCTTTTCAGAAACTTAACCATTTTTTGCCTAGATAGGCTGGCGTCCGCAAATCCATTAGACAAATCACTTAATGAACTTGGTACAGAAATATCCTAGATTCAGTATATATCCGTTTTTACTGAATTTCTATCTAACAGCAAGAAAACTCGTAGAAAAAGGAACTAATAGTCCGATTTCCATATCCATTAATTATACATCACCGTCAAATCCTGTAAAAGAGGTAACACTATACAACAGTTGTGGAAAGTAGCCATGTTTATGACGTGTTAGTATACGGAAAATTTCCCGTATAATCGTGCTATACGTGGTTTTCCCCATGGCAGGAGCATTTGTTCTGTTGGGGGTGTAGTGTTATAGCACCACACACATGAGAATGTATACACGGCTTGAAGGCCATAAGCTCTCTTCAGTGGGAATGCAGTCTCTCTCCTGAAGTTCAGCAAATGATAGCGAGCATTGAATACGATGTACAATGGACACTACGTCAGTAGTGTGCGACAAGATAGGAATTTGGGTCGCTATGGACTCGTGTCCGGATAGCCGAAGCGATCAAGGCAACCGTTCACCCGAACTGGGAAACCCAGGTTAGAGTCCCCGATGTGCACAAATTATCACTCGTGGCCCGAGAAACAAATTTCAGTGCGTAATTGCAGCCGAGTCAGATATTATTTCGTTTCACGCTTCCGAAAGAACAGACACCGCACCGATATGAATGTTACTGCTTATGTTTGTGACTGTTGACGTGGTACCCGAATATTGCAACCTCTATGATGGTTTAAAGGTTCATGGACGATTTAAAACGTTGGTTTGTGGCTAATATCCAACTCACGCGGGATATTATCGACTTTGGCCCAACGATCATTGGCCTACTAGAACTCTCATCATGGTAGAGAGCTGCTACACGTCCACTTTTGAAACATGTTGTCCACTTTGTAAGTAGGCTGTTAAGGTTTTTATGTTGGTAACGCCACGTAGCGCTCTATAAGAAAATCACTGGCTGTGCTGTGTGCAATCTGTGGCTGGTTAGCATTGTTGGAATATTCGCTATTGTAGTGTTGGGCAGTTGGATGTGAACAGCGCGTAGCGTTGCGCAGTTGGAGGTGAGCCGCCAGCAGTGGTGGATGTGGGAAGAGTGATGGCAGTGTTTTGAGAGCGGACGATTTGGATGTGTGTCCGTCAGAAAAACGAAATTTGTAAGATTGGATGTCATGAACTGATATATATATATATATATATATATATATATATATATATATATATATATATATATATATATATATATTATGACTTTTGAACACTATTAAGGTAAATACATTGTTTGTTCTCTATCAAAATCTTTCATTTGTTAACTATGCCTATCAGTAGTTAGTGCCTTCAGTAGTTTGAATCTTTTATTTAGCTGGCAGTATTGGTGGTCGCTGTATTGCAGTAGTTCGAGTAACGAAGACTTCTGTGAGGTAAGTGATTCACGAAAGGTATAGGTTCTTGTTAGTCAAGGCCATTCTTTTGTAGGGATTTTTGAAAGTCAGATTGCGTTGCGCTAAAAATATTGTGTGTCAGTTTAGGGATGATCAGAATAAGTAAAGAGAGAAATGTCTGAGTACGTTCAGTTTGCTCATCTGTCTGAAAATCAAATAACGTAAGAGGTTTATCAGCACAGTAATTCATAAATTTTTCTAAGGGGAGGTTACAACTTGTAAATTTATTTACCATTAAAACAGCTGTCGCTATACTCTACCTGCGTTCTACGAATTATCTCTCCAGCTTTAGCCCCTTCAGAGTACAGAAAAGAACCCTTCCCGTCATTTACTTCAGAGCGCACACGGCCAGTGGGGCACTCATTGAAAAATGCTCTGAAATCTCAACAAACAGACCTATTCATTGAAGCAACACAGTTAATACACAATAAAAGAATGAGGTTACGGCATTTTTTTCAATCAGCAGCTTTTTAATCATCATTTCGGACGAATGGTTTGTTATTTTAAAGTACTTAGACCATGGTCCTCGTCCATCCTTATAAGAGGGATAGTCATTCAGTTTTAATTATCACGCGAAGAAAATCGAAAAGCGACCATAAAATTTGTTGTTCGTATTAGAGAAAGTTATGCTGAAGAAAGAAACAAAGCTAAACAGATAATTGCAGCATCCAAGAAGAAATCTTGCGAAGACTTTGGAAACAGGTTGGAGACTTTGGGTCAAGCTGGTGGAAAACCATTCTGGAGTGTAATTAGCAGTCTTCGAAAGGGAGGTAAGAAGGAAATGACAAGTATTTTGGACAGGTCATGAAAACTGCTGGTGAATCCTGTGGATTCCTTGGGAAGATGGAGGGAATATTTTGAAGAGTTGCTCAATGTAGGTGAAAATACGATCAGTAATGTTTCAGATTTCGAGGTACAATGGGATAGGAATGATGATGGAAATAGCATCACATTTGAGGAAGCGGAGAAAATGATCAATAGATTGCAGTGCAATAAAGCAGCTGGGGTCGATGAAATTAAGTCGGAACTCATCAAATACAGTGGAATGTCAGGTCTTAAATGGCTACACAGGATAATTGAAATGGCCTTGGAGTCGGGACAGGTTCCATCAGACTGGACAAAAGCAGTAATCACACCAATCTTTAAACATGGAAACAGAAAAGATTGTAACAGCTGCAGAGGTATCTCTTTAATCAGCGTTGTGGGTAAAATCTTCTCAGGTATTGTTGAAAGGAAAGTGCGAGTATTAGTTGAGGACCAATTGGATTAAAATCAGTGTGGGTTTAGGCCTCTTAGAGGTTGTCAGGACCAGATCTTTAGCTTACGGCAAATAATGGAGAAGTGTTATGAGTGGAACAGGGAATTGTATCTATGCTTTATAGATCTAGAAAAGGCATATGACCAGGTTCCTAGGAGGAAGTTATTGTCTGTTCTACGAGATTATGGAATAGGAGGCAAACTTTTGCAAGCAATTAAAGGCCTTTACATGGATAGTCAGGCAGCAGTTAGAGTTGATGGTAAATGCGTTCATGGTTCAGAATAGTTTCAGGGGTAAGACAAGGCTGCAACCTGTCTCCACTGTTGTTCATATTATTTATGGATCATATGTTGAAAACAATAGACTGGCTGGGTGAGATTAAGATATGTGAACACAAAATAAGCAGTCTTGCATATGCGGATGACTTAGTTGTGATGAAAGATTCGATTGAAAGTTTGCAAAGTAATATTTCAGAGCTAGATCAGAAATGTAAGGACTATGGTATGAAGATTAGCATCTCCAAAACGAAAGTAATGTCAGTGGGAAAGAGATATAAACGGATTGAGTGCCAAATAGGAGGAACAAAGTTAGAACAGGTGGACGGTTTCAAGTACTTAAGATGCATATTCTCACAGGATGGCAACATAGTGAAATAACTGGAAGCGAGGTGTACTAAAGCTAATGCAGTGAGCGCTCAGTTACGATCTACTCTCTTCTGCAAGAAGGAAGTCAGTACCGAGACTAAGTTATCTGTGCACCGTCAATCTTTCGACCAACTTTGTTGTATGGGAGCGAAAGCTGGGTGGATTCAGGTTACCTTATACACAAGGTTGAGGTTACGGATATGAAAGTAGCTAGGATGATTGCAGGTACTAGTAGATGTGAACAATGGCAGGAGGGTGTCCACAATGAGGAAATCAAAGAAAAACTGGGAATAAACTTTATTTATGTAGCAGTCAGGGCGAACAGGCTTTGATGGTGGGGTCATGTTACACGCATGGGTGAAGCAAGGTTACCCAAGAGACTCATGGGTTCAGCAGTAGACGGTAGGAGGAGTCGGGGCAGACCAAGGAGAAGGTACCTGGATTCGGTTAAGAATGATTTTGAAGTAATAGGCTTAACATCAGAAGAGGCACCAATGTTAGCACTGAATAGGGGATCATGGAGGAATTTTATAAGGGGGACTATGCTCCAGACTGAACGCTGAAAGGCATAATCAGTCTTAAATGATGATGATGATGATGATGATGAATATGATTAGACCTTCTCTACATAGACTATCTGGTAAAAAGTATCTGGACTCCTGTTAATGGACATTGGAAATGGAAATGCCGTGTGGATAGCGTCTCCCGTGGGGTAGACCATTCGCCTGGTGCAAGTCTTTCGAGTTGACGCCACTTCGGCTACTTGCGTGTCGATGGGGATGAAAGGATGATGATAAGGACAACACAGCACCCAATCCGTGAGCGGAAAAAAATCCCCGACCCAGCCGGAAATCGAACCAGGGCCGTTACGTATGACATTCCGTCGCGTTGACCACTCAGGGGCGGACAATGGACATTCATATGGGTTGTGTATCTGCTCCGAATTTATGCGGCTTCTGATCTGCTGGGGACACTTTCAATGAGTTGTCTGAATGTCTTTGGAGGAATGGGAGCTCTTTCTTCCTCGATAGCCGAAACTAAAGAAGGCAGCGATGTTGGACGCTGGGGTCTGGAAGGAAGTCGACTTTCTGACTCTTCCCAGAGAGATTTCATTGAGTTCAGGTTGTGAGACGACCTGTTCCACGTCTAATCTTACGTATTATCCTACTTTTCATACGCGGTTCTTATAACAAACTTTCATTCCTCGATTTTGCGTTCCGAATAGTTCTGCATAACTCACAATTTTACGGAAGTAACTCGTGAGTGGTTAGCACGTAGTTGCTAGTAACCTAGATGGTTGATCATACTGGGTTTTTGTATCAAGCTCACATGTGGTGATTTTCAGATTTCTCTGTTAATATCTTGGCTCGGGACTGTAGAAGAGCAACCTCCTCACGCTCCGTAGAGCAACATGTCCGCCAGCCCCGTTTTCCCTAGCACCTGGATTTCCGAGAAGTCGGCGCTGTGGTGAGCAGAGGCTCGGAGATTATCAGCTGGTCGGGTCTGATCAGTGGGGAACGGACCAGAAGGCACTCAAGCATAGCCTACTTTGCGCACAACAACAACTGGTCCCTCACAAGTGGTTGGGCTCAGACCCAGCTTTCATTAAAGCCCTCGACAGGCGGTTTTGACCGTCGCCAGTGAAATTCCTGCTTGATTTGCTCTCTTGGCTTTCTCTTGCTGAGCCAGAATTGGGGATGCCACACATGCAATTCGAAAATCTTCCCAGTGCACCTTCCATGGGAACGAGGCTGGTAGCCTTCCTAAAAGTGCAAAATTTCCCATAATAGAGAACCTAACGGGCTAGTTAAACTACCGTTTTAATTGGCTGGTGAATGTTAAATAACATGGAGGGAAACAGGGAACCAATTTTCATTTTTGGGATTGGTGGTTAACATAGGATCTTTTGCTGATTGGTCTCGGATGGATTTTTACAAGTACTGATCTGTGGGAAAGAGGAACTCTTGCGGGCCTTGTGCAAGCAGTTGGTTGCTGGAGGATCTGTAAACGTGTCGAGTGATGATATGATTCGACGTCGACCTTCCACCAAGTCATTCTGGAGCTACTGTTCAACTTTCCGCGCCTTAGAGATTATTCAGTCGCATCGGTATGGAAACAGTGATGAGTTCTGCTACAACCAGCTGCATATTCTATTAGCAGCTCTCAGGATTCAGTGGTCGACTGCGATTGCTGCGGTAAGACTGGAGATGGCGTTGAGCGTCTTCAGTTTCAGGTTACACGGAAGTGTGGAGAAAGACAGTTTCAGCCTCTATTTGTAGCTCAGTTTGTATTTCTGAGGCACTGCTTGAGTTACGTGATGTCATGCATTTTTTTACAAGTCAGCTTTTCTTTCCTTGGTGATTTTCAGTCGCTAACCAGTAATGAATAAATTAATTGATGCTATTATCAGGTTTAGGTCTGGCAACTATTATAATGATTTTTCAGCTATTTCATTCCAAATTCTATTTCGGTTGTTTACTCTGTATATGTCTTGCTAATTTGATTATTCTTCTATTACTATTGAAATGACTGTTTCAATCGATGTGTCTAGTGTAATGTCGGTGGTGACCATTTGCATTTAATTGATCAATGTACATATTGTTAAAATATTCCATTTTTATAGCTCTTTTGATTCCAATCCATTCATGAATTTTTCTGACGTTCTTAGTTTTTCTCGACTGAAAATAAAAAGTTACTATATCTGACTCTCTCATTTAGTAGCTATTAGTTTCTATTGTATTGTATTGTATGGAACTGCTGGCCGGTGTGGCCGAGCGGTTCTAGGCACTACAGTCTGGAACCGCGCGACCGCTACGGTCGTAGGTTCGAATCCTGCCTCGGGCATGGATGTGTGTGATGTCCTTAGATTAGTTATGTTTATGAAGTTCTAAGTTCTAGGGGACTGATGACCACAGATGTTAAGTCCCATAGTGCTCAGAGCCATTTGAACCAACCATTTGTTACACTTGTCTGGTGTGAGACGTTCCCGGGGGAGGGTCCACTGGGGGCCGAACCGCACAATAACCTTGGGTTCGGTGTGGGGCGGCGGTGCGGTGAGTGGACTGCTGTAGCCTGTTGTGGGGTTGTGTACCACTGTTGGCTGCGGGGGGGGGGGGGGGGGGGGGGGAAGCCTCTCCGTCGTTTCTAGGTCCCCAGTTCCGTAGCGGTCACGCGGCTCCAGACTGAAGCGCCGGCCACAAGTGTAACCCCAAAGCTCGCGTGGTAGAGTAAATGATGCTGTACACGTACGTGGAGAAAGTTTTTGCGCAGCAATCGCCAACATAGTGTAACTGAGGCGAAATAAGGGGAACCAGCCCGCATTCGCCGAGGCAAATGGAAAACCGCCTTTAAACCATCCACAGGGTGACCGACACACCGGACCTCGACAGTAATCCGCCGGTCGGATTCGTGCCGGGGACCGGCACGTCTTCCCGCCCGCAAAGCAGTGCGTTAGACCTCACGGCTAACCGGGCGCGCTAGGCTATTGGATTATTCAATATATTGGTACCCCAGATTGTCTAGCCATAAGCCAATGGATGAGGCCACCTGACAGTTTAATTTCAGCGTTTCTTGTGGGCAATAGTCGGTATATCCATGTAGTGCACGTGCTTCATGGGGATATCTTACCATCTCTGAACAACTGTACGATAAGTTAGCAATTTCATACCAACAGTGAATTTGTTGATGCTGGTTCGTAATCAAAGAACACCGACTTCTGGCAAGGTCGGGACGATGAAGAGGCCAGTCCGTTTCGGGAATGGTATTGTCGCTAAAGGTTTGAACACCTTGTGTGGGACAATCCTGCACTAGGCTTGCCCGTGGCAATGCCACGGCAGAAACTTAGATTTCCTCAAAAAGTTCTCAGCCTCCTCGTCGTCCTGCCCCCCCCCCCCTTAACCCCCCCACCCTTTCTGGTATGGCTGCCACCATACTATGGCCACTGCCACGCCTGCCGAATTTTGCGTTTCGTGTTGCCATTCGTACAGCGAGTCTACCCTCTCGGCTTCCGTTTCTCTGAATCCGCGGTGACTTGCAGTTGTTGGGAAAAGCTTTTAGGCGATGTCTCGCTCCACCGGGCCGCTCCACACCCCTACCGCCAGCCGTGAAGCGACGGCGCAGCCGCATTAATCTCCCGCCGTGGCAGGCTGACGGCTGCGCTAGCACGAAATCACTGTGCTGGCAGATTCCAGATTCTCAGATGTACTCTCCAATACCGCTTTACATAAGACTGGGTCTGTGAGTAACAAGTTACTAAAAGATATTCGCATGACTAACTGTTCCGTCTGTTGTTAGTGGAGTATTTTATACATTATGAATGAAAACACACACAACACTGGTCTGACATTGTACAGTGTTTATTATTTATTTCAAAGGCCTGTTTTCAGCTGTTTAGCCATCATCATGAACAAAGATGAAGGGGCTAGCAGCCGAAAACCGGTTTGTGAAATAAATAAATATTACTTTGTAGAATATTACAGCAGTGTTTCGTGTGTTTCCATTCATAACAGCAATTCATCTGTTTATTTATCTTGTGTGATGTAAAAGCTCAATAAACCGCCGTTCGACATTTATATATCTACATATGTTTGAGCACTCTGCAATTCATCGAACCACTTTCACATTCTTTATCTACCTGTGGTGTGCGTACTGTAAGACCTTCGGTACACACACCGTCAGATTATTTGACTTATTATTTTTTTAATTTTTTTTTATTTGGCCTTTGAGTGTGTACTCAATTTAACCATCGGCAACACATAGTGACAATGTACACATAATTGAATAAACAAATACAGAAATGCATATTTACAAGAATAAAAAGCTTAACTGTTACAGTTTTGTACATAATGTTTTAATAACTGAATTGAATTGGAAAATAATTAAAAGTGTCTTGGCTTACAATTCACACCAATTCTGAAATATCTTCATCAGTATCGCTCTAACGAAGTAGGCGAGTGTCAGCAATATGTCTTGTGGTCTTATCGTGGCGTGTTTATCTTCTGCCTTTAAGTCAGACGATAGAAATGCCACTTGCACGCTTAGAGTAGCAGATTGACGGTGACCAATTTTAAACAGAACTTGATTAATTTTCACGTACATTTATTAAAATAATAACAAGCATAAAAATTACTTAACTTGGTTCTGGATGCTATTTACAATTGGTAATCTGAAGTTCCTTTGGTATTGGTACGTTAATCTTATTCTCACATATATCTCTGATACTTGACAAAAGTGTCGATACATTTATCTTCATGGCTATGTACAGGAATATGATAATCTTATTAGGCGCAGACTAAAACTTGACTACAGACTAATGCAGACTGATGCAGACTGACTAATCGGAGGGCTGTACACTCGTTATAATACCTCGCGCGTTCAGGTATCACTGGGCGAGTGTGATCCGCGAGGAGAAAATGTTCTACGTTAGCAGCAATCTCATTGGCTGCATTACATATTAATAAGCGGATCGGCGGAAGCAGAATTTGGTCCGTCTCTAAGACAGCGCCATCTCGTAGTGCGGAGACGGACGAGCGCTGCGCCTGCGCTGTTGTGCTTAGCGGGGCGCGCTCTATTGTGAAAGTAGTGTACGCGCTGACTACGCGGAACTATGTACACAATACTACCATTCCACTCTTAACAGCGCGGGTGAACAACGGACACTTAAATGTACCCGTGCGAGCTGTGATTTTTCTTATTTTATCACAATGATCATGTATCCCTCTGTAGGTGGGTGTCAAAAAAATATTTTATCATTCGGAGAGTGAAATGTCGTGAAAGATCACGCCTCAACTAAAAAGAATTTTGTTTCATTATTGCCACCCCAACTCGCATATCCTGTCCGTGATACCCTCTCCCACATTTCGCGATAGAACAAAACGAGCTTCAATTCTTTGCACTTTTTCGACGTCGTCCGTCGATCCTATCTGATGCGAATCCCACACTGCACAGCATTACTCCAGAAGAGGACGGACAAGCGTAGTGTAGGCAGTCTCTGCAGTAGACTTGTTGCATATTGCAAGTATTCCGCCAATAACACACAGTCTTTTGGTTACCCTCCCCAAAATATTATTTACGTGATCGTTCCACATTAAGTTGTTCATAATTGTAATCCCTAATTGTTTAGTTCGATTGTCAGTCTTTAGATTTGTTTGATTTATCATGCAACCAGAATTTCACATATTCCCTTTAGTGCTCATAAGGATGACTTCACATTTTCCGTTATTTAGGGTCAATTTCCACTTTACGCACCGTACAGATACATTGCCTAAATCATTTTGCAATTGTTTTTATCATCTGATGACTTTACTTGACGGCAAATGACAGCACCACCTGCAGACAGTCAAAGATTATTTCTCAGATTGTCTCCAGTTGTTGTTTATATATATTAGGAACAGCAGATGGCCAATAACACTTCCTTGCGGAGCATCAGATATCACGTCCGTTTTACTTGATGACTTTGCGTCAGTTACTGAGATCTGTAAACTCCGAATCCAGTCTCACAACTGATACTTTCACGGATTAGGATATGACACGGGATAAAGCATGCCACAAATAAATTGAGTAGCTATGAGCTGAACTCCTTTTGTATAGGGACAAAGTAAAAGCCCATAAACATGGCATGACAAAGCCCATAAACATGAGAACTTTACAGTTCGCTTATATGTATTCAAAGATTGTTTGGATGCCTTGTGATATCTTCATACAATAGTATAAATAAAAGTTTGTTCCTTCACTTAAAAGGCAGGTGCGCTCAGTTAAACAGGGAGAATAAGCTCTTCCAACCCTTGATCAATGCTCAGCTCATCCACTTGCCGAAGTACTGCAGTCAGAAGATGGAAAAATAAAAACTTTGTGTCTGCCGGAAAACACATCGGCATTAATTCACCCTGTGGTTCAGAGCACCAAAAGAATATTTAAGGCTCATTATCGCCGTTAACTGCTCATTTAACTAGTACGTTCAGATGAGAAAATGGAAAGGTTCTCGAAATGTGTGAATCTGAAGTCTGCTGCGTATTTAGTATGCCCGCCATGGAATAAGTGTTGCGTAAAAGAAAATGTAACATATGGAGACTGTAGAGGCACAAGTTTCAACTGCAATGGCATCCAGTCTGCAGTGTAATATTCACATTGGAGATTTAAACCGCTGGGCAGTCGTAGACGACGAAAAACCGATTTCAGGGGTCATATATGACAAAGACGTCGTTAATGGTGTACGTAGTGAGTGGTAAAGGGATAGAAAATTTGCACCAAGAAGACTAAGAAGAAGACGGCAAGAAAGAAAGCATATAAGATCATCCCAGTAAAGTTGAAATACAAACAAAATTGATGGAGAGATAAAGTATACCGAACCATATTCCGTTGTCGCACCTGATAAACATAAAACAATCCGACAAAGGAAAATGCGTGAAATAAAGCGCCAAAAAAGGTTAAGTGGCTTAATTGAAGCAATGGAAAAGTATATTTGCAGTAGGTTGCAGATAATGTTATAAATAGTCGTATGTTTTACACATCACAATATAGAACAGTATTTTCTTTGGAGTTATTTTAATGTTATTGACAGGTGAACTAAAATTTATCTGACAGCGGTTTTCGGTAAGTATTTTTAAATATTTTGCTTCTAATGTTTTAATACTGCACGATTACAGTACAGTATACAACGGCATTATGTGCGATTCCAAACTTTTAAAGCATATTTTGTCATTCCACATTTCACTCTCGCTATATAGTGCCTATGGTATAATGCGGAGTGTAAAGCATACCCAGACAACCTTATAAATGACTTCTACCGTATTTATTTAAACTTACTAGATTAATAGATTGCTAAGTAGGAACGGGGCACCTGGAGAAGACGACTCTCGCTCACATTTATTGAGCTCTTTCAGAGAAAATATCATGACAACGCTGATATACAAGGTGTATGAGAGAGGCGAAACACTCTCATACTTCAGCAAGAATGTAAATGATACCCATGCACAAAAAGGTAGGTGCTGCCAGGTGTGAATACTACCGAAAAATCAAGTTAATAAGTTGTACTTACAAAATACTGACATCAATTATTTGGAGAAAAATTGAGAGTATGGTAGAACCCGCGCTCGGTAGAGATCAGTTTGGGTTCCGGAGAAAACTATGAACACGCGTAGTAATAGAGACCCAACGACTTGTCTTAGAAGGTAGACAGAAGAGAGTCATTTAAGAGACAAAGCTGACCTTTTGACATCATTGACTGGAACACACTCTTTGTAATTCTGAAGATAGCTATAAAATACAGAGGAAAGGTTAGCTACAACTTTCAGAAACAAGACTATAGTTCTGTAAGTCGAAGGACATGAAAGGAAAGCAGTATATGAAAATGGAATGAGACAGATTTTCTGCCAATCCACGATTTTATTTAGTTTGCGTATTGATCAAGCAGTGAAGAAAATAAAAGGGAAATTGGAAAGGGAATTAAACCTCTGGGGGTAAAAATAAATGCGTTGAAGTTTGCCGATGACAAAGCGATGATGATGTTTAGAGGGAGTGTTTGGATGTACACGTTTAGAGGAACACTGTTATTATTAGGCTGTTAACAAACCGTAGGTGTTTAGTTGTATGTTGGATAATATGTAACAAGATTTATTATATCCCATTCCACTTCCCTTCCATCACTACTGTATTTTACTTGGGCACCCTTACGTATTACTCTGCGACAACCCAGGGGCGCCGTAGGGAGATCCACATATTTAATCTCCCATTGGGTAAAATATAGTGAATGCGAGGCTGCCGGCAGGGGTAGTAACCTCTTGGAAACGATACTGGGCACTATCCTTCGCGTATGTGCCGCAGTGATACTTGTTTCATCCTGACTCCTGACTTGTGTCGGGTTACGAAACGGTTATGGTTCTTCACATGTCACGTGGTTTCCAAAATGCGTTCCATTGGGTTCAGGTCGGGATTCTCAGCAGGCCAGTCCATTCCAGAAATGTTACTGTCCCAAAGCTAATGCCTCACATATGCCGGTTTGTGACAGGGTGCAGCCTAATGCTAATAAAAGCAGTAAGCGCCTGCGACTTGTTTCTTTACTGTACGCAGTAAAATGTCTTCATATCCTTCCACATGCAGCGTTTTATTAAGAGCAATAAGGATAACACCGGTTCCCGTCAGACCAGCGAAGCTAAGTGCTGTTAGGTAGGGCTAGCACTTGGATGGGTGACCATCCGGTATGCCGAGCGCTGTTGGCAAGCGGCTTGCACTCAGCCCTTGTGAGGCAAATTGGGGAGCTACTTGATTAAGAAGTAGTGCTCCGGTCTCGTAAACTGACATACGGCTGTGAGAGCGGTATGCTGACCACATGCCCCTCCATATCCGCATCTAGGGACGCCTGTAGTCTGAGGATGACATGGCGGCTGGTCGGTACCGTTGGACCTACCAAAGTCTGTTCGGACGGAAATTAGTTTAGTTTAGTTTAGTTTTAGGGCGCCACCCACTGACAACGGAAAACACCCTCACACCAAGACACCACCTTCTCCCTACTACAATGTTCGCACTACGCATGATGGCTGGTAACATTCTGCAGGCATTCACTACAGCCGAAACCTTCCATCGGATTAAGACAGGGTACAGCGGAATTCATCACTCCAAATCACGGTATTCAGTCATCCAGAGTGCAGTGACGTCGCTCTTTACTCCACCTCAGCCGTCGTTTAGCACTGACGACAGGAATTTCTGACTTGTATCTCATTATTGTAACTCCCTATGCACGGTCATTGTGCTAACTGTTTACTGATAGCACTTTGGAACTATTGAGCGATTCCTTCCGATGATTCCGTGTCATTTTTTACAAGCACTCATCACAATTCTTGACAGCCCCTGTCTGTGAGTACATCTACATCTACATTTACGTGATTACTCTGCTATTCACAATAAAGTACCTGGCAAAGGGTTCAATGAACCACATTCAAGCTCGCTCTCTATCGTTCCTCTCTCGAACGGTGCAAGGGAAAACTTAAATTTTTCTGTGCGATCCCTGATTTCTCTTATTTTATCGTGATGATCATTTTTTCCTATGTAGGTGGGTGCCAACAGAATGTTTTCGCAATCGGAGGAGAAAACTAGTGACTGAAATTTAATGAGAAGAACCCGTCGCAACGAAAAACGCCTTTGTGTTAATGATTGCCACTCCAGCTCACATATCATGTCTGTGGCATTATCCACCTATTTCGCGTTAGTGCAATACGAGCCGACCTTCTTTGTACTTTTTCGATGTCATCCGCCAGTCCCACCTGATGCTTATCCCACACCGCACAGCGATACTCCAGAATAGGACAGACAAGCGTGGTGTAAGCAGTCCCTTTAGTAGATCTGTTGCACATTCTAAGTGTTCTACGAATGAATCGCAGTCTTTGGTTTGCTCTACCCACAACATTATCTATGTGATCGTTCCAATTTAGGTTATTTCTAATTGTAATCCCTAAGTATTTAGTTGAATTTGCAACCTTTAGACTTGTGTGAGTTATGGCGTAATCGAAATTTAGAGAATTTCTTTTAGTACTCAAGTGAATGACTTCACACCTTTCTTTATTCAGGGTTAATTGCCCCTTTTCCCACCATACAGATATCTTACCTAAATCATTTTGCAAGTCGTTTTGGCCATCTGATGACTTTATGAGACGGTAAATGACAGAATTATCTGCAAACAATCTAATAGAGCTACTCAGATTGTCTCCTATGTCGTTAATATAGATCAGGAACAATAGAGGGCCTATATCACTTCTGGGGGAACGCCGGAACGGTCTGATCTTGGTTTAGCGGTGGGTGTTCCTCTGCATTTCCAGTTCAACAATAGACTTGGCAGTTATAGAAGGGTTGAAATGTCGCTGACGGGTTAGTAACTCTGGTGACGTCCAATGATTAGTCCTCGTTCGAAGTCACTGAATTCTCTCGAGCAACCCATTATGATACTACTGTGTTTGCACTGATAACACAATAATACTGGCAGGTCCGCCTGCCGTGACGTGTAGTGGTCAATTTGTGTGGATGGAGCAATACAACGCGTAGCTTGTAGTGTAAGGCCCTTTCATCTACATCTACATGGATCCTCTGCAAATCACATAGCAAGTGTCTGGCAGAGAGTTTGTCGAACCAACTTCACAGTTCTCTGTTATTCCAATCTCGTACAGCGCGCGGAAAGAAAAAACTACTATATCTTTCCGTACGAGCTCTAATTTCCCTTATTTTATCATGGTGATCGTTTCTCTCTACGTAGGTCGGCGTCAAAGAAATATTTTCGCATTCGGAAGAGAAAGTTGGTGATTGGAATTTAGTGAGAAGATTCCTTCGCAACGAAAAACGCCTTTGTTTTAATGATGGCCATCCCAAATCCTGTATCATATCAGTGACACTCTCTCCCCTATTTCGCGATAATACAAAACGTGCTGCCCTTCTTTGAACTTCTCGATGTTCTACATCTACATCTACATTTATACTTCGCAAGCCACCCAACGGTGTGTGGCGGAGGGCACTTTACGTGCCACTGTCATTACCTCCCTTTCCTGTTCCAGTCGCGTATGGTTCGCGGGAAGAACGACTGTCTGAAAGCCTCCGTGCGCGCTCTAATCTCTCTAATTTTACATTCGTGATCTCCTCGGGAGGTAAAAGTAGGGGGAAGCAATATATTCGATACCTCATCCAGAAAAGCACCCTCTCGAAACCTGGCGAGCAAGCTACACCGCGATGCAGAGCGCCTCTCTTGCAGAGTGTGCCACTTGAGTTTATTAAACATCTCCGTAACGCTATCACGCTTACCAAATAACTCTGTGACGAAACGCGCCGCTCTTCTTTGGATCTTCTCTATCTCCTCCGTCAACCCGATCTGGTACGGATGCCACACTGATGAGCAATACTCAAGTATAGGTCGAACGAGTGTTTTGTAAGCCACCTCCTTTGTTGATGGACTACATTTTCTAAGCACTCTCCCAATGAATCTCAACCTGGTACCCGCCTTACCAACAATTAATTTTTATGATCATTCCACTTCAAATCGTTCCGCACGCATACTCCCAGATATTTTACAGAAGTAGCTGCTACCAGTGTTTGTTCCGCTATCATATAATCATACAATAAAGGATCCTTCTTTCTATGTATTCGCAATACATTACATTTGTCTATGTTAAGGGAGAGTTGCCACTCCCTGCACCAAGTGCCTATCCGCTGCAGATCTTCCTGCATTTCGCTACAATTTTCTAATGCTGCAACTTCTCTGTATACTACAGCATCATCCGCGAAAAGCCGCATGGAACTTCCGACACTATCTACTAGGTCATTTATATATGTTGTGAAAAGCAATGGTCCCATAACACTCCCCTGTGGCACGCCAGAGGTTACTTTAACGTCTGTAGACCTCTCTCCATTGATAACAACATGCTGTGTTCTGTTTGCTAAAAACTCTTCAATCCAGCCACACAGCTGGTCTGATATTCCGTAGGCTCTCACTTTGTTTATCAGGCGACAGTGCGGAACTGTATCGAACGCCTTCCGGAAGTCAAGAAAAATAGCATCTACCTGGGAGCCTGTATCTAATATTTTCTGGGTCTCATGAACAAATAAAGTGAGTTGGGTCTCACACGATCGCTGTTTCCGGAATCCATGTTGATTCCTACATAGTAGATTCTGGGTTTCCAAAAACGACATGATACTCGAGCAAAAAACATGTTCTAAAATTCTACAACAGATCGACGTCAGAGATATAGGTCTATAGTTTTGCGCATCTGCTCTACGACCCTTCTTGAAGACTGGGACTACCTGTGCTCTTTTCCAATCCTATCTGTTAAGGATCCCACACCGCCCAGCAGTATTCTAAAAGGGGTCAGACAAGCGTCTCCTTAGTAAGATCTGTTACATTTTCTAAGTGTCCTGCCAATAAAAAGCAGTCTTTGGTTAGCCTTCCCTACAAGATTCTCTATGTGTTCCTTCCAATTTAAGTTGTTCGTAATTGTAATTCCTAGGTATTTAGCTGAATTTAAGGCCGTTAGATTTGATTAATTTATAGTGTAACCGAAGTTTAACGGATTTATTTTACCACTCATGTGGATGACCTCACACTTTTCGTTATTTAGAGTCAATTGACAACTTTCGCACCATACAGATATCTTTTCTAAATCGTTTTGCAATTTGTTTTGATCTTCTCATGACTTTACTAGTCGATAAACGACACCAACATCTGCAACAACCAAGATGGCTGCTCAGATTGTCTCGCAAATCGTTTATACAGGGTGTTACAAAAAGGTACGGCCAAACTTTCAGGAAACATTCCTCACACACAAATAAAGAAAAGATGTTATGTGGACATGTGTCCGGAAATGCTTAATTTCCATGTTAGAGCTCATTTTAGTTTCGTCCACCTACGGTCAATGGAGCACGTTATCACGATTTCATACGGGATACTCTATCTGTGCTGCTAGAACATGTGCCTTTACAAGTACTACACAACACGTGGTTCATGCACGATGGAGCTCCTGCACATTTCAGTCGAAGTGTTCGTACGCTTCTCAACAACAGATTCGGTGACCGACGGATTGGTAGAGGCGGACCAATTCCATGGCCTCCACGCTCTCCTGACCTCAACCCTCTTGACTTTCATTTATGGGGGCATTTGAAAGCTCTTGTCTACGCAACCCCGGTACCAAATATAGAGACTCTTCGTGCTCGTATTGTGGACGGCTGTGATTAAATACGCCATTCTCCAGGGCTGCATCAGCGCATCAGGGATTCCATGCGACGGAGGGTGGATGCATGTATCCTCGCTAACGGAGGACATTTTGAACATTTCCTGTAACAAAGCGTTTGAAGTCACGCTGGTACGTTCTGTTGCTGTGTGTTTCCATTCCATGATTAATGTGATTTGAAGAGAAGTAATAAAATGAGCTCTAACATGGAAAGTAAGCGTTTCTGGACACATGTCCACATAACATATTTTCTTTCTTTGTGTGTGAGGAATGTTTCCTGAAAGTTTGGGCGTACCTTTTTGTAACACCCTGGATAGGTAAGG
This sequence comes from Schistocerca nitens, assembly GCF_023898315.1. NCBI lineage: Eukaryota > Metazoa > Arthropoda > Insecta > Orthoptera > Acrididae > Schistocerca > Schistocerca nitens. Next base: position 174,984,146 of record NC_064622.1, on the reverse strand, counting down.
AACAGCAAAGGGCCTATAACACTACCTTAGGAAACGCCAGAAATCATTTCAGTTTTACTCGATGACTTTCCGTCAGTTACTACGAATTGTGATCTCTCTGACAGAAATCACGAATCTAGTCAGATAAATGAGACCATATTCCATAAGCACACGATTTCACCACAAGCCGCTTGTGTGGTACAGTGTCAAAAGCCTTCCAGAAAGCCAGAAATATGGAATCAATCTGAAATCCATTGTCAATAGCACTCACACTTCATACGAGTAAGGAGCTAGTTGTATTTCACAAGAACGATGTTTACTAAAACGGTATTGACTGTCTGTCAATAGACCGTTTTCTTCGAGGTAATTCATAATGTTCGAACACAATATACTTTCCAAAATCCTATATACACTCCTGGAAATGGAAAAAAGAACACATTGACACCGGTGTGTCAGACCCACCATACTTGCTCCAAACACTGCGAGAGGGCTGTACAAGCAATGATCACACGCACGGCACAGCGGACACACCAGGAACCGCGGTGTTGGCCGTCGAATGGCGCTAGCTGCGCAGCATTTGTGCACCGCCGCCGTCAGTGTCAGCCAGTTTGCCGTGGCATACGGAGCTCCATCGCAGTCTTTAACACTGGTAGCATGCCGCGACAGCGTGGACGTGAACCGTATGTGCAGTTGACGGACTTTGAGCGAGGGCGTATAGTGGGCATGCGGGAGGCCGGGTGGACGTACCGCCGAATTGCGTGAGGTCTCCACAGTACATCGATGTTGTCGCCAGTGGTCGGCGGAAGGTGCACGTGCCCGTCGACCTGGGACCGGACCGCAGCGACGCACGGATGCACGCCAAGACCATAGGATCCTACGCAGTGCCGTAGGGGACCGCACCGCCACTTCCCAGCAAATTAGGGACACTGTTGCTCCTGGGGTATCGGCGAGGACCATTCGCAACCGTCTCCATGAAGCTGGGCTACGGTCCCGCACACCGTTAGGCCGTCTTCCGCTCACGCCCCAACATCGTGCAGCCCGCCTCCAGTGGTGTCGCGACAGGCGTGAATGCAGGGACGAATGGAGACGTGTCGTCTTCAGCGATGAGAGTCGCTTCTGCCTTGGTGCCAATGATGGTCGTATGCGTGTTTGGCGCCGTGCAGGTGAGCGCCACAATCAGGACTGCATACGACCGAGGCACACAGGGCCAACACCCGGCATCATGGTGTGGGGAGCGATCTCCTACACTGGCCGTACACCACTGGTGATCGTCGAGGGGACACTGAATAGTGCACGGTACATCCAAACCGTCATCGAACCCATCGTTCTACCATTCCTAGACCGGCAAGGGAACTTGCTGTTCCAACAGGACAATGCACGTCCGCATGTATCCCGTGCCACCCAACGTGCTCTAGAAAGTGTATGTCAACTACCGTGGCCAGCAAGATCTCCGGATCTGTCCCCCATTGAGCATGTTTGGGACTGGATGAAGCGTCGTCTCACGCGGTCTGCACGTCCAGCACGAACGCTGGTCCAACTGAGGCGCCAGGTGGAAATGGCATGGCAATCCGTTCCACAGGACTACATCCAGCATCTCTACGATCGTCTCCATGGGAGAATAGCAGCCTGCATTGCTGCGAAAGGTGGATATACACTGTACTAGTGCCGACATTGTGCATGCTCTGTTGCCTGTGTCTATGTGCCTGTGGTTCTGTCAGTGTGATCATGTGATGTATCTGACCCCAGGAATGTGTCAATAAAGTTTCCCCTTCCTGGGACAATGAATTCACGGTGTTCTTATTTCAATTTCCAGGAGTGTATATATACTTGCAGTGGCCGGCACTGGGTCTTCGCCAGACGGCATGGATGGTCTGGGACACGGACGAAAGGAACGTTAATGATGTATTAAATTATCATGGAATTAATTCAGTTTTTAACTGATTAAATATCACATTGCATCACATTGGTATAATTACACACACATCATTACGATGCAGGTGACTCAATAAATTCATTTTATACACAAACATTTGAGTTTCGGTATACTTTCCTTAGATTACCCCTCACTATAGTTCTAGCTGGTCAGTTAGTTTATTTTTCACATTTGCCAGCGAAACTAGGGCCGCGTAAGCATCGCTGTAGACATCGACCGGTACTGGTGATGTCCCAGACATCAAGATACGAGGTAATTCCTTTTCAGAACGACATTGACAGTCAGATACAAACACCCAACCTGGACTCCCTCTGCTGGTCACCATTTGTACTCCTGATCACTCGTTCGCTAACAGCTCTAATAGTGGAGCCAGGACGACTTGTGTTAGCAGTTCTCGCTTCTGGCTGCGGGCTCCAATATGAAAAGGTGGCCGACCGCGCAGGGAACTCTTAATCCCGTCACCATGGAGACACAGCGGCGCGAGCTGAGAGCTTTCATTTGAATCAAAACGCAATTCCGCCGAAATGAAATTGTCTTCATCTTTGGCCGACGCTTGCGGCACGGCGAGGTGGGTTCATTTAGGCTGGTTGGTGCCATATTACGCTCCGGGATCGCTCCGCTGGGAGGTCGCAAGTGTCGACACGCTGTGCAAATAATTTGGCAGCGGCGCAGGTTCTTCCGCCGCAGCCGAGGTGTAAGTGAAGCGCCACCAGCGGCGGCGGAATGTGACAGGTCGGCCTGCTACTGCCTACACCAGAATATATACGGCCGCGCTCTGCGCCGCGTACGCAGATTGCCTTCTCCGCTCTCGTTTGGGGTCTAAAAAGCGAATATAGCTCCTCTCGAAACCTCTTTCAAGTTTTCATTAGAAGTGTTTCTTTGTCCTACCACAGACAGTAGAGTAATAGAGAAAGTTAGATTCCACAGATCCACAAACACAGTACGTTAATTGCCTATTATTACATGACTATTTTTCTCGAAACAGTCACATAATGTATGCAAATCCATAATGAAAGACCCATTTGATCGGAATATTTAACTGACACAAAGGAATGTGGTAAACGTCAGTCTACTGATTGTCTGTAACTGACTAATGCAACCTTACTCTTCTTTTTTTATTTTACACGTCTAGCTCCGTAGGACCAAATTGAGGAGCAAATCTCCGAGGTCATGGAACGTGTCAGTACATGGAATTACAATATAAAAATAATAGCAGAGAAAATAAAGTTTTATGAAAAAAAATACAAGCCATAAGTTTAAGCAAACGCAATTAAAAATATCACGTAGGAATCAGCTTAATTTTTCAAGTAACTCCTCGACAGAATAGAATGCGTGACCCATGAGGAAACTCTTCAGTTTCAATTTGAAAGCGCGTGGATTACTGCTAAGATTTTTGAATTCTCGTGGTAGCTTATTGAAACTGAATGTAGCATAACTGCTCACCTTCCTGCACAAGAGTCAAGGAAGTGCGATCCAAATGCAGATTGGATTTCTGCCATGTATTAACTGAGCGAATGTTCCTAATTCTTGGGAATAAACTGATATTTTAACAAGAAACGACAGTGAAGAATATATATATGTTGAGCGGCCAATGTCAGAATACCCAGACTAGTGAACAGGCGTTGACAAGAGTTTCGCGAAATTACACCACTTCTTGCCCGAACTACCCGTTTCTGAACCAAAAATATGCTTTGAGAATGGGAAGAGTTACCGCAAAATATAGTATCATTACAACATAAGCGAATGACTAATTTTCAATACGTCTTTCAACAAGATCCTGGAAGTCGGCTTTCCATGACAGTTTATTATCTATCTGAACACCTAAAAATTGGAACCGTTCAAATCATGTTCCCCTTCTGGGAAATTAAAACGTTGGGTTTTGTTTACTTCTGTGGTAGAAACTGTGAAAACAGAGTCTTACTGTGATATAGCTTTAGTTTATTTTCTACAATTTATTTCATGAACTGCACTATTTAAAACAGAGCCAGTGTTGCATATAACATCCTTTACTATCAAGTCAGTGTCATCAGTAAACAGAAATATTTTAGAATTATTTCTTACACTATATGGGAAAGCATTTATATGAATAAGGAACAGGAGTGGCCCGAACACTGATCCCTGGGGCAACCCCCCCCCCCCCCCCCATTTGACTGTGCCCCATTCAGATCCCACATCACAACCATTCTCAACACTGTGGATAATGACCTATTGCTGTCTGTTGTTAAAGTAAGAGGTGAACCAATTGTGTACTACATCCTGTATCCCATAATCCTCCAACTTCTGGAGCAATATTTTCTGATCAGCACAATGAAACGCCTTAGTTAAATCAAAAAATATGCCTAGCATTCGAGACGTTTTGTTTAATCCATCCAGCACCTCAAGAGAAAAGAAAGTATAGTATTTTCAGTTGTTAAACCACTTCTAAAGCCGAACTGTAAATTTGATAGCAAATTATGTGATACAAGGTGATCAGTCATCCTTACATACACAGCCTTTTCAGTAACTTTATGAAGCACTGATGGCATAGAAATAGGTCTAAAATTGCCTACATTATCACTTTCTCCCTTTTTATAAAGCGGCTTTACTATTGAGTACTTTAATCGTTCAGGAAACTGATCATTCTTATAGGAAAAATTACAAATATGGTTAAGTACATGTGCAGCACAGTACTTTAATATTCTGCTAGGCACTCCATCATATCCACGAGAGTCGTTAGTCTTCAGTGATTTAATTATTGAGCCAATGTCCACCTTGTCAGTATCACAGAGGAGTATTTCAAACATCAATCTCGGAAAGGCATTTTCCGAGAGAGTTATGTGATTCCCTGCAGAATCTATGTTTTTATTTAATTCACCAGCCCAATGCTCAGAAAATGATTGATAAATACTGTACATATATCTGACTTATGAGTAACAGAAATATTCGCCTTTCATTCTTTCAGAAGTGAGAGAACATTGAAATCTTTCCTGATGGTGGGAAAAGTATGTGTATCGTCAGGGGCCGCCACCCCTTGAGTCAGTTCACACAAGGCCTTCTGAGACAGACGCAAGGGTCAATAGTCCACCGGCCATTGGCCAAGCTTTAGTAGTGCCGCACTTCGACGACTAGCTTCGTTCTGAACGAACACAGGCAGCATATCCTGCGGCAAAAACTTCTGGCGATAGCATTTTACATCCTGGAAGTGGAGTGAGAAGGTTCGCCTTTTGGCCAGAGACACATTTGTGCCCAACTATAGAAAGATGACTGTTACTCCAAAAAGTACAGGATGCCGAAGATAAACATTTCAATGGTGGATTGGGGGTCACACAGTTTAGGGCCTCTGGAAATGTATAATGCCATTGTAGTTACAGTACACTTGTTCGCCCACTGCTAGAATATTGCTCAGCAGTGTGGGATCCGTACCAGATAGGGTTGATAGAAGAGATAGAGAAGATCCAACGGAGAGCAGCGCGCTTCGTTACAGGATCATTTAGTAATCGCGAAAGCGTTACGGAGATGAGAGATAAACTCCAGTGGAAGACTCGGCAGGAGAGAAGTTCAGTAGCTCGGTACGGGCTTTTGTTGAAGTTTCGAGAACCCACCTTCACCGAGGAGTCAAGCAGTATATTGCTCCCTCCTACGTATATCTCGCGAAGAGACCATGAGGATAAAATCAGAGAGATTAGAGCCCACACAGAGGCATACAGACAATCCTTCTTTCCACGAACAATACGAGACTGGAATAGAAGGGAGAACCGATAGAGGTACTCAAAATACCCTCCACCAAACACCGTCAGGTGGCTTGCGGAGTAAGGATGTACACTACATGTTGAACATGCAAAAAGGAGTGTAAGAACATCCAGTATTGGCTAACGTTAATAAACTACAGGTTAGAGAAAGAAATGGGAAAGTGGCGAGAAAGACTGCCTCATTGGCCATAGAGGGAGATAGAGTTTAGAGAGAATGAAGCGTCTATTTTTCTGTAGAAGATGGTATGACGTACATTATTAGTTTACCAGCTAGAGGAAGGAGATTAGTGTTTTCTGAGGAGCATTTTTACTTGTGGGCACTGAGAATATTCAGAGAGACCAGCCAGTCTGAGTTTAGTAAGATACACAAAACACGGCAATATGAGATTTCCTTATTATTAATATTCAATCAGGACTCAATTATCAATTTTCGGGAGCCTCCACCATCAGACTTCCAAGCAATGTGTTGAGGACTCAGAAAAAAATTGAGCTGAACTGCACTTAGTCACTGCCAATGACTGATTCTGCAGCCACTTCAGCTTTCACCTGCAGTACTATCACGAGATCGAGCCGATACCGCAAGACGATGCATGGGGACATTAAAGTCATTTTATGGTAATATGATTGTCTCAGGCTTTACTCTGAACACTTGTATTTTAACGTCATAGACAGTCTGCTTTCAACTCCTGCCAAATTTCTGGTATTTTCTCTTCAGTACTACCATCAGTTTTCAATTACCACCTGTAAGGCTTATCCTGCAGTTAAAAAAGCTATCTTGCACTACGAACATTTTTAAACATACAGTAACCAGATAAATATAAAAACCCACTACAACTGATGTAACCATTGACAACACCTCATGCCACTTCAAGCAAAATAAAATGTCTTTTTTAGGTCATTTGTGAACCAACCCCATTGGTGAAGCAGATGTATGTAATGAAATGAACGAACTTACATATATAACCAAAAGCCAAGGATATAGTCTCTCTGAAAGATCTTGTTAGAGAACATTCCCTTCGAATTTTGAAATCTTTGGAAGAGCCAGGCATGACAAAGCTGTTCCACCTCATGTGTATGTTATGTGAGAAAGATGAAAAACACTCTCACTTCAAAAAAGTAATAATTCCAGTTCCAAAGAAGGCAGGTACTGACCTTGTGAATATTAGCGAATTATCAGTTTAATAATTCAGGGATAAATCATGAAGAGACTCACAAACGGGGAGAAAATTTACAGTCTGCTACACAGAAAATTTCAGTTCTCTTTGACTCAAAAACTCAAACAAGTGCAGCTTTGCGACTCATATTGTTCATCACAAACACTGTTTTGGTGATATGAATGACAACTTTTCTGTGTTATGCATTGCTGATACTGGGTTGCAGGTGGATCTTCTTGAACAGCAAGAGATCCGGACTTGCAAGTTAAAATCACCCTACAAAATCCTCAACGGTGAAACTGGATCAACACAGAACGTTTCCTTCCAGAATTTTTAAGACATCCGGACATCGAAACACCTTCAAAAAAGCAGATAGTAAGCTATGCTTTCTCCTACGTAGCCTATTACTCCATCAACACACAGCCAGTAATTCAGCTCATGTATACGCCTACAGCTTTCGGTATTCATTTGTGTAGCCAATGTAGTTTGTAACTTTTATTCTTTTATTCATGTAGGAAATATTTACTTCTATAACTTTACCCGGCTGAAAGCAAGGGGAAACTACGGCCGTAATTTTTCCCGAGGGCATGCAGCTTTACTGTATGATTAAATGATGATGGCGTCCTCTTGGGTAAAATATTCCGGAGGTAAAATAGTCCCCCATTCGGATCTCCGGGCGGGGACTACTCAAGAGGATGTCGTTATCAGGAGAAAGAAACCTGGCGTTCTACGGATCGGAGCGTGGAATGTCAGATCCCTTAATCGGGCAGGTAGGTTAGAAAATTTGAAAAGAGAAATGGATAGGTTAAAGTTAGATATAGTGGGAATTAGTGAAGTTCGGTGGCAGGAGGAACAAGACTTCTGGTCAGGTGACTACAGGGTTATAAACACAAAGTCAAATAGGGGTAATGCAGGAGTAGGCTTAATAATGAATAGGAAAATAGGGACGCGGGTAAGCTACTACAAACAGCATAGTGAACGCATTATTGTGGCCAAGATAGATACGAAGCCCACATCTACTACAGTAGTACAAGTTTATATGCCAACTAGCTCTGCAGATGACGAAGAAATTGAAGAAATGTATGATGAAATAAAAGAAATTATTCAGATAGTGAAGGGAGACGAAAATTTAATAGTCATGGGTGACTGGAATTCGAGTGTAGGAAAAGGAAGAGAAGGAAACGTAGTAGGTGAATATGGATTGGGGCTAAGAAATGAAAGAGGAAGCCGCCTGGTAGAATTTTGCACAGAGCACAAATTAATCATAGCTAACACTTGGTTTAAGAATCATGAAAGAAGGTTGTATACATGGAAGAACCCTGGAGATACTAAAAGGTATCAGATAGATTATATTATGGTAAGACAGAGATTTAGGAACCAGGTTCTAAATTGTAAGACATTTCCAGGGGCAGATGTGGCCTCTGACCACAATCTATTGGTTATGACCTGTAGATTAAAACTGAAGAAACTGCAAAAAGGTGGGAATTTAAGGAGATGGGACCTGGATAAACTGACTAAACCAGAGGTTGTAGAGGGTTTCAGGGAGAGCATAAGGGAACAATTGACAGGAATGGGGGAAAGAAATACAGTAGAAGAAGAATGGGTAGTTTTGAGGGATGTAGTAGTGAAGGCAGCAGAGGATCAAGTAGGTAAAAAGACGAGGGCTAGTAGAAATCCTTGGGTAACAGAAGAAATATTGAATTTAATTGATGAAAGGAGAAAATATAAAAATGCAGTAAATGAAGCAGGCAAAAAGGAATACAAACGTCTCAAAAATGAGATCGACAGGAAGTGCAAAATGGCTAAGCAGGGATGGCTAGAGCACAAATGTAAGGATGTAGAGGCTTATCTCACTAGGGGTAAGATAGATACTGCCTACAGGAAAATTAAAGAGATCTTTGGAGATAAAAGAACCACTTGTATGAACATCAAGAGCTCAGATGGAAACCCAGTTCTAAGCAAAGAAGGGAAAGCAGAAAGGTGGAAGGAGTATATAGAGGGTCTATACAAGGGCGATGTACTTGAGGACAATATTATGGAAATGGAAGAGGATGTAGATGAAGATGAAATGGGAGATACGATACTGCGTGAAGAGTTTGACAGAGCACTGAAAGACCTGAGTCGAAACAAGGCCCCCGGAGTAGACAACATTCCATTGGAACTACTGACGGCCTTGGGAGAGCCAGTCCTGACAAAACTCTACCATTTGGTGAGCAAGATGTATGAAACAGGCGAAATACCCTCAGACTTCAAGAAGAATATAATAATTCCAATCCCAAAGAAAGCAGGTGTTGACAGATGTGAGAATTACCGAACAATCAGTTTAATAAGCCACAGCTGCAAAATACTAACACGAATTCTTTACAGACGAATGGAAAAACTAGTAGAAGCCGACCTCGGGGAAGATCAGTTTGGATTCCGTAGAAATACTGGAACACGTGAGGCAATACTGACCTTACGACTTATCTTAGAAGGAAGATTAAGGAAAGGCAAACCTACGTTTCTAGCATTTGTAGACTTAGAGAAAGCTTTTGACAATGTTGACTGGAATACTCTCTTTCAAATTCTGAAGGTGGCAGGGGTAAAATACAGGGAGCGAAAGGCTATTTACAATTTGTACAGAAACCAGATGGCAGTTATAAGAGTCGAGGGACATGAAAGGGAAGCAGTGGTTGGGAAGGGAGTAAGACAGGGTTGTAGCCTCTCCCCGATGTTATTCAATCTGTATATTGAGCAAGCAGTAAAGGAAACAAAAGAAAAATTCGGAGTAGGTATTAAAATCCATGGAGAAGAAATAAAAACTTTGAGGTTCGCCGATGACATTGTAATTCTGTCAGAGACAGCAAAGGACTTGGAAGAGCAGTTGAACGGAATGGATGGTGTCTTGAAGGGAGGATATAAGATGAACATCAACAAAAGCAAAACGAGGATAATGGAATGTAGTCAAATTAAATCGGGTGATGCTGAGGGTATTAGATTAGGAAATGAGACACTTAAAGTAGTAAAGGAGTTTTGCTATTTGGGGAGCAAAATAACTGATGATGGACGAAGTAGAGAGGATATAAAATGTAGACTGGCAATGGCAAGGAAAGCGTTTCTGAAGAAGAGAAATTTGTTAACATCGAGTATAGATTTAAATGTCAGGAAGTCATTTCTGAACGTATTTGTATGGAGTGTAGCCATGTATGGAAGTGAAACATGGACGGTAAATACTTTGGACAAGAAGAGAATAGAAGCTTTCGAAATGTGGTGCTACAGAAGAATGCTGAAGATTAGATGGGTAGACCACATAACAAATGAGGAGGTACTGAATAGGATTGGAGAGAAGAGGAGTTTGTGGTACAACTTGACCAGAAGAAGGGATCGGTTGGTAGGACATGTTCTGAGGCATCAAGGGATCACCAATTTAGTATTGGAGGGCAGCGTGGAGGGTAAAAATCGTAGAGGGAGACCAAGAGATCAATACACTAAGCAGATTCAGAAGGATGTAGGTTGCAGTAGGTACTGGGAGATGAAGAAGCTTGCACAGGATAGAGTAGCATGGAGAGCTGCATCAAACCAGTCTCAGGACTGAAGACCACAACAACAACAACATAACTTTACCCGGAATTCTTTTGTTCTTCATTATTTCACAAGGCCTCGATTCTGCAAACAAAAGCTCAGTATTTGTGTAGACCTACAGCTTTCCATATTGTCTGTTCTCGCCACATCAGCTAGCAACTTATGCAGTCTTTAATCATGCAACAAAAATCTCACTCTGTTTTTCTATCTGTAGCGGTTTTTATCCATATTATACTGACCAGAATGATCGACGACCCCAGTCCATCAGTACATAAGGTCTGCCTAGTTTGGTTTATCTTTGATCGTTTATTCGTGTTTCCACTTCATAGTCACATCACCGAAAGTCGACTTGGGCAGCTTTAGATGGGTTGAAACGTGGCTGATGGGTTTGTAACTCTGGTGACATCCAAAGACCAGCCCTCGTTCGAAGTCGCTGAGCTTTCTTGAGTGCCCCATTCTGTTGTTACTGCTTTCCTATCGAATGCACAATAATACGGGCAGGTAAGTTTCTCGTGACTACTAGTGGTCAATTTCGTACTGTATAGGGGTGTCCTGATATCTTTTATCAGACAGTATGTACGGAGCAATACGCCACATAATTTGTCGTACACGACCGCAAGGGTACGTAGACACTTGCTGCAACCATGACTATGTTTTCGCCAGACGTCATGGAACCTCCGAGGCATGGACGAAAGGAGCGTTGGAGGTGTATTAACATTTCATGGAATGAATTCAGTTTTGAACTGATTAAATATCCCTTTGCATCACATCGGTATAATTACGCAACATGGTCGCCTATGTTATTTGTAACGCACAGGATTGAATGATAGTGTTTTATACATAAGTGCCGGCCGCTGTGGCCGAGCGGTTCTAGGCGCTTCAGTCGGGAACCGCGCTGCTGCTACGGTCGCAGGTTCGAATCCTGCCTCGGGTATGCATGTGTGTGGTGCCCTTAGGTTAGTTAGGTTTAAGTAGTTCTAAGTCTAGGGGGCTTATGACCTCAGATGTTAAGTCCCATAGTGCTCAGAGTCATTTGAACCATTTTTATACATAAGTATCTGAGTTTCGAGGTACTTTCCTTGTACTTCCCCTCAGTACCATTCCACTTAGTTTATTTTCGCGTGTGTCACTGAAACCAGCACCACGACGCAGGCATCAAGAAACAAGGGAAGCACTTTTCAGAGCGACGTTGACAGTCAGACATAAACACGCAGTTTCCAACCTCTCTGTTGATTACAATATGAAAAGCTGCTCACTCATTCGCCAACAGCTCTAATAGGGAATTGAGTTAGCAGTGTTCGCTTCTGGCTGTGAACTCCAATACAAAAATTTGCCCGACCATGCAGGGAACTTTTAATTCCATCACCATTTCCGCTCTAAGATTTGAGACTATACAACCAGCATGGTATCCTGAGCCTATTTTTTTTTTTTTTTTTTTTTTTTTTTTTTTTTTTTTTTTTTTTTTTGCAAATGTGGGGTGTATAGGAGGGGGTCAGGTGGCAGAGTGGGCAGGAGTTGTTGAAGTATATAATCAGTCATATCAGTTTCTCTAGCCAGTGACGTTCCAGCAAGTCAGTGGATGGTGCAAGACGCTCCAAAAGGAATTAAAAATAAAACTGATCATATTGAGACTAGCGAACACTGGCGTAGTGCTCGTCATGGAGCTAAAACCAGAAATCAAGAACGTGTTTGGGGTCGTCACGATACAGATATTTCACAGCCTAGCTGTGGATCCACAAGACTGCATTCATCTGACCCCTGTGATAGAACATTTCATCCGGTAGATCGAATCATGTGTCCACCGATATGGTACGGTGTTGCACGTAAGATACAGGCCAAAATCTGGCGCAAGGTACCGCACCTGCCCTGTGTTCCCAGAGCTGAGACAGTGTTCGTCGGTATCCACATCAGGCAAGTGGGTAAATACACCATTTGGATCTTATAAAGGCTTTCGTCTCTCACATACTTCATATTGACAGTCAATGCCAGATTGTGCATCAGAGACAAGTAAGGGATGGTGTATCTTTCCACCGCGCGACTCTCCACTGTGTACATGGGTTGGATAAAAAGTAGTGACAACACTGATGTACTTCATACCAGAATTTATTGCTAGACTTTTACCACATTAAATGACTTCGATATAAGCGACCTGCATCTCGATCACCTTCTCCCCCACGTATGGAAGGTGTCATAGAAAGTCAACGCGTCCACCTCTATGGGTGTCTCGCAATTACTGCCCTGTGCTTTTTCTTGTGCTGTAGGATGTGCGACAAGAGGTTTCTTCATTTTGGCGAACGAGTCGTAACCGAACGGTTACATATCTGGTGAATATGGCGGATGTTACACTACCTCCCACCGCGAAGTACGCAGCAGCTCCTGCATGCTGTTATCCCCACTGTATGATATGGCAATCCCTGAATACATTGTCAAGCACTCCAGTCATGTGCCACTTCGATCTTGTCCCTCGCAAGTGGTTTTTGCTTCCTAAACGTACTGTTTGGGAGCTCGAACTGGCCTCCCACACTTTCTGACAGTACAAACTGCAACTGACTCAAACACAGCCGTCGCTGATCACTTCATTACTTCATCTGACCTTCTGCTATCAACTACAGACACAGTGCACACTATTTCACGCACATCCTTCATGGTACAGCACTGTTACTGCTACTTTTTATCCAACCCTAGTATTTGGATTCGATCACGACAGACTTTCACTGTAGATTCGTTTCACCGTCACCGAAAGTGGGGTTGGGATCAATTGATATAGACAATTGTAATCCAAATAGAATCACCTGAGGTTACTGAATGGAACAGGGAGATATCTTAACATAATTGGTGGGTCTAGAAAGGCTGGTTCCATCGCGATCAGTAACGAGCTTCTCAGGCTTAATGGGCATCTACGCTGCAGCTTTAGGTGGGTACTGGTGTAGAGGGCCACTGCTCTGTCATAGAAATTGACGAAACCGAGCCTCCTCTCCCCTCTGTCCTCGGATAGAGTGATAGAGTCAAATCTAATTTTAAATAACATTCCTGAGTTGACAAAGGAACTATAAGCGCCATAAAGCCACGAGCTAGTGAGTGCATGATGGGCAGAGATTGTACGATGTCCGGAAGCCGCGATGCTAAGCAGAAACTAATATAATGTGCTCACTGTACTATATTGAGGGACGATAAGCATTGGCCGGACGCGGTGGCCGAGCGGTTCTAGGCGCTACAGTCTGGAGCCGCGCGACCGCTACAGTCGCAGGTTAGAATCCTGCCTCGGGCATGGATGTGTGTGATGTCCTTAGGTTAGTTAGGTTTAAGTAGTTCTAAGTTCTAGGGGACTGATGACCTGAGAAGTTAAGTCCCATAGTGCTCAGAGCCATTTGATATTTGATAAGCATTGATCCACTATGCTGGCGTCTGTCTGTTGCAATAACCGTCTGTAGTTCAACGTTATTATGCACTGGATGTCGACTGTGAAGCCCAGTTTGAGGAATTTCAGTGTATCAGTAAGCTGAAATGGGAAAGAGCACTCTGATGACATCGACATTATAGGCAGCGCAAGCAACTTGTAGATATTGAGTTTACTTCCCGATGTCACTCCGTATGTTGCAATCCAGGACATGGCCTCTGTCATGTCATTGCCTCCATGGACGATGAGCATCACATCGTGTCACCGTGGTTAGGCATGCCAAACTGGACTTCTGTTAATGGTTGGCGCTGGCACAAAGTAAAGGTTCCAACGCCAAAGTGTAAAGCATCATAGATGCAGGAGGCAAATGACTTCGTCAATAAAGATATCTGGATATCACATATTGTGTGGCACTGCAGTGAGATAGGTGGGATCGACATGATTGAATGCCTGACTAAAATCCTGTGAGGTCAGAGTGCATAAGAGGCGCTGGATCTATACTAGGGAGATTAAGCCTATTTATTGGCAAGAGCAGACCTGATATTGTATGGACCTCCAAGGGAAGTTTGGTCCCTGGAGATGATGTGGCAGATTGAACATCACATATCGTTTTTCAGCAGCCATGTGAAAATTTTAAGTCATTGTTAAGCATTGTTAGGGGTCAATAGTCTCTTATGCAGTTTCCACCTTGAGGTTTCTGTATTTGTAATATCGGGCCTTTGAAGAAAGCCTCAGGTGGACTCATGTCAGCAGACAGTAATTATCTACAAATCTCAGTCCAACATGGTATCGACAGTCATTGGAGGGTGCTTTACAGTTCCAATGGGAGCCTGTTGGGCCCTGGAAATTAGTTAACCGTCTCTTTATAGATAGCATCGTGAACTTCATCTTCCATCATATCCTGCAGTAAGTCCGTTGCCACGACCAGCGGAACTATACAATGGAGTAATTGTAAACAGTGGCTACCGTCTCAAGATCTGGTATGTAGAGGCACAAGTAATGCACATGGAAGGCTCCAACAATGTCCCGTTGCACCTCTACAAGTTGGCTGATATAAGTTAATGTGGTGCATCGAAGGTCATTCCTGAGGGACCCTGCCATGAGATCATAACTTTATAGTGGAACCGAGTAGCTGAAGGCTCACCTGAATGTAGATCTTAGCTTTAGCACGATTGATCAGCGTCTGGCGACCTGGTTAGGGTGGCATAGTGGAACATTCTCGTAGGACGGTATATTAAAGTTGACCATGTGTCACCTCCATGTAGCTGCGTCACTGCTACATCCCATCGGTGTATGCCAGAGAGCAGGCTTGGCAGATTTGATCCACCAAGTTAATTCTGATCCAAAGAGAGCACAATGGCCCACAGCTTGATGCCATGTGCTCTCCACTGCATCTATGCGTTAGGGTACGTGTCATGTAAAATCGATCTATCCTGCTCAGTGAGCTACTCGAGAGTGGGTGAATCTGGGGACATCACTATGTATATGTCGCCACATATCGACCAGATGAAGGTTATGTATACGGATATGGAGTTCCAGGCAAGGTGAATGGTGTGGCGGCTGGTCAGTAGATGCCTGCATACAACTGAAGTCACCATCTATCACCATGCCATCCAATCGACCCTGGCAGTTGCACTATATCGTCTGTGAAGAAACGTGAGCATTCTCTCCATCTGTAACGGCCATATCCCTTGCATTCACTGGACTCGCATTCGGGAGGACGACGGTTCAATCCCGCGTCCGGAAATCCTGATTTAGGTTCTCCGTGATTTCCCTAAATCGCTCCAGGCAAATGCCGGGATACTTCCTTTGAAAGGGAACGGCCGACTTCCTTCCCCGTCCATCCCTAATCCGATGAGACCGATGACCTTGCTGTCTGGTCTCTTCCCCCGAACAATCCAACCCAACCCAACCCCTTGCATTCAAGTGGTACTGCACATTTGGGACTGTCAAACTCTGCTGAAGAAGGATGGCAATCTCACTGTCTGTGGGGGAAGATGCGACACACAAACTGTATATCCAAAGAAGTCAGGCAAACTTGCTACATGGACTTCTTGTAAGACAACGTCAACGTCTGATGCAGTGACCATTTGCTAGAACAAGGACAGATTATGTTGCATCCAGACTGTATTGATGTTAACAGTAGGTAGAAGGAAGTCCTGTTGTGCAGGTCCACCAGCTCTAGGTGTCATCATAACAGACAAGTGCGAGATAGAAAATCCCTGACCTTCATGGCCCACAGCCCCAGTTAACGAGGTTGATGGTCAGGGACGTCACTTGAAAGGCCATGGCCCCCCACCTCCCCAATCACCACATCATCAGCAACCTAAACATCAACCCATGGGGCAACAGATGGTGTAAGACCTGGTGTTGGTCTGAGGGGTGACTCGCTATTACTTTCATCGTGGGTGCTGTGTCATTGGTCTGCTCTGCAGGATCGCCGTCCTTGCCATCCAACACCAGCACCTGGCTGGGGAGTGATGTGATACCGGTATCGTGGCCTAGGTGGGGAACTGGTAGTCTACTATCATCGTTTAGCGTGTCTCCCAAATCACCATCATCGTCATCCTCCTCTTACAAGCCAGATAAGAGAAGGAGGTGTTCGTCTGAGGGAGCCTGCTGCCATTTATTGTCATGCTGAGATGCCGAGGTTATCGTTGTTTACAGGCATGGAAGTCCATGTTGGCGTGTAGTGGACATTCCATTGGTACCTAGTTACCTATAAGGAAGGCGAATGTTGGCACGATTCTAGTGTCCACCTCCATCTTCTCCTGAGGTACAAGTATGGGCAGCTGGTGGCCTGTGGTCATAGTAGATGTCGTCGAAATCGTCGGAAGCTTTGGTGTTGTGGCGTCCTGCTCTCCTGCGGCTAATGTTTCCTTCAGCACGTTACCCCTTTTGCTGCCCACCAAGGGAGATATGAGCGGTTTAACATGGTGAAGGGGGAGAAAGTTGTCTCCATGGGTAACAATATCCTGTGTTAAAGGCCCTCATAAGATGGCGCTGAAGGCACGCCAGTCTACAACATGGCCCTGTTGTCAGCAGCTGTAACAAGTCTGAGATTGGCCGTCGTACATGATGGTGGCATGATATCCACCTATGTTCAGGTATGAGTGGACATGTTTTGAGATATCGATTTTCACCCAATGTACTCCATCGTAGATGGATATGGCTGATCACATTGCTGTGAAGTCGAAAAGCTGCCTTGACAACATCTTCTGGCACCTCAGCAGGGAGTTCAAATACTTACAGCATCTGTGGGCCGAGTTCTGTGTGGCCCCCTTGACGGCTCCGAAGATGTGACCATCGGAGTGTTTAAACTTAGGGGTACCACCGTACTTATTGAACAAGTGAGAGTTGCAGATGTCATCTTTACATATACGATACTGGCCGTGATGGAAAAATGTGTGTCCTTAATGAGTGATGGATCCACACTAAGTTGGACTCGAAGGTACTGCTCAACTTCGTAAGCACATGGTCGAGCGTGGTCCGGTTGAAAAGTGATCCTTATCATATTGCCTACAGGAATGTGCAGTGGTGCGCTGAACATAAAATGAAAACTGACCCGTCAGCGTCGAGGAAGTAAACACGAACTATTCGCACGTGGCCCTGCTGAGGGGACGCAGCAGACCACCTCGCCTCACCGCTCCTAAAAGCAGGCTGTGCCTTATCCGCCGCGCTCCACTGGCTTAGTCGAAACATGAGTACGCTACAGTTATAGGAGTTGCCAATAAAATTTAAACATAAATCTTCTCGGAAATTATGAGCCGTGGCACGAAAAATTGCTAGCCAGGTACTCAAGACAGGTTCCTCTACAACATACTCGAGACTCATCAAAGTCCTTGAGTAACAAGACTGATTGTCCCCTTGTTAGATATGCTGCGATCTACAGATTGCGCACACACTGAATTCTGTTAAACAGCTACCAAAACTTTGGGACTGTATGAACATTTTATTGTGAAGTATACCTTTCCATCTAATCCCATTTTTGAATCATACATGATCAAAGTCGTAAAGCTCGTTTTGGACTTTGTAAAAAGCCTCTGGAGGCTGTCGATATCTTGTACAAAAATACTCAGAAAGTGTCCCTGAACAAGTTTGTCTATGGATTTATGGTTCACCCTGTGTATCTGTAAGTAGCTAAAATTGCCTCAGTTTTACATGTCCAATTTTTCTTTGGGCTGATCAAAATGTCGTGTCAATCAGCCCCTAACAACAAGCAAACTTTTAGTTACGATACGCTAGTTAGAATTGCCCCCAAGTTTTTTCTGTCGCCATGCAGGTGGCAGATACGCTCTTGTCAAGTCGGACCAGTTGTATTTAAAGGTGTTAGTAACAGAATGGTAAATGCACATTTCTCATACTGAAATTCCATAAACAATGCGCTCTTGCGATATTCGAGTCTCATGACAATTGTTAGTGTTGGCTGACCCTGGCGAGGTGGAGGTACATGTAAAGATGGCTTCTACGGAAACCAGGCGACGTGTGCATCGTCTCACCGACTGTAACCGTCGACACTCCCCTTTGCCGCCGACGTGTTCTCGCTAACTGAAGGAGCGGCGACGTGCCGGAGCCCGCAATGACGTCACGTCGCGTTTGATACGCCGTGCAGGAGTCCCGTCATGATCCGCGCAGCCTCCCTGCCGGCGCCAGCCAATTTAAAAGGAAATGACGGGATGGGGCCGCTGCAGATATTGGACCACTACGACATGAAAGGCGCGCGCGAGCAGTCGCGAGGATTAGGAGGGGGGGGGGGGGGGGAAGAGGGGGTAGAGAGGGCGTGGCTGTTGGGCGTCGCACTCTCTCCACGGTGTCCACATAAGCGTCACTAAGACAACAGCTGGAGAACGGTGTACCTGTCACCTGACACCTGAGATGCATCATTTCCAATCTCATTTATCTCTTCTCCATAGTGGGTACCACAGCTATAAGTTTATTAAATGCATGCGGCATTATTTCACTTAGGTCGTTGTTTATTTAAACTTTTTCTGAGTTTCGCAACTAGTGGGTGGTTATAATTAAACTGGTGATGTTCCGAGTGCTGTAGTGTGGGCTGTATACATCGCAGGACGCTGAAACGACGTGAGTATATTCATTAACTCAAATGGTTCAAATGGCTCTGAGAACTATGGGACTTAACTTCTGAAGTAATCAGTCCCCTAGAACTTAGAACTACTTAAACGTAACTAACCTAAGGACATCACACACATCCATGCCCGAGGCAGGATTCGAACCTGCGACCGTTCGGTCGCGCGATTCCAGACTGTAGCGCCTAGAACCGCTCGGTCACCCAGGCCGGCATATTCATTAACTGGTGCGCTCGTGGGAGTATGCTGAAAAAAAATTCCATTTTCTGCCACCAGGTGAAAATATGAATCTGTGAGCTGTAAGCATACGAAACGTTTTCTGTTTTGACTTCAGTCTACTGTTTGTCGATTGCCGATGCGCGCTGGATTTCCTTATGAAGTAACTGTTGGTGTTAAGGGTTAAGAAATCTGAAGTTTTCCATATGAAACGCAACGGCTATTGAAAAGAAAGACGGTGCACTGTAGGTAAAAGTGTTTTATCAGAACAGCAGCACAGCAATGCGCGAATATCGCCTACAGAAACAGCTGTGAACAGACCCCAAGTCAATAAATGGGTTACAGAATATGGTCAAGAAATTCGAAGGAAGAGGTGAAGTGGTTGGTGAGCAGTGAGAGGGAGGCGGCCCATTCGCGTGGCAGTTGTCTTGAAGTTGCTGCATCTATAACCGATAGTGCATCACATGACTTAAATTTCGGAGCCAGTGCTCTACCTGTGTCAACAGTTCAAAAGATTTAGCGGTGCATTTTACACTGGTATCCCTACAAGATTTAGAATGTGAACCAAATGAAGAACCAAGATAGGCTACTACGCCGTGACTTTGCTCTTCGTTTTTTGGCACTCATGGAAGTGGAAAATTTTTGTCTGCACTGTGCTGTCAGTGCACATCACTTTCGCATATGGGTCTCTACTCTGCCACATGTTGTTCAGGAATACCTACTGTACTCAGCTTATACACTATGTGATTGAAAGTATCCAGACACCCCCAAAAACAAACGATTTTCATATTAGCTGCATTTTGCTGCCACCTACTGCCAGGTACTCCATATCAGCGACCTCAGTAGTCACTAGACATCGTGGGAGAGCAGAATGGGGCGCTCCGCGGAACTCAGGGCTTCGAACGTGGTCAGGTGATCGGGTGTTCACTTTTTTTATATGTTTGTAGGCGCGATTTCCACACTCCTAAACATCCCTAGGTCCACTGTTTCCGATGTGATAATGAAGAGGAAACGTGAAGGGACACGTAGATCACAAAAGCTTTCAGGCAGATCTCGTGTGTTGACTGAGAGAGACCACCGACAGTTGAAGAGGGTCGTAATGTGTAATAGGCAGACATCTATCTAAACCATCACACAGGATTTCCAAACTGCATCAGGATCCACTGAAAGTACTGTGACAGTAAGGCGGGAGGTGAGAAAACTTGGAATTCATGCTCGAGCGGCTGCTCTTAAGCCACACATCGCGCTGGTAAATGCCAAACGACGCTTCGCTTGGTATAAGCAGCATAGACATTGGACGATTGAACAGTTCAGAAACGTTGTGTGGTACACAATGTTCCGATCTGATGGCAGGGTGTGGGTATGGCGAATGCCCGTGAACGCCATCTGCCAACGTGTGTAGTGCCAACAGTAAAATTCGGAGGCGGTGGTGTTATGGTGTGGTCATGTTTCTCATGGAGGAGATTTGTACCCCCTGTAGTTTTGCGTGTTATTCGGAGCCAGTGCTCTACCTGTGTCAACAGTTCAAAAGATTTAGCGGTGCATTTTACACTGGTATCCCTACAAGATTTAGAATATGAACCAAATGAAGAACCAAGATAGGCTACTACGCCGTGACTTTGCTCTTCGTTATTTTGCACTCATTTTGTCTGCACTGTGCTGTCAGGCCGAATAGCACAGGCCTACATTGATGGTTTAGGCGCCCACTTGCTTCCCACTGTTGAAGAGCAATTCGGAGATGGCGATTGCATGTTTCAACACGATCGAGCATCTGTTCATAATTCATGGTCTGTGACGGAGTGGTTAAACGACAATAACATCCCTGTAACGGACTGGCTTGCACAGAGTCCTGACCTGAATCCTATAGAACTGCTTTGCGATGTTTTGGGACGCCGACTTCGTGCCAGGCCTCACCGACCGACAACGATACGTCTCCTCAGTGCAGCACTCCGTGAAGAATGGGCTGCGACTTGATTGAACGTATGCCTGCGAGCGTGGAAGCTGTCATCAAGGCTAAGCGTGGGCCAAAACCATATAGAATTCCAGCATTACAGATGTAGGGCGCCACGAAGTCATTTTCAGCCTGGTGTCCGAATACTTTGGATCACATAGTTATTATCGTGTCGTGTGGTTTCACAAGCTCCTTCATTCTATGTCAGTTTTTCTTCGAGGAGATGACACCACGTGGGCCCGTTAGGTGTAAAGTGATATCTGCTCATGGTAAGGACCTCTTTGTGTAGCACGCGATTCCAAAAAATGGTTCAAATAGCTCTGAGCACTATGGAACTTAACATATGAGGTCAACAGTCCCCTAGAACTTACAGCTACTTAAACCTAACTAACCTAAGGACATCACACACATCCATGCCCGAGGCAGGATTCGAACCTGCGACCGTAGCGGTCGCGAGTTTCCAGACTGAAGCGCCAAGAACTGCTCGGTCACGCGATTCTAGATTTGCAAGAACACAACTGCGTTCACTCCACTATTTTCATGCAAAACTGGGGCGACAGGGCATGTCGCTTGCCAGGGAACACTGGCAGCCCATACGTCCTCAAGGAGCGAAATCAGAGAATGTAGTGATGTAGGACTCTGGTGTTTGCAGCGCATTCTAACAAAAGTGTTCCATTGGGTTTCTTGTCGGGATTCTCAGCGGGACAGTTCATTTCAGAAGTATTATTGTCCACAAACTATTGCCTGGGAGATGCTATTTTATGACAGGGTGGACTGTAATGCTGATACAAACAGTCATTGTCTCCAAACTGTTTTACTACTCTGCCCGGTAACCACCATCGTTAAACGTGTAAAATCCTTCCGATTTCAGCATTTTCCTAAGCACAATAACGGGGCAAGTATTTTCGTAACCAAGCTTACGAGACCACCCCCTAACCACGGGAAACATCTCCATACCCTACAGTCACCTTTTCTGTACCTCGTAGTTGGCATGATACATGGTGCAGGTGAAATTCCACAGGCATTTGTCAAACCCAAACAACTCCATCCCCTAGCTCATCACTCCAAATCACTCGTTTCTAGTCATTTCCTGTACAATGGCGTAGGTCTTTGCACTCTTACCACTGACTACAGAAATACGTGCCTTATGAGGAGCTTTTAGACCATTGTGTCCCATTCTTTTCAAATTACTACTCAAAGTCGTTTTGCTAGCTGGACTAGATCAAATGGTTCAAATGGCTCTAAGCACTACGGGACTTAACATCTGAGGTCATCAGTCCCCTAGAACTTAGAACTACTTAAACCTAACTAACCTAAGGACATCACACACATCCATGCCCGAGGCAGGATTCGGACCTGCGACCGTAGTGGTCGCGAGGTTCCAGACTGAAGAGCCTAGAACCGCTCGGCCACTTCGGCCGGCCCGTTCGAAGTCACTGAGCTTTCCTGAGTGAGACATTCTACTGATACTGCTCCTGTACTGCCAACACAATACTCTCTGCCTCCTTTTACACTAGCGGGTGTTCCTCTCATGACGTCGAGTGGCCAGTTCCGCATTACATAGGGTTGTCCGGAAAGTTTTGATCATATTGTGTATAAAGACGGCAGCTTATTCATATTAACAATTGTAAAATAATTAAAATTATTAAAAGTATGGTGTAACAATATAGGAAATTATAAAATTTTAAAATGAAATGAAATGAATATCAAGAGCTCAAATGGAAACCCAGTTCTAAGCAAAGAAGGGAAAGCAAAATTACATACAGGGTCTATGCAAGGGGCGATGCACTTGAGGACAATATTATGGAAATAGAAGAGGATGTAGATGAAGATGAAATGGGAGATATGATACTGCGTGAAGAGTTTGACAGAGGACTGAAAGACCTAAGTCGAAACTAGGCCCCAGGAGTATACAAGATCCCATTAGAACTACTGATAGCCTTCGGAGAGCCAGGCCTAACAAAACTCTACCATCTGGTGAGCAAGATGTATGAAACATGCGAAATACCCTCAGACTTCAAGAAGAATATAATAATCCCAGTTGCAAAGAAAGCAGGTGTTGACAGATGTGAAAGTATCAGTTTAATAAGCCACGGCTGCAAAATACTAACACGAATTCGTTACAGACGAATGGAAAAAACTGGTAGAAGCCGACCTCGGGGATGTTCAGTTGGGATTCCGTAGAAATGTTGGAACACGTGAGGCAATACTGACCCCACATGTTATCTTAGAAAATAGATTAAGGAAAGGCAAACCTACGTATCTAGCAGCTGTAGACTTGGAGAAAGCTTTTGACAATGTTGACTGGAATACTGTGTTTCAAATTATGAAGGTGGCAGGGGTAAAATACAGGGAGCGGAAGGCTATTTACAATTTGTACAGAAACCAGATGGCAGTTATAAGAGTCGAGGGACATGAAAGGGAAGCAGTGGTTGGGAAGTCCCCGATGTTATTCAATCTGTATATTGAGCAAGCAGTAAAGGAAACAAAAGAAAAATTTGGAATAGGTATTAAAATCCATGGAGAAGAAATAAAAACTTTGTGGTTCGACGATGACATTGTAATTCTGTCAGAAACAGCAAAGGGCCTGGAAGAGGAGCTGAACGGAATGGACAGTGTCTTGAAAGGAAGATACAAGATGAACATCAACAAAAGGAAAACGAGGATAATGGAATGTAGTCGAATTAAATCGGGTGATGCTGAGGGAATTAGATTAGGAAATGAGGCACTTAAAGTAGTAAAGGAGTTTTGCTATTTGGCGAGCAAAATAACTGGTGATGGTCGAAGTAGAGAGGATATAAAATGTAGGCTGGCAATGACAAAGAAAGCGTTTATGAAGAAGAGAAATTTGTTAACATCGAGTATAGATTTAAGAGACAGGAAGTATTTTTCTGGAGTGTGTCCATGTATGGACGTGAAAAAAAGTTTAGACAAGAAGAGAATAGGAGCTTTCGAAATGTGGTGCTACAGAAGAATGCTGAAGATTAGATGGGTAGATACCACAACTAATGAGGAGGTATTGAATAGAATTGGGGAGAGAAATTTGTGACACAGGTTTACTAGAAGAAGGGATCGGTTGGTAGGACATGTTCTGAGGCATCAAGGGCTCACCAGTTTCGTAATGGAGGGCAGCGTGGAGGGTAAAAATCGTAGAGGGAGACCAAGAGATGAATACACTAAGTAGATTGAGAAGGATGTAGGTTGCAATAGGTACTGGGAGATGAAGAAGCTTGCACAGGATAGTGTAGCATGGAGAGATGCATCATACCAGTCTCTGGATTGAAGACCACAACAACAACAAAATTTAAAAATTTACGTTAGTATGTAAACGATGTAAATAACCCTATCTATCAGTGCGGAAGCAAAATGAAATAGCTTCTTTACTGTTGATCATCTGCAAGCAGAAGGCCAATAAAATTATCGAGATACATTCTGTTTTGTAGTTCAATCTGTTTTTAGGGTTGCGTAACTCAGTGGTAAAAACAGAATTCTTATAGGATCACTTTGCTTCTCGTCTGTTTCTTTTTTTTTTCATGTCCATCCGACTATTAAGAGCCCTTTTTTTCAGGCAGGGCCGGCCGGAGTGGCCGAGCGGTTAAAGGCGCTACAGTCTGGAACCGCACGACCGCTACGGTCGCAGGTTCGAATCCCGCCTCGGGCATGGATGTGTGTGATGTCCTTAGGTTAGTTAGGTTTAAGTAGTTCTAAGTTCTAGGGGACTTATGACCACAGCAGTTGAGTCCCATAGTGCTCAGAGCCATTTGAACCATTTCAGGCAGGGTAGAGGTATGAAGCTGAGACTCATGTCGTACTACTCCCTTGCCGATAGGAAAAATTTAAGCTTCTAAATGAACGTAGTCAAAAGATATGGCCATTTACGTCAAATATTTCGATAATCACAAACTTATTCATCAAAGCCTAAAGAATTCTTCCCGTTGTACTAAAATGAGTAAGGGAAAAATTCGAAAAATTCTTAATTTGTAATTACCTCTTTTTCGCAGGGACGGGTAGAGGCATTAAGACGACATTTACGTCAACGTTTACGTGAGTAAAAAAACTTGAGCTTATAAGTCAGCGCAATCAAAAGATACAGACATGTTGCATATTTTGATATTCGCAGACTCATTAATTGAGAAAATGAAATTACAAATGTCTGCTGAAACACACACGAAAAAAAAAAAAAGATGCACCTGATAACTCTTCGAGGAGACACATGATAGATAGAGGATCTGCCACTGAATGTAACAAACGATTGTTGAAAAACTTTTTTCTGTTTTCAGCGAAGAGGTGTTGTGAAAGATGTTGAAAGTAACGTAAATTGATTATAAAATATTGTAGTGGATAAGATTAATAAAAGAATTTTGCATAACGTCAGTTACAAGCAGAAGTGGCAAAATTTTTACGGATTTTATGATCTGAGTGTAGACTTTTCCGTCTTTTGCTGTCGTAGCTTCAGTAGACAACAAATGTATAATCGCAACTGACAATGACTGCGATCACATTCTGTGATGGTGTCCAAAATAAATACATGGCAGAGCGATTTTTACTCACAGGTCGTCGCTTGCAAGTAGAACTGGTAGAAATATTATTTTCCTATTTTACATTGTGAAGATGACTAGTGTACTGCAGAAAGCGCTACTGAATGTAATGAAATTCTGTGATGATGTCTAAAATAAAAGGAAGTATACGAGGGGTAGTCATAAGTTATGTAATGAATTTTTGTGTATTTGGAGGTATGTGTCATTAGTCGTAGTAGTCACTGAAAAACCCGCACCGCAGTACCTTAACACGCCGCTAGAAAGACCTAAACAAAATGACGCATGCCACTGAAAGTAGACTACTACTAGTGGGACAACGATGCAACAATCCAATGTGTACATCAACAATGCAGCATCATGTAACGCAAGGATTTCTACTATGGTCAAAAAACGAAGTGGGAGATCACCTCTCTCTGTAAAAGACTGGGAATGACAAGAGAAATCGAACCCGGGTGCTCGACGACTAGTGTACAATAGTCGAAGCAAATGTGAAAATCAGTCAGGGATTAGTTTTCAAGATTTTGCACGACATTTTGAACATGACAAATGTTGTCGCCCGGTGGAGTCCGCAAATTCTCACACCCGCCCAAAAAGCCTGCTGAATCGAGGCAGCAGAAGCAATATTGCAGCCTCGTTGGACAATCCAGACTACTTCTCTATTCTCCTAATCCTGCTGTATCAGTACTCCATCGGAACAAAGTAGCGAACCAAGGAGTGGAAACATGTGGATTTACTACCGCTGAGAAAGGTGAAGTTCCACCATCACCTTGCAATGTGACGCTATGTGTTATTTGGGACTGCCGCTTCGTGATGCTAAGGGATTATGCTCGTGAGCGGCAAAATTACACAGGAGCATTATACCGAAACCTCCAGACGAGATTACGGGAGGCTGTCAAGGCGAAGGGTCTGAGGAAGCTGTCTAATCGGGTGTTTTCACAACCTACGACTACCCAGGTCATTCTCTGCAGGGTCCAGTCACACGTGCTGCTTCTTTGGGCTAGCATATATTGCTAAACAACTCGTATTCTCTGGCATGCCACCAATTTCTTCGACTTTCTTGGGATGAAGAGACCATTATGGTAGGCATTTCAAGAAGTGCGAAGAGATGACTTGCGAGGTGGAACGTTCTTCCATCTCTGGGGATAATGGTCGCACTGTATGGTGAATATGTACCGAAGGACCAACAGCATCACCAACTGCCAAGGTCACAGCCTTGTTTTTTTAAAGGTGATGATTAAAACTATATGACCACAACTATTATAAGTACGGAAGAGGATCCTGAACCAAAAAGTCTGTAATAAATAACCAGTGGTTTGAAATGAACCTTAAAACGATACTGATTGCCCAAGGACGTGTCGTAACTTCACTGTCATTCTTGTGCGTTACCTGTGATGCTCCATTAAACAAAGCTACTCGTAGTGATGCCACAGAATTTTTGTATGTTTACCCCGTTGTCTGTATACGCTAAGAAAGAAATGAGGGGTGGGATTCGTTTACTGTACTATGAAAGGACTAAAGCCACGGAGGTCTGTCGCAAAATTCAGCTGCAGTGTGATGAAGCCTGTCTTAGCTGGTGATAAATTTACTAGCGGATAACTCGCTTGAAAAAACGACATTTGCCTCAGAGTGTTCTGCTAAACCATGCACTTTTTAAAGCGGACAGGAACATCGAGTCAGCTGGGCGAATAACTCACAATGGATGAACGTTAACCACGGTTCAGCATTCGAAATTGTCCGTGAATTTCTAAAGCATCACAAAGTTTGTCCTTATGGGGCACCGCGTCAGTTAACAGTCAACAGAAAAGACAACAGTCAACAGAAAAGTAAAAATCCCAATTAAGGCGTTTTCAAGAGGAAGGGGAAGACTTTTTCAGTCACAGAGTAAACTTCGATGAGGCTTGGATCCATCGCTACCAACCCCAGTGTAAGAGGCAGAGCCTAGTGTCTAAATATCCATCTTCGCCTACAGCAAAAATGTTCAAAAGGCAAGCTTCTGCAGGTAAACTGATGATTACAGTATTTTGGCATATGAAAGGCCGCTTCCCACTGAATTTCTCGACTCACACACCCAGTCAAAAAGCCCGCCAAATTTACGCACGAATGGAAACGTTGCACCAATGTCAGGCCAGTACAGAAGAATTCTCTAGCGACCTGATCATCACCGCCGAGTCTGATCGTATCACTACGACCTCGAGATAAAAGGCAAAGCAAGCAATGGAAACAAGTGGATTCATCATCTCCGAAAAATTCGAGGTCCCACCCTCACCTGGCAAGATGTTGGTAAATGTGTATTGACACTACCAGGCAAATTTTACTTCACACTCCTTATTCTACTAAATTTGCACGCAGTAACTACTTTCTCTCGTGATGACTGGGTGTTGTGTGATGTCCTTAGGTTAGTTAGGTTTAAGTAGTTCTAAGTTCTAGGGGACTGATGACCATAGATGTTAAGTCCCATAGTGCTCAGAGCCATTTTGAACTACTTTCTCTTTGCATGGCAGACATTTCCAGAACAATGGCGAGATGATTTTCGAGGTCCATCGTTCCCTGAATAGTCAAAATGCCAACTTCTACTAACAAGATCTCCATGATTTCATCCATAATTGAGAAAAATGAAGGCCGTACACTTCAGAATCGGTATGCCAATCAGGCAAAATCGGCTTGAGCATCGAGGCAATCATCCCAGTAATGCACTGAGTTCAAGATACACTATGTGATCAAAAGCATCCGGACACCTGGCTGAAAGCGACTTACAAGTTCGTGGCGCCCTCCATCGGTAATGCTGGAATTCAGTGTGGTGTTGGTCCACCTTTAGCCTTCACGGCAACTTCCACTCTCGCAGGCATACGTTCAGTCAGGTGCTGGAAGGTTTCTTGGGGAATGGTAGCCCATTCTTCACGGAGTGCTGCACTGAGGAGAGGTATCGATGTCAGTCGGTGAGGCTTGGCATGAAATCGGCGTTCCAAAACATACCAAAGGTATTCTATAGGATTCAGGTCATGACTGTGCAGGCCAGTCCATTACAGGGATGTTATTGTCGTATAGCCACTCCGCCACAGGCTATTAATTATGAACAGGTGGTCGATCGTGTTGAAAGATGCAATCGCCATCACCGAATTGTTCTTCAACAGTGGGAAGCAAGAAAGTGCTTGAAACATCAATGTAGGCCTGTGCTGTGATAGCGCCACGCAAAACAGCAAGGGGTGCAAGCCCCCTCCATGCAAAACACGACCATACCATAACACCACCGCCGGCCGCGGTGGTCTCGCGGTTCTAGGCGCGCAGTCCGGAACCGTGCGACTGCTACGGTCGCAGGTTCGAATCCTGCCTCGGGCATGGATGTGTGTGATATCCTTAGGATAGTTAGGTTTAAGTAGTTCTAAGTTCTAGGGGACTGATGACCACAGCAGTTGAGTCCCATAGTGGTCAGAGCCATTTGAACCATAACACCACCGCCTCCGATTTTTACTGTTGGTACTACACACGCTGGCAGATCACGTTCAACGGGCATTCGCCACACCCACACCCTGCCATCGGATCGCTTTATTGTTTACCGTGATTCGTCACTCCACACAACGTTTTTACACTGTTCAATCGTCCAAAATTTACGCTCCTCACTCCAAGCGGGGCCTCGTTTGGCATTTACTAGCGTGATGTATGGCTTATGAGTAGCTGCTCGACCATAAAATCCAAGTTTTCTCACCTCCCGCCTGTCATAGTACTTGCAATGGATCCTGGTACACCCTAATGCACACACACGCTGACACACACACGCCCACACACACACACACACACACACACACACACACACACACACACACAGATGCACACAAACACACAAGAAACGAACGAAGGAGTTATCCAGAAGAAACCGAAATTAGTAGATGTGATGTACATATACACAAAAATGATTACAATTTCAGAAAAATTGGATGATTCATTCAAGAGAAAGGGATTCACAATTTGAGCAAGTCAGCAACGCATTGGTCCACTTCTGGCCCTTACGCAAACCGACATTTCGCTTTGCATTGATTTATAGAATTGTTGGGTCCCGCTGAGGGATATCGTTCCACATTCTATCCAACTGGCTCGTGAACTCATAAAAATTCCGAACTGGTTGGAGGGCTCTGTCCATAATGATCGAAACGTTCTTAATTGGGGAGTGATGAGCGATCGTACTGGACAAGCACGAAGACAACCAGCGGAAACGTTTGGAGTGTGCGGGCTGGCATTATCTTGCTGAAAGGTAAGCCCAGGGTGGTTTCCCATGAAGACTAACAAAATGGGGCATAGAGTATAGTCGACGTATCGTTGTGCTGTAAGGGTGCCACGGATGATAACCATAGTGGGTCCTGATATGGAAAGAAATGGCATGGCAGGGCACTGTCCTTGGTTGTCTGGCCGTATGGTTGGCGACTGTGTTGGCCACCGTGACCGAGCGGTTTTAGGCGCTTCAGCCGACAACCGCGCTGCTGCTACGGTCGCAGGTTCGAATCCTGCCTCGGGCATGGATGTGTGTGATGTCCTCAGGTTAGTTGGGTTTAAGTAGTTTCTAAGTCTAGGGGACTGATGACCTCAGATGTTAAGTCCCATAATGCTCAGAGCCATTTGAACCATTTTTTTTTTTTTTTTTTTTTTTTGGCGACTGCCAGGTTGGTGTTTCACCACTGTCTGGAACGTTTGCAAACATGTCGTCACTGGTCGTCAGGGCTGAGTTCGATGCGAAACTCATCACTGAAGAGAATTCCAATCAGTGAGACTACAGGTCGAAGACGTCTCTGGAGATGCGCCTTACAGCTGTGGGATACCAGTGTGATGCCTCCCTCTATACGGCGCGAAGCCACGAGTAATGTTCTGTAGTACCATTTAACTTTATTGCAGGACGCCTTTGACTGTCAGCGGCGGCACCCTCACAGCACAGCGGTGCGTTGACGATATTCAAGGCCCTTTTTTATTGCCACACGGCGAGAGTTTCTGCTTCTTGTCTTCGTGCTGGCCAAACCCTAACTTGGCCAGCAAAGTCGCTGCATCTCCAAATTGAGAAGGTTTGGGGCATTAGATCAGGTCTCTCCATGCAGCTCGGGATTTTGAGATGTAGCTCGCCAATTGGGAAGAATTTAGTACGGCATGCGTCAGGAAGACATGCAACAACTCTGTCAATAAATTCCAGGGCAAATACCTGCTTCCATAATGACCAGACGTGGACCAACACGTTACTGACTTGCTCAAATTGCGAATCACTTTCTCTTGAATAAATCATCCAGGTTTATCCGCAATTGTGATGGTATGATTGTCTGTACATGTACATCACATCTACCGATTTACGTACCATTCGGACAATTCCTTCGTCGTGTGTGATTTTTTTTGTCTTGCAGTGTAATACTCATAATACTCTCATCATACTTCAGATTAAGGCAATGTAATTTACGTGCAATTGTGAAGCACCTAATGACGGTACCGTGTTACCGAGACGCGTCGTGCTAACAAATAACTGCAAAGAGGGACCTAATCTCAAAAATTGTTTTATAAATTTGTTCTTTGGCTAATGAAAGTATCTATATTTGTTTCGAGCTGCGCAGAAGATCTATAGAAGTCAAACGTTTAGGTCGTGTTCCCTTCAGTGCGCCGTTCAAATGCTTCAGTATCCCCCCGACTGCCCCGTAAACTAGGCCTTATCACTTTACCTTCCCGCCGGCACAAGTGTTTTGCCAGCGGCTTCCCGCCACTGCCCACTAAGGCCGCAGACGGCGGTGCAAAGTTGTTTTCCTCTCTCCTCCACCCCTCTTCTCTCCCTCCACTCGCACGCTGTGGAGTGAGGACTGGCCAATGTAACGGCCGCGTTCGCGGAGTGACCGCATTTATTCTATTGGCGGGCAATAGAAGCGCCGGACGGTCGGGCCCGGACGGGCGCCCGCGGTTGCTAATACCGGCGTCCGGCGTCTCGGAGAGGAAGGGCGCCTCGTCCCGCTGGGAGAGCGCGGTTATTGGCCCGGGCGGCGGCGGGACCGGCGGGGGTGGGGGTGATGTGGGCCGGCACCGCCCACGCAGCAATAACGAGCGCCGTAAAAAACCGCCGCAGTCTGCCCCGCCAGCCGTCGGCCAGACGCCGGAAATTGTGCGCTGGCAGAGTCCGGAAAAAGGAACTCTAGTGGTGGGCGGAGAAGTCCGGTGCCGGTAAATAAATCCCGTCCCACTGTCCGCACCGAGAGAGCCGCCGTTATTAATGATTTGTGGCCGTCTGTAAGGATGGCGGTTCGCCACCTTTTTTTTTTTTTTTTACTCCTACACTACTTCACTACTTTCAGTCAGTGGGAAACACGAAACACGGTCGGGTTTTCCTACATCAACACCTGCAGAGCGATGGAACTTTTCACACCTGAAAGAAATGCGATAGATATTTCAGGACTTTGGTGGCAAAGTTTGGGGGAAGATTGGATGATCATCTTCTTCCTTTTCTTTCAGTCCGTCTGTTACGAAGGAGATATACATCGAGGTGACAAAAATCCTGGGATAGCGATATGCACATATACAGATGGCGACACTACCGCGTACACAAGGCACGAAATAGAAGAGCATTGACGAATCTGTCATGTGTACTCAGGTGAGATAAGTGAATGGGAATTAACAGACTTTGAAGATGGAATGGTAGTTGGAACTAGACGTATAGTGCGACGGAACTGTCTCTGAGTTTCTCTGTCACTGAAGCAAGCTGCAAATTGATATTCACCTACCTCAGATCGGCGCCCGCTCAGTGTCCCTTCACTCTGCAACGTAGACACTTACAAGGTGATGAAGAAACAGCGTTCATGAAAACAGCACCTAATATCTACAATTACTGAGGCCGCGAAATCTCGTTATGATGGTTCCCGTAAATATTCACAATAAATTTTCGGGTGGAAAATGGAGTCCTGATCTTCACTGCAAGCTCGGAAATTTGGTAAAAGTAGGTTTTATTTTCTTTGCTTAAACATGTGTCATCAGCCCACATTTAGTATGCAATACTGCTATTATAAGTTCCCAGTTTATGTCACACGTAATGCAGCCAGAATTCTCCTAAGTCCATTCCGAGAATAATCACGCGAATATACAGTCACTTTGTACACATAACGTTGATTTCTTATATAAGTCATTCAGTGGATTTCTTTCACAAAGATTGCTCGCCATATATATTCAGTAGTAGAACACAGAACATCACCAAGCGGAATTTTTTAAGTCCAACCAGTCACACAAGTATATCTCCCGAAAAAAATATCCCACGACTCTTAAACTTTTACAAAATGTTCGTAGCAACAAAAGCTACCATTACAAATCCATCTGAACGCGAAGGACCGAACATTTCTTCATCTTACACATTTTACAGACAGACACATTTAACATGCCCTTCGCGTCTCAAAAGCTGGTCCACGATTCTCTCTCTCTATGCCGTTGTTCACAGCGCATATACTACTTGATAGAGTGCGGGAAGACTTCACTCTGATTGGTTGATCAAATGAACAGCTAATGTGCGGTTCTAGACGCTTCAGTCTGGAACCGCGTGACCGCTATGGTCGCAGGTTCGAATCCTGCTTCGGGCATGAATGTGTGTGATGTCCTTAGGTTAGTTAGGTTTAAGTAGTTCTATGTTCTAGGGGACTGATAACCACAGATGTTAAGTCCCATAGTGCTCAGAGCCATTTGAAGCATTTGAACAGCCAATCAGATCAATCTTTCAAGATCATATTCGCGCCTAAACTGTTCTGGCCCAATCACTACATCAGATTCATTGGCGTCACTTCGACAAGCAAATTATTACTATAATGTTTATTAATTGAAACTAAACGAAAATTAATCTTGAGATAACCTTATGAAAACATTATGGTTCAAATGGCTCTGAGCACTATGGGACTTAAAATCTGAGGTCATCAGTCGC
The DNA here is from genome assembly GCF_023898315.1 of Schistocerca nitens. Classification (NCBI taxonomy): domain Eukaryota; kingdom Metazoa; phylum Arthropoda; class Insecta; order Orthoptera; family Acrididae; genus Schistocerca; species Schistocerca nitens. The sequence goes on along the minus strand of NC_064622.1, from coordinate 174,950,693 downwards.
CTAGACTTTAGAACTACTTAAACCAAACTAACCTAAGGACATCACACACATCCATGCCCGAGGCAGGATTCGAACCTGCGACCGTAGCGGCCGCGCGGATCCAGACTGAAGCGCCTAGAGCCGCTCGGCCACTGCAGCCGGCAGGAAAACATTAAACTACAAATAACTATTCTTACAAAAATAAGTACACTTAGACGTACGTCATCAGCAATGTGGGTACAAACAATTTTCCCACGCTTTTATTGTGGAATGCATTATATAAAATTAATCTTGAAATTTAACGTATGTCCCACATACACACTCTCACTCACTCTCATTTACTCCCACAACGATATAAGACACAAATAACAATTTTCTCTGAACTTTATATTACGAAAATGAAAATTAAAGTTTTAATATGAAAATCTCAATTAATTAATTATGCACAATGAGAGTTCTGTTTATGATTTCAAATAATACCACAAGATAAACTGTTACAGTTCCTAAATGAATTTAATTCCGTAAGTGTCGGTTTTTAGTATTTTAGGTAATTTTCTCTAATTTTGAAAATACTCTAGCCAGAAAGATGAGATTATGCAACCAGCTTCTTTTTAATAGAAAAAGGCTACATATTAAGTTTGATCAAAATTGAATCATATTTAGTATCGTTCATTTAGATTCTTACGGGCTTGAATATTCTGTCGCTTTAACTGACACAAGTAGCACTTCCCACGGCCGTGATAGCGACAGGTACGAGTGAATCACGCCGACATACAAGCGGCTGTCACCGCCACCGGCTCCAAAGCTACGTGCCCCTACTGCATTAACACGCTATTGCGGATTGACTCGCGACGTTACAATGGGATATTCCATTTCGGAAATCGTTAGGGAATTCAGTATTCCGAGAACCACAGTATTACGAGTTTGTCGACAATACCACATTTCATGCATTACCTCTCACCATGGGCAATGCAGTGGCAGATGGCCTTCACATAACCACCGAGAGCAGCAGTGTTTACGGAGTTGTCAGTGCTAACAACAAGCAACGCTGCATTACACCAGAAGTCAATGTGGGCTGTACGACGAACGTGTCCTTTACGACAGTGTGGAGAAATTTGGCGTTAATGGGCTACGGCTGCAGACGACCAACACGAGTGCCTTTGCTAACAGGTCGACTTCGCCTGCAGCACCTCTCCTGGAATCGTGACCATATCGGTTCGATCCTAAACGACTGGAAACCGTTGCCTCTACAGATAAGTCTCGGTTTCACTTGGTAAAAGCTGGTAGTATGGTTCGAGTGCGGTTGCAGATGCCAATAATCTCTGGACCCAAGTCATTAAAAAGGTTCTGTGCAAGCTGGAGGTCGCACCATAATAGTGTGGGCTTTGTTTACGGGGAATGACCTGGGTCCTCTGGACCAACTGAGCCGATCATTGACTGAAGATGGTTATGTTCGGCTACTTGGAGTCCACTTGCAGCCTTTCACGGACTCCTTGTTCCGAAACAACCTTGGAATTTTTATGTATGACAATGCACCATGTCACCAGATCACAACTGTTCTCGATAAGCTGAGGAACATTCTCGACAATTAGAGTGAATGATTTGGCCACCCAGACCACCTGACACAGATCCCATCGTACACTTATGGGACATATTCGAGAAGTCAGTTCGTGCACAAAATGTTGCTCCGGCAATACTTTCGCGGTTATGGACGGCTATAGAGGTAGCATGATCAGTATTTCTGCAGGGGACTTCCAACGACTTGGTGAGTCCATGCCGTGTCGAGTTGCTGCACTACGCCGGGCAAAAGAAGGTACGACACGATTTGAGGAAATATCCCATGAGTTTTGTCATCTCAGTGTAAGTGTCCTGTGGCGTACGTCACAGCACGTGACAGTACAGGTTTAACGAGTTGCAGACTGTCTCCAGCGGGGAGCGAGTTACTATGTGAGACAACTTTAAAGCTTCGTAGCCTCGCATTTGAATAGACTCACGCTGTCGGTAACATGTAACAAGATACAGACTTTACTGGGTACCTTTTTATTGACATACTTATTTCCTGCCTGATCTCGTTCGTAACCGAACTTTCGCGATGTCTTCGGGCAAGGCAACTAGCGCGACGTCACAAATTCATTATTGGGTTAGTATCTCCCGTGGGCATCAGTCGTTTATAACTGACACACCTAATTGAAGCGCATTGTTCGTAGAACGGACGTAATCAACTAGTACTTAGGTTTCCGGATTGAATTTTCACTCTGCCGCATAGTGTGCGCTGATCTGAAACATTCCGGTAGATTAAAACTGTCTACAGGACCGGGATCGAACCAGAACCTTTATCATTCGGGGTGGAGTTTTCTACCGATTGAGCTACCCGAGTACGACTCATGACACGCCGTCACAGCTGTACTTCCGTCACTACCTTAAATCCTACTTGCCAAAGTTCACAGACTCTCTCCTCCATACCTTGTGATACTACCATTCCAGGAAGGAAGGATATTGCGGAGACATGGCTTAGCCTCAACCCGTTTCCAGAATGAGCTTTCATTCTGCAGCGGAATGTGCACTGATATGAAACTTCTCAGCAAAGTAAAACTGTGAGCCCGCGAAAGCCAAAGGTCCCAAGTGTGGTTCCCGGTCACGCAGACGGTTTTATTGTTGCAGGTTCAAATGGCTCTGAGCACTATGGGACTCAACTGCTGTGGTCATATGTCCCCTAGAACTTAGAACTACTTAAACCTAACTAACCTAAGGGCATCACACACATCCATGCCCGAGGCAGGATTCGAACCTGCGACCGTAGTGGTCGTGCGGTTCCAGACTGTAGCGCCTTTAACCGCTCGGCCACTCCGGCCGGCCTATTGTTGCAGGTAGTTCAGTAGTTAGGTTGCTTGACATCCTTCATTGAGCCTCATCACTTGTTGTTTACATGGCAGATCTGAGCACAGTATGAACTTAATATATTGGACAAACTATTAGTCACCCTTAGGAGACATCACACCGGTACTGTGTATCACTGTCTCTAGCGTCTAGTCCACATGTTCTTGAACTATTCCATGTCCAGATGAAGCTGTTCATTGATAATCAGATCTGGTAGAGCTACCAGTTTTCGGGGATGTCCGTTACTACGATTCAGCTGCTGCCCCAATTAGTCCCAGACATTTTCTACGGGACTGAGATAGGTCGATTTTGCGGGCCTGTCATGATACTATACGGTGCCTTTGTGTTTGTCAGACCAGGAACGTATATATGCAGCTTTGTCAACGATGCTGTTGTTATCTTGGGAAATGGGACTATCCACGGAACACACATCGTGAAGACGCAGGAGAAAGAACGTCGTTTGGTCACAGAGAGTGTTGAAGTAAACATCGTGGTTCTCGTTCACTGTAACTTGGATGATGAACCCAAGTGACGGTACGAAAAAATTTCCTAAAACATCGCAGAACCACTTGTAGCCGTTTACACACCCCACACACTGGGTATTAAAAGCCCCTTAGGTGTGAGGGTGCTCTCCACGCCTTATCTCATATGGAAATAGGCAAAATGAATGAGTAAGCCCAAGTAATACTTTCACTATACATATTAGCAGATATGACTTTCGTTCTAGGAGTATACTCGTAAAATTCGCATTTATCTGTGGGTAATCAAATTTTCGTAACGAAATGATAAAGTTGTAATATGTGTTTCAACAATCAAGTTACACTACAACATACAAGGGTCCAAATGCAAGCCACTGAGTAGTGCTTTCATTTCACCTTAGTACGTCAACTATGCACATTTACGCAACCGACTATTTTGACTCAAAATTTGTACGTTACCATAGAAGCGAAGAACAGAGATATCCCCTCCAGAAGGTGGAGCGAAAAGATCTTTAACAGCGTAAGTTTCAGTGATTGAAAGCGCTTATAGGAACACACCAGGAAAATGGGAACGAAATTAAGATTTTAATCTGAAACTGTCATCCGTTATGTTATATTCATTCTGGACTGATGCGAGGTAGCTATTAGGGAGTTGAATACAACGCTCGCAGTGCCTGCAACTGTGTCGGGAGACTATTTTATGTTTTCAAATAAGTGATCAATAGTTTTAGTTATCAAAATGAAGTGACGTGAAAGTATACTCGATTTATTTCCGAATAATTTATCTTAGTTTGTAGCTTTTAAACGGAGCCATGTGCTACACTCAGTTACCCTATGGATGAAAAATCTGAGCTTTGAGTACCACACTGACGATGGCAGTGAACTGGAGCTCCATCAGGTAGTAGGAACATTACTTTTCGTAGCAGCAAGGCCACGTCTTGCTGTACTGGAGGTACGATCACCCACGAAAGCTGCAGATATGCCTCGCCCGTGGGGCATTGTAGAAGGCTGTCAGCAGGAGTGGCCGAGCGGCTCTAGGCGCTACAGTCTGGAACCGCGCGACCGCTACGGTCGCAGGTTCCTATCCTGCCTCGGGCATGGATGTGTGTGATGTCCTTAGGTTAGTTAGGTTTAAGTAGTTCTAAGTTCAAGGGGACTGATGACCTCAGAAGTTAAGTCCCATAGTGCTCAGAGCCATTTGAACCATTTTTTTGAAGGCTGACTGGCGCCAAGAGGCGGTCCCCAATGAGCCCCGCCAGCACAATGGGCTGAACTGCTGCTCATGATTCGCTGCCAGCATACTATAAGGATTCTTCACAGCGCCCAGCTGGGTCTTGTGAAGGTTGACAATACCACCCATCGTACAGGTAGACTCATTTTTGAATAGTATGGATGACAGCATCGAGATGGTCTGTGCGACAAACCAGTGAAAAAATTTATGCTACAAGGGCTACACATGCTGTAATTGATACGAATAGTGGCAGTAGCCATGGAAAATGTTCCACTTGGTCACCTCCTTTATGCCATACTGGTAAGCCACCTGTTCACTGTTTCGCACTGGGGTGACTATAAAGGATCTTTTATCTCCACTTTCAAATAGGCGTCATCAAAAATGGCTCTGAGCACTATGCGACTTAACTTCTTAGGTCATCAGTCGCCTAGAACTTAGAACTAATTAAACCTAACTAACCTAAAGACATCACACACATCCATGCCCGAGGCAGGATTCGAACCTGCGACCGTAGCGGTCGCTCGGTTCCGGAATGTAGCGCCTAGAACCGCACGGCCACTCCGGCTGGCCTAGGCGTCATCCCTTGGAAATTTGTGTTCCTATGGGACCAAACTGCAGTGGTCATCGGTCCCTAGGGCTACACACTACTTAATCTAACTTCAACTAATTATGCCAAGGACAACACACACACCCATGTCCGAGGGAGGACTAGAATTTCCGACAGGGGGAGCCACGAGAACAGTGGCAAGGCACCCCAGACCGCGCAGATACCCCGCACGGCTGTCATCCCTTGGAACGTGTTTCCAGCGATATCTCCATCTGACCATTTTTCATTCTTATGCTTTCAGAATTCGTTTCGTTGGATTGTCCCAATTTACAAAAATCATGGTGAATGTGTGCTTAGCATGTCACGTGCCCACAATCCTATCAGGCAGCATTCAGTCTTGTGGTATCATATATCGATACTACCCTCACTGGTATCTCACAGTTGGCAACGGAAACGCGCGTTTGCGACAGACGCCCATAGCAGTCGCGCGAGAACCCGACAGATCCAATGGTGCGCGCCCGCTGTGGCGGCTCCGACTCGAGCGCCCTCTGCCGCCGCGATGTGGGTTGACTGGTAGCAGCGGACGGCCCATTCTCAGGCGCAGTGTTCGACAATCTTCAGTTTCAGTCAGCCCTCGATATTTCCCTCGCGCATTAGTAGCGGGAACCTCACACTGTTGGACACTCTTTAGTTTGCTTCATGTAATAGCTGGACTTCATTGTTATTTGTTCGTTTTTCTTCGTAATGCTTGGAAAAACAATTTTTATTATTATCTATTTCTCAAGTACAGACCTTCTGCCTGTTGCTATACAGCAGGTCATACTTTTCACAATATTACCTGTCATATCATACAAAGTCAGTGTTATTACTAGTACATTTTTTGAGAATTTTAGAAAAGGGTAAAAGAAAGAAACGAAAACTAAAAAAAATACAAATGTATATATACAATTTTGTTTAAATTTGTTGATATCATAGATGATGATAGTAAATAAGACACATAATAAGCTGTGGGTGTATTTTAAGTTAAAATTAAAATTGTATTTAATGGACGAGGAAAGGAGGAAGTTCGCCCCTGGAAGGGGTGGGGTGGGTGGGTTATTTTGGGGAGGGGAACAGACAACGAGGTCGTCGGTCCCCTCGGATTAGAGAAGGAAGGGGAAGTCGACCGTGTCCTTTCAAACGAACCACAGCGGCATTTGCCTGAAGCGATTTAGGAACATCACGGAAAAACTGAACCAGGATGGCCGGACGCGGGTTTCAACCGTCGTCCTCCCGAATGCGAGGCCAGTGTGCTAAGCGCTGCGCCACCTCGCTCGATAAAGAAATAAGAGATGACAATGAATCTGACTGAGATATGATGCCGGCCGGAGTGGCCGAGCGGTTCTAGGCGCTACAGTCTGGAACCGCGCGACCGCTACGGTCGCAGGTTCGAATCCTGCCCCGGGCATGGTTGTGTGTGATGTCCTTAGGTTAATTAGGTTTAAGTAGTTTTAAGTTCTAGGGGACTGTTGACCTCCGCTGTAATGCCCCATAGTGCTCAGAGCCATTTTCCACTTGTTTCGGTAATGTCTTGTCCAGTTATTTTGTCACGTATTTCCCTTTTCAGCCAGTAGGCCCCTGCTTCGTGGAGAAATGTAATATACTCGTATATAGGGAAAACTGCCAGTACCACACACAATGTGTCAACCGAGATCGGGCACCCGAGATTATAAGTTCAAATGGTTCAAATGGCTCTGAGCACTATGGGACTTAACATCTATGGTCATCAGTCCCCTAGAACTTAGAACTACTTAAACCTAACTAACCTAAGGACAGCACACAACACCCAGCCATCACGAGGCAGAGAAAATCCCTGACCCCGCCGGGAATCGAACCCGGGAACCCGGGCGTGGGAAGCGAGAACGCTACCGCACGACCACGAGATGCGGGCAAGATTATAAGTAGAACACCCCTCTGGCCACGTCTCACAATTCTACAAGTTAAGTAAAACTTCTGTTTACTGTATTTACTTGTTCGCTAACCATTTTTACTCCTGCCCAGTTTCCCTACAACGACAGCCTACTTGTCCTTACCAGTGGTTACGAAGTAGTACACAACAAATCTCACAGTGGGCAGTGGTGATAATGTTTCGGCTCATCACCATAAAAGGACGATTTTTTAAAATGTGAATCAGTAGCGTACAAAACACTTCCAGGCAGCACCATACCAGGTACAAATAGTGCGGTTGGCCGTAATTCGTCGCCGCAGGTGACGTCGCCTCCTGGGCCGTCCTGTGGCGGTGATGCGGTGCCGGGTGTCCCACCCCCTGGAGCAGCAGCAGCAACGGTAGCAACAGCAGCGAGAGCTACTGCAGGTGCCGCGCACGTAGATTTACAGGGCGGGTGGGCGGAGAGTGCGGGCGGCAGCCGGCGCGCGTGAAATATGTGATGTATGCGGCTTCCTGCTGCATATGGAGCGGCCGCCGCCGCCGGATCCGCTTCCTTCCTGGGCCGAACACGCAACAGCGGCGGTGGGCTGGGAGCTGGGAGCTGGGGGCTGGCCGCTAGCCGCCTACCGGGTGGTCGCATGCAGCCGCTGACCAGTAGCCGGGGGGCGGTCCAGTCGTCTCTGATGCGGCTCGCTAAACTCGCTCCTCTCAGCCACTTCTCACGTAAACTGAGAACTGTTCGCGGACGATACTCGAGTAATATAGACTAGGAACTGATCTTGACTCAAACAGGATGTCCGAATCAGCTGACTGAAGTACTAATATGTGATCAAAAGTATCCGGACACCCCCAAAAACATACGTTTTTCATATTAGGTGCATTGTGCCGTCACCTACTGCCAGGTACTCCGTATCAGCGACCTCAGTAGTCATTAGACATCGTGAGAGAGCAGAACGGGGCACTCTGCGGAACTCACGGGCTTCGCACCTGGTCAGGTGACTGGGTGTTACTTTCGTTATACGTCTGTAAGCGATATTTCCACACTCCTTAACATGCCTAGGTCCACAGTTTCCGATGTGATAGTGAAGTGGAAACGTGAAGGGATACGTACAGCACAAAAGTGTACAGGCCGACCTCGTCTGTTGAATGAGGGAGACCGCCGACAGTTGAAGAGGGTCGTAATGTGTAATAGGCAGACATTTATCCAGACCATCACACAGGAAACCCATTCTGCATTAGGATCCGCTGCAAGTACTATGACAGTTAGGCGGGAGGTGAGAAAACTTGGATTTCGTGGTCGAGTGGATGCTCATAAGCCACACATCAAGTCAGTAAATGCCAATCGACACCTCGCTTGGTGTAAGGGGCGTAAGCATTGGACGATTGAACAGTGGAAAAACGTTGTGTGGAGTGACGAATCACGGTACACAATGTGGCGATCCGATGGCAGGGTGTGGGTATGGCGAATTGCCTGGTGGACGTCATCGGCCAGCGTGTGTAGTGCCAACAGTAAAATTCTGAGGCGGTGGTGTTATGGTGTGGTCGTGTTTTTCATGGAGGGGGCTTGCACCCCTTGTTGGTTTGCGTGGAACTATCACGGAACAGTCTTCAACGATGTTTTAAGCATCTTCATGCTTCCCACCGTTGAAGAGCAATTCGGGGATTGCGATTGCATCTTTCAGCACGATCGAGCACCTGTTCATAATGCACGTCCTGTGGTGGAGTGGTTACACAACAATAATATCCATGTAATGGACTGGCCTGCATAGAGTCCTGAACTGAATCCTATAGAAGAACACTTTTGGAATGTTTTGGAAGATCGATTTCGTGTCAGACCTCACCGATAACTCTCCTCAGTGCACCACTCTGTGAAGAATAGGCTGCATTTCCCGAAGAAACCTTCCAGCACCTGATTGAACATATGCCTACGAGAGTAGAATGTGACCTCAAGGCTAAGGGTGGGGCAACACCGTATTGAATTTCTTCATTACCGATGGAGGGCGCCGCGAACTTGTAAGTCATTTCCAGTCAGGTGTCCGGATACTTTTGATCACATAGTGTATATAAAAATCAAAAGTCACCTAACATGTCAGAAACGGAATGTATAGAAGACGGCTCGTCCCGGCGGAGGTTCGAGTCCTCTCTCGGGCATGGGTGTGTGTGTTTGTCCTTAGGGTAATTTAGGGTAAGTAGTGTGTAAGTTTAGGGACTGATGACCTTAGCAGTCAACTCCCATAAGATTTCACACACATTTGAACATTTTTTTGTGTATAAGAAAGCATGCATACAAACAAAAGTGTAAGGGGGAATGTAGCGTTTCTCCCATTTTGTTTACGATTTGTATAGTCTATCTGATCAGAGAAATTATGAACACGGAGGTGACAGAAGTCATAAGATACCTAATATCGTTTCGGGCCTCATTTTGCTCGGCGTACTGCAGCAACTCGACTTGATATGGACTCAACAGCTCATCGGAAGTTCCCTGCATAAATATTGAACCATGCTGCCTCTGTAGCCGTTCATAATTGCGAAAGTATTGCTGGTCCAAGATTTTGTTCACAAAGTGACCTCTCGGTATGTCCCATAAATGTTCGATGGGACTCATGCGGGCGATCTGGATGGCCGAATCTGTCGCCCAAATTGTCAAGAATGTTCTTCAAACCAATCGCGAATAATTGTGGCCCCGTGACACGCGTATTGTCATCCATGAAAATTCCATCGTTGTTCGGAATCATGTAGTCCACTAACGGCTGCAAATGGACTCCAGGTAGCGAATATAACAATTTTCAGCGAATGATCGGTTCAACTCGACGAGAGGACCCAGTTCATTCCACAGCTTTTATCAACTGATATCAGGGCTCATCTGATCACGTCTCTTTTTACCGTGAGCTTGCATAGTGCCTTGTTGATAGCTTGGGTCCATGGTTTTGCGCGGTCTGCGCCACACTTGAAACCTACCATCACCTTTTACCAATTGAAATCAGCGCTTATCTGACCACGCCACTGTTTTCTAATGTAATAGGGCCCAACCAATATGATCACGAGCCCAGGAGAGGCACCGTAGGCGATGTCGTACTGTTAGCAAAGGCAATCACTTCCGTCGCCTGATGCCATTGCCCATTAACACCAAATTTCGCCACACTGTCCTAAAGGATACATTCGTCTTGCGTCCCACATTGTTTTCTGCTGTTATTTCACGCAGTGTTGCTTGTCTGTTAGCACTGACTACTCTATGCAAAGGCCGCTGCTCTCGGTCATTAAGCGAAAGCTGTCGACCACGATGGTGAGAAATAATTCCTAAAATTTGGTACTCTCGGCACAGTCTTGGCACTGTAGATCTCGGACTATTGAATTCCCTAACAATTTCCGAAATGGAATGTCTCATACGTCTAGCTTCACCTACCATTCCTCCTTCAAAGTCTGTTAATTCGCGTCGTGCGGCCATAATCTCTACGTTAATGAATCGCCTGAACAAAGACAGCTCCTCCAACGCACTACCCTTTTATACCTTGGCGACTAGTTTCGAACCAGCTTGTTCATTAGCAAGTCAGACCTACTGAAGCTACAAAAAGTAATTCATAGTTGTCACTGAACAGTGAATACAGACGTGAAATTACAATATGAACAGTTTCAATGGGACAGAAAATAATTATTTGAATTCAGACATACTTGCACCGAAACTGCCAATAGGTACCTTACAGTGTAATCGTTGATGACTGTCGCAATGAACATGTGTCTACTTAGCAAGCCAGAATCAAACTGGAGGCGAACAATACTAGGAAATGTTCGATGGCACTAGCGACACATTTCATGTACAAGCGCACGTCCGCAGGCATTGGACATGTCACATTTTAAATGAGGATCCGTCGAAGCGCCTTTATTAATCTCTACAACAACAGGCGCTTCATATTCAGGTGCGCGTCCGCGGCCAATGGGCACATCGAAATAAAGTAGAGGCATTGCAGCGCCTTTACTAAACAGTGACAGTCAATATAAAATATCAATAAAGAAATGTCATACGTATAAACAACAGCTACATAGGCCTAATGAAACAGAGTCTCTTCGTATGGACATCTTGCCATACGCGAACAGACTGAGATCGCTGTGTCCTGTAAACAAAGTGCGTATCCGTTTCCGAAATTGCTGTTGTGGTAGATGCTCAAGCATTTTACATAAATGTAAAGAAATTATGCTATCCAAGTCATACATACTGTACTGACAACCCTCTTCATATAGAGTCACCATGAATTACGGCACCTGCCTGATTCAGACCTCACGACCTGACAAATTTACTGGCTACACGTGCTAATCTAATTACAGATTTTCATTTGTCATTGTCATTTACTGCATTGATCTAAATATTAACAAAGGTGCTTCGACGCATCCTCATTTAAAATGCTACACGCCCACTTCTTGCGGGCTTGTACATGAGGCGTGAGACCAGCGCCATCGAACATTTCCTGGTACTGTTGGCTGCGGTGGCCTCTAGTTTGATTCTGATTTGCAAAGTCGGCACATTTTGATTGTGACAGTCATCTACGATTATTCTGTAAAGCATGTATTGTCATTGTGATGTTAGTTATTAAGATTAGGCACTTTCAGTTCAGGTGTGTTTGAATTCAAACAATTAATGACTGTTGCTTTTCAACTGTTCATATTGTAATTCTACACTTCTATTCACCGTTTACCAACAACTACTTACTGTTTTCTTTAGTTTCTGCAGGTCAACGTTGAGAATGAACCAACTGATTTAAAACTAGTCGCCAAACATATATACTGCAGCTGTGACAGATTAGTTAATAAAAAATTCATGAAATATTAAAAAAATTGTTGCCGGTCCTGAATCAACAGAATGTTGAAACTTAAAAAAAGGTTGTGAAAGAGAGTGCAAGATCATAGACTACTACACGGGATGAGTCCTGGCTAGTAACGGTTTAGAGGAGGCAATTAAGAAGTCGATCTTGATAGCGACAGTTGCTGATTCTAAGTGCGCTCCAACGGCGAACATGGATATTACTGGCGCTGTCCATAACGTATCGTAGCCGCCCCTCTTTGGTCGCATTAGGGAGTTGTAATGTCCAGAGGTGCTGTGCAACTGCCCAAGAGACTGTTAAAAAGCAGACATGCATCATTCATGTTCCCAGTGAAGTAAATGACGAAGATTGTATCAGAAGGCTTTCTGCAGGTTTCAGTGTGTGGTCCAGAGTTTTCGACAGTAATGGTGGTCCATACTACAGAATGTTACATGATAGCGGCAACGTCAGCAAACTGGCGGGTATTTGCAGAGGAAATGTTGTTCGTCGTAAGCTAAGACGCCAGACGAATTGCGGAAGATAAATGTAATGCAGTTCATTAACTTGAATAGTATTGTCGAAGTGTCAAATTATCATTTACACCTCACAAAACTTTATACCTCGTGCTGAAAGAGAAAGTAACAACAATTCCTAAAATATAATGAATCGATTAGAAAGTCACGAGATATGTAAGGGTACTGTGATAAGGATGTCGTAATTTTGCACTGCATGTAGAGAAGGCGGGCGGAAATAATGGACAAAATTGTGACCATTCCAAGTAGACAATTTCGACTTTCGTGGAAAACAGAGAACCCAATGTATAATCGCAGCAGTTGTAGAATATGGTGCTTGCCTTTGGTCTCATAGATTGCAGCTGATGCAGCCAGCCTCATTAGTGAGAAGAGTTCAGGGAGGAACGCTACTGTGATTATCGGGCGTCTACTACACTACCCTGAATGATGTAATGTTAGTAGTCCTCCGATATGCCCATTAGACTTTGAAATCAAGAAAATGGGAATCCCACATGCATTAAACAAAGGCAGTCAAATGGAAGTACGAAGGTTACTTGGAACTGAGGCCAAAAAGAAAAGATAAACACCGATCGCATCTTACACCTGTGGCAAAATAAACGGGACTCTTCAGACGTGGACAGGAGAGCATACGAATTTCTCCATAACGTCAGGGAGAGACTAAAAATGAGATTCCTTAACCCGTCGAGTGGACTGATACGTTACCTGCATTGTCATGGCGCGTTTTGTGAGTAGCTGTGCAAAATCATAACAGGTGGATGATAGCTGGGCCTGCGACAATGTGGCCACTCCAGAGCACACCTGTGGGACTGTGTGCTCTACGAAGACGCAGCCGGTAATGGTCGTCAGACATTAGGAGTGCCGGCCGAAGTGGCCGTGCGGTTAAAGGCGCTGCAGTCTGGAAACACAAGACCGCTACGGTCGCAGGTTCGAATCCTGCCTCGGGCATGGTTGTTTGTGATGTCCTTAGGTTAGTTCGGTTTAACTAGTTCTAAGTTCTAGGGGACTAATGACCTCAGCAGTTGAGTCCCATAGTGCTCAGAGCCATTTGAACCATTTGAACATTAAGAGTGCCGGATCCCAAAACAGCACTGAGGAACGAGATAACCTGGCGCATCTTGGACGATACTGCAGTAGCTTTATCCAGGAAGGATAAGGACGACCTCGCGAGGCAATCAACCACACGTTGGCATGCTGCCACCCCGGCCAGACAATGTACACATCGAGAGAAGACATCTGAGGTCGGCGACCGCTGAACAAAATGGTTTTCCGAGAATTTACATTGCGGCGTTGCAAGTGATTACGGAATTATGGATTCTATTATGTTACAATGAATCGTGGAATCGCTTACCACAGTGAAAACGCTGCTGGCATGCTGCCCTACGTCCACGGAATCTAGCAGACAATGACTGTTGACCAGGGTAGTATGAGAGCAGATCCGGTAGCGGAGATAATAAGCTACAACAGAATCTGCACTACTAGCGGCAGTAAGCTGTTAGTAGTTGTGCAGCTATTTAAGCGATGTTACTGTACTTTATAGTGGTACAAAGTAGTTGTAGTATTAGCATTTTTTATAAGTACCAGGAAAAACTAATCAATACATATAAAAATGGATGTATATATTGTGTGCGTATGTGTATGTGTGCATGTTCTGCATCTCCTTTTAAACCACTCGACCGACTGAGAAAAAAATTTGGTACACATATATCTCACAGTTAGGCAACTATCACTGTGTAAATAAGAACCACCTGCCTCCATAGTTCAGGAGATGTAACGTCAGAAACAATGAGATGTGTGAAAAGCAGCCGCATTGTGAAATACGTTTAACTTTATTACTTCTTTGTTACTAACTCTAATCGCAAGACATTTTGCCGACAGTATCCACATATACCGCTGAATGTACCTACAGAATTATGTCACTGTATGACATATAGATTAGGAGATATGGCATCGTAATCACAGGTTTGAGCGGTAAACGTCGCAGCGTACATGACGTTTAAATTTATTGCACAGTATGTGGTATCATTATTTCTGTGCTATCATTGTACGACACATAGTTCAAGAGGCATGACGTCATAAACACTGAGATGCATGAAAAAATACAACATGTGCATGAAGTCTTAATAAATTTAAGGAAATCTCTGACATTTGGCAGCACTTGAGACAGCTTTCAACTGTGAAGCGCAGACGGCTCTGGGCGAAAATAATAGACGTCTATAGAGCTAAGAGGCGTTGCCATAGAGATGTTTACAAAATCGCTTTGGAGACACGTGAAGGAGTTGCGCCCAGCGTACGGGAGTAAACACGACAGAGAATGTGTATCTTATGCACATTTCTTTGTACGAGTTTCAGAATTTCGAAGATGTTTTCACGAATACATGGAAATGAAATTTTGTCGATATTACGCTACAAATACAGTTCATTTTTGTTTTCGTTCCTAATAGAAAATTGACAAAAGAAAAGTACTCGGGCAATGCCGGGTAGTTCAGCTGGTTAACATATACATTTATTATTATCCAATAAAATGTTAGTTCTATGACCTATGTTAGCCTGCCAGATAATATGCTGTAATTGTGAAGAATAATTAAGTAAGATATGTAAAATAAATAATTGTTTCGGTCCAGTTACACACGCCTCCTGCATTGGCTGCTCTTCATTTCCACTCTGTTTTTATTTTGTGTACTTACGACGTTTCAGCTGTGTAGTCATTTTCAAGCAAAATGCTTAACGCGTAATTTACATCTGTTTTGCGTTACAGTCGTATAGTTTCTTGGGTAGTCCGTGGTAGGCCGGGCTTGAGAACTGTACCTATGACATTCGTTGCAGCACGAACGATAGTACGCAGCCAAGCTATACATGCAAGAGTTTTCAGACAATTGGTGTATAAACCATTGTCACCATTTTTGAACGTATTACAGGTGTTTTAAAATCATCCAAAGTTGAAACTGGACAATTTCACAGACAATAAAAACAATACAGATAAAACAATACAGCCTGCTAAGACGATGTTTTCATTCTCGAAACACGTTGAGGCTGTGGGCCCCCATAAAACATAGTTTTTTTAAAAAAATTGCGTTGTGTAGTAAGGTGCGTACTAAATTTAATTTTATATTATGCTGAATCATAGAGTAATTTTTGAAGTTTTTATACTTCAATATTGAAAACTTATTAATGTAAACGTTAGTATACAAAACTGAAACAATTCGGTCCTTGTAAATTTGCGTTTTGAGAGAATTCGCAGTAATTTAATTCGTCCAGCAAGTAAACATTGGTAAGTCAAAGCTAAGCCATCTTAAGTGCACTGAGTTTAAAAGTAAGCAATATTAAGTACTCAGTAGCGAAGTTTTCAGGATAAAATTGAAGGTGTAACTATTATTTTAAGAACATGTCGCTACTGTACCTTTGTATTAATAGTTCTGCAATAATATTTTTGCCTACTGCAAAGAACGTCTGAGTCGTCATGCAACTTTCCGTTACCGGTAATGGAGTAACCGGTAAAGCAATGCTGTGGAAGCGCGAATAGTCGCCGCGAAACAAGAGCCTCCACGCATCATACCTACATATGTATTTTTAAATAGAAGCAATTAAGATCTGATTGTAAAATAGTCGTCATTGCATTACATTCATCTTGGAGTGACGATTTTTTAGTTGCGCCGGGCCACAGCTATTGCAGCTGTCAGTGACATTTTAAAATCTATTAGGAAACGGCTGAAAGCAAGGGGAAACTACAGCCGTAATTTTTCCCGAGGACATGCAGCTCTACTGTATGATTAAATGATGATGGCGTCCTCTTGGGTAAAATATTCCGGAGGTAAAATAGTCCCCCATTCGGATCTCCGGGCGGGGACTACTCAAGAGGACGTCGTTATCAGGAGAAAGAAAACTGGCGTTCTACGGATCGGAGCGTGGAATGTCAGATCACTTAATCGGGCAGGTAGGTTAGAAAATTTGAAAAGGGAAATGGATAGGTTAAAGTTAGATATAGTGGGAATTAGTGAAGTTCGGTGGCAGGAGGAACAAGACTTTTGGTCAGGTGATTACAGGGTTATAAATACAAAATCAAATAGGGGTAATGCAGGAGTAGGTTTAATAATGAATAAAAAAATAGGAGTGCGGGTTAGCTACTACAAACAGCATAGTGAACGCATTATTGTGGCCAAGATAGACACAAAGCCCATGCCTACTACAGTAGTACAAGTTTATATGCCAACTAGCTCTGCAGATGATGAAGAAATTGATGAAATGTATGACGAGATAAAAGAAATTATTCAGGTAGTGAAGGGAGACGAAAATGTAATAGTCATGGGTGACTGGAATTCGTCAGTAGGAAAAGGGAGAGAAGGAAACATAGTAGGTGAATATGGATTGGGGGGAGGGAATGAAAGAGGAAGCCGCCTTGTAGAATTTTGCACAGAGCATAACTTAATCATAGCTAACACTTGGTTCAAGAATCATGAAAGGAGGCTGTATACATGGAAGAAGCCTGGAGATACTGACAGGTTTCAGATAGATTATATAATGGTAAGACAGAGATTTAGGAACCAGGTTTTAAATTGTAAGACATTTCCTGGGGCAGATGTGGATTCTGACCACAATCTATTGGTTATGAACTGCAGATTGAAACTGAAGAAACTGCAAAAAGGTGGGAATTTAAGGAGATGGGACCTGGATAAACTGAAAGAACCAGAGGTTGTAGAGAGTTTCAGGGAGAGCATAAGGGAACAATTGACAGGAATGGGGGAAATAAATACAGTAGAAGAAGAATGGGTAGCTCTGAGGGATGAAGTGGTGAAGGCAGCAGACGATCAAGTAGGTAAAAAGACGAGGGCTAATAGAAATCCTTGGGTAACAGAAGAAATATTGAATTTAATTGATGAAAGAAGAAAATATAAAAATGCAGTAAATGAAGCAGGCAAAAAGGAATACAAACGTCTCAAAAATGAAATCGACAGGAAGTGCAAAATTGCTAAGCAGGGATGGCTAGAGGACAAATGTAAGGATGTAGAGGCTTGTCTCACTAGGGGTAAGATAGATACTGCCTACAGGAAAATTAAAGAGACCTTTGGAGAGAAGAGAACCACATGTATAAATATCAAGAGCTCAGATGGAAACCCAGTTCTAAGCAAAGAAGGGAAGGCAGAAAGGTGGAAGGAGTATATAGAGGGTTTATACAAGGGAGATGTACTTGTGGACAATATTATGGAAATGGAAGAGGATGTAGATGAAGACGAAATGGGAGATAAGATACTGCGTGAAGAGTTTGACAGAGCACTGAAAGACCTGAGTCGAAACAAGGCCTCGGGAGTAGACAACATTCCACTAGAACTACTGATGGCCTCGGGAGAGCCAGTCATGACAAAACTCTACCATCTGGTGAGCAAGATGTATGAGACAGGCGAAATACCCTCAGACTTCAAGAAGAATATAATAATTCCAATCCCAAAGAAAGCAGGTGTTGACAGATGTGAAAATTACCGAACTATCAGTTTAATAAGTCACAGCTGCAAAATACTAACGCGAATTCTTTACAGACGAATGGAAAAACTGGTAGAAGCCGACCTCGGAGAAGATCAGTTTGGATTCCGTAGAAATGTTGGAACACGTGAGGCAATACTGACCTTACGACTTATCTTGGAAGAAAGATTAAGAAAAGGCAAACCTACGTTTCTGGCATTTGTAGACTTAGAGAAAGCTTTTGACAATGTTGACTGGAATACTCTCTTTCAAATTCTGAAGGTGGCAGGGGTAAAATACAGGGAGCGAAAGGCTATTTACAATTTGTACAGAAATCAGATGGCAGTTATAAGAGTCGAGGGGCATGAAAGGGAAGCAGTGGTTGGGAAAGGAGTGAGACAGGGTTGTAGCCTCTCCCCGATGTTATTCAATCTGTACATTGAGCAAGCAGTAAAGGAAACAAAAGAAAAATTCGGAGTAGGTATTAAAATTCATGGAGAAGAAGTAAAAACTTTGAGGTTCGCCGATGACATTGTAATTCTGTCAGAGACAGCAAAGGACTTGGAAGAGCAGTTGAACGGAATGGACAGTGTCTTGAAAGGAGGATATAAGATGAACATCAACAAAAGCAAAACTAGGATAATGGAATGTAGTCAAATTAAATCGGGTGATGCTGAGGGGATTAGATTAGGAAATGGGATACTTAAAGTAGTAAAGGAGTTTTGCTATTTAGGGAGTAAAATAACCGATGATGGTCGAAGTAGAGAGGATATAAAATGTAGACTGGCAATGGCAAGGAAAGCGTTTCTGAAGAAGAGAAATTTGTTAACATCGAGTATAGATTTAGGTGTCAGGAAGTCGTTTCTGAAAGTATTTGTATGGAGTGTAGCCATGTATGGAAGTGAGACATGGACGATAACTAGTTTGGACAAGAAGAGAATAGAAGCTTTCGAAATGTGGTGCTACAGAAGAATGCTGAAGATAAGGTGGGTAGATCACGTAACTAATGAGGAGGTATTGAATAGGATTGGGGAGAAGAGATGTTTGTGGCACAACTTGACTAGAAGAAGGGATCGGTTGGTAGGACATGTTTTGAGGCATCAAGGGATCACAAATTTGGCATTGGAGGGCAGCATGGAGGGTAAAAATCGTAGAGGGAGACCAAGAGATCAATACACTAAGCAGATTCAGAAGGATGTAGGTTGCAGTAGGTACTGGGAGATGAAGAAGCTTGCACAGGATAGAGTAGCATGGAGAGCTGCATCAAACCAGTCTCAGGACTGAAGACCACAACAACAACATAGGAATTCGAATGCTACAGGACACCGTGTCTGTAAATCTATTGGGAGAATACATTAAGTTTTCAAATCAGTGATCAATAGTTTACTTTCGAAAATGAATGATGTGTAAGTGTAAGGTGTGTGTCGAAAAAAAATATCGTCACTGTGGCTAATAGCGCCCACAAGCGTTCTCAAGAAATTTTTCCAAGCCAAATGTGGCATACAGCAAACCAGTGCTTAACACTATTGGTTAAAAACAGTCTTGGTTGCATTTTTTTTTATTTTTCAACGATGCGTTTCGACTTATTAAGCCATCTTCAGGTTATCTACATAGAAAAAAGAGAACAAATACATCTATTTAAGAATCGTGATCGCGTTGTGCTGACTTGGATAACCTATAAGCATGTATAAACAGATCAACTATTGAAAGAACAAATACCTTAATTTGGTATTTCTT
The DNA here is from genome assembly GCF_023898315.1 of Schistocerca nitens. Lineage (NCBI taxonomy): Eukaryota > Metazoa > Arthropoda > Insecta > Orthoptera > Acrididae > Schistocerca > Schistocerca nitens. The sequence goes on along the minus strand of NC_064622.1, from coordinate 174,931,139 downwards.
AGAAGAATCCGTTAGTCAGTGTAGCCAAAGGGCATCGTCGAATATATCAGCCACCATCTTACTTTGTTACTCGCTCCTGTGAACGTGAACGCGTTATGCAGATCTTGGTGCCTCTCGCGTCCATCTGGAAAAGGTAATAATTTTACTATTTTATATTTCTAGTTTTAGTGAGTTTAACGAAGAGCGATGTTAGCCTGATATATTCGACGACGCCCTTTGACTACACTGACTAACGGATCCCTCTAAGAAATACCAAATTAAGGTATTTGCTCTTTCAATAGTTGATCTGTTTATACATGCTTATAGGTTATCCAAGTTTGCACAACATTAAACACAGAAAACATCTGAATCAAGCAAATAACTACATGAACATTACTACAAAAGCCTATGAATCATGATATTGGCCCACTCTCTTTACTCCTTTTATAACAAAAAAATTTACAGGATGTACTGATGGTGCCACGTGAAAAAAAGGCGCGCTAAAAAAGGGCTGGACAATAGATCACACAAGAAAATTCCCTAAAAAAATTATTAAACAACGTAGAATACTCCTGCACCTGTCCTGCCATATTCACAAACATTTTATACTAGTATCTACCAACTCTGCTGCTTCTTACCGTATTCACCGAGGACCATCAAGACGTCCGCGACCGCTCTTCAGCGCTTCCCAGCCAGCTGTCCCCTCCAACATGGCTCCTGGCCGAACTCAACGTCCCTTGTTTCAAATCTTTTGCACTTATTGACGATCAGCCTGCGCCCTCTACACTCCACTGATCTGATCCTTGTAAGGATGTATCGAGTAGCGCTGATATCGATTATGATGACAGCGCTATGGTTGCTTCTTTGTTTTTTCGCGCCAGAACGAGCGAGGGAGTCGCGTGGAGGTGTATAACCGTGTGCTTGGTGTGAAGATGTTAAGGAATCAGGCTAAGCGAACAAGTAAATTTTGTGACTATAAAGGTATTTGGTGCTGTGTAATCATTCGTGTACCTCAGTAGACGTAATCCGCGGTTGGCGAAGTCAAAAACCACGAAACAATCGCGAGAACATGATTAGATGCCCGCGAGCATATCGTATGCGCCGGTAAATGAAACTTGGATTACCTATATTGCCACGAACGCCGCATCTGGATTGCAGTGTGGGATGATGTATTGTGGTGTAATGTTACTGTATGTATCAGTGTATCAACGTATTGTTATTTTGTGAAGAGTGTAACTGTGCAGTCCTGTGTAGCGCAAGTGTTAAAAAATACATCAATGGATTATGCTAGGCTAAAACTTGAATTTTGGTAATTGGTACTCCTTTGTTCCCCTTGTTAGTTATCGTTTATTACAGCAATACTCAAGCTGCTGTTCTTAGACTGCAAGGGAAGAAGCGAATGACGATTGGATTTACGAGGTGAGTGGGTACAATTAGCAAACTCAGACGGAACTATAACCCCCACCCCCATTCGCTTATATCTTTTCCGGGTCTTTACAGCCATCCATGCTCTGAACCTTGCTAGTTTCTTCTGTGAAAAGCCTACGCTGATTCGTACTGTCTTTGAACCAATTCATCCATTCTCACACATACATACACTCAAGGAGGACAGTAAGGACGAGGAAGTGTGACACAATGTGCAATTTTTCAAATAAAACACCTGTCTTGTCCCATTTCTAAGTTCAATAGTTGGGGTATTGAATAAATATCTCTCAAGAGAGAGTTTAGGCAATGAAGCGAACCACTGGTTCCGCTGCAATGTGGGTATTACACGATTAGACGAGGTGGCCAAATCGAGATCCATAATGAGGTCCCTTTCCAACACTGTCAGATGCTGAGAACACTGCCTCACATCGGCACGTGCCATCACTGTATCCTTCACAATGATCATTCAGCGTCTGACGCTGTTCACATCCCCTATATGGGGTGGTGAGAAACAGACTGAAAATCTCGTCAGGGTACTGCAGGATAGGTTGTGCTGAGAATTAACTGTTAAGAAAAAGAATTCGACGCGCTGCACAGTTTCCGAGTCAATTAGCTTTGAAGTTAGCTCCAATTCAAGCGGCCCGTCATATACAGTTAGTGTCAGTTGTCCTCATAGCTTTGGTGTCCGTCTCCGGTAGCTGAGTAGTCAGCGCGACAGAATGTCAATCCTAAGGCCCGGGTTCAATTCCCGGCTGGGTCGGAGATTTTCTCCGCTCAGGGACTGGGTGTTGTGTTGTCCTAATCATCATCATTTCATCCCCATCGACGCGCAAGTCACCGACGTGGCGTCAAATCTAAAGACTTGCACCTGACGAACGGTCTACCCGACGGGAGGCCCTAGTCACACGACATAGCGTAGGTGATATCGCACGAGACTGCTCAGTCTTCGTCTCAGGGTCGATCGTAGCTGCCGACCCGTGTCTAATTTTTGTATCGCTCTCTTGTTCGGTTTTAGGAATCCAAACGAAGTATGTACATACACTCCTGGAAATGGAAAAAAGAACACATTGACACCGGTGTGTCAGACCCACCATACTTGCTCCGGACACTGCGAGAGGGCTGTACAAGCAATGATCACACGCACGGCACAGAGGACACACCAGGAACCGCGGTGTTGGCCGTCGAATGGCGCTAGCTGCGCAGCATTTGTGCACCGCCGCCGTCAGTGTCAGCCAGTTTGCCGTGGCATACGGAGCTCCATCGCAGTCTTTAACACTGGTAGCATGCCGCGACAGCGTGGACGTGAACCGTATGTGCAGTTGACGGACTTTGAGCGAGGGCGTATAGTGGGCATGCGGGAGGCCGGGTGGACGTACCGCCGAATTGCTCAAGACGTGGGGCGTGAGGTCTCCACAGTACATCGATGTTGTCGCCAGTGGTCGGCGGAAGGTGCACGTGCCTGTCGACCTGGGACCGGACCGCAGCGACGCACGGATGCACGCCAAGACCGTAGGATCCTACGCAGTGCCGTAGGGGACCGCACCGCCACTTCCCAGCAAATTAGGGACACTGTTGCTCCTGGGGTATCGGCGAGGACCATTCGCAACCGTCTCCATGAAGCTGGCCTACGGTCCCGCACACCGTTAGGCCGTCTTCCGCTCACGCCCCAACATCGTGCAGCCCGCCTCCAGTGGTGTCGCGACAGGCGTGAATGGAGGGACGAATGGAGACGTGTCATCTTCAGCGATGAGAGTCGCTTCTGCCTTGGTGCCAATGATGGTCGTATGCGTGTTTGGCGCCGTGCAGGTGAGCGCCACAATCAGGACTGCATACGACCGAGGCACACAGGGCCAACACCCGGCATCATGGTGTGGGGAGCGATCTCCTACACTGGCCGTACACCACTGGTGATCGTCGAGGGGACACTGAATAGTGCACGGTACATCCAAACCGTCATCGAACCCATCGTTCTACCATTCCTAGACCGGCAAGGGAACTTGCTGTTCCAACAGGACAATGCACGTCCGCATGTATCCCGTGCCACCCAACGTGCTCTAGAAGGTGTAAGTCAACTACCCTGGCCAGCAAGATCTCCGGATCTGTCCCCCATTGAGCATGTTTGGGACTGGATGAAGCGTCGTCTCACGCGGTCTGCACGTCCAGCACGAACGGTGGTCCAACTGAGGCGCCAGGTGGAAATGGCATGGCAAGCCGTTCCACAGGACTACATCCAGCATCTCTACGATCGTCTCCATGGGAGAATAGCAGCCTGCATTGCTGCGAAAGGTGGATATACACTGTACTAGTGCCGACATTGTGCATGCTCTGTTGCCTGTGTCTATGTGCCTGTGGTTCTGTCAGTGTGATCATGTGATGTATCTGACCCCAGGAATGTGTCAATAAAGTTTCCCCTTCCTGGGACAATGAATTCACGGTGTTCTTATTTCAATTTCCAGGAGTGTATTTGGCGACACGTCTCAGCCGGGCCGCTTGGAATGGGCCCGCAACGGTCCGATCCGCTAACTTCGACACCAGTTAACTCAGGAACGGCGCAACGTATAGAATTTTTTTTCTTTACAATTAATATTCACCGCAATCTGCCCTGTGATACCCTTACGAGATTTTCACACTGCTTCAGACCACTCTGTGTGTTTCTTTATCAGGGCTGGTTACAATAATAAACGGGAACGGCACTAATGTGCTCTGGCGGCTGTTCTACCTATCACAGAGATGATTTGCAACCCTAATCACTTACTTGTACATACCCTGGGATACTGCATACTTGTGTGACCATTTCGTCTAGGCATATCCAAGCCACGCTGGTTTATGTCAATGAGCGACCATCAGGTTTTGAATGGTTTTCGTGTTAATTGAGGGTGGCTCATTGTCACAGGTCAAACTTGATAAACTTCCGTTTTCAGACATATCAGAACCTTAGTTTTGAAATCCGTGTTCACCCCATTTAACATACGCACTCCAAGCTAATTTAAATATTCAGTTTATTTATTTTCCTGTCCATCTAGTCATTATCTTAAACTCCGCTAAACATTAAAAACCCTTCGCTGGTTCAAATACTTCGTTGTTAATTTTATTTTCTAAATGTTGATTATACATTTTTAGTGTTATTATAATCAATATTCTAGTCTGCTTTGAAACTTGTATTGTTTTTTGTCTATTTCTGCAATAGATGTAAACAGCCAATCAATAAAACAGTGATGTTTCAGGCGTGTTCCAGTTACATATATACTTTTTTCTTCCTCCCAGTTCAAGGATGTGTAAGCTTAGTCTAGAACTGATAAGAACAGTTTTGGTGATATGGAAACTCCTTGCCTGACTCCTCCGCCAATTCTGAATTCCTGATGAAATCTAACTGAAGCTGTAACATTGATGAATTTATTCTTCAGTATATTGACATAAACTGAATGTATGACTGGGTTTCTCAACATCTGTTTATTATTTATTAGTATCTGCGCTAAATATGATAAACAACTAAGTGTGTCCGTTTGATAACAATGTTTAACAGTTTAAAAAATTTATCTCTGGCACCATTTGAATTAATCATCAGTCTTCACCAACTTCTTTACTTCAGTTGTTCATATATGCAGCCTCCGAAAAAATAGAACTTTCTTCCGAGGTCATCCTATAGTATATTTTCTAAGATATATTTATAGGCATTAATGATCTACGAGGCCTGTTCAGAAAGTAAGCTCCGATTGATTGCCAAATTGAAACCACAGTGAACATCAGAAATGTTTTACTTGTAACAATTAGCTACACCTTTCAGCTACTTCTCTACGTAGTCGCCGTTCTGACTTAGACTTTTGTCATAGCGTTGTACCAACTTTTCAATAGCCTCATCATAGAAGGCAGCCGCCAGTGCTTTCCGCCAATTCTCCACGCTGGCCTACACCTCGTTGTCTGTGTCAAAATGTTGTCGTCAAAGACAGCGGTTCATGTGACCAGAGATGAAACTCAGGGGGAGACAATTGCGGACTGTATTGTGGGTAATCTAACATTTCCATTTGCAAACGATGCAGGAGCATCTTCATTGCCCCTGCAGAATGCGGCTGAGAATTGTCTTGAAGACGAAACAGCACGACAGTTATGTAATGTTAGCTGCATAGCTTCAGGCGAAATTTCTCACCAGGCCCTCGTACTTGGCGGCAGACACTATTTTCTAGACATCTTTACGCACTCACTGCGAGCTCAGAACTGAGAAGAGCGACGTGATGCTAACTGGGGTTATACTAGAGACACTACCCAACACATCTGTGCAAAGCTTTATCGGATTTTCATAGTCGTTTCCATTTCGCGACCGATCGGAGCTTACTTTCTGAACGCCCCTCGTATAACTCGACGTAATGTTTCAGACAATGATTTGCATTCCATCGACGACGGATCGGTGTGACAGGGAGACGTTGAAATTTTAATTACACTAAAAAATTCTAGCAAATCAGACTGCATGAAGGCTAATTCCTGAAAACTTAACCACAGATACGACGTTACAGGACAGTTGTTACGGTATGGCTACACTTCGATTGTTGCCTAATTAATATTTTCTTTATTACGTTTCGCATGATTAGCCAATTTCGGCTTTTTAAGCCATTCGTAACTGCTATAGGCCGAAATTGGCCACTCGTTCGAGAAAGATATAAAGTAAATTCTTGTTAATTGAAGACATGAAGTCCAGCCCTTATATAATGCACACGAATTACCTGCTTGTTCCATGAAATATCGGGCGAGCTGCCTGATGTCAGTATTTTGCTGCCATGATGTTGTGGCGCAGAGTATTTTGACTATCTTCAACAGTATACACTTTGCGGTGAAACACAGCGGCCAGAACGTTACTGACATCCTGAAGTCCACCCGGAATCTCTTGGAACAATGTACACGTCAGTGAACATTAAAATTTCACGTCAGTTACATGCGTTTGCCAAGTATTATTAAAACGTGCCTGGAATTTTTTGTTTTGAAGCGCACCAGATACAAAGGGCAGCAAATAAATTACTGAATTGCCCTAAGATTGGAGAGTCCAGCGATTAGATTTCGTACAGTTCTGTGGTAATATATACGATATAAAGCCTCAGTTTGTCACTACGATTTAAATTAATGGCATTGTTAAAACGTGCCTGGTGGGAAAGGAAAATTTAATTAACAAAACGGGGTGAAGAACCTTTGAAAGTCGCCAAATTAACGTACATTTGGAATACAGTGTAGACTATTCTTCAGGCATGTAATTATGGTAACCGCCCCGAGTTTATAAAACGAATCTTGCGAATAAAATTACGTACACACATATAAATGATGTCAATAAATTGCAGAGAAAAATATGTGAGGGAATTCCTGATGCGACTTGAAATTAGATTCAACGATATTTTTAATATTTAACAGCTAATTAAATTTAAAATTAATGTCAGTTACTGAATATTGGTGCCTATTTTTATGAATAATTATAATATAAAACAGTGAGCTAAATTAAAGAGCAATAAAGGTAAAGGAAACAAAAATATCGGGAAATGACCAGTTATAAAATGAGTGCTGCTTACTAGACAGTAAAATGTTCGAAAATAATTTGATAAAGAAAGGGCAATGTTACGTTTCCTTCAAGGGAACAAAGTGCACAGGAGAAACGGATGAAAAAATAATTAATTCATGGAAGACAGGTTCTGAATTACTTAGTGCTTAGGATCGAACAATGATTTCTCAAAACTGCCGTAGAAACAGCAGTATCGAAAGAAAACCTTGAGGAGAGTGAAGGCGAAGACTTGCATGAGAACATCGAAAATTCCTACTGAAAACTGAAGTACGAACCTTTTGTGTCACTGATGTCACTTGTGATTTCTGATTGGATATCTGACATGGAAAGTAAAATTCCCTAGCTGAGTGTGTAATGAAGAATATTTTTAACAGAAATCAATTCCACTGAATCCGTATTAATTATATTTATTAAACAGAAACAGTGGAAAGATGTGATTTAATTGCAAGAAAAATTCACGTATCTCATAAGATCTACTTAACTCGTCACGGCCGATAAACCGGTGCAATAATTGTATATACAAACAGAAATCAATTCCATTGAATCCTTATTAATTATATTTATTAAACAGAAACAGTGGAAAGATGTGATTTAATTGCAAGAAAAATTCACGTATCTCATAAGATCTACTTAACTCGTCACGGCCAATAAACCGGTGCAATAATTGTATATACAAACAAAACTTACTGGTGTTTAGAAACATGATTGTGCGACGAATTGATATTGTGGTCAACAGTATATACGGACTGCGAGAATCGGTCATTCCATGCTACGAACACATCTCTTGTCTTACCCAACCAAAGATTTGTTTTAAGGACTCTTTGTGAAGGAAATGGAGAGGTCGTAGGTGTGAGAGGAGGAGAGAGACTGGATTGTTGTGAGACGCCATTACGGTATAGAGTAAATGTTCAAATAGTTTTTTTGCATGAAATAAAATCTAATAACTAACATCAAGTATTTAAGGTGTGTACACCTCCATACCGAAATTAGTTAATTATCACGGTACAGATATTACGAGACGTAGATCGCTCGCAGGTGAAATTTGGAACGATAGTGCGAACCTGCATTTTCCACGGTATAATTCGTCGAGAGATTATCTCCGAATTAATAAACTTTAACTTGCTAAATTGTTGGACCTATCATACAGACTCATCGAACAACATAGCACACAGTTGTGCCGAACAGTCTGCGTAGCGCGTAAAGGTTTCCGAGATTTCAGGTGGAGCTGATAACGAGGAGGAATTTCCGCTAGATCGCCGCTGCGGAATACATCTCCGACTCTCCTGTGGTATATAAAACGAAATATTTATATTTTCCAGGGTTTCAGGAAAGTAAATATAAAAGGAAATAAGGAACTAAGCTACACCATCTAAAACGAATAACTAAACCAATAATTAAAATAAAAGCACACATAAAGAATATTTATTTATAATAATAAATAAACAAATAATAATTGTAATTAACTAAGCAATAATAATATATTGAACCAGGGCATGGAATTATTACAATACTGGCAGAGTATTAATAACATTTACACAGAGATTAATTATATACAAAGACTCAATTACAGAGGAAATTCAATAAGATACAGACAGAAGATAATAACAGTACAAATACAGGTGTTACTGCGTGCAAAAAGAATTTATAAAATACTGACAGAAAATAAGAAAAGAAATAAACAGTACCATAGTTCTCTTCATGTTCTGTGGAACTGCCTGTATTGAGCTAAAATAAGGTAAGAGAGAGAGAGAGAGAGAGAGAGAGAGAGAGAGAGAGAGAGAAGTGACAAATTCTGGGCTTTAGAGAAAAGTACAAGTGTATATTTAACAGCTGAGATGCATAAATACAGCAATCAAATCACTTTATTCATGCTTATCTTTACACTTTATGGAGGATTGTACGTCCATCTTCTGGCGGATTTAGTTAAAAATTAACGGGTGCCTGTTTTTTTTGGTTATTTGTGGCACTTCCTTTTAGTGGTCAGAAGTTGTTTCTCCGAATAGGATCCACACTGCACACTTCACTCTTCTTGAGCGATCATATGTAGAGACTGATTATTAGGAGACCCTTGCTCCTGAACATTACCAAATTATTTCCCATCATATTTTCCACTACTCTATGAGGAGAAATTTTTATTTGTGGCTCTGTAACTGCTGAAGTATTCTTTCTTGAAATAACAATTTCAAAGTTGCACTTCTTTATGTTTTTTATTTCTTAGTTCACTACCACTTTAGGGGTCGCAGCTGCTTTATCATTTGATTATGCTGGACGACTATCTTCGTTTGGTTCTGTCAGTGAAAGTGCTCTCGGGATTCCGTTTATGTTAACGCGAATTTAAAGTATTCTCTTCCTTCATTCCACACGAACTACATAACTTTGCACGAATTTTTCAATGTTTGGTAACTTTGTCCCTCATTGTCATATCATTTCAGAGCAGTACACATCAAAATATTACAGCTGTCTTAAAATTTTATCTTAAGCTTACTTATAAGATTCATTTTATGATTTTTGCAGTTACCTCAAATAGATGCCAATGACATTAGCTTTGCTCTGACTAACGTATGTTGATTACACGTTTTGTTTAGACTGTGTGGTTTATTACCACTATTTTGTCTTGGCCGTTTCAGTGCCATTAAGGGCGTTACGTCTATTCTAGTCCTATGACGAAGTATAACTCTTTGCTCAGCAGATTACATAGCTATCAGTAACCTACACTGTATTCTATTGTTTGTAGGTGTTCATGTTGTGGTGGCTCCGTTTCTTAAAATGAGGAGGAATTTCCTACAGTCCCGAGCGCTGCAGTTACGCTTAAACGTAATCTCGTTTTGTACGAGGGCCTGCTGAAAAGTAATGCCTGCGATTGTTTTATTCTGTTCTCAATATCGGCATGTTACATGTCATACATATTACTTGGTCGACTCTCCCACTTCGCTGACTCAAGTTGCAACCCTTTGCCGTTACCCGCATTGTAGCGCATAACGTGGCGGTGTGTAACGTAGCTACATCGTGCCTGAGAAACAGCGTGCTGTAAACGAGTTTCTAACCGCAGCAAACTTGCCTCGAATTGAAAGCCGTAGTAGAATACGAGCTGCGTATGGTGATGATTGTATGGACATCAATGATGTGCGACGTTGGGTTGTCTTTGCTCTTAGTGAAGGAAACGGTGATGCTACCCTCAGCATATGTGACAGAGCTCGGAGTGTTTCTAAATCTTAAAGAACGTTTTCGAAGATTTCACTTTGATAGTGACGAAGCGGTGCAAGTGGAGGCGAGTTTGTGGCTCCGTCAACAAAGTCAGATGTTCTACAATGACGGTATCGACAAACTAGTTTCTCATTGGGAGAAATCTGTTCGTCACCAGCATAATTATGATGGGATATAAAAATGTAGATATGGAGAATAAAGATATATAATATTAATAAAGTTCGTGTTATTTAAAAAGCATTAAGAGTCTTCACATAAAAAAATTCGGAAGCATTACTTTTCAGCACGCCTTTGTCACTTGACTCGAGTGAACGCCGCGTTAACGAGCCTGACTGAAAAGAAAAAAAAAAGCTTTGAGAAATTTACTTTTATCAGTAGAAAATCATAACCATGGCTCTAAATTAGCGCCTGACTGTATCAAAAATGTTTCGACGCTCCAGTGGTGCTAATTAAATCACAAAAGCAAAAATAAGTGGAGATGACGCCACAGTCTTACACTGTACATTGTATTTTATCGCGCACCGCCATGTTAGGTCCTCCAAAACATCAGCAAACTACAGTTTACGATTGTTGCTTGTTCTTAACTTCTGTTGCGAGCACGCAACAGTTTTTTTAATTAGAAAATGTTACAGTGGTTTTTTGAATGGCACAGTGTCAGGAAGGCATTTAATGACATTTATCTGATCTTAAATGCAAATTTCATCCACCGTATTTCGTCCCGATAATGCAACTTTCTTTTTGTTATACGTTTCCAATAATCAAGAGGAGAAGTATGCGATGAGAATACCCTGTACATACTGACGACAATAATGTTTGGTCTTTGTCCTCCTCCCCGAAAATGTTGAGAACATATTTTGCTACGTTTGATCAGGCATCAGATTCGGAGAACAGATTTATGGAAAAATCGCAAAGAAGTAGTGTTGATGAAAGTGTTAATGACAAGTGGATAAAAATGAGGGAAGGACTCATTGACTCTGACAAAGAAGTACTAGGAATTAGAGTATCCCAAAGCACCAGGAAAGAATGGATAACAGAAAACATGTTGAAAAAGATGGAAGAGCGCAGAAAGTGGAAAAGTGTAGAAACTGAAGAAGGCAAAAAGAGGTACAGGAAACTGAATAATGAATTAAGAAGAGAAACTGAAGAAGCAAGAGAAAAATGGATGAAACAGAAATGCGACGAAATAGAGAAAAAGAAGAGAGAGGGAAAGTATGAAATGATGTACAGAGTCCGCAGCTCGTGGTCGTGCGGTAGCGTTCTCGCTTCCCGCGCCCGGGTCTCGGGTTCGATTCCCGGCGGGGTCAGGGATTTTCTCTGTCTCGTGATGACTGGGTGTTGTGTGATGTCCTTAGGTTTAGTTAGTTTTAAGTAGTTCTAAGTTCTATGGGACTGATGACCATAGATTTAAGTCCCATAGTGCTCAGAGCCATTTTTTTGATGTATAGACTGGCTAGTGAGACAGTTATTGAACGTAAACGGAAGAGGAATAACATGGAAATAAAAAGAGCGGATGGTACTCTAGCAGAAGAACCACAGGAGTTTTTGAACAGATGGCAAGAATATATTGAATGTCTGTATAAGGGGGATGAAATGCAAAGCGAAATTAAGGTTAAAGATGAGCAATATGTGCCGGAAGATGGAAAGGGATTTACCATCTTGGAAGCAGAAGTAGAAAAGGCGCTGAAGGAGATGAAGAATAGGAAGGCATTTGGAATAGATGATTTGCCAGCAGAACTGTTGAAGAGTCTGGGAAACAAGGCAAGAAAAGAAATAGTCAACCTCTGTAACAAGATATATGGCAAAGGGGAAAGGCCTGAGGACTTCGCTGCAACAGTTATGATACCAATAGAGTAAAAGACAAATACTAAAAAATGTGAAGAGCAGCTGACCATCAGTCTAATTTCTCATTCAGCTGAAGTCTTGCTGAGAGTGTTGAATAGAAGATTATAGCAAGCTGGATAGAGGGGTTGCAGAAGAGCAGTTCAGATTTAGAAGAAGAAAAGGAACAAGAGATGCTATTGGCCTGCTAAGAACTAACTATAGGGGAAAGATATATGGAAAAGCGTAGAGATATCTTTGCTGTTTTTATAGATTTAGAAAAGGCATTTGACAGAGGTCAGTGGAACAAGCTGATGGATATCTTGAAGAGGAAAGGAGTAGATTGGAAAGAGAAACGACTGATACAGAATCTATATGTACACCAGAAAGTAAGGATAAGTATTGGAAATGAAATGTCAGAAGGAAGCAGCACTGGACGAGGTGTTAGACAAGGTTGTTGCCTTTCCCCACTGTTGTTTAACGTATACTTTGAAGAGATTATTGCGAAAAGTTTAGATGGGAAAACAAGAACATGTATTGGTGGAAAGAGAATAGAATGTATAAGATTTGCTGATGACATGGTATTAGTGGCAGAAAGTCAGCGGACAGTGAATAACATGCTCAAAGATCTAAATGAAGCTTGTGTGGAATATGGATACAAATAAACACAGCAAAAACAAAGGATATGGTCATCAGTACAAGACGCAGACTGTCCAATATTAAAATAGGACAATCTACCTTTAGCCATGTAAGTAAATTTAAATACCTCGGAAGCACAATAACTGAAGACTTGAGATGTCACCAGGAGGTGAAAACTCGAATTGCCATAGCGAAAGAGGGATTCAACAGAAAGAGGAGACTCTCATGTGGCAAATTAGATAAAAGACTAAGGAAAAGGCTTGGCAAATGTTTTGTCTGGAGTGTGGCACTATATGGGGCAGAAACATGGATACTGAGACGAGAGGATGAAAAAGGTTAGAAGCATTTGAGATGTGTATGTGGAGGAGAATGGAGAGAAAAAACTGGATGGAAAGAGTGAGTAATGAAAGAGTATTGGAAAGGGTTGGTGAGAGAAGATGTCTGCTGAAGGTTGCAAGAGAAAGGAAAAAGAACTGGTTGGGACATTCATTGAGAAGGGAGTGCTTGCTAGTAGATGCTTTGGAGGTATTGGTTTGTGGGAGAAGACTGAGAGGAAGAAGGAGATACAAGGTGATAGACAACATAAAGGGAAGAGGAAATTATGCAGACCTGAAGAGGATGGCAGAAGACCGGACAGCCTGGAGAACTACCATTTGAAAACCTGCCTTTAGGCAGAACACTGATGATGATGATGATCAGTTTCCATTCTTTGCTTCTCACAGCGTTCACAAAGGAAGCTTTACGATAGCAAATCTGAAGTTAAAAAGGCTAAAAGAAAGTCACTACAGTAAAAATAAACTGCGTGACTATAATTCACGTATAAAAAAGAAAAAAAATCACTTAAATGAGTTCAGTTACGAATGAAATGTGATTCCTTTAAACTTTAGAGTACAATTAGAACGATTACTACACTTTCAAAGTACGTAAGCTGTCATTTCTAATGAAGCAACTACTATTCCACCTAACCAAAGTACCACAAACCAATGTTTTCATGTAAATAAGATGGCGTACGTCAAATACAAGTTTGTGACGTCATCACAACTCCCGTTACTTTTACTTTCATGAATTAAACAACTGAAGAGAAACTGTGAAGTTATTGCCGCAGCTATTTAAAAACTGCATGACACACACATAGACTGAAAATAAAATGAACGCACTTTCATATCAGTACACTCTGAAAAGCCGACCGGAGTGGCCGAGCGGTTCTAGACGCTACAGTCTCGAACCGTGCGACCGCTACGGTCGCAGGTTCGAATCCTGCCTCGGGCGTGGATGTGTGTGATGTCCTTAGGTTAGTTAGGTTTAAGTAGTTCTAAGTTCCAGGGGACTGATGACCTCAGACGTTAAGTCCCATGGTGCTCAGAGCCATTTGAACCATTTTGAACACTCTGAAAAATAAACCGTCGATCACGGAGCTAAAAACACAATATAATCTACTAATAAAACTACGTACACTGTGGCTCGTAGAACTAATTTTCCTAACAGTGTGAATAACAGTCAACGATTAATTCAGTGGTCCTCCTAGCAGAGTCATAAACACGACAGTGTAGACACAATTCGAAAACAGCCTCTTTCGCTTTCATATCTGAATTACTTCTTTTTTAAAAAGATCCTCTGCCAGTGGGTTAAGTAATGACTCATATTGAACGGCGATCGTTCCACCGCATCCACATTATTTTCCCGCGTGTATTACACCCACAAAAATGCGATACAGGATGTGCGAAAAGGATGTTCTTTGCAGTATAGTACACATGTTACAGATTTTTTAAAAGCTATTAATAAATGGTTTTTTTCCACTTTTGGCCATTCTCCCATCACTCAGTAACAGTTCAAATTCGTCATCGTCTGTGTTACTTTTTAAATTAATATTTTAAAGGGAAACAAACATTTGTAACTGGTCCATTACAGTGTCCTGTTATCCTTACCAATACACTGTACAGTCATTTTAATGTGACTACCTATCAAAATCATGAATAAACGTCTTTTTGCGGTGTGGACCGCTACGAGATGTGCAGGAAGGCATCCATGAGATTCTGGAAGGTATCGATAGGGAAGATGTGGGGTCAAGCTGACTCCAGTGCTATCAGTTTTTCGATTGAGGTTCCATAGCGCGGATAGCCCCATCGAAGTGGTCCCGGAGATTCTCGACTGGGTTTAAATTCGAGGAGTTTGGTGGCCAGGTGGGTACGGTAAAATTATCCTGGTGCTCATCGAATCACGCATGTACACTGCAGAGCTGTGTGACGAGTTGCATTGTCCTGCTGGTAGATGCCATTTTACCGAAGAAAAACATACTGCGTGTAGGGATGGTCATGGTCTCCAGTTACAGATGCATACTTGTGTTGATCCATTGTGCATTCTAGAATGACGAGATGACCCAGGGGAAGCCCTCCTGCCTGGATCCTTCCCATGATAGTTGTAGGGTGTTTGCTTTCACACTTTTCACGCCATACCCGCCAATGGCGATCTGTCAATGGGGCATCATATGTGAATCATCTGGCAAGGCCGCCTGTCGTCTCTCAGTGGACGACCAGTTGCTGTATTGGCGTGCAAATTCCAGAGTTCGCCGTCGAGAAATAGCAGTCTGGATGGTTTAGTGAACAAGGCACCTGTTGCGGAGGCCAATATGCACACGTTCGCTGTCGATACACTGTTGGTAGTCCCTTGGTTCATCCGGGCGGCCAGTAGCTCAAAAGTTGTACATCTATTCGCGCGTACACATCTCCGCAGCCGTCGTTCACAACTGTTATCTACGGCCCATGGTGCACCAATGTCGCCTCGGTGCCGCTTTTGGGCAGCGCTGTTTTGCCATGCACTGTATACTTTAACCATGACGGAACATTAACAGCTTTTGAAATGCTTCCACACTTGTCCCGAAAGCCAATGATGATGCCATTTTGGGGCGTCAGATAAATCGCTCGGTTTCCGCATGACGACAACGACTGCACTGTTTTCCGCGTCCACCCGCTACGGTTCGTTGGCGCTCCATTGCTAGTGCTATCATCTGTCGTTCGTGAGCGGTTATTGCACTCGTACATAGGCGGTGGCCACGTTAATGTGACTGGACCGTGTATTTTCAATGCGAAAGTAATTCTGTGTTTTACGTTTTCACAACCAAACCGCTTAAGCGATTTCAGTAAAATTTTATATGGAAATAGTTTGAACCTTAACCGATTCCAGTGAAATTTTACATGAACGTAGTCTGAATCCAGAGGAAGAAGAAAGGCTATTTTATAAAGTACAAAAAGTAATCGACCCTAAGAGGATGAAGTAGGGCACGAGACATCAAATTTTACATGAATGTGCATTAAGCACTGTAAAAAATTGTTAAATTTAACGCCAATGTGCCTGTTGTATGTACGTAATGCATAGCTGTTTCAATAGGGGGTGGAGGAGAGCGGGCGGTGGATGGGAGGGGGTAGACGAGAGCAATGCTTACCCGAAGATGGACACGCTTGAGGAGAGCTGATATTATTACACGTACAATAGTTCACTTATTCACCTTCACTCATCATATCGAAAATATTCATATGCGAGCGCAGAGTCGACTTCGCTCCAGATCCAAGTGTCCGACACGGTTCCGGCTCATGAGGAAGATTGAGCTGCCATTACTTCACAGACATTGAGACACCTCGTTCAGAGAGTCTCCAGTAGAGTTCAAGCATTTATAAAGGCAAAGGGCGTATTCATCACGTAGTAACGTCCACTAATAACTGTTGGTTTGGTTGATTTTGGGGAGGGTACCAAACAGTGAGGTCATACATAGGTCCCATAGGACTAGGGAAGGATGGGGTATGAAGTCGGCCGTGCCATTTCGAAGGTACTATCCCGGAATTTGCCTGAAGCGACTCAGGGAAATCATGGGAAATCTAATCAGAATGGCCGGACGCGGGTTTGAACCATCGAGTCCATTGTGCTAACCACTGATACTAACAGGTGTTCGAGTGCTTTTGATCAGATGGTGTACCTGAATAAGTTGTGGACATTCTTCCTAGCCGAATTGATGCCATTACCTAGGCACGAAGCAATATTGTCCTGCTGTCTCCTTGGGGTCAATAATGTTTTATGTGGTGTGTTTACATTCCTTGCTTCGTCCATCACACGTTATTTTGTTTCCAGATTAGCAGAATGTCTTCAGTTCAAATACTACCTGATACCCAATTTTGACCTTAAGTTTTTTTGTATATTTACTCCAAATGGTCAATTAGCCAATTTTATTTCTTCACGAAATATTGTAGAGCAACGGGGTATTTCGGAGGACGTTCGCGTCTGTGATGCATTGATGGGAGGCTTTATAGTGTGAGTGTGGCAGCCTCAACATTAGCACGGTGCGCCGTGGTGGGATAAAGACGTCACAGTGGTAGCACAAGAGGAGCAGCCAGTGTAAGAGGTGGGTGGGGGCGGGGGGGGGGGGGCGGAAGCTGGGGAGTTTGTTTTGAGGCTCGCGCGGTGTGACGGCTCCGCGGTCGGCCGGCGCGCCGGAAGGTTTTTGTCGGGCCCCAGGGATGAGGGATGATTCCTTCCTCTGCGCACGGCGCCGAACCTCCCTCGCCGCCCTCCCGCGCCAGTATTATTCATAATTGGATACGGGTGGCAGCGCTGGCTGACCGCGCAGGGGTTACCGCCCCCTTCCTCGGCCACTGAGAAAAAGAAGAATAAAAAAAGTAGCGTATATAGTAGCGATGCAGCGGGGGCAGTTTGGGGAAGGGCACGGCAGAACCGCAGAAATTGGATTAAGTCGGCTCTGCTCTCTTCTCTTCTGCGTTCTAGGCCGTTAAGCCGGGCCGCCCGCAAACCACCACGTGACTTGGGCCACGGGTAGGGGTGGTGGTGGTGGGGGGGGGGGGGAGTGATGGGAGCATGGGGACGGGGTATTAAAGGGAGGAAAAGAGCCGGCAGGGGCCGCTGGACGCTCGTAGCCTCCTGCTCGGACACGGTCATCCCTTGAGCCATCATCTCTCATCTCGAGATCAAGAGTGCTACAACTGCAAACACCCACTTGGCTTTAATTTATTTTGAATAATGTGAGAAATGTTGTGCAGTCAGCTTGATGACACCAGCTTTAAAGACAAGGTGTCCCAGGAGAGAAAGTCAATATTCAGGGATATGACAGGAACGATCATTTGAAGGAAGAGCCTCGCAAGGACATATAAGCTATTCAGACTGGTTTCCGAGATAGAACACATTAAATGTACATTGTTATTTATTTATGTATTATTGAATACATTCTCAGGATTACACATGTACATTTTTACAACAGTTCATAAACATTGAGACATGCAGTATACATAATATCAATTGAAAAATATATATTTTTAATAGATTGGCGTCTGCGGGTTATATACTGAGGTGACAAAAGCCATAGGATATCTGGTGTCGGACCCCTTTTTGCACTGCGTACTGCAGGAACTCGATGTAGCATGTCGTGAACAAGTCGTTGGAAGTCCCCTGTAGAAATATTGAGCCATGCTGTCTCTATAGTCGTACATAAATGCGAAAGCGTTGCCACTGCAGGATTTTGTGGAAGAACAGACGTCTCGATTACGTCCCAAAAGTTTTCGTTGGATTTGATGTCGGGCGATCTGGGCGGCCAGATCATTCTCTCGAACTGTAAACAATTTCGAACAATCGTGGCTCAATGACGGTGTAATGTCATCCATAAAAATTCCATCGTTGTTTGGGTACATGAAGTCAACGAAAGGCTGAAGAATGTCCCCAAGTAGCCGAAAATAACCATTTACAGTCAATAATCGGATTAGTGGGACCAGTGGACCCAGTTCATTCTACACTCCTGGAAATGGAAAGAAGAACAAATTGACACCGGTGTGTCAGACCCACCATACTTGCTCCGGACACTGCGAGAGGGCTGTACAAGCAATGATCACACGCACGGCACAGCGGACACACCAGGAACCGCGGTGTTGGCCGTCGAATGGCGCTAGCTGCGCAGCATTTGTGCACCGCCGCCGTCAGTGTCAGCCAGTTTGCCGTGGCATACGGAGCTCCATCGCAGTCTTTAACACTGGTAGCATGCCGCGACAGCATGGACGTGAACCGTATGTGCAGTTGACGGACTTTGAGCGAGGGCGTATAGTGGGCATGCGGGAGGCCGGGTGGACGTACCGCCGAATCGCTCAACACGTGGGGCGTGAGGTCTCCACAGTACATCGATGTTGTCGCCAGTGGTCGGCGGAAGGTGCACGTGCCCGTCGACCTGGGACCGGACCGCAGCGACGCACGGATGCACGCCAAGACCGTAGGATCCTACGCAGTGCCGTAGGGGACCGCACCGCCACTTCCCAGCAAATTAGGGACACTGTTGCTCCTGGGGTATCGGCGAGGACCATTCGCAACCGTCTCCATGAAGCTGGGCTACGGTCCCGCACACCGTTAGGCCGTCTTCCGCTCACGCCCCAACATCGTGCAGCCCGCCTCCAGTGGTGTCGCGACAGGCGTGAATGGAGGGACGAATGGAGACGTGTCGTCTTCAGCGATGAGAGTCGCTTCTGCCTTGGTGCCAATGATGGTCGTATGCGTGTTTGGCGCCGTGCAGGTGAGCGCCACAATCAGGACTGCATACGACCGAGGCACACAGGGCCAACACCCGGCATCATGGTGCGGGGAGCGATCTCCTACACTGGCCGTACACCACTGGTGATCGTCGAGGGGACACTGAATAGTGCACGGTACATCCAAACCGTCATCGAACCCATCGTTCTACCATTCCTAGACCGGCAAGGGAACTTGCTGTTCCAACAGGACAATGCACGTCCGCATGTATCCCGTGCCACCCAACGTGCTCTAGAAGGTGTAAGTCAACTACCCTGGCCAGCAAGATCTCCGGATCTGTCCCCCATTGAGCATGTTTGGAACTGGATGAAGCGTCGTCTCACGCGGTCTGCACGTCCAGCACGAACGCTGGTCCAACTGAGGCGCCAGGTGGAAATGGCATGGCAAGCCGTTCCACAGGACTACATCCAGCATCTCTACGATCGTCTCCATGGGAGAATAGCAGCCTGCATTGCTGCGAAAGGTGGATATACACTGTACTAGTGCCGACATTGTGCATGCTCTGTTGCCTGTGTCTATGTGCCTGTGGTTCTGTCAGTGTGATCATGTGATGTATCTGACCCCAGGAATGTGTCAATAAAGTTTCCCCTTCCTGGGACAATGAATTCACGGTGTTCTTATTTCAATTTCCAGGAGTGTATGTAAACACATTCCACACTATTGTGGAGCCACCACCAGCTTTCACAGTGCCTTGTTGGTAACCTGGGTCCATAGCTTCGGGGGCCTGCGACACACCCGAACCACACTGTCTGCTCTTACCAAATGTAATCGGTACTCATCTGACCATGGTACTGTTTTCCAGTCTTCCAGTGTCCAACCAATGTGATCATGAGCCCAGGAGAGGCGCTGCAGGCGATGTTGTCTCTTAGCTAAGGCACTCGCGTCGGTCTTCTGCTTCCATAGCGCATTAGCGCCAAATTTCGCCGCACTGTCCTAACAGGTACGTTCGTCATACGTCCAGCATTGATTCCTGCGGTTATTTCACGCAGTGTTGTTTGTCTGTTAGCACTGACAACGCTACGCAAGTGCAGCTGGTCTCGGTCGTTAAGTGAAGACCCTAGGCCACTCTGATGTCTGTGGGGAGAGGTAGTGCCTGGAATGTGATATTCTCTGCTCAATCTTGACACCGAATCTCGGAATATTGAATTCGCTAACGATTTCTAAAATGGAATGTTCAGTGCGTCTAGCTCCAATTACCATTACGCATTCAAAGTCTGTTAATTTCCATCATGCGGTCATAGTCACGTCGGAAACCTTTTCACTTGAACCAGCTCAGTATAAATGATACCTCCGTCAATGCACTACACTTTTATATCTTGTTTACCATTACGAGATACTACTGCCATCTGTGTTTGTGCATATAGCTATACTATGACTTGGCACCTCAATGTAGTACACGTCACGTTACGGCTATTGTACACTCCGCTACAAATGTTCTAAGATCCCAGCGTCAAATTCTGTGCATTTGTGCGCTCTTGAGTTGCTTGTGCAGGTGCTCCTGCACATTCCGTAATGAGGGGAGAGAATTTCGTGTCACATATTCACCTTTCGTTTGTACGCCTCAGACTTCATTTAACTCCATAATGAAATTCTAATGGCGTAGGGTGTGTCGATCTAGGTGGCCAGTTAATTGTATTATCACGACCGATGCAGCGATTAGGGTAAGTGGGCTGAGATATTCCCTCACATGTGTGGTAAAATGTGGAGGAGCTCCGTCAAGCTGGAAGTATATTGCAGTCCACTTGGCGAAAGGAACGTCCTCGCGGTATTCAACAAACCAATTTTCCCAAAAAATGCAAGTAATTCTGTCCCATCATTAGCTCTTCTAAAACGACTGGACCTATCAACATGTTACGGATCATGCCGCACCAAACATTGGTGGAAAAACGAACCTAGTAAGTGGCTTCCATTGTAGCGTGTGAATTGTCCTGCGACCATCGATGTGTGTTGTTGATCCCATTCCGTGTAAACATGGCTTCATCAGTGAATAGCAGTA
This sequence comes from Schistocerca nitens, assembly GCF_023898315.1. Taxonomy (NCBI): domain Eukaryota; kingdom Metazoa; phylum Arthropoda; class Insecta; order Orthoptera; family Acrididae; genus Schistocerca; species Schistocerca nitens. The sequence goes on along the minus strand of NC_064622.1, from coordinate 174,909,972 downwards.
ATGGAAGCAAATGGAGACTGTCGTTTAATCAGTGACAAAATTGACGCCTTGGGGCAATGTCGCTAATTGCAGACTGTGAATACGCTCAATGTGAAATAAGTACAAGGTTCCCGCATGTAATCTTTGCCATACACATGTTCCTGCATAAGATTCTGAACTACACGTTCAGAAGAAAAACGAAAACTTGGAAGAATACCTGTTTCACTCAATGTAGGTCTACTGAATGATCTGGTAAACACTCTCCGATCAGATTTTCGGTATGCTGGAAAGCACTGATTGTATTCTTCGACAGCAGAAGGAGCTCTACAATCGCAGAAGTCCTAAACATAACCCATTTCTGCCGGTTCTCCATTATTGTAGTTGTATGGAATTTTAGCCACAGCGTGTACAAACACAGTTAACCATGCCTCTGTCTGATACATCCTCAGTCCCTCGCACTACTTCATTCATAACACTACATGGACAACTGCTCTTACTAGGGGCTAGTTTAGTGGCAGAAAGACATCCCGAGCAAAGAAGTTGAAAGAAACGAGGTAGTTTGGCTAGGATAAAGAGCCAAAAAGCTTGCTTGGGTAAGACACACACGTGCGTTCCACTATCCCAAAAACAAATGTACATTAAACTTGTTGTATCTTGGAAACCATTCGGGATGGTGCATAAAAGCACATGAAATTTTTATAAATCTAACGAATATTCCTATCACATCACCGAATATTGACTCCTCCTCCTGTGATACGCTGTAAGTATCTGTATGTAATAATTTAAAAATGAAATGATAGAAAAATTAAAGAGCTACACGGAGAAGACCAAAAATCGATTTCGGAAAGAGGTAACGTACCAGATTAGACTTTTTGGTCATAATCTTAGAAGAAGAAGAAAGAGCAAAGAAAATCAGAAAACTTTAATTCATCCATGGGGATACTTGAAATTGCTGATAAAAAAAGAAGAAATATTTTGGGCGAGGTGACAGGAGGGTAAGAACTTTATTCCTTTATTTTGAAGAATTGTGAGAAGAATTCCTGTATCAAACAACGGTTCAAACCTTGAACCCTGGCATTCACGAGGAATCTGCTACCAACAGCACAATATCCCTCCAGTACAAAAAGTTACGAGAGTGGATTAGTAATAGATAAAAATTAAGGAGATGAATTTAATGTTTCAGTCTCCTATCACTTGAGTACAATGCACAAAACGTTCAAACAGCTACATGGAGCCGGCCGCGGTGGCAGAGCGGTTCTAGGCGCTTCAGTCCGGAACCGCGCGACCGCTACGGTCGCAGGTTCGAATCCTGCCTCGGGCATGGGTGTGTGTGATGTCTTAGGTTAGTTAGGTTTAAGTAGTTCTAAGTTCTAAGGGACTGATGACCTCATATGTTAAGTCCCATTGTGGAGCGGCCAGGAAAGTCTTTCTTTGCCATGTTGTTCAACTTGTGAGTCACAGTCGTACATTCTTCGACCTTGGCGAACTATCAGAGACCCATTTTGCACTTCGTCGTTTTGTGGCGGGTTCGCATTGATAACAATGGGAGGAATTTTCTTGCAGGGTTAGGAGATATTTTTTATTGTTGATTCTAATTATTTTTATGCTTTCTTATCTAGTGATTGGTTTGTGGTTATGTTCTCTTATGTGTTCTGCAAACGTTGAGTGGTTTGTCCCATAAAAGAATAATAACACACCACAAAAAAGAAGCAGAACATTGTGAACAGTGCGAAAAAGTTTGGAATACAAAATTGTGCTTATGTGTCGGAAATAAAAGTGGTTGTGGGACCTCCAGACCAGCTGAGAGGAGAGGCAGATCATAGCAAACTGTAAGTAATTACTTATTTACGTAAAAAACGCGAAGTGAACTGTTTGATAATCTAAAAATAACAAAACAGTATCATTATAGATCCCACTTTAGAGCAAGAAAAATGCGAAACGCATCTGGCAAAAGTAAATTGAATTGCACTAAGAAAAGGCGGTTTTATTTACAAAACAAGTATTTCTGTGCTTGCCGTAGAGGATGGCCACGCAAACAAACTTGCTTTTGTTTCACTTTTGCAACGTCATGTTCCATATTATTAGAGATACGCTATTGCTTTAGAGTGGTGGTGTATATATGTGTCAGTCTTTTACTTTGCTTTGTTTTCTTCCTTACTATTGTTCATCCGCTTCCAAGATGCTACTCCAGGCGGGTGTAAAATGAATGTGCGCGACGGAAAATACTGAACGCGAAAATGAAGACTTGGCCCTGTCTGACACCCCCATGAAGCAGATCTTAGGATCTCTTGATGGTGATATTATCTCCTCCTTCTTGCTCTTTAACATATAAATTACAACATCAACATTAATGAATAATTAAGGGAACTAGTAACTAGAAACGATAAACGCTGTTTCTGCTTATACATTTACTGTGGATTAAAACCCCTTTATATATTACAAATATTTATATATCAATGTCCAATGGACATAAAGAGGTACTAATGGATTTCATAACTAATATGATTGATCAGTTGCCCAAATCTGCCCCTTTTTATGGCTACGCGATCTAATATAAATAACACAAGATGACTGACATCACCTATGTGCTACGCACACGTGATGACATTTATTTTGTTCTCTTTTGCTGTCAATATTTTTCGAAGCCCAAATATATATGCAATTAAGTCCCTCCAACCTCACGATGTACGTAGCAGGCAGATGAACAGCAATCTCTGCCTTTGCTGATTTTGCACAGATGGCTTGACGTCTTTCCTGATGTTATGCAAAACATCACCAAAGTGGTTATTGACGCTCTTGTGCGACAATTTGGCTTGAATCCAACAGCTTTTCTGAAAAGTACGACTTCAAATAAATTATGGAATATCCAGGTGGGGATAATATTTTCAATTTACTCACAGACGCCGATTTTCAGTCATATTTGATCGTAACGCCTGATTTATGTAATTGTAGGAGCATGTCATTTATTGAGGACAAAAGACATATAACGTAACATGTCCAATGCAATGTCCCTCATCAAAGTATTTTTTGGTAACTAATCACTCCTCACTGTAATTCAGTACAAAGCCACATTCTTCATTTACAGCTTGCATATCAGCTCCTCTATGCTCTTACATCACTTGCAGACTTCCACCAACTTGACTGTTAACAAAATCGCTTGTGTAAGCTTTACATACGGTTGGTAGATAAGTATTTGTGGTTTGTACAGTGATGAATACAGTTTTGTAATACAGTTTCCTTAAATGAGATATTTTCATTTTATATGGGTGATGGTCTGTTGTACGATTGGGTTTTGTAATTTCAATAAAAATACTGGTGTGCAGCTGTTTCAGTGTTACATTATAACATCTGATAATAAATATACAGTAATATAAAATAATTACAAATACCAAGGGAGTGTAGTAAAGGCAAAATGCAAATGATTTCATGTTAGTGGTGCGAGGACTCTTAACACAGAGCTGCAGTTTAACGCCACGGTTATTTATTTGTACGTCGTAGAAACGATGATATAAGTGACAGAAATTATTAGAAGAAGAATAAAAATCTCAGAAGAACTTACATCAATCAAAAATTCGGACACGCCATGATATGAATTAGGCGAACAGCTGATTGTAATCGACAGGCTGATTGCCGTAAAGCACTGCGTACCTAAGTAACGTGGTGAAGATGTTGTCAATTGTGGCCTTTAATCATTTATAACACTTTACTCAAAAACATTACACGTGATGAATAAATCAGTACACTCTACAGAGTGCTGCTGATAATCCTCTCTTGAGATAAAAGTTAACTACATGTACACTAGTTACCAAGTATGAAACAAAGAGAGTTACACTCCGATTGTGCAAAGTCCTTACTTTCCCTGAAAAGCGAGTCGCCTCAGTACCAAACTGGAGATGTGGGAATGAAATTTACCAGCTATCAATTACAGTTTTAATTTCAATAGAGTTACTCACTCGACTGGGGCAGCTATTTATACATTTATTGGGCATATAATAAAATTTTTAGATGCTAAAATATCACAAGTTTGCATCCTTTGCAATTAACAGAAAACATTTCTTTGTTTCATTTCGATAAACTGTTAGAGATGTTACTTTTTCATGACACACATACTTCATCCCAGACATGGTTTTAGGCCCGCCCCCTTTTTTAATGATGTAGTTAGTTTCTCTGGGATCTTCGAGTAACGCTGATAGGGACCTTTTTGGAAAGAAATCAGACTGAGCTTTCCGCAGGATTCTATCATGGTTAAAACTCATTAAAAAGCGAAGATCGCACAAAATATTTTTTTATTGAATACAACCGGTTTCAACAGCCTTAGCTGTATCGCATCATGCTTGAGCTGAACTTCCCGATCGACATCAAGCACGTTTGTGTTGGCAACACTTCACTCCAGTTGGACGCACCAGAGGATTCGGTCAATATATCACCGAATTTCGCGATCAATCCGTATGAAATTTAGACGTTCTGCCAACAAGAATCGTACTGTACTGCATAGTTCGTCTCTGAAGTTCATTTTTAGTTACCGCGTCATTTCAGTCATACTCTCTCTGCTGACAATGCGCCACTGTCATAGCGCTATGGTCTAAGCGCGTGTAACTTGTTTTCTGAAGTCTCTAAGTACAATAATAAAACCAAACTTCCGTCTAGTGAATCCACCTTTGGCACAGTAAAGAGTGAAATACACTGTCATAAAATTCTTTAACAGTAGTGTTCTAGACATAAAACGCCCAACAGACAGCGGAAGCGTTTTCTAATGCAAAGTAAACAGCACGTAGTTTTTTTATTATGTATGCAGTCTTTCGTTCAATTGCCAAGTTCCATTTCATAGCGTTTATAGTAAATGTGCCTATGGAACATGGAAATAACTAACAGACTAATGGAAGCGATGCCTAACTCACGGCAACAATTTCCACTAATGTTCTAAGAGCTGCAGGCAACCTAAACCACGATCTCTTCTGAACTGCTATTCAGCTGTGTAGCGAACTTTTATTTAACAACGAGTTCAGTTCTGCAATTCGTGTAAGGAAGAACTTAAAAGTGTGGTAAATATACACTCCTGGAAATTGAAATAAGAACACCGTGAATTCATTGTCCCAGGAAGGGGAAACTTTATTGACACATTGCTGGGGTCAGATACATCACATGATCACACTGACAGAACCACAGGCACATAGACACAGGCAACAGAGCATGCACAATGTCGGCACTAGTACAGTGTATATCCACCTTTCGCAGCAATGCAGGCTGCTATTCTCCCATGGAGACGATCGTAGAGATGCTGGATGTAGTCCTGTGGAACGGATTGCCATGCCATTTCCACCTGGCGCCTCAGTTGGACCAGCGTTCGTGCTGGACGTGCAGACCGCGTGAGACGACGCTTCATCCAGTCCCAAACATGCTCAATGGGGGACAGATCCGGAGATCTTGCTGGCCACGGTAGTTGACATACACTTTCTAGAGCACGTTGGGTGGCACGGGATACATGCGGACGTGCATTGTCCTGTTGGAACAGCAAGTTCCCTTGCCGGTCTAGGAATGGTAGAACGATGGGTTCGATGACGGTTTGGATATACCGTGCACTATTCAGTGTCCCCTCGACGATCACCAGTGGTGTACGGCCAGTGTAGGAGATCGCTCCCCACACCATGATGCCGGGTGTTGGCCCTGTGTGCCTCGGTCGTATGCAGTGGCGCTCACCTGCACGGCGCCAAACACGCATACGACCATCATTGGCACCAAGGCAGAAGCGACTCTCATCGCTGAAGACGACACGTCTCCATTCGTCCCTCCATTCACGCCTGTCGCGACACCACTGGTGGCGGGCTGCACGATGTTGGGGCGTGAGCGGAAGACGGCCTAACGGTGTGCGGGACCGTAGCCCAGCTTCATGGAGACGGTTGCGAATGGTCCTCGCCGATACCCCAGGAGCAACAGTGTCCCTAATTTGCTGGGAAGAGGCGGTGCGGTCCCCTACGGCACTGCGTAGGATCCTACGGTCTTGGCGTGCATCCGTGCGTCGCTGCGGTCCGGTCCCAGGTCGACGGGCACGTGCACCTTCCGCCGACCACTGGCGACAACATCGATGTACTGTGGAGACCTCACGCCCCACGTGTTGAGCAATTCGGCGGTACGTCCACCCGGCCTCCCGCATGCCCACTATACGCCCTCGCTCAAAGTCCGTCAACTGCACATACGGTTCACGTCCACGCTGTCGCGGCATGCTACCAGTGTTAAAGACTGCGATGGAGCTCCGTATGCCACGGCAAACTGGCTGACACTGACGGCGGCGGTGCACAAATGCTGCGCAGCTAGCGCCATTCGACGGCCAACACCGCGGTTCCTGGTGTGTCCGCTGTGCCGTGCGTGTGATCATTGCTTGTACAGCCCTCTCGCAGTGTCCGGAGCAAGTATGGTGGGTCTGACACACCGGTGTCAATGTGTTCTTTTTTCCATTTCCAGGAGTGTATTAATAAGTCTGAGGCATATTGAAGAATTTAAACTGAATTTTGGGATTTGTATTATTTCGGCAAGTCCGTTTTGTGTTTTGCATTTGCGGAAGTCGGAGAGGTTAGAGGCTCATTTTTGTTCGACATAGATGTTAAAATAATGTCGAAATAAATACAGTAAGGGAAGGCAGTTGCCGAGGTCTACTTGAAGGAATCATCCCAGAATTCAGCTGAAGTGGAATCTTAATTTACCATTGGGTCTTATCGCACTCCTTTGCGAATACAGTTACACTGTGCCTCATCGCTCAGTTGGGGGAAGGAACAAAGATTGAGGAATCGGGAGACATAAACCGCCGAATCCCCTATGCGGGAAATGTTTGGTTGGTTTGCGAGGTGCCGGGGCTAGCAGTGTATTTAACACTAAATTCTTCTAGGATCTACATATGTAAATGATGCTCTAAGCCCCCCCTATTCTAACTCCGACTTTTGCTGTTGCACAAGGATTAAAAAAAAAAAAATACGCGAACTGACTCTAATCAACCCTGCCAGTGGAGTAGAAGAGAGTTTGGCACCTGCAATAATTTAATTTGATAAATAAGTTAAATAAACGAAGGTTTCATTAACATAGTGAGGAATGATAGGGTTGCTCTACCGATTAACAGAATGAAAGTTCTGTCCAAAATAACAATATGATTTATTAAGACTAAACACAAAATAATAAACAAAAACACATGAAACATTTACAATACATCAAATTGGCTCAAATTGGATGCTCATACAAACACTGTAAAGGTGAAGTTGTCCCTAAACTAGATTGTGAGGTTTAAGACGAAGTGGTATGTGGAGCCAATTCCTTGCCACTCAAATCTCAAGAGAGACACACAGCTAACCCAACATTAATTGCTGCTACTCAAGACAGAACAAAGTTAGAAAAAGACAAACAGGCGCGCTCTGCTGAGCTCTGATTATCATCTAGGAAAATCCCTATCTGCCGGTGCTGCGGACATACATTACCAAACTGTCTTCTTAACTGCCAGAACACGATCTGGCGTACCGGAGGCGATGGCTGGTTGCTTCGAAGTCCTCGACCGAAAGGGGAGAGCCGACTACCCCTGAGTACCCGTACAGGCCGAACACAGAACATTCCCGCCCCCACGACAGTGGCCGTGGTTAAATGTTCCAATCAGCAACTCGAAAACCGGCGGAAAATACCACTCCATTGCCGGAGCACTACCATTCCACCAATGGAGATCCTTGGCGCCAATTTCTGCGCTGATTTTGCTACGTCACGGAACTATGCCCTGAGCAAGCCAATCACAGTTACTATTTTGCAGAAAACGCGGGAATTTTCCCGCCACAACTGCCTGGGTACACAAGTCATTCCCACGCCTCGCTGGTAGTCCGCCAGAAAGTGTTTTCGCTAAGTTTCTGCGAAGTAACGGAACCTCTAGCCCAGCCGCTACTTCAGGCCCCTCCGGGCGTGTCTTTTGACCATGTCGGCGTCTGGAAAGCATTCTCTCGACTGCCTCACACCCGTCGGCTTAACCCTCTCGAGATCCGCAGAGCCCGCCTGTCACCGGACCACCTGGGTGACGAGAGACGCTGCGTGGGAAGTCCGCGTGTGAAGGAATAGCAACTTTTCACCGCATGCGATTAGAGAGGAAAATCGTAAGATAGAAATATGAGAGGGGGCTCATGCCACCTCTCAGGTTTATTTTGGGGGAGGGAACCAAACAACGAGCTCATCATCCCATCGGGTTAGGGAAGGATTGAGAAGGAAGTCGCCCGTGCCCTTTCAAAGGAACCGTCCCGGCATTTGCCTGAAGCGATTTGGGGAAATCACGGGAAACCTAAATTAGGATGGCCAGACGCTGGTTTCAACCGTCGTCCTCCGAATGCGAGTCCATTGTGCTAACCACTGAGCCACCTCACTCGGTATATGCTGGAAATGCTAATATTCAAGATATGTAACGGGTTTTCGAAACTTGGAGAGGCACTTATCTGCAATCATTGCTTTAATCTAATCGGTTGTACAAACGTGTTCATTATATTTCAAAAATTGCATGATCCTTTTGTTCCTGAATAAAAAGCGGTAAGCTCAAAGGTAAATGTGCGTCCATTTCTTAGGTAGCAGCCAAGGAACACTGAAGAAAATATGGAATATTTCAGTTGCATAATTACAGAAATAAAGTGCCGGTAGGACAAAGAATACAGTTTTTACAATTGAATTTAAGTTTTATTTGTTTCCAAATAAAAATTTTAATCAGTTAATATTTTTCTCCTCCATATTCAGTACCCACTGAATCCTAGAAATGTTTTCTCCTTTTGTTGTTTACTGTTGTGTGCCTTCTGAGTTCATTTATGCATTTGAGTGCACTTACATCTCCATTCCGAATTTGTGAGAAACAGATGTTTATTTGTACTCGACTTGTAGTATTCGTTCCTGGATTGATTCTTTCTCCAAGTTTCTCCAATACCTTCATCAGTAAAACATGAAACAACTTCCGACATAGGAAATTTTCATAGTTTATAGCATGCAAACACTGTTCTAGGTATACAAGTTGAAATTACGGACTTTAAACTTCCACTGAGTTTCTGTTTTACCATGTCAGTATTTCTTATAAGGTCTTCACCAGCAAGCTTATTAAACACAGTTTTTTTGGCGTTCTTAATTATGAGTGCTAAAACTGTGGATGCTCTTCATTTTTGCTAGAACATAGATCCCTTTAATTTTATACTAATATTTAGTACCGTTTGTTTTTATATTTAGGTATACATATAGATCTTTTTTCCTTCTTAGTTATGACTGGTATTGTTAATACATGCTCTTTGATATCCAAAGAATTTTGCATGCTTCGCGAAGCGTATTTACAACCGCATGGAATAACGGGAACTGCGGGAACGAATTCACCAGACGCGGTGAGAGCTAGCGGCAACTAGCAGTAAGCTGTTATTTCTCCATTTATATGTCAGTAACATAATGCAGCGTTATGACTGGAATAAGGTGGACTGTCTAACGTTCAGGACCATGTAGCTCAGTGCAGAAATGGCAACTAATGGGCAGAAGAGGAAATTCAATGGCCTACAGAAAGGTAGAAGTGAAACATCAGTCGTTGGAACTCTCGAACTGTGATTAACATGTCTGGAAGAGAATTAACAAAAGAGGAAGATTCAGTTCTATCGAAAGGAGGCAACTTTGCAGTCACGCCATTAAAGGTTCCTACGGAGGACATTATAGCGAATGTGAAGGCAGGAATCCGTTTGTTATCATCGAATTCCGCGGATGAACTCAGGACTGAAACAGCCAGAATATTACGCCAAGTGAAACCACCTACCAGCAATTTGTCTCAAGCGGAAAGGAGGGCACTGAAGGAAATCAATGCTGATAAGAGCATTATTGTACTTGCAGCTGATAAAGGAAATGCTACGGTTTTGCTGAACACCGAAGATAATCACAAGAAGATTGGTGACCTTTTGGATCCCACAACGCATAAAAAGCTTCAGAACGATCCTACAACCAAAATTTTGGGGAATACCAAGCAACTGGTAAAACAATCTTCTCTTTCTTCGGATGAAGACGAAAGCTTATCCACCCAGACTATATGGACTCCCAAAGGCACGTAAACGACAGATCCCGTTGAGACCGATTGTGAGTGCTATAGGACCTCCAACACAAGAGGTGGCCAGATATCTCGCCTGCTTGCTGCAACCATACATTGGCAGAACGGACAGTTACATTAAAAACTCGGCGCATTTTATTGAAAAACTGAGGGTGATTGAAGTTAGCCCAAGTGATACTCTTGTGAGCTTCGATGTAGTGTCATTGTTTACCATGGTGCCTGTAAACGAAGTTATTTCATATGTGCAGATATTTTTCTGACTGATATTGTGACTTTATTTAAACACTGCCTGGCGACAACTTATTTCCAGTACAACAACGAGTTTTCCGAACAGATCGTCGGGGTGGCGATAGGAAGCCCTCTCAGCTCAGCTGTTGCCAATTTATTTATGGAGATCTTCGAACAGCGAGCACTGCAGACTGCCAGTAAAAAGCCAACCAAATGGTATCACTATGTTGATGACACATTTGTAGTGGGGTCTTATGGTGAAGAAGAGCTGGATGACTTCTTGGTGCATCTGAACAGTATTAACCCAAAGATACAACAGTTTACGATGGAGCAAGAGAGCAACGGTCAACTCAATTTCCTGGATGTATCGATAATCAAACGGGTGGATGGGACGCTGGGCCACAAGGTATATAGAAAGGATACTCACACGGATCGATACCTCCACAAGGAATCAAACCATCATCCTAGGTAAAAAAGAGGTGTCATGAAAATCTGCGGGCCGGCTTAGTTGCAAGATGAATTAAATCACGTACGGTCAGCCTTCATGAAAGACGGATGTACCACCAAGGAAATTGATCGAGTCCTCCATCAAAGAAGAAAAGAAGCCAGAAGTCCAGAGCAACAATGGTCACCTACTGGAAAAGTTTTCCTACCGTTCATTAATCAAGTCACGGACCGTATCGGGAAAGTTCTGGTCAAGTATGGGATCGAAACAACCAAGAAGATTAAGGAATATTTAAGAACTGCAAAAGACGCCCGACACCCCCTAGCAACACCTGGGGTATACAAAATTCCATGCAGTTGTGGACAAGTATATACTGGCACAACGAAAAGAAGTGTAAACACCCGCTTAGCCGAACTTAAAAGAAACTGTCGTTTAGGACACATCGAAAGATCGGCCGTAGCTGAGCATGTTTTTCGAGATGGGAACCACGAAATTAAATTTAATGAGACAAGCGTTCTAGCACGAACATCCCATTATCATGCGCGCATGTTTAGAGAAGCAATAGAGATTCACGAATACCATAATAATTTTAGTACAAAAGAGAATGTTTTAAAGTTGGACAAAATATGGATGTCGACGTTGCGCCATCAGAATGACAACGCGATTCAAAATGTTTAAAAGTGTGTGAAATTTTATGGGACTTAACTGCTAAGGTCATCAGTCCCTAAGCTTACACACTACTTAACCTAAATTATCCTACGTACAAACACACACACCCATGCCCGAGGGAGGACTCGAACCTCCGCCGGGACCAGCCGCACAGTCCATGACTGCAGCGCCCAGACCGCTCGGCTAATCCCGCTCGGCGACAACACGATTACTCTTAATCGAGAATGATGACGCCTTCCAAAGATAGGCATACCGTCGGCATCACGTGACCTATGGTGGTGCCCTCTATGCGCTCTATAAATGTGAGAATACCTGGAGCCTCAGTGGCAGTAGCCGGACGACCTCAGAAGATGTCTCCCGCAGAGGGAGACGAAAAGTTAGGTGGAAATTTTATGCATCGACCACGGACTCTCAGCCCGGAAGTTTCATCTGAAGACATCACCGGCCGTGAAAGCCTCCATTGTATGATTAAATTTCTTCATTGTTGACATATTTTCACAGTAACAATGGAATTTGCTATAGCAATTAAATTGTGCAAAGAAAGAAAAGAAACACCCCTGCATTTCACAGCAAGAAACATTGTTGATGTATCAAATAGGAAACAGACTTGGTAATAGTTGAAATATGAACCAAAGACGCCCACATCTCTTAGGGCGTACGCAAACTAATACGCCCGAAAACTTGCTGTGACGCGAAGTTGGCATGGCACTTGAAGCGCAACGTATTGGAAATATGTCACTGTCTCGGGATAAATCATCGTATTTGTGTGACATACAACTGCATTTACGAAGAAAGCAGCAGGGCATTTGAAGGGCGAAAACAAAAATTTTGAGATTTTTGAGCCGAATTCAATAATATCTCCCCTTACGCCTCGTCAACGACAGCGTCATTAAAGACGTAGAAGATACTCGTATTTGGGACGGAAACGAAGGAGGTAGCCTGTGTCCATTTCTGAGGAACCATCCCGGCATTCGACTTACACATTTTAGGGAAATCAAAGGAAATATAAATCTCGATGTTCGAACGGGGGATATGTAATTCAGTCCTTCCGAGTGCGAGTTCAGTGGCTTCTTACTACGCCACAACGCTCGATCCACTCAGCTGACCTCCGAAAGTTAGTTCCGGTTTGCAGATCCAGATGTAGGACATGAGCGGCAAATGCACAAGCAGTGCCAAACGTTGGTGCACCACAACGACGGGTACGGAACTCTGAATGTAGGAGCAGCCAGATGTGTGTTAACAGCCGCAGCTAGGCGGCTAGGTCATTATATCTGCACGGCTGCACCGCACACGAACAGTTGGCGCTAGTCGGGTAATGCGGTTAGCATCTGGATTCGCTACAGGGGACACTTCCCTCCCCTCTGCAGTGTTCTTTACTGCGTGACTGCTGGAGCGAGATAACAGCCTACTGCCTTTCTGCACCCAAAAGTGACGGACCGAGACTATTTATATGATAAATAGTAGAGGACATCCTTACTGATCTCCGTTAGATGGGCATTAGACCACTGTGCGAGACATATTTCTGTCCCTGACGTTGTTTCTCCTAGTGCTGGGGACATCCTTGGAAGCTAGATGATTAATTTGTTGCTTGATTTTAGAAATAAAAACAAACTCAGCATGCCGGACCTTTACTTAACTAGACGAGTGCGAGGTTACGTATCAACAGTTCGGCCTGCTAAGCTCGTTTGAGTTCGTAAATCACCTAACAAACTAATCAGCTAGCACCTGTGGATGCTTGTACCACTAAGAGATGAAACACGCTGTAGATCACGGCCTAATACCCAAATAAATAAGATTACCCAGGATGTAAATCCCGGCCGTGAATGCGTGTAAAATAGTGGGGAATAATTTCGACGTCTTAGAGTATATGCTGCAGGCCATCTCGCCGTGTGTGGCGGTGAGCACTTCATGTACTTGTGTCATATCCTCTCCTTCCTCTTCCAGTCGCGAAACGTGCTCGGGAAGCAAGTCTGACGGTAAGCCTCCGTGTGCGTCCGAAACTCTATAACATTACCTTCTTGGTCTTTTCGCAAGGTACGAGTAGAGAAAAAACTGTGCGTTGGTTAGCTCTTCTAGAATTGTCATTCTCGCAATTTTAACGGTAAACCATACCGTGATGCACAGTTTCGATGAGCATCTACAAGACGCTTTCGCGCTTACTAAAAGATCCAGTAACGAAACACGTTTCTCTTCCGTAGACATTTGCCATGTCTTGTATCAGTCGGTCCTGGTTACGGTTTCAGGCAGGGAGTGATACGTATTTGGCAGAACGAAGGTTTTGGAAGTTACCTCTTCTGTGGGTGGACTACAACTCCTAAGGACTCCTCCAATGAAACTGAGCCTGGCATGTACAGTTCCTCCTATTAGGTCTAGGTGGTCATTCTACTTTAAATCGCGCAATACGTGTTCTCCCTTATATTTATTGGCTACTATTGTCTCATTAATGTGTGTTTCCGTCTCTTTATGTGCAATACATTACAATTATTTATGTTGAGGGTCAATTGCAAATCCCTGCGTCAAGCGTCTATCCTCTGCAGGTTTTCTACATTTCACTACTATTTACAGCATTGTGGCATTTCTACTTACAGCAATATCTTCCACGACTAGCTTCGTTGATCTTCCGTATTTGTCCCCTCGTTCGGTTATGTTGTGTAAGTAGGCTGTTTAGTTTTTTTTATTGGTAACGCCACTTCAGTATGAAAATCACCGGCTGTGCCGTGTGCAGTCTGTGGCTGCTTTGCATTGTTGTAATACTCAACCATTGTAGTGTTAGGCAGCTGGCTGTGAACAGCGCGTAGCGTTGCTCAGTTGGAGGTGAGCCGCCAGCAGTGGTGGATGTGGGGAGAGAGATGGCGGAGTTTTGTAATTTGTCATGATATCAAGGTAAATACATTGTTTGTTCTCTATTAATATCTTTCATTTGCTAACTATCCCTATCAGTAGTTAGTGCCTTCCATAGTTTGAATCTTTTATTTAGCTGGCAGTAGTGGCGCTCGCTGTATTGCAGTAGCTTGAGCAGCGATGATTTTTGTGAGGTAAGTGATTTGTGAAAGAGATAGTTTAATGTTAGTCAGGGCCATTCTCTTCTAGAGATTATTGAAAGTCAGATTGCGTTGCGCTAACAAAATATTGTGTGTTGAAAGTCAGATTGCGTTGCGCTAAAAAAATATTGTGTGTCAGGTTAAGCACAGTCCTGTAAAATTGTTCAAAGGGGAAGTTTCATATGTCGACCCTTAGCCGAGGATACCTCACTGGAATCTTCTGATTTTTTCTTGTAGTTTGTGTAATTAGTGTAGATTTTGTTTATTGCTAGCGCGTAATTATAGAGAGAATTTCCTTTGTAGTTGTAGTTTTTCATTGTTGTACAGTAAAACAGGTGTGGCATGCATGTAGATTTGCACCAAGTATTTCGCAGCTGCAATTAACTAGATATTATTTTCAGTGTTATGTTAATGTGTTCTCTTATTTTTGCTCTTCAAATTGTGTTTTTCTGTGTTGTCGTGTGAAATACTGTGACAATAATGGCGTGTGAAAATCGTAATACTAGGCTCCAAACTAAATTGAGAAATGACAGTGAAGACGAAAGCAGTATGTTAGCGCCGCAGAATAATGAATTAACTAATGTTAACAGTAGTAATTTGGTAATTGCGCATAGGGAAATGGAGCGGGTTGCAAACAATGGCGTAGACAATGAAACAATCAGTGAGCAGGAAAGCATTATCGATCGGTCGGTCGGCAATAGCTCGCCTCAGGAAGCCGAAATGACACGACACGATCTCGCAAATACTGTAGATTCAGGTTCTGGGTCATCACCGTTTTCTCAAATGAGTCAAGACACATTTTCTGCTTGTCAAAATGTGAATGTTGCCGGTGAAAATGCACTGCCAAAAAGCATAGAGAAACAGATTCCAGACACTAATACATTATTATTGCAATTAATGCAACAAATGGGACAAAATCTTCAAAAGTTAGACGCAATGGGACAAAAGCTTGAAAAATTAGACACAATTGAACAAAATCAGAAACAAATGTTAGACAGAATGGAACAAAATCTTCAAAAGTTAGACACCACACTTGAACAAACACGTGAAGATTTAACTACTGAGTTACATCCCATTGAATCGAAATGTCAAAATGTCTGTAACGACGTAAAAACACAAATTTGTGAGCATTTCCAACCTATTTTTTCGCGGCATGAAAATGCACTACAGAATCACGAAGCAGCCATAAAAGAACTGCAAACTACTGTTCATGAAAATCATGAGACCTTGCAAGCTAAATTTGACTGAGTTGCATCTACCGATTCGGTTACGCAACTTGCAAAAACTCAAGAAAACTTAAAGGACACAGTAGAAAGACACATGGAGGAAATTAGTACATTATCAGAGAAAGTAGTTGAACTTTCGGATCAGGTCACTAACTTATCTACAAAGGTAGATGATGATCTGAATGACACAAGACCTGTAGTCTTCACTGACACAGAAGAGTATGAACAAATTAGAAAATTCAAACAAAATCAGAATCAAATTAATACGCAACACCAAAGAGAAATCCGCGAAGTACAAGATCAGCTGACACAGGTAGTACATGAATTACGTATTTCAGAGGACACTTGCGCCCCAATACGGAAAGAGGGACATAGAAATACGGAACAACCACAACATAATAACACAGGACGATTCGGAAATTATGAAAGAAATTGGCAAGGCACACCGAATTTAGAGATGGAACCGCCGACACGACCTAGCAATGACCGATATGCTACTCGCCGACACAATGATTTTTACTATAAGCTGTTAAGAAGAAAAAAAAAAAGGAAAAAGGGGGCAGAATAACTTCAGGCGCAGCGGTTCGGCGCGCAGTTACGATTCCGGGAGAAATTCTCCACCACATGACCGACAAACAAGAAACTATGTAAACTACCGATATAACGACAGACCTGAATTTCATCAGAACTGGCGGGATTATAACAGAGCTGGGCCCTCTCGGCAAGGCGAATTTCTAGAGGTTCGGTCTCCGAATCCCATTAACGACGCGCGCCAACAGACAATGACCCGCACCGCAGGGAACCGCGTGCGCCGGCTGGCTCCGAGAAAAATATCATAGACGCTAACCTTGAGAAAAATTCCAGTATTCTTTACCGACGTATACCGCACGATAATTGCATTCAAGTTCACACTCTGAGTACTAGGAAGAGTAAAGGTTTACACCACATTTCACACGTAAAACTGTTTATTGAGAGATAATGTGCTTTCTTAACTTGAGATTTTAATGCAACATTTTGGTTTACTTGCAAATACATTATGGATTCAAGGTGCTTTCTGAGAGATACCAGGTGACACAGTGGTTAGTTTATTTGACAGCTACACGACTATATCACGACGCTACTAATGTGTGACACAATTCACCTTGTTGCTTTTGCGGTGTATCTGTTTTATATCTGCACAGTTTTTCTGACTTCTTGTGGAAAGTAAAACACGTTTTAGTATTTAACTTTTGTGGTATAGCAACAATGAGACAGCCTTTTCCGTGGCACAACAATACGTCACAGCACAGTACTTTCCTCATCACAACAATAAGCGTAATAACTAAGATATCTATACGCAAAGCATTTCACTTTTGTGTATCATCAGGTAAGTACATTGACTTCTGCAGAACTTAGCTTTCAGAGGACGATAACTACGACACTTCCACAGAATTATCTTACAACAAGACGCACAGTTTAGCGCTACAGGACACGTATTTGAGTGATTAATTTTGTACTTAAAACATTTATTTTTAAAGATTTTTGAATTACAAAGAAAGTTTTCCGAGATATATTTCATTCCATTGCTGTAATCTGTAACACATGAGGATATAATTATATTTATCCTCAGGGGGGTACACGTTTACTTTGTGTACCATGTGTGTGGCAACCACAAGGAACCCTAGCTAATATGGTATTTGCTTATACAACTTTACACATCGGTACCATATTTCTCCAACACAGTATTACACAGCTATCAGATCATTTAACTGAAAGACAAAATTTTTTTTACTACGTCAGTTACAGATGTTTACGCAATTACACAGTTGGATAACTTCACACTTATGAAACTGTATTTTGTCTGTACTTTGTAAACTGTTCATATTTTTTCGGAACCATTGTGGTACTATGAGAGCTTTGAATGATGTATTTGGTATGGGATCATGATTTTTAAAGTACGTTTGAGGTAGATAACACTTTTGAAATGAGCAGAGAATTTTTTTTTAGGTTTTAAAATATTCAGGAAGCTACGACGATTTTGAGATTTGGCTGAGGTTTTATGATGTTATGACGACGATGTGTATTATGCTGCTGAGGTATGTTTATGGTCAAGGAGCTGATGCTATATGAGTTATTTGATTATGTTATGTATTTATTAACAGGAAATATTGAAGAAGCGTCGACGAATTTGTATATGTGTAATAAGGTAAGGAGTAATGAATAATGATTAGGGCACTCTGATTTGTGGAAAAGGATGTTGGAAACCAAGAATCGTACTTTAAGAGTTATGAAATGTGTGTAAATGCGTGAATGTATCACAATGACGGCGAAAATTTCTTGGACACTTATATTCATAGGATTTTGTTTCTACAGATTTGCAACGCTAATTCTTGACCTGTGAAATATTTTTATGTGAGACTGTCGTAGCGGAAACTGCTGTCGTAAATATTTCGGTAAGAAAGTTCAGTGACCACCTGCACGTAATGCGTCGTGGGCACGCAGCTGGGCGACAGCCACCCGAAAAAAAAAGCCATTAGCCTTCCAGCGGCACAGGTAAAAAAAAAAAGGGGGAGGCCATTATCCTCGCTATTGACGTTCCTTTAAAGAAAGCATCGCAACATTTCACGGCTATTGTCGTGCTAATTGAGAGAAATGCCATATGGCTTGCTTTATGTATTTATTAACTCATTATGTTTAATATCTAGTTTCTAGCTACAATGCAGCACTGGTTAAAATAAAATTTTATAGATGTACTAATATAAATATTTTCTGTCTACAGATCGAGTAAATAATAATTTTTGTCAAAAAAAAAAAAAGGAGTGAATGGTAATATTTTTTTTACAATAAGTTGTTGTGGTGCACCACTTTAATTACTTAGACATTAAGATGTGATTATACATTTCCCTTATCTGCATTGTTATCTTTAGTGTACTATTTTTTCTGCTTGAGCTATGTCATGTTTAGGTATAAGTTGCTGCTGTTTGCCAGGCATAGTGTTATTGAATTTGACTTTGTATTATTCTGTTAAGCCAGTTTTACTAATGATTTCTTTTTATTGTTTGCTGCACATTGCCTTATATTAGTTGTAATATTGCAATTGCTTCGCTAATTTCTAAAATGCTGCTTCGCAAATCTGCGTTTTTTTTATTGCTGTTTATATTAATTGTTTTATGTGATGCTGCATTGCCTCGTCCCTTAGTTTAACATCTGAGCTCAGTAGATATAAGTTAGCTTAAGAGGGGGTAGCCTATAAGATAATGAGTAGCGATTAATTGGGAAAAAAATGCATTGAGAAGCTATACGAGTAAAGTACAGAAAGCAGGTATAGGTAGGATTTTCTTGGGAATAAATAATGAGGTAAGAAATATGTGAAATAAATACAGAAAGCATGCTTGGATAGGATTTTTTTGGTAGAAGCAAAGGTTGAAATAAGACGAAAGATCTATGGAATGAAGTTTTAGGTTGGACTGCAGTACCAAATGTTACACTGAAAACGAACCCTGTCCTTTCCATTGTGTTATCCCCCTATGTGTTTGTGTACCATTGTGTATTTGTTTTCTTCCTGTCTCTGTGTAGTTTCATAGAATTTTTTTCTCTTCTAATACTAAGCTACATTCACTATGATGAGGAATACTGTTATCCTCAAATATAATTGGTATTAATAATATGTTATTTACCTTGTAAATATGCTTAGACTTTATTTATTTTATTTTGTTTTAATGCTCATGTGTGAAGTTGATGTTTGAATAATTATTCTGATCTTTATGTATGTACTTATGTCATTATTTTTGTAACATTGATGTATATGTTTATTTCTATTCTTTTGTAAAGCCCCTATTACCGCAAATGTTATTTGTATTGTTATGTTCTTTAATGATGTATTTTGTATCTTTGTAATTGTATTCTTATGTTCTAAAATTGTAATTGACACCAGTTCATCAAATTAAGTAACTTCTAAGTTACATTTCACTGCACACGTTTCTGTTGGTCATAGTATATGGACAATATGTGAGAAGTAGGGACTGTTAGTGTTTGCACGTGTGTTAATAATTCAGCAAGGGACTGGATAACAGCATTGCTGGTTCTAAGGACAATTAAAAAATTTTTTTGTGAGTGCACAAGTGGTGGTTATGGCCTTGCTACATTATCCGCAAGACTCTTCGATGGTGATTGTGCACCTGCACAGTCGCAGCAGATGGATGCTGGCCATCTCTACAAGGACTACAGTGGGTCTGCACCTCTGGTGGCCCACCAGTACCGTCATTTCTACAAGGACTACAGTGGGTCTACCTCTTTGATGATCCATCAATACCATTATTTCTACAAGTACTGCAGTGGGTCTGCGCCTCTGGTGGCCCACCAATACCATAATCTCTACCAGGACTACAGTGGGTCTGCTCTGTGATGACCTACCAAACGATATTCTTCAAAACTTCGATAGACTACGCTGTGGGTTTGCTCTGTTGTGGCCCATTACGTGTCAGCATGTCAAGAGTCAGCACTGTCTTTCCGTTGGAAGGACAACGATACTTCTTCAAAACTGCATGGAAATCCACTACGTCTATGTGCATTTTCTTTTACTGCTCAGACTTTGAGAAAAACACTGCAATGTGATGAATGATCAGGACTGTCTTTATGGACTGTGAGAAAATTTTAGCTTTTGACCAACATTGTATCAATAAGTGTGTGCATTTGATTTCTTAGTTATTGTAATTATGAAAATTTTTTTCAAATCTGTATTGGGCACTGCCCTACCCAATTTGTAAAATTTTTTGTGGGGAGCATGGGGGCTATGTAAGTAGGCTGTTTAGTTTTTTTTATTGGTAACGCCACTTCAGTATGAAAATCACCGGCTGTGCCGTGTGCAGTCTGTGGCTGCTTTGCATTGTTGTAATACTCAACCATTGTAGTGTTAGGCAGCTGGCTGTGAACAGCGCGTAGCGTTGCTCAGTTGGAGGTGAGCCGCCAGCAGTGGTGGATGTGGGGAGAGAGATGGCGGAGTTTTGTAATTTGTCATGATATCAAGGTAAATACATTGTTTGTTCTCTATTAATATCTTTCATTTGCTAACTATCCCTATCAGTAGTTAGTGCCTTCCATAGTTTGAATCTTTTATTTAGCTGGCAGTAGTGGCGCTCGCTGTATTGCAGTAGCTTGAGCAGCGATGATTTTTGTGAGGTAAGTGATTTGTGAAAGAGATAGTTTAATGTTAGTCAGGGCCATTCTCTTCTAGAGATTATTGAAAGTCAGATTGCGTTGCGCTAACAAAATATTGTGTGTTGAAAGTCAGATTGCGTTGCGCTAAAAAAATATTGTGTGTCAGGTTAAGCACAGTCTTGTACTATTGTTCAAAGGGGAAGTTTCAGTTGAGAAAAAACACAACACCTTGAACGACTAGACGTAGAATGTTCATATTCACAGGACATGTATATTAGTATGTTCTGCAGAACTGATTAGCATTTGAATTATGTCGGCCGATGGGGTCAAGGTCGATATCGATATCGGGCACACCACCTGCCGGTAAAATGTGTGTGCGGCTCTCGTTGTCGCTGTAAACTGTAGGCAATTGGTCAGTGTGACTTGAGCGAACATGCAGGATGCTTCGCAGACGTATGCGACAACCGTATTTTCAAATCAATGAGTTTGAAAGAGGGCGCATTATTGGCATGAGAGAATGTAGTGCATCCATCCGGGAAACTACTATTAGTGTGGGACGAAGTGTTTCGGCAGTGCAACGGGTGTGTGCAGAATGGTTCACGGTAGGCTGTAGAACACGACAAGATGGGTAAGGTCGCACCCTACAGACCAACCCCGGAGAAGATCGACACCTCATCCGAATGGCATTGCAGGACAGATCTGCATCCTCCTCGGTTCTGGCGCAACAGTGGAACATTGTAACACGTCGACACTATCAGGAGTGACAGTCCGACGTTGTTTATTGCGGCATGGGTTACGTGAGCGTCGTCCGTTTTTCCGCCCACCTTTGACGAATGTGCAGAAACGTACTAGACAGCAATGGAGTATGGAACGACGTCACTGGGAACAGAAATGGCATCAGATAGTGTTTTCGGACGAATCCAAGTTCTGTTTTTTTGAAAATGATGGTCGCATTTTGGTTCGCCGCAGACAAGGGGGCAGCATCACAGTGACTACATTTGCACAAGACACAAAGTGCCAACTCAGGGCCTTATGGTGTGGAGTGCTAGGGGGTACAACAAAAAATAGCAACTGAAGCTTGTCCAGGACGCTGTGATCAGTCTGACCTACGTGAACGACATTCTGCCACCTATAACCCCACCCTTTCTGTACAACGCCATTTTGCAGCAAGAGAATGTACGACCACATGTTGCTGCACGAACAAGTTCCTTCTTGGTGTCACAGGATGTCAGTCTTTTGCCCTGGCCCACAGGATCACCGGACTTACCGCCAGTCGAAAGTGTGTGAGATGTGGTGAAACGACGGGTGCAGCGCTTTGATTCAATGTCAACCACCACAGATGCACATTGGAACCAGGTGAATGCAGCGCAGATGATTCTTTACAGGACGCTTCGATACCATCACGCATGGAACAAATTATTAGGGACCATGGCCGACGCTGTGCCTACTAAGCAGCAGGACACCTACTGATCCAAGGTGAGTGAAATGCTAATCATTTCTGCAGAACATACTAATGTACAATACATCTCCTGTGAATATGAAAGTCCTACGTATAGTAATTCAAGGTGTTCTCTTTTTTTTCTGAACATGAGTGTATATTGTGTATAGGAATGGTCTTAAAACACTTCTCGTTCACAACTGGTATCATTAGCGCACGGTAGTGCGACGATTGTCGACTCGAAGATATTCGGTTCGAGTAATTACCATTTCTTGAACAGAAATGTAGGTGATGGCTGTAGTAGTTATATATATGACTATAAAAATGTGCTTTCCCGTGTTATTATATCTTTGTAATAATTAATCACAATCCGATGACTTTCTTAGAGCCACATTTATATCTGCGCCATTTTCAGGCCGGCCGCGGTGGTCTAGCGGTTCTAGGCGCTCAGTCCGGAACCGCGCGACTGCTCCGGTCGCAGGTTCGAATCCTGCCTCGGGCATGGATGTGTGTGATGTCCTTAGGTTATTTAGGTTTAAGTAGTTCTAAGTTCTAGGGGACTAATGACCACAGATGTTAAGTCCAATAGTGCTCAGAGCCATTTTTTAGCCATTTTCAGACTTTTTGATGTACTACAAACTCTCGAATGCTCTTTAGCGATCACATCCTGTTCCGATGTCTTTAGCCGAATAGGTGTAAATGAGGTAAGCCCAGGCTCAGGTCATTCTCAAAATTTATTCTTTTAACTAATAAATGCGCTACCACAATACTGGAAATTAGATATTACTTGTTATCTGAAAAATCAACACTCATCTTAAGAATGATTCTTTTCTTCTAAACAGTCGTTACGAAGTTTCATTTTGTTTCGTGCTTCAGATGATGACTGAACGATCGAGCATCTTGCTTCTCTGTCGTTAATCATCTCATTATTAC
Source organism: Schistocerca nitens (assembly GCF_023898315.1). Taxonomy (NCBI): domain Eukaryota; kingdom Metazoa; phylum Arthropoda; class Insecta; order Orthoptera; family Acrididae; genus Schistocerca; species Schistocerca nitens. Next base: position 174,886,811 of record NC_064622.1, on the reverse strand, counting down.
AGTCGAGTCTGCTTCTTTTGGCGATTTCATCGAGTTTAATTGTGATTTCCATTTACTACTTAAACATTTTCTTTTATAGTCCACATCACCAGGTATTTCACGAAGGAATACCGGTGCGGTAATCCAAGAATGTTGCATAAATACTGACGCGCTATATGTACGTAAAAACTTACATGCACTCTTTTTAAAAGCATAATTTGATATTTTCAGTCTCTCTTGTAAAAATTAAGTGGCACCGGCCTTGCCGGTTCTCGTGAGATCAACGAAGTGAAGCGCTGTTGGGCGTGGCTGGCACTTGGATGGGTGACCATTCAGTTGCCATGCGCTGTTGCCATTTTTCGGGGTGCACTCAGCCTCGTGATGCCAATTGAGGAGTTACTTGACCGAATAGCAGCGGCTTCGGTCAAGAATACCATCATAACGACCGGGAGAGCGGTATGCTGACCACACGCCCCTCCTATCCGCATCCTCCTCTGAGGATGACACGGCTGTCGGATGGTCCCGGTAGGCCACCGTGGCATGAAGACGGAATGCTTGTAAAAATTAAAGCGTGCAAGTGTTCATGAACGACATTGCGTTAATGGCTTTTTTATTATTTTATTCTCATTAATCCAATTAGATAATTGACTTACCTTGATCAGTTTCACTTAATTATATCTTTATGGAGATAGTTCGTGACGTACAGTTCCTGATCGTCAGAATGTACCTCATTTATTGCAATAACAAATAATTTCAAAACTTTTTTCTAGTAATGAGTATGTGGGACAATTGATGGTGATGCGAACGTTACAATAGCCATTACCAATATCTTATTCTTCTTTATTACCGTATTCTAGTTTCATTAGGGTCTCTGTATAACTTAGGTAACCCCTTCAAGAATTGGATTTCTGTCTTCTCCAGCAACTCTTACAACCTGTGTATCAGGCTCCATTGAAGCTGCTGAGCTCTTATATTTTTCAATTCTCTTCGTTCGTAAAATTACTTTCCAGCCAACAGCTGTATTATTGATTGTCATATATTCAACTCGATCGAATTCAGAGTCGCTATTCTCCATCGTGAGGCCTCTTAGCAGCCGTCACGAAATCGTAGATGGCGCAGATATTAGCTCAAACGCGTGATCGTGTATGCTTTACAGCATATTAGGATTCAAAGAAGACCTGAAGAACAAATGACGAAAGTGACTTATAAGGAGTGATTAAGAAACTTCCATTTGAAGGCGTTGTTGCAATCCAGGGCAGCTTCGATACGGGTATATAAGCACCGACATGTGAGCAACGGGTTAATGTAGCTTTCGAACGAAAATCTTTCGATCGCCTGTTATGTATCGACATATTAAAAAGAAAATAGTACAGGTTTATAGTGAAATCGCAGCACCAGTTGATGAAATGGTTCAAATGGCTCTGAGCAGTATGGGACTCAACTGCTGTGGTCATTAGTCCCCTAGAACTTAGAACTACTTAAACCTAAGTAACCTAAGGACATCACACACACCCATACCCGAGGCAGGATTCGAACCTGCGACCGTAGCAGCAGCGCGGCTCCGGACTGGAGCGCCTAGAACCGCACGGCCACCGCGGCCGGCACCAGTTGATGAGTTTAAGTGCGTGCAGATAAAGAATGACCATGACGATGACTTCATTTAAGGTTGGATGATGTCAGTAGAATGTATGTAGGAGGAACATGGATGCCTATTCCTGAAGACCATATTGCGTGCAGATGTCTGGAAGAAGTAGTTGTTAGGTAGGGGATGACATCGATGATGATACGATGATGATATAATAATAATAATTCCACATTATTCCTAACTCACACCACACAGCAATATTTACGTTTTAGTATTTACTGTGTTTGCCGGTTATTCATTGAGCGGGAATGTACAAAATACTTAGTATCTGACCTCATGAGTTATGACTCCAATGGAAGAAATTATAGAAGCATAAATATGCGAGAGCTACCCAAAAAGTAGCCTCCATTACCGTACGAATGAAATACTAGAATAGTCACAGAAAACTAATTAGAAAATCTTAAAAATGCACTTTTAATTAATCCTCTCCACTATCACCTCATAGGTTTAAACATTTATCATATCTCTTAATGAGTAGAAAAATTTCTTTTGCATAAAATTCTGCCACCTGAAATTGCAGCTAGTCTGTGACAGCGTCTTTACGTTCTTCGTCGGAGTCATAGCCTTGGGAGCCGGCCATTTATCTGTATACATGATGAAGCGGAAATAACTTGGAGTGGAGACTTAGCTACAGGACAGATGTCCAAGGATGTCTCACTTGATGTTTTACGGATAATTCAGAAACCTCGTTCCTTGATTTGAGTGGCTTTAGACAGTTTTTCTAATGTCTACAACAGGCTTCAAAATTGGTTGTCCTACGACGTACCACAAAATCCATAAATAAGATTCTTCTAACGTCGCGAGAAAAGTAAGCATAATCTTTCTGTTCTGCAGAGTTTGGCATGCTTTTTAGGTTTATTGGGTGCTGAGTTATGTCTCGTCAACGGTCAATGGGCATTGTTCTGTTCTCCCTCTGAATTGTGAAGATGTAGTCGTGATCCGTTGAGTTTTGTGTCTGTCAAAAAGAAGGCTTGGAACTCAACTAGCTCAGAACTTGTGGTGCCTTAATTATTTAGTAAAAAAAAACAAAGACACATCAGTCTATAAAAAGTCCTACGACAGCTGAAATATCATGGAAGGCCAGTCTTTTTCGTTTGTCCTCTTGTAATGCTGGTTGCAGGTTATGACCACTTCTGTCGCCATCATGAACATTCATCCCAACTCTCTTAAATGAACAACGTCATTGACGCATAGCACCTTCACGCACCACGTTCTGTTCATGCACGGAAGTACTTTCGTGATAAAAAAACCGGTAGAAATCCTATAGCAAAACGGATTTCTAATTTGACGGGATTTTCAGTTTGAATGTACGTTTCGAAAGATTAATGTAAACGAGTGAGAAGCAGTGTGTCTTTATGGGTGCAATAACTGACTGTTTCGGTTCCCATCATGTTGCATGAAAATGAAGTTTACTTTCCAGTTAGCACTCATAATACAGTATTGTCTCCAGGATCTTGGGTGACATACAGTGCTACCCAGTAAAACTGCAACATAAGGAAGGACAAAAATAATTAAAATTTGCTTGTTGTGCATATACAGTACCCTAAAATATGATGAACACACGATAAAATTTATAAGCGATCTGGCGGCATACAAATGCCAAAATTAGTACATAACGCTGCTATTTCTGGCCACAAACATGGCTCTAACCAGGTTGGAGAAGGAATCGAACTGAACTTAGGTGACACATACCTGTATTTCATCCATGCTGCTTCAACTTTGTAACAGAGTTCATCGATCGAGTGATGAGGTATTACTCTCTTGACAACCTACGACCAGCTGTTTTCAGTGAATGAGAGATCTGCAGAACATGCTGGCCAGGGCAACAGTCGAACACCTTCTGTGTTGAGGTAGAGTAGGACAGAACGGTGAACATATGGTCTTGCAATATCTTGTTGAAAGAAAGCGACCCTTGGAGAAATGACGGAACCATTGGCCATAACACTCAGAAATGCAATGCCTGTGTTGAAAATAACCGATTGTGCAAACCAGATGTAATGATGTTGCGCATCAAATTTATTCCAAGACTGTCGCTACCGTTGCTGGGTACGCGTGAGGATGGCCAAAGCAATCTGGTAACATTTGTTCTCCACCGAGGCCCCACATGCTTTTATGACCATCGTGACGCTGTACGTACAACTGGGATTGCCTGTGTCCAATGTGGTTGAGCAGATCACTTTCAGGGTGATTATCTCCGCTGGCACCTCAAGGGAAGCTGCAACTTTGGAGGCCAGGCTGGCATTCCGTGGTGCTCCAGAAGACGTCAGACAGTCAATGTGGATTAACGTCTGCGTTGTCGGGCCACACGTGGTACCCGTCAGTGAGCCGTGTAGCGACTCATATCGACAGAGGTTTGCTCTCTGTGATAATCTGTGTAACACAGCAAGGAGTACGACGTCGTCCCACTTGAGTGCGTGATCTGCCCTGTCTGCCTGGGTTCAAAAATGGCTCTGAGCACTATGGGACTCAACTGCTGTGGTCATCAGTCCCCTAGACCTTAGAACTACTTAAACCTAACTAATCTAAGGACATCACACACATCCATGCCCGAGGCAGGATTCGAACCTGCGACCGTAGCAGTCGCACGCGCGCCTAGAACCGCGAGACCACCGCGGCCGGCGTCTGCCTGGGTTTTGAGTATCGTGCTGTCCGAGAGGGCGGAATCTGTTTTGAAGTTTTTCTGCTGCAACTGACCAGTTGAGAGGGCACCTTCTGGGCACAACAGCCCATGTGCTGTTCACTCCAGCCAGCTGGAGGTGAAGCACTCGCTGTACTGCATTTATAGACACGTGTTGTAGTGTGAAGGCTAGAGCTAATGCCAGACGGCGGTCGATTAGGTCTAAGGTATTAGCTGTTGGCGACTTTTTCCCATGCACCAACAACAGAATGCCGAAGACTTAATTTGGTGGGATGGCTCTTAAAAGACGAGCCTTTCAGCCGTACAGTGTTCTATGGGCTATGCGTGGTGTACTAAATCAGGTGAACTTAAGTTGAATTCATTTCAGTGGTCAAGCTTCATCGGGTTACTTGTGTCGGGGCAGTGATACCACTGCACGTTTTTACAGTCACAGATCACTGTCTGTCTCTCTGATATAAGTACAGCCAACCTAGGTTATGTGTTATCATAATTAATATTTGGAACTGGCATTAATTACTGTCTGTCCTATTTTGAATGTTTAGCCTATAGATCTTCTAATTAATATTCTCAGATTTTGGTTATACAAGTACCTATTGAGACCTCTGTCATTTTTGGCATTTACATTATCTATGTGAGATGTGAAGTTGTCGCTTTTAATATTATAATTATTATTGTGTATTACTGGTTCAGTATCGTGTTGAATGAGCACTAGCTTTGTTATGTCGTAGTTAACATGTACAGCCAATTTATCACATGAAATTTCCACATTGCCTACCGGAGTACACATCCACTCTGGAACACAGAGGCTGGCTTCCGTTTGTAAACTGTCTGCGTTTTGTTATACTTTTTCAACTTGGCAGGTGATTAAGCTCTTGCATTTGTCGTTAAGCCTTACAACAATGAACTCATACACCATTTTGCTGCAGTAATGGCCTTGGAAAATAAATAAGTTGTTTTCTTGCCATTACTATTTTCTTGGTCTAGCTCTTTCCCTCCCAGATCCTCCCTTTTCTACGTCTCAACTAGTATCTCAGTTCCCTTTATGATACGGTGCACAAGCCCTTGGCAGGCCGCACAGTGGTTACATTAAAACGGTCTGAAACTACTCCATCCCCATCCTAGCGTAACAGAAGTTCCCAGGCAATACAAAATGTGCATAAGAGGTAGTGTGCAGTTGTCTTCGGCTGGAACTCATCCAACATGGTGCGAAAAGTTACACCAATACGAGTGGTAATATATTCATAATCCTGCATCTAAGATCTCGGAGGAACTTGGGTGTACGAGGTGCGGCTAGAAAAAAACCGGACTGATGCTGGAAAAAACATTTATTTACAATTATTTACAATTTCATGTTATCTCCTTCAATGTACTCTCCTCCTCGATCTCTAAACCGCTCCATACGAATTTTCCACTGTTCATAGCAATGCTGCAGATCATTTTCGGTAAGTCCATACATTACTTCCGTCGCTTTTTCTTTTACTGCTTCAACAGTCTCAAATCTAGTTCCTTTCAAAGCTGACTTGACTTTAGGGAAAAGAAAAAAGTCACAGGGGGCCAAATCAGGTGAGTAGGGTGGATGATCTAAGATGGGAATGTTGTGTTGTGCCAAAAACGTCTTCACTGACAACGCACTGTGAGCTGGGGTATTGTCTTGGTGAAGGATCCATGACTTTTTTCTCCACAAATCGTTCCGTTTTCTCCGTACTCGCTCACGTAGGGTAGCCAGGACGCTAATGTAGTAATGCTGATTCACTGTTTGTCCCTCTGGTAGCCAATCAATGTGCACAATCCCTTTGATGTCGAAAAAAACAATCATCATTGCCTTGAATTTCGATTTTGACATTCGTGCTTTTTTTTGTCGTGGAGAACCAGGAGTTTTCCAATGCATCGATTGGCTTTTAGTTTCGGGATCGTAAGTAAAAACCCACGATTCATCGCAAGTAATAACATTTTGTAAGAAGGTGGGATCACTTTCAATTTTTTCCAGGATGTCAGAACAAATCATTCTTCGGCGTTCCTTCTGTTCAATTGTGAGACACTTTGGAACCATTTTTGAACACACTTTGTTCATGTTGAAACTTCCATGAAGAATCTGCCTAACACTTTCCTTGTCAACTCCTGTTAACTCAGACACTGCTCTGATTGTTAAAAGGCGATCTTGTCGAACAAGTTTACCGATTTTTTCAATGTTTGCATCAGTTTTTGCTGACAATGGTCTGCCAGTGCGAGTGTCATCACTGGTGTCTTCGTGGCCATCTTTAAATCGTTTAAACCACTCAAACACTTGTGTTCGCGATAAACAATCATCGCCGTACACTTGTTGTAACATTACAAACGTTTCACTTGCAGATTTTCGTAGTTTGAAACAAAATTTGATGTTAACACGCTGTTATTTCTTTACACTCAACATTTTCCGACGCACAGACAAAACGTCAACTACTTAAAACAGACGCCACGGGCAGACTGAGTGCAGGAGGCAGATGAAACTCGAGCAGTAGGCGGAGCGAGAGTCACGTGACAGGCCACGCGACTTTCAGCCTTATTGCATTCGTTTTATTGTTTCACCAGTACTAGTCCGGTTTTTTTCTAGCCACACCTCGTAACTGGACTAAATTCTGGTAACTCAGAGAGAATCGGTTTCGACAATGGACAGCTCTGTCCAAGCAGTTTCTAAAGCGTACTATGACCCCAGTTGGACGCGATGCTCACTGCAGGGGCACAAATGCTGAGTTACATCAATTTAGAGAAGCAATGTGACGTAAAATAGACATGAAGCGTACTACGTGTTTTGATATGTAAATGACTCGAATTTCAACACACCTGCACGAAGCAGACTCACGTCAGCAGCATTCTGTATGCAGGATACTCTAAAATTCCCGTTACAAACTTCTAGGACTTGTAGAGAGAAATAAGTAGACAATATTTTGAATTGGAACGTCATCTAATGACGCTACAGTGAGCCAAAGTCATAGGCGCCGGTGCCTGTAAATGTATGTGTACACAGGGTGATTTCGTTATGATGTTACAGGCACTGGAGACGCTCTTTAGCATCGTGGGATGACGTTTCCAGACATGGGTTCCATTTCAGAACATTGTGTACTAAGTCTTCTCTACAAACTTAAAAGTTTGTAAGGGGAATTTTAGAGTACCCTGTATACAGAATACTGCTGACGTGACACCTACTTCTTGCGGGTGTGCTGAAATTCTAGTCATTCACATATCAAAATACGTAGTACACTTCATGTCTATTTTACGTTTGTTGTACGATACTGGGAGCTTGAATTAATTCTCGCTTTTTTCGGAGAGTAGCAGTAGTTGTGTTAGCGCATCTTAGCGGGCAGGAACAAGAGACGTATTTAGCAGTCGAAACATTAGGCTTTGTGGTCTGTGTGTGACTTTCAGGTGGAGCGAAAAGACACGCCCATCTCGTGCCTTGAACATGTCTGGATTTTTACCTACTAAACAGCAATTGCGAGATGTGTTACTCTTCTGCTTTCATGTCACGAAATCTGTTGCGGAAAGTCACAGTTCGCTAGTGGAGGCGTATGGAGTACACGCTCTGTCGGAAACAACGTTCTGAGATTAGTTTCGACGGTTCAGAGACTGCATTTTGAGGTGCATGGCAAGATGCGTCATGGTCGGTGTGGTTGTATCATGCGCTGCAGAAGCCGGATCAAATGATGAATGCAGAACGCTTCGGAGCACAATTATTCAAAGATAGAAGACCCAATACGCTAACAGACATCAAAATTCATTCTGCTTCATGACAGAGAAGGTAACCTTGAAGGGATTTCATTGGGCTGTCTTATTCCACCCGCCATATTTGCCAGACATCACCCCTTCCGATTACCATTTCTTTCGGTTCATGCAGCATGGTATTTCGGAAGAACTCTTCACATACTTTAACGATCTCGATAATTGGGTCCTTGAGTGGACCACCTGAATTCTTTCTGCGCTGTTTTCACTTGTTACCAGGAAAGTGGGAAAAGGTTGTAGCTGCCGGACAACAATAAATTACCTAATACCATTCTATTAATACATACTTGTGTTTTCTGTTCAACAAACGGTGACAATTTATTCACTTACAAAATGCCTTCAAGATGTTGAAATTTTAGTGGACAGCTGCGAAGTTAAGCACAAATGAAATAAAAGTATCCCTGTCCATGCAAGTGCTGCCGTAACAAGTACGACAAGCGTTCCATAAGTAACGCAAAAGTTTTTTTCTTGACCAGCTTCGGTTGAAAAAATGCGGAATTTGTTGCAATATTCCCGCTTGAGCCTTTATAATTCCATAGAGGGAGTTCTGTGGCGGCACTATAGGTAGCCTTTAAAGTACGCTCCAAACAGAGAGCTGTTACCGAGTTTTCTTTCGGTGTAAAACGAGAGCAAAGGAGATATTCATAGGCACCTGCAGAATGTCTACGGAGACCTGACAGTGAACAAAAGCACGATGAGTCGTTGGGAAAGGCTTCTGTCATCACCGGAACAAGATCGCTCAAACCTCACCGATCATCCATTTGCTAGCCTGCCGGCACGCCTGTGACTAATGACACTCTCATTAGAGGTGATCGACGGATCACAATCACACAACTCGTTGCTCAAGTGGACGTCTCAGTTGGTAGTGCTGAGACACTCGCCCACCAGCTGGGGTACTCAAAGGTGTCCGCCGATGGCTTCCTCGCCTCCTAACAGAAGACAAGAAAGAGCACCGAAGGACCATCTGTGTGGAGTTGCTTGCGCATTACGAGGCTGATCGCGACAATTGTTTGTCTAAAATCGTCACAGGCGACGAAACATGTGTTGCTCACTTCGAACGGGAAACAAAAAGGCAATCCGTGGAGTGACGCCACATCACCTCTCCATCGAAGAAAAAGTTCAAAGCCGGATCCTCAACGGGGAAAATCATGTTGATGGGGTTCTCAGACACTATAACGGTTATACTGTTTGTTTCCCCCTCATGGTGGAGCAATGAACTCTGAAACAACTGTGCCACCCTCAAGAAATTAAAGAAGCTACTTCAGAGTTGATACGCCCTGCTTAACCCGCAGGGCAGGACAGATGGAATAAATTGTGGAAAGGGGCCAAAATAAGGGGCTGTCAGTTACACTCGAACATATAACTTTATAAATCTTTAACATAATGCAGCGCGTCAGCAACCGTATATGTATAGAAAATAAACAATTTTTTTCAGCCTTCAGTTTTTAATGAAATTACATTAAAAAAATAATCAGTTACTTTTTTTAAAATTGTTTTTAGTTAATTTATCTTTCTTTCAGTCAGTACGTACGAACTTTGTTGTAGAACCTCTTATTTACGTGTGGTAATAAAAATTCATTTGGACAGAATTAAGTACATTTAAAATTACGTGAACTTAGTCAACCCTCTCATGCTGAATTCATATTAACTGATTAAGAATATTTAGTTGAGAATTAAATCCTTTACATAATTCGGCCTTGGCACACATTTTCTAAATGCAGTGTTTTTTTTTAAATATTTACTGAATTCTTTCCCGGCGTTAGCTATGGAACACAAGACTGTCTCTATTAGCAGAAAATGGATAAATATTGCCAAGCCGACGTTTAATTATCATTGATAAAACACACTTCACTATATATTTAAGTTATTTGAAAGAACCAAAATTGTTAAATTTCAACGTTAACTATCCGCCTATGAATGCACAAATGTGAAACTAGTAATAAATTCCGTCAGTCTCAGGATCGCTGTAAAAGAAAAACATTTTCTTAATTCACTGCTAATTTACGGGTTTGGTTAATTTTTCTTAGAGGAACAATTTTTTAAATGTGCCGCCGCTGCAAATCGTTCGGTCGCGGCACAGCACAGCAACACCGCTAAAAATGCTGAAAATTCTTTAAAGAAATATTATAGATGACATGGGCAAGCTAATTTACATTAGTAATACACACTTTTGATAAATTATAATGTATTTAGACCACAACAATAATTCAACTTACATTAGTTTGTAATTTCTCCTCTAATGGCGGCTAACTCTAGCTACAGACAGAAGAAGTCTACCCATTCATAAAATGCTACGTCACAGCTTCCTCTCACTCTCAGCTCTCGAGGAAGACGACAAAGAATGCACACTATGTATTCCTATTTATATCACTATCAACCGTTAATGTCTCTTTGCAATCTGCGGCTGTATTTTACATTTTTGTTATCGCAGATATTGACACATTTCGTAATTACATTATGAGTATAGAAATATTACAATCATAAATACATTCAGAATATTACTACAGAAAATATTACAATAATAACGAATGTCCTTTACACAAAATTAAATAATATTTTTTGTTAAATAATTACAGTATATACAAATTGCTTCATAGCGGCGTATATAGTACAGTTAAATTTTAGTTTATTAATAGTGTGAGTGTTGCCAGGGAACGTTACAAGTTGCAAGGTAATTTTTACTCGTTTACCTAGGTTTCGATTCCAGTAATGGAATCTTCTTCAGAACCTATAAATTAAACCACATATGGACATATATTACTCACTGAAATGCATCATCAGTTTAATGATTAAATAAGGAAGAAATCGTGATACTTACAAAAAATTAAATTATTTTGAGAGCCAATCACTGGCCATGTCACAGATTAAAAATTAATACAATAACGACGCATAATCATAAGATTATGTGTGTCAAAATTAAAACCATCAAGGCGAACGTAGACGAAGCTACGCCGGCCAGAAATAAGGACCTTATGTGAGCGGCACGGAAACTAGGCGTTTAAATGTAAAAAAAAAAAAAAAAAATTATACCTTGGCTTTGTAGTTTGTTCTCAGGTAAATTGTTTAATGTTGCCATACCAGTAGATAGGTTTGTCCATTTGTAAGACGGCTTTCAGTCACATTTTGTTTATATGTATATTTGCTCTAAATAATTTTGAGACAGTTTGTCTCTCGCGCCTGCGCTTGCGCTTGCGCTCGCGCATGCGCTTGGCCGCGGCCGAGCCTCACCGCGGAACTGCTCGCGACGCCTAGTTTCCGTGCCGCTCACATGTGGTCCTTATTTCTGGCCGGCGTAGCTTCGTCTACGTTCGCCTTAATGGTTTTCATTTTGACACACATAATCTTATGATTATGCGTCGTTATTGTTTTAATTTTTAATCTGTGACATGGCCAGTGTTTGGCTCTCAAAATAATTTAATTTTTTGTACGTATCACGATTTCTTTATTATTCAGTTATTAGAGTAATATATGTCCGTATGTGGTTTAATTTATAGGTTCTGAAGAAGATTCCATTACTGGAATCGAAACCTAGGTAAACGAGTAAAAATTACCTTGCAACTGAAGGCTGAAAAAAAATTGTTTATTTTCTATATAACTTTATTATTTGATCGAACATTACAAGAATCCAAAATTTTTTTAAACACACAGCTTTAATCTTTGGAACTTAATTACCGGCTGAAGGCCACTTTTAATTTAAAAATGGCTGAAGGCCAATAACTTAAAACGCAAGCATAATCAGAAATTTAGAAGGCAAGCCTTATCTTAAAACAGTTCTTTAGTTAGGCTGAAGTAAACAAGTTAAATTCAAATCGGCTGAAGGCCGAAGACTTAAAAATTAAAAAAAAAATTAAATGCCAGAGGGCTTACGTGAAACCGTAGCTTAAACTAGGTTGAAGGTCTTAAAACAACTCTAATTTGAAACACAAAACTGGCTAGTAGTCGTACAAGTACCAACAACAAGAACAAATTAAAAAAAATAAGGCAATACACACAAGGGCGCCCAGATGTTCAAGTGTCGGCCTGTAATTCCAACACTAACGCTCGCTTAGGTGAGACAGGCAGTCGGGCCAACCATTCACGATTCGACGACAACCCAACCGACCGACAGTCAGCAGACCAACCGACAAGTTAACTTCCACTTTACCCGACCAGGGCACAACAGGGAGTTCAACGGAACAACGTAGAAGATATTGGCACCCACAACCAATCATACATGGAGCTGTCGAACTACACACCGTGCTGGACAGCAACAACACGAAGAGGAAAGTACACTGCCTGAAATTTACGTCAACGCCCAGAGCAGGTAACCGGAACGTTAACGGCCACAAGGCAGAAGATTCCGGTGGTACACTTCAATTCAAATCACCAATTACAGTGAAACTCCAGCGGAGGGTGGCTAGAAGCCTCCAACATGAAAACCACATTATTTGCTCGCGGGAATATCCCAACAGCCGACAACGAACTCCAAGCGACACAATGTGAACAGTCTTGACTTGCTGGTAGGTTAAATCAAAACTCAACTTTCGTGTCTAGTGTCGGTGAGCCACGGACCTCGTAGCAATGGGAACAGCGCCACACTCTCCAACACCGTGTAGAGACCGCCAGCGGGCCCCGGCAAAACTACGCCCCACCGAGAATGCCGGCCGGAGTGGCCGAGCGGTTCTAGGCGCTACAGTCTGGAACCGCGCGACCGCTACGTCGCAGATTCGAATCTTGCCTCGGGCATGGATGTATGTGATGTCCTTAGGTTAGTTAGGTTTAAGTAGTTCTAAGTTCTTGGGGACTGATGACCTCAGAAGTTACGTCCCATAGTGCTCAGAGCCATTTAAACCATCTGAACCACCGAGAATTCCTCACTGCTCCACGCCAACCGACCGACTCCTCGCACACCGCCCAGCCGGAAACTGTAAGCGCCAGGTCAAAGATAGTCCAAGGTGCGAATATCGATACACACTGCTGCTGCCAACTGCGGAAGGAGAGGATAACAGTTAATCGCAATAACCGCGAGAGACTAAAGACAGAATCGCAACGAAGGTTTAATCCAGCGCATAGCATGAGCCAGCCACGGCTCAAGAGTGCCGTCGCCATGAAAATGAAAATGAACTTCACGTTTTCCATGACAACGCGTGGTCCCGCACAAGTCAACACACCCGAGAGGAGCTCTAAAATCTTCATTGGACTGTCCTTCCTCATCAGCCATACAGCCCTGATCTCGCACCTGCTGGCTTGCATCTGTTTGACCAATGTTGGGTGCACTCCGTGGGAAGGAGCACGTGGGTGACGGGGGAGGTTACTGATGAAAGAGATGATACCACGCAGGCATACAGGCCCTCCCAGTAAAGTGGCCTAAGTCCATCACATTGAACGGAGATTATATTGAAAAACAGAGTTTTCTAGCCAAAAAGAAAGTGGTACAGTATGGTGTATTGGAATCCTGAAAAAAACCAATCTACTTCCTGAAAAAAATGTGTTGCATTACTTATTGAACGCCTCTCGTAATTACCTCGTTGCCCGTCTTGCCCCTTACGTACCCTCTGGCGGTGAACACTGTGAAAATAGCGAATTGTTAATGATTGGTGTAAAAACGTGAAGTAATGGTGTAAGACATGTATATTTCTATTGTTTATTGTCAAATCACAATTTATGAAAGATATTTATATTTTATTAATAGGATTAAGTATGAATAATTAATATTTGTCATGAAACTTCCTGGCAGATTAAAACAGTGTGCCGGACCGAGACTCGAACTCGGGACCTTTGCTTTTCGCGGGCAAGTGCTCTACCAACTGAGCTACCCAAGCACGACTCACGCCCCGCCCTCACAACTTTATTTCTGCCAGTACCTCGTCTCCTACCTTCCAAACTAACAGAAGCTCTCCTGCGAACCTTGCAGAACTAGCACACTCCGCTGGAGAGTGGAAATCTCATTCTGGAATATTTGTCATGTTGGAAATAATTGTGGTAGCAGGGAATGTCTGCACCAAAGTACCGTTGACAAGAGAGACCGCAAATTGATATAATTTTAAAAAGGGCGGGATAGACGACGTATGGATACATTTTAAGAAAAGAGCGGGAAAGACCGCGCATTGATACATTTTCTCATGGTAGCAGATATTGTCTGCACCAGAAAGCATTAATGATAACCTTCCCTTTTAGAATAAACTATGAAACCTTTCCTTAGGATTTCTATCTCTTGCTTAATAAAAAGAAATTTAATCTTCCCTTTGAAATTTATTCTCTTTCTCAATCTTCGCAATCCAAATTTAATTGCTGCTTATTAAAAGTGATTTTCTGATTATTTCGACGAAACATAGAATGTGTCGTCGTCGTGGCCCTCAGTCGTTATCTGCAATAACCCAAATCTGTTCCTTACCTTTTTCACTGTTACTGGATCGCCATCTGACTGCTACATCGAACTGCGACATGAATATACTTATACTCTAGTTTACTATACTGTATTAACTGCTGGTGGGCTGTCATAATAAGTGGCTGTATTTATTACCAAAGCTGACGTTATTCTTTAATAGCAAAGCTGACGTTATTCTTTAATTAATTTGACTGAAGCTACGTAATTCATAGTTACACTTTTTCTTGACAACAATAAAGTTTGCCGGCCGGAGTGGCCGAGCGGTTCTAGGCGCTACAGTCAGGAACCGCGCGACCGCTACGGTCGCAGGTTCGAATCCTGCCTCGGGCATGGATGTGTGTGTGATGTCCTTAGGTTAGTTAGGTTTAAGTAGTTCTAAGTTCTAGGGGACTGATGACCTCAGAAGTTAAGTCCCATAGTGCTCAGAGCCATTTTTGAACAATAAAGTTTTGCAAAGTTTTACGTTGGTGGTTTTTGGGATGGATTATAATTAGAAATGCAATATTGCTGGCAGAAGTTAATTATATTCTGAAAACGCTTCAAATATTTACCGTTGGTAATGAAATGATTTTACAAACGTTCTAATGGGACTTACTTTTTACAATAATCTTACAACTAGCAATGCCCTGATTTTCTCAAAAAATTAATTCAATAATATTAGTTGCTCTTATTATAATAGTTAGCTGACGTCTCCATACATCCGTTTATAATCTCTTGTAAATCATAGCTAGTGGCTGGCAGGCACTCCTCTCAACCTCTCGCTTCAGACCTGCTACCGACTCGCTTCACTTCTCGCTTACTACTGACATCCTACGAACGCTTAAGTGCGGTCTCTCCTGCCAAGAATGCTTTCTGGTGGAGGCAATACCTGCTACCACAATTATTTCCAACATGACAAATATTAATTATTCCTACTTAATCCTATTAATAAAATATAAACATCTTTCATAAATTGTGATTTGACAATAAACAAAAGAAATACCCACGTCTTACAATGGGATCGGAGAGCCCAGTGGGAGGCAATAGCTCCGTTTGCCCGCCGCCCCCGTCGCGGTGTAGTGCAAACCGCAGTATAGCCTCCCCAGCGGCCGCGTCGTTGTAAAGTCTAATCACGCCGCGGCGGCTCGAGGTGCGCGTCGGCGCCCCTGCCGGGCCGCCACCACGTGGCGCGGCGTCGCGTGGCGTCGCGTGGTGTCGCGACGCCGTGTCGGGAGTTGGGCGGCGTCCCAACAGGGCCGCGCCGCTGTCGCCGCCGCTAATTGCCGCACCTGTTGAGACCTCCAGCCGGGGCCGGCAGATTGTGTCGCGCGGCTGCCTACACGCCAGGCGCGCAGCGCAGGGG
This sequence comes from Schistocerca nitens, assembly GCF_023898315.1. NCBI lineage: Eukaryota > Metazoa > Arthropoda > Insecta > Orthoptera > Acrididae > Schistocerca > Schistocerca nitens. The sequence continues at coordinate 174,871,084 of NC_064622.1, read as the reverse complement.
GCCGCCGCGCGGTGTCCCGCACCCCCACAGACAGATTGCCGGCGACGTTGTAGTCGCGCGATTTTGCATGCCGTCCGCTGCGCTCATTAGCGACGAAGTGATTCCTCACTCGGGAACGATAAACTGTAGGGGGAGATAATGCTGTTTGTAAGCGTCTCATCCACAAAATACCGAAGATAGCAAACAAAAGTAAACGCGAGAATTATCGCACTACCTGATTAACAGCTCGTGCATCTGCGTTGCTGTGGAGAATAACATGCAGACGAATGGAAAAGATAACTTAGTAACTATTAGATGACGATCATGGCTTTTGGGAAGGTAAAGGCATCAAGAGGCATTTCTGACAATGCAACATTATTTTTTGATATTTGAGTAATTTTCTTTGTTCCTGAAGTACTTCTTGCGCTGATTTCACATTTAATATTAGTCTTTATTGGAATGGTTCAAATGGCTGTGGGCACTATGGGACTTAGCTTCTGAGGTCATCAGACCCCTAGAACTTAAAACCACTTAAACCTAACTAACCTAAGGACATCACACACATACATGACCGAGGCAGGATGCGAACCTGCGACCGTAGCGGTCGCGCGGTTCCAAACTGTAGCGCCTAGAACCGCTCGGCCACCCCGGCCGGCACACCCATTGGGAAACTTAAGTTCATTTTAATATACTATAGTGTTGTGGGGCTACACCAGGTGGTTATAATTAAAGTACTGCTACTCGCATAGGTCAAATGTCAGCTGTAATCATCATTTGGCAGCCAATCTTGGTAGGTATGGTAGTTCACTAAAGTGGAACCGATGTACGCTGGGAAACAAATTAGTTCCAGCTGTGGCCAACATGGGCAACTCTGGCGCTGTACCTGTTTTCATAACGGTGTGACATGGACGCTGTCATTTGACAAGTCATAACCTGAAAGAACTGTATGACTGTCAAGAAGAGAGACCGTGCAGTGTTAAAATGTGAGGGCATGGATGTGTGTGATGTCCTTGGGTTAGTTAGGTTTAAGTAGTTCTAAGTTCTAGGGGACTGATGACCGCAGAAATTAAGTCCCATAGTGCTCAGAGCCATTTGAACCATTCTTTTTGTTAAAATGTGAACGGCATCACTTACAGTGCTGCAATGAGAGAATATCGCTGACTGGATGGTCTGAGGACAGGCCGGATTTCATCAAATGATTTAAATAAGATGATAATGAAATTGTAAAAGCTGGTTAGCTTGGTGTGCCATATACAATGAAGAACCAAAGAAACTGGTACGCCTGCCTAATATCGTGTAGGGCACCCGCGAGCACTCAGAAGTGCCACAATACGACGTCGCATGGACGCCTCTAATATCTGAAGAAATGCTGGAGGGAATTGACACACGAACCCTGCAAGACTGACCATAAAACCGTAAGAGTACGAGGGGCTGAAGACCTCTTCTGAACAGCACGTTGCAAGACATCTCAGATATGCTCAATAATGTTCATTACTTGGGGGTTTGGTGGCCAGCGGAAGTGTATACACTCAGATTGCTCCTGGAGCCACCCACTCTGTAGCAGTTCTGGACCTGTGGAGTGTCACATTGTCCTGCTGGAATTGCGCAAGTCCGTCGGAATGCACAATGGACATGAATGGATGCAGGTGATCAGACAGGATCCTTACGTACGTGTCACATGTTAGAGTCATATCTACATTTATCGGGGGTCCCATATCACTCCAGCCTCACACGCATCACACCACTGCAGAGCCTCCACCAGCTACTGACATGCAGGGTCCATGGATTCATGAGGTTGTCTTCATACCCATACACGTCCATCCGCTCGATACAATTTGAAATGAGACTCGTGCGACCAGGCAACATGTTTCTAGTAATCAACAGTCCAATGTCGGTATTGACAGACCCAGGCGAGGCGTAAAGCTTTGTTTCGTGCAGTCACCAAGGGTACACGATTGAAACTTCATCTCCGAAAGCCCATATCGATTATGCTTCCTTGAAAGGTTCGCACGCTGACACTTGTTGATTGCCCAGCATTTAATCTGCAGTAATTCGCGGAAGGGTTGCACTTCTGTCACGTTGAACGATTCTCTTCAGTCGTCGTTGGTCCCGTTCTTACAGGATCTTTTTCCGGCCGCAGCGATGTCGGAGATTTGATGTTTTACATGATTCCTGATATTCAAGGTGCACTCGTGAAACGGTTGTACACCTGGAGATGGTGTGTCCTTCGCTCGTGCGCCGACTGTAACACCACGTTTACACTCACTTAAATCTTGATTACCTGCCACTGTAGCAGCAGTAACCGATCTAAGAACTGCGCCAGACACTTGTTGTCTTATATTGGCGTTGCCGACCGCAGCGCCGTATTCTGCCTGTTTACATATATCTGTGTTAGAATACGCATGGCTATACCAGTTTCTTTTTCGCTTCAGTGTAGAAGACGAAAGCGTGCTATCCCGGTTGAAGTTATTGACAAGGCTGCTGTTGCTGTAGCTGACCGAGCAGCACGTGTTCCGTGTAGTCCTACTACTCAAGCAGTGTTACGAGAATTATCCATCCTATGGTCAACAGTATACATAGTTTTGCAGTCTATTTTACACTCGTATCCGTACAACCTCTAGACGATGCAGTGACTGAAAGCTCATGATCAACGTTCTAAATTTGCTCTTTGCTTTCTAGCTCAGATCTCAGTTGATGAAATGTGGCCGGGCAATATCCTTTAGAGTGACGAGGCACATTTTACACTACAAGGTGTAGTGGATGCACATAACTGCCAAATTCCGGGCACTGTTAAGCCGCGTGTTGGGCACAACAGCTTGAAGGGGGAGACCAGATGGCGCTATGGTTGGCCCGCTAGATGGCGCTACCATAGGTCAAAAGGATATCAACTCGCCGTATATGATTGGGTGATGTGGATTCACAAGAACCTTTATTCTCGGTCCGTTTTTATTTCCAGAGAATACACAGAGGGCTATTCAGGTGTACCCCAGCGCACGTGTGCATGTTATCGAGACCTCGTTGTACAAGATGTGATTCCTGCTTTAGCAGAGCACACCTATGTGGAAGCCATCGTTTTCAAGGAAGATGTAGCACCACCTCATGTCACTCACCCAGTGAAAAATTTTCTGAATGCAGACTTCCACGAACGTGCCATCTCCAGAGGTTTTCCAGATGCATGGCGTGCAGGGTCACCTGATCTGAATCCATGTGACTTTTGGCTCTAGGAATATCTAAAAGAGCGTGTTTACCAGGGACACGCTCGGTCTCTAATCGATATGAAAGGCAGTGCACAGAAACACTTTAATCAGGTCCGGCCGGTTCTCGGTTTCTTGATCACGTCGTTTTACGGGTGAAGCATCTCGCCGACGCCTTCTATGCGGCAATTGACAATAAAATGAACATGTAGCCTTTCTCACTTGTTTGGTATTTTATTTTCTGCCCACGTTCTCTTCATACTCCATTACTTACGGATACATTTCTAAACCTCCTTCTTGTTGCAGACACAGTGCCAGATTTACACCTGGTGGGCAAAATTGGTGTGCGTGTGTTTAGCGTAAACAGTTTCCGCATTAACTCATTAGAATACCTCCCAAATTTCTGTGCTGTAATATTAATAGTTTCGTAAAAAAAGGCTATCACGCTTACTTTGTTATAAGGCTTGGTGATCATGGCAAAAGCTGGGCACCGTACAAGGTATGGCATAAAGGTGTTGAAGGACTGAGACGGTGAAAAAATGGGAAGAGACAATCAACGATGCCTTTGGCATTTTTCATGATTTTGAGGAAGGCGCAACATTATGTGGATGATTGTTATTATTGTACGGTTAACATTGAAGTTCATAATGCAAAACGTAAGAAGAATATAAAATATCCTAACATTGCTTCAGGCTTACTACCACTTATGCACAGTGAATCTCTTTTTATGCCAATTCTACTACCGTTCTTGAAGATCTGCAACATAAGAGCAGATCAGAAAATAAATGTGTCAATTCTGATGGTTACAAGTTTGAAGAACATTAAGCAACGAAAGTATTTAGTCAAAACGAACATAATGATTTACTTCGTGCCTAGAATCTGACAAAAGATGGTGCCGAATTGATTGGATCAAAACAGAAAGCAAAACAGCTCCTACTAGCCGAAATATCGTTGTAGTCGTACAGAAACAGAGAAAAGGAAACGATCATATGGATTTTCGCAAAACACTGCCTCTCCAGGTAACAAACTGGAAATGAAATTTATTAACTGTTGTACAATCATCATTTTTTGACATAGAATTGACGTTGAAGAGAACTGCGAAACATTTTGTTCGTTGATTTCTGTGGCACTGAATATGGTGGTAATAAAACTATCATAATTACAGTAACGGTTTAGGACTTTAGATGCAGATTAATGATACTGAGGTAAGAAGAAGTGTAACGTAACGTTGTTAACTCAGTAAAGCAACGGAGAATTAGGTTATAAAATAAAATATGTAGATTAATGGTAATGAGTGTAGGAGAAATGTAACCTAACGTTGCAACGCTGTAAAGTAATGACGAATTGTAACTTTAATAAAGTAAGTTGTAAATTAAGTTATGGAAGTAAACGGTACTTACCTGTGGCAATGAATGTTGATGTAATTCATTTTAATTGCGCAGTTCACAATCCTTGCTCAAAGAAAATAAACTACTCCAACGGTCGCTGTGCAAAATGGTAATATAGACTGTCAATAGACTGGGTCTTCTAAATTCTTTACATCGAGGTGTATGACCAAAATTGCTTAGAGACTACGCTTGGGTAAAGAATCTAAGCAACTGCAACAGCTGTCCTGCATGGTAGTAAAACAGATTGTCAATGAATCTACAATGGTTTTATAAAGGTGTCTTCAAACTTAAGTTTTCTACTGGCAACAAAAGCTTTAAATCAAGTGTGTATTTTTCATCATAAGGGCTTAACTAAACCTTATAATATCTCAGTCATTAATTTTGGTTAAGAAATACGGGAGATATGCCGTACCGACAGAAAACCAACATTGAGAAATAATATACACGATATGCGTTCGAAATACGTATATTCTTTTTGAAGCACCCGATATTTGTTAGGAAAGATTATACTTTTACGTCTCTTGGACGACGAGATCATCAGAAACAGAGCATAAGCACGGATTAGTGAAGGATGAGAAAGGAATCGACGTGTCCTTTCAAACGAACCGAACTGGCAGTAACCTCAGGTGATTTTATGGAAATCACGGAGAAACTAAATCTGGAAGACTGAGCGGGCATTTGAACTGACACCGAGTCCAGTGCCTTACCACTGCGCCGTCTCGCTCGTTATATGTGTTTACTGTCTATATTTTGTAACATAAAACGTGAACCAGTAATGGTCCATTTTTCACTTCTAGTTGAACTTAAGCAATCTAATTTCTAATGCATTTTTATATTTTTGACCACTAATCACTTTCGATTAAAAATTCACATATCTATAGGAATCAATTACAGCTCATGATTAATTTCAGTTTCATTTTTTTCCATATGATATTTTCAATTGTTAAGCGTTTAACATATTTTAAATTATATTTGATTTGCATTTTTGCCCGTGCATAAAAACGTACAAGCAATGCGGTGTAAAATTGTTACTACTACCGCCTGAAGTACACACATCAAAAAAAGTTTTGCATTACCCCTGTTCCCAGAACTCCTGAAGACAGGCGTTGACTGTGGATATTGTATTACAGACACAGTCTCTTTGACTGTGCAGAGATGTCACTAAACCCGCCCAAAGATGTAAACAACCATGATTGAGCAGCGCCTATTAGACGGAGGGGGCCCGATAGCCTATCAGTTCCAGTCGTTCCACCAGGAAGGAGGTACACGGCTCGTGTCGTCTGTAGTTCAACCATGCCTAGACGGGTCTAGAATGAAATTTTCACTCTACAGCGGAGTGTGCGCTGATATGAAACTTCCTGGCAGATTAAAACTGTGTGCCGGACCGAGACTCGAACTCGGGACCTTTGCCTTTCGCGGACAAGTTCTCTACCAGCTGAGCTACCCAAGCACGACTCACGCCCCGTCCTCACAGCTTCACTTCTGCCAGTACCTCGTCTTCTACCTTCCAAACTTTACAGAAGCTCTCCTGCGAACCTTGCAGAACTAGCACTCCTGAAAGAAAGGATGTTGCGGAGACATGGCTTAGAGCACTTGCCCGCGTATGGCAAAGGTCCCGAGTTCGAGTCTCGGTCCGGCACACAGTTTTAATCTGCCAAGAAGTTTCATGCCTCGACGGTCAATGCCGTGGATCGATCGTGTCCGCATTGTTACTTTGTGCTAGGAAGGGCTCTCAACAAGGGAAGTGTCCAGGAATCTCCGAGTGAACCAAAGCGATGTTGTTCGGACGTGGAGGAGAACAGAGAGACAGGAACTGTCGATGACATGCCTCGCTCAGGCCGCCCAAGGGCTACTACAGCAGTGGATGACCGCTACCTACGGATTATGGCTCAGAGGAACCCTGACAGAATCGACACCATGCTGAATAATGCTTTCCGTGCAGCCACAGAACGTCGTATTGCGACTCAAACTGTGCACAATAGGCTGCATGATGCGCAACTTCACTCCCGACGTCCATGGCGAGTTCCATCTCTGCAACCACCACACCATGTAGCCCGATACAGATTGGCCCAAAAACACTGCGAAGGGACCGTTCAGGATTGGCATCACGTTCTCTTCACCGATGACTGTCGTATATGCCTTCTACCAGACAATCGTCGGAGACGTGTTTGGAGGCAATCAGGTCAGCCTGAACGCCTTAGACTAAGTGTCCAGCGAATGCTACCTCTGATATAACAAAGGTAGAGGCGGAGGACATACGGTGCCATATGTAATTTTACTTATGTTGGAAACAGGCTTATGTCTGTTGAAGTTATTTTATTGGTCTTTACTCAGCCGCTGGGTTAAGACATTTTTCATTTGTTAGTGTGTATGACATCTGAAGAAGGCTATATTATTATAGCAGAAACCATGGTCAAGGTTTAATATAAACATCATTTATTGCAACTCTAAGATGTTTTTCATTCGAGACAATCGAATAAAATATTTCGGTAGTTAATAAGGTAGTGTATTCAGTTCAGATCAGAAGAGAACAGAAGATTTTGAAATGTAGTACCATACTACAAAAGGATGCTGAAAATTAGATGGACGAATCAGTCAACTCGTGAAACGGTAATGAACTGGACGTGGGAGAAAAGAAAATTATGATAAAACTTGATTAGAAGAAGCCATCGAATGGAAGTAAATATGAGTTGTTTTTAGATCAGCCTTTGATAGATCTGAACTAACATGGAACCTCCGATGACATTCCTTGTTATCACACAATGATCCGTAGCTTTCTGTTAAACTTTGGCTCTTTTCAGTCTCAATCCATATTACAATATTCAGTCTGTGAAACACAAGTCCGATATCTTGTTCTGTGGTTCCTGGAGGTGGTATGCTGTTCAGTAGATATTGTCTGAAGATAATCTTTCTTTGACTCTCGTATTATATGGATGTCTGTCCTTTCAAGTACTGTCTAATGTATTTTGTAATACAAAATCTTAAACGTGGCTGCGAATCAGCAGCTGTATAAATCTGAAGAGCTTGAAAAAATCATTTGGAAACCAAAGGTTTGTTTAGCCCTTGACCGAGATTTCGATGTTTCTGAAAATATCTTCGTCAGAGATCTTGATTTATAGAGTTTCTGATTCGCATACATGTTTATGATTTTTATATATGTGCCTGCCTGCCCTGGTATCAAAGGCTGTCACCAAGTATATGGTCATTAGTTTTAAAATTTTAAAGACAGGCCCACTCCTTCTGAAAGGATGTTTTTAGAAATATCGAAACGTAGGTCAAGACCTAACTAAACCTTTGGTTTGCACCTGGTTGGCTGATTTTTTTCTACCTCTTCTTATTTTGTAATTATTGTCTGTGCGACCCTGCACAACTTAAAGCACGACAGGATAGCTATTGCTTTACCTGCGTAACTCAAGAAGGCGAAACAATCATAGTTGATTTCCCTCTAGTACTACCAAATACTGTTTCATTCTGTTTAGGGTACTTTTTCACGAATATGATTTTGGGCTGTCTGGACAGATATTCTGGATTATCTTGCTGTTTGTAGTTCTCTCTGCAGCAGACAGGCATTCTGCCAAGTATTCCGGTGAACTGTTGGGAAAATTTTATTGTAGTCTCTTGTTTCGGTGGTTCTTGAAAGACCTTCCATTGTTTGAAAGCGAATTGACAACTTGAACAGAGTGCGTTCTGGTAAAGATGTGACCACCAGGTTAACGTCAATACCTGCACAAATGTGCTCGTCTCTGTAGCGAGAATAAGTACTGTCCGCTTCGCTAGGTCTGGTTGATGTCGGAGTTTATGAGCCGCCGTCACAAGCTGCCAGCGCCTCGTAATTCTTCCAATCATTTCTGATTCGAGTGAGATTGTAGTTATTCGTAACGATTTTTGTAAATATTTTCGTGAGTTATTTGTAGTGAGTATGATCTACTAACTCACGGATTGCTTCAACAGGGTTGATTTCTCAGTTCTCTTTACGAGGGAATTTCCTCAGCTCGTGGTCTAGTGGCTAGCGTTGCTGCCCCTGGATCACGTGGTCCCGGGTTCGATTCTCGGTGACGTTGAGGATTTTCCCTGTTCGGGGACTGGGTGTTCGTCTTGTTCTCATCATTTCGTTATCATCATCATTCGTGACAGTGGCTCGATCGGACTGTGTAAAAATTGGACTGTGAAAAAATTGGGACTTTCTATGGGCGCTGATGACCGCGCAGTTGAGGGCCCCCCAAACCAAAGATCATAATTTACGAGGGAATGTCGTGGTGCATCTTAAATGGTAGGGAATTTGATTTAATATGACTCAGCGTAAAAACACAGCCCAATTGCTAATTTGATGGGTGCACCAGAAGGATTTAATGGCTCAAATGGCTCTGAGCACTATGGGACTCAACTTCTGAGGTCATTAGTCCCCTAGAACTTAGAACTAGTTAAACCTAACTAAGCTAAGGACATCACAAACATCCATGCCTGAGGCAGGATTCGAACCTGCGACCGTAGCGGTCCTGCGGTTCCAGACTGCAGCGCCTTTAACCGCACGGCCACTTCGGCCGGCAGAAGGATTTAGATTCTCATTTTTGAAGTTGTCATTTTGTGCTGAAGTACAACCGTTATCAAAGTTCCATATTTACTTTAATTTCTCGGCAGTTGTATGTGATTAATTTTGGGAAAATAAATACACATTATTTAAATTATTAATTAAGGTTTCCGTCAGAGTTGCAGGCAGTGTATTTATTAGTGAATAGTTTCGAACATTTTCGCTCATTCTCAAACCATTGTCTACATTTGTAATGTATGACTGTACATGATACATTTCTTTTTTCATCAGACCGTTATAACAAAATTTTACTTGACTGTTTTACGATTGTCTTGAATGTATGAATTGCGTTGAATGTATCGAGACAGTTATAATACAGTCATATAACATTTCTTATATTGGTCTAACGTGAAAACAAATATGTTATGTATAATGACACATTACAAATGAAATACTGACACATGAGTGAATAAAGTGCCAAACGGACCCTCTAAGATTCCTTCTCCTTGGCAACACCTTTGCTGTCACTACTGCACCTTTGTTGGGAACTTTAAAAATGTACCTGTCCAGAGATTTTGACACCCATCCAGCTGAGTGACTCTTCTGCTACCGCTGTAGAACAGCCCCTTCGACACCCTTTACATTCCGCAAGCCTGCAAGCAGGTGATAGAGCAGGAGCGGAGCGCTACCTTGCTAAGTGATGTCTAAGTCCCTGAACAGGAACATTTTTAAAGCGCTGAGCAAAGGTGTACAGGTTGCATCGCAGGTGTTGCTGAACACGGACTCATTGCTGTTCTTTTCATGCATGTGTCAATATTGCAACCCCCTGCCCCGCCCATTTTCCCCACTTGATATGCCACAGGACGGCTGAAAAAGCATAAATACTCTTTGCTGTTTCGGATAACGTTGAAATTTCGAGGCACGTTCAAATTTCGTAGAATGGTTTTGAGGGAACCTTGTAGGTTCCACGGTCGCGTTACAGCAAGGGGGTCAGATTACGTTTAATGTGGTTGCAGCACCACGATGTCCTTACACAATGGTTGAGTTGTTCGTTCGGCGGGTGGGGGGTGGGGGGGGGGTGTCAACAGTGTCTAACGTTGTCAGGATTTTCGGCCTGATGCGTATCACAATAAGAACTGGCGTTTTCGATAGCGAAATGTCTAGGAATCAACGCCCCAAGGAAATGGTTGGTTTGGTTGACGCCATTTTTACCACTTCCCGAGGCATTTTCGTGTCGATTCTGAGTGGAAGTAAGCCTGAAATGTTTTACTCGGCCACCTACATGAAAACCGCTAATTTCAGCTCTGGGCATCACGGTTCTGACCTCTACCACATAAGCGTGAAAGAAGGGGTGAAATGTGGGCAAGAGGGGGTGTAACATTCTGCTCAACGTTTGACACGTCCATTTCGGTAGATTTGTGGTGAAATTTGGTGCCAATGCGACATCAGTAACCCATCACACTCCTCACATGAAATTCTGAGCTGTAACCTTATTTTCGCAGCATGCGTGGACACTTTGCTGTTTGATGCTTCACCGTGCCAGAGGGTTGCGTCACAGAGTGCCACGGCCTTGCAGCATTACAGAGGAAGGCTGTAGACATCTTGGAGCCAAATTTCAAACTTTTACGTTGCCGTGTGAGACGATTACGGAGTTTCAAAAAATGACTCTTTAATTGTTTTGCACAGTGTACAAGAGTAGGTACAGCCTTAAGTTTGTAGAATTTCGTTTGTGTTTTCTTTTTTGTTTTCCTTCCCAATATTCTTCCAACTGTCCTGCAGATAGCTTGAAATTTATTAACATTTCTAGTAGATATCTTTGTTTTAGTTAATACTGATATCACGTCCAAGATAACTGGATACTTTTCCTAAAATTTATTCGTTTTTTATTAATTTCGATCTGGCTGGATTCTTCCCTTCTAAAGCCATTAACTATCTATTGTCTGAAGATGTAATTAAACTGTAGCACAATGCGTTTTGCCTCAGTCTGTATGTTGCTCTTCGTGAATTATCTTATGTTTCCAGAACTTCGTGTCCTGTGTAGCTTGTTGTCTCATCAATCTATGTTGCAGTTACTATTAGTGTGATAGTATTATTATTGCCAGCTGACGCACGAGACATTAACCGTGTATTATTTTGCCAATTTTCTATTGCAAGCGAAAAAAAAAAAAAATAAACTGCATTTGTAGCGTAGTATGCCGGACAGCTCCGGTACGCTGAGCGCAACTGTTTCGCCTGTGTATAACGCAAGTTTGTAAACTTCTCTATGGCAACGCCTCTTCATAGCTCTATAGGTGGTGAGTGGGTTTGCCTACAACGCTTTGCGCTTCACATTGGACAACTGTCAAAAGCGTTGCTAAATTTCCAAAATTTCCTTAAGTTGACCAAACTGTGGACTGTCTTAGTAGTAAAAAGTAAATGTATTAAAAATTCATGCATGATGCGGCATTTTTTATGCATCTCAGTGTTTATGACGTCATATCCCTCGAAGTATGTGTGGTATCATAATGTCATTTGTGGTGCATTTTGCGGCAAATGTGGACACTGAGTCCGAAATTTATTGCGAATGCTGTTAGTAACACACTCCGTCTTCAGGCCACGAGTGGCCTACCGGGACCATCCGACCGCCGTGTCATCCTCAGTGAAGGAGCTGCTCAATTGGCATCACGAGGCTGAATGCACCCCGAAAAATGGCAACAGCGCATAGCGGCCTGGATGGTCACCCATTCAAGTGCCGACCACACCCGACAGCGCTTAACTTCGGTTATCTCACGGGAACCGGAGTATACACTGCGGCAAGGCCGTTGCCAGTTAGTAGCACAGAAGTAATAAATTTAAACGTCATACAAGACGCGGCAGTTTTTCACGTATCTAATCTTTTAGACGTCACATCTCCGGAACTATGATAGATGGGTTGTTCTGAGCCCGACAGTGATTTTTGCCAGACATAAGGGATAAGTGCGCCAAGTTTGATGGGAAACGCTGCAGTGGCTTGGGAAGACATGTGGAATACACACACACACACACACACACACACACACACACACAAGATACATACGTTTTTATAATATGCATGGAATTTTGGGCAGAATTTCAGGGTGAAATCATTAGCTTCCGACTTGCATTCATGCACAAAAAGCGATCTTATTTTAAGATAGATACCAGTTACAAACGGCGAAATTAAGCTTTGCAATTTTCCAGTGGCGTTTGGCGCTTTACGCTCTGAGACCAGAGTCTGTTAAAAAGCGTATTGCACGAATAATGCATGTGCATAGGAAACAGTACGGAAACGAACCAGCGATCACCGCATGACGCTCGGACAGGTTGCTATGACACCAAGGCAGATGGTGTATCAGCCTTAGCCGAGAGCGCAGACCAGAAATACGGTCACACTTACGATGCCTTTTTGCGGAATGATGGAGACTATCATGGGGCTGAGACGGGTCTCTTTCATATGTCCCAAATGGGATTCTAGAAATTCCTGAAACGTGTATTGTGAAACTCAGTAGTTCTTTCCACGCTCGAAGCACTTGTGATTGCCTTTAGGATTTGTGTGAGTCGGAATCTGCACGCTGTGTACAGAAGTGCGGCACTGTTCACGGAGAAGGCGGGGGGAAGCGTTTTACCTGTTGATCGCTGCGCGGACGTGTGGCGTGGAGCGAGCAGCGAACGTCGTAACTCAGGCTGCCCGCCGGAAGCGGCCGCTGCTCGTTTGCCTGCCGCGAGGTGCGTGGTGGGGGGCGCTTCCACCAGGGTGGGCCTCTCCTTAGCGCCGTCCGCTCACACTGCGGGACAGCCGCGTGAATTACGCCGCGTCTTCCTCGTAAATCACGGGCCACACGGCACCGCGAAAGCGTGTTGCTTCCTCGGCGGCATTTACACTCGCAGCATGGAGCGCGTAGTACCTGCGTGTCCCTTTGTACTCCACAAATCATTGCTTTACACCCTGAGGAACTCCCTCGGCACCTACAAAACATCTATCTTTCTTGTCTTTTCTGCGTTGACAACTTTCGGGAACAGTACGAATTACTGGCTGATATTTGTCGTAACTGGATACTTAGGTGCTTTTGCCAACCGATTTTTCTTATTTACCCACTGCGACTGATAGAAAGTTTTAAGGTTCCCAATCATGGGTTCCTTACCTTAATCACTAAAAAACGGAACCCTTATACCATCATTTTGTAGCCTAGTTTCTTTAGTTTCATCTTGTGTAAACTGACTGGGATTGCGGCTGGTCAGAGACTTGAAGAAAATAAATACCGACAACCGTAACTTTATTAATTATTTTATTTGTTACCAATTGCGGTGGGCATTAGCACCATCTTCAGGTTCCTATACACGTCATCTAAATATCTACGCTGTTATAAGAACCACTAATTTCAGCTGGCTTCCGTATATTTTTGTTTGTCTGTCTGTCGGACTGTTTAGAACCTTTTTTTCTCAGGAATTGTTGTACTTATCAAGATGCAATTTATGTCACATACAAAAGCCTATGGTCCCTTAACGGTGTTAAAAACCTAAGCAATTTACTTGAATTTACGATTGCCAAAAACTGTTTTTGTTGGCATGTCAGCTTTCCAAGTTGGTGTGGTGGCGGCCATAATATGATTTAATGATGGAGTAACAGTCAGATTAAAAAACCATGAGCAGAGTAGACATCAAAACTGGGGACAACAATTCAAACGGGCTGCCACGAGTGGACAGACAACGTGTCGCTTAAGCTGAGAAAACTCCTGAAAGTATGACAAAGGAGGCCAGAGTAGCAAAGAAAAGAAAGAAAACTAAAGAAGATAAAATTGAGACTCAGAAGCCGGCCGGAGTGGTCGAGCGGTTCTAGGCTCTACAGTCTGGAGCCGCGCGACCGCTACGTTCGCAGGTTTGAATCCTGCCTCGGGCATGGATGTGTGTGATGTCCTTAGGTTAGTTATGTTTAAATAGTTCTAAGTTCTAGGGGACTGATGACCTCAGAAGTTCAGTCCCATAGTGCTCAGAGCCATTTGAACCATTTGACACTCAGAATCAACAAGATAATGGAGCTGGAATATTTCGAAATGTTATCACTGAGACGAATATGACATGCAAATCTTTAGTTTCGGTGTCCCGTAATCAATATATTTTCAAACAATACGTATCATTACCTCATCCTATATTAAAGACACAAAAACAACATTTTGCATGAGTAATACTGCAGTGCTTGTCTACACAATGAATCCACTATTCAGAGTTGTATTAAGTATTTTAAGTTGTAGCGTGTCATATGTCCTTAAATTGTTAGGAGAATACATTAACTTCTAAAAGAAATTTTTAAAAAATTCACAGAAAAATGGATTGGTAAATATTCCTGGTTTAGTGTTTCAACAAGTTAATAATTGAAATAATGAAATTTGTTTCTACCTTTTATTTTGAATAGTGTGGAAGTACATCGTACCTAAAATAAAGGCCGGCCGCGGTGGTCTCGCGGTTCTAGGCGCGCAGTCCGGAACCGTGCGACTGCTACGGTCGCAGGTTCGAATCCTGCCTCGGGCATGGATGTGTGTGATGTCCTTAGGTTAGTTAGGTTTAAGTAGTTCTAAGTTCTAGGGGACTAATGACCACAGCAGTTGAGTCCCATAGTGCTCAGAGCCATTTGAACCATTTTTGAACCTAAAATAAAAATTATATATACTTGAATAACACGTTTAAAATCAACATTCATTCCATTATAAATTCTACAGATTTAAAATTTTTTCACATAGAGGTCACAAAATGCTAATTATTTGGTTAAAGTTTAAATTCCAGTATGTATTAAAGTTTTTGAGTAGGTATATTTGAAAATACTAGTAAAATTATAGGTAATGTCGTCCAGGTCCCCGTAAAAGAATATAGTATATATTTCTAATGTTACGACGAGTTTGATCTCCTGATCTGTAGAGACAAGTAAAAAAAAAAATAACTAATGTGCCGTGATTAGGTAGCACAGTTAAGTTATCAACCTACTCGGAAGGTGTCGCCAAGGCTGAGGATGCCTTTCCGCCGTGGAAAACGGTTGAACGGGTCAGAAAAGTGCCCAAGAGCCGCGCCACTGCGAGTCGACGGAAAGGAGTCCCGTGACTTGAAGCCAGCGCCGGTGTCGTGGGCAGCTGCCTATTCAAACACAGAGATATGTAAGCAGGCAGTATACGTCGCTGCGGTCGGCAACGCCTTTGTAAGACAGCAAGTGTCTGGCGCAGTTGTTAGGTCGGTTACTGCTGCTACAGTGGCAGGTTATCAAGATTTAAGTGACTCTGAACGTGTTGTTATGGTCGGCGCACGTTCGATGGGATACAGCATCTCGAGGTAGCGATGAAGTGAGGATTTTTCGGTACGACCATTTCACGAGTGCACCGTGAATATGAGGAATCCGATAAAACATCAAATCTCCGACATCGCTGAGGCGGGAAAAACATACTGCAAGAATGCGACCAACGAGACTGAAGAGAATCGTTCAACGTAACAGAAGTGCAACCCTTCCGCATATTGCTGAAGATTTCAATGCTGAGCGATCAAAAAGTGTCAGTCCGCGGACCATTCCATGAAACATCATCGATATGGGCTTTCAGAGCCGAATGAAAACTCGAGAACCCTTCATGACTGCACGAAACAAAGCTTTACGCCTAGCCTGGGACCGTCAAACAACGACGTTAGACTGTTGATGACTGGAAACATGTTGCCTGGTCGGACGAGTCACTTTCCAAAAAAAAAAAAAAAAAAAAAAAAAAATGGTGCAAATGGCTCTGAGCACTATGGGACTTAACTTCTGAGGTCATCAGTCCCCTAGAACTTAGAACTACTTAAACCTAACTAACGTAAGGACATCACACACATCCATGCCTGAGGTAGGTTTCGAACCTGCGACCATAGCGGTCGCGCGGTTCCAGACTGTAGCGCCTAGACCCGCTCGGCCACCCCGGCCGTCTAGAGTCCCTTTTCAAATTGTATCGAGCGGATGGACTTGTACGGGTATGGCGAAAATCTCGTGAATCCATGGAAACTGCATGTTAGCAGGGGACTGTTCAAGCTGGTGGAGGTTCTGTAATGATGTGGGGTGTGTGCAGTTGCTGTGATATGAGACCCCTGATACGTCTAGATACGACTTTGACGGTTGTACGCATGTAAGCATCCTGTCTGGTCACTTGCATCCTTTCATGTCCATTGTGCACTCCGACGGACTTGGGCAGTTCCAGCAGTACAATGTGACACCCCACACGTCCAGAATTGCTACAGAGTGTCTCCAGGAACACTCTTCTTCGTTTATACATTTCCACTGGCCATTACACTCCCCAGACATGAACGTTATTGAGTATATCTGTAATGCCTTGAGAGGTGGCATGAGCCCCCTCTCATATTTCTATCTTACGATTCTCCTCTTTAGTTGCATGCGGTGGAGGGTTGCTTTTCCTTAACACGCGTACTTCCCACGCAGCGTCTCTCGTCACCCGGGTGGGCCGGTGACAGGCGGGCTCGGTGGAACTGGAGAGAGTTAAGCCGACGTGTGTGAGGCAGTCGAGTGAATGCTTTTCAGACGCCGACATTGTCAAGAGACACGCCCGCTGGGGTGTGAAGTAGCGGCTGGGCTAGAGGTTCCGTTACTTCAGAGAAACTTTGCGAAAACACTTTCTGGCGGGCTACCAGCGAGGCGTGGGAATGACTTGTGTACCCACGCAGTTGTGGCGGGAAAATTCCCGCACTTTCTGCAAAATCAGCACAGAAATTGGCGCCAAGAATCTCCATTGGTGGAATGGTAGTGCTCCGGCAATGGAGTGGAATTTCCGCCGGTTTTCGAGTTGCTGATTGGAACGTAACCACGGCCACTGTCGTGGGGGCGGGAATGTTCGGTGTTCGGCCTGTGCGGGTGCTCTGGGTAGTCGGCAGTCGCCTTTCGGTTGAGGACGTCTGAGCAACCAGCCCTCGCCTGCGGTACGCCAGATCGTGTTCTGGGAGATAAGAAGACTGTTGGTAATGTACGTCCGCAGCACCGGCAGATAGGGATTTTCCTAGGTGATAATCAGAGCTCAGCAGACCGCGCCTGTTCATCCTTTTCTAACTTTGTTCAGTTTCGAGTAGCAGCAATTACTATTGGGTTAGCTGTGTGTCTCTCTTGAGATTTGAGTGGAAAGGAATTGGCTCCACATACCACTTCGTCTTAAACCTCACGATCTAAGTTAGGGACAACTTCACCTTTACTGTGTTTGTATGAATCTCCAATTTTAGCCGATTTGATGTTTTATATTTCCTGTGTCTCTTTTACTATTCTGCGTTTAATCTTAATAAATCATATTGTTATTTTGGACAGAACTTTCTTTCTGTTAATCAATAGAGCAACCCTATCATTCCTCACTATGCTAATGAAACCTTTGTTTATTTAACTTATTTATCAAATTAAATTATTGCAGGTGCCAAACTCTCTTCTACTCCACTAGCAGGGTTGATTAGAGTCAGTTCGCGTATTTGTTTTATCCTTGTGCAACAGCAAAAGTCGGAGTTAGAATAGGGGGGGCTTAGAGCATGATTTACACATGTGGATTCTAGTAGAATGTAGTGATAAATACACTACTAGCCCCGGCACCTCGCATAATATGGCGACCCTTGGCCTCGGATCTTTCCTGTGAATCTCTGATAAACAAACAGGATTCTTAGTAGGAACATTCAATTTTTTTTCTCTCTATTTTTTTTAATGATTAATACCCAAGTTTTTTTTGGTAGTTCCGCGTTTAGTTTTAAGTAGCGGCGCATGACTACAGTTTTTGTTTTCAGTGTATATATTTTTTTTGTTCATTGTTTTTTTTGTGTTTCGCTGATGTGGTGTCTGTACCGCATCGCACTTTGTCGGATTTGTGTGCGGTTTCTGTACCACATCAAATTGTGTTTGTGATTACAGCGTTGGAACAGCGTTGTTGAAATTTTATGTTTATGTGTAAAAAAAATATATGGAGTAGATTAATTTCATTGTGCATTTTAGATGAATTTGTTTTTATGAATGATAACGAGAAGTAAGGCACGACTATTATCGGGCGAAACTAAAACAAAAGAGGATAGCATAATGGATAAGGGGCAGTTTACTGACGGGAATAGGTTCGGAGATGAGATGGGCACATTTTTAGCAGGACAGGACGCCAGGGGCATTGATGAGGAAGGTGATTTGGACGCGATCTCAGAGCAGCGTTGCGGCCGTGATTATGATAGTGAAGTAGAGGATGAAACAGAGACAGGCACACAGGTGGAGACGGTAGCAGAAGTTTATAGTCAAACGAACGAGTGCAGACAGAGGCCAGCTCGGTCACGTCAGAGCTCTAGCGCCCAGGTGTCCAGAGTTACATCGCCCATGTTTGAAGAGGATCAAGAAGATGACGTAAACCCAATACTGAGCTTCCTACGATCAATGAAAGAAGAAGCTGACGAACAGCGTAAGAAGCAGGAAGAAGCTGACGAACAGCGTAAGAAGGAGAAGGAAGAAGCTGACGAACAGCGTAAGAGGGACACTGAGGCAATAATCTCGCATATAGGGGCAATTCGTGGGGAATTATTAACAATAAAGAAAGAATGTGGAGAAGCAAAACAAATGTCAATGGTAGCACAAAAAGTAGCAGGCCTAGCCAAAACTGCAGCTACAGGGGCAATGAAAATCGCAAGAGTAACTTCTAAACTCGCAGGGCGCTTGCGACGTGCGACACAAGTCCACTCGAAATCCCTAGCGGCCTTAAAGACTCAAGGTAATATTGCGGTTACGAACATCACGAAACGAATGAAAGAAGTAGAGAGTTGGATAGCAAAACTAGAGCGAAATGGGCACACGAGCACTGCGCGTTCGGATACCAATGATGGAGCACACAGGATTGTGTCTCCGAGGAAAAGCCCGCCGTGCTCTAGCCCAGTGACAGCGTGCGGAACAAACAATGCACACGCAGAAACAGCGAGTAATAGCTCCAATAATTGCAGCCCACTTAGAAGAGTGAATGCTGAATGCCACTTCCACTGTGATACAGACGTAGCACATCACAGTTATCAGCAAGATAGATCAGGACACTCCGCAGACGTGCAAGTATCGGAAACGTCTGACAACACCAGTGCGAGGATCGGACAGAATTTTGATCACAATCACTTCCTGTCGATACTCAAATTCCAGAAGTTCAAAGATAATGGAGGGTCGATGCATCCGAAGAGCTGGGTGATGCAATTTACTAATTCATTACCGTCGTCATGGCCAACCCAGGCCAAATTAGAATTCATGTGTGGACACATCGAAGGCCAAGCCGCGGAAAAGATGCGGGGCGTGGCAGCGACGTGTCGGACTTATCAGGAATTTGTTGGTGCATTCCTGCGGACCTACTGGTCAAAGGAAACGCAAGACAGGATTAAAGAGGAAATAATATTTTGTCCTGAACTGGAAGTGTCCGGGCATAAGAGCGCAACCAAATTTTTTGATGACTTACTCAAGAAGAATCAGTTTTTAGATAGTCCATACAGCAACGGAGAAATTATTAAATTTTGCTGTTCGAAATTGCCAGTTAGGTATCAACAGACACTTGTCGGGAAGTGTGGATCTGACATAGATGCATTCAAGAGTCTACTGCGCGAACTCGAAGTAGTCTTCGATAAACAAGACGCAAAGGACAGGAAGAAGGCGCAAAATAACAAATACCACGGGCCAGCAAGGGAAGACGACAACAGATCGCATAATCGCACTGGTCAGTTAGGAAACCAGGGTTACCGAGATCAAGGTTACGCTATTCAAGGTTATGGAAACCAGAGACACGGAAACCAGAACGTCAGGGAACAGGGTCAATCCAGACAAGCAATCTGGGACAGGAGGAATGACGAACGGCAAAGCGACCGTAATTGGAGGGAGCGAAATCAAGGACAACAGGAGAACCAGGAGATTGAAATTAGACCTCCAAATCCTAATGCACGTCAGAGGAGGGGGAGTCTAAGAAGGGATTGACGCTAGTCCATAGGACTCCACCACTTCTCTCACATAAAGGAGTTCGTAGAATAGTAGTAGTGTAAGAAATGTACATCGTAGAATAGGCAAAGATATGAACCTTTTTTCGGGGAACAATAATCGTTACATTAATAGATTAAGATTGCTAAAGTATTAACACGCTGCGTTGTCTTGCATAAGAATTTACTGCTGCTATCCTCTTTTTGTTTATGTTTGCGATCTCCAATGTCGATGGAGTAGGAGACACTACCTTTTCATGAGCAATGTTTTTGTCCTTTCCTATCTGGTGTCCATGTTAAGGGATAAGGATGAGTGACGAGACGTCGCACAAACGGGCGCATACAAGAACGTGCTCTTAGAAGCGTTCTGAGAGGTCGTGATACGCTCCATAGCGGCCACAACCAGTTCGTGAGACGTTCATACCAATGCTTGCAGGCACGCGTCAGTGCACTGCACGATTGTGGTATATTGCGCGATTTCGAGGGTGAATATGGGCAGTATAGTTTTTGCAGAGCTGCGCCGGTATCGTTGTCTTGCAAGTCGGGGTGAACCTGTGAGCATTTGACTCTAATGGTGCCCTAGACGAGAGAAATGAGGGCATAAAAGCCTACCATGCTAATGTGCTGGTTGGGGATTTAGCGTGCTGCTCGTTTTTGTCACAGATGAATCACCAAGGAATTGTACTTGGATATTCGTGACATACTGTGTAGCTGGCGTGTGTTGGGTGTCTGAATCCTCAACAGGAACCAGTCCTGGCTTGGTCATATTACATTGCTTCTGGAAAGGTGTACTTCGATCGCGAAAACCGCTTCACATAGAGAAGGAAGTTGCAACTATAAATTTATTGTCGTGTATAGCCATGGCTAACCCAGTCTCTGGAGTTTCAGTGAGGCGTAATGAAAACTCGGAGGTCATGTCGTACGGCGTGCACATCACTGTCGTCAATAGCGGCGAGCAGCAAGACATCTCAGCGTAACAGGAACTATGTAAGGGTATTGTATAAGGTAAATAAAAAAAAAAAAATAAATAAATAAATAAATAAAATAAAATAAATAAATAAATAAAGGGAAAGTACGATACTAGGATAAGTTAAACTGTAGGATTTAACAATAACTAGATTAATATTGTGGGGGTTTTCTACCACAAGTGTGGCGCGCGCCTGTTGAGTTGCTATTTTTCAGGTCACCAAACCACAGACCCGAGATGGAGGGACGACGGGCGAGCGAAAGTAGCGTAGTTGCATGTTCTTTATAGCACAGTAAAACTTAGACCTGCATAACAACATAATTTAATTAAAAGACGTAGAATGTAGATCGTTGGGATATGGTAGTTAATTCTTGAAGCATGTCTACTGTCGATCTATATAATTAATAGTAATATTAGTGCGGGCCCGCACATTTAGTTGTTCATCCATTACAAAGCATCAGTTATCACACACCATGTACATACTGAGATCGGTCTCTACACATATATCAAAATAAATTATTTCCATGTCTAGATTAGATGTTATAATGATTGCCATAGATTAATAACTATAAAAGTAAAATAAAAGTGTCTGAAATGACAGACCATCAATGTTTCATTATGTAAATTTATTATAACATAGAAGGTCATGGGAAAAAGTTAGGCATAAGACTTTTGTAAGAATTGTACAGATGACGAGGAACGTGGCAATGCAGAGGCCAGCCAGCGCAAAAACAAGAGGTCTTCGGCTACCTGCTAGAGGGCGAGCGTCCCGTCCTACACGCGGACAGTCACCCGGCTGCCTACCTGAGGGATTACACGGGACCCTTGCCCCGCCACAAGCGAAAGTGGGGCTGGCCGTTGACCCTGACACGCGACAGCCTGCTAGCTCTCCGGACGCGGCAGCCGCTTGGAGGGATTCCCTGCGGCAGACCACGTTGTCGTGAGTACACGAAGAACATCACATATCGTGTCAGAACCTGCGCCTCATGTGCCTCAGGACAGAAAGGGACGCTCTATACTCACCTGTTTGGGTTTTTACAACTCACTAGCATTGGCCGATCTGCATACACAAAGCAGTATCGTGCCACACTAACAAATGTATGGTCTCATGTCTTACTTCTCCTCTCTATTACAGAGCAGTTTTTAACAATAGTCGCTCCTAGTTCGATCCTGTATGGATGACCTCACACACTTGTGGAGTCACTCCACGTGCCATCATCCCTCGTCGAACTGCAATATTGGGAAACATAAAGTTCTGTCCAGCGAGAGAAGAGACCTAGACTAGTGATGTATCCCAACGAGTAGACCTCAGAGACAATTAATCGACGTGAGGAGAGCCTATCACTGTGTCTTCCTACCATACGGCCGTGATCATATGCGTGGGTCTGACTACAATCTCAACAGCGTACTGCAGACACTCCAGAACTCCCTATTGCTGTTGCCACAACGTAGCAACTACAACCGACGTTTAGCCTTATGTGATGTCAGTACAGTGGAATCAGTGAAGTGCCACGGATATTTCTAACAATGTGATTTAGTGCCTCATTCTCAGCACAGTCGTGAACTTTGTGCAATGTGCACGCACAATTTGATGCCACATGAACCTTGTTTTTTTTTGTTTTTCTTAAATTTCTTTCTCTTATGTTGTTTCTGTAATGTATGTTATACCTTGTATGCGTTTGTGTTTTACACTGTAATTCTTATTACAGATTACTGTATTGTTCTCCACATCATGTTTTTTTTGTATTTTGTGTTTATTGTTGTGTGTATGCTAACAGTGTGCCTGAAGTCCCCATAAACTGAAGCAGATACCACCACTGTCATTGTGAATGGACCATAAGTTCAGGGAACATTTTGTAAAGGTTATTCTTGCTGCAGGGAGACAGAATGAATCGGAGGTTGTAACTAGATTCTGAAAACTCACAAAGAGATTGTTAACTTAAATATTATCATGTGTGAGTGAGGTCAGGTTAGTTTAATGATTAAAATTGTTGTAACATCTTGGGCATTTAATTGCGGAGCACTCCAACTCTGATTGTAAAGAATAAACTGCTCCATATTTGGCTCAGATGCCCGGGCCATATTTAGAGAGTGAATGTCTGCGTGAATCGGTGTTTGGAAGGGGCTCCCTGGGTATGGATGTGTGATGTGAGTGTTAGTGTTCCATATTAAGAAGGTGAAGTTGGCTACATCATAAATAATCCTCCCTCTATGAGTTGCATTTTTCAGTTGCAATGATCTTTTTTATAGAGTGCGGTATGTGGAGTCACTTTGTAAGATTGTTCTTGGGCGATTGACTCACTACCTTGCTCCTAAGTGAGCCAACCGCTCACCAATTACAATCTAAAATGGCGTAGGGGCAATGAGAGGTGGCATGAGCCCCCTCTCATATTTCTATCTTACGATTCTCCTCTTTAGTTGCATGCGGTGGAGGGTTGCTTTTCCTTAACACGCGTACTTCCCACGCAGCGTCTCTCGTCACCCGGGTGGGCCGGTGACAGGCGGGCTCGGTGGAACTGGAGAGAGTTAAGCCGACGTGTGTGAGGCAGTCGAGTGAATGCTTTTCAGACGCTGACATTGTCAAGAGACACGCCCGCTGGGGTGTGAAGTAGCGGCTGGGCTAGAGGTTCCGTTACTTCAGAGAAACTTTGCGAAAACACTTTCTGGCGGGCTACCAGCGAGGCGTGGGAATGACTTGTGTACCCACGCAGTTGTGGCGGGAAAATTCCCGCACTTTCTGCAAAATCAGCACAGAAATTGGCGCCAAGAATCTCCATTGGTGGAATGGTAGTGCTCCGGCAATGGAGTGGAATTTCCGCCGGTTTTCGAGTTGCTGATTGGAACGTAACCACGGCCACTGTCGTGGGGGCGGGAATGTTCGGTGTTCGGCCTGTGCGGGTGCTCTGGGTAGTCGGCAGTCGCCTTTCGGTTGAGGACGTCTGAGCAACCAGCCCTCGCCTGCGGTACGCCAGATCGTGTTCTGGGAGATAAGAAGACTGTTGGTAATGTACGTCCGCAGCACCGGCAGATAGGGATTTTCCTAGGTGATAATCAGAGCTCAGCAGACCGCGCCTATTCATCCTTTTCTAACTTTGTTCAGTTTCGAGTAGCAGCAATTACTATTGGGTTAGCTGTGTGTCTCTCTTGAGATTTGAGTGGAAAGGAATTGGCTCCACATACCACTTCGTCTTAAACCTCACGATCTAAGTTAGGGACAACTTCACCTTTACTGTGTTTGTATGAATCTCCAATTTTAGCCGATTTGATGTTTTATATTTCCTGTGTCTCTTTTACTATTCTGCGTTTAATCTTAATAAATCATATTGTTATTTTGGACAGAACTTTCTTTCTGTTAATCAATAGAGCAACCCTATCATTCCTCACTATGCTAATGAAACCTTTGTTTATTTAACTTATTTATCAAATTAAATTATTGCAGGTGCCAAACTCTCTTCTACTCCACTAGCAGGGTTGATTAGAGTCAGTTCGCGTATTTGTTTTATCCTTGTGCAACAGCAAAAGTCGGAGTTAGAATAGGGGGGGCTTAGAGCATGATTTACACATGTGGATTCTAGTAGAATGTAGTGATAAATACACTACTAGCCCCGGCACCTCGCAGCCTTGCAACGTGCTGTTCAGGAGAGGTCGTCACCCCCTCGTACTTTTACGGATTTATGGACAGCCTTGTAGGATTCATGGTCCCAATTCCCTCCAGCACTGACCGAGCGAGGTGGCGCAGTGGTTAGCACACTGGACTCGCATTCGGGAGGACGACGGTTCAATCCCGTCTCCGGCCATCCTGATTTAGGTTTTCCGTGATTTCCCTAAATCGTTTCAGGCAAATGCCGAGATGGTTCCTTTGAAAGGGCACGGCCGATTTCCTTCCCAATCCTTCCCTAACCCGAGCTTGCGCTCCGTCTCTAATGACCTCGTTGTCGACGGGACGTTAAACACTAACCACCACCACCACCAACCTCCAGCACTACTTCAGACATTAGTCGAGTACATACCACGTCATGTTGCGGCACTTCGCGCGCTCGTGGGGGCACTGCACGATATTAGGCAGGTGTACCAGTTTCTTTGGGTCTTCTGTGTACTGCGCGCGGTGCAGGGTGCATGGTGAGCGCGCCGTCCGGTGCGTCTGTTGTGGATTGGTCGGTTCCTGAGTTGCCAACGAAAAACGGAGACGTCAAGTCTCAAGCGTGGGTCTGGGGGGTGGGGGGGGTGGAGCAGATCTGGGATTATCTGGCTTATTTTATAAGAGCACACAATTTTTAAATGCAATAATGAATAATTTATTTTCGCAGCTTTGTGTCTATTTAAACTATGGACTTTCAAAATATATAGATGCTTGTCTGTCAAAATAAATTTTGAGATAATAGATACATAGTTACAAATCAGTTTTCATTGCCCCAAAGATCGCTATATAGTCACTTTTCTATGTACCGTCAGTGTGATCACTGTTCACTGTCTGTTTCCTTCTCTCAGTCAAAACAAACAGCTGTTAAGCTTCCCACATAGGTTCTGTTAATATTTTAAATACTCCAACTTTCTTGAAGGAAACTCGTACAGTTCGTGTTCTTTTGATGTCTTGAATTCTTAGTCTTGTTATTCTTATGTGCTGAATCTCTTGATAAGTAACATCTTCCATTCTGTGGTCTTCGGTTTTCTTCTTCGTTCCCCCTCTTGACTTATCTTCTTCTCTGTTCAAAATTTAAAATATCGATGTTTCATCGTAGAGTTCAGTAACTCATTACCAGAATGACGCTTTCACATATCTCTAGCAAGATATTCATTCTGTTAACAGCTTAACTTCCAAAACGGATTCCTACTCTCTCAATACTTAGTGTCTTCTCCACGCTTTACCATTCGGTCTTTAGCACAAAAGAAGCAACTCCACCGAGGCAAAGTACACTAATTTCTCCGCTGACAAAACTGATATGCTCTCATTGTCCGTCTATGAGCTACCCACTCACATCACAACTGTCTCTTCCTCCTCGATAAAATTACAGCGATTATTTTTAACCTTTCAGACCATAGCACTTTCTACTTGCAGTTGGCATGATATAGAATTTTTCGTACTATCGTATATGCAATACAACAAACACGTATGTTACCCTGAGATGACTACGGTCATGGGATAGTAATATGCAGATATACTAATGGCGGCTGTACCGCCTACACAAGGCATAAAAGGGCAGTGCATTGGTAATTCATGTGAGTCCGCAGGTCGTGGTCTTGCGGTAGGGTTCTCGCTTCCCGCGCACGGGGTCCCGGTTTCGATTCCCGGCGGGGTCCGGGATTTTCCCTGCCTCGAGATGACTGGGTGTTGTTGCATTTATCCGCATTACGGTCGGAGGAACGCAATGGCAAACCACCTCCGCTGCGACCTTGACTAGTCGGCGGTGCGGGTCACCCGCACCGTCCCCTACGGTCCTCATCATCATGAATTAATGTGAAAAGCTTTTCGACGTGATTACTGGAAGTAGCAGACTTTCAACGCGGAATGGTAGTTGGAACTAGAATGAGACATGTCATTCCGGAAATCTTCAGGGAATTCAGTATTCCGAGGTCCACAGCGTCAAGAGGGTGCCGAGAATACCAAATTTCACGCGTTACCTCTCACCACGGACAACGCAATGGCTGACGGCTTCACTTGATGACCGAGAGCAGTGGCGTTTGCGTAGTATTTGTCAGTGTTAACAGACAACCATAACTGAGTTAAATAACTGCAGAAATCCTTTAGGACAGAGCGGCGAAATTTGGCGTTAACGGTCTATGGGAGCAGATGACCGACGCGAGTGGCTTTGCTAACAGCACGACATCGCCTGCAGTGCCTCTGCTGGGCTCAATGCCATATCGGTTGGACCCTAGACAACTGGAATACCGTGGTCTGGTCAATGAGTCCCGACTGCAGTTGGTAAGAGCTGGCGGTAGGATTCGAGTGTCAAGCAGAACCCACGAAGCCATGGCCTCACGTTGTCAACAAGGGACTGTGTAAGCTGGTTGTGGCTCCATAATGGCGTGGGCTGTGTTTACATTGAAGGGTATTGGCCTTCTGGTTAAACTAAAACCGATCATTGACTGGAAATGATTTTGTTCGACTACTTGGAGACAGTTTGCAGCAACCAACGATGGACTTTTTATGGGTGATGATGCGTTATGGCCGCGCGGGATTAGCCGAGCGTCGGCCGGAGTGGCCGAGCGGTTCTAGGCGCTACAGTCTGGAACCGCGCCACCACCACGGTCGCAGGTTCGAATCCTGCCTCGGGCGTGGATGTGTGTGATGTCCTTAGGTTAGTTAGGTTTAAGTAGTTCTAAGTTCTAGGGGACTGATGACCTGAGAAGTTAAGTCCCATGGCTCAGAGCCATTTGAACCATTTTTGATTAGCCGAGCAGTCTGAGGCGCTGCAGTCATGGCCTGTGCGGCTGGTCACGGTGGATGTTCGAGCCCTCCCTCGGACATGGGTGTGTGTGTTTGTCCTTAGGATACTTTATGTTAAGTAGTGTGTAAGCTTTGGGACTGATGACCTTAGCAGTTAAGTCCCATAAGATTTCACACACATTTGAACATTTTTTGATGCGTCATCCCCACTGGGCCGCAAATGTTCGCAATTGGTTTGAAGAACATTCTGGACCATTACAGCGAATGATTTGGCCACCCATATCGACCGCCATGAATCTCATTAGAAGTTTATGGGACGTAATCGAGAGGTCAGATCGTTCACAAAATCCTGCGCTGGCAATAATTTCTCAGCTGAGGACGAATACAGACGCAGATTGTCTCAATATTTCTACAGGGGACTTCCAACGACCTGATTCCACGACACGTCAAGTTCCTGCACTACTCGGGAAAAATAAGGTCCGACAGGATATTAGAAGGTATTGCATGACTTTTATTACCTCTGTGTATAGTACCCCCATTGCGGAGTGGAAATTATAAGCCAGGATGGCGCGAGAGGGTGGTGGAGGCAAGTTGGGAGCGCATCTAGCTCCAGAAAAAGCCAGCTGCAAAGGTAATAAGTACTTCAGTGAAGCATCTGCGCTGCACAGTTCACCAGGTCTGTTACCAGCTGGTCACTGAATTTTGCTGGGCTAGCTGTCTGCACACCCTGTGATGCTGACGTGGAGTCTCCGCGGTGTGCCAGTGGCCTCATTATGTAAGTTTGCCTTGTTGGCTCCACACCAATGCTGTGTGGATCCGACAATGGGGAATCCGCTGCGGGATCAGGCGGCGAACGGCTAGATCCACCACGATGAGGCACCCACCCTGCGACGCTGAAGGTGGCTGGTGAGCATGGGCAGTGATCCACTGCCACCTTGGCGGGAGTCGGTCGTGCTGCTGAAGTAGACCTGGGGCGGCTTGCTGCGCCGTGACACGAGGTCTGAGAGAGACTTAGCGCTTAGAGCTGTTGCCTTGCCATGCCATGACCTCTAACCGATGACTCGTACTGGCTGGTCCACGTGGCGACCTAATCTGGCACGGCCCTGTCCTCTTGTCAGGGACTGAGAATAATTTCGTTTCATAATTTCCAGTACTTACAGTCAGCGGTGACGTGCTTGTTGTGCATATGCGTCACTGATGTGGGATCTTGCCCACTCGTTTAATATAGGGTGCCTAGGAAGCTGTTTTCTCGGATAGCTAGACATCAATTCAAGCAAATCTTATTAATGGAGTTTAAATTAAATTAAAAATACTTAATTTTGCCTTTTTACACAGAGATGTAGCAAGCAATTGGCGACAAGCAAATAATCAATGTCCTTCGATATACATAATTTCCATGCAAGCAAATAATATACACTCATGTTCATAAATTAAGGATAATTGCAGAATGTGGTACCACACAAAGTGGCACTACACAAAACAGGCGCTAATAGCATAGGCGCATAGGGAACACACACGACTCAGATCTGTAAGTCCACGATATTGGTGATACGTTGAGAACCCCCCCCCCCCCCCCCGAAACACATGTGCTACAAAACACCACTGTTTCCTGCACATGTACCCCGACATCAATATGCAATACGCACAGTTACACAGGCCGCACAACGGGTTGGCATATTCTGGATCAGGTGGTCGAGCAGCTGCTGGGGTATAGCCTTTCATTCTTGCACCAGTGCCTGTCGGAGCTCCTGAAGTGTCCTAGGGGTTTGAAGACGTGCAGCGATACGTCGACCGAGAGCATCCCAGGAGTTCTCGACGGGGTTTAGGTCTGGAGAACAGGCAGACCACTCCATTCTCCTGATATCTTCTGTTTCAAGGTACTCCTCCACGATGGCAGCTCGGTGGGGCCGTGTGTTATCATGCATCAGGAGGAAGGTGGAACCCACTGCACCCCTGAAAAGGTGGACATACTTTTGCAATATGACGTCCCGGTACACCTGACCTATTACAGTTCCTCTGTCGAAGACATGCAGTGGTGTACGTGCACCAATCACAGTCCCACCCCACACAATCAAACCACGACCTCCATACAGGTCCCTTTCAAGGACATTAAGGGGTTGGTGTCAGGTTCCTGGTTCACGGCAGATGAAAACCCGGCTAGAATCACTGTTCGGACTATACCTGGACTAGTCCGTCAACATAACCAGAGACCACTATTCCAATGACCATGCACTCTGTTGTTGACACCAGGCTTTACGGGCTCTCCTGTGGCCCGGGATGAGTGGAATGCACTGTGCTGGTCTCCGGGCGAATAAACCATGTCTGTTCAGTCGTTGTAGACTGTGCGTCTGGAGACAACCGTTCCAGTGGCTGCGGTAACGTCCTGAGCAAGGATACCTGCAGTACTCCGTGGCCGTCTGCGGGCACTGATGGTGAGATATCGGTCTTCTTGTGGTGTTGTACACTGTGGACGTCCCGTACTGTAGCGCCTGAACACGTTTACTGTCTGTTGGAATCGTAGCCATAATCTTGAGATCACACTTGGTGGCAAATGGAGGGCCTGTGCTACAACCTGCTGTGTTTGACCAGCCTCCAGTCGCCCTAGTATTCTACCCCTGATAACGTCATCAATATGTGTCCTTTGAGCCAGTTTCAACACACAATCACCATTAGCACGTCTGAAAACGTCTGCACACTTATTCGCTGTACCGTACTCTGACATGCACCAACACACCTCTGCGTATGTGGACTGCTTCCAGCGCCACCGTGCGACGACGGCAGGTCAGTTGCATCGCATTGTCATACCCTGAGGTGATTTAAACTCGCAAACCGCCCACCAGAGCGTTGTTTCACCATGTATCAGCATTATTCTTAATTTATGAGCGTGAGAGTAGATCACAAGTCACGGCTAAATCTTTTGGATCACGATTCGTCTTCTGGTGCGGCTCTTCTAGTGCGGCCGCAGCTAGCTGGAACGGCGCTTATATTCTCTTCGTATAGGGCCGCTCCTGTCGTAGTGCGGTCCTGGTCAGCGTTCTATTGGCTGACGTCGTCTCTCAGCCTTCTCGGCTGTTAGTGCCGGGCCGACGTGCCTGCGCTTGATGTCACGCCGGGACAGCTAACAATCACTTATCCTAAAACACCGCTGGCAGTATCAATGTGGAAATCTGCCTTGGCTCTTTCTGCACGAATCCGTGTAGTCCAACGATTCTGATGCAGCAGCAAGCTAACTTGTCTCACAAGAGTGCGTCGGCCTTGTCGAATTATTACAGTGACACATCCCATGCTCGCCTACAGTCAGTGCTGCTGCACTGTATCTCTCGGGCGCACACTAATATGCCATAATATGGTAAGTATCATACAAGTTTGCATATAGCATTAGATCATGCATATTTATATTCTTGCTGTCATTTACAAATTCTTAAAAGAAAAAAAAACATAAAACATATTGAAATGATAATTAAATGGACACCCTAGCTGCAAACAGGCGTTTATGTACTTCATTGGGGACATGTTGAAAATGTGTGCCCCGACTCGAACCCGGGATCTCCTGCTTACATGGCAGACGCTCTAGCCATCTGAGCCACCGCGGGCACAGAGGATAGTGCGTCTGCAAGGAATTATCCCTTGCACGCTCCCCGTGAGATCCACATTCCCAACATGTCCACACCACTACATTCGTAGTGCGCCTAATAGATGTTTGCCCATCATACTCATTACTCGTGGCAGATTAATCTACCAAGTCCCGTACGAGTTCGGGCATAGCGTGTGCGTTCGCACAAGAAGGTCAATGGCCGGGAAGCCATATTTTAACTATATATGACGGTAGTATCTGTCCCGGTCGGGGCACACATTTTCAACATGTCCCCAATGAAGTACATAAACGCCAGTTTGCAGCTAGGGTGTCCATTTAATTATCATTTCATTTCTAGCAAAGCTGCATGGTCATCCACGGTAACTGTTCTTTCGGGAACAGATACTACCGTCATATATAATAAAACATATTACAATTGATGCTGCATTGTAACGGGACACAAACCGACCCTTTCCGTCGACACTGGGCACCACATGAAAGATGTGATGAGCAGCCTACGTTTGGGCTGACTCCAACTACACACTGCAAAAACGAAACTGCGAATATCTTACTAAACGCAAGAGAAAATGCGACTGATGACTCTTAGGAGGGACACGTGGTGTATAAATGTCCTTGTGAACAACTCCGGAAAGTTGATGAGGCTGTGCACGAATGATCCTGGTATGTATAGAGGAAATAGTAGGGAAGCGTAGGAAGACCTGCAGAGATTCGACGCTGGGTGCGGAAAATTACAGTTGACTGCCGCTAAAATGTAGACCTTCGATGCCAGAAATGTCATGTCCATTATAATTATCCGGGCTGTTATGCCGTGGTCGGTTGGTGAATTCTTTGTCAAATCCCAACCGACCACAGCATAACAGCCCGGATAATTATAGTGGAGTTGACTGCCAGCCTAAACAAATGTAGCATTTGGCGCATAAATAGGCGGAAATCCCTGTTGTGTATGACTATGACTGCCAAACCACCACTAAGAGCAATCATATACATTAAATATCTGGGAGCATGCACACGGAATGATGCGAAGTGGAACAACCACAAACAACTAGTCGTTGAAATGATAAATGCCACACTGATATTAATTGAAAAAATCTTCAAGGAGTGCAGTCTAATTAGGAAGGAAGCAGCTTACAAAATACTTTCTTGTCCGATACTTGAGTACTACTCGTCCGTCTTGGACCCTTACCATACAGAATTCGTAGAGGAAATTGAGAAGACCCAAACATCAGCAGCGCGTTTAGCCAAAAGTGAGTTTAGCAAGGGCGAAATCATCACTGAGATGATCATGCAAGGCGAGTGGCAGGCACCACAAGGAAGCGTTGTGCATCATGGTGTGATTTATTGTTAAAATTCTGAAAGCGAGTGTTTCAAGAAGATTTAACCAACCAGTCCATTTACGTACGCCTCCCAAAAGTACTATGAAGGTAAGTTTCGAAAGATTCGAACTCACACGGAGGCTTACCAACAATCGTTCTTGCCTCTTACCATTCGTGACTGGGCCATAAATTTGTGGAACAGAGAGTGGTAAACAAAATACGCCTCGCCAGACACAGCAGGGGGCCTTAGATTTTACAAATGTAGAGATTTGGCTCTAGGTGAATACCATTGCCCAGTGACATTGCTTGGATTGAGTGTTGACAGTATTTTTACGTGACCCTAGAAACAAGTGTCATATCGACTGCCGAGCCTCCAGCGACGCCAGATGTCGCTGTGTTCCTAAGTCGGAAGACTGGTTTGGTGCATCTCTCCGTGAGAGCCTGTACATTATCTCTAAATAACTGCTGCAATCTCCATCCATTTGAAAGTTTTTACAGTAGTCAAGCCTAGGTCACACTCCGCTGTCCACTGCCTTCCACCTTACCTCTCCCCCACACGCTTCAATTCAGTGCCAAATTTATGATTTCTCATCACCTCAGGATGTCTCCTACCAAATGACCCCGTCTTGTAACCAAGTTATGCCACCAATTTCTTTTCCCCAAATTTGTTTCTGTACTTCCGATCTACCCTAGTAATCTTTACCATTCTCCTGAAAAATCACATATCAGAACCTACTATTGTGTTCTTGTCTGTACTGTTTATCTTTCAGATCAACTGTACAAGACTACACCTCAGACAGATCCCTTCATAGCAAACTCACTTTTAAGTTTGTATTCGAAGTTAGCACGTTCCTGTTTACAGAATTCACTTTTATTACCATTACCAGTCTGAAATTTATTTCTCCTCTATTTCGGTGATTCTCAGTTATTTTGCTGCTAAAATAAAACTTATCTCCTACCTTCAACGTTTCATTTCCTAACCTAATTTCCTCAGCATCGCCCGATTAGTTTGACTAAGTTCCATTACCGTTCTCTTACTTTCACCGATATTTGTCTCATAATCTCTTTTGAAAACATTGTCCGTGCTGTTCAGCCGTTCTTTAATTTTCTCCGCAATTTTCGCCTTCATTTCTTTCAGTGATTAGTCAGTGTATGAAGACAGGTGTGGCGATGCCGGGTTGAGAGGTGTGCAACAATACCCAGGAAACATTTTTATTAACAACTTAAAAATGTTAACTTACACATGAAAATCAACAGGCGGACGCCCAGTTCACTATTAAAATCCAGTAAAGCAACTTATAATAACCCCAAAGAAACCGATTAAAAATAAAAATAAATAAAATATAAGAAAGTTCTGTAGAAGATACACTAATTTACAAAACTTAACTCACTCGTAGCCGACTGCCAGTTATACAAATGAAAGAAATGCCCTGAAGATCTCAAGTCTATGATGCCATTTACATTTCCTTTAAAACAAAGAACACGCATTCGTGAGAGTAGATTAGCGACGCACTTGTAGGGCTTAATAGTCTGCACAACCACTCAGTCAATTATGATTTTAAAGTTCCAGATTGGTCGTTTTCAAAACATCAAGCCGGAACTGTAATCGGCACAGGTTTAAGGAAACACTGTTTAATCTAAGTAGCGCCACCCAAAACACACAACAGCCAAAACATTAGCAATAAAGACCTGTACCAATTGAAGGAACTAAGAGCCAGTTTTGGATAAACAGTGTTTTCTGCTTCGGTAGGTGGTGTGCAAACGGAGCTTTTACACAGTAAAAGGACTACCTCCAATGATAACTGATGTAGGTTTACAAATGCTAGCATATGGCTAGAGAGGTAACTCCTATGACTTGTTCATACTAAGTGGGCTAAGTACAGAATGCGTTAGACGAGTTGACTATACTGGATATAGAGGTTATACACTTCGGCTTGCTTCTGCCTTTTTATAGCGTGTCACTTGGATGGCATCATTGGTTATACAACGGTCAGTCAAGACATTGTGATAATTCATCAAAGTGACAGAAAAATTGGCAACTCTAAAAGAAAGCATCAGCAAAGATGAGGGAGCACTGTGTTCTTGATGACGTAATGAACACCACAGCAACAGCTCGCTATAAGCAACCATTTAAGGTTGTTCAGATGAAAGACAGTTATTTCATGGACTTTCAGCAAGCCGCTGATACGATGATTAACACAGCTAAGGTTAATATAAATTCCGCCCCATGGATTAAATTCACCACGCCTGGAGTAATTCAGCTAAAGAAGGGTCGCCCCACAGCTGTTCAAGCGGGTCGGTGACGTGACGGAATTAAACCAGATTTAATGGCATCAGGGATAGGCCACAACACTGTCTCACCCCACTCTTTCCTACTGTTCCCTTTTCGTGTCCTTCGACTCTCAGAACTACGGGTAACGCTATGAAAAAGGAGGATATAAAAGAAGCAGAAGAACGCAGTAGTTCGATGTTGACCATGGGACCCAGTTGCGTCACGCGTGGCTCAGCACGTCGT
Source organism: Schistocerca nitens (assembly GCF_023898315.1). Taxonomy (NCBI): domain Eukaryota; kingdom Metazoa; phylum Arthropoda; class Insecta; order Orthoptera; family Acrididae; genus Schistocerca; species Schistocerca nitens. The sequence continues at coordinate 174,836,267 of NC_064622.1, read as the reverse complement.
CACGTGGTGGAGAGCCTTAGAAGGGGGAGCGCCTCGACTTGTCAGCTCGAGAGCAGTCGTCGTGAGAGTCGTGGAGTAGCAGTTTTAGCGCAGCAGAGTCCGGCTCGGGCGGCCCCTGGTGGTAATTGGAGTAGCGGCGCGGCACAGTGATTGCGGGAGGAGAGCGGCCTGTGTGTGTGTGTTGTCGGCGCGGGACAAAGGGGAGGGCGCGGCCAGCCACTCGACTGGGCCGCGGACGACTCGGCCTGCCGGTGATCGCCGGCGAGGAAGGAAGGAGCCATTAGCAAAATACTGGGGCCGCGCCGGCCGATGAATATTCAGGAGCGTTCTGCGCCCTCTGTCCGTCCCTTTCCCTCCGCTGTCCCATCCGTCCCTCCCCTTCAACGTCTCCACCCTCCACCCCTACCCCCTCAGCCTCCGTGGATTAAGCTTTATTTCTAGCCGCGCGGCCCAGTCACCCTCTCCCGCTGTTGTTTCCTCGGCGGCTGAGACGACTAAAGCGCTGTCCTTCGTTAGTCCTACCTTGTACGAACTGTTTCCTTCAGCCCTTTGTCGGGACTCACTTTTGCGCCCGTGAATTAGAGCTTTACAGACTGCAATGAGTCTACGTTGCCTTCACTCGTTGCACCCTCGCTAACATCTTGGCATCACGCACGAACTGAATTCTTACTGTTCACCATAAAAATTGCAGCACCAGGAAGGATAGCAAATTACGAAATTTTACTTACTACACGTATATATACTGAAGAGCCAAAGAAACTGGTACGCCTGCCTAATATCGTGTAGGGCTCGCGATCATTGAGAAGTGCCACAACACGACGTGGCATGAACTCCACAAATGTCTGAGGTAGTGCTGGGCTGTCCATAAATCCGTGAGAGAACGAGGGGGTGGACCAGCACAGCAATCGTGTGACTAGGGCCTCCCGTCGGGTAGACCGTTCGCCGGGTGCAAGTCATTCGATTTGACGCCACTTCGGCGTCTTACGCGTCGATGGGGATGAAATGATGATGATTAAGGCAACACAATACCCAGTCTCTGAGCGGGGAAAAACTCCGACCCCGCCGGGAATCGAACCCGGGATCTTAGGATTGGCATTCTGTCACGTTGACCACTCAGCTACCGGGGGGCGGACAGTGGGTGGAGATCTCTACTGAAAAGCACGTTGCAAGGCATCCCAGATATGCTCAATAATGTTCATGTCTGGGGAGTTTGGTGGCCAGCGCAAGTGTTTAAACTCAGAAGAGTGTTCTTGGAGACACTCTGTAGCTATTCTGGACGTATGGGGTGTCTCATGTTCTGATGGAATCGCCTAAGTCCGTCGGAATGCACAATGGATATGAATGGATGCAAGTGATCAAGCAGGATGTGTCACCCGTCAAAGTCGTAACTAGACGTATCCTGGGGCCCATGTCACTCCAACTCCACACGCCCCACACCATTACAGAGCCTCCACAAACTTCAACAGTCCCCTGCTGACATGCAGATTCCATGGATTCATGAGGCTGCCTCCATACCCGTACACGTCCATCCGCTCGATACAATTTGAAATGAGACTCGTCCGACCAGACAACATGTTTCTAGTCATCAGCAATCCAATGTTCGGTGTTAACGGGTCCAGGCGAGGCATAAAGCTTTGTGTCGTGCTGTCATCAAGGGTACACGAGTGGGTCTTCGGCTCCGAAAGCCCACATCGATGACGTTTCGTTCAGTGGTTCACACGCTGACACTTGTTGATAACCCAGCATTGAAATCTGCAGCAGTTTGCGGAAGGGTTGCACTTCTGTCACGTTGAACGATTCTCTTCAGTAGTCGTTTGGTCCTGTTCTTACAGGATCTTTTTCCGGCTGCAGCATTGTCAGAGATTTGACGTTTTACCGGATACCTGATATGCACGATACAGTCGTAAAAAGGTAGACCGGGAAAATCCCCACTTCATCGCTATCTCGGAGATGCTGTGTCCCATCGCTCGTGCGCCGACTATAACGCCACCTTCAAACTCACTTAAATCTTGATAACCTGCTATTGTAGCAGCAATAATCGATCTAACAATTGGGCCAGCAGTATTCTGCCTGTTTACATCTCTGTATTTGAATACGCTTGACTATACCAGTTTCTTTGGCGCTTCCGTGTATTGTTGTACTAAGAATTAAATTGTAGGTACTGAAGAACATGTTCCATATACCATGAACTGCTCTAGAAATGTTTATTTGCCAGAACCGGTTTTCGAATTTATAACCCACCATCAGCTTCATCTGATACAGTGGAAGAAACGACTGAATATACATAGATTTCTACAAAATGGCAAATGAATGTATGGTAGCAGTAATACAGGGTGCTAAAAAATAAAGTGGCCAAGAGATACAAAGAAACACGGCAGAGGGTAGGAAATACAGTACCAACCTGACTATAGTAGATGTTGACAACCATTCATCTCTTGGCACTTTTGGGCCAAGGTCAGCAAGTTGCTGAAGGCGGATCGAAGCTGGACTGCTGGAATTGCAGCAGTCTCATCCGAATGCTGCAGTTCTGGAAAACTATGAGGGTTGTTGCGATACGCCTTAGATTTGAGAGCTCCCCACACAAAATAATCGCACACTGACCGATCAGGTTACCTGGGTATCCAGCTATGACCGCAACCAGACTGACCTCTGCTAACAACTCTGCAAGGCGTGAAGATTGTGTAAATGTGCTCCAAGGAACATGTGTGGATCATATGGCGGGCGTACACTTGGTGCGTGCTTCAGTGATGTGGTTATATGCATACATTCCCGTCCAGTGGAATCCACTGCTCAGGGCCACATTTATTTGCCTCACCCTGTGTAAGACTACATACGGTAGGTACCTCTATAGCAGTGACATGCATGTGAGTTAAAACGATGGGACCTGAAATCTGTCCGATAACACAGTATACAGGTTGTCGTGCATATTACTGCTGTCGAACCTTAGACAATGAGAATTATTCTTGATAACGGTTGACATAACTGTCATGTAGTCTAAACATGGAACTGATAGATCAATGGGTCTGTGTTAATTGAATTTTATTATTTCTGAGAACATACTTATATATAACTGTAACATATACTCATGTATGTAAATTACAATTTTTCGACAACTGGTATATGAAGGGAGGACATACAAAACGTATAAAATTGCAAACTAATCCCCCACATAACGTCAAATTAGACAGTTTTACATACAGGTCATATATAGACTCCAGAACAAAATTATTTTGTTAAAACTCTGTTGAAATTTAGTATATTCTCATTCTCTAATTCTGTTTGCTCATAAATTATGTTATCCGGTGGTTTTGTCAGGTGGGTGTACATTTCAATTTCTTCTAGAACATTTAATAATCTACCTTTTCCTGCATTATTGAGAATGGCGATGTTTTTGTTAATGTTATTGGCAGAATGTTTCTATTCTCTTAAATGAGCGCTGAATGCTGAGGGATTGGCTTCAACAGCGTTAATATTGTTGTTGTGTTTTTCAGGGAAATGGTTAGTTTTAATGCAGCTCTCCCGTCTAATCCGTCCTGTGCAAGCCTCTTCATCTCCGAATAACTACTGCAACCTACATCGTTCTGAATCTTATTACTGCATTCATCTCTTGCTCAATCTTTACAATCTTCACCCCACACACATCCCTCCAAAACTAAATTGGTGATCTCTTTATATTTGAAAATGTTTCCCACTAACCGATCCCTCCTTTTAGTCAAGTTGAGAAAATTTATTCCCTCCCCAGTTATGTTCAGCACCTTCTCATTAGTTACGTCATCTACTCATCTAATCTTCAGCATTCGTCTTTAGCACTACATTTCAAAAACTTCTGTTTCCTTGTTTAAACTGTTTATTGTCGATGTTTCAGTTCCATACTTCCATACATGACTACACTACAGACTAGTACCTTTAGCAAAAAAAACTCTAAGCAACATGGGACTTAACGTCTAAGGTCATCAGTCCCCTAGACGTAGTACTAGTAAAACCTAACTAACCTAAGGACATCACACACTTAGGTCTATATTCCATGTTAACAAAATTCTCTTTCTTAGAATTGCTTTTCTTGCCATAGCGTGTCTACATTTTATATCTTCTCTACATCGGCGATGACGACTTATTTTTCCGCCCAAATAGAAAAACCTATCTACTATTTTAAGTGTCTCGCTTACTAATCAAATTCCCTGAGCATGACTTGATTTAATTCGACTACGCTCAATTATCTTACATTGCTTTTGTTACTATTCGTCATACATCCTCCTGTCAATTCCACTGAACTGCTTTTCCAAGTCTTTTGCCGTCTCCGACAGAATTATAATGTCAAATGGAAACCTCAAGATTTTTATTTCTTCTCGCTGAAGTTTAATTCCTACTCCAAATTTTTCTTCATTCACTACTTGCTCAGTGCACAGACTGAATAACATCGAGGATAGGGTACAACCCTGTCTCACTCCCTTCTCAACCACTGCTTCCCTTTCGTGCCCCTTGACTCTGATAACAACCGTCTGGTTTCTGTAGAAGTTGTAAATGGCCTTTAGCTCCATGTATTTTACCCCTACTACCTTCAGAATTTCCAAGAGAGTGTTCCACTCAACACTGTCAATATTAATATGTTCTCTAAATCTCGTTTTGAAGTTTATCCCTGTTTTTCCAGTATGAAATGTATCACAATGACTACATGTTATTTTATACACACCTGTCATGCTAGATGTCTGAATCCTATCTATATTTAGTGTAAGACGTGATCTGCACATTGTTCTCTGTCCTGAAGACAATCGGCACCGAGGTTTTTCGAAACAAACGATTTATTATGCCGGAAATATGATCCCAGTGTGATAAGGCTATAAACATAGCTTTTTCTAGTTTTCTCACTGTTTTCTAATGTGATCTGATTTCTATTCTTAGTATATACTTCCTGTTTTTTGTGTTTAATTTCACAAGCAGTTTTGTGTCAGAGCCATTGTGAGATGCTACTTTCTCCTGCGTATGTAATGCAGCATTAATATTTGCCTCGTTAACAGGGTATTTAGTCAACCTGTCAATTTAGAGAACATATTGATGTTGGTGAAGCGAATGTCTCAGGATTCAGAAGAATACGACATCCTGGTAATGACATTAAAAAAAAGGCACCATTCTCCAGAAAGCAGAAAAAGAGAGATTATTAAATGCTCTAGAAGAAATTGAAATATACACCCCTGTGGTGAAACAACCGGACAACATACTCCATAAACAAGCAGTGTTACGGAATAAGATACATGTACAAAATTTAAACAGTGTTTGTTTGGAGTCTATGTCTCGCATGTAACGTTTCTAATTTGACTTAATATGTTGGATTATTTTTCAGTTATCTCAAACATGATCAAGAATTGTCATTGTCTAAGGCTCGACAGCAGTAACATTGATGACAACCTGTGTGCTAGGTGACAGGATAGATTTCAGAGCCTATCATATTAACTGACACACATGTCGCTGTTATAGAGGTACATAATATAAGTAGACTTACATTACTGCTGTCCGGTACATTTGTCATTTTGTATAAATCGATGTGCATACAGATGCTTGTTCGTCTGCATCAAATGCTACTGATGACGGATTATAAATCCGGCTCGCAGGACAATGGAACACCGTTTATATCGATGTAGGTCAGTCCAGCACAGGCAACATACAACGTTGGTTTACTTGTCGAAAGATTACGTCATGAACTCCTGGATCATAGTGCACTACTAACGACTTTAACATGGCAGAAAAGTAAACGCCTGCTGTCCAATTTACTGACTACAGGAACCAGAGGTGATTGTGATCTGTACTCAGAGACGTCATGTACCACCATCCTAGTTCCTGGGCTTATATAGTATTGAGGAATGTAATCTGGGAACTTTCGTTCTCCCTGGAGTCTCTACATATCGATACAGTATTGTGAAGCTACCTGCAGAAGCGGGACCTGTAGAAAAGGCCGAAGTGGTGCAACTGCTGTACTCCAAACGTACATTCTCGGAAATTTAATTCTCTAATTAAGGTCAACGTTTAACAGCAGTGGGATCCTTTCGGTCAGTAATGACCTATTCGCCTGTGCTAGTCTGCTTTTTTATGTCCTCCTCACTTCGTCCGTCATTGGTTCTTTTGCTTCTAAGGTAGCAGAATTCCTTAACTTCGTGGTTACCAGAAATTCCGATAGAATGTTATCTGTCACATATAATCAACATTCTAATGCGATTTATGATTGAGAAATCTGCTGCGTAATCTTTCCTTATACGGAGAACGCATGAGGCATAATTTACAACACTCCCCTTGTGATTAACAATCTATGTACTCCGGTGCCAGGCTTAAACAGACAGACCATACACATGAGGTTTGTGTTGGAGATGTGCTTACACCTCGCACCTCAAGAAGTTTTTATAGAGGACTCGTACCTTGCATTTTCTGAAAACGTCCCTATCGCTGCAGATGAAGCACAAAGTCATGACCCCGTTGAGATACCGTAGCGCTGTGAGTTTAAAACAGCAGGGAAATGCGTTCCGGCATAAAGTCAAGTGCCGGCACGACGGGAAAGAACGTTAGAGCAGAGACGTCAATCTACGGTACGCTGACCGACCCCCCTCTAGGACGACAACGAGACAGTAGCACCATCTACACGAGCCGTTCTACGAACACTACAGCAATGACGTAGGAACTATGTTGTTTCGCTTGTATTACGAATTGTATATACTGAAGAGACTTCTTATTTGCCTGTAGCCCATTACTTGCGACATTTTAAGTATTGTCAGTTATCCTACTGTAATGAAATTTCATTAATACGATTTGTTTGAATTATTGTCTAGCGATCCGAGAAAGCAGGTTTACTAGGCGCCCTATGTTAGAAGAGTGGGCAGAACACAACAAAATGGGTAGCTAATCTTCAGTAAAGAGGCTCTCAGCAATCAAGAACCAGATGTTTCCAATGGTTCAAATGGCTCTGAGCACTATGGGACTTAACATCTGTGGTCATCAGTCCCCTAGAACTTAGAACTACTTAAACCTAACTAACCTAAGGACATCACACAACACCCAGTCATCACGAGGCAGAGAAAGTCCCTGACCCCGCCGGGAATCGAACCCGGGAACCCGGGCGTGGGAAGCGAGAACGCTACCGCACGACCACGAGCTGCGGATAGAGATGTTTTCAATGGGTGAAAGACACGAGGAATGTGCGGACGTCCTGGCCAGGGCAATAAAAGAACACTCTTTATATTGATGTAGGTCGGACAGCAAGGGCAACATGTGACCATGGTTATACCACGAATACCTAGAACATAGGGCACAATGTCAGAAATATAACGCCTGCAGTCCAAATTACTGACTACGGGAAGCAGATGTAGTGGACTGACAAGGCAGCCAGTCCACAGAGACGGGTAGCCGAAAGGGCACACGTACACACACGCCGACTGGCACGAAGTCTGGAACAGGATTCGTAATGAATGTGATAAAGAAAAGAAAGTAGCTACTAGAACACTTAACTTTTATATCGTCCTTTGGTATACAGCATTCTTGATGATACAAGTGAGACTATCTTGAGATACATGCAATGGTACAAATGGCGCCTTGCTAGGTCGTAGCCATTAACTTAGCTGAAGGCTATTCTAACTGTCTCTCGGCAAATGAGAGAAAGGCTTCGTCAGTGTAGTCGCTAGCAACGTCGTCGTACAACTGGGGCGAGTGCTAGTAAGTCTCTCGAGACCTGCCTTGTGGTGGCGCTCGGTCTGCGATCCTGACAGTGGCGACACGCGGGTCCGACATGTACTAATGGACCGCGGCCGATTTAAGCTACCACCTAGCAAGTGTGGTGTCTGGCGGTGACACCACAGCAGAGGTGATTGTGTTCTGTACGCAGTTGCATCCCGTGCCATCACGCTAGTTTCTGGGCCTATATGGCCAAGACGAATGTAATCTGGCAACATTCGTTCTCCTCTGAGGCTCTACACGCGAACAAGCCATCGTGATGCTCCTCGGGGAACAGGGACCCGTATGAGAAAGCGAAATGATACCACTGAAGCGTCCAGTGTCACGATTGTCGGAAACACTGTAGGGGCGGCTGTCTCTGCTGTCAATGCAGTGGAAGCCACAGTATTGGTTGTCCCGCTGACTGTCTGTTGTCTTACAGACGTCACCGCACTGTCCCTGTGCGCGCTTGTTTTGCTGCAAGGAAGCCCAGTTCTTGTTACTGGTTCCATAGATCATGAATACGACATTTCCTAATGATGTGGAAAGTCTCCCGTTTGACATAAGTTTTCCTTACACAATACGACTTTTTAAAATTTTTTTTACAATTAATTACTACTTTATATCTAAAAATTGTATTGAATATGATTAAAAGGAGTTCTCATTCAGAAAATCTTTTAACTAGTTTTTAAATGACAGTTGGCTACCTATCAGACTTTTAATACTATTTAGTAAATGACCAAATATTTTTGTAGCAGCATAATTCACTCCTTTGTGTACCAAAGCGAGATTGAACACAGAATAGCGAAGATCGTTCTTTCTGTGCACTATGCTATTATTTTTGACTCTGTATGAGTTATTAATAACAAATTTCATAAGTGAATATATGTATTACGAAGGTACTGTGAACATCCCAAGTTCCTTAAATAAATGCAAGGTCGACCTGGGTGGGATCCAGGTACTATTCTGATTACACGCTTTTGTTCAATGAATACCTTTTCTCTTAATGATGAATTATACGAAAATATGATGCCATATGAAAGCAGTGAATGAAAATAGGCACAGTAGGCTAATTTACTTATATGGTCGTCACCAGAATTTGCAATAACGCTAATGGCATAAGCAGCTGAACATACACGTTTCAACATATCATCAGTGTGTTTCTTCCAATTCAATTTCCCATCAATGCACACACCCAGAAATTTGGAATATTCTGCCTTATCAACAGACTTCTTTTCAAAGCCTATATTTATCAATGGTGGTATATGACATTTACTGTAAAGAACTGCATACACTTTGCTTTCTCAAAATGTAGTGAGAGTCTAGAATGAGATTTTCACTCTTCAGCCGAGTGTGCGCTGATATGAAACTTCCTGGCAGATTAAAACTGCCGGCCGGTGTGGCCGAGGGGTTCTAGACGCTTCAGTCTGGAACCGCGCGACCGCTACGGTCGCAGGTTCGAATCCTGCCTCGGGCATGGATGTGGGTGATGTCCTTAGGTTAGTTAGGTTTAAGTAGTTCTAAGTTCTAGGGGCTGATGACCTCAGATGTTAAGTCCCATAGTGCTCAGAGGCATTTGAACCATTTTTTAGATTAAAACTGTGTGCCCGACCGAGACTCGAACTCGGGACCTTTGCCTTTCGCGGGAAAGTGCTCTACCATCTGAGCTACCGAAGCACGACTCACGCCCGGACCTCACAGCTTTACTTCTGCCAGTATCTCGTCTCCTACCTTTCAAACTTTACAGAAGCTCTCCTGCGAAACTTGCAGAACTAGCACTCCTGAAAGAAAGGATACTGCGGAGACATGGCTTAGCCACAGCCCGGGGGGTGTTTCCAGAGTGAGATTTTCACTCTGCAGCGGAGTGTGTGCTGATATGAAACTTCCTGGCAGATTAAAACTGTGTGCCCGACCGAGACTCGAACTCGTGACCTTTGCCTTAGGCCGGTGTCCGAAGCATGTTTCTGAGCACATCATTTTATATTCTCATATAGGAGACATCACCAGAGGCTATACAGAAGCAGCTCGTATTTTCAAACTTAAACTATCCCAGCAAACCGAACTGTTCATATGTAAACGCACTATAGTCGAATCGAAGCTCGGACTGCGGAAGAGATGTCACGGCTACAGCGGTAAGTTGGCACTAGCAGAGCATGCACTGGGGTCAGTGAGCCACCATATTCTCTTCTCCAATACTGTACTAGGAGATACAGAGAACCCGTAGAAATTTAGAAGCACCAAACTAGCTTTAACAGAAAAGCAGGAATGAAATTAGACATGCTGTTATCCATAGCGTTAAATAAAGAAAGCAGCACTGAAAACTACATAACAGGCGACGCCGCGAGTCTGCAATAGGAAGTGATCCAATGTCGAAATCGCATCCCGACCTTTGCGCAGATACGTATAAATAAATCGGCTTGCTGAGCTTTCTTAAGTTCGAAAAAATTAACTGCGTCTTTATAGCCTTTAATTATGTCTCCAGCTTTAGGAGATGAAACGTTAGGGATCATGGCATAACACCCAAATGTTCTGTCTGATAGAAAAACTGAAGCATCCAGAAAGAGTGGAAGGGGTGGGGGGGAGTGGAAATGAAACGAAACTTCACGTTTTAATAGGATAAGTAATTTCAGTGATACAGAGTCAAAGTTACAACGAACATGGAAGTAAAAACCCACTTACAAGGGAACCTCCCCATCGCACCCTCCTCAGATTTAGTTATAACTTGGCACAGTGGATAGGTCTTGAAAAACTGAACACAGATCAATCGAGAAAACAGGAAGAAGTTGTGTGGAACTGTGAAAAAATAAGCAAAATATACAAGCTGAGTAGTCCATGCGTAACATAGGCATCATCATGGAGAGTGACAGCTCGCGACCGCCGTGGTCCCGTGGTTAGCGTGAGCAGCTGCGGAACGAGAAGTTCTTGGTTCAAATCTCCCCTCGAGTGAAAAGTTTATTTTCTTTATTTTCGCAAAGCTACTATCTGTCAGTTCGTTCATTGACGTCTCTGTTCACTGTAATAAATTTAGTGTCTGTGATTTGCGACCGCACCGCAAAACCGTGCGATTAGTAGACGAAAGGACGTGCCTCTCCAATGGGAATCGAAAACATTTGATCCCAAGGCCATAGGTGAACCGATTCCTCCACAGGAAAACACGTCTGATATATTCTATACGACACTGGTGACGGCATGTGCGTCACATGACAGGAATATGTTGTCGACCCACCTAACTTGTACACTTGGCGAATGGGTAAAAAGATTCTTCTACTTCGCCCGATTTAGGTTTTCTTGTGGATGTGATAATCACTCCCAAAAATGTGATGAAAGCATAAGAGTTTGTCACATAAACTGCAACAAATGAATGCAACAGTTTCACAGTCGCACAGTTTTCCCTGTGCTCTGTCAAAACATAAGTTTTTAACGTTTTTAAATTTTTCCATGTGTAGACCGTCAAATCCTGCATATGTACAACCAAATCTGAACATATCCTGGAATTTTGGAGAGCGAAGTTGATTATGTGTGTGTGCCTGAAATTTGATAATTGACACACGATCACGTAAAAAATACTGCTCTGTGTACCTGTGCAGCTTTGCAAAATCATAGAATCTTTTCAGAAAGTATTTCACTTGCCGAAAAGTAAACACATCTAATGGTTGCACAAGAAGTGTACAACCCGGAGGAATGGTAATCACGTCTACTCCCACACTAAAACTGTACGGACAGATTAGTCTGAAAATAAAAAATTAAACTTTTCACTCGAGGGAAGATTTGAACCAAGGACTTCACGTTCCGCAGCTGCTCACGCTAACCACGGGACCACGGCGCTCCTGAGCTCTGACTATCCTTGATGTTGCCTATGTTGCGCATGGACTACTCAATTTGTATATTTAGCTTATTTTTTCACAGTTCCACACAACTTCTTCCTGTTTTCTCGATTGATCTGTGTTCAGTTTTTCAAGGCCTATCCACTGTGCCAAGTTATAACTAAATCTGAGGGGGGTGCGATGGGGAGGTTCCCTTGTTAGCAGTACGACATTGCACGCCCTCTTGCCTGGATGGATGCTCTAATTCGGTTGGGTAGGGTGTCATCGAGATGAATCACAAGTGTTGTAACTGATCTGTGATATCTTGGGTGCTGCTACTAGGAGAGAGTAGACGTCCATGGTGGTTCCACACATGTTCTGTCGGGGATAGATCTAGTGATGAACACCACGCTGACAGGTCATAGGGACACGTGTCATGCGAGGACGAGCATTGTCCTATTGAAAAACGGAATCCGATACTGCCGCCCGAAAGTTAACACATGTGAACAGAGGCTGTCCTTGACATACCGTTGTGCCGTCAGACTTCCCTTAGACGCTAGCAGCCTTGATCTGAAGTCATACCAGATGGCTCCCCACACTATGACACCATAGCGCTATGCCTCTCCAAAACACCGGAAGCATGAGACCTAACTAAGGGTCGCTGCCGCACTCGTTGACAATGGTCGTGTGGGGTAGTGCAGAACCGCGATTCTGTGCCGAACACAATGCGACACAGTTCACCAGTAGTTTATGCTTCCCTGTCACGGGACAATTCCAACCGCAGCAGTCTGCTCAAGAATCATAATCGTATTTGTTAATACTCTGAAGGTCCAGCTGCACAATGTATTGGTGCCGGACCAGGACTCGAATCTGGTATTCCTACTTTACGTGAGTAGTCGTCCTAATCGCTTTCGCTATCCGAACACACTCCCCGGACGGACCCAAACATCCATACGTCACCGTTTGTCTACACCCGATACACGCACAGACACTTCGTGATTCTTGTACAGGGGGAGACGTAAGTATCAAATAGCGCTCTCTCATTTTCCCGAGGGTATCTAAGACAGTGAATTCACAACATAAATGGTGAAATAAGCTACAGTTTCCGTTGGAACGAGCTACCTGAACTCAAAGCCATAAATTTGTTACCTCGGTGTCACCTCCTTAAGTGAGAATAATTCAGAATACTTAATATAAAGACAGGGAATTATCAAGCTAATTTACCGGGATAAATCTGAACGAAACAGGGATGTAAATCGACAGTCACATAGTAGACAAACGTATTTTACGATGTTGCCAATTCTCCATTGGATTAGCGACAGGCACAATATGTTTCCTCAGGTGATGTGCTACTTGATTGAGCTTGCCGGCGACGGAGAAACTCGCTCTTCGAATACGCAGCGTTGCCAGCTGCCACTGCAATGACTGGAAGCGGAAATACCTTGTATAGCGTAATGAGTTTTATTCACATTTCTGTATGTGTGGTTTGGATGTATAGCATAGTTACGAATAATATTCAGATACACTGACGGCAATTAGAACATCAAAATAAAGAAGAGGAATAATTATTTCAACCGTTCTCTTCTTCTGTACGCCTCACAGATATTTTTGTTTTCTGCCTGAAGCAAACTGCATCCTCTAAAATGCATTCACTGGAAGCGATTCGCTTTTTTAGCATCACCAGATAGTATTAACATTGTGAGACAGTAATATTCATGTTAGTATTACATACTTGACAATACTTTTCCTTGTGAATGTTTGCATGGGTACCACCTACAACAGACAATAACACAAAAAAAAAAGACAACGTAGCACTACCTGTGGATGTTTGTCTCTTACAATCAAATGTCATATGCTGCAAATAACATGTAGTTTCAAATCAAAAAATATATCCGTGTAAGGCAACTTTTTGCAAGGACTGGAAAATAGGACTCAAAAAAAAAAAAAAGCCGCGAAGGTAACTAAACAAGTGAATCATTGCAGTGCAAATTCAACTCCAGGTTCTGATAACATGAAATTAGAGGCAGCTGTACTGAGAATGTGACACAAGGAACAAAAAGTGCCGACCTAATGTGTCAAATATGTCATTCTTAAGCAAAACTGTCAGTTATTCTATAAGAATCATCGAGACGAAAAGTATCGCCTACCGATAACTGTTAAAATCTAACTGCTGGTGATACATCGTCAATAATAGCGAAAGGCGCCTGATGTATGAACTTACGACAGCTTAAGACAAAAAATGTCTCTGAGCACTATGGGACTTAACTTCTGAGGTCATCAGTCCCCTAGAACTTAGAACTACTTAAACCTAACTAACCTAAGGACATCACACACATCCATGCCCGAGGCAGGATTCGAAGCTGCGACTGTGGCGGTCGCGCGGTTCCAGACTGAAGCGCCTAGAACCGCTCGGCCGCCCGGGCCGGCTAGCTTAGGAACAGAGAGGACCCAAATTAACAACAAGGCGAGCATGGGATGGAATTTGTTTTCAGGATCTCACCGTAGCACATTTTTATCGTTGTTTGCTTCTCATTTTTTTTTTCACACTTACGATCTCTGTAGGCTATCACTATATTCATATGTGAATTATCGAGCAGTAATTGATAAAACAGACTGATAATTTAAATATTACGGATTTGTGGCCGGATATGACTCAGTTGACAATCTTAACTGTGATTTCATTTCATATTGGAGACTATTGGAAAGGCTTTATAATGCTGTCAAGACAATGGCTGCACATATCAATTTGTCTCTTGAGACAATAGTTCATCGAACTAGTAAATAGTTTCGAGTCACATAAATAGTGTAAAACCAGACGGACAAATAGGCATGAAGACCAGACACCTCATTCTTTACATCACTATGGAATAACCTGAAACAGTTAAGCATTGGTAAGGCAATGAATGTGGGTATCGTACAAGGAAGAATCTTCAGTAGGTTGCTTTCTGACACCGTCGATGCTTTGCTTGATAAAAGAAGGGCAAAAGTAAATGGACGCTTATTTTGTCTTATAAACCAACAGTATTTGTTCCTGAGAAAATGACGATCAAAGTTTTTATGCTTCTACATCAGTTCGCATTCATGTGCCAAGCGGACTGATAGAGCTAACAGCAGAGGTTAGAATTTTTACCCTTTGTGTCCAAATCTAGTCTTTTGTTGTTACTTCTCTTTCTTTTGCTGTCGAGCAAGTGCGTGACATCAATGACACCAGTATTTTTATGACATCCAGAAACACAATGGAATTAATTATAGAATTTTAAATACAATTAAAATTCCATTTTACATCAAAAATCTTATATAACATTATGTAGCTAAAATTAATTGAAAATGAAAAACATATAAATTCTAGTACATAAGTTTTTACTTTGATTTTGACTTTTGTACTTCAAGGGAAGGAGGAGGTTATATTTATAATAAAATCTTTCAAAGCATAAAAAATCGAAACTCCACGAGCAGCGCGACTCAGTAATACTTTTTGACATGAATATCATTAGGAAAAGCATGTTCGTTAACTTCTAAATACCTTGCGATCCAGCAATAATTTGTGGTAAATCAAGTTTATCAAAGCATTTTCTAGAAAGTTAGTGACTGCAATATTTTACGGATGTTGGAGTATATTTTATCAGTTCCATCGCTCCGGCTTGTGACTTCCGTTTGCTGCGCGATGAGAATAGGGCGCTTTCGTAATGGACGAATCTAATTTTTCAACTATCAGTAAAAGTATACAGCGTAGGGTTGGCAGAACGGCATACGCTTTGACGTGATCGGTTTTCACCATCGCCACTGTCACCTCGATTGTAATACGCCAGGCATCGAGCACCAGCGTCTCAACTTCTATTGCGATTCCAGGTTCCTCACGGGGAGATGATCTGCCACTTCATTCTTCGTCATTCATAGCTATCTGATCACATTGGGAGCATCTGTGCCGTCCAACCACTGGGTCACATGATGATGCATTGTTGTGCGCGTTCTCCTACTCGGCATGGATTGTTGCAATGTTACTGCCCTTCAGATGCAGGCAGCAAATTACTTCACGGTACTCCACTTTACCACCAACACTTGCCGCAAGATACCCTGTAGGTTGTTTCCAGAACTAATATTTCACTCTGGAGAAGTCTGTACGCCGTACTGGAACTTCACGAGTGATTAAAACGTTGTCCCGATGTTGTCCCGGTCTGGGACCGGAAGCATACGTTACCGTTAGCAGTCAGTGTCTTAGAAACTGAGCTAGTCAGGCATACCTCGAGATTTAATCCAAACCTGGTATTGGGAATGGATGCTTTGAGTTACTCCGGCGCCGAAAGGACTGCCGGTATCATGTGGATACCAGACCCGTGCAGGTGCAAAGTTTCAATGTGCCAGAAATTTTCTGTACAACGTGCACTTTGCTGCAGCACTGAAGCTTCAGACATGATTCAGACTGAAATGATCAAAAATCTTTGCACCATTGTTCTAGCCGCGCGGGATTAGCCGAGCGGTCAGAGGCGCTGCAGTCATAGACTGTGCGGCTGGTCCCAGCGGAGGTTCAAGTCCTCCCTCGGGCATGGGTGTGTGTGTTTGTTCTTAGGATAATTTAGGTTAAGCTGTGTGTAAGCTTAGGGACTGATGACCTTAGCAGTTAAGTCCCCTAGGATTTCACTCACACATTTGAACCATTGTTCTAAATTATACTGAGGTAACAAAAATCAACTGATAGCGATATGCATCTATAGGGGTAGCTCCCACATCGCGTACACAAGATGTAAAAGGGCAGCGTATTGGCAGAGCTGTCATTTACACTCAGCTAATTTATGTGCAAAGGTTTCCGACGTGACCGTGGCCGCACAACTGGAATCAACAGATCTTGAACGCTGAATGGTAGTTGGTGTTAGACGCATGAGACATTCCATTTCTGAAATCGTTAGGGTGTTCAATATCCCGAGACCCACAGTGCAAGAGAGTGACGAGACTGCCAAATTTCAGTCATTACCTCTCTTCACCGACAATGCAGTGGCCGACGACCTTCACTTAATAGCCTAGAGTAGCGGGGTTTGCGCGCAGCTGCCATTCTAACAGACAAACAACAATGCGTGAAATAACCACAGAAATGAATGTGGGACGTAGGACGAACGTATCCATTAGGACAGTGAGTCAAAATTTGCCGTTATTGGGCTATGGCAGCAGACGACCAGTGCAAGCATTTGCTAATTCCACGACATCGACTGCAGTGTCTCTCCTGGGCTCGTGACCATATCGGTTTGACAATATGGAAAACCGTGATCTGGTCAGATGAGTTGGTAAGAGCTTTTGCTAGGCTTCGAGTGTGGCGTAGACCCCACAAAGCCGTGTACCCAGGTTATCATCAACAAGGCACTGTTTAAGCTGGTGGTGGCTCCATCGTGGTGCGGGCTGTGTTTCCATGGAATGGACGGGGTCCTCTTGTTTAACTGAACTGATCATTGACTGGAAATGATTATGTTCGGCTACTTAGAGACACATTGCAGCCATTCATGTTCCCAAACGACGATGGATTTTTTTACGGATGACAATGCGCCATGTTGCCGGGATACAATTGTTCGCGATTGGTTGAAGAACATTCCGGACAGTTCGAGTGAATGATTTAGCCACTCATACCGCCGCCATGTATCCCGTCGAACATTTATGGGACACAAGCGAGAGATCAGTTAGTTTACAAAATCCTGCACTGACATCACATTCGCCAATATGGACGGCTGTAGAGACAGAATGGCTCAGTATTTCTGCATGGGACTTCCAACAACTTGTTTGAGTCCACACCACTAGGTCGGGCCATACGAGATCTGACACGATATTAGGAGGCACCCCAAGACTTTTGTCCCTTAGTATAAATTCTAAACATATCGGCATTACAGTAATATTTTTTCCCAACTCGTTTGGGCCATCGGTAGAACACGTTGCTTGTAATTTTGCATTGCTGTTGTCATCTATCACTTCTGGAGTTCTCGGTAAAGTTTAGCAGGCGTTTTCTTGTTTTTAGCTTGAGCTTTTCTGTTACACCAGCATTCCTACATTCCTCCTGCCATTTTCTGGTCTCAATGTGGTGAACTTCTGTAAGTGATGTTAGGAAGAGACTGATATCAATAGCTAAATGGTAGTCATCCATGTTAGTTATTATGTGTTGCATAATATGAAGTGCTGCAAGGTCTCTCTCTATTTGCTTTATTTGGCTACTTGGAAGATCTTATGGGGAAGGCTATTAGGTCCCATTCTATACAGGTGGGCACGGAAAACTAGTCGTCTTATTCTGATGGCATCGGTGGGCTTCGTCTCCCATATGCTTTAATCCTTGGCCCCACTGTTTCTCGCAGGAATTTTCTCCCTTGTAGTTCGAGGACTCTTGTTAGTGTTTTGTTGGTTAAAGAACTGATGGTCTGATTAATATGGTACATTGTCTCAGTTTACTACCCAAAGATAGCAGTTTCGAAGCAGATATTTTTCTGCAAGCATAGTATGCCCTACCTAGTTGTTTTTCCTTCGTTCGAGAGCTACCGTTTCACTGAGACCACCTGAAGTCATTCTACAAAGTACTTTCTACTTTTGTCTCTCTTGATATGTTTGGTAGCACTGACACTCGTCGTTTTAGGGAAATCTTTAATTTTTGTAATGAATTAGGTCTTCCTATGTTGATCAGTAGGCTGTTTTCTCTGCTGTTGAGTGCAGTGCATAGAACACTCTCTCATGTTTACCACTAAGGACAGGTCATCAGCAAGACCCAGGCATGGGATCTTTAAGTTGTCTACTTTGATCACCATCCTTAATCCGGTGTTCGCTGGTAGAGATCAGATCCATTCACTGACGATTTTTTCCGAGACTTTTAAAGAATATACACTCCTGGAAATTGAAATAAGAACACCGTGAATTCATTGTCCCAGGAAGGGGAAACTTTATTGACACATTCCTGGGGTCAGATACATCACATGATCACACTGACAGAACCACAGGCACATAGACACAGGCAACAGAGCATGCACAATGTCGGCACTAGTACAGTGTATATCCACCTTTCGCAGCAATACAGGCTGCTATTCTCCCATGGAGACGATCGTAGAGATGCTGGATGTAGTCCTGTGGAACGGCTTGCCATGCCATTTCCACCTGGCGCCTCAGTTGGACCAGCGTTCGTGCTGGACGTGCAGACCGCGTGAGACGACGCTTCATCCAGTCCCAAACATGCTCAATGGGGGACAGATCCGGAGATCTTGCTGGCCAGGGTAGTTGACTTACACCTTCTAGAGCACGTTGGGTGGCACGGGATACATGCGGACGTGCATTGTCCTGTTGGAACAGCAAGTTCCCTTGCCGGTCTAGGAATGGTAGAACGATGGGTTCGATGACGGTTTGGATGTACCGTGCACTATTCAGTGTCCCCTCGACGATCACCAGTGGTGTACGGCCAGTGTAGGAGATCGCTCCCCACACCATGATGCCGGGTGTTGGCCCTGTGTGCCTCGGTCGTATGCAGTCCTGATTGTGGCGCTCACCTGCACGGCGCCAAACACGCATACGACCATCATTGGCACCAAGGCAGAAGCGACTCTCATCGCTGAAGACGACACGTCTCCATTCGTCCCTCCATTCACGCCTGTCGCGACACCACTGAAGGCGGGCTGCACGATGTTGGGGCGTGAGCGGAAGACGGCCTAACGGTGTGCGGGACCGTAGCCCAGCTTCATGGAGGCGGTTGCGAATGGTCCTCGCCGATACCCCAGGAGCAACAGTGTCCCTAATTTGCTGGGAAGTGGCGGTGCGGTCCCCTACGGCACTGCGTAGGATCCTACGGTCTTGGCGTGCATCCGTGCGTCGCTGCGGTCCGGTCCCAGGTCGACGGGCACGTGCACCTTCCGCCGACCACTGGCGACAACATCGATGTACTGTGGAGACCTCACGCCCCACGTGTTGAGCAATTCGCCGGTACGTCCACCCGGCCTCCCGCATGCCCACTATACGCCCTCGCTCAAAGTCCGTCAACTGCACATACGGTTCACGTCCACGCTGTCGCGGCATGCTACCAGTGTTAAAGACTGCGATGGAGCTCCGTATGCCACGGAAAACTGGCTGACACTGACGGCGGCGGTGCACAAATGCTGCGCAGCTAGCGCCATTCGACGGCCAACACCGCGGTTCTTGGTGTGTCCGCTGTGCCGTGCGTGTGATCATTGCTTGTACAGCCCTCTCGCAGTGTCCGGAGCAAGTATGGTGGGTCTGACACACCGATGTCAATGTGTTCTTTTTTCCATTTCCAGGAGTGTACTTGAAATCCTGTCCGTGCCTCACCCCTGTAGCCTCTAGATGGGGAAACTCTCTCGAGTTTCCTTCTAAACTTTACTTGGGATTTGGTGTTGTGCAGGGTGGCCTGCATCAACGTTCTGAGATCTTCCTTTAGTTCTCTTAGTATCCCAAAGAATGTGATTCTACGCACGAAGTCTTATGCCTAGCGGTTACATCGGTTATTAATGTCCACCATTTCCCATTTGCAATGGCTTATATCGCGCTTACATTAAACTATGATCTTGTAATGTCAATCACTTACGTATATTAGCTATACAAATGGTTCCATGAATTTCATTACTCCACAATAATTATTTTTGATGTTGTGATTTTTTTCCGTCGGTGTATATTCTTTAATTCAGAATCAATTTGGCGGACCTGCTTTGACAGGAATGTTCTATTACGCGAGGTCGCATAGACGTTGATTGGAGAAAGAACAATCTTATTGAATGTAAACGAACTCTTTTTCTGGTATAGCTTCTGAAAATTCGGTGCGACTGCAAGTCAGCAGCTTGCATTGCGTGATTCTCTACGTGCTTCGGTTGCTTTAGTGACAAATGCCATCCGGAGTGCTTTTCTATCACAGCAAGTGGTGCAAGCGATAGCAGGAAAACACTATTCCATAATATACTGTGTAACAAACGGATCAGACATTTGAAAAATCTTTGCTGTAATGATCTATTTATTAATGAATTATTACAGCGAAAATGACTATTTCGAATAATTTTGCATGACATATATTCTTTAACGATACTGTTTACAATGGAACTGAGAAAAGAATGAGAACATGAGAAGGATTTGAACCTGTAGCGGCAGCGTGATATCCATGAATATCGGCCGGCGCCAGATCAAAATATTTAGTGTGTATAGGGATACGACGTACTCATGAAACTTCGATTTTTGCATAAAGTAGAGGCTGTCGCATGAAAATCGCTGTCCAGGTACTCAGGACAGGTCAGTTTACATCATGCTTAAGACTCGTCAAAATCCGTGATTAACAGGTCTTATAGTTTCCTTGTGAGCTGAGAAACTACGTTCAGTCAACATTCACGCAGCCCAGGCCGACATCAAACACATTTCGTCACTATTATACTCGCTTCCTGCGCACGGGGTCCCGGGTTCGATTCCCGGCGGGGTCAGGGATTTTCTCTGCCTCGTGATGACTGGGTGTTGTGTGTTCTTCATCATCATTTCATCATAATTGACTTGCAAGTCGCCGAAGTGGCGTCAATTAAAAAGGACTTGCAATTCGGCGGCCGAACTTCCCCGCAAGGGGCCTCCCGGCCAACACTGCCATACGATCATTTCATTTCATTTCATTGCTGTTTCATTTCGAAGAACACTTCTGAGCATGTTTAGAGAACTAACATTTGAAGCTGACTGCAGAACGATCCTACTGCCGCCCACGTACATTCCACGTAGGGACCACGAAGATAAGATCCGAAAATTAGGGCTCACGCGGAAGCATATAGAGAGTCATTTCTCCCTCTTCCTATTTGCGAGTCAAACAGGAAAGGAAGCGACAAATGGTGGTACAGCGTGCCCTCCGCCATGCACCGTATGGTCTCTTGTATGCAGACGTAGACGTCGATGTATCTGCTTACCTCAGTGCCTGCACACCTGACGTATCCAGCACACGGCCAGGAGGGCGTTGCCATCGCAGAACGCCATTACGACTATTGTTATTGGTTCACTAATAAAATGTATGTTTAGTCAATGATGCTTTCATGTCGGTATATCGGACGACTACCAGGCCTCCACCTACCGCTCCACACTGCTAGCCCTACCCGGGTGGTGAACTATTGGCTCCTTACACGTACAACGCAGTTCAACCACTCACCCTAGCGGCCGTTACATGTCTATAGAGCTGAACTGGCCGCACTGTGAAACTACTTCTATTTGTATATGAAGATAGTAACTGTTCTAGAAAGAACAGTTATCGCTGATGACCGTGCAGCTTCTCTAGAATAAATGATAATTAGTTGAAACCCTGAGCTGCCGACAGATGTTGTTGACATACCTCGATGGGGACAGCTGAAAATGTGTGCCCCAACCGGGACTCAAACCCGGGATCTCCTGCTTACCTGGCAGACGCTCTATCCATCTGAGCCACCGAGGACAAAGATGAATTGCACGACTGCAGGGACTTATCCCTTGCACGCTTCCCGTGAGATCCACATTCCCCACTGTCCACAATCTACATACGTAATTCATTCATTTCATCTTTTGTCCTCGGTGGCTCAGATGGGTAGTGCGACTGCCATGTAAGCAGGAGATCCCGGGTTCGAATCCCAGTCGGGGCACACATTTTCTGCTGTCCCCATCCAGGTATGTCAACAACACCTGTCGGCAGCTGAGGGTTTCAATTAATTATCATTTACTTCAATCTGTCAATTTTCGAGATCTGTCGGCACCCTTAATTCAACCAGGAAGTGGTCAAACATATTTATGGCTCCGTACTTTGCTCTTTTCTGTGGAAGAGTAGGGTTAAGTTGGAGGCTAATTTTGGCCCTAATATTATATTTCAACTAATAAAGCAAAAATTGACAAAATAATAAAGATAGAAAGAAGAATAATCAGGGTATACATAAATATACAGTATTATGTAAATAAGCATTGGGGAATAGCGTCAAATGCATAAGCATACAAGAAAATAGGACAAATAAAGAGCACGATCACGAAGAAACGTATTTCTTTCTTAGGACATCTGACGAGAACATCATGAAACAGTGTTAGCAAGGGAATAATAGCAAAATTATGGAATAGTAAGAGAAACATTACGTCGATCACAGAAGTTAAGGGCCGGCCGCAGGTGGCCGAGCGGTTCTGGCGCTACAGTCTGGAACCGCGCGATCGCTACGGTCGCAGGTTCGAATCCTGCCTCGGGCATGGATGTGTGTGTTGTCCTTAGGTTAGTTAGGTTTAAGTAGTTCTAAGTTCTAGGGGACTTATGACCTTAGCAGTTGAGTCCCATAGTGCTCAGAGCCATTTTGAACAGAAGTTAAGGAAGGTATAAGCGAGCTCCAAATTACAGTAAACGATGTAAAAAACAAAAACAGAAAACTAGAAGATCGCAGTACACACAAACCAGATTACAGTCAAAGATCAATAAAAAGAATATAAGGAGAGATGTCTCGGTTGAGGAAAGAAAGAAAATATGTGAAAAAAAGAATAAGTACTGGGCAGCCAGAAGAGCAAAACATCCTTGTGATGTGCGTACTGTAAGACCTTCGGTACACACACCATCAGATTATTTGACTTGTCGCTCTAACGAAGTAGGCGAGTGTCAGGAATATGTCTCGTGGTCTTATCGTGGCGTGTTTATCTTCTGCCGTTAGGTCAGACGATAGAAATGCCACTTGCACGCTTAGAGTAGCAAATTGACGGTGACCAACTTTAAACAGAACTTGATTAATTTTCACACACATTTATTAAAATAATAACAAGCATAAACATTACTTAACTGGATTCTGGAGGCTATTTGGTCTTGGTACGTTAATCTTATTCTCACAAGTGTCTATTCATTTATCTTCATGGCTATGTACAGAAATATGGTTATCTTATTAGGTGCAGACTGATGCAGACAAATGCAGACTGACTAATTGGAGGTCTGTACACTCGTTATAATACCTCGCGTGTTCAGGTATCACTGCGCGAGTGTGATCATAAATTTCGGGCGTATTATAGTATTTGAGAGTTGTAGCATCGCGTTTTAGTACCTGAATAGTGTAAAATCGCGTAGTCTCCTTCCGCCGCCGAGCAGTGTGTCAGCAGTGCGCAAGTAGCAGCATTACTGCATTTACTAGGCAATCTTGTATTTTAATAACCGTTTAAATTTTGTCGATTTGTTTGCGCTCTCTGTAGATTAGTTCAGAAGTTCTTTGCACAACAGTTTTTAGCATGGATAGGGACTGCAACTGCTGTGTTCGGATGCAGGCTGAGTTGGCATCACTTCGCTCCCAGCTTCAGGCAGTGTTGGCTTCGGTCACACAGCTTGAGGCTGTTGCCAATGGGCATCACTGTGGGGGTCCGGATGGGGGTTTGTCGGGAACGGCCAGCTCGTCCCACGCATCCCCCGATCGGACTACGACTGTGGTTGCCCGGGATACTGCCCGCATTGAGGCTGATCCCTCACCCTTGGTAGAGTGGGAGGTCGTCTCGAGGCGTGGCAGGGGGCGAAAGACATTCCGGAGGGCTGAACGGAAGGCCTCTCCCGTTTGTCTGACGAACCGGTTTCAGGCTCTGTCTCAGGCTGATACTGATCTTCGGCCTGACATGGCTGCTTGTCCTGTTCCAGAGGTTGCCCCTCAGTCTGCAAGATCCGGGCGGTCGCAGAGGGTGGGCTTACTGGTAGTTGGGAGCTCCAACGTCAGGCGCGTAATGGGGCCCCTTAGGGAAATGGCAGCAAGAGAGGGGAAGAAAACCAATGTGCACTCCGTGTGCATACCGGGGGAAGTCATTCCAGATGTGGAAAGGGTCCTTCCGGATGCCATGAAGGGTACAGGGTGCACCCATCTGCAGGTGGTCGCTCATGTCGGCACCAATGATGTGTGTCGCTATGGATCGGAGAAAATCCTCTCTGGCTTCCGGCGGCTATCTGATTTGGTGAAGACTGCCAGTCTCGCTAGCGGGATGAAAGCAGAGCTCACCATCTGCAGCATCGTCGACAGGACTGACTGCGGACCTTTGGTACAGAGCCGAGTGGAGGGTCTGAATCAGAGGCTGAGACGGTTCTGCGACCATGTGGGCTGCAGATTCCTCGACTTGCGCCATAGGGTGGTGGGGTTCGGGTTCCGCTGGATAGGTGAGGAGTCCACTACACGCAACAAGCGGCTACACGGGTAGCAGGGGTTGTGTGGCGTGGGCTGGGCGGTTTTTTTAGGTTAGATGGCCTTGGGCAAGTACAGAAAGGGCAACAGCCTCAACGGGTGCAGGGCAAAGTCAGGATGTGGTGTCACCGCCAGACACCACACTTGCTAGGTGGTAGCTTAAATCGGCCGCGGTCCATTAGTACATGTCGGACCCGCGTGTCGCCACTGTCAGGATCGCAGACCGAGCGCCACCACAAGGCAGGTCTCGAGAGACGTACTAGCACTCGC
Organism: Schistocerca nitens; assembly: GCF_023898315.1. Lineage (NCBI taxonomy): Eukaryota > Metazoa > Arthropoda > Insecta > Orthoptera > Acrididae > Schistocerca > Schistocerca nitens. The sequence continues at coordinate 174,811,390 of NC_064622.1, read as the reverse complement.
CCCAGTTGTACGACGACGTTGCTAGCGACTACACTGACGAAGCCTTTCTCTCATTTGCCGAGAGACAGTTAGAATAGCCTTCAGCTAAGTTAATGGCTACGACCTAGTAAGGCGCCATTTGTACCATTGCATGTATCTCAAGATAGTCTCACTTGTATCATCAAGAATGCTGTATACCAAAGGACGATATAAAAGTTAAGTGTACTAGTAGCTACGTTCTTTTCTTTATCACATTCATTACGAATCCTGTTCCAGACTTCGCGCCAGTCGGCGTGTGTGTACGTGTGCCCTTTCGGCTACCCGTCACTGTGGACTGGCTGCCTTGTCAGCCCACTACACAGGACATGCGGGGACCAACCAGCAATCGGTATTGTAATTGTCAACTGTCGAAGCTGCGTTGGTAAAGTACCGGAACTTCAAGCGCTGATAGAAAGCACCGAAGCTGAAATCGTTATAGGTACAGAAAGCTGGCTGAAGCCAGAGATAAATTCTGCCGAAATTTTTACAAAGGCACAGACGGTGTTTAGAAACGATAGATTGCATGAAACCGGTGGTGGGGTGTTCGTCGCTGTTAGTAGTAGTTTATCCTGTAGTGAAGTAGAAGTGGATAGTTCCTGTGAATTATTATGGGTGGAGGTTACACTCAACAACCGAGCTACGTTCATAATTGGCTCCTTTTACCGACCTCCCGACTCAGCAGCATTAGTGGCAGAACAACTGAGAGAAAATTTGGAATACATTTCACAAAAATTTTCTCAGCATGTTATAGTCTTAGGTGGAGATTTCAATTTACCAGATATAGACTGAGACACTCAGATGTTTAGGACGGGTGGTAGGGACAGAGCATCGAGTGACATTATACTGAGTGCACTATCCGAAAATTACCTCGAGCAATTAAACAGAGAACCGACTCGTGGAGATAACACCTTGGACCTACTGATAACAAACAGACCCGAACTTTTCGACTCTGTATGTGCAGAACAGGGAATCAGTGATCATAAGGCCGTTTCAGCATCCCTGAATATTGAAGTTAATAGGAATACAAAAAAAGGGAGGAAGGTTTATCTGTTTAGCAAGAGTAATAGAAGGCAGATTTCAGACTACCTAACAGATCAAAACGAAAATTTCTGTTCCGACACTGACAATGTTGAGTGTTTATGGAAAAAGTTCAAGGCAATCGTAAAATGCGTTTTAGACAGGTACGTGCCGAGTAAAACTGTGAGGGACGGGAAAAACCCACCGTGGTTCAAATGGCTCTGAGCACTATGGGACTCAACTTCTCAGGTCATTAGTCCCCTAGAACTTAGAACTACTTAAACCTAACTAACCTAAGGACATCACACACATCCATGCCCGAGGCAGGATTCGAACCTGCGACCGTAGCAGTCGCACGGTTCCGGACTGCGCGCCTAGAACCGCGAGACCACCGCGGCCGGCCCACCGTGGTACAACAACAAAGTTAGGAAACTACTGCGAAAGCAAAGACAGCTTCACTCCAAGTTTAAACGCAGCCAAAACCTCTCAGACAAACAGAAGCTAAACGATGTCAAAGCTAGCGTAAGGAGGGCTATGCGTGAAGCGTTCAGTGAATTCGAAAGTAAAATTCTATGTACCGACTTGACAGAAAATCCTAGGAAGTTCTGGTCTTACATTAAATCAGTAAGTGGCTCGAAACAGCATATCCAGACACTCCGGGATGATGATGGCATTGAAACAGAGGATGACACGCGTAAAGCTGAAATACTAAACACCTTTTTCCAAAGCTGTTTCACAGAGGAAGACCGCACTGCAGTTCCTTCTCTAAATCCTCGCACAAACGAAAAAATGGCTGACATCGAAATAAGTGTCCAAGAAATAGAAAAGCAACTGGAATCACTCAACAGAGGAAAGTCCACTGGACCTGACGGGATACCAATTCGACTCTACACAGAGTACGCGAAAGAACTTGCCGTGTACCGCAAGTCTCTAGAGGAACGGAGGGTTCCAAGTGATTGGAAAAGAGCACAGGTAGTCCCAGTCTTCAAGAAGGGTCGTCGAGCAGATGCGCAAAACTATAGACCTATATCTCTGACGTCGATCTGTTGTAGAATTTTAGAACATGTTTTTTGCTCGAGTATCATGTCGTTTTTGGAAACCCAGAATCTACTCTGTAGGTATCAACATGGATTCCGTAAACAGCGATCGTGTGAGACCCAACTCGCTTTATTTGTTCACGAGACACAGAAAATATTAGATACCGGCTCCCAGGTAGATGCTATTTTTCTTGACTTCCGGAAGGCGTTCGATACAGTTCCGCACTGTCGCCTGATAAACAAAGTAAGAGCCTACGGAATATCAGACCAGCTGTGTGGCTGGATTGAAGAGTTTTTAGCAAACAGAACACAGCATGTTGTTATCAATGGAGAGACGTCTACAGACGTAAAAGTAACCTCTGGCGTGCCACAGGGGAGTGTTATGGGACCATTGCTTTTTACAATATATATAAATGACCTAGTAGATAGTGTCGGAAGTTCCATGCGGCTTTTCGCGGATGATGCTGTAGTATACAGAGAAGTTGCAGCATTAGAAAATTGTAGCGAAATGCAGGAAGATCTGCAGCGGATAGGCACTTGGTGCAGGGAGTGGCAACTGTCCCTTAACATAGACAGATGTAATGTATTGCGAATACATAGAAAGAAGAATCCTTTATTGTATGATTATATGATAGCGGAACAAACACTGGTAGCAGTTACTTCTGTAAAATATGTGGAAGTATGTGTGCGGAACGATTTGAAGTGGAATGATCATATAAAATTAATTGTTGGTAAGGCGGGTACCAGGTTGAGATTCATTGGGAGAGTGCTTAGAAAATGTAGTCCATCAACAAAGGAGGTGGCTTACAAAACACTCGTTCGACCTATACTTGAGTATTGCTCATCAGTGTGGGATCCGTACCAGATCGGGTTGACGGAGGAGATAGAGAAGATCCAAAGAAGAGCGGCGCGTTTCGTCACAGGGTTATTTGGTAACCGTGATAGCGTTACGGAGATGTTTAATACACTCAAGTGGCAGACTCTGCAAGAGAGGCGCTCTGCATCGCGGTGTAGCTTGCTCGCCAGGTTTCGAGAGGGTGCGTTTCTGGATGAGGTATCGAATATATTGCTTCCCCCTACTTATACCTCCCAAGGAGATCACGAATGTAAAATTAGGGAGATTAGAGCGCGCACGGAGGCTTTCAGACAGTCGTTCTTCCCGCGAACCATACGCGACTGGAACAGGAAAGGGAGGTAATGACAGTGGCACGTAAAGTGCCCTCCGCCACACACCGTTGGGTGGCTTGCGGAGTATAAATGTAAATGTAGATGTATATGTAGATGGAGAAAAGGTTCTACGTTAGCAGCAATCTCATTGGCTGCGTTACATATTAATACGCGGATCGGCGGAAGCAGAATTTGGTCCGTCTGTAAGACAGCGCCATCTCGTAGTGCGGAGACGGACGAGCGCTGCGCCTGCGGTGTTGTGCTTAGCGGGGCGGTCTAGTGGGAAAGTTGTGTACGCGCTGACTACGCGGAACTATGTACACAACAATCCTTCTGATAGTAATAATAAAAAACTGTAATAATTCTTGTATAAACATTGTAATATTGAATTGTGTTATTCAATTATTATTGAACTGAATCGTAGAATTGAATAACTACAACATATATAAATATTTGTATAACTAACAAGAGTAGTCCAATGAAGGCCATAAAATAAATAATAATAATAATAATTTATAAGTGGTGCTATTATTTTCTAATTGTCCTGGTTCTTCACAATAAACCACGTGAGGGAATAAATACGTTACGAGGCGATCTTCAGTCGTCGTCATCTTACGTACAAAGATTAGCCATGTGACTGTTCTGTCTTACAAATATTAAGTCCATCGTTCCCTTGGTCAACCTCTGTCTCTTCTTCCTTTATCGTTGTGGTTCAGGATTTCGTTGGATAGCCTTTCGTCTTTCATTCTAGTCAAGTGTTGCTTCTCATTAATAGCGTATACTAGAATCAGTTCGTTACGAACATCATTTTTTATTAAAACCCTTCTTGTGAAACCATTTACTCTCCTCAAGAATCACATTTCTGCCATTCGTATTTTACTGCCATTTTTCTTATCCGACCCTTATTTGCTTACAATACTAACGGTATCGCCACAGTTTTACAAAATCAGAATTCGGTATCTTTTTGTGTTTTATGATTAAATGTTCTGTTTATTGTTCTACGTATTACTTTAGATTTGTGCAGCTTTTCATCTGTGTCATTATCATAATCATAGATCATGTAGCAGCCCAAAACTTTAAAATGTAACATTTGTTTTCTGTAAAGCTAATTTATTTAATTGTTGTCTTCATGATGTCCGGGGATGAACATCAGATAATGTCCTTACAACATACTTGTGTACAATGAATTCTTTGTGTCTGTGTGTGAAATTGTCCAAAAAAGAATTCCAGACGACATCAGTGAATGGATATATGCAGGGTAAGTTTGATGTGTCGGCAGCTGGGCCAACACCTTGTAGTTAGAGGTGGCTTAAAGGCACGCGAGACTAACGCAGACGGGCGTGAAGTACTGGAACAGGATACGTAATTAATGCTATGAAGAAAAGTACGTAGCTGGTATAATACTTATCTTTAATAACTCATTGTGGTACATCGCACAAAGGAGATTTTAATTACACTCACTGTAAGGCTAATGGCGCCTTGCTAGTTCGTAGCCATTAACTTAGCTGAAGGCTATTCTGTCTCTCGGCTAATGAGAGAGAAAGGCTTCGTACGTCTAGTCGCTAGCTCTGTCGTCCGTACAACTGGGCTGAGTTCGAGTCAGTCTCTCGAGACCTGCCTTGTGGTGGCGCTAGGTTTGCGATCACACAGTGGCGACACGCGGGTCCGACATGTACTACAGGACCGCGGCCGATTTAAGCTACCACCTAGCACGTGTGGTGTCTGGCTGTGACACCACAAAGTTAATATTCTAATGTTATCAGCACCAAAAACGGCAATTACATGTTGAGCAACGGCTGCAGAGCTCTAGGTTTTTAAAATATCTATAGTATGTGATTTTCATTTCAAGTTCTGACTATGCATACTCAGGACTTTTGAGCAATCAGTTTTACATTTCCTTTGCCCGGTGCTGTATTACTGCTGTTGATAATATTATTATTTTGCCTTGCGCAGAGTTGAATGAAGCGTGTTTTGTCTATGTTCTCGTGTAGTGACACTGTTGATAGTGATTCGTAGACAGGATGATAGTGTAAATCACACTGGCGTCCTTGGAGCTGTTCGAAAGAAACTGGTTTGTGCTGGCACCAAGGTTTCGCTCACTCTTCGGTCTGTCAGTATCAACTCCGTTGTTAACAGCACTGTACTCGAAACGCGATCCTTACACACATCAGCATTACACAGTTACCCTGTAGACGCTTGAGATGCTAGTCGTAAAAAATGGTGTCAACTAATAAGACCCAAAGAAACAAATGTACCAAGTTCTAAGCCACATGAGTGACTAAAATAAATAAATACAGAAATACAAGATACCAAATTTATGGTCAAGAGTCTCAAAAATATTAATATTTTGGCGTTTTCATGGTTCAAATGGCTCTGAGCACTATGGGACTCAACATCTTAGGTCATAAGTCCCCTAGAACTTAAAACTACTTAAACCTAACTAACCTGAAGACATCACATACACCCATGCCCGAGGCAGGATTCGAACCTGTGACCGTAGCAGTCCCGCGGTTCCAGACTGCAGCTTCAGAATCGCACGGCGTTTTCATAATTAATTATAAATAACTGAATGATATGTACGTTAACACCTAACCTGTAATTTCTAATACAGTAAATCTATTAATGCTGAGATGAAGTGAACAATAAAATTTGTGAAATAAAGCACAAACTGTCACAGGAGCTTAGACTTCTTCCTTTGTTTACTCTACCTCCTTCCCAAAAAAATCGGTGTTTACAATTTTTGGGTTCTTTATTAGCCGAATTAGGGACCATGGCATGAAGTGATTTATGTAAGCAACGAACTACATTCACTTGGGCTTATGACACTAATTAACAGTGACTACCAAACCAGACTACCAAGAAGGAAGATTCACATTTTAATAAACTAAGGTAAGAAGCTGTAGTGTCATATCTCACGGTAAACAAGAACCATTAAGATCTTGGTAGGAACGGATGGAAGTGTTGCTCAAGTTTGGACGAATAGCTGACGAGGCATTGGACACATGTAAACCTAGTAGAACAGTTGCTGATGAAAGGCTCTCCCCACTGTATATATGGTCTGTAAAGAAAGTTCCAATACGTACGAAACACAGAAGAGACGCAGAATGAAAGGTCTCTGGCTTTCAAATGGGGCAATGTGTGAAGAATGTAAAGACTACCGTTGCATTATATCATCGAACCAGTTCACAGGAAACTATAAGAGTGTGAAGACTGTCACTGGCATCAAAGATAGTGTCCAGATCGTCTAGAATGAAAGAAACTGAACTGCTTAACTCCTTTTTCAAATGTTTTCCTTTCGACATGGACGTCTAGGAGTACTGATCCATTTTAACTCTAGCACTACTGCAAAGATAAGTGATGGCGTACAAACGTATTATTGCGAAAAAGAGAAGAGAGTTCAGGTTTATGATACGAAGGGTTCTGGTTACAAGCATTGAAGCAAAGGTATTTCTCGTTGCGGCGAGGTATTTTCACGAAATTTTAATCACCAAGTTTCTCCTCCGAATGCGAAAATATTTTGCTGACTCGCACCCAAAAGGAATTGGAAAAATAAGTGCTCTCTCGGAAAGATTTAAGTGACAGTTTATCTCGCATGCTGTTCGAGAGTAAAACGATAGAGAAATAGGCTGATAGAGAGTAGCCGGATGAACCCTGCGTCAAGCACTCAAGTGTGAGTGTATACAATTGGCTCGAAGGGGACTCACAGTCACATTCTACACACAACTAACAACTCTTTCAAACCGTCCCTAGAACAAAAAGGACATGTGGCCAATAGTCGGAAGAGAGCACAGGCCACACCCGTCTACAGGACGTGTTTCGGATAAGAGCCACAGAGCTACTGTCTAATAACTGTAACATCTGTGTCATGATGCAGGTATACGAGTGCGTGGGGTCTGTCCTGTCGGACATGTCCGAAAGAACAGACACCAGTGTCTGTCCTTTCGAACATGTCCGAAAGAACAGACACCACTCATTCATATAACTGATTCACTTAACCCACAGCCTTCCGTGTCGATGGATAATATCTTTCGAGCTCCGGCGGGAATCTAAAAGTTACCGATCGTGGAGGACATGGACGAGACTGAGGGTACGTGGCGCTAAGTGGGAATGTGGGTCGACTGGGGAGTGTCCCCAGATAGTCAGTACATTTACGATACACAAAAAAAAACAATGTGCCCGGACGGCGCAGAGACTAACGCAACTCTCTAATAAGCAGAAGATTCCGGTTTCGACTCCCGGTCCGGCATACATTTTCACTCGTCGAAGCCGATTCTGCATAAAGTCCCGACGCAGCCGATTTCATCATTTCCTTCCCTTTCTCCCCCATCCACCTTCAGTTAACATAATACACTACTGGCCATTAAAATTGCTATACCAAGAAGAAATGCAGATGATAAACGGGTATTCATTGGGCAAATGTATTATACTAGAACTGACATGTGATTACATTTTCACGCAATTTGGGTGGATAGATCCTGAGAAATCAGTACCCAGAACAACCAACTCTGGCCATAATAACGGCCTTGATACGCCTGGGCATTGAGTCAAACAGAGCTTGGATGGTGTGTACAGGTACAGCTGCCCATGCAACTTCAACACTATACGACAGTTCATCAAGAGTAGTGACTGGCGTATTGTGACGAGCCAGTTGCTCGGTCACCATTGACCAGACGTTTTCAATTGGTGAGAGATCTGGAGAATGTGCTGGCCAGGGCAGCAGTAGAACATTTTTGTATCCAGAAAGGTCCCTGCAGGACCTGCAACATGCGGTCGTGCATTATCCAGCTGAAATGTAGGGTTTCGCAGGGATCTAATGAAGGGTAGAGCCACGGGTCGTAACACATCTGAAATGTAGCGTCCGCTGTTCAAAGTGCCGTCAATGCGAACAAGAGGTGACCGAGACGTGTGATCAATGGCACCCACACCATCACGCCGAGTGATACGCTAGTATGGCGATGACGAATACACGCTTCCAATGTGCGTTCATCGCGATGTCGCCAAACACGGATGCTACCATCATGGTGCTGTAAACAGAACCTGGATTCATCCGAAAAAATGACGTTTTGCCATTCGTGCACCCAGGTTCGTCGTTGAGTACACCATTGCAGGCGCTCCTGTCAGTGATGCAGCGTCAAGGGTAACCGCAGCCATGGTCTCCGAGCTGATAGTCCATGCTGCTGCAAACGTCGTCGAACTGTTCGTGCAGATGGTTGTTGTGTTGCAAACGTCCCCATCTGTTGACTCAGGGATCGAGACGTGGCTGCACGGTCCGTTACACCCATGCGGATAAGATGCCTGTCATCTCGACTGCTAGTGATACGAGGCCGTTGGGATCCAGCACGGCGTTCCGTATTACCCTCCTGAACCCACCGGTTCCTTATGCTGCTAACAGTCATTGTATCTCGACCAACGCGAGCTGCAATGTCGCGATACGATAAACCGCAATCGCGATAGGCTACAATCCGACCTTTACCAAAGTCGGAAACGCGATGGTACGCATTTCTCCTCCTTACACGAGGCATCACAACAATGTTTCACCTGGCAACGCCGGTCAACTGCAGTTTGTGTATGAGAAATCGGTTGGAAACTTTCCTCATGTCAGCACGTTGTAGGTGTCGCTTCCGGGGCCAACCTTGTGTGAATGCTCTGAAAAGCAAATCATTTGCACATCACAGCATCTTCTTCCTGTCGGTTAAATTTCGCGTCTGTAGCACGTCATCTTCGTGGTGTAGTAATTTTAATGGCCAGTAGTGTAGTAATGAAATGCCTCAAACAGAATGAACTCCGACATGCCAACTAGTCTGATTTCAGACAACATCGTTTATACGGAACCCAGCTTTCGTTTCTCAGGTGACGTACTGAAAACCAAGAATTAAGGCAGTGAGGTAGAGGCAGGATTTCATGACTTTTGAAACGCATTTGACGCAGTATCACCCAATACTTATCAACGAAAGTAATATCACATGGAGTATCAATAGAAATTCGTGGCTAGATTGAGGATTTGTTGGTAGGGAGCATGCAGCATGTTTTCTTGGATGGAGAGTTATCGACGATTGCAGAAGTAAACGTGACTGTGCCCCGGGGAAGTGCGTTGGGATCCTTGCTGCTCATGTTGTAAATTAATGACCGGGAGGGCAATGTTAATAGTAGTTTCTAATTTTTCTCAGATGATGCAGTTAACTATAATGAAGAACTAACTGCGCAAAGCTGCACAAATATTTACGCAGATCATCACAAAGATTCAAAGTATGTTATTATTACAATAATGGTCTGCCAATAGTATGTCATAGTCACTCATAAATCAATGTGTATAGAGGTGTGTAATGTGTAACTGAGTATAAAATTGTTGAGGCTTTCGTGGCCACTTGCTGAGAAACTGCCGAGTGGCCTCTGTCTCGGGTTCTACGGGGTTTGTTTGACGATTTTTCTGATATTTCACCAGCACGAGTGGCTGGCATTGTCACAGTGTCACCCTCCATCGCTGGTGGTGGACTGCAGTCGAGCACGTGGTCGCTGATTTTATGTAGCTCGCGCGTCAATGTCCAGGGGCTTTTCCGTGGTCATTTCCGGTGCGGTTCTTCTTTTGCTACCTGCTACGGTCTTTCGCCTCAGCACGAGAATCCACGATCCGTTCACCTTGAGGCTTTCTTCTTACTTGCTGAAGCTATTCTCATGTTTGTGTATTTCTATAGCTTCTCTGAACAAGCGGTTGTTAGAGCTCTTCCCTAAAGGAAAAACTTCTGTGCCGGCGAATTTTACCGTGTGGTCGGCTTCACACAGCACGTGCTCTACCACGGCCGATTTCTCCATCTTTCCCAATGTGCAATGTCACTTATGTTCTGCGATGCTGGTGGTGATTGATCTTTGATGATTCCGCATATGCGTGGTATGCAGAATATTTCCGACATTACGAATGGGTCCCTTTTATCCTTTGCCGATCTGGGACACTCTTTGATCTCCTTTGTCGGTTTATAAATAGTTTTTTCTCCGCGTTTGCGCAATATGCGGCCGATTCTCTCCGTCAGTCTGGGAATGTATGGCAGAAAGGCCGTAGCCGACAATTCTTTTCCTGTTGTCTCTCTTCGCCGAGTGTATGACTCTGTTACGCTTCTTGTACAATTGAGGGAGTACCCATTGCTCCTCGGAACGCCTTCCAGGTGTTGCATCCCGCGTTACGAGCGTGTTAATCATGTCTCTTTTCTGGCTTGGGTGGTGATTTGACAGTTTGTGCAGGTATCGCTCCGTGTATGTCAGTTTTAGATACACGCTGTGTCCCAGGGTTTCACCAGTCCTTGTTGCTAGCACATCTAGAAAGCATAGCTCTTTGTCCTTTCCAGTAACTAAGTACTTTGGGTGAAGTACATTCAGAATATACGGAATTGTGTTACTGTGTTGTGGAATGTGGTTTAGCACGCCGTCCCTCATCGCAGTTTAGCGACCTTGGAGGTGCGGTCCAACTGTGACGTTCTCACCCTCTCGGAAAAATTGTGTAGATCCACGAACGTTTTTTGCAAATTGCCCCACGCGGAGCTGAGGCACGCGGTCCACCTACCCAAAACGGTTTACTATCGTTGGATTTAGGAAAGTATGAAATCTTCCAACACCAAGACATAGATCAAATCAAACTGTATAATGGCTTTCAATCAGCACAGATTCAGAAATTGTTGCAGTTGTGAAATAAGAAGGCTCTTTATGAGTGCTATCGACAGGGAATCTGAAATTAATTCCATATTTCTAGATTTCCAGTCAAATTTCAGATAAAGTTGGATGCCTACGCAGTATCGTCTCAGTTGTGTGACTGGATTCGTGATTTTCTGTTAGAAAGGTCACAGTTAGTAATAACTGACGTTATGACATCAAGTGAAACTGAAGGAGACGGTATAAGCCCTCTTCTGTTCTTAATCTATGTAAACGACTTAGAAAATAATCTAGGCAGCAGAGTATGGTCGTTTTGTGAATAACAGGCTGCACTCAGCCATCACCCTCCCCCCCTCCCTTCCCCCCCCCCCCCACCACCACCCCAAGCACACACACATCATTTGGCAAGCGTTCACACGTAACGGATGTTGTATGACTGATGTGAATGATAGGAAAATGGACTGAAAATGTCTGAAACTAATCATAGTTAATGAAGACAGAGTTCTGTACAGAGTCGGCGGATTTTACAGCTTTCTTACTTCTTTATTTAATTTTCCATAACTTTAGTACCCCTTCCAAATTTCTGCTTTGTTTCCTTTACTGATTGTTCAATGCACGGACTGAATAACATTTAGGACAGGCTACATATCTCTCTCACCATTGCTTTCTTCTCGTGTCCAAATTTTCTAACTGTGGTCTGGCTTCTGCACAGGTTGCAGGTAACCTTTTGCGCACTGTATATTCTTATTATGCCTCCTGCCTTCAAAATTTAAAAGTGTGTGTTAGCGGAGGAAGTCGCACCTGAGTTCCTGAGTGCTGCCTGCAGTCCAGCGCCGAGCGGAGTGGCCGCGCGGTTTAAGGCGCCATGTCACGGATTGCGCGGGCCCTACCGCCGGAAGTTCGAGTCCTCCCCCGGGCATGGGTGTGTGTATTGTTCTTAGCATAAGTTAATTTAAGTTAGTTTAAGTAGTGTGTAAGTCTAGGGACCGATGACCTCAGCAGTTTTGTCCCTTGGGAGTTCACACACATTTGAACATTTTTGCAGTCCAACTAGTACAATGACTGTGCGCAGGCAGTTAGTGGTGTACAACAGTCGAACAGCCAAACGTTTAACGTTTCTGTTGTGACGATGCCACTAGACAATGGATGACTGAAAACGAGTGATCTGAATGGATGAATCATGTTATAACCTATGGCAATCGGATGGAAGGGTTTGATTTTGGCGAATGCCTGGAGGACGTTACTTGCTGTCATGCATAGCTTCATCAGTGAACTGTGGAGGAGATGGTGTTATGGTATGGGAGTGTTTTTCATGGTAATGGTGAGGTCCCTTTACTGCCCTTAACAAAACGCCAACTGATGAAGGATATGAACACATTTTACAACTTCGTGTACTGTGAGCAGTAGGAGAAGAGATCGCAGACAATGGTCGGTTGTATCAGTATGACACACGCAGATATAATAAGCCACGCTGCCTATATAGTCATCCATAATTGCCGAAGTGTTGCCGGTACAGGGTTTTGTACACGACCTGAACTCACGATTATGTCTCTTAAATATTCGATGACATTCGTGTCGGGCGATATGGGTGGCCAAATCATTAGCTCATCCATACAAGTTCCGTCGTTGTTTGGGAGCATGAATCGGTGAATGGCTGCAAATTGTCTCCATGTATCCGATCATAACCATTTTCAGTAAGTGGTCGGTTCAGTTGGACCAGAGGACCCAGTCCAGGCTATGTAAACGCAGCCCACACTATTATGGTGCCACGACCAGCGTGCACAGTACCTTGTTGAAAACCTGGGCCCATGGCTTCGTGAAGTTTGCGCCACACTCGAAACCAACCATCAGCTCTTACCAACTGAAATCGGGACTCATACGCCCAGACGACAGTTTTCCAGTCGTATAGTGTCCAACCTTTCCGGTCACGAGCCCAGAAGACGCTCTGCAGGCGATGTCCTGCTGTTGGCAAAGGTACTCGCATCAGTCGTCTCTTGGTATATCCGACCAACTCCGAATTTCACCTTGCGGTCCAAGCGGATACGTTCGTCGTACGTCCCACATTGATTTATGTTATTTCACGCAGTGTTGCTTGTCTGCGGCACTGAGAGCTCTACATAAACGCCGTTCCTCTTGGTCGTAACTGAAGACCGTCGGGAACTGCCTTGTCCGCAGTGAGAATAAGTGCCTAGAATTTGATATTCTCGGTAACTCTTGACACTTTGGACCCCGGAAGACTGAATTCTCTAAAGACCTCTGAAATGGAAGTCCGATGCGTCTAGCTCCAACTACCATTCCGCTTTCAAAGTCTGTTAATTCCCGTTTCCCGTCGTCCGACCGTATTCGCATCGGAAACCTTTTCATATGAATCACTCGAGTACAAATGACTGACCTTTCATAACTTGGGTACGCCATACTATCGCCATTTGCTTACATATATATCGCTATCCCATGACTTTCGTCACATAATTGTAGAGCAGCATTTGCGAGGGATCGGTCTGTGGCAATAACAATCTCGAAATGTTATGGCCTGTCCAGAGTCCGAACCTGAACGTAGTGGAACACCTTTGGTATGAGTTAGAACGCTGACTTCGCTCCAGAGCGCAATGGCGCCCATCACTACATTCTTTGGTTTCGGCTCTGGAGCAAGAACCGGCTGCAATACCTCCACACACATAGAACACCTCGGTAATATGGCATTTGTGGAACCTTGCTTTTATAACGGATTCAACTCTACTGGTATGTGTCCGGATACTTCTTCTCAGGTAGTGTATTCGACATCATAATCCAACGTTTATTACGCTATAAAATGTAATTTATTAACGTTCGAATAACACAGTGACCTGATTCACGGGGCAGAGAGAGTCAGGGTTTATTTCGCACGCCCTGCTGTCTCAGCAAGACAGGTTACGCAGTTTTTGCACTGTGTGTCAGCTTCCGCCGGCCGCAGTGGTGGTGCCGGCTAAGTGGAGGGGAACGGCCAGAGCAGACACGGCCATCCCTGCCCGGCCTGGGGCCGTGCTGCCGCCCCCGCTTCCACCCCGCCCCCTGCCGCCTGCCACCCCCGCACAATGCGCGGACGCGGCGATTGTCGCCGCAGCTGACGCCCACGCGCAGGCCGTATTTACATTTTAATAAGCGGCCGCGAGGACGGGCCAGCCGACGCGGCGCGGGGACCGCAATTTTCTGCCAATTTGGCTTCATTTGTGGCTCGCTACGGCGTGGCCCACACGCGGCCCACAGGTGCCACCGGGCCGGCAGGGGGGCGACGGGGTGGACACACACTGTGCGTGGGGAGTGGGGGAGGCTATCGGCAGACTCTGCCGCCAACGCACTCCTGCTGCGAGCTTTGTTATCACAAGAGCATCGCCACATCGACTCACTGTCTACACAGAAACGTCTCAGATTTCATGTCATACGTACCTACTCACAGAATCCGTACACTGCCACTCAAACCTGGTGCAGCTACGTCTACATACATACTCTGCACGCCACCGTAAGGTGCGTGGCGGAGGCTATTCTGTATCACAACTAGGCGTTTTCTTTTCTGTTCCACTGGTAGACAGAGCGAAGGGAAAACGACTGTCCGTAGGCCTCGGTAACAGCCCTATTTCTCGTATCTTCTCCTCGTCATCCCTACGCGAAACATATGTTGGTGCCATTAAGATCGTTCTGCATCATCTTCAAATGCCAGTTCTGTTTTCTCCTGCACCCCCACCCCCGACATCAACCCCATCCCTCCTAGGAATTTTCTTTTGAATTCACGGAGCATTTCCATAACACTTGAGTGTTGTTGGAAAATACCAGTAACAAATGTAGGAGTCAGCATCGGAATTGCTTCCGACCTCGAGCAGATCCCAAACACTCGAGTAGTACTCAAGAAAAGGTCGCACTAGCGTCCTATATGCCGTCTGCTTTACATATGAACCACACTTCCCTAAAATACTCCCAATAAACCGAAGTCGACCTTTCGCCTTCCCTCAGGCTCATTCAATTTCACATCGCTTTGCAACTTTACGCCCAGATATTTAAACGACGTCACGGTGTCAGGCAAGGCGCTACCAATGCTGTATCCGAATATTACGGTTTTGTTTTTCCTTCTCAACCGCATTAACTTACATTTTCCTACATTTAGAACCAGCTACCATTCATCACACCAACTAGAAATTATGTTTAAGTCGTCTCGTATCATCCTAGAGTCACATATCTTCGACACCTGTCTATACACCATAGCGTCGTCAGGAACCAACTGCAGAAAGCTGCCATCCTGTTCGCAAGATCATTTATTTATATAAAAAATAATAGCGGTCTTACCACACTTCCCTGGAGCACTTCCCTGGCAGTCAAGGACCACATACTGGGTTCTATTATTAAGAAGTCTTCGAACCACTCATATACACTGAATACCCAAAGAAACTGGTACACCTGCCTAATATCGTGTAGGTTACTCATTGAACGTCACTCGTACTTGATGATATGTGAGTGCAAACTGATATATTGTACACGTCGACGTATTGACGAAGAAGACAGCCAGAAGACAGTGCAATAGGCGTTTATTAAAATTAAATATTTCGAAATACGGAAATGCTGATAAAACTTACTGATACATTGTAGTTTTCAATAACAAATATATCCACTACATCACGCAGTTTACTATCTATCAAATATCCATCCGGTGCAGGGAGCCTGGCGAAATTTAACACCGCAAGATGGCGTCAATGTATAAAATTGTAATAAAATAAGTGAACGTCTAGCTGTTCAATAAAACAATAAACTGCAGCAGATACGTAATTTAGCATCAAAAACGCACATATAAAAACGTTACAATTGACAGATCGGTATTAAGATTAAACAACATTTGCGAAGTGACAACCTAATGTCAAAAAAATGGTTCAAATGGCTCTGAGCACTATGGGACTTAACATCTGAGGTCATCAGTCCCCTTGTCTTAGAACTACTTAAACCTAACTAACCTAAGGACATCACACACATCCATGCCCGAGGCAGGATTCGAACCTGTGACCGTAGCAGCAGCGCAGCGGCGGACTGAAGCGCCTAGAAGAGCCCTGCACAGCGGCCGGCTCGCTAAATGTCAGAAACCGTATTTAGTGAATAACAATTCTGTAAAGACAGGCATCAGCGTATAAAATAAAATACAAAATGCAGTATGCACTGAAGGGAAAAAGAGATTAATAGATCTGAAAAGACGACGACGATTTTGATGCGACGACGGTGTGTACCACCTGGGAGATAGCGGATGTACTGATAATGGTTTCAACGTCACCCGCCAACAGACAGCGTAGTGACATAAGCTACCAGAGCGCCATTTGTGTTTACCCTCTCATAGAGAAGGCTCAAAGCCAGAGGGATAAGTGTAGTGCAGAATTGCGAAGCAAGCAGGCGGCCATGCCATGGAGAGGCAATCTTGCTTCCTGCAGCCAAGTGAACGAGTTTCAAAGGGGTCAAATTGCGGCCGTCTGAGTGGCGAGTTGGTCTTTCCGCAGTGTTGCCGTAGAGCAAGCTGGACGTGTTGCGTCAACTGTGGAACGATGCTGGTATCTGTGGTCACGTAAACACTCTCACACCCGTAGAAGAGGTTTTAGACGTATACGTTGGACAGGTGCCCACCAGGATCGCACGCTCCCGACAGTCTCCTCAAGCTCCTCTCCGGCCGTACGTGGGGTCTGGACCCCTCCACCATCCTCCACACCTATACGTCCCTCATCCGCCCTATCCTTTGTTATGCCCATCCGGCTTGGATCTCCGCCCCCCCCTACCTTTTATAAATCCCTCCAAATCCTTGAACGTCATGCTCTCCGCCTCGCCTATCGCATCCGTCTCCCCTCCCCCACGTGGATCCTGTACGATCTCATCCCCTTCCCCCACCTCCTCCTTTTCCTTGAAAGGATACGGATCCTGTACACCTCCCGCAAACTCGATCCTCCTCACCCGCTCGTCTCCCCGATCCTCTCCCACCCCCGCCCACTGCCATGCCTGTATTCGCACGTCCCACCCGGTCTCCATCTCTCCACCCTCCTTACCCTCTCCCAAGGTGGCTTCCGCCAGCTCCCCCTCCCTGATGATGCCCTCCTCCCCTCCATCTACCCCTTCTACCAACTTTGATCCTCCCGCCCTCCTCCTGTGCTTGCTCCTCTGGGCACCCTCCCTCCCTTCTCTCCCTTTTCCCTCCCCCCTCCTTTTCTCCCCCCTCCTCCCCCGGGCCTCCCCTCCCCTGTCCCTCTCCTCCTGCCCCCGTCTCCTCAGCCGTTGGCATCCTTTTTCTCCCCTCTCCCCCGCCTCACCCCTGTTCCCCTCTTGGCAGGTCCCCGGACTCGCACACGCTAAGTGGACATTCGCGCGCCGGAGATCACCGACATCAGTGTTTCGTGTGTGCCGTCATGTTTAGTGTTCAGTGTTCACCGTCACACTCCATCGTTCACCGGTGCCATCGACATCTTCAGTGTTTGTGCCTCGTGTCAACAGTTTGTAGTGTGCATTGTCTTCGAGTGTGAAAGGCCTCATGTTTTTTATGTTCATGTGTCTACTGTTTTTTCTCCCGCCGTTTTGTTCCAACCCGTGTGTCTTCTCTGTTTTATCATTGTACTATCAATGGCTGAAGAGCGGCGTATTGTGCTGCTGCCAGCCTACCTGTTATACTGGTATTAAAATCACAATAAAGAGAAAAAAAAAACACCAGGATCGTCGTATTGTAAGGGCAGCAGTGGCAGATCGTACAGCTATCAGAGCACACTTACGAGGACTTGTGATCACAGACGTGTCCACACAAAGTGTTGCGAACCGATTATTAGCAGTGGGACTAGGGCACGCGCACCTCTAGCCCGTCTTCTACTCACGTCACAGCATCGACGTGCAGGGCTCGACTGGTGCCATCAGAGGATCACTTGGAAGACGGAATGGCGCACCGTGATCTTCAGCGATGGAAACAGATTCTGCCTCACGCAAGTGATGGTCGTTTGCGCGTACGGCGTAACCCTGGTGACCGCTGTTTCGTAGAGTGCATCTGTCCAAGTCACGCCAGCCTGATCCGAGGCCTTATAGCCTGTGGTATGATAAGCTACGACTCTCGTTCACCTTTGGTGTTTCTGGACCCGACACTGACCAGCGCTCGGTGCGTGCGGAATGTCGTTAGACCCGTTCTTTTACCATTCTAGCAACAGGAAGTTGATGTGTTGTTCCAGCAGGATAAAGCTCGCCCATACACTGCCGTGAAACTCAACGTACTCTGTGAGACGTGCAGCAACTTTCCTTTTCACCACAAGCTTCGGACATGTCTCCAGTCAGCACGTGTGAGATGTGATGGGCGAACAGTCCTAGTGCGACTCGTCAGCTGACAACTATTACAGAACTAAATAGACAGGTTGAGCAGGCATGGAATGACGTATTCCGGGACAGTATTCGCCATTTGTACGATCGACTGGATGACAGATTCAGCGCCTGCATTGTCGCCCGTGGACGCTACACCGCGTACTAATACGGGTATTTTAGCGTCGGTCGGCAACTGCTGCCGCGCGGAGTGGCCGTGCGGTTTGAGGCGCCATGTCACGGACTGCGCTGCCCCTCCCGCCGGGGATTGGAGTCCTCCCTCGGGCATACCCATGTTGTTCTTAGTGTAAGTTAGTTTAAGTAGTGTGTAAGTCTAGTTACCGATAACCTCCGCAGTTTGTTCCCCTAAGGATTCACACACATTTGAACATTTTCGACACCTGGTACCTCAGAACCGCTTGTGTTGTTGATCTGTACATGTAATTATCTCATGTACCCCATTTGCACACTTGAGACAATAAATCAGCAGTGGATGGGAAACCCGTAAAAGGGTGTACTAAATATTTACCCGGCAATGTATATAAGAATAGGAATACAGCAGATAAGTGTTACAGTTTTAAACATGACTGTTTCTCAGTAACTGTATATAATTTTCAAACATAGGAATTATACAGCCAACCGGTGGCAAATAAGTATTTGGTACATTGACCCAGGTTTGAACACCTACACTACTGGCCATTAAAGTTGCTACACCAAGAAGAAATGCAGATGATAAACTGGTATACATTGGAGAAATATATTTACTAGAACTGACATGTGATTACATTTTCACGCAATTTGGGTGCATAGATTCTGAGAAATCAGTAATCAGAACAACCACCTCGCCGCCCGTGATGGCCGAGCGGTTCTAGGCACTTCAGTCCGGAACCGCGCGACTGCTACGGTCGCAGGTTCGAATCCTGCCTCGGGCATAGATGTGTGTGATGTCCTTATGTTAGTTAGGTTTAAGTAGTTCTAAGTTCTAGGGGACTGATGACCTCAGATATTAAGTCCCATAGTGCTCAGAGCCATTAGAACCATTTGAACAACCACCTCTGGCCGTAATAACGGCCTTGATACGCCTGGGCATTAAGTCAAACAGAGCTTGGATGGCGTGTACAGGTACAGCTGCCCAGGCTGCTTCAACACCATACCACAGTTCATCAAGAGTAGCGACTAGCGTATTGTGACGAGCCAGTTGCTCGGCCACCAATGACCAGACGTTTTCAACTGGTGAGAGATCTGGAGAATGCGCAGGTCAGGGCAGCAGTCGAACATTTTCTGTATCCAGAAAGGCCCGTACAGGACCTGCAACATGCGATCGGGCATTATCCTGCTGAAATTTAGGGTTTCACAGGGATCGAATGAAGGGTAGAGCCACGGGTTGCAACACATCTCAAATATAACGTCCACTGTTCAAAGTGCCGTCAATGCGAACAAGAGGTGACCGAGACGTGTAACCAATGGCACCCCATACCATTACGCCGGGTGATACGCCAGTATGGCGATGACGAATACACGCTTCCTGTAGTGGACTGACAAGGCAGCCAGTCCACAGTGACGGGTAACCGAAAGGCACACGTACACACACGCCGACTGGCGTTAAGTCTGAAACAGGATACGTGATGAAAGCTATAAAGAAAAGAACGGAGCTTCTCGTATACTTAACTTTAATTCATTGTGGTACATATCTCTTGATAATACAAGTGAGACTCTCTCCAGATATGCTTAATGCGCCTTGCTAGGTCGTAGCCATGGACTTAGCTGAAGGCTATTCTAACTGTCTCTCGGAAATTGAGAGTAAGGCTTCGTACGTGTAGTCGCTAGCAATGTCGTCCGTACAACTGGGGCGAGTGCTAGTACGTCTCTCGAGACCTGCCTTGTGGTGGCGCTCGGTCTGCGATCCTGACAGTGGCGACACGCGGGTCCGACATGTACTAATGGACCGCGGCCGATTTAAGCTACCACCTAGCAAGTGTGGTGTCTGGCGGTGACACCACACTTCCAATGTGCGTTCACCGGGATGTCGCCAAACACGGATGCGACCATCATGGTGCTGTAAACAGCACCTGGATTCATCCGAAAAAATGACGTTTTGCCATTCGTGCACCCAGGTTTGTTGTTGAGTACACCATCGCAGGCGCTCCTGTCAGTGATGCAGCATCAAGGATAACCGCAGCCATGGTCTCCGAGCTGATAGTACATGCTGCTGCAAACGTCGTCGAACTGTTCGTGCAGATGGTTGTTGTCTTGCAAACGTCCCCATCTGTTGACTCAGGGATCGATACGTGGCTGCACGATCCGTTACAGCCATGCGGATAAGATTCCTGTCTTCTCAACTGCTAGTGATACGAGGCCGTTGGGATCCAGCACGGCGTTCCGTATTACCCTTCTTAACCCAGTGATTCCATATTCTGCTAACAGTCACTGGATGGCAACCAACGCGAGCAGCAATGTTGCGATACGATAAACCGCAATAGCGATAGGCTACAATCTTACCTTTATCAAAGTCGGAAACGTGATGGTACCCATTTCTTCTCTTTACACGAGGCATCACAACAACGTTTCACCTGGCAACGCCAGTCAACTGCTGTTTGTGTATGACAAATCGGTTGGAAACTTTCCTCATGTCAGCACGTTGTAGGTGTCGCCACCGGCGCCAACCTTGTGTGAATGCTCTGAAATGCTAATCATTTGCATATCACAGCATCTTCTTCCTGTCGGTTAAATTTCGCGTCTGTAGCACGTCGTCTTCGAAGTGTAGCAATTTTAATGGCCAGTAGTGTATTAAGGGTGTGCTCATCCTAATGAAATTTTGAGGAACCCTATAAAATAATACATAGGAAATTAAATATGACAAAAAAACATGTTTGTTAATCACTTTAGAAACGTACTTGTGTAGGCAAATCCCGTGACAAGAGTCCCAGGGGCCTGCAGGTAGTCTACATTTCTACTATTGCGCCTCTACAGTGCTGCTCTTGCACTTGACAATAGGTTGCGCTGTCAATCTAGCGTGACAAGCCAGGTATATGGTTGCGTACGTAGTTTCAGTACAGCTCATATACCGTATCGGTGGAAGCAGCAAAATGAACGAACCAAACTTAAAAATCTCTCGGTGTACATGCCGCGTCAATTCAGGATAAAACTCCAAGCTTTCGACCACTACCTCTTCGGTCGTCGTCAGAGCTAAAACCGACAGTCAGTTTTAGCCCTGACGACGACCATGGAGGTAGTGGTCGAAAGCTTGGAGTTTTATCCTGAATTGACGCGGCATGTAAACCGAGAGATTTTTATTAAAGAAATACGTCGCGAAAGACTTCGTAGCCAAACTTAAAGTGTAGATTGAGGAGAAATTAAACATTGGGGAGTAAGGTAGGGGGTCCAGATTTCTTCACCTTACTACATTAGGACCTATATAAGTCGCGAAAGGTTACGGAAAAGGCTACAAATTGTTATGATGTTCCTGGATATGCTCAACTTCAAGGATAATTACAAGTAGATTGTTGTAACATACTAAAGCTAGTATTTTACATAAATGTTAACAATGCAGAAGTAGAATTACAAAGAAAAGTGTTTTTAATTTCCTTACCTTCAAAATTTCTGTATAGTACAATGAATTAAAATGCATTTTCGTTTCTAACATTACCAGGCAGTTTTACTAATATGAATCACTTGAATGTCAAGGATAAACAATGTTCTGAAGTTTTTTCAGCCTTCTGCAGATATGTATCGTATGAACATATGGGATAATGCAGCGCTAGATAGATCCAGAGGACGACAAATTGTTCACCAAGGAACGCTTACTTTTGAGAAGCATAGACAATTGCAGGAGAATAGGAAGAGAGATCACAGAAGAGAACAGGAACTCTTGAGAGGAACAAACCTGTTACACCATTCGGTCAACACTAACTGGGAATGCCATGACAGTGGGAGTGCGCCCCTGTAGTAGTTCTAAGTTCTAGGGACTGATGACCTCAGTAGTAGTTCTAAGTTCTAGGGGACTGATGACCGTCAGCGTGACGGAATATCATATCTAACAGCCCGGGTTCGATTCCCGGCTGGGTCGGAGATTTTCCCCGCTCAGGTACTGGGTGTTGTGTTGTCCTAATCCCCAACGACACGCAAGTCGCCGAAGTGGCGTCTCTTCGAAAGACTTGTACCAGGCGAACGGTCTACCCGATGGGAGGCCCTAGCCACACGGCATTTCCATTTTTACTACGGGAGAATCCGTGGCCTCAGAGTAGGATTGTGTAGGCACCAAAGAACCCACATATAAAGTTACGAAGACATTTCATGCTCGTCAAAGAGTAAACGGGTATGATGACCATATGAATTTGTATGTCTGGGTAGATAGACAGCATGAAACTAAGCATTTAATTCATTTCTCTCCCTTTGTATTTTCCGATATAAAAAGTAATGTGTCTTTATAACTATCAAATAAAATCAGTGTTTAATAAAAGTTCCAAATATCGTCCCCAGGACGAAAATAGGAACTGCACGGGGGACGAAATAACGAACATCCCCAGATTAATTGTATTGGCCGCTTGAGTATAATGATTTCACACCAGAAACTAATACACACCCCAAATGATATACAGCCAAATATTTGAACACAAATCAGTGCTCAAACTAGGAACTGTAAGCTTTTAATTTTAATGCTACAATAACTCACCTCAGCATAAAAAATGAATTCCTTCATATACATAAACTACACTTTCTCCACACAACAGAATCTCTCAGCAATCCAATGGACAGAGGTCACGCATCACGCATGTCCGCGCACCGAAACATTTGTTACCAACTGTGGAAGCCGAAAATTCCTAAGCGAAATTAGAAGCTGGGATGATATTACTGCCCCTTGACTTATATGCCTGTCACGACCAAGTCCAGGAAGGGGAAAGTTTTCGTGTGTTTAGGAGGCAGCTTTAGATAATCGGTAAGTGTCACGCTATGCAAATTGTATAAAAAGTTACTAAACACTCTTTCAGGAACCTATAGTATGTTACGACATCTTTTTAAATATGACCAGCACTCCGTAAATGTTTTGAACAAGGACAAAAACTTAGTGGCTGAGAAGTGAGTGGAAATGTGTGCTAAGGACCTGAGACCATTTAGCAGTATGTAAGCTTTCTAAGTTGAGGACAATCATTGATCAAAATAGGAAAAAAATACGGCTCATTGTATATTAGAAACCACATTCTCATAGTATGTAACATAGTGCGAAGAAAGCTTAGTATGAAAGAAAAGCTTCATGTTTCAGACATGTACTTTTTAGATTAAAGTAATGTGAAAAACGAACTTCACATTTCATACAGCGTATTAGGAGGAATTTAGAATGAACGATTTTGGCGACTTAGAATGAATTCAGCGAACCTGCAATATGTGTCAGGAAAAAAGTAATTAAAATTTGTTAAACTGGGTTAAAATTCTACTGAAACGCACTAATTAACAAAAATAGACTTGCCAAACTTTACTTTAGTTTCTGTTGGAGTATAACGGACATCTTCAGCTTCTTAGTTGCAAAAGATCTCGATTTTCAGAGATGGTTCTACCTGCTACAGAAAACGTGTGTCAGAGGTGACCTGATGATGGCTCGAATTAAGAATTGCCAGTAATAGTCTAAAAAGGGCGAAGTTGCAGAGAAAACCGTTCATATCGAAATTAATAAAAAAGCCTGAAATACGCCAAAAATAAAATCCAACATTTTCCGGCCTACAGTGACCTGAAATTAATATTTACTTGATTGAGACTCGTCTTTTGATACTCAAGTAAAAAAGAATTTCATCAACTACCGAAACCTGCTCTTAACACTACAATGAAAGCATACACGTCTACGTAGCGTAGCATAGTGGGAAGACGAACAGGCAAGCAAGGATCCGTTAGCTTGTTTGTGTTGGGCACAGCCTGGCTTGGATGCAAGTAAAGCAACCTGCCCGTTCTGCCAGTTAGCAATGGTTCGAATGGCTCTGAGCACTATGGGACTTAACATCTGTCATCAGTCCCTTATAACTACTTAAACCTAACTAACCTAAGGACGTCACACACATCCATGCCCGAGGCAGGATTCGAACCTGCGACCGTATCGGTCGCGCGGTTCCGGACTGAAGTGCCTAGAACCGCTCGGCCACCCCGGCCGGCCCAGTTACATGTGGCAGCTTGCCTGCCTGGATAACAGGCGAACATGGGCAGGTTAAAAGTTGAATAGTCACACCCCTCGTACCCAAATTTCACCACTTCTTTCCATGCCTCCACGGTGGAGGTCACAACCACGACGCCAAGCAGTTTTCTTACGCATGGAAAGCGTGTCAGACACACTGCCACTCAGAATCGCCAAGGAAAGGTGTGCAGTCATGGTGTCAATGAAACCATCCCTTTATCTGCGTAGTCATGGTGTCAATGAAACCATCCCCTTAGTTGGAACGTTAAATCCCACATATTTAGCGGTCGAAAACGACAGTTCGCAGTGGAATGAGAAAACAGGACTATGTTCTTCACAACCTTTGACACTGTTGCCAAACGTTGTTTGAGTCCACACTTCTCTAAAGGCATAGTGGGCCTGCAACCACATTCAACATGACTGCACACCTTTGAAGCGCAGTGCGAACCCAATTTTTGCTCTGGTGTACAGGTTGGAACCACTAGGGTCCAGTAAAAACAATTTGACGAACTTTGAATGCGATCCGAAGCAGCAAAGGATGCTAATGCTTTTTGAGTCCTCCTGCTTTGTGCCCTCCTGTGGAGTAATCACAGAGGGGTGAGACATTGATACAAGTGTGAATAAAACGGTGAAGAGTCTTTCTAAGATCCCCCATTACAGCAACACCCCCAGTACCACCCACCAGCCTTTCTTGAGCACTTTAAAAATACACCTGTAGAGACGGAACCTATGAGGATTGTCCCAGGCGCCTGCAGGCAGACTAAAATGCTGCTACTTCATCGCTAAAGTGCTACTCTTGCGCCTGCTATAATTCTGTCCGGAACCAGAAGGTGTTGAAGTGTTGCCAGTATGCAAGCACCGAGGATTTCGTCTCTGGTTATCTTTATTCAGGTACATTTCTAAAGTTCCTAGCAAAGGCAGGTGAGTGGCTACGACAGTGTCTGAAATGCTTTCCACAGCGGTCCATAAAAAAATCGATTGATTTCAACGTTGGGCGTCCAAAGAACTGCAAAAGTGTGGGTAAGAGAAGGTGTGACGACTTTCCTATCATGGGACACGTCCACTGGGGCATTGGCTTGAAGTGTAGTGAAATTTGGAGCCAATGTGACGTCATGAGCCCACCTTTAACCTCGCATGAACTTCTGAACTCTGGCCTTTTTTCCGCCTGTGTCGACACCTTACTGTTTGAAGCTTCGCCGAGCCTGAGGATGACATCTCAGGCCGCCACGCTTTTGCACCATTAGAGAGGGCATTTGTATGCACCTGTGAGTCAAAATTCAAACTTATAGGTCGCAATGAGATTGGATTATGGGGTTTAGAAAAAGAGGTCCTTTAACGGTAATCTGCAGTGTAGCTATCAATGACGACCAGTAAATGTTACTGTAACCAAATTCCATCGTCGGGAGTAAGGAAAACGCTTCGTGACCTTCACTTGCCTGCTAAAGCGAACGGAGAAAGTCGCAGGTGGTTAGAGGGTCCACAAAACGGTCATCAGTACTGCACGTGCAGATTGGAACCTGGAGGTCGTCGAGGGCTAAAAGGAAATCAGCAATAAAGTCTGATTTCTCAGTGGCTCCCGCCTTACATGCAGTGACAATCAATGATATCAAATGATCGATATAGGTGAAAATATTGAAAGACCGGACGAGAGAAGGGAGGAAGCTTGACATTTATTCTAATTTGTTTTGATGATCTATCATTGTACTTAATAAAAATATCAGATTTTATTAAATGCAAATAAAAGGCTATTTTCCACTGTAGTTAATCGATCGTGAGCATTCGGAAATACCATCTTGGCTGTGTATCAGCCACGCTATTTCGTACCTGTCAGTGACGTGTCCAGAAAACGAAGTCCGCCAAAAATCACATTCTTGGTAAGCAAAGACTGGCACTGCTAACATCGGTTTTCTTTGGACATCAGTGGCATGTATTCCTTGGCAGTAGCTTCACTGTTAATGGATAGAGTGTATTTTATTTTTAATTTCCTCCACAATCATTGCGACGCACACTCTTTTAATATACAGCATATTTCCTCTAATGCTGTGTCACGTTTACTTCTCTTGCGCTAATTTCTACTTCTGATGTCAGGTTGTTGAATTAGAACATCGGGTGTTCTTCTCACCAAGTTTCCATGTCCTGCCTCCTTTCTCCTCCAAATCACATTGTGCGCTGTGGGAGCTGTAAAAGTGTACAACTGGAGACAGTGTTACCCACTTGAAAGCATATGTGTGAGCGAACGTTTCGGCTTCTATTGGCAACATTAGTGGGTGAAAATGGCTTCGGTTCCGTGCAACAAACAGAAGCAGGAGCGGGGTAATGAGTTACAGAAGTCTGTGATACTCCGGACAGCCTTGTAGCACGCTAATAGTAACGCGCAAATAGACACAACAAAGCAGTCCCTAAAGCGAAGAGCAAAAATCGCCTGTGGTCAGACACGCCATAAAGGGCACATCAGTAAGCTTTAATGTAGCAGGGTGAGTAAGCTGTCTTGGCGTCGAGTGCTGAAATAAAATCATTGATTCGTGCTTTCTCTGCGGCTGCTGCGTTGTATTCTGTAGGAGTGAACAACACTAAAAAAAAAGAAAGCGGTCTTTTTGTGTCAAAAACTAGATAAACAGACGAGAGGATAGGGGGAGCTTGACTTTTTTTTAAAAAAAAAATAACTTATGTTAGAGAACAAATACTCGTTTCGAAATTAAATGAGCATGGGCAAGGATAACTTTTGACTCCTACTGGACATTGTGCAACAGAAATTAACGAAAAAGGATGCTGTGATAAGAAAAGTAACAACTTCTTCTGAGAAGATGCTAGCTAAGATTTCACGCCACTGGTGAATCGATCTTTTTGGAGTCTCGAATGATGTCTTTGTCTGGAGTACTGTGAACGTAGAGATTTTCCTTCTAATTTCCTCCACTCTCGCTTGCAGCCTACACTCTTTCAACGAACAACTAATTTCGTTTAACACTGTATCGCCGGCCGGAGTGGCCGAGCGCTTCTAGGCGCTACAGTTTGGAACCGCGCCACCGCTACGATCGCAGGTTCGAATCCTGCCTCGGGCATAGATGTGTGTGATGTCCTTAGGTTAGTTAGGTTGAAGTAGTTCTAAGTTCTAGGGGACTGATGACCTCAGAAGTTAAGTCCCATAGTGCTCAGAGCCAACATTGTATAATGTTTGTTCCTGTTGTGATAGCCTTTACTCCTTATGTCAGAAAGACATGGCTTTGATCATTGTTGTTTAATTAAAATACTCAAGTCCTCTTTGCATCAGGTTGCCGTGTTATATCTTCATTCTCCTCGAAATCAGTTTGTCAGCACGCAGCGAGAACTGAGAAATGCACAGTCAAAGACGTCTTCGCCGTTTGAAAGTACACCTTCATTTGAACGTTCAGGCGTCCATCGGCAGTATTCGTGTAACATCTGCGTGCGCTTTCACCCACGAATTTATACTTGCAGTCTGTTCGGATTGTGAGGCTAGCGAATTTAGACAGACTGCGCAACTCCGCCCACTGTTGTTGCGTGGTAATTCACGATATTCATGTATCTTATGATTAACTTCTCCTTGGTTCAGGTTGTGAAATTGCTAAGACTTTCCTTTTTTTTCACTCGTTTTCTGAACGTGGTTACCTCTTCTTTGGGTATTTATGAGTACTGTAGGTTATACGACTTGGTAGGTACCGGCTTGTAATTAAATAATCGGAATGGTAGTAGAATCAATCGTCACCCTTTCTATCAGTGAAGCTTTCTAAATGTGTTTCAACTTGTACTGACCTTTGTTTACTTCCTGTTATTACGTATTAGAAAACTGTGTGCCACGTGTTCCTTGAGCGCCATTTTTTGCCATTTGAAGTCAATAATATGAATTTATTTTTAAAAACTATCTGTCATTTCAATTTCCCAGGTCACTTATTTGATATTTGCAAGCCTTGATGTAAAACGACATGGGTTGGGTAGTCTAAATATATACTAAATGGGCCTGTTAATTAACATAATTTAATTAGACACACTCCAAAATAATGAATTAGGAATTAAATTGCTACTAAATGAAACAAGCATCACGAATGATTCAGTTTATTACATTAAAATGACTTAAAACATCTGACTAGCGATAGCATTTCTAAAATGAAACCTTTGCACAACTGATTAAAGGTCCTGGATAAGATTCTAGTAATCGTGTAGCAAAATGAAACAATTACATTGTACCGTGGTTATCGTCATGGTAGTACGAAAGAAGATAGTGTTTGGGATGGGACGCATTGGATCAGTGGCTGGAGTTGAAATCGTATTGGATATACAAATCTGGAAGCAAGTCTTCAGAGTGATGGTTGAAGAAATTGAAATTTCATAAAAATGACTTTATTGTCCCTAGGGATGACTTCGCTCTCGCAGTCCGTTCTCACCATATCAGTTTGGAAGTGGAGGCTGAAGTGGCTGTAGAATCAGTCATTGGAAGCGCAACAATAACCTGTACCTGTGGCTAAGTTCAAGTCAGCCCGAAATCTTTTTAATTTGTTCAGCTCGTCTGCTCGGAGATGCACCCTGGCGGCACCACAGGCCGGCGGAGGTGAAATCTGATGGTGGAAGCTCCCTGCAATGAAATGATTTTGCAACGACTCGTATTTCACCGTTTTGCATTCCTTAATCTGTTCCAGTAAGCTAGGCTCTGGATATTTCGAGCACCGATCACTAAAAAGGTTCCTTAAAGATACTGATCCCCCTACATGGGTTTTGCTTCAGGCTGTTATCCAGTGAAGTGCTTCCTGGCATTTCGTGCTGAAGAAAAGCATCTCTCTCTCATTCTAGCTCTTTCTGTGGTCACTGAAGTGGGGCCTTGAAAGCAAAATCGAGCTCCTCTCTCTAGCTTCCTGTTATTTACATAAGCTAATCCTGGCAGTTGTTACATTGCATAAACATTTAGTTTTTGTGGACCAACCGTTCGGCTGCAGTAAAGCAAAATACTAACGCGAATTCTTTACAGACGAATGGAAAAACTGGTAGAAGCGGACCTCGGGGAAGATCAGTTTGGATTCCGTAGAAATGTTGGAACACGTGAGGCAATACTAACCTTACGACTTATCTTAGAAGAAAGATTAAGAAAAGGCAAACCTACGTTTCTAGCATTTGTAGACTTAGAGAAAGCTTTTGACAACGTTAACTGGAATACTCTCTTTCAAATTCTGAAGGTGGCAGGGGTAAAATACAAGGAGCGAAAGGCTATTTACAATTTGTACAAAAACCAGATGGCAGTTATAAGAGTCGAGGGGCATGAAAGGGAAGCAGTGGTTGGGAAAGGAGTGAGACAGGGTTGTAGCCTCTCCCCGATGTTATTCAATCTGTATATTGAGCAAGCAGTAAAGGAAACAAAAGAAAAATTCGGAGTAGGTATTAAAATTCATGGAGAAGAAGTAAAAACTTTGAGGTTCGCCGATGACATTGTAATTCTGTCAGAGACAGCAAAGGAGTTGGAAGAGCAGTTGAACGGAATGGACAGTGTCTTGAAAGGAGGAAATAAGATGAACATCAACAAAAGCAAAACGAGGATAATGGAATGTAGTCAAATAAAATGGGGTGATGCTGAGGGGATTAGATTAGGAAATGAGACACTTGAAGTAGTAAAGGAGTTTTGCTATTTAGGGAGTAAAATAACTGATGATGGTCGGAGTAGAGGGGATATAAAATGTAGACTGGCAATGGCAAGGAAATCGTTTCTGAAGAAGAGAAATTTGTTAACATCTAGTATAGATTTAAGTGTCAGGAAGTCGTTTCTGAAAGTATTTGTATGGAGTGTAGCCATGTATGGAAGTGAAACATGGACGATAACCAGTTTGGACAAGAAGAGAATAGAAGCTTTCGAAATGTGGTGCTACAGAAGAATGCTGAAGATAAGGTTGGTAGATCACGTAACTAATGAGGAGGTATTGAATAGGATTGGGGAGAAGAGAAGTTTGTGGCACAACTTGACTAGAAGAAGGGATCGGTTAGTAGGACATGTTTGAGGCATCAAGGGATCACAAATTTAGCATTGGAGGGCAGTGTGGAGGGTAAAAATCGTAGAGGGAGACCAAGAGATCAATACACTAAGCAGATTCAGAAGGATGTAGGTTGCAGTAGGTACTGGGAGATGAAGAAGCTTGCACAAGATAGAGTAGCATGGAGAGCTGCATCAAACCAGTCTCAGGACTGAAGACCACAACAACAACAACAACCGTTCGGCAGCGTCTGAAACCTACAAAGATGTCCCAAATGTGGGCTTTCACTTCGTTTTCCAGATGTTATCTACGGCGTCCGGTGAGTTCCAAAGAAACTCAGTTTTCCACGTTTTGTTTACAACAGCACTTTTTGCTGTCCTCGCTAAAAACAGACTTTCCACATTCAAGTCATAAAAACCGCCACTGCTGCAGGCTTTACACCATGGGATATCGAACCTATGTCGCCTGTGAGGTGTCCAGCGCCCAGTTGGTGCATTTCACACTAAAGTCTGATTAGCCGAGAGTCACTGACCTGCCCGTCTGCCGGCAAGCCCTTCTAGCTGGGGATGAGACTCCTGCCTGGGTATGTACCGTCGCTGATCGACCGATTGCTGGCAGCTCGTCCAATCAAGCAGTTCTAAATAAAATTAAATAACATTAATTAACTACTGATAATCACTGATACTGATATGCATTTATTTCTCTTTGTTGATTCATTATTATAATCTGATTAAGTTTTATGTTCTGATTTTATACCGGTTATGTGGCAGTTTTGAAAAAAACCGGTTATTAACATTTGCATGACTTGTTCTCTGCAGTCCGTATATGATCAGACGATGTGAAGCGTAACATTTACTATTTTCTTACTGCTATTTACATCATCGCTATCATCCATAAACATAAATACGCTCCTGGAAATGGAAAAAAGAACACATTGACACCGGTGTGTCAGACCCACCATACTTGCTCCGGACACTGCGAGAGGGCTGTACAAGCAATGATCACACGCACGGCACAGCGGACACACCAGGAACCGCGGTGTTGGCCGTCGAATGGCGCTAGCTGCGCAGCATTTGTGCACCGCCGCCGTCAGTGTCAGCCAGTTTGCCGTGGCATACGGAGCTCCATCGCAGTCTTTAACACTGGTAGCATGCCGCGACAGCGTGGACGTGAACCGTATGTGCAGTTGACGGACTTTGAGCGAGGGCGTATAGTGGGCATGCGGGAGGCCGGGTGGACGTACCGCCGAATTGCTCAACACGTGGGGCGTGAGGTCTCCACAGTACATCGATGTTGTCGCCAGTGGTCGGCGGAAGGTGCACGTGCCCGTCGACCTGGGACCGGACCGCAGCGACGCACGGATGCACGCCAAGACCGTAGGATCCTACGCAGTGCCGTAGGGGACCGCACCGCCACTTCCCAGCAAATTAGGGACACTGTTGCTCCTGGGGTATCGGCGAGGACCATTCGCAACCGTCTCCATGAAGCTGGGCTACGGTCCCGCACACCGTTAGGCCGTCTTCCGCTCACGCCCCAACATCGTGCAGCCCGCCTCCAGTGGTGTCGCGACAGGCGTGAATGGAGGGACGAATGGAGACGTGTCGTCTTCAGCGATGAGAGTCGCTTCTGCCTTGGTGCCAATG
Source organism: Schistocerca nitens (assembly GCF_023898315.1). Taxonomy (NCBI): domain Eukaryota; kingdom Metazoa; phylum Arthropoda; class Insecta; order Orthoptera; family Acrididae; genus Schistocerca; species Schistocerca nitens. The sequence goes on along the minus strand of NC_064622.1, from coordinate 174,779,424 downwards.
ATGGTCGTATGCGTGTTTGGCGCCGTGCAGGTGAGCGCCACAATCAGGACTGCATACGACCGAGGCACACAGGGCCAACACCCGGCATCATGGTGTGGGGAGCGATCTCCTACACTGGCCGTACACCACTGGTGATCGTCGAGGGGACACTGAATAGTGCACGGTACATCCAAACCGTCATCGAACCCATCGTTCTACCATTCCTAGACCGGCAAGGGAACTTGCTGTTCCAACAGGACAATGCACGTCCGCATGTATCCCGTGCCACCCAACGTGCTCTAGAAGGTGTAAGTCAACTACCCTGGCCAGCAAGATCTCCGGATCTGTCCCCCATTGAGCATGTTTGGGACTGGATGAAGCGTCGTCTCACGCGGTCTGCACGTCCAGCACGAACGCTGGTCCAACTGAGGCGCCAGGTGGAAATGGCATGGCAAGCCGTTCCACAGGACTACATCCAGCATCTCTACGATCGTCTCCATGGGAGAATAGCAGCCTGCATTGCTGCGAAAGGTGGATATACACTGTACTAGTGCCGACATTGTGCATGCTCTGTTGCCTGTGTCTATGTGCCTGTGGTTCTGTCAGTGTGATCATGTGATGTATCTGACCCCAGGAATGTGTCAATAAAGTTTCCCCTTCCTGGGACAATGAATTCACGGTGTTCTTATTTCAATTTCCAGGAGTGTATTATCTGTTTCGTTCTTTGCATTATTTTCAGTCAGAAAGGTATGTTTTTGTGTTCACAGGCAGGATTGCTTTACCTCATTCTACAGAAACCGTACGTGTTCGACACATCATGTAAGGACTATTTCCTTTTCAACTTTCGATCGATCTCGAAATGCGAACCACAGTGAAAAACTATTTTATTTGCTAAATTTAGCTACACGTTCCTGCTACATCTCTACATAATGACTGCTCCGACTTAGACGTTTGCCGTAGTGTTGTAGGACCTTTGCAATACTCTCGTGAGAGGAATTAGGAGCCCTCGCTTTCCACCAATTCTCCACACTGGTCTACAGCTCGTTGTCTGTGCCAAAATTCTGTGATCATATAGCCAACAATTAATGTGAGCAAACAGGTGAAAATCAGATGGAGCCATGTATGGGCTGTTTGGTGGATGATCAAACTCTTCCCATCGAAAACTCTACATGAAGGTTTTTGTTGCAACTATGACGAGTTCCTGCAACAACGATATGCTTTACTGTAATGCATGGCAGGTATATTGTGTGGGTTGCATGACATCAGGCGGAAATTCAAGGCGAATGACAATAGGCGCTTCACACATGTGAGGTGACTATTGTTCTAGGCATCTTTATTTATCTTTATTTGCTCACTATGAGCTTAGAACTGAAACGTAGGACGTGGCGCAACCGACGAACATACTAGCGACACTGCGCAACACATCTGCATCAAGCTTCATCGTATTTTTTTTTTTTAAGCGTCCCTTGGGTTTGAATGTTATTATCCAATTCCGGGGCTCACATCCCCATCTGCACTGCAGCTGGCTACAGGCCACATCGCATACACATTTTCTTGTTTAGTGAGATACTAGATATGACTTCTCACATGCACTTAAATTTAATTCCTATTCATTTCCTTGTTGCTGTGCCCACTGTGAACGATTGCGCTCCTAATGTAAGTGTTTTCTGTTGCTTTGAATTTCTCCGACTTTTCTTTCAGTCAGATCGCGTTATTAAGGGGGGCCAGGACGTCAAAGGAGCCAACGTGGAGCCGAAGAGGCACAACAGGACATTTTAAATTTCACTGTCTATACTTTTACAAATAAGTCCATAAAACTTTGTCAGCATGACCGGGAAGAATTCAGAATTCACACTAATAGCAGTGGAAGTTCAAAATTTATCGAAGACTCTCTCTTACTTATGAAGAAAAGTATACATATAGCAACAAATGCAGCGAACAGTATGCGAAAAAATGATGAAATTTCACATTAAAAAAAATAAATTATTTTGTTATATTTTGAACTTCCACTGCTATGAGAGTGAATCCTGAATTCTTCCTGGTCATGCTGACAAAATTTTGTGAACTTATTTGTAAAAGTGTAGAAAGTGCAAATTAAAATGTCCTGTGATGCCTCTCCTGCTCCAGGTTGGTCCGTTTGACGTCCTACCCCCCTAAAGTTTGATTCGTGGATCGAAACTCTTTGTATGAGAGGGCTAATTTTTCAGTTCAGGGCACGTCTCGATTTACTTTCACAAATCCCACTTCTGAACTTTACAGGAACCTTACAAGTTGCAAATTTTATCGACAGAGATACGTCTGAGAACCCATTCCCACCCCTTCAATTACAGATCAGCAGCACCTCGGAGCTTATCGCTGTAAACATGGTGCAGAGTTTCCGCTGACGTCACGGGTATGCCGGATACCGGCTGGGAGGAGTATCTGCAGGCGCGGACTGCATTAGCGGGCAGATCCGCGTGACTCACGCCATCTGCAATGCTAATACGTAGCGACTCGTCGCGAGGGTGCCGGCTGCTGGGTGCGGGGGTGCGGGGTGGGGGCGCTGCTGTCAAAACACGGCCGGCCTCAAGGCGGCCTCGGGGCTGCACGGACGCCCGGCGCGCAGCTTGCAGGCTCCCCACAGGCACCAGGAGCCGGCAGGCGGGAGGAAATGGTGCTCTCGATTACATTCGTACAACTGGAGAAAAAGAACTGAGTGCTATGCTGTAGCGATTAAAACCTCCGGCTGGCAAACCGAAGGAGATAGCCCAAATCCCAAGTTACAAGCTACATATCGTTATATGTATCGGTAGTGCAAGGTGACCGTGTCCTCGAACGCCTGAGATGTCATCTCACATTATACTGAATGCACAGATTATTGAAATAAGCGACCGTGGAACAGAAAAAGAAATACAGACGCTTAATGGTGGAAAGGTGTCAGGGCCAAATGAGATACCTGTAGAATTCTGCAGGGATAAAACTAAATAACTTGTTTCTCTACTAGCAGCACATTATCGTTTTTCACTGGAGCAACGAGGGGTACCTAGCGACTGGATGAAAAAGCAGGTCTTTCCCGTTTGACCGAGCGACGTGGAGCAGTGGTTAGCACACCGGACTCGCATTCACGAGGACGACGGTTAAATACCGCGTCCGGCCATCCTGATTTAGGTTTTTTGTGATTTCCCTAAATCGCTTCAGGCAAATGCCGGGATGGTTCATTTGAGAGGACACGGCCGACTTCCTTCCGCATCCTCCCGTAATCTGATGAGACCGATGACCTCGCTGTTTGGTCTCTTCCCCCAGCTCAACCCAGTCCATTCCCGTTTTCAAGAAAGATCATGGGACAGAAGCACATAGTCGTAGGCCTATATTTCTGACATCAGTCCGTTGTAGAATTCTGGAATACGTTTAATGCTCACTTATTATGATGATTTTGGAGAGCGAAATTCTCCTCCATAAAAATCAGCATGCATACCGAAAACGGAGATCTGACGAAGCTCAGTTTTCTCAATGAGATCCACAGTGCTGCAGACAACAGAGCACATCTTGATGCGGCGTTCCTAGATTTCAGGAAGGCGTCTGACACCGTGCTGAACTGCTGTTTAATGAAAAAAAAACCACATTTGTGACTGGATTCAAGACTTCTTTGCAGAGAGAACTCATCATGTCGCTCTTAACGGAACGAAATCTAAAGGTATAAAAGTAATTTCCGGAGTACCTCAAGGAAGTGCATAGGACCGTTACTGTTTACAATATATATATATATATATATATATATATATATATATATATATATATATATATATAGTAAAAAATGGTGGAAGCTCCATAAAACTATTTGCAGATGGTACGATTATGTTGAAGAAGGGCCCGCATCTCGTGGTCGTGCGGTAGCGTTCTCGCTTCCCACGCCCGGGTTCCCGGGTTCGATTCCCGGCGGGGTCAGGGATTTTCTCTGCCTCGTGATGGCTGGGTGTTGTGTGCTGTCCTTAGGTTAGTTAGGTTTAAGTAGTTCTAAGTTCTAGGGGACTTATGACCACAGCAGTTGAGTCCCATAGTGCTCAGAGCCATTTGAACCATTTTTTTGTTGAAGAAGGTAGTACCTGTAGAGGACTGTAGCGATCTGCAAAGAGACATGTACAGGATTAATGAACGAAGTAGGGATGGCAGTTCACCCTGAACGTAAGTAAATGTAACATATTGCGCTACCCATTACAGTACAACTACAGCATTCATGAAAAACTGCTGGAAAGAGTACCCTCGGAAAAATATCTATGAATAACCATCCGAAGCGACCTTAAGAGGAACGACCACCTAAAATAAACACTAGCAAAAGCAGATGGTGGACTGAGGTTCATAGGCAGAATCTCAAGGAAATGTAGCCATCCACGAATGAAGTGGGTTACGAAACACTTGTTATACCGATTCTTGAGTATTGCTCAGCACTCTGGGAGCCTTACCCGGTAGGACTAATATTATAGATAGAGAAAACGCAAAAAAGAGCAGTGCGTTTCGTCATAGGACAGTTTAGTCGGCAAGCGAGCGTTACAGACATGATCAATGTCCGGCCCTGGTAGCTGAGTGGTCAGCGCGGCGCAATGTCATACCTAACGGCCCGGGTTCGATTCCCGGCTGAGTCGGAGATTTTCTCCGCTCAGGGACTGGGTGCTGTGTTGTCCTTATCATTATCATTTCATCGCCATCGACACGCAAGTCGCCGAAGTGGCGTCAACTCGAAAGGCTTGCACCAGGCGAACGGTCGACCCGACGGGAGACCCTAGCCACACGGCATTTCCATTTACATGCTCAACAACCTCTATTGCCAGATACTACAAAAGAAACGTTGTTTATCACGGAATGGTTTACTACTGAACTTCTGAGAGAGTACGTTCTCGTAAGAATCGGACACCATACTACTTCCTCCGAGGTGAGTCTCGCGAATTGACCACAACGATAATACTCGAAAAATTAGAGGCAATACAGACGTCTAGCGATAATCATTCTTCCCATTCCATTCATGTGATTACAGCATGGAACGTAGGTGGGAGCATCCGACTGAAGTTACGCCACGTCACTGCGAGTTGGCCTCCAGCAGTGAGAGGACGCAGTTGGATATGGATGTGAGGGGTCGTGGGACGAAACGACAGAATTAGTAGTTAGGACAGGATGTCGAGGGTGCAAAATAGAGTTGACTATTACAGGTAAAATAATGAAAGACGTACAGAAGATATTTCAATGTTGGACAAAGTGTAACATGATTGATCAAGACCGTGCAGTCGGAAGTAGTTTTGTACGTTAACATTTGGTTTTGAGAAGCAAAGTGAGCAATAATAATTTACAACTCAAAATAACGGTTGAATGTGGGTTTCTTCTTTATTCAATCATCTTCCCACAAAAATTACGGCAACGAAAATCTATAGTGATATTACCATGAAGGGAGCGATGTATTCAACCACTGTTCGACGCCGTGATGCATTTAAAACAGTGCGCATTATTAGCAGGCTCCAGAAACTATCGCCTCAGTATAGAGGACGGATGGAGGCGCGGTTCAGCATAAAGATATGAGATTCAGAGCTGAAGACCATATACTGCATGTCACAAATTATTTCACTTGCATTTCCCTTTTCAGTCAGACTAAATGCTACAAACATAAACCGTTGCTAAAAAAATGACATTTGCAGTATCATAAACATCAACAGGCAGTTCATATGCTACAGAGTAAACAATTAAAAATGATGCAGTTAATTAATTACTCACGAATTGTAGTGACAACTTCATATCTCAGAGCTACATTCGCAGTGCGATAGACCACAGTTATAGTCGAATTTGTTTCTTTGGCGCGCGACCGCTGGTGGTTGCAGCGAGAAGAGAGAGTGTTAGGATTCGCCCGATGAAGAATAACAGAAGCCTGCCTCCCTCCTCGGAGGTTGGAGTGTGGCTTGAAGTCAGAAGGCTGAACTGAGCTTATTATTTGGCGATGTATATAGGAGTGTGTCGCGTAATAGAGCAAAGAACGGTTCAGTGAAGAATTTACACCTATTCACATGTGTTATAGTCCGCAGCTCGCGGTCTCGCGGTAGCGTTTTCGTTTCCGGAACACGGTGTCCCGGGTTCGATTCCCAAAGGGGTCAGGGATTTTCACCTGCCTCGAGATGATTGGGTATTGTGTCGTCTTAATCATCATCATTCATCCCCATTACGGCTGGGGGAAGGCAATGGCAAACCACCTCCGCTAGGACCTAGCCTAGTACTGCGGTGCGGGTCTCCCGCATCTTCCCCTACGCTCTGTCAAGGAGTGTGTGACTTCACCATCATCGTATGTGTTATAAACTTACAAGCGCACATACTTGTCGCAAAGCATTAGCTGACCCAGTAGTATCACGATAACGCTCACGAGAAAGCCGATCAGTACTCTTGTTTGGTTTGACTGTGAATCAGATTTATGTGCGAGAATAGCTTGCACAGAGCAGCCATGAGAAGAGAACAAATCCGAAGATAGAGCTGATTTCATCAGAACTATGTTACCTTAATCGTTATAATAGCACACATTCCCACCGCATCAAGTTTTATGCTGTAGTGGATCATTTCAGCATTTGTGTAAACGATCGAGCGACTAAAAAGGAGTTGCCTGTACTGAAGTTTCACGTAGGTGGCATAGGTCGCGGTCACAAAATAAACATTCCGCTCTTCTAAATGAAGTGCAGTCTATAAAAAGGTAATATAATGTCCACCGGGTCGTTTACACAATTCAAGATGGCGTAGAAGTACAGCGAGGAGACTTTGACAGAGCAATGAAAGACATAAACTGTCACAAGGCGCCAGGGGTACTCGACATTCCTTCAGAACTGTTAATATCCATGTGAGGACTAACCGTGATAAAACCAACCTGGTATGCAGGATATACGAGACAAGCGAAATACCCTCAGACTGAAAGAAGAATATTATAAAGTCAGTATCAAAGAAGGAAGGTGCTGACAGGCGTGAACATTATCGCTAGCAGTTTAGTGCACCGTGGTTGCAAAATAGCATTATTGTTATCTATAAAATAATGGAATGACTAGTAGAAGTCAACCGAGCGAGGTGGCGCAGTGGTTAGCACACTGGACTCGCATTCGGGAGGACGACGGTTCAATCCCGTCTCCGGCCATCCTGATTTAGGTTTTCCGTGATTTCCCTAAATCACTTCAGGCAAATGCCGGGATGGTTCCTTTGAAAGGGCACGGCCGATTTCCTTCCCCATCCTTCCCTTACCCGAGCTTGCGCTCCGTCTCTAATGACCTCGTTGTCGACGGGACGTTAAACATTAATCTCCTCCTCCTCCACTAGTAGAAGTCAACCTGGAGACAACCAGTTTGGGTTCTGGGGAAATGCTGAATAACTGAGGTAACATTAGCCTATTTCACCTAGCAGACTGAAGACCTTATAGCATTTGCAGATGCAGAAAAAGTGTTTGTCAGTGTTGACTGAAACACACTCTTTGGAATTCGAAACTTTAGGGGATGAAATACTTGGACGGATATAGTATTTACAACTTGTATAGAAACCACATGCAGTCATTGACGTGGCAGGAGATGAAAGAGAGATAGTAACCGATAATGGATTTTAGCTTATCTCCCACATCCTGTGCATTGAGGAAGCACTAAAGGAAACCAGAGAGAGATTATAAAATTGAAATAAAGTTCAAGGAACAAAATCAAGAATATTAAGATTTGCTAATGACTTTCTAATTCCTGCACAGATGGCAAAGAACTTGTTCTGAAGTCAGCTTATAAACTGAATACTAACGCAAGTAAAACAAAGGTGATGAAGTGTAGACGAATTAAACCAGTTGTTGCTGAGAGAATTAGATTAGAAATTGAGGCTCTAGATGTGATTTGCTATTTGGCCAGTGAAATAACTGATGATGATAGAAGTAAAGAAGCCATAAATTGTGGCTGGCAATAGCAAGAAACGATCTCCCGCAAGAGAGAAATAAACATTTCGTATAAATTTAACTGTTAGGAGTCTTTTCTGAAAGTATTTTCTGGAGAGCAGCCTTGTATTGAAGGGAAATACGATCTATAAACGGTACAGACAGGAAGAGTATGCAAGCTTTTGAAATGTGGCGTTGAATGCTGTAGATGGGATGGGAAGATGCTGTAACCAATGAAGCAGTACTGAATCAAGTCTTGAGAAGGAACAAAAAGCTTCAACGCACAGCTTGGCTAAAAGAAGGGGTTGTTTGAAGAGTACATCCTGAAGCGCCAAGCAGCAGTCGATTTGGTAATTCGAGGAGGTGGGTCGAGAGGAAAGGCTGTAAAAAATGTAGAAATAAGTCAAAATCCGACTATAGTAATCAAATTCAGATGGATGTAGGATGAAGTAGTTTTGTAGAAACAGAGAGACTTTCGCAGGGTAGATTAGCATGATGAGGCGCATCGAACGAGCCTTCAAACGGCGGACTACTACAACATCACTATCCGACGTTCAGCTTGCTTTGGAAACCGTGGCCATGCATCACTGAGGGGAAGAGTGCCTGACTAGAAAGAGCGTCTGGTGAAGCCAACTGCCACTGACAAGGGCTGACGTATTCTTCATTTGCTCCAGAATGGGCAAAGCCTTTTGATGCACGGTTCCGAGTTGCAGCGGTTGCACTCATGAATGTGCGACGCCCAAGTAGTATGGGTAACAGTTCCCCCACAATTTGGAAGCGAGCACCCACTGCGCTCGTCAGAGGGCAACAACGTTTTCGTACGTAATTTGCCTCACGTTGTGGGTGGTGCAAATCATGCATAGGGCGCACTTCCCAGCTCCATCAACGATATAATTAGTATGTTCTTCAGGCTGACTGAAAAAACTAAATTATGAAATTCTTCATTTTGTATATCTTTGAATACTTTTTTCCATTTCAGGTACGCATCCTGTACAAAGCATATTAACTGAAAACATTGTACCTTCATCGGCTGTACTAAGTAGACGGAAGTCTACGCGTCATATATGATCCGCTGATTTCGGAATAGTGATAGCAATAGGTGGAAAGCACTGTATATTTCAGTACTATGTCATGTAACGTCAGTCACACGGTTTTGAAAATACCTTCTTTTTCCTCTATCTGTAGAATCTCTTGAAACGAGTCGCTGTTGTCGAAATCGCTGATAGTATGTGACCAGTAGAGTTCCGTATAATTAGTAGAGTCAGTAACAGACGTGACTAATTAGTGAACGAACTGATGTGTAATTAACATTTTTAAGAATATTTTATTACGTGGTTTTGATTAGTAAATTGCACTATTTTTTCTACGAATTTATCGACATTAATGAGTGAGCGCTAACAACCACTTTGTCATACGTCCTGGTCACAACAGCAATAATAATAATATCCCGTCGGTCTTCTTACTTTAAATAAATGAATTATTACGAATGGCAGGTTGATTCATTCAACGCGCAGATGCGTCATTTCTATTCCCATCTTTGTCTAGTACGAATTAGTGGATATACCTGAAACCCTCACATCTTACGTACCTTCTATCAGTCAGGTCGAGACATTTGACACAGTGACTAGTTGCACGGTAGTGTCACACCCATCGCCACGAAGTCTTTTAAAGTCAGCGTAGTCGTTTAGGGTGACAAATATGACCTGATACTCTCTAACCAACCAATCTAGATTTGCAGATAGACCCTAAAAGCCGCAACCGGCCTTAATCACGTATATCTTCCCCCCAGCTGTGACTCAAATAAATGCCTGGTTATAGTTCAGTAACAGTTCCTGCATTTTTCGACGGCGTACTTACAGAACTGTAATGATTTTGGCGGCCTGTGATGGTTTGTATGGCTTCCACCTTGGTTATGAAATTGGCAGTCATCTATTACCATTGATGAAATTAAGTTATGGAAGTGAGTGACGTCACTACCAATCCGACGACTAATGCCTACTTCCTAAATGGAGGTAAACTGTTAACGATTCCATGTGGGCCAGAACCAGAAAATAGGAACGATCTTGCGAAGCTATTCCAGCTGAGACAAAAGTCAACGAGAAACTTGGGGTGGATTAGGAAATGAGTATATTTTGTTGCTATACTCAATCTCGATATCTAGAATTGGACAAGATGTTCTACTCCTGGAGGACGACAGACCCCGACACTTTTGGAAGACAACCGCAGTGGAAGGGGTATGACATGGCAGAGAGAACAAAATCATCAGATGCGTAATTCTACGGCAGCAGGACTGAGCGAAGATCAGCCGACCGGTCCAGTTGGTCGTCCCCCCTGAGATACAGCAGGGTAGAGAGGATGTTGGGGAGCGAGGACAGGCACTTATGCCATATTCTAGTAAAGAGTTGTGCACGTGTGTGTGTGGCGCTGCCACAGATGCTGTGAATTAAAGCTGTATTTTACAAACTTTATATTGTCTCCAGCCTTGTTATATAATAGTTAGCAATAAGAAAATCGCCTGATCTGTTATAAAGTTGTAGAAAGTCAATGAGAGACACGTTTTTTAGAGATAACCGAATCGCTATGTTGAATTTCTTAAAGGAGTTAGCACAAAATTCAAGGTACTCCAACAAATATTCTCGTAAGCGGATGAACAAAAATCCCTCGCTGCTGACCGGCCATGTAAGGGGTCCGGAGCTAGGGTGCAAGTTTACGCTGCGTACTCGGCTGGCGCTCCCGAGAAAGAGACCTGCCCGGCTAAACGGTTCCGTTTCCTGCGGCACGAAATGTTTCGCTTTTCTTCGTGAAATACGACCCACATTTGCACTCCAATACTGCGCAGCGGACGGCGGCGGCAGATGAGAACATCCGACGGCGCGCGCGATTTATGGGAAAGCGTTTCCATTTGAAAGTAAAACGACGCGGCGGAAAGGGGGAAGAGGATGGTAAGTGTGCAAATAGAGAAAGTGAAATAGGAGGATATTCCGAGCGGCGCAGGGCTGGGTCTAGACGGGCAGGACCGCGGGCAACAAGTGCCGCGGGGGCGTGGTCTGGCGGGGAGACCACACGCCCACCGGGCCGGGAAACGCCCACCGGGCGCTCCTGCGCACACAACGCCGCCTCTCCACCGCCTCCACACCGGCTTCCAGACGCTGACTGCGTCAGTGCACGAGAACGAAGCTCCCACATCGCCGAGTAACCGACAGGGCACCGTTCTCTGCATCCGCAAGCCACCGTCCGGTGTGCGATGGAGAATACCCTGTACGTTTCTTGTTCCACTCGTAGAGAGAGCGAAGAAAAAACGACTGTCTACAGCCTTCGCATGAGCCCTAATTTCTAGTATTTTATCTTCATATCTTAAGTGAAATCTATGTTGGGGGCAGTAGGAACGTTCTGCAATCAGTTGCAGGTTTTCTAAATTTCTCAATACCCTGAAAAAAAAAAAAAATCGTCGCCTTCCCTCCAGTGATTCCTATCTGAGTTCCCGAACCATCTGCGCAATAGATGCTTCTTGACCAATGCTACCGGTAACAAGTCTAGCGGCTCGCCTATTAATTGCTTCGATGTCTTCGTTTAATTCGACCTGGCGCGAATCCTAAACACTCGAACAATACTCAAGATACAGTTCCGCACTGCTGCCTGATAAACAAAGTAAGAGCCTACGGAATATCAGACCAGCTGTGTGGCTGGATTGAAGAGTTTTTAGCAAACAGAACACAGCATGTTGTTTCAATGGAGAGACGTCTGTAGACGTTAAAGTAACCTCTGGCGTGCCACAGGGGAGTGTTATGGGACCATTGCTTTACACAATATGTATAAATGACCTAGTAGATAGTGTTGGAAGTTCCATGCGGCTTTTAGCGGATGATGCTGTAGTATACAGAGAAGTTGCAGCATTAGAAAATTGCAGCGAAATGCAGGAAGATCTGCAGCGGATAGGCACTTGGTGCAGGGAGTGGCAACTGACCCTTAACATAGACAAATGTAATGTATTGCGAATACATAGAAAGAAGGATCCTTTATTGTATGATTATATGATAGCGGAACAAACACTGGTAGCAGTTACTTCTGTAAAATATCTAGTAGTATGCGTGCGGAACGATTTGAAGTCGAATGATCATATAAAATTAATTGTTGGTAAGGCGGGTACCAGGTTGAGATTCATTGGGAGAGTGCTTAGAAAATGTAGTCCATCAACAAAGGAGGTGGCTTACAAAACACTCGTTCGACCTATACTTGAGTATTGCTCATCAGTGTGGGATCCGTACCAGATCGGGTTGACGGAGGAGATAGAGAAGATCCAAAGAAGAGCGGCGCGTTTCGTCACAGGGTTATTTGGTAACCGTGATAGCGTTACGGAGATGTTTAATAAACTCAAGTGGCAGACTCTGCAAGAGAGGCGCTCTGCATCGCGGTGTAGCTTGCTCGCCAGGTTTCGAGAGGGTGCGTTTCTGGGTGAGGTATCGAATATATTGCTTCCCCCTACTTATACCTCCCGAGGAGATCACGAATGTAAAATTAGGGAGATTAGAGCGCGCACGGAGGCTTTCAGACAGTCGTTCTTCCCGCGAACCATACGCGACTGGAACAGGAAAGGGAGGTAATGACAGTGTCACGTAAAGTGCCCTCCGCCACACACCGTTGGGTGGCTTGCGGAGTATAAATGTAGATGTAGATGTAGAATACGTTGCCGTAGCGCCCTATGTGCGGTCCCCTTTACAGATGATAAATCGAAGTTGCCCATCCGTCCCGCAATCTTCACATGCTCGTTCGATTTCATATCGTTTTGTAAAGTTGCGCCTAGATGTTTAAAAGACGTGACTGTGTTAAACAAGACCCTACTAATGCTCCATCAGAATGTTATTAAGAGTTTGTTTTCCTTACTCACCCGCTTACCTTGCACTTTTCTACATTTAAGAGTCAGCTTCCATTCATCACACCAACTAGAAATTTTGCCTCTGTCACCTTATCACATCCTGCAGTCACTCATCTTCGACATCTTCGGCCGCACGGTTAGAGGCGCCATGTCACGAATTGCGCGGCCCCTCCCACCGGAGGTTCGAGTCCTCCCCCTTATCGTAAGTTTGTCTAAGTTAGTTTAAGTAGTGTGTAAGTCTGGGGACCGATGACTTAAGCAGTTTGGTTCCTTAGGAATTCACACACATTTGAACATTTTCGACAACTTCGTGTACACCACAGCACCCGGAAACTACCGCAGATTACTGCTCACCCTGTCCGCTATATTATTTATACTTATATAAAATAGTAGCGGCCCTATCACACTTCCTTGGGGCACTCCTTACGATATCCTTGTCTCTGATGAACACTCGTCGCCGAGGACAACATATTAGGTTCTATTATTTAAGAAGTCTGCGACCGACTCACATATCTGGGAACGCATTCAATATCCTCTACATAAACGATCTCCCAACCACACACAACACAATGATGGCAATCTACGCGGATGACACCGCCATCCTTGCGCAAGATTGGAAGCCATCAAACATTACGTCACGCCTACAGACTGCACTCAGAGTGGCCGAGCCTTGGTTGGAGAAATGGTGTGTTAGAGTAAACGTCGACAAGTGCGAAGCCGTTCTGCTCACTAGAAGACCGAAGCAACTGCGCAAACACCGCTACTGCAGACCAATAACTCTACATGCACGTCCAATACGTTTCCGCGAGACAGTCAAATACCTCGGTGTCTGGCTGGACCGGAAATTACTCTGGGGGGACCACATACAACACATGACCAACCGAGCTAGCGCGAGGCTCAAACAGCTGTATCCTATGCTCAACAGGCGTAGCACACTGAACAGAAGGGTGTCGAGATCCATGTACATGACACTTATCCGACCCCTGATGACGTACGCAGCTCCCGTCTGGGGATACGCTGCGCCTACACGCCTGCGCCGTCTGCAGCTCATACAAAACAAAGTACTCAAAATCATAAGCAATGCTCCACGATACACACGCATCGCGGACCTTCACCGGGAATACCGACTTCAGACTCTCACGGAGGTAATCCACAAACTCACCACAAGACTGTACAGAAACTCCAGACATTCGCAGAACCCGTTTATTCTGAATCTGGGGAACTACGACCACAACCATAGATGGAAACATAAAAGACCAAAAGACATACTTGCAAGGACATAACATCTATGGCCAAGCATACGCAAACATAACGGCACAGGCGAGCCCCTGTTAATCAGACGCATTTACTGGATATACAGCTGAAATACACTGCCGAATAACTGGCATCACACAGGGAAGCCGTACCGTACACTGCATGCAAACAAGCTCCACACATCCCCCACACAGTGAGATGATCTATGGCCGATCTCCCACTACTGTATAACGATCTTGATTGTTCCAGGAATGTAGCAGCTGCAGCAACTGGGACACATCGCCATCGCTTGTCACGGTAATGATGCATGATACCTATACTAACAAATCCAACCTTGCATGAGCTATCGCAGCTACAAAGCCACTACTGCTCTTACTACCCATCCCACTGTCGCAGAGGTTTTTTTCCCACGGCACGAGCCATGGCACTTTTTTCCCTCTGCTCTTCAAATCGCTACCCTCACTCGCGTTTCGTCCACTATCTATCACCTGATGGACCGTGTTAATGCGTAGCCTTACCCAGACGCACGGACAACATCACAGCCCAGCATCCTGAGATCCACTTACTAGATAACTAACATGTTTACGGAGGTGACAGTAGAACTTTTGGTTTGGTCACCACGTTGGTGCGGGCGTGGAGGGGCCCCATCTCTAATAAGAAGTGCGTGTTATCAAGGAGAATATTGATGTTACCATCTTAAACCTGATTTTAGTGAATAACGCTTTATTGACAAATGGTTTAATTAGGAAGTACTATTTTTAAGTCCACCTGCATTACGGCAAGACTGAACGTCCTCCGTAGCCGAGGCTGCTGGAACTGTCCACAAATGGGACGAGGCAGCTAACTTTGACATGGTCGTAGACGTAGCCCCTGTGTCTCACGGGACGTGCTACAATTGAGTCGGCATTCCCGACAGTTGCAGTGTGGCGGGCGCGACAGTTTTGCGAGCCAACCTCGACCAGTAATACAACGCGATTTTGTGAACGTCTCTGTGGCTACGCCTCAGTGTTGTCACAGCTCTATAGACGGCTACTGTTGTTGCCCACAGCCGGTAGTGCTTTGCAGTCGAAAGCTGGCAGCAGTGCTACGAGCTGTCAGTGATAGTCTTTTGGCGTCTCGACTGTAGTTGACCGTATTGGTGACTGTAGCGCTCTCCAGCGGCAGCTGTCGGCTCTATCTGGTTCTCAAAGCACACAGTTTGCTTAAGAAACTGAGGTGAGTGAAATTCGTACGGTAGCTCTGTTAACCTTCCATTGCATTGTGTTGCCATTTGCCAAAAAAACGATAAATTTACGTAAAATGTTAACAAAACCACTGGTATAGACATGATGCTGTCTGGCAGCAAACAGTCGGGCTGCATCGATTTAGACGGCATTTAGCGTCATTATTTTGACAGGGGCAATTCAAAATAGGTCACATTTGCTGAAGAACAAGTGTACGTAAACATACGCGAAAGCAGCTGAAAGAGTGAATTATTTCTGCCACTTAGATAACATCTATAGCAGAGATTACTTCCGTATGTCTCTGTAACCAAACGATAGGTAATTAATCACTATTTTCCATTTGTTGTTACCGAGCGAGGTGGCACAGTGGTTAACACACTGGACTCCCATTGGGGAGGACGGCAGTTCAAGTCCGCGTTCGGCCATGAACGGTTCCTTTGAAAGGGCACGACCGGCTTCCTTTCCCATCCTTCCCTAAATTGATGGGACCGATGACATTGCTGTTCCCTTTCCTCCTCCAAATCAACCAACCAAACATATGTTGCCGTGAGCAAATCAAAATTAAATCGAAATTTTTATGTTCAACGTGTTTCATAGTATTCTGTGTGTTAGACTCTACCTCCAAAGAATTTTTCAGTGAAATTAGTTTCCTAAAACAAAAGGATATGATGCAATAGAGGGTTAAAACTCACATTCTCTGTCGTACATATGCTAGTCATGATGTTCTGTCTGTAGTATATCCACGACATGTTATGAGACAAAAAGAAACGTTCCATCTACAAAGATTATGTATATCAACTTATAAGATTTTACAAACTCGGAAAAACTCGCTCCTGAGAGAGTGCTGTCTTATATCAAATTCTAAATCGGATATTATAGAAAATATTTCTATTAATTAATTACGAAGGTCTCACAACATTCTAGAAAACATAAAGGTGAAAAAAATTTGGATACGGCAAGACACGAATCCGCTACACGTTGTTTCTGAACGCAGAAAGTATACTAACCACACTAGAATTGACTTCTTCATCTAATAACATTGTATTTTAAGTTACTATCTTCTCATAGGTTCAATCAACGATATGTTATTAACCGACATTTACTGATAATGAATCTCACCAAGAATGAAGAGTTTTTGATGAAATTCAATGTGCCGTTGCCTCAAAACAGTACACGTTTGTAACATGCGAATTATAACACGAAAATAAGTAAATACGAAAATTCGTGAACCACCAACATGACGTTTCCCGTCATTTTATCAGAACAAATGGTTCCAATAACGACGCGTTTGAGAGACCCTCAACGTGCTGGTGATTAAAAACAGCATGTATTCATAGGATGTAAGTTACAGTATAAAACACAACAAATATGGGCTTCAGCTAAAAACGACTAATGCCGTATGGCGCCTCCACAAGAGAGGGTTCCTGTTTCTTACTGGTTCGGCCTTTCGTAGCACTTTGCCAAAAAAGGGCAGAACTTACTTTGCGTTTCACTCGACGCAATAGCTCCTCAACGTGAAATAACGGGAAGTGATGTCGCAAAACTCATACAGTTCCACGTCAAAGTCAGATAACTCGTCTCGTGTGAGGACGAATTGAAGCACGCCCGTGCGGTGGCACACGACTCGGAGGTATGCTGGTTCGAATCCTAATGGTGGATGAAATTTTCACTGGCAGTATTTTTTCGGAAAGGGTGAAAGGTAGCCAAAAGTGTCGCTACCTTTCACCCTTTGATAATTACGTAGTCGCTGCAGAGGGATTGCAACCATCTCAGCTATGTAGTGAGCCATCAGGACGAGTAATTATAGGTATGACAGGAAATGAAAGAATTCGTGTGGCACTAGATTTTTTTCGTGTCGGTAAGGACGGCAGCAAGACGTGACCATGGCCGCAGAAGTGAAAGAAACAGCCGTAAGTTCTTCCAGGAGAGCATCTGGGTGTCTACAAATGTGTGACCACCTTGCTTGCGAGAGCAGGCGATGACGTCTCCCCATAAAGTCGGCCCACGAGAGAGACTTGATCTTCATCAGGACAATGGCCAGTGGCCTGTATTCCAAAGGCGTATTGTCCACCTCAGGTGTGCGACCGACAGAGCTTTATGATTGGCCCTGGGAAGGAGAGCATTGTCAACCGCAGGTATGGAATGCACGTGGTTTCTCTGCGGCCAAGTTTAGCGGATGAGAGCATGGATTTTGGCGGCTAGCTTTCTCATCGGAGGAGTACCGCTATGCCACGTCTAGACATGAGTTCTGACAAGGTGTTATAAGTATGCCGTTGCAGCAATTTGTGCAGGTACCTGGGACATTAGAGGTGACAATTTTTGATGACTCCATTATGATTTGATATTGAGGCTGGAAGTGAGGAGAGATTTTCGTGGGCTTCGGTGGATGTCCACCGTAGAGGACGGTATGGGCAGTTTGGCTGAGGTATGTTGTACACTCGGCAAGTTGGTGGAGAGCCACAACGGAAGAGAGTGTTTTTCCTGCGCGCCAGTCGTGAGTCTCTACACATCTCTGCTTGAGGGTACGTCGGCCACAGCCTTTGCAGTTGTGCACCTAAGCCAGCCTTCACATCACTCACTGGGCAGTTCAGTGCTCAGCACATCAATAGCCTGGGCCTATTAGCAACCCTTGTCTTGCTCGTGTCATATTGTACTTTGACATTCATGTATTTTAATCGGGATATATTATTGCTACGGGCTCCGCTGCTTTTCACGACGTGGCAAATTTACTCCGTTTTAACTTTGTAGTCGGATGCCCTTACTGTCTCCATATTGTCTGGTTAACCTAATAAAGGGACGCCATGTGTGCCAACTGTGTGTAAATCGTGTAAGTTTTATCGAGTACGTTATCGTACTTCGACTATTTATGCATCGAAGATTTGTGACAAGCTATTGTAGAGTATTTTAAACTTACAGGAAGATTAAAACTCTGTGTCAGGCCAGAAATGGAACCTGGAAACTTGCTTTTCGTGGGCAATGCTCTTACAGAGTGAACAACCTAAACACAACTCAGGACCCGCCCTCAAAGCTCTGCTTCCAACAGTACCCCTCTCTTACGTCCCAAAATTCAAAGTTGGTCTCCAGCATATCTTGCGGGACTGGTGCTCCTGGAAGGAAGTATATTGCTGCGAAATGCATAAGCAATAGCTGGCGGGGGGTTGCTTGCAGAGTGAATTTCCACTCTGCAGCGGAGTGGGCAGATTAAAACTGTGTGCAGGAGCAGAACTCGAACTCGGAATCTTTTCATTTCCGGTACCAAAGGCAGCAGAGCAGTGATACCAAGTCGTGTGTCGTGCCCGGGTATCTCAGTCGGTAAGACATTTCCCCGCAAAAGGCACAAGTTTCGGGTTCGAAACGGACAGTTTAATCTGCTAGGAAGTTTCATATCAGCGCACACTCCACTACAGATTGAAATACACCACTGGCCATTAAAATTATTCACCACGAAGATGACGTGCTAAAGACGCTAAATTTAACCAACAGGAAGAAGATGCTGTGATATGCAAATGATTAGCTTTTCAGAGCATTCACACGAGGTTGCCGCTGGTAGCGACACCTACAACGTGCTGACATGAGGAAAGTTTCCAAGCGATTTCTCATACACAAACAGCAGTTGACTGCCGTTGTCTGGTGAAACGTTGTCGTGATGTCTCGTGTAAAGAGGAGAAAAGCGTACCATCACGTTTCCGACTCTGATAAAGGTCGGATTGTAGCCTATCGCGATTGTGATTTATCGTATCGCGACATTGCTGCTCGCGTTGGTCGAGATCCAATGACTGTTAGCAGAATATGGAATCGGTGGGTTCAGGAGGGTAATACGGAACGACATGTTGGATCCCAACGGCCTCGTATCACTAGCAGTCGAGATGACAGGCATCTTATCCGCATGACTGTAACGGATCGTGCAGCCACGTCTCGATTCCTGAGTCAACAGATGTGGACGTTTGCAAGACAACAACCATCTGCGCGAACAGTTGGACGACGTTTGCAGCAGCATGGACTATCAGCTCGGAGACCATGGCTGCGGTTACCCTTGACGCTGGGTCAGGCCAGAAATGGAACCTGGAATCCTTCTTTTCGTGGGTAATGCTCTTACCGAGTGAACAACCTAAACACGACCTAGGACCCGCCCTCACACTGTGCTTCCAACAGTACTTCTCTCTTACGTTCAAAAATTCAAAGAAGGTCTCCAGCATATCTTGCGGGACTGGTACGCCCGGAAGGAAGCATATTGCTGAGAATTGCGTAAGCCACAGCTTGCGGGGGGTTGCTTGAGGAATGAATTTCCACTCGACAGCGGAGTGGGCAGATTAAAACTGTGTGCAGGGCCGGAACTCGAACCCTGAAGCTTTTCATTTCTTGTACCGAGGGCAGCAGAGCAGTGATACCAAGCCGTGTGTTGTGCCGGGGTATCTCTTTCGGTTGGGCATTTCCCCACAAAAGGCAGAGTTTTCGGATTCGAAACCGACAGTTTAATCAGATAGAAAGTATCAAATCAGCGCTGGAATTAAAGTTCACAGACAAGAAATAAAGACTTTGAGGTTTGCCGCTGGCATTGTAATTCTGTCAGAGACAGCAAAGGACTTGGAAGAGCAATTGAACGGAATGGACAGTGTCTCGAAAGGAGGATATAACATGAAAATTAACAAAATCATAACGAGGATGATAGAATGCAGCCGATTTAAATAAAGTAATGCTAAGGGAATTAGATTAGGAAACGAGATACTTGAATTAGTAGATGTATTTTGCCGTCTGGACAACAAAATTTCTAATGGCCGAAGTAGAGAGGATAAAAATGTAGACTGGCAATGGAAAGAAAAGCATTTCTGAAGAAGGGTAATTTTTTAACCTCGAACATAAATTTAAGTTTCAGGAGGTCTTCTCTGAAGGTATTTCTGTGGAGTGTAGCCATTTATGCAAGTGAACCACGGACGACAAACAGTTTGAATAAAAAGAGAATAGAAGCTTTCCAATTTTGGTGCTTCAGAAGAATGCTGAAAATTAGGTGGGTCCAACACGCAACTAATGAGGAGGAACTGAATAGAATTGGGGAGACAGGGAATTTGTGGTACAACTTGACCAAAAGAAGGGATCGGTTGACAGGATACATTCTGAGATGTCAAGGGATGACCAATGTAGAACTGGAGGAAAGTTCAGAGGGTAAAAATCGTAGAGGGAAACCAACAGATGAATACAACAAGCAGATTCAGAAATATTTAGGTTGTAATATTTATTCGGAGATGAAGAAGCTCAGGACAAGACAGAGTAGGATGGAGAGCTGCATCAAACCAGTCTTCGGACTGAAGACCACAAAAACTGACAAATATTATAGAATAGCTTAGAAGACCTTCATTACAGTGTTGCTTGAATGTTTCTAGTCAGCTTGGGGCCTGTCTCAGATAGGACTGATAGACGAAACAGAAACTATCCGAAGACGAGCGCCGCGTTTCGTCACAAATTCGTTCATTAAGCGCAAAAAAGCTCGTCTGTTTACTCAAAAACATACTTCGTTAAATATTTTAGACCTCTTGGCTGCCGAAGCAAGGCAGAATGTCATGTAAGAGACAGGGACTAATGAATACCTATGATTTTCTTTTTCTTTTATTTATTTATTGAGGGTAGTCACTCATCTGACTGGTTTGACCAACCCTCAATGAATTCTTTTCCTGTAGCACTTGCACCCTACGTCCTAGATTACTTGCTGGATGCATTCCAGTCTCTGTCTTCTGTTATAGTTTTTGTGGTTATTGCTCCCACTAGTACCATGAAGGGTATCCCCTCATGTCTTAACACGTATCCTATAATCCTGTTCCTTCTTCTTGTAAGTGTTTTCCACACGTTCGTTTCTTCGCCGATTGTGAGGAGAACCTTATCAGACTTCTTAAATTTCAACAATCTTCTATAGTATCATATTCCAGTCACGTCGATTCTCTTCTGTTCTCGTTTTCCTATAGTCCTACTATACAATGCTGCGCTCCTAACGTATATTCACTCAAATTTCTTCCTTAAATGAAGACTTATGTTTCGTACTAGCTGACTTCTTTTGGCCTGGAGTATCCTCTTTGACTGTGCAGGTCTGCTTACTATGTCGTCCTTGCTTCGTCTGTCATGGGTTGTTTTGCTTCCAAGCTGGAATAATTGCTTAACTTCCTCTACTTTGTGATATCCAATTTTGATGTTAAGGTTCTCGCTATTCTCATTTCTGCTGCTTCCCATTCCTTTCGTCTTTCTTCGATTTACTCTTAATATACTCTGTCCGCATTAGACTGTACATTCCGTTCCACTGACCTTGTAATTCTGCTTCAGCTACACTGATCATAACAATGTCACATGTGAATCTTACCACTGATATCCTCTCACTCTGAATTTTAATCCCACTCTTTGACCTTTCCTTTATTTCCGCCCTTGCTTCTTCGATGTGTAGACTGAGCAATAGCGGCTAAAAACTGCGTCTCTTTGTTACCCCTTCTTAATCCGGGCACTTCGTTCTTGATCTTCCGGTCTGACAGTCCCCTGTTGGTTCTTGTAAATATTGTGTATTAACCTTCTTTCCCTCTACATTACCCCTATTTTCTCAGAAATTCTAACATCTCGCACCAATTTTACATCGTCGAACGCTTTTTCCAGGCCGAGAAATTCTGTGAATGTGTCATTTTTTCTTCAGTCCTGCTTCCATTATCAAGAGCAATCCAGGGACTGCCTGTCTAGTGCCTTTCCTAAAGAAAACAAATCGTCATCTAACGGTTCCCCAGTTTTATTTTCCTTATTTAGCTAGTGACCCATTTTATAGCGTTTCCAATGCAGTCGACTCCACTGTCAGCACTGTCAAAACAAGAACGCAGTTTCATAACGAATTAGCGACACGCTGCGACACGACGGTCGTGATATTGTCTATCAGTGATAACAATACAAAAATCCCTACTGTAATTCCTGAGATTAACCATCAAATATAGGGAGGAAAACGTTTAGGGGGACTTTAATCTAAAATAAGTGGTTATGATAGAAGCAAGAAATTTGTGCCTGCTACAAAGAACAAATGTAACGAAAACTTGGACTAAATGCAACAGTGACGCACAACGCTTAATTGTAGTAGCGATGTCTCCATTAGTAATTCGGATTCGAAATGAGTTAACCAACTACGTCCAGATCATCAACCAAGGTGTTCCGTAGCCCCTTCTACAGGGCCAATGAAATTTTTTCTTCAATCAGGACTAGCTCCGTGCACACACGCAACATGCGCTCTCAGATGTTCAGCTGGCTTTGCCTTACGCCGGAAGCCTTCTACCTATATTTATATGTTTAATTATCAGGTTTGGTGGGACCATGTGAGCCAAAACCCACTTGGCCATGGGACGAGTCAGTTCATAGTTTACAGAATGATGTTCAGAAAATATAGTCGTACAAACAGAAGAAACAAGAGAATTAATAAAACATAAAAAATTGTGACAGCGTTGTAGAACACACTTGTCAACTATTGCTAGGATCTATGCGGATTAGAAGGAATCTGCCACAAGGAATCATTTCAACTCAGTTTTGAAGAATTAAGGTTTATCACTCAATTTTTTGCTGTTGCAAATTGAACCTGTTGAATAGTGCACACCTTTCCGCATTACGCTGAAGGAAGTGTTATCTCAGTGAATATATTTTTTCTGTCTAACGTTCACTGAGCAAATGTTGCACTTTCTTCTCAGTGTGTCAGTGTTGTTAACGACAAATCCTATGGTAGAATATATGTACAGGAATGGCTGATCTTAAATTCCGGCACAGCCTACCCGAACTGACACCGTAGATGTGCCTGGCCGCCGTTATGTGGACTAAGAACATTCTTTGTGAGAGCACAGAGCCGGCCGGTGTGTCCGAGCGGTTCTAGGCGCTACAGTCTGGAGCCGCGCGACCGCTATGGTCTCAGGTTCGAATCCTGCCTCGGGCATGGGTGTGTGTGATGTCCTTAGGTTAGTTAGGTTTAAGTAGTTCTAAGTTCGGGGGGACTCATGACCTCAGATGTTATGTCCCATAGTGCTCAGAGCCATTTGAACCATTTTTTTTTTGAGAGCACAGAACTACCCCGAAATATGATACCATAATAGATAACAGAGTGGAAGAAAGCGCAGTAAACACCCCTCCGAGTTTTAGTTTGATAGACAGGGGAGGTTATTCCTGCGGTGTAGGCAGCAGAATCCAGATTCTGCACAAGATGTTGAGCGTGGTAATTTGAAGAAAAATTTTCAGTTATCGTCAACCCCAAGAGTTTAAATTGGTCGACTTCAGTGACTGAACATCTTGGGACAGTGAAATTTCGCTTTTACAAGAATTCTGTGTAACAATCTGTCCATAGTCCGAATTGTTGTAGAAAGCGATTAAGCTGTTCTCTGAAAGCCACGTGATGACGTTATCGCTGCCCTGTTAGCTAGATAAGTTACATTCTACTACAGGTATTTTACAGGAACATTTACGTTATCTGCAAAAATAATTTTTTTCAATCGTCTGTCATGTTTAGTGGCAAATCATTAAGGTATATCAAGAAAAGCAAAGGATCCATAACAGAACTCCCGGGTACTCCCCATCTTACATCCGTATCGGTAAGACGTACACTACTGGCCATTAAAATTGCTACAACACGAAGATGACGTGCTACAGACGCGAAATTTAACCGACAGGAAGAAGATGCGGTGATATGCAAATGATTAGCTTTTCAGAGCATTCACACAAGCTTGGCGCCGGTGGCGACACCTACAACGTGCTGGCATGAGGAAAGTTTCCAACCGATTTCTCATACACAAACAGCAGTTGACCGCCGTTGCCTGGTGAAACGTTGTTGTGATGCCTCGTGTAAGGAGGAGAAATGCGTACCATCACGTTTCCGACTTTGATAAAGGTCGTATTGTAGCCTATCGCGATTGAGGTTTATCTTATCGCGATATTACTGCTCGCGCTGGTCGAGATCCAATGACTGTTAGTGATACTTAACGCCGTGCTGGATCCCAACGGCCTCGTATCACTAGCAGTCGAGATGACAGGCATCTTATCCGCATGGCTGTAACGGATCGTGCAGCCACGTCTCGATCCCTGAGTCAACAGATGGGGACGTCTGCAAGACAACAACCATCTGCACGAACAGTTCGACGACGTTTGCAGCAGCATGGACTATCAGCTCGGAGACCATGGCTGCGGTTACCCTTGACGCTGCATCACAGACAGGAGAGCCTGCGATGGTGTACTCAACAACGAACCTGGGTGCACGAATGGCAAAACGTCATTTTTTCGGATGAATCGAGGTTCTGTTTACAGCTTCATGATGGTCGCATCCGTGTTTGGCGACATCGCGGTGGATGCACATTGGAAGCGTGTATTTGTCATCGTCATACCGGCGTGATGGTATGGGGTGCCATTGGTTACACGTCTCGGTCACCTCTTGTTTGCATTGACGGTACTTTGAACAGTGGACGTTACATTTCAGCCGTGTTACGACCCGTGGCTCGACTTTTTTATCGATCCCTGCGAAACCCTAAATTTCAGCAGGATAATGCACGACCGCATGTTGCAGGTCCTGTACGGGCCTTTCTGGATACAGAAAATGTTCGACTGCTGCCCTGGCCAGCACAATGTCCAGATCTCTCACCAATTGAAAACGTCTGGTCAATGGTGACCGAGCAACTGGCTCGTCATAATACGCTAGTCACTACTCTTGATGAACTGTGGTATCGTGTTGAAGCTACATGGGCAGCTGTACCTGTTCACGCCATCCAAGCTCTGTTTGACTCAATGCCCAGGCGTATCAAGGCCGTTATTACGGCCAGAGGTGGTTGTTCTGGGTAATGAGTTCTCAGGATCTATGCACCCAAATTGCGTGAAAATGTAATCACATGTTAGTTATAGTATAATATATTTGTCCAATGAATACACGTTTATCGTCTGCATTTCTTCTTGGTGTAGCAATTTTAATGGCCAGTAGTGTACATTCGCCGTTCGATACCCGTAGTTGGAGTGTGTGTCTGCTGCTAGGTTTCACTTGCGCACAGATGTGGCAGCTTCCGCATGGTGAAAAGCGATCAATTTTAAACATTCATGAGGTGCTACCACCCCCAGAAGGGTAAATTACACGAGACCTAGATATCGACGTCAGAGGCAGCGTCCGTGACTTGAGTCTCCAGATGAGAGTGGTGGTCTGGCGGTGGCCGCGAACAGACGTATGGGAGAGCTGCAGATACATCGCGCGTGACGACGCGGGTGGTGGAGGGCGCGCCCGGGCCTCGAGGCGCTGACCGCAGCGCAGACGGCGCAGATAGCGGGGTTAATGAGCGGGCCTAACGAGCTGCTCCTAACGAGGCCGCCCACGCACCTCCCGTGTCGCTATCGGCCTGTCCGTTCACACGGCGGCCGCGGTAACAATGCGCTGTCCGGGCCGGGGCGGGCTCCACCGGGTCTGCAGGTAGCAGCGGTGACCGCCGTTCCTCACGGAACTATACTTGGACCACTGCTATGCTGGCAACAAAGTCAGGCAGCTCAAAGTACAGAGCGATTCAGAAAGAACGGCCCTTTTCAACGGCTTACAATCTTTATTAATATACTTCTTGATGTAACAATTTACCAACAGCCGTATGTATTGTAGAAATTTATTTTATTTTATGAACTTCTATGTGCTACCAGTTTCGGCATTACAATGACGCCATCTTCAGGCCCCACTAGTCATAGTCGTAAAGTCGCTATACACGGAGTGATCCATATAACTGGATGCGTGAATCAAATCGTCCTGTAACAGCTCTTGTGTCGCCTAGCCACCAATTTTACGACTATGACTAGTGGGGCTTGAATTTGGCATCAATGTAATGCCGAAACTGGTAGCACATAGAAGTTCATAAAATAAAATAAATTTCTACAATACATACGGCTGTTGGTAAATTATTGCATCAAGAAGTTCATCTCATCCGTTGTCTCACGGCCCATAATGGATCAACGAAGATTTATTAACATAGGTGTTAATGATTTACAAAAGCAGGCGTGTTAGTCAGGCTTCAGAGTTCTATGCAGTATGTAGTATTCGCTTCTTAAAGATACATAACTCTTGAGCACCGTCTTTATCGGAGCACTCACGAAACGATCTATGAAGCTGCAACGCAGAGTGGTCTACAGCATAGCAACCAGGATGTTGGTGACTTCTCTACGGATGTTGGCCTCCAGCGCTTGGGGGTTTGGACGACGATTTTCGAACACTCTGGACTTAAGATATCAAATGGTTGAAATGGCTCTGATCACTATGGGACTTAACTTTGAGGTCATCAGTCCTCTAGAACTTAGAACTATTTAAACCTAACTAACCTAAGGACATCACAAACATCCTTGCCCGAGGCAGGATTCGAAGCTGCGACCGTAGCGGTCGCGCGGTTTCAGACTGTAGCGCCTAGAACCGCTCGGCCACCCCGGCAGGCCTTAAGATATCCCCAGAGAATGAGATATGGAGTCGTCAGATCGGATGAACGTGTTTGCAAAGCTGCGTCACCAAATCGGGAGGTGAAGCTTTCAGGAAACCGTTTACACAGTTCGTCCATTGATAGCTGGGCAGGGTGTGCAGTTGCGCAGTCCTGTTGGTAACACGTAATTAGTTTGGGGTTCTGTTTTAGCGCAGGTCGACAAAATTTCGAGTCATGGACGTCCATCCCCCAGAAGTGAGAGTACATGTTGCACAACTGTTGTCTCGAGAGAAATATGGACAGACGATCCCAGCTTAGTGCTTGTATATGGACTTGCTGTGGGTTTTCCGTTCCCAAACAGCGGCAGCGTTGTTTCTTGACTGTCCCTACTATAAGAAGTGTGCCCCATCACTAATCATCAGGCTGTCAACAGTACAGTATTTTCGAAATGTGACACAGAACCGAACGCTTGTAACCTCGTCGGTGGTCCTTAAGTGTTGCAATAACTGTCTCTTGTAGGGCCGTGCATGCAAATCTAGGTGTAAAATGGGCCATACACTGCCGTAGCTCAGGGTTAGTGTGTGGGATCAGCGGCGGTAGTCGAAGACTTGTTTGAACTGATGCCCATACACGGTCGAGATTCTCCTGTGTCCTCATATTTTGGGGTCGTCCAGCAGACGTGCGGTCACGCACTAAGCCATCCCTGCGCCAGTTTTCTATCCAGCGCCGTATGGTGTAACCAACATGGAGGTGTCTGGAATGGTGTAATCCACGGAACGGTCGTTGGGTCACTATTGTAACCTTAAATATAAGGCCCTACCACAAGGATACAGTCTTGCACACTCCACCTCTCCATCCTAATTGAATTTCCCGTTCACTTGCAGTGCTGGTAGAGCGTCACTGACCGCCTGCGTGCGCACGCACAGTCATAATAGCCAAGTGAAAAGGAGTGTTCTCTCTGGCTCACCCTGTATATCTAGAATGAGCAGGTATATAGATGTGCGGTCTTCGCTAAGTTATAGCGATCAGTATGGAGAGATTTCTGATGAACACAAGCAATTTTTTTGTTTCCGAGTTGCCGGAATTATGCTACCAACTTTGTGTTAATGAAACACTTTTTTCAGTGGAAATTTTTGTAGCACTCGAAAAAGCCTTTAAAAAGACTTGAATGACATGTGTAGAATTTGATCAAATAGTAACTAGCCAACAGCACAACAAATCACTGGACTATTATGTTGGGACATTATGACTTGCGAGGTGCCGCGGCTAGCAGTTTGTTTGGCATTAAATTCAGCTAGAATTTGCATATGGAAATGATGTCCTAAGCCCCCCCCCCCCCCCCCCCGTTTTCCGAACTCCGACTTTTTCCTTTTGCACATGGATTAAAAAAGAAACGCGAACTAAGTGTAATCGACCCTGCAAGTGGAGTAGAGAAGAGTTTGTCACGTGCAATAATTTAATTTGATAAAAATTAAGCCGGCCGAAGTGGCCGTGCGGTTAAAGGCGCTGCAGTCTGGAGCCGCAAGACCGCTACGGTCGCAGGTTCGAATCCTGCCTCGGGCATGGATGTTTGTGATGTCCTTAGGTTAGTTAGGTTTAACTAGTTCTAAGTTCTAGGGGACTAATGACCTTAGCAGTTGAGTCCCATAGTGCTCAGAGCCATTTGATAAAAATTAATTTGACAGTGGAAAGTTTAATTAATGTCGTGACAGATGAAAGGGTTACTCTACCTAACTACAGAATGAAAGTTCTGTTCAAGATAACAATTGGATTTATTCTGACTGAATTCAAAATGAAAAACACATTAAACATTTACAATACGTCAATTTGATACACAGGTAATAGCTGTGAAGGTGAAGTTGTCCATAAACTAGCCTGTGACATTTATGAGCAAGTGGTATGTGGAGCCAATTACTTGCAACTCAAATCTTAAGAAAGACACCCTGCAAACCCGACATTAATTGCTCTGCAACAGTAGTGAGAACTCGGACAGTGAAAATCCAAGACAGAACCAAGATAGAAAGAATGGGAACAGGCGTGCTCTGCTGAGCTCTGATTATCTGATTATCATATAGCAAAATTCCCTAATCTGCCGGTGCTGCGAACATACATTACCGGACTGTCTTCTTTACTGCAAGAACACGATCTAAAGCCGTCGGCGCACGGATTGTGCTGTCGAACGTTAACGTTTAGTTTGCCAAGTTCAACGTGCTGCTGAACACTCAGGAACGATGCGACTCGTGCATACGGTACGTGGGCCCCAATGTGGTATATGCGATCGCAACGCACTCCAGAGGCAGTTGAGGGATGTTTATGGTTCGTAAATCACACTGTTTACTCAACGGGCGCGCGTAAAATTCCCACATTAGCTCTATTAAAACACACATTTCCTCCATCGTCCACGAAAAGGAAAGTACTATGTCCAATCAATAAGGACACAGGCTTATAAAAGTTCCGTTACAAACAGTGCGATACAAATTTTGAATAATTCTCATCATAAGATAAGCATTATTTCATCATTCCCACATTTTAATAAAACCCCAAGATCAGTCTTTCTTGATCACTGTTCCTACCCAGTAGCAGAATCTTTGCAACATGTGAATTACGAAGCGTTGTTCGTACCCAGTAGCACAATCTTTGCAACATGTGAATTACGAAGCGTAAAAGAAAAAGGAGCAAAATATCTCTATACAAGTAGCGCAAGCTTTCCTTTAGATTAAGCCAATCGAACAGTCACCCCTCAAAAATAGGTGATCTTATATTTACATAACATCAAATATTATAGTATATACATACATTACACTAATAATAAAGTATCAGAACCTAATAAAAATGCGAAAAAAATTTGGAAGTGTACTCGGAAAGTTACGTTGAAGCCGAAACTTCAGCAACTTTGTCATACAGGTATTATTAAACAAAAGTATATTAGACAGCCAACGGAAGGCAGGCTGTCAAGAGCAGCTAGTGGTCAGTCTTGTAACTCACTCATACCGAAAGGCGAGACTAGACTGCCTCACAGAGCATCCGTACAAGTCGAACCCAGTACATTACCACCCCCACCAAGGTGGCCGTAGTTAAAAGTGCCAATCATTGATAGCCGGTGGAAAATTCCACTCTATTGCCGAAGCACTTCTACTACACCAATGGAGATACTTGGAGCCAATATATGCGCCGAATTGCTACGTCACGGAGCTTTTCCCTGAGCAAGGTAATCATAAGTAATCTTTTACAGAAAACGCGGGAACTTGCCCGCGATAACTGCCTGAGAACGCCTAGCTCGTAGCTCGTCAGAAGGTGTGTTTACCGAATTTCCGTGGAGAAACGGAATATCTCACCCCTGGCGGTCCCTCAGAACCCACCATGGGCTTGTCGTCCCGCTCTTTTGACAATATCGGCGTCGGGGCAGCATCCACCCCATTCAGCCAGTACCTCACAGCAGCCGGCATAACCCTTTCTTGACCAGCAGAATCCTCCTGTCTTTACGGACCACCCAGGCGACGAGAGACGCCGCGCGGGAAGGAATAGTAACTCTTCGCCGCATGCAGTTAGAGAGGAAAACATTCATATCTTCCGAGTTCTTAATACTAGCATTGTAATGACCATTCTCGGATATACCTCCCCAAATCGAATTACTAAGAGTAAGATGATTGCTGTAAACATGAGAGGGGGCAAGCCACTGAGTGCATCAGAAAGGCATGTCGCCTGTCAGACTTACTTCGAAGAAAACGATCTACTGACCCAGAGCATTGATTCAGAAAATATTGTTCTTATGAATCACAACTACCTCTTTATTCTCACGAAATAATGAGTGCTGTTGACAGGAGACCTCAAATTGTTTCCATATTTCTAGATTTTCGGAAGGCTTTTGACAGTACTCTTCACGGGAGATTTCAAATAAAACTACGTGCCTATGGAGTGACTTCTCAGCTGTGTAAGTGGATTCCTTATCTCCTATCAGGAAAGTACGTAGTAATTGACGGAAAGTCATCGAGTAAAACAGAAATGATATCTGGTGTTCCCCAAGAAACCTTCCGATTCTAATCTATATAAATGATCTAGAAGAAAACCTGAGCAACTCTCTTAGAATTTTTGCAGATAATGCTGTCATTTACTACCTTGTAAAGTCATCAGAAGATCAGAACCAACCGCAAAATGATTTAGACAAGATATCTGTATGGCGCCAAAAGTTGCAATTGATCTTATATGCTCAAAAGTGTGAGATCATTCACTTGAGCACTAATGAAAATCTGTTAAATTTCGGTTACACGATAAATTACAAAAATCTAAAGGCTGTCAGCTCAGTTAAATACCTAGGAGAACAATTTCGAACAACTTAAATTGGACCGATCACATAGATAATGTTTTCGGAAGACGAACCAACGGCTACGTTCTGTTACTGGAATACTTAGAAGATGCAACAAATGTACTAAAGAGACTGCTTACACTACGGTTGCCCGCCCTGTGCTAGAGTATTGCTGTGCGGTGTGCGATCCTTACCAGACAGGATTGACGTAGGACTTCGATAAAGTTCAAGGAAGAGCAGTTCGTTTTGTATTGCCGCGAAACAGAGGAGAGAGTGTCCTATATATGATAGCCGAGCTGGGGCGGCAATCATCTCTTCTGAATGAGGAAATATTTTGTTGACGCGAGTCTACACAGGGAGAAATAATTAGTGTAATAAAGTAAGAGAAAACAGAGCTCTCAAACAAAGATATAAGCCTTCGTTTTTCCCGCGCCCTGTTTGAGAGTGGCACGACAGAGAAAGAGAATGTAAGTGTTTCGATGAACCCTCTGTCAGACATTGAAGCGTGAAGTTTGAAGTAGTAATGTAGATGTAGATGTAGATGTAAAAGTACGTTACTCATGGTACCATTCCTGTGCTCAAAATGTTGAAAGTTAGCAATGATACATGCTGTAGGCAGCTCTGTACAGACAATACTACACGTAAAATCGCAAGTGTGCATATCGTAGCACCAGCTTGTCTTGTACGGCATTCCATGTCTTTTGGAGTCGTCGGTATTTGCACGTCACCTTTGCATCAGTCACGGAAAGTTCTGCTCATTCCACACATGTTGTTACAGCTTTGCTAGAAACTAGATGCATTGCGACGGCTTGTCTTCGACCTTTCACTAAACTGCACCAAATTATGTGTACACCACTACCAGGTGTTCGCTGGAAAGCAACTTCAGAGATGGGGAATGAAACACAGGAAAGTGATTCCAGACGTCACTTGTTTCGACACGAGACTCAGTGACTAAGTCTCAGATCAAGAAAGAGCTTAGTGCAGCAACTACAACAATTGCTTCATCGCCTGAACCCATTGCGAGGAACATAGCGAGATTCTTTGCCTGAAGCACAGAGAACGAATCTCAAAAGGGAACCAGATGCAGATTCACACTTGCCGTATGTAAGATGGAAGCCGTTGAACAGACTGAGAACTGCGGTGTCACGATGCTAAGTCAACCTCAGGAAATAGGACTTGAGCAATGACGATGAAATTTGCCCGTGTGGCGATCTGCATGACCAACAACAGCTTCCAGACTGCAAGAATCTACAGGACACGCGTACTACCAGAGACCTTGCTGCAGCTGACAATACAGCAGTCAAAACCTCTGAGTGCTGGTCTCTCCACTGAATATGAAGACAATTATCTTGTTCATTATTTGTTTTTTATCTTCTTTCATCTATTTTATAAATTCTTGTTGTTCATATTAATTCTTGTAATTTCATTGTTACTACTCTCTGTCTGTGTTCTATTAAAATTACCTAGTAAACCATTATTTGTATGTAATTAAGCTCTGTATGTATGTTATGAATGCACTGACAGTACTGCAATATTTTCATGTCCTGAACACGTAAAACAAAGTAAATAAACGTCTCTTGTTTTAATTTTCTTCACAGATAAAATTGCAGAGGTGTTAAGTATGGTGATCATGCAGACCATTTTGTGTTTACCGAAGATCCGATCCACCAATGTAGATGATTGCAGGTGTTGAATGATACAGGTTGAAAACACCGCTTCAATTATAAATTTATTTTATTATCACGACCGGTTTCGGACTCTCATAAGCCCATCCTCAGGTGTCGCACTGGAAATAGCAAGAGGTGGGAGATAATTTTCACACGCCACAACACATATAAAAAACAAAACAAAAAAAAATCGTGAAAACGTTTTAAAAAACTTTTAAAAAACATTTCGAAACCACCGGTTTCGAAACCTAAGTCAATGCAAAAGTGGTACACACGTTCCGTTTATTTTACATTTTATGCCAGTCTTTTGCCCTTTTGGGCTTTATGTACTAATGTTGGACCATGCCTCTTTAGGCAGTTTGTAGTTTTAGTGCGTTCCGAAGAAGGCGTGGTAATCCGCGCCGAAACCTAGGTCAACATCCGGTTTGTTTTTGCAATCGAGGCGGATTCTTTATAATCATTAAATAATAAACGGGTAGTGTCTTTGATTCATAACGAAATCGTCCTGTGTCCCGGATTCGAAACCCGCCACCTCTTAAATATTAATTGATCAGCTTTGGCGCCCAAAGACTTCCGGCATAAGAAGTCACCCTCATTCTGCCAACGGCCTTGTCAAAGAGGGCGAAGGAGCGGACAGAGGTTCAGGGCACACTCTTGTCTATGGGAAACTGCCCCCAAGAATCAGCAATGATCAACGGTATGAGAATGCAGAAGGTAATGGAAACCACTGCAATAAAGACACGTATTGTGTATCCACTGGACAGGTGGCCTTTAACTGAAGAAGTAACATGATTATCTCTCCGTTGGCAAAAGATTCCGGACTAGTGCCCAATTGGATCTCCGGGAGGGGACTGCCCAAGGGGGAGGTTACCATGAGAAAATGATTGAATAATCAACGGAAGGATGACGTTCTACGAGTTGGGACGTGGAATGTCAGAAGCTTGAACGTGGTAGGGAAATTAGAAGATCTGAAAAGGGAAATGCAAAGACTCAGTCTAGATATAGTAGGGATCAGTGAAGTGAAGTGGAAAGAAGACCAGGATTTCTGGTCAGATGAGTATAGGGTAATATCAACAACAGCAGAAAATGGTATAACAGTAGTAGTATTCGTTATGAGTATGAAGGTAGGGCAAAGAGTGTGTTACTGTGAACAGTTCAGTGACAGGGCTGTTCTTATCAGAATCGACAGCAAACCAATACCGACAGCGATAGTTCAGGTATACATGCCGACGTCGCAAGCAGAAGATGAGGAGAGAGAGAAAGTGTATGAGGATACTGAGATGGTAGTACAATATGTAAGGGGAGATGAAAATCCTATAGTCATGAGGGACTGGAATGCAGTTGTAGGGAAAGGAGCAGAAGAAAAAATAGCAGGAGAATATGAGTTGAACAAGGAATGAGAGAGGAGAGAGACTAAATTAGTTCTCTAATAAATTTCAACTAGTAATAGGGAATATTCTGTTCAAGAATCATAAGAGGAGGAGGTATACTTGGAAAAGGCCTGGTAAAACGGGAAGATTTCAGTTAGATTACAGCAGGGTCAGACAGAGATTCTGGTTTGTAAGGTGTACCCAGGAGCAGATATAGACTCAGATCACAATATAGTAGTGATGAAGAGTAGGCTGAAGTTTAAGAGATTATTCAGTAAGAATCAATACACAAAGAAGTGTGATATGGAAGTTATAAGGAATGACGAGATATGCTTGAAGTTCTCTAAGGCTGTAGATACGGCAATAAAGAATAGTGCAGTAGGCAGTACAGTTGAAGCGTAATGGACATCTCTAAAAAGGGCAATCACGGAAGCTGGAAATAAAAACAGAGGTGCAAAGAAGTTGACCGAAAAGAAACCATGGATAACAGAAGCAATACTTCAGTTGATCGATGAAAGAAGGCGTACAAAAGCGTTCAAGGAAATTCAGGATGCAGAAATACAAGTCGCTGAGGAATGAAATAAATAGGAAGTGCAGGGAAGCTAAGACGAAATGGTTGCATGAAAAAAGTGAAGAAATCGGAAAAGAAACGATAGTCGGAAGGACCGACTCAGTACATAGGAAAGTCAAAACAACCTGCGGTGAAATTAAAGACAAGAGTGGTAACATTAAGAGTGCAACCGGAATTCCTTTGTTACATGCAGAGGAGAGAGCGGATAGGTGGAATGAGCACATTGAAGGCCTCTATCAGGGGCAAGATTTATCTAACGTGATAGAAGACGAAACGGGAGTCAGTTTAGAAGACATAGGAGATCCAGTATTAGAATCAGAATTTAAAAGAGCTTTGGAGGACTTAAGATCATATAAGGCAGAAGTGATAGATAACATTCCATCAGAATCCCTAAAATCATTGGAGCAAGTGGCAACAAAACGACTATTCACATTAGTGTGTAGAATGCATGAGTACCACCTGACGTTCGGAAAAGTATCATCCACACAATTCCGAAGACCGCAAGAGCTAACAGGTGCGAGAATTATGGCACAATCAGCTTAACAGCTCATGCATCCAAGTTGCTGACGAGAATAATATACAGAAGACTGGAAAAGAAAATTGAGGACGTGCTACATGACGACCAGTATTACTTTAGAAAAGGTAAAAGCACGAGAAAGGTAATTCTGACGTTGCAGTTGACATTGGAAGCAAGACTAAAGAAAAATCAAGGCACTTTCATAGGATTTGTTAATCTGGAAAAAGCGTTCCACGATGGAACAGTGCAACATTCTCGAAATTCAGAGAAAATGTAGGTAAGCTATAGGGAGAGACGGGTAATATACAGTAAGTACAAGTATCAAGAGGAAAAAATAATAGTGAACGACCAAGAGCGAAATGCTCAGATTAAAAATGGTTTAAGACACGGGTGTAGTCTTTCGCCCCTTGTGTTCGATCTGTACATCGAAGAAGCAATGGTGGAAATGAAAGAAAGGTTCAAGAGTGGAATTAAAATTCAAGGTGGAAGGATATGAATGATACGATTCGCTGATGATATTGCTATCCCGAGTGAAAGTGAAGAAGAATTACATGATGCTGAATGCGATGGACAGTCTAATGAGTACAGAATATGGACTGAGAGTAAATCGAAGAAAGACGGAAGAACAGAAATGAGAACATCGAGAAACTTAACATCAGGACTGATGGTCACAAAGTGGATGAATTTAAGGAATTCTGCTACCTGTGTAGCAAAATAACCAATGACGGACAGAGCAAGGAGGACATCAGACGCAGACTAGCACTGGCAAAAAGGGCATTACTGGTCAAGGGAAGTTTACTAGTATCAAACATAGGCCTTAATTTGAGGAAGAAATTTCTGAGAATGTACGTCTGGAGCACAGCATTGTATAGTAGTGAAACGTGGACTGTGGCAAAACCGGAACAGAAGAGAATTGAAGCATTTGAGATGTGGTGCTGTAGACAAATTTTGAAAATTAGGTGGACTGATAAGGTAAGAAATGAGGAGATTCTGCGCAGAATTGGAGAGGAGAGGAATATGTCGGAAAACACTCACAAGGAGAAGGGACATGATGATGGGACATCTGTTAAGACATCAGGGACTGACTTCCATGGTACTAGAGGGAGTTGTAGATGGCAAAAACTGTAGAGGAAGACAGAGATTGGAATACATCCAGCAAATAATAGAGGACGTAGGTTGCAAGTGGTATTCTGAGATGAAGCGGTTGGCACAGGAGAGAAATTCGTGGCGGGCCGTATCAAACCAGTCAGAAGACCGATTTAAAAAAAAAAAAAAAAAAAAAAAAAAAGGATGCTTGTGGCAAATAAGAGCCCATTCAACAAGTGGCCTGCGGTACGATTCTCTAGAAGCACAAAAAAAAAGAAAATATGGAAATGAGCCAATGGTATCGTTGACCGGGAGGCCCCTATTCGGGGAAGTTCGGCCGCCAAGTGGAAGTCTTAGGGGCAGATCATCTTCATTCTGTGGTCACTGCTCTCGGCCAAAATGGATTTTCAACTTACTGGTAGGGCATATTACGAAGACCGGTTTTTCCATGAGATACAAACGACTTTTCTGACGCCATCAAAATTGAAATGATAGGCAGCTGGGATTTGTAAGGTGCTGAGAATAAAGAAAAATATACTTATTTACCACAGGGGCCAAATATAACGTAAAAAAGGATTAATAAACCTTATTTGACACAGTGGACAAGTGAAGTTAAGAAATTACGAAACATTAAGCTCACGGGAACAGGCCAAATAAACAGATTTAAATTACGTTTCTATAGTAGTACAGAGCATTCCTCAAAACCAAAGAAAGTCGTTCAACTCCATAAATTTAATAAAAGCTTGCCCCAGGACACTTGCTGGGTTGTTGTTGTTGTTGTTGTGGTCTTCAGTCCTGAGACTGGTTTGATGCAGCTCTCCATGCTACTTTGTCCTGTGCAAGCTTCTTCATCTCCCAGTACCTACTGCAACCTACATCCTTCTGAATCTGCTTAGTGTATTGATCTCTTGGTCTCCCTCTACGATTTTTACCCTCCACGCTGCCCTCCAATTCTAAATTTGTGAGCCCTTGATGCCTCAGAACATGTCCTACCAACCGATCCCTTCTTCTAGTCAAGTTGTGCCACAAACTTCTCTTCTCCCCAATCCTATTCAATACCTCCTCATTAGTTATGTGATCTACCCATCTAATCTTCAACATTCTTCTGTAGCACCACATTTCGAAAGCTTCTATTCTCTTCTTGTCCAAACTATTTATCGTCCATGTTTCACTTCCATACATGGCTACACTCCATACAAATACTTTCAGAAATGACTTCCTAACACTTAAATCTATATTCGACGTTAACAAATTTCTCTTCTTCAGAAACGATTTCCTTGCCATTGCCAGTCTACATTTTATATCCTTCCTACTTAGACCATCATCAGTTAATTTGCTCCCCAAATAGCAAACTCCTTTACTACTTTAAGCGTATCATTTCCTAATCTAATTCCCTCAGCATCACCCGACTTAATTCGACTACATTCCATTATCCTCGTTTTGCTTTTGTTGGTGTTCATCTTATATCCTCCTTTCAAGACACTGTCCATTCCGTTCAACTGCTCTTCCAAGTCCTTTGCTGTCTCTGACAGAATTACAATGTCATCGGCGAACCTCAAAGTTTTTATTTCTTCTCCCTGGATTTTAATACCTACTCCAAATTTTTCTTTTGCTTCCTTTACTGCTTGCTCAATATACAGATTGAATAACATCGGGGAGAGGCTACAACCCTGTCTCACTCCCTTACCAACCACTGCTTCCCTTTCATGCCCCTCGACTCTTATAACTGCCATCTGGTTTCTGTACAAATTGTAAATAGCTTTTCGCTCCCTGTATTTTACCCCTGCCACCTTCAGAATTTGAAAGAGAGTGTTCCAGTCAACATTGTCAAAAGCTTTCTCCAAGTCTACAAATGCTAGAAATGTAGGTTTGCCTTTCCTTATTCTTTCTTCTAAGATAAGTCGTAAGGTCAGTATTGCCTCACGTGTTCCAACATTTCTACGGAATCCAAACTGATCTTCCCCGAGGTCGGCTTCTACCAGTTTTTTCATTCGTCTGTAAAGAATTCGCTTTAGTATTTTGCAGCTGTGACTTATTAAACTGATAGATCGGTAATTTTCATATCTGTCAACACTTGCTTTCTTTGGGATTGGAATTATTATATTCTTCTTGAAGTCTGAGGGTATTTCGCCTGTCTCGTACATCTTGCTCACCAGATGGTAGAGTTTTGTCAGGACAGGCTCTTCCAAGGCCGTCAGTAGTTCTAATGGAATGTTGTCTACTCCCGGGGCTTTGTTTCGACTCAGGTCTTTCTGTGCTCTGTCAAACTCTTCACGCAGCTTGCTGGGTATGACAACATTTTTGACTACTTGGAAATCAATGCTAAAAAGGCCACATTGCACATCCACTTTAAACATTAAAAAAAATTCCAAGACAGCAGAATATGCAGCTTCATTACAGGTTCTGAAATAACAGTGTGAGCAATAGCAAATCGACAGGCATAAGCAATTATTTACAAGGGCAATGAAGGAATAATTCAAAGTAAATAAAAGGGATGATATACATAGATACATGGTAGCCGGCTTGAGCTTGGCCCGTGTCGAGATTCTAAAACATACATACAAAAAATACATTAAATTTACAAAATATTTAAATTACACATGGTAAGTCTTTGAAAGAACTGAGGGCCTGTCGTAAAACCTAGAGTTCTTCTATTCCGAATTTCGTTCGTTGAGGCCACAAACATTTCTTAGTTCGAAAACTTCTGATCGCACTTAGGTGTGATGTGTATACAAAAAATAGTAAGGGGTTTCATTAGAAATATTTTACGAACTTTCATTATAAATGTATGCATTCGAATTTTTATCCAATACTCTAAAACTTACTTTGTATAGGGGATGTGAGTAACTAGCGATGGGCACGAGGATGAAGTTACACCTCACCGCCTCTAGAAAAAATTACACTTCACAACTCGAGCTCCTATCATGCCCCGTGACGCAGATAGATGTTATCATGTCAGTATCAGTTTTTATTAACGTGGAAAATGTAATGGATACTGACTAGTTGACAGCGTATCCAGAACCATTCCTTGTGGAATTTCGAAGCTATTATAGAACTGATTAAGAAACGAATGGTGAACGAGTAAAAATGATTTGGTCCCTAAAAGGAGCAATCACCAGTGAATTAGTTCCCTAACACCTTCAAAAAGTGGAGACTGATACCAAATCCACCTAAGACGGAAGTCAACTGCTTTCACCTTAACAACAGAATGGCCAATACGAAGTTGAATGTCACCTTTAATGGTCAGGTCCTTCACTACCAAGTCTTTCCAAAATATCTAGGAGTGACTCTTGATAGAACCCTCTCTTACAAGAAGCACATAGAAAACAC
The DNA here is from genome assembly GCF_023898315.1 of Schistocerca nitens. Lineage (NCBI taxonomy): Eukaryota > Metazoa > Arthropoda > Insecta > Orthoptera > Acrididae > Schistocerca > Schistocerca nitens. Next base: position 174,739,952 of record NC_064622.1, on the reverse strand, counting down.
GGCAGCAAAGCTGAGATCAAGCAATAACATCATACAGAATCTGGGTGGTACCTCACGCGACGCAAGAGCTGCGACACTGCGATGCGCTTCTCTGTTGCTGAATACTGTGCCCCAGTGTGGCTCAATAGCACACATGTGAGAAAAATTGACGTGGAGCTAAATGCAGCAATGAGGACAATAACAGGCAGCATCAAATCTACTCCTCTATACCGGCTACCACCTCTAAGCAACCAGACCTCCGAAGACAGGACGCCCTCCTCAAGGAATACCAAAAATTACTTAAAATACCCGAGCTTCCAATGCAATCTCACGTTCCTGCACTCCGAATGAACCGATTAAAATCGAGGCAGCCATCTGTCGTACTGGCAGGATCGCTACAGGCAGCTACTTTCAGTATCAACAAAAAGTGTATAGAAATGTGGAACACCATTTCCCATGAGGAACATCAGACCCTCCAATGACCTGACACAAGACTAGTCTGTATGGAACTAACGCGACGTGCCTGGAAAACAAGTAATCGGATCAGCACAGGCCATGGCATCTATGCTCAAAATCTCTACCGATGGGGAAGGGCTTCATCTTTTCATTGTGACTTTGGAAATGAACACCAGTCGATCCATCACATTGTAACAAGCTGTAGCAGAAGAGCCTACCATGGGAACTTGGAAGATTTCTTTGAAGTGACAGAGGCAGCCCTTGAATAGATCTACAAATTAGATATTAATTTATAGACTTATTTTTAAATTATAAATTATAAAATTAATATATTTTTGTAAAATTTTGTAAAACTATGTAATCCACTAATGCTAGTCACTGTTCATACGTAATTCCATACGCTAAATAATAATAAATAATAATAGTTAACATTGTAGGACGGTATGTAATCACAGATGACAAACAAAAGTGTTTGACAAGGTACACGACTGAAGACTGTTGACGAAGGTATGAACATACGGAATAGGTTCCCAGATATGTGAGTGGCTCAAAGACTTCTTAAGTAATAGAACTCAGTATGTTGTCCTCGACGGCGAGTTTTCATCAGCGACTAGGGTATCGTCAGGATTTTTTTATATACATATATCAACAGCGTGGACAGCAATCTGCGGTTGTTTGCTGACGATGCTGTGGTGTTTGGGAAGGTGTCGAAGATGAGAGACTGTAGGATGATACAAGATGACGAGGCGTGAGTCGTGCTTGGGTAGCTCAGATGGTAGAGCACTTGCCCGCGAAGGGCATAGGTCCCGAGTTCGAGTCTCGGTCCGGCACACAGTTTTAATCTGCCAGGAAGTTTCAAACTGCCTATTTGTTTCTGTCTCGGGTTCTTCGGCCGATGTTCGTCTTATGATTTTACTGACGTTTTGCCAGCCCGAGTGACTGGCATTGTCAAAGCTTCACTCTCCATTGCCGGTGGTGAACTGATGCCGAGCTCGCGGCCGCAGACTGTATGTACCTGGCGCGCCAACGTCCGAGGTCTTCTCCGCGGCTATTTCCGGTGCGGTTCTCCTCTTGCTACCCGCGACAGTAGTTCGCTGCAGTACGGGAAGCCGGGATCCGTTTACCTTAAGGCTTTCCTCTTTCTTGTTGAAGCTGTTCGCGTGTTTTTGAATTTCTACAGCTTCTCTGAACAAGCGGGTGTGATAGTGCTTCTCTACAGCCAGAACTTCCGTGTCGGAGAATTTTATTACATGGTCGGTCTCACTCTGTGCGTACTGTCCCACGGCCGATTTCTCTACCTACCTCAACCTACAGTGTCGCTTATGTTCTTTGATCCTGCTGTTGATTGATCGTCCAGTCATTCCGACATAAAATTTTCCGCATGTGCATGGTAAGCTTTGATTCTTTGCCGATCTAAGACATTCTTTGGTCTTCATTGTCGGTTTGAAAATTGTCTTTACGCCGTGTTTGTGCAATATACGGCCGATTCTGACCGTCATTCTGGGAATGTATGGCAGAAAGGCGGTACCCGACATTTCTTTTTCTGATTTCTTACCTCGCCGAGTGTTTGGCTGAGTTACACTTCTAATGTAATTTGTGGAGTACCTATTGCTCCTCAGAACACTTTCCAGGTGTTGCATTTCACGTTTGAGGTGCTGCGGCTCACATATTCGACCCGCTCGCGTTACGAGCGTATGAATCATTCCTCTTTTCTGGCTCGGGTGGTGGTTTGATAGTTTGTGCAGGTCTGTGTGTGTCGGTTTTCGGTACACGCAATGTTCCAGGTTTTCGCCATCCCTTGTGACCAGCACATCTAGAAATCGTAGTTTTTTGTCCTTTTCTACTTTCATGGTAAATTTTATGTTGGTGTGTCTTAGGAAGTCGTCGAGCTGTTCTTCACCATGGCTCCACACAGCAAAAGTATCATCGGCGTACCTGTACCACACCTTAGGCTTACAAGTCGCCGAGTCCAGTGCCTGTGCTTCGAAATGTTCCATGAAGAAGTTGGCCACCAATGGACTGAGAGGACTACCCATGGCGATGCCTTCCAGCTGCTCGTAGAAATCGCCATTCCAGGTAAATAGCTCGTAGTGAGACATGCATGGAAGAGCTTTGTGATGTCTTTCGGGAAAATGGAACCGATGTGTTCCAAAGCGTCACTGAGTCTCACTTTCGTAAACAAAGAAACAATATCAAAGCTGACCAGGATGTCGTTTGGTGCAAGTTTTAGTTTCTTCAATCTCTCACTGAAATATCCTGAGTCCTTTATGTATCTATTGGTCTTCCCCACGTGCGGCTGGAGCCTTATAGATCTTAGGTAATCCATACAGCCGAGGTGATAGGGCTTCTGTGTTACGCAGGTTTCTCTGTATGTCCGCCGGCAGAGAAGACGCCTTGATTAACCGATTCGTATTCCGTGTGATACGCTGCGACGGATCTGCGCTTCGTTTTTGGTGCGTCATCGGATCTAATAGGTCTCTGATCTTTTGCTCATAATCTTCGGTCTTAATTACGATGGCCACATTCCCCTTATCGGCAGGCAGTACCAATACACTCTTGTCGACATTAAGATTCTTAATAGCTTGTACTTCTTGTTTCCTCAGATAGCAAGCTGGTGGTTTAGCTCGGCGCAGCATTCTGGCTGTTTCAGTGCGTATTTCCTCTGCCCTTTCACAGGAAAGGGACCGAATGGCCTCGTCGGTGATAGCAATGAAGTCCACCACAGGTATAGTTCTTGGGATGATAGAGAATTCCCTCCTTTTCGAGGAACAGACACTTTCTCTTCGGTCAATTGTCGTTCAGCGAGTCTGACCACTGCTTCCGGCAACTTTCAAACTTTTTCTTCGGTCACTCAGTGTAGCGCTCAAGTTCGTTCTACACGTTCCTGCGTGTGATGCTGTCGATCTTTTCCCACTCGTCGCGCTGCAGTCTGCTACTTAGTTGATAGAACATGTCCAAAAGTTTCTGATCCGTTCTTGGCAAGTCTCTCCGTGTTGTGTGAATTCGCTCACGAAGGAAAGCTCGTTCCATTCTGTCGTAGATACGATGTGCTTGGGCGGTGGTGAATAGGCGCTGCAGGCAGCAAGAGGAGAACCGTACCGAAAATGACTGCGGAGAAGCCCTCGGACGTTGGCGCGCCAGGTACATATAGTCTGCGGCCGCGAGCTCTGCTCCAGTTCACCGCCGGCAAAGGAGGGTGAAGTTTTGATAATGCCAGCCACTCGTGCTGACGAAACGTCAGTAAAATCTTCAGACGAACGTCGACAGAAGAACCCGAGACACAAGATTGCCAGAATGTTACCCAAGTCCAGCCTCAGTTACACGATTAGTAAACATCTAGAAAACTTTCTTTCATTTTCACACGTATCTGAAACTACATACAAACATATTCATTGACGACGGGTTTGGGCGAGGATATTGGTGGGGGGTGGGGGGGAAGGGGGGGGGTGGTTGGCAACAGGGAAGGGAATCCGACCACCCCTTAAACGAACCATGTCAAATCCATTAGCCGGCCGGTGTGACCGAGCAGTTCTAGGCGCTTCAGTCTGGAACCCCGCGACCGCTACGGTTGCAGGTTCGAATTCTGCCTCGGACATTGATGTGTGTGATGTCCTTAGGTTTTAGGTTTAAGTAGTTCTAGGTTCTAGGGGACTGATGACCTCAGACGTTAAGTCCATAGGGCTCAGAGCCATTTCAACCATTTGAAATCCATTAATAACTGTTGTGTACATAGTTCCGCGTAGTCAGCGCGTACACAACTTTCCCACTAGAGCGCGCCCCGCTAAGCACAACAGCGTAGGCGCAGCGCTCGTCCGTCTCCGCACTACGAGAGGGCGCTGCTGTAGAGACGGACCAAATTCTGCTTCCGCCGATCCGCGTATTAATAAGTAACGCAGCCAACGAGATTGCAGCTAACGTAGAACCTTTTCTTCTCGCAGATCACACTCGCGCAGTGATACCTGAACGCGCGAGGTATTATAACAAGTGTACAGACCTCCGATTAGTCAGTCTGCATTAGTCTGTACGAGTCTGCATTAGTCTGCATTAGTCTGTAGTCAAGTTTCAGTCTCCGCCTAATAAGATTACCATACTCCTGTACATAGCCATGAAGAGAAATGTATAGACACTTTGTCAAGTATCAGAGATACGTGAGAATAAGATTAACGTACCAAGACCAAAGGAACTTTAGATTGTCTACTGTAAATAGCATCCAGAATCAAGTTAAGTAAGGTTTATGATTTTTATTATTTTAATAAATATGTGTGAAAATTAATCGAGTTCTGTTTAAAGTTGGTCACCGTCAATCTGCTACTCTAAGCGTGCAAGTGGCATTTCTATCGTCTGACCTAACGGCAAAAGATAAACACGCCACGATAAGACCACGAGACATATTGCTGACACTCGCCTACTTCGTTAGAGCGACAAGTCAAATAATCTGAGGGTGTGTGTACCGAAGGTCTTACAGTACGCACACCACAATAACCATGCCGACCCTTCGCCGATGCCGGACAGAGGCACAAGAAAAATAAGATTCAGCAGACCACCGGGCGTGGTACAGCGAAGGCGAGCTCGAACAGTCTTCACTGGCCACGCAGCGCTGGCACACTCTCCACAGTAGTCAATGAAAGAGGGCCCTGAGCGTGCCCAAACGGATCTCGAGAGCGTTAAAGCATAAATAAGTTGGCACCGCGTGTACACTCTGTGCCTGACGTTAGACGGCGACAAAGTAGCCTAGGGAGGAGCGTGGCGGAGGGGAGTCCCCCGGCCGCAAAACACTGCTGCTGCTGCTGCTGCTGGCGCTGTCAGCTACGGATGGCCGCCGCCTCATTACCATCGCGACGCAGGCGGCGCGCCGTCATTTTTGGCGTCGCGGCGATCAGCGCCAGACGCGTTGCCGACGCCGGCGCCCGGCCTGCCACCGGCGTTAAATCTCGGCGCCGGCTCTCCACGTCGCCGACAGGCCGCCGCCAGCCACTCGGCGCCGCGTCTTACGTCGCGGAGGCACTAAAAACTCCGGGTCGCCGTCTCCTCTCCCTCCGGCGTGATGGATACTGTGTCTGCGGACGCGCTGAGCAGGCACTGCCGTCCCGGTAGAGTTGCTGGAGGAAAACTCCAGCTTTATGACCCGCTGTAAATTATCTAACGCTCTCAGCGCGCGAAGTTTCTACCGGCAGATGTTATGTTTTAGAATGTCAGCAGCAATTTTCGAAATTAACACTATGCCGTCCGGCGTGACCACAGTGGTGTCGTGCGCGATACAGCGGTTAACGGCCGGCGACACCACTGTGGGGTCGCCTGCATAGTATCGCTCAGCAGCCGGCGACACCACAGTGGCGTCGTGAGCGTAGTATCACGCAGTGGCCGGCGACAGCACTTTAGTATCTTTTGCATTCTGTTGGTGGTTTAGATAACAATAAGTTACAAACGTCAAGAATTTTTTTGTTTTTATAAGAACCAACTGTGTCGATATGAAATGAGCGTTAAGATACAAATGTGTCGATAGGGAACATTTGTTGTGAACGGGCCTTAATTTTTGTTTTGTTTTGTTGGTATGACATCTGTCAAAGATATTTAGTATACATCAAGTCATGGAACAAATATCATCATATGTTTTCATTGTGTTAACAATGTCGAATTTTGTACCAGAAAGTGATGATTTGCGGAAAGCATTAATTTTTTGTTTTCATTTGAAAAAAAAAGTGCTGCAGAGTCTCATCGAATGCTTGTTGATGCATATGGTGATTATGCTCTATCAGAAGCAACATGCAAAAGATGTTTTCAACGGTTCAGAAATAATGATTTTAATGTAAGAAATGAAGAACATGGAAGACCACCAAAAAAGTTCGAAGACGCCGAATTGCAAGCAAAATTGGATGAAGATGATACTTTGAGTCAGATGCAAATGGCAGCAATGCTAAATGTTGCACAAAAAACAATTTCTGACCGTTTGAAAGCTATGGGAAAGATCCAAAAGTGTGGAAAATGGGTGCCACATGAATTGAATGAAAGACAGATGGAAAACCAAAAAACCATGTCAAATATTGCTTCAAAGACATGAAAGAAAATCAATTTTGCATTGAATTGTTACTGGCGATGAAAAATGGATTTATTTTAAAAATCCTAAACGGGAAAAATCATGGGTTAATCAGGGACAACCATCAACATCGACTGCAAATCCTCTGTGTTTGGTGGGATCAGAAAGGTGTGGTGTATCACGAGCTTCTAAAACCCGGTGAAATTGTGAATACTAATCGCTACAGACAACAAATGAGCAATTTGAACTATGCATTGATCGAGAAAAGACCAGAATGGGCCAAAAGATATGGCAAAGTAATTTTTTTACACGACAATGCACCTGCACACAAAGCAAAACTGGTTCAGGATACAATCAAAACACTTTGCTGGGAGCTGCTACCCCACCCGCCGTATTCACCAGACTTGGCCCCTTCCGACTACCATTTGTTTTCATCAATGGGACACGCATTGGCTGAGGAACACTTCGATTCCTACGAAGAAGTCGAAAATTGGGTGTCTGATTGGTTTGGTTCAAAAGACGAACATTTCTATTGGCGTAGTGTCCACAAATTGCCAGAAAGGTGGTCAAAAAGTATAGAAAGCAATGGTCAGTACTTTGAATAAAATGTTTTTACTTTTCAATTCAAAATTAGTGTTTCATTTTCACAAAAAAAACGCTCATTTCATACCGGTACACCTGGTACTTGTGTCCTTATATCATGGTGGACGAAAGAGGCAATAGGATTATTTACGATGAATGCGCGGACGTCTTATCTGGCGTTCCGGACGACTTGGCCGTTTGATGAGAAGACACTGGATATTAAAAAAGTGAAAGCGAAGCACAATCGTAGGAAGATAGTGAAATACGTCCAAGAAGAATTCGGCGAACGCTACGATTGCCAACTGGTTCGGCTGAATCAGAAGAGGAAGACAGTGCACAGTGGTCAGACTTTGATTTAACGAGGACCAATAATAAATTTGAAAGATCCCAGGGTCCAAACGTATTTCCAAAAGATACACAGAGCGTCGAGGACATCGTAGAATTATATATTGGGAACGATCTATTTGAATATATTAGCAACGAAACCAACAAGTACTACAGTCAAAATTGGAATAGAAGAAAACTGGATTAAAAAATTCCAAATTTGGCGACGTTACCGGTCCCGAACTTAGAAAATGGTTTGGTCTTGCTATCCTTATGGGAATTGTAAAAAGAAGCAAGGATCGATGATTATTGGTCAAAGAGTCCGTTGACAGACACACCGATATTTCGCAAAACGATGTCCCGCAACCGATTCAGACAAATGTTAACATTTTTACATTTTTCCGACAACAACAATAAACCGGATAATGCCGATCGCCTTTTATAAGTGCAATTCGTAGCTGATTATTTTTCCAAATAGTTTAAAGAAACGTTTAATCTAAGCAAAACATCTCAATTGATGAAGGAATGATACCGTGGAGTGGACAGTTAAATTTCAAAGTTTACAATCCGTCGAAAATTACGAAATATGGCATACTCAATCGGATGCTGTCTGATTCGAGTACGGGATGCATTTACTCATTCTAGATATATTCCGGAGGTGCAAAACCTTTAGCAAAAACAGTGATGGAACTATTGATACCTGCTGATGGTAAATGGCATCACCTCTGCATGGATAATTATTATAACAGTGTAGAACTTGCAGAGAAGTTACTTGAAAAGAAAATTCGGGTTTGTGCAACGATACGGCAAAACAGAGGATTTCCGGAAAATTAAAGCGCTCAAAAGTCAATGTGTTTGAAGCTTGTCATCAACGGAAAGGTGGGAAGCGGCCGGCGACAAGCCAAGTTATCCGAAATAGCGCTGCCGGCGCCAAGCGAATAAATTAGTACGAGGCGTGCGGACGGCAAAGTGTTAACAACGACTGGAATAAAAAGCCCCATATTAGAATGAGATTCATTACGATCCCCACGAAACGTTAGCCACGGACGATGACTCTTTTAAAACGTAAGTTCGATGGATTCTCGAATATTCTTCTTCAGGGCCCCCTTCTAGGTTCGATTAACAGAAGAGACAGAGTATGTATAAAGTAGGGCGATTCGTATCGTCACGGATTCATTTGGTAAGTACGACAGTTTTAAGGATATTGCTCATCAAAGTAGTCTCCTTGGCGAAAGAAGTAAAGAACCCAGAGGGGATCGAGGAAATGAAATAAAGCTTAAGAGGAAAACAAGGCATTTGAAGCTACTTTTGTCATAATAGAACTTAGTCAACAAAGAATTTGGCTGTATGAGCCCACTGATCACGACAACACTGCACCCCCTTTGAACTGGACGCAAGCGCTGATTCGTTTGGGAAGGAAGCCAAGCCGTTGTATCGTAAGCTGAGCTGCAACTGTCGTTGCCGGTCATTGACGTTCTGGGTGCTGGTATTAGGATGCAGTCGTCGTTCGAGCCTGCCCTACACCTGCTCTGTCAGCGATAGCTCTGCGGAACTGGCTGCCCACTGGATTACCTCAACGTCACACAGTCATTTTCATAGAGAAGCATGCCATGTGTGAATTAGCATTGTCTTGTTGCAAATACGTATCACTATACTGTCGCATGGGAGGTAACACATGAGAGAGGCAAGACATGAGGACGTAGGACGTCCGCGACGTACCATTGCTGTCGTCAGAGTTCCCTTATTCACTACCAGCCGTGACCTGAAGTCATATCCGATGGCTCCTCACAGTATGAAACTGAAGCATTGGAGCCGCGCGGGGTAGCCGCGCGGTCTGAGGCGCCTTGTCACGGTCCATGCGGCTGCCCCGTCGGAGGTTCGAGTCCTCCCTTGGGCATGGGTTTGTGTGTTGTCCACAGCGTAAGTTTAACTTAGATTAATTAGTGTATAGGCATAGGGACCGATGACATCAGCAGTTTGGTCCCATAAGACCTTACCACAAATTTCCAGTTTGTAGCATTGGAAGAGTGAGTCATCTTCCCAGGTCACCGCCATACTCGCTAGAGATGGTGGTGCAAAACCGTGATTCATCATTGAACACACTGTGACGTCATCAATCAGCAGTCATCTTCTCGGTCATGGCACCATTTCAAACGCAGACGATTGTGTTGTGGTGTTAATGGCAGCCTGCGCAACGGATAGTTAGTCGCTAGACTAACGGTGTAGATGACAAAGAATGTTGCAGGAAGTCCATTATTTGTTCTCGGATGTTAGGTGCAGATGTGAAGGGATTATGATGCACTCGGGTGCGCACTACGGAGATCCTTTCTTATGGTGATCAGACGTTATCGACTGGACCCTTGAGGACGACTGTGCCTTCTCTCACGTTCCCAAGCAGTCGAACGAACCACTTTCACATCCGAATGGCCCACAAATTTGGATGTTGCACGATTCGGCCAGCCAGACGAGTGGAGACCCACAATCCGGCCCCTTTCAAACTTTGTGAGGTATTGATAACGCTGTTCCACACGATTTAGCGACCTCCAGCTGTTCTTCATAGTGGTCACTGAACGTATGCGGCTATTCACGCTCCTTGTAACATTACCAGGCCATTACCAGGAAACTTTGGTGCGCTCTATGGCTACCTGTCACAGAGAACTGCAGCAGACTCGCAGACAGTCTGTACATGTACGAAGATACTACGACACAGTAATATATTCCCTTTTTTTCAGGCTGTGTAGAATGGTGGGTGCTACCAGGGAGACGATGTATGTCAGAGGGCTTTCTACTGTTAAAATTTTGAGAGCGTCTTCCCAAGAAGGGTGTTTCCATACACCTCGTACATTTCGCAACATGATCACGAAGCATTTGAGGTTTATGGAAAGCCGTCCTTTCCACTCACAATTCGCGAATGGAACAGAGAAGTAGAAAAATAGCTGTGTTGCACGAGGTAAGGCGCGACAACGAGCGGCCGGCCGCGGTGGTCTAGCGGGATCTGTACAGAAGTTCTACATCTACATCTACATACATACTTCGCAATCCACCATACGGTGTGTGGCGGAGGGTACCTTCTACCACAACTAGCATCTTCTCTCCCTGTTCCACTCCCAAACAGAACGAGGGAAAAATGACTGCCTATATGCCTCTGTACGAGCCCTAATCTCTCTTATCTTATCTTTGTAGTCTTTCCGCGAAATGTAAGTTGGCGGCAGTAAAATTGTACTGTAGTCAGCCTCAAATGCTGGTTCTCTAAATTTACTCAGTAGTGATTCACGAAAAGAACGCCTCCTTTCCTCTAGAGACTCCCACCCGAGCTCCTGAAACATTTCCGTAACATTCGCGTGATGATCAAACCTACCAGTAACAAATCTAGCAGCCCGCCTCTGAATTGCTTCTATGTCGTCCTTCAATGCGATCTGATAGGGATCCCAAACACTCGAGAAGTACTCAAGAATAGGTCGTATCAGTGTTTTATAAGCGGTCTCCTTTACAGATGAACCACATCTTGCCAAAATTCTACCAATGAACCGAAGACGACTATCCGCCTTCCCCACAACTGCCATTACATGCTTGTCCCACTTCATATCGCTCTGCAATATTACGCCCAAATACTTAATCGACGTGACTGTGTCAAGCGCTACACTACTAATGGAGTATTCAAACATTACAGGATTCTTTTTCCTATTCATCTGCATTAGTTTACATTTATCTATATTTAAAGTTAGCTGTCGTTCTTTACACCAATCAGAAATCCTGTCCAAGTCATCTTGTATCCTCCTACAGTCACTCAACGACGTCACCTCCCCGTACACCACAGCATCATCAGCAAACAGCCGCACATTGCTATCCACCCTATCCAAAAGATCATTTATGTAAGAAAACAACAGCGGACCTACCACACTTCCCTGGGGCACTCCAGATGATACCCTCACCTCCGATGAACACTCACCATCGAGGACAACGTACTGTGTTCTATTACTTAAGAAGTCATCGAGCCACTCACGTAATTGGGAACCAATCCCATATGCTCGTACCTTAGTTAGGAGTCTGCAGTGGGGCACCGAGTCAAACGCTTTCCGGAAGTCAAGGAATATGGCATCCTATAACACTCCTAACTGCTGTTATTACTGCACCATAACCTCAATGCTAGAAACAGGTTGTGACATTTAGCTCTTTTGTAAAAGCAATTATAGTGCAAATCAACAGAGCAGTGTTACCCTCTGAGAGGAATTTTGTTAAATTGACCGTGTTGTACCCAACGGAAGTGGCTTATCGGAAATGAAAATTAGAATTACGTAAATATTTAAAACAGTACCAAACGTAATTTTGCCTATTTGCACTGTTCAACGGATAAAGAAAACGGCCGCCAGCCTAACTAGGCAAGAGAAAGATTAACATCCTCGATAAGGAAAATAGGTATAAGTAACTATAACAGACAAACACAACCTAAACTTGGCCACACACGAGTGCAATGAATTCTGACACACCTATGTTTTAAGATAGAAGCTAACGACTGGAGCAGCACAAAAAAACTATTTGCACAGTTATAACACGTACAGAAAAAAACACTATCACTTTCAGGGCTTACATAAAGTGAATGGTCTTTATAATATTACTATTAACATGCACTTCTAATGCACAAGATACACAAACACTTAGCAAACATGAATATATAAAGTTTCACAACAGCAGCTTTCTCACTTTTACTACTGCGAAACACAATACTGACCAAATTGCAAGAAACTGACTCACCTTTTAGGATTTATTACAGACAATAATGTGATCATTTACTAAGCAAAACGTTATAAGCCTCAGTCTTGAGAAATTTTAATTTGAAGTTGGCAACAAAACATTAATAAGCATTTTTACTAAGAATGTTATTTTCAGCAAGCATCATTAACTCTAACTCACTTTCTTGCCACATTAACTTTAACTTTACTACGTTCAAGAGGCATTAATTAGAAAACTGGAATTTTAACGTACTTTCAGTAAGGACACTCGGTAATCACTTTACTTCAAACGGAGAGGACCCTAAGAGGTGTTATGATGAGGAGAAAAATCAAGGTAGGTACATAAATTCAGATACACATTACCTTATATTTCAGCATAATAACACATCCATTAAGCTGATCCTTCACTGTACATCCTTATAATCATTACGTTGCAATGATTGCGCAATGTGGTGGCAACTGCATGTTGGTAGGTGGATTTGCAGGCAGAATTGCTGGGCTCTGTCATTTCTTGGTGGCGAAGATAGATACGCATTCCAGAATAGCCCAGCTATTTATCCACCCATCCGAGGCATTGGAAAATAACAGAAAAGCCTCTCTCGGAACCAGCACTATTCAACTTTTGCACGGCAGCGCACGGACTCGTAGCTTATCTCAGACTGCTGGCTCGTCCCCGACTCGTTGCTTGTTCACGACTGACTACCAGTTCCACCTTTTCCACCTAGGCCAACCACAATTTGCGCGCGCTACACAGTTCCGTTCCCGAGGGGAACCACTACACCTTTTACATACAGACTAACTAAGAGCCCTAAGTGAAGGTCAGCAGTTTACATAACAGCAAACAAATACATTAAATAAGACAGAACATTTTCACATATTGACACTTCTACCAAAAATTATTCACACAAAATTACAATTATATACAGTAAGTTTTGTTCCCTCCAAATGGGACAAAGAATATAAATTGTAGATACACTACTTTGTATTGAACCAAAACATGAAGTCAAAGTTTGTACAAAGAAATGAGTATACAATTTTGTGTTATCTATTCAATCAAACACATTTACAGAAGCTCAATGATGAAACATAAAATGAACAAAAAGCAAAATAAATCATTACAGCATTAGAGCTATGGTGTTACAATCCGTCTGATATCCTTCACCCATGGTTCGCAAGATATCATGTGAAAAAAGGGCGAGTTGCGTTTCGCAGGAGCGATGCTTTCTACCGTGTTGATGCATGGACACCTACTTCTCTGTCTCAAGGAAATTCATTATATTCGAACTGAGAATATGTTCGAGAATCCTGCAACAAACCGATGTTAAGGATATTGGTCTGTAATTTTGAGGATCCGTCCTTCTACCCTTCTTCTATACAGGCGTCACCTGCGCTTTTTTCCAGTCGCTAGGGACTTTACGTTGGGCAGGAGATGCGCGATAAATGCAAGATAAGTAAGGAGCCAATGCAGTAGAGTACTCTCTGTAAAACCGAACTGGAATCCCATCAGGACCTTGCGATTTATTTATTTTAAACCCATTCAGCTGCTTCACAACCCCAGGGATGTCTATCACCATGTCCTCCATACGGGAATCTATACGAGACTCAAACGGCGTGAAAGATTTCTCAAATGCTAAATTTAAAATTTCAGCTTTCGTTTTGCTGTCTCCCGTTGCCAGGCCAGACTGATCAGTGAGTGACTGGATGGAAGCCTTCGACCCGCTTACCGATTTTACGTAAGACCAGAATTTCCTTGGGTTTTCAGCAGGATCTTTTGCTAAAGTATGATGGTGGTAGTGGTTGAATGTTTCGCGCATCGCTCTTTTTACAGCAGCACGAATCTCTACTAACTTTTGCATGTCCTCATTCTCCCGATCTTTGTTGTACCGCGAGTGCAACTGCCTTTGCTTCCTGAGCATTCTCCGAATTGCGCTGTTAAACCACGGTGGATCTTTTCCGTCCGTAATCCACTTTTTCGGCACCTACTTGTCCAATGCGTGATTTACAAATGGCTCTAAGCACTATGCGACTTAACTGCTGAGGTCATCAGTCGCCTAGAACTTAGAACTAATTAAACCTAACTAACCTAAGGACATCACACACATCCATGCCCGAGGCAGGATTCGAACCTGGACCGTAGCGCGTGATTTACAATGTGTTTAAAATTTGCCCATAATTCTTCCACGTCCATCATACCGGAAGTAAATGAAGTCGATTCATTTACTAAGTGGGATGCTAACAACTGCTTATCTGCTCTTTGTAGTGAGAATACTCTCCTAGCCTTCTTGACCGACATTTTAACTTTCTTAACCATAGTCATAATGACAACATCATGATCACTAATCCCTGTCTCAACACTGACACCGTCGATGAGGTCTGGTCTGTTCGTGGCTACCAGTTTGATGCACATTTTTGAATTGCACGTATTACTGATTCGTCTCTTGGTGTCAGAACTGAGAAACACATTGATACCAGTAAATATTAACGTAAGTTTGAAATAATAAGCAAATACACTGACGGAAAGAAGCGCTACATCAAAAAATGATTAATATAGAGTAACAAAATTTCGGGAATTCGTTTGTCGAAATAACGTATTTAAGTGATTAACATTTCAGGATCACAGGTTAAAGTTAGCGAGAGATAAGCCACTGAAGGATGACATAGAAGCAATTCAGAGGCGGGCTGCTAGATTTGTTACTGGTAGGTTTGATCATCACGCGAATGTTACGGAAATGTTTCAGGAGCTCGGGTGGGAGTCTCTAGAGGAAAGGAGGCGTTCTTTTCGTGAATCACTACTGAGTAAATTTAGAGAACCAGCATTTGAGGCTGACTGCAGTACAATTTTACTGCCGCCAACTTACATTTCGCGGAAAGACTACAAAGATAAGATAAGAGAGATAGGGCTCGTATAGAGGCATATAGGCAGTCATTTTTCCCTCGTTCTGTTTGGGAGTGGAACAGGGAGAGAAGATGCTAGTTGTGGTAGAAGGTACCCTCCGCCACTCACCGTATGGTGGATTGCGAAGTATGTATGTAGATGTAGAACTTCTGTACAGATCACCAGCAGCACTAAACTGATGGATGATAGCCAGTCTCGTTGAAACTGACTCACTCTCTCTTATACTGGTAATGTTCTTACAAGCTCTCGGACCAGTTGGTTTCCCGATGTATTCAAACAAGCGTTTCAATGTGAAACGTTGGTACATTAATAATGGGTGTATTCTCCAGAATACTGAATGCAAGCATGCAAACGTGCATGCATTGTGTTTTACACGTGCCGGATGTAAGTTTATGAGATGGAGCTCCATGCCTATTGTGTTTGGTCAGTCAATACAGGGCTGGCTAATGCTGGTCGTGGGTGAAACTGGAGTTGTAATTCGATGATGCTCCATACGTGTGCGATTGGAGACAGATCCGGTGATCGAGCAGGCCAAGACAACATGTCGACACTCTGTAGAGCATATTGGGTTACAACAGCGGTATGTGAACGAACGTTATCCTGTAGGAAAACACACACTGCACTGCTGTTCATGAACGGGAGCACAACAGGCCGAATCGCAAGACCGACGCACAATTTTGCAGTCAGCGTGAGTGGGATAACCACGAGAGTGCTCCTGCTGCCATACGAAATCACATCCCAGACCACAACTTCAGGTGTAGGTCCAGTGCGCCTAACACACAGGCAAGTCCGTTACAAGCCCTCAACTGATCATCTTTTAACCAACACATTGCCATTGCTGGCACCGAGGCAGAACCAGCTTTCGTCAGAAAACACAAGACATCTCCACCCCGCCCTCCAATGAGCTTCCGATTGGCATCACTGAAGGCGCAAATGGCGGTGGTTTGCGGGAAGTGGAATGTAAGCTACAAGGCTCGGAGCTGACGTCGAAGTAACTGATTTGTAAGAGTTCGTTGTGTCATTGTGGTGCCAATTGTTGCTGGAATTGCTGCTACATAGCCAGTGTGGTGCGCCAAGGCCATATGCCGAACACGACAGTCTTCCCTCTCGGTAGTGCCACGTGGTCGTCCGGAGCCCGGTCCAATTTCCATCATACATTTTCGTAACCACCGCTTCCAGCGACCATGATCAGTGGCTACATTCCTGCCAAGCCTTTCTGCAGTATCGCAGAAGGAACATCCAGTTTCTCGTAGCCCTATTACAAGGCCTCATTCAAACTCAAAAAAATGGTTCAAATGGCTCTGAGCACTATGGGACTCAACTGCTGAGGTCATTAGTCCCCTAGAACTTAGAACTAGTTAAACCTAACTAACCTAAGGACATCACAAACATCCATGCCCGAGGCAGGATTCGAACCTGCGACCGTAGCGGTCTTGCGGTTCCAGACTGCAGCGCCTTTAACCGCACGGCCACTTCGGCCGGCTCATTCAAACTCAGTGAGATGTTGCTAACGGTATGTTTGTCGCCCTAAAGGCTTTCTTGACTAACATCGACTCACCACTCTATGTCAAAGGTAACTAACGCTCACGAACGTTACAGCGTGTATTTAAAGCAAATCTGATTTGCATCTTCATAGCGACGCACTAGCACCAGTTTTACACGACTGGCGCAAAATTTTAATAGACATCATCTTTATATGTAAAAGCACGTCCAACAACTTTCTTTTATGTCGCACAATTCCTTCTTGGTGTTGTGATATTTTGTGGGTCAAAGTATTTATATTAATATTCACCTGTGGTCAGCCATAACAGTCGGAGTAGTATGAGTTTCAGAAATGCGATGTATGTACTGCCTATGAACACGGAAATAGACATGATGAAACTTGCAAAATGTTTAGAATTTTAGAAGCTATAAACAATATAATTATATCTATCTGTTGCAGATCTGATACGATGGTAGGAACAAGAAATACTTTTCTCGTATTACAGCCTTTGTGTACATTACTTTCAACGGCTCATAGCTTTGGTCGTGGATCTATCTCGTATATGAAATTCGTATTTCTCTCATTTGTCGACTTCTGGAGATCCTGTATACAATTGGCAATTCGAGTGCCCCTGCGTACGTTCGCAAACTTTCGATCTGAAGCGAACCATAATATTTCACCTCTCAGACCACGTCACTCGGGACCGCAGCGCAGCTCTCGAAAGGATAGCATTTATAGTCAAAATCAGAGACATGTGTGACCGAGTCACCGATCACGCGAAACGTTCTCTGGCTAGGCCAACAGCTCGACCATGTCTGGGCAACTAATTGCCGTCTACTGCATCTTTTCTATGCCCTCTACTTTTTGTACAAATTGTTTCAATTACGAATGAATGTTTAATTCTTGTTACCTTCTTGCCGTTAACTACTACTACATCTTGCCGTACTGTTCTCCATCCAGTGCCCCAGAAAGGCCAATATTAATATTTGCTAGCTGGCTTCAAAACTGAGCGAATTTTATCCTTCTGATTCCTCAAGCTATTCATCTACTTTTTATGATAAGAGCTAATTTTCACTCTAATTGCTCTCTTCCCCATTTTCTGACTACCACTACAACAGTCGCAGTGCAGTTTCCGAATTTGCGGAATATGCGCCAAGTCATTTACTTCACTTTTTACTAGCATTCGATGCTTATTGCCAATCAGCACGTTATTATGTAGATGCTACATCTAACAATTTAAAATAATGGCCAAGGACATATGGAACACAGAATCATCATCGTCATACACGTTATTTCTCAAGTCAACATCCCTTCCTGTCGACGCATGGTACCTACACAGGGAACAATGAGGTATAGTTTGAAAAGATTTTAACCGGCACCTGACACTGCTCAAAGATTTTGCGCTAGAAGTTACTATTTGAGGAAATTTTAACATAAAAGAGACTTTTAACTATCGTAGGTAAAAGAACATCGTGGATGCCCAACTTCATACATTCATTTTACGAAGCTAACTTATTAATCATGAATAAGATACACCCTTTTTATTTTAACTTATTACAAACACTATTTTATTTGTTTTAAAGTAATTACTGACTGGATAATTTGTATACAGCATTATCATAGATAAAAACAGTGACCCTGCAGCAGTCCATTATCTCCGCCCGTCGCACAAGCTGGCTTTTCTAAACGAATATGCTTTCCGAAATAATAAACATATTTGTCAAATGGTTCAAATGGCTCTGAGCACTATGGGACTCAACTGCTGTGGTCATAAGTCCCCTAGAACGTAGAACTACTTAAACCTAACTAACCTAAGGACATCACACACATCCATGCACGAGGCAGGATTCGAACCTGCGACCGTAGCAGTCACACGGTTCCGGACTGCGCGCCTAGAACTGCGAGACCACCGCGGCCGGCAAACATATTTGTCATTGCCACCTTGAATTGTGATTTGCCTATTGATATTAGAGCTGTACATGCTTCTGTAATGTGTGAAATCCAATTAAAATGTGAAAATATAGTTAGAGGATATTGTGGCCTTAGTAACAAACCAGGTAAGAAGCAAACACTACGTTCTAACCCATATATTTTTCATTTATTTACTTCTATGTATTTTATGATCCGTATTTCTTATAGTAAGCCCGCATCTCGTGGTCGTGCGGTAGCGTTCTCGCTTCCCACGCCCGGGTTCCCGGGTTCGATTCCCGGCGGGGTCAGGGATTTTCTCTGCCTCGTGATGGCTGGGTGTTGTGTGCTGTCCTTAGGTTAGTTAGGTTTAAGTAGTTCTAAGTTCTAGGGGACTTCTGACCACAGCAGTTGAGTCCCATAGTGCTCAGAGCCATTTGAACCATCTTATAGTAATATACCAGGTAAGAAGCAAACACTACGTTCTAACCCACACATTTTTCATTTATTTACTTCTTTGCATTTTATGATTAGTATTTCTTATTAACCTTCTCTTCAACAACAGGTAAATACAAATATTGTATTATCACGTATCGATATGGCCCCCCATGTGTCTTAGCAATGGAATTGCAAGTTTCTGCTGACGCCGATAGCGATCATGTTGGATCCGGTGGACCCAATGGAGCACGGCCGCTGAGCCATACCTCCAGCGGTTCTGGACTACAAGAACCTTGTATTGCTGCAGTATAGGAGGGCCAGCGGCATCCGCTCATCCCACTTGAGCCCTGAGCCATTTCGCTATGGGACACTATGCAGATACCTCCCAGTCGCGGATCCATCTCCGTCGTTCTTGAGTACAGTACTTCAGGGACCCTCAATGTTGTTGCCATTATGATATCTGGACTCTCACTGCATTAGTTGTAGTGAGTGTACGTATGCTTGGAGAAGTGCAAGTTAAGTAAATCTTCAGTTTACTGTATTAGCTTACTCGCTAATGATTTCTGATCCTGTCCGGCTTTCCTACAACGACAGTTGCTGCGCCATTCTGTAGCCCACCTCTCCTTGCTATTCTGTACATAGTTGAAACCTGGTTGTTAGGTATTTAGAGAGCGCACAGGATAAGGTTACGATTGTGGATGGGGCCGTAAACAGTTACTGTGACTTGCTCAATTAAACAAACAACTTTATATCCTAAGAACCACTTATTTACACATTGCTTTAAAAGACCACAATTACGCAATACGGCTGAAGGCCTAGTTAAGGAAAACTTGAGAAGTTTTCTGGGCTGAAGGCCCAAAACCACACCAAAAACAAGAACGGCTGTAGGCCTGGCTTAGAAATCAAAAGCAATTAAAAATAGAAGGTAAATTAAACAAAAAACCATTCAGTTGAAAACAATAAGCGGCTGAAGGCCTACACTACATGTCTGACGGACTACTATACTTAAAACACATTAATAAATAATTTTTTCCAACCAAGATATTTCTTTTTAATCTTACAACAGAACGGCCAAAAGCCTAATTAAAGAAACATTAACTTATTGCATGGCTGAAGGCCACAAACAAATTTTAAACAACGGCTGAAGGCCTAACAACAAGTCAGACTAAAAATTTAAAATAAACCCATTCCTTTTTATAAAAAAATTTCCTTTAAAGAATACACACGGCTGAAGGCCTTATTAAAAGGGGTTCACGTAAATCCTCGGCTGAAGGCCACACATAACACATCCAACAACTAACGGCTTAGGGCCTATATTACAAACAATTTCAGATAGAACAAATTTTAAGGAAGAAATATTTTTTTAAATAAAATTAATCTTCAAAATTTTAATTTAACACGGCTGAAGGCCATTATGTAAAATTTAAAAGAACTGAATTAATACACGGCTAAAGGTCTCGCACAATACTTCAAACTAAAATGAAAATCACAATCTAAAACGAACAGAACGAGTGTTGCTCAGATGTGTTTCAAGGGTCGGCCTGAGAAGGCAACACAAATGCAAGGTGAGGTGACACAAAAAAACTGCTGAGGTCATCAGTCCCCTACATCTAATTCAACCTAACTAACCTAAGGACATCACACACATCCATGCCCGAGCCAGGATTCGAACCTGCGACCGTAGCGGTTGCGCGGTTCCAGACTGTAGCGCCTAGAACCTCTCGGCCGAAATGAGACAGGCAGCTACGAGTTGAAGTTAAATAATCGGATAGCAACCTAAACTAGGGACGGCCCAAGGACCGACTAACAATTTAACCAATTACCTTCCATCCTACCAATGGCACAACGATGGAAAATGTCGGCCGAGGACGAGGATACGAGCAGAACTACATTTTCAGAAATTGGTGTCTTAAAAACAGCCAAGTGAACAATAACCACTCTAAGGAAAATATAAACCAAACCACTTAAAAGGTTGTCGAACTACATGCCGTGTTGGAGAGCATCAACGCGACGAGGAAAGACACAGTGCCGGGAAACTACAGGGTGTTTCAAAAATGACCGGTATATTTGAAACGGCAATAAAAACTAAACGAGCAGCGATAGAAATACACCGTTTGTTGCAATATGCTTGGGACAACAGTACATTTTCAGGCAGACAAACTTTCGAAATTACAGTAGTTACAATTTTCAACAACAGATGGCGCTGCGGTCTGGGAAACTCTATAGTACGATATTTTCCACATATCCACCATGCGTAGCAATAATATGGCGTAGTCTCTGAATGAAATTACCCGAAACCTGTGACAACGTGTCTGGCGGAATGGCTTCACATGCAGATGAGATGTACTGCTTCAGCTGTTCAATTGTTTCTGGATTCTGGCGATACACCTGGTCTTTCAAGTGTCCCCACAGAAAGAAGTCACAGGGGTTCATGTCTGGCGAATAGGGAGGCCAATCCACGCCGCCTCCTGTATGTTTCGGATAGCCCAAAGCAATCACACGATCATCGAAATATTCATTCAGGAAGTTAAAGACGTCGGCCGTGCGATGTGGCCGGGCACCATCTTGCATAAACCACGAGGTGTTCGCAGTGTCGTCTAAGGCAGTTTGTACCGCCACAAATTCACGAAGAATGTCCAGATTGCGTGATGCAGTAATCGTTTCGGATCTGAAAAATGGGCCAATGATTCCTTTGGAAGAAATGGCGGCCCAGACCAGTACTTTTTGAGGATGCACGGACGATGGGACTGCAACATGGGGCTTTTCGGTTCCCCATATGCGCCAGTTCTGTTTATTGACGAAGCCGTCCAGGTAAAAATAAGCTTCGTCAGTAAACCAAATGCTGCCCACATGCATATCGCCGTCATCAATCCTGTGCACTATATCGTTAGCGAATGTATCTCGTGCAGCAATGGTAGCGGCGCTGAGGGGTTGCCACGTTTGAATTTTGTATGGATAGAGGTGTAAACTCTGGCGCATGAGACGATACGTGGACGTTGGCGTCATTTGGACCGCAGCTGCAACACGGCGAACGGAAACCCGAGGCCGCTGTTGGATCACCTGCTGCACTAGCTGCGCGTTGCCCTCTGTGGTTGCTGTACGCGGTCGCCCTACCTTTCCAGCACGTTCATCCGTCACGTTCCCAGTCCGTTGAAATTTTGAAAACAGATCCTTTACTGTATCGCTTTTCGGTCCTTTGGTTACATTAAACCTCCGTTGAAAACTTCGTCTTGTTGCAACAACACTGTGTTCTAGGCGGTGGAATTCCAACACCAGAAAAATCCTCTGTTCTAAGGAATAAACCATGTTGTCTACAGCACACTTGCACGTTGTGAACAGCACACGCTTACAGCAGAAAGACGACGTACAGAATGGCGCACCCACAGACTGCGTTGTCTTGTATATCTTTCACATCACTTGCAGCGCCATCTGTTGTTGAAAATTGTAACTACTGTAATTTCGAAAGTTTGTCCGCCTGAAAATGTACTGTTGTCCCAAGCATATTGCAAGAAACGGTGTATTTCTATCGCTGCTCGTTTAGTTTTTATTGCCGTTTCAAATATACCGGTCATTTTTGAAACACCCTGTATATTAACGACCAGGGCAGCTAACTGGGGCGTTAATGGCCACAGGACAGAAAATACCGCTGGTGCACTTCACTGGCAAGTAACAGTCAGTTTAATAATTAATCACAATATAGGAAGGCGGCTGCAAGGTTTCACTGACTCCAACACATCATACGTTGCTGCTAGCCCGAACGTCCCAGGGAGTAACAACCCGCAAATGAAAGAAGAGATCTCACGATAGTTGAGCTTTCATAACAGGTTAACTGGTCACTCAATTTCAGCGTCCAGGTTCGGTAGGTAACGAATTTCGTCGCTCTCGCAGCTTGCGCCTCACGATCCGACAGCGCGTGCACACTGCCAACGGTCCCTGCTTGGCCCTCGCGCCACTGAGACTTCCTCGCTGCTCCGTCCCAACCGACTGACCACCACCCACCATCACCACCCGGAAATACTAGCGGTCACACCAAAGATAGTACGACAGTAGTAGTATCGATAAGTACTTCTGCTGCCACTCAAGGAGGCAAGCCAGTAATTTCGTTACGCCAGTAAGTACGGAAGAAAGAAGACGCCACTCGATGTGACAAAATGCCAAAGAACAAACGGCATGAACGCGAGCCGCACGCGGCGCAATAGTCGTACAGGGCAAACCTGGCGTCGAGGATGGGATCGGCCTCTCTTTCCGGCGTCTGTCCCACATGCCGCCTCGGGTCTCTCTGCCGTCGTCAACATGGCTCTGTCTCCGTTTGCTGCTCTGCCTCTGGGTGTGGGTGCATATTGTCTGTTCGGTTTTTCGCATTGTGTTTCCAGGGCAGGAGCGCAGCACCGGCTTCAGTTTCGGCTCCCACCTCCTCATTACCACCCGAATCTAGCCCTCTGCCTCACCCCTCTCTCCCTCCCCCTGCCACTCATTGTCGTTTGCTTATCTACACTACACTATGATGATGAGAAGGTTTGGTGGGGGGAGGAGGGGAAGAAGCGATGTTATCCCAACGTCTGCACCTACTCCATTTACTGTCTTATTTAAAACTACACAAATGCGAAAATTTCGTACTGGTTCTCTGGTAGCTTTTAAAGGGGCGTGTGGTAAAACATCACACTAGGTGGGGAAAAATTACGTTCTTTTATCCTATTTGGGGCAACGGCAGTGCCACAGTGGATACACCTGTTCCCGTCAGATCACCGAAGTTAAGCGCTGTCGGGCGTGGCCGGCACTTGGATGGCTGACCACCCGGGCCACCATGCGCTGTTGCCGTTTTTCGGGGTGCACTCAGCCTCGTGATGCCAATTGAGGAGCTACTTGACCGAATACTAGCGGCTCCGGTCAATGAAAACCTTCGTAACGACCGGGAGCGCGGTGTGCTGACCACAACCCCTCCTACTCGCATCCTTAGCTGAGTATGACACGGCGGTCGGATGGTTCCGATGGGACACTTGTGGCCTGAAGACGGAGTGCTTATCCTATTGGGGGAAAAGCAAAGAATTGTACAAATACGCTAGTTTGTTTTGAAGTGAAATTGACACATAATCTTCTAGTTACACTATGACTATGAGGTATAAAGATTAAGCAATACGTAGATGTAACACTATCGTCTGACAGACAATCCATGTGAAGATTACAAGCTGTTAAAAACACGCATGATGGTTCTTGAAGTTCTTGCAAAGATACAAAGACTGTGATAATTCTAATGGGGCCGGTTGGAGTGTCCGTGAGGTTCTAGGCGCTACAGTCTGGGACCGAGCGACCGCTACGATTACAGGCTCGAATCCTGCCTCGGGCATGGATGTGTGTGATGTCCTTAGGTTAGTTAGGTTTAAATAGTTCTAAGTTCTAGGGGACTGATGACCTCAGAAGTTAAGTCGCATAGTGCTCAGAGCCATTTGAACCAATTTTTTTGAATTCTAATGAGAAACTTGTTTATTTCCTTTCAGAAAGTGATTTTCTGCTCACAATACCTGCTAATACGGAAAACATACGAGATTTAAACGACTTTGCACGAAGAAAATTGAGGAGTCTTTGTGACTGCCTTGAGGAATTAAGTACTAAAGTTACCGCTATGGAAGCACATTACAGACAGACTGCTCAAGCTGTCAGATGCTCGTCCAATCTGAAAACCACATTCTCTTGGGAGAAACACGTCGCAAATTATAGCTCGGATTACCTCAGTTGTTCCGTACTTCTTCGCCTTCTTCTTTCCACGCGTTACACACTTTCTCTTTGTGTTTAAAGATGTGGACCGATGCATTTAAATCTGGATAAGTGACTATCCGTTGTGTGTTGCGTCCCTTACGAAGAGATCCACATATTCAGGTGCGACAGTGTCCAGTGGAGGTCCACAGAAATTCCGTATCGGTGTAGCTCAAAGATCTTGAGTATTATGTTCTTTAGGTGAAAGATGTTGTCTCATAGTATTTCTGGTCGCTGATAGCAGGTGGTATATCTATCGAGTTAAATATGATCATAATCTTGTTGAATCCTAGCGGTGTGACGGACCACAGAGCTTGCCTGATTGATAATACCTGAGCTGTAAACACGGACATGTTCTGAGAAACGTAGTACTTACGTTATTTTTGCAGATAAATTTCAGACAATTCCACCATAGACTGCTAGATGTTGTTTCTTGTTGTGTTTCATTCTCGATTATTTTCCTCGAGTAAATTATTAATTGTCATTGCCAATATTTTTGTAAGGAAGTGCGACTAATATCTTTTGTTTTCATGTGTAAATCAGAATTCTGAACGGTAATTCGGCTGTGATACGCGTAGAAGGGTTTACTTATGCATACTGACTTTGTCATTTACGCGCCCTCGCTTCCTCCCTTGTTTCCACGTCGAAATTGTATATCACTAGGAGATTTTGGTTCATTTCGCCGGAATTTTGATTTCGTATTTTTTAAATAAATATCAAGTTATTTTTAGCCGGTGTATCAACGGTACTGTACCATTTATCTTACGGAAATTTTGCCAAAAAGAAAAAGAAGTTTGATCTCGTAATACACAAAACGCATCAGTATGCGAGTCGTACGTGATTCGGCTGACGTTTGCCTTGCCGCCGGCTGCCCTCCCGCTGTACACGCATCACTTCGCGCATATTGATGCAGTGTCCTTCGTAATCGTATTCCATTTATTTACTCGCCTGCGGAATATTTTCTCATTGTGTAATTCTAAAAACTGGAACTGTTGTATTCAAAAGATTTTGCAATGTAACCTCTTTCTTTTTTTTTCACGAGAGGAAAATTTGTGCTTTGCTGGATACTATTGGAATCAGTCACCGTATTCCAGTCATAAAGACGCTCTATCTCCACAACAGTACAGACCTCGTTGGATCCTCTACCATCCCATGATTTCTTCCATATCATTTGTAAGCTGCCTGTGTTTTAGAACTGAATTTAGTGGACAGTGAATTCCCACAGAAAATTGCCCTGATTAAAAAACTTTCTTTCCTCTACGAATGTTGACCCATCAAAAATACTATTCCAATGCAATCTAATTTATTTCGTGAACAGGCAAATTTATTTCCGGCAACGGTTAAATCGAGCGTGTAGCTTATTTAATTCTATGTAATGAAGAAATTTTCCTATCAAAGGGACTAATATTTCATCATACGAAAGTTTCTGCCTTATAGGGACAACATGTCGTACGAGCGTACATGGCTCCCGACTGTAATGCGGAACACTTTTCTGTCAAAAGCCTAATGGTATAGATTTTTTTTTGTAGAACTTTTGAAGAAACACGGCACAGAAATTACTGGTCCGAATATCTCAGCGGAATCGTACCATCCGTCGCCTGGAGGAAGTCTACTGAAAACGTTGCAAGCAAACTCACGCTATCTAAATGTCTGTATCAGTTAAAAATCAGTTGTCATTGAAGAGAAAGCTGACCTGAAGGTAAAAGATTACAGCACATCCCTGTTATTGAATATTATAGGCTATAAGTCCGTGGCCATAGCTAAGTTTAGAACAAACAACATATATAAATATATATTTACAATTTAATGAGGGGACAGTGTATGAATAAATGCAATAGGTTTTGTATTCTTGTTACTTAATGAAACCCAAAAGATATAGGTAATGTACATGAAACACCATAATTAATATTACAAAACCCACATAGTAAATAAACCACGGTAGGACATAGACTTTGTTTACAAAGTATTTGCGAAACCAACGAAAACGCAAAGAAAGTCAGGCGAGTGAAGAACACATTTACTCAGCACGGTTACAAATCAGACACACCGTACGGAGAGAATGAGAACTGCCCCACACTAATCGAGCCTGATACTGCAACTTGTTATTCATAATGGCTCAGAGCAGATAAGAACACCTCGCATCAATACGGCTCGCTAAACACGCTTTTTATGTATTACAATGCATCATGTCGCGGACCACAATTGTTCGCGGTTGGTCTGAAGAGCATTGTGCCGACCGCGGTGGCCGAGCGGTTCTAGGCGCTGCAGTCTGGAACCGCATGACCGCTACGGTCGCAGGTTCGAATCCTGCCTCGGGCATGGATGTGTGTGATGTCCTTAGGTTAGTTAGGTTTAAGTAGTTTTAAGTTCTAGGGGACTGATGACCTGAGAAGTTAAGTCCCATAGTGCTCAAAGCCATTTGAACCGTTTTGAAGAGCATTGTGGATAAGTCGAGCGAATGATTTGGCCAGCCACATCGCCCGATATGAATTCCATCGAACATTAATGGGACATAATCGTGAGGTCAGTTCGTGCACAAAATCCTGCACCGGCGACACTTGCGGAATCGGCCAAGTCGAGCTGCTTACTAGACAGCGCAAAAGGAGTCCGAAACGTATTAGGAGATATTCCATGACTCTCGTCACCTCAGTGCATAACTTACATAAAACCTGTGGTGTCACCGCCAGACACCACACTTGCTAGGTGGTAGCCTTTAAATCGGCCGCGGTCCGTTAGTATACGTCGGACCCGCGTGTCGCCACTATCAGTGATTGCAGACCGAGCGCCGCCATACGGCAGGTCTAGTCTAGTCTAGAGATTCTCCCTAGCACTCGCCCCAGTTGTACAGCCGACTTTGCTAGCGATGGTTCACTGTCTACATACGCTCTCATTTGCAGAGACGACAGTTTAGCATAGCCTTCAGCTACGTCATTTGCTACGACCTAGCAAGGCGCCATATTCAGTTACTATGAATGTGTTCTGAACAGATAATATTGTGAATCACGTACCGTCAAGAGCGACGTTCATCATTAATGGATTAAAGTTAAATATCAAACTAATTACGTCCGCTTTCTGAATTCTCATTCCTTGTCATGTTCCAGACCTCACGTCGGTATAGTTCGTCCCTCCTCACGCCAGCCTGCGTGAGATAAAACGCGAGCATTTTTGCCTCCACTCGTAACACGGTGTTGCCTCTTCTGCCAACACAAAAAAATCAACATGTTGTAACAGTAATTAACGAAACAAGAGGTAAATGTAATTAAAATTATATGGACATTTGTTATGTCACATAGCGGTCTTCGCGTCAAGCAGTGGTTCAAATGGTTCTGAGCACTATGCGACTTAACATCTGAGTTCATCAGTCCCCTATAACTTAAAATTACTTAAACCTAACTAACCTAAGGACATCACACACATGCATGCCCGAGGCAGGATTCGAACCTGCGACCGTAGCAGTCGCTCGGTTCCGGACTGAAGCGCTTTGAACCGCTCGGCCACAACGGCCAGCGCCTCAAGCAATGTGTTACATTGCTGTCATTTCCCATTTTACCAGAGTACAGGCCGCCGTGTACACTAAGTATATGCCGAATGTTGCGTTTCTTGAACGTTGTAATAGGCATCAGCCGCCATAGTATTCATTCGTATCAGGTTATAGCAACGTGTATGTGATGATCTCTCTTATGAAATGATATAAATACTGATTGTGTCCGTTACTAAATTGTAACAGGGTAGCGACTTTGGTAAGACAATATTTTTTACATTCAGTCATTTTAATGGATACTTCCTTATGCAAAATATTGTTTTATTTTCACTGCGTCTTCTGCATGTTAATACCTATTTGCAGATTTATGTTCATCGTTCAATTACACCGGTCACGAACGATGAAAAGCTGATTTCAATTATGTCGTGTATGGATGAAATCATTTAAAGAAAGAGCACCACAACTAATCGAGAATGTTTTGTGGTATGTATTTTATAAATAATTCATATATATACTCTTGAACCCTGGTAGAGTACTGTTTGTAGTTCTGCAAGCTGTTGCATGTTTCTAACATCAGAAAAAAATCTTTTTTTTTCCTTGGATCTGAAGATGGCTAGATTGTTAGCCGAAACTCCTAATCAGTCCAAATAAAGAAGACTTCATGTGCCGTCTTGAGTTCATCGGTTTTCAGTTCCTAACATAAAAAAATAAACTTATTTGTGGTTTGCAGCAGTTTGTCGTTCCTAAGAAAGACACTCGATATTGCACCATGACGTAGGGTGCTCCACTTGCAGCGGCCCTGAACGTACCGCGGGCGCAGGCAAAGCTGCCAATAATTAGCGGGCCTTAAGGAAGACGGCAAAGCTCGTCGCCTTAGCGCCCGCCGCCTGCTAATAAGACACTTTGATTAAACCTCCCGAGGGTGGGACGGGACGGGACTTCGTGGGGAATGCGGCCGAGGAAAGCCTGTCGCCGACTGTCGTCTGCTTACTGGGGCTGCACTGCGCTGGCTTAGCGAAGACGCTGGTCTTCCGGAGCTCCTCTCGGACTGGGGTTGCCTTTGTAGTTGGGGAGGGGGAACCAAGTTGAAACAGAATCCACATAAGACGTACTGCACTCTGAGATAGTTTTCACCAATCACTGACACAGACTGGTTGTAATTAAACTTTCTCCACTTGATCCAATGTAGACTATTTACCATACCGGTAGCCAACATTTTAGGAATGACTGAGACGAAACTGTGCCATTGTGTCTCCTGACCAGTAGTACAATGCCCAGTAATTTTAATGCGACCACCTGTCAAAAGCCGGAATAACCACCTTTTGCAGCGCGAACGTCCAGGAAGAGAGCCTGTGAGTTTCTGAAAGGTGTTGACAGGGATGTGGGGTCATGCCGTCCCCAGTGAAATGCCCAGCTGCACTAGGATTCTCGGTTGAGAATCCGTGGAGTGAACTGCTCGATCCAAGTGGTTCCACAGCATCTCGATTGCGTTTAAGTCCGGAGAGTCTGGTGGCCAGGGGAGTACGGTAAACTTATCGTGGTACTCTTCAAACAACGCACGTACACTGTGATCTGTGTGACACGTTCCATTGTCCTACTGGTAGATGCCATCGTGCCGAGGGAAAACAAACTGGATGTAGGGGTGGACGTGGTCCCTGAGGATAGGTGCATACTTGTAATGATCCATTGTGCCTTGCAAAATGACAGTATCACCCAAGGCATGCGACGAAAACATTCCCAGACCGTAACGGTCCCTGCTGCAGCCTACACTCTTCCGACAATTGTTAAATGGCGGTACACGCCAACATCCCTCTGTCCGATGCAGCATAGAAAGTGATTCATCTAGAAAAAGAAGGCCACCTGTCGTCACTCAGTGGGTGTCCAGTTACGGCATTGGAGCCCAAAATGCACCATTCGTCGCCGATGCACAGCTAACAACATGGGTGCGTGAATCTGGCGCCTGTAGCTGAAGCCCATACACAGAAAACTTTGCTTAACGGTCATTGCGGAGACACTGTTGATAGTCCCTTGGTTCACGTGGGTGGACAGTTGCTCTATTCGCCCCTATATATTTCCGCATTTGTCTTTCACCGCCGGCTGCTGTGGCCGAGCGGTTCTAGGCGCTTCAGTGCAGAACCGCGCTGCCGCTACGGTCGCAGGTTCGAATCCTGTCTCGGGCATGGATGTGTGTGATGTCCTTAGGTTAGCTAGGTTTAAGTAGTTCTAAGTCTAGGGGACTGATGACCTCAGATGTTAAGTCCCACAGTGCTTAGAGCCATTTGAACCACTTGTCTTTCACCTCTGTCACCAGTTACCTCAGTGCCGGTTTTGTATAGCGCCATTTTACCACGCACGATATTTTTACCCACGGGAGCACTTGAACGGTCTACAGACTTTCCCGTTTCGGAACTACTTCACCCTTCGCCCGAAAGCTAATGATCGTGTCCATCTGGACGTTCGATAAATCGCTCTGTTCCCGCATTACGATGACTGCACGGTTTCCCGCGTCTCCCAACATGCTTTATACAGGGCGATTTTTTCCACCATGCACAAACTCTAGGGAATGATCATTGAGTGGATACGGAACAAAAAGGTTCTAATGAACCTATACCCGGAAATAGATGGTTTCCATGCTGGAGACCATTTATTCAATCATACATTGTTACAGAGACGGGGGGCTAATAAGCGCTGTAGCATGCAGCCACAGTTGCAATATGTGTTGAAAACGTTTCCGTATGCCTCAACGCATGCTTGTATGCGTCGTAACATGTTCAGTCTCACACGTTTATATAGGCCAGGCTACATCCGAACAGCTTCATTGTCTCCACAGCTTTAGTGTCTCCACGGCTGGAATGGGCTCTACTTTCATGATACTTTTGAGATGGCCCCATAATCGGAAATCGTTCGGGTTGTGATCCGGTGAAGGAGCGGGCCATGCAACTGGACCCCCTCGTCCGATCCATTGACCAGGGAGACACGCCTGAGATGCATCTGGATGCTAACGGCGAAGTGGGCTGGAGCACCATCATGTAGCAGCCACATTACCCTTCGAATCATCAATGTCACTTTTCCAGCAGGGGAGACAAAGTCAGCCGCAAGACACGCCGGTAGTTCCGGCCTGTTGGCGGTGTGGAAGGAAGACTGGTCCCAAAATATAGTCGCCAATTGTCCCGGCCCACACATTACAGCTACACCCATGCTGACGATTCTTTGCCACCATACTATCTCACAGATGCCTGTTATGAAAGTTGAAGATAGCACTCCGTGTTAAGGTGGACTCATCTGTGAATGGGATGGATTATGCACATTCCAGAATCGTGGGTGCCTGCTGAAGAACCCAGCGATAAAACTGATCCCGATGTGGAAAGTCTGTTGCTAGTGAGCCCTGCACTCGCTGTATCTGATAATAGCAGTAACAATTGTCATGGAGAATGTTTCACACGATCGTCTGACTTACGCTGTACTGGCGGACTAACTGCCTGGTACTGACACGCTGGTAGCCTTCCACAGTGTTATCACAATTTCCCCCAACATTTCGGGTACGTCCTTCATTATTTCCTGCTTCCTGAAACGACCCTGTCTCAAACAAACGGCGGAACACTGTTGTAAACATTGAATGCCGTGGTTGTTGTCGATGGGGAGAGGTCTCCTGATCCATCCTTGCTGCCCACCGCCGGTTGTCATTTGGCTTTCTGCAAGTAAACACGATGTCGGCAAGCTCTCGATTCGGATACGGAACCAATGTATACAACGCTATATCACAAGCACTACAAGGTGAAGCTGAAGCAGCAAGACAAGTGAATCGCACGAAACATTACCAATTACTATGGCAGGAGGAGACGCTATAGCATGACGTATGAGGAACAGTACCACCCTCTAGGAGGAAACCGTGCATGCTGTAACTGTGGCTACGTGGCACAGCACGTATTAGACAGCAGTCACTGTAACAAAGTATGATAGAATAAATGGACTCTAACATGGAAACCATGTATTTCCGGACATAAGTTCATTAGACATTTTTTGTTCCGTATCCTCTAATTCATCAGTCCCTAGAGTTTGCACACGGTGGATAAAATCACAGTGTATGTTCTCCACTATTAGTGCTACCATCTGCCATCTGAGTGCTTATTGCACGTTGATGTCGAACAAAGGCAGTTGTCACATTCACGTCGTTAGACTCCGTAGTTGGCGATACATCTCTGTTTAGTGAAGTGTTCGATATCCTTTATATTCTGAAGATATTTGTTAAAAAACTGCGTATCTCATTGTCATTATGGGAGTTTTCGGGATGATTATGTCGTCTGGCGACTGATATTTGACATTTCATATTTACTTTTTATATTTTTCCATTATATTTCGTGTTGCTTATGAAAAAATTAACTATCCTATGAATTTGCGTGTGAGTCTTTCGTCATCGGCTGATGGGTATTTAAACATTTAACAGTATTTAAATACCAAAGGCTACATTACAAAATCAGATCCAAAATTATTTAACTGAATTATTACCATAAAATTTGTCTTGAATATTATTTTTTCGGTAAATGTGAACTTAAATTTTCTGTTAATATTCATACCTGATTCATTGCACCAACAAGAGGGGCATCTTTGTTTAATGTATGTCTGAGGAGGTTTTGGGGTGTGCTTGCAAAGGACAAATATGGTTAGGCATGTCGGGGGCTTGCCTCCACGTTAGATGGAGTGTTACTTTTGTCTTTTGAACTGAAAAATGTCAAATACGTGTGAAATTCAAATGTTAATTTTTGTAATTCAACAATTATGAGAGCCGGCCGGTGGGGCCGAGCTGTTCTAGGCGCTTCAGTCTGGAACCGCTCGACCGTTACTGTAGCAGATTCGAATCCTGCCTCGGGCATGGATGTGTGTGATGTCCTTAGGTTAGTTAGGTTTAAGTAGTTCTAAGATCTAGGGGACTGATGCCTTCACGTTTTAAGTCCCATAGTGCGAGAGCCATTTTTGAACAATTTTGAGAAACATTAGGCCTACTCATTTTTCGAACAGAAAGCCAGTATTTATTTCCGAAGTGGGCAACTGCATTTAGACTGAAATATGATAATAATGAGAATTTCTGCCATAATTTACTTCTTAACAAATCAGTATCTCAACGGAAACTCAACAGACCTGAGGCTCTTATAAATCAACCCCTACCAGATTTATGGACTCCACCGAATGTACGAGAAAGTCAAGATGACAATTTCCATTGTTTGAAACGTTATGTAACAAACAGTTTATAGTGATTCTACAGTGCCGTTACTCATCAGTTGCTATCATTCATTTAAACGTCAGATTGTACTGAAAGATAAAATGTTGAATAACTTGAACTTCATGATTTTCATTATCTGACTGTTAGCGACACGGAGGGGACGAACTCTTTAGATGGTTTTCCGTTGCTAGTAGTGTTAGCGTCATGACCTGCCTTTACGTGTCGGTATTGGTACGCCGACGTACGATTGAAACACAAGCGTCAGTGTGCATTCCAATTGCAGACAGTCCACATGGGTCTGAAAAAGGCCAGCAGTGCTTTATGAGGAAAGCTATTTTATCAGCGTTACAGCAATAGTGCTGCTGCTCTTCTCTAGTTCCGACGCATTAAACAAATACGGAGAGGTCCTCATTCCGCAACACTTTGAAGAACGTGATTCGGAAGTTCGATTTGGGAATTGTTTCTGGGAGAGGCCGATGGAGATTACGCAACAAATTGTTGAAGAAGTTACTGCTCATATACGAGGGTTGGAACTTTAACAGTGGCAACTATTTATTTACAGCTCGTACAAAATAGATATGTGTTTCAAAGTTTTACTGACCATCAAAGTAGTCACCAGCATTGTGTATAGCCCGTTGCCAGCGATGTGGAAGTCGTAGGATACTCTTAGCAGTACCAGTTGTTTCCAGAATGAGATTTTCACTCTGCAGCGGAGTGTGCGCTGACATGAAACTTCCTGGCAGATTAAAACTGTGTGCCCGACCGACACTCGAACTCGGGACCTTTGCCTTTCGCGGGCCAGTGCTCTACCACTGAGCTACCGAAGCACAACTCACGCACGGTACTCACAGCTTTACTTCTGCCATGTCTCCGCAATATCCTTTCTTTCAGGAGTGCTAGTTCTGCAAGTTTCGCAGGAGAGCTTCTGTAAAGTTTGGAAGGTAGGAGACGAGGTACTGGCAGAAGTAAAGCTGTGAGTACCGGGCGTGAGTCGTGCTTCGGTAGCTCAGTGGTAGAGCACTAGCCCGCGAAATGCAAAGGTCCCGAGTTCGAGTCTCGGTCGGGCACACAGTTTTAATCTGCCAGGAAGTTTCAGTACCAGTTGTGTTGACAGTTCGAGCGGCGCGGTCTATTGTCCGACGAATTTGTAACAGTTCTCAAGCGAATGCCGTGAAGTGTTTCCTTCAATTTAGAAATTGAGTTGAGCTCACGAGGGCTTAAGTCAGGGGAGTGCAGTAGGTGGTATAGCACTTAGCAGCCCCATCAGTCAAACAAATCAGTAACAGCTTGCACTGTACGAGCTTGAGCATTGTCCTGCAAAATGATGGTCAGGTTCTGCAAAAGTGTCATCACTTCTGCCTCTATACTGTTCATTTTTGGAGCAGCTTAGAGACAGAAGTGATGACACTTTCTGTAAGATCTGACCATCATTTTGCAGGACAACGCTCAAGCACCTACAGTGAAAGCTGCTATTGATTTCCAGAATGAGATTTTCACTCTGCAGCGGAGTGTGCGCCGATATGAAACTTCCTGGCAGGTTAAAAGGGGTGCCGGACCGAGACTCGAACTCGGGACTTTTGTCTTACGCGGGCAAACGCTCTACCATCTGAGCTGCACAAGCACGACTCACGCCCCGTCCTCAGAGATATATCGGGTGATCAAAAAGTCAGTATAAATTTGAAAACTTAATAAACCACGGAACAATGTAGATAGAGAGGTAAAAATTGACACACATGCTTGGAATGACATGAGGTTTTATTAGAACCAAAAAAAAAAGTTCAAAAATGTCCGACAAATGGCGCTGGACAGCGCATGACAATCGTGTATAAAAGGAGCTGTAATGAGAGAGTGAATCAGATGCGCCAGCAGTCGCAGCATGTTGACGTTACCTGAAAAGGTGCTTTTAGTGAAGCTGTATTATCAGACCGGGGAATGTGCTGGTTCAGCGTTACGATCCTATCACCATAGGAAGGGGATTCGAACTGGTAAATGTCCGTTGACAAATGCAGCTGTGGCGAGAATGATTTCGAAGTTCGAAGCCACGGGTTGTTTAGACGATAGACCCCCGTAGTGGCCGACCGAGCACAAGGCGTAATGCTGCTGAGACAGTTCGGGAAGAAATGGAGACTAGCGGGTTCGTCTATGCACGGGGATGTCAGCGCTCGTGCCGTCGCACGTCGCACCGGCATTCCATACACTACTGTTTGGTTGGCACTTAGGCGTACTTCCCGATGCTAACCGTACAAAATCCATCAGCATCATGAACTGTTACCTGGCGATTTAGTGAAGCAGAGGGCATTTGCGGTGTGGGCGTTTCAAAAGATGGCGGAAGATGACGATTGGTTGAGTAACGTGTTGTGGACTGACGAAGCTCATTTCACGTTCCGAGGGTCTGTCAACACCCACAACTGCAGAATTTGGGCTACCGAAAATCCTAGAACTGTCGTGGAAACTCCACTGCACGACGAGAAAGTCACGGTATGGGTTGGATTTACCACATCTACCGTTATCGGGCCTTTTTTCTTCGAGGAAATGCGTGATTCTGGTTTTGTAACTGCTACCATGACGGGTGAAAGGTACGCCGATAGGTTACAGAATCGCACCATCCCTAGCCTGGGTGATAAACACCTGCTGGAAGGTACGATGTTTATGCAAGATGGCGCTCCACCCCATATTGCTAGACGCGTGAAAGATCTCTTGCGCGCGTCGTTTGGTGATGATGTTGTGCTCAGCCGCCACTTTTGTCATGCTCGGCCTCCCAGGTCCCCAGACCTCAGTCCGTGCGATTATTGGCTTTGGGGTCACCTGAAGTCACAAGTGTATCGTGATCGACCGACATCTCTAGGGATGCTGAAAGACAACATCCGACGCCAATGCCTCACCTTAACTCCGGACATACTTTACAGTGCTGTTCACAACATTATTCCTCGACTACAGCTATTATTGAGGAATGATGGTGGACATATTGAGCATTTCCTGTAAAGAACATCATCTTTGCTTTGTCTTACTTTGTTATGCTAATTATTGCTATTCTGATCAGACGAAGCGCCATCTGTCGGACTTTTTGTGAACTTTTTTTGTTCTAATAAAACCCCATGTCATTCCAAGCACGTGTGTCAATTTGTACCTCTCTATCTACATTATTCCGTGATTTATTCAGTTTTCAAATTTATACTGACTTTTTGATCACCCGGTACTTCCGCCAGTACCTCGTCTCCTACTTTTTAAACTTATTGAGCATATCTGGGATGCCTTACAACGTGATGTTCAGAAGAGATCTCTACCCCCTCGTACTCTTACGGATTTATGGACAGTCCTGCAGGACTCACGGTGTCAAGTCCCTCGAGCACTACTTCAGACATTAGTCGAGTCCATGTCACGCCATGTTGCGGCACTTCTGCGTGCTCGTAGGGCCCTACACGATATTAGGCAGCTGTACCAGTTTCTTCGGCTCTTCAGTGAATTTTCATCTTTTAACATAAAAAAAACTTTGTTATTTGGGGTCTGTCATCATCGGCCATCGTCGTTTAGATGTGGGTGATGAAATCGAAATCAGCATCGATAATTTACCAAATCGTACGCCGCTAGTCGGAGGTGAGAGGCATGTATGGAACAGCTCTGGTGGCACATATCCAGTGTGGGGGCTCCTGGGGCTGGGAGAGCGGAACGCTTCGGGTTGCCGTTACTTGGCAGACGACAGCAAAGTGGGCGTGCGGACACGACACGGCGGAAGGCGGAAGGCGCTCAGCGCAAGCCAGGATATTGGTGGGGTGGGGCGGGGGCTTGGGGTAGGGTGGGGTACCCGGGGGGGGGGGAGGGTGCGCTCGCTCTGCAATCACAGCCGGGACCCGGCCGGCGCGCTTCCAATAACGTTCGCAGGCTCGTTGTGTAGCTTTTCTTCCCTCGCGCTCATAAGGTCGGCATTTGCATGCGATTAGCATACTAGTTGATCCGTATTGGCGGGCAGGGCGTCTCTTCCCGTCCCGTCTCGGCTCGAGCGGCCGTGTCCCGACTTTATTTGCGGCTTCTCCGCTCCGGCCTCTGCGTCTCTCGAGCCCCGTTCGTCTACTCGTCTGTGCGTCGCCCGCTTCCCCTACACGACTGCGTGAGTCTCTCGTCACAGCAGAAGCAACGCCTCTGTGAATCGGCCGAATAAGGGACCTTATCCATGTGCGACATACGAGGCAAAGTCACTTCACTCCGTCGACGATCTGTTCCGTGTACCTTCGCTCGTATCACAGAGGAAAGGAGGGAAAAAAAGAACGCAGAAAGGTGGCCGTTTCACTACGATCGATTTTTCGTATATCATAGATGTGAAAAACAGAGAGTCGATTCGTCCGTCGACTTGCCCGCTCCTGCGATGCGTCTTTGTCAATATACGGGAATGAAAGGATCTCTTAACGTTATGCTTAATACTTTGACCGAAGTCAACTAAGTACCTGGGTGTTAAAATTACGAACAACTTCAGTTGGAAAGACCACACAGATAATATTGTGGGGAAGGCGAGCCAAAGGTTGCGTTTCATTGGCAGGACACTCAGAAGA
Organism: Schistocerca nitens; assembly: GCF_023898315.1. NCBI lineage: Eukaryota > Metazoa > Arthropoda > Insecta > Orthoptera > Acrididae > Schistocerca > Schistocerca nitens. Next base: position 174,702,128 of record NC_064622.1, on the reverse strand, counting down.
TGCAACAAGTCCACTAAAGAGACAGCTTACACTACACTCGTTCGTCCTCTGTTAGAATATTGCTGCGCTGTGTGGGATCCTTAGCAGGTGGGTTTGACGGAGGACATCGAAAGGGTGCAAACAATTGCAGCTCGTTTTTTATTATCACGTAATAGGGGAGAGAGTGTGGCAGATATGATACGCGAGTTCGGATGGAAGTCATTAAAGCAAAGACGTTTGTCGTCGCGGCGAGATCTATTTACAAAATTTCAGTCACCAACTTTCTCTTCCGAATGCGAAAATATTTTGTTGAGCCCAACCTACATAGGTAGGAATGATCATCAAAATAAAATAAGAGAAATTACAGTTCGAACAGAAAGGTTTACGTGTTCGTTTTTCCCGCGCGCTGTTCTGGAGTGGAATGGTAGAGAGATAGTATGATTGTGGTTCGATGAACCCTCTGCCAAGCACTTAAATGTGAATTGCAGAGTAATCATGTAGATGTAGATGTAGATGAAATGAGAACGCAAGGCGCCTATGAGTTCGGTTGGCTCCAGCTTGTTATTTGAACCCCAAAAGACTCGGTACTTCACGTCTCGTCTTCGGCCTGCGCATCACGCTGGTAACAAGTATTAAACGAGTCATTTTTGTTGTGTGCAAGATATAGGCTTTCGACCAGCGAACTTGGATGTAAATGGTGAGAAGCATATAGCCACACACTTTACAGTTGCTTTGCCAACGGCTTGCGGCAGTGGTAACACTGATTCCCGTCAGATCACCGAAGTTAAGCGCTGTTGGGCTTGGATATAGCTTTGATGGGTGACCATCCAGCCTGCCGAGCGGTGTTGGCAAGCGGAGTACAATCAGCCCTTGTGAGCAAAACTGAGGAACTACTTGACTGTGAAGTACCGGCTCCGGTCTCGTGAACTGACATACGGCCGGGAGAGCGGTGTGCTGACCACATGCCCCTCCATATCCACATCCAGTGAGGCCTGTAGACTAAGGACGACACGGCGGTCGGTCGGTACCATTGGTCTCGCATGGCATCTTCGGGCGGATTTTAGTTTAGTTTATTACTGTTGAGTGGTACTTAAGTAAATAAATTAGTGAAATCAAAGTGAACTAGAATTTACAATATAAATGAAGAACTTGGTTTAGTTTAGAGAGTTACATACTCGCAAACAGCGGGCCGAACAGCAGAACAGAAGAGACAATGACCGTGAAGTCAGCAAGTTCCACATAAGCGGGCGCTGTCGATTCAGCCGTCAGGGCATCGCCCGACCGGCTCACGTGTTTCTCAGTTGTCGTATGTGAGCAAAGGCCCTCGCCTACATCCCAAGAGCCAATGACCGACGTTAAAAAGATTCTTCGAGAAGCTTTTCAACGTGACGGAAGAGGCAATGACCGGCTCACGTGTTTCTCAGTTGTCACATGTGAGCAAAGGCCCTCGCCTACATCCGAAGAGCCAATAACCGACGTTAAGAAGATTCTTCGAGAAGCTTTTCAACGTGACAGAAGAGGCAATGGCCGTGAAGTCGTTCACCTCCAGTGAACTGAAGTGAATAAATACGCGAGACGCGGTGGGCCCGACAGATGAAGACAGACGAAGACGGAGTTGAAGACGGAGACGGAGACGGAGACGGAGACGAGACGAGAGACGAAGAAGGAAGAAAAGAAGAGTAGCAGTAGTTTTCAGTCAGTTTCGGTGCTGAAGACCGTCATGCAAGAAGAGTCTGCATCATGCACAGACGAACCAAGTCCGCCGCTGTAATGGAATAGCAAGCAGCAGCCGCGGCGCCAGAAGACAGAAGTAAAAGGTATTTGAAGTCGGATTTTTACATACCCGGGTGACTCGTGAGGACGGGAAGGAGACGGCCTCACATCAGCAGTCACCTGTGAGCTGGGATGAAGACCTGACAGCCGAAGACTGGCAAGCGGGAGTCCATGGTTCGAGTCCGCCACACTGGCCTTCCCCCGCCGCGCCGCTCCGCTGGCCGACGCAGAACACACGCGGCCGCTTAGAGAAGAGAAACACTGGGATGCCACATCCAAGGTATCACCATCCGATGCATGACTTCGCTCGCAATAATTAAACGGGCCACCTCGCGCTGCGCGTCTCCAGTCAACTGGGCGAGACGGCGACACGAGATACACACCGCTACGCGTAATCAGACGCCGCCGCCGCCGCCGCCGCCGCCGCCGCTGACGCAGCAGAAGACTTCACAAACAACACAGATGCCGCTCTCCGAACCAGAACATTCCGTAAGATACAGTTGTACAAATCTTCAATAAAAGTTATCTTATGTAAAAATGATGTTTCATTCGACCTCATACCCGAGCCAAGGAAGAACCCACCTGGCCCACATGTTGTTAAGAGGGAAAAGTTAATTTATTTAATATTTTCACCCTGACAGAATGCTTTAGAATGCTCATCCTGACTATTGACTTGCATCAAAAGAGAAAACCCAGTTACATTTAGTGACAGAAGTGTCACATTTAGTAACACAACTGTTACATTTGGTGTCAGAAACCGTTTTAGTTGTTACATTACAGTTGCTTTCAGACCAACTAGTTTCACAGTACTACAAGAGTAAGCTTTCTATATAAATTTATCTAAAATGAATATACTGAATACTTCCTTTTCAAAAACCTTCTCTTCGTGAAACGTGTGCTTCAGAGATCGTATTCAGCTCTGAGCGATACTGACCATTGGTTGGTCCTGCGTTGCGCATGTGAACAGTGTCATGAAACAAAACTTTAAGTACAGATTTTGAAATAATGAAAACTAATTACATTCCAAAAGTAACTAATTATGTGCTGAGTGAAAAGTAACTGAAACTCACTGTCATTATGAAAGTTGCGTGACACGAATTTCTGACTTGGAATGTCTACAAATATAAAATACTGTTCCACTCAGAAGAAAAAATAGCTGTTAGGTATTGCCTACACTTTTCACTCTAAATAATCTGCTTTCTTAGCACAGCACCTGATAATTCTGGCCGAGAACTGTTTCGTTGTAAGCATGTAAAGTGAGATATGACCGCAAATAAAAGTAACATATCTCATTCACAACATGTTGTTTTGTGTCTAGTGTAGTGACGTTCTCGAAAGCAAATATAACTCAGCAGATGCAGTAGCTGATGCTACTCACTACAAAATTTGTTCTTTGCTTGTTAAAAACCATCTGTGGCTTGCGCACACGACAAAATATTCAAAACTTTACTAGGAATGATGGAGGAGGGTTTTGCTGTAAAGAAAGTCGTTCTTGAAATATTAAACTCTAATTATTATAAAAAAAGGCTGTACAACATATGAAGACCGTAACAATTACGAAATTCTCTCAGTACAAAAATTACAGATATTCCAACCAATTGACATAATGAAAACAAAGAGATCAGATTAATACTAAGCATGAATGTTATTAGTTAATGAGGGACAAAGGTTCCCTTCAATTAATGGTTCTGACAAATAAACATTTCATCCTTGCGCAAGCTTTGCTTACCTTGAAAAAAATCCTCCAAAAAATTTTCTACATCAACCGACTCAATAACATACGTTTAGAAACAAGTATTCGTCTCCATAATAAAGTAAAACATTTAATTTTTCACATATTCAAAAATTTCAAATCTGCTTCTCTAAAAACTCAATTTCTCGCTACTGTGTCTCAAATAAGAGTGTTCCATCACTGTACAACTGACAGGCGAGCAAGCGAACCACACAGACTCAAATATCTTATTCACTACTCGTTCAGCGCGCTCATTCTTCTCTGTCCTACCACAGTAAACGTGCATTAATTAAAACGGCAAAAACATATGAAAATCTTACATTAGGTTCTGGAAAATCATGGAGATTTCACGTGCTAAAGACGGGTCTCCATTCACACTTTGACTTGCTTTTGAATACTTGGTGATTCGAATCTAGGCATCACTAACCTCAAGTGACTTATAGGCAGTTCTTTCAACTTTAAATGATATTTTACGGACTGGAGAGCGTTAATTTTGAGATGTGTTCTTTTATACTGCCCTGGAGGGATTTAAAGATTTCGAATATTTAAATATTTCGAATACGTATTCACAATTACCAAGGCTAAATAGTAACTTTAATTATTGTCTCAGTTATATGGGATTTCAGTTCAAGTTATCTGTGGAAAATCATTATCTTGGATTAGTTTTCTTACTATGCCAGTTATTCCAGACGTAACCGCATTCGTGTTGAAATTTCAATATTTGATCCAATGGGACAGTGTATCTATTGAATATTAGCTGTACTTTGCTTAAGGGTCGCATGTCACACGTGTGTTCATGTACAATTTACTTATTGTAAGTGATTTTTAGCGGTTATGGTACGTTTGATGCAGATACAGCACCTCGAGGTCATTCGACGGTGGAGTGGAAAACATTTGCAGTTAATTACTTCCATCAACATCAATTTTGCTCTCTGATTATTGGGCGGTGATAGTTTCTACTAGGAAGGTACATTACTAGAGTTAATAAGACGTATAACATGCACCTTATCACTGTTTGAGTTCGTGAAGCGTGTAGTTTACACTTTTTCGTCACATATTAAATGTTCGAATGGTATCACGACTGGGTAGCTTTCCCCCATTGTTGCACGTTGAGGAACTTTGTCATTTCCTTATTACTAGTTAAGTGTCAGATCTAATTATCCATAAATAGCATTTTCTGTTTTGGGGGTATACATCAGGGCATGTACTAGATCATATTTTTGTGTGAACACTTGTGGTTAGTTTACTTGTTTATCAATATGTAGTGCATTTCCATGACGATGATACAACCTTTAAAGGCATTTTAGAGAAGCAAAATTTCTTATAAATTTGAGGTAAGGAATTTTGGCTCGGAAATGATTGGCTGGAAAGGTACGTAGCCAAATGCGTTGTGATAAAGGGAACAGACGAACCATTGTTTGCACGTAATAAGAAATTAATGTACAGTAATACGTTCGTACTTGCAGACAGATACGCTGAGGCAGCGCATGCTTGCATAGGATAGACAAGCGTGGGGAATGAATCAAACCATTCTTGGGACCGAACACAACAATAATAGCAACAACAACACTTACTAACATTGTACTGTAGGCAACTGACAAATATGTAGACGTGCATTACGAGGGCTCCTGACCCTAATACGAGGTAGAGTAGTAACGTTTTAGTCGTTGTTTAGAAAATATGAAGTCATACGAATAATTTCTCTGCAGCCTTGTGAAATACTGAGGTCCTCACGCGACAGTATCACAGCAAACCGCCAGAGGGCCAAAAAAAAATAGCGCAGCCCATTTATAAATAAAAACTTAATTACGTAACTTTATGTATTGAATTGCTGAAATTTCCTAATAACATCGATCACGACGTGTGTCTGCATACTGATCAGTTTGCCTATCGCACAGTATAAACAACGTGCTGCTACACATCTATGGCGACCAAATATCCTCACTGAAATTGGTCACAAGTTTGGAGACATGTCTAGGCAAACATTTCACCCACAAATATGAGAGCTATGTGGCTGGACGTCATCAGTCCCGTCCCCCACGCAGATCCTCTATGATCTCATTCCTTTCCCCCATCTGCTCCTATTCCTCGAACATATCCGCATCCTCTACACCTCCCGCCGTCTTGAACCCCCTCACCCCCTGGTTGCTCCTCTCCTCTCCGATCCCCGCCCCCTGCCCCGTCTTCACCATTGTGTCCCCCCTACCCTCCATCTCTACACCCTACATCTCCTTTCCCAAGGTGGCTTCCATCAACTCCCCCTCCCGGATGATGCCCTCTCTCCCTCCATTTATCCCTCCTATCAACTCTGATCCTCACTCCCCCTCCTTTCCTCTGTCCTTTCTCTGGGCTCCCTCTTCCCCCCCTTCTGTCCTGTTTTCTCCCCACTAAACCTCTCCCTACCTCCCTTGTCCCCCCCCCCGAGTCCTTTTGTATTCCCCTCCTCTGCCTACCCAACTCCCTGTCGCGTCTGCCCAGCGCCCCCACCCCTCTTATGGGTCCTCATCCTCCATCAGCTCCTTTCCCAGCTCCCCCCCTTTTTTATTTTCCCATCATCTGTCCAGTTTCCCCCCACCAGCTCTCGGCTGTGGTCTGTTACATTTGACAACTTTTTAGTGCAGTGTTCCAGTGACTGTTCAGTCTTGTTCGTCTTTCTCGTGTTGCGAACAGAAACCATGCTGTCGCTGGGTGTGAATTTTATGTCTTTTGCGAACAGAAACCAGACTGTCGCCGTGTTTTTTTTAAATTGTCTGTCTATTGTTTTACCTGTCTGCTTTGTATGTATTTTCTTAGCGTCATCATCCCTCTGTTCTTTGGTTTAAGTTCCACGATTTCTTTTCGCCATGTTACTCTTTAAGTCTCCGATTTTATCGCCTGTTTTTATTGTTTATTCTCTTCATCTTTCTAACAAAGTCTGTAGGCTGAAGAGCGGCATACTAAGCTGCTGCCAGCCCGCCCCCTTCGGGGGGAATTGAAATTCAATAAAGGAAAAAAAAAAAGTAATCAGTGTCACCACTGAAATGTACCCACATCTTCCTACCAAACATAAAATCAAACGCACCATCTCAGTTTTCGACAAAGTGTTTGGTGCTGAAGCGAACGTGGAACAGATGTATTCACGAAAGCTGCCACAGATATGATAAACTACGACCAAGTTTTGCGGCCATACAGGAGACTTTTCCCTGGCGCTAAACACAATGTCTTCGCCTAGCATGTTGGACACTCGACTTTTTTTCTCGCCTAACTCGAAGGTTTTGGTATACAGGTATTCAACGACAGTCGTTGCAACACTGGAGTCTCAAATCTCGTCTAGAAATCTGATCTGGGTCGACTGTGATCATTTATTTGCCTCTAATACTCGATACCGGTTGATAACGGAAAATGTGCCGGCCGGAGATGTCGAGCGGTTCTAGGCGCTACAGTCTGGAACCGCGCGACCGCTGCGGTCGCAGGTTCGAATCCTGCCTCGGGCACGGATGTGTGTGATGTCCTTAGGTTAATTAGGTTAAAGTAGTTCTAAGTTCTAGGGGATTGATGACCTAAGAAGTTCAGTCCCATAGTGCTCAGAGCCATTTGAACCATTTGAACGGAAAATATCGATGAAGAGTAAGCAGTCGGGTCGGTAACACAATCACATGATGAAACAAGGCAGATCATATAAAGTTACAAACAAAGACAGACTAAAAAGGCAGACTGTTTTAAAATTACAAATGAGAGTGCAACAAAGCATTGTTTGGTATGTTTTTTTGAGTCTGTTACTATTATTCTTTAAGAGTGAGAAGAAACTGATAAGTTTTCATCACATGTCTAGTTTTTTGTAATGCTCGTGAATTTCTTATTTTAAGAAGAAACTTAAATGATGCAACAATTGCGAAAAAAATCTATGGTCTAAGGTTAGCGTACTTGACCAATAATCGAAACATCCTGCGTTCCGGGTTCGATCCCAGCCACTGCACAGCTATTCAATAAAAAGCATCAACAATGGTGGCCAAAGACCTCTCTGGTCCTGCCGACGGCCTTATCAAAGAGGAACAGACAGAGGTTCAGGGCAGCCTCTTGCCCTTGTGGTTGATAAACGCCCCTAAAAAGAGGAAGAATCAGCAATGATCAAAGGCATGAGGATGTAGAAGGCAAAGGAAACTACTGCTTTAAAGGCACATAACGTGTATCCACAGGACATGTGACCTGTAATAGAAAAAGTGTAATATGGTATCTCCATTTGGGATTAGCCCCCATTCGGATCTCCATGAGGTGAATGCCATGCGATAGGTACCCAGGAGAGAAAGACTGGAAAACCAACGAAAAGGTAACGTTTTAGGAGTTGGAACGGGACATGTTTGAAGTTGGTAGGAAAGCTAGCAGATTTGAAAAGGAAAATGCAAAGGCTCACTAGTTACTTTTTCGTCTCCGTCTCGTAGTGACACAACCAGCTCTCATCCCTGATAATTATGCGCCTAAATAAGCCATCTAGAATGGCCTGATACGGTTGGAACGTTGCTGCTCCTATATCTGTTCGTCTGTTCGGTGAGTTTCTTTTTCGTTTTCACCTCGTCCTCCAATTCCCTTGCGATTCACTGTTCATAACAGAGAAATTCTCCGACACTTCGTTCTTCTCATTCACACTTCTCTGACGACATTGGAAGCGTCTGAGCCACGGAATCAATGTGTTATATGATGTTGCATTGTTGCCGTTCATTTCAACCTACTCAACGTGGCTCGTTGCAACCTTGTTCTCTTTCCAGTGCAAAAGAAAAAAATGACAGCACGATGCCACACTTTATCATTGGGCTGCGCCGTTTCATTTAGGATGCTGGAGTGCTACGGTACTCTGGCTTTGAGATTTCATCGTGTACCAAGTAGTGGTGGGAAAATGCCATCTCTTCAAACTTATACCAGCATTTCAGCTCTGAATAACCGGTATTTTTCATTACTTGTTTGGTATAGATTGTGACATGTATTTTTCTTTTTTGTTGATGACGGTATAAAACCAATGTATCAATTTGCCATAGCAGTGGTACTAAAATATTTGGTTCTAGATAAAACTTTTTAAAAAACAATTTTTTTTGGTGGGACGTTCAGTGGCTTCTGAAAGGCTGATTTCGTCTTTGAATGATATTGTTTCAGTATTTACGAACAGATTGAACAACAAATATTCGACAGTGGATTAATTCAGTGCGGAAATTGTGAAGTAGTCGGTCCTCGTTCACCTACTACCTACATTGTTAATCTGAATGTTTTAAAAGATCAGTTTTGATTTGGTTAGCAACAAATCAATTACATTCAAATTCCTGTTAAAAAGAAAAGATGTATAACTGACCAAAAAAAAAAAAACTGCGATTGCAGGCTTTCTCGGCGTATTTCAGCTATGAAATCTTCACGGGTTATCAGCCGAGTGGCGTCGTCTTCTAGTCACAACGTTTCAATGGATTGCGTATCCATCATCTTCGCCTGAAGACCATGGATACGCAATCCATTGAAACGTTGCGACTACAAGACGACGCCACTCGGCTGATAACCCGTGAAGATTTCATAGTTAAAAACGATTTTTTCATTCGAAATAGTTAAAGTAAAAGAAAGTACAAATTTTGCGCAGAAGCTCATCACTTGTATGCCATTTCTGTGAAATAAAGGACGGAAGTTATTGCATAAGAAAGAAATTAAAAACTGAACAACGCATTCATAGCGTATAGTAAAAACAGGAAGTAGCAGGTCCGCTGCCTGCGCCTACGTGACATGCTATTACCTGCTTGTGGCCCTTAGAAATGGACAATTTAACACGAAATATGTTTATACCGTTCAGCATCGAGTATTCTTAAGTGCTCCAACCTTAGTTTACGTACACCGTTTAACATCGACTATTCGTAATGACTAAATAGCCTTACGGACCTCGATTACAACGTGATTTTTTAACAGAGGTTGTAGAAAGGATCAGTAGGAGAATATTGGTGATTTTTTTTTGTAGTACTCAAACCATCGTCGCGCGGGATTTGCCGAGCGGTCTGAGGCGCTGCAGTCATGGACTGTGCGGCTGGTACCGGCGGAGGTTCGAGTCCTCCCTCGGGCATGGATGTGTGTGTTTGTCCTTAGGATAATATAGATAAGTAGTGTGTAAGCTTACGGACTGATGACCTTAGCAGTTGCGTCCCATAAGATTTCACACACATTTGAACATTTCTCAAACCCTCATTACTTTTCGAGAAAAGCAGCGAACAGTGGACGGACTAAATTTTCTTCTATTTCACTTGATAGTTTGATTCTGTGTTTCTTGAAAGTCAGACAGAGTCGTAGAGTTTTTCGGCCTTTGTGCGATGCCTGCGGTTATTTTTGGAAAAATAGCAATGGAAAACCGGTTATTTTGAGCGGTTTCAACAATCAGGTTAAACATAGATGAAAATAACCGGAATAACGGAAACCAGTTGTTTCAGGGACAACCGCGACGACAGCGGGCATATACGTACAAACAAACAAAAAGTTAATTTCGTTTCATTGTTATTCCGAGTGGTGACTGTACAGCTGTATGACTACCATTCGTGGCTCGACGGGAGACCAAAAGGCTAACGCTGCGGCTGGGAGACGGATTGGAGGGGTAGGATGTGCTTATACCACGTGGGGGCCACGTGCCGTTCCCCTCCGAGCAGCGCGCCCGCAGGACGGCGAAATAGTTGGCCGCCGTGTTTACGTGGTGCCGTGACGTCAGCGCTAATCTGTGTGCGCAGGCCAGCGATAGCCCGGGGTGATCGGCGATCGGCAGCCGCCAGCGGCCGGGACGGGCTGTCCGCACCCACACACACGTCACATGAGTCACGGGATCAGCGGTGCCCCAGTCGTGAGTACGTCCACCTTGGACGTCGCAAGCATGCATTTCTACACGTCCACCTGCGTTTGTGTTAGCGTTTCACTGACGGAAAAAAGTCGCAATCCCAAAAAATAACTAATGTGGAGTAACGAAATTTCGGCAACTGTCTCGGTAATATATTTAAGCGATTAACATTGCAATATCACAGGTTAATGTAGGTGTGGGATAAGCCATTGCACAAGCTAAATGTTGGCGCATTCGTCACCAATGTAACCGCCACAATGCTGAACGCAAGCAAGTAAACAAGCCTGCATTGTGTTGCTGGGTGCTGGATGTGAGTTTCTTGGATGGAGTTCCACGCCTGTTGCACTTGGTCGATCATTACAGGGGTAGTTAGTGCTGTTTGTGGGTGACGCTGGAGCTGTCGTCCGATGATAAGGCATATGTACAGATCTGGCGATCGAGCAGGCCAAGGCAATATGTCGACAACCTGTAGAGGGCGTTGGGTTACAACAGCGGTGTGTGGCAGAGCATTATCCATTTGGAAAACAACCCCTGGAGTGCTATTCATGAATGGCAGCGCGACAGATCCAATTACTAGATTGACGTACAAATTTGCAAAATGGTTCAAATGGCTCTGAGCACAATGGGACTTAACATCTGAGGTCATCAGTCCCCTGGAACTTAGAACTACTTAAACCTATCTAACCTAAGGACAACACACACATCCATGCCCGAGGCAGAATTTGAAACTGCGACCGTAGCGGTCGCGCGGTTCCAGACTGAAGCGCCTAGAACCGCTCGGCCACTCCGTCCGGCTACAAATTTGCAGTCAGGGTGCTTGGGATGACCACGAGAGTGCTCCTGCTGTTATACGAAAACACACCCCAGACCATAACTCCAGGTGTAGGTCCAGTGTGTATAACACGCAGAGAGGTTGCCCTCAGACTCTCAGCTGCCATCCTTCTACCCAACACACGACCATCATTGGCACCTTGGTACAACCAGCTTTCATCGGAGAGGACAACAGACCTCGACTCTGCCCTCCAGTGAGCTCTTTCTTGACAACACTGAAATCGCAAATGGTGGTGGTTTGGGCTCAGTGGAGTGCGCGCTACAGCACCTCTCGCTCGGAGATGTCCTTGGTGTAACCGATTTATAACAGTCCGTTGCGTCACTGTGGTGCCAACTGCCTCTCAAATTGCTGATGTAGATGCAGTACGATGAGTCAGAGCCATATGCCGAGCACGATGGTCTTCCCTCTCGGGAGTGCCACGTGGTAGAAAAGTGGTTCAGTTGGCTCCAAGCACTATGGGACTTAACATCTGAGGTCATCAATCCCGTAGAACTTAGAACTACTTAAACCTGTCTAACCAAAGGACATCACACACAACCATGCCCGAGGCAGAATTCGAACCTGCGACCGTAGCAGCAGTGCGGTTCCGGACTGAAGCGCCTAGAACCGCTCGGCTACAGCGGCCGGCGCCAGATGGTCGTTAGGGGCCCCAACTTCTTGCGAACGTACGTTATCGTGACCATCGCTGCCAGCAATCATGAACAGTGGCTAAATTCCAGCCAAGACATTCAGCTTCTAATAGTCCTATTCCACGACCTCGTTCAAGCTGAGTGAGCTGTTGATAATAGCATCTTTGTCGCCTGAAAAGCATTCATGACTAACGTCAACTCACCACGTCCAGTTTCAAAGGTAAGTAACGCTCACTACTGCTACAGTATGTATTTAATGCGCACCTGCTTTGCATCCTCATAGAGACGCTACTAGCGCAAGTCTTATGCGACAGGCGTGAAATTTTAATAGACGCCATCTTTCAGATTAAGAAACACGCCTACCAACTTTTGTTTATATCGCATAATCTCTTTTTGGAGTTGCGACTTTTCTTTCGTCCGTGTAGTATTCGCAGTTTATTCTTCCAAGTGTTATTTTACAATGATATAGGATTTGCCAGCTTAATACAATGAAAACATAAGAAATATGAACATACACCTGTGTTTAGTGAAGAGAGGACAAGACAGGTAGTAGACTGGAACCTTGTTGAAGGAAGCATACCGGCGCATGCCTGAAGTAACTAAGGCAAAAGACGGAAAACTTAAATTAGAATTCCTGGCTAGTGCATGAGCCTCCATCCATTGTGAAATCAGATAAATTGTAGGTGTTTGCGCAGCACCATTGTTTGTAGACGGCTGGGTGGTAAGAATAGTTGCAGCTTTGCAGTTATGGAAAGTGGAGTGTTAGTTCACTGTGTGTGGAGACCTTATTTCCACACGTTTTGAGTTGACCAGACACTTATTGCTAGGATATTTTGTTAATTCACATTCATAGTCAACTTCTGAATTCCATTTACGGTCAGATATCGTTACTTAAAATTTCTGTCCATGGGAAGTCAGGGTCTTAATTTCCATTCCTACCGTACCTTTGCCAACGATAGTTTGAGATGTTTGTTATTTTCAGAGTTTATTCTCACATATTGCATATTTGATTAATAATTTGTGTTGCACATTCTGATCTTCGGGGTAATAAATGCTTTCATTAACCGGAAGTTAATGTTTATTTTCAGTAGTGTAAAGCCTTTGATTCATTATTTTGGATGAATCTAATATTTTTATCATTGATTACTACTACTGGTGCAAGTGCACAGTTACTTACTGGGAGAGTCCATCTCTAGCCAGCGTTATACCTGCGGGTCGAGCTCAGTAAGTTGCTGAAGGGAATTTTTCTACGCCAAAGGCGTATTCTGGGTCAGGAAGTCATAACAGGAACGCGCTCTGCACAAGGTTCTGATGGCAAGATCGTGTCTTGCACTGTGTATGAAAGAAAAAGTATCGATCTTGAGCCAGCTAGTCCACTTATATTTTCTCTTCCCACCAGAGGTTGGAGTAGCTAGCAGTGGACACTTCTTTCAATATATGAGCTGGTTTTAAGCTTTCTGATCAAATTCCTTACCTAACCTTAAAAACAGACATCGCAGCGTTGCACTAGCAGGCGCGTTTTGGGAGATGGTGGATGGGGGCGAAAAGTTTTAAGGCTGCACGACGACAGTGGATTTGTTGTCTTCTCCAAGAGTCAGTTTGCAGAAAAAGAAATTGTTCTCTTGCACGTTGTGTTTAGTCGCATCGGTCAAAAAACTTTTGTATAAGCCTTCTTTACTAGATTTTTACGAAGTAATGAGTACATTTTTATATCTACCTCATTTCCTCATCCATCGTTTTTTGGATTCTCAGTCTCTTGGAGGCATACGCAGATCGTCGGCAATAATTTTCCAGAAAGGGTTACAGCTTACAGCACTATATAATTGTGGGTTAATTCGTTCGTGTAGAGTATACGGGCACTTCTGACACCAATTGTAAGTGTATACAGGGTTTTAAATGGTTCAAATGGCTCTAAGCACTATGGGACTTAACATCTGAGGTCATCAGTCCCCTAGACTTGTTGTTGTGTTGTAGTCTTCAGTCCTGAGACTGGTTTGAAGCAGCTCTCCATGCTACTCTATCCTGTGCAAGTTTCTTCATCTCCCAGTACCTACTGCAACCTACATCCTTCTGAATCTGCTTGGTTTATTCATCTCTTGGTCTCCCTCTACGATTTTTACCCTCCACGCTGCCCTCCAATGCTAAATTGGTGATCCCTTGATGCCTCAGAACGTGTCCTACCAACCGATCCCTTCTTCTAGTCAAGTTGTGCCACAAACTCCTCTTCTCCCCAATTCTATTCAATACCTCCTCATTAGTTATGTGATCTACCCATCTAATCTTCAGCATTCTGCTGTAGCACCACATTTCGAAAGCTCCTATTTTCTTTTTGTCTAAACTGTATATCGTCCATGTTTCACTTCCAAACAAATACTTTCAGAAACGACTTCCTGATACTTACATCAATACTATATGTTAACAAATTTGTCTTCTTCAGAAACGCTTTCCTTGCCATTGCCAGTCTACATTTCATATCCTCTCTACTTCGACCATCATCAGTTATTTTGCTCCCCAAATAGCAAAACTCCTTTACTACTTTAAGTGTCTCATTTCCTAATCTAATTCCCTCAGCATCACCCGACTTAATTCGACTACATTCCATTATCCTCGTTTTGCTTTTGTTGGTGTTCATCTTATATCCTCCTTTCAAGACACTGTCCATTCCTTTCAACTGCTCTTCCAAGTCCTTAGCTGTCTCTGACAATATTACAATGTCATCGGCGATCCTCAAAGTTTTTATTTCTTCTCCATGGATTTTAAGTTCTACTCCGAATTTTTCTTTTGTTTCCTTTACTGCTTGCTCAATATACAGATTGAATAACATCGGGGACAGGCTACAACCCTGTCTCACTCCCTTCCAAACCGCTGCTTCCCTTTCATGCCCCTCGACTCTTATAACTGCCATCTGGTTTCTGTACAAATTGTAAATAGCCTTTCGCTCCCTGTATTTTACCCCTGACACCTTTAGAATTTGAACGAGAATATTCCAGTCAACATTGTCAAAAGCTTTCTCTAAGTCTACAAATGCTAGAAATGTAGGTTTACCTTTCCTTAATCCATTTTCTAAGATAAGTCGTAGGGTCAGTATTGCCTCACGTGTTCCAATATTTCCGCGGAATCCAAACTGATCTTCGCCGAGGTCGACTTCTACCAGTTTTTCCATTCGTCTGTAAAGAATTCGCGTTAGTATTTTGCAGCTGTGACTTATTAAACTGATAGTTCGGTAATTTTCACATCTGTGAATATCTGCTTTCTTTGGGATTGGAATTATTATATTCTTCTTGAAGTCTGAGGATATTTCGCCTGTCTCATACATGTTGCTCACCAGATGGTAGAGCTTTGTCAGGACTGGCTCTCCCAAGGCTGTCAGTAGTTCTAATGGAATGTTGTCTACTCCTGGGGCCTTGTTTCGACTTAGATCTATCAGTGCTCTGTCAAACTCTTCACGCAGTATCATATCTCCCCTAGACTTAGAACTAATTAAATCTAACTAACCTAAGGACATCACACACATGTATGCCCGAGACAGGATTCGTACTTGCAACCGTAACAGCGTTCCGGACTGAAGCGCCTAGAACCGCTCAGTCACAGCGGCCGGCTATACAGGGTTTGGGAAAAGGGGGAGGCGGTTGTTACATATGCCTCGTGAAGACAGGGTGCAAGAGGTCGAGCGGTCAGGATTAGAGACTGGGCATCCAGGGCTGCCGTTAAATGACAGAACAGGGAATTAAGTACAATAAGGAGGATACATACGGAGTACAAAAGGCGCGCCTAAGGTCGGAAGTTAGCAGGCTTAGGCCAGTCTAGGAGGTCGAACAATTAAATGATATGGGCAACGGAAGTGAAAGCGGTTCATGTTGACTTGCGTTGGTGGCCGGTCGCGAAGAGCAGAGGCAGAGGCTCTGCCTTCCAAGAAGACGTCTGTGCTCCTCGAAGTCTGGAGAGAGAAGCAAGTGTGTTCTGCACCGCAGGACGCTCCGCCATCCACACGTGATCGGTATACCGAGCACGTTATTGGCTAAAATCAATGACGTGAATTCGCTAGCAGTATCAGCAGAGGGCTCAGGGAGTCTCCTGTTAGCAGCTTTTAACTGGACAAAATTGCGTCGGTTCTGAAAGACAAGAGACAAGTGTCACGTAGATACGGCGTCAGTTACTCTGAGAACAAACTTGTAAAGATTCCACTGGGCCTTTGAAATAAGTTTCTTAAACCATTTCCCAAATTTATTCCTTGACTGAGTGCCATCCTGCACATTCATATTCGGTTAATTTGTAGTGCAAATAACGTAAAAATTGAAATCAAAGAGATAAAAAAATAAATTAAGCATGTCGAGTCGACCCTTAGACTCTCAGATTACCGTCCTGTAGCCACTGCGCCGTGCCAACCACTTCCTGGCAACTACGCTAACATGAGTCGCTAATTTTCTACCCGTCCCGAAACAAGAATGCTGTTTCGCCTAAACGCTTCGCCATTTGGACCTCCCAATCCTGTCAGTTTGATTTCTGACCAAGTCCTGCACATGCCACAGATTTGGACGAAATCGGCGAATAGGTGCGGTCCTCTCGCTAGTCAGGCGCGCGATACCAGCACGCGCAAGAACTTGGATGAACGCGAAGCAATGTCTGCGGCAGACATTACCATCGCGGTTGCCTGCAGACGCGGTTAACGGATGACGTTGCGTCGCCTGCCGGCAAGACTCGAGACGTCGGCCGTGGAGCCAAGGCGTCGGCCTGGGACGTTCGCAATCAAGGCGGGCTGTAGCTGGAGGTGGAGGCGGAGGAGGCGGCGGCGGCGGCGGGGCGGTGGCTCCTTTGAGCGCGGCGGCGCCTGCTTTGAGGCGGTCGTAATTACCTCGCGCCGTGTTATTGCTGCCCCCGGGTCCTGGCCGCCTACAAGGAGCGCCACCACCCTCCATTACGGAAGCTCGCCCCGTCCGCTGCTACGCGGAGCGCAGCCTCTCCACGGGGCTTCCCCGCCGAGCCGGCTACTGTGCCTCTGCTAAATTGTCAACACGCTGTTCCTATCTATACTGAGTGTTTCTCCCTCGCAGAGGCGAATAGGGGACTATGTCAGAGACGTCTATTAGAAGTCGTCATTCATACAGTGGTGCCCAAAACGTAAGGATGACACTACTGCCCATTAAAGTTGGTACACCAAGAAGAAGTGCAGATGATAAACGGGTATTCATTGGACACATACATTATACTACAACTGACATGTGATTACATTTTTACGCAATTTGGGTGCATAGATCCTGAGACATCAGTACCCAGAACAACCACCTCCGGCCGTAATAACGGCCTTCATAGGCCTGCGCATTGAGTCAAACAGAGCTTGGATGACGTGTACAGGTACAGCTGCCAATGCAGCTTCAACACGATACTACAGTTCATCAAGAGTAGTGACTGGCGTATTGTGACGAGCCAGGTGCTCGGCCGCCATTGACCAGACGTTTCCAATTGGTGAGAGATCTGGACAATCTGCTGGCCAGGGCAGCAGTCGAACATTTTCTGTATCCAAAAAGGCCCGTACAGGACCTGAAACATGCGGTCGTGCATTATCCTGCTGAAATGTAGGGTTTCTGAAATGTAACGTCCACTGTTCAAAGTGCCATCAATGCGAACAAGAGGTGACCGAGACGTGTAACCAATGGTACCCATACCATCACGCAGGGTGATACGCCAATATGGCGATGACGAATACACGCTTTCAATGTGCGTTCACCGCGATGTCGCGACCATCATGATGCTGGAAACAGAACCTGGATTCACCCGAAAAAATTACGTTTTGCCATTCGTGCACCTAGGTTCGTCGTTGAGTACACAATATCAGGCGCTCCTGTCTGTGATGCAGCGTCAAGGGTAACCGCAGCCATGGTGTTTGAGCTGATAGTCCATGCTGCTGCAAACGTCGTCGAATTGTTCGTGCAGATGGTTTTTGTCTTGCAAAAAGCTCTGAAAAGCTAATCATTTGCATATCACAGCATCCTCTTCCTGTCGGTTAAATTTCGCGTCTGTAGCACGTCATCTTCGTGGTGTAGCAATTTTAATGGCCAGAAGTGTAGTTTTCGCACAAAATGTCACTGACAAGTAAAATAGCTCGATGAAACTTGACCACCCGTAGGAAGAACAGCTTTAGTTTATACAGAATGTAACTGAAAGAAATACGCACTGAAAAATAGAGTTTGTGATCATCAAGGACAGCAATGCCTGCTGTGCAATGTGCGTCCATGCGGGCCAGAAGACTGGTAATTAGGTATTGCGGTAGCGCGTACCACTCCTCCAGCACCTTGGTTCTCCACTGCTGGACGGTCGTTGGTGTAAGGGTCTCGCGTGGTGCTCGACAGGATTTAAGTCGAGGGACCGAGTAGACCAGTTCATTCGCTCAGTATCCTCTCATTCCAAGTGATCGTCCTCCTGCACTGTTCCTTGCGGTTGGGCATTATCATCCACAAAAACGAAGTCAGGGCCGAATCTAGTGCTGAATAGATGCACATGGGGAAGAGTAAAGTGTCACAATAACATTTGTGGAACTTTCTGCACATATAATTTTGCTCTGACTCAGAAAGCTAGTAAACTGTGAGGCATGTGAGGACTTTTAGCAATGCAGCACGTCATCAATCGTGAATAATTTAATGACTATAAAGAATCCGCTGGATTGCAAATAGAAACTGGATGTTGACCTAGCTCTCTGCACGGATAACTACTCCTTCTTCAAAATGGTTCAAATGGCTCTGAGCACTATGCGACTTAACTTCTGAGGTCATCAGTCGCCTAGAACTTAGAACTAATTGAACCTAACTAACCTAAGGACACCACACACATCCATGCCCGAGGCAGGATTCGAACCTGCGACCGTAGTGGTCGCTCGGTTCCAGACTGTAGCGCCTAGAACCGCACGGCCAATCCGGCCGGCCACGCCTTCTTCAAAACACACTAAACTACAAACTGCCTAAAGAGGCATGGTCCAACGTTAATACAGAACGCCCAAAAGGGCAAAAGGCTCGCATAAAATGTAAAATAAGCAGTACGTGTGTGCCATGTCAATAGCTGCACTTAGCTCAAACGTCAGAAGCGTGCTTCCTCACCTCAGCCAACGTTCCGTTGGCCGCGGGCGCTCAGGTAAACTCTACCTCATCTCTCATGCTTATCCTACGAGTCTACCGTTTTTACTTATTAAATTTCACTAGTTTTAAAAATTGGGGGAAGTGGCCACAAAACGACTATTCACGTTGGTGTGTAGAATATATGAGTCTGGCGACATACCATCCGACTTTCGGAAAAGCATCATCCACACAATTCCGAATACGGCAAGAGCTGACAAGTGCGAGAATTATCACACAATCAGCTTAACAGCTCATGCATCGAAGCTGCTTACAAGAATAATATACAGAAGAATGGAAAAGAAAATTGAGAATGCGCTAGTGACGATCAGTTTGGCTTTAGGAAAAGTAAAGGGACGAGAGAGGCAATTCTGACAAAAAATGGTTCAAATGGCTCTGAGCACTATGGGACTCAACTGCTGAGGTCATTAGTCCCCTAGAACTTAGAACTAGTTAAACCTAACTAACCTAAGGACATCACAAACATCCATGCCCGAGGCAGGATTCGAACCTGCGACCGTAGCGGTCTTGCGGTTCCAGACTGCAGCGCCTTTAACCGCTCGGCCACTTCGGCCGGCTGCAATTCTGACGTTACGGCTAATAATGGAAGCAAGGCTAAAGAAAAATCAAGACACTTTCATAGGATTTGTTTACCTGGAAAAAGCGTTCGACAATATAAAACGGTGTAAGCTGTTCGAGATTCTGAAAAAAGTAGGGGTAAGCTATAGGGAGAGACGGGTCATATACAATATGTACAACAACCAAGAGTGAATAATAAGAGTGGACGATCAAGAACGAAGTGCTCGTATTAAGAAGGGTGTAAGACACGGCTGTAGCCTTTCACCCCTACTCTTCAATCTGTACATCGAGGAAGCAATGATGGAAATAAAAGAAAGGTTCAGGAGTGGAATTAAAATACAAGGTGAAAGGATATCAATGATACGATTCGCTGATGACATTGCTATCCTGAGTGAAAGTGAAGAAGAATTAAATGATCTGCTGAACGGAATGAACAGTCTAATGAGTACACAGTATGGTTTGAGAGTAAATCGGAGAAAGACGAAGGTAATGAGAAGTAGTAGAAATGAGAACAGCGAGAAACTTAACATCAGGATTGATGGCCACGAAGTCAATGAGTTAAGGAATTCTGCTACCTAGGCAGTATAATAACCAATGACGGACGGAGCAAGGAGGACATCAAAAGCAGACTCGCTATGGCAAAAAAATGCATTTCTGGCCAAGAGAATATCAAATACCGGCCTTAATTTGAGGAAGAAATTTCTGAGGATGTACGTCTGGAGTACAGCATTGTATGGTAGTGAAACATGGACTGTGGGACAACCGGAACATAAGAGAATCGAAACATTTGAGATGTGGTGCTATAGACGAATGTTGAAAATTAGGTGGACTGATAAGGTAAGGAATGAGGAGGTTCTACGCAGAATCGGAGAGGAAAGGAATATGTGGAAAACACTGATAAGGAGAAGGGACAGGACGATAGGACATCTGCTAAGACATGGGGGAATGACTTCCATGGTACTAGAGGGAGCTGTAGAGGGCAAAAACTGTAGAGGAAGACAGAGATTGGAATACGTCAAACAAATAATTGAGGACGTAGGTTTCAAGTGCTACTCTGAGATGGAGAGGTTAGCACAGGAAAGGAATTCGTGGCGGACCGCATCAAACCAGTCAGTAGACTGATGACCAAAAAAAAAAAAAAGTTTTAAAAAACATTAGAGCGCTTCGGACGCTTTCGGGTCCCTTTGACGTGCCTGGGAGCGAAGTACTTCGCCTGCGCTAGTAAGACTGTTTGAATGCCGGACATTTGCCACACCGGACATTTGCCACACCGGACATTTGCCACACTTGCCCCTTCGCCAGGTAGCTTTAGTAGCGATCCCTCAGGTAAGGGACGCGCTTCCTCGTACTACCTCTGTCCGCTTACAAACCGCCGTCTCCACATCTTACTCGATACAACCAGTACGTAAGGGACCTTCTTCTTCGACATCTTGGCCAAACACAGAGCTCCTTTTCCGAAATCGAAATATTTATAACTTTTGGGAAACGAAAGCAATACCGACGATTATGTCAGTATGTAATTAGTTCTGCCAAGTATAAATATAGATTCCTCTGTCTATACGGTAGCTTCCTTTCACGATGAAACGAGAATGCGAATGTACGCTAATCATTTCTTTCTGATGACTGCATTTGTGCCTACTTTAATTAGTACAACTGCATACCCAAAAGACAATAGGGAAAGAATAAATGGGTTTGTGAATGTTTGAAAAGAAGAACGACGTACTCCATATTAATTTACTCTCTAAAAACATTAGTTAATGAAGTGTAGCGGGACAATGTTCAAAACGTAACTGAAAACACGTTCACTAAATAGAGATAAGAACATCTATGACTGACATGTCATCTAAAGTCGACTTACAATTTTAAAATGTTAGAAATAAGGAAATGAAGTAATACAGAATGCTAAGCTTGTAACGTATATTGTTGTTCTACATTGTTTAGCTCTGGTATTCACAGGGTCACAGAGAAAGCATCTTAGGTTCTGGAGGGAAAAGCCGTAATTGTAATTATCTGCACTACAACAGAAACAAGAAGGACAACTTAAGGAAAAATAACGTAAGCTCACAATCGATTTTGAAGCAGATAGTTCCGGTGACTTAGTATGGGCAGAGGTTATATTCGACAACCGGAATAAATTAATAACTGTCTCCTTTTACCGACCCACTGTCTCACATGAAACACTTGCTGAACAGTTCAAAGAAAGGAAAACTTGAGACTCATCACAAATAGGTACCCTACTCATACAATTATAGTTGACAGTTACTTGAATCTACATTCCGCATGCTGACAAAAATACAAAACGGCTCTGAGCACTATGGGACTTAACATCTATGGTCATCAGTCCCCTAGAACTTAGAACTACTTAAACCTAACTAATCTAAGGAGATCACACAACACCCAGTCATCACGAGGCAGAGAAAATCCCTGACCCCGCCGGGAATCGAACCCGGGAACCCGGGCGCGGGAAGCGAGAACGCTACCGCACGACCACGAGCTGCGGACCGACAAAAATACATTTTCATACCCTATTGTAAATAGAAAACAACTTCCGTAATTGTTCTAAATGCTTTTTTTAAAATTATTTTTAACAATTGGTTGACGAGGCCATTCAAATTGTAAATGGTTACGCCGGCGGCGGTGGTCTCGCGGTTCTAGGCGCTCAGTCCGGAACCGCGCGACTGCTACGGTCGCAAGTTCGAATCCTGCCTCGGGCATGGATGTGTGTGATGTCCTTAGGTTAGTTAGGTTTAAGTAGTTCTAAGTTCTAGGGGACTGATGACCACAGATGTTAAGTCCCATAGTGCTCAGAGCCATTTGAACCATTTGTAAATGGTTACGAAAACACACTTGAACTCTTAGCCACAAATAATCCTGAGCATCACGACGGATACAGGAATTAGTGAACACGCAGTCGTAGCGAAGCTCACTTCTGTAACAAAAAAATTCACCAAAACTAAACGCGAAATATATCTATTTACGAAAGCAGCTAAACATTCGGGTGACGTCTTTCCAAGAGGTAGTCTCCAATCCTTCCAAACTATGTAAATTAAGACGATATGTGGCTTAAGTTCAAAGAAATAGTATCAACAGCACTCAAGATATTCATACCAAATAAATTAATAAGAGACGGAACTGATCCCCCATGGTACACAAAACACGACAGAAAGCTATTGCAGGAGCACCGCAAAAGGCACGTATAATTTAGACGAACGCAAAATCACCAAGATTAGTGAAGTTTTACTGAGGCTCGAAATTTGGTGCGGATTTCAATGCGACATGCATTTAATAGCTTCCACAACGAAACTCGCTCTAGAAATGTGGCGAAAAATCCAATGAGATACTGGTCCCATGTTAAGTAAACCAGCGGAAAGGCTCAGTAAGTACCTTTACTGCGCGACAGCGATGGTAATGTTAATGTAGACAGTGCCACTAAAGTGGAGTTAGTAAATGCATTTTCCGAAATTCCTTCACCAAAGAAGACGAAGTAAATATTCCAGAATTCGAAATGAGAACAGCTGGAAACATAATTTAGGAGTAGATATCCCTGGTGTTGCAAAGCAACTGAAATTACACTGCCAGTGACAGAGGAAATGATCAAATATCTTTTCAAAAAGTCTGTAATGTATAAGAAAAGTAAGTCTAATACATTTGATTCTGATGTTCTTTAGTAACAATTCATTTTCAGTAGTAAGCTCCTTACTTTTCTGACCTGTTTAAAGATAATCAACAATTTAGTACGAAATTTTAATTTTTAAAGGACTATATTTAAATGTACTTAAGTAGATTTACATCTACTATAAATATTTGTAGCTAAACTTAAATAAAAAATATTTGAGGTGCCAAAATTGTCAACCTTAGGATCAGATTAGTTTTGGGATGTCAATTGTAGGTGCAATTCAAAGGTTAAGTTCCCTTTTTCTTTCACAAAAGCGTATACTATCAGTTTAACAAACCATGATATTTTAGGTGATAGTTGCGATTCTGAAGCTTCAGAAAATTATTTTAGAACTCACAATTATTTAATAGTATGGCCATAATATTGGAAGGTAGAAGAAAGTTATCTTAACGTGACAACAATAGGGATACTTTTGTGAGGCTTGAAACACTTTTTAATTTTTACATTAAAGGCTGATTCGCATCACATTTTGCACAGGCTTTGGACCGTGAAAATGATAAATGACCATCTACCATTCTGGCGTGTGTAAAATCAGCCTAAACACGCTGAACAAATGTACACTCTATTTACAATTACAACTTAATATTAGCTCCGATAATGCTGCTTCAATGTTTTAACAATTTTATCTTAGTAATCTGCGAGGACTCAGTGATCTTCATAGCTTTTAATACATTTTTAACGTATTTTAGTCCAGTTTCTGAATATGGGCAATGGCTTTGAAGCAAGGTCTAATGTTGCCAGTCTCTTCATAATTCTTTACAATTCTCTCTATCCTGTCGTCCAGCTCCAAGTACTTCTTCTTCCTCTTCTTACCTTCAAGATTCATTTCCAATTTCATGTACATACAGTTTGTGAACTCTGCTTCCTTTTTCAAGCACTGCACCAAATAGTTGATTCTAGGGTGTGGGTTTCCAATAATACCATTTATTTTGTTTTGCCACCCTTCAACAGCATTCGTCGTTCGGTGCCTTTTTCCGTAACAGTCCCACATTTCTATTGCGATATCCTCATTCTCTAGCCAGTTATCCACAAAGTAGTCAAGAAAATGAGAGAACCTTCCGTTATCAGGAGCTTCTGCATGAATCTCAATCCATCCATTGCTTACGTCCTCCGGTTTTACAACTGCCAGCGCTGCACACACGCTGACGAGAAGTCTTAAATCCTCGTTCTAGCGGTACTCCTCAGTTAGACCGAGAACTTTAATTCTTCTCCATAAACTCTTCTTCCTATGGAAATAGAATCCATATATTTCAGTTGTGGGAAAAACTTGACGAATGGTCGATATCGCAGCTGCCTCAAAGTCCACCTTTACTTGTTTAGGACACCACTCAGACACTGCCTGTTTTATCAGACGAAACAGACGAACATATGTGTCTTTCTTCTTATTAGGGAGCAGTGCAAATACAATAGGAGGAATGTTTGTTTCTTTAATCGGGCCTCCTAAGTCTACGTGTATGGTGAAGGTCTGTACAAACTGCTTGCTGCATCTCTTAAATGTTCCATCCATAAAAAAATGGGCACATGTTTTTAAAATTTCTTTTCCTTTGCTTCCACTAAAAATCATTATTCTCGCCTCTAATCGATCGTCTTCCAGAAGAAAACTACTGCCATCACCCATTTTTAATAGATCTTCATGAAGATCAATTCCATAAGAGTTCTTAGGCTGTTGTTGGTTCCCCCGCTCTTGACTCCGGCGACGACGCATGGTTCTCTTCATAGATTCTGAATTAGGCATCACTGTAACAATGTCACAAACTGTATTACGTAGATTTCCCATTTCATCCGCGTATATCTCCGATAACTGTGTAGTTTCTTCTCGAGACCTTCTCTCCGCCCTTTCCACTTGCTTTCTCACTTTCAGAGTTGCATCGTCAGGTAGTCCACAGAGATGTTCTAATACGCTCAACACTTCTGCGTTCCTCGAAAGCAGCTTTCTCGTGCAATGATCCGCTTTTCGGGGTAAACACATCCATGTAACAACACCTTCTTTAGATTCTCTCTGTTTAAGATACGCTTAACCTTTGTAATGAGCAGGAGGCCTGCCCTTGTTTGTTGTAATATCTTCCATACTGATTTCACGTTCGGAACTTCGAAAGCAAACTGGGCGGCCGGGTGAGGAGGAGGAGGAGGAGGAGGAGGGGGGGAGGGGGGACAAGGGACCCGACCCTTCGGAGCAGGTAAAACCGTGGCAATGTCCGGTGTGGCAAATGTCCGGTGTGGCAAATGTCCGGTGTGGCAAATGTCCGGACACCGACTGTTTCGGGCGTTCTGAAGATCCAGTCATGCAACTCTGTTTCGAACGTTCTTCAGAGCGGGACATTTATCTCTATTTCGGCACGACATGTCGTACTGTATACAGGAAGTGGGTAGAAAAGTTACCGTACAATTAAGAAACCTATGTCGAGAGTTGTAAAAGACAGTGGAAAATGTGTGAATATTTAAGTAATAACGAAACAGGACACAGTAATGAGAAGTGTCGCTTACCATCATTGTCACTATTACAGATCTTTCCCTCTGTAGATATGGAGACTGACCTGGAAAAGTGGCATCCCATAAAAAGCACAATCCCAGGTTTCAGACGACGACATAGCACCCTCCGTCGAAGAAGATCCTACGACGGACGAGCTGTCTTCTGCGCTGGGAACACAACTTTAGAAGGCGACAGGTTGGTGGAAAGAACGGTTAGGGACTCTTATTCAGTCTCTCTAAATCTCTCCAGCTTCCAGATCTGAATTCCAAAACACGCATAATTTATAAAGCACTGATACTGAAGTCACACCAGTTATGCACCGAGATTAAACTTAAACATGGACGTAGTAGGCATTCAAGTGAAACAAACAAATAATTATAATAAAGACAGGTCCAGAAAACAACGATTTCCTCATGCCAATGTTACAGCTCTGTCAATGTCTAATGGAATATTTACTTCTAATACTGAAAGTGGGGCATAAATTACAAGGTGAAAAACTTCCCTCGTCTGATTTTACCATCGTTCCGGCTTACTGACTACTGGTAAACAGATATCCACAACAAGTGTAT
This sequence comes from Schistocerca nitens, assembly GCF_023898315.1. Classification (NCBI taxonomy): domain Eukaryota; kingdom Metazoa; phylum Arthropoda; class Insecta; order Orthoptera; family Acrididae; genus Schistocerca; species Schistocerca nitens. The sequence goes on along the minus strand of NC_064622.1, from coordinate 174,675,966 downwards.
CGGTCGTGACTCGCCAACTCCATAGCCTCCCAAGTCATTCGGCTTTAACCTACCGGATATTTTTGTGTGGGTCTCGTACGTCAGAAAATTGGTGCATTCCAGACCTGTTGATACTGTCGATTAATCACACCAATACACTATGGACCGTTTCAGTGGCTCCAGAGCCACGAGGGATTAGCCGCGCGGTCTAAAGGCGCTACAGTCACGAACTGTGCGGCTGGTCCCGGCGGAGGTTCGAGTCCTCCCTCAGGCATGGGTGTGGTGATTGTCCTTAGGATAATTTAGGTTAACTATTGAGTAAGCTTAGGGACTGATGACCTTAGCAGTTAAGTCCCATAAGATTTCATACACATTTGAACATTTGAACAAGTGGCTCCAGAAGACAATTCGGAATTTTGAATGTTAACGTGCATTGATGAGATTTGCTGAAGCTTGTCTTCACGTGGACGATGATCATGTGGAATACATGTTGTGAAGTGTTTATCCTCAAGTGCATATCTGGACTGTCGTGGTGTTTGTTATACCGTGTGTGTGTACTCAGCCGTCATACGTTGCATCAGAAAAACCGTTGATTTCCAGACCTATGTCTATTAGCAATATTTGCTTGTTTTATTGTCGTCCACTCGTCCCCTTCGCTTCTTCCTACAACAGACAAACGCCCTGTTTTCACCAACAAGGTGGGTTTGTTTCCCTTTCTTCCATGGTTTTTCATCAAAGATTTTTCAATAATGAACATCATTATAAACATTGGTACTCAGAAGACTGGAACCATATCAACTAGCGTGCAGTATTCTGCTGCACTCATTTTCGATAAGCTTCAACAAGAATTTAAAAAGTCTTCAGTAACCCAGATACTTTCAGGTGCAAACTGAAGAATTTCATTATGGCTCTCTCCTTCTAATCTGTTGGGGAGTTACTAGAAAACATGAGCATATTTCCATGTATATCCAAGAATAAACTCAACAGAGGGTCGTCTGGATAGGACTGAGCGTATTTTGTTTGATGTAATTATCCTGATGTTAATTTCGAGTACTAACTCGTTCCATGACTATGGATATTTAGCTCCATAATTGTGACCTACGCAACAGGATGTGTAACATACAAAGTAAAATAATAAACTGTGGTAATAATTACTACTAAAAACAGTCTTGATCACGATTTATTTAACAAGGTGACCGGTTTCAACCACTACTGTGGTCATCTTCAGACCATTGAGTAGGAACCTCTTTCTGTTGAAGAAAGAGGTTCCTACTCAATGGTCTGAAGATGACCACAGTAGTGGTTGAAACCGGTCACCTTGTTAAATAAATCGTGATCAAGACTGTTTTTAGTAGTAATTATTTATAAGACATTGATCACTGCTGTGCCCATAATGTATTCAAAAGTAAACTGTGGTAAACCGGGGGTGAGGATGTGGCGGACGGTGATAACTAGTGAGAGAAAGGTGGGATGGGGAGGGGGTGGGGGATGGTCGTCCGGGAGATGTCACTGTGAGAATGACTATACAGAGTCTTAGGCGTATACGTGCGGATAGTGTGATCATTGGTACTTTAATATGGACCGCCTTTAGTGTGTTAGTACTTTTTCTCTGTGTCTAACAGTCTTCCGTCAAACACGTTACATAATTTCTATATGGTCGTACTGCAAAGCTAAGGCGGCTATACCTGTCAGTACAGACTAGCCGTTTTGCACCCACGCGTCCGCACTTCAACACCTGATCTCCTGCCCAGGGGAAAATAAGCGTTAATAGCTTGTTATTGCCACACGCACTTGGAGGTACTGTCAAACATAGTAAAACTACTCCTAATAAATACAATTACTAGTCTACAAATAAAATAAATACTGATATAATGTTGTTGAGTCACCAATAAAAATATCTGCACTTACAACCCTAACACCTTGTATAGTGTTTCCAGTTGTTGTTGTTGTGTTCTTCAGTCCAGAGACTGGTTTGATGCAGCTCTCCATGCTACTCTGTCCTGTGCAAGCTTCTTCATCTCCCAGTACCTACTGCAACCTACATCCTTCTGAATCTGCTTAGTGTCTTCGTCTCTTGGTCTCCCTATACGATTTTTACCCTCCACGCTGTCCTCCAATACTAAACTGGTGATCCTTTGATGCCTCAGAGCATGTCCTGCCAACCGATCCCTTCTTCTAGTCAAGTTGTGCACAAATTTCTCTTCTCCCCAGTTCTGTTCAACACCTCCTCATTAGTTATGTGGTCTACCAATCTAATCTTCAGCATTCTTCTGTAACACCACATTTCGAAAGCTTCTATTCTCTTCTTGTCTAAACCATTTATCGTCCATGTTTCACTCCCATACATGGCTGCACTCCACACAAATACTTTCAGAAACGACTTCTGACATTTGAATCTATACCCAGTGGCCGGCTGGAGTGGCCGAGCGGTTCTAGGCGCTACGGTCTGGAGCCGCGCGACCGCTACGGTCGCAGGTTCGAATCCTGCCTCGGCCATGGACGTTTGTGATATCATTAGGTTAGTTAGGTTTAAGTAGTTCTAAGTTCTAGGGGACTGATGACCTCAGAAGTCTCATAGTGCTCAGAGCCATTTGAACCATTTTTTTCTATACCCAATGTTAATAAATTTCTCTTCTTCAGAAACGATTTCCTTTCGCTTGCCAGTCTACATTTTATATTCTCTCTACTTCCTATCCCAAGCAATTCGAACTTCTTTGTTTCTTTGCGGGAGAAGTACTTGTCCTGTAATTTTGATAATAGTGGAATTTCTATTTACTGCTACTTGCAAGGGATAGTCCATCTTCTTGCTGCTTTCTTTAGTGAACACAATAAAATACCGCATGTACAAGGTAGAAACAAGTAAAATGATTTTATTGATACCTTTAGTTGAGGTAACATAGTTGAAATTGGCCTACCAGAATCGTGTTCATTAGAAAGAACATATTGTTTCTATACAACTGGGTACTAAAGGTCAGTATCTGGCTTTTGTTCTCCTTCGAATTGCTTGGTACATGTAGTTGCGGGTATGTCCGGCAGACAATGAAGCTGCTTTCGACTTGGGGACCAGCTACACTCAATTTACTCCACGCTCGTCAAGGCTTCTGAGTTGCTGGTGGCAACAATCACATATGTAAATTTGAACCAGTAAAGCAAGTGATGTTATAAAAAACAGCAATGTAATATTTTCACTTTGATACCATCATTACAAATGGTGATCTACATCTACATCGATACTCTGCAAATCGCATTTAAGTGCCTGGCAGAGGGTTCATTGAACCGCCTTCACAATTCTTTACTATTACAATCTCGTAAAGCGCGCGGAAAGAATGAACACCTATATCTTTCCGTACGAGCTCTGATTTCCCTGATTTTATCGTGGTGGTCTTTCCGTCCTATGTAGGTCTGGTGTCAAAAAAATATTTTCGGATTCGGAGGAGAAAGTTGGTGATTGGAATTTCTTGAGAAGATTCCGTCACAACGAAAAAAGTCTTTCTTTTAATGATTTCCATCCCAAATCCTGTACCATTTCTATGACGCTCTCTCCCATATTTCGCGATAATACAAAACGTGCTACCTTTATTTGAACTTTTTCAATGTCATCCGTCAGTCCTACCTGGTAAGGATCCCACACCGCGCAGCAGTATTCTAAAAGAAGACGGACAAGCGTAGTGTAGGCAGTCTCCTTAGTAGGTCTTTTACATTTTCTAAGTGTCCTGCCAATAAAACGCAGCGTTTGGTTAGCCTTCCCCACAACATTTTCTATGTGTTCTTTCCAATTTAAGTTATTCGTAATTGTAATACCTAGGTATTTAGTTGAATTTACGACTTTTAGATTTTAGACTGATTTTTCGTGTTACCGAAGTTTAACGAGTTCCTTTTAGCACTCATGTGGATGACCTCACACTTTTCGTTATTTAGGGTCAACTGCCAATTTTCGCACCATTCAGATAATAGATTCAGATGATAGGTGTTTATATTTTCTTTGTAGGTTTTAACTGTTTCAAAATTCCTGTTGTTGTCTAGAGCAAGTTTTTTTGTCTTGTGGGTCATAATGGTGTCGCGATCAGACGCTATCGTGCAGGTATACACATGTACAGCATACCTAAATTGATCTTAGGGTAGTTCCATCAGCTGGGGGTAGCAACACCGGCCTACAGACACACAGAGCTACTACAGAGGTCACAGCAGCACAGCGACGAGCTCTCCCGACCGGCCTCGTTCGACCGCAACCCGGCTGTTCCGAGCCATCACACTGGCACACGCCATGGCCGAGTACGAGCGAGCAAATCCCCAATTTGTAGACCTCTACTAGGAACTTCAAGTAGTAATCCACCAAGTACGGAAACAGAATTAGAGGGTGGAGTGCAGCAAGTTCGGGTGATGATAACCGTGAACACAAGGCAGAGGCATTTAAGTACTCACTCTCACTGTTTGGAATGGGGGATAAAACTTAACATTTAGTACTGTGCTAAGTACCCTCTTCCATATAATTAATAAGGGATTGCAGAATGTGTTCGCGGTTGCAAATGTTGTCGTATACGATTTTTCCGTGTGGCTAGAGCTTCCCGTCCGGTAGACCGGTTACCTGGTACAAATGTTTTTAGTTGACGCCACTTCGGTGACTTGTGTGTCGGTAAGGATTAAATGATGATGAAGACAACACAACAGTCCAGTCCCCTACCGGAGACAATCTCCAACCCGATAGTTAATCGAATCCAGGCCCCTTGCATGGCATTCTGCCGTCTGACCACTCAGCTGTTGAGGTGGACTATACAGCTCGATCGTAGGAACGGGGTTATTTCACCACGGAACGGGATAAACATGGATAGAAGGACCCCTGTCTGCTTAACCGCTGAGCCCTTCTATACAACATTTATGTAACAAACAACGAATTCAGTTAACATACATTTGTACTTGATAAACAGTTGCACGGTATCATTAGTATTAACCATTAAAACTTAGTACAATACTAAGTTACAAAATTTTAGGGAATTATAAGGTACACCGTTTACTTTCCCACTTGCGCGCAGCCTTAAGACATTTTCCAAGGCAAAGAGGGCACACGCTATCATCGAGAGATGTAAACGCTTTAAATGAGCTGTGCCTATCCGAGGAAGAATGCCGGCCGCGGTGGCCGTGCGGTTCTGGCGCTGCAGTCCGGAACCGCGGGGCTGCTACGGTCGCAGGTTCGAATCCTGCCTCGGGCATGGGTGTGTGTGATGTCCTTAGGTTAGTTAGGTTTAAGTAGTTCTAAGTTCTAGGGGACTTATGACCTAAGATGTTGAGTCCCATAGTGCTCAGAGCCATTTGAACCATTTTTCGAGGAAGAATCGACACAGATGTATTAAAGACCACTACTGGCCATTAAAATTGCTACACCACGAAAATGACGTTCTACATACGCGAAATTTAACCGACAGGAAGAAGATGGTGTGGTATGCAAATGATTAGCTTTTCAGGGCATTCACACAAGGTTGGCGCCGGTGGTGACACCTACAACGTACTGACACGAGGAAAGTTTCCAACCGATTTCTCATACACAAACAGCAGTTGGCCGGCGTTGCCTGGTGAAACGTTGTTGCGATGCCTCGTGTAAGGAGGAGAATGCGTACCTCACGTCTCCGACTTTGATAAAGGTCACATTGTAGCCTATCGGTATTGCGGTTTATCGTATCGCGACATTGCTGCTCGCGTTGGTCGAGATCCAATGACTGTTAGCAGAATATGGAATCGGTGGGTTCAGGAGGGTAATACCGGACGCTGTGCTGGATCCCAATGGCCTCGTATCACTAGCAGTCGAGATGACAGGCATCTTATCCGCATGGCTGTAACGGATCGTGCAGCCACGTCTCGATCCCTGAGTCAACAAATGGGGACGTTTGCAACACAACAACCATCTGCACGAACAGTTCGACGACGTTTGCAGCAGCATGGAGTGTCAGCTCGGAGACAATGGCTGCGGTTACCCTTGACTCTGCATCACAGACATGAGCGCCTGCGATGGTGTACTCAACAACGAACCTGAGTGCACGAATGGCAAAACGTCATTTTTTCGGATAAATCGAGGTTCTGTTTACAGCATCATGATGGTCGTGTCCGTGTTTGGCGACATCGCGGTGAACGCACATTGGAAGCGTGTATTCGTCATCGCCATACAGGCATATCGCCCGGCGTGATGGTATTGGTTACACATCTCGGTCACCTCTTGTTCGCATTGACGGCACTTTGAACAGTGGTCGTTACATTTCTGATGTGTTACGACCCGTGGCTCTACCCTTCATTCGATTCCTGCGAAACTCTACATTTCAGCAGGATAATGCACGACCTCATGTTGCAGGTCCTGTACGGGCCTTTCTGGATACAGAAAGTGTTCGACTGTTGCCCTGGCCAGCACATTCTCCAGATCTCTCACCAACTGAAAACGTCTGGTCAATGGTGGCCGAGCATCTGGCTCGTCACAATACGCCAGTCACTGCTCTTGATGAACTGTGGTATCGTGTTGAAGCTGCAAGGGCAACTGTACTTGCACATGCCATCCAAGCGCTGTTTGACTTAATGCCCAGGCGTATCAAGGCCGTTATTACGGGCAGAGTTGGTTGTTCTGGGTACTGATTTCTCAGTCTCTATGCACCCAAATTGCGTGAAAATGTAATCACATGTGAGTTCTAGTATAATATATTTGTCCAATTAATACCCGTTTATCATCTGCATTTCTTCTTGGCAATTTTAATGGCCAGTAGTGTATATCAGACGACAGAGCCGCATTGGTAATCATAGAGATGAAGCGAACGTCGTAGAGAATCGGAGTCAATTCGGGCGAGAGGGAGCGATAGGCGACCACACAGTACAGCACCTGCAACGCGCCCGTGGGGCCTCTAAGTGCATTCAACAGGTACCGAGCGCTCGCAGTGAGTGGCTGCCCGCTGCGCTAGTGCGGCCGTATTGCATCTCGCCACAGCACACACAACACACGGCAGACCACGCTACGTCATAACATCTCGCCACAGCCGCAAGATCTCGGCGTGCAGCTCCCCCTTCTTCGGAGAACAAGCCCCGCAAACTAACTTGCTCCCCGCAGGAACAAAATACACATAATCTTTCCTTAATTTCGCGTCGAGTGCCCGAGCACCTCCCCACCCACTGCCGCACAGCCTTGGTCCACCGCCGTCTCACTCACCCGCACAACCCTCGCCTCCTTCACCCCTCCGCTCTTCCTCCTCCTGATATTCAAACAAGTCCGCGCCGCTTCGGCGCTCTGCTTACCTCATCAAAATGCTAAACAGTTCTTCTTTTCTTGCACGCCGGGCAGGGACCACTCGGCGGTTTATATATATCTATATATACGTTTTTCCCCTTTTTTTCCTCGCCTTTCCTTATTCTTATGCCGGGAGGAATTTGGCAGGTCTTACGCGGACTGAGGGAAGGAGAGCCCGCCTACTTCCGCCCCGCCCCCGCCCCCTCCTTTTCCAGCCGACCCACACCCATCCCGCAAGGCGGTGACTGGCTGGCAACATCTGGCGGAGCCCGTCTTCATCAGGCTCCGACGCCAATAATGGCTTCTTAATTAAGTTAAGATCTCTAATTGTGCCAAACACAAAAATCCTTCATCAGCGCCAGCACAGTGGAGGAGGATCCGTGCGCCCGAGGTGGATGGAGGGAAAAAGAGGGAAAGCGGACAATCTCGAGAAAGAATTGAAGGAGTAAAAAAAAATGAAAGGGAGGGAAAAAGGAGCCTGGGAGGAAAGGCTGGCTCTACGGCAAGTGTGTGAGCGGTGAGGGTGGGGGGTAAGTTGGGAAGGGAAAAGTTTGTGGAGTCCGGGATTTCGCTGTCGCGCCGTCTCCACCGGCTGGAGTTCTTTCTGTCGTCTTGCCGTCGGAGTTTTTCTGAATACGTAGCGGCAGCACTGGGCTCGGTCGCTCGAGTCGCAGCAGCTGAGGCGGCGACGCCAGGGTGAGACCTGCCCGGCGCTCAAACACTGCGGATAAACACAAACAGGCGGGCGAAGCGGGACGGGGTGAGACGCGTGCCATCAGACTTTCAAATGACGGCTGCGCCACGCGGCCGGTCTCGCGCAGGGCTGCTCGGCAAACAGACGCCCCGCGCGGCTCGGAGTGGGGCCGCTGCTGCCCTCAAAGACCGCCTGCGACGCCGGCGCCGAGCTCGGCGCGTGCTTTCCAGCGCCTGAATCCTCGCCACCCGCCACGCCCTTGTCCGACTCAGCGGCCCAGGAGGACCTACGAAAAGAATTGTTGAGTCCATTACTGGCCCGCTTTGAACTTGCTACTTTGTAGACTAGCCGACTTAGGTTCTGAGATGCTAACGGTCTATCCCGGTTTCCCTGATCCTCTCAGATATCGATGTTTACCTAAAGGGAGCTCCTCTCACATAAGAGGGCTATCATTCTCTTCTGTCGCACTCGGAAGTGTACCACTCAATTTACACTTCCTAAAAACTTGACGTCATTTTTAAGTCACTCGCAAAGTCGACAACCGCAAGAACTGCTATCGACTTTCCTTAGCGTTCGATGCGGGCCTCTCGCACGCGGGTAACGTCTCACAACACTTCGTGCGCATGTGACGTCATTTTGACGTCTCCGAGGCCTACGAGAAAGACAGGCCGCGGCACGTACGTCCAACACCGACTCAAAGGAAGGCCTCGGCGCTTGTTGGTGACGTCACGTCAGCTAGGCACGGCGAACGTCAGGTCTGTTGCAGGCATAAACGCCTTGGCGTGCTTATCACTATAAATCTTGAAAGGTCTCTGTTGGATTCCTTTCATGTTTAATTTCTTAAATCTGTTGTCATTTACGGCATAAATTCCTCTTCTAAATTTACTGTGGCGTTTCTGACTATCTGGGAGGAGACTGAGTAGTGGAACGTGTTACTTTTACACATAAACAAGAACGATCTGTCACACTACTACACTTTAAAACACAGTTTATATGTAATTCATGTCACACAGTCTCATACGGAACCTACATCCGCTTTCTTTTATATACTGTATATGATAAGATACTGTCATCCCCCTTCCCTTCTGTGTGAGAGGATGAATGAGCAAATGTGTTTCTAGTTGCATGCTTGAGGGTAGCAGACAAGCCTGTCTGCTAGAGAACAGTAGGACCAACGTCGGAACAGGTAGCTACGCTTTCTAAAAGCAAAGAGGTTTCTATCCTTAGTATGGTCCTGTCCGTCCGTTGTCATGTTGGTATAGGAAGCTGCCCCTCTGGCCACTTCCGTTTGTATTTGTGAGCCACCCCTCAGGAAGGGACCACTCAGTCTGTCCGTGGCGAGCGTCTGAAGTGCTAAGATCTCCGGCTAAGCGCGTGTCTGCTAAGTCCGTAGGACAATGGATTTCTTAAGTTCAGCCTAACTGAAAATTTAATCACCTTTATTTCAGGTTTAGCTCTAAAATATCTAATGTTATCTTAAATTGCAGCGCAGTGTAATTCTCGTGTGAAGTTCAGAATATATTCCGGTAGTTGCTTTGTCACTACTTTGTGAGTAAAGTGGAACCACGTGTTGATCAGTAACTCTAACTAACTTCATCAATCTTAAATGCGAATGTGCGTGAGATTATAACGTCTTGTCTTGACAATAATTTTCAATATAGCAACTTTTCTTTATGTTCAACCCACGTGGGGTGTACTTTGTGAAACCAGTACCACGTGCTTATACAATTGTTTGACCCATCAGGTCAATAGTAAGACGATAGTAACCAGTTCGAGGTTTTTCTTTTGTAAATTGCTTTTCGATCTAATTTATTTTAATTATCAAAATTATTGTGGAGTTACACTCTTTGTGTTAACCAAGTTGACCACGTGGAGCATGTGGTGTAATCATCAAAGTAGCCCTCAGCTATTCTTTTCGCGAAGATTTCACAAAGAGTTAATATGAATTTAGTATACCAGTGTGTGGTAATTACATGACGGACAGGATTGTGCTACGAACGTAACTTCTTTGGGTGAAAATTGAATCGGTTGGTTGTGGTTAATTTCCTCTTGCATATGTTTCAACGTTCTTTGTGTGTTGTTTTATGAATCCAGTGTTGTATGCAGTCTCCCAATCTTGGCTCCATATTTGATGTGTTCCGTAAGATTGCAATGTCACAAATTCACAATCCTAAATAAGGCACCAGTTTAGTTAGGAATCAAGTTTAATATGCTGAAATTTCAATGATCAATGTTAAAATAAATTTCCAAGTGTAAACTGATTTATTTCTTTTTATTTAAATTCTCGTCGTATGACTATTAAAAGATTATAATTAATGTTAGTCTGGTTGGGAATTTGGTAAGCTAGACTGGATACTTGGTGAAACAATTGCTCAGTAATGCAAGGTTAACTTCCCCAGACAGTTCACAGTTTTAACCCGCTTTTATTGTCTATCAGTACCGCTTTCATAGCAAAATAAAGTAACAACGTTACAATCTCTTATTTTCGGACAAAATGTTTGGAATTGTTTTGGATTCTGCAGTTTTATTTAGATGAAAGATTTTCTTACTATCGTAAAGCTTCAAATGAAGATCATAGTTCTGTATTACTGAATCCTGTCGAAACAAACGTAGATCATTATGAGAAGATGCTTTGCCCCATTGCAAGCTTCGGAAATTTTACATTCAAGTAGCTATATTTACTTGATCTATTTTGTTATCGAAACTTACCCCAATCCTCTTACAATTAACTCGTTTCTTTTATTTATTTATTTATTTTCGTTTGACATCGTCACTGGAAATGTGAACTAATTTACATGTGTAAATGTCCAGCTGTTGCCACTCATTAGATTACAGTCATTTTCAACGAAAGGATTTCTAAACAGGAAACAAAATAGCTTCCTACATCGAAAATACTGCTGAGCTTAAACTTTTTTAAACATGCACATTAGAAAAGATAAATATTCCCCTTTTGCAACTGAAAGGAGAAACTTTATAAGATAAAAAAAATTATTTTATAAAACAAATATCTCTCTTTTGCCTCTTCTTCTGTCCCCCACCCCTCATTAACATTCAGTGTTCCTCATCCCATAGTCAACCAAGATACATAAAGAAGAGCACCAATATGTTCATAATTTCTTGTAAAAGCAACCCAGTACAAACGTAACTTCCTCTGATTTACAAATAAGGTAAAGAAGCACGAATTCTGTTGCTGCTGGACCATGAAGTTGTTTTTGTATGTCAATCTTAAAACAGGTGGAAATTTAAGTTCAGGAGTACACTATTTGTTAAGAACTGTAATGAATTGCACAATTAATTGATTGCAGAAATCTCTCAGAACAATGTGTGATGGTCAACTACCGCCAATAGTTTCACATTTTCCAGTGCCAGAGAGGGAGACACCACCATTATGAGTATGCCTGCAACAGACCTGGCGTTCGCCGTGCCTAGCTGACGTGACGTCACGAACAAGCGCCGAGGCCTTCCTTTGAGTCGGTGTTGGTACCTCACGAAGGTAGTCCTGCGCTCACTCGCTCGCACAGAGCACCAGACGAACTACGTTTCTACACCTGTTAAATCGTAACTAGGCGTGTCCGTACAAATGAAAACTGAAGCTTCTACTGGAATCAACTATTATAGAATCTTACTGTTATTAGTCCTATAATGATGGGACGTCCATGGGCGTATTTATAATTTGGCAAAAATGATTATCAGTTGCATAAGGCACCACTTCCAGCATGTAATGAGTACTGTTAAGCCGGCCGCGATGGTTTCGCGGTTCTAGGCGCTCAGTCCGGAACCGCGCGACTGCTACGGTCGCAGGTTCGAATCATGCCTCGGGCATGGATGTGTGTGGTGTTGGTTCAAATGGCTCTGAGCACTATGGGACTCAACTGCTGTGGTCATAAGTCCCCTATAACTTAGAACTACTTAAACCTAACTAACCTAAGGACAGCACACAACACCCAGCCATCACGAGGCAGAGAAAATCCCTGACCCCGCCGGGAATCGAACCCGGGAACCCGGGCGTGGGAAGCGAGAACGCTACCGCACGACCACGAGATGCGGGCTGTGTGTGGTGTTCTTAGGTTAGTTAGGTTTAAGTAGTTCTAAGTTCTAGGGGACTGATGACCATAGATGTTAAGTCCCATAGTGCTCAGAGCCATTTGAACCATTTTTTTAGTACTGTTAAGCAGAAGAGACTAAATGCTATAAACAAGCAGTTATACCATCTATATCGAGTATTGATCTTCAATTAAATTTTGCTGTAGTACTGTTATTCAGTAAGACTTCATAATAGCAGATTCCAATGGAAGATCCAATTCTCGTTCAGTACTTACACGTCCAGCTCCTAGTTAACAGGTTTTTGAAACGCATTTTGTCTGCTGAGCTGAGTGAGCGAGTTCAGGACTACCTTCGTGATGTACGCGCCGCGGCCTGTCTTTCTCGTGGGCCTCGGACGTCTCACACACAGTATCAACGATTTATGAAAACCCGTCGTTCTTCGTACAATTTATTATTATTATTATTATTCGCGATTTCTCCAAACAAATGACTCACTCATGTTTTCTTCGGATTCTTCTTCTTGTTCCAGTACGCTTTCATTCTACGTATATCAAAGACTATTTAACGTTCTTCCAAGCGCTTTCGTCTGTACTACTTTTGTTTTGGTTGCTCTGATGCAGCTTCCTGTTTGCCTGCGTTACGTCTGAAGGTCTCTCTGTCGAACATCTTCGTTTGGACGACATCGAGGAGGAAATCAAAACCAGTTATAAAGCAAAATTTCCAGGAATCGGAGGAGTTACAATTGAATTCTATGTGAAACACATCAGTATTTTAGGGAAAGTTATTCTAGATATTGCTAATGAAATCCGCAATACGTTATGTCTACAGAGATCTCTGTCTAACTTGTTCGTTGGTATTATACCACCGCTTTTGAGGACCTCCAGAAATTCGTTCAAGCCGGCCGGTGTGGCCGAGCGGTTCTAGGCGCTTCAGTCTGGAATCGCGCGACCGCTACCGTCGCAAGTTCGAATCCTGCCTCGGACATGGGTGTGTGTGATGTCCTTAGGTTAGTTAGGTTTAAGTAGTTCTAAGTTCTAGGTGACTGATGACATCAGATGTTAAGTCCCACAGTGCTCAGAGCCATTTGCACAAAATTCGTTCAGCCAAAGTGTTGGATCTTAAGTAATGTTAAATAGTCTATCATACATTTTCTCACTTGCTTTTCTGGTAGTCTGTTGAGAAGACCAAAGAATTTCGTTAGCCCTTTCTGAAATTCAATTCCTATGCTGGAAAACCTTTCTGTTATTTTGACTGATTGTAGCCTTTAACGATCTTGGGTGTGCATTGCTCCTAAAATTTTGCTAATGATCTACATCTCTCCTTTATAAATTTATTCAAGTTCGTGTTTTGTGGTAAGTGTCAGCCTTTCGCTTGCACAGAGTACAGTTGGTTTCATGACTGTGTTGTAGCTCTGAAGTTTTGTGTCTTGACATGAACTTTTTGTCGTAGAGATTTTGGAGTAACCCTAATGCTTTCTGGTTTTTTGAGGGCGATTTTTCAGGGAGATTTCTTCAAGGCCTCTCGATTCGATGAATCCTCCGAGTTATTTAAGGTACGGGTCCCTGTTGAGTTTACCGTATTTTGTTTTCAGGCTCGCTATTTTGGTGTTTGAACAAAATAATTCAGTTTTCTCGAATGAGAGTTACAACCATACTTTTTCTGCTCACCCTTTAAGTGTCGCGAGCTGTTTGATGGCAGCCTCTTCGTCTACTGTGTCGCCAGGTCGTGCGCAAACGCGAGATATAGTATATAGAAATTGTTCTGGGAAAAGCCCAGTGGGTCTGGGGCTGGCTTCCAAAATCTACCTTTCTAGAGTTTTTTCGCCCCTTCTTCCATCATCTTCTCTACGGCTACTTTCAACAGATTAGGAGAGAGCCCATCACCTTGCCTCACACCCGTCTGAATGTCAAAGGATCCTGAGATTTCCCTTTGCCAGTTAGTGATTATTTTTAGAGTTCTCGTGTTTTGAAACCTAGTTTCATCGCTTCAAAATCTGGAATAGCGAGGGCTTGTTTCTAGAGTCGTACGCCTTTTTGAAATCTACAAATCTGCATACAAGAGTTTTTTGCGTGAGGTCTCGTAATCTGAGTGTGATGTGAGGCTAAAAATATGTTCTGGGCATACCTGTTCGATATGAATGCTGCTTGATAGTCTGTTAATTTGGATTCTGACTGCCTTTGTACTGTAGTCAAGAAACAAGCTAGGATTTCGTAGGTGATTGGTATAAGTGAGAGATCCCTCTTTAGCTGTTTACAACTGATTTGTTGCCTTTTTTATATAGGTGATGGATTAGAGTGATTTCCCAGTCAACCAGGATTTTTTTCTATTTGCCATATGTTTCCGAGTATTTGTGTAACTTCTGTGAATGAGTTTAGGCTTAAATTTTTGAAGAGTTCAGCTACAATTCCGTGCTCTCCTGATACTTTGTTGTTTTGTTTTTAAGTTTCTTGATGTGTGAATAAACTTTTCTTGTGTTCGTGATGACGGCTTTCTGTTGTGATTCATAATAATTATTTTTTAATTAAGCGTCACATAAAGGCTTATTGGCGGTTGGAGCTTTTAAGATATCTAAGTTGCAACACAGAGTCAGAAATTGTCTGAAAATCTTGTAAGGGTGTTGCAGGGTAGGGTGTACTGAGAAATAATTGTTAAGAAATATAGTCGATACGTTTTGCCGTTTCCGGGTGAAAAACACTGGAGTCAGCCAATGCGCTGCGCACGAAAAATAAAAACGCCCGCCAATACAAAAATTAACTAGTTTTTGATGGCTTAGCATATGTTTAGTCATCCATCCATTTCTGTAGTCAAGTTCTTCTCTAATTCATTTATTGTTGGACTAATCCATCTAATATTTAGTATTCTTCCATAACACCAATTATAAATATTTCTTTTCTCCTCTTGACTGAACTGTTTATCATCTATGTCTCACATTCATGGAAGGCTATACACCAGAGAAATACTTTCAGAAAAGGCTTTTCATCACTACCAGTATATTCTTTGTTAACAAATGTCTTATTTTTAGAATTGCTGTTCTTCCTACAGCCAGAATTTATTTTATAACTTCTCTACTTCTGCCATCTTTAGTTATTCTGGTGCCCAAATGCAAAATTTACGTACTACCTTTAGTGCTTCATGTTTTTAAACTTTGCTACCTGACCAAAAGCAACCGGACACTCGATAGTGGACATCAGTATGGCGTGTGTCCACCCTTCGTCGTTACGACTGCTTGAAATCTGCTGGGGACACTTTCAACGAAGTGTCTAAACGTCTTTGGCGGAATGGTAGCTCATTCTTCCAAGAGCAGAAACTAGAGAAGATTGTGATTTTGAGCGTTGGAGTCTGAAGAGAAAATGACGCACTAACTCATTCCAGAGGTGTTCCATTAGGTTAAGGTCGGGACACTGGGCAGGCCAACCCACTTCAGCAGTGTTATTGCCACGTGACGCTGCTTTATGATAAGGTGCATTTTCAAGTTGATATAAACGATCATAGTCTCCGAACAGCTCCTCTGCTGTACATAGTACACTATGCTATAAAATGTGTACTTATCTATCCACGTGTAGCGTTTTCTTGAACACAACAAGGCGACGACAACCTAACTACGAAAAACACCCCCATACCGTAACACCACCACCAACTCCGTACCTCACTGTTGGCGCTATAGATGATAACAGGTAACGTTCTCCAGGCATTCGCCAAAACCAAATCTTCTGGTCAGATTGCCTCAGTATATAGCGTGAACGGCGCTTACCACTGCCTACAGAGATGTCAGCCTCATGATGATGTGCTCGACCACTGTACCCCATTCTTTATAACTCCATACGCACACTCGTTGAGCTAGATGGACTTTTGGTAGCGCTTTGGAACTCGTAGCTGATTCTTACCGCTGATTTCATGCAATTTTTTACAACTGCCCTTCACCGTGCTCGATGTTCTTAAAAGGTCTGCCTGGCCTTTATTAAACTACAGTTCTTCCTTCGCGTTCGCACTTCACAATCATCAAAAGTTGACTTGGGCAGTTTTATAAGTCTTAAAATGTCCCTGATGGATCTGTTCTTCAGGTGACATTTAATGTTCGAAGCCACTGAGTTCTACTAACCGAACTGTTCTGCTCTTACTGCTTTTCGTTGACAGCACGAAATGTAACACACAAACATGAGCTAGAACATTATGACCATCTGTTAAATAGCTCGTTTGTACACCTTTGGAACGAAATACATCACTGATTCTGCGTATCAGGGAAAATTTGGAAATTTGTGGTTAGTTCCTAAGGGACCAAACTGCTGAGGTCATCGGTCCCTAGGCTTACACACTACTTAAACCAACTTACGCTAACGACATCACACACACTCATGCCCGATAGAGGACTCGAACCTCCGACGTGGGGGAGCCGCGCGAACCGTGGCAATGCGCCCCTGACCGTGCGGCTAACCCGCGCGGCCAAATATCAGCTGTGCGACAAAGTGTTGGTAGTTGTGTAGGTATGTGGCACAAGTCATATAATTCACTTAAATGATTTGCACGCGCGGTGATGGCGTCCGATAGCGATCCTGATGACTTTCGTCAAATTTACATTAGGCGAATCTGGTCGCCGAGACATCAATGTGAGTTCACTACAATGCTCCTATCATTGCAGCACGGTTCTGGCTCCGGGCCACACGGTTAAAAACTAAACTCCTCTCGAACAGGTCATGTGGTCAGCACACCACTCTCCCGGCCGTCTGTCAGTTTCCGAGACCGGAGCCACTACTTCTCAGTCAACTAGCTCCTCAGTTCTCACAAGGGCTGAGTGCACCCCTCTTACCAACAGCACTCGGCAGACCGGATGGTCACACATCCAAGTGCTAGCCCAGTCCGACAGCGCTTAACTCCGGTGATCTGACGGCAACCGGTGTTACCACTACGGCAAGGCCGTTGGCCCAGGACGATTACAGTGCTGAAAGGCATCCAGCATGAAGGGATGCCGACTGTTCGCAGTTGCCAGAGCGTCTTTGATTACTGACACAGGAGAATACCTCCCATAGTACAGGGTGATTCAAGAAAAATACCACAACTTTAGGAATTTAAAACTCCGCAACGACAAAAGGCAGAGCTAAGCACTATCTGTCGGCGAATTAAGGGAGCTATAAAGTTTCATTTAGTTGTACATTTGTTCGCTTGAGGCGCTGTTGACTAGGCGTCAGCGTCAGTTGATGCTAAGATGGCGACCGCTCAACAGAAAGCTTTTTGTGTTATTGAGTACGGCAGAAGTGAATCGACGACAGTTGTTCAGCGTGCATTTCGAACGAAGTATGGTGTTAAACCTCCTGATAGGTGGTGTATTAAACGTTGGTATAAACAGTTTACAGAGAATGGGTGTTTGTGCAAAGGGAAAAGTTCTGGACGGCCGAGAACGAGTGATGAAAATGCAGCACGCATCCAGCAAGCATTTGTTCGCAGCCCAGGAAAATCGACTCGCAGAGCTAGCAGAGAGCTGCAAATTCAACAATCAACTGTATGGAGAGTCCTACGAAAAAGGTTAGTTATGAAACCTGAACGTCAACTACCCGAGGCGATGGATCGGCCGCCAGGCAGCCCGTGACAGAGCACTTCATCACTGGCCTCCAAGAAGCCCTGATCTTACCCCCTGCGATTTTTTCTTATGGGGGTATGTTAAGGATATGGTGTTTCGGCCACCTCTCCCAGCCACCATGGATGATTTGAAACGAGAAATAACAGCAGCTATCCAAACTGTTACGCCTGATATGCTACAGAGAGTGTGGAACGAGTTGGAGTATCAGGTTGATATTGCTCGTGTGTCTGGAGGGGGCCATATTGCACATCTCTGAACTTGTTTTTGAGTGAAAAAAAACCTTTTAAAATAATCTTTGTAATGATGTGTAACAGAAGGTTATATTATGTTTCTTTCATTAAATACACATTTTTAAAGTTGTGGTATTCTTTTTGAATCACCCTGTATAATACTGTTCTCACCAGCCCGCTTCCGTGGCTCACTGCACGTTTCGAGCCGCTGTTCAACTCGAGGATGGCGTTTGTGGAGTCGACCATCGACCTAATGTAGCAAAAATGCGATTCACCCGAAGAGCCGACACGTTTCCATTGATCGGATCCTGATGGTTTCGTGCCCACTGCAATGGTAATTGACGTTGTCGTTGGGCTAAGATGTGTGTATGAGTAGTCTGCTGCGGAGCTGGACGTTCAACAATGTACGATGAACTGTTTGCTCCGAAGTACCTGTGCGTGCGCAGACGGTATACTCTTCTGTCAGAGATGCCACAGATCTATCCTACTTTACATAGCAGATAAGCCTCCGAAGCCCACGTTCTGTGAAGAGTCGTGGACGTCCAACCATTTAGCGCCTAGTGGTAGTTTCACTGTCCTCCTACTGCTTTCCGCAGATGCTCGCGACAGTAGAAACAACATTCGACCAGCTTGGCTATTTTCGAGATACTCGTTCACAGGTTATGCATAATAACAATCTGCCCTTTGTCAAAGTCGATTATCTCAATGGATTTCCCCATTTACATTTCACACCTTCGCTGGGGTGATCCCCCGTCCGTGTCTACTCCGCTTACATACTTTTATTAGCGCGTCACATGCTAGCAACACCACCAGACATACAACGTCGCAGTGGGCAGTGGTCATAATGTTTTGGCTTATTAGTGTATTCCAAATAACGGGGGAGGCATGTTCTGATATCCTGTCTCGTTAAACGGGAATGTCTGAACACTTTTGATCAGATAGTGCTATTCACTCAGCATCACGCAAAAGGCCCCATTACCTTTGCTTCCTTTGTTGATGTTCATCTTATAGCCATTTTTAAGACACTGCCCATTCCGC
This sequence comes from Schistocerca nitens, assembly GCF_023898315.1. NCBI lineage: Eukaryota > Metazoa > Arthropoda > Insecta > Orthoptera > Acrididae > Schistocerca > Schistocerca nitens. Next base: position 174,657,154 of record NC_064622.1, on the reverse strand, counting down.
TCACATGAACTTCCAAGGCTTCGTGCACGCACAAACTATTAACTTTTATTTATTTTTTCCCAAATCTGACCGAGCTAGGTACCGCGCAGCGGATAGCACAGTGGACTCGCATTGGGAGGACGACGATTAAGCTCCGCGTCCAGCCATCTGTGATTTCCCTAAATCGCTCCAGGCAGATGCCGGGATCGTTCCTTTGAAAGAGCACGGCCGATATCCTTCCCTGTTCTTTAAACATGCCGACCGTGTGCTCCGCCTCTAATGTCATCAATGTCGGCGGGACTTTGTGCTGGGACAGAACGATTTCGCACGTTTTGGCGATGTAATTTCTTTAAGGTTCGTTTCATTCTATTGAAAGAGCACGAGAGAAATAAAATATGGAAAAAGAAATACGCAAAATTTTGTAGTACGTGTAAGTAAGAAGGTAGCAAAATATGTCAGCTTTTACTAAAAGCTCAGTATCGAAGTGAGTGCATTTGACTTTATTAATGAGAGATCTGAAGTGTGTATTGCTAGTTGTGCGTCCGCAGCTCGTGGTCTCGCGGTAGCGTTTTCGCTTCCCACGCCCGGGTTCCCGGGTTCGATTCCCGGCGGGGTCAGGGATTTTCTCTGCCTCGTGATGACTGGGTGTTGTGTCCTTAGGTTAGTTAGGTTTAAGTAGTTCTAAGTTCTAGGGGACTGATGACCATAGATGTTAAGTCCAATAGTGCTCAGAGCCATTTGAACCATTTTTTTGCTAGTTGTGCTTCTTGGTTACTCTAAGCGTTACGAGTAAGAAAATGAGATTATTTCTGGTGTAGGAACATTTCTAGAGTGCTACCTCTCACAAACGGTTTCAAACAAGATACTTTCAGATTGATTTTGATCATTTTATGGTGTTTAATCTTTGGTATTACTGGACAGTGCACTGTACGCAACTGCATTTTTCCGTTAGTGTGTTGACGTCAATGTACGAGGAACCACATATTAAAAGTCACTGCTATTGATCTAAACATAATAATAACACATAGCGAAAAGGTACTTAAAAACTATGTCGATAACATTCTACGCAAATATCTGGTTCAAATGACTCTGAGCACTATGCGATTTAACTTCTGAGGCCATCAGTCGCCTAGAGCTTAGAACTAATTAAACCTAACTAACCTAAGGACTTCACATACATCCATGCCCGAGACAGGATTCAAACCTGCGACCGTAGCGGCCACGCAGTTCCAGACTGAAGCGCTGAGAACCGCACGGCCACACCGACAGGCCTCTACGCAAATAGCTGCTGTTTCTGTGCTCAATTGCAATTTCCCAGAACCTGAAAATCTGTGTAGCGAGAGTGTTACCGCTACGTTTATTCACATTATAAATCATAATTCTTAAGCCTATTTAATATTTTTTCTTTTTCTTAGTTTCTTCTGTTATTGGTGCCGAATTGTATCTGCCAGTAACAGGACTAGTTACGTGAAGTTATAGGCGGCAGTTTCGTCACAGTGCAACTTTAAACCCTAATCTTCCTTACGTTCCACTCCCAAATTTCCCGTATTTTAGTTTACTGCTTGCTCTATGTACGCTGGGGGATATACTGCAAACCTGTCTCACTCTGTTCTCAACTACTGCATCCATACTCATAACAGTCTGCTTACTGTAACAATAAAAACAGTCTTCCGTTAGCTATATTTTACCACCGATAACTTCCGAATTTCAAAGTGTATTCCGCTCAATACTACAGAAAACTAATTCTAAATCTAGATGCGTTATCAACGTAGGTTCGTCTTCCTTCAGTTTATCTTACGAGTCGTAGGGTTAGTTTTTCCTCGTGTTTTGCTGCATTTAATCGGAACCCAGATTGGTGTTTCCCCAGGTGAGCTTCTAACAATCGTTCCATTATTATGTACATTATTAGTGTTAATTTTTTTTATTGAACTGAATTTCCGATTAAACTCACACCTGTCCACAGCTGCGGTCTTTACTATTGCGTTAAGGGATTCGTCTCTAAAATGTTTCCTAGTAGTGTTTGCCGTTGAAGGCATCTCGGTTGGTTTTTTCCGACAGAAAAGGAAAGCTTTAAAATTATCCAGAGGGCGATAATTAGAGGTTCTCTGTTTCTGCTAATTACGTATCCAGTTGTGGAGTTTGTACTTCCGCCTCCTTTAATGCTACCTTTTCGGTCTTTCTTGGGGTTGTGTAACTGTTATGTTGCAAATGGCTTGTTTGGTTTTCTCAGTGAATTGTTTCTGTACATCCCGTCGTTCTGTCCTGTTATCGCCACGAAGATGTCTAGCAGTATTTACCACAGCTTTACTGAATTATAGTGAAAGGTCCATCTTTTTCGTCACAAAATCGAACTGTATTAACTAATCTTTACTAAAACAGGATTAGCCTCTTATTAGTTAAGTAAGTGGCCACTTACATAATCTTCAGATTTCGTTTACAATAAACTTTGCAATGTGCAGATGTACACAGATAATGTACAGGTATTTTGTTGGCTATGAATTGCTGTAAGAGAACTCACCTGTGGTATATTACCGAGAGAGTGCAGGGGCTAAGACGCTAGATCCACATTTTGGAGGACTTGGTTTCAAGTCCTTGTCCAGCCAGCAAGTTTTAATGCCGAAACAGGTGCTTTGTAGAAGACACGTCGGATGTTGCTCCCCATCATTGTCCATTTCTAGTTCAACGTGTAAAAAGTGGCGATGACTAATTTCTTTGGCTTCGCGACCAATATCAGCGGGCACTAAGCTAGTTAACAATATATATTATCAACAAGTAAATATGGTTATTCTTCGCAGTCGTTTAAACAGACGCTGAGTGAATTTTACCAGAAATTTTAATAAGCTTCTGTTGCGCAAGGGCTATTTTCGTGTACGCAGTTATTTAATTAAAAATATTTCCCTGAGGACAACAGTGAATGAAAAAACAGAAAAATCTTAAATTAACTGACTCTTATACCCACAAAGTAGCAAGTTATTTTTGTGGGAAGAGCATTTGAAACTATTAATATTGTTGCACCAAGCTGGCTGCTAAACAAAACGAAGTAGCCATAAATTGTGTTTGTCCGGAATTTTAATGATGCAAATAGAATTATCGCGTAAAAAACCACGGATCGTGGTGCAACTGTGAGAATCATAGTGCCACCAGACGGAAACCTCGCCCGCTCGAATCTGACACTGACTGTCAACGTTTATCAATGATACCTCTTTCGAGTGTTCTGTGTTTTGATTTTATTCATCATACATGTACAAAGAATATTTGCTTAATGCAACTGAAAACTTGAAATTATGGTTATATTAATACGTTAAAAAGTTAAATCACTTTAAAGCGAAATACGGTCGGCAACACCTACAAAAAGCTAGTTTCACTTTAGATTATTAGATAAGAATATTACAAAATACTGTTTAATGAGTACAACACAACTTCTCATACAGCAGCCATAAATACAAAGTACTGAGTTACAAGTCCGTAACCATAGTCACGGTCAGTGCAACGAAACCCAGCCGATGCGCATTCCACACATAAAGAGAGCCTGTTGCTACGTCTGTCTTCGTAATAGTGGCCGGTTGTTAAGAGCACGTACTGTTGCAACCCCTACCCCCTCCCCCGTCCCCTGAACCCAACCCACCCTTAAACATAGTGGTGCCTTGTTCCTTCAAAAGCTGCGAATCTGACACATAATCACAATGTGCAAAACATTACTCAACCTAGAGGACGGTTTGAGCACTGGAGTCTTTTTGAGAGCATGAGCCTATTGAAGGCGCTATTCCTCATTTCAATTGATTTTAAAGCCAGATGTTCGTGGATCTGCAGTTTGATGTACATTTCGAACCACAGTGTGACGTTTTATTTGTCACATGTGTAAATATTTGACAGGGTTGAAAAAAGCGACGAGTGGGTTTCGTAGGCTCTCACTTACACACATAACAAATGAGCCACACTGTCGTCTTTTTACCGGATCTATAAGGTGGAGAAAAATAACATGATCATAAGCTCTGAGCTGGGCAGGAGACATCAAATCGAGAAATATATTGCAGATAACCATAGGTCGACGGACGATTTGACAGAGAAACGTGCAGGCCAGGGAAGCAGTAGTGTGTGCCATTCTTGCACATTCCTCGCCACAAGCGGCTAGATTTCGTCTTGTTGAAGTACTGCACGTAGAGCTGTCTGCTAGAGGGGCAGTGCTGCAGGCCCTAAAACTTCCCTGATGTCATGGTTATTGTTCGGATTCCCCTCAATGCGTAGGAGGTAAGATTGAATGCTATAGCTTGGCGTTTGTCCGCTACGCTCCTCAACTATGCATTCTGCCACACTGTGTTCAACAAAATAACATCTAACACCTACGTGTCCATCTCGGTAAGCAAGTTGAAGCCGGCCGATGTGGCCGAGCGGTTCTAAGCGCTTCAGTCTGGAACAGCACCCCCGCTACGGTCGCAGGTTCGAATCCTGCCTCGGGCATGGATGTGTGTGATGTCCTTAGGTTAGTTAGGTTTAAGTAGTTCTAAGATCTAGGGGACTGATGACCTCAGATGTTAAGACCCATGGTGCTCAGAGCCATTTTTTGACAAGTTGAAGTGGAACTCTTCCAAAATCACTGCAGTCTGCCACGTTCACGTGCCCATTGCAGTCTGGCGCGACGGAAGTTTCTTGTAAACAGAAGCCGAAGATATGGCTTGCGTGGCACCAGTACAGCCCTCAGAAGACTTCAACGAACCGTCGATGTAGACATGTCTACATGCGACGATGAGCCAACAGTTGAAAAAGCTGTTTTCTCGGTTAAGGCCATTCGGACAATATGGCGGTCACCCTGCACTGTGCTTGCATTGTGCGGTCTGGTACATGCTCGTCAGTGTGTACGACCCTCTCTACGCACTGGTTCTACACAGGCGTTATTGTCGTAGCAGTGGGTCTTGCTCGAGTCATTCTGCCCCATTACAACTCACTCACATGGTGATATTGCACCGTTTGACATCGATGAAGCATAGCAGCAGTTGTTCGCACGTTACCATTTTCACAGTTTCACATCAACTGGACATCGCGTAACATCTCTCCAGACACACAAAAGAGTGCACTGTTGGGCCTACAGGGCGTGGAAAAAAAAAAAAAAAAAAAAAGGAAACTGCTACGGTCGCAGGTTCGAATCCTGCCTCGGGCATGGGTGTGTGTGATGTCCTTAGGTTAGTTAGGTTTAAGTAGTTCTAAGTTCTAGGGGACTTATGACCTAAGATGTTGAGTCCCATAGTGCTCAGAGCCATTTTTTGAAAAAAGGAAACAACACAAACACAAGACATTGCCATACCTATAACGGCGCAGGAAAACCACTGGCATTCAAAACATCTTCCAACGTGCATAAAATAGGCCGTGTATGGTTTTCAAGGGAGTCTTATACCATTCTACCTGCAAAATAGTGAGAAGTTTAGGTAACGATGGTGGATGTGGATTACCCTCCCTTCTCTCCAATGTATACCACAGAAGTTAAATAACATTAATATCTGTTGAGTATGGTTGCCACGATAGATGCGACAGCTGATAATCATGCTCACAAAAACAGGCTTGGAAGATGCGAGCTGTACGAACAGTGGCACTGTCGTCTTTGAACACAGCATCACCGTTGGGTAACAAACACTGCACTCTAGGACAGACTTGATCAGCAAAAATGGTCACATAATTTTGGCAGCAAAGTGTTCTTGCACAGTACTCACGAGGCCATTGGAATACCACGATATGGCTACCCAAATCATCAGCGAACACCTGCCATGTTACAGTCCTGGGAAGTAAACTCGGCCAGATGTTGGTAACTGTGAAACAAGACTTATACGAACAAATTAGTGGTTTTGGACGTCCAGTTCATCTTGCAGTTCCCAGGGTCTGGAGCTCCCTTATTGTTATTTTGGTTTTAAAAAAATGTTCAAATGTGTGTGAAATCTTATGTGACTTAACTGCCAAGGTCATCAGTCCCTAAGCTTACACACTACTTAACCTAAATTATCCTAAGGACAAGCACACACACCCATGCCCGAGGGAGGACTCGAACCTCCACCGGAACCTGCCGCAAAGTCCATGAGTGCAGCGCCTAAGACCGCTCGGCTAGTCCCGCGCGGCCGTTATTTTGGTCCTGCTAGGGTTCGCAAGTGCGGCCTTCATCTCTGCAGTGACTTTTAGAGCTGTCGTCCTCTTGTTTTTCTACCCAACCGTCTTGGACGGCAGTGTTTTCCCTCTCACCCTCTATGCGGTATAAGTCTTCTATTGATGCCTCGTGAAACACGAAACACTTACGCTACATTGATTACTGAAGCACCCACAATACGAGCAGCAACAACTTTCCCACGTTTTAGTTCATCTAGTTCCGACATAATGCACTGACAACTACACCTAACAATGTTCTGACTACGACTGTCTCTATCAAGGTATTGAGAACACTGCACAAGTGCCGTTCATTACCAAATACGACAGCACAACCTTCAAGCTTTTCTAGCATCTGCTGTTTGTGTTCAGTTATGCATTTCTCGCGTTCCCACATTTTTAGCCAACCCCTGTTAGTAGTCGTCGTCTCTCTGCACTTGTAATTATTTATTACGTTTCCATTATACTACACATCCTCTGATTCTGGAATGATTCAGACCACTACCGCCGGCCGGAGTGGCCGTGCGGTTCTAGGCGCTACAGTCTGGAGCCGAGCGACCGCAGGTTCGAATACTGCCTCGGGCATGGATGTGTGTGATGTGCTTAGGTTAGTTAGGTTTAATTAGTTCTAAGTTCTAGGCGACTGATGACCTCAGAAGTTAAGTCGCATAGTGCTCAGAGCCATTTATACCATTACCTCTGGCTTTTGCAAGTCTGGGAAAAAATACAGTTGATACGAGGCGTGTTTTTTAAGTACCGTTTTGCCACACCGCGGCCGCAGCGCTGCAGTCGGCGTTCTGCGAATGCGCACTGAGTACCTACATCTGTTGTCTACGCACTGACGCCATTACAGTCTGATTCTTCCTTGTTTACGTTGTGTACTGAGTATTTAAGATGCCACCGATTGTAAAGTACGGGATGTTATAAGATTTCTTAGTGCTAAAGGCCTAAAAGCGAGCGATATTCATCGTGAGATCTGTGCAGTTTACGGAGAAAACATTATGAGTGATGGAATGGCAAGAAAGTGGGTGAGAGCATTTAAAGATGGCCGCACAAATGTGCATGATAAACAACGGAGTGGGCGCCCTTCGGTCGTTAATGAAAGTTTGGTGCAGGAAGTGGATGATAAGGTGAGAGAAAACAGACGCTTTACGATTTCCTCCTTGCAGGATGAATTTCCTAATGTGTCTCGTAGTGTTTTCAATGGCATTGTGAAGGAGCACTTGAATTACCGAAAATTGTGCTCACGTTGGGTACCGAATATGTTGACGGATGTGCACAAAAGCAAACGTTTACAAAGTGCATTGACTTTCCTTGAGCGGTACCACAACGACGGTGATGATTTATTAAGACAAATTGTAACGGGCGATGAAACATGGGTGGCCTACGTCACACCAGAATCAAAGCAACAGTTCATGGAATGGCGGCATTCAGATTCACCCAGAAAAGAGACGTTTAAGCAAAAAATTTCTGCCCAGGAAATCATGTGCACAGTTTTTTGGGACAGAAAAGGAGTGTTGCTTGTGGAATTTCTGCCTCGTAATGAGACAATCAATGCAGTAGCTTACTGTGAGACATTGCACAATCTGCGCCGTTCAATTCAGAACAAAAGACGTGGCAAGTTGAGCAATGGCATCGTTTTGCTGCAAGACAATGCCCGTCCGCATGTGGCGAATCAGACCAAAGATCTCATCACATCTTTTCGATGGGAAACTCTAGATCATCCTCTCTACAGCCCCGATCTTGCGCCCAGTGACTACCATCTGTTCCTGCACTTGAAGAAACACCTGGGCGGTCAGCGTCTTCAAGACGATGACGAAGTCAAAACAGTGGTGATGCAGTGGTTAACAAGTCAGGCGGCAGACTTCTATGAGGAAGGTATTCAGAAACTGGTACATCGTTATGACAAGAATCTCAGTAAATTAGCTTACTATGCCTACTTTCATTCACTGCTTTCGTATGGCATCATATTCTGGGGTAATTCATCGTTGAGTAGAAATGTATTCATTGCTCAAAAACGTGTAATCAGAATAATTGCTGGAGACCACCCACGGTCATCCTGCAGACATCTATTTAAGGATCTAGGGATCCTCACAGTAACCCCACAGTACATATATATTCACTTATGAAATTTTTTGTTAATAATCCAACCCAGTTCAAAAGTAATAGCAGTGTGCATAGCTATAACACCAGGAGAAAGGATGATCTTCACTATGCAGGGTGAAATCTGACTTTGGCACAGAAAGGGGTAAATTATGCTGCCACAAAAGTCTTTGGTCACCTACCAAACATCATCAAAAGCCCGACAGATAGCCAACTAATATTTAAAAATAAATTAAAAGAATTTCTAGATGACAACTCCTTCTACTCATTGGCTGAATTTTTAGATATAAATTAAGCGAAAAAAACTTAAACATTAGTGTCATGCAATATTTTGTGTAATGTAATATCTTGTACAGACATCTTTTATTAACCTGACACGTTCCACATCATTACGAAGTGTCGTATTCATGATCTATGGAACAAGTATTAATCTAATCTAATCCTCAATATTGACGGAAATTATGTAGAAAAGTAGATTAAGGTACATGCTTTCACGTAAAAATAAAATTATTGAGATATCTTAGCACGTCTTTTTTAAATTCCAGAACGGTACTTACTTAAAAAACACGTAAAAATATGAGGTGACATGGAAGGTTTAGGATGCTTGGTCACCTTAATCAACGTTAGGACCCTGCTGCAGAGGATTCTACTGCAGTATCAAGGACGCAGCTCGCCGCACAAGTTATCATTTAACTGCCTGCTGCGGTTTGCGTGGTATCGGAGCGGCGCGTGACGCCAGCCTGCAGGTGGCGTGGTGGCGGGAGAGGAGGAAACGGCGTAATAACAGAAAGATTGCGGACGAGCTGCGGAAGGGGGGAAGTAGTTAAGACGCCGCGCCGGCGAGGCTCTGGCGGAGGGAGGTATTTCTAGTTAATTTCACGGCACACACCACTAAAAGCTAATTAGCGGTGCTACATTATTCATGAGCGGTGCGTCATGCAGATAGCTCGCCGCCGCGGCAGCCGACGCCGCCACCGGACGTCGATGTCTCAATTTATTACCGCCGCCTCCACAGATAAGGTCACACGCAATCACCGGCGAAAGGCGATCGGCGAAACGGACAGCGCGCTGCCGGCAGAAATCACGTGCCGCTCCAACAAGACAACGACGAAGAAGCATTCGGACTGCTGCCTGCTTTCGCGACATTGCGAGTTGCCACGGTTGCTGGGAAACGAGAGTATTACACAGGAGTAAATGACGGTACTTGCGTGTAACAGCTTGCGGTCGATCAGTTTATTAGAGGTGAAAGCTTGTACTGGGCGAGGGAGGAGAAGAAAACTGGTTGTGGCCTTTTCAAAGGGATCATTCCTATTCTCGTCTTAACTGAGTTAGTGAAACCACGGACATCGCAAAAACCTGGGCAGACGGACGTAGATTTGATCCCTGTGTAAAGTGGCTCTGTACAAGTTACGCTAACTTATGGATGTAGAGTGGAAACACAGCTTTCCTTCCACTACCGATATCTATAGTACTGGGATGTCTTTCGTGGTTTAGTTGAGGCACACGACCAACTTCGCTTTATCTGTAAGCCGACAATGTGACGTCAGTTTCGGGGGAGCGATCTGATGGTGAACTCAGTGTATGAACAGGGCTCTTCTTGTGGACGCCGAAGCGCGAGGAGCTGTCTCGAGTGCGTTACATGGACAGCGATGCGAACAGTGGAAATGGGAACGACTTTCATTATTCTTACGCATGTTGCGAAAGATCTTCAGTCTACCTGTCGGTTACCCGGAGAATGTAAATTTGCGTTTTCTTGCGTTACGAAATTCCAGTTACTAGAGACTGTAGGTATTGCTATGTTGTTGAACCATCGTAAGTTTCGCGAACCAATATCTCTCAATTACTCGCTTCAAGGACTGGAATCCACAAGAGCCAATCTTGTTGTAGATGGGCAAGTAATTGAACAAATAAGATGATTTAAACACTTAAGTTTTAATTTTAAATTTCCCAAGTCAGTTGATTTAGAGCAAAAACTGGCCATATTGAGTCATTTCTCTGCAACCATACGACTTACATTAAAACATAAGGTACAGAAAGTAACATTAATTAAACTTCACAAAGTGACGTCCTTGTCTTTTATGCTGTGTAGTGGCGAATGTTAGATTCTAACATCTCATCAACTACGAGGAATCGAATCACGAGAGATGACGTTCCTAATAGGATACCTAAAGCTATAGCCCTATATCAACCAGCAGGAAAGAGAACAGTTTGGCGTCCCTTAAAGATATAGAGTGAACAACTCCGGTTGAAACAGGCCAAAAGGCCTAGGCCTCGAATACACTGATGATGATGACCATCTTTATGTCAAGTACTAATGATCAAGTGAATACGAAGTCAGAATTTCTGGAGTAGAATTTCTTCAGTGATGAGTGCCGCCCCGCCCCTACAGCACAGCGGTACGTCGACGTTGCCCTACGCCCCGTTTTCGTTGCGCTTCATGGCGAGCCATGCTGGACTTACATTTCAGCACGATATTGCCCGCCCGCACACCATGAGCGTTCCTTCTGCTTCTTTTCGTGCTTGTCAAACCTTACCTTGGCCATCGAGGTCATTGGATCTCTCCTAAATTGAGAACATTTGGTGCATTATGGGCAGGACCCTCCAATTAGCTCGGGATTTTTGACGCTCTAAGAGCCAATTGTACAGAATGTGGCACAATATCCTTCAGGGGGTCATCCCATAACACTGTCAACCAATGTCAAACGAGTAACTCTTTGCGTAAGGGCCAGAGATGGACCAACACGTAATTGACTTGCACAGTTTGTTAAGCCCTATCTTTACTGATAGTGTGATAATTTGTTTGTCTGTACATGCACATCACATCTCTGATTCCGTCCCATTCGGATAATTCCTTCGTGGTGCGCTTTTTCTTGTCGTAGAGTGTATAGCACCATTGTTTTTAATTTCGTCGAAGACAGTTTTAATTTTTCTATACGTTGAGTCAGCCCTCCGACGATCAATTCTTTTCCGGTTTCTTTACATCTTTACTGCCGCCATTTCGCTTCGGCTGCCCCGTACTTTCTAGTCATTTTTTTCCTGAGGAGTTTATAATGCTGTATTGCTGACACCTGTGATTGCTCTTTTTAGAGACGCCCATTCCTCTTCAACCGAACTGCCTACTCTGGTACTCCTTATTGCAGTATCCACATCCTCACCGAACCTTAAATGCTGATTCTTCCGGACGATTGTATTCCACTTTAGTCATTTCTCCATCGTAATTATACTGTGATATGAGCCTCATCGGCACCTCAGTACGCCTTACAACTCAGTATCTGATTTCCGAATGTCTGCATGATAATGAAGAAAGTGAAAATGATTTATTTCTAAAAAGGAATGCACTGTCCGGTTTCGGAACAAGTACCCCATCTGCAGATGCACCTGTAAAAATTTTAAATGAATAATAATACTTATCCATTTGGTAAAGATAATCAAAGGTAAAAAGAACCGACAGAAATTCTTAGAAAAAAGAACCCTATACGTACATTATAATGTGAGTCCACAAAGGATCTATAACTAAGATTAATTTAGGTTAAAATATTTTAAAATAGTACATCCCTAGTACATGACTTACAAGAGAATATCCTCTTTAAACCCAGGACTGCCGGAAAGCCTCAAGCAGAAGACAACGGTCCAGGCTTAGGGGTGCGCCACACATGGATACACATGAAGGCAGATGGCCGGTCTTTCGAACACAGTGCTTCACAGCCACCCATCATACCAGTGCGAAGAATCTTAGTTATGTATGCCTATGTGGACTCACATTTTAATGTATGTATTTCGTTTTTTTCTAAGAATTTCCGTTGGGTATTTCTAGCTTTGATTATGTTAACCATATGAATAGGTATTACTATTCATTTAAAAATTCTGCCGATGACCCTGAAGATGGGACATATGTCATGAAGCCGGGTAGTGCAGTCCTTTTTATAAATAAATGATTTTTGCAACTGTAGCGTATTCTGTCATTGGCAGTGAATGATAGCGGAGGATGTCCCGTGAAGGGAAACATCAGAAATTTATTGCACTCTCGTTCCTGCTGCCAAACCTATATTCTCCCGTAACACTTCTTGTATTCTTTCCCGTACAACGGTATTCCAATCCCCCAAGGTTTTTAAATTTTCATCTCTCTATACATTTTGATTTTGCATTCAATATCCTCATATATTATCTCTATATCTTCATATTCTGCTTGGGTAGATGGCATTTATACCTGTGGGTCGACACGATCATCTCTGGTTCCCTCAACTGGAATCGGACAGCGACCAAAACATTTCTGCCACAGTGACGTTGATGGTCGTATCCTGTCTTCAAAGTTTCTGTGACGTAATGTTTCAACAAGATAACACAAGACTCCATGTTGCCAGTGTTTTCCTGGCCTACCACTATACAGGGCATGTTTTATTGTTGCTCTGGGCGGCACATTCTCCAGTCACCCACCCACTGACAACATCGGGTGATGGGTTGCGAGAGACCGGCACGTCACACTTGCCACTCACTACGATTGAATGAATCTGGTTGAACCAACATGAAATGACGTACTCTTGTCTGTCATTCACCCTCATTTTCGAATCAATGTCCCGTTAGGCTAAAGCTACTGTTGCTGACAAAAGCTATATGAACTGAATTTCTCACTCTGTATATATGCACAAATCTACTCTTACTACTGTACTGCATACGCACAATAAGTAGAATTTCATTATTTGCTGACCTTTTTCGTGCGGTAGCGTTCTCGCTTCCCACGCCCGGGTTTCCGGGTTCGATTCCCGGCGGGGTCAGGGATTTTCTCTGCCTCGTGATGACTGGGTGTTGTGTGCTGTCCTTAGGTTAGTTAGGTTTAAGTAGTTCTAAGTTCTAGGGGACTGATGACCATAGATGTTAAGTCCCATAGTGCTCAGAGCCATTTGAACAATTTTGCTGACCTTTCTGGTGTATTTTCTTTCATTGCCTCAGGATCCGTTTTGTAGTACGCATGGTGATTGTATCATTTGTTACCGATACCTCAAATGATGAGCAGGTAAGCTCTAAAAATGTGGAGCTACAGAAGAATACGTAAGATTAGATGGACAGATCAGATAACTGATAAACAGGCACTGAAAGGAAAGAACAGGTAGGTAGGACACATCAGGATGGAACAAGGAATAGTTATTTTGGTAATGGAGGAAAACGTGAAGGCTAAAAGTTGCAGAATTTAACCAAGGCTGTACTACAGTAACAAAGTTCGAGTGAGACACAAAAGAATTACAGACACTGGCTGAGAGTGAGTACTGATTTATATCAGTTGGGAAGCTTGAAAATTTGTGCAAGACCGGGTTTCGAAACGGGGTCTCCTGCTTACTAGGCAGAAATGCTGCTCACTGCACCATCCGGAAACAGTGGTTCAAATGGTTCAAATGGCTTTGAGCGCTTTGGTCCCCTTCAACCTCAAACCCACCACCACCACTTAACATCTGAGGTCATCAGTCCCCTAGACCTAGAACTACTTAAAACTAACTAATCTGAGGATTCGAAGCTGCGACCGTAGCAGCAGCGCGATTAAGGACTGAAGCGCCCAGAACCGCTCGGTCACAGCGGCCGACTGGACACATTGGTCGTCACATCTTCACGGACTATCCCAGCACCCCTCCCTTCCGCCGGAAATTCTCAACCTATCCACACATTACTAACTTGGTGCACGATGCCAATTATCCTCATTACTCGCGGCATTTCGGCAATTCCTGCAAGAGTTAGAGCCTGTTGTGCATCGGCAGCGAAGAGATCATTGGCTGTCCTTGACGTGGTTATATATATGTGGTGTCTGTTCGGACATGTCCGAAGAGCAGACATCAGTTATCTACAGGGTTTTCGGAAATTGCCGTTGCAACCATCTGGAAATTGTAAGGGGGAGTGAGTAGATAACATTTTTAATTGGAACACTTGTCCAGAAACGTACCCTTTCCGTCCTACAACCATTTGAAAACATGTTGGTAACACGACCACTCTTATAAGTAACTGATTAGACATGACCCAGTATATCACTGGTTTTACAATTCCCACTTGTTAATAACCAAAGAAATAGCTTGTGTACTTGTTGACGGATTTATGCAGCACGGCCTCTTCCATTTTGGGCGTGCGGCGTCTGCTTGGAGTATCACAGTCACGCCTGCTGACGTTGTAGGTCTACGTAACTGATGCGTAACTGTGGTAAAAAGGGTATGCGTTGGAATCGGACGTTGTGGAGAACGACCTTTATATAGGCGACAAGCAACTTTTCCATCACCGTGAGCTTCGCCATTCAGAGGGATCTCTCCTGTGTGTTCTGCAAACGTGTTCTCAGCCATGTGGCTCTAACACTCAAAGATATGTCAATAAGGGTCGAATCAGGTGGAGACGAAAGACAGACGTCAAATGACATCAGCCGATCCGATGTAACCAACCCCCTCCCACCATGACTACCCTGTTGCATACCTATCTGGAAAACATGTTTTCAAACGGCTGTAACACGGAAGCCGTACGTTTGCGGTCCTGGGTTTCTATTTAACATAGTAAGTACTCACACCCCTCTGCAAGTCTTAGAAGTTTGCAACGGGAATATTCGAACATCCTGTGTAAAGTTTCACGACATAATGCGTTTCAGTAGTTCTACATCTACATCTACATTTATACTCCGCAAGCCACCCAACGGTGTGTGGCGGAGGGCCGTATTCTTAAACGAGTGGAAAAGCAAAGTGATACAAGACCTACATTCACAGATGACTCAATGCATGACCAATACTGATCCTTGTATTTGGAATGTAGCATCGATCGGAACAACAGGTTTAGCTCTGGTGACAACG
Source organism: Schistocerca nitens (assembly GCF_023898315.1). Lineage (NCBI taxonomy): Eukaryota > Metazoa > Arthropoda > Insecta > Orthoptera > Acrididae > Schistocerca > Schistocerca nitens. The sequence goes on along the minus strand of NC_064622.1, from coordinate 174,642,140 downwards.
AAAGCACAACTGAAGAGGTAAAATAATACGACAAGGTACGCTAACAGGCAAAGCTCTTACCGTGAATTCCTGCGTGTTGCAGCATAGAAAACATGTTTTCAAACTGTAGACTGTGTCCAGGCAACGAGAAGTATTTAATTTGGCCCAGCAAGCTACACCGCGATGGAGAGCGCCTCTCTTGCAGAGTCTGCCACTTGAGTTTGCTAAACATCTCCGTAACGCTATCACGCTTACCAAATAACCCTGTGACGAAACGCGCCGCTCTTCTTTGGATCTTCTCTATCTCCTCCGTCAATCCGATCTGGTACGGATCCCACACTGATGAGCAATACTCAAGTATAGGTCGAACGAGTGCTTTGTAAGCCACTTCCTTTGTTGATGGACTACATTTTCTAAGGACTCTCCCAATGAATCTCAACCTGGTACCCGCCTTACCAACAATCAATTTTTTGTGATCGTTCCACTTCAAATCGTTCCGCAAGCATACTCCCAGATATTTTACAGAAGTAACTGCTACCAGTGTTCGCTCCGCTATCATATAATCATACAATAAAGGATCCTTCTTTCTATGTATTCGCAATACGTTACATTTGTCTATGATAAGGGTCAGTTGCCACTCCTTGCACCAAGTGCCTATCCGCTGCAGATCTTCCTGCATTTCGCTACAATTTTCTAATGCTGCAACTTCTCTGTATACTACAGCATCATCCGCGAAAAGCCGCATGGAACTTCCGACACTATCTACTAGGTCATTTATATATATTGTGAAAAGCAATGGTCCCATAACACTCCCCTGTGGTACGCCAGAGGTTACTTTAACGTCTGTAGACGTCTCTCCATTGAGAACAACACGCTGTGTTCTATTTGCTAAAAACTCTTCAATCCAGCCACGCAGCTGGTCTCATATTCCCTAGGCTCTTACTTTATCAGGCGACAGTGCGGAACTGTATCGAACGCCTTCCGGAAGTCAGGGAAAATAGCATCTACCTGGGAGCCTGTATCTAACATTTTCTGGGTCTCATGAACAAATAAAGCGGGTTGGGTCTCACACGATCGCTGTTTCCGGAATCCATGTTGATTCTCCATGTTGATTCCTACAGATTAGATTCTGGGTTTCCAGAAACGACATGATACGCGAACAAAAAACATGTTCTAAAATTCCTACAACAGATCGACGTCAGAGGTATAGGTCTATAGTTTTGCGCATCTGCTCGACGGCCCTTCTTGAAGATACAGATACAGATATCAACAGACTCCCATAGGTGGAGCTATGCATCAGACCACTCTTCGGACAGAAGAGTGCAACAACAACCTCTAAATGCGAATAAGTTCCCTCGGAGCGTAAATTCTCATTCTCGCAGATCATTCGGGCTCCTGAGTGTGGCTCCAAAGACCGTTCCACAGTACCTTCGGAGACTCCTTCGCCGCAGCCGCCGCTGCCGCCTCCGCCACCGCAGCCGTCTCGCTAACTGCCTTGTTTAATTAGCGCCCCCTTCCCCCTCCCCCCTCTCCTGTCGCCATCGCCGAGACCGCAGATAAGGAACACGCCCCGTCCGGTGGCCGGCATTAGCATGCAAATGTCCGCCCGAGCCTGCTTCTTATTCCCATCGCCCCCCCCCCCTCTCTCCTCCCATTCCTTCCCACCCACCCACCTCCCAACTCTCACACTTTTCCCACCCCTTTTCTGCTTCTTCACGTCCTCTGCCCGCCAGCAGCGGCTCGGTAATTTTCTGTTTACCAGCCGGGGACAGTATTTTTCGGCAACGCTATTACGGCGAGCTAATGAATACCACGGCTTCCGCAGTGGCGCCGCCGAGAGGTTAATAGCACGGGCAGGATGTCCGCGAATTACTCGCCATATTGCCGGCGGGGGTGGAGAGGGGTGGAGTAGGGAGAAGACTCTGACGGGGAAGATACGCCTGCGGCAAAGCTCCTTACATCTTGCGGACGTCACTGTTGTCTTACTGCAGGCCGTCCCTTGCTGCCATCCTGCGGAGCCGATGGCACCTATTAAACACTCTCCCGAAGGCGCGCGATAAGATACAAGTAATTGCGAAAACTTGTGCTGTCTTCCCTCTGCAGTGGCACGGTGCGCAGCTGATCTCTAGTGCGGGTTTGTAAAACGGAGACATTTACATACTTTTTAGCAGGTTTCAATTATCACTTCATTAGGAATTCTTACGTATATTCACTGGAAGTTTATGGTTATTTCGTGTGGAGAACTTTAGGATTCATGAGATACTGAGAGGATTATTTTCATTCGGTAGCACTCAGGGGCATTCTTCTGTGTTTCGTGTTTTGCTTCATCTACATCTACATCTTCATGGATACTCTGCAAATCACATTTAAGTGCCTGGCAGAGGGTTCATCGAACCACCTTCACAATTCTCTATTATTCCAATCTCGTATAGCGTGCGGAAAGAATGAACACCTATATCTTTCCGTACGAGCTCTGATTTCCCTTATTTTATAGTTGTGATCGTTCCTCCCTATGTAGGTCGGTGTCAAAATATTTTCACATTCGGCGGAGAAAGTTGGTGAATGGAATTTGGTGAGAAAATTCCGTCGCAACGAAAAACGCCTTTCTTTTAATGATGTCCAGCCCAAATCCTGTACCATTTCTGTGACTCTCTCACCCATATTTCGTGATAATACAAAACGTGCTGCCTTTCTTTGAACATTTTCGATGTACTCCGTCAGTCCTATCTGGTAAAGATCTCACACCGCGCAGCAGTATTCTTAAAGAGGACGGACAAGCGTAGTGTAGGCAGTCTCCTCAATAGGTCTGTTACGTTATAACGCCTAAATATCGGCTGCCTTTTAAGTTTTTACAAAGTCAGTGAGAGTAAACAGACGTGAAATCCGTCCGTCAGATAACATATTCTATGTTATTTATCACTAAGAGTGTTGCATGTCGCTAGCGGGGTGCAAAGAGACTGTCCTTGCACTCTTATCAGCAGCTATGGCTGTATGACTGTATGGTGAAGCACAATTGTACGATAGAGGCAGTCTTCTGACCATTCAAACGGCTTGGCGGTTAAAATTTCACTTAATTTGCCCATGCGGACTGTGAGACAAAAGCGTTCACTATTCTTCTTCCGCTGACCACTGGGCCAAATTATATACTCCTCGTTGCCTGGGCACAGTCTACAGTCACTGTACGTCTGTTTGTTAAATCAAACGCCCTCATCTTGTGATTTATGGTAGTGACCCTTTCTATGCTGCAACACCCAGGAATTCACGGTAAGAACTCTTCCTGTTGGTATACCTTGACGTATTATTTTAGCTCTGCAGTTGTGCGTTCTTTGTCACCAAAGCTAAACTTGTTGTTTTGATTGAAGCTACGTTACAAGTACAAGGATCAGTATTGGTTATGCATTGAGTCATCTGTGAATGTAGGGCTTGGATCACGTTGTCTTTCCACTAGTTTAAGAATACTTCGGATCTCTGAAATCATACAGTATTCATTCTGCTAGATTCCTGATGGTAGTGTATTCTACCTGGTCCCATAGGATACATATGTAATTACATTACTCACTTTTCGTGCTTATTTACTGAATAAGCTCCAAAAGTTATTTCAAATTCTCTTCAATCACTTTTAATCCTGCATTACGTTTTCATAGTCAACTCCCATGCAATCGCCTACATCTTGTCTAAGTTCGTAGTTGAACCGAGATAAGTTATTGAATAACTTCTGCCTTCTGCGGAATGGTTATGCTGATGAACGACCATCGTAAGACACTATATTAATTTTTTTGGATGCGTATTAAAACATGTATAAGATAGGTATGTGGTGCAGAGAACTTCAAGAGATGGGCTGTTCCTGGCTGTGGTGAGAGTGGCTACTGAAAGTCATGTTTTCTACGAAGGGAATGATGTCTACATCTCCATAGCAGGCGTTTTCTCTACAAGAAAGGATTGTATAGGAAGGTCTGAAAGTCTTGATCGTAATACAGCACTGTTTTAACACGTGTTCAGTAACCTCTTATGTTTACCTTTGCGCTATGAAAATTCCGCCTAATGCCAAATACTTCATCAATAGAAGTTACATTGCATTGTTATTTATTTATTGGTCAAAATTTTGTATAAAAGGGGAATATTTCCAGGGCATTGATACTGAAGTCATACCAGTTATGTACTCTGATTAAAGTTAAAAGGAAGCAGAAGGCTTTCATACTTTCACATGTTGTGGTACAGACTGTTTTGTGTCTACCTGACATGATCAGTCGGTGTTGGAGACGATCGGTGAATTTGTACTGTGGTCTTCATCTGAGAATTTTCATTTATTTGTAAGATCGCTAAGTTAACACATTAGTGTATTAATAGTTTCGCCAATATGAAATACTAGGCAGTGGCAGTTAAATAATACAACCACTCTGTCATAAGAAAAACATATAACAGGCTTTTGCAAAGTCGATATTCTTAAGTGCATTGTGTTTTGACAATTCAGAACATCTACATCTACATCCATACTCCGCAAGCCACGTGACGGTGTGTGGCGGAGGGTACCCTGAGTAACTCTATCGGTTCTCCCTTCTATTCCAGTCTCGTATTGTTCGTGGAAAGAAGGATTGTCGGTATGCTTCTGTGTGGGCTCTAATCTCTCTGATTTTATCCTCATGGTCTCTTCGCGAGATATACGTAGGAGGGAGCAATATACTGCTTGACTCTTCGGTGAAGGTATGTTCTCGAAACTTTAACAAAAGCCCGTACCGAGCTACTGAGCGTCTCTCCTCCACTGGAATTTATCTATCATCTCCGTAACGCTTTCGCGATTACTAGATGATCCTGTAACGAAGCGCGCTGCTCTCCGTTGGATCTTCTCTATCTCTTCTATCAACCCTATCTGGTATGGATCCCACACCGCTGAGCAGTATTCAAGTAGTGGGCGGACAAGCGTACTGTAACCTACTTCCTTTGTTTTCAGATTGCATTTCCTTAGGATTCTTCCAATGAATCTCAGTCTAGCATCCGCTTTACCGACGATCAACTTTACATGATCATTCCATTTTAAATCACTCCTAATGCGTACTCCCAGATAATTTATGGAATCAACTTCTTCTAGTTGCTGACCTGCTATTTTGTAGCTAAATGATAAGGGATCTATCTTTCTATTTATTCGCAGCACAGCATTTACTGCAGCTAAGCCGTGCCCTGGTACGAGGTTACATAGGTTTAGACTTGTCATGTGACAAGATGCAGGCGATTTTCGTTGTAGTTACGACAATACGAAGAAAAGGACAACAAAACACCCAGCCCCTGAGACGGTCAAATCTCCGACTTGGCCATGAACAGAATCTAGCCCCTTGGAAAGTATATCCTTAGCCGCTGCCATAAATTCATATGATAAAGCAATCTGAGCAACTTTGGCTGTAGAAGAATCAGACGATGTCCTATTATGGACTTAAGGATCAGGTGCTAATCGGACCATCATGTACCTAATCAGCGAGTCCACAGACGAGGTAACACGATAGGGGCACTCAAACAGACACTAGTGTGCAGGTTGGCGATCCACGTCACAGTCGACTGCCGGGAGAGATTGTTGTTCTGGTTAAACTGCAACAGTGCCACCGCCACATGAGTTTGATGTCCAAAATACTGCATTAGCTGCTGACAGGTGTCCTCAAAGTTAGGTTTCTTGTGCCTGGTGGTGGGCTACAAATTTTGCACGATTCGGTACGGCCCTGAGTTAACAAGACGACCTAAACAGCTTCACTACTGGCCATTAAAATTGCTACAACAAGAAGAAATGCAGATGATAAAGGGTATTCATTGGACAAATATATTATACTAGAACTGACATGTGATTACATTTTCACGCAATTTGGGTGCATAGATCCTGAGAAATCAGTACCCAGAACAACCACCTCTGGCAGTAATAACGGCCTTGATGCACTTGTGAGTCAAACAGAGCTTGGATGGCGTGTACAGGTGCAGCTGCCCATGCAGCTTCAACACGATACCACAGTTCATCAAGAGTAGTGACTGGCGTATTGTGACGTGCCAGTTGCTCGGCCACCATTGACCAGGCGTTTTCAGTTGGTGAGAGATCTGGAGAATGTGCTGGCCAGGGCAGCAGTCGAACATTTTCTGTATCCAGAAAGGCCCTTACAGGCCCTGCAACATGCAGTCGTGCATTATCCTGCTGAAATGTAGGATTTCACAGGGATCGAATGAAGGGTAAAGCCACGGGTCGTAACACATCTGAAATGTAACGTCCACTGTTCAAAGCGCCGTCAATGCGAACAAGAGGTGACCGAGACGTGTAACCAATGGCACCCCATACCATCACGCCGGGTGATACCCCACCATGGCGATGACGAATACACGCTTCCAATGTGCGTTCACCGCGATGTCGTCAAATACGGCTGCGACCATCATGATGCTGTAAACAGAACCTAGATTCATCCGAAAAAATGACGTTTTGCCGTCCGTGCACCCAGGTTCGTCGTTGAGTACACCATCGCAGGCGCTCCTGTCTGTGACGCAGCGTCAAGGGTAACCGCAGCCATGGTCTTCGAGCTGATAGTCCACGCTGCAACCGTCGTCGAACTGTTCGTGCAGATGGTTGTTGTCTTGCAAGGATCCCCATCTGTTGACTCAGGGATCGAGACGTGGCTGCACGATCCGTTACAGCCATGCGCATAAGATGCTTGTCATCTCGATTGCTAGTGATACGAGGCCGCTGGGATCAAGCATGGCGTTCCGTATTACCCTCCTGAACCCACCGATTCCATATTCTGCTAACAGTCATTGTATCTCGACCAACGGGAGAGCAATGTCGCGATTCGATAAACCGCAATCGCGACAGGCTATAATCCGACCTATATCAAAGTCGGAAACGTGATGGCACGCATTTCTCCTCCTTACACTAGGCATCACAACAACATTTCACCAGGCAATGCCGGTCAACGGCTGCTTAACTATGAGAAATCGGTTGGAAACTTTCCTCATGTCAGCACGTTGTAGGTGTCGCCACCGGCGCCAGCCTTGTGTGAATGCTCTGAAACGCTAAATATTTGCATATCACAGTGTGTCGGTTAAATTTCACGTCTGTAAGCACGTCATCTTCGTGGTGAAGGAATTTTAATGGTCAGTAGTGTAGATCGATTATATGCCTTACCTGGCTGTTCAGCAAGGACCAGCACAGGTAGTTATCTCACCGCAAACTCGTTCAATGTGGCGAACGCGTTAGGGACGGCGGGGAAGAAGGCGTCTCTGCTGGCGCGTGGCCCGCCACCAACGTGGCGTGATAGCAGATCATTTCCGCATTCTGTTTGAGCAGCTCGTGCGGCAGCTTTTGTTGCTGCTCCTGGAGGCGCAACGGTTCCTGCCAGCATTGCAAAAATACCACATCTATTTATTTACTAATCAACACTAGGAAAGAAATACACTGAAGAGAGAAAGAAACTGGTACACCTGCATAATACCGTGTAGGGTCTCTGTGAGCATGTAGAAGGGCTGCAACACGACGTGGCGTGGACTCGACCAATGTCTGGAGTAGTGCTGGAGGGAACTGACACCATCAGTGCTGCAAGGCTGTCCATAAATCCGTAAGAGTGCGAGAGGGTGGAGACCTCATCTGAACATCACATTGTAAGGCATCCCAAATATATTTAATAATGTTCACGTCTGCGCTGTTTGGCAAGCAGTGTTAGTGTTTAAACTCATAAGAGTGTTCCTGGAGCGACTCTATAACAATTTTGGACATGTGTGGTGTCGCATTGTCTTGCTGGAATCAGTCAAGTCCGCCGCAATGCACAATGGTCATGAAGTGCAAGTAAACAAACAGGATGCTTACGTACGTCTCACCTGCCAGAGTCGTATCTAGACCTATTAGGTGTCCCGTATCATTATAACTGCACACGCCCATTACAGAGCCTCCACCAGCTTGAACAGTCCCCTGCTGACATGCAGGGTGCATGCATTGATCAGGTTGTCTCCATACCGGTACACGTCCATCCGCTCGATTCAATTTGGAACTAGACTCGTCCGACCAGGTAACGTGTTTCCAGTCTGTCGGTGTTGATGGGCGCAGACGAGGCGTAAAGCTTCATTTCATGCAGTCATCAAGGGTAGACGAGTGGAACTTCGACTCTGAAAGTCCATATCGATGATGTTTCGTTGAATGGTTCGCATGCTGACACTTGTTGATTGCCCTGCATTGAAATCTGCAGCAGTTTGCGGAAGAGTTGCACTTCTGACACGTTGAACGATTCTCTTCAGTCGTCGTTGGTCCCTTTCTTGTAGCATCTTTCTTCGGCTGCAACGATATCGGAGATTCGATGTCCTACCGGATTCCTGATATTCAGGGTACACTCGTGAAATGGTCGTACAGGAAACTACCCAATTCGTGGCTACCTCGGATATGTTGTGTCCCATAGCTCGTGTGCGCACTGTAACACTACGATCAAACCCAGTGGAATCTTAATAACATGCCACTGTAGCAGCAGTAAAGTATCTAACAACTGTGCCAGACACTTGTTGTCTTATATAGGCGTTGCCGACCGCAGCATCGTATTCCGCCTGTTTACGTAACTCTGGATTTGAATACGCATGCTATACAAGTTTCTGTGGCGCTTCAGTATAAGAACGTCACGCACGCAAGAACGTCCCCCGTCGCCAGTTTTGTATCTTCTTGATGAGACAATAGCATGAAACCGTCCTGTTGGCATAAATGTAAATACTCTAGCTAGCAGTGCTCGACTACGGAAGCAAGGGCGCTGGACCCCCGGAGAGTAAAATAAACTCAATGTGCGGGCCAGTCGGCGCGGAAGAGCAGAGAGCTCAAACACCTCGCAGAGACGGGCACGGAGAAAATCACAAAACGCCACCAAGTGCAAACGCGTAAACAACTAGAACTTGGAACCGAGAGTTCTATGCATTGCGAAGGTCAGGTCCGAGTTGGCAGACGTCAGCATAAGAGCCGAAGTGCCCGGCCTGGCGCCGCTGCAAGTAAACACCTGAGTCAGGGTTTATGCCCACACAACGCCTGTCAGAAAGCCACACTGCTCTGACAAGAGACCAACGCCAGATCATCTGCGTTCATATAGATACCCCATGTTGGGAATATTAAAGGTAAGAGCGCGACTTTACATTGATGTGAAAGGTACAAATTTCAGCAAATACACTACTCGCCATTAAAATTGCTACACCAAGAAGAAATGCCGATGATAAACGGGTATTCATTGGACAAGTATATTATACTAGAACTGACATGTGATTACATTTTCACGCAATTTGGGTGCATAGATCCTGAGAAATCAGTACCCAGAACAACCACCTCTGGCCGTAAAAACGGCCTTGATGCGCCTGTGAGTCAAACAGTGCTTGGATGGCGTGTACAGGTGCAGCTGCCCATGCAGCTTCAACACGATACCACAGTTCATCAAGAGTAGTGACTGGCGTATTGTGACGTGCCAGTTGCTCGGCCACCATTGACCAGGCGTTTTCAATTGGTGAGAGATCTGGAGAATGTGCTGGCCAGGGCAGCAGTCGAACATTTTCTGTATCCAGAAAGGCCCTTACAGGCCCTGCAACATGCGGTCGAGCATTATTCTGCTGAAATGTAGGATTTCACAGGGATCGAATGAAGGGTAGAGCCACGGGTCGTAACACATCTGAAATGTAACGTCCACTGTTCAAAGTGCCGTCAATGCGAACAAGAGGTGACCGAGACGTGTAACCAATGGCACTCCATACCATCACGCCCAGTGATACCCCACTATGGCGATGACGAATACACGCTTCCAATGTGCGTTCACCACGATGTCGTCAAACACGGATGCGACCATCATGATGCTGTAAACAGAACCTAGATTCATCCGAAAAAATGACGTTTTGCCATTCGTGCACTCAGGTTCGTTGTTGAGTACACCATCGCAGGCGCTCCTGTCTGTGATGCAGAGTCAAGGGTAATAGCAGCCACTGTCTCCGAGCTGACACTCCATGCTGCTGCAAACGTCGTCGAACTGTTCGTGCAGATGGTTGTTGTCTTGCAAACGTCCCCATCTGTTGACTCAGGGATCGAGACGTGGCTGCACGATCCGTTACAGCCATGCGGATAAGATGCCTGTCATCTCGACTGCTAGTGATACGAGCCCGTTGGGATCCAGCACGGCGTTCCGTATTACCCTCCTGAACCAACCGATTCCATATTCTGCTAACCGTTATTGGATCTCGACCAACGCTAGCAGCAATGTCGCGATAAACCGCAATCGCGATAGGCTACAATCCGACCTTTATCAAAGTCGGAGACGTGAGGTACGCATTCTCCTCCTTACACGAGGCATCGCAACAACGTTTCACCAGGCAACGCCGGCCAACTGCTGTTTGTGTATGAGAAATCGGTTGGAAACTTTCCTCATGTCCGCATATTGTAGGTGTCGCCACCGGCGCCAAGCTTGTGTGAATGTTTTGAAAAGCTAAGCATTTGCATATCACAGCATCTTCTTCCTGTCGGTTAAATTTCGCGTCTGTAGCAATTTTACTGGCCAGTAGTGTATTTTACAAGTCCAAAGGCACCTTGCTTCCAACAATAAACCGAATCCTGTTTCATTGTTTCATAGCCTATCAACTGGAAGAAAACAAACGAAAAACACAATCTTTGCACTTTTTGCTTTTTTTTTTTTGGTCAGTTAACATAACCAGAGTTCTCCACCTAATTTCAGAAAACGTGGAGCAAGCATCTCTGTACAGCTGACTGGTCGGTCTTACGGAACTGTTGCTTAAGGCCAGGCTCTCATTCACTTGAGCAAAAAAAGGCAAAGTTTGAAATTTTTTTTGAGACAATGAAACAACATACAAAGGATGTACTTTGAACTTTTTCTCAGATTTTCAGTTTAACGGTGCCAATAATTATGATTTGATCAAGGGCCTGCGAGTTAGAAGTACGCAGACTTCATGCAGTGTAGCTCCTCAGGAGTTATCTGAAATCAATAATGGATAACATCAGTCGATACTACATTAAATTTATGAGAGCTTTGCCTAACCACAATGAAATAACCTGAACGATATGGTGCTAACTCGAACTTTGAGTTCGAATTTCGGCTTTTTTCACTTTTTACATCTTTACAAAAAATAGCTAATATTGACAAATTCCATTTATTATAGGTATAAGCTCCTTCGAAAAGTGTTTACTTTTTGGGGCTCAAAGATAGAAGTTAATAAGGTAGAACCCTTTTTATTTTATATTGCACACAGTTGTGAAAAGCTTCTCGAAAACAACATATTTAAAGTTGACGGAATGCTTTTACATGAATTATTATGAATTATTAATTCAAACTGCATAAAAACTACATGTTATTATACATTTTTGATGTCGCTGAACAAAAACGTGAAGTTAGATTTTCAAAATTCAAAAGGCTAATCCAACATGGCGGACCAAAAATTATCTTTTGACCAATTTTGACCAAAATTTGACCAAAAAAGTGTTGCTTTACGTTTAGTATGCAATTCCAGAACCGTACATGAACCCTTCCTCTAACTTTAAATGTTTCTAGAGAGCAAATCCCTCGTTTTTCTTGTCGAGAAAATCCGATCTGGCTGAGCTGGATATGCTGCGTTCGGCAACCTGCACACGTTCTTCGTCAGCTTTTTCGGCGAATATGTTTGCAAGCATACGGCAATATAAATCATTTTCTGAACGTACAGTCGTGGACAAAACGAGCGAGACCCCTCGCCTTTTCGTTATGCTGATCCGCACGGCTTTAAAGTCTGCTACACAGCATAACAGGCAAGGCGACGAAGTGCTACCAACATACTATGCACAGGCGTGAAATTGACAAACTATCTGAACTTTTTTAGACTGTATTCCATAATTTCTAAGACTATATTAATGCTGATTAGTGTGTTAAATACAACACGTAAACATAAGACAGAACTGAAAGAAGAAACGCTAATTTGTATGAAACGGACGAATAAAAATGAATTTCAGCTTATCCAGATAACAGACAAAGAACCCCAGACCGTTACGAATTAGCAAAATATTATCCGCATTCGCCCGCGAAACGGTCTGTGTCAACGTTCAGACCAGTCATACTGGATTACCATTGCTGACCTACCATGAAAGTGTGCAAATTTAGCAATGCGTGAAGATTCATAACGAAATTCACTTAAACATCATTCAGTGCCACACTTAAGTCAATTCCATTATTGACAGAAGCGGAAAAAGGAGGCAGTAACATGTATGAAATTCTACAAGAGTGTCATATTGACATCCACAGAGCGCCAGTACAGAATAAAGGTAGCGATAAATCGTATTGGGTGCGCGAGAATTTCTTAAAATTGCTTTACTGATATTCTACCTGCCTCCATAGAGATTAGAACCGAAAACAAACCAGACCTTCCTTTCACTATGCTAGCAGACAACCTAGGCAAACAGGCCTCTATTATTACCCCAGACATGAACAAGCCGGCAATTTCGCAATAAAAATCTGCAGTTTCTGTTGCATAGAGCTTTCTGGACTCAAAAACATGAATTTTCTTCCTTTATGTCACCGCTTATGTGACAATCATTCGGGATGATTATCGAAATAACAAATTACTGTTATTAGAGAGTAAATTTTGTAGGATAATTCTGCACCACCCCAGGAAATAAACGGCTACATAGCTGCCAAACGTATTCTGCATTGTTTCGAATTCTCCACTAGACTCGCCACAGCCAGAAAACGTTCATTAGCAGAAGTGTTTCTTAAGCTAGCTAGCAATGAGAATGTTCGTACTTCTAAAACGCGGTGGCATTAATACTGGGATGTGAATTACCACGTGTATAGGCAAATACATTCTATTTGCATTCCTGTAAACGTGATTTGGATCGAAAACGTAGCTACGACTAATATGCTTATGTATCGACAGCAACTAGAACATTTCGAATAAAGAGTAGCGGGTGTTATTTATGCGGCCCTCATCTTCAGTGTTTTCGTTGTTAGGATTTCGTCACCTAAACCGGTAAAAACGGAACCCTACTAGTCTCACTTTCTTGACCGTCTATCGGTCTACCCAACCCTTAAAACCCGTTTACCTCCAGAACGGGTGGACATAATAAGCGGAAATGTATCGCACTTCTTGCTGTAACCGGTCCCTTGCTGGTGTAAAAAAGTGAGCTTCTATGTCAACGCAATCAAAAGATACGACGGTTTATGTAAAGAAAATTTACGCGAAAGGTCAAAAAATGGCTTCAAGAACTATGCGACCTAACTGCTTAGGTCATCAGCCCCTAGACCTAGAACTACTTAAACCTAGCTAGCTAGCCTAAGGGCATCACAGACATCTATGCCCGAGGTAGAATTCCAACCTGCGACTGAAGCAGCCGTGCGGTTCGTCACTGAAGCGCCTGGAACCGCTCGGCCACCGCAACGCGGCGAAACCCTACTCACCTCATGTATAATGATAATATATACTGTCTAGTGAGGATAAACTGTATTCTCCAGCAACTCAGATCGTTTGCTCACGGAACTTTTACGAAGCTACATTCAAACTTTGTCGAAGTCGTCTGCAATATCCATTACAAACACCCTAGGAACTTCGTATGCGATATCCACTTCTGAATACGCTGGCAGATAATGCAGTACTATAACAAGTAGGTGGGAACTTATTGTTATTGGTCCATGCATGACACTTTATTTCAATATCACTTTAACGCGCCTAGGTGTTCGTATATGGCTGAAATTAATGAACAAAAAGTAAATAAACAGTAAACAACTTCGATGTTCAGATCAAGTGAAAGTCACATGTCGTAATTACAACATAATTTCGTTGTTACATCTACATGACTACATCAACAGGATTTCTTTGCAATCCGGACTTACGTGCCTGGCAGAAGGTTCGGATTATTTCTCTACCGTCCCACTCATTAACAGTGTGCGGGAAAAGGGACTACTTAAATCTTTTCTTGCGAGCCTTGAATTTCATTATTACTAAGGTTTCTTCTTGTGTAAGTACCCTAGGAAATAATGTTTTGGCATTCAGAACATATGGTGGTGATTGAAATTTCGTGAAAAGATCTCGTGGCAACGAAAAACGCATATGTCTTCATGAATGTTACCCCAACTCGATTATCAAATCTGGGATCCTCTCTCCCCTATTTCGTGACATTACAAAGCGTGCTACCGTTCCTTGGACGTTTTTGCGTGCACAGTCAATCACGTCTGTCAAGGATATTATAGCAGTGGACGGACAAACGTAGTGTAGGCAGTGTTTTCAGTTGGCCTGTTGCGTATTCTTAGTGTGCGGCCAATAAAACGCAGTCATTCGTTTGCCTTCCCCACAAAAGTATGTTTTCGATCTTTCCAGTTTAAGTTTTACTGGGTACTGAGATGAACTGACAGTGCTTCGACTTGTGTTTTGTCATGTAATCGAAAGTTAATTATTGTTATTGGACGCAGCGTTCGTGTTTAATGTATTCCTCAGTCAACAACAGTAGACTCCTCGTACACCACACATAACTGTTTCAAAGTATTAAATTGTTACTGATCTTACCATGTTGCAGTGGTCATCTTAACTTGCCGTTTTGAAAAAAAGGAAAATATTTTAGCGAAATGTAGCAACTAAGAAGCGGAGTATCCAAACAAACAAACGTTTCCGGTTTAAGTAGTTGCAGTAGGTCTACTACACAGTAACGTAAATTTGGAGCAAAGTCCATAAGTAGATCCTCATCAGGAAAACCAGCCCTCATAATGCAAAGTGCAACTACAACAAAGAAAGTTTCCAAACATGTCAATGAGTAGTCGAGGAAAGTGGACGCATTCTGTCTACTGAATCCCAACGCACGCCAAGTGTCAGACCCCGATCTTGCTTTTAACTACGCTCATTGAAAGAGGGGACAAAATAAGCTTAAACTCTACCGCTTCTGAGAAAACGACGGTCAAAGTGTTCAATGCGTTGTTGCTATAGTGTAGATACCGCTTAGCGGTTAAGGATTCAACTGAAGCGGTGGCTCTGCGGCTACCATAGCGACTTCGGAACTTTGCGCTGCGAGTTCGAAACCCGGTTTTTCCTTTTTTCCCCCCTCACTCTCTGAATTATCTACGAATGTTTATTCCAATTTATGATGAAACACTGTTGTCGTTATTCGTCAGTTAATTTACTGTGTAAAGAAATAAGTTAAAAAGGGAACACACAGTGCGTAGTGGGGCGATCACTCTGTTGTAGGAATAATTCAGAAGCCAAGATCGCTTAAATACTGTCTACTGGATAACCGGTTTCAACACACTAAAGGTGCCATTATCGGATCTAAATGTAGATTAACATTGATAAACCATTTGGATATAACGATACATGAGGCAGACGAGATGATTTTATATCAGCTTGTCTCATTCGTTTATTATTTTTTTAATTCATTAATTACACATAAAGTTAATTGTCGAGTAATGACAACATTATTTCAACATAAATTAGAAAAAAAACATTCGAAGATAATTCTGATAGAGAGGCAGGAAAATAAAATAATTAAAAAACCCAATATGGTCTCGAACACGGGAATCAATGCTAAGAAGGAACGACGGTAGCCACTGAGCCACCGCTTCAATTGCGTTCTCGGCTGCAGAATGTATCTACACTAGAGCAACAGCGCGTTGATAACTTTGGCCGTCGTTTTCTCGGAAACGGTCGAGTGTCTGCAGATAAGCCGAAACACAAGTTCGCTTATTTTGTACTCTCCTTCACTGACAAGGGGAGGCCGCCAATTGTGAAATTCAGATTCGATTCATACTGCGCATAATAAAAGCTCATGGCCAGAGGTGTAATGTGGCAAAGCACCAAGATGCACTTCTCAGCCGTTGTCGAGAAAATCGACAGTTAGAAGAAACCGCTGCGGTGAAATACTCTCTACGATTCATAATTTTCTACAGCGTCGTGGCGCAGCGGTAAGCGCTCGAGTTCGTAATCCGAAGGTCGGCGGATCGAATCTCGCTCCATGCAACTTTTTTTTTTTTAGTATTTATTTTTTGTAATTCAAATGTGTGTATAAACACACACATATATATATATATATATATATATATATATATATATATATATATATATATATAATTCCCGGCAACAGGTTTGTCGTGGAAAAACTGGCGACTTCGAACATCATTATGTTTTCCGCAAACAAATTTGTATTTCACAAATGTTATTAATTGTCTTCATAATGTTAACCACGTACAGTTAGCGGAAGACGTAGAAACGATATTCCGAAACGAATACGTATAGCGTAAGTCAAACGTTCGAATTAGAATAGAAACCCCACGAACACAAATTTGCTGTGGCAGGTATGAAATATAAACTCCGTTAATCGCTCGTTACACTTGAAGGACAGATGTTGAATGGGCCGAAACGAGCCGCCGCATAACAGCGTAGTTCCCTGCTAACTTCGAAAGAAGGTAGATGCGGTCCCTAGCACAACTTATAACACCGTCGAAAATCAGTGCGGACGTGAGAGCTTTGGTACACCCTGTTAAACAAACGGTAAAATGGAGGTGGTACAATTGGAGAGCGATCCGCCTTCACCAACATGCATAAGCAATTCATTAATAGTTTATATATATATATATATATATATATATATATATATATATATATATATATATATATATATATATTTGAATTACAAAAAAATAATAATAATAAAAAATGTTGCATGGCGTGAGATTCGATCCGGCGACCTTCGGATTACGAACTCGAGCGTTTACCGCTGCGCCACGACGCTGTAGAAAATTATTAATCGTAGAGAGTATTTCACTGCAACGGTTTCTTCTAACTGTCGATTTTCTCGACAACAGCTGAGAAGTGCATCTTGGTGCTTTGCCACATTACACCTCTGGCCATGAGTTTTTATTATGCGCAGTATGAATCGAATCTGAATTTCACATTTGGCGGCCTCCCCTTGTGAGCAAAGTTTCGGGACAATCAGCCTATGACACTTGGCGAGTTCCCCTCGCTCGTCTTGTCGCTTCTTACGCCCGGCGAGAATTATGTATGCCTCCGAGTAAACTGCGCCACCTGGAAACACGGCGAGCGGGGATAAACACGTTTTCCTTCTTATAAGGCAACCCTCTACAGATAAAATTCATGAAGTGTTCTTCAGGTTGCCTCAGATATTTCAGAAATGTTTCTTGCGTCAGGCCTGCCGCATATGCAAAACGTAAACATTTCATTTCATGTAATATTTATCAGGATAAGACATGACAAGAGTGGACCAGTCCCTTCTGAGAAAAATTAGAGATTTTAAGTTGCTCCACTATGTAATGACACGGGTATGGGCTTGCGATCTCTCTTTTATGCCATCGATTTCCGTGTTACACATACTTGGCCACTGCGTTGTGGCTGCCATCGTGGAGGAGGCAGTCTGTTTCCTGCCAGCGCTGTTTCCGCAGCCAATATTAACCGCGACGAATCATTCAGTCAACGCTAAATGGCCCATCTGGCTGAGGCAGACAAGGGCGCTATAATAGAACTCCATGCAGAGGGATCTTCAAATGCCGACATAGCAAGAACTATGGGTCTTCACAAGTCGACGGTAGCCAGGTGGATCAGACGAAAGGAAGAGAGTGGTAACTTGAATGGGAGGCCTCATGGCCGTCGCCGCAAAACAACAACAGCTCAGGATCAGCAGATACGCCGTTTCAGTGAGAACCACCCATTTGTCAACGCACGACAAATTCAGCAAACTTTGGGTCTCAATGTTAGCAGTAAGACCGTCACTCCTCGCGTAAGGGAAGGTGGACTGAGAGCAAGAAGCGCTGCTGTGAAAGAGACATTGACTGTTTCCCAAAGAGAAGCTTGCCTTGCTTTTGCTACTGAAAATGGCGACAAACCTCTCCAGTTTTGGAGGCGAGTGATTTTCACGCACCAAAAAGTTTTCTCTACGGCATCATCCGGAAAAGTACTAGTTTACCGGCCTAAATGTGCTAGGTATAATCGAAAATATATTTACAGTTGCCGAAGGAGTGGCAGGTTGTCGGTGCCGGCCGGTGTGGCCGTGCGGTTCGAGGCGCTTCAGTCTGGAACCGCGTGACCGCTACGGTCGCAGGTTCGAATCCTGCCTCGCGCATGGATGTGTGTGATGTCCTTAGGTTAGTTAGGTTTAAGTAGTTCTACGTTCTAGGGGACTGATGACCACAGATGTTAAGTCCCACAGTGCTCAGAGCCATTTGTAGTCGGTAACGGTATGGGCGTGGATATCGGCCGAAGGGTGTGGGCTCCTGTGGGAAGTGGAAGGAAGATTCGATGCGCGCAATTACATATCAATTCTGGAGAACGTGATGTTGCCTGCTGTGGCAGCAAGATTTGGCGATGATCAGATCATGTTCCAACAAGATCGCTCGTCTATTCATATGGCACGTGTGGTTAAGAGGCGGGTCGACGACCATAGTAATATTACTGTAACGGAATGGCCACCTAAAGGAGCTGACACGAATCCCATTGAGAATATCTGGGCAGAAATGGTCAGAGTAATACGAGAAAAGGGCAGTCACCGTCGACTCGCCGACAGCTTTCTGATGTGATTCATGACGCTTGGAATGAGTTACTTGAATCTCCTAGTTATGTGGCTCGAGTTGTGGGCTCAATGCCCAACAGACTTCGAGCTGTTGTGGAAGCCAAAGGAGGCTTCACCAATCAGCTGTTTCAAGCTTTGTTTCTTTCTTCTTCGTCTTTTTTTTTTTTTTTTACTTACAGACGTATATTTTATATAATTTCAAGGAAACGCAGTAAATGGAATGTGGACTGATTTTGGAGGCTTCATTTTGTGACGGCTAAACAGTGCTGCATCATGGGACCCGCTATTTGTCCACATGTGGCTGAACATCAGAGGTGTAAAAAATTTTGAGGTGCCGAAGTTCTCTGGAAGAATAACGTCTTTTAGACAAGGAGATGATTTTTAGTTCATTTCATTTTAACCATTCACACTATGATTTGACATTCTAATCTTTGATTTCATTTTATTATTATGTATCTTTTCTCCAGTGAAAGTCAACGGTAGTAAGTTTCAAGATATGAAGAATAACTGGAAGTTTCTAATTTGTGGAAAGCGTATTTAACAGTTAATATTTTCGACAAATCTGTAGTTATAGGACATATTAAGAAGCGAGTCAAAAATGGCATTGTGGAATGATCAGGTTGGTCTCTAAAGGGTAACGACGATAAAATAGCAAATATGAAACTATGGGTAACAACTATTGTTGATGGTGAGGAGCCATAATCGATATGTCACTTTTCCGTAATTGTATTTCTGAAGTTTATCGTCAATCCTAGGACTGACACCGATACTCTGTTTTACGTAAAGAATACAACCTTCAAAATTTATTTAGCAGCGCAGAATATTAAATCACAGTTTATAGATCAGGAACCTAATCCAACTGCCTTTAATTTTATTTTCACGGATGACATTGAGACAGTAAATAACAAGAGAAATAAGAAAACACTCAGAATCAATATAGAGAATTCAAGTATCATGTGAATTCAAAAGTTTGCTATAATAGCGATTAATTGCTTTTTACAGACCCCTTCATGCCTACGTTTTCCGTCAGACAGACAATGTTTGAAACTAGGACTAACGAGGTAAACAATTTTTCCACAAATTGTCAAATTGGAAGTCGGAGAGCCAGTTACATAAATTACGATGACAACAAACGTTTTTCAAGTAAACTGATCACAGGAGGCATCCAACGCATTTATTGTGAGTTACATGCACAGTATGTAAACTGGCAACGCCACCAACACACAATACCACTAACAAGGGAACATCCCCATCGCACCGCCCTCAGATTTAGTTATAAGTTGATACAGGGGATAGGCATTGAAAAACTGAACACAGATCAATCGAGAAAACAGGAAGAAGTTGTGTGGAAGTATGAAAAAAATAAGCAAAATATACAAACTGAGTAGTCCATGCGCAAGATAGGCAACATCAAGGATAGGGTGAGCTCAGGAGCGCCGTGATCCCGTGGTTAGCGCACGCAGCTGCGGAACGAGAGGTCCTTCCGTCAAATTTTCCCAGGAGTGAAAAGTTTAATTTTTATTTTCAGACAATTATTATCTGTCCGTCCGTCCGTCCGATGCGAGGTAACCGCGCCGTAGTATGATGACGCTACACCTAAAAAACATCGAAAGACATGTCAGTCGACTATAGCGCACGGAAGAGAGAGTATTCCTGCTAATGAGGCTCCCTGGCTGGCAGTTAACTGTTCGCTACTTTGGACGAGAGTGCATTAAATACGTGCGATGCATTGCGTGGGCAATATGAATCCAGCAAATATAGCTCGTGACTCCAATAACAATGTCAATGAATATTTTCCGAACTGTAAGGCATCGGAAAGTTCCTTAAGGGATCGAACGATTGTCGAACATTTGTATGATTATTTCCTACATTTGTTGAATAACAGTACGTGTGGTGATGATTGTCTGAAAATAAAAAAAATCAAACAACTAACCCGAGGGAAGCCTTAAACCAACGACCTCTCGTTCTGCAGCTCCTCACGCTAACCACGCGACCACTGCGCTCCCGTGCTCAAGCTATCCTTGATGTTGCTTATCATGCACACGGACTACTCAGTTTGTTTGGTTTGAATATTTTTTTCATAGGTCCACACAACTTCTTCCTGTTTTTCGAATGATCTGTGTTCAGTTTTCAAGGCCTATCCACTGTGTCAACTTATAACTAAATCTGAGGAGGGTGCGATGGGGAGGTTCCCTTGTTAGCTATGAAACAACTGTAGCAAAACGGAGCATCCTCGTTATCCATGTGATGGATAAGACGACTAATTCGCAACATAAATGTCAATGTAAGCATCAGTTTCTGTTGGAACGTGCTTCCCGGACCAAATAACATACATTTCCTACGTCTTCAATGCGAATCATGTAGCAAATGTAATTTAAAGGACATAAAAATATCGAGTGAATTTACTAAAATAATTATGAACCACTTGAATTTGCATTCAACAGGCAATGTTCAGAAGTCTGGTGTAGGAGTACTGCATGCTCTAATTCGAAACAACAAAAATCAACAGAGTAACTATTATTGAACGTCATCAGGTCACTCATCGAGCATTCCTATGCAGTACTGTTACTGGTGACGTGTTATGATGCCTTTATCGTTAACTTCCTAAGAAGAAATGAAAGGCTGAGCCCCACCAAAAGACGTAAACTCGAGGAGAGAGTTGCGTGAACATATTATTTTACATCTGATAAATCCAAAAGTGTGTTTTGGGCTACGAATTCTGCCCCCAGGGTGTGTGCAACACAGCTGGAATTTGTTGCCAACAACTGAGACACCTTTCGGTCACAGTGTAAGAAAATCGAGCAACAAAACTACATCACCTGTGCTACTGCATGATAACGGACTATGTTGATTTGAGAAACAAAACTATCCAGGAGATTGATAGGAAAGTCGTCTCTCAGGCACATTTGTATTGATAGGGAAGTCCTCTCTCAAGCACTTGTCCCTCTCGTCATATATTTGTAAAATTTTACCTTTCCCACTCTAGATCGATCAACCGTCAAGGCAATTCATTTCTAGACGAAAATACTTTTAAAACTACTCTTGTTTATTGACATCGTTAGAACAAGTAGGTTTCTACAGGCGTAGAATTTGTAAACAACTTTAGCATTGTCATATCGTTTTAGATATCGTGAAAGAAAATTCTGCTGCTAATTAATTTCTCTTTGATAATTACTGTTGCGTTTAGTAAACTAATGGAAAATGCAATTAAAATATTCACTGTACTAATACAAACTAAAGTCAGCTTCATACAGAAACATCACGACGGCAGTCTATCTTAATAAAGCATTAAGTTTCTGTGAGACAATTGGGCTTATTTTAACACGAATTAGTAGGATATTACAGACTTTACACTTAGAAAAGATCTGTATTTATTTCATTTCCTGTACCATTCGTAAGTGTTATGAAAATGGGGCTTTTCATAGATAAAATTATGTATTCACAACAACAAAAAAATGTCGGCAGAAAACAAAAGTGGCATTATGAATCTGGCAGTACCGTAAGGTTTTCACTCTGACACTAAGAGTTACTGAAAGTAGCAAGAAGAATTTTGCTCGAGCGTTGTCTTACGATTCCCTTATTAAGTTTTTATCTGCCTGCTTGTAGCTGTGCTACAAAAGAATTAAAAATCTGGCTTTCAGCAAGTCTCGAAAGGCGAACAAAAGCAGCTTGCACCTGGTTACTAAGCATGTTACCTGGGGACTGGTTTTTTCTTAAAGTGGGAAGACATCCTTTTGTGGTTCAATTGGCAAATGTCAGTCAGACGTGTGACGTTAGTCTAAGCGTTTCGGTGTGTTGAATTTGTACCAATGATTTTTCTACACGTTTTTTCTGTCCCAAATAGAGTTGAAGTCTCCCATTAGTATTTTCACGTCATCTTGGTGAATTTTGCTCATGGTATTTTCGAGTGTGTTCCAGAATTTTTCAACATTGTCGGTGTTTTTCTTATTTTCGATGTTGGTGGGTTCAAATGGTTCAAATGGCTCTGAGCACCATGGGACTTAACTGCTGTGGTCATCAGTCCCCTAGAACTTAGAACTAGTTAAACCTAACTAACCTAAGGACATCGCACACATCCATGCCCGAGGCAGGATGCGAACCTGCGACCGTAGCGGTCGCGCGGTTCCAGACTGTAGCGCCTAGAGCCTCTCGAACACTCCGGCCGTCGATGTTGGTGGGGACACGTGCATTGATGAGTGTATATGATTTACTGGGGCTCTGAATGACCATAGTCATAAGTCGCTTGTTGACGGGCCAGCCGCGGTGGCCGAGCGGTTCTTGGCTCTTCAGTCCGGAACCGCGCGACTGCTACGGTCGCAGGTTCGAATCCAGCCTTGGGCATGAATTTGTGTGATGTCCTTAGATTAGCTAGGTATAAGTAGTTCTAAGTTCTAGGAGACTGA
Organism: Schistocerca nitens; assembly: GCF_023898315.1. Lineage (NCBI taxonomy): Eukaryota > Metazoa > Arthropoda > Insecta > Orthoptera > Acrididae > Schistocerca > Schistocerca nitens. The sequence goes on along the minus strand of NC_064622.1, from coordinate 174,619,256 downwards.
TGACCTCCACTGTTAAGTTCCATAGTGCTCAGAGCCATTGGAACCTTTTGATTGTCGATCGGTGTGATTTCTTTGACAGAGTTGATAGATCGGTGTTCGAGAAATGCAATGCCGAAGATTGGTACGCCTTTCGTTACCTTTTGTTGTATTCTGCTCTTGAAGATGCAATGGTTTCCCTAATGCACGGTTTCATTGTCAGTTAGTCGTGGTTCTTGAAGTGCAAGGATGAGAATTTTTTGTCGGTCCATTTCTTTTGTGAGATTATTTAGTTTTCGTGTTTGGATCAAGGTATCGATGTTTACTTTTAAATGCATGTTTTTTGCTTGTAGGGAAATTTACCAGAGATCTTCGATATTCTCTGTCGTGCTAACCTGGACTCCCCAGAATCCGAAAATCCAACTGCCGCCTGTCGACAGCCGGGTTGTGTACCACCTGGGATAAAGTTGACTTTGCTTGCATAGTTTACGTTTGCTTGTGTTTCATTGGTTGTGCTTGGGTGATACCAGGACCGGACAGGACCAGAGGGTGTTGAAGCCTTTGAAAGCAAATATTTTCAGCCAAGCTCATTGAGCTAACACGGTGACCAGAGTAACGGTGATTTTCACTCAGACGTGTCTGGATTTTGCGTTCAACGGATTGAGTAGCCGTTCAGGATTGTGTTAGTATTTGGTTCACCCCTAGTATTTGATTTCCTCGGTACCACCCATATGGGGGAGGGTTTCCACTATCCGCCACACGCGATTATTATTATTATTATTATTATTATTATTATTATTGTCATTATGTCTCAGCAAATCCCATATGGTGTATCTTCCCACCACTGAAATAGATGTGTATTGTTCGATTCAGTATTTCCATCACATAAATGTGGTTTATAATTACGTTACATTGCTACTAGTAGACATATTTCTCACTTTTTCTTAGACAGTTGCTACCTGTTACTCCATCATAGGAATTTATGTGCGAAGCATTGTTGAAATACAGACGTTCAAATTATCCGATTTCTGTAATTTCATTTCGATACCAGATCGTTCTAATCGGATTCAGCCAGGTAGTCTTAATGTGGATATCCGACCACGACTGTCATCATATGATAGACTGTGTAAACCACATTCTTTATCGGACTGTTGAATATAGATCACTTATCTATGACAGGACCTGAATTCTTAAACACTGTGGAAAATAATAATCCGATGTGCTTATTACAAATACGTTATTCCAATATAAATATGTGAACTAACGAGATAACAGTTTATGTACAGGAGCAGAACTAATGTTCAAATGTTCAAATGTGTGTGAAATCGTATGGGACTTAACTGCTAAGGTCATCAGTACCTAAGCTTACACACTACTTAACCTAAATCATCCTAAGGACAAACACACACACCCATGCCCGAGGGAGGACTCGAACCTCCGCCGGGATCAGCCACGCAGCTCATGACTGCAGCGCCCCTGACCGCTCGGCTAATCCCGCGCGGCTACTAAAAGTATACTCGTCCACAAAACCCATGTGGACAATTATCTGATAATCGGTCAAGCTTTGCTTTGTCGCAGCTCTTTAGGACAAAAGAATGGACAGCTCCCTGCTTTTTGCGTTTCCGATAGCGCCTACGATAAGAATCTGGTGTCATATTATGTTTCAGAGCCGTAAACTGTTTATTTTTTCACCTCATACTAAAACAAAAGCTATGATATGAGACGAGGAAATGACTTATATGCTTCTCAGGAACTTAAGTTTTTCGCGTTAATTTTCTCACTTCATTCTAAAACAAGGACGTTAATATGAGAAGAGGAAATGAAATATACGCTTCCAAGACATATTATTTCCTTGTGTGCTACTACTGCATACATGAAAGCCCTGCAGTTAATTTTTGTATGTTGGATAAATTTTGATATCACCTCACATTCCTTTGTGAGAAGGTTCCTATTTTCTTAGGATTCAAATAGAGTGGACATTTCATCACTGGTTAATATTCTCATGACTAATGACATGATACCCGTTGCAATTGCTCCATGGCACCTGTGAGTAGAGTCTCACGTTGGTTACTATAAGAACACGCAGGCAGTGATATCCGCTCACTGCAGTCAGAGCCAAGGTGATTTCTTTCTGTTTATGGCGAAGCGTCTGCTGCAGTGTCCACGCTCAGCCAACATAAACAAATCGCGGCGGCATTGGGCAGTGCTGATCGCTGCGCTTGTCGCAGGCCTCGACAACAAGAGCGCACTCTCTGCTAACGATACTATGGAGTTAATACATCTTACTTAACGTAATATGCAGGACGTGGGTTAGGTGAAAATTCAGTTTGTAACTTCCCATCGCATTAACATACTTTACAGTCATATTTGATGCCCGGTTGTCTGTCTGATGTTAATAGTATTGATTCAGATTGTGCATTAACACGAAAACTCACACACACACACACACACACACACACACACACACACACACACGCACACACTCATTGATTCCAGTGAGGGTGACAACTACTGTGTGTTGAACAACACATGCACCAGTCAGTTCCTCAGTTGGCGTCGAGTGGAGGAGTTTTTTCAATTACCTTGCATTGCAAGAATTGTATGTAAGAGCCTGAAAGTAAATGGACTTGTATCCTAAAGAGCTGCGACAAAGCAAAGCTTGACCGATTATCAGATAATTGTCCACATGGGTTTTGTGGACGAGTATACTTTTAGTAGCCGCGCGGGATTAGCCGAGCGGTCAGGGGCGCTGCAGTCATGAGCTGCGTGGCTGATCCCGGCGGAGGTTCGAGTCCTCCCTCGGGCATGGGTGTGTGTGTTTGTCCTTAGGATGATTTAGGTTAAGTAGTGTGTAAGCTTAGGTACTGATGACCTTAGCAGTTAAGTCCCATACGATTTCACACACATTTGAACATTTGAACATTAGTTCTGCTCCTGTACATAAACTGTTATCTCGTTAGTTCACATATTTATATTGGAATAACGTATTTGTAATAAGCACATCGGATTATTATTTTCCACAGTGTTTAAGAATTCAGGTCCTGTCATAGATAAGTGATCTATATTCAACAGTCCGATAAAGAATGTGGTTTACACAGTCTATCATATGATGACAGTCGTGGTCGGATATCCACATTAAGACTACCTGGCTGAATCCGATTAGAACGATCTGGTATCGAAATGAAATTACAGAAATCGGATAATTTGAACGTCTGTATTTCAACAATGCTTCGCACATAAATTCCTATGATGGAGTAACAGGTAGCAACTGTCTAAGAAAAAGTGAGAAATATGTCTACTAGTAGCAATGTAACGTAATTATAAACCACATTTATGTGATGGAAATACTGAATCGAACAATACACATCTATTTCAGTGGTGGGAAGATACACCATATGGGATTTGCTGAGACATAATGACAATAATAATAATAATAATAATAATAATAATAATAATAATAATAATCGCGTGTGGCGGATAGTGGAAACCCTCCCCCATATGGGTGGTACCGAGGAAATCAAATACTAGGGGTGAACCAAATACTAACACAATCCTGAACGGCTACTCAATCCGTTGAACGCAAAATCCAGACACGTCTGAGTGAAAATCACCGTTACTCTGGTCACCGTGTTAGCTCAATGAGCTTGGCTGAAAATATTTGCTTTCAAAGGCTTCAACACCCTCTGGTCCTGTCCGGTCCTGGTATCACCCAAGCACAACCAATGAAACACAAGCAAACGTAAACTATGCAAGCAAAGTCAACTTTATCCCAGGTGGTACACAACCCGGCTGTCGACAGGCGGCAGTTGGATTTTCGGATTCTGGGGAGTCCAGGTTAGCACGACAGAGAATATCGAAGATCTCTGGTAAATTTCCCTACAAGCAAAAAACATGCATTTAAAAGTAAACATCGATACCTTGATCCAAACACGAAAACTAAATAATTTCACAAAAGAAATGGACCGACAAAAAATTCTCATCCTTGCACTTCAAGAACCACGACTAACTGACAATGAAACCGTGTATTAGGGAAACCATTGCATCTTCAAGAGCAGAATACAACAAAAGGTAACGAAAGGCGTACCAATCTTCGGCATTGCATTTCTCGAACACCGATCTATCAACTCTGCCAAAGAATTCACACCGATCGACAATCAAAAGGTTCCAATGGCTCTGAGCACTATGGAACTTAACAGTGGAGGTCATCAGTCTCCTAGAACTTAGAACTACTTATACCTAGCTAATCTAAGGACATCACACAAATTCATGCCCAAGGCTGGATTCGAACCTGCGACCGTAGCAGTCGCGCGGTTCCAGACTGAAGAGCCAAGAACCGCTCGGCCACCGCGGCTGGCCCGTCAACAAGCGACTTATGACTATGGTCATTCAGAGCCCCAGTAAAACATATACACTCATCAATGCACGTGTCCCCACCAACATCGACGGCCGGAGTGTTCGAGAGGTTCTAGGCGCTACAGTCTGGAACCGCGCGACCGCTACGGTCGCAGGTTCGCATCCTGCCTCGGGCATGGATGTGTGCGATGTCCTTAGGTTAGTTAGGTTTAACTAGTTCTAAGTTCTAGGGGACTGATGACCACAGCAGTTAAGTCCCATAGTGCTCAGAGCCATTTGAACAATTTGAACAGACCAACATCGAAAATAAGAAAAACACCAACAATGTTGAAAAATTCTGGAACACACTCGAAAATACCATGAGCAAAATTCACCAAGATGACGTGAAAATACTAATGGGAGACTTCAACTCTATTTGGGACAGAAAAAACGTGTAGAAAAATCATTGGTACAAATTCAACACACCGAAACGCTTAGACTAACGTCACACGTCTGACTGACATTTGCCAATTGAACCACAAAAGGATGTCTTCCCGCTTTAGGAAAAAACCAGTCCCCAGGTAACATGCTTAGTAACCAGGTGCAAGCTGCTTTTGTTCGCCTTTCGAGACTTGCTGAAAGCCAGATTTTTAATTCTTTTGTAGCACAGCTACAAGCAGGCAGATAAAAACTTAATAAGGGAATCGTAAGACAACGCTCGAGCAAAATTCTTCTTGCTACTTTCAGTAACTCTTAGTGTCAGAGTGAAAACCTTACGGTACTGCCAGATTCATAATGCCACTTTTGTTTTCTGCCGACATTTTTTTGTTGTTGTGAATGCATAATTTTATCTATGAAAAGCCCCATTTTCATAACACTTACGAATGGTACAGGAAATGAAATAAATACAGATCTTTTCTAAGTGTAAAGTCTGTAATATCCTACTAATTCGTGTTAAAATAAGCCCAATTGTCTCACAGAAACTTAATGCTTTATTAAGATAGACTGCCGTCGTGATGTTTCTGTATGAAGCTGACTTTAGTTTGTATTAGTACAGTGAATATTTTAATTGCATTTTCCATTAGTTTACTAAACGCAACAGTAATTATCAAAGAGAAATTAATTAGCAGCAGAATTTTCTTTCACGATATCTAAAACGATATGACAATGCTAAAGTTGTTTACAAATTCTACGCCTGTAGAAACCTACTTGTTCTAACGATGTCAATAAACAAGAGTAGTTTTAAAAGTATTTTCGTCTAGAAATGAATTGCCTTGACGGTTGATCGATCTAGAGTGGGAAAGGTAAAATTTTACAAATATATGACGAGAGGGACAAGTGCTTGAGAGAGGACTTCCCTATCAATACAAATGTGCCTGAGAGACGACTTTCCTATCAATCTCCTGGATAGTTTTGTTTCTCAAATCAACATAGTCCGTTATCATGCAGTAGCACAGGTGATGTAGTTTTGTTGCTCGATTTTCTTACACTGTGACCGAAAGGTGTCTCAGTTGTTGGCAACAAATTCCAGCTGTGTTGCACACACCCTGGGGGCAGAATTCGTAGCCCAAAACACACTTTTGGATTTATCAGATGTAAAATAATATGTTCACGCAACTCTCTCCTCGAGTTTACGTCTTTTGGTGGGGCTCAGCCTTTCATTTCTTCTTAGGAAGTTAACGATAAAGGCATCATAACACGTCACCAGTAACAGTACTGCATAGGAATGCTCGATGAGTGACCTGATGACGTTCAATAATAGTTACTCTGTTGATTTTTGTTGTTTCGAATTAGAGCATGCAGTACTCCTACACCAGACTTCTGAACATTGCCTGTTGAATGCAAATTCAAGTGGTTCATAATTATTTTAGTAAATTCACTCGATATTTTTATGTCCTTTAAATTACATTTGCTACATGATTCGCATTGAAGACGTAGGAAATGTATGTTATTTGGTCCGGGAAGCACGTTCCAACAGAAACTGATGCTTACATTGACATTTATGTTGCGAATTAGTCGTCTTATCCATCACATGGATAACGAGGATGCTCCGTTTTGCTACAGTTGTTTCATAGCTAACAAGGGAACCTTCCCATCGCACCCTCCTCAGATTTAGTTATAAGTTGACACAGTGGATAGGCCTTGAAAACTGAACACAGATCATTCGAAAAACAGGAAGAAGTTGTGTGGACCTATGAAAAAAATATTCAAACCAAACAAACTGAGTAGTCCGTGTGCATGATAAGCAACATCAAGGATAGCTTGAGCACGGGAGCGCAGTGGTCGCGTGGTTAGCGTGAGGAGCTGCAGAACGAGAGGTCGTTGGTTTAAGTCTTCCCTCGGGTTAGTTGTTTGATTTTTTTTATTTTCAGACAATCATCACCACACGTACTGTTATTCAACAAATGTAGGAAATAATCATACAAATGTTCGACAATCGTTCGATCCCTTAAGGAACTTTCCGATGCCTTACAGTTCGGAAAATATTCATTGACATTGTTATTGGAGTCACGAGCTATATTTGCTGGATTCATATTGCCCACGCAATGCATCGCACGTATTTAATGCACTCTCGTCCAAAGTAGCGAACAGTTAACTGCCAGCCAGGGAGCCTCATTAGCAGGAATACTCTCTCTTCCGTGCGCTATAGTCGACTGATGTCATGTCTTTCGATGTTTTTTAGGTGTAGCGTCATCATACTACGGCGCGGTTACCTCGCATCGGACGGACAGATAATAATTGTCTGAAAATAAAAATTAAACTTTTCACTCCTGGGAAAATTTGACGGAAGGACCTCTCGTTCCGCAGCTGCGTGCGCTAACCACGGGATCACGGCGCTCCTGAGCTCACCCTATCCTTGATGTTGCCTATCTTGCGCATGGACTACTCAGTTTGTATATTTTGCTTATTTTTTTCATACTTCCACACAACTTCTTCCTGTTTTCTCGATTGATCTGTGTTCAGTTTTTCAATGCCTATCCCCTGTATCAACTTATAACTAAATCTGAGGGCGGTGCGATGGGGATGTTCCCTTGTTAGTGGTATTGTGTGTTGGTGGCGTTGCCAGTTTACATACTGTGCATGTAACTCACAATAAATGCGTTGGATTCCTCCTGTGATCAGTTTACTTGAAAAACGTTTTTTGTCATCGTAATTTGTGTAACTGTCTCTCCGACTTCTAATTTGACAATTTGTGGAAAAATTGTTTACCTTCTTAGTCCTAGTTTCAAACATTGTCTGATAGAAAATGTAGGCATGAAGGAGTCTGTAAAAGCAATTAATCGCTATTATAGCAAACTTTTGAATCCACTGGACACTTGAATTCTATATATTGATACTGAGAATTTTGTTATTTCTCTTGTTATTTACTGTCCCAAAGTCATCCGTGAGAATAAAATTAAAGGCAGTTGGATTAGGTTCCTGATCTATAAACTGTGATTTAATATTCTGCGCTGCTAAATAAATTTTGAAGGTTGTATTCTTTACGTAAAACAGAGTATCGATGTCAGTCCTAGGATTGACGATAAACTTCAGAAATACAATTACGGAAAAGTGACATATCGATTACGGCTACTCACCATCAACAATAGTTGTTACCCATTGTTTAGTATTTGCTATTTTACCGTCGTTACCCTTTAGAGGCCAACCTGATCTTTCCACAGTGCCATTTTTACTTGCTTCTTAATATGTCCTATAACTACAGATTTGTTGAAAATATGAACTGTTAAATACGCTATTCCACAAATTAAAAACTTCCAGTTATTCTTCATATCTTGAAACTTACTACCGTTGACTTTCACTGAAGGAAAGATACGTAATAATAAAATGAAATCAAAGATTAGAATGTCGAAGCATAGTGTGAATGGTTAAAATGAAATGAACTAAAAATCATCTTCTTGTCTAAAACACTTTACTCTTCCAGAGAACTTCGGTACCTCTCAAAATTTTTTCAGCTCTGATGTTTAGCCACATGTGGAAAAATAGCGGGTCTCATGATGCAGCACTGTTTAGCCGTCACAAAATAAAGCCTCAAAAATCAGTAAATAAAACTATTCTTGTACAGTTGCTCCGAATCGCATATACCAACCGCCCTTTGCTGCGACAACTACTCAAAGTCTATTGGGTATTTGATTTTGTTCTGCTTTTTCGGGCCTCCTTACCTCTCCTTCTAGCCCAACCTTTGTTCTGCAATTACGTCTTCATCGGGGAGCTTCTCCTCAACATTTTTATTTTGTGCTGAACTGTTTTGTACCCTTCTTGCATACACACGTGTGTCACGTATTTTATAGAGACTGAATGAATATATAAGGTGAGTATTTCTTCTCTTATCAAATTAAATATTACATATCTTGCTGTGAATTAATTTGTTTGTCCCCATTCCACTTATTGCGTTTCCTTGAAATTATATAAAACATAAGTCTGTAAAAAAAAATCGCGTATAGCCTCCTTTGGCTTCCACAACAGCTGGAAGTCTGTTGGGCATTGAGCCCACAACTCGAGCCACAGAACTAGGAGATTCAAGTAACTCATTCCAAGCTTCATGAATTTGCTGATTTGTCGTGCGTTGACAAATGGGTGGTTCTCACTGAAACGGCGTATCTGCTGATCCTGAGCTTGCGTTGTTTTGCGGCGACGGCCATGAGGCCTCCCATTCAAGTTACCACTCTCTTCCTTTCGTCTGATCCACCTGGCTACCGTCGACTTGTGAAGACCCATAGTTCTCGCTATGTCGGCATTTGAAGATCCCTCTGCATGGAGTATTATAGCGCCCTTGTCTGCCTCAGCCAGATGGGCCATTTAGCGTTGACTGAATGATTCGTCACGGTTAATATTGGCTGCGGAAACAGCGCTGTCAGGAAACAGACTGCCTCCTCCAAGATGGCAGCCGCAACGCAGTGGCCAAGTATGTGTAACACGGAAATCGATGGCATAAAAGACAGATCGCAAGCCCGTGCCCGTGTCATTACATAGTGGAGCAACTTAGAATCTCTAATTTTTCTCAGAAGTGACTGGTCCACTCTTGTCATGTCTTATCCTGATAAATATTACATGAAATGAAATGTTTACGTTTTGCATATGCGGCAGGCCTGAGGCAAGAAACATTTCTGAAATATCTGAGGCAACCTGAAGAACACTTCGTGAATATTATCTGTAGAAGGTTGCCTTATAAGAAGGAAAACGTGTTTATCCCCGCTCGCCGTGTTTCCAGGTGGCGCAGTTTACTCGGAGGCATACATAATTCTCGCCGGGCGTAAGAAGCGACTCGACGAGCGAGGGGAACTCGCCAAATGTCATAGGCTGATTGTCCCGAAACTTTGCTCAGTGAAGGAGAGGACAAAATAAGCGAACATGTGTTTCGGCTTATCTGCAGACACTCGACCGTTTCCGAGAAAACGACGGTCAAAGTTATCAACGCGCTGTTGCTCTAGTGTAGATACCTTCTGCAGCCGAGAACGCAATGGAAGCGGTGGCTACCGTCGTTCCTTCTTAACACTGATTCCCGTGTTCGATACCATATTGGGTTTTTTAATTATTTTATTTTCCTGCCTCTCTATCAGAATTATCTACGAATGTTTTTTTCTAAGTTATGTTGAAATAATGTTGTCATTATTCGCCAATTAACTTTATGTGTAATTAATGAATTAAAAAGTAATAAACGAATGAGACAAGCTGATCTAACATCATCTGGGCTGCCTCATGTATCGTTATAACCAAATATTTTATAAATGTTAATCTACATTCAGATCCGATGATGGCACCTTTAGTGTGTTGAAACCGGTTATCCAGTAAACAATATTTAAGCGATCTTGGCTTCTGAATTATTTCTACAACAGAGTGATCGCCCCACTACGCACTGTGTGTTCCCTTTTTAACTTATTTCTTTACACAGTAAATTAACTGACGAATAACGACAACAGTGTTTCAACATAAATTGGAATAAACATTCGTAGATAATTCAGAGAGTGAGGGGAAAAAAAAGGAAAAACCGGGTTTCGAACTCGCAGCGCAAAGTTCAGAAATCGCTATGGTAGCCGCAGAGCCACCGCTCCAGTTGAATGCTTACCCGCTAAGAGGTGTCTACACTATAGTAACAGCGCATTGAAAACTTTGACCGTCGTTTTCTCAGAAGCGGTAGAGTGTAAGCAGATAAGCCGAGACACGTGTTCGCTTATTTTGTCCCCGCTTTCACTGAGCGAAGTTTCAGCAAGATCGGGGTATTTCCTCGGGAACACAGGAAGGAACCATAGTAATAATGTAATTCAAGGCTCGCTAGAAAAGATTTAAGTGGTCCTTTTTTCCGCACACTGTTAATGAGTGGGACGGTAGAGAAATAACCCTAACCTTCTGCCAGGCACGTAAGTCCGGATTGCCAAGAAATCCTGTTGATGTAGTCATGTAGATGTAACGACGAAATTATGTTTTAATTACGACATGTGACTTTCATTTGATTTAAACATCGAAGTTGTTTGCTGTTTCAAAATGGTTCAAATGCCTCTGAGCACTATGGGACTCAACTGCTGTGGTCATAAGTCCCCTAGAACTTAGAACTACTTAAACCTAACTAACCTAAGGACATCACACACATCCATGCCCCAGGCAGGATTCGAACCAGCGACCGTAGCAGTCGCACGGTTCCGGACTGCGCGCCTAGAACCGCGAGACCACCGCGGCCGGCTCGTTTGTTGTTTATTTACTTTTTGTTCAATAGTTTCAGGCATATACAAACACCTAGGCGCGTTAAATTGATATTGAAATAAAGTGTCATGCGTGGACCAATAACAATAAATTCCCACCTACTTGTTATAGTACTGCATTATCTGCCAGCGTCTTCAGAAGTGGATATCGCATACGAAGTTCCTAGGGTGTTTGTAATGGATATTGCAGACGACTTCGACAAAGTTTGAATGTAGCTTCGTAAAAGTTCCGTGAGCAAACGATCTGAGTTGCTGGCGAATACAGTTTATCCTCACTAGACAGTATATATTATCATTATACATGAGGTGAGTAGGGTTTCGCCGCGTTGCGGTGGCCGAGCGGTTCCAGGCGCTTCAGTGACGAACCGCACGGCTGCTTCAGTCGCAGGTTGGAATTCTACCTCGGGCATAGATGTCTGTGATGCCCTTAGGCTAGCTAGGTTTAAGTAGTTCTAGGTCTAGGGGCTGATGACCTAAGCAGTTAGGTCGCATAGTTCTTGAAGCCATTTTTTGACCTTTCGCGTAAATTTTCTTTACATAAACCGTCGTATCTTTTGATTGCGTTGACATAGAAGCTCACTTTTTTACACCAGCATGGGACCGGTTACAGCAAGAAGTGCGATACATTTCCGCTTATTATGTCCACCCGTTCTGGAGGTAAACGGGTTTTAAGGGTTGGGTAGACCGATAGACGGTCAAGAAAGTGAGACTAGTAGGGTTCCGTTTTTACCGGTTTAGGTGACGAAATCCTAACAACGAAAACACTGAAGATGAGGGCCGCATAAATAACACCCGCTACTCTTTATTCGAAATGTTCTAGTTGCTGTCGATACATAAGCATATTAGTCGTAGCTACGTTTTCGATCCAAATCACGTTTACAGGAATGCAAATAGAATGTATTTGCCTATACACGTGGTAATTCACATCCCAGTATTAATGCCACCGCGTTTTAGAAGTACGAACATTCTCATTGCTAGCTAGCTTAAGAAACACTTCTGCTAATGAACGTTTTCTGGCTGTGGCGAGTCTAGTGGAGAATTCGAAACAATGCAGAATACGTTTGGCAGCTATGTAGCCGTTTATTTCCTGGGGTGGTGCAGAATTATCCTACAAAATTTACTCTCTAATAACAGTAATTTGTTATTTCGATAAACATCCCGAATGATTGTCACATAAGCGGTGACATAAAGGAAGAAAATTCATGTTTTTGAGTCCAGAAAGCTCTATGCAACAGAAACTGCAGATTTTCATTTCGAAATTGCCTGCTTGTTCATGTCTGGGGTAATAATAGAGGGCTGTTTGCCTAGGTTGTCTGCTAGCATAGTGAAAGGAAGGTCTGGTTTGTTTTCGGTTCTAATCTCTATGGAGGCAGGTAGAATATCAGTAAAGCAATTTTAAGAAATTCTCGCGCACCCAATACGTTTTATCGCTACCTTTATTCTGTACTGGCGCCCTGTGCATGTCAATATGACACTCTTGTAGAATTTCATACATGTTACTGCCTACTTTTTCCGCTTCTGTCAATAATGGAATTGACTTAAGCGTGGCACTGAATGATTTTTAACTGAATTTCGTTATGAATCTTCACGCATTGCTAAATTTGCACACTTTCATGGTAGGTCAGTAACGGTAATCCAGTATGACTGGTCTGAACGTTGACACAGACCGTTTCGCGGCCGAATGCGGATAATATTTTGCTACTTCGTAACTATCTGGGGTTCTTTGTCTTACTGAAACAGTTAAGTCATCTCGATAAGTTGAAATTCATTTTTAATTGTCCAGTTCATACCAATTAGCGTTTGTTCTTTCAGTTCTGTCTTATATTTACGTGTTGTATTTAACACACTAATCAGCATTAATATAGTCTTACAAATTATGGAATACAGTCTAAAAAAGTTCAGATAGTTTGTCAATTTCACGCCTGCGCATAGTATGTTGGTAGCACTTCGTCGCCTTGCCTGTTATGCTGTGTAGCAGACTTTAAAGCCGTGCGGATCAGCATAACGAAAAGGCGAGGGGTCTCGCTCGTTTTGTCCACGACTGTACGTCACGGCACGATAAGTTTTCTACCTGAGTGGAGCATCCCCAACTGAGAGCGTCCCACGGCAGCCGTAACACTGCTTCGAACAGTGGGCTGTGAAACCTTTCGTAATGCATGCGTTGAAAAACCTTTTCGTCCCAAGATATACCTTTCAAAAAATGGTCTTAAGAAAATCCATTCCGAATTTATTCATTATTTCCTTTCAGGCATGTCGAAAAAAAAAAAAAAAAGATTCTGAGCACAATGGGATTAACTTCTGCGATCATCAGTCCCCTAGAACTTAGAACTACTTAAACCTAACTAACCTAAGGACATCACACACACCCATGCTCGAGGCAGGATTCAAACCTGCGACCGTAGCGGTCGCGCGGTTCCAGACTGTAGCGCCTAGAACCGCTCTGCCACTCCGGAGCCGGCCGCGGTGGCCGTGCGGTTCTGGCGCTGCAGTTCGGAACCGTGGGACTGCTACGGTCGCAGGTTCGAATCCTGCCTCGGGCATGGGTGTGTGTGATGTCCTTAGGTTAGTTAGGTTTAAGTAGTTCTAAGTTCTAGGGGACTTATGACCTAAGATGTTGAGTTCCATAGTGCTCAGATCCATTTGCCACTCCGGCCGGCCATGTCGAGAACTTTTACAGTTTTTTGATAGATTAGTTGTATAGCATCAACGTTTACTGGAGGAACAGTGTCACGAAACTGCGCGCTAATCAACAAACAGTGTGATATGACTGTGAAATACCACTTCTTAATGTTTAACACTCAAATTTTCCACCCATCGTGATACTGAACGAAAGTCGTCAATCATACCTGACACGACAGCAGCAACGTTCTTAGGTCTGGCGCTTACAACTGGATTTGGTCAGCTTATAAGTTTTAGATACAAGAATGTTGCACAAGCGAGTGAAGTTCTATTGATATACAGGGAGAAAATAAATGGACCAAGTACTGAACCTTGTGGGACTCCAGTGAGTACAAGATTCCCTGACTCCCTTGATCTAGAGGCAACTTGTTGATGTCTGTTTCAGAGGTAGCGTTATTCGAATGGCATCCCTGTCATGACTTGTCCCTTCATAACGAACGAGGCGTTATACTCGGCAGTCCGCCGACTCTATGGGTTTCGTAAGAGTTTTGACTGCAAGCATTGATCGGCCGGTCGTTTGCTGTTGACAGTTGCGGCGGGCAGCTGGCGGCGCGTGTTTGCGTTAGTGTTGTGACGTGTGGCACGTGCGGGGCTGGGGCGCCCTCCCTGCAGCAGGGGGTGCAAACCAAACAGGCCCCGGGGCCGCAGGGGCCTCTTTTTGTCTTCTCGCGCCGCCTGTCACCTCTGATTAATAACGTGCGAGCGCTCGCAGCGGCGATACGCGCCGTTTCAAAGGAAGTGCGCGCTATTACCGAGCAGCGGAGGCCAAATGCCTTCCGCCGCCCCCGGGGCGGGTCCACAGGGTGGGTCCGGGACCACTGCAGAGGCGAGTATTGTAATAAACAACTCTCAGCCACCCTACACGGTCTGGCAAGGAACACTGCCAGACCCTGCAAGGTCTACATTGCCTTTCTGGTGATTTTCCTATTATTTCTCTTTTAAAACCTGTGCTTCAGTTTCTGCTGCTTTCGATTGTAATAAATTAGTAACGTATTGTGTTAGACTAAAAATGTCATGGTCTTGGGTTCCATCACCCGTCGATCATAAAATTTTTCTGTCACTTATCGCTTCTTTTACATATGTCAATGATTTGTAAATGTAAAAGGAGGCATATCCACCGCCGGTTGGAGACATTTCGAAGGTCGGTGGAATGTGAAACAGGACAGAGACAAACGGTTCGAATAGGGATTGAGGGTACAACGGTACCGACCGGGCGCCCTGTCACCCTCAATCAATAGGCGTCACCGAATGCGGATACGGAGGGGCATGTGGTCTGCACACTGCTCTCCCGACCTTTTCACCACTTTTCAATCAAGGAGCTCCTCAATTGGCCTCACAGGAACTGAGTGCACTCTGCTTGCCAACAGCACTCGGCAGACCCAGATGGTGATGCAACTGAGTGTTAGCCAGGGCCGATAGTGCTTAACTTCTGTGATCTGACGGGGACTTGTGATACACTGTGGTAAAGCAGTCTGATAATTGAAGCGTCCTGATCACACTATGTAAAGAATAGTTGCCATTTAGTATAGCAATAGGCGTATACATTTCATAATTACTACAATGGCGCGCAGCAAAAGTAAGGGCTAAACTAAGTTTCGCATGATGTGTCACTAACGGGTAATATAGCTCTATGAAACTTGGACCATACATAGAAAGAACCGGTGCAGTATTGTACAGAACGTGGCTGAAAGAAATAGGCAATGACACGAACATAGATGACACTTTTAATCATGTACAGTTATCACAGTACAGTCACGACGATTTATGATGATCTCTTCCAAGATGCTACTCCAGGCGGGTGTAAAAATAAATGCCAACAACGGAAAATAACAAACGCTAAAATGATGATTTGGCCCTGTTTGACTACCCCCTGAAACAGATCTTAGTATCTATTAATGCTGTTTTTTACATACAAATTACAATCTAACATAAATGATTGATGAAGGCAACTAATACTACTAAATGATAAACGTTGTTGTTCGATATATATTTATTATACATTAAAATCAACCCATTAAGTACAATTGTCTATATTTCGTAACTAAAATTATCAACCAGTTGCCCAACTCTGCCCCTTATTATGACTGCGCGGTCTAATACAGGGTGTTACAAAAAGGTACGGCCAATCTTTCAGGAAACATTCCTCACACACAAATAAAGAAAAGATGTTATGTGGACATGTGACCGGAAACGCTTAATTTCCATGTTAGAGCTCATTTTAGTTTCGTCAGTATGTACTATACTTCCTCGATTCACCACCAGTTGGCCCAATTGAAGCAAGGTAATGTTGACTTCGGTGCCTGTGTTGACATGCGACTCATTGCTCTACAGTACTGGCATCAAGCACATCAGTACGTAGCATCAACAGGTTAGTGTTCATCACGAACGTGGTTTTGCAGTCAGTGCAATGTTTACAAATACGGAGTTGGCAGATGCCCATTTGATGTATGAATTAGCACGGGGCAATAGCCGTGGCGCGGTACGTTTGTATCGAGACAGATTTCCAGAACGAAGGTGTCCCGACAGGAAGACGTTCGATGCAATTGATCTTACGGAGCACGGAACATTCCAGCCTATGACTAGCGACTGGAGAAGACCTAGAACGACGAGGACACCTGCAATGGACGAGGCAATTCTTCGTGCAGTTGACGATAACCATAATGTCAGCGTCAGAGAAGTTGCTGCTGTACAAGGCAACGTTGACCACGTCACTGTATGGAGAGTGCTACGGGAGAACCAGTTGTTTCCGCACCATGTACAGCGTGTGCAGGCACTATCAGCAGCTGATTGGCCTCCACGGGTACACTTCTGCGAATGGTTCATACAACAATGTGTCAATCCTCATTTCAGTGCAAATTTTCTCTTTACGTGATCAAATTGTAAATTTTCACAATCAACATGTGTGGGCTGACGAGATTCCGCACGCAATTGTGCAATCACGTCATCAACACAGATTTTCTGTGAACGTTTGGGCAGGCATTGTTGGTGATGTTTTGATTGGACCCCATGTTCTTCCACCTACGCTGAATGGAGCATGTTATCATGATTTCATACGGGATACTCTACCTGTGCTGCTAGAACATATGCCTTTACAAGTAAGACACAACATGTGGTTCATGCACGATGGAGCTCCTGCAGATTTCAGTCGAAATGTTCGCACGCTTCTCAACATCAGATTCGGTGAACGATGGATTGGTAGAGGCGGACGAATTCCATGGCCTCCACGCTCTCCTGACATCAATCCTCTTGAATTTCATTTATGGGGTTATTTGAAAGCTCTTGTCTACGCAACCCCGGTACCAAATGTAGAGACTCTTCGTGCTCCTATTGTGGACGGCTGTGATACAATACGCCATTCTCCAGGGGTGCATCAGCGCATCAGGGATTCCATGCGACGGAGGGTGGATGCATGTATCCTCGCTAACGGATGACATTTTGAACGTTTCCTGTAACAAAGTGTTTGAAGTCACGCTGGTACGTTCTGTTCCTGTGTGTTTCCATTCCATGATTAATGTGATTTGAAGAATAGTAATAAAATGAGCTCTGACATGGAAAGTAAGCGTTTCCGGACACATGTCCACATAACATATTTTCTTTCTTTGTGTGTGAGAAATGTTTCCTGAAAGTTTGGCCGTACCTTTTTGTAACACCCTGTATAACTAACACAAAATGACTGACACCATCTACGTGCCAAATACTAAAAGACACTACTTTCAAAGATGATCTACGGTGGTGTGGAACCTCAGTGGAAATAAACTAATGTGATCACAGCTGTTTAGCTTTATAGCCCGAATAAGCCGAAGTACTTTGCTATATCACCGTATGACTGTGTCCGGTGCGTCGAAGTGGTGGTTCTCGTACTCGTCTGTGACGATGGAAGAACTCCAGCCACAAATAAACTCTTTCGAACACTAGGACGGCAGAAGGCGGTCCTCTGACTAATATACTGTAATACTCTCTTCTCCTCTCTGTGTTCTACAGACGAGAAACGCGAACTCGCAGCCACAAGGACGGATTTCAGATAACGTCTCAATGCAAGTATAGACAGAAGTGCTCTCAGTTACCGAACGATGCATACTCAACGACGATTACCAACCCGGAGGTGAAGTCCAGAATCGTATAGGTTCGCAACAGTTCAGTGCCTAACTGTTCTAACTATAATCTCTCCTGAGAGCAAAGACAGCAAGTCCAAAAAGCTGATACCGAGCGACCGTCACACACGGCCGCTCACAACGGAAGACCTCGTCTCTCCACCGCTGGCTTCCCAGCAAGGCTCGGCTCCCCACCCTCGTAATTCCGAAAACGAATCATATTCCCGAAACCACGCAGTATTCTCCCTCTCTACTGATTCTTCCGAACGCCGACCAACTATATTTTAGTCTTTTGTCGGCCAGCGCGGAAAGTTTGCGAGGAAAAACGTATACTCGTACAATGGTACGCTTCTGAGTAAAAATCCTTGGAAATATCCCAGCCTGCGTGGTTTCCGAGGTGCTGTTTCTTCGTTCCTCTCACCTGCATCCAAGATTTGCAGAGTCCCCAGTTATCCTTCCCGTCCTGCTACAATAGCGGCCGGCCATCGCCCTATTGTGCTCCAAAGCTCAGGTTCTACGGCGTCCGTCTAGCTACTTCCTGTTTATAAGCAGGACCAACACCTGTGCAGGCCTCCCATCCAGAGCTTGAGTTGTGCCTGCCGTTTCATCTCCACTGTAGTTCCAACCTCTACTAGTACAGGCAATCATTCATTACGACATTCTGATAATAAAGACAATCCGTCAGCTTTCATGCAATAAGCATTAACAGGGCGTACGTGACAATGTCAGTCTTATTCAAATATTCATATATACGATATACAACCTATCATATGATACCTAATTGTGGTTGTAGTTCATTGCAAAGTATGTGGATGAGTGCTTGTAAGATGCGAAATTATAACCACCTTACAAACTTGGAGGTTAAAAAGATGGACATGGTTCTTAGTACGGTGTGTGATCACCATGGACGGCAGAGAACGCTCTTCAGTATTCTCCCATGTTGGTTACGGGGATTGGCGAGGAGTTCTTGAGATAGGACGTTCCTTTCCTCCAACAACACGCCTGACAGCTGGAGGACGTTCGGTGGTGCGTGTGAACGTTCTGCAGTGCGTTTTCTTATTGCATCCTACAGGTACTCGATGTGATTTAAGTCGGGCGAACGGGCAGGACAATCCATCAGTCCATCCCCGAATATCATCTCGCTCCAAGAGCTTCTCCAACTGAGTAGTTCGATGAGATTGCATATTGTCTTCGGAAAAAAAAAAAAATCAGCGCCGAATGTACCCTTGAAAAGATACACATGGCGAAGGAGCACAGTGTGGCAATAGCGCTGACTGGTGAGTGTAGCGTGTTCAAGGATTTGGAGGTGACTACGTCGGTGAAACAGTATACTTCCCGACAGAGTAACACTCTGACCATGAAACTTCCTGGCAGATTAAAACTGTGTGCCGGACCGAGACTCGAACGCGGGATCTTTGCCTTTCGCGGGCAAGTGCTCTACCATCTGACCACCCAAGCACGACTC
This sequence comes from Schistocerca nitens, assembly GCF_023898315.1. Taxonomy (NCBI): domain Eukaryota; kingdom Metazoa; phylum Arthropoda; class Insecta; order Orthoptera; family Acrididae; genus Schistocerca; species Schistocerca nitens. The sequence continues at coordinate 174,600,018 of NC_064622.1, read as the reverse complement.
ACGCCCCGTCCTCACAGCTTTACTTCTGCCAGTACCTCGACTCCTACCTTCCAAGCTTTACAGAAGCTCTCCTGCGAAACATACAGAACTAGCACTCCTGAAAAGAAAGATATTGCGGAGACGTGGCTTAGCCACAGCGTAGGGGATGTTTCCAGAATGAGATTTTCACTCTGCAGCGGAGTGTGCGCTGATATGAAACTTCCTGGTAGATTAGTTTTATATAACAGCTCACACTCCGCTGCAGAGTGAAAATCTCATTCTGGAAACATCCCCCAGGCTGTGGCTAAGCCATGTCTCCGCAATATCCTTTCTTTCAGGAGTGCTAGTTCTGCATGGTTCGCAGGAGAGCTTCTGCAAAGCTTGGAAGGTAGGAGACGTGGTACTGGCAGAAGTAAAGCTGGGAGGACGGGGCATGAGTCATGCTTGGGTAGCTCAGTTTGTAGAGCACTTGCCCGCGAAAGGCAAAGATCCCGAGATCGAGTCTCGGTCCAGCACACAGTTTTAAACTACCAGGTAGTTTCATATCAGCGCACACTCCGCTGCACAGTGAAAATATCATTCTGGAAACGCCACCATGTTCGCCAACCGCCTTTGTGCATTACGTGATCCCACCTGTCGTCGTATGAGAGTACGTTCAGACCTGTCAAACACGATCATTTTGGTGGTCTAGGTGGTATGGTTCTGAGAGGTATAATGTTGCATAGGGAAATGTTTGAAGGTACTCTCACCAGTCAACGTACTACTTCCGCATGAGCGTCTTTTCAGTAGTGCATTCGGCCCTGACTTCATTTTTATGAATGGCAATTCACGACCGCATCGAACAGTGCATTTGGAGGAGCTTTCGGAACGAGAGAATACTCCGCGAATGGATTGGCCTCTTCATTACTTCATCTTAAATCTTATCGAACACGTGTGAAATGGATTTGCGAGACGTATTGCAGCATATCTGCATGCACCAACGACAAACCTCCTGCTGTCAACCGATGGTGAAGTGTGGAACGTCCTAGCACAATAATTCCTTAACAACCTTGTGGATGGCACGGGACCAGTTTTCAGAGCATGCGTTACCGTCCGTGATGACCTCATACCCTATGAAGAACCATGTCCCGTCTTTTGTAATGTCATAAATCAAGGTGACTTCAGCGTGGTTACTTGAATAAAAGTGTAATTTTCTTCTTCTCTCCGTTATTTCTTTGAATTACATTCTGTACTATACTGTAGCAGTTCTTTCTTTGTATGGTCCAAGTTTAAGTGAGCTACGTGACGCGGCAGCGACACTTAATGCAAGAAAAAGTAAGTATTAAAGATATCATTTTGAGAAACACGAAATCGACCCTAGTATTCGTGAAAGAATGTTTCCAGGGTCCTCCCGAAGTGATTTAGGGAGACCATAGGAAATTGAATTCAGGATGGAGGGCCGACTTTTAGAGCCCTGTTTCTCCCAAATAAGGGTCACTGTCGTAACACTGTCGTACCTCACTAGGCTGAACTTCTCCGCGTTTTCCAAGGAAAAAGTGTCAAGGCAATATGCATTAGGTAGGGACCACTGCCGTCAGATGGGCTTACTTCTACTGTGATGGGTACTTTGACTTGTAGATAATAAAAATGTTTGCTCTCTGTGCCTTATTCAGTATTGCACGTAAGTTATTAACTATTTGTGCTACATACGAGTAGCTCGATGAAGTCCTCCGATGGTACGACGGTAGCAATCGTTCTAATATTTACAGCTGTCCATTCTGCTTCAGTGCTTAGGTACCAGAATTAGTGCGACAAGATCTTTTGATAACAACTTCACCTCAGCGTATTAAGAGACTTATTTCAGGTAAGAACACTAGTTAGCATTAATTATCACTAAAATCGAAATTTAAAAATACGGAACATTTTTAAGCATTTAGGAAGTTACCCTGTACTCATCTTGGGTCTTACTGTGGGTTATCTGCCTGCTAGTCAATATTCCCGCAGCGCTCACCTTAACCCTTTAAAACAGCACAGTGTACTACTTCATTTTAATAACGTGTTTATTTATAACTACAGTGTATATTATAGGTGTCTTTGGTGAAGCTGTCAGGGTTACAGAAGCACACAAGGCTAGCTTGAATTAAACTGCAGAGCAGCGTTACTGAGGGTCGTCAAATTATTAAATTTAATTGCTTTGTAATTGTATAAGTGCCGATAGCACACAAGACTGACAAAGTCTTTGTTGGAGAGACTAAGGAGCGAAACGATTCTGAATTCGTTGTTCGGTTTCTGGAAGGGGAGAACGGAAAATTTGTGTGGCCAGAAGTAGAAAATGAAAATGTAACTACACAATATTAGGTGGTTTTTTCCACAGTACGCGAGACCAGTTGAATGACGTGGCACGATTTTATCAAGGAAACTGCAAGTCTTGCTATGAACTAAAACACGTAACCTATTGCTGATCATATAAAATAAAAAAAGGAAAGCATAATGTTCACGAAAAATTAAAATAATTCGTGTGAAGCATTTTTGCTAATAAAATTTTTACACAAATTTGTTACTAATATTACATCTCTGGTAGGGCATTCATTGACCGCAGATGACTTATGCATCACATCTTACTGTGTTCAAAGTATCTACATACACGGTATAATTTTGGTCACTTATTAAAATTTTGTTTTTTCGGTCTACGATTTCTACAAATAGGTCGATCTTAGCCATAGTTCAGGCTGCTAAAATGCAATCCTCTTCGGATGAGAAGCTTTTATAACACAGGAAGTATTGATAAGAATGCCTTCAGTCACAATTTTTTCCTGTTTTTTTTCCTTTTTAATTTTTTTTTTTTTTATTACAAGTAGCATTTCGGACCTTGCGGGTTGTTCTCCTTGTGGAAATCCTTTAAACGCTGAATTACTTCTGCCTGTGAGTGAGGTGAAGTGTATGTTTCTGTTATAAGAAGGTCAGATGTTAAGTTTCCTATTTCGTGACCAAACTGCGGAAAAAAATGAAAACACCGGAAAAATAACACTGAAAAACTTACCGAACAATCAAAGAAGACCATTTTTAACCTATTATTGCCAGCAGATGTTGGAGGATGGTAGAGGGGTGCAACCCCCATGTCCAGCCAGAGAGGAGTTTGAGGAGTCGGAGGCGGTTGTGGGCATTGGATTGGATGGAGCAGAGATATGCTGTGACAGAAAAGAGAAACCAATGTCTGCTGGCAATATAAGGTTGAAAATGTTCTTCCTGATTGTTCACTGATTCTCATTGTAATTGCCGCAGTTAGTTCACGAAATAAAAAACCTAAGATCTAGTGTTCTCATAACAGGAACATACAGTTCTCCTCATTCAAAGCAAGAAGTAAACTATGTATTAAGACGATTTGGACCTGATGATGGATCGACAGGGTCGTAAATCCATCATTTAATTCAATAAAACACTAAAAATTTGTGCCTGAATTCGTTTTTATCCATACTTCCTGTGGGTTTTTGCCCGCTCGTTGCTTATAGGGTGCCCAAAGGATGTTGCGTTCTCGGAATTCTATACAACAGTTTCAAACAAATAACATTAGTAGTTTTATTTCTAGAAAGCAATTTGACAATACTTAACATTGGAGATTTGAAAGTAGTAGTCGCAAACGAAGGGCGACTTGTAATATAGTTTAGAGTCCTTGATATGCGAACTGTTCAGACTAGTTGATACACGTCACTGATAACTAATGTCCGCAATCCGGTGCCGATCTGAGCGGCCGACGCTATTTTCTTTTTCCTTTATTGATTATCAATTCCCTCCGAAGGGGGCTGGCTGGCAGCAGCTTAGTACGCTGCTCTACAGCCTACAGACTTTTATTTTAAAGAACGGAAGAAGAAAGGAAACAAGAAAAACAGGCGATAAAACGGTGACGTGAAGTGTAAAATGGCGGAAAAATGCGGAAAGTTAAAACAGAAAGCAAAAAGGGGCTGGCAACGTTAATAAAAGACACAGGAATCAGACAAGTGACATAGTACACACACAATTAAAAAAAACACGGCGACAGTCTGGTTTCTGTTCGCAAGAGATAAAAGGCACACCCAGCGACAGTATGATGGCCGTTCGCAACACTTCCCAAAAAGCACAACACGGAACACTCACTGTAAAACACGCACTGTAGAACACTGCACGAAAGCGGCGGCACAAAGATGACACTCCCGAGCCAAAGGCAGATTGGGGGGGGGGGGCGACTTGGAGGAGGGGGAAGAACAAGGAGGGAGGAAGAAGAAAAACGAAAAAGGGGGGGGGACCAAGGAGGGAGAGGACTAATAAAGGAGGAGAAGGGCAGACGCAAGAGGGAATGAGAGGAGGCAGAGGAGGGAAATGTAAAAGGACTCGGGGGAGAGAAGGGGGCAAAGAGAGGGGAGGTGGGGAAGAAAGAGGATGGAAGGGGGGGGAGAGGGAGCCCGGGAAAATGACAGAGGAAAGGAGGGGGAGTGAGGATCAGAGTTGATAGGAGGGATAAATGGAAGGAGAGAGGGCATCATCCGGGAGGAGGGGTTGATGGAAGCCACCTAGGGAAAGGAGATGTAGGGTGTAGAGATGGAGGGTAGGGGGGACACAACAGTGAAGACGTGGCAGGGGGCGGGGATGGGAGAAGAGAGGAGCAACCAGGGGGTTAGGGGGTTCAAGGAGGCAGGAGGTGTAGAGGATGCGGATATGTTCGAGGAATAGGAGCAGATGGGGGAAAGGAATGAGATCATAGAAGATCCGCGTGGGGGACGGGAGGCGTATACGGAAGGCGAGGCGGAGTGCATGATGCTCAAGGATCTGGAGGGACTTATAGAATTTGGCGGTTGGGGGGGGGGGGGCAGATATCCAGGCAGAACTGGCATAACAGAGGATGGGACGGATTAAGGATTTGTAGGTGTGGAGGATGGTAGAGGGGTGCAACCCCCATGTCTGGCCAGAGAGGTGTTTGAGGAGTCGGAGGCGGTTGTGGGCTTTGGATTGGATGGAGCAGAGATGAGGGATCCAGGTGAGGTGACGGTCAATGGTGAGGCCAAGGTAGGTGAGGGCGGGGGTGAGGCGGACAGGACGGGCGCAGACAGTAAGGGAGAAATCCAGGAGCCGGAAGGAGCGAGTGGTACGACCTACGGTGACTGTCTGGGTCTTGGAAGGATTGATTTTCAGGAGCCACTGGTTACACCATGCAGCAAAAAGGTCAAGGTGATTCTGGAGAAGGCTTTGGGACCCATGGAGGGTAGGAGCGAGGACGAGGAATGCGGTGTCATCAGAATATTGCAAAAGGTGTACTGGAGGGGGGGAGGGGGGCCGACGCTAGCAGGAGCGTCTCATATATTCCCCTCCAGGTTTTGCTCTTGGCGCGGCGCTGTCCGATTCCGCGCACCATTGGCCACCGCTTCCTCACCGCCTTCTTTGCCCTTGCGTTCCGCATCTTCATTCTGGCGTTTGTAGTTACGCCAGAACACTTTCTGTGAACTGAAGAGATCTACGTTTGTAATTGCAAAATATGGATAAAATTAAAACAAAAAACTTTTGTAGTTTTACGACATCGCAAATATCCATTATAAAAGTGCATCTAAATATGTATGTATGTTTCACATGTCCTCCTAAACCACTCGACGGCCTTTAACGTAACTTAAATTGTCTGGAAATCATGGCTGTGGGGGCTAAAGCAACCTACCTCTCAAAAGCGTGGGGTGAGGCTGAAAAAGCATTGAATCCCACGACGAGCGAATACCTGTACTTTATCTATCCAGTATTTTGCGACTGAGTGCACTTACTAACTTGCGAGAAACCTTATACACAACTTCAAATGTTTAAGAAACTTTTCCTCACTGACAGCCCCAAAAACGACGAAAGAACAAAAGTTTATCGCTTACTACATATTCGCTGTTCATGCCGTAAACCAGCTGCATCAGGTATGACGTTTCCATTTATTACTGCTTTACTAGCATCTGTATTGGCGACACATTTTACAGACAGTATTCACATATACCACTAAATGTATCAATTAAATTATATTATCATACGACACCTGGTTTAGGAGATAGGACATAATAAACATTACGGAGGGTGAAAATGAAATTCGCGAGAAAAGGGGAAAAAGGAGATGGACACAGATATGGGGAGGAGGAGATGGACAGGAAATTGGGAGGGGGGGGAGATGGATAGAGAAAGGGAAGACGAGGAAATGGACAGAAAGACTGGAGAGGAGGAGACGAAAAGAGAAAGGAAAGAGGAAAATATGGGCGGAGACAAAGGAGAAGAAGAGATGGGGAATCAAAGATGGAGGAGGGGATAGGCAGAGATAGGGGAGCAGGAAGTATACAGAAAAGGGAAGAGGAGGAGATCGCAAGAGAGAGAGAAGTAGAAGAGAAAGGCAGAGAAAAGAAAGAGGAGGAGATGGACGAAGAGGAGGGAGTTTAATATGAACAGCGCGAGGTGGAAGGAGCAGGCAGACAGAGGAGGGAGGACCAGAAGGGCAGAAGAGGGGGGAAGCAGATAAACTATGTGATCAAAAGTATCCGTACACCTGGCTGAAAATGACTTAAAAGTTCGTGGCGCCCTCCATCGGTAATCCTGGAATTCAATATGGTGTTGGCCCACTCTTAGCCTTGATGACAGCTTCCACACTCGCAGGCATACGTTCAATCAGGTGCTGAAAGGTTACTTGGGGAATGGCAGCCCATTCTTCACGGGATGCTGCACTGAGGAGAGGTATCGATGTCGGTCGGTGGGGCCTGGCACGAAGTAGCGTTGCAAAACATCCCAAAGATGTTCTATAGGATTCAGGTCAGGACTCTGTGCAGCACAGTCCTTTACAGGGATGTTATTGCCTTGTAATCACTCCGCCACAGGCCGTGCAGTATGAACAAGTACTCGATCGTGCTGAAAGATGCAATCGCCATTCCCGAATTGTTCAACAGTGTGAAACAAGAAGGTGCTTATAACATCAATGTAGGCCTGTGCTGTGATGGTGCCACGCAAAACAACAAGCGGTGCAAGCCCCCTCCATGAAAAACACGATCACACCAAAACCCTGTCGCTTCCGAATTTCACTGTTGGCACTACACACGCTGGCAGATGACGTTCACCGGGCATTCGCCATACCCACACCCTGCCGTCGGATCACCACATTGTGTACTGCGATTCGTCACTCCCCACAACGTTTTCCCACTGTTCAATCGTCCAATGTTTACGCTCCTTACACCAAGCGAGGCGTCGTTTGGCATTTACCGGCGTGATGTGTGCGTTATGAACAGCCGCTCGACTATGAAATCCAAGTTTTCTCACCTCCTGCCTAACTGTCATAGCACTTGGAGTGGATCTTGATGCAGTTCGGAATTCCTGTGTGATTGTATGGGGAAATGTCTGCCTTTTACACAATACGACCCTCTTCAACTGTCGGCGGTCTCTGTCAGTCAATAGACGAGGTCGGCCTCTACGCTTTTTTGCTGAACGTGTCCCTTCATGTTTCCACTTCACTATCACATCGGAAACATTGGACCTAGGGATGTTTATGAGTGTGTAAATTTCGCGTACAGACGTATGATACAAGTGACTCCCAATCACCTTGAAAGGGTCCGGTAGTCCCCTTTCATTATCATTTTATTTGCTTTCCAATGACGCAGAAGTCTGTGGCATGAGTGAGTGAATGAATGTGGGTGTGTTTCATTTTACTATACAGTGGTTTAGTCTGCAGCAGAGAATCAGCGGTAGTCGTACAGAATGGCCAACCCTTGTAGTTTTTATGTAGGCAAAGAGGTTTGCTCCTCTTCTGTGAAAGTTACCGGTGTTAGGTTGGTGGCAGAACCTCATCTCTGGGTTTTCCTGGCCATAGGGTCGGGTGGGAGACGTTGGAGTGTGTGGGAGGGTCAGCCTGCTTCGAGCTCGCTGAGGGTCAGCAGCCGAAGTCTCTTCGAAGAAGGGTGAGTTGTCTCATAGCAAGAGGAGAACTTTTATCTTTTGCTCTCACGTTTCATCTTATAAAGATTGATTTGCTGGGTCGCAGCAAGGAATGCAAGGCTTTTGCAGACTTTCAGTTTGATTCCTATTGCAGACTTGACTTTTATCCGTAAGAAGAACGTAGCACAATGGTGTTGTAATTGTTAAAGCGCCCTCGGTTCAGTGTGTTTGTATGCCTGCAACTGCGTGTGTGCGCATTCTAATCTTTTCCGAATCTTGGTAATTTTTGCTTCTTTGTGAATTATCTTTGTCTCATTACTTTATGTCCGGTGGAAACCATCCACATGGGTTAATATTGGAGTTTGTTGGCCCTCTGCCATTATCATTTGTCTATTGAAATGCGTCCTCTGTAAAATGTTAATTGTTCGCGACTGCGTGGTGTGATGTTACTTACATTTGGCCACGGTACGTAGTAGTTGTCTCTCCGCAAACCATGTGGGCACACGAGTCTGCAGTGAAACGTATAGCGTTTCACAAGCAATTGTACTTAGTTACCAGGCAACAGCAGTTCTATAGATGCATTACATCAATGTTTTAAGGAACAAATAATTTTGCCTCCAATCTTATCCAGTGTACGTCTCCGTTACCTACGCCATTTACCTTGTAGTTTTCCTTGTTAACCCATCCATAGCGTTTTCATGCGCACAGGTCCAATAATTAGTGTCCCTTTCTATTTAAAACAAATGCTTTGGAATAGATCTTGTTTTCACGAATGTTGTTGCAAGCTGCACTTAAAAATGTTCAAATATGTGTGAAATATTATGGGACTTAACTGCTAAGGTCATCAGTCCCTAAGCTTACACACTACTTAACCTAAATTATCATAAGGACAAACACACACACCCATGACCGAGGTAGGACTCGAACCTCCGCCGGGACAAGCCGCAGTCCATGACTACAGCGCCGGAGACCGCTCGGCTAGTCCCGCGCGGCTAGCTGCACTTATGCATAGTGTTCACGCCTTCATGTGAACAATGCCTGGATCATATTAATAATTACATCCCATTCTTTATCAGTGACTTTACAATGAATGTTCTTCTGTGTATTTTCTTATGAATAAATTAAGTAATTTTCCGACTCATTGTAACCTAATTATTTGTCGTGTGGCTAGAACTGGTGGCAAACCAATCTTTTACGTTGATTTCAATGTCAGATAGCATTTTCTTATTCGAAGTGCGCGTGGCTCTTTTAGGCATCAGGATACATTCAAAGTGCGCTTGAGCTTCTTATACATAGCGACCTTTTACTCACGCTACTTACAACCTGACCAGGTTCAAAGTGCGTGAGTGCCGCGGACCGCTCCATTCTGCTCTCTCACGATGACAACTGAGGTTGCTGATATGGAGTACCTGGCAGTTGGTGACAGCACAATGGACCTAATATGAAAAACATGACGCGCAGGATTAGCCGAGCCGTCTAGGGCGCTTCAGTCATGGACTGTGCGGCTGGTCCCGGCGGAGGTTCGAGTCCTCCTTCGGGCATGGGTGTGTGTGTTTGTCCTTAGTATAATTTAGGTTAAGTAGTGTGTAAGCTTAGTTACTGATGACCTTAGCAGTTAAGTCCCATAAGATTTCACACACACACACACACACACAAACACACACACATGAAAAACGTATGTTTTTGGGGGTGTCCGGATACTTTTGATCTCACAGTGTAGAGAGGGAGGGAGGAGCAGATTGGAGATAGAGTGGCTGGAGGACATAGATAGATGCAGGAGGAGATGGACAGAGAGTGGGAGTGGAGCGCATTGACACACAGAGGGGGTCGAGGAGACAGAGAGGAGGGGAAGGAGGAGATGTACTGTGAGTACCTCAAATTTAAGGACTTCTCCTGGCGCATTTAATCAAGAAGAGGGAGGCGGCTTCCGATATTGACGGAAGTATTGGACGTCATCTGGCAGAGCGGATGCTGCTCTCTCTCCCTCTCCCTCCCTCTCTCTCTCTCTCTCTCTCCCTCTCTCTCTCTCCCTCTCGCTCTCATTTTTTTAATTATTCCGAGCGGCGGCTTGGACAGCGGCTGTCTTAGCGGGCGGCAAACAGCGCCCAGTCGTCCGGTCGACCCCGCGCGATTTTTGCAGCGTTATTATTCGATAAGGGCGGGCGAATCCGGCGCAGATCCGCGTGGGGCGGCGCGGTGTGGGGCGGGTCGGCCGCCGCCTGTGCATGCATATTCATGGTGGCGGCGGCGGCGGCGGCGGCGGCGGCAGTGGCGGATTTGGCAGCCGTTCTCACGGGGATCGCCGCGGACACCGAGCCCGGGCCAGCCAGTGGAACGCTGTTCCGGCACCGGGAAACCCGCGGGCGCCCGCTGCTGGAGCGCGAGGGGAGGGGAGCCACTGAGTCGCGCGTTACATGGGCGCTCAGCTGGTCACCACTGGACGCTCACGCGGAAGTTTTACAGGCGTGCAGTGCTCCATTGTTCCAGCAGTCTAGAGATCAGTAATAAGCTCTGTACACTCGCTTTAAAGACGCGGGCCATTCCACGATATCTCTGAACTCGACGTGTTGTCTCTTGATTCTACCGTCGGGTAAAAGTGGACTTCCCCAGGGTAGAAAAGAGAGCGAGTACTCCTGTGAACATTTCTCTCTCATATACAGGGTGTTACAAAAAGGTACGGCCAAACTTTCACGAAACATTCCTCACACACAAATAAAGTAACGATGTTATGTGGACATGTGACCGGAAACGCTTAATTTCCATGTTAGAGCTCATTTTAGTTTCGTCAGTATGTACTGTACTTCCTCGATTCACCACCAGTTGGCCCAATTGAAGCAAGGTAATGTTGACTTCGGTGCTTGTGGTGACATGCGACTCATTGCTCTACAGTACTAGCATCAAGCACATCAGTACGTAGCATCAACAGGTTAGTGTTCATCACGAACGTGGTTTTGCAGTCAGTGCAATGTTTACAAATACGGAGTTGGCAGATGCCCATTTGATGTATGAATTAGCACGGGGCAATAGCCGTGGCGCGGTACGTTTGTATCGAGACAGATTTCCAGAACGAAGGTGTCCCGACAGGAAGACGTTCGAAGCAATTGATCGGCGTCTTAGGGAGCACGGAACATTCCAGCCTATGACTCGCGACTGGGGAAGACCTAGAACGACGAGGACACCTGCAATGGACGAGGCAATTCTTCGTGCAGTTGACGGTAACCCTAATGTCAGCGTCAGAGAAGTTGCTGCTGTACTAGGCAACGTTGACCACGTCACTGTATGGAGAGTGCTACGGGAGAACCAGTTGTTTCCGTACCACGTACAGCGTGTGCATGAACTATCAGCAGCTGATTGGCCTCCACGGGTACACTTCTGCGAATGGTTCATCCAACAATGTGTCAATCTTCATTTCAGTGCAAATGTCCTCTTTACGGATGAGGCTTCATTCCAACGTGATCAAATTGCAAATTTTCACAATCAACATGTGTGGGCTGACGAGATTCCGCACGCAATTGTGCAATCACGTCATCAACACTGGTTTTCTGTGAACGTTTGGGCAGGCATTGTTGGTGATGTCTTGAGGTGCCCCATGTTCTTCCACGTACGCTGAATGGAGCACGTTATCATGATTTCATACGGGATACTCTACCTGTGCTGCTAGAACATGTGCCTTTAAAAGTACGACACAACATGTGATTCATGCACGATGGAGCTCCTGCAGATTTCAGTCGAAATGTTCGTACGCTTCTCAACATTAGATTCGGTGACCGATGGAATGGTAGAGGCGGACCAATTCCATGGCCTCCACGCTCTCCTGACCTCAGCCCTCTTGACTTTCATTTATGGGGGCATTTGAAAGCTCTTGTCTACGCAACCCCGGTACCAAATGTAGAGACTCTTCGTGCTCCTATTGTGGACGGCTGTGATACAATACGCCATTCTCCAGGGGTGCATCAGCGCATCAGGGATTCCATGTGACGGAGGATGGATGCATGTATCCTCGCTAACGGAGGACATTTTGAACATTTCCTGTAACAAAGTGTTTGAAGTCACGCTGGTACGTTCTGTTGTTGTGTGTTTCCATTCCATGATTAATGTGATTTGAAGAGAAGTAATAAAATGAGCTCTAACATGGAAAGTAAGCGTTTCCGGACACATGTCCACATAACATATTTTCTTTCTTTGTTTGTGTGAAGAATGTTTCCTGAAAGTTTGGCCGTACCTTTTTGTAACATCCTGTATATAGAGTGGTCCATTGACAGTGACCGGGCCAAACATCTCACGAAATAACCATGAAACGGAAAAACTACTAAGAACGAAACTCGTCTAGCTTGAAGGGGGAAACCAGATGGCACTATGGTTGACCCTCTAGATGGCGCTGCCATAGGTCAAACGGATATCAACTGCGTTTTTTAAAAATAGGAACCCCCATTTTTTATTACATGTTCGTGTAGTACGTAAAGAAATATGAATGTTTTAGTTGGACCACATTTATCGCTTTGTGATAGATGGTGCTGTAATAGTCACAAAAGTATAAGTACGTTGTATCACGTAACATTCCGACAGTGCGGACGGTATTTGCTTCGTGATACACTACCCGTGTTAAAATGGACCGTTTACCAATTGCGGCAAAGGTCGATATCGTGTTGATGTATGGCTATTGTGATCATAATGCCTAACGGGCGTGTGCTATGTATGCTGCTCGGTATCCTGGACGACATCATCCAAGTGTCCGGACCGTTCGCCGGATAATTACGTTATTTAAGGAAACAGGAAGAGTTCAACCACGACCTGCAACAAATGATGATGCCCAAGTAGGTGTTTTAGCTGCTGTCGCGGCTAATCCGCAGACACGAGAATCGGGAATCTCAGAAACGTCGGTGTTGAGAACGCTACATCAGAATCGATTGCACCCGTACCATATTTCTTTGGACCAGGAATTGCATGGCGACGACTTTGAACGTCGTGTACAGTTCTGCCACTGGGCACAAGAGAAATTACGGGACGATGACAGATTCTTTGCACGCGTTCTATTTAGCGACGAAGCGGCATTCACGAACAGCGGTAACGTAAACCGGCATAATATGCACTACTGGGTAACGGAAAACCCACGATGGCTGCGACAAGTGGAACATCAGCGACCTTGGCGGGTGTATGTGCGGCGTTATGGAAGGAAGGATAATTGGCCCCCATTTTATCGGTGGCAGTCTAAATGGTGCAATGTATGCTGATTTCCTATGTAATGTTCCACCGATGTTACTACAAGATGTTTCACTGCATGACAGAATGGCGACCTACTTCCAACATGATGGATGTCCGGCGCATAGCTCACGTGCGGTTGAAGTGGTATTGAATAGCATATTTAATGACAGGTGGGTTGGTCGTCGAAGCACCATACCATGGCCCGCACGTTCACTGGATCTGACGTCCCAGGATTTCTTTCTGTGGGGAAAGTTGAAGGATATTTGCTATCGTGATCCACCGACAACGCCTGACAACATGCGTCAGCGCATTGTCAATGCATGTGCGAACATTACGGAAGGCGAACTACTCGCTGTTGAGAGGAATGTCGTTACACATATTGCCAAATGCACTGAGGTTGACGGAAATCATTTTGAGCATTTATTGCATTAATGTGGTATTCACAGTTAATCACGCTGTAACAGCATGCGTTCTCAGAAATGATAAGTTCACAAAGGTACATGTATCACATTGGAACAACCGAAATAAAATGTTCAAACTTACCTACGTTCTGTATTTTAATTTAAAAAACCTGCATGTTACCAAGTGTTCGTCTAGAATTGTGAGCCATATGTTTGTGACTATTACAGCGCCATTTATCACAAAGCGAAAAAAGTGGTCCAACTAAAACATTCATATTTCTTTACGTACTACACGAATATGTAGTAAAAAATGGGGGTTACTATTTAAAAAGAAACGCAGTTGATATCCGTTTGACCTATGGCAGCGCCATCTAGCGGGCCAGCCCTAGCGCCATCTGGTTTCCCCCTTCAAGCTAGACGAGTTTCGTTCTTTGTAGTTTTTTTCGTTTGACGCTTATTGCGTGAGATATTTGTCCCGGTCACGATCAATGGGACACCCTGTATATGTGTGTGTGTGTGTGTCATCTCACCATCTCATATATTTCCGAAACGAAACAAGATGTGATGCATGCAATAGGCTACGGATGCACCTATGTCAGGCGCTCACACAGTCGGCAGGAATGTACAATCCATAAATGTAAACGAACATGACTTTCAGTAGAATTTACACATGTTATTGGGCTGATCTAATGTTGTAATTTATAATATTAGAAGCCAAGATCGCTTGATATGAAAAATTTTATTTCATGGACAGTTTAGATTGTAACTAGCTATCATCCTCAGATTCTCAGATCTCCCAGAAATATAATTACACATTAGTCTCGTCGACTTAACAAAAACATTCTCCAATTAAAATGATACAGCTCCAAACTGGTTTGCCAAATTTGCGAAACACTTCACGAAATAAACTATTTCACATCAGGCGATTTTGGCGTCTAATATCATAGATTTAGACAGGTTAGGTTTCTTTAAATGGCAAATGTACGTTTTTTCTACAGAAATGGAAACGATAGGACGCCAAGGCAGTAATGTAGGAAATAAAAGAAAGGTTCAAAACAGGGATTAAAATTCGCGGTAAAAGGATAACAGTGATAAGATTCTCTGATGCCGTTACTATCCTCAGTGAAAGCGAAGTACGGGATCTGTCGAATGGAATGAACAGTCTAATAGGTACTGGTTATGGATTGAGAGTAAACCGGAATGAGACGAAAGTTATGAGAAGTACCAGAAATTAAAATACCTAGGAACTTATCACAATTGGCGGCCACGAAGAAGACGAACATAAGAAATTCTGATATATTGGAAGCAAAAACCCATGACGGAAGCAAGGGAATATATACTGCCGGTAAAAAAGTGCACTTGGGTCGACGATGTCGATTTTGATTCGATGACGGCATATGCAATCTGGGGGATCATAGATGTACTGATAATTGTTTCAGCGTCGTCCTCCAACAGACAGCGAACTGTCATAGCTACCAGAGAGCCCCCTGTGCCTACACTTTAAAAGGGAATAATCACAAAAAAATGGTTCAAATGGCTCTGAGCACTATGGGACTTAACATCTGTGGTCATCAGTCCCCTAGAACTTAGAACTACTTAAACCTAACTAACCTAAGGACATCACACACATCCATGCCCGCGGCAGGATTCGAACCTGCGACCGTAGCAGCCGCGCGGGTCCGGACTGAGCGCCTAGAACCGCTAGACCACCGCGGCCGGCGGAATAATCACAGTCAGAAGCCTCAGCAGTGCAAACGTGTCAAGCAACCGGCCAACCATACCACTGAGACACACTCGTGCTTCCTGCAGCCTGTTTGGCGAGCCTGAAAGGGGCCAAATTGTGGCCTTCCGATAGGCGGGATGGTTCTTTCGGAGAACTGCCGGACAAGTTGGACGTGCTGGTCGGTTGTGCAAGGATGGTGATATCAGTGGTCACATGAACATTCTCACACTCGTAGACGTCCACGCAGCACAGATGAGCGTCGAAATGTTCGTGTTGTAAGGTAAGTTGTGACAGATCGTACAGTTAGTATAGCACACGTAAGGGGGCTTGTGAGCCGAAACCTCTCAACGCGAACTGTTGCGAAATGGTTATCAGCAGTGGGACTAGAGGTACATCTACATCTACATCTACATCCATACGCCGCAAGCCACCCGACGGTGTGTGGCTGAGGGTACCTTGAGTACCTTTATCGGTTCTCCCTTCTATTCCAGTCTCGTATTGTTCGCGGAAAGAAAGACTGTCGGTATGCCTCTTTGTGGGCTCTAATCTCTCTGATTTTATCCTCATGGTCTCTTCGCGAGATATACGTGAGGGATTGCTTGACTCTTCGGTGAAGGTATGGTCTCGAAACTTCAACAAAAGTCCGTACAGAGGTACTGAGCGTCTCTCTTGCAGAGTCTTCCACTGGAGTTTATCTATAATCTCCGTAACGCTTTCGCGATTACTAAATGATCCTGTAACGAAGCGCGCTGCTCTCCGTTGGATCTTCTCTGTCTCTTCTATCAACCCTATCTGGTACGGATCCCAGGCCAGTGAGCAGTATTCAAGCAGTGGGCGAACAAATGTACTGTAACCTACTTCCTTTGTTTTCGGATTGCATTTCCTTACGATTGTTCCAATGAATCTCAGTCTGGCATCTGCTTTACCGACGATGAATTTTATATTGTCATTCCATTTTAAATCACTCCTAATGCCTACTCCCAGATAATTTATGGAATTAACTGCTTCCAGTTGCTGACCTGCTATATTGTAGCTAAATGATAAAGGATCTTTCTTTCTATCTATTCACAGCACATTACACTTGTCTACATTGAGATTCAATTTCCATTCCCTGCACCATGCGTCAACTCGTTGCAGATCATCCTGCATTTCAGTACAAAAATGGTTCAAATGGCTCTGAGCACTATGGGACTCAACTGCTGTGGTTATCAGTCCCCTAGAACTTAGAACTACTTAAACCTAACTAACCTAAGTACAACACACACACCCATGCCCGAGGCAGGATTCGAACCTGCGACCGTAGCAGCAGCGCGGCTCCGGACTGGAGCGGCTAGAACCGCACGGCCACTGCGGCCGGCAATTCAGTACAATTTTCCATTGTTACAACCTCTCGATATACTACAGCGTCATCCGCAAAAAGCCTCAGTGAACTTCCGATGTTATCCACAAGGTCATTTGTAAATATTGTGAATACCAACGGTCCTACGACACTCCCCTGCGGCACACCTGAAATCACTCTTTCTTCGGAAGACATCTCTCCATTGAGAATGACATGCTGCGTTCTGTTATCTAGGAACTCTTCAATCGAATCACACAATTGGTCTGATAGTCAATATGCTCTTACTTTGTTCATTAAAAGTCTGTGGGGAAGTGTATGAAACGCCTTGCGGAAGTGAAGAAACACGGAGTTCCCACTCGTGTCTATGGCCCTCTGAGTCTCGTGGACGAATAGCGCGAGCTGGGTTTCACACTTTCGTCTTTTTCGAAACTCATGCTGATTCCTACAGAGTAGATTTCTAGTCTCCAGTAAAGTTATTAACCTTGGGGTTACCCTAGATAGGACACTAACATTCAAAGAAAACCTGACGAAAACTGCAGCGAAACTTAAAACACGCAACAACATATTGCAGAAGCTCTGTGGCACTACTTGGGGCTCCACAGCATCTACCTTAAGAACATCCGCACTTGGCTTGGTGTATCCAGTGGCAGAATACTGTGCCCCAGTGTGGCTCAACAGCAAACACACACACATGGTAGATAGCCAACTTAATGCAACAATGCGTATTATATCAGGCACAATCAGGCCAACTCTTACAGTGTGGCTGCCCGTTCTCAGTAACATAGCCCCTCCTAACCTGCGCCGTGAACACGCTCTGGTTTAGGAATTTCAAAAAATCATGACCAACCCTCAATTAAAAATCCATGAAGATACTCACGACATCCAAGGAAACCGACTCCGGTCTAGGCATCCTCCACTAAAGACTGCACAGGCTCTGCATCAAAGCAACTTTAAAATAAATGACCGATGGAAAGAGGAATGGGAGAGCAGAACAGCAGTAAACTGCCACAGTATGCCATGCATCTTTAGTAAACCAAAAGGATTTGATTGCCCTCGCAAAGTTTGGTCAACTCTTAATCGCATCAGAACCAACTGTGGGAGATGCGCCGACTCCTTACACAGATGGGGTAAACTTCCTTCGGCCGCTTGCGACTGTGGCGCTGAGAGACAGACGGTCAAACACATCGTTCAGGAATGCCCACTAAGGGCATACGAGGGTGACCCACGGGATTTCCTAATGGCGACCCAAGAGGCAATCGACTATTTATTATCTAAGCTGGACGTCTGCTTGTGATTGCTCTTCTGTGAGTGTAAATTTACAATTGTCGGTGTTCTTATATACAAACTGTTATTTATTGCTCTGTTAATACATATGTGATTTTTCTTAAATCGTGTAGTTTCTGTAATTTTTACTGTGATGTTATGAGCCATACGCTAAATAAATAAAATAAATAAATAAATACACGAACATAATACGTGTTCCAAAATTCTACAACTGATCGACGTTAGAGATATAGGGCTATAGTTCTGCACATCTGTTCGACGTCCCTTCTTGAAAACGGGGATGACCTGTGCCCTTTTCCAATCTTTTGGAACGCTACGCTTTTCTAGAGACCTACGGTACACCGCTGCAAGAAGGGGGACAAGTTCCTTCGCGTACTCTGTGTAAAATCGAACTGGTATCCCATCAGGTGCAGCGGCCTTTCCTCTTTTGAGCGATTTTATTTGTTGTACTATCCCTCTGTCGTCTACTTCGACACGCACGCCTTTCTCCCGTCTTCCACTCACGCCACAGCATCGACGTGCACGGCTCCACTGGTGCCGTCAGAAGATCGCTTCTAATGGCGTGCCAAGGTCTTCATAAACGAAAGCAGATTCTGACTGTATGAAAGTGATGGTCGTTTGCGCGTACGCCGTAGACCTGGCGGGTGCCGTTTCGTAGAGTTCATTCGTCCAATACACAATCGTTCCACCCCAGACCCTATGGTCTGGGGTGACAACTCTCGTACGCCTCTGGTATTTCTGGAGTGGACGCTAACCACTGCTTGGTACGTGTAGAATGTTTTCAGACCCGTTCTTTAGCCGCTATTGCAACAGAAAGGTGATGTGTTCTTCCAACAGGATCATTGACGGTGAAATAAACGTGCCCTGCAAGACGTGGAGCAACTTCCCTGGCGAGCGCGTTCTCCAGACTTATCTCCAGTCGAGCACGTGTAGGATATTCTGGACCGAGAAGTGACTTGTGCGACTCGTCACCCAGCAACTCTTACAGAACTATGTGAACAGGACGAGCAGGCGTGACGTAACGTTTCGCCGGACAGTATTCGCCATCTGTACGCTAGACTGGATTCCCAGACCAACGCGTGCATTGCCGCCCGTGGAGGCTACAACACGTACTAAAATGGGTGTTTCAGCGTCTGTGGCTATCTGTTATCTCTGAACCTCTTGTGATACTGATCTTCAAATGTAATTATTTCATGTATTCGTTATGCATTGTTGGAACAATAAATCTTGGCGTTATTGGAAACCTCTACATGATGTACTAATTTCTTTCCGTCAGGTGAAAGGGGCACTCCTGGTCAGCAGAAGTCCATTGTTATCAAGCATAGACCTTAATTTGAGGAAGAAATTTTTGGAGCGCAACATCATATGGTGATGAAAGATGGACTTTGGGAAAATCGGAACAGAAGAGAATCGAATTGTTTGAGATGTAGTGCCAGAGGAGAATGTTGAAAATTAGGTGGACTGATAAGGAATGAGGTTCTCCGCAGAATCGGCGAAGAAAGGAACGTACAGAAAACACTGACAAGAAGGACATGATGGAAGGACATATATGTACGTTTGGAGCACAGCATTGTATGGTAATCAATCATGACCAATGGGAACCCTGGAATGGGAGAGAAACGAATCGTTTGAGATGTCTTGCTACAGATGAATGTTGAAAACTAAACGGACTGATGAAATAGGAAATTAGCTTCTTTGTAGAATCGGTGAAGAGAGGAAGGTATGCAAAACACTGACAAGAAGAAGGGACGGGATGATAGGACATGTATTAAGACATCAGGGAATAGATTCAGTGGTAGAAGAGGGAGCTGTAGAGGGTAAAACCAGTATGGGATACATCCAGCAGTAATTGGGGACGTATGGTGACGGTGCTACTCTGAAAGAAAAAGGCACCCGTGGCGTTGTGCTCCTTACTATAGAGCTTTCGAAGGTCGCGTAATGCCATGGTGTAGAGTCGTTGGCACAAGACCCGCGCATTTAAACGTTGAGTGTTGAACATGCCGAGTTTCTGACGTCATGGTGTGGAGAGGACACGTTAAGGAATCTTTCCAGACGAGCAGAGCAATATATATTATGTCAGCTATTCTGCTCGTGCGCTTGAAAGTAGACCAGTGAGATGGAAGAACACCACCCACGTCACATGGCGCCATCTCTCCTCAGTACGGCGTCGCGAGGTGCCGAATTGGCTTTCAGTCGAAGCACAAATCTATATATGCTGTTTCCAAGCACCAGCGAAAAATGGTTCAAATGGTTCTATGCACTATGGGAGTTAACATCTGAGGTCATCAGTCCCCTAGACTTTTTTTTAAAAATCTTTATTCAAATTATTGTATTATACATATTAACCCACTACTTGAGTACGTTAGTGGGTCCTAATTTTATACACAGTATTGCAGCTATTTTTCCACACTACAGGTAAATCTTAGATTTTGATCTTACCTCTACAGGGTACCCAATATCTACTTAATCTACAAAACTTATGCTACCTACAGCGTTACAGGTGTGCCAGTGATCTATAAACCTGATGGATGTTGGCCTGGCCCACTGAGCTAATCCCAGTGGGCGTGCCCCTGGCACCGGGCTGGCCGGTAAGTTGGTGTCGCTGCAGTCTATCCTAGAAAACCTTATCCTATCTTGCTACATGCAAACCTAATTTTAAATCTAGTGTCACAGTTGGTGCGTGTCCTATCCGGTTATGATGTACACCTTCCCCCCCCCCCCCCCCCCTCCTCGTCCAGAGCAAGGCTGATCCCAGCCGTGAAGCGGCTGGCCAAGTCCAGGCCCGGCGGAACAGGAAAGGTGCACTGGGTCTAAGTTGGTGTTATTTTTACTGGTTGTCCCTTAGAAATTTCCTAAGGACTTTTTTCGAAATCTCATCTGTCAATTTGTTTAAAACATTGAAGGTGTCTTCTTGCCTTAGCAGATGGTACGTGTCGTTATTCGGAAGTTGTTGTCTTAGTTCGTTTGCTACGTCATCGAAGAGGGGGCACTCATACACTACATGTTCTGGCGTCCCTTGCACAGCGCCACAGTCACACGCGAGATTAGCCTGCTTCCAAAACTGACATAGATATTTCGGGTAAGGTCCATGTCCAGTAAGAAAGTGCAGCATTCCTCTCGTAGGCATGAAGTACGTTAGCTTTACTCGTTCCTCTAGGTCCGGTAACAGCTCATAAGTTCTGCGTCCCGTATCATCGTTGTTCCACTGTCCCTCTCTTTTTAATTGCAGTTTTATCCCCAGTATAAACCCCCAGTATCTCCATTATCTTATCCCCTTTCTCCTTCTTCACCCAGTACCAGGCGGCTTGCTCTCGGATTTTAATGTCCAGTGGACAGATCCCCATTAGCAGTAGAAGCGCCCCTCCAAGTGTTGTTCTGTACGCTCCTGCTGAACGGAGGAGCATATTACGCTGCACCCTTTTTAGGGCCATTGCAGGCATGACCCTCGAGAGTCTGTATGACCAGACCCCTGATCCGTATCCTACTATTGATGTTATAATACTGTTGTGGTACAGTTTTATTAGATTGGGTGGAAGATGAAAGCGTTTGTGGCCTATCCCAATGAGGTTATTTAGCATTACTAAAGATCTTTGAGATACGGTATCAGTATGTGACGTGAAGTTCCACCTCTCGTCGTTGACTACACCTAGATATCGGGCCTCACGGCGCCGAACAACTGGTGAGCCATTGATTCTCACTGTAGGATTCCTGACAAATTGGCCTTTGAGTAAGAGATATGTTGATTTACTACGCGCGATAGTCATTTTAGCCTTGTGGCACCATGTTGTCAGTATAGTCATGGCTCTCTCTACTTTGGGCTCTAGGTCCTCGCGTCTGCGGCCGCCGACCAGCAGCAGGAGGTCGTCAGCGTATGCTATGACCTCTAGCACATCGTCACTACTCTTCAGATCTTCCAGCAGCGGCTCCATGTTGATGTCCCAAAAGAGAGGTCCTTGGGCAGAGCCCTGAGGACATCCTTTGGTTACTATCTTACTGACTTTGCCGCTAGGGGCCGATAGCCAGACCTCCCCGTCTGCACAATAGCTCCTCAGACAGCCATATAGCAGCCCTGGGCGCTCCTTCTCCTGCAAGCAGGAGAAGAGTGAGGGCCACCACAGGTTGCGAAGGCGCCACTGATATCCACCATGATGCCGACGACATACTCGTGCGGGGCTGAGTCGCAGACCTCAGCGATCAGGGCGATTGCGTCAGATGCAGACCGTCCCGACCGAAAGCCGAATTGTCTGTCGCTCATCCCGCACAGTGCACGGTATGCTGTCAGTCTGTCTGCTAGCAGCCTCTCAAAAAGTTTGCCCGGAAGGTCCAATAGACAAATGGGTCTAAATGATTTGATTTCCGTGGGATCTTTTTCCGGACCCTTTTCGATTATGACTATGTTTCCTTTTTTCCAGGTTGCTGGGAATTTCCCGAGTCTTAGGCACTCGTTGTACAACTTTGTGAGAGGTGCCACCAGCTGGGGGGGGGGGGGGGGCGAGGAATTGCACCACCTCCGCAGTAATGCCGTCTGGGCCAGCAGCCTTTACCCTCTTGAGGGCCTTGATCTGGGCAGCTACTTCCTCTTCAGAGAAGGGGTGGATCCTGATCTTGTTCTCATATGCCCTTAGGTCTTCTCTTCCTACTCTCTTCTGTCCCCTGTGTCATCTTCCTCTTCATCGTCCGACAACAGGACCCGAAGGAGGGCCTCGACAGAACCCTGCCATGTGCCAGTCATCCGGTTCCCGTCCCTGACGGTGGATAACACCATTATGTCCACGCCCGAGGCAGGATTCGAACCTGCGGCCGTAGCGGTCTCGCGGTTCCAGACTGAAGCGCCCAGAACCGCTCGGTCACAGCGGCCGGCCAAGCACCAGCGAATTGAGAATTTGGAAACCCTTAGTAAATTCTTATTCTGCAAATTGTTGTCACAAAATGAGAGGGAACGACTTTTTGGTGGTTAAAAATTATTGTAACTTGCATATTATGAACTTATGCCCTTTCAACACAACGCACATTGAGGATCGATCAAAAACGCAGCCGGCACGTTAGCTCAGCGTGTTCAGTCAGAGGATTGGCTGCCATCTGTAATAAAAAAACTGAGTTAGTGGATCAACGACGAACTGAAACTACTTAATCTAACTTAAACTAACTTACGATAAGGACAACACACACACCCATGTCCGAGGGAGGACTCGAACCTCCGACGTGGTGAGTCGTGGGAAACATGACAAGGCGATATAGACCATGTGGCTATCCCGTGCGGCTTAAGAGTTGTATTTCACATGTTGTAAAGATTCTGCTACTGAATAGGAACAGTCTTCAAGTGAGAATGACGTTAGCTTTTGCTAAAAAGTGAGAATAACGATATAATTTTCAACTTGTGTGGGGAACTATTATGAATTTCTATCGCACTGCCTGTAACGGAACTTTTATAAGTCGATGTCCTTATTCAATGGGCTTAGTATTTCCATTTTTGCCTTATAAAATGTTCACGGATACTGAAGTTTTTGTTTAAGTGTACTTCAGACATGTCTGAGGGACAAGGGACTATACGGGCGTTTTAATTTTACGCTCGTCCATTACGAAAACAAACTTGTGATATGTGAGCGAGATAAAGCAGACAACTAACTGCTGCTGGAGAGCGCTGGCATCGCGCATACCACGATGAGGTACAAGTCGCATCGTTTCTGAGCGTTCAGTAGCACGTTAAACCCAGCACACTCAACGCTGACAGTCGAAGGCACGGTCCGTTTGTCGTCATCATCTACATCTACATCTACATCTACATCTACATCTACATACATACTCCGCAATCCACCATACGGTGCGTGGTGGAGGGTACCTCGTACCACAACTAGCATCTTCTCTCCCTGTTCCACTCCCAAGCAGAACAAGGGAAAAATGACTGCCTATATGCTTCTGTACGAGCCCCAATTTCTCTTATCTTATGTTTGTGGTCTTTCCGCGAAATGTTAAGTTGGCGGCAGTAAAATAGTACTGCAGCCAGCCTAAAATGCTGGTTCTCTAAATTTCCTCAGTAGCGATTTTCTCCAGAGGCTCCCACCCGAGTTCCTGAAACATTTCCGTAACACTCGCGTGATGATCAAACCTACCAATAACAAATCTACCAGCCCGCCTCTGAATTGCTTCTATGTCCTCCCTGAGTCCGGCCTGATAGGAATCCCAAACGCTCGAGCAGTACTCAAGAATAGGTCGTATTAGTGTTTTATAAGCGGTCTCCTTTACAGATGAACCACATCTTCCCAAAATTCTACCAATGAACCGAAGACGATTATCCGCCTTCCCCACAACTGCCATTACATGCTTGTCCCACTTCATATCGCTCTGCAATGTTACGCCCAAATATTTAATCGACGTGACTGTGTCAAGCGCTACACTACTAATGGGGTATTCAAACATTACGGGATTCTTTTTCCTATTCATCTGCATTAATTTACATTTATCTATTTTTAGAGTTAGCAGCCATTCTTTACACCAATCACAAATCCTGTCCAAGTCATTTTGTGTGCTACTACAGTCACTCAACGACGACACCTTCCCGTACACCACAGCATCATCAGCAAACAGCCGCACATTCCTATCCACCCTATCCAAAAGATCATTTATGTAGATAGAAAACAACAGCGGACCTACCACACTTCCCTGGGGCACTCCAGATGTTACCCTCACCTCCGATGAACACTCACCATCGATGACAACGTACTGGGTTCTATTACTTAAGAAGTCTTCGAGCCACTCACATATTTGGGAACTAATCCCATATGCTCGTACCTTAGTTAGGAGTCTGCAGTGGGGCACCGAGTCAAACGTTTTCCGGAAGTCAAGGAATATGGCATCCGTCTGATACCCTTCATCCATGGTTCGCAAGATATCATGTGAAAAAAGGGCGAGTTGCGCTTCGCAGGAGCGATGCTTTCTAAAGCCGTGCTGATGTACGGACAGCAACTTCTCTGTCTCAAGGAAATTCATTATATTCGAACTGAGAATATGTTCGAGAATCCTGCAAAAAAACGATGTTAAGGATATTGGTCTGTAATTTTGAGGATCAGTCCTTCTACCCTTCTTATATACAGGCATCACCACTTTTTCGGCACATTCTTGTCCAATGCGTGATTTACAATGTGTTTAAAATTTGCCAATAATTCTTCCACGTCCATCGTACCGGAAGTAAATGAAGTCCATTCATTTACTAACTGGGATGCTAACAACTGCTTATCTGCTCTTTCTAGTAAGAATACTCTCGTAGCCTTTTTGACCGACTTTTTAACTTTCGTAACCATAGTCGTAATGACGACATCATGATCACTAATCCCTGTCTCAACACTGACACCGTCGATGAGGTCTCGTCTGTTCGTGGCTACCAGATCTAAAATTTTTCCATTACGCGTTGGCTGTCGATTTAGCTACTCAAGACAGTTTTCTGATAATGTGTTCAAAAGTAATTATTAAGGATCAAACTACCACAGTCCAGCAAGCACCTCATCGGTAAACTGGCCAAGTTATCAAAACCGATTTGTAACACTAGCTCGTCGGCATTTGCGGCTCGTACACTGTGCAGGAATGCACATTTCGGGACCGACTCCCTGAGTGTGCAGAGGTCCCACTGGACAGTGACCTGGATCGACGTGCCGGGCGGGGAGTGCCGCCGCATTATGCGTGAACACTCGCGGGACGCGTGCGCGCTGCGTATTCCGCACGATAAAAGGCTGTGCAAACAAATGAGCATGCACGCCGCCGTGCAGTCCAGCCCACTGGTTGCTGCTCGCCGGCTGTCCGGCGCAAACCGGAACACAGCGCGGTGTTACACTCAGCTGACACGACGACACGGGTTTCCAATCAACATACACTGAAGAAACAACAGTAATGGGGTACCTCCTAGCATCGTATCAGACCTCCTTCAGCCCGGCGCAGTGCAGTAAGTCGACGTGACATGGAGTCAACAAATCGTTGGAAGTCTCCTGCAGAATTATTGAGCCATGCTGTCTTATAGCCGTGCAGGATTTTGTGCACGAACTGTCCTCTCGGTTTTGTTCTCTGGAATTCATGTTGGGCTCTCTGGATGGCCAAATCGTTCGCTCGAATCGTCCAGAAAGTCCGTCAAACCAATCACGAACGACAGTGGCCCAGCGACATGGCGCTTTGCCACCCATAAAAATTCCGTCGTTCTTTGGGAACATGAACCTCAAGAGTGGCTGCAAATGGTCTTCAAGTAGCCGAATATAACCATTTAGAGTCAATGACCGATCCAGTTGGAGCGGAAGATTCAGTCCATTACAACCCATACCATTATGACCCATCAGATTGCAGAGTGTCGTGTTGACAATTTGGATCCGAGGCTTCGTGGGATATGCGCCACATTTGAAACCTACCGTCAGCTCTTACCAACTGAAATCGGGACTCATCCGACCAGATCACGGTTTTCCAGTCGTCTAGGTCCAATCGATATGGTCATGAGCCCAGATGAGGCACTCAAGGCGATGTCGTGCTGTTAGGAAAGACACTCGCGTCGGTCGCCCGCTGCCATAGTCCATTTTCGTCAAATTTCACCTCACTATTCTATAGGATACGTTCGTCTTAAGTCACACATTTCTGCTGTTGCTTCAGGCAGTGCTGCTTGTCTGTTAGCACTGACAACTCTACACAAAGGCCGCTGTCCTCGGTCGTTAAGCAAAGGCTGTCGACCACTGTTTTGTCCGTGGTGCTGTTCTCGTCACACTCTTGACACTGTGGATCTCGGAATATTGATTTACTAACGATTTCCGAAATGGAAAAACCCATGCGTCTGGCTCTAACCACTATTCCGCGATCAATGTCTGTTAAATCCTGTTCTGCGACCGTAACCACATCGGAAACCTTTTCACATGAATCACAATCATGACAGCTCTGTGAATGCATTATCTTTTTATACTTTGTGTACGCGATACTACCGCCGCCTGTATGTGTACATATCCATATCCACAAGCTGCGACATCGTCGCGAAATACGGAGACCCGTATATTTAATAAGTTTCATTTAATTTACGTCTATGGTCACAAACTTTTTGTTAACAGATTACCGGTTTCGGTCTTTAATGACCATCATCAGATCTGCAGCAAAAATGGGAAAAACATAAATACACTCGCAAACTGTATACAGCTTATTGTTCTAATCTGATAACAGAAATTAGTAACAGCGAAGACGGCTGAGAGTCTGAAGTTGCACTGTGGTCTCGGATGGTGCGTCAGTCGTAGGGCACGGTTGTTGTACTTGCTTCCCCCCCCCCCCCCCCCTTACACACGCACACACACACACACACATTCCCAAGGCGTACAGCAGGGCCGGTCATAGCACTGTTTAGAACAGGGTGTGACCGAGGTATTCCGGTAAATTTGATGCAGGGTTCCGCTATAAGGAAGCTTGAGAAGCTTTAGCGTTTTTTTTCTGCTGGTCCTGTAGGTGCTTCACTCTATTCATAATCACTTTGGGACTAATGTTTCTGCAGGAGCACGTGGAGACCCCAAGACAAGTTTCCACGTACCACAGTATGGAGCACAAGCGTTATTTAGGTCGATTCTTGCCGAGAAGAAAACAGCGGCCAGCCGCTTTCAATAATGCTCTTTATTCACATAAATAGCTCTGTTACCGGCATGTTCCCCATTAGACGGCTCTTCGTGTTAAGATACACAATTGTTGTTCTTCACATTAGTTTCCACTTTTTATTCGCATTTGTAATGAAAATTCTTTGTGTAGTGCAATTTAATGAAGCAGGATTTTTGACGGAAGTACCATCCCAAGGAATTTTCACCAAAAGGGGGACTGAAGAGCGAAAACTAATGTAAACGAAAACAAATAGGTATCTTGATGTGAACTGTTGGTTCGAAACCGGTAATGGTGTTATTTACGAGAATAAATAGGATTACTAAAAGTGGCTGGTTGCTGTTTTCTTCTGTACAAGAATCAGTCTGTATTCTGCACACAGCCACGGTTTCAAAATGACAGTTTTCAACAACACGACGCATGCGTTGTCTTACATTCCATTTATTCATCCAAATTCGCAAACTATTCAGTCTGTAAAGTGGCAACAATATGTACTGAAAGGGATGCACTATGTTTTTGTTCTACTTTTATATACGGCACTAGTTTTTAAGATGATGCACGGAAACTTCACTAAAATGCATTTCCTGTTGAAATAGGGCGTGAACCTTTTTTGTTGTTGGATGTGCGCGAAAAAAAGAATGCGAAAGAAATACTCAGAATTCTGCTTATAGGCGGAGCTCTCAAACACGAGACAATTTGAATTAAATGAGACTAATATTTGTCCACTCGCACGTCAAAAGTTAATCAGTCGCACCTTTGATTACATCAAAAATGGCTCTGAGCACTATGGGACTTAACATCTATGGTCATCAGTCTCCTACAACTACTTAAACCTAACTAACCTAAGGACATTACACAACACCCAGTCATCACGAGGCAGAGAAAATCCCTGACCCCGCCGGGAATCGAACCCGGGAACCCGGGCGCGGGAAGCGAGAACGCTACCGCACGACCACGAGCTGCAGACTTTGATTACATGAAAAGATATAATTAACCTGTTATTACATTCTTTGCTCAAAACTTAAATTTACTTATTTCTAACAAAACATCTAATACTTGTTATTCATGGAGTCTTTTATGCATTTATAGTCTGATGCATCACACAGAGGGTAAGAATTGTCACTGAGAAGACACTGGTTCAAACACTTTTCACTCCGAGAATATGATGCCCATGTAGCGTCACATAATAGTCTAATAGTCTAAAACGTCAACGGTAGTTTCAGCTGAGTAGTTATATGTTATATATATCACAAATAATGGCAGAATAGGTGCGCTTCTACTTAAATTGCACCCTAATTGCATTGCTTGTAACTTAAGTGGGGGTACTGAGCCGCGACATAAAGGTGCACACACTGAATTAGCGATAGGCGAGTCATGCACGAAAGTGGACGTAGCTAATTCGCCCAGCGAGGTGACAGAAAACATGAGTGTCGCTATGGACCCGAAGCAGGACACTGTAGTCATAGAATAACATTTTGCTTGTTTTTTTTTTTTGTGTGTGTTCCAAAGCTTTAAATTTCTGAACATGTGAGAACAGATGCACACCACGTTGACGCCTGATCAAGGATTGAAAATATTTCTGCAGATTTTTTTCAGACGGTACTTCATTCTAATAACTTAGTTACCGGCAAAAGGTCTGAGGTTACTATTAGCATTGTTTGTTTGGTATTGTAGTGATCAAGGTGCCAAAGAGATGAATTACTCGACTGATTAGACAGGTTGTCCACTGAAGGCAGTGGAGTTCCATCGTTTGCAGCCTTGACATCAGCAGAGAGGAGTGAAGTTCCTTCCTGCTCCAACCTTGGAATCAGCACGAAGGCGTTCGTTTGGGTTGCCAGCTCTTCCGTATTTTACGGGGCTTCCGTGTTTTATGGGGTTTTTCGTATTTTACACTTCTCACTTATTTGACGTGTTTGATAAGGTCTTCCCTCACGTTTCATATAAATTTTTATTTATTTATTTTTGCTAACATTTCCGTTTGATTGAAAGACTATCGTTCCCAAATCAACTGTCGATATTTCCAGCTTTCGTTTTTGAAGTCTTTCTTTTTCATGTTTGCAAGCTTGAAGGTTGCTTGAGGAAGCAATCGAAAATATATGAGATTCGAGTTTAACTTTCCGTCGACAACGTGGTCATTAGGGACGGAGGAGAAGCTCGGATTACGGAAGGATGGTAAGGGAAATCGACCTGGCCCTTTTTCAAACGTACAATCCCGGCATTACCTTGAGTGATTTAGGGTAATCACGGAAAACCTAAATCTGGATGGCCGGACAGGGATTTGAGCCGTCGTCCCCGTAATGCGAGTCCAGTGTGCTAAACACTGCGCCACCTCGTTCGATGCGAAACTTTCGTCTTGTGCCTTTGGTAGCACGTAGACGTTAGGTTTGATCTCAGTTTATATGTAACTATTGGTAGGGAAAGTGGCGACGAGCGTTACTCAAAGACACCAACAAGCAAGAAGGCTCAACATATGTACCCAAATCTATGCCATCGGGAAAAAAGCTTATTTTTGGGTGGGATCAGTAAAAAATCACAAGCGTAAAGCTTTCTGTTCTTTATGCAGAACGGAACTGATCATAGCTCGTGGAGGGTCAAGAGATCCTTTGCACTACGCATCAACTACAGATAAAGTAGTAATTGATTGCATTGTAAGATGACAGGTCTTCTGGCCCTCCGACGCCTGGTGGTAAGACCTATCACACCAGACTGTTTTCCATTATTATGTTTGATTCTGCACATATGCAAATTGCCTTTAATATGCGACGGACATACTTAGTTATGCAAATCATTGATTGGATGCTGAGTACTGATATCTAAGGCAAATAATTTACATGGGTGACGAAAATACTTTTTTTCAATCACTTCACCTTGCACCTTGAAACAACGGTCGAGGGTTCAGCTGCCGGCTTTGAGCGTAGCCGGCGAGGGGAGAAAGCTGACAGATCCCCTGAAATGCGCCGGCCTGTACAATAGTTGCGCCACCCCAGCGGTTGAATAGAGTGGGGACGGGCGAGATCAACGGCCGTAGAACAGGCACCTAAGACGTCGCTCGCGGCTCACCGTTTGATGTCACGAATCGTCGGTTAGCGGACGCCCTAGACACCGTTTTACGAGGATGGACGCTGTTGTCCAAATAGGTGTTTTTTGAGAGAGAGGACAGAGTATAGACACTGCAACCTATTGCACTGTCTGCAGAAGCTTCACGAGCAATAAAATTTGGAAATTTGTGGTAAGGTCTTATGGGACCCAACTGCTGAGGTCATCGGTCCCTAAGCCTACACACTACTTGATCTAACTGAAACTACCTTACGCTACGGACAACACATACACCCATCGCCGAGGGAGGACTCGAACCTCCGACGGGGAGATCCTCACGGACCATGACAAGGCGCCTCAGACCGGGCGGGGTAGCAGTTCGGGGGCAATAAGGTGGGAAATGTGTTCGATCACTGACACGTTAGCCGCGATTACAATTAAACTGAATATACTTTTTTTAATCACATGTAGGAGTCTCACAGCAATTTGCCCAGATGGTCTCCTACTGGATTTTGGCAAGGCCTCTATCTGCTTTTGTTCGAATATTTGTCAAAAACTTCTGGCGCTTATGATTATCGTTACTGCTCGTATTAGCCAGCCGGAGTGGCCGTCCCGTTCTAGGCGCTACAGTCTGGAACTGCGTGACCGCTACGGTCGCAGGTTCGAATCCTGCCTCGGGCAGGGATGTGTGTGATGTCCTTAGGTTAGTTAGGTTTCAGTCGTTCTAAGTTCTAGGGGACTGATGACCTTAGATGTTAAGTCCCATAGTGCTCAGAGCCATTTGAGAACATCGAATGTCCGACATCGCTGCAGCCGAAGAAAGATGCTACAAGAACGAAACCAACGACGACTGAAGAGAATCGTTCATCGTGTCAGAAGTGTAACTCTTCCGCAAACTGCAGATTTCAATGCTGGGCAATCAACAAGTCTGAGCATGCAAACTATTCAACGAAACATCATCGATATGGACTTTCAGAGTCGAAGTCCCACTCGTCTACCCTTGATGACTGCACGACACGAAGCTTTACGCCTCATCTGCGCCCATAAACACCGACATTGGACTGTTGATGACTGGAAACACGTTACCATTTTTTACTGCTCATATTAGAATTTCATGCTCATGTTTGTCTTGTAATACTCTACGTTCATTAGTTGGGTGGTTGATTTTTTTTGGGGGGGGGGGGGGGAGAGAAAACAGTGAGGTCATCGGTCCCATCGAACTAGGGAAGGATGGGTGGGGAAGGAAGTCGGTCGTGCCCTTCCAAGGGAACCATCCCGGCATTTTCCAGAAGCGATTTAGGGAAATCACAGAAAACTTTGATCAGGATGGCCGGACGGGGGAATACTCTAGGTCAGAATTTCCTCTGCGGAACTAAACAATTCCCCTGCATTCCTACCCGTAATTATTTTGGAGGGGAATAATAATCAGTCTGTAAATTAGATTTATGTGAGTATTTGCCAGCACAAGAAGGGACGGGTTGCAGTGGGGCCAAATTAATTCAGCATCTTTCCTTGCTCATGAACAGTGTGCAGCCTCGTGAGTATGGTATGCATCATATCTTCACTCTGGTCCTAATCTGCATGCAGACGCAACCGCAGGCAAACTTCCAGTATTCCTAGATTGGTAGAATGCAACACTTATATTAATTTTTTTAGTTAAATCCTAGGCGTAAGCCTACATTAATGAAGTAAGAGAGTTTATGGAGGCCTGCCATGATGCAACTATTTTGGAGATAATTTCAAAATCTCCCACCATGTTATTAGTTTGAAAACCCGGCAGCCCTAGCGTACGGTCATCCGGTAGCTCTCGGGCCCAGCGGTGGTTGCCGGCCGGCGGATACGTCTGCCGCGTGGGAGCGCCGCGTGTCGGGGCGGCACCCCTTGCTTCTTTGTGCCGGCAAACTGTTATTGCTGGCGAGCAGCGGCCACGTGCGCCAGCGCCGCCTACTGACTAACTGGCCAGGGCGGCGCCAACGAGCGCTTTTGTGGGCGCGTGGCGCCGCGGCGGGCAGTGGCAGCTGGCGGGCGTAGGGCGGAGGAAGGAGGGCGGGCGCGCCCACACAGCTGACACGACGACGTCTTCACCGGGCTCACTTTAGTTAGTTAGTCAGTTAGTTAGTTAGTTATGTGTTCCATTGATCAATCTCAAGGTAACCGTTATGACGTGGAACATGTCAAGTGCATAAGAAATGCACTCATGAATCGAGATTCTTTTTTTATTTTTTGTAAGCTTAACACTCCATTGGAACTACTGACGGCCTTGGGAGAGGCAGTCCTGACAAAACTCTACTATCTGGTGAGCAAGATGTATGAAACAGGCGAAATACCCACAGACTTCAAGAAGAATATAATAATTCCAATCCCAAAGAAAGCAGGTGTTGACAGATGTGAAAATTGCCGAACTATCAGTTTAATAAGTCACAGCTGCAAAATACTAACGCGAATTTTTTACAGACGAATGGAAAAACTAGTAGAAGCCGACCTCGGGGAAGATCAGTTTGGATTCCGTAGAAATGTTGGAACACGTGAGGCAATACTGACCTTACGACTTATCTTAGAAGCTAGATTAAGGACGGGCAAACCTACGTTTCTAGAATTTGTAGACTTAGAGAAAGCTTTTGACAATGTTGATTGGAATATTCTCTTTCAAAGTCTGAAGGTGGCAGGGGTAAAATACAGGAAGCGAAAGGCTATTTACAATTTGTGCAGAAACCAGATGGCAGTTATAAGAGTCGAGGGGTATGAAAGGGAAGCAATGGTTGGAAAGGGAGTGAGACAGGGTTGTAGCCTATCCCCGATGTTATTCAATCTATATATTGAGCAAGCAATAAAGGAAACAAAAGAAAAGTTTCGAGTAGGTATTAAAATCCATGGAGAAGAAATAAAAACTTTGAGGTTCGCCGATGACACTGTAATTCTGTCAGAGACAGCAAAGGACTTGGAAGAGCAGTTGAACGGAATGGACAGTGTCTTGAAAGGAGGATATAAGATGAACATCAACAAAAGCAAAACGAGGATAATGGAATGTAGTCGAATTAAGTCGAGTGATGCTGAGGGAATTAGATTAGGAAATGAGACACTAAAGTAGTAAAGGAGTTTTGCTATTTGGGGAGCAAAATAACTGATGATGGTCGAAGTAGAGAGGATGTATAATGTAGACTAGCAATGGCAAGGAAAGCGTTTCTGAAGAAGAGAAATTTGTTAACATCGAGTATAGATTTAAGTGTCAGGAAGTCATTTCTGAAAGTATTTGTATGGAGTGTAGCCATGTATGGAAGTGAAACGTGGACAATAAATAGTTTGGACAAGAAGAGAATAGAACCTTTCGAAATGTGGTGCTACAGAAGAATGCTGAAGATTAGATGGGTAGATCACATAACTAATAAGGAAGTATTGAATAGGATTGGGGATAAAGGAAGTTTGTGGCACAACTTGACCAGAAGAAGGGATCGGTTGGCAGGCCATGTTCTGAGGCATCAAGGGATCACCAAATTAGTATTGGAGGGCAGCGTGGAGGGTAAAAATCGTAGAGGGAGACCAGGAGATGAATACACTAAGCAGATTCAGAAGGATGTAAGTTTCAGTAGGTACTGGTAGATGAAGAAGCTCGCACAGGATAGAGTATCATGGAGAGCTGCATCAAACCAGTCTCAGGACTGAAGACCATAACAACAACAAGCTTAAAATTTTTATTACCTACCAAACTCTCTTAAATGGCGCAAAATGCCTATAGATTAATTTATTCCTATTCAAGAATTCGTCTATAGTGTAGAAGGAGTTGTCAAAGAGATACGATTTCAATTTTTTTTTTAAGCTATTGCTGCGGGTTGGGTTGGGTTGGGTTGTTTGGGGGAAGAGACGAAACAGCGAGGCATCGGTCTCATCGGATCAGGGAAGGAAGTCAGCCGTGCCCTTTCAAAGGAACCATCCCAGCATTTGCTTGGAGCGATATGGGGAAATCACGGAAAATCTAAATCAGGATGGCCGGACGTGGGGGTTGAACCGTCGTCCTCCCGAATGCGTGTCCAGTGTGCTACCACTGCGCCACCTCGCTCGGTGAAGCTATTACTGCCAGACATTTTATTTCATCTGGTAATTTATCGAAGTATGCAGAACATGTTATTAGGAATGCGAGGCTAGATCACGGTTTCCAGATCTCTGCTGATGGCGACTGCAGCAATGAAATCCGGAGACGCCTGTTGCTCGGTAGACAGGCGACGTCAAACCTTGACAAGGTTATAAGGTCCAGAGATATAACACTAGCAACAAAGATCCGTATTGTGAGGGCTATGGTCTTTTCAGTTGTGATGTATGGATGTGAGACCTGGACCATTAGAAAGGCTGAACGGCGAAGAATTGACTCGTTCGAATTGTGGTGTCGGAGGAAACTTCTTAGATTTCCATGGACTGCAAAGAGAACCAACAGATCAGTATTGGAGCAAATAAAGCTAGATTTCTCCCTGGAAGGTCTAATGTTAAAACAAAAGCTGACCTACTTTGGACACACAATGCGAAGGCTTGCCTCGCTGGAAAAAAACATTAATGCTGGGGAAGATTGAAGGAACTAGAATAAGAGGACGTCAGAGGATGAGATGGATCCATGGCATCACAGAAGCAATGTGTTCCAACCTGGAAGGTCTACGGGAGAAAGTCCAAGATCGGAACCGACTAAACGAATAGAGAGAGAGAGAGAATTTATCGAAATGTCCTACAGCAACATGCTTTACCCCTTTCTGTGCTGAAGATAGGTTAAGTAGAGGATAGTGTAAGTCTTTCTTTCTTCTGCTGTTATAACCATGAATACCAATGTTGGTTTTAAACTGGTCCATGTTGTTGCGAACAAATGCATTGCTGAGTAAATGTACTGTGAGGTTGTTGTAAGAATTCCTAACCTTTGAAAAAGCTGTCTACAGGATGTGCTACTGTGAGCCCCACATGTTATTCTAACCACTTTCTTTTGAGCAGTGTCGGCCGAAGTGGCCGTGCGGTTCTAGGCGCTGCAGTCTTGAGTTCCATAGTGCTCAGAGCCATTTTGAACCATTTTGAGCAGTGTATACTTTTTGCCTGAATGTTGAGTCACCAAAATGGTTCAAATGGCTCTGAGCACTATGGGGCCTAACATCTGAGGTCATCAGTCCCCTAGAACTTAGAACAACTTAAACCTAACTAACCTAAGGACATCACACACATCCATGCACGAGGAAGGATTGTAACCTGCGACCGTAGCAGTCGCGCGGTTCCGGACTGCAGCGTCTAGAATCGCTCAGCCACCGCGGCCGGCTGTTGAGTTACCCCAAAATATTGTTTCGTGTGACATCAGAGAGTGAAAGAATGCAAAATATGTTAGGTTAATGATTTCTGCACCCTTAAATTTGGCAATTATTCTGACTGCCAAAGTTCCTGAACCTAGTCGCTTTAGAAGATCCAAAATATGAATTTTCCAATTAAGATTCTCATCTATACATGCACTCAAAAACCGAGTATGCCCTACTCTGGCTACTGACTTCTGTGGACGTGTTATATTTATTTAAGGAACTGTACACCTTGCACCTAAAAATTGAGTGTACTGTGTTCATTCTAAGTTCAGAGCAAGCCCATTCACAGAAAACCAATTAATAACTTTACCAAAGAAATTATTTGCATCACTTTCTATTGGAGTTTCTTTTACTGGATAAATAATGATGCTTGTATCATCAGCAAAGAGTCTCGGTTTGGCTTATTGTTTCAGATAAGAAGAGTGGTCATTCAAATATATTAAGAACAGAAGAGGACCCATGATCGAACACTGTGGAACACCTAATGTAGTTTTATCCCAGTTGGATGAAGTGGAGAACACCCTTAAATCACTTAAAACATATAGAGAAACTTTTTGCTTCCTGTTATGTAGATATGACTTAAACCACACATATGCTGTTCCATTTATAACATAGAATTGTAATTTCTGTAATGTAATGTCATGTTTTACACAATCAAATGCTTTGGATAAGTCACAGAAAATTCCTATTGGTGAAATTTTACTATTTGAAGACTCTATTATGTTGGCAGTGAAATTGTATATTGCTGTCTCAGTGGAACAGAATTTTTTAAATCCGAACTGCGATTTATTAAGTATCCCATTACCGTTGAGATGGCTAACCACTATCAAATACATTACTTTCTCGACGATTTTTGAAAATGCTGTAAGCAAGGATATTGGTCGGTAATTATTGTTATCTGTGGTGTCCCCTTTTCTCTAGAGAGATTTTACAATGGCGTATTTTGACCTCTCTGTGAAAACACCCTGAGTTAGTAACCCATTACATATGTGACTGAGAACGTCGGCTATAACTGCTCTCCATTGCTTTGACATCTTGTTAGAGATGTCATCTACTCCAACAGAACATTTATTTTCAAAGATTTAATGATTTTCCTTATTTCACAAGATGTTGTTCTATTATGGGCTTACATAAACGTTTAATTAAACACCTTGACAATATACAGGTAGGGAATTATTTTTTATTTGTTTGCAGGTACGCGTCAGCAGTCCTTGTACACATTGAAATCCCGCAGCCACGGAGTCGCTGCAGGCTGCTAGAGTAGCGAAAACAAAGTGCCGCAGCTATAGTTGTAAAACTGCCGTAGGTTACTGTAGACTATCGTAAGTGAGCTTAGACTACGGTATGAAGATGATATCTGTTCTTTCGGACATGTCCAAAAGGACAGATACCATCGGTGGCCATGCAGCTCTCTTAGAATGAAATGATAATTAAATCAAGACCCTACGCTGTCGACAGGCGTTGATACACATCAACGGGGACAGTTGAAAATGTGTGCCCTGACCGGGACTCGAACCCGGGATCACCTGCATACATGGCAAACGCTCTATCTATCTGAGCCACTGAGGGCACAAAGGATAGTGCGACTGCAGGGATTTATCCTTTGCACGCTCCCCGTGAGATCCACATTCCCAACTTAATGTCCACACACTACATTCGTAGTGCCCCTGCCCATTACACTCTGTAAGTAGGCTGTATAGGTTTTTTTATTGGTAACGCCACGTAGCGCTCTGTATGAAAATCACTGGCTGTACTGTGTGCAGTCTGTGGCTGGTTTGCATTGTTGTTGGCTATTGTAGTGTTGGGCAGTTGGCTGTTAACAGCGCGTAGCGTTGCGCAGTTAGAGGTGAGCCTCCAGCAGTGGTGGATGTGGGGAGAGAGATGGCGGAGTTTTGAGAACGGATGATCTGGACGGGTGTCCATCAGAGAGAGTAAATTTGTAAGACTGGATGTCATGAACTGATATACATATTATAACTTTTGAACACTATTAAGGTAAATACATTGGTCTCCATCAAAATCTTTCATTTGCTAACTATGCCTATCAGTAGTTAGAGCCTTCAGTTGTTTGAATCTTTTATTTAACTGGCAGTAGTGGCGCTCGCTGTATTGAGTAGTTCGAGTAACGAAGATTTTTGTGAGGTAAGTTATTTGTGAAACGTATAGGTTAATTTAGTCAGGTCCATTCTGTTGTAGTGATTATTAAAAGTCAGATTGCGTTGCGCTAAAAAATATTGTATGTCACTTTAGTGAATGTCTGAGTACGTTCAGTTCAGTTTTGCTCATCTGTTTGAAAATCAAATAACATAAGAGGTTTATCAGCACAGTCATGTATAATTTTTGTAAGGGGACGTTTCAACTCATTACTCGCGGCAGACACTCTTACCGAGTCCCGTACGATGTCGGGCAATGCGTGTGCATCCATCACAGAAGAAGGTCAATGGCCGGTTAGTATTAACTATATGAAGGTGGCCATGCAGCTCTCTTAGAATGAAATGATAATTAAATGTGTGAAACACATCTCACAGCTCTTAAAGTATGCATTTTAGAGCCCACGTTTACTGCATATTTTATTGTTGCTATATTCCAGGTTATCTCCTCCCAAAATATGAAAAGCAAAGCGCTTGAAGTAGAAGAGATGTATTTCATAGTATCGAAGATGAAAAAGTTCTCATAGACCTTAAAGGAATGCATTTTAGAGCCCATACTTTCTAGAATTTTTTTTTCTTGTTTTGTGTAAGAAATCTGTCCATAAAGCTTGTCGGTCTTTTCTCAGTACACCGGTATATTCCCAAACTTCGCTGGTATCTTAAATGTTAGTGATAACTGACGTCGCAATCTAAATAGGCGAAATGATGAAGCTTGTACACTCCTGGAAATGGAAAAAAGAACACATTGACACCGGTGTGTCAGACCCACCATACTTGCTCCGGACACTGCGAGAGGGCTGTACAAGCAATGATCACACGCACGGCACAGCGGACACACCAGGAACCGCGGTGTTGGCCGTCGAATGGCGCTAGCTGCGCAACATTTGTGCACCGCCGCCGTCAGTGTCAGCCAGTTTGCCGTGGCATACGGAGCTCCATCGCAGTCTTTAACACTGGTAGCATGCCGCGACAGCGTGGACGTGAACCGTATGTGCAGTTGACGGACTTTGAGCGAGGGCGTGTAGTGGGCATGCGGGAGGCCGGGTGGACGTACCGCCGAATTGCTCAACACGTGGGGCGTGAGGTCTCCACAGTACATCGATGTTGTCGCCAGTGGTCGGCGGAAGGTGCACGTGCCCGTCGACCTGGGACCGGACCGCAGCGACGCACGGATGCACGCCAAGACCGTAGGATCCTACGCAGTGCCGTAGGGGACCGCACCGCCACTTCCCAGCAAATTAGGGACACTGTTGCTCCTGGGGTATCGGCGAGGACCATTCGCAACCGTCTCCATGAAGCTGGGCTACGGTCCCGCACACCCTTAGGCCGTCTTCCGCTCACGCCCCAACATCGTGCAGCCCGCCTCCAGTGGTGTCGCGACAGGCGTGAATGGAGGGACGAATGGAGACGTGTCGTCTTCATCGATGAGAGTCGCTTCTGCCTTGGTGCCAATGATGGTCGTATGCGTGTTTGGCGCCGTGCAGGTGAGCGCCACAATCAGGACTGCATACGACCGAGGCACACAGGGCCAACACCCGGCATCATGGTGTGGGGAGCGATCTCCTACACTGGCCGTACACCACTGGTGATCGTCGAGGGGACACTGAATAGTGCACGGTACATCCAAACCGTCATCGAACCCATCGTTCTACCATTCCTAGACCGGCAAGGGAACTTGCTGTTCCAACAGGACAATGCACGTCCGCATGTATCCCGTGCCACCCAACGTGCTCTAGAAGGTGTAAGTCAACTATCCTGGCCAGCAAGATCTCCGGATCTGTCCCCCATTGAGCATGTTTGGGACTGGATGAAGCGTCGTCTCACGCGGTCTGCACGTCCAGCACGAACGCTGGTCCAACTGAGGCGCCAGGTGGAAATGGCATGGCAAGCCGTTCCACAGGACTACATCCAGCATCTCTACGATCGTCTCCATGGGAGAATAGCAGCCTGCATTGCTGCGAAAGGTGGATATACACTGTACTAGTGCCGACATTGTGCATGCTCTGTTGCCTGTGTCTATGTGCCTGTGGTTCTGTCAGTGTGATCATGTGATGTATCTGACCCCAGGAATGTGTCAATAAAGTTTCCCCTTCCTGGGACAATGAATTCACGGTGTTCTTATTTCAATTTCCAGGAGTGTATAAATGACACGGATTTTGACATTTTGCAACCACAGGAGAAAAAATTACGATAGAAGAAATTCTTCTGTCCACTGACCACAGACGTTAAACGCACATAGATAGTTTCAGCCCGCTCCAGCAAACTAACGTCAATGACATACCAGAAATATCTGAAAAATTGCTCATGCTACACACGAAATGTTTTGTCAAGAAAAAGAAACAACTTGTTGGGTTCCTTCGATTGCTTCTTTCCCCTACTGTTATTTTGTGTTCGTCGATAATGATAACAACTGCATAAACCACAACTATTTCTAGCAACAACACGACAAAAGTGAGCACTCGTTTTCCGCGTGATACCTGAGTGGGTTACAGCATCGGGACGCATAACTTCGGCTGTGAAAGTGCCTTAATGGGTGCCCGATTATTGACAGTCGATGAAAATTTTCTCCTAGGCTTCTTAGTGATTCCTGTTCTCTAAAGTAGGGATGGGAAAAACCGAACCGTTAAAACCGATAACGGTATTTTATTTCTGAACAACTGATATATTTCGGTATTTGTGTCAACTGAGGAGCTGCTTGACTGAGAAGTAGCGGCTCCGGTCTCGTAACGTGACATACGGCCGATACATCGGAGTGCTGATCACGTGTCCCTCCATCTCCGCATCCAGTGATGTCTGTGGGCTGAGGATGACACGGCGGCCGGTCGGTAATGTTGGGCCTGCATGGCCTGATCGGGCGGAGTTTAGTTTAGTTTAGTTTATTTCTCAGTCTCAGTCATAACAGGTTTATTTATGTTTTACTAATAACGGGGTAAAAGTTCGGTGTCTAATTTTGCTATACCAGTGGTGCTAAAATTTTTGCTTTTTAAATGAAACGTTTTCATAAACGAGTTATGATTTTTGGTGCAATTTCTGAATGTTTGAAATGTTGGGTTATTATAGAAAATGGTGAAAGCGATCATTGCTATTTCAATAACTATTCGACAATTATAAAAGAGAAAAACCATTTCACAAATGAATTGATAAAGCGTTGTTGAGACAATAATACAGTCGTTGTACTTTACTGCCCAGAAGCAGTGCTACTTCCGTGTTTGGGAGCAGAGTCGAGGGTGTTTGACAGGCTTGTTATTTGTAATCCAAAAATGTTTATCGTTGGTAGGAAATCCTGTGGCTTCTGAAGCTTTGGTATCGTCTTTAAATGATACTGTTTGTGCTGAATCGACTTCCACTATAGAGTAAGTATTTATGAACGGATTGGACAGTAGACACTGACCATGAGATTAATTCATTACTGAAATATTAAATAATGTCACGTAATTGTTTCTTGTAAATGTTATGTTTTGCCTGCTATCTGATTTGTTCATTTTAGTTTTTTGAAATAACCTTTTTATTTTACCATAAAAAACAACGGTATTCAAATTCCTGTTAAAAAAGTAAGTAAATATCTTTGAGTACAAAACGGGTTTTTCATTATATATAATTAAAGAAAAAGAACGCTAAAAATTTTACAGAAAAATGTATTATTTGTCTACCATTTCTATGAAATAATGAAAGATAAACATGTGACGGCTACAGTAATAAGTTAAAAAGTTAACAACTGTTTCATTGTTTATAATGTCCGCTCCCGGTAGCTGAGTGGTCAGCGCGACAGAATGTCAATCCTCAGGTTCAAAAATGGTTCAAATGGCTCTGAGCACTATGGGACTCAACTGCTGAGGTCATTAGTCCCCTAGAACTTAGAACTAGTTAAACCTAACTAACCTAAGGACATCACACACATCCATGCCCGAGGCAGGATTCGAACCTGCGACCGTAGCGGTCTTGCGGTTCCAGACTGCAGCGCCTTTAACCGCACGGCCACTTCGGCCGGCCTCAATCCTCAGGGCCCGGGTTCGATTCCCGGCTGGGTCGCAGATTTTCTCCTCTCAGGGACTGGGTGTTGTGTTGTCCTAATCATCATCATTTCATCCCCATCAACGCGCAAGTGCCGAAGTGGCGTCAAATCGAAAGACCTGTACCAGGCGAACGGTCTACCCGACGGGAGGCCCTAGTCACACGATATTTCATTGTTTATAATAAAAATAGATAGTCTGCTGCCTGTGTCTACATAGTATTCCGTTATCTGTAAACGGATAACATAACATGAGAAACGGTGGAAATTGGAAATTTGTGGTAAGATCTTATGGGACCACACTGCTGAGGTCATCGGTCCCTCAGCGTACACACCACTTAATCTAACTTAAACTAACTTACGCTACGGACAACACAAAGACACCCATGCCCGAGGGAGGACTCGAACCTCCGACGGGAGTAGCCGCGCGAACCGTGACAGGACGCCATAGACATCGCGGCTACCCGGCGCGGCGAGAAACAGTGTTCTCGAGCCTTAGTTTTCACCCGGCGGCAATGACTGTTCGTAATGAGCCAGTACTTGTATGGTCCTCGATTACGACAGGATTGTTGAGCAGAGTTTCGAAAATTGGGTTGAATAGGTTAAGACAATTTTTTGGGGTTCAATACCTCATTATATTTCGAGAAATTTTCTAATATTTCTGTCAATTACCTATTTTATTCGATATTTTGATTCTAGGTATCTTGAAACGTATCACGAAAAACTCTGAGGGACTCTTTCATTACTTTTTTATTACTGGAAATAACGGAAATAAAAAACCGAAAATCGGTAATTTCATAACTCAGTTACTATGGGCGGTTTATTAAAACCAGGTTACATTTGAGATTAAAGAAACCATTATAACCGGAAACCAGGAGTTTCAGCGACAATCGTAGT
Organism: Schistocerca nitens; assembly: GCF_023898315.1. Taxonomy (NCBI): domain Eukaryota; kingdom Metazoa; phylum Arthropoda; class Insecta; order Orthoptera; family Acrididae; genus Schistocerca; species Schistocerca nitens. Next base: position 174,557,208 of record NC_064622.1, on the reverse strand, counting down.
CTCTTCTCTGAAGGTGTCGCGCTGGATAGCACAGCATCGTGTTTGTCCGGCGTTGCCAGTGCATTACTTGTTGTGAACGCGGGCTGTGGGCCTGGGTGTGGGGTGAGGGGTTCCGGCAGTGGGGTGGGCGGATATCAGTTTCGCCGCCGGCAGGTGGCGTCGCGGCGGCTGTCACTCGCGCCCATGATAAATGGCGGGGCCGCAACAATGACAACAATGCCGCCGCTAAATCTGCCCCATTGGGCGGCCGCCGACCGGGAAATTGAGGGTGGGTTAAACACCCCCAGCGCGCCGCTCCCCAGTCACAATGCGGCCGCACCCCACTACTTCATTACGCCGAGGCGAGGGTGCCCCCTGCCCCCTGCCCCTACTGTACTGTATGTAGCCACTGCTGGCGCAAGGATCGGCCGTTGAGGCTGCCGCTGCGCTTCTTGGTCTGATTACGCTTTGATATGTCGCTGCAACGCACTGGCCAGCTGTCCCACATTCACACGTTAGCCTTGCCTTGAAAGAACCCTCTGCACAATTCAAGCAAGCCCGACGAACCACATATTATTTCAAATGTGAGAGAGATTTTTTCCAACAATCAGAATGTTTTGCTATGGGTTGATCCTAGTTAGAGTGCGCGCTGATTACGGTGATAGGTGCGAAGTGACGAATTTTCACCGGAACTGCTGGGCGAGATCATTCGTTTGCCCGGAAGATGGGGCAGGGGGCACTAATTCCTCTGTCGTCTGCCGACCAGTGCCTGTCTAGTGACGATATTTCTATACACAGCATGGCATCGCATTCCTAGCCAGGCACGAGAGACTGTTTACAATGTAATGAATTTATGTCGGAAGAGGCAAAAGAGGGGATAAAAATCCCATTAAAAAGTATTCTGTAAAGAGTTCAGGCTGCTGCTGGTGTTTGTCTTCGGAAAATAAGAAGAGTAAAGAAAGAGAGCGAGAAAGTAGTTACCGTTAGCTCTGAGTGTTTCTCTACTCCAGGAAAAAAGTGGAAAAAATCCTACGTTTTGGTGTTTTCGATGAATAAGCTGTGTGGAGACTGATAGCCAATTTTCAGGTGACAAACAAACAGTATCCCTCAGTAAAATCACTTATTCCCGTAACAAGATGAAATACGTCTTTTAAGGGAGTCGTGGCCATCACTCGGGCAAAACTATGACGCAATAATGCGTGTGTTAACTTTCTATTCTGTAGAAGCACTAAGCTACCAGGGGCTCAAAAGGTAAAGGGCAGGAACCAAAGCCTGCAACCCCTATACGGCCGTACATGACACAAGAGAGGCAGTACGGAGACCCAGAACAATACGAGAGGTGGCCGACAGACGCAGAGTTTAAACAAACAACCGCCCAACTTAAGTCAACTGCGGAGAAAACAGCAACTTGTGCAGTTCGAGAGTGGGGTTTAAGCATACACACTCATTACTTCGAAGATGTCAAAAATTTCTAGAGTAGAATACTTGGAGCCGCGCGGAGTGGCCGCGCGGTTAGAGACGCCATGTCACTAATCGTGCGGCCCCTCCTGCCAGAGGTTCGAGTCTTCCCTCGGGCAAGGGTGTGAGTGTTGTCCTTAGCGTTAAGTTAATTTAAGTATTGTGTAAGTCTAGGGACCGATGACCTCAGCAGTTCGGTCACTCAGGAATTCACACACATTTGAACATTTTGAGAACACCTGGTGGGCCTTCAGAGTAATCGATGAAACAACTGGCACCTAGACGACACTTGATAGCAACTATCAAGTCCTCGTGTGAAGCACGATTGAATTCACGTCCAGTGATTTATGGCACAATATGACATTTTCATTTATTTGGAGAGACGCATGTGGGGCCTGAAGATGACATAGTGGAATGCTGAAACTGGTAGCCTTCAAAATAAAATAAAATAACATCTTAAGTTACACGGCTGTTTGAGAATTCGATCGACATTGACAATTGCACGTGATTTTTGTTCTTTTGCAAGCAGACGATTACCAAAGGTTCTCGGTGGCACAGTAGGTGCAACATTAGCCCGGAGTTCGTCCTTGGATGGTCTTCGGTTGGCAACAGCCGCTTCCATAGTGTGCTGATCCGGACGCGTGTTTGTACTACGCAGAAGTCCAGAACCTGTTCTACAGGTGCGGGAATATTACTCAGAGCACAACTGAAAACAACGATAAATACCGATACTTTGCGCGCAACACGTCCATCCCGCTTTCGATAGGTCCAGAATGTGATCCCGTTCAAATTGTTGAAGTTGTTCAGTAGCAGTATCTGCTCGTTCCCGGGACATGAATGTTTTAAACACTATTCACCTCGAAATTCAACACAGTTACTGCCTGCGAAGTCAGACTAGAGGGTGCACTTACAGGTCTCCTAAGCGCCATGTTATCGTCGATGACCGTGACAAACGAATCACTAACACTACAACACCACAGTATCTACACATTCTTCACAGGTGCCACGGAAAAGAGGCATTGACGGTCTTGTATTTCTTTCCGGCAGAGTAAAAATACAGCTTCTGATGTCCTCTGGAAATGCTGTATCAACCAACACTGAAACTCTTTAAGCAACAGAAGACATAAAGGGGTGTAAGCTATTATACGATTTTTTTTTGTGGGGACCTGTGGTGTCACCGCCAGACACCACACTTGCTAGGTGGTAGCCTTTAAATCGGCCGCGGTCCGTTAGCATACGTCGGACCCGCGTGTCGCCACTGTCAGTGATTGCAGACCGAGCGCCGCCACACGGCAGGTCTAGAGAGACGTCCTAGCACTCGCCCCAGTTGTACAGCAGACTTTGCTAGCGATGATATACTGACAAATACGCTCTCATTTGCCGAGACGATAGTTAGCATAGCCTTCAGCTACGTCATTTGCTACGACCTAGCAAGGCGCCATTACCAGTTTATATTGAGATTGTAATTATGTATCATCAAGAGCGATGTTCTCCAATTATGGATTAAAGTTAAGTATTCAAGCAACTACATTCTTTTCTTGATAGGATAATTACTTTACCTTGTTCCAGACCGCACGCCAGTCTGCGTGAGCTTAAACGCATGCATTTCGGCCTCCTCTAGCAACACGGTGTTGGCTCTTCTGCCAACACATCAGGACCTAATAACAAGCAGCAGACAAATTGTCCTATGGGAGCACAAAAATGCGAATACGTTCCTGTTTGCTTAGAAGACTCTGACTGAAAAGTTGCCTACTTTTTAATGTGCAGTTCACCTCAAACTCCCACAATCTCCCCTAACGGTATCTCGCTCACACCCTCTAGTCCATCGCTGTAAGTCGCTCACACCCATCCACTCCCGGTTGCCCTTTCTCGCTCACTCATTCCGCCCAACTGATTGTCATTATCTCTTTGTCTCTCTGTCTTTGTCTCCTGTGTCACAGCCACAACCCCCTTCGTTCTGTCCTACTACTACTGTCCCCTCTCATTGTCACTGACTTCCTTCTGCTCTCTTTTACTGCTAATATCTCTTTTTCTCCCTACTGTCACTGTCTCCCTTCGTCGTAGACATTGTCGTAGACTGTATCTCTCATTAGCACTGGCTCTCACCCACTGCCACCTTCTCTTTCTATTTATTCCTTCTCCTCCCCCCCCCCCGCTCCCCCTCCCCCCTAGGACAGTCTCCTTCACTCTTTTCCTACTGTATCCCTGTCTTTCTCTCACACTGTCTACTTCCCTCTTTCTATAACACAGACACTGTCTACTTTATTGGACTGTCTACTTCCAGTAATTATTACTTTCCTGTCTCTTTGCCTCTGCCACTGTCTCCTCTCTGCCGGCCGATGCGGCCGAGCGGTTCTAGGCGCTTCAGTCTGGAATCGCGCGACCGCTCCGGTCGCAGGTTCGAATCCTGCCTCGGGCATGGATGTGTGTGATGTCCTTATGTTAGTTAGGTTTGAGTAGTTCTAAGTTCTAGGGGACTGATGATCTCAGATGTTAAGTCCCATAGTGCTCAGAGCCATTTGAACCATTTTCCTTCTCTCTCAGCATAAAAATCGTGAATGTGTTGGCTTGCCAAAAGGTTTGGAATTTTTTTTTAAAGTGCTGAGGGAGGTAGAATGAGGTAGCTGATACCGTGCTTTTCAGTAATAGTATTTTTAATAAACAGAAACAAAATCATATATTCTATGCTGCGATAAGAGCATTTTTCCCTCGGGCCACTTCATTGCTCTACTCCATCAAGGCATGTAACCCGTATGAAAGAAATTTATTAGTCAGCAAAAATTTACAGTTTATCTATGTGACACTGAAATAGCGCAAAATTAATTTTTCACCTCAAACTGGATTTTAAGTGTAAAAAAAAATTGAATGTGCTTCAGCACTACAGCATAGAGTTCCCAGATGATAACGGAAATCACTTTACAGGATGTCTTTCAGTGCTACGTCACTTCAAAAACTGCGTTTTCGCCCCACACACGGTTTTACGTCCGTATTTTGCGTGTGCAAGTAGGGTTGCTCTGAACCTCTGCATCTCGAAAACGGATGAAGATATGAAGAAAGTTTTCAAGACTGTTCGAGATCGGAATCTTTAGAATACATCATAAAAATTACAGCAGTTTGCTGTGCATAGCCATCTCGGAAGCATCGGCTGGGTTTTGGTACCCAAAAAAACAATTTTTTGGGGTGTTTCTTGAGAACGTATAAAGGTTTTTAGACGCGGACAGGTGGATCTTATAGACAAATGCTGGAGAATATACCGTTAAAGTGTGAACAATTTGCTGCGTTTCTTACTTAGATTTCGCTTCATCCGGGATTTTACATGTAGAGGAAGGCTAACTTTGAAGATCGTATCTTCGAAACGGCTAAAGATATCTCAAGAAAACTTTAAAAGCTGTTCGTAATCTTAGAAATATATAGCAGACGTTTCAGCCATTTGCTGTACAAAGCCGTCTTGGAATCCTCGGCTAAGTTTTGGTCCGCTGGTGACAGCAAAAATGTATTAAAAACCGTCTTTGTGAGGTATTCCGAGGAATACCCCATGAACTGATGGTGACTCTGTTTGATAAGGCCCAACGTAGACAACATCAAATGCAAAAAGAACCACCCGATTTCCTGCACTTGCGCAAGCAGGAGGAAATGTGTAATATTCGCACTTTGTCCCTGTACTGTAGGATAGCGACACTAAGACGATCCTACTGTTGAGTAGGCTAATAGTCTCTAGCTGAAGAACTATCCAAAACACTTGATCCTACCTTTTTATCACCAATAGAAACCGGGACATGAACACTGGAAAAACCCGTTTTTTGACTCGGCGTTTTGGAACTTATTAGTTACGCTTACTGTCACATGCATACCACTAAAGGAAAAAAAAAAGACTTTTTAACTCGTATTTGCATTATGATAGCGTACTTTTGTCAGTTTTCTTACATCACTAGCACGAGTTAAGTTTAAATCGATGTAACGGATAATTATTATTTTTTATGGATCTGAAGCTGCTTGTATGGGTGACGCGCGAAAGCAATTAATAAATTTTAAACAATTAGAAAATCTTACCGTTGATTTCCTTTTACCCATAATTTTGATATATGTACAATGTCTGGCGTTGTAGTTACCTACACTATGTGATGAAAAGTATCCGGAAACCTGGCTTAAAATGACTTACAAATTGTTCAAATGGCTCTTAGCACTATGGGACTTAACATCTGAGGTCATCAGTCCCCTAGAACTTAGAACTACTTAAACCTAAGTAACCTAAGGACATCAAACACATCCATGCCCGAGGCAGGTTCAAAATGTGTGTGTGAAATCTTATGGGACTTAGTTGCTAAGGTCATCAGTCCCTAAGCTTACACACTACTTAACCTAAATTATCCTAAGGACAAACACACACACCCATGCCCGAGGGAGGACTCGAACCACCGCCGCCGGCCGCAGTGGCCGTGCGGTGCTGGGCGCTGCAGTCTGGAACCGCGAGACCGCTACGGTCTCAGTTTCGAATCCTGCCTCGGGCATGGATGTGTGTGATGTCCTTAGGTTAGTTAGGTTTAACTAGTTCTAAGCTCTAGGGGACTCATGACCTTAGAAGTTGAGTCCCATAGTGCTCAGAGCCGGGACCAGCCGCACAGTCCATGACTGCAGCGCCCTAGACCGCTCGGCTAATCCCGCGGGGCCCCGAGGCAGGATTCAAACCTGCGACCGTAGCGGTCCGCCGTTTCCAGACTGAAGCGCCTAGAGCCACTCGGCCACACCGGCCGGCAAAATGACTTACAAGCTCATGGCGCCCTCCATAGGTAATTCTGGAATTGAGTATGGTTTTGGCCCACCTTTAGCCTTGATGACAGCTTCCACTCGCGCAGGCATACGTTCAGTTAGCTGCTGAAAGATTTCTTGAGGAATGACAGCCCATTCTTCACGGAGTGCTGCAGTGAGGAGAGGTATCGATGTCGGTCGGTGAGGCCTGGCACGAAGTCGGCGTTCCAAAACATCCCAAAAATGTTCTATAGCATTCAGGTCAGGACTCTGTGCAGGCTAGTCCATTACAGGGATGTTATTGTCGAGTAACCACTCAGCCACAGGCTGTGCATTATGAACAGGTGCTCGATCGTGTTGAAAGATGCAATCGCCATCGTCGAATTGCTCTTCAATAGAGGGAAGGAAGAAGGTGCTTAAAACATCATTGTAGGCCTGTGCTGTGATAGTGCGACGCAAAACAACAAGACGTGCGAGCCCCCTCCATGAAAAGCACGACCACACCATAACACTGTCGACTCCGAATTTTACTGTTGGCACTACACACACTGACAGATGACGTTCACCGGGCTTTCGCCATACCCACACCCTGCCGTTGGATCACCACATTGTGTACCGTGATTCGTCACTACACACAACGTTTTTCCATTGTTCATTCGTCCAATGTTTACGCCCCTTATACCAAGCGAGGCGTCGTTTGGCATTTTCCGGCGTAATGTATGGGTTATGAGCAGCCACTCGACCGTGAAATCAATGTTTTCTCACCTCCCACCTAGCAGTCATAGTACTTGCAGTGGATCATGATACAGTTTGTAATTTCTGTGTGATGGTCTGAATAGATGTTCGCCTATTACACCCGCTTCAACTGTCGGCAGTCTCTCTCAGTCAACAGACGAGGTCGGCCAGTATGCTTTTGTGCTGTACATGTCCCATCACGTTTCCACTTTACTGTTACATCGGAAACAGTGGAGCTAAGGATATTTAGGAGTGAGGAAATTTCGCGTACAGACGTATGACACAAGTGACACCCAATCACCTGACCACGTTCGAAGTCCGTGAGTTCCGCAGAGCGCCCCATTCTGCTCTCTCACGATGTGTAATGACTACTGAGGTCGCTCATATGGGCAGTAGGTGGCAGCACAATACACCTAATATGAAAAACGTATGTTTTTGGGGGTGTTCTGGTATTTTTGATCACATAGTGTACATCTTCTGGTACAAATACTGACTACTCAGATAATCTATGTAAATCGTCGTGGCTCTCTTCTCGTCGTTTGTACGAAACGAAATGAATTACAGCAGGAAATACGAAGGAAGAAAAATGGTTCCAATGGCTTTGAGCACTATGAGACTTAACTTCTGAGGTCATCAGTCCCCTAGAAGTTAGAACTAACCTAAGGACATCACAGACATCCATCTCCGAGGCAGGATCGTAGCGGTCACGCGGCTGCCGACTGTAGCGCCTAGAACCGCTCGGCCACTCAGGCCGGCACGAAGGAAGCAATAAACAGTGAGTCGCCACGTCAGCTTCGTAAACAAGGGTGTCGTTGTGTGTGTGTGTGTGTGTGTGTGTGTGTGTGTGTTACACGAGAGGGGAGTGGGGAGAGGAAAGGGGTGAGAGTGGGGGGGGTGGGGGGAGGACTTGCTGATGGGACCGAACTCGCGCGCGGGACGGTGACACGATGTACGGCCGTTTCCACCGCTTGGCGCCATTAATTAGCGCTGGCGTGGAAGGCGGCCAAAAAGCCCCCTGCCGGACGCGCCTCACCTCGGCGCACGCACGCCTGCCGCTACCGGCTGCGCTTTTTGCGGGCAGCGCCTCTGCCCGGCTGCGGGTCAGACCGGACCGGAAACGGAGCGCGAGTCCTTTCCAGGCGCGGCCCGGCTGCAAGAAGTGCCAGAGGCCGCAGCAGCAGCACGGCCGTGTCCCGTGTAGCGACAGGCCGCGCCGATCGCGACCTGCGCCGCAAGAACGCCGGCTCCACAAAACAAAGCTGAGTTACTGTCCTCGTCCGGCGCAGAGTCCTGCGCGGCGGTGGCGGTCCGCCAGTGCAAAAAGCAGCCGCGCCGTCCCCGTGCGGTTGCGTGTGTGCGTGTGTGCGTGCGCGCGGCGCCGAAGTTCCTCTGGAGCTGGTCTCCTCGCTCCGCGGACGCGCCGTCCTCCCCTGGTTGACAGAGCGGTGTATCACTGCCCAGACCCGTCAAGGCCCGCTGAAAGGAGTCGCGGGAGGAGCACCGGCGGGACAGACGTCAGGCAACCGAGATCGCCAACGCATTCTTCCCAAGCACGAGCTTTTTGCGACACCGTAGTCCTCATCATTGCGATTCACACTGCTGTCCACATACTTGTTCTCTGGAAATGGCCTCGCAATCTGGAAACGTAGTAATGTAAAGTAAAAAATGTTCAAATGTATGTGAAATCTAATGGGACTTAACTGCTAACGTCATCAATCCCTAAGCTTACACACTACCTAGCCTAAATTATCCTTAGGACTCACACACACACCCATGCCCGAGGGAGGACTCGAACCTCCGCCGGGACCAGCCGCACAGTCCATGACTGCAGCGCCCAAGACCGCTCGGCTAATCCAGCGCGGCGTAATGTAAACAAAAACCTGGCCGGCCGGGCTGGCCGAGCGGTTCTAGGCGCTACAGTCTGGAAATACGCGACCGCTACGGTCGCAGGTTCGAATCCTGAATCGGCCATGGATGTGTGTGATGTCCTTAGGTTAGTTAGGTTTAAGTAGTTCTAAGTTCTAGGGGACTGATGACCTTAGAAAATAAGTCCCTTAGTGCTCAGAGCCATTTGAACCAAAGACCTCGGTAGCTCCTCTGAGATTTCGAGGCAAAGTTTTGTTCATAAGTACCTCAGCAGCTTCTGAAGACGATTACGCGAAAACTACAACAAATTCAGGAAAGTGATATCTACCACTGGATACAGCATCTCAGAGTGTTTCAGTACCTAAATACGGGTCGTGCAGTAGAGAAGGAGAAAAGCACTAGGCAACAGGAGAGTCAGAACATGTAGACAGATCATCCACTACGTGCTGTCACATCGAACTGGTTCGCACTTGCGGATAGGCAACCCAATGAAGAGATTAAAATGTAGGCTTCTACCGTTGCACAATCAGGCTGTGGCAGCAACAACAGCAACGTCAATGAAATACACTACTGGCCATGAAAATTGCTACACCACGCAGATGACGTGCTACAGACGCGAAATTTAACCGACAGGAAGAAGATGCTGTGTGTGGCCGGCCGCGGTGGTCTCGCGGTTCTAGGCGCGCAGTCCGGAACCGTGCGACTGCTACGGTCGCAGGTTCGAATCCTGCCTCGGGCATGGCTGTGTGTGATGTCCTTAGGTTAGTTAGGTTTAAGTAGTTCTAAGTTCTAGGGGACTGATGACCACAGCAGTTGAGTCCCACAGTGCTCAGAGCCATTTTTGAAGATGCTGTGATATGAAAATGATTAGCTTTTCAGAGCATTCACACTAGGTTGGCGCCAGTGGCGACACCTACAACGTGCTCACATGAGGATAGTTTCCAACCCAGTTCTCATACACAAACAGCAGTTGACCGGCGTTGCCTGGTGAAACGTTGTTGTGGTGCCTGGTGTAAGAATGAGAAATGCGTACCATCGCGTTTCCGACTTTGATAAAGGTCGGACTGTAGCCTATCGCGATTTCGGTTTATCGTAACGCGACATTGCTGCTCGCGTTGGTCGACATCCAATGACTGTTAGCAGAATATGGAATCGGTGGGTTCAGGAGGGTAATACGGAACGCCGTGCTGGATCCCAACGCCCTCGTATCATTAGCAGTCGAAATGACAGACATCTTTTCCGCATGGCTGTAACGGATCGTGCAGCCACGTCTCGATCCCTGAGTCAACACATGGGGACGTTTGCAAGACAACAATCATCTGCACGAACAGTTTGACGGCGCTTGCAGGAGGATGGACTATCAGCTCGGAGACCATGGCTTCGGTTACCCTTGACGCTGCATCACAGACAGGAGCGCCTGCGATGGAGTACCCAACGACGAACCTGCGTGCACGAATGGCAAAACGTAATTTTTTTGGGTGAATCCAGGTTCTGTTTACAGCATCATGATGGTCGCCTCCGTGTTTGGCGACATCGCGGTGAACGCACATTGGAAGCGTGTATTCGTCATCGCTGTACTGTCGTATCACCCGGCGTGATGATATGGGGTGCCATTGGTTACACGTCTCCGTCACCTGTTGTTCGCATTGACGGCACTTTGAACACTGGACGTTACATTTCAGATGTGTTACGACCGGTGGCTCTACCCTTCATTCGATCTCTGCGAAACCCTACATTTCAGCAGGATAATGCACGACCGCATGCTGCAGGTCCTGTACGGGCCTTTCTGGATACAGAAAATGTTCGACAGCTGCCCTGGCTAGCACATTCTCCAGATCTCTCACCAACTGAAAGCGTCTGGTCAATGGTGGCCGAGCGACTGGCTCGTCACAATACGCCAGTCACTACTCTTGATAAACTGTGGTATTGTGTTGAAGCTGCATGGGCAGCTGTACCTGTACACGCCATCTAAGCTCTGTTTGACACAATGCCCAGGTGTATCAAGGCCGTTATTACGGCCAGAGGTGGATGTTTTGGGCACTGATTTCTCAGGATCTATGCACCCAAATTGCGTGAAAATGTAATCACATGTCAGTTCTAGTATAATATAGTTGTCCAATGAATACCGGTCTATCATCTGCATTTCTTCTTGGTGTAGCAATTGTAATGGACAGTAGTGTACATGATGATTGACGTTTGCCGTATGACAGATCTAACCCATATTAACCACTATTAATCAAAGTCAAAAACGTGGGGAGATGATCTATTCTCTAGTGTGTGTCATTTTTCTCTGTGTCTCGTGGTTTTCGTGCAGCCATATTTTGAAACTCGGGAGGTACTTACGAATAACCCTGAATACTGTCATAAGTTAACTGTGCGGGTGGGGACCGAGACGATGGGGGAATGGAGGATGCTGTCGGTTTTACTGGACAAATGTCAGTTCATCACTTATTAATAAAAACAGAATCTGAACAATACACTTCACAGTAAGGATGATTTCACCATAGCTGATCGCAGCAGACTTTAATCTCCAGAAATATACTCCAAGATAAACAAACAACACACCACGAAGGAATTACTGAAAGGAATAGAAATCGGAAGCTGTCATGTACGCGCACAGAGAAACAAATGATTGCTGTTTCAGGAAAATTGAATGATTTACTCAAGAGAAAGAGCTTCTTAACTTGAGTGGGTCAATAACGCGTCGGTCCACCTCTGGCCATTATGCAAGCAGTTACTCAGCTTTGCATTGAATTGTTGGATGTCGTCCTCAGTGATACCGTCCCAAATTCTGTCCAATTCTAGCGTTAGATAGTCAAATCCCGAGCTGGGTGTAGGGCCCTCACCATTACGATCCAAACGTTCCCATGTGGGAAGAGATGTGACGAGCTTGTTGTCCAAGGTACGGTTTGGCTAGCACGAAGACAAGCAATAGAAACTCTCGCCCTGTTCGGGCGGACATCAGCTTGCTGAAAAGGAAGCCTAAAATGGCTTGCCCTGAAGGGTAGCAAAACGGGATGTACAGTATCGCCGATGTACAGCTATGCTGTAAGGGCGCCAAGGACGACAAGCAAAGTGGTCCTGTTACGAAAAGAAATGGCAGGTCAGATCATAACTGCTGGCTCCAGGGACGAATTACGGGCGACGGTCAGACTGTATCCTACCACGTCTGGGGAGTCTCGAGGGGCGTCTTCGGCCTGGAATCTCGTTGACTGGAGTAGCATTGCCTTCAGTGATGAGTCCCGCTTCGAACAGAGTCCCGAAAAAAGACGTTTCTGTAGATACCTCTGGCACTGGTGGAATACCAACCTGACTGTCGCTCGTCATATGGCCGACAGTCAACAGTAATGGTCTCCTCTGCCATTTCTTTTCATAGCAGGACGCCTTTGGTTGTCATCCGTGGCATCCTTACCGCACAGTAGTACGTCGACGTTATTCTTCCCTCCGTTTTATCCTGGGCTTACATTTCTGCTGAAGAACACCCACCCGCACACTGCGAGTATTTTTATTACTTGTCTTCGTGCTTTCGAAACCCTACCTTCACCATCAAAGTCGCTATTTATTTCCCCAGTTATGAATGTTTGCAGCTTTATGTGCAGGTTCTCTAACCAGCTTGGAATTTTGACTATCTATCGCCCCAATAGCGCGTAATTTGACACGACATCCCTCTGGAGGACATCGAACAGCTCTATCAATTAATGCAAAGCTGAATAACTGCTTGCATAAGTTCAAGAGGAGGACTAACGCGTTTTTGACTTGCTCAATTTCTGAAGCTCTTTCTTTTGAATAAATCATCAAATTTTCCTGAAACTGTAATCATTTGTTCGTCTGTACACATAAATCAGATCTACCGATTTCCGTCCCATTATGATACTTCGATCGCGGTGTGTGTTTTTACTTTTTTGGTCTTAGTATGGCAATAAGAAAACAAATCTTTCATTTTTCAACTGGTAGTAAAAAATATTGGACTGTATTGTTTCAGGATAACTATCAAAAAATTCAAAAAATGGCTCTGAGCACTATGGAACTTAACATCTACGGTCATCAGTCCCCCAGACCTTAGAACTACTTAAACCTAACTAACCTAAGGACATCACACAACACCCAGTCATCACGAGGCAGAGAAAATCCCTGACCCCGCCGGGAATCGAACCCGGGAACCCGGGCGGGGGAAGCGAGAACGCTACCGCACGACCACGAGCTGCGGACCTATCAAAAAATTGTTCTCAGGCATATGCATACCGCTAAGGTATAATCGTTCAGCAGAAGTGATAAGAAATCTGAATGCTGAATACCAGTTTCAAAGTAAAGAGTAATGTGACAAATATTTAAGATTACAGTAACACCAGCTTCGTAGCCAGTGGCACTTTCTGAAAGATATTTAGAATTATTTAGCAATTTCTTTAAAAAAATAAAGCTCGACACAAAATTCTCTAAAAATGAATATAACAATCAATTAGCTTGGCACATATTGAATTCTTGACATAATCTCAGCGCAACTGGCACATTTAACCTTACCAAATTAAATGGTGGCAACCTTCGAACAGTAGCTTTCGCAAATAGCGAACCATTTCTTACACTAAGTCAGCGTTACCAGCGCAGTAAATATTTAAAAGGAATTTAGTGGTGTCAGTTTCTAAAATAATCTCTCAAAATATTACAATTCTTACAATCGCTTAAAAGGCACGATTACAGGCACATGTAAGCAAAAGACAAGCCAAAGATAAGACTAATTTTAAAACAGGGTCTGAACGAGAAAAAATCTTTGCATTGAAAGCAAGTACCACTGCAGTAACATATACACTTTAACAATGACACAACCTCGTAGAAGGAGGCAACATTAACTCAACCCAACGAATGACACAAACCTGACGGAAGAAACACAGATGGAAGGGCAACGTCGTAACGAACCACAATGATAGCCAAATTAACATGGCACATGCTGTCTGTGGTAGCGTCCTCCAAAGAACGGGAGTTTTTCTTTGCACTGCGAGTACCGCGCGTGGGTCAACAGCTGTATCCGTGGGAGGAGGACGCTTCGATGCACACAACGTAGCTGCCTCATCTCTTGGACACTGGCTGGATATCTTATATAGCTGGTACATTTCATAACCGGCCAATAATTGTCGACTCTGTTGGTCAATCAAAAGCTTCTTATATGTAATGTTTAAGACTACTAGATAGTGTACCTACACTAAAGAGCAAAAGAAATTGGTACACCTGCGTAATATCGTGTAGGGGCCCCGCTAGCACTCAGAAGTGCCGCAACACAACGTGGAATGGACCCGAATAATGTCTGAAATAGTGCTGGAGTGAATTGACACCATGTATCATGCAGGGCTATCCATAAATCCGTAAGAGTACGAGGGCGTGGAGATCTCTTCTGAACAGCACCTTGCAAGGCATCCCAAACATGGTTAATAATGTTCATGTCTGGGGAGTTTGGTGGCCAGCAGAAGTGTTTAAACTCAGAAGAGTGATCCTGCAGCCACTCTGTGGCAATTATGGACCTGTTGGGTGTCTCATTGTTCTCTTTGAATTGTCTAAGTCCGTCAGAATGCACAATGGACGTGGACGGATGCAGATTATCAGACAACATGGTTACGTATGTGTCATCTGTCAGAGTCGTATCTAGAAGTATCAGGGGTCCCATATCACTCCAGCTACACATGCCCCACACCATTGCAGAGCCTCCACCACCGCCCAGCTTCAACAGTCCAGTGCTGACATGCAGGCTCCATGGATTCATGAGGTTGTCTCAATACCCGTACACGTCCATCTCATGATACAATCTGAAACGAGACTCGTCCGACCAGGCATCATGTTTCCAGTCATCAACAGTTCAATGTCGGTGTTGACGGGCCCAGGCTAGGCGTAAAACTTTGTGTCGTGCAGTTATAAAGGGTGCACGAGTGGGCCTTCGGCTACGAAAGCCCATATCGATGATGTTTCGTTGCATCGTTCGCACACTGACTCTTGCTGATGGCCCAGCACTGAAAATTGCAGAAATTTTCGGAAAGGTTGCACTTCTATCACGTTGAACGATTCTCTTCAGCCGTCGTTGGTCCCGTTCTTCCAGGATCTTTCTCCGGCCGCAGCGATGTCGGAGATTTGAAGTTTTACCGGATTCCTGCTATTCACGTTACACTGGTGGAATGGTCGTACGAGAAAATCCGCACTTCATCGCTACCTCAAAGACGCTGTATCCCATCGCTTGTGCACCGACTGTAACACCACGTGCAAAGTCACAAGATAACCTGCCATAGTAGCAGCAGTAACCGATCTGACAACTGCGCCAGACACTGGTTGTCTCGTATAGGCGTTGCCGACTGCAGCGCCGTATTCTGCCTGTTTACATATCTCTGTATTTGAATACGCATGCCTATACCAGTTTGTTGGCGCTTCAGTGCACTTGGAGCGTGGTTTTCTCTCAAGCCAACGCATGGGCAGTCTTTATGTTTAAATCTATTACTGTGGTTAGTCACAGTTAGAATGTTTATACAATCAATCCATGTTAGTAGGGCTGAGTTAGTTGAATACTTCTGATCTGTAACTATGACGAGGTGTCCACTTGTACGTTCATTGATATTTTATCTGATGTATTAAAACTGGGCCTTGTTCGAGTAACTGAATAACGGTTGCGTTTTTTGGAGGATTATTACGATAAGAGATATTAATATATTTTGATGGTGGATATGACTATTAAGGTTAAATGAGTTTTACATAAATTGTGATGGATATGTACAGGAGTTGCACCTTAAATCAGTAATGGGTAATTTATTTATTGGAGAAGTAATGTAGTCTTAAAGATCTTTAGCACTCATCGATGAAATTCCATGCATGATTCACGGACAACAGCTCAAATTTGTAATTTCCTTGCGTTTTCTCGTGATTGGTGTTCCTTTTTTATGGACGAAATTTTTGTGAAGTGAAATATGTTCAGAAACAATGCTCACTCATTGCTCGATCCAGCCCTACCGCATTTCTGTTCCACTACCGTACTGTAGGCATAAGTTTTAGAATTTCTCTGTCTTTTTGCAGTAGAGAGTGCCAGTGGTGTTGTTTGATTTATCACATGCAACCAATAACCCACAAGAAAAGCTACACAACAAGTACAAAAATTATAAGTGATTCTGAGCAGCAGCCCGGTTCCCCACTGAAGCGCCTAGAACCACTCGGCAGTGAGGTTGTACTTAGGGCATGTGTGTGAAGGTGTTGAGGACTGCTACCTCACTTCTGGTAACTGTAAGCGCATGAGTGTTACCATGGAAGTAAAGGTGTTTAAGACAGGTGTTAAATATTAATATAATGTACGAGCCTGCCTCTTCCAGCTCATGGGAAATTGTTGTTTGATGTAATAGGTAATCAGCTGTAAGGCCGTCATCTGTTTATCAAATATATTGCATTCGAGTGTTTGGTAGCCTTAGCGTAGTGAGCCCCAGTAAAACATATACTGAAATTTTCAGAATTGTCCTCGTTACGGTTTTCACTGAACAGTGGGGCACAAAAGTTCACGTTGTTTAATTGTGACTAAGACTGGAGTGCCCACTGGCCTTGCTAGTAGTTGTAAGTTTTTATTTTAATATCTTAATAGCAGGCAATTGAAGTTATTGATAAGATATGCACTGTTGGTTGTACCCTGCCTGTGTAGTTCATTCGTAGTGGGGCAAAGGCAGTACGCCGTTTTATTAGTGAATAATTTAACCTGTTATGTAATATCTTTTGGTGGTTGTTTACATTGTCCCTGCGGACCTGTTCTGTGCGCTTGCTAAATGTTACAGCTGGCTGGCTGGTGTTTTGGAGTAAGCGCTACCTTTCCTCCTCTGGGTACTGGGGCTGTGAAACCCTGGGTAGCAGGAGGTGACTCCGGGTCGAAGCTCGAGAAGTGGCTCTTGTACGAACTGTCGCCTTCCGCCTTGGCTTCTGCAAGTTAAGTTTTCGTTCTGCCTTCGAGCGACCTGGCGTGACTCCTCACTAATTAATTCTGGCGCTAATTATGTTTACTTGGGTATTTATTATATTTATTAAACCTTCTCTCAAGAGCAACATAACATTGTGAACGGTGGTTGCTGTGCTACTCTTAGTAAGACTTTGCGCTAACTAAAACCTTAGTAAGCCTTAGTGATATTGATTGACTCTTGAGTGTCAAACAAGTGCTTTTGTATTAACTTCATCCTGCTACTTATTGGGTGCATCTCTGGCAGGTTGTTATTTGAGTAAATAGTTTTGGGAACATTAGTTCTCAGTGTCTGAAGACTATTCAGAAATATTGTGTGTCTCAATTCATGCCGTCGGGCGCATAATTGTCAGTGGTTTTAAAATTTTTCTTATATATGAGATAGACTTTGTTTCATAAAAAGACATTGGTAGCAGATTTACTAAATTCTTGTGACTTACTTTTCTTATACCTAAAGTAATCAGGATTAAGATATTGTTTTAAAGGAATTTGTTGATATTATTGTTAAATAAAACGAATTATAACAAAAGGGGTTCAGTCCTTCCGTCGCGCGTGATTAGCCGAGCGGTCTAGGGCGCTGCAGTCATGGACTGTGCAGCTGGTCCCGGCGGAGGTTCGAATCCTCCCTCGGGCATGGGTGTGTGTGTTTGTCCTTAGGATAATTTAGGTTAAGTAGTGTGTAAGCTTAGGAACTGATGACCTTAGCAGTTAAGTCCCATAAGATTTCACACACACATTTTTTTCAGTCTTTCCTGTTGTTTCCGTATTCCCTAGTAGTTAGAACGTTTTAGATTCAGTTCTGAGGTTTATGGCCAGACAACACCGTATACATTCCACAGTATTTCTTTGAAGCAACTGTTCGGTGCCTTCAGGTGGCTACGGTACTTATTTTTACAGGAGGCAACTAACGTTGCGGCAAAAACGAGAAGTGTATTTGCAACAGACCCGTCGGCAAAACCTGAAAGGTCACAATTGCATAAGAATTTTCTGTCCTCTATGAAATCCTCTCTAAAGACACGTTTAATAGATTTGAAAAACAAACACACCACTTTCGTGAAGAATATAAGGGAGGATTGCGGGAAACAAGAGAGGAAGGATCTCGTACTCCAGAAAAGGGTAGTCAAGACTAACGCTGCTAATCTATTTAGTTGATTTGTTTCATGTTCTAAGTGTTCTGAAAATAAAACGCTGTCTTAAGTTCACCATCCCCACAACATTTTCTATATGGTGGTTCGATTTTAATTTATTCATAACTTTTATCTCCATTTCCTTGAATCGACAACCTTTAAATTGATCGTGTAACCAAAATTTAGCGGACGTGTTTATTGTTCATGTGGAGGGCTCACACTTTTTATTGTATGGGGATAATTGACACTGTCGCACCATATGGATATTCCTTCTAAATTATTTTGCAGTTGGTTTTTATCTTCTTATGACTTTACTCCACGTTAAACAGCACCGTAGTCTGCAACGAATGCAAGGTGATGTACATGTACAGACGAACAAAGGATCACAGTTTCGGGAAGTTGGACGATTTACTCTTATTCAGAAGAAAGAGCTTCACAAATTGAACAAGTTGGTCAACCTCTCACCTTTATGCAAGCAGTTATTCCACGTGTCATTGATTCATAGAGTTGTTAGACGTTCTCCTGAGGGACATAGTACCAAATTTTGTCCAACTGGCTCGTTAGACGTCAAACTCCCGAGATAGTTGGAGGGTCCTGGCCATAATTCTCTCAACTGGGGAGAGATCCGGTGACCTTTCTGGAAAAAGTAGGGTTTGGTAAACACGAAGCGTAGGTCCGATTAGATTGCTTGGTCTAAATCTCGAAAAGCAACGTAAAAAAATAAGAAACGAGTTCATTCACACTTTTGTTTTTCCATGAGTAAGTTGAGTTTTAATAATGGATTAGTGTGTGAGAGAGAGAGAGCTATTTTATTGAAAAACATGCAACCCACTGGTCCAATATTACTTCTACTGATTCCGTCTCAGTCATTTACTACTGCGTATCCAGTTCCCACACGCCAATAAAATACAGCTTCAACGCAAAGTAACAGGAGCTCGACAAATCTAATTATTGTTGTAAAAACGTCTTCCCACACTTTATCCTTCCTAATAGGCTCATTTATAATTTCAACAGAGGTCTACAAGCGGTCGTTGTGATTTGCAATTCATCAACAGAAAAATGCTATAAGAAAGGTAAGATAGGTAGGAGGATACAGCGATTCATCAGTTCATGTTAAATTCATTTCAGTTTTGATTTATAGCTCTATAATATGAAACACTGAGTAAAAAAAGTTTCAGAATCGCATTGTATCTTATTCATGTTTTCGTTACGACCAGTTCGTACCTCCCAGCATCCTTTCACTGTCAGTTTCAAAGCCACGTTACATCAGATGTGCTTGATTCTCTCAAGGCAAGACAGTCTTTCCATCTTTGGAAAAATATTTTCCAATAAGATAACGAATCTCCTCTGTTTCCTGTTTGGTGAACAAGTTGGAACTGCAGCATTCCAGAAATTTTAATGTCTTTGGTGACTTACTAAAGAAAGCGTACGGCTAGACAGGCGAGTGATTGATTTACGGGCTATAAATATGTTTCTCTGCTAGTGAACTGTTTAATTTGAGCTGACCGTGTTTTTTACGTGCGCGCAGTAAGTAATTACCTTGTAATGAATTATTGTATTTTCTGCGTGACACAAAAAAACTTGTGCTTCAGGCAAGTACATAAAGATAGACTTTACTGATCGTTATAATCCAAGGAGGCACATTTGTAGATGACTGAGGATAGGTATAATGAATACCGAAACACCAGACAACAGGGGAAAAGCTGAACAGAACGTGTATCAAGGCAAATACTTACACCCGAAGACAAAAGGGGTTCTCGAAACAGTTGTGGGTGTTTGATACTAACCACAGCCTCCAGGTTTTCCTTTCTTCTTTTTTACAAAAATATTGCTAGTTGCATTTACAAAAAAGCATTTGCGCTCTCTTAAGCGATAGAACTGGGGATCGCATCGCTGTTGCAATAATATATGTAGATGTCCTGCCATGGTTATGGGTATGTATCAGAGTTGGAAGGTGTATCAAAAGTAGCGAAGCTAATCTGATAACCAATAAGAGCATATAAATGGGAAAAAATATCAGAGTATCACCAGAAATCAACTGTATACACATGTCAACTCCATGTTGCAGATCCCTACATGTTAGAGAGGAAGTCTGATGAACATGTAGAGCTCAGCCAGACTTTGAGTTTCTATCAAGTGTGTCGCTACATGAATCTGCAGACAAGCTCTCTGATACGGCGTAGAAGTACATGTATTTGTTTCCAGACTACTAGTTTCCAATCTGCGCCACTCATTGAGTCTCATCGGGGCATGAGGTGTTAATATACTTTTCATGATCTTCCTATCCAAAATGCATGCATGTAAATCACTTGTAAGAGGGGAATTCTTACGAATTTTTAGTCGGCTTGTGTATAGGACTCGCAAATATCCTGGTATAAAATCAATCAACGCACGGGTATGCCGGCAATAAGACCATATACAGGGGACAGGCAAAATAGTGTGAACAGTGGTAGTAATGGGATGGTTGTGTTTGACAGTCAACAACGCAGGTAAGGCAAGTGTCGCGCTGGACTGTGCGTGTTTAGTACTAACTGGGAATCAGTGCAGGTTGTTTACGAGTAGTGCACACTTCGTATTTGCATTCAGAGGCCGAGGTCGATGTGCAATGAAAGACCTAACAGAGTTCCAAAGAGGGCAGATAGTGGGAGACCGATTAGCTGGAGAATCAGTAACTAAGACAGCCAACTTATAGAATCTTCCAAGAGCAACTGTTCCAACAGTCATGACACCCTACACAAAACATAGAAAGACATCATCGTGTAAACGTAATAGTGGGTGCAAATCAAAACTAAATGACAGAGATCGTCGTACGCTAACACGAATTGTGTCACAATAACAGAAAACTACGGAGGCTAAAGCGACTGCAGAGATCAATAGCCGTCTTCGATCCATCTGCCCAGAACTCCATAAAGTGAAGATTCATGAGCGAGCTGCTGTACCGAAACCGTTAGTGACGACAGCCAACGCAAAGAAGCGTAAAACTTGGTGTCAGGAGCATAAATCCTGGATGGCTGATCAGTGGAAACACGTCATATGGTCGGAAGAGTCAACGTTTTCATTATTTCGAACGTCGGGCCGGACTTACGTTTGGAGAACGCCAAAAGAAGCGTACAGTCGAGATTACTTGATACCAACGGCTAAGCATGGAGATGGAAGTGTGATGGTGTGGGCAGCCATATCATGGTATTCTGCTGGTACCATCATTACTCTCAAAGGCCGTGTTACATCCAACGTTTATGTGAACATTGTAGGTGATCAGGTGCACCCCATGATTCAAATGCTGTTCCCCAACAACGACGTCATATTTCAGGACGATAATGCACCATTCACACATCCAGGAAAGTATAATCGTGATATGAGAAGCATGCAACTGAACTGCAGCATCTTTCCTGGACTTGAACATTATCAAGTCCTTGTGGGGGTTATTTAATCGCAGACTCAGGAGCAGATTGCTATTGTGTCATTGGCTGGTGTTAAAATACGAAACAACTGGTAAAATTGCTAAAACTGATCGCCCTATCAACTGCAGAGTGTCTTACCGCACGTTGCCCTCTATCAACAGGGCCATATCGTCCGTCCACTGGTATGCTGTTGATTATCGCATAATGATTCACTGACACCACTTGCTTGAGATGGAGGGACTCTTGATGGACTCTCGTCACTGTGGAGCGTGTGATTGAATGTATATTCAGACAGTTGTTTGGAAGCGTTCCTCAATGCTGCAGACTCGTCCTGTTTCCATACGCTGCAATGCCTGCCACATGTTTTTATTTTTTTTTCACCAATAAGATAGCAGTACATCTTTTTATTTTCACTACGTCATGAGTGTTGTAAATGGCGCCTTCCAGCGATGGTCAACACTAGAACAGTAATCATGTACACGATTGCAAAATGAGGAAACAATGTTCTTCTAAATGGATCACCGAGATATCTGCTACCCAGTCGCTGTGGAAGACGATATTAAACACTTTACAATGCAGCAAGCTCTTCCAGTTTCCGTATGTTGCAATGTCTTCCACATTTTTGTCAATGAGGAACATCACCTCTGTGTTTTATTTCTACGAATCTGAGTATTGGTGGGAGCTGCATAGTTAACACTATGTGATGTTCAGCTTTCTGTGACAGCGAAATGATTGAAACGTATTAATATCAGTTTAGCAGTTGACAGAGATCTCGAAGACTTGATAGAAAAACAAAGTATAGGGCGCTGTACATAACTGTAGTCACACACCAATTGGATGTGTTACAGCCAAAATAAACAATGTGTTAAACTGCTTATGAAGGAGCAATACAGGGACCCTCTCATGTCATTGATAGTAT
This sequence comes from Schistocerca nitens, assembly GCF_023898315.1. Lineage (NCBI taxonomy): Eukaryota > Metazoa > Arthropoda > Insecta > Orthoptera > Acrididae > Schistocerca > Schistocerca nitens. Next base: position 174,535,020 of record NC_064622.1, on the reverse strand, counting down.
GTGGGTATAGTCTTCCTCCACTACAGTCGACAAAACTTTATGCACATCTATGCAAGCGACTTCGAGCACTGGCCACGTGCTCCAGTGGAGCGATATGTTTATATGTAATATGCTGGACTTCACACACAGACGATATTAGTTTTTTTCGATACCAGAAGAAAGAAACGCTGTAAAGTCTTATAGGAGGATCTATTACAAGGAGTGGTATAACTGGTTAACGTTTGGATGCAGATAGTTCTCTCAAAACTACACCGATTTTGCTCATAAAACTGATAGAAATCGGTTGTATCTATTCTCGTGAAGGCATGACTATTTGTATTATCATCACGACTGTAGGTTTAAAAAACAGGTGTTACCGCAAGTTCTGTGTTATTTCATACTTCATAACCTCTAATTATAAAGTAGACACCACTTGAATTACAGCCCGTTGTGGAACCTAGAAAGATAGTGTTTTTTTTTCTCGACATGTGACTAGATTGTGCGAAACAGACTGTGATGATCAAATTGCTTACAAAAGTAGAACACCAGAATCTGCTGTATGACTACAAACTTCACAGACATGTCAGTAGAGGGGAGTTATGGAGCAAAAATGTCAAATGTAAGCACACAGATGGTCTATTCCAAGACAGGTGCTCACTATTTGCTTCATAAACGCAGGTGCGATGTAGCTATGCATTGATAAAACAGTACTTGCTGTAGTGTAGAAAACAGCAATGTCCTCTTGAATTATAGCCTGTTGTTGTCGAATGTAAAATAGTTGTTTTTTTTTCGTCATGTCAGACAATGGCGTGACAGATTGTACTCTCTAATGTTACTTCACATGTCTGAAATGTTCGTAATACACACGTGCATGACAGTTTATTTACAGACACTGATTTCAATGCAAGAGACATTTTCAGGTCAAGTAAGTTTTTCATCAAGCTGAAAGAAATTCTTTAACATAGATGTTTTTTCTTCAGAGTTTAAATTCTCACTTTTTCTTTACTTCGATGATGGTTTCGAAAGAATGAGGAGATGCTGCGGCGATCGGTAGTTTTCGCTGCAAAATAGTGAAAGTTTTTTTCTCAGTTTTAAGCAGGGTGGACATGTATAGGTTTCTGAATTTTTGTCATATGTAATCGGTGGCGGTGCACTTCGTTGGATGTCCAAAATAATGAAATGCGAATTGTATCTAGAAGTCGAACGTAAAAACTATACCGATTTTGCTCATAAACTAAAAGAAAGTGGATTACGCCTATTTTTCTGGAAAGAGGACATTTATTATCGTTTTCATCAAAAATGAAACTCCTCCAGCTGTACTTAAGATTTTATATTTATTTGGCTACTAGTTTCGACGTTGCGTCAGCGGCATCTTCAGGCCCGTACATTTTGATGAAATAAATTGTGTGTGGCTCAGTACTAGACGTCCGCGGTGAGACGAACACGTGCTTCACATGGATGGCGGGCAGTAACTACTGCGGAAATCAGTCAGAGACAGACAAAAGACAAGAAAAAGACTCTTCATGCAATCTATTAAACATAGTTACTGCCTGCCATCCATGTGGAGAACGTGTTGGTCTCACCGCGGACTTCTGGTACTGAGTCACACATAATTGATCAAAGTGTACGGGCCTGAAGATGGCGTTCACGCAACGTCTAAACTAGTAGCCAAATAAATATAAAATCTTAAGTACAGCTGGAGGAGTTTCATTTTTTATAAAAAGTATACCAGCTGTGTCCTACCTTCATCCAATTTAAATATGGAAGTACGAAGATTTATAGCGGTTTTGTTTTCCTCGTTGGAACGTGGTTGATTATAAGAGTTGAATTGGTGTTAAATTAAAGCATTCTCCATCGCACAACTGCGGTTGCTTGCAGTGGGTCAGTGTGGAGGAAGGTCCAGTGTGTGTGTGTGTGTGTGTGTGTGTGTGTGTGTGTGTGTGTGTGTGTGCGTGTTAGTGTGTGGGTGGTCGTGCTAGGCAGATGTGTACCGAACAGGGCACTGTCTGTGGGGTGCGTCTGTGCCACTAAACTTCCCTTTTATGTTGGTGAGGAATTGTCGCTTCAAAGAGACAACAAGCTTTTGCCATGCCCTGCAGGCTGCTCTAGCTGCAGCCGAGGAAGAATGTGTTCCCAGATACAGTGGGACCTACAGTCACTTCAGGCAGAGGGCTTCCTGTTTTCCAAGCTGTTGTTGTTGTTCCGTGGGGGGGGGGGGGGGGTGTCCAGTGTTTCTAAGAAATACATTTAATAGATTTCATGAAGTGTCTTGTTCTTGTCTTTTGTGTGTCTGTAACCGATTTCCGCAGGATCTCTTTGTGGACCACCAGCAGCAAGATAGAACAGGTCTCTATCCATACCTATGATGATGGGAGGAAGGGAATGGGTGCGGGGTGGAACAGTGGGGTTGAAGACTACCTTCAAGGTAGTTAGTTCGTGAGCACCCATCAAGGAGGTCACAGCTGCAACTGCTTCTCCCCTGCGATCATCTGGGGTCTGTTTTTGCAGTAGCAATGTTATTACGATGATTTTTTCCCTATCCCCAATACACGTGTTGCTTTATGTCTTGATTTTTAGTGCTGTTTTTTCATGACAATTTTATATGTAATTAGAACAGAGATGCATTTTCCATCTGTTGTGTAGTGTTTATTGCTGGGTTGCAGGGTGATTGCCGAGCAGGCATCTGTAGGGAACTCTGGCGTCAAACAGGGACAGACACAGTCCTCAGCTGTGTGCTTACAGGTAATAAAACACTTATTAAACTCCCCTCTGTCCAGTACCAGCATGTCGTCAGTTGAATATATTTCCCGCCAAAACCATAAAGATAGTGCGTCTGCCACTAATTTCAAGTGATATCGTGAAAAATTTTCCCAGTAGGATAACAGCTTTCGTATGGCATCATCACTTTTAAACTGAACTGCGATTTTAGGCAGTCCTTGTTTAGCACTATGCATATACGAGTAGTTGTGTAATTAGGCCTGTTTATGAATGGTTCAAATGGCTCTGAGCACTATGGGACTCAACTGCTGAGGTTATTAGTCCCCTAGAACTTAGAACTAGTTAAACCTAACTAACCTAAGGACATCACAAACATCCATGCCCGAGGCAGGATTCGAACCTGCGACCGTAGCGGTCTTGCGGTTCCAGACTGCAGCGCCTTTAACCGCACGGCCACTTCGGCCGGCCTGTTTATGAATACTTACGTAATTAGGACCGATATTTGCTTAAGTTTTCCAACTAAAATGCACTAACCTAACGTTCCTCTCCTGCATTTGGGCAGTTTCCATGTGTTTGTGGGTGCACTAGGGCTTTCTGTCAAGAAGGACCAGGATTCGAGTCCCAGAAAGGGCGCTGCCAGTTTTAATTTCCCACCATTTCCCTGGTGGAGGATGGGATGGAACGTCTTAACAGTCCTGGGACAAAAAAATTCCGACCAAAGTTCGAAATTCCTGTCAAAATTTGAAATTCGCACCAAAATTATAAATTCCCACCGTAATTCCCACCATTACGGTAGGTGGAGGACTGGGAGGGGTAGGGATTGCGTGGGGGTGGGTTGGGAAAGGGGGACGAGGGCTGCGACCCACATGCAGGCTGGGAAAAACATATGAAATCATGTGGGGGTGGGGGTCCATACCCTACTACTGGGTTGTTCATGTATAGTTTTGTTATCAGGTCTGATAGTGTATTCAAGGAGCGTGAACAGTGTTATATGTTGAGTGATCACTGTCAAGCACACAGAGATTCCGCGAAGTCGTGTGTGACCACGTTATCAGCACCTGAGAGAGGTTTAAAGTGGCTTTATTGTGAGTCTTCATTTGGTCGATATGCACATGTACACATGGCTGTAGTATCGGGTACATAAGGTGTAAAAGGCAGTGCTTAGGTGGAGCTGCCATTTTTACTCAGGGGATTCATGTGTGAAGATTTCGATGTGATTATGGCCGCATGACGGGAATTAACAGACTTCGAACGTGGAATTGTAGTTGCAGCTAGACGCATAGGACATTCCGTTTCGGAAATCGTTAGGGAATTCAGTATTCCGAGATCCACAACGTCAAAAGTGTGGCGAGAATAACAAGTTTCATGCATTATCACTCATTACAAACAACGCAGTGGCCGACGGCCTTCATTAACGATCGAGAGCAGATATTCAGTGCTAACAGACAAACAACACTGCGTGAAATAAGGCATAAATCAATGTGGGTATTCGTATTCGTTCAGACAGTTGGCATTAATGGGCTATGGTAGTAGACTACCGACGCGAGTTTCGTTACTAAGAGCTCAACATCGCCTGCAGTGACTCTCCTGGGCTCGTGACCATATCAGTTGGACCCTAGATGACTGGAAAATATTGGCTTGGCCAAATCAGTCTTGATTTCAAGTGGTAAGAGTTGATGGTAGTGTTTGAGTGCGGCGTAGACCCCACGAAGCCGTGGACCTAAGTTGTCAACAAGTACTGTGCAGCTGGTGATGTGGGGCGCGTTTACATGGAATGGAATGGCACCCTGGGGTCCAACTGAACAGATAATTAACTGGAAGTGGTTACGTTTGTGTAGTTGGAGACAATCTGCACCCATTCATGGACTTCATGTTCCCAAACAACAATGACAAGGTGCCACGTCACGGCGCCGCGGTTGTTCACGATTCGTTAAAAGAACCTTCTGGACAGTCCGAGCGTATAATTTGTTTACCCAGATCGCCTGATATGAATCCCACCGAAAATTTATGGGACATAATCGAGAGGTTAGTTCGTGCACAAAATCCTGCACCGGCAACACTTTCGTAATTATCGACATATACAGAGGCAACGTGGGTCGGTATTTAGCAGGGGGCTTCCAGCTTGTTAACTAATTACGAATGCCTCTATTGCTTCACGTGCAATAACTATAATAACGTGTGTCCACAGTATCACTAGGGCAAAATTGTTCAATCATTATCTACAGTGTTGTCAAAATATCGTTAGCTTCGGTGTTACCACTATTTAACAAATAGAGAACTAGTGCCCTCAACATATCCGTTATGCCAATACACTTCGTTATGCCACAACTACGTAAAGTTCTGGCATTGAAATAGCCCTTAACAGCACAAATGTAATTGTATTTGAGTGTTACTGCCGGCCGAAGTGGCCGCGCGGTTCTGGCGCTGCAGTCTGGAACCGCGAGACCGCTACGGTCGCAGGTTCGAATCCTGCCTCGGGCATGGATGTGTGTGATGTCCTTAGGTTAGTTAGGTTTAACTAGTTCTAAGTTCTAGGGGACTAATGACCTCAGCAGTTGAGTCCCATAGTGCTCAGAGCCATTTGAACCATTTTTTGAGTGTTACTGGAGAAGAATAGTTAATAAGTAAATCGAAGACTGACTTAAGCCTGTGTAACACACTTTAGCCGGCCGAGGTGGCCGACTGGTTCTAGGCGCTACAGTCTGGAACCGCGAAACCGCTACGGTCGCAGGTTCGAATCCTGCCTGGGGTATGGATGTGTGTGTTGTCCTTGGGTTGGTTAAGTTTAAGTAGTTCTAAGTTCTAGGGGACTGATGACATCAGCAGTTAAGTCCCATAGTGCTCAGAGCCATTTTGAACACACTTTAATAATATCTGTCTATTACGAGTTTGTATTGATGCCCCGCGGCGATGAAACGTCAGTTGACAGTCGACAGTATGATTGCACAGATGTGCCTTCTGCAGCTTCCTAGACTGAGACGACTACTGTAACACCTTGGCGCCGACTCTCCGTTGTCTCGTTGATCGCCGATAAATAATCTTGCTCTGGTTCAAAAGTGGAACGGGATAGACCAATTGAGTTAATTTACTATTAAGAACATACGATGAATTCCAGCAGCAACAGTGGACGGCTGGCCGAATATCAACCCTGATATGTAGCCTGTCCGTTTATTTCTCACATCACCAAGATTAAACTGATTAGGAGGTCGGCCCACACATGTATTCCGGTACAATTACGAGCCTACGCGACCAGAAACATACGGTTTATTCCCCCTAAGGACAAAAGTCCGTATTTACTTGTGGTTTTTAATTGCACCTATAGTTGACACTCACATAGCTCACTATCGCTCCTTAACTGTCTCTGTCTCTCTCTTCGTAACATTATATATAGGTATTAATTTTCCTTATGGACCAATTCTCTTAAAATGACAATGGAATTACATACATACATGGAAACAACATTACTCAAATGTTCAAATGTGTGTGAAATCTTACGGGACTTAACTGCTAAGGTCATCAGTCCCTAAGCTTACACACTACTTAACCTAAATTATCCTAAGGACAAACACACACACCCATGCCCGAGGGAGGACTCGAACCTCCGCACCGTCCATGACTGCAGCACCTAAGACCGCACGGCTAATCCCGTGCGGACCAACATTACTCAATAAATAACAATATTGATTCTACATAATAAATTACATTGCATCTGTACACACAAAATCATTACAATGCAAGATAACGACGTTAAAAAAAAGGTCCAAGAGAAGAAGAAAGAATACACACATACTTCATTAATGTTTTACAGAATTCTAAACGAATAGTAGTAGTAAAAAACAATACAGGAACATATATCATAGAAACCTGTTACGGTCTCTTTTCCGTAGGCTGTGTGGGAGTTATCCGTAGAGTCTGGTATCAGTCATCAAAACATTCAGTTTTCGTTCCATAGACCCAAAAAATGACATGATTCTCGAGGGTGTGGAACATATTGGACCCCTTTTTGGACCAATGTAAGTGATTTATGTAGATTGTTCTTATTCATAGTATTGATACTATGTACTGAGCTGTTGGTTGGAAATAGAGATATATTATTTCCAACAAATTTCATTAAGGTATAAATATACTGAGAAGCAGTGGTTAGAATACAAAGTTCCTTGAACAGGTTTCTACATGATGTTCTTGAATGTACACCACAAATGATTGTTACTAGACGCTTTTGCACGCAAAAACTTTTGCTCGGTTTGATGAGTTACCCCAGAATATTTGAAGCTAAATGCAGAACGATTCTACTGCCCCAACACATAATTCGGGTAAGGACCACCAACATAAGATACGAAAAGTTAGGACTCATACTGAGGCATAGAGATTGCCGTTTCTCTCTCGCTCTATTTGCGAGTGGAACAGGAAAGGAAATGACTTGCAGTGCTACAGAGGACTCTCTGCCACTCAGCGTACGGTGTGTTGTGGAGTGTCTGTGTAGATGTAGTAAAATTAGGCCGGATTTAAGGTAGTTGTCGGATATCCGTTTCATTTCTAGTTACATTAGTAATGATTATAGAGATGAAAAAAGTTGTATGTGAAGTTTTATTGCATTGTATACTGGACTAGTGTATCGTGTTCTCCAGTAGAATATGAGCATGTAGCACTGACCAGTTTCATTACACCGCTGAGCTCCGCAGGTTGGATTTTCCTGTAGGTCGTGAGAAGGGAGGCAAATGGGGCTACCAACAGGTGTGTGCCAGGGCGCAGACGGGGAGCTGTGTGTGTGTGTATGTGAGTGTGTGCGTGTGTGTGTGAGGGAGAGTCCTCCGGGAATTTTGATTGCGACCGCCGTGACGGATGGCTGGGACCGACAGAGTGAGTTTTTGCCCTCACCGTGCGCGGGCCGCGCCCGGATTGAGTAATTCTGCGTTCTTCTGGGCCTCCGCGTTCGAAACCTTGCAAAGGTGCCGGCCAGGAATGAGACCGAGACAGGGAAAAATCTGAAATTCCGAACACGAGCAGATACTGACTTAATGTCTGTCTGTATTACGGACTGAGATCGTTAGACTTGTTTACTCTCCACAGAAGGCGTAGCGATTTTCCTTTTTGCGACAGTCTCAGGAGACGGACGACGTGGCTGCTAAAGTAAAAACTATGTAAATGGAAGTACGTCGCAAAAAAACGCAACAAACAGTTGATCAGTATTGCAGTACGCCTGTGACAGACACAGTTGCAGTAGATAGTGAAGAAATTACACTCATGAGTAATTGGATTAGTAGTAGCTGCTGGAAAGATACAGCACATCTGTCATCAGGAAGCGTAGAATAATTTTGCTTGTCACGTGACATGGATGCCTCCATACAGTGTGTCTACACTGAAAAGCTCTATTTTGAGGACGATCTAAAATTGGAAATCTTCTTTATTTCAGGTCTCACTTGTGCGTTGGGCGCGGAGGGACCTTAAGTTGCTGCCTAATATTTATCAACGTTTGGCGCTGTCTTATTGTTTCAGTATAATCCGCCCAATCTAAAATGGCGTCATTTCAGGAGAAGGAGCAAGCTATGCTTTGGTACACAGAGTTTAAATCCTTTGTTGTGGCGCAAAGGAAATTTCGTTCTGTTCACAGGAAAACCGCATAAACAAAAAAATGGCTCTGAGCACTATGGGACTCAACTGCTGAGGTCATTAGTCCCCTAGAACTTAGAACTAGTTAAACCTAACTAACCTAAGGACATCACAAACATCCATGCCCGAGGCAGGATTCGAACCTGCGACCGTAGCGGTCTTGCGGTTCCAGACTGCAGCGCCTTTAACCGCACGGCCACTTCCGCCGGCTACCGCATAAACGTCAAGAGGATAAAAGCATGGCATAGGCAGATTACGGACTTGTCAGCATTCTGTACCGGTGTGCAGGGGGTCGACGTGTCTCTGAAGAAGAAGCTGAGAACGTACGTCAAGCGTTCCAGCTAAGTTCACGCAAATCAGTTCGTCAGGCGTCACATAAACTTCACTTGCCACGTGCCACTATTGTTAAGGTCTTCAAAAGGTTGATGCGATTGTATTCATATAAGTTGCAAATTCTGCAGGCCATGAAGTCCGATGACAAGCAACGGTGATATGGATTGGGATGTGAATTGCTTTACTAAACCAGTCAGAATCCTGCTTTCTTGTCAAGGATGATGTTTTCTGTTGAGGTCATTCTCCATGTCTGCGAGTCTGTGAATAAGCATAATGTTCACATATGAGGATCATAGAATCCACGTAGTATCAGGGAGAAGATGCAAGAGAGCCAGAAAGTGAACATTTGGTGTCGCCTCGTATGCGACAATATAATTGGACCGTTCTTCTTTGCTGAGGAGAGTGTCACAGAACGACGCACGTAGACATGTTGGAGGTGTTTGTTTTGGATGTTCGGAAAACTCTAAATCGAACGTTTCTATAATGTTGATTTGAACGTGATGGATCCGTGTACTGGCCTCTACGTTCTGCTGAGAGCACATAGGGCTACGTGAATAACGGGGTGTTCGGCACTGTAGTGCGAGAACTTGAAGACCTCCGTTTTCTGACTGTGGAAGTCATTCCTGCAGTTACATTGCAGCGGACCTGAATGGAAACTGAGCACAGACCAGAAATTCTTCGCATCATCGCAGGGGCTCACGTGAAGTACCTTTCGATGTGACACTGTCACTTTTTAAACACTTAACTTTATTAACAACTTACTTCTGAGGAGGAAATAAATTTATTTCATTTCATTTTGTGTTGGGAGCCAATTGAAAGTAGGGCATCTTGGTGAAGATACTCTGTAACTACCGCCAGCGTACAGTAGGACTGAGAAAGCCACTCGGAAATAATCGATTTTATCCAGCTTTAGTGACTTCAATGTCGGTGGGAGGTTAAACTCTTATCTTCCTTCTTTCATTCCTTTTCTCTTGACATGGCTCTCTCTGACTCTGAATTCATGCAGGAACTGGGGTTTCGCTAGCCACCATATCAGTGAATGAGACGAATCGGTGAGAACCACAGCCGCTAGTTAACTGCCATGGACATCCTGAGGCGAAAGTGTTCTTTCCACACCACACATTTGAGTGTCCGATTTGGTCTTCCTCCTATAACATAATTTCTTAACCTACATATTTCGCCTTGATCAGGAAGCCTCCGTGACCACGAGATCTTTTTCTAGGATGGTCTTAGGATATGTATCCGAGGTAAGAATTCTGAGGTTTTTAATTTATTGTGACTCTAATGTTGTGTCTGCTCTGTCGGAAATCATAATAACTATTGGCGCCTGCTTCACCACTCGGCATAAATGTACACACATCTAAAAACGTTTTACATCACCTCGGTTCCGAGAGTTCAGGAACCTGTAAAGAAAATTGGAATAGACATCAACGCAAACATTATATCCAGCATTTTTATTGCTCATGAAAACCACACATTGCATTTTGTACCATCATACAGCGAGATCTTCAGAGGTGGTGGTCCAGATTGCTGTACACACCGGTACCTCTAATACCCAGTAGCACGTCCTCTTGCATTGATGCATGCCTGTATTCGTCGTGGCATACTATCTACAAGTTCATTAAGGCACTGTTGGTCCAGATTGTCCAACTCCTCAACGGCTCCCAAAAGAGCAGGGAACCCCCACCTTGCTGCACTCGCTGGACAGTGTGTCTAAGGCGTTCAGCTTGACTGGGTTGCCTCCGAACACGTCTCCGACGATTTTCTGGTTGAACGCTTATACGACACTCATCGGTGAGGATAACGTGATGCCAATCCTGAGCGGTCCATTCGGAATGTTGTTGGGCCCACCTGTGCTACGCTGCATGGTGTCGTGGTTTCAAAGTTTGATCTCGCCATGGACGTCTGGAGTGAATTTGCGCATCATGCAGCCTATTGCGCGCAGTTTAAGTCGTAACACTACGTCCTGTGGCTGCACGAAAAACATTATTCAACATGCCGGTGCTCCTGCCCAGGTTTCTTCGAGCCATAATCCTTAGTAGCTGTCATCCACTGCTGAAGTAGCCCTTGGGCGGTCTGAGCGGGGCATGTCATCGACAGTTCCTGTCTCTCTGTATCTCCTCCATGTCCGAACAACATCACTTTGGTTCACTCCGAGACGCCTGGACTCTTCCCTGCTCATGCATGATTGTTTACATCTTTCGGCGGGTTTAGTGACATCTATGAACAGTCAAAGGGACTGTTTCTGTGATACAATATCCACAGTCAACGTCTATGTTCAGGAGTTCTGGGGACCGGGGTGATGCAAAACTTTTCTTGATGTGTGTATAATCTTTGCATGCCTCCCCAAACTGACTGATTGAAGCATCACGTTATGTCTGTAATACCACAGTCCTTCGAGTACTACTACAGGTGTAGGAGCATTAATTTTATTTCCATAAAATGCGATGACCAGTATATTAATTTTTGTTACGTTATGCAGTAGGAATGCCAGCCTTAAGGAAATTGGGTAGTTCCCGATATGGCCCGAATTGGAATAGAGAAACGCCAACGCAAGCATGTGCTGTGAACGAAAACACTTTATTCAGAAAGTGACCTTCCTTTTCTTTTAAAATATGTTATGTCCACTTTTCTGCCGTAAATGATACTTTTTATGTTACTCCGATCTTTAGAATCAATCATAGGCTCCAAAACCAGTGAGAATTACACCAATATAAAATGGATTTGCGCTCTGAAATAATTTGTTCTCTGCTTTACAAAGTGTTTCAAGATTAGTGCACTCAGCAACCTAACTAATATCGGCGGATTGACTAGGCTTACTACACATTATCAACTTTCACCTATTTTTACCACCGAAGGAATACTAAATTGGCTAAGCTTATTACCGCATGCAACTCCAATCTTCTCCATAGGTCTCTTCGATAAACGTTTTCTGCGGAGCAGCATCTATCGCAAGTCTTTCACTAGGCACACGAAGTCTATGAACATAAGTTACAACTTCATTAATTTTACGTTAATTTTACGTAACTGTACTTGTCAGCAAAAAGCATCTTAGGTTTGGTTTGCAACAGCTAAGAAACGCGACAAAGCGTCACATCTCACTCACCCACAACCACAGTTGAGTAGCTACACAATAAACAATTTCCTCCTAGTTATAATGTATAGAAGCCACAGCCAAAGATATGCTCCTCTGCTCACCGAACGTCATGGAAACAGAGATTAGGATGACCAATAGCAACAGTGGTATTGGGCTCTAGAAGCATAGAAGCAGGATCTCTAGTGTGTTGACCGTCTGCTCGCGTTGGTGCACGAGTTAGGCAGAATATGAGGAAGCTGAAAACCACCTGAGATGACATCTCGCTTAAAAACAAGCAACTGCCGGGGAACGTGGTGGCAGTTATTCCATTGTGAGGAGTGCTTACGTAGATGAAACTGAGTTAATGCTGGTTCTACCATCTTTGATTATCTAGCAATACAGGAAACTAAGCTAACGAGACAAAATATTGGTGATCTAATTAAAACAGCTCAGTGCTCGCTCTGGAGTGATGTGGATCGTGTGAAACGGGTACCAGACAATTTGGGGCACTCCACTGCTGACCTTTTTTGAGTCATCAGTCTCCTGATTGGTTTGATGCGGGCCCGCCATGAATGCCTTTCCCGTCCCAGCCTCTTCATCTCAGACTAACACTTGCAACCTACGTCATCTGTTATTTAGTGGATGTGTCCGTATCTCTGTTTTCCTCTACAGTTTCAGTTTTTACCCTCTACAGCTCCCTCTACTACCATCGAAGTTCTTCAGTATGTCTTAACGGATGTCCTATCATCCTGTCCCTTCTTCTTGTGTTTTCCACATACTCCTTTCTTCGCCGATTCTTCGGCGGACCTCCACATTCCTTACCTTATCAGGCCAGCTAATTTTAACATTCTTCTGTAACACCACGTCTCAAATGCCGTCATTCTCCTCTGTTCCGTTTGTCCTACAGTCCATGTTTCACTACCATACAACGTTGTGATACAAACGTACGGTATCAGATAAGGTCTATGTTTGAAACTAGCAGACTTCTTTTGAGCAGGACTGCCCTTTTAGCCAGTGCTACTCTGCTTTGAATGTTCTCGCTGCTCCGCCCGTCATGAGTTATTTTGTGCCTAAGCATCAGAATTACTTAACTTTGTCTACTTCCTGGTCACTAATCCTGGTATTGAGTTTCCCGTGGTTCTCATTTCTGCTGCTTCTCATTACTTACTCTGAATTCATATTCTGTACTCATCAGACTGTTCATTCCGGTCAGCAAATACTTTACGTTTTCTACACTTTCGTTAAGGATAGCAGCGTCATCGGCGAGTCCTGTCACTGGTATTCTTTCACCTTTAATTTAATTACACTCTTGAATCTTTCTTTTATTTCCATCATTGCTTCTTCGGTGTGCAGATTGAATAGTAGAGGCTAAAGACTACATCACTCTCTTAGAGTCGTTTCAATCGGAGAACTTTGTTCATGAACTTCCACCTTCCTTGTTCCCGCTTGGTTCTTGTACATTTTGTCTATTACTTGCCTTTCGCTGTAGCTTACGCCTATTTTTCTCAGAATTGCGAACATCTTCCACCATTTGATATTGTCAGACGCTTTTTCCTAGTATCCAAATCCTATGAACGTGTTTCGATTTTTCTTTAGTCTTGGTTCCATTATCAACCGCAATGTCAGAATTACCTGTCCGGTGCCGTTCCGTTTTCTGAAGCGAAACTGATATTTTGTTTTCCATTCTTTTGTACCTTATCTTGGTCAGCAACTTGGACGTATTAATTGTTAAGCTGATTGTGCGATAATTGTCGCACTTGTTGGGTATTGCAATCTCCGGAATCGGGTGGATGATGTTTTTCCTGGAGTCACGTGGTAAATCGCCAGACTAATACATACTACATACCAGTGGGAATACCTGTTTTGTTGTCATTTTCCCCAACGATTTTAGAAATTCTGGTGGAATGTTATCTATCCCTACTGACATATTCGCTCTTAAGTCTTCCATAGCTCTTCTAAATTCTGATTCTAATACTGGATTCCCTATCTCTGTTATATACAGGGTGTCCCATTTATCTTGTCCACCTTAAATAACAATTTGTCCAGATGCAAATTACAAAATGTTCCAAGCAAATGTTCTTTAGCCATAAGGGGGACGTCATCAGCATGATTGCCTTCGTTGTAGCTTTGTTTTTTGTTGTTTTTTTTACAAAGATATGAACAGCGGTATGACTTTTTTTAAATGGCACCATGTATTTTTTATTCTGTAATTCATTTCCTCTCTTAAGACCTATTCAAAAATTTAAGACAGTGTATTATTCAGTGAAACACAACGTTATTAATTACATAACACAACACTGACTTTGAGCCCGGGATCATCCGAAGATCAAAACAAACGATTTAGAAAAGATATCTGTATGGTGCGAATATTGGTAATTGACCATAATAATGAAAAGTGTGAGGTCATCTATGTGACTGCTAGAAGGTATCCTTTTAACTTCGGTTACACGATAAATCAGTGTAATCTAGAGGTCGTAAATTCAACTAAATACCTAGGAATTACAAATATGAACAATTTAAATTTGAAAGAAGACATGGAACATGTTGTGGGGAAGGCGAACCAAAGACTGGGTTTTATTGGCAGAACACTTAGAAGATGCAACCGGTCTACGAAACAGACTACCTACACTTCGCTTGCCTGTGCTCTTTTGGAGTACTGCTGCGCGGTGTGGGATTCTTACCAGGCAGGATTAATGGAGTAGATCGAGAAAGTTCAAAGAAGAGCAGCACATTTTGTGTTATCGAGAAATCGATGAGGGAGTGTCATTGACATTATACAGGAATTGAGGTGGACATAATTAAAATAAAGGCGCTTTTCGTTGCGGTGGAATTTTCTCACGAAATTTCTATCACCAACTTTCTACTCTGAATGCGAAAATATTTGTCTGACGCCGACCTACGTAGGGACAGACGATTATCATAATAAATTAAGGGGAATTAGAGCTCGCACGGAAAGATAAAAGTGATCGTTTCTTCGTCGCGGTGTTTGAGATTGTAATAATAGAATTATTGTGAAGGTGATTCCATAAACCCTCTGCCACGCACTTACATGTGATTTGCAGAGTATACATGTAGATGCAGATGTACTAGACAATGTGTGTGAAATGCCAATTAATACCACAACCAATCTAATAATTTGTTTCTGCGTATTTGTACCCTGTGTCAGAGAAATTTCTGCAATACTGTATATATCTCAAGCTTCGAGGAATTTTCAAATTCATCACATTGGCTACAAGCATGCTGTCACCCATCTGATAGAGTTTGACTTGAGAACAGAGAACTGTCAGTTCTTACACTCACTTCCTGGCTGTCGTTCCGTGCTGACTGTGAAGTTTGAAGATGTGACTATAGCTTTTGCTAATAGCTTGAGGTGTTAGTTTCATACTCAAGAGTCCATATTCAGTGCAGCTCGCATTTAACTGGTACTTTGTGAGACTCGAATATGGAGTTCATTGGGTTATCATTTCTTGTTAATGAGAAATGAGAATTGCGTAGATGAGTGATCGGCATTTCGTTCGTCAGTCTTCCTAATGACGTTGACCAAACTCCCAAATAATAGTCTGAAGCATTTCATGTTAGTTTTCTATGTTTTTTGTCTTTAATGGTCACGTTGCAATAAGATTACATGTTGGTTTTTTGTTTTAAATTTGATTAATATTTCTAATTATGCAGATTAGTTTGAGAGTGTCAGCCCTTGTCAGTGGCAATCGGTTTCAAACCCGACAGCAGTTGGCACTATCAGCGAATACAGGTCCATCTTAATCAGTTTACGAGCACACATAGCGATGGGAAATGCGTGCAGTGGACGTACGGATTCGGATGCCTCGCAGAACACCATTCCTCACAGCGGTGCTGCATATCTTCAGTGTGATGTGTCGCTCACACCCACACGGGGAAAACAGCGATCAAAGTCTACAAAAGAGTATTGACCAAAGAAAGAGACGTCTGCTTCGACGATAATAATAAAATCACAGTTACAGTGTCTCACAGGTATGAAGACTTGACAGTACGGTGATTCTAGAGCCTGACAAAGTAACACAATTACGATACACTTACAGGGAAAATATTCTAAGTGCGAAAAAGATATCCTAAATAACATTAGCAAATGAGCAGAAGCGTTATCCTGGATACAGTCTAACTGAACCAAAGGAACAACGATGAATGCTAAATACATCGGCGTCGTTCCCTTCTATGGGCTAAGAGTGCGTCCTAAGCCTATATGGTGTGTAACGCCCGCCCAGAGGCTAGGACAGCTGTAAGAACAAACTTGCGTAGCTCTGGCGCCGACGTTTATAGCGGCTGGCGGCGGAATACTTGCGGCACTATTTTTTGGTCATCTGTGTGGCGGACGTGAATAGGTCCCTTGGAAGTGGAGGCCTCTGCTAGTGCTGCTACCGCCGCCTGGTGCCCGTCCGTTACTGCAACATGACGAGTTCGCGACTCTCAGACGTGCAGGGGCCAAGTAGGCAGCACGCACGCCAAAGGTGCCCGAAGGGTTGCCTATTGCTGTTGCTAAGATCGCCCAAATAGCCCAAACAACACCGAAACTGGACAGTACTTGGCTGGAGACGTTTAGTGTGATCCGAAGAGTCGCCGTTCTGCAGCTTTGGAAATGATACAAGGCTTCGAGTGCGCTGACGGCCCATGAAGTTTTCAACTCGCAGTTTGTGTGTAGGGTGTAGTTCTAGCAAGTGGTGGTTCTCTGACGTTTTGGGGGTGTTCTTCGTGCCATGACTTTGGTCCTACCACCGATACAGTAAACATTAACAAAGATGTTTCTGTACCAAGTATTACTCATTCTCCTAAATCTTCATTGTGCGTATGCTGTGAACACTAACGTGTTTCAAGATCAGAGGGCTGCATTCATGCGTTCCTTGTTCGACGAGCTCTGACGCACACTGTCGTAGCTCCACTGATCTGTTGAGTGACCTCATCTTAAACACACAGTAAACGTCTGGGACTATAAGAAGAGTGGCCGAAAAGCCAATGAGTGATTTCAGTCCTATAAGGCTTGCCTAAAAAAAAACTGATGTACCCCCGTCGGCGCCGAATTAAGGGTATTATCAAGGACAGCCAATGGTGTTTCAAGGTATTAGAGAGATTTCGCGTTAGAGTAGCTAGTTTACTATCAGGTGTGGTTGCTTCACTGTCAGGTGTAACCGTTTGTCTAATGCATGCGACAGTTAACAGTTATCTTCAGAAACACAGTGCACAATCCCAACATTTCAGAAACACTCTCTAAGACAAAAACAGAACGATGCATCAAGACGGAATAATTGGAATAGGACGGAAATCAGTATGTGTAATGTACAGTCGTGCTCAAAAGTATCCGAACGACCTGATTTGTATTTCGCCTCATTCGCATACAACCCTCATAACGCAGCTGCCTAGCAGGTCCTCTAATCGCTCCTCGGTACATTCGTTTGACTATTGAAAATGGTTCCAACAAATTACCACTAGAAAACACTGCTCTGTATCGCAATAACTCAAGATGTAAAGTAATACTACGATACTACAAATATCGGGGAACACCTCATCACAGATAAAACTTTCCTTATGGCTTGTAATCTCACATTTATTAAAATAAATGACATACCTGAAATGTTAGCACTGTCATTATTACGTCAGATAGGTAATGCACGTAGTAAGTTCGTAGTATTAATGATTTCCTCTTCAAAGTAAGATACCGTACTTATTATTTAACACAAAATGACATTAAAATGTAAGTTATTCACGAGCTGCTAGTTGAGAATATGTATGAACTTCAAATGGCACGACGAACCGTCTCGTTCTGCATATGGATTCAAACCCAGGTCATGCAGACTAAGCTAAGATTTCGTGACTGACGGAAACTAACAGTAATTCCTGACTAGGCATACAGAGAGTGACATACCTCGATTTTAGACAGTATCAGTTAACACAAAATTGTTGAGGCTTTCGTGGCCACTTGTTGACAAATTGCCTATTGGCTTCTGTCTCGGGTTCTTCGGCCGGCGTTCATGTAATGATTTTTCTGACGTTTCGCCAGCACGAGTGGCTGGCATTGTCAAAGCTTCACCCTCCATTGCCGGTGGTGAACTGGAGCCGAGCAGTCGAATTCTCTGGGTTTCCCACCCTTTGATTTTTGCAAGAAGAATCAGCACCCGGTGGCACTCTGTCTTATGGTTTAATTACCCTGTTTTTCGAAAATCGTTTTGTTTTCAGTTTTTGTGTATGTGACCGTTGCTTTTTTCCCGATGTATGTTAGATGGAAGGAGGGGCGGCTGTTTTTGTCTAGATGTTGGTTGTTTTGCTGTGAGTACTAAGTATCACGCAGAATTAACTATTTAATACTGACGATGACTCGTAGTGATAGGTGCTTTTTGACGGGGTTGATCGTCCCCGCCGAGGGAAATTATAAGATGAAATTGTGAGTGATGACATGATGTATAGAAGTCGATGGATTTTTGTTTGATGATGTGATAGATGGTAGAATGACCAAGCATGACTCTGACCTCCTCATTGCTGCTGTACCACGGAACCTCCGCGATTATTCTCAGAACTTTGTTCTGCAGTCTTTCTATCTTGGATAAGTTTGTATCTGCCGCCATGCTCCATACCTCTGAGCCATAGAGCACAGCTGGCAGTATTATCACTTTCCATATTTTCAGTTTCGCTGCAGTTGAGAGTCCTCTACCTTTGAGGAGCGGATATAGTTGTATTAGTCTTGCCTGGCCTTTGTCGCAGGCTTCTGTGATATGTTGACTAAAGGTTAGCCTTTTATAAATTTGTAAGCCAAGGTACTTAATCGAATTTTTCCATGGCAGCTGTTGGTTATCAACTATGATGCTTCGTATTGGTGGTTTGGTTTTGTTAGTAAAGAGGATTGCCTGGCACTTTTCAGCATTTATTTTGGTCTTCCACAGATTACACCATCTGATTACTCGGTTCATATGGCGTTGTAGCCTGCACACGATGTAGTTTATGTTACTTCCGCTATGGTATAGTGCCGTGTCGTCGGCGTAGAGGGCTATTTGGCCCCTGGCTCTCGGGGCACGTCGTTAATATATAGAAGATGTAGGAGGGGACCTTACACAGACCCTTGTGGTACTCCTGCTTCTATGTCTCTGATGGGGCTGTTGGCACCATCCATCGAAGAATAAAATTTCCTGTTTGTCAGGAAGGATCTAGTCATTTTCAATATGTGCAGTGGGCAGTTGAGTTGCTCTGATTTCGCGGGCCATCCTCTCCATTGCCCTTTTGTCCTGTGGATCCCGAAATTGTTGCCACAGGCGTCTCGTGCGCTTCTTGTCGCTAATTAGTTGTGCGAGGTCAGGTGGTAGATCTTCGCGTCTGTAATGGTGCGTGATTTTAATTGTGGCCCTCTCGCTGCACGTCGTCACGATGCGCGTGAACTCCTCAACTGCCGCGTCGATGTCTCGCTTGTGGGGCATTTCTGGGGCAAGGTCTGGTATATGGTGGTCTACCAGTGTTTTGTACCTATCCCAGTTTGTGGAGAAGGTCACTCTCCTCCCCTCTGTAGGGTCTAGCCTCAGGATGACAGGGTCGTGGTCGGAATCCAACGCGTTTATGACCTTTGTCTCCGGTATGAGGTTTAGGTTTTTGACCAGGTATATGTTCAGTTTATCTGGGCGGCACCTGTGGTCCCGGTGGAAATGGGTTGGTCTTCCTGGGGGTATTACCTCCACTTCGGGGTTAGCATCCAGGTATCGTAGGAGTGTGCTACCACTGGTGTTTGTGGCACGACAGCTCCATGCCCTGTGCTTTGCATTTATGTCCCCTCCTATGATGACTCTATGGCTTTGGTTTAAAAGATTGCCTAGTTCTATCTCAGGTATGTTGCGACCTGGAGGGTGGTATGCAGCAATGAGGTAGGTGGCCTGGTTATTTATCATCATTTCGATGGCTGTTGCTTCTATTTGCTGGAGCTGTGGCAGGGATATATGTCGATGGCATAGACGTTGCTTAACAAGTACTGCCGTCCCACCACCCTGCCGGTTGGGTCGGTCAGTCCTGTATATGGCATAATTTCTGACCCGGAAGTTGTCAGTTGGTGCTAGATGGGTTTCGTTTACTAGCGCAACGTCTATTCCGTATTCGTCTAGGAACAGCTCCAGCTCGTGTCTCTGGTGGCGAATGCCATCGGCATTCCAGATGCATATAATTGGCTGTCGGTTTCTATTGGCCATTGGTGAATAGAGGCACGATTTTTGTGAGGACTACCGCGATTTTTGCCATCATATCGGGTGCTGCCATGATTTCGCCACATGCTTGCGTTAGTTTGTTAAGCAGACTAGCAAGTTTCGAGATGCATCTGCTGCCTGGCCGTCTATTAAACCTGAAAAGAACAAAATGTCGCAGTAGTTGGCCCTTTTTCCCACATGCGACTATTTTGGGTTGAGAAGTGAAGGGAATTATGTTCAAAGTTCAGTTACATTGATAACTTCAGTAGACAGCAAAATTGCGTTTTAAAAAACGTAGCAGGGAATGTATTCAAACTCACGACGTTTTGTCTACAGTGCAGTACACTTACTGTTACACTACTAGCTGAATCATAGCAACAGCAGCTCCAGAAGTCAATGACAATTCCTCCAGAACTTCCGCATTCCACAGTGTTGTGAGATAATGCATAAGGCCGGTGATAGACTTCTGAGAGACGGAGAGGTACAGCTTTTCTTTTGCACTGCACGACGTTTTCAACAAACAGATAGTGCAATAGAGTAGCTCAAGTGGAAAGGAACACTTCCTACTTAAATTTCTGCATACTACACTGTTGGCAATTCTGGGGAGGTGGCAGTTACGTGATCTTATTTAGGTGCTTACAAAATAGAGTAGAATGTATGCACTGGGTAGCTGAGTCAGCTAATTCATGGCGATTCAGTCAACCAAGTAAATGAATGTACTGAACAGGCTGCAAACCACTACAGGGAGCCTGTGTGTCAGAATTCTCATCCAGTGTGGCGCAAACGACGTTACAGTAGAAAAAGGAACCCAACAGAAGAGGATTTGGTGGTCTGTTGGATTGATGATAGATTGATATACTCTTGGTCTTGGTTCGATTCCAACTTCTGCCGATGATTTTTGATAGGGAGAGACAGATTATATTCTCCCCTGGCTACGCCAAGTGAAGAAGGTATAATGCCATTGTGGTCTGAAATTTACATTAAACATGATATTCCTTCTCTACCAAGTAGACATTAGGTTGAACCACAATAATGTCACGAGTGGCGACATGTAGAAACTCTATCACCAGTAACCTTTCTTATACTAGTTATTTAGCTATAGTGACGAAACAAACGCTATGTAGGGTCACAGGACACTTATTCCATCTTTTATCTGAGCTTCTGTATGTCGATAAAATTGGTTCTGAGCTGGGAATGCAACTCAGACCGCCCTTAACGCAGAATTTGATCCCTTCGTGACAATACAGCTCGACTACAATTTGTTGTTTGTTCAAAACTGCAGATTCCTCAACATCTCCGCATATTGCGCGTGAATGGGTTTAAATCTTGGCCCGGCACTATAGTTCTCATTATGTATTATCAAGCTCTAGCGTTAGAATACCTATCTGCTGGTGGATAATAATTTTGTTTTTTAATGTATTTTCATTCGTTACCAACACTAACGATATCTGACGTTTTTGACTCTCAGTGAGACACAGAACTATTTGCGAGATCGCTGTAAGTTCAAGGATGTTATTCCGAGCTGCTGGTGGAGAAAAATGCGGTAGCTGACGTCTCTTTGTTTGTAGTCAACAACGATATGTGTGGGGTTCGATTACCAGTCAGCACTGAACTCTTCGTCATATTATTTCTAGTTCAAACATGCTCACATGTCACTGCTGGTGTAACAAAGCCGTATTTAACGTTCGTTTTCTCTAGAATATAACAGCGATAGGTGCCGGGTTGGAGTGCTGGGAAGGAAAAAAATAATGTTTCGTCTCGTCATTTCAGTTAAAACATCTTGCTACTGCCGAGAAAATCCGATATGTCACAGTTGATTGTGCTTCGATAACAATCCGATTGGGTGCGGGGTTCGAATCCCTTTCCAACGCAAAGCTTTACCTCACAGCATTTCAAGTAAGTTACTTGTGAAGAAGCAATATTTAACATCTCTCGTAGTTCGTTAACAGGTCAACTAGCAGCTCGTGAATAACTTACATTTTAATGTCATTTTGTGTTAAATAATATGTACAGTATCTTACTTTGAAGAGGAAATCATTAATACTACGAACTTACTACGTGTATTACCTATCTGACGTAATAATGAGAGTGCTAACATTTCAGGTATGTCATTTACTGTAATAAATGTGAGATTACAAGCCTTAAGGACAGTTTTATCTGTGATGAGGTGTTACCTGATATTTGTATTATCGTAGTATTACTTTACATCTTGAGTTATTGGAATACAGTGCAGTGTTGGAACCATTTTCAATAGTCAAACGACTGTACCGAGGAGCGATTAGAGGACCTGCTAGACAGCTGCGTTATGAGGGTTGTATGCGAATGAGGCGAAATGCAATTCTAGTCGTTCGGATACTTTTGAGCACGACTGTACATATACAGACAAACAAATGATTACAATTTCAGAAAAAAATTGGGTGATTTATTCAAGACGAACAGCTTCACAAAATGAGCAAATCAACACCACGTTGGTCCACCTCTGGCCCATATGCAAGCAGATGTTCGGCTAAGCATTGACTGACAGGCTTGTTAGATGTCCTCCTGAGGGGTATCGTGCCCATCTCTGTCCGATTGGATCGTGAAAATCCCGAAATAGTCCATGCCCATAATAGTCCAAACCTTCCCCGTTGAGGAGAGATCCGGCGACCTTGCTGGCCAAAGAAGGCTTTGGCAAGCACAAACAGCAGAAACTCTCGTCGTGTGCAGGTGGGTATTAGCTCGCTGAAATGTAAGCTCAGGTTGGCTCGCCATGAAGAGCAGCGAAACGGGGAATAGAATATCGTCGACGTACCACTGAAGTAAGTTCTGCCACTGAAAGAAATTTCACCCAGACCGTAACTCCTGGTAGTAGGGCTGTATGGCAGGTGACAGGATCGTACACCACCAGTGTCCGGGGCGTCTCCAGACACGTCTTTGCTGGTCATTGGGGCTGAGTTCGTAGCGGTACGCATCACTGAAGACAATACCACTCCAGTCAATGAGATTAAAGGCCGAAGATGCGTCTGGAAGCGCCCCAGAGAGAGGCCTCAATGTGTCCCCAGAGACTGTCGGTCGCAGTAAGGCCCGACCGTGAGGTGTGATGGTCTTGGGAGTCATTTCTTTTCATAGCAGCACCCCCTTGGTTGTCATCAGCGGCCCTTACAGCACAGCTGTGAGTTGAGGATATTCTACGTCCCGTTTTGTTTCCGTTAACTGCAATTTATGCTGGGCTTAGTTTCAGCAAGACAATGACCGCCTGAACGTGGTAACAGATTCAGCTTCTTGTCCCGTGCTTGCCAGACTCTACATCGGCCAGCAACAACATGGGATCTCTTTCCAGCTGAGAACGTTTGGAGCCGTATGCGCAGGGCCCTTCAACCACCTCAGGATTTTGGCCATTTAACACACCAATTGGACAGAAATTGGCACCATATCCCTCAGGAGGACATCCAACAACTCTGTCAGTCAATGCTGAGCCGGGTAACTGCTTCCATAGGTGGACCAACGTGTTATTTTGATCAGTTTGTGAAGTTCTTTCTTTTGAATAAATCATCCAATTTTTCTGTAATTGCAATCATTTGTTTGCCTGAACATACACATCACATCTACCAATTTCGGTCTCATTCGGATAATTCCTTCGTGGTGCGTCTTTATAGTGTCTTAGAATTTGTGTTAGCATGTACTGAGGAACAGTGTGCGTTCATGAAGACGGCTTTACAGTACCTCGAATCAGGTATTACCTCATGTCCTTTCCATTGATCTCATGTGGGAGCTCAGCAACCGAGGTGTGTATATCCTGGTCCCAATCACGACCAATATTGCGCACGTAGTGGGCGGTGGTTGAACGCTCGTCGTTCGGGGTGTCTATTCAGCATTCTCGCTCTCGTGGTGTCCTCGCCACGATCTTTTGATGACGTCATCAAGACAAAAGTGGGTACTGGTCGTTGCTCGTTAGGTGAACTTAGTCGCTCGTTGGTTATACGGTATGTGTAGAGGTTGTCAGTGACATCAGTAGAATCTGCAGTGAGATATCGTTGAAAGAAATCTTACAAGAATCAGTTTGAAGTTTTATATCGTCTCTTTTTGGGCTTACCTCTTTTTATATAGAAATATGGCTGAGTACAACTTCATGTGTTACACAAACACAAGAGAAAGTATGGTAAGTTTAAATTTTACAGTATTCACTTCCATGACTGGAAATGCACTACAAAGTCATGTGACAACAAATATGCGCAATCCTTTCAACACGTTAGCAAAGATTTTGCAGAAGACTAAAAATTTGCTAGAGAAGTTAAACAGTCATTAATGTCCTATTTACAAGATGAAATGTAATATTTGTCTCGGATTTTTACTAATTGTAGAGCCTCTTTTAAGAGGTCATTCAAGAAAAAATACAGAACTGGAAGGTGGCTGTTCTGTACTTTAAGACTGAATTGTCCAAACAACTGGCAAGTGAGCTGTACGGAAGTAGTACTTCAGACAGACAATAGCAGTGGTACACATGTGACACTCGTCACTGGAAATTACTCGGATTCTATAGCGCGTCTGAGACCTCTAGCCAGGAGTAGAGGAGGTAAATTCTTAAGCACACAAACCGTAACGTTCTTTATAAATACTACTGAGTAGGACAATAGAGGACTGTAGAGTGAGTACCACATTGTTTTTACAGAAATATTCGAAAAGAGACTAATGTTCTGTGATGGTTCAGGTAAAGGGCGCACGTTTTAGGCAAGTGAGCTTCGATCCACCGTCTAGTCATCCAGAGTTTAGGTTCTGTGGATTTCTAAATCGTTTAAGGCGTGTGGCGAGCTAGTTCCCTCAAAAAGGTGACGGATATTATGCTTACTTCTCCTTGCCCAACCTGAGCTTGTGCTCCGTCTGGAATGAGCTTGTCGCCGATGAGTCGTTTAACTTTTAGTCTCCCTTCGTTACTTGTTTTCTTTTTTTCGAATAGCAGTTCATATTTTGTTAAGGGACGTTTTGTTTCGTCACAGAACTGTCTCCCTTTCTTCTGTTTTTGTTTCTTACACTGCGATAAGTTAAAAAACAAGCATAAATCATTACATAGATTATACTATTCTATAGTAAACAGTTGCGCGTGTGATACACTCTACTATAATGCTTGGAAGCTATACCTAATAGACCCCCAAATGGTTTGTTTTCCGCTCTCAACTCAATCATGTTACACTTACAAAACATTAGCCACCATTAACGCTAAGTCGTTATTGAGATGTAACAATTCAATAAATTAATACTTTTTAAAATATTGTGCGCCATTGTTATTGCTGCTGCCATGTAGGAGAAGGCGAGATAATGAACGAGAGACGATTGAGCGATTGAATCAAAGCGCGTGATACCGAACTCCTGCTTGGCAACCAGAGCTACTCACGAAGATATTTTCTGCAATCCACATGATATATTATTATTCACAGTGAGAATTGTGGTTTAAAAACTATCATTGTTGGCGAAGACTAATCACAAGACAGATTCTGGATAAAATATTGCAGAGAAAAACTATCCATCAACGAGAATCAATTTGAGAAAAATTATTACCAGGCGCTACAATGAAGCAAACTATTGTCCTTTCTGTGGAAAATCATATACGAATAAAATGCTTAAATTTTATTTAGAGAACTTCCTTTCAAATACTACATGGGTCGCTGTGAAAGAATAAATCTGGGTTGTGAGCATACTGTCATCGCACCTATTTGAGCTTTTAAGAAAAAGCGAAACCAGCTGTGTTCAATCTATAGACTAAGACGAGCTGGTACTGGGGGAAATTTGAAATATGAGAGAGAATGCACAACTGTAATAATCTGACCGTAAATAATACCCGGTGAGAGATCGAATAAGCGTTTCGCTCTTTATAGAAGCGACTACAATAATTATGTAACATGACAGAAGAAATGGGTTGACATCTGGCCGCCGTTTTTACGCGATTTTTCCAAAAAATATAAGATCGCTTCTTCTACAATACTTATGCTAATTATTCCATTTTCCTCGTCTACTCCACACTCTAATGTTACGCCTAGGGCACACAAAAATTTAAAAAATCAACTCTATGTATTGATTATGAAAATGTAACCTATAAAACAGTACCGGAAGAATTTTTTACAGAACGTTTGGGAAAACGTTCTGTGTGTCTTTTCAGTTGTTCGGTATGCCATGTTAAAAAAAACTAGAAAAATATTATTGTCGTAGATTCAGTGTCTCAATGTTCCCTTACAGTAGGCTGACAATGTGAACAACACGAAAGACATCAGACGCATAATTCATTACAAGGTTGGCAGAAATTTAGGCTTCTCTTTCAATAAGTTTTTTTGTGGAATAACTATGGAAAATCCGTAAAATCCGTTGCTCAAGCATGCAAGGGTGTGAGCATTTCGACCAGCCGATACAGATTTTGTTTTCTAGTTATCACGAAGACTGAAAGGTCTCTGTTGGATTCCATCCATGTTAATTTCTTAAATCTGTTGTCATTTACGCCATACATTCCACTTCTAAATTTACTGTGGTGTTTCTGACTCTATCTGGGAGGAGACTGAGCAGTGGAACGTGTTACTTTTACACATAATCAAGAACAATCTGTCACACCACTACACTTTAGAACACAGTTTATATGTATTTCATCTCACACAGTCTCATACGGAACCTACATCCACTTTCTTTTATATACTGTATATGATAAGATACTGTCATCCTCCTTCCCTTCTGTGTGAAAGGATGAACGAGCAAATGTATTTCTAGTTGCATGCTCGATGGTAGCAGACAAGCCTGTCTGCTAGAGAACAGTAGGACCAACGTCGTAACAGGTAGCTACGCTTTCTAAAAGCAAAGAGGTTTCTATTCTTAGTATGGTCCTGTCCATCCCTTGTCATGTTGGTATAGGAAGCTGCCTCTCTGGTCACTTCCGTTTTGTATCTGTGAAGCACCCTCGGTAGGGGCCCACGGCAGTCTGTCCGCGCCGAGCGTCTGAAGTGGTAAGATCTCCAGCTAAGTGCGTCTCTGCTAAGTCTGTAGGACAATGGATTTCTTAAGTTCAGCCTAACTGAAAATTTAATCACCTTTATTTCAGGTTTAGCTCTAAAATATCTAATGTTATCTTAAATTGCAACGCAGTGTAATTCGAGTGTGAAGTTCAGAATATCTTCCGGTAGTTGCTTTGTCACTACTTTGTGAGTAAAGTGGAACCACGTGTTGATAAGTAACTCTAACTAAGATTATCAATCTTAAATGCGAATGTGCGTGAGATTATAACGTCTCGTCTTGACAATATTTTTCAATTAGCAACTTTTCTTTATGTTCAACCCATGTGGGGTGTACTTTGTGAGACCAGTACCACGTGCTTATACAATTGTTTGACCCATCAGGTTAATAGTAGGCCGATAGTAACCAGTTCGAGGTTTTTCTTTTGTAAACTGCGTTTCGATGTAATTTATTTTAATTATCAAAATTATTGTGGAGTTAAACTCTTTGTGTAAACCAAATTGACCACGTGAAGCATGTGGTGTAATCATCAAAGTAGCCCTCAGCTATTCTTTTCGGGAAGATTTCACAGAGAGTTAGTATGAATTTAGTATACCAGTGTGTGGTAATTTCATGACGGATAGAATTGCGCTACGAATGTAACTTCTTTGGGTGAAAATTGAATCGGTTGGTTGTGGTTAATTTCCTCTTGCATATGTTTCAACGTTCTTCGTGTGTTATTTTGTGAATGCAGTGTTGTATGCAGTCTCCCAATCTTGGCCCCATATTTGATGTGTTCCGTAAGATTACAAACTCACATGTTCACAATCCTAAATAAGGCACCAGTTGAGTTATGAATCAAGTTTAATATGCTGAAATTTTAACGGAACAATGAGCAATGTTAAAATAAATGTCCAAATATAAACTGATTTATTTCTTTTTATTGAAATTCTCTTTTTATACATATATCACCGGTTGTTGTAAGATGACTATTAACAGACTATAATTAATGTTCGTCTGGTTGGGAATTTGGTAAGCTAGACTGGGTACCTGGTGAAACAGTTGCTCAGTAATGCAAGGTTAACTTCCCCAGCTTTTAACCAACCCGCTTTCAGAACAACTTAATGCATCAACATTACAAGATGTGTGTACATATTTATTTGCGTAGGACGCGGATTTTATTTAACTGGGAGAGCTGACCACGTATCAATCCACACAGCGTTCAAAGGACGCCATTAGCAGGGGATGACAAGGCGGTAGGTCGACACGGAATGCGGACCTGGTGTGACATGTAGACCTCCTTATTCTCAAATAAGTTCTCGTAATGTACATTTCAAACTTCTCGCCTCATTAGTATGTTTCCAGTTGTGTGCACATTTTACTCTGCCAATGATCGCCTGAAAAATTTCAAGCGATTTTAGACCACCA
Source organism: Schistocerca nitens (assembly GCF_023898315.1). Classification (NCBI taxonomy): domain Eukaryota; kingdom Metazoa; phylum Arthropoda; class Insecta; order Orthoptera; family Acrididae; genus Schistocerca; species Schistocerca nitens. The sequence continues at coordinate 174,506,748 of NC_064622.1, read as the reverse complement.
CATGATGTACAATTTCCTTACCATTTGGTAAAATGAAGGTATTTACCGTGTACACGCCTCTCGCACTGTATTGGTACATTTATACTGTTTTTATGATGATAATTGACCGAACTGGCTACACCTGTATGGGCCACATCCCAAAATAAAACTTTTGTGAACAACTGTATGTTCATAAGCATCCAACTAGAACATGACACAGTTCATATTAGTTACTCGTCTGTCGACGGTACATGGACTGAAGGCATTCACTTTCCAGACTGCAACAGATCGTACCTGAAAATGATAACTATGTAGGTAGCAAGGAGAGTTCCGAATGACGAACCACAAATTCGTAAATACACTTGGGTACATTCTAAAAATTCTTCAGTGAAAATAACCAGTTTCACTTTACATTAGATAACGGTTAATCACAAGTATTTGTGCAGAATTAATTCTTGATTGTCCTTTGTTGTATGGATAATTTCAAAACATTTGCGGCCGTTTACTGTCGGTAAATATGTCTATACACGAGAATCACAGATCAGTTTATTAATGTTACAGAAGTTTCATAGTGGTACAGTCAACAATACAGAGATAATAATTCATGTTCGCGTGCACACAAACAACTTGAGCAAACAAAACTTTCCATTCATCAACGAATACAGTACACTTGCATAGAAATACATTCGTCGGATTCCTCATAACATTCAGACAGCATAGAAAACATGTAAAAAATGCATTAGTCTGATTTTTAATAATATTCAAACAACATAACAATAAAACATTATCAGACACATTACCGTTTCCCACATATCACGATTTAATTTGCGATGCGCTTCTGCCTAGCTTCTCACGTGGGTCCCAACACAAGCACTGAATCCCTCTTGTCCCTGCTGGTGTCAATGACAAGCTTCGGCAACAATGCCTCGAATCAAATTACAAGCGCCGGCGCGCTATTTAAATGTTCGAATAGTTTTAATGACAGTACGATGACAACCTACCTTTATTGCTTCACCCCGATCCACCTAGTTTTAGAGTTAAATTCTTGTCCACGTAAAATGTTCAAGATTTTGACATGTGTTTTGGAGTAAGCAGCATCTTCCTATATGTAATCTCAGAAAATATGCAATATCTGACGTTTAACGTCGTAGTATAATTAGACTTTTGGACTCAGGATAACAGAGAACCTGCATTTGCGCTGCAGATGTAACTGGGGGGGGGGGGGGGGGTTCCAGTAGCAGCAGACCTGCCCGACGTCTAGGCGTTCGATAAGGATACCCAGAGAGGCGTGTGCATGCCATATGAGGCCACCGATTCATCTCCATCCGTCTTGGAACTTATGACAGCTCAACATCGCACACTCCAACAGCTCTGGCTCTTATCGGGCGAGCCCAAACGCTTCCTGCGATCCACTGTAGTGGGACTACATGCACGTGATTCACGCTGTCAGTGGATAACTGTCTAATAAGGTCAGTACCCAAGTTGCAACACCAAAAACCGAGTAAAAGTGGCTTTAATGTGCGTTGCATCCGTTCTGTCACTCATCGATATCATTTATCTGCAAAACACTGAATTTGTGTACAGTCTGAAGACTAGAGAAGAGCGCAAGTCACGAAAGAAACATTGCTGTCTAGCAGACAAATGTGACCGATAGATTCACAAGATTCATAAATGTATTATTTGGCAAAAACCTAAACATTTGCTTGAGAGAATATATGTTTACTCATGCGGTACTCACAGATTAATATTTCCCAAAAGATACTGTTTTGTCATACAGTTTTACCTTTTCGTCATCAAAGTCAAAATGAGGATTTTCACAGAAGTGACTACAACGCAGAGGATTGGAAAGTAAGCATTTTTGACAACGGCAACTTGAGGATATACTACTTCATTTTCGGTGTGTTCGCATTACAGTAGTGTAGTTTCAGAAGGCACAGAGATCACGCTATCAAATGACATAAGGGAAATATTAACTTTCTAACCAGGTATTTACCACATATATGTTAAGATATACATCTACATCTACATCCATACTCCGCAAGCTACCTGCCGGTGTGTGGCGAAGGGTACCCTGAGTACCTCCATCGTTTCTCCCTTCTATTCCTGTCTCGTATTGATCGTGGAAAAAAGGATTATCGGTATACTTCTGTGTGGGCTCTAATCTCTCTGATTTTATCCTCATGGTCTCTTCGCGAGATATACGTAGGAGAGAGCAATATACTGCTTGACTCTTCGGTGAAGGTATGTTCTCGAAACTTTACCAAAAGCCCGTACCGAGCTACTGAGCGTCTCTCCTGCAGAGTCTTCCACTGGAGTTTATCTATCATCTCCGTAACGCTTTCGCGATTACTACATGATCCTGTAACGAAGCGCGCTGCTCTCCGTTGGATCCTGTCGATCTCTTCTATCAACCCTATCTGGTACGGATACCACACTGCTGAGCAGTATTCAAGCAGTGGGCGAACAAGCGTACTGTAACCTACTTCCTTTGTTTTCGGATTGCATTTCCTTAGGATTCTTCCAATGAATCACAGTCTGGCATCTGCTTCACCGACGATAAACTTTATATGATCATTCCATCACTCCTAATGCGTACTCCCAGATAATTTATGGAATTAACTGCTTCCAGTTGGTGACCTGCTATTTTGTAGGTAAATGATAAGGGATCTATCTTTCTATGTATTCGCAGCACATTACACTTGTCTACATTGAGATTCAATTGCCATTCCCCGCACCATGCGTCAATTCGCTGCAGATCCTCCTGCATTTAAGTACAATTTTCCATTGTTACAACCTCTCGATACACCACAGCATCATCTGCAAAAAGCCTCAGTGAACTTCCGATGTCATCCACAAAGTCATTTATGTATATTGTGAATAGCAACGGTCCTATGACACTCCCCTGCGGCACACCTGAAATCACTCTTACTTCGGAAGACTTCTCACCATTGAGAATGACATGCTGCGTCTGTTATCTAGGAACTCTTCAATCCAATCACACAATTGGTCTGATAGTCCATATGCTGTTACTTTGTTCATTAAACGACTGTGGGGAACTGTATCGAACGCCTTGCGGAAGTCAAGAAACACGGCATCTACTTGTGAACCCGTGTCTATGGCCCTCTGAGTCTCGTGGACGAATAGCGCGAGCTGGGTTTCACACGACCGTCTTTTTCGAAACCCATGCTGATTCATACAGAGTAGATTTCTAGTCTCCAGAAAAGTCATTATACTCGAACATAATACGTGTTCCAAAATTCTACAACTGATCGACGTTAGAGATATAGGTCTATAGTTCTGCACATCTGTTCGACGTCCCTTCTTGAAAACGGTGATGACCTGTGCCCTTTTCCAATCTTTTGGAACGCTACGCTCTTCTAGAGACCTACGGTACACCGCTGCAAGAAGGGGGGCAAGTTACTTCACGTACTCTGTGTAAAATCGAACTGGTATCCCATCAGGTCCAGCGGCCTTTCCTCTTTTGAGCGATTTTAATTGTTTCTCTATCCCTCTGTCGTCTATTTCGATATCTAGCATTTTGTCATCTGTGCGACAATCTAGAGAAGGAACTACAGTGCAGTCTTGCTCTGTGAAACAGCTTTGGAAAAAGACAGTTAGTATTTCGGCCTTTAGTCTGTCATCCTCTGTTTCAGTACCATTTTCGTCACAGAGTGTCAGGACATTTTGTTTTGATCCACCTACCGCTTTGACGTAAGACCAAAATTTCTTAGGATTTTCTGTCAAGTCAGTACATAGAACTTTCCTTTCGAATTCATTGAACGCCTCTCGCATAGCCCTCCTCACACTACATTTCGCTTCGCGGAATTTTTGTTTGTCTGCAAGGCTTTGGCTATGTTTATGTTTGCTGTGAAGTTCCCTTTGCTTCCGCAGCAGTTTTCTAACTCGGTTGTTGTACCACGGTGGCTCTTTTCCATCTCTTACCATCTTGTTTGGCACATACTCATCTAACGCATATTGTACGATGGTTTTGAACTTTGTCCACTGATCCTCAACACTATCTGTACTTGAGACAAAACTTTTGTGCTGAGCCGTCATGTACTCTGTAATCTGCTTTTTGTCACTTTTGCTAAACAGAAAAATCTTCCTACCTTTTTTAATATTTCTATTTACGGCTGAACTCATCGATGCAGTAACCACTTTATGATCGCTGATTCCCTGTTCTGCGTTAACTGTTTCAAATAGTTCGGGGCTGTTTGTCACCAGAAGGTCTAATATGTTATCGCCACGAGTCGGTTCTCTGTTTAACTGCTCAAGGTAGTTTTCAGATAAAGCACTTAAAAAAATTTCACTGGATTCTTTGTCCCTGCCACCCGTTATGAACGTTTGAGTCTCCCAGTCTGTATCCGGCAAATTAAAATCTCCACCCAGAACTATAACATGGTGGGGAAATCTACTCGAAATATTTTCCAACTTATCCTTCAGGTGTTCAGCCACAACAGCTGCTGAGCCAGGGGGCCTATAGAGACATCAAATTACCATGTCTGAGCCTGCTTAGATCTCGAAGAACAAAAATGGTTGTAGATAACAGAGCAAAGACGGACGATGAAATATCTATCATACAACGTGAATTGGCTCAAATGGCTCTGAGCACTATGGGATTTAACATCTGAGGTCATCAGTCCTCTAGAACTTAGAACTACTTAAACCTAACTAACCTAAGGACATCATACACGTCCATGCCCGAGGCAGGATTCGAACCTGCGACCGTAGAGGTCGCGCGGTTCCAGACTTTAGCGCCTAGAACCGCTCGGCCACATCGTCCGGCCAATGTGACTTGCAATTTATCAGTTTACAAGCCCATAAAATCAGCAAGACGTCCGGCATAGTGTGGACTATCTAGAAAAATATATTTTTCTGTTATGCGGTACTGCTTCTTCAAGTTGTGCTCCCTTAATGTTTATGAAATAATGTAGCTAGCTGGGAGTGATAAGGTGCCAGACCACAGAAACGTAACACTTCATCCATAAAAGACACTTTATTAACGGTTTTCTGCAAATTACCTGTAGATTTCTTTTTTCAGACGTGAGAGTTAAAGAGAATTACCAAGGAATCATTAATATTTGAAATGTAAACAAATTTCAGGTAAGGTTGAAAAGACTGGCATTGTATCGATCTTCTCTCAAAATCATTTCAAGACAGTCTGAAAATTCCACCGTTATTAGAACAGACTGAAAATTTTCAGTTAATACGTTATCCAAAGAAAAATCCATCAGTAGTTAACACAGCCGTGACCTGTAAGCCTAGCAAATCAAACAGCCAATGGATAATCATAAAACTTTGGCCGTATATAAATCGGAAAAATAATTCTTCAATTCTTTAGATGAACTAGAAATGAATCTACTTGATTCCATCAAAGGGCGTACAAACGAAATTTATACAACAACGGGTGATGACTTATCAATCATATAACGTGACTTGTAGTTTATCAATTTGGAAGCACATAGATATCCGCCATTGAGTATGAACTGTCTAGAAAATTATATCTTTCTGTTACACGGTACTGTAGTGTTTGGAATGCGCACCAGGTCGGATTGAAAGAAGACATCGAAGCTATTCAGAGGCGACCTGCTAGCTATGTTACCGGTAGATTCGATCTGCATGCAAGTTTTACGGATATGCTTCAGAAGCTCAAGTGGGAATCCCTGGAAGGAAGAAACCATTCATTTCGAAGAACACTACTAAGAAATAATAGAGAACCGCCATTTCAGGCTGACTGCAGACCGATCCTACTTTCACCAACAAATATTTTGCGTCGATAGCACGAAGATAAGATACGAGAAATTAGGGCTCATTCGGAGGCATAAGGACAGTCGTTTTACCCTCGCTTTATCCGCGGATGGAACAGGAAAGCAAACGACTAGTTGTGTTACAGAATATGCTCCGCCATGCACCATACGGTGGCATGAGGAATACGAGGGTAGAGGTAGCTGTAGAACCGCCGCAAGGCTACCACTAAAGAATCAAGAAAAGAAAAAAAAACAATTCCGTTTTTCCTGAATGCCAAATTAAATGATCCAAAGACAGCACAAGTCGTGGTAAATTAAAAACCGGGGTTAAACCCGCTAAACAAGGATGGCTGTGTCATGAACAGACAGAAAACTTCAGCACTGTAGGTTAGCCAGCTGTAAAGAATCAAATTAGCTCAGACGTAAACCACATAATATAATTATCCCTTCATTTCAGCAGATAGCTTCAGAAGTTCATACAGTCTACATACTACTGTCCTCAACACGACGGTCTACGGGCACCAACCACTATGATTCAATAATTCTACTTTTCCCCTGCATTCCGTAGCGATAAACAGCAGATTAAGCTGCAGGTTGGTATCCCTGAGCTGTCTAGGGCGTCTCCAGACACGTCTTCGGCCTGAAATCTCATTGCCTGGAGTAGAATTTCTTTCAGTGATGAGTTCCGCTTAGAATTCAGCCCGATGACCAGATACGACCAGGACAACGATGGAATACCATCGTCAGGATGGTCAGAAGGTGGCTCACTTTACAGGCCGACAATCAGAAGTGAGGTCTTGGATGTCTTTCATAGCAGGACCTCTTTGATTGTCAACCGTGGAAGCCTTACAACGCAGCGGCATGTCAACGATATTCTACGCCGTGTTTTGTTGCCCTTCGCGGCAAGCCATCGCTGGCTCACATTTCAGCAAGCTAATATTCTCCCGCACACGAAGTAAGTTTCTAATCGAATGAATTTTATCCATAGTAGATGCTGTTGAACTGAGTGACTGTTCCTTTATAGGGTGAGGGAAAAATTTCCGCTACCAGTCACAATAAAAGATTATTTATTCGTCACACGGCCGCTTTCGGGCTTTTGCCCATCCTCAGGTGTTTATACATTCATGTTCATGTTTATATTGCAGGAGATCACTGTATAAATACACAAAAATTATTTGCTGCTAACTGAACAGATACAAGTGAAACAATAGTAAGTGGCAAGGCAGCATTTGTGGAAAATATGTCTGTATTTACATAAAGGTTAAGTATCTTTATTGTAATTACGCTGTCGTCACAGGTTCTAATGCTTATCTTCGCGCTTTCCGAACCGTACATTGGCTAACGAGGTCGCCGGATCTCTCCCAATTGGGAGCGTTTGGAGCGTTATGGGAAGGCGCTCCAAACAATTTGGGATTTTGAAGATCTAACACGCCAGTCGGACAGAATTTGCCACGATATTCGTCACGAGAACAGCCAGCAACTACATTAATCAAAGCCAAGCCGAATATCTGCTTGCATAAGAACGAGACGTAGACCAAAGCGTTATTAATTTTCTCAATTTGTGAAGCTGTTTCAAATAAATCATTATTTTTCCTGAAATCGTAATCATTAGTTTATCTGTACAGATACATCTACCGATTTCCGTTTCATTCTGTCAATTCGTTTGTAATTGCTTGTTTTTTCTTTTTTTTTTTAATTTATTTTCTCTAAGTGTTAAATTTCTCAGTCGCTCAGTACGTGAATTGAGTCGAAAATTAAATCGAGAACAAGTACGATGTATCCTTCACTGTGCACCGTCCAATGTCTTGAGGTGTAGGAGCAGATTTACAGAAGAAGACAGAATATGAAGAGGTTCTGGGACGAGAGGAACAGAAGATGTTCAAATTACTGATACTATTCAACAGTATCTAGCTCCCAGTGCCCAGCAATCGCCTTAAATCAGTGCAATGAATATGAGCATTTCCGTTGGTTTCATAGCCAGAGTGCTGAGCCATCATTATCATGTATAAAGTAGTGAAAGTTGATTGGTGTTACAATGGAAAGGAGACAGCAGGTACCAAGTGATAATTGTCACTTCGAAACAATTAAGTTACTTTATTAAATGTTTATTGTTTCGTTTATTGAAAGATGAGCTGCAGCCATTGATAACCGGAATTACGGTTTGATGGGGAACAAAGCTGCTACAATACAAACTGAGTAGATGGAAGTCTGCGGCTACAACGCACCATCATGTGACACAGTGCTTCGGTGGCAAGGACGCTTCCAAAAAGGTCCGACAAGTCGTAATGTTGAATAACGAAGTGACGGACCATCACTCTGTGGAAAAGGAGGAATCGCAAGAGGAGACCTTGGTGGTCGAAGACCGATATATCACAAACGTAGCGATAGAAACAAAAAAGGAAAGTCAGATATGTATCAGCTTTCAATATTTTGCACGAAATTTCGAACAAACTACAGGTCACCACCCTCTGGTTTTCGTGACTGCTAACATTCATTCAAAACGCCCTCCGAACCACAGTCACAGCGAAAGTATTGCCACTGTGAAAGTTCACTCCGGATTACGTCTGTAGCTATATGATCACCAAGGACGAGTACTAGGTGTGTCATGACAGCGAGGCAAAGCAGTGTTTTTCGGAAGCGCTGTGGTAAGTGTACGCCACCGAATGATGACGAGATTATGACAGGCTATGAAGAGGAAGGAACAGGGGAAGCTGCTGAAATGTTAGCGTTTATGCTCCACAGTGTCCCAGTTCATTCCTCACAAGACGCAACCCCACACTCTGCTTACTTGTGCTGCCTTACCTTATACTGATCAGCCAAAACCTTATGTCCACTGCCCAGCCGGACGCTGTGGCCGAGCGGTTCTGGGCGCTTCAGTCTGGAACCGCGCGACCGTTACGGTGGCAGGTTCGAATCCTGCCTCGGGCATGGATGTGTGTGATGTCCTTAGGTTAGTTAAATTTAAGTAGTTCTAAGTTCTGGTGGCCTGATGACCTCGGATGTTAAGTCCAATAGTGCTCAGAGCCATTTGAACCATTTTTGAACCACTGCCCACCGCAAAGTCAGACGCCACCTGGTAACACTGCGGACACTTGATGCGATAAAAAAAGTATGTAAGTAGAGCAAACACGGGTGGGGGATCACCCTCGATAATACATGGGCTGCAAATGCGGAAAAGTCACTTTGACAAATGGCAGATTATTATTACTCAGATTCTGTGAATGAGTATCTTGAAAATGTTTGCATGCTACTGTCGTAAGCATCTACGGAAAGAACTAGGACAGCGAAAATACCACTAGGCGCTAAATGGTTGAACGTCCGTCTACTCCTCACAGAACGTAGGGTCCGGAGACTTATCTGCTTTGTAAAGTAGGACATATGGTGATCAGTGACATCTCTGCCGAAAGAGCACAGCACTGGTGCACACAAAATAGTTTCAGAGCACACGGCTCCGCAGCAGACGACCGCTACATTTTCACATGTTGACCTGACGACATCGTCAGTTGCAGTGGGCAATGGACCGTCGAGATTACATCGTCCATCAGTGGAAACGTGTCGGCTCTTCCTGTGAATGACGTTTTGCTACACTAGGTTGTTGGACGTCTCCACAAACGACGTCATCAAGGTGAGCGGTGGCTCGAAATGTGCAACGCGCCTCGGACGCAGGCTGGTAGGAGCATATTATGCTATGGGAGGCATTCTCCTGCGCCTGCATGCGGCCTGTGGTAGTAATCGAAGACATGCTGACAGCTGCGAACCACCCGCATCCCTTCATGCTTGATATCTTCCCCGAGCTACAGTGGTTTGAGGAGCATTTAATGAACTCACGTCGATGTCTTGGCGGCCAAATCCGCCTTAAGTAAATCCTATGGAACCCTTCTGGGTCGCTGTCTCGAGCCATCACCGCGTACGCAAATCAACGGCCCGTTATTTACGCGAATTGACATTGTAATTCTGTCAGAGACAGCAAAGGACTTGGAAGAGCAGTTGAACGGAATGGACAGTGTCTTGAAAGGAGGATATAAGATTAACATCAACAAAAGCAAAACGAGGATAATGGAATGTAGTCAAATTAAATCGGGTGATGCTGAGGGGATTAGATTAGGAAATGAGACACTCAAAGTAGTAAAGGAGTTTTGTTATTTATGGAGTAAAATAACTGATGATGGTCGAAGTAGAGAGGATATAGGATGTAGACTGGCAATGGCAAGGAAATCGTTTCTGAAGAAGAGAAATTTGTTAACATCTAGTATGGATTTAAGTGTCAGGAAGTCGTTTCTGAAAGTATTTGTATGGAGTGTAGCCATGTATGGAAGTGAAACATGGACGATAAACAGTTTGGACAAGAAGAGAATAGAAGCTTTCGAAATGTGGTGCTACAGAAGAATGCTGAAGATTAGATGGGTAGATCACATAACTAATGAGGAGGTACTGAATAGGATTGGGGAGAAGAGGAGTTTGTGGTACAACTTGACTAGAAGAAGGGATCGGTTGGTAGGACATGTTTTGAGGCATCAAGGGATCACAAATTTAGCATTGGAGGGCAGCGTGGAGGGTAAAAATCGTAGAGGGAGACCAAGAGATCAATACACTAAGCAGATTCAGAAGGATGTAGGTTGCAGTAGGTACTGGGAGATGAAGAAGCTTGCACAGGATAGAGTAGCATGGAGAGCTGCATCAAACCAGTCTCAGGACTGAAGACCACAACAACAACAACAACAACAGTACCTGTGAGTAGACGTTTAATGCTAGATATCTCCATAAATCTACTAACAAACCGTCGGATCCCTGTTACGCAGGATCAGTGATGTATTTCGTTCCAAAGCCGGACATATATCATCAGAGGACATATAGTTTTGGCACCTCTGTGTGTATCGCACTATTCTCCTGACATGGCAGAAGTGAATTCTTCTTCTTTTCACCTGGACAGCGAATATTTATCAGAGACAAGGTTATCGTCAGGGATGCCCCACGGAAGTGACATAGGACCGATCTTGTTTTCTGTGTGCGTAAAGGATCTGACGGTTTGGGTGAGCAGCGATCAGCGACTGATTCATGATGACGTTGTACGGCGAAGTGGAGTCGTTCAGTATAGGAGAATACACGATGACAGTATCTATAGTTGGTGTGATTAATGACAGTGTGCTCTAAATGTAGAAATACTTAAGTCACTGCTGGCGAGTAGTCAAAACAATCATGTACAGACCAAATACGGAGACCGAGCGAGGTGGCGCAGTGGTTAGACACTGGACTCGCATTCGGGAGGACGACGGTTCAATCCCGCGTCCGGCCATCCTGATTTAGGTTTTCCGTGATTTCCCTAAATCATTCCAGGCAAATGCTGGGATGGTTCCTCTGAAAGGGCACGGCCGACTTCCTTCCCTAATCCGATGAGACCGATGACCACGCTGTCTGGTCTCCTTCCCCAAACAACCAACCAACCAACCAACAAAATACGGAACTGATCGATTCTTGCCACAATGGATTTCTTAAATTCCGTGCAATTCCGTGTAATCTCACACCTGACAACGTAGATCCAGATATTTGCCGCCAAGACCATATTTGACTCAACGAAACCTTTGGTGGAGACACTGCACTAAGTTCCAAACCAAAGAACCCCGATCAGCTCCGGGAATAATGTCGCAAAATGCGGCATTTTTTTAAACTCTACGTCAGCGGAGGTTCTGCTGGCTGTCACTATACTTGTGTCATCTGCAAACATTGTGATATTGCTAGCACTGTTTAAGGACAGGGGTTAGTCATTAATATACTTAGTAAATAGGAGGGGACCAAGGACTGACCCTTGTGGACCTCCATGATGTACTGTTCCCCAGTCACACTCTACCTCTCCTACTGGTAGATTGTTAACACCTAATACTATTTTTGTTGTCTGTCTTCTAGATATGATCTGAGCCAGTTACCCATTTGTGCACGGGTTCCATATTGGGCTGCTTTTCCTAAAAGTATTCTGTGATCGACGCAGTCGAAAGTCTTAGTCAGGTCACATAATATGGCAATGGGTAATTTTTTCTTGTCAAGGCATTCTAAAACGTTATTTGGAAGTGCGTAAATTGCTTCGGTTGTAGATATACCTGATCTGAAACGAAATTGTTGTTTACTAATTAGTGCAAATTTTTTAAGGTGATTGACAATCCTGACGTATATTAATTTTTCAAAGACATAAGAAAATGCTGTTACAAGAGAGATAATGCTAAGGAAGGAAACACTGTTGCGCTATCGGTACAAAAGAGAACACCCAAACCACGACAGGCAAAAGTTAGTAGAGATTCGAGCGTCTGTATAAACATCGATAGATATGCTTGTGACGAGGGCCTCCCGTCGGGTAGACCTCTCGCCTGGTGCAAGTTTTTCGATTTGACGCCACTTCGGCGACTTGCGCGTCGATGGGGATAAAATGATAATGATTAGGACAACACAACACCCAGTTCCTGAGCGGAGAAAATCTCCGATCCAGCCGGGAATCGAACCCGGGTCCTTAGGATTGACAGTCTGTCGCGCTGACCACTTATTTATTTATTTATTTTTCCTAATCTCATTTTGTTGGTTGCATCTGCTCGGGGCGGACGTCGTAAGACATCCGTTTAGGTTCGTTGTTGATCGATTAACTCAGGTTTTTTTATTTTTTATTTTTTATTTATTTTTTTATTACAGAGGGCAGCTAACCCTCTGACCGAACACGCTGAGCTACCATGCCGGCTACCACTCAGCTACCGGCGGCGCACATAAACATCGATGCGCGAAGAATATAACATCTATCACTATCATACCTTTTCAAAATATCTTTCCTAGAATCCGAGATAATTGTGCCCCTACGTAAAACCACTAAGCGGATAGAACGCTGTAATTCTAGTCCTATGTAAAATCATTAAGCAGATCAGACGCTATAATTCTGGTCCTATGTGAAATCACTAAGCGGATCGAACGTTTCTATTCAGTCACTGTGCCCGCTCGCTGTATAAAGTCGTCTGATACATCTTCGTTGTTCCAACACAAGTGGCGTGTCGCTGACTCACCGGTGTGACGTTACAGCAGTGTTACCACTACTTTGTATTCAGCCCCTGCAGGTCTGCGCCAAGTCATACATACATTGTTGGGAAAACTGTGTCACACTGAAGAGAGAATTTACCCCGAGTTTCACGGTCACTGCTTTTTTTCCGAGGTGATAATTACAACTTCGTGACTACTCCTGGTAGACGTGATTGGACGCTGCGGGGAGAGAGCGCCGTCCTACGGAGATGGAGCGGCCGCTCGCGGACAGCAGGTAGCGGCGCCCCCCGGCGCTGCTTCTGTTGGTATCTGTTTGCCTTCCTGCGCGGAGCAGCGTCGCGACGCTGGGCGTCCGGACGGGCCGGCGGCGGCGGCGGAGGCGGCGGGCGCCCAGGGAAATGAGGCGGAAGCCGGGCGCGCATTCTGATGGTAATCCCGGCGCATCCATCACGGCTGGCAGCCGGCTCAGAGCCGCGGCCACAATGGGCGGCGGGACAAAGGCGCCGGCGACAGCCCCGCTATCTGCGCGGGACAGCGCCCGGGGTCATCCCAGACCACCGCCACGTGACCTCCGGTCGGCTGTCCCCGCCGATCCGCCTCTGCGGTCCATTATATCCAACACACCACACGGTACCAGGTACCTTATCTTGAACACAATACTTGTTGCTACGCTATAGTGCTTCCTGTATTATTGTCACCTCCAAAGTTTCACTTCTTCAACGACGAGAATTTGCAATGGGTACCAGCAGCTAGCACCAGGTAATTCTACCGTAAGTACGCTGCTGTCCAATCAAATTGTACACCATGAAGACAACATACAATAATAATGAAACTGGTATGAAGCACGGTTACTAGAATACATGGTAGGGATCATGAGGTGTATGTGCACTTCGATTGTTTTCCCATGATATGGGCTGAAATTCCACCCATGTCCTACCTTAATATATATATATATATATATATATATATATATATATATATATATATATATATATATATATATATATATATATATATATATATATATTGCTACAGGGGTTTACATGTTAGTCCATATCCGTAGCTGAGTGGTCGGTATAGATCGCTACCTTGCACAGGACTTGGGTTTGAATCCAGGGATTGTGAAGAATGTTGTTTTGTAAGACGGGCAACCACAGCCAAACTTCGACATTCTTTTCAAAGAAAATTCCGCACTGGCTGTATGAATGATTCTTATTAAATCTGCAACCGGTTTCGCACCACTTATCTGTGCATCCTCAGTCCATCCGTACAAAAAAATAATATAATAAGAACTCATATAAACTATTCGATCCCCTAATTCTGAGGTGTAAATTAAACTTTGAAATAGCCAGTTTCTTGAATGAAATAAGAAAGTACTCACATACGCTATTTATAACATAGTAACGTTGAACATTGCCCCGTAGCTACTCCCCAAAATTCACGTCCAATATACCGTCATCTGGTGTTCGACATATCCATCTTAGATCGTATTGCCACTTATATCACCAATTAACTTGCCAGTGCACCATCATACATCTATCACATCTCTTTGACAGACACATGTTTACTCTGTTATTGGTTCAAATGACTCTGAGTTCTACGGGACTTAACATCTGAGGTCATCAGTCCCCAAGAACTTAGAACTACGTAAACCTAACTAACCTAAGGACATCACATACATCCATTCCCGAGGCAGGATTCGAATCTGCGACCGCAGCGGTAGCGCGGTTCCAGACTGAAGCGCCTAGAACCGTTCGGCCACACCAGCCGACTTACACTGCTATTACCATATACTTCATGTCGCGGCAGAAATGAAGTAGCAGAGGGCACCAACAGAAGTCAGACGAAAACAATAGTTGAGGACAAATTAAATCCTTAAAATTACCTTTTAGAAGTAAATGATGGTACAGTAACATATTTATATACAGACTGTCTTTAAAATAACACAGGCGCTTATTTTTAGATACCTGTTGTTTTCTTTATATTCAGGATTTAACACCTGATAATTACACGGGTTGTGTAAATATTTAAATTTTGTGCAAGTAGACCTGCCATGTAAAATATTTCAGGTATTAATTCAAATTTACTGGAGCTCCAAAAATCTTAGAGTTATTTGATTTAAATCATAATTATCGCTTATTCGATAATGCAGACAAGGTCGCGACTCTCCCTTCAGTAAACTGACCAAACAACGGAGGGTCGAATATTTGACACTTTTAGAGTGGAAAAATGGTTTATTACAAGATGATAGTAACTCTCATTTCAATGGAAAACTCTAACTTAACTGGCAGGTACTAGAACCAGCGCAGCATTCACAACAAGCTGTTGAGGATATAACTTAAATATTGTTTGCGAAAAATTAAAATCATTTCTTGCCTATTCATACTCATTTAACGTCTATGTGTTTTTGGGTCAGTTACTCACACTATTTTCAGGTTTAGAGCAGGTGCCAGATATAAAAGTAATTCGAAGTTGCACATAATATGTAAATGGAAAACGATACATCCCTTGTCTCCTCTAAATGAACAGAATAACGACACAGAGTACCGATAAGCACAAAAAAGCTTACAATTTTATCTCTGTGGGAAGTTACTAGTACTCACAACAGAAATAAAAAGTTTGAATTCCGGAAAAAATCATCTCGGAAATTCCTTCTAGTAAAAAAGAAGTTTCGTTAATATGAATCAAAAACAATTCTGGAACAATATTTTCTGACTAATAGGTTATAACCCTGGGTTCGGTGTGGGGCGGCGGAGGTGTGAGTGGACTACTGTAACCTGTTGTGGGGTTGTGTACCGCTGAGGGCTACGGCAGGGACGAAGCCTCTATGTCGTTTCTGGGTCCTCAGTTCAATACATACATACATACAAGTAGTAGGTTATTTTAGTTTTTCCATAAAGCTCATATACACAACAGATACCCGTAACAGAGACTTTAGTCATCAATAATATATTCTCCTTCACTATTTACAAACGTTTGCCAACGCTGCGGTAACCTGTCGATTCCACGACTGTATAAATCTCGTAGTTTTGAGGCAAAGAACTCGTCAAGCCATGTTCGCAGCTCATTTTCAGCCGGAGAGGAAGTTTCTTGAAGTTGTTCAATAGAAAGCGGAAAAGATGAAAATCTGAGGGCGAAAGATCAGGTGAATAAGATGAGGGCGCAATCACTTTTCAATCCATCTCCTGTACAGTGTTTTTAGTCAGTCTGGCTGAATGCGGGCGGGCGTTATTCGTAGATTATCATCACTTCACCTAGTGTTCCTGGTCGTCGTTCTTGAACTGCGTCTGTAAGACACCTCAGTTGTTAGCAGTAAACGTCTGCATTGATGATTACATCTACATCTACATCTACATCTACATTCATACTCCGCAAGCCACCCAACGGTGTGTGGCGGAGGGCACTTTACGTGCCACTGTTATTACCTCCCTTTCCTGTTCCAGTCGCGTATGGTTCGCGGGAAGAACGACTGTCTGAAAGCCTCCGTGCGCGCTCTAATCTCTCTAATTTTACATGCGTGATCTCCTCGGGAGGTATAAGTAGGGGGAAGCAATATACTCGATACCTCATCCAGAAACGCACCCTCTCGAAACCTGGCGAGCAAGCTACACCGCGATGCAGAGCGCCTCTCTTGCAGAGTCTGCCACTTGAGTTTATTAAACATCTCCGTAACGCTATCACGGTTACCAAATAACCCTGTGACGAAACGCGCCGCTCTTCTTTGGATCTTCTCTATCTCCTCCGTCAACCCGATCTGGTACGGATCCCACACTGATGAGCAATACTCAAGTATAGGTCGAACGAGTGTTTTGTAAGCCACCTCCTTTGTTGCTGGACTACATTTTCTAAGCACTCTCCCAATGAATCTCAACCTGGTACCCGCCTTACCAACAATTAATTTTATATGATCATTCCACTTCAAATCGTTCCGCACGCATACTCCCAGATATTTTACAGAAGTAACTGCTACCAGTGTTTGTTCCGCTATCATATAATCATACAATAAAGGATCCTTCTTTCTATGTATTCGCAATACATTACATTTGTCTATGTTAAGGGACAGTTGCCACTCCCTGCACCAAGTGCCTATCCGCTGCAGATCTTCCTGCATTTCGCTACAATTTTCTAATGCTGCAACTTCTCTGTATACTACAGCATCATCCGCGAAAAGCCGCATGGAACTTCCGACACTATCTACTAGGTCATTTATATATATTGTGAAAAGCAATGGTCCCATAACACTCCCCTGTGGCACGCCAGAGGTTACCTTAACGTCTGTAGACGTCTCTCCATTGATAACAACATGCTGTGTTCTGTTTGCTAAAAAATCTTCAATCCAGCCACACAGCTGGTCTGATATTCCGTAGGCTCTTACTTTGTTTATCAGGCGACAGTGCGGAACTGTATCGAACGCCTTCCGGAAGTCAAGAAAAGTAGCATCCACCTGGGAGCCTGTATCTAATATTTTCTGGGTCTCATGAACAAATAACGCGAGTTGGGTCTCACACGATCGCTGTTTCCGGAATCCATGTTGATTCCTACATAGTAGATTCTGGGTTTCCAAAAACGACATGATACTCGAGCAAAAAACATGTTCTAAAATTCTACAACAGATCGACGTCAGAGATATAGGTCTATAGTTTTGCGCATCTGCTCGACGACCCTTCTTGAAGACTGGGACTACCTGTGCTCTTTTCCAATCATTTGGAACCCTCCGTTCCTCTAGAGACTTGCGGTACACGGCTGTTAGAAGGGGGGCAAGTTCCTTCGCGTACTCTGTGTAGAATCGAATTGGTATCCCGTCAGGTCCAGTGGACTTTCCTCTGTTGAGTGATTCCAGTTGCTTTTCTATTCCTTGGACACTTATTTCGATGTCAGCCATTTTTTCGTTTGTGCGAGGATTTAGAGAAGGAACTGCAGTGCGGTCTTCCTCTGTGAAACAGCTTTGGAAAAAGGTGTTTAGTATTACACCTCGGGGAAGCAATTCGAAGCACACCACATCGTCGCTGTTCCACCAGAAACATAACATTATCTTTTGTGGATGCGCGCAGGTCTTCATACGGGGAACTGTTACTTTGTTTGGGCTCAGCCTTTCTTTCTCTTAGCATAAAGACACCGTTTCTCTTGTCCAGTAACGATACAGGATGGGAGTGGTCGGTGTTGTTCACGAGGCAATGGATGACGAACCTACCTCATTGCATGAAACATTTCACTGTGGTGGAATGATCATAGATCATCATTTTTGCCAATTCCCGAGTACAGTGATGTTGTAACGTCCCCTTAGAAAAATTATACATGACTGTACTTAAAGTGACACACAATGTTTTTAGCGCAACGCAATCTGACTTTCAATAATCCCTACAAAAGAATGGCCCTGACTAACATTAACCTACATCTTTCACAAATCACTTACCTCACAAAAATCTTCGTTACTCGAACTACTGCAATACAGCGAGCGCCACTACTGCCAGCTAAATAAAAGATACTAACTACTGATAGGCATGGTTAGCAAATGAAAGATTGTGATGGAGAACAAACAATGTATTTACCTTAATAGTGTTCAAAAGTCATAATATATGTATCAGTTCATGACTTCCAGTCTTACAAATTTACTGTCTCTGATGGACACACGTCCAGATCATCCGCTCTCAAAACTCCGCCATTTCTCTCCCCACATCCACCACTGCTGGCGGCTCACCTCCAACTGCGCAACGCTACGCGCTGTTAACAGCCAACTGCCCAACACTACAATGGAGAATATTACTCCAACAATGCAAACCAACCACAGCCTTCACACAGCACAGTCAGTGATTTTCATATAGAGCGCTACATGGCGTTACCAACATAAAAACCTATACAGCCTACTTACAATGTGGATCAGTGTATATTAATGTGGTTAAACTATCTTCAGCAAACCTCGAAGATCTCCCTGAACGTGGACAGGCAGTGAAGTCAAAACGATCCTCCTTAAAAGTAGAAAACAATTTTCTTTCTGTGCTCTGTTCAATGACGTTATCCCCATACACGGCACAAACGTTTCTGGCTGCCTTCGCTACTGTCATCCCCCTACTGAACTCAAAGAGAACTGTACGTTGCAAATGTTGTGATTGCTCCACTTGGCACTCCATTTTCTAGCATCCAGAGCTCCGATTACTCCGATTACTATCTCCAACTGACAGAAAGGAAATATGTAAACTTAAATAGCAACAGTGAAGTACAAATAAGAAATGATAATCGATAAATGAACCCATAACAACAGGAATACTAACATGCAAAACAGAAACGCTACGAACATATGTACAAAGATAATCCCTTAATCACAAATAAATCCGGCTGAAGTTCTAAGTAAATGTTCAGACAGACACATCCATCGTCAGTCTGAAAGAGGATCGCTAGATCTACGACCCAAAATGCTCTATACCAAATTATTTGTCTGTAGAATATCATGAATACGTTTGCACTATGCAATGTTACACGCTATAGGCCTACATAAGAATGGTTACGGCACACTACCATCTTCATACTATTAGTCTTTACACACACACACACACACACACACACACACACACACACACACACACGAACACACATACATATATATACACAGGGTGGTCGGAAGTTTCCGTTACAGACTTCTAGGACTTGTAAAGGGGTGTGAGTACATCGTATTTTGAATAGGGACCCATGTTCGAAAACGTCATCCAACGAGACTACAGAGCGTCATTGTTATAGGCGCAGGCGTCTGTAAATGTACAGTCGGTCAGGGTGGCAGAGCGATTCCAGGCGCTGCAGTGTGGAACCGCGCGACCGCTACGGTCGCAGGTTCGAATCCTGCCTCGGGCGTGGATGTGTGTGACGTCCTTAGGTTAGTTACGTTTAAGTAGTTCTACGTTCTAGGGGACTGATGACCTCAGAAGTTAAGTCCCATAGCGTTCAGAGCCATTTGAACCATTTTTTTGTAAATGTCCATATACACGGGGTCATACCGTGATGATGTTACATACTTTCTAGGGTGATGGAGAACGATAAATGTATTAATTTGAAGTAATGATCCCTGTACCGGAAACGAACAAGTCGAAAGTTATAAACGAAAACCGTTCTGATACCTCTGACAGTTGAATACGTATATCGGTTCTTGTGTTGCGAAGAGTGTAGGAATGGTAACTTTCAGTGGTGATAGTGTGGACAAAGCAGAGAAAAAATGTCCAATAAACGTGGGCTGTAAAGTGTGTACCTTAACAGCTATAAACACTTGCTCAGTAGAGGGGATGAGTTTCACATTAGCGAAGATGAACGACTGGTCATAGCTCCTCAGGTATGCAATTTAGACCCCACGTCTATTCGACATTTTTTTCTCGTTTTTGTCCACACCACCACTATTGAAAGTTACCAGCCATACAGTCTTCACAACAAAAGAACCGGTACATGTATTCTACTGTCAGAGGTGTCATAAAGGTTTTCGTTAATGACGTTCGACTCGTTTCTTTCCGGTACAGGGATCCTTACTTCAAATTAATACATTTATCGTTCTCCATCATCCTAGAAAATCTGTAACAACATCACGGAATCTACCCGTGTATACATAAATTTACAGAAGCCCGAGCCTATAACTTTGAGGCTCTGTAGTCTCGCTGGATGACGTTTCGGGACATGGGTTGCTATTCAAAATACTATGTACTCACTTCCCTCTACAAGTCCTAGAAGTCTGTAACGGGAATTTCCTACCACCATGTATATACCTATACACACGTTGTACCCTGAGACACAGAGTGGTTCAAATGGCTCTGAGCACTATGGGACTCAACTGCTGAGGTCATTAGTCCCCTAGAACTTAGAACTAGTTAAACCTAACTAACCTAAGGACATCATAAACATCCATGCCCGAGGCAGGATTCGAACCTGCGACCGTAGCGGTCTTGTGGTTCCAGGCTGCAGCGCCTTTAACCGCACGGCCACTTCGGCCGGCGACACAGAGTAAAATATGAAGGAGAAGTGGAAGATAACTATTTTACCTATGTTTGTTACAAGCACAAAATCATCAGCTATCTAAAGCCCAAGTAATTATAAAAATAAGACCTTCAGTTCGCTGACAAATAACTGACCGAGTAGGCAATCAGATTACGGAGTGAAACGAGGACACAGAATTCCTCGGAGCGTGAGGTGGGCTCCCTCAGTCCTCCCTTTGCAAGCAACTTACTTTTAAAGAAAGTTCCGGCCCCGCCGTCGTCGCAGAATCTCTTCTAAAGTGCGCCTTGCCTGCCACCTCCGGAACGTACCTGCGAGGCAGAGAGTCCTGCCGCCCGGAGCACCTGATTACCGAGTTTTTCCCGCTTTCTTTTTTATTTCTGCCGCCCCCCTTTTTTCCTTTTTCCGTCTCCTCACTTTCCTTCATTACCGGCTCGGAGCCAAGATGGCCGCATAATTGTCAAAAGGGATGAGCTGCCTTTGGCTAATACCGAGACACATCCGCACAGCGCAGAGTGCTGGATTAGGGCTCCGCCAGAGGCCGCCGACGTCGTCCGGAATACATTAAGGGCGGCCGGGTGGCCGTCCAACTCTTCGGCAAGTACGTCACCCTTCGGACACACTGTCGGCGGGAGCGTCGCCCTATACCGCATCTCTGTCTTGACACAGTCACGCGCTTGTCGGGAAATAGCATCCCCAGAAGTTCTGTATTCATTCATTCATCGTGTTCTGTAGATCCCATCAAGAAGGAGAGTCTTTCTGGAATGTGGAACGAGTCGAAGTAGACTATCTGGTCAAAGATATCCAGACACCTATCAATATGATGTGTGTCAATATTCACCTTTACCACGGGTTTCACTGTGCTGCGGGCACTTTCAGCGAGGTTTGTTAATGCCTGTGGAGGAATGGCAACCCATTCTTCCAGAACAGACAAAACCAGAGGAGCTAGTGATGTTGGACCTTTGGGTCTGGAACGAAGTCGACGTTCTAATTTATCCTAAAGTTGTTGCGTTGGGTTAAAATCTGGATTCTGGGCAAACTAGTTCATTTCAGGGAAGTTGTTGTCCAAAATCTTTGCCCCAAATATGTTGCTTTAAGGCAGGGTGCAGCACCACGCTGATACAATCATCGTGTATGCATTACAGATTGCTGAAAAATGGATTCATGTCCTTTTGAAGTTAGAGTCTTCTGCAGCACAGTAAGGAGACCACACTCTAAACACGAAAAGCACTCTCACTCCTCAGCGGCAACTCCTCTGTACATATGTGTTGGTACTACTCATACTGAAGCGACGAAAGTACCTCCTAATATCTTGTTGGGCCTCCTTTTGCCCAGCTTATTGCAGCAACTCGACGGGGCATGGACTCAACAAGTCTTTGGAAGTCCCTTGCAGAAATACTGATCCATGCTGCCTCTATGGCCATCCATAATTGCGCAAGAGTTGCCGGTGCAAGATTTTGTGCGAGAACTGACCTCTCGATTACGTCCCATAAATGTTCGATGGGGTTCGTGTCGGACGATCTGAGTGTAGAGATCATTCATTCGATTTGTCCAGAATGTTTTTCAATCAAATGGCGAACAGCTGTAGCCCGGTGATATTTTTAGGTACTTGAAGTCCGTAAGTAACTGAAAATGGTCTCCAAGTAGCCGACATAAACATCTCCGGTCAATGATCGGCTCAATTGCACCAGAGGAACCAGACCATTCCGTGTAAACACAGCCCACACCATTACGAAGCCACCGTCAGCTTTCACAGAGCCTTCTTGGCAACTTGGGGCCATGGCCTCGGTTGTACGCGGCACACTCAATCCTTACCGTTCAGCAAGTGTGGATGAAAATCCTTCGCCAAGATCGCAAATACTCTTTACTGATTATGAAGATAGAAACTGTTCTCGAAAGAACTGGTACCATTGATGACCGTGCAGCTTCTCTAGAATAAATGATAATTAATTGAAACTCTCAGCTGCCGATAGGCGTTGTAGATACACCTCGATAGGGACAGCTGAAAACGTGTGCCCCGGCGTGGACTCGAACCTGGGATCTCCTGCTTATATGGTAGACGCTCTATCCATCTGAGCCACCGAGGACACAGATAAATAGTGTGACTGCAGGAACTTATCCCTTGCACGCTTCCCCTGAGACCCACATTCCCAACTGTCCACAATCTACATACGTAATATTTCTAATAGATATTTGCCCATCCTCTCATTTCTCGCGCACACTAAGGTGACGATTCCCGTAAGAGTTCGAGCAACCTGTGCGCATTCGCACAGGCGAAGGTCAATAGCCGGGTAGCCATTTAACTATATATGAAGATTGATACAACACCTGTCGGCAGCTCAGGGTTTCAATTAATTATCATTATTCTAGAGAAGCTGCACGGTCATCATTGGTATCTGTTCTTTCGAGAACAGATACTGTCTTCATACATAGTTACACGGCTACCCGGCCATTGACTTTCGTCTGTGCGATTGCGCATAGGTTGCCCGAACTCTTACGGGAATCGTCACGTTAGTGTGCGCGAATAATGAGTGGTTGGGCAAATATCTATTAGGAATATTACGTATGTAGATTGTGGACAGTTGGGAATGTGGGTCTCACGGGAACCGTGCAAGGGAAAAGTCCCTGCAGTCGCGCTATTCATCTGTGTCATCTGTGGCTCAGATGGATAGAGCATCTGCTATGTAAGCACGAGATCCCGGGTTCGAGTCCCGCTCGGGGCACACGTTCTCAGCTGTCCCCATCGAGGTGTATCAACAACACCTGTCGGCAGCTGACGGTTTAAATTAATTATCACCTTTAGTGATTATCGGTTTCGTCTCATTACCGATCCACCTTCAGATCAATCTAAAATGTTCTTCAGTGCATGACATTAATTGCACATCGTCGTATTTTTCAGATAAAAGTCGACATTGTTAAATAAAGAATCCTAAATTGAAGATCCTAGTTGGTTATGTAAGTTGGCAACTAAGGTTTTCACTTTAAGGTTCTTATGTAACTCAGGTGACTTAGCTCTAACAAGGGAACCTCCCCATCGCACCCTCCTCAGATTTAGTTATAAGTTGCACAGTGCATAGGCCTAGAAAAACTGAACACAGATCAATCAAGAAAACAGGAAGAAGTTATGTGGAACTATGAAAAAATAAGCAAAATATACAAACTGAGTAGTCCATGGGCAAGATAGACAACATTAAGGAGTGTCTGAGCGCAGGAGAGCCGTGGCCCCGTGGGTAGCGTGAGCAGTTGAGGAACCAGAGGTCCTTGGTTCAAGTCTGCCCTCGAGTGAAAAATTTTAATTTTTTATTTTCAGACAATTATTATCTGTCCGTCCGTTATGTTTTCATCACTTTTTTGGGAGTGATTATCACACCCACAAGAACTTCTATATCGGGCAAGGTAGAAGAATCTTTTTACCCATTCGCCATTCGACAACATATTCCTGTCATGTGACGCACATGCCGTCACCAGTGTCGTAGAGAATATATCAGACGTGTTTTCCTGTGGAGGAATCGGTTGACCTATGACCTTGCGATCAAATGTTTTCGGTTCCCACTGGAGAGGCACGTCCTTTCGTCTACTAATCGCACTGTTTTGCGGTGCGGTCGCAAAATACAGACACTAAACTTATTACAGTGAACAGAGACATCAGTGAACTAACGGACAGATTACAACTTTGCGAAAATAAATAAAGTTGTTACTCGAGGGAAGACTTGAACCACGGATCTCGTGTTCCGCAGCTGCTCACGCTAACCACGGGACCACGGCGTTCGTGGGCTCAGACTATCCTTAATGTTGCCTATCTTGCGCATGGGCTACTCAGTTTTTATATTTTGCTTATTTTTTTCATAGTTGCACACAACTTCTTCCTGTTTTCTCGATTGATCTGTGTTCCGTTTTTCAAGACCTATCCACTGTGCCAACTTATAACTAAATCTGAGGGGAGTGCGGTGGGGAGGTTCTCTTGTAAGAAATACGACAATGTGTAATGCGTGTCAAGCATTGAATAACATTTTAGATCGATCTGAAGAGGGTTCGTTAAAGAGCCGAAACCGGTAATCAGATTTTAAAAAAACTGCGATTTTGACGAATGATATTAATCCACACATGTTTCAAATCAACAAATTGCATATTCCCCCAGCCCATTGACAATGTCAAAGAATAAGCTACGATCAGCTCTTACCAATTGAAATCGAGTCTCCTCTGGCCAGCCCACGGTTTTCCAGTCGTCTAGGATCCATCCGATATGGTCACGAGCACAGGAGGGGTTCTGCGTGGGATGTCGTGCTATTAGCAAAGGCACTCGCGTCGGTGGTGTGCTGCCGTAGCCCATTAACGTCAAATTGTGTCGACTGTCAAAACGAATACGTTCGTCGTTTGTCCCACATTGATTTCTGCGTTTATTTCACGCAGTGCCGCTTGTCTGTCAGCACTCACAACTCTACGTAAACGCCGCTGCTCTCGGTCGTTAAGTGAAGGCCATCGGACACTGCCTTGTCCGCAGTGAGAGGTAATGTCTTACATTTGTTATTTTCGGCGCACTCCTGACTCTGTTGACACTGTGGATCTCGGGATACTGAATTCTCTAACGATTTCCAAAACGGAATGTCCCTTCAACTTTTGTAGTCCTGTCTTCCTCAGTTGCGTGTAATATTACGGTATATTGATAATTTTTAATTTTTACTTATGGACCGTCTGACAGCAACTGAATAAAACACAATTTTAGTGCCATACGCGTTTCGCCTTTATTTTCTGCAAGGCATCATCAGTGGCCTGGAATATGTACATATGTTAGATATTTTATTTACATTTTTGTCACTGTGCCTATAGGTTATAAACAGTTCTGGTGGTTGGTATTTCCTATTAAGTAGTAATGTTTTGAACTGTACTTACAGGTTGCGTAGACAGTTTCTTACATATTACGCTCCTGTTGCATTTTTGGTGTGGTTCTTCTTCCTATGAGCGCCAATTTGCTGTTTTTTCCACATTCCACAGCACTATGCACTGAACGCTTGTTTTAATGCAATGTTTTGGTTTCTGTTGCCGACTATCAAATGTTTTTGCCAAAGATCGAATATTACTGCAAACTTATGAGTGTAACTATTGAAGTATCTGTGGTCTGTTCGTGTATGCATTTGTGTGTGCGTTTGTGTATGTGTGTGTGTGTTTTTTTTTTTTTTTTTGGTGTGGTATTAATTTAATTTAATTTTATTTTATTGTACTTATTTATTTATTTTTGTTTTTGTCCTGTGCATGTGTGTGTGTTTGTGTTTTGGTCTGATATATATTTTTTTTGTGCTGTGTGTGTGTGTCTGTCTGTACTTTGGTGTTATGTTTTTTTTTGGGTGGTCTGTGTGTGTGTGTGTGTGTGTGTGTGTGTGTCTGTCTGTATTTTGGTGTTATATGTTATTTTTTAAATTTTTTTTTATGTTATCATTTCCTTTATTAAGTGTAGTAGGGAGCCTGTGCTGATGTGTGTTTGTTCATTTATCACATGTTTGTTTTCTGCTATGGCTTTCTGGATGTGGAAGTTTTCTTGCATTTGTATAAGATGTTTGTCATGGTTGCTTATTCTCATTATTTTCATTTCTTGTTCCATGTTTGTAGGATGATGGTTGTAGTGTTTTAAATGCTCTGCAAATGTGGAATGGTTTGTTTCATACTTCCAACATCTGATATGTTCTTTGTATCTTGTTTCAAAATTCCTGCATGTCATGCCTATGTATACTGCATCACAACTTTGACATTCAAGTTTATATATTCCTGATTGTTGGAATTTGTCCCTCTTGGTAGCTGGCTGGCTTAGGTGTGATTGAAGGGTTTGCCCAGGCTTATATGCTATTTTGAAGCCCTGTCTCTTTAGGATGTTTGCAACTCTGTGTGTTAGTTTATGTGTGTAGGTCATGGTGTACCATCTGGTTCTTTTCTGTGTGGTGTTGTCATTGTGTGTGTTTGTAAGTTTTCTGCTTGTGAGTTCTTTTGTATTGTGGAAATGTTGTGTTTGTTTTTTATTTGTGTTTTTATTTTTTGATTGAGCCTGCGTACCACATGTGTGTCATACCCGTTGTTCCTAGCTATTTGTATGATCGTGTTCATTTCTCTTGCTGAGTGGGATTCTGTTTAATCTATGTAACATGTGTCTTAGTGCTGCAAGTTTCTGGCTGTGGGGGTGGTTGGATGTGAAATGTATTATTGTGTCCGTGGCTGTTGGTTTTCTAAAGATGTTAAATGTATGTTTTCCATTTTCTTTTTTAATTGTAATGTCAAGAAAATTTATTTGATTTTCTTTTTCTTTTTCAAGTGTGAATTTTATGTTCTTATGAGCTTTGTTTATTTCTGAATGGAGTTCATCTATTTTTTCACTTGGCTCGTCTACCAGACAAATAATGTCATCCACGTATCTGTACCAATATATGATTTTGAAACTTTCATTTGTGGTTATATTATCAAATATCTGATTTTCAAGGTGACTCATGAAAATGTTTGCTAGTGTTCCTGATATTGGGGATCCCATGGGCAGTCCATCAGTTTGTAGATAATATTCTTCCTCAAACTGAAAGTAGTTTTGTTCAGTTGTCAGTCTGAGCATATCTGTTATTTCTTTTATTGCGTCTGTGGTGAGGTTGCTGTGGGATGAGAGATTTTGTTCTATGATTTCTATTGTTTCTGTGATAGGGATGGAGGTATACATACACTCCTGGAAATTGAAATAAGAACACCGTGAATTCATTGTCCCAGGAAGGGGAAACTTTATTGACACATTCCTGGGGTCAGATACATCACATGATCACACTGACAGAACCACAGGCACATAGACACAGGCAACAGAGCATGCACAATGTCGGCACTAGTACAGTGTATATCCACCTTTCGCAGCAATGCAGGCTGCTATTCTCCCATGGAGACGATCGTAGAGATGCTGGATGTAGTCCTGTGGAACGGCTTGCCATGCCATTTCCACCTGGCGCCTCAGTTGGACCAGCGTTCGTGCTGGACGTGCAGACCGCGTGAGACGACGCTTCATCCAGTCCCAAACATGCTCAATGGGGGACAGATCCGGAGATCTTGCTGGCCAAGGTAGTTGACTTACACCTTCTAGAGCACGTTGGGTGGCACGGGATATATGCGGACGTGCATTGTCCTGTTGGAACAGCAAGTTCCCTTGCCGGTCTAGTAATGGTAGAACGATGGGTTCGATGACGGTTTGGATGTACCGTGCTCTATTCAGTGTCCCCTCGACGATCACCAGTGGTGTACGGCCAGTGTAGGAGATCGCTCCCCACACCATGATGCCGGGTGTTGGCCCTGTGTGCCTCGGTCGTATGCAGTCCTGATTGTGGCGCTCACCTGCACGGCGCCAAACACGCATACGACCATCATTGGCACCAAGGCAGAAGCGACTCTCATCGCTGAAGACGACACGTCTCCATTCGTCCCTCCATTCACGCCTGTCGCGACACCACTGGAGGCGGGCTGCACGATGTTGGGGCGTGAGCGGAAGACGGCCTAACGGTGTGCGGGACCGTAGCCCAGCTTCATGGAGACGGTTGCGAATGGTCCTCGCCGATACCCCAGGAGCAACAGTGTCCCTAATTTGCTGGGAAGTGGCGGTGCGGTCCCCTACGGCACTGCGTAGGATCCTACGGTCTTGGCGTGCATCCGTGCGTCGCTGCGGTCCGGTCCCAGGTCGACGGGCACGTGCACCTTCAGCCGACCACTGGCGACAACATCGATGTACTGTGGTGACCTCACGCCCCACGTGTTGAGCAATTCGGCGGTACGTCCACCTGGCCTCCCGCATGCCCACTATACGCCCTCGCTCAAAGTCCGTCAACTGCACATACGGTTCACGTCCACGCTGTCGCGGCATGCTACCAGTGTTAAAGCCTGCGATGGAGCTCCGTATGCCACGGCAAACTGGCTGACACTGACGGCGGCGGTGCACAAATGCTGCGCAGCTAGCGCCATTCGACGGCCAACACCGCGGGTCCTGGTGTGTCCGCTGTGCCGTGCGTGTGATCATTGCTTGTACAGCCCTCTCGCAGTGTCCGGAGCAAGTATGGTGGGTCTGACACACCGGTGTCAATGTGTTCTTTTTTCCATTTCCAGGAGTGTATTTTCTATATCGAATGAAATCAGTGATGCTGTGTGTGATACCTGTATGTTCTGTATTTTTTCTATTAGGTTTTCTGTTTATCACTGTTCTGTTGTTTTCTACTTTATAGTGTTATGTAACTAACTTTTGGAGGTGTTTGGCTATGCGGTATGTTGGGGCTTTCTTGAAGTTGATAACAGGTCTCATTGGCATTCCGTCTTTATGTACTTTCGGTTGACTGCGGAGTGTTGGTGCTTGTGGGTTTTTCTGTGTTAAGTAGTATTTCTGTTTGTCTGTGAGTATGTGTTCAATGTTTTTCAGTGTTCGTTTCACATTTGCCTGGAATCGTGTAGTTGGATCTGACTTCAGTTTTTGTATTGCGTTGGTGTTTATGTATTCCTTGGTTTTGTGATGTATTGCTCCCTACTACACTTAATAAAGGAAATGATAACATAAAAAAAATTAAAAAACTAATATATATATATATATATATATATATATATATATATATATATATAACACAAAAATATAGACACACACACACACACACACACACACACACATACAGCCCCCCCCCCAAAAAAAAAACATAACACCAAAATACAGACAGACACACACACACAGCACAAAAAAATATATATCAGACCAAAACACACACACACACACACAAGCGCAGGACAAAAACAAAAATAAACTAACTTTTGGAGGTGTTTGGCTATGCGATATGTTGGGGCTTTCTTGAAGTTGATAACAGGTCTCATTGGCATTCCGTCTTTATGTACTTTCGGTTGACTGCGGAGTGTTGGTGCTTGTGGGTTTTTCTGTGTTAAGTAGTATTTCTGTTTGTCTGTGAGTATGTGTTCAATGTTTTTCAGTGTTCGTTTCACATTTGCCTGGAATCGTGTAGTTGGATCTGACTTCAGTTTTTGTATTGCGTTGGTGTTTATGTATTCCTTGGTTTTGTGATGTATTGCTCCCTACTACACTTAATAAAGGAAATGATAACATAAAAAAAATTTAATATATATATATATATATATATATATATATATATATATATATATATATATATATATATATAACACAAAAATACAGACACACACACACACACACACACACACACACACACATACAGCCCCCCAAAAAAAAAACATAACACCAAAATACAGACAGACACACACACACAGCACAAAAAAATATATATCAGACCAAAACACACACACACACACACAAGCGCAGGACAAAAACAAAAATAAATAAATAAATACAATAAAATAAAATTAAATTAAATTAATACCACACCAAAAAACACACACACACACACACACACACACACACACACATACACAAACGCACACACAAATGCATACACGAACAGACCACAGATACTTCAATAGTTACACTCATAAGTTTGCAGTAATATTCGATCTTTGGCAAAAACATTTGACAGTCGGCAACAGAAACCAAAACATTGCATTAAAACAAGCGTTCAGTGCATAGTGCTGTGGAATGTGGAAAAAACAGCAAATTGGCGCTCATAGGAAGAAGAACCACACCAAAAATGCAACAGGAGCGTAATATGTAAGAAACTGTCTACGCAACCTGTAAGTACAGTTCAAAACATTACTACTTAATAGGAAATACCAACCACCAGAACTGTTTATAACCTATAGGCACAGTGACAAAAATGTAAATAAAATATCTAACATATGTACATATTCTAGGCCACTGATGATGCCTTGCAGAAAATAAAGGCGAAACGCGTATGGCACTAAAATTGTGTTTTATTCAGTTGCTGTCAGACGGTCCATAAGTAAAAATTAAAAATTATCAATATACCGGAATGTCCCATGTATCTAAGCCGAACTACCATTTCGCGTTCAGAGTCTGTTAATCCGCGTAGTGCGGCTATAATCAGGTCGGAAAAGTTTTCACATGAATCAGCTGAGTAAACATGACAGTTCAGACAATGCACCGCGCTTTTATATCTTGTATAAGCAATAGTACCTCTATCTGTATATGTGCATATCTCTGTCCCATGAATTTAGTCACCTCAGTGTATGATGGCATGCAAAGTCCTCCG
Organism: Schistocerca nitens; assembly: GCF_023898315.1. NCBI lineage: Eukaryota > Metazoa > Arthropoda > Insecta > Orthoptera > Acrididae > Schistocerca > Schistocerca nitens. The sequence goes on along the minus strand of NC_064622.1, from coordinate 174,475,874 downwards.
GGCATTCACCAAACCCAAACCAAATCGGATTGTCACAATATATAACGTGATTAATACAGTGACGTCGGTATTTACACCATCCCAAGCATCGCTTATCATTGACTATAGAAATATGTGGCTTGTGCGGAGCTGCTTGTCGATTTTACTTCATTCTTTTAATGCCTCATGCAAGGTTATTGTGCTACTAATACGGATGGTTAGAACTCCAGAGTCATTCCTTCCACTGATGATATGCGTTTTTTTACAACTACTCTCGGCAGAGCTCTCCGATTCCTGTCCGCCAGTTCACGAAGTCTACCTGGTCTTGCTGTGGAAGTTCCTTCACGCTTCCACTTCACAATCACATCATCAGCGGTTCTGGGTAGATTTAGATGGGCTGAAACTTCGCTAACAGATTTTTTGCGAGTGTGACATCTAATGACTAGTCCACGTTCGAAGTTGCTGACCTCTCTTCATTGATCCATTCTGCTGTTACCGTTTCCCCACTGACAATGCAATACTCCCCACCATATTTTATACTTGTGGGTCCACCTCTTGTGAGATCTGGTGGTCAATTCCGTATCTCACAGCAGTGTCCAAACAGTTTTGATCAGATAGTATATATTACCATACCGTATTCTTTTTAAATCTATTCATCTCTGGATATAAACCGTGCATCCAGCTACTATCTGCTTCACTTACACGCACTCGAAAGTGACGAAAGAAGCATCATGTTGGTTTATTGTACGGCACAAAACATTTATTACATACAGCACCTTAACAAGAAACGTTGTTTCAAGAATTCTGATATCTTTACATAAAACTTCTCTGTTGAGTAGAGTTTATTCGACAAGTGGTAGTCATTCGTGAGATTATGAAGTTAAAACGTTTTCTGTATCTTTATTTGACCATTTACTAGTTAATTACGTAAGTGTCCGTGCAGGGTTATAAAGTTTGTTACTAAGAGGATTTTACTTTCGTTGGTCGTTCTTTTCCGATAACACCACTTTGCTGCAATATACCGTGGTGTTTTCCTGCTAGCGCTAACGAAGCTTGAGGTCTCCTTTGGAGCCACGTATTCACAGCAGAATGGTAGTGGCGGTGTCAGAATCTCTCAATATTGAATCTAAGGCAACAAATTGAAACTTGGAAGTGACAAATTAGACAATACTGTTGCATAAAATTCTCCCATAATTTTGTATGACAGGAGTTCCTTGTTACTTCAATGCTTCCTAATTTGTGCCTTTATGTTACTCAGAATGCCTTAGGCCTGCTTTATGCATATTTTGCTGATACAAAATACAAGACATGAGGTTCTTCATTACCCCTTCATTCGTGGTGATCCTTCATCCATAACTTGCTGGTAGTTTTGTTCTGGTGAGTAATATTTTTTGATGTTTCTAAGATTAAATACAGGAGATAAATGCTCATGTTTTCACTGGAACGCTAAAAGAAAAAGCCCTGATTGTTTGAAAGTATCATAATTAAGTGTTCCGAGTTCTCTTTTGCCTAATGTGGAGCTCAGCTATCGGGACAGATTTTGAGCGTTCATGGTGTCGATTACTGTCTAAGTTAACTTTGTAAATCTGTAATCGCCAGTCGTATATTAAAACGGTTTGTAGACACACTGGAGACTGATTTGTAAGACTCGTGCGCCCTGTTAGATTCGATCTGCTAGTCCTCCAACCTGTGCTGAAACCGGCGTAAATATTCGCGTAGGTTTTTATGTCGATATTTCCAGAGTGAAACAACAAGTGTGCTCCGCTCGAGTCGTACCGGAATCCCCCCGCTGTCCTTGCCGCATTCGGCCCAGTGAGCTGGAAACGAGGACGTGCCGGGCAGTTTAGCATATGTATGCAGGCGGCAGAGCTTCCGAGTCGGGGGAACAGCAGTCGCACACTCGAGTGCGCCGCAGGGACCTGCGTTCGCCCCAGTGGTGCCAACAGGCACGAAATACCCTAAACGAACTCGTCAAAGTAACTTCGTATGTGGCCCAAAGACTTTCTCAATACACAAGGGTGGCACCAGAGAAGTAGCAATGCTGGAAAGTTGTAGTGACCTCCAATAAGACCTGCGGAGGATTGATAATTGGTCCTCAGTGAAAACAATTGTAACGTGTTGCACGTAAAACAGTAGAAAGAGCCTTCATTGTATGACTACACGATTGCCCAACAAGCACTGCAAGCGGTCACATCCACAAAATACCTCGGCGTGAGAGTAAGGATCGATTTCAAGTGGATCGACCACATTACCTGTAAGAGAGACACAACTGACAATCAGTGGCAGAATCCTCAGGAAATGTAGATCACCCGCGAAGTAAGATACTTACAGAGCCCCCATTTGACTGGTAATTGATTATTGCTCATCTTTACAAGACCCTTAGTAGAAAGGATTGATACAGGAAATAGAGTAAATTCAAAGAAGAGCACCGCGGTTTTGACACAGATCCATTTAGCAAGAGCGAAAGCGACAAGATGTTCATCCAGTTCCAGTGGCAGATGGTACAAGAGAGATTCTGTGTATTACAGGGCTGTTTACCGTTACAGTATAATTTCGTTAGCGTTCTTACCTAGAAGAACCAAGGAGTATATATGTAGATTGTAGAATACCGACTGAATGAAAAATGAGTTTACTAATCTTGTAGTACGTGTTTAGGCATTTGCCATCATCAGATGTCCTGGGACTGTAAGCAACTAGTAGACGTAGTAGTTACATTCACCTGATGACACAATAGTTACATACTGTAAAGGTAACAGACATGAGTAGTCTGCTCATGTCTGTTACCTTCACAACATGTAGCTGTTATGTCAACTGGTGCATGTAGTTACTACGTCTACTGGTTGCTTACAGTTCCAGGATATCTGATGATAGCGAATGCCGAAACTCGTAATACTCTATTAATAAAGTTATTTGCATTCAGACAATGACCTTTCTCTCTGCGACATATTCAGCATTCTGAAGACTACATGTATTTTTCAATATCATCGCAGGACATCTACGTGATTTTGTATCACGGCTGTGTTACCTACCATTATGTTGCTTCATTCTACGTATTTCTTTCGAAAATATCAAGAGACATACGAGTTCACGTGGAAGGTTATGAAAAATCGCTGTTCTGGCGCACCATCTGGAAAACGAAAGATCTGACAGTGGAGCAGTACACACATATCCTCCACCACACACCATAAGGTTGCTACCGGAATGTAAATGTAGTAGTGAATATACAAACTATGTGACAGCGGCACTATAATATTATTCACTGACAATGCTGATGTCTTTAGGAATGTATCGCCGTTCGATGATCATAGTCAAATGCAAAAAGACTTAACCAAATTTCCGCTTTGTGTAATAAATGCAAGATAATACCTAAACAAGAAGAAAGAACTCTTTAGTAGCCTATTACAAGGTCAGTGATTCACATATTAGCGAAGTCACATCGTATTAGTGTTTAGCAGTAATACTAAAATGGTACATAAAACTGAACGATCACGTAAAACAAGTATTATGGAAAGTGAATGTATTTACTGGAGAGGTTCTGGGAATGTGCAGTGCATTTGTAATGGAAACCAGAAGCAAATACAAAAGGCTAGTACGACCGATTCTAGAGTATCGTCCCAGTGGTTAGAATCCTTATCCAGTAGACATCACACGTCAACGAATTCAGAGGAGCGCTGCTAAGATCGTAACATGCCTGTACAGCCCTTTCGAAAGTGCAATAAAAATGATTGGGAAACTTAAATGGAATGAAGGACTAACATTTCCTCGAAACCTTCTTGAGTAAAATTAGAGAAACTACACTATGTGATCAAAAGTATCCGGACACATGGCTGAAAATAAATTACAAGTTAGTGGCACCCTCCATCGGCAATGCTGGAATTCAGTATGGTATTGGCCCACCCTTTATGACAGCTTCCACTCTTGCAGGCATACTTTCAGTCAGGTGCTGGAAGGGTTCCTGGGGAACGGTAGCCCATTCTTCACGAAGTGCTGCACTGAGGCCTGGCACGAAGTCGGCGTTCCAAAACATCCCAAAGGTGTTCTATAAGATTCAGGTCAGGATTCTGACAGGGACAGCCCATTACAGGGCTGTTATTGACGTGTAACCATTCCGCCGCAGGCCGTGCATTATGAACAGGTGCTCGACCAAGTTGAAAGATGCAATCACCATCCCCGAATTGCTCTTCAACAGTGGGAAGCAAGAAGATGCTTAAATCGTCAATGTAGGCATGTGCTGTGATAGTGCCACACAAAACAACAAGGGGTGCAAGATCCCTCCATGAAAAACACGACCATACCATGACACCACCGCCTCCGAATTTTACTGTTGGCGCTACACAAGCTGGCAGATGACGTTCCCCGGGCATGTGCCATACCCACACCCTGCCATCGGATCGCCACATCGTGTACCGTGATTCGTCACTCCACACAAGGCTTTTCCACTGTTCAATCGTCCAATGTTTACGCTCCTTACACCAAGGGAGGCATCATTTGGCAATTACCGGCGTGATGTGTGGCTCATGAGCAGCCGCTCGACCACGAAATCCAAGTTTTCTCACTTCCCGCCTAAATGTCATAGCACTTGGAGTGGATCTTGATTCAGTTCGGAATTCCTGTGTGATTGTCTGGGGAAATGTCTGCCTATTACATATCACGACCCTCTTTAATTGTCGGCGGTCTCTGTCAGTAAACAGACGGGGTCGACGTGTACGCTTTTGTGCTGTACGTGTCCGTTCACGTTTCCACTTCACTATCACAACGGAAACAGTGGATCTATGGATGTTTAGGAGTGTGCAAATCTTGCGTACAGACGTATGGTACAAGTGACACCCAATCACCCGACCACGTTCGAAGTCCGTGAGTTCCGCGGAGCGTCCAATTCTGCTCTCTCTCTCTCGATGTCTAATGACTACTGAGGTCGTTGATATGGAGTACCTGTCAGTAGGTGGCAGCACAATGCACCTAATACGAAAAACGTATGTTTTTGGGGATGTCCGGATACTTTGTATCACATAGTGTATATTCTGTTGCCATAATCGTGTATTTCTATCTCGCGTAGGCATCATGGGAGTAAGAGAAATTAGTGCACGTGTACAGGAATGAAGACACTCACTTGTGACTTGCTCAGTAAGTGAGAGGGACAGGACAGAAAATCGAACATAGAAATATGAATACCCTTCGCTATGCCCTGTACAGTGGCTTGTGGAGTATCTACAGCGGTTGGACACCACAAATGCAACACACTCCCATGCCTAATACGTTGTAGGAAAACCAATGGCGCTCAAAACAGCCTCAGTTCGTCTCAGAATGGATTAAAATAGGTCCTGTGTGGTTTCCAAATGAATCTTCCTGAAATATAGTGGCAAGCTCAGGTAACGATGATGGAGGTGGATACCGATCACGCTCCCTTCTCTCCAAAGTAGACTACGAAGGCTCGATAATATACAGATATGGTGACTGTGGTGACTAGAGGAGACGCGACGATTCGTCCTGGTGCTCACAAAACCAGCCCTCGACGATTCGAGGCCTGTGAACAGGAGCCCTGTCATCAGACAGTCATCACCAATGGGGAACAAACATTGTACCATTGGATGGACCTGATCAGCAAAAATTGGAACATAATCCTTATGAGTAATGTGACCTTACAGAATAAACGTGGGTCCTATGGAATACCAAGATGTGGCTGCCCAAATCATCACCAAATCCCCACCATGTTTCACTCTTGGGATATAAGCAAGGCCAGAAGTCGGAAACAGTGAGAAACAAGGCTCATCCATCCAAAATACATTCTACCATTGGTCCATAATGCAGGATTTATGGCTTCGGCGACATTTGTCCTATTACGGGCATCTGGATCACTGGTGAGTGGTTTTGCAATTCCAGCTCGCCCTGCACCTTCCCTGAATGCGGCATAAATCTGTAATATGATGCCTTTTGGACCCACAAACAGTCCGTGTACCTTGGTTACGGAAGCACCCATTATACGAGCACCAACAAATTCAAATGGCTCTGAGCACTATGGGACTTAACAGCTGAGGTCATCAGTCCCCTAGACTTGGAACTATTTAAACCTAACTAACCTAAGGGCATCACACACATCCATGCCTGAGGCAGGATTCGAACCTGCGAACGTAGCGGTCGCGCTGTTCCAGAATGAAGCGCCTAGAACCGCTCGGCCACAACGGCCGGCCGAGCACCCACAATTTTCCTAGGTTCGAATGTACTGAGCTCCGACATAATGCGTTCACAGATACACACGACACTTTTCCGCAGCGACTGACATTTTCAACGTACTGACGACCTTCCACAGGTGCCGTTCGTGGTCAGATACAACAGTGCCACCTCCAGGGTCGGCTAGCATCTGCATTTACGTTCAAGCATGAATTTCTTACGGTATTTTCAACCCCTGCATGTATATGTAGATGTAGCTCTAGATGTAGACCAGCAAAATAACTGATGTTGGTCTTAGTAGAGAGGATATAAAACTTGGACTGGTTGTAGCAATGAACACGTTTCAGCAAAAGAGGAATTTGTTAATGTAGATTTAAGTGTTAGGAAGTCATTGATGATAGTTTTACGAGAAGTCAGTTCCAGTAGCAGCAATCGAATATTTATTTGCTTGTCTTAAGATATTTCTATATTTGCCAGTTTCGGCTTACAATGCCATTTTCAAAAGAACTCGTAGATGTTGTCAATAATGAAACCTTGTAACATCTTACTTATGATCAAGAGATTACTTTTATAAATTAAATTTCTAGTTAAGTCTAAATTGAGTTGACAGTTATATGGCACCCATGGTCCAACGGTGACAGCTATGAGCCTTCTGTTGTGAAAGTTGGCCCGTGGATGTCATACGATCGTCAACTCCACCTAGACGTGAATAGACATATAACCTATAAAAATACGTCCTTGGTCATAAGTAAATTGTGAAGAAGTTTCATTATTCATATCACTGATGGGTGCACTTGACAATGGTATTGTAAGCCGCAACAGCCAAGCTTATTGTGCAGAAATATCTAGAGACAACCAAATAAATATTATATTGCAGCTACCAGAATTGACTTCTTGTGAAATGTTGTATTTCGACGTAGTAAGTAGTTCATACTTCAGGCCTCACTGACGAGAAACATTTCTGAATGTACTTGTCTGGGGTGCACCCTTGCACATAAGTGAAATGTGAACGATAAGCAGTTCAGCGAAGAAGTAAATAGAAGCTTTTGAAACGTGGTGCTATAGAATTCTGAATATTGGATAGGTAATCACGTAACTAATGAGGAGGCACTTCATCGAATTAGAGAGAAAACGAATTTATGCGCAACTCGAAAAAAAAGTGATCGATTGATTGGGAGGTAAAAAATGTAGAGGCAAACCTAGGCATGACTGTAGTAAACATGTAAAAATGGATGCAGTTACCTGCAGTTACCAGGTGATGAAGAGGCTTACACAAGATGGCCTGGCGTGGGGTGCTACATCGTACCAACCATCCGATTGAAGACGACAGCAGTAAAAGATGTAGAAAACTGGTAGCAAAACTAACTGCACTACTGTGCAACTTCTTGACGGTTCAAGGTGCTATACACGATATGCGTTATGTCCCAGGACAGAATATTTTTCACACAGCTGAAAGTGATCTTTTTTACTAAGTAATCAGCAGTGATGACGACCGATAAATCTTTTAATTTCCACAACCATAGTACTCTTTGACTGCAGTCTATTTCGAAGTCACAAGGCTCTAGCTACTGGCACATAAACCAAGAACCAATGCACAGGAAAATCAAATATATGTCATTGTAACATTCATCATAGAAACAAAAATTATTTTCTGTTGTGAAGAATAACTATGTCGGTAAAATATTTTACACGTCAGAGAAAGGCAGTGCCATTGCACCTTCAATAGCATCAAGTCTAGTAAGGCACTGAGATGTTCAAGCTAACCATTAAGCTGGGTCTCATTTTTTAATCTAATTCTTTCAGCATCAGCTGATTTAATTCGACGACTTGTATTATTCTTGTTCCACTTTCTTGATATTCGTCTTATGATCTGTTTACAAGACACTATCAACTCCATTCAATTGTCCTTCCTAGACTCTTGCCGTCTTTGGCAGAACTGCAATGTCATCGGCAAACCTCTAAGTTTTAACTTCCTCCACCTCAACTCCATTTTAGAAATTTCTCCTTGGCTCCTTTTGTTGTTTGCTCAATGTACAGACTGAATAACATACGGAATCGACTACTGCTCTGACTCACTCGTTTCTCAACTACTGCTTTTCTTTCATGTTCTTCGACATCTATAATGTGAGGATGAATTATGTACAACTTATAGATAAGTTTTCGTACCCTGTATTTTATGCGCGGCTGCCTTGAGAATTTGGAAGAGTGTATTATAGCCACCATTGTCGAATGTAGTGTTGTACATGCATTTTTTTTCGAATAACCCTTTTGGAAAGTGCGTCAAATAAACAATGTTTCTGTTTCTTTGTTTTCGTCTGTAGTTTTCTTCGACTCTCACTGCTTTCAGTCTTCGAGAATGTTGTTCCTTCTCTTGTCCATTTTCTTGAGTTCTTGATTATTAACTGTCCTGAAAGCTTGATTCATGTATTGGTTTTTAGAAAAGGTTCTGTTTCTTGTTGCGTCCAAGACGACTCCTGTGTTTTAGAAATCTCCCCCACTTCTCTCAGCCTTGTGCCTTTGGATTTGTGATTGTTTGGTAAGTCAAAGATTTTTTTAGTGGTGCTGTCATTAGGCCTAGTCTTCCTACTGATGTGTTCATAGAATTTTATTCTTCTTTCCCTAATTATCCCTCTTACCTTTTCAACTATGAGATATACTTCGATATTAGACCTATACTGAGTCACTGCTGCATTTGGGGCCTAGTATTTCTCGTAGAATTGTTCTTTCAGTTCTTTCTTTATTTTTATGCTCTTGAGAGTTTCTGCTGCGTAGAATACATATCGTCTTACCAGTATTTCACATTCAGTATTGTGTTCCACGATAAAGACTTTTACTGTGGACGTTTCTTGTTACTCGAAAGGCCCTCTCTGTTGCTGTATTTTCATTCATGTTGTTTGACATGCATTCCCCTAGATATTTAAAACAGTTTACTTTATTCTGTGCTGCTATTTATTCTAATATTTTGAGGTGCTTTACTGATGTTCGTTAAGAACTCTCCTTTTTAGTTTATTTTTTTTTCAAATTGTATCTATAAACCGACTTTCTCTGCTTGACGTGTAGTTTTATGGTTTCTTCTCGTACATTTTCAAGCGAACCTGCGATACGTGCCACGTTATCAAATGCTAGACTACTGCGATCTTATTTGGCTTTCTTCCTCTTTGTACGCCCTCAGAAATTATGGTCTTCCTCCATTCTCTAACCACTTTTTTCCAATTGACAAATAAATCGTAGAGACTGCAACCCAGCTATTTCTGTTACTTTTGATATTAATTCAAAATTTTCTGTTAATTCTCACATAAATTTTAATTTTTGTTGTTGGTTAAAGTTACTTAAATTATTTCTGTTATTTTGTTATCTAATACAAACGTGTTAAAATGTTGAGTAATGAATTTTTATCAATAGAGCCGTATGCTTTTATAAGATCTACAAAATTTTACCACTTATTTCAGGCTTTTAATTTTCCTAACCTTTAAGATTTGCTTTAAGGTTAGACTTGTTCCTCATATGATCTGCTCTATCCCGTACCGTGCTTGATACTCCACTAACTTTGAGTGGAGTATTCTTTCAGCTCTGCTTAAATGTGCCGTCGACAGGATATTATTATTTTATTAACAGTGTGAGCATCTAGATCAGCGGTGGTCAACCTCTTGTACCTACGGTCAACCTTTTTATCTCAGTTAGTAATAAAATTTCCTAGGCTCCCACCGCTTCAACAGTAATGATGATTTGTAATGAGGGAAGCAAATGTAATCATTTCATCTACAAAATTTCTAAATTATAGTTACAGCATGTGAAAACATATAATAATAATAATTAATTAGTAAATACTTTATGTCCAAGTTTTTTGAAAAATAATGAAACTGTTTTTAAAACACCTACCACAGAACGGCCACCGTGAATTTTGTGACGTTCAGTTGTCGTCAAACTACTGCCCTCGGGCCACATGCAGGCTGAATAAAGTATTCGCCCGGCGTGTTTTTCTTAGCTATATTTTAAAATAATATGAATGAAGAAACTAACAGCGGAATACAAAAACGTAAGCAAACGTTAAGAACTTCTTAAGATTGTATTTCTCTTGGTCAGTAACAAACAAAAATACTTAGAGGCAGTAACAGTTTAAGATGTTTTAATCGACGTTGGTTAATTCGGCCGTCAGCTAAGTAACGTTGGTCGCTTACGTGAGGGGCAGAATGGTATGTGGCGCAGCCACTGCACGGTTAATAGAAGTGAGGCGCGGAAATATTTTATCGTTTGACCTGCAATGCTGAGAAGTCACGAGCGTGCGCAGCTAGCCCCGATCGGCTGCAGTGGAATGAATGTCATACGGAAGTAACATGGATTCCTGAATGCAGTTTGTAGAGATGGTCATCTTCAAATATGGCCCATGCTTGTAGCAGGTAATATGCTATCAAATTAAGGTTGATGTAATACATTGTAATGATAAAAAAAAATACAAATAAAAAAATTCATTAAATACATTTTGTAAACATTATTTTGTGATCATGTCTCATATTGCAATTACTGTTATCAGTTAATACAACATACTAAGTTACGGAGGTTATCAAATAATATTAGTATCGATAAGGGAAGCTTTGGTGAAGTGGCAGAGACGGGAAAAGAACCATTCTTTATTTTTTGTCTTGTATAGCACTGCTGCCTGCTGAAAAGTGGCCAGACTAGTTCTAATGTATATCGCCATTGTTGTCAGTGGGATTGACAAAGGAAGCTTGTTCCGTTACTTTTCAGAAAATTTCGTTATGGTTTCTCAGTCGTCTGGTGTAAGATAAGTCATTTACATTTTTCTTTACCGCTCTGTTCTGTTTTGTTCTTCTATATTGTTATCCAATACAAAACGCCGACTGGAAACGGTCTGCTGTAGCAGCAGCTTGGTATTGTTTCAGACAGTGGGGCATGAAGACGACTACAAATTGTGTCCGGAAATCGGAAAAACAAGCATGGGATTCTGATGCGATGGCGCTGGCCGTAGTACCCACTTAAGGACGGAAAATTGGTCACTCGTAAACCTTCATAAAAATGCATGTAGTTCCTACGCATTATTTTTTTTCACTTAAAAATTTTGGTGTGATACTTACAAGAGGGTTGGATTTTAAATAGTGGCGAGTATTTATTCACAGCCGATACAAGGGAGTTACGTGTTTGCACCTGTTACTGTCCTTTAGAATAGTCACCAGCGTTGAGTAGAACCCGTTGCCAGCTCTGTGGAATGTGTAGTATACCTTAGCAGAGCCTGCTCTGTAGATGGTGCGAATGGAGCGGTCTACTGCTTGTCGAATCTCTGCAACACTTATGAAGCGAATCCCACGAAATGGTTCCTTCATCTTCGGAATCAAATCAAACTCACAAGGACTTACGTCCGGGGAGTATGGTGGATGGTACAGTAATTCCCCGTCACATCGAACGAACAGAGGAGCCACAGTTTGCGCTGTATGCGCCGGCGCATTGTCGTGCAAAGTGATAGGTGGGTTGCGCAGAAAGTGTCACCCCTTTTGTATCAAAACTGGTCGCAGGTGATGCTGCAAAAACGAACAATAATATTGTGCATTGACGGTCTCTCGTGGAGGAACGTAATGCGTTAGGATAACAAGAAAATAGATCAAATTGCTCCGAGCACTATGGGACCCTGCCGCCGTTGGATAAGCAGCTGCAGCAGCAAGTCGTATACCCCTAGCTTACTTATTTGTTACATAGTTTCATTCTTAATTTCTTTGCGTGTTTTTGGGTACTTGCATTGTTTAATTCATAAATTTCGGGCGTATTTGAGAGTTGTAGCATCGCGCTTTAGTGTTTACTTCGTAGATTCTTACTTCAATTGCGTGTGAGTTTCGTATAGGAGGTGTAATTTCGAGTTTTAGTTACTGTAATCGTAAATTCAGGCAGATTGTAGCGCAGTCGTTAGGCATTTGTACAGGTTAGTTAATACATTCTTTGCGTGTTTCCCTTGCGTTATCTAGGCAATGACACGTGTTTCAGTAACTATTGTTCAACATCGATTAGAATGGACAGGGACTGTGATTGCTGTGTTCGGATGAGGGCTGAGTTGGCATCCCTTCGCTCACAGCTGCAAGCGGAGCTTGAGGCTGTTGCCAATGGGCACCACTGTGGGGAGCCGGACTTGGGTATCACGGGGACATCAACCTCGTCCCGTCTGTCCCTAGATCGGTCTGCCGCTGTGGTTTCCCCGGTTGCTGCCCGCAGTGGGGCTGAGCCCTCGCCTGTGGTTGATTGGGAGGTCGTCCCAAGGCGTGGCAGGCAGCGGAAGACTTCCCCGGAGGCTGATCAGAAAGCCTCCCCGGTGCGTCTGACAAACAGGATTCAGGTTCTGTCTCTGGCTGAGCCACATGCAGCTGCTTGCCCAGTTTCAGAGGATGATTCTCAGCCTTCAAGGTCCGGGCAATCACAGAGGGTGGGCTTATTGGTAGTTGGGAGCTCCAATGTTAGGCGCGTAATGGGGCCCCTTAGGGATATGGCGGCTAAGGAAGGGAAGAAATCCAGTGTGCACTCCCTGTGCATTCCGGGTGGAGTCATTCCTGATGTGGAAAGGGTCCTTCCGGATGCCATGAAGAGCACAGGATGCAGCCAGCTGCAGGTGGTGGCACATGTCGGCACTAATGACGTGTGTCGCTTTGGATCTAAGGAAATTCACTCTGGATTCCAGCGGCTATCTGATTTGGTGAAGGCTGCCGGTCTTGCTTACGAGATGAAGGCAGAGCTCACCATCTGCAGCATCGTTGACAGAACCGACTGCGGACCTTTGGTGCAGAGCCGGGTGGAGGGTCTGAATCAGAGGCTCAGACGGTTTTGCGACCGTGTTGGCTGCAGATTCCTTGACTTGCGCCATAGGGTGGTGGGGTTTCGTGTTCCGCTGAATAGGTCAGGAGTTCACTACACTCAGCTGGCGGCTACACGGGTAGCGGAGGCTGTGTGGCGTGGACTGGGCGGTTTTTTAGGTTAGAAGGCCTCGGGAAAGTACGGGGTGGGCTGCAATCTTAAAGGGTGCGTGGCAAATACAGGACGTGCTTGGATCAAGGAACAGTCGGAATTGTAGTTGTAAATTGTTGTAGTTGTGCTGGGAAAGTCCCTGAGCTTCAAGCGCTAATAGAAAGCACAGAAGCTGAAATCGTTATAGGTACAGAAAGCTGGCTAAAGCCTGAAATAAGTTCTGCAGAAATTTTTACGAAGTCTCAGACGGTGTTCAGGAAAGACAGATTAGGCAGAATTGGTGGTGGAGTGTTTGTGTCTGTCAGTAGTGGTTTATCTTGTAGTGAAGTCGAAGTAGATACTCCTTGCGAATTGGTATGGATGGAGGTTATACTTAACAGCCGAACTAAGTTAATAATTGGCTCCTTCTACCGACCCCCAGACTCCGATGATATAGTTGCGGAACAGTTCAGAGAAAATTTGAGTCTCGTAACAAATAAATACCCCACTCATACGGTTATAGTTGGTGGGGACTTCAACCTTCCCTCGATATGTTGGCAAAAATACTTGTTCAAAACCGGTGGTAGGCAGAAAACATCTTCCGAGATTGTCCTAAATGCTTTACCCGAAAATTATTTCGAGCAGTTAGTCCACGAACACACGTGAATTGTAAATGGTTGCGAAAACACACTTGACTTCTTAGCCACAAACAATCCAGAGCTGATAGAGAGCATCATGACTGATACAGGGATTAGTGATCACAAGGTCGTTGTAGCTAGGCTCAATACCGTTTCTTCCAAATCCACCAGAAACAAACGCAAAATAATTTTATTTAAAAAAGCGGATAAAGTGTCACTAGAAGCCTTCCTAAGAGACAATCTCCATACCTTCCGAACTGACTATGCAAATGTAGACGAGATGTGGCTCAAATTCAAAGATATAGTAGCAACAGCAATTAAGAGATTCATATCTCATAAATTGGTAAGAGATGGAACTGATCCCCCGTGGTACACAAAACAGGTCCGAGCTCTGTTGCAGAGGCAACAAAAAAAGCGTGCGAAGTTCAGAAGAACGCGAAATCCCGAAGATTGGCTAAAATTTACAGACGCGCGAAATTTGGCACGGACTTCAATGAGAGATGCCTTTAATAGTTTCCACAACGAAACATTGTCTCGAAATTTGGTAGAAAATCAGAAGAAATTCTGGTCGTATGTAAAGTACACAAGCGGCAAGACGCAGTCAATACCTTCGCTGCGCAGTGCCGATGGTACTGTTACCGACGACTGTGCCGCTAAAGCGGAGCTATTGAACGCAGTTTTCCGAAATTCCTTCACCAGGGAAGATGAATGCAATATTCCAGAATTTGAAACACGAACCACTGCTAGCATGAGTTTCTTAGAAGTAGATACCTTAGGGGTTGCGAAGCAACTCAAATCGCTTGATACGGGCAAGTCTTCAGGTCCAGATTGTATACCGATTAGGTTCCTTTCAGGTTACGCTGATACAATAGCTCCCTACTTAGCACTCATATACAACCGCTCGCTCCCGATAGATCTGTACCTACAGATTGGAAAATTGCGCAGGTCGCACCAGTGTATAAGAAGGGTAGTAGGAGTAAGCCATCTAACTACAGACCAATATCATTGATGTCGGTTTGCAGTAGGGGTTTGGAGCATATACTGTATTCAAACATTATGAATCACCTCGAAGGGAACGATCTATTGATACGTAATCAGCATGGTTTCAGAAAACATCGTTCCTGTGCAACGCAGCTAGCTCCTTATTCGCACGAAGTAATGGCCGCTATCGACAGGGGATCTCAAGTTGATTCCGTATTTCTAGATTTCCGGAAAGCTTTTGACACAGTTCCTCAGAAGCGACTTCTAATCAAGCTGCGGGCCTATGGGGTATCGTCTCAGTTGTGCGACTGGATTCGTGATTTCCTGTCAGGAAGGTCGCAGTTCGTAGTAATAGACGGCAAATTATCGAGTAAAACTGAAGTGATATCAGGTGTTCCCCAGGGAAGCGTCCTGGGACCTCTGCTGTTCCTGATCTATATAAATGACCTGGGTGACAATCTGAGCAGTTCTCTTAGGTTGTTCGCAGATGATGCTGTAATTTACCGTCAAGAAAGGTCATCCGAAGACCAGTATCAGTTGCAAAGCGATTTAGAAAAGATTGCTGTGTGGTGTGGCAGGTGGCAGTTGACGCTAAATAACGAAAAGTGTGAGGTGATCCACATGAGTTCCAAAAGAAATCCGTTGGAATTCGATTACTCGATAAGTAGTGCAATTCTCAAGGCTGTCAATTCAACTAAGTACCGGGGTGTTAAAATTACGAACAACTTCAGTTGGAAAGACCACATAGATAACATTGTGGGGAAGGCGAGCCAAAGGTTTCGTTTCATTGGCAGGACACTTAGAAGATGCAACAAGTCCACTAAAGAGACAGCTTACATACACTTGTTGGTCCTCTGTTACAATATTGCTGCGCGGTGTGGGATCCTTACCAGGTGGGATTGACGGAGGACATCGAAAGGGTGCAAAAAAGGGCAGCTCGTTTTGTATTATCACGTAGTAGGGGAGAGAGTGTGGCAGATATGATGCGCGAATTGGGATGGAAGTCATTACAGCAAAGACGTTTTTCGTCGCGGCGAGATCTATTTACGAATTTTCAGTCACCAACTTTCTCTTCCGAATGCGAAAATATTTTGTTGAGCCCAACCTACATAGGTAGGAATGATCATCAAAATAAAATAAGAGAAATCAGAGCTCGAACAGAAAGGTTTAGGTGTTCGTTTTTCCCGCGCACTGTTCGGGAGTGGAATGGTAGAGAGATAGTATGATTGTGGTTCGACGAACCCTCTGCCAAGCACTTAAATGTGAATTGCACAGTAGTCATGTAGATGTAGATGTAGAACTTAGAACTACTTAAACCTAACTAACCTAAGGACATCACACACATCCATGCCCGAGGCAGGATTCGAATCTGCGACCGTAGCGGCCGCGCGGTTCCATGCTGAAGCGCCTAGGACCGCTCGACCACTCCGGACGGCGTTAGGATAACACCATCATAGTCGTACACGAGAATCACCGTAACTTTAGACCGCTCCACTCGCACTCTCAACAGAACAGGTCCTGCTAACGGTATATTACGCTTGCTACGGGTTTTACACAACGCTGGTGTCTACTTTGATGAACAGTAACAGGTGCAAACATGTAACTCTTTTGTATAGGTTGTGAATAAATAGTTGCCGGTATTTACGTGCCAATCCTCGTATTATGTGGATTCAAAATGTGTAAACGGTAAGTTTCTATCAGTAACCGTGGTTCGGTGAAAACTGAATTTCTCTTTGAGCAGCAACTTTACATTTACATCTACATCCATATGCCGCAAGCCACCTGGCGCTGTGTGGCGGAGGGTACCTTGAGTACCTCTATCGGTTCTCCCTTCTATTCCAGTCTCGTATTGTTCGCGGAAAGAAAGACTGTCGGTGTGCCTCTGTGTGGGCTTTAATCTCTCTGATTTTATCCTCATGGTTTCCTCGCGAGATATACATAAGAGGGATTGCTTGACTCCTCGGTGAAGGTATGTTGTCGAAACTTCAACAAAAGCCCGTACCGAGCTACTGAGCGTCTCTCCTGCAGAGTCTTCCACTGGAGTTTATCTATCGTCTCCATAATGCTTTCGCGATTACTAAATGATACTGTAACGAAGCGCGCTGCTCTCAGTTGGATCTTCTCTATCTCTTCCATCAACACTATCTGGTACGGATCCCACACTGCTGAGCAGTATTCAAGCAGTGGGCGAACAAGCGTACTGTAACATACTTCCTTTGTTTTCGGATTGCATTTCCTTAGGATTCTTCCAATGAATCTCACTCAGGTATCTGATTTACCGACGATCAACTTTATATGATCATTCCATTTTCAATCACTCCTAATGCGTACTCCCAGATAATTTATGAAATTAACTGCTTCCAGTTGCTGACCTGCTACATTGTAGCTAAATGATTTGGGATCTTTCTTTCTATGTATTCGCAGCACATTACACTTGTCTACATTGAGATTCAATTGCCATTCCCTGCACGATGCGTCAATTCACTGCAGATCCTCCTGCATTTCAGTACAATTTTCCATTGTTACAACCTCTCGATATATCAGAGCAGTATCCGCAAAAAGCCTCAGTGAACTTCCGATGTCATCCACAACGTCATTTAGGTATATTGTGAATAGCAACGGTCTTACGACACTCCGCTGCGGCACAGCTGAAACCACTCTTACTTCGGAAGACTTCGCTCCATTGAGAATGAGATGCTGCGTTATGTTATCTAGGAACTCTTCAATTCAATCACACAATTGGTCTGATAGTCCATATGCTGTTACTTTGTTCATTAAACGCCTGTGGGGAACTGTATCGAACGCCTTGCGGAACTCAAGAAACACGGCATCTACCAGGGAACCCGTGTCTATGGCCCTCCGAGTCTCGTGGACGAATAGCGCGAGCTGGGTTTCACACGACCGTCTTTTTCGAAACCCATGCTGGTTCCTACAGAGTAGATTTCTAGTTTCCAGAAAAGTCATTTTACTCGAACGTAACACGTGTTCCAAATTTCTACAACTGATCGACGTTGGAGATATAGGTCTATAGTTCTGCACATCTGTTCGACGTCCCTTCTTGAAAACGGGGATGACCTGTGCCCTTTTCCAATCCTTTGGATCGCTACGCTCTTCTAGAGACCTACGGTACACCGCTGCAAGAAGGGGGGCAAGCTCCTTCGCGTACTTTGTGTAAAAGCGAACTTGTATCCCATCAGGTCCAGCGGCCTTTCCTCTTTTGAGCGATTTTAATTGTTTCTCTACCCCTCTGTCGTCTATTTCGAATCAATCTAGAGAAGGAACTACGTGCAAAACCTCCACCCCTCCCCCGTTTCCTATGCGGCCCGAGGTGCCGCCATACAATCTGAATATTGGCTGATAAGCAAAAAAGTTCGACGGCCTCCGACCAAGACTCTATACAGAAATCGCCGACATTGTCCGTTGACGAGGTGCAAGTAAAGCTGCTGCGGGCAGCCAAGGTACCGCAAAGGTGGGCGGCGACGCTCTTCCAGGGGCTGCGCGGCCGCAGGCTGGCTAATTGCAGGGGGCGGCGCCGGCCCGCCATCTGGCGCCTGCGGGCCCCGGCTGCAGGGTCGTAACGCAGCCTAACTGCTGGCTGCTGCCCGCCCCGGCCGGTCCCGCCCGCTGAATTTGTCGAGACAAACGAGCGAGCAGGGCCGCCATGTGCCAACGCCGCGGCGCAGTCCATCCATCCCCGGGGCCGTTCTGCGGCGCTCCTCCTCCCGGCTTTATGCCGGCGCGACAAATGCTTGTCGGGCGACAATCTGTCGGCAGGTGGCGGCCCTGACAGCCGCAGCGACCGCCCCCTGGCGCGGGGGACTCCCCGGCCTCCCGGCTACAGTGCGTTCCGGGTAGCGCAGTAGGCGACACTCCTCCCCGTGACTTTCTACAAAATACTTGGTATAAACTACCGCATCACCGAATGTGATTAGGAAAGCGATAAGGGACCTCTTGTCGGAGAAGTAAAATATTCAATACAGGGAAAATCCTCTTTGGGGAGTAACTAATATGAACTGTGTCATGTTCTAGTTGGATGTTGATAAACATACAAATGTTCACACCAGTTTTATTTCGGAATGTGCCTATACAGGTGTAGCCAATTCGGTCAAACATCATCATAAAAGCAGTATAAATGTACCAATACAGTACGAGACGCGTGTACGCTGTAAATAACTTCATTTTACCAAACGGTAAGGAATTTGACAGAGCACTGAAAGATCTAAGTCGAAACAAGGCCCCGGGAGTAGACAACATTCCATCAGACTACTGATAGCCTTGGGAGAGCCAACCCTGTCAAAACACTTCTATCTGGTGAGCAAGATGTATGAGACAGGCGAAATACCCTCAGACTTACAGAAGAATATAATAATTCCAACCCCAAAGAAATCAGGTGTTGACAGGTGTGAAAATTACAGAACTATCGGTTTAATAAATCACGGCTGCAAATTACTAACACGATCTCTTTACAAACGAATGGAAAAACTGGTAGAAGCCGACCTAGATCAGTTGGTATTCCGTAGAAATGTTGCAACACGCGAGGCAATACTGACCTTACGACTTATCTTAGAAGGAAGATTAAGGAAAGGCAAACCTGCTTTTCTAGCATTTGTAGACATACAGAAAGCTTTTGACAATGCTGACTGCAATTCCTTCTTTCAAGTTCTGAAGGTGGTAGGGGTAGAATACAGGGAGCGAAAGGCTATTTACAATTTGTACAGAAACCAGATGGCAGTTATAAGAGTCGAGGGGCATTAAAGGACAACTGGTTCTTAAGGGAGTGAGACAGAGTTGTAGCCTATCCCCGATGTTATTCAATCTGTATATTGAGCAAGCAGTGAAGGAAACAAAAGAAAAATTCGGAGTATGCATTAAAATCCATGCAGAAGAAATAAAAACTTTGAGGTTCGCCGACGACATTGTAAAACTGTCAGAGGCAGCAAAGGACTTGGAATAGCAGTTGAACGGAATGGATAGTGTCTTGAAAGGATGATATAAGATGAACATCAACAAAAGCAAAACGAGGATAATGGAATGTAGTCGAATTAAGTCGGGCGGTGCTGAGGGAATCAGATTAGGAAATGAGACACTTAAAGTAGTAAAGGAGTTTTGCTATTTGGGGAGCAAAATAACAGATGATGGTCGAAGTAGAGAGGATATAAAATGTAGACTGGCAATGACAATGAAAGCGTTTCTCAAGAAAAGAAATTTGTTAACACCGAGTATAGATTTAAGTGTCAGGAAGTCGTTTCTGAAACTATTTGTATGGAATGCAGGCATGTATGGAAGTGAAACATGGACGAGAAATAGTTTGGACAAGAAGAGAATAGAAGCTTTCGAAATGTGGTGTTACAGAAGATGCTGAAGATCAGATGGGTAGATCACATAACTAATGAGGAGGTACTGAACAGGACTGGGGAGAAGAAGAGTTTGTGGCACAACTTGACCAGAAGAAGGGATCGATTGGTAGGACATGTTCTGAGGCATCAAGTTATCACAAATTTAGCATTGGTGGGCAGCGTGGAGGGTAAGAATCGTAGAGGGACACCAAGAGATGAATACACTAAACAGATTCAGAAAGATGTAGGTTGCAGTAAGTACTGGGAGATGCAGAAGCTAGCACACAATAGAGTAGCATGGAGAGCTGCACCAAACCAGTCTCAGGACTGATGACCACAACAAAAAAACAGAGGCAAAACAGTCCATAATGTCTAAAAATCTGTTTTCGTTCTTTTGCATGTTGTAGTAATTTACTTCTCTTTGAATCCAGCATGAGACACTATTATTAAAAACAATCGTGTCAGTCTACTGAAAAGGAAATCCAGAGCCAACAGCCTTTCCACAGTGGATACTGTCGTGTCACCGCCAGACACCTCACTTGCTAGGCGGTAGCCTTTAAATCGGCCGCGGTCCGCTAGTATACGTCGGACCCGCGTGTCGCCACTGTCAGTGATTGCAGACCGAGCGCCGCCACACGGCAGGTCTAGAGAGACTTCCTAGCACTCCCCACAGTTGTACAGCCGACTTTGCTAGCGATGGTTCACTGACAAATTACGCTCTCAGTTGCCGAGACGATAGTTAGCATAGCCTTCAGCTACGTCATTTGCTACGCCCTAGCAAGGCGCCATTATCATTTGTTATTTATCTTGGGATGCATGTACAGTCAGACCGATGTTCACCAATTATGGATTAAAGTTAAGTATTCCAGCAGCTACGTACTTTTCTTGATAGTATAATTACTTTACCTGTTCCAGACCTCACGCCAGCCTGCGTGAGCTTAAACACGTGCCTTTCGGCTTCCTCCAAACCCCGTGAATTGGCTCCTGCCAATTCACAACCTATGGCGACGAGAATTTTGCGTTCGTATTGATACCCTGATTTACTGGTCATGGCTTCGCCACCATCTCCAGATGTACTGTCCGAATTTTATCGCTTACAGAATCAGCAGACGCAGGCTTTACTGGATGCCCTTGGACAGCTCGTCTAGGGTCAACATGCAATGCAAAACGATGCGGCCGCCGCCGCTCCACCACTCCCGCAGCCACAACATGCAGTTGCACCGCCTTTTCGTCCTTTTTATGCGGCACTGGAACGCTGGACGGAGAGGTCACGCCAATTTGGATTCCATCTCGCTGCCTACAGAATTCAAGGTAATGAGCGGCAGCCTTTTCTCCTTTCCACCGTAGGTGTCCAGACGTACCGTGTGATAGTGAAGTTATTTCCCCGACGCGACGTAGCAACTCTGTCCTACGACGAAATTTTGTCTGCATTAGATGCATATTTCAAAGAATCAGTCAATGTAGTTGCCAAACGGTATACGTTCTTTCGTACAAAACGTACAGCCGGTCAGACTAATCGGGAGTGGGTTGCAACCTTGCAAGGCCTTACTAGGGATTGTGATTTTGAGTGTCAATGTGGACTCCCTTATTCAGATACTATGGTACGTGATGAAATTGCACAGAACGTTTCTGATGTTCGTATACAGAAGCAAATTTTGAAACTGGTCATTCCCTCCCTCCAACAAGTGATGGACATATTGGATCAGCAGGACACACTTGACTTTGCTCAGGAATCATTCGCAACTTCGTCACCCGTGTGTCACGTTAACCGGCCCACCGGGCAAGCTGCACGGAACAGTAAACAGCCCTCGCGCCCGTCCGCGCAGCTGCCGCGCCAGCAAGCAAATGCAGTACTAAAATCATGCCCGCGGTGTGCTACTAGACATTCGCGTGAGAATTGCCCGTCACGCCAGGCTATTTCCTTTTTCTGTGACAAAAAAGGCCATGTTCAAAGTGTTTGCCAGAAAAAGCTCAGAACGGACGCTCAAAACCATTCCAGGCCCTTTGCTTCGCGCCGGAATCGGAATCGAACCAAGAATACTCAGGGTCGTGAACCTTCGCCCATGGATATTCATGTAGTTCATTCCACTCCGCCCAGTGCCACTCTCTCTAACAGTGACTGTGTTCATCCCACAAAAAGTGTGCGTCGACATCGCTGGAAATCCCGTCATGTCGCAAGTGATTCTGTACCAGTGTCAGTTCACGTTGCATGAGACATTCGCTCTTGTCGTTAGCAGGACAATAAACTTTTTGTGGACTTGAACATACACGGCAAAGTGATAGCATTCCAGCTTGATACCGGAGCTGCAGTTTCACTGATCAATCGCCGGCCGAAGTGGCCGCGCGGTTCTAGTGCTGCAGTCTGGAACCGCGAGACCGCTACGGTCGCAGGTTCGAATCCTGCCTCGGGCATGGATGTGTGTGATGTCCTTAGGTTAGTTAGGTTTAACTAGTTCTAAGTTCTAGGGGACTAATGACCTCAGCAGTTGAGTCCCATAGTGCTCAGAGCCATTTGAACCATTTGAACTGATCAATCAAGACACGTACAAACAGCTGGGCACACCTCTGTTGCGTGCCGCAACTACATATTCAGGTCACGGGCTCCCTGTGTTAGGACAGTGCAACCTTCTTGCAACATACAAGGGACAAACAAAACTTGTGTCATTTTACGTCCTTCGTTATTCTTCTGCAGTGAACTTGTTTGGTTTAGATTTATTTCAGTTGTTTAACTTGGCTATAGTAAATCAGGTCCTATCAGTGAACCAGACTGTGCCTTCAGCCAGTGTTTCTCGTCTATGTGAAGAATTTGCTGACATTTTTGCACCAGGCCTCGGTTGCGCTAAGAACTATGAAGCACATTTGGAACTGAAAGTAAACGCGGAACCGAAATTTTTCAGAGCACGCAATGTTACCCACGCATTGCGTGATGAAGTCGCAAAAACATTACACGATTTGGAATCACAAGGTGTGATTGAACGTGTGCAGGCTTCTCTCTGGGCATCACCCTTAGTAATTTTGCAAAAACCTTCCGGAAAATTGAGACTTTGTGTGGACTTCAAGGCAACAGTGAATCCACAACTAGTGATTGCAACTTTTCCTTTACCCCGCCCGGAAGATCTTTTTGACAAACTGTGCCCGGGTAAATATTTTTCGAAGTTGGACCTAACAGATGCGTACTTGCAAATACCGGTGGACGAAGAATCTCAGCCCGTTTTGGTGGTTAACACGCATCTTGGTTTGTACCGATTCAAACGACTGTCATTCTGGTGTGCATCCGCCCCTGCATTGTTTCAGCAATATCTACAAACTGTTTGTGCGTCGGTCCCTACTGCAGCAAACTATCTGGACGATGTTGTGATCTCCAGAAAGACAGAAGAAGAACATTTAGCCAATTTCAGAACATTATTTCAGGTCTAGCGACAAAATGCTCTTCGCTTGCGGAAGGACAAATGTGTCTTTTTTGCTCGTGACTTACCCTATCTGGGCCATGTACTCAATGCCCAAGGCATACATCCCAGTCCAGAGCACCTCCGTGCCATACAAGACTTGCCTTCGCCGCAGAATTTGAAGCAGCTACAGAGTGTGCTGGGAAAAATCAATTACTACCATAAATATGTGCGCCACGCCTCTTCCATTTCAGCTCCGCTTCATCGCTTACGCCGTAAAGGTGTTCCGTTCGTCTGGACGACGGAATGCGAACGCGCCTTTCGCCAGTTGAAATCGGCGTTGCTTTCCAATGCTTGCCTTACGCCATTCGATCCCCAGAAGCCCCTTTTGTTGATGGTGGATGCATCGGATTTCTGGATTGGTGCTGTGCTTGCGCACAAAGATGGATCGCACGATCGCCCTAATGCCTTTGCGTCCAAATTGCTCTCGTCTGCGCAAAGAAATTATTTACAGATCGAGAAATAAGCATTGCCCCTCGTATTTGGTGTTACAAAGTTTCATGATTTCTTGTATGGTCGTCACTTTACCATCATCACAGACCACAAACCCTTGACGTCGCTTTTTCATCCGAACAAGCCTGTACCTCCACGTACAGCGCAGAAATTCATTCGCTGGTCTATTTTCCTTTCGCAGTACCGCTACGATATCTTGTATCGGTCCACTGCTAAGCACGGAAACGCCGATGCGTTGTCCCGTTTGCCTGTTGCTGAGGATAGAGCATTCGATTCCTCCGAACTTGCTTGCATGGTCATTGATTCGGAAACCGATGACGTGGTCGAATCGTTTCCGATTGATTTTCGTCATGTAGCTACAGCCACAGCTGCCGACCCTGCCCTTGCTACCGTTCTGCGTTTTGTTGCTACGCAATGGCCCTTGTCAAAGTCACGGATCGAGGATCCGTTGGTTCGCCGATTTTTTGCTCACAAGGAGAGACTTTTTGTATGACGTGGTGTTTTGCTGTTGCGTTCTGATAATGATCAGTCCAGGGTCGTGGTCCCACGTTCGTTACAGTCCTCTGTCTTACGGCTTCTCCACCAAGGACATTGGGGTATAGTGCGAACGAAACAACTTGCTCGTCAGCACCGTACTTGGTTCGGAATCGATGCTGCGATTACGAATATGTGCTCTTCTTGCATGGCGTGTGCCGAACAACAATCCGCACCACCGCGGAAATTCTTTGCATGGCCGAAAGCCACTACCCTTTGGCAACGCTTACACATCGATTTTGCTGGTCCATTCTGGAATGCTCGATGGTTGGTTGTGATAGATTCATTCAGTAATTTTCCTTTTGTTGTCCGGATGTCTTCCACGACGTCATCTGCCACCATCCAAGCGTTATCTGCTATATTTTACATTGAAGGTCTTCCACAGACTATTGTTTCCGACAATGGCCCACAATTCATGTCCGCAGAATTTCAGTCATTCTGCAAGGCCAATGGTATTCAACATCTGACGTCCGCGCCGTTTTCGCCGCAGTCAAACGGTGCCGCTGAACGTTTGGTCAGGACTTTCAAGTCACAGATGTTGAAGTTGAAAGAGTCTCATTCTCGGGAGGACGCGTTATTGCTCTTTTTGTCCTCGTATCGCTCTCAGCCCCGAGATGGTCGCTCACCGGCTGAGTTGCTCCACGGTCGTCCTCATCGAACCTTGATGTCTTTGCTACTTCCGCCGCATCAGGTTCCTGTGCAGCGGCAGACGCCTGCTTTTGTTCCAGGCGACATTGTATACTATCGAGGTTCACGGCGTTGGCTCGCAGGGCGCATTCATCGCTGCCTCGGCCGCGCTATGTATCTGGTTTTGGGGGCCTCTGGTGAGGTGCGTCGGCATCTCAATCAGCTGCGCCTCTGTCGTCGCACGGGTTCTGCCGCTCCCTGTCTGCTTTCAGCGACGGTGCCGTCCGGTCAGCGCCCTGGGGACCCATCTACTGGCTCGCCTCAGCCCCAGGTGTTACCAACGGTGCCTTCCATTTTGCCCCATTGCGACGCGCCGCCGCCGCCGCCGCCGCCGCCGCCTGTTCTCCCGCCGGCGCCGCCCGCAGTGGACGCTTCGCTGCAGCCGCCGGGCGCCTCCCTGGGTCACGCGCCGCCGATCGCTTCACGTGACCAGTTGTCCTCCGCCATGGAACTCTTGCCCGCTCCAGACCATAGGACGTCTTCGCCCGTCAGGTGTCCCAGCCCGATGGAGGTCGACCCTTCGGCCCCTCCTGTCTCTCTAAGGGCGCATACACCGCATGTTGGCGTGCACCCTGGACTAGGTTCTCAGGCGTTTCCTAGCTCCCCTCGGACCGAATGGCAGGGTGCGGGTGGCAC
This sequence comes from Schistocerca nitens, assembly GCF_023898315.1. Classification (NCBI taxonomy): domain Eukaryota; kingdom Metazoa; phylum Arthropoda; class Insecta; order Orthoptera; family Acrididae; genus Schistocerca; species Schistocerca nitens. The sequence goes on along the minus strand of NC_064622.1, from coordinate 174,450,077 downwards.
AGCCTCGCCTGTTGTTAGGCTCCCCACCTCGTCGCATACGTCAACATGGGGTCCTCCCTACGGCGGGCGGAAGGCTTATAACACAACCGTTTGCCGATTTGCGGGGGTGGAATGTGGTATCACCGCCAGACACCACACTTGCTAGGTGGTAGCCTATAAATCGGCCGCGGTCCGCTAGTATACGTCGGACCCGCGTGTCGCCACTGTCAGTGATTGCAGACCGAGCGCCGCCACACGGCAGGTCTAGAGAGACTTCCTAGCACTCCCCCCAGTTGTACAGCCGACTTTGCTAGCGATGGTTCACTGACAAATTACGCTCTCATTTGCCGAGACGATAGTTAGCATAGCCTTCAGCTACGTCATTTGCTACGACCTAGCAAGGCGCCATTATCATTTGTTATTTATCTTGGGATGCATGTACAGTCAGACCGATGTTAACCAATTATGGATTAAAGTTAAGTATTCCAGCAGCTACGTACTTTTCTTGATAGTATAATTACTTTACCTGTTCCAGACCTCACGCCAGCCTGCGTGAGCTTAAACGCGTGTCTTTCGGCTTCCTCCAAACCCCGTGAAGTGGCTCCTGCCAATTCACAACAGATACACCGGTTCCCGTCAGATCACCGAAGTTAAGCGCTGTCGGGCGTGGTCGGCACTTGGATGGGTGTCCATCCAGCCGCCGTGCGCTGTTGCTATTTTTCGGGGTGCACTCAGCCTCGTGATGCCAATTGAGGAGCTACTCAACCGAGTAGTAGCGGCTCCGCGAGAGCGGTGTGCTGACCACACGCCTATCCGCATCCTCAACTGAGGATCACACGGTCGTCGGTTGGTCCCGATGGGCCACTTGTGGCCTGAAGACAGAGTGCTTTATCATAATGGAGAAATAACACTGACCTAGCAAAAGGCCCTTTTCTAAAACCTGCAGCTGCGAATGCAATGCTTCACAAAACAGTATCTCCTAAATGTTATAGGCATTTTAAGGTATTCAGAGTAACTCTGAATAAAAGAATCATATTTTGTGAATACTAAAATGCCAAACAAGACAAGTGGTTCCTTTTTATACGAAAGGATAAAATGCCTAAAGCTGTTACCAGCCGCCGGCCAGGGTGGCCGAGCGGTTCTAGGCGCTACAGTCTGGAACCGTGCGACCGCTACGGTCGCAGGTTCGAATCCTGCCTCGGGCATGGATGTGTGTGACGTCCTTAGGCTAGTTAGGTTTAAGTAGTTCTAAGTTCTAGGGGACTGATGACCTCAGAAGTTAAGTCCTATAGTTCTCAGAGCCATTGGAACCATTTGTTACCAGTCTGCAGTTGGTATCCCTAATATGACAACAACGTTACTACAGTAACAATAACCTACACCTACAACACACGTTAACCCTGCTGTTGTTGCTAGAAATTAAAAAGATGAAGCTGCTGTGAATACATATGACCGACAAAATTTCTTGAGGAACGATAATGCTGACCTCACTTAACTAAATACATTCATTTTGAGTTCACCACTAGCTACAAAGATAGTGTATATTGCAAAACGGACATTAATGGAAATGTATTTGCGCACCATATATTTCCCGAAAAAAATGTACTTGTTTTGTTCCCTGGCGCACTAATTCCAGTAGGTACACAAAACAACGGACAGGTTATCTTTCCAGCTGTGCCGTGCATAGCTCGTGTTCATCTTATTAAATGTTTGTCATCTTCTATTGTGGTAGTGCCGCCTTGTTTTCTTATTCTATTTACTGGTGTCACTAACTTCCTGCCTTACTTGCCCGTGAGTGGAAGCAGCGTGTATCGATAAGCGCACTGTCGTACCATCTCTATAGCGACCGATAGTATTTCTGGGTCGTCGTGTTTCGGGTGGTCTGTGAGTGGGAGTCCCACAAGCAGTGCAGTCGCGACGGAGCAGCAGTCGCGGATGGACCACCAGTCTAGTTGGTCAGTTGGCGTGGAGGAGCAAGCAAGCCCCTGTCGCCCTGTGTCAGCTTGTAGCCGCTGGCGGCGTGCACGCGCGGTTGGAGTGGGAGGTGCTGCTTGCGAGTGCTACGAAGTTCGTCGCCCACCGATCTTGGACGTGACAGTTGAGTCCTCACTTAACTTACTATCGAGCCTCAACTGTTTACATTTCTTCGTTGGGTCCTGGTTGTCACTTTTGGGACACTTCCGTGAGCAACAACGTGTGTGTATTGTAAGTCGGCTAAGATTCCAGCCGTCTTCCTGTGAAATTTAACTTAATTTATTCCCTGTTATGGAAGTTCACATACGGTATCTTCTGCCTTGTGGCCGTTGACGTTCCGGTTACCAGCCATGATCGTTTTAGGCAGTGTATTTTCCTCGTCGTGTTGTTGCTGTCCAGCGTGGCGTGTAGTTCGACAGCTGAAGTGTTGTTGGTCGTTGTGGCCGCCAATATACTGTGTGTCGTGTACTGAAATCTTGCGGTCGTTTAGCTGGTTGCGTGGAGCGGAACTGATTTGGTTGATTGCTCGGTCGGCTGTCCGTCGGTTGGGTTGCCTCCAGATTATGAAGTCGTTGGACAGGCAGTCTGTCTCACCTAAACGGGCGAATAGTGTTACAATCCCAGGCCAACACTTGGAAACTACTGAGGGCCGTTCCTTGTATGGATTTTAGTTATTTCGTTGATGTGTGACTTTCAGCTATCAATATCTCTTAAATTAATGTTCTTTTCTTGCCCTTAAGGCATGAGATTGTTATATTTTTATATGGGGCCTTCTGCCAAATTTTACTGGAGAGGTTTTAAGATAAGGCCTTCTGCCTTTTAGATTGCAGGAGGTATTGAAAATTAGGAATAAAAGACACCCTGTGTTCTGAAGTAGAAGCAGAACCTCAAGTCAGTGACAATGAAGATCCTGAGGAAGAACAGTTCCAACCGGATGTTCCAGAAGCGAAAAAGAAGAGGCGAAAATGTAATTTGTGAATGAACTTAAACCCCTTCACACATAGGTATTTTAGAAACAGAAAAGGAAATATTTTGGCCACTATAAATTTGGGGTATAAGTAATCTGTTTTTGGGATTTTGTGAATTCAAAATTTTAAGTGCTATTTGGCCAATTAATGGCGTCAAAATTGAAATCTGACCTAAAAGACGCCACAATATAGATTAAAAATAGAAATATTTTGCAGAAAAAGACTGCTCGGTAAGAAAATTTTTTCTCAGTTTGGGGTCAGTATATTTGATTTTAATTTTTTATTCAGTATAATGTGCTACAGGTGTCGATGGGTTAAGCACTTAATTTGTAATGTTAACATGAAAAGTCTGCGCCATTTGACAAAGGACATTTTGAAGCTAATATATCAAACTAAACAATGGTACAAAGTGAAACTTTAAAACACATTATCTCAAGAAACCTGTTTTCCATCACCAGTGTTGGACCTGTTATAACTCACAAAATGTAGATATAGGAAGCTAATTTGTTGACAAGTTGTTCAAAATTTAATACTGAACATAAAAATTAAAATGGTTCAAAATACAAAATTTTCGACAAGAACTCCCTTTTCACTTTTCGCCTCTCAGATTGCTTTAGACAATAGTAAGTTCATCATTAGAAGGAAGAGAGGAAATGAAAATCTAGGTTCAAAGTCCTAAAGACAAAGTCATGGTGATTTAAATGAACTGGCATCTGACGTTTAAGATATAATGTTGCGACGTTGTCGACATTAGCAGTCTTCAGGAAGCCGCTACAAAACTTTGCCCTCTGAACTGACGGAATATTGCTATGTCACTTTCTCCTAGATAAACCGCCACAGAATTCATAAATTCACGGATAGTAAAGATCTTTACAGAATGTCACAGGAGGAATGTCACTATTCAGCGATATGACAGGAATGATCAATGGAAGAAAAATAAGACTAGTAAACATGGGCTCTGAAATGTATAACTTTAACCCTTTGAGCGCCAGTGGCTTCTGCCTCAAAGCAGCATTTTATTATTTGAAGTACCAGTGCCGTTCTCGTGGAAACACGGATGCTATTGTAAGACAAAAACCTCTATTTTTCACTGAGATGCTTCTATGAAGGTAGTGCATTGTAGCAGTCATTTACAGCGTTCAAAACAAGAGTCGGCGCAGAGAATGTGCTGTCTGATTGTAGGATATTGTCACTTTTTTTAATTTTCATGTTTAGGAGATAAATGATAGTAAAAATAAGTATACCTAACGTGACTGTAACGTAAATTTGTATTACTGCTTTTATGACAGGTTTTGGAATGAAATCACTGAGGCAATCTGTCCTTTTGAAATAAACTTATTAAATTTTAGGACAATTTGGCTTGTTATTTAGGAGTATAATTTGTTTTAGTCATTATGAGTTCATCGGAGTTTCTAGATGTGCGATAGTGTCTAGGAAGAACGCGAAATTGCTTTCAAAAATATCCCATGAAATGGAGGTTGGTTGAAAACTGTATGTCCTATTGGTTCCAAAGTGAAACCACCTCCTTAAAAACTTTCATTGTTTACTTTTCCCAATTTTTTCCTGTATTCGTTGCTTGTCGATGATAATAAAGATTAATTCCCTGGAAAATTTGAACATAATACTTCATCATGTTGTTGCTACTCAAAGGGTTATGAGGTAAAATCACTTTTATACTGTGAAACGAATCTGTTCTACTGCAATCTCTTTGCTTTGAATATTTGGGAGGAGGTAGTATGAACCAAAATGTCTAGGAGACATGGCATGTAAAGTACATACCTTAACCGCAATGAGCGCTTATTTAGAAGTGTTTTCCCATTAGTGACGATGAACAACTGTTTATAGCCCTCGAGATATGCGCTTTGGAGCCCATATTTACCAGATATTTTTACCATGTGTTGGTCCATGCTGAACTGTGTCTGAACAGACCTCAGGAGGCCCAACGGTACCGACCGACCACCGTGTCGTCCGCAGCCAATGGCGGCACTGGATGTGGACTCGGATGTGCATGTGGTCAGCATAACACTCTCCCAGCGGTACCAGTTTCCGTGACCGGAGCCGCTACTACTCAGTTGAGTAGCTCCCCACGGGCCTCACAAGAGCTGAGTGCTCTCCAGTTGCCAACAGAACTCGGCAGACTCGGACGGCCACCCTTCCAAATCCTAACAAAGCCCGACAGCGTTCAACTTCGGTGATTTGACGGGAACCAGTGATGCCTCTGCGGAAAGGCCGCTTACGTTGGTCCTTACTACCTCGTCCGAAAATATGGAAAGCAAAGAGCTTGCACCAGAAGAAGCATACTTCTACGTTAAAGGTTACAACTAGAAACTGTGTGTATGTCTTGAGACAGTTTGTAGCTCACCATGTGTGAACTGCTCAGACTATATTCTCCAGTATCTGAGGAATGAAGCGTCTTCCAACAAACTTTACACGTAAAATGGAACCTTCCTGGAGATATTTTTCACTGATACCCCCTAAAAAATAATGAAAGGAAAAAAATTTCTGGCTGACTACATTTTCGCGCAGTAACACTTCAGCATTGGGTATGATATTCAGTATATTACTCCTTTACCACCAACTCTATTCTGAAGACAGTGTCCACATGCAGGGTGTCCTACCTAACTCTGCCACCTCATATCTTTCCGAAGCGAAAGGAGATGTGAAAAATGCTATTGGCCTTGTATATATCTACGGTGGGGACTCACACAATGGGCTGGGATTCACAATAGATTAATTAAAACAAACATCATGTCCAGCGAAAAGTAACGTTTTTTTAAATGCACATGTATATTTTTTTCGGGTATGAGAACTAGAAGTACAATGAATGACGACAGGCTTGCTTTTACTGTGCTAAACTTGATACCCGCTGAAATACCTAGACTTAAAAGAAAGGCAACGGCGCCAGTTTCTGCAGTGATGCGCAGAGCAAGGCTTGCCTACAGGAGGCTTTCAGAACAGTGCAGGCAACCCGCATTACAGAATTACAGCATTACGGCAGAAACCGTAGCACTCTTTCATTATTTAAAGTCTAGCTATTCCAGAAGGTATAAGGTTTAGGGCAGTGAAACCAAGTCTGACATCACTAATTGTACCTCTACTTTTCACTTCTGTAGAAAAATAACATACAGGTGCTGCTTAAAAAACACTGAATAAACCTGCAAAATGATACAACACATATTTCAGGACTTATTACGTAATAGAGATTGAGATGCATGATAAACTAGCTCTTCTTACAAAGGAAGCTTGGTTACATATCGGAGATAGATCCTTTAAGGAATGTAGGAAGGGGAGGGGGCTTACTGGTGTCCAACTAGCCAGTCTCCTGGTAAGTCTCTTCCTCTGACTTCTCTCCTTACTTGCATTCTTTTTACTACTTCTCCATTTCTTATTTTATGCGTCCACTTGATTATTTACATTACTTGATAGCACTGTATTTCAGATACACTGAGGTGACAAAAGTCATGGGATAGCTATATGTGCGTGTACAGATGGCGATAGTGTCACATACACAAGGTATAAAAGGCTGTCATTTGTATTCAGATGATTCATGTGTAAAGGTTTCGACGTCATTATGGCCGCACGATCGGAATTAACAGACTTTGGACGTGGAATGGTAGTTGGAGTTAGGCGCTTGGGACGCTCCATTTCGGAAATCGTTATGGAATGCAATATTCCGAGATCCACATTGGCAAGAGCGTGCCGAGAATACCAAATTTCAGGCATTGTCTCTCACCACGGACAACGCAGTAGCCGATGGTCTTCACTTAACGACCCAGAGCTGTGGCGTCTTTGTAGAGTTGTTAATGCTACCACACAGGCACACTGCATGAAATAACCGCAGAAATCGGTATGAGACATACGATGAGCGTATCTGTCAGGACAGTGAGTCGAAATGTGGTGTTAAGGGGCTGTGGCAGCAGACGACCGACGCGAGTGGCTTTGCTAACAGCACGGTGTGGCGTCGCAACTAGTGCGCCATCGCCCATTTGTCTATTAAAAGCTTTACTTCAGAATGTATGTGGGCTGCAGTGTAAGCCGGTAGAGTGTTATACGGTCAGTAACGGACGAGTTGTGTCCTGCAGACTGACGTCACGACCATCTGTTGCAGCTGCGCGTGTGAAAGCAGTGGAGTAGCGCTGGCAGGCCACTTACATTATACGAAATTAAAAATATTAATAACTAATAAAGGAATAACCTGAGGAACGTCATATTTGATGTACGTCCCTCTGTTGTGAAAACAAACCATATGTCAAAGTCTGAGATCAAAAATAGTTGTATTTTGGAAGTTAGTAAAAATTCCAAAAAAGAACGTAATTTTCCGACAGTCAAGAATTTAAATAAATACAGTGATGTAATAGTTTACCTTCAGTGACTATGAACGATGGTCTGATAACACTTTCAGTGTTCATATATAAATTTGGAAAGTTTTTAGTTTCAGAAAACCTCTGTGACTTTTCTATAATAATAATTTCAAGAATTCTAAGTAAATATGTGTATTGTGTGTTAGGGTGCGTGTGAATTAGAATGAGTGCGTGAGAGTATGTGGGACGTTCGGCATTATTAAAAATCATTTATGTAATTCTCTACAGGAACTGGCAAGTGTTCCAACTCTGTAACGTGGGAACGAATCCACTAGTGGTTCCCCTACTAGTGAATGTCGGATGTCCAAGTATGTATGCTTATGTATAAGATAGCCCGAACATTCGCGACTACATAATAAATTTCCAGATGTAGAGTAAAGCTTATAGTTCATTTAGTTTTGTTTATTTAATTAGAGAGTTTTGTGTTACTTAATTTGATGACGTCAATGAGCCTAGAGACGTGGTTGGTGCTTGCTAGATTTTGGCGCGAGCCGCGCCCTAGAAGTGAGTTCTCATTGGTCGTAAGTGCTGACAGCCAATGAGAAGCGAGATGGTTGGCCGCCTAGGAGGAGATATTGTTTTGAGTGTGGGAGAGTGAGAGGAGGAGACGCGAGCTGGCTTTGATTGGAGGCGGTTATGCTGCATATGACTTTTCGCATTATGTGTAAGATGAAGTCTTGGGATGACTTCCGCGTTAATGGTATCTGGTAGTGATCAGAAACTGTTTATGAAAACTTTAGAGTGTTGTGATAATCCGTTCCGACGAAAATCGCGAGTGAACTTATAAATTATACAGCGTGGCGGTACTGAGTATATTCTTACTGAGTATTTTATGGCGAGCATAAACTTTTACTAAAGACAACCACTAAATATCGTGTGCAGAAGTAATTGGCCGATCATTGACTGTGTTACAAGTAATTGGTTTCGGAATTTGGGAAGGTAAAAGTTCTGGCTGTTTTAGGTATGGTGATAACTGTGAGCAGAAACTTCAGTAATTTTCGTAAATGCGGGCTGATGATCTTGCTTAACGGCAATAAAGATCTATTGAAGGTTTAAATTTGAACTTCATGTTTAAAGTACGAGTGACATCCCCTTTCCGAATAATTTCTTTAAAGTACATAATTTTCAGCAAATTTTACTTATAGGGCCTCCAGCGTGTAGCTATGAGGTTACAGTTTCCTCAAAACTGCTTTTCTGTGATCTCGTAAGTAGCTGCTGTCAGGAGTTTACGTGCGAAGATCTACCGCTGTAAAGAGGTAGGTGAACAAAAATTATAAAAGAAATTGCATTGCAGCAGCAACGTATAATCCGTCGCAATTGGTGCATTGCATCGCACGCACGTAAAAAATCCGTCGCAATTGGTGCATCGGCAGGGAAAGATAATGAAACATTTCATTAAAAGCAGTAGTGTGTGTGTAACCGAACGATAAAAAAGTGCTCGCGAATAAATAGGAACTGGGGAAAGGACAAATATTAAGAGTGTGGTGTCACCGCTAGACACCACACTTACTGGGTGGTAACTTAAATCGGCCGCGGTCCTGTAGTACATGTCGGACCCGCGTGTCGCCACTGTGGGATCGCAAACCTAGCGCCACCACAAGGCAGGTCTCGAGAGACTGAGGAGACCTCGTCCCCAGTTGTACGGACAACATAGCTAGCGATTGGACGTGCTAAGCCTTGCTCTCATTTGCCGAGAGATAGACAGTAGAATAGCCCTCTGCTAAGTTAAATGGCGACCACCTAGCAAGGCGCCATTTGTATCAGTGCCAATAGCTTACGAGTATGCAGGAGAGATGTATTCCAACAAGAGAATAAAGTTAAGTATTAAAAAAGCTACCTATTTTTCTTTAGTGCATTTATAAGTCTCATGTTCCAGACTTCACGCCCGTCTGCGTTAGCCTTGCGTGCCCTATCGGCTACAGCATTGTGTCTGGGCTGTATGGTCTAGACACAACAAAGAGTGAACTATCGCCACGTGGACAGAAAGACAGTGATAGCCCATGAACTGTGAGTGTGTTTGATGTGCTTGGCGGATGAATTTTGCGGTTATATCGCGCCAACTGAAGTAGCTGATAACGACGACAACTGGCAGACTACGAGCAACGAGACGACGCTCATCAGTTGCGGATGTTGATAATTTATGTATATATATATATATATATATATATATAGTTTCAGTTTTTTTTTCGCGAACACTTTCCTAAATAAGAAGATCACTGCAATAAAAAAGAAATGCCTGAGTGGTGACACAAAACATTTCTGCGCTCGTCGACCTTTAACGTTTCCGTAAATTGTTCCAAACATGATGGGTTAAATTATGGCTCCATTATGATGACTATTCCAGAATGGTATCTAAGTTGTGTTTTCGGAACTATTTTGTGTGTCAAAGCTGAAAGTGGCAGCTCAATCTGAAATATGTAACACCGTTATCATGGATAGGCTACTACATCCTTCAAAATCACGAAGGAATGGTGCAACACGATGTGCGGCAGCTGCAGAGTGCAAATTCCGTGAGTGGCTTCCTACTAGTGGCGGCGGTTGTTGACCAGTTCCGCCTTTCTGATGGTTTTCGTTACCAGCAATCAAATGTAGTGTTAATGCAATCAGCACTTCGGCTCTGACTGGCGATGTTGTGGTCTTTAGTCAGAAAACTTGTTTGTTGCAGCTCTCCATACTAGTCTCTTCTGTGCAAGTCTCCTCATCTCTGTGTAACTGCTGCAACCTACGACCATTTCAACTTGATTTTAGTAGTCTCCCATGGGATCCCTGACCATTTTTTTTTCCACCAACACTTCCCTCCATTATCAAACTGACAAATTATTGATACTTCACAATGGTTTCTATCAAAGAACCCCTTTTGTTAATCAAGTTGTGCCGCAAACACCTTTTCTCCTCAGTGTGATTCAGTTTATTTTCATTAGTTATCCGATCTAGCCATCAAAACTTCACCATTGTTCTGCATCATGACATTTCAAAAGCTTCTTTTCCCTTCTTGTACGAAATATACGGTCAAGTCTAATTAATATTATTACCGTCTATGTGCGACGTCAATGTTCAATAACCACTCCCAGGCGGCAGATGGCTGCACTAGCAGTGGAGGATATATGAAGTGTGTTGGGGGACGCGACCAACAGTGCAGCCATTGTCGTGATGCGGCAACGGAATGATTTATTTGATGTCCAACAGGAATGATCATTGGCTCTCGGGCCAAGAGTGGAAATATATCCGAAAAGGCGAAGTCTGTAAAATGTTCGCGTACCGTCATGGTTAAAGTACGCCATGCATTGCAAAATGACACTATCCAAAACCATCGCCGAGGCAACTGTGGTGTACATCTACATCTACATACATACTCCGCAATCCACCATACGGTGCGTGGTGGAGGGTACCTCGTACCACAACTAGCATCTTCTCTCCCTGTTCCACTCCCAAACAGAACGAGGGAAAAGCGACTGCCTATATGCCTCTGTACGTGCCCTAACCTCTCTTACCTTATCTTTGTGGTCTCTCCGCGAAATATAAGTTGGCGGCAGTAAAACTGTACTGCAGTCAGCCTCAAATGCTGGCTCTCTAAATTTCCTCAGTAGCGATTCACGAAAAGAACGCCTCCTTTCCGCCAGAGCCTCCCACCCGAGTTCCTGAAGCATTTCCGTAACACTCGCGTGATGATCAAACCCACCAGTAACAAATCTAACAGCCCGCCTCTGAATTGCTTCTATGTCCTCCCTCAATCCGCCCTGATAGGGATCCCAAACGCTCGAGCAGTACTCCCATATGCTCGTACCTTAGTTAGGAATCTGCAGTGGGCACCGAGTCAAGGAATGTGGCGTCCGTCTGATACCCTTCATCCATGGTTGGCAGGGTATCATGTGAAAAAAGGGCGAGTTGCATTTCGCAGGAGCGATGCTTTCTAAAGCCGTGCTGATGCTTGGACAGCAACTTCTCTGTGTACTGTGGGCCATAGATGACGACGGCTGCGGAGATGTGCTGTTGAGCATCTGACTGGCTAGATGAACAAAGAGCCAACCAACAGTGTGTCCTGAAAGACGGTTCAGCGAACGTTGCTGCGTATGGGCTATCGCAGCAGGCGCCTGGTTCACGTACCTATACTGCTTGCTGTTCATCGACGACAAACGCTGAAATTTACACGTCAAGGCCACAACTGGACGTCCACTGAAAGGCGACAGGAGGCCTTTTCAGATGAATAATGTTACATGCTCCACCGAACAGGTACGGCCCTGCAACAATTATCGGAAGGGTCGAGGCCGGAGGAAAAACTGTTATGGTTACAGGAAAGTTTTCATGGCATTCCTTGGGTGATGTCGTCATTCTGGAAGGCACAATTGATCAACATACTAATGCATCTATCCTTGGGCACCGTATCCAGTCCTACACGCTGTTCTTAGCACGATGGCATCTACCAGCAGGACAACGCACGAGACACACAGTTCGCAGTGTACGTGCGTGGTTCGAAGAGCACCAGTACGAATTTGCGGTACTTTCCTGGCCGTCAAAATCCCCGCATTAAAACCCAATCGAGGATCTGTAGGACCACGTTGATTCGACTGTTCGCTCCATGGATCCTCAACCGAGAAACCTAGCATAGCTGGGCAAAGCACTGGAGTCGGCATGTCTTCACATCACTATCGGTATCTTCCAGAAACTTGTTGGCTCTCTTGCTGAACGTCTCGTGCCGTAAAAGTAGTTATGCGGGCTTTTGAAAGGTGGTTACATTATTGTGACTGGACAGTCTACAGTTCACACTTCACTTCCGTACAAGCAACACACCAAGCGGTTTCAGCAATAGTTCACTAATATTTAAATTTATATTTGTGTTGACAAATTTATCGTTTACGGAAATGCTTGTCTTGCTACTGCCAGCCTGTATTTCATGTCCTCTCTACTTGGTCCATCGTCAGTTACATTCCAACCCAAATAAAAAACTAATCGATTTTTTTTGTGCCTCATTTCGTAATCTAATTGCATCAGCATAGTCTGATTCAGTTCTACTGCGTTTCATCATACTTGTTTTAATTCTGTTGATATCCATCTCATACCTGTTTTCAATATACAGTTTACTCTGTTCAACTGCTCTTCCAAGTCCTTTACCTCATCTGACAGAACTACACTGTCGTCAGAAAACCTCAGAACTCCTCTCTGAAATTTAACACTCTTTTTAAATATCTCCTGCATTTCGTTAGCAGGTTGCAGATGTACAGTTAAAATAGTATCGAGCATAGGCTTGTTTAATTTCCTTCTCACTTACTGCTTCTCTTTCGTGTCCTTCGACTCTTGTTACTTGTGAGGTCATCGTTGCTGCATAACGATCAATACGAGACCAAATAAAGCCTCTGTGAGACGCGACAAGGCATGGTTGAGCATCTCTGGGCTCAACATCGAGTTTAGCGGTTGCTGTATTTTGTGAGCGCGCCAGTGCTGCAGTCATTAAAGTGGAATATATAGCGACTGTATCACCTTCTTTCTAGTTCTCAAACGTAGTGTCCTCTTTACCGTTGTTGTATGGAGTGTCTGGTCGCGTCTGTGAAGCAGCACGACTTTGCTACGGCTTTGTCTGTCTTCCGCAGCCTCTAAATTTGGATTAACTATTCGAAGCAACAATATTAGCACTCTGAACGCTGTGTTTGTCTATACTGCATGAATTGGCTAATATTGACTGCCCATTTACCTTACTGAATTTTAATTTGGTTGTCGAAATCTCCTGGAGTAGACAGTCGTCGTATTTAGCAACAAAGTACTAGCCGCATTTCACAGCTTACCTTGAATTATTGTACCGATAATCTATGTTTTCCACTAAACATAGTGAGTGCATTCAGCACTGGAACAGGAACCGCGACTGAACTCACCTTTTGCAATTTCTCCGGAAAATGTGCTCTGCTGTTTAATATTTACGGTCACCACTTTCTAATGGAACGAATTTTGAAAATAAAATCTGTTTATTCAACTTGAATTAGTTATTTAATTTTTTCTAACGATGTTAGAACTTGCTTTTCAGATCCACAATGAAACTGAAAAGATATTCACCGATTTTCTTTGGGTACTTAAGTCTTGTCAAAAAAACATTTAAAGTTAATATTTGTCATTTGAATAAAGTTAATATGCTTGTTAGTATGATTTTATACAAGAAAAGTTTACGTAAGCTGTGCAACAAGCGACCAATCATAAAACGTCTAATACTCTGTCTCAATGAACTGACTATACTAGGGGCGTTCAGTAAATAATGAAACATTTTTTTCTCTGCCAATTTCTGTTGAAAAAATGTGCAATTAGTTGTTGGAAATCTTGGAATATTTCTGCTCCAGGCTCTCTAATGTCATGAAGTTCAGATAGGCGGCGGCGCTATATGTATCCTTCAAAACGGTATCTGTGACGGAGGTGCGTTGCAAGTAGAGAGCTGTCATTAGTTTCTTTTTGTGGAAAACCTGAGCATCGCAGAAATTCATAGGCGCTTGCAGAATTCCTAGGGAGACCTGGAACTGAATAAGAGCACTCTTAGTCGTTGGGCAAAGTGTCTGTCATCGTCGCAACAACGTCACGCAAATCAGTCCGATATCCCACGTGCCGACCGTCCGCACACAGCCGTGACTCCTGCAATAATGGAACGTGCAGACACTCTCATTCGAAGTGATCGACGTATCTCACTCAAATCTCTCGTTGGGTGACTGGATGTCTCTTTTGGTAGTGCTGACACACTCATCCAACAATTGAGCTACTCAAACATTTTGCCCTATGGGTTCCTCGCCGCCTATCAGGAGACCATAAAGAGTACCGAAGGACCACCTGCGCGGAGCTGCCTGCGCGTTACGAAGCTAATCGTGTCAATTTTCTGACAAACAGGCGATGAAACATGAGTTTATCACTTTGAATCGGAAACAAAAGGCCAATTCATGGAGTGGCCCTACACTAGCTCTCCTCTGAAGTAAAAGTTCAAAACCGTACCCTCAGCCGCTAAAGCCATGGGCTCTTTAAAGTGGTTATTCTGTTTGTTATCCTCCCTCATGGTGCAACAATCAATATGTAATGTACTGTGCTACCCTCAGGTAGATGAAACGAGTTCAGCGTGTTTGTTGCCACAAAAATGAGAAAGAACTTGTTCTTCTCTAGCATAATGCAAGGTACCACACAGTCTATACATCCGAGAGGAACTCATAACAGTTGATTGAGGTGTTCTTTCTCATTCCTCCTATAGCCGGCATCTCGTTCCTTTCGACAATCCATTTGTTTGGCCCACTGAATGATGCACTTCGCGGAAACAATACTTGGATGGTAGAGATGTTACTGATACAACAAGAAGTTGTCTCTGACGCCGACCAGTAGAGTGGTACCATGTGCACATACAAGCTGTCCCAGGAAGGTGGTGTAAGACCGTCGGACTGATCGGAGATCATGCTGGAAAACAGATCTTTTAGCTAAAAGAGTGGGGACTAATATGGTGTACTGGAATCATTAATAAAATCACCCTGTTTTCAGAAAAAGAAATTTGTTGCTTCCCTTACTGTACATCCATCGTAAGATGAACATAAAAGAAGTGAACCAAAGATAATGGAATGAATTTCAGTTACATCAGTTGATGCTAAGGAATCAGATTAGGAAACGAGACACTAATAGCATTAGGTATGTATTGCAGTGAGGGAGAAAAATAACCGACGATGGCGAATGTAGAGAGGGTATGAAGCGTAGACTGGCAATAATACGAAAAGTATTTCTGAAAAATAGGGCATCGATAACGTTAATATTTTTATCCTGTTGATGAATCACCATCAACTGTGTCACATTTCCTCACTCCATGAGACACAACGGAAATGTGATGATCCAGAAGACACGAGTTGACCAGAAAATATGATGCGAATTCACGAGATGAATCTTGCAACAGGATTCGAAACAACTGTATCCACCGCTAACAAGCTAGAATGCATCAGCAAACTCGGTCTCAAAAGCAAAACACCTGCTTAGTATGCACTTCAGTAGGACAGAGGGTTTAGTAGGTTGCGGTAGGCCTTGCTCGCACATCTGCTGCTCCCCTGGGCCAGCCCTAAAAGTGGAGCTCGGCGCCATAAAACAATAAAGCCATCCATACGCCGACGCCCGGGGCACCGTTTCTATATGGAACACCTGCATCCTCTCGAAAGGAAGAAAGCTCCATTCGCGAGACTTGCCAGCACTGTGTACATTACAGTGGACAGGTGTACTTTTAAGAGATGGACTTGATCCGTCGGGAACTTCTGTAACGTCGTTATTCTGGTAGAAAAACATACTGCCTGAGTATACAGGGCGTCTCAGAAATTTTGCAACGAACTTCGAGTGGTCGTCGTGGGTGAAAAGGAAATCGTCCCCAGAAACACCATCCAACGACGTTACAAAGCATCGAAGTTACAGGCACAGGCCACCCCTTCGGCAGCAAACGTGACTTTGTACGCTGACGGACCGTAGGCGGGACGTCTCACTGCGTTGTTTGTTATTCAGTTATTGCGAATGATTGCCGACCGTCTATGGAGTAGAGGGAATTAACAGCTGCGTAGACAGACCTTGTCTCCTACGAACGTTACGTTCTGTCGCTTCGGTGGATCACGGTTTCGGAGACGGCTTTCCATCCGTAATTTACATTTCTCCTACATGCCGAAAAACATTGGAGATTTTAGTGGGTTCCAGGAGAAAAGTAAACTACGGATGGAAATTCGTACCAGAAACCGTCATCCATCGAGGCAACAGGATTGTGTCCCGAGGAGACGAGGCCTTTCTATATGGCACCTAAATTCATCTTCTCAACTGACCATTATGGCAGTCAGTCTTGATCACTGAATAGCAAACATTGCGAGACGTTCCGCCTACTGTCCCAAGGCAACACAAAATGCCCTTCAGCATTTCAAATTCATGTATATGTCAGTTGTTAAATGTAAATATTGTAAATAACCTTATTAATGTGTTATCTTTTTGTAGAGGTTTGACTGTCTTTATTGGGCACCACTATTACCGGCACATCAGACACTAATTGCCAACAAGTCTGGTTTTTATGTGTGGCAGTTGTCTGATTTTCGTAAAAATTTTTATAATTTTGTGTGGAATGTGTTTTATTGTGTCCTGAATTTGTGCATGCAAAGGCAACTTCTGGAGAGCAATCAGTCACTACTGTTATTCAGTTTCAGGGCCGAGAAATCATCTCTTTTCTCACAACTATTGGCAAATTGATGGACGCACCACAAATCCAGCAAACAACAACGACTGAAGCGCCAGATGCCAGCAGCCAGGTGCCGCCTCTTCCCTTCCGCTTTCTGATGCAAAACAAGAGGATTGGACAGAGTACCACCTGAAGCTAGAGCAGCATTTTTCAGCATACTGGTGGATCACGACACTCTTTCTTTGTTTTTGTGGGTGGGATTGCATAGGGGAAAGTGCCCTATTATCGGATACCGTTTTTAAATTTAAAATTACCCATAAATTATAAGTCTTTAAATTATGTAAAATGTGCTATAACGTTAGTAGGGAATATGTAAATACTACCCCTGCAAAAAACTTTCCCAATGTTATGTTGTAATGGCTTACTAAAGAATTAAAACGTGAAATTTTTGCTTCCAGAAAATATGGTTCCTAATATACGGGTTTCTGATTTCATAGTTACAGGTTGTGAACAATAACAAAAATTTAGTGAATTAGTGACATAGCGTTTATTCGCATGCAGTGTTTGTTTCAAAAGTGAAGAATGCTGCATAACTTTCGGTTACTCTGCAGTCGTTTCAGCCATAACAAGTAAATTGCTCTGTCTTTGTGCTTTTTAATACATTTAATACATTTTAATAAATTTTTAATACATTTAAAAACTTTCCAAGTGTCAACTTCAACACATGCACAAAGCTCGTAATTATAGCGAAAGTAACCGATGCACTTAATCCCGGTCTCTGTAGACGTATCTGTTGACCACAGTTGGTCGCAGTAAATGCACTCCTCGTCCTCTTCATAGTCATATTACAAGTCTTTCAATATGGTTTCGTCAAGGCTTGGATCGGGGTCTTGCTGCTTCGTGCCTCACCTGTTGTTTATTAGGAAGAGCTACCTTTTGAGACTCCCAGATGCTGAAGGTCTATCAAATGCATCGAATCAAGCAACTGGAGTAGGTGATGTCTCTCCTACAGTCATGATACTAGCTTTCTTCTGCCATTAACCAGGCTCCTTTTTAAAAGGAGATAACTACTTTACCTGCTCTTGGTGTTGGGTTCGATGGTGGAAGTACAGGAGGTGGGCTACTTTCAACAGTAGAAACCACTGTTTCCTGCATTCCATGAACTGCAGTCGACAGCGTCCCTGCTGTGGCTTCATTGAGACACAACTTAACCCTCAGGTCAGCTGTGGACGACACCCTTTATCACTTACATTAGAAACATCGTGCTTCACACTACCGTCTTATATGAAATACTTTTAAAGTAAGTCTTACCTGGGTTGAGGAAGGACTTTTTATCTTGACCACAACGCAAACACAGCTGTGGAGAACGAAACCTTAACAACAACAAAAAATGGTTCAAATGGCTCTGAGCACTATGGGACTTAACTACTGTGGTCATTAGTCCCCTAAAACTTAGAACTACTTAAACCGAACTAACCTAAGGACATCACACACAGCCATGCCCGAGGCAGGATTCGAACCTGCGACCGTAGCAGTCGCGCGGTTCCGGACTGCGCGCCTAGAACCGCTAGACCACCGCGGCCGGCCTTAACAACAACTGTGGTCAAACGCACAAAGGCGTATCAGAATAACCTCCGCCACTTGTTGTCGTGTGTGCTATGGAGTGCAGCACCAAGAAAGGGAGATATTCAGGTACCCGGAATTAGGCAACCACCCAAAATATACGCACTTTGTCCTATTTTTAGGTTATGTAGAAAGTAAAATGTTGTTCCGCCAGTTAGAGTCCAAAACTCTAATCCATGAGGACTTTGTTCGACAATTGGATGTAATCTTCTATGCTCATATTCGAGTAGCTGTTGATCCTTTCAATTATTTTTCGCATGCATCACCGTAATAATCCGCCTTACAAAGCATGGATCACTGAACTCAACGGTATGCCTAGGAACTGTAAATTTAAATGCCCTTGTAATGCCTCACGCCGGCCGGAGTGGCCGAGCGGTTCTAGGCGGTGCAGTCTGGAACCGCGCGATCACTACGGTCGCAGGTTCTAATCCTGCCTCGGGCATGGTTGTGTGTGATGTCGTTAGGTTAGTTAGGTTTAAGTAGTTCTAAGTTCTAGGGGACTGATGACCTCAGAAATTAAGTCCCATAGTGCTCAGAGCCATTTGAACCATTTGAATGCCTCACGTCAAGAAGAAATGCTTCGCGATGCCATTATTCAAAATCATGCTGATAACAGAATATGGACTGACATTCTTCGTCAACCTTGGTCTCGGTGATGTACTCAAAGAAATCGAAGCTCAGGAAGTGCAAGGCTTCACTGACCTTCACTTTAATGTGCCTATTGCTGTTGTAACGCTGACCACGGATAAGTAGCAGTGTCCTCTGTTTTGCATGGCATATTACAACCGCTGCCACAGGGAACCTCACAAATAGATCACAAGGCGTTCACTCGCTTCCTCTGCTAGCTCATAAGTGAACAAGTATTCCCTGGAATGTTATGGAACGCATGACAACAAAAACTGATTTCTCGATCATTCGTAGTGATCACGTTGCAGTAAATCAAAAGAGACACAGGAAGTGTCGATGCAAAAGAAATGCAAAATAAATTCTGTTCCACAGAAATTTTGACTGAAGAAAATGGTAATAAATACGATCTTTTATCCTGAATCTGTGCCCACTCCTCCTGAAAATCCGCACAGGAATAATGGAAAGAATCGAAGGAATTGCGTGGTAAAACGCACAGTGCAAAACAAAACTCATGTAACCAGCTCACTTCTAATATACGTAAGCTGAATGCTTCGTCATTCACAATTCAGGCAAAGACAGTCTCCCGCAGTTCAGAATAGACACATTAAGAGGACAAACCTCAAACTGTTCATTTCTCTGCCGATCGGCAATCAATCAATACGTTTTAGTCAGATGCAGGGGCTGCAGACACTTATTTACCAAAATTTCAGGTGGTTATAATTTACGTGCAGTCACTCACGGAGGCCCAGTGAACTTGATAGATATGCCGATGCGTTAATGAGGAACCGATTTACCCTGCGAAACGGTTAGTTCCAGTTTAGGTGCAAATTAGGCTGTTTACATTGTTTGTATGATGGTATAACATCCACGCTGTCATTTGACAAGCTGTAACGTGCATGTAAAGTATGGCTATCAAGAAGAGAGACCGTGCGCTTTTAGTGAAACAGTTTTACGTGAACTGCAGCAATTACTGTGCTGCATTGAGAGAATATCACGGTCTGAAACGTCTGAGGAGAGGTTAAATGTCATTAAATGTTTTAAAGAAGATGATAAAGATATTTGAAAACGTAAGTGAGCTTGGTGTGGCACCTGGAAGAGGAAGACGTCCTATCTCAGTGGAAGTTATTGATGAGATCGCTGTTGCTGTAACTGGCCATGCACACACATGTCCTGGACACTGATAGTGCTCGTACAGTGTCACGAGATTTGTCCATCCGATGGTCAACAGTACGGAAAGTTTTGCCGTTTTTTTTTACATTGGTACCCGTATAGGACCCAGACGGTGCAGCAACTGAAACCCCGTGATCCACATCAACGTTCTGAATCTGCTCTCTACAGTGTGCAGTGAATACACAGAACTGTAGAATTTGGGGTACTGTTAAACCGCGTTTTGTGCACGAAGTGCCATTAATATCGCCATGTGTGGCCGTGTGGTGGGGGATTCACAAGCGCCTTTGTTCTCGGTTTGTTCTTCTCTGAGAGAATGTACCCAGTGGGCCTGTCAGATGTGCCATGACGTCTGCACGTTATCGAGATGAAGAGCATGTGATACTTGCTTTGTAAGAGCGCAACTACGTGTATTTTCATGCAAGATGGGGCAACACCTCACGTCGCTCGCCCAGTGAAAGATCTGCTTAGTTTAACCTTCAACGAACGTGTTATCTACAAAGGTTTTCCACATGCGTGGACTGCAGCATCACCTTACCTGAATCCATGTGACTTTTGGCTCTGGGAACATCTAAAACAACGCGTCTACCAGGGACACGTTTGGTCTCTGCCTGATCCGAAGACCCGTGTACAGGAACTCGTTGCTTCGATTCCACCGGAACTGCTGCGACCCACTGTCGATCAAGTCGTTTAACGGACGCAGCATCTCGTCGACGTCTCTGGTGCTCATATTGAACAAATTGTGCGTTGCGGCCAATAATAAAATCACCATTATGCCTTTCTAACTTGTTTGCCCTTTTCTCCCTACGTCGCGTTCCCGATATATTACATTGGAAGCATTTCTATACGTCATTTCTTGCATTCATAGCGCAAGATTTGCACCTGGTGGCCAAGTTTGGAACTAATTTTACTCCAGCGTAAATCGGTTCCGCGTTAATATATTAGAATATCTATCAAGTTTCGCTGCTATGCGATAATTGTAGCTCACACTGGACCTTTGGCAGTAGCTACACTTTAATTATAACCACCCATTACTAAGTCCGCCGCTTGTGGTCTTGTGGTAGCGTTCTCGCATCCCGAGCAGGGGGTCCCGGGTTCGATTCCCGGCGGGTTAAGGGATTTTCACCTGCCTCGAGATGACTGGCTGTTGTTTCGTTTTCATCATCATCATCATTCATCCCTGTTAAGGTCAGAGAAAGGCAATGGCAAACCACCTCCACTAGGACCTTGCCCAGTACGGCTGTGCTGGTATCCCGCATCGTCCCCTACGCTCTATGAAGGCGTATGGGACTTCATCATCGGCACCCATTACTGACAAGCAAGCGGAACATACTCAGCTATAAAAATCACACGTCCACCTCAAGGCCTACAATGGAGAAAATATCTCCGCTCTTCGCTAGTAGAGTTTAGAAATACGACTGTATCAGTGTCGTTCTCAGTAGTCCACTCATGTTCTAGTCCCGGTTTTATGGCGCGTATCCTTTGATTCACTTGGTTTAGATATTCAACACAGTGTGTATGCCATTGGTATGCAGCTTTCCCATGCCAATATTCATAAGTTGTGTGAAGAATTCGTCAGTTGTGTGAAAAACAAGGACACTTGACGAAATAAATCTCGGGTGAATAGTCTGGTGTGAGTATACAACGGGCACAATATTTCGGCAATCGACCTTATTGCCATCAGCACACCTGGTAATGGCAACATGGTCGATTGCTGAAATGTTGTGTTCCTTGTACACACACCAGGCTGTTCACCCGAGAATTATTTCGCCATGAAATACGCCAGGAGAAATTAAAGAATCACATAAGAACACTTGTTTGATAGCACACTGCGACATACGAAGAACTTTTACCAGCACATTACGCTCAAGGGCGATGCAAAACATAAGTTTTACCAAGCTTGTCCAGTAACCCACACCATTCACGATGAAGCTGCTTCTGCACTGAACAATTAGAACAAATCGGAGTTTTGAAATCTAATCCTGCAAGTCGGTAGGCATCTCCCCTGATGACCACAAGAATGGATAGATCAGATGTGTGGCTGTGCTCGTTACAGTGAGATGACAAGAGTCATGAGGTAGCCCTTAATATCGTGTCGGACCACCTATTGCTCGGCGCATTGCTGCAACTCGCCGTTGGAAGTATCCTGCAGAAATATTGAGTCATGTCGCCTCCATAGCCGTCCATAAATGTGAAAGTGACGCCGGTGCAGGATACTGTGCACGAACTGACCTCTCGATTATGACTCACAAATGTTTGACGGGGTTCAGTCGGGCGATCTCGATGGCCAAACTGTTCGCTCAAATTGTGCAGAATTTTCTTCAAACCAATTACCAACAGTTGTGGACTGGTGACATGACTCTTTGATAAGCATAAAAATTCAATCGTCGTTTGAAGTATTTTCAGTCAGTGACAGGCTTAGTTGGATCAAATGATCCAATCCATTCGATGTAAAAGCAGCCCACAGCGTAATGGAACCACCACGAACTTATACAGTGCCTTATTGAAAACTTGGATCCATGGCTCAGTGGGGTCTACGCAACACTCGAACCCCACCATCAGCTCTTACCAACTGAAATTGGTACTTACCTGAACAGGCCACAGTTTTACATTCCTCTAGTGTCCAATCGATATGGTCGCCCAGGAGAGGCGCTGCAGGCGATATCGTGGTGTTAGCAAAAGCACTTGCGTCGTTCGTCTCGTGTCGCCACACTGTCCAAATGGATACGTTCGTCATACGTCATACACTGATGTCTGTGGCTATTTCACGACGCTCTGCTAGCGTGTTAGCTCTGACAACTCTATGCAAACGCTGATACTCTCGGTCAATAAGTGTGTAAGGTGGCTATAATTTCGAACCTTAAAAGCACTCATCTACATACTTTGGCGTGATCTACAACCACAATTACGTATAATTTGGTAGGTTGTATATATGAATATTTAAGACATACATATGAATATATAAGACTGACATTATAACGTATACCTTCTAAATAATTTTTAACGCTTTTGCATGAAAGGTGACAGAGTGTCTTTATTATCAAAACGGCGTAATGAATGATTGCCTATACTAGTCGAGGTTGGAACGCCAGTGGGGATGAAACGGCAGGCGGAACACAAGCCCTGGTGGAAAAAAACCCGCACAGGTGTGCTGGTCCTGCTTGACAAAGGAAATGCCAAGATAGACAGTCTGGACACCTGGGCACGGAAATACAATACAACGGCGACTGGCCGGTATTGTAGGTAGGCCAGAAGGATTGTACTTCGGAAACTATGAAAATCTTGGACGCAGCTGAGCGGAACGAGGAAGCGTTATCTCGGAAATCACGCAGACTGGGTTATTTACGCTGATTTTTATTCAGAAGCGTACCATTGTATGAGTATAGGTATTTCCTCGCAACCTTTCCGCCCTCGACGACAAAGGACTACAATATGGTTGTTCGGCGTTCGGAAGATTCTGTAGAGAGGGAGAATATTCCGTGGTTTGGAGAATATGATTTGTTTTCTGAGTTACGAGGGTGGGGAGCCGAGCCTTGCTGGGCAGCCAGCGGTGGAGAGAAGAGGTCTTCCGTTTATGAGCGCCCGTGTGTGACGGTCGCTCAGTATCAGCTTTGTTGGTACAGGCGGACTTTCTGTCTTTGCTCTCAGGAGAGTTTATAGTTAGAACGGTAGGCACTGTACTGTTGCGAACTTATACGATTCTGGAGTTTGCCTCCGGGTTGGAAGTCGTTGTTGAGTATGCAGTGTTCAGTGATTGAGAGCACTTCTTCTGCCGTCGCAGTGTTTGAAAGAGGTTTTTTTTGGGGGGGGGGGGGGGCTAGAATTCTTCCATTCCATCGTCGCAGGCGAGTACGAGAACCATCACTCCGACAAAACCGGATGCAGTACATACGGTGATATTGCTGATTGCTTCTGCTTATTGGGGCTATAAAGCTAAACAGCTGCCGCGCGGGATTAGCCGAGCGGTGAAAGGCGCTGCAGTCATGGTCTGTGCGGCTGGTCCCGACGGAGGTTCGAGTCCTCCCACGGACATGGGTGTGTGTGTTTGTCCTTAGGATAATTTAGGTTAAGTAGTGTGTAAGCTTAGGGACTGATGACCTCTGCAGTTAAGTCCCATAAGATTTCACACACATTTGAACTTTTTTTTGCTAAACAGCTGTGATCACGCTACTTTATTTCCACTGAGGTAGCACACCACCGTAGAGTGTCTTCTAGTGTTTGGTACGTAGATGATGTCAGTCATTTCACGTTATTTATGTTAGATCGCGTGGGCATAAAAAGGGGCAAAGTTGGGCAACTGATCAGCAATTTTTAGTCAGGAAGTATAGACATCTGTAATACAGTGTTTTAATCTACAATAAATGTATAATGAGAAACAACGTTTATCATTTAGTAGTATTAGTTGCCTTATTCATTCATTTATGTTGAGGCTGTAATTTAATGTTAAAGAGCATTAAGAGATCCTAAGATCTGCTTCAGGGGGTAGTCAGACAGGGCCAAACCGTCATTCTAGCGTTCAATATTTGCCTTGCGCACGTGCATTTTAAGCCCGCCTGAAGGAGCATTTTGGAAGTGAAGGCTGCTGGCAACTGCGTTCTCCTTGATGGGAGCTAATGCCTGAAGTTTGGTATTCTCGACATACTATTGACGCTGTGGAACGTAGAATATTGAATTTCCTAACGATTTCCGAAATGGAATGTTCCACGCGCATAGCTCCACCACCATTCCGCGTTCAAAGTCTGTTAATTGCGGTCGTGCTGCCATAATGACGCCGGAAACGTTTTCACATGAGTCATAGGATAATCTGCCAGTGTACTGCCCTTTTATAACTTGTGTACGCGATACTACCGCTATCTGTATATGTGTACATCGCTATCACATGACCTTTGCCACGTGGGGTAGGCGCGCCGTCTTAGGCGCCTTGTCACGGTTCGCGCGGCTCCACCCGTCGGAGTTTCGAGTGCTCCCTAGGGCATGGTTGTCTGGGTTCTCCTTAGCGTAAGTTAGTTTAAGTTAGATTAAGTAATGTGTAAGTATACTGACCGATGACCTCAGCTGTTTGGTTCCAAATTTCCATGGCCTTTGTCACCTCTATGTATACTATTCGTGCACATCGTGTATCCATTGACGGCACGAAAACCAACTTGGTTTTAATGATTATAACAAACATGCCATAGATTTCCACTTTTCAGGCGTGGTGCCTGCAACCCAGCCAGTTGCCCCCGAGCAGCCATTGCCGGTGCCTGACGTTCGCACGCCTGGGTCTTCCGGCGAATCTGCCACGGAGGTCGATCCCTGCTCGCCTTCGCAGCCGCTGCCACCTGCGCAGCCACGGCCGCAATCGCCACAACCGTCTCTATTCGCAGTGACGACAGTCATGGATGTAGAGCCCGCACCATCCGCACAGACTTCTGCATCCTTCGCATTGCCACCGGTTTTTCGGACAGACCAATGTTGGGTCATGGGTTGGATGGCGCAAATTGCCATCGCACCGCAGTCAATCCCAGCAGCACCACCACAAGACAGACCTGCCCCCTCGCCATCGCCAGCACCCACACTATACGACGACGGTGGGCAGTTTCTGGTGGAAGTGAGAAAGGAATGCGACATCCACAGTATCTTCGCCGACATCTCGTGTAGCTAAACATCTTGCTAGTGTGTTTCTCTTTTCACTCGCTTTCCTCTCTCTAATTCGTTGCATCTAATTGAAGTTTGGTGTCGAGTTAACAAATGTGCTGACTTCCACTTACTTTTTATTCAATGGCCAGTACTATGAACAGACTAATGGAGTTGCAATGGGAAGCCCGTTGTCACCTATTGTGACCAATTTGTTTATTGGGGACTTTGAGGAACGTGCCTTGAAACCTGCGTGTTTTTTTCAGATATGTAAACGATACTTTTGTTGTTTGGCGTCATGGTAGTGAGAATTTAAACCAGTTTTTGGAACACCTTAATTCAATACACCCGAATATTCAGTTCACTATGTAGGTGGAAAAGAATGAATGCCTTTCTTTCCTTGGTGTGTTGATCAGAAGGAAGACTGATGGTGCGTTGGGACATTCTGTTTATAGGAAGCCTACTCACACTGACTTGTATCTGCGAGCTGGTAGTTGTCACCACCCAGCTTAACGTGAAGGAGTACTTCGTACCATGGTTCACAGGGCCCACGTTATCTCAGGCTTTGAAAGTTTGGCAGCTGAGCTATCACATCTCGAAGTCACCTTTCGCAGAATGGTTACAGTGAGAGGCAGATCAAACGTGCGTTGCGCTATCAGCCTTCTGTGCAAGGGGTGAGTGACGACAGCAACGAAGTGGCACCTAAGTCTACGGCCTTTTTGCCTTACGTAGGAAGCATTTCCAACAGGATTGGCCGTATTTTGCGGAAATATGATGTGAAATGTGTTTTTCGACCACCTTCTAAGATTAAGGCCCTGTTGGCGTCCGTAAAATATGATCTTGGTTTGCGTAAGGATGGTGTCTATCGTATTCCTTGCAGTTGTGGCATGTCATATATTGTTCAGACAATCAGGACTGTGGAAGACCGGTGTATTGAACGTAAACGTCACACACGCTTACAACAGCCGGGTAAATCCGCTATTGCAGAACATTGCTTTTACACCGGTCATCCTATGGAATACAACAACACGGAGATTCTGGCTTGCACGTCCAGCTATTGGGATAGTGTTATTAAGGAAGCTGTTGAAATCAGCTATCAAGCAACCTTATAAACAGAGATGGGGGATTTTGTTTAAATGCTGCTTGGAATCCGGCTCTGTCTCTCATCATAAACAGAGGGACAGAATTAGTGCTACCTCACCTGTTGATTAATAGTCACTATCGATATTTCTCATGTTGGTTATCCTTGGTTGTGTGTTGACTCTGCTATTACTTGTTCTGTGTGTGGTATCTTCCTTGTTTCTCCTCTGTGAACCGAGGTATTACATTCCCTTGCACATTGCTTCCTCCTTGCATTTGTGCCTTGAGAATGGCAGGGTGTGCTCCTGTCGAAATATCGGCGGTGCTCGACGACGTCACCCGGCAGCAAACCCGTAAGTTATTTGTACTTTATTTTTGCTTTATTGTAATTCCAGTTCTGGGTCACAATGTTTACGTGTCATCAGGTAATGAATTTCGGTCGGTATTGACCCTCTTCAGACCTGAGTAGAAACGTGTTTCATTATACAGGGTGATCAAAAAGTCAGTATAAATTTGAAAACTTAATAAACCCCGGAATAATGTAGATAGAGAGGTAAAATTGAGACACATGCTTGGAATGACATGGGGTATTATTAGAACAAAAAAAAAGCAAAGTTCACAAAATGTCTGACAGATGGCGCTTGACAGCAAAACTGCTACCGTGACGGGTGAGAGGTACGCCGATACGTTACAGAATCGCATCATCCACAGCCTGGCTGATAAACACCTGCTGGAACGTACGATGTTTATGCAGGATGGCGCTCCACCCCATTTTGCTAGACGCGTGAAAGATCTCTTGCACTCGTCCGTCTGGTGATGATCGTGTGCTCAGCCGCCTCTTTCGTCATGCTTGGCCTCCCAGGTCCCCAGACCTCAGTCCGTGCGATTATTGGCTTTGGGCTTACCTGAAGTCGCAAGTGTATCGTGATCGATCGACATTTCTGCGGATGCTGAAAGACAACATCCGACACCAATGCCTCACCATAACTCCGGACATGCTTTACAGTGCTGTTCACAACATTATTCCTCGACTACAGCTATTGTTGAGGAATGATGGTGGACATATTGAGCATTTCCTGTAAAGAACATCATCTTTGCTTTGTCTTACTTTGTTATGCTAATTATTGCTATTCTGATCAGATGAAGCGCCATCTGTCGGACATTTTTTGAACTTTGTATTTTTTTTTTGTTCTAATAAAACCCCATGTAATTCCAAGCATGTGTGTCAATTTGTACCTCTCTATCTACATTATTCCGTGATTTATTCAGTTTTCAAATTTATACTGACTTTTTTTTCACCACGTACATATTTCTACCAGGGTCTGGAGATGGTCATTACCAACCGAAATTAATTACCTGATTACAGATGAACATTGTGATCCGAGACTGATATTATAATAAAGCAATTACTTCCTGGGTCCCTGAAAATTTTTTTGTGACTGTCACAACTTGTGTAATTTATTTTCCTTGGTCTTATAATAAAATATCCAGCTTTTCACAGAAGAGATTCATTAGTAGCCACAATATCTCACTAACTAAACTCCGTCCGTCCGAACAGATTCCAGAAGGCCCACCTGTAGTTTTCTTGACCGTAGCCGCTAATTCTCAGTCAAGTATGTCCTCAACTGGCATCACAGAGGCCGGGCGCATCCCCCTTGCCAACAGCGCACTATACTACTGAACCTCAGAGAAACGAACGAAAGGCAGGCTTCAGCACATTCACAGCTCCAGCGTCGCACACAGTTCTGCGACCGAGAGCACAGCACGCGAGAGTCGGAAGGACGCGCCCCGCGGACAACAAGGTTAAGAAGCACCCGAGCGGCGGGACAAATTTCGCCGCGACCGAGCCGCAGATATGGGGGGATGTAGCGCGCCGAGCGGCGACGGGCGGCGATATTTAAGCCCTGCCGCGAACAATGAGGGCGGCGGGGGCCCTTCCGCGTCTGGCGGCTACAACTCAAGCAGCGGCGGCCCGCGGACAGCGACAAAGCGACCAAAAGCCGCGCACAGTAGCCGCTAGCCGGCAGCAGGGGGCAGCAGGTGAGGCGGCCGCCCGTATTTGGAGCTCCTGTCCGCTCCGGGTTGGCCCGGGATTTCTCATAGGCGCGCATTTACAAACAATGGCCCCGCGGGCCGCACGCGAAGCCGCGGACTCGAACCGCAGGCAGCGCGGCTTCTGCCGAATCTGAATCGCGGCCGGACTCCTCCTTTTACCAGCGGACGCACCCTGCGGCCTCCTCGCACGTACCTCAGCTTACCAGCAGCAGCACCTCAGAAGTTTTGTCGAAGGGGGAAGTATTCTGCTTGTACCGAGAGGAATCGCTCTGCGATAGCGTAAAGCAGTGGTTCCCAACTGGTGGACCGCGGACCCCTGGTCCGCAAAATGCTATTAGAATAAAAAATATATTAAATATACTTCGTATGATAACAGATTTTTTGTTTTGGCCGCCTCCTGCATGAGCAGAGCTTTAGAGCTTTAGCACGCTCTAGCGCAAAACTAGAATTACATAGAGACAAATAGTTCTGTTGTATGTCTTAGATTGCGCGCGCTGCCTCTTTGCAGCTTACAACTGACAGTCACTTTACACAGTAACTCGCATTTCAGACGACAATCGGCCATTATTATTTTAAGGAGTTTGTTATATTAAACACCCAGATTTGAACACATAGATTTTGAGCAATAATCAAAAATTTAACAATAACAGATTGGAAAATTGCGCAGGTCGCACCAGTGTTTAAGAAGGGTAGTAGGAGTAATCCATCGAACTGCAGACCTATATCATAGACGTCGGTTTGCAGTAGGGTTTTGGAGCATATACTGTATTCCAACATTATGAATCGCCTCGAAGGGAACGATCTATTGATACGTAATCAGCATGGTTTCAGAAAACATCATTCTTTGCAACGCAGCTAGCTCTTTATTCGCACGAAGTAATGGCCGCTATCGACAGGGGATCTCAAGTTGATTCCGTATTTCTAGATTTCCGGAAAGCTTTTGACACCGTTCCTCACAAGCGACTTCTAATCTAGCTGCGGGCCTGTGGGGTATCGTCTCAGTTGTGCGACTGGATTCTTGATTTCCTGTCAGGAAGGTCGCAGTTCGTAGTAATAGACGGCAAATCATCGAGTAAAACTGAAGTGATATCAGGTGTTCCCCAGGGAAGCGTCCTGGGACCTCTGCTGTTCCTGATCTATATAAATGACCTGGGCGACAATCTGAGCAGTTCTCTTAGGTTGTTCGCAGATGATGCTGTAATGTACCGTCTAGTAAGGTCACCCGAAGACCAGTATCAGTTGCAAAGCGATTTAGAAAAGAGTGCTGTATGGTGTGGCAGGTGGCAGTTGACGCTCAATAACGAAAAGTGTGAGGTGATCCACATGAGTTCCAAAAGAAATCCGTTGGAATCCGATTACTCGATAAATAGTACAATTCTCCAGGCTGTCAATTCAACTAAGTACCTGGGTGTAAAACTTACGAACAACTTCAGTTGGAAATACCACATAGATAATATTGTGGGGAAGGCGAGCCAAAGGTTGTATTTCATTGGCAGGACACTTAGAAGATGCAACAAGTCCACTAAAGACGCAGCTTACACTACACTCGTTCGTCCTTCGTGAGAATATTGCTGCGCGGTGTGGGATCCTTACCAGGTGGGATTAACGGAGGACATCGAAAGGGTGCAAAAAAGGGCAACTCGTTTTGTATTATCACGTAATAGGGGAGAGAGTGTGGCAGATATGATACGCGAGTTGGGATGGAGGTCATTAAAGCAAAGACGTTTTTCGTCGCGGCGAGATCTATTTACGAAATTTCAGTCACCAACTTTCTCTTCCGAATGCGAAAATATTTTTTTGAGCCCAACCTACATAGGTAGGAATGATCGTCAAAATAAAATAAGAGAAATCAGAGGTCGAACAGAAAGGTTTAGGTGTTCGTTTTTCCCGCGCGCTGTTCGGGAGTGGAATGGTAGGGATATAGTATGATTGTGGTTCGACGAACCCTCTGCCAAGCACTTAAATGTGAATTGCAGAGTAATCATGTAGATGTAGATGGATAAATTGAAAAAGTTTTAAGGTGAATGTTTTTTTTTAAATAATGAATATGTCAATGTTTCTTCTAAGTACCAAAATAGAAAACGTATAAAATGGCTCTTTATTTGGCTTTTTTATGTATTTGACACTGTGATATGACAAGGTACCAATCATGCTTGATGAGGGGGTCCTCCAGCAAATTTTGTTGGGAACCCCTGGCGTACAGCATTAGTTACTGGCGGCAGCAAAAACCAGAAGAAATGGAAAAAGAAAAGGTCTTCGGAAGAAACGAGTCAGCGTGAAATGAAGAGGTAAGGCTCGGTACAATGGGAGAGCTGATAAGTGGAAGGAATACATTGAAGGCCTTTACGGGGAAAAGGAACTGTGTTATGACGTGACAGAACAATAAATAGGAGTCGGTGTGGAAGATGCTGTCTATGGAATATCGTATTGGTTATGTGACTGGATTTCCTTTCATAGAGGTCACACACAGTTCGTAGTAATTGACAGAAAGCCGTCGAATAAAACAGAAGTGACTTCAGGCGTTCCCGAAGATAGTGTTATAGGCCCTTTGCTGTTCCTTATCTATATAATCGGTTTGGGAGACAATCTGAGCAGCCGTCTTAGGTTGTTTGCAGATGAGTCTGTCGATTATCGACTAGTGAAGTCATCAGAAGATTCAACCAAATTGTAAAACGATTTACAAAAGATATCTGTATGGTGGGAATATTAGTTATTGACCCAAAATAACGAAAAGTGTGAGGTTATCCACATGAGTGCCAAAAGGAACTCGTTGAACTTCGGTTACGCCCGCATCTCGTGGTCGTGCGGTAGCGTTCTCGCTTCCCACGCCCGGGTTCCCGGGTTCGATTCCCGGCGGGGTCAGGTATTTTCTCTGCCTCGTGATGGCTGGGTGTTGTTTCGTCTTCATCATCATCATCATTCATCGCAGGTTAGAATCCTGCCTCGTGCATGGATGTGTGTGCTGTCCTTAGGTTAGTTAGGTTTAAGTAGTTCTAAGTTCTAGGGGACTGATGACCATAGATGTTAAGTCCCATAGTGCTCAGAGCCATTTGAACCATTTGAACTTCGGTTACACGTTACACCAGTCAAATCTAAAGGCCGCAAATTCAACTAAATACCTCGGAATTACAATTACGAACAACTTAAATTGGAAGGAACACATAGAAAATGTTGTGGGGAAGGCTAACGAGAGACTGCGTTTTATTGGCAGGACACTTAGAAAATGTAACCGATCTACTAAGGAGACTGCCTACACTACGCTCGTCCGTCATCTTTTAGGATACTTCTAGAGGAGTTTAACAGAGCTTCGTAAATGGAAGCAAGGCTTTAAAGAAATCAAAACAAGCATGTAGGAACTGTCGATTAAGGAAAAGCATTAGACATTGCGAAATGGTGCAAGATGATCGAAATTCTCTGGAAAATAGGGCAAGCTGTAAAAGAAGACGGGTGATATACAATACGTTCAAGAACAGCGAATAAACCATAGGAACGGAAGAAGACGAACGATGCGCTCAGATTAAAAACTGTGTCAGGGCTGCAGCCTTCCACCCTACTGTTAATTCTATGCATAGAATAAGCCAAAAACGTTAAGCAGAGCGATTCAAATTCAGGGTGAGAAAATATCAACGATAAGACCTGCTGCTGACATTGCAATCATCACTGAAATTGGGGAAGAATTGCGGCACCTATGGAATGGCGTGAACAGTATTACGGACACACTCCATGGATTGAGAGTACACCGAAGCAAAGATGAAAGTAATAAGGGATAACAAGAACGAGATTAGCGATAAACTTATCATCGTAATCGGGAGCCATGAACGAGATGAAGTGAAGAATTCTGTTAGCTTGTAAGCAAAATAACGTACGAAGGGTGACGCGAGGATGTCGCTCAAAACAACCGGTGTTTCACGAACAATGGTTGCAGTTTCACAACTCTACCAACTGGGAGAGGCTAGCCAGCTGGTGGGAGCTTCTTCAAGATATTTTGGTGTCTGCAGTTTGTTGAACACCATGGACTCCAGGAAATCCTGAAGAAGATCTCAGCAGAGGGGTAGAAACTTCGCTCATGTAGAAGAAATTGAAAATGAACATCACGTGGTCTCACGACTTAAATTTTACCTACAGTTACAACGACCATGAAAGCCTTCAGACTTACATATATGGTCGCTATGTTCGTCCAGATCTCGTGCCACGGAGACAAAGGCGGCCAGTTTAAAGCTGTGTTCCTTCACTTCAGGAAAGCTTTGCATTCAGTTCTGAATTTTCATTAGTTCCATGAGTCTATTCCCATATGACGCCGTATCAACGCCAGAAGACTAGCGAATTGCAGGAAGACATGCAGAGGATCGGTGCTTGGCGCAGGGCTGACAGTTGACCCTAAACAGTAATAAATGTTACTTAGTGCACTTAAGGAGGCGGAGAGTTGCACTACTGTGCGATGACTCTATTGGTGACAAATCACGAGAAATAGTAGTGCAGCAAAATACGTAGGAGCAGTTATCCGAAGTTACTTCAAGTGGAGTGACCACATAAAACAAATTGTAGATAAAGCATCTACATCTACATGGATAATCTGCAAATCAAATTTAAGTGCCTGGCAGAGGGTTCGACGAACCACCTTCAAAATTCGCTATTATTCCAATCTCGTATAGCGCGCGGAAAAAATGAACGCCTATATCTTTTCGTACGAGCTCTGATTTCCCTTATTTTATCATGGTTATCGTTTCTCTACCTGTAGGTCTGCTTCAACAAAATATTTTGCATTCAGAGGAGAAAGTTGGTGAGTGGAATTTCATGAAATGATTCCGCAGCAACAAAAACGCCTTTGTTTTAATGATGTCCACCCAGTATCCTGTATCATTTCAGTGACACTATCTCCCCTATTTCAGGATAATACAAAAAGTGCTGTCCTTCTTTGAACTTTTTAGATGTACTCCGTCAATCCTATCTGGTAAGGATCCCACACCGCGCCGCAGTATTCTAAAAGAGGACGGAAGAGCGTAGTGCAGGCAGTCTCTTTAGTAGATCTGTTACATTTTCTAAGTGTCCTGCCAATAAAACGGAGTTTCTGGTTAGCCTTCCCCACAATATTTTCTATGTGTTCCTTCCAATTTAAGTTGTTCGTAATTGTAATTCCTAGGTATTTAGTTGAATTTGCGGCCTTTAGATTTGACTGGTGTAACGTGTAACCGAAGTCCAACGAGTTCCTTTTAACACTCATGTGGATAACCTCACACTTTTCGTTATTTGGGGTCAATAGCCAATATTCGCACCACACAGTTATCTTTTCTAAATCTGTTTTGAAATTTTGTTTGATCTTCTGATGACTTTATTGGTCGATAAATATAACACTATCTTTGGGAACGCCAGAAGTCACATCCGTTTTATTTGACGGCTTTCTGTCAATTACTATGAACTGTGTGACCTTTATGAAAGGAAACCCAGTCACATAACCAAGACTATATTCCATAGACACGCAATGTCACTATAAGCCGCTTATGTGGTACAGTGTCAAAAGCCTTCCGGAAATCCAGAAATACAGAATTAATTTGAAATCCCTTGTCGATAGCATTCAACACTTCGTGCGAGTAAAAAGCTAGTTGTTTTTCAACAAGTAAGATGTTTTCTAAATCTGTGTTGACAGTTTGTCAATAGAGCATTTTCTTCGAGGTAATTCATAACGTTCAAACACAATATATGTTCCAAAATGCTGCTGCATATCGACGTTAATGATATGGGCCTGTAATTTAGTGGATTACTCCTACTGCCTTTCTTGAATATTGGTGTGACATGTGGAACTTTCCTATCTTTGGGTACGGATCTTTCGTCGAGCGAACGGGTGTGTATGATTGTTAATTATGGAGCTAATGCATCAGCATACTCTGAAATAAACGTAACTGGTATACAGTCTGGGCCGGCCGAAGTAGCCGCGCGGTTCTGGCGCTGCAGTCTGGAACCGCGAGACCGCTACGGTCGCAGGTTCGAATCCTGCTTCGGGCATGGATGTGTGTGATGTCCTTAGGTTAGTTAGGTTTAACTAGTTCTAAGTTCTAGGGGACTAATGACCTCAGCAGTTGAGTCCCATAGTGCTCAGAGCCATTTGAACCAATATACAGTCTGGACCAGAACACTTGCTTTTATTAAATGATTTAAGCTGCTTCACTACTACGAGAATATTTACTTTTACGTTACTCACGATGGCAGCTGTTCTTGATTCGAATTCTAGAACGTTTACTGCGTCTTTTTTGGGAAGGGATTTCAGAAAGCTGTGTTTAGTAACTCGGCTTTGGCAGCACTGTCTTCGATAATATCTCCATTGCTATCGCACAAAGGAGGCATTGATTGTGTCTTACCGCTAGCATACTTCACATACGACCAGAATCTCTTTGGATTTTCTGCCCGGTTTCGAGACAAAGTTTCGTTGTGGAAACTGTTATAAGCATCTTGCACTGAAGTTCGCGCTAAATTTCGAGCTTCTGTAAAAGATCGCCAATCTTGGGGATTTTTTAAAGGATCAGCTCCGTCGTATGTTAATTTATTTGGTATAAATCTCTCAACTGCTGGCGATACTATTTCTTTGAATTCACGCCTCATCTGGTCTACACTTACACGATGTGATCAAAAGTATCCGGACACCCCCAAAAATATACGGTTATCATATTAGATGCATTGTGCTGCCACCTGCTGACAGGTACTCCATATCAGAGACCTCAGTATTCATTAGACATCAGGAGAGAGCAGAATGGGGCGCTCTGCGGAACTCACGGACTTCGAACCTGGTCAGGTAATTGGGAGTCACTTGTGTCGTACGCGAGATTTCCACACTCTTAAACATCCCGTGGTACACTGTTTCCGATGTGATAGTGAAGTAGAAACATGAAGGGACACGTTCAGCGCAAACGCGTACAGGCCGACCTCTTCTGTTGGCTGACAGAGACCGTCGACAGTTGAAGAGGGTCGTAACGTGTAATACGCAGGAATCTATCGAGACATCACACACAAATTCCAAACTGCATCAGGATTCATTGCAAGTACTATGGCAGTTGGGCGGGAGCTGAGAAAAATTTGATTTCAGAGTCGAGCGGCTGCTCGTAAGCCACACATCACGCTGGTAAATGCCAAACGACACCTCGCTTGGTGTAAGGTGCGTATACATTGGACGATTGAACAGTGGGAAAACGTTGTGTGGAGTGATGACTTGCGGTACACAATGTGGCGATCCGATGGCAGGTTGTGGGTATGGCGAATGCCCGGTGAACGTCATCTGCCAGCGTGTTTAGTACCGAGAGTAAAATTCGGAGGCGGTTCTGTTATGGTGTGGTCGTGTTTTTCATGAAGGGGGCCTGCACCCCTTGTTGTTATGCGTGCCACTATCACAGCGCGGGCCTACGTTGATGATTTAAGCACCTTCTTGCTTCCCAGTTTTGAAGAGCAATTCTGGGATGGCGATTGCATCTTTCGACTCGATCGAGCACCTGTTCATAATGCAGGGCCTGCGGCGGAGTGGTTACACGACAACAACATCCTAGTAATGACCTGACCTGCGCAGAGTCCTGACCTGAATCCTATAGAATACCATTGTAATGTTTTGGAACGCCGACTTCGTGCCAGGCCTCACTGACCCACATCGATACGTCTCCTTAGTGCAGCACTTCGTGAAGAATGGGCTGTTATTCCCCAAGAACCCTTCCAGCACCTGATTTAACGTATGCTTGCGAGAGTGGAAGCTGTCATCAAGGCTAAGGCTGGGCCAACAGCATATTGGATTCCAGCATTACCGATGGTGGGTGCCACGATCTTGTAAGACATTTTCAGCTAGGTGTCCGGATACTTTTGACCACATAGTGTATATTATTAATTTGGTAGGAGTCTAGTGAATTTTTATCTGCTTTTTTGGAATAGGTATATTTTTCGTTTCTTTTTGGAGGATTTGGGGGTTGCAATATTCAGTCTCGCTACGACAACACTGTGTACACTAATCCCTGTATCCGTTTTGATGCTCGTTATTAACTTAGGATTATTTGTTGCTAAGAGATCAAGTGTGTTTTCACAATCGTTTACTATAGGCGTAGGCTCGTGAACTAACTGCTCGAAATAATTTCCACAGGTAGTCGCCTAGCTGAGAATCATTCGAAGAATCTTAAGGTGTACTTGTCCGATCGATTGTTGAGTTTAAACATCATTTTTAAATCATTAACATGTTGGATAACAGAAGATATAAAGATTTAGCAAACAACACTGTACTCCAGGAAGCGTTGAGCAGCATACCACTTTCTTCCACATACGTCTCGTGAAACGACTACACCGAGAAAAATTGAGAAATTAGTGCTAATACGGAGGTTTACCGACATTCACACTTCACACCTGCTTTTCGCCAATGGAACGGGAACAGGTTGAGGCTATGAGGAGGTAGTGTTAGTAGAAATACCCTCCAACATACACTTGCGGTGTATAGATGTTGGTGTAGATGCGTAGAGTCTGATCTATCTGCTGGGCGACAAAAGAATCCGAAGAAGTTTGTTAAATCAATAAATTTAAACCACAAAAATTAGAAAAAGAGAATGAAATGAAGGAAAACGGAACCACACTTAGAGCTGGGAAGCTACAGGGAGTTGAGAAAGGGGAGAAGCAAGAGAAAGACCATTAACAATGGAAAAAAAGAAAAAGAAAAGAAACTAACTTCCCGACAGCAGGCGGAGACGACAGAAAGAAACAGCCCTTCCCTCAGTTACACGCCCATACAGCCATGTTTTGCAGAGTAGTGCTTGCTGAAATTATGATAATGCACACTCCGATTCAATATTTTCAATTATGACGTTATTTAAGTGTCTGCGGTGGTCTGAAGGATAAAGCAGTAGACTCCGGGGCCTCGAGGTCCCGCCTCTAATCCCGGATAGGGGCGGCGATCATTCCTCGTTCCAGCACTCACCTCTCCCCCTCCAGTCACCTCCAGGGCAGCTCCAGCATGGTAATAGAGGAGTACTAGGGCTTTTTCCAGGGGTTAAAAGGCGCCCACTCCTAGTGTTTCAGAGAAAAAATCTCTATACTCTTCGTGTGGTCAGGGAAATAGCCAGGTCACAGGCTTGTGTCTCAGATTTTACCTTATGACGTTGCCAGAGATGTGAGAGTTCGTTGATATTATCGTTAGTTGCAACACAAACGTACATCTCAAAAATTTCGGTCGCTTGCTTTTCAAAGGCTATATTTTTCCGAGTTGCGGTTGCTTCCACGTTACGGTAAAGCTATGTCTCATGCACTGATGTTAACAAGTTTTCATTACAATACAATAAAAGATTTGTAAGATTTACATACGTTTCCTGCTATCGCAAATAATTCACTTTTACGGTGCTGGGACAAAGATGAATGCACGATTAGTGAATAAGATCCTTGGCTCTGTGTTTAGCTTTATCTATGGTTCATATACTAGTCTGTCAATTATGCATTGCTGGGGCAACATTAATTAAATGTTTTTTATCCCAGTCTTTGACCACAATATCAATTCCTTTGACGTTGACCGGTTTCAGTCAGTAACGACCATCTTCAGATCTGTTCACACCATGCCCTAATGTGATAAGTCTGGAATAAAAAACATTTGACAGTATTGGATCACTGTTTATATTCGCGACTATGTCGCGGCTGGTGAAACCTTAATTAAGCGTACTAGCGAGCAGCTGAGTTTCTCAGCGGATGAGATCTGTTATTTGTGAATTTGGGAGAAATTATGTGGAATATTTTATTGTGGACATGAAAACTCTTTTAGAAAGCTATTTCATTCTTCGTATTAATGCAGAAGACGTTTTGAGGAATTTTAAAAGTAACCCATGTATGCGCAAGACTAAAATGTTTCTTTGTGAGAACTATTAATTGAAGGAAATATTTGTCTCTTAGAAAACTAATAATATTTATTATTAGTGCTAATTTGACCTCCTTGTTTTCATTGTGTCACAAAGTATGCATTTGTTTCGTAATGGGATACTTTGGCATTTATTAGAGTCTTCTTATTTCGTGCAGTCCTTTTTGTCAATAATTAGAGTTTTATTTTTCAAGAACGATTTTCTTTAAAGTGAAACCCACCTCCATTATTCTTAGTAAAGTTTTTAGTATTTTGTCGTGTGTACATTGGACCTTACGCCACACGGAGAAACAGATCGTTTCTAAAATAAAAAGGTTAGACTTGATTATTTTCCTTTAGCTGCTGCAACTGCTGATTTGTCTTTGCTTTCGAGAACGTCAATACATCAGATACAAAATCGTATGCTAAGTAAAAGTTAGGTCACTTTTATTTCAGGGCACATCCCACGTTCAATTATTGTGCATAAAAAGTACGTAGACACAATTATCAAGCGTTTTGCTAAGCAAGCCGATTAATGTTCGCTGAACATTGTTGGTAACTTCATACAGTTACCTCGCTCTGGGTACGCAAGTAATTTATTTTTGTGGTTATTCCAAGTCAAACATTGCACTTCATACCAGGCAGCTTTCACAATGTTCATGAGTTCAAGTTATATAGTTTTCATTAAGTACACAATTAGTTTCTTTTGGAGGTTAGTTATATTCATTTTCATTCTTTCCAATTCTGCATTTCATTAAGTTCAAAGTTTTGTTTATGGCACCCTTCGCATCCACAGAACAAGATGAACCAACAATCAGTATAGCCAGCAGTTGAACACGATATATATAATATACGTTACACGAGGAGGAAGTTTTGGAAATAAAATATTCAGTGTTCACACAAATAGGCAATTTTTATAGAAGGCTTACACATTTTATATAATTTGTTGTTGTTGTTGTTGTGGTCTTCAGTCCTGAGACTGGTTTGATGCAGCTCTCCATGCTACTCTATCCTGTGCAAGCTTCTTCATCTCCCAGTACCTACTGCAACCAACATCCTTCTGTATCTGCTTGGTGTATTCATCTCTTGGTCTCCCTCTACAATTTTTGCCCTCCACGCTGCACTCCAACACTAAATTGGTGATCCTTTGATGCCTCAAAACATGTCCTACAAACCGATCCCTTCTTCTAGTCAAGTTGTACCAAAAACTCCTCGTCCCCCCCAATTCTATTCAATACCTCCTCATTAGTTATGTGGTCAGCCCATCTAATCTTCAGCATTCTTCTGTAACATCACATTTCGAAAGCTTCTATTCTCTTCTTGTCCAAACTATTTATCGTCCATGTTTCACTTCCATACATGGCTACACTCCATACAAATACTTTCAGAAACGACTTCCCGACACTTAAATCTATACTCGATGTTAACAAATTTCCTTTCTTGAAAAACGCTTTCCTTGCCATTGCCAGTCTACATTTTACATCCTCTCTACTTCGACCATCATCAGTTATTTTGCTCCCCAAATAGCAAAACTCCTTTACTACTTTAAGTGTCTCATTTCCTAATCTAATTCCCTCAGCATCACCCGACTTAATTCGACTACATTCCATTATCCTCGTTTTGCTTTTGTTGATGTTCATCTTATATCATCCTTTCAAGACACTGTCCATTCCGTTCAACTGCTCTTCCAAGGCCTTTGCTGTCCCTGACAGAATTACAATGTCTTCTATAATTTAT
The DNA here is from genome assembly GCF_023898315.1 of Schistocerca nitens. Lineage (NCBI taxonomy): Eukaryota > Metazoa > Arthropoda > Insecta > Orthoptera > Acrididae > Schistocerca > Schistocerca nitens. The sequence continues at coordinate 174,409,925 of NC_064622.1, read as the reverse complement.
GGCAATTAAAAAAATTATATTAAGAATTTTACTTATTTCATTGTAATTTTTATTAAAATCGGCCACTTGTGGTGGCAAGTATGTGCAAGGTGAGAGTGATTGCAATTCGGCTTCCCTGGAAGCTGATCTAATCAAAGGTACCACAACAGCTGTGCAGTATGCGACCATTATTTCGGACCACTTGGATTTCTTTATGCTTAAGGTCGTCCCCGACTGCGACGGCACTTTCCAGCAGGATAACTACCCGTGTCACAAGGCCAGAATCGTGCCTCTGTGTATTGAGGAGTATGATAGTGAACCACAGTCGTTGTTCTCTGATCTGAATCAGAATGAGCACAACTAGGACTCTAACGGGTGCCAGCTCCGCATCGAAAACACACGAGCCACTAATTTACGGGATTTGCGTGAGCTGTGGGTAGACATCGCGCCACGTGTCTACGGAAACGAGTCGTATCCATGCCAAGCACCGAGCGAGGTGGCACAATGGTTAGTACACAGGACTCGCATTCGGCAGGACGGGGTTCAAACCCGCTTCCGGCCATCCTCATTTAGGTTTTCCGTGATCCCCCTAAATAGTGATTTCCCTAAATATCTTCTGGTGAATACCGGGATGGTTCCTCTGAAAGGGGTCGGCCGATTTCCTTCCCCATCCTTCCCTAATTCGATGGGACTGGCGACCTCGCTGGCTGGCCCCTCTCTGGTACCGCGCGCCGCGGAATTTGAATCCGCGCCAGACGTCATGGACGTCGAAGACCCATAGAGATCTCTGCACCATCGCGCCATAAGCTGTGGCGGCGCTCGCCTCCTGGCCCGCTTTTAGTGTGGGGGCGCCACAGTTGAACACGTGGTTGCAGCGGCCAATAGCGGCGTCCCCGATAGCGTACTTAAGCTCTGGCCTCTCGCTCAGCCAGTCTCCCACCTTCTCCTTTTCCTTGAACACACCCGCACACTATATGTTGTCCGCCGCCTTGATCCCCCTCACCGCCTGGTGTCTCCCTTCCTCTCCACCCCCAGGCAGTTGCCGCGCCTTTACCGTTGTGTCCCACCCTCTCTCCATCTCCACACCTTCCATCTCCTTTCCCAACACGACTTCCACTGTCTACCCCTCCCAGATGATGAGCTTTGCCCTGACATCTACCCTTCCTACCAACTCTAACCCCGTCTTTCCGCCTCCTCGTCAGGGCTCCCTCTCCTCCCCATCCCTCCTTCTGAGCGGCTTCCCCATCCTACTCCCCCTCAATATCTTCTGCCTCCTTTCAGTGTCTCTGCGCTCCCTCCTGCCCTGTCTTCCCTCTTCCTCTCCCACCCCACCTGTCACCTGCCTCTTCGTGAACCCACTGATGCCCCTCCTCTCTTCATCCCGCCGCTTCCCCAGCTGCCCCATGCTCTCCCCTCCCTTTCCATCCTCTCTGACCTTTCCCTCGGCAGGTCCCACCTGGCAATTTTATTCTTCATCGTGTGTGCTCCAAGTGGGTTTTAAGTGTGTTGTTCCGAAGTGTTTTTGATACTGTGGCCGACCTTTAACCTGTGCATGCGCATTCATTGTCTTCTCTGTGTTTTAAGAATCGCCAAATGTGTTTTTTAACTTTCTGGTGACTTTTTTACCTGTCCCCCATGAACGTCTCCATGTCCGTGTGTTTTTACCTCCATTTTCTCCCCTTACTCTGTTTAATGTTCCCCTTTTTTATCTCCTTATGTATGTATCATTTTATTCTTGTTTTAGTTGTCGTGTTCCCCTGCCCATATGGGGCAGGGGAATGTATTCACAATAAAGAAAAAGAAAAAAAAAGCTAGTCATCACCCCACAAGACATCACACTCGTCCTCCGCTCCAAACGCAACACTGCCCCGGTCATGATGGCATCACCTACCGTCACCTCAAGGAATCCCCTCCATCCTTCCTGTCTGTCCTTGCTACCCTGTACAATGTCCTCCTCTCCACTGGATTTTACCCCAACCTGTGGAAGACTTCCCATGTCCTGCTGTTCCCTAAACCTAACAAACCCCCCTCTTATACCTCTTCCTATCGTCCCATCTGCCTCACCTCCGTGTTCAGTAAGGTCTTCGAGGCCATCCTCTCTCGCCGTATTCACCGCCACCTTAACCAGCACCGCCTCCTTACTCTTACCCAATGTGGCTTTCGGCCTTCCTTCTCTGCCGACGACCAGCTCCTTAACCTTACCAATCTTCTTTCCCTCCAACTTAACTCCCACCGCTCCACTATCTTTGTTTCCCTTGAGCTCCAGAACGCCTATGACCGTATCTAGCATCCCGGGCTACTCTTCAAGTACCAGACCTATGCTCTCCTCATCAACTTCGTCTGTCTCGTTGCTTCCTTCCTCTCCCGTCGTCCTTCCTATGTGACTATCCACAATTCTAACTCCTGTACTTTCTATCCCTCTGCCGACGTGCCCCAAGGTTCTGTCCTTTCCCCTCTCCTCTATCTCCTGTACACTGCTGATATGCCCAAACCTCCCCCACCTGTTCATCTTCTCCAGTTCGCTGATGACACCGCCTTCCTAGCCCTATCTCCTACCCTTCAACGGCCCCAACGTACCCTCCAAACCCACCTTGACCAATTCACCGCTTGGTGCAACCAGTGGTTCCTCCGTGTCAATCCCTCCAAGACCCAGGTGATCATCATAAGCCACACCACCAGCTCCTTCCACCTCCATGATTTCTACCTCACCATTTACGGCCGTCCTATCCACTTCACTCCTACCGTCAAATACCTTGGCCTCACACTCGACCGCCATCTCACCTGGACTCCCCATCTCCTTATCATCCAAAACAAAGCTCACAACCGCCTCCACCTCCTGAAACTCCTGTCCAACCAGACGTGGGGTCTGCATCCTTCCACCATCCTTCACACCTACAAATCCTTGATCCACCCCATCCTCTGTTATGCCAGCGTAGCTAGGATTTCCGCCCCTCCACGGTTCTATAAAGCCCTCCAAATCCTCGAACGCCATGCGCTCTGCCTTGCCTTCCGTATCTGCCTTCCATCCCCCGTGCGCATCCTCTACAACCTCATGTCCTTCCCCCTCCTTCTCCTTTTCCTTGAACACATCCGCACTCTATATATAGTCCACCGCCTTGATCCCCCTCACCCCTGGTGTCTCCCTTCCTCTCCACCTCCAACCAGCTGCCACCCCTTTACCGTTCTGTCCCACCCTCTCTACATCTCCACCCCCTCCATCTCCTTTCCTGACGCAACTTCCACCATCTACCCCTCCTGGATGACGAGCTTTGCCCTGACATCTACCCTTCCTACCAACTCTAGCCCCATCTTCCTGCCTCCTCCTCAGGGATCCCTCTCCTCCCCATCTCTCCTCCTGAGCGGCTTTCCCCTCCTACTCCCCCTCCATCTCTTGTGCCTCCTTTCAGTGTCTCTGCACTCCCTCCTGCCCTGTCTTCCCTCTTCATCTCCCGCCCCACCAGTCTCCTGCCTTTGTGTACCCACTGATGCCCCTCCTCTCTTCATCCCGCCACTTCCCCTGCTGCCCCATGCTCTCCCCTGCTTTTCCATCCTCTCTGACCTTTCCCTCGGCAGGTCCCACCTGGCAGTTTTATTCTCCGTCGTGTGAGCTCCAAGTGGGTTTTAAGTGTGTTGTTCAAGAATATTTTTACTACTGTGGCCAACTTTTAACCTGTGCATGTCCATTCAGTGTCTTCTCTGAGTTCTGAAGAATCGTCAACTGTGTTTTTTAACTTTCTGGTGACTTTTTTAACTGTCCTCCATGAATGTCTCGTGTTAGTCTACTTTTTACCTTCATTTTCTCCCATTATTCTGTTTTAAGTTCCCCTTTATCGCCTTATGTATGTAACATTTTATTCTTATTTTAAGTTGTCATGTCGCTCGACTGAAGAGCGACGGATTGTGCCGCTGACAGCCCTCCCCTGCCCATATGGGGCAGGGGAATGAAATCACCATACAGAAAAAAAAGCTCAGCCAGGCAGTCTAATCTCGCTTACGTCGGTTTACACCTCGCTTTGCGCTAGACTGCTTACTTCCTGGTTCGTGTACGAGTGGACGTGTTTATTTCCTTGTGACTCTGTAGTTCGGCCTTGTTGTAGTCGTTCTGTCCTTCGTTGGTCGTGTCCGTCTTCTTCCGTTGTGTTGCTGTTCGCGGGTCTCTCCGCGGGTCCCGCCGCGTTTTCCGTCATTGCTACCCCGCGACCGTCCTGGTCGCAGTTACAACACCCTCCCCCAGTATCGCTACTACACTGCGTAGCGGAGGTGGTTGAACATGCCATTAAGGAGACGATCATAATGTTTTGGCTCATCAGCGTATTTGTTTAAAACTGATTAACCTGACTTGAAGCAAGACTGTCTCATGATTTTCAATTTGGTTCACCACATGCACAGGCATAGTCATTGAACAAGGACCTGCACATTGTTTCCAACTTTTGGTCGAATTTACGCCCCAGGAGTGAAACATGGCGGGCGTTCGGTGATGATTTGGGCAGCCATATCGTAATATTCCATGAGCTCCATGAGTGCAAGCTCACATTACGGCCAAGGATTATGTGGCCCTTTTCGCTGATCAGGTCCATCCCTTGGTGCAACATTAGTTCCCCAGTAGTGACGCTGTGTTGCAAGGCGACATGGCTCCTGTGAATGAAGACACCATTTAGATGGAAGTCGCAATGTTTTCGCTCATCAGTGTGTCCTTAACTGACGATCCCGTCGACCAGAAGACCTTATACCATATGTCCCTCTCAACCTCTCAACGTGAGTGGGTGACAGGGTGCTCGTCACAGGAGAGCGTCCTCTGGCAGTACAAATCTGGTACGGCCCCCTCTCGACTCGACAGCAGATGCCGTGACGAATAACCTCGAATGCGGATGCGGCAAGGTGGCGGTAATTTGCCAGCACAGTATCGTTACGGTGAGGTCAGCAGTGTGGACAGGGAAGCCACCCAACGCGGCAGCATCTGCGCGCCGGCCGACTCCAATTTGCGGGTAATCCTTTGGCGCGCAGACTGTGTCGCGGTTGGCGCCATATGCGACGCCCCGCGGCGGGGATTAGCGCTGCCATATGTCGCCGGCGCACACTGTGGCGGCGTGTCGTGGCGTGGTGTGGCCATCGGGCTGGAAACGGAGGGGGAGGGAAGCGCCAGCGCCAGCTGCGGGCTCCGCCGCCGAAATGACGGCCGCTGGGGGCTCCGCGCGGCACCGTCACTGCACTTGTTGACTGCCGCCTTCTGTATTAATAAAGCCGCCTGCTCCAGCTGGGGTTGTGGCTCCTCTTAGCTGTGTTTACGTCCACACTGCTTACCCACAACGCCTTCTACTAACGCCTAGTTACCCAGTAGCTTATTTTAAATTGCATCGCCGGCCGCGGTGGTCTAGCGGTTCTAGGCGCTCAGTCCGGAACCGCGCGACTGCTACGATCGCAGGTTCGAATCCTGCCTCGGGCATGGATGTGTGTGATGTCCTTAGGTTAGTTAGGTTTAAGTAGTTCTAAGTTCTAGGGGACTGATGACCGCAGATGTTAAGTCCCATAGTGCTCAGACCCATTTCAACCATTTTTAAATTGCATCGAGCCTTGTTGCTTCCTTTTTTATTTACTTATGTCAAATTCATTGGCTTAGAAAAGGCTCTTGATGAAGTGCATTGGAGAATAATCAAGACACAAACGAGTTAATGACGTTAGCTGCTACCGGGCACTGATTTAAATCAATGGGGACAGATGACAATTTGTTCAAAATGGTTCAAATGGCTCTGAGCACTATGGGACTCAACTGCTGTGGTTATTAGTCCCCTAGAACTTAGAACTACTTAAACCTAACTAACCTAAGGACATCACACACATCCATGCCCGAGGCAGGATTCGAACCTGCGACCGTAGCAGTCCCACGGTTCCGGACTGCGCGCCTAGAACCGCGAGACCACCGCGGCCGGCTGACAATTTGTGCCAGACTGGGATTTCAACACGAGTCTCCTGCTTTCTAGGCAAATGCACTAACCGCTACGCCATCCGGACACTACGGTCATCGCCACTGCATGCACTACCCCAACATGCCTCCCGTCAGATCCCAATTTTCAACTAACCCACTCACTAGAAGGTTGTGCCCCTTGCCCATACTCGCGACATTTCGCCGACTCCCGTAAGAGTTCGAGCGTGGTGTGCATCTGCGCTGAAGTGATCAGGTGGTCGTTCTCACCTTACTTATGTATATGGTGTCTTTTTTCTCCCAACATATCCTACTCGTCAATTCTTAGGGGAATTGGTGAATGCCGCGAACAATGAAGGTAATACATAAGGGGCACTGCATCTGTAGCACGTGGATAAGTAGAGTATTTGGGTCTGACGGGAGACGTGTTAGGGTTGTTCATCCAGTTGCAATAACCACTGTGCCCTGATGGAGCACTGGTAGCGAAAGTGCCCAGCAATCCGGAAACTCGGGTTCGAATCTCGATCGAACACAAATTTTCAACTTTCCCCACTAATCTAAATCAATTCCCATTAGCAACTAACGTAATTAATTCCTTTGTGTCTTGATTCATGCCGGCCGCGGTGGTCTCGCGGTTCTAGGCGCGCAGTCCGGAACCGTGGGACTGCTACGGTCGCAGGTTCGAATCCTGCCTCGGGCATGGATGTGTGTGATGTCCTTAGGTTAGTTAGGTTTAAATAGTTCTAAGTTCTAGGGGACTAATGACCACAGAAGTTGAGTCCCATAGTGCTCAGAGCCATTTGAACCATTTTTTTCCTCAGAGCCATTTGAACCATTTGTCTTGATTCATAATGGCTGCAGAATCAAAATGTGTCTGTTCTTTCGAATATGTCCAGAAGAACAGACACCACATATACATGGTGAATATTAATACACTACACTCTCGCTAATCCGGCGCACATCCCAAAACAGGTGCACAAAGAATTATCGTGCGCAACAATGCTTAGTTAAGCAATGCATTATATACTCTATATGAAATTGTAGCTTTCTTTACAGTTCGGAATCATTTCTTCTGAAAGGACACACGTTACGCTAGACCTCAAGCTGAAACTCGAAATTTTAAATAAGTCAGATCGAGATTTTTCGCAGAAAGCCATTGCTGCTGAGTTCAATATTGTACGAGCAACTATTTATCACATAAAAATGAAAGATGATGTTATTTGACAGTACTCAACACTAACGGATAGTGAGTTGGGAAAACGGAAGGTTATGCGAAAGAGTGAGAATGAAGAACTGGACGTAACAGTTTCTAGATGGTTCATACAACAACGCAGTAAAGGAATTCCAGTCAGTGGCCCGGTTATAAGGGAAAAAGCAGCTTCATTTAAGAAACAACTTGGCGGTAGTAACTTGTTTGCAGCGAGCGAAGGTTAGCTATCAAACTGGAAAAAAACGACATGGCATTCGGCAGCTGACAGTCACCGGGGAAAGTCGCTCAGCTAACGAAACGAATGCTGATGAATTTGTAAGCAAGATACGGAAGATATTAGAGGGAGAAGATTCAACTGCTGATGCCTTGTAGAATGCTGATGAAACGTGACTCTGTTAGAAGATGCTTCCTTCAAAAACATTAGCTGCCAAGAACGAGAAGGAAGCTCGTGATTACAAGCAACAGAAACAGAGCGTAACATTAATGGCTGTTGTAATGCAAATTGAAGTCATAAACTACCGCTTATGGTTATTGGAAAATCCTAATATCCACGTTGTTTTCAACATACTGACACAAATACTCTACCAGTGCAGTACCGAGCTTAGAAGAAAGCGTGGATGGACAGACAAATATTCTCTCGGTGGTTCCATGAAACGTTTGTACCAGCAGTGAGAAAAGAGCTAAAGAAGAAAAAGCTTCCACTGAAAGCTTTCATTATAACTGACAATGTTCCCAGTCATCCTTCAGATGTTTCTCTAAAGTCCGCTGGTACACATGTACAAGCACTCTTTCTCCCACCCAATGTAACAGCCCTAATTCAGCCCATGGATCAGGGATTTTTGGAATCAATTAAACGTCATTATCGACGTTTACTTCTCGTCTCCTTGCTGAACGAAAGTGAAAGCGACTCTATTGAGACTATGCTGAAGGCGTGGAAAGCAATTAACATACATGATGTTACCCAAGCAGCCGAAGCGTGGGGTAAAGTGGAGACGCTATCATAATTAAGAGCTTAAGAAAATTGTGGCCATCCATTGATGCCGAGTTGGATCCAGTAGTGAGTGACAGCGATGAGCCATTCAGTTCGGAATTATCAATTACTTTGTACACTGACTGTTCCACAACCTTCCAGGAGGAGAAGAAATTGATGAAGAAGATGTTACTAAGTGGCTGAACAAGGAAAGCTGTGGTAGGGATCAAACTTTAACAGACGAAGAAATACTCAAAAGCGTGCAAGGAAGTAATGATGAAAGTGATGGAGAAGAGGAGGCAGTAGGAGAGAGCGTGAAGATTTCTCACACTTCTGGTGCTGAAGCTGCCGAGGTCTTCCTGGAGTACATTATGCAACAACCAGATACATGCAGTACCGATGTAATGCTTGTAAAGCGGTTGCGTGATAAAGCGTGCTACCGTCGCGTATCATCGTTGCGACAGTTAAAAATTAGGGACATGTTTCATAGTGAGTGATACGACTGTATAATTATGCGCAGTATAGACTCAAAGACTAAGTTTTCTTTGAAATATAATGTATTTTTGGATTTAATTAAGTATATCCTCTATGTTTTAAAATTGAATCCTTCGGTTTAATAAAGTATGGTACACTGTATCCCATACGTTTTCAAAATAAATAAAAAACAAAATAAATAAATAAAGTAATTTTCAGACACTCAGTAATCCTGCACTTCCGCTAGTCCCGCACCCATATGTGCCAGGAATGGCCGGATTAGTGAGAGTCTAGCGTAAAACCGAGAAACTGCAGAGGTGGATCATGATGATGATGTTGGTTTGTGGAGCGCTCAACTACGCTGTTGTCAGGGCATGTAAAATTCCTAATCATTACGCAGTCCAACCTCGCCATCTTCATGAAAAATGGTTCAAATGGCTCTGAGCACTATGGGACTTAACTTCTGAGGTCATCAGTCCCCTAGAACTTAGAACTACTTAAACCTAACTAACCTAAGGACATCACACACATCCATGCCCGAGGTGGGATTCGAACCTGCGACCGTAGCGGTCGCGCGGTTCCAGACTTTAGCGCATAGAACCGCTCGGCCAATCCGGTCGGCCATCTTCATGAATGATGAAATAATGAGGACAACGCAAAAATCCAGTCCCCGAGCGGAGACAATCCCCATCCCTGCCGGGAATCGAACCCGAGCCCTTAGGATTGACATTACGTCACGCAGACTTTTTTTTCCGATCTCATTTTGTTCGTTAATGTTCGTTGTATTTGTTCGGGGAGGACGCCTCATGATGCTAGTTCAGGGTCATCGTTGATCCATTAACTCAGTGAACCCAGTTTTTTTTATTACAGAGGGCAGCTAACCCTCTGACCGAATACGCTGAGCTACCATGCCGGCTACCACTCAGCTACCGGAGGCTGACGGCATGGTAGATGGCGCTGACGAATGGAAGTTCATCTGACCACGTGCCTTGTGTTCTTCATGTGTTGCAGGCTGTGTGATTGACGCAGCGCCGGCCGCGGTGGTCTAGCGGTTCTGGCGCTGCAGTCCGGAACCGCGGGACTGCTACGGTCGCAGGTTCGAATCCTGCCTCGGGCATGGGTGTGTGTGATGTCCTTAGGTTAGTTAGGTTTAAGTCGTTCTAAGTTCTAGGGGATTTATGACCTAAGATGTTGAGTCCCATAGTGCTCAGAGCCATTTGAACCATTTTTTTGATTGACGCAGCTTACTGCAAGCAGCAGAATAGTTCGGTGTTCATGTTGGGAACAAGCTGATATGGTGTTCGTGTATGGCCAAGAAGACGCAAACGATCGTTTTTTAAAAAATTTTTCTTTTTTTACTGACAACGAATGTTGGCTAAAATATTCCGAGTTTTTCCGCTCTAATGTTTTAATCATGTGTTCATCTGAAGATCCACATCTTCAGGTTCTTAGTGCCACGAAACCGTTAATGATCCAGTAATAAAGGACTTAATACAGTTGAAGCGGTTGATACCCAAGATGAATACCAATAGCTGTGGGTGCCCACCTTCAAGGTTGTCTACATCACATAACATTTCAAGCCATTTTTGAGCGGGTCCTTTCAGACAGACGATGGTGCAGGGAGCCGGCAGACTGTGCGTACACCAGATTTAAAGGACGGGGTTCTACAGGACATTGAGACGAACTCTTAATACAAGTCCCAGGCAAGTGCCCCGCCAACTTGGTATAAGCCAAAGTACGGTTGTGTGTATCCTGCATGACGATCGTTGCTATATCTTTCACCTGCAGTCCCATGGAGGCCATTTTGAACATCTGTCGTGACGTGGATGCGATAGCTCTGTACTGTTTTCTGCGACAATATGTTGTCGTTGCACGCCAACTGTTTCTGGAAACATTTTCGTAGGACCTTTTTTCCTCCAGTTCCAGTGAGGAATCCGTCGCTGCAGTTTGTCGGTTTTATTACTGTTCTCCCTGTATATGGAACACAATGTCTGGAAAACTTGAAACGAGTCCGTTTGCTGACTCTAATTACTTAAAGGAAACTATAAGTCAAGGATACATTAGATTATGAAATATCTGACGGGGTGAATTGCAATATCTGCCACGAGACTTTTTGAAAATTTTACGAAAAATGAGAAAAACGTGTAAGTTCTGAACTATTTTACATACACAGTTCAAATTTAATGAATTAATTGTTAGCCTTGAACTCTAAGTATCCAGAATATTTAGAGATTTAAAACCATTGTTGCCGAAATTTTGTGCATTTTATTTGCACGTTGTCAGTTTTGAAAGTTATACCGAAAGGAACAGTAAAAATAGTGTTGTAGTATTTTGTACAGCAAGTGCAACTTTCGTAATTATTAGCATAATGCTTTACTTTCCTCTAAAACGCAATACATCGTAAATATACATCTCGCGAAGTGTAGCAACTAACAAAAGTGTTATTTTGCGCAGACCAGCAGCAGCATCCGATCTGCTGTCGATGTGGTAAATACATAGTTTGAAAATTCAAATATCACGCTAAGTGAATATGGGTAAAAGCCCGAAACGCGTCTTAGCTTCAATAAAAATGCACCCCGAATTGGCTGGTCCTTAAAGCCAGTGAAACGGATAAATCTTCACTGCTGAACGTAGTTGCTATTCAAGAGGCCATCCCACATAAGCAAACCAGCTTTCGTCTTTATCTGCGACTACTCGTATTTTAGATGCTGGGGTTACGTAAGGCTGTGCTTTTTCTTTTTTTTTTTAAAAAAAAAACTCGATATAGTAGTCACAGAGTCGAGCCGCGCACGGCTACTTTCATGCCTTGCAGCAAAGAATTCGCTGCAGAAATTACCTTTAACTGTGATGTTCCACTCCAAAAGTGTATGCATTGGCTAAAAATATGAGTTGATAAAGTACACACACGGCAAATAACGATATAATAAAAACGGTTCTATTCTAACGTCTGTAATTGATGAAGACGACGGAGAATTATCTTGAATAATGTTTATCCAAGAAAAGACACCTCAAATAAACGGGAAATGATCATAAGATTCAAATGGCTCTAAGCACTATGGGACTTAACATCTGAGGTCACCAGTCGCCTAGACTTAGAACTACTTAAACCTAACTAACCTAAGGACATCACACATATCCATGCCCGAGGCAGAACTCGAACCTGCGACCGTAGCAGCAGCGCGGTTCCCGACTGAAGGGCCTAGCACCTCTGGGCCACAGCGGCCGGCTGATCATAAGAGATTAAATTAAAAGACAGACAGAAAGTACCCTTATCAAATGCACGTTGAGAGCGATACGAGAATGGTAGCAAAATTCCCATACTAAATAGTCATCATCATTTCGTGATCACGATACACGAAAGATTCGCCAGCTCAAAATGATTCAGAATTCAACAAGACGATTCACAAATTAACAGAAGCGACACGAAGAGTAGTAACTCATACTGTGTCTCTTCTCAGTTCCGTAAATCAAGTACCAAAAGCTACAGCCCTACTCTAGAGCACATCCAAACTTCTGGAAATATAAGTCAGTTCGGAAGTTAAAGTACGGTAGCGGTTCATCACCCACAATCCATCATCCCCACAGTCGAATACCACTCGTTACCACAGCAGATCTGTATCCTTCCAGAACCCGAGTGAAAGTACAGAACCCGCTCCCTTGAGCTCTTCACTCGAGAAGTCCCGGTCTCCACTCGACTCTAGCAGTGTTGGTTGGTTGGTTTGAGGATTAAAGGGACCAAACTACAAAGGTCATCGGTCCCTTGTTTCATAAACACACAGAGCACAGGGAAACCATCCATAAGCATTCGAAGCAGAAGATAAAAATCCCAGGGGAAGAAAATCCCCAAGGTCAATAATAAAGAAACATGGAAAACGGAGCACAGCAACAAAAACAACATAGAGAAGAAAGGCAGAAGGAATTAAAACTGCACAGCAGAGGACTGTGGCTGGCTGATCACGAAAATAATAGGATGAGCCAGCCACTCTGCAACACGTTAAAACCACCAGCCTAAAAGATTAGGGTGGAGTCGAATTACAACACATGCCACTGTTCGGCTCTCAATGGCTGAAGGCCATCCCTACCAAAAATACATCGTTCTCAAACTCTACAGACATATTTAGTCCCCCTTGACCACTTCCCGCACTAAACTCATATATTATACCAATATTTGAATAAAATAAATGTTATAAACATTCGATTACTTTCAGACCATTTACAATAAATATAAGTAATACTTGGTTCATAGATGAAACGCCAGCAGTCTTGCGCAAGTGCGTTCACGTTAAATAACAACGAACTGTAATTAAATATATTTAAAAAAATTATTTATGCTTGCTTGTCAGAAGTGCCTTTTGGCATTCTTTTACAAAGTTGGTGTCCGCTAACACACGTGATTGACCACTTTTAAATAAGCACAGTTGTTTAATAGCACTTGCAATCAAAATTTAAATAAAGCTACTGTCAAACTAATAAACTGTTCATTAAATAAAAACAAAATTATGACGAAATGTGAGGTATTCATGCTGCATTCATTTTCTGTGTAGATGTGGAGAGTAAGATTTTCTGGCAAACACTTGCATAACGGAAAAGATATAAAAGACATAGTAAATCAATAAAGAAAATAGATGCAGATACGCAGGTTCAGGGATGGTAGCTACAGTGCAATGGTGTCATCCGAAATAACGTTTGTTGAAATCGCATGATGTAATTAAAAGTTGTTAATTCAGAGCGTCACTGTGAAAATGTTTATTTCCTAAGAGATATTAAATTCTGTAATTTTGAAGATACTGGGAAACTGTTGTGTCACTGGATGAGCCGCATTTTTCTTATATCGAAAATGTATTCACATTTGCATTAATATTTGATGGGAGTTATTGTTAGTTTAAAAGAGCTGCAACTTGGTCATCTTTAAGACCGTCTGGCACTCCGCCATTTCCTGGAGCACATTCTGCAAAAAGGTAATGCGAGCGTCAGCCGTGCAGATTCCCAGCTCTGGGATTTACCAGTTTTCAGCGACGCGCCTTTTGTCTCTGGGCCTGAGCTGGCCTGAGCGGGAGCTAGCTTTCAGTCTCGCAGTAAAATCACCTCACCTCGTAGCAATTCCAGGCGGCCGATTAGCTCACGTAGGTACGCGTAACGTTACAACTGGTGAAACGTCCCCTTTGAACAATTATACAAGACTGTACTTAAACTGACACACAATATTTTTAGCGCAACGCAATCTGACTTTCAATAATCCCTACAAAAGAATGACCCTGACTAACATTAACCTATACCTTTCACAAGTCACTTACCTCACAAAAATCTTCGTTACTCAAGCTACAGCAATACAGCGAGCGCCACTACTGCCAGCTAAATAAAAGATTCAAACTACTGAAGGCACTAACTACTGATATGCATAGTTAGCAAATGAAAGATTTTGATAGAGAACAAACAATGTATTTACCTTACTAGTGTTCAAAAGTCATAATATATATAGCAGTTCATGACATCCAGTCTTACAAATTTCAAAACTCCGCCATTTCTCTCGCCACATCCACCACTGCTGGCGGCTCACCTCCAACTGCACAACGCTACGCGATGTTAACATCCAGCTGCCAAACACTACAATGACAGACAACAATGCAAACTAGCCACAGACTGCACACAGCACAGCCAGTGATTTTCATACAGAGCGCTACGTGGCGTTACCAATAAGAAAACCTAAATAGCGTACTTACATAGCCCCCATGCTCCCCACAAAAAAATTTTCAAATTGTTTTGGGCAGTGGCCAATAATGATTTTATCAAATTTTTCATAATTACAATAACAAAGATATCAAATGCACAAACTTATTGATACAATGTTGGCCCAAAGCTAAAATTATCTCACAGTCCATAAAGACAGTCCTGATCGTTCATCACAGTAAAATAGCAGTGTTTTTCTCAAAGTCTGAGCAGTAAAAGAAAATGCACACGGGAATAGTGGATTTCCATGCAGTCTTGAAGAAGTAGTATTGTCCTTCAAACGGAAAGACAGTAGTGACTCTTGACATGCAGACAACTAATGGGCCACAACAGAGCAAACCCACAGCAGAGTCAGTCGAAGTTGAAGAATATTGGTAGGTAGGTCATCACAGAGCAGACCCACTGTAGTCCTGGTAGAGTGTATGGTATTGGTGGGCCACCAGAGGTGCAGACCCAGTGCAGTCCTTGTAGAAATAATGGTATTGGCGGGCCATCAAAGATGCAGACCCACTGTAGTCCTTGTAGAGACGGCTAGCAGCCATCTGTTGCGACTGTGCAGGTGCACAATCACCATCGAAGAGTCTTGCGGAGAATATAGCAAGTCCATAACCACCACTTGTGCACTCACAAAGTTTTTGGAATTGCCCTTAGAACCAGCAATGCTGTTATCCAGTCCCTTGCTGAATTATTAACACACGTGCAAACACTAACAGTCCCTACTTCTCACATATTGTCCATATACTATGACCAACAGAAACGTGTGCAGTGAAATGTAACTTACAAGTTAATAATATGATGAACTGGTGTCAATTATAATTTTATAATATAAGAATACAGTTACAAAGGTACAAAATACATCATTAAAGAACATAACAATACAGAGAACATTTGTAATACAGGCTTTACAAAAGAATCGAAATAACATATACATCAGTATTACAGGAATTATGACATAAGTAAATACATAAAAGATCAGAATAACTTTTGAAACATCAACTTCACATGTGAGCAACAAGACAGAATAAGTAATGTCTAAACATCTTTACAAAGTAAATAACATAGTATTAGAAAAATTCCACAACATAACTCATATCAGCTAAACATATAAAGACAGGAAAAACACAAATACACAAGAGTACACAAACACATAGCAGAATAACACAGGAGGATAGGAAAGGGTTTGTTTTCAGTGTAACGTTTGGTACTGCAGTCCAACCCAAAACTTCATTCCATAGGTCTTTAGTCTTATTTCAACATTTGTTTCCACCAAAAAAATCCAATCCAAGCATGCTTTCTGTATTTATATGTTCACATATTTCTTACCTCATTATTTATTTTCCATTATCTTACCTCATCATTTATTTCAAAGAAAATCCTACCTAAACCTGTTGTCCCTAAACCCTACTTTTTTGTTCATATCCTCTTTCAAAATACTTTTTTTGGCCAAACCATTTTCTTATAGCTTCTCAATGCATTTCTTCCAATTCATCACAACTTGTTCTCTTATATGGCCTACTCCATCTTAAGCTAACTTAAATCTACTGAGCTCAGATGCTAAACTAAGGTACGAGGCAATGCAGCAGCACAAAACAATTAACACAAACAGCAATGACAAAAAATTCAAATTGGCAAAGCAAGCAGCAATATTACAACTAATATAAGGCAATGAGCAGCAAACAAGAAAAATAAATCCATAGTAAAACTGGCTTAACAGAGTAATACAAAGTCAAATTCAGTAACATTATGCCTGTCAAACAGCAGCAGCAAATGCAATAACGTATATCTAAACATGACAAAGCTCAAGCAGAAAAAATATTACACTAAAGATAACAATGCAGATAAGGGAAATATCTATTCACATCTTAATGTCTATGTAATTAAAGTGGTGCACCACAACTTATTCTACGAAATAAATTACCAAGTACTTGAAAAGAAAATTATGTATGCAGTTCCTGTGAAGGGAAATGTTTTTTAGTGCTCCCTCATTTTTTTTTGGAAGTGTATCAGAAAATTTACTGGGTCTGTAGACAGAAAATAGTGATATTAGTACATCTATCAAATTTTATTTTAACCAATGCTGCAAGGCAGCTAGAAACTAGATATTGAAGAAAATGATAAAATATGTACAAAGGAAGGCATGAAACATCATTCATTAGCCATATGGCATTTCATAAGGTAGTAAAAAAAATCTCTCAACTAGAAAGACAGTAGTCATAATAAGGTGTATAGACATAAAAATATTTCTCGTCATTTCATTAGGCATTTCAGTAAATATCATAAATTAAGAGCTCCACAGTGTTATCATATGTTTTCAAGTTTAAGCGTGTCGTATTTAAGATGCTTTCTACGAAGGAATGTCAATATCGAGGATAATGGCCCCTTTTTTTTTCACCTGTGCCTCTGAAAGGCATACACTAATGGCTTTTTTCCAAGCAATTGTCACACAGCTGGGTGCCCACGACGCATGACGTGAAGGTGGTCACTTAACTTTCTTACTGAAATCTTTACGACAGCAGTGACAGTCTCATGTAAAAATTTCACAGGTCGAGAATTTGCATTACAAATGTGTAGAAACAAAATCCTGTAAATATAACAGTGTCCAAAAAATTTTCATCGACTTTGTGGTACGTTCACGCATTTACACACATTTCATAATTCTTAAAGTACGATTCTTGGTTTCCAACATCCTTTTGCACAAATCTGAGTCCCTAACCACTATTCATTATTCCTTATCTTATTATACATATACGTCGACACTTCTTCAATATTTCATCATAAGACATACGTAGCATAATCAAATTCCTCATACGGTAGCATCATCTTATTGATCATAAACATATCTCAACAGCATAATACACATCGTCGTCGTAATAATATCATAAGATCTCAGTCAATTCTCAAAATCGTTGTAGCTTCCTCCAATAATTTCAAAACCTAAAAAAAATTCTCTGCTCATTTTAATAGTGTCATCTACCTCAAACGTACTTTAAAAATCATGATCACATACCAAATACATAATTCAAAGCTCTCTCAGTATCACAATGGTTCCAAAAAATATGAAGGGTTCACACAGTACAGACAAAATACAATTTCATAAGTGTGAAGTTATCCAGCTGTGTAATTGCGTAAACATCTGTCACTGATGAGTAAAAGAAAATGTTTATCTCTCAGTTAAATGATCAGATAGCTGTGTAATTTGTGTGTCAGAGAAATATGGTACCGATGTGTAAAGTTGTATAAGCAAATACCATATTAGCTAGGGCTCCTTGTGCTTGCCAAACACATGGTACACAAAGTAAGTGTGTACCCCCCTGAGGATTAATGTAATTATGCACTCAGGTTTTACAGATTACAGCAATGGAATGAAATGTATCACGGAAAACCTTTGTATCATTGTACTTCAAATATCTTTAAAAATAAATGATTTAACTGCAAAATTAATCACTCAAATGCGTGTCCTGTAGCGCTAAATGTGCGTCTTGCTGTAAGATAATTCTGTGGAAGTGTCGTAGTTATCGTCCTCTGTAAGCAAAGTTCTGCTGAAGTCAATGTACTTACCTCATCATAAACGAAAGTGAAATGCTTTGCGTAAAGATATCGTAGTTATTACGTACCTTACCGTGATCAAGAAAGTACTATAATGTAACGTATTGTTGAGCTACGAAAAAGGCTGTCTCATTGTAGCTATACCACAAAAGTTACTACTAAAACATGTTTTACTTTCGAGAATAATACAGAAAAACTGTACAGATATAAAACAGATACACCGCAAAAGCCACAATGTAAATTGTGTCACATATTTTAGCATCGTGATATAATCGTGTAGCTATCAAAGAAACCAAATGCTAAGTCATCTTTAATCTCACCGAATGTACTTCAAATAAAGAGTATCTTTTCAAGTACCAAAATGTTGCATTAAAATCTCATTAGCGGTGTCGGTATATGTTCTGAGTATGTGAGACTTATAGTCGTTAAGTGATCGTGCAACTAACAAGGAAGAATGTACAAATAACAACACTGTGTCGTCTGTTCACCATAACAATGCATTCGTAATTACTGTCTAAATATGTTTCCTATGTTCTAGGCTGGATAGTTTATTTTAAAACATAGTTGCATGTTAACAGTTTCTAAGTGTGACAAAGAGTACTAGTAGCGTGAAGTCAAAAATTTTATGGCAAAGACTAAGTTAAAAAGCAGATTATCTCTCAATAAACGGTTTTACATGTGAAGTGTGGTGCAATCCTTTACTCTTCATGGCACTCAGAGTTTGAACTTCAACGCAATTATCGTGTGGTATACGTCGTACATCGGTAAAGAATGCTCAAATTTTTCTCAAGGTTAGCGTCTATGTTATTTTTCTCTGAGCCAGCCGGCGCACCTGGCTGCCTGCGGTGCGATTCATTGCCTATTGTCTCTTTGTTGGCGTGCGTCGTTATTGGGATTACGAGACCTAACTTCTACAAATTCACCTTGTCGGGAGGGCCCTGCTCTGTTTGAATCCCGCCAGTTCTGATGCAATTCAGGTCTGTCGTTACGATCATATTGTCTGCCGTCATGTCGGTAGATTCCATAGTTTCTTTCTTGTCGGTCACGTGGTGGACAATTTCTCCCTGAATCGTAACTGCGCTCTGAACTGTTGCGTCTGAAGTTATTCTGACTCCCATGATAATAATTATTTTGGTTCCCATATTGTCTGTTTGATTGTCACCACAGAGAGGTGATCTTTCCCTGTAATTATTACTACTCTGCCAACGGTTGTCACACGGGTGGTGTCTGTTTTGGTCACGATTTACGTTGTAAGAATAGCCTTGTCGTGTATTATTTCTGTCATCGCGGAATTGTGACAGATGTGACCTGTAATTGTTGTGCTCCTGTTTTCGCGTTCCGCGATTGTCAGTGTCAATTTCCAGTTCTTGTAACAGTCCCTGAAAAGCTTCAATGTCGTCTTTGCAACGTCCTGCTAAAATAATATGTCGTAAATGTTCAGGCAATTTGATTAAGCAAATGCGGATGAGTTCTGAGGGGCTGTATGGGTTTGAAAGATACTGATTCTTATTCAACATGTCTTCAAAATATTTCATAAGACTGGAAAATTCAGATTGTTCGAAACGTTTCATCATTATGATGCTATGTTTTACTCGGTCTTGTGTAGCTTGAGACCAATAAGCTGAGAGGAAGTCATGATAAAATTCTCCTTCACTGTGACAATCGTGAATGACCGATCGCATTCTTACAGCTGGTTCATTCTCCAAGTAGCCACACATAAATTCTAACCTGTGCTCCAATGACCAGTTGGGAGGAAAACAATGAGAGAATTGATGAAGCCATGCTTGGGGATGAATGTCGTTGTCAGAATTCTTAAATGTTTTGAATTTACGCCGGCCGCGGTGGCCGTGCGGTTCTAGGCGCTCCAGTTCGGAGCCGCGCTGCTGCTACGGTCGCAGGTTCTAATCCTGCCTCGGGCATGGGTGTGTGTGATGTCCTTAGGTTAGTTAGGTTTAAGTAGTTCTAAGTTCTAGGGGACTGATGACCACAGCAGTTGAGTCCCATAGTGCTCAGAGCCATTTGAACCATTTTTTTGAATTTACGTGTAGTAATGAACAGCTTATAGTCGAAATCATCGTGTGGCGAGTCGCACATCGCTCATTGTTACTTCGTTTCGGCCGTTCCATCTCAAAATCCAATGCGCCTTGCCAATTTCTTTCATAATTTCCGAAGTGTCCTGTGTTATTTTGTGGTTGTTCCGTATTTCTATGTCCCTCTTCCCGTACTGGAGCGCGAGTGTCCTCTGAAATATGTAGTTCTTGTATTACTTGTGCCAACTGATCTTGTACTTCCCGGATTTCTCTTTTGTACTGTGTATTGATTTGATTTTGATTTTGTTTGAATTTTCTAATTTGTTCATACTCTTCAGTGTCAGTGAAGGCTACAGGTCTTGTGTCATTCAGATCATCATCTACCTTTGTAGATAAGTTAGTGAACTGATCTGAAAGTTCGGCTACTTTATCCGATAGTGAAATTATTTCCTCTGTGTGTTTTTCTGAACCAAGTTTCAGAGTGTCCATTTGTGTTGAAATCGTATCTACTGTGTCCTTTAAGTTTTCCTGAGCTTTTGCAAGTTGCGTAACCGAATCGGTAGATGCAACTGAGTCAATTTTAGCTTCCAAGGTGTCGTGATTTTCATGAACAATAGTTTGCAGTTCTTTTATGGCTGCTTCGTGATTCTGTAATGCATTTTCATGACGCGAAAAAATAGGTTGGAAATGCTCACAAATTTGTGTTTTTACGTCATTACAGACTTTTTGACATTTTGATTCGATGTTATGTAACTCAGTAGCTAAAACTTCACGTGTTTGTTCAAGCGTGGTGTCTAACCTTTGAGGATTTTGTTCCAGTGTGTCTAACTTTTGAAGATTTTGTTCCATTGTGTCTAACTGTTACTGTGTTTGTCTCTGATTTTGTTTCATTTGTTGCATTAATTGCAATAATAATGTATTAGTGTCTGGAATCTGTTCCTCTATGCTTTTCGGCAGTGCATTTGCATCGTCAACATTCACATTTTGACCAGCAGAAAATGTGTTTTGACTTATTTGAGAAAACGGTGAGGACCCAAAACCTGAATCTACAGTATTTGCAAGATTGTGTCCTGTCATTTCGGAATCCTGAGGCGAGCTGTTGCCGACCGATCGATTGATAATGCTTCCCTGTTCTCTAATTGTTTCACTGCCTACACCATTATTTGCAGCCCGGTCCATTTCCCTATGCACAGTTACCAAATTACTACTTTGAACATTAGTTAATTCATTACATGGTTGCGCTAACACACTGCTTTCGTCTTCACTGTCATTTCTCAGTTTACTTTGGAGCCTAGTATTACGTTTTTCACACGCCATTATTGTCACAGTATTTCACACGACAATACAGAAAAACACAATTTGAAGATCAAAAATAAGAGAACACATTAACATAGCACTGAAAATAATATCTAGTTAATTGCAAGCGCAGCTGCGAAATACTTGGTGCAAATTTACATGTGTGCCACACCTGTTTTACTGTACAACAATGAAAGACTGCTACTACAAAGGAGATTCTCTCTAAAATTACGCGCTAGCAATAAAGAAAATCTACACTAATTACACAAACTACAAGAAAAATTCAGAAGATTCCAGTGAGGTATCCTCGGCTAAGGGTCGACATATGGAACGTCCCCTTTGAACAATTATACAAGACTGAACTTAAACTGACACACAATATTTTTAGCGCAACGCAAACTGACTTTCAATCATCCCTACAAAAGAATGGCCCTGACTAACATTAACCTATACCTTCCACAAATCACTTACCTCACAAAATCTTCGTTACTCAAGCTACAGCAATACAGCGAGCGCCACTACCGCCAGCTAAATAAAAGATTCAAACTACTGAAGGCACTAACTACTGATATGCATAGTTAGCAAATGAAAGATTTTGATAGAGAACAAACAATGTATTTACCTTACTAGTGTTCAAAAGTCATAATATATATAGCAGTTCATGACATCCAGTCTTACAAATTTCAAAACTCCGCCATTTCTCTCGCCACATCCACCACTGCTGGCGGCTCACCTCCAACTGCACAACGCTACGCGCTGTTAACATCCAGCTGCCCAACTCTGCAATGGTAGACAACAATGTAAACTAGCCACAGACTGCACACAGCACAGCCAGTGATTTTCATACAGAGCGCTACGTGGCGTTACCAATAAGAAAACGTAAATAGCGTACTTACACTGGTTTAGATTTATGATCGCATTCCGGCATTGCAGGTGGCTTGTGGCCAAATCATCTTGTAGAACAATAGTAAGTTGACTAATATGCTTTTTTATGGTTCAAATGGCTCGGAGCACTATGGGACTTAACATCTGTGGTCATCAGTCCCCTAGAACTTAGAACTACTTAAACCTAACTAACCTAAGGACATCACACACATCCATGCCCGAGGCAGGATTCGAACCTGCGACCGTAGCGGTCATGCGGTTCCAGACTAAAGCGCCTAGAACCGCACGGCCACACCGGCCGGCTGGCTTTTTATGAATCGTCCTTCTGCATTCATGTGGCTGTCGAAGTTTCTCCCTCGCTTCACTTGGGCTACGTCTAGCTTTCCCTCTTGGCTGCCAGCACACTCAGCATATATGTTGCAGGTTTTGAACGGACAAAAAGGAAATAGTTCTTTTCACGTTGCAGGATTTTAAATTCACTATAATATTCTAAGCCTTACGTTACTGTATGTGGTTGATTAATACAAGATTACTTTTCAGCACGTGGTAGAGATTGATATTAATAACCGGATGGGATGCATAACACAGTATGAACGACATAGAAAGTGACAGGTTTTGAAACTCATCACCAAATTTCTCGTCCGCCCCCGGTAGCTGAATGGTCAGCTTGACGGATTGTTAATCCTCTGGGCCCAGGTTCGAATCCCAGCTGGGTCGGGGAATTTTCTCCGCCCAGGGACTGGGTGTTGTGTTGTCCTCATAATCTTCCTATCATCCTCATCGACTGCAGGTCGCCGAAGTGGCGTCAGATTGAAAGACCGGCACCCGGCGGTCGGTCAGCTCAACGGAGAGCCCTAGCCATACGATTAAAAATAAACCTCATTTCTTGTCAACATCGCAATAGCAGTAATGGTTCTTTAAGTTATCTACATCTTCAACGGACGCCTGAATACTGACCTACATTTTCAAAGAGCCTAAGATATGGACATTTTACAGTGGTGGTTGGGTCGCAAGGAATTGCTTTGATCATATTGTATTATAGAAATGTTAGTTAAGCATGGCTCAAATGAAATTGCATCTGCTCGGCAGTGGATGACCAACTACTAATCTGTCGTCCACACATGAGTTGAAGACATGCGACTAATTGAATTAACAGAACGAAGCTAAGTGAAACCCGCGCTTCCATACGTTCCGTGAAGCTTAACAAACGGCTAGGGCCTAGGGTCCTATACGGTGTGATGCCACGCTTAATGTCCGCCATCGCAGGGTGGAGACAACGTCAGCACCCATCGGTCTCTGCTTCCAGGCCCCAAAAGTCGCGCCACTCGGGATCGGTCACAGCATTGAGAAATCTCAAGTTTTGCTAGGAGCTTTCCAACAGAACGTTTTTTTCGTACTGCCCATCTCAGTTTGATATATACTCTCCAAAAAAAAAGTGTAGCTTTCTTTGCCTAATCTTCCAACCACCGGTACAGCATTAAGTTGAGAAAAACGAGAAGTTTCTGTTCCCTTTGCACATGAAGTTTAGTGTTTAGCCAATCAGATTTCGCCACCCCAGAGTGGAAAATTTCGTTGTTTATCGAAATAAGTACCGCCTGTCGGAGCTGCTGAAGTGTCGTAGGGGTTTCAAGACGTGCAGCGATACGTCGACCGAGAGCATCCCAGACGTGCACAGTGGGGTTTATGTCTGGAGAACAGACAGGCCACTTAATTCGCCTGATATCTTCTGTTACAAGGTACTCCACCACGATGGCAGCTCGGTCGGGTCGCGCGTTGTCATCCGTCAGGAGGAAGGTGGGACCCACTGCACCCCTGAAAAGGCGGACATACTGGTGCAAAATGACGTCCCAGTACACCTGACCTGTTACAGTTCCTCTGTCATAGATATACAGGGGTGTACTTGCACCAATCTTAATCCCACCCTATACATCAAACCACGACCTCCATACAGGTCCCTTTCAAGGACATTAAGGGGTTGGTATCTGGTTCCTGGTTCACGCCAGATGAAAACCCGGCGATAATGACTGTTCAGACTACACTTGGACTCGTCCGTGAATATAACCGGGGACCACTGTTCCAATGACCGTGTACTGTATTCTTGACACCACGCTTTAAGGACTCTCCTGTGACCAGGGGTCAGTGGAAGGCCCCTTGCAGGTCTCCGGGCGAATAAACCATGTCTGTTCAGTCGTCTGTAGACCGTGTGTCTGCAGACAACTGTTCCAGTGGCTGCGGAAAGGTCACGAGCAAGGCTACCTGCAGTACGTACTCCGTGGCCGTCTGCGGGCAGTGATGGTGAGATATCGGTCTTCCTGTGGTGTTGTACACTGTGGACGTCGCGTACTGCAGCACGTTTCCTGTCTGCTGGAATCGATGCCATAATCTTGACATCACACTTTGCACACGGAGTGCCGGTGCTACGACCTGCTGTGTTTGACCAGAGTCCAGTCGCCCTAGTATTCTACACCTCATAACGTCATCAATACGTGTTCTTTGAGCCATTTTCAACACACAGTCACCATTAGCACCTCTGAAAACGTCTGCACACTTACTCGCTGCACCGTATTCTGACATACACCAACACACCTCTGCGTATGTGGACTGCTGGCAGCGCCACCGTGCGACAACCGCAGGTCAAATGCTCCGCATGGTCATACCCCGAGGGGATTTAAACCCCCAAATCGCCCACCATGAGTGTATTTTGTGAGCAATGTCTTGCCACATGGCGGTTGCATACGGAGTCGTGGCTAATGACTCATCAGCTCAGAGAACACTTTGAAGAATATTTCCAGATGAATCTCTTTGCGATAACAAGGGCCTCGTTTCCTGCTCTTCCAGACATCGCGTGAACAAGCAAGCATCTTCCCAAAGAAGAGACAACTCTCAAATAACCACTGCTGGGGCGCTAACAAGTCGCGCCGGCTGTAGGGTTTTAAATGGTTTTCTCCCAGGCAGACAAAACGGGAAGGTGTGTCGCACCATAGAGTCTCGTGCCGCCATGGCACCAGTCAGCCAACACACCGCGAAGAGTCGTAGGATTTCTGAAGGACCAATCCCTCCTACGCTGCTGGCGTAAACATAGCTCAAACGAAGGCCGCAATACAAAGAACCCACAACCAGTAACCCACAGATTACAGATTCTTAATTAATAGAATTCAGTTATCAGTAACAAAGATCTATTTTTTAATTACCGTTCAACGTGTTACGGAGCTACAACGTCATTTTCAAGGACTGTGTGGCTGCAATGAGCGTTACACCTGATTCAGTTTTTCAGAATGCACGTGTTAGATTTAACAAGATAAATTATCCCTCAGGTGAGATTGCTGAGAAAATGCTAGATAGAACAATGTCTAACAATTTAAAAACCGAAAACTAATCAGTAATCAATAACCAACAATAATTATGAAAATAACTCACTGCCTAGGCAACAAAAACAAATTCCCAGAACAACGAGAAACACACAAGAGTGAGTACAATGCCTCATTAACAGCACTCAGAGACAATTCAGAAAACGTAAACATCCCACACTAGAGTGCGCTAGCGCTAACTCAAACACGCCCTCTGCAAACGCAATCTGTTTCGAACACGAAGCACCGCAATGACGTCAACACAACGCAACGCAGGTCAGAACAAATGGGTGGAATCGAACACTTTCGTTGACGCGCGAAATCCACATGTGTATCGCTGCAGTGTCACAAGCGACGTCTGTGTGTGTGTGTGTGTGTGTGTGTGTGTGTGGAAGAGAGAGAGAGAGAGGGAAAGAGAGAGAGGGAGGGACAATGGGGGGGAGGGGGTTGCGGTGGGGGTGGGTAAGGGAGACTGGAGAGTAGTTAGAGCAGGAGCAAACCGCATGCAGCTGACGCCTGCACAAAGCGCACCTTCCGCCATTGATACGCTAATTCCGTTGTCACACGCGGCTGTCTTCCGCCCTGTTGCCTCCCACAGATCGCCATCGCAGTAAGTCAAACCAGCCCCCCAACCGTCTTGCCACCTCCGAGGAGTAGTTTGCCGGTCAGTAAGGTGATCACAGCTTACGTGCGGATTCACGTTGCTGATACTAATGAACAAAACATTGACGAAAAAGAATTTTGTGTGGTGATTAAACATTACTTTATGAAAGGCAAAACGCCTCAGGAGACTAAAGAGAAGCTTGATAAACATCATGGTGACTCTGCACCTTCGATTAGAACATTTTATAAGTGGTTTCACAATTTTCGGAGTAGCCATATGGGCACAAGTGATGCTGAACGTTCTGGACGCCCTGTGGAGGTTACGACTCCAGAAATGGTTGATAAAATACTCGATATGGTGATGGAGATTGCTAGTGCTGTGAGCGTATCGAATGAACGGGTACATAATATTTTGCATAAACATTTGGACATGAGAAAGCAAGATGGGTTCCGCGATTGCTCACGCTTGACCAAAAATGGAATCGTGTGAAGTATTGTAAGGATGGTTTGCAGCTGTTCTGGAAGAATACACAGGACTTTAAGCGTCGTTTCGTCGCTGTCGATGAAACATGGATACATTACTATACTCCTGAGACCAAAGAACAATCTAAACAATGGGTTACCAAGGGAGAATCTGCACCAAAAAAGGCGAAGTCAATTCCTTCGGCCGGAAAGGTTATGGCGACTGTCTTTTGGCATTCACAAGGGATAATCCTCATCGACTATCTGGAAAAGGGTAAAACTATTACAGCTGAATAATATTCATCGTTATTGGACCGTTTGAAAACCGAGCTGTAAGAAAAACGCCGGCGATTAGACCGCAAATAGGTCCTTTTCCATCACGACAATGCACCAGCACACACCTCAGCAATTGTGGCCGCTAAATTAATGGAAATAGGACTCCAGCCTGTTTGACAGCCCACCTATTCTCCAGATTTGGCTCCCTTGGACTACTATTTGTTTCCCAATTTGAAGAAATGGCTGGCGGGACAAAGATTTTATTCAAACGAAGAGGTGATGGCAGTAGCAAATAGCTATTTTACAGACTCGTACAGTTCCTATTATTCGGAAGGGATCAACAAATTAGAACAGTGTTGGACGAAGTGTATAAGTCTAAAAGGAGACTATGTCGAAAAATAAAAAAAAAAGGTTTACCTCAAACACGTAAGTAGTTTTTATTTTTGCACAGAATTTTCAAACGACCCTCGTATATCTAAATGAAGTAGATGTCTCTAGGATCAGATCAGAAAAATTAACCACAGTAAAGAGAAGGTAACAAGGAAGAGTATCACTTAACGTTCAGTCGGCGATGAGGTCATTAAAGTTGCGGAAAGCAAGCAGACGTGTCTTTTTCAAGGAAACCCGCCCGGTATTTATGCGATTTAGGGAAATCACAAAAACCATACATCTGAATAGCCCGACGGCGATTTCAATTGTAGTTCTCCCAAATGCTGGTCTAGCGTGTCTTTTTTTTTTTTTTCTTTTTACAAAACAGCTAATCTGGAGCCCGTATCCAACTGCAGGTTACTATATGACGGCTTACAGGGGCAACAAAAATACGATTTTCTCGGTTTCGTATAATCATCGACTGAAATTAAAAATGTAAGTGCTTTCATACGCTGAGGGACAAAAGTCGTGGGTCAGCGATATGCCCATATACAGATGGCGGTAGTACAGTGTACACAAGGTATGAAAGGGCAGCGCATTGCGGAGCTATCGTTTGTAATCAGGTGATTAAAGTGAAAAGTTACCAGCGTGATTACGGCGTCACGACGCGAAGTAACAGACTTTGTATGCGGAATGGTGGTTGACTCTAGAAGTATGGGACATCCATTTCTTAAATCGTTAGGGATTTCAATATTGCGAGATTCACAGTGTGGGAAGTGTGCCCAGAATACCAAATTTCAGGGGTTACCTCTCACCACGGACAACGCAGTGGCCGAAGGCCAACACTTATAGTCCGAGAGCACCAGCGTTTACGTAGAGTTGTCAGTGTACACACAGCAACACTGCGTGATATAATTGCAGAAATCGGTTTGGCACGTACAATGACCGTATCCGTTAGGACAATGCGGCGAAATTGGAAATGTCGTGTTTATGGGCTATGACGGCAGACGACCGACGCGGGTGCCTTTACTAGCAGCGTGGCATCACCTGCAGCGCCTATCCTGGGCTCACGACCATGACGCTTGGACGCTAGACGACTGGAAAACCGTGACCTGGTCAAGTGAGTCCCGATCTCAGCTGGTAAGAGCTGATGGTAGTGTCTGAGTGTGGCACAGACCCCAAAGAACCCATCGGCCCAAGTTGTCAAGAAAGCACAGTACAAGCTGATGGTAGCTCTATAATGGGTTCGCTGCGTTTACATGAAATGTACTGGTTCCTCTGATCCACCTGAACCGATTATTGACTGGAAATGGTCATGTTTGGCCACTTGGAGACCATTTTAAGGTATTCTTCGACTTCATGTACACAAACGTGTCACCTAGCAACAAGTGTTCGCGATTGGTTTGAAGAAAATTCTGGACAGTTCGAGCGACATGAATCCCACCGGATATTTATGGAACATAATCGAAAGGTCAGTTCGTGCACAACATCCTGCACCGTCAACGCTTTCACAATTAAGGACGGCTTTAGAGGCACTATAGCTCAAAATTTTTACAGGGAACTTCCAACGATTTATTGAGTCCATACCACGTCGAGTTGGTGCAATATGGCAGGCAAAAGGGAGTATAACATAATATTAGTAGGTGTTCCATCACTTTTGTCACGTAAGTGTAATCTACTCGTAAAGAGCTAAACTCTAATGTTAAAAAGCTTCACTCAATAAGTCAAGTATTAAAGTTAGAAACTGTGTGTATGGCTTGAGGCTGCGTTACGCATGGCGCGCAAATTACCCAGAATGTACTCATCCCTTATTTGAGAATGAAAGCACACAGTGACTTCCAATAGACTTTACAAGTAGTCTCCCCCCTCGCCCCAAATGATGATGGGAAAAAAGATTATCTTTTCCTGTATTTTCGCTGTTCATGCACTAGAACTGCAGCATCGGACATGACGTTTTAATTTATTACTTCTTTGTATTGTATTCTATTGTATGTTAACCGGGGACCTAGAAACGACGGAGAGGCTCCGTCCACGCCGCAGCCGCAGTGATCCACAACCCCACGACGACTACCGCAGTCCACTTCACCCTTCCGCCGCCCCACACCGAACCCAGGGTTATTGTGCGGTTCGGCCCCCGGTGGACCCCCAAGGGAACGTCTCACGTCAGACGAGTGTAACCCCTATGTTTGCGTGGTAGAGTAATGGTGGTGTATGTCGAGAACTTGTTTGCGCAGCAATCGCCGACATAGTGTAACTGGGGCGGAATGAGAGGAACCAGCCCGCATTCGCCGAGGCAGATGGAAAACCGCCTAAAAACCATCCACAGACTGGCCGGTGCACCGGACCTCGACACAAATCCGCCGGGCGGATTCGTGCCGGTGACCAGGCGCTCCTTCCCACTCTGGAAAGCCGTGCGGTAGACCGCACGGCCAACCAGGCGGGCTATTACTTCTTTACTACGAACTCTACTCACAAAGAATTTTGCAGATAGTGTCCACGTATACCAGTGAATTTACCTGCTAAATTGTATAATGGTACGACACACAGTCCAGAAGTAAGACATTTTATACATGGGAGTTCGATTATTTACAAGATTTGGGGTCGGGGTTTACTGGATATCAAACTAAAGGAGGAGGGTTAGCTTAAAAATTCTGTGATATATCATTCTAGCTAGATGAGCGTACCGTGTGACTAATTGTACTACACGTAAGGCATCTTTCCCGTGTAAATTGTAGTGGAATGTCATAGCACTAATTATTCTATACCAATGTTAATCTGGAGAGTACTATTACGTGCTTCATTCACTTTGCGTTGGATCGTGAGCATAAGCCGGATTTTCGAAAAGCATTCCGAACTGCACAGGAACTCGGATATCTGTTGAATGTGTCGTAAACAGCGAAACAGCGTGTGGCGAATATTCATAGCGTTTTTACAATGTGGAAACCAAAATCACCAACAAAAATTCGCTAATGTCAAATTGCATTAGCATATCAACTGCGTTACAGAAGACAGACGGCAACAAGAATGACAAAACGTGATGTCAAGCAAAATTAATGAAAATTCATCAATGACGTGCTTGCAAGGAAACAAAAACAAGAAATTGTGCTTAGATCAAGGCAGAATCTTCAAAATCTATTCAGTGGATATGCCATTTGCCTACAGCTGTGGGTGCGATCCGACTCTAAAGTAGCACTCTTATTCATAATATTACCCCTTTAGCAAATAGAGTGACGACTATGGTGTGACTGTTGCCGTTAAAGAGGGTAAAAGTAATGAAAATGTCACTGGGCGTAAAACAAGCCGAAGATTTTGCAACTGCAGCGCAGAAACCCAAATATTTAAGACACCACCAGAGTTTATCCGAATTCGGAAAATCAGAACGTCGGCCATGAACCATCGTGGAGGGAATGAATCAGCAGCAGCAAGACCTGAACACAGGGTATCATTCGATAGATCCCAGTTTGAAGGAAGGATTTCGTGAGTTTAAGGCTGGTGTGTGTAACTTTCCGACGGCAGCTTTGTAATAGCAATCGACAGATACGCGTCTCAAAGCCGAGAGTACCCCAACCTGTTTCATTATTAATAAAATTCGTCCAACCTGGTATCATATCAGGAAACTAATGGTAAATGGACTGCACTAAAACGATGATAAACAGTATTGTGCCCGAGGAAACTGGAGTGTTTGAGTTTTGGCCTTACATTCTTACGTACACACATTGGAGTTATTATACTGCGACATATCCTTACAAGATTGTTAATGTCGCTTCATGCACCAGTTGTATGTTAAACGTAGGCGTTGTACAGTCTGTTAAGTAAGAGCGTGGTCGGCGTTACACTCTGAGGGTAAAAGACATTGCCTTAGTGCTTTCACAACCCAACAGAGGGACCCTTTGTCCTTCATACATTGTATAAAAAGCATCAGTTTACTTTGAATTCTTGACTGAGGTACACAAAAAGAGAAATGAGTGCTGCACCTGTCGCCTTTATCAACGATGTTTAATGATGACTGCCAAAAGTTGGTTCAACGACAAAAGTGACTACTGGATACTGCGGGAGAACGACGATCCAAAGCACCGCAGCAGGCTTCGTAGTGACTGGAAAAAGGAGCAAAGTGTTTAGGTACTGTACTGGCCATCACCAGTCGCATAATACTACTGAAAATGTATGGTCTTACATGAAAAAGAAGTTGCAAGGAAAAAAGATCTTTAGTTTGCAACAGCTGTAAACGCAGATTTGACGCCTTTGGAGGTATCTTTCATGTGAATACTATGAAAACTTGATTACAAGCATGCTTCTGAGGTAACAAGCAATTATTGACACTGCGAGTGACAGGACGTCAGGACGTGTTATTAACAGAAAATGCTTTTTTGTTTTATTGATATATGATGCTAGTACATGTTTTAATTTCTTGTCAAATACATTTCTATGATAATTAACTCGACCACGATCTTACTTATCAGACTGTATGTTACCGGTCCAGTAGTCGGATATTGGAAGTTATGTGAGTGTAATCAGATTGCAGAAGGGCAGTGCTCAGTTACGACATAATTTTAACACTTTAATCCTGTTTTACGGACTGATGAAAAGCTGGCGACTCTGATCAGAAAATATTTCTTTAAGCTAGCAATGCAGAGAGTTGATCATGGTCCGCCGAATAACCTCCCCCGACAGTAGTGCTATTAAATCCTTACCGCACATTCCCTTACCCCGTCTTCCTACTGGGAATAGGGAGACAGGTAACAGCTCTATGAAACTGCGGAGAAATATGGACACCTGAACGTATGATGAATCATCTTAATTTACACCAAATATGAAGGAGGAACAGACTGGACGATCTGAGCTTGGACAGAAATGATCACGACCGTCGGCTGGAAGTTACTTAGCTCTGCTGTAACTAGATTACTAGGAGCACTGAAATGCGTGTTTCGCAGGAGGAAACAGGATGCCGAAGTACGGGGCACCGAGAGGGGTGGCGCAGTGACTAGCACAATCGACTCGCATTCGAGAGGACGACGGTTCAAACGAGCCTTCGATCATCCAAACTTAGGTTTTCCGGGAGTTCCCTATATCGCTAAAGCAAACACCGGAATAGTTCCTTAGAAGCGGCATGGTCGCTTTCCTTCTCCACTCTCAGAGCTTGTTCACCGTCTCTAATGACCTCGTTGTCGACGGGACGTTAAATATCAACCTCCTGCTTCTCGAATATAACCAAAATGGGTCGCGATCAAAGAGGTTTGAAGCGCTCCGTACAGTAAGAATAGCAATAGCCGCCTCGTGGAGTTCAACAATTCGGATAGAAATGATGATGAATCAGCATGGGATACTAATGAGTAGGCTACCTTCTGGCGTTACGTGTTAATTTCGAGTCCACAGTTCTTTAAACGCCCGTAAGAAAAGTTAGGAATAGGAAGGCAATGGGTAACACGAAGGCTGAAGTCTTGCCGAATCGCGCAGGTCGTGTGGCAGTAGTTTAGTGTAGAAATAATCATAGATTGCCAGTAGTGTTGACCAATACCAAGATTGTCGATTACCACTGTACCTGAATAGAGATGGAGGGTCAAGTGGTGATAAGTTTTTCTTTCACTTCTACTTCACTCTTCCTACTTTTTTAAAAAAATTGTGGATTTTTCTATTAACAGGACTGAAGAAATTGTTTGTAGATTATTAATATTATATTTTCAATGTCATATTGAAAGGAATGTGCAATACATAATACATAACGGTCCACATTAGAATCACAAGACTGGGAAGTCATTGCGACAGCAATATGTACATAAGAAAGAGCACATAGAGGGTTCGCATTAGTATCGAGGACTGAGAGAAGACGTACATTGCAGCAGGGGCGAACATTCGTGACTCTACAAGTGAAGACATGAAAAGTGAATTGTTGTAGATGTCATTCTGGTAGGAAAAATGCAAAAACTCAACAAGTAAATAGTTCTTATTGCGCGAGAGATAACAATGTGCTGTTATTAGAATGGTGGAGAGAGAGAGAGGGGGGGGGGTGAGGAATGTAGCATGTAAGAGATCATTTACACTAGTGTGAAAAACTTAAGGAGGAAAGTAACTTTCGCATAGTGTATCACTACCAAGTAACACAGCTGGACGAAACTTGGACCATACATAGAAACAATTGCTACAGTATAGCATAGAAGATAGTTGAAATAAATATGCAATGGAACGAACGGAAATGATACTTTTATTCAAAGGCAACCATTACATTGAACTCACCGCTATTTATGATGGTCTCCTGGACGTTGCAACAGAGTAAGTAATCACCACGATCGGAAAGGCATCCTCTGCGACGTGCCTCTATGCTGGTCACAAGTTTGGTAAGGAGTTACTGTGACAAGCGCGGCTGGCAAAGCTGGATAGTCGTTGATGCATGTACACTCCTGGAAATGGAAAAAAGACCACATTGACACCGGTGTGTCAGACCCACCATACTTGCTCCGGACACTGCGAGAGGGCTGTACAAGCAATGATCACACGCACGGCACAGCGGACACACCAGGAACCGCGGTGTTGGCCGTCGAATGGCGCTAGCTGCGCAGCATTTGTGCACCGCCGCCGTCAGTGTCAGCCAGTTTGCCGTGGCATACGGAGCTCCATCGCAGTCTTTAACACTGGTAGCATGCCGCGACAGCGTGGACGTGAACCGTGTGTGCAGTTGACGGACTTTGAGCGAGGGCGTATAGTGGGCATGCGGGAGGCCGGGTGGACGTGGGGCGTGAGGTCTCCACAGTACATCGATGTTGTCGCCAGTGGTCGGCGGAAGGTGCACGTGCCCGTCGACCTGGGACCGGACCGCAGCGACGCACGGATGCACGCCAAGACCGTAGGATCCTACGCAGTGCCGTAGGGGACCGCACCGCCACTTCCCAGCAAATTAGGGACACTGTTGCTCCTGGGGTATCGGCGAAGACCATTCGCAACCGTCTCCATGAAGCTGGGCTACGGTCCCGCACACCGTTAGGCCGTCTTCCGCTCACGCCCCAACATCGTGCAGCCCGCCTCCAGTGGTGTCGCGACAGGCGTGAATGGAGGGACGAATGGAGACGTGTCGTCTTCAGCGATGAGAGTCGCTTCTGCCTTGGTGCCAATGATGGTCGTATGCGTGTTTGGCGCCGTGCAG
This sequence comes from Schistocerca nitens, assembly GCF_023898315.1. NCBI lineage: Eukaryota > Metazoa > Arthropoda > Insecta > Orthoptera > Acrididae > Schistocerca > Schistocerca nitens. The sequence continues at coordinate 174,375,696 of NC_064622.1, read as the reverse complement.
GTGAGCGCCACAATCAGGACTGCATACGACCGAGGCACACAGGGCCAACACCCGGCATCATGGTGTGGGGAGCGATCTCCTACACTGGCCGTACACCACTGGTGATCGTCGAGGGGACACTGAATAGTGCACGGTACATCCAAACCGTCATCGAACCCATCGTTCTACCATTCCTAGACCGGCAAGGGAACTTGCTGTTCCAACAGGACAATGCACGTCCGCATGTATCCCGTGCCACCCAACGTGCTCTAGAAGGTGTAAGTCAACTACCCTGGCCAGCAAGATCTCCGGATCTGTCCCCCATTGAGCATGTTTGGGACTGGATGAAGCGTCGTCTCACGCGGTCTGCACGTCCAGCACGAACGCTGGTCCAACTGAGGCGCCAGGTGGAAATGGCATGGCAAGCCGTTCCACAGGACTACATCCAGCATCTCTACGATCGTCTCCATGGGAGAATAGCAGCCTGCATTGCTGCGAAAGGTGGATATACACTGTACTAGTGCCGACATTGTGCATGCTCTGTTGCCTGTGTCTATGTGCCTGTGGTTCTGTCAGTGTGATCATGTGATGTATCTGACCCCAGGAATGTGTCAATAAAGTTTCCCCTTCCTGGGACAATGAATTCACGGTGTTCTTATTTCAATTTCCAGGAGTGTAGATGTGCAGCAGTACATCTCCTCAAAATGCCCCACATGTGCTCGATGGGACATAAGTCGGGGAAACGGGGAGGCTAGTCCATTCGCCGAAAATCCTGGGACCACCTGCGAATGAACTGGAACTCCCTACCACACGAACTCCTTACCAAAATTGTGGGAAGCATAGAAGCACGTAACATGTAACACTTAAATCGATTAGGTGTTGGTTTATTTTAAGTAACTGTGTAGCTGCAATTTATGAAGTGTGCATTCTGTGTAGTTTGAATTCTTTGATGTATGGCAAGACAATTAGATTTTTGTAATTTTCCAAGATGCTACTCCAGGCAGGTGTAAAATGAATGTGCGCAGCGGAAAATAATAAACGCTAAAACAATGATTTGGCCCTGTCTGACTCTCCACTAAAGCAGATGTTAGGATCTCTTAATGCTATTTTTAACATATAAATTACAATCTAAACACAAATGAATGATGAAGGCATCTAATACTACTAAATGATAAACGTTGTTGTTCAATATATATTTATTATAGATTGAAAATTAACCCTTAAAGTACAATTTTCTATATTTCCCAACTAAAATTATTAATCAATTGCCCAACTCAGCCCCTTATTATGACTGAACAGTCTAATATCACTAACGCGAAATGACTGACATCATCTACCTACCAAACAATAGAAGACACTACTTTGAAAGATGATCTATGGTGGTGTGGAACCTCAGTGGAAATAAACTACCGTGATCACAGCTGTTTAGCTTTATAGCCCCAATAAGCCGAAGCAATTTGCGATATCACCGTATGTAGTGCGTCCGAGGCGTCGAAGTGATGGTCCTCGCACTCGTATGCGACGATGGAAGAACTCCAGCCACAAATAAACGCTTTCAAACACTAGGACGACAGAAGGCAGACGATAAACGCGAACTCCCAGCCACGAGGACGGGGTTCAGATAACGTCTCAACATAAGTACAGCCAGAAGAAGTGCTCTCGATTACTGAATGCTGCGTACTCAACGACAACTTCCAACCTGGAGGTGAAGTCCAGAATCGTATAGGTTCGCAACAGTACAGTGCCTAACTGTTATAACTATAATCTCTCCTGAGAGCAAAGACATCAAGTCCGTCTGAACGCAAAAAGCTGATACCGAGCGACCGTCACACACGGGCGCTGACAACAGTAGACCTCGTCTCTCCACCGCTGGCTTCTCAGCAAGGCTCGACTCCCCACCCTCGTAATTCCGAAAACGAATCATATTCCCAAAACCACGGAATATTCTCCCTCTCTACAGATTCTTCCGAACGCCGACCAACCATATTTTATTCTTTTGTCGTCCAGCGCGGAAAGTTTGCGAGCAAAAACCTATATTCGTACAATGGTAGGCTTTCGAGTAAAAATCCTTGGAAATAACCCAGCCTGCGTGGTTTTTGAGGTGCCGCTTCTTCGTTCCTCTCACCTGCGTCCTAGATTTGCAGAGTTCCCGGTTATCCTTCGGTCCTGCTACAATAGCGGCCGGCCGCCACACTATTGTGCTCCAGAGGTCAGATGCCACGACGTCCGTCCAGCTACTTCCCGTTTCTAAGCAGGACCAACACCTGTGCGGGCCTTACACCCAGAGCTTGAGTTCTGCCTGCCGTTTCATCTCCACTGGCGTTCGAACCTCTACTAGTATAGGCAATCATTCATTACGCCGTTCTGATAATAAAGACAATCCGTCACCTTTCATGCAATAAGCGTTAACAATTATTTACAAGGCGTACGTGAAAATATCAGTCTCCTTTAAATATTCATATATACGATGTACAACCTATTAGATGATACATAATTGTGGTTGTAGTTTATGGCAAAGTATGTGAATGAATGCTTGTAAGGTGCGAAATTACAGCCACCTTACAATGCATATATGAAAAAAAAAAAAAAAAAAAACACAGTAGTATGTTGAAATTTTAAATTATCATAATATGAATACGTTTACGAAAAAAGTATGTTTGTTAAAGGCTGGTTGATGCTTAGGGCACTTGTATTTGTAACATGTAAGCGATGTAGAGAAGTCCCTCCGCAACGAAAGTAGCATGGCGCGATGTGAAAGGTGGGTTTGGCGGTCGAACTGAGCGGCTCCTTTGTGTGAACGGTACGCAGTGTGTGGCTAGCCTTAGCACATTACACCTCGACGGTGCTAAGAGAGGCAAGTGGAAGCTGCATTCGAAGGAATTTGCCTTGGATGAGCATCTGGCTATTATTTGGTATTCACGAAATAATGGAATAGCTGTAATATGTTGAAAATGCGACGCCAAGAAGAGATTTTATAGAGCATTCGCACTTCATCAGCCGTGAGCACAGTTAGCCGCCATTCCGTCAACCACTAATCTTCGCCAATGCTTCATCGACTTCTTACATTCAGTTATGTAATGTATATTGGCGTGGATCATTTAATTTGTATGTTGTTTCAAAAATTATCACATAAAACGTCAATTCGTATTCGAAACAATAACTTCAATCCTGATGGCGAACCTATGCAGGGTCCTCATCTAAGTGCTACTAAAACCGTGTATCCTGATTTAAATGAATAATTCTGGCATTCAAGTGTTTAAAAGTGATTTTTGTCTAAAGCACAAGGAGTAGCAAAAGTTAAAGTAAGAGTAAAATTTGGATCTTTGTTTATGGACTACTCCAAGTGAAATTGTTAAGGTAGGAAGTTTAAGTACAAAAATTTAAAGATCAATCAATTGGATGGTGAATACCTTAGTTATTCAAAAGCTAAAACCATAAAAGTGAAGTTGGATAGGCTTTTGCTAAAGTATCCTTAGTTTTTTTATAAAATATAGTTTTGTAGGATTACAGAACAAGATTGTGTAAATAATACTGCCAAGAATACCTGCTTCACAGGTGATTAAAGTACAAGCACATATAAATCATTAATGAACCGATTTGCGGTAGCACTATTAAAAGTCAAGTTACGCATATTTTCGAAGATAGTGTAATTGTGGTACTCGTCATAAATGGTTCCTTTTGAAGTTAATTAAGGCCAGTGTTGCATTTTATTACCTTGCAAATTAATTTAAGTGAATGATTAGCTTTTAGTGATAGTTTTTACTTTTGCAATAATTAAAAAACCTTGGCTAGTGAAACTATACCAGTTCATGGTCCCCATCATATTGTCCTCCTACTAAGAAAAGAAATGATGTACTATTGTTAATAAGGAAAACTGCATTCTGCAGAGGAGCTTAAATAGCGTATTTAAGATGTTATTAATTTTTATTTATGTTATTCTTGTCTGTTAAGATAGAAGCCCCTCACGTCCAAAATTAGTTCTGCACTTCATGTAGTGATGTTTCAGTGCTTTGATTAAGTAATGGTAATGATTGTGACCGTCATTAATATGAGCAATTTTGCTCCCTATAATTTATTGGTTTGTTGGTAACTGGTGCTACACACAGCACAGAGTGCATTGCCTCAGTTTGTATCCTGTTTGCTATTCGAAGGGAAATCTCAACAAAAGTAACTTCAATAACTAATATCCAATTTTCTCAGATATATATTTCGAATTAATGTGCCTAATTATGCTGGCGACCGTTCATTTTTTCATTCGCTAATAATTTTACCTCTTCTGTTAACTCCCAAGGTTAAGACCAGTTTGTTTTTACTGTTAACTTCGCAAAATTCGAAATTGTAGTCCGATACCCCTTTCCATTAGACACATTCACGGTCAAACTCTGAAATCCTCTCAGAATGTAACATTAGCGTGTTTCACGGAACGTTAGTGTTATACATGACTTTTCCTGTGACAGAACTAAAGGTTCAATTATTGGGGAATAGTGTTATTTGTGGCGACCGTCACAGGACTTAAGGTTCAATTATTATGGAATAGTGTTATAAACAGAGCATGCACTACCACCCATGGTGATTAGACACCCTATTAAGAACCATGCCCACCCTTATGAAATGTCCAGGAAATCATCATAAATCGTGCTGACATCGTGTAATTATTGTCTTTCAATGGAAGTGTCATTTCTGTTGTCCAATTGCGTGTATCTTTCAGATACCTTCTGTAGTATACTGTATTAGCTCTTTCATCAAGTTATGTACATGTCAGCAAAAACATATTGAGAAAATTACTTTCGCTCTTACGTTTTACACACCAGTGAACACTGATGTCCTTTGACTTCACTAAAGTAAATGTATGGACCATTAAGGTGTACGAATTAATAGCTATTACAGCATCGTAACCACGCACTGGGCTGCACAGTAAAGACGTAAACGCTGACATAGACGACCGTACAGAGCCCAACCGCCCCACCGCCTGGGGTGGCTCTCCGCCGGACTGAAGACTGGATGCATACTCCGTTGTCTGCACCGACACCAGAAGCTCCTGCTTAATGCATATTGATGAGGGCAGCGTCTTGTAGGGTGTTTGTTCAGTGAGGGCGCAGTCGCCAGGTGCCGCTTCCCACACACTGCCTGCCTGGGTATGAATACTGCACCACTGCTGACCCTACGGGAAAGCGGCCTCACCCTGCGCAAGTTTACATCTCTCTCGGACTTACTCTGTGAACCTACTCAAGTGGGGCAGTCATAAGGTTTTAATAATCACCTCGAAAAAATTACGGAATTCTTGCAGATACAGTATATGTCTGCAGTGCTGGTACACTGGTAGAAACTTAAATGCCCGCTCCAAGTACCGTAGCACGACGACTAAGGAGCCAAAACCAAATAGTGTACCCATTCGCAAAGTAGAGTATCACGCGGTAATTCTTTTTCTGCATTCGAAGGAGAAAAACGCTGCAGCAATCCCTGTCGAGTCGGTGGATGTGTACAGCAACAATGCACCATCACATGAAGCAGTGGTCGGATGGTGAAGGTGCTTTTCTTGTGCTGAAATAAATACGAATGACGAAGAACGAAATGGAAGACCATCTCTCTTCGAAGAACGGACTATCGCATCAGAGGTGGACGAGGCCTGGCGTTCGATGATGGGCGTATCAAATTCGAGGTGGAAAAAGTGGAAAGATCGGTTTTCAACATGCTGCAAGACATTCTGCACATGACAAAGGGCGCCGTCGTTGGGCTCTACGATTGATCATGCCCATTTAAAAATCGCTCAGAAGCGAAGCTGTAGCGGAATTGTTGGAGCTGTGTCAGGCCAATCCAGACGGTCATTATCATCATAATCATCATCATTATCTTCTTCTTCTTCTACTACTTCTTCCAGTTTTCCCCTGCTACACAGATACTTGCCCCGAACGTGGCTACCAACCCACTGCTACCACGAGATGCGCAGCACGTCCGCCTCTTAGCGTCGCTCAGAACCAGCTCTCCTGTCATCAAAGATGGTCGCCCTATGCACCCTCGAAACGACTGCCTAACTCAAAACAATGTTTGACAAAGAGAATTATGAATATTCTAAAACTAAACACAAAAACTCACATGATACATTGAAAAATATGGAAAATAGCCGGGCAATAATACGTTTAGGTCCAATGTTCTGTATCTGCCACCGTTTATTCACAAATAATTTTCTTGTGGCGTGATTCTGCTTTTCCTGGACTTTTTATACTAAACATAAATAAACAAATAAAAATATACACTTAGTTACTCACCTACCTCTTTAAACCTTAGAACGCTGCCGCTAGTGTCGTCTTTCTAAATTTATTTATTGCCAAAACTACAATTTCTCTCAGTCGAATCCCATATTCCGACCTCTCATTCAAAAACGGTACATAGCCTGCTAAATCGGCTATAACTGATCGATGCATCTCTACTAGCCGCATCCGTAGACACTTTGTTCATGTTAATCGGCCAAAGCATTGTCGATATATTAGCTTTTGAACTTTCGTAAATTTACAATTTTTAAGACGACAATAACTTTTACACTACTATACATTTTTGTGGCGCGTCTAGATAATTTAGTTTTACATATCTTTCTGTCCATGAGTGCCAACTCGCACCTCCGTGTCACTCTTGGTTCTGTTTTCATCAATTTTTCACTGGAATACAAATTTAAGCGCCAAACGCGGCCATACGCGCCCCTGCCGAGCGTCCGCTAGGGTTTTCCCAAGGCCGCCTAGACGCTAGTCGCTCGTCACGGCCCCGTAGCAACTGCCAGCCACGTGCTCTGCGGCGGGAAACTCCCGCTCTAAACTGCCGCCACAACATGTACTCTCACAATTACCCCTATTTGCTACTCCAGAACCGCAGTGCATGGTGTCGCAAGTAGCACCAAACCCAATATGCGCCCTCAGAAACGAAATAATACACAAAAATAAACTTTACATATGATAGCAGAAAAATCGAAATAACGAGTCCCTATATTATCTTATGCGGCAGCACTTCATACCCTAACTTAACTAAACTTATGCTAAATACATTTATTCATCAGTATTTCCATGATGCTGAGATGACAGGCCAAAAGTTTTAAGTAACAAAACATCCAAACGAATCGAAGGTGGACCAGCAATTTTTCTTAAAGTCCTCTAAAAATTGTCGTTTTTTATCAATCTTTTCTTTTCGACGCACTATATTTCTTAGCAGATACTACACAACACATCCAGTAACACTACACCTTTTGTTGTCTTCTGTGGTGTGCCTCTGACCTGGATCAGTTTTCCTGCCAGTCAGCTACCAAACCAAATTCATCGGATCAAAATGTGGTTATTCAGGCTTGTGACAAGTGGTCGCATTAAAGTGATTAGGCAGTGTTTTAGAACTTCGAAAGTGTTCAAGAGTTCTGCAGCAAAACGACGTTGAGAATTTTGTCTGTGACTTCGCTGGTCCATTTTCCCCTTATCTTTTTATATATGTGAGTTACGTGCTGTTTTGTTTCCAGTCGCTTGGGACTTTGCGGTGGGAGAGAGGATCTCGATAAATGCAAGCAAGTAAGAGGCCAACGCCGAAGAGCAATGAAACGCCCTGCAAAACCCGCAGGACAGGACAAGTAGTAGGAATTGAGGAAGAGGCCAGAATAAGCGGCTATCAGTTACACTCCAAACATAACACTTTATTTAGTAGTCAAAACATTACAGCGCAAGTTCTAAGCTTGACTATCGACAGAAAACGCCTTTAATTCTAAAACGCCTGAAGGCATATGAATGAAATACAACTGCTTTTTTTTTTTTTTTTTTTTGGCACAAGGCTCTAGGCTTTAACCTAAAATAGTATTTAAGGCCAAGCGATGTAAGACTTGACTAGTCAGATAGACTAAGTTTATTAAAAGCGGTTGAAGGCCGATAAATTTAAAACAACATAACTACAATAACCTTTCAATAGGCAGAAGGCTCAAGCTTTATGACCAATAAGAAACCTTACTCCAAAACTGCTGAAGGCCTTTGTTAAAAAAAAAAAATAACTGCAACCAGTTTTCCCAGGCAGAAAGCCCAAAGCTTTCAACCTTAAATAGTATTTAAGCCCAAGTGATGTAAGACTTGATGAGTAAGAAACCAAAATTTTAAAGCGGCTGAAGGCCCATCTTTTTAAGAACAATACAACTACGATAAATTTTCAACACGCAGAAGGCCCACAGCTTTATCTTGAAAGAATGTAATAGTTGATAAGTAAGAACCTTAAAACTCAAAGCGGCTGAAGGCCAATGCTTTAAAAACAATACACTACAATAAATTTTCAAGAGGCAGAAAGCCCACAGCTTTATCTTCCAAAAGGTAATACTTCATAAGTAAGATCCTTAAAACTTAAAACTGCTGAAGGCCGATGCTTTTAAAAACAATACAATAAATTTTCCACAGGCACAAGGCCCAAGTTTTATCTTCAGACAATGTAAGGCTTTCCCAATTTAGAAAACTTACTTTTAAAACGGCTGAAGGCATCTGATTTTAAAAACACAATTACAGGCATACAAATTCCAACCATTGGCTATGAACCATTAAAAGTACACAATTAAACGCTAATAAGAAAGACAGTATAGGCAAAGGCGCTCAGAAGTTTCCAGGGGCTCGGTCTGCCTTTGAAATCTTAACGTTCACTTAGGTGAGACAAGAAGTCAGTACAACTATACTCGATCCGCCAGCAACACAACCAAAGAGACAGTCAGGGGCCCACCGACAAGACAACTTGCTAACCACCGATCAGTATACGAGAATTCCAAAGCCAAAACGTTACAGACATAGCCGCCCACAACCAAAAATACATTAAGGTGTCAAGAACTACACACCATGTTGGACAGCAACAACAGGTGAGGGAAGGACATTGCTGAATTTACTTCAGCGATCAGGGCAGGTAACCGGAACACTAACGGCTACAAGGCAGAAAATTCCGCTGGTGCACTTGAATTTCAAACCGACAAGTATAGTTAATTCCACCACACAGCGGCTAAATCTTCACCAACTCAAACACTCGTTGTTGCTCCCAGGAATACCGCCAACAGTGAACCACAAATCAAGGGGACAACGTGGAAAGACGTGGCTTCGGAAATAAAATCACCACTCAACTTTCATGTCCTGGGTCGGTGAGCCACAAACCTTGTAGCACTCGGAACAGCCCCAATCACACGCTCCGATACCGCATAGAGAGCGCCAGCAGGTCCGGCTGACTGCGCCGCATGGAGACTTACTTGCTGATCCGCTCCAACCGGCCGACTCACTGCCAGTACACCGACAACATTTAAAGCAAGTTGTCAGTCGAAATGACACCAACTACACACAGTTTGGCAAACACTTGCATGAAGACTTGAACGACACTCAGCAGTAGCTGTGCAATCACAAAGACAAATAGGGAGTCGATACCCACACACACAGCCAACACATAAGCGACCAGCGAGCCAATTCACGTCGTCCAGTAGGACGACCGACCGACGATCCACGACGACCGTCCCCGGCTCAAGTGATGCGCGGCGGCAACGGTCGGGCGATCAATGGACAGCCAGGCCTCACTGCTGCTCCAACCCAAGTGAACTAGTACCGCATTCCAACTCCACGACTGGCAGGTCCGAACTGCCCTCGTGACACGTTCCAACTGAATCCATGACAGATGACAACCTGGAAGTAATAGCAGTGCAGCAAAGATAACACGTGAGGGCTATATCAATAGGCGCTGCTGCTGCTGCAGACGGGCAGACAAAGCAGCAACTCAGTGACAACAGAAATTGAAACTAACATAACGAGGTGGTAACACGGAAAAAAAAGCAGGATGTAAAATATGAGATGGCACAAGCGAGAGCCACGCAGGGCTCAAGCATTATCTGAAACTGTCTGAAACTTGTTTTCAATCTTTCAGCTGGTTTTCATCGCCAGGAATTCCTATTTCTGTGTACTCCATACCGGAAAGTTTGCTTCGCTCAAATGATGCTATGTTTATACTATCCTCCTGTATGGTTTTTTTCTTAATATAGAGTTTAACATTACACTTTTCCTTATGCGGTCGTCTACTACCGTACTAGACTGTTCGACGAGCGACTGAACAGAAGCCTTGAGCTCGGTTAGCTATTCCTCATAGGACCTTGTTTTTCTCGGCATAATCTTCCGCTACCTATGACTGTGGAAGTTATATACTTCTCGCATCGATCATTTTTATAGACACACGAAATTCTGCTAGCTTTTATCTGTGGAAATTTCTTTCGTTTTTGAACTGAGAGTGCAACAATCTTTCCCCAGAATTTTCCGAATTCTGGTATTAAACCACGTTGAGTCTTTTCTGTCTTTTATCCAGTCACTCGGCACAAACTTCTCCAGAGCAAGATCTACAGTCACTCTAAACGTTTGCATAATTCATCTATGTCCATAACATTTGAAATCAGTGATTTCTATTTATTGTTTAAGTTGGATGATAGCTACTTTTGACCTGCTCTTTCTAGTATAAAAGCTCTCCTAGACTTCTTGATGGATTTATTAACTATAGCAAACATCATGGCCATGATGACGTCGTGGTCGCTGATCGTTCTTTGATTACTGACTCTGTAGATAGCCTCAAGCACATGTGGGATGCTGAACTAGTTGAAGACAGTTACCGGAGAAAGCGTTCAGAACTAATTCGTAGGAACATCTGTGCGTACTTCCTCTAAGAATTGTATTTCCTCCCAATCTATAGTCAGTAGGCTAAAACAGCCTCCAAGTAACAAGTACAGGGTGATCAAAAAGTCAGTATAAATGTGAAAACCGAATAAATCACGGAATAATGTCGATAGAGAGATACAAATTGACACATATGCTTGGAATGACATGGGGTTTTATTACAACCAAAAAAAAATACAAAAGTTCAAACAAATGTCCGACAGATGGCGCTTCATCTGATCAGAATAGCAATAATTAGCATAACAAAGTAAGACAAAGCAAAGATGAAGTTCTTTACAGGAAATGCTCAATATGTCCACCATCATTCCTCAACAATAGCTGTAGTCAAATGGTTCAAATGGCTCTGAGCACTATGGGACTCAACTGCTGAGGTCATTAGTCCCCTAGAACTTAGAACTAGTTAAACCTAACTAACCTAAGGACATCACAAACATCCATGCCCGAGGCAGGATTCGAACCTGCGACCGTAGCGGTCTTGCGGTTCCAGACTGCAGCGCCTTTAACCGCACGGCCACTTCGGCCGGCTTAGCTGTAGTCGAAGAATAATGTTGTGAACAGCACTGTAAAGCATGTCCGGAGTTATGGTGAGGCATTGGTGTCGGTTGTTCTTTCAGCATCCCTAGAGATGTCGGTCGATCACGATGCACTGGCTACTTCAGGTAACCCTAAAGCCAATAAACGCACGGACTGAGGTCTGGGGACCTGGGAGGCCAAGCATGACGAAAGTGGCGGCTGAGCAAACGGTCATCACCAAATGACGCGCGCAAGAGATCTTTCACGCGTCTAGCAATATTTTTTTTTTTGGTTCTATTAAAACCCCTTGTCATTCCAAGCATGTGTGTCAATTTTTACCTGTCTGTCTACATTATTCCGTGGTTTATTAAGTTTTCAAATTTATACTGACTTTTTGATCACCCGGTATATTGGCTGATCTGTGTACTTTCTCACTACTGTGCCTCCTGTTTTTTTGAATGATTCTACGGGTGTTACAGCCAAATCTCTTGGTTGGTAAAAACATCCAATGAGTAAAGGTTTTCTGAAATAACTCCAACAGATCGCTTTCTGACGTTATTCAAATTTAGTATGACCGGTTTCGAACCTCCTAGCGACTCATCTTCAGAATCGCTAGACGACTCGAAACTGGTCATAATAAATTCAAAATTGAATCCTCACAAAACGTGAATGGCTGTAGTTACTTCTGAAAACATTTCCTCACAACAGAAACAGTCGTACTGTTCCATATCCATAAAGAATAAAAGTTTTATCTGAGGTTTAGTTTCAGTTCACCTGGGCTGCTTATTCGCGTCCATTTGACTTCACAGTCAGACTTAGTTTCGATCTTGATAAATAAAGTACTTATGACTATTGCAATACATGCTGCCTCCCCTACGGTTTCTAAATTGTCTTTTCGATATACATTCTGTGCCTCATTAAACGGTTTGGAGTCTTGTGCTTCCGGTTTCATCCAGATTTCCTGGAAGGCAGTAAATTTATGGACAATTTACTGATAAAATTTTGGAATTCGAAGTGTATTTTCTTTGTAAGCGATCTGATTTCATTCTCTGCGTATCGACTGACGAGTGTTCATCAGAGGTCGTCAAACTACCACCATGTCTACAAAAACCACGTGCGCTCCCCAAGTACTCGCCTACCCGAGTAACAGCTTTCTCTGTGTAGTACGCCCCAAACCTAACAAGTGGACTGCTGCAATTTACCATAACACATCTCATGAAAGAATCAGCAGAGTCTGTTGTTGAATACCACCACTCAACTCCAAATCAAAGGAAAATGGTTCAAATGGTTCTGAGCACTATGGGACTTAACATCTATGGTCATCAGTCCCCTAGAACTTAGAACTACTTAAACCTAACTAACCTAAGGACATCACACAACACCCAGTCATCACGAGGCAGAGAAAATCCCTGACCCCGCCGGGAATCGAACCCGGGAACCCGGGCGCGGGAAACGAGAACGCTACCGCACGACCACGAACTGCGGACAAATCAAAGGATTCCGATCAATTCTGCTTACGTACTGCAAAGAGAAGGCCTCAACATTTGGAAGCTAAATGGCGCTTTCAATTTTGCTACTGTTTTGTTTCTTTAACTCACAAACTAGCTTTTGCAAAACATACTGTAATCAATATCGATATGTAGCATACATATGTGTTTACATTTTTGAGTTACGCCTCTTGGAGGCCCCATTGTGTAACATGTATTCCTCCAATGATGTCTGCACCCATGCAGCCATTGAGAGAGAATGATGGTTAGCTTTGCCATGCTTTAGAGTGAATTGAAGCCGCCCACTGTTCCCGCCAGTCAAGACGAGGAGCTGCAGCAATTCTCAGGCACCAGCTGCAATCCGAAAATGTTGTGAGATTCTTTCAGTTACTTGCTGTGTTTGTTAATGGAGCTCGTTTCACTCATTTTCATCGCGTGGTATTCGCATTCGCACAGTTATTTTGCAGTCATTTGGCGTACTGAACTTGCGATGAATTGCGAACGTGATCTGGCATTTAGGAGCGAAACATCAGGGAGAACCAGCGATGATTTGTTTTTCGTAGCTTGTAAGCTATTACAGAACCGTGGCATAGCAGTTCAGTACAGAGTATTAGGCACCCAGTTTGGTCGTTCTCTCCTGCCCTTTAGATTACTCAATGCGTTGTTGGAAAGCGTTTATAGCGAACTTATTTTTCCACTATTACTGCTATGTTGACTCAAGTTTCACATGTTTTGTGAGTCACAAGTGAGTTATGTTCACTGTTTGATTAATTCAGTGTCTATACAGAGATATTTGTTTTGTAAATAAAACCGCCTTTTCTTGTTACAATTTTAATTTATTTCTCCCAGACGGGTTTCGCCTTTTCTTACTTTAAGGCGTCTTCAATGGGATCTAGAACGATACTTTTTTGTTTTGATATGTGTTAGTTTTAATTATCAAACAGTTAATATCACGTTTTTCTATGTAAATAAGTAATTACTTACAATTTGCTGGCATCCGAGTTTCCTCTCATTTGGTCTCGATGTCGCACTACCACTTGCTTTCCGAAACATAAGCAAATTTTTATATTCCGAACTTTTTCTTTCACACTGTGCAACATGTTTATCCTTATTTTTGTGGGGCACGAGTCGCATTACACGCCCTAAATTAGACACGTGTGACCCTTTGGTTAAATTTTCTGTCTGATAGAAAGTTTGTGAAATACATAGTTAACATGACATATAATAACAGTAATAATAATATCGGGAACTAAATTAACGACCCATAAATGATGTAGGCCACACAGTTGCGGTTTGGTTAGAATGTTTATTTAGAAAGCAAACAAATAGCGAAAGTGTTCTATTTAGAGTTACTGTTACGCTCGAGCGATATCCATATGACACAGTTCGATCATTCACAATCTCATCGCGAAATACGAGTTATCTACGCCAAAAGTTGGAGTTCACATCAGGCGCGCGGCTGTTCAACGCTCAGAGAATAAGTTCCGTGATAGCACACAACGCGAAATTATCTAAGTCGTTTCACTTCCTAGATACCTAAAGACCGACTGTCCACTTTCGCATCTCAATCCGAACTATACCCTTTGGTGTCTCCAGCCGAACTGTCCGCTTTCGCGTCTACACCAACACTGTACCCCTCCCTGCCCGTCCCCGGCCGCGTTTCCCGCGCGCTGAATATCCTCGCTCAACTGACTAGGGCAGTTCCTTTCCTGAAGCCGTCCATCTGATTGGCTACAGCTTATTCTGCTTTATTTTACATTTTAACATATTTAAATAATCAAAGTTTGATCACTTTCACGTTCTAAATAAAGTATGGATAATATCCATTACATAATAAATGTTACATTCTTTTACATAAAACCAATACAATTTCTTTCTTAACTTTGAATGTCACGGCCAGTAGCCTTGCATAAATGTGCTTTCTGATAAATAAATACAGAACAAAAGTAACTATTATGCACTAAACTTTACAACAAATATCCTGTTACTAATGATTCAATAAGGTGTCATGCTGTCATCGTTTAATATATTTTGTGTGGAGGAAATGACGATCTGATGCTTAGCTGAAAATACTGATAGTTTAAATTTACTATATCTTTTAAACAAATGAAGTTACAGAGTTGATATTTATAGCATTTGTCATCTTAATGATGCTCTTCTATATGAAATGTTGCCTGTTAAGATCGACTAAGGCGGTCAGATTTTAGCATTCAGGTCTTTGTTACAAAACTTGTCAACTTAATTTTAATAATAAATCCTAAACTATTATAGATATCATCAATATTCAAGTTTTATTGGGATCACCATGAAATTACTGTAGTTTCGTTCCCTGTGTTACTACAGAATTAAATAGTTTCCATAAATGTTTCCCTTTATGTCCGATCTTAGGTCCGCCCTATTTAACACTGCTACGTCTCCTCGGCCACAAACGGCTTCTACTGGGTTTCCCTATGATGTAGGTTCTCGTCTGTCTCACTCGCACACTACAGGGCAATAGAAGCCTGTGAATTTCCCCATCTCGTGGCGAATCTGCGCTCTTTGTGGCAATCGGTCCTAGATGACAGGGTTCGTTTCACAATTCCTGAGGGCTGACTCTTTCGGCCATATACTTAAATGAGAGCGAAATGCTCGTTCATTCACAAACTAGTGGCAAAAGAGTAATAGTGCGCCACAAAAATAAGGATACTCATGTTGATCAGTGTGGAAGAATACGTTCGGAATATAAACAATGCGCTTATTGATTTGGAAATGTAGTGTGACGTCCAGACCAGATGAGAGGAAACGCAGATGGGCTCTGAGCACTATGGGACTTAACATATGTGGTCATCAGTCCCCTAGAACTTAGAACTACTTAAACCTAACTAACCTAAGGACATCACACACATTCATGCCCGAGGCAGGATTCGAACCTGCGACCGTAGCGGTCACGCGGTTTCAGACTGAAGCGCCTAGAACCGCACGGCCACACAGGCCGGCGAAACGCAGATGCCAACAAAGTCTAAGTAAATACTTATTTACATAAAAAACGAGACGTGAACTGTTTGATAATCTAAAAATAACACATATCAAAACAAAACTGTATCGTTCTAGGCCCCACTGAAGATGCCTTAGAGTAAAAGAAGGCGAAACGCCTTTGGGAGAAATAAATTACACTTGCAGCAAGAAAAGGTGGCTTTATTTACAGAACAAATATTTCTGTAGAGACTCCGTAGACTTTTTGTGATTTTTTGTAAACCATAACGTTCAAGAGAAATACAAAAAACCAGACGGTACTCTGGAACATAGTATTCACCGAAAGCCGGCTCACACTGATTGGTAACTGCATGCCAAAAGTTGTCATCCACCATACCAACGCATTGGCGTGCATAGGACCCTGACGCGCAGAGCATACGCTATTCCCGATGCGGACAGTTTAACCCAAGAACTTGCGCATTTCAAGGCTGTTTTTAAGGAAAATGGACACTCTGAGAAGCAGATTCGTCGGGATATGCAGTTTGGATCAACACCGGAGGTGTATGAAGAGGAGCATAGATCGGTGGCCTTTATTCGTAATGCTAGGGCATATCGTTTATGACTGGAAGAATGTCCGCCTTCCAAGATTAGGGCGCTACTCGGCTCTGTGAAAGATGAATTGGGGCTTAGGAATCCTAGTATATATAAAATTCCGTGTCAGGATGGGAAGGCATACATCGGCCGTCCAATTTGCACTGTTCATGACAGGTGCGTGGAACATCGCCGTGCCGGCCGCTGTGACCGAGCGGTTCTAGGCGCTTCAGTCTGGAATCGCGCTGCTGCTATGGTCGCAGGTTCAAATCCTGCCTCGGGCATTGCTGTGTGTGATGTCCTTAGGTTAGTTAGGTTTAAGTAGTTCTAAGTAGAGGGGACTGATGACCTCGGATGTTAAGTCCGATAGTGCTTAGATCCATTTGAACCATTTGATCATCACCGTCATACGAGGCTACAACAGTCGGCAAAATAGGAGGTAACAGAACATTGCTTAAACGAGGGACATAGTATGAAATTTGGCGAAATTACGATAGTTGCCAGCCCTTTTGGGGTTTGGGATAGTCTTTATAAAGAGGCAACCAAAATTAGGTTGGCGGATAATTTGATTACATCTACACCTATATCTACATCTACATGACTACTCTGCAATTCACATTTAAGTGCTTGGCAGAGGGTTCGTCGAACCACAATCATACTATCTCTCTACCATTCCACTCCCGAACATCGCGCGGGAAAAACGAACACCTAAATCTTTCTGTTCGAGCTCTGATTTCTCTTATTTTATTTTGATGATCATTCCTACCTATGTAGGTTGGGCTCAACAACATATTTTCGCATTCGGAAGAGAAAGTTGGTGACTGAAATTTCGTAAATAGATCTCGCCGCGATGAAAAACGTCTTTGCTGTAATGACTTCCATCCCAATTCGCGTATCATATCTGCCACACTCTCTCCCCTACTACGTGATAGTACAAAACGAGCTGCCCTTTTTTGCACCCTTTCGATGTCCTCCGTCAATCCCACCTGGTAAGGATCCCACATCGCGCAGCAATATTCTAATAGAGGACGAACGAGTGTAGTGTAAGCTGTCTCTATAGTGGACTTGTGGCATCTTCTAGGTGTCCTGCCAATGAAACGCAACCTTTGGCTCGCCTTCCCCACAATACTATCTATGTGGTCTTTCCAACTGAAGTTGTTCGTAATTTTAACACCCAGGTACTTAGTTGAATTGACAGCCTTGAGAATTGTACTATTTATCGAGTAATCGAATTCCAACGGATTTCTTTTGGAACTCATGTGGATCACCTCACACTTTTCGTTATTTAGCGTCAACTGCCACCTGCCACACCATACAGCAATATTTTCTAAATCGCTTTGCAACTGATACTGGTTTTCGGGTGACCTTACTAGACGGTAAATTACAGCATCATCTTCGAACAACCTAAGAGAACTGCTCAGATTGTCACCCAGGTCATTTATATAGATCAGGAACAGCAGAGGTCCCAGGACGTTTATTACTACGAACTGTGACCTTCCTGACAGGAAATCACGAATCCAGTCGCACAACTGAGACGATACCCCATAGGCCCGCAGCTTGATTAGAAGTCGCTTGTGAGGAACGGTGTCAAAAGCTTTCCGGAAATCTAGAAATACGGAATCAACTTGAGATCCCCTGTCGATAGCGGCCATTACTTCGTGCGAATAAGGAGCTAGCTGCGTTGCACAAGGACGATGTTTTCTGAAACCATGCTGATTACGTATCAATAGATTGTTCCCTTCGAGGTGATTCATAATGTTTGAATATAGTATATTCTCCAAAACCCTACTGCAAACCGACGTCAATGATAATAGAGACAATGGATTTCCTCTTAGCAGGACATGGAACCTGTACTATTCCGCATCAAAACAGAACTTCCTTCCTTGTCCGAATGTTCGAAAATCATCTCTGACAAGGGGAGGCCGCCAATTGTGAAATTCAGATTCGATTCATACTGCGCATAATAAAAGCTCATGACCAGAGGTGTAATGTGGCAAAGCACCAAGATGCACTTCTCAGCCGTTGTCGAGAAAATCGACTGTTAGAAGAAACCGTTGCGGTGAAATACTCTCTACGATTAATAATTTTCTACAGCGTCGTGGCGCTGCGGTAAGGGCTCGGGTTCGTAATCCAAAGGTCGGCGGATCGAATCTCGCCCCATGCAACCTTTTTTTTTTTTTTTTAGTATTTGTTTTTTGTAATTCAAATGTGTGTATAAACACACACACACACACACACACACACACACACACACACACACACACACATATATATATATATATATATATATATATATATATATATATAATTCCCGGCAATCAGTTGCAACAATTATGCATATAATAAGTTGTTGAAAGTTGTTTGTCGTGGAAAAACTGGCGACTTCGAACATCATTATGTTTTCCGCAAACAAAGTTGTATTTCACAAATGTTATTAATAGTCTTCATAATGTTAACCACTTATAGTTAACGGAAGACGTAGAAACGATATTCCGAAACGAATACATATAGCTTAAGTCAAACGTTCGAATTAGAATAGAAACCCCACGAACACAAATTTGCTGTGGCAGGTATGAAACATAAACTCCGTTACTCGCTCGTTACACTTGAAGGACAGATGTTGAATAGTCCGAAACGAGCCGCCGCATAACAGCATAGTTGCCTGTTAACTTCGAAAGAAGGTAGATGCGGTCCCTAGCGCAACTTATAACATCGTCGAAAATCAGTGCGGACGTGGGAGCTTTGGTACACCCTGTTAAACAAACGGAAAAACGGAGGCGGTACAATTGGAGAGCGATCCGCCTTCACCAACATGCATAAACAATTCATTAATAGTTTATATATATATATATTTCAATTACAAAAAACTAATAATAAAAAAATGTTGCATAGCGCGAGATTCTATCCGGCGACCTACGGATACCGAACCCGAGCGCTTACCGCTGCGCCACGACGCTGTGGAATTTTATTAGTCGTAGAGAGTATTTCACCGCAACGGTTTCTTCTAACTGTCGATTTTCTCGACAACGGCTGAGAAGTGCATCTTGGTGCTTTGCCACATTACACCTCTGGGCATGAGCTTTTATTATGCGCAGTATGAATCGAATCTGAATTTCACAATTGGCGGCCTCCCCTTGTGAGTGCGATATATCGTTGCCGCCGGTGTTCTACTAAGGGTGGCGCCAGCTGCCCAGTCTAGGAGCGCAGCAACCGGGATGGACGTTGCAAGCGCCGTCTACGGTACGGAGGCTTATAAAGGACGTCGATTTGGAGCCTTGGCATGAGCTGTCAGAGAGACTCAGCAGCAGACGCAGCGTTCTCCTGAAGATGGTGAACAGATTTATCGCCGAAATATTTAATCGAGCTGATTTTAGCACCCGGCAATAAACGCGAAGAGACTTTCAAGTCAAATATTTCTGTGCTTGCTGCGGAGGATGGTCACGCAGACACATTTTTTTCTATACAGTGTATCGACTCAAACTTGGTTTTACCATTTACTGAACTTTACTTACATAATTCTGATCGTTTTGTGGTGTAAAGTCATCTTGCTCGTATCTGTTTCGAGTAGTCCCTTTGCCTAGCCACTGACTGCCAACTATGCAAACCCATGAAACAGCTCAGTTTGTATACACCCCATTAATACTGATTAACATCCCGTTCTCTTGCATGAATAATTTTCAGCTTATGAAAGGTAGGTTTTTATGCTGATTAGAGAAGTGCAGTGCACATTTTCTGCAGCGTGTATGTGTTCAGGTATCTGAGAAATTACTTCTAACAAGCATGGTATTAATGCCGACAGTAGTCCTCATTATTATATAGAGAATTTGTCTTTCGAAAGACATCGCTATAAAAATTGCTTTAGAGAGATGTTAAAAGTAATTCTGTCCGGGGAAACCATCCCGTTGCACTGTGTTCGGCTGTAAACTGTTCACACCTATACTCTGTAGTCCTGATAGGATTTTACGAGTGTTTTCACACTGTTTGATGTTCACTTTTACAAATTACCCCTGCTAGTTAGCTGCTGCGCGTTTTATTGTAAGTGTACTCTACAGGAATTATTTCTGTACCTTAATTTAGAAGTCACATTGCGTTATAGAACTTTGTTATTTGGCCATGAATATAACAAATCGTAGCTTCAATAAACTCCAGTTTAGTCTAACTGCTTATCTTCTGTAACTGCTTATCTTCTCTAACTGCTTATCTTAACGGATCTGTTCTTAACACAGAAGGCAGATTTCAAGCCCTGCTTGCAGCCCATGAGAAAGGCTGTCTTCACCACTTCTACCAGCCACCTGTAGAAACTGAGGATGACCTCAGAATCCAAGCGACCAGTGTCATTAGTGCCGACTGAACCAACAGCTTGCAGATTACTACATCTACATCTACATTTATACTCCGCAAGCCACCCAACGGTGTGTGGCGGAGGGCACTTTACGTGCCACTGTCATTACCTCCCTTTCCTGTTCCAGTCGCGTATGGTTCGCGAGAAGAACGACTGTCTGAAAGCCTCCGTGCGTGCTCTAGTCTCTCTAATTTTACATTCGTGATCTCCTCGGGAGGTATAAGTACGAGGAAGCAATATACACTCCTGGAAATGGAAAAAAGAACACATTGACTCCGGTGTGTCAGACCCACCATACTTGCTCCGGACACTGCGAGAGGGCTGTACAAGCAATGATCACACGCACGGCACAGCGGACACACCAGGAACCGCGGTGTTGGCCGTCGAATGGCGCTAGCTGCGCAGCATTTGTGCACCGCCGCCGTCAGTGTCAGCCAGTTTGCCGTGGCATACGGAGCTCCATCGCAGTCTTTAACACGGGTAGCATGCCGCGACAGCGTGGACGTGAACCGTATGTGCAGTTGACGGACTTTGAGCGAGGGCGTATAGTGGGCATGCGGGAGGCCGGGTGGACGTACCGCCGAATTGCTCAACACGTGGGGCGTGAGGTCTCCACAGTACATCGATGTTGTCGCCAGTGGTCGGCGGAAGGTGCACGTGCCCGTCGACCTGGGACCGGACCGCAGCGACGCACGGATGCACGCCAAGACCGTAGGATCCTACGCAGTGCCGTAGGGGACCGCACCGCCACTTCCCAGCAAATTAGGGACACTGTTGCTCCTGGGGTATCGGCGAGGACCATTCGCAACCGTCTCCATGAAGCTGGGCTACGGTCCCGCACACCGTTAGGCCGTCTTCCGCTCACGCCCCAACATCGTGCAGCCCGCCTCCAGTGGTGTCGCGACAGGCGTGAATGGAGGGACGAATGGAGACGTGTCGTCTTCAGCGATGAGAGTCGCTTCTGCCTTGGTGCCAATGATGGTCGTATGCGTGTTTGGCGCCGTGCAGGTGAGCGCCACAATCAGGCCTGCATACGACCGAGGCACACAGGGCCAACACCCGGCATCATGGTGTGGGGAGCGATCTCCTACACTGGCCGTACACCACTGGTGATCGTCGAGGGGACACTGAATAGTGCACGGTACATCCAAACCGTCATCGAACCCATCGTTCTACCATTCCTAGACCGGCAAGGGAACTTGCTGTTCCAACAGGACAATGCACGTCCGCATGTATCCCGTGCCACCCAACGTGCTCTAGAAGGTGTAATTCAACTACCCTGGCCAGCAAGATCTCCGGATCTGTCCCCTATTGAGCATGTTTGGGACTGGATGAAGCGTCGTCTCACGTGGTCTGCACGTCCAGCACGAACGCTGGTCCAACTGAGGCGCCAGGTGGAAATGGCATGGCAAGCCGTTCCACAGGACTACATCCAGCATCTCTACGATCGTCTCCATGGGAGAATAGCAGCCTGCATTGCTGCGAAAGGTGGATATACACTGTACTAGTGCCGACATTGTGCATGCTCTGTTGCCTGTGTCTATGTGCCTGTGGTTCTGTCAGTGTGATCATGTGATGTATCTGACCCCAGGAATGTGTCAATAAAGTTTCCCCTTCCTGGGACAATGAATTCACGGTGTTCTTATTTCAATTTCCAGGAGTGTATTCGATACCTCATCCAGAAACGCACCCTCTCGAAACCTGGCGAGCAAGCTACACCGCGATGCAGAGCGCCTCTCTTGCAGAGTCTGCCACTTGAGTGTATTAAACATCTCCGTAACGCTATCACGGTTACCAAATAACACTGTGACGAAACGCGCCGCTCTTCTTTGGATCTTCTCTATCTCCTCCGTCAACCCGATCTGGTACGGACCCCACACTGATGAGCAATACTCAAGTATAGGTCGAACGAGTGTTTTGTAAGCCACCTCCTTTGTTGATGGAGTACATTTTCTAAGCACTCTCCCAATGAATCTCAACCTGGTACCCGCCTTACCAACAATTAATTTTATATGATCATTCCACTTCAAATCGTTCCGCACGCATACTCCCAGATATTTTACAGAAGTAACTGCTACCAGTGTTTGTTCCCCTATCATATAATCGTACAATAAAGGATCCTTCTTCCTATGTATTCGCAATACATTACATTTGTACAGCCTCCACCTTCAATAGCTGGAGGTAGAGCTTCAGCCACGTCTCGAATTAGTTCCCAGTAAGCATGAAGAGCATACACAGAATTTTTTTCCGTCGCTGGGCGCTATTATCCCGAAGCTCTGCATAGTGCTCCTAACGTTGGAGCTCTTGATAACTAACAAACTCATCCCCATCTTTTTCGTGCTAGGGGCCCTTCTGGAAAAGCGATCACTTGTTAATTCACTGGATGAAGTGGCTGGGCTAAAACGATATTTGAGCTGCCTGATGTGATGCACCAGTTTCTCCGCTGTCGCTACACCCTGAAGCAACAGCCGTCAGAAGCTTGACATGGCCAACAGCGTCAAGTGTTCGCGAACTACGATCAGCTCCTCTAGTGTCTGCACACAGTAAATACACTCCCTATATATTCTTATACTATAATTCAAATGAAAATAAAAAGGAGCTCATTGTATTTCGGAAACGGTTTACGGATTTGCACTCCAAAACTTCTTAAAGCAAAAAACACGAGCTACTACAATGAGACTGCAGCTGACACTAATTCACTGCACGCATGGTTCATAATTTACGTCCTACACTCTGTGGGCTGTCAATCAGCCCCTCGATTTCTTTAGCTCCCTTCTGCTACATGACATTGTTTTACCATATATTAATTTCAGTCAGTGAGTCTCAGGAATATGATGTAGAAATGTTGAATGACCTTTTCCTGCCCCCACTAATAGCATACCATGACAAACAGCTGCACCTGTCAATAATCTTCAAAAGTTTATTTTCAGCAGCTGCTGGGTAAATCACTGGTCCTTAGAGCAACATAGTGGGTCCCAATAACAACTAATTTAGCAGCGTTACAAGGAGCCAGCCCATCAGCCGAAGTGGTGTCCAATTGAAGGAATATCACATGCAGCTGGGCTACACGAAATAATTATTATCTCCATGTTGGACAAAGATCTCTTCCCACAGGTAACTGAAACTAAATTTTGTATCCGCATTATCAAGATACTAGGCGAGAGCAGCTACTAGTAATGTGATTTGTCACAACACTGTCTTTCCTTTTTATGCTTCATTAAAATGCACTTGATCTTATATTAGTGCAACGTCTTGATTTTCAGCATCTTCCACATCATTTTTAAAGTAATAACTTAGCGACAAGCGAACGTTACATTTTACGTCCACTGATAATCCACTTATTTTTACCTGGAAATTATCGTTAGGCATAAACTACATTGGCAAAAAAACAACAAAACAAAACAACGGTGTTTTCAACCTTCCTGAGTCAGGGCGCTGGGCAGGTACTTTCTTCATCCAGTATAGCATTTGTGTCACTATTACCTCAATATCTAACAATTGTTGACAGCAATTTTACTGGTAAATAAATAAGCTGTACTTAACGTTCCTAAATAATTAAATACTAGCCTAAAGATGTGATGATGGTGATGTTTGGTTTGTGGAGCGCTCAAGTGCGCGGTTATCAGCACCCGTACAAATTCCCGATCTTTACTCAGTCCAATCTCGTCATTTTTATGAATGCTGATGAAATGATGAGGACAACACAGACACCCAGTCCCCGGGCGGAGAAAATCCCAACCCGGCCGGGACTCCATCCTGCGATCCTGGGCTAAAGATGTGCTCAGTCCTGATTGTAGAATTACCACACAATATTATGCCGCACGAAATCCATAAATCAATATGCTACCTGACTGATTGGCGTGGTTCTCGTAGGAGAAGTAGCCGGCGCTGAAACTTTTTGGAAGATACAGTGCGATATTTCTTTATCAATTTTATGTTTCCATCCATGTGTACATTCAAAAATTTTAACTTTTCTTCTGTTCACGAATTATGTTTATTCATATTAAACTATATATGTCAGTGGTGCTTCAAAAGATAACGAGCTCTACCGTTTGAGAGTTTGAAGTAAGCCCATTCTTGAGCAAAAACAGTTAATAACTCTAAAACACGTTTCCCTATTCTCACTGTTGGTACTTGTATGCTTGGCTTAACAACTGTACCAACCACAAAAAGAGACCGTTGTGCATAAAGATTAAATAGAATGGTTGATTATTCAAATGGAGCACGCCAAATTGAAAGACGACATGTAAAGGTGTGTAATGACTCGTCTCTCTTCCTCGATATTCTTGTGTTCTGAGTGGGTATACCTGAGATATTTACTTTTTGTTCTTAGTGGGAGATGTGACGCTTATGCCATGGTGGCATTTGCAAAAGATATCGGTGTCGGCATTGCAAATGGTTCAAATAGCTCTGAGCACTATGGGACATAACTGCTGAGGCCGTCAGTCCCCTAGAACTTAGAACTACTTAAACCTAACTAACCTGTGGACATCACACACATCCGTGCCCGAGGCAGGATTCGAACCTGCGACCGTAGCGGTCGCGCGGTTCCAGACTGTAGCGCCTAGAACCGCTCGGCCACTACGGCCGGCTCGGCATTGCTCAGAGAATAATAACCTCTGTAGCTTGACTAGTACATATGGTTTCTCGAACCTGTATCAGCTCAGCTACATTTATTTCATATACAAAGCAGACAGTTCTGATTGTTGTGCTGTGGCTGGAAGGTTCTCGCACGAAGTTGCAGTAAGACAGCTTTGCTCGAGTTGGGTGCCATTCTGGGGCGGTTCCCAGGTCCTGCCCGGCGTATTCTGTTGTTGTGGTCTCTGGGGGTTAGGCCCCATGTGGTCATTGGAGAAATATCAAGTATCTATTCAGCGTGGATGTCAACAACAACCCTGCGTTTCGTTTCCAATTTCTGTACAGTTCTGTGTATTATCTCTCCTTCTATATACTTTGATGCTTCGTCAACCAGTAGTAAAAGAGGGTTCACATTTGGTACTAATCTTAGAAATTGTCTGCGCATATTTTATATCAAATCACGGAAACTTGCGCAGTTTTCCTCTCTATTTTCATGCTCTGAGATACATGTACGTTTGTCACATTGGCTACAAGCTTCCTACCGCCCCTCCCAAAAGAGTTTGCAATGAGTGCAGAGAATTTGTCATTATTGTCATACGTTTCCAGGGAAACGCCCCGCGCTGAATATCATTTGTTTCCTGGTTGTCGTCCTGTGCTGACTATGCTGTCTGAAGAGGTGAGTGCCGATTTTTGCTGTAGCACGGGGTTCTAGTTTGATTATCAGAATCCGTATTCTGAGCAACTCGCGTTTATCTGGTTGTTTGTGCATTTTGAATG
Organism: Schistocerca nitens; assembly: GCF_023898315.1. NCBI lineage: Eukaryota > Metazoa > Arthropoda > Insecta > Orthoptera > Acrididae > Schistocerca > Schistocerca nitens. The sequence continues at coordinate 174,349,792 of NC_064622.1, read as the reverse complement.
CGGGTTATTTCTCCTATTTATTCGAAAATGCGAGTTGTGCGGATGAGGAATTCTGATTTGTTCTTCTTTCAGTGTTTCTAACGTTGTCAATCAAAGTCTCACATTATTAGTTTCAGTCTTACATGTTAATTTTCTGTTTTTCGGTTTTCGAAGAGTAACATTGCTATAAAATTTCGTGTGCTTTTTAAATTTGAATAAAAGTTCGGTGATTAGTGAAACCAAAGTACATTTGTGCACCCCCTACTTCTCCCATGATAGTTCGATGCTTATTTAACAGATACATTGACGGAAAAGAATCGCAACAACAAGAAGGAGTTATGAGTTGGTAGACGTGTTTCTACATCTGAAAGATGAAGTCTATTGAAATATCGCTCCAGTCGCATAAGAGTGTAGCTAATGGCGCCGTTATGAGGATGCAAATCAGTTTTGCTTTAAATAAACTTTCGTGAGCGTTAGTTACCTTTGAGAGTGGACGCAATGATTTGATGTCAGTTAAAAACACCTTTAAGGCTAGAGAGACGGCATTATCATCACCTCACTGAATTAGAATGCGACCGTACAATAGGGCTACGAGAAGCTGGATGTTCCTTATACGGTGCTGCAGAAAGACCTACCAGGAATGTAGCGACTGTACATGACTGCTGGCAGCGGTGGTCACAGGAATGTACGGTCGCAAGAAGATCGGACTGAGGACAGACACCTTGCACTTCCGACAAGGAAGACCATCGTGTTCGGCGTATGGTTCGGTCGCATCGTACTGCATTTGCAAGAGCAATTTGAGCAGCAGTTGGTACCACAGCGAGACAACGAACTGTTACTAATCGGTTACTTAAAGGACAGCTCCGTGCCAGGTGCCCTGTAGCGTGCATTCCACTGACCCCAAACCACCGCCATTTGCGATGTCAGTGGTGTCAAGCGAGCACACACTGGAGGTGGTGTGTTTTCTGATGAAAGCTGGTTCTGCCACGGTGCTAGTGATGGCCATGTGTTGGTTACAAGGACTCCAACAGAAGGCTTGCGTTCAAGCTGTCTGCGTGCGGCACACTTTGGACCTACACGTGGACTTTTGGTCTGGGGTACGATTTCGTACGACAGCAAAAGTACTCTATTGATTATCCAAAGCACACTGACTACAAACGTGTTCGTCAATCTCGTTATTCCAAGTTTTGTGCTGCCATTCCTGCAAAGCACTCCAAGTGGTGTTTTCCAGCACGATAACGCTCGCTCACATGCCGCTGCTGCAACGCAACAGGCTCTATAGGGTGTTGACAACATGTTGCCTCCGATGTCTCCGATATCCACATATGGGACATCATCGGACGGCAACTCTAGTCTCATCCACAACCAGCATTAATGGTACCTATATTGACCGACCAAGTGCAACAGGCACCTGTACAACACAATGCGTGTACGTTTGCGAGCTTGCATCAACATTCTTGATGTTAAACCGATTATTAATGTACCAGCATTCGACATTTGCAACGGTTTGTCTCGAGCTTACATAAACCTGTGCTCTTGCGATGCTAATCACTCAAATATGTCATCTAGATAAATGTATTCCCGAAATATCATTACTTACCATTAATAGTTTTTTAGTGTTGTGGTTTTTTTCCGTTGGTGTATAATCATAAATATTGAAAGGTGGCTACACTGAGCCACAGCGCCAGAGATGGCGCTAGAGAGTATTATTCCGCCGCCTCCACTGGCAGTTCTTGTCGAGAAGTCGTAGTGGAGAGTGCTTGTCGAGATGTGGCAGTAGTCAGTGCTTGTGGAGTGGTAGTAGTGAGTCGGTGTTGAGATGTTGTTGTAGGGAGTGCTTGTTCCATGTTTTATGCAGTTGTTTGATGGGCTAGACAGCAGATGTTGTTCGAATGGAGATATTGTAATGATCAGAGTGCTTTTCGTCAATATATATGTAGGTAAAAAAATTCCCTTTTCTTTTATTATTTCAGTGTCTTAAATAATGCGTCATCACAGGTTCAGTCAACAAAGCATCTGGCATGTGTTCTTGTATTAGAGTGTCAGAGTGCTTTTCGACAATATATATGAAGGTAAAAAAAAATTCCTTTTTTTTCATTATTTCAATGTCTTAAATAATGCGTCATCACAGGTTCAGTCAACCAAGCATCTGGCTCGTGTTGTTGTATTAGAGTGTAATTCTGGTTTCCTTACGCAATTATAGTATTTCTATTTTTTTTAATTACTTCAGTATAAATGGTGTTCAAAATATCTTGTCTTATTGAAGAAGAACCGTGCCAGATGTGTACGTTGAATCACACTTCCACACACAGAACAGTTACACTTGTGTTTTGTTCTTTCGTAGGTTTTATAGCTGCTGGGGACTTAATTAATTAATTGTGTTAACGGAAATTTCTTTCATTCTTGTTGCTATTCTATGCAGTCAGATTGCGTACTAATACTAATCAGGGAAAACCGTTTACGAGACTTCGTAATCGGACATAGAGCGACTGAAAATTAAAATTATTTGCATTCTTTTTCTTTAATTAAGCCCCCATGCATGTGGCGATCCTGTACGCAATCTGACTGCATAGAACAACAACAAAGAATGAAATGAAATTTCCGTTAACACAATTAATTAATTAAGTCCCCAGCAGCTATAAAACCAACGCAACAACAAAGCAAAAGTGTAGCTGTTCTGTGTGTGGAAGTGTGATTCAACGTACACAACCGAGCGAGGTGGCGCAGTGGTTAGACACTGGACTCGCATTCGGGAGGACGACGGTTCAATCCCGCGTCCGGCCATCCTGATTTAGGTTTTCCGTGATTTCCCTAAATCGCTCCAGGCAAATGCCGGGATGGTTCCTTTCAAAGGGCACGGCCGACTTCCTTCCCCGTCCTTCCCTAATCCGATGAGACCGATGACCTTGCTGTCTGGTCTCCTTCCCCAAACCAACCAACCAACCAACCAACCAACGTACACATCTGGCACGGTTCTTCTTCAATAAGACAAGATATTTTGAACACCATTTATACTGAAGTAATAAAAAAAAAATAGAAATACTATAATTGCGTAAGGAAACCAGAATTACACTCTAATACAACATCACGAGTCGTACCGACTAAGGTCCAAAGCGAGGGGAAAGATCCACCGTGGTATAACAATCATGTACGAAAGGTACTACGGAAACAAAGAAAGCTTCATCATAGGTTTAAGAGTAGTCGAATCATAGCTGATAAGGAAAAGCTGAACGAAGCGAAAAAGAGCGTAAAGAGAGCAATGAGAGAAGCATTCAACGAATTCGAACATAAAACATTGGCAAACAATCTAAACAAGAACCCTAAAAAGTTTTGGTCATATGTAAAATCGGTAAGCGGATCTAAATCCCCTATTCAGTCACTCGTTGACCACGATGGCACCGAAACAGAGGACGACCGAAGAAATGCAGAAATACTGAATTCAGTGTTCCGAAACTGTTTCACTGCGGAAAATCGTAACACGGTCCCTGACTTCAGCCGTCGCACGGACGCCAAAATGAAAAATGGAAAATATTGAAATAAACGATATCGGAATTGAAAAACAACTGCTATCACTTAGTAGCGGAAAAGCATCCGGACCAGACGAGATACCCGTAAGATTCTACAGTGATTATGCTAAAGAACTTGCCCCCTTTCTATCAGCAATTTATCGTAGATCTCTGGAAGAACGTAAAGTACCTAGCGACTGGAAGAAAGCGCAGGTCGTTCCCATTTTCAAGAAGGGTCATAAATCAGATGCGAATAATTATAGGCCTATTTCGCTTACGTCAATCTGTTGTAGAATAATGGAACATGTTTTATGTTCTCGTATTATGACGTTCTTAGATAATACAAATCTCCTTCATCATAACCAACATGGATTCCGCAAACAGAGATCATGTGAAACTCAGCTCGCCCTATTTGTCCAAGAAATTCACAGTGCCGTAGACACTGGCGAGCAGATTGATGCCGTATTCCTGGACTTCAGGAAGGCATTTGATACGGTTCCGCACTTACGTTTAGTGAAAAAAATACGAGCTTACGGAATATCCGACCAGGTTTGTGATTGGATTCAGGATTTCCCAGAAGAAAGAACACAACATGTCATTCCTAACGGTTCAAAATCTGCAGATGTAGAGGTAATTTCGGGAGTACCGCAAGGAAGCGTGATAGGACCTTTATTGTTTACAATATACATAAATGACTTAGTTGACAACATCGGTAGCTCCGTGAGGCTATTTGCAGATGACACGGTTGTCTACAAGAAAGTAGCAACATCAGAAGACTCGTACGTACTCCAGGAAGACCTGCAGAGGATTAATGAATGGTGCGACAGCTGGCAGCTTTCCCTAAACGTAGATAAATGTAATATAATGCGCATACATAGGGGCAGAAATCCATTCCAGTACGATTATGCCATAGGTGGTAAATCATTGGAAGCGGTAACGACCGTAAAATACTTAGGAGTTACTATCCGGAGCGATCTGAAGTGGAATGATCACATAAAACAAATAGTGGGAAAAGCAGGCGCCAGGTTGAGATTCATAGGAAGAATTCTAAGAAAATGTGACTCATCGACGAAAGAAGTAGCTTACAAAACGCTTGTTCGTCCGATTCTTGAGTATTGCTCATCAGTATGGGACCCTTACCAGGTTGGATTAATAGAAGAGATAGACATGATCCAGCGAAAAGCAGCGCGATTCGTCATGGGGACATTTAGTCAGCGCGAGAGCGTTACGGAGATGCTGAACAAGCTCCAGTGGCGGACACTTCAAGAAAGGCGTTATGCAATACGGAGAGGTTTATTATCGAAATTACGAGAGAGCACATTCCGGGAAGAGATGGGCACCATATTACTACCGCCCACATATATCTCGCGTAATGATCACAACGAAAAGATCCGAGAAATTAGAGCAAATACGGAGACTTACAAGCAGTCGTTCTTCCCACGCACAATTCGTGAATGGAACAGGGAAGGGGGGATCAGATAGTGGTACAATAAGTACCCTCCGCCACACACCGTAAGGTGGCTCGCGGAGTATAGATGTAGATGTAGATAGATGCTTGGTTGACTGAACCTGTGATGACGCATTATTTAAGACAATGAAATAATGAAAAAAAAGGAATTTTTTTTACCTTCATATATATTGTCGAAAAGCACTCTGACACTCTAATACAAGAACACATGCCAGATGCTTTGTTGACTGAACCTGTGATGACGCATTATTTAAGACACTGAAATAATAAAAGAAAAGGGAATTTTTTTACCTACATATATATTGACGAAAAGCACTCTGATCATTACAATATCTCCATTCGAACAACATCTGCTGTCTAGCCCATCAAACAACTGCATAAAACATGGAACAAGCACTCCCTACAACAACATCTCAACACCGACTCACTACTACCACTCCACAAGCACTGACTACTGCCACATCTCGACAAGCACTCTCCACTACGACTTCTCGACAAGAACTGCCAGTGGAGGCGGCGGAATAATACTCTCTAGCGCCATCTCTGGCGCTGTGGCTCAGTGTAGCCACCTTTCAATATGCTATTCTGTTGTTTCACTGTTATCGTGCTTCCATTGTGCGCAGTGTGCAAATTATTAATGGAAGCTGTTCAGTGTGGTGACGAGGGTAGTGCTCACAAGTTTTTATTTCGGAGGTCAAACCGTTACTAACGCAGATTAGTTGCACCTGCTTCACCTACAGTGAAACAACAGAAAGAACGGTATCAAAACCATGTTCTAGAAGCTTTGTTACCTTACTAAGAGCTATGCAACCGAAACTTGTTTACTTCCATCAAGAAGTACGACGCGCAGTCGTTAAGCCCATGAGGAGAATCATACCAAGTCCATTTGCTGTACACAGCTCTCCCACGTGTACTGTTGACACGGAGGAACCTGTGCGTAATTTGACACTGAATTATGTCACATGCATCTGCACAATGCTTAGTAACTGCAGGGGATCTTACTTCAGGACCGATTGTACGTCTTTTCCCCCTTGCGTCTACGAAAAACAGAAGCAGACTGTTTTCATGAGAACAAGTGACTAATAATTACACGTGTGTGTCCGTTTGGAGCTTACGGGTGCTCAGTTCCGAGCTTATCAGGACCCTTACACACATTAAAAGAAACTAATGCGGATAAAATGATTAAAATTGTTGTCACAAAGTGAGGAGAAAACATATAAAATGCCACTCATTCACTCACTCCCACCTCATTCGCGTTGACCCACACATCATTATAGACTTATGACCACAGCAGTTGAGTCCCATAGTGCTCAGAGCCATTTGAACACATCATTATATCTTAGGCCTTAATACAAAGGAGAACGATGAAAGTTCCTAGAGATGGGGTTAAAACAAAACTACAGAATAGCTGAAAATGGTTCAAATGCCCCTAAGAACTATGTGACTTAACATCTTAGGTCAGCAGTCCCCTAGACTTACAACTACTTAAACCTAACTAACCTAAAGACATCACACACATCCATGCCCGAGGCAGGATTCGAACCTGCGACCGCAGCAGCTGCGCGGTTCCGGACTGGAGCGCCTAGAACCGCTCGGCCACAACACAGAACTGAAATAAAGGCCAGGGAAATGTCATACATTAAAAACAACTCCCTAAAATTTGCGGAAATATGTTGGGCAGATCACGAAACGTTAAAACTCTAACGACAGTCGTTTGAATGTCGCTTGAAATAGAGGGCAGATCTGCCGGCAAATCTGCCACTGGCCTCTGGTCCGAAAATAAAACACAGTCTAGTAAAATGTGGCTCACAGTGATATGTACGCGACAAACACCACACATTAGAGGATCGTCGCGCCGGAGGAATACTACTTACAATCTGACAAGACACATTCGAGAATTAGTGCTTACTTTTCTCCTGATTGTCAGTAGTCGCGTAAGCGAGTTTTACATCTTGCTCCTCGCATCCTTTCGCGTTTTAGTATTCAGATTAATGCCGCGCTGAATGGGAACACGGCGAACCTTGTCACCAGCCCGCTGACTACTCGCTCCGTTTTTATGCACCTTTAGCGCTGAGCGGTGTCTGTTTATAATCTGCCAAGCGGCCGTCAATTATGTGCTAATCCGCCCGCATCGCGCATCTTCGCAATGAACGCTACTAGTTTCCCTTTTATGTTCATAATAAACTTCCTCGCGTCGACCGCTATTAGTCTGTAATTGATAATTTCTTGCCCTAAATCTTCGTTGACGAGGAAACTTGTTATCGTGCGCATGAATTGCAAAGTAGGCGTCCTGCATCAGCTACATAATGTCCGAAGTAACTGTCAATAAGAATTTAAAAGGATCTCGGGAAAAGTACCATCGATAAATACCATGAGTTACTCTCATCGACCGTGTAATTTTTCACTCTTTGTCGGTAACACAATTTATCACGAAATGTAAAGAGTACTCTGACGCTGATTTCCTTCATTTGGTAGTTAAATAATAATAAAATTCGGCTTGGTAGCGATGTCAGTGTCATGTTTCCAATACTTCCAATACCATGAACTTACATGATAAGCTCTTTGTCTTAGTACATGGGATGATCTCGATAAAACAAATTGTGATTACGAACACTCGTCTTGTGATCCATTGCATACTTAACGTATGAAAGCATAGGTCTCAGGATGGGCCTTTCGTTTAAACATGGCATATGACGTGTTGTAATGTGTCTTCTCATGTTACTTTATCTGTACGTTGAGCAAAAAGTAAAGCTAACCAAAGAAAAATCTGGAAAGAAAATTATATTTCGGGGAGAAGAAACATCGTATCTTTGACGATTACATTGGCATTCGGTCAGAACATGGCAGAGCAATTGATGGATTAGTGTACTGAACAGAGGTTAGATGATGTCTATTAATTACGTGAGGGGTTTTCTTGAAAATATTGAACCCCTTCCGCTCTCGGTGATATTTGGTGAGATGTAGTGTCCCCCCCTCCCCCTCACGTAACGTGTACTCCGTAATCGAGTAAAAACACAAAAAAATGACATTTTATATTTGTTTTGGACGTTGATTAAAAATTTTAACAAAACCGTGTTTTATTTATAAAATACAATAAACAGTGCTCTTGAAAAGTAATTAAAATGCTATTTGAAACATACCGACCCTGAGTAATATTCAGTCCGACAGATGTAAGACAGAAGGACAAAATCTTCCACGAATGCAATATTAACCGTTTTGACAAACCCGTAAAAAAATTAATTTTTATTGGTATGTCATATATATTAAATGTCTATGAAGCTTCACTTACTTTGCGGATGAAAAGCAAGCACTGTTTGTTCCTTCCCTCTAACCGTATGATTAAACTAACTTCTCAATCTCTCGATTTATTTGATCACTACGAGAATTCTCGTCGGTGAACGTCAGCTTACTTTCCTTCCACAAATGAGTAACATCCTACTGGCACTTTTGTTTATATTTGTCGGCATGCCAGTTAACAGACGCATTGTAAAAGTTTTGAAACAAATTTGTGTCGAACACAATAACAGTGGCATTATACAGGTTGCAGAATATCATCGCTGACTCACTGAGCGATACGCAGTGCTTTCGTTTTGTGCGACAGAGAAATCCTCGAACGAAATATAACACATGGTCCGCCTCGGTAGCTGCGAGATAAGAGCGGCGAATTGCTAACCGAATGGGTAAGGGTTCAATTCCCCCGCCGGGTCAGAGATTTTCTCCGCTCGGGTACAGGGTGTTGTGTTGTCCTCACCTTCGTATCATCATAGGTGACATGGTCATATGGCCACGTCTTGAAAACTACGGGGTTAACTGCAGGGAATGGCCAGAAACACTCTGAAAAGTTTGTAAGGATGTTGCAAGGTAGGTTTGGCTGAAATATAGCTGTTAAGAAAAAATCGATATTTTGCACCATTTCCGAATTAATTAACATTGAAATTAGACAATTAGGCCGTTGCACTTGCCAATTCAACGGTCCATAAATACAAATAGTGTCATTTGTTCTCAGAGTGTAGTTGATTGCGAACGGGACTACTCAGCCACTGGCTTAGACTTGTCGCTTACTATCGTGCCATGACCAAATTTTGTATAACACTCTTTTTCGGTTTTAGGAAACAAAATTAACACGTTTGGCGACACCGTCTCTGGCGGGCCGCTAATGTTTCGTTCTTGTTTTTAATGGTTATTTACCAGCACAAAATACTCTGCAAAAACCCTAACAAACTTCTCAGATTGCTTCTGACCACCCTCGATAAAACAGTACGTTATCTGTGAGAATAATGCACACAAAAATGGCAAAAATCATGGGATTGCTCCTAATATCTTGTCGGATCTCCTTTTGCCTGGCGTAGAGCAAGAACGCACGTGGCATGGACTCAACAAGTCGTGGAAATACCTTACAGAAATATTACGCCATGCTGTCTCTAAAGCCGCCCATAATTCCGTGAGTGGTGCCGGTGCAGGATATTGTGCACAAAATGACCTTATGGTTAGCACGTGAATGTTCGTTGGGATTCATGTCGCACGATCCTGGTGACTTAAACATTCGCTAATACTATCCAGAAAATTCTTCAAACCTATCGCGAACAATTGTGGCCCGGTGACATGGCGCATTGCAATCCATAAAAATTCGATCCATGAATGGCTGCAGATGGTTTCCAAGTAGCCTAACATAACCATTTACAGTCAACGATTGGTTCAGTCGGACCAGAGGGCCCAGTCGATTCCACGCAAACACAGCCAACACCATTATGGAGCTCCACCATCTTGCACAGTCCCTTGTTGACAACCCAGGTCCATGGCTTCCGGGGTCTGTACCACTCTCTAACTCTACCATCAGCTGTTACCAACTGTAACCAGGACTCATCTGACCAGGCCACGGTTTTCCAGTCGTCTAGGGTCCAACTGACACGGTCACGAGACCAGGAGAGGTGCTGAAAGCGATGTCGTGCTGTTAACAAAGACACTCGCGTCGGTCGTCTGCGGCCGTAGCCAATTAACGCCCGATTTCGCCGCACTGCCCTAACGGCTACGCTCATCTTATGTTCCACATTGATTTCTGCTGTTAATTCATGCAGTGTTGCTTATCTTTTAGCACTGACAACTCTACGCAAACGCCGCTGCTATCGATGCCACTTAAGATTTCCGAAATGAAATATCTCATGTGTCTAGTTCCAACTACCATTTCGTGTTCAGTGTCTGTTAATTGCCGTCGTGCGTCCATAATCTCGTCCGAAACCACCTATATATGTGCATAGCATATGGTTATCCATGACTTCTGTCACCTCGGTGCACTTACTCTGAATTAAAAAGGTGACGCGAAATTTCCATCCCCCCCCCTCCCATTTTTAAAGTGATTTGACGTGATTTTGCTGGATCCCTCGGCTCCCTTTTTTGAGCTCATGTAATCAACGAATATCTCCTTACAGTATGAATATGAACAAAAATGTAACCGCCGGCCGGGGTGGCAGAGAGGTTCTAGGCGCTAAAGTCTGCAACCACGCGACCACTACGGTAGCAGGTTCGAATCCTCCCTCGGGCATGGATGTGTGTGATGTCCTTAGTTTAGTTAGGTCTAAGTAGTTCCAAGTTCTAGGGGACTGATGACCTCAGCAGCTAAGTCCCATAGTGTTCACAGCCATTTGAACCAAAAATGTAACCGATAATACTGGGGAGTAGTAAAATTAAATTAGGTAAAATTAAGTTAGGTAGTAGGCTAGTTTCGCTACTTAGACAGAGAAGTAAGTTACTAAGGCGGAAGTACAGGAGATATAAAATGCAGACCGACAAGAATAAGAAAAGCGGTTCTGGAAAACCGAAATACATTCAATTCTAGATTAAATTAAGTGAGCTGAAGTCTTTTTTTTTTTTTTTTTTTTTTTTTTTTTTAGAAGTATTTACCTGTAATGTAGCCTCATGCGAAAGAGAAACTTTGAAAGTAAGTAGTGTAGACAGAAGAGAATACAAACTCTTGATATTTGGTTCTACAGAAGCATGCATAGAATCGAAAGGTGGAATAGGAATACTGAAGAGGTACTGAAACGAACTATGAGAAAAAAATGTATGGCACAACATAACGAAAGGAAGGAATCTAATGATAGTACTTATCCTTAATTATCACGGAATACTCAATTTAGTTTTGGAGAGAAGTGTGTGTATGTGTGTTGACGGGGGGGATAGAGGGTATAATCGTAAAGGGAGACCAGGACTTGACTACAGTAAACAGGTTCATGAGGATATGAAGAAACATGCACCTGACACACCAGCATGGAAAGCTGCTTCCAAGCAGTCTTTACTCTGAAATCCAATATAAGAGAACGAAATAATGAATCAAACCATTATGACCACTACCCATCGCTTGACTGAATGCCACCTGCTTGCGTTTAGAACCATATGACGCACTAAGGAAAGTACACACGCAGAGTAAAGAAGAATGGTGAATCTTTCTAGCGTCGATGCTGGCAGAAAATGCGGAAATCCACTGACGTATCTGACACTGTCAAGGGGTCTGACAGTTATGGCTTCGCACCCTGGTATGAGCAGCTCGGAAACGGCGAACTGGTCTGCTGTTCGAGTGCTGTTGTCCATAGAAATTGTTTGATTGAAAGAGAAACAACGTGTAGGTGGACAGTTATTGGATGTCCACGCCTCATTACAGAACGGGGGGCCGGCCGAAGTGGCCGTGCGGTTAAAGGCGCTGCAGTCTGGAACCGCAAGACCGCTACGGTAGCAGGTTCGAATCCTCCCTCGGGCATGGATGTGTGTGATGTCCTTAGTTTAGTTAGGTCTAAGTAGTTCCAAGTTCTAGGGGACTAATGACCTCAGCAGTTGAGTCCCATAGTGCTCAGAGCCATTTTGAACAGAACGGGGAGTTCGGATGCACGCGCTCCCTATAAACATTTTGGCAGATCTGATGACTGAGAGCAGTGTTGGCGCAATCGTACGTGTTTTGGAGCACACCGACCAGTGCACAGTGGTGAACATGGGGCTCCTCAGCAAACGATCCCACTGGCTCCCGAACTGACACATCGGCATCGCCAATAACGACGGCAGTGGTCAGGGCATCACTGAGAATGAGCCATGCCTCAATGAATCGAAGGAAGTCGAAAATAATGAGGAATGAGAAATTTGAAATTTACTTATTCACTAGATGAGAAACCCAGCTATGCTCGGGGATTTATTCATTCCATTTTTCTGTTAGTTCGTCTCCTCCTCCCCCCTTTCGTGTCCGTCTCCTCCCTTCCTCTCTCTCTGTCAATCTCCTCCTGCCCACTTTCTCTTTCCATTTTCTCCTTTCTCTCTCTCTAACTCCTCCTCCCCCATCTCTCTGCCCATTCTCACGCTCTTTACCCACTTTTGCTTCCCTCTCTCTATCCATCATCCTGTCCCTCCACCCCTCCGCCCCTCTGTCCATCCTTATCACCCCTTCACTCTGTCCACCTCCTTCATCCTCCCCTTTTTGTCCCTCTCCACCTGCTCCTCTCTCTATCCATATCCTCCTCCTTCATCTTTCTGTCAATCTCTTCCTCCCCCTCTGTATATAACTCCTTCCCCCTTTGCCCATCTTCTCACCCCTTTAATTCCAACTACTCTTCTCTCACCTCGTCCCCTCTCTCTGTCCATTTCATCCTTGCACCCCTCGCTCTCCATCTTCACCTCCTAATCTCCCTTTTCATCGCCTCCCCTTTCTTTTCTGTGTCCATTTCTTCCTCTCGCTTACCTCATTCCATTTCCTCACCTTCCCTTTCTCTGCCAATTCCTCCTCCCCCTCTGTCTATTCATCTCCTCATCCCCCATCTCTGTACTGTCTCTTCGTCCCTTATCTTTGCCCATCTCCTCCTCTTTCCTTTCCCTCTCCATCTCCTCCTCTTTCCTTTCCCTCTCCATCTCCTCCTCCCCCTCCCTCTGTCCATTTCCTCCTCCCCTATCTCTGTCCATCTCCACTTCCTCCTATCTGTGCCTATCTCCTCCTTCTCCCTCGCTGTCTATTTCCACCTCCTCCCTTCTCTCTTCACGTTACTTTACTCTCCCAGTAGACTGCCCCTATAGTATTTCCCTTCGGTTTGTGACTAGTATGTGCACCAAATTTGACAGAAATAGATCCTGGAGTTTGAGATAGCTTCTTACCAGTGGCATTGCTCTCATACACAAATATCAAAAACATTGAAGAGCCAGAGAAACTGGTACACCTGCCTAATATCGTGTAGGAACCCCGCGAGCAAGCAGAAGTGCCATAACACGGTGTGGCATGGACTCGACTAATGTCTGCTGAAGTAGTGCTGGAGAGAACTAATACCATGAGTCCTACTGAGCTGTCCATAAATACGTAAGAGTACGAGGGGTTGGAGATCTCTTCTGAACAGCACGTTGGAAGGCATCCAAAATATGCTCAGCAATGTTCACGTCTGGAGACTTTTCTGGCCAGTGGATGTGTTTAAACTCATAAGAGTGTTTCTGGAGCCACTCTGTAGCGATTTTCGATGCGTGGGGTGTCGTATTCCCCTCCTGGAATTGCCCAAGTCCGTGGGAATGCACAATGGGCATGAATGGATGCGGCTGATCAGACACGATGCTTATTTACGTGTCACCTGTCAGAGTCGTATCTAGCCGTATTAGGGGGGCCATATCACTCACACAGCAAACACCCATCACCATGACAGAGCCTCTACCAGCTTGAACAGTCCCCTGCTGACAGGCAGAGTCCTTGGATTCATGAGGTTGTCTCCTTACCCCCAAACGTCCATCCGCTCGATAAAATTTGGTACGAGACTCGTCCGACCAGACAACATGTTTCTAGGAATCAACAGTCCAATGTTGGTGTTGAGGGGCTTTGCGTCGTGCAGTCATCAAGGGTACACGAGCCGGCCTTCGGCTCCGATAGCCCATATCGATGATGTTTCGTTGAGTGGTTCGCACGTTGCCACTTGCTGATAGCCCAGCATTGAAATCTGGTGCAATTTGCACGGTTAACGATTCTCTTCAGTCCTCGTTAATCGCCGCGCGGAGTAGCCGTGCGGTCTCAGGGGCCTTGCCAAGGTTCGCGCGTCTGCCCCCATCGGAGGTTCGAGTCCTTCCTCGGACATGGGTGTGTATGTGCTGTCCTTAGCGTAAGTTAGTTTAAGTTAGATTAAGTAGTGTGTAAGCCTAGGGACCGATGATCTCAGCAGTTAGGTTTCAAATTTCCAGAGTGATATAATGGTACTTTCACTGGCGACATGAATACTGCCTGCTAAATGTGTCATAAATACAGATAGTAGCAAACAGGTAAGAAATTAAAATGCCATGGTTTACGTGGCAGTTTTACTGCGTGGACTGCAGAAATATAATAAGCGACAAATACTTTTCCTTTTATCGTTTTGTAGGTGTCGACAGCGAGAAAAATTTCGCAAAAGTTTTAAATTATGTTTAAAGTCTGTTGCAAGTCATTAAGTGCTCTCGTTCTCAAATGCTGGATAAATAAAGTATAAGTATTCTCGCGTTGTGTGTTACACTGCTTTTTCACCCCCACCCCATGATAGGTAGGTGGTTTTCCCCCTCACCGTGATTCTTTGCAGACAAGATGTAATGCATGTACCAGGATTCATTGAAATCGGTCCTTTGGTTTAGGAGGAGATACGGACATTCATTTTTATATTTGTATTGATTATCGCCGCAGAAGTCAAAAAAATTATAATTAGATATCTCTATTACTTACAGTGTGAGAGAATCAGCTGTCTACGGAAAGTTCTAGTCCGTTGACCGGGGGCGCCCAGATGTGCTGCAACTGCAATAAAAAACATCCTTCGGGGAGGCTCTCATGTCCCTCAGTCTGAGATAAGCAACAAACTTAACATCAAAATTGGGGGCCACGAAGTAGAAACCTGAAGAAACTGTGCTACCTTGAAAGCAAAGTAGCACACGGCGGCCGAAGCAAGGGGGACATAAAGATCACACTAGCACAGGTATAGCGTGTAATCCTCGCCAAAACAAGTATCCTAATATCAAACATGGGTCTTAATTTGAGGAATAAAGTTTTAAGAACGTTCGTTTGCAGCTGTCACTGTCTGGAAGTGAATGAAACACTACCTACCTCCGTAGCCAAGGTCGCCAATACACACCTGGAGGTAAGTCGTTTAGAATCCCGGTGGTGGAAAGTTTTCACTACCAGTTATTGGCCAGGAAGGGGAGTGACGTTCCCGTCCACCAGTTTACGTCTTAGTGTCCTGGATTAAATTTCAGGTCTCTCTGCATTGTCTCATGAAGTGACGGTATGTGACACCGGTGATGTGTCAGTCGTATGGGGACTTAAAGCTCGGCGGCCCCATTTAGACAATTGGAGAGGAGTTGGCGAGGTGCTGCCATCGGATTTCACCCTCTCGGAACCCTTCATGTGTAACAACACATACCTAACACTACAGCATACAGGCACTCAATCAGCACAGTCATCCACACGTTATAGATACACACTTGAAACTTCGCAAAAATTCGGAGGACGGCGACGACAAACCATCTTCACGAAGACCCTGTCTAGAACAGCTATGCAGGATTCGTGCATCTGCTCCCTTACTCTCATATTTCAGGAATGGAAATACTTTGAATCACGGACTACGAGAAAACTGGAAAGAAGAGAATCGAAGTATTTGAGAAGTGGTGCTATAGAAGGATGCTGAAAACTAGAAATGTGGAGGTTGTCTTCAGAATCGGCGAGCAGAGTAGCACGTAGAAAACATTGACAAGAAGAAGGGACAGGTTGATAGGACGTGCTAAATCAGGGTAGTTGAGACAACTCTAGAGGATAAAAGCTAAAGGACATTGATCAGAATATATACAGTAATCAAAGGACGACGTTGGGTGCAAAAGCTATTGTGAGATGCAGCGGTAGGCATAGGAAAGAATTCTTGTTGGGCCACATCAGTCCATTCAGGGGTCTGATGTTCCAAAAAAAGTTTCTGGGCGTACAGTTCAGATTCGCGTTGAAGATTTTTCGCTATGACATCGGGATAAAATGTTTCGTATTGAAATGTAATTTAATTATCAGTCTCTTTATTAAAATGGTTGAACAGAGTAGTATAATGATTACAGAATAGTTAAAGTTTGCACTGGTCTCTGTCTGCCCGACAGGCCAGCTACGTAATCCCTTTACGCCTTAGTTCGTTTCATTTTCGTCGGTGCCGTAGCTCTCGCTTTCACTGGGCTCTGGAGTTTTCAGGGTTTTTGCGTGCCTCCCGAGGCAGGCTTTCCTCTGACTGGCGTGCAACTGTTCAGCAACTGCCCGTCCAGGCCAGTGGTCGTCAAACTGCTGTCCGTGGGGCGAATGGGCTCCGAATCGAGTGCGCGTGCGATCCACGGTCCTCAGCCGTATTTTGTAATATGCATCTAGCAGCCGAAACCAAAAATCAGTTAACTTCTTAAGAGTGTCGTTTTCTTGATCAGTAACAAACAAAACTACAAAGACTGTAATATTTTAAGATATCCTTAATTTTAGTTGACGCTGGCTTATTTGACTGTGAGCTAAGTAAACTTGTCCGATAACCTCCTGGGCAGAGAATAAATAACCGTAGACACTGTGGGTTTAGAGAGTGTGAGAGCGGAAATGTTTTACTACTTGGCTTTCAGTACTGACAACTCAAGGTTGTGCGCGGATAGTACTGATCAGCTGCTGTAGTATACATTCCTGACTGAAGTTACATGGAAATAACGTGGATTCGTAAATGCTCATTATAGAGACGGACATCTTCAAATGTAGTACATTTTTGTTGCAAGTAATATGAAATTAAGTTAAGAGTGCTGTAATACAACAGAATGAGTAGAAGAAAAACGGCAGTTGAAACGTTTAGTAAAGATACTTGTGATCGTCTCTCATATTGCGTAATTTATTTAAATATAAATAGAAGAAGTGTTATCAGTCAGTTAATCATCTATTCACACCGAGATAACATCACCACTTCGTCATATAATTACAGTGTCGCAGCTTCGGGGTCGCTGAGGGTGGCAGCAATCTGAAACAGAGAACAGTCGACACGAATTGTTCCGAATGGTAGCGTCTTTTAACGACGAGCATTTGGAGACAAGTAGTCAACGTATCGCACTCTTGCTATAATCTAATAGCGGCTCTTGGCATGTTAATTTATGTAGTTTAGCAACTAATTCTCGGCATGCCGTTCCCAAAGTCAGTATTGGCTCTCGATCAAAAACGTTTGACAAGCACTGGCCCAGATGAATCAAGAGCTACATGCCGTATGGGCTTCCGCAACAGACGCCAGGTTCACGCGCCCGCCCTGAGTGCCAACTGTTGTGGCGTAACAAGACAGCTACGCCACACTGAAGTAGCCGAAAGGCACGCGTTACTGACGCAGGCTAGAGATAGGTCTGAAACAGGATACGTAATGAATGCTATAAAGAAAAGTACGTAGCTGCTATAATACTTAACTTTAATCCATCACTTGTATACAGCATTCTTGATGTTACAAGTGAGACTCTATCTTGAAATGGTTAATGGCGCCTTGCTAGGTCGTAGCCATGGACTTAGCTGAAGGCTATTCTAACTGTCTCTCGGCAAATGAGAGAAAGGCTTCGTCAGTGTAGTCGCTAGCAAAGTCGTCGTACAACTGGGGCGAGTGCTAGTCCGTCTCTCGAGACCTGCCGTGAGGTGGCGCTCGGTCTGCGATCACTGCCTGTGGCGACACGCGGGTCCGACATGTACTAATGGACCGCGGCCGATTTAAAACTACCACCTAGCAAGTGTGGTGTCTGGCGGTGACACCACACCAACCATGGCTGGAATTTGCATCGCCAATGCCGCAACTGGATGTCCACTGAGTGGCGACTGGTGCAACAGACAGTGACCGCTGGCGTGACATTTCTGGAAACAAACACCCTGCAACAATCTACTGAAAGGTCTAGGGCGGGGAAAGGAGAGTTATGGTCTGAGGAACGTGTCCGTGCCATTTCCTTGATGATCTCGTCATTCTGGAAGGGACAATGGATCAGCACCATTGGCCATGTCCACCCCTACACGCCGTTTGTTCTGCCTCGGCACGATAGCATCAACCAGCAGAACAATGTAGCAAGTAACACATCTCGCAACGTACGTGCGTGATTCGAAGAGCACCAGGATGAGTTTACTCTACTCTTCCGGCCATCAAATTTCCCGGGTCGAATCCAAATCGAGAATCCCTGTGACCACATCGATTGGGCTGTTCCTACCATGAATCCTCAACCGAGAAATATAGAGCAGCTGACCACGGCACTGGAGTCGCCACGGCACCACATCCCTGTCGGTACCTTCCAGAAAATCACTGACTCTCTTCTTGCACCTCCCTCAGCGGTCCGTGCTCCAAAAGGTGGAGTTAAGTTCAAAAATGGTTCAAATGGCTGTAATCACTATGGGACTTAACATCTGAGGTCATCAGTCCCCTAGAGTTAAAACTACTTAAACGTAACTAACCTAAGGACACCACACACATCCACGCCCGAGGTAGGATTCGAACCTGCGACTGTAGCAGCAGCGCGGTTCCGGACTGAAAGCGCCTAGAACCGCTCGGTCATAGCGGCCGGCTCGAATTAAGTCTTTTTGTGAGGTGGCCACATTAATGTGACTAGACCGTGTATAATTTAGAGCAAGTTTAGAAGTCGTATGAGACGATATGTTTAATAATATTTAATTTTCAGTTCAATACCTATTACCACTTACATTTCGGGGAATATTTTCTTTGTCCCACTATGGGTCGTACTGGTAGGTATCTACTAATACACCCACTATTTGTCCCAGCCAAACGCATTCTGAGGCTGAATCAATTTATTAATTTATAGAATGCTTATTCGTAACGATCGCGCGCTTGCGCCTCTACTGGGAGGATGATGTCACAGGCAAAAGAAATAGTACGCGACAAACAAGCACAGGTATTATCTATCTGTTTTTGGGATTAACAATTGTTTACGCGTTATGAGACTTGTAGATGTATATATTGTATGTTAACCGGCGGCCTAGAAACGACGGAGAGGCTCCGTCCCCGCCGCAGCAGCAGCGGTCCACAACCCCACGACGACTACCGCAGTCCACTTCACCCCTCCACCGCCGCATTCCGAACCACTCTTTCAGAGTTATTGTGCGGTTCGGCCCCCGGTGCTTCCCCCCCCCCCCCCTTCCCCCTCCCACCTTCTCCCACGGAACGTCTCACACCAGACGAGTTCGCGTGGTAGAGCAATTTTGGTGTACCCGTACGTAGATAACTTAATTGCACAGCAATCGCCGACATAGTGTAGCTGAGGCGGAATAAGGGGAACCAGATGGAAAACTTCCAAAAACCCTTCCACAGACTGGCCAGCTCACCGGATCTCGACACAAGTCTGCTGGGCTGATTCGTGCCGGCGACCAGGCGCTCCTTCCCGATCTGGAAAGCCGTGTGTTAGACCACACTGCTAACCAGGCGGGCTAAACTTGTAGTTACTACTGATTCAAATCTTACAGTAATTTATCACACAAGAAATTCTAACGATGAGCGAATAGACGTCTCCACATCAAAAAGTTGGATAAAAATCAACACCATTTATATAATTTATGGTTTCCTTACCCGTTATGAAGAAGATCTACTTAAAACTAGCGCGAATCAGGAAGTCTTTACCCGTATTTTATTCTAACCAAATTGTGGCTGTAAATGCAAATTCAGCACTTTCATTCCCGTTGGTGGGCCTTTCTTTTACCGGCCCGGTCTTATCAGCTGATAGCTCAGCTGAATGGCGCTGGTGTCAGTTCTTGAAAATGGTGGTTGTGCTTCACAAGTCCACCGCGTATCAGCAAATAAGTGTGATTCGTTTTATATGCAGCAAAGAACGATCTCCCATCGTAAACCTCTGGGAAATACAGTCCATGTATGGGGAAAAGTGTCTCGCCTTAGAAGTGTGAGGAGGAGGAGGAAGAGGAGGTGTTTTGAATTTTCAAACGGCCGTGAAGACTTGCTTTAAAGCTTTGGGAGAAGCAGTGCTCGTCGCAAACTGACGAAAGAATTTCTCTTGTGGATGTAATGATGAAAGAGGATCGACGTGTTTATCTCAGGAATATTGCACAGGAGCTTGGCATTTCGTATGGGAGTTTATGACATCGTCCACAGGTCCATAAGATACTGGAAGGTTTCATGTCGGTGGGTGACCAAGTAACTGGATGACATGATGAAAGTCTAGCAAATGTTTGCTTCACTGAATCATCTGGAACGGCATACCGAGAATGGTGACAGTTCGCTAGACCGCATTACTACTGGTGATAAAACGTGGATCATTTCACGCTGCAATCGAAGCAGCATAATATTATGTGGATTCATTCGGATTCGCCTGTGGAAAAAAATTCCGTTCAGTGCCATATGTTGTGAAAGTTATGCTAACGCTCTTCTGGGACTGTCGCAGATGGCTCCTATTCGATTTCACGCCAACTGGTGAAGCCATCAATGCCTACAGTTATTGTTTCATACTGTCACGTCTGCGGCCTGCCATCAGGAACAAGCGCCAAGGGATTCTGATGTGGACAACATGGTTAAACTCCGCGAAAATGTGAGGTCACATTTGGCAAACAGAACAATCGAAAATTTTCTGTCCTTTCACTGAGAGATTCAGGACCATCCGTCATAAATTCCGGATCTTGCCCCTTGTGATTTCCACGTTACAGGTTTGCTGAAGAGTTTACTTGCAGGACAGCGATTCAGATGCAACGCTAAATTGAAAACAGCAGCACAACGGTGGTTCCACAATTAGCTGGAGAAACTGTACAACCAGGGAATCTCAAATTTAGTGCTGCGGATGAAAAAATGTCTGAACCGGTGTGGGGAGTATTTGGGAAAATAATGCGAGGCTCGAAGAATGGTAGTACTCTCTCAGATGTCAAAAGTTGTGGGTTACCGTCTAATATCGTGCCAGACCTCCTTTTGAACAGCGTAATGTAGCAAATCGCATGGCATGGACTCCATAGGTCGTTGGAAGTCCTCCGCAGAAATACTGCACCATGCTGCCCCTATATCCGAACTGTGCATGTACTGATCTCCCGATTATGTTCCATAAATGTTCGATGGGCGGCCAAATCATTTTCTCTAAATGTGCAGAATGTTATTCAAACCCATTGCGAACAATTGTCATCCATAAAATTTGTACCGTTGTTTTGGTACATGAAGTCACGAATGGCTGCAAGCAGTCTCCAAGAAGACGAACATAACCATTTAGAGTCAATGATCGGTTCAGATGGACAGAGGACCAAGTCAATTCCAAGTAAACACAGCCCTCGCCATAACTGAGCCACCACCAGCTTGAACAGCGAATTGTTGACAACTTGTGTCAATGGCTTCGTGGAGTCTGCGCCACGCACGATCCCTACCTTCAGGTCTTACCAACTGAAATCGGGAATCATCTGACCAGACCACGGCTTTTCAGTCGTCTAGAGTCGATCGGACATTGTCACTAGTCCAGGAGAGACGCTGTAGGTGATGTCGTGCTGTTAGCAAAGGCATTCGTGTCGGTCGTCTGCTGCCACAGCCCCTTAAACACCAAATATCGCCTCACTGTTCTAACGGATACGTTCACAGTACGTCTCACATCGATTTCTGCGGTTATTTCACGCAGTACTGCTTGTCTGATAGCACTAACAACTCAGCCACCGCTCACGGTCGTTAAGTGAAGGCCGTCGGCCACTGCGTTGTCCATGGTGAGAGGTAATGTCTGAAATTTGGTGTTCTCAGCACACTCTTAGGACTGTGGATCTCCGAATATTGAATTCCCTAATGATTTCCGAAATGGAATGTCCCATGCTTCGTTGGAAGTCCCCTGCAGAAATATTGGACCATGCTGCCTCTATAGCCGGCGCGGTTCTAGGCGGTTCTAGGCGCTTCAGTCTGGTTCGAATCCTGCCTCGGGCATGGATGTATGTGATGTCCTTAGGTTAGTTCGGTTTAAGTAGTTCTAAGTCTAGGGGGCTGATGACCTAAGATGGTAAGTCCCATAGCCCTTAGAACCATCTGAACCATTTTTTTTTCAAAGTCTGTTAATTGCAGTCGTGTGGCCGCAATCACATCGGAAACTTTTTCACGTGGATCACCCGAGTACATATGACAACTCTGCCAATGTTCTGTCCTTTTATACTTTGTGTACTAAATTGCACATTGATATCCCAT
This sequence comes from Schistocerca nitens, assembly GCF_023898315.1. NCBI lineage: Eukaryota > Metazoa > Arthropoda > Insecta > Orthoptera > Acrididae > Schistocerca > Schistocerca nitens. The sequence continues at coordinate 174,327,713 of NC_064622.1, read as the reverse complement.
GACGTTAGTTGTCCGCAGCTCGTGGTGGTTCGGTAGCGTTCTCGCTTCCCGCACCCTGGTTCCCGGGTTCGATTCTCGGCGGGGTTAGGGATTTTCATTGCCTCGTGATGACTGGGTGTTGTGTGATGTCCTTAGGTTAGTTAGGTTTAAATAGTTGTAAGTTCTAGGGGACTGATGACCATAGATGTTAAGTCCCATAGTGCTCAGAGCCATTTGAACCATTTTTTGACCTTAGTTACCTCAGTCTATTTGTAATTAGCCAGTTCGTCTAATAAAAAATAGGGGCTAAGGTTTTCTGCTTCGCCCTCATGTCATTGCTAACTGGTGTGATTTTTTATGTTCCATCCACTGTGGGCCAACCATCGACCGACTGAACGTTGCCGTTACCTTACCTGGCCTCCCACCAACTACGAGCATGAGAGTGGACCTCAAGATCGATTAACAAGGAGTCCGGCCGACATCGGCACGTGCGACAAGGCCGTTGCCGGAGAACTTTGGGTGTGTGCCGGGTGGGGGAGAAACTCGTCGACCCCTCCCCCCCCCCCTACCCCAAACGCCAACCGCACTCACCCTTCTCCTCCGGGCGGGTGCCGCCACGCCCCGGCGGTGTGCATCCAATTTGCCAGTTAAAATGTCGAGATTGCGGTGACGTGCGAATGGCGGCGCTGGCGGCGGCGAGAAAACGCGGGATTAGCCCGGCCCGGCGGCCGGATTTGCATACTATTTAGTTCTATCAGCGGGTGGCAATAATTTGTATTGGGCCGCTGCGGTGCGCCGGTGGCAGGTAGCATTAGCCGGCGCAGCGCACCGTAATAACTCGCCATGGATATTTAAATTAGAGGCGGCGGCGGCGGCGGCGGCGGCGGCCACGGCTCCTGCCAGCCGCAGCGCAGGGCGCCACCTGCTCCGCCGGCCATGCCGCGGCATTCAGCAGCGCAGGCCGAGCGTGCAGGCGCGGGGGCCGCCCCTGAAGGCGGGACGGACCGCGACACTGTGCCCTCCTCTGGCCCGCGGGTTTCAAGCTGGTGCGTCCCGGTGTAGAGACCGTTTTTCATTTCATGTCTGTCTGGACTCTTTCGTGGCCGTTGTCATTGGTCGTAAAATCTGTTGAGTCGTTAGGCCTCATCGTTATTGTTACACTACTGGCAATTAAAATTGCTACACCAAATGCAGATGATAAACGGGTATTCATTGGACAAATATATTATACTAGAACTGACATGTCATTATATTTTCACGCAGTTTGGGTGCATAGATCCTGAGAAATCAGTACCCAGAACAACCACCTCTGACCGCAATAAAGGCCTTGATACGCCTGGGCATTGAGTCAAACAGAGCTTGGATGGCGTGTACAGGAACTGCTGCCCATGCAGCTTCAACACGGTAACACAGTTCATCAAGAGTAGTGACTGGCGTATTGTGACGAGCCAGTTGCTCGGCCACCGTTGACCAGACGTTTTAAATTGGTGAGAGATGTGGAGAATGTGCTGGCCAGGGCAGCAGTCGAACATTTTCTGTATCCAGAAAGGCCCGTACAGGACCTGCAACATGCGGTCGTGCATTATCCTGCTGAAATGTAGGGTTTCGCAGGGATCGAATGAGGGGTAGAGCCACGGGTCGTAACACATCTGAAATGTAACGTCCACTGTTCAAAGTGCCGTCAGTGCGAACAAGAGGTGACCGAGACGTGTTACCAATGGCACCCCATACCGTCACGCCGGGTGATACGCCAGTATGGCGATGACGAATACACGCTTCCAATGCGCGTTCACCGCAATGTCGCCAAACACGCATATGTGACCATCATGATGCTGTACACAGAACCGGGATTCATTCGAAAAAAATGACGTTATGACATTCGTGCAGGTTCGTCGTTGAGTACACCATCGCAGGCGCTCCTGTCTGTGATGCAGCGTCAAGGGTACACGCAGCCATGGTCTCCGAGCTGATGGTCTATGCTGCTGCAAACGTCGTCGAACTGTTCGTGCAGATGGTTGTTGTCTTGCAAACGTCCCAATCTGTTGACTCAGGGATCGAGACGTGGCTGCACGACCCGTTACAGCCATGCGGATGAGATGCCTGTCATCTTGATTGCTAGTGATACGAGGCCTTTGGAATCTAGCATGGCGTTCCGTATTAGCCTCCTAAACCCACTGATTCCATTTTCTGCTAACAGTCATTGGATCTCGACCAAAGAGAGCAGCAATGTCGCGATACGATAAACCGCAATCGCGATAGGCTACAATCCGACCTTTATCAAAGTCGGAAACGTGATGGTACGCATTTCTCCTCCTCACACGCGGCATCACAGCAGCTTTTCACCAGGCAACGCCGGTCAACTGCTGCTTGTGTATGAGAAACCGGTTAGAAACTTTCCTCATGTCAGCACGTTGTAGGTGTCGCCATCGACGCCAACCTTGTGTGAATGCTCTGAAAAGCTAATCATTTGCATATTACAGCATCTTCTTCCTGTCGGTTAAATTTCGCGTCTCTAGCACGTCATCTTCGTGGTGTAGCAATTTTAATGGCCAGTAGTGTGTATAGTATTGTACCTAATAGGAGATCTGTGTCTTCGTATGGAGAATGTCTGACGCCAGTGTTCTCTGTCCTTAGTTTCTTCCTTTAGTCTTTTGTATCTCCTTCCATCTTTCATGCCATCGACATGTTGAATTATTCTTCTCCACGTACTGTACAGTTTTCTTCTCTCCTAGCGTTCTTAGTACATCGTCCCTTCGTTATCCGTTCTGTCAATTTGATCTTCTGTATTCTCCAGAACCACGATTTAAAATTTTCCAGGTATTTTTTTTTGTATCCCGCCTGGATAGGCGGCACCTCGGTCTGCTCCTGTGAACTGCTTCTGTAATATAGGCCGAGAGTGAAGGAAGCTAGTAGGAGCAGGACAGGTGAAACACTCCGGTACTGCATGTAACGTTAATATTTTTACTTTGGTTGAAAGGTGGATTTCATTTGCGACGTTCATTTCACAGATTATTCTCCATGTTTGAAGTAAATAAACCCATATAATGGTTAATTAGTCTTATTAGGTGGATTAGGAAGAGAGAGACACGTGATGATTAAACACGTCTGAAACAATACGGGCTTTGGTAATGATAATATTTAGTTGCATGCTGTAGGTGTAAGCAAAGTGGATGGGGCGGAAATCAAGGCGGCACTCCCTGAGCTTCACAGCGTCGGCCAGAGGGCGCTGTGGTCGGCGTAGTTAGTCTTCTCTCGTAGTGCCAACTTACGAGAGCGTGCACCTACGTTGTGGCATCGTAGCTATCGACGCCACATATTTCTTTTTTACATTTTTTTCAGAGACCGCGTCTCTGCTCCGTACAGTGCAATGTTCTATACGGAGCACTTCATCAGTTTCTTTCTTAGTTCCAAGTTCAACTTGCTGATCACCAGAGTCAACCTCTTGTTGAATGCGGATTTGGTCGTGGCGAGTTCTCTTGGTATTTCATTTGTGTAATGGGCAGCCTTTGCAAGCGAGCTTCCCAAGTACTTGAACTGCATCACATTCACTACTTCTAGATCGTTCAGTTATCCTCAGAGGTTTTCCCCTTCCCCGAATCACTTTTGATTTGTCGCTTCTGATTACAGTGCCGTATTTCCTTCCAGTTTCACAATGTGTGCAGTGGTGAGCATTACCAGGTCACCTCCACATTTGATGATCATTATAAGTCGTCTTCCTACCATGAAATTTCCACATCCTTTCAAAGCCTTATCGCCAGCCATTCTCCGTATAGACTGAAGAGACCCAGGTTAGATAACATTCTTGTCTGATTCTCTTCCTATTACCACGCTCCTTGTCTCTCCGTAGTTCAGTCGCATCTCAACTCTTTTTCCCAGGTACAAATTAGTCTCTGGTCTCTCCAGTTTATTCCTATCTCCTATTCACCAATTTTGCGCAACTGATCCCTACGGAGGGTTCTGCCAGTCTATAAAACAGGCACAAACTTCTCCCTTAACAGTCAAAGTCTCTCTCAAAACATCCTCATCATGTCCACGGCGTCTCTGGTTACTTTTCCTTTCCTAAATACAAACTGGCCCTCTCCCATTACCTCCTCAGTTTTGTACGAGGGTCGTTCAATAAATAAAGCCCCACAATTTTTTAAATATAGCCAGTAATATACATGCACAACCGCCCTTGTTCGTGCTTCACATTCGATGTTTGTTCTGTACGCAGGGGAAGTTTCGAACCGTTCTGGCAGATGGCTGAGCCGTAGTACAGCGTCAAAATGGCGTCTACATACGGCTCACGTTACAAGCAGCGTGCTATTACTGAATTCTTATGTGCAGAAGAAGAAACCATGGTGAACATCCACTAACGTTTGTGTGCAGTGTATGGCGATGCTGCAGTTGATAGAAGTACAGCTGGGGTGGTGGGTAAAGAAAGTCACAGCCTCAGGAAATGCAAAAACAGAGCTCCTTGATGAGCCACGCCCGGGACGTCCTGTCACAGCCACTGGACATCATTGCCTCATCCAACCTACAGTCCAGACCTGGCACCTTCGGACTTCCATCTCTTTGGACCGCTCACGTACAGGACAAGAGCTTTCAGCAGCAGGCAATGCATGTTCTTCCCCAGCGTTGGCGTACCGCCATAGAACGTTATGGAGATTACATAGAAAAATAGGGAATGGAAAAGACATGTTGATGTGTATTGTCACCAAATTCTGACTCTTAACAATAAATACGTTCTGAGAAAAAAATGTGGGGCATTATTTATTGAACGACCCTCGTATTAGAGCCAACAGTTGAGTATTCTTGCAATCATGTTAGCCACATGTGGTATCATACTAATGGTTCTGTAACCACCACATCTCTTGGCCTGTTGTTTCTCCTCAAGAGCTACATCACATTCCTCATCAAACTTCACTAGTCGACGTTTCTATCCGAATACCCTGATCTTCTTCGAAATTCCACTGATGTATCTCAATGGCTGAACACTGTGGAAAGAGCGTCACTTACACTCGTAAAACGCCCTTTTTGTCAGAGAAGTGAAGTTACTGGTCAAAAATTTTCAAACTGCTGTTGGCGGCAGGTCCATACAGTGAGCGTGCTGAGACAGGCCCCTGCCAAGACCGTAAACATAGAGAGCGCGTAAGAGATGAAAAAAAAAGTGAAGAATAACGGTTTAAGACACAATCAGAAGATAAACGTGAGTTCTCGTCTACACCTACACCTCCGGAATCCACCGTACGGTGCTTGGTGGAGGGTACCCTGTACCACTACTAGTTATTTACTTTCCTGTCATACTCGCAAATAGAGCGAGGGATACTTCTCGTATCTTATCTTCGTGGTTATTACACGCAATGTACAGGGTGTTTCAAAAATGACCGGTATATTTGAAACGGCAATAAAAACTAAACGAGCAGCGATAGAAATACACCGTTTGTTGCAATATGCTTGGGACAACAGTACATTTTCAGGCAGACAAACTTTCGAAATTACAGTAGTTACTATTTTCAACAACAGATGGCGCTGCGGTCTGGGAAACTCTATAGTACGATATTTTCCAGATATCCACCATGCGTAGCAATAATATGGCGTAGTCTCTGAATGAAATTACCCGAAACCTTTGACAACGTGTCTGGCGGAATGGCTTCACATGCAGATGAGATGTACTGCTTCAGCTGTTCAATTGTTTCTGGATTCTGGCGGTACACCTGGTCTTTCAAGTGTCCCCACAGAAAGAAGTCACAGGGGTTCATGTCTGGCGAATAGGGAGGCCAATCCACGCCGCCTCCTGTATGTTTCGGATAGCCCAAAGCAATCACACGATCATCGAAATATTCATTCAGGAAATTAAAGACGTCGGCCGTGCGATGTGGCCGGGCACCATCTTGCATAAACCACGAGGTGTTCGCAGTGTCGTCTAAGGCAGTTTGTACCGCCACAAATTCACGAAGAATGTCCAGATAGCGTGATGCAGTAATCGTTTCGGATCTGAAAAATGAGCCAATGATTCCTTTGGAAGAAATGGCGGCCCAGACCAGTACTTTTTGAGGATGCAGGGACGATGGGACTGCAACATGGGGCTTTTCGGTTCCCCATATGCGCCAGTTCTGTTTATTGACGAAGACGTCCAGGTAAAAATAAGCTTCGTCAGTAAACCAAATGCTGCCCACATGCATATCGCCGTCATCAATCCTGTGCACTATATCGTTAGCGAACGTCTCTCGTGCAGCAATGGTAGCGGCGCTGAGGGGTTGCCGCGTTTGAATTTTGTATGGATAGAGGTGTAAACTCTGGCGCATGAGACGATACGTGGACGTTGGCGTCATTTGGACCGCAGCTGCAACTCGGCGAACGGAAACCCGAGGCCGCTGTTGGATCACCTGCTGCACTAGCTGCGCGTTGCCCTCTGTGGTTGCCGTACGCGGTCGCCCTACCTTTCCAGCACGTTCATCCGTCACGTTCCCAGTCCGTTGAAATTTTTCAAACAGATCCTTTATTGTATCGCTTTTCGGTCCTTTGGTTACATTAAACCTCCGTTGAAAACTTCGTCTTGTTGCAACAACACTGTGTTCTAGGCGGTGGAATTCCAACACCAGAAAAATCCTCTGTTCTAAGGAATAAACCATGTTGTCTACAGCACACTTGCACGTTGTGAACAGCACACGCTTACAGCAGAAAGACGACGTACAGAATGGCGCACCCACAGACTGCGTTGTCTTCTATATCTTTCACATCACTTGCAGCGCCGTCTGTTGTTGAAAATTGTAACTACTGTAATTTCGAAAGTTTGTCCGCCTGAAAATGTACTGTTGTCCCAAGAATATTGCAACAAACGGTGTATTTCTGTCGCTGCTCGTTTAGTTTTTATTGCCGTTTCAAATATACCGGTCATTTTTGAAACACCCTGTATGTTGGCGGCAGAAGAATTCTTCGGCAGTCAGCTTCAAATACCGGTTCTCTAGATTTTCTCCGTAGTGTTTCCCGAAAAAAACGTCGCCTTCCCTCCAGGGATTCCCAATTGAGTTTCCGAAGAATCGCCGTAACACCTACTTGTTGTTCGAACCTACCGGTAACAAATCTAGCACCCAGCCTCTGAATTGCTTCGATGTCTTCCTTCAATCCGACTCGGTACGAATCCTAAACAGTCGTGCAGTACTCAACAATAGGTCACACTAGCGTCCTATATATGCGGTCTCCTTTACAGGGAGCCCCTCTTTCGTAAAATTCTCCCAATAAAGCGAAGTCGACCATTTGCCTTCCCTACCACAGTACTCACATGCTCGTTCCACCAAACATCGCTTTGCAGCGTTACGCCCAGCATTTAAATGTGTCAAGCAGGACACTGGTAATACTGTATCCGAACATTAAGGATTTTATTTTCCTACTTAATCGCATTAACTTACATTTTTCCGCATTTAGGGGTAGCTACTATTCATTGTACCAAGTGGAAATTTTGCCTTATCGTCTTCTGTGGACAGGAACAAGTCACTCCCTCCGCCTGCGACTATTATTACAGTATCATTTCTACAGTGTCATTCTGTCCAAGTAGCGCCATGAAGAAATGGCTACTACCGAAAAGACGTCTGTTATAAACATGCACTATCTGATTAAAAGTATCTCGACTCCTAGTGGACATTAATGTCAGAAGTGTCCACTCCTTCCCGTAATGGCGGCACGGACTCTGTTGGGGTCACTTTCAATTAGGTGTGGATATCCTTGGTGGAAAACAGCAGCCCATTTTTACTCAACAGCGGAAAGCAGAGAAGGTAGTGATATTGGACGCTTGGATATTGAGCGTAGTCGACGTTCTAACTCATTCCAAAGACGTTTCATTGTGTTCTGGTCAGGGATGTGGGCAGACAGATCAATTCCAGGAATCTTTTGGCCCACAAACAATTACCTCATAGATGCTGCTAGTACACTTATTCATCGTCTTAGAACTGTTCCTCTACTGTACACAGTACACAATGCTGTAAAATGAGTTTCTGTCCTTCTGAAGTTAGCGTTTCTTTAAGTACATTAAGGGGGCCACAGCCTAACCACGAAAAACACATGAAAATACTTCAAACTTGCCACGAGACATTATCCGCTTTACAACCTCACCTATGCTTTTTTGCGTGCATTGGAGTTGAGATGGCGCGAAGAGAGAATGAATGCTACAGGAAACGCACATTTCTGACAGACGAAGTCTGAGTTTCAGGTGAAGTTTGGGGAATTGGGACTGCCAAGGTGTCGCAGGGAGTACCAAACCATTTCCAGCTTTACGACCTTGCGCAGTCTAGTGTGTGTCCGGGGGAGGAGAAGCGCCACGAGGTTGTAGGTTCATGCTTGGCAGACAGCCTTTGTAGTTAGCCATCGGCCGCAATAGAAAACACGGGCTGCAGAAAATAATACGGTAGCCTCGTGAACTTTCATTCCTAATTTCAAACGTCCTCTGATGCGAGGCTATTGTAACCAACACTAAAACGCGCGATTGGTACATTAGAGTGTGACGTCACGAGCACAGAGCTAGATCGGACGTGTTTAGTAGCAGGAGAGAGATAAGATATATGACTGGCGTGAGACTGCGTCACACCGTTTTTGAGGGATTGTCTGTGCCGAAGAGAAACGGGCTGCAGTGTTTTGTTCGATATTGGTGTTCGATATTGGTGACTGACAGCGTTTGGTGGAAAAGGAGAGCAGGGCGTAAGAGAAAGCCTGCTCGAGACGCGTCATAAGCGCCACCGACTTTGAGTGAGACGCTGGAAACGACTTTGCGTGGAGAGGGCGTACAGAACGCTCCGATTTCAGACTGTGATGTCCTGCTGATCAGAGCGACCTCCGAGTCTGCAGAGGTCCAGAAAACGCTGTTGTAGTTGTAGCAACGCGTTCTGTTCATCACGGCTCACGATAATTAAATTATAGTGAGCAATCAAATGGTTCAAATGGCTCTGAGCACTATGGGACTCAACTGCTGAGGTCATTAGTCCCCTAGAACTTAGAACTAGTTAAACCGAACTAACCTAAGGACATCACAAACATCCATGCCCGAGGCAGGATTCGAACCTGCGACCGTAGCGGTCTTGCGGTTCCAGACTGCAGCGCCTTTAACCGCACGGCCACTTCGGCCGGCAGTGAGCAATCGCAGCAGCGTCGGCGTGCTGGGTCATTCTTATTCCGCAATTGTCGAATCATATACGACTGCCTGTCTCACGTTCAACGTACATATGTTGTAAGTATGAACCTTTCAATCAGTCACCAAACTTCGTAGTTGCTCATGTAGTTCAAAATGGTTCAAATGGCTCTGAGCAATATGGGACTTAACATCTGAGGACACCAGTCCCCTAGAACTTAGAACTACTTAAACCTAACTAACCTAAGGACATCACACACATCCATGCCCGAGGCAGGATTCGAACCTGCGACTGTAGCGGTCACGCGGTTCCAAACTGAAGCGCATACAGGAAAATTAAAGAGACCTTTGGAGAAAAGAGAACCACTTGTATGAGTATCAAGAGCTTAGATAGAAACCCAGTTCTACCCAAAGAAGGGAAAGCAGAAAGGTGAAGGCGTATATAGAGGGTCTAGACAATGGACACTTAAAAGTTTTGCTATTTGGGGTGCAAAATAACTGATGATGGTCGAAGTAGAGAGTAAACAAAATGTAGACTGCTAATGGGAAGGAAAGCGTTTCTGAAGAAGAGAAATAAGTTAACATCGAGTGTCAGGAAGTCTTTTCTGAAAGTATTTGTATGGAGTGTAGCCATGTATGGAAGTGAAACATGGACGATAAATAGTTTGGACTAGAAGAGAATAGAAGCTTTCGAAATGTGGTGCTACAGAAGAATGCTGAAGATTAGGTGGGTAGATCACGTAACTAATGAGGAGGTACTGTAAAGAATTGGGGACAAGAGGAATTTATGGCACAACTTGACTAGAAGAAGGCATCGGTTGGTAGGACATGTTCTGAGGCATCAAGAGATCACCAATTTAATATTGGAAGGCAGCGTGGAGGTTAAGAATCGTAGAGGGAGACCAAGAGATGAACACACTAAACAGATACAGAAGGATGTAGGCTGCAATAATTACTTGGAGATGAAGAAGCTTGCACAGGATAGAGTAGCATGGAGAACTACATCAAACCAGTCTCTGAACCGGACACCACAACAAAAAGGACAACAGTGTATTCGTGAGTCTGTCTCTTGTGGCATATAGTTGTCAATTCCTCACTACATAACGGATGTCCGAGATACTTTTATCAGCACTCGTATGTTCCACCACTCACCTTCGCTGGACGTTCACTTGCGTCATAGATGGTAGAAAACGACAACTGAGGCCTGTAGCCATCATGTCTATTTAATCTGTATTCACTCTTCGATATTTCAACTCATTCGCAGACTTTCATTCTAGAAATATTATTTTCTCTGGTTAGCGTTCCTATGTTCCTAAAATCCACAGTCTGGTACATCCTTCTTGGGGTTCCGCTGCCGCTGATTATACGTTTTGTGACCTCCATCGCGTTGTTTTATTAACCTTTCCATTTTTACCGCTATATACTTCGCTCCAACCGTACATCACTTTACATACTCCCTCACTATAGAAGCCGTGGGACACCTCCGATGTAGGTCGAAAGAAGACTTTTGTATTGTGTTGACTGAAAAATGTAGTCCGTATACAATTCTTCCGAATGATACTTTTAAGGTGCTCATTTATTCTAGTAAAAAGCTATGTACGGGAGGTTCCCCGCACCTCTTTTTTTTCATTACGATTACTGGTGTTATTGTTACTACTGCTTCATTCGAAGTCCCTACTTATGGTAAGGACATTACAGCCATCGACTGTCCACGTTTCCCTAAGGAGATCGAGTTCTGATCGCAATATCCTACTGTCACTGATGCGGAATGCTCTCGACAACCGTGTTCAGAGCGGTTTGCTTCTGTTCTGGTTGCTGGTGCGGAACGGCGTCTGAATAACTGTCTCAGTCGGTGGGCATCTTATAAACTCTGTGCCCTAGAGTATTGTCACATTTTCTGCAGATTAACACATCTAATAACGGGAGTTAGTCCTCGTTTACCATCGCCATAGTGAAGCTGATTTTTTTTTGTATGAATATGGCCCAGAAAATTGTAAAATTTTTGAAGGTTTCTCCCGTTGTGCGTCCGTACAACAGAGTGTCAATTACAGAACGGAATGGTTTTATTTCCCCGTTACATAACATTTTTCTGACGCGTTGGTCAATATCTGGCCCTGATGCAAGCAGTTATTCGGCTTGGCATTCATTTACACAGCTGTTGGATACACTCCTGAGGGATATCGCGCATAATTCTGCCGAATTGGCACTTTAGATTGTCAAAATCCCAAAATGGTTGGAGAGTCCCGCCCATAAAGCACCAAACGTTTTCAGTTGGGGAGAGATCCAACGACGTTGCTTGTCACCGAAGGGTTTGGCCACTACGAAGATAAGCAGTAGAAACTCTCGCCACATGCGAGCGGACATTATCTTGTTGGAATGTAAGCCCAGGATGGCTTGCCATGAAGGCAACAAAACGTGGCGTAGAATATTGTCGACGCACCACTGTGCTACATGTAGGGGTGCCGCGGATTACAACCAAAGGGGTCAAGCTGTGAAAAGAGTTGGCACCTCAGACCTTCTGTTCTCCTTATCAGGCCGTATGGCTGGCGGCAGTCCGGTTAGCATCCCACCGCTGTGCGGGGCCCCAAATATGTCTTAGGCCTGGAATATCACTGTCTGCGTAGAACTGTCCTCCACGATGAGTCCCACTTCGAAATGAGCCCCAATGACCATTGAAGACGTGTCTGAAGACGCTCCGAACACCTGTGGGAGATGGCCCAACAACCAGGATGGATGGATTGGGGTGCCATTTTTTTTCGTAGCAGGCCTCTTTTGGTTGTCATCCGCGGTGCCCTTACAGCGCAGAGGTACGTCAATGATATTCTACACGCCGTTTTCTTCCCTTTCATGGTAAGTTATCTTGGGCTTAATTTTCAGCAAGATAAGTCCGCCTGCACACGGCGAGAGTTTCTACTGCTTCTCTTCGTACTTGCCAAAACCTACCTTGGCATGCAAGGTCGCCGGACCCGTGTCCAGTTAATTTTTGGTGCATTTTGGGCAGGACCCTCCCACCATTTTGGGATTCTGACGGTCTAACGCGCCAGTTCGACAGAATGTCCCTCTGGAGGACACCCAACAACTGACTCAATCACTGCCAAGCCGAACAATGCTTGAATAAAGGCCAGAGGTGAACCAATGCATTACTGACTTGCTCACTTTGAAAAACTCTTTCTCTTGAACACGTCATCCAATTTTCCTAAAATTGTAATCGTTTCGTTTGCACATGTACGATGGTTGGAACTTAAATAGTGGCAACTATTTATTCACAATTGATACATAAGAATTACATGTTTTCACATGTTACTGTCCTTCAAAGTAGTCACCAGCGTTGTGTAGAACCCGTTGCCAGCGATGTGGAAGGCTTAGTATACCGTTAGCAGAGCCTGTTCTGATGATGGTGCGAATGGAGCAGTCTACTGCCTGTCGAATCTCTGGAACAGTTCTGAAGCGAATGCCACGAAGTGGTTCCTTCATCTTCGGAATCAAATCAGAGTCACAAGGAGTATTGTGGATGGTACAGTACCTCCCAGTCCCATTGACCGAACAGAGCGGCCACAGCTTGCGCTATATGCGCCCGCGCATTTTGGTGCAAAATGATGGGTGGGTTGCGCAGGAAGTGTCGCCGCTTCTTTCACAAAGCTGGACGTTTTTTCAGAATGGAGTCAATGTTATGTTGACTAATACAGGCCAAGTGTATCAATGGAAGTGTAACTTATATCAAGACTTAGGTGCTGCATTATTTAGACGTAGTTTTAACCAGAGTACCTTACTGATCTTTCCCTAAAACCCACATCTGCTACTCACCTTGGAATATTCCAGTCATTCACCTGTTGGCTGCTGACAAGGGTGAGGCACATCCCTGGAAGGGCTTCAGAAGACCTGTCTCAAACATACATAATACTAAAATATCCCCATTCACAAGGCATCTAAAATGACTCCTTGATTTGAAATCTAAATTGAATCATTAATACTACAAGGGCACTTTCTCGAGAATACACTACAACCGATGAATTCGTTTTAGCTTTTCAGAATGTTTATCGTACTCTGTAGGGTAAATGGAAGTCGATAAAATCACAGGAACATCGTGGAGAGAATATAGTTTCATGTGGATGGAAATCAGTTTGTATAGGTCTACAGAACCTTATATTTTCATTTGCGAGGGAAGAAAGATTGCAAACGATCACAGATAGAGAAACGGGATACAACAACCACGCGAACAACTTTTCAGATGCACGTTTCATCCAGATTTCCTCTTCACGGATGGAGACGCCTATCCACTCGAAGCTCTTCCAGCAAAAATTAAACGGAAATAACAGCCTAAACAGGAAACATATTTCTTTTAGCAAGCTGATCTAGCACTTGATATTCTCGTAGGTGACGGCAGCACTGCATGAAATGTCCACAAGTCTCATCCTGAAAAAATCTCTCAAATTCTTTGGGGAGATAAAAGAAAGATTGTCATCCATCTGGCCTCCAAAAATCATTTTCTCCGGACTGATAGTCCATCTCGTAAACAGCAAGTAGCGTCACTGTAACAGTCAACTGTGGCAGCAAGAGTTAAACACGTCCACTGCATAGCGAAACAGATTTTGTAGGTTCCTTACTTTTGTGACATACATAACTTCTGATCCGGTTTAATGGCTGTATGGCTTTCGGGCTAAAAGTCACAAGTTCTACAATAAATTAATATAATATTCTGTGTGATTACATGTTTGTAGACATTGTTGTATTCCAATGTCTATTTTGTTCAGTATTCTTCCAACATCATGTAGACGAAATATGCTCTCATTCCTTCATTATAATGAACCTTTGGACATCAGCAAACATACTATTCTAGGTTGACACCCACTACTTTTTCTACACTGAATGCAGGATAGGTTAACGAAACTATTGTCGTTGGATGTGTTCTAACAGTTCAGTTTATATTATTTCTTTAATAAACAAATAATTGAAACGTACGTGAATTCGAAAGTGAAATAGCAAAATACATATTGTGATGCAAATGTAGACTAAACAGCGGTGACGAGCTTTGTGAATGTTGCAAAACGCTTAAATTGTAACCTTCGTAATTAGCACCTGTATTTGAGCATATGTCAGCTAGAAAATGTTCTGGAACAGTAAATAAAAACTAATTAAATTTCGTGATTGAGTACTTGTTTTTCCAAAGAATGTGTATTTGAGTGTTCTTATTTAACCAGTACACTTTAGAATTGATGTTCAAAAAGTTTTAATTTAGTTATGAAGAAAAATTATGTAATTAAAAATGTCGATTTTGACAAACGTTCAGAGAATACATTTTCATGTATCTGAGTACTGGTATCATTGACACTGAAGACAAACAGCACTACACACTACTAAATAATTTCGTCTCATCCGGCTTATCAACTAGTTCTTACAAAGCTAAAAAATTCCGGGCATTTTAGCAACAATTTTTTTGCCGTTAGACTTTTGATTGGTTTGCTGTTGCCCTCCGCGACTTCCTCTCCAGTAGCAACGTCTTCACCTCAGAATAGTACTTACACACTGCTTTCTCAGTTATTTGCTTGGATGTTCTCTAATCTCTGTCTTCCCTACAGTTTTTACCCTCTACAGATGTAGATCTCTCTGGTACCATGGAAGTTTAACACGTATCCTATCATCCTGTCTCTTTTCGGTACCACTATTCTTAACAAGTTTCACTTTTCCGCCGATTCTGCGGGGAACCTCCCAATTTTTTTTATCGGCCCATATAGTTTCAGCGTTTTTCTGCAGCACCACATTTCAGACCCTTCGACTTTCATCTTTTCCGTTTTTCCCACGGTCCATTATTTACTTTCGTACAACACTCTGATCCAAATATACACTGTCGGGAAACAACTGCAACATAAAAAGTAAGCAATGTGGAGTATATTTGCCTAAGTAACATATTTAAGTGATTAACAGTGCAAGATAACAGGTTCATGTAGTCGAGAGATAAGCCATTGCAAATGTGAAATGCCGATACATTAACAACCGCTGTAAGCGCCAGAATATTGAATGCAAACGTGCTTACATTGTGTTCTACGGATACCGGATGTCAATTTGTGGGATGGAGTTCCATGCCTCGTGCACATAGTCAGGCAGTACAAGGATGGTTATTGCTGTTCGTGGATGACCGTGGAGTTGTCGACCAACGAGGTGTCATATGTGTTCGAGTGATCTGGTGATCGAGCAGGCCAAGAGAACATGTCGGCACTCTAGCGCATGTTTGGTTACAGCAGCGGTATGTGGACGAGCGTTATCCTCTAGGAAAATACCTTTGGAATGCTGTTCATGAATGGCAGCACAACGGGTAGAACCACAAGACTGACAAACACATTTGCAGTCAGAGTCCATGGGATAACCACGAGACTGCTCCTGTAGTGATACGAAATCGCATCGCAGACCATAACTCCAGGTGCAGGACTAGTGTGTCTAGAACGGAGACGGGTCGGTTGCAGGACCTCAACTGGCGTCCTCCTATGCCGTCACTGCCACCGAGGCAGAACCGGCTTTCATCAGAAAACACAACAGCAAGTTTAACACGTATCCTATCATCCTGTCTCTTTTCGGTACCACTATTCTTAACAAGTTTCACTTTTCCGCCGATTCTGCGGGGAACCTCCCAATTTTTTTTATCGGCCCATATAGTTTCAGCGTTTTTCTGCAGCACCACATTTCAGACCCTTCGACAGCAGTTATTGCTTGAGATCACTGAAGTTGGGATCAGTGGAATGCACGGTACAGGGCCTCTGGCTCGGAGCTGTACTTGAAGTAACAGATTTATAACAGTTCGTTGTGTCACTGTGGTGCCAGCTGCTGCTCAGATTACTGCAGTAGATGCGGTACGATGCGTCGGAGCCATACGCCGAATACGATGGTCTTCACTTTTGGTAGTGCGAGGAGCCCGGTCTTCTTGCGACTGTACGTTCTCGTGACCATCGCTGGCAGCAACCGTGTAATGTGGTTACAATCCTGCCAAATCTTTCTGAAGTATCGCAGAAGGAACATCCAGCTTCTCGTAGCCGTATTACACGACTTCGTTCAAACTCAGTGAGGTCTTTGTCGCCTTATATGCATTCTTGACCAACACCGACTCGCCTCGTCCAGTCTCAAAACGAACTGACACTTACGACAGTTACAGCGTTTATTTAAAGCAAACTGATTTGCATCCTCATAGTGGCGCTTCTAGCGCCGCTCTAACGTGACTGGCGCGAAATCTGAACAGTCGTCATCTTTCAGATGTAGAAACTTGCCTACTAACTTTCGTTTACGTCGCACATTTCCCTCTTGGTGTTACGATTATTTTCCGGCAGTATACGTCCTCAGAAAGTTCTTCCTCAAATTAGGAGCGATGTCTGGTACTAGTAGACTTCTTTTCACCGGATTTGCCCGTTTGGTAACAGACTTTTTTTCTTCTTTACGTCGTCCGTCGCCTCCAAAGCACCAGCATTTCCTCATTTCGTCTGGTTTGTAGTCTCCAATTTTTATGTTAATTTTATATCTAATCCGTTTTCACCTCCAGTAATTCTACCTCACTTTCACTGAGGACTGCAATGTCATCAGCGAATGTTGTCATTGATACGTTTCCAATCTAAATTTTAGACTGAACAGTAGGGTCTAAATAGCACAACTTTGTCTTACATCCTTTTTAATCCGAGTACTTCGTTCTTGGTCTTTTAATCTTACTGTACTACATATAAAACTGTAAAACAGAACACTTGTTTCCTATCTTAACTTCTATACTGTGTCATACGACGGCTTTAACTTTCATCAGTTAACAGATTTACGTTGACTTCGCTTTTTGTTACCATTCTAGGCTACTATCATCTTTATACTAACAGATTTACGCAGACTTCGCTTTTTGTTACCATTATAGGCTACTATCATCTTTGCACTGAATTTGCCTCTCCGTGCGAAGCAAGGAAGAAAATTTAAGATTCATCACTCCGGTACATGACGATGCCACTGGAGCTGCTGCATAAGCTCCGGTATAAAATTGGTTAGGAAGGCAGGGCTGTTCGAAATAACCATCCTGCAATTTGTGTAGGGAAACCACAAGAATTCGAAATCTGATTGAATAAACTGAGATTCGAACTCCTCTCCTCCCGAAGGAGCATCCAGTGCCTAAACCAGTGGGGTGCTTCACTCGGCTCTTGCCGCGTGTGGAAGCTTAATAACTGATAAGCGACCAATATAAAAAAAAAGAAGACGTGGCGTGCTAAGACACTGCGCTCATAAGACTAGCGTACACGCTACCGTTGTTTGCGGACACGCAATGATATGGTAAAACGCGATTCCCGCCACTCAAAAACTGGTCTATGGGTGAAGTAACTTGAACGAGACCGAGGGCAATTGAAAGTAATTCCCCGACACAATGCAGCAGCGTGACGCAAATGGATCGTTTCGGAATGGAGACGTAAGAGCTGATGCGGGTGGAGGCCGCTGTTAAGCTCGCGTCTGAGACAACACAATCGACTTGGGAAGATCACTTGTTAGGGAATCCTCAGGAGGCATTACACAAACAAGCTCTTGCGTGGGCGCGACGTAGACACGTTACGACAGACCGTAAGGAAGAGAGGGACAGACGTTAACACGAAATAGAACGGAGACGTGGCGTGGATCAGAATAGACTACAAAACCTTCACGTTCAGTGCCACGCGTAAGTGCTGCAAAGTAGTTGTACGCTGAAATTTAAGTGAATGCAAAACAGTACTGCTTAGTTCATTCCTCTCCGCACATTCTGAGCTTCCATGACTCATCACCCAGCAGTCTTAGGTACGTGCACTTGAAACCGCTGATTTCGAGCTGGTGGTAAATTTTAATTCACAAATACAGTTAAGTAGGTAAACTTAATGACTTTTCACTGTGCAGCGAAGTGTGAGCTGATTTGGAACTTCCTGGCAGACTGAAGCACTGTGTCAGATCGGGACTCGAACCCGAGTCTCAGGTTAATAATTTTCATAATGAGTCATTTATCATCCACTGCTGGATAGCTTATAGATTACTTTCATAACTCTCCGTAGCTTATGATATCTAGCTTTCTGCATGCAAGTTTGTCCCGCCTGTTTCTTTCGCTCGTTCTCGAGGTATCTTCTTATCACGAGGAATCTAACAAACAATGTCCGTAGTTCATCTACCATCATTTCAGATCTTTATACGCCCAGCTTGTCTCCACTTCACTTTTGTAGCACTCTCTGTCACGTTTTGAACTCCAGTATTTCTCTTATCATTTCGTTGTTTTACTGTCTCTTTTTGAAATGTCCAGCTTGCAATTTTGCACTGCTTGTTGGAAATCCTCAACACTCATGTGACGTCGGAATCTTACTACCGTAAGACAGTGCTGCCATTATACAGCGTATCTCTGAAGTGATGGTCAATATTCAGGGCTGTGATAGGATTGATCTTTCGAAACAAAAAGTCAAGTAAACATGGGTTCTAAGAGAGCTATGGGCAATTCTTTTTCTTCGATACTGTGACACAAATCTGTTCTACTACAAGTTCTTTGCTTTCCATATTTTGGGTAGTGATAGTATGAACCAAAATAAGAAAAAACGTCCAGTTAACGTGTGCTCTAAAATCCATATCTTGAAGATATAAGGACGTGTTAATCTTCACTACTTTTAAACACAACTCTTCTAATGAACAAGTGTCCATAACTTTTAAGGTATGCATTTTACAGCACATGTTTACTGGACATTTTTGTCTTGTTTTGGTCCATATTACAACTTTCTATAATATGGAAACACACTCCGCTGCAGAGTGAAAATTTCATTCTGGAAACCTCCCACAGGCTGTGGCTAAGCCATGTCTCCGCAATATCCTTTCTTTCAGGAGTGCTAGTTCTGCAAGGTTCACAGGAGAAATCCTGTAAAGTTTGGAAGGTAGGAGACGAGATACTGGCAGAAGTAAAGCTGTGAGTACCGGGCGTGAGTCGTGCTTCGGTAGCTCAGATGGTAGAGCACTTGCCCGCGAAAGGCAAAGGTCCCGAGTTCGAGTCTCGGTCGGGCACACAGTTTTAATCTGCCAGGAAGTTTCAATCCATAGCACGAGAAAGCACATACACAATGGCGTTGATTGCATCGCAATATTCCCATTACATCCCGAGATATTAAGACGCGAAGTTGACACTTGAAACACCCGACATGCGCTGCTAGCGCACGTCCTGAGGCTCATGCGTGAACCCCATGCTGCCCGTAATCGCGATGTGATTGACATGCGTTATCACACTTCCATACTTATCAAGAGATCCGAAACGAATAATACGGTCTGCTGCCATCCTGCATTAACGTCGTACATTCCAGCAGGTATTTATCCCATAGGCTAGGGGTGATGCGGTTCTGTAACATATCTGTGTACCGCAACGTTAGTCACAAAGTTAACTTCGCTTATCGTTAATCCTTTACTAAAAAGGTAATGCCGTTCAACGTTAAAACTTTACTTTACTGTAGATCTAGCGCAAGTGACAGTTAATCATTCACTCGTAATAGTAAAATTCATGTTGATGGTTTTAGTGAAACGAGCAAGTGGACTAAAAGTTTTACCGTTGTTTAGGAAAAATGTTTTGATTTGGGAAGTTCAGGGAGGACATAGAAGATGAATGTAAACATGTTTATCCAATTAGTTTTATTATCACATAATTATCAATGCTATGTTTATCTAATGCGTTAAATGACAAATTGTTGCAAACAAATGTTTCTTAACATCACAGGGTAAAATGGCCCTTTGTAGAAACTTCCACTGTGATACCAGCACTACATACTAAACATAGTGTTCACATCTCATGTTCAAAGTGATGCCCATTGGCTTGCATACATAGGGTCACTCTGCGGATGAAGGATGCCCTACTTCGTGCTACTGTTTCCTCTTTGATAGCTGTACAAGCATCAATAATGCGTTGCTTCATGTCCTTTGGTGTTGTTGGTTCATGTTAATAAACAGCATCCATCACTGCTCCCCAAAGAAAATAATCCAGCGGTGTAAGGTCCGGAGATCGGGCAGGCCACCTAACTGGGCCACCTCGTCCAATCCACCTACCAGGGAACTTACGGTTCAGAAGTCGTCGTGCTCGTAAGGCGTTATGTGCAGGGCATCCGTCATGCTGATACCACATGACCATTCTCCGCTTCAGAGGTACGGTGTCCAAGAGAACAGGAAGATTGTGTCGTATAAATCTGGAGTATTGTCTGCCATTTTGGATGCTATTTATAAAGAAAGGTCCGATATTGGTATCTCCAATAATCCCACACCAAACATAAACTTTCCACGGACGTTGATGCTCTACCTGACGGAGCCATTCTGGATTGTCTGCGGACCAATAATGCATATTCCTCTTATTGACAATTCCTTTGTTGGAGAATGATACCTCGTCGGTAAAGAGAACATCTGCAAAAAAATTTGAATTAGTCAGAAGTTTTTGCTGAGCCCACCGACAAAATGTTACCATATTGCGAAAGTCATTTCCATGAAGATCCTGGTGTAAATGAACATGGTAAGGATGAAATTTATGACGTTTAAGAATACGCTGTGCACTTGATTTCGACACACCAACTTCATGTTCAATTTGACGTGTGCTGATTTGAGGATTCACAGCTATGGTAGCGAGCACAGAAACTTCAGCACGTTCATCTGTGCGTGTTCTAGGACGATGTCGAGGTCTTGGATTTAACCTTCCCGTTTCACGTAGACGAGATGTGAGACGACCAAACATCAGGCGCGAAGGCGATGGATTGTCAGGGAATCGTCTTCTGTACAGTCGTTCTGCCTGAACAGCATGTCGTCCACCTACAACAGGGTACAGTACAGGTATGTAGAGTAGGGTAGAAAACAGACATATTAACTTAATAATCATGATGTTCGCTAACAGTACTATCAACAAACAAGCAATCTCATAACGTATTTCCCGTCAACGTACATTCTCCATAGATCAGCAGCATTTCTACCATATCTTCATGTGTGTACATTATACTGTACAGTATAAGTTCCACAACACAACGTTTATTCACAATGTGTACTACCTCCGTGCCGTCACTAGATTACTCTGATGCACGACTACACTGGCAAGCGGTGTAGTTCACGCCAAAGCAACAACAAATAGGATGCTCGGAGGGTGGTGGAGTACAGGAGTTTGCATGGGTCGCAAGTCATAAACAAGGTGAAGTGGTAACTGTGGCAGTAGTGGGAACTACGTTGGACACTTGACTAGGTAGAGCCAGGCCCTGCGCGACAGGCACAATGGGTCATATAACGCATTAGATAAACCTTATTTTGGGTGTGGAGGATAAATAAGACAACCTGACGGGTGTACACCGATCGGTACTGGTTCATATTGTGTACGTAGATACGTAAAACGTGCAAGAGGGAAACCATTATGTGCTTATGAGAGTTGATGGCAGCAGACCGTATTATTCGTTTCGGACCTTTTGATAAGTATGGAGGTGTGATTACACATGTCAATCACATCGCGATTACGGGCAGCATGGGGTTCACGCATGAGCCTCAGGACGTGCGCTAGCAGCGCATGTCGGGTGTTTCAAGCGTCAACTTCGCGTCTCAATATCTCGGGATGTAGTGGGAATATTGCGATGCAATCAACGCCATTGTGTATGTGCTTTGTCATGCTATGGATTGCTGAAGAAAAAATATAGGAGGTCCATTTTAAAAAACATAAGTTTGTGTTAAAAAACACATATGCTTTCGTTTTAGAATGTTTCCAAATATGTACATTCATGGGCCCCAGCCCTACATTGATACCGGTGAAAGTCGTTTTCCAATAGCTGTTATTGTTCCAGAGATATTTTGGGTGGACAAGATAGCTGGGACACCCTGTATATATATATATATATATATATATATATATATATATATATATATATATATATATATATATATAATTTGACCATCTTATTCTGTGCGGATGCACAAACAGTGAGAATCTAGGCACTGGACTCGCATTCGGGAGGACGACGGTTCAATCCCGCGTCCGGCCATCCTGATGTCAGTTTTCCGTGATTTCCCTAAATCGTTCCAGGAAAATGCCTGGATGGTTCCTTTGAAAGGGCACGGCCGACTTCCTTCCTCATCCTTCCCTAATCCGATGAGACCGATGACCTCGCTGATTGGTCTCCTTCCCCAAACAACCCAGCCCAACCCAACCCACACACAGTGCCCGAACTCTTGCGGGAAAAAGCAGCGAGTAATGAGTATATAATGGGCAGTGGCACTATGAATATAGTGCGGGACAATAATTTGGGAATGTGGGTCTCACGGGAGACGTGCAGAAATAGGTTCCTGCGTCGCACTATCCTCTGCGTCCTCGGTGGCTCAGATGCCGGCACGATAGCTCAGCGTGTTCGGTCAGAGAGCTGGTTGACCTCGGAAAAAAAAATCCTGAGTGGAAGGATCAACAAACAAACTTGAATGGATGTCATGTGACGTCCGCAACGACCAAACACAGCGATCAACAACGAACAAAATGAGAGAAAAAAGAAAGATGGATAGAGTGTCTGCCATATAAGCAGGAGATCCAGGGTTCGAGTCCCGGGCGGGGCACACATTTTCAACTGTCCCTGTTGACTTATATCAATGCCTATATGCAGCTAGGGGTATTCATTTCACTGTAATACAGATATCTTTTCCAAATCGTTTTGCAATTTGTTTTGATCTTCTAATGGCTTTACTACACGAAAAAAGACAGCATCACCTGCAAACAACCTAAGATGCCTGCTCAGATTGACTCCTAAATCGTTTATATACGTAAGGAAAAGCAGAGGCCCTGTAACACTATCTTGGAGTACGTCAGAAATCACTTTTGTTTTACTCGATGACTTTTCGTCAGTTACTATGTAATGTGACCTCTCTGATAGGAAATCACGAATCCAGTCCCATAACTGAGACGATATTCCATAAGTACGCAATTTGATTACAAGCCGCTTGTGAGATGCAGTGTGAAAAGCCTTCTGGAAATCTAGGAATGTGGAATTAATTTGAAATTCCTTGTCAACAGCACTCAACACTTCGTGTGAGCAAAGAGCTAGTTGTGTTTCACAAGAAGGATGTTTTCTAAATTTGTGTTGGCTACATGTTAATAAACCTTTCTCTTCGAGGTAATTCCTAATGTTCGAACACAATATACGTTGCAATGTATTAGTGATAACAGATGTTGCCTTCTTTATTGAGAAATATTGTTTCAGTTGAAGCTGTATTTCATCGACTTGACCTAGTCAATGCACGATCCCAAAGTAGACACCAAACGGAAATGTACAGAGGAAATCTTATTATAGTCACCGCAGGAGTTATAAGAGTACGAGCAGCAACTCGTTACAGATTTTTTATTTGAGACACATTGGAAGTTTACATTTGAATACAGCAGTAAGTTTACCAGATGATCTCCAACCCGTTTTTACCATTGTCTTTATTTCTTTAAGTGCCAATTCACTTGTTTTCATCGGTTCTCTTAGTATACAAATTCGTAAACTGTTTCTATAACTTCATAATTAATCCTTAATATTTTACCATCAGCATAATGATAGTACTTTACTTTGAACTTACTGTAACTATTCTTCAGTGCTGCCGTTATACTCGCTCTGTTTAGTTTCTGAACCATTTGCTGCAGTTCTTCCGGATCCGAAGCAAACTGAACGATGCCGTATGCAGTGATACGCACTGTAAAAGAAGACAAACAATTTGGTACGAAAAACCCAGTTCATTTTTCAACATAGTCTCCATCCGTAATTATACATTTGCTCAAACGATTCTCCTGTCTTTCATGAGACAAATAGGATTTGTCAGTTTTTTATTGACGCGAACGATCACCTTGTCATTCGATGCAAATTTGTTTCCACCAAGCCAAATTTTCAAGCTAGACAATAAGAAGATGGCACTCGGAATTTGGACAACAGGATGGCTGAGAAACTCCTCTCCAATACGAATTTATGATATTCACCTGCACTTTGCTCGGCTTAGCTTTTAGAAAACGAAGTTCACGTAATCGGTATGCGTCAGGGATACCGCCGAGAAAATGAAGCCCAGCTGCGTGGAGCCATAGACATTGCATAACCCAGGGTCATGGAACTAGTTATTTGCTGTCATCATCTATTGTCGACCACTAACAACCGGAGAGAAGACACTTATTAAAGGGGATCACTGGTGTGCAGTTTACTGACTCGTATCAGTGTCAACAAACAAGGAATAGCCGAGTCGGACGTTTCTACAGCATAATACTGTACCTATCAGCCAAAAACGCTGCTCAAGCACCAGTTACTAAAACTGCTTCCAAGCTTCACAGTTACGGTAATTTAGTGTAGTTCAGACAGATTAGGAGATGGGCTCTTGCCGGAACCGCCAGTAGACGGGTGATAAGATGAGAAGACACGGTACTATGGATTCCAGAAACAGCAGTAAATAGCACCAGCAGAACGAGAAGTATTTTGAGGAGGTTCTAGGAAGGACCACCTTCGGAAAGGAAAAAGGAAAGCAGGTTAGGATTTAACGTCCTGTCAATGATGAGATCATTAGAAATCGAAACTCTAATAACTACATAAAAAGCTTGCTGAACACGTTCAATAAAAGTTGTGGCATCAACAGCTATACGTCCACTACTCCCATGGAACATACCACTGTACGGTACAGCCATTTTGTACTTAAAATCCTCTTGTCAACTAGTAGCATCCGCCTGCCTTATTCGAAGTCTCTACTTCTTCATCTGTGTAGTATATATACTCACCTATAGGTTGGTTACGTGGTCAGTACAGAGTAGTCGAGAAGTTAAAACCCTAGAACTTGAAAGCGGTTGCATTTCGCTCACCCAGAAGTCTTCAACTACATGATGGTTTGTAGGCAACTGAAATGTTTATAAGCTTCCTGTAACAAGTTTTGTTGCCTTAGTTCATAAGGAATATTTGTTTCGAATCCGTGGACGTTCCTGCCGGCCGCTGTGGCCGAGAGGTTCTAGGCACTTCAGTCCGGAACCGCGCTGCTGCTACGGTCGCAGATTCGAATCGTGCCTCGGGCGTGGATGTGTGTGATGTCCTTAGGTTAGTTAGGTTAAGTCTAGGGAACTGATGACCTCAGATGTTAAAAATGGCTCTGAGTACTATGGGACTTAACAGCTGAGGTCATCAGTCTCCTAGAACTTAGAACTACTTAAACCTAACTAACCTAAGGACATCACACACATCCATGCCCGAGGCAGGATTCGAACCTGCGACCGTAGCGGTAGCGCGGTTCCAGACTGAAGCGCCTAGAACCTCTCGGCCACCCCGTCCGGCTCAGATGTTAAGTCTCATAGTGCTTAGAGCCATTTCTTTTCGTGAACGTTCCTGGCTGGGGTTTCTTCGATGAACCACTGTCGATAGTCTGAAGTGCTGTTACACGAGATGGAGTAAAATCCTCCGCTGAATAAACATCACCGTTATATGAGCATATTCGCATTACTTAAGATGATTTTGATGTCTTCTTTGTAGTACTGTCCGTTAGAAGGCACTTTTGAATAAACTGCCACGATGGTGTGTGTACTCTTGCCCGTATGTCCATTAGCTGGCAAATGTGTCGTTAAATCCCACCAAATGAAAGCTGCTGCCGTGTGGACAGGAAAGCACTACCTGGTTGACTTAACAGGTAATTCTGTAAATTAAACGGTAGTCATTGTTTGGTTAGCGCTAGCTATGTCATTTTCGATCCTAACAAAAATGCTTTCTTACATGACAACAAATAACGAGTAGAGGAGTAACAGCAAACTTGTGGTCCTAAGTCACTACGTACTGTACAATGACTAGCGAATGCCACTTTCCAGTCAAGTGCAGCCAACACACAAAAAGATGCATACTCTTACGCTATGCGTTCTTGACGGTACTTCCCTCACTCATATCGTAAGGAAAGTCACCATTTTTTAAAAATATAAAGCATCAGACATATTCTCATCGAACGAGTCCATCACGTCTATGATTTTTAAGCACTACTTGTATCCAAGACGTTATTCACTAAAGCTGCACAATAGAACACGCTCCCGGCACTTTCGCATTATTGATGGGACATTTTTTCCTGCTTATCCCGACTGTACAAGAACCGATCAACAAAAAAAAAAAAAAAAAAAAATAATTCAAAAGCGTATGAAATCTTATGGGACTAAACTGCTAAGGTCATCAGTCCCTAAGCTTACACACTACTTAACCTAAATCATCCTAAGGACAAACACATACACCCATGCCCGAGGGAGGACTCGAACCTCCGCCGGGACCAGCCGCACAGTCCATGACTGCAGCGCCAAGACCGCTCGGCTAATCCCGCACAGATCAACGCTTCTCTGAGTTCTCGCACATTGCTCTAAGCCGCTGCCCTCTTGTAATGGATCTGAAACGTTCCTGAAAACTACTGAGCGCTGGGGCTCATAATATTTCGGCATCCTGTAGCAGGTATGCGCATCACAGGCAGCCAATAGCGCAGGGACATCGGCACTGGGTGAAGAGGACGCGAGATTCTGCGCCAGCAGGGGGAGGGCGTGTGACGTCACGCCAGATACGGCTAGCAGCTCGTCTGGTCTTGTTTTCGCCAGTGCCGCGTTCTGGCCGTAGCTGTAGCGGCCCCAGCGTGCATGTAAATGAACCGCCCATCTAGCGGTCATTAGGGGAAATGAATTGCCCTAGATTACATCGGGAATAATTTGCCTACTATTAAGATAATGTTTCTTAATTTCATTATTACAGGCTGCAATTTCTGCGGCTTATTTTCACAACTTTAACCCTTCGTTAGTGCCGCATACGGAATTAAAAATATCTCGGCAGAGCTCTTCGCTCAACAGCGAGGTTGTTTCGACGCCAGTAGGTACCGAGTAATAGTTGTATCAGGTCACCACATGAGATTTTGGATATTTTGGTGACGTAACTACAAAGACCCGAATATTTAGGCCAAAGTACGCGTCATTGGCGGCTCCAGTTAATCATAATCAACCACCTCACTACCGGGTTTAGCTGGAGATACATACAAATGCATTTATCTTAAGAACAGAAATTGATTACGACTTGGAAGCTGTAGTTAGAACGTCAATTTTTCCGAAGTTCTACAGTTCGTGCAAAGAAAATGATGATGATTGTTTCTTCCGCTACTGTCATTCTTCACTGTTCAACGCTGACAGATAGTGACAAGATGATAAGGAATGCTACGCATTTCAGGTGAAATTCATTAAAAGTAGTGGAAAGCAATTTACTCTGTTTCATACTGACCCTCTCTCGTGAAAATCTTTCACGTATTTGTGGACAGAGAACAGGTTAACCAAAGAAACAGCTACTGGATACGATTTTGAAGAGTTTCTTCAGTCGATGAAATCGAAAATCAGCAAAACTGTCATTAATGCTGTATTATCACTTTGGTAGAAAATTACAATCCTAACAGTACTGACAATGACCTGTAAAAGTGTATTCTAATTGAGATATCTTTTCTTGGACTTTGACTAATAAACTCGGCATTAGAACCCGGTAGCGTATTCTTTAAACAGTAAAGACAGTCGCCAGATTAAGAACATGTTGTTGTTTTTTTTTTTTCAGTTCCATGACGTTTGATGGCGCTCTCCATTAAAGTCTATCCTGTGCAAAAGTGTTCGTCTCTGCATAACTGCTGCAGCATGCATTCACTAGAGCTTTCTAACTACTATGATCTACAATTCCAACGCCCCTCCTCCCTCTGCCCCCCTCCCCCTAGCCACACACACACATTCGTCAATTATCAGTTTCAATATTCCTTGATTTCTCAGTGTGTGTTATATCAACCAATTCTGTTTATTAGTCATATTGTGCTGTTCAGGTCCGTGCCCCTCCATTAGTTGTCCGATCTACCCATCTAATATTCTTCTGTAGCAACAAATTTCAGAAGATTCTATTCTCCTCTAGTCTGATAGTCTGAACTGTTTATCGTTCACCTTTTCACTACCGTTCAATGCTATAATCCAGGCAAATGCCGTAAGAAAAGACTTCCTAACAGTAAAAATTATGACCAATATTAATAAATTTTTATTTCCAGAAGCGTTTTTGTTGCTGTTACCAGTCTACTTCGGCTATCATCAGATAGTCTGTTGTCCAATTAGCATCCTTCATCTCCTAATCTAATGCCCCCAGCATCACCTGATTTAATTTGATGACATCCCATTACCCGTGTTCTGCCTTTGTTCATTTTACAACTACTTCACAAGACATTATACATTGCACTTTGATAGAAAACATCAGCAAAACAGATGGAATATCTTGAGCGATAGGCTTCAGCCCTCTGTCACTCCGATCTCGACATCTCCATCGTTTCAAGTCCTTCGTCTTTCATAAGTGCAGTATGATTTCTGTATAAATAATAGATAACGTTTGCATCCCTGTGTTTCTACCATTTCACCTCCATAATATCAAAGAGTGTGTTCTAATCGACGTTTTCAAAAGCTTCGTCGAAATGTAAAAAAATGCTAAGAGGAATCGTTGTGCCAGTAATGCCTCGCGTGTTCCTACATTTCTCCGAAACCCAATCTGGCCTTCCGCAAGGTGAACATCTACCAGTTTTCCCAGCCTTCTGTAAATAATTAGTGCCAGTACTTTGCAAACATTACTTATTAATCTGGTGGTTCGGTTACATTCACACCTGACAGCACCTGCGTCATAAGACAGAGCCGACCGGCAGCGATGCGACATTTCATCCTCGTGCTCACAAAAAAACCAGTCCCGGGCGATGCGAGCTATGTGAACAGGTGCTTTGTCGTCTTTCAACTCAGCATCACCATTGGGGAACAAACACTGTACCACAGGGTGTACCTGACCAGCGAAAACTGTCTCATAATCTTTGACGGTAATGCAGTAGTGGGACTCATGGAATACCACGATGTGGCTGCGCAAATCGTCACCGAAAGCTCGCCATGCTTCGCTCTTGGGACGTAAGCTCGGCCAGAAGTTGGAAACAGTGATAAACAAGACTTATCCGCCCAAATGACTTTCTTCCATTTTTCCAAATTTCAGATTTTATGTCTTCGACGTTTTTCTGTTACGGGTATTTAATTCACTGATGTATTCTGGAACTCCAGCTTGCTCTGCAAATCTCTACTTATGCAGCGTTCTGCAGTGACTTTTGCAGGGGTCGTCCACTTATTTTTCTTCACATTCCCCTTCATGACAGTCTGTCACGATAACTTAATACACACTTTCGCCCACCTTGTGACATAGCGGATGAGGTTCTTCCACTTTCCCTGTGTGCGGTATAAATCCTCGATACAGTTCCTCTTGAAATACCAAACGCTTTGTCTTCCTTGGTTACTGGAGGAACAACCGTAAGAGCACAAATAATTTGCGCACGTTCGAATTCACTTCGCTCCGACATAACGCACTGACAGCTACACAGAACTGTTCTGAACGCGAATCACACATGCAACGTATCGAGGATATTGCACAGGTTGCAACGTACCTAAAACAAATGAAGCTTATGTTCGTCTGGGAATATGGACTCGCTAAGCCACCTGAGCTATCAGTAATCGGAATCTAACCTGCATAACACTGTGTTTGTGTTGTATGAGTGTCAGTTTCACTGTCATTTAAGCCCTCAACAGATCGGTACATGAAAAACTTAAAACTAACATTTGGATAAGATATCTGACTGCGCGTTTGAATATGAAAAACTACAATGAATGCCTAAGCTATCTGAGTGCGTATCTGAATAAGAATTTACAAGTGATACAGTATCTGGCTTGTGCAACGGAATTTATTGGATCAGAGTACATGACATGTTGTGGTGTGCCAGTGTCTCTCGTTTGGCCCAAGTTTTGCACTCACCTCTTTAGATGACTACCTTTTCCAAGTGGTTGGCAGCAATTCGCAGCAGCATGCAGCAGCAGATGCTGAAGCTTATTGTTACTAAGAATGAATTTAATAAAAAAGAGTTTGCTTGGGTCCTGTTAACTACTGAATAACTTGTAAGAAGGGATTTTATAAATTAATTAATCAATAAGTATCAATAATGGTTGAGTGCCTGATTAACGAATTATTTCAATTTCAAAGTTACGTTAACATTTAATAACCACAGGATATTTATGAATTAGGTGTGGAGAATTATTATTAATATCTGAAGGATAAGGAGGCTTCTTTAACTGACAAGCAAAACATGGGATTATTGAAAACTCGTACTAACAATCACGAGCGTAACCCTGCAATTGCGCTTTACGCTATGCTTGCGAATTTTACCTTGAATTCCATCTTCTAGCGTAGTTATGCCATCTAAATCCGTCCTGACCGTATAAATGAAATCAAGCCTTGAGTGTGGTAAGATCTGCCAACACTGACGTGAGGGCAGCATGACACGTCTTCTGTGTCCGAGCTCTCGACCAACACTACTGAAATTTTACTCTCGCAGACAGACCTCGTCACACAACAATGCTTAGAATCGCGCTCGCATGTTTCGCCCTCAGATTAGTTGGCCATATTGTTTTCTATACTCAATGTAATATTTATTCAATGTAATAGAGAGTTCGACACACTCCTTACAAGGTGCTGTTCGTGGTCTAATACAATACATCCTACAGGCTTGGCTTGCATCTTCATATATGTTGAAGCATGTATTTCTCGCTGTTTTCATTTTTTGACTGGATTTTCCAGGTATTTGAATAATTCTGTATGGATGCCTTGTTTCGACTCTTTGATCGGTCGAATTTTTCTGGCTGTACTTCTCCTGTCATCCTCATCTACTTCCTCTTCGCTTTCCATAATATTATCTTCAAGTTTATTTGAGTTGTAGGCTCCTCTAAATATTTATATCACCATTCAACTTTCCCTTCTTTGACTTGTGCTGACTCTGGCTATTTATACAGCTGCTTCTCTTTTCTCCAAAGGTCTCTTTAATTTTCCAGTAGGTCTCACTTGTTTTGCGCCTGCTCACGCAAGCTTCTACAACCTTACATTTGTTTTCTAGCCATACCTGCTTAGCCATGTATCTTGAGTTATTCAAATGTTTGTACTGAGCCTTGTACTTCGTCTATTCGATCGCCTGCTGCCTTCACTGTTTCACCTTTCAAAGCTACGAAATCGTCAGCTGTTGAATTCCTTTCTCTTGTTGAGTCAGTCTTTTCCTAATACTCCGTTTGGAACTCTCAACAACCAGTGGTTCTTTCAGTTCATCCAGTTAATTTTCTACTTATCTACAATTATTTCAGATTTAATTTGTAGTTCATAGTCAATAAATTATGATCAGTGTCCACATGTGCCGCTGGAAACGTAGAGAAGATAATGAGATGATAATCACTACTAGAGAGAATAATGTGAAAATCCCTGTGTTATACATGGCAAGGCTGAAACTGTTTTCACATACATTTACATGTACCGGTTTTTCTGAAGGCGCTCTAGATCTGCAGTTACCGTTAACAGACGAAGCGGCGGGCCGACATTATGTGTTGTCTCCAGAGTAGTAAGGCAAGGAGGAAGACGACGCCAGCATAGTCGGCACCCATCGCACGAAACCCTCCGTCACCTACTGACACCTGGCGGCAAGGAGTCAAACTATGCGAGCGACAAATGTGTTTGCTATGCCGCAGGTACTTCGTTTAACGAGCGTTGCTGTATGTCGTTGTAAGCCATTAGCAAAGCGGTGTCGCAAGAAGTTTTGTTCCTTTGTTAAAAGAGTTTTCTTCCCGATGAATAGTAAAGAAGCTCTATTAGTACAATGCGCTTGAGTTTGACACCTGGGCAGATTGCCTACAGTGTGTAGAACAGTATATTACAGTGACATACCTTCGTCTACCGATTCTTTCTATTTAGAGGAGTGGCTCATAAGACAACCATACATTCATTATCATTATAATAAAAACAACAATAATCATCGTCATCAACTATAGTATATGCACTACTAGATAAAGGCCTCATTTAGACTTTTGCGTGCTTTAACGTCTTCAGATGTACGCGCTTGTATTGTTCCTGAATTTTCTCTGATGACAACTATACACTTTGAATTTGGTCTTCACCAAGTTATTTCCTTATCACGTCGTTGAGCTTTCTAATATCCATTCGCCTGGGACCATAACCGCTCCATCTCTATTTCAATACGGCACATATTACGTTTTCTATTCTAGTCTGCTTCCTGGTCGTTTATTCTATAATCATTTTCCCGCCTCTTCCAGTAATTTTCCACGTGAATCACAGGCTCACTTAAGATTGCACAATTTTCGCACGATTTTCACATGAAAATTCATTTCTCAATGCCGTAAGTCAAAACTAGTAGTACACACAGGTCGTAAGATATTCGTTTCAAACATATCGGAAATTTACTTTCAAAAATCCTGTTTAGTATCAAAAGGACTCCAGGAAATTTGTTTCCGTTATTTATTGTGCCGTCCCTCTAACCATTGTCTTCAGATGCCTTAAATACAGGAACCTATTTTTTTCTGTGCCTTCTTTGTTAATGTGTACTATTCTGTTTTCGTTATGTTGGTTGTGCATTAGTTTAGTCTTATTGTAACTGGTTTTCGACCTGGCATTCAAATTTATTCCAATAATTTTTCCTCTCGTTGCTGAGTTTTGTCTACTCTAGAGACAAACGGTAGTATGTTGTCAACGAAATGAATATATGTCCCATTAACACGTTTTACCTCTTAATATTTTGAGCCTGAAGACTTCATACGAACGCTGATAACAATTTTTGAACTCTACACGTCATTGTGTGAGTCTTATTTCAGTTTTTACTTTCCTACTGCCTTGATGAATTCTTATTGAAGCTATAGCATTCACGTATTCATTCTCCAGTATACTGAAATACGTTAAATCACAGATTTGTTTCTCAAGGAATGTCGTAAAAGTTTTATTGAAACTGAATAAAATGTTGTCTAAAAATCTGTGAACACCAGTCGACAATTCATATTGAGTGCTGTTTCCGATAATTTCGTTCAAGTTTCAAAATGGTTCATTGTGCTACACCCACTTTTAAAGCCTGCTTTCCTTTGCTTAACTGGAATGCAATGTTTGTTCTGTGCCGTTGAGGTTAAGAAAAATGAATACTTCGTTAGTTATAGAGAGGGGACAGGCAGTTATACAGATTTATTAAATTTCTTGTCTGTCTTCTTTCTTGCAAAGGAGAATAATCAGAACATTAGTGCCAGCTTTTGAGAATTGTCTTGTTTCGTCAATATTCTGTAAATAATTTTTGAGGTCCCTTTTATATTACTAATGCCTAGCTGCAAACGTTTCTATTGAAAGGCCACCATGCGCCGGTGCCTTCCCTTTCTTGACAGCTCATCCAGAAGTACCAGAAGCATGTTATTACGCATTTTGCAGTTGCGTATTTTAGTAGCCAGCAGATTGCCGTATTGTAGTATTTCTGTGAACGAGCGAAGTAAACAAAGAAACGCTGCATCTCGTACCGTCACTCACACGAAAGAGGGTACGGTATCAGTGAATATTTATTTTAGGAGATTGTTATGCTCTAGTATATTTTCATACCATGGGAACAAAGATACAAAATTTTGGTCTAGAATGTATACCCGTTTGAAGATTGGTTTAAGACTGAATACGATGATAGTTCGTTCATTCAACAAAATTGTACTTGGTTGCAGCGTTTTTGGGCACTGGTACATTTCTAGCTGTATAAATAACAATAGTGCGTACGTCACGAAGGTGATGCATCCAGACAGAGCATTAGGGTTTGTGAAAGAAGTTCAGTGCATAATATGGACTCCTTCTGGACACCGAAATGCAGCACTGTAAGGCATGTTTGCAGTTTTCACTATGACAGTTATATTTCTTGCAGTTTTATGTAGTGCACGCATTTCGTTGTTGTTTTGTATGCTTCATTATGCAAAGTGCTGGTAATGAGATGGTAATCTCGAAACGAGTAAGGTATTAAAGTGAATAACTGTCTCATCCTAAGTGGATAGTTGCTGTTAATTGAAGAGTCTGAAGTATATCTGCTGTTTTCCGCTGGTATTTCTAGCTCCTGCTACAGGGACAGTCAGAGCAGGAATAATAAACAGGGCAACTGAGAGCAGGACCCGCGCTTTGACGTGCAAACTTAATTATGGATGTAGATAACAATAATAATAATAGTTTCATGGAGGTCAAGGGCCAGGTGCAAGTCTTTCTATTGGACGCCCATTCGCCGTCTTACGTGTCCCTAACCCACCCTAGTTATCCAGCTTGTAAAAGGGACACACAGTTTACGTTGGAATACGAACCAAGTGTTATTTTTGGCGACCCCTCACATCGTCGAGAGTTAAAGGCTAGGTTAAAACGAAGACTAAAAAATTCGCTGTCCGAGTGTGATTCGTTCCTGCAACGTCTCGGTTTCATGCCACTGGCTTCACTGCTGGTCTATGAGGCACATTTTTGTAGGCAGATGTAGATTTTGATGAGTGACTTTGTATCGAAGTAGGTGACATATACGGTAGTAGCGTTTGATTGCATTGACGTAGAAGCTTAAATTATTTACAATGTCAAGGGACCATAAACCTTAGTATTTAACATAAATTTCTTCTTTCCACCTCTACCCGTTCTTGAGAAAAAGAGGTTTCAACAAACGGACTGACAACAAATAGTAAAACTAAAATGTTTCATGTGATATAGTTAAAAATTAATAATTTTCGGGTTTTCCAATTTACTTATACTGTGAACCTTCGCTTCTTACCAAATTTTATGACTAGGTCAACAGGAAGTAACCTCAATATTTTGACGCGTGAGTTAGCGAGTAACAAAATCTCTGACATAAATGGCCATATCTTTTGATTACATCAAGCTAGGAGTTTACAATTTATACTCCGCGAAGGGATCGTAGACCTTAGTGTCTGCCATAATTGTCAACTTGATACCACTACTCTTCCTGAGAAAAAGAGGTCTTAACAACAGACGGACGGGCAACGAATTGTTCCTATAACATTCCTTTTTTACCGACTGAGCAACGGAACCCTAAAAACTGTCGATTATTAATGGATATGGAAAGAGTACTAAAAATAAAAACAAATGTAGGGAGTTGGAAGGCAGCCTTTATCAGCTTAATCTAAAAATAGTTTCCTAATTGGAGTTTTCTGAAGTTACCAATATCGATTATGGGCCTCAGCACCGTTCTTAAGAACCTGATTGCAATGTCTGTTACCTTACCTGAAAAAACGACTGTTTTCTAGAATGAAATTTTCTCTCTACAGCGGAGTGTGCGCTGATATGAAACTTCCTGGCAGATTAAAACTGTGTGCCGGACCGAGACTCGAACTCGAGCCCTTTGCCTATCGCGGGCAAGTGCTCTACCGACTGAGCTACCCAAGCACGGCTCACGCCCCGTCCTCCTGCTCGCAGGAGATCTTCTGTGAAGTTTGGAAAGTAGGAGACCCGCAGGAGAGCTTCTGTGAAGTTTGGAAGGTAGAAGACGAGGTACTGGCAGAATTAAAGCTGTGAGGACGGGGCGTGAGTCGTGTTTGGGTAGCTCAGTCGGTAAGGCACTTGCCCGCGATAGGCGAAGGTCCCGAGTTCGAGTCTCGGTCCGGCTCACAGTTTTAATCTGCCAGGAAGTTTCGACTGTTTTCTACGTTGTCCCACTTATTTCGCGATCAATTATTAATTTAACTTTCCCGTCTATGTGAAGCAGAGAACAATCAGAAAACAGGCCAGTGTGGCATCACTAGCGCAATGAATTGACGTGTTGTGGCTGTAAAATCATGCACCGTTATAAGCAGTCATATATATCTTTTTATTCCCCTATTGACATTAAATGATCATTCTTCAAACGTACAGTCAACTAAAAATGTGAATATGGGTTAACCAAGTGATGTGTTCAAGCTAAATCTATCAAATATAGGCTCTGTTCATCTTCTGCATTATTATTCCTACTTGACGTCCAAACAAGAAACCAATGTGTCTTGCGTGTCTGGGGTCTTGAACTCAAGAGATATGCTTGGCGGACTCTATACTGACACGCATTTCCCATGGCTGGATATGAGATCGTGACTGTACTCAACTTAAGAGCTAAACTGTAGATTCAGTAACACACAGTGCGAAAACAATAACTCAACGCGTGCCGAAGGTCATCACAACTATGAATCTAGACACAAGAATATTCATTGCATGAAATTCATTTACAGATATTCATCCACTCAAGGACACACATTCGCTAATCATTACAAAACTCGTCTGCACCCATGCACGCTATGGAACTGGCCATCTTCTGCTGAGGATTAAGGCTCTTATAGTCTTGTACAGTGAAAATAAAGGGAAGAAATCCAGACTGCTCTAAGAATTGGCAAATTGTGGGGAAAATGAAAATACGTCAGATAATGGAATAACTTTTTAAAAAATTTCTGTAGTTATTATTTTTTAACTTCATTTTAGTTTGATAAAGAGCATTTTGACGTACACTACGCACTTCAGTGGTGTATATTTGCTAGACTCGTATATGGGCATATAGGGCGTGATAGCTATAAGTGCAGATCTTTCTGTTGTTGACTGAGGCCGGTCTTCTGAACAGCATTACATCAGTATTTACTAATAATTATAGCTATTACAAGTCTTTTGTTTTTATGTTAGGTAGTAACTCCAAGTGCATGTGGCAGCAGCAACCCATTACTGCTTATTTTTCCTTGGGGTAGCAGATCAGGTACTGAAGTGCAGATGCGTAGGCGCAAAACGGGTAGTCTATACTGCACAGAAAAATAAAACAACCAACCCACTGATATGTGTACATAATAAGGTAACACATATAAAAATATCTGCACTTATACAAGTTACACCCTGTATACTCTACCATTAGTGACATCACTGGCATCCGACAGGTGATAAGCAAACAAGTGTCTGCATGTCAGTGTCGACAACATAGTGCATTTTGTGTACACTAAAGCAGAAACATAAGATAACTTATATGTTGTGCACATCTACATCAACCGACAGAAATGTCAAGTATAAAATTATTATGCTAATTAAGAATAATGTGTATCTCGGTAACAAAGAACCTCTTAAGTATTCAAAGTAGTTAAATGGCAATGATAGGGTAAATTACCTGTCTTACCACTATGATAGTACTTCAGAAATGCAGCTAGTGATGTACAGCAAGATGTGCTTTATCAAATTCTTACAAGCTGTGGAACACTGAACTGGTAAAATTTCCACATAGTCGTGTGGGTCCTTTTGGAATTATTATGTGTGATGATTCGAGTTCCCAGTCATTTCCATTAGGGGTGTTTGACACTGGATACGTTTTGGGAGAATCTTGATTTCATGTAAGAGGTGGTCACAAGGGGTATGACTCACATCAACTGATTCGCCTCACTCACCCTCCCCGTTTTTGAAAAACCACTCCTAAAGTCCAAGATGCACAATCGACTCAAAATTGGCAGATTCGATAGAAAATTGACAACTGAGCAATTTTCATCATAATTTGTGTGATCCGTAAAAGCTTATTTTCCTAGGAATCGAGTAAATAATTTTGTACGACTGCCGCTTATGTACCTACAAGCGCCATTCAACATAAACGGCGTAGCGCCATTTAACATAAAGGGCGTTGCCGTAGCGACCAAGGTTGGGAAGCAGGAAACCAGTCTTCGACTCCCACTAGGATACTGCAGTTTTTTACATTTGTATTTTTTCCATTTCGAAATTGATAGTAACAGGACGGTTAACAAGGCAACGAAATCAGTAAGAAATGCCAACATGGTAGGCAAATAAATTTCTTTGACGACTTGCATTAGTAAGGGATCAAAAATTTAATCCTAGTCGCTTTACTAAAGCTCTTTCACTCACTCTATCACGTATCATTAGTTTCCATAGAACAACCAGGCGGATTATACTTGTCATATAAATATCGCAACTAGTACGCTCGCAGCACCAACAACACCTAACGAACGCAATGTTCACACAACTACACAGTTCCTTCCAAAGATTTGGCACGAAGCAGAGTTTGTTTACATTATTAATATTTTTTTCCAGAATTAATTTTTATGCATACTACCCATACGATGACGTTGCCTGAAAAATCGGTGCTGAAAGTTGATCGTGAACTACGCGGTGAATCGTTATTGCATCGGTGCGGCCGTGCAATTCCCACTGGTGTACAGAAGCAGACGGGAATTCTGAAAACTCGAAATAAAGTTCTGAAAATGCCGATAAAAATACACATGGCTGCCACCAGGTGTCTAGTTTGATTATACTACTTGTACAGTGCAAGTCGGTTGACACTTGTCGGCTGTAAACATGCTGTCATATATGACGGTATTAGTTTGTCCATACCGGGAATGCAATTTCAGCCAAAACTTGTTATCAGAAACATATGAATCTAAAATGTTGTGAAAGTATGTTTTGTAAACAGAATTTGTCCATTTCCCAGATTTGGAACAAGTGATGAAATTATTTTTTAACGAGTCAGTTGTATGGTTGACCTCTTCCACACAACGAGAACCAAATTAAACATTAGTTTCTTATCAACGCAGGAAAACGGAAGACAACAGTTTTCCATACTCTGTGATCGAGTATTGCGATGTGCATTAAAAGTTTATTATGTGTACACACCAATTGTGACAAGGGTTCGTTTTTCTCCGTTACGCAAAGGGTTGTATACATGGAAGAACCCTGGAGATACTAAAAGGTATCAGATAGATTATATAATGGTAAGACAGAGATTTAGGAACCAGGTTTTAAATTGTAAGACATTTCCAGGGGCAGATGTGGACTCTGACCACAATCTATTGGTTATGACCTGCAGATTGAAACTGAAGAAACTGCAAAAAGGTGGGAATTTAAGGAGATGGGACCTGGATAAACTGAAAGAACCAGAGGTTGTAGAGAGTTTCAGGGAGAGCATAAGGGAACAATTGACAGGAATGGGGGAAAGAAATACAGTAGAAGAAGAATGGGTAGCTTTGAGGGATGAAGTAGTGAAGGCAGCAGAGGATCAAGTAGGTAAAAAGACGAGGGCTAGTAGAAATCCTTGGGTAACAGAAGAAATATTGAATTTAATTGATGAAAGGAGAAAATATAAAAATGCAGTAAATGAAGCAGGCAAGAAGGAATACAAACGTCTCAAAAATGAGATCGACAGGAAGTGCAAAATGGCTAAGCAGGGATGGCTAGAGGACAAATGTAAGGATGTAGAGGCTTGTCTCACTAGGGGTAAGATAGATACTGCCTACAGGAAAATTAAAGAGACCTATGGAGAGAAGAGAACCACTTGTATGAATATCAAGAACTCAGATGGCAACCCAGTTCTAAGCAAAGAAGGGAAGGCAGAAAGGTGGAAGGAGTATATAGAGGGTCTATACAAGGGCGATGTACTTGAGGACAATATTATGGAAATGGAAGAGGATGTAGATGAAGATGAAATGAGAGATACGATACTGCGTGAAGAGTTTGACAGAGCACTGAAAGACCTGAGTCGAAACAAGGCCCCCGGAGTAGACAACATTCCATTGGAACTACTGACGGCCTTGGGAGAGCCAGTCCTGACAAAACTCTACCATCTGGTGAGCAAGATGTATGAAACAGGCGAAATACCCTCAGACTTCAAGAAGAATATAATAATTCCAATCCCAAAGAAAGCAGGTGTTGACAGATGTGAGAATTACCGAACAATCAGTTTAATAAGCCACAGCTGCAAAATACTAACACGAATTCTTTACAGACGAATGGAAAAACTAGTAGAAGCCGACCTCGGGGAAGATCAGTTTGGATTCCGTAGAAATGTTGGAACACGTGAGGCAATACTGACCTTACGACTTATCTTAGAAGAAAGATTAAGGAAAGGCAAACCTACGTTTCTAGCATTTGTAGACTTAGAGAAAGCTTTTGACAATGTTGACTGGAATACTCTCTTTCAAATTCTGAAGGTGGCAGGGGTAAAATACAGGGAGCGAAAGGCTATTTACAATTTGTACAGAAACCAGATGGCAGTTATAAGAGTCGAAGGGCATGAAATGGAAGCAGTGGTTGGGAAGGGAGTAAGACAGGGTTGTAGCCTCTCCCCGATGTTATCCAATCTGTATATTGAGCAAGCAGTAAAGGAAACAAAAGATAAATTCGGAGTAGGTATTAAAATCCATGGAGAAGAAATAAAAACTTTGAGGTTCGCCGATGACATTGTAATTCTGTCAGAGACAGCAAAGGACTTGGAAGAGCAGTTGAACGGAATGGATGGTGTCTTGAAGGGAGGATATAAGATGAACATCAACAAAAGCAAAACGAGGATAATGGAATGTAGTCGAATTAAGTCGGGTGATGTTGAGGGTATTAGATTAGGAAATGAGACACTTAAAGTAGTAAAGGAGTTTTGCTATTTAGGGAGCAAAATAACTGATGATGGTCGAAGTAGAGAGAATATAAAATGTAGACTGGCAATGGCAAGGAAAGCGTTTCTGAAGAAGAGAAATTTGTTAACATCGAGTAAAGATTTAAGTGTCAGGAAGTCATTTCTGAAAGTATTTGTATGGAGTGTAGCCATGTATGGAAGTGAAACATGGACGGTAAATAGTTTGGACAAGAAGAGAATAGAAGCTTTCGAAATGTGGTGCTACAGAAGAATTCTGAAGATTAGATGGGTAGATCAAATAACTAATGAGGAGGTACTGAATAGGATTGGGAAGAAGAGGAGTTTGTGGCACAACTTGACCAGAAGAAGGGATCGGTTGGTAGGACATGTTCTGAGGCATCAAGGGATCACCAATTTAGTATTGGAGGGCAGCGTGGAGGGTAAAAATCGTAGGGGGAGACCAAGAGATGAATACACTAAGCAGATTCAGAAGGATGTAGGTTGCAGTAGGTACTGGGAGATGAAGAAGCTGGCACAGGATAGAGTAGCATGGAGAGCTGCATCAAACCAGTCTCAGGACTGAAGACCACAACAACAACAACGCAAAGAATGCTCGTCTTCGCAACATTCTCGCAATTAGTTTCATACAAAGAGGCTTAATATTGTATCTGTTTAGTGCGCTTAGTCTTTTGCGAAATTTGTCTACTTTGTCACCTTGATCGCTACGCCAGCAGCGTTTTCGTTGAACGACATATGCCTTATAGGCACATAAGCGATATTCTTATTATTTCTTTTATTCACGTCTAGGAAAATGTACTTTTGTCGACCCCATATATTCCGATGGGCCGGCCGCGGTGGTCTAGCGGTTCTAGGCGCTTCAGTCCTGAACCGCGTGACTGCTACGATCGCAGGTTAGAATCCTGCCTAGGGCATGGATGTGTGTGATGTCCTTAGGTTAGTTAGGTTTAAGTAGTTCTAAGTTCTAGGGGACTGATGACCACAGTAGTTAAGTCCCATAGTGCTCAGAGCCATTTGAACCATTTTATTCCGATGAAAAATGCTCAGTTTTCAATTACCTATCGAGTCCTTCAATTTTGAGTAAATTGCGCGACAAGAGCTGTAGGGGTGTTGAGCGAAAATACACTATAAGACCAAAAAGAAACCACGCACCACGAAGGAATTATCCGAATGGGACGGATGATTTATTCAAGAGAAAGAGCTTTAAAAATTGAGCATGTCAATAACTCGTTGGTTAACCACTGGACCTTATAAAAGCAGTTATTGTGCTTGGCTTTGACTGATAGAGTTGTTGGATGTTCTCGTGTGGGATATCCTGTAATATTCTGTCCAGTTGGCGCATTAGGTCGAGATAGTTGGAGGACGCTGCCCACAATGCTCCAAACGTTCTCAACTGGGGAGAGATCCGGCGACATTGCTGACCAAGATATGATTTGACAAGCACGAAAAGAAGCAGTAGAAAATCTCACGGATGGACATTATCTTGCTGAAATGTAAGCCCAGGACATGTTGCCATGTAGGGCAACAAAACGGGGCGTGGAATGCCGTCGACGTTGCACTGTGCTGTAAGGATGCCACGGATGACGATATAAGGGGTCATGCTGTGAAGTGAAATGACGCCTCAGACCCTACTTTGGCCGGAAACGTAGCCGGTTCTCTCCCGAACAGCTAACATTTGAAGCATTATGGGTAGGACCCTCCAAAAAGATCGGGATTGTGGCGATCTAACCGAACTTAACAAGACAAGAGAGAACCAGTGGGACAACGTCGTGTGGACTCAGCTAGAAAATAATATGTGGAGAGAACCGTGCAACCTACAGACTGACAAGTCAAATCATTACTTGTAATGTCCACACTGAGACATCCAGACGGCTCCACTAGGCGAGGACGGAGAAGTTGCGCAGAATACCTTCTACAAAAGCCTTCCGGACGATGACCCAACTCAGGTCCAACAATAACACGTCAATCTCCGCTGACTAATGTAAACTAAATACGCTACTGACCAAGTAGTCATCCCCTAGGCTCAGGAGGAAATGGGTGTGGCGATTAACAAACTCAAACCCAGAAAAGCCGCAGGCACCGACGGAATTCACGCAGAAAATATCAGGAATATAGCAGCACAGATCATTTAGTTTCTGATTGAATTACTGAATGACACCTTACAACAACACAAGATATCCATACCATGGAAATCTGCAGATGCAGTAATCATCAAGAAGACAGAACAGACACGCGACTGATACGAAGACATTCAGTGCAATTTGTTTCATTAACAATTCCCAGCAGACATTACAAACGTCACAAGACAAATACATAGCTGCGATCTTATTTGATATAGCCGGCGCCTTTGATGAGCTCTGGTGGCCTTCACTGTTTCCCAGTTTTATGTAAATGTAGATGCCCATATCTTTATATTACAGTCTCCTAGACTACTGCAACAATAGAGTAGTAGAAAGGCGCACAGGCCATCAGAGGGTCGTCAAAGGAATTACGAAAGGCTGCCCACATGGGTCTATATGTGGTCGCATTTTCTGGGAGTAGCTGTAGAATCTGTTTTAAACACTGTAGATAAGAACATGAGGGTGAGAGCAGTATCTGAGTATGCAGGCGACGTAATGGTAATTACATAGGCCAATCTTGAACTAAAGCCAACACAGATACTGGAAAAAGCAAACTTCAAATAGCAGCGAACAAAACTGCCAAATGCTGCTAAAGGGAGCATTACAAAGAAACTCAACAATCAGATTTGACAATACCACCATATAATGAGAAATTATCACAAGATACCTCGGAATATATGTTATAATTAACGAACAGGTTAATGCTGTAAACAGATTTACTTGTATTTCTCTAAAGGTACGAAGACTTGGTTCAAATCATGCTGCAAGAATTAGAGACTAGCTGTCAACCAGCATGAGGGTCTCTGCAATAACTGACAGAAACTTGCAATTCCGTTGCCAGCTTCGTGAGGCCCGTGGGGTAGTACCAATACGTGATATCACACTTTCAGCACAAAAAAGTGCAAATGTGTTTGCATACACAAGGCGGAATGAAAGGTATATGTTATTGTTAGTCAGGGCCATTCTTTTGTAGGGATTATTGAAAGTCAGATTGCGTTGCGCTAAAAAATATTGTGTGTCACTTTAGTGATGATCAGAATAAGTAAAGAGAGAAATGTCTGAGTACAGTCAGTTTTGCACAGCTGTTAGAAAATCAAAGAACGTAAGAGGTTTACCAGTACAGTAATTCAGTAATTTTTCTAAGGGGATGTTTCAACATGCTTATCGCTGCGCGACGCACTTTACCACCGCACTCGGCTATCCTCATCTCGCAATACTCTTTCTTTTGTGTTATTGTGAACCATATCCCTTTACCTGGCCCACGGCTGCTATCGCAACGCTTTACTATGGCTTTCTCACTGATTCTTATTGCTTTTGCTAACACTTATTACCTTTGCTCAAAGACTGGGTAGTGACATTACAGCCTCGTGATGACTGGGTGTTGTGTGATGTCCTTAGGTTAGTTAGGTTTAAGTAGTTCTAAGTTCTAGGGGACTGATGACCATAGATATTAAGTCCCATAGTGCTCAGAGCCATTTGAACCATTTGAACCAAACAAATGCCATATTGTATAAGGATAACGCATTCGTCTGTGATTCACACCACAAACGACTTGAGGAATGTACGGAATCCTTTACTCACCCACACAGACCCCTGATTCTTCACCCATATGTACATCTACATCTACATGCAATCTCCGCAAGCCACCATACGGTGTATGGCGTTTCTTTCCTGTTCCAGTCGCAGATAGAGCGAAGGAAAAACGACTGTTTATTTCCCTGCCTACGAGCCCTAATTTCTCGTATCTCACCTTCGTGTTCCCGACGCGAAATGTACGTTGGCGACAATAGGGTCGTTCCGCAGTCAGCTTGAAAACCGGTTCTGTAAATCTTCTCAGTAGTGTTCTTTGAAATGAATGTCTTCACCCCTCCAGGAATTCCCACTTGAGCTCCCGAAGCATATTCGGAACACTTACATGCTGATCGAACTTACCGGTAAGCAGCCCGTCACTGAAATGCTTCGCTACGGTCGCAGGTTCGAATCCTGCCTCGGGCATGGATGTGTGTGATGTCCTTAGGTTAGTTAGGTTTAAGTAGTTCTAAGATCTAGGGGACTGATGACCTCAGAAGTTAAGTCCCATAGTGCTCAGAGCCATTTGAACCATCTGAACTGAAATGCTTCGATGTCTTCCTTCAGTCCGACGTGGAGAAACTCCCAAACATTCGATAACTACTCA
Organism: Schistocerca nitens; assembly: GCF_023898315.1. Lineage (NCBI taxonomy): Eukaryota > Metazoa > Arthropoda > Insecta > Orthoptera > Acrididae > Schistocerca > Schistocerca nitens. The sequence continues at coordinate 174,283,114 of NC_064622.1, read as the reverse complement.
AGAATACGTTGCACTAGCATTCTACACTGAAACGCTAAGAAAACTGGTATAGGGATGCGTATTAAAATACAGAGATATGTAAAGAGACAGAATACCGCGCTATATAAGACAACAAGTGTCTAGCGCAGTTATAAGATCGGTTACTACTGCTACAATGACTGATTATCAACTAAGTTTGAACGTGGTGCTATAGTCGGTACACGAGCGATGGGACACAGCATCTCCGAGGTAGCGATGAAGTTGGTATTTTCCCGTACGACCATTTCACGAATGTGAATATCAGGAATCTGCTAAAACATCAAATCTCCGACCGGAAGAAGATCCTGCAAGAACGGGACCAACAACGACTGAAGAGAATCGTTCACCTTGACAGAAGTGCATCGCTTCTGCAAATTGCTACAGATTTCAACGCTGGGCCGTCAACAATTGTCAGTGTGTGAACCATTCAACGAAACACCTTCGATATGGGCTTTCGGAGCCGAAGGCCCGCTCGCGCACCCTTGATGACTGCACGATACGAAGCTTTACTCCTCACTTGGGCCCGTCAACACCGACATTGGACTGTTGATGACTGGAAACATGATCAAAATGGTTCAAATGTCTCTGAGCACTATGGGACTTAACATGTGAGGTCATCAGTCCCGCGGGCTGGAGCGGCCGAGCGGTTCTAGGCGCTACAATCTGGAACCGCGCGACCGCTACGGTCGCAGGTTCGAATCCTGCCTCGGGCATGGATCTGTGTGATGTCCTTAGGTTAGTTAGGTTTAAGTAGTTCTAAGTTCTAGGGGACTGATGACCTCAGAAGTCCCGTAGTGCTCAGAGCCATTTGAACCATTTTTTTCATCAATCTCCCTGACTTAAAAATACTTGAACCTAACTTATCTAAGGACATCACACACATCCATGCCCGAGGCAGGATTCGAACCTGCGACCGAAGCAGCAGCGCGGTTCTGGGCTGAAGCACCTAGAACCGCTCGGACACAGCGCCAGCTGGAATCATGTTGCCTGGTCGGACGAGTCTCGTTTCAAATTGTATCGTGTGGATGGACGTTTAGGGATAAGGAATCAGCCTTATGAATGCATGGACCCAGCCTGTCAGCAGTGGACTGTTCAAGCTGGTGGAGGCTCTGTAATGGTGTGGAGCGTGTGAAGTTGGAGGAATATGGGCCTCCTGATATGTCTAGATACGACTCTGACAGGTGGCACGTACGCATCCTTCCTGTCTTATCACCTGCATCCATTCATGTCCATTGTGTATTCCGAAGGACTTGGGCAGTTCCAGCAGGACAATGCTACACCCCAGACGTCCAGAATTTCTACAGAGTAGCTCCAGGAACAGTCTTCTGAGTTTAAACACTTCTGCTGGCCACCAAACCCCCCAGACATGAACATTATTGAGCATATCTGGGATGCCTTGTAACGTGTTGTTTAGAAGAGATCTCCACCCTGTCGTACTCTTACGGATTTATGGACAGTCCTGCAGGATTCATGGTGTCAGTTCCCTCCAGCATTACTTCTGACATTAGTCGAGTCCATGCGACGTCATGTTGCGGCACTTCTTCATGCTCGCGGGGCCCCTACACCTTATTAGGCAGGTGCACCAGTTCTTTCGGTCTTCCGTGTATATGTCGTCTCCTTTACAGATGAACTACACTTTCCTAAAATTCTCCCAATAAACCGACGTCGATCTTTCGGCCCCTTCCCTACCACAGTTGTCACATGCTCGTTCCATTTCATATCGCTTCTCAACGTTACGCCCAGATATTTAAACAACATACTGTGCCAAGCGGGAGACTACTAACATTGTATCTGAACATTACGGGTTTGTTTTTCCTATTCATCCGCATTAAATTACTTTTATCTACATTAAGAGCCAGCTGCCATTCATTACGCCAACCAGAAATTTTGTCTAGGTCATCTTGTATTAACCCACAGTCACTTATCTTGGACACCTCATTGTACACCATAGCATCATCACTGAACAACTGCAGATTGCTACCCATCCTGTCCGCCATATCATTTATGTATCATATCTAGAAAATAGAAACGGTCCTATTACAATTCCCTGGTGCACTCCTGATGTTATCCCTGTCTCCGATGAACACTCGCCGCACAGGACAACGTACTGAGTTCTATTACTTAAGAAGTCTTCGAGCCATAAACTTCCATCAACCCGCCGGCCGTTGTGGCTTCAGTCTGGAACCGCGTGACGGCTACGGTCGCAGGTTCGAATCCTGCCTCGGGCATGGATGTGTGTGATGTCCTTAGGTTAGTTAGGTTAAGTAGTTCTAAGTTCTAGGGGACTGATGACCAAAGATTTTAAGTCCCACAGTGCTCAGAGCCATTTGAACCATTTTTTCCATCAACCATCTTCAATATGGAACACAGCAAGTGTTTCAGGCATGCCCGAAATTCCTCAAGATGACGTCTCGAATGTCAACGAATGACAACGAATGAAGAGGTGTATTTATTCCTCTGCAATTCATACGTCGTACTGATCGTGGTAGTGGGCGTCAGTTCCAGATGAAATGAATGTTAAATCACTTAGTACCTACTAATATTATGTAATGGGAGCCTGTTCCGTATGCAAGTACCTTCGTTAACAGTCTGCAGTGGGGTAAATTCTCGAATGCTTCTCGGTAGTCATAGAACATGTCTGGGGTGCAATGGGAAAACGTATTCTTTCATACCAAACTTCCATCAACCCGCAGGCCGTTGTGGCTTCAGTCTGGAACCGCGTGACGGCTACGGTCGCAGGTTCGAATCCTGCCTCGTGCATGGATGTGTGTGATGTCCTTAGGTTAGCTAGGTTAAGTAGTTCTAAGTTCTAGGGGACTGATGACCACAGATTTTAAGTCCCATAGTGCTCAGAGCCATTTGAACCATTTTTTCCATCAACCATCTTCAATATGGAACACAGCAAGTGTTTCAGGCATGACACGAAATTCCTCAAGATGACGTCTCGAATGTCAACGAATGACAACGAATGAAGAGGTGTATTTATTCCTCTGCAATTCATACGTCGTACTGATCGTGGTAGTGGGCGTCAGTTCCAGATGAAATGAATGTTAAATCACTTAGTACCTACTAATATTATGTAATGGGAGCCTGTTCCGTATGCAAGTACCTTCGTTAACAATCTGCAGCGGGGTAAATTCTCGAATGCTTCTCGGTAGTCATAGAACATGTCTGGGGTGCAATGGGAAAACGTATTCTTTCATATCAAACTTCCATCAACCCGCCGGCCGTTGTGGCTTCAGTCTGGAACCGCGTGACGGCTACGGTCGCAGGTTCGAATCCTGCCTCGGGCATGGATGTGTGTGATGTCCTTAGGTTAGCTAGGTTAAGTAGTTCTAAGTTCTAGGGGACTGATGACCACAGATTTTAAGTCCCATAGTGCTCAGAGCCATTTGAACCATTTTTTCCATCAACCATCTTCAATATGGGACACAGCGAGTGTTTCAGGCATGACACGAAATTCCTCAAGATGACGTCTCGAATGTCAACGAATGACAACGAATGAAGAGGTGTATTTATTCCTCTGCAATTCATACGTCGTACTGATCGTGGTAGTGGGCGTCAGTTCCAGATGAAATGAATGTTAAATCACTTAGTACCTACTAATATTATGTGATGAATATCTCTACAAAGTTTAATAAAAATCAGACTGTTGCTTCATTGGTGTAACCCTTCCTGATTCTGTCCCTCTACGAGTATGTCACCATTATTGTGACTCTTTCCTACTCACAAAGAAAAGAAAAATGTTGTTCTGGTCCGTTAAATGCAGGAAATTATGATTTCCTCTCTGTTCCAGCACTTATTCATTTCCTTCATTCCACATAAAATCACGTTGTCAACACTAACCATTATTTTAAGAGCGAAGTAGGAGCCTGACTAGTCAATCATAAATCAAATTATTGATATATGGAGCCGACAATCGATTGTGGAGCTCAGAATCGCAAACCCGGAATCAGCACTGAAGTGTTTACATGGAGTAGGGCATTACTGGTGAAGCTCTATTATCAAAACAACAGTACTGTTGCAAATGCACTTTGCGAATATCGCCGGCTGGAAAGATAATGGAAGAGTCCTCTTTCTCCACCTGTTGTGCGGAGCATAATGAAGAAATTCGAAACAACCGGAGAACTGGGCGACGCTCCCGAAGAGGCCGACGACCGGTTGCACCACAGGTAGTTGATGAAATCCTTGTTGCTATGGTAGACAACGCTGCGCGCAATTCCCGATCGTCAGGCAGTGCGCGTGCTGTGGTCCACTGTACGGAAGGTGCTTCGAACCATTCTGAAATGGTATTCGTACAAGTTCCATATCGTACAGCAGCTTGCATCACAGGACGCACAGCGACGTATTGACTTCGCTCTCCGCTTTCTCGCAAGAACTGAAGTTGACGAGGGCTGGCCGTGGACCATCCTATGGAGAAACGAAGCTCATTTTTCCCTGACGCGTGAAGTGAACACACGGGATTGCTAAGTGTGGGGATCTTCACCTCCAGTCACTGTGCATGAAGTTCCTCTGTACGGTAAATGTGTCACTGCAGGGTGTGGCTTCGCGACTACGTTCGTCATTGGCCCATTCTTTTTTGAACAGGTTGGCGGTCAAGGACCAAAGACGTGAAGTGTTACCGGCCGGAGTTACAGCGATATGCTTCGCCAGCATGTCATACCCACCCTACAGGAGAGGAACGCATTGAACTCGTTTTCATACAAGACCACAGCACATCGCCCGTGAAGTTCGCCTGCTTCTCCGAAACACATTTGAAAACGATCGAATTATCAGATGATCGTTTCCAAATGCTTGTCCGGCACGATCCCCTGTTCTCACTCCCTGTGATTTCTCGTTGTGGGGCTACCTGAAGGACAGGGTTTACCAGGGGAATATCCACACAAGTGCGGATCTGAAGCTCAGCATATCATGAGAGGTAGCCAGTATACTGACAGGCACGCTTCGTTCTGCTGTGCAGAATGCAATTCTGCGCTTTCAGACTCTTCTACTGAGCCCCTTTTGCAGCAGCAGCAGTAATGGTATGAGGTGCCGTAGCAGCACATTAAAAGTGTTTCAATTAAACTCATCCTAAGTTATTTCTCTTCCCCATGTCCTTGACATTAATGCTACCACGTTTGGTCCTCGTACGGTAATTAGTTCCATGTTTAACGTGTTAAATAGGGAAAGTTTAGTTATAACCATCCATCAGCGTACATGAGGTATCTGCAGTAGGACAAAACTTAAGACACATCACTCTCGTACAGTGAAAAGGATATAGGACCTAATATCAAATCCATTATTCTATACATCACAAAGAGATCCAGAAGTATGGAAGCAGATTTTCGAACGAAACCTGTAACAGGCCGACTTAATTCTATGCACCTCTTGTGTATGTGACCAGTGATCATGGATCATAAAATCATCTAAAGAAGAAATTGCTAATAAGGAACTGCTGTGCTATAAAGTAGCAAAATGAAAGCAATATGACCATTTAAGTTAATATAACAATAAATGATACTACTGCTACCAACTACTTTGCTAGCAATACCACCACTGACTCCACTACCGCTGCTACTACAGCTGCTAGTACGACTTGTAATAAGAATAGTAATAATAATAACGTAATAGAAAGTATTGCGAAAACCATTTTTAAGCGATCAGTCTCCTCATAAGTTTTCTGCAACCCCCACTACTTCCCCTCCTGTGCCAACATCATCTTGGAGTAGACTTACACCCAACGCCCTCGATTATTTACTGAATACACTAACGAGCCAAAATGTTATCACCATCTGCTTCGTAGCGTGTTGGTCCCACTTTGGACCCCAATACAAGAGAAATGCTGTTTGGTATCGATTCAACAAGTACTTAGCAGGTTTCCCGTAAATTATGAGCCTATAATTTGCGGACCCGTGACTGGCGCCCTATAACGTCCCACATACGTTCCGTCGGTTCAGATCAGTCGAATTTGTTGCACTATACATCACCGTGAGTCCACCATCATGCTCCTCAAACAACAGTAGTACGATTTAGGCCTCAAGTCACAGACAGTTACCCTGCTGGAAGCTACCACCGCCGGTTGGGAAGACATCAATCACGAAGGGATGTAGATGGTCCACAGTAATGTTCTCGCAGTCCACAGCTGTCTCGGGGTCATCGATTGATACCAAAGGTCGAGTGGAAGCCAAGGTGAAAATCATAGTTTCACCGTTCTTCAGCCAGTTTCCATAGATGTTCCACGACAATATTACACGGACAGCCGACCAACTTCGTCGTTTCCGGGACGCTCTTTACCAACTGCCAGGCAATGACTGTCAGCCCTTTGTGGAACATTCAGTGGATTTCTTCATTTGTGGCTCATATCGTCGCTAGAACGACATACTTATTCATTCCTATTCCATATACAGGGTGTCCTAGAAATATTGTGACGAACTTCGGGTGATTGTATAGAGTGTCATCAGGAACAAATCGAGGACAGGAACCAGTGTCCGAGAACGCCATCCAACTACGTTACGGAGCTGCCACTACACCACTAATTGATAACAAACGTGACTTTGTACGCTGTATTCAGTGATCGCGACTGATTGCCTCGATCGTCAGTGAAAAATATGTAGCTAGCTGCTGCGTAGAAAGGCCTTCTCTCCTATAAACGATGATGATGACTGGTTTGTGGGGCACGCAACTGTGCGGTCATTAGCACCCGAATGAAGTCCCAGTTTTTACACAGTCCTAATTTTTTACACAATCCAATCTAGCCACTGTCACAAATGATGATGATGATGATATGGTGAGGACAACACAGACACTCAGTCCCTGGGCAGAGAAAATCCCACCCCGGCTAGGAATCGAACCCGGGACCCCGTGATCCAGAGCCAGCAGCGCTAGCCGCTAGACCACGAGCTGCGGACTCCTATGAATACGATTCTGTATTACCTCGGTGGATGACGGTTCCTTTTGCAGTTCGTTTTTCTCCTGCATACCGAAAAACATCAGAGGTTTTAGGTTCCAGGAGAAAAATAAACCGCAGATGGAAATTCAAGTGCGAAACTGCCATCGAGTGAGGCAACAGAACCACGAATTCATAGAAGACAATGCCTTTCGAAGCAGCTGGATCCATCTTCTATACTGGATATCGAATGGGAGTCAGTCGGGATCAATGAATAACAAACAACATGGCGAGATGTTGTGCCTACGGTCCATCAGCGTACAAAGTCATGTCTGCTGCTGAAGGCGTGGCGTATTGGCAGGTACCGTCACCTATGACTTGACGCTTTATAGCATCATTTGATGACATTTCCGGACTCTGGTTCTTATCTCTGGTTGTCCCTGAAGACAACCTCTGCAACCCCTCGAAGTTCGTCGCGACATTTCTGAGACACCCTGTATACTTTCCTTATCACAGCCTGTGCCGTCAACGCCACTGGACAGTATCCAGTCTCTTGGTGGCGAGTGCTCATAATATTTTGGCAATAAATGTATATTCCAATATCTCTCTGTCCTTAAAGTTTTTACTTTTTATGGATCCCTCTAGTATTGTTGAAGTTTTCACAAACTGTCTAATGACAGGAAAACAATACTTTCACTTTAGCTACCTAGACCTGAAACACGATGTAAACTGTGTGAGGCTGAAGTCTCACTAGCGTGTTTAGAACTCAAGAATCGTGGAGTTATTATTGGAGACATCAAGCTAATTTATAAGGTTCTAACTCACAGAGACACCACCCGCAGGCCCTTCCTCTATGAGTTTCAAAAAGTGCGCACTCACAATCCCAAGCTGTCACTCTATAGTATGATTTGGACACGACCGTCCTAGAATATTTTTGTGGGATTAAATACTCGGAAATCGGGAGTCGTCAGTGGTGTTATGTTATCATTTGAACATGGAACCACTAAAAAAATAAGAGTGCTAATGCACCTCATCATTCATCCTGGCTGTCACACTATAAACAGACTGTAACTTTCAGACAAAGTTTTCAAGTTACAGCGTACAGCCGATTTCATCACCAATGTAACAAGGTGAACCTGAATGAAGCAGCTTTTGGAGAAAGAGGGGGCCATGAAAGAGAATCGTCGCTGTGCTACTGGGTTCTTCTGAATCTTTTTTTTAAAATACGAGTTTTTATTATTTTCTGCTTTAAATTCGATTTTTTCAAAACGACTTCTTTTGCAGTGGATGTTCCTATATCTGAAAAAATGCTTCTGTTAAGTACATGAAATTTTGTGAGATGCATCGTTATAACTATGAGGGGGTGCTAAAAGGTACTGCCTGCAATTATTATTTTTTATTTATTTTGTTCAGACTATCGATTCAGGTATTATGTGTCAAGCAGATAACTCGGTCGATTTTCCTGCTTTGCTGACTCAAGTTGCAACCCTCTACTGTTGCCTCCGAATTATAGTGTGTAATTAAGTCGGTGAGTGGGAGGAATAGCGTGCTGTAACCGCAGAAAACTTTGTCCAGACAGTTTCAGCATGACAATGCCGGATATCACAGGAGCGCTGCTACATCTACACTCCTAGAAATGGAAAAAAGAACACATTGACACCGGTGTGTCAGACCCACCATACTTGCTCCGGACACTGCGAGAGGGCTGTAGAAGCAATGATCACACGCACGGCACAGCGGACACACCAGGAACCGCGGTGTTGGCCGTCGAATGGCGCTAGCTGAGCAGCATTTGTGCACCGCCGCCGACAGTGTCAGCCAGTTTGCCGTGGCATACGGAGCTCCATCGCAGTCTTTAACACTGGTAGCATGCCGCGACAGCGTGGACGTGAACCGTATGTGCAGTTGACGGACTTTGAGCGAAGGCGTATAGTGGGCATGCGGGAGGCCGGGTGGACGTACCGCCGAATTGCTCAACACGTGGGGCGTGAGGTCTTCACAGTACATCGATGTTGTCGCCAGTGGTCGGCGGAAGGTGCACGTGCCCGTCGACCTGGGACCGGACCGCAGCGACGCACGGATGCACGCCAAGACCGTAGGATCCTACGCAGTGCCGTAGGGGACCGCACCGCCACTTCCCAGCAAATTAGGGACACTGTTGCTCCTGGGGTATCGGCGAGGACCATTCGCAACCGTCTCCATGAAGCTGGGCTACGGTCCCGCACACCGTTAGGCCGTCTTCCGCTCACGCCCCAACATCGTGCAGCCCTCCTCCAGTGGTGTCGCGACAGGCGTGAATGGAGGGACGAATGGAGACGTGTCGTCTTCAGCGATGAGAGTCGCTTCTGCCTTGGTGCCAATGATGGTCGTATGCGTGTTTGGCGCCGTGCAGGTGAGCGCCACAATCAGGACTGCATACGACCGAGGCACACAGGGCCAACACCCGGCATCATGGTGTGGGGAGCGATCTCCTACACTGGCCGTACACCACTGGTGATCGTCGAGGGGACACTGAATAGTGCACGGTACATCCAAACCGTCATCGAACCCATCGTTCTACCATTCCTAGACGGGCAAGGGAACTTGCTGTTCCAACAGGACAATGCACGTCCGCATGTATCCCGTGCCACCCAACGTGCTCTAGAAGGTGTAAGTCAACTACCCTGGCCAGCAAGATCTCCGGATCTGTCCCCCATTGAGCATGTTTGGGACTGGATGAAGCGTCGTCTCACGCGGTCTGCACGTCCAGCACGAACGCTGGTCCAACTGAGGCGCCAGGTGGAAATGGCATGGCAAGCCGTTCCACAGGACTACATCCAGCATCTCTACGATCGTCTCCATGGGAGAATAGCAGCCTGCATTGCTGCGAAAGGTGGATATACACTGTACTAGTGCCGACATTGTGCATGCTCTGTTGCCTGTGTCTATGTGCCTGTGGTTCTGTCACTGTGATTATGTGATGTATCTGACCCCAGGAATGTGTCAATAAAGTTTCCCCTTCCTGGGACAATGAATTCACGGTGTTCTTATTTCAATTTCCAGGAGTGTATAACATTCCGACGTATCGGATCCAATGTATCGTCAGTCATCCTCCATACAGACCCGACTTGGTCCTATCAGATTTTCATCTGTTTCCAAAACCCTCGAAGACTTCACTTTGGTAGTGATGAAGAGGAGCAATCAGAGGTGATGTGGCTCTGTCAAAAAAGTCAGACATTCTACAGTGACGGTATGAACAACCTGGTTTCCCGTTGGGAGGAATGGGTTCGTTGCCAGGGTGGCTACGTTGAGAAATAAATATGGGTTGGGGTTGGGTTGTTTGGGGAAGGAGACCAGAGAGCGAGGTCATCGGTCTCATCGGATTAGGGAAGGGCACCGGCCGGAGTGGCCGAGCGATTCTAGGCGCTTCAGTCTGGAGCCGCGAGACCGCTACGGTTGCAGGTTCGAATCCAGCTTCGGGCATGGATGTGTGTAATGTCCTTAGGTTAGTTAGGTTTAAGTAGTTCTAAATTCTAGGGGACTGATGACCTCAGATGTTGAGTCCCATAGCGCTCAGAGCCATTTGAATCATTTAGAGAAGGGCGGCGAAGGAAGTCGGCCGTGCACTTTCAAACTAACCATCCCTGCATTTGCCTGGAGCTGTTTAGGGAAATCACGGAAAACCTAAATCAGGATGGCCGGACTCGGGATTTAAATGTCGTCCTCCCGAATGCCCCCTCGCTCGGTATTAAATATGTAGACATGAAGAATACAGATGGAGAAAGTTATTAAACTTTGGTTGTTCGCTCGGCCGCTTTGATTGTTAATCAGGTGCAATGTTTGTACACAGGCTTTCATCTACTGTATATTGTCACACTTACAATACGGATGGTTTGAAAATGGACGTAGGTGTCCGAAACAAGTCAAACTCAAGAAATAAAAAAGATACCTCTTATGCAACTTATGACAGAGCTATAGCCGTTTATTTCAGTTATTAAACTTTATTTTGTTTAAAAAAAGTTTAAGAGTTTTCACATAAAAAATTTGGAGGGTTTACTTTTCTGCACGTCCTTGTAGCTACACCTACTGAAGCAAATGATGGCAGTGTTTGTAATGGATATGAAGTTTGATGTTTGTATCTACAAATAGTTATTGTAAAACTACATGTCTTTAATAGTTATCGGAATTGACAATTTTGCATTGTATTTCTTAATTCTGCTTCAGTCAATAAAAATAACTTTGATATTTCAGGTTAAGTAAATTTAGAATGTTATCTTTACTGGTTCTAAAGATAAGGGTACATAAATTTGGCTAATCTGTCATTGGCAGCATAGTCGCTGCAAACTCCCCTTGATCAGATTGCTCAGACAGCACCTGATCCCGCCCATTCTAAATGTGGGTACAGTGCCGTAACCACTCCTTCACCTGGCCGGCTGGCAGAGAATGGATTGGTGAGTAACCGACAATACCGGAAGCTTGCTGAAGGCTCACGTCAGCTCCTTCACGCCATAAACATTGCCCAGTTTCTTAAATTAAGTCCACATACAAGTCCTGTTTGCCTTTTTTTTTTGGGGGGGGGGGGGGCGGCCGGGTAACTCGGGAACCTGTTCTGCGTGAGCGATAACACGACCTGGGGATATAAGTGCACACGAGCCTCGCTGCCTCTGCATCGCGACTTGCACCGGCCAGCCACGGAATGCCATTTCTTCGCCTCTCCCTCTGCCCCGTTCTCTCTTTGCTTGTTTTTTTTTTATTTTTTTGCTCCACAGTCTTTCTCGCTAGTTCCTTTTTTCCCGCCTTGACAGAAATTACTTGTGTATGCATGATGAAAGCTCGTGTTCTATTACGGCGGTCATAAAGATTTCTGGGTCAGCAAAGTGGATGCTGAAGACAATAAGTGCTTCTTCGCCGGTCCTCTATTTGCATTACGTGGGCCCCGCGTTACGGTTATGGCCCGGAGCTGCGCATACATTAGACCCCTACGGCCGCACAACAGAACATCCCCCCCCCCCCCTCTCCTACGTGCTGCTGCTTCATTGTCACTGCCGCTGCCGCGTGGCACAGTCTCTCCCATTGAGAATTCGTTACAGTACTTTTTTTCCCTTTTTTTTTGCATTCGCAGGTGTCGTCCCCCTTGTCTGCAAGGTGAGGCTATTGCAACAATAAAGGGTGAGGCAAGCAGTGGCAGATGTAAATTTGCTGATTTAACTCTTTTGCAGACAACCACTTACAGATGGAGTAAACAGAGAGCTTTAGGTACAAACAGATATTTCATTCTTATTCAAAAGACGCAGCAACGTAATAGTTATAAGATTTCTAATGTGTGCTAATGACAGTCGAATCATTCCTTGGAGACACCAAATCGTTACATAAATAGTGATTATATAGTGTGACAGTGTGTTCTTTAGGAATGGAACGGTAGATAAACGACGAAATACAGTGAAAGAACCTACTCAAAGGGCATCATACAGAACTAACGCGCATAGAATATTGAATCAGTAAGCCATTCGAAATATTCTCTTCATTCGTTCAGTGACCATACTGGCACTAAAACGGAAGATAAAAGAGGAAAGGCCGAAATATTGATTCTGTCTTTCGAAATTGTTTCACCACGGGATAACGTAACAGAAACCCTTCATTCAATCACCGAACGAACGCCGATGTGGGAAATATTAAGATAAGCGATCGTGGTATAGAAAAGAGCAGCTACAATAGCTTAGTAGTGGGAAGGCGTTAGAGATGAGATACCTGTAAGATTATGGGAAATAATTTACACCCTTTCTAACAGCAATTTACTGTAGATCGCTGGAGCAACTAAAAGTATCCAATGAGTGGAAGGAAAACACAGATCATTCACGTTTTCGGGAGGGTTGTAGGACAGATGCAGATAATTATAGGTCTATATCGTTTACGCCAATCTGTTGTAGAGTTATGGAACATGTTTCATGCTCCAGAATTATGACGTTTTTGGAGAACGAAAGTCTCAGCTTTAAAAATAAGCAGAGATCTTGCGAATCTCAGCTCGTTCTGTTTCTTATACATGAGATCCATAGCGCTATAGACAACGATGCTTATGTTGATGCTGTATTCCTTTACTTCACGAAAGAATTTGACCCAGTCGTGCATTGCCGTTTAGTGGCAAAAAATAATGAGCTTACCGACTATCGGACTGAATGTGCGACTAGATTCAAGACTTCCTTGCAGGCAGAACTGAACTCGTCGCTCTTAGCGAAACAAATCAACACATGTTCAAAAATGGTTCAAATAGCTCTGAGCACTATGGGACTTAACATCTGAAGTCATCAGTCCCCTAGAACTTAGAACTACTAAAACCTAACTAACCTAAGGACAACACACACATCCATGCCCGAGGCGGGATTCGAACCTGCGACCGTAGCGGTCGCACGGTTCCAGACTGAAGCGCGTAGAACCGCTCAACCACACCAATCGACACATGTACATGTAATTTCCGGGGTACCACAAAGAATGTGATAGGACTGTTATTGTTTACAGTGTATATGAATGATCTAGTACAAAGCACTGGAAGCTCTTTAAGACTATATGCCGATGATGCCCTTGTCATAAGAAAATAGCAATAGCAACACCAGAAGATAATATCGATTTTCAGAATAACCTGCAGATGAATGGGGCAAGCTCTAGCAATTGACCCTGAACTTAAATAAAACTAACATATTGCGCATACTTGGGAAAATAAATCAACTACTGCACAACTACACTATTGATGACAAACTGCTGGAAAGGATGTCTACCGTAAAATGTCAAGGATTAACTATCCAGAGCGACGTTAAGCGGATTGATCACATAAAGCAAGTGCGACTGCTACGGTCGAAGGTTCGAATCCTGCCTCGGGCATGGATGTGTGTGATGTCCTTAGGTTAGTTAGGTTTAAGTAGTTCTAAGTTCTAGGGGACTTATGACCACAGCAGTTGAGTCCCATAGTGCTCAGAGCCATTTTTGAACATAAAGCAAACAATACTAAAACCAGATGTCACACTGAAATTCATAGCAAGGATCTTAAGGAAATGTAGCTCATCCACGAAGGGAGTGGCATACAAGGCGCTTCAGTACTGATCATCTATCTGGAATCGTTACCAGGTAGTTCTGATAGATGAAATAGAGGAGATCCAACGAAGACCGCCGCATTTCTTCACGGGATCAAACCTCAGTTGGAGACGTTATAACAGGGGCTTTGTACATCACGAAGACATTTACTATTGAAATTTGAAGAGAGCACTTCCTGAAAAGAGTCGGACAATATATTAGTACCTCCCACCTACATCTCGCAAAATCACCACGATGAGGAAATTTGAGAAATTGGAGCCAGCACAGAGGCTTATCGACAGTCATTCCTCCCAAGCGCAGCTCGTGAGAGGAACAGGGAAGGTGCGATGAAAAGTATCAAAAGTACCACTATGCCACACACCGTTAGATGGCTTGCAGAGTATAATGAAGATACAGATGTAGAGTGAGAGTAATCCAATGCAATACGAAAGGAAGGAGGAGTAGCAGAAATGTGATTAGTGGTAAACCCAGCATCAAAATCAGGAAGCACTTAATACGCCAAGTGACTCTGCTAACTTGGAAGCAAAATGACGCATGGAGGACGAAGCGAGGAAGATATAAGCAGATTAGCACAGGTAATGAGGGAAATACTTGCTAAAAGAAGACTACTACTATCAAACGTACAGGATAATTTGAGGAAGCAAAATCTCAGAATGTACTTCTGAAGCACAACATTTTATGCAGGTAAATCACGGACTACGAGAAAATCCGAAGACAAGAGTATCAAAGGGTTTGAGATGTGGCAGTACCGATAGGTGCTGTAGGTAACCGGGATGATATGGTAAGACCTGACGAGTTTCCTCAGAGCTTCCGCGAGGAAAACACTAGTTAGAAGCACGGACGGCATAACAGGACATCTGTTAAGACTTTTGTGAATAATTCCAATGGTATTTTGAGAGAAAAACTGCAGGGAAGAGAGTGGAATGTATCCTACAAACAAGTGAAAGCCTTGGGTGGAAGTGTTATCTCAGAGTACGATTTTGGAACAGGAGATAAGGTCGTGGAGGGCCGCTTCAGACCAGTCAGAAGAACATATAATTTTCACTATCGCAACTTACAGATATTTGATAAGAGCGAAAAATCCCTTGCTCACTGTAGAAACTGCATATATTTTCGAAGACATCCATTTTAAGAGAGCGTCATTAACAGGAACGTAGCAGAGTTAGGTCGGAGCTCTTACGTCGTTCCACTACTTACTTGTGCCAAACCTGTTGTTCTGTAAACTATTAATTCAGTCACAGTCGCTTATTTGGATCATACTAATTTAACCACTGACTGAATTACGCCCACCTGCTTCTCTGCGTAACACCTATATCCGACCGTGCAATGGCAAATTGCTCTCACAGGCTTTGGCAAAATGAGGTACTACGTCCTAAGCTTAATGTATCCTGTTACTGATGGATAAAAGGCCAAAGATACATGGAACAGGGAAATGGAAGTCGACGGAAGGAGTCCTCGGACCTGTGTGTCGTCATAAAAATGTTTTCGATGAGGGAAGGTCTGTAAGTCTCCACTGCTGATACCCTCTCATACACGCGTCCACGATGCTGTGATGCACTGTGCACAAACTAGAGATTTTTTTTCCGTTTCACACTGCCTGCGGCCGTAAACGCGTCTGTTAGCCGAAAAAATACACCGTGAGCTGGCATAAATAGGTTCACTCCACCGGAGCAAACGCCGGCTGTATTCATTACCGTTCCACATACTGTTTCTGTTTGCAGGAACTACCGCTAGCTTGTTGATTTTGCCAGATACTTCCATGCTTGTAGGGAAACGAAAATGATCAAAATTGGACGTAAATGATTGTGGTCTACTTCGTCCTGGTTTTTTCCATCAGATTCGTTTTTACGAAAGCAATCACAGTCATCAAATTGTACTTGCGGTACATTATTAGGATCCGCAACCACGCGCTGTTACTGTCCAGTTTTTATTCATCCAGCGGTTGAGTGTGCCCTAGTTTCCGCTAAATTATGTAGCTGTGACAGTTCTCTCTCGTGCCAAGGTAAACACTAGCATCGAACGTGGGCGACTATTGGAGATCGACTGGATGAGCAATTTTGTAGCTCCGTGGTTATGGAAAACTATGTGGACGCCAGCTGAAAAATCATAAATACTTTCCCTCTTTCTGTTTCCCTATTTTCAGTCAGCTGAACTTATTGGTATCAAATTATGATTTCAAAGTCAGATGGACCTGTATGAAGGTAAGTGTAACGATTATTTTCCTGGAAGTTGCAATGACTGAGGTGTCTCTGGACTAGTGTTGACAAGTGAAAATCATTTTCGTCTTACAAGAACACCACAACGACACTCGGATTATTGAAATTTGTTATATTTATGGTGCATGAAGTTCCGAACGCCAGTACCAGTCATCCCAAACAGGTCTACGTAGCTCTCGTAAATTATCGAGAAAATATCGACTTTGAAGTCTTCCAGGCGTCTTTAATCCACTAAAATTACAACAGTTTTTCCATAGGTCTCGTGGCTGCGTGATGAATGCTTACCTACTTCGCGGGCTACGATTCCAGGTCGATGCAAAATGTACGAGCATTTCCGTGAAGCGTAAAATACATGAAGACGAAAATAAAACCGGTAGCATTCGATACTGGTAATCGCAGGTCCGAATCTCATTTTGATCATAATTTTTTCGGTCAATTAGAACACCTACATCATTTAAATATAATATTCATCAAATATCTGCTAACTAAAGCGTATGTAATTATCGGTTTTATGATAACTGTATGTGAGTGATAAACATGCAACATTTTTATGGTGTGCTCAATGTTGTTATTGTGTTGTGTGTTTCACGTCGTTTATCACCCAGAGAAGGTAACGAAAAGTAGCAGAAATGAGAAAACGGAGATATTTAAAGTCAGAATTGATCACGAAGTAGATGAGGTTAAGAAATTCTGTAGCTACGTAGCAAAATAACCTGTGACGGACGAAGCAAAGAGGATATAAAAAGCATACCTGCACTGCAAAATACGCCATTCCTGGCCAAGAGAATCCTACTAGTATCCGAAATAGGCCTTAATTTGGGCAAGAAATTTTTAAGAAATTATGTTTGCTTCGCAGCATTGTATGGTAGTGAAACATGGACAGTGGTAAAACCGGAGCGGAAGAGAGTCGAAACATTCGAGAATGTTGAAAATAGGTGGCCTGAAAAAGTAAGAAATGAATGAATCGACGAGAAAAGAAATTCATCGAAAACACTGATAAGAAGAAGGACAGGATGAGACGACATACGTTACGGCGTCAAGGAACTTTTCTATGGTACTAGATGGAACTATAGGGGATAAAAACTGTAGAGGAAGACAGTGGTTGGAACATCCAGCAAATTCTAACGTGAAAACACATCTCTGATATAAAACTACGGACACAGTTGAAATAAAAGAGTATTTGGCTTTTTTAATTTTGCCCAAAAAATTTAAACTGTAATGATGTTTAAATTAAAACAATCTTAATTAAGAATTTTTATAACAGATGGGTAAGGTTTTGTATTTTCAACGAAAACTGAAATTTTCCATATATTTGATGGATGTTATACTTAAATTAATAGTTATTCTAACTGAACAAAAAAACGAAAAAAATGATGAGCGGAACGAGACTCGAATTAGGGATTACCAGTCTCGAATGTTACCGATTTAACTTTTCATGTTCATGAATGTTACGCTTTACGGAAGTGCTCGTAGAACATGCACATTTGTTAAAAAATTCGCGTCTGCCTGAAATCGAAAACAACCCTCCTGCATAGCAGACAAGAATTTATCCACGAGATCCATGGAAAAATTGTTTTAATTTTAGTAAATTAAACTCGCATGGAAAACTTCAGAGTCGATTTTCTAGAGAAATTTTGGTAGCTGCAGCGGTCTGCTTAGGACGTTTGATATTTGAGTTCTGAACTTTATGTACCATAGACACAAAAAATTACAAGAAGTTCGATTGCCTTTTGGTTCACTGTTAGACACTATCAGAGGTTGACACAGATTGGGTGTTACATTCCTGTATCCTGTAAGGCGCAAGAGAATGAGAATCCCTTGACTCTGCAATCAACATATTTACATTTCCAATACATTTGTGCTAAGTTGTACAGTGATCCACTCTGAAGTCGGTGGCGGCTCATAACCAAGCATGAGCAATTGCAAACGGCTCGCTTGCGGACCCATGTTTAATGAAACGCATTTGCTCCTATTATCGTACTGATAGCCCAAAAAGTTATGACCACAACCCACCTCCAGATTGAATGCCACCATCTTGCATCGCAGGCACGTGCCGCGGTAAGGACGGTACATTGGTGGCGAATAGACGAATGGAAAATCGTTCTAGCGGCGATACCTGCCACAAGTAGGTAACATCCTGATGTAAGCGACTTTGACAAGTAGCAGATTATTGTGACCCGGCGTATGGGAACTAGCATCTCGGAAACGACGAAGCTGGTCGGTTGTTCACGTGCTACTGTCGTGAGATCAATGGAAAGTGGCTGAAGGACGGTGAAACTACGAGAGGGCGACACAGTGTTATCACACAAATATATGTCGCAAGTTTGAGCACTTCGTAAAACAGGGCTAGTGGCACTGTGTGGTAGATTCGACAACAGAGTACAATGCTGTTGCAACCACAAATGTTTCGCAGGACACCTGTCAGCGCAATTTGTATACGGAACTCCACATCAGACGACCCCAAACTGTACTCATGTTGACCCAAATACATCGTCAGTTATAACTGCAGTGGTCACGGAACCATTCAGCTTTGCTTGTGGATCAGTAGAAACTTATCACTTCGTCAGATACATCACATTTATTGTTATACCAGGTCGATGGTTGTTTCCCGAAACGCCGCCATCCACTCTAATGGCTGCTCGAAACATTCATCGCGCTACGGATGCAGGCCTCTCTGAACAGTGTTATGCTAAGGGGAAGATTCACCTGGGCTTCCGTGGACCCCTGGTAGTAAGCAAAAAGGCATTATTAACATCTGTCGACTACGTGAACGTTATTTCGGACCATCTGCATCCTTTCTTCCCTGCTGAAATGGTATCTTCCTTCTGAAGAACGGTCCGTATCTCAAGGCAAGACTCGTGCAACATTGGTTTTAGGTGCATTATAGTGAACTCATGTTTATCTCCAGGCCAGGAAATTCGCCTGATCTGAACCCAATGAAACACATCTAGGATGGTATCGGGAGTCAGCTCCGCACCCAAAAACCGTCGGTTCGTAATCTACGGAAATTGGATGTCCTGTGGGTACACATCTCACTGCCAATAAAGCGCAGTCTTTTGTTAGCCTTCCCCGCAACATTTACTGATTTATCGTGTAACCGAAGTTTAACGAGTTCCTTTTGGCATTCATGTGGATGACTTAACACTTTTCGTTATTTAGGATCAACTGCCACTTTTAGCACCATTCAAATATCTTTTCTAAATCGGTTTGCAGTTTGTTTTGATCTTCTTATGACTTAATTAGTCGATAAACGACAGCGTCATCTGCAAACAACCGAAGACGGCTGCTCAAATTGTTTTCAAAGTCGTTTATATAAATAAGGAACAGCAAAGGGCCTGTAACACTACCTTGGGGAACGCCAGAAATCACTTCTGTCTTACTCGATGATTTTCCGTCAGTTACTACGAACTGTGACCTCTCTGACAGGAGCCACTCACATAACTGAAACGATATTCCATAAGCACGCAATTTCACTATGAGCCGCTTGTGTGGTGCAGTGTCGAAAGCCTTCCGGAAATCCAGAAATACGGAATCGATCTGAAATCCCTAAACACTTAATGTGAATAAAGAGCTAGTTGTGTTTCACAGGAACGATCTTTTCTAAACCCATGTTGACTGAGTGTCAATAGACCGTTTCCTTCGAGGTAATTCATAATGTTCAAACACAATATATGTTCCAAAATCCTGCTGCATATCGACGTTAACGATATGGGCCTGTAATTTAGTGGATTACTCCTACTACCTTTCTTGAGTATTGGTGTGACCTGTGCAACTTTCCAATCTTTGGGTACGGATCTTTCGTGGAACGAACGGTTGTACATGATTGTTAAGTATGGAGCTAATGCATCAACATACTCCGAAAGGAACCTAATTGGTATACAGTCTGGACCGGAAGACTTGCTTTTGTTAAGTGATTTAAGTGCTTCACTACTCCGAGAATATTTACTTCTACGTTACTCATGTTGCCAGCTGTTTTCGATTCGAATCATGTAATATATGCTTCGTCTTCTTTTGTGAAGGCATTTCGGAAGGCTGTGTTTAGTAACTCTGCTTTGGCAGCACTCTCTTCGATAGTACCTCCATTGCTATCGCGCAGAGAAGGCATTGATTGTTTTTTGCCACTATCATACTTCACATACGACCAGAATCTCTTTGGATTTACTGCCAGGTTTCGAGACAAAATTTCGTTGTGGAAACTGTTATAGGCATCCCGCATTGAAGTCGAGATGACTCCACATCCGTGGAGGCCCAATGGGATCGATAATTGGGTCACTACTCTTCTTGTTTTATTTAAATGTTCTACAATTTTATTTGAATCAGATGACAGAATTAGTCGTGTACCTAGATAATGTAAGTATTTTTGTGAAGCCGAGCAAAGATACATCAACAGGGAAAAATAGTCAAGGAGGGTTTTGTGAAAGTTACTGTAAGCTCCATGGTTTCCATATTTTTAAAGGAGAAAATATGTCCAGTAAACATGGGCTCTAAAATTCATACCTCAAGAACAATGGGCATTTCTTCAGTAGAATAGATGTGTTTCACAGTAGCGAGGAAGACCAAACCCTCACAGCTCTTAAGGTATGCATTTTACAGCCCATATTTAATAGCCTTCTTTTAGTTTTTGTTTGGTCCGTAGTACTATGCTGCAAGTTGCTTACCCTACAATCTTAGCAACAAAAGTAGCGGTGCATATATTTCACTGTCAGAGGTATCAGAACGATTTTCGCTTAAACTTTCGCCTCGGTGATGTCCGGACTGGGTCCTCTTACTGCAAATGGATACATTTACCCTTCCTCACATATGCAGCAAGATTCAAAATGAAGTGACAAGAAAAGTATTCTTGTGATTATAGGAATGACTGTATTCCAGAAACACACATAAAGAGTGAAACGTTAATTCTCACTGTTCCTATGGACATTCAAAGATGTTCTATGTGAGCTCCATTTATGACACAGCAAATATCTATCCGGTTCTGCATTTCCTGCCGGAACCGCTCCAACGCAGCCGCATCAGTGGAGTTATACTCACCGACTGTCAGGTGTCTTAGCTACTGTAAGTCCTGCGAACTGGTGGTACTTGCTTTACAATTTTACTCAGTAATAACCAAAGAAACAGAAAAAGGAAACTTAGGCAGTTTTCATAAACACTGTTGTTTAAAGTTGGAGCAACACAGTCACGCTGCTGATGGTGAAGATACCTCTTTCTCGAAGCCGTTATGTAATTGTGGTGAAAAGGGTATGCGACGGAGTCGGACGTTAATGATAACGATTATGATGAAGGCAACGGGCAGTGCTGCTCTGCTCAGTGGTGCTTTGAAACAACCTGCTACAACTCACGGAATGTGCTCCTCATCGTCATTTGCGAACGCGGTGCTCTCCAGCGGCAATTGTTTGTATCTGGCGCACGGATCACACAGTTTCTTTATGGAAATGGATGCTTCTAAAATGGCTACATTAACTCTGTTAGTGACTGTCGAAGAAGAATGTAGAAAACTGCGAAGAAAATTCTGGATCTCCCTATGGCTTGAACAGCGAATTGCTGACAGAGGAACACTATGCGATCCTGAACAACGATCTGAGATCGTACTAGAACAAGTTAGTCGTCAACTCCACTGAATCTTCAACTTAACGCTCGGTTCTAAGTTGAATGTAGTTTCAGTACAGCATCTGCGACGCGTATTCGGAAAGTAAGGTCCGATCGGTGGCAAAATTGAAACCATTGTGAAAATAAAAAATGTGTTATCTTCAACAGTTATCTACACCTTCCAGCTACTTCTCTACATAGTCGCCGCTCCGATTTAAAAATTTGCCATAGCGTTGTACCAACTTTTCAATACCTTCATCATAGAAGGAAGCCACCTGTGCTTTTTGAGAATTTTCTACGCTGGTCTCCAACTCGTTGTCTGTGCCAGAACGCTTTCTTCACAGCTGATGGCTCATGTGAGCAGAGATAAAACTCAGGGAGAGTTAATTGCGAGCTCTATTGTGGGCGATGAAACACTTCCCAGCGAAAAGGCTGCAGGAGCATCTTCATTGCCCCTTCTGAGCGCGGCCGATAATTGTCATGCAGAAGGACACGTATGGAATTTATGTTATGTGGGGTGCATGACATCAGGTGAAATCTCACACCAGACCCTCATACTTGGTGGGAGACACTATTATTCTAAGCATCTTTACTTGCTCACTGTGCGCTCGGAACTGGAAAGAGCGACGTGACGCGGTCGATAGGTATACTGGAGACACTGTCCAACACATCTGTGCAAAGCTTGATTGGAATTTCACTGGGTTTTTCATTTCACACCCCATCGGACCTTACTTTTCGAATAGCCCCAGTAATTTCAGTTTAAGGATGCATAATACCCATATTCTCGATGTAGTATTGACTACCATCACTCTGCAGTAACGTATTTCACCGCATAGATTTCAGGATCGAGGTTTGTTTCGTAATTTGCTTTAAATGGAAGAGGAGATTTTGTTTCGAAGCCGATTACCGTCATTGAAAAAGACCTTTACCGGCAAGGTACATACGCGAGCTATTCCATAAAACCAAGAGACAGCTATACATATTTCACAGAAGGTTTCATATTAGCAAAAATTTACAGTGTGTCACTTGTGTTTGCTTTCCGACGTAGACTTGTAGTCATGTTAAGATTTATGATCACTGGGGAAACATTCCACTCATTGGCCATTGCAACAATGGAAAAAATGGAAATGACCGTATGGCATCGTTGGCCGGGAGGACCCTATTCGGGGAAGTTCGGTTGCCAAGTGCAAGTCTTATTTCATTGGACGCCACATTGGGCGACTTGCGCGCCGGTGATGAGGATGAAATGGTGATGAGAGCAACACAGCACCCAGTCCCCAAGTCGAGAAAATCTCCAACCCAGCTGGGAATCGAGCCCGGGTCCGCTTGCATGGGAGGCGAGAACGCTACAACACAGCAAAGCAGACGGACACATAATTCTAGCAGATACATTATCTACAATAAATAATACCGATTTTTGAGTTAAAACTTCTATGAAATTGAAAAGAAAGATCCAGAATCTCTTAGAAAACAAGAGGTGAAAAAAATTTGGATGGAAGTGGACGCAAACCAGCTACCTTCCTTCTCTTGCCTCACAGCTCACGGCATTAGCAACTAAGCTTCCATCTCCGCAATGGAACCTTCGTGTCCGTACATGGTAGACAGGGTCTAAAACCAGTTTCTACTCAATACAGTATATCATTATTTGATATAGTCTGAAGAGCCAAAGAAACTGGTACACCTACCTAATATCGTATAGGGCCCCCGCGAGCACGCAGAAGTGCCGCAACACTGCGTGTCATGGACTCGACTAATGTCTGAAGTGGTGCTGGAGGGAATTAACACTGTGAGTCCTGCAGGACTGTCCATAAATACGTAAGAGTTCGACGGGGTGGAGATCTCTTGTGAACAGCACGTTGCAAGGCATCCCAGATATGCTCAATCATGTTCGTGTCTGGGGAGTTTGGTGGCCAGCAGAAGTGTTTAAACTCGGAAGAGTGTTCCTGGAGCCACTCTGCAGCAACTCTGGACGTGTGGGGTGTTTCATTGTCCTGCTGGAATCGCCTCAATCCGTCAGAATGCACAATTGCACAATGGACATGAATGGATGCGTTTGATCAGACAGGATGCTTACGCACGTGTCACCTGTCAGTGTCGTATCTAGACGTATCAGAGGTCCCATATCACTCCAACTGAACACGCCCCACACCATTACAGAGCCTCCACCAGCTTGAATAGTCCCCTGCTGACATACAGCGTCTATGTGTTTGTCTCCATACCCGTGCACGTCCATTCGATACAATTCGAAACGAGACTCGTCCTACCAGGCATCATCAACAGTCCAAAGTCGGTCATGACTGGCCCAGGGGAGATCAAATGTTTTAATTGGCTCTAAGGGCTATGGGATTTAACATATGAGGTAATCAGTCCCCTAGACTTAGAGGTACTTAAACCTAGCTAATCTAAGGACATCACACATCCATGCCCGAGGCAGGATTCGAACCTGCGACCGTAGCAGCAGCGCGGTTCCGGACTGTAGCGCCTAGACCTCTCGGTCACAACGGCTGGCCCAGGCGAGGCGTAAAGCTCTGTGTCGTGCTGTCATCAAAGGTACACGAGTGGGTCTTCAGATCCGAAAGCCTATATCGCTGATGTTTCGTTGAATCGTTCTCACGCTGACACTTGTTGATGGCTCAACATCGAAATCTGCAGCAGTTTGCGTTGAACGATTCTCTTCTGTCGTCATCGGTCCCGTTCTTGCAGGATCTTTTTCCGGCCGCAGTGATGTCGGAGATTTGATGTTTTAACGGATTCCTGATATTCACGGTACACTCGTGAAATGGTCGTACGGAAATATCCCAACTTCATCGCTCCCTACTTCATCGCTACCTCGGAGACGCTGTGACTCATCACTCGTGCACCGACTTTAACACCGCGTTCAAAAATTAAATCTTGATAACCTCTATTGCAGCAGCAGTAACCGATCTAATAACTGCCTCAGACAGTTGTTGACTTATATAGGCGTTGCCAACCGTAGCGTCGTCTTCTTCCTGTTTACATGGCTCTGTTTTTGAAACCACATGCCTATAGCAGTTCCTTTGGCGGTTCAGTGGATAATATGCAAACCTTATCAAATAGACGTTCTTTTGATAAATTATTATTGTGCCATTGCACTGAAACTGTATACTTTCACGGCACAGAAGTTATAACATTAAAAACCACAATTACAGGAGGCCTTTCCTATTGATATCTACATGTACATCTACATCATACTCCGCAAGTCACCTAAGTCTGTTTATTGGTTCTAATTTCTCGAGATTTCTCCTCGTGGTCAATACACGAGATGGATGTGGGGGGGAAGTAATATGTTGTCTGTCTCCTCCTGAAAAGTTTCTCTGCCATTTTATTATAACAAATAGTACTTAAAAAGATACGTTTTGGGGAGATTCCAATCTTCTGAACTTTGAAACAGCTTATATTCATACCACTTCCTCTAGGAGAAAGAAAACCCACCAAATACAATGTTTAACGCCATACAATATGGCCGCTCCTAAGCTCTGCTTGTGAGGTGAAATCAATGCCGCGTCCCATTATCCACGTTTCCCTGCACGAGGCAAAAATCTGGCATCCCAGGTTCTTTATTCCACGCTGTGCATTGTAGTGGAATGTGGAGTTCCTCTCTGTGGCGTCACCAGCACCTCATTCACACGCGGTTTCACGTCCCGTGAGTGAACGAATTTACGGAGGAAAAACTAAACGCGAAATATATCTATTTATAAAAGCAGATAAAAATTCGGTTGACGTCTTTCTAAGAGACAGTCTCCAATCCTTCCAAACTATGTAAGTGAAGACCATATGTGGTTTAAGTTCAAAGAAATAATATCAACAGCACTCGAGAGATTGAAACTTCCTGGCAGATTAAAACTATGTGCCCGACCGAGACTCGAACTCGGGACCTTTGCTTTTCGCGGGCAAGTGCTCTACCGTGTGAGCTACCGAAGCACGACTCACGGCCGGTCCTCACAGCGTTACTTCTGCTAGTATCTCGTCTCCTACCTTCCAAACTTTACAGAAGCTCTCCTGCGAACCTTGCAGAACTAGCACTCCTGAAAGAAAGGATACTGCGGAGACATGGCTTAGCCACAGCCTGGGGGATGTTTCCAGAATGAGATTTTCACCCTGCAGCGGAGTGTGCGCTGATATGAAACTTTCTGGCAGATTATAACTGTGTGCCCGACCGAGACTCGAACTCGACACCTTAGCCTTTCAGGGGCAAGTGCTCAAGGTAGGAGACGAGGTACCGGCAGAAGTGAAGCTGTGAGGACGGACCGTGGGTCGTGCTTGGGTAGCTCAGTTGGTAGAGCACTTGCCCGCGAAAGGCAAAGGTCCCAAGTTCGAGTCTCGGTCGGGCACACGGTTTTAATCTGCCAGGAAGTTTCATATCAGCGCACACTCCGCTGCAGAGTGAAAATCTCATTCTGAAAACACTCTAGAGATTCATACCAAAGAAATTAATAAGAGACTGATCTGATGCCCCATGGTACACCAAACACGACAGAGAGCTGCTGCAGGAGCACCGAAAACGGCAAGTATAATTTAGAGGAACGCAAAATCTCCAAGATTGGCGAAATTTTACCGAGGCTCGAAATTTGGTGCGGATTTCAGTGCGAGATGAATTTAATAGTTTCCACAAGGAATCTCTCTCTAGAAATGTGGCGGAAAATCCAAAGAGATTCTGGTTCTATGTTAAGTAAACGAGCGGAAAAGCTCAGCAAGCGATGAGGAGGAGGAGGAGGAGGGGGAGACAAGGGACCCAACCCTTCGGAGCAGGTAAAATCGTGGCAAATGTCCGGCGTGGCAAATGTCCGCACGCCGCCCAGAGCATGGTCTGCATCTGTGGAGTGCAGAGCCTGCCTGCGCCGGGGGCACGAGCGCGCAGGCCGCCCGGCAGCGGTCGTGTATTTCGGACACGTGCGGCCGACTGGTCCTCGCCGGCTTCCTGCCGCCGGACGCCGTTCCAGGAACCGGGAGGACCCCACGGTAGACGGTGGACGTCCGTGTGAGTAACGCCATCCTGTGCCCACCGCCACCGCCACAAAAAACACGCCGGCCGGCCTCAGACGGCGCCGCGCCTGTCCGTGCGTCTGCCCTCGGCACAGGTGTCGTGCGTCTGCGGAAGTGCGTGCCGCGCTCGCTACGCAGTCGCTGCCAGACCCAAGTCGCAGCCTCCTCCTGCTTACCGGCGCTGCACAGACCATGCAGAGGTCCAGGTGGCCCGATACTGGCTGTCAGTTTAAAAGGAAAGCCTCCATCGCAATTTTTGCACATCAGCGGAAATTTTCTGCATCAGCATAATACAGCTCCTACAGGTTTACGTGTGTGTTCTCGAGTGACTCAGTTAGTTAGCTAGTTGCTGGGTCCATAGATCGTATTCACAATAAACGCTGTTATGTGGAGCATGTCAACACGACAAACTTACAATAAACATACAGGGTTATCAAAAATGTGTGGGGTCCTGCCCACTCGTCTCTTAAAGGGTGCGGAAAGGATGCTGCTTTCTCGGATAACTATACAACAAGTCAAGCAAATCACATTAACGGTTTTATTACGATGAAGTACACTGACAATACTTACACTACTGGCCATTAAAGAAGACATGAAGATGATAAACGGGTATTCATTGGACAAATATATTATACTAGAACTGACATGTGATTACATTTTCACGCAATTTGGGTGCATAGATCGTGAGAAATCAGTACCCAGAACAACCACCTCTGGCCGTAATAACGGCCTTGATACGCCTGGGCATTCAGTCAAACAGAGCTTGGATGTCGTGTGCAGGTACAGCTGCCTATGCTCCTTCAACACGATACCACAGTTCATCAAGAGTAGTGACTGCCGTATTGTGACGAGCCAGTTGCTCGGCCACCATTGACCAAACGTTTTCAATTGGTGACAGATCTGGAGAATGTGCTGGCCAGGGCAGCAGTCGAACATTTTCTGTATCCAGGAAGGCCCATACAGGACCTGCAACATGCGGTCTTGCATTATCCTGCTGAAATGTAGGGTTTCGCAGGGATAGAATGAAGGGTAGAGCCACGGGTCGTAACACATCTGAAATGTAACGTCCACTGGTCAAAGTGCCGTCAATGCGAACAAGAGGTCACTGAGACGTGTAACCAATGGCACCCGATACCATCACGCCGGGTGATACGCCAGTATGGCGATGACGAATGCACGCTTCCAATGTGCGTTCACCGCGATGTCGCCAAACACGGATGCGACCATCATGATGCTGTAAACAGAACCTGGATTCATCCGAAAAAATGACGTTTTGCCATTCGTGCACCCAGGTTCGTCGTTGAGTACACCATCGCAGGCACTCTTGTCTATGATGCAGCGTCGAGGGTAACCGCAGCCATTGTCTCCGAGCTGATAGTCCATGCTGCTGCAAACGTCGCGAACTGTTGGTGCAGATGGTTGTTATGTTGCAAACGTCCCCATCTGTTGACTCAGGGATCGAGAAGTGGCTGCACGATCCGTTACAGCCATGCGGATAAGATGCCTGTCATCTCGACTGCTAGTGATCCGAGGCCGTTGGGATCCAGGACGGCGTTCCGTATTACCCTCCTGAACCACCGATTCCACATTCTGTTAACAGTCATTGGATCTCGACCAACGCGAGCAGCAATGTCGCGATACGATAAACCGCAATTGCGATAGGCTACAATCCGACCTTTATCAAAGTCGGAAACGTGATGGTACGCATTTCTCCTCCTTACACGAGGCATCACAATAACGTTTCACCAGGCTACACCGGTCAACTGCTGTTTGTGTATGTGAAATCGGTTGGAAACTTTCCTCATGTCAGCACGTTGTTGGTGTCGCCACCGGCGCCAACCTTGTGTGAATGCTCTGAAAAGCTAATCATTTGCATATCACAGCATCTACTTCCTGTCGGTTAAATTTCGCGTCTATAGCACGTCATCTTCGTTGTGCAGCAATTTAAATGGCCAGTAGTATAACTTCGGTTTACAATGAGCTGTCGCAAGCGATGGGCGACATACAAATAATCAATGTACTTCCCTGCACACAATGTCGATAGAAACAATTATTATAAGGCACAAGTGTGAGTATAACAGATAGGATGGCGGCTCTACTAGTGTGTGTCTTCTACTGTCCTGCTCTGCTAGTGCACGTCTGCTCCTGTGCGGGCGAGGCTGGCAGGAGCGGCACTTGTACTGTCTTCAGCTAGAGGCCGCTCCTGTCTTGGTGCGATCCTAGTCAGCTGACATCGCCTCACAGCCTTCTCTGCTCCTGCGTTCTTCATCTGCGTGCCGCCGCTTGTCGATACGCCGCAACAAAATGAATGGTGCAAAACGAAAGTACCGGGTGATCAAAAAGTCAGTATAAATTTGAAAACTTAATAAACCACGGAATAATGTAGAAAGACAGGTAAAAATTGATACACATGCTTGGAATGACATGGGGTTTTATTAGAACAAAAAGAAAAAAAATATTGCTAGACGCGTGAAAGATCTCTTGCGCGCGTCATTTGGTGATGATCGTTTGCTCAGCCGCCACTTTCGTCATGCTTGGCCTCCCAGGTCCCCAGACCTCAGTCCGTGCGTTTATTGGCTTTGGGGTTACCTAAAGTCGCAAGTGCATCGTGATCGACCGACATCTCTAGGGATGCTGAAAGACAACATCCGACGCCAATGTCTCACCATAACTCCGGACATGCTTTACAGTGCTGTTCACAACATTATTCCTCGACTACAGCTATTGTATAAATTTGAAGACTTAATAAACCACGGAATAATGTAGACAGACAGGTAAAAATTGACACACATGCTTGGAATGACATGGGGTTTTATTAGAACAAAAAAAAAGTATTGCTAGACGCGTGAGATATCTCTTGCGCGCTTCGTTTGGTGATAATCGTGTGGTCAGCCGGCACTTTAGTCATGCTTGGCCTCCCAGGTCCCCAGACCTCAGTCAGTGCGAATATTGGCTTTGGGGTTAGTTGAAGTAGCAAGTGTATCGTGATCGACCGACATCTCTAGGGATGCTGAAAGACAACATTCGACGCCAATGCCTCACCATAACTCCTGACGTGCTTTACAGTGCTGTTCACAACATTATCGACTACAGCTATTGTTGAGGAATGATCGTGGACATATTGAGCATTTCCTGTAAAGAACATCATCTTTGCTTTGTCTTACTTTGTTATGCTAATTATAGCTATTCTAATAAGATGAAGCGCCATCTGTCGGACATTTTTTGAACGTTTTTTTTTTTTGTTATAATAAAACCCCATGTCATTCCAAGCATGTATGTCGATTTGTACCTCTCTATCTACATTATTCTGTGATTTATTCAGTTTTCAAATTTATAATGACTTTTTGATCACCCGGTATTTCTGTGACCACAGTAATGACTTTATTTCAGAGCTACACATAAACACTGAAATTTTAACTCTCACAGTTTGGGTTGGCAATATTGAAAAAATGGAAAGTCGTCGTTGTTCTTGATCGCATGTGTTAGTATTGAAAACGGTGGCATAGCGGTTGATAAGGCGTATCGTGGCAGAATACACAAAAACATCATGAATATCCGTTGTTCAAAGACATTTTCGTACCAAGCTCGGCAAAGTGGCACCATACCGTCACAACATTGCTAGGCAGACAAAGCAATTAGACGAACCAGGATGCATACACAAGGGAAAAAACTACAGGACGGCCATGTGCCGAACCGAGAATCGAACTCGGTACCTTTGCCTTTCGCGGGCAAGTGCTCCACCGTCTGTGCTACCGAAGCACGACTCATGACCCTTCTGCGAAGTTTGGAAAGTAGGAGACGAGGTACTGGCAGAACTGAAGCTATGAGGAGGGGTCGTGAGTCGTGCTTGGGTAGCTCAGACGGTGGAGCACTTGCCCGCGAAAGGCAAAGGTCCCGAGAACGAGTCTCGGTCCGGCACACAGTTTTAATCTGCCAGGAAGTATCATATCAGCGCACACTCCGCTGCAGAGTGAAAATCTCATTCTTGATACAGGACGGCCATTCGTCGAGAATGAAGTAGTGAGAAACATTCGTACGATTTGCGGAAGAGGTCCCAGAAGATTCACGGGTCGTGCCAGCAGAGAAGTGAATGTGTCGCTCTTAACAGTGCGGCGTGTGTTGCGCAAGCGTCTACAGTTCAAGGTTTACAGAATTCAAATGTTGCAGGCGTTAAAAGAAGCCAGCAAACCGAAACGGAATCAATCAAGCACTGATTTTCGACCACGGATGCAGGTGGGTGGTTTCGCAGGCAGAGTGTGACGAAGCCTAGTTTCACTTAAGTAGCAAATTAAACAAGCATAATTTGAGAATATTGGGGACTCGAAAACTGCATGCCTCTCTGGAATATGAACATAATTCTCAAAAAATTTATGTTTCTTTACCACAACTAACCTATTTTCTTTGGAACTGTCTTCGTCGTGAATTTTACCGTTACACGCACAAGTTATCTCCAAATGCTTTTTTTCCCGTTGCTGCCTCAGTTAACAGAAGAAGTATCCAACTTCTTTTTGCGACAGAATGGAGCAACGCCACATTGGCGTACGGTCACCTAAAGAACATCTTCCGCGGTGTTGGACTGGTGGTGCTGGGTCGAATGATGTTCCGTTCTTGTTTTGGCCACCAGGTCACTTGACCTTACACCAACTGATTTTTTCTTTTGGAGATGTGTGAAGGACATGGTTTACGTAAAGTGGTCGCGTTACCCACAGGTTTTCAAATGATTGTAGCACGAAAATGGTAAGTTTCTCGACATGGGTTCCAGCACAAAATATTATCTACTCAGTCCCTTCTGCAAGACATAAAGGCTTGTAACGGGAAATTCCGAATACCCTATATATTATAAATCCGAAAGACTATCAGTGTATAGAAGTTTTACTCCTTCAGTCTGAAACCGGAGAACGGATTTGGAATAAATTTAGAATGGATTTAGCTTACAACCTGAATTAACACACAGGCTACTTATAAAAGTGTGTAGTACAAGATATTTATTGATTTTAAGAATGTAACAAGAAATGTGGGCAATAATCACTCTTCGAAAAAGCCATTTACTCTTTGACTTTTGAACTACATGGTATTTGTGAAAAAGTTTTTATTTTTTTAGTCCTACGTAACAGGATTCAACGTAATGAGTACGACGCTTATGCAGTCCTCAAAGTGTTTAATCCATTCTTCCATACAAGCCCGTTGCATTTCAGTCGCGCGGTATCGATCGTATCTCTTCGCTTCTGAGACGCTTCAAGACTCACAACGCCGGTGTCATTTAAATACTGTACGACGGAGAGACCTCGTGCCTTTAGATGCAGCAAGTGGTAGGCTTTTAGTGAGGCTGGATTTGATTACGATATACGGGCGTATCCGCTGGTAAGAGGCACACATGTGAAGGCATATGAACGGTCTCTGTTGGATTCCTTTCATGTTAATTTCTTAAATATGTTGTCATTTACGGCATAAATTCCTCTTCTAAATTTACTGTGGTGTTTCTATCTGGGAGGAGAATGTGCAGTGAAACGTGTTACTTTTACACATAAACAAGAACGATCTGTCACACTACTACACTTTAAAACACAGTTTATATGTAATTCGTGTCACACAGTCTCATACGGAACCTACATCCGCTTTTCTTTATATACTGTATATGATAAGATACTGTCATCCCTCTTCCCTTCTGTGTGAAAGGATGAATGAGCAAATGTATTTCTAGTTGCATGCTGGATGGTAGCAGACAAGCCTGTCTGCTAGAGAACAGTAGGACCAACGTCGGAACAGGTAGCTACGCTTTCTAAAAGCAGAGAGGTTTCTATGCTTAGTATGGCCCTGTCCGTCCCTTGTCATGTTGGTATAGGAAGCTGCCTCTCTGGTCACTTCCGTTTCTATTTGGGAAGCACGCTCGGTAGGAGCGCAGGTCAGTCTGTCCGCGGC
This sequence comes from Schistocerca nitens, assembly GCF_023898315.1. Lineage (NCBI taxonomy): Eukaryota > Metazoa > Arthropoda > Insecta > Orthoptera > Acrididae > Schistocerca > Schistocerca nitens. Next base: position 174,250,447 of record NC_064622.1, on the reverse strand, counting down.
GAGCGTCTGAAGTGGTAAGATCGGGTAAGCGCGTGTCTGCTAAGTCCGTAGGACAATGGATTTCTTAAGTTCAGCCTAACTGAAAATTTAATCACCTTTATTTCAGGTTTAGCTCTAAAATATCTAATGTTATCTTAAATTGCAACGCAGTGTAATTCGAGTGTGAAGTTCAGAATATATTCCGGTAGTTGCTTTGTCACTACTTTGTGAGTAAAGTGGAACCACGTGTTGATCAGTAACTCTAACTAGCATTATCAATCTTCAATGCGAATGTGCGTGAGATTATAACGTCTCGTCTTGACAATATTTTTCAATATAGGAACTTTTCTTTATGTTCAACCCACGTGGGGTGTACTTTGTGAGACCAGTACCACGTGCTTATACAATTGTTTGACCCATCAGGTTAATAGTAAGACGTTAGTAACCAGTTCAAGGTTTTTCTTTTGCAAATTGCTTTTCGATCTAATTTATTTTAACTATCAAAATTATTGTGGAGTTACACTCTTTGTGTAAACCAAGTTGATCACGTGAAGCATGTGGTGTAATCATCAAACTAGCCCTCAGCTATTCTTTTCGGGAAGATTTCACATAGAGTTAGTGTGAATTTAGTATACCAGTGTGTGGTAATTACATGACGGACAGGATTGCGCTACGAACGTAACTTATTTGGGTGAAAATTGAATCGGTTGGTTGTGGTTAATTTCCTCTTGCATATGTTTCAACGTTCTTCGTGTGTTATTTTATGAATGCAGTGTTGTATGTAGTCTCCCAATCTTGGCTCCCTATTTGATGTGTTCCGTAAGATTACAAACTCACATTTTCACAATCCTAAATAAGGCACCAGATTAATTATGACTCAAGTTTAATATGCTGAAATTTCAATGATCAATGTTAAAATAAATTTCCAAATATAAACTGATTTATTTCTTTTTATTTAAATTCTCTTTCATATCACCGGTTGTCGTATGACGATTAAAAGATTATAATTAATGTTAGTCTGGTTGGGAATTTGGTACGCTAGACTGGATACCTGGTGAAACAGTTGCTCTGTAATGCAAGGTTAACTTCCCAACATAGCTCACAGCTTTTAAACCGCTTTTATTGTTTATCAGTACCGCTTTCCGCTTTCATAGCAAATCAAAGCAACAACGTTACATATATGACGCAGGAGCACGTACAAATGTTATAAAACTTGCGTTCCACCGAACTATAAATTGCCTATTTTTCTCTTCGTCTAGTTAGCACGTCTGTTACTCCTTCTCGCTGAAGCGGCTGGACGGATCTGAATGAACTTTGGAACGAAGACAGCTTATACCTTGAATTAACGCTTAGAGTACCTCTTGTTCCGAAAAAAAAATCACTACTCTCTTGGGATGACCAACACGACCACGCGACCACTTGTGGCATGGCTAATGTGACTAAAACGTCATCCATGAAAGTTAATTGTTAAATGAATGCATTAAGTTTAGTGTGGAGATTAGTTTTTGACTCAAGTAAACGAGAGAGTTGGCTGGCTCTGAGCACTATGCGACTTAACTTCTGAGGTCATCAGGCGAAACGAGAGAGCTGTGAGCGACATCTATTCTGTCAGCTTTTCCATCGTCTCAAAATTTAGCGCTTTTTTCCGACAGCTCGCGGTTTGCTGGCCCGAAAGTGGCTCGCTCTTTAATACCTCCAAGAGATAACTTTTGTGATGGTGCATAGTGTGGACTGTGAGTTAAGACATTAACATGTCTTTACGAATAATTGTTTAGATTAAGGTGACACCTCGAGGTGCAGGTTTACCATAAGCTTAATAAACTCGACGGATACACACAATGGAGACTTTAATCGCCAAGACTACATTCTTCTTCAGTATTTACAACAGTCATCCAACGCTGGGGTAAATTTTCCGTTCCGCGACTGTAGAAAGCAAAGGGTTTTGAGGCGAAGAATTCATCGAGCCATGTTAGGAGCGCACTTTCATCCGGAAAGGAATTTCCTTGAAGCTTGTTGGATAGAGAGCGGAAAAGGCGAAAATCTGAGGATGCAAGATCAGGTGAATAAGGTGGATGCAGAAGAATGACTTCCCAACCCAGCTCCTGTGTAGTGGTTTTGGTCAGCGTAGCAGAATGCGGGCAGGCGTTGTCGTTGAGTAGCATAACTGCAACCATTCTTCCTGGTCGTTGTTCTTAGACTGCATCCGCAAGACGTCTCAGTTGTTGACAATAAATGTCAGCAGTGATGACTACACATCGGGAAAGCAATTCATGGTACACCACACCTTCGCTATTCTACCATATGCATAACATTACCTTTAGCGGGTGCAGACAGGTGTTTGTATGGGGAATTGCTGCTTTGCTTGGGCTAAATCATTCATTTCCTACGTCAGAGTAAAGACACCATTTCTCATCACCGGTAACGAGACATGATTGGAATGGCCGGTGTTGTTCACGAGCCAGTGATAACGAACAAGCAACATATGGCCACCTGCAGATTTTTGTGGTTTTCGCTTAGAGCATGGGGTACCCATACACCAGATTTTTGAGGCTTCTCTACTGCATGCAAATTTCGCACGATGATGGAAAGATCACAGTTCATTACATTTCTCAATGCTTGAGTACACTGACGAGGATCATTGTGGATGAATGCGTTTAAACGACCTTTATCAAACCCCGAATCTCTTTCTGAAAGTGGACAATTACTAGTGTCAAAAGGTCCTCCTTGAAACGAGAAAATCATTTCCTTTCTGTACTATGTCGAGTGGCATTATCCTCCTACACGGTGCAAATGTTTCTGGCTGCCTCCGCTCCTGTCAGCGCTTTATTGATTTCAAAAAGATGAATACGTAGGAAATATTCCTATTTCTTCATTTGGCACGCCTGTTTCTAGCGTCCACAGCTCCACTTACTATCTCCAAATGACAAAATGACAATATGGAAACTCAAACAGCAAAACTGAACTACTAATAAAAAATGACAATCGACAAATAAGCCCATAGCAAATGGAATATGAACATGCCAAGCAAAAACGCTACTAACTTATGCACCAACTTAATATTTAAATAAGCAACTTGGTTCTTGTTTACGGTAACCAGACTGGGCGGAAGTCATGGTACGGAAAAACCACTTCTAACAAAACTACAACCTTCACACAATCAGTGGACCATCAGCAAACTGGACTCCTTGCATCACTTGAAATGTGGCAGAATCGTGACTCGTCGCCTATAGTCAGTAGTTGTTCTGTTTATGTGTTGTTCGGCCCTTTAAAGACATGCAGCTGTATGTACCGCTGTAAGCACTGGGCTTTTGCTAGTTACCTGACTCCAGCTGTCCACTACATGCGGTTACATTTTCAGTGTTTGCTAGGAAGTTGGTTGTAGGGGAGTACATTCACTGTCAGCAGCAGTTATTTATAGATGTTTCTCTCGAGATTTGAAACCAGCTGTCGTTGACTGATCGTGGCACTCGCCTTCAGCCCCTGTAAGTTAGGATCTTTTTACGAACACTGTTCTTATGCCGCGTTAAACTGCTGCTAGCAATACTCCATTCCTCGTAGACTCAGTGGACTGTCCACGTTAACACACCCACAAATTGGGGAACTCCATTCACGTTTTCCAATCTGCGGCAGAGTATGTGGTGATATGAAACTTTTGCTTTTTGCTGGCAAGTGCTCTTGGAAGGCAGGAGATGTATCAACGGAAGCAGAGCTCTGAGGACGGCTTATGAGTTGTGATTTGGGTACTTCAATCGGTATAGCATTTTCCCCCCGAACGGCAAGGGTCCCGAGTTCGAATCACTGTCAAGGACACAATTTTAGTCTGCTAGGAAGTTTCATTCACTTTGTTTGGTAATGGAGAGGTCCAGTCACCATGGCTCTTTTCTGCCATTTTGTCACGTATCGACTTGGACCCATCTCGATGCGCTGATTCTATACAACGAACTGGTACACACACAGCACTTAGCTGTCATCACATGTGTCAGGGGTGGAGGTTCAGACGACCACACTCTACCCATCCTGCACCATCTATAGTGTTCCAAGGCGGCCACTGTGCTCTTTCAAGGTGGTAAGTAACGTCCGTCCTGCTTAGATACTCCACAGTACTGGAAGGAAGCATTTTGCGTATGGAACAGAATCAGCCTGCGTTACTATTACTTTCATCAATTTATGAGGGTCGCGTAACAGTCGTAGATGAAGTAATTACGGTACTGTTTGTATGTAATGGGCAAAGAAGATGAAGCGCCGGGAAAACGTATTCTTCATCGGGTAATGTCATGGTGTCACTGAGAACGTTTGCCGTTTTTTCTTGTGAAAAACTTCCAATTACATGCTAAACTTAACAAGACCATAAATGGCTTAAGATTGGTATTGCTATATGCAACAGAAACATCATTTTCGTGAGATAGAGATTGAGGGGATTGTTATTACACTGCTGCTTACGAAGAACATTCAGAACTTTTCTGGAGGAAAGTAGTTAAGTGGGTTATTTGATGAACGGAAGCACAATAGCAACATAGGTGGCTACGACTGTGATTCCAGCCAGTGTACAAGCCAAGCACTCACAAACTGCAACCAGATCTTCAGCGTAGTCTTTTACTTTTGGGGAAGTCATTCTACGTTCTATTAATCTTTCATCATAAATTTGAGGAGAGCGGATTTGTTTTGGTTTGATGGTCAACATACAGTTTGGGACTTTCAATAAAGCTCCCATGGCAGGAAAATGCTTGGTTAGATCTGTGTTTTCTAACATTCTCTCAGTAGAAATTTCGTTTTCATTGCTCGATCCAGCACTAGCGGACTTGCTGACTATTTGAATAGAATTGCGTAAGTCTAATTTTGTGCGGTACGTGCACGTTGTAGCAAGCCAGGTTACCTAATTTTTATAGTATGTAAATTAACGTTGGGTAATGTGTGGAATGTTGTCTAGAGAATATCCTTGAGAAACGTGTTTTCATTTGTAATACTTTGTCTGGGATTACTTATCAGAGTTTCTGGTAGTGGAAGACTTTTTCACAGCCACCAATTACTTTGTACGGGTCAACAATTTCACTCTGACCAGCAATTACAGGTGAAGCTATGTGGTTAAGTGCTAAACTACGGAACCAGTGACCCCTGAATTCGATACACGATCAGTTCTACGATTTTAATCCATCACTTTTCACACATATATCCTCTGTAAAGGTTTCTTAATGGTTAATACGAAAAATGCTGAGTCACACGGTGGTTCGGAATCCACATTAAAATGTAAGTCCCCCGGCAACTGACAGGGTAAGCCTGTTGTAAGGTCAGAGGGAGTGAGGGCCATCTTGAATCTAGAGAGAGATAAACTCACAAGAAACACCAGAAACGGCACTCTTAAAAGTCTGGCAGCGCGGGGCAGCCGCGCGGTCTATGGCGCGTTCCCACGGTTCGCGCCGCTTACCCCCGTCGGAGGTTCGAGTCCTCCCTCGAGCATGAGTGTATATGTTGCCCTTTGCAAAAGTTAGTTTAAGTTAGATTAAGTAGTGTGTAAGCCCAGAGACTGATGGCCTCTGCAGTTTGGTCCTATAGGGACTTACAACAAATTTCGAAAAATTTCTTAAAAAGTGTAAATACTTCAGTTTGTACAGCAACAACGCTAGCTTACGAGCTATAAGAGGCTTGTAGTGAAGATGTACTACACACGTTGACGGAAAAACAAATTAATCTCTCCGTTAGGCTTATCCACGTATCAAAAATGGTTCAAATGGCTCTGAGCACTATGGGACTCAACTTGTGAGGTCATTAGTCCCCTAGAACTTAGAACTAGTTAAACCTAACTAACCTAAGGACATCACAAACATCCATACCCGAGGCAGGATTCGAACCTGCGACCGTAGCGGTCTTGCGGTTCCAGACTGCAGCGCCTTTAACCGCACGGCCACTTCGGCCGGCCTCCACGTATCGATTATCTTCAAAGATCGAAGTAGCACTCTTTGATATGTTGCTATGTGAATACTTATTCAAGCTTCAATACGTAAACCAGACGGTCATGTTCCGCGTTATATATTCTTAGAACCGGTTAACTATCTCTGAGATGCCATCGAATGTGAACGACGTACATACTGTTCAGCATGATTCATGCATTGCTACTGAGTGATGTAGCGCACTTGTTACGACACTCTACTAGCATTGGCAAGAATAAAGGCTCAGATCCCAATTCGGTCATCTTAATTTAGTTTTTCTTTCTTTTCCTAAATCGTTTAAGGCAAATTCCGGAAAGGATTCTTCCTGGAGAACACAACTGATTTCCTCTCACATCCTATGTCTCTATCGACTTCGTTGTAGATGGAGAGATAAATTCTAGCTCCCTGCTTAGTTTTACCTTCGCGCCCGCTGTAACGAATACACTTGAAACTATCCATGCAGATTTGCGAAGAGTAGTAAAGAAGAATTTTATCAGCCAAGGTCGTTTCCTTTACGAGGATTTCGTGCTTCAAATTATGGACGGAAGCGGTACCCACAAAAACAAATTCTAATAGGCGTTTAGAAGCTATCTCATATATATCTTATGGTAATGGTAAGATTGTAATATGAAGTGGAAGACTCTTGTATCAACTAGGGGAAGGGGAGCTGGCGATGAGTTGAAAATTTTTTGACAGTAATGAAGAAAAGCAACTGAGTCCACGTACAAGATTGTATGATGACCTGCTGAGTGGTAGTGGAGCATTTGGGAAATCATCATACAGACCTGGAAGGATGGAAGTCACAGCGCGCTGCTAATATGGTGACGAGGGGCTTTTATCCATTCGAGGACAGTTGGGACACTCAAGTGAGATGTGTAAAGTGAAGAAAGATCTCGTATCCAGTCGCAAAACTGAGAACATTATGCATAGGCACGCAGTTTGATTAGAAGGGACTTATGAGGAACGGTGTCAAAAACCTTCTGGAAATCTACAACTTTGGAATCAAACGGAAAGCACTTGTCGACAGCACTGATTACTTGGTGTAAGCAATGAACCGGTTATCATTCACGGCATCGATGTTTTCGGAATATTTGCTGGTTATGTGTCAATAGATGGTTTTCTTCGCTGTATTTTATAATGTTGGAACGCAGTATATTTTCCAAAATCGTATTGCAAGTCGATGTCAGTGATATGGGTCTCTATATCAGCTAATTGCTTCTGTTTCCTTTCTTATGTATTGCTGCAACATGTCCAACTTTCCAGTCTTTAGGTACGGATCCTTCATCAGCGAGCAGTGCTAAAAATTGTGTTATTTCATCTGCATACTAGTAAAAAAGTTTCCAACTTCTGATGGCATCCCAATTCAGTTTTACAAAGAGTGGTACAGCATCGGCCCCTCACTTAGCTTGCATTTATCGCGACTCCCTTACCTAGCGTATTGTCCCAAGCCACTGGAAAAAAAGGCGCATGTGACTTCTATATATAAGAAGAGTAAGAGAAAGGAAACCCAAACTTACAGAGAAATATTCTTAACATTGGTTTGCTGCAGAATTCTTGAACATATTCTCTGCTCGAAAATAATAAATTTTCTTGACATGGAAAAGCTTCTGTCCACGAGTCAGCAAAGTTTTGGAAAGCATCGCTCGTACGAAACTCAGCTTTTCTCGCATGATATCCTGCGAACTATGGATTAAGGGCAACTAGCGGATTCCATATCCCTAGATTTCAGAAAAGCGTTTGATATGGTGTCCCATTGGAGACTCATAATGAAGGAAAGAGCATACGGAATAGGTCCTCCGATATGTGAGTGGCTCGAAGAATCTTAAGTAAGAGATCCCAGTACGTTGTCCTCGATGGCAGGTATTCATCAGAGACATGCGTATCGTCGAAAGTGCCCGAAGGAAATGTGCTAGGATTGCTGTTATTTTCTATACACGTAAATTATGTGGAGAATAGTGTGAGCAGTAACCTGGGACTGTTTGCTGATGAATCTGTGATATACGGTAAGATGCCGTCGTTGAGTGACTGTAATAGAATACAAGATGACTTAAAGAAAATTTATATTTGGTGTAATGAATGACAGCTAGCTCTAAATGTAGAAAATTGTAAGTTGGTGCGGATGTGTTGAAAAAACAAACCCATAACGTTCGAATACAGCATTATTAGTGTGCTGCCTGACTCATTCACGTCGAATAAGAATGTAGGAGTAACGTTGCAAAGTGATATGAAATGGAACAAGCATGCATGGATTGTAGTAAGGAAGGCGAGAGACTGACTTCGATTTACTGGGAGAACTTTAGGAAACTGTGGTTCATACGTGCGACCCATTCTTGAGAACTGCTGGTATGTTTGCCATCCGCACCAGGTCAGATTAAAGGAAGACATCGAAGCAATTCAGAGGTGGACTGCTAGATTTTTTACAGGCAGGTACGATCAACGCGCAAGTATTACAAATATGAACGAAATTTTCACTCTACAGCGGAGTGTGCGCTGATATGAAAATTCCTGGCAGATGAAAACGGCCCAGGGCGTGAGTCGTGCTTAGGTAGCTCAGTTGGTAGAGCACTTGCTCGCGAAAGGTAAAGGTCCCGAGTTCGAGTCTCGGTCCGGCACACAGTTTTCGTCTGCCAGGAAGTTTCATTACAGATACGCTTCGGGAACGTAAATGGGAATCCCTGGAGGGAAGACGACTTTTTTTTTTTCAAGGAGCCATGTTGAGAAAATTTAGAGAACCGGCATTTAATGCTGGCTGTAGAAAGATTCTACTGCCACAACGTAAATCTCGCATAATGACCACGAAGATAAGAAAAATTAGGGCTCGAACGGAGAAAAATACTCAGTCGTTCTACCGTCGCTGTATTTGCGAGTGGAACAGGAAAGGGAACGACTAGTAATGGTACAGGATAAACTCCTCGCCCCACGGTACCATCGCTTGCGGATTATGTATGTAGATGTAGCTGTAGATAGGAACCTAACTCAAATACAATCTTCACAGGAAGACTTTCTCCAGTACATCGAGAGTATCTACTTCAAAATCACTCAGATTAACTGCGAGGGTCGTCCAATATGTAATGACCCATATTTCTTTTCTCAGAACATATTTATTGTTAAGACTCAGAATTTGGTCACAATGTACATCAACGTGTTCTTTCCGTCTCCCATTTTTCTCCATCACGTTCTATGGCCGTACGCCAACGTTGTGGAAGAGCATGTATTCCCTTGTCCTGTAGGCGAAGCCATCTTTTCACTGCATCTTCAAAGTGTGTTCTCCGTAGAGAACGGCCCACAGACGTAGAAGTCCGAGGGGGGCAGGTCTGGATTTTAGGGTGGATGAGGCAATGATGTTCAACCTAATTCGGCGATGTGTTCCCGGGTTCTCGGACTTGTGTGTGGGAGTGCGTTATCGTGTTGGAGTAATATTTTTGCTGGATTCTTGTCCTTTCGAACAAGTCGGAAACGGTTCTTGAGGTTATTCGGAGACTTCAAATATGCCTCTGAATTGATGGTTGATCCTCTTGGCATCACATGCACGAGAATGACTCCATCACAATCCCTGAAGACTGCTACCATGACTTTTCCGGCAGACGGGGTTGTCTTCGAGTTTCTTCTCTAGCGGTGAATGAGGATGATGCCACTCCATGGCTTGCCTTTTTGTTTCCGGCGCAAAGTGGTGAACCCAGCTTTCGCCCCCGTAACGATCCGTGACAGAAAGGACTCTTCGTCGGTATCAAAACGCTCCAACAATTCACATGAAATGGCCGTTCTTTGAATCTTGTGGTGCGCTGTGAGCATTCGTGGAACCGATCGTGAACATCTCTTTGAATATCCGAGAGTCTACATCATTGCAGACACGCTTCCAATGCTTACCGACAACCGTAGAGTTAATTGTCGAGTTATGATGCACCGGTCGGCACGAGTAATGGCATCCGCACAGTTCAGCATGTCTCGAACAGTGGCTGTGACAGGACGTCCCGAGCGTGGCTGATCAGGGAGCTCTGTTTCTGCATTTCCTGAGGCTGTAACCTTCTTTACCCATCGCCCAAGTGTACTCCTATCAACTGCAGCATCGACATACACTGCACACAAACTTTTATGGATGTTCACCACGGTTTCTTTTTCTGTACACAAGAATTCAATAACAGCAAGCTGGAAATCAATAACAGCATGCTGCTTCTAACGTGAGTCGTGTGTAGAAGCCATTTCGACGCTGTACTAGGAGTCTGCCATCTTCCAGAACGGTTCTAAACTTCACCGGCGCTCAGAAAAAATATGGGGAGTTGAAAATAAGTTTCCCCTTGCGAATGTGGTCGCAGTTGTGAGTGAAAGGAAAAAAAAAAGAGAATGTGAAATTAAAGATAAGACGTATCTTTATTTTTCTTCATAATTTCCAAGTACATTGAAACATTTGTCATACCACTTTATAAGCTTCCAAAAAGCCTTCCGGGAAAAAAAATCAGGGCGTTGCATACGGAAGAAGCGTTGAACGGCTTGTTTCACGTCAGCATTGCTGCCAAAGCGTCTTCCGCCGAGAGTCTTCTTCAAAGCAGGAAACAGATGGAAGTCACTCGGTGCGAGATCCGGACTGTAAGGCGGATTGTGTAGGCGCTCCCAACCAAGAGTTGCAATATGGTTTTGCGTTACCGTCGCTGTGTGTGGTCTCGCATTGTCATCTAACAGCAGAACGCCAGATCTGAGAAGGCCAGGCTGCTTTTTCCGGATCACCTCTTTCAGTTTTGACAGAGTGGCACAGTACCGCGCAGCACTGATTGTTGCATCCTGCAGAAAGTCCAGCAGCAAAACTGCTTTGGCGTCCCAGAAAACGGTGAGTACCAATTTATCTGCAGACGGAGTGCTTTTGGACTTCCTTCGGGCAGATGATGACGGATGTTTTCACTCCATGGATGCAGCCTTCGATTCAGGCGTGTAATGGTGGACCCATGTTTCATCCCCTGTCACAATCCGAAACAGAAGGTCGTTGCCAGACTCATGGTAATGCACGAGCTGTTCCACGCTGAACGCCGTGCGTTGTTCCACGTGTGTCGGGGTCAGTTGGCGTGGCACCCATCGTGCCGACACATTCCTGTATCGAATGATGTCGTGGATGATCTTGTGAGCTCACTCATGTCAGATTCCAAGTCCTGCCGCTACTCCATCGATAGTGATACGCCGGTTCGCTTTAATCAAGTCACCAATCTTCCTGGCATTTGCATGTGTTGTAGTGGCCGCGCGCGTCCGTCCAGGTCTCGGTACGTCCTGCACTTGCTGACGTCCGTCACTGAATTGCTGGCACCATCTCCGCACCATTTGCCTCGACATCACTCCTGACTCATACTCTTCAACAAGGCGGTTAAAAATTTCTGTGCCTGATACTCCACGTGCGCATTAATAAGCATATAACGGCTCTCTCTTCGGCCTTTGACCATGACTTCGTAACGCGCCTTCTCTCCATAGCTCTCGGAAAAGACTGAGCGGCTGGCCTCCTCTTTGCGCAGGCACTGCGACAGCGCCATCTGCTTGATCGCGGTCGACCTCTACCCAATGGTGTATAGGTGTCTTGCACGTGCGCGCTCACCTGCCGTGTCGTTTTTCGCCCATATCACACAACTCTGCCCGCAGTCGACAGGGGAACCTTATTTCCAACTCCCCCTCGTAAATGTGAACCACCGACAAGGACGTTTGTCTATGTATATTAATGTTTTTTTTTTTTTATGTGGGGCATTACTTATTGAACGACCCTCGTAGTTATTTAATTCAGTCAAGGATGCTACAATATGTGAGAAAACATGATTGGCTTCGGTCGTCTTCGAAGCTTAGTGACTATACAACATGTCACATTCGACCGTATGTATGAAATTAAGGGGGAATGACAGGGTGGTGGACGAAAAAATTGCTCAAATTAAAGATTTGTCCTCAGCTCGTGATCGTGCGGTAGCGTTCTCGCTTCCCACGCCCGGGTTCCCGGGTTCGATTCCCATCGTGGTCAGGGATTTTCTCTGCCTCGTGATGACTAGGTGTTGTGTGATGTCCTTAGGTTAGTTAGGTTTAAGTAGTTCTAAGTTTTATGGGACTGATGACCATAGATGTTAAGTCCCATAGTGCTCACAGCCATTTGAACCATTAAGGATTTTTTTTCTCCGTACTGGAATGTAGTAGACAAACGTAGTTCGCTGCAATGAATAAAGAACTCATTGAAATTTTCATTGGTGTTTTTTATTGAAAAATATTGACATCTTCACGGTGCAATTAGTATTTGACCGAGGCAGCTCTGAAAGGAGGTAGAATGATGGTTGTCGCTGTAACTTCTGTTGTGGTTTTATGAAACATGAAATTAACACATCACCCTGATGTAATTTTAGTTCATCGTAGAAATTTGAAAAAATAGCGAAATTATAGACATCTGACAAAAAAGGCTCTCCTTTTTGGCCGAAAAAAATACTAAATATCAACACAAAAAATCGGCTACGATGAACTGAAGAGTTTGCTCCAAGAGAGCCCGAAAATCATTAACATCGGATGAAAATTGCAGCATGGGCAACGACAACGATGCCGAAAAACATGGTATTGACAAAAACGCGATTAAAGTTTGACAAGTATTTATCATGTAAGAAAAAGGGAAAAAGCTTGAAACTTATGGGATATCATCGATGCCTGGTCAATAATAACTGTCGCCCTTGCTAGTGGATGGCCGCTTTCTGCTACCTTGATCTGATAACTCCTCATTTTTGTTCCTCAAAGCCCTTTTCTTCGCTGAGCGCATCGCCACTGGCTTCTCTATTTTCACAGAATCGGCGAATTTCATGCATGCAGTATGGCATACACTGAATACATATACTCGTATGCCAAATTTGAAGCAATGTTGACAATTTCGCTTCGACTAGATATTTTTTGAGCGTATCTCCAATTGAGACTATTGAAACTTTCGTTTGCATTTTGAGTAAAATCGATCAAATAATGCTCCAGCAAGTCAGGTTTACCCAAATCGGTATAAATATGGAGCGTGAGGACGGAACCGATTTTTTAATGCCGAGGCGTGCCGTGTTCGCTCGGCTTCAAACGCTCACAGAATCCTTACTTTTTGGAGTTCGCGCATAATATTTTGTGGAATAATTCTTCAGTACATATACATTCGAGTTACGTAAAAAGAAATCGAGTTTTTTTCGACTTCACACTGTTGTTCCCCTATAAAAGTGAAAGCACAGACGCCCGGGTTCCCGGGTTCGATTCCCGGCGGGGTCAGGGATTTTCTCTACCTCGTGATGACTGGGTGTTGTGTGATGTCCTTAGGTTAGTTAGGTTTAAGTAGTTCTAAGTTCTAGGGGACTGATGACCATAGATGTTATGTCCCATAGCGCTCAGAGCCATTTGAACCATTTTTGAAAGCACAGAAACAGAGGAGACGATGGTCAGAATCGAATCCGTCGTAAAACTGTAAGGAAAATAGCGAGCACAGCATTGGCGGACTGATGTACGTTGTTTCTTTTTAGCGCCAAGCGCTGCGGTGGTTTCCGGGAGGGGTCCGACAGAGACTGACGTGAGCGGCAAGTGACGCGGGAATTATGCAAATATGTCCGCCGTGTCACGACGCTCCGCAGATAATGCAGACAAAGAGGAAAAGAAAACAGGGCGACGCTGGCTGTCAAGGCGGACGGTGCGCTTAGCGAGCGGGTGGGTGGGACTAAGCTACGCGCAACGTTAATTGCGAGGTCGCGGGAACCTGCCCACACAAAACGGTTGCCACCCTTCTTCCCGAGTCGTCGTCACACCATTAAAGTGGTGCGGACGGCTACTGTTCAACATCTTATGTGTACTGATTTCCACAAATCAGGAGAAAAAAAGTCACGAATGCGGTGATAAACCATTGAAGTAATAGACCATACAACAAGAAAGTTGCTTAGCTTAACAACACAGAAAACAAAAACACCTATGGCAGGGGGTGTATCGTCTAGACGGATGTGGGGCATTGGGCCGTGAAAACGCCTGCCTGCTAGGAAAGAAATAGAAATCATTTACAAGGTGTAAAACTTTGCCCCCGCTTTTGCCGATAGGTGGCGACAACCGTAAGTAGCGGTCGAAAGAAACGGATCGCAGATGTCAGGCAGTTAGCTTGGACCTCGGTCAAGATAACAACATAAAGTTTTTCTTGATTGAAAATGTCAGTTTACGAGCCAAATTCTCGTCATTTGCGGGAGGTGTTACTGTTTTGTTTCAGTATTGAACGTCTCATACCAGACGAGTGTAACCTGAATATTTGTGGGTAGAGTAATTATGGTGTCCGCGTACTTGGTGACAGTATTTGCGCAGCAATCGCCGACACAGTGTAACTGAGGCGGAATAAGGGGAACCAGCCCGCGTTCGCCGAGGCAGATGGAGAACCGCCTTAAAAACCATCCACAGGCTGGCCGGCACACCGGACCTCGACACTAATCTGCCGGGCGGATTCGTGCCGGGGACCGTCACGCCTTTCCGCTCGTGAAGCAGAGCGTTAGACCGTGCGGCTAGCCGGGCGGGCTTTTTCTATCTGTACTGTTGTCATCTAACACTTGTCTACAATGACAAGCGTGTTTCTCAGTTGCTGACTGACATTCCCTAGAGTTAGACCTTCTTCTGGCTGCATACCTACATTACCTTGACTACTGATTCGACTTTGACTTCTATCGGGCTAGCTCTCAATACTATAACCCCGACTACCCACAAATCTAAATTTCACTTCTGTACTGCGTTGTAATCTCTAAGAATTCATTTACATCGGTGTATTTCAAACAGGAAACTAATTCCAGAATGAAACTTTCACTCTGCAGCGGAGTGTGCGCTGACATGACACAGTGCTCAGTTGGTAGAGCACTCGCCCTCGAAAGGCAAAGGTCCCGAGTTCGAGTCTTGGTCCGGCACACAGTTTTAATCTGTCAGGGACTTTCAGGAAACCAATTTTCGATCAGCGACACTTCGGACTGATGTGAATCTACTTCCAACCTTCAAACTACATGTAACAATGATAGAGATTAGTGGAGTCGATCATATAGTGGGAGGTATGAATTTACTTCTGGAAGCGTTTGTAGACTCGACATGCTGTTGCTACGCAGCTGTATAAGCAGCGGTAGATTAAAACTGATGAAACTGCAGCAGTGTGGTAAATTGAGGAATAGGTTACGATGAAATCACCACACATTTTTGAGAGTTTCCAGGGAACTGTAGGTAACAATTGAGTGAAACAGGGGTAAGGAAAACAACAAGCGAAGAGATAGCTTTGAGAGATGAAGTAGCGAAGACAGCAGAAGATGAAATAGTCAAAAAGAAAAGACACAGTGGAAAACTTTGGATGTATCAGATATAAAAGTGATAGGAATTATTTACAGAGGGATGCAACAAATGGTAGAAACCGATATCGGTGAAGATCGCTTTGGGTTCCAGAGAAGTCTGGGAACTTGCGAGAACATATTGCCCCTGCAACTTACACTGGACGTTATGATGAAGAAGGGGAGACCTACTGTAGTGCAGCCAATATTTTTTGGGCGCCACTGTGAAAGTAACACCTCTTCTATAGGAGTAGTAAGAATCCTCAGAAGTTGCCAGGGGCCTAAACACCAACTTGGTACTTGCGACAACCGGCCTGTTTACGCATTGCGACATGCATCCTCAATTTGAAAATGGCACATGTGTGCTATTTTGTGAAAAACGCCTACGACCGTTTGCATGGGCAAACATCGGTACACAAAATTTCTGCTTAGTGGTTCGCTTTAAGTTGAAAGGAGAGTAAATCATTTAATTGAGCTGCAATATCACCTTACAGAATGTTAATAAAAAGTGAAAATACAACTATCTGTGGGTCATATAAACATAATTAATTGCACTGAGCACTTTACTAAAAAATAGATTAAATTTTGAATGAATTTTGAAAGAATTTTGAAATAATAAGGGAAATATAGTGCTGCTGTAAGAAACCGAGTTAAGAGTTTTAGCCGGCCGGTGTGGCCGAGCGGTTCTAGACGCTTCAGTCTGGAACCGCGCGACTGCTATGGTCGCAGGTTCGAATCCTGCCTCGGGCATGGATGTGTGTGATGCCCTTAGGTTAGTTAGGTTTAAGTAGTTCTAAGTTCTAGTGGGCTGATGACCTCAGATGTTAAGTCCCATAGAGCTCAGAGCCATTTTTTAAGAGTTTTATATAACAACAGCATTTACTTAGTAGTAAACATAAAAATAATCATTCATTACTCACTTTACTTAATAATGTGATTCTACGGAATGCTGGCGTACCATAAGTAGTACAGAATAAAAACAGTAATTTTGTAAAACCTGCCTATCGCTCCTAACTGAGATGACTTTGAGAAACACCATAGTGGGTTTTATTAGCAGTGAAGCTGCTGGAAAGTTCAGAGTGAACATGAATGCCTAAACATTCGCTAACTATATGAGCAATCACGCAGATCGAAAGTACTCACCAGAGTATATGCCTAATCGTCTCTCCTCGTCCGAGGCCCACAGACGTTGGGTGGAATGGCTTAGAGAGTCCGCACAGCGGCTATTTGCCAACCTAAAGGGAGTTGCTAACACGCGGGGAACCTATGTCTCTCTGGTACACAGTCGCATTCTGCTCACAAGGGAACCTCCCCATCGTACCCCCCTCAGATTTAGTTTTAAGTTGGTGCAGTGGATAGGCCTTGAAAAACTGAACACAGATCAATCGAGAAAACAGGAAGAAGTTGTGTGGAACTATGAAAAAAATAAGCAAAATATACAAACTGAGTAGTCCATGCGAAGATAGGCAACATCAAGGATGCTCTGAACCCAGGAGCGCCGTGGTCCCGTGGTTAGCGTGAGCAGCTGCGGAAGGAGAGGTCCTTGGTTCAAGTCTCCCCGCAAGTGAAAAGTTTTTCTTTATTTTTGCAAAGTTATGATCTGTCCATTCGTTCATTGACGTCTCTGTTCACTGTAACAAGTTTACTGTCTGTGTTTTGCGACCGCACCGCAAAACCGTGCGATTAGTAGACGAAAGGACGTGCCTCTCCAATGGGAACCGAAAACATTTGATCGCAAGGTCATAGGTCGACCGATTCCTCCACAGGAAAACTAGTCTGATATATTCTATACGACACTGGTGAGGGCATGTGCGTCATATGACAGGAATATGTTGTCGACCCACCTAATTGTACACTTGGCGAATGGGTGAAAAGATTCTTCTACATTGCCCGATTTAGGTTTCCTTGTGGATGTGAGAATTACTCCCAAAAAAGTGATGAAAACATAAGAGCTTGTCACATAAACTGCAACAAATGAATCCAACAGTTTCACAGTCGCACACTTTTCCCTGTGCTCTGTCAAAACATATGTTTTTAACGTTTTCAAATTGTTCCGTGTGTAGACCGTCAAATCCTGCACATGTCCAAGCAAATCTGAACATGTCCTGGAATTTTGGAGAGCGATATTATGTGTTAGTGCCTGAACTTTGATAATTGTCTGAAAATAAAAAATGAAATCTTACGCTCGAAGGAAGACTTGAACCAAAGACCTCTCGATCAGCAGCTGCTCACGCTAACCACGGGACCACGGCGCTACCGAACACTGACTATCCTTGATGGTGCCTATCTTTGCATGGACTACTCAGTTTGTATATTTTGTTTATTTTTTTCATAGTTCCACACAAGTTCTTCCTGTTTTCTCGATTGATCTGTGTTCAGTTTTTCAAGGCCTATCCACTGTGCCAACTTATAATTAAATCTGAGGGGGGTGCGATGGGGAGGTTCCCTTGTCAGTACAATGGTTGGCTAAACTGCCTCTACAAATTCATAGAACCGACAGCAGACAGCGTACGCATACATCAGCAGACGACCCGCATTCACAGTTGCAGACAATATTAAGAGTGATAATTTTAAACTCATTACCTATACTAAATATAATTACGAACAATAAATATTATACTGATCTTCCTTGAGTGTCGGAAGGGCACTCAGGCATGTTTTGAGTACACAGCTGTTGGGTCAAGTCATGTAGCGGCTCACGTGGAGCCGTTGCGAGCAAAAGGAAGAGAGCTATTGCGTGACTAGCTCGCAGGTTTCCACATCTTTCAGCGTCGCACTTGTTATAATATACGTGGTTGGAAGCCATACATGGACACAACAGATGAGCACCTAAACAATATATACAATAAAAATATTTCCACGCAATGGTGTTCCAATTTGGCGGCACCAACCACGAGAAAAGGGCTATACAAGGCGGCGGAGGGATACGGTTCTGCAAGCAGCCAACAAGAGTTTATGCCTTCACGTTGCCTGCACACGCGACGCTACACGGACACCGGGCGTCAGCGTTGCCCCGTGCGCTTACGCCACGGCTGGCCTCTGGGCGTTCGTTGGTCTCAGCGGTGCTCCGCAAACTATTCTCACTACCCGCTAAAAGGGGCCCTGGTCGCCGAGTAGCAGTGCTACGAGTGTTTTAGCTTGCGAATGAATAAAATGTCTGACTATTAACACTGCTTTCATGTGTTACCAAAGGCAAACATTCTGACAATGACCCACTGCTGTTACCCAGCTCTACGCCATAGAGGCCATCAACCCAGCGTCGCTACGCTAAATTTATAGCATTTTTACAGTTAGAGAAAGATTTTGACAATCTTAACTGGAATATTCGTCTAAATTTTGAAGGTAGTAACGATAGAAAAGAGGGAGCGATAACTTACCTATGACTTTTACAGAAACGAGACTGCTACTATGCCAGTCGAAAGACATGAAGAAAAAAGGGCTGTAGTTATTCAGTCTGCCTGCTGAGCTAGCAGTGAAGGAAACCAAAGAAAATTTGAAAAGGGAATTAAAGTTCAAAGAGAAGAAATCACAGCTTTGAGGTTTGCTGATAACATAATTCGCCGGAGTCGGCAAAAAAGAGTAGTAGAACGGAATGGGTAGTGCGTTGAAAACTGGCGAACATCAACAAAAGTAAAACTAAACTAATGAATTTTAATTGGACTTAATCAGTCAATGCTGAGGAAATTAAATTAGGAAATGAGACACAGAAACTAGGAAACCAGTCTCTCTCTATATGGGCAGAAAAATAACTGAGGATGCTAAAGCAGACAGATCATAAAATGCAGACAGACAACAGCAAGAGAAACGTTTCTGAAAAAGATAAATGTGTTAACATCGAATATAAATTTAAGTGCTAGGAAATATTTTCTGAAGTTATTGGTATAATTTGTGTCCTTGTACGGATGTGAAACGGCAAGGACAAACAGTTCAGACAAGAAGAGAATAGGAGGTTTTCAAGAATGGTGCTGCAGAAGAATGTTGAAGATTAGATGGGTAGACCAGATAACTATGGAACAATCCCTCAACTGAATTAGGGAGGGCCGTGCGGGGAAGCCGCGTGGTCTGGGGCGACTTACCACGGTTCGCGCGGCTAGCCCCGTCGGAGGTTCAAGTCCTCCCTCGGGCGTGAGTCTGTGTGTTGTCCTTAGTGTAAGTTAGTTTAAGTTAGATTAAGTGGTGTGTGAGCCTAGGGACCGATAACCTCAGCAGTTTGATGCCAAAGCAACTTAAGATAAAAATTAGGGAGGAAAGAAATTTTTGGCACAACTTGACTAAAAGAAGGTATCAGCTGGTAGAATACTTCCTGTGGCATCAATAAATCGTCAGTTTCGCAATGTACGGAAGTGTGTCGACAAAAAATTGTGGAGGGAGTCAAAATCTGATTACAATAAAAAGATTCAAATGGACGCAGAATGCTAGTTAGGCAGAGATAAGAGGCTTTCTCAGAATAAAATTTCGTCGAGAGCTATTTCAAACCAGCCTTCGGGCCACAACAAGACTGCAACAATAAACTGACCACAGGTAATCTCGTTAATTTTTATCCACATTATATAGCGATGGAAGTACTAACAACAGTTCTGAGAGTTAATATTTTTTTGCATGGGCCTAAAAAGAACTGAGTGAACAGCCCCAAGACACCTCACGCTAGTAAATATTTACCTTGATGAAGTGGATATTGTGTGCTTGACTGTTAATGACCCAGAGCATTTAGCAGGAATATACGTCCGTTATATAAGACTCGTAGGAAAACAGAAGATTTGTCAGACTAGGAGCCAGAAGCTTCAGTACAAAATGTGTGACTAAATTTAAGTGAAAATTTGGTAAACTTCATAGCAATTATTGGTAATAACAATTAAATTTTGCAAAATCAATAAAATACAAGTGTTTAAGCTGTAACAAGAGTGCAATGGAGCTTTCCGAATCCTGGTATCTTTAGAAAAACATTTGCTATTACAGTGAAAATGACAGTCAAGGATGTCCAAAACATATGAAAGGAACGGATATCATATTAACCGAACTTGAATGTTGTTGGATGCTGAACAAAAATTAGTTTTACAGCATATTTGGCTCTTTCATTTGTGACGCAACTGTTACCAATAGTGGAACAGTTCTTTTAAACGGTATGTAAATTAATTTTTGTGACTGTTTTTCTGAAAACATGTCATGTACTTGCACTCAAATCGAGCAAAATAAGTTGTGTAGGTAGAAATGAAAAAAAAAAATGGAATATTTTCTATATGCACCAATGGAAACTGATAATAAAACGTCTACATAAAACATAGGCATGCAAATTAAAAAAAAATTACAGTCTTTTTAGAAACAATTATAAGAATGTGTTCACGATAAGCTTCGCATGGTCTCAGCGAGTTTTACTTGATAAGAAATTGTCATTGGTTTCTATTACAATTTTGTCCGTGTCCTTTGATTTGTATCAGTAATCGTGACACAGGCAGATTCACGGGTGGGAATATTGCTAGTTGTTTTACACAGAATCTCAGTACTTCACTGTAAAAGTGTTATCTTTGTCTGCGATACCGATTTTGGTTTCAAACACTGTGGTTAGTGGGAACACACAAACATTTGCGTGCTGCGGCGTTTTGTGTTAACTGTTTATACCGCGGTAAGCCGGTCTGTGGCGAGAACGGAAGTCGTTCTCCGAGAATAAGCGTTGCGTCAGGAGGGGTGCATACGATTTTAAGGCCGAAGTGTTTTTCTTCCCCCCTCGCTTACAGCCGTTTCGCTAACGAACGACTACAAGGTAATCCGAGCTTACGAATACTTCAACCCCGATCGACCTGCACCAAAACTGAAAGGTGAGAGACACATTCTACACAGGTTTCACAGTTTCCAGCTGCAACGTAATTTCCCGTTTCTACCCATTCGAGTAACTGCCGCAATTCTCATCCGTGTCTGTCACAGGTATTTCACCAGTGTATACAAATGAAATATAAATTATTTTATTTATTTTAATTTTTTTTTTTGCTGGTGCCGGACGCAGTGGCCGAGTGGTTCTAGGCGCCTCAGTCTGGAGCCACGCGACCGCTACGGTCGCAGGTTCGACTCCTGCCTCGGGCATTAATGTCTGTGATGTCCTTAGGTTAGTTAGGTTTAAGTAGTTCTAAGTCTAGGGGACTGATGACCTCCGATGTTAAGTGCCATAGTGCTCAGAACCATTTGAACCACTTCTTTGCTGGTTTTGTAAATAATATCGATTGAGTTTCGATCCTGGAAGTCGGGTTGGGCTGGGTAGTACGGTGTATTCATTCTGGTGCTCTTCGAACCATACATGTTCCTAAATAATAGGTTCTGAAAAAATTGCTTTTAATCATCTGTGGTGAGAAGTAAAGTAGGAGCAGATATGAAGCCATTTCAAATCTGTGTGTAACTGTTCGAATACTTATCATCCACTATGTAGGCCAAGACATCACACGTTTTTCAAAGTATTTTACCAGAAAACGTTATTGTTGACATTGACTACAAATTTGTGTGTTACGAAGTCTTTTCTTAAGCTATTTATTTAGAGTGTACCATTGCACGGAAGTGACGTGTTGACGATAAATAGTTCAGACAAGAAGAGAATAAAAGAATTTGGAATGTGATGCTACAACTGAATGCTGAAAGTTAAATAGGTCCAGCGCATAACTAACGAGAAGGTACTAAATCGAATTGGGGAAAAATGAAATTTTGTAGCAGAACTGGACTAAAAGAAGGAAAAAAAATTGGAAGTTTGTGGTAATGCCTTACGGGACCAAACTGCTGATGTCATCGGTCCCTAAGCTTACGCACTACTTAATCTAAATGAACTTACGCTAAGGACGACACACACACCCACGCCCGTGGGAGGACTCGAACCTAATCGCTGTCCGTGACGTCAAGGACTAATCATTTTGGTCTCGAAGGAAAGTGTGTGAGAGAGGGGAAAGGGTAAGGTTAAAAATGGAGAGGGTGAAAAGGGCTACACGAAAGTAAGCAGTTTCAAACGGATGTAGGTTGGCCGACCGCTGTGACCGAGTGGCTGTAGGCGCTTCAGTGTGGAACCGCGCAACCGCTACGGTCGCAGGTTCGAATCGTGCCTCGGGCATGGATGCGTGTGATGTCCTTAGGTTTAAGTAGTTCTAAGTTCTAGGGGACTGATAACCTCCAATGTTAAGTCCCATAGTGCTCAGATCCATATGAACCATTTTTTTTATGATGCACGTTGCAGTAGTTATACAGAGATGAGGACGCTTCATCATGGATGAGGTGCATCAAATTAGTTGTCAAATAAGATATGGAATGAATAAAGAAAACAAAAAAAAAGTGTGACACGCAATCCAGTCACTTTAATGTGAGACCCTGTCAAAAACCTAAATTACCACCCTTTGAAGTGCGGACCGTTGCGAGACGCACCGGAAGAGAGTCAGTGAGATTCTGGATGTCACTGACAGGGATGTGCAACAATGCCGACTCCAGTGTCGTGGACAGCTGCGCTAGGACTCGCGGCTGAGGATCAGTGGAGCGAACAGCCCGATCACGGCTGTCCAACAGATTCTCGATTGGATTCAAATCCGAGGAGTTTGGTGGCTAGGGAAGTCGCATTCATCCTGGTGCTCTTCGAACCACGCACGTACAATGCGAACCATGTGACGCGTTGCATTGTCCTGCTGGTAGATGCCATCACTTCGGAAAAAAAACAAGATTTCCAAGGATAGACACATAATTGTGTTGATTCATTGTGCCTTCCAGAATGACGAGGTAACCTAGGGAATGACACGAAGACATTCCAGAGACCATAACGCTACTTCCTCGGGCCTGGACCCTTCCGACGATCGTTACAAGGTGTTTGCTTTCAGACGTTTCACGCCGTACACGGCAACGCTCACCTGTCCGGTGGAGCATAAAACGTTGTCCGTATGAAAAGAGCACGTGTCGCCATTCAGTGGATGTCCAGTTGCGGTACTGGCCTGCAAACTCAAGGCTCATTCGCCGATGAGCAGCAGTCGCATCAGTACATGAACTGGACGGGTGTTGTGGAGGCCCACACGCAGCAACGTTCGCTGAACGGTCGTTGAGGAGACGCTGTTGGTACCCCTTGCTTCATCTGGGTGTTCAGTTGCTCAACAGCTGCACGTCTATTGGCCCGTATACGTTTCCGCAACCGTCGTTCATCCATGTCATCTACGTTCCGTGGTGCACCACAAATGCGTCTGCACCTGTTTTGGATAGTGTCATCTTCTCATGCATGGTACACTTTAACCACGCTGTCACGCGAAATGTTTACAAATTTTGATGTTTCGAGAATGCTTGCACCCTTAGCCCGTAAGCCAGTGATCATGCCTTTTTGGACGTCAGACAAAGCGCCCGTCACCACGAGTGCAGTGTTTGTCGCGTCCCCCTCGACAAGTTTTATACACCCACCACTGCTAGTGCTGCCACCGGCCGTCTGTCAGTGGTTATTGCACGTTGTCGTCCGACATGTTCTGTGGTCATTTTAATGTGACTGAGCCGTCTAATAGTAATTTAATATTTTTTTAATAATAGTCATTTAAAACATGAGAGCCCGCCCGGTTAGCCGAGCGGTATAACGCACGGCTTTCCAGAGTGGGAAGGAGCGCCTGGTCCCCGGCACGAATCCGCCTGGCGGAATTGTGTCCAGGTCCGGTGAACCGGCCAGTCTGTGCATGGTTTTTGGGTTGTTTTCCAACTGCCTCGGTGAATGCGGGCTGGTTCCCCTTATTCCGCCCGAGCTACACTATGTCGGCGACTGCTGCGCAAACAAGTTCTCCACGTATGCGTACACCACCATTACTCTACCACGCAAACATAGGGGTTACACTCGTCTGGTGTGAGACGTTCTCTGGGTGGGGGGGGGGGGGGGGGGGCACCAGGGTCCGAATATCACAATAACCCTGGTTTCGGTGTGGGGCGGCGGAGGGGTGAAGTGTACTGCGGTAGTCGTCGTGGGGTTGTGGACCACAGCGACTGCGGCGGGGACGGAGCCACTCCGTCGTTTCTAGGTCCCCGGCTAACATACAACAAGCATGAGAGCTGTTAACGACCTGGAAAAATAAATTTGTAAGGTAAATCACGTTGTTAGAGTGACAAGTGAGGATGCTTTAACATAAAACGAATAATTCTTTTATTACAGTTTCCACAGACGGCATGTAACATCTAGTATCATTAGTGCTTATTTCATCTTTGGGGTTAAATCCTCTAGCTTCCTTTAAAAATTTCACTTCAGCGGACGACATCTTTATTTCGTCTTTCATAGTTAATGTCCAAAATTCTTTCTCATATACTGCAGTAAGGGTAGTCATTACCTCGCAAAATTTTAGCCTTGTATTCTTCTTTGTATTGTCACTCAGTGTTCTGTGTATTGTGTGATATATCATTTTAAAATATGGACTGAAGACCACAACAACAACATCATTTTAAACTTTTTTTCATTTTTAGTGACGTCGTGTTCATATTGGTAGCTAATATCGTAGCCTAACATCTGCGAATGTGACATCTGTTCTTCTGGTTTTTCAGCTATTTCTATTTTGTAGTTTACTGGAAATTTCCGTATGAAGGCCATTATTTCTTTCTTTTTCTTTCCTTTTAAGTGAAATTTTGAGTTTCTAGTGTCTATATACGTATATTGCACAAAACGTAGGCGATATTTTGCAAATTGGAGATAATTTTATGTCTTATGAATAGCTATTTATTCGGTCAGCAGCAAAAAGCAGAGTATTTGGAATACATCTAACAAATAATTTAGGTCTTTGGAAAAAACGAGTACGTGATTGATTCTTTTGTAAAAATATTTTTGTTTATTTTTAGACTGTCATAACCGGTTTCGGCCATACAGTTACCATCTTCAGATTCTAAAACAATACAAAAGAAAATTTATATTAAAACCTAAATACAAGTGCAATATTTAACCACGCTTATTAGTAATCTAACTGAATTTATGCGAAATACTTATAATTCATATCTAAAAGCTGCATACACTGAACACAGGTTCATGCGTTGTCAAACTAGCTATAAAATGTAAAAAAAATGGCTGGCTCTGAGCACTATGGGACTCAACTGCTGTGGTCATAAGTCCCCTAGAACTTAGAACTACTTAAACCTAACTAACCTAAGGACAGCACACAACACCCAGCCATCACGAGGCAGAGAAAATCCCTGACCCCGCCGGGAATCGAACCCGGGAACCCGAGCGTGGGAAGCGAGAACGCTACCGCACGACCACGAGATGCGGGCTAAAATGTAAAAAACCGGTCTTATATAGACATAAAACTTTTGTTAGATTTTGTTCATCCTCTTTGCGCTAGATGCGCACGTCCTCTATAAAATAGTCTTAATTTTTCAAAAGCCTAAAATATACTAAATTACTATTAAGATTTAGGTCAAATGTACATAAAATTTAAGATTACAGAACAGATTGTTAAATCAGTAAAATAACATTTCAGAACAAGGAGAAAACATTGCTGTAGATGAAAATAGTAGTAACACTTGTAGAGTGCATTTCATCTACATCTACATCTACATCTATACTCCGCGAGCCACCTTACGGTGTGTGGCGGAGGGTACTTATTGTACCACTATCTGATCCCCCCTTCCCTGTTCCATTCACGAATTGTGCGTGGGAAGAACGACTGCTTGTAAGTCTCCGTATTTGCTCTAATTTCTCGGATCTTTTCGTTGTGATCATTACGCGAGATATATGTGGGCGGTAGTAATATGTTGCCCATCTCTTCCCGGAATGTGCTCTCTCGTAATTTCGATAATAAACCTCTCCGTATTGCGTAACGCCTTTCTTGAAGTGTCCGCCATTGGAGCTTGTTCAGCATCTCCGTAACGCTCTCGCGCTGACTAAATGTCCCCATGACGAATCGCGCTGCTTTTCGCTGGATCATGTCTATCTCTTCTATTAATCCAACCTGGTAAGGGTCCCATACTGATGAGCAATACTCAAGAATCGGACGAACAAGCGTTTTGTAAGCTACTTCTTTCGTCGATGAGTCACATTTTCTTAGAATTCTTCCTATGAATCTCAACCTGGCGCCTGCTTTTCCCACTATTTGTTTTATGTGATCATTCCACTTCAGATCGCTCCGGATAGTAACTCCTAAGTATTTTACGGTCGTTACCGCTTCCAATGATTTACCACCTATGGCATAATCGTACTGGAATGGATTTCTGCCCCTATGTATGCGCATTATATTACATTTATCTACGTTTAGGGAAAGCTGCCAGCTGTCGCACCATTCATTAATCCTCTGCAGGTCTTCCTGGAGTACGTACGAGTCTTCTGATGTTGCTACTTTCTTGTAGACAACCGTGTCATCTGCAAATAGCCTCACGGAGCTACCGATGTTGTCAACTAAGTCATTTATGTATATTGTAAACAATAAAGGTCCTATCACGCTTCCTTGCGGTACTCCCGAAATTACCTCTACATCTGCAGATTTTGAACCGTTAAGAATGACATGTTGTGTTCTTTCTTCTAGGAAATCCTGAATCCAATCACAAACCTGGTCCGATATTCCGTAAGCTCGTATTTTTTTCACTAAACGTAAGTGCGGAACCGTATCAAATGCCTTCCTGAAGTCCAGGAATACGGCATCAATCTGCTCGCCAGTGTCTACGGCACTGTGAATTTCTTGGACAAATAGGGCGAGCTGAGTTTCACATGATCTCTGTTTGCGGAATCCATGTTGGTTATGATGAAGGAGATTTGTATTATCTAAGAACGTCATAATACGAGAACATAGAACATGTTCCATTATTCTACAACAGATTGACGTAAGCGAAATAGGCCTATAATTATTCGCATCTGATTTATGCCCCTTCTTGAAAATGGGAACGACCTGCGCTTTCTTCCAGTCGCTAGGTACTTTACGTTCTTTCAGAGATCTACGATAAATTGCTGATAGAAAGGGGGCAAATTCTTTAGCATAATCACTGTAGAATCTTACGGGTATCTCGTCTGGTCCGGATGCTTTTCCGCTACTAAGTGATAGCAGTTGTTTTTCAATTCCGATATCGTTTATTTCAATATTTTCCATTTTGGCGTCCGTGCGACGGCTGAAGTCAGGGACCGTGTTACGATTTTCCGCAGTGAAACAGTTTCGGAACACTGAATTCAGTATTTCTGCCTTTCTTCGGTCGTCCTCTGTTTCGGTGCCATCGTGGTCAACGAGTGACTGAATAGGGGATTTAGATCCGCTTACCGATTTTACATATGACCAAAACTTTTTAGGGTTCTTGTTTAGATTGTTTGCCAATGTTTTATGTTCGAATTCGTTGAATGCTTCTCTCATTGCTCTCTTTACGCTCTTTTTCGCTTCGTTCAGCTTTTCCTTATCAGCTATGATTCGACTACTCTTAAACCTATGATGAAGCTTTCTTTGTTTCCGTAGTACCTTTCGTACATGATTGTTATACCACGGTGGATCTTTCCCCTCGCTTTGGACCTTAGTCGGTACGAACTTATCTAAGGCGTACTGGACGATGTTTCTGAATTTTTTCCATTTTTGTTCCACATCCTCTTCCTCAGAAATGAACGTTTGATGGTGGTCACTCAGATATTCTGCGATTTGTGCCCTATCACTCTTGTTAAGCAAATAAATTTTCCTTCCTTTCTTGGCATTTCTTATTACACTTGTAGTCATTGATGCAACCACTGACTTATGATCACTGATACCCTCTTCTACATTCACGGAGTCGAAAAGTTCCGGTCTATTTGTTGCTATGAGGTCTAAAACGTTAGCTTCACGAGTTGGTTCTCTAACTATCTGCTCGAAGTAATTCTCGGACAAGGCAGTCAGGATAATGTCACAAGAGTCTCTGTCCCTGGCTCCAGTTCTGATTGTGTGACTATCCCATTCTATACCTGGTAGATTGAAGTCTCCCCCTATTACAATAGTATGATCACGAAACTTCTTCACGACGTTCTGCAGGTTCTCTCTGAGGCGCTCAACTACTACGGTTGCTGATGCAGGTGGCCTATAGAAGCATCCGACTATCATATCTGACCCACCTTTGATACTTAACTTAACCCAGATTATTTCACATTCGCATTCGCTAATAACTTCACTGGATATTATTGAATTCTTTACTGCTATAAATACTCCTCCACCATTGGCGTTTATCCTATCCTTGCGGTATATATTCCATTCTGTGTCTAGGATTTCGTTACTGTTCACTTCCGGTTTTAACCAACTTTCCGTTCCTAATACTATATGCGCACTATTTCCTTCAATAAGAGATACTAATTCAGGAACCTTGCCATGGATACTCCTGCAGTTTACCAATATTACGTTGACTTTTCCTGTTTTTGGTCTCTGAGGACGGACGTTCTTTATCAACGATGATGTCCTCTCTGGTAAGCCGTCAGGTATTTTATCGTTTCGCCCAAGGGTGGGTCCCTCTAACCTAAAAAACCCCCGTGTGCACGCCACACGTACTCTGCTACCCTAGTAGCTGCTTCCGGTGTGTAGTGCACGCCTGACCTGTCTAGGGGGGCCCTACAGTTCTCCACCCAATAACGGAGGTCGATGAATTTGCAACCATTATAGTCGCAGAGTCGTCTGAGCCTCTGGTTTAGACCCTCCACACGGCTCCAAACCAGAGGACCGCGATCGACTCTGGGCACTATGCTGCAGATATTAAGCTCAGCTTGCACTCCGCGTGCGATGCTGGTTGTCTTCACCAAATCAGCCAGTCGCCGGAAGGAACCAAGGATGGCCTCAGAACCCAAGCGGCAGGCGTCATTCGTTCCGACATGTGCTACTATCTGCAGCCGGTCACACCCGATGGCGCTGCATGTCCGGCTGTTGCCTGTTTATGCCGTTGTCCAGTGGTACGACTGGGACGACACGGGCAGGATGACGAGTGTAGTGCTTTGCTGCAGGTGGCTGGCACGCTCCTCCGCCTTAGAGGCTGTTCACATCTGCTGCGGCCCGCACTACACAGTGCAATACTCGACCGCCGGAAGGCTCCATCCTCAGCTGAAGCACGTATGTAGTAAAAACGATTCGCTCAGATGAAGAGATCGTCGTCAGTGTTGAAGTATGCGTCTGTTGCAAATTCATTCTGTTCATTGAGGATTTAGTCAGGTTCTCTGTGTCTCGTAACATAAATCTCCAGTTGTTCTAAAAAGTCTAATCGTTTACTATTTGTAACTTCGTGTAGAATTTTTATAATTGAGGACTTCGAATGTAAGTCCTGCATTAATATGAGGTGTCCACGGGAGAGGTAATCGTATCAATCTGCATCATACCAGTAGGGAGACTGATTAACAATATGTAAGGGTTTTTTAATAAAAAGTTTTTACAGAATATAGTATTGGTCAAAATAGATGAAGGACCCATGAAAATTCTTCCGGAATGAAATACCGTTCAAGAGATGAGCTATTTCACTTTTGCCAGGAAGATTCCTGCGCTACGAGGTCTTCACGACGTAATCTTTTAATGTGTCAAGGCTCTCCCGAACTACATTGCGCGGAAAATTCTTCAGATATACTTGAAAAAAGAGACAGCATTGGTCGTATATTTTTTACTATTGCAAAATCGATTTTCTGTCACTGAGTGACCATCTTCAGTGCTATAATGTATAACTTAAATTGGGATGCACTGTTGTCACTAAGCTTACGGCAATCACATAGACTCAATAGTAAAAAATATACGACCAATGCTGTCTCTTTTTTCAAGTATACCTGTTATCTGGTCGTAGTGCACAAGACAACATGGAGTTCTTCAGATATCTTACGCTCGAGAGCCAGGTACGCCACCACTCACCAAGCAGTGAAATTCCTGAATTCTAGAGTAGAAGAATGAAGCAGTAGCTAACATAGCACCTCATTCCGACACAATGTCTAGTAGACCCAAACATCCACGTGGCTCATCCAAGTGATTAGCTTGCAGCAGTGGTGTCGGAGAGAGAGCGCGAATAAACTTCGCACAGCTTGGTGGAAGTTGTCGAAGTTGACCGATACTGCCTCACCTAATAATACAGACGAATGAGCGCAGTCCAGAACCACGCATGTGTCTCGTGGTCTTTCTCACTGGCGCATGTGCTGCAAACTTGGCGTGCGCTTATGCACAATGCGCTTCCCTTACCATCACACCTTGCGCTTTATTTCTCTTTCCTGTCATTGCGTATAACTGTAGTGAGTCCTATCAGCTCATTTGCTCAGTTTCCTCAAGAGCACCTTCTGTGCAGGTGGTTTGAACATCTTTCGTTAATTATAAGTGATGGTTGTCACATTCCTCAACGTAAATCTTTTCGGTTCCTTCTGTCCAAAATACGTCTTGATGTCAGTGCAATTTTGGCTGCATATTGAATGCGAGCATTATCTTATCAGCTGTTCATCCACGTAATTTTACAGTACCACTGTTAAATCATTGGCCTTAAGTAACATTCAGTATTCGATTACCATTTTAATTTTCATAGTACACACTCAGTCAGTGTGGCAATACTTCGTGAACTCAGGTACTCTGCATACACTTTACCCATAGACCACGTGGAAACTCGACAGCTAAAGAGAGATTCTAAATCCATTCCAGCGTTTGGCAAGCTCATTGGTGCCGCTACGTTGTGACGAAGCTGTATAGCCTCCATGTGTCCTTAGCCGTGTTTCAGGGCCACTCGCTTGTTGCCCCACACTCAACGAATGCTCGTCCGTGTGATGGCGAGTGAAGTAACTGCGAGCCCCGTGTTTCCGCACCGCGAACAAAATGAGAAGTGGGGAACTGTTGCGAATCTAGCTCAACAACAAGTATAAATTAACAGTAGTAAGAATAATTGAGCTCTTAAAGCAACGAAGCAGCACGTTCCAGGACGGAAGCGGTGCGGGCGTTTATCCAAGCGCCGGCACAGCGGCGCCAAGAGTCAAATAAGCTTATGTGACGATAACACGGAACCAAATAGCTGCCACGCGTCTCGTGATGACGGAAACGTACCAGTAAGTGTGGGCAACCTCTGAGTCGGAGATATAGGACCTTCCAGAACATTCTAGAAGCTTTCCGTGACGCACGAAGGTGGTATAAATAAGGGGTCAGGAGGACTATTCAAGCAGTCGCAGTGAAGTCGAGACCCGCCGAGTATACCGACACAGCCTGTGTGTCGTTCAACGGCAGACGTGGGGACTTAGGGAGATTCGCTATGCCTCGGCTCTTATACAACCAGGGAGATTCCAGACTATGAATTTCTAGAGATAGAAATTAGGGCAAGACAGTGCCAGTGGGGAATTTTCAATTATCAAAAGATAGGAATCTTGTGAATTGCAGAAGTAACTATTCCGCCGGCTGGAGTGGCCGAGCGGTTCTAGGCGCTATATTCTGGAACCGCGCGAACGCTACGGTCGCAGGTTCGAATCCTGCCTCGGGCATGGATGTGTGTGATGTCCTTGGTTTAGTTAGGTTTAAGTAGTTCTAAGTTCTACGGGATTGATGACCTCAGCAGTTAAGTCCCATAGTGCTCAGAGCCATTTTGAAGTAACTACTCCTCACCGAGTTCCGTACCCTTCACCTTAGCAATAGCTTGCTTCTTCTAGCTGTCGGAGTTGCAGAAGCTGCCCACGCCTACTTCTGTTCTTCGAGAAGATCGAACGAGGTAAGACCCCTGATTATCATTCGTGTCATTCTCACTCACTCTCGGGACACGACAGAACGAAAGTCGCTCAAGCGGCTATGCAACGTGGATGCAGTACTCTGATACCTAACCACATTAGAGCGACTGCTGCCTCCAGAGGTCGTATTTCTCACTACAGAATTTCCCACCATGTCTACCTCCAACTCACGTTCAAATTTTATCATGGATGTGTCCTGCTATACGGCATTCTTGCAGAAAACGAAATTTTGATAAATGGCTATCAATCCCGGTGTTGATATTTAATGGCTATCAGTGTTTTTCCTAGGTCCACGGGAGATTTTGGACTGTTTTTTCAGTACCTTTCTCTGCTTACATCTGGTATGTCATCCGAATAATGAGAGCAGACAGTGTACACAACAAAAGATGGTGCGAAAGCCAGACCACGCTGATGGCTGGTTCAGCTGTGCTTTCACTGTTGGTGATGAACAAACCCTTATCTGCGTAACGCCTGACGGACACGAACGCGCGGTTGTTAATTGGCTCGTCGCGAGCGTATCGGCCACTCGGTCAGAAGCTGCCTGCCCCCACCAGCCCTCCGCCGTAGCTCACCCTGCCGGCAGGGGGCTGCCGGCGCGTGCCGCCGCTTCCGACACCGGAAGTTATTTTCCGGTGTCCGTATCTCGCGGCGACGGTGCTGCCCCCTATCTGGCGGGCGATGACAAGTGACTGCGGCGCACCTGCTGCTCCCGGCGGAAGTCACACCACTGGCCCTCTGCCTCCTCTCTACGGTCGGCGCGGTGCGAGCGCTTTCTGCGTCCGTTCGCAGCGGCCGTGCCTCCAGCGGGACCGCAGTGGCCGATCTTGGTTTTGCATTTTGAAGAGTGCACAAGGATTCGGGTGTGCGAGGCAAACGATCCTCTGTGCCCGTGCGCGAGAGTGTATGTGGTCGACGGTGATCGTTTCCTGACTTGTTTACCGTTTCTTGCCGACTTCTCTCCATAGACTACCGAATCTGTAATTTGCACTATGCCATGTTATAGTTGCTGCAAGTTAGTTCGCACACTCCCCTTGGTAAGGACATCTGCGCACCTATGAGATTGAATAATGTTTCGAACTAATGTAAGCTGGCGGATGTCGCCGTGTGTGTTAAATTTTGACTTGTTTTTGAGTTTTGGTGTAATTGTGTTTTGTTAACTAAGCTAATTTTATCTTGCCTACTGCTGCGGTGTCAGAAATCTTAAAATCTAGCCTTGGGCTCCTTGTGAATTTTTATGTTGATAACTGATGCAGCATTTTAGTGTAATGATTTATCTTTTACGTTTTGGGGAAATTTTATCTTGGCAAATCCTTGGGGTTAAATTGTGCAACTTGTGTCTGTGATCTACGGAAATGTTGGGTTGGGTTGCACTTTCTTGTTACGGCTATCACTTATTGTTTTACTACAGGCATTAAGGGATATTTGTTGAAAGATTTTTTTTTTTAATTTAGCAATCATAAATTTAATCTTACCTGTGAAGCCATATTTGTGGAGAGTTGTTATTTAAATTTCATTGTCTTCCCAGCTTGCCCTTTGCTACTGTATTAAAAGTGTTTGTCGTTTTGATTAATCCCTCGGGCATGAATGTGTGTGATGTCCTTAGGTTAGTTAGGTTTAAGTAGTTTTAAGTTCTAGTGGACTGATGACCACAGACGTTAAGTCCCATAGTGCTCAGAGTCATTTAAACCATTTTTTTTTGATTAATCGCAGCTGCTTGCCTTAAAGAACTAAAACTGAATTTGAAAGATTGCGAATTAGTGTAACTGTTCACTCCAATAAAGCCACCCTATTAAAAGAGAAATTTTGGTGCTACCATTTGTTTCCCCCTTGTTCCCCTACCACAGCTTCATTAATGCATAGACAATAATTCCAAACGCGTAAATCACTACAAAGAATAACTGTATTTGGTACTCTCGCTTTTTTGTTTTCTTTCGTATTTACTTACTAACGATCTCCCACTACTTACAAGGGCAAGATCTGATATTTGGGTCACCGATTTTTATCAAGTTACGTTCTGTATTGAGTTTCAGGTTTTTCGTAGACACTCCCTAGTTCTTGCACAAATCGAAGTCAAAGTTGATGACGGAATATCGTATTTTTGATGCGATACATCGAAAGATCGCGTATAAACGAACATTCCTTATAATACGACATGGGATCGAAAGTTAATAGTTTTCGAGTTATTAACGTTTATGTGTTTTCATGCTGTAGCATTGATATCCGCCACTGAGCGTGTCTAGCAGAGCGAGGTTGGTGGCTGAGCCATCAAGGCATTACACTAAAAAACGGGTGCTCCATTTGCGATCTCGGTTGTGGCATTACTTTTTCATTCGATATTTTCTCGGTGTATCTCATAATATTCTGATGATCGGAATATTTTTTGTCTTTTTTGAGGTAAAACATAGTGGGTTCTGATTAGTAATTAAATAAGTACTTGTATATACACTCCTGGAAATGGAAAAAAGAACACATTGACATCGGTGTGTCAGACCCACCATACTTGCTCCGGACACTGCGAGAGAGCTGTACAAGCAATGATCACACGCACGGCACAGCGGACACACCAGGAACCGCGGTGTTGGCCGTCGAATGGCGCTAGCTGCGCAGCATTTGTGCACCGCCGCCGTCAGTGTCAGCCAGTTTGCCGTGGCATACGGAGCTCCATCGCAGTCTTTAACACTGGTAGCATGCCGCGACAGCGTGGACGTGAACCGTATGTGCAGTTGACGGACTTTGAGCGAGGGCGTATAGTGGGCATGCGGGAGGCCGGGTGGACGTACCGCCGAATTGCTCAACACGTGGGGCGTGAGGTCTCCACAGTACATCGATGTTGTCGCCAGTGGTCGGCGGAAGGTGCACGTGCCCGTCGACCTGGGACCGGACCGCAGCGATGCACGGATGCACGCCAAGACCGTAGGATCCTACGCAGTGCCGTAGGGGACCGCACCGCCATTTCCCAGCAAATTAGGGACACTGTTGCTCCTGTGGTATCGGCGAGGACCATTCGCAACCGTCTCCATGAAGCTGGGCTACGGTCCCGCACACCGTTAGGCCGTCTTCCGCTCACGCCCCAACATCGTGCAGCCCGCCTCCAGTGGTGTCGCGACAGGCGTGAATGGAGGGACGAATGGAGACGTGTCGTCTTCAGCGATGAGAGTCGCTTCTGCCTTGGTGCCAATGATGGTCGTATGCGTGTTTGGCGCCGTGCAGGTGAGCGCCACAATCAGGACTGCATACGACCGAGGCACACAGGGCCAACACCCGGCATCATGGTGTGGGGAGCGATCTCCTACACTGGCCGTACACCACTGGTGATCGTCGAGGGGACACTGAATAGTGCACGGTACATCCAAACCGTCATCGAACCCATCGTTCTACCATTCCTAGACCGGCAAGGGAACTTGCTGTTCCAACAGGACAATGCACGTCCGCATGTATCCCGTGCCACCCAACGTGCTCTAGAAGGTGTAAGTCAACTACCCTGGCCAGCAAGATCTCCGGATCTGTCCCCCATTGAGCATGTTTGGGACTGGATGAAGCGTCGTCTCACGCGGTCTGCACGTCCAGCACGAACGCTGGTCCAACTGAGGCGCCAGGTGGAAATGGCATGGCAAGCCGTTCCACAGGACTACATCCAGCATCTCTACGATCGTCTCCATGGGAGAATAGCAGCCTGCATTGCTGCGAAAGGTGGATATACACTGTACTAGTGCCGACATTGTGCATGCTGTGTTGCCTGTGTCTATGTGCCTGTGGTTCTGTCAGTGTGATCATGTGATGTATCTGACCCCAGGAATGTGTCAATAAAGTTTCCCCTTCCTGGGACAATGAATTCACGGTGTTCTTATTTCAATTTCCAGGAGTGTATTATAATGTATTGATGTATTGATAGTTATTTCCATTATGATACATAGTATAAAACTACACCTTATTACGTGATAGTAACTGTCAGTCTATTCATGAACGTTTTGCTAATCAGTGTGGAACTTCCCCCTTACTAATCGCCCTATCCTGCTTGCGATATAAAATACGACCGTGGATCGCGTGTATACGTAATGGAATTTTTCTAATTGGATAAGGCTATCTTTCCCGAAGAAGTAATACTGATAAGTAGGGGGAAAGTGTACAACCGATCTTTCTGATAGAAAAGTCTACTAAAAATACACCACTGGCCATTGAAATTGCTACATGACGTGCCACAGACGCGAATTTTAACCGACAGGAAGAAGATGCTGTGGTATGCAAATCATTAGCTTTTTAGAGCATCCACACAAGGTTGGCGCCGGTGGCGACACCTACAACGTGCTGACATGAGGAAAGTTTCCAACCGATTTCTCATACACAAACAGCTGTTGACCGGCGTTGCCTGGTGAAACGTTGTTGTGATGCCTCGTGTAAGGAGGAGAAATGCGTACCATCACGTTTCCGACTTTTATAAAGGTCGGATTGTAACCAATCGCGATTGCGGTTTATCGTATCGCGACACTGCTGCTCGCCTTGGTCGAGATCCAATGACTGTTAGCAGAATATGGAATCTTTGGGTTCAGGAGGGTAATACGGGACGCCGTGCTGGATCCCAACGGCCTCGTATCACTAGCTGTCGAGATGATAGGCATCTTATACGCATGGCTGTAACGGATCGTGCAGCCACGTCTCGATCCCTGAGTCAAGAGATGGGGACGCTTGCAAGACAACAACCCTGTGCATGAACAGTTCGACGACGTTTTGCAGCAGCATGAACTATCAGCTCGGAGACCGTGGCTGCGGTAACCATTGACGCTGCATCACAGACAGGTACGCCTGCGATGGTATACTGAACGACGAACCTGGGTGCAAGAATGGAAAAACGTTCGGATGAATCCAGGTTCTGTTTACAGCATCATGATGGTTGCATCCGTGTTTGGCGACATAGCGGTGAACGCACATTGGAAGCGTGTATTCGTCATCGCCATACGGGCATATCACCTGGCGTGATGGTATGTGGTGCCATTGGTTACACGTCTCGGTCACCTCTTGTTCGCATTGACGGCACTTTGAACAGTGGACGTGATATTTGAGATGTGTTACGATCCGTGGCTTTACCCTTCATTCGATCCCTGCGAGCCGGCCGGGATGGCCGAGCGGTTCTTGGCGCTACAGTCTGGAATCGCGCGACCGCTACGGTCGCAGGTTCGAATCCTGCCTCGGCCATGGATGTGTGTGATGTCCTTAGGTTAGTTAGGTTTAAGTACTTCTAAGTTCCAGGGGACTGATGACCTCAGAAGATAAGTCCCATAGTGCTCAAAGCCATTTGATCCCTGCGAAGCCCTAGATTCCAGCAGGATAATGCACGACCGCATGTTGCAGGTCCTGTACGGGTCTTTCTGGTTACAGAAAATGTTCGACTGCTGCCCTGGCCAGCACATTCTCCAGATCTCTCACCAACTGAAAACATCTGGTCAATGGTGGCCGAGCAACTGGCTCGTCACAAT
The DNA here is from genome assembly GCF_023898315.1 of Schistocerca nitens. NCBI lineage: Eukaryota > Metazoa > Arthropoda > Insecta > Orthoptera > Acrididae > Schistocerca > Schistocerca nitens. The sequence continues at coordinate 174,213,180 of NC_064622.1, read as the reverse complement.
ACGCCAGTCACTACTCTTGATGAATTGCGGTATCGTATTGAAGCTGCATGGGCAGCTGTACCTGTACACGCCATCCAAGCTCTGTTTGACTCAATGCCGAGGCGTATCAAGGCCGTTATACGGCCAGAGGTGGTTGTTCTGGGTACTGATTTCTCAGGATCTATGCACCCAAATTGCGTGTAAAGGTAAACACATGTCAGTTCTAGTATAATGAATACCCGTTTATCACCTGCATTTCTTATCGGTGTAGCAATTTTAATGGCCAGTAGTGTATTTACGTAGTTCTCACTTTCACTTCCGATAAGCCACCTCCGTCAGGTACATCACGGTCAACACAACAAAATTCCTTTCAGAGGGTAACACTACTCTGCTTTTTTATACAGTAATTGCTTTAATAAAAATAATATCACTATACGAACTGCCTCCAACTTAAAGGTTATGATATAGCAGCAGGAGTGGTAGTGTTATACGTGGCTTTTCCGTGACAGGACTATTTGTTCTGTTGTGGCATAGTACGTAATAAACCAAACTTGGTATTTGATAGCACACGCTACGTAAGTGCACTTACAGTGTTATACAGCCTCGACACTGCCCATGTCTCAGATACGCTGCTCGCCTCACTAAAAAAAAAAGGTGGAAAGCCGGGTACCCCCTCTGGTGCGACGAGCGGGCCATACCCTTCTCTTCTCACTCAGCTAGAAATGACGCGACAGATCGTCCCATGCCCAAGGAAGTGCAATAGCTCCGTCATAGAGTTTCTATATAAGGCGAATCAAAGGTCTCATTCCAGATTACTTTACCCCAGTGACCTTAATTGGCCGTCACCACTCGGGAACTTAACGAGAAAAAGTTGAATCAAGGCAAAAAATGAAAGGGGCAAACCACGCGAGCTTGGCCTCTTTCACTCCTTATCTTACACAGAAGTGCCAAAGGAAATAGTATAGGCATGTGTAGTCAAATACCGAGATATGTCAACGGGCAGAATACGGCGCTCCGGCCGGCAATGCCTACATAAAGCAACAAGTCTGTGGAGCAGTTGTTAGATCGGTTACATGCTGCTGCAATGGCAGGTTATCGAGATTTAATGAGTCTGAACGTGGTGTTATAGTCGGCGCACGAGCGATGGGATACAGCATCTCCAAGATAGCGAAGAAGTAGTGATTTTCGCTTATGGCCGTTTTAAGAATCTATCGTAAATATCAGGAACGCGGTATAACATCAGATCTCCATCGCTGCGACTGGGAAAAGATCCTGCAAGATTTGGACCAACGACAGCTGAAGACAATCTTTCAGCGTGACAGAAGTGCAACCCTTTCCTCAAATTTCTGCAGATTCAGTGTTGTGCCATCAACAAGTGTCAGCGTGCGAACCATTCAATGAAACATCATCGATATGGCTTTTCGGAGCCGAAGGTTCACTCTTGTACCCTTGATGCTGCACGACACATAGCTTATCGACCGGATGGACGTGTACGGGTCATGAATCCATGGACCATGCATGTCTCCAGGGGACTGTTTAGGCTGGTGGAGACTCTGTAATGGTGTGGGACGTGTGCAGTTGGAGTGATATGGGACCCCTGATACGTCTATATACTACTACGAAAAGTGACACGTACGTAAGCATCCTGTCTGATCATCTGCATCCGTCCAGGACCATTGTGCATTGGGACGAACTTGGGCAATTCCAGCAGGACAATGCTGCACCCCACACGTCCAGAATTGCTACAGAATGGCTCCAGGAACACGCTTCTGGATTTAAACACTTCCGCAGGCCACCATATTCCCCAGATACGATCATTATTGAGCATATCTTTGGATGCCCTGCCTCGCGCTGTTCAGAAGAGATCTCCACCCGCTCGTAGTTTTACGGATTTATGGACAGCACTGCAGGATGAATGGTGTCAGTTCCCTCCAGCACTATTTCAGACATCAGTCGAGTCCATGCCACGCCGTGTTGCTGCACTTCTGCGAGCTTGCAGGGCTCTACACGATATTAAGCAGGTGTACCAGTTTCTTTTGGCTCTTCAGTGTATGACAGCAATGAGTATTGCACTTGCTCGTCTTATATTACTACAGGATGGTCTCATTAACTGGCGGGTAGAACTTTCAAGTGCTTGTACTACATAGTGTTGTGTGTGTATTGTTTTGGATTAAGGATAGCGAAAGGGGGAAACCTGGTAGCGGCACATATCCTACTCCTCTCAAGCAGCCCCAAGGGATGCCCTGAGCGCCGTGTTCCGTTCCAGCTGATGGATCACCGTCAACAGTGTCACATGCCCTCACTCACGAGAGGTCTTGAACTGAATCGAGGGAATTGACGCAAAGACTGGTGTACAAGAACTTTACATCACCACCTCTCCTAGCCTTGCCGGCCAGATAATGACAGTGCAAAATTTCCCAACACCACGATTTGACCAGGCGTACTTCAGAGTCGAGTGCCATGCGTACCTCCGACTCGAGTGTCATCACACCAGCATGAGTTAGCGACCTCGGCTATTTATTATCAACCTACAGCCCCCTTCAAGGACATTTGCAATTTTTGGAAACTATGTACTGTTACTTTTCATATATGCAATCAGCTATCATTATTTATATAATCCTCCTTTCATAGCAACATTTGTTTAAAAGATTTCTGGAATAATAAAATTCTTTCTCTGAATAACTGTTGCTCACCATAATTACTTCGTGCAGCGGCCACTTTTTAAATACTTTAACTCGATCTCCAGCAGCCTGAGCTCACTTTCTGCAACAGTAATTGTTTCTTACTATCCTTAAACAAAAGTTCTTTTATTTCTAGCTCGTAGTACAGCCATTTCTTCTCTCTCTCTACTCAAACGTCCTACAATTGTCTCCGTCTCCCTGTTCCTCTGTCTTTACATGAGTTATAGTTTCTCTAAGCATATTCTCATTCCAGTCTATAAAGAACGGGAAGTATAAAGGTACAGTATTGGTCCGTGTGAGTGTGCGTATCGACGGTTATTATGTTCTCCTTTCTTTGCTGTGAGAATTCTATGATTTCTCTCGCAGCCGAGAGAGAGAATTGCCGGTGAAAGACCCGCACGGTGTAGCCTTGCGGTTTGACGCGTCTTGTCACGGTACGCGCGGCGTACCCCGTCGGAGACTCGAGTTTTCACTCGGGAATGGGTGTGTGTGTTGTGCTTAGAGTAAGTTAGATCAAGCAGAGCGTAAGAATAGGGACCGATGAACTCAGCAGCTTGTTCCCATAGTCCTTACCACAGATTTTCAAATTTGCCGGTGAAGGCGATTTAAGCGGCTCCGCCGGCGAGGAGAGGGAAGCTTCCGACTGTAGTGACGATGGGCAGTTTCCCTTGCTGCTGCTGGGTCGCCAAGACACTGGGAGTAGGCTCTACCGGTGATTGTATGTGAGGCCACGCGTTGGACTTCGATCTACAATGCTTGTCATTTTCGAGCGGCGCTGGTTATATAGAATTGTCTCTCAGAAAGTAAAGCAGCCTCGACTTACGAATGTTGGTCAACTTGTATAAGGAATGTGGACTGGTTGTCACTGAGAAAAGTTCGCATGGTTAGCAATTTATTCTCCGTATTGTCGAAGGTGGTTAATGATAATGCCTTATAATGTTCGATATGTCGGGCATTTGTAGTTGCCGTCATCGGCGTAATAGTTGGTTAGCCTTCAGTATCGAGTGGATATGCAGCTAATGTATGAATAATACTGCTGTTAGGCTATCTTGATAGCGCTCTTTTCTTCAGGGTAGGATTAATAAGACACGGTGCTAAATGTCTTAATTCTATAGTCTTTGACAGTGTATATTTTAAGCCTGCCTTTATTTGTGTGTTTTAACTGTTGTAATATTGGTCACTGTTGTCTAGCCTCTAATTACTGTTGTTCTGAGGGCTTTGTTAGCAGGCCATACAACCCCATTTAATCTGATATTACTAGAGCGTGTAAGCTAGTGAAAGCTTATTGGCTGGGAGTCACGTAGTTCACTGGAAGTTTTGAATTGACGCCGGCCGGTCGAGGTGGCTGAGCGGTTCTAGGCGCTACAGTCTGGCACCGCGCGACCGCTACGGTCGCAGGATCGAATCCTGCCTCTGGCATGAATGTGTGTCATGTCCTTAGGTTAGTTAGGTTTAAGTAGTTTTTGAATTGACGCCAATAAACAGAAGCAATCTATGGTGACTGGATTTCGAACGTACTTACAATTGACTACAAAATTAATTTTAGTATTTGTCCTTATTACTTAAGGTATTTAACATACTGCTCGCTGAAACTTGGCTTTTCGCCAACTTGGTATTTCTACCTAATCCTTAAAATAAAAAGAAACAATAAAAACTAGTTGCTAGTTTACTGTTTTATTCATTATGTTCGTAACGTACTTTCTTAACGCTACAAGTTGGCTGCTGTACAATTTGAGTTAGCTTGCATTTCAGTGAAATTGCCTTGGATACTTTTCTTTGTTTCAAAATAGCATTTTTGCACGATTGTAACTGAATGACAGGGCCTTCCATTTAACTAATAGTCATCAGCTGATCAGACCTTGTCTTTTCTTTTAATTTGCTTGAGTGTTGTAAACTGTTTTGTTATTGTGGAGGTACCTTGAAAAAAATTGGGTAGCGTTGTTCTCTAAATGCAGTACGTCGCCTTCTTGCTGTCTTGCCAAATAGTGATTATTATACAATTTACCGTGCCTTCTGGTTGTTTTTATTGCTTTGTGTGTATTCTGTTATAGTTTTTTTAATGCTTTTCAGTAATTTTAAAAAGGGTATATATTGAACTTTCGATTAAAAATTTTTGTAACTGTGTGTTAAACCATTTTTAATAAAATCTTTTGCGATATTCCTGGCAAGTGAATTTACTTCTTGCAGTCCTCTCCATTCTCCACTCCCTCTTTCTACCCACCTTCCCACTTAAGTGGTATTTTGTGGAATAAATTTAAGTTTGGTTATGTAACAGATATGGCACAAACGAAAGAAAGAAAGGAAAACAGTAAATAATTAACCACAACAGCATGAGCATAAGTGTTCCATGAACAGACATTACTTCGCCTACGCAGAGCCACACAGGACAATAGACTCTGAACTGAGACTGAGGTCGCCACGTCAGGAACCCATTCCTTCCAGCATTTTTTTCTACGGAGGAAAAGGAACCGAATAAGCTGCAGCAGTCTGCATCACAGTGCCCTTCCATAGCAGTTACCAAGTGTAACATCGGATAGATGGGCGGCAGTGTCGTAAATCAGTCGCCATTCAGTGCTGGGCAACAACCGTAGGAAGCCGCACCGTCCCGAACAACCAGATCGCTGTGGGTTACAGAAGATATCGCCCCACTAGTGTTTGCACATAGGCTGCTCTCCTTGGATAGCTCTAAAGGAGCCGTCGAGTTTAGCTCCCCCCATCTGACGGACGAAGTCACCGTCGGCAAGTTCACATACCTTCCACATCGTGACGTGCTGCGACGTGGTTCGAAATTTATCCCAGTGCATTGGCACAAAGCCTACAGTTCGATAACTGTACTTCACCACCCCTCCTGCACTAGTCAGACACCGATCAATTTATGAAACTTACTCCCAAGCCAGGATTCTAACTGTCTACATCCTCGTCGAGCTTTGCTGCGTAAGTAGTCATCATTCACCGCACCTTGAAAAGCAGATGGGAAGAATTTAATGAAAGGTCAGCAGCAGTGGGAAAAGAGCATTACTCAGTTGGTAAGAAGCTTCATGAGACATTATCATGGCTAATAGGAATAGCAAAGAATAATTCAACAAACTACTCGGCTCAAGTGACATGAGAGTTTTCCATTTCTCTCAGAAGACGTTTTCTGCATTAATTATTAGGACACATGGAGTAATGTCGTTATTCATTAATCACCATTATTTGATGTGTTTAACTGCAGAATATTTTTACGCAAGAAATACTTCACACGATAAAAAGGTTAAGCGAATTCTGAAGTTATTTTCTGCTTTCTCCATTGAGAGGAAACATCGAGTTACCACCATGTCACACAGTAAAAATTCCATAAAACGAGATGAAGATAAATTGTGTTATGGATTCAATAATTTGTATTTAATTCATTTCTATTACTCCAAATGAGACTATGAAAAGATTGGTATTTGGATTATGTTGCCTTTAATGCACAACTTTTGCAGAGCAAATCACAAAATTAGCTTACTTAAATAGGCGACACGGTTTCAATTTCGTGAATTTGTCAGTCCAGTAAAACGAGAGATTTTAATTTTTCAAACACTGACTAAACTGATATGTTTGCCGTCTGTCTACTGGTAATTACATTTTTTTCTATCTTTTCACCGGTATCGCTATCATCGGAGCGTTATTTGCAGGATGGCGTACATCTCATTAAACATGAGCGTCCGTGACACGGCCATTCCACTGTAAACAGTACACGCACTGAATTGAAATATCACGGAAATGCGACTCCAATTTCGATGAAATTGTTCATTTAAGAGCCTCGGACCGTGGCCACCGGTGCGTGCTCGCGATATCGTTGATTATCACGTATTAATTTTTTCGAGCAACGAGTGTTACGGTGTGTTTGTCTATTTAATATACACGAATTTAAAGTGGGAAGTAATTATTCCGGTGCATAATTTTTTATTGGGCGAACAGCACAGATGGCGGGGCGGCACGTTAACTTCCTGCAATTGCCAGCCTATCGAGCTGAACGAATAGCGTATCGCCTGCGACAGCCATGGAGGCTTAGTCTCGCTTACGATTTCTCGCCAGAAAGCAAGTCTGTCGAATTTCTGACGATATGTGACACCAGACCTGCAAGTAAACTCACACGGAATCTGCGTAAATAGCAAAAAATTATTTAGCGTGTTAGCATTGGTGTGACGGGGAATCTATAGAGAGGACGTATTAATACAGGCTGTAACTTACCCGGTTTCTCGGACGATTTAATATTTTATTCGTTGGTTCAGTTTGACTTTTGATCTGTTATTTAATGTAATATTGATTCGGCATCGGATCATTTGTAGACAGCATTGCCGACTACTTGCTCCGGAGGTCTTGGTTCAAAATGGTTCAAATGGCTCTGAGCACTATGGGACTTAACTTATGATGTCATCAATCCCCTAGAACTTGGAACTACTTAAACCTACTAACCTAAGGACATCACAAACATCCATGACCGAGGCAGGATTCGAACCTGCGACCGTAGCGGTGGCGCAGTTTCAGACTGTAGCGCCTAGAACCGCTCGGCCACTCTTCCTGAAGATCTTGCACTGCACCAAACTGATGGTTTATCGAGCTACTGTTGTTTATACACAGTGATTGCGAAATATGGACTCTACATCACCCTTATCTTATAAAAACTAGAACACTTCAACCAACAGAAGTTTACACTGATCAGCCAAAACATTATGAGTACTAGGACGAGGAATTCCGCCTTATGCAAGACACCTTTACAGTTTTGTTTTACCCAGACATGTTTCAGCACTTTTGTGCTATCTTGAGTTGGCAATATTTTTTATTTTCTTGCTCTAAAATTGTTGTTACATATTAACATTTAGCAAATGTTTTGGTACATAATATTTACGATTGTGAATGAATAATTGTCGTAAAATATTATACATCATTTGTTCATAGTTCACAGACGAAATATGTATTAACGACCTGATGAACTATGTGTTGTTTATAACATTACGTCTAATGTTATAGTTACAGCTTAATTGGCAAAAGAGTGGATGTATGCATTAGTTTAATTACCTTACTTGATGCTATTGGATATTTATGTTGGTAGCTAGTCTGCTACACAATCTACAACTTCTCATTTGCAAACAGCAAAGCTGAGTGGTCGGCACCACAGACTGTCAATCCTAAGGGCCTAGGTTCGATTCCCGGCTGGGTCGGAGATTTTCTCCGCTCAGGGACTGGGTGTTGTGTTGCCCTAATCATCATCATCTCATCCCCATCGACGCGCAAGTCGCCGAAGTGGCGTCAAATCGAAAGACTTGCATCCGGCGAACGGTCTACCCGACTGGAGGTCGTAGTCACACAACATTTATTTTATTTAGCAAAATATAATTTTTTATTTTTCTGTTTATGATGCCTTTACAAACGGAAATGGGTACATATAACGTCTTTTGTGTGTAGCTTAGGGCTTTGATGTTGTAGTATTTTCTCATACGTTCAAATGGTTGTAAGCACTATGGGACTTAATATCTGAGGTCATCAGTCCCCTAGACTTAGAACTACGTAAACCTAACTAACCTAAGGGTATCATACACATCCATGCCGGAGGCAGGATTCGAAACTGCGACTGTAGCAGCAGCGCGGCTCCGGATTGAAGCGCCTAGAACCGTTCGGTCACAGCGGTCGGCTTGTCATATGTACTCATTTCAGTTTGTAAATGCATAATAAACAGAAAAACAAAAAAATACGTTTTGCTGTTTGCAGATAAGAAGTAGCAGATTGTGCAGCAGACTACCTACCAACATAAATATTCAATAGCATGATGTAAGGTTCTGAGGTGCCGGGGTGCAGAAGAGTTTGTACCTCTTTTATTCTGACGAATTTTGCATGAGAGCGAGACATGCCCTCGACCCCCTCCTTACCTACCACCTAAGTAATTATGCGCACAGTGGTAACGAAGGGAAATGATGGTGGACACTGCTAGTTTGTAAAATAAGGAGTGCACACTCACAATAATTTAATAAAAATCGTGATCTTCTCAGAGAAAAAAAAGAGAACTTTATCATAATAAACACCAGCAAATGGGATTATGCATATATCAACGAAATGATATGCAGCTTAAATATTGCAGTGAGATTTATTACACATCAGAACATAAAGGCACATGATTATCGACACAAACAGTAGGTTAAAGGTTCAAAAATGGTTCAAATGGCTCTGAGAACTATGGGATTAACTGCAGAGGTCAGCAGTCCCCTATAACTTAGAACTACTTAAACGTAACTCACCTAAGGACATCACACACATCCATGCCCGAGGCAGGATTCGAACCTGCGACCGTAGCGGTCGCGCGGTTCAAGACTGTAGCGCCTAGAACCAGTCGGCCACTCAGACCGGCATAGGTTAAAGGATAGGGTATTCTGAACTATTATGCGAATAAGAGTTGGCTCGAGAACAAGGGCTTCTACTCTCTGTGATGCAATAGCTTCATGATAATGACTGGGGGTCCTAATAAATCAAGTATTACTCTCTCGACTATATTGTAGTATCGTGATTAGTAGTGAGACCTCACATGTGATCACATGGAAAAAGAATCAAGGTGGACTTGTGGCAAGGTGAGTGCGCGTGCTGCTGAGGACTTCAGTATAAAATTGATAAGGTCCTACAATGCCGGAGCCGCAAAATACTTTACCAATAATAAAATTTGTGGCAGGTCGTCGGTAGGCAGCTTTCTGATGATGTAGGTTCAAATGGCTCTGAGCACTATGCGACTTAACTTCTGAGGTCATCAGTCGCCTAGAGCTTAGAACTAATTAAACCTAACTAACCTAAGGACATCACACACATCCATGCCAGAGGCAGGATTCGAACCTGCGACCGTAGCGGTCGCTCGGTTCCAGACTGTAGCGCCCAGAACCGCACGGCCACTCCGACCGGCTCTGATGATGTAGGTGCCGACTTCTGGTGTGCAGCAACTCTGTTTTTACCCCTGGCCTCGAAGGCTGTCCGAGAATTCTAAGTTCTGCCAAAAAAAGAGCGACTAAGTCGCAAGACCGTCCGACTCCGACGAAGATCAGATCCCGAATCCCACTGCACCCACGCAACGCAAGAGCGAAGTCAACATTGCTCAAGTCCCCACCATGCTCGAAAACCGCGTATCTGCATTCAGTTCTGACTCCAAAATTCCCCCGCACTCTCTCAGAACATCATTCGCGCCAATAGCGACTTTCCCCTCCAATTTCGAGCAGTGCTTTATGACGTCAACTAGCCTCAGTTTAAGTTGACCAATCATTCCTCTGCCATTCAGGTGAGGGCACTGAGCTTGCCGTTTGACTGGCTACGAAAACAACCTGCCTAGACTACCGGCCATCCGGCGCCAGACAGTCGCACCCAGCAGGGCACGATCCACGAGTATTCTCAGAATCAAGAGGACAATGCAGTCAGTCGGTGCCAGGAGTCTTCGTTCCGAACGCGCCGGAACGGTAAACACACAAACTGCGGCGACACTTAAACGTCTCTCTGGTCGTTTCACCCTGAATACAAAAGGCGATACTCGATCGACATAAGTCGTTCCGCCAGGCACTTAAGCCCCTCAGAATTTGGGGAAGTGCAGCCCCAACCGGAAATACAGTGTGCCGCGTCCTCCGATGCTCGCCTGACATTGGCCACACGGGGAAGTAACCCAACATGCATTGGAATCTAGTGAAAAGTATTTTTGAGCTCTCAGTACAAACACTCTCATTATAATAACCTTATTCCGTCTGTTACTACCGTGCAATGACACAGAACATTAATAAAATTGATGAAAATGAGAGGCGACATGCTAAAGAGGGCATGGAACCTCTCAAGAATTGTTAACTAATGCATAGGTCCACTCTTTTGCCAATGAAGCTATAACTAGAACTTTAGACGTAATGTTACTAACAACACACTGTCCACCAGGTCATAAATACACATCTCTACTGTGAATTGTGAACAAATGATGTATAATATTTTACAACAATGATTCATTCACAGTTGTAAATATTATGTACCAAAGCTTTCGTTAAGTGTTAATACGTAACAACAATTTTACAGTAAGAAAATTAAAAAAATTACCCACTGAAGGTAGCACAAAAAGTGCTGAAAAATATCTAGATAAAAGAAAACTGAAAAGGTGTCTTGCTTAAGGCGGAATTCCTCGTCCTAGTACTCATAATGTTTTGGCTGCTCAGTGTAAGCTTCTGTTGGCTGAAGCGTTATAGTTTCGTAAGATTAGGGCGATACAGCGTCCACGTTTCGCAATCACTGAGTAGTGTAGAAACAACAATAGCTCGATAAACCATCAGTTTGGTGCAGTGTCAGCTGGTCTAATGTTCACGTGCTGCTGTCATAAACATCTGCTGGAAGAGGTAGACCAACAATGAAATTAGCACTTGGCGCTAAATGGTTAGACGTCCACAACTCTTCACAGAACGTAGGGTTCGGAGGCTTTTCTGCTCTGTAAAATAGCATGGATGGTAATGTGTGAAATGTCTGCTGAAAGAGAACAGTGCTGGTGCACGCACAAGTGTTTCGGAGCATACCGTTCGTCGTACATTGTTAAACATAGAGCTCGCAGCAGGCCATCCCTATGTGTTCATATGTTGATCCAACGATATCGTCTTTTACGATTATGGTGGGTACGGAACTATCACGATTCGACCTTTGATCAATGGAAAGGTGTCGGCTCTTCGGATGAATTACATTGTCGCCTCCACAAACACGGTCATCATCGAGGTGAACGGCGGCTCTAAGCGTGCAGCGCGCCACGGACACAGGCTCTTGGGATCAGTTTTATACTATGAGAGATTTTCTCCTGCTCGTGCATGGGACCTGTGGTATTAATTGAAGACACTCTGACAGCTGCGGATCACCTGCATCCCTTCATAATTGATATCTTCCCCCAAGGCGGTGTCATCTTTCAGAAGTATAATTTTCTTGTCTCTGACCCAGAACCGTGCTACAGAGCTTTGAGCAGCATTATACTGAACTCACGGTGATGTCTCGACGACCAAATTTGCCTGATGTAAATCCTATGTAACCCATCTGGTTCGTCATCGGACGCCATCACCGCCTACGCAAATCTGCGGCCAGTTATTTACGTGAATTATGTGACCTTTGCGTAGACACCTAATGCCACAAATTTACACAAACATACCAACAAACTGTCGGATCCATGATACGCAAAATCAGTGATGTGCACTACTGGCCATTAAAACTGCTACTCCACGAAGATGACGTGCTACAGACGCGAAATTTAACAGACAGGAAGAAGATGCTGTGATATGCAAATGATTAGCTTTTCAGAGCATTCAAACAAGGTTGGCGCCGGTGGCGACACCTACAACGTGCTGACATGAGGAAAGTTTCCAAACGATTTCTCATACACGAACAGCAATTGACCGGCGTTGCCTGGTAAAACGTTGTTGGCTCTGAGCACTATGGGACTTAACATCTATAGTCATCAGTCCCCTAGAACTACGTAAACCTAACTAACCTAAGGACGTCACACAACACCCAGTCATCACGAGGCAAAACGTTGTTGTGATGCCTCGAGTAAGGAGGAGAAATGCTCACCATCACGTTTCCGACTTTGATAGAGGTCGGATTGTAGCCATTCGCGATTGCGGTTTATTGGATCGCGACATTGCTGCTCGCGTTGGTCGAAATCCAATGGCTGTTAGCAGACTATGGAATCGGTAAGTTCAGGAGGGTAATACGGAACGCCGTGCTGGATCCCAACGGCCTCGTATCACTAGCAGTCGAGATGACAGGCATCTTATCCGCACGGCTGTAACGGATCGTGCAGCCACGTCTCGATCCCTGAATCAACAGATGGGGACGTTTGCAAGACAACAACCATCTGCACGAACAGTTCGACGACGTTTGCAGCCTGCCGAAGTGGCCGTGCGGTTGAAGGCGCTGCAGTCTGGAACCGCAAGACCGCTACGGTCGCAGGTTCGAATCCTGCCTCGGGCATGGATGTTTGTGATGTCCTTAGGTTAGTTAGGTTTAACTAGTTCTAAGTTCTAGGGGACTAATGACCTCAGCAGTTGAGTCCCATAGTGCTCAGAGCCATTTGACGTTTGCAGCAGTATGGACTATCAGCACGGAGACCATCGCTGCGGTTACCCTTGACGCTGCTTCACAGACGGGAGCGCCTGCGATGGTGTACTCAACGACGAACCTGGGTGCACGAGTGGCAAAACGTCATTTTTTCGTATGAATCCAGGTTCTGTTTACAGCATCATGATGGTTTCATCCGTGTTTGGCGACATCGCGGTGAACGCACATTGGAAGCGTGTGTTCGTCATCGCCATACTGGCGTATCACTCGGTGTGATGATATGGGGTGCCATTGGTTACACGTCTCGGTCACCTCTTGTTCGCATTGACGGCACTTTGAACAGTGGACGTTACATTTCAGATGTGTTACGACCCGTGGCTCTACCCTTCATTCGATCGCTGCGAAACCCTACATTTAAGCAGGATAATGCAGGACTGCATGTTGCAGGTCCTGTATGGGCCTTCCTGGATACAGAAAATGTTCGACTGCTGCCCTGGCCAGCACATTCTCCAGATCTCTCACCAATTGAAAACGTCTGATCAATGTTGGCCGAGCAACTGGCTCGTCACAATACGCCAGTCACTACTGTTGATGAACTGTGGTATTGTGTTGAAGCAGCACGGGCAGCTGTACCTGTACACTCCATCCAAGCTATGTTTGACTCAATGCCGAGGCGTATCAAGGCCGTTGAGCTATGCACCCAGATTGTGTGAAAATGTAATCACATGTCAGGTCTAGTATAATATATTTGTCCAATGAATACCCGTTTATCATCTGCATTTATTCTTGGTGTAGCAATTTTAATGGCCAGTAATGTATTTAGTTGCAAAGACGGATTATCAAACTACGAAGTAAGTATCATAATGGTTTGGCTCATCATTGTAGATCATTATGTACGTGAATCGGATGACTTCATATCAAACACCAGTGTTATTGTGAAGGCGAAGACGTGCAGTATAGAGGTCACTGTCACTGCCCATCAACTCTGACTGAGCAACTCCAGCGGATATGGAACAATAGACTGCCCCGACGAATTCCGTAAAGTGCAATGAGCATTGATAAAAGGCGACGTGGTGCTGCTCTGAAGCGCTGTAGGGATCAGATAGAGAGGAACCAGTAGAGTCTAAACGCTGACCCGAGTAAGTTTCGCACAACTACTGCAGCTGCTGTTTTGCGTTTTGAGCAGGAATATTGAAAACGAGATAAGTTATAGATGCATATTTCGCCAGGGCCAGCCACGATCTCCACCCTCTATCATGTGTGATATGTGTGGTCGCATGTCGCATGCCAGGATTGGTCTACCGAGCCATAGAAAGCATCTCCACACCCATGCAGAAAAGGGAATGCAGGAGAAAATGGAAACTCGTACACAAGTCTCATCCGACAATGACTTCTGAGGTACACGTAACAGTGTAATAACTTACGTGACATGTATCCTTGCAATCTGCAACTGCTTCGTTTCAATATAACTAACTCAATAATTTATTATGATGAAAAAGGATTTTGAAATTAGTTTATGAGGAACGCTGGGTCTGTCTTGAGTCCATGAAAACGTTCCTAAGTTCATCTAAATTCCGTTTAGAGTACATGAATACTCACACTGTTTAAATTTTTACAGGAGTTAACCATTGACCTTTAAGATTCCGTTCGATCGCTGTAAGGAAAAATACACTGTGTCGTACTGCCTAGGATTAACCATAAAAGAAACACTATACATAGCTCTTCTATTAGTGACAACGTGATCCGCGCGCCGAGTCGTACGTTTGCTCTCCATCAGCCGACTTCCCAGTCTAACACGTTTGATCCCAAGAAGATTTTCCATTCAAATATTTTATGAATTCCTGTTTGTATCTTGTGTCTGGAGTGTAGATAAACCATAAATACCACTTTCATGATTGTAACAATATATTTAGTGCAAAAAAATGGACGTTCCAAAAATGGAACAGTGGGAACGGGAGGGTACAGGTACGGTATGTGTAATACAGTGAGAAACGAATGTAAATTTTTCATGTTTACGTTTATTTTTCTCACTACATATTTTATACAGCTCATTTACAGATTATACAAAATGTGAATATGTAACCAAATAAGGAATAAACAAGATTACACTGTTTTTTAGTAGGTTCAGTTTCAACTTTAGTTTGTATGAAACTGCGCAAAACAATTTGCATGCAAAGGAATTTTACATTTCTTACATTGTTCTGTTGTGTTCTTCTTGCACTGGCCACATCTTAGTTGTTTGCCTAATGGTACAATCAGATGATGTTGTCCATTGTAGAGTACATCATTGAGCACCCTTTTGTGTAAGGCTTTTGGCTTACGCACTGAATGGTCAGGTGACTTGTGAGCTGTACTTTTGAAAGTAGCAGTTGACCACATACCTTGTGAAGCCAAGAAGAACAGGTGGATTGTCCTTATATTGTACTGTTTGTCTATACAGCAACCAAGCATTGTTTATTGATGCATTTAGCGGAAAAGCAAGAAGTTGGTGGTACAATTTCTTCACTCTGAAATTAATCCTGTATTGTCCAATATTTTCGTTAAGTCTGTCCACTCCTCCCACATAAGTGTTGTAGCTAACAACTGCAGCAGGAGTAACTATATCAATAAACTTTTTCTCATCCTGCTGTATCATTTGGATTGTCCAGTCGGTTGAACTCCTGTTTGAGGCGATTGTAACAATGCTGTTGTCATGACAGCGAATCAGAGTCAACCCAGATTTATTATCGGTTACTTGGTCATACGTTCCTCTTAGAGCTTTTTTCATTTTACGAAAGTCTGCAGAGGAACACCCTCCGTTCCATTTGAGCGAATTGTTACTTTCCAGTGCAACCCTTTTCTTTTAGTGCATCCAAAAGTGTCAATGAAGTAAAAAAGTTATAAAAAATGAATACATATATCTGTTCATTCCGAAATGAAAGTTTTGACACTACGTCTAACACAACTGAACCACCTACACCAAGCTCAGGTCTTGTGTTTCCTGTTGCAGCATCCTGGTATGGTTCAGCTTGAACTAGATTCCGTAGTCTTGTGCAAAGACACCAAACTTTATAGCAACACCTAATCGGTTTACCTGCCATATGTTGCTTTGTTCCATGTCTACCATAATACAGAATCACAGCCTCATGTCATTCAAGAGTTTCCAAAGGGATCTCACTTTCGAAAATCTTATCTTTGTATAAGCTCTTGTTATCACAGGCATGTATATATTTCACAATTTCCCTTGACATTGCTTTTGATGCAGCTAGATTATGGCAATATTCGTTCATTTCCCAGTATATTCTGTATCTTGGTAAAGGGTTGTAACCTGTCAGAAGAAATACGTCCAATCTGATGTAGAACATTCGGAACTGTGAACACTATCAATATGGGCAGCACCAGAAGTTGAACATGATGGCTCATTAGACTCCCTAAGACCTATCTATATATAAAACATAAACTTTCTAGAAACTATTCTATATGATAGTTACAGATAAGCAACTTAGAAAATTCTAAAAAGTGTATTTTATCATCAAAATCTTCAATTCATAGTACTGTTTGATATTTAGCTCGTGGGTAACAATTTCCCCATCACAATAATTTGTAAGTTTTGCTTCTGCAACAGATCTTAGCTGGTTGCCACTTAGATGATTTATAGCACTTTCACACTCATCACCTAAATCTTCATCTGACGGCCATGGGTCATCAGGGGGATTTATGAACAAATCAGTATAAAAAAAATAAATTTCCTCTTTTAATAATGCTATGATTTCATTGGCAGTTAACCTAATATGCAAGGGCTTTACTGTTATTTCAATGTACCCAGTCAATCCCACTGTTCCAAAAATGAAACAGTGAGGTATAATGCATTATAATCCATTGTTGAGAACAGATATGAACAAATAACACACACACACACACTACCATCCTTATGTTTATACGTCATATTTAGAAACTATAATATCGTTATCCACTGTCAAATATAGTAAAAATTACTAACCCTTTCCTTGTAGTCATTTTTTCATAAACAGCAATAACTACAGCACCAATAATGTTGCTATGCAGATGCTCACAGTACAACTGGCAGTTTTGTGTAAAGGCAAGGAGCATGTAGAAGGCCAGCAGTATGACAAACTTACCAAAAACTAAAATCCATGTGCACAAAAAAATTACAAACCTTTGATGCAAAAATGGAACAGTGGGATAAAGTGCGCTAAGTACGCGGCTTTTCTGCAGGCATCAAAAGCTCACCCAACCCCGTAGCCGAGGGCATATCCCTGCAATACCAGGGTGATTGGATCCAGCAGAGTTGAGTAAGGCCAAGATTCGATACATTGTAGCGATGTCGATATTTGTACTTGTAGAAGGGTGAGGCATTCACCACGAGGTAATATACCAAGGTGCTGCTTTCGCTAAGCTCTTGTGGACTATGCTAATTTTATAAGGTACGTAAGTAATCTACATCGTTTATAACTACCGGCTTATAAGTCAAGAAGCTTACAAGCAAACCTCACGATACATGAAATACTTCTGTTGGTAGTCTCGTTAACTCCTCGACTTGGTCTAGTACTGAAAGGAATGACAAATGATATCTTCTATCACACTAGAATTAATTCTCGTCGTTTAGTCGACAGAGCCATGAATTTTAATTTTGGTTAAGCTCCACTGAAGCGCCAAAGAAACTGCTATAGGCATGCGTATTCAAATACAGAGATAGGTAACCGGCAGAATACGGAGCTGCGGCTGGTAACGCCTATACAAGACAACAAGTGTCTGGCGCAGTTGTTAGATCCGTTACTGCGCCAGATTATCAAGATATCTCCGACATCGCTGAGGCCGAAAAACGATCCTGCTAGAACGAGACCAACGACGACTGAAGAGAATCGTTCAACAAATGTCTGCGTGCGAAACATTAAACGAAACGTCATCGATATGGGCTTTCGGAGCCGAAGGTCCACTCGTGTACCCTTGATGACTGCACGACACAAAGCTGGGCCCGTCAAAACCGGCATTGGACTGTTGATGACTGGAAACATGTAGCCTGGTCGGACGAGTCTCCTTTCAGATTGTATCGAGTGGGTATGGAGACAACCTCATGAGTCTGTGGACCTGCATGTCAGCAGGGGGCTGTTCAAGCTGGTGGAGGCTTTTTAATGGTGTGGGGCGTGAGGAATTGGAGTGGTATGGGACCCCTGATAGGTCTAGACATGACTCTGAGAGGTGGCACGTACGTAAGCTTTCTGTCTGATCACTTGCATCCATTCACGTCCATTGTGTATTCCGACGGACTTGGGCAATTCCAGCAGGACAATGCAACACCCTATACTTCCAGAACTGCTACAGAGTGGCTCCAAAAACACTCTTCTGAGTTTAAACACTTCCGATGGCCACCAAACTCTACAGACACGAACATTATTGAGTATATCTGGCATACCTAGCCCGTGCTGTTCAGAAGAGATCTCCAACCCGTCGTACTGTTACGTATTTATGACAGTCCTGCAGGATTCATGGTGCCAGTTTCCTCCAGCACTACTTCAAACATACATGCCACGTCGTGTTTCGGCATTTCTGCGTGCTTGCAGGGGCCCTACACTGTATTTGGCAGGTGTACCAATTGCTTTGGCTCTCTCAGTTTCCACCAAGATGGCAGAAATCGTTATCATCCTTTGTATGTAGAGGCCATGAGAGCAAGGATACGTGTGATGAGATTTAGGTGGATAGTAGCACCTAGCTGAGTTGTAGAATTGCCTCGTAAAGCATATACATATGTTATAAATGCTAAAGTTTGTGTGTGTGTGTCTGCGTGTGTTAGCTTGTTTGTTACTCCTTCACGCTGTAACTGATGTACGGATTTGGATGAAGTATGGAATCGAGATAGCTCATTCCCTAATTCACACATAGGATGCCTTATATATGCAAACCTATTAAAAGGGGGCGGGGTCGGAGAGAAAAAGAGGTACAGCCCACGACGCCCGAACATCCGCTTTTCATGCAGCAAAACTTGCCACATGAAGCATGACTTTTTAATTTATTACTCATGTACTTCCAACTGTATCGATGACACATTTTGCATCAGTATTCACATATACCAGCAAAATTATTTCACTGTACGGCTCACAGTTCAGAAAATATGACATCACAAACACTGAGCTGAGTGAAAAACTGCCTCATCAACTATGATGTTTAAATTTATTACTTCTTTGGTGCTAAATCTATTCCTGATACATGTTGCAGACAGTATCCACATATGACATTCAAAGTAAATATATATATATATATATATATATATATATATATATATATATATATATATATATATATATATTAGTACGACACATAGTTCAGGAGATATGACGTCAAAACATTAAGATGCGTGAAAACGAAACTTTAGGGCTAAAGTCGTTAAAATATATTGAATACATGTGAAATAAATCTGAGATGTGCTTGAGCTCGGAAAACCAATGCTAAAAAGCTCATCCTAAATTCTTGAAGTGATTTCAACAATATTTGGTAAACTTATTACGAGGGTTATTCGGAAAATAAGGTCCTATCGGTCACCAAATGGAAACCCCAGTGGAAATCAAGAATGTTTTATGTATAGTAGTTTGCTACCGCTACTTCTCTACATAGTCGCCGTTCCGACGTAAATAATTGTCTTAACCTTCTACCACCATTCCAATATCCTCGTCATAGAAAGCAGCTACCTGTGATTTTTCCACCACTTCTCTGCGCTGGTTTGCAGTTCGTTGTCCGTGCCACAATGTTGTTTTCACAGTTCGCGGTTTATGTGATCAGAGACGAGAATAAGGGGAGCCAAGTCCGAGCTGTATGGTGGGTGATCAAGCACTTCACATCGAAAGCCCTGCAGGGGCGTCATACTGCCTCTGCAGTGTGCTGCCGAGAATTGTCGTGAAGAAGGAGAAGCATGACTGGTACGTTATGTGGGGTTGCATGAAATCAGGTGAAACCTCTCAACGAGGATATACATTTGGCGGAAGGCATTATTGTACTAGGTACCTTTAATTCTCACTGAGTGCTCATAATTGGAAAGAGAGACGTGACACAATCTATAGGCATTCTAGAGACACTACTCGGCACATCTGTACAAAGGTTTATCGAATTTTCACTTCCGTTTCCACTTCGCCACTTTCCAAACTGACCTCGTAGTTACGATCTGGAAAGAAATACTGTGCTGGTAAGAACCAGGGGCGTACTATTGTTGGGGTGGTGGTGGTGGGGGGGATAACATGGGGAGAGAAGGGGAAGTGGAGGAGACGGACAGGCAGAGAGGGGAAAGGAGCAGAAGGACACAGATAGAAGGGGATTAGGAGATGGAGAGAGATGGAGAGGAGAGGATTGACAGAGAGAGGAGGAAGGTGGAGATGGAGTAATAGAAGATTTGATATCCTGTCATTTTTTCATAAATAACTTTTTAACAGCGGGTAAGTTCCTTATAAAAGTGACCTAGAGTTTTGTAGGGATGTGAGTTTAAGAGAGGAGAAGAAAACATGGCAGACCATATGGCGTTCCCTTCCTGAGACTCACCTTTAAATAGGAGCCAGCAACATCATTCAGCCTCACCTTTGCCACTTGTCTCAAGCAGCCGACACTTAGCACCAGTCCTATGTAGTCAGTAAACTCGTCCTAAGCGCAATGGTGAAGTAAGTCTTTTAGTTGCTCGATTGGTTGTTTGGGAAAGAGTACCAAACAGCGAGGTCATCGCTTCCATTGGATGAGGGAAGGATGGGGAAGGAAATCGGCCGTGCACTTTCAAAGAAACAATGCCGGTATTTTTATGAAGCGAATTAAGGAAATAAGGGAAACCTAAATCAGGATGACCGGACACGGGTTTCAACCGCCGCCCTCCCGAATGCGAGTCCAGTGTGGTAACCAGTGCGCCACCTCGCTCGGTGGTGTTTTAAGTGAGAGCTGATGCACTCAACACAAAGTCCTCGAAAGCGTATACTCTTTGGTCTATCAACATGTTTCGAATGGACTATTCAAACTGTCATGGGACACGTATTGTCACTTCACAGAACTCTAAGAACGGGAAGATGCCGCCTAAATCTGCGTTCACGATAGCGACATAATTCTAACGTTCATCTTCTATTGTGGGACACGAGCCACTGACGATCAGCCTCTTAATGGTTACCTATGATCAACAAGTCAGGCTATAGGTACCAACAAATTATGGGTATCTACAAATTATGGCTCGAAGGTACTTCAAGGAGAAAGCAAGACAACCGCGCGAGGCCTTCTTGTTGGAGACAATGGGAAAAGTAATGCAGTCCCAGACTACACAGCTGTCGCCACACCATCCAGTTGACATTTGTGTGCTCATTACGAACAACTGTAAACCCATACAGTACCGTCCTGTGAGGAGAAAGTGATCGAGGGCACCCTGGAGTTGAACTTGGACTTGTGATGTCGGTTTCTTTCCGCCGACTATTGCGGGATTTATCTGACGTCGAAGAAAAATGTAGAGGCAATGCACATCAAAGGCATTTAGCCTCTCAGATTCGCATAGTGCCCGCATTTCTACCTACAACCTATCTACAACCTACCTCAGCTCTGTAGTACTTTCTGAATGTCGTAAGATATACATTTTAGGACCTTTTTTTAATTGAGATGTTTGTCAACAAGTGAAATCTTATGATCAGTATCAGTGTACTCTCTTCCTTTTATTTCTGTACAAAATATGATTTTCTTAAGGGGGGTACGACGTCAAACGGGCCGGCTTGGAGCAGAAGAGTCACCACAGGACATTTTAATTTCTACTGTCTATACGTTTACAAATAAATTCATAAAACCTTGTCACCATGACCAGGAATTATTGAGGACTCACACTCATCGCAGTGGAAGTTCAAAAACGTATCAAAATACCTTTTTTTAGATGTGAAATTTCATCGTTTTTTCACTTATTACTGGCTGCATTTGTTGCTATAGGTACACTTTTATTCCTAAGTAAGAGAGATTCTTCGATGAATTTTTCATACAATACAAACAGTAGTTACAGGTTTACGAAACTCTAGAATTTTCCAAATCTATTAAAAAACTGTGGAAAAATTGAGATGATTAACTATAAAACTTGAATTTTTTCTAAACATGAAGTTTAAAATGTAACAGTTCATTCATTTTTTCATAAATTAAATAACTTCTAGAGTTTCATACACCTGTAACTATGGTTTGTATGCTGTGCAAAAGTCATCGAAGAATCTCTCTTACATAGGAAGAAAAGTGTACCTATAGCAACAAATGCAGCCAGTAGTAAGTGAAAAAAATGATGAAATTTCACATGTAAAAATATGTGTTTTGTTACGTTTTTGATCTTCCACTGCTATGAGTGTGAACCCTGAATCCTTCATAGTCATGCTGTTAAAGTTTTATGAATTTATTTGTAACAGTATAGACAGTGGAAATTAAAATGCCCTGTGGTGCCTCTCCAGCTCCAAGTGGGCCCGTTTGACGTTCTACCCTCCCTTAAGTACATGTTTACCTTTGGTGCGCAGTACCTTAAAATTGTGGTTCAAATGGCTCTGAGCACTATGGGACTCAACTGCTGTGGTCATCAGTCCCCTAGAACTTAGAACTACTTAAACCTATCTAACCTAAGGACATCACACACATCCATGCCCGAGGCAGGATTCGAACCTGCGACCGTAGCAGTCGCACGGTTCCTGACTGCGCGCCTAGAACCGCGAGACCACCGCGGCCGGCTTAAAATGGTGGAGTGAAATATTTTGCCTTTCCGGGTGTTATGGCTGTGGCATAACCCCTCACCTACATCAGTACGATTAGTCTTGATTAATCAACCTATCAATTCACTGCTTCATTCACGTCTGTGAGTAGAATCGAGTACGTAGAAGGGAATCTCTTTCCTGGGGTTCCACCTGTCGAGAAGCTGGTGGGAACGTTAAGAAAGCTACCACAAGAGCCTTTGATAATTGTGAGAGCAATTGTAAGGAATTACGGAGGTAGAGTTGCCCGGCATAATCGTTAGAGAATAGTTTACATACGAAGCCACCTCGTATGGATCTATACTTGCATATCGTCAGCGGCCAGCAACGAACATAACTGGAGTCTGTGCTGGATGCTACTGTTCACAAGACTTATACTATCTCTGTGACGTGAATCAACGCAACAGCATCCTCCCCCAATACTATTAGAAAGGGCAACAGATTACATGAGTTTTGCAATTTTTCCTCACTGAAAGACGAAGAGAGAAATGAGAGAGATCTTAAGGCAGGGGTCATGTTTGACATGCACACAGAGTATTTCGGTCAAAAATATCGCATTGAAGACAGTCATAGTGTTGAGTCTTTATTTCTATCGCCTTCGAAGATCAACTTCCTACTGAGGCCTGTTAAAGATGCTTCCGATCTGCCAGGTCCACCGTATTCCCTGCAGCTGCTGCTTAGTGCGCATAGGTAGGTTCACCAAGTGAGTAATAAACCACTGTGAGGATCGCAATGACACTCATCTACAAAAGTCAGAAAAGTCTGCGACTACAAAGCACTGGTCTTGTGATAGGTTACTCGAATACAGAACGCACTGTTCTTATTAAGGCTGTTGGAATAGTATTCTGTGGCAATCAACTGAGATTTAATTCCATCATTTAATAATAAACAAGAGAGTTTTGTTTGAGTTCTGAGTGGGAATTCTCTATGTGCTGAAGCTAGGGCTTTTCCAGGCGGGCACAACTTTTCCCTTTGCGTAAGAACTTACCTTTAAATTATCTCTGGTTAAGGTAATCACCATTCTCGGGCGTCAACTGTTGGCGCTCGTATTTGCCAGAATAATTTTCCCTTTCCATCTGCACTCTTGTAGGGTATGAGCCAGTGCAAGTTCATTAACCATGGATTTAAGTAGCATGTGACAGACAGTATAAAAAACCACCTTGTGCTTTGAGAATGGCCGGTCGTCATTACCCAAAAAAGTCTGCGATTGGCGACAAGCACTCCAGAAAGTTATTAAAACAGTCAACACGTTGAAATTTCGCATATTTTAAGCTACATACCCTTTTACGGGACTCATGTCGCCAGACCACTATGATATCTTGCTCTTGAAGTCTTCTCACCACTGCAATCTAGTCGTGATATCCATGTGTCTTACACACTTTTCTTTTATTTCCAAAATTAAGTTACAGACTTTTCATCATATACACTCCTGGAAATAGAAAAAAGAACACATTGACACCGGTGTGTCAGACCCACCGTACTTGCTCCGGACACTGCGAGAGGGCTGTACAAGCAATGATCACACGCACGGCACAGCGGACACACCAGGAACCGCGGTGTTGGCCGTCGAATGGCGCTAGCTGCGCAGCATTTGTGCACCGCCGCCGTCAGTGTCAGCCAGTTTGCCGTATGTGCAGTTGACGGACTTTGAGCGAGGGCGTATAGTGGGCATGCGGGAGGCCGGGTGGACGTACCGCCCAATTGCTCAACACGTGGGGCGTGAGGTCTCCACAGTACATCGATGTTGTCGCCAGTGGTCGGCGGAAGGTGCACGTGCCCGTCGACCTGGGACCGGACCGCAGCGACGCACGGATGCACGCCAAGACCGTAGGATCCTACGCAGTGCCGTAGGGGACCGCACCGCCACTTCCCAGCAAATTAGGGACACTGTTGCTCCTGGGGTATCGGCGAGGACCATTCGCAACCGTCTCCATGAAGCTGGGCTACGGTCCCGCACACCGTTAGGCCGTCTTCCGCTCACGCCCCAACATCGTGCAGCCCGCCTCCAGTGGTGTCGCGACAGGCGTGAATGGAGGGACGAATGGAGACGTGTCGTCTTCAGCGATGAGAGTCGCTTCTGCCTTGGTGCCAATGATGGTCGTATGCGTGTTTGGCGCCGTGCAGGTGAGCGCCACAATCAGGACTGCATACGACCGAGGCACACAGGGCCAACACCCGGCATCATGGTGTGGGGAGCGATCTCCTACACTGGCCGTACACCACTGGTGATCGTCGAGGGGACACTGAATAGTGCACGGTACATCCAAACCGTCATCGAACCCATCGTTCTACCATTCCCAGACCGGCAAGGGAACTTGCTGTTCCAACAGGACAATGCACGTCCGCATGTATCCCGTGCCACCCAACGTGCTCTAGAAGGTGTAAGTCAACTACCCTGGCCAGCAAGATCTCCGGATCTGTCCCCCGTTGAGCATGTTTGGGACTGGATGAAGCGTCGTCTCACGCGGTCTGCACGTCCAGCACGAACGCTGGTCCAACTGAGGCGCCAGGTGGAAATGGCATGGCAAGCCGTTCCACAGGACTACATGCAGCATCTCTACGATCGTCTCCATGGGAGAATAGCAGCCTGCATTGCTGCGAAAGGTGGATATACACTGTACTAGTGCCGACATTGTGCATGCTCTGTTGCCTGTGTCTATGTGCCTGTGGTTCTGTCAGTGTGATCATGTGATGTATCTGACCCCAGGAATGTGTCAATAAAGTTTCCCCTTCCTGGGACAATGAATTCACGGTGTTCTTATTTCAATTTCCAGGAGTGTAGTATGAGTTATTAGGCCAACATAGAGGTCAGTCCAAAAAATTCCGGAACTTTGTCCCCAAAACTTTTCTACGCTTACCTTTTACTTATTGTGCATGGTACCCTTCGAAATACTCACCTGCACAGTTGATACACTGTTCCCAACGCCGGTTTCACTTCCGGAATCGGGCTTGATGCGGCTCTTGCTGGATCGCGCGAAGCATCGTCTGCGAATTTTCGAGTATCTCCTCTCTCGTTGTAAGTCTTCGTCCTTTCATTAGGTTTATGAACTTTGAAAATAAAAAAAATATCCGCAGGGGCCAGGTGTGGAGAGTATGGAGGATGAGACAGCACAGTGATTCCGTTTTTTGTGCAATAGTCACGCATCAAGAGGAACGAATGTACGGGTGAGTTATCTTGATGCAAGAGCCATGAATTCTCTCACAACATTCCAGGCCGTTTCCAGCTCACATTTTCTCGCAGGCTTCGCAACACGGCCCGATAGTACCAACCATCGATAATTTGACCCTGAGGCACGGATTCGTGATGAACTAATACTTCAAACTCAAAGAAAACTATCGGCATGCGTTTGACATCTGACTTGACCGAAAGAGCTTTTTGTGGTCTTGGAGAACCTTTCCCGACCCATTGTGAAGAATGATCTTAGGTCTCAACATTGTAGTCGTAGACCCATGTTGCATAAGCAGTTATGATTCTCTTAACCATAGAAACACCAAGCACGGGAAAATTGCCCGTACGTTTTTCTTTTTTTAAAATGTCGTGGCAAATATACTTCTATGTTTTTGGGTCTTTTTTTATTTGTCTATTACCTTATAATACACTACGCTGTACGTTGCTATAGTTAAATTTTCATAATTGCAAGTAAAAAATAGGAATTTGACGCCCAAGGGCACATATTGCTCGGGGTTGATACTCCACGCAACCATAATTCTTATTATCTTCCCTACAACCACCAAGCATGGGCAAAATTAGCTCGTACGTTTTTCTTTCTTTTATTCAGTTGGCATCCTCGAACATGAGTTTTACAGTGGTTTGTTGAGCGTCTAATTGTTGAATTTCACTTTCATTGTTAATTTTATACTTGCCATTATTACTATTAGCATTTTGTCACAGTAGAGCGACGCCTTTACTGTAAAGTAGATTTTGTAAGATGAGTTACAGAGGCTTGAACGACGCGGGAGTTCTTGCAGAACTGTTACTCGACGACGAATTATCAGATTTAAGTGATTTTGAGTCAGATCATACAGAAGCAGAAAAGGATTCCAGCGAAGAAGCGGAGGACAATGAAGAAGAAATAAACCATGCAGGTAACGCTCCAAATAAATATAATAAACATATTACAAGTACTGGCAGAGTGTATCTTGCAGAAGCTCCGAGACATAGTAAAAGGGTTTTTGGCGACATAGTCCGTGAAATTCCAAGAATAACCAGTGCTGGGAAAGTAACAAGCAATGTTGATCATTCAAAAAAAAATTCACTCCTGACTTAGTACGGAAAATACTTGACCATACAAATGAAGAAGCTGAAAGAGAAAACGTTCTTCCGTTAGCGATTCTGAAATATATGCATTGATGAGAATTTTAATTCTAATGGGAGTTAACCAGGACACCAATATTTCTTTATCTGATTTATGATCAATTATATTGGGAAGAGTGATTTATAGAGGAGCTATGGGCAAGACGAGAGCATATCAGTTATTGACAATGATTCGCTTTGATGATAAAGGCACCAGGTCAGAAAGACGTGTACATGACAATTTTGCGCCGCTGCGTGAAGTATTTGAAGTATTGAATGGAATATTCCCACGGTACTTCAGAAGTGGACCTGACAATACAATTCATGAAATGGTATGTCTTTTCAGAGGTCGTTGTCCTTTCAAAGTTTTCTTCCAAGACAAACCTGGAAAATATGGAATATTAGTGAGAATGCTTTGTAGTGCAACTGAACGATACATAATAAAAATGGAAGTGTATGCTGGAAAAGACAGTAGACCTGCCAGTGAACGAGGTCCTCTTGAGATTGTGAAGAGACTGGTGGAGCCATTAAATAATACAGGCTACAATGTCACAACTGACCGCTTCTACACTTCTGTGGAGTTGGCGGACATTCTCTATCAACACTACAAACTTACATTTGTTGGGACACTCAAATCAAACAGAAAATATGTACCACAGGAACTTAAGACGACAGCAGGGAGAGAGCTGTATTCCTCCAAATTCGCAATCACGGACCCATCTTCTAAGAAGCCGCCAGTAAGAATTGTCTCTTACATCACAAAGGAAAAACCAAAGAAAAATCTGTTAATTTTGTCTACACAACATCGTAATGCATGAGTAGAAGTTGACACACCAAAAAAGAAACACGCATAAACGTGTACTATAATTCCACTAAGGGAGGAGTGGATGCCGTAGATCAAGTGGTTAGGACATACTCTACAAAAAGGGTTACGAGAAGATGGCCACTGTCAATGTTCTACAGAATGCTTGATATAGCTGCAGTTAACTCATACACACTGTTCGAGATGAATGTGCCTAAATGGAATGAAGGGAAACCAAATGCCAGAAAACTATATCTCCATGTATTAGGTCACGAACTTTTGAAACCATACGTAGAACAGCGAGCCATGTATTTGAAAGGACTCCAGCTGCCTATTATTTGCGCGATTGGAGAGATCCTAGGAAAGAAACAAGAGGTAAACAAAAATGCTGCAAATGAAGAACCACTAGGAAAGCAACGAGCTACTTATGCTTGAAGAACGCAAGTAACCAGAGAGCAAGAGACGGCGTCACAAAAACCAAGTTAACATGTGGAAGCTGTGGGCGCCATCTGTGTAAGACTCATTCAGAATCAACCGTTTTGTGTGCAGTAGGTAAATGTCATCTGTAAGTGAAAATATTCTCTCCAAGTGAAAAGTGTTTCCGAGAGTTTTCAATGTACAATAACATGTATTTTAGCAAGTGTTTTCATTTCTGTTTTTGAAACTTTCTCTCAGTGGCAAAGCTGTATTATTCAGTTAATAGATCAAAGAGTGCATAGAGACTGTAGACAGCCTTTGTATTCAATTACAAACCTTCTTATCTTGTTTACACAAACTTTCATTGAGCAAGATTTGACCATTCTTGGTTGTTATATTCACCCTATAAGTGTTAAAAAATTAAGCTTTCAATTAGGTTGTCACTATTTCCTGTTAAACTAATATCTCAATGGAAACAGAATTACATAAAATAAATACATATTACAACAAATTAAAAGATTTACAGCTTATTGTAACACGGGAAAAATTTGCCCTTGGTTGGTGCTCCGTGTCACCTAAAATACTCTCGTGTTTCTCATTTGAGCAATCCGAAAGCTCTTCACAAATTGCGATGCGAAGGGTTTTCTAGTCTTCTGTTCTTCAATCTTGAGCCGTCGGACTAACTTCGCGACAACACGATGCATTCCAGATGCTGTGTCACGATTTCATGACATGATCCAATTGAAATGTTAGATGATTCTACAAACTCTCGGACAGCCAGTATTCAATTGGCACGCACAATTCCGTTGACGTTCCTGGCATGAGCTTCGTCAGCAGACGTTGAATGTCGTCCTGGACGAGGGTCATCCTTGGCTTCCGTCCGGCCCTTTTTAAACAGTGTGAACCATTCGTAACACAGAGTACGGCTTAAGCATTCATCACCGAACGTTTCCTGTGTCATTTGGTGTGTCTGTGTAAAGAGTTTCTTGAGTTTCACGCAGAGTTTAATGCAGCCCTAACTAACAGACATACAACAATGAAATTTCCGGCAGTTACACATTAAACACAGGCGTGCGCAGCGATGCCAACCGCATATCGCTCCAACAAACCATTCGTGTGAAATTACGAATGCTCCGGAGTTTTCTGAAGAGACCTCAGATAGCGGTAGGTGGTCGAGGACGTCAGTCACGGCTCTCTTACTGCTGTTTAAGAGGATTAGACTGGATGCCAGAAAAGAGCTTCAGCGTGCACCTTTCCCTGTCATGATCGTCATCAGGACAATCTCCACTCATCACAGAAATAGCAGAAGGAAGTGTTATTCCCAATGGCAGCCCTCAGATGTCTCAAAGCTGTCAAATAAGTGTTTTGATGCGAGCATGCGAGCTACGATTTTCCAGGTGAGATGTCCACGTTTAATGATACAGTGGCTGGAATTGAGCGTGGTAACCACACGTGGGTAAAAGTAACTACCTTGCAAAGTCGCGTCTCCTTCTGCTCACTGAATTTTCAAGAAGTGACTGTGATTCATTTTATTTCAGAGGGAAGCTCTACATAAAGGTGGCAGGGATATAAGTTCAGATATTTCTGTTGATGACTGAGGACAGTGTACTGAATAATGTTACATCAGTATTTACTTCATTTGGAGACTAATAATTATAGCTATTACGACTAGCATGTTTCTAGGTTGGTAGGTATCTCCAAATGTGAGTGGCACAAGCATGCCGTCGATGTTTATTTTCCCATGAGCAGCATGTGAGGTATTGAAGTGTGGTTGAAATATGGTTAGTCTTTAC
Organism: Schistocerca nitens; assembly: GCF_023898315.1. Classification (NCBI taxonomy): domain Eukaryota; kingdom Metazoa; phylum Arthropoda; class Insecta; order Orthoptera; family Acrididae; genus Schistocerca; species Schistocerca nitens. The sequence goes on along the minus strand of NC_064622.1, from coordinate 174,183,439 downwards.
CGAGTGAAGAAGTTACGACTGTGAAGAAAACATCGGGTAATAAATTATGAGCTGTGTTCGCGGGAACACTGTTAAGCATAGAGAAAAAAAAACACCTAATTCACTATAGTGCGTATATATTAAGATACTAATTGCCAAAATATTTGTACCTATACACATAACAGTCTGTATATTGTGTTTAGGTATTTTAGTAGCTATAATGATAAAAGAATAAGTCAACTGGCGGTGCAAGATGTATGAAACGAATTTTAAAATTTTGAACTTTACTGAACTTGAGCTTAAACTTGAACATAACACTTCAGTACCTGACCTTCTACGCAGGGAAAAATAACCAAAATAACCCTCAATGGCTAGCTTGGAGGTATTAACAAACCGTAAAACATACAACTCGTTATAGTTATAATTATGAGTCTGCATATGACGTAAATACTGTCATATTATTTATTTATTTACACGAACTGGCCAACTAAGGACCGCTTTACAAATTCTGTTTCATGTTCAATTTTTTGTTTCTCTTCTCTCGGGCTACTCTTCTGCCTGCTGCCATTTTTTCCAGATGTTCAGCTGTTAGCTTCCTGTTGGTCTCCGGTTTTGGAGCCTCTTGGAAAACCTCGAATTCGGTTATTGCCTTTCTGTACTTTTCCCTATTCATTGCGTCCATTTCTGTAAGTCCACGTTCACCGAGGTCTTTCTTTATTCCTTGCAACCAAGAGTTGAATTATACTGAAGATTTTCTTCGTCAATCTGCCATCATCCATTCTCACCAAATGACCAAAGATTATCTGCCTTCTCTTTCTCATTTCCGTTGTGACTGGTTTAATAAATTGCTAGATTTTCTCATTGCTCATCTTTACCCACTTTTCACCAATTTTTTTGTGTCCACCAAGAATCTTCCTCAGAATTATTCTTTCCTTCTTCTCTAGCTCATCTATTAGTCCTTTGTTATTGAGGGAGAGTGTTTCTGCAGCATACTGAATTTCTGTTCTCATCACTGTATTGTATTGTAATAACTTTCCATTTCGATATAGGCATTTTTTGTTGTTGTACAGCTTCTGTTTTTAAAATGTGTGCCTTCCTAAGATTAGCTACTCGAAGTTTGACAGCTTCTTTTTCTATCCCAGTATCCGTTATTGTTTCTCCCAAATATTTAAAGTGTTTGACCCTTTCGATGTATCCAATAATTGTTTGCAATTCTTTGATTTCCTTATATTTGTTAGACATGAATTTAGTTTTTTCTTGTGATATCTGCAAACCAAGTTTAACTGCATGATTTGCTAAGATTTCTATTTGTTTGATTGCATCTGCTATATTTGTGGATAGGAGAGCAATATCATCTGCAAAAGCTTGTGCATGTATCGTAAGGCCTTTAACTGATCCTCCAAAAGGAATTCCCTTTACTTTTTGTTATGTGTTATCCTCCAATGTCTCCCTCAATCTTTTTCAAAGTGATGTTGAATAGAATTTGGGAGAGTCCATCCCCTTGTTTCAAACCCGTTTGGATTTTAAAAGGTTCAGAAATATTGCCTCGAAATTTGACTTTGGACTTGGTGTTTCTCTAGATTTTCTGGCAATTCCAAATTTCTCCAGAGTTCTAATGAGGCTTTCTCTGTGTATGAAGTCATACGATTTTCTAAAATCAATAAACATCGTAACATGTGGTTGACCAGCACGTGTTCTACTTATGTTTTTAAGGTTAATAATATGCTCCGAACAGCTCTTCCCTTTTCTAAATCCACCTTGGTATTCTCCTTTCTGTGGATCCAGAACTGGTTCAATCCTATTTAGTATCTTGGAAAGTACCTTGTATGGAACGGATAGAAGGGAAATACTGTCATATATACAAAGATGGGCGAAAAAATTATGACCACAGCCCGCCATGAGACTGAATGCCTCCTGGAGGCGTTCCGGACTTGTGTTGCAGCAAGGAAAGCAAGTAAGAGAAGCTCGGCGACTGTAAGAGTCGAAAATGGGGAACTCCACTGACTAATCCACCTGAGAACGAGCATGTCTGAAACAGGAAAACTGGTCGGTTGTTCGCGAGTTTCCGTTGTGAGTATATATGGCAAGTGGTGAGAAGGTGTTGGACGCCCACGCCTCATCACAGAACGTAGGGACCGGAGGCTTGCCCGCTAGCTAAAGCAGGACAGGCTGCGACCTGTGGCGTAACTGACGATAGAGCACGGCGCTGTTGCAGGCACAAGTGTTTCGGAGCACAATGCTCGGTGTTCACTATTCAACATAGGGCTTCTCAGCAGACGACCCCTATTCCTATGACTAAACAACGACGTCGTCAATTACACTGCAGTGATCACGGTATCGTGTAGAACTGACCATGGAAACGAGTCTCCTTGTCGTATGGATCACGTTTCTTGTTAACAGCAAGTCGATAGTCGTGCCCACATACGCCGTCATTCAGGTGAACGGCTACGTCACGAACACAGGCCAGGATTGGGGGGGGGGGGGGGGCGGAGTATTATGCTATGAGGAGATATGGATCTTGGCTTCCATGGAACCTATGATGTTAATCGAATGCACCATAGATGTTAAGAACTAAGTGAACATTATTGTGGTTCACGTGCATTTATTCTTCATGCTTGACGTCTTCTGTGATTGCGATGGCATCTTCCAGAAAAAATATCTGTTCATTTCACGAGGCCAGAATCGTGCTACAGTACGAGGGGCGTTTGAAAAGTCCGTGCAAAGTCCGAGAGATGACACCACCGGCAAGTATCGACGTCATGTTTAGTTAGTAGCATTTTTAGAAAGAACGCACACAAAGTTTCAGCCATATTGGTCTATTTCTTTGTGTTTAACATTCGTGTGAATCAAGGAAGTCGAGAATTGTCAAAAAATGGACGAAAAAGAATTTAGTGTGGTGATTATACATTACTTTATGAAAGGCAAAACGCCTCAGGAGACTAAAGAGAAGCTTAATAAACATTACGGTGACTCTGCACTTTCGATTCGAACAGTTTATAAGTGGTTTCAAAATTTTCGGAGTGTCCTTATGGGCACAAGTGATGCCGAACGTTCTGGACGCCCTGTGGAGGATACGACTCCAGAAATCATTGATAAAATCCATGATATGGTGATGGATGACAGAAGAGTTAAGGTGCATGATATTGCTAGTGCTGTGGGCATCTCGAATGAACGGGTATATAATATTTTGCATATACATTTCGTCATGAGAAAGCTATCCGCAAGATGGGTTTCGCGATTGCTCACGCTCGACCAAAAACGGAATCGTGTGAAGTGTTGCAAGGATTATTTGCAGCAGTTCAGGTAGAATATGCAGGACTTTAAGCGTCGTTTCGTCACTGTTGATGAAACATGGATACATTTCTACACTCCTGAGACCAAACAACAATCTAAAAAATGGGTTACCAAGGGAGAATATGCACCAAAAAAGGCGAAGACCATTCCTTCGGCCGGAAAGGTTATGGCGACTGTGTTTTGGGATTGGCAAGGGATAATCCTCATCGACTATCTGGAAAAGGGTAAAACTATTACAGGTGCATATTATTCATCGTTATTAGACCGTTTGAAAACCGAGCTGCAAGAAAAACGCTGTGATTGAACCGCAAAAAAGTCCGTTTCCATCACGACAATGCACCCGCACACACCTCAGCAGTCGTGGTCGCAAAATTAAGGGAAATACGATTTCAACTCGTTGCATATCCCCTCCTATTCTCCAGACTTGGCTCCTTCGGACTACTATTTGTTCCTCAATTTAAAGAAATAGCTAACGGATCAAAGATTTTATTCAACTTTAGGTGAGTGCTGCAGCTAATAGCAATTTTGCAGACTTGGGCAGTTCCTATTATTCGGAAGGGATCAACAAATTAGAATAGCGTTGGACGAAGCGTATAAGTCTAAAAGGAGACTATGTCTAAAAATAAAAAAAAAAACAGGTTTACCCCAAACACGTAAGTACTTTTTGTTTTTGCACGGACTTTTTCAAACGCCCCTCGTAGTTTGAGCTTTATAGTAAACTCACATCGTTATTTTGGCTACCAAATTCACCTGTTCTGAAACCGACGGAACACATCTGGACGCTACTGGGTTCCAGCTCATCGCACAAGAACCACACGCCACCGATATACTGGAATTACGTGGTCTCTCCGCGGACACATGGTCCCACATTGCCCCTGAAACCTGGCAAGGACTTTCAGAATGCGTATCACGTAGAATCACTGATGCACTGCTTTCCGAGGCTATTAAGCAAGTGCTCATGATCATTTGGCTCGTCAGTGTATATATCATGCAACTTCTTGGGTTATATATTTTGGAAATTGCGCAGTTCTTGTGATCCCTATAGTGTGCGAGTAATTTAAAGAATTGATTTTGTCCATTTTCGAGTCTAGTTTGCTCATAAATTTTACCCGTGCCAGATACATAACATTCTAGTACACAGCTTAAGATGCCAGTGTCTGATTTTATACCAATCCATTCCTTCAGTCATAATAGATAAGCAGTTGCCCATGAAAGACATAGGTCCTGAGTTCGAGTATCGATCCACCACACAACTTAAAATGCCAGGAAGTTTCATATCACCGAACACTATGCTGCAGAGGGGATATTTCATTATGTTTGATGTATTTTGATGGATTGCTAAAGGACATTATTTACTAACATCTGTCTTGCGAGATATGTACTGTCGTGTCATTCGCACAATAATAACAAAACCGGAGTACAAAAGAATACTCGTGTATGAAACGGCATACCTCAAACCTAACTGTAACACAGTTGCAATATGTATAGGTTTACTCACCACCAACTGAAAAAAATCCTTTTCTAATTCAATTTTTCAAATACGTATCCTTATTGCAAAGACAAACTATACAGTGGTGCGTCAATGACATTTTTAAAAATCAAGCTTCATCTTAAATTATTGCATTGAGTATCACCCTGTTATGGAAAAAGTATTACCAACACAATGTATCTCTGTGACACTGAGGGGTGTGGAACTGTAAGTAGTCGACCAAAATGTGTGCTGGCGTCAAACGAAATTTGAAGTACGTAAATATTTCAGTTTGGTTAAAAATATGTAACGGCAAGATTTGCAGTCGTAATCATCATTTTGAAATCTAAGTACCTGAACTGCTCAATACTCAGTCAACGAGGACCGCAAAACTGCATACCAGGGCATTAAGTGAGTACAATATGACCTCCCGATGGTCTGCCATTATTGTTATAATTAAGTACGTGCGTGTATTGCTGACATTGCGTACAATGGATTGTCTGAAACATCATAGAAAAGTGACCTTTCCATAACTGAAAAATCGTTTTGTTTAAAGAACTGAGGGAAGGTTTTGGAAGGGTAAAAAATTACACAGAAACACCTTTATAATAATTTATTTTCAAAATGTTACAGAGAATTTACGAAATTTAGCAGAAAAGTATCTAATGGACTCTTACCTCATGATGTTGTTACCTTTCATCAACTGAAACGAGGAAGAAATTGTCTGGTCTGTGCATTTAATTAACTCTTTGTAATTTAATACAATTCATCACACTTTCAGTTTTGGAGGGAAACAGCGAATCAGATACGTCGGAGTACAGTGATACACGTTTACTGTATAATGAATTGTGCACAATAGCTAGCTTTACGCATGAAAGCGACTATCTGATAGACAAATCTACCCATCTGCCCCTTACTCAATCTCTAGAAATTGCTAGCTAAGGTAATTTCATTGAACAGCCGTTAAGATATCAGTTACAATTTCTTGGAGAATACACGCACGTCTCGATCCTGTCCGATGCTTTACATTACTGACGTTGTAGTCTCCAATCTGGAGACTGCTCTGATAGAGCTCTCCAAGCTCGTCTGTCTTGTGAAAGTCTCTACATCCGTTTGAACTTTTTGCTATATTCAGACCTTAACCTCTCTTTACGGTTGCGACCTCACACACATCTCTCCATTACGAAAACAGTTATTTCTTGATGCCTGTGGATATGTCCTATCAGCCTGCCACCCTACAGTCGTATCCTAGAGCTCTTTTCTCTCTACTTATATTCAATACCTTAATTACACGCCCTAAGTAACCTATCTTTAGCATTCTTCCGCAACCCTACGTTTGAAAAGCTTCTAGCCCTTGTGGTCTGTGCTGCTTATCATCCACTTTTGTGTAGGGCAAGAAGTGAGTCATTAAAGGCTTTCTGGGAGAGCTTTTGGAAGGTTGGAAAAGAAGAGGCTGAGGACGCAATATCATTGGGAAGGGAGGCAGAATACTGGGCGGTAGAGGAGCCCTGACGTGGGAAGGAAAAAGAGCAGAACTGGAAGGATGTTTAGGTCTCTGGGTGAATTACGTAGTCAGTTAGGGGGAGGTGGTTGAATTTTCATTGAGATAGTTCGTGGAGAATGTGTAGGTGCAAGGTTTGGAGTGGGGAAGATGTCGGTACAAGCGCATCAGACTACGAGGATTGGTAGTCAAGGAAGAAACGATTGGGTGGTTAGTGTCAAGAGTAAGGTAGTTAAGGAATTCTCGGAAAGGAAAGGGATGAAATTAGAACTTCGTACAGCATTCAAGCGGTGGATGGTAAACGGATGTGGAAGACTTGAAGTTTTTGGCCATGAGGATACTGTTGGAGAGACTCCATTAGCACATTAGCATAAAAGAGGGGAGTTCTGGTTTAGGCTTTGTAAGTGCAGTGCATGATGGAGGGATACAATCCCCATGTTAGGCCATTTCGTTGTTTCACTCTATTGCTATAGTTTTGTTGCCCGATTAGCAGAAGGGAATTCCGTATTAGTATTTAGTCGATGATTACTCCGAGATATTTTAGTTTGTTAAATAATTGGACTAGGAAGTTGGGGATGCTGAGGTAGAAATGAGGATTTCGAATTAACACAGTCTCGGTTACTGTAATTCAAAAGGTTGGGAGAGCACACTGCACCATTTACCATACGAGGGTAGTCATAAAGTCTTAATTATCACCTCGAAAAACTGAAGTATTTTTTTTTTGCCGTACATGTCTGTACTCTTTGTACGCTTTCAAATCCCTGCACCACAGTACGGTAGCATGCTGCTGGAGAAGAGGCGCGTTGGGAAAGCAAAATATTGAGCGTTAATACGTTCTCAGTATTTGAAGGGATCAGCGTTGCCACAATTCATACTGAAGCAGTGGAAATCTACATCAGAGCGCCACTGTACGACGCTATGGTTAGGTGGCACAGACGCCTCCGGTGTTCTCGAGAAATCTCAGTTACGACGAATGAAATGGTAGATGATCAATCTGTGACGAACCGGAAATCTAAATGGAACTTGTGGCCTTGTTGCTCTAAGATCGGCGTATCACAGTCGAGATAATACAGGAAAAAGTGAAAACTGGTAACTGGCCAGTTTTTACCGTCCTGCACGAGATTTTTAACATGGAGAAGGTCGCTGTATCTCATTCTGCTGATGGCTCAGCCACTTTTGGCCGATCAGATTTGCTCTGACTCTGGGTATTCTCATAAAATGGCACCAGTATCTGCTTGCTCATGACACCGTTGCGTGGCTGGCATGTCCAGAATGATGACGAGGTACCTGAACAGCCAAAATGAATACTTTTACAACCAAAGTCTCAGCCAAATTATCCGTCGTTTGGGAAAATATGTCGCACCGAATCTAACACCACCATCAAGATTCATGCACACACCTAGATTTTTTTTTTCTTTTGGAGGTGACAATCAAAAATTTATGACAACCATCATATTTGAAGACGTCATAGCTTTCATTATGTTCAATGTAGACGATTAATTGTGGCTGCCGAATAGGCGGTTTATCTAGGTATGATTTCAACCAGTCGCTTTCTGGATCTGATACGATTTATTGTATCATTAACTAGCTTTCCCGTCACTGTAGGCTCATTGTCACTTGGACGTATTTTGCAAGAATGAATTTTTGACCACGTGCAGATAGACTATAGAGTCGTGGTGCTAGCGAAAATAACATAAATTTAGTCATAAATTAACGTAATCAGTACGATCGGAAACATTATTATGCTTGTGAATGCTAACATTCCATTGCATCTACACACACACACACACACACACACACACACACACACACATATATATATATATATATATATATATATATATATGTGTGTGTGTGTGTGTAGATGCAATATATATATATACAATATTTAGGTGCACACCTACAGTTTTCTATGGACATCTGCACTATCCGGTCAAAAATATCTGGGCACCCATTAATCGACGTTAACATGGCGCGTCCGCCCTTCCCGTTTATGGGGGCTTGAACTCTGCTGAAGACACTGTCAGTTGTATGTCTGAATGTCTGTGGAGGAAAGGAATCCCATTCTTCCTCAATAGCCGAAACCAGTGGAGGTAGTGATGGTGAACGATGAGGTCTGGAACGAAGTCGATTTTCTAACTCATCCTAAACGTCTTCCGTTGAGTTCTGGACTCCATCACGTTTCCACAGCATATAGCGCCATTCATCATTCCAGTCCATTCGTTCTCAGTCATCCACTGTCCAGTGGTACTGCTCTTTACACCACCTCAAACGTCGCTTAGGAATTCCTACAGAAATGTATGGTTTGTGAGACACTGCTTAATATCGTACGCCTTTAGTTTTAGCTCACTACGCACAGTCACTATGCCGCCTGGAATGCTGGTGGAACTTTGGAGCTGATGAGTGAGTTCTTACACTTATTTTATTCGATTTCTTACAGCCACCGTGTCCTGATGTTGCTTTAGCTGTGGCTGTTCCTCCGCATCTACAGTTCACATCACCAACAGTCGACTTGAGCAGATTTAGAAGGGTTGAAATGTCCCTGATGGATTTGTTACTGACGTGACACCCGGTGACTAGTGCACATTGGAAGTCGCTCGGCTCTCCTGACCTACTCATTCTGCTGTTGCCTTTTCCCTACTGACATGACGATACTCTCCAACTCGTATTATACTGGTGGGTCCTCGTCCCATGACATACCTTAACAGTCGATTTCGCACTGCAATGGCTGTCCAGATACTTTTGATCAGCTATGCTACTAACACTTTCACCCTTTAATTACTTTCAAATGCTTCACTATATTTGTTTATCTGTAAAAATTAACAGTTATTAAATGTTTATTGCCAACCGATAGACACGCCTACAGGTAGAGCTGACCATTCGAAAATCAAGTGAAACTAAGGTCCATGCTCGCATGCTGTTTCCTTTGTTTACGGTCACGGCATAGCATAAGCTCACTGGGAATCGTATATGTTTAAAGCGAAATTGTAAATCGTTAGGAATTAGCGGGATTTTGATATAAAAACTTGCTCGGCTGTGACACTTCCTGGCACAATTTCCGCTTCTATAATGTTACCTTGGAGAGAAGTAGCTTTAAGCTTCTGTCAGGCTCTGAGGAGCGAGATAATGCATGACGTTCTCAATTAGAGTTACGTGGAATCTTGCATTCAGACGGAATTTCTAAAGAACGAGTTAAGGCCTGATGTTTTCTAGCAGCAGCAACTGTTGCCTCACAATATTTATTAAATTGGTTCAAAATGGCTCTGAGCACTATGGGACTTAACTTCTGAGGTCATCAGTCCCCTAGAACTTAGAACTACTTAAACCTAACTAACCTGAGGACATCACACACATCCATGCCCGAGGCAGGATTCGAACCTGCGACCGTAGCGGTCGCGTGGTTCCAGACTGTAGCGCCTAGAACCGCTCGGCCACTCCGGCCGGGGTTTATTAAATTCTTGAGACTACAGAGTCCTTACGCTTTTAGCTGTTCTGGAATATTCAGACAGACTCGACCGCTTTCTAGGCATTTTTATACATGAAGGAAGCGAAATCGAAACTTAATGAGCAGCCGCTCAAATCACAAAGCAAACTTAACCAGTTCGTATTACCTAACACAGAATATAAATAAAACCTATCCGAAGAAGCAAAGATTTTAATACGCAAAGTGAAATTAGTAAATCCATACACCTAGGCCAAGTAAAGTCGGTGGTGGCTTATATTTACAAATATAAGATTATTGTTGTAGTCTTCAGTCCAGAGACTGGTTTGATGCAGCTCTCCATGCTACACTATCCTGTGCAAGCTGCTTCATCTCGAAGTACGTACTGCTACCTACATCCTTCCGAATCTACTCAGTGTATTCAACTCTTGGTCTCCCTCTACAATTTTTACCCTTCACGCTGCCCTCCAATACTAAAAATCCCTTGATACCCCAGAACATGTCCAACCAACCTATCCCTTCTTCTAGTTATGTTGTGCCACAAATCCCTCTTCACCCCCAATTCTATTCAATACCTCCTCATTAGTTACGTGATATATCAATCTAACCTTCAGCATTCTTCTGTGGCACCACATTTCGAAAGTTTCTATTCTCTTATTGTTTAATTTATCGTCCATGTCTCACTTCCACACATGGGTACTCTCCATCCAAATACTTTCAGAAAAGATTTCCTGACACTTAAATCTATACCCGATACTAACAAATGCTGAAGACTGGGTGGGTAGTTCGTGTAACTAATGAGGAGGTACTGAATAGAAATGGGGGGGGGGGGGGGCAAAGAAATTTATGGCACAACCTGACTAGACGAAGGATCGGTTGGTAGCACATTCTGAGACATCAAGAAATCACCAATTTAGTACTGAAGAGAGGTCTGGGGGGTAAAAATCGTAGAGGGAGATCAAGAGATGAATACGGTAAGCAGATTCAGATGAACGTAGAATGCAGTAGTTACTTGGAGATGAAGAAGTTTGCAAAGGATAGAGTAGCGTTTATAGCTGCATAAAACAAGTCTTCGGACAGAAGACCTGGTGATGATGATGTTAAAGACTTACAGGAATTATGGGGAAGTGTAAATGTATCAATCTGAGGTAAGGGACTGGGCCAGAAATGACGAGTCGAAAGTTGAAAATCATTACTATACCTCTGACACAGAAACCCTTCAGTTGTCTGTGTTTTGGGAGGAGGCAGTATGGACCAAAACAAATATATATATATATATATATATATATATATATATATATATATATATATATATATATATGCAGTAAATACGAGTTCTAAAACTCTTACCTTAAGAGGTATGAGAAGTAGTTTATTCTAGCCGTGACGAAAAACGTATCGTCTACTGAATAATTGATCGTAGCTCTCAGTTGTTGCATTTCAGAGCCGATGTTAACTGAACAATTCTTTCTTCTTTTGTTCCATACTACCTCCTACCAAAGTATGGAAAGCAAACGGTTTCCAGTAGAAGAGATCGAATGTCATAGGTACCAGAAAAATTTTCCCTTCGGTTTCCGTCGGTTCCGGATCAAGGTCCCTTACCTCCTCCATTTTCTTTTGCAATTATCAATTTCATGTCATGTCTCTGGGTTGCTACATGGAAACAAAAGCAAACGGTATGATTGCCACTGCGGTCATATACACTGAATCGCCAAAGAAACTGGTATAGGCATGCGTTTATAAATACAGAGGTATGTAAACAGGCAGAACACGGCGTTGCTGTCGGCAGCGCCTATGTAAGACAACAAGTGTCTGACGCAGTCATTAGGTCGGTTACTGTTGCTACAATGGCCAGTTATCAAGATTTAAGTGAGTTTGCACGTGGTGTTACAGTCGGCGCACTAGGGATGGGACACAGAATCTTCGAGGTATCAATGAACTCTGGATTTTACAATATGACTATTTCACGAGTGTACCGTGGATATCAGGAATCCGGTGAAACATCAAATTTCCGACATCTCCGCGTCCGGAAAAAGATCCTGCAAAAACGGGACCAACGACGAATGAAGAGAATCGTTCAACGTGACAGAAGTGCAATCCTTCGGCATATTGCTACAGATTTCATTGCTGGACCATCAACATCTGTCATCGTGTGATATGGTCTTTCCGAGCCAAAGGCCCACTCGTGTACCCTTGATGACTGCACGACACAAAGGTTTACCCCTCGCCTGGGACCGTCAACACCGAAATTAGATTGTTCATGACTAGAAACAGGTTGCCTAGTCGGACTACTCTAGTTTAAAATTGTACCGAGCGGATCGACGTGTACGGGTACGGAGACAACCTCATGAATCCATGGACCTGCGTGTCAGCAGGGGACTGTTCAAGCTGGTGGAGGCTTTGTATTGGTATGGGGTTGTGCAGTTGGAGTGATATGGGACCCCTAATACATCTAGATAGGACTCCGACAGGTGAGACATAAGTAAGCATCCAGTCTGATGACCTGCATCCATTCATGTCCATTGTGCATTCTAAAGTACTTGTGTAATTCAAACAGGACCATGCAACACCCCACACGTACAAAACTGCTGCAGAGTTGCTCCAGTAACACTCTGCTGAGTTTAATCACTTCCACAGGCAACCAAATTTCCCAGACATGAACATTATTGAGCATATCTGGGATGCCTTGCAACGAATTGTTCAGAAAAGATCTCCACCCTCTGGTATTCTTAGAGATTTGTGGACAGCCTTGCCGGATTCGTGGTACTAGTTTCGTCCAGCACTACTTCAGACAGTTGAGTCCATGCCATGTCGCTTTGTGGCGTTTCTGCGTGCTCGCGGTGGCTCTCCGCGATATTAGGCAAGTATACCAATTTCAGTTCTGAAAGTATTTGTGTGGAGTGTAGCCATGTATGGAAGTGAAACATGGACGATAAACAGTTTGGACAAGAAGAGAATAGAAGGTTTCGAAATGTGGTGCTACAGAAGAATGCCGAATATTAGATGGGTACACCACATAAGTAATGAGGATGTATTGAATAGAATTGGAGAGAAGAGGAGTTTATGGCACAACTTGACTAGAAGAAGGGATCAGTTGGTAGGACATGTTCTGAGGCATCATGGGATCTCCAGTTTAGTATTGGAGGGCAGCGTGGAGGGTAAAAATCGTAGAGGGAGAACAAGAGATGGATAGACTAAGTAGAGTCAGAAGGACGTAGGTTGCAGTAGGTACTGGGAGATGAAGAAGCTTGCACAGGATAGAGTAGCATGGAGAGCTGCATCAAACCAGTCTCAAGACTGAAGACCACAACAACAACAACGACTGTTATGTGACCCTCATAATTTGATGAAAGTAATAGTAACGCAGTCTGATTCTATTTCATAGCCAAATGCATTCTTCCAGTACTGTGGGGTATCTAAGCCGGATGGACAAAACATTAGTTACCACCTTGAAAGAGCACAGTGGGCGCCTTGGAACACTACAGATGGTGCAGGACCGGTAGTGTGTGCTCGTGTGAACCCCCACCGCTGACACAAAAAAAAATGGTTCAAATGGCTCTGAGCACTATGGGACTCAACTGTTGTGGTCATAAGTCCTCTAGAACTTAGAACTACTTAAACCTAACTAACCTAAGGACAGCACACAACACCCAGCCATCACGAGGCAGAGAAAATCCATGATCCCGCCGGGAATCGAACCCGGGAACCCGGGCGTGGGAAGCGAGAACGCTACCGCACGACCACGAGATGCGGGCCCGCTGACACATGTCATGGCAGCTCAGTGCTGTGTATGTACCAGTTCGTTGTATCGAATCAGTGCATTCAGATGAGTCCACATCGAGACGTAACAGAATGGCAGAAAAGAGCTATCGTGGTTGGACCTGTCCATGACCAAACAAAGTGAATGAAATTTCCTGGCAGACTAAAATTGTGTCTTTGACAGTGGTTCGACCTCGGGACCAATAACAACAACAACCAATTTGTTTAGCTCTTCAGTGTAAATGTGTTTAACCAAGAAAAAATACTTTAATTAGGGGATATAATGAACTGTAGCGTACAGTTCCTAGTGACTGGCACAATAAACCGTATCAGATAAAAAAAAAACGACTGGTTGGACATGGCAGCTACATAAATTGATAACTTCAGACTTTCGACTTTTATCACCAGCCAATTATGCAACACACGCATGACACGTCGTATGCATGACGAGTGTTTCGGCCAGGGGAGAGAGAGATGTAGCGCAGCCTGCGTGGACGGGACGTGTGCGAGTTATCTGCGGCCGCGGCTCGCGGGCAGACAGACAGACAGACAGAGAGACAGGCCCGGCGGCTGTCTGGCCGGCCGGCCGCGCCCCGCCGTCTCGTCCGCCATTCAGCTCGGGTCGCCGCGCCAGACGTGGCCGCCTTCCAAAGCAGCCCGCCGTGCCGCGGCGCTTATCCGCCTCCATCTGTCCGCGCCGGCGCACCGGCAGGCCTCTGCGCTGCACTGCGCGACGCCGGCCGGCGAGCGCCGTAGCGGCCGCGGGCTGCGCCTCCTGCAATAAAGCACACCGTCCACTCCTCAGTTCCGGCTCCCATTCGTCGACAGCGGAGAGGAAAGGGGCATCAGGGTACTTAAGTCAACAGTGATGACTCTGTCGTAAGCGTATCGGGTATCTGTGCGGACGAAAGCTGGGGACTGCATAATAGGGCCTTATCAACTAAACACTCCTATTAGCATTCGTAAACGACGCTCGGGCAATGAATTGAACGCAGCATGTAGTTCTTAAGAGGAGAAATACACAGATGTAAAAGTAAGCTTTAATCGTCCTAACTGATTCTTGCGTCCCAGCTTGGCAGAACAGCTTTACACTTATAAATAAAAACACATAATTCTCGATGTCCTACAGCATTTTTAAAGCAGTTTTGGAGTACAAGCCATCGTCAGGCTATGACTATCGTCATCAAAAGGGGAACAGTCGTGGTGAACAATATTGAATATTTCACAAGGATTGATGCGGAAAAAAAAAGAGTAAACGCCATCTTTGGCAATGCATTACCTGAAAAAGTTAATGTTAATGCTACAAAATAAAGAAACATGTAGGAAAAAACTGGAAAAGGTGAAGGTGCGCGCTTGCTCGTGTGTGTGTGTGTGTGTGAGTGTGTGTGTGTGTGTGAGTGTGTGTGTGTGTGTGTGTGTGTGTGTGTGTGTGTGTGTGCATGCGTGTGTGTTTGCGTATGTCCTTGTTTCCCTCCTTCACCCCGCTTCCATATGAAGGCAAGCAGAGCGAAAGAAATGTTTTTAATAAATAATGCCTCCTACGTTACTTAAAAACAAACTTCCAGAAAAAACAAGTGAAGCTCCCAGAAAACATAGTCAGATGTCGATGTAACTTCATATAAGTGCACACAACTGGCAGAGGCGTAAGTGATTACAATTACAGTTCTCTGACACGTAGAACGGCCAACAGAGTGCAATAGTTTTGTTCGTATATAGTGTAGTGTTGTTACCCAGCTTGGGTTCTCGGGGTGGTTCACCTGCCCCTATCCACGAGCTTTATGCAACCCGAAAGGTCTTCAAATACCACGTGAGAAGTTTGCATATTCTCGCACTCGCTTTTCGCTATGCACGAACTATTAGTCGTCAGAAAAAATGAACGTGACCTTTTTCTAGGAAATGTAATGTAATTTCCCGGCAGATTGAAACTTTGTGTCGGACCGAGACTCGAACTCGGGACCTTTGCCTTTCGCGGGCATGTGCTCTACTATCTGAGCTACCCCAGCTCGACTCAGAACCAGTCTTCACAGCTTCGATTGAGCCAGTACCTCGTCTCCTACCTCACAAACTTCACAGAAGCTCTTCTGCGAATCTTGCAGAACTAGCACTCTTGGAAAAAAGGATACTGCGGAGACGAGTTAAGCAAACTTATGATCCCCGACATCCACTGAACGATCATCAGGCTGTAGTCCGTCGATTGAAGTCGAGAAACGCCTTAATCGCCAGGATTCAACCACTAGAGGGAACACCAGAGTCTAACGGCTTCACCAGGTGGAAGAGCAAGCTACCACTTGATATCCCTGTAAAGAAAGAGCTATCTCCAGGAAATGACTTGCCCTACCCTATTTGGAGATCGCTCAATCGTCTTAGGATGGGCGTTCCTCTTTGCAAGACCAACATGCGAAAATGGGTCATTCTTCCTGATGATGGAGATACATCCTGCGAGTGCGGAACAACACAAGACCCGGCCCACCTGCTAATTTGACCTCAACTTGAACAACCCTGCGTAACACAGGACCGGATCGAAGGAAACAACAAAGCCATCGGAGTTGCTACCTTCTGGAAATGCTGACCAGACACGGAAATGAATGAATGAATGAATACAACTACATAAGAGGCTGCATTTGGAATGGTGCTGTCAACGTGAAGCATGGACTACTGATGAATGGCATTGCTTCGTGTTCAGCGGTTCTGCATTCCCCAGCAGGACCAGTGTCTGGAAGTATGGCGGCCACCTGCCGAGAGGTCCCATTCTTCCAATGTTTTGGAGAGGCACAATGGTGTCACTCCTGGCGTCATTGTGTAGCTATCAATTGTGTACTTCTTCAGGTCAGGGCTGGTAGTGATTGAGGGAACCTTACGTCACGGATATCATGCATCCTCATGTCTCACTTCTCATGCTATAGTATCAACAGGACAACGGTTGTTCACACATAGCGTGCGTCTCTATGAACTGTCTGCGTCATGTTGAGGCATTCTGGTGGCCAGCAAGATCACGAAATGACTCCCCGATGGAACAGTATCGGACCAGTTTGGACGTAAACTCCACGCTAGTGCCAGTGTCCAGCATATCAAGGACCAGTTACAACAGCTGTGGACCAACTTGCCTCAGGAGAGGAAACAATTGTGTACTTCTTCAGGTCATGGCTGGTAGTGATTGAGGGAACCTTACGTCACGGATATCATGCATCCTCATGTCTCACTTCTCATGCTATAGTATCAACCACACTAAAAAATGGTTCAAATGGCTCTGAGCACTATGGGACTAACTTCTGAGGTCATCAGTCCCCTAGAACTTAGAACTACTTAAACCTAACTAACCTAGGGACATCACACACATCCCTGCTCGAGGCAGGATTAGAACCTGCGACCGTAGCAGCAGCGCGGTTCCCAACTGTAGCGCCTAGAACCGCTCGGCCACTCCGGCCGGCCAACCACATTATCCGCTGATCCAACTCAGAGATGGTATAATGATATATACTCATAACTGGACTCTTATTGCCAAGTTCCTTGCAAATATGACTTGATTTTGTAATCACTGACATAACATCACCAACAATTTCAGCCCGTGAGGTTCAATTTAGATTCCTCCGCCCATTATGGTAGCTTAATTTTTTTATTTAGGCAATTTATTTTCATCTGTGGTCTCGTGAACTGACATACGGTCGGGAGAGTGGTGTGTTGACCACATTTTCCTCCGTATCCGCATACAGTGACGCCTGTAGGCTGAGGATGAAAATAACACGGCGGCCGGTCAGTACCGTTGGGCCTTCCTGGCTGTTCTGACGGAGATTACTTGTTTTCATTTATTTTTTCATCTAATTCATTTCGGTTCTGCCATCATGAGACCAGTAACCAGCAGTTGTTCGTCAATGTTTAAGCACCGATTTTATTGTAACTGACTGTGAACTATGTTTTACGACTTATATATTTTGATAGGATGATATTGGTAGCCGAAATTTTGTAATGAATGTCAAGACAAAAAGATGTTCAAATGTGTGTGAAATCTTATGGGACTTAACTGCTAAAGTCATCAGTCCCTAAGCTTACACACTACTTAACCTAAATTATCCTAACGACAAACACACACACCCATGCCCGAGGGAGGACTCGAACCTCCGCCGGGACCAGCCATGACTGCAGCGCCTAGACCGCTCGGCTAATCTCGCACGGTGATGTCAAGACAGAAAGCGATATATGCGACGTTATTAATAATAATTTATAACAGTCACAGACCTATCCAAGGAGTTAAAAGCCGTTGTTTATACATTGGATAAAATAAACTCTCGAAACTACAGAGTGAGCAGAACGACAGATTGGAAATGCCGTGCGGCTAGGGCCTCCCGTCGGGTAGGCTGTTCGCCTGGTGCAAGTATTTCGAGTTAGCACCACTTCGGTGACTTGCGTGTTGATGGGGATGAAATGATGATGATAAGGACAACACAACACCCAGCCCCTAAGCGGAGAAAAATCTCCGACCCAGCTGGGAATCGAACCCGGGCCGTTAGGTATAACATTCCGTCGCGCTGACCACTCAGCTGCCAGGGTCGGACAACGACAGATTATTAACGTAACATACCACACTGTATCTGTTGTGAAGCCTTTGTACAAGTGTCAAATGAATCAGTACCGAGACTGTAATGCACCAGCCATCAAATGTGTGATATATTTACCAAAATTTGTTTTGGTCCACGTTACCCCATTAGGTGCTTAAAGTTTCCACCCGTCAAAAGCTGCTAGTTTTATATTTTGACGGTACTTGGAAATGTACCACAGATTTGACGACTGGTGTGTAACATTCTCAATAATGATTCTCACCATGTGCCATATAATGGGAATCCGTGAATCAGTAAGGACAGGCAGTGAGGCAACAATTAGAATCTCACGTGTCCCGTTAGAAAGCCCAGTAGCTCAGTTAAGACTTCCGGACTGAGAGACTGTGGTCGATTTACAGGGTGTAACGGGTGTAAGCGCATACGTATTTTACATTTAGTGTCTTAGTATGTACGCACATCAGTGTGTTAGTTGTTTTCTCTCCGCACTGAACGGTCCTCCCACACACTCATCATAGATTTTACGACCCGATGTCTTCTTCATGGTCATGCCTGGCCCACGTGTGAACGATGTTTGGCAGTATACACTTTCCATTTTGCATTCATGCGGCCACACCTCAATAACTAACCGTCTACCCAAGGAAAAATAGAAATTACTGGTTTCCTTGTGCCACGAGTACTTGGATGTACTATCCCACCTAAAAACATATGACTTGAAATAGCTATAATTATTACTCTGAAAATGAAGTAAATACTGATGTAATATTATCCCGTAAACCACCCTCAGTCACCAATAGAAATATCTACATTTAACCCATTACAACCTAGATAAAACCACAGATCAATGTTTCGTCCCCATCTACGGGAGACATCTTCAGTAGGCAATTTGTATCCAGAGATGCCTGCAACACACAGAGAATCGGCAACTCATTTCCGAAGATGTTTCCCGTAGATGGGGATGAAAAATTATTGAACAGAAACTTCCTGGCAGATTAAAACTGTGTGCCGGACCGAGACTCGAACTCGGGACCTTTGCCTTTCGCGGTCAAGTGCTCTACCATCTAAGCTACCCAAGCCCGACTCACGACCCGTCCTCACAGCTTCAATTCTGCCAATACCTCGTCTCCTACCTTCCAAACTTCACAGAAGCTCTTCCGCAGTTTTGATCAAATGTTCAAATGTGTGTGAAATCTTATGGGACTTAACTGCTAAGGTCATCAGTCCCTAAGCTTACACACTACTTGACCTAAATTATCCTAAGGACAAACACACACACCTATGCCCGAGGGAGGACTCGAACCTCCGCCTGGACCAGCCGCACAGTCCATGACTACAGCGCCTTAGACCGCTCAGCTAAACCCCGGCGGCAGTTGTAATCAGCCAGGAACTTTCATATCAGCGCACACTCCGCTGCAGAGTGAAAATCTCATTCTGGATTATTGAACACGTTTCCATATCGACCACCGACTCTCAATTTGGAAGTTTTAATTGAAGAAAACACCAGCTATGAAGGCCAACTTTGTAAAGTTTTGTACATTAACCACCGAACCAAATGGCAAGACGCAACGAAGAAGAAGTATAGCATTATATGGAAGTGAAACATGGGCGGTAAACTGTAGAGGCAAGAAAGAAGGGATAGAAGCTTCTGAAATGTAGTGCTATAGAAGAAACTTGAAGGTTGGTTAATGAAGATGCTCTGAATCAATCTACTTAGAAAATCGATCTCTGGGACAACTAGCTAAATCGGGAGGAAAGTTGGTATGAACATCTTTAGGCACCAAGCAGTAGTTTGTTTAGTAATGGAGGAAAGTGTGGGCTTTAAAAACTGTAGATCGAGACCAAGGCATACAGAATGCACGTTCACGCGGATGTATAGTATAGTAGTTGTGAAATATGAAAGACTCGCACAAGACTTTTGTAAAATACATTTTAACCATCAGCTGCTTATTTATCCCATTAGTCATCTACCGGTTTCGGTTATTAACCGTCATACAGGATATAGAGTGCAATAGATTAGTTAAACACATTACATATTCCTTTGAAGCTGAACAAAATCGAAAGTACCCAGTGATACTGTACAAACAAATGACATAATTTTTCTTAGAATACTAATGCTACCGAGCAACGTAACGCTGTGGTTAGCACACTGGACTCACATTTGAAAGGACGGCGGTTCAAACCCGCGTCCCACCATCCTGATTTAGGTTTTCCGTGATTTTTCTTAATCGCTTCAGGGAAATGCCATGATGGTTCCTTTGAAAGGGCACGGTCGTCTTCCTTCTCCATTCTTCTCTAATTCGATGGAGTCGATGACCTCTCAATTTGGTCCCCTCCCCAAAATAAACCAATTATGACAGGTATTTGTACAGAGATACTGGATAATTTCCTTATTGTTAAGCTTCAAAGGAATATAGGTTGCTTTTAACTAATAGGTTGGACCCTACATCCTGGATGATGGTTAATAGCCGAAATCAGTGGATGGCTAATGGGATAAATAAACAGCTGATGGTTAAAATTCATTCTATTAAACACTTTACGGCTGTTGAATCTCACCTTACAGAAACATTGCACAAGGTAGACTAGAGTGACAGGCTTCATCAGATAAGGTGTTCCACACAGGTACGTGACTTCCCTGCATCAGTCACAATGATCACTCAACATCTGAAACGCTGTTCCCTTGTATACCCTCGCCTGGTAACAACGCTAAACACGAACAACATTCATGCAGTCTGGTGGTCGTTCTGCCTGTCACAGAGAATTATCACTGTTTACATTTATTTACCAGCCGACAGTGTGCGCTATGACTTCCGACCATGTCTCCGGCCGGAGTGGCCGTGCGGTTCTAGGCGCTGCAGTCTGGAGCCGAGCGACCGCTACGGTCGCAGGTTCGAATCCTGCCTCGGGCTTGGATGTGTGTGATGTCCTTAGGTTAGTTAGGTTTAATTAGTTCTAAGTTCTAGGCGACTGATGACCTCAGAAGTTAAGTCGCATAGTGCTCAGAGCCATTTGAACCAACCGACCATGTCTTCAGATGCAGCATTTTTTTTATCATGCAGTATAACTTATTAAAATAGAATACGTAATTATAACAGTAAATAAAATCAAATGGTGTGCGTGACATGTATACAGAATAATGTTAGCTGATGGATGAATTAGGCTATTTGCTGGGTTTCATCAGATAAGAAAAGTCCGAGTCCACGATCTAATAGAAGGTGTTGAGATGACTTTAGGAAAAGTGCAGGAGAAACACGGATGCTTAAAGCTGAAGAGTGTAATGCAAGCAAAAGTCCAGAGAAGATGTTTATCCAGCAGCAGATATATACTGATCCACGTACTCCATCGTCCTACTGTATTTCAAACGCTACGGAACGCAAAACGAAACAACGAGAATAACACTTTGGTAAACGACGTAAGATCTTGGTCACATGTTATTAAAGATAACACAAGAATCAAAGGAACATGAATTTTCAAAGGGTTATTACTGCACAATTACTTATCAGAGTTGAGAAATAATTATATCAACGAATTTAACTGATGGAAGACTGTTATTCTGGGATTAAATACAACATATTTCTGTTTGATAACAGAAAGTATGCGTACCCAGTTAACGTTCTGTTACATGCTCCCTTCACCTTCATTTTTAACACAAACATTTATGTCTCCCACTAAAAGTAACTGTATTATTCCAGTGATGACGCATGACACTGTTGGTAAGCTTATTTTCTTTTTATATTAGCGAAAGATATATAAAAAACTTCTGAATGTAACTATTTTCGATTTTCATTTTTTTCGTTCATTATTAAAGGGATAATAACCATAATTCTTCGTTAATTTCTCCTTCCTGGTAAGAAGCATGACAAAACGCAGAAATAGAGCAGTAATAGGGAAACAAAAACTTAAGTGCTGACAGCAGTTTTTCTGAAACGCATCATGTTCGTCCACATAACATGCTAAAATTACAGGAAGTAAATCGAACAAAAACTAATGTGGAGTATGGTACTGTCAGTTCCTTGTCGTTACTTTTATTTTGCATGTGAGCAATTTCACTTTTTGTATACCCAACAGGCTATAATTATTTTATTTTTAAAATTAGACACCTTGTGTAATGAAGTGTTAAAATTTGCAGAAAAATATAAAACATCTCCCCCATGTTTAAATTACTACTTGACCTTAGAATGAGGACTGTATTTCATACATAGTCTATTAATGATACAAAACCATAAAATTGGTATTTTCTAAAAATAGCTTATTGTTATTAATTTATAATGTAGATTAAATATAACCAGTCTGACTTAGTACGAGTACTACAACATACATTTACCGGTGTCAGCAATGGTTATTATCTGCGGCAATGTGCGCATGTCATCATCGAACACAAACATCGATAAAGGGAAGAGACTTTTAACTCATTGTTCAGAAACCAGCTTTCACCTCAAAATACAGAGAATAACTGTGAGTAAACTGAAGAATTAATTAAACCGAAAACTTACCGAACAAATACCATAGTGTTGTCCCGTACACATTTTCTCTAGTAAAACGATAAAAAGGATGTTTCTTCACAATACCCTAGAATGCATTTTTCCCTATCAGCCCTTCCATTCACATCCTGATTGTTAAATTATTATTACGCTTTCCAGTTAAACTATTTTAACCTCAGTGAAGCCAAAACAGGAACTGTGTCAAAGTCGTGTTGAATGAAACAGGATCAGTGCCACGCTCCCCTGGGTCTACCAATCGCTACGATTAGTGCAGTCCAGTGCATTGGCCATATATATATATAATCGATTTACTTAAAAACAATGCCGTAGTCAGATTCGAAATAACAGGTGCTAGTAAGACTATTTTCCATAATACCTCTTTGTTTCAAGTTTTATCTGTAGTGTCGGCAGACTTGCCAACACTACGCACACTAATTGAAAGAGGCGGCCAAGATGCACGCGCTAACTCACGAAGGATGGAGTGAGGTCTGAAACAGGAGACTTAATGAATGTGATAAAGAAAATACGTATCTTTGGAATATACTTAACTTTTAATACATCATTGTATACATCGTTCTTGATGAGACATCTGGAGATTGGGGCGATACAAGTGACTCTTTATATACAAGATATTTAAGGCTAATGGCGCCTTGCTAAGTCGTAGCCATTAACGTAGCTGAAGGCTATTCTAACTGTCTCTCGGCAAATGAGAGCAAAGGCTTCGTTCGTATAGTCGCTAGCAACGTCGTCGTACAACTGGGGCGAGTTCTCGTACGTCTCTCGAGACCTGCCGTGTGGTGGCGCTCGGTCTGCGATCACACAGTGGCGACACGCGGGTCCGACATGTACTAATGGACCGCGGCCGATTTAAGCTACCACCTAGCAAGTGTGGTGTCTGGCAGTGACACCACATTATCTTTATAACCTAAACTCATCTTCAGAAGCGGATACTGGAATTTGTTGTATGGTCAAGAACTATTTCGGAAACTTTTGTCGTTAATGGTCAGAATTGTTTTACTACTGAATTTCATCAAATGTGTTGTCATTTAACAAGTTGATAACTTTTGTAGTGTACCGCAGTCCAGCGTTATTAGACGATGCTGATCGGATGATCATGACCTGGTTAAAGAACCATTTCGGCAATTGCTAGACGGAGTGGGATAACCAAGGAAATAATTTCAGTACCTTAGAATAGGAAAACCATCCGATTTTAAATGTAGGGTTCTAACACACCATTGAATCATGGGATAAGAAGCAATATTATGAGATACATCAAAGCTTAGAGAAATCTACCAGAAAAGAAAATTCGTCAGGCGACAAAGAAATAGCTTAAGACAGTCACAATTTCTTGAGAAACAGATTGTCTCCCCAATAATAAACAAAGTAACGATGGTTGTTAACAATGGTATGTGAGTTTGAATGCGAAACGGTTAAAGAAAGAAATTGTTTCGTGTGATAATCGAGTTTTTCGCAATCGCTGTCACTGAATTAAAATATCAGAATTTTGCAAAAGTTTGTAGCGTTTTTGTTTTGCATGTTGGTATTTCCGTTGATATGGGTTTACTTACCGATTGTCATTTTCTATTTGTAGTTCACTGTTGCTGTATGAGTTTCCCTATTGACATTTTGTCATATGGAGATAGTGAGTGGACCTGTGGACGCTAAAAGATGGACTGCCAAGTGGAGAAACCGGAAGATCTCTGACATGTTCTTTTGTTTAAGTTCAATAGAGAGGTGACAGCAGAGGAGGTAGCCAAGAAACATTTGCGGCTTGTATCTGGATAATGCCACTGGACACAGCATGGCATTTTAAGGAGGATCGTTTTGATGTTACTGCCTCTCCTCGTTCAGGAGGATCTTGGTGGTTTGGTTGAGATTGTTTGAAGCCATTAATTCACAACGAATCACGCCAGTTTACTCGAGAACTGGTAAATGTAAGAACTGCGATCATACCACCATCGTGAAACATTTTCATGCAATGAGGGGGGTTCAGAAATCGGATGGTACAGCACGCTCGAAGACAAAATCACAGAAATCAGTGGGTGGGCCATACGTTACCTCTGCTTGCTCTTCATCAATTTGATCGTGAACTACATCGATCATTCCTATCCTGCATCGTTACTGGTGACGAGAAACGGTGTAGCCCAAACAAAGCAGCAACTCCCCCTACAAAGACATGCCCGTATTCACAAAAGAAAATGTTATGCATCTAGAGGATCAGCGACGGCGTGGTGTATTACGGGTTGCTCCCCCAAGGCGTAATCATCGCTGCTGAAATTTAGTGTCAACAAGTAAGATGTCTTGCAGAATCAACCCAAGAACAACGACCAGGAAGACTGCGTGAAGTGATCCTAATCCACGATAAAGACCGCCCGCATCGTACAGACTGACAAAAAGCATTGTACAAGAGTTCTGTTGGGAAGTCATTTCACACACAGCTTGTTTACCTGGTCTTGCGCCATCAGATGTTTACCTCTTACGCTCTCTATCGAACAGCCTTTAAGGAACTTCCTTTCCGGATGAAGGTGCGTTCCGAGCATGGCTCGACCAGTTCTTCGCCTATAAACCACGTGATTTCTATAGTCACGTAATTGAAAAATTTCCCCGCATTGGCAGACTGTTGTAAATAGCGAAGGAGAATATATTACTGATGACTAAAGTCTCTGTTATGTGTATCGGGTGTGTTTATTAAACTTACGGAAAAACGCCACGAACTCAAGCATCAAACCAAGACTTACTGCGTAAGCCATATCAAATCTAAGTAAAATTCAAAAGCCGGTTGGAGTGGCCGAGCGGTTCTAGGCGCCACGGTCGCAGGTTCGAATCCTGCCTCGGGCATGGATGTGCGTGATGTCCTTAGGTTAGTTAGGTTTACGTAGTTCTAAGTTCTAGGGGCTGATGACCTCAGAAGTCCCATAGTGCTCAGAGCCATTTGAACCATTTTTTGAAATTAAAAATATCGAGATTATTATCACTGTCCTTGTCGTCAGTAAATAAAAATAAGATTCTTTCCTTTATGACGACGTAGACAGCGATAATAATCGTCGAAAACTCCAACCTCAACTCTAATTTGATGTGGCATACATATGGAGAAACCGATCAGTCCATATGTATGAGGGGAGCCCAGTACAAATTGGAAAGAGCTACTGTTGCCTTCGTGTGTAATTAAAACATGTGACTCATTGGAATGTCATAAACACTACAAGATACTACAAAATTAAATGTTCCAACTTTTTTGCGCATAATAAGAAAGATGGTTAGCAAAATTGGATCATGTGGTATTGTATTTTAATACACAACGCAGCGACGTACTTGCATGTGGAAGCTGTTAGGTGTATTGCTAATCGTGCGTAGATAACCCATTCGATAAGATTATAACACAAAAAGGGCAAGGATTCAGTATAGATTCTCAATCCGGTACTCAGTTTTAATCTTCTAGTATATTTTACCGAAGCGCGAAGTTCGCTACAAAGTTAAATGTTTAGTATATGTGTGGCCCGTAGGTCAGAGGAGGAAAGGAAGTTAGAGCTATCGTTCCACTGACGTCGACGTTTGTGGTGTCTTTAAACGCCAACTTATGAGTCGCAGTAATAGTCCACGTTCTGCTACTTTGCCCACATGCAGCGCACCACCTCCTTTCACTTCGCGCACGACTACAGAAATAACTCGCTTTGTATTACTGTAGCATGGTATGGCTACCGGTCAGGCGACTATAATTTTTTAGATAATTGTGAATTGTTATCTGATATATGTTTTGTATTAGCAATTACAAAACTCCTTCTGTGAACTCACACTTCACAATTGCAAAAATTTAAACTGCTAGACGGGTTTCGACTGTTTCGTTAATTTCAGGGAGCCTGCACTATGTAACTATCATTTCTGCTGTATGTTAAAATATTTAAGAAAACGAAAAACTGAAACATAAAAACAGGGGCATTTCAGTACTGAAAAACCATACCAGTCACCCTAATCACCTCATGTAACTCATAGCCTGACTGGAGGCGTTGTATTATGTACTGTTCTCCAGTCAGTAAAGCATCAACATTAGTTTAACTGAAGACGATATAACTGTTGAAGTAGTTCAAACCTGATAATATTTATGGATTGTGACTGAAAGTAGCATTGTTTTCTAATAACTAACAACATATGGGATATGGGTAATATAAGCACAGTAGTAACGATTCTCCAGAGCAGCAACTAAGCTCGGGAACTGTAAACTAACGATAAGATACCATGTTTTAAATAGCAGAAGTGATATATCATTACATCATGAATCTTTCTCCTTTGAGCTAAGAAGGAACATAAATAATATAGAATGCAGACAGTGATATAATGACACTGAGGCCTTCAGTCACACACATTTTTCGGTGTACAAGTTTGAAATGTAATTCAAGACCACTAAATGGTTCTTTTTGTTGTTTATCCTTGCCATATACGCCCCGCTGAACAGCATGAAAACATAAATAAGATACTGAAACTCCAGAGTTCTCTTTCTTTCACAGTCACTCTTACTGTTCTTCAGAATTTTACAGTCCGGCCTTCGGTACTTCACTTTTACACAGAGGACTAATTTGCAGAAACTTCGTCCTATCTCATTTTGATCCATAGACGCATGTGAACAGCACCTGGGAAATAAAAAATTAGAAGTATAACGCACGAGAACTATCTCGGCGACGAAATAACTGTCGGGCATAGAAAATTAAGTCAGTCGCATCCGGAAAACACAAATGTAAATGCAGTCAATAAACATAACAACATCAGCATACGACCTCCCTTCTGTTCAACGGAGTAAAATTGGACAAACTGTAAACAAACATAGGAACAAAATCGTCTTTTGGCCTCGAAGAAAAATCAGAGAAATTTTACGCTCTGTGAAGGATAGGCGTAGCCTCAGAGTTGCAGGTGTTTACTTTATACCATACGACTTTGACAGTAGATACAGTGCATTCAATCCGTTTCTGAACGTTGTGCCGGCCATCAGCAGCACATAATGAACAGACATCTTTTAAGAAAAATCTGCTGTTGTCTAGCACGGGCTTACGAATAAGCAATTCATCTTGTTTGAAAAGGCACGGATCCTAGTCCAGACCTTAAACCACCGGGAATCAGTTACCAAAGTGACTATTGAAATTGCAGTTCGTATTCAAAACTTTACTGCCGGGCGAAGTGGCCGTGCGGTTCTAGGCGCTGCAGTCTGGAACCGCGAGACCGCTACGGTCGCAGGTTCGAATCCTGCCTCGGGCATGGATGTGTGTGACGTCCTTAGGTTAGTTAGGTTTAACTAGTTCTAAGTTCTAGGGGACTAATGACCTCAGAAGTTGAGTCCCATAGTGCTCAGAGCCATTTGAACCATCAAAACTTTACTAGAGTTTCGGCTACGCTCTACGTATTCAGCAAAGCATGGGAGCCGGCACTTGCTGCAAATTAAACATTGTGATTAAGACAAATGATGTAGATGGTGCTTCATCGTTGATTGCAACTGAATCTCCACTAGAAGAGGACACTATTGCATCGTTTGCGCCCGTGTGATTCCGTTAATTCTTCGACGATAGCTTTCTTCCCAGAGGTAAACAATGTTGACTACTGTCGAAAACTCGGATTTCTACGGGGAATTAATGTGGCAAGTGCATCGAGAACGCTTAATTGAACGAATCAGACTCGAGAGACTTCGTTAGTTAGTTTCATGTTCCATGGATCCTTCCTACGATTAATATTATTGACGTGGAGCGAGTCATTTTAGTTCACTTTAAGACTCATATGCAAAC
Source organism: Schistocerca nitens (assembly GCF_023898315.1). Classification (NCBI taxonomy): domain Eukaryota; kingdom Metazoa; phylum Arthropoda; class Insecta; order Orthoptera; family Acrididae; genus Schistocerca; species Schistocerca nitens. The sequence continues at coordinate 174,155,203 of NC_064622.1, read as the reverse complement.
GTATCTTCATGCTTACCATTTTCAAAGCCTTTTTTTCTTTCTTAAATACATGTGTGAGTTTGTGAAATGGAAAAGAGCGTACGGCACTGTGGGCCGTGAGTCTCCCATTTGGCGAAGTTCGGCCGCCGAGGGCAAGTACTTATTCCATTCGACGCCACATTGGGCAACTTGCGCGTCGGAGATGGGGATGAAATGATGATGAGGACAACACAACACCCAGTCCCTGTGCGGAGAAAATCTCCTGCACCAGACAGGAATCGAAGCAGGGGCCCTTGGCGTGGCATTCCGCTGTACTGACCACTCAGCTAACGGGGGCGGACTGTGAGTTTGTAATTCCTACCCACTGCCTTTTATACATTACAAATACATTCATCAACGGAACAGAAGGAACTTTCAAAGAAAAACTTTTTCAGTCTGTTTTCAGATTTAAGTTTGCTGACTGTCTGATATTTTATTATAACAATGAGAGCGAGCAATAAATTTTAGTGTCAGCATTGTGCACCCCTTTTATTGCTGAAGACAATCTTATCAATGTTTGTTGTTGTAATTATGTACATCATTGTTCCTTTTGAACTGTGGTGGATTATTTACGGAGAAATTCATGAGGGGAATAAATATACTGTGATCCAGTAGTCAAAACGACTAACTTTTTGCACAAAGGCCTACAAGATGGTCGTGGATGGGCACTTCTTGTATAATGAAGACTTTATTTCTTTCTTAAAGGTGAGCTACCTCAAAACATTATTTTATATGGCATTATTGGATGGAAATACGCAATACCGATTGGCGTCGCCAAGCTTCGCCATAATTCGCAGTGCAAATGCGGCTGAGTAAGTGGTTTTAAAAGTTGCAATTTTTTTTTTGTAGCTTAAAGTATTATCAATATGAACACCTACAATTTTTTCAGTTTCCACCATAGTCATTGTTTCCTCATTACACCTTACACTTTTCTCTGGCGTGGTAACTCTAGATGTGTATATCTCTTTTGAAACTGAGTTCTGATACCGTTCGTAGAAAACCACCCAATAATACTTTTAAGACCATTATTTACCCTTACGTCTGTTGTAAATATGTTTGGACTGATGACAATACTAATGTCATCCTCAAAAGGGATGTCGTTTACACATATTAGAAACAAATGTAGACCTAAGACTGAGCCTTGTGGAACACCGGAACCCCATAAGTGATTTCTCCCAAGTCATAAGAATTCTTCTGCCTACATTGGCTGAACAATGAAGTGCAACATTCCAATCTTTTGGTTGTTGTTGTTGTGGTCTTCAGTCCTGAGACTGGTTTGATGCAGCTCTCCATGCTACTCTATCCTGTGCAAGCTTCTTCATCTCCCAGTACCTACTGCAACCTACATCCTTCTGAATCTGCTTAGTGTATTGATCTCTTGGTCTCCCCCTACGATTTTTACCCTCCACGCTGCCCTCCAATACTAAATTGGTGATCCCTTGATGCCTCAGAACATGTCCTACCAACCGATCCCTTCTTCTAGTCAAGTTGTGCCACAAACTTCTCTTCTCCCCAATCCGATTCAATACCTCCTCATTAGTTACGTGATCTACCCACCTTATCTTCAGCATTCTTCTGTAGCACCACATTTCGAAAGCTTCTATTATCTTCTTGTCCAAACTGGTTATCGTCCACGTTTCACTTCCATACATGGCTACACTCCATACAAATACTTTCAGAAACGACTTCCTGACACTTAAATCTATACTCGATGTTAACAAATTTCTCTTCTTCAGAAATGATTTCCTTGCCATTGCCAGTCTAAATTTTATATCCTCTCTACTTCGACCATCATCAGTTATTTTACTCCCTAAATAGCAAAACTCCTTTACTACTTTAAGTGTCTCATTTCCTAATCTAATCCCCTCAGCATCACCTGATTTAATTTGACTACATTCCATTATCCTCGTTTTGCTTTTGTTGATGTTCATCTTATATCCTCCTTTCAAGACACTGTCCATTCCGTTCAACTGCTCTTCCAAGTCCTTTGCTGTCTCTGACAGAATTACAATGTCATCGGCGAACCTCAAAGTTTTTATTTCATCTCCATGGATTTTAATACCTGCTCCGAACATTTGTTTTGTTTCCTTTACTGCTTGCTCAATATACAGATTGAATAGCATCGGGGAGATGCTACAACCCTGTCTCACTCCCTTCCCAACCACTGCTTCCCTTTCATGCCCCTCGACTCTTATAACTGCCATCTGGTTTCTGTACAAATTGTAAATAGCCTTTCGCTCCCTGTATTTTACCCCTGACACCTTCAGAATTTGAAAGAGAGTATTCCAGTTAACGTTGTCAAAAGCTTTCTCTAAGTCTACAAATGCTAGAAACGTAGGTTTGCCTTTTCTTAATCTTTCTTCTAAGATAAGTCGTAAGGTTAGTATTGCCTCACGTGTTCCAACATTTCTACGAAATCCAAACTGATCTTCCCCGAGGTCCGCTTCTACCAGTTTTTCCATTCGTCTGTAAAGAATTCGCGTTAGTATTTTGCAGCTGTGACTTATTAAACTGATAGTTCGGTAATTTTCACATCTGTCAACACCTGCTTTCTTTGGTATTGGGATTATTATATTCTTCTAGAAGTCTGTGGGTATTTCGCCTGTCTCATACATCTTGCTCACCAGATGGTAGAGTTTTGTCATGACTGGCTCTCCCAAGGCCGTCAGTAGTTCTAATGGAATGTTGTCTACTCCCGGGGCCTTGTTTCGACTCAGGTCTTTCAGTGCTCTGTCAAACTCTTCACACAGTATCATATTACCATTTCGTCTTCATCTACATCCTCTTCCATTTCCATAATGTTGTCCTCAACTACATCGCCCTTGTATAGACCCTCTATATACTCTTTCCACCTTTCTGCTTTCGCTTCTTTGCTTAGAACTGTGTTTCCATCTGAGCTCTTGATATTCATACAAGTCGTTCTCTTTTCTCCAAAGGTCTCTTGAATTTTCCTGTAGGCAGTATCTATCTTACCTCTAGTGAGATAAACCTCTATATCCTTGCATTTGTCCTCTAGCCATGCCTGCTTAGCCATTTTGCACTTCATGTCGATCTCATTTTTGAGACGTTTGTATTCCTTTTTGCCTGCTTCATTTACTGCATTTTTATATTTTCTCCTTTCGTCAATTAAATTCAATATTTCTTCTGTCACCCAAGGATTTCCATTAGCCCTCATCTTTTTACCTACTTGATCCTCTGCTGCCTTCACTACTTCATCCCTCAAAGCTACCCATTCTTCTTCTACTGTATTTCTTTCCCCCATTCTTGTCAACTGTTCCCTTATGTTCTCCCTGAAACTCTGTACAATCTCTGGTTTAGTCAGTTTATCCAGGTCTCATCTCCTTAAATTCCCACCTTTTTGCAGTTTCTTCAGTTTCAATCTGCAGTTCGTAACCAATAGATTGTGGTCAGAATCCACATCTGCCCCTGGAAATGTCTTACAATTTAAAACCTGGTTCCTAAATCTCTGTCTTACCATTATATAATCTATCTGATACCTATTAGTATCTCCAGGATTCTTCCAGGTATACAACCTTCTTTTATGATTCTTGAACCAAGTGTTAGCTATGATTAAGTTATGCTCTGTGCAAAATTCTACAAGGCGGCTTCCTCTTTCATTTCTTCCCCCCAATCCATATTCACCTACTATGTTTCCTTCTCTCCCTTTTCCTACTGACGAATTCCAGTCACCCATGACTATTAAATTTTCGTCTCCCTTCACTACCTGAATAATTTCTTTTATCTCGTCATACATTTCATCAATTTCTTCATCATCTGCAGAGCTAGTTGGCATATAAACTTGTACTACTGTAGTAGGCATGGGCTTTGTGTCTATCTTGGCCACAATAATGCGTTCACTATGCTGTTTGTAGTAGCTAACCCGCACTCCTATTTTTTTATTCATTATTAAACCTACTCCTGCATTACCCCTATTTGATTTTGTATTTATAACCCTGTAATCACCTGACCAAAAGTCTTGTTCCTCCTGCCACCGAACTTCACTAATTCCCACTATATCTAACTTTAACCTATCCATTTCCCTTTTTAAATTTTCTAACCTACCTGCCCGATTAAGGGATCTGACATTCCACGCTCCGATCCGTAGAATGCCAGTTTTCTTTCTCCTTTTGGTTAGGTGTGACAATTACATTGTGGTTAACCAATTCACGCTAATGTCAATTCAGGACTTCAATATTTGTCGAGGCAAATTCCCGTGAAATGTGGTCACAAATTATATTAAAGCGTAGTCATGCGAAAGCTTCGGAATAATCAATAATTACAGACGAGACTCACGATTCCTCAGGATGTCGAAAAAGAATTAAAATGATTCTGACAGCGAAAAATCAAGATCCTTGTATCGTAACTTAGTCAATGTGTTTGTGTTCACATGGTTGTAAGAAAATCTTGACAGCACAAATAGATAGAGAGAAAACAGTAAGAAACGGCTAAAACAAAATAATCTCTATTATGACATACTTTCGAAACTGATTAATATGAACGGTAAGGATAATACCATAGCGGTAATTTTAGGTGGCTTTATTAAGCCATGAACATCCTCAGGTGACTTTTCTGCCGCTTTGTCGCTTTAGGATGTTCGTATAGAATGAAACTAGTCGTGGCTTACTAAGCGCAACTGAAATGTCAGCTGTGGTACTTTTCTTAACATTCCAGACAAATTTAAATACTATCGACATATTTATACAGTAATTCCTCAGTAAGCAAGGACATTGATGATGATGATGATGATGAGGTCCTATACTCCGAGGAGCATGGGGGACGATGCGGGAGACCCGCACCGCTGCACTAGGCAATGTCCTAGTGGAGGTGGTTTTCCATTGCCTTCCTCCGACCGTAATGGGGATGAATGATGATGATGAAGACGACACAACAACACCCAGTCATCTCGAGGCAGGAAAAATCCCTAATCACGCCGGAAATCGAACCCGGGACTCCATGCGCGGGAAGCGAGAAAGCTACCGCAAGACCACGAACTGCGGATATTACCACGTTTAAAATATCAGAAAACTGGAAAATTTGATAACTTGTACTGTATGAAATTCAACACTGATTGGATAGCTCACGCTACACACAAAGAAGCCGATAGTGAACAGTGAGTGAATTTGAATTAACTGTGGTTTTACTGTTGTTTACTGTAGTACACTCTAATTCTGAAAGAATCATAAACATACCTTTTAAAATGGCTTTTAACCTTGTTGAGCTGCCAGTCCACTGAATATGTACGTCAGGTACATAATACCATCTACGTTGATTCAGAGAACGAGTCTGGTTCAAATGGCTCTGAGCGCTATGGGACTTAACATCTGTGGTCATCATTCCCCTAGAACTTAGAACTACTTAAACCTAACTAACCTAACGACATCACACACATCCATGCCCGAGGCAGGATTCGAACCTGCGACCGTAGCGGTCACGCGGTTCCGGACTGAAGCGCCTAGAACCACACGGCCACACCGGCCGGCAGAACGAATCTAATCACCTGTAAATTTTTATAGACTTGTTTCTTAAGTTGTCGGTAAACCCCGCTGGGTGTGACACATCTTGCCATCGTGCTAGGGAAACTTCAGTAGGAAGCGAACGCCTGCAGAAACTGGGCCACGCAAGAGAAATGCGACAGACGTACAGACAAGACTTCTCGTTTCACCCGGCTTGATGCCCGTTATGTAGACAGTGAAAGCCATCTGCTACGTACAGGAACGCTGCCTGCGAAGAGCAAAGTATTGCGGTACGATATAACCCTCGGGTTATTGAAGCAATACAAGGTTAGCTGCATATCGCACAATACATAAATGACTTCTACTCGTATTCTACTTAACACCACGATTTGATCTAATACCGATAAGAATGACAAAAGAAATCTTTCTTTCATACTACAATTAATTCTCGTCCTTTCGTGAACACAGCCATGAATCTTACTTTTGGTTAAGTTACACTGAAGGGCTAAAGAAATTGATATAGACATGCGTGTTCAAATACGGAGATACTTAAACAGGCAGAATACGGTGCTGCGGTCGGCAACGCCTATGTAAGACAGCGAGTGTCTGGCGCAGTTGTTAGATCGGTTACTGCTGCTTCAATGGCAGATTATCAACATTTGAGCCAGTTTGAACGTGGTGCTATAGTCGGCGCACGAGCGATGAGACACAGCATCTCCGAGGTAGCGATGGAGTGGGGATTTTCCTGGATGACCATTTCACGAGTGTACCCTGAACATCAGAAATTTGGTAAAACATCAAATCTCAGACATCGCTGCGGTCGGAAAAAGATCTAGCAAGAACGGGACAAACGACGACTGAAGAGAATGGATCAACGTGACAGAAGTGCAACCCTTCCGCAAATTGCTGCAGATAACAATGCTGGGTCATCAAAAAGTGTCAGCGTGCGAACCATTCAACGAAACGTCACCGATACGGGCTTTCGGAGTCCAATGTCCACTCGTGTACCTTCGATGACTGCACAACACAAAGCTTTACACCTCGCCTGGGCCCGTCAGCATCGGCATTGGACTGTTAATGACTGAAAGATGTTGCCTGGTCGGACGAGTCTCCTTTCATATTATCCTGAGCGGATGGACGTGCACTGGTATGGAGAAAACATCTTGAATCTATGGACCCTGCATGTTAGCAGGGGGCTGTTCAAGCTGGTGGAGGCTCCGTAATGGTGTGGGGTGTGTGCAGTTGGAGTGATACGGAACCCATGATACGTCGAGATACGACTCTGACAGTTGACACGTACGTAAGCATCCTGTCTGATCACCTGCATCCATTCACGTCCATTGTGAATTCCGACAGACTTGGGCAATTCCAGCAGGACAATGCGACACCCTATACGTCCAGAATTGCTGCAGAGTAGCTCCAGGAACTCTATTCTGAGCTTAAACACTTCCGTTAACTACCAAACTCTGCAGACAAGAACATTATTTGGCATATCAGGGATGCCTTGCAACGTGTTGTTCAGAAGAGATCCCCACCCCCTCATACTCTTACAGATTGCTGGATTCATAGTGCTAGTTCCGTCCAGCACTACTTCAGACATTACTTGAGTCCATGCCACATTGTGCTGCGGCACTTCTGCCTGCTCTTGGGGGCCTAACACGATATGAGGCAGGTATAGCAATTTCTTAGGCTCTTCAGTGTGTATTCCCTATTATATTATTCATCTGGACACGAACTTCTCAGAAAACCGAAACACAGTTCACAAGCGATATTAGTTTTGATCTTCCGAGTTTGTAGTATTTAATTTCCTTACAGTTACGGTATTTATACGGAAATAGGAACTTTGGTTTCTTGAAACTAACTGATGAGGAGTTTAATTTCAACAGTTGCACATATTTGTTGCTCCTTATCTTTTCTATCCGGTTAATCTACGCTAACAGTCGCAAATATAATGTGGATGACGGATTATTTTACATTTTCCTGGTGCGATCTCCTGTCTCGGTTTGCATTAATATCACAGATATCAGCTGTGAAAAAGTGAATATGTATTGTTGAGGATCATTAGCAGTACGCTCTCCCTTGCCGCCACAGCTCTTTGCACATAGCAGGCAGGAAACAGCTCCCGACAGCTCCTTCTCCCTCGATCCCTGCCCCCTTCCAGGTGTAAATTAACTCATCCCGTCGTTTCCACGCTTTGTTTCCTCAGCCAACACGGACACGCAATGTGCCGGTGTGAAACAATGACAGCCTTGTAACTACAGTTGAAAATTGTCAACGCGCCACTTCTTCACTGACGAATAGATGCATGCTCCCACGGAAATGAACGTGGTAGTTTAGAGAAACATAGTGGATTATTCTCCTCCCATCCCGTAAGTTGTGTTTCTGATGTCATCGGAAATGATAGTGGGACATAAAGTCTCAAAAACAAAACAAAAACTATAGCAGCATTGCTTGTGTGTACGCATACTGATAGACTTTTCTCCGTTACCACCCAATCCCACTCACTAGTGGTTGTGCTGGTAGATAGCCCTGGGTCTCGTGCTGTTATTAAGGGATTGTGGTCGCGGTGCGTGGCAGCGGGTGAGTGTTGTGAGCAAAGATCAACGAAAAATGGAGCAATAAATACTTTTAGGAAAAGCGGTGTCCTCTGTGAGTTACGAACTTTACCGTTCATGTGAAAATTCGTTTATTGTTTCATTCGACCGACGTAATACGATGCCCGCACAGTCAATCATTTGAAATATAGTTGTATAAGCGAGTATATTCGCTAATACGGTAAAGTTCAAAAGTCGTAGAGAATATAACTTTTGTTAAGAGAACTTAATGCACCACATCGCACATCATATTGAGATATCTGCCAACCACAACTACTCACTTCCACTCACTACAGTATGGATGAAACACTTTGAGGACTCTATCACCATTACACTGCATCGTGAAGGAAACAATAAAAGCTTTTTCATATGTGCGGTAGTATTCGTAAATCACATATTATTTGCCTTTACCTAAAAGTATTTATTCACCACACTCATCCACTGCCACGCACCACGACCAAACTCCCTTACTAACAGGATAACTGCATTCGTAATATCAGTAGTGGGGAAGTATGCAGTATGTATGTCATATCTACAACGGTACTCATGTTTTCTCCCATGCCATATATTCTGATCCGGCAACGCCGGATTTCTCAGACTAGTGTAGTGATAAACGGTAAATAATCAATCAAGTTAATTGTTCCACGTGAAAATGAAAGAAGGTTTATTGTAAAGCTGTTCATTATAACACAGTATTTCAAGATCGAATGGCGATGTGCCTGACAGATAATCCAAAAGCAAAACAATAGAATACTTCTGTTTGGTCAATAATGTGATGAATTATTCTCTGAAATGCAGACAAAAATGTTTTGCCCAATTCAATAATTTAAAAAAAGTTTGCTCCTAGTAAACATTATTTTCACCTTTCGCAGAGGTGAAACGCGGACAAAAATCGTTTCAAGCAAGAAGAGAAGTATTTGAAAAATTGTGCCAAAGAAGTGTGTTGAAAATTAGATGGGGAGATCGAATAACTAATGAGAAACTACTGAATGGAATTGGCGAAAAAAGGAATTTGTGTCATTACTTAATTAAAAGAAAGAATTTGTTGATAGGGCACGTTCTGACGCAGCAAGGGAGTGACAGTGTGGTACTGGAAGGATGTTGGAGAGCTGAAGGACTGTAGAGGAAAACCAAGGTTTGAATACAGTAAGCAACTTCAAACAAATGTAAGGCGCGGTAGTTATGCAGAAATGAAGATACTCACAAGACAGAAGAACATGGAGATCTGCATGAAGCAGTGTTCGGACTGAAGATTAGCATAACATACATTTGTCAGAGATATGTTGCTCTTTCACTCTGTAGACTCTTCTCTTCGCCATTGAAACTCATTTTGTAGCCAGAACACGTAAAATACAATGTATGACGTTCACTCAAATGAAACCTGGTCAGTGCGTCTACCTTTGCCTTAGACGTATGGTGGCACCACGTAACTGCGAGTATGGTGGCGTCATCTATTGGTAGAGAGACTGATGCGTGCGCACCGTTTGATGTTTCATAGCGCCAGTGTGGTTTCACGCCGAAGTTATCGTCCACTACCGAACATCCAGGCGAGTAAGCAGGAACAAGGAGAAGTGATTCGATTTTTGGCGGCAGAGGGAGATACAGGCAGTGAAATGTATCGACAAATGAGGCCTGTGTACGGTGAGTACAGTATGAGCCGTTCAAGTGTTGTGGAATGGCACAAACGATTCCTTGACGGGCGCGAGCCACTGGAAGACGATTCTCGTCTTGGACAGGTTCATTGTGTCATCAACCGCAGTCGGCCGCGGTGGTCTCGCGGTTCTAGGCGCGCAGTCCGGAACCGTGCGACTGCTACGGTCGCAGGTTCGAATCCTGCCTCGGGCATGGATGTGTGTGATGTCCTTAGGTTAGTTAGGTTTAAGTAGTTCTAAGTTCTAGGGGACTTATGACCACAGCAGTTGAGTCCCATAGTGCTCAGAGCCATTTGAACCATTTTTTTCATCAACCGGAGATAGTAGCGGACAACAGCAGAATCACCTCTAAAACAAGCTATTCCCGGATATCAATTCGCAACGGACGACGAAGTTTGTGACTGGGTTCAGGCCTGGATCCGACAGCAGCCTGCTTGCTTCTTCAAGGATGGAATTCACGGGCTAGTGTCGCAATTGGATAAATGTGCCAACAGTTTTGGCGACTATTTTTGAGTATGTATACTGTGTATAACTACATTTTTGAGTTAACAAAATCGTTACCATTACTTTACACTAGGGACCGGATTTCATTTGAATGTAGTATTCGAAAAGGAATGGTTAAGGTACTTTAAATGTTTATGGACTAATAATGAAGAAGAATTACAAGTAAACTCCAATACAAATGATTCTTTGTATCTGATAACAATAGATGAACTGCAAACAGTGACCAAGAAACAAAAGGGATCGTAGAGTACTCATAAACTAAACATAGGGCTGAACCTTTAATGAATAGACTTTTTCTTGTATCAATGCTTTCTACCTGAGCCAGACGAGTGGAATGAAGCTTTAGTGTGCCCTATTCAAAATAAAGGCTATAAATCACAGTGTGCAAATCACCTAGGAATAAGTCTGCCAGATTCCTATTACAAGCTGCACACTACAATTAGAAACAAGAGATTAATACTAATAATGGAAGTTCGTATGTTAGAGGCATATCATTGCTTCAGGAAAGACAGGTCACGTTTTGATTGTATTTTCGCTTTGGCACAATAAATAATAACAGAAGAAAATTCAGATTGTCAGCGTCTTATGCTTTTATCGTTTATGGACAATGCCTTGACGTGGTAAAACCGGATACTCCATGTGAATCACTAAAGGAAAAAAGGAGTTCCAGCGCATATGATTGCGACAAATAATAAAGTAAGAATCCACACTGCAAAGAAGAGGTACAGAATCTGCCGATATTAATCAAAGAGTTAAGACATGGTTGTACACAGTCCCCCAATATTTTCAATGTTTATATTGACGATATCGTTCGTAAATGGTTGGTTTTATTAAACGACACATTAAAAAACGATAATTTTAATTTTATGACGCTGCTGTTTGATGATGACCAGCTTTTAACAGGAGAATCTGAAGAAAAGGTTAAAATCACTCTGCATATATATATATATATATATATATATATATATATATATATATATATATATATATATATTATTGGTGTTTTGCCCTTAAAGAGCGCATTTGGACTAAACTACATGGCCAGTTCCTTTTGCTGCCTTCCTTGCTGCCCAAACTTCCCTCATTCGCTCGCTGTGTTTCTGTTTCCGGTCCTCTGTCCATGCTTCTTGTCGGCTTTGTGTCTTCGGCTTCATCTTGATTGCCTTTTTGGTTGCCCATATTTCTTTCATCTTCTGGCTGTGATCTTGCTTGCGTTCTTCGGTCCATTTTATGCCTGTTCGTTTGTCGCATTGTATCTCATGTAGTTTACTTTTCTTAATGATGTTTCTGAACTTTATTCTGTCGTTTATTGTGTCTGCTGTTATGTTGAGCTGGTTCAGGTCGTTTTCTACCTCTGCCACCCATTTGTTGTTTCTAGTGGTTACCCAGTCAAAGATCTGTTTGGTCAGCCTGTGTGATGGCATTCTGTATAGGTGTCCATAGAATTGTAGTCTGCGTTTTCTAATCTTTTCTGTGATTGTCTCCGTATGTTTGTACAGTTCCTTTGTAGGTTTCTTGATCCATATTCCATTGTTGTTAGTTGCGCCAAATATTTTCCTAAGTATTTTCCGTTCTACTTTTTCTAATTGTCTGATACGTGTATGCCCTAGGATTAGTGTGGTCTCTGCTGCATATAGTGCCTCGGGGAGCACCACCGTGTCGTAATGGCGTAATTTGGCTTTTTGTGAGATAGACTTCTTGTTGTAATGATTCCACACTACTTTGTATGCCTTGTCCAGTTTAGTCTTTCTTTCTTCGTTTGAGTCTCTGTTATGTCCACTCATTTGTAGTGTTTCACCGAGGTATTTGAAGTTTGCCGTTTTGTAAATCGTGCCATACTTTGTGTTCAGAGATGAGAGTTTCTTTGTGCTCATAAACTGTGTCTTTTCGTAAGAGATCTGTAGTCCAGTTTTGGCAGCGATTTCGTGCAGTTTTTCAATAGCGTCTTTTGTTTCCTTTATACCTTTCGTGACAATCGCCAAATCGTCTGCAAAAGCCAGGCATTTAATCTGTAGGTTTCCTAAGGTTATCCCCTGTTGTGATGTTTCCCATTCTTTTATGACCTTATCTAACACCAGATTGAAAAGGAGAGGTGAGAGGCCATCGCCTTGTCGGACACCTGTGCGAATTTCAAAGGGCTCTGATAGTTCCCCACAGAACTTTACTTTGGAGGTCGTGTTGGTTAAAGTTTGCTCTATGATAGCCCGTGTTTTGTTGTCTACTTTGTATTCTGCTAGAATTTTGAAGAGAGTTTTCCGGTCGATAGAGTCGTACGCCTTTTTGAAGTCAACAAAGGTAATGATCAGGTTCTGTTTGTGTTGTAAAATCATTTTCAGGTTCCAAATTTGTTCCGCACAAGACCGCCCTTTACGGAAGCCTGCTTGGTATTCCCCAATCAAGTGGTCGGTTTGGCATTCTAGTCTGTTCAGTAAAGCTTTAGAGAGGATCTTGTATGTGACCGGTAATAGGGATATTCCTCTGTAATTGTTCGGGTTAGTCTTGTCACCTTTTTTGTGTAGTGGGTGTATCAGGGCAGTTTTCCAGTCGTCAGGAATTTTCATGGTCTTCCAGATGTCTTCCAAGATCCTGTGGATGTCTTTGGTGAGTTCTGGGTCTTGTAACTTCCAGATTTCCGCGATGATGCCATCATCTCCTGGTGCTCTACGATTCTTGAGTGACTTTATTATTCCTTTAACTTCTTCTAGAGTTGGAGGTTCACTATCTGGATTGTATGTGCTCGTTTCTGTCATTATTTCTTCCATGGGGGGGGCCCGTGTTGAGCAGTTTTTCAAAGTACTTTGCCAGAATGTCACAGTTGTTTTTGGTATTGGTTTCTAGGGTTCCATCCGGTCTTCTGAAGCACAAGTTGGGTGGTTGATATCCAGTCATATTTTCTCTGAACGTTCTGTAGAAGTTTCTTGTATTGTTCTTCATGAAGTCCGATTCGATCTCTGTCAGTCGCCGTTTGTCATACTGTCGTTTTTCACTGCGAATGATTTTGCTTGATTGCTTCTGTGTTCTCAAGAAGTTCATCCAATTCTCTTGGGATTTATGGCAACTAAATTTTTTCCATGCACTGATTCGTTGGTCAATAGCTTGGTCACATGTGTGGTTCCACCAACGGTGTTTCCGTGTTCGTGGTGCTTGTGCTAGTTTCATGGCCTCTCGGATTCTTCGTGAAAGTTGTGTCCAGTCTGTCGTTTTCTCCATTTTAATTTTGTGTAATATTTGTGTCTGGTTTAAAGTAACGTATTCTGGATCTGGTCGAACAATTTTGTTCTTCTGGAGCTTTTTCTTGGGCAAAAGACGAATCCTGATCTGTAGTAGGTGGTGGTCTGAGTCGAAGTAGCCTTTACGGGTGTCTATGTTCAAAATTTCTTTTTGTGAGTCTTTCTGCACTATTACGTGGTCGATTTGTAGTTCTTGCTTTCCGCTGGGGAATTTCCATGTGGTAAGTTTTCGTGTTGGTTTCTTGAATTTTGTTGACATAATGGCGAGGTCGTGGCTTTTGCAAAAGTCTATCAGATGTTTTCCGTTTTTGTTGGTGTCCTTGTGTGGAGTATGTTTTCCTGTGATATGTCTGTATATCTTTTCTTTTCCGAGTTTGGCGTTGAAGTCTCCCAGTATTATTTTGACTCTATGTGCAGGAATTTTTCTGATAGTTTCTTCCATTGTCGTCCAGAAGTCATCAATTTCGTCCGGATTTTTCCTGTTGTAGTCATTAGTCGGTGCATGTGCGTTGATTATTGTGTAGGATTTATTGGCTGATTTCACTGTGATGGTGCTGATTCTTTCGTTTGGTGACGAAAAGTCGATTATGCTGTCCGTGATGGACCTGTGTACTGCAAATCCTGTGCCAAAAAGCCTTAGGTTTTTCAGTTGTCTCGATGGTTTTCCTTTGTATATTCTGAAATTCTCCGTGTTGAAATGGTCTTCGTCTGTGAATCGTGTTTCTTGCAGTGCACATATTTTGATTTGAAATTTTTCGAGAGTGTCTGTCAGTTGTTTCATCTTTCCTGTCTTCATCAGTGTGTTCACGTTGAGTGTGCCGATGTAGTGTTTGCGTTTGGTCTTGAGGGAGTTTGAGAAGCTCCGATTCTTCTCATGATGTCCGTGAGCCCCCGGAATCCGATGCTCACGACGATCCCAGTCTATTGACTGGGGCCCGGGGTAGTGAGATTTTTCTCGTTGTACCATCATGATGTTTAGTAGTTGGATGTATGGCATGCTGCCGACTACAACCTGACTTTCCAGATCAGGAGGTTGGTTGAGGCCGCCACTGACATGTGGAGCAGACGCCTTTTGTAGCCGCCCACTGTGGGAACAGACGCTACTAGTAGTTTTGGTCCGCCCCGAGTATTTCATTTCCTCGGTACCACCTATATCTAGGAGGCATTCCCCTATCCGCCACCTGGGGAGGCGCTCGGTTGCGGGTCTACTAACCGCCCCGATATATATATATATATATATATATATATATATATATATATATATATATATATATATATATATATATATATATATATATATATATATATATATATAAAGAAACGATGCACCACGAAGCACTTATCCCAGAGGTACTGAAATCGACATATCTGATGGACATGTACAGAAAAGCAAATTATAACAATTTCAGAAAAATTGGATGGTTTATTCAGAATGGAGGGCTCACAAACTAAGTCAATAATGCGTTGGTCCCCCTCTGGCCTCTATGCAAGTAGTTATTCAGCTTGGCTTTGATTGGTAAAGGTGTTGGATGTCTTCCTGAGGGACATCGTGATATCACCCCAAATTCTGTCCAATTGGTGCATTAGATCGTCGGAACCCCGAGCTGGTTGGAGAGTCTAGTCCATATTGCTTCATAAGTTCTCCATTGGGGAGACATCATGTTACCTTGCTGGCCAAGGTAGGGTTTGGGAAGCACGAAGGCAAGCAGTAGCAACTCTCGCCTTGTGCGGGTGGGAAGTCTTTCTGAAATGTAAACCCAGAATTGTTAGCTACTAAGGGCAACAAAATGAGACGCATCATATTTTCAAAGTTTCGCTGTGCTGTAAGTGTGAAGCGGATGACAACCAAAGCGGTCCAGCTGTGAAAAGAAATGTGAAACATAATACACAGAAAAGAGATATAATCTACATCTATACTCCTCAAGCCATCGTACGGTGTGTGGTGGAGGGTACTTTTTGTACCACTACCACTGGCCAGTTTTCCTGCTACAGTCGCGTGTGGGTCGCGGGAAGAACGGTTGCTGGTAAGTCTCTGTCTACGGTCGAATCTCTCTCGTTTTACCCTGACGGTCTTTTCGCGAGATATGCGTAAGAGGAAGCAACATACTGGTTGAATCCTCTAGGAACGTAAGCTCTCTCAATTTTAACAGCAGGCTATACTGTGTTGCAGAACGCCTCTCCTGCTGCGTCTGTTACCACCAAACTCTTTCGTTCTTGCTAAATGAACCAGTAATGAAATGTGCTGCTCTTCTTTGGATCACCTCTATTGCCTCTATCGATCTCATCTCGTACTGACCCTGGACTGAAGAGCAATATTCCTGTAATTGATAGAAGAAGTGTTTTGTAAGCTACCTCCTTTTTTGACGGACTACATTTCCTGCCGATTCTTCCGATAAATCTCAGTCTGATGTCTGCCTTACCCACGTTTAATTTTGTGTGGTTGTTCCACTCAAATTGCTCCGTAGTCATGCTACTAGACGTTTTGTGGAAGTAACTGCTTTGCAATAGTGTAATCATACAATTAAGGGTCTTTCTGTTTCTGTATACGAAATATTACATTTGCTTATGTTGAGGGTCAACTGCCACTCCCTGCACCAAGAGTCGTTCCAATGCAGGTATTCTTGAGTATTTCGCTACAGTTTTTGAGCATTCTGACTTCTCTGTATACAGGCGCAAAATCAGTGAAAAGCCTGATGGATCTTCCGAAGTTACAGCTTTATGGTGGTGACATTGTGTTGCACGGGATGGTGTCGCCGTACCTGTAGGAGTATACAAAATGACATAATGTCTAGTTGGTGTGGCGAATGGTGGTTGCACTAAATGTAGAAAAATGTAAGTTAATGTGGATGAGTCGGAAAAACAGTCCTGCACCGCTCGAATGCAGCTTGACACTGTCACATCAATTAAGCACGTAGCGTGACATTGTAAAGCGATATAAAATGGAACGAGAACGTCAGGTTGGTAATAGGGACGGCGAACGCTTGACTTCGTTTCATTGGGAGAATTTTGGGAAATAGTAGATCAGGGCTGGCCACGGCGTGTCAAACGTAACACGTGCAGCGTGTGCGGGTCACCGGCGGGCCAGTTACTCTGCTTTTCTCGGTCCTTCTCCGAAGTAGCCGGAACAGCGCAACACCACATTTAGCATTGCGGTGCGGCATTTTGTGGCAGGCACATCTCGAGTTCGGCAGAATCGAGATGTTAGCGCTGTTTACCCATCGCTGTTTATTCGTGGTATGAAGGATATTCACAGGTCAAATAGCTGTTTGCACCTTTGTAGTCTGGTCCCTTCAACCCACACAAATCAACCAACGAACAGAAAGAGGCAATGTAGCGATCTGTCGTCGCAGTCCATTAAAATGAATGAGAATGACAGAAGAGAGGGATGAGAATTCTCAATTCTCGTAAGCGACAGGTACTGCTTATTTACTACGAAACGACATTGTACTACCGTGCAGAAAGAATTTGAACTTTTAGATCACAATATAAGAAGTAAAAAGTACAACGATTGACGGATGGTGTTCATTGTTCTGTACATCGAGAAGCACTTTGTGCTAAATTCGCAGGCATGGATCACATTAAGAAATTGATGGTACGAATAGTTAAATTTCTGAAGTCACATCTATTATTCAATTTTTCAGTTGCAACAGTTTACAGTGGAAATGAACGAAGAGTATCGAGACTTCATATATATTACTACTAAGTGCGTTGGTTAAGTGGAGGGACATGCCTGGAACGATTTTTCGATTTAAATCTCTCGTTGTTAAATTGATGAAGAAAAATCGAGTGCAGGAAACAAAATTAGAACGTCTGGAATGGATTACAGACTTCGCATTTTAAGTGGACCTGACGGAACGCAGTAACACATTGCAAGGTAACTTCTTTGTGATTTGATGGGGATGCATTTAAAAAGAAAATCACGTTGTAAAAGGGACACATTCTGACAAAGACACTCCAGTTCCCTAAGCCGACTGACGTTAAAAAAGATATCCAGGTTTGACGAATTTATGGTGGCATTGCAAGAATTACAACGATAACTTAATGAAGGTTTTGTGGACACTGCCAGTCTTACATCTATTTTCGAGCTGTTTTCGAAAGCGTTCGCCGTTTCAGTTGAAAGCGCCCCTGTGCATGTGCAGACGTAACTAATTTCCTTCAAGGTAATTCCAGTATTAATTAAAAATCTATTTACGTTAAAACTGTCCAGTACGTCTACATTGCTTTTCCCAGGCAGATCGGACGTCTCCATAACGAGGTTGCAAAAGTGATACAATATTTAGATCGACATATTTGTGTCAAAGATCTTTTTTCGGCTATAAAACTAGACAAGTCACGATTACTTGGCAACTTGAGTGCGAAATTCTGTGAAATTGCTCTGTCTGTATGCCGACAGTTTCACCAGATACAGATTATGTTATTTCTTCAGCACGCCACATGTAGTTAATTTATACTTGCCTTGTTTGTGATCTACGTTGTTGAGAAATGTGAAACATAAAAACAAGTCCTGTGCAGTACGACTGCACTGCCATTTACACTGATAAGTCAAAACATTATGACCACTGTCCACCGCTACGTTGGATGCCGCCTGCTGGCATTGCAGACACGTGACGCGGCAATAAAAGTATTTAAGCGCAGCAGACACGGACGGAAGATCACCCTAGCGAAGATATGGGCTGCAAATGGAGAAGTCCATTGAGGTAGGCGACTTTGTCATAGGACAGGTTATTATTAAGCAAAGCCTATGGAAGAGTATCACGAAGACGGCGAAGTGATGGAATGTTCACGTGCTTCTGTCGTGAGCATCTACGCAAAGAGGTACAAAGACAGTGATGTTTCCAGAATGAGATTTTCACTCTGCAGCGGAGTGTGCGCTGATATGAAACTTCCTGGCAGATTAAAACTGTGTGCCCGACCGAGACTCGAACTCGGGACCTTTGCCTTTCGCGGGCAAGTGCTCTACCATCTGAGCTACCGAAGCACGACTCACGCCCGGTACTCACAGCTTTACTTCTGCCAGTATCCATCTCCTACCTTCCAAACTTTACAGAAGCTCTCCTGCGAACCGTGCAGAACTAGCACTCCTGAATGAAGGGATACTGCGGAGACATGGCTTAGCCACAGCCTGGGGGATGTTTCCAGAATGAGTTTTTCACTCTGCAGCGGAGTGTGCGCTAGTTCTCCACGGTTCGCAGAAGAGCTTCTGTAAAGTTTGGAAGGTAGGAGACGGATACTGGCAGAAGTAAAGCTGTGAGTACCGGGCGTGACTCGTGCTTCGGAAGGTAGGAGACGGATACTGGCAGAAGTAAAGCTGTGAGTACCGGGCGTGACTCGTGCTTCGGTAGCTCAGATGGTAGAGCACTTGCCCGCGAAAGTCAAAGGTCCCGAGTTCGAGTCTCGGTCGGGCACACAGTTTTAATCTGCCAGGAAGTTTCAAAGACAGTGATACTACCAGTAGGCGCTAAATGGTTGGACGTCCACGATTCTTCACAGAATGTGGGATACGGAGGCTTGTCTGCTCTGTAAAGTAGGATAGATAGTGATCTGTGGCAACTCTGCCGAAAGAGCGCAATGCTGGTTTACGCACAAGTGTTCCGGAGCACACCGTTCATCGTACACGGTTGAACGTGGAGATCCGCAGCAGACCACCCCTACGTGGTCACATGTTCACCCAACGACATATCAATTACGATTGCAGTGGTCACGGGACCATCTGGACTCGACAGTCGATCAATAGAAACCTGTCGACAATTCGGGTGAACCGCATTTTTGCTGTACTAGGTCGATGGTCGCCTCCACAAACGCCGTCATCGAGATGAGCGGCGGATCTAAATGTGCAGCGGTCCATGGTCACAGACTGGTGTGAGCAGTGAAATGCGAGGCATTCTCCTGGTCTTGCATTGGAATTGTGGTAGTAATCGGAGACACACTGACAGCTGTGAACCATCTGTATCCCTTCACGCTTGATGTCTTCCCCGAAATCGATGTCATCTTTCAGCACTGTCAGTGTATCCGAGACAGAACTGAGCAACAGTGGTTTGAGGAGCATTAGATGAACTCACTTTGATCTCTCTGCGAACAAATTCGCCTGATAGAAATACTATGGAGCCCGTCTGGGTCGCTATCGGGCACCATCACCACGTACGCAAATCAGCGGCCTGTTATTTACTCGAATTACATGACCTGTGCGTAGAAATCTGACGCCACTTACCTCCACAGGCCTATCAACAAACCGTCGGATCCCTGATACGCAGAATGAGTGATGTATTTCGTTCCAAAGACGGACAAAAAAGCTATAAAGCAGGTAGTCGTAATGTTTTGGCTCATCAGTGTAAATACGGCGCGTTCGCTAATCTCCTATCTTACAGCTTACAGCGCCGTTTGGCGGTGGGGGAAATGTGAAGCGAATCTCAGAGCTTTCACACGGGCCCGTGCATTGCGCGCTAGCCGAAACTTTGGCCACCCGTGGTGTACATCGACTATAAAGGAGACGGCGTATAGAACGTTAACACAACCCATTCTTCGGCGCTGTTCGAACGTTTTGAATCTCCACACGATCGGATTAAAGGAAGACATCTATGCAGTTCAGATGTGTTCTGGTAGATTTGTTACTGGTATGTTCGATCGGCACACGAGTATTACGGAGATGCTACGTGAACTCAAATGGGTATCCCTTGAAGACGACGTACGTTTCGCGAGGCACTACTGAAGGAACTTTGAGGTCGACTGCAAAACGATTGTACTGCCGCCAACGTACATTTCACGTAAGGGCCACAAAGACAGGAAAGGAAATGAGTTGTAATGGTATGTGGTACCCTCCGCCAAGTACAGTACACTGGCTTACGGAGTATGTAAGTAGTTGTGAATCTAGTAGGTCATCTGTTATGTTATGAATAGTAATGGTCCTCAAACAG
Organism: Schistocerca nitens; assembly: GCF_023898315.1. Classification (NCBI taxonomy): domain Eukaryota; kingdom Metazoa; phylum Arthropoda; class Insecta; order Orthoptera; family Acrididae; genus Schistocerca; species Schistocerca nitens. Next base: position 174,134,841 of record NC_064622.1, on the reverse strand, counting down.
TCTCTTGGGGCACACTGGAAGTAAATTTTACGTCTGATGACTTCTTTCCACGTCTGATGACGGTGTTCTGTTTGGCAGAAACAATCACACAACTTTCGCACGCTCTTATTTTGTTCAGTAGGCGGCAGCGCGGAATTGTATCTACATCTACGTGATTACTCTGCTATTCACAATAAAGTTCCTGGCAGAGGGTTCAATGAACCACCTTCAAGCTGTCTCTCTACTGTTCCACTCTCGAACGGCACGCGGGAAAAACGAGCACTTAAATTTTTCTGTGCGAGCCGTGATTTCTCTTATTTGATCGAGATGATCATTTCTCCCTATGTAGGTGCGTGCCAACAGAATGTTTTCGCAATCGGAGGAGATAACTGGTGATTGAAATTTCATGAGAAGATCCCGTCGCAACGAAAAACGCCTTTGTTTTAATGATTGCCACTCCAATTCACGTATCATATCTGTGACACTATCTCCCCTATTTCGCGATAATACAAAATGAGCTGCCCTTCTTTGTACTTCTTTGCTGTCATCCGTCAGTCCAACCTGAAACGGATCCCACACCGCACAGCAATACTCCAGAATAGGGCGGACAAGTGTGGTGTAAGTAGTCTCTTTAGTAGACTTGTTGCACCTTCTAAGTGTTCTGCCAATGAATCGCAGTCTTTGGTTTGCTCTACCCACAATATTATCTACGTGATCGTTCCAATTTAGGTTATTTGTAATTGTAATCCCTAAGTATGTAGTTGAATTTACAGCTTTCAGATCTGAGTGACTTATCGCGTATTTGAAATTTATCTGATTTCTTTTAGTACTCGTATGAATAACTTCACACTTCTCGTTATTCAGGGCCAATTGGCACTTTTCGCACCATACAGATATCTTATCTAAATCATTTTGCAGGTCGTTTTGATCATCTGATGACTTTACAAGACGGTAAATGACAGCATCATCTGCAAACAATCCAAGACGGCTACTCAGATTGTCTCCTATGTCGTTAATATAGATCAGGAACAATAGAGGGCCTATAATACTTCCTTGGGGAACGCCGGATATTAATTTTGTTGTACTCGATGACTTTCAGTCTATTACTACGAACTGTGACCTTTCTGACAGGAAATCACGAATCCAGTCGCACAACTGAGGCGATACTGCATAGGCACGCAGTTTGGTTAGAAGACGCTTGTGAAGAACGGTGTCGAAAGCCTTCTGGGAATCTAAAAATATGGAATCAATTCGACATCCCCGGTCGATAGCACTTATTACTTCGAACGCCTTACGGAAGCCAAGGAATACGGTACCTACCTGGGTGCCTGTATCTACTGCTTTGTAGCTCCTGCGGACGAACAAAGCAAGCCGGGTTTCACAAGATCGTTCATTTCGGAACCAATGTTGGTTCCTGTAGAGGAGATTTTCGCTTTTCAGAAATCTCGTAATACGTGAACCTCTTAGATGCCTCAAAAATCTACAGCACACCGACTTCAGAGGAATAAATCTATAGTTGTCTTCGTGTGATCAAAGAGTCTTCTCGAAAACTGGAATGGTCTGTGCATTTTTCCAACCATTAGGAACACTTAGCTCTTCTAGAGACCTACTGTGAACTGCTGTTAGAAAAGAGGCAATTTATTTCGCGTACTCTGTGTAGATTGGAATTGGTATCCCGTCAGATCCAGTGGCCTTCCTTCTGCTGAACGATTTTAGGTGCTCCTTTTTCCCTTGGTCATTTATTTCTGTGGCTGTTTCTTTGTCGTTCGTGCGACAGTGTAAAGCCGCACTAAAGTGCGATATTCCTTAATTAAACTTAAGAGAGTAATAGACTTACCTTTGCTGTCGCATGATAGCTGATGTTGGACGCTAACGTTAGAGCAATTGCGACAAGTCGATTCATCAGCGATGGAGTTCCTCTCCACTTTGTAGTGAGATATTCATTACTGGACCGTAAAAGTAGCACAGTTATTAGACAATAATTAAATGCAGAACCCATTACAACTATAACTGAAACATAGAAATTGAATTGGAAAGACCATGTTCAACGTATGTCTAATAAGAGAATATGTAACGCTGCAGTACTATATACCCCAAAAGGAAAGACAAACGTTGGACGTCCCTTAAGGAGATTGTGTGAACAATGCTGAGGCGGAAGAGATCAAAGGGCGTAGTACTTGATGATGACGGAGAAGAATGTGTCCCTAAATGTGCAGAGAGATCGCAACACACGACTCCCTCGCGCCTTGCTGTCGGGGGAAGGCGGCTCGCAGCGTCACGCGTAAAGACTGGCCCAGCCCCGGGCGTGAATGTAAATGAAACTGATGTAGAGCCGCGCTGCAGACGAAATCAATTAACGCGCCGCGCATATCTCCGACGATTTACGCGCCTCTTAGCAGCCAAACAAAAACGACGCCCAGCGATAGCGGACCCAGGTGGGAGGGGGAGGGGGCAGGAAGAGGGAAGCTCGGGAAAAAAGAGACAGCTCGGTGGAGCGGCGACCGGCGTCCGCCGCCGACGGTGGCGCGTATCGCGGCAAACAGGTGTAGGGATAGCGCGGCGGTAATTTGCGGCGTATCTGTTGCGAGTGGGAAGCCGGGGCCGGCAGAAAAAGAGGGACGAGGCATTCGCGGTGCGGCCAGCACGCGTCCACCGGAGCGGATGGCGCGAAAAACCGCGCCGCAAAAACGCGCTACACCATCTCATTCGGCCGTGCCTCCGGCGGGCGGAATGCGCAGCATTTAAGAAATTTGTGGCTCATTCGCGTAAACACCGAATTCCTCTGCCGCCTTCCTCGATTATTTTGTTTGCTTATATTTCCATTGTTCCGTCGAGCGGCGGACGAGAGGCGGAACACGAAATGAGCGCTGCACTCAAGTCATAAAAAGAAAAAGAGGCAGACACTTGTTGTAACTGTTGTAGAATTGCTCCTGTGAGTGTGGTATCACGTAAATGATTTCGGGCAGTTATATCCCCGTAACACTCACACAACAATAAACAGATCTAGGTTGAAAATAAAAAAGAGACGTTGAAGAAGAACGCCGCTTCCGAATTGCGAGCTTCCTAAACATGAGTCAGCATCATCATGAATCACTCTCTTTCTGGATAAAGGACTTCTGTAGACTTTTTCATGCATTGCAGTTTTCAGCTGTACGTATCCAACTTAGGGTGGTGATAATCGATGAAACAACCGATTTCCGGATATATCGGTTTTCTTCCAAGCCAGTTTAACCTGTCTCTTAACACCGCTAGAAATAACCCATATCTGAAATAACCGATTTTCGGGATTTTTATTCCTATTATTTCCTGTAATTAAGGGCGAAGTGGAACAAAGACTGATAAATTTAAACTCATTCAGTTTCAGGACACACTAAATCAAAATATTAAATTAAACAGGCAAGTAAAATAAACTTAGTCCCTTCATCGTTCATTGCTATTCTCGACAAGTGGTAAGTAGTTGGATACACCACAAAATCACCAATAATCTCCTACTGATTCTAATTTTTTGAAACTCTGCTCAAAAACCATGTTGTAATCGGGTAACATACCAATATTACGGATAGACAGTGGTAAAGGGTGAAAAGCGAGGCTGAAGAACTCTATTTCTCGCGTTAATTTGTCCATATTAAAGGGCTGCAAGCAGATAAAGGTACACAGACACCAGATCAGCTGGTTTATGATTTTATTGTACACTATGAATGAATTTTTAAGTTTTTATTTCCTTTTGTTATCCATAATTTCCTTCCTATTTTATTATTTCATAAAAGTGGAACACAGATCCTTCATTTTCTAAAGCAAATGAAACATTGCAGCTCTTTGTCATACCACGTCTTTAGAATAGTTCCAGACTAGGTTCGTGCCATTCTCCAATACAACGGATGTCCAGCAGCGACGTCATGAAAGACCAGGTAGGACAAAGTCTCGCCTACTGCACGTACATGTCTACCTAAATTCACGACACCCAGCAGAAGGAACACTGTTGTCACGGCAATAATGTACCAATTATTAGGCCACGTGTTTGTTGCTAGTTTCTGTCAGAATTGTTATTAAAACAGCACTAATCGCTTTCCCATTGTCTATAATAACGCAATATTCCTATCCAACGAAAAAGTCTGAATTGTATATGACCCCGATGGGCCAGGAACGTCATCATTATCATTCATCGCTAAATGCTTTGTTAATTAATACTAGACACACGTTTACTGAGCAGCTACAGTGCAACTGTTTCAACGTTGCGGGTGGCAGCAGTTGAAAACATTACGTCATAGTCACGAAGACTACCGACTTCTGCCAAATTGTGTCGAGCAGAACTAGGAAGCAAAGTGACTGCTGAAGGGACAGACGTTACCACCTGTCGTTTATTTATATCTTGTGGCTTTATTGTTTTGATTCTAGGAAATCATGTTTTAAGAACCTGAGCTGTAAGTATTACAGCCGGCCTTTGTCGCCGAGCGGTTCTAGGCGCTTCAGTCCGGGACAGCGCTGCTGCTACTGTCGCAGGTGCGAATCCTGCCTCGGGCATGGATGTGTGTGATGTCCTTAGGTTAGTTAGGTTTAAGTAGTTCTAAGTCTAGGAAACTGATGACGTCAGATGTTACGTCCCATAGTGCTTAGAGCTATTTGAACAATTTGTAAGTATTACCACAAGCTTTCAGAAATCGGAAATTGTAATTATTAAGGTTGGGTTGTTGGTGGTTTGGTGGTGGTGAGGGGGGGGGGGGGTTGTATGCTTGAAGAGTTGCGTTTCAGCAGCCAAAATTTTAGAAATTAAGCACTGGGGGCGTGATTGTCACGAATTAGTTCTGTGTAAAGTTACAAATATGGGTAGCGTGAAGCTATGAATGTTATTCGAGTGTCATCCTGAAAAGTTACAGAGTCCTACAAGTGCCCAAAGCTACGCAATAAAAATATTCCCCAGAATGTAATTGAAAATCTGTATTAAATACGCTCGGAATTACAGAAAATGCAAGTCAGAGGAAAGCTCACGTCGAGAGGAATTCAAAAAGTCTAAAAAGGCCAATCCAGAAAGAATGCGAGAGGTATGGCAATGTCGAAAACGAAATGGAGAAACGACCCAAAGATATCATATAGCTTTCCCATCGGGCATAGAACGACCAACCACAGTCTAAAATTAGGCTTTATCTGTTCTGTGATCTTTTTATTACTTTGTTCAACCACTGTTTTAAATACATTAGTAGCTAAATTACATATTAATATGAAACACTTTCTTGGTTTTATGTCGACAGTTTCTTGATAAATCTACTGCGCGGGCCCCAACTCCGCTCACAGAAATTTTATTTTGTATTTGTTCTACTTACCTTGCATTAAATTGCCGTCTATTTTCTTATTTAACTTAATAAATATCTAAAACGGCGCACATTTCAAACTGCAGGTTGCCTATCTAACGACTCCCAGGGGGGAACAACAATTCGACTAGCAATGTTTCACGTAATTATTTACCGAATGTAAAAATTTAAAACTCTGTCATAATCTACTCATGAAGGATTATAATCTTAGGCTGAAACCTTTAAACAATAAGTCAAGTATTAAAATGAAAAACCGTGTCGTGAAGCGCCATGCCTCAAAGTGTGTTTCTTAATTACCAAAACTGTATTCATCTCGTATTTGAGAGTGAGAGCATTTAACCACTTCATACTAACTTTTCACACAATTTCAAACCTTCAATAAACTTTCTGTCGCTGGCACCCTCCACAAAATAACGAAAAGAAAAAAGTTTACTTCTTACTACAGTCTTGCTGTTCATACAGTAAAACTCCAGCACCAGGCATTACGTTAAGATTTTTTTTACAACTAATTCTATTCGCAAAGCATTTTGGAAACACTGTCGATATGTACCACTGAATTTACCTGTAAAGTCACATCAATGGACTACGCACCATTCAGGAGATGTGATGTTTTATAGATGGGAGTCTGATTCATTAAAGAATTTGGGGGGTGGAAGGGATTACTGGTGTCCTAGAATGGAGCAAGAAACTTGCATGGTAATTTAATGAAGGCCATTATTTACATGTTTTAAATATTTGTTTAATCATTCTTGCATGCTATAGTGCCCGAAAGTTAATTTATTAACGCTACCTGTTTAACTCAAGTAGCTGACCATCCTAAGGTACAAACAGCATTAAAAAGGCATTAACTACAGGACATACGTCCATTCACAGACATTTGTATAATTTATGTGTACACAAGTCGTTCCAGAAAAGTTGCGATAATTTTCGGAGGGTTGTAGAGGGTGTCTTCTGAAACAAATCGAAGACTGGAACTCGCGTCCGGAAACGTGAACCAACGACACTACAGAGCCTCAAAGCTGTAGACGCTGGCGCCTGCTGCTAGTCCACCCCTTCGACAGCAAACGTGACGGATCGTAGGTGGAACATCCTACTGTGTTGTTTGTTATTCAGTGACAGCAACTAATTGCCACGATCGTCAGTGGAGATGATAGAGCTACCTGCTGCATAGGCAAGCATTGTCTCCTGTGAATGTAATGCTCCGTTGCCGCGGTGGATGCCGCCTTGAACACGTGTTACCTTCTGCAGTTTGGCCGGCCGCGGTGGCCGAGCGGTTCTAGTCACTTTAGTCCGGAACCGCGCGACTGCTACGGTCACAGGTTCGAATCCTGCCTCGGGCATGGATGTGTGTGATGTCCTTAAGTTAGTTAGATTTAAGTAGTTCTAAGTTCTAGGGGACTGATGACCTCAGATATTAAGTCCCATAGTGCTCAGAGCCATTTGAACCATCTGCAGTTTATTATTCCTTCGTACACTGATTTTAGAGGGCCCGGGAGAAAAATAAACTGCGGATGACAATCCGTGTCTGAAACCATCATCCACTAAAGCCACAGAGCATCACATTCATAGGAGACAAGTCCTTTCTACGCGCCTGGTAGCTCCATCGTCTCCCCAGACGATTGAGGCAATCACTGGATAACAAACAATATTTCGAGACATTCCACCTACGGTGCGTGAGCGTATGAAGTCACGTTTGTTGCAGCAGGGGCCGCACAGTGGCAGGCGCCGGCTCCTATAGCTTCGACGCTCTGGAACTTCGTTGGATGACATTTCCGGATACGGGTTCCTAACCTCGAATTGTCCCATCGGACGCTCTCTACAACCCCTAGAACTTTGTCGCAACAGCTCTGGGGCATCCTGTATATGTGATTCTGATACTAAAGGTAATGACTGGGTACAGGTTCTTTCATTAACATTTTTATGGTTCAGCATCGTCTGTCGTTTGACCTAAACTGTTAGTGTTAATAAAGTGAAATGTAACTCGTACAGTTATTGTGCCAGATCACGATGTATTTAAAAACATCAATGGTCTGTCTTAAGTCCATTCGCCTTAGAACATGTCCGACCATTTGTATTTCATTTTCATCAAAATTATAATTTCGTATTCCACTTCAGATTGTTCCTGGAATAGTTTTTTACTCCTATCTAAAAATGGTTCGAATGGCTCTGAGCACTATGGGACTCAACTGCTGAGGTCATTAGTCCCCTAGAACTTAGAACTAGTTAAACCTAACTAACCTAAGGACATCACAAACATCCATGCCCGAGGCAGGATTCGAACCTGCGACCGTAGCGGTCCTGCGGTTCCAGACTGCAGCGCCTTTAACCGCACGGCCACTTCGGCCGGCTACTCCTATCTCTCCTAGTAATTCACAACATGCACATAGCGATATCTTGCTGAATAGCCCGCAGTTTTTCTATGAACTCGCTTTACATTAAAAGTCTGAATCACACAGTCATGAGTCACAACTGGTAATACAAATTGCTTTTAAGCACATCGGAATCTCATTTAGAAAATTCTATTTAGTTGACTTTCTACAGCTGCACGAAAACTCTGCAGTGCACGTCTATTTGTCAGAGGAATCATCGGACCAGTATCAGACCGTTTCTCTACTGTTTCGCTCTCGAACAGCGCGTGGGAAAAGCCAATAATTGAAATCTCGTGATCAGATCTTGCCGAAAGGTTAACGCCTTTGTTTTGAGGATTTCCATCCCAAATCGCTTATCAAATCAATGACACCCTCTCTGTATTTAACTTGCTGTCATTCTTTGGACTTTTTGAATTGCCTCCGTGAATCATATACGGTAAGGATCACGTACCACGTAGAGGTACTCCAGAAGAGGTCGTACAAGCATAGTGTCGGTTGTATCTTCAGTAGATTTGTTGCATCTTCTAAATGTTCTGACAATAAAATGCAGTCTTTGATTCGCCTTCAACATAAAATTTTCTGTGTGACGGATGCAATTTAAGCTGTTCGTCATTGTATTCCTTTGGCATTTAGTTGAATCGACAACCTTTAAATTTGTGTGACTTACCGTGTAATCGAAATGTAACAAATTCCTCTCAGAATTCATGTAGAAGACCAGACATGTTTAACTGACAAGAATCAGCTTCCACTTTTCCCACCATTCAGATAGTTTTGCCTCTGGGTTTGGTCTTCTGATAAGTTTACTAAACAGTAAACGTCACCATCCTCTGCAGTCAATCTAAGAAGGCTGCTCAGATTGTCCCCTAAATCCTTTACAAAAATTAGGAAGAGCAGAGGGCCTATAACACTTCCTTCGGAAACTAGAGATATAAATTCTGTTTCATTCGATGACATTCCGTCAGTGATTATGATCTGTTACCATCCTGTCCTCAAGTCACAAATCCTGTCGCACAGCTGAGCGATACTCCGCAGGCACACAATTTGACTAGAAGCTGGTTATGATGAACGGTATCAAAAGGCTTCCGGAAATCTAAAATATGGACTTAACTTGAGATCCCCTGTCGACAGCACTCGTTACTTTATGTAATTAAAGAACCAGTTGCGTTACATAAGAAGGATATTTTCTGAATCCAAGCTATTTGTCAGTAGATCGTCTTCTTCAAGGTACAATTCAATGGATATTTCTATTTCCTTTCTTGTTTGTTGGCCTGACCTCTGCATCTTTCCAGTCCTTAGTACGGATCTTTTGTTAGCGAGCGGTTGTATATGATTGCTAAATATGGAGCGCCGAACAGAACCTTACTGATGTACAGTCTGTATCGAAAGACTTCTCTTCACTGACTTAAGATGCTTCGTTATATAGACGGTATCTACTCCTAAGTTACTCTTCCAGGCAGTTGTTTTTGACTCGAGCTCAAGAACATGTACTGCATTTTTTTCTGTTGAAGGAATTTCGGAATAACGTGTTTAGCAAGCCCGATGTAGTGACACTGTCGTCGGTAAATTACCATTACTGTCGAACAGTGAAGGTACTGATTGCGTCTTGCCGCTTGCGTACTTTACATACGACGAAAGTCGTTTCGTATCTTTCTACTCGTTTAATTCAACTGAAGGGGACAGAAAAGAGTATAAAATGTTACGTTGTCAATAAAAACATGTTAACGGAAGGTAATAAATGTTACACAGGCCCACTTGTCACTCTGTTCTTTCGCAATTGGTTTCTTAGCAGCAATATCACTTTTCTCAAAACGTTACAGAGAAACGAGAGCAGATTTTGTAATTATTATTGCGAAACAGATAACATCATTTACATTTGATGAGTAAAGTGATACATCACTTGGTAACACTGATAAAAGTCTTGAGAAGTAAGAAGGAAATCTTTTTTTATTTATTTTTTCATTGGGAGATAGCTGCACTGTAATATCGGGATGAAACAACAGGAAGATACTTTGTAACTAACCACAGCCTAAACCGACATTTTTCGATGTTTTGCTTCTGCCAGGAGAACAAATGTGACTATTTCCTACTAACGGTTAATAAAACCAGAAACTATAAGGAAAAGAAAACTATTTTTTTGTATAATTTTATGACCTAAGCAATACATTAACGTAAAATATCAACGTATACTACAAAGAGAAAAACAGACGTGACCAACAAGACGTGTTTTGTTCTACGAAAATTTTCATGCAAGTGCTAGGGTCACTGCACGACTAATTTAGGCGTACCGGTACTTTTGTAAGATAAGCAAAATACGAGGAGACAACAAGAGGGAGATTCCAAGAGTTACGAACATAAATGATAAAACAGTACTTCTGTTACGAGATAATTTCGTCCTACAAGGAAAAAATCGAAAATAAAAGTCCTGTGTAAAACTAAAATATCGAGTTTGAATCTGCGATTCCTGTAATGTTTCCTAAATAATTAAGTTGATTGCTTTATAAAGATAATCTACTCTTCGTATCTATAACTCAAATTACTTGTGTCTTTTTAAATCATTTCTTTGCACTGCTCACTGTCGGTAAACAACAATCACAATTTTTGCAATGACGAATATAAGAGTCAAGTTCTTACAAGAAGTACGCGAGAAACAGGAATCCGTAAAAACTCATTACATCCGTCATGCAAAATCGAAAAATTCTCTATAGCCCTAAAAATATCAGCGAATGGGATTAGACGTGACTTCGGATTTTTAGTTAATTGGTTTTCAGTTTGGTCGTTGCATAGTCCACAACGTTTCTTAGTTTAAAACGTGCTGGATAACGTTAATGGGTAGATGTTTTCGGTTTTAATTGTCCACAATGACTCTCGCTGTGGTGGAAACCAATGAGACTAATGATGTAGTATTTCTGTAATGGGATAGGACGAAGTTCTGGGTTCAAGTCCCGTCGCGCAAATTATTTTAAACCACCAGCAATTTCCTTATAGGCGTATAGGTACAGAATGAAAGATTCATTTCGGAAAATATAATTTCAGCGTAGGTGTGTAATAAAATTCATTTTGGAGTATAAAGGATCCGTTTCTCTTTTAGTTATTATTCGAAAAATAAATATTTGCCATGCATTGTTCGTTTTATTGAGAACCGTATCATAAAAAATTAGCCATGTCTTTTCAAATAAAAATGATAAGTTATTTATTTTAATATCTGGTTGAATCTTCAGCCCTCAAGTAATACGGATTCTGGTACTGCATATATCTGACATTAAAATGTGTGCCGCGCTGTGATACAACCTCTGATAAAAAGTACTGCTAAACTGACAATGTGAATCGTTGTGTTGAGAGCAGGAGGAGAAGTAGGAGATTAGTGTCGTAAACAACGTGATCATTAGTGACGGAGCACAAGTTCGGATTAGAGAAGGATGGGGAAGGAAATCGGCCGTACCCTTGTCAAAGGAACCATCCCGGCTTTTACCTTGAACAGTTAGGGAAATCACGGAAAACTTAGATCAGGATCGCCGGACGCAGGTTGGAACCATCGTCCTCCTGAATGCGAGTCCAATGTGCTAACAACTGTGCAGGAGGGAGTTTTCAGTGAATGCAAAAGGTCTGAGTTCTAGCAGAGCTCCGCAGACAACTTTAACCTGAACAGGTTAGCTGCAAGAGGAAAGCGATCGTGGCAGACAAAGGAAAAGACGTGGGCCCTAACAGACAATAAAAGGCCTAATACAGAACGTACGGAGAAAAAGAGGTACTGGTTGTGGTAGTAGTAGAAGTAGAAGAGGAAGAAGAAGAAGAAGAAGAAGAAAAAGGAGATGGCGGGTAAAAAAAGAAAATAGTTTTTCTTATGTAGAACAAGCTAATTTTATATTTTCTGTCTTAAGTATGAAAAAGTTTTACCGGCGGCCAAGAGTAAGTAGAAGCAGTACTACTTAAGAGGCGAGTATGATGAGTAATGAAAAAAGTTGCAGTGAAGAAAGATGGAAATCAAACACAGAAACTTAAAATCGAAAATATACATATTTTAATTTGGTCTTTGTGTTGTCCTCAAGTATATGAAGAACGTTTAAGCCCTGGTATAATCACTTAACAACATTCTAAAGGGACGCACACCGCAAACGCAGCTTGGCTGTTCAAATAACGGCCATTCTTTTCCATTACTGCCGTTCGCATTGACTGGTTCGGGTGGCGTGCAACATATTGCCTCTAGTAAGTCAGAGGCTCTGTACCGTTCGACTGAATACAGCTCGAAAGTTTAAGCATCCGAAGTAGGACATTAGAATTTTCAAGTCGTCATGCTTAATTGTATCAGTTTTTTGTAAGTGTACCAATTTGCTTGAGACCGAGCCTTTGAGGAAATGCGGGTAAATCAAGCTATTTATTAAACATAACAGAGCCGTTACCTGATTCAGCCACGAAAGATTCATTTACAGACGGCTGTAAGTGTTTTATATAATGTCCTCCACCCTATCGCAGTATGATGTTGAAAATTTTAGTTTTGAAATCATTAAAGCTCTTTTTCTGTTAAAATACACAGAGAAAACAGTGGTGGGCGATTGCTGTTAATTGCTACGTGGAATTACCTGTGTTTGTAATTAATTGTTCCAGCAGCTTCCTCTTTAGTGTGCGGCATCAGAAGTATTCAGGAGTTATCCTGCTGGCGTGTTCCGTGCAAAGCCACATATCAGCGTGCGTAGTCTTCAGGAAGGAATGAGTCATGTCCGGGCAGTCGTTTATGAGGTCTGATTAAAGCCCTGAAATGGAAAAATTAAAGTTAATAAATATCATGTAATGAACCACTTTTCAGCTTCGTAATTTCGTAAGTCATAAATCGCACACTGGCAAGAAAAGTGGCACAAGTCAGAAAACGGCATCTTTAATTTATGTCATCGGAGTTCCCTAGCGTGGCCGAAGATATAATCGAATTTGCTGCCAGTAATACTTACTTGAAATTTAAAGGAGGCTGATACTATTTCATTACAAGTGTTATAGAATTAATTCCTGAACCAGCGATTTTTCAAGTATTGAATTTTTGAGTTGTGTCGTTGTTCTTACCAGGGTGCGATGTGCCCTTAAGGAAGGAAATTGGAAACTGCACCTTTTATTTCTAAATACAATGTAAAGGGTTTTAACCACAGCCAGTTACGTATTGTTTTCTTCCCAGCGTCTAATGCAGAAGTGTAGGAAGAGTTTACATAGACAGTATGAATATATTAAAATGAATAAAAGAATACAGTTAGAAAATGCTGTCCGATGGAAGGCTGACAAGATGAAGGTATGATATTTAAATTACGACCAGAATACAAAAAAATTAAGGGAAATGTATCTGCACTACGTAGTGAAAGAAAAGAAAAACCAGGAAAGATTCACACAGTCTACACCTATTTACTGATTCCATATGAACGATAGATGACAACAAGTTACATTCCTCTACGGCCTCGTCCACCGCTTGTTCGTCACGCAAGAAACATGCCAAAGCACATCCACAAAAGTTCTGTGCAAACGTGAGGATACAACGTGCCCCCGTTTGTACGTTATAGTCATATTAAAAATTATGTCGACTTAAGTGTTATTCGCATGGGGTCACATCTGAAAAGAAAGCTTCTAGTTGCCTAATTTGAATGTAACAATTCGACGTCTGGATTCGATATGAAAGTATATGGCAATTACAGCTTGGAGAAAGTAAGCTAGAACTCAAAGTGTAAGATGCTACATTTGCATTCTGAGAGGGAAAAGTTGATATACCCATACAGACAACGTGATTTGGACTTTTATACTTTTAAAACTTTTGTCCGTTATGGATGCGTAACACTGCTATTATGTTGCAGTGAGAGGATAGGCTGACAAGTGTGATAAAAAATATCTCAGTACATTACAATTTTCTCATATACACCGCTGATTAGATGCATTTGGACTAGCGAGATTCTTTTCTCTGTGGAAATTCTGAAGTTTTCAGGGATAATATATAAGAGGAAGGTAGTTCACAACTTATGCAGAAACCAGGCAGCAGTTATAATAGTCGAAGGACGTGATAAGTAGGTCATAACTGACAAAGAAGCGCGACAGGGTCTAAGTGTCTCCTCCTTTTTATTCCATCAATAATGAGTGAGATTTAAAGAAAACCAAAGAAAATTTGGGATCGAGATATTTGCCAATGAAATACGAATCCTGTCACAGACAGCAAAAGAAGACCAGTCGACCAAACCTTGTAGCGTCGTGAAAAGAGGTTGTGAAATGGAGAGTAAATGAATTAAGACAGGTTAGTCTGAGAAATTTCGTGAAAAATGTCAAACTAAAAGTAGAAGCCAAATGTTGCTACTCGGGCAGCAGAATTTCTTACTATGGCCGAAATCAAGGGAATATACCATACAGACTGGCAATAGCAAGAAAAGGGTTGCCGCAAAAGAGAAATTTTCTAACATCGAATATAAATTTAAGTGTTAAGAAGTCTTCTCTGAAGGTTTTTGTCTGAAGTCTTACCTTGGTGCCGGCCGAAGTGGCCGTGCGGTTAAAGGCGCTGCAGCCTGGAACCGCAAGACCGCTACGGTCGCAGGTTCGAATCCTGCCTCGGGCATGGATGTTTGTGATGTCCTTAGGTTAGTTAGGTTTAAGTAGTTCTAAGTTCTAGGGGACTAATGACCTCAGCAGTTGAGTCCCATAGTGCTCAGAGCCATTTGAGCCATTTTTGTTACCTTGGTCGGAAATGAAACATGCATGATAAACTGTTGAGACACGAGAACAGAAGCTTTTGACAGTGACGCTACATAATAATTCTGAAGATTAGATGGGTAGATCGAATAACTAATGAGGATGTAATGAATCGACCTGGCAGGAAACGATATATATGGCACTGTTTGACTAAAAGATGGGGTCGATTAATACGTTATATGCTGAGACATCAAGGCACAGTCAACTGTGTGCCGTAAAAGTAGTAGAGAGAGTTCAGAGATTGAATATAGTAGGCAGGCTCAGATTGATGTAGGTTGCAGCAGAATAGAGATGAAGGGACTTGCTTAGGACGGACAGGGTGGAGAGCTGCATCAAACCAGCCTTTGGACAGAAGATCACAACAGCAGCCTGCCTCACTATTCTGTTTTTCCGAGAGTTCGTAATTGTGCAGTCTGTGAAGCGCCGGACAGATTACATAGCAGCCGCTGGGTACATGCGAGGTACAATTTGTAAACTTTCTGTTACCCTCAATTGACGCTTTGTAGTCCTCAAGTGGTCAGTTAAATTGTGCGCCAGAGAGTGCGTTAATAACATTAAGAACATAAATGCAACTGTGTGTAAGCTGCAGGGGGGCGACTTTACACTAATGCAGGAAGCCAAATTCAAATTAATGTGACAGATATCGGGCGACTTTTTTGTGGCAAGGCGAAAGTAATGGATATAATGGCCTGCTTTTAACTGGAAGAAAGTGTACTGCCACAACGGATATGAACTGTGACATCAGATTTTTAAAATTTCACGGTGACAAAGCAATGTACAATTAGTTTTCTTTTGACACTAACAGAGATCTCAAAATTCTTGAATTTCCCTCGAGTATGAAGGTGACGTTCTTGAAAACAGACCTATCAAATTGTCAGTAAAGACTTTTGACCCTTCCGAGTTGAATACGGAGATGGTTTTATTATGCTCAGTTCTGCTACTTTATGCAACTACCATTCCGAGAATTGAAAAGAAAGTCGACGACCATCTGCGGGGAAATCGTAACTGAACATAGTAAGATTGTGACACGCTACTTTGTATAACAATGTGGACTCAAATCGATCTCTATATTTCTAGTTATGGAATGTAGATCACGAGATTCGACTGCAGCAGACGAGAATTCAGACCAGGTGCTAATCTACCGCCAGAGCACCGGTGCAACATTTCTTTACAAAGTTTAATATCTGCAGACGTGCTCACAGGTAACAGACTTGCGGATACAGAGGGGTTAGTGAAACAGATAAGGTACCTGAGAGCGCTATGCGGAGGGGTGTATAATTTTTTTTATCAGCCCAGACCTCTGTCAAGAGTAGTGGTACAATGTACCCTTTGCCGTGCACCATACAGTGACCAACACCGATTGAGGTGACGGATGGATTGTAATCCCTACAAATATAAGTCCTGTGTGAAGATCGTTACCTCAATCGGTGTTGACCGGTAAAGTAGATATTTAGACGTAGCGTATTACGAGATAACATCTCGATCAAGTGAGCGGCACAAACAAGACGACTCTAAGGGCTGCGCACAAGTTGAAGGAGCTGGTAGAGAAGTTGAGAAGTCGAAATATAACTCCGGATCACAAACTTACGGTCTTGGGAACAATCATTAGCCAGTAAAAGCTTCGGGATGTAGGAAATGGCAACGACAATCAATGTGCAAGCACCTTAACTTCCGCAAAGATAAAAAAATGTTCAAATGTGTGTGAAATCTTATGGGACTTAACTGCTAAGGTCATCAGTCCCTAAGCTTACACACTACTTAACCTAAATTATGCTAAGGACAAACATACACACCCGTGCCCGAGGGAGGACTCGAACCTCCGCCGGGACCAGCCGCACAGTCCATGACTACAGTGCCTGAGACCGCTCGGCTAATCCCACGCGGCTCCGCAAAGATAATGCACTGTTCACTAAACAATATTGTACACTGCGGAATGGGTTCAAAATTGCGACCACGATGTTTAATACAGGCACAACATCGTAGAACTTTCTGGCGGAGTCCACTAAGTACACCAGGCGTCGTACGAACGTCATCAGTCCCTGCAAGTATCCTGGTGGGAACGGTTTCTTCGTCGGGAATTAGACTCACATACACGAGGCTTTTGGTAAATCGAGAGGCATCCGATCAGGAGGGCGATATTACCACACGATCTGGTCCAGCGACTGAGTTATGTGACACTGAATACGTCACGTACCTGCACGTTAGACCCTAACGGTATACCAACAGACGGAACGTGTTTGAATGACAAGCAGTTATACGGGTACGTACTCAGAAATAATAGATTCCTGACTTTATGTGTCATTGGGGTGATGTATGGCCATGCAATTTGACCTCTCCTTCCGATCCAACGCCTGGGATATATGGCATTCAGTATGTCACGTATCTGGAGATCTTCATGGCATACAAAGAGACGTAACAGACTTGTACGATATACAGTCGCCCTTACGAAGGAACAGTACGTTACCTATGGTGAACTTACGGCGCATTATCGTTCTTGTTCCTGACATTCCAGAGTTTTCGCTGGCTCCGGTGTACTTCAAGGCCACAAGTTATTATTACCAAGTTGTTGTACATGGCAATACAGACTTTGTCGAAAATTTCACTTATGAAATCTTCTTGAGTTATCAACCGAGCAGCGACAATGTGTTGCGGGAACGTTTCGACGAGTTTCCTACGCGTCATCTTCAGGCGAAGTCACTTTCGTAGGAAACTCGTCGAAACGTTGCAGCAACACAGCTGCTCGGTTGATAACCCGAGAAGATTTCATCGAAGGTTTCGTATTCCGACTCCTCTATCTGCTCCTTCAGTTTGTGCACAACATTATGTGTGACTCGTACTCGGACGGCGCGGAGGGTGTTCGAGGCGGTCGCTAGGTTCGGTGCAGCAGGTGCAGGCAAAACAGCGCCTAAAATTCCGCGCTAGGCCCGGAGCGCAGCAACTTCCTCCGCCTCCGGGACGGCTGGCCCCCATTGGATTGAGCGCCTCCCACGGGCGCCGCAACGGCGCTTTGTAGGCGATCTTAATCAGTCCGCGCGGTGGCGCCCCTAATTTAGGGCACTCGTTAAGTGGCGCGAGGCGTAATGACACAGAAAATGGACTCGCGCCGTGTCGCTGCCCCCGCCTTAACGAGCGCTGACCGGAACCCGATGCTATCGCGCACCTGGTCCTGCCCCGTGCTGCCGTCGCTCGACCGCCGCGGCGGTGTCTAGGCGCCGGGCTCACAATGCGGCAGAGATCGCGAGTAAGTCTGTGGTGTCTATACATGATGGAGAAGGAAAACAACTTGACGATAAAGCCAGCGCGGGCTAGGGGCCTTCGAATCGAATAGAAATAGATCGCAAATGTTCCTTTGATGAGCTACGGCCACGAAACGACAACAGCTCAACGATGAGAGCTCGGAAGTATGTTCTATACGCGAACGTGTTTAGCTGCGTCTGCGAGGGTGCGAAAATCATTCACAACATGCTACGAATTTTCGAGACGGTACGCCAGTCATTTCTTCTAATATGTGTGCGTTTAAGAGGATTTTACGTGAAGAGGTAAACAGTCTTGGCTGTGAAACAGGGTTTATTATTTTACATTTTGCCAATAAAGCGTTTCGCCTTGTTTAATGCATCTTCAGATTTGCTGGTAAAACAGATGTATATAGCATTCTCGCACTTCACGCCACCTCAATTCAGGGTAAAGCCTCAAGCTTTCAGCGACTACCGCCATTGTCTTCGTTACTCCTGCCGAAGACGATGGAGGTAACCGTCGAAAGCTTGAGGTTTTACCCCGGACTGACAGGGTAAGAAGTTCGAAAACGTTTTATGCAACAGTGTCGTGGCGAAAGACTTAGTTCTCGTGGCACAACGGCTGTTAAAAAGACATAGACAGCCGTTGATGCAAACGTCTTAGCAGGCAAACACCGTTGTCAATATTACGGTATACTCATAATTTTTACTTTATGGACCATCTGACCGCAACTGAATGAAACACAATTTTCGTGCCAATGTACCAATAGGTACATTGACCAAAAACGAAACTAAATAGCAAAAAATATTTATATATTCCAGGCCACTGAAGATGTCTCGCAGAAAATAAAGGCGAAACGCTTATGACACGAAAATTGTGTATCATTCAGTTCTAGTCAGACAGTCCATAAAATAAAAATTATTAGTATACCGTAATATTACATGCAGCTGAGGAAGACAGGACTACAAAAATTGAAAACCGTTGTCAATATTTTGAGAACACTGCGGGGTGCCCTGTTACAATGTAGTGCCAATTTACTGGAAGCCACGTTTAAAATACGTTGCCATTGTCGAATCTTAAGAGAGACTTCGCGCAGTGCCCTTTCAGAGTATGTAACACAGTCCAGAAACTACACATCTTTTTTAGTTCAATGCCTAGTATTATTTGAGCGGTCAGACCATGGACAACGGCATTTCTTACATGTTAACATTTTGTGATGCATCTCTGTGGGCCTGATCGCGTTTTTAGTGTCTTTTGAGCTACGTTATATACTGTGCTAGAGATTAGCGCGATGTCTCTCGAAATTCGACAATGGGAACTACCTGCTGAGGTCTTTAATGTAATTTAAATGTGACTTCCAGTCAAGTCACACTATTTTATATCAGAGCATCACGCAAAACTCTTAAAATAATGTGTGTCTGCTAAGACATTTGCATGGACGGCTGTCTATGCGTTTAACACCTGTTGTGCCAGAGAATCTGAAGTTACCTTAAACAAGGCGAAATTCATTATTGGCCGAGTATAAAATAATAAAGTCTGCTTTGCAGGCAGGACTCTTCAAAAGATTTATCACTTGCTGCTGTATCATGAGGCTATTAATTGGAAAAAGACTTTATGTCAGTTGTTTGTTGTAACTCTAGGTACTCCGCCACACGTATTACTTCGTAGACGTATCCTTAGGAGGACTTAAGATCAAACAAGGCAGAAGGAATAGATAACATTCCATCAGAATTTATAAAATAATTGGGGGAAGTGGCAAGAAAATGATTATTCACGTCGGTTTGTAGAATGTATGAGTCTGGCGACACATCATCTGACTTTCGGAACAATATCATCCACACAATTCCGAAGACAGTAAGACCTGACAAGTGCAAGATTTATCACACAATCAGCTTAACAGCTCATGCATCCAAGTTGCTGACAAGAATAATATATGGAAGAATGAAAAAAAAAGTTGAGGATGTGTTGGATGACAGTGCGTTTGGCTTTAGGAAAGGTAAAGGCACGAGGGAGGCAATTCTGACTTTGCGGTTGATAATGCAAGCAAAACTAAAGAAAAATCAAGACACGTTCAAGAATGACAAATGATACAAGATTTTCGGAATTCTGAGTACAATGGGGGGTAAGCTACAGGGAAAGATGTGTAATATACGACATGTACAAGAACCAAGAGGAAAGAATAAGACTGCAAGATCAAGAGCGAAATGCTCGGATTAAAAAGTATCTAGAAGTACTAAAACTATAAGCTCAATATACAAAGACTGAAGTTAAGGAGTGTGTACTGAGTAACGTCTGTGTCAAATAAGCGACGAATGAAGCGAAAGAAAATTTTAGATGATATATAGACAAAGCCAGGAGAACTGGTAGCATTGATTAAATTCATACGCTAACAAGACGTTTTGGCTGGAAGGTAATCAAGCAATAAAGGAGAACTATTTTGTGCAATGAGCGGCCTATTTAGTGCTGAATACGTGTTATGGATAAAAAAAGACCTAAGACCAGCCTGACGAAGTGTACTGCAACGAGAGTTGATAATGAGAGTGCTTTGTTATTGCTAAAATTATGAGGAAACACAGCTGCAGAAATGAAAGAAAAATGTTGATCCTTAAGCAAAGTTACGCTAACTTGCCGAAGCAATACAGACGCCAGATGAAACAGAAGGTCCATTGGTAACCGATGTTAACAAGAAATGAAGGAAGATATTTGTGAAATTGTTTGTCTAGATTATGTCGTATTCGGAAACGCAGACAGTAGCAAAATGTGAAGTGTGATACCATAACTGGATGTTTAAAATTGAGTGGATAGGTACACCACTAAATAAGGAATACTGGTGAGAAATCTACCGAAAACTCTTATCAATAACGGAGATTCTGGAATACGCAATAGAGGGGTAGATCTGAAGAGGAGGGAGAGATAAAGCAGAATATTTGTAAGAGATAATACAGAAATTGGTCGAACATTGTATGGGCAGATGCAAAATTTAATACAAGTGGGAAGACATGAGGGAGAGGAGCAAACAGTAAAAATCGTAGACGGAACTCAAAATAGTTAACAGTGTAGAAATCTTGGTTGAAAGTAATACGTCTCATGACACTTGAATGAAATTTGCCTTCATCGAGCGGTGTTGTACGTGGAAGTGCCATTTAGCTCCTTCTCTCTGACTGCACTTGAATTATGAGGGGCTGGTAAAGTAGTTTACAATTCTGAGAACGGTGAAGATTTGACCTCGACGCACCGTGCTGCCAAGAACAATTGTTTCTGGTGGGAAAACTGGAGTCCGCAGCATTGTAAAGAAAAATGAAGTGCTACTCGTTAGAGAAATGTAGGGTTCAACCAGCGCGTGTGTTATGTTCAATACTGCTATCAAATGACGAAGAAACGAATAGCAGTCGGTAGGCAACATCATTCGGTCCATTGGGCTTGAGCCTGTCGTTGTGATCATTGTTCTTGTGATGTACCACAGGGTGTTTCACACGCCATTATACAAAATAGTCCTATCTTCACTCACTGATGCAGGAGGCACTGAGAAGCATAACTATCCTTCTGACAAGGAAACCTCCCCATCGCACCCCCCTCAGATTTAGTTATAAGGTGGCACAGTGGATAGGCCTTGAGAAACTGAACACAGATCAATCGAGAAAACAGGAAGAAGTTGTGTGGAACTATGAAAAAAATAAGCAAAATATACAAACTGAGTAGTCCATGCGCAAGATAGGCAACATCAAGGATAGTTTGAGCCCAGGAGCGCTGTGGTCCCGTGGTGAGCGTGAACAGCTGCGCAATGAGAAGTCCTTGGTTCAAGTCTTCCCTCGAGTGAAAATTTTAATTTTTTATTTTCAGACAATTATTATCTGTCCGTCCGTCCGTCAGATTCGAGGTAACTGCGCCGTAGAGTGGGAACGCTACACCTAAACGTAAAAATTTGAAAACGTTAAAAACATGTTTTGACAGAGCACAGGGAAAACTGCGCGACTCTGCAACTGTTGCATTCATTTGTTGCAGTTTATGTGACAAACTCTTATGTTTTCATCACTTTTTTGGGAGTGATTATCACATCCAGAAGAAAACCTAAATCGGGCAAGGTAGAAGAATCTTTTTACCCATTCGCGAAGTGTACAAGTTAGGTGGGTCGACAACATATTCCTGTCATGTGACGCACATGCTGTCACCAGTGTCGTATAGAATATATCAGACGAGTTTTCCTGTGGAGGAATTGGTTGACCTATGAGCTTGCGATGAAACGTTTTCGGTTCCCATTGGAGAGACGTCCTTTCGTCTACTAATCGCACGGTTTTGCGGTGCGGTCGCAAAACACAGACACTAAACTTATTAGAGTGAACAGAGACGTCAATGACCGAACGCACAGATCATAGCTTTGCGAAAATAAAAGATTAAACTTTTCACTCGAGGGAAGACTTGAACCAAGGACCTTTCGTTCCGCAGCTACTCACGCTAACCACGGGACCACGGCGCTCCTGAGCCTACATCAACCTTGAAATTGCTTATCCTACGCATGGACTACTCAGTTTGTATATTTTGCTTATTTTTTCATAGTTCCACACAACTTCTTCCTGTTTTCTCAATTGATCTGTGTTCAGTTTTTCAAGGCCTATCCACTGTGCCAACTTATAACTAAATCTGAGGGGGGTGCGATGGGGAGGTTCCCTTGTGAGATACCACCTTGTAAGTATGTTAGTATGTAAATGTGCAGTGAGCGGGGTAAATTACAACTCTGATGAAAGCTGCTCCTACTAGCGATCAAAAACGTTGGAATATTATGCACCACGATGCGTTCACACACCAACAAGTATTTTATTAAAAATGACGCTGACCGTAACAGTTGTGTTCATGACTGTTCTATATGTTAGTCGCTACGAGACCTTGACGGCATTATTTATGTGCAATGACTAGGTGGGAAGTTAATTGTTTAAAAAATAGTACAGAGCATCCGACTTAAATTCAGTGTCTGGATTATATCAGATTTATGTTTCTCTTAGTGATGTTCTGGTCTACTCCTATCGCATCCTATTTCAACTGCCACCAGTTAAGTACCCAGCTGTCTTCCTTTCTTCCTTTTAAAAATGACTTTCAAATGTAGAGCGGATGAACAAACATAAATCATCGCTTGAATGAATAAGCTCTTCATTACACCTACCCAGCACTCAGTACACGCTGCTAACGATGTTTTAAATAGGAGGAGCATTGAAAATCATTGCTTATTCATAAGACAAAAGTTGCAATGATAGTTTCTTTCCACACTGAATTCTATAACCGCCATTCAGCACATCACTTAAAAAACCTCGTAATATTGTAGAGTGAATATTAATCTATAACTACACAAAATACTTTTCCCTGCACATATAAACCAAGACCGCAGAGAAATACGGATATGCTGAAACCTTATTTCACAACGACAGATTTTACATATATAGGCAGTTGAAGCTACCATAATATGTTATCCTGCAGTAATATAAATCTAGCTGTCTTTTCGTCATATTCATTAAAATAAAACTCTTAAAAATTCAAGGAACAGTAACATCTAATACATACAGAACTTGTTACATAGCTCAAATTGCAAATCAGCTGGAAAGGAATTTTTTTAAAAAAGAAAAAAAATCAGTACATATACACCGGCTAATTGAAAATAAAAAGAATAATATAGTAGGTTTTGTGCACTCACCCATTGTCTGAATTAAATCACGAGAGAAAAAAATGCAAATCTTACAGTTGGCACATATCAGAAAAATAAGATGAGAAAATTAGATGTATGGAAAAGGAACTCTCTCTGAAAAAACCATAGCTTATAAACTGTATGAAGTACAATAAAAAATGGAAAAAAACAATAATAAACTACAGAATTGACGCCAGTGGATAGAACGTGAAACACCGTCAACTGTTAGCAAGTACAGCCGCCTAAACAAAGAGAGAACAGAAACCAGGCAAAATTGAAAGTCTGTACCGCAACGCAGCAAGAACGGACTCTTCTTTGCAGATCATCATGTATCTGATGCTATCATTGATACCGATCGGCCACCGATAGATATGAATTATTGTGGTTTCATTTGATTATAGTATTGGTGTTACTAATATTTGTCAACCATTTTTAATTTGCAGTACTCCATCACATAAACAACATCAGAAACCCAATGACTTTTGTAACTTTTATCGGAAACAGCTATGTACTGTTAATGTAGCCATCTGTTTCCAGTCTCGATTTGAAGATTGGAATCCATGCCGGGATAAACTGGTTGCCCGTGGTCTTCCTAGGAAGGAAATGGAAGTAATTTATACCAGCATTATTTCTCCACATGTCCTTTCGCATTCCATTCGTGAATGATGTCAGGGAAGAAAAACCGCCAACATCCCGCTGTATGCGCCAGAATTTACCTGATTTCAGACGCGTGCTCATTACTGGGAACGTACTGTAAAGGAAACAGTATGTCCGTAAATTCGTTTTGGAACTAGGGCCCCGGAAAATGAGGATAAGTTTCTCTGTGATTTACATAATCTTCTGTGACGTACTTACGTTCAAATTCAAATGACGTCATCAGTGCCCTTGAACTTAGAACTTGTTAAATCTAACTAACCTAAGGACACACATCCATTATCGAGCCGGGATTCGAACCTGCGTCCGTAGAGGTCGCGCGGTTCCAAACTGAAGCGCCTAGAACCGCTCGGCCACACCGGAAGGCGTACTTACGTTCATTGAAAAATCTCGTGTAGAATAGTTCGGCTATTCTTTGAACCATTTTTGTTCTTTCCGTTAACCAAAATTGGTAATGATGCTAGACCGACGAACAACAATGAGGAATTGGTAGGGAAAGGTCTTTGTAAGCGGTCTCTTTGGGGCATTAATTACACTTCCATAGGATTCTTCCAGTAGATCTGTCAGTCACCGGACTTTTCCACGATTAATTTATGTAGTTATTCCGCAAAAAATAACTGAGCGTAGTCAGAAAATATCGGATCCTTTCGTCTGTTTAAGTAATTTGTATGTAATTACTTGTTATTAGTGTGTTGATGTTCCAGAAATGTATTTCTACGTTTGCATATGTGTGTGATATCATGGGAGAAATATCAATAACGTAATAGTGTAGACTGACATTAAAAATTAGTTTTCATTTTTCTTTGTTATTCCCTTTATTCGTAATTTAGAAACAGAGTGGAAAGATTCTCAGTTGCGGTTAGTTATTTCTTAGCCGTGGGCAACATGAATCCCGCTTTATGTGTGTCATACATCCCGATACAGATACTGATACCATTAGATTTACGCAGATAGTGTGTATATTTAGCGAAGAGATAGAGCGGATGATGACACAGTGACTGAGTTAACAACAAACTGATTTTTGTGAGGATAAGCACGGTAGATACGATCGAGTGAGAGGTGCAAATAACTTTGTTTGTAAACGAAAGTGATGGGGGTGATATCTTTGTTGCAGAGAACGTGAGAGATTGCTCCTATTCGCCGGTATTCTTAATTCGCATACTTGCCATAGCATTACAAATGTTCAGTAATCTGATAGGTGGAGTTTACTTGACAAGTAACCAGCCAGTAGAGTTGTAGTTTTTACATGAATTACGGTTAGCTGTACTGTGAACCGGACAGGTAGCAATTACTTTGTAGTCTCCTGAATCGAGAAGATGAGACATGTAATAATGAATGTAACGAGCTTAAAGTGATATATAATTGTTTCGTAATTGTGTTTGATTTAACTTGTATATGTACAGATTTGAGGTTAGAGCGTCAAAAACAAAAGACAAACAGAAATATACCATCTTGTTCAAGGCGTTGTTGAACCTTAACGTTTTTTTAAAATGATCTTCCAATTTAAATTATGGCATTCTCGTAACACGTTGAATCTGAAAAATATAAATACGTAACACAATTCCTGGAATGCCACAGCAAAAGAAATGTTCAATAATAATCGATGGTAGTTGAAACTTTTAGTACACGCACATTCCTACACAATCCAGAGTGCAGTGGCAATCTAAACTGTTGAAGAGAATAGACTTTGTACGGAAAAAATGAGTATGGAAGGTTGCATAGAAAATTTACAGCTACAATAGCAAACCGATCGTTTCCTAATACAAGACGATGCATGAAAAAAATTCTGTTTACAGTTGCTCAGGAATTTTTTGATAATAGTGATTTTTGTTTAGAATAACTGGCACACGAGCATTATTTAAATGCACACATCAATGAAACTTCTGGCTACAATGCAAAAAGATGTATGTACGGTAATAATGAATATGAGGAGTTATTCACAATGTTTATAAGTATTATTAAAGAAATATTCGATAACTTATATTCGTTTTCCACATTTAAACATATTTCTCTTTCTGCAATTTATACACGTCACAGATGAGATATGTCAGAGAAACAGGGCGCCTGAATACATAAAAAAATGTTGATATACTTTACAGGGAAAAAGTAATATGTGAGCCTGCTTAGGAAACTTACGGCTGTAACAGAAAATTGATCGTTCCGTAATACACTAGCATACATGTAAAATTTTTGGGTACAACTACTTAGCAATTTCTTGATGATACCTGTTGTTGTTCAGCGTAATTATGAGACAAGCATATTCTAAATGTACATGTCAACGAAACTCCTGGCTAGCATCCAAAATTATGTGTTTAGTAATGATAAACGTACGTAGTTACTGAGAAAGCTTATAAGGATTACAAGGACATTCCATAACATATTCACTGTATGTATCTAAACATTTTTCTTTCTGAAATTATTTAAGTCAGAAAAACAAGACGCTTGGATATAAAAAAACGAGTATTTATATGCTTGCTGCGGAAAATGGTCGCACATCAAAATTGCTTAGCTTATCTGCTTGGAACATAGGTTACGACACAAAGGTATTGGTAATGCAGTAAATATAGCATGCAATTGCCACCGACTGCGGGTCATCACTACATTACGAGTTATAGTACCTCGACAACAATAAAATATGTAATACATGAACTGTTTCAGGTAACTGATTTTATTCCGAACTTTTGGAACTTGAGAATTATTTAAATGAACAAGGAGAACGCTTTTGCAGCCGGCAGAGCCTCATTCTAACAGTAACGGTTAGTCATAAATTAGTGCTGTACAGAGCTGTTCGCCAATTGAGTCGTTAGCTTTCGGCCGGCGTTTCGCGCAGCCGGACAGTGACTTACGGCTTCCGCTGCGGTGCGAGCGGCGGCGCTACGTGCAGACCACGTGTCGCGGCGGCGGGCGAGGCGCGGCTCCCACGCGGCCGGCGCGGCTGGCGCAGCGCGGGCGACCGGCCGCCGACTGCGCGCCGCCCGCCAACCGCTGCGCCGCCCGCCGCCGGCGGCTGATCGCCCGCCGGTCCTGCGCCGTGCGACCCGCGCCTCGCCGCCGCGCGAGCCGGCCGCCGCGCACAGTGGCGCGGGCGCGCTGCCGCCGGCCGGCCGGCCGCGGTTGCCCGCTCCGCGCTCCGAATAGCGGCGTATCGCTTTCCGTAGAAACACTAACGTGCAACAGGTTCGCGTTTAGCTTTGTGTAGTAATGAAGCCAGCCGCCGCTGAGAGCTGTTCTATGCTGTATTTTACGTTACGCTCTACCTGGGGAGCTCTGCTATCCAGTATTTTGCGTTACACTCTACCTGCAGAATATACAGACACAGATATGTTCCAAAGACAAGCGGCGCGTTTCATGAAGGCGCTCTCACACACTAGGCCAACGAACGGCAGCCAACCGCTTCATTGACCGAGATTTTCTTAGCTTTTCTATTTTTTATTTTATTAACAGAATCTTCCGTCTCTTCTTGGTAGAACAACATTATAATAAATGAAAAGCACCAGTTTGCTTTTGCTCTACAATATTACTTTTATTGCTAACAGGTTTTCGGCTTACAAGGCCATCTTCAGACATTTACTGAGTATTATCACCAAAGAAGTTAAGTGTTAGCAGACAACATTGGAAGAGAAGTAACACATCTAGACTGTATGTTTCTACTTCAGTCTAGATGTGTTACTTCTCTTCCAATGTTGCCTGCTAACATTTAACTTCTTTGGTGATAATACTCAGTAAATGTCTGAAGATGGCCTTGTAAGCCGAAAACCGGTTAGCAATAAAAGTAATATTGTAGAACAAAAGCAAACTGGTGCTTTTCATATATTATTTTGTATTTATTCATTTATTTTTTAAGGACATCACATTAATCATCGATTGTAAAAACTATTTGTTTCAAAATTGCATTTTCAAGTGTTACTGCCAAAACTTTTCCTCAGCGCGTGTCAAACTTCAAAATCCTCCACCGTGTACATATGTCATCGTCAAAAAACTGCCTTTTCACTGAAGAAGTCCAGTTACATGCTGAAGCCAAATCTTTGCCAGAGCCTCTTGAAAATGGCCCAAAGACCGAAACTACAATTCTGAAGTAAATAATTTCTACTGGTAATGTCGAATGTGATGTCCTTTCGAAAATTCCGCGTGACTGTCAACCGCGACCATGATAAGTTTTTCTTAGTATGTACAGGTGGCAAATCAGAGGCAACGAAGCGGTTGGCATTGGTTGCGGTTCGGTAAGAAGACGGTAACATCAAAGCGTTGCCGGTTAGTAAGCGTTCGGAGCTCCCTCCCAGTCTGAATGCAAGATCAAATGTTCATTGGTTCAGCAGTGGTTTTTTGTGTCCCTAGAATGCAAGATCAAATGTTCATTGGTTCAGCAGTGGTTTGTTGTGTCCATAGAACGGCTCTATGTTTAAGTTTTTTAGGAAAACTACAATTCGCGCTTTGTATGTTCTAGTGGCCGAATTCGCTGTTTAATTTAACAAGTTGCATCATCACCAAGTCTGGAATTTACACTTTAAAGTATAGTAGTTGGCCGTTAAAATAATGAGTGAAACCAGCCAATAAAACATACTGGCGGCATTTTCTGGCTGTCCTGAAAAACTTAATTTCAACAGTGGCTGTTTCCCTTGCAGGTAATTCCTATTCTCGCTAAGTGTGTGTATTTATTTTGTTTAAAAATACTGTACTACAGAGTCGAGTGTGGGGAAAACATTAAATCTGATAGAGTTTTATCGTGAACTGGAATGTGTATGGGCTACTAAGAACTGCGATTATAGAAATAAACTGAAAAGACTAGACGCTCGGAGGGAAATATCTGAGCTATCAGAAAGTGATATGGACGATGTGAAAAAGAGAATTGTTTCTTTATTGACACCTTTTCGGTGTGAACGACAACGAGAAACGAACAAAACTGGTAGCAACTGTTAAATTTCAGCTACAGATGCAGCTCTCCTAAAAGAAGTGTTATCTTTGAAAATTGTATGGCCTCCACAATTGAACAACAATGCCAAATCTGTAGCTTTCATTACGAAAACCATATGAAACAGCTCATATTTCGGTTCACCTTTAAAGTAGACACTAATTTTGTCCCATCACACTGCTCCCTACTTTTAAAAGGAGAGGTCGTCCACCAGTGTCGTTTATTCTTCTTCTTTTTCTGACGGTCAGCTTCCGGCATTGATGTAAATGATATACAGGCAGTGACCGCAATATACTCTCCTTCCCTCATTATATCGGCCAGTGAAATTAAAGTTGAAAGGCTACTGTGTAATAATAACAAGAAAGGAGCAAGTCGGCCAGTTACCAGAGTCAACGGCGATTCCACGTGACCGAGTCCCTCGGTGCCAACCCCTTCACTTGGTGTGGATAAGAAGCCGAATACCGATGTACGGGTGAATCCAGTCTCTGTCGTTCGTTGCCCTAGTGAGCGCACACACCTTAATGTGATCGTTAGGACGGCTCGATCACGTTGCGTAGATACTCAACGAACACCGGTGGCAGACGCTGCAGGAGAGGCATTGTTACCACGGTGAAGTTTACTGGTGAAATTTCGAGAGCGTAAATTCAGGGAAAAGTCAGGCAACACTTTGCTTCCTCCCACATACCTGTGAAATGACAACAACGAGATAGTCGGAGAAACTAGGACTCTTACGAAGGTTTACCGTTTCTTCCTAGGCGTCGTTCGTGAGTGGAACAGGGCAAGGGGAAAAAATAGATGTTGTGTTGATACTGATGTTCAGCACTTCTTTCAACCTGTAACATGTTGCCACCATGGCTGTGGCTATCGGAAGATGTTTGTCTGACAATTAAAACTAGTCAAGGCAATTAGGTAATACGTACATTAACTACAACGGTATCTGTGCTGCCGCAGGCGATGCCTGTGGTTGATATACTTCTCTGTTTATTCAGTCACATCTGAGGTTACGATCAGTGTCATAACTGGCTTCGGGCGTATATTCGCAATAAATTTTTGCCATTTTTCTTGGTAGCTGAGAAAAGATTTCGTATGACAGTGTATGTCTTGAAAGCTTTGTCGGCGAAATGCGACTCTTACGCATAGATATCAACAGCATATATTCTGATTTCTGTCGTATGCCAAAAGTACAACAGCAATTTTTTTTGCAGATTTTAAGGCTTTAATGAAGTCTTTTTCTCCTTTTTATTGCAGTTTCCGCAGATGGACAATCAACGGCCGTAAATACAGGAGTGTAATGATACTGTGCTTGTTATAATTTGCAGGGAAATGTTTTACAAAGAAAGGAGAGAAAAAGTGCTAAGTGTACTTTTAAAGAGCACTGGTAATATTTAGATTCTGCTCCGTTATGCTGTTTCACGTGGCGAAACTGGTGAAACTTTCCTATAACGAGCATCTCAGCCTTCATGTTTAGGACACCTCTATTTCTTTTTAAGAAAATTTCACCACTATATGGCATTCTACCCACCTCCACACTTACTGTTCATTTGTTGAGAGCCTAGCTCGAAGTCTCCAACGTGTTAGAGGACTTTTTAGTAGGCAAATTAGCTGACTTACCTCTATGTTATCATATGTACTGCACAAGTAACTCAATAGTCCATTGTAGAGGGTGCATTACTCGACCATCCCGGATAAATGATGGCGTTAACTGGCCGTTGCCGACACGCAAGGAGGCAAACCTACCCTGGATGGAAACCGCCTCGCAAATTATCGACGATGGCAAATTGGACGCGGTTTTCAGGTGATTACTCACACCAACTAGGTAAATACTGAGGTGGTTTCCGTGTCCTTCCTCAGATACACGCTACGCAAATATTTAGAAAACGTTCTCACACTCGAAGATAAGATTAACTCTAGACACAGACAGATGGGGTTCACGAATTCCGGCCGGGGGCGACCCGGAGGGGTAAGGAAGAGTATCCGGCCATCAGCTACGACCCAAACTGCCACACCCAATATAACAACCCCGACCCCCGTAAAGAAACCGGAAAAGGCTGTCGTACTTTAACCTGTTATCATGATCGTGAATGAAGTGGTCACTTGATCGGAACTGCGTATCGATAAATAAATACAGATAGCAGCGTCATTTAGTGGTTTCGTATGGCGTTCTTTCAAATGAATCGGATGCTATCTCTACAATACAGAGAATCATTTATATTTAGACGGTGCAGCAAACGTTTGAAGCTTTGCTCTAAATTCCCCTGAAACTGTCCTAGTGTGTGATATGGATATTTTTCTTGCTATTAGATGCTGCCTTTCATTATGTTACACTTTCCAAGAATATTTGTGAGTCATAGTGTAGCTCAGCTGGTGCCTAATCATACTGCACTGTGCTGTGTGTTGCTTGCTTACTGTTCTGCTCTCCATCACTTGAGGGCGCTGCAACACAGTGTACATTCCGCTTTATTGCTTTGACCGATGTCACTAATGTTGCGACAACAGTGGGAATGTCGATGCCGGTCGGCTTCCCTGTAATTTGTTTCCGGTTTAATTAATCTAGGCGACTGGCAGGAGATAATGTACACAATATATTCTTCAACT
Organism: Schistocerca nitens; assembly: GCF_023898315.1. Taxonomy (NCBI): domain Eukaryota; kingdom Metazoa; phylum Arthropoda; class Insecta; order Orthoptera; family Acrididae; genus Schistocerca; species Schistocerca nitens. The sequence continues at coordinate 174,103,422 of NC_064622.1, read as the reverse complement.
CGAGGTTGAGGTGGCGTTGAAGCAACAGGAAGGGTCTTCGGTAACTGAAACAAATTACTCTTAATCCAAAAGTAGCATGTGCATTTCAGGTCCGAATTCCCAAGAGCAGAAATAACGTTATAATTCATTCTACCGGGTTGCTCTAATAGACTCTATTTTCCTAACCATCCAAACTCTTCAGTCTGCAGCGTTATACTGCAAGTATAAAAATCTTACAGCTTGTGGTATGAGAGAATTAAAGAATGACAAGTCAGAGATCTCATGTTCGAATCAAACGCGGCTATTATCTTATCTGATTTTAAGTTCTATTTGTAATTTTTTTTTGTTTTCTTTGTGAACGTATTTGATTCAACCACTTAACTCAAAATATTGTTCGGCGTGCTGGAAGTATAGGTGACTAAATGATGTTCCCTTCGTGGGGGACCACAGTCGCGTAGAAGTTTTTGAAAGAAATTATCGCAATTTGGCTGGTAATTCTTCATTTATTTCACACAGTCATGATTTCGGCTTTATAGCTATTCTAAAGTGCATGTTGAAATGTTAAAATATGTCTGACCAGTCTGTGACGTGTCATCGTCGAAAAAATATATTTCTCGTCTTCTGGACCAGTTGTCGCATTACAGATGTGAGTACGTATCGAAGGTGATAATATGGCTAACACTGTGCGGACTGAAAACCTATTAACACACAGTATGACGTATATAAGTTAACGTCAGTTGATGAACAGAAGAGACGAATGCAGGTTATAGGAATATATTAGCTGATAAATAAGCCATACTGTGTGTTAAAGGTTTTTCACTGTGCACAGTGTCACCCGTATTATGTATCTTCGATAATTACTCTTATCATGCAATACGACAGCTGGTCTATAAGACCAAAAATATGTTCTTTCGAAGATGGCATTTCATAGACAGGTCAGACATATTTTCACATTTCAATAAGGACTAGAGAATGGCCGTAAAGCCGGAAACATGAATGTGTGAAACAAGTGAACAGTTAACAGTTCAATGGCGCAAATTTATTTCAAAAAATATTGGTGACATGTTTTCACGCTGACAGTTGGGAATAATTTTATATAACTCAACAACATTTTTATGATATGATTAATGACATCCCTTTTTCAATGGAATCTATAGTTTGGATATAGAGCAATTTCCGGAAAGAGAGGTATGGTGAAGTAACTACTTCGTGGGTCTAATAAGAGTTATAAGGTGATATTTTTTATAACCTGATTATTTACATTCCTTTTTCAAGGGAAAGTATTGTTTGGCTTTTGAATAATTTTCGGAAAGAGATGGAGTGACGTAACATTCGTTTGGTCTGACAAGAGTTATCAGGTGATATTTCTCTGGTGCTTCTAGAGATCGTTTTACTTTTGCAATGTGTGACTACAGCAGCCAAAACAATATAAATTTACTAGCCAGCTGTTTTCTAATTCACGAATTCATAAATCCTGTCGATGCAGAAATCTCACTATTTTGTTAGTGACAGTGAAAGAAGAAGAATAATCAGTATTTCTATGACCTACTGTAAATATCTTTCGAACCTACGGGTCGAAAACGAAATTCAGTTGACGAATTCCTATGGAACTATGAGATTCAATAAGAATTATTTTACAGGAAATGCTACAGTGTGAAGGGAACATACAGTAACTGCGTCTTTGGCATTTCAAATAGAGAATTAAAGTAAATCTCCAGTCGATACTCCATGGTAGAATTCAGCAGCTGTGCTTCTACGATGCAGAACTGTTTTTCATGATCTTCGTGTATGCAATGGTCAGTAATAAAGAACTCTGCTTGTTCCACATAGTCTAGTCATATGATGGTTAAGCAATGGCAATACAGTATCACATTAAACTCCATGTTAGATCAACTTCTAAGCTATAAAAAACAAAATGAAAATTAAAACACCTTCAGCTGTCAGTCGCAATCCTTTGTTAAGAGGAACTGTTGTTTAGACGGCTGAAGGTGTCTTTAGTTTTAAATTTTATATCGTACAGCCGAGGTCCCTCAACGATCTTGTACAAAGATGGACTTACAGAGACTTATCAAGGATATTTTACAGCCTGCCAACGACCGTATCAACACCGACCATCAATAAGCGTCTGCAATCAGTAACTCAAATAACGCCAGCACAGGAATGTCCGTTTCCACGAGCTTGTGGTACAAATAGTTAGTTGGTCTGACCGACCATCTTACCACTCTTGAGTTCACATGAAGGAGTATACGGAAACAATACGTGGGATCGGATAGCGTATACGTGCTAATTTTTTCTGCCATGAAACTGGAGGCTTGATTTCTTTTATTCTTCTTGTTACATACAAAAATATATATTCCTTTGTCCTTACTTTTATTTACTTTGGTGAAAATCACTGAGGTACGATTGTTTCTGCTCTCTACATAAAAATTACTGGTAATTTAAATTCATTCGCAAATCACATATTTTTTCACACCACTCTTTTAATATTCTCATTGCCTCCGACAAAAAGGGTGACTTAGTTGTTATACACAATGAGCAATAAAAATTTTGGAACGTTCTATTTCAGTGCAGTCAAGTGATAGCAGTAGATTTAGAACACTTTTTTTATTCCCTGAATTTTTAATTTTGTGTTAACACACTAATACAGAAGTTTTTTCCAAGTTTAACAAAACTACTGATGGGAAGTAAAGGCTCGCAGTTGGATCCCAACGTTTTATGTTCCCTCGCTTTTTTTCGAACCGGAACGAGTTTGAGATAGTCCCACTGAAATGCTGCAAAAAAAGTCTGCTTCCGGAAAAGCCGCTCATCCAACACCTCCACCCCTACCAAAGCCACCACCACCACCACCATCACCACCATTACTACTGCCAAGTATTGCCATTTCAACTATTGTCATTTCCTACAAGGGTCATCTGTCTTAACATGCAGTGCCTTCCTCTCATACTTAATTGCTGAAAGTGCATAACCGACACACCTTTGAATGATCAACTACATCTTGATGCATAGGCGTATTTTGATTTCTTACAGTTCAAAAGCACCCTTTCAGCATTCGGTATCTGCTCCAATAGCTGCTTAATATCCAAAATACAGTGTACGTATCTATACAGCTTTGACAACAAGCTCGATGCTTACATTGTAAATTACTTACTGCTCTCCAGATTCCAAAATTACTTAAGACTTACTTCTTGAATATACTATGCTTAAGTGTTTACCTCATGCTGGAAAGCTGTGCAGCACGTTGTAGACGCTTGTCACGTGAAGTCTTACACTTTTCCAACACCCTACTTCTTCTCTCTGTTTCTTTCCTTCTAACCTTAATCGTAACTTCAGATGACATACAGGCGCAGATCGAAGAGGGGTGAGTGGCAAGGGGTCATGATCACTCCTTTCCCCTCCAAACTTAGTTTTTCACATATCCATAAAAGAATAAATGCAATATACACAATGTAATGTGATTTTTGCATCAAATTCATTATACTGTCAGTAGCTGAAACTGCTCCAAGGTTCCCAAACTGTGTTTTACATCTCGCCCCTTACTGCCACCAGACCTATCCCATAAGCGAAATTGCACCATGTCTGTCGTCTATCAGCCAAGAGACCTCGAAAACTATGGATACAGTGCTGGTTCCTATTTCCACTATTTTTACGTACCACCCCTTCACACCTGCACTTCATCTCTAAAGGTGCTGGCTTTTTCTGATAGTAAATTGTATATGTATCAAGTTTGACTGAAACTACTCCAGGTATTACAGAGCTATTCTTAGTAGTTCATCACTTCCCACCTCCACACTACAAATACGAGTGAATACTGAATCACACATGTATATGTTTTGTAGAAACTGCTGCAAATACGTCCTCACTCCCATGGCAATATTCTCCTTTTATTAACTAGGTTGGTACTAATGTTGGTTAAAATTTTTCCCAGAGTTCCATTGTTATGCTACAGCGTACGTACACGCACATTATCACTGAATGTTAAGTAAAAGTTCATATATCTACACCGCAAATAGATGTATTGCCGGCACAATAGATCTCAGGATATATAAGCAAATACATAGATGGAATAAAAATAAATAATAATCTCGCTAACGATACCGACGTCTAAGAGATGACAAACCTTAAACTTCTCTACTTCCTTTAAATTATGCACTTCAAGAGAGCTTTCTCGATATTTCCACTGAACTGACCTTAGACGTTGGTGAGTGTTTCTGCTTTCTAATTTACAAACGACAGAATATTTTACAACTGTGCTTTGTCGCACTCATGGACAACGACCATTCACCGATAAGGTCACTAGAGGCAGAACACTAGCTCACAATGGGAAATGAAGGAGGAGGATAGTGGCCATGGCTTTCGAAGGAAGCACCACAGAACTCGTCTTAAGCGATTTAAGGAAATCACAACATATTGTACGTAGAGATGACCGCAGGCGGTTTCGAACCGCCCTGCTCCCAAATACGAGTCCAGTATCTCCTAACTGCGTCACCGCAAGCACTGTTAAGTGAATAAATGATGAATGATAGATAAACATATTGCAAAAGTATGTCGCTTGGTTGAATTTATTTGTAAAATAAAAACCATTCTTCGGAATCAGTGAAGTACGTCTAACGTATCGTACAGAAAAAGACATTTTTGGCAAACAAATACGTTTTCTAATGACTTCCTAAATGTGCATCGCTTCTCGCCAATCAACAACGCAGGTCGCAGGTAACACGCGCATTGGAAAGTTCCGTAAGATCGATTTCTGCCACAGTCGTGCAGCAAGAAGGTTTCGTTTAATACGAATTTAAGCTGAGAAAGAGACCAAGAGAGAAACAGGATGGGAAATACGGAATACAATGTCACTGTCAAAATATTTTACGAGTGCTTCATATTTTTTTCTTTTTTTTTTTTTAGTAGCCCAGTTACTTTCCTGCTGATTCGGACGCAGGAATGTTTTTTCATGCTTAGGTACGTCAATATCGGCCTACTTATTAGGCTCGATGAATCGTCCGCCGCTTCCTTCAGTGAGTTACGTCGACTGCTATTACGTAGCGCTTGATTAATTTACTGCACGTCACGCACTGAGATATTTCACTTTATGATGGCTGATGAACGACAGGTAAGCATGCGAACAAAAGAAAACAGAATCTGCGTTCTGTAATTGCAGACATCATTTCTCTTCTTGCGTGTAGGTAAGATCCGTGTTTCCTGTAACCACGTAAACATTCTTAGGGAAACGTTTTCTATTTATTGACGATTATCCTGTAGAAAAGCCAGTTTGTGTTTGATGCATTACAGCCTACAAGCGGAGAGATGCGAACAGCTGTGCGTCTGACAGTACAAACTGAAGTGTTTATTTTCTTCTTCGTCTCTCTAAGCGTTTGTAACTTAACGTCAGCGGCACATAAGCTCATATGTCCACAGTCATCTTTGTTTTTCCTTGACAACTAAATTATTGGCCTGTTACACATGTTAACAATGAAATTACTGCAATAGGCGGTGGAGTCTGCTGGTAGTCACAAGCTGAATATTTAAGGGAGGCTGTCAGGAAAGGCCGGATGCCGCAAATGGAAAAGCTCTGCTCTCAAAAATGTACTGACCTGGTTCAGAGACTATCCCACTCCCTCAAAATTTTAATCTGTAAGTTTGCATATCGTGTGAATAGGTTCCTCCTTCACGCGTCTCTAGAAAAACAACTTATTTAGCAGTGCCCACATGAACTGAATTTTCTATGGTACTTATTTATCTTGTTAGAAATTTCTCTTTTTATAAGAGCAGAGTCAGACAGTAACATCTGTAAGACAATTCCTTTTTAAGATAAAATCGGTTTACGAGTAAGTAAACAGATCAATAACATGAGTAAATATTCGTAGTTTGTGTTTCATATTGCTTTATCACTGATCTCCCCCCCCCCCCCCCCCCCGCCCAAAAAAAAAGCAAATTTAATAATAAGCCATGGTATGAGAAAGGCGTCATTTACAACATTTACAAGTAATAAGCATCGTTTGGCTAACAAAAAAGTAAGGAAATGTATTTAAATTCAAAATGGGTTCTCACCCTAGTTTCCAAGATAACTGCATCGGAGAATCGTACTTCGTACAGTAAGGAAGCAGTGTAAACGGTAAATGTCCTTTGTCGGCGATTTTTAAGACCAATTCTTGTGCTTTATTTTAGTCTTTTACCTTCGAACGGAGAGTGCAGTAACAGTCTGCCAGCCGGCCAGTGTGGCCGAGCGGTTCTAGGCGCTTCAGTCTGGAACCGCGCGAGCGCTACGGTCGCAGGTTCGAATCCTGCCTCGGGCATGGATGTGTATGATGTCCTTAGGTTAGTTAGGTTTAAGTAGTTCTAAGTTCTAGGGGACTGATGACCTCAGATGTTAAGTCCCATAGTGCTCAGAGTCATTTTGAACAGTTTGCCAAACTTTATCAAACTTTAAGCTTGAATATCAAAATCGCACTTAGCTTAAATTAACATTGGCAGTTGTTTCTGAGTCTACATGAAAATTATGAAAAATTGTATCCTATTCACCTAAATGCTTTTGTTATAATGTTACGTGAAGCACGTACACGACCTATCGTACGTTTTCTTGTTTGTTTCGCGTTAATGCACGGCTCTAATGGCTTTCAGAAGCGCCGTTCAAGGGAATGTGCATATGGTTATGTCATCAGCGATGAAGTTATGGTATTTAGTTGCTCCATGGATTGTACAGGATCTACGTAAAGAACTAATGTATGTGGGTAGACAGCAGTGATTAATCTGAACGTATCTGAGTGGAATATGAACCTACTGCTAGCGCACTGCCTTGTTATTGCAGTGATCTGCGCTAGAACCTCGGCACAGGACACGGTTTCAACTTGTCCCTAATATTCAAAGCACGCGTATGATCCATTAAACAGTTGAAATATGTCCCTTCAAGAATTACTTTACTTATTCAGTAAATGTTAACGAAGATCGTGCACCTACAATTTATGGCTCTGAGCACTATGGGACTCAACTTCTGAGGACATTAGTCCCCTAGAACTTAGAACTAGTTAAACCTAACTAACCTAAGGACGTCACACACATCCATGCCCGAGGCAGGATTCGAACCTGCGACCGTAGCGGTCTCGCGGTTCCAGACTGCAGCGCCTAGAACCGCACGGCCACTTCGGCCGGCACTTACAATTTATGAAACATCTTCTATCAACCTTTACACTAAAAAGGTCTCACCACATAAAGCCACTTTATTCAAAGTATTCTAATTCTTTATTTGAAAAAGCCTTTGAAAGAGTTGTGCTACATTAACAAAACATTAAACGCTGCGTAGAATACCTTGCCGAGTTTTCAAATGTCAATCTGAAACAACATAGCACAATTAAGGACAGTAGTTGTTCATGTGCGATGTCAACTATATTTTCTACGTATCTGGAGCGTAGCTGAAACCGAATTTTCGTTCTATCGTTTACAGTTCTAAATAACGAAGTAAATTTCGGAATATGCTAATGGTTCTACTTCAAGCACTGTGTTTCATTGACAAGACCCATACTATACGCTTGACGCACAGTTGCAGTCTTTTGATCAAAACTAAATTAATATACACGATAATCAAAATATCCACGGGTGTACTGCCGGTCTACAGTTGGACACTGTAGACCGGCAGTACACCCGTGGATGTTTTGATTATCAAATAAGCCGGGAGAAACTCAATAATCGCAATATACACGATAATTGCATTTTACGCACCAGAGGGGAGCTGGGGTCGCATTCCACGTGTCTGTTGCCCACACTGAACGTCATTGGTATTGCGACTTCAGAAGTTGGCAGTTGTCTGTTCTTGCGAATCAACGACACATGCAATGAAAAACTAGAGTACAGGCCGGTATTCTGCTGAATGCGTTGTTGTGCGTAACGAATACGTCTTATGTAGAACCAAGACTCCTGATGATGTGCGTAGTGTTACTCCGGAAAGAAATGGACTATTCGAGGTAACGCACGACTGTATAAATAAATAGCACATTACAGCGAAACGTTCGCAGCTACTACGAGGAATTACTCTACAGAACAGAAGGTGTGTGCCACGCGGAAGCTTTCCAACTTGAATACATGTGAGTTTATCACAATTTTCATTGATTCCAGTTGGAAGCCTATTGAAAACGAAATCTTCTGAGCAGTGCACACTATTCTGTACAATGATTACGGAAGCATTAACAAGTGCGTATCGTTTTTCTGTTTAATGTTCACTGAATGAGTTTAGCAGTTTCTTCTGAATGAGCCAGTACAGTCAAAAATAAACCTCGTGATGGAATATGTGTACAGAGATGACAGAGTTAGAATTAAGAGACAACTGAACAGCGGTCTACACGAAGTTAACGAACTGACATCCTAGATCAGTCTAGAGCTCTTTTCTTGGCTGAGAATACTCTTGATGGGTGTGAAGAGCTTTCTCAAACGAGATAGCAGAGCCAAAGAAAGCGAAGTAAATAAGCATTCGTGTTTCAGTGTCTGAGACAGTACTGATTGTTCTTAGAGTGAAAAGAGCAGCATTCAAATTCTGCGCAAGATGTTGAATGCGAGGTGCGGTGGAAGGTAGGAACATGACATAGGAAAACATAGAGGAGCAACATTAATGCGTATAGCTGTAGACTTCAGTGTATGGAGAAGTCAAGCGGATGCTTCATTAAACAGTAGATGCCAATTTTCCGATCACAACTGCGATTATTATTATTCATATAGCTTACGTAGTCATTTTATGTTCATCTATGTCAATGATTAAATAAACATACAATAATACATAACGTGAAAAAAAAAACAAAAACGCAAATACGTTATTGTTAAATATCTAGGTCTCTTAATCAGTCCCGATGTCATAATGTCACCGAATGTAGTTCATTGACCCCACCAGGAAATTGACATAGTAAACCATCTTCGATCAGCCGGTCAGAGTGGCCGAGCGGTTCTAGGCGCTACAGTCTGGAACTACGCGACCGCTACTGTCGCAGGTTCGAATCCTGCCTCGGGCATGGTTGTGTGTGATGTCCTTAGGTTAGTTAGGTTTAAATAGTTCTAACTTCTAGGGGACTGATGACCTCAGCAGTCAAGTCCCATAGTGCTCAGAGCCAACCCTCTTCTATCAGGTGTCATGCAGTTAACACAGCAACGCCACATTCGCACGCCGGGGCACCTTTAAACCTCCCATTCTCATAAACAAGTACCAAACATTCCTCATCCTATACTGAAGACAAAATCCATTCGCTCCTTTCATAGGATCAGTAATTAGGTGAGAATCTGCTGGCGGAAACTTCTGCCAAATCTCTCTCCATTTCTTGACACATATCGTATGCAAGGGGATCATGTTGCGTTGATCAGAGTGGCTTTCTGGATTTATGTCTCTCGATAGGTGTGTTCTGTAGTTGATAGTACGGATTGTGCGGAAGTGAGTTCTCAAGAGTAGTACTCTCTTAAACAGCTGCTGTTTCTCGTCTAATTCACGTTAGTGGAATATTACATGACACAGGAAGCCTACGAAGTGGTGCTGATTCAGTAGTGCCAGTCATTATCCTCACTGCCTGATTTAGTTTAACATCCATTTTGAATGTCTTTCTGTGTTGGAGCACAGATACATCTCTATCGGGGAGAAGAATAATGCCGATACAGCAGTCCGACTTTTGCACCCCGTCCTGAGTCAGCCAGATTCTTAGTAATATCAGTTCTGATGTTCATTTTTTTGCTGTGTTTTCCATATGGTTCTAAAAATAAGGGCCCGATCTAAAGTAACCCCTTGACATTTAGAACATGGTTTTTTCAAAGGAAAATTATCGAACACCACATTTAATCTGTGATTCGCCTCACGGTTATTAACATGGTAAACATGTGCCTCTGTTTTAGATTTATTTGGTTTCAGTCAACAATTCTTGAAGTAATGAACGATACTCTCTTCCAGATTTCCTGCTTGATAAATTAGTCCAAGGTAGTTAGAAAATTGCATAATTTTAGCATCTGTATTGGGCAAATCACCGCTATAAAGATTAAGATTGTTTGCAGATAGCACACAGCCCTGCAGTAGCCGATCATTTAGCCTTCGCTATCTACTACCTTTTTCTCGAGGCAATACTTGGAATCGCCTGTTCATAAGCATTTTATTCATTAGATTCCCCAGGATTTTGCATGATAGGATATCTGCAAAACTAAGCAGCAAGCCATAGTGTCATTCTGTATCAAATGCGGCCTTAATTTCAACTAATGTTACTGCAGTCTTTATTTTACATTGGTAAACTTTTTCAATCACTGACTGAATTCGATTTAGTAACATCCTTTCCAGTAGTTTCTAAAGTACGCTATATGATGATATTTGATTATTACGTATTTCATTTATTTATTTAACCTGATCTAATTAGGTCCATCTGGCCATCCCTTACGTCTGACGAGGGTTTCACATATACAGCATCTACTACAAAATTGTTACCTAAGTAAATAACAATAAATAACATATTAATATGACAACTAGTATTAAAATTGTTTGAGTATCTGAAGAGACGGCGTGAGTAAATTATACTGGCTGTGAACTAACGAAGTTGATACTGCCATACATTGCAATATCGCAGCTGCAGCCACTGATAGTAATAATAATAATAATAATAATAATAATAATAATAATGACAATAATCTTGACACTGATAACAAAATGATAATGACAGATGAAAGAACAGTTTATAGGTCTACAAAACAGATGTTTTCTGACATAGCGAGTTCTGGGAAAAGGAAATTTAAAGAGACTACATCGGCTAAGAATACTAGGAAACCAGGCAGATCAGGTTGGAAAGATGGGTGTACAACAGTAACGAGTACGACGAGTACGTAAGGGGCAATGGTAACATTGTTGCTTTAGTAGATATGTCACTACCTGAATGAAATTTTCACTCTGCAGCGGAGTATGCGCTGATATGAAACTTTCTGGCGGATTAAAACTGTGTGCCAGACCGAGACTCGAACTCGGGACCTTTGCCTTTCACGGGCAAGTGCTCTACCATCTAAGCTACCCATGCACGACTCACGCCCCGTCCTCACAGCTTCACTTCTGTTCACTTCTGCCAGTACCTCGTCTCCTACCTTGAGCACTTACCCCCGAAAGGCAAAGGTCTCGAGTTCGAGTCTCGGTCCGACACAGTTTTAATCTGCCAGGAAGTTTCATGTCATTACCTGTCTTCAGAAACTGTAGATGTTGCTTAGTTCTCTAATATAATGCGGGAGATTGTTCCAGAGGCTGATTCCTGCTACTGAGAAGAGATGGTTGAACGACGGAGTGGGACTAAAAGGATTTTGGTCTGATTTGAGCGGGTGTTACTGTCGTGTTGTTGAGACAAGAGAGTTGAGGTCGATGAGAGATATGAGGGACTGTGCACGTTGATACAACCGAAGAGAAGACAGAGGGTACGAATATCTCTGCTCTTGCCTGAACGCAGACAGGTTAGCTGTGCATATGATTGTGAAATATGAGCAAAACATCACAAATGTAAAGAACACAGGCATTCATAATCAGTGCCAGGCGCTCCTGAGAAAGGCCTTGCAGAATAACATTGCTGTGATCAGTACTTGGAGGTATGAGTGTTTATACAAGTTTCTCTTTCACGTCAAGACGAAAGAGCTTTTTTACATTTCTTTAGGGCACGGAGAGATGTTCATGGCTTCTTGCGCTTTACCCTCCACAGCAAGAAAAAAGTGCCACGAAGTCGTTACGCTCTCCGGCACTTTGCAGCTGCTCAGTGCGTCATGTCGTTACTCCAGCACGGACTTTGTTCCACTGTTCTGGCCAGCGACAGAAGCCTTAGAGAACTGCCAGTGCAGACAGCGGCGCCCACGTAGGCTCCTAGAGGCGCTTCATTAGCTCCATTTTTTTTTCTTTCGAAGTCTATCCCCTTTAACTGGCTTGTGCAAAGGTGAGTGGCGTAACTGGCGGCAGAGAGCCGCAGTCGCGCATCCATCGCGGCGAGGGCCAATCAACGTCGTGCGTAATCGTCATTAATCCGCGCCTGGCGACCGCAACGGCGCCACACCGGTTGCCCGGCAACAGATCGCATCGCAGCAGATTAACATTCCCCGGCCCGGAGGCCGCTTAAGATGCGCGCGCGGTGAGCGGCTCTCTCTGACACGCAGTGCGGAACGTTTCGCGTGCGTCGGCCTTGAAACAGTACAGGATGAGCACTCCGGGGCCGGCGGTGGGACGCGCTGGGACTCGCAACGCGCACTCGGGTATTCCGTACGGCTGACCGTCATCAACTTCCTACACAGACTGATTACCGGCGCTGCTCCCAGATTCTAGATACCTGCTGCAGGGGGTCACTACAAAAGGATTCCGTCTCGGTTTCTTTGTTCACCGTTTCGTTCTTAGTATACTAAGGTAGGTTCCTTTTATTTTCACGCGGCTAAGAATCGTAAATGAAGACTCTGAAGCAGTGAGCTACATATTGTACCTGATGTGCCGCAAGGTATGCACTATGAGCCGAAATTTTATGGCCATTGTCCACCGTGAAACTGAATACTGCCTAGCGACATTGCGGGTACACGATGCAGTAAGAAAAGTACAGGAACTGGGCAAGAATATGGGAACACCCCGAGAAATGCGTGCTTCATCTACATCTACATCTGCATGAATACTCTGCAAATCACACTTACGTGCCTGGCCAAGGATTCTTCGAACCACCTTCACAATAGTTCTCTATTATTCTAATGTCCAACAGCACGCGGACAAGTTTCTGTGGGCAACGGCCTTGCTGCAGTGGGTACACCGGTTCCCTGAGATCACCGAAGTTAAGCACTGTCGGGGGTGGTCGGCACTTGGATGGGTGACCATCCAGGCCTCCATGCGCTTTTGCCATTTTTCGGGGTGCACTCAGCCTCGTGATGCCAATTGAGGAGCTACTCGACCGAATGGTAGCGGCTTCGGTCAAGAATACCATCTTACGACCGGGAGAGCGGTGTGCTGACCCCACGCCCCTCCTGTCCGCATCCTCCACCAAGGATGACACGGCGGTCGGATGGTCCCGGTAGGCCACTCGTGGCCTGAAGACGGAGTGCTTTATATCTTTCTGTGAGAGCTCTGGTTACCCTCATTTTACTACAGTGATTGTTTCTCACTATATAGGTTGGCGTCAACAAAATATTTTCGCATTTGGACGAGAAAGTTGGTGATGAAACTTCGTGAGAAGATCCCACCACAACGAAAAAAGCCTTTCTTTTAATGATGTCCTCTCCAAATCCTGTATAATGTCAGTGACACTCGCACCCCTATTTCGCGATAACACAAAATGTGCTGCACTTCTTTGAACTTTCTCGATGTACCCCGTTAATTCTATCTGACAGCGATCCCAGATCCCGCAGCAATACTCCAATGTAATTGTTAGTAGAGTAGGACTGAGTAGATAGCATGGTAGACAATAGTAGATCATTTAGATACCCACAGAACTAATTTCCTATCCTGTACTTGATACTAATAATAGAAAATAGAGTTTTGTTAAATGCTGCTGAAATGTAACGTTGTATGTAATTTCGTCCCACTAATGTTTTTAGGTGGTGGGTTATGTTGTATAATATTGCTTTTGATGAATACTGCAAAAGAGGACGGAGAAGCGCAGTGTAGGCAATTTCTTGTCTAGATCTATTACATTTTTCTGTGTGTTCTGCCAATCTACATCACGTGATTACGCTGCTATTCACAATAAAGTTCCTGGCCGAGGGTTCAATAAAACACCTTCATGCTGTCTCTCTGCCGTTCCACTCTCGAACGGCACACGGACAAAACGAGCACTTAAATTTTTCTGTGGAAGGCCTCATTTCTCTTATTTTATCGCGATAATCATTTCTCCCTATGTAGATGGGTACCAGCAGAATGTTTTCACAGTCGGAGCAGAAAACCGGTGATTGAAATTTCAAAGGAAGATCCCGTCGCAACGCAAAACGACTTTGTTTTAACGATTGCCATTCCAATTCACGTATCATGTCTGTGGCACTATCTCCCCTATTTCGCGATAACAGAAAACGAGCTGCCCTTCTTTGAACTTTCTCGATGTCATCCGTCAGTCCCACACGATGCGGATCCCACACCGCACAAGAATACTCCAGATTAGGGCGGACAGGCGTGGTGTAAGCAGTCTCTTTAGTAGACCTGTTGCACCTTGTAAGTCTTCTGTCAATGAATCGCAGTCTTTAGTCTGTTCTGCCCGCAACATTATCTGGTTGGTTCAAATGGCTCTGAGCACTATGGGACTCAACTGCTGTGGTCATCAGTCCCCTAGAACTTAGGACTACTTAAACCTAACTAACCTAAGGACATCACACACATCCATGCCCGAGGCAGGATTCGAACCTGCGACCGTAGCAGTCGCACGGTTCCGGACTGCGCGCCTAGAACCGCGAGACCACCGCGGCCGGCGCAACATTATCTATTTGATCGTTTCAGTTTACGTTATTTGTAATTGTAAACCCTAAGTATTAACATTTGTGTGACTTCACATTTGTGTGGCTTACCGCGTAATCGAAATTTAGCCGATATCTTTTAGTACTCATCTGAATGACTTCACACTTTTCTTTATTCAGGGTCAATTGCCACTTCTCACACGATCAGATACTTATCTATATCATTTTGCAATTCGTTTTGGTCATCTGATGATTTTAAAAGACAATAAATGACAGCATCATCTGCAAACAATCTAAGAGTGCCACTCAGATCGTCTCATACGTAGTTACCAGAGATCAGGAACAATACAGGGCCTATAACACTTCCTTGGGGAACGCCGGATATTACTTCCGTTATACTCGATGACCTTCCGTCTATTACTACAAAGTGTGACCTTTCTGACAGGAAATCACGAATCCAGTCGCACAACTGAGGCGATATTGCATAGGCACGTAATTTGATTAGAAGACGCTTGTGAGGAACGGTATCGAAAGCCTTCTGGAAACTTAAAAATATGGAATCAATTTGAGATACCCTGTTGACAGCACTCATTACTTCATAAAACGCAGTCTTTGGTTTGCCTTCCCCACAACATTTTCTGTGTTCTTTCCAACGTAAATTATTCGTAATTGTAAAGGCTAGGTATTTAGTTGAATTTACAGCCTTTAGGTTTGATTGATTTATCGTGTGACCGAAATTTAACGGATTCGTATAAGCAGTTATATGGATGACCTCACACCTATAATTATTTAGGGTCAATGCTTGAGGGTAAATGCAGATGCTAGCAAAGCCCGCATGCTATGCTGTTGTATTTGCGCACAAGCGGCACCGGTGTAATGTCCTCAACATTCGCTCGTGTCAGTCGTAGTCAGAACAGTTTTCTGTGTAGTTGTGAGTGCATTATGTCGGAGCTAAGTGAACGGGAACGTGGGCAGATTGTTGGTGTTCGTATAGTGGATGATTCCGTAGCCGAGATAGCCGAAGTGTTTGCTTTTGCAACAGGCATCACATCGAAAATTTAGACGGCATACTGGGAAAGTGGAAGAACGTCAACCGCTAAGTCAGAACGTAAGCATGTGTTGAGTGATAATGATCACTCTAGAGGACTATGACGAAAAAAAAAGAGGATGAAAGATGTAAAAATCAGTACAAAACTGTAAGTCATATTTGGGAACCTTGTCAGCATTGAAACAACACAAAGGGAGCTCCGTAAGCAATTCCACGGCGAGATGGTATTCCAAAATCACTCAGCGGCGAAGCAAATGTGCGTAATCCGAAAACTTGGTGGAGAAGCCATAAAAGTTCGACTTTGGAGGAATGTAATAATGTCATTTAATGGGATGAGTCGTGTTTCAAGCAGTCCCAGGAGTGTAACATGTCAGGGGTTCTGTGCTTATTTGGGAAGTTTTATCGTGGTGCTCCTTGGCCCCCATGAGTATTTTGCAAAGCCGCATTACTGCTAAGGAGGACTACGTGACTATTTTGGCTGAATAGGTTCATCGCATGGTATAATGTTTGTTCCCGAATGGTTTGTACTGTGATCTAGGGCCACTGTTAACACAGCTCTCATAATCCAGGACTGGTTTTGTGAGCACGAGATTGAATCGTCGCATCCCTCCTGGCCACGACGTCACTAGATCTCAATATTAAAGAGACTTTGTGGTTAATTTTAGACGTTAGAGTGAGGGATCGGTATGCATCTACATCATCTTTACTCGAACTTGCCGGTATTTTACAGCAAGAATAGTGCCAGATTCTCTTGAAAACCACTTACGACCAGTATTTATCCATTCGCAGGCGACTGGAATCTGTTTCTTGAATGTCAACAGGTTTACTACACCGTATTAGTCGTGTTAATGAGTCTTATTTTTAGTGTTTCCATATTTATGCCCACCCATTGTATATAAGTGAAGCTGAGGAAAATAAGAAATCATTCTAACGATGAAACCGGCAGCCTATTGGGCAATACACACACATAGGCGATTTTGATCAAGGACATACTGTTACGTCCCTGTGCCTGGGAACGAGCATCGCAAAAACAGTGCAGGCGGCTAGATATTCTCGCGCTGCGGTCGTGTGCGTCTGTGGAATGTGTCTGAAGCACGGTGAAACTATAAAGAGGCGACAAGGTATTGGACGTCCTCTCCACATCGCAGAACATGGATGGCTTGGGCTCGCCTGCTCAGCAAAATTGGACAGGCGCAGATATATGACAGATTTGATGACAGAGTACAGTACTGATGCAGACACAACTGTTTCGGAGCACACCATTCAGCACACGTCGTTGCCCATAGGGCTCCGCAGATGATGGCCCATAGGTGTTTGCTACTTCTTTTTCCTCGGCTTACACCGCTTCACGGGATCGGCATGTTAATTTGGATTTGGCAGTGGCCTGAATACGTGCATCCCATCTGTCTGAATCTAGTCTGACTTCGTTCTCGGAATGTTGGTGAATCGTGCGACTGAGGCAGCATGTGAGGGCCAGTGCGGTATTGGTCTAGTCGTAAGTTGGAAATTGCCTAAGAACCACACGTAGCCTGACCGGCACTGCAGCGGGCGGATTCGAACCGGGCCAGCGCGTGTGCCCGATCCCGGTTCAAATGGTTCAAATGGCTATGAGCACTATGGAACGTAACATCTTAGGTCATCAGTCCCCTAGAACTTAGAACTACTTAAACCTAAGTAACCTAAGGACGTCACACACATTCATGGCCGAGGCAGGGTTCGAACCTGCTACCGCAGCAGCAGCGCGGTTCCGGACTGAAGCGCCTAGAACCGCTCGGCCTCCACGGCCGGCTCTCTATTCCGGAAGCGGCGTGCTAACACACGGTGTCATGCCGACTTAGCGACATCCCCGATTTACGACTGCAGCATGCACAGGTATAGTTGAGATTGCACCGTGGATAAATGGAAACGTGTGCCTGCTACGATGCACCACGTTTCTTAAAACACCAGACCGATCGGCGTGTATGGATACGCTCTCATCCAGGCGAACCACTGCTCGGAACCTGCAATAGGCCATGGACGCAGGCTGTTGATTGCAGTATTATGCCATTGGAGACAATCACCTGGGCTTCCATGGGACCTATGGTAGTAGTCTAAGGTGCCGTGACAGCTATGGACTTCATAAATATTATTGCAGGTCTCCTGCATCCCTTCATAGTTATTATCTTTCCCGACGGAGATGGAAATGCCAGCGTCCAGAATCGCGTTACAATGGCTTCAGGACCGTGTGAGTGAACTCAGGTTGAAATCTTGGGAACCAGATACGCCTGATCTGAACTCGTTGCAACACGTCTGCGACGCTATTGGGCGCGTCCACAAACCAGCGTCCACAAACCATCAATCCGTAGTTCGCGGTCATTGCGTGGCTTGTGTGTAGATTGGTGCCTCTTAAGCTCGACAAACTACCTCGGACATATCGAATCCATACCATGCAGAATCGCTAATGTATTGAATTGCAAAGGTGGACTATGCCGTATTAAGATGGTTCAGATGGCTCTGAGCACTATGGGACTTAACATCTGAGGTCATCAGTCCCCTAGATCTTAGAACTACTTAAACCTAACTAACCTAACATCCATGCCCGAGGCAGGATTCGAACTTCCGACCGTAGTGGTCGCGCGGTTCCAGACTGAAGCTCCTAGAACCGCTCGGCCGCACTGGCCGGCACCGTATTTGGCAGACGGTCACAACTTTTTGGCTCATCTGTGTAGGATAGGGTGTTTCAGAAAAACTTCCAGCTTCATAAGGCCATATCTTCTTCATGAATAAAGATACTAATCTGGAACTTACCTTTTGAAACCTAAACTTCTTGTAATATGGGTCCACAGGCTCTATAAATTTTATACATGAATTCATGAAGTAGTGTCTAAGGCTTTTGTTGTTAGGTACGGGAGTGGAACAAAACCCATGAACCCATACATGAAAACCGAACGTGACGTCATGTTTATGCCGGTAGAGGCCTCGCTGGCGGAGCAATTTCGGTCGATCTTTCGCCCGTGTATCCCCGCTGCGTGCAGCGCGATGGAGCAATAACGCGGAAACTAAAGGCATATTGCGTTCTCCGTTGCAACAGGAGCAGTCCAGTTACAGTTGTACGCCTTAATTTCAGAGTACGGCACTGGACCCGCTACAGCTCATTGCGTCCGACGTTAGCAGCAGCAGTTAGAAGAAACTTCTTGTTTGCGTAAGGCGAAATGCGAATGTCTCTCACATGCATTCTTTCAGGACGTACAGTGTAGTCAACAGTTTTGCGAGTAGTCCATAGAAGTTTACCCGTGTCAGGTAGCAGTATGACATGCCTTATGTGTCTTCCTGACGTGTTTTGCGGCGAGGTTTGTGTTTAAAACATATAGGATTCAGTGGTTGCAAGCTCTTCCTGATGCTGATAATCGACAACGTATATATGGTAGATAATTTCTTTCCACGTTTGCTTCACTTAAGTGGAAATGTGAAAATGTGAAAAAAACTTGTATTTTCATTCGGATTCAAATCTGAGAACTCAAGTGGACAATGGAAATGTTGCGGGGCGCTCAGCAAGTAAGACGGACACTCTGAAGCCGTGTAATACGTGTACGTAAAAAGAACAGAGTGTTAAGAAAGAGTCAGAGAGAGACCGAATAACGTCTCGTCGATGTGGTAGTCAATACAGTTTATAAGAAATAAAGGGACTCGTTCGATGCCTCAGTATGTTGCACAGGAGCAGCGAGCTCATCACACTTAAAACTATATGACCAGTGGACGACGTCCAGCTTAAAGAAGACGTGGAACATGTGAAAATTTCAAGATGCTGAGGAACGTGAATTTATGTCCGTATCAGTATTGGGGTAATGGAAAATTATAATGAGTCGCAGTTCTGCACATTGTTGAATGGGATGTTTTGTTCTGTTATTAGAATGCTGACAAAAGTCATTTCCCTGCCATGAAATGAAAATACAGAGGCAGGGCGGAGAAGATTTACGACCTTTGCACTGGACGTTCATATAATAATTTGCACTAAAAGGGCACATTTAAAATATTACAATGGCATGAAACTCAGCAAGTTTTGTTTTTGAAACGATTGCAAATATTAATTAAAATATTCGAAAAATTGAGCAATTATATGTGAATTTTTATGCGACATTTATATTCGCGAAATTTGCATGCCTGCAAATAAAACGACGCACATTTAATACACTCATGCATACACCGGTAAAAATTAATTTTCGTTTAAATGCTGCCATCTGAAGTCTAAGTTTACTTCCGACTAACAAACAGGTTATCCCAATATAATTCAGCGACAGCTTTGTATGTTGATATGGACTTACTGTCTTATGCTGACCTTCCATACAGCTTCTAAACAATACCTTGACACGAAGGAACCTGCAGTGATTAAGCAGTGATACCATGATCTATACACTCAGTAAATTCGGTCTGTCTTCAGAAACACTATGAATAATGAAAACAACAACTAAAACGAACCGTATTCTACATGTGAAAATTTCAAGATTGTGAGGAACGTGAATTTATGTCCGTATAAGTAATGGGGTAATGGAAAATTATAATGAGTCGCAGTTCTACACTGGTGCCTAATAGACAAAATACGAGTGTACGGACTATATTTATGAATTACGACGTATAGTAATGTGTGCGTGTGTGTGTATAAGATGTATCCGTGTTTACCTAACGTAAAATGTGATATAATGGTTCAAATGGCTCAGAGAACTATGCGACTTAATTTCTAAGATCATCAGCCGCCTAGAACTTAGAACTAATTGAACCTAACTAACCTAAGGACATCACACACATCCATGCCCGAGGCAGGATTCGAACCTGCGAACGTAGCGGTCGCTCGGTTCCAGACTGTAGCGCCTAGAACCGCACGGCCAATCCAGCCGGCAAAATGTGATACATATAAGTTTATGTCACGCATGTTCTTCAAACCGATGCAATTTCGAAATTAGCTAATTGCACAAATTGAATAAAGAACATTAATCTCCAGACGATGGATTATGTTTTGATTTGTAAAACTTCGGTCGTTGCTCAAATGGAAGTGACGCGGCTGGGAGAAGTGTTTAGGAGGCTGAGCTGGTAAGCTGTTTAAGTATACAGTTAGTAATTTAATCACTGATTTTACACTCTGGAATGAAGAATGTAATAGTTTCCTACAGGTTCCTAAGTACTGCTTAGCTAGCGCTTGTGACGACATGATTAATTGCGGCTCGTACAGAATGAAACGATTAATCATTCGCCGTGTTCTCAGTCCGTGAACGGAATGGGAGGTTGGTAAGTTAGATTCAGATTCAAGAGGGGAGGGGGGGGGGGGGGTTGAATCTAAATCAGTTAATTAGGAACAGAAAATGGAAACAATGTGTTGATTAATAAGTCAAGATCATGGTTTTTCCGCCTTTGAGACTGATGTTAGTTTTTTTCCCGTTTCTTGTCATAAGTATGATATTTCGCATATCTTCCTTTACAATGATGCCATTCCTCTCCTTTAGACGACAGGTGAATAGTAAATAAAAAAAACGCGAGTTTACACCCGCCTTGCGTGTCCCCCTTCATATCCGACTTTATTGTCATGGAAATTCAAAGTTACTTCTTTGGTAAAAAATCATTAAGAATTTTCGAAAGATGAAAATGTCAATTCATAAAGGACTAACTAGGGCAATACTAAAACTATAAATTAAAAATGGAGCAACATGGGTTAAAAATGGAAAAGTAATAAACGCATCTTCAATCATTTGTAAAGCGACTAGAGTCATTGTGGCTACAGAAAGGTACACTGAAGAGCCAAAGAAACTCGTACACCTGCCTAATATCGTGTAGGGCCCCCTCGAGCACGCAGGATTGCCTCAACACGACGTGGCATGGACTGACTAATGTTGAAGTACTGCCGGAGGGAACTGACACCATGAACCCTGCAAGGCTGCCCATAAATCCGTAAGAGTACGAGGGGGTGGAGATCACTTCTAAACATCACGTTGCAAGGCATCCCAGATATGCTCAACAATGTTCATGTCTGAGGAGTGTGGTGGGCAGCGGAACTGTTTAAACTTCTAAATATATTCCTGGAGCCACTCTGTAGCCATTCTGGACGTGTGGGGCATCGTATTGTCCTGCTGGAATTGTCCAAGTCCGTCGGAACGCACAATGGACACGAATGGTAGCAGGTGATCAGACAGAATGCTTACGTACGTGTGACCTGTCACAGTCGTATCTAGACGTATCAGGGGTCCCATACCACACGAACTGCACACGCTCTACACCATTACAATGCATCCACCAGCTTGAAAAGTCCCCTGCTGGCAAGCAGAGTCCATGGGTTCATGGGGTTGTCTCCATACCAGTACACGTCCATCCACTCGATTTAATTTGGAACGAGACTCGTCCGACCAGGCAACATGTTCCAGTCATCAACTGTCAAATGTCGGTGCTAACGAGCCCAGGCGAGGCGTAAAGATCTGTGTGGTGCGGTCATCAAGAGTGCACGAGTGGGCCAAAGGTTCGATATCGATGATGTTTCGTTGAACTGTTCGCGCGCCGATTGCCTAGCATTGAAATCTGCAGAAATGTTGGGAAAGGCTGCACTTCTGTCTCGTTTACTATTCTCCTCAGTCGTCGTAGGTCCTGTTCTTGCAGGATCTTTTTCCGGCCGCAGCGATGTCGGAGATTTGATGTTTTACCGGATTCCTGATATTCACGGTAGACTCGTGAAATGGTCGTATGGCAAAATTCACGCTTAATCGCTACCTCGGAGATGCTGTGACCCATCGCTCGTGCGCCAACTATAACACCACGTTCAAGCTCGCTTAAATCTTGATAACCTGGCATTGTAGCAGTAGTAACAGATCTAACAACTGAACCAGACACATTTTGTCTTATGTAGGCATTGCCAACTGCAGCACCGTATTCTGCCTGTTTAAATATCTCTGTTTTTGAATACGCACGCCTATATCAGGTTTCTTTTTCACGTCGGTGTAGAATTTAATGATAATTATAAAGTTTATTACTGAAATAGACAAGTATGAACTCCGAATGTTCATAAAACAATACGTTTTGCGTTGGAAAACAATTACCGAAACTGCAGAAACGTAGAAAATCTTCTATGAGAACTCTCCTTCGCTGAATGTCACACTCCGAATGTTACTCATTGATGCAATAGTGCGAGCTGTAAAATCGTCGAGTTCTAGAATTTATGACGGAGAATGAATCTAAAGAGACCTTCAATACTGTCAAATATACTGTGCAGGATGATACACGAGTAAAAATAAGAGAGATCCGAGAGACAGTGCAGATTTAAAATCCTTGACCTACACGGGGATCAGTCTGTAGCACGAACAATGCAGATGCCGTAATTACAAACTTCAGAAAAAAATCATAATTGTGTGACCACTTCTAAGGAGAATTTCCACTCGTTAACATACAATGCAAGCGAGTTTTTGAGAAGAGGAATAGTCAAAGCACTAAAGGCAGTGCTAGAAAGAGGACAATAAACATTTTGTGTGCTTCGAAAGTTATGAGGATTATAGCATCTGATGAGTTGACCTTGGACAACGATTACGTTAATCATAACACTTCAGGTAAAATGTGCAGAGTCAAGCTCCAGCCAGTAGACTAACCACAGATCATACTTGGTAGTTATTAAAGATGCGTGTGCCGGTGTAGAAGAGCCTAATATTTTTCATTCATTGTGATTTATACGATGGGTCTCCAAGATGTAAGCTCTAGTTTACTGTGACAGAACAAGTAACTTTTATTGAGTGCTGCACTTCACATCAATGTGACACAGATGGATGACACTACACTTCAATGTACGCACTAAATCAACGTAAAAAACGTTTTGAATGTTCTACTAATTGCTCGAAGCTAGAGATCCGTTCATTGGTCATGTAGCCACTCGAGAACGGCGTGTGAACGTCAGTATTCACGGTAAATCTCTTTCCCTCCAAATGTTCTTCCAGTTTTCTGAAAAGCATCAGCCATGTCTGTGTGGTTTTGGTTAAATTTTTGGCACCATTTCACTACAGAAGAACGTGATACCGCGTCTTCTCCTGGAACCCTTTAAAGTCTCCAATTTTTTCGGTATACAAGAGAAAAATAAACTTCAGATGAAAACCAGTGTCCGAAACCGTCATCCACCAACGAAACAGAACATTGTATTCATAGGAGACAAATCTATCTACGCAGTAACTAGCTCCCTCTTCTCCACTGGTGACCGCGCCTATCAGTCACGATTACTGAACGACAAACAGCATTAGGAGACATTCTGCCTATGTTCCGTGAACATACAATGTCACATTTGCTGTCGAAGTGGTGGCCTAGTGGCAGGCGCTCGCGCCTATAACTTCGACGCTCTGTAACATTGTACGATAAAGTTTCTGGACACGTGTTCCTATCCTAAGTTTGTCGTTCAAGACACCCTCTACAGCCCCTCATAGTTTTTTCATAACATTTCTGGGATACCCTGTATACAAAGTTCCTAACAGTAATACTTTTATGTTGTCAATCCTGAAATATAAGATTATACCTCTTAATGACTAGTCTATGAAAACATATAAACTTATTAGATTCGGCTAGTAATTATGTGACAGAATGAAAACATCAATTTTTTGCCCTTGAAGGGCATTATATAGGCAACTTTCAACTGGCATCATGCACTATGAACCAGGTTATCCATTTATTAATGTAGATACCTCGTACGTTTATACTGAGGACTTCTTTGCTGGTTATTTAATCCTCTGCTCCCTCGTTATTTCATCTCGCAAAGCTACTCACTCGTCTTTTGTTGAATGTCTTTCCCTTGTTTCAACCAGTCGGTGCCTTTGTTCCCTTCCAAACTAGCAAAAATCGATTGGTCTTTCAATTTATCCAAAGCCCATCTCCTAAGTCTCCTACCTTTATGCAATTTCTTCATTTATGAATTGCATTTCACTACCAGTAAATTACACTGAGGAGAGAAAAGTCATGGGATAGTGACACACGCATACACAGATGGCGCTAGTGTGGCGTACACAAGATATAAAAGGGCAATATTGGCAGAGCTGTTACTTGCAGTCAGGTGATTCATGTGAAAAGGTTTCCGCCGTGGTTATGCCCGTCCGACGGGGATTACGAGGCTTTGAATGTCGAATAGTATTGGAGCTAGACGCAGATGACATTCCATTTCGAAAATGGGTGGGGAATTCAATATGCCGAGATTCACAATATCAAGAGCGTGCTGAGCATACCAAATTTCTCACCATGGACACCGCAGTGGCCGACATCCTTCGCTTAACGAACGAGAGCAGCGGCGTTTCCGTAGAGTTGTCTGTACTAACAGACAAGCAACACTGTGTGAAGTAACCGCAGAAATAAATGTGGGACGTACGACGAATGTATCCGTTAGGACAGAGCGGCGAAATTAGGCGCTAATGGGCTATGGCAGCATTCGACCGTCGCGAGTGCCCATGCTAACACCACGACATCGCCTGCAGCGCCTCTCCTGGGTTCGTGACCATTTCGGTTGGACCCTAGACGATTGGAAAACAGTATCCCGGTCAGATGAGTCACGGTTTCAGTTGGTAAGAGCTACTGATTGCATTCAAGTGTGGTGCAGACCCCACAAAGCCATGGACTCAAGTTGTCAATAGCCGGCCTTTGTGACCGAGCGGTTCTAGGTGCTTCAGTACGGAACCGCGCTGCTGCGACTGTCGCAGGTGCGAATCCTGCCTCGGGCATGGATGTGTGTGATGTCCTTAGGTTAGTTAGGTTTAAGTAGTTATAAGTCTACGGGGCTGATGACCTTAGATGTTAAGTCCCGTAGTGCTTAGAGCCATTGGAACCATATCAGGTTGTCAATAAGCTGATGGAGGCTCCAGCATGACCGGCCGTGGTGGTCGAGCGGTTCTAGGCGGTTCATTCTGGAACCGCGCTGCTGCTACGGTCGCAGGTTCGAATCCTGCTTCGGGCATGGATGTGTGTGATGTCCTTAGGTAACTTAGGTTTAAGTAGTTCTAAGTTCTAAGGGACTGATGACCTTAGAAGTTAAGTCCCATAGTGCTCAGAGCCATTTTAGCTCCAGAATGGTGCGGGCTGTGTTTACATGGAGTGGACTGGGTTCTTTGATGTACCTGAACCGATCGTGGAAATGGTTATGTTCGGCTATTTGGAGACCATTTGCAGCCATTCATATCGCCAGGCCACAATTATTTGCGAGTGGTTTCTAGAACATTCTGGACAATTCGAGAAAATGATTTGAACACCCATCCAGAATTTATTGAATATAATCGAGAGGCAGCGTTCTCGCTTCCCGAGCAGGGGGTCCCGTGTTCTATTCCCGGCGGGGTAGGGATTTTTCCTGCCTCGAGATGATTGGGTGTTGTCGTGTCGTCTTCATCATCATCAATCATCCCCATTACGGTCGGAGGAAGGCAATGGCAAACCACCTCCACTAGGACATTGCCTAGTACGGCGGTGCGGGTCTCCCGCATCGTTTCCCTACCCTCCATCATGGAGTATGGGACTTCATCATCATCATCAATCGAGAGGTCAGTTCGTGCAAAAAATCCTGCACCGACAATACTTTCGTAATTACTGACGGATATAGCGGCAGCATGGCTCTGCTTTCCTCCGGGGACTTCCAACGACTTGTTGAATCCATGCCACGCCGAGTTGCTCCACTATGTCGGTGGAAAGGAGGTCCTACACGATGTTAAGAAGTATCCCATGACTTTTGTCATCTCAGTGTATTATCAGAGGCCACATTAATTACGTAATTTTAAGTTTTCGATAGGACAGTTGTGTAAGTCAGTCGTGCTTACTGCACGGAGAGACACTTTGAGGTGGCACAAGGGGCTGTGTGAAGTTGCCACTGTGCGGCGCTGCGGCATTACAATATTAACCGGCGCGGCGCTCTGCGGACTGCAGCAGGCAGGCAGGCAGCCCAGCACAGCACAGGTGGCGGTGCGGTGCGGCGCGGCCTGGCCTCGCCGGGTCACTTCCGGCGCCTATCTGCGCGTCATCGCGTCACGCCGCCGCCGCCGGCGCTATCTGGCGGCCACATCTACACGCCGCAGCCAAAGCCACGCTGCTCCTGGGAACCCTACCCTACCACCGGCCTCCGTACCTTTTCCGTCCTTCCTTTCTTCCCTTCTGTCCTTCCGACTCTCCTTACGGCGGCCCGACTCCGTGAGCGCCTCGAGGGACGTGATCCTTCCTGCTTACCACCGTACTTCCTCCACAATAACTTTGCACCCGAGGACTGACATCTGTTTTGAGCGGAAAAGTGATTCTATCTACACCTCCTCTTCCCGAGCCACCGTGAAGTGCGAGGACCAACGTAAACAAAAACTGGGTTAAAACCATATTGACCGTTCACTGATCGTAACTGTTTCAAAAATAGGAGAGATTTTTGACTTATCACTACCAACCACAAACACACCCCTTAGAAAAATTATAAATGACTGTGCTTAAACTGACACACAGTATTTTTAGCGCAATGCAATCTGAGTTTCAAAAATTGCTACAAAAGAATGGCCCTGACTAACAATAACCTATACCTTTCATGAATCATTTACCTCACAAAAATCTTCGTTACTCAAACTACTGCAATACAGCGTGCGCCGATACTGCCAGCTGAATAAAAGATTCTAACTACTGAAGGCACTAACTACTGATAGGCATAATTAGCAAATGAAAGATTTTATATATATCAGTTCATGATATCCAGTATTACAAATTTACTCCTTCTCGCGGACACACGTCCAGACCGTTCGCTCTTAAAATTCTGCCATCTCTCTCCCCACATCCACCACTGCTGGCGGCTCACCTCCAACTGCGCAACGCTACGCGCTGTTCGCATCCAACTGTCCAACACTACAATGGCGACTATTCCAACAATTCAAACGAGCCACAGACTGCACACAACACAGTCAGTGATTTTCATATAGAGAGCTATATGGCGTTACCAACATAAAAACCTAAACAGCCTACTTACAGTGTTTATAAATTAGTTACACAAAAGTGATTTTTAACTGCGAAAAGGGTATATAAGTGACAGAAATGTTTGGTGCAGGACTGAATGCAGTACATCCTCAAGTTTTATCCACGTCTAGCCCTGTTAGTTGCAGATGTTGCCACTAGTTGGCATTCGCGAATGAGTCATTATGGAGTCGTATAGTGGTGTAGAGTGTGAACAGTGTCGTTTATCGCTTTATGAATCCAAATCCGCTATTAGAGTTCAGAGACAGTACAGGACTAAATATCGCAAGCCACAACTAGAAGATACAGTGTTATTAATTGGTACAATCGTTTCACCAAAACTGAGTGTGTACCAGACAGCATGCCAGCCAGCAGTCTCTGTCGCAGTAATTGAACAATTTCAGCGGTCGTAGTCTGCGTAAATCAACGAGATGTGTCAGCTTAGCGTTACAGTGTGGAAGGTACTGCAGAAGCGACTGTCATTCAAACCCTACTGAGCCGCGACGACTGGCGCTAGTTATGCTCCCCTTGCGTCGCTGATATCGACACTCGCGTGGTCTCGTATCTCTGACGGTTCCGCCCTTTCTTTTCCGGCTTGGCGTGTGTCCGAGTGCTCTCTCTCCGGTCGGCTTTCAACGTGGCAACATGTTTTGAGGGCAGCCCCTCGTCTCTATCCGCTGTGCCTGAGCCTCACCGTTCTTGCCGTTTGCCGTGCTCCGGGTGGACGGCGCTGATTAGTCGGCGCGTTTGCGCGCGAAACGGTGGCGGGTCCGTCATCTCATGCTGGACATCTTCTCATCGCGTAAACGGAGGCATTAAGTTACGTATGATTCGCATTCTGCTGTTAACCTTTGAAGATTTGTGAAAATTATGGTGACATTTTGCATCTAGCGGAGACCTTTAAAGATGGTTCTGAATAAGAGAGTGTTATACGGAACATACGAAGTCTAAGGCTTCGAACTGTTGTTCCCGCATAGCGGAACTAATTAGAGTTTTACTGCTTGTCTTAAAGCTACGTTGCACTGTTCAGATGATGTTCAGATGTGTGTGAAATCTTATGGGACTTAACTACTAAGGTCATCAGTCCCTAAGCTTACACACTACTTAACCTAAATTATCCTAAGGACAACCGCACACACCCATGCCCGAGGGAGGACTCGAACCTCCGCCGGGACCAGCCGCACAGTCCATGACCGCAGCGCCTTAGGCCGCTCGGCTAACCTTGCAGTGTTAATTTGATGCAGTATGTTAATTAGTGTGCTCTTTGCCCAGTGTTGGTTTTAGAGTTTCTTTGATATGAATGGCAGAGCTTTTGTTTAGTCAGTTTCATTGTGGCCACTGATAAGCTTTAAAAGGACTTTTGTAGGATTAGACATTCTCAATTGAACCAGCCCGTCTTACTCTCACGCCCTCTTTGGGTCCGGTACTAATGTAGTATTCCTTGGTCTGTCATTATTTATTTTAACTTAAGTTTCAGTTTTTTTATAAATTTCGGAAGCGCTCTTTCTGGTCTGGCCGGTTTTCAGTTTCCCATGCCGCGCGGACCCGGCCGTTGCTTCCCTGGCAGTGGTGTTGGACTCCTACTTGACAGCAACCTCCTGTGGGTCTATGCGGAGCCTTGGCCAACTAAGGGATTCACTTAAACATTCTATTATTGCTGTATTTAAGTTGGTGTAGTTAACTTTTCTTATGAATATGGTTACAAGGCAACTTCATCCAATCGTTTTTTTAGAGCTGATCTTTTCACTTGTTGATGCAGCTAGCAACTGATTTAAATCAAAGTTTTTAACATTCTGAATTTGTTTGATTTTACATTTGTTAAATTCATTAACTTAACGGGTGTAAATAATTCAGAATTTTAAATTTGTGAAAGCCAGTTGTATAATTTCTTAATTTCTTAAGTTTCAGTAACTTGCTCCTCTGTCACTTTTGTATGACGCAGTGTTATGGAAACATAACTTTACCTTTCCCGCCCCTTACTATTCTTTAATAATGGATCTTACCCTATATATGTCTGATTAGCAATCCATATTCTTTTTAGCACTGTTTATTATCCGCAAGCGTAACGGCTTGTCACCTAGGTTTTTTATATATACTCCAATTTTATCTAATGCTTGACACTGATCCGTAATAAAACGATCATGTATATATAATTTCACTTGTACTTATTGGTGCCACATAAATTGTTAACTTCCATAATGATTTCATTTAATGGAAACGGCCAAAATGTAATTAAATTTTTTGAATTCATCCATTATGTAATATGTCTCTAATATATTTATTTACATAATAACTCATAGACTACTGATGTCACATTGGTTGTTGTATGTATGGTATATTTTATGGGGCCTGAACATGACGTTGTTACAACGTTGAAACAAGATGCCAAAATAAAATCGACACCTTAAATACAGCTGGAGGTATTTCTTCATTTTTAATATAAATTTATACCAACTGACGTCCCACTGTCCTCCATTTCAACTATGGATGTACGAAGATTTTCTTATGAGGACAAAGGTCCGAAATAAAAATTTATTGTAATTCTGTATCAATAAAATTTGTCCTTTGTTGAAATTGAAATTATGTACGAACCACAAGTTTGTCCATCAGCAAAGGTCCCTAGCTTCCTAGGATCTTTGAGTAGCTGTGGTTAGCAGTAACACAGCTCACCTACAAATTGGAGCTGTTGCAAGCTTTAAGAGATAGAGACGAAGAAGAAAACAAGCTCAGTTTCGTGTAGAGATATTCTTTTACAAACTGCAGATTGAAGATCATTTTCTTGATACAATTATGTACTGTGACGAAGCCACCTTACATACCTGCAGTAAAGTGAATCAGCACAATGTTCGATTATGGGGTGAGCAGAAACCGTGTCACATAACCGAACATGTTTGGAACCCGCGTAAGATAAATGTTTTTGTGCTGTAAGCTGTAACAAGATTTACGGTCCTTTATTTTTTGTCATGTCAGCTGTAACTGGCATATCGTACCTGGACATGGTTGAATATTATCTAATGCCTAAATTACGACAGGATATGGGTACAGAATTTATTTTCCAGCAAGATGTCACGCCAACAACATCATCAACATGAAGTTGTCGCGTATGTCCATAGGAATGTGCAGAATGGTTTGGACCTGGTTGAACAACATCCTGCCTACCACTATCACCTTATTTAACCCCAGAGGACTTGTATTTAAGGTTACATTAAAGACAGAGTGTCTGTTCCTTCGTTTCCGGAAAACGTCGACGAGCTACAACAACGGATAACATAAGCAGTTGCTACCATATATCAAGACCTGCTTCATAGAATTTGGCAGAAAATTGATTGCAGATGCGACATGTATTGTGTAACAAAAGGTAGCCACACTGAAAATTTCTGAATAAAATTTGAAGGTGTACTACATTCAGTGCTGTTTCAGACGTTTCTGTAAGTTATTAACCTTTTTCACAAATAAAGGCTACATTTCTATTACTAATAAATAAACACCCCATATTTGTTGACTACGTAAATTCTTTAATGCTGTAACATGTTTCCAGGTATAAACCTCATCCTAAGGCTACAATGGCAAAACAAAAACATGCAACAAAGATGCACAGAGGTACTGAAATTTGTCTTCACAATCTTGGCATGTGCTGTATCCATCCTAAGCAGAAAGAGAAGGATAACATAATATGAGGGAATATTCACTTCCTATGTTGGTATGCTATCTACATAAAAGAGTCAAAAACTTTCTTCAGATGAGACGGCTGTCTTCTTATGATGGGATCAGTTGCCTCGATTGGTATGGCCCCTTGAATCTTGTACATTACTGTCCATAAACTTGCACAGTAAACTTAAAATAACATCACAATCAGCTTTAACGTATAACAGAAAGAAAATGGCGGACAAAACGAAGCTTGTTTCGATTTAACTATCGATAAGTCTGATGTCGTCAGTCATTTGCAATGTCTTCGGCGCATCCGCTGCTGAATGTCTCATATTACGCGATGAATTATACTGCATTAAAATAGACAGCGAACATTTGATGTTATAAATAACAGCATAAAAGTTATTTTGAAGTATTAGAAAGATACTGCTAGAAGACAGATCCTAAAAATGGTTCAAATGGCTCTGAGAACTATGGAACTTAACATCTGAGGTCATCAGTCCCCTAGAACTTAGAACTACTTAAACCGAACTAACCTAAGGACAATACACACATCCATGCGCGAAGCAGCACTCGAACCTGAACCGTAGCGATCGCGCGGTTCCAGACTGAAGCGCCTAGAACCTCTCGGCCACACCGTCCGGCGAAGACATATCTTCTTAATTTTTATGTATTTTCACGAAATTCTTTAAAATCACTTTTTTATTATCAATTTTAACATCAAATTGTGATACTCTATCTTATTGCAATATATTTCATCGACTGTTATCACTGATTTGACAGAAAAATATGCAGAAGACATTGCAAGTGACAGACAATACCAGGATCGACATATCGATAGTTAAATCGAAAAAAGCTTCATTTTGTCGCCATCTTATTTCTGCTGCCGAGTATAGTTGATTCTGATGTCATGTTTTAATAATCCTTTGCAAGTTTATGAACAATGGACAACGAGATCTATATGACCCACGAGGTAAGTAGTCAACACATCTTTGTGACCTGTACCAAGTTCTGCATAACACTTAAAAAAATCCTTGCTGTCAATAACTTTCACAACAGCTTACACTGATGAAAATGGAAAGAGTTACACCATGAACACGTCGAATACTAGGAAACTGATATTCCAATAGATTTTTCATATGCGTGATCAGAGTGTCTTAGCTGCTTTACAACTACCGACATTGCAAACAAATTTAAACAGGAATTTCATAGGCTAAGCACGAGAGAAATTATGATACCGTCCTAAAAATCAGTAAACACCGATATCCCTTCAGTTTCGAAGAAAAACACCACACATTCAAAGCACAAATGCATGGCAGACAGGTACCTAATGACCACATAAATATGTGAAACGAGACACTACACAAATTCACTGAAAACATCAGATAAGAAAAATAAATCCCCTCCCTCCTTCCCCTCGCCCTCCTCTTCTCCTCCAACTCCTCCCTTCCACTTTCCCTTCCGTTTCACACCTACCTGCTCCTTCCCATTTTCCCCATCTCATTATCAGTTAACTCTCCCTTGCCCTACTTTGCAGTCACTGTACGCTACCTTTACTCATTTGAAATACAGTACATTACGATTCACCACCAGGAATTGTTGATAAAGATTTCTGTGTTATACAACCAGTTTCCGTCCACGTAATATCCTCAGACAGCCAGTATGGCAATGTAAAGAACACCTGTAAGGCTT
The DNA here is from genome assembly GCF_023898315.1 of Schistocerca nitens. Taxonomy (NCBI): domain Eukaryota; kingdom Metazoa; phylum Arthropoda; class Insecta; order Orthoptera; family Acrididae; genus Schistocerca; species Schistocerca nitens. The sequence goes on along the minus strand of NC_064622.1, from coordinate 174,070,751 downwards.
TACAGATTGAACTGTGTTCTTTTCATTGGTATACAGGATACTTGATGATAGTCTGTGGGCTGAAACTGGTTGTATAATAAGAAAGTGTTGCCAGCAGGTATTGAGGGTGAAGCACGTAGTTTTTCAAATATTTACGAGCTATGAGGCACTACCTCGTCATAATACCTTAACTCATCTTTGTCTTTCCTCGCTCCTTCACTCCCTCCCTGCAAATATTCTCCGTTTAAATCTTTAATTCCTACGCAGACATAATGAACATATTGCAAACCAGAGTTAAGGAAAACATTTCAAGATGAAATGAAACCATAAACCAGCGGTTAAATTTTCGGTACTACATACACAAAAACATAAAAAGATACATTTAGACAGGATTTTCTTTAAAATAAACTTAAAAAATGTGCAATCAGAAAGGTGATATAGGCGAAAACGAGACATTAGACGTAATAACAAAAAAAACACATTTCAACATCCTTTATAACGAACTTTTTATGGGTCAAAAAGCAAACCTAAACTGTTATGTTTCGTTGTAAACCAGTTTCCATGTTTTATATCAATAAATGAATCTCTTAAGGTAACGTAAATGAGTAATCGTCGTAGCTGTTGAGACTAAACATATATACCTTGGACACTTGTTGGATATGTTAATTTATATTTCATTCTTAAGCACGCTTGTTTACAGTATTTTCAGTACAGAGAAAAGTCACTGCTACAGATGACTAATGGTGTGAACGTTTGGTGGATGTAGAGCTTGGCGACTTTCAGGTGCAGATCGCAACGCAGTGTGCCCAGAGAATGTGCACGTGCAGCCTGACGGCATCTTTCGGACTTCATATCGCACATTGCTGAACGTGGTGCAATGGCTGCACAATGGCAGCACAGTGGCTATGTGCACGTAGGACAACAGTGTAGCAAGAGTCGGCAAGGTTTTTTCCAGAAGGACTGCACGACGAAACGGTTGTGGGATTGTTGGACTAGCTTTGGTGAACAGACAAAAGACCTCAGTCGAAATCTGGGCACATCTTACAGGTGAGTGTCATCACGTCAGGAGCAAATTATTGTAAACCGGGTCGAGATCTGAAATTGCCATGCATTGTTACCTTTGATACCATACTATCCGCTATTGAAAGAAACACACACACACACACACACACACACACACACACACACACACACACACACACATACACGCGCGCACACACACACACCTTATTCTGAGGATGGACATCAGTCCCGATTAGCATGGATGTTTACTATGTTTCTTCCTTTGCCTGAGAGCTAGTGTGGGGTGGACGGGAGGAGGGGGGGGGGGGCTAAGGCCCATCCCTGAGCCCAGGTTTGGGTGCCCTTGTCCAGCGACCAGTGTCGCTCCAGTCTGTGATGCTCAGGTCGACTGCAAAGTGACTGTATATAGCCACGTGAAATATCATAGGAAGTAGTGTTTCATTTGACTGAAGCACGTACGCCTGGGTTTCACGCAGGATTCCCCGTTTGGTTAAAAAATGGTTCAAATGGCTCTGAGCACTATGGGACTCAACTGCTGTGGTCATCAGTCCCCTAGAACTTAGAACTACTTAAACCTAACCAACCTAAGGACATCACACACATCCATGCCCGAGGCAGGATTCGAACCTGCGACCGTAGCAGTCGCACGGTTCCTGACTGCGCGCCTAGAACCGCGAGACCACCGCGGCCGGCCCGTTTAAAAAATGGCTCTGAGCACTATGGGACTCAACATCTGTGGTCATAAGTCCCCTAGAACTTAGAACTACTTAAACCTAACTAACCTAAGGACATCACACACATCCATGCCCGAGGCAGGATTCGAACCTGCGACCGTAGCAGTCGCGCGGTTCCGGACTGCGCGCCTAGAACCGCGAGACCACCGCGGCCGGCCGGCCCGTTTAGTTCGATGCTATTCCAATACAGTTGGAGAACCTCTTCAGTGTTATACCAGCTTTAAGAAGAACACTAAATGAGCTGAGGCGTGAATAGCAACTTGGATTGAGGAGAGAGGCGTGCTAGGGTAGACAGAGCAGTCGCGCAAAGCCATTGTACCAGGGTGGCGTAGTGGTGAGCGCATCTGCCTTGTAGGCAGGGACCCGTTTCGAATTCTGGCCTCGGTACAAATTTTCATTCGTCACTTCAATATGGATATATGCATAATACAAGAGTGTATTCTTTTCCTTAAGGGACACACACACCCACTCACTCACACACACACACACAAACACACACACACACACACACACACACACACACACACACACCTTATTCTGATGCAGACTATGGACATCAGTCCCGATTAGCATGGATGTTTAATCATTCATTCCCGCTATTTGATGAAGATAAAACTCTACCATCTGGTGAGCAAGATGTATGAGACAGGTGAAATACCCTCAGATTTGAAGAAGAATATAATAATTTCAATCCCAAAGAAAGCAGGAGTTGACAGATGTGAAAATTACCGAACTATTAGTTTAATAAGTCACTGCTGCAAAATACTAACGCAAATTTTTTACAGACGAATGGAAAAACTGGCAGAAGCCGACCTCGGGGAAGATCAGTTTGGATTCCGTAGAAATATTGGAACACGTGAGGCAATACTGACCCTAAGAATTATCTTAGAAGATAGGTTAAGGAAAGGCAAACCTACGTTTCTAGCATTTGTAGACTTAGAGAAAGGTTTTGACAATGTTGCCTTGGAATACTATCTTTCAAATTCTGAAGGTGGCAGGGGTAAAATACAGGGAGCGAAAGGCTATTTACAATTTGTACAGAAACCAGATGGCAGTTATAAAAGTCGAGGGGTATGAAAGGGAAGCAGTGGTTGGTTGGGAAGGGAGTGAGACAGGGTTGTAGCCGCTCGCCGATGTCATTCAATCTGTATATTGAGCAAGCAGTGAAGGAAACAAAAGAAAAATTCGGAGTAGGTATTAAAATCCATGGAGAAGAAATAAAACTTGGAGGTTCGCGGATGACATTGTAATTCTGTCAGAGACAGCAATGGACCTGGAAGAGCAGCTGAACGGAATTGACAGTGTCTTGAAAGGAGGATATAATATGAACATCAACAAAAGCAAAACGAGAGTAATGGAATGTAGTCGAATTAAGTCGGGTGATGCTGAGGGAATTAGATTAGGAAATGAGACACTTAAAGTAGTAAAGGAGATTTGCTATTTGGGGAGCAAAATAATTGATGAAGGTCGAAATAGAGGAGATATAAAATGTAGACTGGCAATAGCAAGGACAGCGTTTCTGAAGAAGAGAGATTTGATAACGTATAGATTTAATTGTCAGGAAGTCGTTTCTGAAAGTATTTGCTTGGAGTGTAGCCATGTATGGAAGTGAAACATGGACGATAAATAGTTTGGACAAGAAGAGAATAGAAGCTTTCGAAATGTGGTGCTACAGAAGAATGCTGAAGATTAGATGGGTAGATCACATAACTAATGAGGAAGTATTGAATAGAATTGGGGAGAAGAGGAGTTTGTAGCACAACTTGACTAGAAGAAGGGATCAGTTGCTAGGACATGTTCTGAGGCAACAAGGGATCACCGATTTAGTATTGGAGGGCAGCGCGGAGGGTAAAAATCGTAGAGAGAGACCAAGAATTGAAAACACTAAGCAGATTCAGAAGGAGGTAGGTTGCAGTAGGTACTGGGAGATGAAGAAGCTTGCACAGGTTAGAGTAGCATGGAGAGCTGCATCAAACCAGTCTCAGGACTGAAGACCACAACAACAACAACAACCACAACAACATCCACATCATCATCGTATTCTTCTTCTACAGTTTGCAGCACCTGGCTGGATCCATTTAGAATATAGTCTCTCCATCTTTGTCTGTCCTCTAACCACATTTCCCTCTCCACTGTGTCCCAGTCTTCTCTTCATCACACGTTCCTCCACCCCAACGATCAATCTGTCTCTCTGTCTTCCTCTAATTATCTTGGCTTCTATTGTCGTTTCATGGACTTGCCTTCGTACCCTGTCGACTCCCTTTCTTTTATCATGCCGTAACCATATTCACCTTGTCTTTTCTATGGTCACTTGGGTGGGTTTCCCTTTCACTGTTCCTCTCGTATCTAATTCCTTCCTCTATCCTTTCTATTGAGTATTATTCTGTGGTCTTATTCCGGTTCTTCGAAATTTTGTATCTTGCTCATCTGCCTTTTCTTTATTACCCACTGATTGGAGCACAATTACACGGTACTGCGTTTGATAAATATCTGACTGATGCATCATGGAGTAACACTTTCCAGCTCCATCACTGTGGTTGCTTTCTTTTCGGTTCTAGGTTATTGATACTCCCTGAATAAAGCAGTCTTCTATGTGGGTTCGAATTTCTCATCATTTCATAAAAGGCTATAAAAATGTTTTCATTCGAAGGCCCTACAGTCCAGAAGCAGAAAAAGTAGCCGAGAGTATTTAGGCAACCATCCATCGACACATCAAGTTGAAGATACCCGTTTGGTAAAACATGGTGTCCTGCTGCTTGAGCAAGTCCATAGCTGCCTGCTGCACGTTCTCCTCTGAGAGGAATAGTTGACCTTTCAAGGTCTTTTTTAAGGGAGCGAAAGCGTGATGATCGCATGGGGGGAGATTAGGTGAGGACTCCAGTATCTTCCACTTCTGAGTTAAGACGTTTGCGATATGGGACGAGTGTCATCATGAGGCAGCTGCACCCCATCTCACAATGGTGGTTGTCGACAGACATGCTGCCCCATACACGTTCTTCATTCTCCGATGGATGTATATCGGTATTTTTCCGTCGACAGCCAAGAAAAGAATAACAGCACGTTCGTCCTGTTTGGACTGAACTGGTAATAACGTCACCATACTTCACGTTTCCGCATTCACCGCACGCACGTCATAAAGACACCAATACCAAATTAATCCCTTGTCTGAAGGTCGATTGCTTGTATACCAGCATTGGAGTCGCGCTGCGATGCATATACGCTGCAGTAACACCCTCAAATGGGAATTTTCTGATCACCTCTGATAAGAACGTAAATTTTGTCTAACTAACTACGATATGTAGCCACTTTCATCATCCAAGTCTTTTTTATGCGACCATTTCTTTCGTCAGCTTTTCTGCCTGCACGTCTGCGACTTCATAACGGCCAGTATGAAAACCTGTACTAAAAAGTTCTCTCTTTGTCCTATATACTCCTCCCGCTTTTACTTCTCGTTATTCTGAATTGAGGCATGGACACTGAAAAGGCCAATGTACTGGATTTCGGCGCCAGAATCACCGTGTAATTCCAGGTCTTTTTCACACCAGCGTAAATTAAAACTGATGTTAAGTTCACAAGGGTCCCATCATTTTTGAACCTCAAGGAAGTCAAGTATGCTGCATTGTTCAGTTGGGGTAAAGTGCCTGGACGGCTCAGATGATTGTGGATAACTGCACACACACATTGTTACCAAGTCGATTTTGGTTGTGATTAGCAGAAACCGTTTCAAGAGTATTAGCGCTAGACATTTATGGGATTTATGCAAGTTTATTATGTCATCTCAGTCAAATATAGTTTGTCAGGAGAATAAAACGTTCTGGTATGGATATGTGGAACCAAATTTTGTATGACCCCTGTACCCTAATAAATAAATACCTTCTTATCTTAGAAACCAAGCTCCAGCATATGTTAAGGATATTTAGATCTCCGGTATATCATCAATGTAACGCTGTCGATCAGACATCATCGACTATTTCTTCTTTTTTAAAAAAAAATATAACCGACTCCCATGATAGTCTTTCATAACAGTGTCATAATATGCAACTTACTGCAGTTCTAAGATGAATGTGTCCGTACTTCCTGGGCACATCTTTCACTGAATGTTTATGCGTATGAGGAAGTTATTCAAATAATGTTTAGTAAAACTGTCGAAAGCATAAGTAGCTTCGGTAATGGATGCGGTTTTGGCTTAAGAATTTCTGTAACCTTTTGTCACCCATTGACTATTACGAAATCCTTTTATTGGGGCACTACATCTTTATTAATGCTTTATGGACACTGATTCGTTTTGATTTTACTGCTCTTAATAATTGTATTACTCGAAAAATAAAACTACATTTTCCTCTACAATGTTTTTGTCGTTTACGTCGAGGTTTTTACTTTTGAATAACTTGTTTACAAGAGAGGCCAATAACTAAAGTTAATAAGGAAGTCCTGTCGTCAATGTACATTTGTCTTAACACAGTTCCAAATAGCTGCCAACACGACTTCAGTGTCCGGCATGAGAACTTGTTTATTGACTGGCAGGAGGTCTCTGAACAATTATGTACTCTTGTAGTGGCAAGGGAAGTAATTAAAAGGCGTCCGTAAAATTTTCCTACAACGACAGCGTCCAAATTCTGCCGTTTCCGCCCAACGTTATACACTTCGCCTTCACGTTTCAAACTGATTGTAAATAGCCTGCAAAATAACTACTAGCTCTGCATCCTGGACACAGGTGTCCTGTTGTTCCTACTTATGTTAAAGCAAAACCCTCACTTCTGAGATAAATTACTGTTGTTTCGTTGCTGTTGTCAGAGAAACACAGTGTATCTGACCTGACTTCGTAGACTGCCACAAAAATTTGACAGTTAGGGAGGACATAGACCATATTGTCCACACATGTAATGTTAGCGATTTTATCGCGTCGTTCAAGTTAACAGGTTCATAATAAAACTTGTGAATTGCGATCTACGTCACTTATTAAAGACATGTCTTGCAGTCCAGACTATACACCCGTTTGGTTCCATTCGAAGTACGCTTATGAAAAATTCCATACAGAACCTCTCGCTCTACAAAAGATCGATACCAAATGGCAGGAAATTTGAAGAGGTCACACCTACATACAAGAAATGATTTAGAGGTAATCTGCTGTATTTTAAACACGAATATTTTAGGCTAGGCGTCACCGTAACTGTTATCGATATCGAATGTAACAAGTTTATTGTTTACTTATCCCCACAATGCGTTTCGAAGCTTTCAAGCTCCATCATAAGGAGGATTTATGCGGATTAATACAGCATGAGGCTTTGAGGTAACTGTGGCATTATTTCCAGTAGTCAAAGGCTCCTTTCACACATATATACCACACACTTCATGAACTTTTTAAAAAAAGTGTGACGGTATACCTGATGTCTGCCCTGACAGTCGCCATACGCGTGTTCTCTGATGTTTCGACAGGTACTTTCAACTTCATTTTCCAAATCTCTATCTGGAAACAGCCCGAACAAATACTACTCAACACGTCTTTCACGTTGCTCCCAGTGTTGAAGGAATGCTTCGCATTGTTTCCCGTTACAAAGAAAGAGATTTTTAAAGCGTAATTTTACGTGCCCATACGACAGAGCGGTCTGAAATTAATCTAACGCGATACCTGTTTATCGATATGTATTAACGGGGACAGCAAAAGACGAAGAATAGCCAGTACTCCAGAAGCAACTGAGCTGCACTGATGCATGGCGTTGGCACTCAGCGCGGGACAGTGTGTTGCCGTCGCTGCTGCTGAACAGGTTATTTTTTGTGTTTCACTATCCTTATTAATGCATTTCGATAGAACGAATATCCCATTAGACTAATTTTGGCCTGATCTATCTAATGGAAATTTATTTTGTTGTCTCTTATCTGTGTAGGAAAAATGGTCATCGTAATAGAAATAAGAGAGGTCAGAGTACTCATGCAAAGATTTAGGTTCTATTTTTCCCACGGGCTATACAAGAATGGAACGGTCGATATAGTCTGAAAGTGGCTCCATGAACTCTCTGGCCAAATAGCCAAATACTTCAGTGTAAATTGCAGAGCTGTCATGTAGATGTAGGGGTGCAGCATATGTAGAAATGGAAGGAGTAGTCTATAGGTGAGTATCTAAATTTGACTTCTAATGAGCGGTATTCATATCGTCGGAAAAAAAGACTACATTTTATCTCATTGATTAATGCATTAATGCATGCGTTTAGTGTTCTGTTAAAGGGAAAATATTGTATGATATGGTGTGAATAGGCAATTTCATTATTCTCAAATACATTCTTAAACTTCTTCAATGTCGTGAGAATATTGAGACTTGTACAAGGAATTTAGATATTTTACTGAAATTAAATTATCACATAAAATAAAACACATCCCTAACAGGGACGCTGCTCTTCCGAATAGCGTCAAGATGGCTGTCAAGTTTAAAGTTGCCTTCCGACAAACTTTGTTGTAACGAACGCTACCCTGAAGTTTTCAGTGCACGTCTTTTGCATTACGCCGGTGATGAGAAATCATCCGGCAAAATTTAGCTTCTGTTGTGTGGTCAGATGCCAATGACGAATTTTTTTTCGCTGCTGTTCATTATAATTCGAATCAGCAATCTTCAGATGGAGTATCAGATACGATCGCACCTTATCGGTGTTGTTATGGTATTCATTGTCCTGACCTGCTTAGTGCGTTCCTTACAGACAAATTTTTAATTCCGGTTTTAATCGATATTTCCATTTGTTTGAGTTTATCATACATGTCACTTCCGCAACCAGTATGATATGCTCTAGCTATCTATTGTTACAATTTTTTTCCTTTCTGTTGCACGTAGCAGTGCCAAATCGAATATTTATAGATGTCGGGTGAGATGTTCTATTAATCTGCAGTAAGGGACTTCCATAGAGATGTTCTTCGACTATATTTTCTGGTGTGTCATCATTTCTAGTACATCTGTCCAACTAATTTGAGATGATCTTCGTAAAGTACACAATATTCTAAGACAATAAAGCGACGCACCCCTAAGGAGTTATGTAAACTGGTCACACATGGACGTAAATTGTTATTCCTGCAGGTATCGACGGAAAATGCAAATCTGTAAACTTTGGCGGCTGATGGATGAATGTGCGGCACTGCAGTGCGTTTTCACCGCCAAGCTGCCAAGGCTAATAAACAGGGGACAAGTGGACACCACGGCATAAAGTCTTCACAAATTTCATTCCGTGTACTCAGTTGGACAGTAACTATGTCCAGCAAAAGGAGCGTGAACAACATACGCAACAGCCAACATTTGGGAGAGGACATGTAGTTGGACTCAAAAAAGACGGTTCGATTAACTGGCGAATCGGTCGACACTTAATTAGGAACGGTGCCGCTGTTCGATGAGGTTGGCCGAACACAGCCTTAAGGAGGAAGCGATCGACCTAGAGAGACAACAGAATGTGAGCACCGTGCTATCCTCAGAGAGCCAAACAGAGGCCCCGACTGATCATTATCCTCGATCCGACCAGCAACTGGTGCTTCACCGACCACAAGGAACATTAACAGGCGCCCCACAGAAAGTTCACTGACCACCAGTGACCTCTGTATACCAACAAGTCCGTTTTCAGTCATGTCAGGCACATTCGGCCTGGAATCCCAGTTACTCGAGTAGAATTGCCTTCAGTGACGAGTACTACTTCTAACCGAGCTCCGATAACCAGCAACGACGTGTTTGGAGATGCTCAGGAGGATGAGGAGGAGATTAGTGTTTAACGTCCCGTCGACAACGAGGTCATTAGAGACGGAGCGCAAGCTCGGCTGAGGGAAGGATGGGCGAGGAAATCGGCCGTGCCCTTTCAAAGGAACCATCCCGGCATTTGCCTGAAGCGATTTAGGGAAATCACGGAAAACCTAAATCAGGATGGCCGGAGACGGGATTGAACCGTCGTCTTCCCGAATGCGAGTCCAGTGTGCTAACAACTGCGCCACCTCGCTCGGTTGGAGATGCTCAGAGGGTGGTGGGACTCCAGCCTAAATATCGCCCGCCATACGGCCCAAAAACCACGAATTAAGGTCTGGGTTGCCGTTTTATTTCATAGCAGAACCCCTTTAGTTGTCATCCGCTGCACCGGCACAGCACAGCCGTTCGTCGACGATATTCAACGCCTCGTTTTGTTGCCCTTCATGCAAGATATCCTGGCCTTACATTTCAGCAAAATAATTCCCTACCGCACATGGAGAGAGAGTCTACTGTTTGCCTTTGTGCTTGCCAAACACTACGTTGGCCAGCCAGGGCGCCGGATCTCTCCCCTATTGAGAACGTTTGTAGCACTACGGACAGCGTTCTCCAACCAGGTAGAGATTTTGACGGTATAACGCGCCAGTTGCACATAATCTGACACGATTGTGGAGGGGAGTGAGTACATCGTATTTTGAATAGGAACCCATGCCCGGTAACGTCATCCAGCGAGACTACAGAGCGTCAAAGTTACAGCCGTGGGCGTCTGTAAATGTACGTATACACGGGTAGATTCCGTGATTATCTTATAGACTTTCCAGGATGATGAAGAACGATAAATGCATTAATTTGAAGTAAGGATCCCTGTACCGGAAACGAACGAGTCGAAAGTTATAAACGGAAACCGTTCTGATACCTCTGACAGTTGAATACATGTACCGTTTCTTGTGTTGCGAGGAGTGTAGGGTTAGTAACTTTCAGTGGTGGTAGTGTGGGCAAAAACGAGAAAAAATTTCCAAAAAACGTGGGCTGTAAAGTGCGTAACTTAACAGCTTTGAACACTTGCTCAGTGGAGGAGATGTGTTTCACATTAGTGAAGATGAACGAATGGTCATAGCTCCTCAGGTACGCAATTTAGAGCCCACTTTTATTGGGCTTTCTCGTTTTTGTCCACACTACCAACACTGAAAGTTACCAGCCCTACACTCTTCGCAACACAAGAACCGGTACATGTATTCAACTGTCAGAGGCATCAGAACGGTTTTCGTTTATAACTTTCGACTCGTTCGTTTCCGCTACAGGGAGCCTTATTTCAAATTAATACATTTATCGTTCTCCATCATCCTAGAAAGTCTGTAACATCATCACGGAATCTACCGGTGTATACGTACATTTACAGACACCACCCGCGCCTATAACTTTGACGCTCTGTAGCCTCGTTGGAAGACGTTTCCGGACATGGGCTCCGGTCTAAGGCGCTGCAGTCATGGACTGTGCTGCTGCTCCCGGCGGAGGTTCGAATCCTCCCTCGGGCATGGGTGTGTGTGTTTGTCCTTCGGATAATTTAGGTTAAGTAGTGTGTAAGCTTAGGGACTGATGACTTCAGCAGTTAAGTCCCATAAGATTTCACATACATCTGAACATTTTTGACATGGGTTTCTATTCAAAATACGATGTACTCTCTCCCCTCTACAAGTCCTAGAAGTCTGTAACGGGAATTTCCGACCACCCTGTATACTATTTACGGAGCATATTCTGCTTCATAAAAATTGCGCAGTCGTGGGCACAGCAACGGTTAAGGACAGCTCAGACCGACGTCAACACCCACATACACGGCTAACTCCAAGCCCCTTTTAAGAATTAACTAGATGACCTCATAAGTGAGCGATGCAAACGCTGTAGACATCCTGCTCCACATCTTTAGGGTGTTGTCTTGCTACATCATAGTGCAATGATTCAGATGGCTAACTAAAGAAAAGTAGTAGTCGTATTACACACATGTTAACCGTTGCGTCCTTTTCCTGGAGAGTACAGTTAATTGAACATTGCTCGCACTTCTGGATTACTTCCAAAGGACGTATGCTACTAGATATAATGTATCCTGTTACCAGCAATTACTTGTCGTCCAAGTTAGGTCTGCGACGACAAGTGGTATTCGAACCGAATGAGCATAACGCTTGCCTGCGGAGGTTAGTTACCCAACTAGAAAACCAACGATCCTTCAAGCAATCGAGCTCACATGTGCAAAACAGCTTCAAGCATCTTATTAAAAAAAAGTTAATGTGCTAATCATTTGACGCTAAGCGTCTAAAAAAAGTTTAGAAAACGTATTAAATTACTTGTACAGAATGTTGCTATTCTCTGTGTGTTCTCCTTATCAAACCCTAAGAGAATATAGTCTGTGAAATCAGCGCTCCATTTTGAACAAAGGCTAGTTTTGCATGCATTTCATTGTTTATGAAGTCATATCTCCTGAACAATGTCTATGCAATGACATAATTTTGCAGTTAGGTTCGTTTGTATACGTTGCGAATAGATTTAGCAGTAATGAAGTAATAAACTGCCTGCGTGATGCGGCAGTTTTACTGCCTGAACATCGGAAATGCGATATATGATAAACGTTTTTCCTTCTATCAGTTTATGAGGGGTCTCAGCTAGAGTAAGTTTAGTTGGAAAGTTCGTTGCAAGTCGCTTACATGCTCTCGCCCTCAAATGCTGAATGAGTTGGCATTCGGTGGGTTACACTGCCTCAGGGCATATTCACAGTTTCTAACTGCAATACTCCTCTTAGTGCGTTGAACCATTAACTTGAGATTACAACTCTTAATGAGTAGAATGTCACTGAAATTAAAATTTTTTAATTCGGTCAATAATTACATGAAATATCAAAAAACCAAATTATATATGAAGATGGTATCTGTTCTTTCAGACATGTCTGCATATAGGCGTTGATATAAGTCAACGGGGACAGTTGAAAATGTGTGCCCCGACAAGGCCTCGAACCCGGGATCTTCTGCACACATGGCAGACGCTCTACCCATATGAGCCACCGAGGACACAGAAGATAGTGCTCACCGGCCATTTGACCATCTTATTCTGTGCGGATGCACACATGGTGCCCGAACTCTTACGGGAATCGGCAGTAAAGCCGCGAGTAATGAGTATAATGGGCAGGGGCACTATCAATATAGTGTGGGACAATAAGTTGCGAGTGTGGGTCTCACGGGAGGCGTGCCAGAGGTAAGTCTCTGCAGTCGCACTATCCTCTGTGCCCTCGGTGGCTTAGATGGATGCCGGCACGGTAGCTCAGCGTGTTCGGCCAGAGGGCGAGCAGTAACTGAGTAAAGGTATCAACGATCAACTTGAACGAATGTCTAGTGACGTCCGCCCAGACCAAACGCAACGAACGATAAAAAAAAAAAGTCGGTATAGCGTCTGCCATTTAAGCAGGAGACCCCAGGTTCGAGTCTCGGTCGGGGCACACATTTTCAACTGTCCCCGTTGACTTACATCAACGCCTGTATGAATCTAGGGGTATTCATTTCATTGTAAAAACCAATTTTTTGTTTCCCCTGGAATGCGTTAGATGGGCAACCTGCAACATCCATTAGGTAGGCATCCTGTAATTAGATTGGTTCACAGTGCACCCTGTTAGTCGTTTAGTAATATAGTTAAGATTAATAAAATAACAGACGTTTACTGTCGTGCACTTAACCATAGGTTGGAGATGTAAGGAGGTGGGAAGAATACGCGTACGTGTAACAACAGTGGCTGAGTGTACGTTTTACTGAAAGAGATGCCATGTCTGCAGTACTGCTTCGGCTCACACGTGGTAGTCAAGATAAGGCTCTTTGATATTGTTTAATAGGTTTTGGAGAAATTTTCGAATGGTTTCTGTAGTTCTTATACGTGGCAATTTGTAAAGAGTGATGAAGAATGGCCTGAGAGTTTTAACATAGAAACTCTGATTTAGTTTTGATTGATTCAGTATTTTACGTTTGTTTCCATATGACAACAAACCGAAAATGTTGATTAATTATTGATCGCGCAGTTACGGACACATGGAAACATAATCTGCACAATCACTAAGCATCGTTTTACATGCCTTAAAACTCCAACTAGATGTGACCCAAGTGGCAGAAATAATTCACTTTTTCAGCTGTTTTTCCACATGTTTACGAACACTAGACCTTAAGCAAAGATTATCGATACTGAAGTGTCTCATTCAACTTAATGACGTCACACACAATCTAGTTCGATGCAGCCAGACTATGTGTATTGCCAGACGGCAGCGTCATGCATATACGAGTGTATTTCTGGACAAAATGGTTCAAATGGCTCTCAGCACTATGGGACTTAACATCTGAGGTCATCAGTCCCCTAGAACTTACAACTACTTAAACCTAACTAACCTAAGGTCATCACACACATCCATGCCCGAGGCAGGATTCGAACCTGCGACCGTAGCGGTCGCGCGGTTCCAGACTGAAGCGCCTAGAACCACTCGGCCACACCGGCCGGCTTTTCTGGACATTATAGGTAAATTTCCGTTTGTTTCCCAAAGGTAATACCATGCAGAAGAAGAGTTAACAGGAAACCTTTAAACTGCCAATGAAACAGGTAGGATGGACAAACAATCCCTAGGTGAAGATAGGAATGGCACTGCAAACTTTTCATGAGTAAATAACAACACTAATACGCATGTTTCCCTCATTAATATTCGATAGATGCTCTTCCTTTGAATTTCTTTTCAAAATGTTGTAATCACAACGAAGTATAGAGTAAAACAAGTGATTGTCACATGCTCTCAAGTATGTTACGGAATCTGATTGCATCATAATCATCGAAAAAGAATGATATTAAAGACGACATCGCAAGCACTGTCCGCTAAAGATATTACTGTGTATTACAGGAGAACACATACATTTTACCCACCAATGGCAGTTACGTTTACCTAGTTCACTGCGGGGAAATCACTCAACCGCGGGAAGTGCGTTTCATGGTTACTCTCTACTGTCCAGTTTCATTTGTTTCTCCCCTACAGTTTCAGACCAGTGCCGGGATTCTTCCTATTTTAATGTTAACACTCTCCCGCTGGACAAAGAAATCTGTGAATATTTTTGTTGTTCCCCTTTGTATGTGATTAGTATCAAAAAATGGCTCTATGAACTATGGGACTTAACTTCTGAGGTCATCAGTCCCCTCGAACTTAGAACTACTTAAACCTAACCAACCTAAGGATACCACGCACATCCATGCCCGAGGCAGGATTCGAACCTGCGACCGTAGCGGTCGCGCGGTTCCACACTGAAGCGCCTAGAACCGCTAGGCCATGCTTAGTATCCCCTATAAGTTCTGTGTGGTATGAGTTGCACATATTCGAGCAGCATTTCTGATGATGGGTCGCACGTGTCTGGTAAGAAATCTCCTTTGTAGATTAATTACATTTTCCCAAAATCCGACCAATGAACCAAAGTGTGTCACCTGTTTCACCTAAAAGATTGCGCATGTGATCATTTCATACACACGCAACTGGTTATATATGGTGAGCAGAAACAGTGTGCAAAGCTTGTAATGGTGGTGCAGGGTAGGCTCTGCTGTGAAATAATTGGTAAAAATGAAATTGATAGCAAGTATGTTTTTAGACTGGTTGGTGCTCCCAAGTACATGCGGCAAGAGCAAGCCATTAATGCAGGTGTCGAGGGTTCTATGTGTCTTGAGGAACAAATCGAGGATAGAAACCCACGTCCAAAAACGTCCTCTAACGGCACTACACAGTATCGAACCTGTAGGTGCCTGCGCCTGCCACTAGGCGACAATGGCAGCAAACATGACTTTGTACGCTGCAGACCGTAGGCACAGCATCTCACAGTGGTGTCTGATACTAAGAAATCCCTTTTCCTCGCAGTCTATACTGACCATTATCTCAGAGCCCTTTTTTCCCCTCGAAGCACCTTGAGCTCGAACTTCTCAGCTTCCCTCAGTTCAGGCTGTCCTGTCGTTCTGAGTCATTTACTTGTGTATGACACTAAAAACTAAACTGCTCCCGAACAGGCCACGAAGGCCCAACGGTACCGACCGGCCACCGTGTCATCCTCAGACCATAGCTGTCACTGGATGCGAATATGGAGGGGCTCTCCCAGCCATGTGTCAGTTTCCGAGACCGGAGCTGCTACTTCTCAATCAAGTAGCTCCTCAGTTTGCCTCACAAGGGCTGAATGCAATCCACTTGCCAGCAGCGCCCGGCAGACTGGATTGTCACCCATCCAAGTGCTAGCCCAGCCCGACAGCGCTTAACTTCGGTGATCTGACGGGAAACGGTGTTACCACTGCGGCAAGGCCGTTGACTTACTTGTGTATAGATATTCGTATTCGATCACTGTGTCATAGTGCCTGAGTTTAGCTTTTATTGAGATTGTCTATGTCTTGTGTAGGACATGTGTCCTGCGAACAGCAGCGGATACCTTCTCTCTCATGCAGTCGTTCGCTTCGTTTTCTCTAGTTTACAAGTGTGCTGTTTCACCAAGTTATCTGAAACTGCCACTTTTCCTATTTTACAGTGCACTGTTGTTGTGTGATAGGGATGCCTTTCGGATGTTGGTCATGTACTTCGTTTTCTCGAAAAAAACTGGGAGGGAAGATTTTTTTTGCTTGCTCCTTCAATGGGCTTACCCGTTCCACTGCTGTACCTGCATTTACTGAGAGGATCGCCAGGTCATGGGTGAGTGTAAGACAGGTAACTCTGAAACCGTTATTTCAACGTCCAATATAAGCTCTGTTCAGTAAAACTTCGCCAGCCAAAATATCATGTATTGGAATATCAAAATACACTCCAGGAAATGGAAAAAAGAACACATTGACACCGGTGTGTCAGACCCACCATACTTGCTCCGGACACCGCGAGAGGGCTGTACAAGCAATGATCACACGCACGGCACAGCGGACACACCAGGAACCGCGGTGTTGGCCGTCGAATGGCGCTAGCTGCGCAGCATTTGTGCACCGCCGCCGTCAGTGTCAGCCAGTTTGCCGTGGCATACGGAGCTCCATCGCAGTCTTTAACACTGGTAGCATGCCGCGACAGCGTGGACGTGAACCGTATGTGCAGTTGACGGACTTTGAGCGAGGGCGTATAGTGGGCATGCGGGAGGCCGGGTGGACGTACCGCCGAATTGCTCAACACATGGGGCGTGAGGTCTCCACAGTACATCGATGTTGTCGCCAGTGGTCGGCGGAAGGTGCACGTGCCCGTCGACCTGGGACCGGACCGCAGCGACGCACGGATGCACGCCAAGACCGTAGGATCCTACGCAGTGCCGTAGGGGACCGCACCGCCACTTCCCAGCAAATTAGGGACACTGTTGCTCCTGGGGTATCGGCGAGGACCATTCGCAACCGTCTCCATGAAGCTGGGCTACGGTCCCGCACACCGTTAGGCCGTCTTCCGCTCACGCCCCAACATCGTGCAGCCCGCCTCCAGTGGTGTCGCGACAGGCGTGAATGGAGGGACGAATGGAGACGTGTCGTCTTCAGCGATGAGAGTCGCTTCTGCCTTGGTGCCAATGATGGTCGTATGCGTGTTTGGCGCCGTGCAGGTGAGCGCCACAATCAGGACTGCATACGACCGAGGCACACAGGGCCAACACCCGGCATCATGGTGTGGGGAGCGATCTCCTACACTGGCCGTACACCACTGGTGATCGTCGAGGGGACACTGAATAGTGTACGGTATATCCAAACCGTCATCGAACCCATCGTTCTACCATTCCTAGACCGCCAAGGGAACTTGCTGTTCCAACAGGACAATGCACGTCCGCATGTATCCCGTGCCACCCAACGTGCTCTAGAAGGTGTAAGTCAACTACCCTGGCCAGCAAGATCTCCGGATCTGTCCCCCATTGAGCATGTTTGGGACTGGATGAAGCGTCGTCTCACGCGGTCTGCACGTCCAGCACGAACGCTGGTCCAACTGAGGCGCCAGGTGGAAATGGCATGGCAAGCCGTTCCACAGGACTACATCCAGCATCTGTACGATCGTCTCCATGGGAGAATAGCAGCCTGCATTGCTGCGAAAGGTGGATATACACTGTACTAGTGCCGACATTGTGCATGCTCTGTTGCCTGTGTCTATGTGCCTGTGGTTCTGTCAGTGTGATCATGTGATGTATCTGACCCCAGGAATGTGTCAATAAAGTTTCCCCTTCCTGGGACAATGAATTCACGGTGTTCTTATTTCAATTTCCAGGAGTGTAATTCCAGCCTGAATTTGTATGCCTTCCTACAATTTTGTTTCGTTACACCTGTTTAGTATTTTGCTAGTTGTGATATCGTAGATCTGTATCAGCTCACAGGAGTCCCCTCACTGTTGTTGGCGGCACCGCAGTTTCAGTCAGACGCCGAGAGGGGTCGTGCACGATCAAGCAGACCCACAAGAGCGCCCTCAGTCGCCGCGACATAGGATGATCGGTGGCAGACACACAGGCCATTCGCAATGAGGTCTGACTCAGTCGCAGCGCTGTCGTCACAGGGGTTGCGTCCCTGTCACTGTTTGGAAATTTGTGGTAAGGTCATATGGGACCAAACTGCTGAGGTCATTGGTCCCTAAGCTTACGCACTACTTAATCTAACTTAAACTGACATACGCTAAGGACAACACAGACATCCATGCCCGAGGTAGGACTCGAGCCTCCGACGTGACAAGGCGCCTCAAACCACGCGGCTACCGCGCGCGGCTACCCCGCGCTGGGTCCTGTCTCTATCGATCCAGCATTGGTTAGGAGAACTTCACCCTATGATGCTGTACTCGAATAATGATGACAAAACTAGAGGCTGTATTTGAATTTAACGTCGTTTATTCTCTTTAAAACATGCTACCAGTTTCGACATCATATGTTGTCATCTTCAGGGCCCTAACATAACCTGCCATCCACAACTGTTTTCATGTGAAGTGAACAAAATATAATGCAGTGGGTCAAAATTAACTGGATTCCATACCTTTCATGGCAATAATTATCCCAGCATGGTGAGACGACGAGTTATTGTCTGACCATGCTGCGCTTGTTATGGCTATCAAAGGTACGGAATCCAGTTAATTTTGGCCTGCTGCATACGATTTTGTTCTTTGCGCATGAAAACGGTTGTGGATGGCAGGTTAATTTCGTGACCCGAAGACGACACCATGTGGTGTCGAAACTGGTAGTATGTTTTAAAAAGAATAAATGGCATTAGATTCAAATACAGCCGCTGGTTTTGTCATCATAATTCAATTACTACGTGAGTGGCTGTGGTCCCACTTGATGAATTACCATTGACTACGATGCTGTTGTTGCTACTGCATTAGCTAGACTTTATTACTGCATGTTCATTTGTAAAGAGTCATCGTACCCTTGGAGAAAGCTACCAGTTAAGTAAAGTTTCTGTTTAGTGTATTTGGTTGTTCGCTAATCGTGTCTGCTCCTGTCCAGCTTTCCTAGGACGACAGCTGCTGCACCGCTGTGCAGCCCGCGTCTCCTTATCATTTTGTACGAAGTTGTACACAACACTCTTTCCTCATCGTATGCTTGTCTAAAGATTCCCATGTTAACTTTCATATTGTGTCGCCGAGTGGAGCAGGGTGCAGAAACGGAGAAACACTGGCTATCGCGCGCCGGCTGGCAGTGGGAACGCGTTTATTATGACGGCTTATCGGCGTCGCGCTGGGGGCGGCGGGTCATGCGACTCGGAAGTCCGGCGTCATTGTCCGCGTCTCCCACGACTCGGCCGCCATTGTGAGTCGCCTTTGTGGCGCGCGACCTCTGCCGACACACTAAGCGCCTCATTATGCGAGGGGCGCTGTTTTTACGGCGACACGCGCAGCCGCCAATACCGCCGTCCAGCACTTCCTGCGCCGAACTGCCGCTCCGACCCAGAAGGTGTCACGTGACGCTGGCTGAACGAGACGCGGACACAGCGGGAGAAATTGGAACGAATTTCGCACAGTTTGAACTGAGACAGTTATCTGATACCAGTTCTGTAACGTCTCCAGTCATAATGATATGCATCAGAATCATATCATTGCCTGCCCGCTATGTGTGCTATTGCTGTCGCCTCGGCCAGTTCCCCGCTTGCAAGGGAAAGTGGTGATGGTTCAAATGGCTCTGAGCTCTATGGGACTCAACTGCTGAGGTCATCAGTCCCCTAGAACTTAGAAATACTTAAACCTAACTAATCTAAGGACATCACACACATCCATGCCTGAGCCAGGATTCGATCCTGCGACCGCAGCGGTCTCGCGGTTCCAGACTGTAGCGCTTAGAACCGCGCGGCCACTCCGGCCGGCAAAGTGGTGAAGACGATGAAAACTGGAGAGGACTTATGTCAGTCAGTGCTGAATAGCCCTCTAGAAATAAACTATTCATTAAGTTTCCTTTAATTTACGTCTATGGTCACAAAATTTTTGTTAACAGATTACCGGTTTCTCTCTATAATGACCATCATCAGATCTGCAGCAAAAATGGGAAAAATATAAATACACTCGCAGGTTGTCTACAGCTTAAAAACGATGCATAGTGCACAATGAAAAGTACTACCGACACATATATGCATTTGTGCGCTTTAAGTATGAAGACGCATACCTGTGTTCAAATGTGTGTGAAATCTTATGGGACTTAACTGCTAAGGTCATCAGTCCCTAAGCTTACACACTACTTAACCTAAATTGTCCTAAGGACAAACACACACATCCATGCCCGAGGGAGGACTCGAACCTCCGCCGGGACCAGCCGCACAGTCCGGCATACCTGTTTTATAAAAACAAAGTCATAATATACTGCAGCCATAGTGGCATCGTCAAATGTTAAATGCAGAGTCAGCACCAGCATCGTCAGATATACAGGGTGAGTCACCTAACATTACCGCTGGATATATTTCGTAAACCACATCAAATACTGACGAACCGATTCCACAGACCGAACGTGAGGAGAGGGGCTAGTGTAATTGTTTAATACAAACCATATAAAAATGCACGGAAGTATGTTTTTTAACACAAACCTATGTTTTTTAATGGAACCACGTTAGTTTTGTTAGCACATCTGAACATATAAACAAATACGTAATCAGTGCCGTTTGTTGCATTGTAAAATGTTAATTACATCCGGAGATATTGTAAACTAAATTTTACGCTTGAAACCTCCGACGTTCAGTTGCGTGTTGTAACAAACACGGGCCACGGTCGGCGAGCAGCATCTGCAGGGCCAGCCCGTTCTCCTGATCTTACATCTCTGGACTCCTTTCTGTGGGGTACGTTAAAGGAGAATGTGTACCGTGATGTGCCTACAACTCCAGAGGATATGAAACAACGTACTGTGGCAGCCTGCGGCGACATTACACTAGATGTACTGCGGCGTGTACGACATTCATTACGCCAGAGATTGCAGTTGTGTGCAGCAAATGATGGCCACCACATTGAACATCTATTGGCCTGACATGTCGGGACACACTCTATTCCACTCCGTAATTGAAAACGGAAACCACGTGTGTACGTGTACCTCACCCCTCATGGTAATGTACATGTGCGTCAGTGAAAAAGACCAATAAAAAGGTGTTAGCATGTGGACGTAATGTGCTGTTCCAGTCTCTTCTGTACCTAAGGTCCATCACCGTTCCCTTTGGATCCCTAAGTAATTCGGTGCTCTCCGATACACACGATCGAACAGCGGAGGAGTGGTACTCAAGCGTCAACTTTAGGTTACAAATCTCCGGGTGTAATTAACATTTTACAATGCGACAAACGGCACTGATTACGTATTTGTTTATATGTTCAGATGTGCTAACAAAACTAACAGGGTTCCATTTAAAAAAACGTAGGTTTGTGTTAAAAAATATACTTCCGTGCATTTTTTTATGGTTTGTATTAACCAATTACACTAGCCCCTCTCCTCACGTTCGGTCTGTGGAATCGATTCGTCAGTATTTGATGTGGTTTACGAAATATATCCAGCGGTAACGTTAGGTGACTCACCCTGTATATAAATAACATAATATGCAAGGGTTATGTTGTCAGTAGTACTACTGTTCAAAGCAAGCTGCCGTACAGTACCCACAAGATGTTGCACGATGCTAGTGCTAACTCTGCATTTAATATCTGACGATGCCACTATGGCTGCAGTATATTAGGACATTGTTTTTATAAAACAGATATGCCTCTTCATACTTAAAGCACACAAATACACATATTTGTCAGTAGTACTTTTCAGTATGCTCTATGTATTGTTTTTAAGCTGTAGACAATCTGCGAGTGTATTTATGTTTTTCACGTTTTTTGCTGCAGATCTGATGATGGTCATTATAGACCGAAACCGGTAATCTGTTAACAAAAAGTATGTGACCATAGACGCAAATTAAAGGAAACGTATTGTATATACGGGTCACTGTTTTATTCGCGACAATGTCGCAGCTTCTGAAACTATTCATTATTGTTCGATTTCCTTCTTTTAAGCACTGTGTTGAGCAGTGATGGTGAGGAAGTAAGCATGTGACACCATACTTTGTATAAAGCCTATTTTATTTGACGTTCTGAAGATGGACCAAGCGCGTCAATATAAATTTTTTTTTAAATGTGAAAAACTCACCCGTTTATTTCTAGCGATCTATTCAGCGTCGACATTGGTCGCAAGCCTTCAGCGTGATTGTATGTCGTACCATCACTTGAAAATGATGAGCTGGACCTTCCCTGTTCCTCCTGAATGGATTGTAGTCGGACACGACCACGCTGATTTTAAGGGCGAATAATTTCTCCATGATGTTAGATATTTTCTAACAAGCAGGGCAGAGAAACTTCTAAAAGTGCTGTCGGGAAGCAGCACTTTACAGAAGTCCTATAAGTGATAGCTGGAAATGGCCAATAAAAAACCAACATTCTGCTCCTAATTCTGATGGGCTAGAGGACCAGTAAGGTAAACAATTTCGTGGAGTGGTCTGGAGCTCTCGAAGTCGAAGAGTCGCCAGGGTTCATAGGGTGGAGCAGCAGCGTGACTTCTGGAGCGGAGGTGGTGTTTTCGTTGAGTATTTCAGAAGACGCGAGAAAGTGATCCTTCGTGAGCAATCGAGTTATTTCTTGCAGTACGAAAAATCGAAAGATAAAGTGCATTCACATATGTGGGAGTGGATTTCGGCTGGGGTTTCCTTTGTTGTAACTGAGGCTCAAACGGCTCTGAACACTATGGGACTTAATTTCTGAGGTCATCAGTCCCCTAGAACTTAGAACTACTTAAACCTAACTAACCTAAGGACATCACACACATCCATGCTCGAGGCAGGATTTGAACCTGCGACCGTAGCGGTCGCGTGGTTCCAGACTGTAGCGCCTAGAACCGTGTTGTAAGTGAGTATTTCCTTTAAGTGGTTTGAACGTGATCGCTTGCTAGTGCCCTTACATAGATCGCGGAGTAAGACTTGGTGAGATTTGGTGGAAGCCCATAGATTACTCACTGGTGAACAAAACTTACGAATGAAAGCAGCTGTCGCATGATGTGCCTCTTCAGAAATCCACTCGTAGCTAAATTCTTTATCTCTGAAAACTAACTGTGGACAGAAGATGTCTCTAAGACATACCCTTGAAATTCTAATTAGGCGCGAAGTGGATAACGCGAAATTACGGCTCTCGGCATGGTTCCTAAAGTGAGGATTAGCAAACAATTGTATCTGATGGACACTCTATGACTGTAATAATAACTATTTGCGTGTGATTTAATGAAATCGAAAGTATCTCCATGAACACTGGTTCACTGTTTATAACTTAACATAAATGAAGATATCAAACAGAAACACTAATTAGTTAAAAACTCTTATTTATTTAGAAACACATCTACTAATACAAACATAAAATTCACCTATGAAAACTGTAGCAATTCTGTTTATCGAAATCCAGGTAGATAGCAGTATTCGTCCCACATACACGAATGTGCTTGTCCACTTGAGAATTTACATTTTAATGAAGCACAACAATAACTGAAATCTATGTACTCCTATAAACTCCTGACCAAAGCTGTGACTGAAAGTTGATGATTACCCAAAAGTTCACATATCCAGTACACGTGCAATAAACTTTAGACAGTTCCGCAAATGTGAAATGGAATTCAGCTGCTCTACCGATGCTACGAATTATGCTCGCTGTTAAGTTGACTGCCATGCACCGAGCATTACGCTGCGGATGTGCTGGCCTCTTCGTGAAGACGATGTCATCAAATGTCAAAACTCGATTTTGCGGCTCAACAATGTCGAAACCAAGTCGATTCGTCCTTCGTCGCTACTGTACCCAACATCGACGCGGACACCTTCGCTACCAAACATCAAGTCGATGCAGACACCTCTTCATCCTAAATTGAACTCGATGCGGACACCTCTACAATGAAAACCCAAGTGGATGCGGCCACCTCCGTGTTCTGACGCAAATTGCCTCTCTTGTGACACTCTCTTAGACCTTGCTAATTCCTCACTGCCAAACAGTGCCAGTTGCCAATTACAAAATTAAGAAGCACTGTGCCCTTTCACGAGGTTTCGTTCCAACTAGAGAATTCCGCTAGAATTGCACGTCTCCGTCTGATGCCAATCACAACGTGAAAATCTCCCCCACTATCAAAAACATTGACGTCGTCGTTGTGCTCCTGACGTCAGACATCATTTTTTTTCCAACCTATCCTGTTAGCCTCACAACTGAGGACCTGAGAAATTAAGACAGAGCGACTATGAGGCTATACTTTGTTCCCTGTAGCCCATGCTTCCTACAAGCGATAGACGGTTATTTTCAAAGCTGGTCCGTAAAACATGGAAAGGTGCCCCCGACGCCTGCACTCAGCCGGCCGGAGTGGCCGTGCGGTTCTAGGGGCTACAGTCCGGAACCGAGCGACCGCTACGGTCGCAGGTTCGAATCCTGCCTCGGGCATGGATGTGTGTGATGTCCTTAGGTTAGTTACGTTTAATTAGTTCTAAGTTCTAGGCGACTGATGACCTCAGAAATTAAGTCGCATAGTGCTCAGAGCCCTTTGAACCATTTAGCGCCTGCATTCAGCACCGCACTGCCCTCCAAATGGACATCAGGTTATGCATTTGTATAGGTGGACAAAAGCTTGTAACCCCTGGGGTGACCGGGCAGGTCTCAATTCTAAGAATCCACCATCCGTGTCGCCAGTCCTTGTTCCTGGCCTGTCCTGTTTGGTCGTAGCGTTCCCTGCTCGCCTGCTTCAAATCCAACACACTGTATATTCGTATGTCTCCAAAAACTTTCACAAACCAGAGAGCCCTTCACTGTGTGAATAAAGGAGGGAAATGAAAATTACTGTGAGCATCATACTGCCCTCCGCGCGGGGCAGCCCCGCGGTCTAGGGAGCCTTGCCACGGTTGCCCCGTCGGAGTTTCGAGTTCTCCCTAGGGCATAGCTGCGTGTGTTGTCCTTAGCGTAAGTTGGTTTAAGTTAGATTAAGTAGTGTGTAAGCCTAGGGACCGATGACCTCAGCAATGTGGTCCCATAGAAACTTACCACCACCACCACCACCACCATATTGCCAGTCACCATGATTCCATATCATCAATAAGCTTCTCATTCTGTTGTCAGTCTCTGAGTCACATCTAACGTTGATGAAAGCAGCATGCAGAATTGCCTGCCTTGTTTGAAGCAGCCGGCCGCTGTGGAGGAGCGGTAATAGGCGCTTCAGTTCGGAACCGCGCTGCTGCTACGGTCGCATGTTCGGATCCTGCCTCAGGCATGGATGTGTTTGATGTCCTTAGGTTGGTTAGGTTTAAGTAGTTCGAAGTCTAGGGGACTGATGACCTCAGATGTTAGGTCCCATAGTACTTAGAGTCATTTGAATTATGTTTCAAACTATCAAGTAACATAGCTCGATGAAATGTGGCTCACACGTAGAGATAGGGTTGGTTATAGTACAGGAGGTAACTGAAAGATTGGGATGTGTACAGAAATGACACTTTTATTCAAAGATAATGGTTACAGCTAAGTCCCAGCAGTTTACGTTGATCCCCAAGACATTATAAAAAGCAGGAAATCGTTCTTAATAGGGTATGTGATCACAATGGACGGCAATGCATGTTCTGCAATGTGTTTTCATGCTGGTGACGAGCTTAATAAAGAGTTATTGTGGTAGGGCGCTCCATTTCTGCAAAAACTGATCTGTGAACTGATTGATCGTCTTTGGTGCATGTGCACATGCTGGAACACAATACACAACACATACTCGATGGCTTTTAACTTGGGGGAACGGGTAGACCAGTCCATTCGCAGGATGTCCTAGAGCTCTTCAACGGCGTTCAACGCTGTCCTCTATAAAAATTGAGTCATCGGCACCGAATGACGCAGCCGGCCGTGGAGGCCGAGCGGTTCTGGTCGCTTCAGTCTGGAACCGTGCGACCGCTACTGTCGCAGGTTCGAATCCTGCCTCGGGCATGTATGTGTGTGATGTCCTTAGGTTAGTTAGATTTAAGTAGTTCTAAGTCTAGGGGACTGATGACCTCAGATGTCCCATAGTGCTCAGAGCCATTTGAACCATTTTTGAATGCCGCACATAGAGAAGGGATTCAGAGTCATAATAATGGTGACTGGTAAGTGTAATGTTTTTAAAGAGTTGGAGGTCAGTACGCCCATGCAACACTATGCCTCCGCATACCATACACGCAGACCACCACAACAGTAATGTTCGACAATGTCGAATGCACCCTCTTATGACGAGAGGTAAGAGCACGCAGTGCATCCTACCGTGTCAAACTCGATCATTTTGTGGTCCAGTTTTTGGAGTGTGGGTAGGCACAATGTTGCTTCGGCGTGCTGACCTCCGAATCTTTGTATACAGTACACTTACCGGCTCAACGTTGTTTTGACACTGTACTTCTTCCTCATGTGTGTCTTTTCAGAGGTGCATTCAGCCTTGACTTCATTTGTATGCATGGCAGTGTGCGACCGCGTCGGAAAGCACAGGTGGTGGACCCGTTGGAACGAGAGGATATTCGGTGGATGGACTGGCCTGTCCGTTCCCCCGACTTAAATCCCATCGAGCGCGTGTGGGATGCGTTAGGGATGTATTGCAGGAAGCAGCATCCAGATGCACCAACAACTATCAGCATATGTCAACCGCGCGTGGAGAGAAATAGAGCGCCCTTCCAGCGCCCTACCATAGGAATTCCTTACCAAACTTATGGCCAGCATGGATGTTCGCTACAGTGCATGCACTCCCGTCCGTAGTGATCACACACCCTATTAAGAACCGTGTCCTGCCTTGTGTAGAGTCCAGGGGACCTTCAGAAATCATGGTAACTTCAAAGTAATTACTTTCTTTGAATGAAAGTGTTATGGCAACGGCCTTGCCGCAGTGGATACACCGGTTCCCGGGAGATGATCGATGTTAAGCGCTGTTGGACGTGGTCGGCACTTGGATGGGTGACCATCCCGGCTGCCATGCGCTGCTGCCATTTTTCGGGGTGTACTCAGCCTCGTGATGCCAATTGAGGAGCTACTCGACCGAATAGTAGTGGCTTCGATCAAGAATACCATCATAACAACCGGGAGAGCGGTGTGCTGACCCCACGCCACTCCTATCCGCATCCTCCACTGAGGATGACACGGCGGTCGGATGGTCCCGGTAGGCCACTCGTGGCCTATAGACGGAGTGAATAAAACTGTTATATCTATTCGTCTCTTTGCGTATTACTTTCCTTTAGCTTCAGTACTATACTGTAATAGTTTCTTCTATGTATGGCCCAAATGTGATCGACCTATCTTGTCAGTGACACTTCATAATTTTATTTTTTAATTTTTCAATAGTTTATTTGTTGACATGGAAAATGAGAGGGATGTTTTTGTATGACTCTTTCACTACTGACTTAAACTATTCTCCTGTTTTGCAGCAGCGATTATCGGCATCTGCAGGACTTGCTTGCAGCCAGTTGGAGGCTGCGTACTGAATTTTTTGCGGTGAACATACTCTAGTCCAGTGATCGGATCTTGGAATGTTTCCTGAAAGCAGTTAGGTATCTACAGGGTTTTTTAATGATTGACCTTGGAGTTGTGGGTAGGTTAACTATGTCTCGCGTGTCAAAGTGAGCCCAGCTACCCTTATTTAGAATTAATGACAGTGTAGCAGACTACAAATTAAGCCAAGACCGCCATTAAACATTTCCGATTAAATGTGTGGCGCAGTACGTAACATAGTAACGAGAGCTGCACATCTCAAAGAGAGCGTATATTCTAGCCATAGTCCCGAATGTGATTTCGCGGGACGCTACGGAGACTCCACGGTACGGACGAAAGGAATCTTTCACAAAGTCTTCACTCATAGTATGGAAATAAGATAGGCAGAGGCGGCCGGAGTGGCCGTGCGGTTCTAGGCGCTACAGTCTGGAGCCGAGCGACCGCTACGGTCGCAGGTTCGAATCCTGCCTCGGGCATGGATGAGTGTGATATCCTTAGGTTAGTTAGGTTTAAGTAGTTCTAAGTTCTAGGCGACTGATGACCTCAGAAGTTAAGTCGCATAGTGCTCAGAGCCATTTGAACCATTAAGATAGGCAGTATTTTCTAAGACAGGTGTTTTATTCTATGAATATTTGGCTGACATGACGCCGTACGCCACGCTGGAGTGCTATTGATCAACTGAAACGAAAGTAACATCGAGTGTACCCCAAAGGAAGCATAATATGACCTGTAGCGCTTTCAATAAACATAAACGACATACCAGGTAGTGTCTGTATCACTACAAGATAGTTCGCTGGCGATACAGTTGTCCACAGGAAAATATAGTAGTCATTGGATAGCCTCAAAGAGATGGAGAAAGAATAGCTTTCATAATTTTTTTATTTTGTTTTGTAAGTGGCATTTTTCTTTAAATGGTGATCAATTCAAGACAACGGCTATAGCAAAGAAAGAAATCCCAATAGTATCCGATTATGAACTTCCTGAGTACGTTACATCGTAGAAGTTTCATGGATAGTAGTAAGAAGCGCTATGAAATGGGACGATCTCGTAAAATCAGTGTTGGAGAAGAAAAACAGAAAACTTACATTTGGTGGAAGGGTTCTGGGAAGGTGCAGTTCACCTGTATTGGAAATCGCATAAGAGGCGCTAGAATGACCACTTCTAGAACGTCACGGAAGTGGTTGGAGTCCTTATCAAACAGACACGACGACAGACATCGACGGAATGCAGAAACGCGCTGCTTTGATCTTAAATATACCATATGCCTCTCGTGAAAGTGAAGCAGAAATGCTCAGGGACCTTGAACGGGATTCCTAGGTAGACGATGAATTTCCGTTGGCGCCATCCTATGATTCGTGCAGGGATCGTGAAAATAAGATAATATTACGCCGTGTAGAGCGGTATCTAGACGACTATATTCTTCAAGCTCACTAGGTGAATGGAATAAGACAGCTAATATTGGTCAGAAGTATCCTCTCAGAAGTGTCCTCCGCTAGGCACTGTACAGTAGCTATCGGAGTATACATGGTGATTTTGCTAAAAGGGGACTAAATGTAGGAAATGATTCCTGACTGGGCATGGAGCAAAAATGGTCATATAGGTATGTGGATAAATATATGGCTGGAAATGGGTATCAACAGAGAAACGAAGGTTACTCCGGTATTTACACCAGGCAGATGGGCAGCCAGCAAAGGATAAGACAGACAATCGTGTACAGCATTCTCCACGACAACTGCCACTATCCAACGGCCTTCCCACTGTCGGGCTTGGCTAGCAATTGGATAAATGGCCGTCCAGGTCTGCTGAGCACTCAGCCCTCGTGTGGCCAATTGAGAAACTACTTGACTGAGAAGTAGAGGCTCTGCTCACGAAACCTGACAGTGGCCGAAAGAGCAATGCGGTGATTACACGCCATTCAATATCTCCGTCCAGTATCGGCTGAAGATGATATGATGATCAGTCAGTACCATTGGGTCTTCTGAGGCTTGGTCAGACAGTGTTTAGTTTTGGGCTATTCACAGATGAAGGTACCTTGACGAGGAACGCTATTATCAACCTTCAGAACAGACAATTCTGTGTTGTTGAGATAATATGGTGGTATGGTGACAGCGAAGAATCGGCACCAGTTGAAGCTCAGTGTGTGGGCATTGACTACTGGTGACTACCTCCTGAGACAAGTCATACTCCTACAAGGCATCACAGGTAAGTCATATCTGAACTTTCTGCCGGAGGCTTGCCTTCCCGTATATCTGATGGAACAAAGGATTATGTGGCTACTATATTATGGTGCTCCAGCTCATTGAACTCTTCACTGTGGCACTAAAGTCCAAGTCCGCACCTCGTGGTCGTGCGGTAGCGTTCTCGCTTCCCACGCCCGGGTTCCCGGGTTCGATTCCCGGCGGGGTCGGGGATTTACTCTGCCCCGTGATGACTGGGTGTTGTGTGATGTCCTTAGGTTCGTTAGGTTTAAGTAGTTCTAAGTTCTAGGGGACTGATCACCATAGATGTTAAGTCCCATAGTGCTCAGAGCCATTTGAACTAAAGTCCAAATATAGACAGAACAATCTACCTTCAGTGGCTTTTCTCATATGAGCTTTCAGTCACTGATGCCCACTGAGTCAAAGATCTTTTATCTTCACTTCCAAGTGGGTGTATCTCCCTTGGAACGATTCTCTGGTCGCATGTCCATTTCTGCTCCTTATCCTCTCCCTGGCAGTTTTTTTTTCAGTTCGTCCTTATTTAGCAAAATTACCCTGTGTATATACATACATCAAAAAAAGTTTTGCATCACCTCAGTTCCGAGAGTTCCGGAACCACTATAGAAAATTGGAATAGAGATCAACATAAACATCACTTCCGCCCTTTTTATTGCTCATGAAAATCACAAATTGCATGTTGTACCACCACACAGCGAGACCTTCAGACGTGGTGGTCCAGATTGCTGTATACACCGGTACCTCTAATACCCAGTAGCACGTCCTCTGGCATTGATGCACGCCTGTATTCGCCGTGACATACTATCCACAAGTTCAAGAAGGCGCTGTTCATCCAGATTGTTCCACTCCTCTATGGCGATTCGGCGTTGATCCCTCAGAGTGGTTGGTGGATCACGTCGCCCATAAACAGCCGTTTTCAACCTATCCCAGGCATGTTCGATAGGATTCATGTCTGAACATACTGGCCACTCTAGTCGAGCGATATCGCTATCCTGAAACAAGTCATTCACAAGATGCGCACGATGGGGACGCGAATTGTCGTCCATGAAGACGAATGCCTCGCCATTATGCTGCCGATATACACTCCTGGAAATTGAAATAAGAACACCGTGAATTCATTGTCCCAGGAAGGGGAAACTTTATTGACACATTCCTGGGGTCAGATACATCACATGATCACACTGACAGAACCACAGGCACATAGACACAGGCAACAGAGCATGCACAATGTCGGCACTAGTACAGTGTATATCCACCTTTCGCAGCAATGCAGGCTGCTATTCTCCCATGGAGACGATCGTAGAGATGCTGGATGTAGTCCTGTGGAACGGCTTGCCATGCCATTTCCACCTGGCGCCTCAGTTGGACCAGCGTTCGTGCTGGACGTGCAGACCGCGTGAGACGACGCTTCATCCAGTCGCAAACATGCTCAATGGGGGACAGATCCGGAGATCTTGCTGGCCAGGGTAGTTGACTTACACCTTCTAGAGCACGTTGGGTGGCACGGGATACATGCGGACGTGCATTGTCCTGTTGGAACAGCAAGTTCCCTTGCCGGTCTAGGAATGGTAGAACGATGGGTTCGATGACGGTTTGGATGTACCGTGCACTATTCAGTGTCCCCTCGACGATCACCAGTGGTGTACGGCCAGTGTAGGAGATCGCTCCCCACACCATGATGCCGGGTGTTGGCCCTGTGTGCCTCGGTCGTATGCAGTCCTGATTGTGGCGCTCACCTGCACGGCGCCAAACACGCATACGACCATCATTGGCACCAAGGCAGAAGCGACTCTCATCGCTGAAGACGACACGTCTCCATTCGTCCCTCCATTCACGCCTGTCGCGACACCACTGGAGGCGGGCTGCACGATGTTGGGGCGTGAGCGGAAGACGGCCTAACGGTGTGCGGGATCGTAGCCCAGCTTCATGGAGACGGTTGCGAATGGTCCTCGCCGATACCCCAGGAGCAACAGTGTCCCTAATTTGCTGGGAAGTGGCGGTGCGGTCCCCTACGGCACTGCGTAGGATCCTACGGTCTTGGCGTGCATCCGTGCGTCGCTGCGGTCCGGTTCCAGGTCGACGGGCACGTGCACCTCCCGCCGACCACTGGCGACAACATCGATGTACTGTGGAGACCTCACGCCCCACGTGTTGAGCAATTCGGCGGTACGTCCACCCGGCCTCCCGCATGCCCACTATACGCCCTCGCTCAAAGTCCGTCAACAGCACATACGGTTCACGTCCACGCTGTCGCGGCATGCTACCAGTGTTAAAGACTGCGATGGAGCTCCGTATGCCACGGCAAACTGGCTGACACTGACGGCGGCGGTGCACAAATGCTGCGCAGCTAGCGCCATTCGACGGCCAACACCGCGGTTCCTGGTGTATCCGCTGTGCCGTGCGTGTGATCATTGCTTGTACAGCCCTCTCGCAGTGTCCGGAGCAAGTATGGTGGGTCTGACACAGCGGTGTCAATGTGTTCTTTTTTCCATTTCCAGGAGTGTAGTTGCACTATCGGTCGGGGGATGGCATTCACGTATAGTACTAATATTACGGCGCCTTCCTTGACCACCAGCGGCCTACCTCGACCCCACTTAATGCTAACACAAAACAGCAAGAAACCTCCATCTTGCTGCACTCGCTGGACAGTGTGTCTAAGGCGTTCAGCCTGACCGCGTTGCCTCCAAACACGTCTCTGACGATTGTCTGGTTGAAGGCACATCTGACACTCATCGGTGAAGAGAAAGTGATGCCAATCTTGCGCGGTTTATTGAGCATGTTGTCAGCCCCATCTGTAACGCACTGCATGGTGTCGTGGTTGCAAAGATGGACCTTGCCATGAACGTCGGGAGTGAAGTTTCGCATCATACAGCCTATTGTGCACAGTTTGAGTTGTAACACGACGTCTTGTGGCTGCACGAAAAGCATTATTCGTCATGGTGGCGCTGCTGTCAGCGTTCCTCCGAGAAATAATCCGTAGGTAGCGATCATCCACTGCAGTAGTAGCCCTTGGGCGGCAAGAGTGAGGTATGTCATCGACAGTTCCTGTATCTCTGTATCTCTTCCATGTCCGAACAACATCGGTTTGGTTCATTCCGAGACGCCTGGACACTTTCCCTGTTGAGAGCCTTTCCTGGCACAAAGTAACAAAGCCGACACGATCCAACCGCGGTATTGACCATCCAGGGACGGTTGAACTAGAGACAACACGAGCCGTGTACTTCCTTCCTGGTGGAATGACTGGAAGTGATCGGCTGTCGAATCCCCTCCGTCTAATAGGCGCTGCTCATACATGGTTGTTTTTGTCTTTGGGCGGGTTTAGTGACATCTCTGAACAGTCAGACTGTGTCTGTGATACAGTATCCACAGTCGACGCCTGTCTTCAGGAGTTCCGTGAATTGGGGTGATGTGAAACTTTTTTTAATGGTGTAGATGCCTACAGATACATCCACCACTATGCAGTCGAAGGTGGGCTGTACGAGGTGACTGACAACAATGCGAGCTATACGGCAACTCTGTGAGGGCAGGACTTTTTCCGTAACACAGCTTCCGACAAACGCTTTTATGTCCTCTGTGACCTTCCCGAGTTCAATTTTGGTTGACGTCAGCAATGAGAGCTGGTCAATAGCAGTGCAAGTATGAATCAATAGGTCACTTCTATGCAGTTGCTGCTTTAGATAAATACAGTGCTTTCACTGGACGCCTGCGGAAGAGTTCGTTTTCCCTTTCCTGTTTCCTCAACGTATTGATTAACGCGGACCGATAAAGGATGGATTGGAATAACCGTGATACGAGACACCTACAGGCTTACTGAAGGAACACTCTCTTATTCTTCAGCGGGAACTAAACTTAAATCAGCACTGTCGAGTGCCTATTTCATTTGGCCTCTTACGATTGTTTATGAATCTTGACTTTCATTTCTGTAAATAATACTGGTGCTAAGTACCCTCCGCCATGCACTGCGAACACTACGAATGGAAGTACATTAGACGTAGATGTACGGGACACAGGCCATCCCCAACCAGTCGCGCTCCCGGTCGCTAGGAGATCCACCCTAGCCTAGCAGCCCGTGGGAGACAGCCCAGGAGCGCCCCTGCAGTACTTGCAGGAAATTTACGAGCGTTAAAACTCGCGTCACCTTCCGGCCCTGGCGGCCGAGTGTTTCAATTCGGTCCGCTGTGCCGGAGGGGATGGCTACGGGGGAGTCCACTGGGTGCCCTGCAGAGACGAGAAGCGAAGAGACGGGAAGAATAAAAAACAAAAAAGAACCGGGGCGTCCGGCGGGCTGCCGGTTGTCGCAGGCAGGGCGGCAGCCTGGCATCAGATTTATAGGCAACCGCCCGCCGCCCAAAAAAAAGAGCAGGACCACCCTAATAGCGGGCTCGACCCACATACGTCCTAATGACCGCCAGTGATCCGCATCTGTAGTTGGTCGACGTATGCCGCACCGTACTGAGAATACCCATTGTCGCTTTCAATATCAAGTCTAAATTTGTTCAAATTACCCTCCACCATGCACTATAAATTGGTTTGGGCAGGTAGACACATGGAATTTATGATGGACGAATAAAGTGTGTCATTTCGTTTGAACGTCCTGATATTCACAAATGACAGACAATTAGAAATATATGAGGATTATAATTTTTTCTTTTGCAACAAATCGATCGCAAAATTAAAATCGCAGTGAAAATTATGTGAAGTTTTGTTCAGGTGTTTCGCGCAGTATCTGTAGCATGCCCCGTCTAAAGCGTCACGCAGCACTTTTCATTTCAAAGTGCACAATAAGCATGTAAAGAGGGACTGAAAATAGTGTCTCATGCCAAGTGTTAGGTCTTGGGGAGGGGTTTTGCCTTGTTTTATGGAACCCACATAACATAATTGTCATATGTTTCATTCTTCATGACAATTCTCGACCTTACTCTGTAGGAGCAATGAAAATGCTCCTGCAGCGTTTTCGATGGGAAGTGTTTCATAGCCCACAATACAGCCCATAACAGGTTCCCCCTGAGTTTCATCTCTGCTCATTTGAACCGCTGGCTGTGAAGACAACAGTTTGACACAGAGGAAGAACTGTAGACCAGCGTAGAGAGTAGGTGGAAAGTGCAGGCAACTGCGTTTTATGACAACAATATTGGAAACGTGGCACAATGCTTCGACAAATGTCTACTTCAGAGCGGTGACAATGTAGAAAAGTAGCTGGAAGGTGTAGCTAACCGTTGCAAATAAAGTATTAATTTTGGTTTTCACAGTGGTTTCGATTTCGTAAATGGTCGGAGATTAATTTCCGAAACGTCATCTTATTAAAAACCAAAGTGCAATACGAACGCTAAGGCAGGTCGTGATATAGTACCCCCAAAGTCACTGGTCCATAGTCCAGTTAAAAGATTGACCACAACCCAAGATTTCCCATACTGTGACATAAACTGTGCGAACAGTTTGAGTCGTTTTCAAACACAGCCTTACAAGAAACCGTGAAAACTTAGCTGAAATAATAGAAGATGAGTTTTCCAAAAACACAAGAGACCTTTAACTGTAAAACGTAACAACGGGCAATATAACCGATCGATTTTTCATACAGGTGATGAAGTATTCATACTTTGCACACCGTAGACGCCCAGTGATTTAAATATGCTCTTCTATTTCGAGTGATTGCAGTTTCCTATCTGACTTGCATTCGCTATGAGTGGCAATAAGGCACAGGGCCAGATATTTAACATCCTGGGACGCGCCAGGCACTGCAGCTAGTCAGAAATGTATGAGGGCTATTGTTATTATTATTACTTTTCTTCGATCTATAGGAGGCTAAAAAAATAGTTCTTGTATGAAGAACATGAACTGCATACGTTCGTAAAAATCTTCTTTGTATGCATGTCTCTCTTACAATCGTAAGTATTAATGGGGATTAGATCTATGAAAAAGGACTTTCTGGTTTTTGAGTGATCAGTTTCTCTTAGAAAATAGTGGACTGACAACTTATAAATTTTATAAATGGTCTGTACTACTCATCACTATGTTTTCAGGATACTAAGATGAGAAGAATCTAAGTGCGCTAACTCTGAAAGCTCAGGTGTAAGTGTAAGCCTCAGAGTCTCAGATATTATGTAAATCGACTTGTAGACTGTGTGTCGGTATTCCTGAACAGAGCACTACATATCCAGAGAAGAACTCCATACTTTCTGTAGACTAGTGTCAAGGTTGAGGTTGTTATGATTAATGCCCCATAACTTTGTTCCTACATGGAGTATGCGAGAATACGTGAGAATTTGATTTTAATCCACAAATAAGCTGGACTGGAAATGTGATTGATTTTTGGACTGCAGGTTCTACGTTTGAGAGTTCGGTTAGTTTCCCTTTTAACTCAGGTGCATTACTGAGCTCACCACCGTAAAATTTAGTGTTAGATGCTGGTAGATTATTGACAGTTCGTAACGTACACGGTGACTGAGATGCCCTTACTGATGGGTTAGCACGAAAATATGGCCCCCAGCGGAAACGTATCCCAGTACAAAATTTAACTACGTTAAAATCTTTACAAGAAAGATTCTGTTCATTTCTTCTGTAGGACTGCTAGTTTGCACATAGTGTTCGAGAGAATATGAAAAACTGGCTCGTGGATTTTTAAGGTGTTGCAGTTTGCATAAAACCCATCAGCAGGGGCAGCTGATTCTCTCCATTTCGTCCGTAGGGCATGGCAACAATTCTAACCACTGGTACAGTCTATCAATGGACACCAAAGGGCAAAGACTCATGATGAAACAGGTATTTGCTTGCGGGAATCCGACTGCGACCAGATGCTTAATATGGTCGTGAAGCAACCCTGGAAACGTAATACTGTTACCCAACATATGCAAGAGATTTCACTGTGCACATACCACAAATTACACTGGAATGAAAAGCAAGTGGCTTAGACCAATGAGTGTGAGATGTTTGGTATGACAAGAAACCAGCATCTTTACCAAATCAAGTAAATATGTTGAAAGTATACCTTCCTATGAGGCTGTGATTGTGTGTATATGTTCAGTGGGAGTGTTCTTGCATGTGAACTGTGATATTAAATACCTGTAGTGCCAACATGCAGTGCCTCATAAAAAAGAGAAGCACCCAAAAGGGGATTGGTAAACAAAACGAGACTTCAAGCGTTGAGAAGGTAAGAATCGAGTCAAATTTACGAAGAACTAGGCAGTATGATTCCATTTGAGACCAAGACGTTACAGCCTCTTTGGCCTGTATGCAGATACTGATTCAATGGGAACTGTGTTCTGAGGCAAGCAAGTTCACCTGGACAGAGTTGACGTCCGAGCTGATCACACACATGTTGTACTTGGAACAGATATGGGAATCGTGCTGGCCAGGAGAGTACCTAACATCACACAAGCAGTTCGTAGGGACACGACGTGCCATATGTGGACGAACATTGTTCTTATATACATCTCTGAAAGAACATACAGTGTTGACGACCCCTAGCAGTAAAAAATAAGCTCGAAATTAATTCGCTGAGTGCGAATTTCTAGACATCAGCTGCATTAGGTATAGATCTACTACCCATACGTGGCATACGAAAAGTTGTGCCGTATCAGGACTTGAACCTGGATTTCCCACTTATCGCTAGTGGTCGTCTTAACCACTTTGGCAATCCATGCACGCTCCCCAGGCCGATCAAAACTTCCACATGCTACACTGTCTACATACTTAATCGTAGTCCATTAAGTGGGAGAAGTGGGAAATCAGGGTTCGGGTCCCAGTCTGGCACAAATTTTCACATCTCACTGTTAGTAGATATATACCTAACACAGCTGATGTCAAGAAATTCTCAGTCGGCGAATTAATTTCGAAGAACATTGTGTTGAAAATATGTGGACGCCGGTTGCCAGTGACGAACAGTTGCGCCGTCACAATTTCCTCGATCACTACCAACCACGACCTGATGTGAGACTCTATGGTTCTCCACACTATGACACCAGGGCCAACAACGCTGGGCCTCTTCAAGACATTGGAAGAAGGAAAAAGGGAACCTCTCCCAAGGTCGCCATCATATTCACCGATGGTGATCATTCGGGGTGGTACAGACCCGCGACACATCGCTCAATACGGTGCGATGACATTCATCAGCAGCCCATGCTTTCCGGTTACGGCAGAATTCAAAAATCAGCAGTGTGTGTTGTGGTGTTTGTGGCAGCATACGCATGGAACGGTAGTTCCCTAGTGCAGTAACTGCTTTCCTCCGACCAACAGTGTGGAACGACCCAGGTTGTTGCAGGGAGATCATTGTTGGTTCTCGGATGTCAAGCGCGGATGAGAAGGGGTTGTAAGTTCTCGTGTGACAAGCACAGAAGAGAAAGGATTACAAGATGATTAGTGCGCAATACAGGGATCCTTCGTTGTTGTCGTCAGATGGCAAATCTTAACGACGAGTACTCCTGCCCTCATGTACGCACGTACTCCAGCGACAACTACCTCTTACTTCTTAATACCGAACTAATCTCGACATGGCACGATTCGACCATCTGGGGAAGTGGGGACCCATAGCGAGGCCTCTTTCTAACTCTGTCAGGTGCTGATAACGCTGACTCACACAATTGAGCACCATCATGTCCTCCACAGTCTTCACTCAACACCTGACGCCTTTACACAGGGTGTTCGCAAATTTAGGTTACAAACTTCCAGGACTTTAAAGGGAAGCACTCCGTCTTCAGGCCACAAGTGGCCCATCGGGACCATCCGACAGCCGTGTCATCCTCAGCTGAGGACGCGGATGGGAGGGGCATCTGGTCAGCACACCGCTCTCCCGGTCGACACGATGGTTTTCTTTGACCGGAGCCGCTACTATTCGGTCGAGTAGCTCCTCAATTGGCATCACGAGGCTGAGTGCACCCCGAAAAATAGCAACAGTGCTTGGCGGCCCGGATGGTCAACCATCCGAGTGCTGGCCACGCCTGACAGTGCCTAACTTCGGTGATCTGACGGGAACCGGTGTATCCATTGCAGCAAGGCCGTAGCCTACTTTAAAGGGAACTGAGAAGGTAATATTCTGAACTGGAACCCATGTCCGGAAACATATCATTTCCGTACTACAACCA
Organism: Schistocerca nitens; assembly: GCF_023898315.1. Classification (NCBI taxonomy): domain Eukaryota; kingdom Metazoa; phylum Arthropoda; class Insecta; order Orthoptera; family Acrididae; genus Schistocerca; species Schistocerca nitens. The sequence goes on along the minus strand of NC_064622.1, from coordinate 174,032,064 downwards.
TTTGAAAGCATGTTGGTAACGCCACCACTTTTAAATTTGTTGTGAGTGACCTAGTACACTGAATTACAGTTCCAGTCATCAGTAACCAAAGAAACAAAAAGGAAACGTCATGCAGTACGGCCTCTTCCAATTCTGATGAGTGACTTCTCCCTGGAGCACCACAATCACGCCTGCTGACGGTGAAGGTACCCCTTCCCCAAAGCTGTTACGTAATTGTGACGAAAACGATATGGGATAGAGTCGGACGTTGTGCATAACGATCTTAATAAAGGCGACGAGCAGCTCTTCTATTATCGCGAACTTCACCATACAGATACAGCATGCCGGTGTATTCTAAAAACGTATACTCAACCAAGTTGCTCTAAAGGTTGCAGACACTTGAATGAGTCTCGAACCAGGTCAGAACGTAAATTAGACGCCAAACGACAACAGCCGATCAGACGTACGCACGCACCTCCTCCCCCTGTGACTACCCCATCACTACCATGACCTAGCAAAGGTGTTTTTTCAAACGGCTGTAGCATGGAATCGGTACGCTTCCAGACGTAGTCTTTCATTCAAAACATTATGTACTCTCTTCCCTCTACAACTCCTAGAAGTCTGGAACGAGAATTTAGGAACACCCTGTGCACCATATACCAGATTTGGTAACATCACTGAACACGAGTAGCACTTAACACACCTGTCACAGAAGATGTGCAGCTCTAATCATTTACATACTCACGGATGATGCGTGTATGTATACAGCTGCATTGACATCCAACCGGTGATAATTTCATGTTTGAAGAAGAAGCCAGGGACTCAGTGATGGGTGAACAAACACAAAGAAATTCAGTATTGATATTTGACAATTCGAATTCCTAACCTAAACTCCACAGAACCTGTTTGTGGTGCACTCGTGAGTCGTCTTGCTGCTGGCAGTACTCCTCCGCAAAGTTACCGTAATGAGAGGAGCTTCGCTAAAAATTTGACGTTCACTGTCGACGTAGATGGTAGGTATCACGATTAAGAACGTCACATACCTCTCTGTGTGCTATATTGGTGATCGAAGTAACTACACATGACTTTGTACGCTTTCAACCTAAATTGTTTTTGAAGAGTCAGTGCTTCAGTCTGGAACTGCGCGACAGCTACGGTCGCAGGTTCGAATCCTTCCTCGGGCATGGATGTGTGTGATGTCCATAGGTTAGTTAGGTTTAAGTAGTTCTAAGTTCTAGGGGACTGATGACCTCAGATGTTAAGTCCCATAGTGCTCAGAGCCATTTTTGAAGAGACAGTTTCCATGATGACTTTCTCTAAGTTGCAACACTTGAAACGTCCCCTTTGAAAAATTAATGAATTACTGTGCTGATAAACCCATTACTTTATTTGATTTTCAAACAGCTGAGCAGAACTGACCGTACTCAGACATTTCGCTCTCTGCCTATTCTGATCAACACTAAACTGACACACAATATTTTTAGCGCAACGCATTCTGACTTTCAAAAATCCCTACAAAAGAATGACCCTAACTAACAACAACCTATACCTTTCGTGAATCACTTACCTCACAAAAATCTTCGTTACTCGAACTACTGCAATACAGTGAGCGCCACTACTGCCAGCTAAATAAAAGATTCAAACTACGGAAGGCACTAACTACTGATAGGCATAGTTAGCAAATGAAAGATTTTGATAAGGAACAAACAATGTATTTACCTTAATAGTGTTCAAAAGTCATAATATATATATCAGTTCATGACATCCAGTCTTACAAATTTACTGTCTCTGATGGATTCACGTCCAGATCAGCCGCTCTCAAAACTCCGCCATCTCTCTCCCCACATCCACCACTGCTGGCGGCTTACCTCCAACTGCGCAACGCTACGCGCTGTTGACAGCCAACTGCCCAACACTACAATAGCAAATTCCAACAATGCCACCCAGCCACAGACTGCACACAGCACAGCCAGTGATTTTGATACAGAACGCTACGTGGCGTTACCAATATAAAAACCTAAACAGCCTACTTACACATTTACCTCAAAACCTTTTAATTAACATAACTTTTTAATATTTCTTGATTTATGTAGATGAAACGGTGTAAAACGCAATAAACTGAGCGATCAGGTAACATCAGTTATAGACGGGGCGAACGGAAATGATTTCCTGGCAGAAGACTTTGCAAGTGTGGCACGTATATACAGAAACCAGCAAAGAAGGGTACCTCGTACTATGTTTTCGACAACATCTCCTGTGTTCAATATGTTCATTCACTTTTGCTGAGTGAATATCTCGCAGAAATCGAGAGCCCTGATGCTAGAGCTGAGCGAAACCAGCCGAATCCTACAGCGGAGCCGGTCGGTGTGGCCGTGCGGTTCTAGGCGCTTCAGTCTGGAGCCGCGTGACCGCTACGGTCGCAGGTTCGAATCCTGCCTCGGGCATGGATGTGTGTGATGTCCTTAGGTTAGTTAGGTTTAAGTCGTTCTAAGTTCTACGGGACTGATGACCATAGATGTTAAGTCCCATAGTGCTCAGAGCCAGTTGTTTTCCTACTGCGGAATTTTGCGGGGATGGTCAGGAAGCTCAAAAGAAGACAATTACGAAGTCATAAACCCAGAAATATTTCAGTGGGCTCAAATATCATTTATGGAAATACCGAGTCTAAAACCAGATTTTTCGAGGCGAAATTTGACAAATTTAGTTCATAAACAAAAGAGACGCGCTACCGATTATGCGAAACGGGTTTCCAGTTGATATTCGTGTGCATCGCATTGAAGTCAAGGAAGAAATCAAAGGGCTATAGGACGTGCTGTTACCATTGTGGTCTGTCGAATCGCACGCGAGAGGTTTATAGAGGTATCTGGCGAATTTGCATGGGAATTGTTCCCAGAACGACATTCTTCTCACCAAATGGTGCTGAATTAATTCAGAGAACCAGTCTTTGGGATAGTAAAAAAGGGAATGGGCTGCCTCTGTCGTATATTGAACTTGGCGATCAGGAGGAACGTAATTTACAATTTCTACAAGGAGCTATGTGGAATTAGCGAAATCGGAATTTGAAACAAGACACACTTGAATAAAAAGGACACACAAAACTACATGTACATCGTCACTATTTCTCTTTAATTTGTAAGTCGAAATTCTTACACAGAAAGTGAATGAAAAAATTTATAGAACAAAAAACACTGGATAATGAAATGTTTAATGTTCTACTGGTGGAGAAATTAAAGAGGAGTTGATAATATGAAGAGGCAGTTTCCATACAGTTTTTCTTGTCAATGATTGACAAAACAAGGACAACAGTAATGAAGAAAAGAGGAAATCAAAATGACAGCCATAGAAACATCGCAGATAAAAAGGATACTGACAAATAGGTTACAGAATTTTCCAACCTAGGTAACAACAGTGCACATGATGGAAAAAAAATCAAGGTCTAATCAGAATTATAGAGCACAATAATAATTCTTCAGAAAGAAATCAGTTGGCGTTAATCATTTGAAACCGAAAAGCACGAGAGTGAATTGTGAACAGTATGAAGACCTAGAACACGACTTACGGTAGCGTGTGTGTGAGTTTCTTTCCGTTTAGTCTGCTGACTGGCTACAGTCGAGCAGTCCTCTTCATCTGAATGCAGAACCTACATCAACATCTACATCTACATCTACATCTACATGGATACTCTGCAAATAATATTTAAGTGCCTGTCCTCAGTTAACTGCTGGATATATGAGAGGTGATCAGAAATTAAGGTGAACCGTGTACATTCTGATTTTATGCAACCAACGTTATTTTCCGAAATAGCCTCAATATCGGTTAGGTCTCGTGACTTCGTGGAATGAGTATGAATATACTTTCCTGATAAAAATTGCTTTCTTGCCACACCCGAACCTATATTCACAGTCCTACCGTCATATGCCGTTACGTGATTCTCCTGGTGTCCTGAATCAGCCCCTTGACACGAGCTGAGTTTATATCTGTTGAAGATGTGCTGACTTGGTCACTACAATTCTCTACCGGTCGCAAACTTTCAACACCATTCTGCGACGTCCTAACGGGACATCAGAGTATCTACGTAGACCTCTACCAGATGACGGTGAATTTCAACCGCTCTTACATCTTTCACCCACAGAAATCGAATAATTGAGCGGATTTACTAGCAAGACCAAACGAGTCGCCATTTGTATTTCCCTACCATTGGGGCTGTAGGTGACATGCGACTGAAACTGTGCACAGTTGCCAAAGGCATGTGATAGAACTACGACCCAACACTAATTTCTCTATAACAGACGAAACTCCAGGACTATCGGCCTTGTAAACTCAATACTTGATCACCCCTTGCATTCTAGTCTCCGTCTTCTCCGATGATTTTTACCCTCTACATATCCTTAAGTACCATGGAAGTTATACCTTGATATCTTATAATGTGTACCATCATTCTGTCCCTCCTTCACATCAGTGTTTTCCACATGACGCTCTTCTCGCCGATTCTACAGACAACCCCTCAGTTCTTATCTTATTAGTTCACCTGATTTTCAACACCTTCCATAGCACCGTATCTCTAACACTTCGATTCTCTTCTTTTTCTTGTTTTCTCACACTCCAAGATTCACTTTAATGCAATACTGTCCTCCGGATTTACATTCTCACAAATTTCGTTGTGAGATAAAGGCCGATCTTTGATACCAGCAAATTTCTTTTGGACAGAAACGTCCTCTTTGACTGTCCTAATCTGTTTTTATGCCTTCCATGCGTCGTTCTTCACGTACACTCTAATAAAAAAAGAGAGAAAAAAAAACAACTACTCACGAAAGAATCATCAGAATGAAACGGAAGTCGGTGGATGTGATGTACATGTACAGGCAAACAAATAATTACAAAATCACAAAAAAAGAATGATTCATTTAAGAGAAAGGGCTTCAGAAACTGAGCAAATCACTAACCCGTTGGTCCACAAAAATGTGTGTGAAATCTTATGGGACTTAACTGCTAAGGTCATCAGTCCCTAAGCTTACACACTACTTAACCTAAATTATCCTAAAGAGAAACACGCACACCCATGCCCGAGGGAGGACTCGAACCTCCGCAGGGACCAGCCGCACAGTCCATGACTGCAGCGTCCCAGACCGCTCGGCTAATCTCGCGCGGCTCGTTGGTCCATCTCTGTCCCTTTTGCAAGTAGTTATTTGGTTTGGTATTGATTGATAGAATTGTTGGCTGCCTTTCTGGGGGATATCGTGTCAACTTATGTCAAACTGGCATGTTACATCGTCAAAATACCGAGAAGGTTGGAGGGCCCTAACCACTGCACTGCATACATCCTCATTTGGGTAGAGATACGGCGAAGTTGATGACCAAGGTAGGGTTCGAGAAACAAGCAGTAAAACTTTCGTCGTGTGGTGGCGCACTTTATCGAGCCGAAATGTAAGCCCAAGATGGGTTTCCAGGAAGAGCGACAAACCGGGGCGTAGAATATCGGCGAAGTACGCTGTGCTGAAAGGAAGCCTTGGATGACAGAGGCGTCGTGCTATGGAAAGAAATGGCACTCCCCATACCATTACTCCTGGTTGTCGGACCATATGGCGGGTGACAGTCAGGTTGGCTTCCCACCGATGTCCGGGATGTCTCCAGACACGTCTTCGGCCTGTAAATTCATTGAATGGGTAGGTCTTCAGTGATGAGTCCTACTTCGAACTGAGCGTCGATGACTAGCGAAGACGAGTGTTGAGGCGCTCTGGACAGCGGTGGATACAACCTGACTGTCGCCGTCATACGACCCAACGACTGTGAATGATGGTCTGGGATTCCATTTCTTTTGATGGAAGGACCCTTTTGGTTGTAATCCGTGGCACCCTTGCAACACAGCGGTACGTCCACGATATTTCACACCCCATTTTGTTGTATTTCATGACGAGCCATCCTTCGCCTACATATCAGGAAGATTATGCACACCCGCACACGGCAAGAGTTTCTACTGCTTGTCGTCACGCTTGCCAAACTCTACCTTGGCCAGAAACGTCTCCGGATCTCTGTCGAATTGAGAACATTTGGAACATTATAGGCAAATCTCTCCAACCCACCTCTGGATTTTGACCATCTAAGACACAAGTTGAACAGAATTTGGCAGGATATCGCTCAGGAGGGCGTCCAACAAATCTGTCAATCAATACCAAACCGAAAAACTGCTTGCATTAGGGCCAGAGGAGGAACAAGACGTTATTGATTTGCTCAGTTTGAATCGTCCTATTTTTGTGAATTTGTGATCATTTGTTTGTCTGTATATGTACTTCACACCTACCGATATCCGTGCCATTCGTATAATTACTTCGTGATGCGTCACCTTTTTCTGCTTTTTTCTTTTTTTTTCTTTCATTCCCCTACTCTTCATTTCATTCGTTTACTATCAAGCTGTAGTGAGTACTCATCAGTCTGTTTATTCCGCTGAAAACTTCTTGCTGTTTTTCCTCACATAAACTGGTGATAGCGCTATCATCAGCAAATCGTATCACTGTCGTCCTGCCGCTCTGAATTTCATATGAAATATGATGCGCTAAAACAAATATGTTACTTGGATAGGAATGACGTAAGCAAGGATGCAGTCTCTGATAAAAGTTCTAAGTAAATTGATGGTACGAAATATTGGAGAGCATACTGTATTTATCAATCTGTGAGGGGATAACAGACTAGAAGCCGAGTGAAGAGGCGCAGCGAGAAGACAGGAGTAGAGTGGTTCAAATCCACTTTCGGCCATTCAGATTTAGATCACTCGTGATTTCCTTCTATAGTTTAAAGCCAATCCTGGGTTGGTATCTGTGAATGGGAGTGGCCGATTTATCTCTCCAAATTTCCTCATTATGAGCTTGTGCTCCGTCTCCAATGACTTTGTAGTCGAATCGACGTTAACCCCCAATCTTCTTCAACAGACTAGAGAAATTATGGGTGAAAAAGTTTAGAATCGGTATCACAGATCACGAAAGGCATGAGATATGAAGGATCTATGGGGATGAAGAGATTAACCAGATTAGCAAGACAGCTTGGACCAGTTGAAAGAAATCACGATAGCAATGTATTAACATAAATACATGAGAAACAGGAGTGTCTTAAGCACTTTGCGTGCAGGAACGTCCCTGAAATTGCAACAGTCAAAATAATGGGTCGATGTTCCATACTCGAAGGATGCGTGGAACAGTTTATAATCAAAAGTAAGACTACTGAAAGAAATTCCACATAGCCCCAGCAGTGCCTTCTTATGTATGATCGAAATGATCAGTGTCACACTAAACTCAGTCTCTAATGAGTCATTAGAAGTGGCGTTGTGAATGTAAGCACCATTATACGTTCTTAACATCAAAGAGCACGTCATCTCTAGATGAGCTAGTTAGATCGGAGCAGGTCTACATCTACACGCACATACATATCCCGCAAGTCACAATACGTTGCTTGACGGAGAGTATCTTGTACCGGTGACAGTTATTTCCTTTCCTGCTCCATGTGTAACTGAAGCGAGGGACAACTGACTGTCTACGTACATCAGTACAAGCATTGATTTCCCTTATACTGTCTTTGCGGTCCTTGCGCACTATCTACGTTAGTGGCAGTAGAATAATACTGCAATCTTTCGAGAATGTCAGAGGTCCAAACTTTCTCAATAGAATAGCGCTAAAGGAATGTCCCCTTCCCTCCTAAGATTCCAGTTTGAGTTCACGGCGTGTTTCCCTAATAAACCCAGGTTGATAGAAAATACAAATATCAAAACTAGCAGCTGTCCAGCGTATTGTCGAAATAATCCCATGCTGATCGAACATACCGATATCAAGACTAGCAGCTCGCCTCTGAATTTCTTCAATAATATCTTCCTTAAAACGGATTTGGTGGTGATCCCAATGACTCGAGCAGTATTCAACAATATGATATGCAAGTATTCTGTACGTGATTCCCTCTGCTGATGAGCTACGTTTTTCTAGAATGCTCCCAATAAATCGAAGTCGACCAGTCACCTTCTCTACGACGGACCTTACGTGCTCGTTCCATTTTATACTGCTTTGCAACGTTACTCCTAAATATGTAATCGACATTACTACGGCAAGCACCACACCACTAATACAGTATCAGAACATTGGTGGCTTGTTTTTCATTCTCATTTATATCTGATTACGTTTTTCCATACTTCGAGCAACTTGCCATTCATCAAATCAAATAGAAATTTTATCCAACTCATCTTGTATCCTCCTTCTGTCATTTAATGACGATAGTTTCCCATACGCCGCAGCTTCATCACCAAACAGTCGCAAATCTCTGCTCACCGTATCCGTAACGTCGTTTACGTATGTAGAGAGCACGTTCGGTCCTGTCACACTTCCCTGCGCCATTCCTGACGATACATTTATCCTTGATGAACGTCCGCTGCCCAGGACAACGAGCTTAAAATGTTTCAAGCCTTTCGTAACTATGAAACTATTCGGTATGCTCGGACTTGCGTTAACAGCAAGCAATATGGCTCTATATCAAATATTTTCCGGAAAACCAGGAATATGGAATCTGACTGTACGCATTAAATTATGATTCATGCGAGAAGAAAGCAAGCTCAGTTTCACACGAGCGATGCTATTTGTACTCGTACTGGTCTGGGTTCAAATGGTTCAGATGGCTCTGAGCACTAAGGGACTTAACATCTGAGGTCATCAGTCCCCTAGACTTAGAACTACTTAAACCGAACTAACGTAAGGACATCACACACATCCATGACCGATGCAGGATTCGAACCTGCGACCGTAGAAGGAGGGCGGTTCTGGACTGAAGCACCTACAACCACACGGCCACAGCGGCCGGTAAATAACTCATTATATTATTTTGTAACCATGACTTACAAAATAATATAATGAGTTATGACTTCCCCCCCATGAACCATGGACCTTGCCGTTGGTGGGGAGGCTTGTGTGCCTCAGCGATACAGATAGCCGTACCGTAGGTACAACCACAACGGAGGGGTATCTGTTGAGAGGCCAGACAAACGTGTGGTTCCTGAAGAGGGGCAGCAGCCTTTTCAGTAGTTGCAGGGGCAACAGTCTGGATGATTGACTGATCTGGCCTTGTAACAATAACCAAAACGGCCTTGCTGTGCTGGTACTGCGAACGGCTGAAAGCAAGGGGAAACTACGGCCGTAATTTTTCCCGAGGGCATGCAGCTTTACTGTATGATTAAATGATGATGGCGTCCTCTTGGGTAAAATATTCCGGAGGTAAAATAGCCCCCCACTCGGATCTCCGGGCGGGGACTACTCAAGAGGATGTCGTTATCAGGAGAAAGAAACCTGGCGTTCTACGGATCGGAGCGTGGAATGTCAGATCCCTTAATCGGGCAGGTAGGTTAGAAAATTTGAAAAGGGAAATGGATAGGTTAAAGTTAGATATAGTGGGAATTAGTGTAGTTCGGTGGCAGGAGGAACAAGACTTTTGGTCAGGTGACTACAGGGTTATAAACACAAAGTCAAATAGGGGTAATGCAGGAGTAGGCTTAATAATGAATAGGAAAATAGGGACGCGGGTAAGCTACTACAAACAGCATAGTGTACGCATTATTGTGGCCAAGATAGATACGAAGCCCACATCTACTACAGTAGTACAAGTTTATATGCCAACTAGCTCTGCAGATGACGAAGAAATTGAAGAAATGTATGATGAAATAAAAGAAATTATTCAGATAGTGAAGGGGGACGAAAATTTAATAGTCATGGGTGACTGGAATTCGAGTGTAAGAAAAGGGAGAGAAGGAAACGTAGTAGGTGAATATGGATTGGGGCTAAGAAATGAAAGAGGAAGCCGCCTGGTAGAATTTTGCACAGAGCACAAATTAATCATAGCTAACACTTGGTTTAAGAATCATGAAAGAAGGTTGTATACATGGAAGAACCCTGGAGATACTAAAAGGTATCAGATAGATTATATTATGGTAAGACAGAGATTTAGGAACCAGGTTCTAAATTGTAAGACATTTCCAGGGGCAGATGTGGACTCTGACCACAATCTATTGGTTATGACCTGTAGATTAAAACTGAAGAAACTGCAAAAAGGTGGGAATTTAAGGAGATGGGACCTGGATAAACTGAAAGAACCAGAGGTTGTACAGAGTTTCAGGGAGAGCATAACGGAACAATTGACAGGAATGGGGGAAAGAAAGACAGTAGAAGAAGAATGGGTAGTTTTGAGGGATGAAATAGTGAAGGCAGCAGAGGATCAAGTAGGTAAAAAGACGAGGGCTAGTAGAAATCCTTGGGTAACAGAAGAAATATTGAATTTAATTGATGAAAGGAGAAAATATAAAAATGCAGTAAATGAAGCAGGCAAAAAGGAATACAAACGTCTCAAAAATGAGATCGACAGGAAGTGCAAAATGGCTAAGCAGGGATGGCTAGAGGGCAAATGTAAGGATGTAGAGGCTTATCTCACTAGGGGTAAGATAGATACTGCCTACAGGAAAATTAAAGAGACCTTTGGAGATAAGAGAACCACTTGTATGAACATCAAGAGCTCAGATGGAAACCCAGTTCTAAGAAAAGAAGGGAAAGCAGAAAGGTGGAAGGAGTATATAGAGGGTGTATACATGGGCGATGTACTTGAGGACAATATTATGGAAATGGAAGAGGATGTAGATGAAGATGAAATGGGAGATACGATACTGCGTGAAGAGTTTGACAGAGCACTGAAAGACCTGAGTCGAAACAAGGCCCCCGGAGTAGACAGCATTCCATTGGAACTACTGACGGCCTTGGGAGAGCCAGTCCTAACAAAACTCTACCATTTGGTGAGCAAGATGTATGAAACAGGCGAAATACCCTCAGACTTCAAGAAGAATATAATAATTCCAATCCCAAAGAAAGCAGGTGTTGACAGATGTGAGAATTACCGAACAATCAGTTTAATAAGCCACAGTTGCAAAATACTAACACGAATTCTTTACAGACGAATGGAAAAACTAGTAGAAGCCGACCTCGGGGAAGATCAGTTTGGATTCCGTAGAAATACCGGAACACGTGAGGCAATACTGACCTTACGACTTATCTTAGAAGGAAGATTAAGGAAAGGCAAACCTACATTTCTAGCATTTGTAGACTTAGAGAAAGCTTTTGACAATGTTGACTGGAATACTCTCTTTCAAATTCTGAAGGTGGCAGGGGTAAAATACAGGGAGCGAAAGGCTATTTACAATTTGTACAGAAACCAGATGGCAGTTATAAGAGTCGAGGGACATGAAAGGGAAGCAATGGTTGGGAAGGGAGTAAGACAGGGTTGTAGCCTCTCCCCGATGTTATTCAATCTGTATATTGAGCAAGCAGCAAAGGAAACAAAAGAAAAAATCGGAGTAGGTATTAAAATCCATGGAGAAGAAATAAAAACTTTGAGGTTCGCCGATGACATTGTAATTCTGTCAGAGACAGCAAAGGACTTGGAAGAGCAGTTGAACGGAATGGATGGTGTCTTGAAGGGAGGATATAAGATGAACATCAACATAAGCAAAACGAAGATAATGGAATGTAGTCGAATTAAGTCGGGTGATGCTGAGGGTATTAGATTAGGAAATGAGACACTTAAAGTAGTAAAGGAGTTTTGCTATTTGGGGAGCAAAATAACTGATGATGGTCGAAGTAGTGAGGATATAAAATGTAGACTGGCAATGGCAAGGAAAGCGTTTCTGAAGAAGAGAAATTTGTTAACATCGAGTATAGATTTAAATGTCAGGAAGTCATTTCTGAAAGTATTTGTATGGAGTGTAGCCATGTATGGAAGTGAAACATGGACGGTAAATAGTTTGGACAAGAAGAGAATAGAAGCTTTCGAAATGTGGTGCTACAGAAGAATGCTGAAGATTAGATGGGTAGATCACATAACTAATGAGGAGGTACTGAATAGGATTGGGGAGAAGAGGAGTTTGTGGTACAACTTGACCAGAAGAAGGGATCGGTTGGTAGGACATGTTCTGAGGCATCAAGGGATCACCAATTTAGTATTGGAGGGCAGCGTGGAGGGTAAAAATCGTAGGGGGAGACCAAGAGATGAATACACTAAGCAGATTCAGAAGGATGTAGGTTGCAGTAGGTACTGGGAGATGAAGAAGCTTGCACAGGATAGAGTAGCATGGAGAGCTGCATCAAACCAGTCTCAGGACTGAAGACCACAACAACAACAACCATGACTTATTAAACAGACAATTTGGTAATATTCACCACTGTCAGCATTTCATGTATTTAATCAATGTTACGAAATTTTTCGGTCACTTCGACCCCTCTTAGTGTTAAAATTTTCGCATACGTCTGTGTACCAACAGCGGTTTATTTTCGAAATGGAGTAGCTAATAACCGATGGGAGGACGTTACTACCGTACAGTGCACTGTGGTTGCGGAAGTGCGTTGAGTGAGTTAGGTAAGCGTGTAGCCCGACATGCTAAACACTGAACTTCGTATGTAGTGATCAGTACCTCGTCAAGTGCTGCTACAACTTTTCGCTGCCCTTCCAAGCGCGCTTAACTGCCATCCAGTCTAATGAATGGGTATAAACGATATCGATGTTAGGAGCAAGTGTCACAAACCGTGAATGTTGATACTAATCATCAATCGCCTCGTGGAATTAATTACTTCAGTGTTATGACCACGCTGACGCATGTACCGTGATTATTATGCGCAGAAGTCACGCTATAAAATATTTTTATGTCTTGAAACAGGTTGCCGCGATGAAATTGGTATCGAAGATGTTGATCATCAAGCTGTTAGAGGAAACTTACTTTATTTTTTATTTTTATTTTTCGCGACTGCTTTAGTTGTCGCTACATCTTCGTCGTCTATTAAACAATTATTGGAAGAGAAATATTTTTAACGTTGGGATGAGAAAATAGGAGAGAAATCGAGTCGATCGAGGCTATCTTCCAGTGATTTAAAACCTGACAACGGAGCCGCCATCAACTTCGCTCGTTGAACAATAAAAAAGCAGAGTTCAATCTACATTGAGATTATTATAAGAATATCATCGAGATACATATTTTGGGACTGTGATAAAATAACTGCATTTCCAATAGAGACATCGAGAACCCTAAAAAACATTGCTTTATTGTCGTTGTAGCAGTACTTCAGAAGTACTCATCGATGTGATGTGTCTGATGAGGAAAAAAGATTTCAAATACAATACGAATCTGGTCACAGTTATCAAGTGCGAATGTATCTATTCTGGTACACGTATTAACTTTAGGTATTAATTGGTGGTCATCATAGTATATAGAAGATCGTATACATTGTAAAACATGTTCAGCAAATGTATATAATTTAAATTAATATGTTGTCACCACCGCTCAGCTATCTTTTTGTAAATTATCTGACCTTCCTCTTAAGGACGTGATAAACTTTCCCCTGTTAATGGCTTCGTGTTGCATATGTTCCAGGTCATCAAGTGTTCATTTGCTCACTTACCTTTGTGTCAGAACTACTAGAAGAACGTTGAGTTGGTCGTTTTTATGTGAGAGGCGTTCTCAGATACTCATGGTGTTCCCTGTTGACAATGCAGATGAATGTCCTCCAGCCCGTTCGTCTCCATATTTAATGCTGGCAATTACAGTACATCATCTTCAGACCAGGAACATAATTCGAATTGTTTTTAAAAAAAGTGGTAGTGGATAATCCCTTACGCCGTACGGTGTAGTATATAACAACACATGGTCAATATATGATAATTTTTACAGTAGCTGTTCAATTCGTTGACCTCCTGTCTCGACATGGCATATCTATAGGTATACTGTGAAATAGTCCAAAGGAGACCAAGGCTATCAAATTCAGAACCCTCAGAAAAATCTGTGGTGAACTTTAGGAACCTGAATTCGGGCTTCTTTTACGTTTCTTCTCTGCCTAAGCGTCTCTCACTGATTGAATTATTTTTCTTAATTATTTTCAAGATTCCTATTCTTGGAACATGCTTTTCTTAATTGTTTCTTTTTTCGCTAGCCTGCTTGTTAACATTTGGAACTAACAGTTCCTCCTTTAATCGCCTTCTTTTCATAGATTGTTAATGAGTAAATTGTGGAACCCGTTACGGATCTGAAACCCAGATAGCACACAAATACCCAGATTACATGCATCAATTATTTTAGAATGAGAGCACTTAGCAACTGCGAACAAGCTTTATAAATAATTTAAAACCTTTCCGAAGTTTTTTCTCGGTGATACCCCCTCCAAACTTCTCCCTTCCCCCTCTCCCCCTCCAACACACACACACGTTAATGAAAGGAAAGAACCTTATTGCTGATTACATTTTCGCTGATCGTGGAGTAAAACTGCAGCACCAGGCACGATGTTTTAATTTATTACTTCTTTGCTAGTAACTCTATTCGCAACACATTTTGCAGATGGTTTTCACATCTATGACAGAGTAACATGATTTAAAATTTTTTCTAAGCTTTTTCTTGCTTACGTGCTCAACATCAAATATTTAATGCCATAACCCGTTTCTAAAGTAATCAGTATTCTGAAGTCGTTTTATACATGGGCGTTCAACTCATTAAAGAATCGGAGGTTTACAGGTTTCGAACTGTTTCTGTCCATGTCTCGCTGGCATGCAGCGTGTATGAAATCTGGGGCTGCTATTGCCTTCCAAAACGGATTAAAATGGAGGAGCCGTAGACGCTGTTATGTACAGAAGACGGGCCTCAAAATCTAACAGAGACAAAGTGTATGAAAATATTACATCGACTTAAAGATGAAGTAGTGCCAACCCTACTTTCAAAGTAACCTGCAAAAATTATCGACGAATGTCATTTCTCCTGACCCTTCTAGAATGTTTGATAATAACACTCTCACATACATAAATCAGTAATCATAAACAAAGTTCCAATTAAAGGTGATCTAAAGCAATGTTGGTTTTTCGGACTACAGTAAATTTATTCATAACCACGAACACCAAATTTATGAAACTGACAAGAGAAACACTAAAGAGACTCTATTATATCAAATATTAATGTCATCAAGTGATCTGCTACCCAAAGTTGGTTTAGCAGTACAAAAATCTGAATAAATATAGTAGCTGTTACGACAATGAACTCAGAAGTATAGAGGTGAAAACTAGCACTAGAAAAGTGACAATTTGTACTTTTCTTCTTGTGATTTAAAATCTCCATTTTTCTTCCAAATGCTAGGGTTCTTGTGAGATACAGTTATGTATTTGCAACCGGTAATGTACGATAATGCATAAACTTAAAGAACCAGAGGTTGCACAGAGTTTCAGGGAGAGCATAAGGGAACAATTGACAGGAGTGGGGGAAAGAAATACAGTAGAAGAAGAATGGGTAGCTTTGAGGTATGAAATAGTGAAGGCAGCAGAGGATCAAATAGGTAAAAAGACGAAGGCTAGTAGAAACCCTTGGGTAACAGGAGAAATATTGAATTTAATTGATGAAAGGAGGAAATATAAAAATGCAGTAAATGAAGCAGGCAAAAAGGAATACAAACGTCTCGAAAATGAGATCGACAGGAAGTGCAAAATGGCTAAGCAGGGATGGCTAGAGGACAAATGTAAGGATGTAGAGGCTTACCTCACTAGGGGTAAGATAGATACTGCCTACAGGAAAATTAAAGAGAGCTTTGGAGAAAGGAGAACCACTTGCATGAATATCAAGAGCTTTAATGGAAACCCAGTTGTAAGCAAAGAAGGGAAAGCAGAAAGGTGGAAGGAGTATATAGAGGGTCTATACAAGGGTGATGTACTTGAGGACAATGTTATGGAAATGGAAGAGGATGTAGATGAAGATGAAATGGGAGATATGATACTGCGTGAAGAGTTTGACAGAGCACTGAAAGACCTGAGTCGAAACAAGGCCCCCGGAGTAGACAACATTCCATTGGAACTACTGACAGCCTTGGGAGAGCCAGTCCTGACAAAACTCTACCATCTGGTGAGCAACATATATGAGACAGGCGAAATACCCTCAGACTTCAAGAAGAATATAATAATTCCAATCCCAAAGAAAGCAGGTGTTGACAGATGTGAAAATTACCGAACTATCAGTTTAATAAGTCACAGCTGCAAAATTCTTACGCGAATTCTTTACAGACGAATGGAAAAACTGATAGAAGCCGACCTCGGGGAAGATCAGTTTGGATTCCGTAGAAATGTTGGAACACGTGAGGCAATACTGACCCTACGACTTACCTTAGAAGAAAGATTAAGGAAAGGCAAACGTACGTTTCTAACATTTGTAGACTTAGAGAAAGCTTTTGACAATGTTGATTGGAATACTCTCTTTCAAATTCTGAAGATGGCGGGGGTAAAATATAGGGAGCGAAAGGCTATTTACAATTTGTACAGAAACCAGATGGCAATCATACGAGTCGAGGGGAATGAAAGGGAAGCAGTGGTTGGGAAGGGAGTGAGACAAGGTTGTAGCCTATCCCCGATGTTATTCAATCTGTATATTGAGCAAGCAATAAAAGAAACAAAAGAAAAGTTCGGAGTAGGTATTGAAATCCATGGAGAAGACATAGAAACCTTGAGGTTCCCCGATGACATTGTAATTCTGTCAGAGACAGCAAAGGATTCGGAAGAGCAGTTGAACGAAATGGACAGTGTCTTGGAAGGAAGGTATAAGATGAACATCAACAAAAGCAAAACGAGGATAATGGAATGTAGTCAAATTAAGTCGGGTGATGCTGAGGAAATTAGATTAGGAAATGAGACAGTTAAAGTAGTAAAGGAGTTTTGCTATTTGGGGAGCAAAATAACTGATGATGGTCGAAGTAGAGAGGATATAAAATGTAGACTGGCAATGGCAAGGAAAGCGTTTCTGAAAAAGAAAAATTTGTTAACATCGAGTATAGATTTAAATGTCAGGAAGTCATTTCTGAAAGTATTTGTATGGAGTGTAGCCATGTATGGAAGTGAAACATGGACGGTAAATAGTTTGGACAAGAAGAGAATAGAAGCTTTCGAAATGTGGTGCTACAGAAGAATGCTGAAGATTAGATGGGTAGATCACATAACTAATGTGGAGGTATTGAATGGAACTGGGGAGAAGAGGGGCCTGTGGTACAACTTGACTAGAAGAAGGGATCGGTTGGTAGGACATGTTCTGAGACATCGAGGGATCACCAATTTAGTATTGGAGGGCAGCGTGGAGGGTAAAAATCGTAGAGGGAGACCAAGAGATGAATACACTAAGCAGATTCAGAAGGAAGTAGGCTGCAGCAGGTACTGGGAGATGTAGAAGCTTGCACAGGATAGAGTAGCATGGAGAGCTGCATGAAACCAGTCTCAGGACTGAAGACCACAACAACAACAACAATGTACGACTGTTATTTATGCTAGTTACTTACGCCACTTTACTATGTAGCGTTGTGTGCTAGTTGCTGCGTTCAAACCACCTCAGATATTTAATAACACTTCCACCCATAGATAAGCCCTAGTTTTATTTCGTGTGTTATCGCTGTAAAAGGCATTTGAGCTTGCGTTAAGTAGCATTATGATAAGTTAATCGCTTCTTTGTCCTGAAGAGAACATTATTTATTGTAGTGCAGTAGTTATATACTTAGATCAGCGGAAAGTCTGCTTCAGCGACCTTGGAACCATAGTGGCAGTACCGAGTATGATTTTTGCCGTAGACATGGTTGTGAGCTTTAAGGGTTCTGTTACCGCGTGTATACAGAGAGTCTCAAAGTCTTTGAGACAGACGTCTAGGCTTGATAGATCGCATCATAAGAAAAAACTTTATTAGAGACAAAATTTTCGCTGATACGCCTCGGCGATGTTAGGCGTGGTTTGAGAGTGGTTATGCCCCTGAGGGGCAGCAGGGCATAGGCACTCTGCAGCCTTCATATGCAATGTGTGTTGACTATTATCCAGTCATCTGGTCCTGACGTAAAGTGGTAGGCCGGGACCAATCGAAGTTTCGGTTCGCTTATGAAATTACATTTAAAGAGAGTCATTCCTATGCTTTTCTTGTTGAAAATCACACCATCAGTTTACAGTGGTAGGTATTACACTGAAGCGCCTAAGAAAGTGGTAGACAGACATGAGCATTCATATACAGAAGCCGGCCGAAGCGGCCGCGCGGTTCTGGCGCTGCAGTCTGGAACCGCGAGACCGCTACGGTCGCAGGTTCGAATCCTGCCTCGGGCATGGATGTGTGTGATGTCCTTAGGTTAGTTAGGTTTAACTAGTTCTAAGTTCTAGGGGACTAATGACCTCAGCAGTTGAGTCCCATAGTGCTCAGAGCCATTTGAACCAATCATATACAGATATATGCAAACAACGAGAATACGGCGCTGCGGTCGGCAACATCTATGTAAGCAAAGTGTCTGGCGCAGTTATTAGATCGGTTGTTGCTGGTACAATCGCAGGTTGTCAAGATTTAAGTGAGTTTCAACGTGGTGTTACAGTCACAGCACAAGAGAGAGGCGCAATATCTCCGAGATAGCGATGCAGTGGCGATTTTCGCGTACGACCATTTCACAAATGTACCGGGAATATGAGGAAACCGGTAAAACATCAAATCGCCGACATCGCTGCCGCCGGAAAAAGATCCTACAAGAACGAGACCAACGACGACTGAAGATAATCGTTCAACATTACAGAAGTGCAACTCTTCCGCAAATTTCTGGAGATTTCAATGCTGGGACATCAACAAGTGTCAGCGTACGAACCATTCAACGAAACATCATCGATATAGGCTTTCGGAGCCGAGAGCCCAATCGTGCACCCTTGATGACTAAGCGACACAAAGCATTAAGTTTCGGGTGGGTGCGTCAGCAACGAAATTGGACTGTTGATGACTAGAAACATGTTGCCTGGTCTGACGAATCTCGTTTAGAGCTGTATCGAGCGTTTGGACGTGTACGGGTATGGAGACAACCTTATGAATCCATGAACCCTGCATGTCAGCAGGGGACTGATCAAGATGGGGAGGCTCTGTAATGGTGTGGGGTGTGTGCAGTTGAAGTGATATAGGACCCCTGATACGTCTAGATACGATTCTGACAGGTGACACGTACGTAAGCAGCCTGCCTGATCACCGGCATCCATTCATGTCCATTGTGCATTCCGACGGACTTGGGCAATTCCAGCAGGACAACGCGCCACCCCACACGTCCAGAATTGCTATAGAGTTACTGCAGGCACACTCTTCTGAGTTTAAACACTTCCGATGGTCACCAAACTCGCCAGACATGAACATTATGGAGCGTATCTGGCATGCCTTCGAACATGCTGTTCAGATTAGATCTCCAGCTCCTCGTACTCTTGCGGATTTATGGACAGTGCTGCAGGATTCATGGCGTCAGTTCTCTCCAGCACTACCTCAGACATTAGTCTAGTCCACCCCACGTCGTGTTGCGGCACTTCTGCTTGTTCGCGGGGGCCCCACACGATATTAGGCAGGTGTACCAGTTTCTTTGGCTCTTCAGTATATGTCGTACACTTGGTTAGCAGATGCTGCTAGTTAGGTGTAATCTCGTCTTCCCAGGACTGGTGAATACTAGAGATCACCTAGCAACCCTGGAAACTTCAGGGAACATTTAGGTTGTAACAAAAGTTGTTTCTCACGACGCGATCTATCACCACTAGACAGCTTTCGCAAAGACCATGAGATACCCTCTATATTAGAACAGACTGTACATTCTGTATTTGATTGATTTACACAGGGAGCTAGAACAAGTGTGGTCTTGGCCTACAATTGTCTCCATCAAAACGAAATTTATTAATTGGTTTCTCTCTCTGTAATTATACCAAACCCAGCCAGCGTCCTTAAAGAGTAGTAGGAGACACATTTTATATTGCTACGAATGTAATGTGAGGTGAATAATACAGCACAAAGGTACGGTTGGACATGGCACACGCAATATATTTACCGCATGCACAACATGGGAGAAATGAAACTGGCCTGGGAAATACTTCATGCAGCTAAAGATAGGCAACCCAACTTGCATCTTCTATATCTGGAGAGGATTACATAAGTCAGGTTGCCTATCTCAAGGTGCATGAAATATTTTCCAGGCCAGTTTTATTATGCATGTCCTACAGAAGAGTTGCTTCGTAAACGACGAAGACATACATGTTGAGTATTGCTGGGAGGAATGGGAAAACAAACAAATGAACCAGATAACAGAATTGAGTGAATGATGTAATTATGACAACAACGATAATTTAATGGAGATAAACGGGAAACATAGCTAGACGAATGGATGGTAGTTGGACCAAATAGCCTATGTTCTTCGCTAGACTCAGTAAGATAAAATAACACTGAGATGGTGACTGAATAGAAGATGGGTGGACAATATTAGGAAAAAAGTGCAGCAGCAACATGGATGTGCAGAACTCATGCACGTAATCAGTCGAAAAGTTTGCCATCTTCATGCTTACCACATACTGTATTTATTAATAACAGCTGATTTTCGTTATTTCAACTGAAGCATGAAGATAGCAGATGTTTCCACACTGCTTTGTTAGTTGTACAGCGAAGTGATGAAAACACAAAATTAAGGAACTAAACTTATGAAAATAAGTTTTAAAAATATGTGATAATTGTAATATTGATAGGATATAGTTGCAAGATTCAAGAATGAGATACTCAGTGTCCGAAGTATGGATAATTCTGTTCGCAATAAAAACAGGCGCACGAATTGCTACGAATCCAACAAATATTAACCATTTGAAAAAACTAATGCTAATAACAATAACCGGTCAGTAAAGCAGATAAAACTTTTGCTCGAAGTAATTTTCACAACATGCTCTCCTTCTTCATCTCTCTTATAAGTTCGTAGCTCTATATTGTCTATGACTTACCGTATTCCGCAAATGTCCACACCTATCCTTATTGCTATAACACGCAATATGATTTTTATGTATCTTATAGAGAGTGTTTAAAAAAAGAATTCTGCAGGTTTCACGAGACTATAATTTGTACAACAAGGATGAAGATAAAAACGTAAAGTGAATTTTAAAGCACCGACACCAAAAATTTACCTTGGCACTAGTTGTCAGTTGTCGATTCACGAGGTTGCCGTGGTGTATCTCGCAAGTTCATGCGGTTTTTTTCCCACAATGGAAAGACGATGAAAATACACACCTATCATTCAGTGAATCGTCTTCAGTAGAATTTTTGTGTGAGTAGCAATGAAGAGAAAGTAGAGGTTTATGGAGAACGTGGGTTAGTGGAACAATAATGACCAGTGCTCATTTTTCACTTGTTTCTATATAGTTATTGTCAACTCTATCAGGCGGACGAATTACGTTACTCCGGATACTGTGCTAGTAGCTCCTTCCTCCTACCCCTACCATCATCATTAGTGCCTAACTAAACATCAAATTAAAAAAGTATTATCTTTGAAAACTTTTATTTCTTGCAATGACGGAATATAAATGATTTTTAGTTTTACAGATGTTGTATTAAACCAAGAACTAATTAGTCAATTAGATAATTGGTACTGCATCTTGCTAACAACCTCTATCATTTTTTAGAGTGATGAAGCAATTCTCAATGCTGCAGGAGTGCTACTTGAAACCCATTCTTAGAAAAGGAAGCTAACTATCCACAGCGAGAGCAGACAGCCCTTTAACGCCAAATTTTTCCGTAGTGTCCTAAGGACTAGACCGTTGTATGTTCCTCCATTGATTTCTGCGGTTATTTCACGCAGTGTTGATTGTCTGTTATCTTTCACATATCCATGCAAATGCCACTGCTCTCGGTCGTTAAGCGAAGGCCGTCAGCCATTGCTTTGTCCTTGGTAAGAGATAATGCTTAAAATTTGATATTTTCGACACACTCTTGGCATATGATTCACGGAATATTGAATTCCCTAGTGATTTCTGAAATGAAGTGTCCCATACTCTAGCTTCAGCTACCATTCCGCGTTCACAGTCTTTTTAAATAGTATCGTGCGGCAATAGTCACGTCTAAAACATATTCACATGAATTACATGAGTACAAATGTCAGCTCCACCAAAGTACCTTTAGTGCCACCTGTATATGTGCATATCTCTATACCATGACTTTTGTCACCTCAGTCTATGTGAGGTGTATGTTTCCAACTCACTGTCACAGATGCATCCTACATAATACGTTCGTAGTGGGTGGACCACGTGAATAAGATGTTGTTTATATATTCGTTTCACAAGCTGTACCCTCTGCCACACTGAGTCAAGCGTTAACGCTAGTAGTTAAAAAAATGAATTATTATTAGTTAATACAGTCAGTGTCGTAGTCCAGCGAAATAGTGACAACAGTAATGATCTTGTAAAACTAATTTAGTTTCGTGGCCGAAACATTATCAAATCCTTTCGTTTTTACCCCTGAAAAAATTTTATTTTACCGTTCAGGGTGTAATTATCTACAGGCTGAGAACCATGCCTTAAGACTGATCTGATGGAAGTACGTTTTCCTGGAGACATACCGAGCCTCAACTTTACCTTCGATAAGGATAGAACCTCAAGTAATGAGGCATAATTTATCCTAATGCTGGGACTTCGGTCTTCTGTTTGTGAAGCAGATGTACTATTAACTACACACCGTAGCATTGAGGCTAACACATCTGCACGGATTACCCTACTCCAATGCCTTCTGTAACACGAACATTAATCCACGTCTCAGTACATCTTGATTTTCCGCTTCGTAAATGGTCAATATTGCCGAGGCTATCTGATAAGGAATAGCACCTCAAGGAATCAAGATGGGCTGAGGCGTGAATTGGAGCTTCTGTTACTAACAAGGGAACCTCCCCATCGCAATACCCTCAGATTTAGTTATAAGTTGACACAGTGAATAGGCCTTGAAAAACTGAGCACAGATGAATCGAGAAAACAGGAAGAAGTTGTGTGGAACTATGAAAAAAATAAGCAAAATATACAAACTGAGTAGTCCATCTGCAAGATAGGCAACATCAAGTATAAGCAGAGCTCCGGAGCGCCGTGGTCCCGTGGTTAGCGTGATCAGCTGCGGAACGAGAAGTCCTTGGCTCAAGTCTTCCCTCGAGTGAAAAGTTTAATTTTTTATTTTCAGACAATTATTATCTGTCCGTCCGTCCGTCCGATGCGAGGTAACTGCGCCGTAGTATCGTGCAAAGTAGAAGAATCTTTTTACCCATTCGCCAAGTGTACAAGTTAGGTGGGTCCACAACATATTCCTGTCATGTGACGCACATGCCGTCACCAGTGTCGTATAGAATATATCAGACGTGTTTTCCTGTGGAGGAATCGGTTGACCTATGACCTTGCGATCAAATGTTTTCGGTTTCCATTGGAGAGGCACATCCTTTCGTCTACTGATCGCACGGCTCAGTTTTTCAAGGCTTATCCACTGTGCCAACTTATAACTAAATCTGAGGGGGGTGCGATGGGGAGGTTCCCTTGTAAGCAGCTTTGTTAGGCGCAATGCCACAGTGATGAAGTGCATATTAAACGGGAAACACCGGTTCAAATCCTGGCCTTGGCATAAATTTTAATTCATTACTTCAGCTCCTATTCTTACCGAACATAGCCTCAGTAGCTAAACGACACTTGATTGATATTTATTTTAATTTTGTGTCTGGACAAAAGCTTTGTTAGCACTGTTAATATAAACGGCACCCTCTATACAGAGAACTGGAATAACTTCACTCGGGTTCGCTTGTAGCACTTGCGGCAGCAGTCAGCTGTTTTGGATCACGAATCGGGACTGACACGAGAATTAAGTCGTATTTGGCGGCGCCTATTGTGTCCAGGTGATACTCTACTGTACCACCCCCACGGGTGGAGCCCTTTTTGACGTTCCAGCAGGGCCGAGCCGTAATTAGGCCACCTGCACGAGTGCGGGAATGTGGTCGACTCCCCCGATCGGGCGGCGATAAATATTTATGAAGCGCTGCCCCTTTCATGCGCTCAGCCCGTATGGATGAAAACAACAACGGCGCTGCCCCCAGCGGAGGTTTAACAGAGTCCCCGAGCCGTCAGTAGCTACACAGCTCCCGGTGGCTACCGCACGGGAAACCCCTGATTGTTATCTGCGTTAACTCACTGCCTACTGCATGCCAAGTGGCTGGATTCTTCCCGGGGAGATTTGCCTTCCTACTTGTCGTTCGATAGACGACAGACATACTCACTTTCGCCTGAATATATCTCACTTTCCCAGTTTAGAGGTAAAACTGTTTGAGAAAAGAAGAACTCATATTTTGCCGTACTTCGCAAAATGTAATTAAAACAGCACATTAAACAAAAATTTTAAGCCTACTACATTAACTTCTGGGATGAAGAAACATTTCGATACACTGATCTTTATTAAATGTACTAACTGTAAGCTTATAAAATTAGTGTCACTTTAAAAGCATAATATATATCCGTAACTTTCAGCATTCCATGCGTAGACTACAGTGAATTTCAGTTTCTGTACCTCGCAAGTACTTGTTCCATTGCCTTTCTTTCATGTATGTCTCCATTTTCTCTGTAGATACAACACAGGTATATCTACGTCATCGTGTTCATTTCCGTGCATAATTAGTAACTACGAAAGGCATCGACACATTTACCTTTTCTTACAGAAATGAAATTATATCTGCAGTTTTTTTTAAATTCCTACTTAAAAAATATATTGCCTGATGGACAGACGCACACAGTAGATGACAAATTAGGAAATCATAATATAACAGTCACTTTCTCAATATGGCTCTCTGGCTCTGAGCACTATGGGACTTAACAGCTATGGTCATCAGTCCCCTAGAACTTAGAACTACTTAAACCTAACTAACCTAAGGACGTCACACAACACCCAGCCATCACGAGGCAGAGAAAATCCCTGACCCCGCCGGGAATCGAACCCGGGAACCCGGGCGTGGGAAGCGAGAACGCTACCGCACGACCACGAGATGCGGGCTCTCAATATGATTAACCAGTCAGATGGCGAGTTCATGCGCTTCAGACACGTAGTCATACTCAAACAAAATACTAATCTATAGTGACCTACCACTTTCGCTCGTCAGTAAGAAAAAGAGAGTTAAATAACACACTTTTTACCTTAGATAATTTATAGTAACTTAATATACTAATTATATGTTTATAAAATTAGTACCACTTTGAAAACATAAAATATTTCCTTGGCTCTCACTGTTCCATACATAGATAACAGTAAATTCCGAATTCCGTACCTCGTAAGTACTTGATGTTCTGATGCACTTTTTTCACATAAGTAGCCATTTATTCTGTACGTGCAAAGCAAGCATATCTACGTCATCATCTTCATTTCCGTGGATAGCGAGTTTCCGTTTTGTCAACGCCCACTTCAAAAATATATTGCCACACGGAAAACACACAGCAGTTGACAGGCAAGGAAACTACAAACAGACACTTTGTCAGTATGTTTAACTAGGTCGATGTCGAATTCACACTTCATTCAAACAAATAGTAATCGATAGTGAACTGAGGTTTTCGATTAATGGCGGTAACAGGAAGAGCGTTGTGTATCTAATTTTTCACCTGAGTTAATTTATAACAACTCTCACCTTAATTTGTAGTCCATTAAACAACACAGTAACTCGCAGTACTATATTGATCCTCTCTTCTAAATTAAAAATGCATGTAATCATCTCTTTAGGTCTTTTCCGTGATGTTGGGTTTGTGTCATAACAACAATGCTGTATTTTAAATACACGTTACGCAGTTTCTAACGGCCGGCTCGTCTAGCTTAATGCACAACGCGTTAGTATGCGAGACTGACAGGCGCACTAGGCCGGATCGAATCCACGAGGCAGGTTTACGATTATTGGTCTGGTACACCGACCTTTCCTTTTTTTTCAAATTCTGGACTGGCCCCCAGTCTCTCTGTCAGATAATAAGATACAGAGCTAAAATACAGTACATAGTACAAAGTTTACACAATCCACATACAGATGACGCACGTGTCTCTCCCCGTCCTCCTTACCTTAAATGCGTCTCTGACCGGCATTCGGCTGTAAAGTATTTAATACTGAATTAGGAAAATTATGACAAACAGCGGACACCGCTCGGTGGGATAAATACTGGAAAAGCGGAAGAAACATTTCTTTTTAATAACTAAATAATGCAAACTCATTGCTAATAGTAAACATGTGCATTTGGTGTTTAAATAATGAAGCGTCATTTTCAGTAGGATACAGCGTATTTGATAATGAACTATTGGTGAGCAGAGCGGACTGTCGCTGCAAGAGGCCGGCTTCTCTGTTTACGTTTCAAACTATCGCTAGGAAAGCTGAAACGCAAACACAAAGCTGGAGCGCCTGTTGCGAGAGTCGATGTTTACTTTTTAAATACGTAGAGCGTTAAGAAAAACGTTAAATAAGTGCTTCTTCATATACCTTTGTATTTCTTTAGGCCGTTCTAAAAAAATGGCTCTGAGCACTATGGGACTTAACATCTGAGGTCATCAGTCCCATAGAACTTAGAATTACTTAAACCTAACTAGCTTAAGGACATCACACACATCCATGGCCGAGACAGGATTCGAACCTGCGACCGTAGTGGTCTCGCGGTTCCAGACTGAAGCGCCTAGAATCGCTCGGTCACTGCGGCCGTCAACTGAACCTCAGTCTTTGTTGATTGCCTGTTGGTTGATCTGACTGAATTGTCCATCTAAATTATGCAGTTCATGAGGGACATGGTTATTACACGCTTCTCTCCATTTTGAAAGGAGTTAGGTTCGGTAACCTGTGAATCGACGTTTATGCTGCTTTCCGTTTCCTCTTTATGATTAGCTTATTCTCGGATTCTTGCTTGCCTGACCTACTAATTGCTCTCCAATCCTACCAGTATCTACAAGACATTTATCTCCAATGTGTAGAGATAAATGGAGTGCACGTGAAACTATTTAAGACTTCTGCAAGAGAACCAACTTTTCTACCTTAAAATGCGATGATTATCGATAAGAACAACAGAATTGTAAATTACACAGGGTGTGTAAAAAATACGTATACAAACTTTGAGGTCGACGTCCTCATAGCAAATAAAAAGAAAAGGCCACACAAATATCACAAATCCTTAGTTCCTGAGTTACTAATGAGTAAAAGAATTCCAACTTTCTCCAGTCAGAAACTCATAACACATGTCCAAAATGTACTACTCCGCTTGCTTCGAACTCTTGTGACAATCATGGACTGTAGTACAATTTGAAACACCTCCAGTTTCACGGGAGGTAAAGAAATGTTTCCCGTATTTGCTGATTGTTTCTGGTGGTATCACAGATAATAATGCAAACGACTAAGACCGGTGGGACGTGCATGCCATGGAACAAATCTTACCCAACCCAATCATCTGTCAAAGACTTTATACTCCACTGCTACTTGAAAAATGTGACTGCAGTGAGCTGGATTCCTGTCATTGAGAAACCACGCCACGTGTTTCCTTTTACTTAAAGACCGCATCCTGTGGCAAGTATAGAAAAATGTGCTAAATATAGTTCTTGTAGACACCACGTGTGAGACGTCCTGCGAGAGCATGCGTAACCTGTTGAGTGCTGTTACATGTATCTTCTTGGGTGGACTTCAGAATGGATTCTCCCTGATCAGACTGATGCATAGATAACGTCACCAAACTGTCTAACAAAATTAATTTTAATTATTCACTTTAAACTTCGATTACTGAATTTTTGCTTTCCAATTTTACCTGAAAAAAATTTTTTTTTCGAACATGTCCTTATAAGGATTTTGTTCCTCATTTTGACTTGAAGAATTCACTACAAACGTTTGTAAAAGAATTTCTCACGCAACCTGATTTACAGTAATCTCACAATTTTTTAATGAATATCTCACGAAGTGAACCGAGCGTTTTATCCAAAATCTTGCTTAGGTTTATTCAATGTTTCTGATGTCAAACTTGTACGCTTCAATAAAACTTTGAAAAATATATATACACAATGTTTCACGGGCACTAATTTGCATAGAAATCCGTAATGTTCACACAACCTACCATGGAATCTCAGTAAGCAACGCTTATTTTCCTTGTAACCGTCAATCAGTGCTTATCCCACGCTGCAAAACAACAGACCCCTCACCAGTTCGTTGTCAGGAAAGAGGAAAGTATAGCACAGCAC
Organism: Schistocerca nitens; assembly: GCF_023898315.1. NCBI lineage: Eukaryota > Metazoa > Arthropoda > Insecta > Orthoptera > Acrididae > Schistocerca > Schistocerca nitens. The sequence continues at coordinate 174,004,037 of NC_064622.1, read as the reverse complement.
GTTTTACTTAAGTTCTGTGAAATAATGTGTAAAGGGTCGAAATAATTTGATAGCTACAACCATCTCTTCGTGAACACCCCTAGATCACAAGAAAGTGAACGTCTATTTGATATCAGACGAAAGGAGGCGCCTCACATTATTATTTTAAAACAGTTACTAATTGCGCGAAATTTCGTTGAAAGGTAGTCTTATGAGGCTCTTTACTGGGTCACCGCAAACAAGTTCTTATGACGTAGGCGAGTGGGCGATAACAGCGGTCGCGAGTCAAAGGTGGAGGAAGCGCCGATAGGATCTAACACGTGCGTGACCAGTGGCAGTTTGCGGTGAAGACAGAGAATGAGTCGTGTAGTGTCAAACGGGCCGTCTTACAGAGAGTTGTTAGCATAAGGGCAAATGGCTTACGGTCGCTTATCGCATACCCGGATCTCCCGGTGTCAGAAAACTTCGTTCGGACCAGTTATAATAGAGAACTGTCATCTCTAACATAGACGAAGACCTTTTGACACATACCCTATCGAGCGCGCTCACACACACATGCGCACACACACACACACACACACACACACACACAAACACAGAGAGAGAGAGAAAGGGGCCGGATGCAGGGTTCTCGACCGAGACGTGCTTTATTTTGCTTCACAGTACTTTTGTATTTTAAAAGAAATTATCAGAAACGCAGATAACTAAATTATCACCAAACAGTGAGAAATCTGATAGTATTGCAGAGCAATGAATCGTTTTACCGTTGATAAGGTGCATCGAAAACCTTTATTATCTACGCGGCGTAAAAAGGCGAGTGATTACTGCGCAATTCGAACTGTAGATTTTTTATCTTGTCAGTGGAATATCATGATATTCATCATACTATAATGGGTGGCTTTCACATGCTGATGCGTTACAAGAATAACATTTTTCGAAAACAAAGTGTTATCAGATAAAGGAACTTTGCTGTAAATGTCTATTCTAATTAGACTTCTAAGCCAATAATAACTGTTTCTCCACTATTAGGTACAAAGAATTTTCCGAATGTTTTCTGCTCTACAGTACTTGTCTCAGAGTCCTCTTCAACTTAGGAAGAGCTAAAAAGTGAAAGTGTCACATTTTTTAAACAAAACTTGTGGGATTTTACGAAGCTGCTCGCTGAAAAACATATGACCTGGGTTTAAAGAACTAGTACTCTAGCATTTGAGTGTTTCGGCAAGTGCATAATCCCATGCATCGGACCAACCGCGTTGTGCTTCTCTCTACATACCTGGCACCTGGCAGACGAACCTGGTAAAGACGTACCATACATGAGCACTTCAAATAGGAACTCCTGTAAAGGAAGCCAATACAAATGCTGAAATTCTCCCTAAGATTATAAACATAACCAGCAAGTTGTAGACATTAATAGACATTTTCAAGCGTATTCGTTTAGAAGAGACTAGTAACTGAAACGTACTGCACTTGTAATATCGTACAGCATGCCAAAGCTCGTAAACCAAACAAATAGCTTCTGTTACTATCTTCAACTAATCTTCTAATGCGAAAGAGATCGCATTATAAAATCTCTTTAGTGTGAAGCATGTTAAGTGCAATGATGGAAAATATATTAATCTACAGCTCGTACATAATAGCAAAGTAAGAGTGTGAGTTAAACATGGTTGACACACTCTCTTTCTGGTTTATATGTCATTTTACTGATTCATGCTTCATTATTAATGGTTCATGCTTCATTGTCAAGGTCAGGGTCTTTGTCATGGTCCATATCTAAGGGACATATTTAGGAACAAGTGTTGTTTCTTGCTATTTTCTGGCGATTTATTTTTCGAGTATGTTCTTTATTTTTGACTCATTTGATTGCTTTTCAGTGATATGTTGACAATACGAATATACCCAACAGTTACATTATACAGTATGATTTTAAGATAATATTACAAACGTTCAGTGGTGATGGAGAAAGGTAAATTTATCAGTTTGAAGTAAGGTCCCTGGTTCTAAAACGACCGAGACGAAAGTTACAAGTGAAAATCGTTCTCAGTTCTCTGATAGTGGAAAGCGTGTACCAGCATGTTTTGCTAAGATTATAGGATAGGCAAGTTTCAAAGCTGGTAGTATGGATCAAAATAAGGTAAAAATGTCCAGAAGGCGTGGGTGCACACCTTAAGAGCTGTGAGCACTTGCTCGTCTTCGCTATCGTGAAATCCGTCTCTTCTACTGAACAAGTGCTCGTATCTCTTATACTATGCGTTTTGGAGCCCATATTTACTGAAGACTCTTCCTTGTTTCGGTCCATACCGTCTGCTTCATCTATAAGGGAAGCAAAGAGCTTGTAATAAAAATATGTGTTTAACACTATCGAAGATGAACAAGTCCTCGTACCTCTTAAAGGTGTATATTTTGGAGCTCATGTTTACTGGACATTATTCTCTTTTTGGCCCATACCACCACCTCTGAAAATTGTCTACACGAAAATCTTTGTATATTGTCTTGTCAGAGGTATTAGAACGATTTTCTGTTATAACTTATAACCGAGCAAGAAACTGATACATGTACCTCTCTTCACCGTCTCTGAAAGTCTGTAACATCGTCACGGGGCCACCTTGCAGTTATTTACGTCACACATCACATTTATTTCCATTACTGAAAAAAGTTACATTTAAATTAAACCTATTAAAACTCATCAATTAAACAAACAATGGTTCTGCATACAGACACTATTCATAGTTTTTCGAAAGAAAATATTGCCAGCGCTTTAAAGTTCTCTACCGAAACAGTATACTGCCGATCCGTCTACACTTCATTATAGAACTAAAACAGCAGTTTGGAGTCTTATCTTTGACTACGGAAGCATTCATTTGACGATGTCGATATTCCTTTGTTGGTGTGGACTACTGCATTTTCACTACTGGTAAGTTCTGAAGGAATTCGTATTCCTTAAATATATCTACACCGCAGAGATCTGTAATTTGAAGTATGCATACACAACTCGCTCTTAAAAAAGTCACCAATAACGGAGTTCTCTATTATCCTAGTTTTGTAACAAGAATCTATCGCTGTCAGCAGGGATTGGCGTGGATCTGTGGCCATAAGAGATGATAGTCTAGCTTTAAGGTGTAGCGGAGAGTGTTTCAATGTTTTCTACTCTCAGTGATAAATGTTTGTCTCTGTATGTTTTTCAAAAGCAGCTTGCGTTTGCTTTCCGCACAGTAATCAATCTATTACGAAACAGTTTTAATTTGGAGTGGAGGTAAGAGCTTTATCCGCTAACGTCACGTTTTTCGACCCTTCTACACAACAAATCGTTGCAAAAAAGACACAACTTAGAGTTTAATAAAGTTAATTTATTGAACTGAATATTTTCGTAGATCGCAGGTGTAAACAATGAAATCACAAATTACAGGACTTAAACTTCGCAAACACGTAAATCATCATGGCGTCTCACAAGTTTGCTTCGGTCAGTAAGTGACAATAAGGAAACGTGATGTTACGCAAACGTGTTTGTACAGTATCACACAGAACCTTTACTTCATTGTTTACCAATCATTAATTCTACTATTTTGCGAAATAAAGTGCGTATTGATAATGTGATCCGTTTGCGGAGCTTAAGTGCTGTAGTTGATGGTTTTAGTGTTCATACCTGATTACTAAGGAATTACGTACTTCCATTGATACACAACATCAAAGATCTCTCCATTACGTCTGTGTTTTGCTACGGTTTGTTTTACATATGAGTCAGGAAATGTGATGTCAGTGGGTAAAACTGTTGCCAGAATGGAGGTCATGGAAGTGGAATACTATGGTTAGACGTCGTACCTAGGGCCTCAGCTCCTCACATCGGAAATGGACGACCATTAGAAGGTTGTACGCGAGCCTTAGAGTTGAGAAAAAGAGTCAAGATCCAGTTTCAACATTATACACAGATGAGCCACGATAGTATGACCACCTGTTTAATACACTCCTGGAAATTGAAATAAGAACACCGTGAATTCATTGTCCCAGGAAGGGGAAACTTTATTGACACATTCCTGGGGTCAGATACATCACATGATCACACTGACAGAACCACAGGCACATAGACACAGGCAACAGAGCATGCACAATGTCGGCACTAGTACAGTGTATATCCACCTTTCACAGCAATGCAGGCTGCTATTCTCCCATGGAGACGATCGTAGAGATGCTGGATGTAGTCCTGTGGAACGGCTTGCCATGCCATTTCCACCTGGCGCCTCAGTTGGACCAGCGTTCGTGCTGGACGTGCAGACCGCGTGAGACGACGCTTCATCCAGTCCCAAACATGCTCAGTGGGGGACAGATCCGGAGATCTTGCTGGCCAGGGTAGTTGACTTACACCTTCTAGAGCACGTTGGGTGGCACGGGATACATGCGGACGTGCATTGTCCTGTTGGAACAGCAAGTTCCCTTGCCGGTCAAGGAATGGTAGAACGATGGTTTCGATGACGGTTTGGATGTACCGTGCACTATTCAGTGTCCTCTCGACGATCACCAGTGGTGTGCGGCCAGTGTAGGAGATCGCTCCCCACACCATGATGCCGGGTGTTGGCCCTGTGTGCCTCGGTCGTATGCAGTCCTGATTGTGGCGCTCACCTGCACGGCGCCAAACACGCATACGACCATCATTGGCACCAAGGCAGAAGCGACTCTCATCGCTGAAGACGACACGTCTCCATTCGTCCCTCCATTCACGCCTGTCGCGACACCACTGGAGGCGGGCTGCACGATGTTGGGGCGTGAGCGGAAGACGGCCTAACGGTGTGCGGGACCGTAGCCCAGCTTCATGGAGACGGTTGCGAATGGTCCTCGCCGATACCCCAGGAGCAACAGTGTCCCTAATTTGCTGGGAAGTGGCGGTGCAGTCCCCTACGGCACTGCGTAGGATCCTACGGTCTTGGCGTGCATCCGTGCGTCGCTGCGGTCCGGTCCCAGGTCGACGGGCACGTGCACCTACCGCCGACCACTGGCGACAACATCGATGTACTGTGGAGACCTCACGCCCCACGTGTTGAGCAATTCGGCGGTACGTCCACCCGGCCTCCCGCATGCCCACTATACGCCCTCGCTCAAAGTCCGTCAACTGCACATACGGTTCACGTCCACGCTGTCGCGGCATGCTACCAGTGTTAAAGACTGCGATGGAGCTCCGTATGCCACGGCAAACTGGCTGACACTGACGGCGGCGGTGCACAAATGCTGCGCAGCTAGCGCCATTCGACGGCCAACACCGCGGTTCCTGGTGTATCCGCTGTGCCGTGCGTGTGATCATTGCTTGTACAGCCCTCTCACAGTGTCCGGAGCAGGTATGGTGGGTCTGACACACCGGTGTGAATGTGTTCTTTTTTCCATTTCCAGGAGTGTAGTTTGTTAGTCCATATTTGGAACGAAATACATCACTGATTCTGTGTATCTGGGTTCCGACTGATTGTTGATAGGTTTTTGGAGGTATGTGGCATTAGATGTCTAAGCACAGGTCATGTAATTCACGTAAATAACGGGACCCTGATTTGTGTATGCGGTGATGGTGCCCGATAGTGACCCGTATGGGTTCCATAGGACTTACATCAGGTGAATTTGGTCAGCTAGACAACAACGTGAGTTCACCATAATGCTCCTCAAATCATTGTGGCACGGTTCTGGCACCTAGAGACGGTCAATTATACTGCTGAAAGAAGACATCGCCGTCGGGGAAGTTATCAAGCGTGAAGGCATGCAGGAGGATCGCAGCTGTCAGCGTGTCTTCGATTACAATCACTTAGGGTGACCCCCGTCCGTGTCTGCTCCGCTTAAATGCTTTTGTTACCGTGTCGCGTGCATTCTCATGTAATCGCAGGAGAATCTCTCCCATAGCATAATACTGCTCCCACCGGTCTGCGTCCGTGGAGCCGCTGTTCACCTCGTTGACGGTGTTTGTGGATACGACCATCGACCTAGTGTAGCAAAACTGTGTTTCACCCGAAGAGCTGACACGTTTCCATTGATCGAAGATCGAATGCCGATGGTCCCTTGCCCACTGCAGTCCTAATTGACGATGTCGTTGGGTCAACATGTGAACACACAGGGATATTCTGTTGCGAAGCTCAATGTTCAACAATGTAAAGTGAGTGCTGTACTCCGAAACGCCTGTACTTGCACCAACATTGTGCTCTTTCGGCAGAGATGCACAGATCACGGTCTATCCTACTTTATAGATCAGACAAGTCTCCGAACAGCGTGTTCTGTGAACAATCGTGGACATCCAACCATTTATCGCCTAGTGGTAGTTTCGCTGTCCTTCTTCCTCTTTCCGAGATGCTCACGACAGTAGCATGTGAACATTAGACCAGCTTCGCCATTTGCGAGATACTCGTTCACAGGCTCTGCGTACTAATAAACTGCCCTTTATCAAAGTCGCTTATCTCAATGGATTTGCCCATGTGCAATGCAAATCTTCATTAGAGTGATAATCCGTCCGTGTCTGCTCCTCTTCAATACTTTTCTTACCGCATCATGTGCCCGTAATTCCACCAGGCGACATCCAACTTTGTAGTGCATATCAGTATTTCATATTTAAATGTTCACACGGGAGAGGGTGAAATGACAAATTCTGCCACATTTCACTCTCCTATTTCGCGTTATTTGTCGCTTTATCGTTTATGCGATATTTTGTTGTCTTTACGTATTCTACAGTATTTATTTTGCCTTCTTTAAAAGAATGCACTAGAAAATTGGCTGATTTTGTTTATAAAGAGCAGTTAAGAATAATTTTAGCAGCCTGGGGGTTTACTTCACATCTATTTGCTGCTTCGAGCTACCTGCCGACTAATTATGCTGATCTGCCAATGAATGATTCTTCAAATACGACTCAGGCTTCGAGGCCCTAATGGAACCGTGTCATTTAACTGGATGCTGGTAACGTTTTTTTCCACAGATACCACATCTACTTGTACACATAATCAGCGAGACACCTGCTGCACGGTGTTGTCGCTCGGTCTAGAGGCGCCTTGTCACGGTTCGCGCGGCTTTCCCCGTCGGAGTTTCGAGTCCTCAATCGGGCATGGGTGTGTCTGTGTTGTTCTTAGCGTAAGTTAAAGTTAGATTAAATAGTGTGTAAGCCTAGGGACCGATGACCTCAGCGGTTTGGTCCCACAGGAACTTACCATCACCAGCAAGACACCTTAGGTCATCTAGTTCTAGTAACAATGTTTTTTCTCTTCCTGCTCTTTTCCTTCGCGAATGGTGCGAGAGAGAAGAAATATTGTCGATAAACCTCCGCATGAATTCTAATTTCTCAGATTTTCTCCTCGTGGTCATCTCGTGTGAAGCACGTGGAAAGCAGTAATCGTTGCGCGCTTCCTCTTGGAATGTACGCTTCGGGAATTTTAGCAGTGAATCTCTCCCTTATGTACGACGCCTCTCTTGTAGCGTCTGCCGTTGTATTTTGCTGAGAATCTCCTTAACGCTCTCTCTCGCCATCTAGAGGATGCCGTCATAAAGCCCACTGCTCTTCATTAAATCTTCCCTGACTCATTCATTAAGTCAAGTTGAATAATACTAAGGAATCGAGCGAATAAACACTTTGTAAGCTATTTGTTTCGTGACTGAATTACGTTTCGTTAAGATTCTTCCAGTTAAACTCAGCCTGGCATTCAATTTTCCTCCTGTTTCTTTCATGTGAGCATTTCACTTTAGATAGTTCCGGATAGTAACTTCGAGGTGTTTTACGGTAGTCACTGCTTCCAGCAATTTGTCGGCAATAGTTTAATCAGGTGCCAGTGGAGTTCTTAACATTGTTGTGCTCATGGTGTCACATTTATTCGTGTTCGCGGACAACTGCAGTGTCTGCACCAATTGTCGGTTCTCTGCAGGTGCCGGCCGCGGTGGTCTCGCGGTTCTAGGCGCGCAGTCCGGAACCGTGAGACTGCTACTGTCGCAGGTTCGAATCCTGCCTCGGGCGTGGATGTGTGTGATGTCCTTAGGTTAGTTAGGTTTAAGTAGTTCTAAGTTCTAGGGGACTTATGACCACAGCAGTTGAGTCCCATAGTGCTCAGAGCCATTTGAACCATTTTTTTTTTTCTCTGCAGGTCTACCGTCATTTTGCTACAGACCTCTGGCGTCGCTACATTCCTGCAAACAACAGAATCATCCGCGAGGAGCCTAACTAAAGAAGACTTGATTTTCTTTCGTTAAGAACAGTTCCCCCATCGCATGTTACCATACGGTTGCTTCTAATTACCAGACCGACTGTGTGACTGGACGGAAGGATACTAGCAGCTAGAACACAGCATGTCAGTGTTAACGGAGATAAATCTTTAGACGTAAAAGTAGATTCAGGCGTGCAGCAAAGGACTGTTGTACGACTGTTACCTTTCACAATAATAGCGCCGCAATTTCCATGAAGCTTTTCGCGGATGATGCTGTTCTATACAGAGAAGTTATAATGGTTAGTTGGTTGGTTGATTTGAGGGATGTGATCAAACAGCGAGGTCATCGGACTCATCGGATTATGGAAGGATGAGGAAGGATGTCGTCCGTGCCGTTTCAAAGGAAAGATTCCGGTATTTGCCTGAAGCGATTTAGGAAAATCACGGAAAGCTTAAATCTGGATGGCCGGACGTGGGTTTGAACCGTCATTCTCCCGAATGCGACTCTAGTGTGCTAACCACTGCGCCACCTTGCTCGGTGTAAGTCGTAATGCTAGATAATTGTGGCGAAAAATAGGCAGGTCTGCAGAGGACCTACGCTTGGTACAGGGATCGTCGGTTTACCCCCAGATGAACAAACAAGACTTATTGCGGATAAAAGGTCGGAAGACCCATTTCTGTGTGATCAAACGATTGCGGAACAGTCACTGGAAGCAGTGTCACCCATGAAGTGCCTAGAAGTATGCGTACGGAGCAACTGAAAAATAACCGATGAGTTTAATCATATAGCTTCCTTAGGAAGAGGAGTCCACTCACAAATGAGATAACTTAGTAAACAACCGTTCAGCCAAGAATATTGGTCATCAATCTCGGATCCGTACAAGGTAGGGCTGGTAGAGCAAATAGAGAAGATTCACAGAAGATCAGCGGGTTTTGTTACAGGTTCTTTTCGTAAACGCGAAACCATCACGGAGACGATCAATTAACTGTAGCCGCACACGCTGCAAGAGAGGCGTTGTGTCTCACAGTGTGGCTTACTGTTCAAATTTCGAGAGCATACGTTCCTAAGAAGAGTCAACCTATATATTGTTTTCTCTTAAGTACGATGTATGATAAAAAAATACGGTGAATGATCTTTTTTTAGCTGCAAGTGCTGATGCTGCAGCCATTTGATGTAATTTGTCCGATAGCCTGATCCGGTAAGCCAGGTAGCGTCCAGTACGAACAGATTCTGACTTGTCAGCGAGCGTCAAGAGACGCTTCAGCGAGGTTGGATTTTTTTTTTAATTTATTGGCTCTCAGTATGTGTCCATACAACTATCTCAACAGTGGAAATACGATAACACAGTTTGTGGGTTGAGAATTCAGAAGATACATCATTTGAGGTCCTTTACATATGCTTAAGACTTTTTTGTGCGGCGCCATCGGGACTACTTTGCGTAAAGAAGATAAGATGAAGAGGATAGAAACTCCAGAGAAAGACAGAGATTGGGACACATCCAGCAAACAATTGAGGGCGTAGGTTGTAAGTGCTACTCTGATGTCGGCGCAGAGGATCAGTTCGTGGCGGGCTGCATGCTATCTGTCAGGCGACTGAAGACTGGAAAAAAAAAACAAATAAAAATAAAATAATATAATTCGCGCATTTTCTAGCAAACCTCGTACATATGACGAAAAGGCCTCGAAGGTAAAATTGGTGATATTACGGATCGCAGTAACACTTACTAATAATCGTTTTTCCTGCGAACCGTTCGTTCCGGAACAGGAAAGGGGGAAAGTGACACAGTACTCCGCCGCACATCGTAAGGTTGCACCCGGAATATACAGGGTGTTCGCAAATTCTTGTTACAAGCTTCCAAGAGTGCTAGAAACGAGTGAGTTCACAGTATTTTGAACAGGAACCCATGCCGGAAACATACCGTTTCCTCTCTCGGAAGTTTCAGTTCAGATCATTAACTCATCCACTTCTGCTTGAAGAATTGAGCTAGGCTTGTCGCAGTATAACTATTTATGTAGCAGTTTGAAAGGAAACACATCCACTTCTGCTTGAGGAATTGAGTTAGACTTGTCGCAGTATAACTATTTATGTAGCAGTTTGAAAGGAAACGTAATTAAATATCCATTTATCACTTAAGCACATTCGTTTCTATTACCACTTCAATATTACGTGTTTACGTAATTGCAAAACAAAAAAGAGGCAGGTATACTGTACGGACTGAACAGTACTGATGCATTAGAAAAGTGGATCGATGTGGCGACCACCAACGCTGTTGCAGACATTGTACCTACAAAGCATGTTCTGGTACACTCTCTCAATCCCATCTGATGTCTTTTCACTCTCTAGGGCAGCGGCCAGAACTCGTGCTAGCAGATCTTCCTCTGCATCTACAGAAGTTTCGTAAATTTGCATACGACCCCACAAGAAGCAGGGCCACGCGGTTGGACCATCTCGGCCCACCCATCTCTCACCGTCTCATCTGTTGAGATATCTCCGAAGTGCACTTAAGAAGTGAGGTGGCGCACCACCATTTTGAACTCATATTTCCTGACGGACATTCAGTGGCACAGCTTCCAAGAACACGTCCAAATTCACGTCATCGCGTCTACTCTATTGCGTACCAGGACGAGCAACTCTGAGACTTTTCTCTTTCCCTCAGCAGATATGGACGCTTTGCACATCTGCACGAAACCATCATAGAATGGTTCCAATGGCTCTGAGCACTATGCGACTTAACATCTGTGGTCATCAGTCCCCTAGAACTTAGAACTACTTAAACCTAACTAACCTAAGGACATCACACACATCCATGCCCGAGGCAGGAATCGAACCTGCGACCGTAGCGGTCACGCGGTTCCAGACTGTAGCGCCTAGAACCGCACGGCCACACCGCCCGGCCTGTAGAATGGAAGAGGTACGTTTCTGGACATGGGTTCCTATTCAAAATATTGTGCAATCACTCCTGTCTACACGTTATAGAAGTTTGTGAAGGCAGTTCCCGAACACGCTGTAGATGGAGATATAGGATGACACGTTGTGTTATATTAGCAAGGATGTTATCGATCTGATCTGGGCCGACACTCGGTGAGCTCGTATTTTGTTGACTAAATGACGCTGTGGAAGTGTATCGAATTCTTTTCTGAGGTCGAGTCTTCATTGACGGCTGTGTGTCTGAGTAAACTGCTAGCGAACAGCAGGTGAGGGACAGGCGGCGCGGCCGCAGTGACAGGAGAGGTGAGTGGTTGTCGCCGCGGCTGTCAGGGCGTGTCGCCGTGGCGGGGCCGCCGCCTCCTGCTGCCGGGCGCACTGTCCTGTCCTCCAGCGGTCCAGCCAGCATGGCTGAGGCGGGGGCCGAGCCAGCGGCGGCCATCTTGCCGGGGGCCGGCGCCGCAGCCGCCCACACGTGGACGGCGCCCCTCCAGCCGGCGGCGAGACATTCCGACGCGCGTCGCCCATCTGGTGGCCGCACTCCACCTCCGTGCTGTCCGCGAAGGAAAGAAAGGGAAAGGCAAGCGCAGAGAAGGGACAGAGTCGAGCGCTGGGCGTTTCCCGCCACACCACGCGTCGCCGCGCCGACGCCTCTCGCCTAAATCGCGGCACTACTGCGAGCGAATCGCACTCTGGCACTACACCGATCTCAGCACACAACCAACACGAATCTCTCCTAGTAAACATATGCACTTTTATATGATGGGTAGCCCCATCTAGTGAGCAAGATGTATGAGACAGGCGAAATATTCTCAGACTTAAATAACAATATAATAATTCAAATCCCAAAGAAAGCAGGTGTTGACAGATGTGAAAATTACCGAACTATCAGTTTAATAAGCCACGGCTGCAAAATACTAACACGAATTATTTACAGACGAATGCAAAAACTCGTAGAAGCCGACCTCGGCGAAGATCAGTTCTGATTCCGTAGAAATGTTGAAACACGTGAGGCAATACTTACCCTACGACGTATCTTACAAAATAGATTAAGGAAAGGCAAACCTACGTTTCTAGGATTTGTAGACTTAAAGAAAGCTTTTGACAATGTTGACTGGAATACTCTCTTTCAAATTTTGAAGGTGTCAGGGGTAAAATAGAGGGAGCGAAAGGCTATTTACAATTTGTACAGAAATCAGATGGCAGTTATAAGAGTCGACGGACTTGAAAGGGAAGCAGTGGTTAGGAAGGGAGTGAGATACGGTTTAGCCTCTCCCCGATGGTATTCGATCTGTATATTGAGCAAGCAGTAAAGGAAACAAAAGAAAAATTCGGAGTAGGAATTAAAATACATGGAGAAGAAATAAAAACTTTGAGGTTCGCTGATGACATTCTAATTCTGTCACAGACAGCAAAGGACCTGGAATAGCAGCTGAACGGAATGGACAGTGTCTTGAAAGGAGGATATAAGATGAACATCAACGAAAGCAAAACGAGGATAATGGAATGTAGTCGAATTAAATGTGGTGATGCTAGGGAAATTAGATTAGGAAATGAGACACTTAAAGTAGTGAATGAATTATGCTATTTGGGGAGCAAAATAAACTGTAGACTGGCAATGGCAATTAAAGCGTTTCTGAAGAATAGAAATTTGTTTTTTTCGAGTATCGATTTAAGTGTCGGGAAGTCGTTTCTGAAAGTATTTGTTTGGAGTATAGCCATGTACGCAAGTGAAACGTGGACGATAAATAGTTTAGACAAGAAGAATAGAAGCTTTCGAGATGTGGTGCTACAGAAGAATGCTGAAGATTAGATGGGTAGATCACATAACTAATGAGGAGGTGTTGAATAGAATCGGAGAGAAGAGAAATTTGTGGTACAACTTGACTAGAAGAAGGGATCGGTTGGTAGGACCTATTTTGAGGCATCAAGGGATCACCAATTTAGTTCTGGAGGGCAGTGTGGAGGGTAAAAGTCGTAGAGGGAGACCAGGAGATGAACACACTAAACAGATTCAGAAGAATGTAGGTTGCAGTAGGTACTGGGAGATGAAGAAGCTTTCACAGAATAGCATGGAGAGCTGCATCAAACCAGTCTCTAAAGACCACACAAACACACATGATGGGTAGATTTATAAAACTAAAGTAGGCTATTTTAAGTGAGCAAACACTGGGGTAATTTCCCTAGTACCTTTGGTCAATGAAAACTGTAACCGCATTACCAGTAGGTTAGGTGTGTTGCATACCTATCGGGCGTTACGTCAGTTAGATCGCTCTGTTTATGAAAACGATCAGTGTCATACTAGGTCACCTAGAAATCGGAAGTGTTGAACCACATAGAAACTGAGTGTGAATATATTAAAGTGTTCCATAACCTACAGAACAATTTTATTCTACATACCTATACTGTCTACGTAAAAATAAACAGTATTTATAGCAAAATTGAGTTTGTCGTTATTTAATTCAGGTTTTATTCGGGAACTGTTGATTTATGAGTTAAACAGAGGGATGTTGTAGCAAAAATTAAAAAAGAAGTTTATCATATAGCGCTGGAAATCGTAGTTTACTCAAAAATCCAAAATGAAAAAAAAGCAAATCGAAAACCTTTCAAACATCGCTTCAGTATTTCGTCAGGCTTATAAAAACATGTTTCCGTTATCAACAAACCGGCCACTCTGGCTGAGCGGTTCTAGGCGCTAGAGTCTGGAACCGCGCGGCCGCTACGGTAGCAGGATCGAATCCTGCCTCGGGCACGGATGTGTGTGATGTCCTTTGGTTAGTTAGGTTTAAGTAATTCTAAGTTCTAGGGGACTGACGACCTCAGAAGTTAAGTACCAAAGTGCTCAGGGCCATTTGAACCAAAAATGTTCAAATGTGTGTGAAATCTTATGGGACTTAACTGCTAAGGTCATCAGTCCCTAGCCGGCCGGAGTGGCCGTGCGGTTCTAGGCGCTACAGTCTGAAACCGCGTGACCGCTACGGTCGCAGGTTCGAATCCTGCCTCGGGCATGGATGTGTGTGATGTCCTTAGGTTAGTTAGGTTTAAGTAGTTCTAAGTTCTAGGGGACTGATGACCACAGCAGTCCCATAGTGCTCAGAGCCATTTGACCCATTCATCAGTCCCTAAGCTTACACACTACTTAACCTAAATTATCCTAAGGACAAACACACACACCCATGCCCGAGGCAGGACTCAAACCTCCATTTGAACAATTTTTGTTATCACCAAACAACTTTTGCATTTACCATTTACAACAACAATCTGTTTCCTTTGATGATAATGAAGAATATTCTGCTGAGTACAAAATAATGCAATAATTAAGTAACTTTTGTGTGTTTGTGACTGTAAACTGTACTTGCATCAAAAGGAATTCTTTTGGTTGTATAAAAGAGCAGGATTTACGCGATCAGCTATCTTCTTTTACTTATAAAAGAGAATTTGTATTTTGAAACGATATAAAAAACACAATGGACTAGCACTGAGCGATGTGCGTTCTAATTATGTACAAAAGAGAGAGAGAGAGAGAGAGAGAGAGAGAGAGAGAGAGAGAGACACAGAGAGAGAGAGAGAATTCGTCGGCTCCCAGTTCCTCTCTCATACCTTCATTCGCGTTTCTTTCCCTACCAATGCTATCAACGCTACCGGTAATTCCATCATATACTACGTCATTTATGTACTGTACAAAAACTACCGAACTGTAGTTTTGCGTCTCTAAGCGTAGGACCATTTCTGCACTAGAAATTCATAACTTTCCTAGATTAGTGGAAGAATATCTGTAATCAAAAGTTCCCCATGGCTTTATGAAATACTTATGTCGTAATGTCAACCGGCGAAATTTAGAAGAAATTCGCGCGTCTATGGTCAATGAGCGAATGTGTTAACGCAACGTATGTCTCAATAGCCCAGAAACTTCTGGCTCTACATAAAATCGCTACTCAAGTCGAAGGTTTCCGTTCACTCACTCGTAAGGCAGTACGGCGCGACAATAGAAAACAGATCCTTTTGTAACTGTCAGATTTAAAAAATCATTCACGATGAAGGATAGTGCAGAAATGCCATCGTTTCACCGTCACACAAAGTCGCATTTGGAGGACATAGAAATAGGCGCCCTAGGCGACAAAAATAAACTCAAAGTGTATAAAACAAAGTAGGTCGCCAGAGAGTACTCGTCGACGTTATACCTAAACTTCACTAGCATCTATCGTGAATCTCTCGTCTAATGGAAAGTCCCAAGCGACTGAAAAAAGGCACGTGCTACTTCCGTATATAAGAAGGAGATGCGAACGAACCCGCAAAATTACACACCAAGATCCTTAATCAGTTTGCTGTTGAATACTTGAGTGCATCTATTTTGCAATGAATTTAATCTACACGAGAGAGAAAAGCTTCTATTCACCGTTGAACTAGAATTTACAAAGCGTTGCTCGTGCGAAACTCAGCTTGCCTCTTTCTTGTATTTACAAATTAAAGGTTTTACTAAAATTTATTCCTCCCCCTCCTAGCGCCGTAGACAATACTTGCAGCCAGGCAGAAAGTCAGTCACGAATTTGCGCCACAGATCCAGATTTCTTGGGGTTAACAGTTTTGACAGAGAGTATTTGCCTCCTTGTTGGACTTCATAGGGTGGCGTGTTACATTTGATCAAGGTATACAGGACACATACGTTCCCCATTAGAATTTCTTGTTTTGTAAAAGATTTGCAGCAAACCAGATAAGTTGTCGATGGTGCAGTTTCTCCGATATTTCCTGCATTTCGGACTACGTAAATGTAAATCAATGTATTCACCTCAGTGCTCATGTTGTTAGATAATACATATAAGACACGACAAGATAACTTGCTAAACATTGATGAAGGTCAACAAGTTGATTCCATACTCCTCGGTTCCCGGTAAGCTTTCGACACGGTGCCACACTGCATGTTGTTGACTAAGGTCCGAGCATACGGAACAGTATCTCACATATGCGAGTGGCTCGAAGACGTTTTTAGTAATATAACCCAGTACGTTATCCCGAACGACGAGTGCCGGCCGGAGTGGCCGAGCGGTTAAAGGCGCTACAGTCTGGAACCGCACGACCGCTACGGTCGCAGGTTCGAATCCTGCCTCGGGCATGGATGTGTGTGATGTCCTTAGGTTAGTTAGGTTTAAGTAGTTCTAAGTTCTAGGGGACTTATGACCGCAGCAGTTGAGTCCCATAGTGCTCAGAGCCATTTGAACCGAACGACGAGTGTTTATCGGAGACCATGGTATCGTCAGCGGCGGTCCAGGAAAGTGGGCAGGGCCGATCTTGCACTGTACATACATAAACGACCAAGGAGGGCAGTGAGCAGCAATCTGCCACATTTTAATGATGACGCCATACTGTACGGAAAAGAGTCGTCTTTAACTCATTGTAGGAGGACACAGTTTGACTTAGAATTTCAGAATGAAGTTTTCACTCTGCTGCAGAGTGTGCGCAGATATGAAACACCCTGGCAGACTAAAACTGTGTGTCGGCCCGAGACTCGAACTCGGGACCTTTGCCTTTCGTGGGCTCTACTAGCTGAGCTACCCAAGCGTGACTTACGACCTGTGCTCACAGATTTAATTCCTCCAGTACCTCATCCCCTACCTTAAAAATTTCACAGAAGCTCTCCTGTAGACCTAGCACTCCTGGAAAAAAGGATAATGCAGAGACATGACTTAGCCACAGCCTAGGGGATGTTTCCATACCTAAATTCTCAGTCCGCTTCAGAGTAGGAGATGAGGTGCTGGCGGAACTAAAGCTCAAAGGACAGGTCGTGAGTCGTGCTTGGGTAGCTCAGATGGTAGAGCACTTACCCGCGAAAGGCGAAGGTCCCGAGAACGAGTCTGGGCCCGGCACACAGTTTTAATCTGTCGGGGAGCTTCTTAGACAGAATTTGTATTTACTATAATTAATGACGGTTTGCTGTAAATGCGGAAAAATGCAAGTTAATGCAGACGAGTAGGAAAACCAATCCTCTAATGTCTGACTACAGTTGCTGCTAGACACAGCCATGACGATTAAATATTTATGCGTAACGTTGCAGAGGTATATGAAATTGGAACAGCACATAAGTGCGCTTCTATGGACGCCAAGTGGTCGACTTCGGTTTATTGGGAGAATTGTTGGGAAGCGTAGCTTATCTGTTCAAATGGCTCTAAGCACTGTAGCAGCCACGTGGTTCCGAACTGTAGCGCCTAGAACCGCTCAGCCACAGCGGCCGGCTAGCTTATCTGTAAATGAGACTGCGTACAGATCATTAGAGCGACCAATTCTTGAGTACCGTTCGAGTGTTTGGGACCACCACCAGGTCAGATTAAGGGACGACGTCGAGGCAGGTCAGAGGCGAGCTGCTGGATTTCTTACCGATAATTCGATCAACAAGTGAATATTACGGGAATGCCCCTTAAACTCAAGTGGGCATCACTGGAAGGAAGAAGACTTCTTTTTGGGAAACACCATTGAGAAGATTTAGGAAACCGGACTTCGTGACAGATTGTAAAGCGGTTATACCACCACCAACAAACATGTCCCGTGAGGATCGAGGAGGCAATCTAGGAGAAATAAGGGGTCGTAAGAAAGCACATGTACAGTCAGTTTTGCTATGCTGCATTTATGAGTGGAAAAAGACAGTGTTGACTAGCGATGGTACTAGGTACCCTCCGCCGTATGCTCGATTGCAGTGTATGTACTCGTGTGTAGATGTCAGTTTAGGAGACTGTTTAGCACTACATAAACCTCTGGATCTCATAATTTATTCAAATCTTACATGCAGTCGTTTTCGTAAATACTGTGTTCCGAGCTGGCTAATAATGAACCAATCGACGTCTCGAAGTATAACGGTAGTTGAAACCTAATACTTGTTAACAGGCAGTGCGACTATGCCTGAATACGTCCGTTCCAAAAAAAAAAAAAAAAAAAAAAAAAAAAAAAAAAAAAAAAAAAAGAGAGAGATCCACACCTTTTTGTGCACTTGAAAATGAAGACACGCTTGAAAATGGGCAATAATAGACGAACTCCATTGCCTTAATCATATCATCGTCTGGCTGAATTCAGGGAATAAATTAATTTTAATATTATATCATCTTGTAAAGAAATACGAAAGTGATGTTATGTCGGTAAGTAAAAATGTCAGCAACAGCTTGTTTCACAAACGTGCTACATGAACGAAAACTATCCACAAATCTAGCGATGTCCAGTCGTCCTGATTATGCGGGTAGGGACAGTTCGTTCACAACTTACGTGAACTGCATACAAGCTACTCCATATGCAGGACCAACATAACAATATTTTTCTCAAGATAATGTTTCAGTCTCATCCGTATTCTCCTTAGTTTTTTCTTCGCTGTAAAAGAAATGCGAGTAAGTAAGCGCTCACGTGACATCGCCATGATGCTATTTTGTCCATTCTTAACTTGGATTCAGTTCAGTGAAGTCTTATAGACCGTGAAACGTTAACATAATTTGCAAAGAAGCGCATTGCAACATGCATGGTTTAGATCAGTGGCTCAATGGTTACTCTCGAGACCACGGATCTATAGATATGTGGATGGATCTCAGATCAGTCCTAGGTTTTCTTATCTTTCACTTACAAGTTTTTACACTTGTTTAGTATTTTTTAAGATGAACAATTCTAAGTTACAGCGCGATTCGGAGTCCATCTTAATCTATACAAATCCTCAAATATCTACAAATGGTGGGTGCGTCAGTTCAAAGGTCGAACGGAGGCAATGACATACAACCTCCAGTAGGACCATGCCTTATGCAGTTTTACTTGCCTGTAGTGAAGTGCACTACAAAGATTATTTACATTATCACAGTTGCAACTTTATCAATATTACAATGAGCAGGAATTAATATTTTCCTTGGGCGTATAAATTAGCTAACTGTCACACTTGCTTTCTGCAAATTTCAAAAAGGAATACACATATACGAGTATGTTGATAGTGATTCGAGCATGTTAAGTCAAATGGTTAGGACGTCTAAAACACAGCATTCCTAATTCCTGAGTACAGGGCCTCTGTAAGAAAACAGTTGCAGGTTGTATGTGTAGTGAGAAGTAACACACAATTAGAAACGGGTACAGGTTCACGTACAAATATTAGAATGTACATAGATCTCCCCCAAGTGACTGATTTACTGAATAATATAAAATGTGAGACTGGTATTGGTTTTTAGCTTATCTGTGGTGATCGTATATCACTTGAGGCAAAAATCTGACCTGTTTCTTCAAACAAATCACTCCCGAGTCATTCCACAAGTCCTTGTCCTAGCACTCCGTCCCCAACGGTCCAAATGATGGCGACGCGCCCTTAAACTCTAACTTTTCTTGAAGTGAGACATATGTGTTCGTTACTTTCAAGCAGCGCAGCCAATAGTCCAAAGTGACGTTATGTACAATCTATAGCCCCGCCCATATTCTGTGAATTTTATAGCACCCTGTGATATCACAGTGAAGGAAAAGGAGATAACCCCATTCAGATGCGTTTCAAATAAGCACTAATCCACATGTTAGTTACACGCACAAACTTGTTAACCTTTTGTGTCTAATGGAGATTCGTATTTTGCCTTGAACTGTTGATGCTGAGTTGCTACCGAAACGTCGTCGTAGAGTAAGAAGTTCGTTGACAAAAAGTAGCTTGCTGCTTGTTGATTGGCAATGCCTTCCGTGTGATTTCCGAACACATTTGTCGGACAATCACAATGATCACATGGATAGCTACCTCGCACCAGTGGGTTCAGCTCGCACACCTGCCGTCACTGGAATGTGAGCCACGTGACGTCATAGAATTCTCTAAGCGACAGCGCCGGTGCCACGCCCATCGGCTCAGCGCGTGTGCCTGTTGCCGCGGACAGTCGAGGAGGTGGGGGAGGGAAGGAGGGGGAGGGAGGGAATTCATATGCCGCCTGGAAACCCGGCAAAATGTACCTACTAAAGCAGCAAGACACTATTCACTGAGGTGAGGAACATTCCTCTTCCTATAATAAATCTTCCAGCGGAGTGTGCACTGTTTTGAATCTCTGTGGCCGATTCAACCCTTGTCGAGCCGACACTCGAACTCGGAAACTCGGCCCTCGTGGGCAATGCTCCTACCGAATGAGCTACCCAAGCACGACTCGATACTTTTCCTCACAGCCCCATAACCCATATTAACTACGAAAATCAGTGTGCCAGTCAATACTCAATATATAGTTTCAATCTGATGGGAAGTTTAAAAATTTGTCTGCCACTGGTCACCTTGCGAGGAAGCAATAGAAAACTCTGCAACGGAAAGATTAGAACGCTTTCATCGCCCCTCTTCGTAAATAAAATCCCGTATATGCGTGGGACAAGTACTCTGTTCCTCTATAATGAAGAAATTACATCAGTCCATGTACAACGTATGTTCATATTCGGTGGATAAAATCATTGGTATTTGATGTGTAAATTCGTTTCAGTTGTTTAGACAATTGAAATCCTGAATTCAGCCGAGGAAACTTAGACGCCAACAGCTGTTTGTTATTCACCACTTCCCAATATCAGGTCCCTGCTTCACTCTCTTCTGATTTCAGGTGTTCTTCCCTGAGTGGATTCAGGTATTTCCTGAAATCATTCTTTTAATACTCGTATGATTGGTGTCCCTTGACGCTCTTGTACTTCGGTACAAATGATCTATGCGTCGATTGGACATAAAAACCCAACTAGAAACAATGCGTAAGTAGAATACAGATAGCCGGCCGGTGTGGCCGTGCGGTTCGAGGCGCTTCAGTCTGGAACCGCGAGACCGCTACGGTCGCAGCTTCGAATCCTGCCTCGGGCATGGATGTGTGTGATGTCCTTAGGTTAGTTAGGTTTAAGTAGTTCTAAGTTCTAGGGGACTGATGACCATAGATGTTAAGTCCCATAGTGCTCAGAGCCATTTGAACGCGCGCACACACACACACACACACACACACACACACACACACACACACACACACAAAATGAGAGCGCCACTGACCACTTGCAAACCTGTGGAAGAGATGAGAGACTGATTTTTTATGATCATTTAGTTCTTTTATATGCCAGTTTCTTCGGACATAGTCCAGTAGAATACTTGCTAATTCTGTAAACACTCTTATTTCCGTAATTTAGTATAGTGCGCGAAGATAATGTACATAATGAGATTTTCACTCTGCAGCGGAGTGTGCGCTGATTTGAAACTTCCTGGCAGATTAAAACTGTGTGCCCGACCGAGACTCGAACTCGGGACCTTTGCCTTTCGCGGGCAAGTGCTCTACCAACTTGCACTTGCCCGCGAAAGGCAAAGGTCCCGAGTTCGAGTCTCGGTCGGGCACACAGTTTTAATCTGCCAGGAAGTTTCATAATGTACATAGTTTTTATCCCAGTCCAGACAGTGTACTGGTAACAGAACGTTGATTTTTTTTTCTTTTTTTTCTTTTTTTGTTGTTGTTGAAACGATCCTCTGTTCTTTACGTTACATTATGACGACCGGGACGTATCCCACAACATATAAATTGTATGTCATTCGTGACACAGTGACCTATGTATTTTCACACTTCTTATTTTTCATTTCACTCCTTATATGGTTAACCTTGTAACAGCGGAATGTCACTCTGTAACACGCTTCTGAGTGTGCATGAAATACTGTGGCTTTCATTTAATGCTCTTCACCCTTAAATCATTTGGTTTTGAAGATCCAGGTAGAAATGCACTGATGCTAACTCATAATTTATCTTATTGTAACTATCAAACGCTAAAGATAAGAGTCTTAACCTCTTTATAATCCACAAGTAGAATATATGTCAAAAAAGATCATTTTGCATTGCTACATTTTCCGTGCCACACGCCAAAGAAATTAATCACGTTCCGTTCGAGTGGTAGCAACGTTTTCGAAAGTTAATGCTAGACAATAATTTACAACGAAGAATTGCATCGCGTTTGTTGACTGCCTCAGCCAAGCGCTCAAAATTTTTATTCCTGAAAACTTCTTTTGCTGCGAGACGTTAGAGCAGTTTGAGAACCAGCAAGTTTGATAAAATTCACGAAATACTGAAAAAGCAGACCCCTTAACTACGACGGTATACTGGCCAAGACCGAGATACGAAGCGGCTGCCTGTTCATCGATCACGGAAATATCTGGCAGTGCAGACTGTTTGCTGCCCATCTGCTAGTAGACAGCTTTTTGGTATTGAACTGGAAGAGAATAGAGATGCAGTCTAGACGATTTACCACCCTGCCTGACAGCGAAGGCATGCAGACCACGTGACCACAGTAGTTCCTGGTTCGAGACCAGCTGCCGTGGCAGCTCGCCCGCTCACCTGCTCGCGCCGACGCTGCTGCCCTCTGTGCAGCGCTCCGGCTGTGACGTCAGGTCTGCTGAATGACGTCACGGGTCCACCGATGACGCAGGTCCCGTTTTTCTGCCCGCCGCGCTGTTCGCGGGCCCACGAAGAACCGGTGTCGTCCTCGGAGCAGCTGCTTAGGAATTTGTTGAGGAATCCTGGAGACACACGTCACTGTCGTCGATGGCGGATGTTGTTTCTTGCGGAGAGAAATACACAGGTGGGGGCACGGGTTTTGTACACACTATTGTGGGACGGTATAACGGAAATACTATCGGAGGAATCACAGAATCACTTCACGTAGATGAAACTTCCCATATTGGCCAGTGCTTGAGGGTTCGGCGGTGAGACAGTGGAAATATATCCCGGGATGTTTCGACCTTGTGGCATCTTCGGGAGTGCAGAACAGACTGTCGGTAACGGTTCAGGCTGTGTCAGTCTGGGTCACGTGATCAGACACTAGGGCATCGGTTCCGCACGAGGGACAGCCGCCCGCGCCCGGGCGAGGCTCGCGCGGCGTCGACGTGCGCGTCATCACTGTCGCGGAGAGCGTCGGTCGCACGCCCTCACGGCGTCGCGGCTAGCACAAGAATGCAACCGCCGCCATCGCACCGTCCCAATTTTATATGTAAGTCACAGAAGGCGAAGGAGAGAGAGAGACAGGGGGAGGGGTGAGAAAACCGAGGGGGGAGGGAACGGGAGGAGCGGAGGAGGAGGAGGAGGAGGAAAAAGGATTTTTTTATTCACGGTGTGAGCTAGACTGGCAGACGGTCGGTCGGACAGACAGCGGAGCGCGGTCCCGGCTACTCATCTGCAAGTCCTATAACAGAGCTAATTATCAAGTTAATATGGCCATTCTGTATGGGGAGCGGTGGAGCGGCCCCCGGGAGAGAGAGAGAGAGGCGAGCGCGGGGGAGAGGAAGGGGGCGGGAGAGCGGGAGAGAGTAGACAGAGAGAGAGAGAGAGCGAACACGGCACAGCTCCGGCGCCCGGGAGGGACAAGGACGCCGCACTACATTGATATTATAAGTTGCTTCAATCGCTGTATTCATTTGTAAACTAACCAGGCCCGAGCGCCGTAGCCCGGCATATACTTGCCAAGCGAGCTACCTCATGCAACTTTCATACAATTTAAAGTGGGAGAAGGATTATGCAGCAGCGGCGGCGGCGACGCTGGAAGGCGCCAGAGGGAGAAGGGGGCAAGCAGCGCCGCGGTAGGAGGTGGAGGCGGCGGAGGCGGCGGCGGCGGCGGCGGCGGCGGCGGCGGAGGCGGAGGTGGCCGGAGCTTCCGGGTGCACCGCGGGCAGCGTGCTGCATGTATGCATGTGTGGCCGGCCGGAGCAGCGCGGCGGCCGCGTGTGATGTACCGCTTTCATACATGGACAAGCCTGGGCGCCGAGAAGCGCCACTGGATCCGGAGGCGACGGAGACGACTGCGGCGGCGGCGGAGGCGGCGATGGTGGGGGCGGCGCGGGGGCGGCGAGGGCGCGGGGCAGAGACTGCGGCGCCGCCGCCTGCCTTGCTCAAACATATTCATTTATACATCCATTCATTCCGGAGTCAGCAGGCAACTCGGCCCGGCGTGGCCACGCCCTCCGTTCCTCGCCTGCCCCCTCTCGCCTCTGCCCCCGCCCCGCCGCCCGAATAATATCAAAATCTGAATATAAAATAATGATAATACATATATGGATGGACACTCGTTGAACGCTGGAGCTTGGCCCCCGGAGGGCGCGCGTCGACGCACTCGTCGCGACGCCGCAGACGCGCCAGGGGCGACCGCCGTGCCTCTGGTTGTGGAAGAACCGGCCTGCCGCTGGCTGTTGAGCAGGACTGTTTTTACAACCGCTTTAGTACCTCAACAACTGACCGTCGAGGCAGACGAAAAGGAACAGTGAGAAAGTATGGACCTGTTGCCTAACAGGTCCGTTATAAAGACGTGATCATCAATTGCTGGAGAGTAATGTATAATGACTCTTTTAACCCGAGAAGAATGCATCTGTCGAAGAAATCGCTTACAAGACTCTTTCCTAATCTTGAGAACTGCTCCAGTGACTGTGGTCGTTAGAAATTGGACGACACAGGAAGTCAGAGACTCATGTCTAGAATATAGCCTACGTCAAGATGAAACCGCGATGCTCATAATGGTTAAATGGGAATAATATTATGAAGGCTTACACGATTAGCTGTTTTAGCTGCTGGTGATTCTTCCGGATTGTAGGGTCGTAGACCATAAAACTTTTCCATTTCTAACGTTTCTTACAGAGCTGCGATGGACATCCTTATTGTTACTGGTCAAGATTCAGCGCAACCAGAAGTACCTCTCAAGATGTCCAGTGCATCCCTAGACAAAACGTCAAGAATGCAGATATTTTGTGAAGCACTACCATAGAACCCGGAAGACGTACCAAATGGCACTGAGCACTATGGGACTTAACTGCTGAGGTCATCAGTCCCCTAGAACTTAGATCTACTTAAACCTAACTAACCTAAGGACATCACACACATCCATGCCCGAGGCAGGATTCGAACCTGCAACCGTAGCGGTCGCGCGGTTCGAGACTGCAGCGCCTAGAACCGCTCGGCCACTCCGGCCGGCAGGAAGACTTACCAGAAGTTCAATGGAAATCATTAGACAAAGGAGACTGTCTTCTTGATGTAGAACTGAGAGATCTTAAACAGAATGTAAACTGTTTAAAAAGGTTCTCTTCTCGGTTGTGTGGAATAAACCTGACTTCACCGAAAAAATTTTAGATGTTGGTGAGGGACAACGTCTGAGTACTTTCGTATAAGAGAGTAGTGGTCTCTGGTGACTCGTTCCAGAGTGATAACGTAACAATGATTTACTCGTTTTATTAAACAAATTTTAATTGAAAATAACTTCAAATGAGTGAGAAAGCCAGGAACATTCAGTCGCCACAAAGTACACCACAAAATAAAAAAATAAAACAATCAAAAGTACTGAGATGTGGTTGCCTTCGCTGCGGGAAAAGGTCAGCACAGCACAGCCTCTCTTGCTACCTTCAATCCCAATAAAAATAGAACAGGACGAGCACAATGTCCCGTCAATAACGAAATCTTAAGAAAGAGAGTACTGCTGAGGTTTGACGAGGATGAATAAAAGAAAGTGCTTTGGTTTATCTAAGGCCTTCAGTGATGTAGGAAAATCACCAAGAATCTCAATTACGAAGACTCGGTTGATGTACGAAACTCGGCACATTGTGGTGGTCACTGTACGACGTAGCTCAGTCTGCCACATTGAGATTTGCACCCAACACTGAACGAATCATTCGGTACCACTGCTGTTTCTTTCACTGAAGACTACCCGTGGGAACGGCGTGGAGGCGTTGGTTCCGGTGTTGAACCGATAGACCACTGTAGCTTAAGTACGAGTCTGACCCGTAGTTGGTGCAAAGGACCGAGTGGAGCTTCCCCAGCAGACTGGAGATTGGTAGTAACTCACCCCTAACCCCCAATTGCCAAACAGCGGCAGAAGAGTACTGGTTTCTGTTCATATGGTGACTGTCTGAAGATCTTAGATCATTTCGTCACCGCACTATCATTTAGCCTAAGATGAGATGAAAATATATGAATCGTCGTTACGCGGTGGCTTATACGACGATATAATGGCCTTGGGGGCCGAAAACGGTCGTGGTTTTTAAAATAAGAAAAAGTGCTCAGCCGTGCGTGGCTCGTGTTCGTGCCATCTCTTATTTAACATCCTGTTTTTTCCGTACTGTCACCTCGCTATGTTAGTTTCAATTACTTGTGTCACTGAGTTCCTGGTTTGCCTGCCCGTGAGCGGCAGCAGCAGCGCTTATCGGTATAAGTCCTGCCGTATTATCTTTGCTGGACCGCTATTACTTCCCGGTCGTCGTGTGTCGACCAGTGAGATGGAACGGGCCAGCAGTGCAGTTCGGACCGGGCAATGAAGTCATCTGGAAGGCGCCAACAGTGGAGCTCGGACCTGGCAGTCGGACAGTTGGGACACGGCAGAAGTTCGGTCGGGTTGGAGCGGCAGTGAGGTTCGGATAGCCCTGACTCGCCCGACCGTTGCCGGCACACATGGATGAGGACGGTCTTGGTTGATCGCCGGTTGGTCGTCTTACCGGACGACGTGTATTTGTTCGCCGATCGCTTATGGGTTCGCGGTGTGTGTCTCAACTCGTGGTTCGTCCTTGTGATTGCATAGTCACTGCTTTTGGAGTTGGTCGCGTTCTACGTCCAAGTGTCTGTGAAACTGTGGGTAGCCTGTGATGTCGACTGCTGGGTTATTTTAGTGCTCTCTCCGTGCTGATGTGTAGCGGTTGGTCGGCTGGCGCAGTCGCGTCGTAGCACCAGTCGGACATGAAGCGCCAGGGAGGAGCGGATAGCCATCACTCCCCGATGACTGCCGACACACACAATTTGAGTGGCAACGACCTTGCTTGTCCGTTTAGTCGGTCGTCTGATTAGACGACATATATTTGGGTCGTCCACAGCTTATGGGTTGTCTGTAATCCCTTCTGGTTCTTGTTACAGTTTCCGCTGTTAGCATCGTATGAGTTTTGGTGCAAGTGTGGAATGGAACTGATCTTGATCATTGGTCTGTTGACTGTCTGTCGGTTGGGTTCCCAACTGCCTGTCTCACCTAAGCGAGCGTTAGTGTTTGAATTCCAGGCCGACCCTCGAACATCTGAGCGCCCTTGGGTGTACTGCCCCTATTTTTAAATTTTTTCTTGTTGTTTGTACTTGTATGGCTTCTAGCCGATTTTTGTTTTAAATTAGAGTTGTTTTCCTCTTAAGGCCTTCAGCGTAGTTTAAAGTACTGTTTCACGTAAGCCCTTTGACATTTTAAAAATTTTAATGTTGTTGAATTTATAAGACTTCGGCCCTCAGCCTGTTGTGAGTTTCCGTTGTTTGTTCTTAAGGCCTTCAGCCTAAATTAAAGAACTGTTTCACGTAAGGCCTTTGGTAATTAAAAAGAATTAATGTTTTGGAGTTTTATGTGTTAGGCCGTCAGACGATCTGAATTTAACTTGTTTACTGCAGGCTAACTAAACAACAGTTTTAAGATGAATCTTCCCTTTTAAATTTTTGATTATGCTTTCGTTTTAAGTTATTGGCCTTCAGCCGTTTTTAAATTAAATTCGCTTTCCGCTGGTAACTAAGTCCCAAGGATTCAAGCTGTGTGTTTCCTTTTTTTTTAAAAAAAATGGGATCTTGTAATGTTTGACCAAATAATGAAGTTGTATGTTCGAGTGTAGCTGACAGCCCTTATTTTGGCCCCTTCCCACAATTCATACTATCTGACCTGTCCTGCGGGTTTAGCAGGGCGTTTCAGTGCAATTGAACCTAAACACTGCTGATCTTTGATAAATGATGTGATGTCAGTGTAGATCTAGGTCAGCTCCCTGCCTTGTCAGACACTAACTTTGCTTCAAGCTGTAGGAGCAGATTTCCTGTAGAAATCCGTAAGTTTGTGGAATGCAAAGAACTTCGTTACAACCCGAGGCTTGACAAAACTTACGAATGTGTCTAACATATCGTCAGCGCAGAGTGGCAGACTTTGTTATGAGTTACCATTTGCCTTCGAGCCAAAACTCTGTCGGGCAAAAGACGCACACATTCACTGATCAGCCACAACATTATGGTCACCTACCTAATGGCCGGTAAGTCCTGCTTTGGCACAGATACACTACTGGCCATTAAAATTGCTACACCAAGATGAAATGCAGATCATAAACGGGTATTCATTGGACAAATATATTATACTAGAACTGACACGTCATTACATTTTCACGCAATTTGGGTGCATAGATCCTGAGAAATCAGTACCCAAAACAACCACCTCTGGCTGTAATAACGGCCTTGATACGTCTGGGCAATGAGTCAAACAGAGCTTGAATGGTGTGAAGAGGTACAGCTGCCCATGCAGCTTCAACCCGATACCACAGTTCATCAACAGTAGTGACTGCCGTACTGTGACTGGCCAGTTGCTCGGCCACAATTGACCAGACGTTTTCAATTGGTGAGAGTTCTGGAGAATGTGCTGGTCAGGGCAGCAGTCGAACATTTTCTGTATCCAGAAAGGCCCGTACAGGACCTGCTACATGCGGTCGTGAATTATCCTGCTGAAATGTAGGGTTTTGCAGGGATCGAATGAAGGGTAGAGCCACGGGTCGTAACACATCTGAAATGTAACGTCCACTGTTCAAAGTGCCGTCAATGCCAACATGAGTGACCGAGATGTGTAACCAATGGCACCCCATACCATCACGCCAGTATGGCGATGATGAATACGCGCTTTCAATGTGCGTTCACCGCGATGTCGCCAAACACAGATGCGACCATCGTTATGCTGTAAACAGAACCTGGATTCCCCCCAAAAAATGACGTTTTGTCATTCGTGCACTAAGATTTGTCATTGAGTACACCATCGCAGGCGCTCCTGTCTGTGATGCAGCGTCAAGGGTAACCGCAGCCATGGTCTCCGAGCAGATAGTCCATGCTGGTGCAAACGTCGTAGAACTGTTCTTGTTGTCTTGCAAATGTCCCCATCTATTGACTCAGGGGTCGAGACGTGGCTGCTTTATCCGTTACAGCCATGCGGATAAGATGCCTGTCATCTCGACTAATAGTGATACGAGGCCGTTGGGATCCAGCACAGTGTTCCGTATCACCCTCCTGAACCCACCGATTCCATATTCTGCTAACAGTCATAGGATCTCGACCAACGCGAGTAGCAATGTCGCGATACGATAAACCGCAATTGTGATAGGCTACAATCCGACCTTTATCAAAGTCGGAAACGTGATGGTACGCATTTCTCCCCCTTACACGAGGCATCAAAACAACGTTTCACCAAGCAACGGCGGTCAACTGCTGTTTGTGTATGAGAAATCGGTTGGAAACTTTCCTCGTGTCAGCACGTTGTAGATATCGCCAGCGGCGCCAACCTTGTGTGAATGCTCTGCAAAGCTAATCAAAAATGGTTCAAATGGCTCTGAGCACTATGGGACTCAACTGCTGTGGTCATAAGTCCCCTAGGACTTAGAACTACTTAAACCTAACTAACCTAAGGACAGCACACAACACCCAGCCATCACGAGGCAGAGAAAATCCCTGACCCCGCCGGGAAAAGCTAATCACTTGCATATCACAGCATGTTCTTCCTGTCGGTTAAATTTCGCGTCTGTAGCACGTCATCTTCGTGGTGTAGCAATTTTAATGGCCAGTAGCGTAACAGCGGTCTTGGTATGGAAGCAATGATACCTTGGAAGGTGAGTGGATGGAGTTGGGACCATATGTGCACACACAAACCAACTAATTCCCTTGATTTCGGAGAGGGTGGCAATGAGCTCTGACACCACGGTCAGTTACATTCCAGATGTGTTCGATCGGGTTCAGATCTGTCCAGTTGGAGGGCCAGCACTTCAACTGGAACTCGCCACTGTGTTCCTCGAACCACTCCCTCACACTCCTGGCCTTATGACATGGCGCATTATCTTGCAGAAAATGCCACTGCCGCCGGGAAAAATGAGTGTCATGAAGGGGTGTACGTGGTCTCCAACCAGTAATCGATACTCCTTGGGCGTCGTGGTCCTTTTACGGCAAATTGAAAGAGAGATAAAAAGATAAATATTTATATGGTGAGAGGGATTTACATGTATGTGATAAATCCCTTCCCTCGGAAATTTCAGTCTCACATTCTTCCTCTGTTTTTACCATACATTACGTGCCACTGACCTTATATGTATTTAAATTGCAGTACACGCAAGGTGCCTTGTTGCTTCCTTATGGAATGCATAAGTTCTGAATAATGTTCAACAATCTGCAGTCTTCTAAATTTGTTGTCCCCTGCGCAGACAACAGTACGTAGGTCGTGAGACCGTTACCTTGAGATTGTAATAAACGGTTAGCGTGGAACTGATATTGTGTAAATAGTTAAATTTATAAATGGTATATTTAAACGGGAAGCCGCTTTAGCTGCACACACGTACATTTGGTGAAAACTTAGAAACAGCATTTCCTCAAGGGTTCCGATTCTGATTCCTCCAGAAAGACTATACTGATCAGCCAGTGAATTTTTATTATGACGACCGGCCTTCTGTTGGTATAAACCCTTCCAAGCGATAGCAGCGTTACGTGGCGATGAATGACTGCTAGTCAGACACACGCACGGTGCATGTAGTATCAGTGAGCGTGCTGCCTGTGTGTAGAATGGGGAAGACACGTCATTTGACCGAGGGAAGATTATGATGACCTGGAGGCTAGGCACGAGCATTTCGAAAACTGCACGACTTGTAGGGCAAATCCAAGACGAAATCATGTCCAGGCATCGTGTAGTTGGGCGGCCACCCCTCATTACAGATGTCGGACGTCGTAGGCTGGGCAGACTGATAAAAGAGGGCTGGCGGCGAACTGTGGCGAATAAAAGACTCTCTGAATACACAGTGCAACGAACGCTAATAACGCTCGGCCTCCACAGCCGAGGACCCACGCTTGTGTTAATGTTACCGCCATGACATCGGCAACTACGACTCAAATGGCCACGTTACCATCGGCACTGGACGTTGGCACAGTGGCAGAGCGTTCATGGTCTGATGAATCCCGGTAACTTCTTCATCATGCCGATGCGAGGGCGCGAAAACGTCTCCTTCTAGGGGAACAACTCCATGACATCTGTATTGCAGGATGGAAAGAAGCTGGCGGCCGCTCTGTTATCCTCTTGGGAACATTCGCGTGGCCATCCATGTGTCCGGTGGAGCTCGTGCAAGTTGTAATATTTCTGGCTTTGCGTCCATCATATTCAGCTACAAGAAGCTCATCTTAGAGTAGTTGAGAAGGCAGTAGTGGGAAGAGGACGTAATATCCTGTAGGTACCGAAGACAGATGGTTTGTTCGGTACCGCTGTTGCGAGAAAGACCGTCTAAATTGTGGATAAAAAATGGTTCAAATGGCTCTGAGGACTATTGGACTTAAAATCTGTGGTCATCAGTCCCTTAGAACTTAGAACTACTTAAACCTAAGTAACCTAAGGATATCACACACATCCATACCCGAGGCAGGACTCGAAACTGGGACCGTAGCGGTTGCACGATTCCAGACTGTAGCGCCTAGAACCGCTCGGCCACTCCGGCCGGCCGTCTAAATTGTGGTCCTCCTCCGCGATTAGCTGCTCCGTTCGGAAGTAGTGCGCCAGAATGATAAACTTCTGTTATTAATATCAGAGAAACTAAACAGTGAATTTACTTGCCTTACATTACAGAAATCTCTTAACAGCAGGCTATGATTCCATTGCTTCAAAAGTGTAAAAATGTAACAGAATAGTTGGTAGTAATTACCCGAATAAGCAGTTCATTACTTTGTTTATGTTCTTAAGTATCAGGAGAATCAACCACACTGAAGACATACCGTGTTCCAAATCAGAAGTACGACTGGAACAGGCAGTGTTCTGGCATTTGAGATAGGGCAGTATCCTAGAGATGACAATAAAATTACAGCACACAAGTGACACATATACTAGACGCACATTTTGTTTGTTCATAGACCTATTTTCATAATTTTCGTACTGACGATGCAGCTGACCGCAATTTACCACCTCTTGTGTGTTAGCAGCAACGACGACATCTGTAGGATGCGAAACGAAATTTATGATTTTCGACTTGTTTAATTGCGACTGCCTTCTTTAACTTCCCCATATGATATCAGAAATGTCTTCTGATTTCTTCAGCTGCATCTTTCAACAGTCCAACAGAGTGAACCTGTTATGACTACCAGATCGCAAAGAATAGCTGTAAGCAGTTCATTGCACAAACAGGATGCACCTTTGACTTCATAACTCTTCAACTAGAACTTTGTTGCCCACTAACGTTCTTGTCACTTAATTCTTAAATTTTCCGTGCACTATACATTGCTTTCCAATGTCGTCCACTCTTAGGAACTTTTTTGATTCCAGAAATGTATCACGGGACTCTTTAATTTCACTGATTATAAACAGTGAAGTTAATTTAATATAATGGAAGTTTCAGTGGGAGTAGTCTCTTTTTATCCTACTTTTCCTTCAGTCGGAGAAGTATCTCTTTATTCTACTTTTCCTAGTCTCCGTGAAATAGTGGATCATAATGAGACAGTTTTATTATTCTTTTCATTTTAGAAGACAGAATATATTCTGTAAATGAGAGCTGGCAGCGTTGCAAATGGAGTGATACCTACCTCAAAGTTGTTTCCCTTTGTCAATCGACGTAGAATCTTCAGAGCTTATTGGATTCATGTTGCAGAAGCTAATTTGACTTTTCAGTCTGCGTAAATTGCACCTCTCTACATGAAATCAAGTTCCTAAACATGCATCATGTAAAAGTCGAGGTAATGATTTATCTGTTGTGTTCCTGCTCTACGGTGCAATTAATAAAGCAGTAGCCGGCCGCTGTGGTCGAGCGGTTCTAGGCGCTTCAGTCCGGAACCACGCGGCTGCTACGGTCGCATGTTCGAATCCTGCTTCGGGCATGGATGTGTGCGATGTCCTCAGGTTAGTTAGGTTTAAGTAGTTATAACAAGGGAACCTCCCCATCGCATCCCCCTCAGATTTAGTTATAAGTTGGCACAGTGGATAGGCCTTGAAAAACTGAACACAGATCAATTGAGAAAACAAGAAGAAGTTGTGTAGAACTGTGAAAAAATAAGCAAAATATACAAACTGAGTAGTTCAAGGGAAGATAAGCAACAATAAGGACGATAGTAACGCAGGAGCGCCGTGGTCTCGTGGTAACGTGAGCAGCTGCGGAACGAAAGGTCCTAAGTTCAAATCTTCCATCAAGTGTAAATTTTAATTTTTTATTTTCAGTTTATGTGACAAACTCTTAAGTTTTCATCACTTTTTGGGAGTGATTATCTCATCCACAAGAAAACCTAAATCGGGCTAGGTAGAAGAATCCTTTTACCCATTCGCCAAGTATACAAATTAGGTGTGTCGACAACATATTTCTGTCGTGTGACGCACATGCCGTCACCAGTGGCGTATAGAATATATCAGACGTGTTTTTCTGTGATGAATCGGTTGACCTACGACCTTGCGATCAAATGTTTTCGGTTCCCATTGGAGAGGCACGTCCTTTCGTCTACTAATATCACGGTTTTGCGGTGCGGTCGCAAAACACAGACACTAAACTTATTACAGTGAACAGAGACGTCAATGAACGAACGGACAGATAACAACTTTGCGAAAATAAAGAAAGTAAAATTTTCAATCGAGGGAAGACTTGAACCAAGGACCCCTCGATCCGCAGCTACTCACACTAACCACGGTACCACGGCGCTACGTTGCTCACTGTGTACTATATGTTGCTTATCTTACACATGGACTACTCAGTTTGTATATTTTGCTTTTTTTCATAGTTTCACACAACTTCTTCCTGTTTTCTCGATTGATCTGTGTTCAGTTTTTCAAGGCCTATCCACTGTGCCAACTTATAACTAAATCTGAGGGGCGTGCGATGGGGAGGTTCCCTTGTAAGTGTAGGGGACTGATGACAGATGTTAAGTCCCGTAGTCCTGACAGCCATTTGAACATTTGAATAAAGCGGTACATACCTTCATTTTTCATGTTCGCTGGAATTTAACAAGTAAACATTAGTGTCCTCTATGCACATTTCTTCTGTTACCCTCAAAATAAAATACTGTTGCCCAAACACTGCTGTGAATCTGTGAAGCTGACGTTAAGGTATACTATCTTCATTAGAAATTTACATATTCCAGAATTTATCGTTCCAGTTGGAAACGTTTTTCTATAGCAGGCTTTTGGATGATGGTTATTTATATTTGATCATTCCTCTGTAACCACCAAGGGTAGCACTTACGTTCGTCTGCGTCACACTGATAATTGCGTATGCCAATGACACTAATTAAGTTTATACTACGGAACTGGCCCAGTACTTAAAGTGAGTATTACTGTTTTTAAGCGCAACGGATAACTAAAATGAGTCTTACCTTCCTTCGATAGACGAGTGGGGGAGAAAGAAGAAAACGCCACGGACGCTACGTTAAGTTCACTAAATTTCTTCCGAAGTAGAATACTTTCTCTAACTCAAGGTACACATGAAGGCATCATGGGCATCATTACTTTGGGGCTGCATGTGGGATGGATTTGGAAATGAGATTGTGCAGTATGGGCTGCAATAAGTGAGATTCATTAATCAGGATGTGCATCCATGAGGGAAGCACGTATAAGGACTCGCATCAACATACGTCAGCGGACACCTCTCTACATATCGTTATATACCTTTGCCTTTCACAGGCAAGTGCAGTCGGCTTTCAGCCGTGATACCGTGCGGACGGGCTCGGCGCGCCGGGCAGTGCTCCGCAGGTGTTGTTGTTTACCCGCTAGCGCGCGGTCGCGTCGTTGTATTGCCGTATAGTACCTGTACCGACCCGACATGGCGTTCTCATATCGAAAAGCTACAATCAAACTAACGTTCAACGCATCGTACACGAGACCGAAGGCCCATGAAATTGAACGGTTTCTACGAGACATCATGCACATAGAACCACAAGAACTGATAGGAATTCATCTGTCTATTGTAACCAGCACAGTGTACCTCAAACTGATTGACGAAGCGGCCTGCGACAGATTACTCCAACGATCTACAAACGGCTTTCGCTTCTGTCACGCGGACGGTAATGTGAGCGTGGTAGGAGTTGACCATGCTGGTCTGGGGGTGCGTACCGTGCGCATCTTTGAACTACCGTTCGAAGTTCCTGCCAACCTAGTCGTTGATGCGCTGCGGCCATACGGCACAGTTCTGAGCCACACAGAGGAGAAATGGAACACATTCGAAACGTACCCTGTCCTTAACGGGGTACGACAAGTGCGCATAGAACTTAAGAAGCACGTTCCATCATATGTTTTCGTTGGTGGCTGCCGCGCAATTGTTATATATGATGGACAACCGAGGACCTGCTCGGGCTGC
Organism: Schistocerca nitens; assembly: GCF_023898315.1. NCBI lineage: Eukaryota > Metazoa > Arthropoda > Insecta > Orthoptera > Acrididae > Schistocerca > Schistocerca nitens. The sequence continues at coordinate 173,968,720 of NC_064622.1, read as the reverse complement.
GGCCAGGAGGGCCATGTTAGAACTGAGTGTCTGCAGCGTCGCCTCGTTCAGGTGCCCCGCAATGAACTTCCCCACCGATCCACTATGACCTCTCTCCCGCTCACATATGTGGAGGCGGCACGACATGATGTGATGGATGATCAACACCTGCTACCTCCTAAAGCCGCTGCCAGCTCCGTTGGAGAGTCGGCGCCGTCGACGACGCCGCAACCCAACGGTGCAGATGTTCCTACAACCTCTGCCCACCGCAGCGTCGTGGGCACCCAGCCACCGTCACTGTCGGGATCGGACACAGGGATTCCTAGCGACCGAGACTGTGTCGAGCCCCGCCCTCCAGTGGATGTCGAATCTCGGACCCGCAAGCAAAAATCACCCAAGCGACACAAGAAGAGGCGATTGTCAGCTGACGAACAGGACAGGGATGTGAAGCCGGCAGAAGACATCGACTTCGTTGACTCGTCCACAATTGCAACGGACTCCAGTGGCATCATTCACCAGAAGGTGCCTGAAGACAAGGAACACTCTCCTAACTCTGGTGGCCCAGAAACCGAGGCGCATTACGTCGACTCCCAAAATGTGGGCTCCTGTGAAAGCGACCAGCCCCCAAAGACTTCACAATCGTCTCTTGGTGATTGGGCAGACGATATGGAGGCAGATGATGCACAGAAAACATCGATATCTCCACCAGAGCCCATGGCTGACATTGAGCCCGGAGGGCTCTGCCAGTCAGGGACTCATACGGCACAGTAATGCACAGCATGCAGATGGATGGCTGTGTGGTGTGTGAGATCACTGTGGGCTTGCACCGGCACACTGCCTCCGCCACTTGATATGTCTCAGTCATACCGTGTGGGAACAGTCAATGTAAATGGTGTCCACTCCACTGTCAAGACCCGCATGTTACACGACATGATCAGTGCGGCAGACTTGGACATTGCCCTCCTCCAGGAGGTCCGTCCCGAGCTGCGTTTAGACCTATATGGCTACACCACGTACAGCCTACCCGTAGGTGATGGCGCAGGAGGAACGGCCATCCTTCTCCGAGATGGCATAGACGCGACGGACGCGACGTACTTGCCGAACGGGCGAGGCATCGCACTCACACTTGGCGCAGTCCGCCTCATTAACGTCTACGCTCCCTCCGGTAATTCGCACCGTGGTGACAGGCAGGTCTTCTATTCGGAGGAGGTAGCCCCACTTTTTCAAGGCAATATGGACCATTACATAGTGGGCGGCGATTTTAACAGTGTTCTGCGGCCCGAGGACCAGATACCGCATTACGTCCCATGTCCAGCTCTACAAGCATTGATACGTGACCTCGCGCTCCACGACACATGGCTCGTACATCATGGGACCCAGAGTGGATATACGCACTTTACCAGCCATTCTGCCAGCCGTCTGGACCGGATATACGTCTCGCGTGCCCTCCACACAGCAACCCGTGATGCAGAACTCTGGCCGACGGCCTTCACGGACCATCTCGCGTACATCTGCACTGTCACCTTGCCCCGGCAACTCACAAGACGCAGCAGGGGCCCGTGGACGCTGAACGTCTCCCTCCTTCGCGAGGAAGCGTGTCGGCTAGCAGTCACTGACACGTGGCGTCGATGTATCAGGCGCCTGCCCATGTATGCTTCCACGTTGCTGTGGTGGCTGGGATGTGTCAAACCTGCACTCCGAAAGACCTTGATGGCCTACGGGCGTGACAGATCGAACTGGCAAAGGGCAACATCGGAATTTTACTATACAGCGTTACGTGAGCTGGCGACGCAACCGCCGTCTCCCGAACGTCAGATGTCCGTACAACGCATCAAAGCTCGTCTACTTCGCATCAGGACAGAACAGCTAGAAGGTGTCCGCATCCGTGCGCGAGTGCAAGACTGTATCCCCAACGAAACAGCGTCAGTGTATCACATTGTGCGCGAGAGGCGCCACCGCAAACGTCAGCTCATTACGGCGGTAAACACGGAGGAGGGCGGCCGCGCAGTGACACAAACGGACATCGCGCACACGTTCGCCAGACACTATGGGACCTTGTACATGGAAGATCCGCGAAATGTACGTGATTATGACGAGCTGTTGCACGATTTTCCCGCCCCTCGGGACGTGGCACCCGATGATAGTCTGCTGTTGCCCATAACACCCGACGAGCTGACATCGGCCTTGGCACGTGGAGCACCGAACAAGTCGCCTGGACCGGACGGCTTACCCCTGGAATTCTACCGCACTTTTTACCACCTTATGGGTGACAAGTGGCTCCAAATGTTTCAAGACCTGCTCCGCCCTGATGTCACTGTCCCCACAGAATTCACAGAAGGCATCTTGATCCCAGTACCGAAACCGAATGGTGGTTGTAGGTGGCAGGATTTTCGCCCACTCACACTCCTCAACAACGACTACAAGATCTTCGCCCGTATCCTCCGCGCGCGTCTCCACACCGCTATCGGGAATGCCATCCACACCGATCAGACATGTTTAGGTGGTGTCAGCAACATTCATACGGCGTTAGGAGCATACCGCGACGTTATTGCTTTGACGGCGGCCTGCAAAATACGAGGCGCCCTTGTCGCCGTAGATTTTGACCACGCATTCGACCGAGTCGACCACGGCTTCTTACGCGCAGTTTTGCAACACATGGGCCTCTCTCCGGAGTCTGCACAGGTGGTCCTTCGACTGGTCCACGGAGCGCGCTCCCGCATGATGGTCAACGGTTATCAGTCTGGTCACATTGTTGTTGGACGGTCAGTGCGACAAGGGTGCCCCCTGTCGGGTATATTATTTGCTGCAGCGCTTGAACCAGCTTTACATGGTCTACGGCAGCGATTAACTGGTATCTCCTTGCGGGACGTGACCTTTCGTTGTGGTGCATTCGCCGATGACGTGGTGTTCCTGGCCAGATCAGAGGATGAAATGCATATGGCGCTACAGTGGCTACGCCAGTACGGGGCGGTCGCTGGGAGTGTCATCAACGTGAAGAAGACAAAATACATGGATGTCGGACGGGGGCTTTCCCACACAACGGCGGTGCCCTTTGACAAGGTGCCCGTACTCAAGTGTTTAGGAGTGCAATTCTATAGCAATGTCCGCCGCACGGCGGCGGCTACGTACCGTCGGCTCCTACACCAGACACGTGCTCTGCTGCAGGACAACAAACTGCGTCGCTTGGATATGCTCCTCAGAACACGTTATGTCAACACCTATCTTGTCTCAAAACTGAACTATTTTGCGCATATCCTTCCCTTGACAGCTACGATGGCCGACAGATTTCAAGCAGCATATGGACATTTCGTAAGCACCGGTCTGGTTTTTAAAGTCCGATACGCCACCCTGACACTGCCGCAGCGGGCGGGCGGCATCGGTTTAATTAATGTATATAACCGTGCGCGATCGCTTTATATCAACACTATGCGTCGCCAGTGGACCTCTGCCCACGCCACTCTGACGGGCACCCTGATTGCGGAAGTGGCGCCACACTCTCTGCATCCCCCGGTTTCTGTAGGACACATTTCATCGGCACTCACCCACATCAGAGAGTTCTTGATTGACTTTAGCTACTTACGGTCAGAACTCCCGACGACACGGAAGCCCAGCACAAAAGACTATTATCGCCTCTATCAACAGCAGCAACCTGTAAATACGGTCACCCACAGACAGCCTGAAGTCGCCTGGAACACTGTGTGGCGAGCGGTACACACGCCTTTTCTACCTACGACGGTGCGTTCATTGTGGTACGTGGTTGTGAATGGGAAGTTCGCTACTCGTCAGAGGCTACATTCCATACATCTGACGGACGACCCCTTGTGTCCGACATGCTCAGTCGCTGACTCGGATGCACACCGTCTGACGTGTGCCGCGACCAGCGAGTGCTGGCTACTGACGCAGCGCATGCTGGCGTTACTCTTGCGGCGATTGCCGGAGTCTATCTCCCCTGATGACGTATTGCGCCCCGACGGCGTATACTTTCCATCAACCAGAACGAACGCCGTTAACTGGCTGAAAGGCATGGCCGTTTACTATATATTTTGCGATGCTCCCAAAGGCACACTCGACTTTTGGTCCCTATTGATGACGACACATGCGGCTTTCAGCCGCCACCCGAAGTACAGAACTCGTTTCGCTAATTATTTAGGTTCATTATTTGCGGATCCTCCTGCTCACTGGGGCGTTCCGGGTATGAGACGCTGAAAATGAAGAAGAATCCTGGAGCATATTGATCCTCTACGGACGGAATAGGGGGGAACCCCTCCCAACAGACGAGACGACGACCCGGACGCTCGGCTACGGCAGTTGTAGGATCTTTCTTTGTAATGAAACAAAATAAATCTATAATACAAAAATAAATGTTCTAAAAATTAAAGAAATAAATAAATAAAACAACATCGACAAACCCAGTACATCCTCTTCCTTATCCTTCGATCCTCGAACTCGAACACGTTGCTTGGGCGTGGCGGCGGGATGGCCAGGCTTCGGGTGTCGACCCCTGCCCTACCCGTCGTCCTGCTCCTGCAGCGGTTCATTAGATAAAAAAAAAAAAAAAAAAAAAAAAAAAAAAAAAAAAAAAAAAAAAAAGATGGTAGAGCACTTGCCCGCTAAAGGCAAAGGTCCCGAGTTCGAGTCTCGGTCGGGCGCACAGTTTTAATCGGCCAGGAAGTTTCATATCAGCGCACATTCCGCTGCAGAGTGAAAATCTCATTCTGGACTTCACATATGTTTTTGTACATGGTGTTGTCAAAGGTAAACTTTCATAACGCAAAAAGTATAATTATTAAACAATTGAGATACGCAGGAAACAATTGACATATGCAGGAAATAAGTTCAGAAGAAGTCTTTAAAATTACTGAAATAACTGTGGCGTGCGAAAAGTGTTTGTTCATTTAACATCTATTCTGGTTTTCTGATTTTGTGGAGGTGTATGTCCAGTTGTTCTAACAGTTTTAGGCTCTTACCATTGGCTTCATTATGTAACACTACCAAATTATTTTCTAGATTGTTGATGACATGTTTCGTTTCCAGCATATGTTGTGCAATAACTGGTTCTTCAAAGTGTTTGAGCCTGAAAGCATTTACATGTTCTTGGAAACGGCTTTTGAAGTTTCTGCCTGTTTTCCCTACATAGTAGGGAGGACAGCTGGGGCATGATACTGCGTGCACTCCACTTTGTATGTTTGCGTATTCGATTTTATGTTATTGGTGAGTAATTTTCCTAATTTATTATTAGTTATGAATGAAACTGTTACATTTGTTTCTTTGAAAAGGTTAGATATTTTTTGTGATGTGGGGCACAGGTATGAAATACTGGCGAATAGTTTCTCTTCTTTCATAGTGTTGCCATTCGTTGACTTGCTTTTGTGTATTTGTCTGTCTAAATTGTCAATTGTTTTGGCTGTGTAGCCATTGCTTATGGCAATGCTCTTTATTCTATCTATCTCATTCTCGAGGATGTTTTCTTCTAGATCAAGAGAGTGTACTCTGTGTAGCATGGACCTAAATGCAGCATGTTTTTGTGTTGTCGGATGGCATGGTGATTTGACCAGTGTTTTGTCTGTGTATGCTGAAATTATGTTTTTGTTGAAGGTTGGTGATTTTAAGATCCAGGAAATAAATGCCTCTGTTGTCCTCATGTTCTACTTTGAATTCAATGCTGCTAGTAGTTCGTCGATCTCTCTTTTGTTCTGTCAAATAGAAGCAAGATATTAATCAACATATCTCCAGTAATATATATTATTTTACTTTTGAATCTATTGTTTTGGTTAAAGAACATACTTTCCAGATGATTGAGAAATATGTCAGCCAGAAAACCTGATATGCTATTGCCCATGGCAAGACGCTTTTTTTGTTGGTAAGCTTTCCCATTGAATATAAAGTAATTGTGAGACAATATTAGCCCCAACATGTCCTTGACTTCTGATATTTCTGCAATTGACAATTTTTTATGTATTATTAAGTTTTCAAAAACTGTTTCTATTGTTTCTTCAGTTGTTACATTTTTAAATAGGTTAGTTCCATCGAAAGAGGCAAACCTTGCACCTGCAGGAATATTTATGTCTTTAATTTTAGTTGCTAATTGCTTTGTGTTCTTAAGTGAGTATTATTTATCAAATGTATAGTAATGTTTCACAATTTTATTCAGTAACTGGGAGACTTTGGGAGCAGGTATATTACTATAACTAACGATAGGCCTCAATGGTACTTGGGTTTTATGAGCCTTAGGTTGAGCTCTCAGTCTTGAGGCTGTGGGATTCATTAAAATGCATATATTTGCTTGTTTTTCTGTGAAGAGGAAATTGCATTTATGAAACATTTTTCTGATTTTCCTTTGGAATTTTATAGCTGGATCTTGCTTGAGCTCTGTTGTGGTGTTTTCAGAAATGAAAGTTTATGTTTTAGTGATATATTCATCTTTGTTCATAATTACTACACAATTGTTTTTTAAGCTTTCAGAATCATGGCATTGTTATTATTTTGTTTCATGTTTATGCTGTTTACTAGCTTTCTCGCTTGATAAACTGCTTTGGGGGTTTCATTGTGCTTGCTTATGCTTTTCTGAATAATTTTATTATGTTGTGTGCTAGGACAATCTGCTCAGTGTTATTTAGGCAAATTAATCAGCTGCTTTTTTAGTGTGTATGATGAGGTTTCTTAGGTTATTGTTACTTAATCTGGGTTATACATTGTGCTTTAGCCCTTTCTTGAGTAGATATTGTTCCTTTTCACTGAAGGTGATATCAGTGTGGTTGACGACTTTTTCATAAAACTGTGTTTTGTTGGATGGTTTGTTGTCCTGCTGCTGATGTAGTTTTAGTGGCATGACTTCTAATTTCTTTTGGTGCCTGTGTGTGATTTCAGTTTGCATTTTGTTTACAATACTTTTAACATACTCCTCAGCAGCTTTTAGTTCTAATGGGTGTAGTGTAATAGCTAATTGTAAATATGTGTTTTAACAGCACTTAACAGTATCTTCTTTCGTCTTACACTGAGATTTTACGTCTGACTTCATCCACATTATCTCACAGTTCCTTTTGGTAATCTGGGCTGCAGCAGACTTGTTCTTTATCTTCAGTTTGACATAATTAGGACGAAAATCACACGTTAGACTTTCCTCCGGGCACGTTACGATGTCATTGATGTTTGACTTCTCTTTCATATGGCTGTCTTTGAGAAAGACGCCGGCTTGGATGCTTTAGTTCTTCTTTTGATCTGTTTTCGGTTCCCCACAAAGACAGTCTGTCATATTCGCATCAGTTAATAGTGGAAAATGTATTGAACTGTGGAGAGAACCTGGAGTTTACGAAAGACGAAAGAGGTCACGTGGAATAGATATCGTCTGATCGAAACACCTTATTTGCAAACACTCTTTGTAGTGCATCATTTGTAACGTCCTTAACTAAGCGATCAGCTCAGACCACGGACTTCCATGTGCGCTTGTACGGCAAACGCCCCTGCACGTTGTGTGACGTAAGGGGAAGTGGGAGGGCTGGGTGAGCTGTGAGAGATCACAATTTTTAACTTCTCATTTAATAACACACCAAGAAACTAATCAATACATTTTATAAAGATGTATGTAAGTATATAAGTATGTATTTATTATGTACGTATGTTCCACATATCGCTCTAATCCACTGTACCGATTTGAACCAAACTTGGTACGCATATCAGTTCCTGTCTGGAAATCATCGCTGTGTGGGTAAGAACAACAACTCACAAAAAATCAAAGGAGTGGAGATCAAAAGTGTGGGAGTAGGGGTGAAAAACAGTGTAGCACACCAAGTGCGAATGCCTATGATGTAGTCATCCAGTATTTGCGAATGAGAGCACTTAGAGACTTGCAACCATCTTTACTCGTAATTGCAAATCAATGCGAAACTTTTTCTCCGTGACGACACACACAAAATCATAAAAGGAAGAAAAAAACTATCGCTTACTACTTTTTCGCTGTTCATGAAGTGAAATTGCCACATAACTTCTTTACTACTAACTGACTTAGCGACGCATTTTGCAGACGATATTCAAATATACCACAGTATGTAACAGAAAAATTATATCACTGTATGACACATAGCTAGGGAGATATGACTTTATAAAGAGTGAGATCCGTGAAAAACTGCTGCACCATACAAGACGTTTTAATTTATTTCTCCCTTACTACCAATTGTATTCACAACACATACTACAGACAGTAGAGATGTACATCACTGGAGATACCTGAAAAATTACATCACAGCACAGCACATTGTTTAGGAGATACCGCGTCATAAATATTGAGATGGTTGAAAAGGAAATTGTAAGGCGAAATTTGTCTGGATACATGTGACATATATGTACAAATTCGTTAAATATATTTGACATACAGTGATTTACGTGTGTAATAAGCTCATCCTCAACCCCTAGAACGATTTCAATCGCATTTGGTGTACATATTAGTTACAATCTGGAAATAAATACTGTAGAGGTAAGAACCATCAGCCTCGTATTGGGTGACCGGGTTAAAGTGGAGAGAGAAGAGGTAAGGATGATGTTTGGTTTGTGGGACACTCAACTGCGCCCGAACAAAGTCACAATTTTTGCGAAGACCAATTTATTTCACAGTCCAGTCTAGCCACTGCACGAATAATAATAATAATGATGATGATGATGAAATGATGTGGACTGCACGAACACCCAGTACCAGAGGAGAGAAAGTACCCAACCTAGCCGGGAATCGAACTCAGAGCCCCGTGATCCATAGGCAGCAATGCTAGCCACTAGACCACGAGCTGCGGATAGGAGAGATATGGTGAAGACGGACAGACAAGGGGAAGGTGGAGATGAAGAGGGGAGGGGAAATGGACAAAGAGAGGCGAGAGGAGGAGATGGAAAGAGACAGGAAAGAAGAATAGGTGACCAGGGGTAGGAAGTATGAGATGGATAGAGAGAGAGGAGAGGAGGTGGACAAAGAGAGGGAGGAGGAAGAGATGGCATGAAAGGAGGGAGGAGGAGATGGGCAGAGGGGAAGGAGCAGATGGGCAGAGGGGGAGAAGCTGATTGACAGATGGGGATGCTGAGATGGACACAGAGGGGGAGGAGGAGATAGCAGAGAGTGGAGGAGGTGGACAGAGAGATTGGGTGAAGAAGATGGGCAGAGTAGGGGTAAGGAAGAGATGGACAGAGAGAAGGGGAAGGAGGAGGTGGACTGACAGAAGATTGGAATAAATGCATACATCGGCAACGCCAGGTACTCTGTTGGTATCAGAATATATCTGAAAAACGTATACGAGCAGTACGCTAAAATCCAATACCAAACGACAGAATAAAAAGAAATATTCAGTAACAGATTGATACTTTTCAATCAGGGCAAGATACAAAGATCATTCCAATAATCTAATGAAAGTTCAGAAGTAGGTAATGGACCAAAAGGGTACCAGGCATAATATTATAACAAATAATGTAATAAAATTACAGAATGGTTCAAATAGCTCTGAGCACTATGGGACTTAACATATGAGGTCATCAGTCCCCTAGAACGTAGAACTACTTAAACATAACTAACCTAAGGACATCACACACATCCATTCCCGAGGCAGGATTCGAACCTGCGACCGTAGCGGTCGCACGGTTCCAAACTGTAGCGCCTAGAACCGCTCGGCACGCAGGCCGGTAATAAAATTACACTCGGACAACCCATAAATAGAATTTAAATACACGTACCAGATTTAAAATATACTGCATGCAAATTAGAGTACCACAAATAATCTTTCTATAAGCATGAGAACACATGTATGAAAGCTTGCTCTAAATAATGTGGTCAAATAACGTAGTGATAAGAAATGAAAAATACAACAACGTCTAAGGAATATCGTGACTATACAAATTTACAACATTTTTAAGTATTTCTCAAAATAGTTTTAGATCTTGTACCAAAACCGAGATTACGAGCAACAACATTGCCAAGAATAAGCAAGGTTCATAGCTCAATTGTTGCAAAACGAACCAGAGCGGTAATTACAAGAACAGTATATTAAAGGCACCAAAATATGATAAGGGTTTGCGGTAGTTAGACATGCTTGCACCGTCTGTCAACATGTACAGTAATATAATTCAGTTCACTGGGTACTGCCGCGCAATGGGCTAAAATAACTACAGTTAAAAACTCAGAGATAGGAGAAATTTGTAAGAAGATGCTTAAAACACGGTGTAATAAACAGTCACCCTAGCATAGACTTTGAATTTATGTACACACCAATAACATAGTCTGCTCTCTCCTATACGCACAATACCGATAGCACAACTTATACCAGAAAATTTCAAACGCCCTGTATGCCAACACACTGAAACAGCTCAAGGTTCAAGGTGCTGAGACTATTTGTGCTTTCCATTAACTCCCAAGAACAGACTGCTTTCTAGCAAACAGCACCGGGCGTACCGTATTTCCACAGTTCGGCACACCTTTACTCTGTTCAGGTCGCATTTCAAACTGCCGTGGGTCAGTGACGTCTTATGACAGCACATCCTCTATACCATTATCTTTGAGGGCCTGGCGTAGGTATGAGGCTGGAAAACTTCCATGGGCCATATAGTAACAGGAACGCTGCCCTAAAGCCCACAGTTCACACAATTCTTTTGATTACAGATAAACAATAATTTGGAAAATTAAAAGTCTCAGCTTTAACAAAATGGTGCAATTAAGACTCAAGATGATAGCCGAACTGATTGGCAAAAATAAATGAACGAAATTAATTCTTCTTTTCCATCTTAGTGTCGTTAAGGTATGGTTAGTCTGGGAGACATAGGCTCTGAAAATACTTCTGTTTTTGGATGGATTACCAAGGAAAATGGAGTGATGAATCGTATTATTAGTTTAGAGCCTCTGAAATGGGTCAGCGCTTGCCCATGACTTCACCACACCATAATTTGTAAGAAACATCTACGCTCCGGGCTTCAATGATGTGGGCATTGTAAGTCTGAGCAATCCTTACATGATAGAGGTTTTCATCGCTCTCGAATTTGATTAGCTCAAGGAACAGACAGGTGTATACCACTTCAGCAGGGTCCAAGGTATCAGACATTCCCTTCAAATATTAGATAATCGCCAGCACCTTCATATTCTCCTTGGAGAGTACCAGACTTACGTAGATTAACCGAGTCAAACGCATTTATGCTGTCACGTAAGTAACCGGCAAACATAAAAACTTAACCAATGAACATTTCTGCATCAGGTGGTGCCTTTTCGCCGTAGCCTCACATGGCACGTGGTCTAACCAGCCAGAGACGATTAGTACCAACAAGTGAAATCTTTAAGTTCCTAACATTTCACTTGATTCTACACTCCTAGAAATGGAAAAAAGAACACATTGACACCGGTGTTTCAGACCCACCATACTTGCTCCGGACACTGCGAGAGGTCTGTACAAGCAATGATCACACGCACGGCACAGCGGACACACCAGGAACCGCGGTGTTGGCCGTCGAATGGCGCTAGCTGCGCAGCATTTGTGCACCGCCGCCGTCAGTGTCAGCCAGTTTGCCGTGGCATACGGAGCTCCATCGCAGTCTTTAACACTGGTAGCATGCCGCGACAGCGTGGACGTGAACCGTATGTGCAGTTGACGGACTTTGAGCGAGGGCGTATAGTGGGCATGCGGGAGGCCGGGTGGACGTACCGCCGAATTGCTCAACACGTGGGGCGTGAGGTCTCCACTTTACATCGATGTTGTCGCCAGTGGTCGGCGGAAGGTGCACGTGCCCGTCGACCTGGGACCGGACCGCAGCGACGCACGGATGCACGCCAAGACCGTAGGATCCTACGCAGTGCCGTAGGGGACCGCACCGCCACTTCCCAGCAAATTAGGGACACTGTTGTTCCTGGGGTATCGGCGAGGACCATTCGCAACCGTCTCCATGAAGCTGGGCTACGGTCCCGCACACCGTTAGGCCGTCTTCCGCTCACGCCCCAACATCGTGCAGCCCGCCTCCAGTGGTGTCGCGACAGGCGTGAATGGAGGGACGAATGGAGACGTGTCGTCTTCAGCGATGAGAGTCGCTTCTGCCTTGGTGCCAATGATGGTCGTATGCGTGTCTGGCGCCGTGCAGGTGAGCGCCACAATCAGGACTGCATACGACCGAGGCACACAGGGCCAACACCCGGCATCATGGTGTGGGGGGCGATCTCCTACACTGGCCGTACACCACTGGTGATCGTCGAGGGGACACTGAATAGTGCACGGTACATCCAAACCGTCATCGAACCCATCGTTCTACCATTCCTAGACCGGCAAGGGAACTTGCTGTTCCAACAGGACAATGCACGTCCGCATGTATCCCGTGCCACCCAACGTGCTCTAGAAGGTGTAAGTCAACTACCCTGGCCAGCAAGATCTCCGGATCTGTCCCCCATTGAGCATGTTTGGGACTGGATGATGCGTCGTCTCACGCGGTCTGCACGTCCAGCACGAACGCTGGTCCAACTGAGGCGCCAGGTGGAAATGGCATGGCAAGCCGTTCCACAGGACTACATCCAGCATCTCTACGATCGTCTCCATGGGAGAATAGCAGCCTGCATTGCTGCGAAAGGTGGATATACACTGCACTAGTGCCGACATTGTGCATGCTCTGTTGCCTGTGTCTATGTGCCTGTGGTTCTGTCAGTGTGATCATGTGATGTATCTGACCCCAGGAATGTGTCAATAAAGTTTCCCCTTCCTGGGACAATGAATTCACGGTGTTCTTATTTCAATTTCCAGGAGTGTATAACGAAGGGACAGATTGATCAAATCTTCCCTTATACTACGCACACTAATGGGTCTGTTCATACAACTACCGAAGCTAACTATAACACGACTAACTGTAAACATGAGATGGCTGCACTCACGTGAAGCAGCTACAAATCTGGTGGGTTAACCCAATGAGCGGTCATGTACCTCAACGAGTCGACGCACCGTTCCAGCTCTTCACTTCCCTTTAACATATGCATTCATATTTTCCAAGGCATTCATATTTTCCAAGGCACTTGACCTGGAATAGGTCCATCGCCCTGCTTACCTGCATCCTGCGCACTCTGAATCACTACACCAAACAGAGCAGTATCTGCCACTTAAGTCACCCAAACAGTTACACCAAAAATAACCCCTAAATTAATTCTAGGAATTATTCACAACTCATCACACCCACAACCAGGCTCTGCTGACAGAATTTTACGTAATAAGGATTAGTGGCACTGAGTTGAACTGCGAGTGATCACAATTTCTAAACTATCTTTTAACAGTAGACCAAAGAATTACTATTACAATACGTCTAAAAAAGTTATAGGGCACTGTATTAAAGTCCAACACCACATTGCATAATGACAAGAAGCATTCAGTAACAGACTGATACCCTTCAATCAGTGTGGGATGCAGAAACTATTAAAATGAGTTAACTGAAGTTTCAAAATAAGCTAGGAGGCCCCAAGGGTGCCAAGCATAATATTAAAATAAATGATCTAATAAAATTAAGCTGGGACAACCAAAAAATCTGTAAAATTTAAATACACGTGTGAAACCCAAAAAACTTATTCCTCACAAATCAGAGCAATTCATACAATCTTACCACAATTGTGAGAACACCTATATGAAAGCTTACTAGAAATAATGGTGCCCACTGGTCTGCCAATCAGTACAGTGATAACAAATAAAAAAGATAACGAGGTATAATGAATACTGTGACAATATAAAATTACAACAAAATGAAGAAATAATAACAAGTAATTTTAATTTATGTATCTCCTTAAAGCCCATGTGTTAAACCTGCTGTGAACGATTAATGTTTCTGATAGATTTGTTCCCTTTTTAAACACTTATGTGTTAAATTGCTACAAATATCATTATCATTATTTTAATTCTATTTTACTTAGCCTGAAAGGGCCTTATGAGATCTTCTGACATGTGATCTGCACTTCATTCCTGTTGTCACCTTGTGGCTTCAATTTTTACCCTGTATGTGCTTTAGAGTACAATAAGCTGATTTATGTAAAAGGGCAAAGCGATGTCTGTGCTAAGCTAGACACTTCATGTCACTGCCTGATTATTAAGCAGATGTATTTGTTTTAAGGTCTTTGAAATATGATTTAACACTGTTTAATGCCTTCATTGTTTATATATGATCCGGGAATTTTATTAACTCAAATGCTGAATAATGGAAAACTGTTGGAAACTTGTAAATTCCTTTAACAATGATAATCTGAATGTTTATGAGATTTAAAACTTATATGTGCAAACTTTTAAAAGTTTCCTTCAATGTTTCAAGGATTAACTTGATGAGTCATTATCATTGGATGATTCGTTAATAACCCCTTGGCAGATCCTATAACGCAGTACCTACTGCAACCTACATCCTTCTGAGTCTGTTTAGTGTATTCATCTCTTGGTCTCCCTCTACGATTTTAACCCTCCGCACTGTCCTCCAGTACTAAATTGGTGATCCCTTGATACCTCAGAATATGTCCTACCAATCGATCCCTTTTTCTAGTCAAGTTGTGCCACAAATTTCTCTTCTCCCCAATTCTATTCAATACCTCCTCATTAGAAGGTAAAGTAATTCTGGATAGATTGAAACATTATCTTTCTCAAAAGTTGACTTTTTTTATTTTAAATATTGTTTGAATGCCACTGAGGTGAGTAAATGTTACGAGAAGTATTGTTTCTTTATGGCCGTTTTCAGCTCAACACCTTAACAGCCCAGTTCCTTGACGCCTGCCAACTCAGAAATGTTAGAAATGGTAGGCAAGGATTACGAGGCGCGTTCTGCATGTACAAAAGATTTCCGTACATGTGTTTCATTTATGTCCCACGATAGGACTTATTTCATGAAGACATCCGAGTGATAATTTTTAAATGTGATGAGCAATCTGCTAATTTACAGTGTTGAATGGTGTGTCATTAATCTGAAGGATATCATGCGAATTTAGAGCAATATAATTAATTACTCCTTGGAACAGATAATATATGAACATTTAGGGCCAAAAATAGACAGTTTAATCAATTATCTTTTTCACATGTTTGAGGATGGACGTTTTACCCAAGCCAGAGCTTCTGTATATCCTTAGTTAAGTGTGGGGAAATGGGATGTTGGGACAACTAACAGTTTAATGACTTTTCGTCAACAACCCCAATAAATACGAGAAACGCTACAATCTTCATGAAGAATATGGTATGGACAGTTCACTCTTTCAGGGAGACTACAGTCGTGTTCACAGGGCTGCATGCATACCTTTCTGTCATGGCGAGCATTCAAGCACACTACTGAACATCGACTGGCCCACTAAATCACTCGGTCTCAGTCACAGAAAATTTGTGGGACTGTTTTCAACAGCGCAGGAAACGTATCAGTCAACAACCCCGTGATCTGATAGCTGTGCAGGGACCACTCGTGAACGAGTGGCTTCACCTGGAAAAGGCATACCGGAAGAGGCTTACCGAAGGAGATGATTAACAAGGCAGAGGTGGAGCTACACCGTATCAGGGTAATGTCTCATTAGGGAGTAACTAAATTTGTGTCTGGTGTTTTAATTTTCCAGGTACGGTAACCTGCTCTCACGATTTAAATAATGAAAAACTGCACCAGTTACTTACTTTTTCATGCTTGCCACAGTGAGTTTCAAGAACTTATTCTCATTTTCAGGTATATTTGTTTACGCAAGTATCTTTTGTAATGTTCGAATTTGTGATTGTCTTCCACTCTTGCATTATTGTTGTGTTTTTGAGATTAGATTGCAGTAGGAAAATCGAACAGATGAATCTTGGAATGTCTTCACATGCTAATATTAGAGATGGTATATCTGTTTTTCTGCAGCTCTTGGAAGTGTTGTGCCTCGTTCACTACACACAATATTACACTCACGCAAATCGTGACTTACACTGTTTGTTTTGCTAATCAAAGCATGCCACAGAGATAATACGACAGTATGGTTTCACGAAGGGTTTGTATACGGTCCCAGGTGTTAGAATTTCTGAGGATCACATTATATATGAGTACATAAGGTTGTCAATTATATAATTTGTTTTTCCATTATTGACATTATTGGCTACTGAGTGATCGTCTACGTTTCTATTTTGTTGTAGATGTTGAGTAGAATCTGTGGGATAATGTACATATGTATGGACATTAGTACAGTTATCATATGCAAGAGAAACTTTTGAAAGAATGAAATGATCCGCTGTCTACTTTGTCACTGAGAATTTTTTGTCCTTGCTTTTTGCGGTGTAAAAAACTTTCCAGCTTCTCCATTACAACCACTGTATGTGGTTTTTCGAAGTGGTGGAGTATCTTGAGATGTTCTTTTAGGTTTTTTTAGTGGATGTTCAATGTTTTTTATTTGTGTTACTGTAGCTAATTTTGTGAAATTTTTGTGTATATAACAGTTGATGTTTTCAGTGTATCGAATTTTTAGAAGTATTTTGTGAATTCCTAACTCTGAGAAATTTTCATTTTTATTGTTTAAGGTGGAGCAGACTACGTTATGTAAACAGGTTTCCTGGCTTCTGACTATTTTCTGTTATTGGTGGTTTATGAGAATGTCTGCTATTGTTACAGGTACGCTTGAAGCCCATGGCTAGCCCACCTGGTTTTTGATAAACGTTACCACTACACTTCTTATGCTTCAGCAAGTCGTTTTTTATTACTGCAATAGCTTCTTTAACAGGGATGCCTCGTGATATACACTCCTGGAAATTGAAATAAGAACACCGTGAATTCATTGTCCCAGGAAGGGGACACTTTATTGACACATTCCTGGGGTCAGATACATCACATGATCACACTGACAGAACCACAGGCACATAGACACAGGCAACAGAGCATGCACAATGTCGGCACTAGTGCAGTGTATATCCACCTTTCGCAGCAATGCAGGCTGCTATTCTCCCATGGAGACGATCGTAGAGATGCTGGATGTAGTCCTGTGGAACGGCTTGCCATGCCATTTCCACCTGGCGCCTCAGTTGGACCAGCGTTCGTGCTGGACGTGCAGACCGCGTGAGACAACGCTTCATCCAGTCCCAAACATGCTCAATGGGGGACAGATCCGGAGATCTTGCTGGCCAGGGTAGTTGACTTACACCTTCTAGAGCACGTTGGGTGGCACGGGATACATGCGGACGTGCATTGTCCTGTTGGAACAGCAAGTTCCCTTGCCGGTCTAGGAATGGTAGAACGATGGGTTCGATGACGGTTTGGATGTACCGTGCACTATTCAGTGTCCCCTCGACGATCACCAGTGGTGTACGGCCAGTGTAGGAGATCGCTCCCCACACCATGATGCCGGGTGTTGGCCCTGTGTGCCTCGGTCGTATGCAGTCCTGATTGTGGCGCTCACCTGCTCGGCGCCAAACACGCATACGACCATCATTGGCACCAAGGCAGAAGCGACTCTCATCGCTGAAGACGACACGTCTCCATTCGTCCCTCCATTCACGCCTGTCGCGACACCACTGGAGGCGGGCTGCACGATGTTGGGGCGTGAGCGGAAGACGGCCTAACGGTGTGCGGGACCGTAGCCCAGCTTCATGGAGACGGTTGCGAATGGTCCTCGCCGATACCCCAGGAGCAACAGTGTCCCTAATTTGCTGGGAAGTGGCGGTGCGGTCCCCTACGGCACTGCGTAGGATCCTACGGTCTTGGCGTGCATCCGTGCGTCGCTGCGGTCCGGTCCCAGGTCGACGGGCACGTGCACCTTCCGCCGACCACTGGCGACAACATCGATGTACTGTGGAGACCTCACGCCCCACGTGTTGAGCAATTCGGCGGTACGTCCACCCGGCCTCCCGCATGCCCACTATACGCCCTCGCTCAAAGTCCGTCAACTGCACATACGGTTCACGTCCACGCTGTCGCGGCATGCTACCAGTGTTAAAGACTGCGATGGAGCTCCGTATGCCACGGCAAACTGGCTGACACTGACGGCGGCGGTGCACAAATGCTGCGCAGCTAGCGCCATTCGACGGCCAACACCGCGGTTCCTGGTGTGTCCGCTGTGCCGTGCGTGTGATCATTGCTTGTACAGCCCTCTCGCAGTGTCCGGAGCAAGTATGGTGGGTCTGACACACCGGTGTCAATGTGTTCTTTTTTCCATTTCCAGGAGTGTAAAATGGTTACCATTTGGAATGTTTATTTCTCTTACTAGTGTGGTACTGATTTTTACAGTACATGTTGTTTGATATATGAAATACTTTTTTAGGAACTGATTGAGTTCCTGAGACAGTTTGTATGCAGGGCTGTTCACAGTATTAAGTAAGGGTCTTACTGGACATCCACTCTATTGTACTTTAGGTTGGGGTCTTAATATGGGGGTTTTAGGCTTCATCCAGGTGACGTATTTCTTCTCAAATGCTGTCAGTAAGAAATGTATTAGTGTCCTTTGATTTAACTGTTGAATTTTTTTGTTGCATATCTGTTCAGTTGTAATATGTTGTTTTCTGTGATGGTTGTCCCAGTTGGTATGACCTGCAACGGCGTTCATCGTTCACGACAACGCCTCCCTGTAACTAGTACAAAAACACGAACTCCTCGCTTGGTTCGGTCATATTTCAGATACCGTCTTTCGTGATTAATGTCAACATTTCGATAGAGCAGCGCGTCAGAACGTGTAGCCGCTCTTGCTTCTTCAGTGATAAACGTGGCAATTGCACCCCTCGATGTGGCGATGACTGGCTTGACCTGAAATTGTGACCACCAGTATTCTTTTGTTGTGATTCCGCGACAGACTTTTAGCTTGCGCGAACTGGCTAACCGTAGTTCTTCTTTTTATTATGCCCGGTTAGATAATGGATGTTGAATATTAATAATACAAAGCCTTGAATCTTCAATCCATCACCCAAGTCGTGGCCACATTATGGAATTGCGAGGATGTTAAGTTGATATATTGTTATTCCGTCGTCAAGACGTCGCTACGTCGCGTGTTCAATAAATACACGACGCAATTCCAGAGATAACGTATACTTCAGCAATGTTCAGAATGCGTCGTAATCTTGGGACAGACCGTTGACTGTTCACTGTTGAGTAATCATGAATTCACTTTTCACTTTATAATATTCCAATAGTCGATTAATTTTTACTAATACACCTGATAATGTCTATTCAGATATGTAGGCGACATAAATAATTAAGTTTTAATCCAATTGTATTGTTCCCTGTAGTTAATTGTCCCTTCACTGAGTACACACACCGATTTCTCACTTAGGGAATTGCTTCCGTTTGCATCAGTACTCCTGTCGTTGACGACAACTTCTGACAACTCGGTGCAATTGTACGTTTTTCGTGTTGGCATTTGTATGTTACGTACTCGGGATTAATAATTGTTTTTCTGTCGGCAATCTTTCTTTTTCAATGTCCTTGAATGTTCGTGCTTATTCAGTATCACGAAGGCAAAGTCCCATCACAAATCCCACAGGATTTAATTTCGTCGCTAATCTCCGCATCCCGTTATCTTGCTAACGGTAAAGATGACTTTGCTTTAGTATGACTTCTGGATAATGCTTCAGTCTATATCGCAAAACTTTCAAGCTTCCGATTAGCTTAAAACAATCTAGTAACATTTACAAGCATGCTACGATCGCAATAGTGCTAGAGAGCGACTAGGTAGCAACTGAAGCTAACATTTCTATTTCCGAGTTACTTTGTAGGCACATCGAACTTCCTTTTCGATGCGGCTACAACGCTATTCTATGGTAAATGTTATCTTTGGCCAGTTTATCATCTGGGCTTTACCCTTCGTTATTAATTATTTTGCAATTCTTTCTTTGCTGTTTTTGTTGCGTATCTTATCAGATTCTTTCATTCAGTCTCTATTTCTTATTGATAAAATTATCACGAGTGTAAAATTTGTCGTCAGTAGCTGAAGTCACTGTCAGGATGACTAATTTTCCTACTTATTTTACAACAAGGGGTTGTTTATTAGGGTTCTGTAATTGAAGTGTTACAACCGCTAACTGTTTTTGAAGCACTTTGTATTTATCTGTAGTTACCTTCATAACTCACTGTTTCCTTCTCCAGCAGTTTGGCAGACAACAACAGTGCGAGAAAGACAGAAAATCACACATGCGAACACAAAAAAAAAAAAAAAAAAAAAAAAAATATGTAAACACATGCACTTGAAAATGAGAATAAATTCTCGAAACGCATTGTGCTGAGCATGAAAAAATGAGTAACTCGGGCATTTTTTCGCATTTAAATCATGAATGACACAGCTGCAATCTTTGCGAAAACATCGATTCTGATGAACTTGCTATCAATTTGTCTTCCATTCCAATGGGTGTTTCTTCTGTTAGAGTGTCTAGTCTCTTGCTAGACAGTTTGTTGTGTCATGTAGATGTTGTTTACTAGTTAGTTTCTCTGGAGGAGCAAGTTATGAGATATGCAAATCTCTTTTCCCACTTCCACCTTATTACCGCTGCTAATGTCGTCCTTGCTGAGAGATGAGTCACGCGCAGGTGCCAGATAAGCACACAGGTTCTCCCATTTATCTCAGGCCTGGCGGCAGCTCGCTGTTGGGGAATGAGTAGTTAGGCGACACTGTAGCCTGTCGTGCCACCTGTTCCCTGAGAGAGAGAGGTAAGAGCCGGCAGGGAAGCAGGGAAGAGTTCCCCCGCACTGGCGCCAGTGACTGCGTCCGCAGCAGCTCATAAAGCTGCCCGGGCCGACGAATGTCGCGTGACAGGTCGGGACGGGCCTGGCGCCAGCAGTGATGAAGCGGGGGCGAGTGTGTCAGCTTGCGACGCGGTCGCATTATGCACCCCGCGCCTTCACACCGCCGCCCACAAACTCACACACACATACACGCACAAGCATGTGCCACCCCGCGCCGACTCGCAGCGTCTTGTGCCGCCTCGTTTGACGCCGAGCACGTGCTGTGTCAGACGCAGCATCGAGGGAATCTGTTGCTCTGGCCCTCCGGAGTGAACTTCTCCAGAAAACTTGTGGATCTACATCTGAAGTTGGTGGGCAAACTGGAGATGGTGAAGCAAACACGAACCTTTAGCTAATGGAGCGAAGCTTCACTCCTAAACTAACTTACGATTTTCCCCGAACACCTGGTAGGGCACCAGCAAACAAGATGACGCTGTGGTTAAGGAACTGTTCTCGTAGTGGAACTTCAAGTCTCATCTTGCTACAACGTTTTACTTTATTTTTCCGTCCTTAATACTACAAGGCGTTCCATACAGTTCCCCACAGTCGTTTAATGAACAAAGTAAGAGCATATGGACTATCAGACTAATTGTGTGATTGGATTGAAGAGTTCCTAGATAACAGAACGCAGAATGTCATTCTCATTGGAGAGAAGTCTTCCGAAGTAAGAGTGATTTCAGGTGTGCCGCAAGGGAGTGTCGTAGGACCGTTGCTATTCACAATATACATAAATGACATTGTGGATAACATCGGAAGTTCACTGAGGCTTTTTGCGGATGATGCTGTGGTGTATCGAGAGGTTGTAACAATGGAAAATTGTACTGAAATGCAGGAGGATCTGCAACGAATTGGTGCATGGTGCAGGGAATAACAATTGAATCTCAATGTAGACAAGTGTAATGTGCTGCGAATACATAGAAAGAAAGATCCTTTATCATTTAGCTACAATATTGCAGGTCAGCAACTGGAAGCAGTTAATTCCATAAATTATCTGGGAGTAGGCATTAGGAGTGATTTAAAATGGAATGATCATATAAAATGGTTCAAATGTCTCTGAGCACTATGGGACTAAACTTCTGAGGTTATCAGTCCCCTAGAACTTAGAACTACTTAAACCTAACTAACCTAAGGACATCACACCCATCCATGCCCGAGGCAGGATTCGAACCTGCGACCGTAGCGGTCGCGCGGTTCCAAACTGTAGCACTTAGAACCGCTTGGCCACTTCGGCCGGCTGATCATATAAAGTTGATCGTCTGTAAAGCAAATGCCAGACTGAGATTCATTTGAAGAATCCTAAGGAAATGCAATCCGAAAACAGAGCAAGTAGGTTGCAGTACACTTGTTCGCCCACTGCTTGAATATTGCTCACCAGTTTGGGATCCGTACCAGTTAGGGTTGATAGAAGAGGTAGAGAAGATCCAACAGAGAGCAGCGCGCTTCGTTACAGGATCATTTAGTAATCGCGAAAGCGTTACGGAGATGATAGATAAACTCCAGTGGAAGACTCTGCAGGAGAGACGTTCAGTAGCTCGGTACGGGCTTTTGTTGAAGTTTCGAGAACATTCCTTCACCGAGGAGTCAAGCAGTATATTGCTCCCTCTTCCGTATATCTCGCGAAGAGACCATGAGGATAAAATCAGAGAGATTAGAGCCGACACAGAGGCATACCGTCAATCTTTCTTTCCACGAACAATATGAGACAGGAATAGAAGGGAGAACCGATAGAGGTACTCAAAGTACGCTCCGCCACACACCGTCAGGTGGCTTGCGGAGTATGGCTGTAGATGTAGATGTAGAAGACAAATGGTGAGTTGTATTTTTCAAGAAGACCCACTCAATTTCCTGCACTTGCCTCCAAAGTTGGTGCCTTGTCTCCAATGATATCTGTGCAGAGATTGTTGTTTTCTAATATTCCTTCCTTTTGTAATAAAGGAATTGAGCCGTGGTGCACCTTTTCTGGACACCAGCTCTTTGGCACGACACTGTCGATTACCCAGCTGTATTAGGATCTTTGCCCCTGTTGTGATCTCGCGGGTGTTTCGCACTCGCGGCAGTTGGTGTTGGACTCGCTCAAGGACGTGCTTGAGTGAACGAAAGAGGGAAACTCGCGTGCCCGGCCAGCAGCGGCACGCGCGTTGGTGGTGGACCTACCTGATGTCAATTCCGGGCGCTGATCGTCGCATTGCCTTGGTGCCTGTTTCCTCGGAGAGACCCATCCTTGGAGACCATCTCGAACAACGCTCTCCATCGAAGGTGTAAGTGATTTTGGTGCCTTTGTTTCGTTGAACCATTTGCGTTCCAGCGAGTGTACTTGGTTGCCCTAATGTACGCGTTGTTGAAGTAAGAGCAGTCGGCAAAGTGTGTGACCAGCAGTTATTACATCCTTTCAAAAATCCGCTGATTGGATTACTATTAGGAAGCTGATAGGACGAAGGTGTGTGTGTTATATTTTTTTGGCTTTTTGGGACAGTATCCAGAAACTTATGTATTGTCTGTATGAGATTTTTAGTGTATTTTGATTGCCATAAAGTCCACGTCCCTTGTATATTGCTGTAAAATTTGGGTCACTTGATTTTTTATTTATTTATTTTTTTAACGCTTGCCGTATGAGCGTCTTTGGACGCCTGAACACATTGGTTACTATAGGTTGTACTATTCGTAGATAACGAATGAGTCAATGAGTCGGTTGCGGAGACAATGAAAGTTGAGTCGTCGTTGAGAGAGGAGTTTCGATGACGGACAGTCCGTGTGGAGAATGAATTTTATTTAAGAAGCTACTTAGTGTAATTGAGGAAAGATGATTTCATACAGAAATGACATTTAGAAAAAGGTAGAATGAAAATATTTCTTATTTGCTGCATTGCGATGTATTGTAGTGTAAAAATTCCATTGTGTTTAACAATATCTATGTTTTGGTATCAAGGGCGAATTACCAGTTATGTGTTCAAAAATTGTTAGTCGTTACCCTCCGCTTTTAATTAAAAGCATTTCATTTGAAAAGTAAACAGTAAATTTTACATAACACAAATATTATTCATAGGAATCATTTTCCACGGTGTATACCAAAGCTAAGGAAAGATCAAAGTTTCGTGTTAATGAGATTCACTGTTGTGTTATTAAGGATATCGGAATCCCACTTCAATTTCAATATAACCTTTTATTCCTTTGCAAATAATTCAATGAAACATAACTTTACAGTTTGAATGAAGACTACTGCGCTGCCACACCTTGCGCTATTGCGTGGACAGTGAGCTGCATTCGAAGAAATATAAACTAATTCTCATTTACAAAAGCAGCTGAATGCAAAAGAAAAGGCAATTAATTACGCAGTGTTTTATTTCAATTTATTTCAACATCCCGCAGTTCTGCATTTCTTATTATAGAACAGAGCTGAATTATCCGTTACAAAGATAAGAAGCAATTGTAGGGCCTAAACTAACTTCATGAGATGGAATTAGAAACTGTTTTCATTTTCTCAATTTTCATGTAATTCAGTAGGTGCATTTTTTAACAGGGCACAGTTAGGTGCATTTTTTAACAGGGCACAGTTTCTCTAGTCAACAGTAGGCCATTTTGTGTGATTGTTTGTCGAGGAAGCCATTCCATGTATTATTTTTTTGACAGATTTTCTTTTTATTAAATTTTTATTACATATAGTCAGATTCAGCTTCGAGTAATTGCATCACACGTATCTAAAGTAATTTACACAGTCAATGATCGCCTTCAAAAGTAGGGTTGCAAACGCTTTTCTAGATCAAAGTACATCGACGACACTGTAATAGGAATTCAAAGCCATTTGTTTTCACATTCATAGCGAAGGGTTTGTCAGATACAATTTCCAGTTACCAAGTTTAAGCACTTTAGTTTCAATCGGTCGAGTTCTTCTCGTACCTACATGTACCTTAATCGACTTTTGGGAAGCCATGGACAACCTACATTTGTAATTTCATGTAATATTGTCAGAGAACAGCGATCTTATTGTGATAAAATTACTTAAATACAGTGCTGATCGCAGTCGATGTTAACGTACGACCGGTTTCGGCCTTTTAATGACGGACCTTCGTCAGAGTTCGCACCGTCTGGATGACGGCGATGGCGCTTGACCCGCCGTGGATGCCTCAGTCACTCCGTGAAGCAGTTACAATGACTGAGGTATCCACGGCGGGTCAAGCGCCATCGCCATCACAGTCGCCCAGACTGTCAGCAATTCACAAAGCCGATACAGTTCTTCACTGCAAATGTGTTACTATAAGCAAATCAGGCATGTGCAATGAATAGTCCTACTAGTGAGTTTATGGACCGAAGTTCTGAGATAGACTCATGATTCTTGGCAGAGCTTCGAGGATAGCAAGCTGTGGTATGGTGGATCACTGGACCTGCGAGTGAGATGTAGATTACTACTTGCCAATCTGCGAATATTGCATCCAAAGAGAAAAACTTAGTCATTAGTGAGTACCCTTGCGCAGCCTACCAGAGACTAGAGAACCTTCCAAAATGATTGACATGGGTATTCTGGACCCTTTGGGCCAACCCCAGTGGAAAATCACTGTCTTGACCATTATTGATAATTTTCTATCAATGATTGCTATCCTGGACCAGCATGCAATAACAGTGGCACAAGTCACAGTTAACAATTTGGCATTAAAATTCAGGGCTCCCAAGTTCGATTCCCAGCCGGTTTGGGGATTTTCTTTGCCTGGGGACTGGGTGTTTGTGTCGTCCTCATCATCCCATCATCATTCATGAAAGTGGCTAGAGTGGAATATGTACATAATGGGAATGTGTACGGGCGCTGATGACCGCACAGTTCAGTGCCCCACAAACCAAAACATCATCATCACATTGTGAGGCATGAGATTTTGTTCTGACCAACATTTGTAAAGAGTTCGACCTCTTTAAGAGCTGTATAAGATATTAAAGCTATTTTGAGGATGCTAATTTTTCAGTTACAGAGTTTTAGGGTGGGAAAAGTTTTATATATGTTTAAAATGAGTTATCTATTGTGCGGAAGGTTAAGCCACACTTCATCAGTCATGCAGCATGTTGTACCTTGAAACGGAAAACCCGATGTTTCCAGATGAACTGAGTTTATATAATGTCTTAACAAG
Organism: Schistocerca nitens; assembly: GCF_023898315.1. Classification (NCBI taxonomy): domain Eukaryota; kingdom Metazoa; phylum Arthropoda; class Insecta; order Orthoptera; family Acrididae; genus Schistocerca; species Schistocerca nitens. Next base: position 173,942,978 of record NC_064622.1, on the reverse strand, counting down.
TTTCCCTGTCTTCAAAATCAAAATTTGTGTTAGTTGTCAATAACTTATGCTTAATTTGATTTCAGTTACTGTTTATTGGTATTTAGCAGGGTAAGGGTAATAAAGCAATGCAATGAATGTTAAATACAGTACTAAAAAGATTAAAAGATTTTCTCGACTGCGCTGCAGTCTGGAACCGCAAGACCGCTACGGTCGCAGGTTCGAATCCTGCCTCGGGCATGGATGTTTGTGATGTCCTTAGGTTAGTTAGGTTTAACTAGTTCTAAGTTCTAGGGGACTAATGACCTCAGCAGTTGAGTCCCATAGTGCTCAGAGCCATTTGAACCATTTGCATCACTTTTAAATGTCGTCGAATATTTGTTGCTAGGTACATGACCATGCTGTACCTAGGAACAGTTTTTCACGTTTGAAAAAAAAAAAAAAAAACACTTACTTGAGACCTGGTTTCGCAGGACAGAGCGGATCAGGTTGTGGAAAGGGGCCCAAAATCAGTAGCTGTTAGTTGCACAAGCACACAAACTTTATTTTGCTAAACCAATCGTACATGCCCTTAAAATAATCCAAAAGCATTACGGCTGAAGTCCAGAACACAAGTTATTAAAATTACCTTAAGGAATACACACGGCTGAAGGCCCTAGTTACAAAATAGAACAACTGAGGGCTTAAGGCTTGGATAACAAGAATTTCAGTAGGAAGATTTTAAAAGGTTTTAAAAAAATCACCTTTCAAATTTTAATTTACGACTCCTGAAGGCCTTATCTTAAAATATTTCACATAAAGTTCGGCTGAAGGCCATATACTGAACATAAAACAACTCAAGGCTTTAGGTATACATAAAAAAATTGCGATAGAAAGGAAAATTCTCAAATCTTCAAATGATTTTTCAAATTTTAGTTTAAGACGGCTGATGGACTTATCTTAAAATATTTCACGTAGAAGTTCGGCTGAAGGCCACATACTAAACATTAAAACAAACTGAATTAATACACGGCTGAAGGCCTTGCACAGTATTTGAGACTGAAAGCAAATCACAATCCAAAACAACAGAACAGTGATGCTCAGAAGTGATCCAAGAGTCGGCCTGGGGAAGAAACTCTAACACAGGTTAGGTGAGACAGGCAGCGAAGCCTAACACTAAATAATCGGATGGCAACACGACCTAGGGACGGCTGAATAACCAACCAACGACCTAATCAGTCCCCTTCAGATGACCAATTGAAGGGGCCCACAAGCGGTCGGCGACCAAATGCACGTCGTCCGATGAAAGGAGCGACCGACCAAACAAACCAAGGTCATCCCCACTCAAGTTACGTGTGTCGGCAACGGTCAGGCGAGTCATGGCTGTCCGGAGCTCACTGCAGCTCCATCCCGACTCCCTTGATGTCCGTTTGGAACTCAGAGACATGGCGACCCGGTCACACTGGCTCGGATCCAACCATGCATAGGTAACACTTGCCCATTGGCCACCCGACATCTCTGCACAAGGAAGCAACCGACCCACGTCCGGCAAGATGACCAACTGACGAGGACCAGAAACGGTCAAAAGACCGATGGGCCATGACCCATAGGCCGGTGTGACGTGGAGCGTACACCATTAAGTTAAATAGTGGTTTTGACTTTGTATGTATGTACTGTTTGTGTTTTCTTTTCTTTTTCGTTTATAAATGTATAGGTATGGTGTTCTTTTAATCATTGACAAAGGCCTTCTTAGGCACTTGTGGGTTTTATTGTTGTTCAGAAGAAGGTGTAGTTATCTACGCCAAAACCTGGGTTAACACTAGGTGCTTTTTCCGCAATCGAGGCGGGTTTTTAGTTTTTTTAATATATTAACCAACGATTGCTGACGCGATGCGATGTTGAAGGCTCTTCTTTGAGTTTGGTGTTTTTACCACACCTGGTACGGATATAAGAAGCATGAACATCGTCAGATGTTGAGTGACCACTGTGAATAAGGCGGAGATGCCACGTAATCGTGTGAGAGAACTTCATCAGCAGTGTAAAAACAGCAAGAGGTTTTGATGGTATATAAAATCAATAAATGGGCCACAATAATCTGTTCATTCACTCAGTGACCATACTTGCAGCAAAACGGAAGATAACAGAGGGAAGGCTGAAAAACTGAATTCGGTCTTCCGAAATTGTTTCACTGCGGAAGGCGGTAATCCTTTCACTCGTCGTACGAACGCCGAAATGGCAAATATTGAGATACTCGATCGCGGAATAGAAAAACCACTACTATCGCTTAGTCACGGAAAGACGTCAGGTCCAGATGAGATACCTATAAAATTCTGCAAAGATTATGCGAAAGAAATTGCTCCCCTTCTAGGAGTAATTTATCGTGAATCGGTTGAGCAATGGATGGTACCTGGCGATTGGAAGAAATCGCAGGTAATTCCCGTTTATAGGAAGTGCCGTAGGACAGATGCATACAGTTTCAGACCTTGTAGAATTATGGAACATGTTTTATGCTCAAGAATTATGACGTCCTTGGAGAAGGAAACTCTCCTCTACAAAATCGGCATGGATTCCGCAAACAAACCCTGCGAAACTTAGTTCTCTCTGTTCCTCCATGAAAACCAGGCAGCCGTAGACAATGGCGCTCAAGTTGATGCTGTGTTCCTTGATTTCAGGAAGGTATTCGACACCGCCGTTTAGTGAAAGAAAAGGGACTTCCTTGCAGACAGAATTCAACACGTCGCTCTTAACAGAACAAAGTCGACAGATGTAGAGGTATTTTCCGGAGTACCCCAAGGAAGTGTGATAGGACCATTACTGTTTACAATATGTATATAAATGATGTAGTAGAAACCGTCGGATGCTCTCTAAGGCTGTTCGCAGATGATGCGTTTGTCTATAACAAAGTAGCAACGTCAAAAGATAGTAGCTACAGAGAACTGATGAATGGTGCAAGCTCTGGCAGTTGACCATGAGCGTAAATAAATGTAACGTACTGCACATAAATAGGAAAAGAGCGGCACGTTTCGTCACGGAATCATTTAGTCGGCATGAGAGCCTTATTGAGATGCTCAATGAACTCCATTGGCAGACGTTACAAGAGAGGCATTGAACATCACGGAGAGATTTACTATTGAAATTTCAAGCGAGCAATTTCCGGGAAGAGTCGGACAACGTATTACTTACCCTCACATACCCCTCGCATAATGGCCACGGGGAGAAAATTTGAGAAATTAGAGCCAATACAAAGGTTTACCGACAATCATACTTCCCATCCGCTATTCGTGAGTGGGACATGGTTGGAGGGCTCAATTAGTGGTATAAAAAGTACCCTCCGGGACAGACCGTTAGGTGGCTTGCAGAGTACGATGTAGATGTAGATGAAAGGAGCGTCATTGTATGTTTTTGCTTGGCCTGCTAGTCAATTCGTGCAGCGCCGAGAATAGTGGCATATTCGGATGTGCCAGTAGTCTGATGTCGGACTGTGTGGGAACAAGAAGGCAGGCATAGTCGTTGTCAACGTTCCGGTCGACCACGCCTAAAAAAGATAAGGGAGGGTCGGCGTATTGTGCTCCTAGTACATCGTATCCTTTCACATCTGCGCCTGCCACCCGGGAACAAGTAATGGATTCTCTGCAACGTTCTGTGTCATCCCGCTACATTGGTCAGATGTTAATAGCAGCCAGACTAAGGAATTACCGCCCCATTCGTAGGTCCATGTTTACACCACTCACAAATGGCTGCGTTCAGAGTGGCGCCGTGGCCGGGAAGCATGGACTACAGGTGAATGGCGTCACAACGTTTTCAGTGGTGGATCGCCGTCCTGCACTATCCCGTGTGCCGTAGTGACCGAGCGATTCTAGGCGCTACAGTCTGGAACCGCGCGACCGCTACGGTCGCAGGTTTGAATCCTGCTTCGGGCATGGATGTGTGTGATGTCCTTAACTTAGTTAGGTTTAAGTAGTTGTAAGTTCTAGGGGACTGATGACCTCAGAAGTTAAGTCCATAGTGCTCAGAACCATTTTGAACCGTTATCAGCGAGAAATGGAAAGGTCTTGTTCTTCTAACGTTTTATAGCGGTCCGTAGTGACTGAGGGAACTCTGCCGGCACAACGGTACGTCATGGATATTCTGCACTCTCATGAGTTACTTCTCACGCGATAGTATCTTTGAGACATTTTTCAGCAGGACGATGCTTGTACACACGTGCTACACCTCTCTATGAACTGTCCACGCGGTATTGATCCAATACCGAATTATAATCTCGACAGAAAATTTGTGGATCCAGCTGGGATCTTAACTCCGCCCCAGTGTCAGGATCCAGGAATCAGCATATCTAGAACCAGGTACGAAAGTTGTGGGCCTCAACGGTGGGTACAACGATTTTATTGACACCCTTTTCCAAACCGAATCAGCTCATGTACACAGACCAGATGGGGTGTAAACGTCACACTAATAAGTGGGCTCATACGGCGCACGTCTGTTGAAGCAAACTCTGCTGCTGGGTAACACTTAATATCGTGTGGTTCCACATCTATAAAAACAGATTTACCATCCTCGGCACAATGTCCCCAAGGTGGTTGATAGGTCGCTCTTCACGTAGGGCCTAAGTCTCAGTGTTTGATGGCAGTCCACCTTACGTCATACAGATTATGGGGAAGGTTCCTGTGACGATGCAATTTATGTTTCAGTTGTTCCAACCAAGCTCAGTTGGGCACATATCAGCACGTGCGGCAGGCTGTTGCATCCGATTCATTCCTGCATCCTGGAGGAAGATTTTCAGGAGTTGGGCGCGATGTACTCGTGCACTATTGTCTTGAAGCACGAAAACATTGCCATGTTACTGTAGGACATAACAATAGGCTACATAATCCTGCTCCAGCACTCAAATTACCCTCGACTGCGATGAGCGGCGACCGACATCCAGGCATGATACTGCTCCAAAAACATGACTGACCCACCTTCATACTAAAGCTTTGCGAAAGCACATCGGAGACGTGCACAGATATTTGGTCACTTCCACTATCTTCTGGGACCGATGACCGTAGCAGTCTGGTCCCTTTAACCCCAAAAACGAACCACTATCTTCTACGACGAACATCAGGTGCCAGACGTATGCTTCATTCGTCGACGAACAGAAACGGAGCCAGTGATCCAGGATTCAACCCAGGGGCTCTATTGATCCATCACCGCTCTTTGTAGCTTGTACTGTTATTCGTAATAGATGCTTAGAGGTCAAACTGATCCTACGGAGACGGCAGTATACTGTCTGGGACGACTAAACCCTCTAAATGGCCTCCAAAAAAGCTTGGGAGAGTTCTGTTGCTACGAGCCGTAATTTGTATGTTACGGTCGTTAACTTGCAGACTACTCACCAGCAACAAGATACAGTAAATATCTTCACTACTCGATGATCATAGTAATGTTCCGATGACAGGGCCACTAAAGCGTAGATGCTAAAACAGTTTTTCGAAATTACTTCACCAAAGACGATACAGTAAATATTTCATAATTCAGGTCAAGATCGTAGGAAATTAGAGGTAAATACGCTTGGTGTAGCGAAGGAACAAAAGTTACTCGACAATGGCAAGTCTTCTGATCCATACTGTATACCAGTTAGGTCTGTTTCCGAGCATGCTGATGAAATAGCACAATTTTTAGTAATTATATGCGACAACTCACTCGTCCCAAGAGCCGTATCTAAAAACTGGAAAGTTGCACGGGTAAAGCTAGTACACAAGAAAGGAAGTAGAAGTAATGCTGTGGATTATGAACACATTACACGGTCATCATTTTTAAGTAGGAGTTTGTAACATACACTGTGTTCTAACACTATGAAATACCTGAAACAGAACGATCTATTGACACATAATCAGTACTGATGCAGAAAATATCGTTCTTGTGCTCAACTAGCTATTCATTCACGAGAATTAACGCGTGCTGATACATGGTACTTACTGGAATTAAGGAAAATGTATAAGGGAGGACGCACCAATATAACTTTCTTTTCACACAACCTGTTTATTTAACAATAGGTAAACTGTGTTTTACAGACAACTGAAGCATGTAACCATATTTTTTTTAAGAAAATGAACAAATTTGCAAAATTCCTTTGACCTTAAATCCTAAGATGAATAAGCATTTAATCTTTGCAAAAGAAATCTAACGTTCTCGATTCCAAAACAGAAACCCGTTATCGGGTGAAACAGCGGCGTTTACTACCGCGCTGGGCAAAGTCTGTCCTAATAAACGCCGTTCTGCAACACATGTAAACGAAATAAGCGCCACTGATGACAAGAGTGATTCAGTTACTCAAAACAAATGAGTCAACTTTTAATTTGAAAACTGTATGTCGAAAGATTCGGGGTTAAGATGCGCACCTGTGCTTAAAGCTTAAACAGATTAACAAACAATATGAGAATGATAAGGCTTACCTCAAAGCAAGCAACCTCTTAACTTCCACCGGCAACTAACGTGCGACTGGACCCCAACCCGTCCCTTCTGACAATTGACTAAAGCTCTGGCGACAGTTGGCTGTTAATATTTTCAAGGTTAAAGTGATTATCAGTTATTAAGATCACTGTGAAAGAACGTCTTGAAAGATCACTTGTGAACACTTATTACAAGAGAACTCACTTGATGGAACCACAAGATCCAGCTAAAATACTTCAATAATGATCCAGTCTTTCATACACCGAAACGGACAGCTTAGTACAACAGGTTGATCAGATTGTAACTAAATAAATGCCGTGTGGCTAGGGCCTACCGTCGGGTAGACCGTTCGCCTGGTGCAAGTCTTTCGAGTTGACGCCAATCCGGCGACTTGCGTGTCTATGGAGATGAAATCATGATGATATTGACAACACAACACCCAGACCCTGAGCGGAGAAAATCTCCGACCCAGTCGGGAATCGAATCCGGGCCCTTAGGTATGACATTGAGTCGCGCTGACCACTCAGCTACCAGGGGTCGACAGACTATAACAAATAACTGAGAAATAAAATTACAATCAAAGAATATAACTGGTTAATAGCTAAATCTAACCGCAAGGTCACTCTTTTGTTTAACGACAACCTGTGCCTTAGCACAATTGTTCCGGCTATATTTACGACCAAGAGCTGATTAATTAGAATATTGAGAGGCGGGTACAAACCAGACAGACAAGACACAAATCACCACGAGGACGGCAGAATGTTACTCCCCTTCATCAGCAAGCAGTTACATGGATCCACGGTGTGTCGCAGCGGTTACTGTGCGGTGCCCCTAAAAGCCAGGTAGAAGAATAGAAGAAGGGCAGCCAGGCCACGAGCGGTCGTCCGACAAGAATGCTGCCAACCAACCGACGGGATGTCGGCGTGCTGCTTGTAGTCGCCGCTGACACCGGTGAAGTACTCCGGTATCTTCGCTCTGTGCAGGCCCTCCGTGCGTAGCTCGTGGGTTCGGCCGCTCGGACCTCGTGACCACCTCTTGTCGCGACGCTACCGCCAATCCCCTCGCCGGCCGCTATGGCCGAGTGGTTCTAGGCGCTTTAGTCCGGAGCCACGCTGCTGCTGCGGTCGCAGGTTCGAATCCTGCCTTGGGCATGGATGTGTGTGATGTCCTTAGGTTAGTTAGGTTTAAGTAGTTGTAAGTCTAGGGGACTGATGACCACAGATGTTAAGTCCCATAGTGCTTGGAGCCATTTAAACCAACTCTTCCTCATAGATATTGGAAATGGGGCCGCAAGAGCGATAGTCGATACTACACCTGAGGCAGTGGCGCCACATCTCACGTGATATCGACAGGGGATCTCAAATTAATTCCACATTTAACTCTGTTCCTTAAAAGTGACCTCCAATAAAATCGCGTGGCTGTGCAGTGTCGTCAAAAAAAAAAAAAAAAAAAAAATTCGAACGTGTGTGAAATCTTATGGGACTTAACTGCTAAGGTTAACAGTCCCTAAGCTTACACACTACTTAACCTAAATTATCCTAAGGACAAACACACACACCCATGCCCGAGGGAGGACTCAAACCTCTGCCGGGATCAGCCGCACAGTCCATGACTGCAGCGCCCATAGACCGCTCGGCTAATCCCGCGCGGCGCAGTGTCGTCTCAGTTGTGGGATTAGATTTGTGGTTTCCTTTCAGAAAGGCCAGAGGTTGTAGTATTTGGTGAGAAGTCATCTGGTGAAATAGAAATAACATCTGCCGTTCCCCAGAGAAATGTTATAAACCCTCTGCTGTTTCTAGTCTGTGTAAAGGGTTTGGGACATAATCTGAAAAGCTGTCATAGCCTGCTTGCAGATGATACTGACTGGTTTGGTGCAGTCCGCCTCGAATTTCTCTCCTGCGCTCTCTTCATTTCAGAGTAGCAATTGCACACTACGTCCTCAATTATTTATTGGATGTATTCCAATCACCGTCTTCCTCTATAGTTTTTACTCTGTGCAGTTTTCTCTGGTATCATGGAAGTTATTCCTGATGTCTTCACACATGTCCTATCATGCTGTCCCCTCTACTTGTCAGTGATTCCCATATGTTCCTTGCTTCGTCGATTCTACAGGGAACCTCTTCATTTCTTATCTTCTCAGTCCACCTAATTTTCCCCTTGTTAGAAGTTGTTAGAAGAACAATGGTAATCACAACATGATTTGCAAACGGACCGCGCCTATTCGTCATCATAGATTTCTTCGCCAGAAATGAAAGGGATAGAAGGTGGAGCTCCCGAACGCCGAGCGTTTAGAAAAATGTAGCATACTTAGCGCGAGTCTTTTGAGGCATGAGCCATTTAAGTTACTGCTGATTTCAGAAGGAGTTTTCAGTTTTTTCTGGTCTCATAAACTGCGTCCTTCCTGAGACGCACTATGGTTTATATCAATTGTTATTCTACAAGAAAGGACACTGTTTTTTCTTCCCTGCGATATTAAAAAAAATAAATAAAGGTACAATTTATCCTTCATACTGCCTCTTCACTACCCTGTCAGGAGTCGGGGCACCGTGGCCAGGCCTCCAAGCATGATTCTGTCCACTCTGCTGATTTCAGAAGGAATTTTCAGTTTTTTCTGGTCTCATAAACTGCGTCCTTCCTGAGACGCACTATGGTTTATATCAATTGTTATTCTACAAGAAAGGACACTTTTTTCTTCCCTGCGATATTAAAAAAAATAAATAAAGGTACAATTTATCCTTCACACTGCCTCTTCACTACCCTGTCAGGAGTCGGGGCACCGTGGCCAGGCCTCCAAGCATGATTCTGTCCACTCTGGCCACCGAAATACTAACTTAAAAATAATAAAAAGTGGTAAAAGTAAAAAAAGTAAACATGAGATCCCTGATTGGAGTTAAAAAAAAAACGAAAACCGCGAGTTCTGTTTGGTTGCTTGGATGATTTGTGAAAGGGATCGAACAGCGAGCCGCGCTGGGTAGCCGCGTGGTCTAAAGGGCCTTGACACGCTTCGCGCGGCTCCCACCGTCGGAGGTTCGGGCAAGAGGGTGTGTGCGTGTGTTTGTTGTCCTTAGCGTAAGTTAGTTCAAAATGGTTCAAATGGCTCGGAGCAATATGGGACTTATCTTCTGAGGTCATCAGTCCCCTAGAACTTAGAACTACTTAAACCTAACTAACCTAAGGACATCACACACATCCATGCCCGAGGCAGGATTCGAACCTGCGACCTTAGCGGTAGCGCGGTTCCAGACTGTAGCGCCGAGAACTGCTCAGACACCCTGGCCGGCCGTATGTTAGTGTAAGTTAGATTAAGTAGTGTGTAAACCTAGGTACCGATGAGCTCAGTAGTTTGGTCCCATGGGAACGTATCACAAATTTCAAATAAATACATAAATAAATAAATTCCGGACAGCGAGGTCAGCGTTGCCATAGGATTACGGAAGGAAGTCGGCCGTGCCCTTTCAAAGGAACCATTCCGGCATTTGCCTAAAGTCATTTAGGGAAATCTGGATGGCCAGACGCGGGTTGGAACCATCACCCTTCCGAATGCGAGGCCAGTGTGCTAACCACAGTTCCACCTCGCTCGGTGCGGGCTCTGTGTTCGAGTCTCTAAACGAAATACATATTTATTTTTAATTTTTATGTTACACTGAAGTAAAGGGAAATAATGTTTAATATATTGTTTTTGGCAATATTTTCATCGTAAAAATAGTAGAAGCAATAGGTTTGTGGCTTCTTGCACACACCATCGCCTCTGTTTTACAATTATATTGTGTTTTAAAGTCTCTATTGAAAAACGAATTTGATTGACATTCATAAAAGGTTCTCTCTAAACGCACATTGTGGTAGGAAACCTTGCATGACACATGATCTCACCAAATATTGGCAATGGAGTGTGTTTTGATGCAGTTTTCCCAGGTGTGATTTCTTTATCTCTCTCGATGAGAGAAGAGCAGTTTTAAAGCTTTTTGATCAATTTTTTAACCTGAGGTTAAAGACAGGTATCCGAGGGTTGCGCTAGAAAGTGGACGTTGTAGAAATGACTGTAATACTGCATGATGGAATCCTTCTCATTCTTGAAAAATCTCGTTGTGTGATTGTAAATTTATTTGTCCTCCCCACGAATCAATTAACAGACGAAAGTTGTTCTCCTGCACGTAACACATCTTAACATCATAGAATATTTGTATAACGTTGTTGTAAGTTTTCCAGAGTTCGCTGATCTAATGACAACATTCCAATACTTTGCCCCACACTGATCCACCAAATTTTCCTTTGCACTTTCTTTCGCGCCTCTTTTGAAAATGCAATTTATCGAATATTATTTCGGTTTGAATACAGTAAAATTTGAAAAGAGAAAATTTTCCCATACAGTCTCGACCCAGTGAGCCCCGGATTACTTCTCTGTAATTTTTGACTTAATATTTGTGACCGACGGCTTATTTGTTACAATAATACTTCTCTGTACTCTCTCCTCAACGCAAACCGATAACTGAGAAATGCCGAATGTATTATTTTTTCCTAACCGCTTGGCCGTTATGAGCCCCTACTTCTGTCACTTTCATTTCTGGCCAAGCCCTACACAAACCTTAAATCTGGGTGAACTCGGTGATGACATGTATGTCGGGTCCCCTTGTCAGGCAAGAGCTTGATGACAGCACTAAACTTATTTTTCAGTTCGGTCATTGATCTCATGCTGTATCTTGTAATCGCTTGAAACGATACACCTAACATATCTGTACTGGTATACTGTTTGCAGCTGTGTCTCGTCTAGCTTTATTTTCCTTTTCTCGATTGACATGGTAAGAAATGATAAAAAAGAAAGAAGCTTGATCTACACATATTTGAAATAAAACGTGGCAAAGACCACTCTGAAATGGTTTGGCCGCGTGAAACGAATGGAAGAGAGAAGGATAGCAAAACAATGATTACACTCAGATGTAATTGGTAGAAGGCCGTTAGAAAGACCAAAGACAAGATGGCTTGACCAAGTGAAGAAGGAAATAGTTACGAGATGAGGTAGCTGGGTGGCAGTCTGGATAGAAGAATGGTTTGGGCAGATGGAAGTGGATATCTCTCGTTAACCATACCCGGACAACTGGAGTGAAATCCGATGATGATCTACATGATGAGAAAAGTTGTAACTGACTCTGAAAAATGAAAAGCATCAGTACTAAAAAAATTCCTTTAAATTTTAGTAACGCAGTAAATCATGCAAATGTAAAGGGTGTCTATTCAACGACATACCTAAGGCTTACGATTACGAACAGCTCACCGCTGCGATGCAGATATTGAGAGAATTATATCTGACGACGGCGGATGAAAGTTCGAATGACGCCGTTTTGTTGCATGTAGCTCCGCGTGCAACTTCCCACGCTGACATCAGTTTTTGTCTTCCAGCTATTATTCGTGCACGATGTAAACTTAAAACTACCTGTCGATGGACGTTGATAGACTGCAAAGTGTACAAAAGCCGCTTAGTACTGTTTTTTATTGAAGAGACAGCACGCTCTACTCAGCTGCTCTACAAATGCGTATTTTCTTCCTCCGTTACACAGTTGCTGTACGTTGCGATTTTCAAAGATCACAAGAGTATTGAGGAGGTGCTCTGGTTCAAAATATACAAATCATATAGAACATGAAGGTGATGAATAACTTTTTCCATTTATTAGAAACTTCTTAATTTTGTTAAATGCCGTCTTTTTCACTGAACGTCGACTAGAAACCTGTGAGCATTAAAAACCCTATCCTGTTTTTCTACAGAGCTTTTACAGTTTTGCTGACGCTGGTAATTAGCACCTGTGGCTAACGTGGGTTGGAACGGCATCGCTGTCAGGAAAAAACAAAAACGAGCGTTACAAGGTACAAATTTAGCACGAGGTCCTTATAATTACAATGTTTTCCGGAACAAATGTTCCGGAGAACGCGCATAAAATTTGTATCTGGTGAGGCGGAAAATTTATCCAGCGCTTTGCCCTGTACCACGCGATATTTCATTCATTAATGGAGCTTCTTTCGGTATGGCGTGATTATAAATTGATGGAGTGACATATTGCTAATATCAAACTAAATCCTGTTGAGAGTGCACGGTTCTTTCACAGAGTTCCGGTAACAATTTCCGCTCGTATCAATCATCCATACAGCCCCAGTATACACCCGCATCGGATACGTCGGTAGTGAATTTTTAAACGAGATCGGACAGCACTCAGCGTCTCAGTCACAATACGTTAATTACTGTGGAAAACAATACTTCACTGCAGCATGTGAAAGGGCATTTTTTAAAAGCAAAATAACCTAACTTCAACAGATGCGAAACGAAACGTTGCTACATTAAAAGCTCTTTATCCTAGCTGAGAAGCGATGCTTTCCATATAGTGTGTTATTCGTTTGCATATTGTTCAAAGTTCAAATCTTTGTTGTAAATATGAAAAAATAGAAGCGCTGCAAGAAAAAGGAATTCGGGAACACTCAAAGAATGATGAAAATGAGCTCACTCCTAAGTATTCCTTTAGCATTTTCATTCGTACGGAAGAGATAGTCTCCGTCATTTCTCTGCAAGTAAAAACTGCTCTGGTTCAAATCGTCAACAGCTTTCTAAGGCTGCCCTAAGGTTTTCGTCCTGTTTCTTTTTACAACGGTATAATATTTTTTGGTGGTCTGTCAATACGTAATCTACTGATATGTTCTCTCCATTTCTTCTATATTTCGCGTATTACCATTTTAGCTGAAATTTCCTGGCAGATTAAAACTGTGTGTCCGACCGAGACTCGAACTCGGGACCTTTGCCTTTCGCGGGCAAGTGCTCTACCATCTGAGCTACCAAAGCACGACTCACGCTCGGTACTCACAGCTTTACTTCTGCCAGTACCTCGTCTCCTACCTTCCAAACTTTACAGAAGCTCTCCTGCGAACCTTGCAGAACTAGCACTCCTGAAAGAGAGGATATTGCGGAGACATGGCTTAGCCACAGCCTGGGGGATGTTTCCAGAATGAGATTTTCACTCTGCAGCGGAGTGGGCGCTGATATGAAACTTCTTGGCAGGAGACGAGGTACTGGCAGAAGTGAAGCTGTGAGTAGCGTGTGGGAGTCGTGCTTCGGTAGCTCAGATGGTAGAGCACTTGCCCACGAGAGGCAAAGGTCCCGAGTTCGAATCTCGTTCGGGCACACAGTTTTAATCTGCCAGGAAGTTTCATATCAGCGCCCACTCCGCTGCAGAGTGAAAATCTCATTCTGGATCCATTTTAGCTGTTTATCGTAATCTGTTCGTATTTATATTTCGCTCAGTGAACTTTTAATTAATCCAATTTTGTTATTACTCAAGGTTCGCTTTCAGCCTTCACAAATGCGGATGAAAATTTATTGCAAAATTTTGTTTTTTTCCTTATTTTACTTCGTAATATTTGGCTGATAGCAACACTCATTAAGTTACATTCAGGCCGTCCTCACATCATACGGTGTGCTGCAAAGTACACATATAGGTAAAGATACATGGTGGTGGGGGTATAATTGCAGATATTATGATCATTGATACTTTAGTATGTACCCACTTCAGTGTGTTAGTTGTTTTTCTCTGGGCCTAACAATCTTCCCAAAAACAAGTCACTTAAATTACTACCTGATGTTTTCAGAAGAGTTGTAACTGCACAACTAAGTGGACTGCACCTGTCAGAATTGACTAACCTTTTGCATCCACATGTCCACATTTCAACACTTGACCTGCTGCCCCTGGGAAAATAAACATTCATTCCTTTGCTTTTACCACAGGTACTCGTAGGTACTAACCATCCTAAAAACACGCTACTCCGAATAGCTATAATTAGTAGCCTGCAAATAAAATACACTCCTGGAAATTGAAATAAGAACACCGTGAATTCATTGTCCCAGGAAGGGGAAACTTTATTGACACATTCCTGGGGTCAGATACATCACATGATCACACTGACAGAACCACAGGCACATAGACACAGGCAACAGAGCATGCACAATGTCGGCACTAGTACAGTGTATATCCACCTTTCGCAGCAATGCAGGCTGCTATTCTCCCATGGAGACGATCGTAGAGATGCTGGATGTAGTCCTGTGGAACGGCTTGCCATGCCATTTCCACCTGGCGCCTCAGTTGGACCAGCGTTCGTGCTGGACGTGCAGACCGCGTGAGACGACGCTTCATCCAGTCCCAAACATGCTCAATGGGGGACAGATCCGGAGATCTTGCTGGCCAGGGTAGTTGACTTACACCTTCTAGAGCACGTTGGGTGGCACGGGATACATGCGGACGTGCATTGTCCTGTTGGAACAGCAAGTTCCCTTGCCGGTCTAGGAATGGTAGAACGATGGGTTCGATGACGGTTTGGATGTACCGTGCACTATTCAGTGTCCCCTCGACGATCACCAGTGGTGTACGGCCAGTGTAGGAGATCGCTCCCCACACCATGATTCCGGGTGTTGGCCCTGTGTGCCTCGGTCGTATGCAGTCCTGATTGTGGCGCTCACCTGCACGGCGCCAAACACGCATACGACCATCATTGGCACCAAGGCAGAAGCGACTCTCATCGCTGAAGACGACACGTCTCCATTCGTCCCTCCATTCACGCCTGTCGCGACACCACTGGAGGCGGGCTGCACGATGTTGGGGCGTGAGCGGAAGACGGCCTAACGGTGTGCGGGACCGTAGCCCAGCTTCATGGAGACGGTTGCGAATGGTCCTCGCCGATACCCCAGGAGCAACAGTGTCCCTAATTTGCTGGGAAGTGGCGGTGCGGTCCCCTACGGCACTGCGTAGGATCCTACGGTCTTGGCGTGCATCCGTGCGTCGCTGCGGTCCGGTCCCAGGTCGACGGGCACGTGCACCTTCCGCCGACTACTGGCGACAACATCGATGTACTGTGGAGACCTCACGCCCCACGTGTTGAGCAATTCGGCGGTACGTCCACCCGGCCTCCCGCATGCCCACTATACGCCCTCGCTCAAAGTCCGTCAACTGCACATACGGTTCACGTCCACGCTGTCGCGGCATGCTACCAGTGTTAAAGACTGCGATGGAGCTCCGTATGCCACGGCAAACTGGCTGACATGACGGCGGCGGTGCACAAATGCTGCGCAGCTAGCGCCATTCGACGGCCAACACCGCGGTTCCTGGTGTGTCCGCTGTGCCGTGCGTGTGATCATTGCTTGTACAGCCCTCTCGCAGTGTCCGGAGCAAGTATGGTGGGTCTGACACACCGGTGTCAATGTGTTCTTTTTTCCATTTCCAGGAGTGTAAATACCGATGCACTGTTGTTCAGTGCACTGTCCTCAGTCACCAACAAAAGTATCTGCACTTACCTGTATATGTTGCTAAAGTAGAGGGTTATGAAACAGCCTGAGAAATCCTTTCTCTTCTCCTGTATGTCATTCGGACACTCTGTAAGACCATGAACAGACCCTACTTAAATTTGCTTTAGAGCTTTGAGAATGCGTGTCAGGCGAACAGCATCGAGTGACCAGACGTAGATAAACCGTGGAAACTGTAGTACTTAGGCAGAAGAGTTATCTCTAGACATGGAGGTAAATATGTGCTATAACTGTTTCGATGAGGCTTATGCACTGCCTGAGGAAAAGAATGAAGCACCCAGAAGACATTGTCGTATGTCATTGTAGCTTCGTCCACGTAGACACCATCAGTGAATATGTAAATAATTCAAGTTCAGTTCTCTATGACACGTAGAACGGCCACCAGGGTGCACTAGTGTTATCTGTTTTTAGCGTTGTTACCAAGCTTGGTGGGGTATAGAAGACGTGGGAACAGCATCAGATGTTGAGTGATAACCTTGAAGAGTACGGAGGTGCCACATATTCTTCTGAGGCAACGTTATCAGCACCTGACAAGTTTGAAAGGGGTCTCATTAGGGCCTCCATTTTTCCGGTTGTTTGAATCGTGCGATATTCACGTCTGTCGTACTTTCGGATGTGATGGTGGCCAGATGCTGGACTGCATAGGAACGTGAAGGTAAGTGGACTCGTTGTCAATGTTCCAGTCGACCACGCCTGACTATCACAATGTATTACCGCGGTACTGTCCATAAGAAATTTGCTCCTGCCATCAGGGAACAAGTAACGGACTACCTGAAACATCCTTTGTCATCCCTCATCATTGGTCCGAGACCAACAGCAGCTAGACGAAGGAATTACCGTCCATGCGTAGGCTACCATTAACACCACAACTCGAGTGGCAGCGTTTTGCTTGGTGCCGTGGCCAGTAAGTATGGATTGCTAATGAATGATGTCATATTGTGCTCAGCGATGAATTGCGGATTTGTGCATTGTCGGCGAGCACAGGGGCGACCTGAACGGAGACACTATATTTACAGTGTTTTGGAGAGTCACGGCGTTGTTATTGCTGGCATTATGGTGTGGGGAGCCATCAGGTACGACTTTTGGTCACACCTGTTGGTGAGGAAACTATGACGGCACAACGGTACCTCACGGACATCCTGCACTTTCATGTGTTGCCTCGCATGTCACAGTATTTAGTGCCAATTTTCAACAGGACAATGTTCGTCCACACTTGGCTCGTGTCTGTATGAACTGTCTGCGTGATTTTTAGCTACTCCCATAGCCAGCAGGATCCTCAGTTCTGTCCCCAATAGAACATGTCGGGCTACATCCTGGGTGTCAATTTCTTCTCAGTGTCTGTATCTATGATATCAAAGATCACTTGCAATAGCTGAAGTCAGCTTGTTTCATGATCTTTTTCTTAGAAGAAACACTCCAGTCACCTGTCATCTATTGAATATATTTAGAATAAAGTTAGTTGGATGCAACAAATCATTCCACACTTTTCCGTGAAATTATCCTCACGCGTGCTTAGAATGCTACATAAAAAAAGGGATTTTGTCCAACCTGGAGATGATGGGTTTGCTGCACAACAGAATAGCATATTTGGTACAGCCATAAAAATTTGAAAGACCTTCTCCAGTAACGCCAGATACAGAGCAGAATGGTTCAATAGCCAAGCAGAACCGCTAATGGTTCAGGAGCGAACCCTGAATGAGATAGTTGCCTGAGCTAGAATGTACAGAATGACATCGTGGCAATTGAGGGATATCATCATAATGGTGACTGTACCAAGTGTCACAAGAAAGCTTACGAAGGACAGAAGAGTAACTATGCACTCTACAAACATGGCAGAAAGAGTATGGAAGGGGAAGACCGAAAGAGCTTACCAAACGAGAAAAGTGGGGCAAATGGTGTCGTTGTCTACTCAATACGGCTAAGTCTATGGACCCATCCTGCATAAACACTGCTTCTGTTCTGGTGGAGTTCTGTGCTGTTTGCCGGCCGCTGGTGGCCGAGCGGTTCTGGCGCTACAGTCTGGAACCGCGCGACCGCTACGGTCGCAGGTTCGAATCCTGCCTCGGGCATGGATGTGTGTGTTGTCCTTAGGTTAGTTAGGTTTAAGTAGTTCTAAGTTCTAGGGGACTTATGACCTCAGCAGTTGAGTCCCATAGTGCTCAGAGCCATTTGAACCATTTTTCTGTGCTGTTTGCAGCCATCCTTTTGAGAGAAGAGGCCTATGTTGGCCGATCCTCTACACGTCTCGCACCTTTGATCTTCTATGGTGCAGCAAGTTGTGTCTGAAGGGATTTAGTTGCTGTGAGTCAAGATTAATATGGAGCAGTATCCATCATCATCTGGCAGCCTTTCTGGAGCCCTACATCTTCTTCTCCTTCCTAATTTGGGCCTATTGGTGACCTAAGTGCTCATATCTACTCCTCAGTAAGGATTTTATTCTTTTCTTCTTCCATTACTCCTTCATTTTCTGGCCGTGAACCAGCTTTCTCTCCTCCATCCACTCAGCCCCTGTGGTCTTCTTATTGGAAGAGACACTGGAAAAACTGTATGTCGAATGGCGTACCAGAATCACAGTTGGTCTTGTATTTTGTCCAGTGGGATCTCCAGTTGTTCCAGATCTGACTTTACCAATATGATCTTCTTGTTCTTCAATGTCTTCCCTCTAACTGTCACTGTGAAGATGCTGTTCATGAGTCATTCGAGATTCATTGCACCACGTGTCTCTAGAAGGCCAATCGCCTTTTTGTTTCACGAATGTGCTAATTTTGGCATATCTCTTCGTTCTTCTGGTTTCTGCTGGTGCCTTCCTCTCCCCGTACAGGTGTAGTATCCTCGTCAGGGTCTTCCTCTCCCTGGTCTCCAGTTACCTGAGTGGGACCTACCTGACCATTACGAGGCACTCAGCGATAAAGAAGGTCTTACTGCCAAGTAATAGTGTCAGTATTCTTCGTGTCCTTCTCTAGATTCTCACTCTGCTTTCAAGAGATCCTCTCTTCTTCCAGGCACTTGACTGTAGATATATTCCTTATGGTGGTGTCATTGTAGTGGGGGTGGGGGGAGGTGGCATCCTTGAAGTTGCTCATGAATTCAGTATTCTGGATATTGATCTTCAAGTAAGGTGAGGTTATCGTCGAAAGCTAGCCACGATACACTGGATACATTGAGGTTATCTTTGCTGTATCTATGCTTCAGTCCAGCTACTGGTTGAAGAAGAAGCAGGATAGACCACCCCACTGTATGACTCCTAGACCACCCCACTGTATGACTCCTATTGTAATGGGGAAACTCTATAACATTTCTGTAATATATTAGGTAAGATAGCAAACGTAATCTTACATTTTAAAAGCTGGCGTCCTCCTTATCCAATATAGAGAGCAGATCATCAGCATACCGGCACAGGTCATATTGTCACGGTAAGAAATGAAGAACTACTGCAGACTAGAAGGTCTCAGCAGAACACAGGTGTGCCTCATTTATTCGTGGCTTGGGGTCTCTTGGACTGTACTGAGTGCCTCAGAGGAAGTCTCACAAAGACAGGAGATGAATTCTTCGACCTCAGTTTGATGCACTTCCTTACAATCCTTCTATTGCTCATTTGTCGCACGGTTCTGTTTCCCAGGACGCGGATACAGAATACATCGGATGCCATAGTGTGACTGAGTACTTGTAGCTTCATGTGTAAGTGGGCTGCTTCTGTGCTGGCAGCGCTGTGTAGCGCTTTGCATTGGACCTCTGACTGTGCTTTCTTTGTAAGAGACTCTGTGGCTGGTTGGACTCGTTGTTGGAAATTAAACGCGCATTAGTGTTGGGCAGTTGGAAATTAGTCGCCAGCAGTGATGGAAGTATTGTTGGGCAGCTGGAGGTGAACAGCCAGCGCCGGCCGAAGTGGCCGTGCGGTTAAAGGCGCTGCAGTCTGGAACCGCAAGACCGCTGGGGTCGCAGGTTCGAATCCTGCCTCGGGCATGGATGTTTGTGATGTCCTTAGGTTAGTTAGGTTTAACTAGTTCTAAGTTCTAGGGGACTAATGACCTCAGCAGTTGAGTCCCATAGTGCTCAGAGCCATTTGAACCATTTTGAACAGCCAGCAGTGATGGATGTTAGATGTGAGAAGTTAGCATTGATGGAGGGTACATTATTTGGTTTGCAACAAAAGTTTTCCTTTGTTAACCACATCCCTATAAGTAGTTAGTGGCTTTAGTAGTTATAATCTTTTATTTAGCTGGCAGTATTGACGCTCACTGTATTGCAATAGTTCGCGTAATGAAGATTTTTGTGAGGTAAGCGCTTAATGAAATGTATAGGTTATTGTCAGGATTGCTTGTTATTATTCAAGGCCATTCTTTAGTATTTATTAATTGAAGTCAGGTTGTATTCTTTTTTTTTATTTATTTCTTTATTTTTTTTTTTTTTTTTTTTTTGAGCAGTCAGATTGCGTTGAGCTAGAATATTGTGGGATTGTGGATCAGTGTTGACATGATAAGAAAAAGTGAAGTGAATGTAAGCTCAGTACGTTCAATTTTACTCAGCTGTTTCAGAATCAAACAACGTAGAAGTTTCATCTTCTCAGTCATTCAGCAGTTTAAGTACAGATACATACACATTTAAATAAAGAAGTTTCACATGTTTCTCTGCTGCCATTCTTCGCAAACATTTCTTTTTTCTCTTCAGAGCAAAACCGTTTTCTCTCTAAAAGTCTATAAATCTTACATATATTTCATAAGCAATGGTAGATGAAATAGCTCGACACCTCACCAATAGTTTTGTTAAGGCTTTTGCGGGATTTTCACTGCAGAAGGCCGTCTAGTAGCCGTGAAAGGCCATGGTTCCAAGGGACGACTTTTCATCTCAATTGTCACCCGTAATTCCTCTAAATCTGAACAACATACATTGCCTGACAAAAAAGTAAAACAACCAGAAGGAGAGAAGAAACTGAAATGAGATTTCGCGGGTTTAGAGGGTATGTAATGTTATTTCAGTGATTACAATACTGAGACAAATTTACTAGTAATTTGGCAGTATGAGCCTATCCCAGCTACAGCTGGTTTCCTAGTGACGTGATGTAATATAAGAGCAGATGATTTAATGATTTAGTGAAGAAAGTCTGTACTGAGTTTTATTAATTTTTTCGACTCGCTATGTAAGTCTAAGATGTTTGTTAGCAAGCTGGAAGCATGCGAGGTGAAAGGTATTCCGAGAAGTTCTACTCGGTGGAAAGGGTGAAGCAGGTGGTGAGGATAGCGGAATCCTGGGATATCACTGAGAGTCACTAGACGTGTCCTGCATACTATCAAACCGACAAAATTGAATGCGAAATTCGATCAGAGAAGAAGAATGGAGGATTCAAAATACAAATTATTAATTAGATACCGGAAGGAGTATAATCAACTTGAAATGATAAGAAAGGATGGCTAACATTCTGACTGGGATACCAAGAAGAATAAACAGTGCTCACAATTGCTCAGATAAGCTAAAATTGATGAGTATGGACAGGAAAGAAGCGTTTTCAGGTTGTCAGAGGTTGGTGCCGTTGAGAATCCGGGGAGAACGTCTGGTACAATCGCATATTCACCACAATTGTTAACTGAATATGGTGGGCAAAAAAGTTTCTTAGATAATTTCAGGTTAAAATGGTAAAGGGATCGTTCTGTTGGCTGTACAAATAGTTCCTAGTCCATGGGCTATCCAAAACACTTGACCCTACCTTTTTATCACTAATAGAACCCGAGGTATGAACTGCGGAAAAATCTGGTTCTTTTGCGCGGCGTCCTGGAACCAACATTAGGTAGCGCTAGCTGTATGGGGACCTAAGCATGCTGTAACTTCAACCTACTGTATTACTGATGGCCTGTAGTGTGTATCCTTTTGCTGTTAGTATAGCATCATTCTCCTCTAGCAACTATTCTAATGGCCTTCACACACCTGTGTCTGATTAAATCGGTTGACTGCCAACAGAGAAATTTTTGTTAGACTGCCGATCCCGTTATTAGACGGGGTATGGTTTCTCCCACTCTTGAATATGAAATCACGTATATTGACGGGCTTCTTCGTTCATCATTGTATTGCGAGGGACATGTAGCTTCATGTGTTTATTGTATGAAGTCAAGCTGCTGGAGGGTGGCAGCTGTTCGCTCAGTATGTAAAAAAACGAAAGATACCATTTCACAGTTTCTTACACGCGACGAGATTTTGCGGGAACTAGTGGAAGATTTTGTTGACAATGACAGTCAGGATGACTATATCAACGATTCAGATGCTGATCCCGATTTTGTGCAAGAATAACTGCGTCGAAGTATTTCTGACCTTGATTTCGTTTATTGAAACGTTGAAAACTTCTTGCGTGATGGTCGATTATACAAATATAAATGCCGCTGTACGCAGTCATAAAACCATCACAACGAGAACAAGTAACTTAGGTGAACAACATATTATATTTGTTATTTTTGCGTCGCCTAACCTTGTGTAGGACGGTAATGGATCTTTAGATTAGCAGGTGTTCGTTTGCTCTAATGACTGACATAAACAATAACAAAAATTAACAGAGAGCAAAGTTCTTTAAGACTCAGATCGCATTACAAAATGACCCTAACCCAGTGCTGAGGAACTAAGAAATGCGGAAAAATGTATGGAGGATGTGCCACAAGATTTTTTCATTTTGGCAGCTGGCGAAATTAAAGTTAGTGATACAACAGTAAGCCACAAGGTATCGCCAAATTAAACAACTCAAGGTGGATGACAAGGTAGGCAAGTTGCGAGCTGCTTATAATATGGATCGCTCTACCGCACTTGTGATAAGCACCAGACGGCGATACGCGTAGTATTCTCCCTGTCCAGGCGCCCAGAGCAGAATAGTCCAAAACCTTACTTCGCGGTCCTCAACTTTTTTAACCTGTAGAAAATACCATACGAAGGGGAACGATTCATTGCTACCCTTTCAAAGCAACCATCCCAGCATTTTAGCGATATACGGAAGTCACGGAAAACCTAAATCGGGACGGCTGGACGCCTCCCGAATGTGAGTCCATTGTGCTAACCACCTCGCCTCCTCGCTCAGTTTTGTTTCCGTGGGAAGGCTCGCTTCTCCCAATGAGATTCGCTAACTGCCTTCGCTGGCGGCAGTGGCCGAGCGGTTCTAGGCGCTTCAGTCTGGAACCGCGCGACCGCTACGGTCGCAGGTTCGAATCCTGTCTCGGGCATGGATGTGTGTGATGTCCTTAGGTTAGTTAGGTTTAAGTAGTTCTAAGTTGTAGGGGACTGATGACCTCAGTTATTAAGTCCCATAGTGCTCAGAGCCGGTTGAACCATTTGACTGCCTTCTGCTGACCATAGGACTCTGAGACCGTACCAGGAGTTCACATTCCCACTGTGAAAAATACAAACCCTTCCTCCCAAATCAATGTGACTAATAAACCCTGAAAAATAACCACCAAACAGTGGTAAAAAATGAAACAATTTGTGACAGTAATGTCACAATGTTGTGTTCTTTTCTGATGTTCATTTTCAGATTCATGCAACATTACCTTTTTTTTAAATTTGTTATAGGCAAACAGTAAATGCTGCAACAAAAGACACTACATACTGTTGCAGAGAGTGCAAAATAACCGTGTGCAAAGAGCCTTACTACAAAATGTACCACACAAGAAATTCTACTACGTGAGAAAATGAGTAACTTTTTATAATTATGGTTTTAGGCTGCAAATTTTCAGTTACTGAAGCTAGGACAGTGGACCAGAATCGCAAATGAAAACAGTTTCTGTTTTGGTAAACTTTTAAATTTTTTTATAATTAAAAATATAAGAAAAAAATTGAACATTCAAAGGAGTTGGAAATTCGAAATCCACGCTTTCTTAAAAGGTTAATATTACAGTTGGCTATTGTTCTTACAAAAATTTTGAAAAGAGGAAAAATTGAAAGGCCAGAATTCTAAGAAACTGCAAGGTTTATGTGACCATCACTCAAAGTGTTAATGACTGCTACATGAACGAAGAAAGAAAAAGGGTTCAGGAAATTTATTTGCCGTAAGGCAGCCATTATTTCCATTACTATTACTACAATGTTTGCTTCTGAAGGCATTAAATCTATTCCACAATAAGCTTGCTTCATATTTCTGAGTAGAAGATTCTATCTACAGCATCCAGTTACACTCACCTCCAACCAGAAGATTCCACTGCACATCGTTCAAATATTTTTCCATGTTTTAACTGGATATTGCCAATGTTGCTATTTTCAGAAACGTAAGAATAATTTCAGCCTCTACCCTACGACTCTGTTTCTACACACATCAAAAAAAGTTTTGCATCACCTCGGTTCCGTAGTTCCGGAACCTGTACAGAAAATTGGAATAGAGATCAACATAAACATTATTTCCGCCCTTTTTATTGCTCATCAAAACCACACATGGCATATTGTACCACAATACAGCGAGACCTTCAGAGGTGGTGGTCCATTTTGCTGTACACACCTGTACCTCTAATACCCAGTAACATGTTCTCTTGTACTGATGCATGCCTGTATTTATCGTGGGATACTATCCACAAGTTCATCAAGTGACTGTTGGTTCAGATTGCCCCGCTTCTAAAGAGCGATTCGGCGTAGATCCCCCAGAGTGGTTGGTGTGTCGCGTAGTCCATAAACAGCCCATTTCAATCTATCCCAGACATGTTAGATATGGTTCATGTCTGGATAACATGCCGGCCATCCAGTCTAGCAATGTCGTTATCCTAAAGGAAGTCATTCATAAGATGTGCACAATGTGGGCGCGAATTGTCGTCCATGAAGGCGAATGCGTCGCCAATATGCTGCCGATATGGTTGGACTATCGGTCGGAGGATGGCATTCACGTATCGTACAGCCTTTACAGAGTACGTCGACCCCACATAATGCCACCCCAAAACAGCAGGGAACCTCCACCTTTGTGCACTCGCTAGACAGTATGTCTGACTGTAGGCATATGCGACACTCATCGGTGAAGAGAACATGATGCTAATGCTGAGCGGTCCATTCGGCATGTTGTTGCGCCAATTTGTAGCGCGCTGCTGCATGGTGTCGTGATTGCAAATATGGTCCTCGCTATGGAAGTCGGGACTAAAGTTGCTCATCACGCAGGCTATTGATCACAATTTGAGCTGTAACACGACGTCCTGTGGCGTTGCTGTAACGGTTCCTCCGAGCCATAATCCGTAGGTAGCGGTCATCCACTGCAGTAGTAGCCCTAGGGCGGCCAGAGAGAGGCATGTCATCGACAGTTCCTGTCTCTCTGTATCTCCTCCATGTCCCAGCAACATCGCTTTGGTTCACTCAGAGACGCCTAGACACTTTCCTTGTTGAGAGCCCTTCCTGACAGAAAGTAATAATGCGGACACGTTCGAACCAGGGGTATTGGCCATCTGGACATGGTTGAACTGCAGACAACACGAGCTGTGTACCTCCTTCCTGATGGAATGACTGGAACTGTCTCGGCTGTCGGACCCCATCCGCCTAATAGGCGCTGTTCATCCATGGTTGCTTTCGTTTTTGGGCGGGTTTAGTGACATCTCTGAACAGTCAAAGAGACTGTGTCTGTGGTACAATATCTACAGTCAACGTCTGTCTTCAGGCGTTCTGGGAACCGGGGTGATGCAAAACATTTTTGGTGTGTGTAATTTTAGGAGAACCGCGTCGCGGTAATATAAACTAATATTTCGCAGATAATGTCTCTTTTACGGGTCCTCGGAGTCTTCAGCAGTGGCATACCTAAACAAAGTGTTTTCGGTTTGCAAGCCTCGTCACTTCGAGTAAAACACCGTGCCAGCCCCGGCAGTCAGTGTTTGTGACTCCTAATGACGATGGCGGAGACATCCATTGTAATAAAACACCTCATAAACTAGAAGACTTTATTCGTATCTCCTTCCCACTTAATTTTTGGCCAAAAAACAGATTTTTAGTAGCTTCCAGGCAGTTTTTGTGGATCCATTTCAGGTGTAAGTTCGTCAGAAAGGACATTCACTACGAAAATAAGAAAACAAAAAACCGTTTAACTGCTTTTGGTAGCTATATTGTAGCAACCGGTAAATTTTTCATCGAAACGAAGACTGACGAATATGTGACACTTCTTGCAACGTGCAATTAGAAGACATTACACTAACTACAGCTCTGATAAGTCAGATGATACTTTATTAACAATAATTCATGCTATTTTCTGTCTCTTTCTCTCTAGTGTTGCTTCACAATTCGAGCATTGAGTCCCCACAGCTGAATACGTAATTTGACGTACTGGTTGATACCTACTTCGCATGGTGGACGGTTAGCAGAAATCCACAGACCAGCCTGCTTTCTCCCAGTTACGTGTACTATCTTCCGCCATTAACCAGTATCATTGTACCCTACTTTAACTTTGAATAGCGATTGGGAAGACATTTAAATACTGTTGGCGCTGCCCTGATCTACATGATGAAACTTTTCCTCAGTTTTGATGTTTTGTTTTGCGGAATATTTCCGTGACCCTCTCAAGCTGCTAACTGAAACCGTGGTGTTTCCTTGAGTACTCTCAGTATCTTCCAGTAAATACAACACGTGCCCGCATCTCGTGGTCGTGCGGTAGCGTTCTCGCTTCCCACGCCCGGGTTCCCGGGTTCGATTCCCGGCGGGGTCAGGGATTTTCTCTGCCTCGTGATGGCTGGGTGTTGTGTGCTGTCCTTAGGTTAGTTAGGTTTAAGTAGTTCTAAGTTCTAGGGGACTTATGACCACAGCAGTTGAGTCCCATAGTGCTCAGAGCCATTTTTTGAAATACAACACGCAAGTAATTGGAAGACAGGGATCAACAAGCGACAGCTTTCCTGTGTGAACCTCAGAGCGTTAAGATCCCTGTAACAAACCTGACTGACATATGTCTTCTCTTCGGCTCGATTTATATAGTCATTACATCTACAACAGCATCGAACTGATTCTGAATTCCTCGATTACTTATTTCAACATTCCTGACCATTTAAATTGCATCAGGAAAGATAGGATAAACGAATCTTTACTTTCCCTGAGTATATATTACAGAAGAAAGAATACATGATTAAATTTATCGCAAGTCGAAATATTCGTCACAAGGGAATTACCTACCGTAATTAAAATGCTCCATTACGATAGGCTGCTATGTAACTACAACATTTGATCTGAATATGGGTGAAACTGCCCGAAACCAGTAATTTTGAAATACAAAACAGCGATCGACAGATAGAATAAAGTTTATTTTGAATGATTAAATTTATTGGTGATTTGGGGGCATGAGGGTGCGAAATATAGGACACAGAGCTGCCATCTCTGATAACAAGAACAGCTCTAATCCGGCTAGGGGAAAGTGAAACTGAGCTTGAGTGACTGATACAGGTACGTTATTCCACGCTGCTTATCTATCACAGTGACCGGCTAATGTTGATGTGCCAGTTTATCGGCAACCAATGGCCAGATATTTCAATGTGGGGAGGGGTCGGCGTCTGGAGAGCGTGTTGGCCAGGACAACGGACGAAACACTCTGTAACGATACAGCCACCAGTCAGAACACGTCGCAAATGCAATGGCTGCTATGCTAACAAGAGATGACAGTGAAACTTCCTGGCAGATTAAAACTTTGTGCCAGACCGAGACTCGAACACGGGACCTTTGCATTTCGCGGGCAAGCGCTCTAGACAGCGTTGTGTATCCATTGCAATCCCACAGCATCACGCCAGTTGCAGATGGTGATCCACTAAGATTACACACGGAAATGTCCATCATGAAGCTGTACGTAGAAACAGACTTTCTGGAAGAGAAGATCGGCGCCATTCCTGTGTTAATTGTTGTCTTTGGAACACTGCTATCAGAACACCTCTCTGCTGCTGCATCAGCTGAACCTTTAAAAATGGTCGCCGAGCTGGCAGTCCTTGGTGAATCAGACGGCTTTGCTGTCCAATTGAACATACCAAAAAAATACCACCAAAATCGGTAGATGTAACGTACATGTTGAGACATAATTTCAGAAAAATTGGTTGATTTGTTCAAGAGAAAGAGTGTCACAAAGTGAGGAAGTCAATAACGCGTTGGGACACCTCTGGTTCTTATGCAGACAGTTATTTGGCGTGGCCCTGATTTATAGAGTTGTTCGATGCCCTCCTGAAGCAAATAATAACAAATGGAGTTTCAGATCTTCGAAATTCCGGACCCGTTGGAGGGCCCTGTCTATACTGTTCCAGGCGTTCTCAGTTGGGGAGAGATGTGGCTCCTCTGCTGGCCAAGGCAGCACGAAGACAAGCAATAGGAACTTTCGTTGTGTGCTGGCGGGCAGTGTCTTGCTGAAATTTAAGCCTAAGATGGCTTGCCCTGAAGAGCAACAAAACTGGGCATTGAATATCAGCGAGAACCGTTGCGCTGTAAGAGTGCGTTGATCGCATCCAAAGGGGTCCTGCTATGAAACGAAATCGGTTGTCGAGCCATATGATGGGTGACAGTCAGAATGATATTCCACCACTGTCCAGGCCGTCTGTAGATACAGACGCCACCACCGGGGCCCAATTCGAAGCGTTACTCCTCACTGAAGACAATTCTATTCTGTTCAGTCAGATTCCAGGCCCAATTTTCCCGACACCTCTGTAAAGGGCTTATTGGTGTACAGAGGTCAATGGTAGTCGGCACAAGGGGCGTAGTGGGATCAACCCCCTTTCTGTGAGACGCCTGTTGATGTTTCTTGTAGTCACTGAAGCACCAGTGGCACCTCGGATCAACCATGACGATGATGAATCCGGGACTCTGAGTGCCTTTCTGACAAATACTCGGTCCTCATGTTCTGTCACGTATCGAGGTCCATCACTTCCTTCGCTGTGTTCTCCATAATTCACGCATTCTTTCCATCATCGTGAAATAGTGGCATCGCTCCTATTCAAATGTCTAGCGATTCGAGGACTACTTCAAGCCGCTTCTTTGAGCTCAACTATACGTCCCCTCTCAAATGTGGTTATCTGATCGTGCGCCTGTCTGCCATGCATAATTACTGTGCAGTTTTGCATTTTCCGTCGATGCCCGTATGAACATCAATGTGTGACCAAATTGCGGAACTCCTTCATGAGTTTTTTTTTTTTTCCTGACTGAAGTAATGCAACGTGCCTGTACGATCCTGCACAGCTCAGCGCACAGCATGTCCTCTCGGGCGCTAGTCACGTGGGACAATGCCTAGCATCTAGCATGGTTCTGAGCATGGTCGTCCAGAACGCATCGATACTACAAATGCGTGACAGCTATAGGACACTCAGCAAACAATACTGCGGAACGGTAGATGGCAGTCTTGATAGACCACGATCTTGCCGCTTTCAAATTCTGTTGGCCGTTACTCCGTCTCGCGCAATGTATAACACGATCTTTTGACAAACAAGATTTAAATTTGACTTCTGGAAGAAAAATGTGCACGTAATCCTTCCTCGTATACAGAAAGTAGACAGCCTTACTTGAACCCAGTTTGTGTGGTTTCGCTAAATACTAATCTTTTGCATATTCAAGCGCTCTGTAGTTGTAATAGCCAAGAATGTTGTACGATGCATCTGTCCTATGATAGGCTAACACTTACTGACCGGAAGGACTTCCACATTTTTTCTGATAACGAGAAACACTTCGTTGTTCTAGACGCTTATGAGAAACTGTTGCAAGAAGACAGTCCAGATCTTCCACAAATTACATTGAGCAGTGCTGCTGCACGCGTTGGTGCTGTTTGTATGTTTCCACCCTCTGTTGGAGGCCAGACGCTATCGTTTCGTGAGCATGGTTGCGGTTGTTTATCTTCTTCTCGTGTTGACTGGCGCCACTAGGTTTCGCAAGCGTTGCCTGTCCACTAGTGGAAGCAGCGGCGGTTATCGATATGTAGTAACTGTTGCCCTTTCTTTGGGGCGACGTAGTTGTTTTTCCGGGTCATGTGAGTGGGTCAGTTTGGTTGGAGACTCAGGAGGAGCCAGGTCCGCACAGTGCAAGAACACGCTGGGAGCACTGGCGGCACGCATGGACTGCCGCATGGAAGGGCTGTGGTCACGAGGGTGCACGACCTCGTCGTAAACCGGATCCAACAAGCTTTAACTTGAGTGCATTTCAACCCAAGTAGAGAAACCTCCACCATTGTGATATCTCGCGATTCTCCAATGACTTGAGTTCGTGTTGCTGCTCGCAGTATCGCCGAGGCGAAGATCAGCGAGTGGAGTGCTTGGGGAAGGGAGATCTGATTAGCTTTCCTCCACTTCTTATTACTATTTACTGCGTTCAACTTGTTACAATTTGTTATGTTCAGGTTCGAATCCTGCCTCGGGCATGGATGTGTGTGATGTCCTTAGGTTAGTTAGGTTTAAGTAGTTCTAAGTTCTAGGGGACTGATGACCACAGCAGTTGAGTCCCATAGTGCTCAGAGCCATTTGAACCATTTGTTATGTTCAACCAGCGGTAATTTTTCTTGCCTGGTGACCGCTAACGCCCCAGTTACCTGCCATCGGGGATAGTGTATGTAATGGCAGTGTACGTTTCCTCGCCTTGCAGCTGCTATCCGGTAAGGTGGTAGTTTTCACAGCTTTCTTGATTGTAGGCCGGTTGGTAATTCTTCTACTCTGGTGGTAGTGATTCGTTTCTCGTTGCGGGCGCTCCAAACACAGTATTCTTGGGACGTAGTGCAGACCGCCGGTTCCGGCTTTGGCGTATTGTTCCATCGTGGCATTGGGTTTATCGGACGTCAGATAGCTTCAGCAAGATTATCATTAGTCATTCGCTAGACAGCCACTAGTCTGAGTTACCATCTTGTGAAGTGAATGCAACTCTTGGCTGCCTGTCTCACCGCTTGTGAAAGCGTTTGTTGCCGGACCTTCTCAGAGGTGGAATCCTGGAGCACCGTCTGTGGCCCCTTGGTTCTTGTAAGACATGTGTGCTCTAGAGGGAGGTCTGATGGTCAGTAGTTCAGTGTAACGCTCCTTCAGCCCACGCCTTCTGTGGATATAATCTGCCTGAGTACCCTTTAAGGAACTTATGTACTCATCCTTGTGTTTAATTATTGTATTATTTACTACAATACCTTGTAATGTCTACATTAAAGGTTATATATGTCTAGTTAATAGTTCTGGTCGCCTTCTGGAATAAATCTAGCAGTGAAGTCTTCAGTGGATGTTAAGGGTTGTTTTACAAAGTTTACCATAATCTTATTTGCAAAGGATAAAGTAATCTTTACCTAGGTTTCAATAGATATAAATCTATCTTCTTCAGAAGACGGCAATATTACAGTAACATGGAGTGAAGTATCCTAGTCATTTTTGCACCCGTTTCGTGATCAGTTGATTGTTTTTAATTAACCTTTGGTATTGTATTTGCTGCTTTACAGCAGGTTTCTAAATTTTTTATATTATTCCCGTTCCTGGCGTGTAAGGCCTTCGGCCGTGATTGTGGTCACTTGCCTTAAAATTCTAATTTGGTATTTGTATTTTAGCAGTAAGCCTTAAAACCTTATTTACTGCCATTCCCGGAGTCTGATGCCTTCTGCTGTGTTTGTGGCGACTTGCCTTTAATATTTCAGTACTTGTAATTTGTAAGTTGCAGCGGGTTTTGAACAATTCTTAATTTATTGCCATTCCTGGCGTGTAAAGCGTTTTGCCCATATTAAGGTGGCTTGCTTTTAAAACTTTATCTGCTGTATCTGTATTTAATGGTGATTTGCTAATTTGTAACTCACTGAAAACACTATTTTTTACGCAGTTGTTTATTCCTTCATTAATAACGTGTGATATTTTTATTTATTGTTGTGTCTGGAATTACTGGTTTAAAATAAATTGTGTGTAACTGTAAAAGGCAACCAATAGTAACTGATTAAGGCCCCGTCCACAATCGTAACCGAATCCTGCCTTCTCTTGACTACCAGGTTCGATACATACCGGTATATACTCTAATGGTCACTCCTTCGTTTAGTCTGTCGTTTCGTCGACCGAGTGACTTGAGCTGATTTCCATGTCCCACATTTTTGACTCTGTTCCAAAGTAGGAACTTTGTTTTCATTCACGAGAACTAATTTTGAGAAGGACAAACTTAAATGTGAGGCAACACCGTATTTTCATATGGTTTGGTCCCATCATTATCATTTAGCTTCTAGGTAGATGGCTGACGCCTTGACTGATTTTACATGTGACTAAAATTTTTTTATTTATTTATTGACAACTCAGCAAGCAAGAACTGTCTTTCAGACCCACTGAATTTATCTGTGGTATACCGAAGGGTAGTAGAAGGGAGGAATAGTAAGAGGGCACTGAAACACGATGTGGCTTGTTCCCAAAAGGGCCGTGCGCCGGACGACAGCGGTTGCTGTTGTCGCCAGGTGAGATGCAGGTGCGCGGCCAGATGGCGCCACATGTGGCTAGCTTCCTGATCCTCTTAGGGTCGCGACACACCGCTCGCTGTCCTGTGAAATACGATACGGCCACACTTAACAGCAACGACCGGTGAACGGCTGCGAACCGTGCTGTTCTCGTGTGTCCTTGTGAAACGTTTCTTCTCTTCCGTTGTCTCGGAGCTCCTGTAGTGCCTGGTGAACTCTCCTCGTTGTCGTGGCCGAGAAAGACCGAACTCTTAGCGCCGTGCGGTGAGCGAGATCAGCTGCGCGTCGTATTAGTCTGTAGACATCCTCGGAAACGTTTGTTGGTGGACCTGGATAGTTCCTATGCGCTGGTCCACATATTGTGTCACGCTAAATCAGGGTCGCCAACCTCGTTTCGACTCACGGGATAGGGTTAAGTACTTATCTCCCCTATACCACTAATCAGTGCCCTGTAGTAGTCTCAACACCCTCAAAAGACTCGAAAGTCCGATTACTCTTTTGGACAAAGAACACCATTATGAGTCTCTGCACCGTCACCAACCGGCTTCTGTCACCTCCTCAGAAATGTGAAAGTTGGCTCAAAGGTACCTACAACCTACCTCTGTAATGACGTAAAAGTTAAGCTCCTTGCGACGTTCCCTCAGGATCGACTACGCTTCTCACAGCAAGGAGTCGACGCATGAGAGAAACAGAGCTCAGAAGTTCATGTAAAGCCACGGTAGAAGTGTCACACAATGGAAGCGTCGTCACAGCCCCTCTTACACGTATTTCACACGATCTTTCTACGCCTCTGTGATAGTGATCAGAAAGACGGCCGGTGTTGAAATTACGCGGTTTTCCTATGGGTGACCGAGGAAAACATTTGAGACCCAGCGCAGTTCAGAATCGACACGAGAAACCCTCTGGAGGTGGCAAAAATGGCGTAAATGAAACCATCACTTTCTTGGGAGACTGATTCCACACTTTACGCAGTCGATAACTACAGTTTGTCGTACGGTGAGCAACACGAATACTTTCTTGATAATCTTTTATAATGTTTGATAATGTTGAGATCTCCCTGATGGCCGGCCGGAGTGGCCGAGCGGTTTTAGGCGCTACAGTCTGGAACCGCGCGACCGCTACGGTTGCAGGTTCGAATCCTGCCTCGGGCATGGATGTGTGTGATGTCCTTAGGTTAGTTAGGTTTAAGTAGTTCTAAGTTCTAGGGGACTGATGACCACAGCAGTTAAGGCCCATAGAGCTCAGAGCCATTAGAACCATCTCCCTGATGCTTCAACTCTTCTCTAAGGACATTGTGGCGTAACAACACCTTGAACATGATTTCACCCCTTTGTAGCGTAAAGTGACTGCAATGTTTGTTTTGGTGTATGGGGTGGAACCACCAGGCACCATCCAAAACCATTCGACGAAATCTGCAAGTGATTTGAAGCAGCAAAGGGTTTATGATTTTTCAGCCCTCAAGTTTTGCTCCCTCCTGTAACCTGATTATCGAGGAGAGCAACTTCGATACATCTGCGAATACAATGGAAAAGTGTCTGTCTAAGGACCCCAGTTCGGCTTTACCCTCGGTGGAACCCGCCCACGTTTAGTGAGAATTTTAAAGATGTGCTTTTACACAGAAAACCTAGGAAGTAACCCTAGGTACCTGCAGCTAGGTAACCACTTGACATATCTCCAGGCCGAAGACGTGTTTGGAGTCTCCACGAACAGAGGTGGGATGCCAACCAGACTGTCGTCCGATAACCTGGAATTATGGTCTAGGGTGGCGCGTGTTTTCATTGGAGAGCCCCTTCGGTTGTCATCCGCGCTACTCCTACATCACAGCGGTACGTTG
Source organism: Schistocerca nitens (assembly GCF_023898315.1). Classification (NCBI taxonomy): domain Eukaryota; kingdom Metazoa; phylum Arthropoda; class Insecta; order Orthoptera; family Acrididae; genus Schistocerca; species Schistocerca nitens. The sequence continues at coordinate 173,909,108 of NC_064622.1, read as the reverse complement.
ACCATATTCTATACCCCGTTTTGTTGTCCTTCTTGGCAAGCCATCCTGAGCTTACTTTAAGCAAGATAATGCCCGTCCACACACGGTGAGAACTTCTACTGCTTGTCTTGCTGTTTTCCAAACTCTTCCTTGGCCAGCAAGGTCACTCGGTCTCTCCCCAGTTGACAGCGTTTGGAGCGTTACGGGAGGGGACCTCCAGCCACTTCTGTATTTTGACGATTTAACACGCTAATTAGACAGAATATGGCACAGAATCCCTTAGGAGGACATCCAACAACTTTATCAATCAGTGCCATACCGAATAACTGCTTGTATAAGGGGTAGAGGTGGACCAAGGCATTAATCGTAAGCTCAATTGTAAAGTTCTTTGTCTTGAATAAATCGTCAAATTTTTCTGCGTTTCCAAGCATTTTTTTGAAAGTATGCGTACATCTTATCTACTGATTTCCGTCCCATTCGTATAATTCTTTCGTTGCGCGTCTTTTCTGCCCTAGAATGTGTAAGTCACACTAGCTCTAAAGCAAAACATTTCGGTACTTTTAGCAAATATCTACAGAAGTTTTCAGAATGAATTCTTTACCCTGCAACGGAGTGGGCGCTGACTTGAATCTTCCTGCAGACGACAACCGTTTGCTAGACAGGGATTCGAAGTTGGAACCTTTGCTTTAACGTGTAAGTGCTCTACCGGCAGGGCACTTGCCCGGAAGAGGTACAGATCCAAGTTTCAAGTCCCGGTCCGACAAACAATAAATTCCTATCTGCCAAGGAGTTTCAAATTAGAGAATGCTCCGCTGCAGAGCGAAAGATTCATTCTATAAACAGTCCCCTAAGAGGTGGCTAAACCAGTTCTCTACAACACAGCTTTCCAAACCGGGACTACTAATCACTGAATGTAAAACAAATAAAACACTTGTCACAAAATAAAACAAAAAATTCTTCTCTCTGTTCAGTATAACCATAGATCACGTATTGAACGAGTGATCGGTATGTTTCATTTCACTGTTTACAGCATATAACTATCAATTATAGCACCAGATGTCTCTTTTCTACTGCTGCATACTGGTACTACATATCGGTCTTCAGAAGCTTTCCGAGCAGCAATAGTTGGAGAAGATTGTACATTTTTCCTTTAGTCTGTTTGTTTGATTCGTTCGCGACATGTATCATCATTTTGCAGCTTTCAAAATGATGCGATACAGAATTCATGAAGAGTGGGTAAATTTGTTGTGAGAAAGAGACTTTTGGCAGTTCATGTAACATAAGATGCCGAGCAACAATCAAGCAATGTATCTGAAACTTCCGTAGATACAGAACAACAATCAAATAGTGCGTCTCAACTTCTATTTCACCGGTGCCATAATGCCCTAGCAAGAATACAAATGTAAGGATGTGTAGTGAAGAATACTCAGTAAGAAGGATGTCCTAGGCAACAGTGTGTGATATGCAGAGAAATGGTCTCCAATGTAGGCACGATACGGAATAAATTGCACCGACATATTTCAACAAAAGGCAAACAATGACAAGAAAACAGTTTTAATTATTTCAAATAAATTATAAGACAGAAAACAATCAGCAGACATCTTTGCTTACTAAAGAAATGTAAGACATTTGATAAGGTTCAAGACGCTAGTTATCTTCAAGTTGCGAATACTGCAAAAAAGACTTTGCTTCATGCAGGTGCAGAGAAAGTTAGACGAAGAAATACATCTAATTGGTCCTAGATCCGAACTAATAAAGGGCTGATATGTAATGCTCGCCAAGCCCGCTCGATTCATTAAAGTCACAGGAGTATTGAAAAGTTTTATATCTGCGAAAAGCTGTTTAATGTATAATTATACTGTACTTAGAAAATGAATATAAGAACTAGTATTTCTTTAAAATATGATTTCTTACTACCGGTATGTGATTTCTTTTATTCACACTAGTGAAGGGTTTCTCGCGAAACTGTGTACATTAGAAAGGTGTTGACGTGGGAAAACGTTTAGAAAGCTCTGTTCTACTGTAATCTTTCTTCCAGAAGTGCTACTCCTATAAGGTACGCTGCAGAACGCCTGAGAAGGTTGGAAGGTGGTAGATGAGGTCTGGCAGAAGTTGAGCTGTAAGAACGAATCACAAATCGCTCTTAGACGGCTCCCTTGACGGAGCACTTACCTGCGAAAGGCAAGGGCCTCAGTTTCGAGTCTCGTTCTGGCACACAGTTTTAATCTGCCACGAGGTTTCATACACTCAGGGAAATTGAAAATAGCGCAGCAAGAGGGGAGCATTGCGTCGAAATGAAGTTTCTTAGACATAATGACGTAAATGAGAAATTTCCTTGATCCCAAAGTCAACACAAGTAAGCGAATACAAGTACAAAAATACAGTGCAATGTCAATAACGCTTTGGAGCACCTCTTGTTGCAATACATGCCGCAACACGATCTAGTATCGAGTTGATGTTGTTCTGAGGCAGATTGGCTCACAAATCTTGAACAGCCACCTCCAAGTCATTTAATGGTGGCACGGCGGCATCAGGCGTTTCGGCTGGTCCCACACATGCTCTATAGAGGATAAGTGCGGGCAGCTGACTGGCCATGGAGGAATCGGAATATGACATAGAAAATCTTGAGCAACACAAGCCGTACGTGAACGAGTTGTATCTTGCTGAAAAGTGTACTAGGTAGAAAGAACCCACAGAGTGTCAGAGTCAGTCTTCATCATACCGCTGATCCTTTACGGTTTCCACGTACCACAGTTGGAGGGGACCGGCTGTCGCACAACTGTGGTCCCCGAGGCCATTACGCCGTCTGTGCGGGAGGCGTTGCGCGCTGCCGCGTGAGTGGAACTGTCCTGTGTACCAGGCTGCCTTCACACCCGTATGCGGTTATCATCCATCGCCAAAAACAATCGTGATTCATCACTAAACACCAAGTATTGCCATTCTGTGACAGTCCACGTCGTTCTGGTTTGACACCACTGTAGACGGAGTCGCCGATATCTCGGCGTTAACGGTAGTATACGCCAAGGGCACTTGGATTGCAAATTCGCTTCTGCAAGGCGTCTGGAAATGGAGCAACTAGCACCCATACTTCTTCTTATATCGTGGAGCGAGTCACTTGCCGCACGATCCTTCGATCCTCTCGTCTCGTCGTCCTCCAGGTCGCTCCAGGACTGCTATGTCGCATGTGGGCCCCATCTCGTGTCCACTGCTGCCAAAATCGTCTGACAGAACACACAAATGATCGACATGGCGAGCCACACGGCGTGTCGAACAACCTCCGGTATACATGCCGATGATTTGGTTCAAATGGTTCAAATAGCTCTGAGCACTATGGGACTTAACTTCTGAAGTCAGCAGTCCCCTAGAACTTAGAACTACTTAAAACCTAACTAACCAAAGGACATCACACACATCCATGCCCGACGCAGGATTCGAACCTGCGACCATAGCGGTCGCGCGGCTCCAGACTGTAGCGCCTAGAGCCGATCGGCCACTTCGGCCGGCCCGATGATTTGGCTCCTCTCAGACTGGCGTAGTGCCGTGTAGTGCGTCTGCCTGCCATTCTGCGCATTTTGACATCATCCTTGAGTCGGGACACGATCTTCATGTGTATGACTCGTCCACTTGGTGCCGCCGGCCGGAGTGGCCAAGCGGTTCTAGGCGCTACAGTCCGGAACCGCGCGACCGCTACGGTCGCAGGTTCGAATCCTGCCTCGGGCATGTTCGTGTGTGACGTCCTTAGGTAGTTAGGTTTAAGTAGTTCTAAGTTATAGGGGACTTATGACCTCAGCAGTTGAGTCCCATAGTGCTCAGAGCCATTTGAACCACTTGGTGCCGTTTAAACTGTAAGATGACAGGAACTGTACCCCTTACATAAGTCATTAAAGATCACCGAACTCACGTCGAGCGAACTGTAGGGCTGAACAAAAATGACTGACAAGGCACAATGCATCTTGTAGAGGGTATAGTATGGACGTACTGAAATAATTAATGTAGGATGATGGTTTTCAAGTAATTCACATGACATGAAAATTTTGTGGAAACGCGTCGATTTACTGGAGGCTAGTTTGTCCCAGCGTAGTATTCAGAGTTGACCGCAGCCGGGTGGCGGCACGCTGCTGGGGAGCGGCGAAGGGAAGCGACAATAAGCAGTTTAGGACGGCTCAAGCTCTGAGAAAGCGGTAACGGGGCGCAGCCTCCAGCTGTCTTAAAATGAGTGACAGTGGTGTACCGGGAAGCAGACGGTGAACTTGTACCCCTATTGATAAATGTCCGTTGTCCCGTTTTCAGTGAAACATGCGAGAAAGCCACGCAAAGCTACGGTGGAGCGGTCAACAGAGACCGAAATACGCGTGTTTGTGACTATAGCAACTTCACACTGAATTCACGGTCCACAGAGTCTGAAGTAAATCAGGTGAAGAGTGACAGAATGAAATACGCCAGCCTCCGATGGGAATGTAGGACCAAGGAATTTGAAGTACTTTCCTGGGAGTCAGAATTTCGGAAAATTTGGTGTTTTATGCAGATGCTAACCTTGATGGGTGGCCTTTAAGGAGCTAAATAGCAGAAGTTGAGAGGAAGGGAAATTTTGTGGAAATTTTTTCACTTCCCAGATCAGGCATTAGTCGGCGCTGGGAAGTGATGCATAATTAACACGACTTGCACTGTAATTGGCATAAGTGATTTTGCTGGAGGGGAAACAGAGGCGAGGAGCGGACTGGCAGAAGTCTCCATAGAGGTTTTTTTCCGTTCCCAGCTTGCCTAGAGTGCAGATGTGGCGTTCTTTACTCAGCTTTCCTGAGAGAGAGTGAGCATCTCTGCAGTTTAGGACTTAGAAAACGAACGACTGAGCTTGGAGATGGAAACTTTTCATTCAGCTATGTACTGAGCAAGATAGCTAGGAGTGAATGGACGAGTGAAGCCTTGAGGCCGGCCGACGTCTGCACAACGACGACGCCCAGCCACGCTGAATTCGGTGATATTGCGCCCGCTCCAGCTTGAGTTAGGCCACTGATTAATTTGTTGGATCACGTCGGCAAAGTTTCCACAAGGGTTTCATGGGCTGTGTATTGTAGACTTCTTCTCGCACTTCGCATTATGCCTGGGTCAGTCGATACGAATTAATTTTGATTTATCGCGCTTTACTCCATGTAAACTCAATTTATTCCCACTGCCTGTTAGGAGAGTCATGTAATGTGATGATTGAAGGTCGTGAGTTAAAATAAATTTGTGCTAATCGACTGCATCTGTTTTCAATCAAGTAGTTGAAATCCCAAGTCACTTTCTTAATTAATTTTATGTTCAACATTTGCATCTGGTGTTCAATAGCTGAATATAACATCAATGTGCACCCTTTTTAATTAAAAGTGATCAATTCTGAATCAATTAATGTCAGCACTGCCACAGCAGTTCAATTAGGAGTCACAGGGCCTTATTACTTTCTTTGCATTATCCGATATTGCGGCAGTTTTGCACTCTATGTCGATCTGTTAGTCAATTAACTGGGGTGAACGCACACCAAAACCAGCTAAGTGATGGGTGGGGTGTTACAAAACAGGGTGCCCTGACCGGCTGCAACGCCATCCAGATTCTGTGGGCATGCACATTGGCACCAAACTTGCTTATCGGATCTCACTGTACTTATTTGCAAAGTTTGCATTTGTACCTTCCTTCCCTCTGGATACTCTCTTCTCAGTGATCCTTGATGTATATAGATGTTCTCTACTTATCATGGGTTTCCAGTAGTTATAATGATGCTGGTTCTACTAAAAGGAAAGAATGAATACTTTTTGTGGCCTACGTTTACGGGCCTTCAGGCTGATTCACTCAGCTTCCGTTCCCTACGACTTCCTTGCCGCTTTGTCGCGGCTGCCGCATCATCGCACGTCGTACACATTCCGCTGCAGCAGTTATGTCGCGGGCGATGGCGCGTACAGCCCATTACCTGGGCGGTGCTCGTCTCTGACACGAATCCTAACGAGACGTCTGCATTACGCGCGTCGTTAAGTCCGGGATGTTGTAGTTACACTCTGCGACCGCGGGCGGCGACTGTGCTCCAGCAACGCTACGCACTTCGTCTGTCGCTGAATATTATATTCTTCATAAATGATAAATAATCTAGAGAACTCAGAACATCCCAAGGGCAATGATGATCACGACAGCTCGACTTAATTCATTAATTCATTAATATTATGAAAACAAAATAACATTGTGTTGTTTTTGCTGGTGTTGGTATCTTCAGTTCGAAGACTGGTTCAATGCAGCTCTCCGTGCTAGGCTATCTTGTGAAAGCCTCTTCATCGATGACTAATTACCACAGCCTACATTCATCAGAACGTGATTATGGTACTCAAGCTTTGGCCTCCCTCTACAATTTTTACTCCTCTTATTTGCTTCTATCACTACACAATCACTTCCTTGATGCCTCATGATGTTTCTTATAAACCGATCCTTCCTCTTAGTCAATTTGAGCCTCAAATTTCTTTTCCCCTTTTCTATGCAGTACCTCTTTATTTGTTACTCGATCCACCCATCTAACCTTTTGCATTCTTCTATTGCTTTTCGCCTGCTTCATTTTCAGCACTTTAGTGTTTTCTCTTTTCGTCAGCAGAATCCAACATCTCCTGTCTTATGCAGGGGTTTCTACTAGGCCTTGACTTTTTGTCTATGTTATCCTATGTTACCCTCACTGTTGCATCTCTCAAAGCGTTCGTCTTCTGTCGTATTCCTTTCCCTTTTTTCAGTCGAATGTTGTCCACTTTTTCCTATTAAATTCTAAGCGACCTCTGCAACCTTAGCCAGATACCCTCTCGTTAATCTTTTACCTTTTGTGATTCCTTCAATTTTGATCTGCAATTCACAACCAGTAGATTATGATCAAAGATAACATTTCCCCTGCAAATATCTTACAGTTTGTTACCTGGTTTCGAAACCTCTCTCTTATCAGTACATAATCAATCTGAAACCTTCCATTGTCCCTTGGTCACATAAACGTGTAGACCCTTCTTTCACGATACTTAAAACAAATGTTAGCGACTGTTAAACTATGCTCTGTGCATATTTCCACCAGGCAGCTTTCTCTTTCATACCATTTTTCCAATCCATAACGTTCTACTAGTCTTCCTTCTCTTTCTTTTCCTACAACCGGATTTCAGTGGTTCATCAAATCAACTTTCCTCCTCCCGGAACTATCTGAAAAATTTCCTTCATGTTATCATACATTCTTTCAATCTCTTCATCATCTACGGAGCTACTTGGCATATAAATTTGTACTATAGTGGTAAGTTTGGGTTCGTGACTTTCTTCGTTGTGAAAACGCGGTAAAAATACTATTCATAGTACCTTACCCTCATGCCTGCTTTCTTATTCATTATTAGGCTTACTTCTACATTACCCATATTTGATTTTGTGCTGATATCCCTGTAGTGACCTGATCAGAAGTCCTATTCTTCTTGCCCCAACACTTCACCAATTTCCACTATATCTATTTCAGTCCATCCTTTCTCTTTTTAAAGTATCTAACCTTTCTTCCAGATTATGGAAGCGAACATTCTCGTAGAACGCCAGTTCCGTTTTCTGTACATCCCCCTTGCTTTCAGAGGTTCGTAATATCAGCTCAGAAAGGCTATCTTGACTAATGTTACAAGGCCAAATCAGTGTTTCTTCCACACAGTTGCCGCTGCACCTACTGAAAAGGCTGCTGCTCCTCCTCAGGAATGAGGTGTTAGTCTGGTCTCTCCACAAAAGCGCCCCTCCCCTCTCTCTTTGCTCGCACCTTCAGTACGGCAAGGACCATGGTTCACATGAGGAGGAGGGGGGGCGGGAGGTGGAGGTGGAGGCGATTAGCAGCACACACAAAAATATAGTACCAGAGCACTTTGTGACTCTACGTGGAAATAAAAAATTAATTAAAAAATTGAGCTGTGGCTCGTGTTCATGCCGTTATTGCTTCGCATTTTGTCTTGTTGGTACCGCTAGTATTTTCGGGTCGTCGTGTGTCGGGAGTTCAGTCGGGATGCAGCAGCAGTGAGCGCTGGACAGCCATGACTTTCCCAACCACTGCCGACACACATGACTTGAGTGGGGACGACCTTGGTTGGTCGTTTGGTCGGTCGTCTCATAGAACGACGTGCATTTGGTCACCGATCACTTTTGGGTTCTCTGTGTGTGTCGACTTGTGATTCGTCCTTGTTGTTCCACAGTGACCGTTTTAGTACTGTGCGAGTTGTTTGTGGAAGTGTTTTCGCGCAACCATGTGTAGCTTGTGTGGTTTTGCCCGAGCAGTTATTTTAATGCTGTCTGTGTGCTGGATGTAGTCAGTCGGTTGGGACGGAGTGAGGAACTTTCAGCGGCGCGAGGCCAGGCCGGGACTGCTGGTGGCATGCATGCACTGTCGGATCGTGAGGTGCTACCTGCGAGAAGTCAAAATTTGTTGCCCACCGAATCTGGACGCTGAAGCTAAGTGATCAGTTAACCTGTTATGAAGCCTCAACTATGGTGACATGGGTTCGTTCATTTGTGAGTTGTTGTTCCCTGGGCCGTTCGGGCTAGAAACAATTTAAGATACACTCCTGGAAATGGAAAAAAGAACACATTGACACCGGTGTGTCAGACCCACCATACTTGCTCCGGACACTGCGATAGGGCTGTACAAGCAATGATCACACGCACGGCACAGCGGACACACCAGGAACCGCGGTGTTGGCCGTCGAATGGCGCTAGCTGCGCAGCATTTGTGCACCGCCGCCGTCAGTGTCAGCCAGTTTGCCGTGGCATACGGAGCTCCATCGCAGTCTTTAACACTGGTAGCATGCCGCGACAGCGTGGACATGAACCGTATGTGCAGTTGACGGACTTTGAGCGAGGGCGTATAGTGGGCATGCGGGAGGCCGGGTGGACGTACCGCCGAATTGCTCAACACGTGGGGCGTGAGGTCTCCACAGTACATCGATGTTGTCGCCAGTGGTCGGCGGAAGGTGCACGTGCCCGTCGACCTGGGACCGGACCGCAGCGACGCACGGATGCACGCCAAGACCGTAGGATCGTACGCAGTGCCGTAGGGGACCGCACCGCCACTTCCCAGCAAATTAGGGACACTGTTGCTCCTGGGGTATCGGCGAGGACCATTCGCAACCGTCTCCATGAAGCTGGGCTACGGTCCCGCACACCGTTAGGCCGTCTTCCGCTCACGCCCCAACATCGTGCAGCCCGCCTCCAGTGGTGTCGCGACAGGCGTGAATGGAGGGACGAATGGAGACGTGTCGTCTTCAGCGATGAGAGTCGCTTCTGCCTTGGTGCCAATGATGGTCGTATGCGTGTTTGGCGCCGTGCAGGTGAGCGCCACAATCAGGACTGCATACGACCGAGGCACACAGGGCCAACACCTGGCATCATGGTGTGGGGAGCGATCTCCTACACTGGCCGTACACCACTGGTGATCGTCGAGGGGACACTGAATAGTGCACGGTACCGTCATCGAACCCATCGTTCTACCATTCCTAGACCGGCAAGGGAACTTGCTGTTCCAACAGGACAATGCACGTCCGCATGTATCCCGTGCCACCCAACGTGCTCTAGAAGGTGTAAGTCAACTACCCTGGCCTGCAAGATCTCCGGATCTGTCCCCCATTGAGCATGTTTGGGACTGGATGAAGCGTCGTCTCACGCGGTCTGCACGTCCAGCACGAACGCTGGTCCAACTGAGGCGCCAGGTGGAAATGGCATGGCAAGCCGTTCCACAGGACTACATCCAGCATCTCTACGATCGTCTCCATGGGAGAATAGCAGCCTGCATTGCTGCGAAAGGTGGATATACACTGTACTAGTGCCGACATTGTGCATGCTCTGTTGCCTGTGTCTATGTGCCTGTGGTTCTGTCAGTGTGATCATGTGATGTATCTGACCCCAGGAATGTGTCAATAAAGTTTCCCCTTCCTGGGACAATGAATTCACGGTGTTCTTATTTCAATTTCCAGGGGTGTACATTGGGCATGGCGAAATCTTGCAGCCGTCTCCTTAGTTATGATTAGTTATTAAATTGACTGCATATCTTGTGAATAACTTCCTTCAGGATAATGACATCTCTTGATAGGAGTGGCCTTCATGTTCTCCAGACACGAACCCTATCGTACCTGCCTGGGATGGATTGAAAAGGGCTGTTTATGGATGAAGTGACCCACTAACCACTCTGAGGGATCTACTCCGAATCGCCCTTGAGTAGTGGAACAATCTCGGCCGACAGTGCATTGATGAACTTGTGGATAGTATGCCACAACGAATACAGGCATTCGATGCAAGAGGACGTGCTACGGGGTATTAAAGGTACCGGTGTGTACAGCAATCTGGATCATCACCTCTGAAGGTGTCACTGTATGGTGTTACAACATGCAGTGTGTGGATGTCATGAGCAATAAAAATGGTGGAAGAGATGTTTAGGTTGATCTCTATTCCAGTGTTCTGTACAGGTTCTGGAGCTCCCGGGACCGAGGTGATGCAAAACATTTTTTGATGTGTGTATAATGTGGTGGGAGACAGGTTTTGACGAGTTATGATTCAGTGACAGTACTACTTTTTTGGCGGGAATCTGAGCTGCAACTTGATTGCTCTTAAGGTACGACGATGATCGTCCGTCAGAGCTGCCATCGCTAAATTGACATCCTGATTCGCGAGTAATGAAGCGGAGTAATTGTCCCTATTCCTCTGTAGTTTCAGCACTCAGTGAATACTTAAACTAAGAAAGCAGTTAAATTACAAATTCAGACCGTCTAGGAGCAGTTTTATGTCGATCGTGGAAGGTTGTACTGTGTCTCACCCCGAACCTCAGTTATAAAGTGTGACGGTATTTGCTCTTTTTGGGTACTATTTGAACACTCCTATCTAGAGAAAAGCAATCGACCATTGAAGTGGAACCACTTTTTTTGTCTTTTACGAGATGGTCCTAAAGTAACAGCTCTGTGCTGTGAGGCTGTTGGTCGCGTCACTATTTCCTCGCCTGTGCCAGACTCTTCCTCTCAGAGTAGCACTCACTCCTGTCCTCATTTATCTATTGGATATATTTCTATCATTCTGACCTTTCTTCTTGTTAGTCTTCGCCGGCAGTGTGGCCGAGCGGTTCTAGGCGCTACAGTCTGGAACCGCGCGACCACTACGGTCGCAGGTTCGAATCCTGCCTCGGGGATGGATGTTTGTAATGTCCTTAGGTTAGTTAGGTTTAAGTAGTTCTAAGTTCTAGGGGACTGATGACCTCAGAAGTTAAGTCCCATAGTGCTCAGAGCATTTGAGCTGTTTTGAGAACACTCACACCCACGCCCCAGGGAGGACTGGAACCTCCGATGGGGGGAGCTGCGCGAACCGTGACAGGGCGCCCTTAGACAGCGCGGCTGTCCCGCGCTACCCAATAATTCACTTTCATACAATCCTGTGCTCAAGACGTATAGTGCCAGAAAATTCTGCCTCGAATTAAAGCCAATGGTTGTACTAGTAGACATCCTTAGACCTAGAAAGCCCTCTTTGCCTATGCTAGTCTGCTTTTTATATCCTTGCGTCGTACGGCATTGTATTTTGTTTCCAAGGAAGCAGAATTATTTCAGTTTGCTTACTTCGTGGTAATTTTATCACTAATCTTATTTCACTTGCTTCTCATCAATTTCGTCTTTCCTCGGTTTACCCTGAGTCCATACAGTGTGAGCAGAAGTCTTCTCCATTCGTTCCGTATGTCCTGTAATTCTATCTTGCTTCCACTAAGGATAGCAAAAGCATCAGCGTATCTTATCATTGATGTTCTTTCACCTTGAATTTTAATCCCACTTCTGATCCTAATTTGTGCACATCGCTCATGGTCCTTCCTTATTGCTGTCCCTTGGTTCTTGTACACATTGTATGCTACTCTTCTTTCCCTATAGTTAAGTGCAATTTCGAACATCTTGCACCATTTTACGTCATAGAATGCTTTTTTTCTGCAGCTCAATAAATCCTATGACCGTTTCTTGATTTTTCATAAGTCTTAATTCGATTATCTGGCGCAATGTGAGAACTGCCTCTCCTAAATTATCTTTTTCGGAATCCAAACTGATCGTTGACTAATAGATCTTCTTTTTTCTTTTCCATTCTTCCGTATATTATTCTTGACTCACAAAACTCGGGGAAATATATCTCATAACAGATGCGCATAACAAGGTTATCGTCACATATCCGTCGCCGCGGTAACGTAAATCGACGTTATTTAGTTCACAGCAAATGAGAAGAACAAAGTACAACTGACCGAAAACCGAAAAATTGGAAAATTCTGTTGCCTAGTATTCTTTATTCAACGAAGATAGTTCTATTGTTTTCAAAAATATGTCCGTTCATTATCACGAATATTACATTAAATATGTGTTATAATACTAATGAATTTTGACTAAGAGGAATTTACTTAAATTTATCCGTATTGTATGGAATTGTTTGAAGTCAACGACTGTGTTACAAATTTATGATAATTTTTACTGTTTCAGTCACAGATTACCAATACTTATTAGAACAACGAGTTTCTGCAGCAAGCTGCCACTATCAGGTGTGTTATAGTTACATTGTAAGTAATCTAAGGGATGGCAGGATTTACTTTTCGGGTGTTCCATTGAGGTTATGTACTGAAATTGAACCATTTCTTACTGGATATGTATTTATCTGGCACTCTGGTCACAAGGATAAACACACCATCACTTAACAGTAACACATTCAATTGTCTACTTACTAAATGTAATCCACCAACAGTTCGAATGTAAGCGACTAAATATGAAAGCTGCGTTTAGAAATGTGCACTGTATGCCGGACAAGTAACCATAAAATAAACAGCATTACTCTTCAGTGAAACCTGGTGGTAGTCAAGGAAAGGCAGGATTAGGTTAAGATTCTGGACAGGGCCGTAATCAGTTACTATTGGTTGCCTTTTACAATTACACTCAATTTATTTTAAACCAGTAATTCCAGACTCAACAATAAGTAAAAAGTACCACACTTTATCAATGAAGGAATAAACAACAGTGTAAATAATAGTGTTTCCAGAGTTACAATTTAGCAAATCACAATTAAATACAGATACAACAGATAATGTTTCAAAGGCAAGCCACTGTGATCTGGGCAAAAGGCCTTACACACCAGGAATCGCAATAAATTAAGAATTGTTTAAAACTCGCTGCGACTTACAAATTACAGCTATTGAAATATTACAGGCAAGTCGCCACAAACACAGCAGACGGCATCAGGCACCACGAATGGCAGTAACTAAGGTTTTAAGGCTTACTGCTAAAATACAAATACCAAATTAAAATTTTAAGGTAAATGGCCACAATCACAGCTGAAAGACTAACACGCCAAGAACGGCAGGAATATATATAAAAACATTGAAACCTGCTGTAAAACAGCTAATACAATAGCAAAAGTTCATTAAAAAAACAAGCAACTGATCCAGACGATGCTCCAGGAATCGACCTCTGAGAAGGTCCGGCAACAAACACTTTCGCGAGCGATGAGAGAGGCACCCAAGAATTGCATTCACTTTACAAGAACGTAACTCAGACTAGTGGCAGTCTAACTAATGAGTAATGATAATCTTGCTGAAGGTACCTGATGTCTGATAAATCAAATGCAACGATGGAACAATACGCCAAAGCCGGAACCGTCGGTCTGGACTGCGTCCCCAAGATACTGTGTTTAGAGCGCCCGGAACGAGAAAGGAACCACTACCACCAGAGTAGAAGAATCACCCACCAGCCACTGGTTAAGTTAACAAATCGTAACAAGTTGAACGCACAAAATAGTAATAAGAAGTTGAGGAAAGCTAATCAGATCCGCCTTCCTCTTCGCCTCGGCTACACTACGAGCAGCAACACTAACCCAAGTCACTGGAGAACCGCGAGATATCACAATGGTGGAGGTTTCTCTACTTGGATTGAAAAGCACTCATCTTAAAGCTTGCTGGATCCGGTTTATGACGAAGTCCTGCACCCTCGTGACCTCAGCCTTTCCATCCGGCAGTCCATGCGTGATGCCAGCGGTCCCGGCGTGTTCTGGCAATGCGCAGACCTGACGCCTCCTGAGTCTTCAACCGAACTGGCCCACTCACACGACCCGGAAAAACAACGACGTCGCCCCAAAGATAGGCCAACAGTTACTACATTTCGATAACCGCCGCTGCTGCCACTATAGTTCAATTCTTTTATCTTGGCGGCTCGCGCATGCCCGCCTAGACGCGGGAGATTGTTGCGTTGCCAGTTGCACACGACGCACGCGCCAAGAGAAGCAGCGCCATAGTATAGCATAGTTCGCAAGCTTACGTTTAGGGAGGAGCGCGCAGTTCATGAAGTAAAGCCACCACGGCCGCATTAACCCTTCCGCTGCTACAAAGACGTGCTCCCTTCATTCCGCGCTGTGGGCGATTTTGTCACTGCACTGCTCGCCTGTGCAGACACATTGTGTTCCGACTGCTTTGACACTCTTTATCATTCGATTCCACAAAAACTATTTGGCTCAAAAATTATATTTTTACCTATCTTCTTGACTGATACCTTCCCCCCATAAATGACTTAATTTTGTTTCGATGTTCAACGCAGTTATTATGCAGCATTAAATATAGTAAACCATTGCACGAAATTTTGAAGAATTTGCAGAGGTAAAGTCCATAGAGTATACTTTCCGGATGGTCGATTTTAGTTGCCACAATGTTGAGAATGAAATGTGGACAAGATACCTATATATTTCATTTAATTTAAGTACCACATAAGTGTCGTATGTAATATTGAGAAATATTCCACCTTTCGCGACTGTAACAAAAGTTTTACTTACACTGGGCACGTTTGGCTTTATTTTAAAGCACTTCAATCAATCAAATGGAAGTAGACAAAATACATTAAACAAAACTGTGGAATTACAAAAACATTAGGACTTGAATATACCGTCTGTCAGTGAAGTGCTCAGAGCTATGTCAAATATAATTTTGTGTGTGGCACACACAAACAGCATTTATTTGCTAAAACACTGATGAGCCAACACAAACGTTGAATATTGTACTACCGCAGCACAAAACTACGAAAGGTGACTTGGCAATGGAGGACATAAAATACAGTCCTCTTATGATGCTTCAAAAGAGAGAAACGCGTCTGGTCTAAATAAGTCGCTTATTACAGTTGCAGAAGAGGGATATATTTCAATACCATTGGTAAAACTGCGACTGTGGAACAAAAACAAGAAATAGAACGTGCCCAGTGTAAGTTAAAACTTTTGTTACTGTCGCGAAAGGTGGAATATTTCTCAATATTACATACGACACTTATGTGGTACTTAAATTAAATGAAATATATAGGTATCTTGTCCACATTTCATTCTCAACATTCTGCCATACCTTTCACCGATGGAAGTGCTTTAAAATAAAGCCAATCGCGCCCTGTGTAAATAAATATTTTATTACAGTCGCGAAAGACGGAATATTTCTCAATATTACATACGACACCTATGTGGTACTTAAATTAAATGAGATATTGTTATACAGTAAATATTATATGAAATTTAGGTATCTTGTCCACATTTCATTCTCAACCTTATGGCAACTAAAATCGACCATACGGAAAGTATACGCTATGGACTTTTACCTCTGCAAACTCTTCAAAATTTCGTGCAATGGTTTACTACATTTAATGCTGCACATCAAAACAAAAGTCATTTATGGGGGGAAGGTATCAGTCAAGAAGACGTGTAAAAATAAAATTTTTTGGCCAAATAGTTTTTGTGAAATCGAATGATAAGTGTGTCAAAGCAGTGGGAACACCATGTGTCTGCACAGGCGAGAAGTGCAGTGATGACAAAATCGCGCACAGCGCGGAATGCGGCAGCACGTGTCTGCAGCAGCGAAAAAGTTAATGAAGAGGCAAAGCACTAGAAATTTCATTCAAACAAATAAAATTCGTGAAGTAAGGCACTCCAGTATTGTTTTTAAATAAAGAAAATATTAAGCACTCCACAAGGTTTGAACTTATAACCTTTCACTTGGCAGCCCAACACCTTAAACATTCCGCTACCTCTGCTCATCGAACGGTGTAACTCCATAAGGACTCTAACACCTCACGCAACTACTTATAAACACTGTTGGTATGACTATGAATTACTCACGCTTCGTCGAAGTACAATAGGAAATAAACAATTACTGCTGTTCTTTATTGCGAAAAAGCAGTTTGTGAGATTGAAACAAACACCTTTCCTTGCTATCGCGTGAATTAGGAGTCTTATTGCTTGTTTGGCTTAATTAATTAATAGAATATGAAGCAATTGGTATAAAGAATGCTTTTTCCAAATTTTCTATAAAAGAAAGTCTGCTATCAAGACATTGCTTTTGTTCTATTACTTTATTTATGACTGAACGTTTCTAAAACTGAAGACACTCGTCCGTGCTCATGCACTGCAGTCGAGATCTGGCAACGTCGTTCTCTGTTCATTGGCTGACTGTGTTTTGTGACGTCAGATGCGCAGAACGAACCTAAACTCGGCCGCCAAGATATATGACGCGCACTTTAGCGGCAAGCAATACTTGCGAAACTGAGTGGCGCCAGTCAACACGAGAAGAAGATAAGCTACCGCAAAAATGCCAACTAAACGATACCGTCTTCAGCCGTGATAAAAATTGCTGTTTTGAAGAGCGCGCCGCAGCGCGTAGTGTGAAGCAGTCGCCCTCCATTTCTGGCGGTGGCGCCGCTGTGGCAGTCACAGCTTTGGTGTCTCCCTCTGGTGGGAAAGGGGAAAGGTCGCCTGTTCACGTGCATTTAAGGGGCGCTATGAGCTCGCCAGTCACATCGGTGTTCAGTAAGCTCTTGGAATCCATCCTTTCCCGGCGCATCCATCACCACCTCCTCCAAAACCACCTCCTCCCCAACACCCAATGTGGCTTTCGACCTTCCTTGTCTGCTGATGACCAACTCCTCCGCCTCACTCATCTCCTCTCCCTCAAGCTTAACTCACGTCGCTCCGCCATTTTTGTCTCCCTTGACCTCGAAAAGGCCTACGACCGTGTCTGGCATCCCGGTCTCCTGTTTAAACTCCTAACCTACGCCCTTCCTATCAACTACTTCCGTCTGATGGCCTCCTTCCTCTCCCACCGCCCCTCCTATGTTACCATCCATAATGCCAATTCCCACACCTTCTACCCCTCTGCAGGTGTGCCCCAGGGCTCTGTCCTCTCCCCTCTCCTCTACCTCCTGTACACGGCAGATATGCCCCAACCCCCCCTTCAGTACACCTCTTGCAATATGCTGATGACACCGCATTCCTTGCCCTCGCTCCTACCCTCCAACGGTCCCAACGCCTTCTCCAGAATCACCTTGACCTTTTTGCTGCATGGTGTAACCAGTGGCTCCTGAAAATCAATCCTTCCAAGACCCAGGCCATCATCGTAGATTGTACCACCCGCTCCTTCCGGCTCCTGGATTTCTCCCTTACTGTCTGCGCCCGTCCTGTCCGACTCACCACCACCCTCACCTACCTTGGCCTCACCATTCACCGTCATCTCACCTGGATCCCTCATCTCCACTCCATCCAATCCAAAGCCCACAACTGCCTCCGACTCCTCAAACTCCTCTCTGGCTGGTCATGGGGGTTGCACCCCTCTACCATCCTCCAGACCTACAAATCCTTAATCCGTCCCATCCTCTGTTATGCCAGTCCTGCCTGAATATCTGCCCCCCCCCCCCCATATTCTATAAGTCCCTCCAGATCCTTGAGCATCATGCACTCCGCCTCGCCTTCTGTATACGCCTCCCGTCCCCCACGCGGATCCTCTATGATCTCATTCCTTTCCCCCATCTGCTCCTATTCCTTGAACATATCCGCATCCTCTACACCTCCCGCCGCCTTCAACCCCCTCACCCCCTGGTTGCTCCTCTCCTCTCCCATCCCCGCCCCTGCCACGTCTTCACTGTTGTGTCCCCCCTACCCTACATCTCTACACCCTACATCTCCTTTCCCAAGGTGGCTTCCATCTACTCCCCCTCCCGGATGATGCCCTCTCTCCCTCCATTTATCCCTCCTATCAACTCTGATCCTCACTCCCCCTCCTTTCCTCTGTCCTTTTCCCGGGCTCCCTCTCCCCCTTCCATCCTCTTTCTTCCCCTCTCTTTGCCCCCTTCTCTCCCCCGAGTCCTTTTGCATTTCCCTCCTCTGCCTCCTCTCATTCCCTCTCGCATCTGCCCTTCTCCCCCTTTATTAGTCCTCTCCCTCCTTGGTTCCCCCTCCCCTTTTTCGTTTTTTTCCTTCCTCCATCCTTGTTCTTCCCCCTCCTCCAGGTCCCCCCCCCCCCCATCTGCCTTTGGCTCGGGAGTGTCATCTTTGTGCCGCCACTTTCGTGCAGTGTTTTACAGTGAGTGTTTTACAGTGAGTGTTCCGTGTTGTGTTTTTTGGGAAGTGTTGCGAACGGCCATCATACTGTCGCTGGGTGTGCTTTTTATCTCCTGCGAACAGAAACAAGACTGTCGCCGTGTTTTTTTAATTGTGTGTGTACTATGTTAATTGTCTGATTCCTGTGCCTTTTATTAACATTGCCAACCCCTTTTGCTTTCTGTTTTAACTTTCCGCATTTTTCCGCCATTTTACACTTTATGCCACCGTTTTATCGCCTGTTTTTCTTGTTTCTTTTCTTCTTCAATTTTAAAATAAAAGTCTGTAGGCTGTAGAGCAGTGTAATAAGCTGCTGCTAGCCCGCCCCCTTCGGAAAAAAAAAGAAAAAAATAAGGCCTCGCCAGTCGGTCAGTTGGTCAGCCGGGTCAGTGTGGGGCAGTCAGTGTCTGTCTGTCGTCCGGAGTGCTAGTATGTGTTAGGCCGCTAGTCTGCTCGAGTTTGTTCAGGCAATGGTCATTGGCGGTTGGATCGACCGGTTGGTCGGTCGCGCACTGGGACACAAGATGACTTGCCCGTCTTGAGCGTCGGCGCATGTGAGGTCGCCACGTCAGTCCAGTGGGCCGCGCCGTATAGCGAGGGGTAGTGGCTTCGCTGCCCACACGAGAGCAACAGCAGTCAACCCACGACATCGGTCTGGCCGGTGGGAGCTGCGACGCCGTGAGACGGGAGATCGGCGCGCCTTCATGCGTCCGTTGAAGCGGCTGGCAGCGAACGGTTCGGGAGAGCGTTTTGAGGGTGCTGCGCCAGGTCTTCGCCAAACATCGCAGTTTATTATAAGTTAAGTGATTGGTGATATGTTGTTTCATTTACTTGTTAAATTCTACTTGTTTTCTTGGTCAGTCTCTCGTCCCCGGTTTGTTCGTCTCTCTCTCGTCCACATTTGTTAGGCAGTTAGTGTCTGTCTGTCTGTCTCTCAGTCTGCTGCACGTTAGTAGCTGCCTCTGACATGTTTGTCGGATTCGGTGTTAACGAATTTATTGCTTGAAGTGTAACGGCCGAATCCCTGAAATATGTTTTTATCTTGCTATCATCTTGAGAGGCGGTATATGTGTAATGTAGAGCATGTTTGGCCAAATTGTATATTTTATGTAAGACTGCATTTCAGGGTTTTTTATTGAAATGGTCATTTTAGTATATCAAGTTGCCAGCGTTCCATCGTAAGAGTTTTTTTTTTTTTTTAATCAAGTTGCACCTTCGGTGGCAAGTTAATCTTTTAATGTTAGTGTTTGGTACCATTTCCATCCCTCCTACCGGGTGCATAGTTTATGTGCATGTGTGAGTTGTTAAAATTTTTAGTTTAAAGTAATCTGGTGTGTTGCAGATTTGCACCAGTGGAGTCTTTCAGAGGTTGTTGTGAGCGATCGTGACTACGGCCATGTCAAAAGGGAGCGGCAAGGTTCTCTGCCCGAAAGCCGATATAGTTAAAAAATCCAATGAACCTGATAATGGCAGAATGCTGCAGAAGCGTTTTGTGCTAATAAATATTAGTTTGTAAAAAGAGCATTTTTGTCGAATCTTAAACACGTCGTAATGTAGCCCCATAGAGTGACTCTGCTGACTGCCAGTTAACAAGCTTAGCTGTTGTGCTGGGGAGCGTCAGTACAGTAGCAGGCAGCGGCGGCCTCGGGGAGATACGGTCGTCAGTGGACGCAAGCGATCGCTATGACGGAGCGTTCTCTTCCTGCAGATAGCGGCCGATGATGGCTTCAATCAGGCAGAGCGTGGGAGGGCGGGGGTGGAGGGGAATCGGCGGCCGGCCGCGCCGCGTTATCGGCCGAGAGGGCCCAATGACAGACGGACGGACACTGGAGCTCCAGAACCAGCTCCCGAAGCGCGCGGGGGGAGGGGAGGGGGGTGGAGGAGGTGGGCACGCGCCATTATACGGTGACCCTCCGGCTTATTACTTATGGATACTGATGACTCGCCTCAATGAAGCCCGCGCCGCTGCTACTTCTTCCTCCTTCACGTCCTCCGCTTCTTCTTCCTCGTACCGACATAAAAAGAGGACGAGGAGCCGCCGGAGTGTGGGTGTGCCAGCGCCTCCGCCTCCCGCGCTATATCTCGTTATTATACGCCAGCTCACCGGCCGCCGCCGCCGCCTCCGCCGCCTCCACACTCGCTGCGCAGAAGCGCTACCGGAGAACACTCCGCAGCGTTCGTCTGTCGCGGCCAGTGCTGCGCCAACAGCTGCAGGCAGCGGTGGTGGTTGCCTACTTGCTGACCTCCAGTTCAGCTCACTGTCGCCTCTCCTCGTGGTCTTAGAATCTGCTACTCTCTACCTGTCAAACTTCGTACCTTTCACTTAACTTCACCGAAGTAACATGTCGAGATCACTTACGCCCTGTACCGCTACTATCCATTTTCTTTCCTGTTCCATTTGAAAATACAGCGACGAGAAAACGACTGTCTACATGCCTCCGAGTAAGCCCTAATTTCTTGTATCTTATCTTCCTTGTCTTTATGGGTAATGTACGTTGGAGGCATTAGAATCGTTCTAAATTTTCTCAATAGTGGTCCTCGAAAAGAACGTCGCCTTCCCTTCAGGGATTACGATCTGAGTTCCCGAATCATCTCCATAATACTTACGTGTTGCTCAGACTAACCGATAACAAATCTAGGAGAACTCCTGTGAATTGCTTTGATGTTTTCTTTTAAACCGACCTGGTAAGTATCCCAAGCACTAGTGCAGTACTCAACGATAGGTCGCACTAGCATCCTCCATACCATCTCCTTTACAAATGAACCACACTTTCCTCAAATTCTCCAAATAAACTGAAGTCGACCGGTCGCCTTTTATATCACAATTCTCACATGTTCGTCCGATTTCATATAGCTTTTCAGTGTTACACTCACTATTTCAACGACGTAACTATCTTATGCAGCAGCTATTAGTGCTGTTTTCGAACAATACGGGTTTGATTTTCCAACTCATATGCCTCAACTTCCAGTTTCCTACATTTACAGCTAACTGTCATTCTTCACACCAACATTAAATTTTGTAAAAACGACATTTTGTCTATGGAGTGCGTAATTGATTCTCTTGTAAGCACTCTTTATAAAATCGATTAGGTTGTTTCTATTTCCCAGAGATGCCTGTTACTTCGTCGCCCATAAAGGAGTCTGTTGTATGGCCAAACGGTGGTATGTTTGTACTATTCTCCAACGTGAACTATTTCTCAAACGCGAAGTTTAAAACTTCCGCTTTCCTTTTGCTATTTTCTGCTACCACATTGACTGATTAAATTGTGACTGTATAGAAGCCATAGATCAGCTTAGCTGTTTTGCGTAGGTCCTGTCTTACGTATTCCCATAGCAGGATCGCTTTTATATTTAATTTCCTCGAGCATCTGCGTTACCCTCTAGTATGGACTGTATCGGCATGTTGCAAACTTAGCAGCTTGTCTCTGTGTTAATGCCAAGCCTGCCATCATGACTACTTCCAAAACATTCAGAACGCTTTAGCAATGCTCCAGAATTTGTCGTATTGTATCTTGTATGCAATTTCCTTTACAGATGCACTGCATTTGAAAGTCGCGTGTTCAATGTGACTTTCAACTTTGCTACCGTTTTGTTGCTTTAACTCACGTAACTAGTTTTTCCGAACATTCTGCAAAGACATACTGTAATAAATATCGGTATGTAGTGCAGAATCTTTCAGTTACGTCTGTTGAAGACAACACTGTGGTAACATGTTTACCTCTGGCGAGTTTCACATGCATACAAAGAATGAGAGCTTGACACAGCCATCGAGTTACTTGAATGCGTACTTTGATCCGTGTCGTCGAGGAGAGGAACCTGCAGCCGTTCTGAGGTGCCGGCTGTAGTTCAGAAATTATGTAAGATCGCTCAAGTTACCTGCAGTGGCTGTTAATGGGGCTACATGCCTTTTCATCGTGCAACATTCGTAGTCGCACAGCTCTACAGTCATTTCACGTACTAAATTTCTGATGATTTGCGAACATCATCTATAACGCGAAATATTACATAAGCTCAGGGATCGTTTGGTTTTCGGAAGTTGGAAACGGATTACAGAATCGAGTCATGGTAGGAATAAGAACTCAGTTTGATCATTCTGTCCTTCCTAATTCCAGCTACTCTCCACAATAAGCAAAGTCTTTTAAGGAAAATTTGAGAGCAGCGAAGGTCACAATAAACATTCTAGTTTACTTAGCTTTTCGTGTAGAGTTAGCTCCAATTCTTCTTGTCTAGGGGCCCGATTCTTGAAATTAAAATGCTCACATTATAGGTCCTCCTGGTTGAATTGATCTAAATAAATTTGAAGATTTTTGTTGCAGAATTTTTGTTATTGGTTGTGGTCTTCAGTCCAGAGACTGGTTAGATGCATCTCTCAATGGTACTCTATCCTTTGCAAGCTTCTTCATCTCCGAGCAACTACTTGCGAGCTAACATCCCAAAGACGTTCGGACTCACATGCGGTTCCTCCTCGTCGAAATATCTTGGCTCAAACTCGTCTATGAATTGAACCGCACACCCTAAATTAGACACTTATGATCCTTTGGTCAAATTGTCTGGCTGATGGCATGTTTGAGAAGTACAAAGTTAATATAACTTATAATAACAGTAATGATAATACCGGGAACTAAATTAATGACCATAAATGATGTAGGCCACACAGTTGGATTTGGCTAGAATAATGTTTATTCATAAAGCAAACTAATAGCGAAAGTGGTCGTATTTTGAGTTACTGTTACACTCGAGCGTATATCCATTTGACAGAGCTCGATCATTCACAATCTCATCGCGAAACCCAAGTCCAATACTCCAGGTCGAAATTTACCCGATAAGTTAGAGTTCACACCAGTCACAACGCTGCTCACCGCTCAGCGTGTAAGTCCCGCGATACCACACAACGCGAAATTTTCTAACTCGTTTCACTTCCTAACTGCCTAAAGACCGACTGCCCGCTATCGCGTCTCAATCCGAACTGTGCACTTTGGTGTCTCCAGCCGAACTGCCTCTTTTCGCGTCTCCATCCGAAGTGTTCCCTGTGGTATCTCGACCAGAACTGCCCTCTGTCCGACTCCGACCGCGTTTCCCGCGCGCCGAACATCTTCGCTGAACTGACTAGCGCAGTTCCCTTTCCTGAAGCGGTCCATCTGATTGGTTACAGCTTATTCTACATTACTTTATATTTTAACATATTTAAATAATCAAAGATTGATCACTTTCACGTTCTACATAAAGTAACAATAATATCCATTACATAATAAACAAACATTCTGTTGCATAAAACCCAATACAATTTCCTTCTTAGCTTTGAATGCCACAACCAGTAGCCTTGCACCAATCTGCTTTCTGATAAGTAAATAAAGAGCAAAAGTAACTATTATGGACTAAACTTTAGAACAAATATCCTATTACCTAATGATTCAATAAGGTGGCATACTGTCGTCGTTCAATCTTTTTTGTGTGGAGGAAATAATGATCTGATGCTTAACTGAAAATACTGGTAATTTAAATTTACTATATCTTTTAAACAAATAAAGCTACACAGTTGACATTGACGCCATTTGTCGTTTTAATGATGCGCTTCTACATGAAATGTCGATCGTTAAGATCGACCAAAGCGTTCAGATTTTAGCATTCAGGTCTTTGTTACAAAACTTGTTAATTTCACTTTAACAGAAAATCCTCAACTATTATAGATATGATCAATATTCAAGTTTTATTGGGATCACCATGAAATTTTATGGAAGATGGCAGATTAAAATTACTGTGGCTTGATTCCCTGCATTACTGCAGAGTTAAATAGTTTTCATAAATGTTTCCCTTTATCGACGAGCTTAGGTCCGCCATATTTAACACTGCTACATCTCGCTGGCCACAAACGCCTTCTACTAGATTTCCCTACGACGAAGGTTCTCGTCTGTCTCACTCGCACACTACAGCGCTTAGGCCTCAATAGACAATATACGCCTGTGAGTTTCCCCATCTTTAGGTGACTCTGCGCCCTTTGTGGCACACGGTCCTTGACGACAGGGTTCTTTTCAAAATTCCTGAACGCTGACTCTTTCAACCATATATTTAAATGAGAGCGCAATGCTCGTTAACTCGCATACTGCAACATACATCCTTCTGAATCTGCTTAGTGTATTTATCTCTTGGTCTCCCTCTGCGATCTTTACTCTCCACACTTCCTTCCAATACTAAACTGGTGATCCGTTGATGCCTCAGAACGTGTCCTACCAACCGATCCCTTCTGTTAGTCAGGTTGTGTCCTATCCTCCTCCCGTCGCTCTATACTTATCATTCACCTTCTCTCTCTTCCTGTCCATCCCCTCCACCACCACCCTCTCTATCCAATTTCTCCTCCCCCTTTTCTCTTTGCACCACCAACTCTCCCAGTCTCACTATCTACCTCCTTCCTTTCTCTCTCTCCACTCAGCAGTCCCTGTCCGCAGGCCTATGCTACTACTACACGATAAACCATGTAGTGCATGGAAGCTTACTCGTTGGGGGCTGGAAAACTGTTTCTTTCCCCTGATGTGTAGACTGCACTACAAAACAGGATTTTAAGATAGACTGGTATTGTTCCTACACAATCTGCCTGTCATGCTGTGCAGCGTATACACAAGTGGCCGGGAAACATGTTTTTCAATGTACCTACTCATCTGTTGAAGCTATGTGGTTATAAACCCCCACAATCCTGATACCCATATAGCCCGCTGCTTCTGTGGCAGATTTTGTTGAAATCAATCCAGGGGTATGGGAGAAGATCAAGGAGGTACAAATATTCACTCTATATTATATACAGAGAGAGACTTGGCTGATTCTTTCAACTGATGCTTGAATGGTTGAAACCCCTGCGTGTACTGAAAAAATACGCCACTGTGGCTTTATAAATAACTTCCTGTCTCATGTATTCCCATAGCAGGATCGCTTTTGTATTTCATTTTCTCGGGCATGTGTGTTACTCTCTCGTATGGGCTGCATCGGCATGTTGCAGACTTAGCAGCATGTCTCTGTGTTAATTCCATGCTTGCCGTCATGACTATTTCCAAAATATTCAGAACACAACAGCAATACTCCAGAATTCGTCGTATTTGTATCTTGTATGCAATTTCCTTTACAGATGCACTTCATTTGAAAGTTGCGTGTTCAATGGCACTTTCAGCTTCGCTACTGTTTTGTTGCTTTAACTCGCGAAACTAGTCCTTCCGAACATTCTGCAAAGATATTCTGTAATATGATGTGGATTGGCAAGACAGCCAACCCACTATGAGAGGAAGCCGAAAGGCACGCGTTTTAGCTCACGCAGGCTAGCGTGAGGTCTGGAACAGGTCAAGGAAATGAGACTAGCAAAAAACGTACGTAGCTGCTGGAATACTTAACTTTAATCCATAATTGGTGAACATCGCTCTTGACGGTACATGTTTTACAACATCAATAGTAACTGGTAATGGCGCCTGGCTAGGTCGTAGCAAATGACGTAGCTGAAGGCTATGCTAACTATCGTCTCGGCAAATGAGAGAGTATTTTGTCAGTGAACCATCGCTAGCAAAGTCGGCTGTACAACTGGGGCGAGTGCTAGGAAGTCTCTCTAGACCTGCCGTGTGGCGGCGCTCGGTCTGCAATCACTGATAGTGGCGACACGCGGGTCCGACGTATACTAACGGACCGCGGCCGATTTAAAGGCTACCACCTAGCAAGTGTGGTGTCTGGCGGTGACACCACATAATAAATATCGATATGTAGTGCAGACTCTTTCAGTTACGTCTGTTGAAGACAACGTTGTGGTAACATGTACTCGTATACCTCTGGTGAGTTTCACATGCATACAACCAATGAGAGCTTGACACAACCACATTATTTGTCTTACGCTTTTCAGGATTCTCAAGTTTACTGAGTGTAGATGCATAATTTGGCCACATGTCCCTACTGGGACCTCATCGAATTTTGCGTATTATGTTTAACAGACTCCATAATTAGCCAATTTTCCTGAAGCGTCGTCGGTTTTATGCTGTCATCTCATTCTAATGGAATCATATGTGCGAAACGAAATGTATACTATTTCACAAAAGGATGATGCTATTTTCGTGTGGTATGTTCCTCCTACAGGCAAGCAACCTATATTTCAGCTATAGCATCACATATTCATTTATAATTTTTTGCAGTATAATGGGAGTACTGTTAGGAACGATCGCAGGGGAGACTAGTTGCAGTTCTGGGACAAATGTAGGAACATGAGAGGCAGTACTGAGCAAATAACTGATTGTACAAGAAACAGTGAAGAAGAGGAAAACAGTATCTATAATACATGCAGATTGAGACAAGTGTCACGTAAAGATTGACGCATTTTAATTTTATGTGTTGACTAGAATATTGTGAATCTAAGAAAGTAGCAGGAATAAACTGAAGGGAGCGAAGGGGTACCCACAATGTGGACAAAATCAGACAGCGCTTCTATAAGCCGAAGAACGTAACACATTTTTATTTTATATGTTGAATGAAATATACTGAATTTCTGAAGGGAGTAGGAATAATCGAAAGAGAGCGAAGGGGTATCCACAGCTTCTGCAGAACCAGACCGCTCTTCTATGAGTCGAAGGACATGTAGGTGAAGAAGAATTTGAGAAGAGAGTGAGATAGAGTTCTACCTGTTGCTGAAGTTGATCTCCCTCTCCATTTATCACGCTGAGAAGGAAACCAAGGAAAAATTGGCAGGAAGATTTAAAGTTCAGGGAGAAAAAATAAAATAAAAATAACATTAAGGTCTGCCGGCGGCATGGTAATTCAGTTAGAAACAGTGAAAGACTTTACAGAGCGGTTTAATGGTACAGAGAGCATCTTCCAAAGATGTTATAAAACGAACATCAACAAAAGTAAAGGAGTACGCATACCGAGCCGTTTGACGTGGAACGACCACATAAGATTAATTGCAAGTGAGGCAGATGCCAGACTTAGATTCCTTTGAAAAATCCTCATTAAGGGTAGTTCATCAACAAAGGAAGTAGCTTACAAAACACTCGTTCGACCAGTAATTGATATACTGCTAGTAAGTATGGGATTCGTACCTGGTAGGACTGACAGAGGAAATAGAGAAGATTAAAAGAAGAGCGGTGCGTTCCTTTATTAAACACGAGAGCGTTACAGAGATAATCAACAAACTCCAATGGCAGATGCTGCTTGAATTTTTGGATCACTGTGTGATTTATTCTTAACGTTCCGAAAGCGTACGTTTCTAGAAGAGTCAACAAATCTACTGCTTCCTTCTACGTATATTTCGCGTAAAGACCCTGCAGATAAAATTACGGAGATTCGAGTCCACACGGAGGCGTACCGGCAAGCGTTCTTTCCGCGAATTGTTTGCGACTGTAACAGGAAAGGGGGGAAGTGACAGTGTTACACAAGTACTTTGCGCCACACACCGCAAGGTCGCTTGCGGAGTACAGATATATATGTAGATGAACTAATTAAGGAAATGAGATACTAAAAGTAGTGTACGAGTTTTGCTATTTATGTAGCAGGGCGACTGATGACGGTCGAAGTAGAAAGGATATCAAACACACACTGCTAACAGCAAAAAAAGCGTTTTCGAAAAAGGGGAACTTTTTGACAACGAATATTAATTTAAGTGTTAGTAAGTCTTTTATGAAAGTGTTTGTATTGAGTGTAACCTTGGAAGGAAGTGACACGTGGACAGACAAGAAGAAAATAGCAGCTTTTGCAATGATGTGCTGCAGAAGAACGGTAGAAATGAAATGAGCGCCTCGGCTGGGTAAAGAGATGAGAAAAGAAATGTATAGCGAAACCTGAGTAAAAGAAACGATAGATCGATACGGCATATCTTGAGTCGTCAAGTTGTCAGTTTTGTGGTGGAAGTAAGGGTGAGTGACAAAATCGTAGTGGAAACCAAGCAAATAGTTTCAGATTCCTGTAGATGAAGAGGGTAGCACATGATACATTAGCACTGAGAGCTGCATCAAAACAATCTTCAGACTGAACACCAGGATAACAACACCTCTGGTTGCAAGATACCATCTGATATATCAATAGAAAACGAAGGATATTGCATAAATCTCTGAGTTTTATTCGTAAACAACTACACACTGTGAATTTTTTCTATGAAATTAAATTCATACAGAAGATCTTTTAGGTGTCTCTCGTAAGTAGCTTAGGGAAAAAAATTAGTTTATTGAAACTGTGTGTTGTACTTGAAGTATTCATTTACATCATACCCTATTACAAACAAAATATGATTAAACAACGTCTTTGGAATGATCTACAATTACGTGCTGTCGCGTGGCAACGGATCGTAAGCTTTGCTTCATTATTTGCCTACTCATGAAAACGAACAGACGTATTCGTTACGTCTATTATTTCCTCAAGCTGTAGCAATGCAAAGTTGGACGCTAAGAACAGTAAAATGGCAAGTAGAAGGTAATCCAATGCACAGGAATTACTGATAGTACACAAAGAAATCTGAGGGTCAAGAATCATCATGGAGATACACGTGAGTAAACAAGTGGAACGACAGCTTGGTAACATTGTTGTAAGCTTCTTAATCCATTATACGAATATTTAGCTGTTACAATAACGATATGTGAGCGTGTCCGTTCATTACTTTGTATGCCGCGATAGTACAGATCTCTAGCATTCTTCACTGTCACACGTAAGAGAATCGATTTTAAAAGCCAAAATGTACATAGGTCTTTTATTAAGTTGCGATCTCTCCTAAAATTAGACAATGTGTCATTTTTGTACGTGTACGACCAATGCGGCATTTGTTTTACTTTCGTTTCCATGGAAAATGGCCAATTTGTGCTGTTTGAGATCTGGCCCTGTTCTTTTTAGTCGAATTCAAATAGATGGGAATAGAGCAAAGAGTTTCCAACGCGGCATATCTAGCGCTGCGTGATTGCAGATAGTATTTCGAATAAGCAACACAGGTATTTTCCTACTAGATCATTTATTTTATTAACATATCCGTAAACACCTCGGAAAGCATCCGCAAAATGAATCTAATTAACTGTATACAACATTTTTAGAGGCTGTCACAGTCGCTGGAAACTGAATGATTCTTCAATAATCCGCGTAATTGTCCTCAACTTGGCCTGCTGGTTGGAGTCAATTTTTGTATGAACTTCTATCCCATATTATTAAATAGGCAATAAGTAACGTAGCTGCCTAATGGTAATAAAATCAACTAATGAAACAAATTTTTAAATATTCTCTTTCTTTCGTGAACGGGGATATAACCTGCGGTCCTTGTAAATACTTGTCCCACAAATATTGCATCATCTCACTCTCTCGGTGGTATACAGTAATTCGGCCAGTTGATCCGTAGTGGATGGTATAAAATAATTTATGAATAGATATTTTATTTGCAGTGCTTTATTCATTCTATCATCTACTTAGTTTAGGATTTTCTTTTCAATACTGTAGAGTGGAGGGTGTTCTCAGGGGAGACCGAGCTTCTCACGGCTGGGAGTAGTATTCACGATGTTCTGGCGGGTCAAATAGTTGTACAAAGTGGCAGATACGAGGTAGAAAATTCAGGAAAGGTCGCGGAAGGGTCCTACGCTAATTCTGCAACTTGTACTTCAGGTACAAGGTGGCATTTCTCGCCAGCATTTGCAACGTCGGCTTAGGGCCGCCGGCGCCAACAAGATATGCAGACCCTTCTGCGTCAGTCACAGCACGTGACATTGCACGTCTCACAGCGGCCATCTCCGACGGAGAGCGAGTTACTATTTGAGACTGGTTTAGTAATTCTTAACTGCGCGTTTAAATACATGCAGGCTGTCGATGACACACGACAAAGTTAAGACCCTTAGTGGTACCTATTCACTGGAATTTTGATGTCCCGTGGGGTCTGCACGGAGACGAGCGTTCGCGATGTATGGCGGGGAAGGCCACTAGTGTGACGTCACAAGTATTTTGCAGGTCCTGTATTTCTCTCGGGCTCCGAGAGTTACAAAGCTTCTAGCTGATGGCAGAGACGAGCATAGTCGTGCTGAATCTAGCGCGAGCACTTTTGTTTTATCTGATAGGTCACTTAGACTGGTTAGGTCCAATAACAGCGTGGATTGCATTTATTTTAACTAATCTAAAGATGTTAAGTTCTTGACGAAACTAGTTAGCAGTGTGAGAAAAGTAGGAATCACAGCATAGTGTGTCCCATTTATCTTGAACATCCTCAATAACTTTTTGGACAGAGGCACGTACCCGGGATTACGTAACTCCTCCGCTTTCTGAAGTTGAGAGTAAACAAATGGCATCGCAAGGGAGAGGCACAGTGATCAGTCAGTGAGCCGTCTTCAGCTGAAGGTTTTGCATGAGTTGTGTGTGTTGGACTCGCACGATCCTCAGCCGCAGATGATTGACTCTATGATTAGTTTGACTTTTTCGTTGTTTTTCCATTTGTTCATTGTCAACTCACCGGGGACTTTCACAGTGTGCTAGAACAGAGAAGTGAAAGTTTAGTTCTTGCAATTTTATTAAGAGAATCTTGTTTACTTCAATGGTACATTGTGCTACGGTTTTGAAGTAGTCCTAAGAAAAGGAAGCGTCTTACTGAATAAAGAAAAAAAATAATATTCTACTTGAAAAAGACGTACAGCCGTCGTATATTCGTAACGAACAAAGTGACAAGAAAGGGACTCACACTGGTTAGTTTCCCCCTGACACCTAAACGACAGTTGCTTAATGTCACAAGAACTGTCAATCAGAATCGAAATTAATGTTTCTTTGTTCTGGTAACCGATTTCAGTCGGACATGACCATCTTCAGACCACTATCTCAAAAATTAAGAAAATTTACCAAGTATGAAACAGCTAACCGTCATACAAGGTAAAACGTTTAGTCGTTTATATCTTTGGTGTCGTGTTGAGCCAGTACACGGAACAGCTGTAGGCACCAAAAGGCACCAGTCAATTATATTAGCTAAAATGTAGGCGCTTGGGGCTATAAGGGTAAACCTCCGGAACTGTTCCACATATGATCTGTTGAATAAACCATTGAGAGGAAAAATTAGCAGAACACCCATCTAATAGGAAAGAAAACCGCGTATTTTACATGAAAACGCAACGGATTGTTGATTATAATTCACAAACATATTCAAAATATCATCTTCTTAAAACTCAGATCTCTGATGCAAAGTGTTAAGCTTCATCTTTGATCCCGTCAGGTTAAACTACACCTGTGAAGCTTTTTAACAGTTGTAAACAAGTGTGCGCCTTGAGTGACGTGACTTGAGGTGAGAGTGTGATTAAATTAACGTATTCCGACCTTGAAAGCTTAAAAGTGTTCTTCCTTGTTCGTAGATAAGTTTTTCATTTTTTCCCACCGTTTCTCACGTACTTCCGCACTCGACTCACGAAATACGAAACCTAACATCTAACTTCCTCAAAACAGGAAAATGAAGTCCATCTCTCTCAAGAGCAGATTTAAATTACATATTAGACCATTTGCACCTGAAGATGGACTCACGGGATCCGAAGTGTATCGTGCAATTTAATGAAACCCGAAAAAAATTGTGACTGAATGCGTTTGTTCAAACTACCTGCGTAAAATATTGACCGTTTCTAAGTGCTTGTACATGTTCTGAAAAACCACCTACCTATCATAGTTCAGCAGATATGGCGTCACAAACAGTGATATTCGTGGAAAACTGCGGCATCATCATACGTTTAAATTTCTACTTCCATCTCTTAACTGTATTCGCAACTAATTTCGCAGGCAGTATCCAAATATGCCGCTAAATTATGGGACAGAAGTGTATCATGGTATCACATATAATTCGAGAGATGTGACGTCATGAACAGTGAGATACTCGGAAAGGTGTTGCATTGTGAATGTCGTTCGAATTTATTACTTCTTTTCTACTAAATCTAAGAAGTACTAATACGTTTATTCTTTATTAGTAAGGCGCCCTTACCATCGAGTCAACTTAAGGAAATCCATTAAATCTGACAGTGCTTTTGACAGCTTTCAACTGCGAAGCGCAAACGGCCGTAGACGGAAACAATAGCCGTCTATAGAACTCTGAAGACGTTTTCAACTTCGCGTTTTAGGCACACAAGGTATCTGCTTCCAGCGAGCAGAAACTGTCCGGGACAATTTGTCTTAATCTGAATGCTGTACTATACATTTGTACATTATGAATGTTTGCTTGTACGACTGTTTTATAATTTCAAAGGTGTTCTTCACGAGTACATGAAAATGAAATTTTTCGATACTTCACTACAAACACAGTTCTTTTTTCTTTTTCGTTTCTGATAGAAAACTGGGGAAATTAATAACCGGGCAATGCCGGGTTTGTCAATTAGTATTTTAAATATGTTTATAGATTGTAATCCACGTTGTATTACGTCATTCTTGAAGTTTTCTCGCCGGATCGAACATTCCATCATTTTTCCGGAGTGTGGTTACTCGACAGTGTAAAGTGCTCTAAAAACGTTGCAGGCGACTCACCTTGAGAATGGTTGAAAGGCTGCCAGCCTAAACATCGGTTGAATGGTTAATGATATCCCAGATGGAATCCCAAAAAAATGATAGAACATTTGTTATGGTTGCGTATACAATAATATGTTGGTTGTTCAAAAAATCGTTCAAATGGCTCTGAGCACTATGGGACTTAACATCTGAGGTCATCAGTCCCTTAGAACTTAGAACTACTTAAACCTAACTAAACTAAGAGCATCACACACATCCATGCCTGAGGCAGGATTCGAACCTGCGATCATAGCGGTCGCGCGGTTCCAGACTGAAGCGCCTAGAACCGCTCGGCCACACCGGCCGGCTGTTGGTTGTTCCATTGTATGCATGCTCAATGTCTTACGCCCATTGGTTCACAGTACCACTCACGTGTGGGAACATGGTCGGAGCTCTGCTCTTATAAACCCTAGCATCTACATTATAATCAGCATTCGTTGACTGGTTGCTTTTGGTATGTACAGCAGCTCAGTGTACCAGGACCATACGCCAACAACGTCATATACGTGTTTTACCTTCTACCTCTTAGCTGTACCATACCTGGCGCACTTTGATAATTTCATCGTTAGTGCTTGACAAAGGCCATGTTTCACTGAAACCAGTCACCAGAATAAATAAATATCACCTGGTATCTACTGTGGCCGCTGTTGTTATATAGAGTTTTTCGGAATAATCTGAATACTTTCACATTTGTTTATACTAAAATTAGGTACTACATGATTATATGCATGGAAACAGCAGCTCAACAAGTTTTTTGTGCCCTGTTCACAAATATTCAATATGTGAACAACCAGTGACAGGCAGATGTCCAGTCTGTAGTCCAATTAGGTCAAATTCGCCCTAAAGTGTGTTTATCGATGTCAGTCAAAGGTGCCACGAGATATCCTCTTAAGTCACTGATATTATGGGGAAGTGGAAAATGGGGTATCAAAACAGTGTCTTTGGTGCAACTCTACTAGTAAAAATCACGAGATGTCAGGTCCAGAGGACATGGGGCCATTCCAGGAGCCGAAGATTGCCAGCTGATTCACATCCGATGCATCGACTTAGCAGCTCAATATCCAAGAACTCATGACCATCTTGGCTCAAGTGCAGTTGAACACCATCCTGTGACAAACGAAATTATCAGTATCCTGCGCAGTTGCGGCCTGGACTACAGAAAATGACGTCTCCATTGTCTGACACCCATGTTCTTGGAGATTATTGCAGCAAAACAAACGGTTTTACTTTATGTTTCCACACATACACTTATGCAATACCTTAGCTCAATACATTTCTTTTTACAATCACTTGGAAGTGTATAGTCCATTTTGAATAACTTCACATACATTTTTCGTTTTTCGTTTTGCTTTTTGACAAAAACTTATATGAGGTGGTAGAAATAAGTGGGACACCCAATATAATAGGCGTGTCAGTGGAGTTCAGAATTGTCCTGCAAGACTTTTGCAGGAAGACACTTGCCCGCGGAGGTACACATTTTCTGTGTGTAGAGCTGCCGAGTCCGTGTCACAGGCGACGCACCGCACACCTTTTGCTCAGTCGGGCCCGCGCGCCTTTGCCCCCCTGGAGACGGGTAGCGGTCGGCGTCCTAGGTGACGGCGCCCCCGCGCATTGAGAAATGGAGCGTGTCCCATTGTCACCACGTCACAGGGCGAAGCGCCAGCCACCCCTGGCGACACGGCCTCATGGCCCGGAATGATTCACATAAGCCGCGCCGAAAAAATATCGCCCGCCACCCCGGCACCGCGCCGCGCTGCCGGCAGCGGCACCCCTCGCGGGGTTTTACTTTTAGCTCCGGCGCTTAAGCAGGCGTGAATCCTGCCACCCCCACCGCTACCCCGCCTACCCCGTCCCTCCTACACTGACTCACTGATCCCAGCCGCTCGCGCTACATTTGCCACTGCTACTAGCTGGTAGTCGTTCCTCGCTCTGCAGGCGGCGGCAACCTGCTGCCTTGTCTGCGAAAGAGTCGCAGTTCTGAAGGCGGAGCAGTCGTGATGGATTTTCTCAGAGTAATACCAACACTCACATAACAGCTAATATTGCTCAGGGACGCACGCATCATTCAAACGGGAGTGAATCCTCCTGGTGATTGAAGTATATAAAATCTTAACGATGTTCAGTGGTATACTTTTATAGTCTTTATCAGGTCATACAAACAGTATCATGTGTGTGTGTGTGTGTGTGTGTGTGTGTGTGTGTGTGCGTGTGTGTGTGAATTCCTAAGGGACGAAACTGCTGACGTCATGGGTGACTAGACGTACACACTACTTAAACTAACTTATGCTAAGCACAGCACACACACCCATGCCCGAGGGAAGACTCGAACCTCCGGCTGGAGGAGCTGCGCAATCCGTGAAATGTGCCTTAAACCGCGCGGACACTCCGCGCGGCCAAACACTATCATGACCTGTGATGGACTCTTAGTGACTCACCATTAGATGAATTTGGCGCGTTATATTGTTACTAGTCAGCTAAATATAACAGAAGAGGCGCTTACAATGGTACTATAAAGGGCAGTGTGCGCCCCGATAGCAGAATGGTCAGCGTGACTGACTGCCGTCCTAAGGGGCCCGGGTTCGATTCCCGGCTGGGTCGGGGATTTTCTCCGCTCAGGGACTGGTTGTTGTGTTGTCTTCATCATCGTTTCATCCCCATCCAGCGCACAGGTCGCCCAATGTGGCGTCGAATGTAATAAGACCTGCACCTAGGCGGCCGGACCTGCCCCGTAAGGGGCCTCCCGGCCAATGACGCCAAACGCTCATTTCATAAGGGGCAGTCAAATGAAAACGAATGAGATGGGAAAAAAGTAAACAAACTAGATACTATTTCAAAAGTACTCGCCATGGCTGTTACTACACTTATCCCATAGTGAGACAAAACGGCGAGTGCCTTCATGGGAAAAAATTTGCGCTTGGCTACGGAATCATGATTCCGGGCTTACAAGCACCCAACGTTTTTTGCGCTGCCAAAGTTTCACTGCCAAACCCTTAGGCATTCAACATGTAGTCCCGATCCCTCCCCACGCGGTTTCCATATTTTTGGGCCGTAAAGAAAGTCATTCGTGACCGTCATTTGCTTCTAAAGAGGAGATGCACGCCTAGCTAAAATCATAGTTCCATAGCCAACCGCAAAGATTTTTTCATGAAGGCACTGACCGTCTTGTCGCACAATGAGATAAATCTATTAACGGTTATGGCGGCTACTTCGGAAATAATAAACGGTTGACTTACTTTTTTCCATCTCTTTAGTTTTCATTTGACTGCCTCTTATATTTGTCTGTCAGTCCCCCGCAGCTTAGTGGTCAGTGGGACGGAATGTCAATCCTAAGGCCCGGGTTCGATTACCGGTTGGGTCGGACTGAGTGTTGGGTTGTCCTAATCATCATCATTTCATCCCCATCGACGCGCAAGTTGCGTCAAATCGAAAGACTTGCACCCGGCGAGCGGTCTACCCGACAGGAGACCCTAGTCATACGACATTACATATATTTATCTGTGCTCAGGCTGGGAAATACACTAAAAGATTTGCGTTACATGTAGGCCATTGTGTGTTTGTTCCCTTAGCAGTGTTCTTATCCTTGTTATTGCGATGCCATACTCTCTAGGTGTGGCGGAGTTTAAAGAATTATTCGGGTAATAAATGTATGGATAGTCTTAGAGGGTATATGAACATTTATGGCTGAAATTTTGAGTGCTTCATTCTTATTATTAATTTTATTTGTGGTGCAAGAATAGAGGAGAGATACCAAGCTGGTAATGACGATATGAAAGTGTTGAGACATACTTCCAATATTTTTCAGGAAAATTGTTCCATTTAATAGCGAAATTGGTAATTTTCGTGAAGACGGTAGTTTCTTTTAAACGGAAGCCTTCCTGGGACCTTCAATGGCACATCGGGCGTGGATATATGAGAGAGGCGGTCTCAGCTGTTAGAAGATGTCAGCGCCTGGTAATGTAAACTGCTTTACTCGTCTTCCCAAACCCGTGATGAACTCAGTTAGGTTACCAGTAAAAACAAATCGAAATTTCGCGCTGTTATCCTGTAATTTGATAAGCGCGCTACAAACAGCGTGCAGAATGGCCTGTAGGTGGCAGCATAGTGCAGGTGCACACATACCGTCGCTGTATCAGTATACAAATGGCCGCCCCACTTGCGACTTGCTCCAGGGAAGAACAGCGTTCTGTTATTCGGTTTTTGCGTAGTGAAGGTGTGAAACCTATTGAAATTCGTCGATGAATGAAGGTTCAGTACGGTGATACATGTTTGTCACAGCAGTAAATCTATGAATGGAATAGGAAGTTCGCAAATGGTGTGACTTCAGTGGAAGATGCTCCTCGTCCAGGTCAGACACAACGAGTTGTGACTCCACAGAACATTGCAGCAGTTGAAGCCATTGTGAAGGAAAACCGCCGACTGACACTAAATGACATTGCAGCATGTTTACAGATTAGTCATGGGTCAGCACATCACATTGTGCATGATGAACGCCAGTTTCACAAAGTGTCTGCAAGATGGGTGCCACGACAGCTGACTCCTGAAATGAGAGAACGACGTGTTGATGCTTGTGAAGAACTTCTTCGGTGCCTTGAACTAGAAGGTGATGGCTTCCTTTCAAGAATCGTTACTGAGGACGAAACCTGGGTTCACTTCCACCAACCGGAAACGAAGAGAGCGAGCAAGGAATGGCGCCATTCCTCATCACCAAAACCAAAGAGGTTTCGAACAGAACCATCAGCAGGGAAGGTTATGCTGACTCTATTTTGGGACGAAAAAGGCGTCATTTTGGAGCATTACATGCCTAGAGGGACCACTGTCACCAGTGCATCATACACAGATCTCCTAAAAAATGACCTGCGGCCTGCAATCAAATCAAAGCGACGTGGATTACTGTCAGCAGTTGTCCTTTTGGAACATGACAATGCAAGACCGCACACTGCCCGTACAACAGTTGCAACAATCACAGACATGTAGTTTCAGAGTCTTCCTCATCCACCATACTCACCAGACCTTGCCCCAAGTGATTTCCATATGTTTGGACCACTCAAACACGCAATGGGAGGAAACAAGTTCCGTTCTGATGAAGAGGTACGCCACGCGGTGCATGAATGGTTGCGCAGACTACCAAAAGAATTTTTGCCTAAAGGAATTTATGCACTTTGTAAACGCTGGACAACTTGCATCGAGGGTGGGGGAGATTATGTTGAAAAGTGATACAGCTTTGTACCACTTCTGCACAAAAATAATATTTAAAAAAATTTAAGGTTTTCATTTGACTCACCCTCATACTACACCAAACAAGGGTAGAAAAATGGGAGACGTATATTAAGGCACCAAATGGTAGTAGACGTTTCGGGATTCCAACACAAACTTGTAACAAACGAGGTTCGATCACCCACTGTATTATCAATCCTGAGCCGATCCGATCGCAAGATAACGGAGGCATCAGTGGTGTCCCTATTCATAACTCTGCTTCTGGACGATACGACGATGCAAGACAGACTGTACTATGAGCAACTTCGTTTTAAATTTCAAGAACAACAAGTGAATAATGGTGTTGTGATTCAGTTTGCCCCGGAGGAAGTGCTAACATAGAAGAAACGTGAGGGGTAGTTCTTGAAAGACTAAGTAATTGCTACGTAGAAAATGAGCTAACGATAGCATCATACCAAAGAGTTTATATAAGACTAAAAAGAACATTATCAAGAACGAGCAACTCCAGTATATAGATACCTTAGTATGAACATCGACGAAAAGCAAAAATTTCATGCACATATAGAAATCGCCTGACAGAGAGGCATTAAAATCCTGAAAAAATAGCAGCAACTGGGATCAAAGACGTTTCCAGCAGCTACTTAGTGCAGTAAGATCGTACCACCACGCAATCTTAATCACTGCTGCGGACTACGGGCCGAGCGTCTGGGCCCATAGAGCAAGGGAGGTAAGGACAGCACGGGCTCTACGGCGAGCACAGAGAAGTGCCTTACAATGCCCTGTGCACAACTACGGGTCAAGCTCAAAAGATATCAGTTACAGGGCTTATTTCAGTTTGAGTTTAAATATTCTCAAAAAATTAGCTGAGTGCATTCAGACGTGTTTATGACAGATTAGCGTATAAATCACACGGATTTAAATGATTTTCCTGTAAGATTCAGATGAATGTCATGACAGTAACTTACAAGCATTATTCTGGATAAAATTTGCAGCAAGGTACTTTCATCTGTTAAGTTTGAAATATGGATACAGGAAAAGTTCACTCAATGGAAGGCATACCCTAATACACTATTGGCCATTAAAATTGCCATACCACGAAGATGACGTACTACAGACGCGAAATTTAACCGACAGGAAGAAGATGCTGTGATATGCAAATGATTAGCTTTTTACAGCATTCACACAGGTTGGCGCCGGTGACGACACCTACAACGTTCTGATGAGCAAAGTTTCCAACCCATTTCTCATACACAAACAGCAGTTGACCGGCATCGCCTGGTGAAACGTTGTTGTGATGCCTCGTGAAAGGAGGAGAAATGAGTACCATCACGTTTCCGACTTTGATAAAGGTCAGATTGTAGCCTATGAAGATTGCGGTTTATCTTATCGCGACATTGCTGCTCGCCTTGGTCGAGATCCAATGACTGTTAGCAGCATATGGATTCGGTGGGTTCAGGAGATTAATACGGAACGCCGTGCTGGATCCCAACGGCCTCCAATCACTAGCAGTCGAGATGACAGGCATCTTATCCGCATGGCTGTAACGGATCGTGCAGCCACGTCTCGATCCCTGAGTCAACAGATGGGGACGTTTGCAAGACAACAACCATCTGCACGAACAGTTCGACGACGTTTTCAGCAGCATAGACTGTCAGCTCGGACACCACGCCTGCGATTACCCTTGACGCTGCATCACAGACAGGAGCGCATGGGATAGTCTACTCAACGAAGAACCTGGGTACACGAATGGCAAAACGTCATTTTTTCGGATGAATCCAGGTTCTGTTTACAGCATCATGATGGTCGCATCGGTGTTTGGCGACATCGTGGTGAGCGCACATTGGAAGCGTGTATTCGTCATCGCCATACTGGCGTATCACCCGGCGTGATGGTATGGGGTGGCAATGGTTACACGTCTCGGTCACCTCTAGTTCGCATTGACGGCACTTTGAACAGTGGACGTTACATTTCAGATGTGTTACGACCCGTGGCTCTACCCCTCATTCGATCCCTGCGAAATCATACATTTCAGCAGGATAATGCACGACCGCATGTTGCACGTCCTGTACGGGCCTTTCTGGATACAGAAAACGTTCGACTGCTGCCCTGGCCAGCGCATTCTCCAGATCTCTTATCAACTGAAAACGCCTGGTCAATGGTGGCCGAGCAAACTGGCTCCTCACAATACGTCAGTCACTACTCTTGATGAAGTGTGGTATCGTGTTGAAGCTGCATGGGCAGCTGTACCTGTACACGCCATCCAAGCTCTGTTTGACTCAATGCCCAGGAGTATCAAGGCTGTTATTACGGCCACAGGTGGTTGTTCTGGGTTCTGATTTCTCAGGATCTGTGCACCCAAATTGCGTGAAAATGTAATCACATGTTAGGTCTAGTATAATATATTTATCCAATGAATACCCGTTTATCATCTGCATTTCTTCTTGGTGTAGCAATTTTAATGTCCAGTAGTGTAATTCTTCCAGTATTACAACTAATCATTTTATACGGTATATTTACGATACCAAATGTGAAAAGCAATTAAGAAGGCGCAGATGAAAAATGGAATGAATTCTGGTAATTGAAACACGATAAAAATTGAAGCTCACTGGGCTCTGCAGTCGAGTCAGAGTATTTTTGCTCTTTGGTGGCGTAGCGCAAGAAGAGTTGCCATAGCTTACCGCTTCATCTCGGCCGGTTATGCCTATTCCACTGGAGCTGTCCTTCTGCGCTCTCACCCCCCGAACCACCCCTCACCCACACCTCCGCCGCCAGTAGGGAAATGCGGCGGGGGCGCAGGACAGCCTGCGAACGGGCCTGGAGTGTCGCCGGCCGCCAGCAGCTGCGGGGAGGGGGCGGGTGTAGTCCGCTTTTATTTCCCCCTTCTTACATAACTTCGAGGCAGCCGAAGTGTAGGACAGAAAAATAAAGCGAGGGAAAAAAGGACGGCAGGCACAATCTGCGTAAAACTTTGGAACTCTTTCGCGAGAGGGAGGAGCCCGGCGAGAAAAGATTTTGCGTCGTGAGGGGCTGAAATTCGCGGTAAGGAATGGGAGGGGACGGCGGCCAGAAGACCGCCTGCAGGAACTGCGAGGCGTCGCCTAAAATACGGCCTCCAGTCACCGCTCAGCACCTTGTTTACTCCGCATTAAAAGCTTTCTCTGATAACTACCTACTGTTCCTGCTCCTCCTGGGCAACACAATTTCGTTTGCACCTTCAGATGAACACAGAATAAGCTTTAGCTATCTGTGTAAGCTACAAACAAATTCAAGAAATATAAGGGCACTAAAAAGTTATTCCCGAAACACGTAACCGTTCTAGAGCCTACAGAGCGAACCAGCATGGTTTTGAGGTGGATTTATTGAATTACCACTAACTCTGCAGATACTGTTGTCGCTACTTTTCAGCATTCTCTCCGCCTAAAACCCCACCCAAAGAAGCACAAGTCACCATTTAAATACAGAACTGCATTTATTTTTTCAGGATTTTAGAAGTCAATATAATGGGTAGTGCACGCTCAGTTAAAATAAAAATTGATGGTGACATAGGTCCCGTAACAAGGTGTCTGGAGACTTTACACTATGTAAGTGCATGCTGCCAGTAAATAGACTTCATGCCGATTGACACCACGAGTCTATAGCGTGCCTGCCCAGCGTTAATAAAACATTTACCCCGTAAATTTCGACATACTACAACTCACAAAAGTAATAAAATGTGATTCTTTTACAAAATATAAATAATTGTCGTCAACCAGTACTCACCAACATTTTCAGTTATTGGGTTTGTACAAAGGTAGCTTGTATAATTTTTTTCACAACGATGTTGTTTCATGACAATGGGAGTATTGATTGTCAAGATTCTACAGCGAATACTCTCAGAAAGATTTCAATTAAAAAAGAATGTGCTACACCACGAAGCACGAGTCAAATATTTATCAAAGTTTGT
Source organism: Schistocerca nitens (assembly GCF_023898315.1). NCBI lineage: Eukaryota > Metazoa > Arthropoda > Insecta > Orthoptera > Acrididae > Schistocerca > Schistocerca nitens. The sequence goes on along the minus strand of NC_064622.1, from coordinate 173,867,101 downwards.
CGAGGTGCACAGCACGTAATTGCTATTAAATGATTAAACTTTGCCGGCCGGAGTGGCCGAGCGGTGCTAGGTGCTACAGTCTGGAACCGCGAGACCGCTACGGTAGCAGGTTCGAATCCTGCCTCGGGCATGGATGTGTGTGATGCCCTTAGGTTAGTTAGGTTTAAGTAGTTCTAAGTTCTAGAGGAGTGATGACCTCAGCAGTTAAGTCCCGTAGTTCTCAGAGACATTTGAACCACTTTTGATTAATATTTCATTCCGTTCCGATCAAAAGTTCATCAGCAAATTCAGAAAGAGATGTGACGTCCACTAGCACGAATACACTCTTATATTAATGCACAATTTAAAGCCATATTGGCTACACTGTTCGGTTATGTGCAACGTCGCGTTTCACGTTATCTTTAGAAGTTTGTCAATAATGGCTGACAAATTCGGAAGTGCCATAGGAATGGAGCCACTTCACAAGAACAAAGTGAGTGGTTATTTAAAAATTTTCTCGTGAACAACAAACCAACATACACAGCTGTGATAAATATCGTGTTGCAACTCCTTTTGACCGATGTGGTCCAGCAACTAGACGTCCCCGTCCCCGTCCCCGTCCCCGTCCCCGTCCCCGTCGCCGTCGCCGTCGCCGTCGCCGTCGCCGTCGCCGTCGCCGTCGCCGTCGCCGTCGCCGTCGCCGTCGCCGTCGCCGTCGCCGTCGCCGTCGCCGTCGCCGTCGCCGTCGCCGTCGCCGTCGCCGTCGCCGTCGCCGTCGCCGTCGCCGTCGCCGTCGCCGTCTGTCTGGCCCACTGCGTCTCGCGTATTTATTCACTTCAATTTACTGGAGGTGAACGACTTCACGGTCATTGCCTCTTCTGTCACGTTGAGAAGCTCCTCGAAAAATCTTCTTAACGTCGGTCATTGGCTCTTGGAATGTAGGCGAGGGCCTTTGATCCCATGTGACGACTGAGAAACACGTGAGCCGGTCATTGCCTCTTCTGTCACGTTGAAAAGCTTCTCGAAGGATCTTCTTAACGTCGGTCATTGGCTCTTGGGATGTAGGCGAGGCCTTTGCTCACATACGACAACTGAGAAACACGTGAGCCGGTCGGGCGATGCCCTGACGGCTGAATCGACAGCGCCCGCTTTTGTGGAACTTGCTGACTTCACGGTCATTGTCTCTTCTGTTCTGCTGTTCCGCCCGCTGTTTGCGAGTATGTAACTCTCTAAACTAAACCAAGTTTTTCATTTATATTCTAATTTCTAGTTCACTTTGATTTCACTAATTTATTTACTTAAGTACCACTCAACACTTTTTATTTCTCCACGGGATGATCACAGACACATGCAAAGACTTTACAGATGTTTTAATATCTATGTGTTCAAGGTCTTTATTATGTCACTGCAGCCTGATTATGAGGCATAAACACGAAACATGTTGCTAATCAAATAATTTAAATAGTCAACAAATTTTGTAACTGTTAGCGTTATTTCAAAAAGAGTAAACCTTTTCATATTATCCTGTTTGTCGTGGAACTGCAGCACCTTCCTCCCAATGTCATATCGAGAATTTTATTGCCATTCCTGAAGCATACGCATTGTCCAGTCATGGAGCTTGCTGGTTGGAGGCCGGTATGAATTTGTTCATCTTCCCATTGCATGCATTACACTGGGTGACAGATCAGGAGTCTGGCTGCCGTCAAGGATCTATACATTCCTCGAGGCTCTTATGGTGTGGACGGCTGTGTAGGCTCTTGCATTATTTGGTCCTCTGGTAATGAAGGGTATGACCAAAGGGTTTACAGTTCCTGCCACATACTGGCGAGCATTCAGCCGCCCTTCACCAATTACCAAATCAGTCATGTGGTCATATCCAATGGCTCCTCACAACATGGTTTGAGGAGTTACAGAGGTATGGATCTTGAGAATCGCTGCTTCCTCTAGCATTTCTCCAGGTTGTCTATGGTCTGACCTCTCAAACATAAGAGAGATTTCATTGTTGAGCATCATGAAATATTACTCAGTGTCCCAACGGGCTCTGTCTCTATACGATTGTTGCTGACTGTGGTACAGGACATGGGCAGAAATATGGAAACGCCAAAAACACAACACATTACCCAGCCTACGAGGATGTAAGTAAAGGTAGGCGTTTAATATGGCTTCCAGTTGTCCCGGAATGGGTAAGTAAAGGTTCTGTGTGGTTTTCAATGGAATCTTATACTGCTATTCCTGCAAAATAGTGGCATGTGCATGCAAAGATGGTGGAGGTGCTTAGAGTTCATACATCCTTCTCTCCAAAATAGATTCAGACGCCCAATAATATTGAAATACACTCCTGGAAATGGAAAAAAGAACACATTGACACCGGTGTGTCAGTCCCACCATACTTGCTCCGGACACTGCGAGAGGGCTGTACAAGCAATGATCACACGCACGGCACAGCGGACACACCAGGACCCGCGGTGTTGGCCGTCGAATGGCGCTAGCTGCGCAGCATTTGTGCACCGCCGCCGTCAGTGTCAGCCAGTTTGCCGTGGCATACGGAGCTCCATCGCAGTCATTAACACTGGTAGCATGCCGCGACAGCGTGGACGTGAACCGTATGTGTAGTTGACGGACTTTGAGCGAGGGCGTATAGTGGGCATGCGGGAGGCCGGGTGGACGTACCGTCGGATTGCTCAACACGTGGGGCGTGAGGTCTCCACAGTACATCGATGTTGTCGCCAGTGGTCGGCGGAAGGTGCACGTGCCCGTCGACCTGGGACCGGACCGCAGCGACGCACGGATGTACGCCAAGACCGTAGGATCCTACGCAGTGCCGTAGGGGACCGCACCGCCACTTCCCAGCAAATTAGGGACACTGTTGCTCCTGGGGTATCGGCGAGGACCATTCGCAACCGTCTCCATGAAGCTGGGCTACGGTCCCGCACACCGATAGGCCGTCTTCCGCTCACGCCCCAACATCGTGCAGCCCGCCTCCAGTGGTGTCGCGACAGGCGTGAATGGAGGGACGAATGGAGACGTGTCGTCTTCAGCGATGAGAGTCGCTTCTGCCTTGGTGCCAATGATGGTCGTATGCGTGTTTGGCGCCGTGCAGGTGAGCGCCACAATCAGGACTGCATACGACCGAGGCACACAGGGCCAACACCCGGCATCATGGTGTGGGGAGCGATCTCCTACACTGGCCGTACACCACTGGTGATCGTCGAGGAGACACTGAATAGTGCACGGTACATCCAAACCGTCATCGAACCCATCGTTCTACCATTCCTAGACCGGCAAGGGAACTTGCTGTTCCAACAGGAGAATGCACGTCCGCATGTATCCCGTGCCACCCAACGTGCTCTAGAAGGTGTAAGTCAACTACCCTGGCCAGCAAGATCTCCGGATCTGTCCCCCATTGAGCATGTTTGGGACTGGATGAAGCGTCGTCTCACGCGGTCTGCACGTCCAGCACGAACGCTGGTCCAACTGAGGCGCCAGGTGGAAATGACATGGCAAGCCGTTCCACAGGACTACATCCAGCATCTCTACGATCGTCTCCATGGGAGAATAGCAGCCTGCATTGCTGCGAAAGGTGGATATACACTGTACTAGTGCCGACATTGTGCATGCTCTGTTGCCTGTGTCTATGTGCCTGTGGTTCTGTCAGTGTGATCATGTGATGTATCTGACCCCAGGAATGTGTCAATAAAGTTTCCCCTTCCTGGGACAATGAATTCACGGTGTTCTTATTTCAATTTCCAGGAGTGTATGTTGCCTATGGTGGCCAGGGCATACGTACGATTCATCGTTGGGCGCAAAAAACCAGTCCTGGACGATGCGAGCTGTGTAAACAGAACCTCTCTCTTCCTGAACGTATTCTGACCATTGAGGAACAAATGTTGTACCATGAGATGGACCTCATCCGCCAGAATGGTGGTACAATCGCTGGCAGTAATGCGCCCTTGCAGAGTAATTGTGGGGTCCATGGAATAACATGTTGTGTCGCTCGTCACCAAATCCCCACCGTGTTTCACTTTTGGCGGCAAACAGTCCACGTCTTGGCCTCGAGACGGCGTACGTCAGACGTGAACTGGGCGAGATTTTGGAACTATTTGAAACAAGACTCATACCACCAATTGACCTTCTTCATTGCTCCACATTTTCATAGCTTCGACGTAGTCTTTTCCTCTTATGTGCATTTACATCACTGATGTGTGGTTTTGGGATCTGTATGGTGTGAAAAGTGGCAGTTGATTTTAAACAGTGAGTTAAGTCATCCACACGAATACTACAATGAACCCGTTAAATTTCTGTTGTGGGATAAAACACGAATTTAAAGGCTGTAAATTCAACTACATAATTACGGATTACAGTTACGAATAACTTATTTTGGAATACTCACACAGATAATGTTGCGGGAAACCAAAACAAATCTGCGATTTATTGGCGGAATGCTTAGAAAGTACGACAATGTTACTAAAGAGACTGTTTAAACTACGTTTGTCACTTCTCTTCTGGAGTGTTGCTGTGCGGTGTTGGATCCGCATCAGATAGGACTGACGAAGGACATCGTAAAAGTTCAAAGAAGTCATCTCGTTTTGTATTATCGCGGAATGAGGGAGAGAGTGCCTTGGGTGTAATACGTGAATTGGAGCGGAAATCATTAGGCCTAGAGTTAAGGTGATTTTCATTGTGGCATGATTTTCTCATGAAATTTCAATCTCCAACTTCGTCGCCAGAGTGTGAAAATATTTTATTGGCGCCTACCTACATACAAAGGAATGATCATCACAATAAAATAACAGAAATTAGAGCTTGCAGGGAAAAAGTTTTCGTTCTTGTCGCGCGCCGTTTGGGAGTGGAACGGTTGTAAAACAGCTTGATGGTGGTTCGATGAACCCTCTGCCAGGTACTTAAGTGTGAATTGCAGAGTAATCATCTAAATGTAGACGTAGATGGAATTCCAACTCACGCTGCGAGTCCCAAATTATGGAACAGCATCCGTGCTGTTGTGGTGCTGACTGGGTTCGCGAGAGCGTCATTCAGTTCTTCAATGACTTTTTCAGATGTCGTTCTCTTACTTTCCGTCAGAATCTTCTTCAATGACAGTCCGTCACGATCACCCGACGTATACTATCGTCCGCATTGATAATTTTTCGCTTTTCTTTATGTGGTATACAGCTTCGATATGGTGCCTCGTGAAACATCAAACTCTTCGCTAGCTTGGGTACGGAAGCATCCGCCTTTGGAGCACTGACGATTTAGCAACAATCGAATTCACTTCACTCTGACATACTCACCACAACACTGAACGTTGTCCTGACGACGGCTGACACTTGCAACTTATTGACGGCATCGCGCAGGTACCATTCATGGTCAAATAAAACTGAGCCACTTGCAGCCTCGGCTAGCATCTGTATTTGTGTTCAAGTTTGCATTTCCCGCAGTGTTTCTTTATTTTTGTTCAACTGCTGTATGGTGCCTGCGTTAAACGATGCAAGGCAACTCCTGATGTCAACACAGCCTTCAGCAATTTGCGACGGTTCGTGGTAACACTATGCCTGTAACCTTGTCCCTCATTTCACCTGACTCCACCATCTATTTATCAGTGTCAGTAGTTTAATGCTATGGTAGTGTCGCGGCGTAGTGCTTCTGCAATAACCTGTGCCCGCTTTTCTTGCGACACAGTTATCCTGAGCCCATCTCGCCATCACTCGTCCTGCAGCCATTCCACATAAACCAACCGTCAGCACGATCTGCAGGTATGATGTTCTCAAGTCCCTCATGCTAATCATTCAACCTTTCTCAAAGTCTGAAAGATGGCGATAAGCAGCATGTGCACGTCCACACGGTATGGTGTGTCTCCTTCAACACCTCTCCTTCTACGAAGTTCGTATGTTGCGAGACACACCCAACAGGTATCATGCACTCATAGCATCCTTCAGCAGTGTGGATGACTTTCTTCTGTACCGAAAATGAGCTATAACTGGGATGAAATTCTAATCAACACATCCCACAAGCATGGAAATATTGGAGTTTCCATTTGCTGCCGTTTGGTTACGGTGTTCATGGTGCAACAAATTCAGTTAAATTCTGCGTATTTCTATGAAACAAATTAATTGATAATTTATAAATGAAGTGCCCAACACTGGGCTCCGAACTGTTATGAATTAGAGTTGGTTAACAGAAAAAGTGATTTATGTTTGTTAATGGATCAGCAATACAAATATATTCTCAGGACCGATTTGACTTGGTGCTGTAATTGAGAAAGTACGTGGGGAAACGAACTATTTCATCTTAGCACTCGATGAGGTCAGTTTGGCCTGCAAGAGTGTGTTGCTGATGTGATGTCAGCGTGACGTGCCATTCTCATCTCGTTGCGTGTGTGGCTTCGGATTGATAGCCGGCAGCTCCCTTCTTCTGTGTTCTGCAGCTTTGAGGTGACGCACTGGCATTCCTTCCTCCGCTATACGACGGCTATATTTTGTCCCATCAGGTACAGCTTGTATCACCAACCACACTGTGTTATTCTGCCCATCGCAACAGTTGTTGTCTGCAGTGATTATCTCGCAGAGACGGCGCCCATGTATATTAGAAGCTGAGGTCAAACAAGAAAATGGAGTTAAATCCCGTATCCGGCCATCCTGCTTTAAGTTTCCCGTGATTTCCCTTTCGCATAAGGCAAATTCCAGGATAGTTCCTTTGAAAGGGCTTGGCCGCTTTCCTTTTCCATCCTTCCATAATCAGGGCTTGTGTTCCATCTGTAATGACCTCATTGTGGATGGGATGTTAAACATTAATCTCCTCTTCCTCCTCCTCCTGTTCCGAGAAAATGGAGTCTGATACTTAAAGATTCATGCCTAAGATCGCAAGAAAGATCCGTTCAACATGGAATGGAAAGGTGAACTTAGTGGCTTTCTTCTCCTATCTAAATCCTCAATGACTGATGTCTCACTGACTCTGTTCTCTTCTCCTTCCATCAGACTGCCCCTGACTACCCGTGGCTGCCCCTGGCTGATCCCTGACGGATTGATCCCTGGCTGATCTCTGACTGATCCCTGGCTAATTTTTTTTAATAAACCCTCACTTTTTCGTCCAGTACGCTGATTTTTGTATCGTATTGCCTTTGACATTGATGGGCTTAGTTTGCAATATCGTCCAATAAACAATCTACACTGCAAAAACCTGCCTCCCAATCCTGGCACAGAGTGACCAAATTACCGATCTTAATGCGGTTGGCGTGAAAGATGGGAACCCTTGCATTATTCTCACACTGTTCCTCGTTGTGGTACTTCCCAGTGCTAGCTGCTGCCTCCTTAGCGAATTGTATATGGCTATGTATTGCTTTAAGTGTTTGTTTTCATTTCTGAGTTGTGTACAGGGTTTAAACGTAACACTAAATCCTCTTGTTTGTAACGTGAATATCTGCGCTTTGTCCAGGAGTGCCCAGGCGTTTGGAATTTGGGGACATCACTCTGGCGGTCAGTCAATCTTTATTCATGGATACCCTTTCAGAATGAAGCAAATATCAAACACATGAAATAGTGTAGCAAGTGAAGACCTGGGAAGGGCAAGTTGCCAGATCACAGAAAAAGCAGCACTTTAAACAGAAGATACAAATTTATTTTAAAAGTTACTTCAAAAGTTATCAAGTACTCCTTTAACATGTACGATGGGAGAAAAAATTAAAGTAACCAAAGTAACAATACAGATTTGCATTTATAGATTAAAAAGTCTAATTTGAGTTTGCAAATCATAACACGCCCTAGAGTGTGAAATCATCCAAAGATCGCGTCGCAGCACATCGATACCGCAGACATAAACGATGTATAATTGTAGTCCGCAACGATAAATGGGGAAGGCCGAAAAAGACTTGCCCTCTATCTCAGCACAGCAGCGCCTTCATACAGAAGTCAGTATAGGGCCAAACATCGAAGCATTCTGCCCAATTCGTAACTTCAGCTAAAGCAGTCAACATCATCGAGTAGGACTAAAAAATTATTCAAATCTCAGATGGAAATCTATTTTTGTAAATGTTGAACATTGTACTTCAAGAGTTTCTTAATTAGTGTATTAAGTGATGTTTTACAAGTCAATGACATTTGTAAATTATAAAGCAAGCCTTTGGGAAAGGATCTATCAAGTTAGGTAAACCTCTTTATTCATTCACGTAATAACGTGATTAATATTTCACATGTTGTAGTTCCAGTGAGCCATCTCCCAGAGTAGTCAAAGAACCCAGCGTTGTGGACAGATGGCTGTTGTTTCGTCTGGTCGTAACATAGAGTTTCTCCCACTCCAGTGGGTCTGTTTCAACATAATTTAATTAAGGTTCATTATGAACCCAGGCATTACCAGAATAGAAAGAAATGTTTCAATTAACACATGCTCAGTAGTAATAACTCCAACAACAATAAACAAATAGTTACTAGTACAGACTGTATCAGTCAGCCAGTATTAAAAGACTATGAAATAAATGGGAACTGGTAAATCAGTAAATTAAACCTAAGTCTAAAAATAAAATACACAAAGTCAATAAAAATAGTAATGATTACATACAAACTGGCCTCAACCCGAACAGCGAGGAATAACTGTAGTATAGAAAGACAAAAACCTTTAGTATTGCAGATATTTTGGTTTTCAGGTGGGATTACTAATGCTAGTCCCATAAAAGAATGTATAAGTAAAATTTGGATGAGAACGCCTACATGGCTTCGCCTGAAACAGCAAACAATAAAAGTGAATTGACATTTAACCTGTATACACAAAAAATACGAAACAACTCAAATAATATTCATAAAATATCAACAGGGCTCAAAGCCGATCCAAAGAGATAACTGTGAGATAAAGAACTTCACCCACCTAAGTTGGGCCAACCGATACACTCTTTAAATAACTCTGAAGTTAAGCCTTAAGCACATCGTATGGAAAACCGTAAAGCGCAGTGGTTAGCTCCAAATACACTCCTGGAAATTGAAATAAGAACACCGTGAATTCATTGTCCCAGGAAGGGGAAACTTTATTGACACAGTCCTGGGGTCAGATACATCACATGATCACACTGACAGAACCACAGGCACATAGACACAGGCAACAGAGCATGCACAATGTCGGCACTAGTACAGTGTATATCCACCTTTCGCAGCAATGCAGGCTGCTATTCTCCCATGGAGACGATCGTAGAGATGCTGGATGTAGTCCTGTGGAACGGCTTGCCATGCCATTTCCACCTGGCGCCTCAGTTGGACCAGCGTTCGTGCTGGACGTGCAGACCGCGTGAGACGACGCTTCATCCAGTCCCAAACATGCTCAATGGGGGACAGATCCGGAGATCTTGCTGGCCAGGGTAGTTGACTTACACCTTCTAGAGCACGTTGGGTGGCACGGGATACATGCGGACATGCATTGTCCTGTTGGAACAGCAAGTTCCCTTGCCGGTCTAGGAATGGTAGAACGATGGGTTCGATGACGGTTTGGATGTACCGTGCACTATTCAGTGTCCCCTCGACGATCACCAGTGGTGTACGGCCAGTGTAGGAGATCGCTCCCCACACCATGATGCCGGGTGTTGGCCCTGTGTGCCTCGGTCGTATGCAGTCCTGATTGTGGCGCTCACCTGCACGGCGCCAAACACGCATACGACCATCATTGGCACCAAGGCAGAAGCGACTCTCATCGCTGAAGACGACACGTCTCCATTCGTCCCTCCATTCACGCCTGTCGCGACACCACTGGAGGCGGGCTGCACGATGTTGGGGCGTGAGCGGAAGACGGCCTAACGGTGTGCGGGACCGTAGCCCAGCTTCATGGAGACTGTTGCGAATGGTCCTCGCCGATACCCCAGGAGCAACAGTGTCCCTAATTTGCTGGGAAGTGGCGGTGCGGTCCCCTACGGCACTGCGTAGGATCCTACGGTCTTGGCGTGCATCCGTGCGTCGCTGCGGTCCGGTCCCAGGTCGACGGGCACGTGCACCTTCCGCCGACCACTGGCGACAACATCGATGTACTGTGGAGACCTCACGCCCCACGTGTTGAGCAATTCGGCGGTACGTCCACCCGGCCTCCCGCATGCCCACTATACGCCCTCGCTCAAAGTCCGTCAACTGCACATACGGTTCACGTCCACGCTGTCGCGGCATGCTACCAGTGTTAAAGACTGCGATGGAGCTCCGTATGCCACGGCAAACTGGCTGACACTGACGGCGGCGGTGCACAAATGCTGCGCAGCTAGCGCCATTCGACGGCCAACACCGCGGTTCCTGGTGTGTCCGCTGTGCCGTGCGTGTGATCATTGCTTGTACAGCCCTCTCGCAGTGTCCGGAGCAAGTATGGTGGGTCTGACACACCGGTGTCAATGTGTTCTTTTTCCCATCTCCAGGAGTGTAGCAGCTCGTACAGTCTACACATGAAGGCACTTACCAAACTAGTCCATCGAACTCTTTCTATAGATACCCAACAATATACGAAATGGGACGGCCATCTTCCACCAATCCCAAGCGATGTGCTTCTCGGGCATGTAAGTTGCAACAGCAACACACACTCTCATGCAAGATGATATTCATTTTCGCCATTTACTAGTAGGGTACACGCCCCTCATAACTGGTGGCAGTAATCCTCAGATGTCCGTCCTCCAGTTAATGATGGTCAGTGTCTGAGCATGAGCTCATGTAGATGGCTGTTAACTCAGCTCGGCAGGGAGAGTGCCTTCACTCTGGCGGGACATGAAAGAGGCGGTTTGTTAGCTACGGACTAGGAGATTACAACACGCTTTCGTTTTGTACCGATAAAGCATCCCTAAGAGTCAAACACGGGGTGTGTGTGGGAGGGGTGGGGTGGGGGGGGGGAAGTGCGGGGGGGAGTTTACGGAGGGGTGGAGTGATAAGCTTGAGAACCTTGATCTGTCTTTTTATTGAGTTCCTTTAGCCTCAAAATCTTTAGAAGAGTACCACCCTTGACGCGGCTAAGACGAACCCTATGAAGTTTACTGGTAGCTAAGTATTCAACCAGGAGGTTAACCGGGGTGTTTATCTTTTGAATCTGACATAGTCCAGCGAAATACAGCAATAAGTTCGCAGAAATTTTGTTTACTTCTTTATTCCGGCCCCAAAAATTCTTTACAAAAATAAGTTCTCCAATCCTTAATGAGGTAACCCGTCTACAGTCGTTACATCTGCGAACCTCCCGCCTGTGTTCAAAACAAATGTTATTAATAGCCTTACTCCAGTTCCCTTTTAATAATGTCAGAGTTAATTAACTCGGGGAGGAAATAATTGATGGACTAAAGGTTGGATATCGAAGAGTTTATGGGATGGGCAAGCGGTAATTTTGCAGTGTTATTCTTTCGCGTCTCATGTGCGGCAGAATTGAAAGCTGAATTAAGCAAGTCGGTGGATTTGTCCCAGATATTCTGAGATTAACTACAGTACGTAAACTTTGATGGTTTAAGTCTCCCGATTACAAATTCAGCAAACGATGGTTGAGGGTACTACGTAATGGTGGTGATACGCAATAAATTCCCTTGAAGTGAAGATAGGCATGTTATCACTAAAAGATGTGTTGGAGGAGCAAAGGAAAAAAAAAAAAACGGATAGTTGATGAAGATGCTGGATTGCCAAATTTGTAATCAGTCATAGCTCTACTTGGGCTGATTTGGGGTAAGAGATCAAACAGTTAGGTCATCGGTCTCATCGGCTTAGGGAAGGATGGGGAAGGAAGTCGGCGTACCCTGTCAAAGGAAACACCCCGGCATTTGCCTGAGGAGATTTAGGGAAATCACAGAAAACCTAAATCAAGATGGTTGGACACGGGCTTGAACCATCGTCCTCTCGAATGCGAATCAGTGTGCTAACCACTGCGCCACCTCTCCCGCTCCTCTACTTGGGGCAAGCCACGCAAATGACATGCATCCATCACAACGAAAGTATACTTACTGTCACTCTTAGTACATCAAAGTACATCAACAAACAATTCGTCAATAGGCCATTCTTTTGACGAGTATTGGCAATATGGGTAAGTAAAGTGAGTAGCTGGACTATGGTTGTCGAGATCGACCCGAAGCACGATTTTAATGGTTACAACCAAGCATGTGGTTAGAACAACCGTAAATCCACTTAATAAACTTAATGACTGTTGGGCTTCATTTTGCCAAAAAAGTCGGACAATAAACAGGAAGTCACTTGAATAAACACTACTAACCAATGGAAGATGTCCGTGACTACATACCTGACAGTCCTCAATCGGATTAGTTTTAGAGGCAAACTTATTTCTGGTGGAGTTAAGGCACAAGCCGTTTTTTCTATGAAATCACATCTCAGTAGTATGTCGGTAGACAGATGTTCGGCAACAAAGATTTTAACATGGCAAGAGAAATGCTGAATTTGGAAATTAAGGCCTCTCTCCCCCTACAGAGGTAATGACTGACCAGTAGCAGTCTGAACCTACTTATTTACTGATCTTAAAGTAATAAATTTACAGATGTTACTATTCTTAAGGTACCGGGCGCAATTGAGGGAGGAAATGTGGCTGCAGTCCACAAACCGATTCATGGTGAAATATGACACAAGTAAAGGATAGGGAGAATTCTACCGAGCGCAATTAAGCGAGGAAATGTGGCTGCAGTCCACAAACCGATTCATGGTGAAATATGACACAAGTAAAGGATAGGGAGAATTTGCTGATTCTACTCAAATGTATTCAACTTTTGTGTGCCCACGCTGTTCACCTTCCCCAGAACAGTTTCCAGTTCTTTTTCAGTACACCTTCAATAAAGCACAGTATCAACGTATGTACCACTAGAAAAGAGAAAAAAATGTTTCAGTTAACAAATTCTCAATAATAATAAATCCTGTATAAATAAACAAATAATTGGCAGCTCAGAACAGGCAATGAAGCACTATCAAAAAACTCTGAAGTAAATGGGCAATGGTAACGGATTAGTAAATAAAATTTAAAGGACAATGGCCACTTGGTTTCAACAAGCAGTAAAATTAGCCCTGAGTACCAAACTGAATTACACAAATTCAGCTCAAATAGTACAGGTTACTTAGAAACCGGGCTCAAACCCAATAGAGGAATAACTCTGGGACAGACAAAAACCTACAGCATACATACAACTCGGCTGTAAATTGATATTACTGAGGCTAGTTCCATAACAGATTGTATAAATAACATTTCTATCAGAACGCATACATGGGTTCAACTAAAACAACAGACAGTAAAATTGATGTGGAATTTATCCTTAGGACACAACAAATTATCAACAGCGCTCAAAGCCAACACACAGAGATAAAGTGAGGTAATGAATTTTACGGACATAATTTGGCTCTAGTAGTAAACTCATTAAACAACACTGGGGTTAACTCAGGCCTAAAGCGCATCATGTAAATAACCCTATAGCAGTGTGCGATTTGCAGGGGGGATGGGGGGGAAGATTTCCCCCCCTCTGCATCAGCCCATCCCCTCCTCTGGTTTTAGCTTATGCATCCCAACATGGGGTGTTTACTTCCCACGTATTGGAGGAAAACTTTACATATAATTTAAATTTGTGGAGCCGAACACTGAAAGTTTTTAATAATACTATTAATATGTTTCAGTTTTCTATCATCAGAATAGGTACAACTTTTCACAAATGGGCCTCTACTTTTTAAATTCCCCTCGTATATCTCTACCCGTATGTAGATAATTTTGTAAATAAGCTTTACCTATAATGTACTTTTAAAGACATAACAATAGATGGCTTTTCTGATAGTGCATACGCGTCAATAGTGAGTTTCGGCATTAACATCTATTTATAAATAGCTGTTTAACCATGTGTAACGCCACGGTCCAAGCTAGTAACATATATAATTCTACTAACCCCCTCAGACATCCCCCCCCACTGGTAAAAGCACAAATCGCACCCTGCCCTATAGCAAATGGTTCAAATGGCTCTGAGCACTATCTGACTTAACATCTGAGGTCATCAGTCCCCTAGACTTGGAACTACTTAAAACTAACTAACCTAAGGACATCACACACATCCATGCCCGAGGCAGGATTCGAACCTGCGACCGTAGCAGTAGCGTGGTTCCGGACTGAGACGCCTAGAACCGCTCGACCACAACGGACGTAAACCCTACAGCACAGAGGATAGCTCCGAATAGCAGCTCGTACAGACTGTACATTGAGGTGGTCACTAAACTAGCCCATCAAACGCTCAGCAGTTCCACCTTGCCCCTGATTTCTACAGAAACCAAATAATAGACGAAATAGCAAAGGTCGTCTTCCAACAAATCCGAGTGAAGTGCTTCTGGGGCATGTAATTTGATTACAGCGACACACACACTCGGTCAAAGTGATATTTAATTTCAGCAGTGGCTTATATCGTCCATACCCCATAAAACGGCTCGGAGTAGTTCTCAGATCACCATCCTCCAATTATTAGTAGTCAACGAGTGTGAGCGTGCGATCTTGCAGATAGCCGTTAACTGGGCTTGGCAGTGAGAATGTCTTCTCCTATCTGCACGCAAAAGAGGCGGTTGCTTAGCTACGGGGAGAGAGGTTATTTCGTGCTTTCGATTTCATATCAAAATAGTTCCCGGATCAAAATATTCGCGTTAAACCATACCTGTCCGTCATTTGAGAAAGTCTGACCTGCAGGGGCGGCGTAAGTGCTTGCCTTGAACCTATGGCGGCAAAGCATTACACTATACACACACACACACACACACACACACACACACACACACATATATATATATATATATATATATATATATATATATATATATATGTGGCGAACGCCCATTAAACGTCATCTGCCAGCATGTGTCATATATAGTAAAGTTTGGAGGCGGTGTTATTATGGTGTGCTCGTGTTTTTCATGGAGAGGGCTTGCGCCTCTTGCTGTTTTGCGTGGCACTATCACAGCACAGTCCTACACTGATGTTTTGAGCACCTTCTTGCTTCAGACTGTTGAAGAGCAATTAGGGGATGGCGATTGTATCTTTTAACATAAAGGAGCACATGTCCATAACGCATGGCCTGTGGCTGAGTGGTTACACGACAATAACATCCCTGTAATGGTCTGGCCTGCGGCCGGCCGTTTTGGCCGAGCGGTTCTAGGCGCTTCAGTCTGGAACCGCGCGACCGCTACGGTCGCAGGTGCGAATCCTACCTCGGGCATGGATGTGTGTGATGTCCTTAGGCTAGTTAGGTTTAAGTAGTTCTAAGTTCTAGGAGACTGATGACCTCAGATGTTATGTCCCATAGTGCTCAGAGCCATTTGAACCAACTTTGACTGGCCTGCGCAGAGTCCTGACCTCAAATCTACAGAACACTTTCGGGATGTCTTAGAGTGCTGACTTCGTGCCAGGCCTCACCGACCGACACGGATACCTGTCCTCAGTGAAGCACACCGCGAAGAATGGGCTCCCATATCCCAAGAAATATTCCAGCACCTGGTTGAACGCATGCCTGTGAGAGTGGAGGCTGTCATCTAGGCCAACACCGTTCTGAATTCCAGCATTACCGATGGAGGGCGCCATGAACTTCTAAGTGATTTTCAGCCAGATGTCGGATTCTTTTGATCACATAGTGTATTTCGAAAAATGATTGAGTCACTATAAATGTTTTCTGAATTAAGAATCCAGTAATGAGCGAACATATATACGTGGTCCAGTCACGTTGATGTGACCACCTGTCGAAAGCCAGAATAACTACCTTTTGCAGTGCGGACGTGCAGGAAGAGAGTCAGTGAGGTTCTGAAAGGGGGCGACAGTGATGTGGGACGCTGCCGAATCCAGTCCCGCACCCAGCTGCGACACGTTTCATGGTTGAGGATCTGTGGCGCCAAAATCCCAATCGATGTAGTCTCACAGATTCTCGATTGGATTTAAATCTGGGGGTTTGGTGGCCATGAGAGTACGGTAAACTTCTGGTGGTGCTCTTCAAACAACGCATGTACACTGTGAGCTGTACGATACGTTGAATTGTTCTGCTGGTAGATGCTATCGTGCCGAGGATTAACAAACTGCATGTGTGGGTGTACAGGTTCCCCAAGGATATATACATAGTGGTGTTGCTGCATTCTGCCTTTCAGAATGACTAGACCACCCAGGGAATGTCATGAAAACATTTCCCAAACCATAATACTCCGTCCTTGACCACCACTGTTCCGACTATTGTTGCAGAGTCGTACACGAGAATGGCCATCTATCGGATACAGCATATGACGAGATTCATGTGGAAAGGCCACCTGTCGCTATTCAGTGGACGTCCAGTTGCGATACTAGCGAGGAAAGTCCAGCCTTCGTCGCCGACGAGTAGCAGTCAGCTTTGGTGCATGGGTCAGGCGTCTGCTGCGGAGCCCTTTACGCAGCAGTGCTCACTCAGCGGTTGTTGAAGAGACACTGCTGGTAGCCCATTTGTTCATCTGAGCGGTCAGTTACTCAACAGCTGCACGTCTATTAGCTCGTACACATCTCCACAGCCGTCGTTCACCCGTATCATCTAGACCCGTGATACACCACAGTAGCCTGGGTGCCGGTTTTTGATAGCGCCATATTTCCATGCACCATGGCAACATGCGAACAGTCTACAAACTTAGCCGTTTGGGAAAAGCTTTCACTCTCGGCTAGAAAGCCAAAGATCATGCCCTTTTGGACGGCAGAAAAAACTCCTCGTTTCCGTACTCCCTTAACGATTGCGCTGTTTCTTTGAAGCCGGTCGGTGTGGCCGAGCGGTTCTAGGTGCTTCAGTCTGGAACCGCGCGACAGCTACGGTCGCAGGTTCGAATCCTGCCTCGGGCATGGATGTGTGTGATGTCCTTAGGTTAGTTAGGTTTAAGTAGTTCTAAGTTATAGGGGACTGATGACCTCAGATGTTAAGTCCCATAGTGTTCAGAGTCATTTGAACCATTTGTTTCTTTGAATGCCCCTCCCCGACACAAACTTTAAATATCATCTATAGCTAGCGGCACCATTGCCGTCTGCTACTAATTACTGCACGTTGAAGAGGAACATAGGCAGTACTCACATTAATGTGAGTTGATTGGAAATAAATCAACATCAGACCAACAGTTGAAGCAGTCGGGTGAAACCAATGACGATGGACTATAGTAGTCTCACACTTGGATCAACCGTGGACCGCGTGCCGACGGCTGATTTACATTATGCAAACTGCCGGAAAAAAAATCAGTACACGATTTTAAAGGATTCAAGTTCACTGAAGATATAATGTCGCAACAGTGCATATGGAGTTCATCAAAGGATTACATTTGCAGATCAATGGTGCAAGTAATCTACATCTACATCTACATTCATACTCCGCAAGCCACCCAACGGTGTGTGGCGGAGGGCACTTTACGTGCCACTGTCATTACCTCCCTTTCCTGTTCCAGTCGCGTATGGTTCGCGGGAAGAACGACTGTCTGAAAGCCTCCGTGCGCGCTCTAATCTCTCTAATTTTACATTCGTGATCTCCTCGGGAGGTATAAGTAGGGGGAAGCAATATACTCGATACCTCATCCAGAAACGCACCCTCTCGAAACCTGGCGAGCAAGCTACACCGCGATGCAGAGCGCCTCTCTTGCAGAGTCTGCCACTTGAGTTTATTAAACATCTCCGTAACGGTAGCACGGTTACAAAATAACCCTGTGACGAAACGCGCCGCTCTTCTTTGGATCTTCTCTATCTCCTCCGTCAACCCGATCTGGTACGGATCCCACACTGATGAGCAATACTCAAGTATAGGTCGAACGAGTGTTTTGTAAGCCACCTCCTTTGTTGATGGACTACATTTTCTAAGCACTCTCCCAATGAATCTCAACCTGGTACCCGCCTTACCAACAATTAATTTTATATGATCATTCCACTTCAAATCGTTCCGCACGCATACTCCCAGATATTTTACAGAAGTAACTGCTACCATTTTTTTTTGTTTGTTCCGCTATCATATAATCATACAATAAAGGATCCTTCTTTCTATGTATTCGCAATACATTACATTTGTCTATGTTAAGGGACAGTTGCCACTCCCTGCACCAAGTGCCTATCCGCTGCAGATCTTCCTGCATTTCGCTACAATTTTCTAATGCTGCAACTTCTCTGTATACTACAGCATCATCCGCGAAAAGCCGCATGAAACTTCCGACACTATCTACTAGGTCAGGAATCGAACCGTGCTTCAACACTAATTGTGCCCAAGTTTTAAATGTCCACCATTTTTCTCAGGGAATGCCCATTTTTTAACAGTTTACTTTCCGCTTGGGTTTGCCGTCTGAGTTATCGGTCGGTTTAGGGAATGATCCGTGGGCTGTCGACCGCGTTTTACTTTTTATCCGTCGTAGGAATAAGGCGAAGGCCATTTAATTTTTAGTTCCTGACCTTGATTTCTCTATGGTGTATTCTATAGCCCTTTCTCCATATACCCGTCTGTAGCTGTCTTCTCTCACGTCGATTGGGGTTGACATGTAGTCGTTTTTCAACTCCTCTCTGTCATCGTGTTCTATAGTTTTGACTTAGGCTCTTATGAAAAAATGGTTCAAATGGGTCTGAGCACTATGGGACTTAACATCTTAGGTCATCAGTCCCCTAGAACTTAGAACTAGTTAAACCTAACTAACCTAAGGACATCACACACATCCATGCCCGAGGCAGGATTCGAACCTGCGACCGTAGTAGTCGCGCGGTTCCGGACTGCGCGCCTAGAACCGCGAGACCACCGCGGCCGGCTAGGCTCTTATGACCCCAGTTGTTTCTGCGCCCTAAAGCAAAACAAAACAAAACGCATATTAATATTTGGTGTAGCCTCCACAGGCGGCAGTGCACTCTAGCTTCAGTCGATTGTACAGATAGAAAATACTGTCTTGGGCTACGTTATGCCTCGCCTGCTCGACCTGTTCAAGAGTTGTTGACTGACGAATTGTGTGGGCCACTTCTCGTCCTATCATGCCCGACATGTGCTCGATAGGAGACAAGTCTGGCGATCGTGTTGGCCAGGGAATTTGCAGAGCACATTGAGTTTCACTGGGAGCGTGTGGGCGAACATTCTGCTGTTGGAACAACACATACTGTTCTGTTGCAAGAACGACAAAGAACGGATCTAACAACATTCTTCAAACACCGAACACTGATCAATGTCCTGTCCAGAAACATCAAAAGTGAACAGCAGTTGTAGCTTATCGCATCCCACGTCATAAGCTCTGGGGTGAGGCCAATGTGTCTCTGATGACTACACTCTACTAGACGGAGCTTACCAAATCTATGTCTTACGCGCAAGCGACTACCACTTTCGTGCAGTCATGATCGGCTTCCACCATTGAAGACCACGGAGTGCTATCCTCTGACGGCACCAATCTAGCCGTGCACGTCCATGATGCGGCATGAGTGGAAAATGGGCTAGAAGTTAGCGTGTCTGTAGTCTCATTGCTAATAACCGGTTCGCAACAGTTTGTGTCGACGCGCCCGACGCGCCTGCCTCACAAGCCCTCTTATCTCTGCTGTTGTAACTGTGAGATCTGCCATTGCTGCCCTTACTGTACGACTATCCTGGCGGGCGTCTGTGCTGCACGGGCTTCCAGAACATAGAATGTTTACGGGACCACTGATACCAGGTTCGTCGCACAACTGATGGAGCACATCCAGCTTGTGTTGCAACTCTCCGAAAGGACCATCCCGCCACTTGTAGGGCCACAATTTGACCTCTGTCAGATTCACTCAGTTGGCTGTAGAAAGTGCGATACATCTCCGTGGCATGGTTGATTGCTTGCTTCACACGTTTGCACCACACTGAGCTTTCTGGGTGTAAGAATTACCTATTAAACCCGGCGGCTGTGGCAGACCAGTTCTAGGCGCTTCAGTCCGGAACCGCGCTGCTGCTACGGTCGCAGGTTCGTATCCTGCCTCGGGCATGGATGGATGCGTGAGATGTCCTTAGGTTTGTTGGATTTAAGTAGTTCTAAGCCTAGGAGACTGATGACCTCATATGTTAAGTCCCATAGTGCTTAGAGCCTTGTGAAACATTTCCTATTAAAGGGCAGACGTAGATGGTGCTCTGATAACTATGCCGCTTTGATTTCTGTTGGCGGGCGATGTCGAAACCATTATCAGTACATACACTATCCCCCAGGTGGCATATACCGTCATCGGATCAAAATCGACATCGGCAGTGTAGATATAAATTCACCAGTATATAGAGGTCGGTTTCGAGGTATATAAATGTTTGTTATCAATTGAAAGAGACCTCGTGGCTTGCAAATTTGTTGTTATCACATGGTGGAGATGTCCCTCGGGAGATTAAAGGCGCTTGTCAAACCGTGAAAGATGTGCTTGGACTGCCACAAGGGAGAGAGCTTATAGGAAGATCCATTAATGCGGTTAGCAACAGAAACACTTAAAAAAATTCCAACGGCACACAACCCGTAATTTTCCTGATCGTATTACATACACGTTATGAAGTGAGCCGACTGCGAGATTGAAGAGAACAGACATTGTAAATGAGAATCCTAGGTGGCTGTTCGCGTGCTACTGTCATAAGCTGGCAATTGGTTGAAAAGCGGAGAAACCACGAGTAGGCGACAACGTGCTGGTCGCCCATCGGAGAACGGTGATGTCGGAGGTTTGTCCACGTTGTAAGACAGGATAGGCGGCCATCTGTGGTTGATCTGACGACAGACTACAATGCTGGTGCAGACTGAAGTGTCATGGAGACCACTGTTTGACACGCTCTGTTGAATATGGAGCTCCACAGGGGACGACCCTTACGTGTTCTCATATTGATCCAACCACACCGTCATTTGAGACTGCATTGAGCACGGTATCACGGATATTGGGCCGTGGATTAATGGAACGTGTCACCTGGTCGGGAAAAACTTGTTTTTCTTACTCTCGGTCTATGGCCGAGTCCGACTACGGCGTCATCCAGCTAACGACTCTAACGACTCTTCGAATCATGCCCAGCTCAAGGACGCGGGCTGTTGGGGCTATTAAGAGGCAGCTGTATCGATTCACTTGTGATTCAATGGGATCTATGACAGTAGTCGAAGGCACATTTACAGCTGCGGATTGCAGTGCACCACCTGCATCCCTTCATGCTTGATGACAGAAACAAGGATGACCGCTGCACATTGTAACTTAATATTTATGTATACCTCCGTCAAATGCTTTTTTATCGTCATTTTAGACTTAGACGAAGTTTATACCTCGAAACTTACTGCGTTATTAAATAAATTAAATAGTCCATAAATTTTGTGGCTGGTAGTGGTGTGCGAAAAAGAGTTTCATATTTTGAAACAGTAACGGTCGATTAACAGCCAATATGGTTTTAAAAGGGTCCGGTGAACCATACCACGTGGCTGGCGCCGTTGTTCAGCAGTCGCAGCGCGAGACACTTCCGCTCGCCGGGCAAACAAAATGGCAAGCGTACACAGCGACATAGCTGCGTTCTGGTCAACGTTATGAACAGCTAAGCTGCCATTAACTGCAAGGCGATGAAAGCCGGCAGTAAGACGCGCTCTCGGTGGAGACGAACCTGCAGCTGCTGGTCTGTGTCAACGCTCGAACTGTATAGTTAGGACCTCGTGACGGACGCACCTATAATGGTTTCGCTGGCGCCAGACATAGGCGCTGACCATGTCTTCTTCCCAACAGAGATTTCCCATTCTCATCTGCAACTGTCAGGAATCAGTTCTCACTTTATCCCTACGCCTCCGTGAGGAAGAAAAAGGGCTGTTGAAAACTTGAGTACTTTTAAACGTTTGGCGCCATTTTGACTATATTTTAGCCGTGCTCGGCTCGCGTTTATTCCATTTATTGTTTGTCATCTTCTATGACGGCACTGCCGCCTCGTTTCTTGCTCCATTTACTGGTGTCACTAGCTTCCTGCCTTACTTGCCCGTGAGCGGCAGAAGCAGCGCGTATCGATAAGTGCTCTGTCGTACCATCTCTTGAGTGACCAGTACTATTCCCTGGTCGTCGTGTGTCTGGCAGTCAGTTCGGGATGGACCAGCAGTGAAGTCGGGACGCAGCAGCAGTGAAGTTAGTGACGGAGAATAGGTGAGCCGCTGACAGCCAGTGTTCGCCGACCACTGGCGACACACATGAACTGTCCGGCGGAGGGAGATTGGAGCGGGACGACCGTTGGTTGGTCGTTCGGTTGGTCGACTCATGGGCCGACGTATATTTGGTCCTTTCACCATTTCCGGGAGTTGGTCGGTTGGCGCGGATCAGCGAGGAAATCTCCACGGCGCATAGTTTGGCCGTGCCCACTGGCGGCCTCTATGCGGTGTCGGAGTGTGTGGTGCTGCTCCCATTGCTACGAGGTTCATGGCTCACCGATCCTGGACTTGAAAGTTGAGTTTTGACTTAATCTACTAGCAAGTCACGACTGTTCACATTGTGTCGTTTGGAGTTCGTTGTTCAAAATGGTTCAAATGGCTCTGAGCACTATGCGACTTAACTTCTGAGGTCATCAGTCGCCTAGAACTTAGAACTAATTAAACATAACTAACCTAAGGACATCACACACATCCATGCCCGAGACAGGATTCGAACCTGCAACCGTAGCGGTCGCTCGGCTCCAGACTGTAGCGTCTAGAACCGCAAGGCCACTCCGGCCGGCTACTCGTTGTCGGCTGTTGGGATTTTCCCGCGAGCAATGACAAATTCTAGCCTCCCTCCGGTGGAGTTTAACTGTACTTGGTTGTTTGAATTGAAGCGCACCAGCGGAATCTTCTGCCTTGTGGCCGTTAACGTTCCGGTTACCTGCCCTGGCCGCTGACGTAAATTCAGGCAGTGTATTTTCCTCATTGTGTTGTCACTGTCCAGTACAGAGTGTAGCTTGACAGCTCAATGTACAATTGGTTGTGGGTGCCAATACCTTCTCCGTTCTTCCATTGAACTCCCTAATGTGTACTGGTCAGGTGAAATGGAGGTTATCTTGTCGGTGGGTTCGTTGACTGTCTGTCGGTTGGGTTATCGTCGGATCGACAATGGTTGGGCCGACTGCCTGACTCACCTAAGCCAGCATTAGTGTTTGAATTCCAGGCCGACCCTCAGAACTTCTGAGGGCCCTTGGGTGTACAACCTTTCTTGTTTGTTCTGGTTGTTTGTACTTGTATGGCTTCTAGGCGATTCTTAGATTGAGGCTGTTTTGCCCTTAAGGCGTCAGATGGTTTGGGCCTTCAGCCAAATTTAACAACTTTTTGACGTAAAGCCTTTGACATTTTTAAAAAAAATAATGTTATTAAGTCTTAAGTGTTGGGCCTTCAGCCGGTTTTGGATTTAAGTGGTCTTGCCCTTAAGGCATGAGATTTTACGGCGCATTCAGCCGCTAATTAAGTTCCAAAAGTAAAACTGTGTTTTTTTTAATAAAAAAATTTTTTTTGGCTCTTGTAATGTTTTATCAAGTAAAAGGTTTTATGTTCGAGTATAACTGACAGCCGCTTATTTTGGCCTCTTTCCACAACTTAGACTACCTGTCCTGTCCTGCGGGTTTAACAGGGCTTAACAATATTGTCTACGTCTCTCAAAATAACTGCAGCCGAAATCTGTTTTCAAGCTTTGGTTCCTCAGTATTTTACTAATCATTATCATGAAGTTTATTTTCTCTCGGAAATTTCCTTAATGATTTGAACTGCATTACATTTTCAAAGAAGTCGATATGGAAATTACGGATACGCCCGTGGGTGGCTCATTACCAAAGGGTCCTGAATCTGTTGCTGACTGATTGCTTATTAATTCCTACACGATTGTTTCTTGGTTTGCGACCTTGTATGGCCGTCCACGCACGCGTCTCGCCAAGCTGTGGTCCTGAGAAGGTTCAATATGTTACAACATGTACCGAGATATATTTCCTTGATGTTTGTGTTCCCTAAGTAGTTTAATTTAAAAAAAAACTAGTAATTATTGCGAGGACTGCGAGTTTCGTTAAACTGGAGTATTTGTACGAATTTCAGCACTTGACAGGCAGGAATACATCCGCAAGGTGAAGTTCATTGGTAGGAGACACCAGTGCCTGGAAATGTAATATTCCAGAGTGGTCCTTGCATAAAGGCTGCAAAAGGGCAGGTTTGCAATAAATAGTTGGACTTTTGATCGGTTTCCTTGGGAGCGGAGGTTTTAGATAGCACGTAAGCCCAGCTGTGGGTTTAAGTTTTGAATCGCTTTGGATAGGTCAACACGAGATTCCGCAACAGGTGCAGCTAATGGTCGCCTACACTTTAGATGCCATATTGCAGCAGTGGTCTAGAGAACTTAAGCCCCAGAAGTGTAGGAAAGGATGAAAATTTCCGACCATCGCATGATGTAGCCATCTTGTTTTTGGCCTGTAACTACTTGTTGGTATCGGCAGTTGTGAGAGTAAGCTGATGACGTGTCACTTTTATGACAGGAAGCTGTAGAGCAGATGTCCAACAAACACGACAAGGAGGAGAGTTTTAAGACGTACCCTTAGTTTGTTAACGATACGAGTTTAGTAGGTGGGTCAGATGCCATAAATAGAGCCACTTGTGGCAGAATGCTATCAACATTGCACCATGGTGCTGGCATGGCATCGCCGTGTGCCGGTCAGTACTTCGGCGGTTACCAAATCCGGGGGCACTTAGGCACGCGACGTACATCACATCTGTAGCCGCAACACCGCAACAAAACCGTTTGACGAGAATAAATACCGACTGTCCGGCCAGTATTCACTCTCTTCACTGATGTAGAAGATACAACCCTGTGAAATCGGATGATTTTATTTTTGAAAAAACCCCTGAAATGAATAGATTTACGACCTGCTACGATGATTCGCCACAATGGACAATAGTCGCTGGGTCTCAGCCTGCAGCCAAAAGTGATTGGTTGACCAGGCGGCAGCTGGCGCATTAGGGGTGATGAGGACGCCGTATCTGTTGCGCACTACGATTGGATTAATGGCGGGCTCGGGACGTAGGGTAGGGGTGGCGAGGTGGCGGGGTCTGCGGAGTGGCCCAGCCACGTCTCGGCGATGCTGTGGTCTCGCGGCCGCCGACGTGTGAGGCTGCGGCGACTGATGACGGCCGCTAGGGCGGCGCCACTATCGTAATGGCGCCATCTGCTGATTAGCCGCGGAAGACAAACCGCTCGGTGCCGGCCGGCCGGCCGCTGGCCATGTTTTATTCACGAGGGGACACCGGCCACCGCCGCCGCCACCGCCTCCCCGGCCCCCGACGTTCCTCCACCTTTGCGCAATTCTCGGGAAACGACGACAGTGCGCCCGCGCGCGGAGAACGAAACGAAACGCCGACAGTAATAATTTTTGGCCGAGTGCGCCGCATTCCACTATTACATGAATAATTCAAGGCGACCATTTGCTAAGTGGGCTGCCGCCGGTAGGTACTCGCCGACGGAGAGACGCGCGCGTGGGCGGATGCTGTGTCGTTGTCGCCGCCGCCGCCGCCTCCGCTGCTGCCGCGCCTCCGACGGCGGTGTCTCGGCAGTCGCCCCCACCACTGGTGCACGCTTGCTCCGCCGCCAGGAGGCACCACATTCTGCCTTTCTTCCTCCGCTTGAAAGTCACCACCACGTATGAACTTCATCTACGGGGAATCCACGGCGATAGAGCTGCAGGACAAATGTGAAGAAAAAGAAAAAGAAATTATCACTGGCAGGGCTAACTCAGCATGTAGAAGGGTCAAAATCAACTATGGTGAGATCAAACGCAAGCACAGCAACATTAAGCGTACACTGGGAATTAACACTGTTAAACACAAAGGGGACAGTGGATAGGTGTAAAGAGGACACTGAAGGCCTCTGTGAGCGGGAGAAATTGTGATGTGACAGAAGAAGAAACTGGAACAGATATGGAGGAGATAGAAGAACCAGTATTAGAGTCAGAATTCAAAATAGCTGAAGATCAAATGAGTCAGAAGGAGTAGATAATATTCCATAGGAATTTCTCATTTCGGGGAAACTGCAGCCAAACGACTATTGAAGTTGTGTGGAATCTGTGAGATTGGCGATATAGAACCGGATATTGGGAAAAGTGGCACCCATACAATTCCGGAGGCAGGAAGGACAGTGAAGTGCGGAAAATATCGCACAGTCTGCTTAGACCTCATGTATCCAAGCTGCTCACAGAAATAATATACAGAAGTATGGAAAAGAAAATCGAGAATCTATTGGATGACGTCCAGTTTGGCTTTAGGCAAGATAACGGCACCAGAGAGGCAGTTCTGACGCTGCACTTCGAAGTTAAAGCAAGTCACAAACATCAGGACACGCTCATAGGGTTGTCGACCTAGAAAAAGCGTTCGACAATGTAAAATGGTGAAACACATACGAAAATCGAAGGAAAGTAGGAGTAACGTATAGAGAAAGTTGGGTAATATACAAGAGCCGAAAGGAACAATAAGGATGGAAGACCAAGGATGAAGTGCAAGTATTAAAATGTGTGTAAGATAGGGATGCAGTATTCCGCCCCTACTATTCGATCTATAAATCAAAGAAGCAGTGACAGAAAGAAAAGAAATGTTCGAGATTGGAACTGAAATTAAAGGTAAAAGGATATCAATAATAAGATTCGCTGATGACTTATATCCTCAATATATGTGAAGAATTACAGGACCTCCTGAATGGAACGAGCAGTCTAATGAATACAGAATATCTACTGAAACAAACCGAAGACAAACGAAAGTCATGTGAAGTAGTAGAAAATAGAATAGCGAGTAACTTAATATGAAAATTGGAAATCACGAAGTAGACGGAGATAAGGAATTCTGCTGCTTCGGGAGCAAAGTAACTCATGAGGGAAGAAGCAAAGAGGACATAAAAAGCAAACTGACACAGAGAAAGAGAGCATTTCTGGTCAGGAGAAGATTGCTTTCAGATGACGAAGAAATTTATTAGAATGGAAGGTTGGAGTACAGCATTGCATGGATGATGGGCTGCTACACCTTTACTCGATAAATTTCAGTCTTCTTCGATTCTTCATAAGCTGCGAAGTTTCACTGCTAGTCAATAAATCTTACCGATATTAATATTTGGTAGTAGGAGGATAAAGTGGCTTCCACAAGCGATTAATGGTTTCTATAATCATTTGTTTGCGCAGGGCGCATTCAAACTTTCCTTCGTCTGGTCCTCGGGTTGGTGGTGGCGCCTCCTTCACGTTCACGACCAAAAACCTCGCGCGAGACACATTATGCAGGATAAGTTAGGAAATGTTTGTTGTCGGTTGCTGATCAATCTAGCATAGTGCTACACTGACTAATCCTTATAGAAGATAGCTAGTCTCGAGATGATCATCGGGGCCAGGTTAAACTTGACGCTGCTTCAAAACCAGTTATTGATAACCTGTGGTTGCCTAACCACTTTCTGAGATCGGACCTATGAATTGGAAACGTACACAATGTGATCAAAGTATTCGGACACCACCAAGAACATACGCTTTTCATATTAGGTGCATTGTGCTGCCACCTACTGCCAGGTAATCCATATCAGCGACCTCGGTAGTCATTTGACATCATGAGAGAGCAGAATTGGGCGCTCCGCGGTACTCACGGACTTCGAACGCGGTCAGGTGATTGGGTGTCACTTGTGTCATACGTCTGGACGCGATATTAAAACACACCTAAACATCCCTAAGTCCACTGTTTCCGATTTCATAGTGAAATGGAAACGTCAAGGGACACGTACATCACAAAAGCGTACAGGCCGACATCGTCTGTTGACTAACAGAGACCACCGACAGTTGAAGAGGTTCGTAATGTGTAATAGGCAGACATCTATCCAGACCATACGCAGCAATTCCAAACTGCATCAGGATCCACCGCAAGTACTATGACAGTTAAGCGGGAAGCGAGAAAACTTGGATTTCATGGTCGAGCGGCTGCTCATAAGCCACACGTCACGCCGGTTAATGCCGAACGGCGTCTCGCTAGATGTAAGGAGCGTAAATGTTGGACGATTGAACGGCGGAAAAACGTTGTGTGGAGTGACGAATCACGGTACACAATGTGGCAATCCGATGGCAGGGTGTGGGTATCGTGATTGCCCGGTGAACGTCATTTGCCAGCATGAGTAGTGCCAACAGTAAAATTCGACGGAGTGGTGTTATGGTGTGGTAGTGTTTCTCATGGAGGAGACTTGCACCTCTTGTTGTTTTGCGTGGCACTATCACAGCACAGGACTACACTGACGTTTTCAACACCTTCTTCCCTCAGACTGTTGAAAAGCAATAAGGGGATGGTGATTGCGTCTTTTAACACGAACGAGCACATGTTGATAAAGCATGAGCTGTGGCCGAGTGGTTACATGACAATAACATCCCTGCAATGGACTGGCTTGCACAGCGTCCTGATCTGAATGACAGAGAACACCGACATCGATACCTCTCCTCAGTGGAGCACTCCGTGGAGAATGGACTGCCATTCTCAAAGAAACCTTCCAGCACCTGATTGAACGTATGCCTGCGAGAGTGGAAGCCGTCATCAAGGCTAAGGGTGGATCAACACCGTATTGAATTACAGCATTACCCGATGGAGGGCGCCACGAACTTGTAAGTCATTTTCAGCCAGGTGTCCGGATACTTTTGATTACATAGTGTACAAGCTAACAATCAAGACATGCCTTCCAAGTGGTTTTTAGAAAGTTACGCCAATAGTTACCATAAAGGCAAAACACGATAACCGTTTCGAATCAACAGATCAGAAATTGCACCAAAAACACCGCACTTTAAGCTTCCATAAAAAAAAAAAAATGAAGAGAAAAAATGGAAGACGTTCTAAGTTTGGTTTTTTTGTAAAACACGTTTTCGGTACTATTGTGTTCAAGGCACTCTCTTACATTTCCCTTGACATGATCCAGTTGTGAAACCATGGAAAAGTCTTTTGAATATACGTTAATACATGGCACATGATTGCATGATGTTTGTGCCTAGCTGCGCTTCCTTCCGGAGTTTCAAAATTTAAAACATATGCGAACTGGTTTTTGGTGACATCAGTTCTACTATCTAAAAATATAATCCTCTATCTGTACTTCTTTTTCCAAAAATAGAAGGTATTGTCTTAGTATTGATGCCACTTGGAACAAAAACTTTCTTCCAGTTATTTTGTCGAAATTTAATCATCTTGAAGTTGTGGCTATGTACAAAATACAAGTTGATTCTTGCAAAGAAGAAAACAGCAACCAGTTAGTGTTAATAATGCTATTTATTTACACAAAAAGCGCCGTTACCGGTTTCGAACCGAAAGGTTCATCTTCAGACTGCTGTTCAAGTTTATATTACATTCGCTGTTGTTTACATTTGATGTTTTCTCAACAATTAATGAAAAAACCAAATTTAATATAAAACTGAAGATTAACATGTCGGTTGGAGACTGATAACAACACTATTTACATAAAAAAAAACATTATTACCACTGGCAGGTAGCTGATTTCTTCTTTGCACGAATAAACTTGTAACAGCTTTTTTATTTGCGCTTGGAGCCAGTCAGTTTCCTGGTATGGGCTTAGAACATTCTTAGTAAAGTACATATTTTCTAATTCGTCATTACTGTTTGCGGTAATGCAGTGAACAGCGTAATTCTGTTGTATCAGAATACCGACTATTTTTTTTTTTGGATACAAATCAGTTGCTTACAAAGAGGGATAAATTGTTTTCTCATTCTCCTGAGAAATGTCAGATTTACCACTCTGAATGCTTTCCATTTCCACTCTTCAAATGTTTTTCATTGACTTCGATAAGCCTGGGCCTGTCTGTTTCACTGAACACTATTTCCAGCCAAATGGTGGCTCCAGCCTCTGAAGCGACGCCTCTTTCTACCTAGCATGTGCAATCCAACTAAACTGCAATACTAGTTTAAAATACCAGAAAATGACAAATCAGATTTCAGTGCCCCGTGTCCAGGATTACACGTGTGAATGTCTGTAGTCCTTCTTTATTGAAAAAAATAAATTTGTTGATCACTAAGCCCTAATTACAAAAATGTTCATATATTTTATGCAACATCTCTGACCAAAAGGGCACACAACTCAGCTCCTTCTCCAGTGGGCTTCCAGCATACTCTTCACTATCGTGACCCCAAGTAACTCCCAAAATTGTTTTAACATTTTGAGCCTTCCCCCTATTAACCTGAGGAACTCATTGCAGGCATTTTCATTTGTCGTTTTCCGCTCCCACTAATAGCATTCCTCAGGAAAATCACGGTTTCTGCAAGGACCTTCCACTCGTTTATTTCCTGCAGGAGCTCATGATCACCTGCCACCATTGGAAAGTCAGTAGTTGTGAAGGCACCGCGGCATGCTCCGATTACAAACCACTTGAGCCGGTTTAAGGAAACACCAACCTGTTATTTTCAACTTCTCGCGGCGTAGTGAATAGTCCATTAAATTTCGGGCATGCAGCCCCGCAAGTAAAATTTACTCCACTAATATTTCGGTCGCGTATCGTCCGGCCATCCTCAGAGTGAGTCACAAAGTGACAAGATGCCAAGCGCGGCCTTATATGCTCCACCGCGGCGGTTCGCGATTCGCTTATCGATGTATGATCGGCGGCGGTGACACCATGACGACTTCTCTGCAGTTTAAATACCCCAGAGCCGGATTCCATGCTTTGTCCAAATTAAAACCATTATCTCTATTTATTAAATTATTAGCTAATCTAACCTCTATAGCTTCCTTGAAGACAGATTCCCTAAAAGAAGAGGTGGATGTTAAAATCTTCACATCACTCTAATTCTTGGAATGCCCTGTATCAATACTATGTTCGGCCACAGCTGACTTGTCTGGTTGTAATAAGCGTGTGTATCTTCGATGCTCCACACACCTCTCATGAACGGTGCGTGTTGGTTGACCTATGTACGACTTCTCACAATTTCCGCAAGGAATGTGATACACACCTGCTTTACGAAGCTGTAAATCGTCCTTCACAGAGCCGAGTACAGTTGCAATCTTCGTGGGGGGCCGGAAGATCACCTTAACTCAGTGTTTCTCAAGAATGCGCCATATCTTCGAGGAAAGAGCACCCACATAGGGCAAATACGCACTAGACCTGAAGGAATTACTGTCTTCTGTCCCATCAAATACCTGCATTTTAGGTTTTACATCGAATGCTCTAGGAATTTGTTGCGGAGAAAATCCATTCGAAATAAAAATTCTGTTGAGGGATGTGAGCTCTTCTTGCAAATTGTCTTTATCGGATATACTCGTACGGTGCTCCCGATGTACTAAGGTCACCGCAAGAAATATGATGATTTATGAGTTGGCCGATTCCACGTGTGGCTCTTTGATATTATAGTCAAACGATACTACGTTTTTCCGTTTTATGAAGTGCACAATTTTATACCCTTGAACATTTAAAACAAGTTGTCAATCTAGCACCATTTTTAAATCTTATCTACTTCTGAATGAATATTTCTGCAATTTCTCTTAGACTGTACTTTATTATAGATAACTGCCTCTGAAAAATGCCTGAGGTTACTATTAATACCGTCCGTCAACAACTGACAACATGAACAGCAAGGGTCCTAACACACTACCCTGTAACTCACCTGAAGCTAATTCTACATCTGATGATGACTCTCCATCTAAGATAACATTTGCGTCGTCCTTACCAAGAATTCTTCCCCACATGATCGCCCTTTTGAAAGGAAGCCCAGGTGTACTGATTATGTCATACGCTTTTCGGAAATCAGGAAACACTGTCTCTGTCTGACTGTCTTGATCCAAAGCTTTCAGTATGTCATGTGAGAAAAGAATGAGTTGGGTTTCGCATGATAGGTGTTTTCGGAATGCATACCGGTTGGCATTCACTCTGTTCGAGATGCTTCACTATGTTTGAGTTTAGAAAATGTGCTAAGATTCTACAACAAATCGATGTTGAAGTTACTGGACTGTAGTTTTGTGGATCACTTCTACTATCCTAGTGTAACCTGAGCTTTCTTCCAAATACTAAGCACAAATTTTTGTTCCTGGGATCTACGACAGATTACAGTTAGCAAACGGTGAACTCAGCCGCGAATATACTACACAATCTGATAAAGATTCCATTGGGCTATAGAGCTTTGTTCAGGTCTGAAGATTTCAGTTATTTCTCAACACCACAGACACTAAAACTTATTTCACTCTTGTTTTCAGTGGTACGAGTACTAAATTGGGGAAATTATCCTGGATTTACCTTTGTAAAAGAACATTTGAAACACAGTTAAGGATTTCTACTTTTGCATTGCTACCCTCAATTTCATTTCCTATGACTGGTCGCCAATTTTGGTGTAACTGATAGCCTTTACATATGTCCAGAATTTCTTCGGGTTCCGTAAAAGATCATTTGGCTGTACTCCGCTACGGTAGTCACTGAAGGCTTCACGCCCTGCTGTCTTCACAACCACACGCCACGCGTTTCATTCGGCAACTCTCTATCTACAACGCTATGCTTTGTTTTACACCTATTTTGCAGTAGTCTCTGTTTCTTTAGAAGCTTCTTTACAGTGACTGTATGTAATATTGAGTCTCCCCTATTATGACCTGTTCTGCTCGGTTCATATCTATCATGGTCAACTATCCTTTAAACTCGAGGCATAGTTCCTCTACATGCCCCTGCCCTGTGCTGAAAGTTTCGAGTTACTCATTGAAATATGAAACTACTGACTTTTTATCTAATTTACTGAACATACAAACCTTTCTACTTCTTTTATTTGGCCGGCCACTGTGGTCAAGCTGTTTTAGGCTCTTCAGTCCGGAACCACGCGGCTGCTACGGTCGCAGGTTCGAATCCTGCCTCGGGCATGGATGTGTGTGCTGTCCTTAGGTTGGTTAGGTTTACGTAGTTCCAAGTTTAGTGGACTGAAGAGCTCAGATGGTAAGTCCCATAGTGCTTAGAGCCATTTGAACCATTTTTCTTTTATTTGTAATTTCTACTTCGTTAATCATTACTGGTACAACCACGTCATGGTCACTGATACCAGTTTCGATGCGCACCTACTCAGAGACGTCAGGTCAGTTCGTTGCCATAAGATCCAATAAACATCCATCCTGAGTGGGGGCTCCAAACTACCTATTCTAGTTAGTTTTCAGATAAGGCACTTAATAACATTTCACACGATGTCTTATCACTGACACCATTAACAAAACTGTAATTTTCCCAATTGATTAATGGATGATCAAAGTCTCCACATATAATGACAGTATGACTGCCGAACTTACGTACAAGTCAACTGAGATTTTCTCTAAAGTTTTCAGTTGCATCAGAAGATGCGTTTGGTGGGCGATAGAAGGATGCAGTTATTTTATGCGCATCAGTGATACAGTCTTGGCCAAACAATCTCACATGTTGCTTCAATTTCTGTCTCAGTGGATTTGAATTTCTTATCTACTGCGACAACTACGCCAACTCCATTTCCCATTAACCTGTCCTTTCCAAATACACCTAAATTTTACCCAAAACCCTCAGTGGATTTCAACTAGCTTTCTGTGCCTGCAATTATGTAGATTTCACTGTTTTTCAGGAGTGCATCGAACTCTGACATTTTGTTGCGAATGCTTCGCAGTTAACCACTAAGATTTTAATACTCTCATGTTCGGAAGGCATTTCTTTCGATCTTAACACTGGTACTTCTGCGTTTCCTACTGCTATCGTCATCTGGACTAGACGGAGAGTCACCGAATCTAAAAAAAACCTTCTGTGCACCGCACACACAGTCAGCCACCTGGATATCAGCCTCTGGTGTGTAGTGCAATAATGGTTCATTTAGGGGCACCCTACAGTTCTTAACCCTACGGCGCAAGTCCAGGAAGTCACAGTCTAGCTTTTCAAAATCAAATGGCTCCAAGCACTATGGGACTTAACCCTAGGACGCCCAAGGCTTTTTTTCTAACTTGGATGCCTAAGGGGGGGGGGGGGAGGGGGGGTTCGGCGAGCCCACAGGTATTAAATAGGTTTACTGACGAAAAATTACAACTTTCAAAATGGTTTATGTATTTTAACTAAGGCATCGGTTTAATAAAGTTGTTAATTGTTATAAATATTGTATTGAGTGAATAAAAAATTGACATCTTACAATATAAAATACAGATGTGTTCATATACAATAGACTACTCTGAGTCCTCAACTTCAAGGCAAGAGACACACTTCAAAATTTTTTCTGAATGTGTGTTACACGCATGTTTATGACACTGTCCACAATACTGTTTTGGTTTACTTAGATTGTTGTACTTCTGCTTCTTTGTTTTAGCTTTTGTTACACAAATATGGCACCAACCTTACCCTGCAGGAGGCTGACGTGCTTCTGTTGTCACTTCTTTGATTTTCTTTTGTAGAATAGTCTTCACTGATTGAACAATTTGGTTAGATAACCCTCTTGCTATGGCACTTCTTTCTTCTACCTGCAATTTCACTAGTTCCATCCTAGCTTGCAGAAGATAAAGTTTCCGTTTGTTGTGTTTCTTCTCATTCCATCTTGGATGTTGCTGGATGAATATGGTGGTTGCATTGATAGCACAATTGTCGATGAGACAGTAAAATACAGATAGAGGCCATCTCTTTGTTCCCCTCTTGCAGGTGTACATACACACCATTTGATCAATGGTATCAATTCCAGCTTTAGTGGAATTATAATATGCATTTATCACGGTTTTATTCTTCTCTCCTCCAACAGTGCCTTTATCTTGGTGCATTGTTGACAACATCAGTAACTTTTTACTTGGTTTCGTTTTTGCTGTGTAGGACACCAAAGTTACTGGAGGCCTACGTGTTTGGAACTGCACTAACTCATTGCAAGTTTACAAGATAAATAACAGCTGACTGACATCAACAATCACTTCCTCTGAAAGTAAATCGATTGTTGTGAATATCAAGAATACCAACCAACAAGAAACTAACCTGCATTGTTGTTGAGATGAGAAATACGAAATCCTACTAAGGGAAATTTTCTATAGCATGGAAGCCTAAGGGGGGGGGGGGGGGAGTTTGTTGGACCCATAATAAGTTTATTTATTTTTTCTTTCAAAGCAGGAATTTTCTATAAAATATATTGACACTAACGTTTCATAAAATAGGCAACAAACAATAACGCAAAGGGAATATGTAGTATGAAAGTTACTTGGGCAAAAGCAGGGGACATAAAAAAATTATGGGTTCAGCGAACCCCCCCCCCCTTAAGCGTCCTAGGGTTAACATCTGAGGTCACCAGTCCCCTAGACGTAGAACTACTTAAACCTAAGTAACCTAAGGACATCACACATACATGCCCGAGGCAAGATTCGAACCTGCGAGCGTAGCAGCAGCGCGGTTCCGGACTGAAGCGCCTAGAACCGTACGGCCACAGCGGCCGGCTCTAGCTTTCCACAGGCTTTCCGAAGTTTCTGGTTCAGTCCTTCCACCGGACTCAGGACCAAGGGGCCACGTTCAGTTCTGGGATTAATGCTGCAAATTGTGATCTTCGTTGAAATTTCGCGCGCAAGGTTGGTCCTTCCAACCTTTTCTGTGACATACGAGACTGGCTCTCACCTCGCGAGTCCCACCGGAGCACAAGCCAGAGCGGCAGCCCTGCAGACCACAGTAGTGTGCCACGGTCGAGCGGACTCCAGAGGCGGCGGTTCGTGAGAACGCCAAGTGGCGCGCCGCGGCGGTTTCTTGCGCGGTGCGGATGGCCGGACCGTTTGTGTTCCGTTCCGTTCCGTTTCCGGCAGGAAGGCCGCGCGCGGCGCAACCTGCGGGCCAGCTCGGCGTGTCCCGGCCGCGCGCCATGTGCCGCGCATGAATAATACATGCCGAATACATTACCGCAATTACGCGTCGCGGTCCGCTCTCCCGCCGCCAACGGCGTCTCTCCCTTTCCTCGGCCGCTTCCTCCTCTCCGCTCCTTATCTTAATTAAATATTTGCGAGAGAGCGGAACAGGAAGCACGGACAGAGATACATATTTAGTGCGCGTCAGCCGGGCCGCGCCGACAGCTGCCTCCGACGCCGGGATCCCGGCTTCGAGCGCTACACGTGTTTCCGGCGCGCGCCGCTCGGACGCGCAGCGGGCCCGAATCACGTGACGTCTCCGCCTACGTTACGGTGCTGGAATGCTAGCAGTTGTTGTTCGAAGCTTTGCCGTTCGCTATCTTACCAACTGAAGAATGCGTTACAGTGCAACGTCTATTCAGAAACGGTCCGTCGACGTCGATATTATTAGAAACGGGTGGGCACAGGCGCGGATGCATGTTTGCTTTCTGGGGGGACAGAGTCGTGGGCGATTGGGGGGGGGGGAGGAGAGGAAGAAGAAGTTAAACTTCGTTACTGATGCCCATCCCCCACAATATGTATACCGGGTGATCAAAAAGTCAGTATAAATTTGAAAAATGAATAAATCACAGAATAATGTAGATAGAGAGGTGCAAATTGACACACATGTTTGGAATGACATGGGGTTTTATTAGAAGCAAAAAAATACAAAAGTTCAAAAAATGTCCGACAGATGGCGCTTCATCTGATCAGAATAGCAATAATTAGCATAACAAAGTAAGACAAAGCAAAGATGATGTTCTTTACAGGAAATGCTCAATATGTCCACCATCATTCCTCAGCAATAGCTGTAGTCGAGGAATAATGTTGTGAACAGCACTGTGAAGCACGTCCGGAGTTATGGTGAGGCACTGGCGTCGGATGTTGTCTTTCAGCATCCCTAGAGATATCGGTCGATCACGATACACTTGCGACTTCAGGTAACCCCAAAGCCAAAAATCGCACGGACTGAGGTCTGGGGACCTGGGAGGCCAAGCATGACGAAAGTGGCGGCTGAGCACACGATCATCACCAAACGACGCGCGCTAGAGATGTTTCGGACATTTTGTGAACTTTGTTTTTTTTTTTTTTTTTGGTCCAATAAAACACCACGTCATTCCAAGCATGTGTGTCAATTTTTACCTCTCTATCTGCATTATTCCGTGGTTTATTAAGTTTTCAATTTTATACTGACTTTTTGATCACCCGGTATATAGTTTGGCATCACCACTACTCTGAACGTGCCACAGATACCAAACATTTTAATAATAATAGCAAAGTTATTGTTGTGATCTTCTGTCCGAAGACTGATCTGGTGCAGCTCTCCATGCTCCTCTACTCTCTTCAAGCCTCTTCATCTCTGAATAACTTCCGCAACCTTCATCCATTTGAACCTGCTTACTGCGTTCATCCAATGGTCTCCCTCTACAGTATCTACTCTCCACACATCCCTCAATTACCAAACTGACGTTTCCTACTGCTCAATATATATTCTATCAACTCACCCTTTCATATATTCAAGTTGTGACAACATTTCCCTTCTCCCCAGTTCGATTAGTATCCACGTATTAGTTACTCGATCTACCAATCTACAGAAGTTTTCAGAATTCATTTGTAGCACCACATTTCAAAAGCTTATATTCTCTTCTTTCCGCAACTGCTTATCATCGACATTTCGCTTCCGTACAAGACTACAAACCACACAGCTCACTTGAAGAAAGACATCCTAACACCTAAACTACGGTAGATGTTACCAAAGGTGGTCGAGCAGTTCTAGGCGCTTCAGTCCGGAACCACGCGGCTGCTACGCTAGCAGATTCGAAGCCTTCCTCGGGCATGGATGTGTGTGATGTCCTTAGGTTAATTAGGTATACGTAGTTCTAAGTCCAGGGGACTGATAATTTCAGATGTTATAGTGCTTAGAACCATTTGTGACCAAAGTCCAGTTTTTTTCAGAAATCCTCTTCATGCAGTAGCCAGTCTACATTTGATATCCTCTCTACTTCGGCCATTATCAGTCATTTAGCTGCAAAAATATCGAAACTAATCTATTACTTTTATTGTCTAATTTCCTAATCTAATTCCATCTGCATTGCCCGTTTCAATTCGACTATATTTCATTCTTGTGCAACTTTTGTTTATATACACCTTATAGCTTATTTTAGAGATACTACCCATTCCATTCAGCTGCTCTGCCAAGACCATTGCTGTTTCTGAGAAAGTTACAATGACATCGGTGAACCTCAAATATTCTACATTTTATCTCTGAACTTTTATTCCTTGCCAAATTTCTCCTCGGTTTCCTTTAATGCTTGCTCAGCGTACAGTTTGAATAACATCGAGGACAGACTACGGTCTTCTTACTACTTTCTCCGTTTCATGTACTTCAGCTCTTGACAGTAGCGTATATAAAATATCTTAACATAAATATATCAGCACCATTCACATCGCTTTTGCTCAACTACAAAGTAACTTCAGATCAGCAATTACATCGTTTTAAAGTCATTTGTACACACATTTGATATCTACCTGCGTTACACAATTGATTTAAAAGATATTATAGCAACAGACTTCCTCAACTTCGACATCTTCATAATGTACGTGGCATAAAAAGTGCACTCCATTAACAGCATGGCACTACAACTGTAAATACATGTCTGCAGACTAAGGCTGCGCGAGTGTGGGAATGGGGAAAATATTGTATTTCGAATTGAGACTACTTTGATCTGGGAAGGAGAACATTCATGGATTAAATTATAGAACTGAATTTTAATAAACTAGAATTTCATCATGACTTGGTTCCTGCGTACGATTCGCAACGTCAGTATTTCTGTTATTTTCATTCTTAGTGGTGAGTGGTGAGTCTACACCTGTCTTGCCTCGTTTAACTTCTCGTGGCTGCTGGTCCCACCTGCGTACCTGCGAAACGTATCATATTTTATGCTCGCTGCAGCTATAGTCAACATGTGAAAGTGCGAGTCTTCGTAGCTGAAATTTTTTTTTAAGCCCGTCAGGTCGCGTATTAATCTATGTAGGCCAGCCCAGAGGAAAGCAACTGAGGAGTAAAAGTAAAAAAACTGTTAAAGTAAGTCTGCATATTTTTTTAGAAGTTCTTGCCCTTTTCGAGACTCTTTATAGTAAATTCATTCATTGTGATAGGTACTTATAGAAAACCTGTAACTGAGTCATTAAAGATTCAATAATAAAACACTATACTTTTGGTTTTGTCTTCATGAACAGCATGACTCGTTTCAGGAATTTATTATCATAATGTGCGACTATTTACATTGGTGTTTTACGTGTATGTGATGTCTGCGTGTGTGTTGTTCTGGCTCTTTCCCTGAAATCGCCTTTTTATTGTTTAAGGGTACTGTTTCTTCTACTTTCTTTTACATTGTGCAAAAATCAACACAAACGCAGACCGTCACCGCCCCAAGAACTCCCAAGAAGGGTTCGGTATTGTGGCTGGTCTTTCAGCTCGCTTCGGAGAAGGATAGATCTTTTGCAGTGTAATTATAAAAAGAACAGATATATTGGCTGCGATGGAATTTCTGAAATCACTGAACGCAACATCCATTCATAAATGTATACGTACGTCGTCCATAATTCGTAAATATACATATACATGATTTAATTAAAATAATTCCAATTTTCCATTTCGAGCAAGGTATTTTGGAGGTTGCCTCTGGGCACCAGGCGAATGCCTCACTCCCCGCCTTTTAGGATGTTTGGCTGAAAGGAACGAAGCTATACCACAAACTTCACTAAAAAAGATAAAAAGTAAAAAAAAAGGTGGATACTGATACAGGGGCGAAATTGACATCTGGGCTGGTCCCATACATTTACTGTCGGGAACAGGTCTGTTTGTCTTGCTGGTCGTTGGAGTACCTCAACATCACCCAGACAGCTCACAGAGACACGCACTGTGCGTCGAGGAGCATTGTCCTGTTGAAAAATGGAGCCACCATACTGTCGTATAGGAGGTAACACTGGAGGACGCAGGATGTCTACGATGTTCCGTTGTGCCGTCAGAGTCCCTGAAAACACTAAAAGGTGTCATCTGATGTACCCGATCGCTCCTCACAACATGGCGTCAGGAGAAACCCCACTGTGCCTCTCCAGAACATTGCAACAATGGTACAAATCTCCACCTTGCTACGATCTGTCCGACGATGGTCATGCGGGATAGTGCAGAATCGATGTTTTGCTGAAAAAATACAGTGCAGGGCCATTCATCAGCAATTAATGTTTCCTGGTCAAGGCAACACTCCACACGCAGCCGTTTGTATTGAGGTGTTAGTGGCAGCTAACGCATGGAATTGTTACGGCACCGCTCCAAATGCAGCCATTTCTGTTGAATTGTTAATAGCAACCTGCACATGCGACGGAAAATTCCTAGTCCGCCTGCTGCTATTCCCACACCAGAGGTGTGGGATGCCACAAAATTCTACATCTAGCCCATTATTTGTTCTTGCGTGGCAGACGCAGATGTGATGATGATGAAGTCCCATACTCCTTGACAGAGCGTAGGGGACGATGCGGGAGACCCGCACCGCTGCACTAGGCAAGGTCCTAGCGGAGGTGATTTGCCATTGCCTTCTTCCGACCGTAATGGCGATGAATTATGATGATTAAGACGACAAAACAACACCCAGTCATCTCCAGGCAGGTGAAAGTCCCTGACCCCGCCGGGAATCGAACCCGAAACCCCGTGCTCGGGAAGCGAGAGAACACGAGCTGCGGACGAGGGGGTCACGATATACTTGGTGCACAACACGGCTATCTCCCTTTGTGTTGCTGAGTCCTGGTGTATGCGTGCCTTCACGTTCCCACGCAGCAGAACATCTGATCAGTGTCACATCCCAGTGCCCACTAATATGGATATTGCACGATTCGACCAGCCGGCCAAATGGAGACGCACAATGAGGCTTCTTATAAACTCTTTCAGGTGCTGACAATGCTGTCTCACACGTGAACACGGCACCTCCGTGTACTTCACAGTGATCACTGAACAAAAAAATGGTTCAAATGGCTCTGAGCACTATGGGACTCAACTGCTGAGGTCATTAGTCCCCTAGAACTTAGAACTAGTTAAACCTAACTAACCTAAGGACATCACACACATCCATGCCCGAGGCAGGATTCGAACCTGCGACCGTAGCGGTCTCGCGGTTCCAGACTGCAGCGCCAGAACCGCGCGGCCACTTCGGCCTGCGATCACTGAACATCTGGCGCTGTTCACTTCCAACGTATACCTTACCAAACCTGCTAAAACACTAATCCACGCTGGAGTCGTTCTACCCGTCACGGAAACTGCAACACTAATCACTTACATACCTAAATGCTGTGTGTACGTCTATTATGTTACATTGGTATCCCACCTTGTGTTTTGAGTGCTTCAAATTTTTTGTCAAGCGATGTACATACGTACGTATATACATAGACACGCTCTTGTACACATCAGATTTTAATTTTTGTCTAGTACGATGGACACCTTTGTGTCAAACATAAATTACACTACTGGCCATAAAAATTGCTACACCAAGAACAAAATGCACATGATAAACGGGTATTCATAGGACAAATAAATAATACTATAACTGACATGTGATAACATTTTGACGCAATTTGGGTGCATAGACCCTGAGAAATCACTACCCAGAACAACCACCTCTGGCCGTAATAACGGCCTTGATACGCCTGGGCATTTTGTCAAACAGAGCTTCGATGGCGTATACAGGTACAGCTGCCCATGCAGCTTCAACACGATACCACAGTTCATCAAGCGTTGCTCGGCCACCATTGACCAGATGTTTTCAATTGGTGAGAGATCTGGAGTATGTGCTGGCCAGGGCAGCAGCCGAACATTTTCTGTATCCACAAAGGCCAGTACGGGACCTGCAACATGCGGTCGTGCATTATCCTGATGAAATGTAGGGTTTCGCAGGGATAGAATGAAGGGGAGAGCCACGGGTCGTAACACACCTAAAATGTAACGTCCACTGTTCAAAGTGCCGTCAATGTGAACAAGAGGTGACCGAGACGTGTAACCAATGGCACCCCATACCATCACGCCGGGTGATATGCCAGTATGGCGATGACGAATACACGCATCCGATGTGCGTTCACCGCGATCTCGCCAAACACGGATCCGACCATCACGATGCTGTAAAAAGAACACGGATTCATCCGAAAAATGACGTTTTGCCATTCATGCACCCAGGTTCGTCGTAGAGGACTCCGTCGCAGGCGCTCCTGTCTGTGATGCAGCGTCAAGGGTAACCACAGCCATGGTCTCCGAGCTGATAGTTCATGCTGCTGCAATCGTCGTCCAACTGTTCGTGCAGATGGTTGTTGTCTTGCAAACGTCCCCATCTGTTGAGTCAAGGATCGAGACGTGGCTGCACGATCCGTTACAGCCTTGTGGATAAGATGCCTGTCATCTCGACTGCCAGTGATACGAGGCCGTTGGGATCCAGCACGGCGTTCCGTATTACTCTCCTGAACACACCGGTTCCATATTGTGATAACAATCATTGGATCTCGACCAACGCGAGCAGCAATGTCGGGATACGATAAACCGCAATCGCGATAGGCTACAATCCGACGTTTATCAAAGTCGGAAACTTGATGGTACGCATTTCTCCTCCTTACACGAGGCATCACAATAACGTTTCACGAGGCAACGCCGGTCAACTGCTGTTTGTGTATGAGAAATCGGTTGGAAACTTTCCTCATGTCAGCACGTTGTAGATGTCGCCACCGGCGCCAACCTTGTGTGAATGCTCTGAAAAGCTAATCATTTGCATATCACAACATCTTCTTCCTGTCGGTTAAATTTCGCGTCTGTAGCACGTCATCTTCGTGGTGTAGCAATGTTAATGGCCGGTAGTGTAAAAACATAATACCGAATTTCATGTACAAATGAAAATCATT
The DNA here is from genome assembly GCF_023898315.1 of Schistocerca nitens. NCBI lineage: Eukaryota > Metazoa > Arthropoda > Insecta > Orthoptera > Acrididae > Schistocerca > Schistocerca nitens. The sequence continues at coordinate 173,824,498 of NC_064622.1, read as the reverse complement.
GTTCCAAATGTGGAATTAGCCACCAGACGGAGGGTCACAGTCGGTTTTGTGGAAGTGGGTCAGGCGGCTACAGGGAGCAGATTGTGCCGCGGCGTGGGTCGAAGCGGGGACCGCAGGGTGGGCCGCAGCACGCCGCACTAGCCCAGGGCCAGCCCCTTCCCACCCCTCACCTGTTTATGCAGTGGCGGGCCGGCGTGACAGTCGTACCCGCAACAGCCCTCTAATTACTTTTAATTTATTTTAATGCCAGGGTAATGTATGGTAATGTAATACAGCGGGGGCAACTGTCGCCGCAGCCGGGCGCCGTGTGTGAAGAGTTGCGTGCGGGGGCCCGAGCGAGCCCGCGCGGGTCTGCGGTCGCGGCCGCGCCCGTGCTGCTGCCCGGCGCCGAAAATTTGGGGCCGCGAAAAAGGAAAAAAAGTAGAGAGAGAGGGAGGGAGGAAGCGGGCGTGTGGCGTGGCGTGGTGCGGTGTGGGGGCGCAGCAGAGGGATGTGGTCGCGAGACGGGACGGGGACCCGCGCCGGCCAGGGCACACAGAAACATGGGGGCTGTTTATTCTGCGGACACGCACTCCCACTCACTGTGCTTCCGGTAAATACACGGCGACAGGCGCGCCGCTCTGAAAGGGGTCCCCCGAAAAAAAAGAAAAAAGAAAAAGAGTGGGGGGTAGCAAAAGAGGAGTGGCCGGCGGGTGCCGCCCACACACTGCTTGCTTACAGTACCGCGGAAAAATCACAACGGGAAAAACGCGCGGCGCTCCGCGGAATTAATGTCAGCTGCGGCGGAACGAGCGTTCTGCACGGGGACGCGAGAACAGCCGCCAGACAGCGGGGCGGATGCGACGTAATGCTGTTGCCGACGGCTCTACTTGTCGCTGCCCCCCGTGTCTCTGTTCCGTGATTCGCCGTGTGTCTTTCCAGCAGTGCTGACGTGTTGTCTACCGAGAGTAGGCTTAAGAGGAGATGAGCGTCACAAGGCACAGTATTACACGGTCGGCAGTTAAAATTGCAACACCAGGAGGAGTAGCATGCGACAAAATTTCTCTTGTTGTGCGTGCACAGCACGAAGAATAGGTGATTCAACTTTTAAGAGATTTGGTGCGATACAGGGTGCTCAAATTAGTACACAGAGATGCCACCTTTGGTAGCGAAGTTCGCTTGCTGTGCATCGAGCCAACAGCGAGGGGTACATCATTCTGTGCTGCTTCAGCTCTAATGCCACATTTCAGCAATTCCATTGACTGGGGAGTAGTTGCGTCCAGTTCTCTCAACAGCGCATGTCGAGCTGTTTGACGATCACGGTGTTTAAGATGATAGAAATCTGTCGGCTTGCTTAGTTTTGCATCCCGGATATTCCATAGCTGTGGAACAATGCGATGTGCACTGCCTGACAAAAAAAGGAAGGGTTCGTGGGAGAGGGGAACAAACGAAATGATACTTCACTGGTTGTTTAAATGATTACAATATCGGGTCAAATTAACGAAAAGGTTGGCACTATGACCCTATTTGTCAGTACGTCGTTGCATTCTCGCGATCGTGGATGGGCGGGAAGCGTGTAAAAAAAATGGTTCAAATGGCTCTGAGCACAATGACACTTAGCATCTGAGTTCATCAGTCCCCTTGAACTTAGAACTACTTAAACCTAACTAACCTAAGGACATCACACACATCCATGACTGAGGCAGGATTCTAACCTCCGACCGCAGCGGTCGCGCGGTTCCGGACTGAAGCGCTTAGAACCGCTCGGTCCCCCCCCCCCCCCCCCCCCCCCTGCGGGTTCGGGGGTTAGAATAGGCCCGCGGTATTCCTGCCTGTCGTAAGAGGCGACTAAAAGGAGTCTCAAATGTTTCGGCCTTATGTGAAGGTCCCCTCTCGGGTTTGACCTCTATCTTTCTAAATTATTCCGAAGAGCGAGCCAATTGGGGAAGGGCGCCTTACATGGTACACTGTATCCGTCGTGCATTGAGACCTTTAGCTGGCTTTTTCGTCGTTGCAATGGTGTCCCGCTCGTTTTCCATCTCTTGGGCGAGGATACGTCCCTGGGTACGATTACCACGCTGCACTCTGCAGTGTTGCTTTTAACTGCGACGACGACCTTGGACTTTCTTGCACCTAAGATCCAGCACGGTAGCCAGTCCGTTGTGGTGTGGCCGCCATGTACCCTGTTGGTTGTAGACCCCTGACAACACAGGGATCGCTCTACTGATGCCTGCGCCGTTAACTCCCCACGTATGCCAAGGGGTAGATGCCCATCTCCCTGGGGCATCAGGACTCCCGGCAATGGCCATCCTGCCAGGTGGCTATTGCTGCGGCTGGGTGGCGCCCGTGGGGAGGGCCCTTGGTCGGAGTAGGTGGCATCAGGGCGGATGACCCGCAATGAAGCGTGGTACATCATCTCTCGCTGGTGGGCCTCCACCAGCAGTCTCTAAGCGATCGAGGTCTAACCTCAACGGCAGGAAATACGAACCACGATCATTTCCCTCCCTGGCCACTCCATGGGAGGAACGTATGGCAAAAGAAGGCAGTGGGGAATATTCATTCAGGTACCTCGTGTGTACGCGGGTTGATGGGGACTCGTTTATGTCGACCAAGCCCCAGTTTTTTGTGGAGCATTTAGAGGACAAGTTTGGGGAGGTGGAGGGCTTGTCCAAGATGCGCTCTGGTTCTGTGCTCATCAAAACGGCATCCTCTGCCCAGTCACGGATGTTGCTCAATTGTGACAAGTTGGGGGATGTTTCAGTTAGCATCACGCCGCATAAGAGTCTCAACATGGTCCAGGGTATTATATTCCACAGGGATCTTCTTCTGCAGTCCGACGATGAATTACGCGCCAACCTCGAACGACGAGGTGTTCACTTCGTCCGGCGCGTCCATTGGGGTCCGAGGGATACTCAGGTAGCCACCAGTGCCTTCATCTTGGCCTTCGAGGGTGATGTCTTACCAGAAAAGGTTAAGGTGATGGTTTACCGTTGTGATGTGAAGCCCTATATCCCTCCTCCGATGCGGTGTTTTAAGTGCTGGAAGTTCGGGCACATGTCATCTCGCTGTACTTCCAGCATCACCTGTCGAGATTGTGGCCGTCCTTCCCATCCCGATACTCCATGTAGCCAGCCTCCTATCTGTGTTAAATGTGGAGAACACCATTCCCCCTGCTCACCGGACTGTAGGATCTTCCAGAAGGAAAGGAAGATAATGCAATATAAGACTCTGGACCGCCTGACCTACACCAAGGCAAGGCAGAAATATGAGCGGCTACATCCTGTGCCCATGACATCCACCTATGCCGCTGCTGCAACAGCGGTCCGATCCTCTCCCATGTCGTCACGTACTGTTGCGTCTCAGCTATGTCAGAATGCTCCGGCCCCCTTGGTTGTGGGGGGCACTTCCCCCTCTGTTGCTCCATCTACTCAAGGAGCAACACCACCCCAACCATCGGGGACATTCGTCCCCCCTTCCCAGCCAGAGAAGCGTGAGGCTTCTTCGGCTACTCTAGCCAGGAAGGGGTCCCTTGGGGCCCTCCCTTCCCAGGCTTTGCCCAGTGCCAAAGCGGACACCCGCAAAGTTTTGAAACAACAACCGGTCGCTGGTCATAGGGCTTCACGGTCGTCGTCCGTCCCTGAGACTGACCCAGTGGGGCCATCCCAGCCAGACTCTCCAAAGGCACAGCGTGCAAAGCAGTTGAAGAAAAAGGCTCCCAAGCATCCTGACATTGCGGTGGCACCTGTCCCACCGCAACCTTCAAACTCTGCGTCTGAGGACGAGGTGGAGATCCTGGCGTCCGCTGAGGACCTCGATCTCGCCGGTCCCTCCGACGCCATGGAAAGCACTAACACAGGTGCTCAATCGGAGGCAGCAGGTGCCCCAGCGGCGTAATATGCCTTCCCCGTCCCGTCACGCCTTTCCCAGCCATGGACAACACCATCCTCCAGTGGAACTGCAGCGGTTTCTTCCACCATCTCGCTGAGCTCCGCCAACTTATCAGCCTTCACCCTTTCTTCTGCATTGCACTTCTGGAAACTTGGTTTCCAGCAATGCGAACCCCCGCCCTCCATGCTGTCGGGGTTATTATAAGAACCGGGCAACTTATGAAAGGGTGTCTGGTGGCGTCTGCATATATGTCCTTAACTCTCTTCAAAGCGAGTTTGTACCTCTACAAAGAGCTTTAGAGGCTGTCGCTGTTCGGGTGTGGACGCCACGGGCTGTTACCGTCTGCAGTCTTTACCTTCCACTGGATGGTGCTGTCGCGCAGCATGTCCTGGCTGCTCTGACAGCCCAACTGCCGCCACCTTTCTTGTTGCTGGGCGATTTCAATGCCCACAACCCTCTATGGGGTGGGATTGTCTCCAATGACCGCGGTCGTGCCATGGAGCATTTGTTGGCTCAGCTCGACCTTAGCCTCTTGAACACCGGTGCTCCAACGCATTTCAGTGTGGCCCATGGCTCGTTCTCGGCCATCGATCTCTCTCTTTGCAGCCCCGGACTTGTCCCATCCCTCCACAGGAGAATGCATCCTGACCTGTGTGGTAGTGACCATTTTCCCATCTATTTGTCACTGCCCCAGTGTCATTCTTCTGGGCGCCTGCCCCGCAGGTCTCTCCACAGGGCTGACTGGCCGGCTTTTACTTCCGCTGCAACCATTGAATCTCCCCCACAGGGTGATATTGACGAGGTGGTCCGTGTCTTAACCACGTCCATCATTTCAGCGGCCAAGGCTGCCATCCCCCGCTCTTATGGACTCCCTCGGAGGAAGGCTGTACCCTGGTGGTCGCCGGAGCTTGCTGAGGCTATTCGCGACCGTCGGCGGGCTCTCCAGCGTCATAGGCGGCACCTGTCTTTCGAGACCCTCATCGCCTTTAAGAAGCTCCGTGCCTTGGCCCGTTGTCTTATTGCACGGCGTAAGCAGGAGTGCTGGGAGAGGTATGTCTCCTCCTTGGGCTCCCGTGTCTCCCCCTCGCTCGTGTGGTCCCGGATCCGGCGGATTTACGGATACCAGATCCCTATGGGTGTCCCTGGGATCTCCTTGGACGGCGCTGTCTGCATGGACGCTGCCACCATTGCTGAACACCTTGCTGCGCACTTTGCTAAGAGCTCTGCGACTGCAACTTATCCCCCCGCCTTTTGCTCTCTAAAGGAGCGAGCCGAGCAGACGCCGTTATCATTCCACACGCGTCGTTCTGAAAAATACAATGCTCCTTTCAGCGTGAGGGAATTCCTCGCTGCCCTCGCCGGTTGCCCTGATACAGCACCAGGACCAGACTGCATCCACGCACAGATGCTGAAACATCTCTCTAGGGACTACCAGAGACACATTCTCACCATCTTTAACCGCATTTGGAGCGAGGGCGTGTTCCCGTCGCAATGGCGAGAGGGTCTTATTGTCCCCATCTTGAAGCCCGGTGCGGACCCACTGGCGGAGGACAGCTATCGTCCCATTACCCTCACCAACGTTTTGTGCAAATTGCTCGAACGTATGGTGGGGCGGCGTTTGTGTTGGGTCCTTGAGTCGCGTGGTCTCCTCGCTCCATCCCAGGGTGGCTTCCGTCGGGGCCAGTCTGCAGCGGACAATTTGGTGCGGCTGGAATCTGCTATCCGTACGGCCTTTGCCCGACGTCAGCATCTCGTTGCTGTATTTTTTGATCTGCGGAAGGCGTATGACACCACATGGAGGCATCACACCCTTGCTACGTTGCATGAGTGGGGTCTTCGTGGTCAGCTCCCGGCTTTTCTTCACACCTTTTTATGGCGCCGCTCTTTCCGGGTGCAAGTGGGTGCCGCCTCTAGTTCATCTTATATACAGGAAAATGGGGTCTCACAGGGCTCGGTGTTGAGCGTCTCCTTATTTCTAGTGGCCATTAATGGTCTGGCTGCAGCCGTGGGGTCGTCGGTGTCTCCTTCTTTGTATGCCGACGACTTCTGCATCTCATTTAGCTCCACGACTACAGGAGTCGCCGAACGCAGGCTGCAAGTAGCCGTTCGCAAGGCAGCTTCATGGTTTTCATCTCTGCAGCCAAGACTCGCGTTATGCACTTCTGCAGGCGTCGGACGGTCCACCCTCATCCTGAACTTTACCTCGACGGCCACCTGCTTGGAGTGGTGGATACATGCCACTTCTTAGGACTCGTCTTTGATGCCTGGCTCACATGGGTTCCTCATATTACTCAGCTGAAGCAAAAGTGCTGGCGGCACCTCAACGCCCTCCGCTGCCTGAGCCACACATCTTGGGGTGCGGATCGCTGCACGCTGTTGCGATTATACAGGACCCTTGTGCAGTCCAGGCTTGATTATGGGAGCCTGGCCTATGGGTCTGCATCAGCCTCAGTGTTGAAGTTGTTAGACCCCATACACCACTGTGTGGTTCGGCTTGCAACTGGCGCTTTTCGTACGAGCCCCATGGATAGTCTACTGGTGGAGGCCGGGGTTCCCCCGCTGCGGATTCGCCGCCATCGACTGCTCGCCGACTATGCTGTCCACGTGCATTGCTCGCCGGGCCATCCCAATCGTCGCCTGCTTTTCCCTGCCTTGGTCCTCCATCTGCCCGAATGGCGACCTAGGTCTGGGCTTTCCATAGCTGTCCGCGTCCAGTCCCTGCTGTCGGAACTGGGGTCATTCCCTCTTCTGCCTCCCTTCTGGGTCCGTGCACCTACGCCTCCCTGGTGTTTGCCCCGTCCGTCCGTCCGTCTGGACTTGGCACAGGGACCCAAGGAGTCGGTTCCGCCTGTGGCCCTCCGTCGCCGTTTTCTTGCGCTCCTCGCCTCATTTTCGGGCTGTGAGACTGTCTACACTGATGGTTCCTTGGTTGATGGTCGCACTGCCTACGCTTTTGCTCACGCTGCCCATGTTGAGCAGCGCTCCTTGCCGGCTGGCTGCAGTATTTTTACTGCAGAGCTGGTGGCCATATTGCGCGCTCTTGAGCATATGCGTTTCTGCTCAGGTACGTCCATCGTCATCTGCAGTGACTCCCTGAACAGCCTCCAGGCCATCGACCGCTGCTATACCTCTTCTCCTCTGGTGTCCTCTATTCACGAGTCTGTTTCCGCCATTACCCGTTCTGGTCGTTCGGTGGTCTTTGTTTGGACGCCAGGTCACGTTGGCATCCTGGGGAACGAACGTGTTGACAGGCTGGCCAAAGGGGCGATCGACGCCCCAGCTTTGGAGATCGGCCTCACGGCTCGCGATCAGCAGCTGGTGTTGCGCCGTAAGGTGCTTGGGATGTGGACTGCTGAGTGGCGTGGCATGACATCCCCGAATAAACTGCGGGCTGTCAAGGAGACGACCGATGTGTGGCGCTCCTCCCTGCGGGCTTCTCGCAGGGACTCTGTCATCCTGTGTCAGCTCCGCATCGGCCATACCTACCTGACGCACGGCCATCTTTTGCGTCAGGAGGATCCCCCCCTGTGTCGGTGTGGGTCCCAGCTGACGGTCGCCCACATTTTGTTGGAGTGTCCCCGACTGCGCACCCTCTGGCAGTCTTTTAATCTCCTGGGCACTTTGCCTTTGGTTTTATGCGACGATGCCTCCACGGCTGACAACGTTTTAAATTTTATCCGTGGTAGTCCTTTTTATAGTTCCATTTAGGGAGGTCCTGGACCTTTCTCTTTTTGTGTCTCTTGTCCTCGAGTCTCTCATATTTGGTTGCCGATTTTAGTGTGTCGTAAGATGGTTGACTCTTTCCCTTTTTTGTTCTCGTGGTCAGTCAACCAGTCTTCGGCCATCTTCTTTCCTTCTGTTTCTTTCTGTCTGGTGTTCATCTGTACTCTTCTTGTCTGTAGTGTTCGTTGCCTAATTTGTGTTCTTTCAGTGCCTGGTGGGGAGTCTCCTTCCCCTTGGGGTTTTCCCTGCTCCGCGAATTTATGTCTCGCCTGTTTTTGGAATGGGGGACTGATGACCTTAGCTGTTTAGTCCCCCTTAAACATCCCAACAACCACCACCACCACTCGGTCACACCGGCCGGCGGGAAGCGTGTCATACAGCCGCTGTACCCTCTCCTAAGCCTGGCTGGCCCACAACTACTTCCTGATATGTGGAAACTGGTACTGAGCCAGAGTTGACACCCGAGCTGGTTCCACACGTATTCTAACGGGGAGAGGAATGTGTTTACTGACTGTCACAGTAGCACCTCAACATCACGCTGACATAAAAGGCAGATAAGGTAGATACATTTGTTTATATGAAAAAAGAGGAATATGTTCAAAGAAACGACAGCCGTCCTCTATAGAAATCACGTTATACGCGTTGATAGGAATCTACTGTTAAATATCAAGCCCGAGTAAAAAAAGACGCTAACCAAGTGCAAATTTTTGCTGACTAATAGAGAAAATGACCAATGTATAGTAATGAACCATCAATGTCCCAAGCTATGATCACAAACCAAAATTCATAAAGATCATGTCCCTCTGAGACTGATTGTTAATTGTATAAACAGTCCGACATATTTAATGAGAAAAAAGTTTAATGTTATCATTAACAAAATTATACATTTGAAAAAAAGTTCACAATTAAACATTCAGACCTGATGAACCAGATAAAGGCATTAACATCCCAGCAAAGGTCAGAATGTACTGTTCAGTTGTCACTAATATGTACATCAACATCCCGATAGCTGACACCATACACAAAACTACACTCCTGGAAATGGAAAAAAGAACACATTGACACCGGTGTGTCAGACCCACCATACTTGCTCCGGACACTGCGAGAGGGCTGTACAAGCAATGATCACACGCACGGCACAGCGGACACACCAGGAACCGTGGTGTTGGCCGTCGAATGGCGCTAACTGAGCAGCATTTGTGCACCGCCGCCGTCAGTGTCAGCCAGTTTGCCGTGGCATACGGAGCTCCATCGCAGTCTTTAACACTGGTAGCATGCCGCGACAGCGTGGACGTGAACCGTATGTGCAGTTGACGGACTTTGAGCGAGGGCGTATAGTGGGCATGCGGGAGGCCGGGTGGACGTACCGCCGAATTGCTCAACACGTGGGGCGTGAGGTCTCCACAGTACATCGATGTTGTCGCCAGTGGTCGGCGGAAGGTGCACGTGCCCGTCGACCTGGGACCGGACCGCAGCGACGCACGGATGCACGCCAAGACCGTAGGATCCTACGCAGTGCCGTAGGGGACCGCACCGCCACTTCCCAGCAAATTAGGGACACTGTTGCTCCTGGGGTATCGGCGAGGACCATTCGCAACCGTCTCCATGGAGCTGGGCTACGGTCCCGCACACCGTTAGGCCGTCTTCCGCTCACGCCCCAACATCGTGCAGCCCGCCTCCAGTGGTGTCGCGACAGGCGTGAATGGAGGGACGAATGGAGACGTGTCGTCTTCAGCGATGAGAGTCGCTTCTGCCTTGGTGCCAATGATGGTCGTATGCGTGTTTGGCGCCGTGCAGGTGAGCGCCACAATCAGGACGGCATACGACCGAGGCACACAGGGCCAACACACGGCATCATGGTGTGGGGAGCGATCTCCTACACTGGCCGTACACCACTGGTGATCGTCGAGGGGACACTGAATAGTGCACGGTACATCCAAACCGTCATCGAACCCATCGTTCTACCATCCCTAGACCGGCAAGGGAACTTGCTGTTCCAACAGGACAATGCACGTCCGCATGTATCCCGTGCCACCCAACGTGCTCTAGAAGGTGTAAGTCAACTACCCTGGCCAGCAAGATCTCCGGATCTGTCCCCCATTGAGCATGTTTGGGACTGGATGAAGCGTCGTCTCACGCGGTCTGCACGTCCAGCACGAACGCTGGTCCAACTGAGGTGCCAGGTGGAAATGGCATGGCAAGCCGTTCCACAGGACTACATCCAGCATCTCTACGATCGTCTCCATGGGAGAATAACAGCCTGCATTGCTGCGAAAGGTGGATATACACTGTACTAGTGCCGACATTGTGCATGCTCTGTTGCCTGTGTCTATGTGCCTGTGGTTCTGTCAGTGTGATCATGTGAAGTATCTGACCCCAGGAATGTGTCAATAAAGTTTCCCCTTCCTGGGACAATGAATTCACGGTGTTCTTATTTCAATTTCCAGGAGTGTAGTTATGAAATAACACACAAAAACAGAAAGAACATAATAAGGATAGAAATCAGATTACATTAGAAGAGACTAAGCTAGTAGAAAAAGATAAGTTTATAACCTTATCATGCTGGGATCACATTTCCAACAAAATAAGTCATTTTTCTTCGAAAATCGGCTTCAGAACACAGAACACTGTAAGTTCAAGTCATACACAATAAGAGCCAAATATATAATATGTCACGGGTGTAAAAAGTAACATGTAGTAAGTGTGATAAATTTTATGTTGAGCAAACAGGGAAAAACTTCAAAACGATATTAAGAGAACATACTAATGTTAATGAAGCCAATCTCTCGGCATTCAGTGCTCATTCAGGAAAATACAAGCATTCTGACAATGACATTAAGAAAAACATAACCATTCTATGCAAAGCAGAAAAAGGCAGATTAATATATATCCTAGAAGAAACTGAAATATAGACAAAACACCAGATGGCATACTTAGTGAACAAACACAGTTACAGAATAGGATGTACATACAAAATTTCAAAAGTGTTTTAAATGAATAGCTTTGGATTGGAGTCTATGTAAAACACGTAAAAATTATCTAATTTGACGTGATACGTTGGATTAATGTGCAATTTCATTCCTCTTGTACCTTCTATTTCACGTACCAATTGTCAAAAATTGTAATTGAGATAATTATATGACTGCATGTCACAGATATATGTAAATATGTTCTTAGAAATAACAAAAAACAAGTAATGTTGAGTCCTTGACCTGCCAGTTCCATGTTTACGCTGTATGACTGTGTTTATCACTGCCTAAAGCTTGACAGCAACAACGTACATGGGAAACTGTGTACTATGTTACAGTCGCATTAACTGACAAGCATGTCACTGCTGTAGAAGAGTATAATGTAAGTAGACTTATATTACTGCTATATGTATGTACATTTAACATTTTATAGAAATCGATGCACACACAGTTGTTTGTTCCTCTGTATCACATGCCATTGCTAATGGGTTATAATTCCGAAAACTGGTTTTAGCACAGAAAACAGTTATAGTGCAGCTCCTGGCATATTGAAGATGTCTTTCAATAAATCACGCAGATAGTTTGTAGAGATGTAGTGTCACGGAATAGTAAAGAGTTGGAAACGTGGAATATTGTCAAAGTTTCGTAGCCTATGCTGAGAGCCAGAGACAGTAGGTTAGCCAAGAGGTAAGAGGATTGCACATGTATCGGAATGTGTCGTCACGCAGGGGCAGTGGCCTGGTTACACACAACAGGCGAGAGAGAATTGCTTAGCACGCGGATTTGTGTTAGATGGAGACTTTCATAGAGTGTAAGACAGAGGTATAGCGTCAACTGTGCTGCATTTCATAACTTCGCGTAAGTCTGCCGTAACAACGCGTAACTGTGTCGCAAGGACACCTAAGGGGCGAGTACGACAGATAAACCAGCAGTATAAGTGGAATGAATGCGTTCATTACAAACGAGCATGACGTCAGGACGTCGCTCGTGCTTCCTTTAAATAAGCCAGCTTTGATAGCAACAAGGCACTCGCAGATAGACTTGCAGTTAGATGTGTACTGGGTCGCTGCATAGCGCTCAGCTCGGTGACTGACATGTTAATTTTTATCAAGGAGATGTTGCAGTAAGGGTGGCCCATCCAGCAGCAGACGTGAGGGGACAGTACCAGCTCTGGTCCTCTCTGCTGCCGCTATCAATCATCAGCCCAGGATTAGCAGACATCGGGCAGACTCACTTGCCGCCAATGCTGACCACATCAGTGAGCCGTCGTTTAGATGGTGCGGGGCCTAGGCCTGTGCATCCGCCGTCACAACTGGGTGAGCCGACAACGCTGGGGGACTGCAGCCCGTTCCGCCCGTCCACCACAGACGAGCCATCAGGAGGAGCATGGAAGAAGACGGGGTGGGATAGAATACACTCCGCACTACGAGAACGCCTCTCGTGCCTACAGCGCCGGGACTCCAACCCGGAGCCTCCTAATCGCAGCGGCTTGCTGCCCGCCGCTGAGCCGGCCGGCCAGCCGGGCGCCGCCAGCCACGCGCAGCCGAAGTAAGGGCATTCCAATGCTACGTCACAGCACGCGGCGCTGTGCTAGCAAGACTGGTGTGGCCCGGAGCCGGTGTCATCACTCCGAGTCGGCGAGGACTCGGGGAAGGTAGTTCACATCACGAAGCTCAGCCAGCCTGTGTTATGCGGGCCACATTGTACTCGGCAGGAATAAAGGTGTCATGAGTTAATATTGTTTCTTTGGCGTTTCTGACGCGTCCACAGTCCTTTCCTAGCATACTGTCAACTGGAGAGATCACCGCTGGGCTTCCAGTCCACCGTAAGTGACCGGGACCACCAGGGCGCCTACAGAAACACGTGGTGTGGGCCAGCGAGCATTGTACGGTTGAAAAATGGAGCCTCCATGTTGTCACATAAAGCTGTAGCACGTGAGGAGTAAGATGTCCGTGACAGACCGTTGTACCATCAGAATTCTTTCAATCACTACCAGCCATAACCTGAAGCTAGCGCCTACTCCATGACGCCAGAAGTAACATTGCCGTCTGGCTCCGAAACACTGGAAGATTCGTACCTCTCGCCAGGTCGCCGGCATACAGGCCGACGATAGTCATCCATGGTAGTCCAGTTCATTGCTGAACACAATGCGACGGCATTCATCATCTATCCATGCTTCCCAATCAAGGCACCACCCCAACCACAGCCATTTTGGTTGTGGTGTTAACAGCACCCTACGCATGGGACAGTAATTTCCTAATCCGGTTGTAGCCAGACTGCGATCTGTAGTTCGGGATGATATGATATTGCAGAGAGGCCATTACTTGTTCTCGTATGGCAGTCGGAGATGTGAAGGGGTTACTATGCGACTGCTGCACAATACGGCGATTGTCCCTTGTTGCTGGTCAGACGTGGTCGACGGGAACCTTGTACACGACTATGTCTGCCTTCACGTTCCATTAAGATTGAACACCGTGCTACTGCCATCTCCCAGTGCACTACAGATCTGTATGTCGCAGGATTCGACCACCCGACCACGCGGGAACTCTCTATGAGGCCATTTGCAAATTTTGTCACATGGTGATAACGCTGTCTCATACAAGAACGTGACAATACCGTGCCAGTCATGGTGATCATTTAACTAAATCTAATGCTTTTCACGCCCTTTACACAACCCCACTAGGTCTGGTAAGAACACTAATACACCCTGGTAGCCTTTCTACTTGTCGTTGTTAACTGTGACTCTAATCATTTACACAATGGTGATGTGTTTGTGTACGGATTTACATAGACATCCGACCATGGCATCTGGGTGTTTCGCTTTTTTGTCAGGCAGCGTACATTGCAACGATACGCAAAATAAATTCATTGCCGTAAAAAATCGAGTACTCACGGTCCCAAACGTTTCAGGCTTGCTAGTGTTCCTCTAGGAAAGATTGGAGAAGTGACTTGCTTATGAAGAGTAAAACAAGGCAAGTTCTCTTTTCAAGTGGCATGCAAATCGTGCCCCAAATACTGCATTTGAAGCTCTCAGCCATCAAAAGTTTTTGTTTATCCAGTTCTTCAGTCGTTAAAATTTTTTAATGTGTTGTGGAGTAAGACGCACAAATACGGTATGTCTTTACTCCTTTTGCAGAAAAAAATGATTACGACAGCCAACGAATAGAACATTTTGCAGCTGTAAGGCTTCCCGAAAACTGAGAAGGAACAGTCAATATGACTCATCATTGTATCTAGTCAGAAGTCCAAAATGTCGTTGGCGAACATTTTCCTCAATGGTAAATTACTTCAATTAGTAGAGGAGCTCGAGAGAAAGACCATACTGACTTCAGAATAACATAGTTACTGTTTCTTTCTTCATTAATCGCGCAAAGACAATAATCTGCGTGAAATCTGGCGCTATGGTCAGGCCCAACATGAAACAGTGATCATCGACGGAAACATACTAGTGCTCATAAGTATTCCGTGATGGAAATGGTTCCCATTTCGAAATTTGTTTCAAACAGAAACAGAAGCAAATGGGTTCGATCAATTTTTCACAAAAAGCAATTGTTTTCTTTATACCGACTGATTCGTAACTATTGTCTACAGAGTGGGTCAATAGAACTCACACTGCAAAATAAACTAAAAGTCCCATTATAAGCAACACAGGAACAAAGGTCGGGCAATGACAACAGTGATAGCTGAAACACGACCATTTAACTCGCTAAATGAAATTTTAACATTTATAGCTGATGTTCAGTATCTCTGCACTGAATTCAAGGCTCATTTCAGACCTTCGAGACCATGACTGCATTGTCTCTGGAATATCTGTGCCACATCCAGGAAGTATAGACAGCAACAGGCATTGAATTTCATATTTACAGATTGGCCGAAATACCGTGATCATTACCCACCGCGAGACAGAATGCCAACTGGCGCTATTGCGGGCACGTGACGCGGTATGGAGAGTACGGTGGACTTGATGTATGTGTACACACAAACAAATGACTGCAATTTATTTCAGAAAAACTGGATGATTTGTTCAAGAGCAAGACCTTCATAAATTGAGCAATTCAATAATGCACTGGGACACCTCTGATCCTTTTTCAAGCAGTTATTCGGCTTGGCACTGATTGCAGGGTTGTCAGATGTTCTCCTGAGCGATATCGTACCAAATTCCAATTGACAAGTTGGATTGTCAAAACTACCGAGCTGGTTGGAGGGCCCTGCACGTAATGATCCCAAGTTTCTTAATTGGAGAGAGACCTTTCTGGTCACGGTAGGGGTCCGCAAACACAAAGACAACCAGTAGAAACTCTCGCCGTGTGTCGGCGGGCATTGTCTTGCTGAAATGTAAGCCCAGGATGGCTTCCCATGAACGGCAGCAAAACGGGGCGTAGAATCTCGACGACGGTCTGCTGTGATGTAATGTTACCGCGGATGACAACTAAAGGGCTATAGCTATGAAAAGAAATGGGCTTCCCGACCATCACTTCTGGTTGTTCGACCTTTTGGAGGGCGACACTCAAATGCGTCTCCCACCCTTTTCCGGAGCGTCTCCAGACACGTACTCGGCCTGGACTCTCATTGACTGGGGCATAATTGTCTTCAGTGATAAGCCCCGCTTCCAACTGAGCTCTGACGACATACGAAGACGTATGGACTAGGAACACGACGTGCCTAGAAAAGGTCAAACAAGTGAAAATGGCATAATGTTGGTTTTAATATTAACCGCTGCTTACACAGTGAATTCAACACGAGCACAGGAGACGTCAGTGGGGTGCTATAGAGAGCCAGATTTGCACCAGGTGCCCAAAATGGGAACTTTTTTTTTTCAGTGTGAATTGCTTCCGCGTCAACGCATTGGCATATCTACCAAGTTTCGGTGCCATAGGATAATTACAGCTCACACTGGATCATCATAAGTAGCTACATGTTAATTACTACGACTCGGTACGACGGGAGACACTAATGTGGGGTTCCATTTCAGCTATCGTAGTAACAGATGTAAACATGATAAATATAGTCTGTGTGAACATTGCTACAGACCAACTGGATCCCTTCATGACTGATGTTTTCACCGACGGCGAGGCGGCCGCAGTCGCTTCAGCCTGGAAACGCGCGAACGCTACGGTCGCAGGTTCGAATCATGCCTCGGACATAGATGTGTGTGACGTCCTTAGGTTAGCTAGGTTTAATTAGTTCTAACTTCTAGGCGAATGATGACCTCAGAAGTTAAGTCCCATAGTGCTCAGAGCCCTTTGAACCATTTTGGCCGTAATAACGGCGTTGATACGCCTGGGCATTGAGTCAAACAGTGCTTGGATCGCGTGTACAGGTACAGCTGCCCATGCAGCTTCAACACGAAATCACGGTTCATTAAGAGTAGTGACTGGCGTATTGTGATGAGCCAGTTGCTCGGCCACCATTGACCAGACGTTTTCAATTGGTGAGAGATCTGGAGAATGTGCTAGCCAGGGCAGCAGTCTAACATTTTCTGTATCTAGAAAGGCCCCTACAGGACCTGCAATATGCGGTCGTGCATTATCCTGCTGAAATGTAGGGTTTCGCAGGGATCGAATGAAGGGTAGAGCTACGGGTCGTAACGCACCTGAAATGTAACGTCCACTGTTCAAAGTGCCGTCAGTGCGAAAAAGAGGTGACCGAGACGTGTAACCAATGCCACCCCATACCATCACGCCGGGTGATACGCCAGTATGGCGATGACGAATAAACGCTTTCAATACGCCAGTATGGCGATGACGAATACACGCTTCCAATGTGCGTTCACCGAGGTTTCACTAAACACGGATGCTACCATCATGATGCTGTAAACAGAACCTGGATTCATCCGAAAAAATGACGTCGTTGAGTACACCATCACAAGCGCTCCTGTCTGTGATGCAGTGTCAAGGGTAACCGTAGCCATGGTCTCCGAGCTGATAGTCCATGCTGCTGCAAACGTCGTCGAAATCTTCGTGCAGATAGTTGTTGTCTTGCAAACGTCCCCATCTGTTGACCCAGCGATCGAGAAGTGGCTGCACGATCCGTTACAGCCATGCGAATAAGAAGTCTGTCATCTCGACTACTAGTGATAGGAGGCCGTTGGGATCCAGCACGGCGTTCCGTATTATCCTCCTGAACCCACCGATTCCATATGCTGCTAACAGTCATTGGATCTCGACCAACGCGTGCAGAAAGTTCGCGATACTATAAGCCGTAATCGCGATAGGCTACAATCCGACCTTTATCAAAGTCGGAAACGTGATGGTACGCATTTCTCCTCCTTACACGAGGCATCACAACAACGTTTCACCAGGGAACGCCGGTAAACTGCTGTTTGTGTATGAGAAATCGGCTGGAAACTTTCCTCATGTCAGAACGTTGTAGATGTCGCTACCGGCGTCAACCTTGTGTGAATGCTCTGAAAAGCTAGTCATTTGAATATCACAGCATCTTCTTCCTGTCGGTTGAATTTCACGTCTGTAGCACATCTTCGTGGTGCAGCAATTTTGATGGCCAGTAGTGTAGGTTTAAGTAGTTCTTAGTTCTAGGGGACTTTTGACCTCAGATGTTAAGTTCCATAGTACTCAGAGCCATTTGAACCGACGGCGATGTCCCTCTTTAGTAAGAGAAATGCCCGTGTGACAAGACGTACATCGTGTTACGAAGGTTTCAGGAATGTGATAGTGAAACACGTTGAAATCTTGGCTACCGACGTCTTCTGATCTGAACCATATGGAACTCGTATGGAATGTTATCGGCCACCAACACACCAAAAACACAGTCCCATAATTTACGGGCATTGAGTGTCCCCATGCTCATGATTGTGTGGATGCACCGGGTACTAGCAGAATCAACGACACCTAGCGTCGGTGCTGTACTGCGCCAAATGGTCATTTTCAAGCAGACGGGTGGCATTTGATCCTGCGGGGAGCAATGGACGTAATGTTTTGTTAAGTCAGCTCGTTTCTTGAGCATTCAGAGTTGTTATGTCTTTTTGCTATGCACAGAAGGTCGTCACCCGTCCTGGTATTTTACCCAGAAACCAAACAGTCTGTTGAGAAAGAGAGTCTTCTGTCAGTTCGTCTTCAGCTAATTTGCCAAATGAGACTGTAAATATACATTGAACTCCATACGTCGTAATTTTGTAGACGGAACAAAATCGGCACATGTAAAGGCAATATCTAGAATACCCCAAGAAAGTGTGATTACATTGTTATCGCTTACAATGTACACAAATGATGTAGCAGAAAGCTTCAGATGCTCTTTAAGACTGCTCGTAGATGATCCAGTTGTTCATAATAAGGTAGCAGCGCCAGAAGACGGTTCTGATTTGAGGAATGAGCTGCAATGGGTTGATAAATGGTGCACGCTCCGGCAGCTGATCGTTAACGTAAGTAAGTGTAACACACTCCGCGCACATATGAAGAGAAAAACGCTGTTGTAAAACCACACCGTCGATGACAAACTGCCGGAAACAGTATCTACCATAAAATATCGAGTAGTAACTGTGCAGAGCGACCTTAAATGGAACGAACACACAAAACAAACAGTAGGAAAAGCAGATACCAGACTGAGACTTACAGCAAGAATCTTAAGGAAATGTAACTCATCCACGAAGGAAATGGCTAACAAGGCACTTGTTCGACCCTGAGTATTGTTCATCAGTATGGGATCAGATAGGGCTGATAGAAGAGACCCGGAAGACCTAACGAAGAGCATCGCGTTTCGTCACGTGGTCGTTTGGTCTGTGCGAGAGCGTTATAGTGATGACCAACAAACTGCAGTGAGAGACGTTAGAAGAGGAAGCGTTGTGCACCACGGAGGAGTTTAATATTGAAATTTCAATAGAGCACTTTCCAGGAAAAGTCGGACAGTATATTACTTCCTCCCACGCAACTCTTGCGTAATAACACGACGAGAAAATTAGAGAAATTAGAGCCAATACAAAGGCTTACCAACAATCATTCTTTCACGCGCCATCCACGAGTGGAACAGTATAGGGAAGATCAGCTAGTGGTACCGAACGTACCCTCCCCATACACTATGAGGTTGCTTGTGGAGTATGATGTAGATGTTGATGTAAAAGCAAAAGTCGTGGATTTCACGCAAGTGAGACACCTCACACCTTCACCTGAATCAAAACAATGTTGATTAACTTTACTCAGTGTCTGCAAATGCCACGGCCACATGTTACTGAGGTGTATAACGAATCTGCAGACAGAAGAACTTTATACAGTTTCGAGAATGACAGCAGGAGCAGTTTTAAAATGGCTGCAATACGTGTTAATTTGCCAAACAGATCAGAAGTCTGTTACATAATGATTTCCTCTCGTTACTTTTTTGTCTCCCAGACTCCGGTATCTCAAGTCTCTCATATTGACAACCACAAATAGAAAGTAACAATATCCAGTACACCCTCGATTCAATTGAATTTGTTGCGCCATGTCAACTTAATCTCGGAGACTGTGAAATAAATTTATCGTAAACGGCTCCTGCGGTGAGGGTCAATGCTTCGGCATTGAAGAATTTGTAGCGGGTCATCTGTTTCAGCCCCCAGTGCGGCAGCATTAATCTCCGATTTGTAAAGAAGATAAAAAACAGTTCGTTTTTTCTTCTTCGTGGGGTGGTGGTAATTTGTTTATCGCGGACGTGGCGCCGACGGAAACAAATGGGCAGCGACCTCAAGGAGCGCTTCCAGTTCGGGGTTTCGCCGCTAGATGACATGGCGTACGCCGAGAGGCGGATGCTAAACTGCCCCCCTTGAAAGAAGGGGAGGGGTGTTGACGGAAAACGTAGGTACGACTCTGGACCTAGGGATCTAAGGAGTACAGATGAGTTCTCTTCTTTTGCTACAAACTGCAAATTTGCTAAGAGTACAAGATAGGTTTCCTTGGTAACTGTAATTGAGTGGTCATACAGAGATGCTGTGAACGTTGGAATGACGAATTTTGTCTTAACGATGAAGATAAACCTGCCTCAGAATAATAAAACCCTTTTGCACTGGATTAACGTCGTACTATTGTCGGCAATAGATTTTAATTTTATCCACCGACCTGTATATATTTATCACTGCCTATCTATAGTCATCCACACTGTTAGCCATTAAAATGGCGTTCTAGACGCTTCAGTCTGGAGCCGCTCGACCGCTACGGTTGCAGGTTCGAATCCTGCCTCGGGCATGGATGTGTGTGATGTCCTTATGTTAGTTAGGTTTAAGTAGTTCTAAGTTCTAGGGGACTGATGAATTCAGATGTTAAGTCCCATAGGGCTCAGAGCCATTTGAACCATTAAAATGGCAACAATAGAGATAAAGTTGTTATAATGATATGTCCGGAAACCAAAACCTGTTGAGAATGGGCCATGTGCCCTCTCAATCTCACCTGTCTTTTACGACAGTACATAGTCGTACATAGCAGTAGACACTATAGGTAGTGCTAGTCATGCTTGTGGTTATCAACCATAGTGACAGAATCTTCAGTACTTTCTCGTAGTGAATCACGGACGCTTTCAAATACACCTGGCTCCTTTCGGATTGCCTTGAAATGTTCCCGTAGCCAGAAACCCAGTGGATTCACGTTACCATGAACTGGGAGGCCGTACTATTGGACCTACTCGGCCAATCCGTCGCCCGTGAAACGTTTGAGTGAGGTATTGTTGCATGGTCCATTAACAATGACGTGGTGCCTTTTCGTCTGCCTGCAGGGGTAATCTTCACCAGTATCGCTGGTAGCTGATCACACAGAAACCGGTGACACGCAGCAACTGATTAGCGCTTTGGTAATGTATATGGCTCTATTAGTCTGGCACCGACAACTGCCCATACACTGATACTGTTACGATCCTGATGCATCACCCCCATGAGTGCTCGAGGATTTGCATTGACCCGGTGTATATTTTGCGATAATTTACTATGATATCTCGTATGAATGCTGCCTCATCTGTAAATAAAATGTAGTCTGTGAAGAGCGTACCGGTATATTCAACGGTCCAATTTCAATAGGTTTTGCTTTTCAAACACATCATTATTGGAACTTTTTCTTATTCTTTTGACCCATAGTACCTCATGTAGGAAAATGTGACACTTTTTAAGACACTCTGTACAGCACAATCGTTGTTGTTGTTGTTGTGATCTTCAGTCCTAAGACTGATTTGATGCAGATCCACACGCTAGTCTGTGAAAGCCACTTCATTTCCAGATAACTACTGCATCCTACATATTTCTGAACCTGCATAGGTTATTCATCTCCTGGTCTCTCTCTACGATTTTTACTCCTCACACTTTTTGTCATTACTAACTTGGCGATCCCTTGACGTCTCAAAATGTGTCCTATCAACCGATCGCTTCGTTTAATCAAGTACCACAAATTTCTTGTCTCCCCAATTCTGTTCAGTACCTCCTCATTAGATACGCGATCTACCTCTCCAATCTTCAAAATTCTCCTGCAGCGCCACACGTCAAAAGCTTCTATTCTCTTCTTGTTTAAGCTGTTTATCGTGCATATTTCGCTTGGCTACACTCTATACAAATATCTGCAGAAAAAACTTCCCCGTATTTAAATCTAGATCCAATGCTAAGAAACTTCTCTTCTTGAGAAACACTTCTCTTGTCATTGCCATTCCACATTTCATATTTACTTTAATTCGGACATCTTCAGTTATTTTGCTGACCAAATAGCAAAACTCATCCACTACTTTTTTGTGATAGGTTCCTAATCTAATTCCCTCAGCGTAGCCGGACTTAATTCCACTACATCCCATTTTTCTTGTTTTACTTTTGCTGTTCATCTTATAACCTCCTTTCAAGACGCCGTCCATTTCTCCTTTCAAGACGCCGTCCATTCCATTCAGTTGCTGTTCCAAGTACTTTGATGCCCCTACCAGAATTACAATGTCATCTCCCTGAACATGAGTTCCCACTACAAATTTTTTCAGGCATCCTTTACTGCTTGCTCAAAGTACAGGCTGAATAACATTGAGGACAGGCTACAATCCTGTCACACACCTTTCTCAGCTGATGCTTCCCTTTGATTCCCCTCGACCCGTATAACCGTCTTAAAATGGATTAAAACAGTCTTTAACGCAACAAAATAAAAATGGTAACAGTTTTTCGTTCAGAATGTGACCATATTAAGACCATTTACACTGAAATACAAATAATACTAATTCAAGTCTATATTTATATTTAAGTAGAAACCGTCTGAAGATGGTCACATGCTTTCGGTCAAGACCGTTCTTAATCCATCTTAAATTATTTTAGATAGACAGCTGACTTTCTCCAAGAGAAATTTTCTAAAAAATTTGTCATGTAACTGCCGCCTGGTTTCTGAACAGGTTGTAAATAGATTTTGGTTCCCTGTATTTTACTCATTCTACATGCACAATTTTAAAGAGAGTATTGCTGTCAGCATTATCAAAACCTTCCTCTAACTCTACAAACGCTATAAACGTAGATTTGCCTTTCCTTAACCTATCTTCTAAGGTAAGTCGTAGGGTCAGCATTACCTCGCGACTTCCTACATTTCTCTGAAACCCAAACTTGTCTTCCCTGAAGTCGGTTTCTGCCAGTTTTTCCATTCTTATGTAAAGGATTCGTTTTAGTGTTTTGCTACCATAACTTGTTATACTCACAGATTTATTTGAAATTGGAATTATTACATAGTATATTGGGAAGAATAAATTATTACAATTGTGGATGATCTGAAAATATACATAGAGGTACAACCTTGGCAGTAGCGGTGGCTTTAACATGGATGGACACTTTGTTGAACTGTCCTTTGAGGATACACATGGGTACGTCATTTTAGAGTGTTCTAGTTGAAAAATTAACGGTGGATGGAAACCCTTGTGCAAAACTGTCACCCACTGAGGCAACAGAGCATCACATTGGTAGGAGACAAGGCATTTCTGCACAACAGTTAGATCCATCTTCTCCAATGACGATCATGGCAATCAGTTGCGATGGCTAAACAACAAACGACATTGCAAGAGATTCCGCGTATGGTCTTTCAGCGTTAAATGTCATGTTTTCTGTTGCAGGGGTGGCCTAATGGCAGGCGCTGGTGCCAATAACTTCGACACTCCTCAGCGTCGCTGGATGGTGTTTGTGAACACAGGTTCCTATCCTTGACTTGTTCCTCAAAACCCCTCAAAGTTTTTCACAACGTTTCTGGAACACCCTGCGTAAAATCAGTCTAAGTAATGGTCGCCAGCCTCGGTTTGACCTGCAAGACACGTCAAAATTCATCACTATTCACAGGTGAATAATTAAAACCCTGCAGCTAACTGCTCTCATGAAGGTTTGAGATCCGGCCACTGTAGTGGAATATGCACATTACTAACACTTTGTACACTGCCTACAGTTGCCTCCTAGCAACTTCCGACGTTAATTTCCTCAAGAACACCCACTCACTAAACGCAAGATCCGTAGAAAACCTGGAACTTCTTGCACGGTAGCCAACTTCCCGTACCTGGAAAGTAACTTAGTTGATTACGAAGGACCACCGAGGGTTTAAACACCGAGTCGGCTATGGAGGGCACAAATATTCTCATCGTATATCCTCTACGGCCGTCGGTCGACTCCTAGATTTCCTGAGCTCCCAACCGCTGCACGACTTTTTTAAAGTTTAGCCCTTTCAGCCACTCAGGAGGCAGAATCGCCTGTATACAAGCACCGTAATAGAGCTACTCTGTAAGCTGCTGCTTCTTGGCTGGAGTTTGAGAAGTTTATTTACAGCGGTTGCTGAATAACGTCTACCCATACAGTCAGTAGTTCCGAAGCCACCCTAGATGGCTTAGATTGCAATCCCGATAGTTTTCCGCGGTGTATTACCCACGCACGAGGAGGCCTCAGCATTCGTTCAGTCGAATCCCTTACAAGAGTGTTTAATTCGTGATAATCAGTGTTTCCGATCATGGATTAATGCAGTAGACTAATAATTATTCCTATGATACGAATCATAAGCAAATTGCATAATTAATTAACAGGTTGGTAAATTTAAATGGCAAATTATCAATGTTTCTCAGCCATCTGGACAGAAGACCATAGGATGGTAGAGGCGGAATAATTGTAATATGAACTGATCAATTAAACTGAGAAATTTTTTGGAACACTATTCTCAGGAAAAGCCAACGGCCTTGCCGCAGTGGTAACAACGAAGTTAAGCGCTGTCGGGCTGGGCTAGCACTTGGATGGGTGACCATCCGGTCTGCCGAGCGCTGTAGCCAAGCGGGGTGCGTTCAGCCTTGTGAGACAAACTGAGGAGCTACTTGATTGAGAAGGAGCGGCTTCGGCTTCGGAAACTGACATACGGCCTGGAGAGCGGTGTGCTGACCACATGCTCCTCCATATCCGCATCCAGTGACGCCTGTGGGCTAAGGATGACACGACGGCCGGTCGGTACCGTTGGGCCTTCCAAGGCCTGTTCGGACGAAATTTTAGCACTTACGTAATAAGTGATTTTTGAAAACATTTCTCGTGGAGAAGCAGCGGTCTGGATAAAAGTACATAAAACGTGGGTTACAAACATCCTCATCGCAATAAAACATTGTGCAGTTGAGGTTCGTGGAGTGACAACACCTGCTACGACGACTGCCACCGCGTACCATCATAGTATAATCGTCTGAGGATGGTCACATACTGATCGAAACCGGTAAGCATTGAATTAAATGTTTTATTTCGGTCGAGACTGTTTGTAATCCACGTTAAAGTACTTCCATGTTACTGTAAGGTAACTTGCATCGTACTATACACGGTATGTGAAATTGGGTCCGCCCACATCTCTCACCTTTTATACTTCTGAATACGTGCATCTAGGTCATAAACGTTTTAACCTGTAAAAACAAACACGCTTATCACGCACTAATGAAATTGTTCCCATCCTCTATGCTACCAGTTGGGCCACAGGACATGCGGAATGCATTTACTAGCATAAGACATTGTACCTTATTTTTACATTGCGATAGATATTTTCTTACGCATGTGCACTACCCTTAAACGTACTTTTGATTACGTAAATACGGGGCAATTATCGTGGCCTCCGTTCTCACCGCTTGTGCTGCTTGTAAGTCTCAATATCCTCACATTTTAAAAATGTTACAATCTGGTACTTCCTGTAACTATTATTTATTATATATGCTAATTACCTATCATAGATTTCAGCTGTCTTTTCTCGCTACCACACATTATGTAATGCGAAAATAGTAGTTAATGACTAAACAGAGATTGTTGGGTAACACTTGAAACTGCGGTTATGAACCTGGTTGCTCCCTTTAAGTTAATATTTATTTTAACTCTTCTGTTGCTACCTCGATATACGTATTGTTTCTCGTCTGCACAAAATGAATGCTGAAGTCTGTATTTCGATGTAAGATGTAAAGTCTCAGTCATTGCGTTTGTACTAAATGGCATGGCCTTGTAAACGATAATTTTACAGTTAATTTATTTTAATTGTACAACAGGCTACTAAACATTTATGTACACGTAAACGACAGCCATTCGACAACTTCTGTTACTGACAGCAGTGCTCATCGACTTGCATATTGCTCCCAACTGGGTGCCGTAGCATGTTTAGCTGGTGGTGGGGCATATAGACTTCAATTCGTCTCCTTGCTAACCAGTTGGTATTCCACTGTAAGTAGGCTGTTTAGGTTTTTATGCTGGTAACGCCACGTAGCGCTTTGTACGAAGATCACTGACTGTGCTGTGTGCAGTCTGTGGCTGGTTTGCATTGTTGGAATATTTGCTATTGTAGTGTTGGGCAGTTGGATGTGAACAGCGCGTAGCGTTGCGCAGTTGGAGGTGAGCCGCCAGCAGTGGTGGATGTGGGGGGAGAGATGGCGGAGTTTTGAGAGCGGACGATCTGGACGTGTCTCCGTCAGAAAAAGGAAATTTGTAAGATTGGATGTCATGAACTGATATATATATAATGACTTTTGAACACTATTAAGGTAAAAACATTGTTCTCTATCAAAATCTTTCATTTGCTAACTATGCCTATCAGTAGTTAGTGCCTTCAGTAGTTAGAATCTTTCATTTATCTGGCAGTATTGGCGTTCGCTGTATTGCAGTAGTTCGAGTAACGAAGATTTTTGTGACGTAAGTGATTCATGAAAGGTATAGGTTATTGTTAGTCAGGGCCATTCTTTAGTAGGGATTATTGAACGTCAGATCGCGTTGCGCTGAAAAAAAATATTGTGTGTCAGTTTAGTGTTGATCAGAATAAGTAAAGAGAGAATTGTCTGAGTACGTTCAGTTTTGCTCAACTGTTTGAAAATCAAATATCGTAGAGGTTTTCCAGCACTGTCATTTATAAATTTATCCAAGGGGACGTTTCACCATCAACCATCTTTGGCACACTTGCGCTGATTCAAGCACCTGTAGAGAGCTGCATACATTGAAATGAGCCAGCGTTGTTGGTCGAAGCATTCTGTTTTTTTTTTTTTTTTTTTTTTTTTTTTTTTTTTTTTTTTTTTTAAGAACGTTTCATAATGGACATATACGAGGGCTATTAAGAAAATAAGTTCCCATTGGCCGCGAATTTAAACTACTGTGAAAATCACAAATGTTTTATTTGCAACAATTACCTACACATTCCAGCTACTTCTCTACACAGTCGCCGCTCCTACTTGGACATTCATCGTAGCGTTGTGCCAATTTTCCAATATTCCCGACATAGAAGGCAACTGCCCGTGGTTTCCGCCGATACTACACGCTGGTCTACAGCTCGTTGACTGTGCCAGAATGTTGTCTTCAAAGTTAGCGATTCATGTGAACAGAGATGAAACTCAGGGGCAGCCAGTCTTGGGCTGTGTTGTGGGTGATCAGACACTTCCCATCGAAGACGCTGCAGGACTATCATCGTTGCAGAGTGCGGCCGAGTATTGTCTTTAAGGAGGAACCTCATGACAGTTGTGTTATGTGGGCTGCATGTCATCAAGCGAAATCACTCACTTGGCCCCATGTTTGGTGGGAGACGCAATTTCTATACATGTTTCGGTGCTCACTGTGCTCTCACAAGGGAACCTCCCCATCGCAACCCCCTCAGATTTAGTTATAAGTTGGCACAGTGGATAGGCCTTGAAAAACTGTACACAGATCAATTGAGAATACAGGAAGAAGTTGTGTGGAACTGTGAAAAAATAAGCAAAATGTACAAACTGAGTAGTTCATGGGATGATATGCAACATCAAGGACACGAGGAACGCAGGAGCGCCGTGGTCTCGTGGTAACGTGGGCAGCTGAGGAATGAAAGGTCCCTGGTCCAAATCTTCCGTCGAGTGAAAGATTTTAACTTTTTATTTTCAGTTTATGTGACAAACTCTTATGTTTTCATCACTTTTTTGGGAGTGGTTATCACATCCACAAGAAAAACTAAATCGGGCAAGGTAGAAGAATCTTTTTACCCATTCGCCAAGTGTACAAGTTTGGTGGGTCGACAACATATTCCTGTCATGTGACGCACATGCCGTCACCAGTGTCGTATAGAATATATCAGATGTGTTTTCCTGTGGAGGAATCGGTTGACCTATGACCTTGCGATCAAATGTTTTCGGTTCCATTTGGAGAGGCACGTCCTTTCGTCTACTAATCGCACGGTTTTGCGATGCGGTCGCAAAACACAGACACTAAACTTATTACAGTGAACAGAGACGTCAATGAACGAACGGACAGATAATAACTATGCAAAAATAAAGAAAGTAAAATTTTCACTCGAGAGAAGACTTGAACCAAGGACCTCTCGTTCAGCAGCTGCTCACGCTACCACGGGACCACGGCGCTCCTGAGCTCATGTTCTCCATGATGTTGCCTATGTGGTCCATGGACTACTCAGTTTGTATATTTTGCTTATTTTTTCACAGTTCCACACAACTTCTTCCTGTTTTCTCAGTTGATCTGTGTTCAGTTTATCAAGGCCTATCCACTGTGCCAACTTATAACTAAATCTGAGGGGGGTGCGATGGGGAGGCTCCCTTGTCAGAACTGAAAAGAGCGACGTGACGTGATTGACGGGCATACTAGAGACACTGACCAACACATCTGTGCAAAGCTTAGTCGAATTTTCACAGTGAATTCCATTTCGCGACAGATCGGAACTGACTTTCCAAATAGAGCCTTAATATCGTCATAAGATGCCTGACAGATTTCTATGACATTTCTACGAGTTTAACTTATAATAATGTTCGTTTTCAAAAAGTTGTCGCAAATTATGGTTCAAATGGCTCTGAGCATGATGCGACTTAACTTCTGAGGTCATCAGTCGCCTAGAACTTAGAACTAATTAAACCTAACTAACCTAAGGACATCACACACATCCATGCCCGAAGCAGGATTCGAACCAGCGACTGTAGCGGTCGCTCGGTTCCAGACTGCAGCGCCTAGAACCGCACGGCCACTCCGGCCGGCTCGCAAATTATGGTAACAGTTCTCTGCTATTCGCTATTGGAGACGCTATATAGGAGGCGGTGGGCCTGAGCTTTCGCTATAAAACCATGACCGACTAAGCTCCAGTGTTCCACATGCATCTTCAGAATGGCCTGCTCGTCACCGGCTCCTGCTGTCGCCAAGGATGTATGACACATTTACTTTGTATTATTTTACTCCTATGATAGTATTCATTCTTCGAAAACTTACAAAATGTAATACTCTTCTCTACAGAGCAAGAAAATCAACTGATAATACAGTCTTATAACAGACCAAAACCAGTCACTGTTTTACTGAAATAATTTTAATATAGAATGAGATTTTCACTCTGCAGCGGAGAGTGCGCTGATATGAAACTTCCTGGCAGATTAAAACTGTGTGCAAGACCGAGGCTCAAGCTCGGAAACTTTGCCTTTCGCGGGCAAGTGCTCTACAATCTGAGCTACCCAAGCACGACTCACGACCCCTTCTCACAGCTTCAATTCTGGCTTTACCTCGTCTCCTGCCTTCCAAACTTCACAGAAGCTCTCTTCCGAACCTTGCAGAACTAGCATTCCTGGAAGAAAGGATATTGTGGAGACGTGGCTTAGCCACAGCCTGGGGGATGTTTCCAGAATGAGATTTTCACTCTGCAGCGGAGTGTGCGCATTTAATCTGCCAGGATGTTTCATATCAGCGCACTCTCCACTGCAAACTGAAAATCTCATTCTGGAAACATCCTCCAGGCTGTGGCTAAGCCACGTCTCTACAATATCCTTTCTTTCAGGAGTGCTAGTACTGCAAGGTTCGCAAAAGAGCTTCTGTGAAGTTTGGAAGGTAGGAGCGAGTTACTGGCATAATTGAAGCTGTGAGAACTGTCGTGAGTCGTTCTTGGGCAGATCAGATGCTACAGCGCTTGCCCGCGAAAGACAAAGGTCCCGAGTTCGGGTCTCGGTCCGGCACACAGTTTTAATCTGCCAAGAAGTTTCAATTTCAATTTTAATTCACAAACCAAAAGCTGGCGTAAACTGTTTAAGTTCGGAACGATTACGTTTCAATCTGAACCGCAGACACGCCAGAGGGGAAGGAGACGCTTTCCTTGAAGTGGTCGCTCTCCATTCCCCCCCCCCCCCTCTCTTCCTTCCATTACGCCAACAGCATAGGCTAGCCAACAACCTGCTCTCAAGCACACCACTGTGCTTTATCCTCGATCAGAAACCACAGAGAGACGCTACTCTGGTTCCCTTTTTATTGTGGACGCTAGATGCGTCTCCAACTTCTTTGCAATCTTAGACAGTGCTTGTTCTGACACAGAATCACGGCGGTGCTATTTGGTACATAATGCAGAAGTTGCCACCGTGGCTTCTATTAATTTGGAACCTGTCTTGTACTAATTCATATGAGTAGCAGTTATACCGATTAGCGAGAATATGCACTTGATTACTTTGCACTCGGTAATTACGCGAGAACTTAGCTCGCAACGCGACGTGCCTAAATCGCTCACTCACCGACACTAATGTGGTAAGAACTGCTGCGCTTCTTGCCCTTCTCCCCAATCCTGTATTTCTCAAGGCCAACCACGAACTCTCTTGCTAGTTGCTTCTGATAAATCAGTTGTTTCCGCTAAATAGGATTCTCTAGGGACTCCGCGATGACTTATTACACGAATTGTTATTTTTCTTGCGTTATTTATATTTCCTACTTAAAACCGGATTACGCACGAGTAATCCAGAATTATGAATGGATGTCGTTCAGCGCTGTCACAACGCTACCGAGCATTTGATATGCTCTTGGTGATCAATACGCATTGAGCATTTTAATTTAGTGCATGTCTGTGCCTTCATAATAAGTATCACTTATTCTGGCAACAGAGATACATGTAATAAGACAGAGGACTGATTTCTCCACTGTCAACGTAAAATGGTCCTAACTTCTTCTTTACTTGGACTGATTCCGATTACCGATACAGTTCGATTAAGTATGTTTGACGAAAATTTGAAGAGACGGTAATTCAGCTACGTGTTGTGTGATGATTACCACAGTGTCCTACAAGCAAGTACGCAGCTAATGCCTATGCCCCAGCTTTTCAGTTAGCTTGCAAAATCTGGAGTGTCTTACTCTGCTTAACACATAAAGGTTCTTTAGCAAAACGTTCACCAGACCATCTCGTAAACTCTTGTGATTAAAGCGCTGCACTCCTGTCTATTTAATCCGACTCCTAAACAGACTGTTTGTATCCTGAACTAATATGTCTCAGTTATTATTGCTAGGTAGCGTCACCTCTAAGGAAGATTGACTGAGATCGCAGATACGGAAAACAAGCACGTTTCAGTCACATAGAAAATACACTGAAGTGCCAAAGAAACTGATACAGGCATGCGTATTCAAATAAAGAGATTTGTAAACAGATTGAATACGGCGCCGTGGTCGGCAATGCCTATATAAGTGTAGTACCCGTGATTAAATAGAGGCAGTAATAATCAGCTAAAACGACTTGAAGTCGAAATTGTTTACAAACGCATTTCTTGAAGTCAGTTCGTAACTCATTCCTTGCTAAATAATATTTGTGGATATTTTATCTGTGAATGTGTCTCACTTATATGTGTTTGCACTGAAGAGCCAACGAAACTGGTACACCTGCCTAATATGGTGTGAGGCCCCACTAGCAAACAGAATTTCCGCAACACGACGCGCATTGACTCGACTGCCGTCTGAAGTAGTGCTGGGGGAAACTGACACCATGGATCCTGCAGGGCTCTCCATATATTCGTAAGAGTACGAGAGAGAGACCTCTTCTGAACAGCACGTTGCAAGGCATCCCAGATGTGCTCAATAATGTTCATGTCAAGTGAGTTTAGTTGCCAACGGAAGTGTTTAAACTCAGAAAAGTATTCCTCGAGCCACTCTGCAGCAATTCTGCACATGTGGAGTGTCACATTGTCCAGCTGGATTTGTCCGAGTCCATCGGAATGCACAATGGACATGAATGGATGGCGGTGATCAGACAAGATACTTACGTATTTGTCACCTATCAGAGTCGTATCTAGACGTATCAGGGGCCCTATATCACTCCAAATGCACACGCCCCCCCATCATTACAGAGCCTCCACCAGCCTGAACAGTTTCCTACTTACATGCAGGGTCCATGGATTCATGAGGTTGTCTCCATGCTCGATACAATTTGAAATGAGACTCGTCCCAACAAGCAACATGCTTCCAGTCATCAATAGCGCAATGTCTGTGCTGACGGGCCCAGGAGAGGCGTAAAGCTTTGTGTGTGCAACCATCAAAGATCCACGAGTGGGCCTTAGATTTCAAAAGCCAATATCGATGATGTTTCGTTCAATGGTTCGCAGTTGACACTTGTTGATGCCCCAGCATCGAAATCTGCAGCAATTTGCGGAAGGGTTGCAGTTCTGTCACCTTGAACGATTCTATTCAGTCGTCGGTGGTCTCGCTCATGCAGGATCTTTTTCCGACCGCAGCGTTGTCGGAGATTTGATGTTTTACCGGATTTCTGATACACACGGTACACTCGTGAAATGCTCGTAAGGGAAAATCCACCTCGGAGCTGCTGTGTCCCATCGCTCGTGCCCTGACTATAACACCACGTTCAAACTCACTTATATCTTGATAACCTGCCATTGTAGCAGCAGTAACCGATCTAACAATTGCACCAGACACTTGTTGTCATATATAAGCGTTGGCGACCGCAGAGTCGTATTCTCCCTGTTTACGTATCTCTGTATTTGAATACGTAAGCCGATACCAGTTTCTTTGGCGCTTCAGTGCATATACAGGGTGGTCCGTCTGAAGTTCCGGATGAGATTATCTCGAAAACTATACATCGGGTAAAAATAGTGGGTAAGACAAGTTCGTAAGCTCAGAGGGGGACATCAAATGATACTACACGTGGCCCCCAGGCCCCGCCCCCTTGGGTGGGGTGGGGGGCAACATCTAATTCTTAAATGGAAACACCCATTTTTTATTGCAGATTCGGATTATCCATAGAAAAGTAATCAAGTTTTGTCTGAAACATTTTTTTAAACCATTGACAGATGGCGCTGAAATCAAGAAAATCTAAAATTGGGGAAGAACTTCGATTCATTTAGAATGATTCAAGAAGGGCACAGTTTTTGATGGAGGGAGTCGAAGTGGTATTAAAATCTGGTTAGGGAACTCTTCACAATTGCACTACTCACCTGACTGTGGCGCTACCGTGGCCAAACTGCGAACTATGGCTCAGTATAAAGGTTGGTGCAATGCGATCAGACGTCACTTCACTTTCAGATTGTGAACCGTGAACATCTACTCACGAAAGTAAATTATTCTTTAGCGAAACATGGCACACTATCCGCCCACAGAGATTGTTGATATGATGTTAATTTTAGGTAAATGCCATAACAATTACGCTGCAGCTGCGCAATTGTATGCGGATCGTTTCCCAAACAAACCACATCCAAGCGAAAACATTACTCGCAATTGCACTCAACGAACTCGAAATGGATACATGCACCGTCCACCTCGTCATTGCGAATGCAGTAAAAATGGAGCTCGTACCCTTACAGATCTCGCTTGTGTTCACTTGTATCCCTAAATGAGTAGCAGTGCGATTCAGAGACAAACTGGAATACCGAAATCAACTGTTTTGAGGATTTTGAAGGCACATAAATATCATGCGTATCATATCACACTGACACAGCCATTAACGCCGAAAGATATGCAAATACGCGTGCAGTTCTGCCAGTGGGCCTTGCAAATGATAAGAGGAGACACTGATTTTTTTAAGGGACATTATGTTCACCGATGAAGCCACATTGAAAAAGAGTGCTGAATTAAATCGTCATGATTGTCATTATTGGTCCCCCGCAATCCACACTGAAACAGACCCGTTGACAATCAATACAAATGGTCTTCAATGGTCTGGTGTGAAATTTTAAACGGTTACATGATTGGATAGTATTTTTTTGACCGAAATGTTACTCGGGAATCTTATTTGCAACTTCTCTGCGATGATTTGTTGGATCTAATGGAAGATGTTGATTTAGAAACTAGGCAACTAATGTGGTTCCAACAGGACGGAGCAGCTGCCCTTTATGCTAAAAATGTGCGGAACGTTTTAAATTTACGGTATCCTGGTCGGTGGATAGGACGCGGCGGACGAATTTGTGGCCTCCGCGTTCACCAGACCTAACATCTCCTGATTTTTTCTTGTGTTTTTTTTAAAACATATTGTTTATGAAAGACAGCCCGCAACCCGAAACGATATGGAGCAACTCATTCGAAGAGCGTGTGCAGCCATACCACGGGATGTGCTGCTCAAAACTGTGGACAACTTTCGCAGACGATAGACTTTATGCTTTGATGCAAATGGGGATCATTTTGAACAATTTCTTCGTGGCTAATTTCATTAATGAAGCACCTCAATATGTGAGAGGCAAGGGGACTCACACTAATGAAGCACCCCAACATGTGAGAGGCAAGGGGACGCACACTAATGAATCACCCCATGGTTATCATTTTACTACGTCCATGTCGTTGTTCCTGGGTAACGCTACAAGTAGTAAACAGCACTTTTTGTACAAAAATAGCTTAATTTGGCGTAACGAAAGACTTGGTGCACATTTTTTTATCGATTTTATGAGTCTTTCTCGAATAATTCTAAATAAATCAGAGTTCTTCACCAATATTACTTTTTTCTCGATTGCAGCACCATCTGTCAATGGTTTAAGAAAATATTTCAGACAAAACTTGATTACTTTTTTATGGAGGATCCGGATCTGCGTTAAAAAATGAGTGTTTCTATGTAAGATTTAAAAGTTGCTACGCCCCCCCCCCCCCGCCCCACCACCCCACCCAAGGGGTCGGAGGCTGGGAGGCTGGAGGTCACATATAATATCATTTGGTATACCCCTTTGAGCTTACGAACTTGTCTTACCCACTATTTTTACCCGATGTATAGTTTTCGAGATAATCTCATCCGAAACTTCAGATGGACCACCCTGTATATAAGAGACCCTATGCCCTGACACAAACTCTTCGACACGACCTTAGTTATAGTGCTTGAGGTATTTACGTTTTGTAAAGCATGTTGAACGTAATGTACATAGATCTCGACACACTCAGTGCTTACATGTTTCCTCTATACATCTTCACACAGCTATAGGACTGCGAGAGCAATGTATGTAACATCTGATGATAAATCGCTAGGCGGTTCGAAACCGGTACTGAGATAATAAAAATCGAAGAACAAAGCAATATGCGACTGGCTGCAGTACTTTAAGAAAACCTTTATTCATCAGAGTCTCAATGAATCTCGTCCGTAGTGGTTAAAAGTGGTATTTTACAAACTTTTATTTCCATTTTTTCCGTTCTATTTGTTCTTCAGCACGGTACAATAGGGCGTTACTTGAGAATTTTTATCTTGTGTCTCTTCGGTGTGTTATCGCAATTACTACATAAGCATGATGTATAAGACCGATCGCGCTGACTTGTGTAACGCACGAAGCAGCACGGCTTCGGCACCTCCGCCGTCAGCCATTATTCCCGCGCCGCTGGGGCCCACCAGACAACGCCGGCGCGGCTGACAGAGCGATGATCTATGGACGCCGGCGCTCCATCCCTCCAGCGTCGGCAGCCGTAGCCGCAGACTCTGGCGTCGGCGTCGGCGTCGGCAGGCGATTCACTTCCGGGCGCCGCGGCTCTGGCCCCGG
Source organism: Schistocerca nitens (assembly GCF_023898315.1). Taxonomy (NCBI): domain Eukaryota; kingdom Metazoa; phylum Arthropoda; class Insecta; order Orthoptera; family Acrididae; genus Schistocerca; species Schistocerca nitens. The sequence continues at coordinate 173,789,840 of NC_064622.1, read as the reverse complement.
AAAAACACAGCGGCCTGGCGAACCGGCGCCTCGCCGCCCGCGATGATGGATGGCCGCGGCGCTGCGGCGGTGGGCGGCAGGGCGGCGCGTCAGTCGCCGGCTGATGATGGATCGCGAGGCCCGCGGCTCGCGCCTCTGTCTGCGCCCGCCCTCTGACTAACGGCCGGCGCGCGTCGGCGCCGACGTAATAGGCGCGACTGCGGCGCGGCGTAGGCGACGCTGAAAACCCGCCCGCCTGTAGGACAGGGCGGAACAGTTGAACGGCTCACTAAACAGTACTCTGAGGTGACAAAAGTCACGGAATACCTCCTAATATCGTGTCGCACCTCCAAGGCCACGGGAGTAGACAACATTCCATTAGAACTACTGACGGCCTTGGGACAGCCAGGCATGACAAAACTCTACCATCTGGTGAGCAAGATCTATGAGACAAACGAAATACCCTCTGACTTCAAGAAGAATATAATAATTCCAATCCCAAAGAAAGCAGGTGTTCACAGACGTGAAAATTACCGAACTATCAGTTTAATAAGTCACGTCCGCAGCTCGTGGTCGTGCGGTAGCGTTCTCGCCTCCCACGCCCGGGTTCCCGGGTTCGATTCCCGGCGGGGTCAGGGATTTTCGCTGCCTCGTGATGACTGGGTGTTGTGTGATGTCCTTAGGTTAGTTATGTTTAAGTAGTTCTAAGTTCTAGGGGACTGATGACCATAGATGTTAAGTCCCATGGTGCTCAGAGCCATTTTTTGAATAAGTCACACCTGCAAAATACTAACGCGAATTCTTTACAGACGAAGGGAAATACTGGTAGAAGCCGACCTCGGGGAAGATCAGTTTGGATTTCGTAGAAATGTTGGAACACGTGAGGCAATACTGACCTTACGCCCTATCTTAGAAGAAAGATTAAGGAAAGCCAAACCTACGTTTCTAGCATTTGTAGACTTAGAGAAAGCTTTTGACAATGTTGACTGGAATACTCTCTTTCAAATTCTGAAAGTGGCAGGGATAAAATACAGGCATCGAATGGCTATTTACAACTTGTACAGAAACCACATGGCAGTTATAAGAGTCGAGGGACATGAAAGGGAAGCAGTGGTTGCGAAGGGAGTGAGACGGGGTTGTAGTCTCTCCCCGATGTTATTCAATCTGTATATTGAGCAAGCAGTAAAGGAAACAATAGAAAAATTCGGGGTAGGTATTAAAATCCTTGGAGAAGAAATAAAAACTTTGCGGTTCGCCGATGACATTGTAATTCTGTCAGAGACAGCAACGGACTTGGAAGAGCAGTTGAACGGAATGGACAGTGTCTCGAAAGGAGGGTATAAGATGAACATCAACAAAAGCAAAACTGGGATAGTGGAATGTAGTCGAATTAAGTCGGGTTATGCAGAGGTAATTAGATTAGGAAATGAGACACTTAAAGTAGTAAAGGAGTTCTGCTATTTGGGGAGCAAAATAACTAATGATGGTCGAGAGGATATAAAATGTAGTCTGGCAATGGCAAGGAAAGCGTTTCTGAAGAAGAGGAATTTGTTAACATCGAGTATAGATGTAAGTATCAGCAAGTCGTTTCCGAAAGTATTTGTATTGAGTGTAGCCATGTATGGAAGTGAAACATGGACGATAAATAGTTTGGACAAGAAGAGAATAGAAGCTTTCGAAATGTGGTGCTACAGAAGAACGCCGAAGATTAGATGGGTAGATCACGTAACTAATGAGGAGGTATTGAATAGAATAGGGGAGAAAAGGACTTTGTGGCACAACTTGACAAGAAGAAGGGACCGGTTGGTAGGGCATGTTCTGAGGCATCAAGGGCTCACAAATTTAGCATTGGAGGGCACCGTGGAGGGTAAAACTCGTAGAGGGAGACCAACAGAGGAATACACTCAGCAGATTCAGAAGCATGTAGGCTGCACTAAGGACTGGAAGATGAAGAAGCTTGCACAGGATAGAGTAGCATGGAGAGCTGCATCAAACCAGTCTCAGGACTAAAGACTACAACAACGACAACTTCCTTTTGCCCGGCTTAGTGCACCAAATCTAGGTGTCGTGGCCTCAAAGAGACGTTAAAAGTCCCCTGCAGAAATACTGAATCATGCTGCCTCTATAGGTATCCGTAACTGCAAAAGTCTTGCCGCTGCAGCATTCTGGGCAGCAACTGACATCTAGGTTGCTGTTGTTGTTGTTGTGGTCTTCAGTCCTGAGACTGGTTTGATGCAGCTCTCCGTGCTATTCTATCCTGTGAATGTTTCTTCATCTCCTAGTACCTACTGCGACCTATATCCTTCTGAATCTGCTTAGTGTATTCATCTCTTGGTCTCCCTCTACGATTTTTACCCTCCATGCTGCCCTCCAATACTAAATTGGTGATCCATTGATGCCTCAGAATATGCCCTACCAACCGATCCCTTCTTCTAGTCAAGTTTTGCCACAAATTTCTCTTCTCTCCAGTTCTATTCAGTACCTCCTCATTACTTACGTGATCTACCCATCTAATCTTCAGCATTTTCTGTAGCAACACATTTCGAAAGCTTCTATTCTCTTCTTATCCAAACTATTCATCGTCCATGTTTCACTTCCACACATGGCTACACTCCACACAAATACTTTCAGAAAAGCCTTCCTGATACTTAAATCTATACTCGATGTTACCAAATGTCTCTACTTCAGAAACGCTGTCCCTGCTATTGCCAGTCTACATTTTATGTACTTTGTACTTTGACCATCATCAGTTATTTTGCTCCCCAAATAGCAAAACTCCTTTACTACATTAAGCGTCTCATTTCCTAATCTAATTCCAGCAGCATCACCCGATTTAATTCGACTACATTCCATTATTCTCGTTTTGCTTTTCTTGATGTTCATCTTATATCCTCCTTTCAAGACACTGTCCATTCCGTTCAGCTGCTCTTCCAGGTCCTTTGCTGTCTCTGACAGTTACAGTGTCATCGGCGAACCTCAAAGTTTTTATTTCTTCTCCATGAATTTTAATTCCAACTCCGATTATTTCTTTTGTTTCCTTAACTGCTAGCTCAATATACAGATTGAATAACATCGGGGATAGGCTACAACCCTGTCTCACTCCCTTCCCAGCCACTGCTTCCCTTTTATGTCCCTCGACTCTTATAACTGCCATCTGGTTTCTGTAGAAATTGTAAATAACCTTTCGCTCCATGTATTTTACCCTTGCCACCTTCAGAATTTGAAAGAGAATATTCCAGTCAACATTGTCAAAACTTTCTCTAAGTCTATAAATGCTAGGATAAGTCTTAGGGTCAGTATTGCCTCACGTGTTCCAACATTTCTACGAAATCCAAACTGATTTTCCCCGAGGTCGGCTTCTACCAGTTTTCCATTCGTCTGTAAAGAATTCGTGTTAATATTTTGCAGCGATGGCTTATTAAACTGAAAGTTGGTAATTTTCACATGTGTCAACACCTGATTTCTTTGGCATTGGAATTATTATATTCTTATTGAACTCAGAGGGTATTTCGCCTGTCTCATACATCTTGCTCACCAGATGGTAAAGTTTTGTTAGGCCTGGCTGTCCCAAGGCTGTCAGTAGTTCTAATGGAATGTTGTCTACGCCTGGGGCCTTGTTTCGACTACCTCTAGATTATGTCTCAAAAATTTATTTATTTGTTTATTTACACGTTATGTTCCGTAGGACCAAATTGAGGAGTAAATCTCCAAGGTCATGGAACGTGTCAGTACATGAAATTACTACATAAAAGGAATAATAAATAAAAGTGAAATGTTTATGAGCCCGAAAAAATTCAAGCCATAAGTTTAAGTAAACGCAGTCAACAGTACAACAAGAATCAGCTTAATTTTTAAAGAACTCCTCGATGGTTGATTGGTTGGTTGGTTGGTTTGGGGAAGGAGACCAGCGTGGTCATCGGTCTCATCGGATTAGGGAAGGATGGGGAAGGAAGTCGGCCGTGCCCTTTCAGAGGTACCATCCCGGCATTTACCTGGAGTGATTTAGGGAAATCACGGAAAACCTAAATCTGGATGGCCGGACGCGGGATTGAACCGTCGTCCTCCCGAATGCGAGTCCAGTGTCTAATCACTGCGCCACCTCGCTCGGTATAACTCCTCGATGGAACAGAAGGAGTGACCCATGAGGAAACTTCAGTTTCAGTTTGAAATTGCATGGATTACTGCTAATATTTTTGTTTTCTTGTGGTACATTATTGAAAATGGATTCAATAGTGTAGTGGCGTAGCAAGACAGCCAAGCCACTCGGAGGTAGCCGAAAGGCACGTGTTAAGTTCACGCAGATTGGCGTGAGGTCTGGAACAAGGTAAAATAATTATCCTATAAAGAAAAGAACGTAGTTCTTGGAATACTTAACTTTAATCCACAATTGGAGAACATCGCTCTTGTTTAGACATTATTACACTGAATATAAACTGGTAATGGCGCCTTGCTAGGTCGTAGCAAATGACGTAGCTGAAGGCTAAGCTAACTATCGTCTCGGCAAATGAGAGCGTATTGGTCAGTGTAGCTTCGCTAGCAAAGTCGGCTGTACAACTGGGGCGAGTGCTAGTAAGTCTCTCTAGACCTGCCGTGTGGTGGCGCTCGGTCTGCAATCACTGACAGTGGCGACACGCGGGTCCGACGTATACTAATGGACCGCGGCCGATTTAAAGGCTACCACCTAGCAAGTGTGGTGTCTGGCGGTGACACCACAAATAGTATACTGCACACCTTTCTGCACAAGAGTTAAGGAAGTCCGTCCCAAATGCAGGTTGGATTTCTGCTGAGTATTAACAGGGTGAACGCTGATTATTCTTGGGAATAAGCTAATATTAAATGTTTTTTATTCCAGTCTTTGGCCACAATATCAGTTCTTAAGACGATGTCCAGTTTCCGTCCATAATGACCATCCTCAGATCTTTTTTACACCATGTCCTAAAGTGATAAGGCCATAATGGTATTGTTAAAACATATAAATATAGTCAGCACAGCATCGTCACATAGATCTAAAATAATGTGTGGAATAGGTCACATCGTCCACACAGTCATTATTGCAATAAGCTAATATTGTTAACAAGAAATGACAGTAAGGAACATATATACTGAGAGGCCAATGTCAAAATACCCAGACTCATGAACAGGGTTCGACAAGAGGTTCGTGAACTTACACCACTTATTGCCCGAAGCGCCCGTTTCTGAGCCAAAAATATCGTTTTAGACTGGGAAGAGTTAGCCCAAAATATAATACCATGCGACATAAGCGAATGAAAATAAGCAAAGTAGACTAATTTTCGTGTCTAACAATCACTCACTTCAGATACCGTTGGAACAGTAAAAATGGCAGCATTATGTCTTTGAACAAGATCCTAAACGTGGGCTTTCCATGACAGTTTATTATCTATCTGAACACCTAGAGCTTTGAGCTGTTCAGTTTTGCTAATACGTGCCCATTCTGTGAAATTAAAACGTAGGTTTTGTTGAATAGAGTGTGTTAGAAACTGTAAAAACTGCGTCTTACTATGATTTTGCGTTAGTTTACTTTCTACAGGTCATGAAATGCAGTATTTGAAACCGAGCCATTGTTGCACACAACATCCTTTACTACCAAGCTAGTGTCTTCAGCAATAATTTGAAGCCACCCATAATATTAGAGGGCATATCATTTATATAAATAAGGAACAGGAGTGGCCCCAACACTGATCCCTGTGCTCATTCCCACCCCTCTCCCCCCCTCCCCCACACTTGACTGTACCCCACTCAGACCCCACATGACAGCCATTCTCAACACTATGAATAATGATCTTTTGCTGTCTGTTGCTAAAGTAAGAATTGAGCCATTTGTGAGCTTCTCCCTGTACTCCGTAATGGTCCAACTTCTGGAGCAATAGTTGGTGATCACCACACTCAGACGCTTTAGGTAAATCAAAAAATGTGCCTAGCGTTCGAAATCTTTTGTTTAGCCCATCCAGTACCTCACAGAGAAAAGAGAATACACCATTTTAGGCTGTTAAACGACTTCTAAAGCCGAACTGTAAATTTAATAGCAAATCGTGTGATATAAAATGATCAGTTACACTTACATATATAGACTTTTCAATAACTTTAGCAAACACTCATGGCATAGAAATAGGTTTAAAATTCTCTACATTATCAGTTTCTCCCTTTTTATAAAGCGGCTTTACTACTGAGTACTTTAATCGTTCAGGAAACTGACCATTCCTCAAAAAATGTTCAAATGTATGTGAAATCTTGTGGGACTTAACTGCTAAGGTCATCAGCCCCTAAGCTTACACACTACTTAACCTAAATTATCCTAAGGACAAACACACACACCCATGCCCGAGGGAGGACTCGAACTTCCGCCGGGACCAGCCGCACAGTGACCATTCCTAACGGAAAAAATACAAATATGGTTAAATACAGGACTAAATTGTGCAGAACATTACTTTAATATTATGCTAGGCACTCCATCATGTCCATGAGACTCCTTAGTCTTCAGTGATTTATTATTGACTCAATCTCCTCCTTGTCTGTATCACAGAGCAGTATTTCAGTCATCAATCTCGGAAAAGCATTTGCCAAGAGAGTTGTATGATTTCCTGTAAAAACTAATTTTTTATTTAATTCACCAGCAATGCTCAGAAAATGATTGTTTAATACTGTACATATGTCTGACTTACCAGTAACAGAAATATTTTTACTGCGAACTGACTTTATATCGTCGACCTTGTGCTGCTGACCAGACACTTCCTTCACAACTGACCATTTGGTTTTAATTTTATCCTGTGAATTAGCTATTCTATCTGCATGTCACATACTCTTTGCCTCCATAATAACGTTTTTAAGCACCTTACAGTACTTTTTGCAATGGGCTACCGTAGCTTGATTGTGACTGCTTTTAGCATTTTGATGTACTTGCCTCTTTGTTCTACGTGATATCCTTATCACACTAGTCAGCCACCTGGGCTGCCTTTTACTGCTAGTACCCCGTTTAGAACGTTCTAATGGAATGAACTCTCAAAGAGCATGAGAAATGTGTTAAGGAAAGCATTATATTTGAAATCTATGTTGTCAGCGCTATTAACCTTCTGCCACCCTTGTTCCTTGACAAGGTTTAAAAAACTCCCTAATGCCGTTGGATTAACTTTCCTACATAGTTTTCAGTTATATGTGACATTTGTTTGAGTACAAAAGCCTTTTAGTGTTAAAACTGGTGCATCATTGCCTGAAAGGCCATTCGCCCTTTTACTAACATAATGCCCATCTAGTAATGAAGAACGATTAAAAATATTTTATGTGTCTGTGCTACTGTTCCCCGGCACCCTAGTTGGAAAAAACACAACCCGCATAAGATCATATGAATTTAGGAGATCTATCAACATCCTTTTTTTCGAGCTATCATACACAAAATTTATATTGAAGTCACCACATATAACTAATTTCAAGTGCTTCCTAAAAAGTGAATCAAGAAACCTCTCTATCTTGAGCAGAAATGCTCTGAAGTCAGAGTTAAGGGACCTACAAAAAACAAAAATTAGAAGTTTAGTGTCATTAAATTCAACTGCCCCTGCACAACATTCAAATATCTGTTCAGCGCATTGCTGTGATACGTACATGGCCATTCCCCTACCCCGCAAGGAACTCCTAGCAAAACAGCCAGCTAATCTCTATCCTGGTAAAGGAAGCCTCTGAATTGTCAAATTATTTAAGTGGTACCCAGATATACCACTAATTTCAGAGTCAACATCTATAAGCAGTTCACTAACTTTATGTCAAATACCTCTTATATTTTGATGAAAAATGCTAATTCCTTCTCTACTTGGAAACACGACGATCTCTGAAGGTGAGCCCTTAGTTAGAGGGAGTGTTTTAAGCAGGTATTGCTATCAGCCGACTCCAATCCAAAAAAGGTGCAGCTCTAACAACAACTACAGGAATTTTTCCTTGAGTGATCCCACCACCAACCACTACACTGCTTTGCCAGCCTCCCCATCCCATACCTATTGAGGTGCAGCTCATGCCTAATGAAACCCGATCTACTGATAGACTCAACTGGCACCACTGAAACCTGACCCATGCCCTCTGCCGTCAGTGCCTTCTCCAGCCCCATGTTGACGCACCTAACAGCAGCATAAAGATGAGGCCGATCATGACGCTGAAACAGTTGCACGAAATGCACATTAGTGCCACTAGTTTGAGTAGCTGTCTTTAGCACGTCACCATCTACAACATGTTCCCTGTCCCTATCGAGACTGTTCTCTGCTCCACTCACTATCGCTACCTGACCCTCCTTCGTGAAATTCCTAAATAGGAGACGAGGTACTGGCGGAAGTAAAGTTGTGAGGACGGGGCGTGAGTCGTGCTTGGGTAGCTCAGATGGTAGAGCACTTGCCCGTGAAAGGCGAAGGTCCCGAGTTCAAGTCTCGGTCTGGCACACAGTTTAATCTGCCAGGAAGTTTCATAACTCCCCCATGCAGGCAGTCACCTAAGCCAACCCTCCATAACTCCCCTATGAAGTGAGTCACCTAAGCCAACCCTGCACTGGGTCTCACTATGCTGGTGACCTGGTACTCACTCCCCAACACTTCCTGCAACTGCTGGCCCACACCTCTACCGTGCGAACTACCTAGTAGCAACCGTCTTCTTTCTGTCAGACTTTGCAACTGACCTAGGCCTCCTAACTGCTGAGGTCTGCTGAATGTTCCCTACATCTACAGCTACAAGAAGCTCCTCTCCACTCAACTCTGACAGTTGGTCAAATCTATTGCATATACTCAAAGTATAACTGTCTGAATACCTCCTCCTCTTAGCTTGCCTTCTTGCCAACTGCCAGTTGCCATTCGCGCCACCCTTCACCCTCCTCAAGCTGTCTTTGTAGTTCCTCCTTTGCGTGTTGTAACTGCACCTGAAGTGCACAGATCTTAAGCTCCTACTCCTCTATCAACTTATTTCCAATTATTCGTCGGTATTCATGTCCGGTGATTTGCGTGGTCAAATTATTCGCTCGAATTGTTCATAATCTTCTTCAAAGCAATCGCAGCCGGCCGCTGTGGCTGAGCGTTTCTAGGCGCTTCAGCCCGGAACCGCGCTGCTGCTACGGTCGCAGGTTCGAATCCTGCCTCGGGCATGGATGTGTGTGATGTCCTTAGGTTAGTTAGGTTTAAGTAGTTCTAAGTCTATGGGACTGATGACCTCAGATGTTAAGTCCCATAGCGCTTAGAGCCATTTGAACCATTTGAAACCAATCGCAAACAACTGTAGCCTGATGACACGGCGCGGTGTCATTAATAAAATCTGCATCGTTGTTTGGGAACATGAAGTCTATGAATGGTTGCAAATGGTCTCCAAGTGGTCGAACATAACAATTTCCCTTTAATGATCGTTGCAGTTGGACCAGAGGACCATGCCCATTCCATGTAAACACAGCGAACGCCATTATGGCGCCACCACCACCTTACACAGCGGGTTGTTGATAACTTGTGTCCATGGCTTCGTGAGATCTGCGCCACACTCGAACACTAACACCAGCTCATATCAATTGATATCGGGACTCAAGTGACCAGGCTACGGTTTCCCAGGAGTCTAGGCTCCAACCGATATTCTCACGAGTTCATGAGAGACGTTGGAGACGATGTCATGCTGTTAGGAAAGGCACTCGTGTCGTTCGTCACGTGCCTAGCCCACGAACAAGAAATTTCACTGCACTGTCCTAACGGATAATTTCCTCGCACGTAACTCATTATTTCTGTGGCTGTTTCGCGCATTGTTGCTGATATACTTGCACAGCCAACTCTACTCAAACGCCACTGCTCTCGGTGGTTAACTGAAGGCCGTCGGCCACAGCGTTGTTCGTGGTGAGAGGTCGTGCCTGAAATCCGGTATTTTCTGGACTCCCTTAACATTGTGGATCTCGGAGTACCGAATTCTCCAACGATTTCCGAAATGGACTATCGCATGTGTCGAGCTCCAACTACACCATGAGTCGAGCTTCAACCACCATTCTGCATTCTAAGTCTGTCAGCTCCCCTCGTGCCCCCATAATCACGTCGGACACCTTTCAGACGAATCACCTAACTACAAATTACAGCTCTGCCAATGCACTGCCTTTTTATACTTTGTGTACCCGAAACCGCCGCCATTTGTACATGTGCATATCGCTACCCAAAGACTTTTGCCACCTCATTGTGTAAGATCGTCATAGGCTGTCCTCTAAGCTCTGCATGTGAATTGGTATTGTGCGACCTGAAGCAACAACCCCACTTGGGATCACTAAACCGGGCGAATATGGGATACAGATGTGAGATTCCACCCCTTGTCTCCATTGTTTCAAGGATAATATAGTTTTTTTTACTTTACTTTATGTTACTTCCTTACTAGTCTTTTCCCCCGTCTTGTCTTTACGTAAGTCGCAAAACTGCATTCACAACACAGGGTTAATGCAGACTGTTAACGAAGATACGAACATATAGAACAGGTTCCAAGATAATCATCTTGGGGTTGAAGCTCTTTTTTTCCGCGTTTGATTTAACAATACGTATGTAGCTATTAGTTTTTAAATCGTAATTACAGATATTTGAAAAACACGTCAATTATGAATTCATTCCTTTTTACCACATGGTGTGGTTTCTCTGATGTGTTGTGTTTCTACAGTGACCATTTTGTTCCACAGTTTGTCATCTGCAACCACTTATACCTTAAAATAGATAAATTGTTTAAGCCAAAATTATGATATGAAAACTTGTTATTTCTATGCCAAGTTTTCAAATCGTAATTTTGGCTTAAACAATTTATCTACATTAAGGTATAAGTGGTTGCAGATGACAAACTGTGGAACAAAACGGTCACTGTAGAAACACAACACATCAGAGAATCCACACCATGTGGTAAAAAGGTATGAATTCATAATTTAGGTGTTTTTTTAAATATCTGTAATTACGATTTAAAAACTAATAACTACATGTATACAAACAGCAAAGAACATTCTTTATCTTTAACAGATGAAAAATAAAAGCCCACTGAAGATGCTGCAACTGCAGTGAAACATGTTTGGGTTAAAAAATGTGTTTTGCTAAAGGCGGACCCTATCGAAAAACATACGTAATGTTCCGAGATATGTGAGTGGCTCGAACAGTTCTTAAGTAACGAAACTCAGTATGTTGTCCTCGACGGCGAGTGTTCATCAGAGAAAATGGTATCGCCAGGAGTGTCCCTGGGAAGTGTGAAAGGGCCGCTATTATTTTATATGTACATAAGTGAACTGGCGGACGTGGTAAGGAGTACTCAGCAACTGTTTGCTGATGATGCTGTGATATAAGGGAAGGTGTCGTCGTTGAGTTACTATAGGAGCATTCAAGATGTCTTAGACAAAACTTCTGGTTTGTGTGATGAATGGCAGCTACCTCTAACTGTAGAAAAATGTAAGTTAATATTGGTGTGTAGGAAAAATAAAAACCGCAATTTTCGGATACAACATTAATAGTGCCCTGCTTGACACAGTCAAGTCTAAAATATCTGGGAGTAACGTTGCAAAGTGATATGAAATGCAACTAGCATGTGAGGATAGTGGTAGGGAAAGCGAATGGTCGACTTCGGTGTATTGGGAGAATCTTGTGAAAGCGGTTCTTCTAAAAAGAAGACCTATATAGGACGTTAGTGGGACCTACTCTTGAGTACCACTCGAGTGTTTGGATCTATGCCAGGTAGAACTTAAGGAAGACTTTCAGGCAATTCAGAGGCGGGCTGTTAGATTTCTTATTGGTAGGTTAAAACAACAAGCAAGTTTTACGGAGATGCATCACGAACTCAAATGGAAATATCTGGAGGAAATACGACGTTCTTTTCGAGGAACGCTATTGATAATGTTTAGAGAGCCGTAATTTGAAGCAGAAAGCAGAACGATTCTACTGCCGCCAACATATGTTTCACGTAAGGACGACTATGATAAGGTACAAGAAGTTAGGGGTCATACAGAGGCATATAGACAGTGGCTTTTCCCTCGTTTTGTTTGCGAGTGGAACAGAAAAGGACACGGACAAGACAAGCAGTGGTGCAGGGTACCCTCCGCCGGGCACTGTCAGGTAGCTTGCGGAGTATGTATGTAAATGTACATGTACATATAAAATTCGCTCAAATGCACAACACCGAAAAAATGTAAACTTCATGGAATATGGTACGTTCTGATAAAAATTTAAGTACTCCCATTGTGTTAATTAGTTTATTACGGAATACAAAATATTTTATGTTTTAGCATTGCTTTTCGAGACTGCGCTTTCTGATTTCCTGATGTTACTTCTCCTGTTCGTTGTGTTTGACTTCCAATATTTTGACAGACGGTGGCATGGACCAAAAGAAGAAAAAATAGTTGGTGGATGACGCAACCAATCATAAAGATTTTTTAAATAGTTTGTTTTACTGTCACAGCCGGTTTCGGGATGTCATGCCCATCTTCAGGTGGCTAATATTTTTAGTTGCACAGATATTTTGACAAATTGCATGTCGCCTGTCCCACATCTACCAGAATATACGAGTATTTCGTGCTACTTTGTAAGTTGTTTCATTAACAAAAATAAGCCAAAGTGCTTCCATTTATTTATATATGATGCAAAATAGTTGTGTATAATTACGTAAGTTCTACTATATGGCGATTTGTTATTTTTTTATTTTTATTTTTTGTGGTCCATGTACTTTTCAAGGTCGATGTATATGTTGTTGAATTCCACACAGCACACATATCATAAATAAATTACTGTGGCACAATTCATAACATTCTTAATGTCGGTGTCGAGAGCCACACATGTGTTATATACTTGATGTTTTTGTTTACAATCCAAAGATTACTATTGACAAATGATACAAAGATATCATTCATCAAATGTTGACAGAAGACGTAAACAGAGCAAAGATGATACATGGGATGTGCATAATATCACATGTTAATAACACAAAAATCTTTGCACTCTTAAGAGTGAACTTATTATTAAAAGACAGTCGGTCAAATTGTTTTTAGTACGTTTTTTTACTGTCAGTGGAAATTATTGATGTACTTTACAGCCAAGTGATTGCATGTTACAAAGTAGACATATATGTACACACATATGTACATACAGATATTTTTTTACCATTACAGTTTATAAATTAGTTGCAGTAAATACAAAATTAAAAAGTTAAAAGCTAGGACGAGGGCAACACATTTGTGCAGCATGGTAGTTTGGATTTATATAATTATGTACTGATATCTTAAACTGCAGTGGTGAGCCTGTTAGGGGTTCATGATGTCTTATACTGAAGATTCTGCCAGTCTGTGAAAGATAACAGCTGGAGCAATTGTCACAATTTTTCCAGGCCTAACCTGGTGGTTTTAGTGCTGTATATTAGTGTTGTGTTGCACAGTGTCATTGGTGTAGAAACTTATTCGAACTCCTGTTCTTCAGAAAAGATTGGTAATTTTGTGTGAGATTGTGCCTAGGAAGGTAACGCATGCAAATAGTTCATTTACTGCTGCTGGGTGTGAATTTACATCATGTGATTTACTATTTTCAATGTTATTGTAGACGTGGTCAATTATTTGTTGCTTATAGCCATTATTTTTAGCTGCAGTTCTGTTAATATTGATTTCTTTCTCCGTGGCTGATGAGATGAGAGGAATTTTATTTATGATGTTTAACGTGTATTTGAAATAAACCATTTTGTGCTGTGTAAGGTGGCATGTAGAATGATTTGTAATTACGTCTGTACTGGTTGATTTTCTATGAATATCAAAGGAATGTTTGGGTGAACTTTTTTTATTCTAAGTTCAAGAGAATTGATTCTCTCTTCTTTCTGATACTCAACAGTGAATTTGATATTAAGGTGCATGTTACTCAGGGCATTTGCAAATGATTCTGTTTCATCTACTGTACCACTGAACACGATAATTGTCATCAACACACCTTTGTAATAAATCAGTTTATCTTTTAAATGGATATTGGCCCTGAAAAATTAGTCTCCAGGTGGTTAACGAAAATGTTGGCTAAAAGGCATGCAAGACTTCTTTCCATTGCGAGGCCATCTGGCTGCATATCGATTTTCTTGTTATGCTACAATTAATTCAAACATCTTTATATGTTTGTATATCTGTGCCTTGCAAAGCTGTTCGTCTCTTATTGAATTATAGTTAAATATTTCAATAGCTTCATGGACATGTATGTTTGTTTACAGGTTTACAATGTTCAGCGACATTCTGGTACAATTTGTCACTTACATCATTAATAAATTGTTAGTGATTTGTAATAGAAAATTTGTCTTCAAATGTGTAAAATTTGCTAAGCAAATCCTTAAGTGTCTTAGAGATTTGATATGCAGGACTGTTCCTTGAGTTAACAACTGGATATGTTGGGCACTGAGGCTGAAATCTTTGTTTAGGGGGTACAGGTCGCAAGACTGAGCTGCTGAACGTCAGCTTCAATTAAAATACAGTTGGAATTTTTAATTGATTTCCTAGGCTGAGCTTGGTATTTAGATGTGGGGTCAGTCTTCATTCCCTTGTGTTATTTGGAACAAATAATTACAAAGTTTTTATGTAATTACTCTTGTTTTACTTTTATCTGCCTTAAACAGAAGGGATTTATCAGCTGTAAGATTTTTAACTTATGTTGGTAAGTGTTTTTGTAGATTTAGTGCATAATTTATTAGGCATTGAATTTAATGTATTTTGTTCACTTGGCTTAGTTTGGCTATGTCACATGGATTGTTTATGCTGTCAGTTAATTCTCTGAAGTTTTTGTCGTTACGTTTTGATACAATGTTACGTCTGAGACCTTTTTTAGTAAACCAAGTTCAGCTCCATCAAGTAAAATACTGGTAGAGTTTACTGCTCTATCACAAAATTCAAATTCCGAACTATTGGGGGTGTCAGTAGCATAATATGCTAATTTTGAAGTAAGTGACTGAATTTTCTTTTTATGCCTCATGGAGGTAATTATCTGCTCTTTGCTTAGTTGTCTATTGATTTTGCCAAAGATGTACATGAAATCTGTAGGATGCGTCTAATTACTGAATTCAAGATGCAGTTTGTGTATTATATGTTTAGTAAGTCTTTTTCATAGTGGAAGGATATGGTTTCAGTTTATAACCACATTATTTCACACTCAGATTTCTCAATCTATGCAGATTTGCTGTGGCTCTACATGTTAACCTCAATCTAGTTAGGGATTACATTAAAAGCTGGACAGATATTGTCAAACTTCAGAGTTTGTAGTATTTTCATGATCTTCACTTTACAGTTTTTGAATGTACGTGGAGTTAGCAAGATCCATCACAGATAAAATAAAGATGGGTTCCAAGTGCATACATTGACCTTCAGAGCTTTGAGCACTTGTTCATCTTCGCTACTATGAAACATATCTGTTGTGCTGAAGCAATAGCTCATAGCGCTTAAAGGTTTGTATTTCAGAATCTACGTTTAATAGACAATTTGTTTCTTTTTTTGGTCCATACTACCTTCTCCAAAAGTAGGGAAAGCAAAGACGTGGCAATAGAAGAGATTTCTTTCATAGTATTGAAGATGAAGAAGTGCCCATAGCTCTTAAGGTATCAATTTTATAGCCAATGTTCACTAGACTTTTTAACTTCGAATGATTCTTCCTGTTATATCCCTGAATACTGGACATTCTTCATGGGACTCACTGTATGCACATGACTACTCGAAAGTCTTGTCCCATATAACAACTGCGTTGCACCAGAAGTCCACCAACAAACTTCCAGAGTATTGACCAAAACAAAATAAAAGTCTAGAAAACATGGACCAAAAACGTATACCTTAAAAGTTAGGAGCACTTCCCCATCGTCAGTACTGTGAAACAAAACTCTTCTACTACAAGCTTAGCCGTATTTCGAGAGGTGGTCATTCGGATCAAAACAAGAAAAAATGTCCAGTAAACATGACCTCTAAACTGCGTACCTTAAGAGCTATGAGCACTTGCTCATCTTCGTTAGTGTAAAACACACCTCATTTACTGAAAATGTGCTCATAGCACTCCACACTACCATCACTCATTATATGGAAAGCAAACAGCGCACAGCAGAAGAAATTCCTTTCACATTATGGAAGATGAACAAATGGTCTTGAGGTATGCATTTCAGAGCCCATGGTTCAAATGGCTCTGAGCACTATGGGACTTAACATCTATGGTCATCAGTCCCCTAGAACTTAGAACTACTTAAACCTAACTAACCTAAGGACAGCACTCAACACCCAGTCATCACGAGGCAGAGAAAATCCCTGACCCCGCCGGGAATCGAGCCCGGGAACCCGGATGCGGGAAATGACTGATGGAAAACCAGTACTAAGCAAATAAGGGGACCCGCAAGGTGCAAAGAGTGCTATTTAAGAGGAATGAGCCTGAAGGCAATATTATAAAGAGTGAGCCAAAAGCTAATAAAAAAGAAAAAAATTAAAAAAAAATAAAAAAATTAAAAAAGTGGTGGGAAACTGAATTTTATACCGGCGGTAATGTTTCTGTTGGCAACTGAGTGGCGGAGACGCACAGCACATTATATTCAAGATGTCTCCCACCCTTCTGATGTCAGTGTTGAGTTGGGTATGGGCGAAAAAATGTAAGTTTTTCCCAAGATGAATATTTGCTCATTCCTGAAAGTTACTTCAAATCGCAGTCTTTCTTAAAATGCCAGAAAGGTTTTAGTGTAACTTTTCCTGGAACAAATGTGCCTAACAAACCAAGGATTTCATGCGTAGTCGATCGTTTCAGAAAAACTGGTAATGTGATTGAACGTGAATGTTCGGGCAGACATTCGGTGTTAAGTGGTAGCTCATGGGAAATATGAGCGCAGCGTTGCTACGTTCATCAAGAAAGTCTATGTTAGACTTATGTCAGCAAACTGTTACCGTAAGTCATACGGTGGTGCTTGCAAAGCCACAGAGAAGCTGAAACTCCGTCCGTATCGCTTCCATGTTGTGCTTGAGGTTCGAGAATATGATAGAAGAAAAAGATTAAATTACTCTCAATGATTTTTACGTTTTGTTCCCATCGGTGTTCAGGTGTTGGCTTCTGTTTTCTACTCTGATCAAACAAGGTTCCCTCTAAATGGATCTGTGTGCAGTTTCGTACAAAAGACTTATAGGACCAATTTTCTCTCGAAAACAGTAACAGCTGAACCAGGACATAATCATCCAATTTATGACATTGTTAGAGCCTGATGATCAACACTGTGGGCTTCAGGAAGATTGTGCAACAGCGCACAGGCAAATAAGAACCACGATAATGTTGTGAGAGTTCTTTGGGGCCATATCATTTCACTTGACCTGTAGTCTCCTAGGTCCCCAGATTTATCTCCCGTTTATCTCACTTTATCTTCTTTGTGGACACGGAAGTATATCATTTAGAAGAACAACCCTCAGACAACAGACCAACTGAAGCATATCAAGATGAAAATATCCAGAATAAGTGTAGCGACCATGTGAAATGTAGCTGCTACATGAAACCAGTAGAGGCATGTGTTGCAGCACATGGAGGACATGCCCAACACCAATTATGAGAAAGTATGCAGTGTGATGATACAAGTGATAAGTACATTAAAAAATTCTTTTTTTAACTTGGACATGCGTAAATTGTGGCTGACGCGTAGAAAGGGAAAAGGATGTAGAAGAAGACCAGTTGGGAGATATCATACTCTGAGAAGAATTTAATAGAGAGCTGAATAACCTGAGCCGAAACAAGGCCACTGGAGTAAATAACATTCCCTAAAAACTACTCATATCCCTGGGACAACCAGTCATAACAAGACTATTCCACCTGGTGTGCAAGATGTATGAGACAGACAGATACCCTCAGACTACACACAAAAAACCTAATAATTCCAATTCCAAAGAAAGCAGATGGTGACAGGTGTGAATATTTCCAAACTACCAGTTTAGTAATTACTAACAAGAATTATTTACAGAAGAATCCGAAAACTGGCAGAAGCTGATCTAATGGAAGATTAGTTTGGATTCCGAAGAAATGTAGGAATAGGCGTGTAATAGTAACTCTAAATACAACCAATTTCGCTATTAGTTTGCTTTCTGAATAAACATTATTCTAACCAAATCGCAACTGTGCGGACTACATCATTTACAGGTCGTGAATTTAGTTCTCGAAATTATTATTACCGTAATTATATGTTATGTTAGCTTTGTATTTCGAAAACTTGCCATCAGCTAGACAATTTAACCAAAGGGTCAAAAGTGTCTAATTTACGGCGTGTAATGCGACACGTGCGGTTCAACCCCTACAAGAGTTTGAGCCAAGACATTTCGACGAAGAGGAACCGCATGTGGGCCCGAACATCTCTGGGATGTTAGCTCGCAGTATCATTCAGTAAAACAGACTTCAATGAACAGAGTTCACTACGAATATTTTCAGGATTACAAAAGAGTAAATGAACGTGAAACGCGATAATCGAGCGAGCGATATACATCGAACTATCACAGGTTAGACACGACACTTATTTTGTGACACTTATTTTCTCTAAAAAGCACTCCGTCATCAGGCCACGAGTGGCCTACCGGGACCATCCGACCGCCGTGTCATCCTCAGTGCAGGATGCGGATAGGATGGGCGTGGGGTCAGCACACCGCTCTCCTGGTCGTTATGATGGTATTTTTGACCGAAGCCGCTACTATTCGGTCGAGTAGCTCCTCAATTGGCATCACGAGGCTGAGCGCACTCCGAAAAATGGCAACAGCGCATGACAGCCTGGATGGTCATGCATCCAAGTGCCGACCACGCCCGACAGCACTTAACTTCGGTGATCTCACGGGAACCGGTGTAGCCAATGCGGCGAGGCCGTTGCCATCTTATTTTCTCTGACACCACTAAAATGTGCATGATGAGCATACACATTCATGAGTACAAAATTAGACAGCAGTTTAACAGCGCCACAGTGGGTCACACCCATATAGAACGTAATGCAAAATTATTTCAAAAATAGTGTAGTCTTCTGAACTGAATAAATTATATACCAACTGAAAGGATAAGGTGTGTAGATTTTTAACACTCAAAAAAGTAAAAAATTAACATGACATGATTTTGAATCTTCCAGAGCCCTTTAACCACTGCACCACCTGAGAACGGTGTTTATCGCAACTGCGTGGACCGCGTCGGCACGCCTCTTGGCCGACGCACACTCCCACCTAGTGCCACATATCCACAGTTGCTGTCCATTTCCTTCATGCACGCTACTCAGAGATTTTCCCAGAAGATCGGGTGTACTTGTGCATCGCCTGCCGGAGTGGCCGAGCGGTTCTAGGCGCTACAGCCTGGAACTGCGCGACCGCTACGGTCGCAGGTTCGAATCCTGAATCGGGCATGGATGTGTGTGATGTCCTTACGTTAGTTAGGTTCAAGTAGTTCTAAGTTCTAAGGGAGTGATGACCTCAGAAGTTAAGTCCCATAGTGCTCAGAGCCATTTGACCCATTTTGAACTTGTGCATCCCCACAGGATGTGGTGCATCTATTGCCCATCGAGGCGAATCTATTATATGAATGCGTGGTGTTTGTTGCTTCTGGTAAGCTCGCAACAACAGACACCAAGCATTCATATAAGCAAACGTAACTATTGCTATATGGCGAGTCATTTTCTTCGCCGGTGTGTGCAGGTCTGCAGGTGCTATAACAGGATAGAAACGCTCAGCAGCGACAATGGCGATGGTAGGCGAGGTCCGCCGCGACGTCGCGAACACTCCCTCACCCCCGCCCCTTCCGCCCACCCACCTCACGCCGACTCACCTCCCGCGCAGGCAGCAGAGAGCGGGAAACTCTTAAGACCCGGAGAGCCGACGCCAACGCCGACGCCGACGCCGGAGAGAGAGTTGACATTCGAAATTCAAAACAGGATCGCGAGGAAGCGAGTGCGCCGCGGCGCGCCACTTGACTCTGCGAAATCTCCATTTTAATCTCCAGCGCAGAGTGCTCCAGAGCCGCGCCGGGTGCTGCCTGCTGGAGAAAATCGCACGCTCTCCAGCCCGTGCCGCGATGACGTGACGAGGGTGCGAGGAAAAAAAAATTTAAAAATGAAAAGCGCCCGCGAATGCTGCAGCAGACGGACCCGCCAGAGGAGGCAGTGTTTTCTGCACTTTTCACTCTCTCTTCATTCCGAGCAGATCTTGCTGCTCCTACTGCTACTTGTGTGCCAATGCGGCTTACGTAGACCACACGAAACAGAGTTCCTAAATACGCCGAAGCCATAACTTCGTTCAAAGCAGAACAGCAAAATTCTACAAATAGTTGTCTTCTTCTTCCTATTCCTTTTCACATATTATTTGCGAAACTAAATAATGATTCTTCCACGTGGTATCTACATTTATCTTTCTGATTTGATCATCTGCTAACACACGTGACGAGTAGAGGCATAATATAGAATGCTTGGTGCAATAAACCTTCATTCCTTCATGCATGGGTAACTGATGTATATATTACACTACTGGCCATTAAAATTGATACACCAATTCGAAATGCAGATGATAAACGGGTATTCATTGGACAAATATATTATACTATAACTGACATGTGATCACATTTTCACGCAATTTGGGCGCATAGATCCTGAGAAATCAGTAACCAGAACAACCACCTCTGGCCGTAATAACGGCCTCGATACCCCTGGGCATTGAGTCAAACAGAGCGTGGATGGCGTGTCCAGGTACAGCTGCCCATGCAGCTTCAACATGATACCACAGTTCATCAAGAGTAGTGACTGGCGTATTGTGACGAGCCAGTTGCTCGGCCACCATTGACCACACGTTTTCAGTTGGTGAGAGATCTGAAGAATGTGCTGGCCAGGGCAGCAGTCGAACATTTTCTGTATCCAGAAAGGCCCCTGCAGGACCTGCAACATGCGGTCGTTCATTATCCTGCTGGAATGTAGGGTTTCGCAGGGATCGAATGAAGGGTAGAGCCACGGGTCGTAACACATCTGAAATGTAAAGTCCGCTGTTCGAAGTGCCGTCAATGCGAACAAGAGGTAACCGAGACGTGTAACCAATGGCACCCCATACCGTCACGCCGGGTGATACGCCAGTATGGCGATGACGAATACACGCTTCCGATGTGCGGTCACCGCGATGTCACAAAACACGGATGCGACCATCATGATGCTGTAAACAGAACCCGGATTCAACCGAAAAAATGACGTTGTGCAATTCGTGCACCCAGGTTCGTCTTGAGTACATCATCGCAGGCGCTCCTGTCTGCGACGCAGCGTCAAGGGTAACCGCAGCCACGGTCTCCGAGCTGATAGTCCACGCTGCTGCAAACGTTATCGAATTGTTCGTGCAGATGGTTGTTGTCTTGCAAACGTCCCCATCTCTTAACTTGCGGATCGAGACGTGGCTGCACGATCCGTTACAGCCAAGCGGATAAGATGCCTGTCATCTCGACTGCTAGTGATACGAGACCGTTGGGATCCAGCACGGCGTTCCGTGGTACCCTCATAATCCACCGATTCCATATTCTGCGAACAATCATTGGATCTCGACCAACGCGAGGAGCAATGTCGCGATACGATAAACCGCAATCGCGATAGGCTACAATCCGACCTTTCCCAACATCGGAAACGTTATGGTACGCATTTCTCCTCCTTACACGAGGCATCACAACAACGTTTCACCACTCAACGCCGGTGAACTGCTGTTAGTGTATGACTAATCGGTTGGAAAGTTTCCTCATGTTGAAACGTCCCCTTAGAAAAATTAATGAATGACTGTGCTGGTAAACCCCTTACGTTATTTGAGTTTCCAACAGCTGAGCAAAACTGAACGTACTCAGACATTTCTCTCTTTACTTATTCTGATCATCACTAAACAGACACACAATATTTTTAGCGCCACGCAATCTCACTTTCAGTAATCCTTGCAAAAGAATTGCCCTGACTAAAAATAACCTATACCTTTCATGAATTCTTACCTCACAAAAATCTTCGTTACTCGAACTACTGCAATACAGCGAGCGCCAATACTGCCAGCTAAATAAAAGATTCTAACTACTGAAGGCACTAACTACTGATAGGCATAGTTAGCAAATGAAAGATTTTGATAGAGAACAAACGATGTATTTACCTTAATAGTGTTCAAAAGTTCATGACATCCAGTCTTACAAATTTACTGTCTCTGTCCAGATCATCCGCCCTCAAAACTCCGCCATCTCACTCCCCACATCCACTGGCGGCTCACCTCCAACTGCCTTCAGCTGCCCAACACTACAATAGCCAACAACAATGCACACCAGCCACAGACTGCACACAGCACAGTCAGTGATTTTCATACAGAGCGCTACGTGGCGTTACCGATAAAAAAGACCTAAACAGCCTACTTACAATGTCAGCACGTTGTAGGTGTCGCCAGCGGCGCCAACCTTGTGTAAATGCTCTGAAAAGCTAATCATTTGCATATCACAGCATCTTCTTCCTGTCGGTTAAATTTCGCGTCTATAGCACGTTATCTTCGTGGTGTAGCAATTCTAATGGCCAGTAGTGTATATTATTTGCGAAAGTAAATAATGATACTTCCTTGTGGTATCTACGTTTATCTTTCTGATTTGTCATCTGGTCACACACGTGCAGAGTAGAGGCATAATACAGCAGGGTTGGTGCAATAAACCTTCGTTCCTTCGAAGTTACGTTCTAAAACTATCTCACAACTGTACATGATGGTAAGAAACAAGATGGGTCGTTCGTTGAGGAGAGAGATGCAGTTCATCATTCTTCTTAACAACACAGGCGTTGCAGTGTTGTATTTATTCGCCAATACTGAGTAGCCATTTTCAATTAAAATATTCTCGCCTGTACGGGTGTTACGTGATGTGTGTACGAGTACAGGTTTTGACGCAGGAGTGGCGACATATGGAAGTTTGGGTATAGCCGTGGATCATGCATGGATAACCAAAGTGGTTAGATTAGATATATTAGATTCGGTTTTCGTTCGACAGACCCAAGAATTAGATGATTCTCGTGGGTTTGGAACAAGTCAGTAAGTATAATATAAAAACAAAAAACATTTGAATATAGTACTCACTTCCCTGATCTTCTGTCAGGAGAGTGTCAAAACATCTGAGTACATTACAGTAAATTGGAACTGCTAATATTTTGAAAATCAATGCTCTCTCAGAATGAAACGAAGTTACGCACTTTTAATAAATTTGTCATACATGAAATTCCTAATCCTGACTGTTGCAACCAAGTTCTGTCAAGTGAAATCTAATAGACATTTTTAGTTAAACTAGACTGACAGTCCTTTTTGAGATATCCATTTATAGAGTAGAAGGAGTTATCTATCAAAAAGTCCTTAAAACTCTGTTTAAACCGTTCCTCATCTGAAACCAAGCCTTTAATGGTTTCGGGCAATTTATTGAAAATATGTGTTCCTGGATACTGGACCCATTCTTGGTCCAAGGTAAGTGATTTTAGGTCTTTATGTAGGTTGTTTATATTCGTGGTATTGATACTATGCATTGAGCTTCTGGCTGGAAGTACAGACATATTATTTGCAACAAATTTCAGTAAGGAATAAATATGCTGAGAAGCAGGGGTTGGAATACCCAGTTCCTTGGACAGGTTTATACATGACGTCCTTGGATTTACACCACAAATGAGTCTTATTACTTGCACTTTGAAAACTTTTGCTCGGTTTGACAAGTGACCACAGAATACGATCTCAAATGATATAATAGAATGTAAGTAAGCAAAGTATGCAAGCTTTTGTTTATATTTATATCTCCTACATCTGACATCATTCGCACTGCAGGTACAGACTTGCTTAGGAGCTTCAGCAGTTCTGTGGTATGTCCTTCCCAGTTGAATTTATTACGGGTTGTTATCCCAGAAAGTTAACACTTTGGACCTCTTCGATCTACATGTCTTCATATTTGCACAAACGTTGGAAAGAAATCTCTTACACGTTCTGAACTGCATATGGTTGCTCTTTCCAAAGTTTAATGCCAGTGAATTAGCGGTAATCCATTCATTAACGTCAGCGAAAATTTGATCAGCAGCCATTTCTGATTTTGTACTTGATTTGATATTTTTTTGTAATTTTAAACGGGACCGCTCGTGTAAAGCGGGAAATCTGGATTCGAGTTCCGGTCCGACACAAATTTTCATCGTCGTCCTTCTCTTATACATGTAATGGTTGTTAGTATTCGCAAATGCGAATAAACCTGATTATCAAAATCACTCTGAAAAGCTTGTCAGGGATTTGTGGGGTAAGTTGTACTGAGAAATAATTTTTAAGAAAACAATTTGTTGCATTGCACCGTTTCAGAATTAATTAAAATTGAAGTTAGCCGATCATGTTGTTGCGCACGCAAATTCAAGTGGTCCCCCACAGACGGTGTCACCAAACGCGTTCTTCGTTTAGTTTCCTTAAACCGAACAAGAGAGCGATACAGAAATTGGACATGAGAAGTTCGTAAGGATCAAACCCGATCGAGAGGCTGAGCAATCTCGTGCGCCATCATCTACGCAGTGAGAACAACGGACACTAGTTGTATCTGGGGAGTCACTTGAATTTGTGGGCACCACGGTCTGATTGGCTAACTTCAACGCTAAGCACCTCGGAAGTGGCGCACCGTATGGTTTTTTTTCCCCCCTAAAAATTATTTCTCTGTTAAACCTACCCTGCAACACCCTAACAAGATTTTCAGACTTTTTCTCACCGCCCTGTATATCTCACGAGCTGTTGTTTTGCTAACTTTTGACAATCATCATGTCACTAACAGTTTTTTCACGCAGTCAGATTGAAACCTATTTATTCATCTCTAAAAAAAGCTAAAACGCCGTAACCAATATAGAAAAAAAGCCCCAAATTATGAAATATTTCTGTTAGGTCACTCAAAGCTGACGTTACGAGCTGAGTAACGTAGCAAAAAAATGGTTCAAATGGCTCTGAGCACTATGGGACTTAACTGCTGAGGTCATCAGTCCCCTAGAACTTAGAACTACTTAAACCTAACTAACCTAAGGACATCACACACATCCATGCCCCAGGCAGGATTCGAACCTGCGACCGTAGCGGTCACGCGGTTCCAGACTGTAGCGCCTAGAACCGCTCGACCACTCCGGCCGGCAGTAACGTAGCAAAGTAATATTATGGTAGCCAGTACAAATCGGGCCAACAGAGAGCGTTCAAAAAGAATGTCGCGATTTTGAGCAAGCCCTACAGGAAAACTGTTCACAACAATGAAACGATTTGAATGTCACACTGAAGAGGGAACAAAACAAAGTTGTTTTCATACCTTAAAAAGTTTCGATGTGAGCTATATTTGTTGCTCTGCAGACATCGAAATGGTACTCGATTCCACGCCATGTGTTTTGTAGTATCTCTGGTGTCACA
Source organism: Schistocerca nitens (assembly GCF_023898315.1). NCBI lineage: Eukaryota > Metazoa > Arthropoda > Insecta > Orthoptera > Acrididae > Schistocerca > Schistocerca nitens. The sequence continues at coordinate 173,764,501 of NC_064622.1, read as the reverse complement.
GTCGCAGCAGCTTTCGAAATTAACTCCCGCACATGCCTCAATTTTCGAATTTTTCCCGCACAAAGAATGTTGCTTACGTAGTCTCGGAAAAGGAATTTCAAAGGGGAAAGATCAGCATATCTTGGAGGTCACGGAATAGGCACATCCCTGCCTACATTGTTAAGTTTCTATGCATGACTTTGAATAGTGTTGTCTTAGGTATGTTTAACAGAAAAATTTGTCGGGCAAGAGATTCTTCGGACTTCTGATACAACACTGCCAGATTTACTTTCCTTCACTTGAAACTTGCTGGCAGATAAAAACAGTGTGCCGGACCGAGACTCAAACTCAGGACCTTTGTTTATTGACGTCAAGTTCTCTGAAAACGTACAAACAGAAAATAGTTCTCAAAAGTCGTCTTAATGATCCACTTAGGAGAGATTAGTTTTGTAAAATTGTTATTGCCATTGGCGAACAGAATATTGGTTTTCCGCAACAAATTGTTACTACTTGTGACCATATTTATTTTATTTATAAAAATCAATATGCACAGCGTCCGGTTACGGCATTCCAACAAACTCTGCCCTTTTGTAGAAAGGAAAGATGGTAGAATAGGGTTCAAAGTGCCGTCGATGATAAGGTCATTAAAGACAAAGTACAAGCTCGCTCTGTGCACTTCCAGTAGCGCATTTAAATGTTAATAATAGAGATATTTTCACTTCACACGTAAGTACACATCTTCTTTTATCACGATGATGTGGAGATGGACCATGTCGAATGAAACAGGTTATTATGTGAGAAATCTTTTTTGGGTGTCAGTAGACAAACATTTCAAAATTGAATTGTATCCTTCATTCCAGATATCTCCGCTACAACATTTATTAATGCCTTAAATAATGATGTTACACCGTCAGGTCTGTATTTGAGTAAAGTGGAGTGGATATTAGTAAGGTTGGAAGAGAGCCTATGGGATTTCAGCTGGAATTTTACCGTGCCAGTTTTAGTATTAGACATTGTAACTACGTTCATGTCATGGAACTTTTAGCAGCCATCCTAACAGTTACGATACTTAACGTTCTATTAACAAGAGGACACGTATCAATTGACCTGTATTAATTCTCGGTCCCGCTATACTTAAAACAGAATCTTCATAATGGTCGACAGCCTGACTTTGCATTCAGAAGCAAGATCAAGACAGTAACTACACCAATTCCAGAAACCAATAACACAATCCGACAGCATCTCTAGCGCAGAGGCCGCAAGGCACACATCCTGCACACAGGAGGGCAGCCAGCCAACTTTAAAGTTTACGAGTGCTAAGCAACTGCTCAAGGACTGGGGCTTTTACGTAATCAGGCGTGGTAATTCAAATGCAAGCAACACCAATACAGCCACTGTCCTGAAGAACTGCGCTCAGGCTCCAGAGCTCAGGTTGGCGCAAAACCTTGGACTTCAACTAAATGCAAACAAGTCGCCTATAATTTTAGCATCCCATCAAAAATCAGTTGTTTCTTAAATCCAAGGAAAACTGCATCCTAGCCTTCTCGACAGTATCCAAACACCATGAAAGAGAACGCTGAAAAACGTGGGAATAACTTTGAAAAAGCACCTCAGCTGGGCAGAAGCCACTGTCGGTCCATGCAGGAAGACTTCCGCTTGCCTCTTTAACTCCCAGAAACTTCCACAAGATACGAAATGCAAACTTGTACATTCATGCGTTCTAACGAACTGCCAATATTATGATGTAATCCAACACGGCGGTTAGCACTCTTCTGTTTGCCCATGAGAGAGAGTCATACACCCAGTTGGGATAGTTGCAAAAAAATGGTTCAAATGGCTCTGAGCACTATGGGACTCAACTTCTGAGGTCATTAGTCCCCTAGAACAAAGAACTACTTAAACCTAACTAACCTAAGGACATCACGCACATCCATGCCCGAGGCAGGATTCGAACCTGCGACCGTAGCGGTCCCGCGGTTCCAGACTGCAGCGCCTAGAACCGGGGATAGATGTAGGAAGATGAGTTAGGTGACTACCAAACGTTATGTCTATTTCATTGGCTCCTCAGTGTGCACACACCCTAGTACCTTGCGTCAGAGATAGTGCCATCTCATCTTAAACAACGTAAGTTTTGAAATTTCCACCATTTTCGTACCACTAAATGCTGTACCATTTTCATCTGTTTTCTTTATGCTTCGCAATGGAGTAGTTCACGACGGAACAGCATGTTGTCATAGCGATAACTTATTACAAATATTGAACACAGACTGTTCTCAAAGTAAGTAGAATGTTTGGTCAATGTAATGTCCGGAATAAGTCGGCTGGGGTGAGACTGACAGCTTAATTTGAGAAAATCTGTTCCTTTTTGGACATTAACCCTCCGGGAGTCCTCGTGTTAGTCGTTCTACGGAAAAATTCGTCGTGAGTGATAATGATGCCGTAATTCCGGTGAAATCTATTCGTCGACATTCACAGCAATTCTATATTCCCAGGCCCAGCGTGCAATGAATTCTGAAAGAAGATCTGCTATTTTGGGCGTATAAAGTTAAACTGGCACAAGAACTAAAGCCAAACGATCCCGTAAAAGGCAGAGCATTTGACTCTTATGTGCTTGCGAAACGAAGAGCGGATAGCAGCTCCATAAAGACAATAATGTTCATGTAAAAGGCGCACTTTCTGTTGAACGGGTTCACGAACAAACGTAACTGCAGGAGAAAATCATTGATTAACCGTGGAGAAGTCATTATACCAATGACGAGAGACCGTGCGCTGTGGCATCTGGCTGAGGGCGTAATTGGGCCAAATTTTTTTGAGGATGATACCGAAAACGCAGTAAAAGAGGAGGGCGAACGCTACCGCAATATGTTAAGAGAGTTTTAGGGGTCTGAGATGCATCGTGAGAATGCTGAAGTGGTTTGAGGTCATTGAGATGGGCAACCTGTCTCACATCGATTACAACAATGGACTTTTGACCAAAGGGGATCGCTGCTTTTGTGATTTCTCGCAGTGCTGACGTTAATTGGCCACCCAAATCTTGTGAACTGACATTTGTGATTTATTTTTTCAGAGGAATTTAAAATCTCATTTGCACGCCAAAAAACCACGATTACTTGCAGAGCTCAAGCCTGAGATTCAAAGTGTAATTTCAAAAGTGGAAATGCATACGCCGAAAAGTTGTAGAAAGTATCATAGAAAGAACGATAGTGAACCTGTAGAGTTTGAAGGGTATTTTAGTAATGTTATATTTCATACGTTATCAGAGGAACCATAATAACATGCAAATTACTTAATTTCATCAATAAATTTGTGTCTTGTTATGCACTCAAAATCTGCCTTCTCTGTGAGACAATCTTTAAAGGCAATACAAGATCTCTGATAACTAGTATCCTAGCTATTCTTATCCACAATACAGAAAAAAAAATATTCCCAGGTTGCTATATTGATCTATGTTAATAGTATCCGCACTTGTAACATGGTAACAAGGTATCACGCACGCTGCGCTCAGTTCAGTGCCCGGCTGAGTTTAAACAGAAGCCGAAACTCTTCCTTCTGGCAACATCGTAACTTCTCCCTAAAAAATTGAAAAATATGATGAGTTTTCGCTCTGTCGAACAAAAAAGCAAATGCTTCTATCTTCTTCTATATACGCTCTCAATCAGTAACACCACTTTCTACCTCGCCCCTCCCTCCACCCCCAAAATCCTCATTACTTGTGTTTCCATTATTTTCCTGTTCCTCCCTTTCTAACATCCATCTCTCACATTCACTACTGCCAGTGGCGTAGTTCAAGTCCACCAGAATGTAATATGTGTTCATTGCTCAATTCTTCACAAAAAATATTGATTGTGTATTTTTTCAACTATAGCTACTACTGCTTTCTACTATTTCTATTACAGCCACTTCTAAATGTTGTATCTCATATTAAACGCAAGTATTTTTGTAACATTGAGAGGTTCCAAGCTCTCTTTTGCATGTCGCCTCTCATTTTCATCAATTTTATTAATGTTCTATGTCATTCCACGGTGGTAACAGACCGAATAAGGTTATTGTAATGAGAGTATTTGTACTGAGCGCTCAAAATTATTTTCACTTGATTCCTATACATATTGGGTTACTTCCCTGTGTGGCCTGTGCGAGGCGAGCACATCGGAGGACGCGGCACACTGCGTTTCCGATTGGGGGCTGCATTTCCCCGAATTCTGAGGGGTTCGTACAATTGGCTGAAGCACCTGGCGGAACGACTGACGTCGGTCGAGTTTCGCCTATTGTATGCAGGGCAAAACGACCCGCGAGACGTCTTGAGTGTCATGTGTTTACCATTCTGGCGCGTCTGGAACGAAGACTCCTCGCACCGACTGACTGCATTGTCCTCTTGATTCTGAGAATACTTGTGGATCGTGCCCTGCTGGGTGAGACTGTCTGGCGCCGGATGGCCGGTGGTCTAGACAGGTTGTTTTCATAGCCAGTCAAACGGCAAGTTCAGTGCCCTCAGCCAAATAGCAGAAGCATGATTGGTCACCTTAAACTGAGGCTAGCTGACGCCATAAAGCCCTGCTCGAAATTGGAGGGAACGGTCGCTATTGGCGTGAATGATGTTCTGAGACAGTGTGGGGGAATTTTGGTATCAGCACTGAATGCTGATTCGCAGTTTTCGAGGAGAGTACGGAGTTGAGCAATGTTAGCTTCGCTCTTGCGTTGTACGGGCGCAGGGGATGCGGAATCTGATCTTCGTCGGAGTCGGACTGTCTTGCGACTTAGTCACACTTTTTTCGGCAGAACTTAGCATTCTCAGACAGCCTTCGAGGCCAGGGGTTGAAACAGAGTTATTGGAAGGCAGAAGTCAGCGCCTACATCATCAGGATGCTGCCTACCGACGACGTTCTGCTGATTTCAGTACTGGTACAATATTTTGCGGCTCCGGCATTGTAGGACCTATCAATTTTATACTGAAGTCCTCAGCAGCACGCACGCTCGCTTTGCCACAAGTCCACCTTGCTTGTTTCTCCATGTGATCCCATGTGAGCTCTCACTACTAATCGCGTGACTGCAGTATAGTCGAGAGAGTAATATTTGATTGATTAGGACCTCCAGTTATTATCGTCAAGCTATTGCAGCACAGAGAGTAGGAGCCCTTGTTCTCGTGCCAACTCTTATTCGCATAGTAGTTCAGAATACCCTATCCTTTAACCTACTATTTGTGTCGATAATCACGTGCCTTTATGTTCTGATGTATAATAAATCTCATTGTAATATTTAAGCCACGTATCATTTCGTAGATATATACTGAATCCCGTTTACTGTTGTTTATTATGATAACTTTCTCTTTATGTGAGTAGATTACGATTTTTATTAAATAATTGTGAGTATGCACTCCTTATTTTACCAACTAGCAGGGTCCACCATCATTTCCTTCTATTACCATTGAGCGCATAAATAATTAGGTGGTAGATAAGGAGGGGGTCCAGTGCATGTCTCGTTCTCATGCAAAATTCATCATAATTAAAGAGGTTCAAACTCTTCTCCACCCCGGCACCTCGCAACATCTGATTCGTAATGTGAACGAACGTAGTAAACTCTAATTACATCGTTCAGTATGAACTGTCTATCTCCGATAGAGCACAGCTGCCGCTGGTTAATAAAAAACAATCCATCAGTGATCAACGAGAACCCATGGACAGGGCCGTACCGAGGCCATGGTGAGATAGGCGCCTGCGAAGGGCACAAGTACAAAGTGGGCGCGAAAACTGACCAGATGGTTCAAAATGGCTCTGAGCACTATGGGACTTAACATCTATGGTCATCAGTCCCCTAGAACTTAGAACTACTTAAACCTAACTAACCTAAGGACAACACACAACACCCAGCCATCACGAGGCAGAGAAAATCCCTGACCCCGCCGGGAATCGAACCCGGGAACCCGGGCGCGGGAAGCGAGAACGCTACCGCACGACCACGAGATGCGGGCAAAAACTGACCAGAAAAAAAAGGAAAGACGAGTTCATAGTAAACCAGGAGAGGAATTCCTTTGAGGATATTTGTGACATTCCAGTAGTGGCAGCATTTTCTCAACACATTTAAACAAATTAAAGATGATGATACGACATAGCTCCTAATCTGACTTCAGTGACGTGACCAACGAGTTTGCTTCGCTCAAAGACAATCTGAAGTAAAATTGGGTTAAAAACTAAATTCTGGGTAAGAAATGTTGTCTCACCACTTGGTCGTAGCATTTTTTTTTATTTCGAGTCAGTAATTTTGTACATTAACAATTAAGGAGGAGGAAATAAATTCTGCTCTTTGTTATGAATCGTACTAAAATACAATAGCTGCCCTAAACAACAAGACACAGATTTTGTTTTACTTTCAGTATTTTTAGATTTGTAATTTATCTACTACAGTGATACATCTCATTTTCTGTGTGCAACATTTTTCATTTATATAGCTGTGTTGAGGAATATTTTTCAGTAACACTTCATTTTTATTAAACCTATCTCAGAAATTACAAAATTTCATAACTATGCGAAGAAAAATATTTCAGAATTTTAGTTTTCTAGGGACAGGGGTGCGCAGTTTTGGCAGTTAAGTCCATGCTTCCTGGAACGGCCTCTCGTTGAATTACTGACTTCAGGCGATACTAGCTTGAAATCGCAAGAAAATGTCTACCGAGTGAAACTCAAATAAATATAAAATTACAGCCCAATGCAAAAGCAAAACGGGTAATTGATCCTCCGAAGACTCATCTCATTTGGTCCAGAAATAACATGTTACAGTATATAGAGAAACAAACATATGCCAATAAGGTAAAACATTATAGGTTTCCGGAGGTATGTGGCACCAAATGTTTATGTACGGGCCACGTAATTCGCGAAAATTACGGCCCAGTGGTTTGTGGGGGATGAGTTTCCCGAAAGCGTCCCACATGTATACTATTGCGTTCAGATCACGTGAATTTGGTGGTCAAGGGATAAAAGCCAGTTTACTTTCGTGCTCCACAAACGAATATATAAATTTTCTAGCCATGTGTATCCTGCTATTTTGACACTATCGCCAAAGGAGAAAATATGAAGGCTGAAGGGATGCAGGGGGTCCGCAAAACATGTCCATAACTGTAGTGATACCTTCGATTACTAGCACAGGTCTCGTGGAAACCACTTTTAATGTCCCCCATACCAAATGCTGCACTTATCGGTTTACGTCCATGGCGCAGTGCATTTTTCAAGCAACAGTTTCCCTGGATGATAGTATATCCAGACTCGGCCACCGTTTTAGCATAACAAAAAATATTTTTCACCCGGCCTGGTGAAACATTTCCTTGATCCACACTCCAGTCTCAAACATGCCGTGCCAACTGCAAACGCAATTGGACATGTCCTTGGGCCTACATGGAAAACGTAGGGGCCGTCTGCTGCGAAGACTCATGCTCAACAATGTGCGCTGAGTGGTGTTCCCCGAAACACTTGTAATGCGACAAAACTGTACTAGAACTTGGAGCAGAGGTCGGATCCCAGAATTACAGAGAGGTCATTGAAGTGCGCGATCAGCTCGGACCACGAGCGTCAAAATCCGGCCACAAGCCACGGACATCCGCTGCAGCCGGCCGTCGCTCCTGCTTGATCAGCACCCCTCAGTACCAACAAGACTTCCGTGACAACGTCCGGGGTGTCAGTGGCAAAAAGTCAAAAATCAACTGGCCCTGAGCCCTACGGGACTTAACATCTGAGGTCATCAGTCCCCTAGACTTAGAACTACTTAGACCTAACTAACCTAAGGACAACACACACATCCATGCCCCAGGCAGAATTCGAACCTGCGACCGTAGCAGCAGCGCGGTTCCGGACTGAAGAGCCACCGCTCGGCCACAGCGGCCGGCTGCCAAGAAGCCACTCCGGCTCGATTAACTTCCGCGTCATCGAAGATTACGCCAGACCCCGATCATTGCCCTGTTCCAGATGGTTCGCAGTGGCCCACAAACGCAGCCCTTCTGGGAATTCAGCGCCGGGAACCAGCTGTTAACGCTGGCCCCACCGAATACGTCACGGCAGCGGGCACACCCGGCGCTGCTGTGTGTCAGTGGGAATCCTCTCTGTGAACTCTGCCAGCACCGGTCCGCGAAGAAGGGACCTCTGACTGTCTGCCCAGCCCGGGCAGAAAGCACGGCGCCATCCGTCCCCCGTCCACCCTCCCCTCCGTTCCTCACCGTTATTCCAGACTTCGATTCCGGGCCCCACCATTTTCGTGCCACTGGAACGACGTGACCTTCCGCATTAGAAAGTCCTGGTGGCCGCCCGTGACCGTTGGGCGGCCGCATCATATCGTCTCAGCTCACCTCGCAACCCGAGCCTCCAGCGCAGCGCTCTGTGTTCCGACATACGTCAACGGCAGCAGCTACGACGCCGGAATATTACGAGGGAACTCCGGACAGCACCAGAGAATGGAACAGAATCTGAAGGAGGTCTTAAACTGTATGAATTAGTAAAGAACTAACAAAAAGTAGTTGTATTTTCACCAGAACCGCAGCTGCTATTGTCCACATCCTCCATCTTCGATAGATAACGTAGCCCACACCCAGACAGTCGGCCTCTCTCTCATTTACACACCTGCGGCAGAACCGGTACGGCACCCTGTTGTCAGGTCTGTCACGGATCGGTGTTTTTGCTGATTTACAGATGGGGTAAATTACCGACCTCCACGGTCTGGCCGCGTGGGATTAGCCGAGCGGTCTAGGCGCTGCAGTCATGGACTGTGCGGCTGGTCCCAGCGGAGGTTCGAGTCCTCTTTCGGGCATGGGTATGTGTGTTTGTCCTTAGGATAATTTAGGTTAAGTAGTGTGTAAGCTTAGGGACTGATGACCTTAGCAGTCAAGTCCCATAAGATTTCACACACATTTGAACATTTTTTTCCACGGTCTGTGAAGAGGCGTGGATAGAGTTAGTCATAGATACACACTACTGGTTTCACCGTCGTTTGAATACTTTCCATTTGTGCTCACGACAACAGCAAGCGGACAGATTCACCGTTTCCGATACGCTCGTTCTCAGCCGCCGGGTCACAATGATCTACCCGTTCTCCAAGTTGCTAATGTCAGTGGATTTACAAGTTTTCGTCCCGTATCTGCGATAGGATGATTCCCCATTCGTCTCTCCTCCAGTTATTCACTGATCAGCCAGGACATTATGACCATCGACCTGTTATCCATATAAACTGGTCCAGGCGAGAGCAGCGTCACCTGGTGGGGAATGGGTGCTAGTCAGACATACGCCAGGTGCTTGTACTATCAGTGAGCGTGCTGTCCGTGTGTACAATAGGGAGTTTGACTGACGGCAGATCGTGATGGCCCGGAGGCTCGGCACGAGCCTTTCGGAAGCTGCACAAGTTGGGTGTTAGAGGAGTGTTGTGGTGAGCGTATTCAACACATGTCGTGGGCTTGGTCGGTCACTCTTCATTACCGATGTCGGAGGTCGTAGGCTGGACAGACTGGTATAAGAGGACAGGCGGAGAACTGTAGCGGAACTACGAGTAATATCAGACTTTAACGCTGGGCAGAGTGCCAGTGTGTGTCAGCATACAGTGCAGTAAACACTCGTAGCGATGAGCCTTCGCAGCCGACATCGGCAATTGCGACTGATATGGGCACCTGATCGTAGGCGCTGGATACTGGCGCAGTGGCAGAGCGTAAGATGATCTAATGAATTCCTATACCTTCTTTATCATGCTGATGGGATGGCGCGAATCCGTCGTGCTTCCGGGGAACAGTTCCTTCACACCTATACTGCAGGACTGAGACAAGCTGGCGGCGTCTCCATTATGCTCTGCGGAAAACTCATGTACGTATCCATGAGTGCAATGGAATTCGTGCAAGGCAACATGAAGGCCGAGCAGTTTCGTGCACTGGTTGCAGACCATGACGATGATTTTTCCTGACGGCATTGTCATTTTTCAACAAGATAATGCGCCACGACACCAGTCAAGGAGTGTGATGGACTGGTTCGAAGAACACAGTGGTGTGTTCCAATTGATGTTCTGGCTTCCCAGCTCGACGAATCTGAACCCGATCGACGCGCCTGAGATGTGACCGAACGTGTTGTCGGAGCCCTTCGTCCACGCGAACTAGGCGACTTGCGACTGCACATGTAGTGCCAGCTCCCTTCAGTGACCTACAAAGGGCCCATTGCTTCCAGGCCAAGACGCGCCGACGCTGTTGTCTGAGCCAAAGCCGGATATTCCGGCTATCAGGTAGATGGTCGTAATGTTCTGGTTGATGAGTGTATATCGATTGCTTATAATTAAACTGGCAGTGTTCCGAGTGCTGCAGTGTTGTGTGTATACATCGCAGGACGCTGAAACACCGCAGGTAATTGCATTAAGCGGTGAATTTGCGAAATATGCTGAAAAAATAATAGTCCCACTTTCTGCCACCAGGTGAAATACGATGCTGCAAGCAGGCAGAATGTAGTGGTTCAAATGGCTCTGAGCACTATGGGACTTAACATCTATGGTCATCAGCCCCGTAGAACTTAGAACTACTTAAACCTAACTAACCTAAGGACACCACACAACACCCAGTCATCACGAGGCAGAGAAAATCGCTGACCCCGACGGGAATCGAACCCGGGAACCCGGGCGCGGGAAGCGAGAACGCTACCGCACGACCACGAGCTGCGGACAGAATGTAGTGTGACTGCAAGAAAAATGCAGTGGAACGATCGAACACATGATAAGTGTGGTTACGGCACTTTTATTATGACATTTTCACAAGTTGCAACGTGTGTTCTATATGGGCTCCTGTCTCAGCAAAATGCTGCATCCATAATACGGCATGGGTGAAAGTAGGTCGCAGCATAAACGGTGTAATCAGAGCAATATTTCGTCATATGCAATTCTTCAGGTTAGGAAGAGTCGAGACAAATCCCTGATAGGCATGACATTTCAAGTATTCCCACAACGAGATGGCACATGGATTAAGTCAAAGGATATGGAAGGCAACACACCTTGAAAATGCCTGGAGAGGATGTGGTCTTTACCAAAGATTTCTCGAACCAAATTTTTGACCTAGGAAGTAACAAGTGTCGTCGCTCCATCTCGCATGAAAATAGTGTTGTGGACACAGTTGTTGTTTAGCAAATCTGGAATGACAACTTGTTCAAAGAGGTCCTTAAAATGTGCAGAAGTCACAGTTCACCTACCAGGCACAGTCACATAAGCAGAGTATAGTGGGTGTTCCTGCACAACAAGTTGTAGAGTAGAATCCCATACGAGATAAATCTGTGCACTCACTGCACCATGCAGAGTAAAGTGTGCCTCTTCCGCCCAAACAGTATTCCCCGGCCACAAGTCTTCCATTTCCATGCCTGCCAAAATACGAAGGGCAAAATCACAGTGTTGTACCCCATCTTGAGATTTCATTTGGTACACACTCTGAATCTTGTAGCGATACCATTGTAAAATGAGTCGAAAAAACTTTTGAAGTATTGATCAGGGAAGAGACAATTCCCGTAACGCAGATCAAGCACTGGCTGCAGAAACAGACGCACGGTCGGCTATAGCTGCAGTTACCTCAATCCCTCTTTCAAATTCTAAAGGTGGCAGGGGTAAAATACAGGGAGCGAAAGGTTATTTACAATTTCTACAGAAACCAGATGGCAGTTATAAGAGTCGAGGGGTATGATAGGGAAGCAGCGGTTGGGAAGGGAGTGTGACAGGGTTGTAGCCTGTCCCCGATGTTATTCAATCTGTATATTGAGCAAGCAGTAAATGAAACAAAAGAAAAATTCGGAGTAGGTATTAAAGTCCGTGGAGGAGAAATAAAAACGTCCAGGTTCGCCGATGACATTGTAATTCTGTCAGAGACAGCAAAGGACTTGGAAGAGCAGTTGAACGGAATGGACAGTGTCTTGAAAGGCGGATATAAGATGAACCTCAAAAAACGCAAACGAGGATAATGCAATGTAGTCCAATTCTGTCGGGTGATGCTCAGTGAATTAGATTAGGGGGGTTGTGTAGTTTTGGGGAAAGAGACCAGACAGCGAGGTCATCGGTCTCATGTGAATAGGGAAGGATGGGGAAGGGAGTCGGCCGTGACCTTTCAAAGGAACCATCCCGGCATTTGCCTGGAGCGATTTAGGGAAATCACGGTAAACCTAAATCAGGATGGCCGGACGCGGGATTGAACCGTCGTCCACCCGAATGTGAGTCCAGTGTCTAACCACTGCGCCACCTCGCTCGGTGAATTGGATTAGGAAATGAGACACTTAAAGGAGTAAAGGAGTTTTGCTATTTGGGGAGCAAAATAACAGATGATGGTCGAAGTAGAGAGGATATAAAAGGTAGACTGGCAATGGCAAGGAAAACGTTTCTGGAGAAGAGAAATTTGTTAACGTCGAGTATAGATTTAAGCGTCAGTAAGTCGTTACTGAAAGTATTTGTATGGAGTGTAGCCATGTATGGAAGTGAAACATGGACGATAACTAGGTTGGACAAGAAGAGAATAGAGGATTTCGAAATGTGGTGCTACAGAAGAATGCTGAAGTGGGTAGATCACGTAACTAATGAGGAGGTATTGAATAGAATTGGGGAGAAGAGGAGTTTGTGGCACAACTTGACTAGAAGAAGGGATCGGTTGGTAGGACATGTTCTGAGGCATCAAGGTATCACCAATTTAGTACTGGAGGGGAGCGTGGAGGGTAAAAATCGTAGAGGGAGACCAAGAGAGGAATACACTAAGCAGATTCAGAACGATGTAGGTTGCAGTAGGTACTGGGAGATGTAGAAGCTTGCACAGGATAGAGTAGCATGGAGAGCTGCATCAAACCAGTCTCAGAACTGAAGACCGCAACAACAATAACAACAAAGTGATAAGAGGGAACATCACACATTCAGAAAGCTTACAGCGCTATATTGTCACCTGTCGGCAGAAAGTGGAACTATTACTTTTTCCGGCATACTCCAGGAGAGCACCGATTAGTGATATACAAGGTGATCAAAAAGTCAGTATAAATTTGAAAACTTAATAAACCACGGAATAATGTAGATAGAGAGAGGTAAAAATTGACACACATGCTTGGAATGACATGAGGTTTTATTAGAACCAAAAAAAAACAAAGTTCACAAAATGTCCGACAGGTGGCGTTGGACAGCAAAACGTCAGTGACTGCGCATGACAATCGTGTATAAAAAGAGCTGTAATGAGAGACAGAATCAGATGCGCCAGCAGTCGCAGCATGTTGACGTTACCTGAAAAGGCGCTTTTAGTGAAGCTGTATTATCAGAATGGGAATGTGTTAGTTCAGCGTTACGATCCTATCGCCATAGGAAGGGGATTCGAACGGGTAAAGGTCCATTGACAAATGCAACTGTGGCGAGAATGATTTCGAAGCTCGAAGCGACGGGTTGATTAGACGATAAACCCCGTAGTGGCCGACCGAGCACAAGGCGTAATGCTGCTGAGACAGTTCAGGAAGAAATGGAGACTGTAGCGGGTTCGTCTATGCACGGGAAAGTCAGTGCTCGTGCAGTTGCACGTCGCATCAGCATTCCATACACTACTGTTTGGTTGGCACTGAGGCGTAACCTCCGATGCTATCCGTACAAAATCCATCGGCATCATGAAATGTTACCTGGCGATTTAGTGAAGCGGAGGGCATTTGCGGTGTGGGCGTTTCAAAAGATGGCGGAAGATGACAATTGGTTGAGTAACGTGTTGTGAACCGACGAAGCTCATTTCACGCTCCGAGGGTCTGTCAACGCCACAACTGCAGAATTTGGGCTACCGAAAATCCTAGAACTGTCGTGTAAACTCCATTGCACGACGAGAAAGTCACAGTATGGGTCTGATTTACGACATCTACCGTTATTGTACCTCTTTTCTTCGAGGAAATGCGCGATTCTGGATTTGTAGCTGCTACCGTGACGGGTGAGAGGTATGCCGAGATGTTACCGAATCGCATCATCCCCAGCCTGGCTGATAAACACCTGCTGGAGGGTACGATGTTTATGCAGGATGGCGCTCCACCCTATATTGATAGACGCGTGAAAGATCTCTTGCGCGTGTCGTTTGGTGATGATTGTGTGTTCAGCCGCCACTTTCGTCATGCTTGGCCTCCCAGGTCCTCAGACCTCAGTTCGTGCGATCATTGGCTTTGGGGTTATCTGAAGTCGCAAGTGTATCCTGATCGACCGGCATCTCTAGGGATGCTGAAGGACAACATACGACGCCGATGCCTCACCACAACTCCGGACATGCTTTTAAAGTGCTGTTCACAACAGTATTTCTCGACTACAGTTATTGTTGAGGAATGATGGTTGACATATTGAGCATAAAAAAATGGTTCAAATGGCTCTGAGCACAATCGGACTTAACATCTGAGGTCATCAGTCCCCTAGAACTTAGAACTACTTAAACCTAACTAACCTAAGGACATCACACACATCCATGCCCGAGGCAGGATTCGAACCTGCGACCGTAGCAGTCTCGCGGTTCCGGTCTGAGCGCCTAGAACCGCTAGACCATCGCGGCCGGCTATTGAGCATATCATGTAAAGAACATCATCTATGCTTTGTCTCAGTTTGTTATCCTAATTATTGCTATTCTGATCAGATGAAGCGCCATCTGTCGGACATTTTTTTAACTTTTGTATTTTTTTTTTTTTTTGGTTCTAATAAAACCCCATGTCATTCCAAGCATGAGTGTCAATTTGTACCTCTCTATCTACATTATTCCGTGATTTATTCAGTTTTCAAATTTATACTGACTTTTTGATCACCCGGTACCTACGAGGTCTCAGCGTCCGCTAGGCGGTACTGAGTGCCTAATAATCGGCTTCTAGACTGAACCGTCGCGCGAGTTGGCTTTGATACAGTGCGGCAGAGGAGTAATCAGTAGCATTGCTCTGCGGTGAGGCGCATTCCGTACGTACATCAGACGGCGTTGCTTGGGACGCCCGGGCCAGCCACGGCAGCGTCACTAGGACGAGGACACACATCCACACTCACACACACACACACACACACACACACACACACACACACACACAGAGCCGTCGCTGGCTGCTCGTTACGACCAATCTGCGCGGGGCGCGGCGTCCGCTGTGAGGATCATAGCGACCGCAGGGCCGGGCCTCGCCGCGCCCGCGCGAGTTAGCAGCGCGGCAGCGCGCAGCTCGCCGCACAGCGCAGCTCATGCATTTTCATGGCGTACAAATTAGCGGACGCTGTGTTCTGCGCCGACACTCTGCTCCGCGCGGACACGCGTGCTGGCTGAGTCCCGTCTAGGGGCAGCCGCTGCCGCTGCACGCTGACAGCTTCTGAGGCGCTGTTTACAGTCTTAAGGAACGAATCCTTGGCTCTAGGAAGACCCCTGTTACTGTTCAGAATAGTAAGGAGCAGAAACTAGAAAAATTTTACTAAAACTCACTCACATTGCCACAGGCAAATGCAAGTGATGCCAGGCGCAGAGGCGGAAGTGGGACGTAAGCCTGTATATCGCAAGTGGGTTAGGTCGACGACACGGTCTACCGGGTACGTACTCAACATAAAACCAAAGCGAGACGAGCATATTCGTTTGATCGTAAGAGATGTTGTGAGAACTGTTCTCTCCCTTAAGAGCACGTTGCTAGGGGTCGACACAGCAGTTAAGAGCCTGTTAAGTGAATGTAGTTGAATAAGGAGGAGACATTCGGTCATCACGAACGGAGCTTTGCGTGACTGCCTCACGTTAGCTCCCTTTATATACTCGTCCAGCTCTCCAGCTCTCGTCATGATTTGATCAGTGGGATCAATGGCAGCCACAATAATAACATTCCATTTTACGACTGCGATACTGTAGTGAATCTCCACAGTGTGTCCCTAAGAGCGTGCAAAAATGTAACAGCACATAGAGGATGCTCCACTGAACAATGTGAGATAGGGAACCTGGTGTGGCAGAAGTCAGCTTAAGGAGTTATGGAAATAAACTTGTCTGCCGCTTTGTGTAGTATTACTGTTTTCCAGCTTATTTACAACTATCATGCGTATAAGTTTACACGTACTGTGCTGTTTATTTACATGTTCATTCTTTATTTCCTACAAGGAAACGAGAAGCCATATCTTCTACCTGACCACCTGAATGGCCACCTGCACTTGATGTTCGTGCAAAGAGTGGTGCCTGAGTTGTTGGAGAACGTAGCCTTGGCTGTTCATCAGATGATGTGGATACGACATGACGATGCGCCGCCTCACTTCAGTGTGCATGTCCGCAGCCATCTCAATGCTGTATTCCTGGTCGGTAGACTGGAAGAGCCGCGCGGAATTAGCCGAGCGGTCAAGAGCGCTGCAGTCGTGGACTGTGCGGCAGGTCCCGGCGGGGGTTCGAGTCCTCCCTCGGACATGGGTGTGTGTGTTCGTCCTTAGGATTATTTAGGTTAAGTAGTGTGTAAGCTTAAGGACTGATGACCTTAGCAGTTAAGTCCCATAAGATTTCACACTCACGCTCACTCAGACCGGAAGAGGAGATTCTATTGCAAGGCCTGCGAGGTCACCTGAGCTGAATCCCCTTGATTATTTCCTATGGCGACATGTAAAGTCACTTGTGTGTGAGACCCCAGTGGATAAGGAGATGGAATTAGTTGTTAGAATTGTAGCTGCCTGTGGTTTGATTCGAAACACACCGAGGATATTTGTCAAGGTGCGTCAGAATCTCGTTCGCCGATGACATGCTTGCATTTAGCTTGATGGCCGTCAGTTTCAGTAAATTTTGTAAGGTAAGTACAAATGGTAAGTTCATTGCGTCAATTGTTTTTCAAGTGAATTGTCACTAATGTAAATAAAAAAGTACACAGTGATAAGATTTTATTCATATTATCTCCTTAAGATAGCTCCTCCGACCCCTGATTCCCTACCTCAAACTATTCAGTAGAACATCTTCCATGGTTCCCTACCTCAAATTATTCAGTGGAACATCCATGTCCTGTTAAATTTTTGCACTCTCTTAAACACCTTCTATCTCCTAGATTCTACAGCACAGCGTGTGAACTACCGAAGTTCACCTTCACGTGGTGAACTTCATGCTCCTCGCCGCCTACCATCTGCTGACGGAGAAACTGACTGTCTTCCGACAACACTCCGTTGCACAGTGCTGCCAACACCGGACTTCAACGCGGAAGCCAGCAACAGGGCCTGTGGGGGTCCACGTTTCTGTTCAGTACTCAGGCAACAGTAGAATTTGTAGTGGGACATCCACCCCGAAACGTACGCACCTGTTCGCCGTCAGTCCGCCGCGGCCCTAGGGTCGCTGATATTTTCTCCTGGGCGCGCAACCGCTGAGCTGACTCGAGGCCTATGAGAAAGACAGACCGCGGCGGGTTAGTTACGAAGGTAGTCCTGCGCTCGCTCGCTCGTTCAAATCAGCAGGAAAACTACGTTTCTACACCTGTTAACTCGTAACTAGGCGTGTCTGTACAAACGAAAACTGGATCTTCTACTGGAATCCGCTATTATGGAATCTTACTGTCATTAGTCCTATAATGATGGAAAGTTCATGGGTCAACTTATAATTTGTTACGGTTGTACTGGCGTACAATAAAATAAAATCATAGTAAAATCATTATCAGTTGCGTAAGGCACCACTTCCAGCATGTAATGAGTACTGTTAAGCAGAAGAGACAATAAACTATAAACAAGCCGTTATACCATTTATATCGAGTATTGATCTTAAATTTTGCTATAGTACTGTTAATCAGTAAGACTTCATAATAGCATATTCCAGTGGAAGATGTAATTCACATTAGTACTTACACGCCCAGCTGCGAGTTAACAGGTCTATAAACGCATTTTGTCTGCTGAGCTGAGCGTGCGAGCGAGTTCAGGACTACCTTTGTGACGTACGCGCCCGGCTTGTCTTTCTCGTGCGCCTCGAGCTGACTATGGACGTCAGCTGGAATACAGCACGCAGCTGCCTGAGCAACAGTCGAGGCTGGTAAGGAAGAACGACGACTTTTAAACACTCTGAATAACTAACTGAACTCTGATAAGTTTTACTAACGTCGAAGACGCTTCACAGGTTCCCAACAGCTATCCTTAATTCACGCACAGGTGTCTCCGTCCTACCCACTGTATCTCTCTCAGTTCGTGAATGGAAAGGTCGGACACACCCTACTCTACGTCTCTAGCTTCATGTGAGTCTCTGATAGACGTCCTCCACCATGGCAACTTCGTGGTGGAGGTGTCGTCGTATTCCTTGCCTTCGCTCTTCGCCTGTACTGAAAGCCTCCTCTCAATCTTTGAATGGAACTAAGTTAACGAAATACGTGATTTAGTAAAATACCGTATAAATGTGCTCCTTTATACGAAATATTGCCCCAAAAGTACACTGCGCAACAAACTTAATGATCAATTTCTTTAGAGACAGTGATTGTATCTCATTGCGACGTATAAGTTGGAAATTTGGCTCAAAAGTGCCTACAACCTTCCCCTGTAAAACTCCAATAACGTGGCGCCATGAGACGTCAGCCTCGGGCTCGGCGACCCTTCGGATACCAAGATGGGGCAAGCGAAAAAAAGGCCAGATCTCCGAAGTTCCACTGAAGTGTTGGACACCAAATTTCACCACAATTCTGCCCAAATTTACCGTCGACGTGTCACAGGATGGGAAAGTCGTCATGCGCCCTCTTACCCACATTTAACCCCTACTTCTAACGACACTGCTATGGAGATCCGAACCCGTGACGCCCAGCGCCGAAATCGCGCGGGTTCCTTCGGGCGGGCGAGAAAAACATTTTGACAAGCCACCGCTCCTTACGGGTTGGCATAAAGGGCATCAGTGAAACCACTCCTTCTCCTGGGGCACTGATTCCCACACATTTCGCGGCGGTCGGAAACGACAGTTCGCAGTGCGCTGAACAGCAGGTCGACGTTCCTGACAATCTTTAACACTGCGGACATCTCCCGGACGTTCTGTGAGAACTTCGTGGGCTAGCAACCACACTGAAAGTGATCGCATCCCTTTGATGTGTACTGCGACTGCGATCTTTGCCCAGGTGTGCAGGGAAGAACCATTACTGGCCCTTCAAAACCATTCGACCAAATCTGAACGTAATGCGAAGCATGCGACGGGCCGGTGAAATAAAGAAGTGCGGTTGAAAAGAGTTCACATGAATGTGCGTATACAAATGGTAGTTAAAAAATGTTTTTGGAAATTTTGGCTCTCACGTAAGTCTCAGGGGATGATTTCCACACTTGGTGCATTAGTACACTTCCACACCCGCGCATTTGTTATAGTTTTTGAATTAATTATTCACTCAGACATAAGTACAGTTTATGCTAGGGAACAAGAACTAGGTGATTATTATACTAAAATCAGTTTCTCACGACACAGTTAAATCACTATTTATTGGCGCTGTCCTTTTCTTTCACACAATGAAATTAGCACTGGTGAGACGGTTTACAGTTTTATTTTAATAATAACTTGACTCCGAACCCACAATATCAGTAATGTAGCCTGCTATAAACGAAAATTATTCAAATAATTCGAACAGAACCACAAGTCCCACTGTCCTCTTTGTTCTAACAGTTTTGGCTCAAAATCACAATTCGCCACATGTTCACTTACGACGATGTATACCTCGTAAATCGTACTCACACAAATAATCGTAGCACTTCTAGTTCACCAAATAGATGCTTGCACACTTGCACTATTAAACAATACGGTTTGTCGAAATAAATCGGCACGAAAAATTCTTACTGAAACGACCACATGGGCCACCCTCAAGTGGGCTTGCTCACCACTCACCCTCCAAAACGACTGACCAACGACTGACCCCTGGCCAAGATGGCCGCTCGCTTTATAGGCTCGGATGTCCAACCCCCTGGTTATTTATGAATCACTCTCACCAGTTAAGGTTACAAATTTTGATACATACATCCCTCAACAGAAATAAGTACACCATCGGAACCGCGATAAAAAGTACATCTCATTTACTATGGTACATTAATTTCTTGGATTATTCTATCACCCGTAAAATCAAGTTTTAGTTTCTGCAAAATTTCGCCACTTAGCGCAAATTAGTTTGTTGACATCTGTGCTGCAAAGTTTTAACATAGAACTGCATATAGCACCGTTTTTAGACGTAATCTATAGCGATCTACACATTGCGCTGTTGAAAATCTTCATATCTGTAATCATTAATTAATTATGGGCGATAAATGTTAATAATAATTTGCAAACAATGAAACCAATTGCAAGTTAAGTGTATAGTATAACTTAAGTAGTTTAAAATACGTGTGATGCCACCCAAAATATTATATAATGGTTCGCTCAAACTTTGTTTATTGCACATTACGGGCTTAATTATTGATGAATCTTAACATATGACCACGGCACTCGATCTGCTATGACGAAACGTTTTTAATGAGTGCTCGCTCATCCCTGTAAGTTGTCATTTACTATTTTTATTGATCTTTCAGTATTCGTGGTATTAACCGATTTTGAGGTTACTATAACTTTTGCGTCTCGTGACTTGAAATAATGATCGATCTTTCAGAAGGTGCATACTGCTGACCACAATCCACTGCCGTATCGCTCTTCACCGTAAGTTACATAGTTTTCACATAATGCGCGAAAAACCAAACAATGCCCCAAGCTGCAGGCCACGTGACCTCCCGGCGACCGATGCGTCCGATCGACCGTTGCAAATCTTGCGCGGGCGCGCCACGCTCTTCCGTGAATCGCGCACCATGTCGCGCGCTCGCTCTCCACAAAGCAATCCTTGCATACTAGAAATATTCATCTAGTAACGGGGGTTTGTACCGTCACGAGCAGCAACTGGTATTTATGCTTTTTCAGCCCTCCTGTTTCGCACTTTCCTGAGGTGTGATCACGGAAGAGTTGCTCATAATAAATAAAACGGGAAAGGGTCCTCCAAAGATCAGAGCAAAAATTGCTGTCGTACTGCAATTCAGAGGTGTGCAATCACGTTGGTTGTGGTTGTTGGCCCACGAAGTCCTTTGAGAAGGGTTAAAACCTCCGGGAAGTGTCAACAGTGTCAAAGGTTTTCAAGTACGTCTTCCCGTTTTTCGTCACGCTGGGAACTCACGTTTTCGACCGCGAAATGTGCGGGAATCGACGCCCCAGCGAAAGGGAAGGTTTCACCGACGCCATTTATACCACCCCGTAAGACCTTTTCGCTTCAGTTCCGATCGGCGATATGTCTGAAATGTTTTCCTCAGTCGTCCATAAGAAATCTGTGTGTGTTCAACGTCGGGTGCCACGGTTCTGACCTCCAGCGCAATGTCGTTATAAGAAGGGGTGACGTGTCGGTAAGACGCGGTTAGCAACTTTCCCGTCGTGTGACACTCCCACGCTCCCATTGGGCAGAATTGTGTTGAGATTTCGTGCCAATGAGACATTATTAGTCCACTTTCTAACTTCACAGCTCTGGCCTTTTTTTTCGCACTTGTCTACACCTTGATGTCTGAAGGGCGCCTTGCCCGAGGGTGAGGTCCCAGGGCACCACGCATTCCCTCCATTACTGAGGAAGATTGTAAGAACCTTTGGGCCAATTTCAAACTTCTACGTAATAATGGAAGACAGTACCGGTGTTTCGAAAAAATGATCCTTTTACTGTCTTCCACATAGTAATTACTAACGCAGCCAGACCATGGCTTGATGGAAATATTCGAGACGCTTTCATAGACAATGGGAAAGGAACGAGGGCACGAACCAATGAGTGAATGACTAAAATCACGATTCTACGTGGTACTGACCAGCTTGGCTGAGAGGTGTAGATGTGACCCGCCTTAAAGTCAATTACCTTACAAGCCGTAAAGGCATACAAATAATTCGGAATATTTCAGAGATACGAGCTGCTTTCACTTTCACTAATAATTTCGCAATTTCAGAAAAGATTGAGGATGGAAAATGATTAAAAAACGCTTTAGTGAAATTCCTAGATATTCTCATTTAAGACTTAAGGAAATATTACTTTACTGCTTCGTGTGCCATTCTTGATCAATTCATTCACAACATTACAAGGACATTACGTTAAACAACATCTTTGAAACCTTGTGCGACTATATGCTGTTGCGTAGCAACGGACCGTAAGATTTGTTTCATTGTTTGCCAACTGATCCCAGCAAACGGCGAACAGGCTACGTTTTTTCTTCCTTCAAGCTGTTGCAGTGAATGGGCTGGCAGTGCAAACAGTAGTGAAACGGCGAATGGAAGTTTGTCCATTGCTCAGGTATCACCGATCGTCATTGTAGGCAGACAAGATAATATCAGGCGCAAGGACTAGCACGGACAAACATGTGAGTAAATAAATGTATTTGGTAAGTATGTTGTAATCTTCTCACATCATTCACCCTAATATTAGACCGTTGCATTAACTACACTGATCAGCCAGAGCGTTATGACCACCAGCCTACTATCAATATAAACCCGTCCAGTCGATAGCAGAGTCCTCTGGAGAGGAATGAGTACTAGTCAGACACGCGCATAGAACATGTAGTTTCAGAGAGCATTCTGTCCCTGTGTAGAATGGGGAAGGCGCGCGGTCTGTCGGAGTTTCACAGATGGCAGATTGTGATGTCTCGGAGTCTCATCACGAGTATTTGGAAAACTGCACGACTTGTCGGTAGTTAGAGGGGTGTTGCGGTGAGCGGTGAGCGGCGAAATCAAAATTAAACCACGTCCAGGCGCCGTGAGGTTGGGCGGCCACAATTCATTGCAGATGTCGGATGCTGTAGGTTGGGCACACCAGTAAAACAGGACAGGCGGGCAGCTGTGGCGGAACTAACATCAGACTTTAATGCTGGACGGAGTACTACTTTGTCTGAACACAAAATGGACCGAACGCTCTTAAAAATTGGCCTCCACAGCCGACGACTCATGCATGTGCCAATGTTAACGCCACGACATCGGAAATTACAACTGAAATAGACATACGATGATAGACACTGCATGTTGGCACGGTATGTCAAGTGTAGTTCTAGAAAGATCTGCTAATGATATTTTCATGGATATTAATAAATGGTTTAAAGCCAACTCACTGACATTAAACTTCGAAAAGACTCACTATATGCAATTCAGAACCTGTAAGAGGTTTCCACCCAGCATATGCATAAAATAGAAGAGCAGATAGAAGAGGTTGACAGTCTTAAATTCCTGGGATTACAACTTGATAATAAATTCAGTTGGGAAGAGCACACCACAGAACTGCAGAAACGCCTTAACAAATCTGTATTTGCAATTCGAGTGTCAGCAGACATAGGCGACATAAAAATGAAAAAGCTTGCATACTTTGCCTACTTTCATTCCATAATGTCATATGGTATAATATTTTGGGGTAACTCTTCAAGTCAAACAAAAGTTTTCAGAGTCCAAAAGCGTGTAATACGTATTATTTGTGGAGTAAATTCACTGACGTCCTGTAGAAACCTCTTCAAAGAACTGGGTATACTAACTACTGCCTCTCAGTATATTTACTCATTAATGAAATTTGTCCTAAATAATATATCTCTTTTTCCAACAAACAGCTCAGTTCATACATACAATACCAGGAACAAAAATGATCTGCACAAGGACTTAAAAGCACTTACTTTAGTTCAAAAAGGGGTCCACTACTCAGGAACACTCAACTTCAATAGTTTGCCAGCAAACATAAAAAATTTAGTTACAAATAAAGATCAGTTTAAAAGGAGCCTGAAAGACTTACTAGTGGGCAACTCCATCTACTCCATTTACGAATTTTTTAATAGAAACAAATGATGTATTGTATATATTCATACTATTAGTATTGTTATTTCAGCTTAAAAAAAATTGACATGTTCCACATCCACGAGGATCTCCTCAGCACGGATCTATGGAACGAAAAATAATCTAATCTAATCTAATCTAAACGGTGGTCTGATGAATCCTGGTGCTTCTTCATCATGCCGGTCTTCCACGGGAACAGCTCCTTAGTAACTGTAGTGCGAGACAGAGACAAGCTGGTGGCGCCTCCATTATGCTCCGGGGAAGATTCATGTGGACATCCATGGGTCCAGTGGAGCTCGTGCAAGGTTCCATGATGGCCAAGGAATATTGCACGTTGGTTGCACACAAGGTACACTCCTTCATAACGACCATGTTTGCCGACGGCAGTGGCGTTTTTCAACAAGATAATGCGTCATGTTACAAGGCTGGGTGTGTTTTTCGAGGGGGAAAATTGTGCCGAATTCCAATTGATTCGCTGCCCCTCCCCCCTCTCCACCCTCCCAGTTCGCCATATCTTTATCCAATTGAACACATCTGGGATGTGATTGAACGTAACGTCATAGCTTACTGACCCCTTCCCTGGATTTACGGGAATTAGATGAGTCGTGTGTGCAGATTCGCTGTTATCTGTGACAAAGGTGTACATACCGGCTAATAGGCGGGTAGTCATGAGGTTCTGGCTAATCAGTGTATATGTAAACGTGTTCTTTCATTGCCTTGCTGTAATATTATTGATTTCCAGTACTGTTGTTTGTAATGGTTCTTCCAAGAGAACCGATCTTGAAAGTGGGAAGGCTGATAGACTTTTTACTGAGTCGATATACTGTCTCAAGTTTAGTAAACAGGAGTCACTTTAACTAGACGTCGTCTTCTTTATTTTCATTTCCCTGGAAAAATGGCGACGGCAAGCTGTTTCATATCCGGCCTACATTGAAATTTCGGTTTTGTTGTGTCGAAACCCAGCTATCTGTGAATGGCGTAAGAATATTGAGGACAGAATGATAGTGAATAGCGTACTTACTAAAATTACTAGCAACATCTCGGAAAGCAACTACCGGTATCAAATAATTTTTTGAAGTTCCTAGATAGCACTCGATAGACAATGAGTGCTTTCTTCTGCAGTTTACGTGAATTTTCTGTTCTGCGTCCTTAGTTCAGAGAAATTTATGTTTCGGGTTTTAAGTATTGCTACATAAAGTAATAAATTACATTGTTGCATAATGATAGTGAAAACTACTAACAAATCAGAAAAAAGTGCATATATTTCGAAACAGTCTGTTCCGAATCTCATTTATCGCAAATAAGAGTCCTCCCACTTTAAATGCTTGGTTAAATATTTTGCAGTTACGGTGTCAGCGGATAAGATATATATACTCGTATATACATATACGAGACATGTCGGGACATACATATTGGCGACCGTCGCAAT
Organism: Schistocerca nitens; assembly: GCF_023898315.1. NCBI lineage: Eukaryota > Metazoa > Arthropoda > Insecta > Orthoptera > Acrididae > Schistocerca > Schistocerca nitens. The sequence continues at coordinate 173,739,371 of NC_064622.1, read as the reverse complement.
GAATCCCGGGAAAGAAAGATGTGCACTGAGGAACGCGATGCAGGTAGCCAATAGGCTTCTAGTTTTCCATTTGTTGCCCGCTGTAAACAAATTGCCTTCTATCCGCGATTTCAGCAAAATAGATGCATCGAACACTGTCCCTCCTGTTTGACACGAATGTGATTGCTGTTACTTTATTTCACAGTAATTTAAGCTGTCGTATTACGTTCCTGTCTAACCACAACCTCCTAAATCGGCGTACGTTATTTGAAAACTGTAAAGCAATTACGGCAAACAGGGCTATAAATACGATCGCTGTGCTTTTCACTCGCAGTTATGTGGAATATAACGACATACACGAGTATACGAAAATCGTCACATGTTACGAATTATCATTTATTTCACACTGTAAATAAATCTGATTTCATGCCCACTGTTCAATAATGTAGTTGCATCGAATACTGTAAACGTACTTCCACGTAAGTACGACCGGTGTTCGTTTCACTCGTAGTAAGGTAAGCTCTGCTATTAGGGCCCTTTCTAACCACAATCGCGAAAATAGTCATATATTCTTAGAACACGGCGAAGCATATTTTGCAAGCAAGACTGCAAATGCGACATCTGCTCGTTTCAGTGGCACTGAAGTACCACATCCTCGCAAATAATCTCATATTCTAAGCAAACAGTGAAGCTTTTGCAACAAACACGACAAAAGCAAGTGTGATAGTTGCTCGTTTCAATCTAACTTAAGCTGTGCTGTTAGGGTACCTTTATATCCACATCCTCGAACATCGCCACATATTGTCAGAAAACAGCCAAGCAGTTTTGTTAAGCAAGCTGTACTATAATGTTCCAATCTAACCATAGACTCCGACTTCGTAACATAATCGTAAGAAATTGCAAGGTATTTGTACCCATGCTATTAGCTTGCATGTTAGATTAAATGCTGATTACATGTTCTTATAAGAATCTTACAATAATAATAAGAGACATCTAAATTATAAAATTAAAACAATTGCAGCCCTCGGTCGCGAAAATGAAGTCTTTTTGGCCTAGGTTTCGGCCACTGCTTACAGTCGTGGAAAAAAATTTACGTCATTTTAAAAATAAAAAAGAACTTTCAGACGAACAAATCACTGAATTTATTAATCTAATTACAGCCGTAGTCAAATAAAACTATTCTGAATTTAATAAACAATTGTATCAGCAACCTGATGGTCCCGCTATGGGAAATCCGTTAGCTGGTATCCTTGCTGACATTTTCATTAACTCTCTAGAAGTAAAGTTCTTCAACTGTTTCTCGGCTAAAACGCTAAGCATTCTCTCTTATTTCTGATATGTCGACGATATTCTAGTCATCTACAAAAGACCTGTTGATGGCATTGACCGTATTTTCAATCTCTTCAATGAACTTCACGAGAAACTATCCTTCACTAGCGAACTCGAAAACGAGGCCTGTCAATTGAATTTTCTTGATTTGACGCTTACAGTAGAAGAAGATAAAATCTCATTTAATGTTTTTCGTAAAGGAACATATACCGATCAGATCGTATCTGCATCTTCTATGCACTCACAATCTCATAAGACCGCTTTCTTTCACTTTGCTATTCACAGAGCTAATTCTACTCCACTCTCTAAAGAAAAAAATTAGGGAGAAATTAATATAACCAAAACGATAGCGGTTAATAACGTATATGAACCTGCCATAGTGGATAACATCCTTAAAAAGAAAACTGTAAGAAGAGTTACTACATTCACCACATCTAACATTGAGTCCAGCTTGAAGAAGAATTTTTATCCTATTCCTTTCTTGGGGCCCATCTCCTATCAGATCCAACGCCTTCTTCGTAATAAATACAACCGTAATGTCGCCTTTTCAACCAATAATAGCTTGAAAACAAAATTTTATTCATAATTTAAAAACGACTCATTCCTCTTTGAAAAACTCTGGTGTCTATAAGATTCTTAGCGGCACCTGCTCTTCTTGCTACATATGACAAACAGGACGTGCCTTTACAGTCAGATATAAAGAACATCTTTTAAGAAAAAATGATACTAACACCCAAAATTCGTCTTTTGCTGACCACCTTCTAATTACATGTCACGCTCCTAAAGCTGTTCACGATATCAACATTTTGCACACTGGAAAGGGCGTAGATTAGATGTTCTCGAAGAATTAGAAATTTTGAAACATCTTTCTCGAACTTCTGGTCTCATTCTTAAAGAGCAGCTAAAATTACTTAATAAAGGCTTCTTCAACGGTATAAAGCTGTTACATGATATTTGATTCCGTGTTCCCTCCTGCAGTTACCGAAATATTTCTTCTATCTAAATCGATTCATAACTGCTTGTTCACTAAATGGTTTATATTAACTACATTTCATGTTATACCGTTTTTCTATTCGCTGAGTTATTCAGCTGCTTCTCTAATTCTGCAATGGCGTTTTCCTGCCTTTAAACTGTACTTCTGAGCTCTTATGTAAGCAAATTGTTACCATGTCTGCTGCTGTCAGATAAAATATTGCATCTTCCTTCACGTACTACAAATTTCACCTGTCTATATTTGGAATGTTAAGTAGCTGGTACATATTTGCGGCTACTAGATGACACTTTTGGTATAACGTCCATCTGCCAGAAATTGCTAACTAGGGAGCCTGTCTGATGCTACCGAAGCACTACATGTGGTGCAGCCCTTAGAGGCCTGCCTTTATGTGTTTTATTTTAATATTTTTTGACTAAAGCTATATGGCTTAATAGTTATTTTTAAACGTGACATGTTTGTTTTAAATGTTTTATTTCTGATGAAGGCACTCTTAGAAGTGGCCGAAACCTAGGTCAAAAAGACTTCAATTTTGCGACAGAGGACTGTACTTGTTAACGACCATGTAACTGTCGCTGACAACGCAGCCACGTCTACAGCTTTAACATGAAATTATGTTTCACAAGCAGTAGTACAATTGGAAGCTGTGGTATTAGGTCCCTACCTAATGGCACACTGCAAACAGTAGAAGAAACGTGATTTTTCTGTACATCAAGTAAAAGAATTTTGAAACAGAAGTGGACCGAACAACACAAGTTTATTTCATATTCATAACTCTTTCTCATTCCTCGAAATGTACACTACTAGCCATTAAAATTGTTACACCAAGAAGAAATGTAGATGATAAACGGGTATTCATTGGACAAATATATTATACTAGAACTGACATATTATTACATTTTCACGCAATTTGGGTACATAGATCCTGAGAAATCAGCACCCAGAACAACCACCTGTGGCCGTAATAACGGCCTTGATACGCCTGGGCATTAAGGCAAACAGAGCTTGGATGGAGTGTACAGGTACAGCTGCCCATGGACCTTCAACACGATACCACAGTTCATCAAGAGTAGTGACTGGCGTATTGTGAGGAGCCAGTTGCTCGGCCACCATTGACCAGACTTTTTCAATTGGTGAGAGATCTGGAGAATGTGCTGGCCAGGGCAGCAGTCGAACATTTTCTGTATCCAGAAAGGCCCCTGCAGGACCTGCAACATGCGGTCGTGCATTATCCTACTGAAATGTAGGGTTTCGCAGGGATCGAATGAAGGGTAGAGCCACGGGTCGTAACACATCTGAAATGTAACGTCCACTGTTCAAAGCGCCGTCAATGTGAACTAGAGGTGACCGAGACGTGTAACCAATGGCACCCCATACCATCACGCCGGGTATGGCGATGACGAATACACGCTTCCAATGTGCGTTCACCGCGATGTCGCCAAACACGGGTGCGACCATCATGATGCTGTAAACAGAACCTAGATTCCTCCGAAAAAATGACGTTTTACCATTCTTGCAACCAGGTTCGTCGTTGAGTACACCATCGCAGGCGCTCCTGTCTGTGATGCAGCGTCAAGGGTAACCGCAGCCATGGTCTCCGAGCTGATAGTCCATGCTGCTGCAAACGTCGTGGCCGGGCGATGTGGCCGTGCGGTACTAGGCGCTACAGTCTGGAACCGCGTGACCGCTACGGTCGCAGGTTCGAATCCTGCCTCGGGCATGGATGTGTGTGATGTCCTTAGGTTAGTTAGGTTTAATTAGTTCTAACTTCTAGGCGACTGATGACCGCAGAAGTTAAGTCGCATAGTGCTCAGAGCCATTTGAACCATTTTGCAAACGTCGTCCAACTGTTCGTGCAGATGATTGTTGTCCTGTAAACGTCCCCATCTGTTGACTCAGGGATCGAGACGTAGCTGCTTTATCCGTTACAGCCATGCGGATAAGACGCCTGTCATCTCGACTGCTAGTGATACGAGGCCGTTGGGATCCAGCACGGCGTTCCTCATTACCCTCCTCAACCCACCGATTCCATATTCTGCTAACAGTCATTGGATCTCGACCAACGCGAGCAGCAATGTCGCGATACGATAAACCGCAATCGCGATAGGCTACAATCCGACCTTTATCGAAGTCGGTAACGTGATGGTACGCATTACTCCTCCTTACACGCGGCATCACAACAGCTTTTCACCAGGCAACGCCGGTCAACTGTTGTTTCCTCATGTCAGCACGTTGTAGGTGTCGCCACCAGCGCCAACCTTGTGAGAATGTTCTGAAAAGCTAGTCATTTGCATGTCACAGCATCTTCTTCCTGTCAGTTAAATTTCGCGTCTGTAGCACGTCATCTTCGTGATGCAGCAATTTTAATGGCCAGTAGTGTAATTAGTAACATATTTAGCTTGTAATAGAAATATAAATAGAAATAACAAAGAAAAAAACGACGAGATGTTCACTTGGAATTATTTACCGTTTTAACTGCTTCAAGAAATGTCACAAACAAGTAATTCGCATGGCTTCTATGCCTGCTCCACATGTACTCGAATTAATAAAAATCAGACTTTTTATGAGTACGGAGAGACCTTCTGGTGACCGACCACGTGCCCTCCGTGTTACTAGTGTGTGCACCTGTCTATGAGTCTTCGAGGTGGAGGCTATGATCCACCGGCTGATGAGCGAATCCTTCATCACCTAGGCACCTGTATGAAGAGAAACAGTCGGAAATAACAGTACATCCTAGCAAAACATACTTTTTCAGAATCCTGAGAAGAATGCTGTACGTTCTCCTCGAAACTACTTCAAAGAAGCACTTATTCCTGCCTCTTTACACTCCATGGAAGACCCGTCTTTCTACAACTTGCTTTCCTCTATGGAATTTCCTCTTCACAAATTTGGATTCATCATTCTCGACATACTTCCCTTAACAGCCAAGAAGGTCTCCATGACGAACACAATCTAAAACATACGTCTCTCAACAGAACTCCTCCTGTCTACCAGTGTGAGTTTCACAAAATTTAGTTCTAAAGCTATGAAAGTACGGGTACACTTGCTGACCCAGATAAGTGTAAGCTTCAAAATATCAGTAATTGATAGTTGAGTACCAGGAAACCAACTGCATTCGCGTATACTGAGACGAAAGAGATGTGAACCTTCTTTCCGACAACACCGTTGAGCAACATCCGAACGATCATTTCTCCTAACGAGAAGCGTTTCAGATGAATGTTGTTTGCATATTCTTTCCGTACCCACCCTCCGAAAACTAAATTGACTCAATATGAGTTTCCATCAGCCACAAAAATTCCTAAAATAGGCCCGCAAATGAACTTCATAAAGACATACACTAAATATGTAGCCAATCTTATAATCCACCATAACCAACATTGCTTACGTTATCGGGAAACCTTCCAAGTCAACAAACATTAAATGAAACTCTAGTAATGTACGATCTTCCACCTTTTTTAAAAAAATTATATTCAGCTACTGTAGACTATCACGTCAGAATAAATCACGGTATATATAACCATCCAAAAAATTTTCGGTAATATGATACCTAATACACATCGCTAATTGCGCATAATATAAAATCTATATTCCTTCGTGAAAAACAAAATTAGCTAACTTCATTTACGAAAGGTAAAACTTTAAAAAATCTGGGTCACCAAGACAACAATTAAATATAACGTAACTTCATTTGCGAAAAGAAAAAAAAATTGAAGAACTACATTCTCATTCGCTACCTGAATATGGCTCATGATCGGCCGCTTCATCGCCGCACTGTTACCAACATCTAAGCATGTCGTAGAGAGTCCAGGCAACTTAACTGCACTTTAAGCAGAAAATGAAAACTCTTCCTGCAGTTTGCGTGAACTTTCTTTCCTGGGCCTTCTGTTTAGAGTCATTTTGTTTCAACTATTAAATATTGCTATATGAAGTAATAAATGACGTTGTTGTCTAATGATAACAAACACTACTAACGAGCCAGAAAAAGAGCATATATTTCGAAACAATTTCTTTTGAACGCCATTTCTCGCAAATATGAGTCCTGCCATTTCAAATACTACATCATGTCACTCGGTGCAATCATTTTCATTGCTTTTGGATTCTGAGTGTGTAACAGAGAGTCCACGGACTTTAGATTTAGAAAGTTGCTCTTACTCATTTATACGTATATTTTATGTGTTTTACGAAGTTCTAGGAAAAACATTGTTTTCACAGAACGCGTAATATCTAAAATGTGGGAGCGGTATCGATAACTGCAGGCAGCGTAAGCTGTGTAACACTCTATAAGTCGCATGTTGCGTGTGGGATTGACGGAGGACATCGAAAGGGTGCAAAAAAAAAAAGCAGCTCGTTTTGTATTATCACGGAATAGGGGAGAGAGTGTGGCAGATATGATACGCGAGTTGGGATGGAAGTCATTAAAGCAAAGACGTTTTTCGTCGCGGTGAGATCTACACTCCTGGAAATGGAAAAAAGAACACATTGACACCGGTGTGTCAGACCCACCATACTTGCTCCGGACACTGCGAGAGGGCTGTACAAGCAATGATCACACGCACGGCACAGCGGACACACCAGGAACCGCGGTGTTGGCCGTCGAATGGCGCTAGCTGCGCAGCATTTGTGCACCGCCGCCGTCAGTGTCAGCCAGTTTGCCGTGGCATACGGAGCTCCATCGCAGTCTTTAACACTGGTAGCATGCCGCGACAGCGTGGACGTGAACCGTATGTGCAGTTGACGGACTTTGAGCGAGGGCGTATAGTGGGCATGCGGGAGGCCGGGTGGACGTACCGCCGAATTGCTCAACACGTGGGGCGTGAGGTCTCCACAGTACATCGATGTTGTCGCCAGTGGTCGGCGGAAGGTGCACGTGCCCGTCGACCTGGGACCGGACCGCAGCGACGCACGGATGCACGCCAAGACCGTAGGATCCTACGCAGTGCCGTAGGGGACCGCACCGCCACTTCCCAGCAAATTAGGGACACTGTTGCTCCTGGGGTATCGGAGAGGACCATTCGCAACCGTCTCCATGAAGCTGGGCTACGGTCCCGCACACCGTTAGGCCGTCTTCCGCTCACGCCCCAACATCGTGCAGCCCCCCTCCAGTGGTGTCGCGACAGGCGTGAATGGAGGTACGAATGGAGACGTGTCGTCTTCAGCGATGAGAGTCGCTTCTGCCTTGGTGCCAATGATGGTCGTATGCGTGTTTGGCGCCGTGCAGGTGAGCGACACAATCAGGACTGCATACGACCGAGGCACACAGGGCCAACACCCGGCATCATGGTGTGGGGAGCGATCTCCTACACTGGCCGTACACCACTGGTGATCGTCGAGGGGACACTGAATAGTGCACGGTACATCCAAACCGTCATCGAACCCATCGTTCTACCATTCCTAGACCGGCAAGGGAACTTGCTGTTCCAACAGGACAATGCACGTCCGCATGTATCCCGTGCCACCCAACGTGCTCTAGAAGGTGTAAGTCAACTACCCTGGCCAGCAAGATCTCCGGATCTGTCCCCCATTGAGCATGTTTGGGACTGGATGAAGCGTCGTCTCACGCGGTCTGCACGTCCAGCACGAACGCTGGTCCAACTGAGGCGCCAGGTGGAAATGGCATGGCAAGCCGTTCCACAGGACTAAATCCAGCATCTCTACGATCGTCTCCATGGGAGAATAGCAACCTGCATTGCTGCGAAAGGTGGATATACACTGTACTAGTGCCGACATTGTGCATGCTCTGTTGCCTGTGTCTATGTGCCTGTGGTTCTGTCAGTGTGATCATGTGATGTATCTGACCCCAGGAATGTGTCAATAAAGTTTCCCCTTCCTGGGACAATGAATTCACGGTGTTCTTATTTCAATTTCCAGGAGTGTATTTACGAAATTTCAGTCATCAACTTTCTCTTCCGAATGCGAAAATATTTTGTTGAGTCCAACCTACATGAGTAGGAATGATCATAAAAATAAAATAAGAGAAATCAGAGCTCGAACAGGAAGGTTTAGGTGTTCGTTTTTCCCGCGCGCTGTTCGGGAGTGTAATTTTAGGGAGATAGTACGATTGTGGTTCAATGAACCCTCTGCCAATCACTTAAATGTGAATTGCAGAGTAATCATGTAGATGTAGATGTAGATGTAGAACTGTAATTAATGTTGATTACATTTTCATTGCTGTGCTGACTTCCGCAGATAGACACATTGAGACGTTTCGGGTATACTGCCAAAGTTTCAGTCTCTCATATAGTCTTCCGCTTACCTAATCGAGTATTCTCAGAACAATTGTTTTGGAATTTGGTACACTTGATGTAGATGGAACTAAGAGCACAAATATCATTCGCCGCATCAGTTTGCAGTACAGAGAGATCCAAAGAGCAAGTAATTTACAAAATACTGAAATAGCGTTCTAGACAGCAATGATTGCACGCTAATATGAAAACTGTTTGTATTGTACAAGCACATTTATTCTTATTACCTTAAACCCTATTTTTAATAGTTATTTACTTATTTATTGAATTTGCTGTTTGGGCCTCATTCTCTGCAACTAGGTAGTTACATTTTTTCTACATTCGAAACTTCTGTAGGAAGTCTTATACCCATTGTACGTCTTGTAATACTTCGCAGCCCAGTGCTCCGGACGAAAGGATCTCACTTTGTGTGCACCTTGTTGTGAGACCTTCCACGGAGTCACAAAAGACGTACACGTGTCCTGTTTTGCCCTTTCGTGGTTGAAACTCCTTTTGCACATACGTGAAAAATAAAAGCACAAAAATTGCCTTCCGTTATGATCAATACCACGCGTACACCAACCAAAAAAATAAAAGGATAATATTATTTTGAATATCGTTGAGGTGTGTGACCCACGAACCTACCGCGCGGGGTAGTTATTTTAAGTCAGGTTAAGTAGTGTGTCAGCTTAGGGACTGATGACCTCAGCAGTTTGGGCCCATAAGATCTTACCACGAATTTCCAATTTCCCACGAACCTTGGTAGGTCCATATTATCGCTTGAACGTAGGCATTTCAGAGTTAATTCTTTGTATATACATGGGTTTTATTAAGATGAAAAATATGGAAGAAAATATAACGAATCAGTCACAAAAGAGGAGTGTCAGTCTAACGAAGGTATGCAGGAGAAATTCTGCGGAGTTTGGGAGGTAGCAGATGAGGTACTAGAGGAAGTAAAGCTGTGAGGACGTGTCTTTAGTAGCGCTTGCGTAGCCCTCGGTAGTTCACTAGCTCATGAAAGTACAATGGAGCGCCAAACAAACTGGTGTTGGCGTGGGTATTCAAATACAGAAATATGTAAACAGGCAGAATACGACACTGCGGGCGGCAACGCCTGTATAAGACAACAAATGTCTGGTGCAGTTGTTGGATCAGTTATTGCTGCTACAATGGCAGGTTATTAAGATTTAATTGACTTTGAATGTGGTGTTATAGTCAACGCACGAGCTATGGGGCAGAGCATCTCCGAGGTAGCGGTGAAGTGGGGATTTTCTGGTACGACCATTTCACGCATGTACAGTGAATATCAGGAATCCTGTAAAACATCAGATCTTCGACATTGCTGCGGCCGGAAAAAGATCCTGCAAGAACGGGACCAAGGACGACTCAAGAGAATCGTACAGCGTGACAGAAGTGCAACCCTTCCACAAATTGCTGCAGATTTCAACGCAGGACCATCAACAAGTATGAGCGTGCAAATCATTCAACGAAACGTTATCGATATGGGCTTTCCGAGACGAAGGCCCACTCGTGTACCCTTAATAACTGCACAATACAAAGCTTTATGCCTCGGATGAGCCTGTCAACACCGACATTGGACTGTTGTTGCCTGGTCGGACGAGTCTCGTTTCAAATTGTATCATGCGGATGGACGCGTACGGGTGTGAAGACAACCTCATGAATCCATGGACCCTACATGTCTCAGAGGACTGTTCAAGCTGATGGAGGCTCTGAATGGTTTGGGGCATGTGCATTTGCAGTGACATCGGACCCCTGATACGTCTGGATATGAATCTGACAGGTGACACGCACGTAAGCATCCTGTCTAATCACCTGAATCCATTCATGTCCATAGTGTATTCCGATGGACTTGGGCAATTCCAGCAGGACAATGCGACACCCCATACGCCCAGAATTGCTACAGAGTGGATCCAGGAACACACTGACGAATTTAAACACTTTCGCTGGCCACCATACTTCCCAGAAATAAATATTGTTGAGCATATCTGGAATGCCTTGCAACGTCTTTTTCAGAGGAGATCTTCAACCCGTCATACTTTTGCGGATTTATGGGCAGTTCTGCAGGATTCATGGTGTCTGTCCCCTCGAGCACTAGTTCATACGAGTCGATGCCACTTCATGTTGCGGCACTTCTGCGTTCTCACGGGGACCCTACACGGTATCAGGCAGGTGTACCAGTTACTTTGGCTCTACAGTGTAAATACCCCAGGTACGAGCACCGGATCGGCACACAATTTTAACCTGCCACAAAGTTTCAAATCTGGGCACTGTAACATTATGTGATTGCCTTATCATTTTAAATCATTAATTAATCGAACAGTCGCTCGGCAACAGCTACAGTTAGCAAATAATGTTGCGAAAATGTAAAAGGTGAACGACCTGTGACGTAACTTGTTTATTGTCGAAGCGCCGTCCGAGATGCAGTGAGTTATTGACTTTGAAAACCGCGGCGCGAAAAACGGACAGAAGAAGAACACTTTTACTTTTTTTTTTTTTTTTTTTGAGGTACGAGATATTCTCGATGAACAGTTACTCATTCTTCTCTTGTCTCCTGTAACTTGTGTCGGACGCGCATGTCTTGCCGCCGTATTATTATTGTTAAAAATAATATCGTTCTAGTGTAAAGTAAATGTGTAATACTAAAAGTGCCTAGCAGTAGATTTATTGTGCGACGTGTATGTGAAAACGTCAAAGGAATTGTTTTTATTACGAGAAGTGCCAGTCAAAACGGCATCCATGCTAAATCCTTCATTGCAGTGTAAGTTCGTCTATTAATTGCCATAAATTCAGAGTTAAATGGAACTGGTGTATGGACTATTCATTTAATATAGAATCTATGTCTCACTTCTTCATGAAATTATTTAATTTTCTTTATGTTTCTGCCAAATAGAGAGTTCACAGTCACGAATTTTTTCGTCGAGTTCGGACGGAAGTTGCATGCGGCGAAATATTTTCTCCGCGCCATATTCTACTGGTAAATGCATGATAAACTACGGTCCCTTAGGAAATTCATGTTGAGCTATCCAAAATAATTATATTTTGAATAGGCATTTACTCTCCTCTGCAATGCAACTTCCGACTGATCAGACGATCCAACAAGAAACAGCCGCACACGGTCGGCGTTCGCAAATGTTTCCACCGCTGATTATAGCTAAATGTTACAGCACAAAAGTAGCATATTGTTATAATTAGCGACTACGAACGGGGACATTTATAACTGTATGTTTATGTATACACATTACGTAAACATATCGTTATAGCACTCTCCGCTGCAGCGTGAAGAGTCTTTCTGGAAGCAGATTTCTTCTCATGACAATGAAAAACATGACATGTTCCACACAGATTTGCAACATTAGACTTGAAGATGGCTTTGATGTAGCACTTACCAGTTGTATTCTTTTTTTCTTTTTCTTTTTTCACATTGTGTTAAGTTTGATGGGGCATACACATCCCACTTACTTCAAGTGATGTACAAACCAATGAAATTATTGAGGAGAACAGTAATGATTCAAAAAAATGTCTTGAGGTATAAGTGAACACAGTTAGTCGTTTCGGACATTGTACGAAAGGAGGAGACGGTGATTTCATTTAATTTTTGTGAAACAGATGCATTGTGAGTTTTAGCAACACATGGCCACCCATTTGATAGCTTCCAGCTTTCTATATAACCAGCACATAAAACGTAACATTTCCCTCCAAGATCGAAAAGCTTGTCGGTATACACTGATAAGCGACATAGACGTCTTAGCTACAAAAACTGCGAATTTCATTAATGTGATACGTGTATTCACCAACCACGAAAGGGTTAAAGACTGACTGACAACTGACGGATGTCACCACGTTCTAGATGACATAACACATGAGCCTGAAGGACTTCCTGGGACGAAAGAACGAACGTATTGTTGAGCTAGAGTCTTCTTGGTGACTAAGGAATGCAGGAAACATCTCGACGCACTCATAGATGTTTCTCAATAAGATTCGATGTGTAAGCTGGGTGCTTGGAGATGACATGGGCTAACGTGGAAACGTCACCTAAGTCCGCATCATCCACTCTGGCCGCCACCCTGGGACTTTTTGAAGTGAGATCAAATGGTTCAAATGGCTCTGAGCACTATGGGACTTAACATCTATGGTCATCAGTCCTCTAGAACTTAGAACTACTTAAACCTAACTAACCTAAGGACATTACACAACACCCTGTCATCACGAGGCAGAGAAAATTCCTGACCCCGCCGGGAATCGAACCCGGGAACCCGGGCGTGGGAAGCGAGAACGCTACCGCACGACCACGAGCTGCGGACAAGTGAAATCGAAAAGGTTGTCACCCTGTAATTGAGACTGACATGATGGAGTAACCCATCGTCGATTATTCATTAGGGGATACTGCAAATTCAGCCCACAAATGACAAGGCGATACGACAAGAAATTCGGTGCCCCAGAGGACGAGAGTAGCAGAAGAAGAACGAAACTACACTCCTGGAAATTGAAATAAGAACACCGTGATTTCATTGTCCCAGGAAGGGGAAACTTTATTGACACATTCCTGGGGTCAGATACATCACATGATCACACTGACAGAACCACAGGCACATAGACACAGGCAACAGAGCATGCACAATGTCGGCACTAGTACAGTGTATATCCACCTTTCGCAGCAATGCAGGCTGCTATTCTCCCATGGAGACGATCGTAGAGATGCTGGATGTAGTCCTGTGGAACGGCTTGCCATGCCATTTCCACCTGGCGCCTCAGTTGGACCAGCGTTCGTGCTGGACGTGCAGACCGCGTGAGACGACGCTTCATCCAGTCCCAAACATGCTCAATGGGGGACAGATCCGGAGATCTTGCTGGCCAGGGTAGTTGACTTACACCTTCTAGAGCACGTTGGGTGGCACGGCATACATGCGGACGTGCATTGTCCTGTTGGAACAGCAAGTTCCCTTGCCGGTCTAGGAATGGTAGAACGATGGGTTCGATGACGGTTTGGATGTACCGTGCACTATTCAGTGTCCCCTCGACGATCACCAGTGGAGTACGGCCCGTGTAGGAGATCGCTCCCCACACCATGATGCCGGGTGTTGGCCCTGTGTGCCTCGGTCGTATGCAGTCCTGATTGTGGCGCTCACCTGCACGGCGCCAAACACGCATACGACCATCATTGGCACCAAGGCGGAAGCGACTCTCATCGCTGAAGACGACACGTCTCCATTCGTCCCTCCATTCACGCCTGTCGCGACACCACTGGAGGCGGGCTGCACGATGTTGGGGCGTGAGCGGAAGACGGCCTAACGGTGTGCGGGACCGTAGCCCAGCTTCATGGAGACGGTTGCGAATGGTCCTCGCCGATACCCCAGGATCAACAGTGTCCCTAATTTGCTGGGAAGTGGCGGTGCGGTCCCCTACGGCACTGCGTAGGATCCTACGGTCTTGGCGTGCATCCGTGCGTCGCTGCGGTCCGGTCCCAGGTCGACGGGCACGTGCACCTTCCGCCGACCACTGGCGACAACATCGATGTACTGTGGAGACCTCACGCCCCACGTGTTGAGCAATTCGGCGGTACGTCCACCCGGCCTCCCGCATGCCCACTATACGCCCTCGCTCAAAGTCCGTCAACTGCACATACGGTTCACGTCCACGCTGTCGCGGCATGCTACCAGTGTTAAAGACTGCGATGGAGCTCCGTATGCCACGGCAAACTGGCTGACACTGACGGCGGCGGTGCACAAATGCTGCGCAGCTAGCGCCATTCGACGGCCAACACCGCGGTTCCTGGTGTGTCCGCTGTGCCGTGCGTGTGATCATTGCTTGTACAGCCCTCTCGCAGTGTCCGGAGCAAGTATGGTGGGTCTGACACACCGGTGTCAATGTGTTCTTTTTTCCATTTCCAGGAGTGTAGTAAGTACACACATTTTAGGGGGCTATTGAGAGAGTCATTCAGAATAGCTTTTAGATGATGAGTGTGAGACTCATTCTGGTGATTCTTTTGGAGGATTTTCGTGTGACGTCATGCTAAGTGCTTTGCATGCTGTTTTGCATAGAGCTGCTGGGGCAACGTGCTGAACACAGCAGTGATGGAAGAAATGGCTATACGTAAATCAGAATGAGGCATCAGTTCCTTCGTCTGTATCTGGGTTGAAAATGATGGTGTTGACTGGAAGAGAGCGACTGACCTCTAGTAATATACCCCAGATTGAATTGGACCTCTATTTAATTTCGGTATACTGATGTGGTCGCCGTTGGAGGGATGGTTGTTGGTCCCGAGATGACATAGTCGGCCATAGAGTTGGGCGAGCCGTCGTCAGCGGTGCGCCTGGGCAGCTGCGTGACCCGACAGCGTCGCCTGCTGACGTCAGCAGTTGCTGAATGGCAGTTCCGTCCAGGTTGCCGGACGGCTCAGGGCCAGTTGGCACTCAAACCATAACCCTCAGAAGTATCTACGTCGAAGGTGTCTGACCACTCTGGGTGATAATCAGCGACAAGGTGGTCCACATAAACCACAAGGCAGCGACAAGATAGCCAGGCGGCTACCAGTCTAGATTCAAACACGCGTCACATCAGGGAGATGGGCGCCCTCAAGAGGCAGTCATCGACAATCTGACTGAACAGTATGTAGACTAGGTATTCTGTACACAATCTCCAGGTCAGGCGAATGCCTGCAGCTTCTGGAGCCTAAGTGCACAGAAGGCGACTGGCTTCACAATCGTTGACTGTGAATAGCCTCCATATAGGAGTTAGACGCTGGTGGTGACGGCGTAGCTCACTGTCATATGCACACCTGGACATGTGTGTTAGCATCTGATCTTGTAACAGGAGGCAGGAAAACAGGATGGTTGAGAAAACATAGTACGCTTTGATGCTTCGTATGACGTTCAAATTCCGTAAAATGGTTTCGAACGGTCCCTAGTTGTTATAATCTTTACACGAGAGCCAAAATTGCAGTCGCGCTACACACCAAAGCGATGAGATCACGTTCATTGTGGAAGCACACCCACAACGTTCTTAGAGAACGGTTGAAACGTCTGAAGATATCAATAGTGGCAAAGGTTATCAAGAATTACTTCCTGTCGCTCATCGCACTGCGAACTGCCATTTTCGACCACGAATTGTTTGGAAATCGACGCCCCAGGGAAAGGAGTGGTTTCATTGACGCCCTTTATGCTACCCCTAATGCTTTTCGAGTTGGTTCTGAGCAGCGGTGTGTCTGAAATGTTTCTCTGGGCCACTCACACAAAATAGCGTGAAATTGTGGTTTTGACCTCCATCACAGAGACGTCAAAGGAAAGGGTTAAATGCTGGGAGTGGGTTGTGACGACCTTTTAATCTTTTGACACATCCATGAAGGCGTTGGGCAGAATTTTAGTGAAATTTGTTGCCAGTGTGACATTATTAATCCAGGTTACAGCTCACACCGACTTTTGAGCTGTGCCGACATCTTGCCCTTTGAAGCGTCGCTGAGCCCGAGAGTGAATTCGCAGATCATCTCGCATTTGCATTCTTACGGAGGATGGCTGTAGGCACCTTTGAGCTAAATTTCAAGCTTGATCGTCGCAGTCGGAGGCAATTAATTGGTTTGGAAAAAGTGAGCCTTTAATTTTGTTGTGCGGTGTAGTAGCTCGACGTCGAGACAAGGCTGACTGACACAAGAAAACAAATTTTAAGAAACGAACTACAGAAAATCAATGTCAAAATTAGGCAGCATGAGAGATGGGTGTCCTGTAATTGGCTTCCGCCTCTCAAGAAGTGCTTTATAGCAGGATTCACTTCCACTACCAGCGGTGACATTGTAAGGCTTACTTTTTCCGCAGGTTTGATTATGTTCCCTTCTAGTGTGACTTAATGGAGTGCGGATAAGAGATTTCGTATTGGTAACCATTAGCCGTGTTGGTACTCGTTTCTGCCTGAAAAGATTAACCCACATTTAAATGTCAGCAACAGTTGTGACGGTTTTGTGTATGGACTTACCGTAAGACAAATGTTTTGTAAATAACAATGTGTTAAATGGTTCAAACGGTTCTGAGCACTATGGGACTTAACTTCTGAGGTTATCAGTCGCCTAAAATTTAGAACTACTTACACCTAACTAACCTAAGGACATCACACACATCCATGCCCGAGGCAGGATTCAAACCTGCGACTGTAGCGGTGGCGCGGTTCCAGACTGTAGCGCCTAGAACCACTCGGCCACACCGGCTCGCATGTGTTAAATGTGTGGACGTTAGTAATACTGTTCTAACCAATATTACTGAACAGTTACTGCTTCATATATTCCCATTTACAGTTTGATCATCTAATTGCTTCCCGGGAAAATACAAATTTGGCTTTCGGTACTCCTTACACATTGATAAGCCAAAACATTATGACCACTGCCCACATCGAGGTTGGACGCCTCCTGGTGATGTTGCGGACACGTAACGTGATGTGAAAAGTATTTAAGCGCAGCAGACACGGATGGGGATCTCTCTAGCGAAGATGTGAATATCTAATGGGGAAATCCACTGAGATAAGCGACCTTGTGAAAGGACAGATTATTATTAAGCCAAGCCTTCGAACGAGTATCTCGGAAATGTAGAAGCTGGTCGAATGTTCACGTGCTACTGTCGTGAGCAGCTGCAGAAAGAATATAGAAGGACAATGAAATTACCACTGGTGCTAAATGGTTGGGCGTTCACGACTCTTCACAAAACGTGGGATTCAGAGGCTTGTCTGATCTGAAAAGGAGGATAGATGGTGATCTGTGGCATCTCTGCCGAAAGAGCACAGCGCTGGTGCATGCACAGGTGTTTCGGAGCACACGGTTCATCGTACTTTGTTGAACATGGAGCTCCGCAGCAGACCACCCCTACGTTTTCACATGTTGACCCAACGACATCGTCAGTTAAGATCTGTGGCCTCGGGACCGTCGGGATTCGACCGTCGATCAATGGAAACGTGTCTGCTCATCGCGTGAATCAAATTTTTGCTTTACTAAGCCGATGGTCGTCTCCGTAAACGCCGTCATCGAGGTGAACGGCGGCTCGAAACGTGCACCGCGCCATGGATGCAGGCTGGTTGGAATAATATTATGCTATGGGCGACATTCTCCTGGCTTGCATGGAACTTCTAGTAGTAATGGAAGACACGCTGGAAACTCTGAACCACCTTAATCGCTCCATGTTTAATGTGTTCCCCGACGGCGATGTCATCTAGTGAACTCACTTTGATGTCTTGGCAACCAAATTCGCCTGGTGTAAATCCTATGAAAATCATGTGGGTCACTATCGGGTGGTATCACCGCGTACGCGAGTTACATGACCTACGTGTAGACATCTAATGCCACATACTTCCACAAACCTACCTACGAACCACCGGATCAGTGATACCTAAATCAGTGATATATTCCGTTCCAAAGACGGACAAACAAGCTATTAAGCAGGTGGTCACAATGTTTTGGTTCATCAGTGTACTCTGCAGAAAAGAATTAAAGAGTCACTATTTCTGAAACCCCATCTGTTTTCCCATTGCATCGCTGAGGTGTGGAAGTTGGCACAAATGTGTCTACCACTTTCTTCTATAATAGCCTAAAAGCGTGGCACCTGTGACGTCATACTCGGGCTCGGTGATATTTCAAAATAGCAAGATGTCGACACATACGAAAAGATGTCCAGTGCTCCGAAGTTCACGTGAGAAGTAAGGTTAGTTAATGATATCACATTAGCACCAAATTTCACCACAGTTTTGCTTAACCGCACCGTGGACGTGTAGCACGGTTGGAAGATACCTCTTCCTCCTACCCGCACCCTCCTCACCCCATCACACACTCATAGGTCCTCCAGTTTCTTGACGCCTAAGCGATGGATGTGAGAACCGCGACCCCAGAGTTGAAATCACGCAGTTTACTTAATCGTGGCCAAGGAAAACATTTCAGACACACGGCCGCTTAGAATCGAAATGTAAAGGCCTCATGAGATATAACTTGGGTCAATGAAACCATCACTCTTCTTGGGGCACTCATTTACACCATTTCGCGGTCGAAAACAGTTTGCAGTACGATGTGTAACAGAACGACGTTTCTGACACCTTCTCTATGGGCGTAGTCAGGCTGGAAACCAATAGAACATTATTTGGTCTTCATGGAGTGTAACCATTAGAGAGGAAGCTTGTAGGTACCTTTGAGCCCACCTTTCACTTTCCTGCGTCGTAATGGGGTAAATGATGGCATTTCAACCAAGTGATCCTTAAATACTTTTGCACAGAGTCGACAGGTGTGAAAATTAAGGAACTCTTAGTTTAATAAGTCATGGCTGCAAAATACTAATACGTATTCTTTACAGACGAATGGAAAAACTGGTAGAAGCCGACCTCAAGGAAGATCAGTAGATTCTGTAGAAATGTTGGAACACGTGAGGCAATATTGACCCTAAGACTTCTCTTAGAAGATAGATTAAGGAAAGCCAAACCTACGTCTCTAGCATTTGTAGCCTTAGAGAACGCTTTTGACGATGTTGACTGGAATACTCTCTTTCAAATTATGAAGGCGGCAGGGGTAAAATACAGGGAGCGAAAGGTCATTTACAATTTGTACAGAAATCTGATGGCAGTTATAAGAGTCGAAGGGCACGAAACGGAAGCGGTGGTTGAGAAGGGAGCAAGACAGATTGAATAACATCTCCGATGTTATTCAATCTGTATATTGAACAAGTAGTAAAAAAGATAAAAGAAAAATTTGGAGTAGAAATAACAATCCGTGCAGAAGAAATAAAAACTCTGAGATTCGGTGATGACATTTTAATTCTGTCAGAGACAGCAAAGGATCTGGAAAAGCAGTTGAATGAAATGGATGGTGTTTTGAAGGGAGGATATAAGATCAACATCAACAAAAGCAAAATGAGAATGATGAAATGTAGTCGAATTAAATCACGTGATACTGAGGGAATTAGATAGGAAATGAGACACTTACCGTAGTAGACAAGTTTTGCTATTTGGGGAGAAAAATAACTGATGATGGTCGAAGTAGAGAGGATAGAAAATGTAGACTGGCAATGGCAAGGAAAGCGTTTCTGAAGAAGAGAAATTTGTTAACATCGAGTATAGATTTAAGTGTCAAGGAAGTCTTTTCTGAATGGAAATGAAACATGGACGATAAATAGTCTAGACAGGAAGAGAATAGAAGCTTTCGAAATGTTTTGCTACATAAAATCAAGGAATCACCAGTTTAGTATCGGAGGGAAGCGGGTAGGGAGACCAATAGATGAATACATTAAGCAGATTCAAAAGGATGTAGATTGCAATAGTTACTCAGAGATGAGGAGGCTTGGACAGTATAGGGTTGCGTGAAGAGCTGCATCAAACCAGTCTCTGGACTAAAGACACAACAACAACATTTTAAAGATTAAATCCTGTCGTAATCTTCTTATTAAGGGGTGAAATCTTTTGCTAAAGTTTCAAATCAGTAAGTCAAGTATTAGAGTTACAAACTGTGTATATGTGTTCAGGCAGTGTAATTCACAGCGCACATATTACCCATAGTACATTCACCCATTGTATGGTGTAAGTAGGCTGTTTAGGTTTTTTTATTGGTAACGCCACGTAGCGCTCTGTATGAAAATCACTGGCTGTGCTGTGTGCAGTCTGTGGCTGGTTTGCATTGTTGTTGGCTGTTGTAGTGTTGGGCAGTTCGATGTTAACAGCGCGTAGCGTTGCAAAGTTGGAGGTGAGCCGCCTGCAGTGGTGGATGCGGGGAGAGAGATGGCGGAATTTTGAGAGCGGACGATCTGAACGTGTGTCCATCAGAATGAGTAAATTTTTAATATTGGATATCATGGACTGGTATATATATTATGATTTTTGAACACTATTAAGGTAAATACATTGATTCTTCTCTATCAAAATCTTTCATTTGCTAACTATGCCTATCAGTAGTTAGTGCCATCACTAGTTTTTATTTAGCTGGCGGTATTGGCACTCGCTGTATTGCAGTAGTTCGAGTAATGAAGATTTTTGTGAGGTAAGTGATTCATGAAAGGTATAGGTTAATGTTAGTCAGGGCCATTATTTTGTAGGGATTACTGAAAGTCAGATTGCGTTGCGCTAAAAATATTGTGTGTCAGTTTAAGCACAGTCATTTATAATTTTTCTAAGGGGACGTTTCATATGTCGACCCTGCCAGGATACCTCACTGGAATCTTCTGATTTTTTTCTTGTAGTTTGTGTAATTAGTGTAACTATTGTTTGTTGCTAGCATGTAATTATAGAGAGAATTTCCTTTGTAGTTGTAGTTTTTCATTGTTGTACAGTAAAACAGTTGTGGCATGCATGTAGATTTACACCAAGTATTTCGCAGCTGCGCTTGCAATTAACTAGATATTATTTTCAGTGCTATGTTAATGTGTTTTCTTATTTTGCTCTTGTAATGGCGTGTGAAAAACGTAATACTAGGCTCCAAAGTAAACCGAGAAATGACAGTGAAGATGAAAGCCGTGTGTTAGCGCCACCGTGTAATGAATTAACTAATGTTCAAACTAGTAATTTGGTAATTGTGCATAGGGAAATGGAGCGGGCTGCGAATAATGGTGTAGACAGTGAAACAATTAGTGAACAGGGAAGCATTATCGATCGATCGGTGGGCAACAGTTCGCCTCAGGAATCCGAAATGACAGGACAAAATCTTGCAAATACTGTAGATACAGGTTTTGCGTCTTCACCGATTTCTCAAATAAGTCGAGACACATTTTCTGCTCGTCAAAGTGTGAATGTTGCCGGTGCAAATGCACTGCCGAATAGCATAGAGGATCAGATTCCAGACATTAATACATTATTATTGCAATTAATGCAACAAATGATACAAAAACAGAGACAAACACAGGAACAGTTAGACACAATGGAACAAAATCTTCAAAAGGTAGACACAATGGAACAAAATCATCAAAAGTTAGACACAATGGAATAACACCAGAGACAAACACAGCAAGAGTTAGATGCAATGGAACAAAATCTTCAAAAGGTAGACATCACACTTGAACAAACACGTGAAGATTTAACTACTGAGTTACATAAAATCGAATCGAAGTGTCAAAAAGTCAGTAATGACGTAAAAACACAAAGATACGATTTCAACACAAATGGACACTCTGAAACTTGGTTCAGAAAAACACACTGAGGAAATCAGTTCACTATCGGAGAAAGTAGCCGAACTTTCGGATCAGTTGACTAACTTATCTACAAAGGTGGATGATGATCTCAGTGACACTAGATCTGTAGCCTTCACTGACACATAAGAGATGTTGTTGTTGTGGTCTTCAGTCCTGAGACTGATTTGATGCAGCTCTCCATGCTACCCTATCCTGTGCAAGTTTCTTCGTCTCCCAGTACCTACTGCAACCTACATCCTTCTGAATCTGCTTAGTGTATTCATCTCTTGGTCTCCCTCTACGATTTTTACCCTCCACGCTGCCCTCCAATGCTAAATTTGTGATCCCTTGATGCCTCAGAACATGTCCTACCAACCGATCCCTTCTTCTCGTCAAGTTGTGCCACGAACTCCTCTTCTCCCCAATTCTATTCAATACCTCCTCATCAGTTATGTGATCTACCCATCTAATCTTCAGCATTCTTCTGTAGCACCACATTTCGAAAGCTTCTATTCTCTTCTTGTCCAAACTATTTATCGTCCATGTATCACTTCCATACATGACTACACTCCATACAAATACTTTCAGAATGGACTTCCTTATACTTAAATCTATACTCGATGTTAACAAATTTCTCTTCTTCAGAAACGCTTTCCTTGCCATTGCAAGTCTACATTTTATATCCTCTCTACTTCGACTATCATCAGTTACTTTGCTCCCCAAATAGCAAAACTCCTTTACTACTTTAAGTGTCTCATTTCCTAATCAAATTCCCTCAGCATCACCCGACTTAATTCGACTACATTCCAAGATCCTCGTTTTGCTTTTGTTGATGTTCATCTTATATTCTCCTTTCAAGACAACGTCCCTTCCGTTCAACTGCTCTTCCAAGTCCTTTGCTGTCTCTGACAGAATTACGATGTCATCGGCGAACCGCAAAGTTTTTATTTCTTCTCCATGGTTTTTAATACTTACTCCGAATTTTTCTTTTGTTTCCTTTACTGCTTGCTCAATATACAGATTGAATACCATCAGGGAGAGGCTACAACCCTGTCTCATTCCCTTCCCAGCCACTGCTTCCCTTTCATGCCCCTCGACTCTTATAACTGCCATCTGGTTTCTGTACAAATTGTAAATAGCCTTTCGCTCCCTGTATTTTATCCCTGCCACCTTTAGAATTTGGAAGAGAGTATTCCACTCAACATTGTCAAAAGCTTTCTCTAAGTCTACAAATGCTAGAAACGTAGGTTTGCCTTTCCTTAATCTTTCTTTTAAGATAAGTCTTAAGGTCAGTGATACGCAACACAAAAGAGAAATCCGGGAAGTACAAGATCAGTTGGCACAAGTAATGCAAGAATTACATATTTCAGAGGACACTTGCGCTCCAACACGGGAAGAGGGACATAGAAATACGGAAAAGCCACAAAATAATAACACAGGGCATTTCGGAAATTATGAAAGAAATTGGCAAGGTGCACCGAATTTTGATATGGAACCCCCGACACGACGTAACAATGACCGACATGCGACTCGCCGACACGATGATTTTGACTATAAGCTGTTCACACGTAAATTCAAAACATTTAAGAATTCTGGCAACGACATTCATCCACAAGCGTGGCTTCATCAATTCTCTCATTGTTTTCCTCCCAACTGGTCATTAGAGCACAGATTAGAATTTATGTGTGGCTATTTAGAGAATGAACCAGCTGTAAGAATGCGATCGGTCACTCACGATTGCCACAGTGAAGGAGAATTTTATCATTCCTTCCTCTCAGCATATTGGTCTCAAGCCACTCAAGACCGAGTAAAACATAGCATCATAATGATGAAACATTTCGAACAATACGAATTTTCCAGTCTTGTGAAATATTTTGAAGACATGTTGCACAAGAATCAGTACCTGTCAAACCCTTACAGCCTCTCAGAACTCATCCGCATTTGCTTAATCAAATTTCCTGAACATTTACGACATATAATTTTGGCAGGGCGTTGAAAAGACGACATTGAAGCTTTTCAGGGACTGTTACAAGAATAGGAAATTGAGACTGACAATCGCGGAACGCGAAAACAGGAGCACAACAATTACAGGTCACATCCATCACAATTCCGTGATGACAGAAATAATAACTGCACTCGAAAAGGCTATTCTTACAACGTAAATCATGACCAAAACAGACACCACCCGCATGACAACCACTGGCAGAGTAAAAATAGTTACAGAGAAAGATCGCATTTCCGTAGTAATGAATATGATAGCGATAACCATGGAAACAGACAATATGGGAACCAAAACAATTATTATCAAGGGAGACAGCATAACTTCAGACGCAACGGTCCACCGTGCAGTTACGATTCAGGGAGAAATTCTCCACCATGTGACCGACAAGAAAGAAACTGTGGAATCTAGCGACATGACGACAGACGATACAATCGTAACGACAGACCTGAATTTCATCAGAACTGGCGGGATTCAAACAGGGCAGGGCCCTCACTGCAAGGTGAATTTGCAGAAGTTAGGTCTCCTAATCCCAATAACGACGCATGCCAACAAAGAGATAGCAGACAATGACTCGCACCGCAGAAGCCACGTGCGCTGGCTGGCTCAGAGAAAAATAACATAGGCGCTAACCTTGAGAAAAATTTGAGCATTCTTTACCGATGTACCATACACCACATGATAATTCCGTTGAAGGTGGAGCTCTGCATAGTAGGAAGAGTAAAGGCTTGCACCACATTTCACATGTAAAACCGTTTATTGAAGGATAATTCGCTTTTTAACTTTGTCTTTGCCAAAAAACTTTTCACTTCGCGTTACTAGTATGCATTGTCAGACTTAGAAACTGTTAACATGCAACAATGTTTGAAGTTAAATATCCAGTCAAGAACCAGGAGAACTTATTTAAACAGAAATTACAAATGCCAACACAGTGTTATTGTGTGTGTACATTATTGCTTGTTAGTTGCACGATTACGTAACGACTATAAGGCTTACACACTTAGAACATATACAGGTACTGCTAATGAGATTTTAATGCAACATTTTGGTTTACTTGAAAATACATTCTGGATTTAAAGTACTTTCTGAGAGATACCAGATGACACAGTGGTTAGTTTATGTGACAGCTACACGATTATATCACGGCGCTACTCATGAGTGACAATTTACATTGTTGCTTTTGCGGTGTATCTGTTTTATATCTGCTTATGGACGACGATAATTACGACACTTCGCACTTTTTTATCCTCAAGTAATGACAGAGATTATGTTACAACAAGACGCTCAATTTAGCGCTGCAGTACACGCATTTGAGTGATTAATTTTGTACTTAAAACATTTATTTTTAAAGATTTTTGAATTACAAAGAAAGTTTCCGTGATACATTTCATTCCGTTTCTGTAATCTGTAACACCTGAGGGTATAACTACATTAATCCTCAGGGGGCTACACGCTTACTTTGTGTACCATGTGTCTGGCAAGCGCCAGGAGCCCTAGCTAATATTGCATTTGCTTATACAACTTTACTCATCGGTACCATATTTCTCTAACACATAAATTATACAGCTATCTGATCATTTAACTGAGAGAGACAAACATTTATTTTACTGCATCAGTGACAGATGTTTTCATAACTACACCGTTGGATAACTTCACACTTATGAAATTGTATTTTGCCTCTACTTTGTGAACTGTTCATATTTTTTTGGAACCATTGTGGTACTATGAGGGCTTTGAATGATGTATTTGGTATGGGATAATGATGTTTGAAGTACGTTTGTGGTAGATGACACTACTGAAATGAGCAGAGAATTTTCTTTAGGTTTTGAAATCATTGCAGAAAGCTACGACGTTTTTGAGATTTGGCTGAATTTTTATGATGTTATTATTATGATGACAATGTGTATTATGCTGTTTAGGTATGTTTATGATCAATAAGATGATGCTACCATATATGAGGAATTTGATTATGCTACGTATTTCTTATGTTGAAATATAGAAGAAGTGTCGACGAATATGTATATGTATAATAAGGTAAGGAATAATGAGTAGTGGTTAGGGACTCTGATTTGTGGAAAAGGATGTTGGAAACGAAGAATCGTACTTTAAGAATTATGAAATGTATGTACATGCGTGAATGTATTACAATGCTGTCGAAAATATTTTGGACACTATTATATTTATAGGATTTTTTTTCTACACATTTGTAACGCAAATTCTCGACCTGTGAAATTTTCTATATGAGACTGTCACTGCTGTAGTAAATATTTCGGTAAGAAAGTTAAGTGACCTTCACGTGATGCATCGTGGACGCCCAGCTGTGCCACCTGCCTGGAGAAAAAGCCATTAGGTGGAAAAAAAAGAGAGACCATTAACCTCCCTATTGACATTTCTTTGTAGAAAGCATCGCAAATACGACACGCTCATTACCTGGAAACATATGATTATATTGTGGAGCGTGTACTTTGTGCTACTTACTGAAATGCTTATAAACTGATGGGAAATATTCTTACAGCTCTACAGCTGATTATGACAAGTGTCTTTCTACGAGAGTGGAGAGAATTTCTATTAACTTATGAAATGTCACATGACTATTGAATGATATTTTTATGCTTTACTTTGTACATAGTTGCTTATTTCAGTTGATATCTGGTTTCTAGCTGCCTTATAGCATTGATTTTATAAAATAAAATTTAATGCATTTGCTAATGTGAAAACATTCTGTCAACAGATCTATTAAATAATAATTTTATGATCCACATTCTTCGAAAAAGGAGCACTTGGAAAGGAAAGAACAATAAGTAGGGACTAATATCAGTAACTTCATACACAATTTTCTTTTCAAGTACTTGGTAATTTTTTGTAGAATAAGTTTTTGTTGTGCACCACTTTAGTTACATAGACATTAAGATGTGAATATACATTTCCCTTATCTGTATTGTTGTCTTAAGTGTACTATTTTTTTGCTTGTGGGTTTGTCATGATTAGATATAAGTTACTGCATTAGCTGCTGCTGTTTGCCAGGCACAATGTTACTGAATTTCACTTTGTATTACTCTGTTAAGCCAGTTTTACTACTGATTTATTTTTCTTGTTTGCTGCACAGTGCCTTATATTAGTTGTAATATTGCAATTGCTTTGCTAATTTAGATTTACTGCTGCTAGCTTTGCCAATATATATTTTTTGTCATTGCTGTTTGTGTTAATTGTTTTGTGCTGCTGCATTGCCTTGTCCCTTAGTTTAGCATCTGAGCTCAGTAGATTTAAGTTAGCTTAAGATGGGGTAGGCTATATAAGAGAACGAGTTGTGATAAATTGGAAGAAATGCATTGAGAAGCTATAAGAAAATGGTTTGGCCAAAAAAAGTATTTTGAAAGAGGATATGAGCAAAAAAGTAGGGTTTAGGGACAACAGGTTTAGGTAGGATTTTCTTGGAAATAAATGATGAGGTAAGATAATGAAAAATAAATAATGAGGTAAGAAATATGTGAACTTATAAATATAGAAAGCATGCTCGGGTAGGATTTTTTTTTTTTTTTTTGGTGGAAACAAATGTTGAAATAAGACGAAAAATCTATGGAATTAAGTTTTGGGTTGGACTGCAGTACCAAATTTTACACTGAAAACAAATCCTGTCCTTTCCTCCTGTGTTACTCTGCTATGTGTTTGTGTACTTTATGAGTTTAGCCAATAAGATTTATGTTGTTGAATTTTTCTAGTACCAAGCTACATTCAATATGATGAGAAATACTGTTATCCTCAAATATAATTTGCATTAATACTATGTTATTTACTTTGTAAAGATGTTTAGACACTATTTATTCTGTTCTGTTTTAATGCTCATGTGTGAAGTTGATGTTTCGAAAGTTATTCTGACCTTTTATATATTTACTTATGTCATACTTCCTCTAACACTGATGTATATGTTTCTTTCTATTGTTTCGTAAGGCCTGTATTACTACAAATGTTATCCGCATTATTACGTTTTTAATTATGTTTTCTGTATCTTTGTATTTTCATGATATAAAATTGTAATGGACACCAGTTCAGCAAATTTGGTAACTTGTAAGCATTCATTTCAGTGCACACGTTTCTGTTGGTCATAGTATATGCACAATATGTGAGAAGTTGGGACCGTTAGTGTTTGCACGTGTGTTGATAATTCAGCAAGGGACTGGTTAACAGCATTGCTGGTTCTAAGGACAATTTCAAAAACTTTGTGAGTGCACAAGTGGTGGTTCATGGACTTGCTATATTGTCCGCAAGACTCTTCGATGGTGATTGTGCACCTGCACAGTCACAGCAAATGGCTGCTGGCCATCTCTACAAGGACTACAGTGGGTCTGCATCTTTGATGGCCCACCAATACCATTATTTCTACAAGGACTGCAGTGGGTCTGCAACTCTGGTGGCCCACCAATACCATACTCTTTACCAGGACTACAGTGGGTCTGCTCTGTGATGACCTACCTACCAATATTCTTCAAAACTTCGACTGACTCTGCTGTGGGTTTGCTCTGTTGTGGCCCATTACCTGTCTGCATGTCAAGGGTCAGCACTGTCTTTCTGTTGAAAGGACAACACTACTTCTTCCAGACTGCATGGAAATCCACTACTTGCATGTGCATTTTCTTTTACTACTCAGACTTTGAGAAAAACACTGCAATTTTACTGTGATGAATGATCAGGACTGTCTTCATGGACTGTGAGAAAATTTTAGCTTTTGCCCAACATTGTATCAATAAGTGTGTGCAATTGATATCTTTATGATTGTAATTATGAAAAATTTTATCATATCATTACTGGCCACTACCCAAAACAATTTGTAAAATTTTTTTGGGGAGCGTAGGGGCTATGTAAGTACGCTGTTTAGGTTTTTTTTTAATAGTAACGCCACGTAGCGCTCTGTATGAAAATCACTGGCTGTGCTGTGTGCAGCCTGTGGCTGGTTTGCATTGTTGTTGGCTATTGTAGTGTTGGGCAGTTCGATGTTAACAGCGCGTAGCGTTGCGCAGTTAGAGGTGAGCCGCCAGCAGTGGTGGATGTGGGGAGAGAGATGGCGGAATTTTGAGAGCGGACGATCTGAACGTGTGTCCATCAGAAAGAGTATATTTATAATATTGGATATCATGGACTGGTATATATACTATGACTTTTGAACACTATTAAGGTAAATACATTGTTTCTTCTCTATCAAAATCTTTCATTTGCTAACTATGCCTATCAGTAGTTAGTGCCTTCACTAGTTTTTATTTAGCTGGCAGTATTGGCACTCGCTGTATTGCAGTAGTTCGAGTAATGAAGATTTTTGTGAGGTAAGTGATTCATGAAAGGTATAGGTTAATGTTAGTCAGGACCATTCTTTTGTAAGGATTACTGAAAGTCAGATTGCGTTGCGCTAAAAATATTGTGTGTCAGTTTAAGCACAGTCATTTATAATTTTTCTAAGGGGACGTTTCAATGGGAATGAGAGCAATTAGCGACTACCCACAAACGTTACACATAATTCTAAACATTTTCGAAATTTTACGCACTTATACACCCCATGAAATACTGAAAGAAAATTATCGCTTACTGCTTTTCCGTTGTTAATGGAGGAAAATTGCGTCATTAGGTGTGAAGTTTTCATTTATTACTTTTCTACTACTACGTCTATCCGCAACACATATTGAATACAGTATCCACATATACCGCTGAACGTAGCTGCGTAATTATATCAATGTACAGCACATGGCTCAGGAGATGCAACGTCATATACATTGAGACGCATGAAAAACTAAGGTGTTAAGCTGACTCCCAATTACCCAGACTATGGTTTAATAATCCGAAACTAAGTACACCAGCATAAACGGGGTTTTACTTCTCCAACTGTAAAGATTTTATATGCTTGACGTCAAATCCTTAATACATTAACTCATTTGTAGAGTAATAAGATATTAGATGCTATTTTATACATGGAGTTCAATTCATTAAAAATTGATGTTTTGATGGTTATTGATATTTATCTGGAAGCGTTAGAAACGATTGACTGTTAAAAGTGAGTATACCTAATAATATGAATTGTTGGTGTGTTCACTTTCCTTTGGACCGCTCAGAATATATTCCCAATTAATGAAATTGTGTTTTCCGTATTTTGTCCTCGCACTCTCGCTGTTGACATAGATTTTGGCATATACAGTCAGGCAGCAGACTTTGTTTTTCAGAGCTATGGTGGCTTATGTAGACCACCGTCCCCCTCCCCCCCCCCCCCCAAAGTCACACAATACGTACTTTCTGAAAGTCAGCTGATTTCACTAATTGTGCTCCTCGGGGCAATGCTGGAGAGAGAGAATTGGTGTGTGTGTGTGTGTGTGTGTGTGTGTGTGTGTGTGTGTGTACGTGTATCTCTGTAATACTTACAAATCCAGTACGGGGCCTTAACAAAAGACCACCCTTAAAACAAGAGAAATATCTCTTCCCTATTCCTTGAAAAAACTATACAGCTATCCTCTTTTAAGTTCATACTCAAAAGATGTTCAAATGTGTGTGAAATCTTAACTGCTAAGGTCATCAGTCCGTAAGCTTACACACTAGTTAACCTAAATTATCCTAAGGACAAACACACACATCCATGCCCGAGGGACGACTCGAACCTCCGCTGTGGACCAGCCGCACAGTCCATGATTGCAGCGCTCGAGACAGCTCGGCTACTCCCGCGCAACTCAGTTCATACTGACAGAACTTATATTCAAGGTAATACTCATAAATTATTAAAAGTTATTATGCGGAAGAATTATATAATTTCAAAACTATTTCCATCAATTTTTTTCGCAGAGTCCTATTAGGTATTAAGATGTCTTTCGGTCATCGATGAAACTTGTCACTGTAGCGTGACTACATGTGAGTTGCCAGCAACATAATGGTGTCTGTAACATTGCGGCAGGAGAGGTGGCTCTACGAGTTTATGGATCCTATACACTCTTTGTTGATTCACCATACGATTTATGCGCTCCAGCTAGTAATAACAAACCAGTATAAGCTTCAAGTGTAATTTGGTGTTGTTCTTCCCAGCAGTCAACATAAGCTTTTTGCACGTACTTTGGATACACGAGGGCGTGCTGAGAACTAATGCTTCCGATTTTTTTATGTGAAAACTTTTCAAGGTTTTTAAATAAAACAAACGTCATTAACGTTCTATATTCTTACTATCCGTCTCTACATATTCGCAGCCCGCTGCCGCTAGAACGCTCCAAATTGTAGCTTGCTGTAATCGAGTTTCGAATACGGAGAGGTTATCAACACATGGAGCATGACAGTGAGAGGCCACAAGCGAGCGCAGCGACACCTGCAACAATCCGAGTCCTTGGTTCACTGTCATCGATCAGCCTCCATGCAGTTCCGACTTGGCTTCATCTTATTTTCATCTGTTTCCAAAACTTAAGAAACGTCTTCGAGAACTTCACTTTGATACCGGCGAAGCGCTGCGAGCAAAACTGAAGATGTTGTGGCTTCATCAAACATTGTACAGCGACGGTATCGACAAACTGGTCTCTTGTTGGCAAATACACTACTGGCCATTAAAATTGCTGCACCACGAAGATGACGTGCTACAGACGCGAAATTTAACCAACAGGAACAAGATGCTGTGATATGCAAATGATTGCTATACAGAGCATTCACACAAGGTTGGAGCCGGTGGCGTCACCTACAACGTGCTGACATGAGGAAAGTTTCCAACCGATTTCTCATATACAAACAGCAGCTGAAAGGCGTTGCCTGGTGAAACGCTGTTGTGATGCCTCGTGTAAGGAGGAGTATTGCGTACCATCACGTTTCCGACTTTGATAAAGGTCGGATTGTAGCCTATCCGCTGCAGTCTGGAACCGCAAGACCGCTACGGTCGCAGGTTCGCATCCTGCCTCGGGCATGGATATTTGTGATGTCCTTAGGTTAGTTAGGTTTAACTGGTTCTAAGTTCTAGGGGACTAATGACCTCATAAGTTGAGTCCCATAGTGCTCAGAGCCATTTGAACCATTTGTAGCCTATTGCGATTGCGGTTTATCGTATCGCGACATTGCTTCTCGCCTTGGTCGAGATCCAATGACTGTTAGCAGAATATGGGATCGATGGCTTCAGGAGGGTAATACGGAACGCCGTGCTGGATCCCAAGGGCCTCGTAACACTAGCGGTCGAGATGACAGGCGTCTTATCCGCATGGCTGTAACGGATCGTGCAACCACGTCTCGATCCCTGAGTCAACAGGTGGGGACGTTTGCAAGACAACAACCAACTGCACGAACAGTTCGACGACGTTAGCAGCAGCATGGATTATCAGCTCGAAGACCATGGCTGCGGTTACCCTTGACGCTGCATCACAGACAGGAGCGCCTGCGATGGTGTACTCAACGACGAACCTGGGTACACGAATGGTAAAACGTCTTTTTTTGGATGAATCCAGGTTCTGTTTACGGCATCATGATGGTCGCATCCGTGTTTGGCGACATCGCGGTGAAGGCACATCGGAAGCGTGTATTCGTCATCGCCATACTGGCCTATCACCCGGCGTGATGGTATCGGGTGCCATTGGTTACCCGTCTCGGTCACCTCTTGTTCGCATTGACGGCACTTTGAACAGTGGACGTTATATTTCATATGTGTTATGACCCGTGGCTCTACCCTTCATTCGATCTCTGCGAAACCCTACATTTCAGCAGGATAATGCACGACCGCATGTAGCAGGGCCTGTACGGGCCTTTCTGGGTACTGGTTTCTCAGGATCTATGCACCCAAATTGCGTGAAAATGTAATCACATGTCAGTTCTAGTATAATATATTTGTCCAATGAATACCCGTTTATCATCTGCATTTCTTCTTGGTACAGCAATTTTAATGGGCAGTAGTGTATGTGAGCGCCGCCAGTATGTCAATGTTGAGAAATAACTATTTAAAAATTAAGAAAAAAGATGTAGAATGTTAAAAACGTTGTTTTATTTAAAAATCTTTAATTCAGAGGCATAACTTTTAGCTCTCCATCGTCGCCTATATTGTTGGACCAGGAGATAGTTTTACGACGTTCATACTTGGATGCTCTTCCAATGTACAGGAACGGTTCTTTGTTTTTTGACTGAGGCACTTGCATTTTTCCACGTGAGATATGAAAGTCTGAAATGTTTTCTGATTCAGGTGTAGTATGAATTCTGTCGTCAAAGGTGAATTTTCTTCTTCGGAAAAACTTCCTTCACAGTCAGAAGCACCTAGAAATTCTTCCAGCTGCTCGTCGGAATGAAATCGTTTCGTCGTCATAGTTACATAAAAATTACTACGTTAGATACATCAACTGCGTCCACATAAAACAGTTGATGATGGGTTACTGGTAACGAAACACTTTGATAATTAAAACATAATAAGCGACTGAATTGTTGTGTAACTTCACGCACTTCAACAATAAGCAGGAAAAGCCTCCGATGTTATCAAAATCTGTTACTCATGTGTCTCAGAAGAAATTCGTTTCCGGATCCTATTGATCCGAAAATAACATGACATCGCCTTCGCCTGCAACATGGCGCTTCAAAGCATCCCTTTTACAGCCCTGTGTCAGAGTAAATAAGAAGTTAATTCGTCATTATTTTAGATGTGTTCATTTTTCGTCTTCGACTTTTGCGACTATTATATTCCTTCAAATTCGACTTTTAACATGTCAATGTATGTTGCACTAACGGAAAGTAATAGATCTCAACGCCACCAGGGTACATCGATTGGACCTAACAACTGATCAGAAGGAGATAACATGCCAAGTGACTACCAGCCCTTGGCACTGAATGTCTTTGTGTGTGTGTATGTATGTATGTATGTGTGGGGGAGGGGGGTGGGGGCTTCGCACGCACGCCACGGAGTGTCGGCCGGAAGCCGACAATCACGTGCAGCGTATCGCTCCGTCCATGAAAATAATTTATTCCCTCACGGCGCCATAATCACACATACATTTCTCAGTAATTATGCCACGGCAGCTCACTGTTCCACATGCTTCCGCTCAGGATAAATCTTTCGTGAATGCGGGCATGGCTGAGATGTATTTGACATCAGATACTCTCTCGTTACCGCACACCTCAGGTACTCACGCAACACCCTCTGTTCTGCCATACATACTCGTTTGTGTCCGCATGCACGTTGACTAACGTCGAAAGCTATTGTAGCACAATTCGCAGCCCATATTGAGGTATGTTAAACCCGTCAGTCCAAAAAGTTTAAAGACTGGATACAGATAAAATAGACAAACATTAAGGTAGAGCCGGGCGGTGTGGCCTTGCGGTTCTAGCCGCTTCAGTCTGGAACCGCGTGGGCGCCACGGTCGCAGGTTCGAATCCTGCTTCGGGCATGGATGTGTGTGATGTCCTTAGGTTAGTTAGGTTTATGTAGTTCTAGGTTCTAGGGGACTGATGACCATAGATGTTAAGTCCCATAGTGCTCAGAGCCATTTGAACCATTAAGGTAGCGGCTGTAATGTTTCAGGTGATCTACGAGGGTCGTACGGAAAGTAAAGAACATTTTGTTTTGACAAGTGTGTGAATGAATGGTGTCTAATCTTTTGGGACATGTCCGAAACAACATATAACACAAGCTTGCCGTGAAACAAGCTAACGTTCCCCTCTCGGAAGATTTTTAAGATTTTTGACCGCGCGTACGCCTAATGGACAAAGGTATCGGACTATAACTTTGAATGTGTTGAAATTAACAGAAAAAAACGTACTTTAACCTTGGGAGTTAATGAAAGTGGTAAAATCGTAAGTGAATGAAAAAAGATGAACGGTCGCCAGCCCAATTAGGCAAATTAATTTGCAAATATATGTTTAAGAAAATTGAATGTTGGTTATTGAGGTTACTTTCATTAATATTTCCCTTTGAATCTCACACAGGATACAGACTGATACAGTGCACTCTGCACTGTGTGTAGCACCAACAATGCACACACCAGTGAATTATAGGAAGCAAATCTGTGCTAGCCTCATATTAATGACAACTACACTCAAGATCATCACTTAATTAAATACTGAAATGTTACTGCATGAAGTGCAGAACCAAATTTGGACATTAGGGGGCTTTTACCTCAACAGATATGAAAAAAAGAAAACAAATAAAGGTGAATAATATCATAAATACGCTGTTTAAATTCTTCTACATGTATCGGTTTTCCTCAGCAACAATAATAGTTCAATTTTTCTCGAACAAGTGTAGAATATGATGGGGTCTCCATAAACTACTTTACAAGACAATAAATGCAACACTGGGCTTAATTAACCTCAAAAAAGGAACCATTCACGTTATAAATCAAAACCACACTGTTTTTAAAATAAGCTTAGCTTATTTGCCTTTTTATCACCTGTGAATCCTGTATTCTAGACAATGATATTTATACACTCTTGCACTGAATTCCTGCAGAACT
Source organism: Schistocerca nitens (assembly GCF_023898315.1). Lineage (NCBI taxonomy): Eukaryota > Metazoa > Arthropoda > Insecta > Orthoptera > Acrididae > Schistocerca > Schistocerca nitens. The sequence goes on along the minus strand of NC_064622.1, from coordinate 173,704,305 downwards.
AGACTTTGTAATAAACCAATGATACTTTAGCAAAATCCTATCCAGCTTCACATTTGTGGTTTTAACTTTTACTTTTACTACTACTCTTACATTTGACAAAAAAAAATCACTTTTAAACACTTGAATGCAAGAATTGTTCATTTTAAACAGGATACTCGGTTTCAGTAGCACTTAGGTGAGGACTCTGCATAGGTTCGTGATCAGGATAAAAACTATGGTTCTGGACACAAATATGTTTTTGTGCTTATTACTAGAAACACACAAACTGACTGCCCCATACCCATATACATTACTGAATGTATAAAGTTAGTGAAGCAGTGGCGAAGATTAGTGGGAAGCGACAAGGTGGCTGAATGTACTGACTGCTCTTAATGTTCGATTGCTATATAAATCTCCTCTTGGCGTCGGATTTTCAACGTATAAGAGGCATTTCTTTATGCCGAGAATATCAAATAATAGCCAGATCCACGTTCGTGGCAAATCCTTTACAAAGCAGCTTCAAATTGCCTCTCTTGGCATCGCCGAAGTGTACTGTGTTACGGCTAGCCACATACTGCGTACCGTTCACACCAACGAGCCGCTCATTTCCACCGCCAAAACCACCTTCAACATCCCGGCGTGCCACTTCCTTTGCGGAAGGACTTCCATCATCTTTTATACAGGGTGTTACAAAAGGGTACGGCCAAACTTTCAGGAAACATTCCTCACACACAAAGAAAGAAAATATGTTATGTGGACATGTGTCCGGAAACGCTTACTTTCCATGTTAGAGCTCATTTTATTACTTCTCTTCAAATCACATTAATCATGGAATGAAAACACACAGCAACAGAGCGTACCAGCGTCACTTCAAACAGAAAATGTTCAAAACGTCCTCCGTTAGCGAGGATACATGCACCCACCCTCCGTCGCATGGAATCCCTGATGCACTGATGCAGCCCTGGAGAATGGCGTATTGTATCACAGCCGTCCACAATACGAGCACGAAGAGTCTACATTTGGTACCAGGGTTGCGTAGACAAGAGCTTTCAAATGCCCCCATAAATGAAAGTCAAGAGAGTTGAGGTCAGGAGAGCGTGGAGGCCATGGAATTGGTCCGCCTCTACCAATCCATCGGTCACCGAATCTGTTGTTGAGAAGCGTACGAACACTTCGACTGAAATGTGCAGGAGCTCCATCGTGCATGAACCACATGTTGTGTCGTACTTGTAAAGGCACATGTTCTAGCAGCACAGGTAGAGTATCCCGTATGAAATCATGATAACGTGCTCCATTGAGCGTAGGTGGAAGAACATGGGGCCCAATGAAGACATCACCAATATTGCCTGCCACACGTTCACAGAAAATCTGTGTTGAGGAGGTGATTGCACAATTGCGTACGGATTCTCGTCAGCCCACACATGTTGATTGTGAAAATTTACAATTTGCTCACGTTGAAATGAAGCCTCATTCGTAAAGAGAACATTTGCACTGAAATGAGGATTGACACATTGTTGGACGAACCATTCGCAGAAGTGTACTGGTGGAGGCCAATCAGCTGCTGATAGTGCCTGCATACGCTGTACATGATACTGAAACAACTGGTTCTCCCGTAGCACTCTCCATACAGTGACGTGGTCAACGTTACCTTATACAGCAGCAACTTCTCTGACGCTGACATTAGGGTTATCGTCAACTGCAAGAAGAATTGCCACGTCCATTGCAGGTGTCCTCGTCGTTCTACGTCTTCCCCAGTCGCGAGTCATAGGCTGGAATGTTCCGTGCTCCTTAAGACGCCGATCAAGTGCTTCGAACGTCTTCCTGTCGGGACACCTCCGTTCTGGAAATCTGTCTCGATACAAACGGCTATTGCCCCGTGCTAATCCATACATCAAATGGGCATCTGCCAACTCCGCATTTGTAAACATTGCACTGACTGCAAAACCACGTTCGTGATGAACACTAACCTGTTGATACTACGTACTGATGTGCTTGATGCTAGTACTGTAGAGCAATGAGTCGCATGTCTACGCAAGCACCGAAGTCAACATTACCTTCCTTCAATTGGGCCAACTGGCGGTGAATCGAGGAAGTACAGTACATACTGATGAAAATAAAATGAGCTCTAACATGGAAATTAAGTGTTTCCGGACACATGTCCACATAACATCTTTTCTTTATTTGTGTGTGAGGAACGTTTCGACCGCTACGGTCGCAGGTTCGAATCCTGCCTCGGGCATGGATGTGTATGATGTCTTTAGGTTAGTTAGGTTTAATTAGTTCTGAGTTCTAGGCGACTGATAACCTCAGAAGTTAAGTCGCATAGTGCTGAGAGCCATTAGGAACGTTTCCTGAAAGTTTGGCCGTACCTTTTTGTAACACCCTGTATATTACAAATACGAGTGCCCTAAGCATGAACCAGCATTCAATAAACATTTCTTTTTTATGAACATACAAATATTATAATAATTTATTATTTTAACAAATCGTTTTGCTTTCTTCATATATACGCTACAAAACCTGTCACAAATCAAGGACTTTGAATAACAAAGAATACACACTCCATAATTGCAGATACACAGTTATAATATATAAGCCCACTTCTAATCGATATAAGTGTTACAGACACCACGTTTTCATATAATTGTTTCTCCTAGATGGACAATAGATCCACCTTCTTCAGTGCGGATGGGGAAGTACGTCCAACATTGTGCGGGAATTTGAGTGGCACGTATGAAGGTGACGCTCGATGGGAATATGAGTCGGCCGTGTGACGAGCCGAGATACACTCATGCTCATAAATTAAGGATAATGCTGATACATGGTGAAACAATGCTCTGGTGGACCGTTTGCCGGTTTAAATCACCTCAGGGTATGCCCATGCGGTGCGTTTGACCTAGGGTCGTCGCACAGTGGCGCTGGCAGCAGTACACATACGCAGAGCTGTCTTGGTGCATGTCAGAGTAAGGTGAAGCGAGTAAGTGTGCAGAATTTTTCAGGCGTGCTAATGGTGACTGTGTGCTGAAAATGGCTCAAAGAACACACATTGATGACGTTATGAGGGGTAGAATACTAGGGCGACTGGAGGCTGGTCAAACACAGCAGGTCGCAGCACGGGCCCTCCATGTGCCACAAAGTGTGATCTCAACGTAATGGCAACGATTCCAGCAGGTAGGAAACGTGTCTAGGCGCTACAGTATGGGACGTCCATAGTGTACAACACACAAGGAGACCGATATCTCACCATCAGTGCCCACATATGGTCACGGAGTACTGCAGGTAGCCTTGCTCGGGACCTTGCCGCAGCCACTGGAACAGTTGTCTACAGACACACAGTCCATAGACGACTGAACAGACATGGTTTATGCGCCCGGAGACCTGCAAGGTGCATTCAACTAACCCCTGGTCACAGGGGTGCCCGCAAAACTTGGTGTCAGGAACACAGTACATGGCCATTGCAACAGTGGTCCCAGGTTATGTTCACGGACGAGTCCAGGTATAGTCTGAACAGTGATTCTCGACGGGTTTCATCTGGCGTGAACCAAGAACCATATACCAACCCCTTAGTGTCTTTGAAAGGGACCTGTATGGAGGTCGTGTTTTGATGGTGTGGGGTGGGATTATGATTGGTGCACGAACACTCCTGCATGTCTTTGACAGAGGAACTGTAACAGGTCAGGTGTATCGGGACGTCATTTTGCACTAGTATGTCCGCCTTTTCAGGGGTGTAGTGGGTCCCACCTTCCTCCTGATGAATGATAACGCACGGCCCCACCGAGCTGCCATCGTGGAGGAGTACTTTGAAACAGAAGATATCAGGCGAATGCAGTGGCCTGCCTGTTCGCCAGACCTAAACCCCATCGAGCACGTCTGGGATGCTCTCGGTCGACGTGTCGTTGCACGTCTTCAAACCCCTACGACACTTTAGGAGCTCCGACGACACAGGAGCAAGAATGGGAGGCTGTACCCCAGCAACTGGTCGACCACCTGATCCATAGTATGCCAACCCGTTGTGCGGCCTGTGTACGTGTGCATTGTGATTATATCCCATATTGATGTCAGGGTACATACGCAGGAAACGGTGGAGTTTTGTAGCACATATGTTTCGGGACGGTTTTCTCAACTTATCACCAATACCGTGGACTTACAGATCTGTGTCGTATTTATGAGCATGTGTGTAGTCTGCTTAGGGGCGATAACGCTGTGAAATGGGTAGGGCAGCTGTTAACGCTCCTGCCCAGTCAGCAGGAGATCACGGGTTCGAATCCTACTCCGATACACATTTTCACTTGTTGCCGCTAATGTCGCTTAATGTCCCTATGTAGCTGACATCAGTAATTCCTTCCCTCTCCTTTCGTTTCTCCCTCCCTCCAGTTTACATACTTTGACAAGCGACCAGCGACCGCGTCCCCACTGCCACCACTACCATCGTCAGCCGACCACTGAACTTGGTACTCATCCGCTTCAGTTTGACGGCAGCTACGATCCAATACGGTTGCTTACAGCTTAGTTGTGTGACAAAATTGAGGATCCAACCAAGTATGAAATGCGAAATGTTAACCGCTTTTTAAACACGCGAAAAAGGCCAACTCGTAGAAATTTACAGACAGGTAACTTCTTCTTCTTCGCGGATGGATCACTTAGTACCACGCATAATCAACATTTGTTGGCTTTCCTTTTCGCCCAGTATTCCTTCATAAACAACGAATGGGCTAGCTTTCGTTGCGTAGACCACGTATGTCGGTTAGTTTTTCTCTCTTCTTCCACAAAACCCCGTGTGTTTGTGATTTTTCTGATTTCATTTCTGTCGTGTAGATTTGGAGACCATAATTCTCTCAGGTCTTTTTCCGTCTGTTTGTACCAGTTCGGTCTTGTAGTTTTGTTCTTTAAAAATGTATGGATTTTGTGCGTTAACCTGTTTGAGTCCATTCTTTCTAAATGCCCCATGAATTGAATTCTTCCCATGCGCATTGTGTCTGTTATTTTGGAGATATTTTTATATATTTCTGCATTGGGTTTTGGATAATGCACACCTTCTTTACTTTTTGGTCCTAGGATTTTCCTCATTATTTTACGTTCTTTCACTTCTAATTCCTTTTTTTGTGTTCTATGTTGAAGGTTTAGTGTCTCAGAGGCGTAGAGAGCTTCGGGTTTAATTACTGTTGTGTAGTGTCGTATTTTGCAGTTCCACGAGAGACTCTTTTTGTTATAAATGTTTTTTGTTAATTGAAACGCCGTCTCCATTTTCTGGACTCTTGATCTGACAGATTTCTTTTCATTACAATTTTCTGCAATCCATTCAACTAAATATTTAAATTCTTTTACTCGAGAGATGTAGTTATTACCAATTTTGACATCAGAAGGTGCATCTTTGATGTCAGTCATAAATTTTGTTTCTTCAAATTAAATTTGTAATCCTATTTTTGCTGCCTGCCCTCGTAATAATTCTAGCTGTTTCTGTGCATCGGTAATGTCTTGTGCGATCAGTGCCATGTCATCAGCAAATGCTAAACGGTCTTAATTCTATGCCCTTACGTCTTGGTCCCAGTTTGTGTGCTGGTGCACCTGCTTTTCTCCATTCTCTAACAACTTTTTCAAGAGCACAATTGAAGAGCACTGGGAACAATACATCCACAGGTCGTATTCCTGTGTCTATTTCAATTCTGTACTCAATTCTCCCATAAATTTTACTTTGGATTTGGTCTCCGTGAGTGTTTCTCAACGACAGTGAACGCGGAGATGAAGATCATCGTTACGGCGGAACTAGCGGAAGAGGCAACCTTGCTTTTTGGGATACTATAAAAGCTATCGTCCAAGGTTATTTGGACAAAGGGCATGACGGTTCCACAGGTTAGTGGCGGTAACCCTGCTACGTCTGTTCCACATGTTAGTGGCGGCTTATCTATAAAACTCAGAAGTGGAACTCTGAGCTTAACCAAACCGAAACCTCAATTTCAGTCACAAACCCAGTCCAAATAAATCAACATGGATACAGCACCTTCAAAGACAGGTAACTATACTTAAGGTAACGTGCTTAAGGGAGCTTCTGTTTGTAAGTGGTGTATCATGTTGAATGGCGGGCTGAAAACGTTCACTACAGGTACACTGATATACTCAGACCAAGGATTGAAACTAAACTCCAATATGATAGGCGTTTTACAATTAATGGACTGCACTCATTCCTTCCAGGCACTTCAGGGCCTGTATTGTACGAGATTGTTAGTGCAGATCTGTGCTATGAAACAGTGTATGCCAGATGAGTTCCTTGAATTTTGTCAGACGAACACAAAAACAAACGAATGGCAGCTGGTGTGACATTTCTGAGCCGCTGTAGAAAGGATGGTGATGAATTTTTGAATCACAGTGTCACTGGTGATGAGACTTGGATATCACATTTCACACCAGAAGTAAAGTGTCAGTCAATGGAATGCCATCATTCGCAATACCCAAAGAAACCGAAAAAAGCGAAACAAATATCGAGCACAAGAAAGATTATGGCTACAGTACTGTGGGATCGTCCTGTTAATCGATCACATGCCTAGAGATGAAACCATAAATGCAGTAGCCTACGGTCAGACTCTTCAACGGCTTCGCCGCACCATCAAAAACAAGCGATGCGGAATGCTAATCACTGGAGTCAACCCCCTTCACGATAATACACGTCCGCATTCAGCGGTAGTGACGCAGAACTTGCGTCAGTGATTTCAGTGGGAAACGTTTCAACATACACCACACAGTCCGGACTTAGCTCCCAGAGACTATTACTTACTCCCTAAACCGAAAGATGTTTTTGTATAGACATCGCTACGAAAGTGGTGATGAACCAAAGCAGCCGCTAATCGATGCTTCGACAACTAGACGGCAGATGAGTATGCAGAAGGCATAGGAAAACAGGTACAACGGTATGACAAGTGGCTAAATTTTGATGGTCACGACGTGAAAAAGTAGCTTGGATATCGTATTGTGTATAGAATATAGTTTCGTTTAATTATATAAAATAAAAATCTCCGTAGAAAAACAAAAGTTCTTTACTTTCCGGAAGATTTTCGTACATAGACGCTCTCCCAGAGTACAACGTTCGTAGTAGAATTTGAAATAGTCAGGAAAGTGCTTCTTTAATTTCCGCACTTTGTCATTTTGGGATTGGTTTGTACTGATAACACCAAGTTTCGTCATTCGTGGTGATTTTTTTCCAGTTTGTATTCGAGTTTAAACAAGCTGAGGCGTGTCGTTGTTTCTGTTCGGCAATCAGTGTGTGCGGGAAAAACTTTGCAAACACATTTCTCTGTTTGTGGAAAATGTCTTGAATATTTGTTCTGGAGTGGTTTCTCCATTGCGGTTTGACACAATAATTTTGACACACTACGATCGCACGTTCTCTGCTTAACCCTGCCTGCTCGTGACTTGCTGGTAGAACACACATCAGTTCTTTACAGGTGTCAGTTCAAGTCCCAATCGTAGCTACTGCGCTGAAGTCGCTAATACGCCAGGACTAAAATCGGTGTTGAAACTTTCTGATCGGACGGAGTACTTTTTAAATACAGCAGTTCGAGAAAATCGTCCTAAATGGAAAGAAAACTATAGATTTTTATTTTTACTCATTACCAAAATAAATTGTTCAAATAGTGTAAAATAAAGTGATACAAATTGTTTATGATCAGATTTCCACCCAATGGAAAAGGCAAAGGAGCCGAAATATATGAGGGGAACAACAGAAGAAAACTAAAAATGGCTCTGTGCACTAAGGGACTTAACATCTATGGTCATTAGTCCCCAAGAACTTAGAACTACTTAAACCTAACTAACGTAAGGACATCACACAACACCCAGTCATCACGAGGCAGAGAAAATCCCTGACCCAGCCGGGAATCGAACTCGGGAACCCGGGCACGGGAAGCGAGAACACTACCGAGAAGAAAACTCTTTGTGATAATTTGCTATAGAGGGAAGCATAGATATGGTGGAAAGAGAACTTACAGTGTAACTGACAATATCAATTAGGAAGAATGCTTATCTAAAAACCTTCAAATAAACGGCTGAAAGGGTACAGTACCGCCCGACATTGAAAATAGGTACAACATACTTCATTATTTTTGTCAGAACAACACATTTTTTTGTAAAATAACTCTATTTCAATTAATACAGCGAAGCCGGATACCAGTGTGGGAAAGAATGAAAATTTAATTATTTAATTGATCTCATGTGCACTCCCACAAAATAAATCCCTACATCCAGTTTGGTGAGATCTGTGAAATGAATGAATGTATGGTCGTCTGCTAACCACAGATAGTGAATGTGAATATATGATCATCTTGAGACGATCCTTTGGCCACCTTTGGTGGGACCAAAGAGATGAAATTTACCTGAGCTTTGAGCACCTGAAATGTGGCTGACCAATACGGTAGCAAGGTACTCCCCCACTTCAGCAGAGGTGTGAGAGGACCTGAAGAACGGCCATGTTTCAGCACTCTGCCACTGGATCTTGTGCTGTTAAGACCTGTTTTAGTTGTGCTCCGTAAAGACAAGAGAGTGGAGACATGGTATGCATGTGGAATATTTAAGAGTAGTTTGAAATAATAATTTCTCTATTTCAGGAACTTTTGTGGGGAGAATTAAATGTCAGGCAGGTAATATTAATGGGATTGTAGTAATCTTCGGAAGTGACCAATGGTCACAATGAAACCACGTGTAGCAATAAGTTGAAATACTTCCGTGTGCTTAAGTTAGCTGAATTACTAGCGTGTGTACAATAAGTTGAAATATTTAAGAAATAGCGTGTGTACCATAAGTTGAAATATTTAAGAAATGGCGTGTGCAGGACTTGAAATTAGAGGCGAGTACTTCCACGTGGTGAGTACTGTGTGAGTCTCAATCTGTGTATGAGACAAAGGATAAAGAGAAGTACTCGTCTATGGTATCAGTTGAGGACTCGCGTGTGTGATGAATATGTTCTTAATATTACTTTGCGTGATATGATTCCGTGTGACGCTAGATTCAAACTCTGAGAGAGAAGCAAGGTGAGTCGGCCGTCTATCCAGCAACGCCACTTGGCTTGCATTGCACAGGAAGACGTGCATATATCTCCAGAGTTCATAGTAGGAAAGTAGAATTACAAAGTGGGGCAGTGTCATGTGAAACTGGGATAAATACTAATTGAAGTGGGAGAGCTGAAAGTGATAGTGTTGTGACTATTTATTGTATTGTATTCCATGTTGTAGTGTGGTGTATGTCATGTAATTTGGGTATGTGTGGTTTGCATGGGAGAGTAGCAAGGTAGTTTCAAAAGATTAGTGGGTTATGCGTGTTCCTTTTGTACTGCTCGGTCTGGAGGAAAGTTTCGTGATGATGATTGTGAGAGTCGAAGTGTAAGAAATAATAAAAGATCCAACATCCTATCCAGAAAGTGCACTGTAGCGTTAAATAGTTATGAGACCATAAGATAGAGATTCACCAATGTAAAGCCATGCCCACTGGGCGGAATTTCTCATGTGTTATTGTTGTAGGTTATAGAATTTGTGTGTTTAGGTTATAGAATTTATCGGAATAAATAAGATAGTGAAAAGAAAAAGATTGGTGGCCTTTTCCTTCGAATTGTATGTTGTCATGATATCCAGAATTTATAATGTGTGCGCCACTCATATTCAGTGCGATGGCCACGTGTTGATAAAAGCCGTTAAATAAAAGACAAAAAGAAAATGTGGTATTGCCAGTGCGTAGTGAACAGTCAGAGTTCTGTAAATTACTGATAGTCAGATGTGCGTTTCCGTTGCGTATTATTCACACAGGAGGATAATTTGTAACTGAATTGTGAGTACGAGAGTTCATGTTACTCGATACATAAGAATGAATCCACTCGCTTGGCAGACCACTCATCTTGCAGTCCTGACTGCTTGAAGCCACAGTATGAGCAAGGCATGTGGGTGCCTCTCATAATTTCGACCCTGACAGGATTCTGCTGTTAGGGTTTGCTGAAGATTTTTTTTTAATGTATTGTGATAGCGCTAAGAAGTAAAATTTTTTTGTTTGCATTTTCTTTCTGGATTGGTGAGGATCTTTTATTTGTTTTATGTAATCGCTTGCTACGTCATGTAAGGTTGGAAGATCGTTGTATAATTTTTTTTGCCTAATGTCCGTAGTAACTAGGTCGTAGTCGAAAAGTGTAGTCACCATGGAGAATAGTGATTCTGGCGTGAACGTAGCAGTGCGGCAGGAAGTAGCTGTCGACCATGGGTTAATGAGCGAAAACGGCAAACACTCGGAAGGGGCTGAATTGTTCAGCGGACTGCGGCTAGGTGATCCTTTATGCGGTGGGCTTTGTCCACAAATGGGGGCTTTTCTTGACGATGCGGGCGAGCCGGGACTAGGTCAGGTATGCAGTGAAATGCTACTGCTGTTTTTACAGAGGATGGATAAAGATAATAAGGAAAGATTGGAAGCGATGAATAGAGGTAATAAGGAGAGAGATAGGGAGATTAAGGAAACATTGGAAGCGATGGATAAAGATAGTAAGGAAAGTATGGAGGCATTGGATAAGGGAAATAAAGTGGTAATGAGGAAGCTACACACAGTTATCGATGAGCATCTGCCCGCCGTTAATAATCGGTTATATGAGGGGGAGAAGAATCTGGGTGCGTTGAAGGAAGTATGTGACGCCGTGAAAGAAAAAGCTAATAATTTGGAGGTACGAATATTTGCAATAGAGAGTGATACTACTGAACATAGGGACGTGTTGCCAGACGAGCGAATCAAAGAGGTAGTGGTCAGAATGAATACGATTAGTGCAGATGTAGAAAAGCTCAGTATAAGAGGCGAGACAGGCTCTGACAGTACGCAGCGAGAGGTTTATGCCAACCAGGGGGAGATACAATCACTGTTACAACTTAAAGAGGCGCAATTAGAAATAAGTAGGAAACATAGGGAAGAACTAGCACAGTTGCAATTAGCGTGCAGTAGCGAAGGTGACACACCACCAGGTAGATTGCAGAGGGAGAGTGAGATAAATTCAAAAAACGAAAATAGGCAGAAAGAGGAAGACGAACTCAGAGAGTTAGAAGAACGGTTGTTGGATAAAACAGGTGGTAAACCCAACTGGGTATAGTCCAAGGCTGTCTCAATTTCAAGATTCATTACCTTCATCGTGGGGACTCCTCCTAAAAATGAAGTTTGTGTGTAACCATTTGAGGGACGAGGCTAGAGCGAAAATGCAGGAAGTTATTAAAGACTTTAGTAACTATTTAAATGAATTCTGGTCGAGAAGTAAGCAGGACCAGGTTACGCAAAGCATATTGATGATGCCAAATTGTAACGAAGGTGGTATAAGAGATCCAGTGGCGTGCTATCAGGAAATGCTGAGACGAAATAGGTATTTGGATGTGCCATACGAACCTGGGGAGCTCTTTAGGATTTGTATAACGAAGTTGCCAGTGAAATTGCGCAGGGATATAGTGATAGCAGGCAGAGGCTTAGATGATTCTTCGTCATTTCAGCACTTGTTACAGGAACTTGGTAATGAGAGCAACATCGTAAATGGAGACACGACTCATAGGTCAGACAGAGTCGAGGATGGGAATGGCAGAAACTATCAGAATGACAGGAGAGCATGGAATCCTGGCATTTCATTCTTGTCATATTGGATTGAAGAATAGGAGAAACTAATCCAACATATCAGCCCTTAGCATCTTGACTTAAAACACATGCCGCTGGCACTGAAAATTGTCTATGTAACAGACATACTCTACTGATATGTAGGAATGCAAATATCATACTTCTGATCAGAGAATAAAACACCAGTAATGGCATCTGTTAGGCTGGTCTCTCAGAGCAAAATTTGCAAATTTTTATCTCGAACACTAAAGTAAAAGACTGTTTCCTCAAAACAAACCAGTTGCTAAAAAAATGTGTTGTAATAATGCCAATGAGTCCAGTTTAATTAGTGTGATTTGATTATTGCAGGTACTTAACACGTAATGTAAAAAGTAAACATTGTGATCTGTATGGAATAGGGTACGTTTATACTGCTGTTACAGGTAATATCAGCAATGTGATCGAAGTTTTTAGATTAGCTGCTGTCTGACATATAGTATGTCATTCTCGTGGTGACAGTTATAATGAGGTGCTGTGTATGGTTGTTCGGAATCTGGTGTTAGGGAAAGAGGCCACTAGCACCAAAGTTTCTAACACTTGGGCTGCCCATTTCTCCCAGCTTGTATTCTCTGCACACATTTAATTTTCATGTAAGCTTAGATTCCTAACTAGCAAATTCTTTACTGTGTATAGTGGACCATTCAGAGTGTGGCTGATTGTCCATGAAAATGCTGTACTGATTGAGACGATCAAGGGAAAACAATCGTGTGGGCTTCATCACATTTCTAACATCAAATTATGGAAAAGTTAAGGATAGATCGAAAGTAGGCAATTTATGGTAGATAGTCAGTGTATTTATTTGTGGTGTGTAACGTTGTGCAGGGTCAAATCGAACATAGCAATTTTCAGGCGGGATGTCAGGAAGTATGACGGAATAGACTGGTCGAATGAGTCATGAACAGGAGTCGACAGAGTGGTGAATGTACGTATTTTTTGTTGTATGAATAAGGATCAAGCAGAAACGACGTGGTGATTAATGAGTGGATAAAGATGGTAGATAGTGAGAGAAGCGACGTGATAAATAGTAGTTGATAAAGGTGATATTTAAGGAGAAAAGCGACGTGAAGCAGTGTGATTAATAAAGAGAGATTCGACGTGATGAAACAGTGGCAAATAAAGGTGAGTAGAATTAATAATGTGGAGATGTCTTAGATGTATGTTACAGAGAGGCCTGTGTATGCTGCAATAGAGATTGATGCCAATGGCGAAGGAAGACCAGGAAATGATGGAGTAATGGATGGACGGAGAGCCGAAATACGAATAAAGAGATGAGGACAACTGCACAACGTGAAGGGACATAAAGGGAGTATGAGATCCAGATGGTGAACGTTGTGGAATACTGACGTAAGATGTAATATAAGTGTAAATCTAATTCTTACCATAACATTTGCAATATGAAAAAAAATAATTTTTGTTGTTGTTGTTGAAGCCTGGTACCAGTATGACTAATCAAATCGGTACCAAGAATGTGTACAGTTATTTTGCAGGATGAATAATTTGTGTATTTTTTGTTCGTAGATGAAATGTCGCAATTCTAAGTTGATATTTAGCAGGATGAATAATCGGTAAAGTGAATGCAGAGGTAAGCCGATGGAGAGAGGTGCCAGAGTGAAAGGACGAATTCGGAGACTGGAACGCTATCTCCGAAACAGCTTCATGTGTTACGTGGTTGAGTATAAGGGAGCAAAGGTATGGTATGTTGTCGTGACTGTGGTGGTGTTAAGGTTAGCTGACTTCTAGACCTATTCTGTTAGTGTATTGATGGATTGAATGAGAAGGAAAATGTGATGTCTGGTAAGTGAGAGTCGTAGAGTAGTGTGATCAATACGCACACTCCTGTAAAGGGGATGCTACCGATCCATAACTAAAACATTATTGTGTTATTGTTTGATTTGGATGAACCTCGATGGCAGGTCAGGATCTGACATTATGTGGATGGTACATACATGTCCTAGAAATGTTGATATATATAATAAAAAGGTAAAATATATAAACAGATACTAATTTCAGTCTGTCACAAGCACAAAGGTGCATTGTATGTTGTAGATTTAGAGTCATCAGTTTCTAAAATGTTTATTGTGTTAGGATGTTAAAGTAGTTTACTATTTAATAACATGTGGTAGGTAATTGAGAGCTGTGTAGATTATTTCTTATTTTTTTGTTAGAACACTTTCAAGGGGTATTAATTTCAGTCTGTCACAAGCACAAAGGTTCACTGTATATTGTATTTTTAGAATAAACAGTTTCTAATATTTTCACTGTGATAGGATGTTAGAGTAGTCTACTATATGATATTGTAATTATGAGCTGTATAGATTGTTTCTTATTCCTTTTTTTTTTTTTAGACTTTCATGTTTTGTATGAGGGACGACAGGTACAATCAATAGCACAAGTGTGGGCCGTATATAGAAAAGGGATAAATGTTGATGTTGTATGTGTAGAAAACTAGGGTGTATGATTTTACGTTTTTTGGAACAAAGATTCTTTTATTACCAGTGTATCTAATAGATCATACATGTAATCAATGAGCATTTAAATACTGTAAGAATATCCTTTTGTCTGTAACGTTGCGATATGCACGGAAGGGTCTGACTGATTGGGTGTCGTAGCCATGGGAGAGGCAACAGAGCCGGTGCACTCCCCACTCCACTGCCGGTCGGGGTACACTCCACGCGCCCACTACAGCAGGTCAACAGCCTGGGGTGACACGCACGTACCACTGGCCATTCATAAGTTCCACCACCCTTACGACTGAGGAAAGTATCCCGCAGAGGCAACAGCGGGTGGTTTCTTCTGATCAACGGCTCGTGCGGCGGCGCCACGGCAGAATGAACGAGGCGCGGCAGAGTCCAGCGGGCATTTTTTACCAGCAACTATTAACTAGTACTGGACTGTGGAGCCGTGAAACAAGATGACTGCTCTTATGTCTCCATAAGGTGGAAAGTGAAGGACTGGTGTTTCCACGTTGTGAGTGGTGGAAAAGATTTTGTCTTTAGCAGACAGGACGATTGTTTTGTTTTGTCTTGACCACTGAACGGTGGGATCCATAAACTTTTGGCAGTGACTTGTTAAGTGTGCTTTGTGAATTGCATGTGGGACGCTTGGTATACTTAAAGAGGACAGTTGTCGTTTGGTGACTAATTATTGTATGAATGCAAGAAACTAAAGTGGGACATTGACATTTGCATTTGTAGTAGGAGACATTTCTTTAATTGGTGTGGGAATAAGTGCTGTTTGCTGGAACTTACGACTTTTAATTACACCATGAACTGAAAGGACAGAACTGTGGGTAATAGTAGTTGTAGGGCCATTTTTGGACGACCAGATTCGTGTGGATGGTACTCTGAGAGTGACTATGACATTTGTGTTTAATGTGAGATACAGTTTACTGTTCAATGTGTGTTCAAAATGCCAATTTGAGTGACTTAAAGACTTTCGTCCGGGTAACCATGGGAGAGCTTTGACACCGAGACAGTGTTTCTGGGGAACCTGTCAGCAACTTTTTTGACCCCAAGAAAATCACAGAATGAAATGATTCCGTGTGACTCGCAAGATAGGGAATAATATATTTGTACTTGTAATTGTGTAAATTTTTTTTATATGTTTCATTCCTGAAGGGACAGCAAGTGTAATTGTATTTCATTAACATTTGTGTTTAGAATAGTTAGTGTTTTTTTTTGTTAGTTCTGGGCTACCAGTTCACATAGCACGTTTATTAGAAAATTTGGTACAATGATGCTTTAATTATTAGCCAGTGGCGTAATACTAACGTAGTGGCTCTTGTTGCATAGGTCAGTAAAGTTGTCACAGGGGACAAGAGTTTGCATTGCACAACAAATATCGGAATTAATTGATGCATTTTGATGTCATGGACAGTAATGATCTTGTTGGTGTGTTGACTGAAGCCACTTATTTTCATTATCACAGTGGTGATATTTCACAATAAAGTGTAACGAAGGCTAGTCGAAATGCAAGTTCTTGTCGTCCAAATGTGTAACAACAGAGAAATGAGCAGTAGTGTAAGATACGAGAGCTACTGGTGGATTCAAGCACTAATTGTTAAACTATTTACTGCGTGTATTGATCAAAGTTGATGGAATGACTGGCTCAGCAGCAGGTATTTGTACTGGTGGACAAGGATAAGGTTAAACTCACAGTCGAGTAGTGGTGGCAATTGCTTAAGTGATGATAGTTAACGAGGTATAACATGATGTCTTAGGTTGACTATATTACGTAACCAGTATGTAACCTGTGGTATATTTCATTGTTTTTTTTTGTCTCAGTTTAATTTGTCCGTAGGTTTGATGTACATTTTAGAGTAATGGTATGGAGCCTGATATTCTACATGTAACTAGTGTACGAAATTTTTTTCTTTTGTTGATTTTGTTTTGTAGTTAGACATTGCCGTGTAAAGAGTATTACAACGCAATTTATGAATGTCAGATTACTTGTTCTGTGTTTGGACGGTGAGCTATTTAAAATTTCATGAGTACAATTAGTATTTTTTTTTATTTGTCATAGAATTAGTGAAGTTTGGATTACTCATAAAAATAACGAAGATCCCAGTAACTAAGCAAATTTTTATCTCAACATTATTTTTTATTTGTATGATTTAATGTTTTATTTGTCATGTGGATTGTTGTAAATTTGTATGTTTACGTTACTCTGGATTGTGGAGAGTACAATAATGGAACAACTGTGTCAATAATTTGGTAAAGTAACAGCATTTGGTCGTCTATTTGAGGTCACCAGGGGCTAAGGTCTCCTCCTGGTTATTTCGATGACATGCTACATTTGTTCTAATACAGTTTTCTTAAAAAAATCGGAACCACCCTCGCATTGCAAGGATAGTACCATGCCATTTTTTTCTGCATGGGTAGCCGGTGGTGAAAGGGTACAGTACCGCCCGACATTGAAAATAGGTACAACATATTTCATTATTTTTGTCAGAACAACACATTTTTTTGTAAAATAACTCTATTTCAATTAATACAGCGAAGCTGGATACCAGTGTGGGAAAGAATGAAAATTTATTTATTTAATTGATCTCATGTGCACTCCCACAAAATAAATTCCTACATCCAGTTTGGTGAGATCTGTGACATGAATGAATGTATGGTCGTCTGCTAACCACAGATAGTGAATGTGAATATATGATCATCTTGAGACGATCCTTTGGCCACCTTTGGTGGGACCAAAGAGATGAAATTTACCTGAGCTTTGAGCACCTGAAATGTGGCTGACCAATACGGTAGCAAGGTACTCCCCCACTTCAGCAGAGGTGTGAGAGGACCTGAAGAACGGCCATGTTTCAGCACTCTGCCACTGGATCTTGTGCTGTTAAGACCTGTTTTAGTTGTGCTCCGTAAAGACAAGAGAGTGGAGACATGGTATGCATGTGGAATATTTAAGAGTAGTTTGAAATAATAATTTCTCTATTTCAGGAACTTTTGTGGGGAGAATTAAATGTCAGGCAGGTAATATTAATGGGATTGTAGTAATCTTCGGAAGTGACCAATGGTCACAATGAAACCACGTGTAGCAATAAGTTGAAATACTTCCGTGTCCTTAAGTTAAGCTGAATTACTAGCGTGTGTACAATAAGTTGAAATATTTAAGAAATAGCGTGTGTACCATAAGTTGAAATATTTAAGAAATGGCGTGTGCAGGACTTGAAATTAGAGGCGAGTACTTCCACGTGGTGAGTACTGTGTGAGTCTCAATCTGTGTATGAGACAAAGGATAAAGAGAAGTACTCGTCCATGGTATCAGTTGAGGACTCGCGTGTGTGATGGATATGTTCTTAATATTACTTTGCGTGATATGATTCCGTGTGACGCTAGATTCAAACTCTGAGAGAGAAGCAAGGTGAGTCGGCCGTCTATCCAGTAACGCCACTTGGCTTGCATTGCACAGGAAGACGTGCATATATCTCCAGAGTTCATAGTAGGAAAGTAGAATTACAAAGTGGGGCAGTGTCATGTGAAACTGGGATAAATACTAATTGAAGTGGGAGAGCTGAAAGTGATAGTGTTGTGACTATTTATTGTATTGTATTCCATGTTGTAGTGTGGTGTATGTCATGTAATTTGGGTATGTGTGGTTTGCATGGGAGAGTAGCAAGGTAGTTTCAAAAGATTAGTGGGTTATGCGTGTTCCTTTTGTACTGTCGGTCTGGAGGAAAGTTTCGTGATGATGAATGTGAGAGTCGAAGTGTGAGAAATAATAAAAGATCCACCATCCTATCCAGAAAGTGCACTGTAGCGTCAAATAGTTACGAGACCATAAGATAGAGATTCACCAATGTAAAGCCATGCCCACTGGGCGGAATTTCTCATGTGTTATTGTTGTAGGTTATAGAATTTGTGTGTTTAGGTTATAGAATTTATCGGAATAAATAAGATAGTGAAAAGAAAAAGATTGGTGGCCTTTTCCTTCGAATTGTATGTTGTCATGATATCCAGAATTTATAATGTGTGCGCCACTCATATTCAGTGCGATGGCCACGTGTTGATAAAAGCCGTTAAATAAAAGACAAAAAGAAAATGTGGTATTGCCAGTGCGTAGTGAACAGTCAGAGTTCTGTAAATTACTGATAGTCAGATGTGCGTTTCCGTTGCGTATTATTCACACAGGAGGATAATTTGTAACTGAATTGTGAGTACGAGAGTTCATGTTACTCGATAAATAAGAATGAATCCACTCGCTTGGCAGACCACTCATCTTGCATGCCTGACTGCTTGATGCCACAGTATGAGCACCTACAGGGTGCCTCTCACGGCAACGCAGTAGTACAATCTACATGCTAACAAAGACTTAGTACTGAAATATAAACTTGAGTAAACGTCAAGTATGAAAAACTAGAAATGTAAGTAAATTAGGTTCTTTACAAACTTCAGAATTTCCATAATTACGGAGTAACCATGGACTATCTCAGAACTACAAAAAATGTATCAGGAACAATTCACAATAGGAGACAGATGTTTTTTGGACAAGTATAGAGAGAATCGCGTGAAACATGCACCCCTTTTATTTCGCAGAAGTTTCACGATACAGAAGCGAGATTTTCTGCCATTGAAAGTAGGCAGAGTGAAACGTCCCTTTAGAAAAATTATACATGACTGTGTTTAAACTGACACACAATATTTTTAGCGCAATGCAATCTGACTTTCAAAAATCACTACAAAAGAATGGCCCTGACTAACTTTAACCTATACGTTTCACAAGTCACTTACCTCACAAAAATCTTGGTTACACGAACTACTGCAATACAGCGTGGGGCCACTGCTGCCAGCTAAATAAAAGATTCAAACTACGGAAGGCACTAACTACTGATAGGCGTAGTTAGCAAATGAAAGATTTTAATAGAGAACAATCAATGTATTTACCTTAATAGTCATAATATATATAGCTGTTCATGACATCCAGTCTTACAAATTTCAAAACTCCGCCATCTCTCTCCCCACATCCACCACTGCTGGCGGCTCACCTCCAACTGCGCAACGCTATGCGCTGTTAACATCCAGCTGACCAACACTACAATGGCAGACAACAATGCAAACTACCCACAGACTGCACACAGCACAGCCAGTGATTCTCATACAGAGCGCTACGTGGCGTTACCAATAAGAAAACCTAAACAGCCTACTTACAAGAAGAGCACTTCATTCTGTTTATGTGCAATACGCTTAAAACTTATATCAACCAAGATCTTACAACCAGCGTGTTTGTCTTTTTAAGAGGAACTGTAAGCATTTCGCTAAATTTGAAAGGTGAGACGGCCGGAATCGACTGTTGCTATGTAAGCTCTGCCAGTTGGGAATCTCATGGCAAGATTCATACACTTCGTGTACTTTTCCCCTTCTGAATATCACTTGTTCGGAGCTATGAAGAAGCCTCCGCGCGGGTGTCATTTGGCAAACTTCTAGGAACTGCGAGTAACAGCCCCACAGTGAGTGCTACAGACTCCAGAAAAGTGGATCAAGGAGGGCCTACAGGAGTTAAAGGGGCCAAGTGAGGCGAGTCGCTTGGTGGCCCAGTACCTGGAACCTCGCTTCAGCGAAGGCAGCCGGGGTTTTCCGACAACGGCGCTCAGGTTGACTCCCTGTTCCTTGACTTCACGAAGGCATTTGAGTCCGCCCCGAAATGACATTCAGTGAAAAAAAAATACGAGCTTATCGAGTATTGGAGCAGATTTTCGGCTGGATTCAAGACTTCCTTGCTCTTAATAGAACAAAATCGTCAGGAGTGTGATAGAGCCCTTACTGTTTACAACATATATATAAATGATCTAGTAGAAAGCGTCGGATCTTTGACGCTGTTCTCAGATGATGAGTTGTCTATAACAAAGTAGAAACGCCAGAAGATAGTAACGATTTGCAGAATGACCTCCATGGAATTACTGAATGGTGCAGGCAGTGGCAGTTGATCCTGAACGTAAATAAATGTGACGTATTGTGCATACATAGGAAAAGAAACCCACTGCTGTAAAGCTACACTATTGATAACAAATCGCGGGAAACAGTATCCACCGTAACTGTCCTCAGTGACCTTAAGTGGAATGATTACATAAAACAAATAGTGGGAAAAGCAGAGGACAGACTCAAATTCATAGGAAGAATCTTAAGGAAATGTAACTCGTCCACGAACGAAGTGGCTTGCAAGGCGCCTGTTCGACCGATTCTTGAGTATTGTTAATCTACCTGTGATCCGTACCAGGTAGGACAGATAGAAGCGGTAGAGAAGATCCAACGAAGAGCAACGCGTTTCGTCACGGGATCGTTTAACCGCCGCGAGATCGTTATGGAGATGATCAACAAACTCCACTGGCAGACGTTACAAGAGAAGCGTTGTGCATCACGGAGAGGTTTCGAGAGATCACTTTCCGAGGAGACGGGCAACACTTTACTTCCCCCACATACGTCTCGCGTAATGACCACGAGGAGAAAATTCTACTAATTAGAGCCAATACAGAGGCTTACCGATAATCATTCTTCCCACGTGCTATTCGCGAGTGGAAAATGGTTTGAGGGCTCAGTTAGTGGTGTAAAAGGTACTCTCCGCCACACACCATTAAGTGGCTTGCGGAGTATGATGTACACGTCGACTCATATAGGGAATTGCAAGACCACTTCCCATGACGGTGTCCACCCTTCACACACTGCCACCAATCGCCGGTGAATATCCACAGTGTCCACACCCTTCTTCCACAGAAGCCACGTCGTCCAGTGTTGTCCAACATCGATGATACTCCACTCCACGTCGTCCGCTCATGTAAGAATAGTAGTTGGGAAATTGGCCAGTGCTGTGCTGGTGTTACAACTCCAATGATTGTCCTGCCGCCTACCGTTAGATGAAAGTGCAACTCACATATCCTACCTACTGTAATGATGAATCGAAGGGCGCGCAACGAACGATGGGAGAAATTGAAGTATAAATCAATATGGAACGCCCCTCGTATGTACAACATTTAAATTAAAGACACTTACAACAAAAGATGTATTTAGTATTATCTTTTTCTCTATAATCACTCTCCGATACTTAATATTAGCTAATGAAAGAGAGTTGTCTCTCTCCTTACTGCATTCACAGGTTCCAGTCAATGTTGCGCTTCACACTTTGTTGACGGGTTCCCCTACTAGCATGCTATCGACCTCACTACAGTGATTATTTCCCAAATTTCCCATCCACAGTGCCGCTTTTCATCTATGTCCTGCCGGCCGCGGTGGTCTAGCGGTTCTGGCGCTGCAGTCCGGAACCGCGGGACTACTACGGTCGCAGGTTCGAATCCTGCCTCGGGCATGGGTGTGTGTGATGTCCTTAGGTTAGTTAGGTTTAAGTAGTTCTAAGTTCTAGGGGACTTATGACCTGAGATGTTGAGTCCCATAGTGCTCAGAGCCATTTGAACCATCTATGTCCTCATTAGGTTTTGTATTATTTATTACTCCGCTTATGTGCACATACTTTTTTTGGTTTATGCCGTACGGAAGCTATAGTTGTGTACGGTTTTCTCTGATCTCCACCCCGAGAACACCTTAAAGATATGCATATCTTTAGCCGATTTACTCCACTTCTGGCGTGACGTCTGCGCTTGGCTTCCTTATACCGTTTTTGTACCGCCACTATGAACTACGTGTAAGCATTTATTAGCTCTTGTTGTATTAATGGATTCATTATCGTATTACATATTGCTCTTGAATTTGTTTAGAACCTCAGCAATATACAGCATGTATTTTATTGCTAACACTCGCAAGTGAGAGATAGTTAAAAGGTGTACCATTTTTTTATATTTAAATTTTTAAGACCTTTCATCCTTAATTTTGATATTCTGAAATTCATCTTCTGTTTGCAACTGGTTGCTGATTAATTCGATATAAAAAGATGTATTATTATCAGCTAAAAAGAGGTTGTGGCAGTATTCTGTCCGATTTGTCTTTCTTTGTACTGGTTAATAGTTGGTGCATGCCCCAGTGCATTTCTTCATTCCTGCCCTGCCACCTCGTAGCGGCAGTTCTCGTGGTGCATATGGTCTCGTCTTGCCGGTCTCCTCTGGCACAAAAAAAAAAAGTACTAGCAGAATTTAGATTTTGACTTGGCTGATTATATGGACACTGCCGTTTCCTTGAGAATTATGTAAGTGCTATAGACGCTAACGTCAGTTGTTATCAAAAGAGTGGTAAACTAGTAGGGGCCATTGTACCCCATCGCAGACGATCGATTTGGTGTCTCCTCTACCTTGTCCCTCTTCTCGGTGCACCCTAATATTATATGGTTCATGCCCTCTTCTTCTTCACATGTACAGAGACGACTGTCGATCAATCCCAAGAGATTAAGCGTTTTTAAAACGACTGGGACTGAATTTCTTTCGTGCCATCTACTTTTTTTAGAGTTGGAATGAACAGTGTTTTGTGAAAAACGCCTGTGAGAAAGGAAATTACGAGATGCACTGTGCTGTGAAAATGTGCAGTTTTCTTTCTTACAGTCAGTTTTAACTAGGATAACCGGCATTTAAACCATTAGAAAAATTGGAAATTTGTGGTAAGGTCTTATGGGACCAAACTGCTGAGGTCATCGGTTCCTAAGCTTACGCTCTATTTTATCTAACTTACGCTAAGGTCAACACACACAACCATGCCCGAAGGAGGACTCGAAATTCCGCCGGAGGGAGCCTTGCGGACCGTGACAAGGCGCCCTAGACCACGCGGTTACCTCGCGCCGAAAATCATTAGACATATTGTTTCTACCTATGTATCCTTTCTCATTATGAATATATTTGTTTTCTTCCTGGCAGTTGGATTTCACAGAAAACGGGAAATTTGTATTTATGGCTTTGCATTTATGATTAGACTAGTACTACAGAATCTTAATTTGCCATAAAGATGAACAAGGCTCAGTGTCAGAAGTGGGATGGGGAGGTGAATGGAACGGAAGTACGGAAGTGGGGAAAGAAATGGACATAGAGAGGAGGAAAGAGGAAACGGACAGAGAGCGGTGGGGGGGGGGGGGGGAGAGAGAGAGAAATGGACAAAGAGCGGGGCAGGAGGAGAAGAACAGAGAAAGGGAGGACTAGGAAATTAGGGTATGCATGCAGTTTCCATACATATTTAGCAACTACGAAGCACTGCTGGGTTCGCAGGTGGTTGTACAAAATCTCTAGACACAGTGTGCTTCTGATACCAGTATGTTGACAGGATCACACGGTGTGCCGCTCTATAACGTTTCCCTCTGCCATTGGTCCGCCTGCTCCATTCCTTGTTCCACCCCATTCGCATAGTCCTTTCAAGTCGTTATATGAAGTCTGTATGTGGTATCTTTGGATGACATGGCGTTCCGGAAGCTGCGCCTTGTTTAGCCGGTTGGTCGGCCGCTTCGTTACAGGGATGCCGCCGTGGCCTTTGACCGGATTGAAGTAACTCCTTTTTGCTGCATTTTTCATAAATGACTGGGACACTGCGTCGCTGTGTCAAACGGTTTTTCGGTGTCATACTGCTATTCGGAAGACGGTTAAGGTAATATGAGAGACGTTCAGTACGCGATGCAACTTGCTTCTCTTGGCCGTTTTCGGCTCAGAAACTGCGCCATTTTTTGGAGGACGTTGTCGAATATTGCCGCTTCAGTCCCTGTAGGTTCACGAAGTTTCGATTGGTGGTGGCGCTATACGTAACATTCAGAATGGCATCTGCACAGGAGATGCGTTCCGAGCAAAGAGCTGTAACTGAGTTTCTTTTGGAGAAAAACCAGAGCATCGCAGATATTCAGAGGCGTTTGGAGAATGGCTACGGAGACCTGTCAGTGAACAAAAGCACGGTGAGTCTTTGGGAGAGGCGTCTGTTATCATCGCAACAAGATAGCGATAATCTGTCCCTCGAAGTGGCTGGCTGCACACAGCTGTAACCCCTGAAATGTTGGAACGTGTGGACCCTCTCATTCGTCATGATCGACGGGTCACAATAAAAGACCTCGCTGCTCAGCTGGCTTCAATGTTCTATATCCACCCTCATGGTTCAACGGTCTACTGTGAAGTGTATAGTGCTGCCCTTAGGAAATTGAAGAAACTACTTCAGCGTGTTTGTCGGCAAAAAAAACTGCAATCGACCTTCTCCTTCTCCATGACAACACGAGGTCTCAGACAAGTCAGCGCACCAGAGAGGAGCTCACAAAACTTAAGTGGTCTGCCCTTCCTCACCGACCATACAACCACATGTCGCACCTTCCGACCGCCATCTGTTCGGCCCAATGAAGGCTGCACTGCGCGGTAAACAGTACCTGGATCATGGAGAAATTATTGATGCAGCAAGACGTTGGCACCAATATCGACCAGCAGAGTGGTATCATGTGAGCATACTGCCCCCCCTCCCCCCCCCCCACCCCCACCCACAGTAACGTGGCGTAGTGCCGTCGCATTGAACCAAGATTATGTTGAAAAATAGGGTTTTGTAGCCAAAGGACTGGAGAATAATATGGTAAACTGGAATCCTGAATAAAACCGAACTACTTTCAGAAAAAAATATAGCATTACTTACTGAACGCCATGCGTAATTTCGCGATCAAAGCAGTTTCCCGCTTGTTTAAGTGCATCTGACATAGCTACAGCTGGTTCAGCTTTATCACTGATTCTGTGTCCACTTTGAACAACGGTCTGTAAAGAATTTCTCGATATATCTTTTCAATATTAGTGGTAATAATTGACATATCCAAGTACTACACTAATGGCCATTACAATTGCTACACCAAGAAGAAATCCAGATGATAAACGGGTATTCATTGCACAAATATATTGTACAAAAACTGATATGTGATTGCATTTTCACGCAATTTTGATGCTTAGATCCTGAGAAATCAGTACCCAGAACAACCACCTCTATCCGTAATATCAGCCTTGATACGCCTGGTCATTGTGTCAAACAGAGCTTGGATGGCGTGTACAGGTACAGCTGCCCACGCAGCTTCAACACGATACCATAGTTCATCAAGAGTAGTCACTGGCGTATTGTGACGAGACAGTTGCTCGGCCACCATTGACCAGACGTTTTCCATTGGTGAGAGATCTGGAGAATGTGCTGGCCAGGGCAGCACTCGAACATTTTCTGTATCCAGAAAGGTCCGTACAGGACCTGCAACATACGGTCGTGCATTATCCTGCTGAAATATAGGGTTCCGCAGGGATCGAACGAAGGGTGGAGCCACGGGTCGTAACTCATCTGAAATGGAATGTCCACTGTTCAAAGTGCCGTCAATGCGTACAAGAGGTGACCGAGACGTGTAACCAATGGCACCTCATACCATCACGCCGGGTGATACGCCAGTATGGCGACGACGATACGCGCTTCCAATGTGCGTACACCGCGATGTCGCCAAACGCGGATGCGACCATCATGATGCTGTAAACAGAACCTAGATTCATCCGAAAAAATGACGTTTTGCCATTCTTGCAACCAGGTTCGTCGTTGGGTACACAATCAGAGGCGCTCCTGTCTGCGATGCAGCGTCAAGGGTAACCGCAGCCATGGTCTCCGGGCTGATAGTCCATGCTGCTGCAAACGTCGTCGAACTGTTCGTGCAGATGGTTGTTGTCTTTCAAACATCCCCATCTGTTGAGTCAGGAATCGAGACGTGGCTGCACGATCCGTTACAGCCATGAGGATAAGATCCCTGTCATCTGTATTACCCTCCTGAACCCACCGATTCCATGTTCTGCTAACAGTCATTGGATCTCGAACAACGCTAGCGATACAATAAACCGCAATCACCATAGGCTACAATCCGACCCTTATCAAAGTCGGAAACGTGATGGTACGCATTTCTGCTCCTTACACGAGGCATCACAACAACGTTTCACCAGGCAACGCCGGTCAACTGCTTTTTGTGTATGAGAAATCGGTTGGAAACTTTCCTCATGTCAGCACGTTGTAGGTGAGGCCACCGGCGCCAACCTTGTGTGAATGCTCTGAAAAGCCAATCATTTGCATATCACAACATCTTCTTCCTGCCGGTTAAATTTCGCGTCTGTAGCACGTCATCTTCGTGGTGTAGCAATTTTAATGGCCAGTAGTGTATTAACGCCAACTCACGGTTTGTTGGATGGCGCCTTCATAGAGTTACAGTTTTGGTGACTAGTTGTGCAAATGTCACATCAGATGGTTGTTAATCTCTGAGACACGCCTTCAGCCCTCCCAGTACGCACAGACATCAGCGGCCGTCCCGCCCGTGTAGCAGCACTCGGGGACGAGGGCGACGGCTCCGGCGGCTGCAGCTCGCTCCTGTTATGACGGCCCGCGCGGCAGCGGCAGTGGCAGCGGCAGCGACACGCAGATACGGCGCTAATCCGGGCAGCGAGCGGCCGCGCCGCCACAAAGGAAGCAACGCAACCCCTTCGCGCCACGCACGTGCGGGCGTGCCGGCGAATGCCGCGCGGCCATTAGGCGCGTCGCGGGCGTGTGATCGGAATACGCGGCGGCGGATCTGGCGCGGGAACTGGGTCGCGCCATCAGCTGCGCGTCGTCGGCGGCGGCGTCCGTGTCGGCGGCGGCGGCGTCCGCGTCGCTTCGTAGCGCCACGGCGCGGGAGCGTCCAACACCAGCCCAGAAACGAAATAGTTGCTGGCAGTTCTCTAGATCACCAATGGGTGATACCAGTGGCTGCTGAGCTTCATATTGGGCTGAGAAATTTCACCTCCGTTCCAAGTACCTATCCACGTGAGATAGATTTTTTTATTTGTGTCACAAGCAGCAATTAAGGCGACTAAAAATGAACATACTTATTAGAGACAGCAATAAACACTGATCTATAAAACGTAAGGAAGATATAAAGTTGCACATGTCCCGCCAATATTCGAGAAAGGCAATAGGAGTAATTCAGTAAATTTGAGCCATGCTGCGGCTCGCGTTGGTGCTGTTTGTAGGTTTCTGCCATCTGTTGGAGGGCATCAACAAAAGCAAAACTAGGATAATGGAATGTAGTCGAATTAAGTCGGGTGATGCTCAGGGAATTAGATTAGGAAATGAGACACTTAAAGTAGTAAAGGAGTTTTGCTATTTGGGGAGCAAAATCACTGATGATGGTCGAAGTAGAGAGGATATAAAATGTAGACTGGCAATGGGAAGGAAAACGTTTCTGAAGAAGAGAAATTTGTTAACATCGAGTATAGATTTAAGTGTCAGGAAGTCGTTTCTGAAAGTATTTGTATGGAGTGTAGCCATGTATGGAAGTGAAACATGGACGATAAATAGTTTAAACCAGAAGAGAATAGAAGCTTTCGAAATGTGGTGCTACAGAAGAATGCTGAAGATTAGATGGGTAGATCACGTAACTAATAATGAAGTATTGAATAGAATTGGGGAGGAGTTTGTGGCACAACTTGACTAGAAGACGGGATCTGTTAGTAGGACATGTTCTGAGGCATTAATGAATCACCAATTTAGTGGTTCAAATGGTTCAAATGCCTCTGAGCACTATGGGACTTAACATCTGAGGTCATCAGTCCCCTATAACTTAGAACTACTTAAACCTAACTAACCTAAGTACCTCACACACACCCATGCCCGCGGAAGGATTCAAACCTGCGACCATAGTGGTCGCGCGGTTCCAGACTGTACCGCCTAGAACCGCTCGGCCACAAGGGCCGGCTACCAATTTAGTACTGGAGGGCAGCGTGGAGGGTAAAAATCGTAGAGGAAGACCAAGAGATAAATACACTTAGCAGATTCAAAAGGATGTAGGCTGCAGTAGGTACTGGGAGATGAAGAAGCTTGCACAGGATAGAGTAGCATGGAGAGACGCATCAAACCAGTCTCAGGACTGAAGACCACAACAAGAACAACTTGGAGGCCAGACGGTATCGTTTAGTTGGCATGGTTGCCGTTGTTTGTCTTCTTCTCGTTTTGACTGGCGCCACTCAGTCTCTCAAGCGTTGCCTACCCGATAGTGGCAGCAGCGGCGGCTATCGATATGCAGTAACTGCTGCCCTATCTCTGGAGCGACGTCGTTGTTTTGCCGGGTCGTGTGAGTGGGTTCGGTTGGGGACTGAGGAGAAGTGAGGTCCGTGCAGTGGAAGAACACACCGGGACCGCTGGCGGCACGCATGGACTGCCGGATGGAAGGGCTGTGGTCACGAGGGTACACGACCTCGTCATAAACCGGATCCAGCAAGCCTTAAGATGAGTGCATTTCAATCCAACTAGAGAAAACTACACCATTGTGATATCATGCTATTATCCAGTGACTTGGGTTCGTGTTGCTGCTCGTAGTGTCGCCAAGGCGAAGAGCAGCGAGTGTGATGCTTGGGGAAGGCGGATCTGACTAGCTTTCCTCGGCTTCTTATTACTATTTAATGCGTTCAACTTGTTACCATTTGCTAAGTTCAACCACCTGTAATTTTTCTTGCGTGGTGAACGCTAACGCCCCAGTTACCTGCCCTGGGGTTAGTGTATGTAACGGCAGTGTACATTTTCTTGCCTTGCCGCTGTTGTCCGGTAAGGCGTGTAGTTTTGACAGCTTTCTTGATTGTAGCCAGTTGGTGATTCCTCTACTCTGGTGGTAATGATTCCTTTCTCGTTCCGGGGACTCTAAATACAGTATTCTGGGGACGTAGTGCAGACCGTCGGTTCCGGCTTTGGCGTATTATTCAATCGTTGCATTTGGTTTATCGGACGTAAGGTAGCTTCAGCAAGATTATCATTAGTCATTCGTTAGACTGC
This sequence comes from Schistocerca nitens, assembly GCF_023898315.1. NCBI lineage: Eukaryota > Metazoa > Arthropoda > Insecta > Orthoptera > Acrididae > Schistocerca > Schistocerca nitens. The sequence continues at coordinate 173,675,488 of NC_064622.1, read as the reverse complement.
CACTAGTCTGAGTTACCATCTTGTGAAGTGAATGCAACTCTTGGCTGCCTATCTCATCGCTCGCGAAAGTGTTTGTTGGCGGACCTTCTCAGAGGTCGATTCCTGGAGCACCATCTGGATCAGTTGCTTGTTTTCTCAATTAACTTTTGCTGTTGTATTTGATGTTTTACAATAGGCTTCAAATTTTTTTTATAAATATTGCCGTTCCTGGCGTGTACGGTCTTCAGCCGTGATTGTAGTCGCTTGCCTAAAAATTCTAATTTGGTATTTGTATTTACGCAGTAAGCCTTTAAAACCTTATTTACTGCCATTCCTGGCGTCTGATGCCGTCTGCTGTGTTTGTGGCGACTTATCTTTAATATTTCAGTACCTGTAATTTGTAAGTTGCAGTGAGTTTTAAACAGTTCTTAATTTATTGCCATTCCTGGCGTGTATGGCCATCTGCCGAGATCACAGTGACTTGCTTTTAAAACATTATCTGTTGTATGTGTATTTAATGGTGATTTGCTAAATTTTAACTCACTGAAAGTACTATCATCTACACTGTTGTTTATTCCTTCATTAGCAACGTGTGGTGTTTTTTATTTATTGTCGAGCCTGGAATTACTGGTTTAAAATAAATTGTGTGTAACTGTAATAGACAACCAATAGTAGCTGATTAAGGCCCCGTCCACAATCGTAACCGAATACTGCCTTCCCTTGACTGCCACCAGATCTCAAAATTACAGGCCCGTATCAATAACACTCAAATGCAACAGGATTGTGGAACGTATATTGTGTTCATACATTATTAATTACCTCGAAGAGAACGGTCTACTGACACACAGTCAACACGGATTTAGGAAACGTCGTTCTTGTGAAACAGAACGATCTCTTTACTCGCAGGAAGTGTTGAGTGCTATTGACAAGGGATTTCGAATTGATTCAGTATTTATAGATTTCCAGAAGGCTTTCAATACTGTACCTCAGAAGCGGCTTGTAATCAAATTGCGTGCTTATGGAATACCGTCTGAGTTATGCGACCAGATTGGTGGTTTTCTGTCAGAGATTTTACAGTTCGTAGTAAACTGACGGAAAATCATCGAATGAAATAGAGGCGATTTATGGCGTTGCACAAGGTAGCGTTATGGGCCCTTTTATCTACATAAACGATTTAGGAGACAATGTGAGTAGCCGTATTAGGTTGTTTGCAGATGATGAAGTCGTTTATCGTCTAGCAAAATCATCAGAAGATTAAAAAAATTGATAAACCATTTATAAAAGCTATCTGTATGTTGCGAAAATTGCAAGTGACCCTAAATAATGAAAAGTGTGAGGTCTTCCACGTGAGTGCTGAAAGGAATACGTTAAACTGCGGTTACACGATAAGTCAATCACATCTAAAGGACATAAATTCTACTAAATGCCTCGGAATTACGATTACTGACAAATTAAATTGGAAAGAACACATATAAAATGTTGTGGGGAACGCGAAATTATGTCTGCGATTTATTCGAAGAACACTTACAGGATGCAACAGATCTGCTAAACAGTGTGCCTGCACTACGCTTCGCGCGGCTGTCCCCGTCGGGGGTTCGAGTTCTCCCTCGGGCATGGGTGTGTGTGTGTTGTCCATAGCGTAAGTTCGTTTAAGTTACATTAAGTAGCGTGTAGGCTTAGGGACGGATGACCTAAGCAGTTTGGTCCCATAATATCTTACCACAAATTTACAGATTTACGCCACTCTTGTCCGTCATATTTTGGGGCACTGCTACGTGGTGTCGGATCTTTACTGCATAGGATTAACGGACTACATATTGAATGTTCAAAGAAGAGCAGCACGTTTTGTATTATCGAGAAATAGGGGAGAGAGTGTCACGGTCATGATACGGGATTTAGGATGGTCATAATTAAAACAAAGGCGTTCCTCGTTGCGCCGGGATCATCTCACGAAATTTCAAGCACCAACTTTATCCTCCGAATGTGAAAATATTTTGTTGACGCAGACCTACATAGCGAGGCACGATCATCATAATAAAATAACGGAAATCAGAGCTCATACGGAAAAGTGTTCGTTTTTTCCGCGCTCTGTTCGAGAGTGGAACAATAGAGAATTATTGTGAAGATGGTTCGATGAACCGTCTGCCAAGCAGTTAAGTGTGATTTGCAGAGTATCCGTATAGATGTAGATGTAGTTGTAGATGTAGAAGTAAGGTACGTATGTTGGAACTTAAATAGTGGTAATACTGCTGTGGACACCCTATGCAATGGAATCCACTATTGTCACTGATAGCAAACGTGGTTGACATACCTACCTTATCTCCGAGCAATTGGCATCGCCCGTCCCACGTCACCGGCGCGCCCACAATCGATGGAAAAACTTGTGAGTGAGCGGTCTAACGTAACTGTGTCATTACGTTTTCGAATCAGGAACAACGGAGTTGGATCAAGATTGAATGTGCCAGAGGTCGTACAGCACGACAGTGTCATCAAGGTCTTCAAAAGGCGTGCAGGGAATCGGCGTTGCCGTACAGAACAGTGCCACGTTGGGTAAAAGCCTTCAACGAAGGTCGGCAAACTGTGGCAGACATGCATCGGGCAGGCCGTCCTATCGTCTCTGAAGGAGACGTACGTGCTGTTGCCGCGTTAGTGTACCGTGATCGACGCCACACGTTTCGTCAGCTCGCCCACGAAACCAGATTAGCCCATACGACTGTGCTTCACACCCTGAAGGAACGCCTGGACATGCGAAAAATTGCATCACGTTGGGTTCCGCATGACTTGACGGAAATGCAGAAGTGTAAGCGTTACGACGCTGTTCAGACGCACTTGGAGCGCTATGAGCGCGAAGGAGAGGCTTTCTTACGCCGTCTCGTAACACTGGATTAGACATGGGCCACTTCGTACCAGCTACAACTGAAGCATCAATCCAAAGAATGACGTCATTATAGGTCGCCGCGATAGTCGAAAGTGCGTCAGTATTGGCAAAGTTATGGTGATTCTCGTGTACAACTGTGATGGTGTTACCCTAAATCATTACGTGCCTCCACGTCAGACAATGCACAGTATTAGTGTTCGTTTTTGGAGCATCACCTGCGACAGCTTTGCTAAGGAAGCGGCGACCCTTTCTGCGCAACCCACCCAGCATTTTGCACCACAATGCGCGGGCGTATACAACGCAAGCTGTGGCTGTTCTGTTCGGTCGATGGGACTGGCAAGTACTGTACCGTCCACCATACTCCCCGGACTTAAGACCTTGTGACTCTGATTTGATTCCGAAGATGAAGGAACCTCTTCATGGCATTCGCTTCTGAACTGTTCCCGAGATTCAACAAGCAGTAGACCGCTCCACTCGTACCATCAACAGAACAGGATCTGCTAACGGTATACTACGCCTTTCACATTGCTGGCAAGGGGTTCTACACAACGCTGGTGACTACTTTGAGGGACAGCAACAGGTGAAAACATGTAACTCTTCTGTATCGGTTGTGAATAAATCGTTGCCACTATTCAAGTTCCAACCCTCGTATTAACTACTCGGTGGTACTGAATAAAATTGCGGGAACGTGTCGCCAGAAGTCTCCCAGCTGTGCACAGAAAGTTGGGCGTCACATGGCGTGATATAACCGTAACTATAGAGGCAAATGAGGCTGGCGACACAACACGAAATAGTTGAATTAGCGGGCAAAGACTGTGTGTCAATAAGCGAGCAGTTACTCCGCACTGCAGTGGTGTTTTCATTACAGCTTAACCTAGGGACAATATTTGAATGACTTCACACGCGGAAGAATCATCAGGAAGATGGACGAGGTGGAACGAATGTAGCCCAGGAATTTGACACTGTTCACAGCATTCTTTCGCGTGATTGGGGAGTTTTCCGAGCCAGAGGGACAGTTGGCTCAAGGAGAGAAGGTCATCGACTATGGTCAACTATAGCAACAACCGACAGCTACATTTTGCATCAGGCAAGAAGAAACCCTCGTCAAATAGCGTTTACAGATGCAGCCACATTTAACTGGACTGCAGTGCACTGAATCTCGGCTCCACGGTAGCACGGCCACTGTTTGGAACTGGTCTCTTGTCCGGCGACTAATACGTTGTTTACAACAATGGACAATGGACCCTAGGACATGTCGAGATACAAGGCAATGAACTTGCTGACTGCCTGGCCAAATAGGCCACCAGTAAACCATCTCTGGAGATTCGCCTGACGGAGACCGATTTGCGATCGGTCTTCCGCCACAAAGTTTTCGTGATCTGGGATACTTAATAGCGCGCCCTGATTACACCAAATGAACTCCGTGCTGTCAAGGAGGCAACGAATGTGTGGCGGTCATCCATGCGAGCCACTCGCAGGGAATCTGTTGTCCTTGCCGGCACCGCATTGGCCATATGTGGCTAACAGGCGGTCACCTCCTCCGTCGCGAGTCCCACCTCGGTGTCGCTGTCCCTTCGATATAACTTCGTCCACATCTAGCTGGACTGCCCAATTTTAGCCGCTCTGCGGCGGGCTTTTAACCTTACCAGCACCCTACCTTCGGTGTTGGACGACAGTACCTCAACAGCAGATTTAGTTTTACGTTTTATTCGTGAGAGGTTTTTTATGGTACCATTTAAGGGTGGAGATTTGGCCTTCTCTCTGAGGCCTCCACCCTCTCTCCATTTTAACTCTGTCACCCTTTTCTTTGCATTTGTTTGTCTTGGTGTTCGTCTTTTCCCTTCATGTCATCTCACCTTGTCTTTTTGGGATGGATATTTTAGTGTGTTGCAGAGTGGCTGGCTCATCCTCTTTTATTCTTGCGATCAGCGAACCCAGACCATCTGCTCTACGGTTTTAATACCTTCCCCTACTTTTCCTTGTGGTGTCCGTTTAAATTTTTTTTGTTCGTTCCTTTCGTTTTCTCTTTCGGGGAGGTTCACCATTTCTTTTCCCCCTTTTACTTTCCCAAACGTACTTTGGGTGTTATTTTACCTTCAGCCTTGTTTACGTCAGGAAAAAGGGACTGATGATCCTGTAGTTTGGTCCCTTTGTACCCCAAACCAACCAACTAATCCGTTGACACTCGCAAATCTTCGGAAAAGTTTCTGATGGTGGCAAGAGCGTAGGGAGTGGACCAACGACGAGTGGGCTTGTGTGCACTTTTCGGAAGAGAGAAGATTCTGTCAGGGTAGTGATTTGGAATGGACCCTCACATGGTGAGAGGTGGCAACACGCAATGCACCCGAGAACATTGTCGACCATGATCGTTTTGATGGTCCAGGTGCTATGGCGTGAGGGACACATAATGTTGCTTGGGAGGAACTCTTAATTTTTGAACACTGCACACTCACCAGTCAGTGTTATTGTGACACTGTACTCTTCCCCATGTGCGTCTTTTTGGTTGATGCTTTCAGCTCTGACTTCAGTTTCACGGATGACAGTGGACGACCGAATCGAATAGCGCAGGTGAGTGAGCCCATACAACGAGAGGATATTCGTCTAAAAGACTGGCCTGCCCATTCTCCCGTCTTAATTCCCATCGAACACTTGTGGGATACGTTGGGATGACGTACTGCAGCGAATCCAGATGCACCAAAGACCATCCAGCAGTTGTCAACCGCACTGGTGGAGGGCTGGAACGTCCTATCACAAGAAGTCGTTTACTACTTTGAGCGCAGCATGGAGGCACCGTTCAGTGCACGCGTTTCTGTCCGTAGTGCTCACACATCCTATTAAGAACCAAGTCCCGTCATCTGTAATGTCCACAGGAGTGTCATGATTCGCGCTGATTACATTGTAATTGTTGTTTCTGAATAAAAGTATCGTTTCTGTTCTCCTCATTGCGTATTTCATTCAGTTACCTTGTATACTATAAAGCAGCAGTTCTTTCAATGTACAGGATGAGTATCATCGAGCTATGTTACTTGGCAGAGACTCTTCATGCGAAAGTTACTTTCGTCCTTAACCTTTCAGTTCCATCTATATCAAAAAATATGATTTTCAAATGTTTCACAAACAAAATTTTATTCTCTTCGCAACCAACTTTTGAGCTAATAAACTGCTAAAACTGTCACCCTGTCGCCAAATTCCCAGTAGCAGGTTGACTATCTAGTCGCTTCCAGTTGCAAAAAAAAAATAAAATAAAATAAAATAAAATAAAATATGGACTTAACTGCTAAGGTCATCAGCCCCTAAGCTTACACACTACTTAACCTAAATTATCCTAAGGACAAACACACACACCCATTCCCGAGGGAGGACTCGAACCTCCGCCGGGACCAGCCGCACAGTCCATGACTGCAGCGCCTTAGGCCGCTCGGCTAATCCCGCAGCTTCCAGATGCAACAAACATTTGGATTTCCGTATATCATATAGTTATTGAACGAACTTAAACATTTAAAACTCTTGCCATAATATTGTCATTAAGAGATTTAATCTTTTGTTAAACGTTTAAGACAGCAAGTCGAGTATTTAATTTAGAAAAATAAGTGTATGTCTTGAGGGAACGTACCTCACGGCGTGCAAATTACCCAGCTCACATTTATACAGCGTTTGAGAATGAGAACACTTAATAACTGCGAACATTCTTTACACATAATCTACAACCATTTAGAAACTTATTCCTCTGACACCACCCGCATTTTCGCTGTCCAAGCAATAGAAGTTCAACCTCAGAAATGGCATTCAAATCTATTACTCGTTTACTACTAACCCTACTTGCGACACATTTTATAGACAAAATCAACATATACCACTAAATGTCTAAGGAGAATTCAAATGAAAACGAGACAGATGGAATAGAAGTAAATAAACTGTACATTATTTTAAAAGTAATTGCCATAACTGCTAATGCATTTACCACACTGTGAGACAGTACGGTCAGTGCCTTCATGATTGTATCCAGGCGTGGATCTCTTATTCGAAGCAAATGGACGGCCACAAATGTCTTTCTTTAGGGTTCCACAAAGAAACTGAGGGTGGAATAGATGTATTACGCCTGTCTGAACATCATATAGTCACACGTATGAAAATGGTAAATATAGGTGGACATAAGTTTCCAGAACGTGTAAGTAGAGACACTATGTAGAGAGTTGCCATATATTTTAAAATCAGTAATAGTGTGCAAAATTTGGAAACTAAAAAATTTTCCGTAGAGCAACACATAGAAGCATATGCTTGTGAGCTTAAACTAAAAAAATTGCTCTTTTATAACTGCAGCTATATATAGGTCCCCATCGGGAAATTTTCGACTATTTTTGAAAAACTTGGATTGTTTGTGGTGCTGCCTGTCAGTCAAAGGAAAGCAAATTATTGATTCTGGGGATTTCAAAGTAGATTTTCTGAGAGAGTCTGATAGAAAGATTGACCTTGAAGTATTACCTGGTTCTTTCTATTTGACATCAATTATTGATTTTTCTACTTCGGTGGTACAGAAAAGCAGCACACTGGATTTTCATAGACGAAGATAAATTTAATCAAATAAAACGTTTCCTGTTAAGAAAGGTCTGTCTGATCACGATGCACAGCTAGTTACAGTATATGATATAGCTCCATACAGTAATGCAAAACAGTCCTCCAAAATAGTGCGTTCCACTAACGATTTAACAGTTGAAAATTTTAGGGAAAGCTTGCAACAGTTAGACCGGGGTAAGGTGTACAGGGAACGTGATGCTGATTTAAAATTTGACCTATTTCATGATATCTTTTTGAATATATTTGAAAACAGTTTCCCTAAAAAAAAACAGTGAAATATAATTGTAAGAAACCATGTAAAAAGCCATGGCTTACTAAAAGGATAATAATATCTTGTAAACAGAAAAGGGAAATGTATCTTATAGCTTGGAGGAGTAATGATCCCAAAACAATGAAACTTTATAAAAACTACTGCACTGTATTGAGAAAAGTTACTAAAAAGTCCAGAAGTATGTGCATTATGTCGGAGATTAGCACATCTGATAATAAAATTAGAACAATTTGGAATATTGTGAAAAGGGAAACAGGGCAACCGAGAGTACAGGAAGACTGTATTTCTATCAAACACAATGAAAAGTTTGTTAACAAAAAGTCAGAAGTAGAAAACATTTTTAATAATTATTTTTTAAGTGTTGTAGAGAAAATGGGATCCAGCTATTCATTAGGAAATGCAAGGCAGTATATGGAAGAGGCAGTACCTATGCATTTTGATAAAATTGAAATTCAACACACCTCTCCTACTTAAATTAGGAAAATAATAAATTCACTCAAAAGTAAAAGCTCACATGGAATTGATGGCGTTTCCAACAGAGTACTAAAAGTTTGTTCCCAAAAAATAAGTATGATTCTCAGCCACATATGTAGTACCTCACTGAAACATGGCATTTTTCCAGATAGACTGAAATAAGCTGTTGTTAAACCATTGCATAAAAAGGGGATCAAATGGTTGAAATGGCTCTGAGCACTATGGGACCTCTGAGGTCATAGGTCCCCTAGAACTTAGAACTACGTAAACCTGACTAACCTAAGGACATCACTCACATCCATGCCCGAGGCAGGATTCGAACCTGCGACCGTTGCGGTCCATTATATATAGTAAGACGTGCACTGGTTTCTCCAGTAGTGATTCTCCAGCAGAAAGAGGTTTCTACTCAATGGTAATTCATCGTTTTATACCTTTATAACTTTATGTACTTTCTTTGATGTATTTAGCCCTCTAATTAAAGCTTTGTATACGACTTGTAGGTCTGAAGATGACCACAGTAGTGGTCGAAACCGGTCACCTTAATAAATAAATCCTGATAAAGACTGTTTTTAATAGTAAATACTAGAATAAAGGATGATATTCACTATTCTGGATTAAATCTCACTTTGGCACAGAAAGGGATTATGATGCCACAAAATTCTTTGGTCATTTGCAAATAGAGTTCAAAGTCTAATAGATAGCCAACCAGCATTTAAAAGCAAATTAAATGAATTTCTGAATGACAACTCTTTCTACTCAATAGATGAATTCTTAGATATGAAGTAGTAACTGTAGAAAAATTAATTAATTATTTTGTGTAACGAAAACTTATGTTAAAGTGGCACGTTCTACAGCATTCCGCAATGTCGTATTATTCATCCATGGAACAAGGATCAATGTATGTATGTATGTATGTGTGTATGTATGAGAAGAGGTCGGGAGTGTATGGAGGATGTGTAAGGGCTTCCCAGAGAAACTTCTGCAGTGTAGATTATATACCCTTGGCAATGTGGGGCAGGTATTATCTTACAAGAGAATGTTGACGTCAGTCAATATCCTGGGCGTTTGGTCTTCATGGCGAGCTTTAATGTGCGCTAGGTGTTAATTGTTCCGTAGGCAACCGTAAATACTTTTCCATGAGGGCTTTAACGATTTTGTCTCACAGTGATCACTGCCGTATGCCTGCATCTGTGAACAAGCGTCTGCAATGTAGGCAAAGGAACAGAAAAGTTTTCTACGAACGAGGCCTGTAAACATTGTGTTTTAGTTTTCTGGTGCTAATAATCTGTACATAAGGTCCAACACTATAGTGTTAGAGGCACGGCGCCAAACGTTGATGTACACAGAGGATTATTTTGCATTGAGAGCTCACTGTTTTTGATGAATTATGGAAAATGCCAAAGAAAAAGAATAATTTACGTAAGAGTTCAAATCTGTAAGTAAAGCGTGAAATATATGAAGATAGCACACTGAACAATAATTTGCAGCCCCGATTTTTCTTTAACGTTATTCCAGAACTTCACACGTATATCGGTAGAGGCTTACATTTCACTCTCAATCTAAAACAAATAAATAAAAATACACCAATTCTCGAGGAATAACATAACCTGAAGAAAGGGTAGAAGCTACTTAACATTCTCGGCATTAGCAACTGGAGGCATTTATGTTAGTCATTATTCACATTTTCATGGGACATCGAAATCCACATATACAAATGGCGGTAGTATCGTGTACACAAGGTATAAAAGAGCAAAGGATTGGCGGAGCTGTCATGTGTACTCAATTGATTCCTGTGAAAAAGGTTTCCGACGTGATTACAGCCGCGCGAAAGGAATTAACAGATACTGAGCGCAGATTGGTAGTTGGAGATAGACGCATGGAACACTCCTTTTCGGATATCGTTAGGAAATTCAATATTCTGATCTCCACAGTGTCAAGAGTGTGCCGAGAATACCAGATTTCAGGCATTACCTCTCACCACGGACAACGCAGTGGCCGACCGCCTACATTTAACGACCGAGAGTAGTGGCGTTTGCGTAGAGATGTCAGTGCCATGAGACAAGCAACACTGCGCGAAGTAACCGTAGAAATCAATGTGAGGCGTACGACGAATGTATGAGTTAGGTAATGCGGTGAAATCTGGCGGTAATGGGCTATGACAGCAGACGACTGACGAGAGTGTCTTTGATATCAGTGCGACATCGCCTGCATTACCTCTCCTGGACTCGTGAACATATTGGTTGGACCCCAGACGACTGGAGAACCGTTGCGTGGTCAGATGAGACCCGATTCAGAGATAATGGTAGGGTTTCCAGTGTGGCCCAGACTCCACGAAGCCATGAATCCAAGTCGTCAGCAGGACACTGTGCAAGCTGGTGTGGGTTACATCGTGGTGAACCTCTATTTACGTGGAATGGACTAGGTCTTCTGGTCCAACTGAGCCGATCATTGACACAAAATGGTTGTGTTGGCTACTTGGAGACCATTTCCAGCCATTAATGGGCTCGATGTTCCCAAACAACGATGGAATTGTCACCGGGGCACAGCTGTTCACGATTTATTAGAAGAACATTCTGAAAATTCCAGCGAACGATTTCGCCACCCGAATCACCCGATATGAATCCCATCGAGCATTTACAGGACGTAATCAAATGTTTAAATGTGTGTGAACCCATAAGGGACCAGACAGCTTAGGTCACCGGTCCCTAGACTTATACACTACTTAAACTAACTTCAACTAACTTATGCTAAGAACAACACACACACCCATGCCCGAGGGAGGGCTCCAACCTCTAGCGGGAGGGGCTGCGCAGTCCGTGGCATGACGTCTCAAACCTCGCGGTCACTCTGCTCTGCAGAACGTAATCGATAGGTCAGTTCGTGTTGTACCCGGTAACACTTTTACAATTATGGACCGCTATAGGGGCAATATGGCTCAATACTTCTGCTGACGACTTCCAACGATTTGTCGAGTCCATTCCAAGCACAACGGCGGGCAGGAGGGGGTCTGACACGATATTACGATGTATCCCATGACTTTTGTCTCGTCAGTGTACATCCAAGATAGTTTTGATGTCTGCAGTAACACTTGCAAAGCACTTGAAGAATTTTATTAAATTACGTAGCACGAGTATGAAATGGAAATGAAGTCGCATGCTTCTTGACAGAGCGAAGGGGAACGATGCGGGAGAACCGCGAGGCCTACTAGGCAAGGTCCTAATGGAGGTGGGTTCCCGTTGTCTTCCTCCGACCGTAATGGAGATGAATGATGATGGTGAAGACGACACAAAAACACCCAGTCATTTCGGGGCAGGTGAAAATCTCTGACCCCGCTGGGATTCGAAGCCGGGACCCCATTCTCGGCAAGAGAGAACGCTACCGTGAGACCACGAGTTGCGGACTAGCACGAGTATAATGGAAATAAAATATAATTAAAGAAATCTGAGATATACGTACGCCCTGCCACTCAGGCTACTTGATAATACCTAGGTATTGGTTATTACCAGGCTGATAGCCTGATCCCCTATAAACCATTTTTATATATTATCAAAAATCCGCTAGCATGGAGTGATAAATCAGTCATGTAATTACCGCTGCCGCGATCGTAAGCAACGTGAATGAAAAGGTTTCTCGTGTATTTTAAATTACAGTTAGCATAACAGATACGTATTTGTGCTTGTTTACGTTCAAAGAAATTTATTGCGCTTTACCTTTTTAATAAAAATAAATACAAAGCTTGTGACTGATCACTTCATTCTTTCCTGATCCGAGCATCCAATGAATTTATCTTTTGCCTTACGTCTCCAGTTAGATCTTTTGTACTAGACATATTTCTTTTCCCTTGACATTTGTTCTGCAGGCCTCTTGGATACCAGAAGCACGTATGACACCATTACTCTTTTATCAGCAACATTAAATTCTCTTCAGACAATTCGATCGCTCACGCGACTCACGTCAACAGCCACAAAATTAGACGAGACGAGAGACAAAAATTTTCTATGCTGATATTGCTGAAGCAGGGAGGTCGCAAACTTCCTGTGATGGACCGATAACTAGCAGAACTGGAGCGAATGTTAGCAAATGCGAACCGAACACGACCCAATGCAGTTTACTCGCAGTAGCCTATCATTTACAACACGGAGAATTTTCGTCCGCTTGTGTTTGCTCCGGTGTGAAACGGACTTTACACATACCTGACACGTTGCTCATAGGGGAGAGTTGCCGGCTCCGGGTTTGTATCACTACTATAAAATTCGAACTTCTTGTACTATCTGACATCTAGACGTCAGCGTGAACTACTTCCTTCTTTGAGTCTATTGTCAGCTACTGGTACTTTGTGTGAGGAACAAGTCGTCTGAAGCTAGCGTTTATTTTTCTGGAGATCTCATCTAAATTTTTTGAGTACGTTGCGATGAGAATTGCTGTTATAGGGCGAGTGGCAACGTAATGTCTTATTATCTGTGAGTAGACATGAAATAATGGTAGTTTTCAGATAGTAATTAATCTGTATTGATTATGGTTTATCTGTGGGAAATCAATAAGAAGAAAATGGCTACATTGTCTACAACGTACTGTTTAAGACACGTGCTAGTATAATGACCTGTAATAGAGACATTTAGCCTTATTAATGCAACATAATGATTGGAAATGGTATGATGAATTTTCTCTTGCATTCGTTATCGTAAGTTTTTAATTCAATAAGTAAGGAAGGCGTTGTGGAAAGTGGAGCACAGATCAAATACTTCAACTGTAACAGTATACATGAATGGGGAACATGGATTAAACGAATGCGCACGTACTCGTATATCAAATGTGCCTAAGCAAACAATTAAGAAGCAAGCTCATAATACACACGAAATGAAACTGGGAGAGTAAAAATTGTTGGCTATAGTAAAGAGTATTACAGTGCAGTTGAATACGAACAGGAGAAGCATATTCTTTCATTTGAGGAGTCGATGGCCGCTTTAAGCATGTCGGATATAGAAGAACATCGACAGTGCAGAATGAAACGGATTTCCCCGTAATTGCAGTGCAGTAGAAGCCAAGGCAGACAAAATGGGATGAAGGTGTCCATAGACGAAATATCACCGAAACCGAGGAAAATGATGAAAATTACAAACATAACTTCCAAGCCATAACCAGGAGCCTTTGAGATGAGGAGCAACCCATGCAAAAAAAGATAACCGAAGACAATAAGAAGAAATCTAGAAATGCAGCTTCATTGCATTGTATGCGAGTTAACCTGGTAAACAGGAATAGAGGAGAATCAAAGCGTTCGAAATTTCGTTTTAGAGAAGGATGCTGAGCATTGAGTAGACTTTCAAGATAACACTCACATCAAAAATAGCTTTGCATCATCTCGATTCCGAGAATTCCGGAACCTGTGCAGAAAATTGATATAGAGATCAACATAAACATCATTTCCGCCCCTTTTTATTGCTCATAAAAACACACATTGCATGTTGTACCACCATACAGCGAGAACATCGGAGGTGGTGGTCCAGACTGCTGTACACACCGGTACCTCTAATACCCAGTAGCACGTCCTCCTGCACTGATGCATGCCTGTATTCGTCGTGGCATACTGTCCACAAGTTCATCAAGGCACTGTTGGTCCTGGTTGTCCCACTCCTCAACGACGATTCGGCGCATATCCCTCAAAGTGGTTGGTGGGCCACGTCGTCCATAAACCGCCCTTTTCAATCTATCCCAGGCATGTTCTATAGCGTTCATGTCTAGAGAACATGCTGGCCACTCTAGTCGAGCGATGTCGTTATCCTGAAGGAAGTCATTACAAGATGTGCACGGTGGGGGCGCGAACTGTCGTCCATGAAGACGAATGCCTCGCCAATATGCTGCCGATATGGTGGCACTATCGGTGGGAGGATGGCATTCACGAATCGTACAGCCGTTACGGCGCCTTCCATGACCACCAGCGGCGTACGTCGGCCCCACATAATGCCACCCCAAAATAGCAGGAAACGTCCACCCCGCTACACACACTGGGCAGTGTATCTAAGGCGTTCAGCCTGACCAGGTAGCCTCCAACTACGGCTCCGACGATTGTCTGGTTGAAGGCATATGCGACACTCATCGATGAAGAGAACGTGATGCCAATCCTGAGCGGTCCTTGCGGCATGTTGTTGGGTGCATCTGTACCGTGCTGCATGGTTGCAAAGATGGACCGCGCCATGGACGTTGGGAGTGAAGTTGGACATAGTTTGAGTCGTAACATGGCGTCCTGTGGCTGCACGAAAAGCATTATTCAACATGTTGGCGTTGCTGTCAGGATTCCTCCGCACCGTACTCCATGGGTAATCGTCATAGCAGTAGTAGCCCTTGGGCGGTGTGAGCGAGGCACGTCATCGAGAGTTCCTGTCTCTCTGTATCTCCTACATGTCCGAAAAACATCGCTTTGATTCACTTCGAGACGCCTGGACACTTTTCTTGTTGAGAGCCTTTCCTGGCACAAAGTAACAACGCGGACGTGATGGAACCGGGTATTGACCGTTTCGGCATGGTTGAACTACAGACAACTCGGGCCGTGTACCTCCTTCCCGATGGAATGACTGGAACTGATCGGCTGTCGGACCCCCGCTGCTCAAGCATGGTTGTTTACGTCTTTGGGCGAGTTTAGTGACATCTCCGAACAGTCAAAGGGACTGTGTCCGTGATAAAGTATCCACAGGCAACGTCTATCTTCAGGAACTCTAGGAACCAGGGTGATACAAAACTGTTTTTGATGTGTGTAGATAAGTGAGTCCTTGGCTGAATCGACGAGGACATACATTTTGATTTGTAGACGGCAATAATTGTGGCTGAAGTAGAGACTGGAATATTTACATCGAACAATCTAGGACGTTGGGTGTAAGTGCTACTCATAGAGGAAGACGTTAGCAGATGCGAGGAAGTCGTAGCTGGCCACATTAACCCAGGCAGGAGATTGATATAAAAATAATTCTTTAAATCAAAAATCTTTTTAATACAACAGGTTTTAAAAAACGAGTAAAAATCATAAAATAATTTCTCCTAGGCTAACACAAATCCCTAATATCATACAGACAGGCCTGAAAATCTATGCTTCTGAATTTTTAATAGCCATGACAATATTTGTAAAATTTAAAACTATAAACATGTGGTTCATTTATGAATATTTCACTTACTTAATTACCAATGTTATTGCACTGCAAATGATATGAAGTGTTTTGTGGTTTTTCCCAAGTGACAGCTATGCTCTACGCTCTTCGCAGTTATCTACCGGATGCGCTTCACTTTTTTTGGTTCTAACATTTACTGGTATTGTCAAATCATTAAAAACCCACAATCACAATTTTTCAGGGCTGGCTGTATGGGTTTAGAAATCTGTGTGGCGCTAGGAGAAATTGCTTTATTTTTTATTCCTGGTTAAAAAAGTGTTCTATTAAAAATATTATTTAAATAATTATATTCTACTTTTCAGTCGTTTTCAATCGTTATGAAACATTTTGATGAGATAACAACTGAGACATGTGGTGTATTTAAGGTTTATTTCAGTTGCATTTGACTTTAATCAATGAATATATTGTTTCTTCCTACGTACACCTCACGAAAGGACCGTGAAAGATTAGATGGAATTGAGCTTACATGATGGGTTACTAGTAATCAATGCTACAGCGGAACATTCGCGACTGAAACAGGAAAAGCGGGAAATAGAGGTGGAGAAAGTACGCTCCACTACACACCAGACCAAAAGTGAGCTGTTTTTGAAAGTTTCTAGTCACTGGGAAGTTAGTTTAAAATCAGTTGCAAAATTTTTGCCAAACGGACAGAGATAAGAAAGCGACCTAATAAAAAGGTGTTAAAAATAGATCCTGAAATACTAATTGTCAACCACTATTTTTATTCGAGGAACCAGTCAGTTTAGGGTCTTCCACCGACTGAATAGTTTTAATAAAACATGGCTCCCTTTATCGTCGAAGAAACTGCCACACAGGATTGAAGTTATTATATTTTCCCCTCTACTCAGGTGTGTTAAAGACTATATGTATGTGCCTGTGCTTTGTTCGCACGTGTGAGAAAATTTCCGCCCGCAGCGAGAAATAACATTCCCAGAACCGCAGCCGTGATCCCGACGTGGGCGCTAAACACCAAGGAATTTCCTCGCGACTGCTGATGTAGTCCTCCGCTCAACCACACCACATCACGCGCTCTTCTTTTATTCTGCACTTTACGCGGCATTTCAGAGTCCATAAAAGGAATAAATTCAAACGAGCTGGAGAGCAGGGCTGTTTTGAAGAAAGCTCCTCCCGCACACTTAGGCCACACATTCAGATGCAGATTGGTGTTATTTCACTTGGTGGGCGCTCTCACCAAACCTCTCTCACGGTGTAGCCTTCCACAGTTCTCAGTGTTGATGCCACATTCTCTAATCTAATAAGACCTCTCGTTTTCTTTTTCGTTCGTCATATGCTTCGTGACTTATTCAAAGTGTTACCGGACGGCGCTGCGTTAATATCTTCATTATGGAAGTGGTAGCTTTATTTTCAAAGTCATTTCACGTTCTATTATGGCAATTTCGAGACACACCCCAGATTCGCTTAATATCGCAGATTAACGCTAAGTAAGAATGTTGTTTATTTCGAGGAAACTTCTGATTCTTACACACATGGACGGACGACGGCGTTAGATAATTTTAGACCTATTTCTATGCCATCAGTGTTTGCAAAAGTTATTGAAAAGGCTGTGTGTGTAAGGAAAATTGATCATCTTATATCACACCATTTGCTATCAAATGTACAGTTCGGCTTTAGAAATCGTTTAACAACTGAAAATGCTATATTCTCTTTTCTCTGTGAGGTACTGGATGGGTTAAACAAAAGATTTCGAACCCTTGGCTTATTTTTTGATTTAACTAAGGCATTTGATTGGTTGATCACAAAATATTGCTCCAGAAGTTGGACCATTACGGCATACTGGGAATAGCTCACAATTGGTTCACCTCTTACTTCAGCAACAGGCAGAAAAGGCCGTTATTCACAGTGTTGATAACGGCTGTGATGTGGGGTCTGAGTGGTGTACTGTCGAGTGGGGGATGCCCCAGGCATCAGTGTTGGAGCCACTGCTGTCCCTTATTTGTATAAATGATATGCCCTCTAGTATTACAGGTAACTCTAAAATATTTCTGTTTGCTGATGACAGTAGCTTAGTAGTAAAGGATGTTGTGTGCAACATTGGCTCGGTTTCAAGTAGAGCAGTATATGACCTAAGTTCATGGCTTGTAGAAAATTAACTAAAGATAAATCACAGTAAGACTCAGTTTTTACAGTTTCTAACACACAATTCAACAAAACCTGACGTTTTAATTTCACAGAACGGGCATATGATTAGTGAAACTTAACTGTTCAAATTTCTAGGTGTTCAGGTAGATAGTAAGCTGTCGTGGAATTCCCACGTTCAGGATCTTCTTCAAAGACTTAGTACTGCCATTTTTACTGTTCCAACGGTATCTGAAGTAAGTGATCGTTCGACACGAAAATTAGTTTACTTTGTTTATTTTCATTCGCTTACGTCGTATGGTATTATATTTTGGGGCAACTCTTCCCATTCTAAAAGGATATTTTTGGCTCAGAAACTGGCGGTTCCGGCAATAAGCACTGCAACTTCACGAACCTCTTGTCGACCCCTGTTCACGAGTCTGGGTATTTTGACGTTGGCATTCCTTACTGTCATTTCTTGTTAACAATATTAGCTTATTCCCAAGAATAATCAGCTATCACTCGGTTAATACTCGGCAGAAATCCAACCTGCATTTGGATGGACTTCCTTAACTCTTGTGCAGAAAGGTGTGAAATATACTGCTGCATCCATTTTGAATAAGCTACCACTCGAATTCAAAAATATTAGCAGTAATCCACATACTTTCAAATCGAAACTGGAGAGTTTCCTCATGGGTCACTCCTTCTGTTCTGTCGAGGAGTTCATTGAAAAATTAAGCTAGATATCATTGTATTATTAATTGCGTTTACTTAAACTTATGGACCATCTTTTTTCGGTTTCATAAACATTCATTTTTATCTGTTAATACTTTTATGTTGTAATTTAATGTACTGACACCTTCCATGACCTTGGAGATTTGCTCCTCAATTTTGTCCTACGGAACTTGACGCGTAAAAAAAAAAAAAAAAAAAGAAGGGCGCCACCTGGTGGGGCACGAGGAGGCGGGTCGGCCTCCGTTCGAATCCACAAGGGGAACAAACTGAAGGTCCCGGTGTGCTCGTCAGCCTGGATGTGGTTTTTAGGTGGTTTTCCACATCCACCGAGGAATTTATCAGGCTTGCTCCGAAGATCCACCTCAGATACATTTGCCCAAACCATTTACACTAGAGAGAGACAAAAGCAACAGGTGGACACCTCCACAGGGTGGAAGGACGTGATAGTATTTGGGAGTGGCGACTCAACGTAATAATAGCCTACGTGCAGGTACACTATGTGATCAAAAGTATCCGGACACCCCCAAAAACATACGTTTTCCATATTAGGTGCATTTTCTCCGCGGAACTCACGGACTTCGAACGTGGTCAGGCGATTGGGTGTCACTTGTGTCATACGTCTGTATGCGAGATTTCCACACTCAACATCCCTAGGCCCACTGTTTCCCGCCGGCCGAAGTGGCCGTGCGGTTAAAGGCGCTGCAGTCTGGAACCGCAAGACCGCTACGGTCGCAGGTTCGAATCCTGCCTCGGGCATGGTTGTTTGTGATGTCCTTAGGTTAGTTAGGTTTAACTAGTTCTAAGTTCTAGGGGACTAATGACCTCAGCAGTTGAGTCCCATAGTGCTCAGAGCCATTGAACCATTGAACCCACTGTTTCCCATGCGATAGTGAAGTGGAAACGCGAAGGGACACGTACAGCAGAAAAGCGCACAGGCCGACCTCGTCTACTGACTGACAGAGACCGCAGACAGCTGAAGAGCGTCGTGATGTGTAATAGGCGGACATATATCCAGACCTTCACACATGAATTCCAGACTGCATCAGGATCCACTGCAAGCGTTGTGACAGTTAGGTGGGAGGTGAGAAAACTTGGATTTCATGGTCCAGCGGTTGCTCATAAGCCACACATCACATCGGTAAATGACGAACGACGCCTCGCTGGGTGTAAGGAGCGTAAACATTGGCCGATTGAACAGTGGAAAAACGTTGTGTGGAGTTACGAATCACGGTGCACAATGTAGCGATCCTATGGAAGGACGTGGGTATGGCGAATGCCCGGTGAACGTCATCTGCCAGCGTGTGTAGTGCCAACAGTAAAATTTGGAGGCGGTGGTCTTATGTTGTGGTTGTGTTTTTTATGGCGGGGGCTTGAACCCCTTGTTGTTTTGCGTGGCGCTATCACAGCAAAGGCCTATATTGATGTTTTAGGCACCTGTTTGCTTCCCACTGTTGAAGAGGGATCCGAGGATGGCGATTGCATATTTCAACACGATCGAGCAACTGTTCATTATGCACGGCTGAGGGTGAGTGCTTACACGACAATAACATCCCTGTAATGGACTGGCCCTCTCAGAGTCCTGACTTGAATCTTATAGAACACCTTAGGGATGTTTTGGAACGCAGACTTCTTTCCAGGCCTCACCGACTGACATCAATACCTCTCCTTAGTGCAGCCCTCCGTGAAGAATGGGCTGCAATTCTGCAAGAAACCTTCCAGTACCTCACTGAACGTATGCCTGCAAGAGTGGAAACTGTCATCAAGGCTAAGCGTGGGCCAACACCATACTGAATTCCAGCATTACCAACGAAAATTGCCACGAACTTGTACGTAATTTTCAGCCAGGTGTCCGGATTCTTCTGATCTCATAGTGTATGTTTGGTTCTCGCAGTATTTGAAGAAGTACCATAACAGTCTCGAACCGGCGTTGGCTGGAGAAAGGTTTCCGGAATGGTTGGATGGATAGAACATCTGATCGCACCTCATATCCACTGGAGAGTTCTCAAGTAAGGAAACTGACACAGGTGAAAAAGAGCCTTATCAGTTCACTCTCAGAAACACAAGATTTATGTACCGAAAATCAAACGTATCCTTACGAAGGTACCATAGTGATTATGTAACTGATAACCAGATTCACAAAATTCACCAGAAAGAACAATTGTATCTATGAGGGAACTGACGAAATTTTGAAGAGCTATTTTCTGCATTTCGTCACGAAAATACGAAAAAAAAGAAAAACGTTAAAAGGGCTGCATTACAGTTTGATTTTAAGTATGAATCATTGGAAAAATGATAATCTCATAACTGAACTGCAAATGGTGGAGATATGTAGGAAAACTAAACACAGTTATGATGAACTCCACCATATGAACTAGTCTCTAGAAGATGAGAAAATATAGTATTAAGAAATAGATATTCGACAGATCCCGCACTGCCTCGCAGAAAAAGTGAAGAACCCAGAAGAGGAGGAGACAGCAAAATGAAATTTCACTGGTTGAAAGGGTGTCATTTTATTTCAGTGATTACAATATCGAGTAAAATTTACAAAGAACTTGTCAGTATGAGCCCACTTATGAATGTGATGCTGCACTCCCGCTGGCCTGGATACATGCGCTTATTCGGATGGTAAGAACCTTATAAAGCCGTTATATCCTCTGTTGAGCAAGCTGGCCCATAACCGCTGTAGCTGCTCCTTGATATTTTGAATTGGGACAGCGTAGACTTCGGGACTGATCCCACACATGTTCCACTGGGGTCTGAACTAGGGATTTTTCTGACCACGAGATCGCCTCAAAATCATACAAGCAGCTCATAGATACACATGCCGTATGTGGACGAGCATTTTCCTGTCGAAAAATCACACCACCATACTGCCACATCAGATGTAACACATAAGCATACAACATGTCAGCGAGCTACCGCTGTTCCGTCAGTGTTCCCTCAATCAATAAGAGCCACGAACTGAACTCATACCTGATGGCTTCCTATATTATGATGCAGTAGTAACACTGTTGTGTCTCTCCTAAATATTAGAGGAATGGAACCTCTCCTCAGGTTTCCGCCAAACTCGTCAACTATGGTCATTGCTGAAGACAACGGGATGCCATCCTTAGTAGTCCATGCTTCCCAGTCACGATATCACTCCAAACGGAGTCGTTTGTGTTGTGGTGCTAACAGCAACCTACGCAACGGACGGTAATTCCCCATTCCGACTCCTACCAGCCTCCGACAAATGGTGCGGGATGACACACAGTCTTGCATTGAGTCCATTATTTGTTCTCTGACGGTAGATGCAGATATGGACGAATTACGTTGTGGTAAATTGGACTTGAATAAAACTGTAACCAGCTGTTAATTGACGATTTATTCACGACCGGTTTCACTACATTAAAGCAGCATCGTCAGGTGGTTCTACATGGAAAAGAAAGCATCCTGGTAATCTACGAAGGTAGTTCAGAAAGCAAGTTCCGTTTGGTTACAAAAAGGGATGAATTACAGATAGAGAAAGCAATTTATTTCACAAAAATCTGTAACACTCACACTACTTTCCAATATAGCCCCAGTAATTTTCCTGGCAGTTCGTACAGCATGGTGTATCTTCATGTATTCCTCCGTCATAGAATGTTGCCGCCTGTGTTGTCAACAATGTGGCAACATGTTCTTTTACCTCTTCATCGTTGTTGAAGCGCTTACCACCAAGGAAGCTTCAGGGGTGTCATAAGCAACCCAAGTTTCATCCCCCGTCACTATCTGCGATGAACATTTCTCGCCATCGTCATCGCCACGTGTCAAAAAGTCGAGTGCGCTGCCCATCTTTTATTGTTTGTGTTGTTCACTAAGAAGTTAAGGCACCAAATGTGCAGAAAGTTTATGAAAACCCAGTTTTTCAGAAACAATTTCGTAAATTACTGTTGGTGAAATTTGTAGAAGTTTAGGAGAATCAGTATTAATCGTAAAACTAAGGTTTTTCTTATCATTTCTTTGATTGTGCTAACTAGTTCATCAGAAACCAAAGATAGACGTCCACTTCGTTCTTGGTTATGCACTTGATCATGCCCTTCCCTTAATTGCCGGTCTCATCTTCTCACCATTGAATTTTCTCCGTAAGCCTCTCTGATTTGTCACTTAGTTTAACGTCCTTAGCACTCAGAAAACAATCATAGATCTCAGTTAACACGCGGCGGGTTTTTGATCAGCGATGCCACTATAAAAAATCACTACGAACGACACACAACACAGTGTGACATCGAAATGGTGTTATTTCGTTCTGCTTGAAGTAGAGACACTACTGCGCAAGAGCGGGACTGCGATCGTAGCAGTGCCGCGAAGAAAAATGGAAACATATCTAACTTTCCGAACTACCCGCGTATGTATTTATATAATTAATCAACGACAGACAATTAAAATAAACCTAAATAAAATCTGCTTACTGTAGTGTCGCACAAATTAGCACACGGAGACGTCCCAACGTTTGTAGTCACAGAATCCAACCTCATAAAGAGAGCAAGTGATCAACAAAGAATAATCGGCAGGATACTGGGGCGAATAGTGTAGGGGATGAGGTACTATGACATAAGAACCGGATGCTGATATGAGAATCAGACCTATCTTTTGATGGTGCACAACAGATAAATTGGAGTACACGTTTGTAATTGTATTTCACGCTTCGCGGAGATGTGCGCTTGAGCCAAGTGCAAGTCTTATCTCATTCGACGGCATATTGGGCCACTTGCGCGCGGGTGATGAGGATGAACGATGACGAGGACGAGCTAGCCACATTAAGATATTACCGGAAACGACTGTTGAGTGACGTACCAGTCTGGCCGATATATCTCATTGGACAGTCAACACACTGGATACTATGAACGCCAGATGAATCAAATTTATATGATGTGGAACGCTCTATGTGCTTATACGAAGATTATTCGGAAAGTAAGCAACTATCGGTCGCGAAATGGAAACCACAGTGAAAATCCGATTAAGTTTTTCACAGGTGTGTTGGGCAGTGTCTCTAATATGCCCGTCGATCGCGTTACCTCGTTCGTTTTAGTTCTGAGCACACAGAGAGCATACAAAAATACCTAGAACAATAGTGTCCCCCGCCAAGTACGACGGCCTGGTAAGAAATTTCACCTGAAGTTATGCAGCCAACATTACATAACTGTCGTGCGGTTTCTCCTTCAAGACAATTCTTAGCCACTTTCTGCAGGGGCAATGAAGATGCTCCTACATCGTTTTCAATTGGAAATGTTTGATTACCCACAATACAAGGTGCATTCAAGTTCTAAGGCCTCCGATTTTTTTTCTCCGGACTGGAAAGAGATAGAAATATGCGCATTGTTTTAAAATGAGGCCGCGTTCATTGTCAATACGTCCCAGAGATGGCAGCACCGTACGGCAGATGGAATTTTACCGCCAGCGGCGAGAATGAGAACTGTTTTAAATACTTAAAATGGCGACGTTTTCCTTACTTGAACAGCGTGCAATCATTCGTTTTCTCAATTTGCGTGGTGTGAAACCAATTGAAATTCATCGACAGTTGAAGGAGACATGTGGTGATGGAGTTATGGATGTGTCGAAAGTGCGTTCGTGGGTGCGACAGTTTAATGGAGACAGTACATCGTGTGGCAACAAACCGAAACAACCTCGGGCGCACACAAGCCGGTCTGACGACATGATCGAGAAAGTGGAGAGAATTGTTTTGGGGGATCGCCGAATGACTGTTGAACAGATCGCCTCCAGAGTTGGCATTTCTGTGGGTTCTGTGCACACAATCCTGCATGACGACCTGAAAATGCGAAAAGTGTCATCCAGGTGGGTGCCACGAATGCTGACGGACGACCACACGGCTGCCCGTGTGGCATGTTGCCAAGCAATGTTGACGCGCAACGACAGCATGAATGGGACTTTCTTTTCGTCGATTGTGACAATGGATGAGACGTGGATGCCATTTTTCACTCCAGAAACAAAGCGCCAGTCAGCTCAATGGAAGTACACAGATTCACCGCCACCAAAAAATTTCGGGTAACCGCCAGTGCTGCAAAAATGATGGTGTCCATGTTCTGGGACAGCGAGGGCGTAATCCTTACCCATTGCGTTCCAAAGGGCACTACGATAACAGGTGCATCCTACGAAAATGTTTTGAAGAACAAATTCCTTCCTGCACTGCAACAAAAACGTCCAGGAAGGGCTGCGCGTGTGCTGTTTCACCAAGACAACGCACCCGCACATCGAGCTAACGTTACGCAACAGTTTCTTCGTGATAACAACTTTGAAGTGATTCCTCATGCTCCCTACTCACCTGACCTGGATCCTAGTGACTTTTGGTTTTTTCCAACAATGAAAGACACTCTCCGTGGCCGCACATTCACCAGCCGTGCTGCTATTGCCTCAGCGATTTTCCAGTAGTCAAAACAGACTCCTAAAGAAGCCTTCGCCGCTGCCATGGAATGATGGCGTCAGCGTTGTGAAAAATGTGTACGTCTGCAGGGCGATTACGTCGAGAAGTAACGCCAGTTTCATCGATTTCGGGTGAGTAGTTAATTAGAAAATAAATCGGAGGCCTTAGAACTTGAATGCACCTCGTACAGCCCATAATTGTCTCCCTCTGAGTTTCATCTCTGTTCGCTCAGTTCACATGAACCGCTGGCTACGAAGACAACACTTTGGCGCAGGCAACGGGCTGTAGGCCAGCGTAGAGAATTGGCGGAAAGCACTGGTGGCTGCCTTCTACGCCGAGGGTATTGGAAAGTTAGTACAACGCTACGTCAAACGTCTAAGTCTTATCGGTGACTAAGGAGATAAGTAGCTGGAAGCTGTAGTTAACTGTTGCAAATAAAACAGTTTTGATTTTCGAATAGCCCTCGTATTTATAACCGTCGCTGTGAGATATAAAATACACTGGATAGTGGGGGTGGGGGTGGGGGGGTGGGGATGGTTCTTGCTGTGAGACTGGCACGTCTTCTCTGAAATCTTACCATAGTAGTCTAAGGCAACCATGGGCCTCAGAGTTATTAACTATAGGTTGGAGAGTAATGCCACTAATACGACCAGACTTCGAATCAGAAATCTCTTTTATTTCAAATGGTTTTATTAATATTACTAAACTGTATGTGAATTGCGATGTACTTGGTGCGAACACTGGGATCTCCTCTTGTGATGAACTGACCTTGTGAAAACTTGGCTTCTATTATATCTACCCTCACTTTCACATTCAGCCCAAAATCAGGCCACTGTGCCAACCACATCCCCAAAAATCTGGGTACTGCACTATTGGACCAGTCGGCCAAATGGAGACCCACATTGAGGTCCATTTCAAAGTCTGCCAGGTGCCGATAACTCTTTCTCACAGGAACATGCGTCATATTCGCGTCCTTCCGTGATCATTCAACATCTGACGCTGTTCACGTCCGTTATCTATCAGGGCTGGTAACGACAACAAACACGAACGAAAGTAAGACACTGCGGTGGCCGTCCTACATGTCATAGAGAATTATAGCTCTAATCAGTTACGTATCCGCCAATAATGTGTGCATGTACGCAATTTCATTGACGTCCGACTATATCTTCTGGGTGCTTCTCTAGTTTGTCAGGCAGTGTATCTATACATATCATGAGGATGGTGGGCCAGCCGTGTGGCCGAGCGGTTCTAGGCGCTTCAGTCCGGAACCACGCGGCTGCTACGGTCGCAGGTGTGAATCCTGCCTCGGGCATGGATGTGTGTGAAGTCCTTAGATTAGTTAGGTTTACGTCGTTCTATGTCTAGGGGACTGATGACCTCAGATGTTAAGTCCCGTAGTGCTTAGAGCCAGGATGGTGCGAAACAATTTTTGAACAGTTGCGTGTTCATCCCTTCAGCATTGGTTGGTTCCGTGCTTTTCCTCGTCGCAGTGCTCCCGGTGGCGTTGTAGTTACACACATGGACCAGTACTGGTCTATTCCATCTGCGCCATGAGGATCTGTTCTGTTCCGATTGCCACACTCTGGTTGGTTATAAATGCTCCGCTAAGCAGCATTTATTCATAATTAAATAACAATGTGCCGTCCTGGTTCAGAGAAAGTTCCATGTAATATGTGTTTATGAAGAGGACGGCACGGTCCTCTAATTAGTTGTGTAAATTCGGTTGGCACGCGTAATTATCGGTCGAAGTGAAAATTTGCCAATGAGCAATCGGTCTGAGAGAGGTGGTATGACGGAGACGAAACGCTCATGATGCTACGGTGAATGCGTGTCACGTGATTACATTGTCGTCAGACTGTGCCGTGTACGGCATTTTGATCTAGGTTGGCAACAGACGAACTAGGTTGGCGAGACTTCTTTGTCCAGGTGTTACGGAACCTCTTTATCTCAAATTGGTTTATCTGTGTGAGTGAGTGAGCTTTGAGGGAAAAAAGGAAGTATTTAACAGTTTTGCCGACGGACACTGGAGAACGATAGGGTGGCTGTCGTAAGCGGGCCCAGGTTTCGAGCGCCGCTGCTTGTTTATCGGAGGTTGGACAGAGCGGTCAGCAGCTCGCACTGTGTGTGTCGGAGAGACAGTGGCTTGCAGCAGGCGGCCTGCACGTAAATTGTCTAAGGAGGGCAGATGCGTGGAGTGAGATGCAGCTGTTGCATTGGCTGAATACGTCTTATGACTACCGTCGCTCTGCACTATTACTAGCTCTATTTTTTGGGGCTAAAGTACCGTAATATACGGTGCATTCATTTCTTGCTACTTATTAAAACTGGTATTCTATGTTGTGCAATATTAGACAGCTGTTCAAAACCAATTTGCTAAATGCTATTGTGTAATGGGGATGGTACTATGTAAGCAAATAGTTCAGATCCATTTGTTGAACAGTAATTAACAACTGAAATTAGACTACAGCGGTGACTGGAATGATTGAAGTTGAAACAATAACTGTACTAGTGAGCTCAAGGAGACTGTTTATGCAAATGTATAATGCTGGGCTGTTTTAGGTGGAAGAGCCGAGATTTCATTGTATTTCTCTGAACTGACCTAGAATAATGCTGGAGTCTAATGGACCTGTTAATGAAGCAGTGGCCGGGACATGACTAGCCATTTGTAGAAAATAGGGAGGTATGTTCCATCTCAGATTATGTACTACTCAGTCAGCATTAGGATCTAGCTCTACTGATTCTTTTCTAATGTGTGAAACTGTTAGTTGGTTACTGACATTTATTGGTATCAATCGCTATGTTTATGTGGGCCTCACAAGTCAGTGTGAGAGAGGCATTTCTCGATGTGACCGAGCGGTTCTAGGTACTTCAGTCCGGAACCGCGCTATTGCTACGGTCGCAGGTTCGAATCCTGCCTCGGGCATGGCTGTGTATGATGTCCTTAAGTAGTTCTAGGGGACTGATGACCTCAGATATTAAGTCCCATAGTGCTTAGAGCCATTCGAAGAGGCAGTTCTTTACTATCTGCGCAAAATAAACACTGTTGGAATTTTTTGCAGGATGATATTTTGGTTGCTTTATTAAATTGTGGAGTTTAATAATTTGGCTGATAGGTTGTTCGATCCTTTCTAAGCTCCGTTCCACATTTATCTTCAAATAGTCGCTTCAGAAAGCAATTGTTGTTTCAGTGTTTAATACTGTTACAGAAATTGTAGACCAATCTAAAGAGAAATTTTTGTGCAGTCTTCCGGCACCGAGGTTTCATGGAAATTTGGTGACTAATAAATATTTTAAAAATTGCAAATGTAATCTAGACTCAGTCAGTCGCTCCATTCGTTCCCACTGTGGCCTATCTACCTGTTACAACACCTATACGGAGTGTATTCAAAAAGTAATTCGAATTCTTGTTTATTTCATGTAATGGTCTACATAAAGGCCAACCCCTTCAAATTAGTACCCGAAAGATCTTACAGATATATGCCAGTGCTTTTTCCAATCCCGAAAACGCTTCTAGAGCTCGATCTATGGGATAGATTTTAGGTCTCTCAAGGATGCGTTTTTAACCGCAACTCTGCTTGTAAATCGACAGCCGTTGAAAGTTCCCCTGTTTTTGGGAACAGCGTGAAACACAGTGGGTATTATGTGGGGAACATGAAGACTGAGGGATCATTGCAGTAGTGTTCTTGACCAAAACGTCAGAAAAAATCAAACGACGGGCGAGGAGGTGCATTATCATAGTGCAAAAGCTAGGAATTATTTTCGGATTCCTTCACCCAAACGCAGTAGAACCTATAAGACTACACCTTGTTTGTCCTTCTACCCTGTAGTAAGACCTCGTGGTGCTCTGTGAAGTCAGAACTGAAGAACACATTTGACCATAATCGTGGAACTGTTCTCGGTCTTGGCGATCCAGAATGCTGCCACTGAGGAGCCTGAGCGCAAATTTTGAAGGATTTTCTGCAATATTATGTTTTAGCACCAATACTGACACGTTTTAGTAGTTATGCATTGTTGCTGGCTTCATCTAGAGAGACCTTAGCAACTTGTGACATCTCTGATTGTTATCCCGTGATCCATCGTAAATATTTGCTTCACTTTTTCCACATATCTTCGGTAGATGATGTGCTGCAGCGTCCACTGCGAGCATCATATTCAGGGTTTCGTACCACTGTTAAACCGGTTTTTACTCATATCGCACTAATCAAGAACAATATTAATTATTACAAAAAAAAATTGTGCGATTCACTCCCCTCTTCTAGCAGAATTTTAATACAAGTTCTCTGATCCGTTTGTAAACAAAATAAATAGTCGCCCGCACTACCAAATTACGTGTAGCCTTTTGGACGTCGCTCTGATCAAACGATATGGCTAACACTGTACACATATTTTCAGTTATGTTTACCATCTCAGTAACAAAAATACCACATGAATAGGACCAGTACAACAAGCCAAGTTACAAAATTCCCGTCACTCTTTGCACACATCTAGTACTTTCCATTGGCGTTACTGGAAGGTGGACAAGACGTCGATGTCAGCGCATGTGATCTTGGACATATCATTGGTGAGCGAGGAATGGGACTTTCTATCTTCGAGGTGATTCAGGTGAATCACCTTTGTTTGACTGCAGCTTATTTTTGGCAACTAGAACTCTACCTGTGTCAGATATGTTTTTTTACTATCAAGCCAAACCCTGAGCTTGTAAATATATATTTGAGCCATTTTTTGTGCAGCAGATTACCTAACGTAGGTATTGAATGGTCAACCTGTTTCCTCTGTGTTAACTGAAGATCTTTTTGAGTGCTGGAAAACTGGCTGTGAATCCAATCTGTACGAACAGTAAGCAATGGCAAATTGACCGATGATAATAAAATATATCATTAACTATTTTCGTGAAGCACTGACTTCATCATCATTATAGCACACCCCTAAACGCTTGGAACATGGATATTATTGAGAATCACGACTACTACACTAGGCTACTCTTCCGAAATTTAAAACAAATTTTTATATTAAGAGGATGGCTACGCTGATGTATAGAAGTAAATACGCATAATGAAGAATGGCAAGGCAGAGAGCTGCATATAAGGAACGACTCTGCCATAAGTAGCCGTTATTTGCACAAAAATCTTGCTAAGTATTTACTGATGTGTTTGAAACCGCCGTTCTGTATGAGTGCTGTGAGTATCTTAGCAAGTGTCATTGACCACGTAGCTGTATTAGTCGACGCAGTAAAAGAGAAAACATACGAAAATTATGCGTTTAGATTTTCTACAAAAGAGTTCGAGTGATGCTTATATAGGCGTGGTAATGATGAAGATCGAAAGTTAGCTCATTTTTGTTGTGAATCAGAGGTGTGCGTATTCGATTTTAACAAATGGAAATGCAGGAGCAAAAAGGAGACAAATAAGACGCGCGAGAGGAACAAAATCAATAAGGCACGCATAATTAACAAGAAGGAAAGCGAAATGTAAGAGGCTCTTACCACAAATTATCTTGAAGCTCGTGGCGTATATTTCGGAACTATATCACGAAGAAAAACCACTTAAAAATATGATTATAGACTGATGAGTTAACACACTATAACCACCTGATCAACAGCTTGATGGGTCACCTACGGATTGCAATATGACAGTGATTCTGCGTGGCGTGGATTTAACAAGTCTTTGGTACGTTTCTGGAGGTACGTGGCAACTGATGTCTACGCACTAAATTCCCGTAAACTGCGGGCCGATGGATGGCGAACGCCGAGGAGACACCAAATAGCGCCCCAGATGTGTTGGATCAGTTCCAGATCAGGTAGGGTTGGTAGTCAACACAGCAACGTGAGTTCACTACAACGTTCTTCAAACCACTGTAGCAAGACTACGGCTTTTTGAGATTGACATTTATCGTGCTGGAAGATGCCATCGTTGTGGGGGAGGATATCAAGCAGTAAGAGATGCACCTTGTCAGTAATAATGTACACACAGTCCACAGCCGTCATGGTGCCTTCAAATACTACCGCAGGAGCCATATAAGTCCAGGCGAATGTCCTCCGCAGGATAACGCTGCACCCATCGGCATGCATCCATGGCGTGGTGTATGTTTCTTGCTTCCGTTCGCCTTGATTACGGCGTATATGCATACAGATGTCGACGTGGTGCACCAAGAAAAGTGATTCATCCGATACTGGTATTGGAGGTACCTTCCACCACGCACCGCAAAGCTTACGTAGTGTTGATCACTTTATGTTTGACCTCTGCTTACGACAGTATTACTACTCAGGGCACATATTGGTTGTAAGCATCGATGATGGCTGTTAATCAGTTAAAATCGAATGGTAAAAGTGAATATATCAAACATGATTTTGCTACTGGTTGCTGCATATTTGGTAATTTTAGGGTGTAACATTAACATCAGCATGAATAAAACGACAGGTGGCATCTCTAAGACCCCCCTCCTCCCAATTCGGCGACAGCCACTGTGCCACTCACACACCTTCGTCGAGCACGTTACAAATGTATCTGTCAGAAGCTTCGACATACATTTAGCGTCGATGCTGCTCTAGCACCTGTGAGTTAGGCATCCACTTCGACACGCTTTAGGTGGGGGTTTGCCTACCTTCAATCGCTAGAATAGCCGTGAAGTTGAATTGGTGTATGCTGGTATTTTATTCAGTGCTCAACTGTATCGAATGTGATACAACAGTCTTTGATGTGTCTCACCGGCGGACGATACAGCAGCGTAATCTGCTAGAATGTCTCTCACGGGTCACACTTAAATTCATCAATACAATACACGGTTTATGTCTCCGGAATTAAGTGAGGATGACTGCTGAGTACCTCTGGGATGCCACTGAACGAGATATGTGCGTCTAGAATACATCTACCGACATTCTGTGTGATTTACGTGCGGTGGTTGAGAGGAAAATTGAATCGTGGTGACCGCACAACGCTTTCGGTGTCTTGCCGAGTGCATGCCACGACGCTACCGCTACGTCACCAAGGAGAAATGAGTTGCTGTGTGCTACTAGGTAGGTCTCTATTCAGTAGTTTATGCGGACGTCCACTAAACATTTTCATCGCGTATTATCCTTAACCTCAACTGATCAGGTTGGAAAGTGATGCTACACTAGAGGCCACTGTCATTATTGAGAGGGTTGTGGAATTTGATGCATATTCAATTTTACCTCTACTGACATTAAGAGTGCGTATTTGTGAAAACGAATTTCCTCCCCCCCCCCCTTCACTACCCTCATTCTCTCTCTCTCTCTCTCTCTCTCTCTCTCTCTGTGTGTGTAAGTGTGTGTGTGTGTGTGTGTGTGTGTGTGTGTGTGTGTGCGTGCCTGGGCGAGTGCGCTTGCTCGTTTGCTTGTGTGTCTATCATTTCTCTCTCGGACTCAAAAAAGTCTACGCATCAGGTCTGTTTTAGGTTGTATCTCGAAGTATACTGTGTGTGCTAAAGTTCTCGTAACGATAGACTAAAAGTTTAATGTGGGAACCGCCCTGAGGTTACCGGCTAATCATGTTCCCGATTCGAGTCAAGGTGACCACCTGAGCACTGAATCACATCTTCGACTAATAATGTTGCACGATTGTCTTCACTGATACGCGTTTGGTCCGATGAATATCCGACAGACAAACTTAGTACATTATGCTGGACAACGGATGTTCAGTAGTACCAGGTGTGCCACAAGGTAGCGTATGAAAATGAAATGAAGTCCCATGCTTCTATACAGAGCGTATGGGAACGACGCGAGAGACCCGCACCGCCTTACTAGGCAAGGTCCTAATGGAGATGGTTAACAGGATCGTTAATGTTCCCAAAGAGGATAAACGTTTTACCAGACAATCAGTAGCGCTATGAGGTTGTTATCTTGCGACGCTGTTATCCATAGGTAAATATTATCTTAACGAAACGCAGAAAATATGGGACAAAATGTCACTCACAAAGAAATGGTACCACTCTTCAAATGGGATGGGTACACGAAGTCTATAACGAAGAGAAAGAACTCGATAGTATTCCATTAAAAGGTTACTGGCGAAATCTGGAGCACGTAATATAGTTAAAATATTTAGGGGCAATACTATAAAGCGATATGTACAGAGGCGAACTCGTAAAATCAGTAAAATGAAGGGTAAATGTGGGAGTAACATAACTTGGATGAGTTCTAGGTGAGTATAGTGTCTCTGCAGAGGTAACAGTATACAAGACGCTAGTGTGACCATTTATAAAGCATTTCTCCAGCGTTTGCGGCCCGTATCAAGTTTCGAATCCAAGTTATTCAGTGATGCACTGTTAGCATCGTAACAGGTCGGCTAATTACATGCAGAATCCGACAGAGATACTTAGATAACACAAACGGGAATCTCTGAAAAAAAATAGTGACATAGTTCTCACAAAACCATTTGTACGTAAATTTTGAGAACTTCAATTCGAGGAGGACAGTGCAACCATTGCGCTGTCACCATCTTGTATCTCTTGAAAGTATCATGACAATAACATACGATGGGACTTCCGAAGGTAAATTATACATATCGTTCCACGCTAAGGACATTGCGCAACAAGAGTGGCCCATTGTCGGAAAAGACTACATGTTTTGGTTTCCTTCAAAAAATGTTCAAATGTGTGTGAAATCTTATGGGACTTAACTGCTAAGGTCATCAGTCCCTAAGCTTACACATTACTTAACCTAAATTACCCTACGGACCAACACACACACCCATGCCCGAGGGAGGACTCGAACCTCCACCGGGACCAGCCGCACAGTCCATGACAGCAGCGCCCAAGACTGCTCGGCTAATCCCGCGCGGCGTTGGTTTCCTAGCAGACACTGTCCTGATGCCGTTAAGTCATTGGATCATAAAATGAATTCTTTCACGACTAGTTTAGATGCTAGTGTATGTTCCAGGTTATATGGGAGCGTCCATGAATCATTTTTGTTCTTAACGTTTCTTCCAGAGCTGTGTTGGACTTATTCAGAGGTGCTTTGATCGAAAAACTTTTTTCTGTCAGGATAGCAATTCAGTCCTTCAAATGCATTACTCATTTCGGCAGTCTGACATCATCAAATCAAAAACTTAAGGAATCAGTACATCGTATTACGTCCAACAGTACACATATACCAACTGTAAGCGCATACTGGTGGTAACGAAATCACAATGATATTTCGGTGTGTATTGTGCAGGTATTTTTACGCATACTGAATGTTGTTATTGTTCTTGCCATACAGTTCGTGCTCACATACTGTGTGAAAGAGCGAGCACACACTGATAAGCCAAAACAATTGTGGCCACCTAATTAATACCTTTTTTTGTCCACCTTTGGAAGGAAATATATCACTGGGCCTGCGTATCATAGGTCGGACAGTATTTTGATAGGTTTGTGGAAGTACGCACATGTCATGTAAGCCGCGTAAATAACAGGCCGCTGATTTGCTTACGAGGTGACGGCACCCAATAGCGACGGAGATGGGGTCCATTTGATTTACATCAGCCGAATCTGGTGGCCGAGACATCAATGTGAGCTCAGTATAGTGCTGTTGAAACCACTGTAACATGGTTATAGCTCCGAGATGCCGACAGTTATACTGTTGAAAGATGACATCGCCGTCGGCGAAGGCATCAAACATGAAGGGGTGCAAGTGGTTCACAGCTGTCAGTGTGTCTTAGATTACGCTACAGGTCCCATGCAAGCTCAAGAAAATGTCTCCCATAGCATAACACTGCTCCCACCAGCCTGCGTCCGTGGTGCATTGCACGTCTCGAGCCACAGTCCACCTCGAAGACGGCGTTTGTGGAGACGACCGGGACCAGTGTAGAAGCGATGTGATTCACCCGAAGAGCAGACTCGTTTCCGTTGATCGACTGTAGAATCCCGATGGACCCGTGTCCAGTGAAGTCGTAATTGACGATGTCGTTGGGCCAACATATGAACACATAGGGCTGCGGATATCCATGTTCAACAATGTACCTTGAACGGTGTGCTTCGTAACACTTGCGTGTGCTCCAGCGCTGTGCTATTTCGGCAGAGATGCCACAGATCACCATCTACCCTACTTTACAGAGGAGACAAGCCTCCGAACCCCACGTTCTCTGAATCATAGAAGTAGTTTCACCGTCCTTCTACCTCTTTCCGTAGATGCTCACGACAGTAGTACGTAAACATTCGGACAGCTTCGCCATTTTCAAAATACTCGTTCACTGGCTCTGCGTTATAATAATCTGCCCTTTGTCAAAGTCACCTATCTCAAAGGATTTCCCCATGCAGCAAGCCATATCGTCGCTACGGTGGTCTCCCGTCGTTGTCTGCTCCACTTACATAGTTTTGTTATAGCGTCACTTGCTCGTAACGCCACTGGGTAGCATCTGACGCCACGGTGGGCAATGATTATCATATTTTGGCTCGTCAGTGTACTTACAACGCCGTATGTATAGGATGTCTTACAGTGTATTGACGATTCCAAATATGAATAACACTCAAACTGATCGCGAAAATAAGTTGAATATTTTAAACAAGGTGTATCATTTCTTCAAGTTTACTTATAAAATACTACATCGGACAAAAGATGACCATTCGCAGCTACACAATTCTCGAGTCTTTTCACCCAGTTTTTAAACACATCTTTCGTAACCGCAGGAGGAATTCTGGAAAATTCATCATGAATTCCAACTTATAACTGTTCAAAGCGAGTTTTTGCGCGTCAACTACTACGCACACGTTCGATATTCTCAGGAGTCTTGACGGTTTTCCTGTTGACTTTCGATTCGATGCAATGGGAGATGCACGGAAGTTTGTTACTCGTTTCAAAAATGGTTCAAATGGCTCTGAGCACTATGGGACTTAACATCGATTGGCATCAGTCCCCTTGAACTTAGAACTACTTAAACCTAAGTAACCTAAGGACATCACACAACACCCGTTACTCGTTTCAGTATTGTTTCACTAGCAAGAATTTGATATCGAGGCTGCGTCTTGGAATGCTTACGACAGGCACGTTACACACGCACTACGGATTCACAGTAGCGAAAATAGCAGTCCACCGCTGGCGCACGATGTTGCTTCAACCAGTATGTAGTATGGCATAGTTTCTGATCTGTGTACAGGATGGAAGTTGACACTCCGCCCTACTAATAGAGCCGGCCGGTGTGGCCGTGCGGTTAAAGGCGCTTCAGTCTGGAACCGCGTGACCGCTACGGTCGCAGGTTCGAATCCTGCCTCGGGCATGGATGTGTGTGATGTCCTTAGGTTAGTTAGGTTTAATTAGTTCTAAGTTCTAGGCGACTGATGACCTCAGCAGTTGAGTCGCATAGTGCTCAGAGCCATTTGAACCTACTTATAGACGGTGCCACCGTCCCTGTTCCTTTTCAAATCGTCAAATTTATTCTGTTTCAAACTTTCTTCCAGCATGTCATAACTTTGTACAGTGAGCTTTAACATCTCACTGTGCTTGACATAGCCAGAATGTCGAAATCGCAATTGCAATAAATATTTTTTAACAACCATATGAGTGCTTTCAATAATTGTATTAAGGCTGTGTATCCAGTGCTCGTCAGATTCTGTATACATAATTACTAGTTGAATATTACGTAAGAATTTCGTAAAGTAAGTCCACATGTCACCCGCGCTAAGGTAATTGAGGGACAAGGGTGGCGCATTGTCGAAGATACCGCAAGTAATGTTCTGCTGCAGTATGGCAGTACGGGTGAGACATGCCTTACAGTGCCGGAGTGAAATGGTGCGGAGGCAACTGGAAACGTACTCCAGAATTGAAGCACACGGTACAGTACAGTTCTTGCGGACACAACGTGTAAATTGCACACAGATTCAACGTGAAATTCTGGCGGTGCATGGACCAAATGCAATGTCGCGTCCATCACATATTGTGATATTTTACGACAGAGAAAGGAGACGGTAACCACTGGACACGGTGCCAGTCGTATTAACACTGTGCCTCCCGGCGACACCACAGTAGTGTCGTCTGCATAGTATCGCTCAGTGGCCGGCGACACCACGGAGGTGTTGTGAGCGTAGTATCTTAAAGTGGCCGGCCACAGCACTTTAGTACCTTTGGCATTCTGTTGGTGTTTAGTTCAGGTAACAATAAAGTACACACGTCAACAAGTGTTTTGTTTTTATAAGTACTTGTGCCCTTTAATCATGGCGGACGGAAGAGACAACCGGATTATTTACGATGAATGTGCGGACGTCTTGTCTGGCGTCCCGGGCGACTTGGCCAATTGGGAAGAAGGCATTGGATATAAAAAAAAAAAATGAAAGTGAAGCAGAATCGAAGGAAGATAGTGAAATACGTCCAAGGAGAATTCGGCGAACGCTACGGTTGCCTACTGATTCGGCTGATTCAGACGAAGAAGACAGTGCACAGTGGTGAGACTTTCATTTACCGAGCACCAATAATAAATTTGAAGGATCCTCGGGTCCAAACATATTTCCCAAAGATACACAGAGCGTCGAGGATATCGTACAATCATATATTGGGAACCATCTATTTGAATATATTAGCAACGAAACCAAAAAGTACTACAGTCAAAATTTGCAATAGAAGGAAACTGGGTTTTAAAAATGCCAAATTTGTCGACGTTACGGGACCCGAATTTAGGAAATGGTGTGGGCTTGTTATCCTTATGGGAATTGTCGGAAAACGAATCCATTGATGGACGCACCGATATTTCGCAAAACGATGTCCGGCAACCGATTCAGACAAATATTATCATTTTTACTTTTTTCCGACAGCAACAATAAAGTGGATAATGCCGACCGGCTTCTCAAAGTGCAATTCGTAATTGATTATTATTCCAAAAAGTTTAAAGAAACGTTTAAACTAAGTCAAAACATCTCAATTGATGAAGGAATGATACCGTGGCGTGGACGGTTAAATTTTAAAGTTTACAATCTGTCGAAAATTACGAAATACGGCATACTCATTCGGATACTGTGTGATACATTTCCTCATTCAAGATATATTCCGGCGCTGGACAGTCTTTAGCAAAAACAGTGATGAAACTATTGACACCTTCTGATGGAAAGTGGCTTCACCTCTCCATGGATAAGTATTATAACAGTGTAGAACTTGCAGAGAAGTTACTTGAAAAGAAAATTCGTGTTTGTGGTACTATACGGCAAAATAGAGGATTTCCGGAAAATTAAAGCGCGCAAAAGACAATGTGGTTGAAGTTTGTCATCAACGGAAAGGTGACAAGTTGCCGGCGACAAGCCAAGTAATCCGACTTGCCGGCGCCAAGCGAATAAGTTTGTACGAGACGTGCGGACGGTAAAGTGTTAACATATATAGATGATGGAGAATGAAACCTTTGAAACGTGTTGTGGGTATAAACAGTGACTGGTAACAGTAAACTCATTGTATCATTCGATGTCAGTCAATGCAACATCTAATCTACAAAAATGTTCAAATGTGTGTGAAATCTTATGGGACTTAACTGCTATGGCCATCAGTCTCTAAGCTTACACACTATTTAACCTAAATTATCCTAAGGACAAACAAACTCAAACATGCCCGAGGGAGGACTCGAATCTCCGCCGGGACCAGCCGCCCAGTCCATGACTGCAGCGCCTAAGACCGCTCGCCTAATCCCGCGCGGCATCTGATCTACAACGTTCCCATTTAAAATATGGCTGTTTACCGATTGTTTGGTTTGAGCACGCTTAAGACTGATTCCGCAAAATAATTACTGTAACTGATTATTAACAAACGATTGAAAATACCCGCCGGCGGAAGTGGCCGTGCGGTTAAAGGCGCTGCCGTCTGGAACCGCAAGACCGCTACGGTCGCAGGTTCGAATCCTGCCTCGGGCATGGATGTTTGTGATGTCCTTAGGTTAGTTAGGTTTAACTAGTTCTAAGTTCTAGGGGACTAATGACCTCAGCAGTTGAGGCCCATAGTGCTCAGAGCCATTTGAACCATTTTTTTTAAAAAATACCCTACTGACTCTACAATGAGGTGAAAATAAAAGTCATGGGGCACAATATGACCTGCGTATACAAGGTATAAATGGCAGGGCATTGTCGGAGCTGTTATTTGTACTCAGATGATTCACGTGAAAAGGTTTCCGGCGTGGTTATCGTCGCACGAAAGGAATTAACAGGCTTTGAACGGGAACGGTAGTTGGAGCTAGACTACTGAAACATTCCATTTCGGAAATCATTAGGGAATTCAATATTCTGAGTTCGGCGGTGTCAACAGTGCCGAGAATACCACACTTCAGACATTACCTCTCAATACGGACAAGGCAGTGGCCGACGGCCTTCACGTAACGACCGATATCAGAGGCGTTTGCGTAGAGTTCTCAGTGCTATCGGACAAGCAACGCTGCATCAAGTGCCGGCCGCTGGTGGCCGAGCGGTTCTAGCGTTACAGTCTGCCATGCCTCGGGCATGGATGTGTGTGTTGTCCTTAGGTTACTTAGGTTTAAGTAGTTCTAAGTTCTAGGGGACTTATGACCTCAGCAGTTGAGTCCCATAGTGCTCAGAGCCATTTGAACCATTTTGAGCTGCATCAAGTAACCGCAGAAAACAATGTGGGACGAATGGATTCGTTAGGACAGTGCGGCGAAATTTGACGTCAACGGGCTAAGCCAGGAGACAGTCGCTTTCAGTGTCATTGGTAAAGCACAACATCGCCTTCAGCCCCTGTCATGGGCTCGTAACCATATAGATTGGACGCTGGGCGACCGAATAACCGTGGCCTTGTCAGAACAGTCCCGATTTCATTCGGTAAAAGCTGATGGTAGGGTTAGTGTGTGACGGAGACCCCACGAAGATATGGATCTAAATTGTCAAGAAGGCACTCTGCGAACTGATGGTGGCTTCATTATGGTGGGCCTGTGTTTACACGGAATGAACTGAGTCGTCTGGTACAACTGAAATGATCATTGACTGAAATGCTTGTGTTAGGCTACTTTGGAGACCACCTGGAGCCATTCATGGTCTTAATGTTCCTAAACAACTATGTAGTTCTTGCGGATTCTTGCGGATGACACCGGGTCATAACATTTATTTCAAGAACATTGTGAAGATTTGGGCGAATGATTTGGCCACCTAGATCGCCCGACATGAATCCCATCGAACATTTATGGGACATAATCGAGAGGTCAGCTCGTGAACAAAATCCTGCACGGGCAACACTTTCGCGATTATGGACGGCTGCAGAACCAGCATGGCTCAGTATTTCCGCAAAGGACTTCCAACGGCTTGATGAGTACACGCCACGTCGAGTTGCTGCACTACACAGACCAAGAGGAGTTTTGATGCGATGTTAGGTGTCCCATGACTTTTCTCAGCTCATTTTATTTCTATGTAATGAAAAAGTGTCCGGTTGTATAACGCTGAGTCCGGCTTTTTTCATTTTAGGACCTGCCAACCATATGCGCACACCTTCCAGTATGGAACAGTTGGAACGGCGAAGAAGGAAGTGGCAGGCAATGTCTCTGTGAAGAGCCTAGAAACGCAAGAGAAGCAGAGGCACAGGAGTTCGTATCTCGATCGAGGCATAGTGAAGGAAGTGAAAATCTGTCGCGGATCAGTTGTCTACACCTTGCACGACATTTTGAACATGACGAAAGTCGCAGCCCGTTGGTTCAAATGGCTCAGAGCACTATGGGACTAAACAGCTGAGGTCATCAGTCCCCTAGAACTTAAAAGTACTTAAACCTAACTAACCTAAGGACATCAGACACATCCATGCCCAAGGCAGGATTCGAACCTGCGACCGTAGCGGTCGCGCAGTTCCAGATTGAAGAACCTAGAACCGCTCGGCCACCATGGCCAGCCGCAGCCCGTTGGGTTTCGCTAATGCAGACACCCGTTCAAAAAGCTCGCCTATCGAGTTAGCAGCGGAGATGCTGCATCCGTGGAAGAACAATCCAGATGACTTCTTTAGCCATCTAATCACCATAACGAGTAGTGAGTGTGTCATTATGACCCGGAGGCAAAGTCGCAAAGCAATCTATGGAAAAGCGGTGATTCACCACCGTCGACAAAGGCGGGGACACAAGTACCGTCGACTTACGTGACACTGAAGGGTGTTTGTGATGTGAGATGTGTCTATTCGCTCGTCGGTCGAGCTTTCTTGCGTTACAAAATACCGTCAGATTTGAATCGCTAATAACTACGAGGTTAATCATGCACAAGCACTGGTTGAGGCC
Source organism: Schistocerca nitens (assembly GCF_023898315.1). NCBI lineage: Eukaryota > Metazoa > Arthropoda > Insecta > Orthoptera > Acrididae > Schistocerca > Schistocerca nitens. Next base: position 173,634,783 of record NC_064622.1, on the reverse strand, counting down.
ACAATGGATAGATAATGTCTGTAGGTGTTTGTCGCCGTCATAATACCATTGTAGTCGCACGGGCGTGTTTGTTAAGAATTAGCTTTGTGTAAAGTTATAAAATGCTATATGATAGAAAGGCGTTTTTTGCTAGGACATCGATTCAGGTGCCATCGTGAACAGCTTTCGGAGCACGATTGTGTTCCATAACAATGAGACAATAAAAATATTCGTCGGAATATAAGATAAAGTAGGTATTAAATTGGAAAATACAATGAAAGATGTGCTCAGAGAAGAAAACTCGCGTCGAAAGGAATGCAAAAAATCCAAAAAAGTCCAGTGTCGAAAGTCAGTGAGGAAAGAAATTCAAAAAGTCTAAAAAGTCCAGTGTCGAGATCTACACCAGCAGAAACAGCGGAAAAAAATATCGGTGCAAAGCGATTACTTAGCTGGACTGTCAACATAAAGTGGCTAGTTACAATCCAAATTGCTAATTTATCTATTCTGTAACCGTTACACTACTCCGTCTAACCATTATATTACAGAGATTCCTATGTTTTCACGAAAAATCTAAGGCGAGGATCCGAATTTCGGAAACAGATATTTCTTCTCCTGCCGTTGTATACTGCCAGCATATTACAGTCGTAAGATGCAACTCGTCAAATCTGTGTTCTGCTGATCTCTCTTGGCGTTATTGGATGAGGCTGTCAAGCTGAAGCTACGTGGGAAGCGGTCAGAGGGGGTGTTTTAACTCTATTACAACGTCCCAGCTCATTCTGTACAGGACACCATCATACTTGCTCCTTCTTTGGACTTTCATATACTGCCTCTCAATCCCCCCTCCCCCCACCCCCAACCCCATCCCACTCCCTTATTCGCTTTCCATATTCTAGTGACGTAGCACCCAGTGACACCTTCCTTTGCACTCAGATGAGGAAGCCATCGCATCGCTCGATTTTCCAGAGTGACGACCAGTTGGCGAGGTCTGCACAGCCAAAACGCAGAATTCAGCAGCCGAGGTATTCGCTAAGTCATCCATAGTCGCACTGAACAGTGAATTTATTAACAGAATTTAACACCATTTACAAGTTTCGTGGTCGCAGCCTGATATGTTTTTTTTTTTTTTTTTTGATCTGATAATAAGAAATTTACGTTTACCCTTCGTAGTGGTTTGGGGAGTGTATATGTAGATGCAATTTTGCACTTTTAGAACATATAATAAGCGTGTCCCATGGGTGTCAGCAGACATTTTTCCCAGAGGGGGCAAAATTCTAAAACAGACATTTTTTACAGAATTAAAAGGAAATATCCAAAACTTGTTGTGTTTCACGACTTCAGTGCTTGTCCGATCCAGATTTGGAAAGGCGACTGTTTTGATATCTAAAAAGCGAGGACATTCCATCAGTATATTTTTAATGGTCTACGAATATGGATGAGGATTTTTTGATTTAACAATCTGAAATTACTGTCTCATATCACTAAATTCTGCGTATCCAACTAGTTGGCGAAAGAAACTAGAAAATATTCACAAAACTTATTTTCATTGACTTACCAATAATATTACTTTTATAAGTTGAGTAAACCCCGTTGCATATAATCAAAAACGATAGAAAACAATGTCATTTATTCATACTCCTCAAAGCGCAGAAACAGGAAATGAACTAAAAACGCTTGTTCAACACTGATGATATCTCTACCACCTTTTTTCTGTCCTAATAACTTCGCATCTCGTTACGTTATTTGATCTTCCACGGCTTCTAACTTTTAAAGTTGTTCATCGTAAGAAAGCTGATTCGGCGACAATATAATAAAAGCTGAAAAATGCATTTTGAATGCTACATTTATTTGGGTAAAGTGCTATCATCCCGTTAGACACGTTATTGTGTAGGCATGGCAGCTGCTGTTTATTCGTAATTCTACGACTTGATGTTGCGCAGTGTTGCGTCCCATATAGATTTAGTGTGTACCAGTTCTTGGTGACAATATATCTCCGATCTTGAAACTTCATAATTTTTTTCCTCTCTTACGCAGAAAATGGTGGTTTCTCTTTCCGAATGTTGTATTTGAGCCCACAGATGTAGTCCACATGAACACTCCTACACCGCAGTGCGATCTACAAAATTTACTACATTACCTACGCTGTACAAATCTGAATGGATTCCCAGCAAGCCTTGACAGGTTTTGTTTGTCCTCGACAAATAGTAAACTACGATGTCCTTACGATGGGCGGTAGGGTTGAAGGGTGTCGCTGTGGCAGTTCTGAACGGATGTTGTACAGATGAATGCCACTGATGTTCATACTGTATTGGGTGTTAAAACTGTACCTTCTATAGTTCCATAAGCGCCGAATAAGCAGCACTGAAAAGTTGAGGATTGTGTTGGACATTGTTCTTATAAGGCTTACGTTCGGCATAGCTACAAAAGAGCGCCTAAATAGTCACCGAGATCAGCATGGAAACTGATGTAAGTAATGTAATACTTGCTAACGACAGCTGTTCTAAACCTGTGCTTTAGGTGTACCTCAATACTTGAAAATTCTGTAATGAATAAAATACCTGCAGCAAAGATTCAACGAGGGGAAAATCCCCCCTCCCCCTCTCACTCCCTTCCCCACTGCAGTGCGTACACGTATGGCGTCGCCTCTTGACTCTTCTCTCATTGGTTACCTAAAATTACCCTTCGATCGCTGCGCGAAACATCATTGCGAAGCCATATAGAGGGAAAGGTTACGAGCACAATCCCTATTTTAAATTTTAACCCTAGAGTTTGGACGAAAAATAATTAAATCTAAAGTGAGGGCGCGGGTACAGAGCTGTGGGACCGTTACCCTTGACGAAATTTAAAATGGGCGGCAGTGAACACGGCTTGTGCGGGACGCTGCTTGGCACGCCGCCTGGTGCGGCGCCGCGGTGCTCGTCGTTCCGGCGTCCGCCGACAGAATGCGCGTGTGTCGCGCCGACGCCACGAGATAATGGTGGACAGACGGGAGCTTGCGTCGTTATTCGCTGCTGTTTCTCACACACTCGATTGTGGTACAAAATATCGCAGCATTTTATTGTCCTGACCACAGAATTTTAAAACCTGTCATTTCCACTTTCATTCTATTAACCTCGTTGTAACTTAAATTGTGAAGAGCAAGGAATAGTACATGCCGATCGTCAGCACAGAGCGCTGGCCAAGACAGGATAGCGAGTATCGCTGAACGATGGTTGAGACCAAAACCACTTCAGTTCCTCTGTGCTCTACTTATTTACTCAAACTTAGTACTTTTTGTTTAATCTGTGCTCTTGGACGTTGAGCGACATTATAAGTCTTTATTAAAGTACAGAAATTGGGTAATGGCAACGGGAGCATTGAATTACGATCCATACGAAATCAGAATGAATTTCGTATGAAGTATCTTTTCAAACAGTCATCGACGTGAACAAAATTCTCTGTAGTAATAATTCTGAAAACTTATACATTAATTAACAGGCGTTACAGTCCATCTGTATCACGAACGAAAAATAAAAATTAGGTTTTTTGCCAAATATTGAGATTACGTCCTAGTAAAGAGAAATCATCAGTAGAATTTCAGGCTATTTCAAATATTCCAACACTTCGAGGATAAAGACCAGAAAATGAAGTTCTTTAATGTGTCTAACGATTCCACAAACAATATATTTAAGGGGCTTATCAGGACAAAGTAAAAACAATTTAATTGTAACGGAGCCACTGACCAAAGGGATCATCATAATTTCTGCAAAAAAGAGAAGAGAGTAGAAATTAAAACCTAGAGATCTTTAGACAGTAAGTGGATAAAAACGAAACTTTCAACATTTTGTAAGCGATTCCTTTCGATTGCAACCACAACTTTGTATGTACTATGTGTACACGTCGTGACGTTCAGTATTTGTATGTGAATTAATATACACGTGTAATTTTGCATCTCGCCTGGTTGCCTTTCGGAGACATCTGAGGTCTTTTTTCACTATTTTTCACACACAACCAACCAAATAAACACACACAGACAAACATTTCACAGAAATAAAACCGTAATCTGTATTCAGTCAACTGAGTATTCAATCAGTCACTTGCTGTTGTGAATTTACACTGCACGGGATTTACCATGAGGTATACCGATGATCGCGAAAAGGTTTCGACCGATATGACGTGCTGCAAACTGTCGAACGAAGTACATATTTACGTGTATACTCGACATGAAAAAATAGCACGGTTTTTATGAAAGCGGAAAGACTAACAAAACTTTACAGAAATAGTAAATACCGAATTTAGTAGTTGCTGTCTAGAAAGTCGAAATACATGTGCGTATCTGCGAATCGCAAAATTTTAAGAAGCGTAGATGAAGAACTTTGTTTCGTCTTGCAGTCTCCCGCGTCGTGTGAGGACACGGATAATGGTGCGCGTATATTGCCGGACCGCTATTTCTAATTACTTTAAGCGTTGTTTTCTGCGGGTTTCTGGCCCGTTAAGCGGCAGACTTAAAGAGTAGAATATTCATGAAGGTATGAGAGATTGTGGAAACGGATTTGTTATTCTGATAACCGGTTGATCCGCTTCTTACAACTTTTTACCCTCCACGGTAATTATGTAAGCAAGATTAGACCATAATCGCCAACAAGTAATTTGGTAATGTATACTTAGCAAGAAATTTGGAAAATAATTGGACTCTTAATTAAGTGATCCGTTTCTTTACGGATGACGTGACTCCATTACTACCAGAACAATGTAAGGCGGGACACATGGCAGTTATTCACGCTTGGTTGTTGTTCAGATAGATAAGATATAATCCGACACGGTAAGTAATTTATATGGCGGAATATCTTGTACCAATTGATGGCTTCTACATTAATCGTTGCTGCTTTGTGGAGCGATATATGACGTTCACAAGTAATAATATTCCACCCATATAAAGAGCAAAAGAAACAAAATCAACAATTAACGATGCTCTATCTGTCGCTGTTAATTAAAGCCACTGTATCCGTAACCATGAGAGTCAGAGTTCATATTCCTGTCTAAACCGGCGTTTCTCTAAATTATAATTGCGTCGTATGTGAAATGTTTCCTGATTACTGAGCGTGGAGCTTTAGCAGATGATAAGAAGTTAAACACTGTAGACTATCCGGTCGATACGAAAGACGTATATGTTTCTTCAAGGACAAGAAAGTGAAATATGACTCCAACTAGTTTGTTTAAGGAAGGTGCAAAATCGACTTGTCCATTTGTAAGTAATACGTTAGCTCCCCTGAAACTAATCGGTTGAGGTGTTAATTAAACAGCTGCCTGTGTATCACATGGTTAGTGATGTGTTAATTACTCGCTAAAATGGGAAATAATCTGTCCTTGTGGAATTCCATGGAATTTTTCCCGCTAAAATTCTTACACAGTTTCGAATAAATTCTTTGTCAACAAATCAGTTTTTATGATCGTAACAGAAAATGGTTGTTAGAATTTTTCTGGCGGTTGTAAGTACGGCAAAAGCCACAAAAAATTTAAATCAGCTTCTGAATTTGTACCTGCCCTAGAATAAATGTGTTGACTTACATTTCAATAAAATATATTCACGTAATTCACAAAAATATTATTTAAATTGATTCTCGCGCCCAAGCTTTATCCAAATCTTCTACTTGGAATGTTAGAATTTTATATAGACAGCTGTACAGCAAAAGTATAGTGTCGCCGTCGTCAAAAGCGTTAATAATATTTTATTTCTGTTACACTAACACATTAAATAGTGTACGTCTATTATAAGGTTGCATAGTAAACATAGATCTAAATGTTTGGATGGTATTTCTGCCATCTGACTGTACAACTTCTTTATTTTATATTACTAACATGATTTCACCCTCGAGCCATTGTCAAGTATAACAATATTGGGAATAATTAAACTTTGTTAAGCGAAGTCATCGATGACTTTACTTAACAAAGTCTAAATATACGCGACACTGTTGTACTTGATGACGTCTTAAGACCGAAATCATGATAGTAATATAAAATAAAAAAAATGATACGGTGAAATGGGGGAAATATCATTCATACATTATTGTGACCCAAAATGTGAAAAGATTATCATAAATGTAAACCATATTCTCTTGTCAGAAATCGAGTAGTGTAAGCGAACCCGAACTTTTAATGCTTAACGCTTCCGACCTTTCTCCCAAAACTTGGGTGTTAATACTGTTGTTGAGACTTAATCCGAAATCTGTTTGTAAGCTAGATTTGAGTATACCACGACCCCTCTAATTTTGCCAATCCTTTTCTGCTCTTGGCAACACTAAATGAAACTCACATTCTGATTCTAAGGTTGGAAACGAGAAATCAGGAATGAGTTTTTACAATCAGTAAACCTAGTAAATTACTGTGAAATCGTCCGTATCAAAACTCAGTCTCGGGGGTTTCTCTGAATATTAGTCAGTCGAGAAAAATGGTAGGGCTGTACAAGTTTCGACGAGATTTATTCCAATATTTTATGGTTTTATTTTTGCACACATACTAGTTCATAAGGGAACACTACAGCCACGCTCTACAATTTGCGGACAAGAAAAATTTTACTACTATTCTTCATATGTACGCTATATTGTTCGCAGTTCCTTTACAATTCCTGAGGGTATTTTTCTACCGTCGTTTCAACTACAAGAAAATACGTGTTTTTCTCAACAGACGCGATTCGATTTATTGAAGTAAAGCATCACCATAGGTCTGTAAAGAAAGATATTTGCAATCTGTTTTTGAGATGGAAAAACTGTTCGCCAACAATTTACCAAAGACGTGCTAGCAGATGGCATTTTCTGATGTAGGCGAAAAATCAGTTACCATAAGTAAATACCAACAAATTGTTAACGAACTGCTTTCCTATCTTAAAGCAAATCACATAGTAAATATCTTAAATTACAAAACACTGATGATGCTTTACTTCAGTGAAGTAAAGCGTCTGGTGAGAAAAATTACGCATTTTCTAGTAGTTGTAACGGCGTAACAAAAATACCCTCAGGAATTTTACTACTGTACTTTGTAGCTCAAAAATGGCACAATTGTGTTTATAATTTTTGCTTTTAACAATGATTCAACAAAAACGATAAATTTGGAAACTTTATACGACTCAAAAATATAATGAGATTGACTGCCATGCGGAAAGGTTATATTGCCTCATAGGAGAGTTTTGGTTATTGACTGAGGCTATTTTTTGTGGGTTCTTGGGTAACCTACTTTTTGTATGCCGAATGTGAAATTTACGCATCGCTGCTTCTCGCGGACTACGGCAAATTTCGCTGTTGTCGGTCGGGCGTCTGTCGGGCGAATGCAGTTGTCAACATGGCGCTGCGTGCGCGCGCGATGGCGCGTGCGCGGGCGGTGGGGGCGGCTGAGCGCCGCTGGAGGGGAGGGGAGCTCAAAATGGCCGCCCGAGCCTCCTGCGACCGCCCACAGAGCCCGCCACCGGTAGCGCCGCGTGCCTACACGTAGCTCCCGGCCTTGGACTCTTCTCTTTTTCAGAACTCTGCTCTTGTCATGTCGCTACTGACGTCCAGAGACGGAGGCAGGCCAATTTATCTGGCTGTTCTTTATAACACAAAAAATAACCACTCTCTCTCTTTGCCGTGCGCTCATATACCGTACCCGCTACCTGATCAGAAACTGAAACACGTACCGGGCTTCACGATGATTGTTGTTACTTTGTTCCTATGAGGTTCCTGAGAAAAGTAGTAGAAATAAATATTTGTGTGAGGCAGCCTGCCCTACATCATAGGCCCAGGCAGGTAATTACAAAAGTATTTGATTAAAAACGTAGATGTTTATTATCTGTCACGACATGATGTATGCTACATGTACGGGTAACATCTATACCGAAATACAATTCTACTAGTTTCATTCAAAGAGCCACTTTTCTCTATTATAATAAAACAGTTCGGTGCGTTCTTAATACTCATTGAATGGAGTGTTCTTCGTGGTTGCTTTACGTACGTAAATTTAACTGCTAGAAATCTAACAGAAGCTTCTCATAGCGCTGGAATGTATTTGGTTTGGGATGGGATAGTAGTCGTCGGTCGATCCATTAATGTAGGGGACCTTACAAAAAAAAGCAGGCAGGTTATATGCTAGAGCTTAGGTAACCCGACTGTTTGATTCTTTTTGGGGTGTACGTAAATTCCCGTTTCAAACTTCTAGGACTTGAGGTGGGGAGTGAGTATATAACATTCTGAATAGGATCCCATGTCCGGAAACGTACCGTTTCCGTTCCAAGACGTTTCAATCAGGACGTGTAGCCCTCCACGTCTGCTGAATGCAAAAGAAGATCTCAGAGTAGTTTGACGTGGTGTGCAATAAGGTAGAGAGGGTCGTATGCAAAGTTTAATTTAAGAGACTCTGTAGAGACAGGGGAACATCGGCTGGCACGAGTTCTGGCTGCTGCATTACAAACTGAAGAGACAAGTAGGATGCAGAGTGTGTACCAGAAAATGCATCGTAGGTACAAACCTGTAACAAAATTGGTGGTTACCACATCGAACCGCTTTTGTAATGCATTAGTACCGTTTTGTCTGTACAGTATGCTGGTATGCTGGGTTCTTTTTTGTTTTGTAATAATGTAAACACGTAATGTTTAAGTGTTAATACAAACAAACGTGCCTAAGTGATAAACAGCATTCCGCTACCTCCATACGAATTTGTTTTGAACTCAATGGAACAAGTCGGCGGAGCAGATTTAAATTAGTACAAGTGTATTAAGCGCATGTTTAAACTAGGTATATTTAAAAATGTTATCTTATTCAATATCTAATGTACTTGTGCTATACATACGAGAGTAACAGGATCAAATAAAAATACAATATAGTACTTGTGTTCTCAATATAATAATGTTTTGAAAACCTCAATTTCAGAACAATATTTCTCATTGTAAGTCTTATCACAAGTTTTCAAAATTCGAAACTTGTGATATTTTATGGTTGGCGTGTGGAAGGGGGGACAGAGTTGTATGGTTGAAGAGGTGCGTTCAGGCACCTTATTTTCGAAAATAAGCACGTCTTATAGCCCTGGAAGAGAAACGGTGACATCTTTAGAGAGACATTCACTACGTCTCTCGTTTCACCGATTTTTAATAAACAGACTTTAAATGAAGAAGCACATTAAGCGCCGAAGAAATGTCAACGAGTGACTTCACGCAGGTTTAACGGCCGTTGGTGTTTTACGACGACTAGCTTGTTGGTTGTTTTTAGGCGGTTTTCCCAATAGTACAAAAGCCCACGACCAAAACCAGATCACATCGTTTTACGGCCAAAAACGTATAAAATCATCAGATGATCCTGCGCCCAAGTAGGTCCGGAGGAAATGTCAACAACGTCTCATCTTCGCGGGTGTCCATTTCCACCATATCAAGGGGAAAAAAGAACTAATGGTATTATCGCAATAAGTCTCGTAAAAAACATGAATAGATTTTGTCGTTTTATTAAGAAACACTTGTTTTCAAACATTTTATTTGGCCAAAGCGCATTTTTAAAAGGTAAACAAATTTTACCTTACTGTATTACAGTCACTCAGATAATTTTCTTTTTAAACCTTTTGGAAGGCTATCAGGGTTACGAACATTTTCAAACATTTCCGACAGACCTGAACTTCCGAAAACGAAAAGAATGTTCCAGCGCTTATTACGCTCCAATGTTGAGAACTGCTATTTTTAGGTAACGCTCTTGCCCTTTGATTCACTGCAGCGCCTGCGACAACAGACTGTTTTGACCGTTGTAACGACGCCCGTTTATATTGTTCTCAGACTTCTCGATGCCAAGATCCCATAACTGAGACAAGAACGAGATTTATTTGAGCGGCTGTTAGCGTTATCCTTAAAAAAATACTAATAAATGCCGAGTTATCCAACAACTCCAATGCCGCTACCACTTTGTCACATGAGCGGCACAATAAATAAAACCAACAAATGGGCGTTGGTGTGCGATATTGAAAAAATATTGGAAACACTGAGCCGGAATCTGTAGATGCCTCAATCACCGGTGGATTATTTTTACTGCATACATTACGAGACGTTTTACGAACATTTGTAGATAACTCAAACAAAATTAGGCACATTTTGTGTGAACATGATATTGAAAGAATCGATCTAATATTTGACAGATATTTATGTGCGTCCATCAGTGACACCGAACATGACTGGCGCGATAGAATAACTTCGGTAGACTTTCACGTCTCAGGACCGGAACAAGTAAGACCTTCGGATTTCGCCAAAGAATTGAAGAATGTAAAATTAAAGAAGCTTTGACAAAGTTCTTAACTGGTAGTTCATCACAACAGGAAATGCCGTAGATCACAGCGAACAAAACCATCCATATTAATCACGAGATGCGCTAAAAATATTGCGTTGAAAATTATGTAATTAGTCAAACAATTAATGAAAATCTAACTTGTCCAAAACACTAGGAGGTAAATGTTAAGTTTGATTGCCATGTTGGTAAAATTAATCAACGAAGTTGAGTACCTATTCGATGTTCTTTCACTGACATTTTAGCTATAATGTTTGGGAATATGAAATCTGTAAAAATTACCGTAAAGATTTGGATTGACGTTAGCACCGGTAATTCCGGCCATTACATAGATATTTAGCGTCTGCAAGAAGCGATGGACGTTTTACCAGCATCATAATTACCAGCTTTTCATGCTATGACCAAATGCAGGTACATTCCCCGCATTCTGTCCCAACGAAAACAAGGCCGCTGACAACACTGAAAAATTCTACACGCTACCAAAGGGCTTGTACAGATTTAGGCAGACATATTCCTGATATCGGAAGTGTATAGATCGTCTTGGAAGGATTCAAGCGCAAATCACACAACGACAAAAAAATATGATGTCGATTCCGCTTGATGAAACATTTTTACAAATCATGTAAAGTAAAAGTTCTTCTACAACAGTAAATCTGGATGTATCTAAGTACGACCCCTGCATGCTGCCGCCGTGCAAAACAGAACCTGAGCAGCACTTGTGTAGAAAAAAAAAAACATACTGCGCAAATGTGAAGCAACGTTGATACGATAATAGATCCAAACCATACTGATTTTGGATGGTATGACAACTAGGGACTTGACGATATATCGCGGTTCTCCGGTAACCAGTAACCGGAAATGAGAGACATTATTTTAGATAAGAATCAACATCCACAAAAGGTAAAGTTGACATGAATTTTACTGTAAGATTTTTATGAAGAAATGAGTGAGTTTGACTCGTTATAGTTGTTTTCCAGAAGAAATCATAGAAAATGTTTGTAGTGACCTGAAGAGTCATTTTGGCGTCGTCGATAGTGATGGTGAGTGCGACATTGGTTAAGAACCTTTACATTTTTTTCACCTTATCTAAACTGTACTTTCCAGATTTTATCCCAGCATATTTAAAAAGCCCTTCAACTCCAGTATGATGGTTTCAAGTAGCTCATTATTAACCATCTCAGAATTTAAAGGTTGACAATTATTCATTGGCTTGCAACATAGATTTTTATGCGTTTCAGTTAGATTTTCCAATGATTTTTGAATATTCAAAAATTGTGTGAATCGAAAGGTTCGGCACTAAATTTGTCCGATATAAACTTTTTCCACGTTTGAGCAGCTTATTTTATCATGTTAAACAATTTTCAAACGTAATGCTTTGCTTCCGATAGGTGAAATATTTCAACATTTTCAAAACGTTCTCAAAATTGAAAGTGCACAGGTTCAATTCAGTAAAATGATTTTTTCTCGCTAATTTAATAGTAAAACATATTTTCAGGCGCTTTCCTATGATTCGTTTTTGTCTCATTTTTTTATTGTTTCAAATGGCCCCGACCTACGCGAAATTACAGACGTCCGAAAAACGTGTTTCCGTTGTCTTATAGCCTTCACTCATCTACATTCCAAAAATCTGTCATATTGCTACGACTTTTTTTTTTTTTTTTGGAGACGTCAGATTTTTTGACTGGTTTGATGCCACCCATATATTTCTTTCCTCGCCTCCTGGATTGCTATTTAAATTTATTAAATTTTTTAAAAATGCACTCAGATCAGCACGATGCGAAAAATTACTGAAATTAGTAACTATTTGTTTAAGCTAATCGAATCTATCGTTTTTATAAGGTTTTGGCCTACTGCTATAGGTCAAAATTTTTGTTCGTGGACTCTCGTAATATGTTATTGGCAGATATAACACAGGAGGGAGAAATGTTGTCTGAGACTGCTGTAGTTTTGAGGTATAATTTGTAATCTATTTCCGCCATTAATCAAATGAAATAAACCACTTTTAGAATTTTTCTTTCCATTTGGATTCTTCTACTATACAAAATATCGGATCAGGTCAAACGTAAGTTGTTAAATAGTAGCCATTTTATTATAAGTAAGAATGTAGAATAGCAAAATTGAGTTAGGCAGACATCACATATTCTGCCTGTGTTATAGTCCCAGCCAGTAGGTATCTCTAATAATTCGTCGTTTCCGTTACTATAACATCAAAGTAGATAATGATTTATTGCACGTGCAGTCCACCGAAGAGTGTATACGTTGCAGTACTTCAATGAGCTGCCCCTTCATTACGATATTTGGTTGTTACACGTTACGCGCGTACAAGCGTGAATACTCGCGCTCTTCTGTTTGTTTGTGTGTCTGCGTCCATGCAAGCAGATGGATCATTGTGTTTATTTGGAAACTCACTTCCAGTGGTCTACGTGTACCTCAACGATAGAAAGAAATTAAGTTCATTCTCAAGCATAATTCCGTCCGATTATAGTCACAGTAAAGTTCACAAAACATAAACAGTCGTTTCAGCACCTGTGACGGACAGCTGAATGTGGCGAAGAGCCCTGAAATCGTGCTGTAAGATATTTTGTTTCAAATCTGAAAAGTATAGCAGTGAAAGCCAATGTTAAACTTTAAAATATTAATTTGTATTACGCTGTATCACGTCTGTCAAAGGTACCCGGAGCACCCAAACGTACTTGTAGCTGTACTCCACTACGTAACAGAGTAATTGACCTGTCACCAGATTACTTCTTCCTTTCTCGTTAATACCACTAAGTTATATGTTACTTGCTTCTACGATACATTTTACAGCGTTGTTTTTTACAAAAAGTTGAAGGAAGAACTACCGGATGTTTATAATTACAGATCAGCTACTCACGCATATCTAGTGTGGGCTGTATTTATCGTACGACAGCAAAACTTGGCAGATATGCTACTGCGTTAACGCGGAACCGATTCACGCTGGAAAAAAAAAAAAAAAAAAAAAATAGTTTCAATTTTGGTCACCAGATGCAAATCTGGCGCTTTACAGCAACTCATAGACGTCTCCAGTGCTCATACTAAAGAATTGTGTGAGCGGCTATTAATGATAAGCCGGTCGGTGTGGCCGTGCGGTTCTAGGCACTTCAGTCTGGAACCGCGTGACCGCTACGGTCGCAGGTTCGAATCCTGCCTCGGGCATGGATGTGTGTGATGTCCTTAGGTTAGTTAGGTTTAAGTAGTTCTAAGTTCTGGGGGACTGATGTCCACAGATGTTAAGTCCCATAGTGCTCAGAGCCATTTATTAATGACAAAAAGCCGGCCGGTGTGGCCGTGCGGTTCTAAGCGCGTCAGTTTGGAACCGCGTGACCGCTACGGTCGCAGGTTCGAATCCTGCGTCGGGCATGGATGTGTGTGATGTCCTTAGGTTAGTTAGGTGTAAGTAGTTCTAAGTTCTGGGGGACTGATGACCTCAGATGTTAAGTCCCATAGTGCTCAGAGCCATTTATTAATGACAAAATCAACACTATGCCTTTCTTACTTGTTTGCCGATTTCTGTCCCCGTCCCGTTCCTAATTCATGACATATGGAAACATTTCTATACGTCTGTCTTGCATTCACAGAGCCAGATTTGCACGTGGTGGTCAAAATCGGAACTATTTTTTTTCCAGGCTAAAACTCTTCCGCATTAAGGTATTGAAGTATCTATGAAGTTTCGCTGCCATGCGATAATTGGAGCCCTCCGTGAAACTCTGTGGATAGCTGTGTTTTAAATTATAACCACCCAGTATTTGATTTTATTACATACAGTTAACGTCATACACAGCAAATAACTCACCTGTAAACTACACCTGCTTTACTCTCTCGATGATTGCTGTACATGTCTACCGCGACCACGAAAGAAATATGAGCTGTATTTCATAGCTTCACTACGAAATCTCTGAACGATTCGACCGTATTTCCCAACGTATTTGATGTTAGCGTCCTGACGGTAGCATGACCATTACGAGAATAGCTATCCACTGTTACAATAAAGTTGTTTTCCTCCTAAAATTTTGAAAGTTCTTCGAAAAACTTTTTAACGGATTTTACAAAAATCAGATGTACAATTTTCCGAGGCGAAGTAAATTATGACTGAAATACCAAATTCAACTTTCGTTAGGTAATGTTGACAGGACTGGCTGATATCCACAGAAAGGAAAGCAGACGGCATGATCCGCTGTATTCTCGCACATAACCAGAGCGTACTGTTCATGTTTATTTGATATTATTAGGGTTCGCTTTACATTACACCTCCGATCTTTCAGTAACAGCTTGGTAATGCCCTGCTATTTCGCTTTGCATTTTATTTGTGATGATGATGATTGCAGCTGTTCATCATTATAGCTGTAATAGACTGTCCGTGTTTGTTCAACGAAACTCTGATTTAATTGGGTGTGATATTACTTGTAAATCAGGGCAGCGCGCAGCAAGTGAGACGTGAAACGGAGGTCGGATGCACGGTGCTTGTATCAGGACGTAACTGCCTTCATTCACTGCATTACTTGGCCGTAATTTTGTTATTCCATGGTTTTCTTTGTTATCTAGTTTTAATCTATTATTCCTTAATCAATCACTTTTTGTATTCAGACGGGTAGTAGCCATTGACGTGGGGGGGGGGGGCGTCCACGGGGGGGGGGGGGGGAGAGTAAACTGTTCGTGCTCTCTCAAAGGAACCATCCCAGCATTTTCTTTAAGTAATTTAGGAAAATTGCAGAAAACATAAATATTTACGACAGACTCGGGATCTGAACCGCCGACTTCTTCAGTGCGAGGTCAGTGGGTTACTAGCGCGCCAAGTAGCTCGATTCGATAAAAAAACTACACTGTCGACAGAGGATGGATTTCTTCCGACTGAAAACGATCTCGTTCTCTAGCCCATACATTCACATATAACCTGTGCGCTCTATGTTAAACTCGGTACACTTGCGACTATAGCATAAGGTTAGCTGAGATTGTCTCCTTCTTCAGATAACCAAAATTTTAGCATTTTGTATACAGGGTGAAGAAAAATTCTCCCACTCGTACGCCAAAGTGCTATTAACATTAGAAAACAAAAAATTTCTTACCGTGCGTGTATTCGATCAAAGAAAAATATTTTTGTGGCAACTGTAAGCAATTGTACGTTAAGTATCTTCGTCTTTAGGTTGTATCCTACGAGCTGCTGAGTTAGATCAGTGGGTACATTTTTAAATTCGAGTACTCGATTACAAGAGTTCGATTCCGGATATAGGTGTATTTCTTTCTCATTTTATTCTTCCCAGTAAAGATCTAGTATACACTGTTACTTAAACGATACATATCTTACAGTTTATCTTGAAGTTGAACGTAGCAGTTATTGGTCAAACATGTCAAAATAATCACAAAAAGTAATCGTCATATAAAAGTAAAGTAGTTTTCGTAGTGGCAAGCATACACTTAGACCAGTAGTTCCCACGTTTCTGAGACCATTACCTCTTAGTGTAATCAGATGTTAGTTAGTACTCTCTCTCTCCCCCCCCCCCCTTCCTCCCCAAATCCTCACTACCGTCTGAGCCCAACTAAGATTTATAACGGAAATAGTTTTCTCTTAGATGTTCTATAAAATCACCAACTAATAAGTCATTGGGACAATTAGTACTGCTTATTTCTAACTCTCTTTTTTATAATATGATCAAGCAATTGTCAGTGCATCAAGAGTGCTATCAATCGTTCCTTCTCAGAAAAGAACGCTAACTATCCACAATGAGGTTAGAAACTTGTTACAAAACATGCTTCCTCTGCAACACACTTGTCTTCAGCGACATTTCCTTCAAGCCCTGCCTGAATCTCCCATGTGAAATTTACCAAATTAACATGTGTTCCCAATACTTAGGCCTACTGTTTGTAAATCGCTTGAGTGCTGTACTCCTGACTTCCGAACTGCCAGAAATTTGAAGACTTTAGCCTGCCAATGCTTTGTGTCTGACCACTGCCACTAATAATAATAACTAATTCAGTGTGGAAACTACACTGGTGTAGTTACTTTTCTGTTGCACTATCTGTTAGTTCGATTACTGTCGCTAAGTGAATAATGAAGCAATTTCTGTTCTGTTAGAGGCACTGCGTACAGCTTGGAGGAGACATTTTCGGGAGATATTTTAATCATATGTGATTTATATGTCTCAATTTTACTGTCACAGATGCTTGGAAAAAACAGAAAATATGCTTGCAGAGGGTGAATTATTTGAGAGAAATGTTGTTGATACATTTGTTTCATAAACTGTAGCCCACACCGCACTCTGTCACTTGTTAATGCCAGTAATTTATGTATAAAACTGTTGGTATCTTTTGTAAACAGTATTGTACTGTCCGAAAATAATGATAATAGTAACGGTTTTTTAAAGTTTAGTTTTATGACTGAAATATTTTGTTTTTACCCCTCCGAAAATTACATTTTCTCCCTCGGGAGATAGCACCAGACTGGAAACCACTGACTTAGACGTTGTACGTGTCTAGCTTGTGTAGTTGCAGGGGAACAACCTAGAATAAAAGAAACATGGATAGGGGGGGAGATGGAATCTTTTTACTTTGGGATAAGGGGTACAAACGAAGAAAATGTTTACATTCGACCGAAAAGCTTGTGGCGAAACTGCGCGTGAGCGAGAAAAGAGTAAACGTTTTCATATGTGGTTGCAGGCTTTCTCGGCGAATGCCAGTGATAATATATTCTCGGGTGATCAGCTCGGGTGTGTGGTCTCATCTTGTCGCAACGTTTCAATGATTTTTGCACCCATCATCTTTAGGCGAAGTGAAGGTTACAGAACTCACTGAAACGTTGCGACAAGACGGGCGAAAGTCCGATAAGATTTTATCGTTGCAGTATTCTGCATAACATTTGATGTAATTGCAGTACAACGGTTAAGAGACTGGATACCGAACCACATAGTCTGCAATTAGAAAACATTTTTACAAAATAGCTGAAGACGGAATCGAAATCTAGAAATCGAGTTTTCGAACGCAGAATTCTACTCAGTGCTTTAATTGGGCAGCACGGCTACAGAACGTTGAACGAATGTGCCTGTCTTACACGTGATGGCAATTTGCGGAACTGCCTTCTTTGAGGTCAATTTTCAACAGAAACTATGAACAGGACGAAATTTTGGTAAAAATAATTTTCGCTGTTAGTACGCAAGGAATCAGGGTGTAGCGTTTAAGAGCACTACTTTTGAATCACACTGTATATCGTTGTCAAAAGAGAAGGAAAATGCTGCAGAAAGTTATAGATAGCTTGCTAAATCAAGCAGCTTATAGCGATGAGAATTTTGTAACAAGTTCACTCAACAGAACAGAAATATTTCAATATGTAAAACAGTCTTCTCCCGTATGATAACTGAAGCCTCCAGTTAACAGTCCTTGAGTCCAGTTATGTGGCCTGAGGGCCGTGTTTCAACATCAGTACTATCGATATTATGAATGTCACCAAGACGGAGCAGGAAAGTTCTGGAATATCTTCAGTGTGTCATAAAAGAGTGGAATTTTTTTAAACTGACGTGTCGTATCAGTGTTGACGAAATCGGTTTTATAAACGTTCGTCAGAATTTCAGTTATAAGGAATTTCGGTTGTTTAAGTGTTTTCATACTAAATTGTGACAAACTTATTTCTGTTTATTGTCTAGATAAATCTAATAATATGTTGACAAGACACTGCGACAAATACCGTTCCTCACTTTCCTACATCCGGCTACCCAGATGAAAAGTGGCCGTGGAAGGATCCTCATTCGTCGATGTGGAACCTGTTCCATGTCGAAACTTTAAAACTGTCGATAATTGCTTCTACACTCTTCGAAGATATTATTTTCACAAGTGGAAACTGCTGTAGAAGTGAGATTCTGGTTCAACGTGAATCACCGCTTCAGGCTCATAAACCACTTCGGAATAGAGTACCACAGAACACATATCTCCGCAATTTTAAGAGATCTCTACAACAACTCACTATCGTAATATATTTCGACTGTAACCTGATTTTTATCTCAGGAGGCGCACGTGCACAAAATTTCTGTTTAGTGAATGTTGATAACTTTACGCACACGTGTCACTGAAAATTCTGATAGAAAACCGACTTGTGTGAAGTTACCAGAGCAAACGCAGCTTGAAGGAAATATAGTTCTTACGTTAATACCTGAGCATGCTTTTATAGTTCTTACTTTAATACCTGGTCATGCTTTTATAGTTCTTACTTTAATACCTGAGCATGCTTTTACCGAAATAACTAGAGTTACTGTTTTCGTTTGGAGGAAGTGTCGATCAAAGTGTAGAACTGAGCTATGAAGCGACATGAGAGAAATCCTGAATATCTATCACGTTCGGATAGAAATGAATAAATTTAGTATCCTGACAAGTCTCGAAAGGGAAAATCAAAATACTACAGCCGTTCGATTCTTAAAAGACAATTGTGCGGCACTGAAGATTTTCGTTAGCAGTGAATTCAATGAACATTTCACAGCTAAAGGCAGCACTGTTTATTCTATTTGGATATGTGAAGAAAATTTAAGCAACATTTACTATGGAGTTCTTGCATAGCATAATTCTCGGAATCTTTCTTTAAATAAGGTCACCACAGTTTGATCTTCGATGAACTCTAAGAAGTTGCCGTCTCTTAGAGTTGCATCGACCGGTAGCTAATCAAATAAAGGATATACAGGAACTGCCAACGAACGTTGTTACTGGAAGCGTTGCTAATTTCTTCTATCTTAATGCCTTATTTATTTAAGAATATCTTTTAAAGTGACTTGATTGGGACCGAATAAGCAAATCTGTCTCCTCTCTTTAATCGAAACAGATGATTACAACAAGAAAAAATCGCAAGATTTTGATAGTGTCTCATTTACCATCGAAACCTCTAATATTCCATAAACTTATGAAAATATCGAAGCAAGGCCTGTCGTGTGATATTGCACGAAATTTCCATTGCTTTACTGTGTAATTAAATCAGTTTTCCTCTCAACAATGGTAATGAAAACAGGTATTATATTTGAACACTAAGCTGTACTTTTGAATCTGTATTTTATTATTTTTGAAAACAAAATAATGATGTTGTTAGATTTGTTAAAACTGACTATAAAATGCTTAGCGAAAACAGTCGCGAAATATGATCATGTAATCTGCCGGCACAGTACATGTTTCTACTCTATTAAGAAATTTGTGCTTAATAGTAGAGATCAAGCTGCGTTGTGTTGACAGCCTTAGCTCTCTCGTCTACAAGATCGCCCGACTATTTTAGGGAATTTGATAATGTCAACGATGGTAGCTGAAAATTATACTATTTATTTTCTATCGTTATGGAATACACGTTAAAAACATACAGTTCATCAATAAGTGTGCGGATTTGTAATCAATTCACCACCTCGCTCACAACATATGTCCACTGCTATAAAATAACAGTATTACGGACTTCCTGTGCCGTATTCCTCGAATAAAGGACATGCACTTTAGAAAAATAAATACGTGAAAACATCTTTGAGAGCAATACGCATAACATTTCCCAAAGAGACTGGAAAGCAAAATATACATCTCAAGAATTATAACAGGAAAAACTACAGAAATAAGATTCCGCCAAGAGTCCGGTTTCCAGTGACTACGAGCGACGTTTGCCATCAGAGACATGTCGCAACAAACTCGATTCAGCTATTCCTCTTGCTACAGTGTCATGTTTTAGACATGGAATTTTAGGAATAGTCGACTCCTCTTCTGCTACAGGCGTGTGCTTTCTGTTTCATTCAGTATATGTTTATCGTTACAAACGCGTTTACAAAAGTGAGAGACGTGATGTTGTTCTCTGATACTTTTTATCATTTACCTATTTGTTCCCAAGAAATTTAATCAATATTCAGGGGTTCGTATTATATAGTTTGCCGCTTCATCCGGTTTTCTCCTGGAGAACCTGCTCCACTGCCACATCAGTGCATTCGAATAACTTAGCTCATGTTTCCCCAAACTTCCCTTCTCGACCTAGAATTTTACATAGATGCCCCTTTCACCTAGTTTTTGTATTGCCTCTTCACGTAATGAAATCTCTCTGCTTAGTATTATCAACTTTCTATATTATCGTATTTCAAATGTATGGTCATCCCAAGATTTTCAGCTTTCATAAGAGCGATAATTCCGAAACGTGCTGTTTTAGAAAATTCCTTCTGAATAACGGAACGCACTAAGTGTATTTTGTTGGTTTCTGTGTTGAGCTACTCCGAGTGTCAATTATCTGTCTGGTGGAGACTCGATTTCTTGCTAACAAAACGTTTTCACTACTTCTGCTTGTCGTTCCTCTACCCCAGTTTCAGTTACTTCTTGATCTCATTCTCTTATCGCACTTACTTTCGTATTCGTTTTGTTCTTCTTCTTACCAAATTTAGCCATCTTCATAAATTTCATAGTCCTGTTTAGAACCGTAATGACATCTCAACACCATAGCATTACTACCTTCCTCATTTCTGCATTCAGGACATATGTATATATGCTCTTCCGATCGATCGACAACCATGGAGACTTAATACACTGTTGTGTTAGCGTATCATAACTCCATTTCCGAAGGGTATGTTTGCCCTCTTCCCTCTAACTTTGCTACTTGATGTCATCTCAGATTTTTTGGTGGTATTCCATTGACGGAACAAGTAATCTTTTGAAATTTCTCAATATTCCTCCATTTTTATACACATTTCCGTAATGAGCCACTTGCACGCTATAGAAATAACGCAGTTACAGTATCCGATTGCGCACACTGCTAGATTTGTAAACACGATCTGCTGGAAAATCATTGTGCAACACGACAGAAATCGGAAAAAAATGTTTGATTCTTTTGATTCTCTAATAGTTCGACTGTAGAGATTATACTGTTGAAAATGATGTTTTGGATTAATTAAAATCCGTTACTGTGATGCAGTGAGTGTGTAGGGTTGATGGCCACTGCTTAAGTTACTTAGGAATGCCGTAGGCTTCTTCAGTTTTACAGCACAAATTATGAAACGAAAGCACTAGGTTCTACTTTTTCTATTCAGTGACATAAGAAACAAGTTCTGGCTGGGGAAATAATATCTAATACTTCACGGTAATAGATCACAACCTATGAAACAAATGTCTGTAAATGAATAAAACATCAGGTGTTTGGAGATGGAGTATCACTATTAACAGAAATTGTTTAATTTATTGAGCACATTAAACTGCTGTATCTCGTCATGGGTAATGTACCTATTGCCCGTATCTCGTGGTCGTGCGGTAGCGTTCTCGCTTCCCACGCCCGGGTTCCCGGGTTCGATTCCCGGCGGGGTCAGGGATTTTCTCTGCGTCGTGATGGCTGGGTGTTGTGTGCTGTCCTTAGGTTAGTTAGGTTTAAGTAGTTCTAAGTTCTAGGGGACTGATGACCATAGATGTTAAGTCCCATAGGGCTCAGAGCCATTTGAACCATTTTTTGAATGTACCTATTTTTCGGTCAAGTTTTCGCATTTCACAAGCACTGCCTAGTCATTGCCAGGTATTTGCCAGGTATAGAACTACATCCGGTGAACATGCGCATGTAGATTTCGGCTTCGTAGACTTCTGAAAGGAGTTCGACATTGCATCACATCAACTGCCAACCATTCCAAGTATCTTCACGGGTACACGATTGGTTCGATGCACTGATGACTGATAATAACGTGTAAATTGTACTGTATGGCGAATGTTAAACAGAAGTAAAGAATCATCGGACTATTAATGTACTTAGTGTGTATAGGCCACTTATCAGATTGCATTATTAGATTTTTGCACCACCAATGCCGATTTCTGTTAGAAAGAATCGACGCGGGTAGCTCGAAAGGAAATTATGAACATAGTGCACATTTGAACTTCCTGGCAGATTAAAACTGTGTGCCCGAGCGAGACTCGAACTCGGGACCTTTGCCTTTCGCGGGCAAGTGTTCTACCAGCTGAGTTACCGAAGCAAGACTCACGTCCGGTACTCACAGCTTTACTTCTGCCAGTATCTCGTCTCCTACCTTCCAAACTTTACAGAAGCTCTCCTGGTAGAGCACTTGCCCGCGAAAGGCAAAGGTCCCGAGTTCGAGTCTCGGTCGGGCACACAGTTTTAATATGGCAGGAAGTTTCATATCAGCGCACACTCCGCTGCAGAGTGAAAATCTCATTATAGTGCACATTATTTTGCACGTTATGTTCCTAATAAGAGTTCTCCATAAATCTGGTTAAAAGCAAAATAGCGGCCAGAGCTAAGAGAAAGGAATATTACTGGTGAACACAAACAGCACATCACATCGTTTAAATATTTAGGCGTAGTACCAGAAAGTGATACGAGGAGGGACGAAAACGTAAAATCTGTAACAGGTGAAACGAACGGAACACATGGTTTTGTTAGAACGGTTCTCGGAACGTGTAATACAGCTGTAAAGGAATTCGCGAACAAGAGGCTGGTGCCAGCGGTCGTGCGAATTTAGAGGAGCGATGCTGGGATATTAGCGGGTCGATACAGAGCATTCGAAAGTTTAAGCGAGATGATAGGAAAAATGAGATGGGATTCTTTAGAACAAAGGCGACCATGTTCTCGCTAAACTGTGTTGGGTAATTTGCATAACCGGTTTCTAGGTGCGACATTTCTGACGCCTTGGTCGAATTTCCCGCAAGGGGATCATTACAGTGTAAGAGAAGAAATTCGGACGCTTACAGAAGCATCAAACAATCATTTTTCAGTAAGTGAAATACAAGACTGGAGCAAGACAGAAAGTCGCTATTATGAGTGCGAAGTACTCGCCACCACTCACTGTAGAGAGGCTTGCGCATCATATACATAGATACACGTTTTGTTTCATAGATCCCTAGTGACGAGATCCTCAAGGATCTAGACGCTGTCACAAAACCACTGTACATGATGTGAATTTGCAATCAAAGCGATACGGAAATCCCCGTAATTGCAAACACAAAACTGTAGATGTTCTACAGTATTAAGTTGTATCGTTAACTTGTTTCCGGCGAGGCCATCATCAGGCTGTAACTGTCTATCATTGTGAATGATAATACAACGAGAACTACGTTGAAAACCAATGTTGCACATCGAGTGTGATGTGCAGAGACAGAGTAAATGTAATCTTTGACAGTATAGTGATAACGTAATTGAATAAGTTAACATTAAGGAGTAAATAAGTATGAAACCAAAATAACATTACGAGGAAGCATGGAAATAGAACAATGTGTGTGTGTGTCTGAGCAGGACAATATTAGCAAAGACTTGTACTCAACACAAGTGCAGGGTCTATATTACCAAACGGCTAAAGCAATTAACCACTTCAGGTTGCAGTTTGCCTCTCTAACTGTTTACAGGGGTAACATAAATATGATTTCCAATATTTCATATAATTACTAAATGAACTAATAAATTTTAAACGCTCTCATAACCTACTCATTAACGAGTGTAATCTTACGTTAAAACTAACATTTTCATTATTTAAACTTCCTGGCAGATTAAAACTGTGTGCCCGACCGAGACTCGAACTCGGGACCTTTGCCTTTCGCGGGCAAGTGCTCTACCAACTGAGCTACCGAAGCACGACTCACGACCGGTACTCACAGCTTTACTTCTGCCAGTACCTCGTCTCCTACCTTCCAAACTTTACAGAAGCTCTCCTGCGAAACTTGCAGAACTAGCACTCCTGAAAGAAAGGATATTGCGGAGACATGGCTTAGCCACAGCCTGGGGGATGTTTCCAGAATGAGATTTTCACTCTGCAGCGGAGTGTGCGCTGATATGAAACTTCCTGGCAGATTAAAACTGTGTGCCCGACCGAGACTCGAACTCGGGACCTTTGCCTTTCGCGGGCAAGTGCTCTACCAACTGAGCTACCGAAGCACGACTCACGACCGGTACTCACAGCTTTACTTCCGCCAGTACCTCGTCTCCTACCTTCCAAACTTTACAGAAGCTCTCCTGCGAAACTTGCAGAACTAGCACTCCTGAAAGAAAGGATATTGCGGAGACATGGCTTAGCCACAGCCTGGGGGATATTTCCAGAATGAGATTTTCACTCTGCAGCGGAGTGTGCGCTGATATGAAACTTCCTGGCAGATTAAAACTGTGTGCCCGACCGAGACTCGAACTAGGGACCTTTGCCTTTCGCGGGCAAGTGCTTTACCAACTGAGCTACCGAAGCACGACTCACGACCGGTACTCACAGCTTTACTTCTGCCAGTACCTCAGTTGGTAGAGCACTTGCCCGCGAAAGGCAAAGGTCCCGAGTTCGAGTCTCGGTCGGGCACACAGTTTTAATCTGCCAGGAAGTTTCATATCAGCGCACACTCCGCTGCAGAGTGAAAATCTCATTCTGGAAACATCCCCCAGGCTGTGGCTAAGCCATGTCTCCGCAATATCCTTTCTTTCAGGAGTGCTAGTTCTGCAAGTTTCGCAGGAGAGCTTCTGTAAAGTTTGGAAGGTAGGAGACGAGGTACTGGCAGAAGTAAAGCTGTGAGTACCGGTCGTGAGTCGTGCTTCGGTAGCTCAGTTGGTAGAGCACTTGCCCGCGAAAGGCAAAGGTCCCGAGTTCGAGTCTCGGTCGGGCACACAGTTTTAATCTGCCAGGAAGTTTCATATCAGCGCACACTCCGCTGCAGAGTGAAAATCTCATTCTGGAAACATCCCCCAGGCTGTGGCTAAGCCATATCTTCGCAATATCCTTTCTTTCAGGAGTGCTAGTTCTGCAAGTTTCGCAGGAGAGCTTCTGTAAAGTTTGGAAGGTAGGAGACGAGGTACTGGCAGAAGTAAAGCTGTGAGTATCGGTCGTGAGTCGTGCTTCGGTAGCTCAGTTGGTAGAGCACTTGCCCACGAAAGGCAAAGGTCCCGAGTTCGAGTCTCGGTCGGGCACACAGTTTTAATCTGCCAGGAAGTTTCATATCAGCGCACACTCCGCTGCAGAGTGAAAATCTCATTCTGGATTTTCATTATTCTACGGATGAATAATCCGAAACTAATAAAACCAACATAATTTAGGTTTTTTCAGCTTCAGTCATAAGAATTTTACATGCTTGAAGTCAAATATTTAACATATTAACTCATTTGTAAACCCGTTAACCTATTTTTAAACTAATCAGATTTCTGAGGCTGTTTTCTAGAGGGGAGTGTGATTAATTAACTTAAATAATTGGGGTTGGGCGTGGTGATTTACTGGTAACCTCTATAACAACTTAACAATGATAAAATAATCAAATTAATTAAAGACATTAGTGTTGAAAATTAGCTTGAAGAGACATTACATATGGAAGGTGGTGCTGAAACAGAATAAACGAAGGAACTGACAGTTATAACAGGAATTGACTTAGCGAATTATGTGTATCCCTGGTAACACTAATATTCTTTCACAAATCGTAAGTGAAATGGTGCTTGTAGGTGTGGAATAGGTCAAAACAGCTGAAATAAATCCGAAACGAAAAAGTTAAGCAGTTACAACAAATGTGCCACGAAACACGTGAACGTGTAACACATTAAAGTGCATATGATGATTCTTAGACTGTTGTAGCCACGCATCATCAAACAAAAAGTCAGTTTACAACACTTACGTACATCGATCAGTTTACTTCTGTGAATCTGCGCAGAAGTCACATTTTGCGTAATACGTTACTTGATATCTTTAATGAAATACACTTAGACTGCTTCTACTGAGAAACTCTTCAAAGGCTAGGAGACGGCTAATATATTTTCCTCTAAACTGAACTCTTTTGTGGCTAATAGTATTTGATTAAAAATATGTGTTCCTGAGTTATGGACACCAACCTAGTTCCAAATAAGTGCCTTAAGAAGCTTTCTCTAATTTCTACGAGGACGTGCTGAGAAGTAATGCCTCTGAATTTTTCATGACAAAACTCTTAAAGGTTTTTAAATAAAAAAAGACGTTATTAACATTCTACATCTTTATTCTTTGTGACAACATATTTATTTCTCAACATAGTGATCATGGCGACGAACACAATTTTCCCAACGAGAATCTCGTTTGTTCATAACGTCACTGTAGAACCTTTAACTTTGTTAACAGAGCCACAGTCTCATCTATGTTTGCACCACTAGATCATTATCAAAGTGAAGTAATTAGGTCGTTGGTGTTCTTTACGTTTTGGAACAGATGAAAACGGGATGGAGCCAAGTCAGGTCTGTATGGAGGGTAATCGACGGCAATGAACACAAGACGTGGGATTGTTGTAGATGTCGCAGCGTTGGTGAGTGGGCTGGCATTTCCGTGCTGAAAGGGAGTGTGCTTCATTTGTGGACGGGATCTTCGGACTACAAACTCGATTACAACATGCTGATACTGACGTACCGACATAGTTACGTTCCGGATGGCCACAGTTCGGAGTCATCCAGCACCAGACGGCTTCAAATACGTAGTCATAAGGAATGTAGATGTAGAATGTTAATAACGTCTGTTTTACTTAAAAAGCTTTATGAGTTTTCGCATACAAAAGTTGGAGTCATTACTTTTCAACTCGCCCTCGTAGTAGCGACAGCATGAAATGAGCTGTTGGTTTGAAGAAAAAGATACTTTATGACTTCCGGAATGTAAAACATTTGGACTTCACAAAACGAAAAAATGTAGTATCCTGTGACTTCAGTATCAAGTCGTTGCTGGATTTGGTCAGTTCATACGAATACCTGGATGTAACAGTTTGTAGTGACAAGAAATGGAGTGAACTCGGGGGCTCAATCGCTGCTAAGAGTGAAACGTCCCCTTTTGAAAAATTATACAAGACTGTGCTTATCCTGACACACAATATTTTTAGCGCAACGCAATCTTACTTTCAAAAATCCCTACAAAAGAATAGCCCTGACTAACATTAATCTATACGTTTCACAAATCACTTACCTCACAAAAGTCTTCGTTACTCGAATTACTGCAATACAGCGAGCACCACTACTGCCAGCTAAATAAAAGATTCAAACTACTGAAGGCACTAACTACTGATAGGCACAGTTAGCAAAAGAAAGATTTTGATAGAGAACAAACAATGTATTTACCTTAATAGTGTTCAAAAGTCATAATATATATACCAGTTCATGACATCCATTCTTACAAATTTACTGTCTCTGTCCAGATCATCCGCTCTCAAAAATCTGCCATCTCACTTCCCCACATCCGCCACTGCTGGCGGCTCACCTCCAACTGCGCAACGCTACGCGCTGTTAACAGCCAACTGCCCAACACTACAATGGCAAATTCCAACAATGCCACCCAGCCACAGACTGCACACAGCACAGCCAGTGATTTTCATACAGAGCTCTACGTGGCGTTACCATTAAAAAAACCTAAACAGCCTACTTACAAGAGAGGTAGCAGAGTACGCTTCATTGGTAGGATCCTGGAAAAATACAGTTTTTCTGCAAAGGAGAGTACTTATATAACATTGCTCAAGTTCGTGCCCATACCAAAGAGGACTAACATTAAACGTATACAATAAGGGCAGCATGGACAGTCGTAGGTTTGCCTGACTCATTGGAGAGTGTCATGGAAATTTTGAAGAAACTAAAATTGCAGACACTGGAAGAGAGACACAAACCATCCCGAGAAGAATATTGCCCCCTAAGGGATGGTGGGTTACCAGCAGTATCTGAGAGAACGTTATCCTGTGGGGAAACACCCCAGGAATGTTGTTCATGAATTCCAGGATAACTGGTCGAAACGTCAGACTGTCGTACATGAGAGCGCTCCTGTCGTCCTACAAAATCGCGTTCCAGTCCATTACTCCAGTGTCTAGCACGCAAATAAATTCGTTGCAGGTGCTCACCTGACCTCCTTTTAACCAACACACGGCCCTCACTGGCATCCAGGCAGAGCCGGCTTTCATCAGAAAACACAACAGACCACCGCCCTACACTCCAATGAGCTGTCGCTTGACACAACTCAAGTCGCAACCGGCGGTGGTTTGGGGTCAGCGGAATGCACGCTACAGGCCATCCGGTGTGGAAGTGTCTTTGAAGTAACAGATTTGTAACAGTTTGTTGAGTCACTGTGCTGCCAACTGCTGCTCAAACTGCTGCTGCAGACGCACACAATATGATGACTCACAGCCATACGCCAAAAACGACTGTCTTCCCTCACTGTAGTGCCACGCGACAATGGGCAGCTCAGTCTTCGTGAGGCCGTACGCTCCCGTGACCACTGCAGCTAGTAATCATAAACAATGGCTACGTTCCTGCCAAGTTTTCTGCAGTATCGTAGAAGGAACATCCAACTTCTCGTAGCCTCATTACACGACCTCGTTGAAACTCAGCGAAATGTTGGTAATGGCATCTTCCTCGTCTTAAGGGCATTGACTGACATCGGCTGACCAAGTCCAATCTCGAAGGTAACTAACTCTCACGACCGTAGCAGCATGTATTTAAAGCAAAACTCATTTGCATCCTCATAGTGGTGCTATTAGCACCACTCTTGAGCTGCTGGCGTTAAATCTGAACAGACGTCTTCTTTCGGATCTAGGAACACGCCTCCCAACTTACCTTTATCTCGCACAACTCCTCCTTCGTGACTGCTACGGTCGCAGGTTCGAATCCTGCCTCGGGCATGGATGTGTGTGATGTCCTTAGGTTAGTTAGGTTTAAGTAGTTCTAAGTTCTAGGGGACTGATGACCACAGATGTTAAGTCCCATAGTGCTCAGAGCCATTTGAACCATTTTCCTCCTTCGTGTTGCGATTTTTTTCCCGTCAGTGTATATGTACAAAACTTAACCTTTGCTTTACGAGCTATCCAAAAACGTATGATCCAGTATGATAGGGAGTGAAAGCACGAAGAGGTAGGGAGTGGAAACTGGAAGAGAAAATAAAAGTCAAAGAGAAAAAGAGTGTGTATACTGCTGTGGATAAAAAATATGTTTTGTCTGTGTACGTGGGGACTACATCTGTCGCACTTGGAAACGCGACAGCGTTCGGCGCTGAACACGTTCGGCGCCACGTTTAGGGCGAGTGGATCCGGGGTCATTATTAAAAGCTCGTCGCGGACCGGCTCGTTAACGATTCGCCGGTGATCCGGCGCTTATTGAAAGCGCTGCCGCGCGCCTAATCCCGGCCGTTTGCACCCTAATGGGCGCCGCCGGCGCTGCCGACGCGGCCGTCGACGCCGCGCAACAGCTCCCGACGGCTGCTGTGTACCGCGTTCTCTATCTGGACAAGCCGCATAATATCAGTTACCTCGTGTCCGTTGCCGTATTTTGGGCGCACTGTTAGTTGGTTTCCGGATCCAGCTAAGTTTTTAAAGAACTTCACAGTATCTTATGACTGTAGGCATTAATTATTTGTGTGATTATTTCATGTCCCAGTTACGTGCTCAATTTATGCACCCATCTCTAGTACAACGTTCTATCACAACTGCAAAAATTTAAACTGGAAAACAAGTTCGAACGCATGGATATCTTTCATAAGGAGTTAAGTGGCTGCAACTCATATATTGGACCATACCTGCGATTTAGGTAGACTACAACACCGGGTGACTCAAAATTATGTGAAAACCATTTGAGAGAAAACATTATCTCAGAGTTTTCGTTATAGAGACTCTCATCCCGACCGCCAGCACGATTAACGTACTCAAACTAACATCCAAAAATACAGTCTAGTGCTAGAATAGGGAAATGTTGGATATCACACCTTGTATTATGTTCTTTGGTAGTTCGAAGTCTCTCACTTTTGTCCTATATACCCTGTCCTGTATGTGAGGCCTGGGGATTGGCCATAACAACGGCCCGTCGCGACCAGTTAAACTGTTTGTGAACGTTTGATCAAGATAAGCACGAACGCAACGATAAAAATGAGACAGAGCACCATCATGCTGGAAATACCCTTCTCTTCTAGGTTGCAGGGGCATGTTATCAATTCCAAACTCTTTCAGCATTTGCAAGCAGTCATGTTCATTCACCGTTGGGGTTGCGAAGAAAAATGACCAAGTAAACCAATAGCGGTCACGAGATACCATACAGCTACCTTCGTAAATGCACGTTCATACTCACGAACAATACATCGATTTTCAGTACCCCCAGAAAATTGTGGTACAACGATTCACGCGACCGGTGATATGAAAAGTAGCTTCGTCACTGAAAATCGTTTGCCTAACAATGCCCGGCTGCATCCGTGACATTTGTGCCAGAATCTCACAGCGTTCTACTCGTACCTGTTTCTGCCGAGCAGTCAAACCTTGAACGATTTGTAGCTAACACGGTCGTCTTCCAAGGTCAGTGGATAGAAATCAGTCCACTGTCCTCTACGGAATCCCTGTTTCCAAACTGAAACGTTCCTAGATGTTGATGGACTCCGTAGTATGACCTCCTGGACTATAGCAATGTTTACTTCACTCCTGCCATTTCTGGGTAGCACATCACTTCCGTGATAATTCTCCGCTGCTGATCCAATTGGTACATACGTCTGGCCCGCATCTCGTGGTCGTGCGGTAGCGTTCTCGCTTCCCACGCCCGGGTTCCCGGGTTCGATTCCCGGCGGGGTCAGGGATTTTCTCTGCCTCGTGATGGCTGGGTGTTGTGTGCTGTCCTTAGGTTAGTTAGGTTTAAGCAGTTCTAAGTTCTAGGGGACTGATGACCATAGATGTTAAGTCCCATAGTGCTCAGAGCCATTTGAACCATTTTTACATACGTCTGGTAAATGAAATACATTGTTAAATGAGGAGGTGGTCGACTATCTGGAAATCGTTCTGCAAACCTTCGACGCACTTCTGTCGCCGACTGCCCCACTTCTGATGTGAGTCTGTCAACCATGGGTACTAACAACATGGAATAGAAAACATAGTTTTGACTCAGCTGTGGGTGCTAACAACTTGAAATCGAAAACGAAACAAAATTAGAGTTGTTCGCACAGTTTTGCCTCATCCTGTATACGTTGTCAGCCAGAAACAGAATACGTTTAGTCCATACTGGGCCGAGCCCTTCCCACATGCACTGCATCATGTTACGTCCGTCTACCAAAGAGGGAGCTTTCACTACACGAAATGTACAGGCTATCCCAGAAATGTTGCGACAAACTTCGAGAGGTTGTAGAGTGTGTCTTGAACAATTCGATGGCAGGGACACGTCTCCGGAAACGTCATCGAACGACACCACAGAGCGTCGAAGTTATAGGGCGACGTCGCCTGCTACTATGCCGCCGCTTCGGCAGAAAATTGACTCTGAGCGCTGACGGACTCAGCTGTCTCATGTCGCATCTGATGAAGGTTACGAGCTACGTTACCGAAATATTGTGCTAGTAGGACGCTGATATCCGTCAGAACACTCGACAGGTTCGAATCCTGCCTCGGGCATGGATTGTGTAATGTCCTTAGGTTAGTTAGGTGTAAGTAGTTCTAAGTTCTAGGGGACTGATGACCACAGATGTTAAGTCCCATAGTGCTCAGAGCCATTTTTGAGAACACTCGACAATCCAGTATGTCGCAATGTTGTTTGCTATTCAGTGATTGGCACGTTCATCAGTGGAGAAAATGGAGCTAGGTGCTGCGTAGGCCTTGTCTCCTATGAATGTGATGCTCTTTTGCCTTGGTGGATGACGGTTTTGGACAAGGTTTTCCATGCATCGTTTATTTTTCTCCTGGAAACCTCTAAAAATGGTTCAGATGGCTCTGAGCACTATGGGACTCAACTGCTGTGGTTATCAGTCCCCTAGAACTTAGAACTACTTAAACCTAACTAACCTAAGGACATCACACACATCCATGCCCGAGGCAGGATTCGAACCTGCGACCGTAGCAGTCCCACGGTTCCGGACTGCGCGCCTAGAACCGCGAGACCACCGCGGCCAGCAAAACCTCTAAAATATCCAATGTTTTTCGGTATACAAGAGAAAAATAAACTGCAGATTGAAACCTACATCCGATAGCGAATTGAGTTATTTTTAAATTATTTCTGGACAAACTGTGTGTGGGGGGGGGGGGTTGGTTGGGGGGGGGGGGGGATGAGTGTGTTTTGAGATGTACGCTTGCTGTCCTGCCCGTATTGTTCGTCGTGAGCTGAAGATCCGGCGATCCTGCTGAAGAACGTTTGCTGATGTCCTTGTGAAATATTTCTTACCAGCCAGATTTTGGCGAGGACTACATGACTAAAATGTGCAGTGTAATACCTAGTGATCGAGTATTAATGTTAACAGATGCATAAGCGTTAAATTTGGCGCCTTTCATTCAGTTCGAGTCGTGATCGGACAGCATTTTCATATGCATCACCTTGACACAACTTAACTAAAATAAGGGATCTGTTTGGGATGTCCGTTGCAGTAGTTATACGAAGATGTTGAGGGGTAAACTAGTGTAAAGTGCTACACAAGGCCAGTTATCAGTGTGAGAAAAAGGAAATCACCGTGTCAATTTGGTAGTGAAAACGAAAAGTAAAGTTCATAACACATGGCTGAACCAAGGTGAATGGAAGTGCACCACAAGCGCAAAGTAGATAAAAATAGACGTAAACTGGTCATGCCTTTGTTAAAGGAGGCATTCAGATATCTGTTTGGCGTCATTTTCGGAAAACAAGGAACAGACCATGATGCCAAGATCAAGCGTCTTAACCGTAGCGGTACCTCCTTGATAAATTGGAAGTGAGAAACGAATCACAGCAGT
This sequence comes from Schistocerca nitens, assembly GCF_023898315.1. Lineage (NCBI taxonomy): Eukaryota > Metazoa > Arthropoda > Insecta > Orthoptera > Acrididae > Schistocerca > Schistocerca nitens. Next base: position 173,601,952 of record NC_064622.1, on the reverse strand, counting down.
TAGTACGTCCGCCTCAGGGCATCACCCTATCTCAAAGGAGTAAATCGTCAGTTCTTATTGTATTTACTGCGGGAAAGCAGAAATCACAACAGCGGCGTTACGTACTGCTCAGGACCAAGGCATACTATCATCAACCCAAACGCTGAAGGGTGAAGAAGAACGCGTTTACCTGGGAGGCTCACTGACTTGGAAGATGGTTTCTTCATTAGAAAGTACTGGATACTCGATTTGTTGAAAAAGCTTTAAGTTTTTCTCAAATCGTCCTGGTCAGCTGTATAACGAACCGGAGAAGTGTTAACATATGCACAGCCAAAAAGAGACAGATTAATTGAAAGGCCTCTATTTACAAAGACCGACGAAAACTGTGAGCGGAAATCTGCGAAATAAAAAATTTGCCGAGTTTCGTCTGACGGAATACAAACGCAATACAGTATTAACGGTGTTTACACATAGCTCTGTGACAAACCATCGTAGACCATCTTTCCTTTATAGAGTGCGAATGTTACCTTCTAAGTGTAATGATGTGTACGTGGCTGTGACGAGTTGGCGCAGTGTGGTTTCGTGTATGTGATGCCCATGATCTCTGTACAATATAGCGTTAGAGGCCAACGGAAATGGAAGTGCTGATCGGACGTACGGGAGCATTTAATAGCGTGACGTGCCTTCATTCTAAGAGATACACAGGGGAATTTAGCCGTACACCCGTTAAACTGAAGCATTTTCTGCTAACAGAATTTCACATTACCAGCTCTGCCGTCCATCCCGAACAGATACTGGCGATGGCAGCAGCTTTTACTTTCCAGTCTGGAATTACCTCAGTCTTGAACATGAACAGATTAGAATACATTCTCCTACTACGGAGGTTATAGACTCGGCACAAGCGAAACACCATGGAGTTATAATGTCTTCACCGGCGTATACGAGTGGGGTAACACCGCTACAATATGAAGTTACGGATAGAAATCTTACGCAGTGATCGATCACGGTATCGTATTGCATACCATCTGTTCTATTGTACTAACAGTCGTTTGATATTAAGTAATTGGTTAAGTATAAGGATTCCGTAAAATAACGCGAAAGAATAGTTGCCCATGCTGAAGGAAAGATACAAGGAAGATTATAGTTTAACATCTCGCCACAAGCAGAACGTCTTATTTGGAAGAGGAAGGATAGAGTTTAAGGTCCCGTTGATAGTGGTGCCATTAGATACAGAGCACAAACGCGGACTGTATAGTGATAGAAAAGGAAATCGGCCATACTCTTTTAGGCTGTGTCTTTCCAGCAGCTGCCGTAAAATGATTTGGGAAAAGTACAGAAAACTTTGAATTGGATGGTGTTATCCCAAGAATACAGGTCTAGCACTCACCTTGCGATGTGACCGTTAGACCTGTGTAAGGAAACAGCAATTGGTGAAAAGTGAGGTACGACGGCTAAAGGAAGAGGTGTTATCGTATTTCGTTGCGGTAGTGGGAGTTTTACGAGGTTATCAGTCTATAGCCAATGTACTGGAAGAACAACCGGACAATTATTCCCTCAAAACTCACATCTGAATTGGTCAAATCTACAAATATACCCCGCAAGCCGCAAAGTAGCGTCTACGTGTTTTGATACACACATTAAACATCGTATTCCTGTGCGATATACGGTCGCAGGTTCGAAACCTGCATCGGACATGGATGTCTGTGATGTCCTTAGGTTAGTTCCGTTTAAGTAGTTCTAAGTTCTAGGGGACTGATGACCTCAGATGTTAAGTCCCATAGTGCTCAGAGCCATTTCTATTTCACTGTGTACAGACTCTAGAGATCGATCGATGAGAGGATACGGAACAAAAAACATCTAATGAACTTATGTCCGGAAATGCATTGCTTCCATTTATTCAATCACGCTTTGTTACAGAGACTGCGATCTAATGGTATACCATGCAGCCACAGGTACAGTATGTATGGTTTCCACCTTGAGGGTGGTACTGTTCCTCATACGTGATGCCCTAGCGGCCTCCCCTGCCATAGTAATTGATAATGTTGTACCTGATTCACTTCTCTAGCTGACTCACCTTGTAGTGATCGTAATACAGCATTGTGCACAATGGTTCGGTAATCGAGTCGAGAGCTTGCACGGTAACAGCAACAGTGAATCACCAGCATCAGTGTAGCCGGAATGTGTGGGCCGGCCGGTAGCTGTGGCCGAGCGGTTCTAGGCGCTTCAGTCTGGAACCGCGATGCTGCTGCGGTCGCAGGTGCGAATCCTGCCTCGGGCATGGATGTGTGTGATGTCCTTAGGTTAGTTAGGTTTAAGTAGTTCTGAGTCTAGGGAAATGATGACTTCAGATGGTAAGTCCCATAGTGCCTAGAGCCATTTGAACCATTTGTGTGGGCCGGGATAATTGGCGACCGTATTGTGGGAGCAATCTTCCTTTCACGTCACGTAACAGGCCGGCACTATCGGCGTTTCTCGCAGGTGACTTTGCCTCTCCTGCTGGAAGAGGTGCTATTGAACGTCCGGTCGCATCTCAATCGTGTCTTTCCTGGTCGGTGGATCGGACGAAGGTGTCCTGTTGCATGGTCCGCTCGTTCACCGGATCTGAACCCTCGCGATTTCTGGTCAAGGGGCCATCTCAAAATTATCGTGTATATAGAGCCCTCTAAAGATATGGAGACTCTGGAGCAGCGTATTCATGCTGTCTTTGACACTGTTCAGATGCAGCCTGGCCGATGTGAACGTGTGAGACAGAACATGCTACGGAGCGTACACGCATGCGTTGAGGCACCTGGAAAACATTTTCAACACATACTGTAACTGTGGCTGAAGGGTAGAGCACGTACTAGACCGCAGTCTCTGTAAGAATGTATGATTGAATAAATGACATGTAGCATGAAAACCATGTATTTCCCGGCATAAGCTCATTAGACCTTTTTTGTTCCATATCAGCTCATCGATCGATTTCTAGAGTCTGTACACGGTGGGGAAAATCACCCTCCATGCATGTATAGGGAATGATGAAAGATGTATAGCGGGCAGTAGTTAAAAGTAGCTAAGAAATCCATTTTCCATCATAGTTGGATATCCGGATTCCACCCAGTTAAACGATGCATGTGTTGTTTCTACGAAATCTTTCAAGGAGCCCACGAATTTTCTTTTTGGGCAGTCATGCAGAATGTGCTCCAGTGTTCGTGCCGATGTTATGCATTCGCAATGGTCGTTATCAGTAATTCTCCACTTCTGTAGCGTTGCTTTGGTCACGGCGAGGCCATTTCCGATACGGTTGAGGGAGATGTATGTTTCCTGGTTGGTTCGCACTCAGGAGTTGAATGGTCGGCTCTGTATTAAATAACTTCTTGTGACCATAAAAGGATGCCCACTGATTTCTCCATTCATGTCCTAGATCATAGCTTTCTGGGCAGAACTGGTCAGTGTTTATAGTTCTCTAGATTTCAATCGGCTGCTTGGAAACTTGTTCAGTGTTCCATGAACTTGTGAAGGGAATTTCTAAATGCTCACCAACACCATGGCTGGTCATACTTGCCAAAATTGTTCCTCCAGATCTCTGACGACAACAAACAGTAACATACGAACGGACGAAAGTCATCAGACAAATAAGGGCACTGAACAGCGGCTGGTCAGCCACTGTACGGCGGGGCATAAATCTTGTTGCCAGGGGGAAGCTGCGTCCGCGGAGCGGCCAGGTCGCGCGCGTGTGTCAGTTCCGGCTGCGCCGCGCCGCGCCCGCGTCCTTGGCGCGGTGGGCTGTGCGGCCAGCTCGGCTTTAAGGCAGGGCTGGTCTGGGCTGCCATTCAGATTCCGCTCTCGCGCCGCCGGCCGCCCGTCGCTGCATACTGACTACGCTGACGTCACGACACGCGAGCAGAATGCCGGTCCGCGCTGCGCGACGCGACGCGACGCGACGCTCTCCCAAACAAGCGGCGTGGCGCGCGCTGACAGCCGCTCGTCCATCGTTACGGACCGCGAAAGCACGCCCGGCGCCGTCTGCAAACTAGCGGTTCAGCAACTGCCTGTCGTGCCAAATGCCGCACCACAGTTGAATGCGGTTTTAGCTTAGGTTCCGCAACATGACAGCTAAGACGTTTGAGGCGGGTTAAAGGTGATGAATGTAATTCATCAGACAAGTTCTACCCTGCTCGATTCCGAAACCATTCCATTCAGTGTTGCGTTGTCACTGACCGAGGTCAAAGTTACTGAACGTGCATTTACATCTACATCTGTATACATACTCCGCAAACCACGATATGGTGCGTGGCAGAGGGCACCTCGTACCACTCCTATTGTTTCCCTTTGCTGTTCCACCCGCTAACGGAGGAAGAAGAAGACTACTGTGTACGCAGGGTGTCCCAGGAGGAATGGTCAGTATTAAGGGATAAAAATTAATGCCGTGTGACTAGGGCCTCCCGTCGGGCAGACCGTTCGCCGGGTGTAAGTCTTCCGATTTGACGTCACTTCACCGACTTACGCGTCGATGGGGATGAAATGGAAATGAGTAGGACAACAGAACACCCAGCCCACGAGCGGAGAAAATCCCCGACCCAGCTGCGAATCGAACCCGGGCCCTTAGGATTGACATTCTATCTCGCTTACCACTTTTTTTTTGTATTTTGTTCGTTGTTGATCGTTGTGTTTGGTCGTTGCGGACGTCACATGACATCCGTTTAAGTTCGTTGTTGATCCTTTCACTCAGTTTTTTTATTACAGAGGCGAACCAGCTCTCTGACCGAACACGCTGAGCTACCGTGCCGGCACCACCCAGCTACCGGAGGCGGGCAGTATTAAGGGATATAACATGAAGAATTATTGGAAGCAAAAAACATCTAGTAAACATGGACTCCAAGATTCACACTTTAAGACCTACGAGCACAACTTCATCTTGGATACTGTGAAACGAATCTCTTCTACTCCTAGCTTTTCACTTTTCATGTTCTGGGAGGAAGTAGTATGGCCCAAAACAAGGAAAGCTTTCTAGTAAATGTGGGCTCTAAAATGCACACCCTAAGAGCTATGAGCACTTGTTTACTAGAAGAGACGTGTTCCACACTACCAAAGTTGAACAAGGGCCCGTAAACTCTTAAGGTACGCACATTAGACCCCATGTTTACTGGATTTTTTCTTGTTTCGGTCCATGCAACCCTTCTGTCTAAACATGGAATGCAAAGAGCTTGCAGTGGAAGAGATGGATTCCTCAGTATCGAAGACAAACAAGTGATCGTAGCTGTGAAGGTAAGCACTTTATAGACCATGTTTACTGGACTGCTTTCTCTTGTTTTGGCACATATAACAACCTGTGAATACAAGGAAAGCAAAGAGCTCACAGTAAAAGACACTGGTTTCACAGTATCGAACAGAAATAAGTGCCTGCAGCTCTTACGGTACGCATTTTAGAGCCCATTATTTACTATACCATTTTGCTTTCTATTATCGTTGTTGCCACTTTCACATTCGATACTGTTCGATTCTGTCTTAGGTGTGTTTTTCCAGCAGTGTTAGTCGTATGTTAACAATGATACACGATACAGTTGTGGATTCAGATTGTTGCGAACTATATTCCAGCGTGTCACAATGTTGCGGTGTTGGCTATAACACATGACAAAATGTCGAAATGCAACACCAATAAATGTCCTTTACAGCCATAAGACTACTTTCAACAATTAAGACAGTGGACCCAGTCCTTGTCAAAATTTCGTAAAAATAATTACTAGCTAAATATTACGAAGCGACTTCAGCAAGTAAGTTCCACATGTCGTTCCACGCTAAGACCATTGCACAAAAGGTTTGGCATATTATTAGGAGGGAGCAGCTGATCCCGGTTTCCTGCAGACACAGTTCTCCTGAGGTATGGTAAGAAATGTGCTACAGTATTCGATTGAAATGGCGTGACAACTGGTAATGCACTCCAAAGCTGAAATACGTGAGACACTACGATACTTCTGGGCAAAACGTCTAAATTGCACACAGATTCACTATGAAATTCTGGCAAAATATGGACCAGAGGCAATGTCATTTTCAACACATTACAATATTTTCTGTTGTGGCCCTTATATTTACAAATTTTGCAATATTCGTATTGTATATAAAACATAAAATCTGGTGTGAGGTGCAAGGTATAACTTCCGTATTTTCCCACTAACCAGGAAACAGCGTTGTTCATTAACTGTGGATGGTATCGTGTTTGTGGTCTGCGCTGCACGGATCACGTTATGTTCGCAGCTGAAGATCTTATAATAAATGCTATTTTCTCTCTGGTCCACTACCATATTACTGCTATTCCCTCCTTGTGTATCTGTGTGTAATTGTACCAACTAGATTGCAACGTTGCAGAGGTTCGTTTGACTCAGTGTAATTTCGTATTGTCGCTATGTTGTTGATTGACAAGTAGTAAGTCATTGATTATAATGTTGTGTCAAATAACAGCCCGAATTACAAACGTAGTTGTTAACTGGTAACCTCTGGTACGCACAGCATCTTCGTGAACCGGCTCCATTTGTCAACAAGCAGCTGCTGGTCTGGAGATGGTCGCTTAGACTGAAACCGGTTGCAGGAGTTAATAAATAATATTTACTGCGATCTTATCAGACTGTTTATGTCATTCTTTTAAATACGACAGCTATCGTTCTACTATGACATCAAAATTTGTTAAACAGACGTGGTTGATGCCGTTCCGCCATACAGTACAGATAGTGCACCATGCAGTTTTCATACCTCGTTAAGCTTAAAGAACACCTAGGAGGGAAAGATGTTTTACATCGACGAGGTCGTTCGGATAGCAGTTCTCGAAGGGCTCCGTGAGCGAGGAAAGACCTTCTACCGTCGACGAAATTGAACGACTGGTTGAACGCTTCGACGATTGTTTAAAGAGACATGATGAAAGTTTTGAAGAAAAAGTGTCATGTATATGTGTCACTTTGGTTTACAGTGGAGTATTGAAAGGAATTTAGGTGCTATTTACATACACACACATCAAAAAAGTTTTGCATCACCCCGGTTCCCAGGACTCCTGAAGATAGACGTTGACTGTGAATATTGTATCACGGACACAGTCTCTTTGACTATTCATAGATGTCACTAAACCCGCCAAAAGATGTAAACAACCATGCATGAGCAGCGCCTATTATGGCTTGGTTCAAATGGTTCTGAGCACTATGGGACTTAACATCGCAGGTCATCAGTCCCCTAGAACTTAGGACTACTTAAACCTAAGTAACCTAAGGACATCACACACATCCATGCCCGAGGCAGGATTCGAACCTGCGACCGTAGCGGTCGCGTGGTTCCAGACTGTAGCGCCTAGAATCGCTCGGCCACGGTGCCTATTAGACGGAGGGGGTTAGACAGCCGATCAATTCCAGTCATTCTACTAGGAAGGATGTACACAGTTCGTGTTGACCGTAGTTCAACCAATGCTAGACGGTCAATACCGCGGTTCGATCACGTCCGCATTGTTACTTTGTGCCAGGAAGGGCTCTCAGGGAGGGAAGTGTCCAAGCTTCTCAGAGTGAACCGAAGCGATGTTGTTCGCACATGGAGGAGATACAGAGAGACAGGTATTGCCGATGACATGCCTCGATCAGGCCACCCAAGAGCTACTATTGCAGTGAATGACCGCTACCTACGGATTATGGCTCGGATGAACCCTAACAGCAACGCCACCATGTTGAATAATGCTATTTGTAGAGCCACAGGACGCCGTGTTACGACTCGAACTATTAGCAATAGGCTGCATGATGCGCAACTTCACTCCCGACGTCCGTGGCGAGGTCCGTCTTTGCACCACGACACCATGCAGCGCGGTACAAATGGGCACAGCAACATGACGAATGGACCGCTCAGGATTGGCATCACGTTCTCTTCACCGATGAGTGTCGCATATTCCTTGAACCAGACAATCGTCGGAGACGTGTTTGGAGGCAACTCGGCCAGTCAGAACGCAATTAGATACACTTTTCAGCGAGTGCAGCAAGGTGGAGGTTCCCTGCTGTTTTGAGGAGGCAGTATGTGGGGCCGACGTACGCCGCTGGTGGTTATGGAAGGCGCCGAACGGCTATACGGTACGTGAATGCCATCCTCCGACCGATAGTGCAACTATATCGGCAGCATATTGGCGAGGCATTTGTCTTCATGGACGACAGTTCCTGCCCCCATCGGGCACATCTTATGAACGACTTCCTTCAGGATAATAACATCGCTCGACTACAGTGGCCATCCCGGGTTCGATTCCCGGCGGGGTCAGGGATTTTCTCTGCCTCGTGATGGTTGGGTGTTGTGTGCTGTCCTTAGGTTAGTTAGGTTTAAGTAGTTCTAAGTTCTAGGGGACTTATGACCACAGCAGTTGAGTCCCATAGTGCTCAGAGCCATTTGAACCATTTTTTGAACTACAGTGGCCAGAGTGTTCTCCAAACAGGAACGCTATCGAACATACCTGAGATAGACTGAAAAGGGCTGTTTATGGAAGACGTGACCCACCAACCACTCAGAGGTTTCTACGCCGAATCGTCGTTGAGGAGTGGGACAATCTGAACCAACAGTGCCTTGATGAACTTGTGGATACCATGCCACGACGAATGCAGGCATGCATAAATGCAAGAGGACGTGTTACTGGGTATTGGAGGTGCCGGTGTGTACAGCAATGTGGACTACCACCTCTGAAGGTCGCGCTGTGTGGTGGTACACATGCAATTTGTGGTTTTCTTGAGCAATAAAAAGGCTGGAAATGATGTTTATGATGATCTCTGTTCCAATTTTCTATACAGGTTCCGGAATTCTCGGAACTTAGGTGATGCAATACTTTCTTTTCATGTCTGTTGGTAACAGCTAGGGTGTCAATAATGATTGCATCAGCTCACCGTAGACGAAAGATAATTAGTACAGTCAACCTTCATTCGAGTAGAGTAAATCCACTGTTAAGATCACGTATTTGCCGTCTACTTCTTCGATGAGCCCTGCCTGCTAGTTGACAAGGACTAACTTTACTTCCAGGCAGAGGCGGGATCGGGTGTCAATGACTTGCTTCTGGCACAATAAGTCGGCCCACAGAGGCAAAGCAAGGTGACGAATCATCGAGGAAGAACATGAGACGGAGTAATTGGAGCAATAAACGGCAACTCACCTACAAAAACTGTCAACGGTCTTGTCTTGTTGAACACACCAGTTCCCGTCAGATCACCCAAGTTAAGCAACTTCGGGCGAGGCCAGTGCATGGATGGGTAACCGCCTGGGTATGCCATATGCTATTGCCTGCTTTCACTGTGCCTTTACGGTGTATGGGAGGAGGGTGGAGGCACAAAGTCCCTGATCTCCAGTCTATGTCCCATCGTCACGCATTAAATTCTACACCTTATCGTACTATATCATGGAGTGAGGGCTTGTGACACTGTTCGTGGTTGTCCTTAGGATGGGAACATTACGCTCGGCGGCCCTTTGCTGCTATTCGAGAGGAGTAGGCTATGTGAGGGCACCGAGTTTCACGCTCTCTCTTCTCTCTTCGTCATCGAACACAAACATGACACCACATTACAAACTCGCACCATTACACCCATTACACGAGTGGTCACCTACGCTTAACCATGTATACCTAAACACACAACTCGCACACTTCGAGAAGGAAAAGCGGCGATGTGCACGAAGGAGAAGAAAAACCATCCTACATAGCGGCTCAACATGACCTGCGGGGTTCCTAGTCAGTCATGCCATATGACTACTTTTTACCTAGAAAGATTCAGAACCGCAAACTATTCAGGCAAGGCCCTCGACCCTCCACCTCAGCTACCACTACGTCATTTGGCCTATGTCCTCCTATTGCTCACATTTCGTCGAAGCTCTCCAGGATACCTTATGGGATTAACACTCGTCGAAGAAACAATGTCGCGTAGAAATAGCTTAGCCGCAGCATGGGTTTTGAGTTCCGGTTCGGTACACAGTAATGATCTGTCAGGAATTTTGAAAATTCGGTGCACATTCCAATGCAGAGCGGAAGATACCTTCTGGAAATGTGAGTGTAGAAGACCAGTAACGAACTTTGGTGCTATTAATAAATATCCCGTCTCTGTGGCCTTACAGTACTAACTTTGTCGTGGCAAGAGGCCCTCCTATACTCTACTGAATAAGTTACAATAACACGACAAGGTCGAAGTGTGATAATTAAAAGGAGCCTGCAAAATTAAGCTTGTCGAGTCTTTAAATTCTCGTATTGAAAATACACTGGCGGAAACGGAAATTGTTACACCATGAACCACTGCCATCCAGCTTACCAGTCAACAACCACGTTTGTAATTCAGGCTGTTATTTGGCATAACGTTAGCCTCAACGTCTTACTACTTGTCGCGGTCTGAGGCGCTGCAGTCACGGACTGTGCGGCTGGTCCCGGCAGAGGTTAGAGTCCTCCCTCGGGCATGGGTGTGTGTGTTTGTCGTTAGGTAAATTTAGGTTAAGTACGGTGTAAGCTTAGGGACTGATGACCTCAGCAGTTAAGTCCCATAAGATTTCACACACATGTGAACATTTTCTTACTACTTGTCAGTCAACAACATAGTTAGCACCAATGAAGTGACTATACGAACTTCTGCAACGTTGCAATCTAGTTGACACAGTTATACACAGTTTTTCATGGAAGGAACATCAATAATATGGTAGCGGTCCAGAGAGAAAACAGCATTTATTACAATGTCTTCAGCTGTGAACATAACGTCATCCGTGCTGTGCAGACCACAAACACGATACAATCCACAGTTAAAAGACGACACTGTTTACTGGTTAGTGGGAAAATACGCAAGTTATACCCTGCATCTCACACCAGGCAATTCGAATATTAAAAATTTTTGGAAATATATGGACCACAAGAGAAAGTATGGTAACGTGTTGAAAATTGTGTTTGAAAGAATGGGACTGTGATGCAGAAAGGAAAAAAATGGTAGTTACGACGCCCAACGAATCTTAAGGACAGATTACTCATTTATTTTTCTTTAAGAAATTTACAGTTTAAAAAAGACATTTCTTCGTTTGTTTTCTTCAATGTCAAGAAGAATCAATACTGTGTTACTTTCCTAAATGATTTCCGATTCCATCGGTTGACAAGAATCATGTTATTTAATATGAAGAAGAAATTCGCAGCGAATACTGGACGTAGTGTAGTTAGCCACAGACTGCAGAACTGGTGAGTGGAAGGATGGGCTAAGAGGGGTGGGATGAGGCCCTAAAAAAACAACCAATGTACCTGATTGATGAGCGGTGGAGCGATTTATACATGCAGCCTGGATATTTTTCTTTTTTATCTGCGCAAGAGATCAATAGTTGTTAAAACCATTTTTACGTCATATGCAGCAAATCCCATAAACTGATAAATTCAGTTCACAGAACATATCTTGAGAACGTTTTAAAACCGTACGTTGCTGACAACAATCCTGTTGGATTCCTGGGATGGACAAACTAACACTGTCATATACGACACCAAGTTTATAACTGAAGAGGGTCGACGGACACGTTCAATAAAAGTAGTACTGTTGAACTGTAGACCTGTGTGGCGGCCATGTGATATTTATTTTCATCAACAAGTCAAAATATTATTTCAATGTTTCATAATTGCTCTTATGAGTCATGAGTAGTATTTATCGCTTTTGTCTATGACTCTGCCCATTAATTTTTTCTTCTTCTCCTTTTTCTCCCTGTCTTTCACTTTACTATCCTTATAGTTCCTCACTGGAGTAAGCAATTAGGTCTCGTTATGTGGATTTTTATCTTTCTTTTCCTTAGGATGTAGAACAGGTGTCTGTTCTTCCCAACTCTGTTCAAAACCTCCTCGTTCCACACTCTGAGTTCCTGACTGACATCCTCTAATTTTCACCATATCCACATTGAAAGTGCCTCTAGCCATCTATCGCCATCATTTGGCAATGCCCAGGTCTCTGTACTGTATGAAACTATGCTCCATACGTACCACTTGGTGAATCTTTTCCTCATACTTTTATTCATTGACCCATATAGCAATTTCTTCCTTCTGCAGAAGGCTTCCTTGGCTATCGCTACTCTCGATCTTATTTCTGTGCTACATTGTAGGTCTAGTATTATTTTATTTCCGAAGGACTTCAGTTTTGCAGTCTGTTCTAGTTGTTCTCCGTCTATCGTGATTTTGACCCTATTCCCTTTTCCTCCTAATACCATGATATGCAAGTTTTTCTTTCCTTGTTTTTATTTTGGATTCTTTGAATTTGCTATTTAGGTTTCCAATAATTTCATTAAGCACGATCTGGACGCCAAGACCTCCATGTCATCACCAAAGCGTATACAGTCCACCCTTTTGTCCCCTAAACGTACGTCTCTTGTTCTATCCATGCTTTCTCCTGCGATCCCTTCGAGGTAGGTGTTAAACAACGTAGACGAAAGGAAATAGGTCTGCTTGAATCCCCTTCCTATTCCATCTGTTGGTTCTCCATCAACTATGACCCTAGTTCTTGCTCTAGGTGTGATATCCTAATTAATGTTGCTGTTGTTTTGCTCTTCAGTCCGAAGTCTGGTTTGATGCAGCTCTGCATTCTGCCCTATTCTATGCAAGCCTCTTCATCTCCAAATGACTACTGCAACCCAAATCCTTATGAATCTGCCTAGTGTATTCATCTCTTCGTCTTCCTCTACGATTTTTACCCCTCGTCCACCCCACCACCACAACACTTCCCTCCAATGCCAAACTGGTGATTCCTTAACGTCACAGAAAGTGTTCTGTCAACCGATCCGTTATTACAGTCAGGTTGTGCCACAAATTTATTTTCTCCCCAATTCCATTCAGTACCTCCTCATTAAATATACGTAGGTCTTTAGTTAAGCTCACTAGGTGGCATAAAAATTCAACTGTGAAGAACGACTTTAATGATCACGAAGTATCCATGACGCATTTCGGAATTATTTCCGCTTTCAGAAACCCAAATGCAAGGGTAGCATAAGCACAAGAGCATTACCATTTTTGTGCGTAACATGAAATGCCAGTGGTCTGCCATTCTAGGCCCACTGTATGTCTTTTTATGTAACCCGGCCAGCTTAAGTACAGACCTACACATATTTACAAGAATAGTCCCTAGCCTCCTAAGTGACTTTGTGTATGTATGACTTTTCAAGCGGTATAGCTAGCTTTAGCTACAGTTCTATCCATATCTACAAGAATGGTCTCTAGCCTCCTATGTGAACTTACGTCACAAGTTTCTTGCCTCCTCGTTAGTTACTTGATGTATTTATCTAATCTTCAGCATTCTTCTGTAGCACCACATTATGTGTAAAAAATAAGAGACTGAGAAATCAAAACCAATCTCTTTTTGGTGCAAGTACGCGTTCAACTATAGCAACAGTTCGAAAATTTGCCTTTCTCGCTCCAGACATAGAATCCACTAACTTTTTGAGTGCCAGTGAATGTGCATTCCAAGCGGGAACAGAGATCCGTCCGTCCCCCCCACCGCTACTGCTTTGCACAGAGTGCCTAATTTTTTGTGCACTGGTGACGGATCCAGGAGGGACGCAGGTGGTTTTAATATCAATCGCGATCCGGCCAACGCCTAATGTAGTGCGCTGCCTCTCTCTCTCTCTCAAAATACCTCCAGATTTCAGTGAGGCTGTCTTCGGGGAAGTTTTCCCGTCCGAAGTGCCTGGCGAAAAAGGAGCGGGTGTGGGGGTTGCAAAGGGAGGGGTGACTAGGACTGCTAGCGAGGGTGTCGCTCCGTTAGTGAGTTACGGCACAACGAGGGTGTAAGAAGGGGCGGCAGCGTGCGCGACGCAGGGCCTAGGTGGCGGCGGGCGCGTTCCAGGACTGCTCGCCGCGTATTTCACTCTTTCAAGAAAAAATAAAATAAAGTGTGGACTCGGCGACAGCCGGCAGCAACCCACCTTCCCCTCATCCCCATCCTCCTCTCTCACTTTCTCTCTCTCTCTCTCCTCTCTCTTTCTCTCTCTCTCTCTCTCTCTCTCTCTCTCTCTCTCTCTCTCTGCCTCCCCACTCTCAAACTGAATTAAAAAGTTGGCGCGCGTGGCTAAGCCAGACGCGGGCGGGCTGCACATTTATAATTCCCGCCCACCCCCGCCGCCTGCAATCTTACTGAAATTTAAAAAGCCTCGCCCAGGCCCCCAGGAATAATTCACGGTGCGTCTGCCGGTCGCCGACTGTCTTCTGTCCGCAAGGCGCCGTGTGGCCACAGCGCTTTCTGCTTGCCACTGTATCGCTTTCCAAGCCGTGCACCTACATTTCAACTTGCCCATTGACGTGCGGTCCATCGATGCATACAGTGGGAAGAAAGCCAGCAGCACACACCCGCTCGCTGGACGTTTGCTAGGACAGCTTAACAGATAACCAACTTCGTGTGCTACACTGATGCAAATGGAAAGTGTTACGTCTACACCAGCGTCGAACGGACCAGAATGATACTTGAGTGTCCCCAGTGAACAATCTGACGCGAATGCGGTGCTGCGCAGTACTGCGATAATAATCGAACGATCCAGTGAGAAGCTCTCTGATACGGATACTCTGGCCTCTTTGTGCGGCGCAAGGGTCTTATTTCGCCGTCCGCAACGACCACACACGCCTGAAAAACTAGCCGTAAATAAAAAAAAAAGTTGAAGTTAACAGGTTTCATTCAACAGATTGCCCAGAGTAATTTTGCGATTATTGAATCCCAGTCTTAGATCAGGCCAGCTATTTCCTCCGACGGTTGAATATCCTTCGAAAGAAACATAATTACTCAGCGAAATCAGACCGATTTTTTTAATGGAGGCTATTTCAGAAGGAATGTACTTAATCACGAACACTGATTTCATTATTTAATCATTAACTAACAACTGACTTCCGTTAAGTAACTTCTTACCGGAATGCAAGCAAAAAAAAAAAAAGTCGAAAAACACCAAAGAAAAAACGGAATAAGTTTCAGATTCCATAACATTCCACCTTCGTTTTCATTCCGTCCTTAAATAATACAACAAGCGTCTGATGCAACTGTTGGATCGGTTACTGCTGCTACAATGGCAGGTTATCAAGTTTTAAGTGAGACTGACCGTGGTGTTATAGTCGCCGCACGAGCGATGGGACATCTCCGAGGTAGCGATGAAGTGGGGATTTTCCTGTATGACCGGATCACGAGAGTACCGTGAATATAAGGAATCCGGTAAAATATCAAATCTCCGACATCACTGCTGCCGAAGATAGATCCTGCAAGAACGGGACCAATGATGTCTGAAGAGAATCGTTCAAATGGTTCAAATGGCTCTAAGCACTATGGGACTTAACATCTGAGGTCATCAGTCACCTAGACTTAAAACTACTTAAACCTAACTAACGTAAGGAGATCTCACACATCCATGCCCGAGGCAGGATTCGAACCTGCGACCGTAGCAGCAGCGCGGTTCCGGACTGAAGCGCCTAGAGCCGCTCGGCCACAGTGACCGGCGAAGAGAATCGTAAAACGTGACAGAAGTGCAACCCTTCCGCAGATTGTTGCAGCTTTCAATGCTGGGCCATCAACAAGTGTCAGCGTGCGAACCATTCAACGAAATATCATCGATATTTGCTCGACACAAAGCTTTACACCTCGCCTGGGCCCGTCCACACCGACATTGGTCTGTTGATGACTGGGAACATGTTGCCTGGTCGGACGAGTCTCGTTTCAAATTTTATTGATCGGATGGACGTGCACAGGTATGGAGACAACCTCATGAATCCATGGACTCTGCATGTCAGCAGGGGACTGTTCTGGTTCGTGGAGGCTCTGTAATGGTGTGGGGCGTGTGCGGTTGGAGTGATATGGGACACGTGACACGTCTAGGTACGACTCTGACAGGTGACACATACGTAAGCATCCTGTCTGGTCACCTGTATCCATTGCTGTCCATTGTGCATCCGACGTGCTTTGGCAATGCGATCCCCCACACTTCCAGAATTGCTACAGAGTGGCTCCAGGACCACTCTTCTGAGTTTAAACACTCCGCTGGCCACCAAACTTTCCAGATATGTACATTATTGAGCATATGTGGGTTGCTTTCAACGTGCTGTTCAGAAGAGATCTCCATCCGGTAGTACGATTACAGAATTATAGACAGTCCTTCAAGATTCATGGTGTCAGTTCCCTCCAGAGCTACTTCAGACATTAGCCGAGTCCATGCCACGTCGTGTTGTGGCATTCTTGCGTATTCGCGGGGACCCTACACGAAATTAGGCTGGTGTACCAGTTTCTTTTTCTGTTCAGTGTAAAAATATAATTATTATATAAAAATACGTTTCAAACGTATTAAAGATATAAACACTACTCTTTACAAAATAGTTACGTTATCTAGAATCCTAAAGCTTTTCCTCCATAAATTTAAGTTTGTTAAGTTGTATTTTATTAATTTTGTCCATTATAAATTGTTTTTTGAAAGCCTGCGACTATGAAAACAGTGGGTTTGTTTATAAATAACTTTTCTGCTACCAGTCACGATTTTCTTTTGCACATATTTTACACTACGCGTTTCGGGAAATGATTCACGTTTTCAAGCGTGTTTTCTCTTTGTTCTGCGCCATTTATACGTAATGTTTTCGGTGTACGAGGTTCTGCTTTGTTTTGTTGACTTTACTGCAGTATGTGCAAAACGCACAATTTTTAAATAGTTATCGATTTTTATATGTAGTTAGTAGCAAAATTTGGAAGAACTCGTGATTACAGTTTTTTATGATCCATTTGTGCAGAGTCTCACATATATTAAACGTCTGTCACAAATTTCACTGCACAATGCACATCGAGAAAAAGCATACATAAACAAACAATAACAAGGATGTTTTAGATATAATTGACAGAGATAATTGTATAGGTCTTCCACAGAGTATGTTACACATTTTTACAGAAGGTATTTATCTTCTGCTGTTTAAGACTTTGCCGACGTAGTAACTGCTTCAATGTCATCTTCAGGTGCTTACCTGCGAGCAGCTGTCTCGTCGAAATATTGCGGAGCTTCCACACCATTATCCGAAGCGACGCCCGTGAACCATTGAAGCGGTATTTGTCTTAACAATATGGATTATAATTTCTTATATCTCTTTTACGATGGTTCTTATTTCTATGAGTTACCACTTTTATTTCAAATACTTCAACAATATAGTGAACTTGGAATAGTAACACATAGAAATAAGCATCACTGTAAAATAGATCTAAGGAAGTTATAATACACATTGTCAAGATAAACAAGTATCTTCAACCTTCACTAGACCCAACTGTAGCCCACAGATAGGCCCCATGGTACAGTGGCAGTGAACCACCAGCCTCAGTGTGCGGGGGAGGATTGTTAGCCACCGCTTCTTGGGACCAGTCAACCTTCAATAACGCCTCACAGGCGAGGCACATCTGTAATTCATGCGGATGACCCTCCTACTCTGCTGGAAGGCCTGCGTTCGGTGGTACGAAGGGTGCTATGGCTACTACAAGATGGTGTTCCAGCTCACTGTCCTCTTGAGTGTGCAGCTAAAACGCTAGTACAGAGCCAACAGTCTCACGTGTCTGGTGTATTCTCACATGTGCTTGAGCTAATGAAACCTATACTGTCAAAGATCATTCTCCACCTTCAAGTACGTGTACCACATTTGGAACGAATTTCCGGCCACACTCCTTATCCTCTTAAGGTACCGTTGCATGCAGTCTGTCTCCATTTAGCAAAATCACCCTGTAGATACGTCGACATAGACTGTCTTTATTTGAGGCTTCTCCCTCTAGACACTTGCGCGCTGTCAGGTCGAGTGCACTGGAGGTGGTGTACGGTACAGCCCTACCCTCGAGGCGGCCCCAAGAGCCGTCCAGCTCGGCTGTCGGCGTCCTTCCTTCCTGCGCTGCGGACGCTTTGTCCGGCAGCACCAGCGGAACGGACACGCGCCGGCGCCGCCCACTGTGCGGGGGCGGTGGCGGGGGCGGTTCCGCCGGCTGCCCCCGAGCGCACCGCGCCGTGCTGCACCTGAGGCCAGGCCGCCACTGGCCACTCGGCACCGCTCTGCGCGCTCCTCATTGTCCCGGCGGCTAATCGACTGGCGCGGCCAACTGAGCATCGGCGGCCAATGGTCACAGACGTCACGGTGGAGTGAACTTAGGGCCGGTCAAGAGGGCAGATTACTCGAGCTCCCTCGGGAACTCTGCATTACAGAGGTTCAACACTGGAGTGCGTCACTTGCACTCATTACTTTTCCATATCAACGTTCTTCCTGTCGAGGGAATGATTATCTGATGTAATTACATTTTACTGGAGACATATTGAGTCTCAAATTTATCATCGGTAAAGACAAAAGCTGGAAAATCAACAAAAAGGTGCCTCGTAAACAGAGGACCTACTTTCAAGTCCCATTTTTGGCAGTAATTTTAATTCATTACCTCAGCTTCTACCCTTATCTAGGAATGATTCTCCTCCGTGACATCACTGCTACGAGACTTGAGGTCTACAGGGAAAAAGGTCCCACAACGAACTTGTTACATCACACTAAGTTGTCTTGCCCGATATACATCTTGAACGCTTGTCTACGTTCGGAGCAGGAGAGAATTTAGTATGTGAATGAAAAGGTACCAAATAAAGTCCCTAACTTTGTCATGTATTATCGAGAACTTGAGTGTATATGTGCAGCTATGAAGTATTAAACTGGTCTCAAATAGTAATCCTCTCCTCGTCAGAGACCGTCGCTGCACCTCCTAAGACCCGTAGTCGCACATGCTGTGAAACTTCTTAACAACATTTTTTTACTTAAATTGCAATAACTGGGAGATGGTGAAACTTCTACGTTATTTAAATCTGAAACTACTGAGTAAAATTTAATGCAAGTGTCACTTTGGTAGTCTTTATCATTACATTTCTGACCTACAGAAGTCCCCTTACTAACAGAATTCAAACTTTTCCTATTCATTAATTACCCACAATATTCAACGGTAACGTGATCTGACTGCTTTAAAATTAAATCAAAAGAATGGCCCTCAACTAGAAGAAATCCTAACAATAGCCCACACATTTCATAAGTCACTTACTTCAGTCGGTCGCTGTGGCCGAACGCTTTTAGTCGCTTCAGTCCGGAACCAAATGGTTCAAATGGCTCTGAGCACTACGGGACTTAACGTCTGAGGTCATCAGTCCCCTAGAACTTAGAACTACTTAAACCTAACTAACCTAAGGACATCACTCACATCCATGCCCGAGGCAGGATTCGACGGCGTGTGTCTCGTACAGTACCCGTCATGCGATTGTCTTTCAGTACCAGCAAGAAGTAATTTCAGTTCCTAAATCATATTTGCCGGCCGCTGTGGCCGTGCGGTTTTAGGCGCTTCAGTCTGGAACCGCGCTGCTGCTGTGTTCGCAGGCTCGAATCCTGCCTCGGTCATGGATGAGTGTGATGTCCTTAGGTTAGTTAGGTTGAAGTAGTTCTAAGTTCTAGGTGACAGACGACCTCACACGTTAAGTACCATAGTGCTCAAAGGCATTTGAACCATTTTGAACTTACTTCACAGGAAGTCTTCATTACACGAACTACAGCAATGCCGCAAGCACCAATACTGCCAGCTAAATAAAAGATTCTAACTACTGAAGGCTCTAACTACTAATAGGCATGTTGTTAGCAAAGGAAAGATTTTGTTTCAGAGCTAAAAACGTATTTTATTTACAAGATTTTACGATAATCAAGCGACAACCAGTTCAAAAATATTATATAATAGTCAGTAATAAACCTCCATGGCGGATACATATTCAGACCGTCCGCTCGTGCTGATACTGCAAACCTCCAACACTTCTAATTTTAACCTCTAACCTTCATCACTGCTGACTACTCACTCCAATTTCCAGCACTGCTGGCTGTTCACCTAAAAGTGCGAGTCTAACCAGCCCCAGACAGTCTTTCAAAGAGTGCGCTCAGTATTATCGGAGTTATTGATGCGGACCGCTATATAGCGCTACCAACATTCAAACACATGAACAGCCTATTTACAGCTGGAACACACTCCACAGGAGCCATATACATTGAGGTGCAAAAGTCATGGCATAACGATATGCACTTATGCAGATGACTGCAGTAAGGCGTATACAAGGTATAAAAGGGCGGTGCGTTGGAGGAGCTGTCATTTGTACACAGGTGATTCGTGTGGAAAGGGTGTCCGTCGTGATTATACCGCACGACGGGAACTAACAGACTATGAAGGCGGAATGGAATTTGGAGCTAGACGCATGGGACATTCCATATTAGGGAATTCAATATTCTGGTTTCCACACTGTCAAGAGTGTGTCGAGAATACCAAATTTCAGCCATTACCTCTCACCAGGGACAACGTAGTGGCTGGCGGCCTTCACTTAACGACCGAGAGCAGCGGTGTTTGTGCTAACACACAAGCAACAACGCGTGAAATAACCGCAGAAATCAGTGTAGGACGTACGATAAACGAATCCGTTAGGACAGTGCCGCGAAATTTGGCGTTAATGGGCTATGGTAGAGGAAGACCGACGCGAGTGCGTTCGCTAACAACATCACGCCTGCAGCGCTTCTCTTGGGCTCGTGAACGTGGTCGTTGGACCTCAAATGACTTGGAAACCGTGACCTGATCAGAAGAGTCCAGATTTCAATTGGTAAGAGCTAATGGTAGCTTTGGACTGTGGCTCGGGCCCCACGAAGCCATTGACCCAAGTTGTTAACAAGGCACTGTGCAAGTTGGTGGTGGCTTCATTCAAGGACTTCATGTTCCCAAACAACGATGGAATTGTCACCGGACTACAGATTTTCGCGATTGGTTTTAAGAACATTTTGGACAATTAGAGGAAATGATTTCGCCAACCAGATCGCCCAACAAGGATGCCAACGAACATTTATGCTACACATATTAGGTGGTATCCCATAACCTCTGTTACCTCAGTGTACATCTTGAACGCTTCCCTAAGCCTGGGACGGGAGGCAAATCAGTATGTGAATGAAAAGGTACCCACTGAACTCCCTAACTTCTTCATGGATTATCAAGAGCTTGAGAGTATTCATAAGCTCAAGTAACAAGTATTAAACTGGTCTTAAGTAGTAACTAGCTCGCCGCCGGACATGGTCGCTGAAGCTCTAAAGACCTGTAGTGTCACTTGCTGTGACGCATGCCACATGGCCCATACAACACAATCGTCTGGAAAGGCTAACCACAGGAAGCGGTGCATTGACTAGTACAGTATTCTGACATTCCAGAAGAGCAGGCTTCAAATCCCCATTTATCCATGCTGATGTAGCTTCCTCCTGGTTTCCTTACGCAGAATCTGCGACTTCTGCCTGACAAAGAGACTGAAGCATCCAGAGGGCGAGTGGGAAAGGAAGTGAAAATTCACTGGTTTGGAGCGTACGAGATGTTATTTCAGCGATTAGAAAATAGAGTCAAACTTATAAATAAATACACAGAATGAGCCGATTTGTCCGTATTTGGGATGGATGTCAGAAAGCTGTTGTATCTAGTCCTAAGTTTAGCTGGCCACAAATGTAGTAAGTGATGATTTATGTAGTGGATGCTGACGTTGAGATGGAGTGGACTTCTGAGCTGGTCCCACAGACACACCTGACGAACTTGCTGGCCAAGCGAGTACCTCATCATCTCTCGGAAAGTTCACTGAGACACGTGTTGTGTGCGGACGAGCATTGTTCTGTTGAAGAATGCCTTAGCGATACTGTAGCAAGAGAGATAACACATGAGGACGCGTGATGCCCGTGACTTATCATTGTGCCGTTAGTACTGGTCTTGCCCGATCCTTCCTCACACCCAGGAGTAACACCACCGCGCCTCTCCAAAACATTGGTAGAACCGGGCTTGTCCCCAGATCGCCTGCATACTGAACGACGATGGTACGCACAGTTCTGCACAACCACGATTCATCGCTCAGCACAATGCGAGACCATTCACCAGCAGTCTATCCTTCCCGATCGTGGCAATCTTCGATATGCAGCCCTATGTGTTGTGGTGTTAATGGCAGCCTAAGCATGGCACGGTAATTGCCTAGCATGACTGCTGCTACTCTACGACTGATGGTGCAAGATTACATAGAATGTTACAAGAAGTCCATTACTTATCTTGGGATGGCAGGCGGAGCTGTGAACAGGTTACGATGGAGCACAATATGAAGATTTTTCATTGAGGTGGTCAGCCGTGGTCGACCAAAACCATGACGAGGAATATGCCTCCCCTCACACTCGCATGCAGCCAGTTGAGCGCCCCACAAGCCAAACATCATCATCATCGCATACAGCCCAACATCGGGAGAGTGTTACATCTGAATGCCCCACAAATCTGGATGATGCTCGATTCGACCAGTTGGCCAAATGGAGACACACAATAAGGCACGTTTCAAACTGTATCAGGTACAGGTAACAGTATCTCAGGCGAGGACGCGGCACCTCCGTGTCCCTCACAGTGATCACTAAACATCTGAAGCTGTTCACGCCCCTTATAAACCCTGGCAGGTGTGGTAACAGCGCCACACACGAAGGAGACTGATCTCTAGTGTCCGTTCTCCCTATCACAGAGCTTTGCAGTTCTAATCAGATGGTGTGTCGGACTGACATGCCACCACATTTTCTGAGTGCCTAAGTATTTTGTGAGGCAGTGTATACATACTCTGTAAACCACTGCATAATGCATGGCGGAGGGTAGTTGGTACCAATAGATGTGGTTTTCTGACCTATTCCAATCACATATTGAGCATAGAATTAGTTGCATGACAGGATGCTTCTATGCCTACTCCGAAAGCAATTGTTTATTCACTTCACAGCTACATTTACATACGTACTCCAATGTGGATGAGTGGGAAGAACAAACCTGTGATGTTCGGTTACAGCGTTACTAGCGTCCTGCTTGACACAGTCAAGTCGTTAAAATACCTGTGCGTAGCGTTGCTAAGTGATATGAAATGGGACGAGCATGTGAGAACTGTGGCAGGCAAGGCGAATGGCTAACTTCGGTTTATTGTGAGATTTTTAGGAAAGAGTGGTCCACCTGTAAAGGAGACTGCATGTACGACACTGGTGCAACTTACTCTTGGGTACTGCTCGAGTGTTTGGAATCCGTACCAGGACGGATTGAAGGAAGGCTTCGAACGAATTCAGGGGTGGGCTGCTAGATTTGATACTGGTAGGCTCGAACAATATGTAAGTGTTACGGGGATGCTTCGGTAACTCAAATGGAACCCCTGGAGGGAACGGTTCTTACCGAGTGCACTATTGAGAAAATATAGATAACCGGCATTAGGAGCAGACTGACGAACAATTCTACTGTCGTCAACATACATTGCACCTAAGGACCATGAGGATCAGATGAGAGAAATTAGGGCTCATAGTGAGGCATGTAGTAGTTTTCCTCTCACTCTTTTTGTGGGTGACACAGGAAAGGGATTGACTAGTAGTGATCAGGGCACCCTCCGCCACGTAACGTACTGTAAATTGCGGAGTATCTATGCAGGCGTAGATGCAATAGTGAATGACACATTGGTGCAAACAGACATAATTTGTTGGTTTTTGCTCGATGATAAAAGAAATAAAGCAGATACCAAAAATGAAGTCTTACACGCCTCATTCTCAATGCTCTAACGGATTACGGGAACAGCTTCCTCCACTATTGTGCAAGAACTTAAGTTTTCCTCACTCAGCATAACATCCTGAGGAAGACAATTTGCAACAGTGGTCGAAAAGTTGGAGGATTTTCCATATTGACAACGAGGGTCACAAACCCTAAAAGAATTTTACTGACGGTGACAACGGTCGCGGACACCGACCCTTACATTTAGTCACTGCTTGCCAACCAGATCCATCAGGGACATCTGAATCCGTCTACAGCTTCTCAAGCCGACTGTTGATGAAGTGACTGTGAAGTGGAAACGTGAAGGAACAACCACAGTTAAAACAATACTAGGCCGACCTCATGTACTGTCTGAAGGTCACTGTAGAACATTGCTGGGGGTGGTTGGAAAGAATCGCGTGAAATCTGCGGAAGGAATCACGCATGAGTTCCAAGGTGCCACATGAAGTACAGATAGCACAATCATTCTGCGTAGGGAGTTAAAGCGAGTGGGGTACAGTGGTCGAGCCCCTGCTGGTAAACCAAACATTTCTCTAGTTAGTGCTAAACGACGCTTGGTGTTGTGTAAAAAGGGACGCCAGTGGGTAGTGGATGACTGGAAATGAATGATTTGGAGTTATGAATCACGCTCTACCCTGTGGAAACACGGTAGAATAGTTTGAGTTCGGGAATACTTGAGAATGTTACCTGCCGTCACGTGTAGTGGCAGCATTGAAGTTCGGAGGAAGAGATGTAGCGGTACAGTGCACCCTGTCATAAAGCAGCATCTTTGAGGCAATGTTTGTGGACAGTAACACCCCTGAAAAGGACTTGTCTGTCCAGAATCCCAACGTGAATCAAATGGACCACTCTTGGAATGATTTGGGAATGATACCCCAGCGCCAAATGCCACCTCTCTGGTTTCTGCCCTTGAGGAAGAACGGGCTGCTATTCCTAGACGCAATTCAGACTGTTCGTTGGAAGTGTTCCCAGCAGAGTTCAATCCGTAATAAAGGCTAATGGTGGGCACACACCATGTTGACGGGTGTCTGGGTACTTTTAATGAAATAGTGTGCGGTGTGCACCGTTCAGCGATCCGTGAATGAGTATGACGACTGCATGGTGAACCGACAATTAGCTATGTGTCAGTATTACTAATGCTTATCGACGGGATCTCTTTGAATCGCTTTCTCGACTCACTTTCACGCCCGTGGCACCAGCACCTTAGCGCGGACAGGAAGAAGTAAGTCGGCCTACGGCTGGCCCAGGTGGCATCGCGTGCGCAGCGATTGTATCAGCGCCTAACGACCTAAACTGTGGCGGCGCTCCGCTAATAAAAGTATTACATGCCGGCAGACCAGATAACCGCTGCGCCTGTCGAACAGCTCGCGTTGCCGGCCGCTTCTGGGCCAAATTAAGAGCCAGGCCGGAAAATGCTGCGTTTAGGTCGCTCGTATCTGCCTTCCTGCCGCTACATCTGTTAAGAAATGACTGTGTTCACATTATGAACACGAACTGTTTCCTAAGACCTCAACGTCGGAACGAATGGCCAGTTTCAGTTCTTATACAAACTTCTGACGGCGCATTACAGTTTTCTCATACAGGGTCTGGCAGGAAGAATAGTAAATATTTCATCTTGTGGTAATATCTACTAATTCGGATAAAGCACTCCATAACATGTGTCCATTTTCTATTGCTTACAGAGATACAGCTGGTTACAAAGATAAGTTTTCATTTCGCATTTTGGTTTTACGGTTGATACGGCTATATTTATCGATGTGATTTTTCCACATCTGCTTCAAGAACCCACAGGCCACCAGACATGGCCGGCGGAGGGTACATCTTGTACCATTAACCGAATCCGCCTTCACTTTTCCACTCGCGAATGGCGCGTGGGAAGAATGATTTTCGGTAAGCCTCTTTAGGAACTCTAATTTCTCGAATTTTTCATCGTGATCATTTCGTGAGACGCATGTCGGAAAAAGTTCCTTTTTCTGACCCTTTCCGGAAAGTGGTGTCTCCAAATTTCAATTCTAAACCCATCCGTGACGCACAACGCATCTCATGCAGGGACTGCCACTGGAGTTTGTCGAGCATGTCTGTAATGCTCTCGCACCAATTGAACGACCCCGTGACGAAACACGCCGCTCTTCTTTGGATCTTCTCTAACTCTTCTATCAGTCCTATCCGGTGAGAGTCCCAGATTTATGAACAGTACACAGAGATCGATCGGACAAGCATCTTGTAAGCTACTTCTTTCGTGGATAAGTTACATTCCCTTAAGATTCTTACCATGACTCACAGTCTGGCATCTGCTTTTGCTAGTTTTTGTTTTAAGTGGTCATTCCATTTAATGTCGTTCTGGATTGTTACTCCTAGATATTGTGAGGGTATATATTGTTTCCAGCAATTTGTCATCAGTATTGTAGTTGTGTAGTAGTGGATTTATTTTCCAATGTATATGAAGCATGTTACATTTATTTACTTTCTGGTTAAACTGCCAGTCTCTGCAGGTCATTTTGAAAATCGGTACTGTCTTCTGGCGTTGCTGTTTTTTTTTTTTTTTTTTTTTTTTTTTTAGACAACCACATCGTCTGCGAACAGTTTTAAAGAGCTGCCGACGGTCTCAGCTAGAGCATTTATATGTATTGTAAACAGTAGCAGTCCTATCACAATTCCTTGTGGTACTCCGGAAACTAGCTTTAGATCTATTCATTTTGTTCCGTTAAGAGCAGTATATTGAATTCTGTCTGTAACGAACCCTTCAGTCCAGTCGCAAATATGGTCCGTAATTCAGTAAGCTCATATTATTTTCGCTAAACAGCAGTGCGCGACAGTGTCAAATGCCTTACTCAAGTGTAGGAACACGGCATCAACCTGAGCGCCGTTGTCTACACCGCTATGAATCGTATACAGGGACAGAGCTAGCTGAGTTTGGCGATATCTCTGTCTGCAGAATCGATATTAATTTTTATAGAGGAGATTTCCGTTCTCATAAACGTCATAATTCTTGAGCATAAAACATCTTTCACAACTGTACAACAGATTGACGTCAACGGTGTAGGCCTATAATTGTGTGCATCTGTGCTAAGACCCTTCTCAAAAACGGGGATGACCTGTGCTTTCTTCCAGTCGCTAGGTGCCCTTCGTTGCTCCACCGAACTGCGATGACTTTCTGCTGAAAGGGGAGCAATTTCTTTCACATTGCTTTTGTAGAATCTTACAGGTGTCTCATCTGGTCCTGATGCATTTCCTTTACTAAGCGACTGAAAATGATTTTCCATCCCGCGAACGGTTATCTCATTTCCGCCATTTCGATGTTCGTACGAAGATTGAAAGGAAGGACCGTATTACGATTTTCCACCATGAAACAATTTCGGAATACCGAATTCAGTATCTCAGCTTTTTGTCTGTTATCTTCCATTTCTGTACTCGTATCGTCACCGAGTGACTGAGTAGATGACTTGGTTTGAAATTCATGTAGTGACGTGGTACTTTATTCTGCATAATTCTATTTTGAAACTTTGATTGTGACTGGTATTTGTCGTCCAGTTTTACTGCATCATTTAAGTATGCCACACCTATTGAATAATGCTGAGTATGCCTGTACGGTGTTTGTGTACACGATTTCCTAATCTCAGAGTACGAGAGTCTTCACTCTGGTTTTCACTAGCGTACTTGGGGCTAGGGCAGTGCCCAGTAGTCATACTTCATCTGTACATGCAAACGAGCAGAGTATGGATCAAGTAGGATACGTTAGTCCTTGGTAGAGCACAGTCTATTGACAAGCACACTCAAGATTTTTATACATATGGGTGCTCCATATACACGAAATTGGAAGGCATTACGTAAGCAAGGTCTCTATCCTTATCATTTACACAGGACTGAATACTTCTGATAAGGATTTGAGAGCAAGCGATTGAAATTTTTTCATTGGCCAATCCCACTAATACTGTTTACTAATGAAGCAGCTTACACTCGTGACGGTATCAGTAACATTCCTAAGTCACATCGAAATTCCGACGAAAACTCAAATCTCGTGAAGAAGCAAGGTTTTCAGGAATGCTTCACTATATCTCTGTTGTATCGTGCGATAGGCAATCAGTTGTGTGTAATCGAACATTTGTGTCAGCGCAGCGAAATTTACGCAGCATGCGTTTCGAGATATCAGTACAGAAAACTTGCGAAAGGGAATACCTGTAATAAAAAATGGCTCTGAGCACTATGGGACTCAACTGCTGTGGTCATCAGTCCCCTAGAACTTAGAACTACTTAAACCTAACTAACCTAAGGACATCACACACATCCATGCCCGAGGCAGGATTCGAACCTGCGACCGTAGCAGTCGCACGGTTCCGGACTGCGCGCCTAGAACCGCGAGACCACCGCGGCCGGCCAATACCTGTAATAGGACGAAGGGTAAGGGCTCATTTAAAGGTGCTTAAATTATGAGCTTGTTAAGATATGTAAAGAAAATGTGTTACGTTAATCCACACTTCTTCTTGGGCCATTTATATAGATCACTCTTCTCTTAACTTCGCTCCTAATATACTCATCGTAAAAGTGTTTTAGTTTCTTGTTCAAGGGGCACGCTATATAAATTTTCTTCAGAAATCGTAATACTGGCTTAAGATAAATTCAATCTTTCAAAAACGTAATTACTGGAATTATTTCCAACTTTTTATTTGTAACAAATGAAATGAATATTTATTCCGACCATACATATTCAAAAGTAAGTAACAGCCCGATAACTGCACTGAGATATGCTTTAAGTGACAGAAAAGATCAGCGAGGAACGCTTTTAAAAAGTTTCCCTGACTGTATTAATTTTTGTAATTGAAGCTGACAGGCAGTTCAGTCACGGAGAGGGAAATGGGACCGGGATGGATGGGAAGGTGAGTGGCGGTGGTGTTGAGGGGGGGGGGGGGGGGGCGACTGTTGTCACTTACGCCGCCGCTTCTACTCAGACCTCTCGGACAGGTGTTTTTCCCTTCAAGTGATGGAAAGTCCGCTTACTCCCAAGCTCTTCCTTCGAAATGTAACTAATTTCACATGACCGTGTATTTTTCTCGTTTAATACTTTAATCAGTATATAATCGAATTTCTGTTGCTCTACGAAATTTAAATTCTGTTTGTGGGTTTAAATTCGTGACGGTAGATACAAATTTACAATGACAGTTTCCAGATGGTGGTCGAATTATACCATTCCGATGTTATTTTTTACTCCAAATCGAGCTAGGAGCATTTGCGGACCGCAAATTATGACTTACGGAGCGTTGCAGAGCATAAGCATGTGCTTTCTTCTAAAAGGGTATTACAATATACATATATATATATATATATATATATATATATATATATATATATATATATATAATTGTTGCTTCTCTGGTTCATTTATTCATTTCAATTATATTTCTGTTGCTACTCACAACAGAAATAAATCAGTACTGGACATGTTACATCAAGATTTCAGTTCTTAGTGACAACGAGAAAACTTTATATAATGAAAACATGTTTAACAATTTAAAATATGTTTATTTGATTGTTAAATTGTATTTGAACTGTTTCCCGGCACAGGCTTTATAAAAAAAAGTTGTTACAAACTCTAAATTCCTACATTTTTCAGTCTGCACATAGAGAATACGATTGACCACTAGAAAGAATAAAGAACGAAAAAGAGTTGCAGCAAATAGTGGAGGTCCTTTAAACTAAAGGAAACATCTAGAAATGAAAATCAGTACAAAGGAAGCAAAGGTAACGGCACTAGGAGGAAGTAAAAGGGTGCAAATAATGCTATAAAGTAGATATATTAGAATATAGGAAGAGCTTTAAATACCTGCCATGCAGAATAGATGGAAAGTGGTATTGTACTATAGAGTTAAAACCAGTTCGTAAATTCGTATTCTTTAAGAAAAATGGAGTTTTCTGCAGTAATATGCAGAAAGTCTAGAGTCAAGGCTGATAAAGTGTTTTGTGTGGAACGTCCTGATGTTCAAATGTGGCTATTAGGAATAAAGACAGAGAGGGGGGGGGGGGGGGAAATTAGTTGGTTGGATATAATGAAAAACGGGGAGGAACTGAGAAAAGTGGGCGAACAAAGACAATTTCTGAGTGTAACAAAAATATGGAGCAGAAACTGGATACCACATAATTAACTAAAGGAGGGACACATACTGATGAGCCGAAAATTTATGACCGCTTGTCGGGGAGAAACTGAATGCCTCCTAAGGGGGGCTGTAGACACGTGACCTGTTAAGCTAGGTGCGGGATTTGTTCAATATGCAACGCAACACACTTTATTTCAGAAAGTTGTTTTTATTCAAGATTCCAATGAGCATATAATTCCGCACTCTTTTGGCTACAAAACCCTATTTTTCAACATAATCTCCATTAAGTGCGAGGGCTTTACTTCGCCTTACTGCGAGGGTCTGTATGCCCACATTGTACGACTGTACAGATCAACATCGGAGCGAACGTCTTCCTGCTTCCAATTATTCACGTATAGCTTTCCGCAGGGTGTATCGTTCATTGGGCCAAACAGATGGAAGTCGGAAGGTATGATACCCTGGCAGTATAGTGGTTGGTTAGTTGGTTAGGGACTAACTACAGGGTCATCAGTCGCTCTGTAGTGTGGACGAGGAAGAACAGTACAATGAAGTTTTTGTGAGCTACTCTCGGGTGCGCAGACTTATGCGAAGCCTTGCGTTATCATGGGGAAGAAGAAGTTCGCCTGCATTTTTATGTCGACGAACGCACTGAAGTCATTTCTTCAATTTCTTGAAGGTAGCAACATACACGTCAGTGTTGATCATTGCACTATAAGGGAGGTCACTGCCGGCCTCTGTGGCCCTTTAGCCTGGAACCGCGCGACCGCTACGGTCGCAGGTTTGAATCCTGCCTCGAGCATGGATGTGTGTGATATCCTTGGGTTAGTTAGGTTTAAGTAGTCCTAAGTTCTAGGGGACTGATAACCTCAGAGATGTTAAGTCCCATAGTGCTCAGAGCCATTTTAAGCTTTTTTATATTTTTTTAGGGAGGGCACAAGACAGAAAAACCCCTTCAGAGACCCAGGAAACTGTCACCATGACTTTACGGGCTGAGGGTGTAGCTTTGAACTTTTTCTTTGAAGCAGAGGTTGTGTGGTGCCACTCGATAGATTGCCGTTTTGTTTCGAAACCAGCCGAGAAAAATGATGTTGTATTACTTATTGAACGTTCCTTGTATATAGCCGCATCAAAGACAAACGGGGAATTGTTCTAGTGACGGCACGGGCCGCGAGTGGAGAAATCCACCTAAATAAGCGACCCTGACAAAGGGGAGAGTGCTATGGCCCGGCGCCTCGGAACGAGCTACTCGGGAGCGGTGATGGTCGATTGTTCGCGTTCTGCTATCGTGAACATCTATGTAAAGTGGTTGAAGAGCGGTGAAACCACCACAAGAAGTTGGACGTCCATGCCTATTCACAGAACGTGGAGGTCAGAATCTTGCGAGCCCTTTAAAGCAAGATAGAAGGCAGATCTGCGACAGAGTGTAATTCTAGTGCTGGAGCAAGCATTTCAAAACACACAGCTCAGCACCACGGGTTAACCGTAGGACATCGCAACATACGACTCCTACTTGTTCACATATTGACACAACAACACCCTCAATCACAAGTACAGTGGGCACGGGAATCCTTAAGACTGGACCCCCCTCGATCAATGGAAACATTTGTCTGGTTGTATGAATCTTGTTACACAAGGTCGACGGTCATGCTTGCACATGCCATCATCCAGGCGAATGGCTAGTCGCAACTCTCACCGCTCCACGTATGCAGTTCGATGAGAGCGGTATTGTGCTATGGAGGACCAACACCTGTGCCTTTTTGGGACCTGTGCTACAAATTAAAACCAGCACGAAATCTTTGAAATACGTGTACTTTATATCGGAACACTTGCAGCTCCTAACGCTTGATTTCATCCCCAATGACTAACGTATCTTCCAGCAGGTTAAGTGCTCGTGTAACAATGCTGGAATCATGGTTACACGAGCATTGGTTTGAGGAACATGATGAAGAACTCAGCTTGATATCTTAGCCAGCAAACTCGCCTGGTCTGAACCTGATGAAATTCATCTGAGACGCTGGCGGACACCATCTCCGCGCCAAAATACCACCACCAGTATTTTACGGGAACTGCTTGTCCTGTGCGTAGGCATCTGGTGTCACGTTCGTCCGAAAACCTACCAGGGACTTGGCGGATCCACGCCAAACACATTCACTTCTGTACTGCGTTCCAACACGCTATTAATCTGTTGGTTCAAATGTGTCGATTCACTTGTAGATATAAAGTCGCTTTGAGTAGGACTTGCGCAAATGGCGAGGGGCGAGGAGATTTCAAATACAGCACCACTGAGGAGGACGCAGAGGATCTGCTAACTTTTCAGTAGTCTGACGATGATGAATATTTCACATCAGGGAACGCTTTAAAAAGAAGTAAGAATTAACGTGTGTTTTGCAAACAATCTGGAGAATTTCTGTAGTTTTAAATACTCTCTATGAGTGCTTGGAGAAGGAACGTAATTCGGAATTATATGAACTGTTTCTGTTGGACCCGACAATTGGAACAATTTCGCCTCTTACTACAGTGTGATGTCTTCGTAGGGAGGGTGGCTAGGGGGGGGGGGGGAGCAGTACACCCTGGGGACTGAGAAGAAGGCCACTGTAGCCATGGCCGAAATGTTGGTGTCACCAATAATTGTTTTTCATAATGTGACACGGTCCCATGCACCGGAAACCCTTACGTCAGGCAATGGAACACCTCTGGGCTGAGTTAGAACGTCGACTTTGCTCCAGATCCCAGCGTCCAACATCACCGCCTTCACCAGTTTCTACTATGGAAGAAAAATGGGCTGCTGTTCCTGCACAGACATTCAGACACCTTACAGAAAACGCCCCCAGGCGAAAGATGGGCACACCCCATATTAATAACCACCGATAGGTGGCCGAATACTTTTGATCAGACAGTGTATTGAAGATGAGTTTCACCATTTTGTGTTGGGTCTTCTAACAGAGTACTACGGTACTGTGGCATGACAATTTCAATGTATACCAGGGCTGCAGACGTCTACCTGCGGACAAACAAAAACAAATTACGTAACTCTATTTATTCATGGTTACAATTAAAATTCCAAAATACCCCTCGTCTAATGAAAGTCAGAGAGTATCCTTTACTTGTGTGGCAATCGAAAACAAAACCGGAAGTCAGGCGTACATTTAACTGAAAGATAGTCGTGGAGATAATGAATGCATGTCAATAGACTACTGAAGGAACACGTATTTCGTGTTTCATCTGCGGTATGTTGATATGAAGTTTCGGTGAGAAATGTGTCGGTAAGCGAGTTCGGTTTGAAACAGTCAGATGTGCCGTATGATAGAGACATGGAGGAAGAGAGAAAGACAGAGAGAGAGAGAGATTCGTCCGGCGGCGCGGTTTATCGATTGGCACACGCAGCACAGCACAGCAGAACACGGCACGGGCAGCGGAGTGCGGCGTGGCCGCGAGCCGCGGCCATTCCGGGCCCTGAGGTGGCCAGCAACCGGCGGCTGGTACCCGCTAGCGACGTGAAAACCCTTACAACACCGTCGCGTTGTCAGACGGTCCTCACCAAAGGCTGCCACTACTCTGCCCACAGACTGTTGACAACAGTCTCCCGGCTCACTCTTACAGATTTGATTGTCACCTATTGATTAACCTGTGATGTTAGCTGTATCTAAGGGAGTTTATTGTGAAATATAAAAGGAGCGCGTATCATTGCCTACTCAAATTCTGTTACATCACAGTACGTATACATACATGCATTAAAATACGAGGTACGTTCCGAATGGAAATTTGTGGTAAGTTCCTATGGGACCAAACTGCTGAGGTCATCGGTTCCTAGGCTTACATACTACTTAATGTAGCTTAAACTAACTTCCTCTAAGGACAACACACACACCCATGCCCGAGGGAGAGGGAGGATTCGAACCTCCGACGGGGGGAGATGCGAACCGTGGCAAGACGCCCCAGACCACGCGGCTACCCCGCGCGGCACGTTCAGAATGTAAATTTTGTCATAGTTTTTCAGACGGAACTTCATTTTCAAAAACAAATACATCATGGCATCATGACCTACAATATTGCACCGTTTTTCGCCACAGTCTCTACTGACATTGAGAAATTTGTCGTAGGTGAAATCTGTTTAAATCGTCGCACCGGCTGCTCCATTTCAGCAATGGTTTTCGTTCGTGGATGTTAAGTGAACGCCCTCTCCGACATGCATCCTCCAGATGCTTCCTTCTTTCTATGAATACCAGCAACCAACCTTTCGACGAAACATGACCTCTTCACCACACATACTCTGGAGGATTCATGGATGACGGACACACTAGCCCCACGTGCCCATTTGTGCTGGATAAAAGTACGCGCTTCCACTGGCGACGACGTTGTCAGTACACCTCTGTCTGCCATCGTAACGTGTACTCAAACAACATAGTGCACGCCGGTCTGCTGTTACTCTCTTCCTAGGCGCTCCGTCGGTAACCCCCTCCGTCGCTGAACCACCAGCGGTTGTGGATTCATACCGCGTTTGTCTGTGCCATTTATTTACTGTTGTTGCTTGCCACATAGAAATGGAATGGAATATGACCGAACTTACTTTCGCATCGTCCCTCGAAATAAAATGATAATGATGGTTCATTTGTGAGGCGCTCAACTGCGTCGTTATCAGTGCACGTACAAATTCCCAACCTTTGCTCAGCCCTATCTCGCCCCATTCATGAATGATGAGGACATCACAAACACCCAGCCATCTCGAGGAAGGTGAAAATCCCTGACCCCGCCGGAAATCGAACCCGAGACCCCGTGATCGGGAAGCGAGAACGCGACCGCGAGACCACGAACTGCGGACCTCGAAAGAAGACATTTGTCTCTTGCTCTCTTTGTCAGAACAGTATTGGCGAACGTTATGGGAAAATATAAAATATAGTTTCGCTTGTGGCCGCGAAAAACATCTTTTCAACGGGCATGCATTGATGGAAAGCTTATCTTTGAGACTCTGTCGGAGCCCGAAGAGATTCATGCAAATACTTATCAAATTTGTGGCGAACTGTAACGGTTTTTCACACAAAAGTTCCTCAAGCACACCGCCTGAACTCTGTGCCACAAAAAGAAACCACTTTCAAGTAGGTAAAAATATATTACCAATAGCAAATCATCAATAAACAAAAAATAAATAAAAAAATTAAATAATAAAAACATTTTAAAAAATCAAAAATAACTTATTGACTAGAATACGTGTATGGTCAGTAGAACCCTTGACAAAGATGTTAACCGCAACTCTTCTAGGCAGCCGAAACTGAATGTCATTTACTTTGGGCCCCACCAGGATATTCCACGAGGCTTCTCGCTGTTGATGCTGTTGCATACATAGAAGTGATAAGGAAAGAACAATCTAGCGAAATGCAGGAAGACTTGTAGCAGAACGACACTTGGTGCTACGATTGGCAGTTGACCCTCAACATAAATTAACATAACGTATTGCCCAAAATAGACGGAGACAGCCACTGCTGAATGATTACACGATTGCAGGACAATCACTGGAATCCGCCATTTCCATTAAATATCTAGCAACACGCGTCGGGACTGATTAAAGTGGAACGACCACATGAAACTAAAGGCAAGTAAGGCAGATCCCAGCCTAAAAGTAATTGGAAGAATCCTGAGGAAGGGTAGTTCATCCACGATGTGGCTTGGAAAACTTTCGTTTGACCAAAACTTGAATACTGTTGGTTAGTCTGGGATCAATACCAGCTAGGCCTTATAGAGGAAATAGCGAAGCCGAAAGCTTCACGGAGATGCTATGAAGATAAAATCAGAGAGATTCGAGACCACACTGGGTCTTACCGCCAATCTTTTTTCCCCCGACCAGTCGCAACTCGAAGAAGAAAACTGCGAGGATGGAGGGGGGGAGGGAGGAAATGACAATAAGTCGGAAAGGACACTCCGACACACATCGTAAGGTGGGTTGCGGAGTATAGATGTATATCAGTGACTCCCAACCTTCACGAGACCACTACCCATGACTCCTGTCCCCTCTCTCCCCCTCCCTTACAACCCATCGTCGTACTAAACATTAGAATACAAAATATGTTTCTTTGAACGCTTTTATTTTTTAAATGGAAGATAAATCGTATTTATAATTATATTAATACCTTCACCTGCTGACGGGCGTTGATATATATCAACGGGGACAGGTGAAAATCTGTGCCCTGACCGGGACTCGAACCCGGCATCTCCTGCTTACATGGCAGACTCTCTATTCATCATCATCTTCTTCTTTTTTTTTTAATCTCATTTTGTTCGCTTTTGTTCGTTGCACCTGCTCGGGGCGAACGTCGTAAGACACCCTTTTAAGTTCGTTATTAACCGATTAACTCAGTTTTTTTAATACAGAGGGCAGCAGCTAACCCTCTGACCGAACACGTTGAG
Source organism: Schistocerca nitens (assembly GCF_023898315.1). NCBI lineage: Eukaryota > Metazoa > Arthropoda > Insecta > Orthoptera > Acrididae > Schistocerca > Schistocerca nitens. The sequence goes on along the minus strand of NC_064622.1, from coordinate 173,565,924 downwards.
CTATCGTGCCGGCGTCCATCTGAGCCATCGAGGGCACAAAGGATTGTGCGAACGCAGGGACTATCTCGTGCGCGCTTCTCGCGAGACCCACATTCTCGCCTTGTATGTCCACACACTACATTCGTAGTATCCCACCCCAACACGCTCATTATTCGTGGAAGACATTCTTACCGAGTGCCGTAGGAGTTCGGATAATATGTGTTCATCCGCACAGAAGAAGAAGGTCATGGCCGGTACTGCCAGAACTATATACTTATATGGATATGGTCCGAAAGAACAGACACCATATCCATATAAGTATAAATACTATCAGTTCTTGTAGGTGCTGAGTTAAATCACGAACTAATGAGACAATGAGACGACTGATACTGCTTATTTCTAACAAACTTCAGTAGAGAATGATGGAACAAGTTCTCAGTGCATCGTGGGTGCCTACATCTCCTCGTCGGAAAAGAAAGCCAGCTATCTACATTAAGGGTTGGCACTTGCATAAAAAAAAAAAGAAAAACAAAAAAAAACACTCGCTCTGTACCATTCCTCTCACTAGAGACACCCCTGCATCTCCATTTAAAACAATCCAAGTTAAAATGTATGTACTATACTTATTGTTCTTAAATCACTTGACTGCTTCGCTCTTTACTTCTGAATTGGTAGAAATTGGAAGACTTCAGTCTGGTAATGCATTGTGTATGACCACTGCAACTAATAATAATGATGGCAATAGTAACGATATTGCAGCAATGTTCAAAATGTTCAAATGTGTGGGAACTCTTATGGGACTTAACTGCTATGGTCATCAGTCCCTAAGCTTACACACTACTTAACCTAAATTATCCTAAGGACAAACACACACACCCATGCCCGAAGGAGGACTCGAACCTCCACCGGGACCAGCCGCAAAGTCCATGACTGCAGTTGCAGCAATGTAGAAGCTGTGGTGTTGAGCTGTCAATCAGTTCACTTATCTGTTGAGAAGCGAATGATGAAGCAATTACTGGTCCTTTACGGGAACTATCTACGGCATGGAAAAGGTATTTCGTGAGATTTTTGAGAATGTTTGATGTATATGTCTCAATTTAACTGTAAGAGATGCTTGGTAGAAAGTACGAAGTGTGAGTGCAGTGGGTGGACTAAGAACAAAATATTTAATTATTGGTGACTCATGTGATCATTAATGATCTTTTGAAGATAATTTAATTTCGTCACCGAAGGGTAATTGAACCTCTTACTTTTTAACTCCCAGACACTTTCATTTTACGCCTCAGATGGCAGTTACCACTAGGCTGGGAACCACTGATATAGGAGAAACACACATCTATTGAGCATACTTCTAAGGAAAGCGCACTTTGTATTCTGGCGTGACCAGTCTCGCTGGGCTATGAGGTTCAGGTGAGTGGTCATGGGCCAGTTCCGCCGCTTCAGAGTCTGGTAATGTCAACTTCGTGTCGTTTCACTGCTCTTATCATCACTTAAGATGTTGAACGCGCCCCCTAGATAGATTTCTCTAATGTAAAATCTCATAAACGTACACATTTTTCGTATTCTGTCACTTGAGAGTGCCAAATCTTTTAATTTCTCATTGTGCTTCACCAGAATGTTTGCTGCACAAGAGAATTCGAATGTCCTTTTTGTTGAACACGGAACCCTGCGATGGCCAGTTCGGGTCTAGTTTCTTGTAATGGTGCTATGCTCAGTGGTACTTTAAAATGGCGTGTTTTGTAAAGCTGAATAAACACCAGCTTACATCTTTATGGCATTTTAACACAAAGCCTCAGCTCTTTACTTTGAACTATTATCTATTGTTCCTCCGCATTTATTTGGTTTCAGCGTCAGAATTTTGTCATGTTATTTTTATCCTTTACGAAATGTTTGTCGAATCTCTAACACGATTAAGAACTATCGTTTTGATTTGACACAGAATAACATTTGCAGCTGGCAGTCACTGTCTTTCTTTATTTTCCTCGCGACGCTTTTCGGTAAATACGAGTAATTCCCATTATCGAGCGGGTTTTTCGTGCACTATTGAATTTTTAAATGCGATGTTTGCCAATGTGTGAGCTGCTGCATTATTTTAGTGACCTCGGGGTTTATTGTTATCCTCTTATGCAGCAACTCACTCATACTATACGAGGGTCACTCCAAAAGAAATGAACACTTTTTTTTATAAATCTATCTTTTATTCTACATGTTTGAAAGTTTTACAGTGTGTAGGTACATCCTTTATGAACAATATTTTCATTTCTCAAAATAATTTCCATCCCTCTCAACTGCCTTACGCCATCTTGGAACCAGCGCCTGTATACCCGCACGGTAAAATTCTGGACCAACCTGTTGGAGCCACTGTTTGGCAGCGTGTACAAGAGAGTCATCATCTTCAAACCTTGTTCCACGAAGGGAGTCTTTCAGTTTCCCAAAGTGATGATAGTCACATGGAGCCTGGTCAGGACTGTAAGGCGGGTGTTTCAGTGTTGTCCATCCGAGTTTTGTGATCGCTTCCATGGTTTTTTGACTGACATGTGGCCGTGTATTGTCGTGCAACAGCAAAACATCCTGATTTTGCCGATGTGGTCGAACATGACTCAGTCAGCTTGAAGTTTCTTCAGTGTCGTCACATATGCACCAGAATTTACGGTGGTTCCACTTGGCATGATGTCCACAAGCAAGAGTCCTTCGGAATCGAAAAACACCGTAGCCCTAATTTTCCAGCAGAAGGTGTGGTTTTGAATTTTTTTTTCTTGGGTGAATTTGCATGATGCCACTCCATTGATTGCCTCTTCGTCTCTGGTGAAAAATGATGGAGCCATGTTTCATCACCTGTCACAGTTCTTCCAAGAAATTCATCTCCACCATTCTCGTGCTGTTCCAAGAGTTCGCTGCTTACCGTTTTTCTTGTTTCTTTGTGAGCCACTGTCAACATCCTGGGAACCCACTTGGCACAAACCTTTTTTAACGCCAACGCTTTCAGTATTCTGCAAAGACTTCCTTCCCCTATCCCAACGTAGCGTGACAATTCGTTCACTGTGATGCGTCTAGTCAGCAATCACCAAATCGTTAACTCTCTGCACATTGTCTGGAGTGTGTGCAGTACGAGGCCTGCCGCTACGAGGACAATCCCCAATTGCCGTGCCCGCTTTCATCACGTAACCTGCTTGCCCACCGACTAACTGTACTGCGATCGACAGCAGCATCTGCATACACCTTTTTCAACCTCTTGTGTATGTTTCCCACTGTCTCGTTTTCACAGAACAGGAATTCTGTGACAGCACGTTGCTTCTGACGAACGTCAAGTGTAGTAGCCATCTTGAAGACATGCTGTGACGGCGCCACTCACGGGAACAGGTTGAACTAAGTTTGAAAACAAGAGGGAAGGATGTATCGCCACACCGTAAAACTTTCACGCATGCAGAATGAAAACTGTATTTTTACAAAAATAGTGTGCATTTCTTTTGGAGTGACCCTCGTACATCACTTACACAGTACACAACACGCGTTAAAAACGGAAACATGCATATAATCAAAATGGAATAAGATGGGCGGGACACGCACAACGACCTAATGGAATATGCCTAAATGATGCTAGTATAACACACAAGAGCGACGTGGGAACGTGTAGGTTAGCTTTGTAATGCATAGGAAAACCTATGATATGGATATCAACTGACAGATGGTGAAAGTAATTAATTTGTTTGGCTGAGAGTGAAGTGAATGAGTTGACGGTAAATTTCAAGGCTTGTGTTTAAATTTTTACTGGGTCAAATGGCTCTGAGCACTATGGGACTTAACTTCTATGGTCATCAGTCCCCTAGAACTTAGAACTACTTAAACCTAACTCAACTAAGGACATCACACACATCCATGCCCGAGGCAGGATTCGAACCTGAGACCGTAGCGGTTGCGCAGTTCCAGACTGTAGCGCCTTTAACCGCTTGGCCACCCCGGCAGGCTCAATTTTTATTCTTATTTGATGAACTGATTTGCAGATGGGGCAGTACTAAATGGCCTCCACGATCTCTATGTATCACACCCACGGATTTTTCAGTCTTGGGTATACCAAAAACTGAGATTTATTCCGTGAAGAATTATGATGACGAACATTTGAAGGAAAAAATTAAATCATAATTTGAAAACGCACGGTTTTGCGACCAAATTTGTTAATCAATGTCTAAAAGATACGGTGTCTTTCTTCGAACTGCATGGAAACCACTTTGAGCGTCTTTCATACGTTCATTGACGCCTACACGTCTTGATAGTAAATTTGTATTTTTATTTGTTTCGTACCGTTGCACCAAGAGCACTATCGAGTATTGCCTTACAATCAACCCTATATTTTGTGAATGAAACACAGCGTTATCGTCCTTACAGTTGAGAAATGGTAATCATGCTGCCACATAATATAAACGTTTGATAGGAGATCAGTTGGCTTTATTTCCGATGGTAGCGTTTTTAGCTTTAAAAAGTTTCAAGGAGATTCAGAGGGAATAATTTTCTCCTTTAAAGCACCTTCCACCCTTAAAGATACACACCACTGAAAAGGTACGGTTTTTCGATGAAATTTTTTAGTCAGTATCGAAGAGATACAGTGTTTTCCTTGGAACTGCATGGAAACCACGTTGAGCATCTTTTATACGTTCATTGAGCCCTACACGTCTTGATAGCAAATTTGTATTTTTGTTTCGTATCACTGCACCAAAGGCATTATCGAGTACTGACTTAAAGTCAACCCTGTATTTTGTGAATGAAACATAGCGCTCTCGTCCGTTTAGTTCAGAAATGGTAATCATGCTGCCACATAATATAAACGTTTGATAGCACAGTTGGCTTCATTCCCGATGGTAACGTTTTTAGCTTTAAAAAGTTTCAGGGAGGTTCAGAGCGAAGGATTTTCTCCTTTAAAGCGCCTTCCTCCCTTAAAGGAACGCAACAGGACAACGACACCCAAGTCGGTAGTGATGAAACCTAATGGTAAAGAGACTGAAGCAAAACAAAAACCAGTAATTGTGTTGCTTTGGTAGTGGCACGCGGATTTCGGGACATCCTCACTGACACCCGAGATCACAGCGGCGGCTTGTTTGGACACCGAAGCCGTCGATTGATCGGCGGTTCTTAATTGAGCAGTAGCGCGCGAGTCGCGTGTGGCAGACCTCGTTTTAACTGCTCTCCCCCTCCCTTCCCCTCCCCACCCCTTCTCACCCCGCTGCACCTTTTTTTTTTTTAGACTGGATACGTCAAAGAGAATGGAGAGACACAGGCCAGCTCATCCGTTGCGGCGTTTTCAAAAATCACGGTAGGACGAGCGCCGCTGTTGCGGCAGGTTGTAGGCCGTGTCCGCCATGAATATTCAGGCGACATTAAGGAGTGGCCGAGGGGGAGGGGCGAGTGGGGGCGGCGGGGGAGGGGGAGGGGAGGGGAGGGGCGGTGCCACGTGATGAAAGGGGGATAACGCCGCGTCGGCGTCGGGGGGGCCACCGACGCCACAGCGCGCCGCGACGCCGCTCGGCGGGCCGCAACCCACAGACGCGAGCGGCTCTCTGCGACCCTCGGAATACTTCCGTATACGAAGCGATAAATTGGTCGTGGGAGTTACGCGACTGAGACTTTCGTCTACCATCACTGCATTTAAAACCTTTCGACTAGATATACTTGTCGAATCGTCAGTGTCCATTTTCATACACTCCTTATACGTTCATTCTCGAGACTATGTCAGTTTTTTATTAGTTCATTCAACTTTTGTAATAAATTACACAATATTGATTGGTATACTCTCTTTGAAATTCTGAAGCTAGCGGGGTTATAACATGGGGGCCGGCCAGGGTGGCCGAGCGGTTCTAGGCGCTACAGTCTGGAACCGCGCGACCGCTACGGTCGCAGCTTCGAATCCTGCCTCGGACATGGATGTGTGTGATGTCTTTAAGTTAGTTAGGTTTAAGTAGTTCTAAGTTCTAGGGGTCTGATGACCTCAGATGTTAAGTCCCATAGTGCTCAGAGCCATTTAAAACACAGGGAATGAAAGTCTAATTACGAAGAAACAAGATGATAGTTATAAGACTCGAGGGGCTTGAAAGCAAAGCAGTGTTTGAGAAGGAGTAAGACAGGGTTGTAGCCTGTCCCCGAGCTTATTCAATCTGAACAATGAACAAGCAGTAACGGAATCCAAATAAAATTAGAAGTAGAAATTAAAGATCAGGGAGACGAAATAAAAACTTAGAGGTTTGCCGATGACATTGTAATCGTTTCAAAATGGTTCAAATCGCTCTGAGCACTATGGGACTTAACTTCTGAGGTCATCAGTCCCGTAGAACTTAGAACTACTTAAACCTAACTAACCTAAGATCATCGCACACATCCATGCCCGAGTCTGGATTCGAACCTGCGACCGCAGCGGTCGCGCGGTTCCAGACTGTAGTGCCTAGAACCGATCGGCCACCCCTGCGGGCTGTAATCCTTTCAGACTGAGCAAAGGACTTGGAAGAGAAGCTGAACGGAACGGGCAGTGTCTTCAGAGGAGGATATAATGAACATCATTAAAGCAAAATAACGTTAATGGAATCTATTCGAATTAAATCAGGTGTTGCTGACGGAATTAGATTAGGAAACGAGATACATAGTAGTAGATGAGTTTTGTTATTTGGGCAGCGAAATAACTGATGATTATGTAACTGGAGAGGCTATTCGAATACAGATTTAAGTGTCAGGAAGTCTTTCCGAAAGTGTTTGTGTCGAGTGTAGCCATGTACAGAAGTAAACATGGACGATAAACAGTTCAGGCAAGAAGAGAATCGTAGCTTTTTAAATGTGGTGCTCCAGAAAAATGCTGCAGATGACATGCGTAGATCACGTAACGAATGAGAAGGTACTGAATAGAACTGGGGAGAAAATAAATTTGTGGGGAAACCTGAGCATAAGAAAGGATCGGTTGGTAAGACACTTTTGAGACATCAGTTGATCACCAATTCAGCATTGCAGCAAGTGTGTGGGAGTAAAAACTGTAGAGGGAGACCAAGAGATGAATGCATTACGCAGATTCGAAAGGATATAACTTGCAGTAGTCATTCGCTGATGAAGAGACTTGCACAGGATACAGTAGCATGGAGAGCTGAATCAAACCAGTCTTCGGACAGAAGACCACAGAAACAACAATAACAACTGCACCTGAAAACGTTTAGCTACCATACGACAGCGAGCCGTTTTAATGGTAAATTGTATATTCTCGAGATGGAGCTCCATAACTGATGACGTAGCAGTCCGTGGTACATCAATACCAAACTGACCTTCCTGCCTTTCAGTCAATATTGGGCTGGTTTCTATAGTTTCACAAGATTCTTTTTATTTAATGGTAGTTATGAAGTCTAAAATGTACACTAACTGATCAGCATTGTCCGGACAACCCTATGTAATGCGTAATTGACTACTACACGTCACATGAGACGAACCCGCTAGCGTAAAAAGAGGTGAGAGTATTGTATTGTGAGTAGAGAAGCAAAAACGTGAGAATGGGTAGGTCCGCAGAGCTCAGTGACTTCTAACGCGGAATAGTTACTGGATTATACCTAACATTAAGGACATTTCAACGCTTCTAAAGCTGGCCACGTCGACTGCTGGTAGATAATGGCAATGCCATGTGGATAGGGCCTCCCGTAGGGTAGACCGTTCGCTTGGTGCAAGTTTTTCGAGTTGACGCTACTTCGGCGACTTAGACGTTGCGATCGGTATATGGGCGCTGATGTGGCTAGAACCTCCACACCAGTTCCCGCATCCGATAGCACCGTAGCCCGTGTCGCGCCACGTGGAGGCGGGTCATAGTTGATCGTGTTTTGTTTTTCTCTCTTTTATAAGGACTACACAACATCCAGTCCCTGAGCGGAGAAAATCTCCGACCCAGACGGGAATCGAACCCGGGCCGTTAGGTATGACATTCCGTCGCGCTGACCACTCAGCTACCAGAGGCGGACAACTGTTGGTGATGTGATTGTGAAGTGGAAACGCGAAGAAACAACGGCATCGAAACCAAGGCCAGACAGACCTCCTCTACTGACGGACAGAGACCGTTGAGCGGCGCGGTGGGTGGCTGTGAAAAATCTCGTGAACCCAGCTGAAGGCCCCACCCGTGAGTTGTAAAGTTGTGCCAGCTGTTCAGCTAGCACAGAGACTGTGTGTAGGTAGTTAAAACATTTCTGTGGTTAGCGATAAGCCACAACACTGGACATGGAAAAGCGGATTTGAGTAAAAAATCACCCTGCAGCAGTCCAAATGGAGGGTCTGGGCTTGGCGAATGCCTGGAGAAGGTTACCTATCATCATATGTAGTGCCAACAGTGATTTTCTTAGGAGGTGGTGTCACGATATGGCGGTGTTTTCCACTGCTAGGGTGCGGTCTCCTTATGATGCTTAAGAAAACTTCTCATTTGGAAGGATATGAACACATTTGCAGCGTTACGTAGTGCGTACGGTAGAGGAACACTTCGTAGACTCTGAATGATTGTATCAGCATAAGAATGCTTCCCATCTTAAAGCAGCATGTGTGAGGCAGTGGTTATAGACCACAACGTTTCTGAAATCAACTGCCCTGCCCGGGGTCCCGGCGTGAACCCAATGGAGCACCTCTGGGATGAGTTAGATTCTCTCTAAATTTCAGCGTACAACAACGCTACCTTCCCTGGTTTCAGCTCTGGACGGCGAATGGGCTGCCATTCCTACACAGACATTCGGAAAACTTATTGACCCCTGTCACTATAATTACCTTGCTATAGACGAGACGCTATACTCATACCTTTCCTCTTTTGCCTCTGGCTTCCACTGCCATACTTCATAATTATTACGTCATCGTGATAGGAATTGTTATCTGCAACTGCATCTTCATCGACATCTACATGATGTTATCAAACCATCTTCCTAGTATCTCAGCGTAGCGGATAAGTAGGACCATAAGCGTCGCTCTCTAAGTTATGTTCTGTTGGGTTTGGTTTCTCATTCTTTTTTTCAACTTGCAGTGTTGCAGCAGAAGTGTTCCATGGCACGGATTACTGCGGTATGTGTTTCTGTGATACAGTGCACCGAATGACAACAGAAGCCAAAGGAAGAGTGTGCAAATTATTCTTTACCCACAGTTTTCTCTCTCTCAGGAATCTGATTTGGCTTAACGAATGGTACACCATCGATATCGACATAGAATTTAACTCTGAGTTCACACTGGACTACTTACGTCAACATTGCCCGCCCGTTTAGCCGTGCGGTCTAACGCACTGCTTTCCGGGCGGGAAGGCGTGCCGGTCCCCGGCACGAATTATCAAATGGTTCAAATGGCTCTGAGCACTATGGGACTTAACTTCTAAGGTCATCAGTCCCCTAGAACTTAGAACTAGTTAAACCTAACTAACCTAAGGACAACACACACATCCATGCCCGAGGCAGGATTCGAACCTGCGGCCGTAGCGGTCGCGCGGTTCCAGACTGTAGCGCCTTTAACCGCTTGGCCACCCCGGCCGGCCACGAATTATCCCTGCTGGTTAGTGTCGAGGTCCGGTGTGCCGGCCAGTCTGTGGATGGTTTCTAAGGCGGTTTTCCATCTGCCTCGGCGAATGCGGGCTGGTTCCCTTTATTCCGCCTCAGTTACACTCTGACGGCGATGGAACACTCGTCTGGTGTGAGACGTTCCCGGGGAGGTCCACTGGGGGCCGAACCGCACAATAACCCTGGGTGAGGTGTGGGGCGGCGGTGGGGTGAGTGGACTGCTGTAGCGTATTGTGGGGTTGTGAACCACTGAGGGCTACGGCGGGGACGAAGCCTCTCCTTCGTTTCTAGGTACCCAGTTCCATACTATACTATACGTCAACTTTTATCGATATGGAAGGGTAAATGTTTTTATCACCTCGAGACAATAGTTACTTAAGTAATTATTTGTTTCTTTGCTGTCAGAAATCTACAGTCCAGATACACACTTAAATCCTTGCGCCACAGTACTATATCGCCCCTACAGGTGCCAATAAAAATGGCGCTGTTCTTTAAGAAAGTGGAGTATCCTACGGTAGTTCGGTCTTTGCATTGAATGAGAACAATATTGCAACAATTCATGCTGAGACAGTGCCAGTTTATGGCAACAATGTACCACCATGTGACACGTTTCTAACTTGACGAAAACGTTTCCAGTGCGGCCAAACAAGTCTGAATAACAAACCACGAAGTTGCCTATCATTTCTTTGTGAATAAAGAGGAATCGCACAAGAAATGGAAATCTTGGTGCTCGAAAACTCACAATCAAGGTCATAGTGGAGAGAGTGAAAATTAGCCACCAGCCAATTTTCAACATTTTGTACGATTTTTTTAACATGGAAATCTTGAATCCCTCAGTTTTCCGTGGCTGGTTACGCCCATTCAAAAAAACGCACCGAACAGAGGCAGAAATGGAAATGATGCATACGTGGCAGACCAAACCAGGTAATATTTTTACTCGTTTGATCACCGTATACGAGTTCCGAGCGTATGAGTATGAACCTGAGGGTGCTGGGCGTTTGACTATGCAGCCAAGACAAAGGGGTGAAGCAAGCAGTGGAAACATGTGGGCCACCACGAACGGGAAAAGCAAAGGCCCAACCATCGCCGGGCAAAGTGATTCTGGACATGTATTGGAAATGCCATGGTGTGATACTAAAAGACTATACTCGTAAGGAACGAACTTTCACAGGAGCATACTGCCAAAATCTGATCATGTTACAGGGGGCTGCTATGACAAAGTATCGCGGAAAACTTTCAAAGGGGATTTCCCCCCTTCGCAACAACCCGTTAATTCATTCAGCACGCAATAAAGACTGTGCTATTTCTTCGAGCTATAATTTATTGACTCAAGCCCTATGTTCTTCTAAAATGGCTCTCAGTGATGCCTTCCTTTTTCCTCGGATACGGAATCAATTGCTTGGCAGGAATTTCCACAATAATGACGAGATGACGATGTGTAGCCTTTGCTGGGCAGCCGAAACGCAGTCTTCTGCACTCACGGTCTCTGTTATGTCGTTCATTGTTGCGAATCTTGTGTTGCATTGAATACTGAATATGTAGTACTATAACAACCTGAATGATGCTCAAAGCCTCACATTTCGAGACCTCATTATGTCCAATTAAATTTTTTCTATCTTGCACTGGACATTAATTAAAAATGTAAGTTTCTGTTTTGTACTGCAGTACTCAGATACACTATGTAATCAAAAGTATCCGGACACTCCCAAAAACATACGTTTTTCATATGAGGTGCATTGTGCTGCCACCTACTGCCAGGTACTCCATATCAGCGACCTCAGTCGTCATTAGACATCGTGAGAGAGCAGAATGAGGCGCTCTGCGGAGCTCACGGACTTCGAACGTGCTCAGGTGATACGGTATTACTTGTGGCATACGTCTGTACTCGAGATTTCTACACTGCTAAACATCCCTAGGTCTACTGTGATTGTGAAGTGGAAACGTGAAGGGAAACGTGCACCACAAAAGCGAACAGACCGACCTCGTCTGTTGACTGACAGAGACCGCCGACAGTTCAAGAGAGTCGTAATGTGTAAAAGGCAGACATCTATCCAGACCATCACACAGGAATTACAAACTGCATCAGTATCCATTGCAAGTAGTATGACAGTTAGGCGGGAGGAGAGAAAACTTGGATTTCATGGTCGAGCGGCTGCTCATAAGGCACACATCACCCCGGTAAATGCCAAACGACGCCTCACTTGGTTTAAGGAGCGTAAACGTTGGACTGCTGGACAGTGGAAAAACGTTGTGTGGGGTAACGAATCTCGATACACAACGGGGCGATCCGATGGAAAGCTGTGGGTATGGCGAATGCCCGGTGAATGTCGTCTGCCAGAGTGTGTAGTGCAAACAGTAAAATTCGAAGGCGGTAGTGTTATAGTGTGGTCGTGTTTCTCATAGAAGGGGTTTGCACCCCTTGTTGTTTTGCGTGATACAGCACAGGCCCACATTGATGTTTTAAGTACCTTCTTGCTTCTCACTGTTGAACAGCAATTCGGGGATGGCGATTGTACCTTTCAACACGATCGAGCACCTGTTCATAATGCACGGCCTGTGGCTGAGTGCTTGCACGAAAATAGCATCCTTGTAATGGACTGGCCTGCACAGAGTCCTGACCTGAATCTTATATAACAACTTTGGGATGGTTAGGAAAGTCGACTTCGAGCCAGACCTCACCGACCGACATCGATACCATGTCCTCAGTGCAGAACTCCCTGAAGAATGGGCTGCCAGTGTCCAAGAAACCTTCCAGCACGTGATTGAACGTATGCCTGCGAGAGTGGAAGTTATCATCAAGACTGAGGGTGGGCCAGCATCATACTGAATTCCAGCATTATCAATGGATGGCGGCACGAACTTGTAAGTCATTTTCAGCCAGGTGTCCGGATACTTTTCATCACATAGTGTATTATACCATGCATTTCGTCAGTGTAGTGTGTAAACATTTTATTGTGAATGCATATCTCTCTCGTGTGCTTGACAGAGATTATGTTATAAGCAGTATACCGTTCTGATTGTGTTGTTGCTACGATCACGAAGAACAGAGAAAGGTTGATATGAAACTTGCTACTGGCACACAGCCTATTCCTCTACAGTACCTCCAGAAGGCGTGCCGAACTGATTCTGCATACCCAACGGACGGAAACTACCATGTGTGACAGATTAACGCCTCTGTGAGACACTTTTGGAACACTGTGGTTTAACACGAGATATTGGCTACTGCCTGATTATTGGTAACCACACGAAGCTTCATATTTTCCTCAAAGCCGTCAAACATTGTTGATTACAATTTTTGCTCCATGAATTAAGCCGCTACCTCTAGTTACAAGTGCAGTAGTTATAGCTACTTTGGGGACATGAGCCTATGGAAAAAAAGGGGGTGCTTATGGGTGGAGTTATGGATGAGACGTGGAGACCTAAATAAGGAACTGAATAGTGATTCGTCACTGTCTGAGTAGTGTCGTTCGCTTTCATCTTTTCATTTGCACGTGGTGTAATATGGGCTAGACAGGGACGAGATCAGAGTTAGCAAAAAGACTCACCAGTCCTGTGCTCACGTATAACGTAGAGATGCGCACCAGACAGAAATCATCGCACTATCCACAGTGCTCTGTCTGTTTCCAGACGAGCATATTTCCTATGGTTTACATCTTTTAGCGTTATGAAGTAGTAATTTAAATGCCAATTATTTACAGTAGAGATTATGTACCCTACAAAGTACTGCATTTCCATGTGTCGCAGATACGACAAAACACCCTACATAATTAGTTACAACTACTGCTGTTTGTCAACAACAAGACAGCCTATGTCAAACTTGTTTCCATATCGACAGCACAATGTGGTTTAAAAATGCACTGCCGGTCCCTATCATGCTTAGGGATATAACAAACAGACAGACTGCTACGTCACTTGCTGCAGCATCAGTCTGTTGACATACCTCCAGTACAATGGATACTCTACACGAAGATAATGTTAAACTAAGCTTAACTGTAAGTTACATCGAAATATATGAAACATGTAGAGTGAGGGCTATGACAGGTAGATTACCGGGAAAACTCTTTTTCAAACCGAAATTAATTGCAGATGGAAATGCAGTTCCTTCTCAGCTGGTGATTTCTCTTAGTCCACCTGATTATCCAAAAGAGCTACTGTGAAGTCTGGAAAGCGGGTGAGAATTATCGACAGAACTGAAACTGTTTGGGAGGTCGTAAGTTGGACAAATCAGTTGGTAAGAACGCCTGTCGCCAAATGCATGGTTCCAAACTGGAGAACCGGTTCGGCACGCAGTTTTAGTCCATCAAAGAGTTTAAAAACAGGGTTAAAAAATTCATTCAGTAAACTTGTGGGTTGAGGTGATTGTCTTCCAGCATATGTACCATGTCGATTCACAGGTCACTGTTGTAGCCTAGGAAGAGCGTTCATTCTGGTGTCTCACATTCATCTATCGATTACTACAGCATTAGTGGTACATAAACAGTGGTAAGTAAGTATGCGTTAAAGTTGTACGAAAATCTCTTGGGTTCGCTAAGAGCGGAGGAAAGTCTACCGTGAATCTCTGTACTGCCTTTCGCGATCACAGCGGTCAGCATTATGAACAGCTCATATATAGAATGAATTATCACTATTATGTACTATAATATACTTTAACTGGATTGTCGCGTAATTTCTGGTTTGTAAGCTTTCATTATCTGTTGCTATAGATATGATAGTTTACTGCTGTTGTCAGTGTTCAAGCCTTTGGATGGTAAGCAAAGTGCGCATTTAACTATGTTTTTAATAGAATGTGTCATGAGGCGATGCCATAGTAGCTCTATAAACACGACACACATTTCATGTTACTCATATTTACCCTTCTGTGCATATTGCTACATTGCTACACCAAATTCCATGAGTCTGTGGCAAAGCTAACTTTATAAACACAACACGCATTTCATGTTACACACACACATACTCTCCACTCACTGCATTGCAGTCATTTGTGTCATTTTGGTAACTTCTTCTTTCAGTACATACCCACTAACGGATGACTGCGATCGCAATGTCCACAGCTTCTCAGTTTCCTACGACATGTGGCAGTAATGGAATCTAACGTAGACCCTTTAACAGCGTATATTTTCCAGTCAAGATTTAATCCTCCAATTCCTCTTCTGTCTTCAGTTTGTCTTCATTTATTAGCTGTGAAAATGAGTATTTTTTGTTTTGCATGATATTTCCAAAATAGGCCATCATTCTCTTTTGAGTTCTATTGGATAGTACTCGGTCACTCCCGAGACGTACACTCCTGGAAATGGAAAAAAGAACACATTGACACCGGTGTGTCAGACCCACCATACTTGCTCCGGACACTGCGAGAGGGCTGTACAAGCAATGATCACACGCACGGCACAGCGGACACACCAGGAACCGCGGTGTTGGCCGTCGAATGGCGCTAGCTGCGCAGCATTTGTGCACCGCCGCCGTCAGTGTCAGCCAGTTTGCCGTGGCATACGGAGCTCCATCGCAGTCTTTAACACTGGTAGCATGCCGCGACAGCGTGGACGTGAACCGTATGTGCAGCTGACGGACTTTGAGCGAGGGCGTATAGTGGGCATGCGGGAGGCCGGGTGGACGTACCGCCGAATTGCTCAACACGTGGGGCGTGAGGTCTCCACAGTACATCGATGTTGTCGCCAGTGGTCGGCGGAAGATCTCTGGATCTCTGGATCTGTCCCCCATTGAGCATGTTTGGGACTGGATGAAGCGTCGTCTCACGCGGTCTGCACGTCCAGCACGAACGCTGGTCCAACTGAGGCGCCAGGTGGAAATGGCATGGCAAGCCGTTCCACAGGACTACATCCAGCATCTCTACGATCGTCTCCATGGGAGAATAGCAGCCTGCATTGCTGCGAAAGGTGGATATACACTGTACTAGTGCCGACATTGTGCATGCTCTGTTGCCTGTGTCTATGTGCCTGTGGTTCTGTCAGTGTGATCATGTGATGTATCTGACCCCAGGAATGTGTCAATAAAGTTTCCCCTTCCTGGGACAATGAATTCACGGTGTTCTTATTTCAATTTCCAGGAGTGTATAAAGAAGTCCTTGTTTATCATTCTCACCGTCCGTATCTTAAAAGCTTATATTATGTTGACGATTTTAATGTCAAGGTTACGATGCGCTTCGCTTGCGGCCACCTATCCAAATTCGTTCCATATAGTGATTTTCGCTGTCTTTCATATTCAATGCTAGGCTTATCCACCTATCACACGTGGAATTACTATTAAACTGAGGTGTCAGTGCGAATGTGTCAGTTCGACGCAACTGCCTTTTATGTCTCCAGTGAATGTTTTGAGTCATAACAGAGCCCAGGCCCTCAATCTTGCCAACGCTGTTCTTTTTATCCCTATAGGATCATCTCATTGCTCTCTTGTGGAGTTTCAGCTTGGAAATACCATTCCGTTTCACCTTGTATGGCCTGTGCTATCTCAGTCAGCTGTCATTCTTGTTACCTACCACTTGCCTTTCACTTGAAACAGAATGCTCTGTGCTACTGGGTCCGAAATACATGCCGGCGCTTTCTGTTGTTATAAGGCCCTGACCACCTTCTCTAATTTTGAAATAAATTTCCCCCTTAGACTTGGTCATTTCACAATACGAGAAGAGATTATACCGCCAAAGCAGATACTAAATCCAGTACCTGAACGTAAACATAACAACCTACTGATTTTCATAAGTCTCGTGGATGCCCATAATGTTCATATTTGGATTTTAATTAATTACACTATTTTGTTACTTTCTCTTTCAATAATGCAATCTAAATAATGAACACACTCCATAACTTGTACCATGAATAACATCAACTAAAAAAAGAAGGTTTTGTTCAATGTTACTCATAGTATAATAATTGTACTACAAATGGATTCGTCATTGACACATTACAGTTCTTGAATTTACTCTTAATAAGTCTGCCGTCTATGTAATTATGCTTCCACTCACCTGTAATTCTCATCTTCATGTAGTCGGTACTCTTCCAGCTTAAACGTGAAGCTGTACTTTTGATAGTTTAGTCATGTTTGTCAAACAGTACTCGAAAAATTAAATTCCTTTAATCAGTGTAGATATACGTTTAAGGTTGGGGGAAAATTCCAGTAATGGAAAAAAAGACAGAATACAAGAATACAACAACAACGGACGGACTTATTAATGAAATCATGTTTTTTTTATTTATTTTAAGTCAACAACATTTAATTCATGACCAAATATCGTTTCCCATTACAGACAAAAATCTGCGAAATATCGCTACACTCTCCGTGACTTGGGCGGACGTTGGACAAATAGTTTTGATGTGATGTGTTGCCTTTACTGGACAAAATCAGAAAATCGAAAGGTTATTGTGCTTCCAGAGTGAAATTTTCACTCTGCAGTGGAGCGTGCGCTGATATACAACTTCCTGCTAGATTGTGTGCCGGACCGAGATTCGAACTCGGGACCTTTATCTTTCGTGGGCAAGTGCTCTACCAACTGGGCTACCCAAGTTTGGGTAGCTCAGTTGGTAGAGCACTTGCCCGCGAAAGGCAAAGGTCCCGAGTTAGAGCCTCGGTCCGGCACACAGTTTTAACCTGCCAGGAAGTTTCGGTTGCTGTGTTGGTATAAATACTTTGACACTGAACCTGAACTGTTCTTGTGTGATTAGTATCTTTTTATTTGATATATTTCGATAGTAACCAGTCACAGTGATCAATCCATGTAGCCTCAATTATGAATACTTCTGTACACTCGTATATTTACCGATATAGCTTTCAAATATTAAATTACGGTCTATAGAGAAGGTCCTGTTAATTTTTATTACAGCATCTCATTCTTTCGAGTTCTGTCCTTACACAAAGACATTGCTTTAAACACACTTAAAACTTTTCTTCCGCTCGCTCCATGACGTCGTGAGCGTTCCCCGCCTCAGATGCGCTCTCGTCGATGGCTTACTTGCTGGTCATCGAAACGCAGTCCTACGACATACACTCGTCTCACTGAATACTTCCTGAGATGCAGCTTGTAGAAGCTCTAAAATATTACTTAGCTACTATAATGTAAACGTGTATCGACCAAATTGTCAAAACCCGCACACTTAAGTACTCTTCATTTATTAAATAAATTAAGAACGCCTTTGCAGGTATAAAAAGTATGGACCATAGTGACCACTCTCTCAAAATATTCGCCATCAGCACGAATCTCGATGCTCTCATCTGTGCAGACATACTTCAGGCTTGCTGTAATATGCACACAATGAAAAAGTGCAGGTATTTTTACATGTGGTACCTTAATATGTACACAAATCAGTGTGTTGCTTGCTTTTTCTCTGTGTCAAACAGTCTTGCTTATGTTTTCTGCGTGGGAGTACCTGCGCTACGAAGTAAACGACGCCTGTCGGTATAGATTATCCGTTTTGCTTCCATGTGTCCACACTTCCGTACCTGACCTGCTGCCCAGGGGAAAATAACCATAAATGGCTTGCTTGTGCCATACGTGCATGGATGTGCTACCCAACCTAACAACATACGACTTATAGTATCTATAATTATTACTCCGTAAATGACTTAATGTTGTTTAGTGCACCAGCCTCATTCACGTAGAGAGATGCATTTATACCCATTACACCATGTATTGCCCATCAATGGCAGTTTATCATAATAACTATCCAGCTGTAGACTGAATGTATTGAATAGATTGTGCTCGTTTCAACTACGAACATAAGACAAAACGAAGTGTCTGCAGGTGAACTGACAATTAAATACACTCCTGGAAATGGAAAAAAGAACACATTGACACCGGTGTGTCAGACCCACCATACTTGCTCCGGACACTGCGAGAGGGCTGTACAAGCAATGATCACACGCACGGCACAGCGGACACACCAGGACCCGCGGTGTTGGCCGTCGAATGGCGCTAGCTGCGCAGCATTTGTGCACCGCCGCCGTCAGTGTCAGCCAGTTTGCCGTGGCATACGGAGCTCCATCGCAGTCTTTAACACTGGTAGCATGCCGCGACAGCGTGGACGTGAACCGTATGTGTAGTTGACGGACTTTGAGCGAGGGCGTATAGTGGGCATGCGGGAGGCCGGGTGGACGTACCGCCGAATTGCTCAACACGTGGGGCGTGAGGTCTCCACAGTACATCGATGTTGTCGCCAGTGGTCGGCGGAAGGTGCACGTGCCCGTCGACCTGGGACCGGACCGCAGCGACGCACGGATGCACGCCAAGACCGTAGGATCCTACGCAGTGCCGTAGGGGACCGCACCGCCACTTCCCAGCAAATTAGGCACACTGTTGCTCCTGGGGTATCGGCGAGGACCATTCGCAACCGTCTCCATCAAGCTGGGCTACGGTCCCGCACACCGTTAGGCCGTCTTCCGCTCACGCCCCAACATCGTGCAGCCCGCCTCCAGTAGTGTCGCGACAGGCGTGAATGGAGGGACGAATGGAGACGTGTCGTCTTCAGCGATGAGAGTCGCTTCTGCCTTGGTGCCAATCATGGTCGTATGCGTGTTTGGCGCCGTGCAGGTGAGCGCCACAATCAGGACTGCATACGACCGAGGCACACAGGGCCAACACCCGGCATCATG
Source organism: Schistocerca nitens (assembly GCF_023898315.1). Taxonomy (NCBI): domain Eukaryota; kingdom Metazoa; phylum Arthropoda; class Insecta; order Orthoptera; family Acrididae; genus Schistocerca; species Schistocerca nitens. The sequence goes on along the minus strand of NC_064622.1, from coordinate 173,546,821 downwards.
GTGTGGGGAGCGATCTCCTACACTGGCCGTACACCACTGGTGATCGTCGAGGGGACACTGAATAGTGCACGGTACATCCAAACCGTCATCGAACCCATCGTTCTACCATTCCTAGACCGGCAAGGGAACTTGCTGTTCCAACAGGACAATGCACGTCCGCATGTATCCCGTGCCACCCAACGTGCTCTAGAAGGTGTAAGTCAACTACCCTGGCCAGCAAGATCTCCGGATCTGTCCCCCATTGAGCATGTTTGGGACTGGATGAAGCGTCGTCTCACGCGGTCTGCACGTCCAGTACGAACGCTGGTCCAACTGAGGCGCCAGGTGGAAATGGCATGGCAAGCCGTTCCACAGGACTACATCCAGCATCTCTACGATCGTCTCCATGGGAGAATAGCAGCCTGCATTGCTGCGAAAGGTGGATATACACTGTACTAGTGCCGACATTGTGCATGCTCTGTTGCCTGTGTCTATGTGCCTGTGGTTCTGTCAGTGTGATCATGTGATGTATCTGACCCCAGAAATGTGTCAATAAAGTTTCCCCTTCCTGGGACAATGAATTCACGGTGTTCTTATTTCAATTTCCAGGAGTGTATATAATAAACTATGAATGGATGTGAGGTGAAAAATAAGTTGAAGAGAATTTGAAATGACCTATGGGTATTATTCAATACGGAAGCACGAAAATTCAGTAACGAAATTACATATATCCTACATTGGGGCCATGTGGAATACAATATTACAAATCATATACTCAAAAATACAACAAAAAGAACCCCATATAACTTCAGATCCCTGTAGTATTATTAAATAAGTGTAAAAGCAATGTGAACTATGATCTAAATTCATGGATGACTTAATAAAACATCGATGTAGATCTTTGTACGTGGATCGAAACAACAGATTTAACTTTGGCCACAAAGAAAGCACATCTACAGAGGTGAAAATCATCTAATAAAATATTATTTTATGTTGCAACTTAGAAATGGCAATCGCAGTAAAACACTATACAAAGGCATCTCATCTTCACAAGCAGAAACATGACAGCTGCAGGCTGTGTTCGCTCGACGAGAAGTATTCAGCTTGACCATGTGATGGAACCAGTAGAAGAAGAGTAACGAAGAATGCCTTGTTACTCTCCCACGTGGGCACGCTAACACAAATCTTTACCGGCCAGTCGTTTACCTAGTCAGATGAGCTCCGCCTCAGAATCTATCGTATAGATATGCTCTCACCATGCAGCGAAGGATGTGAGTTTCCTAGCAGACGATAACAGTTCAAAATAACTTGTCCAGCTACTGGCAGCAGTGTATCGTAGTTCTCTAAAGAAGCGAAACGTTCCTAATAATTTTTAAAAAAGCACAAGAAAGGTCGTCAAGCAGACCCACAAAACTATCGACCTATATCTCTAATGCCTACATATCTGCATCTACATGGATACCTTGCACATCATACTGATGTGCCTGGCAAAGGGTTCATCATCCACCTTCACAATAACTCTCAATTATTCCACTCCCTAACACCGCGTGGGGAAAACGAACACCTATATCTTTCGGCGCGAGCTCTGTTTTCCCTTATTTTATTTAGAGGGTCGTTTTTCTTTATGTAGAGGACGTCAATAAAATATTTTCGCTTTCGAAGGAGGAGGTTGTTTATTGAAATTTCGAGAGAAGATCTTGCCACAAGGCGAACGCCGTTGTTTTGATGATGACTACTCCAAATATTGTATCATGTTCGTGACGCGCACACCCCTATTTCTTCTTTCAACTTTCTAGATGTACTCCGTTACTCCTATCTGGCAAGGATCCCAGACCGTGCAGCAGTACTCCAAAAGAGAATGGACAAGCGTAAAGCAGCCAGTCCCTTTAGTAGATCTGTTGCATCTTCTACTGTATGTGTTCGCTGCGCGGAATTAGCCGAGCGGTCTTTGGCGCTGCAGTCATGAACTGCGCGGCTGGTCCCGGCGGAGGTTCCGAGTCCTCCCTCGGGCAAGGGTGTGTGTGTTTGTCCTTAGGATGATTTAGGTTAAGTAGTGCGTAAGCTTAGGGACTGATGACCTTAGCAGTTAAGTCCCATATGATTTCACACACATTTGAACTTTTTTTTTTTTTCTAAGTGTTCTGCCAATAAGTGGCAGTCTTTGGCTCGCCTTCCCCACAACATTTTATGTGTGCTCTTTCCAATTTAAGCTTTTAGCAGTTGTAATTCCTAGTTATTTAGTTGAATTTATGGCCTTGAAATCTGATTGATTTGTCGTGTAACTGAAGTTTAACAGATTCGTTTTAGCACTAATGTGAATGACCTCAAACTTTTCATTTGTTACTATCAGTTGCCAATTTTCACACCATACGGAACATAAACGACAGCATCATCTGCAAACAACCTAAGATGGCTGCTCAGTTGTCTCCTAAGTCATTTACATGGTAAGGAACAGCAGAGGGCCTATAACAGTACCTTGGGCAACTGCAGAAATCAATTCTTCTTCACTCGATGTCTTTCCGTCAGTTATTACGAACTTTGACATTTCTGACAGGAAATCATGAATCAAATCGCATAACTGAGACGTTATCCCATAAACATGCAATTTGATTACAAGCCGCTTCTGAGGTACAGTATCAAAAGCCTTCTGGAAATCTAGAAACACGGAATCAATTTGAAATCCCTTGTCAGTAGCATTCAACAATTCATGCGAGTAAAGAGCTAGTTGTTTTTCACAAGAATGATGTTTCCTAAATCCATGTTGACTGTGTGCAGAAGACTGTTCCCTTCAAGATAACTCATAATGTTTGAACACAGTAGGTGTTCCAAAATTCTACTGCATATCGATGTTAATGATATGGTCATTAATTTATGGGATTACTCCAACTGTCTTTCTTGGACACTGGTGTTACCTGTGCAACGTCGGTTAGTTGTAGAATATTGGAACTTGTCTTATTCTCGAGTATTATGAAGTTTCTGGAGATGACACTACTGGAGACCGAAAAATCTACTCCGTAGGAATCAACGTGGACTCCGAAAATGGCGATCTTGTGCAACCCAACTCGCTCTGTTTGTCCACGAGACACAGGAAGCTGTAGATACAGGCGCCCAGATACACGGCGTATTCCTTTATTGCCAGATGACGTTAGATACAATTCTTGTCACCCAGTGAACAAATTAAGATCGTACGAAATATCAGACCAGCTGTGTGACTGGACTGAAAAGAATAGAGCATGTTATTGTGAACGGAGAGAGGTCCTCAAACGTAAAAGTAACTTCAGGCGTGCCCAAAAGGAGAGTTATGAGACCATTACTTTTCGTAGTATACAGACATGACGAGGTAGATTTCGTACGAAATTCCACGAGGCTCTCGCGGATGGTGATGTTGTATACAGAGAAGTCGTGTAATGTTGTTGCTTTAATTTGCTATGAAAGCGGTACTGATAGGCAATAAAAGCGGGTTGAAAGCTGTGAGCTGTCTGGCGAAGTTAACCTTGCATTACTGAGCAACTGTTTCACCAGGTATCCAGTCTAGCTTACCAAATCCCCAACCAGACTAACATTAATTACAATCTTTTAATCGTCATGCGAGAACCGGTGATATATATATATATATATATATATATATATATATATATATATATATATATATATATATATATATATATATAAGAGAATTTAAATGAAAAGAAATAAATCAGTTTATATTTGGAAATTTGTTTTAACAATGATCATTGAAATTTCAGAATATTAAACTTGAGTCATAACTAAGCTGGTGGCTTATTTAGGACTGTGAATATGTGAGTTTGTAATCTTACGGAACACATCAAATAGGGAGCCAAGATTGGGAGACTACATACAACACTGCATTTATAAAATAACACACAAAGAACGTTGAAACATATGCAAGAGGAAATTAACCACAACCAACCGATTCAATTTTCACCCAAAGAAGTTACGTTCGTAGCGCAATCCTCTCCGTCATGAAATTACCACACACTGGTATACTAAATTCATACTAACTCTCTGTGAAATCTTCCCGAAAAGAATAGCTGAGGGCTACTTTGATGCTTTCACCACATGCTTCACGTGGTCAACTTGGTTTACACAAAGAGTGTAACTCCACAATAATTTTGATAATTAAAATAAATTACATCGAAACGCAATTTACTAAAGAAAAACCTCGAACTGATTACTATCGTCTTACTATTAACCTGATGGGTCAAACAGTTGTATAAGCACGTGGTACTGGTCTCACAAAGTACACCCCACGTGGGTTGAACATAAAGAAAAGTTGCTATATTGAAAAATATTGACAAGACGAGACGTTATACTGATCAACATGTGGTTCCACTTTACTCACAAAGTAGTGAAAAGCAACTACCGGAAGATATTCTGAACTTCACACGCGAATTACACTGCATTGCAATTTAAGATAACATTAGATATTTTAGAGCAAAACCTGAAATAAAGGTGATTAAATTTTCAGTTACTGAACTTAAGAAATCCATTGTCCTACGGACTTAGCAGACACGCGATTAGCCGGAGATCTTACCACTTCAGACGCTCGCCACGGACAGACCGACCTGCGCTCCTACCGAGCGTGCTTCCCAAATACAAACGGAAGTGACCAGAGAGGCAGCTTCCTATACCAACATGACAACGGACGGACAGGACCATACTAAGCATAGAAACCTCTCTGCTTTTAGAAAGCGTAGCTACCTGTTCCGACGTTGGTCCTCGCTAATGACCATAGCAGTTTTGCGCCCTAAAACAAAAAAAAAAACAAAAAAAAACGTTGGTCCTACTGTTCTCTAGCAGACAGGCTTGTCTGCTACCATCCAGCATGCAACTAGAAATACATCTGCTAATTCATTCTTTCACACAGAAGGGAAGGGGGATGGGGGATGACAGTATCTTATCATATACAGTATATAAAAGAAAGCGGATGTAAGTTTCGTATGAGACTGTGTGACATGAATTACATATAAACTGTGTTTTAAAGTGTAGTAGTGTGACAGATCGTTCTTGTTTATGTGTAAAAGTAACACGTTTCACTGCTCAGTCTCCTCCCAGATAGTCAGAAACACCACAGTAAAATTAGAAGAGGAATTTATGCCGTAAATGACAACAGATTTAAGAAATTAACATGAAAGGAATCCAACAGAGACTTTTCAGTCGTAAAGCTAGAAATTTGCAGAGAAATGCAGGAAGACTTGGAGAGGATTGACGCTTGGTGCAGCGAGTGGCAGTTGACCCTCAACATAAACACACGTAGCGTACTGCGAGTATAGGGACAGAAAGAACTTTTATTCTGTTACTGCACGGCTGCAGACTAATTACTGTAAGCAGTTACTTCGAAGAAAGCACTTTGAACTGACTAGATCTCATAAAATTAATAACGGGGGGGGCAGGTGCCAGACTGAGATTGATTCGGATAATCCTCAGGAAATGTAGACCATTAACAAAGGGAAGTAGCTAACAGAATAGTCGTTCGTCCAGTAACTGACTGACTTTGCTCGTCAGTTTGGGATGCCTAGCAGATAGTATGAATAGGCTAGAGAAGAATCAAAGAAGAGCAGCACGTTTCGTTTCAGGTTCATTCCGGGAGCCCGAAAGCATCACGGAAATACTCAGTCCAGTGGCAGACGCTTCAAGAGTGACGTTCCGCATCACGGCATGGTATACTGTTAAAATTCCGACATCACACCTTACTAGGAGAGTCAAACAATATATTTCTTCGTTCTACGTATATCTCGCGAAAATATCACGAAGATGAAATAGGAGGATTCGAGCCTACACGGAGGCTTACTAACAACCATTCTTCCCGCGGACCACCCATCTCCCATCAGGAGAAGTGAAAAGTTTCAGTGGTACATTAAGTATCCTCCACCACGCACCATTAGGTGGCCTGCAGAATGTATATGTGGATGTAGATAGTCTTCGCACCTCGTCAGTGACTTACAACTCGCGCAGAGGTAAATGAATGACATTTTCTAACGGATGGCTTTCAATATCTACATGATAGTCATAATTAAACTTTCGCTCCTTGTGGGGGTCCTCATGAATATCGTGTTACCGTAGGACAATGGAGCTTTGTGAAAACATTTGTAAGGAGATACTGAAGAGAAATAATTAATAAATCATTGAAAGAAACACATTTTAATTTCCACCTGCCAGGGTGAAATATGTTAATTCACGAACCATGTTTACGTTGTAGCTTACAAACGATGGCCTATTTGACGATCACTTGCATCCACGACAACCTGGAATCGCCCATAGATACCAGTTCACAGCTGTCCGCAGCACTTTTCGACCATGGAATGTTTGGCTGTCGTGAAACAGCGAGAGCACTGTTTGAAGATAGTACACTGCGTCCAGCACGGCCACAGAGAGTTCTTCAACAGTTTGTGGCGCAGTTGGCTGTCGGCCCCTCCAAGGAGCAATTTCCAAATCACCAGTTAACAGGAACTTCCGAATCATATTCTTCAACCGCAGTACGGAAAGAGGACATCCCTGTTCCTCTTTAACGCGTCGATACTCGCGAAGAGCAACAGCACTATTGCTGTTGTTTTGATAAAACAGCCTTACGAGGCAAAACTTGCTCACTTTTTCCAGCGTCATGTCGATTGTTTGGTACTGCAGTTCACACAGATGCTTGTGTTTCAGCCCTCTGTCACCGTACAAGTACCTGCGCATGACGACATGCTATTATCAGCGAGCCGTTTAGACAACATTCCTATAATGTTTGGAACTACGATAAATACACTGCCAGAAAAAAGTACTAGACCTGGAAAGACGACGTCGATTTTGATTCTATGACGGATAATGCTAAATCGAGGATAGTAGATGTAGTGATAATGCTTTGAACTTAGGCCAACAGATAGCGTAGTGGCACAGTTAGCAGAGAGCCATCTGTGTGGAATGCTCACAGCGAGGAGTCTCAGTGTGGTGTAAACGTGTGAAGCAAGCAGGCAACCGTGCGACGGAGACGCCCTCGTGCTTCCTACACTCAACTGAGTGAATTTGAAAGGGGTCAATTGCAGCCTTCAGAGTGGCAGGATGGTAATTTCGGAAAACTACCACACAATTTTTACTGGCTGCCTAACTTGTGCAATGATGACGGTATCAGCTGTTTCACAGAGGAAGACCGCACTGCAGTTCCTTCTCTAAATCCTCGCACAAACGAAAAAAATGGCTGACATAGAAATAAGTGTCCAAGGAATAGAAAAGCAACTGGAATCACTCAACAGATGAAAGTCCACTGGACCTGACGGGATACCAATTCGACTCTACACAGAGTACGCGAAAGAACTTGGCCCCCTTCTAACAGCCGTATACCGCAAGTCTCTAGAGGAACGGAGGGTTCCAAATGATTGGAAAAGAGCACAGGTAGTCCCAGTCTTCGAGAAGGGTCGTCGAGCAGATGCGCAAAACTATAGACCTATATCTCTGACGTCGATCTGTGGTAGAATTTTAGAACATGTTTTTTGCTCGAGTATCATGTCGTTTTTGGAAACCCAGAATCTACTCTGTAGGAATCAACATGGATTCCGTAAACAGCGACCGTGTGAACCCAACTCGCTTTATTTGTTCACGAGACCCAGAAAATATTAGATACTGGCTCCCAGGCAGATGCTATTTTTCTTGACTTCCGGAAGGCGTTCGATACAGTTCCGCACTGTCGCCTGATATACAAAGTAAGAGCCTACGGAATATCAGACCAGCTGTGTGGCTGGATTGAAGGGTTTTTAGCAAACAGAACACAGCATGTTGTTATCAATGGAGAGACGTCTACAGACGTTAAAGTAACCTCTGGCGTGCCACAGGTGAGTGTTATGGAACCATTGCTTTTCACAATATATATAAATGACCTAGTAGATAGTGTCGGAAGTTCCATGCGGCTTTTCGCGGATGATGCTGTAGTATACAGAGAAGTTGCAGCATTAGAAAATTGTAGCGAAATGCAGGAAGATCTGCAGCGGATAGGCACTTGGTGCAGGGAGTGGCAACTGTCCCTTAACATAGACAAATGTAATGTATTGCGAATACACAGAAAGAAGGATCCTTTATTGTATGATTATATGATAGCGGAACAAACACTGGTAGCAGTTACTTCTGTAAAATATCTGGGAGTATGCGTGCGGAACGGTTTGAAGTGAAATGATCATATAAAATTAATTGTTGGTAAGGCGGGTACCAGGTTGAGATTCATTGGGAGAGTGCTTAGAAAATGTAGTCCATCAACAAAGGAGGTGGCTTACAAAACACTCGTTCGACCTATACTTGAGTATTGCTCATCAGTGTGGGATCCGTACCAGATCGGGTTGACGGAGGAGATAGAGAAGATCCAAAGAAGAGCGGCGCGTTTCGTCACAGGGTTATTTGGTAACCGTGATAGCGTTACGGAGATGTTTAATACACTCAAGTGGCAGACTCTGCAAGAGAGGCGCTCTGCATCGCGGTGTAGCTTGCTCGCCAGGTTTCGAGAGGGTGCGTTTTTGGATGAGGTATCAAATATATTGCTTCCCCCTACTTATACCTCCGGAGGAGATCACGAATGTAAAATTAGAGAGATTAGAGCGCGCACGGAGGCTTTCAGACAGTCGTTCTTCCCGCGAACCATACGCGACTGGAACAGGAAAGGGAGGTAATGACAGTGGCACGTAAAGTGCCCTCCGCCACACACCGTTGGGTGGCTTGCGGAGTATAAATGTAGATGTAGATGTAGATGTAGATCAGTGGTCACGTGAACATTCTCATACCTGAAGGCGAGCTTCTGGATTACCATGCAGTACAGACGCCCTCCACGGTCCTCGTATTGCAAGGGCAGCAATGGCAGATCTTACAGCCCCTACAGCACAGATAACAGAGCTTGTGAGACCAGACGTGTCAACATGAACTGTGGCGAACCAGTTATCTGCAGTGAGACTATGGACACGAACATCTCTGGCCCGTCGTCCCCTCACGCCTCAGCATTCACGTGCACCGCTAGACTGGTGGCGCCAGAGGATCACTTGGAAGATGGAATGGCTCGTCGTGGCCTTCGGCGATGAAAGCAGATTCTGCCTGCACGCAAGTGATGGGTGTTTGCAAGTACAACGTAGTCCTGCTGAACGCTGTCTCGTTGTGTGGATTCGTCGAGGACGCACTGGCTCCATCCTAGGCCTTATAGTCTAGACTGTGATAACCTACAATATTCGTTCATCTTTGGTGTTTCAGTAAGTGCAGAATGTTGTTTCACCAGTTCTTTGGCCATTCTTGCAACAAGAAGGTGATTTATTGTTCCAGTTGAGTAATACTCGCCCACACAATGGTCGCGAAACTGAGAGTGCTCTATACCATGTGCAGCAACTTCCCTTGTCAGCACGATCTCTGGATTGGTCTCCAATCGAGTTCGTGTGGGTTATGAAGGGACGAGAAGTGATTCTTGCAATTCGTCAGCCAACAGCTCTTACAGAACTACTTAACAGTTGGAGCAAGCAAGGCATAATGTATACCAGGGCAGTACTCACCCTGTGTAGGGCCGACTGGGTGCCAGTGTCAGCACTTGCATTGCCGCCCATGGAGGATACATCACGTACTAATATGGGTGTTTCAGTAATGGTCGATATCTGGCACTAAGAACCTCTTATGCTCTTGATTTGCCGGCCGCTATGGCCGAGCGGTTGTAGGCGCTTCAGTCCGGAACCGCCCTGCTCCTACGGTTGCTCCTCGGGCATGCGTGCGTGTGATGTCCTTAGGTAAGGTAGGTTTAAGTAGTTCTAGGTTCTAGGTCACTGATGACCTCAGATGTTAAGTCCTATAGTGCTTAGAGCCCTTTTTTGCTATTGATTTGAAAATGTAATCGTTTCATGGGTTGGGTTGGGTTGGTTGGGGGAGGAGACCAAACAGCGAGGTCATCGGTCTCATCGTATTAGGGAAGGAATGGGAAGGAAGTCGGCCGTGACCTTTCAAAGGAACCATCGCGGCATTTGCCTGGAGCGATTTAGGGAAAACACGGAAATCCTAAATCAGGATGACTGGACGCGGGATTGAACCGTCGTCCTGCCGAATGTTAGTCCAGTGTGCTAACCACTGCGCTGCGTCACTCGGTATCATTTCATGTATTCCATATGCACTGTTCCAACAATAAATCTCGATTGTATGTATGTATGTATGTATGTTGTATGTTAACCGGGGACCTAGAAACGACGGAGAGGCTCCGTCCCCGCCGCAGCCGCAGTGGTCCACAACCCCACGACGACTACCGCAGTCCACTTCACCCCTCCGCCTCCCCACACCGAACCCAGGGTTATTGTGCGATTCGGCCCCCAGGTGGACACCCCAGGGAACGTCTCACACCGGACGAGTGTAGCCCCAATGTTTGCGCGATAGAGTAATGATGGTGTACGCGTACGTGGAGAACTTATTTGCGCAACAATCGCCGACATAGTGTAGCTGAGGCGGAATAAGGGGAACCACCCCGCATTCGTCGAGGCAGATGGAAAACTGCCTAAAAACCACCCACAGACTGTCTGGCTCAACGGACCTCGACCCAAGTCCGCCGGGCGGATTCGTGCCAGGGTCCAGGCACTCCTTCCAGCTCCGGACTGTCGTGCGTCAGACCGCTCGGCTAACCGGGCGAGCTAATCTCGAGTGAATTCGAAACCTCTAAAAGGGTACACAAATTTTCTACGGCATTGTAGTTTTCCATCTACACTGGCTCAAGCAGCGGATGTTTCGTTATAACCACCCTGTACTTTGCGTCAAATGAATGCCGGGATGGTATCCACTATACTCGTCACTCGTTCACATTTCTCATTATTTACCTGTCCATAATGAGAATTTTGAACATGAAAAAGGTGGGGGTGTAGCGGGTGGGATGTTGCGAAATTGCTTTCAACTCTGTAGTGAGGGGCGCGAAATTTTTCCAGCAGGTGAATTACAGTGGAGGAAGAGTGCTCGGCGTCGGCAGCTGGCACGCACATTTGTGACGTGGAAACGCGAGCGCAGCGGCAGGGGGCGGGGGAGGGGGGCGGCCTGCGAGGGGAGGAAGAGTGCCATCCAAAAACTGTCGCGCTGTTTCGGTTTTGCGGCCGTGTCGCGGTCCGCGCGCTACACTCGTTGGGACGCGGCGCTGCAGTTTATAAATTACCCGTCGCGCGGGCGCCATTTGCATATCACTCTTAATCCGCGGCGGCGGCTCTGTTTGGTCGCAATGAGACCGTGTTAACACTTTACACCTCCATTTGTAGGACCGGCGCGTGTCCGAATTCCCCCCACACCGCCGCACACGGCGCGCCGCGCCCCGGCCGGCCGACTACAGCGCGGCGTGTACTGCAGCGCCCCCTCGCGACCGCAATTGTTTCCGTCAATATTTACTTTTATTAACGATGTTATCAAATCGTTTCGGCCGTATGAAGCGATGTAATGTCCACATATCAATAGGCCACAAAAACAAGCCCGCCATGTCCCGCCGCAGTTTTTACCGATGCGTGTAACAACAGCGGGCGCGCCGCTCCGGCCCGCTCTTCGGAAAGCGGTCGGCACAGCGGCCTGGCGCCGCCGCCGACCTGTTACGCGGAAGCAGCAGGGGTGCCAACTTCGTATTGTTGGCTACCAAAAGCTTACGTGTGCGGTGCGTCAGGCACCTCCGCCGTAAACAGCTGTGTCATCAGGTCCCATGGGATATGATAGCAGCAGTCTTTGCAACGCACTGCACAGACTACCATCAACGTGTAATGCCCTGCTTAACCCGCAGGACAGGACAGATAGAATAAATTGTGGGAAGGGGCCAAAATAGGGGGCTGTCAGTTACACTCGAACATACAACTTCATTATTTGATCAAACGTTACAAGAGCCCAAAATTTTTTTTTAAACTCACAGCTTTAATCTTTGGGACTTAATTACCGGCAGAAAGTCACTTTAATTTAAAAACGGCTGAAGGCCAATAACTTAAAACACAAGTATAATCCGAAATTTAAAAGGCAAGCCTTATCTTAAAACAGTTCTTTAGTTAGGCTGAATTAAACAAGTTAAATTCAAATCGGCTGAAGGCCAAACACTTAAAACTTCGAACATTAATTTTTTTTTAAATACCAAAGTCCTTACATGAAACAGTTCTTTAATTTAGGCTGAAGGCCTTAAGAACAAACAACTGAAACTCAAAGCTGCTGAAGGCCGAAGACTTAAAAATTCAATAGGTTGAGGTAAACAAGTTAAATTCAAATCGGCTGAAGGCCGAAGACATAAAAATTCAAACATTTCTCAAAATGCCAAAGGGCTTATGTGAAACAATACTTTAAACTAGGCTGAAGGCCTTAAGAGTAAAACAACTCTTACTTAAAACACAAAACCTACTAGAAGCCATACAAGTACCAACAACAAGGACAAATTAAAAAAGTATAAGGCATTACACACAAGGGTGCCCAGATGTTCAAGGGTCGGCCTGTAATTCAAACACTAACGCTAGCTTAGGTGAGACAGGCAGTCGGGCCAACCAGCCAATATCCGACGACAACCCAACCGACCAAAAGTCAGCGGACCCACCGACAAAATAACTTTCACTTCACCCGATCAGGCAACAACAGGGAGTTCAACGGAATAACGTAGAAGATATTGGCGCCCACAACCAATTATACAAGGAGCTGTCAAAGTACACACCGTGTTGGACAGCAAAAAAAAAAAAGAGGCTCTGAGCACTATGGGACTTAACATGTATGGTCATCAGTCCCCTAGAAATTAGAACTACTTAAACCTAACTAACCTAAGGACAGCACACAACACCCAGTCATCACGAGGCAGAGAAAATCCCTGACCCCGCCGGGAATCGAACCCGGGAACCCGGGCGTGGGAAGCGACAGCAACCAAACACTGCCTGAAATTTACGTCAGCCCCCAGGGCAGATGACCGGAAAGTTAATGGCCACAAGGCCAAAAGATTCCGCTGGTGCACGTCAATTCAAATAACCAAATACACTGAAACTCCACCGGAGGGTGGCTAGAATTTCCAACCTGAAAACCACATTGTTGCTCGTGGGAATATCCCAACAGCCGACAACGAACTCAAAACGACACAATGTGAACAGTCTTGACTTTCTGGTAGGTTAAATCAAAACTCAACTTTCGTGTTCAGGGTCGGTGAGCCGCGGACCTCGTAGCAATGGGAACACTTTTTTTTTTTCACTTGCTGCTCATTATTTATTGACCCACCTTCTAATTGCTCATGGTGGGTCGTATTAAGCCTCTTGGCCACTGTGACTGGACTCGGGCCCAGGAGTGGTTTGTGTGTCACCTCCCCTGTTCTCGATCCCACTGACACTGTTGCCCAATGGGAACAGCGCCACACTCTACGACACCGCGTAGAGACCGCCAGCGGTCTCCGGCCAAACTACGCCCCGCCGAGAATTCCTCACTGCTCCACGCCAACTGACCGACTCCTCAGAGCCAGTACGCCGACATTTAAAATACCTTGTCAGTCAAAACCACACATACTACACACAGTTTCACGAACACCTGCATGAAGAACTAGACAATGCTAACGGCACTGCCTGCACTATAACAGGGACGAATCACGAGTCGGCACACACAGCCAACCCATAAGAGATCGCCGGCCAAATACACGTTGTCCGGCAAGACGACCGACCGACGACCAACCAAAGTCGTCGCCGCTCCAATCACGTGTGTCGGCAACCGTCGGGCGAGTATGGCGGTCCGGACCTCACTGCTGCCGCGCCCGGACTGAACTTGTGTCGCGTGCCATCTACAACACTGCCAGGTGCCGAACAACACACGACGCCCGGGAAGTAATAGCAGTCGAGCAAAGATAATACGGCAGGGCCTATATCGATAAGCGCTGCTGCTGCCGCTCACGGCAGGCAAGGCAGCAACTCAGTGACACCAGTAATTGAAAATTAACATAACGAGGTGGCAGGACGGTCAAAACAAGATGTAAAAGAAGAAATGGCACGAACACGAGCCACGCACGGCTCACAACGCATCTTGAATTCTGTAAGCACAACTACTACTACGCACGAAGTTGGCTAGAAGAGGGCTAATTTGAGAGAAAACATAATGAGGGATCAAGGAGTAGGTGATTTGATAATGGAGGGAAGAGTGAAGGGTTATCGTATCCATATGGATATTAGCCGCACTAGTTACGCAGGTATGAAATGAAATATGGGTACCGGTATGACATTTATGGCCGAGAGTCCCCATCTGGGGAGTTCGGGCAACTGCTGCAAGTTCTTTTATTTCATGGCACTTCGGCGACTTCAGCATCGATGAAGATGATGAAATGATAATGAGGACAAAGAGACACACCTAAACCCTTTTGGAGAAAATCCCAGACACGGCCGGGCATCGAAGACGGGGCCGTATGAACGAGTGTCGTTAACCACAGGACCACGAGCTGTTGACGTTACGTTGGGATTAAGGACCTGCACTGGACAGTTAGCGTGTAAGATTTCATCGACAAAGTTTTCGATCTGAAGACGCAAATAATTAATACGCGACGTACTAGGGAAACAAATTCTGTAATTATTCATGGAAACGTGCGTAATCCAGCGATAGCACAGTGACTCTGGTCCTATATCACCAGCGTATCAAAAAGTTTTCTACTATGAAGACGCCTATAGGTAGAGGTCTGAGCAGATAATAAAAATGGTATCCCCAACTATAATATTAGAGGGAGTCGCAGGACGGGGTTGGGCTGTGAGTGGTTCTTGCCCCTTACTAAACTTATTTTTATTTTATTCAAGCAAGCTCTCAACACATATTTGCTCTTATATGCAGTACAATATTAAGCATATTTTAAGACAGGTTCATTTTCCACAAGAACTAGTACAGCATGAAATAGCGAGTCGGCTCTGTAGCAAGTAAACAGAAAAAAATTGTAAAATCAAGATGCGCAAGAAATAGTGACGAAAGCTCTTACACTGGAAAATACGGCGTATGAAGTATAAGCGCTACTTCGCAATTAAAATCAATTACAACTAAGTACATTGTAAAAGCAATTCATTTCAACCAATATCTCATTAACTTGCTCGAAAATTGTCAGTAAATTTTATGAGACACTAAAGCCACTATGCCTAGGGACGAATTTTATTTCAAATCTTAAAATGAAATACACAGTAAGTAAAGAGCAGGTTGGATACAGAAAAGTAAATCAAATTCAACTGAACAAACTTCTACGCTGAAGCGCCAAAGAAACTGGTATAGGCATGCGTATTCAAATACAGAGATATGTAAACAGGCAGAATACGGCGCTGCTGTCGGCAACGCCTATATAGCTAAGTCAAAAAGTGTCAAAATGGCGCCATTGTTAGATCAGCTACTGCTGTTAAAATGGCAGGTTATCAAGACTTTCGTGAGTCTGAAAGTGGTGTTATAGTCGGTTCACAAGAGATGGAACACAGCATCTCTGAGGTAGCGATGAGTTAATGATTTTCCTGTACGACAATTTCACGGATGTACCGTGAATATTAGGAATCCGGTAAAACATCAAATCTCCCACATCGCTGTGGCCGGAAAAAGATCCTGCAAGAACGGGACCAACGACGACGGAAGAGAATCGTTTAACGTTACAGAAGAGTAATACTTCAACAAATTGCTGCAGATTTCAGTGCTGGGCCATCAACAAGTGTCAGCGAGCGAACCATTCAACGAAACGTTATCAATGTGGGCTTCTGGAGCCTAAGGCCCACTCGTGTATCCTCGATGACTGGTCCACACAAAGCTTTACGCCTCGCCTGGTCACGCAACACCGACATTGGACTTGATGACTGGAAACATGTTGCCTGGTCGGACGAGTCTCGTTTCAAATTGTATCGACGGATGTACGTGTACAGGTATGGAGACAACCTCATGAATCCATGGACAAGGCTTGTCAGCAGGGGGGCTATTCGAGCAGGTTGAGCCTCTGTACTGGTGTGGGGCGTGTGCACTTGGAGTGATATGGGATCCCCGATACGTCTAGATAAGATTCTGTCACGTGACACGTACGTAAGCATTCTGTCTCATCACCTGCATCCATTCATGTCCATTGTGCATTCCGACGGACTTGACCAATTCTGGCTTGATAATGCGACACTCCACACGTCCAGAATTGCTACATAGTGGCTCCAGGAACACTCTTCTGAGTTTAAACACTTACGCTGGCCACCAAACTCCCCAGACATGAACATTATTAAGCGTATCTGGGATGCCTTGCAGCGAGCTGTTCAGAAGAGATCTCCAACCCTTCGTACTCGTGCGGATTTATGGACAGCACTGCCTGAGTCGTGGTGTCAGTTCCCTTCATCACTACTCCAGACATTAGACGAGTCCATGTCACGTCGTGTTGCGGCATTTCTGCATGCTTGCGAGGGTCCTACACGATATTAGGCAGGTGTAGCAGTTTGGTTGACTCTTCAGTGCATAAGAGATTCAGAGGCGCGAATCCAAGTAAAACAGCGAGTACTGGTAATACGATGTGTGCTGATTAGGATGAATTTCACACAGTACTGAATTACACACAGTATATACAGCAGCCACAATAGCTTGTAACATTTGCAGATACAGCCTGTGGAGAACAGCCTCATCTTAAAAACACTTGTAAGTAGGCTGTTCAGGTTCTTATACTGGTAACGCCGCTGCCACGTAGCGCTCTGTATGAAAATCACTGGTTGTGCTGTGTGCAGTCTGTGGCTAGTTTTCATTGTTTTCAGCCATTGTAGTGTTGCGCAGCTGGATGTGAACAGCGCGTAGCGTTGCGCAGTTGGAGGTGAGCCGCCAGCAGTGGTGGATGTGGGGAGAGAAATGGCGGAGTTTTGAAATTTGTGAGACTGGATGTCATGAACTGCTATATACATTATGACTTTTGAACACTATTGAGGTAAATACATTGTTTGTTCTCTATTAAAATCTTTCATTTGCTAACTATGCATATCAGTTGTTAGTGCCTTCCGTAGTTTGAATCTTTTATTTAGCTGGCAGTAGTGGCGCTCGCTGTACTGCAGTAGTTCGAGTAACGAAGATTTTTGTGAGGTAAGTGATTTGTGAAAGCTATAGGTTAATGTTAGTCAGGTCCATTCTTTTGTAGGGATTTTTGAAAGTCAGATTGCGTTGCGCCAAAAATGTTGTGTGTCAGTTTAAGGACAGTCATGTATAATTTTTCAATGGGGACGTTTCACACTCACACAGGAGAAGTCCATGTTTCCAGGTTCTACTTCAGGAACGGCCATCCAGATAGTCCTGAAGCAAATTGCACACAGCTCCACCGTATCGCAAATATCTCGTCATCGCAGTCTTCCTTGTTCCCACTGTTCCACCACGGCGGCCACGGCGTGCAGCGAAATCCAACAGCCGTTTCCTCTCTCGGTATCTGCCCGCTGCCCACTGCTCCCTCGCTCTCGAAAAGGAGACTCCACCTCCGCTGCCTCTTCTCCAGGAGGTCCTTGCGGTGCCGCGTGTGATGTGATGGCCGTGGCGCAGCGCCGCCTCTGAGTTACAAGACCATCCATGGCGTACCGGTAGCCCGGAATTTAAACCGCCGCGGCTGCGTGACGTCTTGTGACGGCATACCAATGAATCCGCAAATATTTAATCCACAGCCACAGCTAATGAAATATTGTAAACCACTTTAACAAGTTCGGAAAGCTGGAGTTTCAACTGCAAGCTTGTACTGGGCTTGACTTTTGCACTGCTGAAGTCGGATCTCGCAGTTCACATTCCATAGGCAAACACATTTTACTACAAAGTAGCGTTCTATATTCTTGATTATTTCTGTATTTCTGTGGCAATTACTGAAAGAGAATTCGCGAAATTTTCCATAGAATTTCCTCAACCAGGATTTATCCATCCGGCCGTTTTGGCCGAGCGGTCCTAGGCGCTTCTGTCTGGAACCGCGGGACCGCTACGGTCGCAGGTTCGAATCCTGCCTCGGGGAGGTATGTGTGTGATGTCCTTAGGTTCGTTAGGTTTAAGTAGTTCTAAGTTCTAGGGGACTGATAACCTCCGATCTTAAGTCCCATAGTGCTCAGAGTCATTTGAACCATTTATCCAGTTTGAGTAGTCAAATTAAGTTACGTAAGAAGTATTCGTCACAGCCTAAATATGGTTAAACATTAGCCAAATTTATCACTTTTATCAAATGTATGTTAAATAGACCCTAGGTTATTTCATGTGTATGTGCTAAACTTCTCGATGTAAAAGTGTAAATGTTGTCTGCCATATTGGCTTGGACGTCCCGCTGGATTGGTTCATCCGCCTGTTGAAAAGGGTGTTATTCCTCTGTGTCCTATGCGTATTTGTAGAGTGTAGGCTAGCGTAATGGATGCTTGTATAGTGTACTCTTATGTTTGTGGTCTATGATGATGATGAGTGAAGGAAGAGGTGGAAAGCCGGTGCTGGCAAATACCCTACTCGTCTCGATTTGCACGAATGGGATCGCCGAACTTATCGTTCTCACCCGTCAGACTGATCACAGTGAAATGCGGCACATGTCACTTCGTGAGGCACTGGGGAGAGGTCTGAAATTTAATCCGGGATACTGGCGCAAAGGCTGATCGTCAGGATCATTACGTCACCATCGTTCCTCCCCTTCTAGGTCAGGTACTGCCAGTGAAAATTTCGTCCACCGCCAGGGTTTTTATCAGTTTGCTTCTGAATCGGGCGCCACGCAGAGGGATGTGTTACTGACAACGGCCGGTATCTCTCAATGTAATAAGCGCGGCGTTGTGTACTTGAGAATATTTCTAATGTAATTGATGGTAGCATCAGTGATTTCGTACTGAACATTAATTGCGTCATATTTAATACAGACAAGGAAACTAACATTCCAATGGATGGAGTTTCCTAGAATAGCCTTCGGGCCGCGCTGTAACACCCTTCCGTAATGTAGTTAGTGACGTCTAGCAATGATAACAACAGTAATGCGGACGTAACGATGGTTCGACGGAAACAAGACGCGCGTGTAATTAAATGGAAACTCCGGAATATCGCCGTGTCGCCGACTTTAGCCCTCGTAGAGGGCAAACTGCATCTACAGACTGAACAACAAAGCATAATAACGCCCATTCCGTCCCAAATGAGAAATTATAGTGACTACAACAATAATAATTTTCTATCTTACTAAACCCGTCCAGATAGCCATGCGTCTTGCAGTGCCGCTTTGGGGATGGTGAGATGCGCCATTCCCGGAATGAATCCACCTGCCAGAGTAATGGAGAGAGTCGGTGTCCCATTAGGTGAAATCTGGACTGGTACCCAAGTGACACCTCAGTTACACAATTTGCAAACATCTATACATCTATACATACTTTCATATGAATCACACCACACGCAGACAGTTTGGATATGCATATTCTGTCCCAGGGTTGGGGGGGGGGGGGGGGGGATGGAGGACAGCGGGGTAACGAAAGGAAAGGCATCCGGCCATCCCTTAATTAACCGAGACATATTTATTTAATAACCATGCCACCCTGCGCCGATGCGGGCAGTGGCACAAAAAATTGACGGTGATTGATGAATTATCTACATTAGTAAACAACTAAAATGGTCACACAGTACCAGTTGCATGTTGACACTTGTGTATGTACTGAGACAGCGCAACTCGGGCTGCGGAAGTTACCGCGACTATATTTATCCGTATTTGAGAATGAAAGCACTGAGCGGGTTCCAACAAACAGTGCACATAGTTTCGCACCATTTACAAACATTTTCTCGCTGACAGCACCCTCTGAATAATGAAAGGATTTTTGTTTATCATTTGCTACATTTTTCGCTGTTCATGCAACGAAACTTCCGCATCAGCCATGACGTTTTAATTTAATCCTTTTTTCTATTAGCTGTATTTGCAAAACATTTTGCACATAGTATCCAAATACACTGCCGAATATACCTGCAAAATTATATCATTGTACTATCAAGGTTCGCCGGCCGAAGTGGCCGTGCGGTTAAAGGCGCTGCAGTCCGGAACCGCAAGACAGCTACGGTCGCAGGTTCGAATCCTGCCTCGGGCATGGATGTTTGTGATGTCCTTAGGTTAGTTAGGTTTAACTAGTTCTAAGTTCTAGGGGACTAATGACCTCAGAAGTTGAGTCCCATAGTGCTCAGAGCCATTTGAACCATTTTTACTATCAAGGTTCAGGCAATGTGAAGCCATAAACATCGATATTCGTGAAAAACTAGGTTCTCTTAAACGGAGAGCCATTTACCTTCGCTATACTCATCTAGCGTCGAATAATGAGAGCCCTTTGCGACTTCCAACAACCTTCTTTGCTTCAACAGTTTTGGCTTTGACTATTTTATTAGTCTACTGGTGAATAATCCGAAACAAGTAAAACCAGCGTGAGTGAGATTAGTGTCTTTTACCATAAATGTTTTACGTCCTTAACATCAAGTTTTTACCACATATATTTATTTTTAAACTCGCTGAATACCCGGCGTCCGTCTCCTCCTTCCTTCTCGCTCTCAATCTCTCTGCTTATCTCCTCCATTGTCAGTCCATTCTCTCCTCCTTCTGTTTGTGTTCAACTCCTATTCCCCTCTATCCATATCCTCCCGTCCCTCATACTTTTCAGTTCCTACAACCCCACTGCCATTACATTTCTTTCGGCTCCTCTCTTTATCTATCCCCTCAATCTGCTCTCACCTGTCTGTTTCTCTGGCCCCCTTTCTGAATCTCCTCCTTCTTTCTCTCTCTCTCTCTCTGCCTATCTCCTCCCACTCCATTCGTCTCCTCCTCCTCCTCCTTTCTTTGTTCATCTTTCACTATCTTCTCTGTATATTTCTTCTTCCCCCTCTGTCTCCTCATATTCTCCTCGCTCCCTCTATGTCTGTATCCCTCTTTCCTCTCTCCATCTCCTCTATTTCTCTTACTTTCTTCATGTCCTTCTGCCCCTTCTCTCTGCCATCTCTTCCTCCTTTCTCTCTGTTCATTTCTCCTCTCCCTCTCACTGACCATCTCATCTTTCCCCTATCTGTGTCCATTTGCTCCTTCCCCCTCTCTGTCTCTCCATCGCTTCCTCCAGCATCTTTCTCTTTTCATAACCCCCCCCCCCCCCCCTGAATTGGAAGCAGGTGCTACTTACCCCCACAGCATTCTTGCCAGATAGTACGTTACAATTGTGCCAAATTTCGTTGAAGTCGATGCAGGGATTTAGAAGGAGCTATTTATCCGCGGCTTCACACGCCTACAGACATGCCACACTTTTTTCACGTATATTTGTACTCGTATTTCAACAGGATACCAAGAAAATTTCGTTCTACATTGTCATTTTCAGCGCAAGTCGATGTCTATGTGTCGCAAAAAATTATAATTCTGCAGGTGCTTTCAGTTGTATGTGTGAATACTGTACGAAAAATGAGTCGCGAGTCGACTTAGCACCAGGGAAGTAATAAATAAAAACATCATGCCGGATGATGAAGTTTTACTGCATAAATACAGGAAATGTACTAGGCGATAACTTTCTTTCTTTCAAAATTTTGTGATGGCGTCAGAGAGAAAAACTTTCGCAACTATTTGAAATTATGTGTAAAGTTGGTTGTAAGTCACTAAGCGCTGTCATTCCCAAATACTGAATGAGTAACATCTGGGTATATGCACGTCGTGGGCTACACTTATTTTCCACTCCCACCCCGCCCCTTTGACAGGCAGGTGGTTCTCACTCCCACAGTGCTTCTTACCCGACAATAAGGGATATTTCTATCAAATTTGGTTCAGACCGATGCAGTTATGTAGGAGGATGTCTGTAATATACATACGTAGGCCTACATACACACATTTTTATGGAATGTATGGATTAAGCAGATGTACGAAACTGTTTTAAACACGTAATTTCATTTCTTTATAGTATCGGTGATGATTTCTTGTTATGCCGATAACTTGGAAAATTTGGAAATTTGAGGTAAGTTCCTATGGGACCAAGCTGCTGAACTCATCAGCCCCCAGACTTCCACACTACTGAATCTAACTTAAACTAATTTACGCCCATGGTTGAGGGAGGACTCTAACTTCCGACGGGGGAAGGCGCGCGAACCGTAGCAAGGCACCCGAGACCGCGCGGCTATCCCGCTCAGCTCGATAGCTTGCAGTGCAGTATTGTCACTGTCATTTAACTTTTAATCACAACGTAATTATAACTGCAGATATCTGCAAATACGCTTGCAGATTTCCACATGGACGCAGGCTTTCGTTCGTGAAATCAGATTTACTCCGAATATCTGCGTCTCTATATTTAAGAGGACTAAAAATCTAATGATGAAAGAAAATGCTGTACCTAGAGCCTGATACAAACAGGGTCTGTCAGTAGCGCATACTTGAGTGCGGTTTCACCTAGTTGTTTACGGCCGTGGATGAGTTGGCCGGAAATCGGGGGCTATCTTCGCAGCTCGGATTGCGGCTGGTGCTGCTGCTGCTGCTGTGCTCCGGAGAGCGAGTGACGGCCCTCGCAGTTTATGCCGGCGGTCCCTTATCTGGGCGGCGGCTATGCCGCCAGGGCTGCCTGGCAACGCCTTATCGTGTGATATACAGCACTGCAACTCCCGTATGCATTCACTTTGCTTTTTTCCCCCCCACTCACGTGCTGGCCTTTCTCGGTGCAGAATTTGCGCGATCGCGGATATAGCGGAGCCGCGAGTGCCCTTTGCACACACAGAGTCGTATATCTGCGCGTGTCCGGACGTTAAGGAGCCGGGATGCAGAACCGCGCCGCCCACTGGCGTTACGCTGGTAGGTCAGCGAGGCTGCTGCGCAGGGAGGGTCTGCCTCTTTTGTCCCCAATGGCGCAAACAGCTGTCTTATCTGACTGGAAGATCGTTGCCTGGCTCGGTAAAGATATTTCTCATAAAATGAACCGTTCCGTCGATTCAAAGAAGGGCACTCTCGTTTTGTGTGGTGCTAGATTTACCCTGTCATGGTCGCCAAATTGCATCAAATTCCTTGAAGTGAGTCAGCATTCGTCACCTGATAAGTTATCTGCCGGCACTCAAATGCTGTTTATCATTAAGTGTTGTAAGCTTCCTATTAGGTTCTAAGTTGGATTATATATAAAAGTTACTCCAAAATATGCCCTGAAATGAAAATGGTCTCTCATATACCTAAAGATGCGTGAATAGGAACAGTTTTCGTTGCGGCGTAAAGTCAAGCGGCGGAACACCGGTCGGAAATGACAGGGCTGAGAGGGGCTGTGAAGAAGACGTCGGCCAATTGCACGCTGCTAGGAAGATAAAGCGACAGCAGCGGCCTCTATGTGAAGAGAACATAAGCGCAGTTCCCGACTGGTCGTGGCCCACTTCTAACTCCAATTTGAAACAGTCGCCCAGGAAGCCAACTGTGCTCCATACCCGAATTTTCAACAGCTGTCTCTTGCATGGCTATCTTCCTACGGCGTGGAAGACGGGTCGGATAGTTCCAATCCCAAGGCCAGGTAAAGACCTAGCAGAACCCAGCAGTTACCGGCTATTTAGCCTTTTGCCGAACCTTGGCAATTTGCTCGAGAGGGTGCTGTTGCTCCATGACACGCTTACACCGCATGATGTTATACGACCCGAACAATTCGGTTTCAAGGACAAGTTATCTGCCGAACTTCAACTTCTACGGATCACCGAAGGGGTACAAGAAGGATACAACAAGCAGTACTTCACAATTGGTGTATTCCCTGACATCGAAAAAGCTTACGACAAGGTGTGGCGGCCCAACATTATCGTCAAGCTACATCTCACTACCCCTATTGCGGATTGTTACATTAGACTCTTTCTTTCAGGACAGGAAACTGTATGTCCGAGTCGACGATAAAAACTCCGAAATGAAACTGATCTCCGCAGGAATTCCGCAGGACTCTGTCATTTCGCCTCTGCTTTTCAACTTATATATAAATGACATCGCAACAGTGCCCCTTGTTACGGCGAGTTTTCATGCGGACGATACGGCTTTTCTGACGACTGGACGATACTTGGACCAGCCAATCGCTAGGATGCAACGGAACTTGCTGTAATGGATCGCTGGGCGCTGCAAAATAAGATAACGATCAACCCGACGAAGACGGCAGCCGTTATGTTCACACGGTGGAAACCACTTCTAAACGACAGACTCCAAATAGCTGATCAATTTATCCCATGGTCGCCGGGAGTGAAGTACCTCGGTGTCTATCTTGACAAAAAATTGCTCTTTACGCAGCATATTGACGACAAGAAGACGGCAGCTCAGAAGATGGCCAGGTCATTGATTCCGTTCGTCAAGAGTAAGGATCTCAACCCTAAGACTAAACTCCAATTGTATAAGGCAACGGTGGAACCCACAATGTTATATGGCTCCACCTCGTGGGGAACTAAGTTCGTCTCCAACTACAACAAACTCCAAGCGCTGCAAAACATTTGCTATCGATGGATCACAGGAGCTCCATGGTGGACAAGAAACGTCGACATCCGCACCGCACTCCGCGAGACCACTATACAAGAGAAGGTCCATGACAAGGCTCTACGAGTTTTTGACAAAATCGATGCCCTTAGGGACGAAGTTCGACAATTAGAATCCGTAGGAACGGTGAACCCTGCAAGATGGCACAAGTATCGAGTACCGAGGTCAATAACGTTTCACCCCCCATAGGCGATCTGTCGTAACACGAGAAAGCAGTCACACATAACAGCCTAGACACGTCTCACCCTCCAGAGGAGATCGACATCACAAAAGGCAGCAGGCTAAAGGACCCATTGAGTGCCCAAGCCTAACTGAATGTGTAATAAATAAAGTGTTTTCCTTTTATCCTTACATCCCATCCTAGAAGAATAAGCCATCAAGGATGATCTCTTCAGCGCACACTAAAAAAAGAAAAAAGAAAAAAGAAGGTCCACTTCTACAGCAGCATCAAGATAAGGCACTTCAAGACCAGCGGCTTAGGAATTGTATACACTGAATAAATTTTTTATTTGCAACTCGCCCTTTGCTTGCGGCACTTCTGTGTTATTGTCAAAGCTAAGTACTGTCACTGTTAATTTCGTAATAAAACTCATTAAAATGATTTATTTGAATGTTTTCTAGCGATCCGAGAAGGCAAGCTTCCTAGATCCCACATATGTGACGTCAAGGCAGGATTCAACAGTTTTCAGCTTGTGCCTAACTTTAAGCTTATAGCTGTTTTTGGAACTCGCCCATGATTTTATAATACAAAAAATTCAAAACTTCATGCTTTTGTTCACCATACAGTGAGCGGTGAATAGAGACAGCAGTGTTAATCGTTTTATTGTGGTGCTACAGAAGAATGCTGAAGATTAGATGGGTAGATCACATAACTAATGAGGAGGTATTGAATAGGATTGGGGAGAAGAGGAGTTTGTGGCACAACTTGACTAGAAGAAAGGATCGGTTGGTAGTACATGTTCCGAGGCATCCAGGGATCATCAATTTAGTATTGGACGGCAGCATGGCGGATAAAAATCGTAGAGGGAGACCAAGAGATGAATACACTAAGCAGATTCAGAAGTATGTATGCTGCAGTACGTACTCGGAGACCAAGCAGCTTGCACAGGATAGAGTAGCATGGAGAGCTGCATCAAACCAGTCTCAGGACTGAAAACCACAACAACAATCGTTTTATTTTTTTTTGTATTTTTTGGTCGTTTGGGTGAATAGGAACAAGAAAATCTGTTTTGGTTCTAGGAGAATAAGAAACAAAATTTATTTGGTTCAAAAAAAGCATTTTTAGTACATAATTAAGATTACTGCATGAGTTCTGATTTTTATATCTGTTGTCTAAATAAACAGTGTTCTATCTCTAATTACGTTGTCGTAACATCTTATTGAAGAACATGGTTTGTTCGTAATACATTATATACCTGAAATCATATTTAAAAATTATCACGTTTCTAAATCTGCAAGTTATAGGTACCCCCCTAGTAGTAACTGAGAGCATTTGAACAACATCTCCTTGGCTAAGAAATGACTTTATCTGTTAAAATAGACGTGTTTAATCAGCTTTAATTTTTTCCCCAAAAATGCTAACACAGCCATTACCTTTTAAATAAAAAATTTCGCATGGATACAGTCTAAATGACATCTTACATTTTCCATAAACGTTAAACACAGCATAATCTGCTGTGTTGAGGAGGGTGGTAGGTGTTCCATCTGCGTCAAATTCCTTATCTTGCCTTCTTCTGCAGAAACAATACGGTTACTGTTTCTATTCACCCCAGATTTTCCGAAAACACAACCATTCATTTTCAAGTAGCCGAAACGCAAGTAAGATTAAATTATGCTTTAAAAATTGAACTTTTGTTTGCTGAAACGGGATTGCAAATTTCTTACCACTTACTTAAATTAAAACAAGACAATTTTTGATTGGTACTTACTAATAAAGCTTGAAATAGGGAAATTCAGCAACACATTCGATATTTCTTACAGAGTGAACAAAACGTCTACTGACAGTGTCGTCAAGTTTGCAATTCAAAATTTTCCTCTTGCGTTGGTTCACCGACAACCTCGACAAACAAACTTTTGAATGATATTTCCATTTTTCTTCCGAAACGATGGCATAGAACTTTTTTGGAAGTTTCGTTCCTTTTCACCCCATTGTTTCTATTCACCCCACTCATGAACTGAATTAGTAACCCTGTCGGACTACAAAATTTATAGAATATTATCCAGACAGAAAGGCTTACTTTGTACAACGATTTGTAATAATCATTACAAAAGAAAATTGGTTTGCAAGAACCGGATTAATCGTAACGGACATCTGATTTTGCGTGAGAAATGTGACAGCAACGGCACTTACAGCTCTGCGGCGAGCAATACGCATGGTGACCCTTAGTTATTACAACTCACAAATACATCAAATAATCCTACTTTATAAAACGAAGTATTGCGACTCTTCCAGCTTCATTAAACTGCGTCACCTACCTTTTACGCTGAAAAATAATCCATAGAAAAGTGAAGTATATTGTTCTACGTGAGTGGTCCTAGTTCAGAAGTTGATCGTAGGAAGAATTCTAGAATATTACTGTCCTTGCTGATGGAAAGTAGTATACCCTGCAGGGAGTGGTATTGCGCTAACTGCTAAGATCAAATTGGCAGAATACGATACGTGGAGACAAGGAAATTAATTGACTCAAAAAATATTTGAATATAAAGCCATGTAGCTTCCTCCAGGAAACAGTTAAGCCACAATAGAAGATCCATAATTAGTGCTCGGGAATACGTGGTACACAGAGTTTGAACTTGTAAGAGAATGACGTCGAGGAAAATACACGAGAGTCATATCAAAGGTCCTGCACAGTGCGCATGCGCGACCGTTACGGTGGCGTGATCACGATGACGTTCAGGTTGGTTGTGAACGAGACTTCAAGCGTGATGGTCGTTGTATATGTTTGCTGGTTCGCGTGGCTGTGTTGTGAGTAATTCAATTTTAAAATGGAATCCGAAACCGAGTCAGGTCGGATTTCACGTAGAGAACAGCTTTTTTACTTCAAAATCGAATTCCTACGTGGAGAGAACTGAACGGAAATTTACAGGGCTTTGAGAGAGGTGTATGGAAATAGTGTAGGGGATCGTAGCACAGTATCACGGTGTTCCGTTAGTTTCTGTGAAGGTCGGGTAAGCGCTGAGGTCAACCCTAGAAGTGGAAGGCCGTCAGCTGCAACAGTCTACACCTCTCTTGTTATCGTTAATCACATTCTGAAAGAGGCTCGACGAAAAACATGTGAAGAAATGGCACATGAGGCTAGAATATCGCTTCAGTTTACAGAATCTCGACTGGGAAGTTAAAGATGAGAAAACTTGCTGCAAAATGGGTTCCGAATGAAAGCATGACACAAAATAATCATAGAAAAATTGGTTCAACGTCACCGAACAGCTTCTGAAAAGTATTTTTGCACTGGATGAAGTTTGGATAAGAAATTTTGAGCCAGAACTGAAGTCTCAGTCGTCGCAACTGAAAAGTTACGATTCTCCAAGCCTGAAAAAATTCCAATCAACGATGAAACCGATGGTGATCTTCGCGTATAGCATGAATGGAGTCCATCTACGAACAGAGTGCACGAGGGGACGTCCTTAACAGGTGCATACTACAACTGTTTCTGCAAAATGTCTTGTACTCTAAAATTCATCAAATAAGGCCTGACATGCTTGCATCTGGTGTCCTCGTTTTGCAAGATAATGGAAGACCGCATATGGCCCTGCCAGTGAGAGAAACCCTCGACAAATATAGATGGAAAATACTTCCTCACAAACAACATACAGTCCTGGTAAGAACCGACCAGATTTTGAGTGGATTTCGAAATTTAAGGAACAGTTCCGTGGATAACGTTTTAATGCAACTGATGAAGCCTTCAGTGAGGTGACCCGAGTAATCAGACAGGTCAACAATGACGGTTCCCTATCCGGAATACTGGAGCTGCCAAAACGTTGGGAAGCTGTCATAAACAAGAATGGAAATCATATTGGAGCCCTGTAAGGTACTTCAGATAATGAATTATTTTCTTCAATAATATCTTACAATTTGCAGAACTTCTGAAACAGCCCCCATATATGCAGCAGAAAGCACAGAATAAAGCTCATTTCTAAGGATTTTGTGATATGTAGATGTTTTACCACTCGGATGAATTATTAGCGAACAGATTCTGTATCACGCAACGAAGCCTACTCTCTTCACAAAAGCACCAAGACCGTATATCCACATGGAAGACACGCATTAAAGTCGTAAAAGTTAGAATGAATTTATTTATTTTAAGCTTCGCGTTGTGAGCCAAGAAAATAAATGCAAGGAACCACAGGATCTCCTCGAATGATAAATAAACTCATATTACGAATGTTCTCCAGCTGCCCACAACCAGACAGCCCCTTACCACAACATCGTGCCCCAAACACCGAACCACGCTATCAGACATCCAAAACAAGACCTCAACCAAAACTCGTCAAAACCACTGCGTCATTTCAAAAATGCCACTCAGTGTTCGTCACGAGGCCGGTTTGGATCTCATTCGCTTGCTAAAACAGAACTCACAGAGTTCTTTGTAACCATCTTAGCAATCATATGATTCAAAAGATTCTGAACACTATGGGACTTAACATCTGAGATCATCAGTCCCCTAGAACTAAGAACTACTTAAACCTAACTAAACTAAGGACTTTACACACATCCATACCGAGGCAGGATTTGAACATGCGACCGTAGCTGGTAGGAATCGATAAGTAGGTACAGAAGCTAGCAAAGCTCATCTCTACCAACGAATACAATCATCTGAGCAGCAGGTTGTGGAAGGGGTTGCATAAAACTTCATTCCATGAATATAGCCGAAACTGCAGGACTAATAAACTTTGGCAGAAAATCAATACCGTTCAACAAAAATATTTTATGCTCAATAACACTGATGATACCCTTATAGTGTTCGATAGTATGTAGCACATATTGCTGGCGTCATGTGTTCGACATTGTGTCATACGCACCTCTTTCGTTACTTACCTCATCCTTACGCCATGTTGCCCACATTTGTCATAGCTAGGATTTTGTCGTGACAGTAAGCAAAACAACTTTTCCATGATTTATCTATGATGGCAGTCAAATGAAAACAAGACAGATAAAAAAGTAAGTAAACTATTATTTCAACAGCAGTCGCCATAGACGTTAATACATTTATCTTAATAACAGTTATGGCGTTTACTTTTGAGATAGTAAACTGTTTACTTAGCTCTTTTCATCTTTCTCGTTTCCATTTGACTCCCAATTGCATCAGTATTCTCTTGAATAATAGCTGAGCACGATTTGCATCTTCTGATACTGTTCCATTACATTTTCTTTTATAGCAGAATACTACCAGAGTCGAAGTAGTATAAGTTGTTACTACTGATTTTCATTAAGCATACCTGTTTCCTATAGTCCCATTATAAAGACGTAGTGCTTTGGCATTTCTTCGTGGCAGAAACTACTAACTAGCAGACTGAAAACTTTAATCTGCTCTGATGTTTCTAAACTCGTTTCCTTTGACATCACAAGTCTGTACTCTAACGTGCCAGTAAACCAAACTTTAGACATTTTAGAAGCTAACTTGCGTTTCCACAAAAAATTATCCGACACTGAAATAGATGAATTAATGACTCTCTTGCGCATTATCCTGAAGTATGACTTTAATAATGGATGAATGTATTCTCAACCATCTGGTCTATCAATGGGCAGCTCTCTGGCAGGTCATCATCATCAACATCATCATCATCAGCAGCCAATTCAATCATTAAATGATGTGGCCTCTTCGAGTCGTGGATTCAGGTAGGCTTTCAGCAATCTTCTCCAAGTGGGACGGTCTTGGGCAGTTCTCTGCCAGGTGTTACCAGCGATCTTCTTGATGTCTTTGTCCCATCTGTCTGGTGGTCTTCCTCTAGGCCTC
Organism: Schistocerca nitens; assembly: GCF_023898315.1. Taxonomy (NCBI): domain Eukaryota; kingdom Metazoa; phylum Arthropoda; class Insecta; order Orthoptera; family Acrididae; genus Schistocerca; species Schistocerca nitens. The sequence continues at coordinate 173,516,509 of NC_064622.1, read as the reverse complement.
CGGTGCTCTCTCGGACCCCACTCCAGTACTAGCTTCGTCCATCTGTTGTATTTTCTTCTTGCGACGTGGCCAGCCCACTGCCACTTCAAGGAACCTACTGTCTCTAAGATGTCATTAACCTTCGTCACAGACCGGATGTCATCTGCCCTTTTCCTATCCTTTCTTGTATAACCCAGCATTAATCTCTCCATGGCTCTGTGTGCTGTCCTAAGTTTCCCTTTTGTAAATGAGTTCAGTGTCCATGTCTCGCAGCCATACGTCATCGCAGGAAGAATGCATTGATCAAACAATGCTTTCTTGAGATTTACTGGCATTTTTGGTCTGAATACTGTTGAATTCTTCCCAAATGCTTGCCAGCCAAGCTTGATGCGTCGATAGATTTCTGGCCTTATGTCTCCCTTCATATTTATAATCTGGCCAAGGTAAAAATATTCACTGACCTCTTCTAATAGACTGTCCTTCACTTTCACATCTCCAGCTGGGACCCATTTGTTGGACGTTACTTTTGTTTTGGAAAGGTTCATGTCCAAGCCAAGCAGCTGACATTCCGATGCAAGATCTGTAACTAAGTTTAGGAGCTCAGCGAAGTCTTTGGCCAGTAAGGCAATATCATCAGCAAATCTCAAGTTGGTAAGCCTTCTTCCATTAATTCTAATTCCCTTACCTTCCCAGCTCAGCTTTGACATAGTCATTTCCAATACAGCAGAGAACAGTATTGGAGATATGGGATAGCCTTGCTTGACACCCCTCATGATGCGGAATTCTTGAGTTGATTCGCCGATGTTAACATAAGCTGAAGAATTCTCGTACATTTTCCTGAGCACTTCAATGTATGCTGCTCCCACTCCTTGCTCACTCAAAGCTTGGAGGACAGCTACATGGCTAACGGAGTCAAATGCCTTTTCAAAGTCTACGAAGACAATGCAGAGAGGCAGTTGGTATTCATTGGCTCTGCTTATCACTTCACTAACGGTCAGAATGTGGTCAATAGTGCAAAAATTGCTTCGGAATCCTGCTTGTTCTATAGGTTGGGCTGAGTGTAGGGTGGAACTAATTCGGTCTAACAAGATCTTTGTGAAAATTTTGTACAAAATTGAGAGCAAGCTGATAGGACAGTAGTTTTTAATATTGTGAATCGATCTCTTCTAGTCTGTCGTTGCCTATTAGTGAGCGACAGTTATATGTACAGACTTGAAGAGTCTGTATCTTCTTCTCAGCACCTCTCCTGTTTTGGACATCAAAGTTGCTCCCACCCAGAGATCCGAATGTGGGGTTATTACTCCGGACTGGCAGGTATATTATCTGAAATCTTTGTAAATTCTATGGAACGCCTTTTCTTTCAAAATAATGCAGATTTAGCTAGCAAAATTATCTTTTATGCAAGATATGTAGACGACTTACTCTTCATAATTAACGGTTGTCAAGATGATAAAAATCATATTTTCACAACTTTTAATGAACTCCACGAGAAAATAAGCTTCACGCTGGAAAATGAATCTCCCAATAGAACTTTGAATTATTTAGATGTCGCCCGCGCAGTGGGGTCTGCTGTTTCTCTTGAGCTAAGTAATGTAGATTTGTGACTGAGTACTACGGTGCTACAGTTTTATACTTGACATAGCCAAACTCTGGCATGCAATAGTTTAGTGTCAATAGCTCCTGAAGAAGGCCAAATTATTTTGGCTGATACCTAGGTAAAGATTGGTTTCTATTTGCAACTGAGGCTGACGTGTTATATGTTTACTTAGGGTGATTACCTAAATCAGGATGGCCGGACGCCGGACTGAACCGTCGTCCTTTCCGAATGCAAGTCTAGTGTGCTAACAACTGCGCCACCTCGCTCGGTAACAAGAATTATTGACAACCATCTCTTATATGTGCAGTTTGTAAGGATGGTGCCTGAGTTCAAAGCCATTTTAATGTGATGTCGACAAGATGCCTAACATGAATGTATTTAAGAAACCCTCTTAAATTATTGCTGATGATAAGAAGACTCTGAGCCCCTTTAGTGAAAAACGACCATCTTCACAATTTCCGCTACCTTACTCTAGTGGCTAACCACAGCTGTCTGTGATCACCTCTCTGTTGCAACCTGAAAATGGTCAATACAACACGTATCAGCAATATCGACACTGCAAGGCTACCACTGCATCCTATAAAGGCAGTAACTTCCACGTCGTCAGTATTAAAAGAGCTCTTACAACATACAGCACATACAGCCTGCCTTCAGTGGTGGATAAGTGGCAAGTCACTAATGAATGAACTTGACTAGACCTTGACACTGAAAAAATATTGAATTTATTCCTTTCAGGTTTAGTTTTCACTAAGTGGGGAGCTTCGATACAGTAACAGAGGCAGTTGCCCATACTTTCAACAGAAAATCCGCTTAGATCCACCTTAACGTCGTAGTTATGAAGCTATACCAACATATAACGAGCTTATTTCAATAGTGGTACAAGTCCGTTACCTCCAATTCTCTGTCTAAAATGCTTCTGAAATTAATATCGAAACAAACAGAAAGAAAGGTTCATCTATAGCAAGAAGCCATATGCTTGAATATTTCTGGTATCTCAACTGCAGATTTCTCAGCGCTCATTTAACTTTAGGACTCTGTATCTCAGAATGAACAAAAATGGACTTGTGCCACTATTGAAATAAGCCCTTCATATTTAACATGGCTGGTCATAATATACGGACTGATAGGTCAAGAAGTAACCATTGAACGTGAATAGATCAGCTGCTAAAGTACCAGTAGGAAGAAGTAGCCATAGACTATTTCACATATCTGCCATCTCATTAGCAATCTGAAATTTTCTTGTAATCTTTTTTTGCGTTTCTCAATTCGAGTCTTCTTTCTCGACTCCATGCTTCTTCTTTCCCCTTGCCGGAGAAGTACCGCTGACAAAATAAACTTATTCATTTCGACACAAATTTGTTCTTACCTACCTCCAACATCGGAGAACTGTTTCATACTCGTGCGGAGGTGCTAAATGATGCAAGGAAGAAGCGGTCAAGGAGGTGTAGAGGAAGAGAAAGTGGAAAACAAACGTAACAAACACGACTAGTGTATCAGCATTTATTTTACTCATACCGGAAGCTTTGTAAACATTTCTGTCGGTATAGAAGGCAAACAATAATTACAAATGAGACGAGAATTTAAAAGTTGCAGTAGATTGTTTGCAGTCTACGGTTAACACTCTTCCTTCACTGTGCTTCAGCACGGAAGCTACGCAGAAACAATGCCTGGTAACATACTTGGTTCTTCACAGCTGATAAACCATGATCAAGGCGCGTTGAAGGGAGTATTCACCTGCAACAGAAAATAGTCCACAAGTTAAAAACGAGTAGCACAGGAAATTTCATAAAAAATGATTACGTTTTGCAGCAGATGTCTTTTTTGTAGAAATATCTGCGCTATACTACACTGATAATCCAAAACGTTATGACCACTGCCCAACGCGACACTGGACGCCACCTGGTGGCGTTGCGGGCATGTGACACGGTAACAAAAGTATGTAAGCGGAGCAGATATGGATGAGGGATCACTCTAGCGAAGACAAGTGCTGCAAATGGGGAAATGCATTGAGATAAGCCACCTTGACAAAGGGCTGATTGTTAATAGGCAAAGCCTGTGAACGAGTACCTCGAAAATGTCAAAGCTGGTCGAATGTTCACGTGCTAGAATTCTAGTGAAACTACTATTAGGCACAGAATGGTTGGACGTCCACGGCTCTTCACAGAACGTGGGATTCGGAGGCTTGTCCGCTCTGTTAATGTACGGTAGATAGTGATCTGTGGCATCTCTGTCGAGAGAGAACAATGCTGGCGCACCATTTATTGTACGCCGTTGAAGACAGAGTTCGGCAGCAGACCACCCCTACCTGTTCACATGTTGACACAACTACATCGTCAGTTACGACGGCAGTGGGCACAGGACCATCGGGATTCGACCATCGATCAAAGGAAAATGTCGACTCTTCGGGTAAATCACATATTTGCTATACTGGGTTGATGGTCGTCTCCACACACGCCGTAATCGATGTGAACGGAGGCTCGAGACGTGACGCAGGCTGGTGGGAGCAGTATTATGCTGTGGGAGACAGTCTCCTGCGTTTGCATGGGACCTGTGCTAGTAATCGAAGACACGCTGACAGCTGAGAACCACCTGCATCTCTTCATGCTTGATGACTTCCCCGACAGCGATGGCATCTTTCAGCAGTATAATTGTCCGTGTCTCGGAGCCAGAACAGTGCTACAGTGCTTTGAGGAGCCTTATAGTGAACTCACGTTGATGGCTCGGCGACCAAATTCGCCTGATGTAAATGCTATGGAACCTATCTGGGTCGCTCTCTGGCGACTTCATGAAGTGCGAAAATCAGCCACTCGTTATTTACGTGAATTACATGACCTGTGCGGAGACGTCCAAACCTAGCAACAAAATGTCGGATCCCTGACACGCAGAATCAGTAATGTATTTCGTTCCAAAGACGGATCCGGCCGGTATGGCCGAGCAGTTCTAGGCGCTTCAGTCTGGAACTGTGCGACCGCTACGGTCGCAGGTTCGAATCGTGCCTCGGGCATGGATGTGTGCGATGTCCTTGGTTAGTTAGGTTTAAGTACTACTAAGTTCTAGGGGACTGGTGACGTCAGATGTTAAGTCCCATAATGCTCAGAGCGATTTGAACCATTTGAACAGAACATGAAAAAACAAGATTTTAAGCAGTTGGTCATAATGTTTTGGCTCATAAATGTAAGTTGTTAGGTGTATTAAACGCTCAAGAAAATATGAACTGAGTTATAGGTAGTAAACTTCAGAACATAGAAATAGAACAGAACTAAAAAGTAATTTCGAATACTTTCCGGCAAGCTAGCGTTTAATTATGCAAATGTTTCGTCAGAACACTTCAGTTAAATATACAATAACAGAGTGGTTTACGTGTTTTCTATGGCAAGTGTTTTCGTCGTCATATGGAAAGTGTGCAGCAAAACACAGAAGTTTCAGTCCTAAGAAAGTGGATTTAATGTTGCGCATCACAAGCTTCTCTTCCAAATGTTGAAGTAATCATTATACTTTCTTTAGTTGTTTGTGGAAGCAAAACGCATTACGCCAAGCTAATAGATGCCATAATACCAGTCGATTTATTCACTGTATTGTTCAAGTTAGTACTGTGTCAAGCCGCAGGAATATTCTTCTGAAGAACAGGTCTCTCAAAACTGAGAGAGCAATAGGTAAGTGAGAATTATTAAAAATCTGTTACATAATCAAATAAGGCCATTTTGAATAAGTTTTTAGTTATAACTTTGTTATGATTTTAATAGTTGAATTAGTAAGTCCTCATAACATACTGATAGTAATTCTGTTTTTTAAATTTTTTATTTGTAACTGACTTTCATCGTAGGAAGAATTAAATATGTTCTAAAATCTGAGAAGGTCGTAAATAGTTCGCATTTTATCTCAGTTAGTACATAGAGTAAGTTCGAAAATGTTGATCCCCTTCTATAGGAAGTACTTGCAACACTCTTTTGATCTTTTTTGTACTCCGTTTTGCTGTTCAACATTATTTCGAGCCGTTTTAACCTGTGCAACTAGCTCGCACTATTATTTGTGACGTTCTGTTTCTGGATATGAGTTCCACTATTGCAGAGTGATGTGACTACAGGGTTTTACAAAGTTGTTGTATGACCTGCTGGTGTGTTCTTGACATTCTGTTTTTTGTGTCGCTTATTATGTAGTATGTTTCTCTATTGTAAAAGTCTAGATTTACTTCATTATTTGTTGTTCCGCAGTTTCATCGGTAGATTAATGTATGTATATATCTGTATGGTTCACAAATATGGATATAAATGATACGGTTTTTTGTGTGGTTTCACGTGTGAAAGCATTTTTATGGGATGGAAATAGATGGCTGACGTAAATGTTCCTTAGGGCTTTTTTTTTTTTTTTTTGCTCTACTTCATGTTTCTCATCTCTTACACACTTATTGGCTGTTATCTTTGAAGATACGTCGAAGGAATATCTTTCACATTCACTAAGAGTCAAAATTTTGGGGTTTACTTAGCTCTTACCTCTATCAAACGCAGTTTTGTGCGATTTTGCTGGCTATGACTGTGTTTCAATATCCCATCCACTACAAAGATTCTGTATTTTTCCGGAACTTTATGTAGATTTTGTCCTCTTTTTACGTTGGTAGTGTTTTGTATCGAATTTGATTTTAAAAATTTCGATTTCTGAGTAGAAGTACACTAAGAATTTCGATGGATTCTCATAGAATCTGTCCAGAGTAAGCAGCAACAGCTGTTTGTGGGTGGATCTGTTGTTGTAGTTGTGGTCTTCAGTCCGCATATTAGTTTGATGCAGCTCTCCAGACTACTCTATCCTGTGCAAACCACTTTATCTCCGATTCACTAGTGTAACCTACGTATTCTTGAACCTGCTTACTGTATTCATCTCTTGGTCTCCCTCTACAGTCTTTCTTGCCTCACTTTCCTCGAATACTACATTTCCAATCCCTTGATATCACAGAATGTGTCGCATCAACCGATCCCTTCTTATAAAGCTGTGTCACAATTTTCTTTTCTCCCCAATTCTATTCAGTACCTCCTCAATAGTTACATGATCTTCCCATCTAATTTCCAACACTTTCCTGTAGCACCACATCTCAAAAGCTTCCTTTCTCTTCTTGTCTGAACTGTTTACCGATCACGTTTCACTTCCATACAAGACTACTCTCCAGACCAATGCCTAACAAGTAAATTTATGTTGTGTGTTAACAGTTTCCTCTTCTTCAGAAACTCTTATCGTGCTACTGCCAGTACAGTTTTGTATCCTTTCTCCTTCGGCCTGCATCAATTATTTTACTGCTCGATAGCAAAACTCATCTAATACTTTTAGTGTCTCATTTCCTAATACAATTCACAAAACTAGAGTTGCGTTCTACGAAAACTAATGTTCAGCGGTTTCGGTGAACTACGTAATTAACGTAGTAAATTGTATGATTATCGGTAATATTGGCAGCACTGTTAAGGAAAGGAACGTAAATGAATGTGTAAGAGTGAAAGTGGCAGCCGACGAATTATCTTCCTCTTTCTTTTGTTTGGCTGTTTGTTCTATACGTAATTAGAGTCGTAGCCGGTCGGAGTGGCCGTGCGGTTCTAGGCGCTACAGTCTGGAGCCGAGCGACCGCCACGGTCGCAGGTTCGAATCCTGCCTCGGGCATGGATGTGTGTGGTGTCCTTAGGTTAATTCGGTTTATTTAGTTCTAAGTTCTAGGCGACTGATGTCCTCAGAAGTTAAGTAGCATAGTGCTCAGAGCCATTTGAACCATTTAGAGCCGAATAGTTACCAGAGTTAGGCCAGTGTGTATTTTATATCCCTGCAGAACATAAACTGCATTTTATAATTAATAAAAAATCAGCTGACTGCGGAATTTCTACTGTTTTACGTAACCAAAGCAATTTCTTTTGATACAAGTAGAGTTTACATGCAGAAACTTTAAGAATTATATATCTAATTATTGTTATTTTGAACTCAGTAGAAGGCTCTTCATCATGATCAAAGGCAAGAGTTTCCTGTTATGATTGCTAAACGCGAAAGTTGTTTATAAATAATAGAAACATGTTTTATATTCGTTCGACGAAGAACTGAAGCGATGTTTGATGTATTTTTCCTTTGCTGTGTTTTTTAATGTTACCTTTCTGTTGATAAGATTGCGTTTTCTAGTTCTATACGATACAGCTATACTGTTTTCCTTATTTTTACTACAACATCCCTCTGTTTCACGTTGCAAATCAACAATGTTCTAACAAAAGCTGAATTAGATATTGACAGTCTCAATTTAACTATAAATACAGTTTGCTCTTAAGTAATAGTCACGAGGATAACCATGTAGAACAAAAATATTCCTTACGTTACCGGGCCACTTATGCAGGGTAAAAAGTATTTAAACCGACAAATTCTGGGAGGTTGTAGGGGACATCAAAACAAATATTTTTCCCTAATGTAATTTTTTCCTATGAGGATTATTTAAACCGGTGGAGGCCATATTACGCTCTTCAGTTATTAGAGGCCGTATTATGATCTTCAGTTGTTGGAGAGCGTATTACGCTCTTCAGTTGTAGGCAACTGCTGTCCACCAGTGCAGTAGTGCATTGTCTGTGTTTACTAATGGAGCGATACGCCTGGAGTGTGTACACTGATACGGTTGGTGCGTACTACGTAGCGCACCTCAACGGTCGAGCTGCACAGCGGGTTTATCAATAACAATATCCTAATAGCCGTATCCCGCACCATACGACCTTTGCTGCTGTGTACCAACATCTGCGTGAGATCGGGTCATTTAGTACATTAGCTGGACAGGGACACCGTCGCACGGTAAAAACACTGCAGTTTGAGGAAGCTGTCTTGCAGCATGTGGAGCGGGATCCTTCAATCAGCACTCGTGCAATTGCACTTAACATGGGGGCGAATCAGACGCGAGAGAAATTTTTACGTCCATTTCACTTACAGCGTGTCCACAACCTGGAACCAGTTGATTATCCACCCAGATCACAGTCTTCGCGGTGTTACCTGGAACAGTGTGATATGTATCCTATATTTCCATCCTCTGTGTTATTTACCGATGTTATTTGCCGGGCATGATGGAGTCTTCAACATGCACAATTCGTATGTTTGGAGTGAGGATAACCCACATGCCACAGTTAATAGCGCTCATCAAGTGCAGTTCTTCGTTAATTTGCGGGTCGGTGTTGTTGAGGACTGTTTAATTGGTCCGTATCTGCTATCTAGGCCATTAAATTAAAGGCACTATTACAATTTCCTCGCCAGAGCATTGTCAGAATTGCTGGAAGACGTCCCGCTCCCTACAAGACAACGCATGTGGTTCCAACATGACGGGGCGCCGGTACATATCAGTCGTCGTGTGCGTCGATTCCTGGACCGACGGTTCTCAGAAACGTGGATTGGCAGAGGTGATCCTGTACAATGTCCTGCTCGATCCCTAGATATTTCCCCTCTGGAATTTTTTGTGTGGGGAGAGCTGCACAACCTTGTTTATGCAACCCCTGTTACATCAGAAGAGGATCTGGTTGCCCGGATAGTAGCAGCAGCAGGAACAATTCAGGATAGTTCTGGGGTTTTTGCCCGTGTCAGACAGAACATGATCCGACGGTTTAACCTTTGTTTACGTGTCAATGGAGGCATTTTTGAAAATCTACTGTAAGTAAAATTGGGTTGTGTTAATGTGTTGCCCTTTGGTCATAAAAAAATGGAAAAGTGTTTGTTGGTTTAGTTAATTTGCCACCAGAGAAATCTTCCTCTACCGGTTTAAATATTCCTCATAGGAAAAAATGACAGTAGGGAAAAATATTTGTTTTGATGTCCCCTACAACCTCCCAGAGTTTGTCGGTTTAAATTCTTTTCACCCTGTATACCCTCACACAGCTTCTAGACGATTCACCGTCAGTTCTTAAGGAAATCCCTTAAGACCCTTGTCTCATACGAAAAGAAAGCGATGGTTTAGAGGTAACGCCAGATAGGTAACCAAAATGCGGAACATAAAGGAAACGCGTGTACCACATTAAGCCAAAGCAACTACGCAAACTACCGTAGTCTACGCTTACTTGTGATAGTCTGTGGTAGTCTACGGTAGTTTTACAATTCTACACTCGGCATAACCTGATTTAATGCGTTTATATTCAGTACCAATATATCAAAACGAAGCAGTGCTGAGACGGCTCAGCAGGTTCGGCTGGTCGAGTGGCAGCCTGCAGTGAAGAGACGTGCGCGGTGCGTTTCCCAGCGCGTTAGGGTTGTCCGCCCCCGCGCAGTGAGCGGCGTGTTGACAGTGTGTGGTGAGCCGCGGGGGCGGTGCGTGTGCAGGGGCGGCGGAATGGTAGGGCAGCGGAAGGGAAGGGGGCGACGAGCTCGCCCCAATGGCCACCGCACAGCCTGCTTCAAAAACAATAACGCGCTACCATCGTCGCCGGGTCCTGTTATACAAGATATCGCTGCAGCCGTAAAACACGTACCACTCTCTAGTAATGTGTGGTTGTACATCTACCGACGTACAGAAGTGTAACTGAATTATGCACAAATTTAGTCCTCGGATAATCATTTGATCGTCATGTCATAACGAAGAACTTATAATTATCGGCTAAGGCTTTAGTCGCTGAGCTTGATCACCTAAGAGTTTACAGACATTTTAATTTGTGATCTGTCGAAGATACCGAAATGAGATATCTGTCATATGATAGTACGCAGAGGGAAAAGTAATTTTGTTGCACATAACCCATGATAGTACGCAGAGGGAAAAGTAATTTTGTTGCACATAACCCTTAGCGCTCGACTGGTGGGGCAGCCCTGACCGCGTAAATATCGCAACAGACTCACACGTCGGGCGCTGCCCAGCACTGTAACTCGCATGTCGGAGCTCTCACTGCCATATTTGTTGTACTTTAGTGTTCTACAACTCTCTCCAAACGATATTTCTAAGAGAAAATGCATTTGTCGAAGGCCTACCACTGTCGTCTTGTTTCCACGTTTGTAGTTCCCTATGAAGGTGATGTTAGGAGTCATAACAACAAAAATGGCGAATTTAAGTGATAATATTGGAGACAATGGGTGAAATTGTGAGTCATACGAGTGATCTAAACGAAGACAACAGTAAAAACAACAATGACCTTATTCAACAGCTTCAGTCTGTACAATCTGGATGCTTCTCCCAGCCAGGTGCCCAATTTCAGCCACAGGAGATGAAGTCTGGCATTTCTAAGAGCTTTGTTTGGAAAATTACGGGACACAAACGGAAGAACCATGGTAAGAGCACCTACTTTTCCCACTTTCGATAATGGGGAGAGACTACCAAAGCAGCGACACTTCACTTACTCCAATGACAATAGTAACAGTAAGGAAGGTGCTGTTTGCAGTAACAGGATGATGAAAGCCGGTAGAAGGGAAACTCTTTACTACTGCAACACATGTTCCACTAAAGCAGAACTCTATCCGAGTGAATGCTTCGAAAAGTTCCACACCTTGAAGAACATTAAGGCCCAAGTGACGAGATACATCAAATGAAAGACAAAACGTGACACATCACGAGTTATAATGTATGTGTAATTGGTTTTATTGTTTAGCTTAGAGTTAACCTTGGTTGTTGTTGTTGTTATAGTCTTCAGTCCTGAGACTGGTTTGATGCAGCTCTCCATGCTACTCTATCCTGTGCAAGCTTCTTCATCTCCCAGTACCTACTGCAACCTACATCCTTCTGAATCTGCTTGTGTATTCATCTCTTGGTCTCCCTCTACGATTTTTACCCTCCACGCTGCCCTCCAATGCTAAATTTGTGATACCTTGTGCCTCAAAACATGTCCTACCAAACGGATCCCTTCCTCTAGTCAAGTTGTGCCACAAACTTCTCTTCTCCCCAATCCTATTCAACACCTCCTCATTAGTTACGTGATCTACCCACCTTATCTTCAGCATTCTTCTGTAGCACCACATTTCGAAAGCTTCTATTCTCTTCTTGTCCAAACTGGTTATCGTCCATGTTTCACTTCCATACATGGCTACACTCCATACAAATACTTTCAGAAACGACTTCCTGACACTTAAATCTATACTCGATGTTAACAAATTTCTCTTCTTCAGTAACGATTTCCTTGCCATTGCCAGTCTACATTTTATATCCTCTCTACTTCGACCATCATCAGTTATTTTGCTCCCTAAACAGCAAAACTCCTTTACTACTTTAAGTGTCTCATTTCCTAATCTAATCCCCTCAGCATCACCCGATTTAATTTGACTACATTCCATTATCCTTGTTTTGCTTTTGTTGATGTTCATCTTATATCCTCCTTTCAAGACACTGTCCATTCCGTTCAGCTGCTCTTCCAAGTCCTTTGCTGTCTCTGACAGAATTACAATGTCATCGGCGAACCTCAAAGTTTTTACTTCTTCTCCAAGAATTTTAATACCTACTCCGAATTTTTCTTTTGTTTCCTTTACTGCTTGCTCAATATACAGATTGAATAACATCGGGGAGAGGCTACAACCCTGTCTCACTCCTTTCCCAACCACTGCTTCCCTTTCATGCCCCTCGACTCTTATAACTGCCATCTGGTTTCTGTACAAATTGTAAATAGCCTTTCGCTCCCTGTATTTTACCTCTGCCACCTTCAGAATTTGAAAGAGAGTATTCCAGTTAACGTTGTCAAAAGCTTTCTCTAAGTCTACAAATGCTAGAAACGTAGGTTTGCCTTTTCTTAATCTAAGATAAGTCGTAAGGTTGGTATTGCCTCACGTGTTCCAACATTTCTACGGAATCCAAACTGATCTTCCCCGAGGTCCGCTTCTACCAGTTTTTCCATTCGTCTGTAAAGAATTCGCGTTAGTATTTTGCAGCTGTGACTTATTAAACTGATAGTTCGGTAATTTTCACATCTGTCAACACCTGCTTTCTTTGGGATTGGAATTATTATATTCTTCTTGAAGTCTGAGGGTATTTCGCCTGTCTCATACATCTTGCTCACCAGATGGTAGAGTTTTGTCATGACTGGCTCTCCCAAGGCCATCAGTAGTTCTAATGGAATGTTGTCTACTCCCGGGGCCTTGTTTCGACTCAGGTCTTTCAGTGCTCTGTCAAACTCTTCACGCAGTATCTTATCTCCCATTTCGTCTTCATCTACATCCTCTTCCATTTCCATAATATTGTCCTCAAGTACATCGCCCTTGTATAAACCCTCTATATACTCCTTCCACCTTTCTGCCTTCCCTTCTTTGCTTAGAACTGGGTTGCCATCTGAGCTCTTGATATTCATACAAGTGGTTCTCTTCTCTCCAAAGGTCTCTTTAATTTTCCTGTAGGCAGTATCTATCTTTCCCCTAGTGAGACAGGCCTCTACATCCTTACATCTGTCCTCTAGCCATCCCTGCTTAGCCATTTTGCACTTCCTGTCGATCTCATTTTTGAGACGTTTGTATTCCTTTTTGCCTGCTTCATTTACTGCATTTTTATATTTTCTCCTTTCATCAATTAAATTCAATATTTCTTCTGTTACCCAAGGATTTCTATTAGCCCTCGTCTTTTTACCTACTTGATCCTCTGCTGCCTTCACTATTTCATCCCTCAGAGCTACCCATTCTTCTTCTACTGTATTTCTTTCCCCCATTCCTGTCAATTGTTCCCTTATGCTCTCCCTGAAACTCTCTACAACTTCTGGTTCTTTCAGTTTATCCAGGTCCCATCTCCTTGAATTCTCGCCTTTTTGCAGTTTCTTCAGTTTCAATCTGCAGTTCATAACCAATAGATTGTGGTCAGAGTCCACATCTGCCCCTGGAAATGTCTTACAATTTAAAACCTGGTTCCTAAATCTCTGTCTTACCATCATATAATCTATCTGATACCTTTTAGTATCTCCAGGATTCTTCCAGGAGATGAACCAAGTGTTAGCTATGATTAAGATTTGCTCTGCGCAAAATTCTACAAGGCGGCTTCCTCTTTCATTTCTTCCCCCCAATCCATATTCACCTACTATGTTTCCTTCTCTCCCTTTTCCTACTGACGAATTCCAGTCACCCATGACTATTAAATTTTCGTCTCCCTTCACTACCTGAATAATTTCTTTTATCTCGTCATACATTTCATCTATTTCTTCATCATCTGCAGAGCTAGTTGGCATATAAACTTGTACTACTGTAGTAGGCATGGGCTTTGTGTCTATCTTGGCCACAATAATGCGTTCACTATGCTGTTTGTAGTAGCTAACCCGCACTCCTATTTTTTTTTTCATTATTAAACCTACTCCTGCATTACCCCTATTTAATTTTGTATTTATAACCGTGTAATCACCTGACCAAAAGTCTTGATCCTCCTGCCACCGAACTTCACTAATTCCCACTATATCTAACTTTAACCTATCCATTTCCCTTTTTAAATTTTCTAATCTACCTGCCCGATTAAGGGATCTGACATTCCACGCTCCGATCCGTAGAACGCCAGTTTTCTTTCTCCTGATAACGACGTCCTCTTGAGTAGTCCCCGCCCGGAGATCCGAATGGGGGACTATTTTACCTCCGGAATATTTTAACCAAGAGGACGCCATCATCATTTAATCATACAGTAAAGCTGCATGTCCTCGGGAAAAATTACGGCTGTAGTTTCCCCTTGCTTTCAGCCGTTCGCAGTACCAGCACAGCAAGGCCGTTTAGGTCAATGTTACAATGCCAGATCAGCCAATCATCCAGACTGTTGCCCCTGCAACTACTGAAAAGGCTTCTGCCCCTCTTCAGGAACCACATGTTTGTCTGGCCTCTCAACAGATACCCCTCCGTTGTGGTTGCACCTACGGTACGGCCATCTGTATCGCTGAGGCACGCAAGCCTCTCCACCAACGGCAAGGTCCATGGTTCATGGAGGGTTAACCTTGGTATAATTTCATTATATGTGACAGGCGTTACTTTCCGTGTAAACATTACGAGTGCAGTGACGGCATCGAGATATTGAGGGAGTGATATACTTTCAGACATTCAGAAATTCTTACGGAAACGACTGCAGTGATGTAACGGCAAAAATATCAGAGAAACGAGCTGAAATTGAAAAGCAAGGTGAGTGGTGTCGTCTGTGACAGTGTAAAGACCGCCAAGCACTCTCATGGCAGTCCCCGTCATTGTTTCAAGCCTTTTGACTGTTTACATGTCTCCACAAAAGGTATTCACTTAAACAGTAGCAAGTACACGCTTTTTCCTAGTTTTTTTATGGTTCTCCTAAGCACCTTCTCATTTGTTAGAATTTAGCGTTTAGATTATAGTTACAACATTCATAGCTGTCGTATAAATTGGGGCCAATAGGAATTATGTTCAATGGCCCAACTACATTTTTTTATTGGAAATTCTTAGCTTGATTCTCTCACCGTAACTACAGTCGTTATTTAGCCTAGGGGACGGAGAATGGTTTGATGCACCAATTGTAGTGTAATCTTCGCTTTGTTTGTATTTGCGATTTCAATCGTTTGCATGTTAATTTCTTGAGACGAAAATGATTTCTAACAGACTGATTAGATGAATGTTTAAAACCACATAAAACCACAATCAGGTTGCCCATTGTACTATACCTATGGCACATCTGTTCTGGGTGTCGTTAATGTCACTGACAGTTGTCCGGAAGTCGGAACACCACAAAATAGTAATACATCATATTTTATTTTTAGGCTTTGAAAACAGTTTAAAATTAACTGCTTAAAATGGATCAGAAGTTGTGAATAAATTGTACTTTGAAAAATTCTTCTCAGTTTTGTGTATGCGCTCAGGAAATTTATCGAACTATGTGTTCCTATTCACAACTTCGTATAATCGAAAACATGAGTTATAGAAGGTTGTGGATACCCCATTTTGCAGGAAAACGTTTCATCTTTCCATTGTTATCACTGTTATACACTCCTGGAAATTGAAATAAGAACACCGTGAATTCATTGTCCCAGGAAGGGGAAACTTCATTGACACATTCCTGGGGTCAGATACATCACATGATCACAATGACAGAACCACAGGCACATAGACACAGGCAACAGAGCATGCACAATGTCGGCACTAGTACAGTGTATATCCACCTTTCGCAGCAATGCAGGCTGCTATTCTCCCATGGAGACGATCGTAGAGATGCTGGATGTAGTCCTGTGGAACGGCTTGCCAAGCCATTTCCACCTGGCGCCTCAGTAGGACCAGCGTTCGTGCTGGACGTGCAGACCGCGTGAGACGACGCTTCATCCAGTCCCAAACATGCTCAATGGGGGACAGATCCGGAGATCTTGCTGGCCAGGGTAGTTGACTTACACCTTCTAGAGCACGTTGGGTGGCACGGGATACATGCGGACGTGCATTGTCCTGTTGGAACAGCAAGTTCCCTTGCCGGTCTAGGAATGGTAGAACGATGGGTTCGATGACGGTTTGGATGTACCGTGCACTATTCAGTGTCCCCTCGACGATCACCAGTGGTGTACGGCCGGTGTAGGAGATCGCTCCCCACACCATGATGCCGGGTGTTGGCCCTGTGTGCCTCGGTCGTATGCAGTCCTGATTGTGGCGCTCACCTGCACGGCGCCAAACACGCATACGACCATCATTGGCACCAAGGCAGAAGCGACTCTCATCGCTGAAGACGACACGTCTCCATTCGCCCCTCCATTCACGCCTGTCGCGACACCACTGGAGGCGGGCTGCACGATGTTGGGGCGTGAGCGGAAGACGGCCTAACGGTGTGCGGGACCGTAGCCCAGCTTCATGGAGACGGTTGCGAATGGTCCTCGCCGATACCCCAGGAGCAACAGTGTCCCTAATTTGCTGGGAAGTGGCGGTGCGGTCCCCTACGGCACTGCGTAGGATCCTACGGTCTTGGCGTGCATCCGTGCGTCGCTGCGGTCCGGTCCCAGGTCGACGGGCACGTGCACCTTCCGCCGACCACTGGCGACAACATCGATGTACTGTGGAGACCTCACGCCCCACGTGTTGAGCAATTCGGCGGTACGTCCACCCGGCCTCCCGCATGCCCACTATACGCCCTCGCTCAAAGTCCGTCAATTGCACATACGGTTCACGTCCACGCTGTCGCGGCATGCTACCAGTGTTAAAGACTGCGATGGAGCTCCGTATGCCACGGCAAACTGGCTGACACTGACGGCGGCGGTGCACAAATGCTGCGCAGCGAGAGCCATTCGACGGCCAACACCGCGGATCCTGGTGTGTCCGCTGTGCCGTGCGTGTGATCATTGCTTGTACAGCCCTCTCGCAGTGTCCGGAGCAAGTATGGTGGGTCTGACACACCGGTGTCAATGTGTTCTTTTTTCCATTTCCAGGAGTGTAGTACGAAAGGGTGATTTCAGTTCAGAAGACTAAGTACTTATCTAACGAATCTGTAGCAGAATCTGAAAGATAAAATTTTGTCATACACCAGAGACATTAGAGATCGCTTATCAGGTAGAAAAATGGTTCAAATGGCTCTGAGCACTATGGGACTTAACATCTGTGGTCATCAGTCGCCTATAACTTAGAACTACTTAAACCTAACTAACCTAAGGACATCACACACATCCATGCCCAAGGCAGGATTCGAACCTGCGACCGTAGCGGTCACGCGATTCCAGGTGACTGAAGCGCCTAGAACCGCAGGCCACACCGGCCGGCTTTCAGGTAAAATTATAAACGAATAGCGTAGCAAGGTATAGCATAATAAACGAGGCAAGCTGTATGGGCAACATATTTATATCGATCATCGACAGATGACAACGTTCTTAACTTCGCTTGTGCAGCAGTCCTCGGTTATAGTGCAAACGCAGAAAACGTAAAGCTGCGGTATTTCCTTATCAACATAAATATTTTATGCCAGTAGCTGTAACAGAAGCAATTAAGTCAATATTTCAGAGGCCTGGTGCACTGCATACTCCTCAGAAATTGTCTTCATAGTTGTATCGAGAATCAAAATGAATTTTTAAACAACCTCATATGGGCTTATGTCTATAAGAGTGTGTTTGTTGGGATAAAATCTTTGTAATGGAGTTTAGTTACGCTGTTATGTCATTTAATGGTGCTCATCTGGGTAGGTAAAAATGTTCCTAGTGATAATACCGTTGAAGATCTTCAACTTCCGAAAAAAATGAGAGTATCCACGTTCAGTATATTTCTGGATTCAATACCAAGGATGTAAGAAGCAGAATTGTTCTGGGTGAAGAACACGGAGCAGAAGATGACCTTCATTACTCTTTAGGACACTTCCGATTACAAAATTACAGCTGACAAACTGCCTATTGGCTTCTGTCTCGGGTTCTTCGGCCGCCGTTCATCTAATAATTTTTCTGACGTTTCGCCAGCACGAGTGGCTGAAATTGTCAAAGCTTCACCCTCCATTGCCGGTGGTGAACTGCAGCCGAGCTCGTGGGCGCAGACTATATGTACCTGGCGCGCCAGTGTCCGAGGGCTTCTCCGCGGTCATTTCCGGTGCGGTTCTCCTCTTGCTACCTGTGACGGTCGTTCGCTGCAGTACGGGAAGCCAGGATCCGTTTACCTTAAGGCTTTCCTCTTTCTTGTTCAAACTGTTCGCGTGTTTTTGTATTTCTACAGCTTCTCTGAACAAGCGCGTGTGATAGTGCTTCTCTACAGCCAGAACTTCCGTGTCGGCGAATTTTATTACATGGTCGGTCTCATTCAGTGCGTGCTCTGCCACGGCCGATTTCTCCACCTGCCCCAACCTGCAATGTCGCTTATGCTCTTTGATCCTGGTGTTGACGGATCGTCCAGTCATTCCGACATAAATTTTTCCGCATGTGCATGGTATACGGTATATTCCCGACGTTGCAAGTGGGTCTCTTTTCTCCTTCGCCGATCTAAGACACTCTTTGATCTTCCTTGTCGGTTTGAAAATCGTCTTTACGCCATGTTTGCGCAATATACGGCCGATTCTGTCCGTCACTCTGGGAATGTATGGCAGAAAGGCCGTACCCGACATTTCTTTTTCTGGTTCCTTACTTCGCCGAGTGTTTGGCTCTGTTACACTTCTAATATAATTTGTGGAGTACCCATTGCACATTCGGAAAAGTTTATGTCGGAATGACTGGACGATTCGTCAACACCAGGATCGAAGAGCATAAGCGACATTGGAGGTTGGGGCAGGTGGAGAAATCGGCCGTGGCAGAGCACGCACTGAATGAGACCGACCACGTAATAAAATTCGCCGACACGGAAGTTCTGGCTGTAGAGAAGCACTATCACACGCACTTGTTCAGAGAAGCTGTAGAAATACAAAAACACGCGAACAGTTTGAACAAGAAAGAGGAAAGCCTTAAGGTAAACGGATCCTGGCTTCCCGTACTGCAGCGAACGACCGTCACAGGTAGCAAGAGGAGAACCGCACCGGAAATGACCGCGGAGAATCCCTCGGACACTGGGGCGCCAGGTACATATAGTCTGCGCCCGCGAGCTCGGCTCCAGTTCACCACCGGCAATGGAGGGTGAAGCTTTGACAATGCCAGCCACTCGTGCTGGCGAAACGTCAGAAAAATCATTAGATGAACGTCGGCCGAAGAACCCGAGACAGAAGCCAATAGGCAGTTTGTCAACAAGTGGCCACGAAAGCCTTAACAATTTTGTAAAATTACAGCTATTTGTGAATTTTCATAATAAACTACTTTAATCGTATTTTCTAGCATTTCACTTATTAACCGTTGCATGAACCTTTATCTCACAACCGACACAATCAATTACATTCAAATTTCCGTAAATGATTATTAGTTAAAAGTAGCCACTGAAGTAGTAAAATGGCAGTAATCGGTTATTCTCTGAATCAGAGAGTGTTATATGGAAGTCTTTCTATAAAAAACGGATTGAATGCGTAAAAACATATATGTTGCACCAACAACAAAGAACATTAATTCTTGTTCAGTCAACTGACAGCGTAAATTTAAAACTGATGTAATAATTTTAAAGTTCTAGCTGCAATAGTTCCAGAAATAAAATTACTCGTAGACGAATTTAGAAACTTTTACACTGATGGGATAGGGCGTTCCAACACGCCAAGTGCTGTCAATTGCAATATGTTAATGATGTGGAAATTCAGTAGCTATGAAGAATATACGAGGGCTATTCCGAAAGTAAGGTCCGATCGGTCACGAAATGGAAACGACTATGAAAATCCGATAAAGCTTTGCACAGATGTGTTGGGTAGTGTCTCTAGTATAACCCCAGTTAGCATCACGTTGCTCTTCTCATTTCTGAGCTCGCAGTGAGTGCGTAAAGATGTCTAGAAAATAGTGTCTGCCGCCAAGTACGGGGGCCTGGTGAGAAATTTCCCCTGAAGCTATGCAGCTAACATTACATAACTGTCGTGCTGTTTCGTCTTCAAGACAATTCTCAGCCGCATTCTGCAGGGGCAATGAAGATGCTCCTGCATCGTTTTCAAATGGAAATGTGAGATTACCCACAATACATCCCGTAATTGTCTCCCTCTGAGTTTCAGCTCAGGTCACATGAACCGCTGGTTATGAAGACAACATTTCGGCACAAGACAACGAGCCGTAGGCCAGCGTAGAGAATTGGCGGAGAGCACTGGCGGCTGCCTTCTATAGCGAGGGTATGGGAAAGTTGGTACAACGCTACGATACACGTCTAAGTCGGGTCGGCGACTATGGAGATAAGTAGCTGCAAGGTGTATCTAACTGTTGCAAATAAAACATTTTTGATTTTTACCGTGGTTTCCATTTCGTGACCTATCGGACCTTACTTTCGGAATAGCCCTCGTACATATGTACTGAAGTTGTGAATGATTTACCATCAGAACGATTCCATTGGTGTAAGTACGAGAATTCTGAAATTGCTTGTGTTTCTTTGTCTCATTAATAACACTTCAGTTGCAGCTGATAACACGCAGAGGACTTTATGCTTGCTGTTGTTGCGTTTAGTTCAAATTTTAATTGGAGAGCGTTGCAGGTAGGTATCTCCAAAGCGGGTATTACCATGCATTGATATTTTAACTCTCTTCATTCTTCTCTATCTCAGCGGCCGATCTACTTTCTCGATCAGTGAATCCTTCCGTAGAAAGGCATTTAACGCGCGAAAGGGATACATACCCGCATTTAGCGGAACAGTATAATAACTGAAACATTACAAGGTTGCCGTCACTAAAAACGTAATAACGTATCTTGCAGACTGGAACAGAGCATTGCTAAGGGCATGGTTTCCCAACACAAGTGATTATCGGGGTCTTACACGGTGGTCAGCCACAGAGTCGCTCTGGGTGACTCGCGCGCTGCGGGCCGGCCTACTCACTAGGGGAGCGGAGTCTCGCTATCGGTTCGAGCCCCGCGTCTTGCAGTGATACGCCGGGCCTCCGGCTGACTCACGCTCCACGCACAACCGCCTCCGCCCCCGCCGCCTCCGCATGAAACATTCATGAGGCGAGGGGCGCCGCGTCCCCGCACGGAGCATGTGCGCCCGATACAGACGCGACTCCGCAAAACAGTCAGCTGTCGCACGCACACAGGTCCGACGGTAACCTATCCGCTTCAGGATTAGCACGTCGTGATACCGTTTTAGGCCTCTCCAGGGTTCGTAAACGGCAACGCAAAAGGTACTCTCCTTCAGTAATATGTATAGCATAGTAACATGGCAGTCAACTTTTTTAGGTGGCATCTTTCTTCAGCAGGTGTTTGTGTACTTACTAACCAACATAGATATTTCTGGGGCGGCGGTTCCGGTGCTTATTCAGTCAGACACACTTAAACACTGTATCGAATGCATAACGCAAATGATGACTTTAATGCAACTTATTTACCGACCAGATCATTTCAGGACCGTGTTCGCGATAGTCAAATATGTAGTTAAAAAACCAACAAACACTACATATGAAACATTCTCCGAATGCAAGGTACATAATTTAAATCTAACAGAATAATTATGAACACGATAACAGTGTGAAATGCAGGCGATAATCACTACGAAATGTATTTGTAGTGATTTTGTACTGATTAGCGTCCGCATTTCACACAGTTATTGCGTGCCGTATTGTTCTATTGGGCTTAAATTATGTACCTTAGATTTATAAAACTGTATCATATTTATTTTTTTTATAATTGTATATTTTACTACCGTGAACTTGTTTCTGGACCAAAACCAGTTGGCAACTAAATTACATTGAATTCAGCATTTCTGCTATGCATTTCCTACACCATCTGCTGATACCTGCCAAAACAAGGCGTTTAAATATTTAACCTCTTTGCTCAAGATATCGCCCTATCGTTAGAGATCTGTTCAAATTCAGATATTTGTGGATATGTTCGCAGACATCCACAGTAATAATTACTTTCCTGGCAAAACCACACATAGAGCTGGGTATCAGCATATATATCTGTACGAAGTGGCCGTGCGGTTAAAGGCGCTGCAGTCTGGAACCGCGAGACCGCTACGGTCGCAGGTTCGAATCCTGCCTCGGGCATGGATGTTTGTGATGTCCTTAGGTTAGTTAGGTTTAACTAGTTCTAAGTTCTAGGGGACTAATGACCTCAGCAGTTGAGTCCCATAGTGCTCAGAGCCATTTGAACCATATATATATGTAAATACACGCAATTACATTTATTTTGCTGTCGAAAGTTAAAGGATGTTGGTAACGCTTACAAGTGTTCAAAATAAATAATTATTACTGCGTTAAGTCATTTTTATTGCCCATTTGGAGTAAAGTACCACTGAAGTGGCTGCAATATAGTGTGTCCTGCAGAGGGCACATATGCTTTTGACATCTATAAAGGCGCATACAGAGACATATTCCTCTTTCAGCATCACAACACAATCAGATATACATTCCATTTCTGTCGTATCAGCAGCAGCTTTACGTGTGAGTCATTCCTGTTCAGCTAGCACAAACAGCTGCCAGTTACGCATTAACCGAAAACTACACGACTGATATGAAGACTTTTCTAAGACAATCAACCCTTTGATCCTTTTCCCAATGTCTGACTGCTGTTTACGTTTCACTGAAGACATAAAGAGTGTACAATATAAAACCAGAGAATCTCTCAGTATTTCCCTTAAATATCTTTATAAGCACACAACGTAAAGCTCCTTACACTGAAAAGCGCAGCACATTAAGATAATTTTATGTTATAGTGAATTAACGCATATTTTACAAATGAACTACATTATAAACTATTGACAGTATGCAGTGTATGACGACAGCAACGTGTAATCATTTAATTTGACATCCTGAATTTGCGAAAATATTGCGTTGTAAACGTCACAAAATCGGTTTCAGTAATTACGATAGAAACTTTAATTTACGGAACGCTTCACGAAGAGCATCAGCTAAGCTGTAATCAAATATGGTTATGATCTACTTCCTCAGTTTACGGTGGTCCTACTTTACAAGACCGAAATTCGAGCCTGGTGAAAGCGTACCACCAGAACTAACGCGTACTGAACGGATTAGTGTTTTTTCTTACAAAATTTTAATATCTGCGAATGCGGAACCAGGCTTGCGCATACAAGTTGTATGGAACACTTTCGCTATCTTCCCACCATTTATCTCTCTACCACTTTCGAATGCAATCGGGTATAGTGTGCAGTAACTAGAAATAACATTTCACATGTAAAAATTAGAAGAAAAGCACACGTCAACAATACCGTCATCGTATTCCTTCGTCATCAGCACTATCATCAGACAATTATCGTCTACTGTTCGAGAAAGTCTTCTTCTAGACTTTTTCACACATTACAGTATTCCGGTTTTGTCACCCAAGTTTGTACTGCTTCTTTCTTTATGGCGTCCATCCAGCTTCCATGTGACTGTCCTCTAGGTCTTTTCGTATCTTGAGGAAACCAACACAGTTCTCTTCGGAATCTCTCCCATTATTTCATCTCGCTGCATTGTTTTTATAAGTCACTATTACGTCGTTAAATCCTATTTGTTTCCTGATCCATTTGTTAGTTTTTATGTCTTTTACGTTTGTGCCTAAAATCTACCTTTCCAATGATCATTAGGCAGCCCTCAATTATTGGATTGTTTGTGTGTTTAGGAATCATTTTTCCCTAAGTTAATACTGCACTTATATACTGGTTGTAGATTCTCCGTTTAAGGTACTTTGGCAACTTATTTCTGAATTCAGCATTTTGCCTACAAATGATGTCCAAAATGATTCGTTCCCGAGTTATGTGATATTCAGTCATGGCTACAGTGCCTAGCGTATTTCAGCTGCACATTGAAAATTTGTGCACTTACGTAACAAGTCAGTAACTAGAGAAGCACTAACCGCTTGGCCTCCTCGTTCACCTTGCTGAAAACAAGTTGGCAGTTTATCCGTCTTGTTTGGTCAAGATGATAGTAAGTGTAACATCATTTCTCATAGACGAATGCAGAAATACTGCAATACTCTTGATTTCAGCTGAATGATTGTGTATAGCGTGTGCAATGTCGTTTGTGTGAGTAGAGTGGTGTCGAGTGCGTGTGCCTGAGTGTGTGTGTGTGTGTGAAGTGTAAGTGGTGATCAGTGAAGCAATAAGTAATATACCATCATTATCAGAGGCCATTTATGAAAGTGTTAATATGTAAGTATCGTACATAACATATAAATCAATTTCTCAACAAAAGTATATGTAATAATTTGGTCTCAGGTATAAGTTAATTAATTTTTTTATTGTTAGCTTATAGGAAGATGATGTGTAAAATGTGTATTATTGGTGTTATATTTGTGTAACAGTTATTTGTGTATGAGTCAATTAATTTCGTTATTACTGCTTTCTCCTATGAAGATGACGTGTAAAATGCGTGTAAGTTACCTGAGAACAAATAAAATAACTTACTAACTTTTCACTGAGGGATGTAGTCAAGCAGAATAGAGCTCCTGGAGGTTTCACTACTGATATCACGTTTGGTGAATTAACAGACGTAGGCCAGTTTCTTGATTTTTGCCTTACAAAGGATATCTCTTTGTGTGGTTACATCACGCTGACAGATTGCACACTGTCTGTCAGTGACGAAGAACCTATTCTTCCACTTTTGAATGTATTTGAATACACTGTAGGCAAAATGTGATCGAAAATCTTCAGAATTCATTCCACTTGTGAGTTGCAATCCTTATTAGTGCTGAAGACAGGTGTTTCGAACCCTTTAC
This sequence comes from Schistocerca nitens, assembly GCF_023898315.1. NCBI lineage: Eukaryota > Metazoa > Arthropoda > Insecta > Orthoptera > Acrididae > Schistocerca > Schistocerca nitens. The sequence goes on along the minus strand of NC_064622.1, from coordinate 173,491,873 downwards.
CTGAAGTGCTGTGAATCAGTCGTAAGATTCACCGTACATCAATTTCAATGAACAGTTGCTTCGATAGATAAACAGTGAGAGACACACAGGTTTTATGAGGAACAGATGAAGTTGAAGTTATACTAATCGTGTGTAATTGAGCGGTCTGGTGTAAGGCAATTTCAAGTGCTTTTTGAGGAAAAGCAAATTGATTTATCAGAAATTTATGTTTGACATGGTTTTGATCACTGCACACTAGCCAAATGCTAGCTAACAAGTACCTTTGACAAATAATTAAATAATTACGAAAAATCGTTGATGTTTTCAATTCAACATTTACATAATTCCCAGTAAGCCAACGGTGATATTCTGAAGGAATGGATGTTTTTATTTATCGAATTTTATTTAGATTCCGAGATGATTCAGCAGTCATCCTGATCGCAAAAATGTGCTCAATTGGTGAGTGCAACAAATCCACATAAAATTGTGTTATGGATACGAAGTAAATTCGTTACCTATTTGTCATCTAATATCTGTCGAACGAAAGATTCAACAGCTGCTTGCTTGCCTTCTGAAATTAAATTCTTTGGTGTAGACCAGTGAACTACTTCTGCGCGGCAGACATGGTAGGTGACATTTTAAAATTGATTCCGCAGCGTTGCCACTGAAAAGTACTCGAATCCTACTACGATTCCCCCCCCCCTCCTCCACCCTCTGCTACCGTCATCAAGGAACAAAAATACTGCGAAATCAGTTGCCATATAGTGCCTAATGTTTGCTCTAAGTGATGACAAAATGGCTCTGAGCGCTATGGGACTCACTGCCGAGGTCATAAGTCCCCTAGAACTTAGAACTACTTAAACCTAGCTAACCTAAGGACATCACACACATCCAATACGAACCTGCGACCGTAGCGCCTAGAACCGCTCGGTCACTGCGGTCGGCTAGTGATGACAAATCGGATAGAAGGTTGTCTCCAATTCAGTGACAGAAGCAGGTATTGTGAACGACAGACATTAATTACATAGTCAGAATAATCCAAAGAGTTCTCTCTTTCTCCCTCCCTCCCTCCCTCCCTCCGCCTCTCCCTCTCTCCTTCCTCTCCTCTCTCTCTCTCCCCCTATCTCTCCATCCCTCCCCCTTCTCTCTCTCACCCACCACCCACAAACACACATACACACACACACACACACATTGCCTACCATTCCAATTTTTGCAATTTCCATAGCTACAATGAATGATAAGTGGTTAACGTCTGCCACGATCCGTGAATAGCGTGACACTACTTCCACTATTTTCCACACCACATTCACTTGAAGAGGAAAGTAGTTATTTATTGTGATGTATTAAAACCGTTTCTCCGTGTTAACTCAGTAACAAAGTGTAACGTTCGTCTGTCACCAAGGTTAAGTGTCTTTGAAAAAAATTTCCTTCGTACTTATAACTGAAATACCTTTACGTGTTTGTATTTTTACTGCAGAGTTGTTGAAAATACTATGAATGTAGTAAGCACAGTACAACTACAGTTTCTAACATTTAGCTTGAAGCATTTAGTGGAGTTAGTGGCATGCGTTTTGAACACACAGATGGCTGTCGTCACGATCACGATAGCCGGCCGAAGTGGCCGTGCGGTTAAAGGCGCTGCAGTCTGGAACCGCGAGACCGCTACGGTCGCAGGTTCGAATCCTGCCTCGGGCATGGAAGTTTGTGATGTCCTTAGGTTAGTTAGGTTTAACTAGTTCTAAGTTCTAAGGGACTAATGACCACAGCAGTTGAGTCCCATAGTGCTCAGAGCCATTTGAACCATTTGAACGATCACGATGATCACAGTTTTTTGTCTTGTGCCTTTCGACAGACTTTGTCCATCTCACATAATGTTGAATTTCTAGTAAACAGGATTTCTGCCAAGAGACAGTAAAATATACTAACCTTTACGGCTCCGTATTCCATCGCTAGCGTATAGTCTAAGATGGCGTCAGGAATCAATCAGGCTTCTATCCGTTCAATATGTCTTTGTCTGGCACTTTGCCGAATTCGGTGTTAGCAATAAACACACCACAGCAGAGTTTTTTCCAGCGTTTTCAAGCTCTGCGGTAGTTTCTAATGCGTATTCGATAAGTAACGATTAAAATATAAGAGTACGAATAACACGTATATGGGTACGTTCTGATCAAAGCCCAAAGACGACTTACGCTAGAGCACGCAGTTGCCCAAGCTGCTGGAGGTGGTTGGACCGCAATACAGATTGGTATGGGGAGGCGGTAGCCATATCTCAGAGCGTAAGACGAGAGAATTGCCCGAAAGCCCAGAGATAAGGGCCCTAAAGGGAGAACTAAAGGCACAGTAATGTCCTGCAGGCGATTGTTTGAAGGGCCTGGACTCGCCTAAACATTTGGATTGTATCTTGGTGGAAAGGCCAATGCCGTGGTATGGTTTCAGGCCAAGATCTTTCTCTCACTAGTAAAATTCTGTCATATTAACAAGAGCCTAACCGAAATTCATTTCAATCCCATTTAGGTGTCAGTGTTACAGTTGACAGAATGATCTGCAGTGTCTGATCCACAGATAATAAAGAAGAACGAGTAACAGTACCATAACTGCTACGCCATTAATATTTCTGAGACATCACAACAGAGTTGCTCCCATGAGCGCCTCATTAGATATCATCCATAGAAGCAATTTAAATGCAAAAGTTGCTCTGTCTGTTACCCTTTCACGACTAAACCAATCAACCGATTTTAACAAAATTAGGTATTAAGATAGCTTGAAAACCGAGGAAGATCACAGGCTACTTTTGAAAGAATGTAGTACAACGCATTTATTCATTTGAAGAAAATAACGCGAAATATGCAACAATAACTACTCTTCGAAAGAGCAATGTAGTCTTCGACTTTTTAACTTTATTGTATTTGTGAAAATGATTTTATCATTTGAAATTTTCTATACAGTACTATTCAACGTAATGACTACAATGATTATACACTCCTCTACGCGTATAATCCTTACTTCCGTACTAATAATAGTTAGAAAACCGTTTCTCTTAAGCCGCTAAGTATCACGCGTCACTTATGCATAACTTCTAAGAAGCGTACTACTGTGGGTTAACTTTTTGTGGTATTGTGAATACAGTTTTTGACCGTCGTCCGTGGGGTCCCTGGTTCGATTCCCACCCGGGTTGACTTTCCGCTCGCGCCTGTATATGTGTGTTGGCCTCATCATAATTTTACCGTCGTCGACGCGCAAATCACCGAAGTCGCATGAAATGAAAGAAACTGCACCAAGCGCTCGACCTTCCGAAAGGGTTATTCCGAGCGGTAAAGCTATATACGCATCTCATTTCATTTTACTGATATGGGGGTGGGGGGGGGCATCGCAGCCGTGGGTAGCAGCCAGCATTTTTATATTTCTGTCAGGGTACTCCTACATTATTTTAGCGTTCTCCGCTATTCTCTGAGGAAATCAGCGTAATATTCAATCTCTAATGATTAACAGTGACACGTCTGTCAGTGTACCATTAACTGCAGCAAGTAATAAATATTTGTTTTATAACTTCAAACGCTTTTTTAAACATTCATTTAAGTTCAAGACACATTTCGTCTTCTATACCAAAGTCATCTGCAGCTGTCCTTTCGTTAATTGAGTCCCGACAAAAATATGCGTTTCCCTCACATTTTGTCACTCCGCTTGGGAAAAATTGGCGCACACTCCATGTCAATATTTTGCTTTTGTTCTTTTCGTACTTAGTTCTTGTTAGCTAAGTTCTGTGAAACACATCTACATCTACATCCATACTCCGCAAGCCACCTGAAAGTGTGTGGCGGAGGGTACCCTGAGTACCTCTATCGGTTCTCCCTTATATTCCAGTCTCGTATTGTTCGTGGAAAGAAGGATTGTCGGTATGCTTCTGTGTGGGCTCTAATCTCTCTGAATTTATCCTCATGGTCTCTTCGCGAGATATACGTAGGAGGGAGCAATATACTGCTTGACTCTTCGGTGAAAGTATGTTCTCGAAACTTTAACAAAAGCCCGTACCGATCTACTGAGCGTCTTTCCTGCAGAGTCTTCCACTGGAGTTTATCTATCATCTCCGTAACGCTTTCGCGATTACTGAATGATCCTGTAACGAAGCGCGCTGCTCTCCGTTGGATCTTCTCTATCTCTTCTATCAACCCTATCTGGTACGGATCCCACACTGCTGAGCAGTATTCAAGCAGTGGGCGAACAAGTGTACTGTAACCTACTTCCTTTGTTTTCGGATTGCATTTCCTTAGGATTCTTCCAATGAATCTCAGTCTGGCATCTGCTTTACCGACGATCAACTTTATATGATCATTCCATTTTAAATCACTCCTAATGCGTACTACCAGATTACTGCTAATGTGGTAAGAATTTTACATTTAATTTACGAGAACTGTTTGTGCTTTTTGTCGCTATTTGCTTCGATCACTACATCACCTAGCTCGGATTTGCCAACAGCGGCCGAAGCACTTTTAGTACCGGAGCAGTAATGTGATTCGTACCCCACAAGTAGCTCATATTTATTGATATTACTGAAATGCTATTCGAAGCATCCATATAAACACAGTGCACTGCTGCAGGTGAATGAAAAGTTAAATTGGAGGGAGTAGCTTAGATCCTACCATAAATCGAATAACGAACCTATTCATTTATAATCTAGTGCATACCCAGCAAGTTATAGCTTTATTTGTCCAATTATTTAGTGCTATTTCATCAAAAGACCTGCCTTCTTGAATTACTATTTCAGGTTGTTAGGTACACAAGTGGCGCTACATTATTTCGCATTCTGGTTCATTAAATTTCTTCTAACAAAATAAAATGTTTAACATGGCTTAATGTATAAAATAAAATGAAGTTTATATAAATTCACCAAAAATATAAATTTCATGTATGTACCAATATTTTATTTCTATTCTAAGTACTTTCAAGATTATAATAATTGTCTCGGAAATACTCTGAGTCTTGCCAAATTCTTGTCGTTAGTCGTATAGTAAGTAAGTGCACTAAAATCTAATCTACTCAGTGTCCTCCATATGTTACGTATGTCGACGCTACTAGATTCTTCGTGTATCTGTGGGTTTAGGATTACACTAATTCTTGTACAAAATACTTCAGACTAAATTTGTAATATTACACAAAACTACCGATTGCATTCTAGCAAATTTAAATATAAACAAACGTATATAGCTGGAAAGAGGTCAAACAACGAAGTTACTGTGCACTATGTATGAATCACTGTATGCGCTTGTCTCCACTGATGAAAATATAGTGTACATGGTAACAGGTTGCTAATTGATAAATAGAATGTAACAATACAAATGTCTTCACAATATTTCAGAATGTGTAATGCTGGTTTTGATGATATAAAAATTAATTGAAAAAAAATATCTTGATATTAGTGAACAAACAACAAACACCAAATAATGATAATGTTTACAGTGAGATCATTGAGATCAATAATGTACATTCAAAAATATTGGATTTTCATTGTTTGTAGTGTTTCAAAAATGGAAGTCAGTTTACCTTAGTTGATAAGTTTCCTTAGACTATAAAGATGTGAAGGTGAAAGGGTTAAGTGATGGTGTTTTATTATTGCGCCCTGTGTGCCAGGTAAATAAACTTCCAGCAACAACGTAAGTAAAGAGAGCACTGCGTAAGCTTATTTGTCCGTCGCTGACATAGAAGATCAAAAACCTTCTTTCCCTACCGTCTGGCCAAGCTGTGCATTAACTGGGGTACATGTAACGCTTACTGGGACAGGTCAAATAGTAGCTACAATGAACTCGGTAATTTGATTATAATACTGACGTTTAGTTTTGATATTTCCCATAATTGACAAAAATTACAAAAATGTGAATTTTTTTGAGCAACCACACACTCCTGAAAATGGCACATTAATTAATTTGCAATTACGCCCCCCAATCACCGGCAACTACGTTGATGAATACTCGGCGCCTCGCAGGGATAATTACAAGATTAAGGTTACTAGATAAGTTGTTTGAAGTGGTTATGCAAGTTAGAAATCCGATTCCAACTTTCTTTTGACAAAACCCGTAACTCGATTACAAGAAAAATCACTCCCTGCACTATTCTGCTCAGAGGAATAATTCGTGTCTTAGATCTCGCGGGATGCGGCCTAACTCGCCGACGACCAAGTCGAAGAACGCTCCCTTCGAAGACGATGGCCAAAACTTCGTAACCAAGTTCTTACTGCTCAATGGCTGAAGGCGAAGTCGTCTTTTTACGCAATTCTCCCGTCTTCCACGCGTACGAAAACACGTCGGAAGAATACTCAGTTTCGACCAACGTCGAACGCTCTAACATTGCCGAAATCCCTCCAACGATATTTTTGAGATTCTACCCAAAGATCGTGTCGGTCACATCGCCCCTAGGGAAACGAAATTCCCGTCTTCACCACATATTGCCCATCACAAGTGGCTCTGGAGACCGGGCTACCTCCAAAAGCGCCGTATTTACCTGCGTTTCCGGTGACCGCTACCTGCCGTCCACGGAGGCCCGGGGAGTTACTGCCAGCTGCAGACTTTGTATTCTACAATTCTCAAATCGGCACTTTTCACCAGCGCTTTAAGTTAGTATCTCAGTCATGCAAACATGCAGGGAATACTACTTGAGAGCGCCTCATATTCATCATAAGTCCATAAAGTCATGCTCTTGCCAGTCCCTTTATTATTAATACTAATGTTGAAAAGCTAACGTGTAAGTGACCAAATCGTGGCACCTTAAAACTGAAATGATTTAAACACAAAATTCATTTGAGGTATAGGCTTAAATAAATGAATCTTTGCCTAGAGGGCCAAATTTCGGTACATAACCACACTGCCACACCCACCAAATAATCCTCTCCGGACTTCAGTGTAATCTATATACAAATACAGAACAGCTCCTGATGACAGCAAGATGCCGAAACGCGTCTTGCTTGTAAATATTAGTGAAAAGTGTCTGAAGCAGTAAAAATTATATCAGAAAAACAAATATTACGTACTCCGGGGCCTGACCTCCCCATGGCCTACAAATTTCTGAATGACGTTTCCAAATTTAAATAAATATTGGCAGTATGGACCATCACCACTAACAAGGTGTACTATGCCCCGTCTCCAATTCAACTGCAGGTTTCCCCTGTTATCATCGAATATGCTACGAACTCTCCTAGCTGTTGAGAAACTTCTTCTCTATCACGCTACCACTGATCTACCTTTCAGAGTTTTAAACTGCCGTTCGTCGTCATACCGGCACCTGTAATTTAACTGACTCTGTTTACGTTTCCTCACCATAATCAGCATGGGACATCCACTGTCTTGGGATTACATTTCGTAGCACTCGCCTCACTACGGTACATTTGTTTTTCAGTCGCAACCGATGTGCCCATACATTCGTTCCTGCACTAAAGACCGCGTTACAATATACGCACCTAGCAGGCAACTGCATTTTGTTATCTCCAATGCTGGCACTATCAATCATTCGCATAATTTGTATTGCCTATTCCCAGTCTGTGGATGCAAGTGTCGTGAATCTCTTTTCTTCTCATTATGCCATCCTAGATGCAAGCACACAGTATATATTTTTATAATAGAGACGCTACACTTCAATTTGCAGCTATTTTTAATTCCTTGCCCGCACACGACTGAGGTATCTGTGTGAAGGCATCACTCTACTTCCTCCCGCATCATTCGCGAGTCAGTAGACACCAAATTGAACGTCATTACAGTAAGCAACAACTCCGCTACCTGTATTGACATCATCTAATAATTACAAGAGTGTTACACCATTACGACGCAGATTACAGGACCCCAGAGGACAGCCTGTTCAAAATGGTTCAAATGGCTCTGAGCACTATGCGACTTAACTTCTGAGGTCATCAGTCGCCTAGAACTTAGAACTAATTAAACCTAACTAACCTAAGGACATCACACACATCCATGCCCGAGGCAGGATCCGAACCTGCGACCGTAGCGGTCACCCGGTTCCAGACTGTAGCGCCTAGAACCGCACGGCCACTCCGGCCGGCCGGACAGCATGTGATGATTTCCTTGATCACCTTATGCTGTTCGTCAAGCCATTCAACTGTTTGATATCAGCAGTAATCTTTGAAGCTAAAGTATATCTATTTGGGGCCCTGAGGTCGTTAGCACGTTTGTGAACATCGCAGGCGGGGCGGTCATATGCACTCCCTGACTTGAATATTGGGCCACCTAGAAGGATGGGAAGGTAACGAAATGAAATTTCGCGGTTTGAGGAGATATGTGATGAGACGTAACACAAGAGGATGCACGATGTCCGTGACGTAATATTGTGCTGTCAGAGTTCTCCCAACCACTACCACCCGTGACATGAAGTGATACTCGTTGGTTCCCCACACCATGACGCCAGCAGTGACACCGTTGTGCCTTTATGAAACATTATAAGAATGGCAACTTTTCCCAGGCCGTCCCTGTACTCGCTGGCGATGGCCGTCCGCGGTAGTGCAGAACCGCGCGATCCATCACTGCACGCAGTTCAACTTCACTAATCAGCAGTGCGTTTTCTGGGTTATGGCACCATTCCAAACGTAGCCGTATGTTTATGGTGTTAACAGCAGCCTAGGCGCGGGGCAGTAATTCCGTAGTACGGTTGCTTCTAGTCTCCGACCAGTGGTACGAGGTGACACACAACGTTGCAGGAAGTCGATTAATGGAAATTCGCGCAGTGCCGACCACTTCTGTGATTTGCCATTCTGCCTCCAAGCAACAGAAGTGTACAGTAAGCAGTAGCAAGCTTGTGCGTCCATATGCACTAGAGTCGGACGTATTCCTCCTCTATTCGGTGATCCCGGCGGAGGTTCGAGTCCTCCCTCGGGCATGGGTGTATGTGTTTGTCCTTAGGATAATTTAGGTTAAGTAGTATGTAAGCTTAGGGACTGATGACCTTAGCAGTTAAGTCTCATAAGATTTCACACACATTTGAACATCTGTTCGGTGTTTTGTCTGCTCTGAGTGCCTGACGGTGACTGCTGTAGCTCTTAGCGCACGGAAGATAATTTGAAGCACGTGGTATCCCTTTTTACGGCAAGTGATTAATTTCTTTGCTATATTTCGGTTTTGCTTGTCATGTAAGTAATGACGTCTAATATAAGTTTCATGATAATTTCTGTAAAATAACGTACAATATGAATAGATCCAACGACATGTGTCTCGTACAGTACCCGCCATGCGATTGTTTTTCCGTACCAGCAAGAAGTAATTTCAGTTCCTAAATCATATTTGTCGGCCGCTGTGGCCGAGCGGTTCTAGGTGCTTCAGTCTGGAACCGCGCTGCTGCTGTGTTCGCAGGCTCGAATCCTACCTCGGTCATGGATGTGTGTGATGTCCTTAGATTAGTCAGGTTTAAGTAGTTCTCAGTGTAGCGGACTGATGACCTCAGATGTTAAGTCCCATAGTGCTTAGAGCCTTTTGAACCATTTTTAAATCATATTTTCTTTTCTTACTTCTGTTCAGACTGTCATGGTGGAAAGTGAGAGAAAAATAAGTCGAAAATGGGAAAAAGAGTGCATGAATATGGCTGTGAGCAAGTTTGTGTCTAACAAAATGACTGTAAGGGAGGAAGCTGAAGCGTTTTCTGTAACTCCAAGCATACTTAGAAAAGGATAATAGCAGTTAAGCTGGGTAATTCCGCAGACGGGCAGATTCAAGATAACTTTTGATGATGACATGTAAAAGCAACTAGTGCATTACGTGAAAGATTTAATAATAAGTTCATCCCCTTCAAAAAAAGCAATTCTTGCAAGATGTATTTACTTTAGTTGAACATCTGAAGCTGCCTTACCAGTTCGACAAACACAATAGGGTTGCTGGAAAGCAATTTTATTAGTATTTCATGTCGAGATAGATCTCTCTCTCTAAGAAAGCCAGCATCTACAAGCCTCTGCAATCTCTGTGAAATAGTAATCTCAGCATCGGTTAAATGAGCTGAAATAGTAACAATAAGTTCCCATACTTATGTGTTCTTGTACTATTCAATAACTATCACTGCGGTTTATCATTAACAACCAATATTATCAAAGAAAAGATAATGGACAATAGTGCAAGACACTTTCAAGAAGCCTTGTAATTAAAGCGCTTTTGCTTTGAATGTAATTAAGTACTGTATACATAAATAAAATAAAACTCATTACAGTATGTAATTCACGGAACACGTTTTTAGATAAAAAAAATAGTATGTTAACATTACGATTAACCACCACTTTTCACAGTATAGTCAAAACCCTTAAGCCGGCCGATGCCGCTTCAGTCTCCCCTACTTGGCCTCGGAAGGAAAGCGCAGATGTGAAGAGGTTATGATGTGCTTGGTTCGCTTTACCTGCATCCTCTCTTGTGATGGTCATACGACTTCGATCGGAATTCCGAATAAAAGTATGCCTGCTCTCACGTTCCCTCACAGTCCAACATGGGGTCACTGTCAAATTTGTATAGCCCAAAACGTAAACATTGCTCGATTCGCCCAGCCAGCCAAATGGAGAACCACAATGAGACCTCTCTCAAAGCCTGCGAGGTACTGGTGACCTTCGCAATGAGCGCACATCTGATGCTTTTCACGCCCCCCTTCTTTACCCTACCTTGCCTTGTAACAATACTAAACAAAAATTACAGTCCGGCACTCTAGTGGTGATTCTAGATGTAACAGACTGGCGACTCGAATCATTTACATATACCTTCAGATGGAGTGTATGTGTGCGAAATTAGCCGCGTAGAATGGCTGGGTGCTATACTAATTTTGTCACGCTGTTTGTTATCGAAGGCAGCAGCGGTGCCACTCATAAATGCTATTGCATGTATTTGACTTGTCTGATCTAAGTACATAGACAAGTGACTCAAAACTACTAGACGTCTATTTCGTGAGGTCACATATCACAGACAGAAGATCTCGGGTAATCTAGATTTACATTACCTAATAGTGTGTGGCGGAGGGTACTTTCGGTACCACTATCTCATCTCTCCAACCCTGCTGCACTCGCGATTAGTGCGTGGGAAGAATGATTGTCGGCAAGCCTCTGTATTGGCTCTAATTTCTCTAATTTTCTCCTGGTGGTCAATAGGCAAGATGTTATGGGGGGAAGTAATATGTTGTCTGACTCCTCCTGAAAAGTGATGTCCCGAAATTTCAATAGTAAATCCCTCCGTGATGGAGCATATCTCTCTTGTAACGCCTGCCAGTGGAGTTTGTTTATCACCTCCGTAATGCCCTCTCGCCAGCTAAACGATCCCGTGAGGAAACGCGCCGCTCTTGGAACTTCTCTATCTCCTCATCAGTCCTACCTGATAGGGATCCCAGATAGATGACCAATATTCAAGAATCGGGTGTACAAGCCACTTATAAGCCACCTCTTTTGTGGAAGAGTTACATTTCCTTAAGATTCTTCCGATAAATATGAGTCTGGTATCTGCTTTTGTCACTATGTGTTTTATATATTCATTCCACTTCAGGCCGCTCTGCATAATTACGCCTAGATATTTTATGGCAGACGTTGTCTCCTGCTGTTCGTCATCAATAGTGTAGCTGCACAGTAGTGGATTTCCTTTCCTATGTATGCGCAATATGTTACGTTTATTTACGTTCAAGGTCAACTGCCAGAGTCTTCCTCATTCATCAGTTCTCTTCAGGTCATTCTGCAAATTCTCACTATCTTATGGCGTTGTTACACCACCTGCGGATAGCCTTAAAGAGCATCCGACACTTTCTACTAGATCATTTATATATATTGTAAATAGCAACGGACCTATCACACTCCCCTATGGTACTCCGGATATTACCTTTACATCTGTCGATTTTGTTCAGTTAAGAGCGACATGTTGAGTTCTGAAACTTCCTGGCAGATTAAAACTGTGTGCCGGACCGAGACTCGAACTCGGGACCTTTGCCTTTCGCGGGCAAGTGGTCTACCAACTGAGCTACCCAAGCACGACTTACGCCCCCTCCCCACAGCTTTACTTCTGCCAGTACCTCTTCTCCTACCTTCCAAACTTTACAGAAGCTCTCCTGGTTCGCAGGACATATGTCAGCTGCTCAGCTGTACGTCATACTAGGATTAGCACGGAGTTCCTTTCGGCTACAGGGCGAGCAAGTGGCTCCCCCGTTAGTGCCGCAGCGCAGGATGCCTGCTGTCGCCGTGACCGAGCACAGCCGTGGAAGCGCGCGCGCGCGTCTACTTCTGTTCACTGGCCGCTGCGCGCCGCGCCCGCACATACATAAAACATGACCACACGCCGACTGCCGCTCTTTTGTCGTCCGCAGTCGCCAGCTATTTTTTTCCTCAGCCTCCTCCTCCGCCGCCGCCTACGTCTGCGCCCCTTTTTTTCACTAATTTTTTTCCCCTTTTTGGTCGCGAACTGGCGGCAAACTGTGGCGGCCGCGAACCCGCGCTACGCCGAGCCGAGCCGAGCCGACCAGAAGGCCGACGGCAGTAAATCAGAGGCCTGGCGGCGGCGCCCATACGGCCGCTGGCCGAGGCAGTGGCTGCGGCGGGGCACGATTCAATAGGACGGCACGGGACGCGACGGCGGCCGACTACCAAAAAACAAGGCGCTCCGCGCCGCAGCCCGCTCCGCTATTGTAAGGCCGGGCGAGTCGCGAGCCGCGGGCTGCCGCGCAGCCCGGAGCCCGCTGGCCCCGTGTCTGCCTCGCGACCACCGCGCAGTGCCGCCACCACGGTGACGCGGGAAGCTGCTCGAGACAGCTAGGGCCGCTCTCTCGTAAAGGTGGCCAGCCTGGTTACACCTTGGTAATCCGCTGCAAATTGGCCCCTGCTCTCTCCAACGTCTACACTGCGGCTAGGCAACCCGCGGCCCGCGCATGGGCAACACGCAGTTCGTGGGCTGGATCCGGACCGCTGCAGAAAGGTGTGGAGGAGAGAGGCATAGACAGAGATAGAAACAGAGAGAGGGAGAGAGAGAAATGCTTGCCCTGTACTCCACCCGGGACACATTTTTGGATTATTTCCTCCGACGCTCGGAATGCCCCGAGTTTGCATCTCAATCCGGATATACGCAATGCCGTTTCGCCGTCATTCGACTGGACCAACAAAGAGATTCAAAGGTTATCAGAGTCGCTTTTGGGCACTGAAATGAATCGATGGCCAAAGGCGAAAATTCGTGCTGGACTGGGACTCGACTCCATATACACTACTGGCAATAAAAATTTCTACACCACGAAGATGACGTGCTACTGACGCGAAATTTAACCGACAGGAAGAAGATGCTGTGATATGCCAATGATTAGATTTTCAGAGCATTCACACAAGGTTGGCGCCGGTGTCGACACCTACAAGCCGGTCGGAGTGGCCGTGCGGTTTTGGCGCTACAGTCTGGAGCCGAGCGATCGCTACGATCGCAGGTTCGAATCCTGCCTCGGGCATGGGTGTGTGTGATGTCCTTAGGTTAGTTAGGTTTAATTAGTTCTAAGGTCTAGGCGACTGATGACCTCAGAAGTTAAGTCACACAGTGCTCAGAGCCATTTTCGACACCTACAACGTGCTGACATGAGGAAAGTTTCGAAACGATTTCTCATACACAAGCAGCAGTTGACCGGCGTTGCCTGGTGAAACGTTGTTGTGATGCCTCGTGTAAGGAGGATAAATGCGTACCATCACGTTTCCGACTTTGATAAAGGTCGGATTGTAGACTATCACGTATGCGGTTTATCGTATCGCGACATTGCTGATCGCGTTGGCCGAAATCCAATGACTGTTAGCAGAATATGGAATCGCTGGGTTCAGGAGGGTAATACGGAACGCCGTGCTGGATCCCAACGGCCTCGTATCACTAGCAGTAGAGATGACAGACATCTTTTCCGCATGGTTGTAGCGGATCGTGCAGCCACGTCTCGATCCCTGAGTCAACAGATGGGGACGTTTGCAAGACAACAATCATCTGCACGAACAGTTCGACGACGTTTGCAGCACCATGGACTATCAGCTCGGAGACTATAGCTGCGGTTGCCCTTGATGCTGTATCACAGACAGGAGCGCCTGTGATGGTGTACTCAACGACGAACCTGGGTGCATGAATGGCAAAACGTCATTTTTTAGGATGAATCCAGGTTCTGTTTACAGCATCACGATGGTCGCATCCGTGTTTGGCGACGTCGCGGTGAACGCACGTTGGAAGCGTGTATTCGTTATCAAAATGGCTCTGAGCACTATGGGACTTAACTTCTAAGGTCATCAGTCCCCTAGAACTTAGAACTACTTAAACCTAACCAACCTAAGGACATCATACACATCCATGCCCGAAGCAGGATTCGAACCTGCGACCCTAGCGGCCGCGCGGTTCCAGACTATAGCGCCTTTAACCGCTTGCCCACCACGGCCGGCTATTCGTTATCGCCATACTGGTGTATCACGTGGGGTGGTGGTATGGGGTGACATTCGTTACACGTCGCGGTCACTTCTTGTTCGCAGTGGCGGCACATTGAAGAGCGAACGCTACATTTCAGATGTGTTACGACCCGTGGCTCTACCCTTCATTCGATCCCTGCGAAACGCTATATTTCAGCACGATAATGCACGACCTCATGTTGCACGTCTTGTACGGGCCTTTCTGGATACAGAAAATGTTCGACTGCTGCCCTGGCCAGCACATTCTGCAGATCTCTCACCAATTGAAAACGTCTGGTCAATGGTGGCCGAGCAACTGGTCCGTCACAATACGTCAGTCACTACTCTTAATGAACTGTGGTATCGTGTTGAAGCCGCATGGGCAGCTGTACCTGTACAAGCCATCCAAGCTCTGTTTGACTCAATGCCCAGGCATATCAAGGCCGTTATTACGGCCAGAAGTGGTTGTTCTGGGTACTGATTTTTCAGGATCTATGCACCCAAATTGCGTGAAAATGTAATACCATGTCAGTTCTAGTACAATATATCTGTCCAATGAACACCCGTTTATCATCTGCATTTCTTCTTGGTGTAACAATTTTAATGGCCAGTAGTGTATACTGGTTAATGCGAGTGCTCATCTTAACCACCTTGGTCATCCAAGCACGCTTCCCATCCACCCAAATTCCCAGCCTCTTGCAGACTATTAGCGCAGTGCTACCTACCCATGAAACCCTCACCCGTCATTTTGGATTCCCAATGGACTGGGCTTGGTGTGCAGCTGCACCAAAGGAATAGGTCTTTGGTCATCGCACCTTACTGATATACGTACGTGGTGTCTGGTCTTTGGATGCTTTACAGGATGAACCTCCTACGAAATGTGCTGCTCCTCTTTCTATCTTCTCTGTTTCCTCTATCAATTCTATCTGGTACAAATCCCATATTGATGAGCAATATTCGCGTATTGGCTGAACGAGTGTTTTGTAAGCCACTTCCTTTGTGGGTGGACTACATTTGCTGAACGTCCTACTAATGAATTTCAATATGGTATACACCCTCCCTGCAGTTAGTTTTATGTGTCGATCCACTTTAAGTCACTCCATACATGTTGAGGGTCAATTGACAATTCCTGTGTTGAACATCTCCATTTCAAATGGTTCAAATGGCTCTAAGCACTATGGGACTTAACATCTGAGGTCGTCAGTCCCCTAGATTTAGAACTACTTAAACCTAACTAACCTAAGGACATCACACACATCCATGCCCGAAGCAGGATTCGAACGTGTGACCGTAGCAGCGGCGCGGTTCCGGACTGAAGGGCCTAGAACCACTCGGTCACAGCGGCCGGCTTCTCCATTTCGATGCAATGTTCTAGTGTTGTGACCTGTCTGTATGCAACGAATCAAACGTAGAAAGTCTCATCGAACTGATGACGTTGTCTACTGGATCATTTATCTACAGGGTGTAACGCTTGTAAGTGCAGATATTTTTCTAGTGGTACGTTAACAGTTAACATATTAGTGTGTTGGTTGTTTTTCTATGCATCGAACAGTTTTCCCACGATCACATCATATAATTTATCGCTTGATGTTCTCTGCACAGCTGTAACTACACCACTATGTGGAGTACTCCTGTCAGTATAGAGTAATAGTTTTGCGTTCACGCATTCACTCTCTAGCACCTGACCTGCTTCCCAGGGGAAATTAAGCATTACTGGTTTCTTCTTGCCGCACGTACTTGGAGATACTAATAAAACTAAAAACGTACTACTTCTAATAGGTGTAATTGTTTGTCTGCAAATGACGTAAATACTGTTGCAATATTGTTCAGTACACCGCCGTCAGTAACCAACAGAAATACTTGCACTTATACCCGTTTCACTCTGTTTATCGCAAAAAGTAATGGTCCCACAACACTGCCTTGGGGAACACCCAACGTTACTTTAAGATCTGAAGATTTCTGTTTGTTGAGAATGTCATGCTGTGTTCTGCTTGCTAGAAATTCATCAGACGAGTCACACAGCTGATCTGATATTCCGTACAGTCGTAATTTGTTCACTAGGCGGCAGTGCGAAACAGTGTCGGACGCCTTCTTGAAGTCAAGGTACACATGAACCTCTGCTGTTATCTGAGTGTCGTGGGCGAAAAGAGCGAGCTGGGTTTCACACGATCCATATCTATACCCAATAAATCACTGTGAAGTACACAGTAGAGAGTCCTTCCCATTGTAGCTGAATCCGGCCTCCCTGTATTTTCGTATTTCGAGATCACATATTTCCTAGACTAGAGGGCATACGCTTGTTATCACCACTGAATTAAGCTACAACATTGTGTCGCTATTACTGTTGAATTTTCATTGTAGCTGTACTTGTTACTTTTCTGACCTCGTTAAGATCACCTTCTCAAACCATAAAATAGATACAATTATGACCGTGACGGTTTCCGCAAATTTTTTAGTCCGTTTTATGCTCTTCGGCTAATACACAGGGTGTTTCCGCAAAGCGGTTACAGACTTTCGTGACAGATAGGGTGCACTTAGACGATGGAAAAAATATAGGAATCCATGGTGCGAAAAGCTTTCCTGGCGCGGCAGTGGCGACGCAAAACATGACAAAGGGAGGATCATTATCTTCCCCCGTCGGAGGTTCGAGTCATCCCTCGGGCATGGGAGTTGTGTCGTCCATAGCATAAGTTAGCTTAAATTAGATTAAGTAGTGTCTAAGCTTAGAGACCGATGACCTTAACAGTTTGGTACCATAATACCTTACCACAAATTTCCAAATTTTCCTAATTTGCGTCCGCGAATAGTCGTTTCCAATAAAATCCGCGGAGCCGAACATCACGTAATTTGTCTGGCATGCCGTACACAGCCACGAGTATGTGGTTTTAGGCCACGGCTGCCAGTGTACTTCGTGTGAAACTCCGACGAACGGACAAAAAGAACGCTCCAAGTTCGTGCGATGGAATTACCCGAGGGTGATAGCAGTCACGGAGATTTAGACATTTCTGCGCAAGTAATGACAGCAGTGGTGAACGTAAATACAACTAGGGCGTCACACACTGTCAGCCTTGACGATACGAGTTAGTGGAAGCGCCGACATTTTTAAAAATACCCTAACGGAAAAATTCGCAAAACAGAAAAACAACGAATATCGGGTAAGGAAATTTCGGAAATACTTTTGTCTAAGTAGTATATTTAAGTGATTAACATTGCAATATCATAGGTTAATGTAAGCGTGAGATAAGCCATCGTAAATATGATATGCAGGTACATTAACAACATTGTAACAACCAGAACGATGAATGCAAGCATGAAAATGCGCATGCACTGCGTCGCAGAGGTGCCGGAAGTCAGTTTTTGGAATGTAGTTCCATGCCTGTTGCAACTGGCCGATCGGAACAAGGAAGGTGAATGCAGGTTGTGGATGACGCTGGAAATAACGTCCGATGATTCCCACATGTGACCGATTGGAGACAGATCGAGCAGGCCAAGGCAACATGTCAAAAATGGCTCTAAGCACTATGGGACTTAACATCTGAGGACATCAGTCCCCTAGACTTAGAAACTACTTAAACCTAACTAACCTAAGGACATCACACACATCCATGCTCGAGGCAGGATTCGAACCTGCGACCGTAGCAGCAGCGCGGTTCCGGACTGAAGCGCCAGAACCGCTCGGCCACAGCGGGCGGCAAGGCAATCTGTCGACAATGTACGCAGCATGTTAGATTACGACAGCGGTTCACCTGAAACGCTACTCATGAATCGCAGCGCAACACGTCGAATCACCAGACTGACGTGATTTACGTACGAATTTGCAGTCACGATACGTGGGGTAACCACGAGAGTGCTCCTTTTGTCCTACGAAATTGCACCCCAGACCATAACACCAGTTGTAAGTCCATTCTGTCTAGCACAGAGACTCTTTGGTTGCAGGTCCTGAAGTGGCCTTCTTCTACCCAACACACGGCCACTTGTGGCACCGAGGCAGAACCAACTTTCATCAGAAAACACATCAGACTTCCATCCAGTTCTTCAATGAGCCCTCACTTGACATCACTGAGGTCGCAAACGGTGATGGTTTTGGATAAATGGAATGGCTGCTAGAGGTTGCCAGGCTCGGAGCTGTCCTTGAAGTGACCGATCAGTAGCAGTACATTGTGTAACTGTGGTGTCAACTGCTGCTCAGATTGATGCTGTAGGTCCTTTACGATGCGGCAGTGCCACACGCGGAACACCATCTACATCCATACCCCGCAAGCCACCTGAAAGTGTGTGGCGGAAGGTACTTTGAGTACCTCTATCGGTTCTCCCTTCTATTCCAGTCTCGTATTGTTCGTGGAAGGAAAGATAGTCGGCATGCCTCTGTGTGGGCTCTAATCTCTCTGATTTCATCCTCATGGTTTCTTCGCGAGATATACTTAGGAGGCAGCAATATACTGCTTGACTCCTCGGTGAAGGTATGTTCTCGTAACTTCAATAAAAGCCAGTACCGAGCTACTGAGCGTCTCTCCTGCAGAGTATTCCACTGGAGTTTATCTATCATCTCCGTAACGCTTTCTCGATTACTGAATGATCCTGTAACGAAGGCGCTGTTCTCCGTTGGATCTTCTCTATCTCTTCTATCAACCGTATCTGGTACGGATCCCACGCGGGTGAACAATATTCAAGCAGTGGGCGAACAAGTGTACTGTAACCTACTTCCTTTGTTTTCGGATAGCATTTCCTTAGGATTCTTCCAATGAATCTCAGTCTGGCATCTGCTTTACCGACGATCAACTTTACATGATCATTCCATTTTAAATCACTCCTAATATCTACTCCCAGATAATTTATGGAATTAACTGCTTCCAGTTGCTGAACTGCTATATTGTAGGTAAAGGGTAAAGGATTTTCTTTCTGTGTATTCGCAGCACATTACACTTGTCTACATTGAGATTCAATTGCCATTCCCTGCACCATGGGTCAATTCGTTGCAGATCCTCCTGTATTTCAGTACAATTTTCCATTGATACAACCTCTCGATATACTACAGCATCATCCGCAAAAAGCCTCAGTGAACTTCCGATGTTATCAACAAGGTCATTTGTGTATATCGTGAATAGCAATGGTCCTACGACACTCCCCTTTAGCACACCTGAAATCACCCTTACTTCGGAAGACCTCTCTCCATTGAGAATGACATGCTGCATTCTGTCACACGATGGTCTTTATTCTCGATGGAGCTACGTGGCCGTCCGGAGCCCAGTCTTCTTGCCGCCATACATTCCCGTGATCACCGCTGCCGGAAATCATGTACAGTGGCTACGTCCCTGCCAAGTCTTTCTGCAGTGCAACAGAAGGAACACCCAGCTTCTCGAGAACCTATTACACGACCTCTCAAACTCGTTGACATGCTGATAGTGGCATATTTGATGCTTTATAGACATTCTTGATTAACATCAACTGCACACGCCCAATCTCAAAGGTAATTAACGCTCACGACCGTTGCAAAGCGTATTTAAAGCAAACCTCATTTTCAATCTGGTAGTGACGATACTAGCACCATTCTTATGTGACAGGCGTGAAATTTGAATAAGCACCATTTATCAATTGTGGAACCACACCTACCAACTTTCATTTATGTGGCACAACTCCTTCCTGGTCTTGCGGATTTTTTTTTCGTCAGTGTATTTGTAACTGACAGATGGACAGATGGACAGATGGACAGTGGCTTGGAAACATCACGGAGTGTGCACGTGCGAGCGTCAGCAGCAGAAGGAGACCACGTGGAGGACAGCACAGCACAGCACCGGCTGGCTGCGCCGCTTACCCTCGGGTGCACAGCGTCCGCCATGACCGCCGGCGTCGGCGTCGGCGTCGGCTTTGGCGTCGCCACGGTCGATACGTGCGGCGGGCAAGCGCGGAGCGGAGGCCGGCTCTCGCTGCCACTACACGGCCCTAGCCGTCACACAGCATCCGGCCACACACACACAAACACACAGTGCATCTAGTAACACATACACACTTTACACGTTAACAACAACTTAATTTTTGTCTGGGACAACGTTAGAGAATTCCCTTCCTAAGCCCGACAAGACTCCTCCTGAGACGCGACAAGGCAGTAGTAGGGAAAACGCAACAGGGAATAAAAATATTAATGCCGTAATAGTAAACTGCAGGAGCGTCTATAGAAAGATCCCAGAACTGCTCTCAAAGGTAATTAACGCTCACGACCGTTGCAAAGCGTATTTAAAGCAAACCTCATTTTCAATCTGGTAGTGACGATACTAGCACCATTCTTATGTGACAGGCGTGAAATTTGAATAAGCACCATTTATCAATTGTGGAACCACACCTACCAACTTTCATTTATGTGGCACAACTTCTTCCTGGTCTTGCGGATTTTTTTTCCGTCAGTGTATTTGTAACTGACAGATGGACAGATGGACAGACGGTCACAATGCCCACATAGTACTAGGGACAGAAAGTTGGCTGAAACCAGATGTAAACAGTAATGAAATTCTAAACTCAGATTGGAATGTATACAGCAGAGACAGGATGGACAGTGAACGGGGAGGCATGTTTATAGCGATAAAAAGTGCAATAGTATCGAAGGAAATTGACGGAGATTCGAAATGTGAAATAATTTGGGTGAAGTTCACTGTTAAAGTAGGCTCAAACATGGTAATTGGATGTCTCTATAGGCCCCCTGGCTCAGCAGCTGTTGTGGCAGAGCACCTGAAGGAAAATTTGGAAAATATTTCGAGTAGATATCCCGATCATGTTACAGTTCTGGGTGGAGATTTTAATTTGCCGGATATAGACTGGGAGACTCAGACTTTATAACGGGTGGCAGGGACAACGAATCCAGTGAAATTTTTTAAGCGCATTATCTGAAAACTACCTTGAGCAGTTAAACAGAGAACCGACAACCAGACCCGAACTATTTGAAACAGTTAACGCAGAACAGGGAATCAGCGATCATAAAGCGTTTACTGCATTGATGGTTTCAACCGTAAATAGAAATATTAGAAAAGGTAGGAAGATTTTTCTGCTTGGCAAAAGTGACAAAAAGCAGATTTCAGAGTACTTGACGGCTCAACACAAAAGTATTGTCTCAAGTACAGATGGTGTTGAGGATCAGTGGACAGAATTCAAAACCATCGTACAATATGCATTAGATGAGTATGTGCCAAGCAAGATCATAAGAGATGGAAAAAAGCCACCGTGGTACAACAACCGAGTTAGAAAACTGCTGCGGAAGCAAAGGGAACTTGACATCAAACAAAAACATAGCCAAAGCCTTGCAGACAAACAAAAACTACGCGAAGCGAAATGTAGTGTGAGGAGGGCTATGCGAGAGGCGTTCAATGAATTCGAAAGGAAAGGTCTATGTACTGACTTGACAGAAAATCCTAAGAAACTTTGGTCTTATGTCAAAGCGGTAGGTGGATGAAAACAAAATGTCCAGACACTCTGTGACCAAAATGGTACTGAAACAGAGGATGACCGACTAAAGGCCGAAATACTAAATGTCATTTTCCAAAGCTGTTTCACAGAGGAAGACTGCACTGTAGTTCCTTCTCTGTATTGTCGCACAGATGACAAAATGGTAGATATCGAAACAGAAGACAGAGGGATAGAAACACAATTAAAATCGCTAAAAAGAGGAAAGGCCGCTGTACCTGGTGGGGTACCAGTTCGATTTTACACAGAGTACGCGAAGGAACCTGCCCCCCTTCTTGCAGCGGTGTACCGTAGGTCTCTAGAAAAGCGTAGCGTTCCAAATGATTGGAAAAGGGCCCAGGTCATCACCGTTTTCAAGAAGGGACGTCGAACAGATGTGCAGAACTATAGACCTATATCTCTAACGTCGATCAGTTGTAGAATTTTGGAACATGTATTATGTTCGAGTATAATGACTTTTCTGGAGACTAGAAATCTACTCTGTAGGAATCAGCATGGGTTTCAAAAAGACGGTCGTGTGAAACACAGCTCGAGCTATTCGTCCACGAGAATCAGAGGGCCATAGACACGGGTTCCCAGATAGATGCCGTGTTTTTTGACTTCCGCAAGGCGTTCGATACAGTTCTCCACTGTCGCTTAATGAACAAAGTAAGAGCATATGGACTATCAGACCAATTGTGTGATTGGATTGAAGAGTTCCTAGATAACAGAACGCAGCATGTAATTCTCAATGGAGAGAAGTCTTCCGAAATAAGAGTGATTTCAGGTGTGCCGCAGGGGAGTGTCGTAGGACCGTTGCTATTCACAGTATACATAAATGACCTTGTGGATAGCATCGCAAGTTCACTGAGGCTTTTTGCGGATGATGCTGTAGTATATCGAGAAGTCGTAACAATGGAAAACTGTACTGAAATGCAGAAGGACCTGCAACGAATTGACGCATGGTGCAGGGAATTGCAATTGAACCTCAATGTAGACAAGTGTAATGTGCTGCGAATACATAGAAAGAAATATCCTTTATCATTTAGCTACAATATAGCAGGTCAGCAACTGGCAGCAGTTAATTCCGTAAATTATCTGGGAGTAGATATTAGGAGTGATTTAAAATGGAATGATCACATAAAGTTGATCGTCGGTAATGCAGATGCCAGACTGAGATTCATTGGAAGAATCCTAAGGAAATGCAATCCGAAAACAAAGGAAGTAGGTTACAGTACACTTGCTCGCCCACTGCTTGAATATTGCTCACCAGTGTGGGATCCGTACCAGGTGGGGTTGATAGAGGAGATAGAGAAGATCCAAAGGAGATCAGCGCGCTTCGTTACAGAATCATTTAGTAATCGCGAAAGCGTTACGGAGATGATAGATAAACTCCAGTGGAAGACTCTGCAGGAGAGACGCTCAGTAGCTCAGTACGGGCTTTTGTTGAAGTTTCGAGAACATACCTTCACCGAGGAGTCAAGCAGTATATTGCTGCCTCCTAAGTATATCTCGCGAAGAGTCCATGAGGATAAAATCAGAGACATTAGAGCCCACACAGAGGCAGACCGACAATCTTTCTTTCCACGAACAATACGAGACTGGAATAGAAGGGAGAACCGATAGAGGTACTCAAAGTACCCTCCGCCACACACCGTCAGATGGCTTGAGGAGTATGGATGTAGATGTAGATGTTCTTATCTAAGGACGACGTCCCATTTATAAATTAAAAAGGGTCTGAACAAGGTTCTAGGGAGACTTGCCGTGGTTGTAAGGGTTAAGCCTCTCCCATTTATTCCCAGTTGGGATCCCCCATTTACCCCATTATTAGCTTGTCTGTTAATTGGCTCAATAGAATCGCGACTCTTTAATGAGTTGGATCTCGAACTGTCTACTTCACTCCTAAGAGCGAAAAAAAGGCACGCACTCTAAATCCTTAATCACAATATTCACACACAAATACATATACACCATTTTAAATTTTCGTATGTCCATCGTTGTGGCTGAATGTTTGAGGGGCTTCGGTTGTTCACTTATGTAATAAAATGAAACATATACAGCCCTCCTTTCGATGTTATTTATTATATGGCTACCAGTGTCAGTGATTCAGTACACCTTCATCACACCTTAAGTGACGCTGAGGGGGTAAATCTTAGTTGTATACACGATTCCATCAGTGGTCAACATCTGTGAACTGATTTCCGTAGATTGTAACAACGATGTTTTGTCTCCAACCATAAACTACCAAGTTGGTAGTTGATGGTTGGAGACGCAGCATCGATGTGAACAGTCTACGGTAACCAGTTCATATATGTTGGGCACATGGAATCGTGTATACATTTGGAGTTAGCCCCTTCAGCATCAGTTGACGGAGTACGGAATCACCAAACCTGGTAGCCATATAATAAATAACATCGAAATGACGGCTGTAGGTGTTCCATTTTATTACGTATTTTAACTTTTGGCTTCGGCGCTAGTCGTAATTGTCAGAAACAATCTGAAGTAGTCTCAGATTCCCCGTTCCCACCAATGTTTTTGGAAGGCTTAATTTGTTTATCAATCGAATCCTTGATCTGAAATTCCCCTCCATCTACGCTATCCGAAAAAGTACTCCTCCCCCTAATAGTCGACATTGGTGCGCGATGTGTCAACACTTTGCCGTTATGACGCCTTGAACTCTGCTGGGAACACTTTCAGTGAGGTGTCTGAATGCCTGTGGAGAAATTGCAGACCATTCTTGCAAGGCTCGACACCAGAGAACATACTGGAGTCTGGATCGAGGTCGACGTTCTACCTCAACGGTTGTCAATCGTTTTTGCTCAAGGGTCGATACTGATAATGCGAGGTTGCACCTCGGGCCACGTATGTGTCTATCTTATTATGATTTGGTAACCTACATAAATTATTAATATGTTATGAGGCCCTAAGTGATTAACTATACTAAGGGCGCGATATGTTGGCCGCAGCCTCCAAGTATTAGTCGTTAAAAGTCGGTGCCATTCGGAGCACTTTGTGTCGACTCCTCTGTCAGAGGTTGCTGCTGCACTGAGCGAGTCCAAAGATGGGACACTGTAACTGCCTGACGATGTGTTATTGTGTTACCTATATGTGTAATTGATTACTGAGTAACTGTATTAAATAGATTATGCGATATGAGACACGATCACAAATATTTACTAAGTGTTTTGAATGTCATTTTTTGCCTAGTCTTTGTGTTGTATCACAACAGCCCTAATTTCATTCTATGTTCTTTGCTACAAATACGTAACGTATTTGTAGATGAATGTCTCCATAATGCACATTTACGTATTTATGTTACTTCCGTGTCTAAATGTATGCCATAGCAGCTGTTCGACACGAGTGGCACACTCCTATGGACATGTCCGTACTGGAAGACAAACGATAAAACATTTGCTGCCCCACATCCTCTACTTCGCGATCTGTACCTGAGGTAAGCGGGCAGCTTCACTTACCTTACTGGTGGACTGACCAACATCAATTAAAATTAAACACATGTTAAAAGTTAATGTCTCTGTAACATTTTTGTTTGTTACTTAGCAAGAAAGCTTCACTCTTAACGTGCCATTAATGTTGGTTGGCGTTTTTGGATTCGTCTGTTTGTTGCTAGGTACATGTTGCTATAATATACGGCTGAGAACCGAGGGCAGCTCAAATACTTGATTCAGGCGATGTGTGACCCGCGTTCGCAGTCTGATGACCACTGTTCTAGCTCATCCCAAAGGTTTTTTTCTTTTGGCTTAGGCGGACCTCTGGGCTGACTAGTCCATTTGAGAACTGTTGTAATCTACAAACATTTACCTGGATGACGCTGTTTATGACAGGGTGCCCTGCCGTTGCAGATACAGTCATCTCTTCCAACTGTTCCTGTACCGTACTTTACTCAATACTCTGAGTATAATTCCACATATACCGTTTTCTTAGGAACACTTAGGGGACACACTCCAACACCCACACTGTAACACCTCCTCATTTTACTTCACTGTTTGTACTACACGTTTTAGCATGTAGAGTTCTCCTTCACTTATCAAATCCAAACACTTTCGTTGGATTGACGCAGAATATAACTTCACTCATCACTATAGATCACCAGTTTCCTGTGATTCACTGTGCCGTAGTGTCACTCTTTATACCACCTCCAATGTCACTTGGCAGTCACTACAAAAATGTGTGGCTCATGAGCAGGTGCTCGACCACTGCACTCTACGTCTTCCTACTCACAGTCATTGTGCTAGCTAGACAGTTGGTGACACTTCGGACTTAACGAGTGATTCCTTTCCCTGATTTCATACCATTATATACAACAACCCTCCGTACTGCTTGATAGTTCTCGTCCGTCAGTATATAAGATATGCCTGGTATCGGTTTAGCTGAGGTTGCCCCACTTCATATTCACATCATCGACAGTCGACCTGGACAGCTTTAGATGGCTGATGCTGGTACTTATGGGTTTAAAGAGACTAAACGTACATGGTCATCAGTCTCCTATCCCCCCTCCCCAACTCCTAGCCCCTCCCCCCGAGGAAAATTGTATCATTGTACCTCACCTGTCTTGATTTAGACTAAATTTGATGGACATGTGTGAGAAAGTTTGCTATATGTTTGTGTAGCGTGTATCAGAGGCTGCACATGGGTACAAGCGCAGATTTAGATTGTTTTGAAAAGTCCATGATGGAGTTGTTATTCAGGTGACGTCCGATGACTGTTGGGCGTTCGAGGTCACTGAGCTCTCTTGACCGACCCAGTCTGCTGATACTGTTTCTCTACCGACAAAGGAATGTTCCCCGCCTTCTTTTATACTGACGGGTCCGCATGTCGGGATATCTATTAGTCAATTCTGCATTACGTAGGAGCGTCCGGATACTTTTGACCAGAATAAATGTAAAGTACCATTATTCCATCTTGACCAAGGTTTTCTCAGGGTTACCATGGCGTAGTGTATTTCAGGAATAATATCACTATTAGATGTAATTGTCAATGCCGATCGCTATGATCTTTATTTTTTTTAAAAATACATGCTTTCGGGCAAAGCTCTCATGAGAATCACATACCAAAAATTTGACACATTTTATCTCGTGTGTTACGCGTAGAATTGTACCATGACTAATGACTAGCCATTGTACAAATATACGTGTAACTGACGAGATACAGTAACTAGTCATGGTACAAAAGTACGTGTAACTAACGAGATACGTGTTTTTTAAATGTGGTTATAATGATGTCTGTGTCCGAAACACGTTAAGGAGCATTTTTGAAAACAAATAAAGATAACAGCTTTATGACGGACAACGGAGTTGACTGTGTTAGGTGGCATAGCATACATTGAGGGAGATGATAGTGCAAAGTAATTCGAAAGAAACATCCTAAATAACACGAGCCCAATTTTTATTCGTCAAAGAAATGCACCTGTTATAAATTAACCCAAACAAATACTAACAAAAAACTAAGAAAAAGCTAATGATTAAGTTGAAAGTTGGTTTTCATAAACTCCAGCACCATCTTCGCGTTAAAGTGTACCTTTTTTAAAAAAAAAAGAAATAAAAATAACAACATTATGAAGGACAGTCACATTGACTGTGTCAGGAGGAATAGTATATGTTAAGGGAGGTGGTAGTGAAAGCTAATTCGAAATCAACATCCTAAAAAACATGAGCGTAATTCCGTATTCGTCCAAAAAATGCACCTGTTGGAAAGCAGCCCAAACAAATACTTACAGAAGACTGAGAAAAAGCTAATTATCAAGTTGAAAGTTGATTTTAATAAATTCCAGCACCGACTTCAATACACTTCTGCGCTATCTTGGAAGCACTATGTGGAGCTCTTCTGCAGTTGTCATGGGATTCTTCTATTTGGGCAGACCTATTCATAATTTGAAAGATCAATCCGTCTCTCGCACTTACTGTAGAGCTCGCCTTTAAACCGTCCCCACAGGCAAAAATGTAATGGGGTAAGTCTTAACGGTAGGGGATGGTGCGAGGGGAGGAGGTAGCCAGGAATGTGATTACTTCTGCCGATCCTTCTTCCGTGGAATATTATATTTAGATGATGTGTCGCCTGAAGCATAGAATGTTCTTGGGTCCCATCGTGCTGGATTGAAATATCCGTCCTTGTAGCCAAAGGAACCTCTTCCAATAACACTGGAAGCTAGCTTTCAAGAAAGTCTTAGATATCGGGGCACTGTAAGGCGATCCCCTAACACAACAGCCCCTGTCAACTGATTGTCTATCTTACGACACCACACATTTACAGAGAATGGTTCTTAAATATATGTCTTCACAAAGGAATGAGGCTTTTCGTCGGTCCAGCGAAGTGAGTTTCGTGTGTTGTTGAGAGCGCGTCGAGTGAAAGTAGCTTCATAAGTGAAAAGTATTAATGGCATTACACGGCAATTTGTAGTTAGCCAATGACCAAATTCTAAACGTCCTCCATCTCCAAGGGCAGACCCAAAGCTCCATTATTCGTCAGTCATGTGTCTACAACATGCAGCCGTACATCCAGGGGAGACATTTTAATCGAAAATCGCTTGCCCAGTGGCGACGGATATATAAGATACTGCAGTGCCTATGTTGTTGTATTGTCTACAAGTACAGTGCAGTGTTCCGTCGGACACATGGAAGTATGGATCTGGCTGTGGAGCGTGCTCGGATAGCCTAACGGTAAGAGGACCGCTCGCTGTAACCTAGAAATCCAGGTTCTACTCCCGATCCGGCACAAATTTTCTCTGTCGTCATTACGCTAAACAGCTGATGGCTGTCTATATTCACAACTGCGAATACATTTCATAACTTGAGATCCCACTACGCAGTGCTATGAAGGCAGGTAGCCTATTAATTTTTTCAAGGTTCAAGTTTCATTCCTGTGCACAGTGTGTAATGCAGAAATAGTTAAAAGAGAGGCTGAGGCGCACACAGATAGAGAGACAAAGAGACAGAGAGCTATAGGACGGGGCAACAAGACAGTCGGAGATTGGGTCCAGAGAGGCGCAGTCTGCCAAGTGAAGTGAAGGGAAGGGAAGGGTTGGCTAGGGACCAGGCGAGGGCGCAGGGCGCAGGGCGCGTGTCTAATTGCAGCAAAGAGACTGCAGCCGCGCCGGGCCGGGGTTCATTCGGCCGAGAGCGCGGCGCCCGAGCTGGTTAAAACTCGGGGAAACTCAATTAGCGAAGTGAGTCGAGAGCGGGGCCAGTTGGAAGGCGCCTGCGATGCCTCGGGCTGCGACGCGACCACGCCTCGTCCCGCTTAGCGGCCGCGCGGAGTGCCAGCAGGTACCAGGGGGTCGCCACTGCCTGCCGGGTGGCGCGCGTGTGGGGTCAGCGACCTATATTCGCAGAAAAATCCTCATATCCTTCTCGCGACTGGTCTGATCCTTCGTCCCAAGTATAAAACCAACCACTGCCAGTGACAAATATCCCAGTATACAGGATTACACATAAATACCTCAAAGATTTTAGAAGTTGTTATGGGACAGCTGACTGTTTTTGAAAAACAATTGACCTGTCACTTGTTTTGTAACTCAGTAGGTATTTTTCAGTATAATGGCACAACGGAATGAATCTAACAGGACCATTCTTTTAGCCTCCGATTGGCTGCAAAATTAAATTCACAGTGAAAATCTGTCAAGCTTTGCACATGTGTGTTGTGCAGTATGCCTGTGTATCACGTCACGTAGCACTTTTCAGTTCTGCGCGCACAATGAGCCTGTAAAGATCCATGAAGAACACGGTGATGCGACTACTGAGGGGTTTCCCTCTGGCTCTTAGCACTAGGGATTTAACATCTGAGATCGTCAGTCCCATAGACTTAGAACTACTTAAACATAACTAACCTATGGACGTCACACACATCCATGCCCGAGGCAGGATTCGAACCTGCGACCGTAGCAGCAGCGCGGTTCCGGACTGAAGCTCCTAGAACCGCTCGGTCACAGGAGCCGGCGGGGTTTCCCTAATTTCATGCAGCTCTCATAACGTAACTGTCACGCGTTTCCTTCTTCATGACAATGGAACGTGTTCACATAAACCGCTGTCTATGAGGACAGCATTCCTAGCCATGGAGCTGCAGACTAAAACCCTGAATTTGTGGAAATCACAGATGGTTGCCGTTTGTGATGTAGGTATGTAGAGTTGGTACCATGTTACGATAATGTCGAAGTCAGAGCGGCGACTACGTAGAGAAAGAGCTGGAAGGTGTAGCTTTATGTTGCAAATATATCATGTTGGATTTTCAAATGGTTTCTGTTTCGCGGCTAATAGGAGGTTAAAGAAAAGTAGCCCTCGTAATCTCTGCGGCCATGTTGGCTGTATGAATATTTTCACTCATTCTATGAGTTGAAGACGTTTCACTTAAAGACAGGCAACGGACTCACACAAGTCTGACAGTGAACGGCAGATATATGAATGTTTTCTCTCGGTCGCTAGATCTGAGTCATTTCACACACACTCTTTCGACATTTTCGGTTACACATGAACCATGACTATCGTGGTCAGCTTTTGAGAGACAGATAACGTACTGATTTTGAGAAAAGGTGATCATATAGTATACTTATAAAATCGAAGTACGATGACTGTTTGTTTATTAAGGTCCAATTGGCCGCCACGGTGAAAATCCTTTGAAGCTTTGCACACATGTGATGGGCAGTGTCTGCAGTATGTTAGTCAATCGCGTCACGTCACTCTTTTCAGTTCTGAGCGCGCAATGAGCGCTCAAGGAAGCCTAGAAAATAGTATCTCCCGCCTGATTTCATGCAGCGTAGGTAACGTAACTGTCACGCATTTCTTTTCTCGTGACAATTCTCGGCCGCGCTTTGGAGGGGCACTGAAGACGCTCTTGCAGTGTTTTTGATGGGAAGTGCCTGATCACCCACCATACAGCCCGGATCTAGTTCCCATTGAGATTCATCTCTGCTGACATGAACTGCTGGCCATAAAGACAATATAGTGGCACAGACAACGAACTGCAGACCAGCATAGAGAAGCGATGCAAACCACAGGCGGCTACCGTCTATGACGACGGTATTGGAAAGTTAGTTCAACGCTGTGACAAACGTCTAAGTTGGAACGGCGACTATGTAGAGAAGTACTGGGAAGGTGTAACTAACAGCTACAAATGAAACATTTTTGTCTTGGGTGTTAATAACCGCTTCAGCGGTATTTAGTCCTTTGTTACTGGATCACAACTGTCACATCTTCAGGTGAATATATGATCTTTTTAGCCAACATTCGTTGCCAAAACAAAACACTGCTAAAAGACGGTATGTCATAGAGTAAAAATTGTCAGATTGTAATATAGTGGATGGATCCAAAACAACTCCTACCGTAGTGATCGCTTCTCCAGTCTATACGGAGCCGCATGCAGGGGGCGCGGCCACGTGCTTTGTCATACTAGCGGCACGAAAAAACCGATTATGATCCAGTAATAAAGGACTAAATACAGCTGAAGCTGTTATTAATACACAAGATGAATACTTAGAGCTGTGGTTGGTCCATTTTCAAGGTTGTCTGTAGAAATATTTTTCATTTTCACAGTGTTTTCCATTTGGTTACCGAACGGATCTCAAAAGATGAATGACGCTCTTTTTTTCGAAATGTAGTGTATTTATTTACTTAGACACGTATTTTTTGTCCCCCTGGCATTAAAAATGGATTTGTGGTTGCTTTTCAAATGTTAATAACTGGTGGTACATTAGAAATTTATGTTTTAAGAAACGAACAATAACGATTTTATTTAAGTTTATTGAAGCGCTCTCTATCTTCCTCTCTTTCAGTCTCTCTTTCCCCTGATTTTCTCCCGCCACTGACAGCTCTTTTTCCTTAAATACTTAGATGAAGTGAACAGAAACCATACAAGATACATTTATTGTAACGTTTTGGTGCCCAAATTTTAAGCATATACTGACGCTTGCAAGAAATACCTTCCGTCATTCGTTAATTTTCTTTCAATTTTAGTACCTAATACGATTCTTTAATATGAAGCACCCATTCCTATGATTTCCTTCATTCCCCCGCGCAGGAGTATTTTGCTATTCTGATTTGAACACAAAGTTCATTAAACACGGTATTGATAGTGGCATTAGATTGTTTACCGATGATGCTGTAGTCTTCAGGAAAGTAGTATCACACGAAAGTTGTGAACAAATCAGCGAGGTTTTTCAAAAAATAAATGCGTGATGTAATGACTGGCAGTTATCTCTCAATATTAGTAAGTGTAACCTACTGAGTATAAAAAGGCGAAAATCCCCATTAATGGACGACTACAAAATAAATGCCCAGTCTTTGGAACCGGTAACTTCCGTCAAGTATCTGGGTGTGACTATTCGAAATGATCTCAAATGGAATGATCAGATTACACAAGTAACGGGTAAGGCAAACGCTAGATTGCGGTTTATTGGTAGAATCCTGAAGCGTTGCATTCCTTCATAGGCGTACAATAAGTTAGTTCGTTCAGTCTTAGAGTATAGTTCGTCTGTATGGGACCCTTACCAGTTGGGTCTGATTCAAGAGATTGAGAAGATCCAAAGAATAGCGGCAAGGTTCGTGACTGGTACAATAAGCCATCGCGAGAGCGTTACAAATCTCCTAGGAAGTTTGAAGTGGACAAACTTCCAGATAGACGGCGCACTAAACGGAAGGGGCTGCTCGCTAAATTCCGAAATCCGATCTTCACCGACGATGTAGAGCATGTATTATTACCACCAACTTTCAAAGCGCGCAATGATGACCATCCAAAAATAAGGGAAATTAGAGCTCGTACTTAGGCGTTCAGACAGACGTTTTTTCCTCCCGCGATCCGAGGGGAGGAACAGAGGGGGCAAAACATGACTTAATATATATGAAGACAGTAACTGTTCTAGAAAGAACGGATTACTGTTGTTGACCGTGCAGCTTTTCCCTGGAATAATTGATGACTAACTGAAACCCTCAGCTACCGACAGGTGTTGTTGATATACCTCGATGTGGACAGCTGAAAATGCGTGCCCCGACCGGGACACGAACCCGGGATCTCCTGCTCACATGGCAGACGCTCTACCCATCTTTTTTTTTTTTTTAAGCCAAACTCAAATTTCTTTTTCCTTTAAGAACAAATTGTGAGGAATAAATAAGGAATTTTTTTTTAAAAGAAAACAAAGACTCCAATTATACTGGTTTCTCCTTCCAGTAAACAAAAATGAGTCTCCTTCGTCTTGTTGGCGAAGAAACAATCTTTTGGAACAAAAAAAAAGTTTCTCAAAGCCAAAATCAAATTTCTTTTTCCTTCAAGAACAAATTATGAGGAATAAATAAGGAAAAGCTTTTTAAGTCGTCGTGCGACTTGTAGTTAAAGTCCAGTTCTTACAGGAGCTCTTGAAGTGTATCCGCCTACAGCATGCCAGCTCGTCCAAACGTGTCTTCTCATGGCGTAGGCGTGGGTTCTGGGTAGCAGATCTATTCAGTTCGGTTCGGTTTATACAGTTTTCAGCTTCTCAGGGCTTGGACGTTCCAGCTACTAGGTGGGTCATCGAAAGTGCTCCGTAAGAAATTGGAAAAATATTGTTTATAGCGTGGGTTGCGTATCAGGACGCAGTGTCGTTCGTTGAGATAAGTCCAATATCCTAGCGTAGACTTGTCGCCAGAAGTAAAAAGATAGCGGATCGTGTGGCCACAGATCCAATTCACAGAGTTAGTTGTGGCGGAGGGGTAGAAAGTCTTGCCGGCCGCGGTGGTCTCGCGGTTCTAGGCGCGCAGTCCGGAACCGTGCGACTGCTACGGTCGCAGGTTCGAATCCTGCCTCGGGCATGGATGTGTGTGATGTTCCTAGGTTAGTTAGGTTTAAGTAGTTCTAAGTTCTAGGGGACTGATGACCACAGCAGTTGAGTCCCATAGTGCTCAGAGCCATTTTTTAGAAAGTCTTATCGGGGTACAAAAGCATGTGGACGTCGATCTGAGCCGGTGTCTGGCGAGTAAGAAACGCCAAAATTGGCCGCGCAAGTGTCCAGACGTCTAGCGCTGTGCCACAGTGGAACCGGTGGACCATCCGTGTCATCCACCCCACAGTGGGTGCAGAGGGATGAATCGGCGAGATGGATGCGGTGCAGACGATCTCGGTTAACTTGTTTGCCATTCACGGTGATGTACCACGCTGATTGAACGTCTGATTCAAGAAAACGCGCATGGATTGCCTTCCATATGTGTCGCCACACGTACTGTGGATACTTACGTTCGATAGGGTTGGACGGGCGGCACTGTTGTAACAATTCGGAGACTGTTTTCGTGAGGTACAAACGGGTAAGTGGTAAGGACCGGTAGATATAACTGAACTCCAGGAAAAATCGTTGGATGTAATAAAAGGGTGTTGGAATGGTCGATACCAGTACTGGGGCGGACAAGGAGGCCGGTGCAAAGTTGTGAAGCAGGAGGCTAGTAAGGCTCTGTGGGCAACGATACCAAAGTTTTAGTTGGGAGCTGACGTATAGTGCCTTGACACGAGTCGGCACGTGGATGAGTCCCACCCCGCCACGATCTCGTGGCAGTGCAAGGGATTCATACTGCACCTTGAATAACATCCCCGAGCTGACGAAGGAGCCGAAAGCCATCAACAGTCGTCGCGCCAGGAGATTTGGGACTGGTAGTACGTGAGCCACATGTGGTATACGGGAAGCATGATACATGTTCAAGTATTGCGCGCGTTGGATAACGTCGAGAGCTCGTAGCCGGTGATCTGCGAGAGTTGCTCTGATTGTCTGTAGCAAGCGTCTACCATTGATTGTCGCTGAGCGGCGCAGGTCTGCTGTGAAATCAAGTCCAAGACACCGTATGGTGGCGGCGACACTAAGGGGGGCAGCGCATCTCTGCGGCAAGCCCTCACCAATGAGCAGGACCTTGGATTTTGACACGTTGAGGCAGCTCCCCGACGCTTCGCCGTAAGTCACCACCCATGTCAGTGCAGCTCTTACTTCATCTTCACTGCGCAGATATAGTACTATGTCGTCTGCGTAGGCTGTACAACAAAAACGGTGGCCTTGCACAGCCATGCCTTCCAAACGTTGGCGCATGCCCTGGAGCAGGGGTTCCAAGGCGAAAGCATACAAAATCGTGGAAAGAAGGCCATCTGAGCCACCGAGGACACAGATGAATAGCGCGACTGCAGGAACTTATCCCTTGCACGCTTCCCGTGAGACTCACATTCCCAGCTGTCCACAATTCTACATATGTAATATACCTTATAGACATTTGCCCATTCACTCATTACTCGCGCACGCTTTGGCGATTCCCGCGATTGGTCGAAGGTCAATGCGCACAGGTTGCCCATACTCTTACGGGAATCGCCAAAGCGTGCGCGAGTAGTGAGTGAATGGGCAAATGTCTATAAGGTATATTACATATGTAGAATTGTGGACAGCTGGGAATGTGAGTCTCACGGGAAGCGTGCAAGGGATAAGTCCCTGCAGTCGCGCTATTCATCTGTGTCCTCGGTGGCTCAGATGGGTAGAGCGTCTGCCATGTCAGCAGGAGATCTCGGG
Organism: Schistocerca nitens; assembly: GCF_023898315.1. Lineage (NCBI taxonomy): Eukaryota > Metazoa > Arthropoda > Insecta > Orthoptera > Acrididae > Schistocerca > Schistocerca nitens. The sequence continues at coordinate 173,456,573 of NC_064622.1, read as the reverse complement.
TTCGAGTCCCGGTCGGGGCACGCATTTTCAGCTGTCCACATCGAGGTATATCAACAACACCTGTCGGTAGCTGAGGGTTTCAGTTAGTCATCAATTAAACATGACTTTGGCGCGAATTGTGCCCTCCGCCATATACCGCTTGGTGGCTAGAGGAGTATATATGTAGATGTAGATGTAGACAAAAAACTGAACCAAAAGCTACTGATCGGCACTCAGTCAAAAGCAAATATCAGAAAGGCAATAACAATGACGACAGAAGGTAATAAAATGCAGTCAACAATAAGGATTTAACAATGGCGAAACGATCGAATGTTTTTGCTGAAAAATGAATGCGCCAAACTGCACTGACTGTTTTCATTCGGTTGCCCACAGTGACTCGTTTCAAAAGAAAGAATTAAATGAATAGTACTTTTATGTGTACGTGAAACTACAACCAACTGAATCTTTTATTTTCCTTTTGTTGTTCCCATAGACTGGTTTCAACCAAAAGAATCAATGATTAATTCAGTCGATGCATAAAACTACAACTGAATGAGTCAAATGTTTTCCAACAACCGACTGAAATGATTATTTTCATTCGGTTTTTCTCATTTCTGTTCAGCTGGCGACTGCTGTAAAACTAAAAGAAGTACAGGAAATAGATGTATATCATTGGATAGAGCATCTCTGCAATTTTTTAACACAAATTATAGGTGCTCAATATGGACGCTGTATGTGAAGTTGCAACCCTCTGGAACTAGCTCCGGTTGTGATTCTTACCATTCGGTTTAAGTACGACATCCACGGCTGCATCATATTGTCTACAACTGTGAAATTACAGTTTCCAGAATAATTAATGTTCAATTGGCTGCAGTTCATTGAAGTCACTGACACAAATTACCTGTGAAGGCGTCACAACAGCAGACCACTTTGTAAATCAGTTCACTGCATTGCTGTCTTTAGGCGTATACTAATTCAGTGTGACGGTATGGGGCAGATGATTTCTCAACGTGTTTCGACACAATAGCCGCTAGTGCATTTATTATGGCGGGTATCATGAATCGGCACTTAGTCAGATGCTCTATCTACTGACAAGCGTCATTTTTCGCACACAGTCGTCTTCTAAAATCCCAGAGGTACTTATGAATGACCCTGAATGATGCCTGTTTAGTCTTAAATTTGAGCTAGGTCACTGGTATTTTTTAACATACCCATTCTCATTTTACTGTAATTGTCTCTGGGTATTCTCCGACAGTCGTAAGTGTCTCTTTAATAAACAGTTAAAGATGACGAGAGAAGAATATAATATGAAAATAAATAAACATAGAACAAGAGTGATGACATGTTTTAAAGAAGAGAAAGGCAGAATGATGATTTACACAGTTAACGAGCTACAAGAGCAAGCTGACTCATTTACTTATTTAGGTTCTCGGATCATAGCTCACTGCGAGGGTGACATACAGAACACCTCCTCTCCCAGGCACAAGTGTGCAGTAAATTCTAACATATGACGTGTCGAAGAAGTACTGTTTCCTTCTTCAGCTGTATTCTGGGCCATCTCCGGCGCTTCATTTTAAAACCGCTGCGTCATTGTCGTAGTACTGATATTACGTTTGAGATACGATTAACTTTGTCGACGACAAACAGCTATTTTATGGTAGTAAGTTGTTCAAATATTTTTGAGAGCATGTACGCTCACAGTCCAACGTCATTTCCTTCTAATTGTGCGACCTATTCTTAAGTACTGCTGAAGTGTTCGGGGTCCGTACCAGATCGGATCATTTCCGAGGCGGGCTGCCAGATTTGTTACCGGTAATTTCGAACAATAGTAAGTGTTACAGAGATGCTTACTGAACTCGGATGGGAATCCCTGCAGTGAAGGCGACGTTCTTGTCGAAGAAGACTACTGATAATGTTTAGAGACTCGCCATTTGATACTGACTGCCAAATGATTCTACTGCCGCTAACATACACAGCGTCTAAGTACCACGAAGGTAAGATATGGGAAATCAGGGCCCTTATGGAGGCATATAGATAGTCGTTTTCCCCACGCTCTATTTGCGCGTAGAACACGAAAGGAAATGACCAGCATTGGTACAGGGTACCATCCACCACCCACCGTACGGTGGCTTGCATAGTATCGTGTAGACGTAGATACATTAGTTTTGCGCTGTATGTGATGAATGTATTTGTCAACTGATAAATTTAATGTGAGCATGAGGTATGTGGTTGTCACATCTTGCGAATATTAAAGTCGACTGAAGCGTCTTGGGAGCCGCAAGAATGCCGACAGGCAGTATTACAACGTGAAGCGGATTGCATAACTGCGGTTCCTCAGGCGCCGTCCCGCTGTCACGGAATCAACGCCCGTGCGGATAATACACTCCTGGAAATTGAAATAAGAACACCGTGAATTCATTGTCCCAGGAAGGGGAAACTTTATTGACACATTCCTGGGGTCAGATACATCACATGATCACACTGACAGAACCACAGGCACATAGACACAGGCAACAGAGCATGCACAATGTCGGCACTAGTACAGTGTATATCCACCTTTCGCAGCAATGCAGGCTGCTATTCTCCCATGGAGACGATCGTAGAGATGCTGGATGTAGTCCTGTGGAACGGCTTGCCATGCCATTTCCACCTGGCGCCTCAGTTGGACCAGCGTTCGTGCTGGACGTGCAGACCGCGTGAGACGACGCTTCATCCAGTCCCAAACATGCTCAATGGGGAACAGATCCGGAGATCTTGCTGGCCAGGGTAGTTGACTTACACCTTCTAGAGCACGTTGGGTGGCACGGGATACATGCGGACGTGCATTGTCCTGTTGGAACAGCAAGTTCCCTTGCCGGTCTAGGAATGGTAGAACGATGGGTTCGATGACGGTTTGGATGTACCGTGCACTATTCAGTGTCCCCTCGACGATCACCAGTGGTGTACGGCCAGTGTAGGAGATCGCTCCCCACACCATGATGCCGGGTGTTGGCCCTGTGTGCCTCGGTCGTATGCAGTCTTGATTGTGGCGCTCACCTGCACGGCGCCAAACACGCATACGACCATCATTGGCACCAAGGCAGAAGCGACTCTCATCGCTGAAGACGACACGTCTCCATTCGTCCCTCCATTCACGCCTGTCGCGACACCACTGGAGGCGGACTGCACGATGTTGGGGCGTGAGCGGAAGACGGCCTAACGGTGTGCGGGACCGTCGCCCAGCTTCATGGAGACTGTTGCGAATGGTCCTCGCCGATACCCCAGGAGCAACAGTGTCCCTAATTTGCTGGGAAGTGGCGGTGCGGTCCCCTACGGCACTGCGTAGGATCCTACGGTCTTGGCGTGCATCCGTGCGTCGCTGCGGTCCGGTCCCAGGTCGACGGGCACGTGCACCTTCCGCCGACCACTGGCGACAACATCGATGTACTGTGGAGACCTCACGCCCCACGTGTTGAGCAATTCGGCGGTACGTCCACCCGGCCTCCCGCATGCCCACTATACGCCCTCGCTCAAAGTCCGTCAGCTGCACATACGGTTCACGTCCACGCTGTCGCGGCATGCTACCAGTGTTAAAGACTGCGATGGAGCTCCGTATGCCACGGCAAACTGGCTGACACTGACGGCGGCGGTGCACAAATGCTGCGCAGCTAGCGCCATTCGACGGCCAACACCGCGGTTTCTGGTGTGTCCGCTGTGCCGTGCGTGTGATCATTGCTTGTACAGCCCTCTCGCAGTGTCCGGAGCAAGTATGGTGGGTCTGACACACCGGTGTCAATGTGTTCTTTTTGCCATTTCCAGGAGTGTATGAGTATGTACGACAGTGTAATTCAAAAAGGAGATGTCGGGCTGGTGATCTAACGATAAATCACATACCTGGAAAAACAAAGGACGCGGCATGAAAACCTGGATGGACCACGAAATATATCAATCTGCCTTTAGCCACGCCGTCTCCTCTCAATGGTGTGAAGATTTGCAAGAACGGCTGCGTGGTTAAGATTCCAGTTTAACTGTAGGTTCCCTTTCCTCGTTATGAATACTGGAGCATGTCAGGGAGACGCCAAAGTATTGTCCAATTAAAAGATATACGACAGCCGTTGAGTCATGTAGAACTGGTACTACTGAAACTATCACCACGTCCGAATAAACAAAAATGTTATAGAAATACCTAACAAAAACAATAATAAGTGCTTCGCTCCCACTAGAGTGATCTGCCTTTGTGCTATAGTCAGATGATTTCTGTACATATATTACCACATTTATATACACATGTCGCATGTATAACAGGTGAAAGTTAGAAATCGTCCTGTACCCACCTAATCGCTATGTAGGTCTGACACTGAATTCCTTCCGAAAGCTGGCGTAAAAAGTCTTTGGTTATTAATTCAAGGAACTGATTTCCATATAACATTATTCACTTTACCTCTTGCTTACTGGTGGCCACAGTCGGCTGTCCTTGCGAGGGACATTATTTAGTTTGATTCGCGTACTTTCATATTACAGCTCTTGTTAAGACTTCTGTTACTTACATACGGAGGGGAGACGGTTAGGATATTTTAGAAGTTGAGAAATTATCACGAATAGAGCACTACGACTGTACGATAATAATGTCCAGAGTTTGCCTCGACGTTGTGAAACATACCGTTTCCTCTTTATATAACAATGTGTTTTGACGAAACACGGAAAACTTAATTCACGAAAGTTGTTTTGGAGTCTTAACCCGTTGTACGCAGATTCGGAATTTGGTTGATGCTTCCTTTCATTCAGTGATTCATGTTTCTGTTACACCGCCAAATTACCAAATATTAAATTCTGAGAAAGTTCACAACACGACGCTCTCAGTCTGTTACCCTTAACATCACCCTAAAAAGAATGTGGCCCACAATACGGCAAAAAAGAAAAACTTCCCAAGTACTGAACGTAGAGAAGATACAATTTTCAATTCCGTTCTCTTTGTTAATGGAGAAATGGATTAAATTCAGCAGTTAATGAACGAGTTTTCATACATTTGTTTCTTCACTGAACATATTCGTAACTGTTTTTGTGAATTCTCGCTCAAGGTGTACCTTTTATGATCGCAGTATATGTAGAATCATGGATAGATCCGCGAAAGTAGCAGCCGCGACGTTCTTAACAAATCAACCTCGGCGTCGCACAAGAGTAATCTAAGAAAAGAAGGTCTAACCTAATTTTTGGCTAAGCTTCCATACATTTAAAAAATGATTGTTTTCAATGTCTTCCATCGGAGACACGCAAATCGACCATGTAGTTGTTAGTGGTGCGGGACTACGAGATGGATTATTTTGTTTGGGATCATCATTCTTCTGGGGGAGGGGGGGTTGATACGGCTAGTTTCTCTCTTCCGTGCCACACCCTTCATCTCAAGTAGTACTTGCACCCAAAATCCTCAATAATTTGCTGGAGGTATTCCAGTCTCTGTCTTTCCCTGTAGTTTTTACCCCCTAATGCTCCATAAAGTACCGAGGAAGCTACTCAGTGAGGTGTTAACACACATGCATGCTGTCGTCCTGTCTCTCGTCTTCCAAATGTTCCTCTTGTTGCTGAGTCTGTGAAGAACTGCGGTTAAACAATTTAAAAATACACTCTAAGACGAAAAAAGACGTACCACGAAGGAATTATCCGAATGGGACAGAAATCGGTAAATGTGATGTACATACAGAGGCAAATAAACGATAACAACTTCAAAAAATTTTAATGAGTTATTCAAGAGAACAATCTTTGCAGACTGAGCAAGTCAATAACGACTTGCTGCGCCTCTGGCTCTTATGAAAGCAGATATAGTGCTTGGAATTGACTGATAGATTTGTTGGATGTCTTGCTCAGGGATTTCGTAACAAATTCTGTCCAACTGGCGCGTCAGATCGTCAAACAACCGCGCTGGTAGGAGGACCCTCCCCACAGTGCTTCCAACGTTTTCATTTGGGTAGAGATCCGGCGATCTTACTGTCCAAGGTGTCTTGCCATGAAGGGCAACAAAACGGGGCGTAGAATCTCGTCGGCGTACTTCTGTGCTGTAAAGATGCCGTAGGTGACAACCAAAGGCATATTGCTATGGCAAGGAAATTCCACCTTCGACCATTACTCCTGGTTGTCGGGATGTATGGCGGGTGACAGTCAGGTTGGTATCTTGCCGCTGTTCAGGAAGTGTCCATAAAAGTCGTCGCTGGTCATTGGGGCTCACTTCCAAGCGGGATCGCTGAAGACAATTCTACTCCATTCAACGAGAGTCCATGCCCAAGATATGCCTGGGGACGCACCGGACCTGACTGTCGCCCGCAATGCAGCCTGACAAACGGGTGTGATGGTGTCATCTCTTTTCATAGCAGGACCCCTTGTCATCCGCCACACCCTTACAGCAGAGCAGTACGTCGATAATATCATACACCTCGTTGTGTTGCCCTCCATGGCAAGACATCGGGGAGTTACCTTTCAGCAGGATAATGCCCGTCAGCACACGGCGAGACTTTCTACTGCTTGTCCGCAGCTCGTGGTCGTGTGGTAGCATTCTCGCTTCCCACGCCCGGGTTCCCGGGTTCGATTCCCGGCGGGGTCAGGGATTTTCTCTGCCTCGTGATGACTGGGTGTTGTGTGATGTCCTTAGGTTAGTTAGGTTTAAGTAGTTCTAGGGGACTGGTGACCATAGATGTTAAGTCCCATAGTGGTCAGAGCTATTTGAACCATTTTTTCTACTGCTTGTCTTCATGCTTGCCAAACACTACCTTGGCCAGAGAGGTCGCCGTATCTCTTCTCAAGTGAGAATGCTTGGAGCTTCATGGGCAGGGCTCTCCAGTCAGTTCGGGATTTTGACTACCTAACTTGAAAATTGGACAGAACATGGCACAATATCCTTCAGAAGTACCACAACACTATCAGTCAATGCCAAGCAGAATCCTTAAGTAATAAAACCCAGTACGTTGTCCTCGATGGTGAGTGTTCATCGGAGGTGAGGGTATCATCTGGAGAGCCCCAGGGAAGTGTGGTAGGTCCGCTGTTGTTTTATATCTACATAAATGATCTTTTGGATATGGCGGATAACAATGTGCGGCTGTTTGCTGATGATGCTGTAGTGTACGGGAAGGTGTCGTCGTTGAGTGACTGTAGGAGGATACAAGATGACTTGGACAGTATTTGTGATTGGTGTAAAGAATGGCAGCTAACTCTAAAAATAGATAAATGTAAATTAATGCAGATGAATAGGAAAAAGAATCCCGTAATGTTTCAATACTCCATTAGTTGTGTAGCGCTTGACACAGTCATGTAGATTAAATATTTGGGCGTAACATTGCAGAGCGATATGAAGTGGGACAAGCATGTAATGGCACTTGTGGGGAAGGCGGATAGTCGTCTTCGGTTCATTGGTAGAATTTTGGGAAGATGTGGTTCATCTGTAAAGGAGACCGCTTATAAAACACTAATACGACCTATTCTTGAGTGCTGCTCGAGCGTTTGGGATCCCTATCAGGTCGGATTGAGAGAGGACATAGAAACAATTCAGAGGCGGGCTGCTAGATTTGTTACTGGTAGGTTTGATCATCACGCGAGTGTTACGGAAATGCTTCAGAAACTCGGGTGGGAGTCTCTGAAGGAAAGGAGGCGTTCTTTTGGTGGATCGCTACTGAGGAAATTTAGAGAACCAGCATTTGAGGCTGACTGCATTACAATTTTACTGCCGCCAACTTATATTTCGCGGAAAGGCCACAAAGATAAGATAAGAGAGATTAGGGCTCGTACAGAGGCATATAGGCTGTCATTTTTCCCTCGTTCTGTTTGGGAGTGGAACAGGGAGAGAAGATGCTGGTTGTGGTGCGAGGTACCCTCCGCCACGCACCGTATGGTGGATTGCGGAGTATGTATGTAGATGTATATGTAGAAGTTAGTGACTTGCTCTTCAATAAACCATCCAATTTTTCTGATACTGAAATCATGCTTTGTGCATATATGTACATCACATCTACAGGTATCCGTCCCATTCGGACAATTCCTTCGTGGTGTGTTTATCTGAAGATCTTATTTTTTCAAATGCGTTTCACACAAACTCGTTTATTTCCACTCTTACCCTTTTTAATATAAAAATGACTTTGATTAAGACTTTCATTATAAAAATTGTGCAAAGGACTGTTGGAAATAAGACAGAAATGATACATTACAGAAAAGCTGCGTTGCTAGCTCATTGAATATAAAACTATTGATTAGGCAACTAACAGTAAAATATTGTTCTTTGCACTACATGAAATACTGCTTCGTCGTCCAACTCTGTTGACGTTTCCTGTACGGGGCATATTTCGAAGAGTACCTGGTCGTCTTCCTCAGGTGCGGTAAGAAGCGGTGTCATGTGTGCTAGCTGCCTGAGCACCAACAGAACGTGAGGTGTGCTTGATGTCAAATTCACATCAGTGTTTGACGACTGACGTGTTTCGTCTTTCACCTGTGTTGACTGACAGAAGTAAAAGCTGTGAGGACGGGGCGTGAGTCGTGCTTGGGTAGCTCTGTTGGTAGAGCACTTGCCAGCGAAAGGCAAAGGTCCCGAGTTCGAGTCTCGGTCCGGCACACAGTTTTAATCTGCCAGGAAGTTTCAACTGTGTTGACGTTTCCTGTACGGGACATATTTCGAATAGTACCTGGTCGTCTTCCTCAGATGCGATGAGCAGTGGTGCCATGTGTGCTAGCTGCCTGGGCAGCAATAGACCGTGAGGTGTGAGTGATATCAAACGCACATCATTGTTTGACGATTGGCGTCCGCTACAATTTATGATGCAAAAGTTTTTCCTCTCCTCGTTTATTTATTCTAATCCAAAGATATTGAAGTTCTTGGCCTCTGATAGTTGACATAAGCGGTGGGATATTCCTAAGATAAGTGCCGTCTACAAAGCCACGTTGAAACTCAGATCACCGTAGCTATTTTTTTTTATTTCTATAAATTCGTTGACTACTTTGCAGTGAACATGGGACCAGTACCACGCTTATGGTTCTTTAGTACCACATTTCATGACAGCATCACTGTCAGCGTTCGGATGCCATTGATTCGCTTGGATTTTTCCGCAAGATATGTCTCCGGTAGTCCTAGAATCTCACTACGTCTTTTTTGATGATCCGTCACAAATACGACTTGCCACGTTGGAAGTAATGCGAAATGTTGTTGGTAGTTGGCTTTCGGTGGCCTCTGTCGATTTTGGCATTACAAATGCTTCTTTCTATATAGATGTTACTGACATTCAGTGCATGTTCTCTTCCATTTGGAGTCTAACAATTTTTCTAGAGATTGGGACAGCATAGAGTAGATAACATATGAGCAGAGAATAGATCTTTAGTATATCTATTTCTTTTTTAGTTTTGATCTCTTCTGTGAGGGATATTCCTTTTGTCTGCAACGATTGTTTGACTTTTCGCTTTGTATATTCGTATCTTTCTCGTGCATGAATTACGACGCCTACGAACAATTGTTGTTAGGTGACAATTTTTTGTTTACTTTGTGGAAGATTATAAATTTGATGGCTATTTCCGTTTACCGTCGCTGCATATACCGCAAAAATCTTAAAAAAATGGTACCATGTATTTTTCTTAAAGATAGGTAGATGTTAAGGAAGCGCAAATTAATGCCCGCTATATGTTTTGTAATTTTTTAATCATCATGGGTCACAAAGCTACTTAGAATTATGGATGTGACATAGAGTAATGAACAAGGGGATTGCATTTTTAATCATGACAAATCCGAGGGGAAAAAGTAGTGTTTTGCCTACGGGTTTATTGTTATAAGATTTTGTCTATGACGAATGTATACAGTTGTTGACAGAAAAGTCTCTTCCTCATTTGGCTATGTTGTGAACATAAACTAATGCGATGAGTTTATTTTGTAATGAAGCAACTTGAATATGTTGATACAATATGAAACATTTGGAGTCAGAAGCAATTTCTGTGACCATAAAAACTCAAGGGCGATATTCATAACACGAATACATTTACTTTCGTAATAAGTGAGTACAGTTAATATGATGAATCTGTTGCTGCGCTGGTTTAAGTATCAAAAATGGTTCAAATGGCTCTGAGCACTATGGGACTCAACATCTTAGGTCATAAGTCCCCTAGAATTTAGAACTACTTAAACCTAACTAACCTAAGGACATCACACACACCCATGCCCGAGGCAGGATTCGAACCTGCGACCGTAGCAGTCCCGCGGTTCCGGACTGCAGCGCCAGAACCGCTAGACCACCGCGGCCGGCGGTTTAAGTATCGAATATATTCATGAGGACGAAATGCTCTGTATAAGTTAGTTGAATTGAAACTGTATGAAATAGTTATTTTATGTAGAAAATACATTCTGTTCTATTAAACGTTTCATGTTAGATCACGTGGTTACTTTTTTTTTTTTTTTTTTACAAACCCCAGATTTAATTATGTGTAAATGAAGTTAATTTATTTGGAAATCTAAGTATTTTTTGGTACAACAACTCAGGAAACTGTTGCAGTAAGGAGGACGTTTACTCATATTAGAAATCCATAAATGAATGTGGATCGTAAGTCGGGATATTTCTTTGTGAAATTTTTTTTTTAGTTCATCTAATTTCCTTAATCGACACTCTCTCTGTCATCCGAAATATGGAATTGTTATGCGTGTGTAGACGTTGTGTTTGAACGTGTTTTGTAATTTAAGTACTATGCCTATGAAAATTAATATCAATGTAAATATACAGGAACGGGGAGTTAGAACATCTCTAGGGAAGCAAATCAAAATGCCATGGCTCATTGACAAAGTGCAGTACTGTGTGTAATTAGTGTTCTGCACTTATAAGGGACCAATACCGTAGCAATTAATGTTGAGCCGGTAAAATAGTATGACACCATGTTCTGAAACAGTTGTTAGGTTGCGAAATCTCTTACAGTATGACCAGACAAGTGTGGATGAATTGAAACGAAGTGGTAGACCGCCTCTCTACGAAGAACCGGCTATCGGAAGAGCTTGCTGCTCGAACCATTCGAGCTGAAACTGGGAAAGTGAAAATCATTCAAGGACCAGTTTTCAACATCTTGCACGAGAGCTTGAACTTGACAAAAGTCGCTGCCCTACGTTTTCTGCGATTGCTGCACTGTTTAAAATAACCAAATAAATCAACAGAAACGAACCGAGACAGCAGAGAAAATGCCACTGCTGTATCGGGCCAATCCAGGTGACTTCCTTGGCCACCTAATCACCGTTATTACCATGGTCGACTGCTGAATGCATCACTATGATCCTGAGATAAGTGGATAAAGTAAGCAGTAGAAATGTGAGGATTAATGAACGCATAAAAAGTTCTTATAAAGGGGAAAACCGTCACAGAAGATCACTACTGACGTGATTAGGGGAGGTATTCAAGACGAAGCATTGCGAGAAGCTGACCAAGTGAGTGTTTTTGCTCCAAGACAACGTCCCAGATAATTCTGCAAATGCTGATTTTCTAGGCTATAAAATTTTATAACGACCCACTCTTCCCCTGACATGGCATAAAGTTATAGCTCTCATTTTCGCTGTATGAAGGAATCATTGCCTCACAGTCATTTCCAGAATGACATAGATGATTTTCTAGCTAGAACGTTTCCAGAACGAGCAAAATGACGAATTCGTCAAAGTCTCCGCCTGGCAATCCATCATTGGGAAAAATGTATCGCACTGAAAGGTGAATGTCTAATGGAGTGCTAACACGATCACTAAGACTGATGGCCGCAGCTCGATTTTTGAGGAGTGGTAATTGAACTAAAGACTAGGATCTTTCTGAAAAAACGAACTGGAGGCTGTGAAACGAAAATCTCTAAAGAGATCGTAAAAGGCTGCCACTAACTACGGAAGAGGGAGTGGTCCCTGTAGTAGAGTTGAGAAGACAACTGTCCGCCAGAAGGTCGTGGGCGCACACCCGTGCAGCGACAAGGAGGGCACGTGCACTTGTAGACTATCCACTTCACTCAATAGACCCGTAAACAGAGGCTTCAAAAGATGAACAAAGGCTTGTAACGCATTTCCTTACAGCGGAAGGAGTGCGGGGAACTGCAATTCGCCGAAGTGTGCACGTAGAACAGTGCATTTCCATTGAAATTCCGACCTCTGGGGTGACAGAGGTCACAGTAACTCTCCAGTCTTCAGTGAATAAGGCCACCCACCTGCTGGATTGTGGCACCGACAGCGTGGTGTGGCGTGCCAGATCGTGCACCATCTATTAACGACACCCGTCTATCCTTGCATCGCTAGGGCCACACCTTGATCCTTGAAACGGCAGCTAGCGAGACGTTGCAGTGGTTAGCACACTGGACACGCGTTCGGTAGGATGGCGGTTCAAACCCACGTCCGGCCATCCAGATTTAGGTTTTCGTGATTTTCCCTAGGTCGCTCCAGGCAAATGCCTTGATGGTTCCTTTGAAAGGGCACGGCCGTTTCCTTCCCATCCTTGAAACATTCCTAGCTTGTGCTCTGCCTCTAGTGACCCTGATGTGGACTGGACGTTAGACCCTGAATTTGCTTTTTTCCTTCCTCGCGAAGGGCGTGCAGTAATCTCGGCAAGCTTGTTCATTATTTGATGCATCTTCGTTCCCCACACTATATCCGCTGCTAGGAAACGCATTACACCTCTTTGATCGTCGTTTGAAGCATCCATTTCTCTGTTCTCAGCACGACGGAGTGCAATGGGCGGCCAAACGCGGTGGTCTAGCGGTTCAGGCGCTCAGTCCGGAACCGCGCGACTGCTACGGTCTCAGGTTCGAATCCTGCCTCGGGCATGGATGTGTGTGATGTCCTTAGGTTAGTTAGGTTTAAGTAGTTCTAAGTTCTAGGGGACTGATGACCACAGATGTTAAGTCCCATATTGCTCAGAGCCATTTGAACCATTTTTTTGCAATGGACGGTTGACGGGTGCTCGCCTTGTGGTCTACATCTACGTATACGTTTATACTCCGCAAGCCACCCAACGGTGTGTGGCAGAGGGCACTTTACGTGCCACTGTCATTACCACCCTTTCCTGTTCCAGTCGCGTATGGTTCGCGGGAAGAACGACTGCCGGAAAGCCTCCGTGCGCGCTCGAATCGCTCTAATTTTACATTCGTGATCTCCTCGGGAGGTATAAGTAGGGGGAAGCAATATATTCGATACCTTATCCCGAAACGCACCCTCTAGAAGCCTGGACAACAAGCTACACCGCGATGCAGAGCGCCTCTCTTGCAGAGTCTGCCACTTGAGTTTGCCAAACATCTCCGTAACGCTATCACGCTTTCCAAATAACCCTGTGACGAAACGCGCCGCTCTTCTTTCGATCTTCTCTATCTCCTCCGTCAACCCGATCTGGTACGGATCCCACACTGAAGAGCAATACTCAAGTATAGGTCGAACGAGTGTTTTGTAAGCCACCTCCTTTGTTGCTGGACTACATTTTCTAAGGACTCTCCCAATGAATTTCAACCTGGCACCCGCCTTACCAACAATTAATTTTATATGATCGTTCCACTTCAAATCATTCCGCACGCATACTCCCAGATATTTTACAGAAGTAACTGTTACCAGCGTTTGTTCCGCTACATGGGTGTGCGCCTATTTCCTTCTACATGCGATTTTGGGATCCCAGTCCTCTTGTATAGGTACCACAACTTCATCTGTAGGCAATGACGATACGATTCCTTGAGAGGTTGCCTTTTCACAAATTTCGGCTCCTTTCTATTTGAATGATGCCAATACATGACATCACACATCGGACAACCTCTGCAAGGAGCCACACGTGCAGATGCGTGTGGTCTTCTCTCCCTACACCATTCCGTCACCCTCTTTCCGTTCGTGCGTTGCGTGTATGTGTGTGTGTGTGTGTGTGTGTGCGCGTATGTGTGTGTGAGAGAGAGAGAGAGGGAGAGACTATGCCGGATGCGACGCAGGGCGTGCGCGGCCGGGCATTACGCCTCGCAACGACACATTGTGGCCGCGTTTTAATGAGCGCACCAGCCGATTGTGTTGACGTGCCGCGTCTCCTGCGCAGGCCATGCATAATTCATGCGGAGCCGCCCCGCAGGAATGTGAACCCAGGACGGCCCGCGGGGCACCCTCTGTGCTGAGGTGAGGTGACGCCGATTGTGTCTTCACGCAGGTGCGTCGCATCAGAAGGGGAAGACATCGGCACCGAGAACAGATACACAATTGGAAGCATATGCATCTGCGTCTCTGACTCTGGTAAGTGTGAATAAAAGTCACTGTACATAGCGTACGCGTGGACCTAAACTGAATTCCTTACCTTCGTTATCCTATATCATGTAGAACACCGTGGATATGAGCGTATGGCATCGTTGGCAGGGAGGCCCCATCCGGTGAAGTTCGGCCGTCAAGTCCAAGTCAGTCGACACCACACTGGGCGACTTACGCGCCGGTGATGAAGATGAAATGATGATGACTACAACACAACACCCAGCCACCTGAGAGGAGAAAGTCTCCAACCGAGCCGACTACTGTCGCCGAGCGGTTCTAGGCGCTACAGTCTGGAACTGCGCGACCGCTACGGTCGCAGATTCGAATCCTGCCTCGCGCATGGATGTGTGTGATGTCCTTAGGTTGGTTAGGTTTAAGTAGTTCTAAGTTCTAGGGGACTGATGACCTCAGATGTTAAGCCCCATAGTGCTCAGAGCCATTTGAATCTCCAACACAGCCGGGAATCGAACACAGACCCGCTTGCATGGGAGGCGAGCACGTTTCCACCCAGCTACGCAGGCGGACTAGAACACCATACAAGGAAGGCTTTCACGACCGGATGTTTCAGATGCTGAGAATTTTTCCGCGTTGTATGGCCGTGGTCCATGGAACTCTTCAATCCCTGACGTTTCGTCCAAGGCTACGTTGGACATCTTCGGAGGTGCTCCTCGTTGTGCTGATTCTTACCGACTGACGAGTCGGACGTCTAAGAGCGGCCTAAATACCGTGGAAAGTGGGCGTGGTCTGGATTTCACGTGATATCAGAGATAATCATTGTCAAAGATAAAAATTTTTAACTATCTATTATAGTATGTCAAAGATAGAAAACTTCTCATCGATTCTGAGCCGCCACAGTCCATATATCACTGAGTTTCATGGCTTCTTCTTTTCTGTTAACATTATCCCCATGTTTATATATTTCGATAGCTTCTCTATATAGCCGTGGATAATAGTTCGTCATAGTACATAAAACTCCAGTTTCCTAAAATCTCACTACGTGACGTCTGACTCGCCAGTCGGCAAGACTCAGCACAACCAGGAGCACCTCCGAAGATGTCCAACGTAGCCTTGGACGGAACGTCAGAGATTGAAGAATTCCATAGACCACAGCCATACAACCCGGAAAAATTCTTAGCAGCTGGGACAAGAACACCGTTCTGACAACCGACTTCCGCTTCGTCCTTCCCCAAAGGCGTAATTTGACTCCACTGTTGGAGGGCTGTGTGATCTTGAAAATCACGCTACTGGACATGAAAGGATAAAAAACAGACAGCGAAATATCTTCATCCTGTTCAGAAATCAAACCGTATTTAATAGCGGAGGATGAGAAGATACGAAGAAGAGCAATGCACTTCGTCACTATTTCTTTTCGAAAACGGAAGCGTGTCACGGAGAAGCTCATCCAAAATCAGTGGCAGACCCTACGAGATAAGTGTTGCGCATCACGGAGATATTTATCGTTCTGTGTACTGTAAGCAACAGCGAACAACATCATATTAGCCCTGATGAACGTCTAAAGAAAGTATGAATGTACTAATATCGTAGCGATTAATTGCCGTCTGTTACCATTCAGTGTAAAAGTGGAAACAACGGTGATTAAAATAGTACATAGGTAGAAATATAATTCTGGAAGCTAACTGCTGCCGATGTCAGATGAATCGGTGGTGAAAGACAAACTTGTAGGCACTCTCAAAGTACAACAAGCACCATGACTATACCCTTCTCTTCGTTATCGCTGGAAAAGTACATGTTTCGATTGTTACAAAACATAGTTATTTTAATACCTCAACAGGTAATAAAGTTATTGGCTTTAAATATATTCCAGAATATCACATTTGCTGACTACAATTTGTACAAAATAATGTTTTCGAGTTATTGAAACAATTGTAAAATATTGCAGATGTCCTCTTGAACTTTTAATAGATCCGTACGTACAATGAATTACAAAGACTTACGTTTGGTAAAAACAAAATAAGCGACGTTGTGTTCAACATATTGTAGACGGAGAACAACTGACATATTTAAAATGTCAATAGATGCTCAACTATATCACTCACGTATTCCCCATATGTGAGACAGCAGTAAATGGTTGCCGAACTTTTCGCCTCTGATCACAGTTTGAGAATGCAAAGCACTAGAAACAATCAGCTTGACCGTCTCCCGAAGGATTGTGCACTATTCATAGATCAAATCACGTTATCAAAACCACGGCAAGTTTCATAATTCAACTTGAGCTTAGAATGTTAGTAAACCTAGTGAACCTCACTTTGTGCAGTGCACTTTCAATTAGCTGATAGATACTGCACTCCTTTTCGAATGTTGTTGTACTCTAAATGTGAATGAATGAGAATCCGTATTTACTGCACCAAACAAAAACACTGCTACAAAATCTAAGACGGTTAATATCGTTAAGAAACGTCAGTTAAAACGACAGAATCGATCACCATATTTTTTGAATTCTCGAACACACACAAGTGACACTGAAAATAGACCGAGCGTCAAGAGCAATCGAAATAGAGAGCCCTTGTGCGAGGCAAATACCCATTCTGTAAGAGCACAACACTGTTCGTTGGCACGTTATTGCGCTACACACGTTCGTGCGTGATTTCCCTGTGGGATTCGCATTCTTTTTTCTTCATTCGTATTGCGCTGCGTTGCATCTCTAACGAATGAAGCGTGGATTTACACCTAGATGATGCAGGTGCAAATGAACGAACCCACGTACAGCTCTTTCTGCCGTCAACACGTATAGCACTGGAATTAGATCAGCATTAATTTCGCGATAATTTCTTGCTACTGACAGCTCATCACATTCTAAAATCGGAATCATTGTTTACGAGACGTACTTTTTATAGTTCTTTTACTGTCAGATAAAATATCGTTCACTGAACTTTGAGTTTAACAAACCGAACAGAACATGAGACACTCACTTAGAAGTGCAACCTGGTCACTCGGGAGTGGCTTAGAGGGCATAGAACTGTTAGAGGTCATGTTACTCTCCACCAGTGACGCCAGTCAGGGAACTGGAGAGTCGTGTACGTGCCAGTCGATCGTATGTAATCCGAGCAGTAAGATGGAGGCATGAAAAAAGAGCAGATGACTACGGGAATGGACTTGACCGATTTGTTGATGTGTCGGTGTGGAATGTCCAACGTGAATGCAAGGAGTGTTGTATCCTTCGCAGTCATGTAACATGTTGTGCAAAAAATGATTGTAAAAAGGGCTTAACCGACAGAGAACCGATGTGACTGTCACATCTTGTCAATAACATCCGGTTACAAACCCACAAAAACTGCTGCTATTAGCGAATTCAGGCTGTAATGCAACTGGCCAGTGGACCTTCTTTTGTCACATACTGGAGTATCTAATACATACAGTAAATGCATAACACAGTCCAGTAAAGTACAAATACTAATTCTGCAGTTGATGCAGTTCTGATGACATAACAAGAACAGTCTCGTATACTTATAATTAGATAATACCATAAAACATGAATTTAATGAAAGATTTATTTATTTTTAACAATGTCTGAAGAAACAGAAGTTGATGACGATCTTGCAGTTGCAGTATATTTACGAAATTTATTCGCGATTATTGAATCTTTCTGACATTAGCTGCATTTGGTGACACGTGACAGTGTGGCACGGAAGTTCGCGCCTGTCCTGTAGGCGTGCTCGGGTAGCCAAAGTTTTTGAGGCCACAACATGCATCAAACGAGAGATCAGGGTTCGTGCCCCAGTCGGACAGAAGTTTTCATGTGTCACGATTCGGTAACATTCCGCAGTTGCAAATAAAATTTCATATCTAATGCAGTTACATCAGGAAGATTCAACAGTTGCGAATATATTTCATAATTATAAGATTTATTATATTTCAGAAATTATAATTAGTCTCATATTTTCGAAGCGTTTAAAAATGTAATTACATTTGAAGCTATTGCCACTCGAATTATTAATTATGAGCTCTTAAAACAGCCTTGAAAAAGATAGTTAATACACAAGTACTTTTTCGTGTTAAAGAGGTACTTTGATTTGTAATGTATTTGTTTTCCTTGGCGAGTTAGCAAGGAGATGCGAGTTGAATGTGGTGGTTGCTGCTAGCACTAAATGATGTGTTATCGTTGTAACAGTTATACTCAACTGAAATTAATTCCGCATATGCAATAAACGACAGTTCATTTAGAGAGTTGTACTAATATTTATTTAAACCCGACCGGTTTCGAGATTTTAAAAACCCATCTTAAGATGTGAATCTTCAGGTTTTCGCGGCGCAAAGACTGCTCCATTAAGCTTCGGGAATGCAGCCGCATGAATTCTGCTTCTTCTTCTAATATTTCGGCTGTATACCTTTCAGCCATCTTCAGAGAGAGCCGTACGACTGACGCTCCAGCGCTCGCTCCATCCTTTTAAACTCGCGGACCGCGCCAATGCGCATGCGGCCACAGATAAACAAGGCGCCAGTGATGTTGATCGGCGGCAAAGACGTAACATAAGCATGAGTTACGTCTGTGGCTGCGCATTCGATCCATGCTGGGAGGTCGATGTATTACTGGAAGCTGAACTGTAGCGACGTCTTTGTAAGTTCAATATTGAAAGTGCCGGATTCCATGATTTATCTAATATGAAACCGCTGTCTCTATTAATTAAATTCTTCGTCAAGCGGATTTCAATGGCCTCTTTTACTACGGAGTCCCAGAAAGATGAAACAGAAGTCAGAATTTCGACATTTTCATATACCATAGAGTGACCAGAGTCAATACAATGCTCTGCCACAGCCGATTTACTGGGTTGTAAGAGCCGAATGTACCTGCGATGTTCCGTACACCTCTCTTGGACTGTACGATTCGTTTGTCCGATATATGAAAGGCCACATTCACATGGTATCTTGTAAACTCCAGGCTTGCGGAGTAATAAATCTTTAACAGAACCCAGGAGTGCAGCCGTCTTCGCCGGTGGATAAATTATTGGCGAGAAAAAAGTTAACTTAAAAGCATGTTTAACAGTTTTATTGCAAATAATCTACGAACTCTTCTCTCATCGTCTTCAGACTTACTGAAGCTGTAAAAAAATGATTCCAACATATCGCGGTACATGTGGAATTTGGAAAAACATTTTAATTTTTGAAAATCATTTAATAGTGTGAGAGTGATGGGGATTAGAATGTCTATCTCAACCCGTTTCGAAGCAAACATTGAGTCGGAAGCCGTAAGCAATGGACATTTGGAGTCAAGAAAGTCGTAAAGGTTTATGCCTCACGGCGGGAGATACAGTAATCTTCTTCACTAAGTCGAACAGCACAGAAACTGGACAGCAGCTGATAGAAGGTGTGTAGAGATATAGATACGACTGAGTCTGTACTGTAGGGCATGTCCGACAGAACAGACATCACTCATATCTATAATGTTATGGAACCGATGGCTGTTCGATGAAGGAGTTTCAGTGCCGCTGCACAACCGAAGTGCCGGCCGCGGTGGTCTAGCGGTTCTGGCGCTGCAGTCCGGAACCGCGGGACTGCTACGGTCGCAGGTTCGAATCCTGCCTCGGGCATGGGTGTGTGTGATGTCCTTAGGTTAGTTAGGTTTAAGTAGTTCTAAGTTCTAGGGGACTTATGACCTAAGATGTTGAGTCCCATAGTGCTCAGAGCCATTTGAACAACCGAAGTCCGAACTCCTACAGGAATCATAATTGTGCAAGGAGGGGGTTAATGGGCGGCGGGGAACGAATAGGAAGCTGGGAATTTGGTCTGACGGAAAGCGTGTCTGGATGACCGACGCGACTAACGCAATTTCTCTAGATAAGTGGAGCATCTGCGTCCGATTCCCGGTCTAGCACAAATTTTCAACTCTCACTAATGCATTCCCGCATTGCCCTGTACGGCTGGAAGTAATTAATTTCTTCCTATCTCTCTCCCATTCCGTTTCTTTTTCATTTCTTTCACTTGAGCAGAGGTTGACAATACCGCTTCAGTTGTAAATTTCTTTATTTTCACACGGCCGGTTTCGGACTGTTATAAGGCCATCCTCAGGTGTTGTAGCTGTGCTGTGGTCCCCGAGCGCCGCACGTACCAAGCGCGCAATTATTCAGGCGTGTAGAGTCTTTCTCCGAGTCGCGATTTTGCCTATTTGCAAAAGATACAAAGCATCGTGTGTTTCGCTGGTCGCTGGCCCCCCGATATGTTTAATCCTAGGTTCGTACAGTGAGGTCGGAGATGGTTCTGCAATATTTTTGGCGTGTTATTCGTACCATACCTTACACCCACTCATCGAGGTTTTCCAGAACGTGAATCAGGATGTCTATTTCAACATTTTCGGTAACCAGGTGCTATACTTTCTTCTACATCTTCATCACTACGTTGCCTTTATATTTTTTTTTCCAAATTATGCACTGTGTCATGTGCACCTACGGCACAGTGCGGCCCTTAACCAGCCGTGTGTGGAGGGAGTAGTTTAGGCCAGAAGTGGTTCTGTTATATTATGGAGGTATGTTTCGTAGTGTGATTTTCGCATATTTATTCAGGTTGCTATCAACATGAGCAACGATGTTCATTATTTTAGCCTCAGTGACGAAATGTAACTTTTCCTTCTTCATGTCCGTCATAAGTATCCTGTGGACACTTTCGTCTTCCACGATAACAGAACGCATGGCCGCACCCATGTGTTGCTGGTTCGACGAGCTCTTGTTACCTTATCGCACCTTGTTGAATCTTGATTGGCTTAATAATTAATTCGACTTTAGCCCCATACTGTCTGGAACATTGGTTGAAATACATCTATAAACATCACTTAATTTGGAAGCTATGCACAGTTTAATCGCCAGTAAGCGAGTTCAGCTGGACATGGAGAACCTGAAGAATCTTGCGGACTTTCTGCCTCTCAGAATCGAATCCATTATCACGGCTGCAGACTGTGTTACACTGTATTGGCATGATGTCTATTTGGGCAGCTACTTGTCTCTCAAGTGTCGTTTGTACCGCGTGACTGCCAGTCGAGGCAAATTGTAGGAATCGGTTTAAAAAATTTATTTCAAAGGCCCAGTCAAATCCTTACAAGTTTCCTCCCAGAGCAACATCGGCTGTCCTGCGTGTGACAAGTTGACTGCTATCAGAACCGAGGCATTTCTGTCCAGTTAAACCTGTGGACAAGAGACGGTCTGAGCCCTCTGCTGAAACTGCTTGTGTATTCACTTCCTCGGCCTTAGCCAATAGGCCACGTGTGTGCACAACATAGTTGCTTTTCTCCCTTGTAATCCAGACCTCGTGCAGGACAGACGTATTTCTTGGTGACGGCCAGTGACGGCCACCGACATATATTAACATGAACCACCTCCCCTCCCGCTACCCATTTTGTTTAGTTGTTCGTTCTCCTCGACTGGCCTGAAGTAGTAACTTCCTCTTTAGGCGCGCCCGTTATATGCCGTATATTGAAATATATTCTCTTTATTGAACCTAATTTTCTATTCTGTCATTTAACGGCAGCCCTGGATGCCCACTCATAATTCCTGACCGCTAGACTTCCTGTACACTGTCGTCCTAAGCCGAATCCAACGACCTTCGTCCCTCTCCCTGCCCATGTGCAGGTTATCATAAGTTTCATCCGTGGACTAGATACTAATGGTGAATGTCCCATGTAGCATTATACATAAAATTCCTAATGTGAGCGTCAATTATTGTTTACGCTCCTATGTTGTTGCACAAATTGCACACAACTGTGCAGCCTAGCGCTATTAGGTTTACGTTTAAGTAATATGTCGTAAGTTTATCAGGGTACTAAGAATGATTTCCTGGAGTTTGGATATTGCGTTCGCTGATAGAATGACTATCGCCACATGTGGGCATCTGTCGAATGAGGTATGGAAATACTGCATTTCGTGAGCTGCAGCCGTAGAGTGACGCTTGTGTGAGTGGAGCATGTAAGACTTTGCAGTGTGGAGCAGAGGGCGGTTATAAAAGTTTACGACATATTAGGGAAAACTGCAGCTGAAGTGTACCAAGTCATGCAAGGGACCTAGACTGGTGATTTTCGGGGCTCTGTACGCGTGATCCGCTGTCGGCCGTCTAAAGGGGACAGACAACTCCGAACAGTGTGCTGAGGGGTCACTTCCTGCTCGGACACTACAAGATGGTGTCAAATGTGGGAAAAGGAAATGCTGTTGTCCTTGACAGTGGGAAAGGATATCAGAATGGTTCTATGAAGTTTATTTTTGGTAGGAAAGGGCAGTAATTGAATAATAATATAAAATGTATTACCCAAAAAAGACCTTTCTATTGCAGTCATTCATGAGTGTTACCGTTAGTGTTCGCAGCTCGTGGTCGTGCGGTAGCGTTCTCGCTTCCCGCGCCCGGGTTCCCGGGTTCGATTCCCGGCGGGGTCAAGGATTTTCTCTGCCTCGTGATGACTGGGTGTTGTGTGATGTCCTTAGGTTAGTTAGGTTTAAGTAGTTCTAAGTTCTAGGGGACTGATGACCATAGATGTTAAGATCCATAGTGCTCAGAGCCATTTGAACCATTTGTTACCGTTCGGCTGTAGGTTGCCGCAATTTCTTTTAGGTAATGAAGGTGGTAAACAAATCTTGTAGAGTATGATTATTTAAGTAGGAAAGATGCTGTGTCTATTTATACTACACAAGTATCAACGATAGAATCAACCTCCTTAGGTTTTTTTTTTTTTTTTTTTTTTTTTTTTTTTTGTCATCAGTCTACTGACTGGTTTGATGCGGCCCGCCACAAATTCCTTTCCTGTGCTAACCTCTTCACCTCAGAGTAGCACTTGCAACCTACATCCTCAATTATTTGCTTGACGTATTCCAATCTCTGTCTTCCTCTACAGTTTTTGCCCTCTACAGCTCCCTCTAGTACCATGGAAGTCATTCCCTCATGTCTTAGCAGATGTCCTATCATCCTGTCCCATCTCGTTAACAGTGTTTTCCACATATTCCTTTCCTCTCCGATTCTGCGTAGAACCTCCTTATTCCTTACCTTATCAGTCCACCTAATTTTCAACATTCGTCTATAGCACCACGGAGTGTATAAATCACGAGTAGAGACAAAGGCGGAAGTTATTTTCTTGTTGTTCTACTGCGGAAACGATCCGCAGCGATTCTGTCTGTGAGAGCAGTGTAGAGTAGGGTAAAATTTCGCCCAGTTACAGGGTCATGTTTTTTACCCTTTTTCTACGCGATCAACGTGTCTGTGGAACCCAAATTGTGCTCCTCTATTTGCTAAATTTCCGCCATGAAAATCTTTTACCTTCAGAGCCGTTCAGCTTGAGGGAAAGTCAGTCAGTCATAGTTTTCCAGAATTGAGCCTGCAAATAATCCACCATTACGCTTTTGGCGTGAAGAGCACGCACACACGCATGCACAAACACACACACACACACACACACATGCACGAAGTGTAATACGGACGCATATAAGATTTGCACATATTAGTTTTACATTTTGCAACTTAGAAAGCTTTGTGATACCTTAGATAATAATTATCTATCCCAGCTGTGGTTACGGATTTCTCACGGATCCTCTGTTTGTTAAGGCAAAGTCTGAAATCTTCAACTACTTCATAAATTGTGGGGATGTACCCAAAAGAAGTCAGTACGGAAAGGGAACTAAAATGTAGGAAGCAAATGGAAGGCTACCAAACGCGCTGGGACAGATAGAAGGACGTCCGTCTCTAATATTTAGTATCGTTAACATCTCTGCTGTTCATGCAAAAGCTGCGTGGCGCTTAGAGGAGACTATTTCATCGTTTGCAAGAAAAACGCACGGCTTTTAGTGTAATGGCTATTATTTCATTACTTAAGAGGAAACTCAAATAATAGCAAAATAAAGTTCTTTCTCTTTTGCTTTTTGAAATTAGCACCCCGTATTTATAGCCTGATGACGACTATGACTCGTCCTACACATAAGACGTCCTATACATCCTAAGATCAGAATGATTTTAGACTCTGATCTAAGCGCGCCACAACAACCACCAACTACGGAAGTCGGTCGATAAGAAATTCAGCATACGTAACGTCGAAGCTTGTATTGAGTGGAGGTAGGAAGGAACTCGGCCGCGTCGTTTTCAAAGAAACCATCTCGGCACTAACCATTTAACATCTTACAAATGGAAGCAGTTGTGTGACATAAACTAAAGTTAGTAGGCGTGTTTCTAGATTTGAAAGATGATGTCTGTTCAGATTTCGCCAGCGCCACTTTGAGAGTGCAAATCAGATTTGCTTTTAGTAGACACTGTAATGGTTGTGAGCGTTAGTTACCTTTGAGATTGGACGTGGTGCGTCGATGATAGTCAGGAATGCCTTTAAGGCGGCAAAGACGCCATTACCAACACCTCAGTGAGTTTGAATGAGGTCTTCTCATAGAGCTACGCATGGCTGCATTTTCATTCCGCGATGATGCAGAAAGACTTGGCAGGAACGTATCCACCATACATAATTGCTTGCTGCGGTGATCACGAAATGTACGTTCGCAAGAAGACCGAGCTCCAGACGGCCACGTGGCATTACCGAGAGGGAGGACCATCGTGTTTGGCGTAAGGCTCTGGAGCATCCCACTGCATCTGCAGCAGCAATTTTAGCTGCAAATTTGTACGTCAATCTGGTGATTCGACCTGTCGTTTCTCATTCACGAACAGCATTCAATGGGATGTTTTCCAACAGGATAACGATCGCCCACATACCGCTGTTGTAATCTAACATGCTCTGCAGAGTGTCCACAAGTCACCTTGGCTTCTCGATCACCAAATCTGTCTCCAATCGAACGCATATGGGACATCATCGGACGACAACTCCACCGTCATCCACATACAAAGTTAGCCGTACCTGGTTTGACTGACCACGTGCAACAGACATGGAACTTGCTGGCACGGACTGACACCCGGCACCTGTAAAAAACAATGCATGCATGTTTGCATGCTTGGATTCAACAGTCTGGCGGTTAGTCCCGTTATTAATGTACAAGCATTTCACATTTGCAATGGCTTATCTGACGCTTACATTATTAGTGATCTTGTAATGTTGATCACTGAAATATGTTACCTAGGCACATACATATCCGAAGTTTCATTACTCTACATTAATTACTTTTTGGGGTTGCCATTTTTTTTCTTCAGTATATATATTTTCTTTTTTACGGGAAGTGTGCAAATACAGTATTGACGAAGCGTAATCTGCACTACAATTCTAATGTGAATAAGTCACTGGACTCGACCTCGGAAGAAGCAGGGTTCGAATCTCTGTCTGCTCATCCTGATCTGGAATTTATGAGGGTCACGATTTTTGTGTCCAGCAGACTGCCATTTTACCGTTTTTTGTTTTTTTTTGTTTTTTGTTGTTTTTGTTTTCAGAAACAAAATAATATCTTGGACGGTTGTAGAGAAGCACAACTCTTAATTGTCTGCAATTTTAAGCGAGCTATTATATTCGAAAATAATAGTCTCCGTCTCCTTTTTCTAATGTGTCTGTTAACGCAACATGTTATAGTATCCAAACATGCTCGGTGGTGAAGGGCAGGAGAGCTTGTAAATTGTTTGCTGGGCTGTCGTACTGCACGCATCGCGATTTTTACCTCTGATGTCGCCACCAAAAATGTACATCCCCTGTATACATAATTTTCTGCGGTCAGCGTGCAGAGCCTCGACCGAATACCTCCATCCCCTCTCTCCCTCACTCATGCAACCATAACCGCAACCGCAATGACAGCCATAACCACTAGGGTGCCCACGGATGTGGTCGGCCTTCCAACGAGATGCGGTCGCGTGTGCAGCGCCTACTGACCTCCCATCTGCCGCTTTAGGTCAGATGAGAGTATGTTGTTTATAACTCTACTGGAAAGGTACTTCAAATACAAATTTCGTAAATACGGTGAAAAACTAGGAAAACTTGACAAGTAAAATTTCCCTATATGCTCATTACACACACTCTCTATCATTGGCCTTGATTTAGTTTTCATGTTACTAAAGTATAATGATTTGATGAAACGTAGTATTTTAATAATCGATTTAGTACCTTGAGAAACTATAGACGTTTATTTACTGTCATTGTCTAACACTCCCGGCGGAGGTTCGAGTCCTCCCTCGGGCATGTGTGTGTGTGTTTGTCCTTAGGATAATTTAGGTTAAGTAGTGTATAAGCTTAGCGACTGATGACCTTAGCAGTTACGTCCCATAAGATTTCACACACATTTGAACATTTTTTTGTCTAACAGTCCATTTGGAGTATAGCATTAGAATCTTAAATCAGCTTTAGTGACAGAGCTGGCCCATACCGGGGTTTTGCATCACAAAATGGGCAGTTCAAAACGGACTGTAAATACTGGGCTGTTTCCTACACTGTTGTAAAACTGGAAACGAAATAAAAGAGAATCTGTTGAAAAATTGGAAATTCGTGGCAAGGTCTTATGGGACCAAACTGCTGAGGTCATCGGTCCATAGGCTTGCGCTCTACGTAATCTAACTTAAGCTAACTTCCGCTAACGACAGCACACACACCCATGCCCAAGGAAGGACTAGAAGACTAGTACCTCCGACGGGGGGGGCCGCGAGAACCGTGACGAGACGCCTCAGACCGCAAGCAAGTCTACTCCTCGCGGCAGAATGTGTTGAAATTGTCACATAATAGAATTAGTGTGATGCAGTTTCACAATTCAAAATCAGCGTTTCCTGGAAGACATTCATTGTTGTAATATAATTCACACAATCAGTTGGAGATGTCACAGTGAAAACTACAATTTTGTTTCAAAAAATCCCTCGTTTTCGATCGGACTAAGAACCGTTAATTTTGCCGTACAGATCCCAACTCGAATCTAATAAGCTTTATTTCGCAGCTAGGATATGCTTTACGTTAAGCAGATACGATAGCGGAAACAATGTATACTTCATACAGAAAACTGAGAAAAAATTTTAAGGGTATAGACACAATACTTGCAATGCTCACATATTTCTCAAGCTGCAACAAACATCACGAGTACTTGGATTCGTGAATTTGTTACCGAGTAAACTTTCGAATCTCTGTCTGTTCTCAATGAAACGCCCGTATTGGGACCTTGCTGATAGGAACAAATTTATTTTCGTCTAATTGAGGAACGAAAGAATGTTTGATCTTTGGAGCAACTAGAAAAGTTTATCACTTCCATCAAAGTAAAATGTTTTAATACAGTTTTAAATTCTTCGACTTTGAGAGTGGTTTAGACCGTTCTGCTACTAGCTCAAAATGTTTTTGTGTGGATCTGACGTTTGAAGATCTTATAAGTTCACATCTACAGAGGCAACAGTAACAAATTTCGTAAATATGTTAAAATCTAGTCCTTAGCAACTTATGTGTAAAACCTTTTTAACGCGCCGCTCCTAATACTCAACAGGTATCTTCGGACTGTTTTAGCTACAACGCAGTTTACATATTCATCTAACAGCAAATTATCCTTCGTTTCATTCCTCACAGGTTCTTGCATTGAAATGAGTAGAGATTTTAACTTTACGTTACGTTTAGGGGATAAATATCATTATCCTGCAAATTTATGTCATATATCCTACTCAGACTCAGAATATTCTCAACATTTAACCCAGAGACGGTTATTTGAATAATAGCGCACTGTAAGATATTTCTTGTTAAAAGATTCAGGGTAAAAATAGAAAATATTACGAAGTGTTTCACTGTAAAGATTGCATTATGTTTCTGCTTACAGTCGTGAAATATTGGAAATTTGTGGTAAGATCTTATGGGTCCAAACTGCTGACGTCATCGGTCCCTAAGCTTACACATTACCTAATCTAATTTAAACTAACTTACACAAAGGACAGCACACACACACCCATGCCCCAGGGAGGACTCGAACCTCCGACGGGGGCAGCCACGCGAACCGTGACAGGATTCCTCCTAAGACCGCACGGCTACCCCGCGCGTCTACAATCGTGACACGAACGGTGAACACACGAAATAAGATAATTTAGTATGAAATTGAAAATAAACTAAATCTCTTGTCGGAAGAAAGGCGACTGGATTTCTTTAAAGTTGTGCAAAAGCGACGTACTGAGCGCTGCCGGAAACAAATTATATATTAAAACATCTTATAAACGTTATTGTTATTATTGAATTGCTAGATATCTGTGGGAAGTTGAAAGTGGAGGTCACGTGAAGTTGTATTGAGGGAGAGGGGGTAGGGGCAGAATCAGTTAGAAGCTGCGATCACACAGCAGAACAGAAGACTGGATTCGGGCAAGATTCAAGACGTAGTACCGCCCGCACTATGCGAGGGGCAGTAATACAGTTGTCATAAACCTCAACTAAATCGAACTACGAAAATGAAACTTGGCGACAGTGATGGACATTATCTATATATCCACTGTTAAATGAGACACATTTTTCCAACGACGGATGCCTTGGCGAAGGCCTTTATTGTAGAAGCCTGCATTTCGGCTGTTAAGTGAGGGTTCCGTCTCAAAAATGACACTGTAGTGATACTAGAAATGCCAGAGATGTTATTTTTTCGTCAAACGAGGAAAGAGGAAGAAGCCACTGGGTGTCAAGTCAGGAGAATACGCTGCGTGAGATAAAATTTGATGGCCCAACGAAACCAGCAGGTTTGGTTGTGTACTGTGCAGAATGGAGTGAGGCGTTTTCGTGGAAGGGAAACACCCTACTGATCAGCTTCATACAGTCACTAGTCTTGAAAGTATCCCGTAACCTCGCCATGAGATTGCAGTGGTATGTTTCTGAGATAGTTTTCCCCCGAGCGTAATGTTTTATCAGTGGTAATCCTAGAGAACACTCCGTCTCACACTGGGTCTTCGATGACTGGATCTTCGACTTTTTACGCATTGGACGATCGACTTGTTTTCACTGCTGTTTAGTCCCAGGGTCATAATGACGCAGTCTGCAGTCGTTTATGGTGTTGAGGCGGCTAAGGAAATCGTCTGAACATCGTCATCTGACGCAGCTGCATCATTTCAATTGGTGAATCGATTCAGTAGACTTTTTGAATGGGCTCGAACTATCTCAGAACCAACTGGTCTGTGACTTTTGTCACATTCAAACCATAAGAAAAGTTGTTGAAAACTGATCTTCAAGTAATTTTCACTTTTTACACTGTAGTCTCGATTGTAATACGCTGGCGCCGTGCTTCTCTTGCTGCGCAAAAATTTTTGTTGTCTCAGCAACCGAAGCCAAGGTATATCATGTTGAGAAATAAAACCGTTTATTCTTAGGCACTACCGGTTTCACTGCACTTACTGCTGCATCTTCAGGTATATCTAAGTGGTAAGCAATCATGCAGAAAAATAAATAATCCCAAACCTAAGATAACGTGCTGAAAAATGTACTCACTGGAGTCAAATCATAATATACATAAGATAATACGAAAAGACCCATCGCTCATGCAGCATATTATCCGGAAAAAATGGAAAGACCCTAAAATTAATAGGTAACGTTGGAGAACATTCCCGTGAAGCCTATGAGGAAGAGTAAAACACGAATAAGATGAAATTTACGTAATGTCGCAAAGGATAAGAGGCTCTCTCTTAACATCAAAATGTAGAAGGGAACATCCACTGTCACACGATATCGAGGTGACAGTCGACCAGTTTAAAATTTTTGCCACCATAATAGCAGTATCTCAACGAAGATGGACTGCAGTTTAAGGGTTCCCATTAAAATATGAAATTTTTTAAAAAAATGATACTTCACAAAGCAGTCTTGATCTAAGGCCTGAAGGTTAAGCTAGCAACTAAAGTAATTTTCACTCAGCATGAAAATTAGATGAAAATTACACAGACGGTAAGAGAAAATAATAACGTGTGGTGTACGAGCGACAGTAAGTAAACAAAATCGTACTGACAAACAGGTAATAGGCGGCAAACATGGAAAGGGTGGAAAAGATTCATTGCACAGGAAGAAACTTACAAGGGAACCTCCCCATAGCACCCCCCTCAGATTTAGATATAAGTTGGCACACTGGATACGCCTTGAAAAACTGAACACAGATCAATCGAGAAAACAGGAAGAAGTTGTGTGGAACTATGAAAAAATAAGCAAAATATACAAACTGAGTAGTCCATGCGTAAGATACGCAATATCAAGGATAACAGGGCCCACGAGCGCCGTGGTCCCGTTGTTAGCGTGAGCAGCTGTGGATCGAGAGGTCCTTGGTTCAAGTCTTCCCTCCAGTAAAAAGTTTAATTTCTTTATTTTCGCAAAGTTATGGTCTGTCCGTTCGTTGACGTCTCTGTTCACTGTAATAAGTTTAGTGTCTGTGTTTTGCGACCGCACCGGTAAACCGTGCGATTAGTAGACGAAAGGACGTGCCTCTCCTATGGGAACCGAAAACATTTGATCGCAAGGTCATAGGTCAACCGATTCCTCCACAGGAAAACGCGTCTGATATATTCTATACGACACTGGTGACGGCATATGCGTCACATGACAGGAATAAGTTGTCGACCCACCTAACTTGTACACTTGGCGAATGGGTAAAAAGATTCTTCTACCTTACCCGATTTCTGTTTTCTTGTGGATGTGATAATCACTCCCAAAAAAGTGATAAAACATAAGAGTTTGTCACATAAAGTGAAAATAAAAAATTAAAAGTTTTCAGTCGAGGGAAGTCCTGAACCAAGGACCTCGCGTTCCGCAGCTGCTCACGCTAACCACGGGCCCACGGCGCTTCTATGCTTAAATTAACCTTAATATTGCCTGTCTTACGCATGGACTACTCAGTTTGTATATTTTGCTTATTTTTTTGTAGTTGCACACAACTTCTTCCTGTTTTCTCGATTGATCTGTGTTCAGTTTTTCAAGGCCTATCCACTGTGCCAACTTATAACTAAATCTGAGGGGGGTGCGATGGGGAGGTTCCCTTGTTAGCAAAAACAGAGGCAGGCACCGGTGTGGAAAGTGAACACCAGAATGCCAAGGCACTAGTGAGAAACGCGGTACCCGGCTAGCAAGCAACGTGCACATGCACAATGGAACACGTGCACGGACACGGAAGCGACACCGATGGGGTTTTGTGTTTGTGTTCGTACATCATGACTTGACTCCAGTGAGAACGCTCTTCCTTACTTTCTCTTCTTAGATTTGGGATTCTTTATTTTCCTACATAATTGCTTTTCCACGTATATACAAATTTGCGCCCGAAGATGCAGTTGTTAAGTGCTTTAAAACCGGCAGCGCCTGAGAATAAAAGGATTTTATTTCTCTTGCTATTTCCGGTTTTTCACAGTGATACCGTCTCATTGATTGATGGCCTTGGGAGAGCCAGTCATGACAAAACTCTACCATCTGGTGAGCAAGATGTATGAGACAGGCGAAATACCCACAGACTTCAAGAAGAATATAATAATTCCAATCTCAAAGAAAGCAGGAGTTGACAGATGTGAAAATTACCGAACTATCAGTTTAATAAGTCACAGCTGCAAAATACTAACGCGAATTCTTTACAGACGAATGGAAAAACTGGTAGAAGCGGACGTCGGGGAAGATCAGTTTGGATTCCGTAGAAATGTTGGAACACGTGAGGCAATACTAACCTTACGACTTATCTTAGAAGAAAGATTAAGAAAAGGCAAACCTACGTCTCTAGCGTTTGTAGACTTAGAGAAAGCTTTTGACAATGTTAACTGGAATACTCTCTTTCAAATCCTGAAGGTGGCAGGGGTAAAATACAGGGAGCGAAAGGCTATTTACAATTTGTACAGAAACCAGATGGCAGTTATAAGAGTCGAGGGGCATGAAAGGGAAGCAGTGGTTGGGAAAGGAATGAGACAGGGTTGTAGCCTCTCCCCGATGTTATTCAATCTGTATATTGAACAAGCAGTAAAGGAACCAAAAGAAAAATTCGGAGTAGGTATTAAAATTCATGGAGAAGAAGTAAAAACTTTGAGGTTCGCCGATGACATTGTAATTCTGTCAGAGACAGCAAAGGACTTGGAAGAGCAGTTGAACGGAATGGACAGTGTCTTGAAAGGAGGATATAAGATGAACATCAACAAAAGCAAAACGAGGATAATGGAATGTAGTCAAATTAAATCGGGTGATGCTGAGGGGATTAGATTAGGAAATGAGACACTTAAAGTAGTAAAGGAGTTTTGCTATTTAGGGAGCAAAGTAACTGATGATGGTCGAAGTAGAGAGGATATAAAATGTAGACTGGCAATGGCAAGGAAATCGTTACTGAGGAAGAGAAATTTGTTAACATCGAGTATAGATGTAAGTGTCAGGAAGTCGTTTCTGAAAGTATTTGTATGGAGTGTAGCCATGTATGGAAGTGAAACATGGACGATAACCAGTTTGGACAAGAAGAGAATAGAAGGTTTCGAAATGTGGTGCTACAGAAGAATGCTGAAGATAAGGTGGGTAGATCACGTAACTAATGAGGAGGTATTGGGTTCAAATGGCTCTGAGCACTATGCGACTTAACTTCTGAGGTCATCAGTCGCCTAGAACTTAGAACTAATTAAACCTAACTAACCTAAGGACGTCACACACATCCATGCCCGAGGCAGGATTCGAACCTGCGACCGTAGCGGTCACGCGGTTCCAGACTGAAGCGCCTTTAACCGCACGGCCACACCGGCCGGCGAGAAGGTATTGAATAGGATTGGGGAGAAGAGAAGTTTGTGGCACAACTTGACTAGAAGAAGGGATCGGTTGGTAGGACATGTTTTGAGGCATCAAGGGATCACAAATTTAGCATTGGAGGGCAGCGTGGAGGGTAAAAATCGTAGAGGGAGACCAAGAGATGAATACACTAAGCAGATTCAGAAGGATGTAGGTTGCAGTAGGTACTGGGAGATGAAGAAGCTTGCACAGGATAGAGTAGCATGGAGAGCTGCATCAAACCAGTCTCAGGACTTAAGACCACAACAACAACCGTCTCATTATCCGTTCACCGTTATTCAGAGATGTTCGACCAAACTGGTAGCCTCTGCATTACGTACCTGCCGTGTCATATGATAACGCGTTGTTGTCGTACACTTCCACCAACCCAAAATGGATACTAGCGGCACAGTTCCTCTTCAAACGCAGGACACAATACAACTTGTCTCACGGTGTTTCGCTTTACGAATGGTCGGTACCATTTCGTTCCGGCTCTTCCAGCGACTTGCTGTGGAACTGTGGCAACGTGATTTCGTTGTGTACCAGGCATCTCGAAGTGTATGTGCAAACAAACAAAAAATTAAGGAGCTAAATTTATTATTTCGAGGTGATAATTAAAACCCTGCAAATACCGCGTACAGCCATTTATTGGTTTATAAATTAAAGAGCGCAGCAATCAATCGTTCTTTTCTTTGTAGGTTTTATTACGCAAATCCAGATTTAGGGTAGTGCCTAGCCATTATCAATGCAACATTTTCTAATCTCGATACATGTTAGTTCCCTATTGTTCGGGCGTCAATCACAGTTCTTTGAATACTGCTCAGTAGTATTCAAAGGACTGTGACTGACGCGCGAACAACAGGGAACTAACATGCATCGAGATTATAAAATGTTGCATTGATAATGGCTAGGCATTAGCCTAAATCTGGATTTGATCACTGCCCAGTAGTATTCAAAGAACTGTGACTGACGCCCAAGCAACAGGGAACTAACATCCTTGATTTGCGTAATAAAACCTACAAAAAAAGGACGACTGATTTCTGCGCTCTGTAATTTATAAATCACATAACATTCGCTGAGTGCACCCACTTTCCCAATGGAAGGTTACCTGATAATTTATTGGTTGTCTGAAATAAGATTTGAGATTCGGGGGTTGAGCGATCTTTTGTTAGCGAGAAATGGGTGTTACATGTAACGCCAACACACACACACACACACACAGAGAGAGAGATACACACACACACACATACACACACACACACACAAAACAGACACAGGCACACGCACACACTGATAAACACACACACACACACACACACACACACACACAAAGAGATTGGATTGGATTGGATTGGATTGTTTGGGGGAGGAAACTAGACAGCGAGGTCATCGGTCTCATCGGATTAGGGAAGGACGGGGAAGGAAGCCGGCCGTGCCCTTTCAAAGGAACCATCCCGGCATTTGCCTGGAGCGATTTAGGGAAATCATGAAAACCCTAAATCAGGATGGCCGGACGCGGGGATTGAACCGTCGTCCTCCCGAATGCGATTCCGGTGTGCTAGCCACTACGCCACCTCGCACGGTACAGAGAGAGAGAGAGATAGGGGGGGGAGGGGGGCGGCGCTACACACAGTACTTCCCGCTAGCAAGTTATGAGAGCATCCCCACCGCAAATAATAAGATCGCTAACTGCGTGATTTCTGGCGAGTGGTCTTCTGGCTGGCGGTTTGCGTCATGGAGTGGCAGGTTGTGATGACCGAGGCGCCACGTCAGCGTCTTGGCGAAGCGCTGTCGGCAGCAGGTGGCCCAGCACGCCACGCGGCGTCCGCTGCGCCCGCGCTCGGAGAGTCAACACGCAGAGTGCGTGTGTCAGCGCGCGTGCCTACTGGAGAGGGAGAGGAGAGCAACCACCCCCACGCCCCTCCCATCACAGCCGCGGCCTATTCCCGTTTATGCAGCATTTTCCTAAGAGCCGCCTGCGGCTGTCGGGAAGCGTGCTTGACACCGGATTATAGCCGGCATGCGTCAACCACCCCGTGATCTCATTCGCTTAAGATATCGATAGACAGCTTACGTTTGGCCCAGCGTAATGGAAATTTAGACGTACGAGAGTATTTAGAAGAGGAACACGATAAGGGCGTCACGCAACAAACTCCAAATTGGCATGAAGTGCGCAAAACGCTTCGACATAAAAGTTATTAACACGTCAGTACAACCACACCAAGTAGGTAGCAGTAACGCCAGCTAAACTCGGCATATAAGGAAAGATTAAGGAGCGGGTTTTTAGTTCATATATCGGAACTGATTCTTTCTTTCGCTTACGCCATAGTCCCGCAGCGATCGCAGGGTCGTCGTGGTTACAACGGATGTGGCAAGATTAGTTTTAGGGGTGGCCGGATGCCCTTGCTGCCGCCACCCCGTACCCTCCCGGGATGGAATCAGTGTAGCCCAGCTGTCTGTATCTAGTGTAAATCGTGAAATAGTGCGAACGTATTTTCAAATGTCTGCGACACGTGTAACTGAGGCGGAACGTGGAGACCAGCCCGGTATTGACCTAGCGGGATGTGGAAAACCGCCTAAAAACCACATCCAGGCTGGCCGGCACACCGGCCCTCGTAGTTAATCCGCCGGGCGGATTTGATTCGGGGCCGGCGCGCCTACCCGAATCCAGGAAGCAGCACGTTAGCGCTCTCGGCTACCCTGACGGGTATATCGGAACTGATTGCTACTTGTTATTAAAAAATGATGTTATGGGTCGTGTAAGAAGGAGAAATGTCATCCAACGCTCGTCGGAAGTCGGCAATGAGAATGGTCGCTTAACAAGACAGCGTGTCTTCCATAGTACTCTTGCTGTTCAAATGTGTATGACTTCCTAAGGGACCAAAGTGCTGAGTTCATCGGTCCCTAGACTTACACCCCACTTAACACTAAGGACAACACTCACACCCGTGCCCGAGGAAGGACTCGAACCTCCGGCGTGAAGGGCCGCACGATTAGTGACATAGCGCCTCTAACCGCGCGGCCACTCCGCGCGGCATAGTACTGTTGCTGCTCGCATTGATGGCGATCCCACAACTGTCACGCGCGTATTAATTGTAAGAGTTCAGGATGGCCATAGTCAACACTATACCGTATTTCCGAGCCCTGCGACTAGCGCCCGTGCCGGCCGCGGTGGCCGTGCGGTTCTGGCGCTGCAGTCCGGAACCGCGGGACTGCTACGGTCGCAGGTTCGAATCCTGCCTCGGGCAGAGGTGTGTGTGATGTCCTTAGGTTAGTTTGGTTTAAGTAGTTCTAAGTTCTAGGGGACTTATGACCTAAGATGTCGAGTCCCATAGTGCTCAGAGCCATTTGAACCATTTTGACTAGCGCCCGAGAGGGTAGTCATATTCTAACGTAAAGGATCATGCAGCCATGCCACGTGCATTGTCTGCGAAAATGGGCTCGTTTGCAGCAAGACAAGTATCCCCTTGGAGACCGAGAAGTGGTCTGAAACTCCACGTACTGAAAGTGCAATGACCTTTGTTGCGGTATCCCTTGACGTGACAACAGAGACAGGTGCTCTGACAGTCGTGCACCCGGTTACAATACTGCACGCTTCACTGTCACCAATCCTCATTTTAGACGAGTCCCATTTCTACGTGCAGATCACGATGGATGTATATAGGTGTACAGGCTCTGAGGAGAACGAATATTGCCAGAGAGCATTCGCCATCATCGCTTGGACGCAGCAACTGGCATAGTGGTTTGAGGTATCATTGAGATACGACGCCATCACCTTCAGTTCACATACCTGGCAATCTCGGAAGCACTCGTTATGTTTATGACGTGTTATGGCCGACGGCTGTCCCTTGTCTTCGATATCTCCGTCACGTTACTTCAGTAAATATATGAAGACAGTAACTGTTCTCGAAAGATTACTGTTGTTGACCGTGCAGCTTTTCCCTGGAATAAATGATGACTAACTGAAACCCTGAGCTGCTGACAGGTGTTGTTGATATACCTCGACGTGAACAGCTGAAAATGTGTGCCCCGACCGGGACTCGAACCCGAGATCTCCTGCTTACATGGCAGATGGATAGAGCGTCTGCCATGTGAGCAGGAGATCCCGGGTTCGAGTCCCGGTCGGGGCACACATTTTCAGCTGTTCACATCGAGGTATATCAACAACACCTGTCGGCAGCTCAGGGTTTCAGTTAGTCATCATTTATTACTTCATTGACATACAGGGATACCACACGTTGCCAGAGCTGTCCTGATCTACATCAGTGCACAGGGTGTTCTAATGTTACCCTGGTAGCACTTTCTCTCACCTACTGAAACCATCGGGTCATGGCTTGACAATACCCGCCAGCCACTATGATCGATGACCTCTGGCTTACAACTGAAGCATCGTGGCATGACATACCCATTTCCCTCACTTTTTTTTTTCGAGTCATAAGTCTTCTGACTGTTGTGATGAGGACCGCCACAAATTTCTCTCCTGTGCCAACCTCTTCTTATCAGAGAAGCACTTGCAACCTATTTCCTCAGCAGTTATCTGCTGGATGTATTCCAATCGCTGTCTTCCTCTACAGTTTTTGCCCTCAACAGCTCCTTCTAGTACAATGGAAGTCACACCCTCATGTCTTAAGAGATGTCCTGTCATCCTGCCCTTTCTCTCCGTGTCAGGGTTTCCCACATAGTCCTTTCCTCTTCGATTCTGCGCAGAACCTTCTCATTCAGTATCTTATCAGTCCATCTAATTTTCAACATTCGTCTGTAGCACCGCATCTCAAATGCTTCGATTCTCTTCTGCTCCGGTTTTCCCACAGTCCACGTGTCACTACCATACAATGCTGAGCTCCAAACGTATATTCTCAGAAATTTCTTCTTCTTCAAATCAAGGCCTATGTTTGACACTAGTAGACTTCTCTTGGTCCCTTTTTGTCCGTGCTAGTCTGCTTTTCATGTCCTCCTTGATCCTTCCGTCATTGGTTATTTTGCTGCCTAGGTAGCAGAATGCCTGGACTTCATCTATTTCGTGACCATCAATTTGTGATTTCCTGTCAGAGG
This sequence comes from Schistocerca nitens, assembly GCF_023898315.1. Classification (NCBI taxonomy): domain Eukaryota; kingdom Metazoa; phylum Arthropoda; class Insecta; order Orthoptera; family Acrididae; genus Schistocerca; species Schistocerca nitens. The sequence goes on along the minus strand of NC_064622.1, from coordinate 173,418,753 downwards.
GGTCACAGTTAGTAGTAATTGACGGAAAGTCATCGAGTACAACAGAAGTGATTTCTGGCGTTCCCCAAGGTAGTGTTATAGGCCCTTTGCTGTTCCTTATCTATGTAAACGATTTTGGAGACAATCTGAGGAGCCGTCTTCGGTTGTTTGCAGATTACGCTGTCGTTTATCGACTAATAAAGTCATCAGAAGACCAAAACAAACTACAAAACGATTTAGAAAAAATATCTGAATGGTGCGAAAAGTGGCAGTTGAACCTAAATAACGAAAAGTGTGAGGTCATCCACATGAGTGCTAAAAGGAACTCGTTAAACTTCGGTTACACGGTAAATCAGTCTAATCTAGAAGCCGTAAATTCAACTAAATACCTAGGTGTTACAATTACGAACAACTTAAACTGGAAGGAACACATAGAAAATGTTGAGGGGAAGGCTAACCAAAGACTGCGTTATATTGGCAGGACACTTAGAAAATGTAACAGACCTACTAAGGAGACTGCCTACACTACGCTTTTCCGTCCTCTTTCAGAATACTGCTGCGCGATGTGGGATCCTTACCAGATAGGACTGACGGAATACATCGAAAAAGTTCAAAGAAAGGCAGCACGTTTTGTATTATCGCGAAATATGTGAGAGGGTGCCAGAAATGATACAGGATTTGAGCAGGACATCATTAAAAGAAAGGCGTTTTTCGTTGCAGCGGAATCTTGTCACGAAATTCTAATCTCCAACTTTCTCCTGTGAATGCGAAAATATTTTGTTGGCACCGACCTACATAGGGAGGAACGATCACCACGATAAAATAAGGGAAATCAGAGCTCGTACGGAAAGATATAGGTGTTCATTCTTTCCGCGCGCTATACGAGATTGGAATAATAGAGAATTGTGAAGGTGGTTCGATGAACCCTCTGCCAGGCACTTGAATGTGATTTGCAGAGTATCCATGTAGATGTAGATAAATCCTGATGTTAAGTTTCTCACGGTTCTCATTTCTGCTACTTCTCATTGCTTTCGTATTTCGTCGATTTACTCTCAATCTATATTCTGTACTCATTAGACTGTCCATTCCATTCAGCAGATTATGTAATTCTTCTTCACTTTCACTCAGGATAGAAATGTCATCAGCGAATCGTATCACTGATACCCTTTCACATTCAATTTTAATTACACTCCTGAAACTTTCTTTTATTTCCGTCATTGCTTCTTCGATGTACAGATTGAACAGAAGGGGAGAAAGACTACATACCTGTCTAACACCCCTTTTAATCCGAGCATTTCGTTCTTGGTCGTCCGCTCTTATTATTCACTTTTGGTTCTTGTACGTAGTGTATATTACCCGTCTCTCGGTATAGCTTACTCCTATTTTCCTCAGAATTTTGAACATCTTGTTACTTTCTTTTCCTAACGAATCCCATACCCTTACGTAAATCGAAGTTGGAGGGGGAGAAAAGAAAGAAAAGAGAAGTAACTACTGATGTCATCTGCATCGAGACTTTTTGCGGAATCGACGGCTAGAAGTGAAAATGTGTGCCAGACCGGGTTTCGAATCCGGAATCCGTAGCATGCTATTCAGCTGAGTTAACCACAACACAATTTGGACAGAGTGTTTATCGCTCTGGCGCAGACTACCACGGTAGTTCCCTCGGCAGACCCACATTTGCCCCTAGTGTCACTTATCCGCAATCTCCGTCCATGTCCTCCTTGCTCGCTAATTTGAGATTCCTGCAGAAGATCGAACATAATTATACATCCGTAATAAAGGCGTTGGATTCAGTGAATATCGACGCGAATCTATTATATGAATGCGTGGTGTCTGCTCTCTCGGACATGTCAGAAAGATCATACAACACGCAATCGATGCATAACCTTATATTCACCTGATCACAAATCACTGTATTCTTCCCATCTCACTTCACTGATATCTAACATTTCTAGTATTTGTATTTCCCTTTTCAGATTTTCCACCTCGCTGCTGTAATTGTTGTTATACTTGTTGTTTTCAGTCGGAAACCTAGTTTAATGCTGCTCTCCACGCTAATCTATCATGTACAAGCCTCTTCATCTCTGCATAGTTACCGCGACCTAGATAGCCTTGGGAATGCCACCCATTACAAAACTCTTCCATTTGGTGAGCAAAGTGTATGAGGCGGGCTAAATACCCTCCGACGTCAAGAAGAATATAACAATTCCAGGTCCAAAGAAAGCAGGAGCAGACAAGTGTGAACATTACTGAAGTATCAGTTCAATGAGTCACGGTTGCAAAATACAAACACGAATCCCTTACAGAAGAATCGAAAAACTGGTAGACGCCGACCTTGCAGAAGATCTCAAAAGATCTGTTTGGTTTCCTGAAAAAAGTAGGAACACGCAATGCAATACTGACCCTACGACTTCTCATAGAAGATAGGTTAAGGAAAGGCAATCCTACGTTTATAGCATTTGTAGACTTCGAGAGCAGTTTTGACAATGTTTGCTGGAAAACTCCCTTTGAAATTATGAGGTTAGCAGGGGTAAAATTCGCGGAGCAAAAGGGTATTCACAACTTGTACAGAAACCAGACAGCATTTATAAGAGTCAAGGGGAATGAAAGGAAAGCATTAGTTGAGACGAGAGCGAAACAGTTTTGTTGCCTATCCCCGATATTATTCAATCTGTACATGAGCAAGCAGTAAAGGAGACAAAAGAAATAGTTGGGATTGCAATTACAAGCCAGGGTGAGGAAATAAAAACTTTGTGGTTTGCCGATGACATTGTAATTCTGTCTGCGACAGCAAAGGACTTGGAAGAATAGCAAAAGGGAATGGACTGTGTCTTGAAAGGGATGTATAAAATAAACATCAACAAAAGGAAAACGAGGATAGTGGAATGTAGTCAAATTAATTCACGTGATAGTGAGGGAATTAGATTAAGAAATGAGACACTTAAAATGGTAGATGAGTTTTGCTTTTTGGGCAACAAAATACTGATGATGCAGTAAATACACTCCTGGAAATTGAAATAAGAACACCGTGAAGTCATTGTCCCAGGAAGGGGAAACTTTATTGACACATTCCTGGGGTCAGATACATCACATGATCACACTGACAGAACCACAGGCACATAGACACAGGCAACAGAGCATGCACAATGTCGGCACTAGTACAGTGTATATCCACCTTTCGCAGCAATGCAGGCTGCTATTCTCCCATGGAGACGATCGTACAGATGCTGGATGTAGTCCTGTGGAACGGCTTGCCATGCCATTTCCACCTGGCGCCTCAGTTGGACCAGCGTTCGTGCTGGACGTGCAGACCGCGTGAGACGACGCTTCATCCAGTCCCAAACATGCTCAATGGGGGACAGATCCGGAGATCTTGCTGGCCAGGGTAGTTGACTTACACCTTCTAGAGCACGTTGGGTGGCACGGGATACATGCGGACGTGCATTGTCCTGTTGGAACAGCAAGTTCCCTTGCCGGTCTAGGAATGGTAGAACGATGGGTTCGATGACGGTTTGGATGTACCGTGCACTATTCAGTGTCCCCTCGACGATCACCAGTGGTGTACGGCCAGTGTAGGAGATCGCTCCCCACACCATGATGCCGGGTGTTGGCCCTGTGTGCCTCGGTCGTATGCAGTCCATTGTGGCGCTCAGCTGCACGGCGCCAAACACGTATACGACCATCATTGGCACCAAGGTAGAAGCGACTCTCATCGCTGAAGACGACACGTCTCCATTCGTCCCTCCATTCACGCCTGTCGCGACACCACTGGAGGCGGGCTGCACGATGTTGGGGCGTGAGCGGAAGACGGCCTAACGGTGTGCGGGACCGTAGCCCAGCTTCATGGAGACGGTTGCGAATGGTCCTCGCCGATACCCCAGGAGCAACAGTGTCCCTAATTTACTGGGAAGTGGCGGTGCGGTCCCCTACGGCACTGCGTAGGATCCTACGGTCTTGGCGTGCATCCGTGCGTCGCTGCGGTCCGGTCCCTGGTCGACGGGCACGTGTACCTTCCGCCGACCACTGGCGACAACATCGATGTACTGTGGAGACCTCACGCCCCACGTGTTGAGCAATTCGGCGGTACGTCCACCCGGCCTCCCGCATGCCCACTATACGCCCTCGCTCAAAGTCCGTCAACTGCACATACGGTTCACGTCCACGCTGTCGCGGCATGCTACCAGTGTTAAAGACTGCGATGGAGCTCCGTATGCCACGGCAAACTGGCTGACACTGACGGCGGCGGTGCACAAATGCTGAGCAGCTAGCGCCATTCGACGGCCAACACCGCGGTTCCTGGTGTGTCCGCTGTGCCGTGCGTGTGATCATTGCTTGTACAGCCCTCTCGCAGTGTCCGGAGCAAGTATGGTTGGTCTGACACACCGGTGTCAATGTGTTCTTTTTTCCATTTCCAGGAGTGTAGAAAGGATATGAAATGTAGAATGGCAATGGCAAGAAAAGCGATTCTGAAGAAGAGTTTCTTAACTTCGAGTATAGATTTATGTGTCACGGAGTCTTTTATGAAAATATTAGTATGGAGTGTAGCCATGTATGAAACTGAAACATGGACGATAAACAGTTTATACAAGAAGAGAATAGAAGCTTTTGAAATGCGGTACTACAAAATAATGCTGAAGATTAGATGAGTACATCAGGTAACTAATGAAGAGGTACTGAATAGAAATGAGAAGCAAAGAAATTTGTGGCACAACCTGACTAGAAGGAGAGATCGGTTGGTATGACACATTCTGAGACATCAAGGGATCACAATTTTTTTATTGGAGGGAAGTGTGGGGGTAAGTATCGCAGAGGGATAGCAAGAGCTGAATATAGTTAGCAGATTCAGAAGAATATAGGTTGCTGCAGTCACTCGGAGATAAAGAGGCTTATACTGGGTAGAGTAGGAAAAAGAAATAGTAGTCGGAAGGACATATTCACCGTATGAGAACTTTTAAAATACGTTCCGAAGAGTTTAAAAGCAAAAGTGTCATAATAAAACGCGCAAAATCACGAAGGTTATTCAATAAGTAATGCATCTCATTTTTTCTCTAAACAGGTTGGCGCTATGCAGGATTAGAATACACCACATTATTCCCCGCAGTGGTAACACCAATTCCCGTCATATCACCGAAGTTAAGCTCTGTCGGGCTGGGCTACCACTTGGATGGGTGGTCATCCGGTCTACCGAGCGCTGTTGGCAAGCGGACTGCACTCAGCCCCTGTGAGGCAAACTGAGGAGGTACTTGATTGAGAAGTAGCGGATCCGGTATCGTAAAATGACATACGGCCGGGAGAGCGGTGTGCTGACCACATGGCCCTCCGTATCCGCATACAGTGACGCCTATGATCTGAGGATTACACGGTGGCCAGTCAGTACCGTTGGGTTTTCATGGTCTGTTCGGAGGGAGTTAAGAAAATTATTCGTCACCCTTTTTGCTACAAAGTCCAAATATCAATATAATCTCCGTTCAATGAGACACCATTATTCCACCTCACCGGCCGAAGTGGCCGAGCGGTTGTAGGCGCCTGAGTCTGGAACAGCGCGACCGCTGCGGTCGCAGGTTCGAATCCTACCTCGGGCATGGATGTGTGTGGTGCCCTTAGGTTAGTTAGGTTTAAGTAGTTCTAAGTTCTAGGGGACTGATGACCTCAGAAGTTAAGTCCCATAGTGCTCAGAGCCATTTGAACCATTCACGCCACCTCACTGGGAGGGCCTGTGTGCTTGCACGGTACCACTCCACTGGTCAACGTCTTGCTGCATCAATATTCTCACCATCATCCACGTACTACTTCCCGCGGAGTGCATCCTTCATTGGACCGAACTCGTTGCTATTTATGGTCTTCTGTCAGGTGGTGAGAAACCCAGCTGGTTCACACCTTTGAGTACCCTAACTGCTGGAGGAGTATGTCTGCACTACCAACAGATATGTCCAGTGCAGCAGTGAGATGTTTGATTGTGATCCTTCGATCACCTCCAATGAGAGTGTTCGCACGATCCAACACTGCACGAGTCACAGGTGTGTGCGGCCGGACGTCACGTGTGTGATCTGACAGGTCTGTGCGACCTTGTTGGCATTATTACAGACGCCTCGGCCAACTTCTCACCTTGCTCACTGCCCGGTCTCCGTAGACTTTTTAGAAGTACCTATGAATATCAGCGATGGTTTGGTTTTCCGCCAAAAGAAACTCAGTAACAGCCCTCTGCTTGGAATGCACCACCGTTACAGACACCATATTGAAGGCGAAGTACAGAGCCGTCACCTATCGGAACTTCATGAAACTATAGGGGCTGAAGCGGGAATATTCCAGGACATCGCAAAACAAAACCCGCATATTTTCAGCTGAAACTGGCCGGGATAAAGATGTGTTGCATTACTTGTTGACGTTTCGTCATAATTCCAGTATTAAGCGTAAAGGAGAGTGCAAATAGGTGGAGTGTTGTACGAAGGGTAGGAAATGTATAATAATTTGATTGATTATAAAATGTGTGTCTATTTGAGAAACATAAGGGATGTAGTATTAATTCCAAAGTTTGGACCGACATCTGTAAAACTTGCGATAATGCGAAACAGAAGGGTTAGAAAACTTTTCTAAAATCACTGGGGAAAGAGGCTACGAAACAATTACTAGTTACTACGTAAAATCTTTGAGACTAAAAACATACCACTGGATTTTCGGATGAATGTCATCCTCATATTTCCATAGATAGTAAAAAAACAAATGTCAGAATTTACAGTCAACTTAATGGCTCATGTATCCAAATTGCTAACAAGGATAATATACGAAATAATGGAACGCAAAGCTGACCGTTTGTTAGACGACGACAGTATCGACTTAAGGAACGGTAATGAGACAAGAGGCTTGTACCCCGTTCCGCTTGATTATCGTGGCAAGACATGGGGAGAAATAAGACACATTCATAAAGTCTGTCGACCTATCAAAGTCGTTAAACAACGAAAAATGACATAAAATGTTTGAAATTCTGTGGGAACTAGATATAAGACGAGAGGAGAAAGACGAGTAATGCGTAATAAGAATAAGAAAGAAATATCGAGAGATAAGAACTCGGATTAAATAGGGTAACGCAACGATACGATTGTCCCCTCTACTATTCAATCTGTACATCGAGGAAGCAATGACGGAAGTAAAATAACGGTTGAGGAATTGGATTAAACTTCAGAGAGAAATGATATCAGTGACAGGTCACCGATATCACTATTCTCAGTGAAAGTAAGGAAGAATTACAGAAGCTCTTAAATGAAATGAACAATCCAGAGCGCACAGAAAACGGAAAAGAGTAAGCCATAGGGAGACGAAAGTAATTAGACATAGCAGAAATGAATGTACCTCTAAATTTAACGTCGCCATTATGATCACTAAGTGGAAAAAGTTAAGCGACTCTGGCTACTTTGGAAATAAAATAAGGTATAACGAAGGCCGCAAGGATGAGTTGAGAGGCAGACTATCTCACGCTAAGCGATCAATTCTGTATAAAAGAAGCGGTGTCAAACATCAGCCTTCTGCCGTCTGATGGAGATGTGGACACTTGAATCATCAAGGAAAGTACACACTGAGGATATAAAAGACAGGGGATAGCGCTGTGCACATATACAGACAGCTGTAGTATCGTGTACACGAGGTACAACAGAACAGAGCATTGGCGAAGCTGTCATTTGTGCTCAGGGTATTCATGTGGAAAGTATTCCGACATGACAATGGCCACACGACGGAAATTGACAGGCTGTGAACGCGGAATGGCGGTTGGAGGCAGACGCGTGGTACATTTCACTTCGGAAATCGTTAGGGAATTCAGTATCCTAGGTACACAGTGTCAAGAGTGTGCCGAGAACACTTAAGTTCGGGCATTATCTCTTATCAACGACAAGTGGCCGACGGATTCACTTTCAGGACCGAGAGCAGCGGCGTTTGCGTAGAAATGTGAGTGTTGTGAGATTTGGCGTTAGTGGACTAATGCAGCAAACGAGCGACGCGAGTGCGTTTGCCAGCAGCACGGCATCTCCCGCAACGCCTCTCTTGAGCTCGTGACCATATCGACTGGACCCTAGACGCCAGGAAAATAGTCCCCATTTCAGCTTGTAATAGCTGATGGTAGGGTTCGTGTTTGGTGCAAACCCCATTAAGTTATGATCCAAGTTATCAACAAGGCGCTCTGGAAGGTGATGGTGGCTCCACAATGGTGTGGGCTATGTTTACATGAAATGGACTGGATCGTCTGGTCCAACTGAGCCAATCATTGACTGGAAATGGTTATGTTTGGCTTCTTGGAGACTATTTTCAGCTATTCACGGACTTCATGTTGCCAAACAACGATGGACTTTTTATGGGTAACAAAGTGACATGTTACCCGGCCAGAATTGTTCAGCATTGGCTTCTAGAACATTCTGGACAATTCGAGCGAACCATCTGACCACTCAGATCACCCAAATTGAGTCCCAGTAAACATTCGTGGGACATAATGGAAAGATCAGTCCTTGTACAAAACCCTTCCGCAATTATGGACGGCTATAGAGGCAGCATGGCTCAATATTTCTGCAGAGGACTTCCAACGAGTCCATACCACATCGAGTTGCTGCACTACGCAGGGCAAAAGGAGGACATGACTTCTGTCACCTGAATGTATAAGGGGAACAGAGATGAATGTGGAACCATTCTAAAGACGATACGGGTCGCAAATGGCGACTTTGACGAACGGTCTATTGTTATTGCCGCGTGTCTTGGTATGGTATTTCGCGGACGGCGTACCTGTTCACTGTATGCGTATTCCTGTCAGTAGCATGTAGGTGAAGCTATTGGTAGGCGACAAGGTGTTCGATGTCCATGCGTCGTCACAGAACTTCCAAGTCAGAGGATTGCCGCTTTTCAAAGCAGGATAGGCGGATATCTGTAGCAAATCTGGCGACAGAGGGCAATGGCTGTACGCGAAAACGTATTCCGAGCACATCGTTCAGCCCATATTGTTGAACATGGAACTCTGCAGTAGACAGTTCGTACGCGTTTCCAAGTTCATCCGAGTACATCGACAGCTACTGTTGGAGTGGGCACGGGATGCAGGCCAAGGGGAGCAGTATTAAGCTATGATGGACATACCATGGGATCTGTAGTAATAATCGGAGGGCCACACAAACAGCTGTGGAGCACGTAACCTTCTGTCATGGATCAATTTCTTCCCTCGTTATTTGATGTCTTTCCCTGGACGATCGCGTTTCCAGAAGGATAACTGTCTGTGCCACAACGCAAGAAACGTCCTCCACGGGTTTGAGGTTAGCAGTGAACATTCAAGCCGAGATAGCAGTCTTATCGCATCCAGTGTCATGTTACACATGTCGTGTCGGGTTTCGCACTTCGGCGACTTCGTGCCCCCACTCCCTCACCTTGTGGAAGATGAGACAACTGTCTAAGATGTGGCCGGCCGTGTGGCCGAGCGGTTCTAGGCGCTTCAGTCAGGAACCGCGATGCTGCTACGGTCGCAGGTTCGAATCCTGCCTCTGGCATGGATGTGTGTGATGTCCTTACGTTAGGTTTAAGTAGTTCTAAGTCTAAGGGACTGATGACCTCCAATGTCCCATAGTGCTTAGAGCGATTTGAACCATCGAAGATGTGTATGGGTGTGTTTGTTTGGGGCGGGTCCCCTGGATAACGGTAATCAGTTGACAATGGTTCCCAGTGGCGCGGCGCAATGGCGAGAGGGGTGAGGGCTAAGCTCTCTGCTATCCGGGTGGATAACCAGGTACACAATTTTTTTGGTAGAAAATTTGCGGAATTTGTTGGGGGACGACATGAATAATTCCGCTTGAGCACCTTTAGTTTCATGAAATGCAATAGGTGGCGACGCTACACATAGCCATCCAAATGGCGTCTGTAATGGAGGTGCGTTCCAAGTAGGTAGCTGTCAGTGAGTTCCTTCTGCCGGGAAACCAAATCATGACAGATATTCATAGGCGTTTGCAGAGACCTGGCAGTGAGAAAAAGCTCGGTGAATCTTTGGACGTGGAGTTTATCATCATCGAAACAAGGTCGCGGAAACCTATCGGATCTCTCGCGTGCCAGACAGCTACACACAGCTGTGCCTCCTGCAATGTTGGAACGTGCGGACACTCTCATTCAAGGCGATCGATGGATCACAAACAAACACGTCGTTGCTCAACTGGACTTCTCTGTTGGTAGTGCAGAGACATTCGTCCACTAGCTGGGATACTCAAAGGTGCGTGTTCGCTGGGTTCCTTGCCACCTAACAGAAGACCATAATGACCAACGAAGGACCGTCTGTGGGAAACAACTAGCACGTTACGAGGCTGACTGTGACAATTTTTCCTCGAACATCGTCACAGACGATGAAACATGGGTTCATCACTTCGAACACGGAACAAAACGGCAAGTGGCGCCACACCAATCCTCCTCTGAAGAAAAAGTCCAAATTCGCACCCTTTGCTTGGGATGTCATGGCGGTGGCTCTCTGAGATGGTGCAAGGTTTACTCTGTTTGATGTCCTCCCTCATGGTCCAAAGATAAACTCGGAAGTGTATTCTGATACACTCAGGAAACTGAAGAAACGACTTCAGCGTGTTCGTGAGCACAAAAATGAGGACGAACTTCTCGTTCTCCATGAGAATAGTTTTGCGCGCCTGAGAGGAGGTCACAAATTCTTTTTGGATTGTTCTTCCTCATCCGTACAATTGTTTGATACAATGAATAATGCACTCCGTGGGAGACAAAACGCAGATAAAGGGAAGGTTAGTGATTCAGAAAGACGTTGGCTCCGACGTCTACCAGTAGCGTGTGTAAGTAGACTGTTTAGGTTTTTATGTTGGTAACGCCACGTAGCGCTCTGTATGAAAATCGCTGACTGCGCTGTGTGCAGTCTGTGGCTCGTTGGACTCACTGTTGGAATATTCGGTTGTGTAGTGTTGGGCAGTTAGATGTGAACAGCGGGTAGCGTTGGGCAGTTGGTGAGCCGCCAGCAGTGGTGGATGTGGGAAGAGAGATGCCAGAGTTTTGAGAGCGGACGATCTGGACGTGTGTCCGTCAGAAAAAGGAAATTTATAAGGCTGGATGTCATGAACTGATAAATATATTATGACTTTTGAATGCTATTAAGGTAAATACATGGTTTGTACTCTATCAAAATCTTTCATTTGCTAACTATGCCTAACAGTAGTTAGTGCCTTCAGTAGTTAGAATATTTTATTCAGCTGGCAGTATTGGCGCTCGCTGTATTGCAATAGTTCGAGTAACGAAGATTTTTGTGAGGTAAGTGATTCATGAAAGGTATAGGTTACCGTTAGTCAGGGCCATTCTTTTGTAGGGATTATTGAAGTCAGATTGCGTTGCGCTAAAATATTGTGTGTCTGTTTAGTGATGATCAGAATAAGTAAACAGAAAACTGTCTGAGTACGGCCGGCCGAAGTGGCCGCTGGTTCTAGGCGCTGTAGTCTGGAACCACGAGACCGCTACGGTCGAAGGTTCGAGTCCTGCCTCGGGCATGGATGTGTGTGATGTCCTTAGGTTAGTTAGGTTTAAGTAGTTCTAAGTTCTAGGGGACTAATGACCTTAGAAGTTGAGTCCCATAGTGCTCAGAGCCATTTGAACCTTTTTCTTTTTTCTGAGTACGTTGAGTTTTGCCTAGCTGTTTGAAAATCATATAACGTAAGAGAGTTTTTCCACCTCTGTCATTCTTAATTTTTCCAAGGGGACATTTCCAGTGGTACCATTCAGGCATACAGGCTCTCCCAGCATGGTGACATAAGGCCGTCGCATTGAAAGAACGTTTTGCTGGAAACAGCTTTCTAGCCAAAATGAGTGGGGAATGATATGGTGTATTATAATCTTGAATAAAATCAACCTACTTTCATAAAGAACGTGTTTTATTAATTACTGAACACCCCTCATACTTTATCGCTAAAACTCAGTTTGCGTATGAAAATATTTTGCTGAAGAATGACGTACAGTATCGTAGTCACCAAACCTATTTACCGTTCCTTCGATGGCTTGCTTGATGAACCTAAACCTACCCGTTGTTGAGCCAGATCGTCACTGTTATTATTATCAAAATAGTTCACTGAGCGCGGTGGTGCAGTGATAAGGTACAGGACTCACACTAGAGAGGACGACAGTTCATATCCGCTTGCGGCGGTCCGAATTTACTGTCTGCTTTGATTTCTCTAAGTCCTTTAAGAGAAATAGCGGCATGATTCCTTTCAAAGCACGGTCTATTTCCTTCCCCAGCCTTCCCCATTCGAGCTGGTAGTACATCTCAAATTCCTTAGTTCTCGACGCCACCTTGAAACTGATCTTCCCTTTTCTTTGCGATGGCTTAGCCTGTTATTCGGGCGGTTTCGAGCCAAATTAGTATGACTTTTGTACTGATTTTGCTGGCTAGTGAAACTTATGAAGTGGTGTCGTTCACAGGGCGGTGGCAGTCTTTCGAATTCCAAGAGCGCGACTGCTACGGTCGCAGGTACGAATCCTGCCTTGGTCATGGATGTATGTGATGTCCTTAGGTTAGTTAGGTTTAAGTAGTTCTAAGTTCTAGGGGACTGAAGGCCTCAGATGTTAAGATCCATAGTGATCAGAGTCATTTGTACCATTTTTGAACTCCAAGTTCATCGTACGTCGCCTGGTGCTGAGTTTACGCTGTGGCCCATGGGGTGGCCGCAGGCGCAGCTGCAACCTGCCGTAGGGTGTGACCAGCACTCTGGGAGTGCGTACGTACGCTACGCACACCGCACGCACTCGCACGCACGCGTGTCGGCGGAGGGGCGCGTGCACGCACAGGCCAGTGCAGCGGGGGCGCGGGCAGGCGTCAGCGAAAATATCATTAGTTGTTTGATTAGGGGCGATCCGTGGCGACAGCGGGGGACAGCGCGCGCCAAATCTAGATGGATGGCGGCGGCGCGACGCCCCAGCGGGGCCCTTAAAAAGAGCTGGGGGGGGTGCAGGGGGAGGGCGTCGCGACGCCTGCCGACGCCTCCAATCTCCAGCCTGCCTAATCCAGCCGGAGGGAGCGCCCGCGGCTCCAGCGGACGCTACACTTGCCGGTTGCAGGGTCCGCTACTTGCTCCTGTCTGTAGGTTCCACTGGACAACTGCAGCCAGAAGTAGCCAATATTAAAACCTAGCGAAAGTCCATCCTTCTTGTGAACGTGGGACCGCGGCTGACAATATAAGTGATGGGATTGGTAAAAAATTGTTGAAATGGCTCTGAGCACTATGGAACTTAACTTCTGAGGACATCTGTCCCCTAGAACTTAGAACTACTTAAACCTAACTAACCTAAGGACATCACACACATCCATGCCCGAGGCAGGATTCGAACCTGCGACCGTAGTGGTCGCGCGGTTCCAGACTGCAGCGCCTAGAGTTGCTCGGCCACCCCGGCTGGCCTGGGAATGGGAGACAGCAGCCATATTTTCAGGGCATTTGCAGACAAGTAGTTTCAGCGCTACATTTGCTTCATCTACAGGTCCTACTATTAACCAAATAAGTACTTGCAAGTCGTTGACTCATATATCTTACGGCCCATAGAACAAGGTGCCGTGTACTGCTACTCATCAGGAATGTGTATTTTGAACGATCGGAATATAAAGTTCTGATGAATAGCGGTCCACGGCACGTAGTTATCGTATGAGTCCTATGACACACGAGCCAGTGACTGGAAGTACTTCATTTATTACTAAGACCTGAAGTTGACACAAATCTGACCCTGAAACTAGTCACCTGAGTAATAAATACTTTGAATAGACGGCTGTGGTGTCCCATTTCCATTACTATTAAAAAAGCCGTACGTTATACGATCTGACGAATCTTTACTCAGCAATCCTTCCACCAGCATTTTATCGGTTCACGTAAAATCCCGCTGCTTCCGCACTAACCAATATGGTAGGCTCTTCGCAGAACCAGCGAATAGAGGAATATACAGAAGACATTGGCAAGACGAAGGGACATGATACGACACGTGTTAATTATTATTAGGGAATAACTTCCATGGTACGAGAGAGAGCTGTAGAGGGTAGAAAATGTAGAGACACACAGAGACTGGAATATATCCAACAAAAAACTGACGACGTCGGGTGCATGTGCTATTCTGATATGAAGATGCTGTCAGAAGAGAAGAAGTGGCGGACTACATCAGATCAGTCATGGTGTAATACATGCAGCGAAATGTTGGTAATCCTTCTCGCCTCTGATCTTTGTCGGTGACAGCGTAACCGTGCACAGAAGCATGTAGCGCGAAATATGAATCTCAATTTCGAACAAGATTCACTGGTAACTGAAAGTATTATAAAATACGGCTGTTTTAAATTCCCACTTCGCTTCTGTTCTTGATAACTTACGGTACTCTCTGGTATAAGGTTCGAGGGCCATTCGGAGAGTAAGGCCCTATCGGTCGCGAAATGGGGAAAAAAGAAATTTATGGCACGATTTGAGTAAAAGAACGGGTTTCCGGTTGATAAGACATATCCTGAGGCGTCAAGAAATCGTCCGATTTAGTAGTGATTTAGACGACTCTTTCTGACGTTGCAATTTTCACAAACGGCAGAGTACCTGTAACGATGACTGCGAAAATAAAAAAAGTTTTATTTTCAGAAGTTAGCTACACCTTCCAGATATTTCTCTATGTAGTCGTCGCTCGGAGTTAGAAATTTGTCGTGGCGTTGTACCAAATTTACAATGCCCCTGTCATAGGAGACAGCCACCTGTGCTTTCCACCATTTCTCTGCCCTGATCTGGTCTTCATAATCGGTGGGTCATGTGAGTTGGAGGTGAAACTCTGGGATAGACAATTACCGACAACACTGTGGGCATCAAACACTTCTCATCGAAAACACTGCAGGACCATCTTCATTATCCCTGGGGAGTGCTGCCGAGAATTGTCATGAAGAAAGGAACGCATGACAGTTGCGTTGTGCGGGTTGCATGAAACCAGACGAAACCCCTCCCCAAGACTTCACACATGGCAAGAGACACTATTTTCAATACATTCTTACGTGCTCACTGTGCGTTTAGAACTGAAAGAGCGACGTGACGCGCTCGACGAGCATACTAAAGACACTGACCAACACATCTCTACAAAACTTCATAGGATTTCCACTGTGGTCTCCATTTCGTGCCCGATCGGACCTTACTTCCCGAATGGCCTCGTGGTTTACAATGCGCAGCTGCAGCCCGAAGAAGCCACTATTAATATTGCCGTTCATTATACGATGTAACGAATCTTCATCTAGAAATCCAAACACTCCCACAAGCAAGTTACCTGTTCACGTAAAATCCACTATTCCGGCAATAATCAGTGTGATATAACCTTCGCAAAATCAGCGAAGAACGGTATCTACGTTGAACACTGAAAGAAGTAGCGACAATACGACAGGACACGTGTTAAAATATCAGGGAATAACTTCCATGGTAGTGGCGGGAGCTGTAGAGGGTAAAAGCTGTAGGGAAAGACAGAGATTGAAATACATTCAACAAAGTGCTACTCTGACATGAAGACGTTGACACAAGGGTGGAATTCGTGGCGGACCGCATCAAATCAGTGGGAGGACGGATCTCAAAAATAGTGAAAACTACCTAGAATGTTCGTAGCTCACTCTTTTCAAAATCTATCCTTTTTTCATCTACATCACAAACCTCTTTCCCCTGCCAGTGATTAGACGAACTGACCACAATTTACTTAAAGAAAAGGAAAATTAGGAAAGTTTTTTAATTGAATTATGACATTTAAACAAAGATTTTAAGAGAATGTCTGTCTGATTGTGTCACTCATCAACATTGAGTAACTGCCGCAGATTTCATGGTATCTAGCATGGATTAAATAAAATTAGGAAATCTTGATCATGAAGTCTTCTCAAGGAGAAGATATAAAATATTTGAGGTTTGCCGAGGATACTGTAACTCTGCCAGAGACGGACAACTATTCGAAGGAACTAGTTGAGTGAAATGAATAGTACACTGAAATGAGATTATACGATGCGCATTAAAAATAGAAAAAAGGTAATGCAATGCAGTAGAATTAAATCAGGTAATGCTTAGGAAATCAGATAGGAAATGATAAACTAAAAGTAGTAGATGTGTTTTGCTTTTTTGGCAGCAAAATAACTGGCGAGGAACCTAAAATGCAGACTGACAATAATAAGATGAGAATTTCTGAAAAAAAGCAATTTGTTAACATTGACTAAAAGCATAAGTGTTAGGAAGTCTTTCCCGAAGGTGTTTGTCTGGAGTGGAGCCTTGTGTACAATAAACAGCTTTTAGAAGAAAGGAACTGATGCTTTTAAATGTGTTGTTGCAAAATAATGCTGAACATTCGATCAGTAGATCGAGTAACGTGTGATGTGGTACCGAATAGAAATGGGGAAAAGAGAAATTTATAGAACAATTTGACTAAAAGAACGGGTTGCCGGTTGATAGGACATATCCTCAGGCGTCAAGAAGTCGTCCGATTTAATAGCGATTCAGACCATTCCTTCTTACGTTGCAGTTTTCACAAACGGTAGAGTACCTGTAACACTGTATAATCGAGTGATAAAGTTACATGCTCTAGCTTTAACTCGGGTCCTTCAGTCTTTCAGATTAGTAGGACATACCTTGAAAGTACTTCTTAGGCCTATTAAACAATGAGCAGAAAAAGCAGAGATCAATGTGCAATGTGAGCGGGTAGTAGAAGTTCCAATTGATTGGAAGCTTCAAATAAATGTTTCACTGTATGACTCAAAATCTCACCTTTATACTGATGCATAATGAGCAGATACTGTGTACTCTTGCTACTTCTGCGATGGCTGTAATCTTTTCACTCTTAAGTGATACAACTATGTCCAACGTTTCTGTTACCTCCTTCGAATTGCAGATGGTCAATCGACAGCTTTTTTTTTTTTTTCCCACGGCACTTAAGACACTGTGTGAAAGCGATACGTTGGCTAGTACACATATTTCGTAGGAGCGAAAATTTAAACGAAATATCCAGCAACTTCTGTAATACGTTACGGAGGTAGTTCAGTGTAGTCCCGCACTTCTCGATGTCTGATAGAAACAGCATCACATAGAGAAAGCTTGTGTCCATTTCACCCACAGCATATGCAGCAACACTGCTTTCAATAGAGTGACACCAGTTAAATACCAATCACGCTGTGTGTTTTTTGAACTGTTTACTGATATGGCCACACTTGCAAGCGTAAGAACGACAAAAAAGCACCTATTGAAATTCCACCATTTCCGTGGTTATACCAACATTTACCGACTTAACACTATTAGATTTTCACCTTGGAACTGTATTAAGTCTGAAACAGATAACTGGCTTGGTTACATTACATACTCTGCTGTCTCATAGAGATCGTAGGGATGTATCAAGACAAGCAACGCACCGTATTACCCCGTGAGTGTGAAAGTGCACTTGAATTGGAGACTGACTTTAGGGAAATTATATTGTGAGTTGCTAACAGTTGTATATAAGGTCTTATAAACTTGTTACAAACAACGGAAAATGTAGGTGAACGTTTGTAATTATACTATATTTGCGTTGCCACATTTGGGAAGTCAAAAAAATCGGGACACAGAAGTGCAACTATTACTAACGTTCGTCAGTTTTTATCTTCCTGCCACAAATAAACTACAAATTCGATACTTGAAACTTTAAATATTTAAAAGTTAGTGGCGTTTGTCTTATACGTTGGTGAAAATCAAAGGGCTGGGACTGTAACTTGCAGACGTATTGTTGTCTGGAGCGGAATATAGAAGTTTCTTCTCGTGTGGAACATGCTGATAGAACTCTAAGCAGCTCATTCTACAGTTTATTTTAAAAAGAAGTTCAGTTTCCACAGATGCAAATTATGCAGTATGATATAGATAGAGCAAAACTGTGGCAGTAAACCAGGGAAGTAGGGACTTGATGGTGTCCCGTCATACTCATGTAGGTACACGGGACAATTATAGAAAAGTTGGGACGATCCCAACAAAATCGAGACAGCTGGCAAACCTAATTATGATCTGCTACAAATGTATTAAAGATAGTTGTAAATTTATTGTTGGCTTCTGTAAATGTACTGTACATTTTTGAAAATGTGTTACGGTGATTTGCTGTAATAAAATATCGTAGATTATTGTAAATGTGGAACATGGTGAACTGATAAAATTAACGCACAAAACAAATAACAAAATAAAATTACTTCATAATGGCAAATATTTACATATCTCGGACACAATTTTGTAACAGAAGTTCAGATGACCATTTACGTTATCACCTGGAATTTTCACCTTTGCTTCTAAGATAAACTGTAAGTATTCTGAACCGTGGAAGGGAATAATTTAGTAAGGAAAAGATAATTAAAAAATGCACACTACCCATGATTACTAGCTTTAGATGCATATATGGGCCTTAACTGGAATTATGTACCTGCAAACAGTGTGTCAGCTATTACATCTGTTCTGCGCTCGTCAGCTGTTTCTTCATAGTCACCCTCATCTGTAACACAGCGGACATGGAAATATGAATTGAGAAATATTGAATTACGGCAAATTACAAGTTAATTTGTACTCATAATATTTGCTAAGATGATAAACTCAAGATATAAATAAAAATAAGTGATATAGATTTATCGTATCTCAAGCGTGCCACATTTGTTAGCAACAAATTAGTGATTTAAAACTGTACCCACATTATTTTGTCATACTCTATTTAAAAACAAAAGTACACGATGAACCTCTCATGTTGTTTTGTTCGTCATTCTCGTTATAACGCTGAATAATACTTGTAGATTTCCACTTTAAAACACAAGTTCAAAGGGAAGTACGCACTACACCTATTGCCACATAGTTGATCAATGAAAAGCGTTTGTTTCTAGAACGTAATTTATCATATTCATAGTGGAACAGTCGAGTTTCGAGTTGGGATAGTCGGTAGTGAATACAGCAGGTTCATGTGCCTAGGAACAGCGTAGGTTCCGTGTTTTCTGCGGCAGTTCTTCATAATAGCATTTGCCGTTACCATATTTCAGCGATATTCCTCACAATGACGCACAGTTCGTCAGTCAAATGCCCTCAGTTTCGATACTTTATCAGATCAGGACAGAATCAGCAACTCATGTTTTGTTTTCTTTGTATCTTGAGATACATCAGAAATTACTCTATTTCAGTGTTGCAGTAATTTTCGTGCGCCTTTTGGTCATTTACAGAATCGGATCCTAATTAACGCGTGTTTCATCAATATGCGTATAGGATTTTAAGAAAATGCAACCTCGTTTGCGCAAAACTAACTAAATTTGTAGGCGTGATAATAACAAACTGGTACGAATATGGTGATAATCGAATCCTGCTAATCCGGATACTGCTGCTTAAGCTTTTTGCAGTAGAATAAAATGAAAGAAAGGAAAGCCTTATGTGAGTTAAGTACTCTTTAGTATCTTCTACCACATATTAAATACACGTGACAGGTTGGTAAACAAAAATGCTGACATTTAGGGTGCGAGAAAAAGGAGTTCATTATCAAAACTTGAGAAGCAAGACAGATGGCATGCGCAAGATAAGGCTTCGACTAAAGTTGACTTTCAGCGTTATATTCCGATCGTATGGGTCCGCTCGAAAGTCATGCACTTTCCTTCCGTGACGCAAATTTAGTTTCCATACCCCTAGGGCGCGATGGTACAATGGTAACAGAAGTGGACCAGCTATGGGAAGAACAGCATTCAATTTCCAGTCCAGTAATTGACGTTTATATTTCCCATTGCTTCCCAAAAATAGAGTATGACAAACGCTGAATTTGAATCTTTTGTTCTACGAAGGTCTGATGTGACCTCGTCACCAATGGGACGTTAAACTATAATTTTCTCATCTCACCTCCATCCTCGTCCGCCGGCATTTGGCAGGAAATAGGAGGAGAGAGAGTGGCGTAAAGTTTTTGGTTACCAGACTTATCACTAATGTCCTGGATTTAATTCCAAACCGGCCAGCAGTGTCTCTTGAAGTGAGGCTATGTGACACTGTTGATGATGATCCATCCATCATATGGGACGTTAAAATGGGCGGCCCTCTTGGTGCTATCGGAAAGGAGAAGAATATTTGCCGGCATCGTGTGTCAACCTCTCCTTCTCTCATCATCATGCAACACACACGTGACTACCACACAATACACCTGACAGATACACGTAAGACACGACTCTCACACGCTACGAGAAAAGAGGCCAATGTCCGCAAATTAAGGAAACACCTTCACTTCCAGACAGCTGAACCTGTCCATCTGGATATCGTATCCAACACTGCCATACTACGGCGTATGCTTTATCGGTGTTGATGTAGACGTAGTATGCGTCATTCTCTTACAGAAAGCATGATCACATGTGCTCTAAGCGACAAAAGAGCCGTCTTGTGCGTCTCTGAAGTATTCGTAAAATATCCACATCTGAAAGCCATCTCTGATATCAACGATATTTCTTCAAATTTTCCGGGCTAAACATTGTGTTTTGGATACATTTTAAGACTGCCCTGCAAGAAACTTAAGCCATTTATTTTTTCTTCAGTTTTACAAGGTAAAATATATTTTACACCTATTTCATTTTCTGTTAGGTTTTTTCATTATAGAAGCAGTTCTACACTGAAGCGCCAAAGAAACTGGTATAGGCGTGGGTATTCAAATAGAGACATATGCAAACAGGCAGAATACGGTGATGCGGGCGGCAACGCTTATATAAGTCAACAAGTCTCTGGGCCAGTTGTCGCATCACTTACTGCTGCTACAATGACAGCTTATCGAGATTTAAGTGAGTCTGAACGTGGTATTATAGTCGGCGCACGAGCGATGGGTCACAGCATCTCCGACGTAGCGATGAAATGGTGAGTTTCCCGTACGACAATTTCACGAGTGTATCGTGAATATCAGGAATCAGTTAAAACATCAAATCTCCGAAATCGATGCGTCCGGGAAAAGGGCCAACGAAGAGTGAAGAGAATCGTTAAACGTGACAGAACTGCAACCCTTCCGAAAATTGCAGTGGATTTTAATGCTGAGCCATCAACAAACGTGAGCGTGCGAACCGCTCAACGAAACATAATCGATATGGGCTTTCGGAGCCGAAAGCCCACTCGTGTACCCTTGACGACTGCACGACAGAAAGCTTTACGCCTCGCCTGGGCCCGTCAACACCGACATTGGACTGTTGATGACTGGAAACATGTTTCCTGGTCGAACGAGTCTCGTTTCAAATTCTATCGATAGAATGAACGTGTACGGGCATGGAGACAACCTCATGAATCTATGGCCCTGTATGTCAACAAGGGGCTGTTCAAGCTTGTGGAGGTTCGGTAATGTGTGGGGCGTGTGCAGTTAGGAGCGATATGGGACCCCTGATACGTCGTTTCAGGATTATGGAGCTTTCGCAACATTTTACAAAAATTTCACGGAAATTGTGACGGAGGAGCTTGGTTACCATAAATTTTGTAATTTTTTGCTCGGTGGGTTCCCAAACCGCTAACGAAAGACCATAAAAACCAGAGACTACCTGCAGCACTGACCTTCCTCGAAGATTACGAGAAAGATGGTACATAGTTATAGATAGTATCGTAACTGGGGACGAGAATTGGATGAAGCATGTCATTTGTGGAACGAAAAGGCGGTCGACGGAATGACGATATACAAATTCTCCCAAAAATGTGTTTACAAACGCTGTCAGCAAGAAAGATCATATCCACTGTGTTTCGAGAGTCTGACTTCTTTGAATGTCGCACTGCAGTTCACTCAGACAGGTATTCTAAAACGCTGAAAAAGTTAAGGCGGGTGATACAAAACAACCGTCGCGGAAACCTTATCGCAAAAGTTTTGTTTCTTCACGACAACGCTCGCCCACGCTCGGCTGAACGTACCCGAGATCTGCTATTGGGTTTTGGATGGGAGGCGTTTGATCATCCACCGCACAGCACTGGGCGACTACGACCTCTTCCCAGGATTGAAGACGTGGTTCGCTACACAACACTTGCGCCACAGTGTGACAAGTGCTTCAATTTGAGTAGCGATATCGCAGAAAAATAGCCATGCACCTTTAAAGTGTACATAATAAAATTTGCTTTTTCCACATCGTTAACTTTTTGTCTCAGAACGTCTGTTATTCTCTTGATAGCCCTCATATAAGACTGCAGACCACGTGTGCACTGAAATCCATGCGCCACAGTTCCGTTGTATGCCACTAGAGATCCAAACCAAAATGGAGCAGCCAGTTCGTAAAGCGGAGGAAAAGAAAGCACTCCGTCTGCAGGCCACAAGTGGCCCATCGGGACCATCCGATCGCCGTGTCATCCTCAGTTGAGGATGTGGATAGGAGGGGCGTGTGGTCAGCACACCGCTCTCCCGGACGTTATGGTGGTTTTCTTTGACCGGAGCCGCTACTATTCGGTCGAGTAGTTCCTCAATTGGCATTACGTGGATGAGTGCACCCCGAAAAATGGCAACAGCACATGGTGGCTTGATGGTCATCCCTCCAAGTGCCGGTCACGCCCGACAGCGCTTTAACCTCGGTGATCTCACGGGAACTGGTGTATCCACTGCGGCAAGGCCGTTGCCCGTAAAGTGGAGAGGCGCCGTATAATTTCGATGGGGTCTCTCTAGCGACGCGCTACGGTATTGTGGCGTGGGAATTTCAATGAAACACCACCATGGAAGACATGCACCTGCAAATAAAAAAAAAAATAGTACGTTACTTCACTTTTTCAAGGTGATGTGGAAAACATTATGACTAGCTCTCGTACACGTGTAAGCGGCAAAGTTAATTATGTTTTTTTTGCGGATAAATATAACCGAAATGAAAGGACTGACAGTATCTTAAAAGTACATCTTTTTTTGCAAAAATTTATTCAAACATCATTTCAGCCAGTTAAAAGACAACATTTAGTTTGAGCGCTGCCGTTCCGATGAAAGAGTTCCGGTGTCTGTTTCTTTTAACGCAGCGCCACTCAAAATCCGCCACGGCGCGCGCCAGGAATTGGTTCACGATGCGGCGATAGCGCAGTAGCCTCCTTTGTGTCCGCCAGATTGCGGCCGCGGAGCAAGGAATCTGCGGCGGTAATGGTGTTGGCCGGCGGGGGCGCTGCGATCAAAGAACGGTGGGCGGCGGTGGGCGGCGGCGGTGGGCGGCGCCGCCCCCACCTCACCGCCCCCCCCCCCCCCCCCCCACCTGCCATAACACACCGGCGGGGCCGGCGGGCGCGTTGCCCGCGCAGCCTCACTAGTTCAATTTGCATGATTATTACCTTGCTATTGTAACGAGATTGCCTATTGATTATTAGTCCCCAGCCTGTGATGTGCCGGCCGCCGCTGCCGGCCACGATTTTGTGTTTACGCGCGCTGCGCGCCCGCAGAGCCGCGCCGCCATATACGACCGATACGGCACACACCGGCCGCACAGCCGACCAATAATGCCCGTCGTATGGGCGTTTGCCCACCCGAGTACGTGTGCCGCGCCGTGCTGTGTGCAGTTCTGTGACAGCTCACCCGATGCGGGTACCGTCACGTGAAACGCACCGCCAAGCTGGTGGCACTTCGTTTCGGCAACAAGTAAGCAGCGAACAATTCCACCTGCGTGTTTCCACTACCAGATGCCTCGCAAATAAAAGGTCAATGTGGCTGTAAGGTATCACAAAAGATGTACACTAATAATTTATTGTGACACTAGTTTATTATTTGCTTTTATTCCCATACTTGTTCCTGTGTTTGACAAGAAACGGATTCAAATGAACACTTAAAATCTAAATATCTAATTTACATGCATTTATAATTTTAAATACAAAACACAAATCCGATATGCTAAAAAATATATCGGCTCAACCACTTGTTTATAGTGTAAAACACTAAGATTGACGCGTTTCGGAAGTCAAGCTTCCATCATGAGAATAATAAAAAGTAAAAGAACCTGTTAAAACTCGCTAAAATGGAACATGCACCAGGCACAATAAAATTAATAATAAAATTAAAACATCGTGGCTGCTTCCCTTGTTGCAGAAGTGTCTTCCAACGTGCGTTTCCACATAGTCGTCAAAATATAAAAAACTCTAAAATGGTGTCACCTATGGTGATGTTTCGCAAAAAGTGGCTAACATTTTCAAACCTTTTAAAGTTGATACCGCTTTTCAGGCCAATAATACGCTGCGGTTTAAACTAAGAAATAATTTGCAGCAGGAAAGCTATAAATATGAGAGATTTGGGGTCTATAAAATTCAGTGTAACACGTGCAAGGCAAGCTATGTAGGCCAAACTGGTAGGCCCTTTAAAGTACGTTACAAAGAACATGTCGATGCTTTCCGGCTTAATAATTTCGAAAAGTCAGCTGTAGCCATGCATATTTGGGAAACGGGACACCCCATGTTGCGAATATATCAGGATCTCGTTATTTTACATAGACAGGACAAAGGCAAAAAGCTGGATCTACTAGAACAGCTGGAAATTACGATACATAGCGTGGATAATCAGAACACACTGAATGAACAGCTAACTGGTGATACAAATAACTTTTTCAAACATTTCACTGGTTTCTTTTAGTAACTACATTTTTAGCAATTGGTAGGATAAAATCATTTCATGAGGTCCTTGGAACATGTATACGTTATCTGTTTGTATACACATCTCTGTGACTTCCTTGTTTACTTGCGCATGAGCTCACTCGCGTTTCAGTGTCGTGTTTAGCTACGTGGTGTGTGGTATCAACGAAGACGCACGGGCGGTTTACGACGATAGAGGAGAGAGCCATGTGGTCAGATGTTGAACACCAAAGGCGACGCCATTTTAGAGTTTTTTATATTTTGACGACTATGTGGAAATGCACCTTGGAAGACACGGCTGCGACAACGGAAGCAGCCACGATGTTTTAATTTTATTAGGCCGGCCGAAGTGGCCGTGCGGTTACAGGCGCTGCAGTCTGGAACCGCAAGACCGCTACGGTCGCAGGTTCGAATCCTGCCTCGG
The DNA here is from genome assembly GCF_023898315.1 of Schistocerca nitens. Taxonomy (NCBI): domain Eukaryota; kingdom Metazoa; phylum Arthropoda; class Insecta; order Orthoptera; family Acrididae; genus Schistocerca; species Schistocerca nitens. The sequence continues at coordinate 173,393,826 of NC_064622.1, read as the reverse complement.
GCATGGATGTTTGTGGTGTCCTTAGGTTAGTTAGGTTTAACTAGTTCTAAGTTCTAGGGGACTAATGACCTCAGCAGTAGAGTCCCATAGTGCTCAGAGCCATTTGAACCATTTAATTTTATTATTAATTTTATTGTGCCTGGTGCATGTTCCATTTTAGCGAGTTTTAACAGGTTCTTTTACTTCTTATTATTTTGATGATGGAAGCTTGACTTCCGAAACGCGTCAATCTTGGTGTTTCACACTATAAACAAGTGGTTGAGCCGATATATTTTTTAACATTGACATTCACAAGCAGGACCTCTCATCCAGTTTGGATAAAATCAAAAAAACAAATCCCATATATACTGAAGTGACAAAACTCATACGATACGCCGTGCGGGGTAGCGGCGCGGCCTAGGGCGCCTTGTCATGGGCCGTGCGGCTCCCCCGTCTGAGGTTCGAGTCCTCCCTCGGGCATGGGTGTGTGTGTTGCCCTTAGCGTAAGTTTAAGTTACATTAAGCAGTGCGTGAGCTTAGGGACCGATGACCTCAGCAGTTTGGTCCCATTACAACTTACCACAAATTTCCAAAATTTCATACCATGCATCGTATTATCGTGTCGGGACTTCCTTTGCCCAGTATAGAGTAGCAGCTCGACATGGCATGGACTCAACAAGTTGTTCGTAGTCCCCTGCACATTGTAACACCCCAGATATAGAAACCCATAATAACCACACTTTTTGTTGCACAGGAAATAGCAAAATTAGTATCCTATCAGTGACGCTAGCTACTGACAACAAAATTAGCACTCTTTGTTAGTTTGATTAACAGGGATGTTATATAAATCATAAAATAAAGGACTGAATGAAAGAATACAATGTGATACAAAACAGAACTTTAAAGAAAGAACTCAAAAATTATTATTTACGAAGGCTGAAGCCCAGGCCATAAATCGGAGATAACATTTACCCTAGCAGAGAGTTGTGGCCGCGTCGAACTGTAAGTTGGCTGTGACTACAATGTGACTCGGCAATGGAGATGTTAACTTCACTTATCTCTTGTATTCGGCGACAGTAGTACGCATGTTAAGCGCTGCTAGATTGGTTTAAAACTGATTTGAAGTTTAAAGTTTTACAATATGGACTGGAAATATTAGTCAGAAGTCGGACCAAAGTAGGGTCATCTTTACCGTTAGACAAATAACGGGATTTTGATGTATGTGACAGAAAAGTGATACGTGTGATTACTGATTTGTGATGGGACTTAAGACTTCGTGGTGCTTAATTGTCACGAACATCAAGAAACGCGGGCCGGGGTGGCCGAGCGGTTCTAGGCGCTACGGTCTGGAACCGCGCGACTGCTACGATCGCAGGTTCTAATCCTGCCTCGGGCATGGATGTGTGTGATGTCCTTAGGTTAGTTAGGTTTAAGTAGTTCTAAGTTCTAGGGGACTGATGACCTCAGAAGTTAAGTCCCAAAGTCCTCAGAGCCATTTGAATTTGAACCATCAAGAAATACGGAAAGAGACTGATCGCCGACATAAACCCGGTTATTAGACTTGGGTAGGCCACAACTAAACGCAATCACGAAGAAATTACTTATCGGTTTGTGTGCTCAGCTTAGGGACAACCAATAATTACGAAAGACAGTAAACCTTAAGTCAACTTTAATTCTTCGTGTCCCCTACATCATTTAATGGATATTTAAAGAGTATTTGTGGAATTGACTGAGTCTTCGGATAACATAAAAGTGCCAAGTAAATTAGTGATAATTTAAATGTGAACAGCAATATCTTTACACCAAAATTACAACGCATTCTGAACATTCCTCAAGCGTCTGTTATCTCTGGAGTTACGTCGTGCAGTTGTTGAATACGCGACGTAGCGACACCTTGATGACAGAATAATAACTAACAACTTAATATCCTCGCAAAATGCATAGCTTGTTATCGGCTTGGGTGATGGAATGATGGTTCAATGCACTATTTTTTAACGTTTGAATGAGCGTTCTCAAACCGGGGATAAGAACTACAGTCAGCCATTTCGCGCAAATTGAAGGGTCTGTCGCGAACACGCAAAGGACTTTTCGTTATTTCAGGTCAATGGAGGCATCGCGTTACCGAGTGGTGCAGTCGCTACAGTTATAAGTGAAGAAGATCGACGGACAACGAACACAAATGCTTTCATTACAAGCAAAGGCGGCGTACACACCCCGGCGTGCTGCTCCTTCAAGATATTGATACCAGCTTCGAGATACAGTATCTGAAAATAACCAAACCACGCGAGGAGTTTGTTTGTTTTTTTTCCTAGTATTTACAGACTGGTTTTGTTGTGATCGACGGACGCCATTCCACGTCATCTCGACTGAGACACCCATCATCATCGAGCCGAGAGAGAACAGCGTCACAATATATATTCAGCCAAGCCTCCTCTACAGCCATCCATCAATTCCAAAGTGTTGCCGGTGCAGGCTTTTGTGCACGAACTGATCTCTCGATTATATCCCATAAATGTTCGGTTGGATACATGACGGTCGATGTGGGTGGCCACATCATTCGCTCGGATTGTCCAGAATGTTCTTCAAACATATCGGGAATAATCGTGGTCCGGTGACATGGCGCACTGTCAGCCATAAGAAATCCATTGTTATTTGGAAACGAGAAGTCCATGAATGGCTGCGAATGGTCTCCAAGTAGCCGAACATAACCATTTCCAAAGCATTCCATGTTAACACAGCTCACCCCATTCTGGAGCCCAACCAACTTGCTCTGTGCCTTATTGAAACTTGAGGCCATGGCTTCATGGGGTCTACGGCACACTCGAACGCTACCATCAGCTCTTACCAACTGAAATCTGGACTCATATGACGAGGCCACGTTATTACAGTGGTCTAAGGTCCGACCGATACGGTCACGAGCCGAAGAGAGGCGCTGCGGGCTACGTTATGCTGTTGGCAAAGGCCTTGCGTCGGTCGTCTGCTGCCATAGCCCATTAACGCCGCATTTCGCCGAACAGTCCCAAGGCACACGTTCGTCATACGTGCCACATTGATTTCTTCGGAATTTCACGCCCTGTTGCTTGTCTATTAGCACTGACAATTCTTCGCAAACGCCGCTGCTCTCGATCACTAAGTGCAGGCCTTCACCACTGCGTTGTCAGTGGTGAGATGTAATGCCTCAAATTTGGTGCTCTCGGAAGAGTCTTGACACTGTGCATCTCTGAATATCGAATTTCCTAAAGATTTCCGAAAAGGAATATCCCATGCGTTTTGTTGCGACTACCATCCCACATTCCAATTTAATTAATTCCCGTCGTTCGGCCAAAATCACGTCGGAAACTTTTTATGATGAATCACCCGATTATAGATGACAGGTACCACGGTGACATGTTCAAATGCATTGCGAATGCGTGCCTTGAAGTCCTGTAAGCCTCTAACCTTGGTTCAGCAGGGCAGACGGGGGCAAGTTGGCCATAGGGGTAGGTTCGCCCAGTCGAGTTAGTTCATGCAATCGATGCCAGATCGTGCTAGGAATCAATCAAAACGTTGGTAGCACTGTCCCTCTCCCTCTGCCGAACCAACATGGCTGGCGGAGAAGTTCTGGACAAGTTGTAGTGATTAACTGTTTTTGTGCGCGTTTCAGTAAAATTGTACTCGTCGGTTAAATGTGTTATTTAACTTATGCTTACTTTATTGAATAGTATAATTGAAGGTCGCAGTTTAAGTATTATTTCAATGTGACGTACAATCTAAATTGATTCTGTCGGTTTTGTAACGAATAGACTATATTGTAAACATGGCAGTAGCGTAGGTTGGCCCAGAGACGACGGGGCATGCTGGCTATCCGGACCAACCTGCCCTTTTTTAAAACTAGATGAAAGGTTTGTTATTTTTGATGATAATAATATTTATAAATCGTGGAGTTCATGAAATTATTAACATAACTTTCGAAGCGAAACATATTTTGATACGTTTCAGAGCTAAAAAGATCTTCATATTCACGAGATAAAAAGCGTTTTAAAAGAAAACCCCAACTAGTAAATTTTGTTATAATCTTAAATAGCGATGTGAGTAGTCAGAATTTGGTTCATTTCCTCGTTTTTAGAACATATGATTTATGGCCTTGGCTTAAATATTTCTTTTATTTGTAGGAACATAAGAATGTCCCGAAATTGTAAAATAAAAAATGGAAGAAGAATGATTTCCGAAGATACGACGCTAAAAGCAGTTTTAGAAGTAAAAGAAAAGGAAAGATCTGTGTGGATTGTTAGCGAGGAATTTGGGATCCCAAGAAAACCTTTGGGGATGTACTGTGTTAAGCCAAACAAACCTCATGTCAGCTTACACAGTCAGTTAAAACTCAGGAAACTGAAACTGGACCTCTACCCATGCCATTGGGCCTAAACCCTCACCCTGGAGGAGTCCTACAAATACTTAATGCCGAAAAGAAGCCTCGGGATAATTTGGCTACTACAACATATTTCAGGTATGAAATGTTGTTAACTAAAATTATTTTATTGGCTAAGATATTTCTCAATTTCTAATGCTTTTTCTCTATCCCTGCCATTGTCATTGTGTCTATCTCTATGTCGTATTGGGCACTGTACTGATTCGTCTCTCTCTCTCTCTCTCTCTCTCTCCTTCTCTCCCCCCTCCTCTCTCTCTCTCTCTCTCTCTCTCTCTCTCTCTCTCTCTCCTTCTCTCCCCCCTCCTCTCTCTCCCCCCTCTCTCTCACCCATATCACACACACACACACACACACACACACACACACACACATGTACACTCATTAAAAGAAAAACCGTGCCTCTATGCGTAGCTTAACTAGAGTTGTTTATTTTCAGATATTTAATTTCGAACAAGAAGATATGCTTGAACAATGTGCTATTGCATGTAACAATAAAATACCCCAAACATGGACCGAGACCGAAATGGCGGGAAGCAGTTGGGTCACACGATTTTTTGAGAGGCATCCCCAACTCTCCATTCGGACTCCTCAAGCAACTAGTTTAGCCCGGTGCACCAGTTTCACCAAGCATAATGTAGAACTCTCTTTTAATAATCTCGACATATTTTTAAAAAGATTAAAAGTGACCCCTGCAGACATCTGGAACTTTGACAAAACTGGAGTAACTACCGTCCAGCGTCCTGAACGTGTAGTCGCTCGAAGAAGTTTTCGCGAAAGAGGATGAGTGATATCGGCTGAGAGAAGGTCATTTGTTGCCATCGATTTTGCAGTTAGTGCGTTGGGTAGTAGTGTGCCTCCATTCTTCATCCTCCCAAGGGTCGACTTCAAGCCTCATTTTATCCGTGACGGCCCGACTGGGTGTGATGGAGCAGCTCATCTTTCGGGATGGACGACGGAGACAAACTTTGAAAAATATATGAAACATTTTGTCCTACAAGCTCGCTGCTCGAAAGAACGTCCTTGCTTGGTTTTCACTGATAACCACAGTTCACATCTGGACTCTGAAGTTCTTGATTATTGTATAAATGATGGCATCGCCTTTCTATCTTTGCAGGCGCATGGTAGCTATAAGCTACAGCCTTTAGACAGAAGTGTGTATGGACCGTTTAAAAAGTTCGTGAACTTTGGATTTGAAGTGAAGCATGGGTTACCAATAAAAAACGGCCTATGACTATTTAATGCATCCCGTCTATAGTGCGAATAGCACTTCCAAATACAGCATCTCCCAATACCATGACCAATGGATTCAAGGTCACTGAGATCAATACCTTCAACAAAAATATTTTTACTGACAGTGATTTTATGCCTTCGTACACGTCGGATAGGCCAGACGCAAATACTGAAAGCAGTCCATCATCTCGAGCTGATATAAACGCTACGCCCACCACCTTACAGCATGTTCTGGCTGTTTCTTCGAATTCCAAAGAAGGGTTACCATAAGAGGAAATTTTACAGGCACCGGAGAGTGTAAGACCATTTCCAACTCCCGAAGAGATCAGACTTTTTGAAAAAGCAGAGTCAAGAAAAGGTATGGCAGCAGGGAAAAGGAAAAGATTTTCCGCCATAGTGAGAGAAACTGCAGTAAAAAGAGCTTTTGAGGAAGAACAGAAAGGCGCAAAAGGAAAGAAGTCGGAAGTATTGGAAGGAAAAATTAAATTATAGGCTAAAAAACTCTTTTTCAACAATAAAGTACGAGCAATGGTGGAATGAAATTAACTAAATCAACTGCAGTGGGCCTAAAACGCATGAAGAAACCATGGCGAGATGATGATGATGATGACGATGACGATAAGGAAGATGAAGATTCCCTGTGGATAAGCTGTCGACGTGGAGCACAGTGGATTCAGTGCTCGAACTGCAAGCGCTGTCTCATCACACATGCGTGAAAAATGAAATCCATAGACCTTTTTATGAGTATTATAACTATGATCCTTTGGATCTGGACAGTGACTAAAAATGACTGGTTTGTTTTAAGACACTATAGACCCTAATAAGTTTAAACTTTCCTGTTGTCATAATAAAATGTGAAGCACTTAACTCAATATTCAACTTGTTTTTATGTAGATTAAAGTATGTTTCTTGATAACTATGACTTTTATTTTCGTTTCCTAAAGTCATACTTGTTTAACTTATCAACAGACTACATGGGTCAACGTGCTCCAGCCTCTGGGCCAACTTACCCCGAAGTAAGGGCAGTTTAGCCCACTTGTCATATGTTCAGTAATTAATGTTGTTTTTAATTTTTAACACATATTTTCAAGTTTAATAACTGCCATCCAGACCCACTAAGACTGATTTAAAATTTAACAATAATTTCATAAATTTCAATATCTAAAAAAATTAATATAAGAAAAACAAAAAAATGTGGCCATCGTTTCCCGGTCTCTCCTACATCGGATCCTTTATTAAACCCCACAGGAAGAAGTCTAGTAGTATGAGGTCAGGGGATCGTAGCGGCCATTGGACTGAACCATATCGTCCAGACCACTTCTTTGCAAACTTTTCGTGTAGGAACCGACGGAAATTTAGGGATCAATGAGGTGGTTGCAGGTTCCTGGTATTCCAGTTGTGACACAGCAACCTCTTGTAGCATGTCCAGGTAAGTACCACCGTTGCCGGCACATTCGATGCAACTGTGCATCATTTCGTACCAACCGTTGGCCTTGGGACTGTTTCTTTCCATTTCTTGTGTAACATGAGGATGCTGTAAACCCCACATACGAACGTTACTACGATTCAGTTTGCCAGATACATTTAACGATGCGTCACTGAAGAAACAAATATTTTCCAAAAAGTCTCCCTACCTCAAATCGTTCAGTGGAGCATTCTCTACGTCCTGTTAGTCCGCAGCTCGTGGTCGTGCGGTAGCGTTCTCGCTTCCCACGCCCGGGTTCCCGGGTTCGATTCCCGGCGGGGTCAGGGATTTTCTCTGCCTCGTGATGACTGGGTGTTGTGTGATGTTCTTAGCTTAGTTAGGTTTAAGTAGTTCTAAGTTCTAGGGGACTGATGACCATAGATGTTAAGTCCCATAGTGCTCAGAGCCATCTGAACTATCTCAGAAAATTACCAGTAAATCACACATTGACGAACTACTGCTCACTGTTACTGTCTGCCGCCAGAGTTACCTGAGCATCGCTTTGACACTTTCATGCTTACTAAATGAACCTGTAAAGAAATTAGCTGCTCTTCTTTGGATCAGTTCTAATTCATCTACCAATTTTATCTGGTACGTATTCCAGACGGACGAGCACATTCTGGTATAGGTTGGATGATGCTTTTGTAAGCTGCCTTCTTTGTGAGTGGACTACACTCCCTCCGAATTCTTCCAACGATCAGTCTTACATGTGCCTTAGCTGTGGTCATTTTAATGTCATCGTTCTGTTTTAAAGTGCTCCATGCACATACTACTAGGTATGTTACGAATGTATCAGCTTCCAGTGACTGCTTAGCAGTCGAGTAATTCATACAATAATGGGTCTTTTTGTATACTTACAAGCAACATATATCGTTTTTTGTTGAGGATCAAATTCCAATCCCTGTACGAAGCGCCGATCCTCTGCAGGTTCTCCTGCATTTTTCTACAATTTTCTGATGTTGCGACTTACGTGTATACAACAGCATCATTTGCGGAAAGTCTCATGGAACTTCTGCCATCCACTAGATCATGTATACGAGGTATACATAGGGTGTAAAGGGTGTAAGTGCAGATACTTTTACATGTGGTACCTTAATATGTACATAAAGTAGCATGTTGGTTGTTTTAACTCGTCATCGACCAGTCTTCTCACAAACACGCCATATACTTTACTACGTGTTGTTTTCCACACGGTCGTAGCTGCACCAGGAACTGTACTATGCCTGTCAGTAAGGGCTAACCGTTTTGCGTCCACACATCAACACGTCAACACCTGACATCTTGTCCAGAGGAAAACAAGCACTCATGGGACATGTACTTGGAGGTATTAACCTGCCTAGAAACATGCTACTCCAAATAGTTCTAAATACTAGTCTGCAAATGAAGTGAATACTCATGTAATGTGTAAAGTATGTATGTAGGACTGTAAACGGATCGTAGCCAGTGCTCGACATACGTTACGTACCAAGAATAATGCAGATGTAACCCTTTGTGCGCAATTTCTGGTTAAGCCACCTCGCAAGGACAACTATAAATTTAAAAATTACAGGATAGCCACAAGCCCAAGCCCTTCCTAACAATTACGGAAAGACAGCACTGGAAATTATCAGTTTAATTAAATTAAGAATTTATAACAATGCAATTTTTTCAAGGAAACTAACAAGATGAACAGCAATGTACGTCGTACATCAATGAGCTTGTTTAATTAAACGTGAATTCCTTAATTTTGAGACAGTACACCCGCTCACTTTGATTTATTCTCCCATTTTTGTTCATCACAAGCAAGCAGATTAACTTTAAAAAAAATCATGGAATAGAATATTAATTTGAAAAGTGGCATCAGTGAGAAAAATAAAGAACGCAGACTCTATCTTTTACGTAGCACATTTATTTCATGACGGAATTTGATGCACATCCTATGAATACACAAGACTGGTGCCTGAATAAACTAAATAATTTGCCAAAAAATGATAAAAGAGTAGCAGGCTCTTTCGCATACTCTACACTGGTCGCAGTGGCTCAAGAAAGCCACTAAAAACGGTAAAACAGAATGAACGTAGTAGGATTCGAATCCCGAATATCATCAACGTCAGTCCGGTGCCATAACCATTACGCTATGCAGGTGGCCGCGGAGTCAGAAAAGAAGTAGACTTCTTACCTGGAATATGAAGGGAGAATAAATGATATTGTAGCAGGCACTGTCTGTTGTACGCTGTACGATGATACTGTAGAGTACACGGCCGTAAAAAATGCAACACCCTCGGTGGCATCACGGTGAAATATGTGGATACTGATGGCCGAAGCATTAGTGATTCGTTTGTCATGATCACTGGCGGAGGCCTGTCTGCAGGCAGTAACTGTGCCAAGTTTAGAGGTGAACAGTGTTTGCAATATTCAATCTACGACACAGCCTTGCTGCAAAGACAAGTATGTACCCCTGTCAAACAGCTTCAGCAATTTGAATGAGATCGAGTTGTGGTCATGCGGGAAGCTGGTACGATATATCGACGGACTGCTGCACATGTGGGGCACAGTGCATAGGTCAACACTATGTGTAGCTACTTTCAACAGTGGACAGTGGAGCATTCTCACACCTGTAGACCAGGTTCTGTGTGTCCACGTAATGCTGACGAACGTCAAAATCGACGTATTGTGCAAGCAGCTGTTGCCAACCGGCCGTCATCCGAGGACGAAATACGGCCACATGTACCACCTGCTGTGTTATCAGAGACCACTGAGAAACTCCTGTTTGTAGCAGGATTAAGATCACGTGTGTCTCTGGCCAGGCTATCACAGACACCATGACACTACCAGACACGGCTACTCTCGTCTCGTGAGAGAGGCGACTATAGAGGGGAATGGCGCTCTGTTGTCTCCAGTGTTGAGAGTAGTTAGTTAGTTAGTTAGTTATTTGGTTGCGTGTTTCATTGATCAATCGCACGGTACGGTAACCGTTGTGGCGTGGAACGTGTCAAGTGCACAGGAAATGCTCATACGAAACAAGATATTTTTCTACTATTTACCCCATTCCCTTAAATGGCACAAAATGCATATACTATATTTACAGATTTATTTATTCCTATTCAAGAATTCATCTATGGTATAGAAGAAGTTGTCAAGGAGATATGATTTATATTTATTTTTGAAGCTGTTACAAGCTGTCTGTCAGACATTTTATATCGTCTGGCAATTTGTCGAATTTTTTATAGCTGCATATTTTACCCCTTTCTATGCCAAAGATAGATTGAATAAAGGCTAGTGTCTTTCTTTTTTCTCGTATTATAACCGTGAATGTCACTGTTGTTTTTAAACTGGTCCATGTTATTGAGAACAAATTTCATTAGAGAGTAAATGTACTGTGAGGCTGTTGTAAGAATTCCCGATCTTTTAAAAAGATGCCTACAAGACGTGCTACTATGAACCGCACACATTATTCTAACAACCTCCTTTTGAGCAGTGAATACTTTTTGTATAAATGTTGAGTTACCCCAAAATATTATTCCGTGTGACATCAGAGAGTGAAAGTATACAAAGTATGTTAGCTTACTAATTTCTGTATCCTCAAAATTGGCAATTATTCGGATTGTAAAAGTTGCTGAACTTAGTCGTTTTAGAAGATCCAAAATATGAATTTTCCAATTAAGATTCTAATCTATATGTACACCCAAAATCTTAGTATGCTCTACCCTGTCTACTGACTTCTGTTGATGTGTTATATTTATTGAAGAATCTGTACTTTTTGCAGCAGAAAATTGGATGTACTGTGGTTTTTCAAGGTTTAGAGCAATCCCATTTGCAGAAAACCAATTAATGAGTTTTCGAAAGGCCTTATTTGTATCATTTTCAATTGGAGTTTCTTTTTATTGGATTAATAATGATGCTTGTATCATCAGCAAACAGTGTCAGTTCAGCTTCCTGTTTCAGATAGGAAGGGAGATCGTTCACATATATCAAGAACAAAAGGGGACCCATGATTGAACCCTGTGGAACACCTAATGTAATTTCACCCCAGTTAGATGAAGTGGCAAACTGATTAAAATCATCTAACCCGTATAAGGAAACTTTTTTGCTTCCTGTCCTGTAGGTATCACTTAAGCCACTCATATGCTATTCCATTTATACTATAATTGTAATTTCTGTAACATAATGTCATGGTTCACACAATCAAATGCTTTGGACAAGTCACAGAAAATTCCTATTGGTGACATTTTACTATTTAAAGACTCTATTATGTGGACAGTGAAACTGCATATTGCTGTGTCAGTTGAACAGTAGGATCTGTCTGTATGAGAGTAACGAACGCGCACGTGTATGGGGCAGACCTGATGACGTGCCTATTCCAGCACGCATTGGCTTACTCCGCGCAGGTACTATCCCGGGCTTCGTGCTGTGGGGGATTATCAGTTACAGCTCGTGCTCACACTTGGTGTTTCTGAAGGATAAAGCAACCAGTACCTGACACACTTCACAGGTTGTTAGCCCTGTGCTACTGCCATTTCTCGGACAGGAAGTTGACGTGGATATTCTGCAGGACATTGCTCGTCCACATGCTGAGACGCAGCGCGCTCTTCGTAGTGTACAACAGCTGCCTTGGCCAGCAAGATCGCCAGATGTCTCGCCAAACTGTTCAACGTATGGGACTTGATGAAGCGCCGGCCGTTGTGACCGAGCGGTTCTAGGCGCTTCAGTCTGGAACCGCGCGACCGCTACGGTCGCAGGTTCGAATCCTGCCTCGGGCATGGATGTGTGTGATGTCCTTAGGTTAGTTAGGTTTAATTAGTTCTAAGTTCTAAGCGACTGATGACCTCAGCAGCTGAGTCCCATAGTGCTCCGAGCCATTTGAACCATTTGAACTTGATGAAGCGGGAAGACAGTCGTTGTCCAGGGCCTGGAGAAACCACTGCCGAGTAGCCACAAATGGAAAAGTCTGTCGCAGGACGCAATTCGGTGCCCTTATGATCTTTTGCATGCGAAAATAAACACCTGCGTTTGCGTCATAGGGGGAGGGATAGACATTGTGCCGACGCGACTCTATCGTCGCCCTTTACAGGGACATTTGTATGTCATTTGGCATGAATTTATCATATACTCCTACAGCTGTGAACTACCTGTCCTATCACTTGCCGCCGCGCGGAATTAGCCGAGCGGTCTAAGGCGCTGCACACATGGACTGTGCGGCTGGTCCCGGCGGAGGTTCACGTCCTCCCTCGGGCATGGGTGTGTGTGTTTGCCCTTAGGATAATTTAGGTTAAGTAGTGTGTAAGCGAACGGCTATTTACAATTTGTACAGAAACCAGATGGCAGTTATAAGAGTCGAGGGGCATGAAAGGGAAGCAGTGGTTCGGAAAAGAGTGAGACAGGGTTGTAGCCTCTCCCCGATGTTATTCAATCTGTATATTGAGCAAGCAGTAAAGGAAACAAAAGAAAAATTCGGAGTAGGTATTAAAATTCATGGAGAAGAAGTAAAAACTTTGAGGTTCGCCGATGACATTGTAATTCTGTCAGAGACAGCAAAGGACTTGGAAGAGCAGTTGAACGGAATGGACAGTGTCTTGAAAGGAGGATATAAGATGAACATCAACAAAATCAAAACGAGGATAATGGAATGTAGTCAAATTAAATCGGGTGATGCTGAGGGGATTAGATTCGGAAATGAGACACTTAAAGTAGTAAACGAGTTTTGCTATTTACGGAGCAAAATAACTGATGGTGGTCGAAGTAGAGAGGATATAAAATGTAGACTGGCAATGGCAAGGTTCAAATGGCTCTGAGCACTATGGGACTCAACATCTTAGGTCATACGTCCCCTAGAACTTAAAACTACTTAAACCTAACTAACCTAAGGACATCACACACACCCATGCCCGAGGCAGGATTCGAACCTGCGACCGTAGCAGTCCCGCGGTTCCGGACTGCAGCGCCAGAACCGCACGGCCACCGCGGCCGGCGGCAATGGCAAGGAAATCGTTTCTGAAGAAGAGAAATTTGTTAACATCAAGTATAGATTTAAGTGTCAGGAAGTCGTTTCTGAAAGTATTTCTATGGAGTGTAGCCATGTATGGAAGTGAAACATGGACGATAAATAGTTTGGACAAGAAGAGAATAGAAGCTTTCGAAATGTGGTGCTACAGAAGAATGCTGAAGATAAGGTGGGTAGATCACGTAACTAATGAGCAGGTATTGAATAGGATTGGGGAGAAGAGAAGTTTGTGGCACAACTTGACTAGAAGAAGGGATCGGTTGGTAGGACAGGTTTTGAGGCATCAAGGGATAACAAATTTAGCATTGGAGGGCAGCGTGGAGGGTAAAAATCGTAGAGGGAGACCAAGAGATAAATAGACTAAGCAGATTCAGAAGGATGTAGGTAGCAGTAGGTACTGGGAGATGAAGGAGCTTGCACAGGATAGAGTAGCATGGAGAGCTGCATCAAACCAGTCTCAGGACTGAAGACCACAACAACAACAACAGTGTGTAAGCTTAGGGACTGATGACCTTAGCAGTTAAGTCCCATACGATTTACACATTTGAACATTTTTGAACTAGCCAATAAAAGGTACTTAACCTTGTGGCCCCTGCACTTTTTTTTTCGGTCTTGTATAAATGTCCAAACACGTTGCGGAAATGAGCACAGGGACCTCGATACAAGACGCTAGCAACCAATCGTTTGGAGAGTAAACACAGCAAACGAGCTAAATGCAATACCAGACTCGAGTCCTTTCACCCTGACGGCACAGTGGCATTTGAAGCGACGCCAAATTACGTTCCGGCGGTGTCCGGACTGTGTTCGGAGCAGGGTCGGTCCGGGGCTGGCCGCGGGGCGATTTACGCGGCTATCGGCCGTGTATCAGCGGCGACTCGGCTCGCCTCCGTGTTTGTTGATGGCCTTTGAAGGCAGTGCGTGGCCGTTGTTTACAGCGCCATCACGGATTATACCGGTCGTTTAAAAGTGCCGGTTGAAAACCAGCGCTAATATGACAGGCGGTCGGCGCGGCCCGCGCGCTACGGTGCGGCGCGCCGGCGCGCTCGGACAATGAGCTGGCAGCGGCGGTTGCATTGTGCAGGGAGTGACCGCCGCCCCCAACCCCGCCACCTCGTGCCTCCCCCACACCTCCCCCGCCATGAATATTCATGGCGCCGCCCTCGCCATTGCCATCGCCCTCGTGCTGCCCCGGGACCGGCGCTGACGCCGAGGCGTGCGCTGTCCAAATCTGACGGCCGCGTCGATCGCCGCAGGCCGCGCCGCCTCCGTTTACGTCGCTGGCACGACTGCGTCACTCAAATTCCGCTTCCGGCCCAGCTGTTCTGCCGTAGGGACTGGATGCCGACGATAGGCGAGCCAAGCCATCAGCCCGCTCTGTCCAGTTCTCGGACCGCCCTCCCCAAATTTACACGGGAATGCTTCACCCTGGGTAGCGAGGAATCAACAACGCTTCGATTAAATCGAAACACGGAACAGTATACTCCGCAAGTTAACAGGAACCGCCTAAAGTGACACTGCAACATTCCTCAAGTCATCAGCTTTAGCTTACCAGAAACTGTGCGAGCTCTAGACGTGTTGCCTTTTGCGTTTGCCACAGTCATGACAATACAGTAACCAGATCGCTCCCTCTTGCTCAAGTACTGTAAGTAGGCTGGTTAGGTTTTTTTTTTATTGGTAACGCGACGTAGCGCTCTGTATGAAAATCACTGGCTGTGCTGTGTGCAGTCCGTGGCTGGATGGCATTGTTGTAATATTCGCTATTGTAGTGTTGGGCAGTTGGCTGTTAACAGCGCGTAGCGTTGCACAGTTGGAGGTGAGCCGCCAGCAATGGTGGATGTGGGTAGAGAGATGGCGGAGTTTTGAGAGCGGATGATCTGGACGTGTGTCCATCAGAGGCAGTAAATTTGTTGGATGTCATGAGCTGATATATATATATATATATATATATATATATATATATATATATAACTTTTGAACGTTAGTTAAATCATTACACGGTGGCGCTAACACACTGCTTTCGTCTTCACTGTCATTTCTCAGTTTACTTTGGAGCCTAGTATTACGTTTTTCACACGCCATTATTGTCACAATATTTCACACGATAACACAGGAAAGCACAATTTGAAGAGCAAAGTAAGAAAATACATTAACATAGCACGGAAAATAATATCTAGTTAAATGCATTCGCAGCTGCGAAATACATGGTGCAAATTTACATGCATGCCACAACTGTTTTACTGTACTACATAGAAAAACTACAACTACAAAGGAAATTCTCTTTATAATTACGCGCTAGCAATAAACAATGGCTACACTAATTACAGAAACTATAAGAAAAAATCAGAAGATTCCAGTGAGGTATCGTGGCAGGGTCGCCATATGTAACGTCCCCTTAGAAAAATTAATGAATTACTGTGCTGATAAACCTCCTACTTTATTTGATTTTCAAACAGCTGAGCGGAACTGGACGTACTCAGAAATTTCGCTCTTTACCTATTCTGATCAACACTAAACTGACTCACAACATTTTTAGCGCAACGCAATCTGACTTTGAATATTCCCTACAAAAGAATAGCCCTGACTAACAATAACCTATACCTTTCATGAATCACTTACCTCACAAAAATCTTCGTTACTCGAACTACTGAAATACAGCGAGCGCCAATACTGACAGCTAAATAAAAGATTCTAACTACTGAAGTCACTAACTACTGATAGACATAGTTAGCAAATGAAAGATTTTGATAAAGAACAAACAATGTATTTACCTTAATAGTGTTCAAAAGTCATATATATATATATATATATATATATATATATATATATATATATATATATATATATATATATATATATATACTCCTGCAAATGAAAAAAAGAACACATTGACACCGGTGTGACAGACCCACCATACTTGCTCCGGACACTGCGAGAGGGCTGTACAAGCAATGATCACACGCACGGCACAGCGGACACACCAGGAACCGCGATGTTGGCCGTCGAATGGCGCTAGCTGCGCAGCATTTGTGCACCGCCACCGTCAGTGTCAGCCAGTTTGCCGTGGCATACGGAGCGCCATCGACGTCTTTAACACTGGTAGCATGCCGCGACAGCGTGGACGTGAACCGTATGTGCAGTTGACGGACTTTGAGCGAGGGCGTATAGTGGGCATGCGGGAGGCCGGGTGGACGTACCGCCGAATTGCTCAACACGTGGGGCGTGAGGTCTCCACAGTACATCGATGTTGTCGCCAGTGGTCGGCGGAAGGTGCACGTGCCCGTCGACCTGGGACCGGACCGCAGCGACGCACGGATGCACACCAAGACCGTAGGATCCTACGCAGTGCCGTAGGGGACCGCACCGCCACTTCCCAGCCAATTAGGGACACTGTCGCTCCTGGGGTATCGGCGAGGACCATTCGCAACCGTCTCCATGAAGCTGGGCTACGGTCCAGCACACCGTTAGGCCGTCTTCCGCTCACGCCCCAACATCGTGCAGCCCGCCTCCAGTGGTGTCGCGACAGGCGTGAATGGAGGGACGAATGGAGACGTGTCGTCTTCAGCGATGAGAGTCGCTTCTGCCTTGGTGCCAATGATGGTCGTATGCGTGTTTGGCGCCGTGCAGGTGAGCGCCACAATCAGGACTGCATACGACCGAGGCACACAGGGCCAACACCCGGCATCATGGTGTGGGGAGCGATCTCCTACACTGGCCGTACACCACTGGTGATCGTCGAGGGGACACTGAATAGTGCACGGTACATCCAAACCGTCATCGAACCCATCGTTCTACCATTCCTAGACCGGCAAGGGAACTTCCTGTTCCAACAGGACAATGCACGT
Organism: Schistocerca nitens; assembly: GCF_023898315.1. NCBI lineage: Eukaryota > Metazoa > Arthropoda > Insecta > Orthoptera > Acrididae > Schistocerca > Schistocerca nitens. Next base: position 173,376,922 of record NC_064622.1, on the reverse strand, counting down.
CCGCATGTATCCCGTGCCACCCAACGTGCTCTAGAAGGTGTAAGTCAACTACCCTGGCCAGCAAGATCTCCGGATCTGTCCCCCATTGAGCATGTTTGGGACTGGATGAAGCGTCGTCTCACGCGGTCTGCACGTCCAGCACGAACGCTGGTCCAACTGAGGCGCCAGGTGGAAATGGCATGGCAAGCCGTTCCACAGGACTACATCCAGCATCTCTACGATCGTCTCCATGGGAGAATAGCAGCCTGCATTGCTGCGAAAGGTGGATATACACTGTACTAGTGCCGACATTGTGCATGCTCTGTTGCCTGTGTCTATGTGCCTGTGGTTCTGTCAGTGTGATCATGTGATGTATCTGACCCCAGGAATGTGTCAATAAAGTTTCCCCTTCCTGGGACAATGAATTCACAGTGTTCTTATTTCAATTTCCAGGAGTGTATATATATATATATATATATATATATATATATCAGTTCATGACATCCAGTCTTACAAATTTACTCTCTCTGATGGACACACGTCCAGATCATCCGCTCTCAAAACTCCGCCATCTCTCTCCCCACATCCACCACTGCTGGCAGCTCACCTCCAACTGCGCAACACTACGCTCTGTTAACAGCCAACTGCCCAACAGTACAATAGCGAATATTACAACAATGCCAACCAGCCACGGACTGCACACAGCACAGCCAGTGATTTTTATACAGAGCGCTACGTGGCGTTGCCAATAAAAGAAAACTAAACAGGCAACTTACAGTACGTAATTTTCATTTGAGCAATTTTGTAGGCTGTCGAACAAGAATAACAGATACGGTTCTACGCAAAATCAATTTTGTCATTTAATATGGGAAAGGGGATTACCATATACGATTTAATAAAAGAAAGGGAGTGCGTCTAATTTCCATTTATTCTGGTACAGCTACATATTTTTGACATACGTACCGAGAAAGAATTCATCAAATTTACTGTCAAGACAAATGTCCGTCATCCACGGACGAGTTACAGGATTTTATATGACAGAAATGACCACTGTGTGACTTATTTACTCACGTTCTAGCTCAGTGCCCAACACTGTCCTGGTATGCATCTATTCCAATCCTCTCTGTTCACCTCCTCCACCCCCTTTCTCTGTCCACTTGCTCCTCCTCCCCTGTCCATTTGCTCTGTCCCTCTCTGTCCATCTCCCCGTTACTCCTCTCTCAGTCCGTCCTCCTCTCTCTATCATCCCCGCAACACACCCAAGCATCTCCACTTCTCAATCTCTCTCTCCATCTCCACTAGGCCCCTTTCACGTCTCCTCCTCCTCTTCGCTCTATTCATCTCTTCCTTTTATCTTTCTCTGTCCACCTCCTCCACTCCCCTCTCTCTGTCCAGCTCCTCCTCTTACCTTTCTCTCTCCATTTCCTCTTCTCCCTCTCTCTGCGTATCTCTTCCGCCGCTCCTCTGTCGATATGTTTCTCTCCCTTCTCTATGTCCTATCTCCTCTTCTTTCCTTTCTCTATCCATCTCCTCCACCTCCTCCGCTCTCCACCTTCCCATCCCCACCCCAATAGGAGGCAGCTGGTTCTCATTCCCATGGTAGTTTTACCCAGATACTTCACGTTTTGTTGAAATTAATCCAGGGGTTTAGGGTGAGCTTTTTAGCCGTGGCTTTGCCCGCATACGCACGTCACATACATTTCACATATTTCACACGCACTTGTGTACCTATTCCACCTGTATCTCTAGAGAATTTCGGCCTGCAGTTTCATTTACACTGAGTTAAATGTTTATGACGTCAAATCCCATGGGTAGTCTGCCAGTTCTCGATGTCCATCGAGCACAGTGTTTCGACGAGAAACCCAACTGTCATCATTCAGTTGAAAAATGGGAATATCGTACGTTCCAAGTGTTATTTGTTTAAAAAAAAATTTCAGTGCTGTCGCGTTGTCGGTCATGTCTCTAAACTTGTTCCATGTGCGAAATCATCGAGAAAATGTTTGATATTCGTTACTATAAGGCGCATGATCTCTGTGCTAACACTGCTTCGATATGGAGTACATAGTGCCGTGTGTCAAGGTCTCTTTCATTTATTTAATGCATAGTTGTGATTTTTAATGATGTTTTTGGGAAGCCTGAGATGACTTGAAAAGATTACACTGAAGTTTCTGGTGTCTGGGCACAAGTTTTCGAGCTGCGACCGAGATTTAGCGATTAAAGAGAAACGAAGAAAGGTAAGAAAGGCCTTTGTTCCGCGAGATTTACACAAAACTGTTCAGTCCGCTAAACTTGTGAAGCTGTTCGACGTAATTCCAATTCATATCACTCACTTCTTTGATTTTAATGATGCTGCTGATACAGTGTTGTCAATGTAGGAGTGTAAGATCAAAAATGGTTCAAATGGCTCTGAGCACTATGGGACTTAACAGCTGAGGTCATTAGTCCCCTAGAACTTAGAACTACTTAAACCTAACTAACCTAAGGACATCACACACATCCATGCCCGCGGCAGGATTCGAACCTGCGACCGTAGCGACGCGCGGTTCCAGACTGAAGCGCCTAGAACCGCTCGGCCACTCCGGCCGTCGGAGTGTAAGATCCCCAAATGCTTTATGATCGAAGTGTCTCATTCCTAACAGCTATTAAAAATTCACTCTCTGGAAAAGAAGAGTAGCAAAATGTCATTGCATTCAAAAGAGTACAGACTATGGCTGATATAGACCATGTCGTAGATCGCCTGAAAGATCAGCGCTGTTTATCACTTGCAAAACAAAAAGACCTGTTGACGACTTGTCATTTGTTCCACAATAGCACAGGGGGTTCTACAGTAAACTTTGCTACACATGAGCCCATTAATAGGATTGTGTAAGAAGCAGAATTCCTCTTGAATTTAAATTGTTAATCTCTTGTAAGAAACTCAAAGGGTATACGAAATGTTTTTCAACGACTACAGTTCCACTAGTTAAAACACTACAGCTATATTTCTGTACTTGCATTCTCACAAAAAAAAAACATAGAACCTCAACATTCATGGCACGTGAAACACAAATTTCCGTAATGGTACTTAGAACCAATCATTTACTTGTACGGCATCTAGAACGTTCTTAGTAAACTATTCACTTTCTAATCTGTCTGATCATTTTTACAGTGATGGATCGAGCAGCATAATTGTCTGGAATCAGGACGACAGTTGAGTTATTTTGTGCAAATAAGTTATGTACAAAAAGTACAAAATGGTCTTTTCATTCCCTTGACAAATGTGTGACTTGGCACTTAAAATGTTTGACATTTACCCTCTTCAGTTGGTAGCAACACGGATGCTCGCCGAAATGCTGTGCCTGATGGACACCTAGAACCAGCAGAACACTTATTAACTGACACACCAGGGGAAGGAAAACATCTGGTAATGGTGACAGGGTTGGTGGTCGAAATATTATGCTAATTGGACAACAAGAATAGGAAGTACACTACAGGACCATTCCTTCAATCATGTATCTGCTTCCGGTCTGCAGCCAACGTGGCTGAACAGATCACATCTGCTAAGAAAGAAGCAAATGATAAACAAATGAGGTAAGCATCAAATACAAGCCCTGACCTGTGAAAGACATTTCTGTATATGTATGTCTGAACTACAGCATTGTACAGAAGTGAGACATAAACTGTGGAAGAAATAAACTTTGAAGATTTTACGAGTTAGTGTTCCAGAAGGGTGATGAAAATTAGGTGATCTAATAAGCAAAGAGGTTCTTAGCAGAATCGTCGACTACTCTACTTGAACAAAAGTATCACCGACACCTCTATTAATGCCTAGTTAACCACTAAATGTCACCATAGACGGCCCGCCGGAATAGAGGGAGGCGGAGATAATTGTGAACAGAGAAGCAGTAATTGCAGGATTAGTCTATCAGAAAAGCTCAGTGATTTCGGAGGTGTTATAGTCATTAGATGTCACCTAAGTAACAAATCCATCACGGACTTCACTTTCCTAGAGCTGTCGAGGCCGACTGTCGGTGATGTGTTGCGAAACGGAAACGCGAATGGACAATCACAGCTAAATCAAGACGCGGCAGGCCTCATTTACTGACGGACAGGAACAGTCGACCAAGGTGGAGGGTGGATGTAAAAAGATGCTTGAAATCATCGGAAAGAATCACTCGTGAATTTCGAAGTTCTGCCAACAGTCCGGTTAGCACCCACCAGGTTAGGCGAGAGCGCTAATGCGCTGCTTCCTGGACTCAGGTAGGCTCGCCGGCCCCGGATCGAATCCACCCGGCGGATTACCGACGTCGGCCGGTTTGTCGGCCAGCCTGGATGTGGTTTTTAGGCGGTTGTCCACATCTCGCTAGGTGAATACCGGGCTGGTCCCCACGTTCCGCCTCAGTTACACGACTCGCAGACATCTGAACACGTACGCACTATTCCATGGATTACACTCGACGCACTAATTCCGTCCCGGGCGGTACGGGGTGGCGGCAGGAAGGGCATCCGGCCACCCCTTATAACTAACCTTGACAAATCCGCTCCTAACCGTGCCGACCCTGCGAAACCGCGGGACAAGGCACCAGCAAAAGAAAGAAAGGAAGAAAGAGACTAACAGTCCACCTAGCGCAGTAACTTTGCGTAGCGAGCTAAACAGAAGACGTTCAATGCTCGAGCAGTTCCTCATCAGTCACATTTTACTGCAATCAGGGCTAAGCGGGGCTTGAAATGGCGTGAAGAACGACGCCACTCAGTAGTGGATGACCAACAACGAGTGTGTTCCTGTGGAACCGATGGAAATATTTGGGTTTGGCGAATGCCTGGAGACAGTTACTTCCTATCATGTGTAGTGCCCACAGGAAAGTACAGAGGACGCGGTGTTACAGTGGCGCGGAAGTGTATGAACACAATTTACGGTATTGTTTGTAATACAGCAACAGTTCGGAAACGGTGGTCGTATTTAACGCAGCATTTATGATGTAATGATATGTGGACAGTAACCTTCCCGAAATGAACTGGCCTGGCCAGTGTCTTGACCTGAACACAATGGAACGCCTTTGGGAAGAGTTGAAAAGTTAACTTCTCTTCGGACTGCATGGTCCAAGTTCACTATCTTCTGTGGTTTCGACTCTTCTGGAAGATTGGGGTGCCATTTCTCCACAGACAGTGACTAGCAGACTTGAAGACGTCTTAAGGGGAAGAGTGGACACACCGAATATTAATCTCCAGTAATAAAATGGTGCCAGACTTTCCAATTTCTGAGAAAAATAGAGGTAAGCTATAAGGAGAGACGGGTAATGTACAATATGTACAACAGCCAAGAGGGAATACTAAGAGGAGTAAGACAGGGATGTAGTTTTCGCCCTTACTGTTCAATCTGTACATCGAAAAAGCTTCAGGAGTGGAATTAAAATTCATGGTGAAAGAATATCAGTGATGCGACTCGCTGATGACATTGCTACCCTGAGTGAAAGTGAAGAAGAATTACATCATCTGCTCAATGGAATGAACAATCTAGTCAGTACAGAACATGAATTGAGAGTAAATCGAAGAAAGACGAAAGTAATGAGAAGTAGCAGAAATGAGAACAGAGTGAAACTTAACATCAGGATTGACAGTCACGAAGTAGATGAAGTTAAGGAATTCAGCTACCTTGTCATGTTGATGAATTAAGTTGTTCTGAAAGCAATGCTGATATTCAAGACAATAAAAGCGGGTTAAAAGCTGTGAGCTATACGGGGAAGTAAACCTTGCATTACTAAGCAACTGTTTCACCAGGTATCCAGTCTAGCTTACCAAATTCCCAACCAGACTAACATTAATTATAATCTTTTAATAGTCATCTTACGACAACCGGTGATATATATAAAGAGAATTTAAATAAAAAGAAATAAATCAGTTTATATTTGGACATTTATTTTAACATTAATCATTTTCCGTTAAAATTTCAGCATATCAAACTTGATTCATAACGAAACTGGTGCCTTATTTAGGATTGTGAAAATGTTAGTTTGTAACCTTACGGAACACATTAAATATGGAGCCAAGATTGGGAGACTGCATACAACACTGCACTCACAAAATAACACACGAAGAACGTTGAAACGTATGGAAGAGGAAATTAACCACAACCAACCGATTCAATTTTCACCCAAAGAAGTTACGGTCGTAGCGCAATTCTGTCCGTCATGAAATTACCACACACTGGTATACTAAATTCATACTAATTGTCTGTGAAATCTTCTCGAAAAGAATAGCTGAGGGCTACTTTGATGATTACACCACATGCTTCACGTGGTCAACTTTGTTTACACAAAAAGTGTAACTCCACAATAATTTTGATAATTAAAATAAATTACATCGAAACGCAATTTACAAAAGAAAAACCTCGAACTGGTTACTATCGTCATACCATTAACCTGATGGGTCAAACAATTATATAAGCACGTGGTACTGGTTTCACAAAGTACACCCCACGTGGGTTGAACATAAAGAAAAGTTGCTATATTGAAAAACATTGTCAAGACGTGATGCTATAAACTCATGCACATTCGCATTTAAGATTGATGATCTTAGTTAGAGGTACGGATCATCAACATGTGGTTCTACATTGCTCATAAAGTAGTGACAAAGCAACTACTGGAAGATATTCTGAACTTCACACTCGGACTACACTGAGTTGCAATTTAAGATAACATAAGATATTTAGCCCCCCCATGAACCATGGACCTTGCCGTTGGTGGGGAGGCTTGCGTGCCTCAGCGATACAGCTGGCCGTACCGTAGGTGCAACCACAACGGAGGGGTATCTGTTGAGAGGCCAGACAAACATGTGGTTCCTGAAGAGGGGCAGCAGCCTTTTCAGTAGTTGCAGGGGCAACAGTCTAGATGATTGACTGATCTGGCCTTGTAACATTAACCAAAACGGCCTTGCTGTGCTGGTACTGCGAACGGCTGAAAGCAAGGGGAAACTACAGCCGTAATTTTTCCCGAGGACATGCAGCTCTACTGTATGATTAAATGATGATGGCGTTCTCTTGGGTAAAATATTCCGGAGGTAAAATAGTCCCCCATTCGGATCTCCGGGCGGGGACTACTCAAGAGGACGTCGTTATCAGGAGAAAGAAAACTGGCATTCTACGGATCGGAGCGTGGAATGTCAGATCCCTTAATCGGGCAGGTAGGTTAGAAAATTTAAAAAGGGAAATGGATAGGTTAAAGTTAGATATAGTGGGAATTAGTGAAGTTCGGTGGCAGGAGGAACAAGACTTTTGGTCAGGTGATTACAGGGTTATAAATACAAAATCAAATAGGGGTAATGCAGGAGTAGGTTTAATAATGAATAAAAAAATAGGAGTGCGTGTAGGCTACTACAAACAACATAGTGAACGCATTATTGTGGCCAAGATAGACACAAAGCCCATGCCTACTACAGTAGTACAAGTTTATATGCCAACTAGCTCTGCAGATGATGAAGAAATAGATGAAATGTATGACGAGATAAAAGAAATTATTCAGGTAGTGAAGGGAGACGAAAATTTAATAGTCATGGGTGACTGGAATTCGTCAGTAGGAAAAGGGAGAGAAGGAAACATAGTAGGTGAGTATGGATTGGGGGGAAGGAATGAAAGAGGAAGGCGCCTTGTAGAATTTGCACAGAGCATAACTTAATCATAGCTAACACTTGGTTCAAGAATCATGAAAGGAGGCTGTATACATGGAAGAAGCCAGGAGATACTGACAGGTTTCAGATAGATTATATAATGGTAAGACAGAGATTTAGGAACCAGGTTTTAAATTGTAAGACATTTCCTGGGGCAGATGTGGATTCTGACCACAATCTATTGGTTATGAACTGCAGATTGAAACTGAAGAAACTGCAAAAAGGTGGGAATCTAAGGAGATAGGACCTGGATAAACTGAAAGAACCAGAGGTTGTAGAGAGTTTCATGGAGAGCATAAGGGAACAATTGACAGGAATGGGGGAAAGAAATACAGTAGAAGAAGAATGGGTAGCTCTGAGGGATGAAGTGGTGAAGGCAGCAGACGATCAAGTAGGTAAAAAGACGAGGGCTAATAGAAATCCTTGGGTAACAGAAGAAATATTGAATTTACTTGATGAAAGGAGAAAATATAAAAATGCAGTAAATGAAGCAGGCAAATAGGAATACAAACGTCTCAAAAATGAAATCGACAGGAAGTGCAAAATGGCTAAGCAGGGATGGCTAGAGGACAAATGTAAGGATGTAGAGGCTTGTCTCATTAGGGGTAAGATAGATACTGCCTACAGGAAAATTAAAGAGACCTTTGGAGAGAAGAGAACCACTTGTATGAATATCAAGAGCTCAGATGGAAACCCAGTTCTAAGCAAAGAAGGGAAAGCAGAAAGGTGGAAGGAGTATATAGAGGGTTTATACAAGGGAGATGTACTTGAGGACAATATTATGGAAATGGAAGAGGATGTAGATGAAGATGAAATGGGAGATAAGATACTGCGTGAAGAGTTTGACAGAGCACTGAAAGACCTGAATCAAAACAAGGCCCCGGGAGTAGACAACATTCCACTAGAACTACTGATGGCCTCGGGAGAGCCAGTCATGACAAAACTCTACCATCTGGTGAGCACGATGTATGAGACAGGCGAAATACCCTCAGACTTCAAGAAGAATATAATTATTCCAATCCCAAAGAAAGCAGGTGTTGACAGATGTGAAAATTACCGAACTATCAGTTTAATAAGTCACAGCTGCAAAATACTAACGCGAATTCTTTACAGACGAATGGAAAAACTGGTAGAAGCCGACCTCGGGGAAGATCAGTTTGGATTCCGTAGAAATGTTGGAACACGTGAGGCAATACTAACCTTACGACTTATCTTAGAAGAAAGATTAAGAAAAGGCAAACCTACGTTTCTAGCATTTGTAGACTTAGAGAAAGCTTTTGACAATGTTAACTGGAATACTCTCTTTCAAATTCTGAAGGTGGCAGGGGTAAAATACAGGGAGCGAAAGGCTATTTACAATTTGTACAGAAACCAGATGGCAGTTATAAGAGTCGAGGGGCATGAAAGGGAAGCAGTGGTTGGGAAAGGAGTGAGACAGGGTTGTAGCCTCTCCCCGATGTTATTCAATCTGTATATTGAGCAAGCAGTAAAGGAAACTAAAGAAAAATTCGGAGTAGGTATTAAAATCCATGGAAAAGAAGTAAAAACTTTGAGGTTCGCCGATGACATTGTAATTCTGTCAGAGACAGCAAAGGACTTGGAAGAGCAGTTGAACGGAATGGACAGTGTCTTGAAAGTAGGGTATAAGATGAACATCAACAAAAGCAAAACGAGGATAATGGAATGTAGTCAAATTAAGTCGGGTGATGCTGAGGGAATTAGATTAGGAAATGAGACACTTAAAGTAGTAAAGGAGTTTTGCTATTTGGGGAGTAAAACAACCGATGATGGTCGAAGTAGAGAGGATATAAAATGTAGACTGGCAATGGCAAGGAAAGCGTTTCTCAAGAAGAGAAATTTGTTAACATCGAGTATAGATTTAGGTGTCAGGAAGTCGTTTCTGAAAGTATTTGTATGGAGTGTAGCCATGTATGGAAGTGAGACATGGACGATAACTAGTTTGGACAAGAAGAGAATAGAAGCTTTCGAAATGTGGTGCTACAGAAGAATGCTGAAGATAAGGTGGGTAGATCACGTAACTAATGAGGAGGTATTGAATAGGATTGGGGAGAAGAGAAGTTTGTGGCACAACTTGACTAGAAGAAGGGATCGGTTGGTAGGACATGTTTTGAGGCATCAAGGGATCACAAATTTAGCATTGGAGGGCAGCGTGGAGGGTAAAAATCGTAGAGGGAGACCAAGAGATCAATACACTAAGCAGATTCAGAAGGATGTAGGTTGCAGTAGGTACTGGGAGATGAAGAAGCTTGCACAGGATAGAGTAGCATGGAGAGCTGCATCAAACCAGTCTCAGGACTGAAGACCACAACAACAACAAGATATTTAGGTCTAAACCTGAAATCCATTCTCCTACAGACTTAGCAGAGATGCGCTTAGCCAGAGATCTTACCACTTCAGACACTTACCGCAGACGGACTGGCCTGGGCCCCTACCGAGGGTACCTCACAGATACAAACGGAAGTGACCAGAGAGGCAGCTTCCTATACCAACATGACTATGGACAGACAGGACCATACTAAGAATAGAAACCTATTTGCTTTTATCAAGCGTAGCTACCTGTTCCGACGTTGGTCCTACTGTTCTCTAGCAGACAGGCTTGTCTGCTACCATCAAGCATGCAACTAGAAATACATTTGCTCATTCATCCTTTCACACAGAAGGGAAGGGGGATGACAGTATCTTATCATATACAGTATATAAAAGAAAGCGGATGTAGGTTCCGTATGAGACTGTGTGACATGAGTTACATATAAACTGTGTTTTAAAATGTAGTAGTGTGACAAATCGTTTATGTGTAAAAGTAACACGTTCCACTGCTCAGTCTCCTCCCAGATAGAGTCAGAAACACCACAGTAAATTTAGAAGAGGAATTTATGCCGTAAATGACAACAGATTTAAGAAATTAACATGAAAGGAATCCGACAGAGACCTTTCAACCTGGGTAGTAAAATAACCAATGACGGACGGAGCAAGGAGGCCATCAAAAGCAGAATAACACTGGCAAAAAGGGCACTCCTGCCCAAGAGAAGTCTACTAGTCTCAAATATAGACCTTAATTTGAGGAAGAAATTTCTGAGAACGTACGTCTGGAGTACAGACAGACTGTGGGAAAAGCGGAACTGAAGATAATCGAAGCTTTTGAGATGTGGTGCTACAGATGAATGTCGAAAATTACGTGGATTGGTAAGGTTAGGAATGAGGAGGTCCTACGCAGAATCGGAGAGGAAAGAAATATGTAGAAAACACAGATAAGGAGAAGAGAAATATGATAGGACATCTGTTAAGATTAAGAGGGAATGACTTCCATGGTAGTAGAGGGAGCTGTTGAGGGAAAAAACTGTAGAAAAAGACAGAGGTTGAAGTACATCCAGCAGTTAATTGAAGACGTAGGTTGCAAATGCTACTCTGTGATGAAGAGGAATTCGTGGCGGGCCGCATCAAACTAGTCAGAAGACTGATGAGCCAAAATAAAATATAATAAAATCCAGACATTTTGATCAGATAGCTTGCTGATGACTAAACAATAAAGGAAATTACTACCTCTGGGTACTGTTCGAGGGGTGTTACGGTGTAATATATTAGGATAACATGGTACAGACGTTACATCGATCTGGTTAGAACTACAATTTAGGTTGCAATAATATTTAATTAATGACCGGTTTCGAAGTCATGTAGAAGTCATCTTCAAAAGATGAGCACCATCTGGCTGCTGCTAGTTATTCCTCGGACACTCCCGCAGAAACACGACCTGACTTCCGGAAGAAGTCGAAACCGGTCATCAATAAAATATTACTGCAATCTCGACTTTTGTGTTAACCCAAGTGTTACAGTATCAGGTCGGTGGTATTTGCTGGTATTTCGTTGGTTGTATGCCAGGTTTGGTAACTAGGTATGAGGTTATAGCTTCCACTTTCATACATTTCTGTGACTCGTTTACGTGATTCTGTTTTCAGAATGCTGCTCAGCGGGGTTGCAAAACTCAGTCACCTTTCAGAGCTTGCAGATGAGCTTGTGACACGCCCTACTTATCAACACACGAAGGGTAAGAAAGAGTTACAATGGTGTAACTCACCTGCTACGAGTGCGCCCTATTCTCCTGCCCTGTGTAAATTCACAGAGTCGACAGGTGATGTGCTGAGCAACAATTTACTACATTTGGGAATGGGTTCTATGATGACAACGTTGCAATGTGTTCGACTGAAACAGGAAGAGAAGAGAGAATATACCGAACACACACAGAGGAGCAGAGGCTGTGTACCGTACCGTTACCACGTTCCGCGAATACCGCGGCTACCCCACACCTGCACAAATCTTGCGACTTGGCAGTCCAGCTCCGGCTCACTTCGGAGCTACTGACCGCAGGCACGCAGAGACGCGGTCAGATTTAAGAGGCCCGACATGCGTGCCAGCACATCCTCCCTGCTGTACGCCGGCCGGAATCGCAAAGTGCTGCATTTTTGCGCCGGAGAATTCAGACGGGGACCACACGCGTACCTCATCTGCCTGCGCGCGCTCGACTTGCGAGTCACATAGGCTTGCCGTACAGCGCCAACCGGCCATACGCCTGCTGGCTGGCTAACCGACTCCTCGCGGCAGCGCGGACTAAATCACGTCAACCGTGTCCAGACGAGGGCACGTGGCCGTCATAATTATCGCGGCCTCTGCCCGCGAGGCGTTGAGTGCTGTACTGGAATAGCAAATGCCGGGTTCGTATCCGGGACGGTAGCGACACGAAGCACACTGTAACATGGCGGAATCGGAAAACACCGAAATGACCGATACCACGACTAATGATTAAATTGATCCAACATTCACGTATTTATCACGTACACTTTAAATAACTCCTGATTAGTCCATTTCTATTCCCACTTGTACACTGACAGAGAAAAAAGAATCACAACACCAACTAATAATTAATGTAGAGTAAAGAGTAAAGAAATGTAGGGTTGTAGAGGCTTGTCTCACTAGGGGTAAGATAGATACTGCCTACAGGAAAATTAAAGAGACCTTTGGAGAAAAGAGAACCACTTGTGTGAATATCAAGAGCTCAGATGGAAACGCAGTTCTGAGCAAAGGGAAAGCAGAATGATGTAAGGAGTATATAGAAGGTCTATACAAAGGCAATGTACTTGAGGAGGATGTAGATGAAGATGAAATGGGAGATACGATACGGCGTGAAGAGTATGACAGAGCACAGAAAGACCTGAGTCGAAACATGGCCCCGGGAGTGGACGACATTCCATTAGAAATACTGACGGCCTTAGGAGAGCCAGTCATGACAAAACTCCACCATCTGGTGAGCAAGATGTATGAGACAGACGAAATACCCTCGGACTTCAAGAAGAGTATAATAATTCCAATCCCAAAGAGAGCAGGTGATGACAGATGTGAAAATTACCAAACTATCAGTTTCATAGGTCACAGCTGCAAAATACTATCGCGAATTCTTTACAGACGAATGGAAAAACTGGTAGAAGCCGACCTCGGGGAAGATCAGTTTGGATTCCGTAGAAATGTTGGAAGATGTGAGGTAATACTAACTCTACCACGTATCTTAGAAGAAAGATTAAAGAGGGGGAAACCTACATTTCTAGCAATTGTAGGCTTAGAGAAAGCTTTTGACAAAGTTGACTGGAATACTCTCTTTCAAATTCTAACTGTTGCAGGGAGCGAAAAGCTATTTACAATTTGTACAGAAACCAGATGGCAGTTATAAGAGTCGAGGGGCACTAAAGGGAAGCAGTGGTTGGGAAGGAAGTGAGACATGGTTGTAGCCTCTCCCCGATGTTATTCAGTCTGTATATTGAGCAAGCAGTAAAGGAAACAAAAGAAAAATTCGGAGTAGGTATTACAATCCATGGAGAAGAAATAAAAACTTTGAGGTTCGCCGACGACATTGTAATTCTGTCAGAGACAGCAAAGGACTTGGAAGAGCAGTTGAACGGAATGGACAGTGTCCTGAAAGGAGGATACAAGATGAACATCAACAAAAGCAAAACGAGGATAATGGAATGTAGTCGAATTAAGTCGGGTGATACTGACGGAATTAGATTAGGAAATGAGACACTTAAAGTAGTAAAGGAGTTTTGCTATTTGGGGAGCAAAATAACTGACGATGGTAGAAGTAGAAAGGATATAAAATGTAGACTGGCAATGGCAAGGAAAGCGTTTGTGAAGAAGAGAAATTTGTTAACATCGAGTATAGATTTAAGTGTCAGGAAGTCGTTTCTGAAAGTATTTGTATGGAGTGTAGCCATGTATGGAAGTGAAACATAGACGATAAATAGTTTGGACAAGAAGAGAACAGAAGCTTTAAAAATGTGGTGCTACAGAAGAGTGCTGAAGATTAGATGGGTAGATCACATAACTAATGACGAGGTATTGAATAGAATTGGGAAGAAGAGGAGTTTGTGGCACAACTTGACAAAAAGAAGGGACCGGTTGGTAGGACATGTTCTGAGGCATCAAGGGATCACAAATTTAGCATTGGAGGGCAGCGTGGAGTGTAAAAATCGTAGGGGGAGACCAAGAGATGAATACACTAAACAGATTCAGAAGGATGTAGGTTGCAGTAAGTACTGGGAGATGAAGAAGCTTGCACAGGATAGAGTAGCATGGAGAGCTGCATCAAACCAGTCTCAGGACTGAAGACCACAACAACAACAAGAAAGAAATTTCCGGAATACATTTGTCTAGATAACATGCTTAAGTGTTTAACAATGGAAGATCACAAGCTAATGCAAGCGGAAGAAAAGCCATTGCAAATGTTAGGTTCTGGTACATTAATAAGCGCTATAACCGACAGAATGTTGAATGAAAACATGCAAATGTGCATGCTTTATGTTGTACAGGTGCCAGATGTCAGTTTGTGGCGTAGGGTTCCAAGCCTGTCGCACTTAGTCTGACTATACAGGCACGGTTAAGGCTGGCTATGGACGACGCTGAAGTTGTCGTCCGATGATGTCCCATATGAGCTCGATTGAAGACAGGTCTGGTGATCGAGCAGGCCAGCGTAAGTCGTCGATACTCTGTAGAGCCTGTAGGATTACAACAGCAGTAAGTGGACGAGCGTTATTTCGTTGGAAAACATCTACTAGAACGCTGCTCATGATCGGAGGCACAACAGGTCCAAACACCAGACTGACGCGATTGATGTACAAATAAGCAGTTGGGGTGTGCGAGATAATCATGGGAATGCTCCTGCTGCCGTAAGAAATCGCACCGCAGGCCATAACTCGAGTTGTAGATCCAGTGTGTGTAACACTCACCTAGGTTGGTTTCAGGCCCTCATCTTGCCTCCTTCTAACTAGCACACGGCCATCATCGGTATCGAAGTAGAACCAGCTTTCATCAGAAAACGCAACAGACCTCCACCCTGCCCTTTAATAAGCTCTCGCTGGACCAACTTAAGTCGCAAATGGCAGTGGTTTGGGGAATGGAATGCACATGACAGGGCGTGAGCCTCGGAGTTGTTCCTGAACTAACGGATTTTCAGAAGTTCGTTGTAGAATGAGATTTTCACTTTGCAGCGGAGTGTGCGCTGATATGAAACTTCCTGGCAGATTAAAACTGTGTGCTGCGCCGAGACTGGAACTCGGGACCTTTGCCTTTCGTGTGCAAGTATGTTTCATATCAGCGCACACTCTGCAGCAGAGTGAAAATCTCGTTCTTGAAACATTCCCCAGGCTGTCGCTAAGCCATGTCTCCGCAATATACTTTCTTCCAGGAGTGCTAGTTATGCAAGGTTCGCAGAAGAGCTTCTGTGAAGTTTGGAAAGTAGGAGACGAGGTACTGGCAGAATTGAAGTTGTGAGGACGGGTCGTGAGTCGTGCTTCGGTAGCTCAGATGGTAGAGCACCTGCACGCGAAAGGCAAAGGTCCCGAGTTTGAGTCTCGGCCCGGCACAGAGTTTTAATCGGCCAGGAAGTTTCATATCAGAAGTTCATTGTGTCAGTATGATGCGAACTACTGCTGAAACTGCTACTGCAGATGCAGTACGATGCTGCAGAGGCCCACGCCGAACACGGTGGTCTTCCCTCTCGGTGGTGCCACATGACCTCCAGAGTGCGGTCACTTTGCGACCGTACGTTCTTGTGAACACCGCTGCCAGCAGCCATATACAGTGGCTACATTCCTGCCAAGTGTTTCTGCAGTATCGCAGAAGAAACATCCAACTTCTCGAAGCTCTAGTAAACGACCTCGTTCAAAGTCAGTGAGATGTTGGTAATTACATTTCAGTTTCCCTATAGGCATTCTTGACTGAAATCATCTCACCATGTCCAGTCTCAAAGGTAACTTACGATCACTACCGTTACAGTGTATATTTATATAAAACCTAATTTTCACACACATTTTGGCGCTACTGGCGTCACTCTTATTCCACTGGCAGAAATCTGAATAGACATAATCTTTCAGATTTAGAAACGCGCCTACCAACTTTCGTTTGTGCCGCACCACTCCTTCTCTGTGTTGCGACTATCTTCCACCTGTGTATGTGAATTTCATATCTGCTTTAGAGTTATGAAGACATAATTTTCAGTTTCTAATTCTTTTTCTCCTGTACAGATTTCCTTTCTTTAGAACATTCTAGAACGATCGTCTCATCATCAGTTCCTGGAATCAAAAAGTTCGTGTGTTTCAGAATCTATAACGCACAAAGACACCTAAAATATATTAGCAATAAAAATCTTCTAGTTATAAACATGGGATTAAAGCAATAGGTGAAGGCCTTGTTAAAAGAAACTATAAGGGGCAGTCAAATGAAAACCGAACTCCTGCCGCAACGGGAATGTGGAATGGTTCCATTCAGATGTAATCACTATACGCGTTAAGACATTCATCCAACTGGAGACGAGACGATCAATTTGAATTTCATACGACGCAGTCGGTCGCTGACGCACCCACAACTCACCCACTCTTGCATTTCGTTGTCCGACTAAAAACGATGTCCACGTATGTCTTTCTTCACATCTTTCGCCAAAGATGTGAAAATCACATGGTGAAAGATCCCGGCTGTACGGAGGGTGTGTGACGAGTTTCCCAACCAAACAGTGTGCAGAGGACATTTTAGTGTTTTCCAAATCAAACTGCTGAATCGTAATCTTTGTCCGATTGGCAGTGTTGGGGCGAGAGTTATCGTGCAGCAGGACTATTCCATCCGACAGAATTTATGGGCATTTTTACTTTATAGGGCGTCGCAGTTTCTTCAAAGTGTCTTCATAGCGCTGCGCATTGATTGTGGTTCCACGCTCGAGGAAATCGCATAGCAGAGAGCCTCTGCAATCGAAGAAACGGTCATCATGACCTTGATGGAACATGCGTGAACAGTTTTGGGTGACTATGGCGGAGGAGAGTGGGATGTTTCGGCTGCTGACTTTAACCGTTTGCCCTCGAGCCGTCGGCATGCTGTCGAGCGGAGTCACCTTGTCGCACGATAATGCCCGTTTCCACACTGTCAACCGGACGATGGTTACGTTTCAGCAGTTTGATTGGAAAACTCTACGACGTCCTCCTTACATTCCGGATGTTTCACCATGTTATTTTCACATCTTTGGCGACTTGAAGAAATACGTGCGTGGATGTCGATTTCAGGCTGACGAAGACGTGCTAGAGTGTGCGCGGTTGTGGATCAGTCAGCGGCTGATTGTGAAGAACTGTGGGATAAATTTGTATGGTGATTTCTTATGAATGGAGCAACTCCATGGTCTCGTTGTGGTGGGTGATAGGTTTTCATTTGACTGCTCCTCCATTTCACTCGTTTGATACAACGTGTCAAAATTAATACAAAATGTCTATCTTCAGTTATAGCTAAATGTTATCATATGAAATCCAGACCACGCCCATTTTCCACGGTATTTAGGCCGCTCTTCGACGTCCGACTCGTCAGTCGGCCAGACTCAGCACAACCAGGAGCACCTCCGAAGAAGTCCAACGTAGCCTTGGACGAAATGTCAGGGACTGAAGAGTTTCATGGACCACGGTCTTACAACGCGGAAGAATTTTCAACAGCTGAAACATCCGGTCGTGAAAGCCTTCATTGTATGATCAGGCAGTTCAGTTTGAATTTTGCGACATTTCGTTCAAAACTTAACAGGTACACTGAAACGCCAAAGAAACTGGTATAGGCATGCGTATTCAAATACAGAGATACGTAAACAGGAAGAATACGGCGCTGCGGTTGGCAACGCCTATTTAAGACAACAAGTGTCTGGCGCAGTTGTTAGATGGGTTACTGCTGCTGCATTGGTAGATTATTAAGATTTAAGTGAGGCTGGACGTGGTGTTATGTCGGCGAACGAGTGATGGGACACAGCGTCTCCAAGGTAGCGATGAAGTGGGGATTTTCCCGTACGACCATTTCTGGAGTGTACCGTCAATATCAGGAATCCGGTAAAACATCAAATCTCCGACATAGCTGCGGCCGGAAAAAGGTCCTACAAGAACGGGACCAATGCCGACGGAAGGGAATCGTTCAGACTCACGGAAGTGCAACCCTTTCGCAAATTGCTGCAGATTTCTACATGTCAGCAGGGGACTGTTCAAGCTGGTGGAGGCTCTGTGATGGTGTGGTGCGTGTGCAGTTGGTGCAATATGGGACCACTGATACGTCTAGATAGACTCTGACAGGTGGCAGGTACGTAAGCATCCTGTCTGGTCACCTGCATCTACTCATGTCCATTGTGCATTCCGACAGACTTGGAACTTCCAGCAGGAGAATGTGACACGCCACACGTCCAGAATTCCTACAGAGTGGTTCCAGGAACACTCCTCTGAGTTTAAACACATCCACTGACCACCAAACTCCCCAGAGACGAACATTATTGAGCATATGTGGGATGCCTTGCAACGTACTTTTCAGAAAGGATCTCCACACCTCGTACCCTTACGGAATTGTGGACAGCCCTGCAGGATTCATGGTGTCCGTTTCCTCCAGCATTACTTCAGACATTAGTCGAGTCCATGCCACGTCGTGTTGCGGCACTTCTGCGTGCTCCCGAGGATCCTACACGATATGTGCACGTGTACCAGATTCTTTGTCTCTTCAGTTTGTGTATAAAGCAATGAAATAAGTGAATCATGTTTCTCCAAATATTACACATTTACCTGGGCAAATAAACAAAAACTGAAATGAAATTGGCTGTTTAATTATTGACAGTCAACAACGAACGCAAGCAACTTTTTATAGGACACCCACATTTAATTAAATTACTATAAAGGATAAGTTTCAATTTTGAGTCACCACCTGATGTGTTAACATACCGTGATATATACTGGCTCGTCACTATAAGATCGACTGTCAGAACAACTTTTCCTACTTGGACAATTCGACTTTTCGCTGAATAATTGGATGGTCAGGTCAGATCACTCATGTTTCGATCCTCTTCCCCATCCCAATCCATCCTTCCACTTCCTTAGTTCTCGTCCTCCCCTCGAAGTCCTCGAACCTTGTTGCTATTATTCATTTCTACTTGTAACAACTTCAGTTTCTGTTCATCGATTACTCATACTCCTACACGCTGCATAGCCTTGCAGCACCATCTTCAGACTAAACTTTACACGCTGACAGTAAAATTGTAGATAGAGAATAAAGACAAATTTTGTTACGCTTCCACATGGTTGGTAGTATTCTCTCCCCCTCTTATTTATAAGACTGTAACGAAACAAAATTTCGCGACAGAACAAATATTCAGGCTTTTACTATTCTTACTCGTACATATGAAGTATATGTTTTGTTTTAGTACTGGTGAGGATGACATAGCAATATGTGCTTTGCTGCATACCTAATGTCAGAGGGAAACATTTAACCTGTTTACAGATGTTACACGTAACAGAAATACCCACCAGCTCCAGAGAAGCTTTGATGTTACCAGTGTAGAGGGGAGTTAGATGCGCCTAGAACGATGCACTATGACTGAGTGAATAAGAAGCAAGCGTTATTAATACAGGGTGACAATTATCGAACTATATGAAAAAAATGCAAATTATTTACAAACTACGGCGTGAAAACACTTTATTCAGCATGTAAACGACACTACAGATATTCGGATTTAGGTTATGACACGTTCGATATTGGCGGTGATGTGGCGCAGACGAATAGCAAAATTCTGCATGACCCGTTGAAGTGTCGTAACATCGATGCTATCGATGACCTCCTGAACGGCTGTTTTTAAATCAGGAATGGTTTTGGGGTTATTACTGTGCACCTTGCCTTTACTATAGCCCCACAAAAAAAGAGTCGGATATGTTCAGATCTGGAGAATATGTCGGCCAATCGAGGCCCATGCCAGTGGCCTCTGGGGACCCAACATCCAGTCGGTCCTCAAAGTGCTCCTCGGCCATCAAACACTCTCCTGCTCCGACAGGGTTGAGTTCTGTGTTGCATGAACCAAATCTTGTCGAAATCAGTGTCACTCTGGATAATGGTAATGAAATCATCTTTCAAAACTTTCACGTACCGTTGGGTAGTCACCATGCCGTCAAGGAATATCGAAACGATTCTTCGGTGACTGGACATTGCATACCACACAGCTACCTGTTGAGTGTGAAGAGACCTCTGGATCTCGAAATGCGGCTTCTCGGTGCCCCAAATGCGCGAATTTTGCTTATTGACGAAGCCATCCAAATGAAACTGGACTTCGTCGCTAAACCAAACCATAATCACATCAACCTCCTGTTCTTTAATTCTGTGAACAATAGCGTTGGCGACTTATAACCACTGTTCCATGGCTCTGGGGCTTAATGGCTGATGCGTTGAAATTCTCTATGGGAACAGCGATATTTTCACGTGAAAATGGCCGAAAACAACAAGGAACGTGTGCTTCAGCTTACTAAATCCCATCATGCCCCTCGACCAACCGAGCAGTTTGAAAGTTCTAACGCGAACCGATCAGACGTTATGACGATTTTATTTCATATAGTTCCATAATTACCACCCTGTACTTAATACTGAGTTATTAATTTTTATAGAGCTGATGATAGGAAGAATGATGAGACAGGCCGCCAAATGCTTATAGAAATAGTGTGGTTAATTTCCACATAAGTACATAATGAAACCAATCAACAGCTCTGGAGACAATCTAGAACTTTGACTTCTCTTTTCTCCATCGAATTCAGAACAACGCTAACTTATTTCCGTTTTGTAAGACTCTCTCTTCGTCGTTCCCACTTTGTAAAGATGTACTCTCCTACTCGCAAGGTGCATTTTTCCAATCCGGCTAGGATTCTCTGAGCCGTCTGCAAAGAAGTTTAGCTGACTGTTAACTCACAGCTGTATTACTTCAAGCATTATTTCACTTGGTACATTCGTTTCTTCGATGTACAGTATTTTTAAGTTTGGTGTTTTAAGTTCATTTTCTGAGACCTTTGTGGTTCAAATGGCTCTGAGCAGTATGGGACTCAACATCTGAGGTCATCAGTCCCATAGAACTTAGAACTACTTAAATCTAACTAACCTAAGGACATCAGACACATTCATGCCCGAGGCAGGTTTCGAACCTGTGAGCATAGTGATCGCGCGGATCCAGACTGAAGCGCCTAGCACCGCTTGGCTACTCCGGCCGGCGACCATTGTGGATGTGGTGTTTTGACAAAAGTAATAAATAACAACAAGCTGGTCATGAGATACAACTACATGATATATTCTACTTTTATTGTAATAGTACATAACAACACATGGTATTAGTTTGTCATTGATACCTACACGTATAATTCATTGACGCCATCTACGGGGTGTTACAAAAAGATACTGCCAAATTTTCAGGAAACAATCCTCACACACAAATAAAGAAAAGATGTTATGTGGACATGTGTCCGGAAACGCTTAATTTCCATGTTAGAGCTCATTTTAGTTTCGTCAGTATTTACTGTACTTCCTCGATTCACCGTCAGTTGTCCCAATTGAAGGAAGGTAATGTTGACTTCGGTGCTTGTGTTGACATGCGACTAATTGCTCTACAGTGCTAACATCAAGCACATCAGTACGTAGCATCAACAGGTTAGTGTTCATCACGAACATGGTTTTGCAGTCAGTGGAATGTTTACAAATGCGGAGTTGGCAGATGCCCATTTGATGTATGGATTAGCACGGGGCAATAGCCGTGGCGCGGTACGTTTGTATCGAGACAGATTTCCAGAACGAAGGTGTCCCGACAGGAAGACGTTCGAAGCAATTGATCGGTTTCTTAGGGAGCACGGAACATTACAGCCTATGACTCGCGACTGGGGAAGACCTAGAACGACGAGGACACCTGCAATGGACGAGGCAATTCTTCGTGCAGTTGACGATAACCCTAATGTCAGCGTCAGAGAAGTTGCTGCTGTACAAGGTAACGTTGACCACGTCACTGTATGGAGAGTGCTACGGGAGAACCAGTTGTTTCCGTACCATGTACAGCGTGTGCAGGCACTATCAGCAGCTGATTGGCATCCACGGGTACACTTCTGCGAATGGTTCATCCAACAATGTGTCAATCCTCATTTCAGTGCAAATGTTCTCTTTACGGATGAGGCTTCATTCCAACGTGATCAAATTGTAAATTTTCACAATCAACATGTGTGAGCTGACGAGAATCCGCACGCAATTGTGCAATCACGTCATCAACACAGATTTTCTGTGAACGTTTGGGCAGGCATTATTGGTGATGTCTTGATTGGGCCCCATGTTCTTCCACCTACGCTCGATGGAGCACGTTATCATGATTTCATACGGAATACTCTACCTGTGCTGCTAGAACATGTGCCTTTACAAGTACGACACAACATGTGGTTCATGCACGATGGAGCTTCTGCACATTTCAGTCGAAGTGTTCGTAGGCTTCTCAACAACAGATTCGGTGACCGATGGATTGGTAGAGGCGGACCAATTCCATGGCCTCCACGCTCTCCTGACCTCAACCACCTTGTCTTTCATTTATGGGGGCATTTTAAAGCTCTTTTTTACGCCACCACGGTACCAAATGTAGAGACTCTTCGTGCTCGTATTGAGGACGGCTGTGATACAATACGCCATTCTCCAGGGCTGAATCAGCGCATCAGGGATTCCATGCGACGGAGGGTGAATGCATGTATCCCCGCTAACGGAGGAAATTTTGAACATTTCCTGTAATAAAGTGTTTGACGTCACGCTGGTACGTTCTGATGCTGTGTGTTTCCATTCCATGATTAATGTGATTTGAAGAGAAGTAATAAAATGAGCTCTAACATGGAAAGTAAGCGTTTCCGGACACATGTCCACACAACATATTTTCTTTCTTTGTGTGTGAGGAATCTTTCCTGAAAGTTTTGCCGTACCTTTTTGTAACACCCTGTATATAAATGCATGCCAAGTGCCTCATGTTTTTATGGATTTAGTACTGAATTAACTAAAAAATAAATAATGCATAACTGTGAGACCTTCCAGAAGAACCATGGGCGTTAGCACGCAGCTTCCGCGATTCAGGCAGGTGTGCCGTCCTCAGATTGTACCCGCCCAGCGGGTTAACAATGAGGGTCGGTGTGCCGGCCAGACTGGATGTGATTTTTAGGCAATTTTCCACACTTGAATAGGTGCCTATCTGTTCTGGTGTTATTATAGTAGGACGTCTTTGAAATTTCGGCAGAAAAAGTTCTGTATTGATTCGTTTTATGGTTTTTTCATTTAAGATTTTATGAGGTGATCTGAACTTATTAATGTAATACTGTAATTGTTCAAGGAGGTTCATTTGCAAACCTTCGTCAGCAATGTGTAGCACAGGAAGGTTGCCATTAATATGGTCAATATCACCAACAGATTGTTCGTGATGAGCAATGTGTGACGCAAAGCCAGACCTGTTCAAGTTTTGTAGTCGGAGGGCATCCAAATGGGCTTTGTAGCGGCTTGCAAAATTTCCATCTGTTTGTCCTACACAGAAGAAATAGCAAGAGCATGTGAGCTTGTATATGCTGGACTTTTGATGCCGTTGTCCAATGGATTACCTGATGAGAATATTTTATTTTGCAGTTTACCATCTTGGTGGTGCCTGCAGTGGCTCGGAAACTAGTTAACGGTGCAGAATAAACTGTATCAGAAATCTGGTTGCATATTTGTACCCAAATGAACCGCCAATGTAAATGCAGTTCCTCACCCATAATGGACAGGCTGAAATTCTGGTACCTCACTGAAACTGTCCTTAGCACAGCTTGCAAGACAAGACTGCTCTTGCGTTTGTTTTGAAAGGCTACAGGCGGCTATAAGTTTACGTCCTGATAGCTATCAATTTAACTTGTAAGACTTCCACTTGTCTACCTGGCCAAGCATCTGCTAAATTGATTCCGCCCTTTGATAGTGGTTGTTGTTCCTAGCTTGCACTGGAAATCGTCAGATTTATCGGAAACTTACATAACATTTGAATGCTGCAATGGTGGCCTTGTCATTGTTGTAGTCAAATATTCATGCGTGATTACTATATCAACTCAGGTTGAGTCTTTTATAAAAATTATGACAAAAGCTTATTGATCATAAAATAGCACAAACAAGACAAGTTAAGGAAGATGACCAATACATGATGAACTGTTGGCAACATAAATAGATGCAAACTAATAATCATCGGTCCACTGCGTGGTGACTGGTTCGCAAAGGCTAAGGTTTACCGTTTAGTCTCTTTACTCTGGCTGATAACGCAATCTGAAATTATGTAGCGCTGAATAGACTTTGATGCATTTATTCTACACAGAAACTATACTACGTTGGTGCAGCTGAGAACAACTGGCAAGACTACGATTCTATTTGCCCTAAAAGCCAAGAGCATCAATACTCTGCCCCTTCCTTGATACGTAAGTGCTGTCTAAGATGATGGGCGTGGTGAAAGTGTCAACAGAGTAATGATGTGCGCTGCCTGTAATGTTATATCACGCTCACGAAACTTGCGAAGTAGCGGGCTGGCGATCTGTTAGACAGATCGCAATTACTCTCTGATGGAGCCCTGAAATATCTATAGATACCAGAGTGTGACACTTTCGTTTGCCAGTTGCACTAAGGACAAATTTGACTCGTTTAGATGGCAGTGTGCACAAGAAGATCAAATATCAAGGCAGCAGACGTGGTACAATTAAGACTTTCCTCAGCAGAGTGAATTATACGAGATGACTGAGATCTAAACTATCGGTACAGCTAAGACTTCACCACAGGCTCCCAATCAAGACCAATGCCAATGCGAAGTCACACACAGGACGAGTGCCCCAAGAGCAAGCAGCTCACAACAATAGTCAAAACGAGAATCTCCTCTCCAGATCCGAGTCTGAATCAGAAGAACACATTTCTCCAGTGCTCTCTTTCCATCAAACCTCGATAAACTCGAAAAAAGCACTCATGCAAACTGCACCCACAAGGGTTTCGTGCAAATCACAACACTCCACAAACTCCATGTCCCCCCTCTAACTCATCTGCTCTACCCTCCGGCAAATCCTAACCAAAGTCAATAATATTCTATTCGTTGCTGGAGAAGCAGCCAGTGCCTGACTAGTAAATCCCCACACATGGAGGAGAAAACGTTACGCTCCTGAAAGTTTTTTGCTCACATCCTCTTTAGGCAGCGTGCTTCGAGTTTCCATTTAGGCCTAAACTGAACAACACAGTTATCACAGAGATTATTACCTGGATGGGCCGAACATTGCAGCGTGTCTGACCAGGGGCCTCAGCTAAATTAAGACAAGTGCTTTTGCATACCAACATAGACCATTTCAGAGCCGCCATAAACGTTGCATTCCATTCGAAGAATTCTTCCAAAGGTCTGAAGATTCACAAAGAATTCAGCAGATAAAGGGACGACACCACCTGATGGCTTCCTTGATAGCGTCCGGTACAAGGTGAACTCGAAATCTCGCGACTTTTTATGGCCGCCATCCCTTTATAGAATGGACATTTACAACCTGTCAGAACGCCTTGACTGGACGACCTACTTCTCTCCTGCATCTGTGTCCCTGCCATGGCCAGAGGTAGCTAACAGGTAGAGCCAGGTAGGTAGTTTTTTCTCCTCTTCGACCGAAAGCGTTTTCTGCACACTGGTGCGAGAAATTGTTGGGGCCAGATCTCTGCCTTGGTAAGTGATTCAAATGGTTCAAATGGCTCTGAGCACTATGGGACTTAACTTCTGAGGTCATCAGTCACCTAGAACTTAGAACTACTTAAACCTAACTAACCTAAGGACATCACACGTATCCATGACCGAGGCAGGATTCGAACCTGCGACCGTAGCAGTCGCGCGGTTCCAGATTGTAGCGCTAGAACCGCTAGGCCACCCCGGCCGGCCCTGGTAAGTGCATTGAGATGGACCTCTCGTTAATATCTGCACGTGGCGTCCGAGCCCCAAGTGTCCAGTGCAAGACTTACTATTATATAACCAAACTGCCTGCTTGTTCTCAACTCCAGAAAACACTATTCGAAGTAGAGCCACCACAAGGATCCCGCATGTGTTAACGATGTACCTGCTCCCATCAGGGCCTGTTCATGTTGATAACTTCCTGATGTCTAACAAAAAGGATGTCTAGAGTGTAACAACAACGTTAATGAGCAGCCTTGAATATGGAAATAAGTGAATCAAGCTTCGTTCAAGACATCCTCCTCTTGCTCTCGACAGCCTCACTGGAGCTAACATCAACTCTTGAAAAAGAGAATGGCTCCAAAATGCCCCACCAACTTGCAACCTAATGCCTTGTATTACTGAGGCAGTTCCTGGGTTTGATCAGCCCCGCAGGAGCTGGTCAACTCTGAACCGACTAAGAACTGGGCAAGGAAGATGTGTTGACTCACTCTACAAATGGGGACTGCTGCCTTCGCCAGCATGTGATTGTGGCGCACCTAAGCAGACCATCCAACACATCAGAGATGAATGCAGTGCCACAGCGTTCAGTAAGGAATCGAAGAATCCCTCATGGCATCCCAAATAATCCATTGAAGATTTAGACGGACTAGATGATTGTCTGTGAATATATGTAATGTTATGTAATGTAGAATAACGTGACCCATTACTAAAATGTACTTAACTTTCATATGCTAAATAAAACAATAACTTTTGGTGAGAAATTGTATGTCTCTTCTAAGTATTATACAGAGGTGACAAAAGTCAAGGGATACCTCCTATAATCCTGTCGAACCTATTTTTTTGCGGTGTAGTGCAGCAACTGGTCGTGGGATAGACTCAACAAGTCGTTGGAAGTCCCCTGCACAAATAATAAGCCATTCTCCCCCTACAGCCGTCGATAACTCGGGAAGTGTTCCCGATGCAGGTTTTGTACACGAAATGTTCTCTCGATTATGTCCCATAAATTTTCGATGGGATTCATGTCGTGCGCTGGCCAAATCATTTGCTCCAACTGTCCAGAATGCGCTTCAAATTAGTTGCGAAGAACTGTGACCTGGTGACATGACATCGTTTCTTGGAAATCTGAAGTCCATGAATGGTTGAAAATGGTCTCCAAGTAGCCGGACATAACCATTTCCAGTCCATGTACGGTTCAGATGGACCATAGCACACAGGCCATTCCATGTAAACACACCCCATACCATTATGGAGCCACCACCAGCTTGCACAGTGCCTTGTCGACAACCTGGGTCAATGGCTCCGTGGTGTCTGCAGCACACTCGAACCACACTGTCAGTTCTTACCCACTGAAATCAATAGTCATCTGACAATCCCACGGTTTTCCTGTAGTCTAGGGTCGAGCCGATGCGATGAAGAGCCCAGGAAAGGAGTTCGCAGGTGATATCTTGCTGTTAGCAAATGCACTTGTGACAGTCCCCTGCTGCCATACTTCATTAACGCCCAGTTTCCCAGCACTGGCCTCACGGATGCGTACATTGAGTTTTGCGTTAACCGATGCAGTGCTGCTTGTCTGTTAGCATTGGGAACTCCATGGAAACAACAATGCTCTCGGTCGTTAAGACCGTCATCCATTGCGTCCTCCGTGGAGACAGGTGCCGCCTAAAACTGGTACTCTCGGCATCCTCTTAACACTGTGCACCTCGTAATTTTGAATTCACTAACGATTCCGAACTAAAATGACCCATACGTCTAGCTCCAACTATAGGGTGGGGCACGAAATGTGTTACCAATTGTTTCTTTCACAGTTTACGACGCACATTAGATACCCCGCTGGGATCTCTACAGCAGTACCAGCAGAGCTTGGAAAAACAAATGAGTTACGAAATGACGTGTAATTCACGATACTGCCGCTAGGAGACTAGTAAGCAGCAATGGCTGACAATGGAAGACTGAGGACACAGCAACGATCGGCCATTGTGTTACTTTTTCATGAAACGAAAAGCCTTGTTGTAACTCAGAGGCGTTTTCGACGACAGTTGAACACACGATGGGACCCTTGCAAAAGGACTACCCACAGGTTATACGAAAAATTTGTACAGAAAGGAACAATATGGAAGCGAAGCCACCTCAGCCTAAGCCTGTTTGTTCGCCGGAGAATACTAAAGAGGTACGAGTTGCTGTACAGAGAAGTCCCGGGAAATCGTGTAGGAAGGCAGCAGCGCAACTGGGAATATCCAGACGCTTCGTTCAACGCGTTCTTAAAAGTGACCTTCATACACTCCTGGAAATTGAAATAAGAACACCGTGAATTCATTGTCCCAGGAAGGGGAAACTTTATTGACACATTCCTGGGGTCAGATACATCACATGATCACACTGACAGAACCACAGGCACATAGACACAGGCAACAGAGCATGCACAATGTCGGCACTAGTACAGTGTATATCCACCTTTCGCAGCAATGCAGGCTGCTATTCTCCCATGGAGACGATCGTAGAGATGCTGGATGTAGTCCTGTGGAACGGCTTGCCATGCCATTTCCACCTGGCGCCTCAGTTGGACCAGCGTTCGTGCTGGACGTGCAGACCGCGTGAGACGACGCTTCATCCAGTCCCAAACATGCTAAATGGGGGACAGATCCGGAGATCTTGCTGGCCAGGGTAGTTGACTTACACCTTCTAGAGCACGTTGGGTGGCACGGGATACATGCGGACGTGCATTGTCCTGTTGGAACAGCAAGTTCCCTTACCGGTCTAGGAATGGTAGAACGATGGGTTCGATGACGGTTTGGATGTACCGTGCACTATTCAGTGTCCCCTCGACGATCACCAGTGGTGTACGGCCAGTGTAGGAGATCGCTCCCCACACCATGATGCCGGGTGTTGGCCCTGTGTGCCTCGGTCGTATGCAGTCCTGATTGTGGCGCTCACCTGCACGGCGCCAAACACGCATACGACCATCATTGGCACCAAGGCAGAAGCGACTCTCATCGCTGAAGACGACACGTCTCCATTCGTCCCTCCATTCACGCCTGTCGCGACACCACTGGAGGCGGGCTGCACGATGTTGGGGCGTGAGCGGAAGACGGCCTAACGGTGTGCGGGACCGTAGCCCAGCTTCATGGAGACGGTTGCGAATGGTCCTCGCCGATACCCCAGGAGCAACAGTGTCCCTAATTTGCTGGGAAGTGGCGGCGCGGTCCCCTACGGCACTGCGTAGGATCCTACGGTCTTGGCGTGCATCCGTGCATCGCTGCGGTCCGGTCCCAGGTCGACGGGCACGTGCACCTTCCGCCGACCACTGGCGACAACATCGATGTACTGTGGAGACCTCACGCCCCACGTGTTGAGCAATTCGGCGGTACGTCCACCCGGCCTCCCGCATGCCCACTATACGCCCTCGCTCAAAGTCCGTCAACTGCACATACGGTTCACGTCCACGCTGTCGCGGCATGCTACCAGTGTTAAAGACTGCGATGGAGCTCCGTATGCCACGGCAAACTGGCTGACACTGACGGCGGCGGTGCACAAATGCTGCGCAGCTAGCGCCATTCGACGGCCAACACCGCGGGTCCTGGTGTGTCCGCTGTGCCGTGCGTGTGATCATTGCTTGTACAGCCCTCTCGCAGTGTCCGGAGCAAGTATGGTGGGTCTGACACACCGGTGTCAATGTGTTCTTTTTTCCATTTCCAGGAGTGTATGTACCCATACAACGTTTGGTTTTCAGACGAGGTGCACAGAAGTTCACTGAAGAACACAAGCAGCAGAGATTAATGTTTTCTCAGTGGGCGGAGGATAGGAAAGAAACTCTCAGCAACGTTTGGTTTTCAGACGAGGTGCATTTTCATTTAGACGGTGTGGTTAACAAACAAAATGTACGCTTTTGGGCCACCGAAAACCCACATGTGTTTCATGAACGACAACATTATGCTCCGAGGATTACAGCGTGGGCAGCAATTTTCAGTCACGGACTTATTGGACCCATTTTCTTTGAAGAAACTGTGAACAGCGAGCGTTATTTGAGCACGCTTCACAATAGCTTCATTCCTCAGCTTCTTGCTACTGCCTTGCCCTTCAACACGCAGGTTTCCAGGTCGCTTCAGTGACGGATAAAATTGGCCCCCCAATAGTCCAGACCTCAATCCATGTGACTTTTTTCTTTGGGGGTACCTAAAGGGA
Source organism: Schistocerca nitens (assembly GCF_023898315.1). Classification (NCBI taxonomy): domain Eukaryota; kingdom Metazoa; phylum Arthropoda; class Insecta; order Orthoptera; family Acrididae; genus Schistocerca; species Schistocerca nitens. The sequence continues at coordinate 173,346,828 of NC_064622.1, read as the reverse complement.
AACATTTTCCCGAAAGGTCCACGTGATTTAATGGAGCTCAGAAGACTTATTCTTCAAGCTTGCAGTGAAATTGTGGAAGACATGTGCCGAAGGGTAACCACTAACTTCAGTGTTCGTTTGAAGGGAGTTAGGAAACGAAATGGTGGACATATTGAGCATGTGATAAGTTAGAACAAATCTCCATGGACGGCTCTTCATTGTAGTATATGTTTCTTTCAGATTGTATTGACAATAAAGTTTATATTCAAAAACAAAATGGTAACCGTGCGCCACCCTGTACCATTCCGCGTTTAGAGTCTGATAATCCCGTAGTGCGACCACAATGACGTCGGAAACCTTTTCACGTGAATCATTTGAGTACAAATGACAACTCCGCCAATGCACTGCCCGTTTACTGCTTGTGTACGCGATATTACCCCATCTGTATATGGGTCGCCATCCCGTGAACTTCGTCACCTCAGTGCAGAACCATGCGGTTTGTAAGTTTATTTTCTACGTGAATCTGTTTCCTGTTTTCACGAAATCGTCTTGTGATTCTATAGTACGGTATCCGGCAGACGAACACAGTGGTTTCTGCGGTACAGTAATTTCGTTGAGCACCCTTTGTCATCACGGTGCACATTACGGGGGCATGGGTAGTCTGTGGCCGCAGCGAGCGTGCTCCTCTCCCATGACGCGAGGCTTTCTTCATCCGCCAATCTCGAGATCGACCTGGCAATTACTCGTCAGCGGGCCCCTGCCGGGCGCAGTTATATGCAGATGCGGCCTTCGTGTCGAAGACATTTCACGAGCGACACAGTTGCGTCGCGTGCTGCACGTAGCCGCCGCCGGCCGATGAATTGCAAATACGCTAACTGTACCGTTCGGTGCCGTACCGCAGCGCTCGCTGCGGTCGGAAAAGCGCCCCCATCCGGCCGGGCCAGCTTCCTGGATACGACCCCGCATTTCACCTACCGGGAAACGGTCTCAATCACTGTGAGGACTGCTCTGCAATGAGCGTTCCGGACAGAAACGCCTTGGAGACAAAAGGGCAGAAGTTTGGTGCCCCATACGCACATAGTGAAATTTGAGGCTGGTGAAACTGGAGTCCAGGAAATGTCGAAGTAACCCCCGGTCCGAAATGGGAAACTTTGCCAAACTAGGTCCATCAGTAGCCACCCCTCCCCCCCCCCTTTCCCAAACCGGTCTTGTAGGTGTCATACTTTGAAATATTTGCCACGAGATCTAAGTCTTAATCTTTTAAATCTCGAAATTTTCTTTATAAAAGCAGGAAAACGGGCATTCTCTTTTCTTCGTGAACTCTTTGCCATCATGATTTGACATATTTGTCACGAAATCTAAACATTAATCTCTTAAATGTCGAAATTTTCTTTAAAAATCTGGATAAGAGACATTCTCTTTTCTTCGCAGACTCTTTTCCTTCAGTTAAAGCACTCCATCTGTAGGCCACGAGCGGCCTACCGGGACCATCTGACCGCCGTGTCATCCTCCGAGGAGGATGCGGATAGGAGGGGCGTGGGGTCAGCACACCGCTCTCCCGGTCGTTATGATGGTATTCTTGACCGAAACCGCTACTGTTCGGTCAAGTAGCTCCACAATTGGCATCACGAGGCTGAGTGCACCCCGAAAAATGGCAACAGCGCATGGCTGCTGGATGGTCACCCATCCAAGTGCCGGCCACGCCCAACAGCGCTTAACTTCAGTGATCTCACGGGAACCTTTTCCTTCAGTTAGGCATTCCTTTTTTAATCTGCTCATCTGTTTCGGCGGGTGGGCAAGAGTATTGCTGTTCAGACTTGATTCTGTAACTTGCAATCTGTAATTTTTAAACGGTTTCGGCACTGGCTCCGTTCAGAAGTCACGCACAGCCAGTGCACGCAGTAGCGATGACCATCCTTGAGAAGACACGACTTCCCTTTCACCGTAGCAGTTGTTACCATTGGTCACAGAGTACAGTACTGAAGTAGGCAACAAACAGACCTGACGTCTTTAAGGAAGCCTACATCGAAACTGGTATCAGTGACAAAGAGTAATTATCAGCAGTAATGAATACCAAAGTTCAAAGGGTAACTAAATCAATTAGACAGATTTATATGTTCAGAAAACTAGATGAAGAAACAGTAGTGTCGTATCTCAGTGAGGAACTTGAACCTTTATCACAGTACGGGAACATGTAGTGGAACTATGGCTCAAGTTGAAAAAAGAATAGTTGTCCATGCACCGGATAGACCCGTACCCATTAGACTAGTTCAAGGTAGAAGATATCCTCCATGGTAAACAGTCACTGCCAAGAAACTGAGATGCTGAAAGAAACGCGTTTGTCGGTCAAGCAAACCATGCATGGAACCTTCAGTGAGTATCGTAACAGAACAGTGTCGACAGACTTTTCACAAAACCCAGAGGAATTCTGGGTGTATGCAAAGGCTGTTAGTGGCACTAAAGTTAGTGACCAGTCACTCACGGAAAAGACACGTACTGAAACTGACAGGAGCAAAGTAAAAGCCGAAATGCTAAATTCTGTTTTTAAATGTCCCTTCACAAAGGAACCTACGAGAATTGCCTCAATTCTTTACCTTTTGTACCACTCCAAAGATGAGATAAATACAGGGTGTTTGAAAATTCCCGTTACACACTTCTATGACTTGTAGAGGGGAATCAGCACTTAATACCTTGAATAGGAACCAATATCCAGAAACGATCCGTTTCCTTTTTACGACGGTTTCAGATGTTTATCTGAACCACTTCTCCTTAAAGAATTGCATGAGGCGAGACGCAGTACAATTACTAGGTTACAATTCGAAAGGAAACATAATGACACATCTATTTATCACTTAAGCACATTTGTTTGTATTAACGCTTAAACATTACATCTTTGCATTATTCCAAACTAAGAAAAGTTCTCGAAATATTGTCCCTACAGAACCTAATGTTTACATGTCATTACAAACAAAAGGGGTTTATTGATGAATGGATGTTTCGTTTTGTTTCCTTTCGAATTGTTACCTACTACACTACTGGCCATCAAAATTGCTGCACCAAGAAGAAATGAAGATGATAAACGGGTATTCATTGCACAAACATATTATACTAGAACTGACTTGTGATTACATTTTCACGCAATTTGGGTGCATAGATCCTGAGAAATCAGCACCCAGAACAACCACCTCCGGCCGTAATAACGGCCTTGATACGCCTGGGCATTGACTCAAACAGAGCTTGGATGGCGTGTACAGCTGCCCATACAGCTTCAACACAATACCACAGTTCATCAAGAGTAGTGACTGGCGCATTGTGACGAGCCAGTTGCTCGGCCACCATTGACCAGACGTTTTCAATTGGTGAGAGTTCTGGAGAATGTGCTGGCCAGGGCAGCAGTCGAACATTTTCTGTATCCAGAAAGTCCCGTACAGGACCTGCAACAGGCGGTCGTGAATTATCCTACTGAAATGTAGGGTTTCGCAGGGATCGAATGAAGGGTGGAGCTACGGGTCGTAACACATCTGAAATGTAACGTCCACTGTTCAAAGTGCCGTCAATACGAACAAGAGGTGACCGAGACGTGTAACCAATGGTACCCCATACCATCACGCCGGGTGATACGCCAGTATGGCGATGAAGAATACACGCTTCCAATGTGCGTTCACCTCGATGTCGCCAAACACGGATGCAACCATCATGATGCTGTAAACAGAACCGGGATTCATCCGAACAAATGACGTTTTGCCATTCGTGCACCCAAGTTCGTCGTTGAGTACACTTGTCTGTGATGCAGCGTCGAAGGTAACCGCAGCCATGGTCTCCGAGCTAATAGTCCATGCTGGTGCAAAACGTCGTCGAACTGTTCGTGCAGATGGTTGTTGTCTTGCAAAGGTCCCCATCTGTTGACTCAGGAATCGCGCCGTGGCTGCACGATCTGTTACAGCCATGCGGATAAGATGCCTGTCATCTCGACTGCTAGTGATACGAGGCCGTTGGGATCCAGCACGGCGTTCCGTATTACCCTCCTGAACCCACCGATTCCATATTCTGCTAACAGTCATTGGATCTCGAGCAACGCGAGCAGCAATGTCGCGATACGATAAACCGCAATCGCGATAGGCTACAATCCGACCTTTATCAAAGTCGGAAATGTGATGGTACGCATTTCTCCTCCTTACACGAGGCATCACAACAACGTTTCACCAGGCAAAGCCGGTCAACTGCTGTTTGTGTATGAGATATCGGTTGGAAACTTTCCTCATGTCAGCACGTTGTAGGTGTCGCCACCGGCGCCAACCGTGTGTGAATGTTCTGAAGAGGTAATTATTTGCATATCACAGCGTCTTCTTCCTGTCGGTTAAATTTGGCGTCTGTAGCACGTCATCTTCGTGGTGTTGCAGTTTTAATGGCCAGTAGTGTAATTGTACTGCATCTGCTTAATTCAATCCCTCAAGCAGAAGTGGATGCGTTAAACGTTTGAACTGAAACCTTCGTAGAACGGAGGACACGATACGTTTCCGGACACGGATTCCAATTCAAAGTATATTGTACTCTCTCTCCTCTACAAGTCCTGTGAGACTGATGCTGGAATTTCCAAACACACTGTAGTCATTAGTGTCAGTGGAATTCGGAAATAGCTAAAATCGTTAAAAATGAACAAAGCTGCAAGGCACGATGGAATCCATATCACATTCTATATCCAATTTACGGCTGCATTAGTCTTTCTTTTAGCTATAATCTCCCGCAGATTGATACCGTGCATTAGCTGCACGAAAGCACAGGTCGCATCAATCTACTAGTAGTACAGCACAAATCATTCACAAAACTTTCGTCGAAAATTCTAGACATCGATTTGTTGTAGAATCTTAGAACATACTCTGAGCACAAACATAATGAGATATTTCGAACAGAACGAAATCCTCCAAGCCAGAGAGCATGGATTTCGACAATGTAGATCACGTGAAACCAGCTAGTACTTTTCTGACACGGCATCTTGAAAGCCATGAATCGAAGCAGTCAGGTAGATGCGGTATTACGCCATTACAAAATTGTTGGACTCAGTATCACACCTACATTTGATATCGAAAGTTCTACCGTATGGGGCATAAGACGAAATTTGTGAATATAGTGAGGATTTCTTGGTAGGGAACGCGCAGCAAGCTATCTTGGATGAATATTCATCGCCACGCGCAGTGGCTACGCGGTTTAAGGCGTCATGTCACGGATAGTGCGGCCCCTCGGGCATGGGTGTGTGTATTGTTCTTAGAATAAGTTAGTTTAAGTAGTGTGTAAGTCTAGGGACCGATGACCTCAGCAGTTTCGTCCCTTACGAATTCACACACACACAAGAGTCATGGGCCGATATAGAAGTAACTTCGGATGCACCCCTGGAAAATATGTTGGGGCCTTCGCCGTGCATGTTGCATGTTAATAACATTGCGGCCAATATTATTCAGACTTTTCGCAGATGATGCAGTTATTCACAGTGAAGTAAACTCTGAACGAAGCTGCACACAAATTCAATCAGAGCTTCAGAGCTTGAAAAGATTTCTGTATAGATTGGACAGTTGCTTTAAATGTTCAGATATGTAAAACTATGCACTTCACAAAACGAAAAGACATATACCATATGTATATAATCAGCCACTAATGGAATCACTAAACTCATACAAATACGTGTGTGTTACATCTAATAGGGACATCAAATAGGACGAACACGTAGGTTCAGTCGTGTGTAAAGCAGGTAGCAGAGTTCTGTTTATTGGTAGTAGGAGTATACTAGGAAAATGCAATAGGTCTACAAAGGAGATTGCACACCATTCACTAGTGTGACACATTCTAGAGTATCGCTCAAGTGTGAGGTTCAGTACCAATTAGGACTTCCAGGCGATGTTGAACGTATACAGAGAAGGGCAAAACGAATGGTCACAAAGGGTTGAAAGAACTAAACTGCCGGACTGTTAAAGACAGGCGGAAACTAACCCGAGAAAGTTTAATAGGCCGGCCGTTGTGGCCGACAGGTTCTAGGCACTTTAGTCGGGAACCGCGCTGCTGCTACGGTCGCAGGTTCGAATGCTGCCTGGGGCATGGATGTGTGCGACGTTCTTATGTTAGTTAGGTTTAAGACGTTCTAAGTCTAGGGGACTGATAGCCTCAGATGTTAAGTTCAAAGTGGTTCAAATGGCTCTGAGCACTATGGGACTTAACTTCTGAGGTCATCAGTCACCTAGAACTTAGAACTACTTAAACACACATCCATGTCCGAGGCAGGATTCGAACCTGTGACCGCAGCGGTCGCGCGAATCCAGACTGTAGCGCCTAGAACCGCTCGACCACTCCGGCCGGCAGATGTTAAGTCCCATAGTGCTCAGAGCCATTTGAACCATTTGAAGTTTAATAACAAATTTTCGAAAGTCGGTTTTAAATGGTGATTCTAGCTTTATATTACAACCCCCTAAATGTCGCTCTCCCAGTGATCGTGAGGACAAGAATACATTAATTACACCACGCACAGACGCGTTAAAAATATCATTCATTCTCGTATTTCATAAGTGAATGAAACTATAAGAAACCCTAATAACTGGTGCAGTGGGACGTATCCCATGTCATGGATTTCACAGAGGTTTGCAGAGTTTAGATGTAGATGTAGACGTACAGAACTACACAGAATCGAAGGCAGTCGCCGAGAGCACTGCACGACGAAGAGTGTCAGCAGGTCTGCAGGTGATGAACGACTGCCGTAGATCAGCAACGGGGAGGGCCCGGTCGGTAATGGTACGGTTAAAACCGATTGGTCGGAAGTGGCACGGTAACTGCGGTACCTAGAAAACTCCACATAGCCGAAAGGGCGGCGAAGCGCGTCATTGCGGTCACACGTGGCGGGGGTTCGGTGATGTTTTGTGCAGCCGTATTTTGCTTTTCTGTGCGGTCCTCGGTTGTCCTGTAAGGCCGCATTACTGTCAAGGATTATGTGACCAGTTTGGCTCATCAGATCTGTCCCCAGGTAGTTTTGTTCTTGCTTGATGGTACTGTGTTCCTAGACGGCTGGGCCTCTGTTCGCACAGTTCGCGCTGTCCAGGACTGGTTTTGGGAGCACGAAGCTGAATTGTCGCATCTCCCCTGGCCAGTACAGTCATTACATCTCAGTATTATTGAGCTTTTATGGTCTACTTCGTAGAGAAGAGTGCGTGTTCGCTACCCACCTCCATCGTCACTACTTGAACTTGCCACTGTTTTGCTGGAAGGATAGTACAATATCCACTTGGAAAGCAAACATGACACTTATTTATCCATTCCGAGAAGACCAGAACCGTTTTTTTTGGATGGCAACGGGTTATCTGCAGCGTATTAGACATGATAATGTGTTGCGTTTTTGCTGTTTCCATGTTTTTGTCCAACCTCTGAATCTCATCACAGTCGGCACTGCTCAATTTGCAATTTATTGATGTCGTGGACAATGATTTCTAGTAATTTGAGAGAAATCTGTAATGAATGAAAAGCCTGTAATCTGTTTCCAGGAGGGAAGGAAGTGCACTCTCTTGTCCCTCCTTGCGGACATCTATTGAAACGTCCCTTTGGAAAATTATTAATGACCGTGCTGACAAAATCTCTTACGTTATTTTATTTTCAAGCAGCTGAGCAAAACTGAACGTACTCAGACATTTCTCTGTTTACTTATTCTGATCATCACTAAACTGACACACAATATTTTTAGCGCAACGCAATGACTTTCAATAATCCCTAGAAAAGAATGGCCTTGACTAAGAAAAACCTATACTTTTCATGAATCACTTACCTCACAAAAATCTTCGTTACTTGAACTACTGCAATACAGCGAGCGCCAATACTGCCAGCTAAATAAAAGATTCTAACTACTGAAGGCACTAACTACTGATAGGTATAGTTAGCAAATGAAAGATTTTGGCAAATAACAAACAATGTATTTACCTTCATAGTGTTCAAAAGCCATAATATCGGTACATGTATCAGTTCATGACATTCACTCTTACAAGTTTCCTTTTTCTGACGGACACACGTCCAGATCGTCCGCACTCAAAATTCTGCCATCTCTCTCCCCACATCCACCACTGCTGGCGGCTCACCTCCAACTGCGCAACGCTACGCGCTGTTCGCATCCAATTGCCTAACACTACGATAGCAAATATTCCAACAATGCAAACCAGCCACAGATTGCACACAGCACAGTCAGTGATTTTCATAGGGAGCGCTAAGTGGCGTTACCAACATAAAAACCTAAACAGCCTACTTACACTATGTCTAGACGAAAATTAGTGCACCCTTTTAGAGGTTTCCAACTGACTCAAGATTTACTGTTTCAACCGTGCATATGGACTACATGAAATGATTACTCTTTCAGATCAATAGCATAAGCGGTTCTGATGTGTAAGTTTTCGACGCACCTTGAAACATCCATATTATTTACTTGGCGTAGCCTCCACGTGAGGTAATGCAGCCGCTGACTATGGCATCCAGTTGATCGTACAGAATGCTAAAACAGTCTTGGATTACGATATGCCGCGCCTGCTCGACCTTTTTACGAAGTTCTGTAACAGTTGCTGGTTGAAGAGCCACGCGAGTCAAACTCGTCCCATCACAATTCACACGTGTTCGACTGGAGACAAATCTGGAGATAGTGCCGGAGAGGGAAGTTACTACAAGTCTTGCAGAGCACGTTGAGCTTGAAGGGCAGTTTCGTGGGCGAGCATTATCCTGTTGGAACACCGCATCACCTTCCTGTTACAAGAGGAGCAAAAGAACGGGTATAACAACATTCTGTAGGTACCGAAGGCTGGTTACCGTCCCCTCCAGAAACACCAATGGTGAACGAGAGTCGTATCTTATGGCACCCCAGATCATAAGGTCTGGGGTGAAGTCAGCGTGTACAGGACGAATGCACCCTACGAGACGCACTCAGCAGGTCTACGTCGTACATGCAACCAGCCATCACTTGTGCACAGACAGAATCTGCTTTCACCGCTAAAGTTCACGGTATGCCATTCCATCTTCCACGTGATCCGCTGGCGGCACCAAACGAGCCGTGATCGTCGATGCTGTGGCGTGAGTGGAAAACAGGTTAGAGATGTGCGTGCCAGTAGTCCCACTTCTAATAGCTGTTTCGCAACAGTTTGTGTTGCCACGTCTGGGCCTGCAGCTCCTCTTACCCGTGATGTGGTAGCTGTAGGACTGCCACTGCTGCCCTTACAATGCCACCATCTTGGCGTTCGTCAGTGCTGCGTGGGCGGCCAGAACCTCGTCTGCGGGTGTGAGAACGTTCACGTGACCACTGATACCACTGTGGCACAACTGATGCAGCACTTCCAGCTCTGGCAGTTGTAATATCTCTTTGTATTCTACTAATTCTCCCTGCACAATTCTATGAGTGAATTACGTTTCCTACTTGACAATCTACACTCCTGGAAATTGAAATAAGAACACCGTGAATTCATTGTCCCAGGAAGGGGAAACTTTATTGACACATTCCTGGGGTCAGATACATCACATGATCACACTGACAGAACCACAGGCACATAGACACAGGCAACAGAGCATGCACAATGTCGGCACTAGTACAGTGTATATCCACCTTTCGCAGCAATGCAGGCTGCTATTCTCCCATGGAGACGATCGTAGAGGTGCTGGATGTAGTCCTGTGGAACGGCTTGCCATGCCATTTCCACCTGGCGCCTCAGTTGGACCAGCGTTCGTGCTGGACGTGCAGACCGCGTGAGACGACGCTTCATCCGGTCCCAAACATGCTCAATGGGGGAAAGATCCGGAGATCTTGCTGGCCTGGGTAGTTGACTTACACCTTCTAGAGCACGTTGGGTGGCACGGGATACATGCGGACGTGCATTGTCCTGTTTGAACAGCAAGTTCTCTTGCCGGTCTAGGAACGGTAGAACGATGGGTTCGATGACGGTTTGGATGTACCGTGCACTATTCAGTGTCCCCTCGACGATCACCATTGGTGTACGGCCAGTGTAGGAGATCGCTCCCCACACCATGATGCCGGGTGTTGGCCCTGTGTGCCTCGGTCGTATGCAGTCCTGATTGTGGCGCTCACCTGCACGGCGCCAAACACGCATACGACCATCATTGGCACCAAGGCAGAAGCGACTCTCATCGCTGAAGACGACACGTCTCCATTCGTCCCTCCATTCACGCCTGTCGCGACACCACTGGAGGCGGGCTGCACGATGTTGGGGCGTGAGCGGAAGACGGCCTAACGGTGTGCTGGACCGTAGCCCAGCTTCATGGAGACGGTTGTGAATGGTCCTCGCCGATACCCCAGGAGCAACAGTGTCCCTAATTTGCTGGGAAGTGGCGGTGCGGTCCCCTACGGCACTGCGTAGGATCCTACGGTCTTGGCGTGCATCCGTGCGTCGCTGCGGTCCGGTCCCAGGTCGACGGGCACGTGCACCTTCCGCCGACCACTGGCGACAACATCGATGTACTGTGGAGACCTCACGCCCCACGTGTTGAGCAATTCGGCGGTACGTCCACCCGGCCTCCCGCATGCCCACTATACGCCCTCGCTCAAAGTCCGTCAACTGCACATACGGTTCACGTCCACGCTGTCGCGGCATGCTACCAGTGATAAAGACTGCGATGGAGCTCCGTATGCCACGGCAAACTGGCTGACACTGACGGCGGCGGTGCACAAATGCTGCGCAGCTAGCGCCATTCGACGGCCAACACCGCGGTTCCTGGTGTGTCCGCTGTGCCGTGCGTGTGATCATTGCTTGTACAGCCCTCTCGCAGTGTCCGGAGCAAGTATGGTGGGTCTGACACACCGGTGTCAATGTGTTCTTTTTTCCATTTCCAGGAGTGTATATCGTATGCTAATCAGGAGAATATATACTGAGCATTTACATAAAAGGTATGTAAAGAATTTAATTATATATGTATTTTCTAATTTGAAATTTGCACGGAGGTGTCGTTTCGTTGGTAATCAGAAGGGAACTTACGATGAATTGGAAACATACCTGCAATTATTAGATCCAAGAGCTCCATTATTTCATCGGATAATTAAACTCTATCAAAGCAAACTTCGGTTTCCCGACTGACTACGCAACGCAAGAAAAACAAGACATTTTATTTACACAGAATAGACGGCAAATCATCGAGTAAAACTGAAGTGATATCACTTGTTCCCCAGGAAAGCGTCCTGGGACCTCTGCTGTTACTGATCTATATAAATGACCTGGGTGACAATCTGAGCAGTTCTCTTAGGTTGTTCGCAGATGATTCTGTAATTTACCGTCTAGTAAGGTCATCCGAAGAGCAGTATCAGTTGCAAAGATTGTTGTATGGTGTGACAGGTGGCAGTTAACGCTAAATAACGAGAAGTGTTAGGTGATCCACATGAGTTCCAAAAGAAATCCTTTGGAATTCGATTACTCGATAAATAGTACAATTCTCAAGGCTGTCAATTCAACTAAGTACCTGGGTGTTAAAATTACGAACAACTTCAGTTGGAAAGACCACATAGATAATATTGCGGGGAAGGCGAGCCAAAGGTTGCGTTTCATTGGTAGGACACTTAGAAGATGCAACAAGTCCACTAAAGAGACAGCTTGCACTACACTCGTTCGTCCTCTGTTAGAATATTTCTGCGCGGTGTGGGATCCTTACCAGGTGGGATTGACGGAGGACATCGAAAGGGTGCAAAAAAGGGCAGCTCGTTTTGTATTATCACGTAATAGGAGAGAGAGTGTGGCAGATATGATAAGCGAGTTGGGATGGAAGTCATAAAAGCAAAGACGTTTTTCGTCGCGGCGAGATCTATTTACGAAATTTCAGTCACCAACTTTCTCTTCCGAATGCGAAAATATTTTGTTGAGCCCAACCTACATAGGTAGGAATGATCATCAAAATAAAATAAGAGCAATCAGAGCTCGAACAGAAAGGTTTAGGTGTTCGTTTTTCCCGCCCGCTGTTCGGGAGTGGAATGGTAGAGAGATAGTATGATTATGGTTCGATGAACCTTCTGCCAAGCACTTAAATGTGAATTGCAGAGTAATCATGTAGATGTAGATGTAGATGAAGAATTGCAGATAGCTTCGAATCATCGAGACTGCGGACAAGGAGAGTCATCGTCCGATTCTGATTAAACAAGTAAAGCTGAATTATAACTTTCTTGAGTGACTGTGATGACTGTGATGACTGTGATATGGCTGCTTGTGAATGAGATGATTAATAAAATACTAATAACTAAATTTCCTCCTCACCAGCAACCAGTATAAACACAACAGTAAGTAAAATTATACAGTTCTCCGAAAGGGCTATCCCGCCGCTCGGAAAGCCACAAACTGATCCCTCTTAAAGCGGCTCCATTGGCTGTAGGAAGCACGACTGCATCTCTGTGGCATGTTTTCCTGCTTGCTTCACGCACTTGCCCCAAACTAAGTCTTCTGGCTATTACAAGATAAACACATATGGGCCTCTGGTGGCCATCTGCTGTCGGGCTACGATGAAATCATCATCAGTAAATCTACTATCCCCCAGGTGACTCATAACGTCATAGGATCAATATCGAAAACGTCTTTCCACATGTACTAATTTTTTTTCCGACAGTATAGGAATAGGGAAACACTCTGTATGTTTGCCTGTTGAACTTTTTAATAATCCTCTTGACACCAAAGTAAATGCTGCCGTAATGTGGTCCAAACACTCTCTCTCTCACTCTCTCTCTCTCTCACACACACCCACACACACACCGGCCGCGGTGGCCGAGCGGTTCTAGGCGCTTCAGTCCGGAACCGCGTGACCTCAACGGTCGCAGGTTCGAATCCTGCCTCGGGCATGGATGTGTATGATGTCCTTGGGTTAGTTAGTTTTTTTTTCATTTAAACACTACAGAGTAGCCCACCACCTGGGTTACTAAGGTGGGCCGTGTGCTACTTAAGACAAGTGACGAGCCAGGCAGTGTTAGGTCTCTTAGCCGTAATGGCTGCTTGCAAGTTAGGTTAGCTTGACAAGGCCCCATTCCATTACCGTCCCTGCCACGTGGAGGCGGACCTTTTTCTAATATTTCTGCCCTGGCTGTTGCTCTGTGTGTTGGTACACTCTTCAATACAGTGAGTGATGTTTATAAGCAAAATAATTAATAAAAACTAATATAATTAATTAAGTATAAAATAAAACAATATAGATATAAAAATATATACACAAAATAAAACAAAGAAAAGAATTCTAAACTATATGGTATCTACCAAGAACCGAGTTCACCCTGATGCAATTTTAGAGTGCAAGGCTACACATGTGCACCAAAAATGAAACTGAGCTAAATTTCTCTATGTGAGATTATAAATGATGTTAGAATTTCACATGAAACATAAGAGCGTAATGAATATTAAGATATAATGGGATTGGTAAATTCTTGCATAAACAATCTTAGATACAGGAAGTATTCACGTAACTATGTTTAAACATAATAGGATTCCTATATTCAAAATTTAAAAATTTAATTTAAGTATCAGATAACATACAAATCATCAATTGTTAGAGATAAGTGGTTACCAAAGTCAATATAATTAATAAAAACAATACAATTATACTTAGAATAAGTATAAATATTGAGTTTGAAAAAAAAAAAAAAGCAAGTGGTGTCTCCTAAAACCTGATTCTCTCACACGCAATTCCTGAGTGTGGTGGCTATGTATGTGCCTGTAGATTGAACATAACTAGATTCCTCTATATAACATTGTAAATAAGGAGCCCGCATCTCGTGGTCGTGCGGTAGCGTTCTCGCTTCCCACGCACGGGTTCCCGGGTTCGATTCCCGGCGGGGTCAGGGATTTTCTCTGCCTCGTGATGGCTGGGTGTTGTGTGCTGTCCTTAGGTTAGTTAGGTTTAAGTAGTTCTAAGTTCTAGGGGACTTATGACCACAGCAGTTGAGTCCCATAGTGCTCAGAGCCATTTGAACCATTTTTTTGTAAATAAGGTTTCAAGTTACACGTGAATAATAAAACAATATGAATATTAACATATAGCAATACAATTATACCTCGCAGGCTGTTAATCATAATTGATTAGGTTTAAGTAGTTCTAAGTTCTAGGGGACTGATGACATCAGATGTTACGTCCCATAGTGCTCAGAGCCATTTGAACATTGATTGCCTATCGCGGGCTTCAGAGAGTGAAGTAAGGAAGAAACTGAAAAGTGGCTGCGTACAAGGGACGGGCAGACGCCAGATGACCGGTCAGGCTGTGGTCCTCTACACAGGCCGGAGGTCAGGGCGACGCACCCCAGCGTCGCGACGCCGGGCCCCGGAGGACGGCGTCGTCTGTGCTGGTGGCGGTGCACTTAGCGGCCGCAACCCGACACCGGGACACGGGCTGCGAAGCGGGGCGGGGCGTGTCGCGGCAGATGTGTCGCCCGCGGCGGCGATGCTATCTGCCCGAGGCGTGGCGGGCGCCCCGCTGTGGGCGCTTTCCAGCCCGACACCTCGCCTCAAAGTGCGCCGCGCCCCGAGCAGCCGGGGCCCCCTGGGAGCCGCCACTTGACGCAGCAGGCAGCAGCCAGCGGCCGCTACAGTCAAGGGCCGGCTGGAGCCTGCCGGGGCGCTCCACTAGCCGGCAACTCCGCCGCTGCCTACCGAATGAGCCCGCCACCATCAGTGCGGAACGAGGCTGTCCTCGTCGATGAGATATTCATCCTGGTTTACCTGCTGCTTGATAGATGGATGAATGATCATTGTGCTCCAACTCTGAAAATACAATGCCTCACTATACATGGTGGTCCATTGATAGTGATCGGGCCAAATATCTCACGAAATAAGCATCAAACGAAAAAACTACGGTCGCAGGTTCGAATCCTGCCTCGGGCATGGATGTGTGTGATGTCCTTAGGTTAGTTAGGTTTAAGTAGTTCTAAGTTCTAGGGGACTGATGACCACAGATGTTAAGTCCCATAGTGCTCAGAGCCATTTGAACCATTTTTTTGAAAAAACTACAAAGAACGGAACTTGTCTAGCTTGAAGGGGGAAACCAGATGGCGCTATGGTTGGCCCGCTAGATGGCGCTCCCGTAGGTCAAACAGAAATCATCTGCGTTTTTTTTTTAAATTGGAACCCCCATTTTTTATTACATATTCGTGTAGTACGTAAAGAAATATGAATGTTTTAGTTGGACCACTTTTTGCTTTGTGATAGATGGCGCTGTAATAGTCACATACTGAAAGGTATGTGCTAAGGTCTGATCAGAGTAGCTCCAGAATATAGTCGGTAGTTGCCAACCGCAAGGTGGTACGAGTATAATATCTTTGAGTAGGAAGTTCTTTCATGGTTAAGAGAGCTGGGAGCGTGCAGTAAAAAACCGAGGAGTCGCAACTAGATGCCCGGAGGAAGCAGACGTGTGGTGACAGCTTCAAGGTAGGTCGCGCTCGCTGCCCCAGACCAAACCTTAGCACAGAAATGAGATAAGATATATAATTATTTCAAATTGGTTTTATTAGATAATATTCAGAGTTAGGATTTGTATGTCCAAGGTTTGACACAGTAAGCGTTTGGTAAAATTTTTTGTAAGATTGTTTCGTGCCACAAAAATGTTGGAAATGTAGGCTTTGTGTATGACTTAAAATTTTAACAACCGCGACCTGCAACATATATATATATATATATATATATATATATATATATATATATATATATATATATATATCCTTTGCTTGAACTGAAGATGAAAATGAGTAGTAGAGTAAAGTTACTCACCAATGAAAGAACCAAGTAAACATCAGGGCCAAAAGTTAATTTTCCAGTACCATCTTATTGCCATTCCACAAACGGCATTATTCTCTTAAATTTTATTGCTGAGGCCAATACATGTTGCATTTCTGGCAAAATGGTGGAGTGCGAGAAACAAATTCACAGACGCAGCCACATGCAGGTTTGCTGAGTAATTAATTTAGAAAAATCTCATCAATGATACTTTCACTGAATAAAAGGATACAGTTTTGGTTAGATAATTTCACTACGTATGAGTAGGTGGTATCACGCAACATTCCGCCAGTGCGGACGATATTTGCTTCGTGATACATTACCCGTGTTAAAATGGACCGTTTATCAATTGCGTAAAAGGTCGATATCGTGTTGATGTATGGCTATTGTGATCAAAATGCCGAACGGGCGTGTGCTATGTATGCTGCTCGGTATCCTTGACGACATCATCCAAGTGTCCGGACCCTTCGCCGGATAGTTACGTTATTTAAGGAAACAGGAAGTGTTCAGCCTCATGTGAAACATCAACCACGACCTGCAACAAATTATGATGCCCAAGTAGGAGTTTTAGCTGCTGTCGCGGCGAATCCGCAAATCAGTAGCAGACAAACTGGACGAGAATCGGGAATCTCAGAAACATCGGTGTTGAGAATGCTACATCAACATCGACTGCACCCGTACCATATTTCTATGCACCAGGAATTGCATGGCGACGATTTTGAACGTCTTGTATGGTTCTGCCACTGGGCACAAGAGAAATTACGGGACGATGACAGATTTTTTGCACGCGTTCTATTTAGCGACGAAGCGTCATTCACCAACAGCGGCAACGTAGACCGGCATAATATGCACTATTGGGCAACGGAAAATCCACGATGGCTGCGACTAGTGGAACATCAGCGACCTTCGCGGGTTAATGTATGGTGCGGCATTATGGGAGGTAGGATAATTGATCCCCTTTTTAGCGATGGCAACCTAAGTGGGGCACTGTATGCTGATTCCTACATAACGTTCTACCGATGTTACTACAAGATGTTTCACTGCATGACAGAATGACGATGTACTTCCAACATGATGGATGTCCGGCACATAGCTCGCGTGCGGTTGGAGCGGTACTGAATAGCAAATTTCATGACAGGTGCATTGGTCGTCGAAGCACCATACCATGGCCCGCACGTTCACCGGATCTGACGTCCCCGGATTTCTTTCTGTGGGGAAACTTGAAGGATATTTGCTATCGTGATCCACCGACAACGCCTCACAACATGCGTCAGCGCATTGTCAATGCATGTGCGAACATTACGGAAGGCGAACTACCTGCTGTTGAGAGGAATGTCGTTACACGTATTGCCAAATGCATTGAGGTTGACTGGCATCATTTTGAGCATTTTTTGCACTAATGTGGTATGTACAGGTAATCACGCTGTAACAGCATGCATTCTCAGAAATGATAAGTTCACAAACGGACATGTATCACATTGGAGCAACCGAAATAAAATGTTCAAACGTACCTACGTTCTGCATTTTAATTTAAAAAAAACCTACCTGTTACCAACTGTTCGTCTAAAATTGTGAGCCATATGTTTGTGACTATTACAGCGGCATCTATCACAAAGCGATAAAAGTGGTCCAACTAAAACATTCACAATTCTTTACGTACTACACGAATATGTAATAAAACATTGGGGTTCCTATTTAAAAAAACGCAGTTGATATCCGTTTGACCTATAGCAGCGCCGTCTAGCGGGCCAACCATAACGCCATCTGGTTTCCCCCTTCACGCAAGACAAGCTCCGTTCTTTGTAGTTTTTTCATTGGACGCTGATTTGGTGAGATATTTGGCCCGTTCACGATCAATGGACCCTTTATAGTGAGGCACTCAGAAGTCAGCATCGTATGTCGACGTTATTTCGTATTTGTATACACCATCGGCAGGTAGGTAAATGATTATAATTGCAATTCTCTGTGATACGTAGCATGGCCATCAAAGTGCGTTACTGTTACCATCAGTAAAATTCTTCAGCGTATGTGACCGCATTGTCACGATGTAAAAATTCTCCGACGTTTCGCCCACTGTTGCAAATGGCCGTCCTCAAGGCGTTTTCTGACGACTGAATGAGAAAACCCTAATTCTTGCATACTGGTGGAAGATGCTGCTATAGTAATCTGATAAGGTACTGAGGATAAGGAGGAGGGTGGGTGTTGGATGTCCTTTATTGGTGTTTGTTTTATTTCTTGTCATTGGTGGAAGCATACATCCTCGAGTGGTGCCTGCTGCTTAGTGCCAGCTGAGGTGTGCCAGTACTCTGTGCACTTGTCTCCAATAGAGCACGTGTGAATTGTGATGGGACAGTCTTGACTGCAATTTATTTTTATAACAAGAACGAGTTTCGCCTTTGTGGGTTCCTCTCATTCGGCGTGTGCTTCAGTCTACCATAGAGCCGAGCTGTCTTATGGTTTTCAATATGTGGTGAAGAAATGTGTTAATAGAATCTGTAGATGTGAAACGTCCCCTTTTGAAATATTATGCACGTGACTGGGCTTAAACTGACACACAATATTTTTAGCGCAACGCAATCTGACTTTCAAAAAATCCCTACAAAAGAATGGCCCTGACTATAACATTAACCTATACCTTTCACAAATCACTTACCTCACAAAAATCTTCGTTACTCGAACTACTGCAATACAGCGAGCGCCACTACTGCCAGCTAAATAAAAGATTCAAACTACGGAAGGCACTAACTACTGATAGGCATAGTTAGCAAATGAAAGATTTTAATAGAGAACAAACAATGTATTTACCTTAACAGTCATCAAAAGTCATAATATCTATAGGAGTTCATAACATCCATTCTTACAAATATCGAAACTCCGCCATTTCTCTCCCCACATCCACCACGGCTGGCGGCTCACCTCCAACTGCGCAACGCTATGCGCTGTTCACAGCCAGCTGCCTAACACTACAATGGCGAGTATTACAACAATGCAAAGCAGCCACAGACTGCACACAGCACAGCCAGTGATTTTCATACACAGGTGGCGTTACCAATAAAAAAACCTAAACAGCCTACTTACAGATGCTCCCGAAGAAGAAACGAGTTGTTAATAAAAGAATGAACTGCAACCATTACTGTTTTTAATTCAAGTATTCAACATACGGTTGCTGTACATGACGGTCTAAAGGCATTGAAGCTAATTGTGGTAAAACTTGTTCGCCTACCTCTCGCGTACACGTCCGTTCAGTGCGGATCACGTGTGGCAAATTGTGAAACTTAGTGATAGAGGTTCCACGCTGAATACCTTTTTTTTTTTTTTTTTTTTTTTTTTACGTACAACTCTTTTCAGACTCAGACTGGTGAACAAGAATGTGGATCTGATTCGTCTCCGCATTCCATCAGTCAACGTCTTCCAGCCTGACGTGAGTTTACAACCGATGGCTCCACACACAAGGTCTGAAGGTGTAACGGCCCTGTTCCTCCCCAAATCAACGGAAGACTGCGACGTCTCTCCAGTTCACCCCCACACTCACGCACGACGGTCATCTAGGGTACTGCAGGATCGCAATTCATCGCTGAAGACAATGCAACGCCATACACCAGCAGTCTATGCTTACCAGTCAGGGCACCACAACATGTCAACGACAGCCTATGCCTGGGGCGTTGATCCGCTAGTCTAGTTGCTGCTAGTCTCCGACCAATGATGACACAGCATGTTTCACAGCGTCTGTCGGCTATTCTCGGATAGCAGAAGCAAACGTGAATTCGTTACGATGTGCTCGGTGCCCAGTACGTACATCTACCCACAAAAAGCTCACTTTAAAATTGTCAGGTGCTGACAAGAGTACGTGGCATCTTCGTGTCCTTCACAGTGGTCACTCAGCGCCTGACGCCGTTCACGCCCCAGCTAGTACTCCACATGACCAAAAAAAAAAAAAAAAAAGGAAGAAGAGGAAGACACCTTGAGAGGTGGCATGAGCCCCCTCTCATATTTCTATCTTACGATTTTCGTCTCTAATTGCATGCGGTGAAAAGTTGCTATTCCTTCACACGCGGACTTCCCACGCAGCGTCTCTCGTCACCCAGGTGGTCCGGTGACAGGCGGGCTCTGCGGATCTCGAGAGGGTTAAGCCGACGCGTGTGAGGGAGTCGAGTGAATGCTTTTCAGACGCCTACATTGTCAAGAGACACGCCCGCAGGGGCCTGAAGTAGCGGCTGGGCTAGAGGTTCCGTTACTTCGCAGAAACTTAGCGAAAACACTTTCTGGCGGGCTACCAGCGAGGCGTGGGAATGACTTGTGTACCCAGGCAGTTGTGGCGGGAAAATTCCCGCGCTTTCTGCAAAATAGTAACTGTGATTGGCTTGCTCAGGGCATAGCTCCGTGACGTAGCAAAATCAGCGCAGAAATTGGCGCCAAGAATCCCCATTGGTGGAATGGTAGTGCTCCGGCAATGGAGTGGAATTTTCCGCCGGTTTTCGAGTTGCTGATTGGAACGTTTAACCACGGCCACTGTCGTGGGGGCGGGAATGTTCTGTGTTCGGCGTGTACGGGTGCTCAGGGGTAGTCGGCTCTCGCCTTTCGGTCGAGGACGTCGAAGCAACCAGCCATCGCCTCCGGTACGCCAGATCGTGTTCTGGCAGTTAAGAAGACAGTTTGGTAATGTATGTCTGCAGCACCGGCAGATAGGGATTTTCCTAGGTGATAATCAGAGCTCAGCAGAGCGCTCCTGTTCGTCTTTTTCTAACTTTGTTCTGTCTTGAGTAGCAGCAATTAATGTTGGGTTAGCTGTGTCTCTCTCTTAAGATTTGAGTGGCAAGGAATTGGCTCCACATAGTACTTCGTCTTAAACCTCACAATGTAGTTTAGGGACAACTTCACCTTCACAGTGTTTGTATGAGTATCCAATTTGAGCCAATTTGATGTATTATAAATGTTTCATGTGTTTTTGTTTATTATTTTGTGTTTAGTCTTAATAAATCATATTGTTATTTTGGACAGAACTTTCATTCTGTTAATCGGTAGAGCAACCCATCATTTCTCACTACGTTAATGAAACCTTCCTTTATTTAACTTATTTATCAAATTAAATTATTGCAGGTGCCAAACTCTTTTCTACTCCACTTGCAGGGTTGATTACAGTCAGTTCGCGTATATATTTTTAATCCATGTGCGACAGCAAAAGTCGGAGTTAGAATAGGGGGGGGGGGGGGCTTAGAGCATCATTTACATATGTAGATTCTAGAAGAATTTAGTGTTAAATACACTGCTTGCCCCGGCACCTCGCAACCTCCAGCGCTTCCGCCACTATTGCAAATGGTCTTCCTCAGGATGTTTCTCCGATCGCTGAATGAGAAGAATTTCATTTCTGATATACTGGTGAAGACGGTGTTATCGTTGTCGTAATCTGATAGTGTATTGAGTTTCAGGAGGAAAGGCGTTAAACGTCCTATGTTCATGTTCACTTTATTTCTTGTCATTGATGGAAACAGACGATATGATTGGTCTTTGCTTCATTTACTGCCACTGGTGGAAAAAGAGGAATGAGAGACGGGCAGCAGGCCTACGTCTTCCGCCCATGAACGTCCTGCGCAGAAGAAATCCGTCCTGCAGACCGTAACCAGGAGTGCCCACAGGGTAAGCGAAGAAGAATCTCTGAAGGCTGAACTGCAAAACCTTAGGTCCACATTTGGAGCCAGTGCTTGTAGGGGATGAAGATGATAGACACACCATGGCGGAAAAGGACGAAGACGATAGGAAACAGCAGTAAGAAACAGAAAACATCACCCTGTTATCACAGAACGTGTGAGCCAAATTCTCTGCCGAGCAGATACATAGCAAATTATCCATAGCAGCAACAAAATGAAACATGTTCTTCCCTCAAAGAAAGATGCAGTCGGCAAGCTAATACTGCTGGATTTTAAGAACTCGGCATCGAGTGTGCATTATTGTATCTAGGTGAGATGTGGCAACCGATTAACACAAGAAATACCTAAAAATTGAAGATATATTAGTGTAAGACAATGCTGGCGAAGTCTGTTCAGGCGAGTCTGCCTAGCTCTTCGTCTTCCTCCACCAATGCGCTATTCCGATCAAGTGTGCGAGTGAGATGCCAAAAACGAGAAGATGTGTCTTCAATACAGTGCGACTACTTCTATGAAACGTCCCCTTAGAAAAAAAATTTATGAATTACTGTGCTGATAAACCTCTTACATTATTTGATTTTCAAACAGCTGAGCAGAACTGAGCGTGCTCAGACATTTCGCTCTTTACCTATTCTGATCACACTAAACTGACAGCCAATATTTTTAGCGCAACGCAATCTGACTTTCAAGAATCCCTACAAAAGAATGGCCCTGACTAACATTAACCTATACGTTTCACAAATCACTTACCTCACAAAAATCTTGGTTACTCGAACTACTGCAATACAGCGAGCGCCACTACTGCCAGCTAAATAAAAGATTCAAACTACTGAAGGCACTAACTACTGATAGGCATAGTTAGCAAATGAACGATTTCGATAGAGAACAAACAATTTATTTACCTTAATACTGTTCAAAAGTCATAATATACATAGCAGTTCATGACATCCAGTCTTACAAATTTACTGTCTCTGATGGACACACGTCCAGATCGTCCGCTCTTCCAACTGCGCAACGCTACGCGCTGTTAACAGCTAACTGCCCAACACTACAATAGCGAATGTTACAACAATGCCAACCAGCCACGGACTGCACACAGCACAGCCAGTGATTTTCATACAGAGCGCTACGTGGCGTTGCCAATACAAAAACCTAAACAGCCTACTTACACTTCTAAGGAGCAAATATTGCAGCATACTTATACATGTGATATTTATTCTGAACTTGTTATTTTTCTGCAGAAGCACTGACTTTTATTACTTGATTATGCAAGAACATTAGAAATGGAAATATGGTGAGCAAACTATAAAAAGCTTTACGTACAGGTATTTGACATTCAGTTGTGATGTTTATAAATTTATACACATTTCTATTTTAGAATATATAGTACTTCTGGAACTACGATTCGTGATACAGTTAAAGACATGGAGTTACACTGATTAAAATCTATTAAACCTGAATGTTGGCAGAACTTTATCTAAATTTGAATGTTGGCAACACTTTATTTAAACCTGAACGTTGGCGGGACTTTATCACTTTCACAATAGAAAAGAAAAACGTTCAAAAGACGTGTTGAACCAAACACTGAAATAAATTAGCGGCTTGTCTTTGCAATAGGGGGTATTGCTCTTGGGGTATTATTTTATCAAAGTCTTGTAAATTAGTTGATTGGACAAGTGGGTAGTTGAACTGGTTGCTGCACTACATGTCTGTGAATTCAAGTTGGAAAGCGAGAATGGTTTGACAAACAAACCGAAATCCGTATTCAGTAGTGCAATGTCTTGGAAACCCTTTAAGAACTCATGGTGGAATATTTCAGCTATTGAAACGTAGTCAATCATGTTTGAGTTACGGGAAATGTTCCCTGTCATGAACCAGAAGCTGATTTTTCCAAAGAATTAATTTTTGTTTGTTAGTATCAATATTGTCCGCCACATCTGTTACCAAATGATTCTTCTCTCGCCTTAATACACTTTATTAAATCAAATAACTGATGTTCGACCATAAAAGATTTTGTCATCACTACTTATTCTTACCTCATTATTATTCCGTAATGGCCGCCATCAGTTGCGCCAGCATTTACTGTCGTTCGTTGGACAACAAAGGCACCATATCGTCTTTGTGAATGGCATTGTTATGACGTCGCAATAAGTGTTTTTATTTTTTTTTTTCAGCCCATACTACTGATATGGCATATTAAACACTGTGCATGGCCCTGAAACGATACGAAATGTACGGCAATTCCAATTCGGTGTTGAACGGTGTGGCTTCCCAACGTTTTTTTCCCCCTTTTTGAACAGGTGCGTAAACACAATACCACATCTAATTCAGAACGTAAATCTAATTTAGCGCAGTAGTAGTGTCAGCAAACTGCTCGGCGTCTGCTCTGCTGCAGCGTAGCCGGCTGCAGTCTTTTCATGGTTCCACCCCGCCCCTAAGAACCAGTCACCGCTGCACTCCGAGCAGTGTCTTTTTAATCGCGAGGTGACTTTTCTGTAACGTATACGACAATGTGAGGTCTCTGAGACCCCTACGTTTAAACAGAGATTTAAGGCAAAAATCATAGAAATTTTTAATTTATGATATATAACATATATTTTTACAATTATTTAAGTGTTGTTTAAATGCTTCTAGTTTATTTTATTGCACTAAACAAACCCTGCAACGTTTTACTATTTATCACACAAAAGCATATAATTTTATGCGGTTCTTTTAAATAGAACACATACATAGACCGTTAGAGTACTGAATTTTTAATTCTAAAAAATTATACAATCTTTGTAGCAAATAATTTTCCAAATAAAACTAAAGTTCAAGGTTTAAATTTGCGCATAAAAATTCCACGCGATAGATATAAAAAGAAAGTCAGTCAAATTGAAATTCATTGCTGGGAACTACATTTTCCGTATCACCACTCAGAACACATTCGATTTTAACAGACACTGTAAATAGTTCATTGAAGAAACAGACAGATCGCCATCACAACTTTCCTGAAGTTCTTTGTCTGAATGATACTCTTGTTCGATAGCAGAACTGTGATCACTGGCTAAAGCAAAATCGTCGCCTTTGTCGTTTATTTCTTGATCTATGTCACTGACACCTTCCTCCATAGACCGACTAACAATTCCATCAAACTCGGGAGTCTTAAAAATGACACATTCGTGCCAACAGATTTTGATCTATACGTTACCGTACCGAAGTAAATAGGTACGTAAATCACGAGGCGTGGTCTACGAGCCTCCAAAACCTATCAGTAACACACGTCAACAATAAACACAGTGGCGACAACGCAACTGACAAAAAAACGTCGTAGGCTTTGCAATTTAAGGAGTGTAGTGGGAGTATAGAAGCATTCCGCCGCAGTTGTCCTTGGAGACCGAGTTCGAAAATTTTCGCGCGGTCTGAGAGACCACACCTCATAGTTAAGGGCTAGGAAGGAGCTTGGCCGCAGCGCTCACGCTAGCTGAGCGTCGTTTGAGCAGGCCTGGTCTAAGACAACAAACCAAATTATATGAATGTGTGGTGTCTGTTTTTTCGGGCATGTCCGAAAGAAAAGACAGCACAAAAAATGGCTCAAATGGTTCAAATGGCTGTTTCTGAGCACTATGCGACTTAACTACTGAAGTCATCAGTCGCCTAGAACTTAGAACTAATTAAACCTGACTAACCTAAGGACATCACACACATCCATGCCGGAGGCAGGATTCTAACCTGCGACCGTAGCGGTCGCTCGGCTCCAGACTGTAGCGCCTAGAACCGCACGGCCACTCCGGCCGGCCCGGACACCACACATTCATATAATTTGATAGGCGGAGCTGGGCAATGAAACCATCTTCTTCAGTGCGAATGCACAAACACGTCCGACCTCCTGTGGGAATCTCGGAAGCGTGAATATGGAGGAAATGGATAGGGGCTGTGGATAGGTTTCGACCGATGGGAGTGTGGATCTGCCGTCAGGCAAGTCGAAATAGTCCGTGCAGTGGCGATAACACTGTGTCGCGGATGGCGCAGTTGTTACTGCACCTGTCTAATATGCAGGAGATCCCGGGTTCGAATCCCGCGGGTTCCGGTCGTAGCCCAATCCGCGTAATGTCCCAATGCAGCTGACAGCTGTGACCATCGCCTTTCCTTTCTTTTTTTCCCGTCTCCACCTTCAATTTACGTACAACACACTAATTTAGGGAGACCAAACACCAGGACGAGTGCGGCAAATTGTACTTCGAGAAGGCTGACTACTGGCGAAATGGCCACTTACCTTGAGGAGGAAGATTGGAGAGTCGATGGAAATAGCCAAAAGACCCACCAACTTGAATAGAGAAGCCGAGTGCAGGCTTCCATCGTCTTGCTTGCCAATGCTACAGGACAACAGCATTCGCAAAGCAACCCACACAGGAACGCCGAATCAGAGAAACCCACAAAGGCGAAACGCGTTCTTATTGTAAAAAGAAATTGCAGCCAAGACTGTATTTAATTCACAAAAGTTCTGTAAGAGGTGTTGGTTGAAGAGTTGCAGGAATCAGACTCGTTCCATCACAATTCACACGTGTTCGATTGGAGACAAAAAGCGTCATATATGTTTCGTTTGTTTACCGCTACAGCCGGCCGCGGTGGCCGTGCGGTACTAGGCTCTCCAGTCCGGAGCGCGCTGCTGCTACGGTCGCAGGTTCGAGTCCTGCCTCGGGCATGGGTGTGTGTGATGTCCTTAGGTTAGTTAGGTTTAAGTAGTTCTAAGTTCTAGGGGACTGATGACCACAGCAGTTGAGTCCCATAGTGCTCAGAGCCATTTGAACCATTTTTTCCGCTACATGTCTACAGTCCTGGAACAGACTGAAATCCCTCTGATGCAGTACCGTAGCAGGGGAATGAAGAGAAAACGGTGCAGCCCATTTATAAGCGACGTTCTCTTCCACACGAACGGCTGAAGGATGTGTCGAATGGTCGTTCAAAAACTTATCGGCGTATTCTGAGAAAGTACCGACTTCCGAGGTGGTAGTTGCGTTGGAACCTAAGAGTAAAAACTGAATTTTACGAACTATTTCGTTTTAAATGTCAGTATTCTGCACATCTATAAGGAGAAGCAAATTCCGGAATTTTTTGTACTAAACTCACCGAGAAGGGAAAAGTGTTGCCTTACTTATTGAACGACCATCGTATATTTGACGCTACTGTTCGGATACGTTTCTTTGAGGCCACTTCCTTTGGCTATTCATGTGGAAACAGTCTCTCCCTATTGATAAAGTTGAATGTCGTCAAAGAATGTGGAAATACTGCAGCTGAATTAGGTCGACCGTAGCAGCAGGCTTGGATACAGGTTACGATTCTCAAGGGAGTCACAGTTTGCTACTGTTTCTGTCTCTTCACCACCCCCACCTCCTATCATCCCAAATAAACGTGTTACAAATGCGAACGATTTTAATAATAATAACAATGAAACATGTGTAATATCAAAATAATAAATTGTTTAACTGTCGCTACCACAAAATAAATTAAGAATTTTATACAATAATCTGTTTTCTTGACGGAACAGTACGTTGATTTAGCGTAATGTCCAATAAATTTGAATTCAGGAACTACAGCGTTGAAGTTAAACGTCCGAAAATAGGAGTAGCACATATCTGACGCCATTCATTTAGGAACTGTAACAGAAACAAACGCACACTACTTTTATAATGTCATGATGATCACAACATAAAATCGAAGTGTGCACTCACAACTATTAGCAACTCAAAAGTATCCTGTGTGAAATGTAGTTCTAAGTTGCATAACTCCTCGCCATTTTCGATGCTCGTAGTTTACATGCTACTTTGTTCTCCGAAGGTAGATGTGGTTTTTGGAAATTGATATGGGAAGGGCGGGAATAACGGCAACTCTAAGGCCTGGGGACTTTTTACTAATTTGCAGTCGATATAGGAACTCGAAAATCACTACTTGCACAGACAGCCCTTCCATATATTTTTGAATTCTTGTAGGACAAAAGGAAAGCACCCAAATAATAATGTGAAAAATGCCTGAATGGCTGTTATGATCGGAAGGATAGTGCATAATTGTCGCATAGCTAAAGACGGCTAAGAAAAATGAGAAAACCAGTTTTAAATTTGATGAAGTGTATTGAAAAAAGCACGAACTTGTTGACAGTGCAAATTACACTGTGGGAGTAAAATACTGACATCATAATATAATTAACATTTGTTTTTTCAATAAAATTCATTGTTGCTACTGATAAAAGTAAAGTGATTAAAAAATATGATTCACAGTTTACGCGCAAGTAGTTGTTTTCGTCCCCACCAAGGCCCGCATTCTGATCTTGAGCCCACACTGCATGTCTTGGGCACTTGACCACAGTCTCAATAATTGGGAACCTCTCCCGAAAGCCAGCAATCCACCTTTTTCCAGCAACTATGGTCTTCTTATTAAAACTGTGGTTAAGATCATTCCTCTCAGACAGCCTAAATGCTGCGCATCGTAGATCCTGAAATGTCACGCTGCAAAATCTTGTCTCCAAGTACACGAGACTGCTTTGAGGTAAAAATTACTTAAATTCTTCAAATACTTTCATGTGGTCGGTATTAAATATTTGGTCACACATATAAGAGTGGAAACGGAAGAAAAAACTTTACTTCACTTTTTGTGGAATGGTGTCTGGGTGGACAAACTGGCTCGCCCTGAAGTATATTATTCATAAGAATATATATATATATATATATATTCTTATACATTTAATATAATATATGTATATATAATATACTTTACTTCAGGGGGAGCCACTGTGGCCACCAAGACACCAATATTATATATATATATATATACTTTGCTTCAGGGCAAGCTACTGTGCCGACCCAGACACCATTCCACAAAAACTGAAGTAAAGTTCTTTCTTCTGTTTTCACTCTTATATGTGTGACCAAATTATAAGTCAATAAAATATATACACACACACACAAACACACACACACACACACACACAGATATATATATATATATATATATATATATTACATAATATAATTTGTATAATAATAATAATAATAAAAATAATAATAATATATTGAAACGTCCCCTTTGAACAATTATACAAGACTGTGCTTATCCTGACACACAATATTTTTAGCGCAACACAACCTGACTTTCAAGAATCCCTACAAAAGAATGGCCCTGACTAACATTAACCTATACGTTTCACAAATCACTTACCTCACAAAAATCTTGGTTACTCGAACTACTGCAATACAGCGAGCGCCACTACTGCCAGCTAAATAAAAGATTCAAACTACGGAAGGCACTAACTACTGATAGGCATAGTTAGCAAATGAAAGATTTTAATAGAGAACAAACAATGTATTTACCTTAATAGTCATCAAAAGGCATCATATATATAGTAGTTCGTAACATCCAGTCTTACAAATTTCAAAACTCCGCCATCTCTCTCCCCACATCCACCACTGCTGGCGGCTCACCTCCAACTGCGCAACGCTACGCGCTGTTAACATCCAGCTGCCGCTCCCCAACACTGCAATGGCAGACAACAATGCAAACTAGCCACAGACTGCACACAGCACAGCCAGTGATTTTCATACAGAGCGCTACGTAACGTTGCCAATAAGAAAACATAAACAGCCGACTTACATAGACCCCATGCTCTCCACAAAAAAATTTACAAATTGTTTTGGGCAGTGGCCAATACAGATTTCAAAAAAAAAATTCATAATTACAGTAAGAAAGATATCAAATGCACACACTTATTAATACAATGTTGGTCAAAAGCTAAAATTTTCTCACAGACAATAAAGATAGTCCTGATCATTCATCACAGTAAAATTGCAGTTTTTTTTTCTCAAAGTCTGAGCAGTGGAAGACAATGCACACGGAAGTAGTGGATTTCCATGCAGTCTTGAAGAAGTAGTGTTGTCCTTCCAACGGAAAGACAGTGCTGACTCTTGACATGCTGACAGGTATTGGGCCACAACAGAGCAAACCCACAGCAGAGTCAGTCGAAGTTGAAGGATATTCGTAGGTAGGTCATCACAGAGTAGACCCACTGTAGTCCTGGTAGAGAATACGGTATTGGTGGGCCATCAAAGATGCAGACCCACTGCAGTCCTTGTAGAAATAATGGTATTGATGGATCATCAAAGGTGTAGACCCACTGTAGTCCTTGTAGAGATGGCCAGCAGCCATCTGCTGCGACTGTGCAGGTGCACAATCACCATCGAAGAGTCTTGCAGACAATATAGCAAGTCCATAACCACCACTTGTGCACTCACAAAGTTTTTGGAATTGTCCTTAGAACCAGCAATGCTGTTATCCAGTCCCTTGCTGAATTTTTAACACACGTGCAAACACTAACAGTCCCTACTTCTCACATATTGTCCATATACTACGACCAACAGAAACGTGTGCAGTGAAATGGAACTTACAAGTTACTTAATTTGATGAACTGGTGTCAATTACAATTTGATAACATAAGAATACAATAACAAAGGTACAAAATACATCATTAAAGAAGATAACATTGCAGATAACATTTGTAGTAAAACAGGCTTTACAAAAGAATAGAAATAAACATATACATCAGTGTTACAGGAATTACGACATAAGTTCATACATAAAGATCAGAATAACTTTTGAAACATCAACTTCACACATGAGCATTAAAACAAAACAGAATAAATAATGTCTAAACATCTTTACAAAGAAAATTACATATTATCAGAAAAATTCTACAACTTAACTCTTATTAGCTAAACACATTAAGACAGGAAAAACACAAATTCACATAGTGTAATAACACAGAAATACAGGACAGGGTTTGTTTTCAGTGTAACATTTGGTACTGCAGTCCCACCCAAAACTTAATTCCATAGGTCTTTCGTCTTATTTCAACATTTGTTTCCACCAAAAAATCCTATCAAAGCATGCTTTCTGTATTTATATGTTCACATATTTCTTACCTCATAATTTATTTTCCATTATCTTACCTCATCATTTATTTCCAAGAAAATCCTACCTAAACCTGTTGTCCCTAAACCCTATTTTTTTGGTTCATATCCTCTTTCAAAATACTTTTTTTGCCAAACCATTTTCTTATAGCTTCTCAATGCATTTCTTCCAATTCATCACAACTCGTTCTCTCATATAGCCTACCCCATCTTAAGCTAACTTAAATCTACTGAGCTCAGATGCTAAACTAAGGGACGAGGCAATGCAGCAGCACAAAACAATTAACACAAACAGCAATGACAAAAAAATTCAAATTTGCGAAGAAAGCAGCAATATTACAACTAATATAAGGCAATGAGCAGCAAACAAGAAAAATAAATCAGTAGTAAAACTGGCTTAACAGAGTAATGCAAAGAGAAATTTAGTACCACTATGCCTGGCAAACAGCAGCAGCAAATGCTATAACTTATATCTAAACATGACATAGCTCAAGCAGAAAAAAATATTACACTAAAGACAACAATGCAGACAAGGGAAATGTATATTTACATCATAATGTCTATGTAATTAAAGTGGTGCACCACAAATTATTCTACAAAATAAATTACCAAGTACTTGAAAAGAATATTATGAATGCAGTTCCGGTGAAGGTAAATGTCTTTTTGTGCTCCCTCATTGTTTTGAAAAAAATTATTATTTACTCGATCTGTAGACAGAAAATATTTATATTAAAACATCTATAAAATTTTATTTTAACCAATGCTGCAGTGCAGCTAGAAACCAGATATTAAACAAATTGAGCAATCTCTCAACTAGAAAGACAATAGATATGAAAATGTTCTCATCATTTCATTAGGCATTTTAGTAAATATCATAAATTAAGAGCTTCACAGTTTAATCATATGTTTTCAAGTTCGACCGTGTCGTTTTTGCGATGCTTTCTACAAAGGAATGTCAATAGCGAGGATAATGGCCTCCCTTTTTTTTTCATCTGTGCCTCTGATAGACACACACTAATGGCTTTTTTTCAGGCGACTGTCGCCCAGCTGGGTGCCCACGACGCATTATGTGCAGGTGGTCACTTAACTTTCTTAACAAAATATTTACGACAGCAGTTTCTGCTACAGTGACAGTCTCATATAAAAATATTTTCACAGGTTGAGAATTTGCGTTACAAATGTGTAGAAAAAAAATCCTATAAATGTAACAGTGTCCAAAAAATTTTCGACAGCATTGTAATACATTCACGCATGTACACACATTTCATAATTCTTAAAGTACGATTCTTGGTTTCCAACATCCTTTTCCACAAATCAGAGTCCCTAACCACTACTCATTATTCCTTACCTTATTATACATATACATATTCGTCGACACTTGTTCAATATTTCATCATAACAAATACGTAGCATAATCAAATTCCTCATATAGCATCAGCTTGTTGATCATAAACATACCGCAACAGCATAAAACATATAGTCATCGTAATATGCTGGCCGCGGTGGTCTAGCGGTTCTGGCGCTGCAGTCCGGAGCCACGGGACTGCTACGGTCGCAGGTTCAAATCCTGCCTCGGGCATGGGTGTGTGTGATGTCCTTAGGTTAGTTAGGTTTAAGTAGTTCTAAGTTCTAGGGGACTTATGACCTAAGATGTTGAGTCCCATAGTGCTCAGAGCCATTTGAACCATTTTATTTCATCGTAATAATAACATCATAACACCTCAGTCAACTCTCAAAATCGTCGTAGCTTCCTCCAATAATTTCAAAACCTAAAAAAATTCTCTGCTCATGTCAAAAGTGTCATCTGCCTCAAACGTACTTTAAAAACCGTGATCCCATACCAAATATATCATTCAAAGCTCTCATAATATCACAATGGGTCTGAAAAAATATGAACAGTTCACAAAGTACAGACAAAATACAATTTCGTAAGTGTGAAGTTAAGAACTGTGTAATTGCATAAACATGTGTCACTGATGTAGTAAAAAAAAAATGTTTATCTCTCAGTTAAATGATCAGATAGCTGTGTAATTTATCTGTTAGAGAAATATGGTACCGAAGTGTAAAGTTGTATAAGCAAATACCATATTAGCTATGGCTCCTTGTGCTTGCCAAACACATGGTACACAAAGTAAGCGTGTACCTCCTGAGGATTAATGTAATTATACCCTCAGGTGTTACAGATTACAGCAATGGAATGAAATGTATCACGGGAAACCTTAGTATCATTGTACTTCAAATATTTTTAAAAATAAATATTTTAAGTAGAAAATTAATCACTCAAATATGTGTACTGTAGCGCTAAACTGTGCGTCTTGTTGTAAGATAATCTCTGTGGAAGTGTCGTAGTTATCGTACTCCGAAAGCTAAGTTTTGCAGAAGTCAATGTACTTACCACATGATAAACAAAAGTTAAATGCTTTACGTATAGATATCTTAGTTATTACGCTTATTGTTGTGATGAAGAAAGTACTGTGCTGTAACGTACTGTTGTGGTACAGAAAAGGCTGTCTCATTGTATCTATACCACAAAAGTTACTACTAAAACATGTTTTACTTTCCAGAATAATTCAGAAAAACTGTGCAGATATAAAACAGATACAGCGCAAAAGCAATAATATAAATTGCGTCACTCATTAGTAGCTTCGTGATATAATCGTGTAGCTGTCAAATAAACTAACCACTGTGTCATCAGGTATCTCACAGAAAGTACTTTAAATCCAGAATGTATCTTCAGGTAAACCAAAATGTTGCATTGAAATCTCATTAGCAGTACTGATAAATGTCCTAAGTATGTGAGCCTTATAATCGTTACGTAATCGTGCAGCTAACAAGCAAGAATGTACAAATACAACACTATGTCGTCTGTTCGCTATAACAATGCATTCGTAATTTCTGTTTAAATAAGTTCTCTTGGTTCTTGACTGGATATTTAACTTCAAACATTGTTGCATATTAACAGATTCTAAGTCTGACAAAGCATACTAGTAATGTAAAGTGAAAAGCTATATGGAAAAGACAAAGTTAAAAAGCAGATTATCTTTCAATAAACGGTTTTACATGTGAAATGTGGTGTAAACCTTTACTCTTCCTAGTACGCAGAGTTTCAACTTCAACGCAATTATCATGTGGTATATGTCGGATTCTGTAAGGTCCATTGTAAACTAGAAAGAAATTGTGACTCAAGTGTTTCTTCTTATGTGACAATGAATGAGCTTTAATGAGAACTTTCTGACCAATATATAATTTCTTTGCATTTGCTTTACCGTGTAGTTTTCTCCTTTTGTCTGCTGCAGATTTTATATTTATAATAGCCAAATCAATTATGTCTTTGTGTAGAAGTTTACGTGTATTCGGGAAAGGTACTAGCTCTCTGATTCTGTTCGGTGGTTCTTCATTCTTCAGTACAAGAGTAGGTGGTAAAGCAGTGGAGTCATGAGGCATTTCATTCAGCACGTTTTGAAATAAGTGTAAATATCTGTCCCAATGCTGATGTTTTCTGTGACAATAAAGTCTGCAAAGCTTATTGATTTCTTTCATAATCCGTTCGGAGGGGTTACAATGTGGTGAGTACAATGAAAGAAAAACAGGTTTGATTTTATGATTCCGAAGCATGCGTGACCAAGCAGCAGATCTGAATTGCGGTCCGTTATCTGAAATGACTTTACTAACGTGTCCAACTTCACGTAAGAAATTTTTAACAAAGGCGTTGGATACAGACCGTCCAGCGGCTTTACGTAACGGAGTGAAAGAAACAAATTTTGAAGTAAGTTCAACAGCGACTAGAACGTACGAAAATCCATTAGATGTTCTGACAAGCGGTCCCAACAGATCAACAGCAGCAAATTCTTTTAATTTAGAAGGAATGATAGGAAACAGCGGAGCACGATGGGAGATAGTAGATGGTTTCGCCTTTTGACAAAGTTTTCAAATAGACAAGACTCTTCGAATTCTCTTTTCCATATTGTTAAAATAACAAGTCGTTCGAAGAATATGATAACATTTTCGTGGACCAAAATGTGCGTAGCTGAAGTGAATGTACCAAATGAGCTTATTAACAAAATCATCTGGAATGCAAAGAACCCATAGCTTGTCATCAACAGTGCAGCGTTTGAACAGTACGAGTGTTGCTCTAACCAGGTAATAATGCCAAATCTGTGTCTGTCTTTTCATGCCATTTACTTTTTATGTCTTTCCAAATCGGATCTTTATCTTGTTCACGAGCAATGTCCTTTAAAGATGTGGTGATGAAGTTTTCAAAGGCGACTTTCTGAATGTAAAGAATACTGAAATTTTTCTCGACGTTGCCTTCTTTGTTACTTTTCTCAAGCCCAGCCGGTGCGCGTGACAGTGCGTCCGCAACAATGTTCTCCTTGCCGGGAATGTAGACTATTGTGAAGTGGAATTCTTGCAGAAACAATGCCCAACGTTTTAACCTGTCATGATTTAATTTTGAAGACATAAGAAATTGTAATGCACGATGATCACTGTATACTTTTACGTGCTTACCAGAAAGAAAGAAATGGAATTTTTTAAATGCCCAAACGATAGCTAAAGCTTCTAATTCAGTAACGGAATAATTTTTTTCAGATTTTGTTAGCACTCGGCTAGCAAAAGCAATGGTTTTCTGAACAGTAGTGTCATTTTCTATGGCTTCTTGAAATAAATGGGCACCAAGACTGACTTTAGAAGAATCTGTGCTAAGGGAGAAATCTTGTGACAGATCTGGATGAGCTAGTATTGGCGCGTTAAGTAGCGATTCTTTCAAAGAATTGAATTCCAACTGTGCTTGTTCGTCCCAGTTCCAAATAGTATTTTTTCCAGTGAGAGAACAAAGTTTTGGTGTAACTAGAATCTGCATATTCAGAAAACGACGGTAAAAATTTACGAGACCTAGAAAACTGCGGACTTGTTTTTTTGTGGATGGAACTGGAATGGCTCTGATTGCTTCTAACTTTTCAGGATCCGGCTGAATGCCTTCAGATGAAATAATATGTCCCAAAAACTTCACCTTTGTCCTACCGAATTCAGACTTTTCCAAGTTAACTGTAATTCCAGATTCTGCAAAAATACGTAACAAACTGTTCAGGATGCGATTATGTTGTTCCCATGAGGCTTCTGCTATCAGAATATCGTCCACATATAAGGTGATGTGACGTTTTAAGAACTCAGGTAATATGGAATTTAGCCCACGAATGAATGCTGCTGAAGAAATGTTCAAACCAAAAGGAAGTATTTGCTTTTTTTTTTTTTTTTTACAAATGTGGCAGTATACATGTGATGTGTTACGACAGCAAAAGGAACCTGTGATCACTGAAGGCAGTGCCACAAGTTCCTCCAAAAATCGTAACACAACACACACACAAATGTAATACTTACTAATGTAAATCCACCCGATGATGGAGGTTTAAACCTTCGAAACGCGTCGTGGAAATAAATAAAACGGTGACTGGTAACAGTGAACTTATTGTTTCATTTAATTAAAGTTAGTGAACTGATCTGAAAGTTTGGCTACTTTATCCGTTAGTGAAATTATTTCCTCTGTGTGTTTTTCTGAACCAAATTTCAGAGTGTCCATTTGTGTTGAAATCGTATCTACTGTGTCCTTTAAGTTTTCCTGAGTTTTTGCAAGTTGCGTAACCAAATCGGTAGATGCAACTGAGTCAATTTTAGCTTGCAAGGTGTCGTGATTTTCATGAACAATAGTTTGCAGTTCATTTATGGCTGCTTCGTGATTCTGTAATGCATTTTCAAGACGCGAAAAAATAGGTTGGAAATGCACACAAATTTGTGTTTTTACGTCGTTACAGACTTTTTGACATTTCGATTCGATTTTATGTAACTCAGTAGTTAAATCTTCACGTGTTTGTTCAAGCATGGTGTAAAGATTTTGTTCCATTGCGTCTAACTGTTGCTGTGTTTATCTCTGGTGTTGTTCCATTGTGTCTAACTTTTGAAGATTTTGTTCCATTGTGTCTAACTTTTGAAGATTTTGTCCCTTTTGTTTCTGATTTTGTTCAAGCGTTGTGTCTAACTTTTGTAGCCTTTGTCCCATTTGTTGCATTAACTGTAATACCAGTGCACTGGTGTCTGAAACATGTTCCTCAGTGCTATTCGGCAGTGCATTTGAACCGGCAATATTCGCATTTTGAAAAGCAGAAAATGTGTCTTGATTTATTTGAGAAAACCGTGAGAACGCAAAACCTGAATCTACAGTATTTTCAAGATTGTGTCCTGTCATTTCGGAATCCTGAGGCGAGCTGTTGCCGACCGATCGATCGAT
Organism: Schistocerca nitens; assembly: GCF_023898315.1. NCBI lineage: Eukaryota > Metazoa > Arthropoda > Insecta > Orthoptera > Acrididae > Schistocerca > Schistocerca nitens. Next base: position 173,310,248 of record NC_064622.1, on the reverse strand, counting down.
AATGCTTCCCTGTTCACTAATTGTTCCACTGTCTACGCCATTATTTTCCGCCCGCTCCATTTCCCTATGCACAATTACCAAATTACTACTTTGAATGTCTGTTACCTGTTACTTCATTACAGAGTGGTGCTGGTAAGCTACGCTCGTCGTCACTATTATTTCTCAGTTTACTTTGGAGCCTAGTATTACGTTTTTCACACGCCATTATTGTCACAATATTTCACACGATAACACAGAAAAGCACAATTTGAAGAGCAAAAATAAGATAACACATTAACATAGCACTGAAAAAAATATCTAGTTAATTGCAAGCGCAGCTACGAAATACTTGGTGCAAATTTACATGCATGCCACAACTATTTTACTGTACAACAATGAAAGACTGCAACTACAAAGGAGATTCTCTCTACAATTACGCGCTAGCAATAAACTAAAGCTACACTAATTACACAAACTACAAGACAAAATCAGAAGACTCCAGTGAGGTATCCTCGGCTAAGGGCCGACTTATGAAACGTCCCCTTTGAACAATTTTACATGATTGTACTTAAACTGACACAATATTTTTACCGCAACGCAATCTGACTTTCAAGAATCCCTACAAAAGAATGGCCCTGACTAACATTAACCTATACGTTTCACAAATCACTTACCTCACAAAAATCTTGGTTACTCGAACTATTGCAATACAGCGAGCGCCACTACTGCCAGCTAAATAAAAGATTCCAACTACGGAAGGCACTAACTACTGATAGGCATAGTTAGCAAATGAAAGATTTTAATAGAGAACAAACAATGTATTTACCTTAACAGTCATCAAAAGTCATCATATATATAGTAGTTCATAACATCTAGTCTTACAAATTTCAGAACTCCGCCATCTCTCTCCCCACATCCACCACTGCTGGCGGCTCACCTCCAACTGCGCAACGCTACGCGATGTTAACATCCAGCTGCCGCTCCCCAACACTGCAATGGCAGACAACAATGCAAACTAGCCACAGACTACACAGCACAGCCAGTGATTTTCATACACAGCGCTACGTAACGTTGCCAATAAGAAAACATAAACAGCCTACTTACAATATATAAAATTTATTGACTTTCGGAAGGTGCCCAAACAGCCATATCACATATCGACACTGCAAATGTTATACAACAGTTGGTTTTCAGAATGCAAAATATACATAAGTTTAAGGCGCAACATGGTACAAAGTTACATTGGCATAAAAAACGCAGATTTCGTGGTAACACAGATTTTACATCTACAGTATACTGAAACGAGTAAACAAGACGGAATGTAACACAGGATACACAAAGGTACTATGGTATAAAAATCCTACTGGTAACAAAATAAGAAATGATATATCGTCGTTGGTACACATTTGGGATATTCCCAATTCAATATATGTTAATGACAACTTATCTTAATTAACCATAAAATGTTCTTTTGTATGCTCTGTAATAATTGTTTGAAAAGCTACAGATTGAGAATTGAATATCTGTGCAATTCGACAAGTACAATCTCGACGGAACATGAGGACAGTATACAAGAACCAGATTCGAGTGTTATAGTCATTTGTATAGACTAGCTTAGTGATGGCTTCTTCGCTCCCGTCGGCTGTATGGTATGCACAAATATTTTTTGTTTCCATTTAATCAAATTTTTGTACTGTTCACAATCTTAACACCTTCTGAACTTTTCACATTAATAGAGGCAACAGACATGGTCTGTTTCGAATGTACGTCTATCCAAAATGTGTTTCTGGTTGCTAGAGTCTAAGTTTCTTTTGGTAATCATGCCTTCTGTCTTATAATGCTGATATTTGCATACAGATTTTATTCCTAAACACAGTAGTTGTTTATACTTAACCAAGAAGTTAAGTACCAGTTTTCATAGATTTAGCATTAATTTTTTTTCTACTAAAACGACATATTTTCTTTACAATGTTCATCCCCTATTTCATCCCTTTAGTTGTTGAATTTCCAAACAGACTTAAACATGTATTTTTTTTATTTCTATCACAGAAACCAAATAAAAATTTTCATAGATGTAGCTTAAAAAATGCTTGCATAATGCAATACTTCCGAAAGAAATTTCCTCCCCTGTTTCACCCCCATAGAAGCTGAACTTCCAAGAACAGTGTAACACTTATTTTTTTTATTTCCAATCGGGAAGTCAAATACCAGTTTTCGTAGATGTAGCTTTAAAAATACTGTAGTAATTATTTAATAATAATTTAGTTAAAAAATTCTTTACCCATTATTTCACATCCACAGATGTTAAATTTCTAAAAATGCTGAAACACATATGTCTTTACTTCTGACCGAGAAATCAAATACGAATTTTCATATGTCTAACTTCAAAATTGCCTTAACAGTAACGGATTTTCTAAAAACCTTTCCCCCACTATTTCACCCCCTTAGGGACGCAATACCGAAAAATCCCTTCTGAAACAACGCTTACAGTATGAAATCCACACCTTTCGCAAATGTCAAGTCTCTATCTTTAGTGGTTTAGACTAGGCAATGATGACTCAGTGGTAACATCCTGCTGAGTAGCCCTAGGCAGTATAGTGAGTTAATTGTGCTTTGGTCTTCCCCTGGACTTATAACTACCAAGAATATTGGATCAGTAGCACAGGAAACTATATCGGAATGTTGGCACAGTTGACAAGCTCGTACAGTACATTATATGTTGCTGCATCGTTCGATGCTAATAAGGTTTAGAGACTGCTTGGGAACTGTTGACTAAAGAGCCCAAAGATTACTTACGAGTATGGCCGGCCGCGGTGGTCTCGCGGTTCTAGGCACGCAGTCCGGAACCGCGCGACTGCTACGGTCGCAGGTTCGAATCCTGCCTCGGGCATGGATGTGTGTGATGTCCTTAAGTTAGTTAGGTTTAAGTAGTTCTAAGTTCTAGGGGACTTACGACCACAGCAGTTGAGTCCCATAGTGCTCAGAGCCATTTTGAACTTACGAGTACGTTTATTTGATACATATTCCGAGGGCATTGTAGGGATGTATATTTCGATGTTCTCCTTCTCTGTAAACACATAGACGGCGCTTATGTTCAGCCGATAGAGGTGTTGTTCGTTGAACTTCGTGAACGTTGTGCTACACCTGCTCGACCTCTTCATCTAGTTCTGTTACTGGTTGATGAGTCGCACCAGTCACTTCTGGTCCCATCATGTGCCACACGTGATTGATTGGAGACAATTCCGAAGATCGAGCTGGTCAGGGAAGTTTCAGCACGTTTTGCCGAGTACGTTGACTTTCAGGGGCAGTGTGTAGGCCAATATCATCCTGTTGGAACAACACATCAGCTTCCTATTGCAAGAACGGAAAAAGAGCGGGTGTTACAATATTCTGCAATTACCAGGCACTAGTTTGCCTCCCACCCCCCCACCCCCCACCCCCACCAGAAACAGCAAAGGTAAACGAGATATGTAGCTTATCGCACGCCAGACCATGAGGCGTGGTGTGTGTCCAGAGTGTCTTGTACAAATGCGCTTTACGAGACGGCGCTCATAAGGTCTACGTCGTATGTGCTAACGACCATCACTTGCTTCCAGGCACAATCTGTTTCCATAACTGAAGACCATGCCATGTCATTACATCTTCCAAGTGATCCTCTGACAGCACCAGTCGAGCAGTACCTGTCGACGCTGCGGCGTGACTGGAAGACGACCTAGAGGATCGCGTGCCTGTAGTCCCGCTGGTAATAACCAGTTCGCGACAGTTTGTACTGACACGTATGGGTTCAAAATGGTTCAAATTGCTCTGAGCACTATGGGACTTAACATCTACGGTCATCAGTCCCCTAGAACTTAGAACTACTTAAACCTAACTAACCTAAGGACATCACACAACACCCAGCCATCACGAGGCAGAGAAAATCCCTGACCCCGCCGGGAATAACCGAGCGAGGTGGCGCAGTGGTTAGCACACTGGACTCGCATTCGGGAGGACGACGGTTCAATCCCGTCTCCAGCCATCCTGATTTAGGTTTTCCGTGATTTCCCTAAATCGTTTCAGGCAAATGCCGGGATGGTTCCTTTGAAAGGGCACGGCCGATTTCCTTCCCCATCCTTCCCTAACCCGAGCTTGCGCTCCGTCTCTAATGACCTCGTTGTCGACGGGACGTTAAACAACACTAACCTAACCTAACCTAACCGCCGGGAATCGAACCCGGGAACCCGGGCGTGGGTAGCGAGAACGCTACCGCACGACCACGAGATGCGGGCACGTATGGGTTCACAAGCCCTCTTATCTGTGCTGTGGTATCTTACGACGTACCTTTTCTGCCCTTACAGTACGACGATCTTGGCGTAGTCTGTGCTGCGTAGACGTCCAGAACCTCGTTTACGGGTGTGAGCATTTCCACGTGACTGCCCATACCAGCATAGTTGCACAACTGACGCAGCTCGTCCAACTTGTGTAGTCCATAGCTCGTGGTCTAGTGGCTAGCATTGCTGTCTCTGGATCACGGGGTCCTGGGTTCGACACCCAGCCGGGTTGGGGATTTTCGCAGCCCGGGGATTGGGTGTTTGTGTTGTCCTTATCATTTCATCATCACTCGTGAAAGTGGTTTGATTGGACTGTGTAAGGACTGGGACTTGATACGGGCGCTGCTGACCGCGCTGTTGAGCGCCCCACAAACCAAACATCATCATCATCATAATCCAGTTCCTCCGACAATTCTCTGCAAGACCATCCCGCCTCTCGGAAGGCCACAATTTGATCTCTTTCAAACTTGCTCCATAGCAAGCAGGAGTGCATCGCCGTGTCATGGTTGTCTGCATGCTTTACTACACTGATCCTTCTGACTGTGAGCATTCCCTGTTACAAAGTGGACACAGATAGCGCTCTGGTAGTTGTGGACGACGCTGAAACCATTATTAGTACATCTGCTGTTCCTCCAGGTGGTATATGCCGTCATCGGATAAAAATCGACGTTGTTTTTCCAGGTGTACGAATTTTTTTCCGGCAATGTATTTAAAAATAGAAACACTTCTCCAAACGATTTTTTATTTTAACTTTCTTATTTTTATTTTATTTACGTATTTATTAATTTATTTATTTATTGGTTGAGTGGGGATAACCCCTATGGAGTCCACTCGCCCCTCTCCGTCCGTCCCTCACTTGGATCCGCGACCGTGTACCAGAGGACCTGTTTAGCTGCCCAATCAATTTATCAATGTGCTGCGCCATTTTCTTTTGGATCCCCTAGTGGCCGGCTACTGGACATTGACGTGGATATCTGAGTGTGTGCCAGGACTGCAAACATGCAGGAATCGTTAATTTTCCGACGTGACTGTAAAACTGTACGAGCAGCCCTCGTAGCGGCCATAGAGCTTTGCGGTGGCGGTGGGTGCAGTGCTGGTAGCGAAGAGTCCGACGCGTGGCGCCGGGCTGCACACAGTACAGTAGAGTGCACAGTAGTCGCGGGCCCGGGCAGTAGGCGGGCAGTAGCGTGGCAGCTGTGGCCCCCCGGGGCGCCAGCGCGGCTACACGGGCCAATTTGTCGCGGCCCGCGGCGCGCACAAAGAACCCCCGCGGCCGCATTGTACGGAGGTGCCCGGCTGACGCAGACATCAAGTGCGCCCCGCGCCAACGATCACGCTCTGGGGAAGTGCCGCATGACCGCACCCTCGCCGCCTGCGAACCAGCTCCTGCAGTTTCCCAGCGCCAAACATTATCACGTATTTTCATCTGTGATGACAGCCCTTGATGTCTACTTTGAGGGAGGCAAACTTCGCCATGACATGAATCCAAGTTCAATAGGCAGAAATGAAGGATCTATTCCACAACCGCCTACTGCAATCCAGCCACAGGCATCTCCTATTCCATCAAAGGCAAAGCTACCTGTGAAAGTAGTTGTGTGATCTACAAATTGAGCTGTAACTACTGTGCTGATTTGTAATTGGACAACTTCTGGTGTTCTCGTCGCCACTCTTGCAGACAGTATCGCTATTCTAGTTATTTCAAACTTAAGTATCGCTGTGGTTAAGGTCACTCGTCTGCTATATAAGCGGGCAGTGCATGCCAGCAGAACCATTCCACTGTGAGTTCAATCTGCAACAGCACTGAAGCACTATGCCTCGTCGACGTGTTTATCGTCAACGCCGCCACCGCATGTCTGTGTATAAATATATTATTAGCCTCGAGAATAAACTTGGAGGAAATGGAACAGCCCAAGCAGTTATTTTAAATTGACCTATATTTTTCCGTGGCTGCAGGGTTAATTTTACTCTGGACGTCGGTACTGGGAATTCTGGTCGCTATACATTCTCGTAGCAGATGATGAACAGACAGACGCCAAACTGAATACAAGTTAGTGATTCAGTGACTGAGCTAGTGACTGAGACTGCGCTAGTGACTGAGACTGACTGAGACTGAACAAGTGGCTGAGACTGAACCCTCTAATCGGCAGCGGCAGTCTAAGTACTTGCGGTCGAGAGGGCGTTGGCAGCATGTTGCTTGTGAGTCTGTCTTTGGCCTCTGTCATGGCAGGTGTGCTTGATCCAGGGCCTACTATCGATTTTCTAGCTAGCCGGCCGCTGTGGCCGAGCGGTTCTAGGCGCTTCAGTCCAGAATCACGCGACCGCTACGGTCGCAGGTTCCAATCCTGCCTCGGGCATGGATGTGTGTGATGTCCTTACGTTAGTTAGGTTTAAGTAGTTCTAAGTCTAGGGGACTGATGACCTCAGATGTTAAGTCCCACAATGCTCAGAGCCATTTGAACCATGTGATCTTCTTGCTACATCTTTGCCAGCCAGTGAGCTGGGAACCGCTTACGCCAGCACAAAATTAACAAGCTGTTTGGGTTGATGCTTAAGTTCGTAGCGCTTTTCCATAAACACTTAAGATGCCCATAACAGAGGCTTTAATCATCAATAGTCTCCTTTGTTATTTACAATACTACGTTGGGGTAACTTTTCGATTTCGTGCCTGTAGAAATCAGGTGGTAATGTGGATAAGAACTGGTGTAACAACTTCATGGAGAGCATTTTCTGCTATAAAAAATGTCCTCGAAGCTTTTTCCACAGAGAGCTGAAATGATGGAAATCTGAGGACGCAAAATCAAGTGAATAAGGAAGTTGCGTAATGACTTTCAAACAAAACTCATGTACAGTACTTTTTGTCAGTCTAGCAGAATGCAGGTGGGCGTTATCGTGGAGTATCATCACTTCACACAGTCTTCCCGGTCGTTGTTCTTAGAATGCAAGACGTCTCAGTTGTTGACAGCAGGTTCGAATCCTGCCTCGGGCATGGATGTGTGTGATGTCCTTAGTTTAGTTAGGTTTAAGTAGTTCTACGTTCTAGGTGACTGATAACCTCAGAAGTTAAGTCCCATAGTGCTCAGAGCCATTTGAACCATTTTTGTTGGCAGCAATTTTCAGCAGTGACAGTTACACTTCGGGGAAGCAATTTGTCGTACACCTCACCGTCGCTGTTACACCAGGTGCATTACATTATCTTATGCGGATGCGAGCACGTCTTTGTACGGGAAGGACAGGAATGGTCCCAGTTGTTCACAAGCCAACTGATGACGAGCAAGCAGAGAGTAACATGTGTCAACTAGCTGATTTCTGTGATTTTTGCTTACAGCATGAGGTGCCCATACATCCGATTTTTTAACGTTCCCCATTGCATGCAAATAACGCACGATGATGAAATGCTCACAGTCCATCACATTTACCAGTTTTCGAGTGCACTGACGTGGAACACTGTGGAGTTATGCGTTAAAGCGATCTTCATGAAACCCCAATGGTCTTCCTGAACATGGGAAGTCATTAATGTCTTAACGATCCTCCTTAAAACGAGAGAAACAATTTTCACCCGTGGCATTATCCACACACACGGCGCAATTGTTTCTGGCTGCTTCCGCTGGTGTCACCCCTCTACTGAACTCAAAGTGAAGAATATGTCGGAAATGTTCCGATTTCTCCACTGGACTCTTCGTCTCCTAGCTTCCACAGATCCATTTACTATCTCAAAATGACAAAATGACAACATGTAAACTCAAATACCAACACTAAACTATAAATAAAAAATGACAACCGATAAATCAACCCATAGCAACCGGAATTCCAACAAGCAAAATCAGAAACTGGGAACTTATGTATCGGCTTAAATACCTTAGGGTCATTTTCGGCAGGGCACTTTTTTTTAAGGAGCATACTGCTTGTCTATCTTGCGATACTACGGGAATATCGGAAGATTCTCGATAACCCTGACTTTCTAGTAGTTAATGATGTATTCTCTGTGGAGCGAAAAGATTGAGACCAAGGCATACCATTCTTACCACAGCCAGGATTCTTGCTGAAGGTGAATTCAGTGCCATCGAGGAACGTAAACGCTGCTAGCAAGGAAACTGCCCTCCACAACGCCTGAAATTTCCCTGCACCCAGGAGAAAACAAATGGATTTGACCAGCCTCGGATACCTTAGAGTACTCTGAACCCGAACGGGCCATGTAAGATGTGCTGACACCTTCCAAAAGTAAAGGAAATTTGCCAAACGACAAACAGCAGCTCACGCTGTATCAACATGTTCAGCACTTGCCTACAACGGTCCTTTGGAAGATTTATTGAGACTAACGAGAGGAGTGATGAATTATATATCGGTATTCGCCTATCACTATTGTCATTTGAAGTACACTTTAAGACAAAAGAAAATATACACTACGAAGGAAAACTCCCAAATGTCTCGGAAATAGCTAAGCCAGCTCGCTTCTGGGTCGTTTGCACTGGTCACTTCTGTGTCATGCCGTCCAAGCGGACGCTGTAGTTATTTGTTGGTCCTAGGCTACCATGCGTTTGTCTGACGTGGGTGTGACCCCCAGTGACTGAGTGGCCCGGCCGCCACGCACTCCTGTTTCTATCATTATTTGGTGACACCTGAAGATGAAGCTTTAAGCTTCCAAACCAGTCGTGGAATAAATTAAGAAAATTACTGGCAACTGGAGCGGATTTTTATTCTATAAATATGTTCCTTTGTTGCAGATGTTCACTGGACCAAATATTTTACAGTTTTAGAAGGTTTGTCTTGTTCCTGATGGATCTGTTACTCACAAGGGAACCTCCTCATCGCACCTCCCTCAGATTTAGTTATAAGTTGGCACAGTGGATAGGCCTTGAAAAACTGAACACAGATCAATCGCGAAAGCAGGAAGAAGTTGTATGGAACTATGAAAAAAATTAGTAAAATATACAAACTGCGTAGTTCATGCGAAGATAGGCAACATCAAGGGCACTGGCATGCAAGGAGCGCCGTGGTCCCGTGGTTAGCGAGAGAAGCTACGGAACTAGAGGTCCTAGGTTCAAGTCTACCCTCGAATGAAAAGTTTAATTTTTTATTTTCAGTTTATGTGACAAACTCTTATGTTTTCATCACTTTTTTGGGAGTGGTTATCACGTCCACAAGAAAACCTAAATCGGGCAAGGTAGAAGAATCTTTTTACCCATTCGCTAAGTGTACAAGTTAGGTGGGTCGACAACATATTCCTGTCATGTGACACACATGCCGTCACCAGTGTCGTATAGAATATATCAGATGTGTTTTCCTGTGGTGGAATCGGTTGACCTATGACCTTGCGATCAAATGTTTTCGGTTCCCATTGGAGAGGCACGGTTTTGCGGTGCGGTCGTAAAACACAGACACTAAACTTATTACAGTGAACAGAGACGTCAATGAACGAACGGACAGATCATAACTTTGCGAAAATAAAGAAAGTAAAATTTTCAGTTAAGGGAAGACTTAAACCTAGGACCCCCCGTTTCGCAGCTACTCACACAACCACGAGACCACGGCGTTCCTAACCTCACATTTTCCTTGATGTTGCATATCTTGCACATGGACTACTCAGTTTGTATATTTTACTAATTTTTTTCATAGTTCCATACAACTTCTTCCTTTTTTTTCTCGATTGATCTGTGTTCAGTTTTTCAAGGCCTATCCACTGTGCCAACTTATAACTAAATCTGAAGGGGGTGCGATGGGGAGGTTCCCTTGTCAGGTGAAATCGAGTAATTATACCACGTTCGATGTCACTGAACTATCCTGACCAGCCAATTCTGCTGTTACTGCTTCTATACTGGTAACACAACTCCTTTCATACTGGCGGATTCGCCTCTCATAGCATCCAGTGGTCACTTTCGAATATTCATCGCTGTAATTTTCAGCAACTGTAGTATATATTTCAGAATAAAATTCTGTCGTAAGTTGCATATGTAATTTTATTTCGCTTTACCGGTTTCAAGAAATTAATTTGGCATCTTCAGAAGCCAACAAATTTAGGGATCTATAAATCTTTAGGTCTTGGCTATGCCTTATGTAAAGTATAAGACGTTTATTACAAATCTTAATAGTATTGGTTTAGCAGACGTCAGTAATTTCTTGGTAGTACCGTATGTCCGGGTTTTTATATACTACAGAGAGAGAGGGCATTTAACACACGCTTTTGTGCTTTCGTGAGCACTTTCTAGTGAAGACGGTGAGAATTCATGTAAGTCAACTTTTGCAGAACATCTCACAATCGAGAAACACACTCTTCCTCCTCCATTCTTCCTTATCTCGGAAATTTCGCTTACAGTTGACGAGGGCTACAAAATGAACCTCTTAAAAGAATTTGAAATATATGGACATTTCCATATCAATTCAAAAGATTTGCTGAATGATCAACATGCATTAAAATATAGACTCTAATTTGATTATACGGCATGTCCTATAAAGTATGAAAAGTAGCCCATTCCTTTTATACATTAAAATACGATGTTGTTCTGAACACTATTATCTATAACGTCTTTATTTATCTCAGATCTACTTTTTATGTGTTTTAATGTATGTTATTTGCTGGTGGCACGACAGCTTGACATGTACATAGAAGTGTTTCAGGTACTGTAAGCTGTCGGTCATGTTTACAATAACAACGTTCAGTATGCAGGTTTTCGGACATATCATGGCATTATGCTTCTATGAAGAAGGTTTGGATATCTGCTAAAATATTACTTACGGGGAGAATGAGGCAAGTACCATCATTCGATTTCCTGGAAACTTCGCTCAGTGGAAGAGGGGTCAAAATAAGCGAACATGTGTCTCGGCTTATCCGTAGGTAAGCCCGCCATTTCTGAAAAACGATGGTCAAAGTTTTCGAGTTATTTTCACGTACTTTATGTGCGTTTTAGCGCAGGATTACCTGAGACGAAATCCTGGCGCACTGATTAACGTCAAGCCTTCTTAATTTTGCGCCCCTTGTTGGAAACCCGATTACTAAATGGCTCTAAGCACTATACGACTTAACCCCTGAGGTCATCAATCGCCTAGAACTTAGAAATAATTAAACCTAACTAACCCTGAAAGGTCTCTGTTGGATTCCTTTCATGTCCATTTCTTAAATCTGTTGTCATTTACCCCATAAATTCCTCTTCTAAATTTACTGTGGTGTTTCTAACTATCTGGGAGGAGACTGAGCAGTGAAACGTGTTACTTTTACACATAAACAAGAACGATCTGTCACACTACTACACTTTAAAACACAGTTTATATGTAATTCATGTCACACAGTCTGATACGGAACCTACATCCGCTTTCTTTTATATACTTTATATGATAAGAAACTGCCATCCCACTTCCCTTCTGTGTGAGAGAATGAATGAGCAAATGTATTTCTAGTTGCATGCTCGATGGTAGCAGACAAGCCTGTCTGCTAGAGAACAGTAGGACCAACGTCGGAACAGGTAGCTACGCTTTCTAAAAGCAAAGAGGTTTCTATCCTTAGTATGGTCCTGTCTGTCCCTTGTCATGTTGGTATAGGAAGCTGCCTCTCTGGCCACTTCCGCTGGCATTTGTGAGCCACCCTCAGGAAGGGACCAGGCAGTTGGTCCGTGGCGAGCGTCTGAAGTGGTAAGATCTCCGGCTAAGCGCGTGTCTGATAAGTCCGTAGGACAATGGATTTCTTAAGTTCAGCCTAACTGAAAATTTAATCACCTTTATTTCAGGTTTACCTCTAAAATATCTAATGTTATCTTAAATTGCAACGCAATGTGATTCGAGTGTGAAGTTCAGAATATATTCCGGAAGTTGCTTTGTCACTACTTTGTGAGTAAAGTGGAACCACGTGTTGATCAGTAACTCTAACTAAGATCATCAATCTTAGATGCGAATGTGCGTGAGATTATAAGGTCTTGACAATATGTTTCAATATAGCAACTTTTCTTTATGTTCAACCCACGTGGGGTGTACTTTGTGAGACCAGTACCACGTGCTTATACAATTGTTTGACCCATCAGGTTAATAGTAAGACGATAGCAACCAGTTAGAGGTTTTTTCTTTTGTAAATTGAGTTTCGATGTAATTTATTTTAATTATCAAAATTATTGTGGAGTTACACTCTTTGTGTAAACCAAGTTGACCACGTGAAACATGTGGTGTAATCATCAAAGTAGCCTTCAGCTATTCTTTTCGGGAAGATTTCACAGGGAGTTAGTATGAATTTAGTATACCAGTGTGTGGTAATTACATGACGGACAGGATTACGCTACGAACGTAACTTCTTTGGGTGAAAATTGAATCGGTTGGTTGTGGTTAATTTCCTCTTGGATATGTTACGACGTCCTTCGTGTGTTATTTTATGAATGCAGTGTTGTATGTAGTCTCCCAATCTTGGTTCCCTATTTTATGTGTTTCGTAAGATTACAAACTCACATTTTCACAGACCTAAATAAGGCACCAGCTTAGTTATGACTCACGTTTAATATGCTGAAATTGCAATGATCAATGTTAAAATAAATTTCCAAATATAAACTGATTTATTTCTTTTTATTTAAATTCTCTTTTTATATAGATATCACCGGTTGTCGTATGACGATTAAAAGATTATAATTAATGTCAGTCTGGTTGGGAATTTGGTAAGCTAGACTGGATATCTGGTGAAACAGTTGCTCAGTAATGCAAGGTTAACTTCCCCAGACGGCTCACAGCTTTTAACCCACTTTTATGGTCTTGAATAGCAGCAACGCTTGCACAACAAATTAAAGCAACAACATTACAACCTAAGGACAACATACACATCCTTGCCCGAGGCAGGACTCGAACCTGCGACCGTAGCGGTCGCTCGACTCCTGACTGTAGCGCCTAGAACCGCACGGCCACTCCGCTTTTAATTTTGTTTTTCATTTATATATCCATGTCTGTAGAAGATTACTACACGAATGTTTTCAAATGTATTTTGATATAACTTTGTCCTTATTTGTCTACTAATTGCACGCCACATGAACGAATTAAAGATGTGAGGAAATTCTCTGAAATCGTTTTGAGTGAAATTCCTGCACATTTTCTTGACTCATAATCAACTGCAAGTGCTACTTTTCGCAAAAGTGACGTGTTATGTTCGCATGGCCTGCCGCGAAATTGTTGCCAATCCGCGAAATCTTCCCTGGTGTTAATGATGTTTGTTTCTCGACTGAGAGTCATGCGAAGAAATGTGGAATATCTATGTTTCGAATGTGTCTATGATCGGTATCATCCAAGGGAATGGACCCAATATTGCTGAAGAATAGGGATGTGAATAACATATAAGAACTGACATGAGACTGAAATATCATAATTTGAGAATTTGAGAAGATTGTAACCACTCAACATAACATGTTCATATGTAATCTGTGAAACCTAGTTGTAATGTTGCAATTAATATAGCACCCTTGTATTCCCCAATTTGATAAGAAACATTCGTGTAGCAGCCTTCTATGAACATATGTAATAAATGAAAACAATAAAAATGAAATAAAATGATAAACAATCGGGTTTCGAACACGGGGCGAAAATTAAGAAGGCGCAACGCTAACAACGTAGTCCCCCGCATCGATACCTCTTCCACTTCAGGCGTGGGGTCCTAATACCCTCGCTAGCCCCCAAAACCTCTCTAAATTACTAACAAAAAAATATGTAATGCCAACGCCACTTTCACCGTAAAAGCTAACTACGACGAATTTTTGCCACCACTTGAGGCCCCGCCCGTGAAGAAAAACGAAACACGCCTTCGATCTTTCTATGAAACAAATGGAAGAGCTGCAATATTCCTTTTTATTTTTATTTATTTTTTATAACATCTTTTCTGGGGGTATCCGCAGCAACGAGAAGGCGCGTGTCCTGTCGTCTTCTCGTTCACCGACCGCTGAACCACCATTTGGTCTCATTATATCGCTCGGTAAAACGCACATTAAGTACTGAAAATATTTCGAAGACTTTTGACCTTCGTCTTTACAGAAACCTTCGATTAAACCGGATAAACCAAGACACGTATTCGCTTATTTTTACTCTCCCACTGAAAAAAGTTTCGGGGAAATCAGGCGATGGTATTTGGCTTTTCAAAAATGGTTCAAATGGCTCTGAGCACTATGGGAGTTAATATCTGTGGTCATCAGTCCCCTAGAACTTAGAACTACTTAAACTTAACTAACGTAAGAACATCACATACATCCATGCCCGAGGCAGGATTCGAACATGCGACCGTAGCGGTCACGCGGTTCTGGACTGAAGCGCCTAGAACCGCACGGCCACACCGGCCGGCTTGGCTTTTCCCCCTCGTGAGTATTGTTTTAACAGACATCAAAATCTTCTTCATAGAAGCATTATGCCGTGATATGTCAAAAAACTTACATACTAAATGTGGTTATTTTAAACACAGATTGACAATTTGCAAGAGCTGCATCACATCTACGTATATACATATTAAGATGTTGTTCCACCAGCAGGAATATATACAAAAGCATATAAAATGTATATCTGGGATATACAAAAAAGTTATAGATAATACATTTGAAAAAAACTTCGTAGTTTTAATAGATAAAAGGAATGGGCTAGTTTTCACGTTTTATAAGAGATGCCATGTAATCAAAATAGCGTCTACTTTTCAATGCAAGCTGATTGTTCAGGAAACCTTTTGAATTTAGATGGTAATGTTTTTATATTTCAAATTCTATTAAAATGTTCATTTTGTAGCCCTTGTCAACTGTATACAAAATTTCCATGCTAAGTAAGGATGAAGGATGAAGAGACTGTCTCGATTTTGACATGTTCTGCAAAAATTGACCTATATGAATTCTCACCATCTTTGTTCAGCAGGTGCTCAGGAAAGCCCTCCCTGTCCCTCCTATACAAAAACCCGGACATACGATAATATAAACAAGTTACTGACATCTGCTAAACCAATAATGACTAACTTTCTGTAATATAGTTCTTATAATTTACACAATTGCATAGCCAATGCCTAAAGATTTATTTATCCCCAAATTTTGTAGGCTTCAGAAGATGACAAATTAATTAGTCGAAATCGGTAAAGCGAAATACCTCGAAAACATTTGACCGTCGTTTTCTCAGAAACTGTCGAGTATCTACGGATAAGGAGTGACACGCGTTCCCTTATTTTGACTCGTCTTCCATTGACCGATGCTCTTGGGAAATCGGGTGACGTCACTTCCAACATTCTCCTTTTCCTGTAACATACTTCTTATACTTTACATAATCGTATAACCAACATCTAAAGATTTGTAATGTTCCTAATTTTGTGGGCTTCTAAAAATGAAAAATTAATCTGTCGAAACCGGTAAAGCGCAATAAAAATATATTTGCATCTGATGCCTGAATTTTATTCTGTAATAGTATATTTATGTGACAGTAGGCTGAGAATACAATGACAGATTTTCGCTACCCGACGGTCACAGTGTTCCCCAAAAGTAGTTTACCGGTTCGTGCATCCTTGATAGTGTAATAGGGAACATAGTGCTACGGCGGAAAGTCAGCGGCGGCACGCCAGTTGGAAGAGGAGGCTGTGAGATGAGGTCAGCCAATCGCACGCTGACCTACCTCCCTCCAGGACGACAACGCGATAGCAGTGGCCCCTAGGTGAAGTGGACATTAACGCCGTACCTGACTGGTGACAGCCCACTTCGATAGAAGCTCCAACGTTAGCCACTTCGTCAGCCGACGCATCGCAGCCTCTTCATTAGCAAATCTCTATGCACCACAGACTTGTGTTTGTCTATTCTGAAGAAGACTGATTATTTTGTATATCGCCCTTTGCTTGTGACGCATCTATCTACACTACTTTATCGTATCGCGACATTGCTGCTCGCGTAGGTCGAGATCCAATGACTGTTAGCTGAATATGGAATCGGTGGGTTCAGGAGGGTAATACGGAACGCCGTGCTGGATCCCAACGGCCTCGTATCACTAGCGGTCGAGATGACAGGCATCTTACTCGCATGTCTGTAACGGATCGTGCAGCCACGTCTCGATCCCTGAGTCAACAGGTGGGGACGTTTGCAAGACAACAACCATCTGCACGAACAGTTAGACGACGTTTGCAGCAGCATGGACTATGAGCTCGGAGACCATGGCTGCGGTTACACTTGACGCTGCATCACGGACAGGAGCGCCTGCGATGGTGTACTCAACGACCAACCTGGGTGCATGAATGGCAAAACGTTATTTTTTCGGATGAATCCCGGTTCTGTTTACAGCATCATGATGGTCGCATCCGTGTTTGGCGATATCGCGGTGAACGCACACCGGAAGCGTGTATTCGTCATCGCCATACTGGCGTATCACCCGGCGTGATGGTATGGGGTGCCATTGGTTACACTTCTCGGTCCCCTCCTCACTTTGAACAGTGGACGTTACATTTCAGATGTGTTAAGAACCGTGGCTCTACCCCGCATTCGATCAATGCGAAACCCTACATTCAGCAGGATAATTCACGACCGCATGTTGCAGGTCCTGTACGGGCCTTTCTGGATACAGAAAATGTTCGACTGCTGCCCTGGCCAGCACATTCTCCAGATCTCTCACCAATTGAAAACATCTGGTCAACGGTGGCCCGAGTAACTGGCTCGTCACAATACGCAAGTCACTAGTTTTGATGAACTGTGGTATCGTGTTGAAGCTGCATGGGCAGCTGTACCGGTACACCCCAGCTCTGTTTGACTCAATGCACAGCCGTATCAATGCCGTTATTACGGCCAGAGGTGGTTGTTCTGGGTACTGATTTCTCAGGATCTATGCACCCAAATTGTGTGAAAATGTAATCATATATCAGTTCTAGTATAATATATTTGTCCAACGAATACCCGTTTATCATCTGCATTTCTTCTTATTGTAATGAAAATTAGTATCACGAGTTGTTTGATTGTTTGTCTAGCGAACCGAGTATGCAAGATTCCTAGACACAACACATAGTTTGCTAAGGCATTCTGTTTGGCGTCTGAGGCTGCGACGTTCCGTGGAGAAGCGACACGTGTCCAGTTCGTTGACACGGCCGCGCTACAGTACCGCTCCCGAAAAGGCAGAGCACTCTAATCTCCGAGACGGCGGCTGGAAAAATCCCGGGGCGACGACCGGCCCGCCGGAACGCAGCCGTCCGGCGCCTCGGCGTGTTTTCCGACGCGCGATGTTTGTGCCCTGCGACGCGCCGTTACGCACGTGGGCCGCGCGGCCCGGGCTGTCTCACAATGAGGCCGGTGACGCGTGTTTTGTCGGGCCGTCCGCGTTAGTCACGGCGGCAGCGCGCCTCGGAATAACTAACATACCGAGCAGCGCACAGTGGGGGTGGCGGCGGCGGCGGCGGCGGCGGCGGTGGCGGTGGGAGGAAGTGAAGTCGAGTGGAGGCAGAGGCAGGGGTCGCCGGCACCGCCACCGCCGCCGCCCCGTAATGAAATGCATACAGATTATCGGGGACAAAGGGCCGAACACGGGACAGCTCAAGACAATGGGGAGCGAGAGGAAGTGGGAGGGCACCGTGGCCAGGGCAGGGCGCGCCGCCACAGAGCGCGGGGGTGGGACGCCGGCGCCACCCGCTGCCGTCCAAGGCCGGACGCGCGGAACAGTACTTGTTGCTCCACCTGTGCAACTACATACTCGTGGATATACAAATAATTTAAGATCATTCGGATCAACATTCCATCCTTGTCCAAGTCTACATTTACTACCATACTGTGCAAGCCGCCTCTTGGTCTCTGGTGGAGGTAACTCTGAATACCACTGTCGCTTTGCTACCATCACTCACTCGCGAATGAGAATGTCGAATCAAAACAGCCGTCTAAATTTCCAATTGTTATTTCATCTGAGCAACTTATTCCGGCGCTAAATTACACCACCTTCAGGGGCCCTGACTGTCGTGTAAGAAAATTTCCACCTCTGGTCCAGCATTCAATGACATTCCGACCTACCGACTTGTCGGCAAGTGTTGAGCGAAGGGATCGCTGTGTCAGAAGTCTACGGATACCAGTCACTGAAAGCTGGCCCGTGTTTTCGAAAGTTGTTGCTCAAATAAAATAACAATTAGAACCTTAGACAGCTGTATAAAGATGGACTTACAGACAATCGCGAATGATCCGCGGAAAGCCTTCCTGTTAGCACCAATCTCTCTAATTTTAAGTTCAGGGTTTTCTCGCGATATACAGTTTGTAAGGAACGATGTTGATGATGAAGTCCTATACTCCTTGACAGAGCGAAGGGGAACGATGCGGGAGACCCACACCGCCATACTAGGCAAGGTTCTAGTGGAGGTGGTTTGCCATTGCCTTCCTCCGACCGTAAGGGGATCAATGATGATGATGAAGACGACACAACAACACCCAATCATCTCGAGGCAGGTGAAAATCCCTGACCCCGCTGGGAATCGAACCCGAGACCCTTGTCCGGGAAGCGAGAACGCTACCGCGAGACCACATCCTGCGGACTTGTAACAAAAGGTAAGCCTGACGTTATAGGGAACATTACTCAGACGTAGAGGAGTAAGATATGTTAAATGGACATGAGTACGGAATAAGTCAGCGAGCCACTTTCGTACATTTTCATACGACTTGAGGCGATGTTTAGCAAGGGAGTGTCCCAGTGAGGCAAAAATAGATGAAAATCGTACGGAGCTAAGACTGGAGAAAAAGCCACATGCGCTAGTATTTCCCAACAGAACGCCTCGGTCGTTTTCCTGACCCGTTTTGTTGTGTCTAATGGGGCATTATCTTGGAGAAATACACTCCTGGAAATGGAAAAAAGAACACATTGACACCGCTGTGTCAGACCCACCATACTTGCTCCGGACACTGCGAGAGGGCTGTACAAGCGATGATCACACGCACGGCACAGCGGACACACCAGGACCCGCGGTGTTGGCCGTCGAATGGCGCTAGCTGCGCAGCATTTGTGCACCGCCGCCGTCAGTGTCAGCCAGTTTGCCGTGGCATACGGAGCTCCATCGCAGTCTTTAACACTGGTAGCATGCCGCGACAGCGTGGACGTGAACCGTATGTGCAGTTGACGGACTTTGAGCGAGGGCGTATAGTGGGCATGCGGGAGGCCGGGTGGACGTACCGCCGAATTGCTCAACACGTGGGGCATGAGGTCTCCACAGTACATCGATGTTGTCGCCAGTGGTCGGCGGAAGGTGCACGTGCCCGTCGACCTGGGACCGGACCGCAGCGATGCACGGATGCACGCCAAGACCGTAGGATCCTACGCAGTGCCGTAGGGGACCGCACCGCCACTTCCCAGCAAATTAGGGACACTGTTGCTCCTGGGGTATCGGCGAGGACCATTCGCAACCGTCTCCATGAAGCTGGGCTACGGTCCCGCACACCGTTAGGCCGTCTTCCGCTCACGCCCCAACATCGTGCAGCCCGCCTCCAGTGGTGTCGCGACAGGCGTGAATGGAGGGACGAATGGAGACGTGTCGTCTTCAGCGATGAGAGTCGCTTCTGCCTTGGTGCCAATGATGGTCGTATGCGTGTTTGGTGCCGTGCAGGTGAGCGCCACAATCAGGACTGCATACGACCGAGGCACACAGGGCCAACACCCAGCATCATGGTGTGGGGAGCGATCTCCTACACTGGCCGTACACCACTGGTGATCGTCGAGGGGACACTGAATAGTGCACGGTACATCCAAACCGTCATCGAACCCATCGTTCTACCATTCCTAGACCGGCAAGGGAACTTGCTGTTCCAACAGGACAATGCACGTCCGCATGTATCCCGTGCCACCCAACGTGCTCTAGAAGGTGTAAGTCAACTACCCTGGCCAGCAAGATCTCCGGATCTGTCCCCCATTGAGCATGTTTGGGACTGGATGAAGCGTCGTCTCACGCGGTCTGCACGTCCAGCACGAACGCTGGTCCAACTGAGGCGCCAGGTGGAAATGGCATGGCAAGCCGTTCCACAGGACTACATCCAGCATCTCTACGATCGTCTCCATGGGAGAATAGCAGCCTGCATTGCTGCGAAAGGTGGATATACACTGTACTAGTGCCGACATTGTGCATGCTCTGTTGCCTGTGTGTATGTGCCTGTGGTTCTGTCAGTGTGATCATGTGATGTATCTGACCCCAGGAATGTGTCAATAAAGTTTCCCCTTCCTGGGACAATGAATTCACGGTGTTCTTATTTCAATTTCCAGGAGTGTATGACTTATGTAGCATTTTCCCACATTCCGGTCGTTTTTCACGTAACGCTCAATTTAAATCGCTCATTTACTGTTCGTATCGATCAGTGTTAACGGTTTCACCAGGTTTAGCAGCTCATAATAGATGACACCCTTCTGAACCCACCAAACACAGAGCATTGTCTTCTTTCCAAAGCAATTTGCTCTTGCATTGGATGTCGATGATTTGCCTGGATTCACCCATGATTTTGGACGCTCAGGATTCTTAAAATGAATCCATTTTTCATCATCTGTCCCCATTCGATGGAGAAACGGCTTTGTTTTTTATCTGGCGAGCAGCATTCACAAGTGGTCTTCGATTTGCTTGCTGTCTTTCATTCAGTTAATGCGGAACCCATTTTCTGCACCCTTCCCATAGATTTCAAAC
This sequence comes from Schistocerca nitens, assembly GCF_023898315.1. Classification (NCBI taxonomy): domain Eukaryota; kingdom Metazoa; phylum Arthropoda; class Insecta; order Orthoptera; family Acrididae; genus Schistocerca; species Schistocerca nitens. The sequence goes on along the minus strand of NC_064622.1, from coordinate 173,289,383 downwards.
GAAGAGAAATGGCTTTCTGCGTCACATTCAATTGTTCCGCGAATTCCTGCTGAGTCTGATATCTTTTTCATCCAGTAAGACACGTTATTCGTTGTCTTCGAAATTTTTCTGTGCTTCCCGCGCTCGCCGTTTCTCATGTCAAAATCGCCAGTTTTGAATTTTTTGAACCACTCGAAAAACTGGGTTTTCGCAAGAGCATGTTCGCCGAAAGCTTCGACGAGCATTCGATGCGATTCTGCAGCAGCTTTCTTCAAATGATAACAGAAAACCAATGCTGTCTGCAAATCGTAGCTCGTATGCACAAAACTCTACATGTTTACGGGTTTGAAACAGACACCAGCGTATGGAACTTGGGTTACTGTGTGTTGACATTTGTCGTCGCTCGTTACAGGAAGCAGACGGCGCTGCAGGCGCAGTCTCATGCGCCATATACTGACGGCTAGCACCATCAATAGGGTAATTCCGGTTTCACACTTCTACATCTGGTAATATGGTGTTTAAATGAGTATGGCTTCTCGGATTTAGCAGAGGTTTCAGAGGTTACCAGAGTCTGAAATCGATTTGTATAATCTCTTTGTTTATTAAGTGAAATTCTTGTGTTGCATTCGTGTGTACAGAGCTTTTGTGTGGGTCGACATAACACGCGACGCCGGCCGGCCAGCTTGCTCCAATCCGTCTCTGCTCTTCAGTGCACTCACCTGTGCTGCACAGCATAGCAACTGTGTGTTTAATCAGCCTACAGCTAACTATTAAGTATTATAATTATTCAGGAGTTAATAGTACACTACTATAAAAAATTATAAGGGAGGATTCCCAATTGAACTGTTATAATCTGAGTACATAATTAATGCGTTCAAAATTTTCATCCAGTAGCCCACCGCTGGACTAAAGCGTTTTATGTTCTGCAGTTTGCGAACAGTGAATCTACAGTTTCAGTTCAACGAGCGTTTCGTTTAATATTTAATTATGATACCCCATGTTACAAGAACGTCCACCGATGGTATAGTCAATTCTAAACGACCGGATGTGTGGCTAAAGCGGAAAGCACGGGACGACGAAAAGCGTCTGAAGACGGCTTTGACTGGGTTAGAGCATCTTATCTTCGTAATCCTAAGAAGACTATACGGAAAGTATATGTTCAACTTCACTTGCCGAAGACGACAGTGTGGAAGGTTTTAAGGAAAAGTTTACTCATGCGTCCATCCCGGCTGCAGTTGGTACCTTCTTTAAAACCACATGACTGTGGCGCTACAACTTTGCAAGTGAAATTGTTGTAACAGGAAGATGACTTTCAGTATTCGGTGGTGTTCAACGATGAGGCACCTTTTCATCTAAGTGGGAAGGTAAATACGCATAATGTTTGTGTCTGGAAGCCAGAACTTCCTCATAAAGCTGTACAGCATCAGAGAGATTCCCCAGAATTAATCGAAAAATGGTTCAAATGGCTCTGAGCACTATTGGACTCAACTGCCGTGGTCATAAGTCCCCTAGAACTTAGAACTACTTAAACCTAACTAACCTAAGGACAGCACACAACACCCAGCCATCACGAGGCAGAGAAAATCTCTGACCCCGAGAATTGATCGTTTTGTACGCTGTGTCCCGACGTCAACTGCCAGGACAATTTTTTTTCGCTGAAGCTACCGTATTAGCGGTGTCTTATCCGGATATTTTGCAAGAATGGCTATTTCTCAAATTGAAGGTGAACCTGAAAACTCGGCAACAAGGTGGAGCTCCTCCCCGTTGTCATCTCTTTCTGCGTAGTCGGTTGAACATCTAACTACTTGACCATTGGAGTGTTCATATTGGTCACTACGACACGGTTTTGTTCCACTGGTCTCCAATTCCATCTGACATCACACCATGTGTTCTTTTCCTTCGGGGCTTTATAAAACATCATGTCTACGTTCCGCTGTCTACGTTCCGCAAATACCTAATGATTTTCTAGAGTTGAGACACAGAACTGAAGAGCGTATTTCTTCCATTGCTCTAGACTCGTTAACCAAAGTGTGGCAAGAACTGGACTTCAGGTTGTATGCGTACAGGTGCATATATTGTACATTTAGAAGAGGAACTAGTTTATCTTACCTTTACTTTGATGTAAGATTTGTTGTAAACAGTCTAAATTAAATTGTTTTACCCTATCATTAAAACTGGGCCGTTCTTTTGTGAACAATCTGTATATAACGACTCGAGAGATGTAATACGTTTAAAATTTCTTGCTTTGTTAAAAAAAAAGAAACAATAAAAACTGAGTGCAACATTAAAATTCATAATTTGAAATGATAATCAGTCTTGAAAGCAAGTTGTTACTAAAAATCACGTATCAGTTGTTTCGATCATATCTAGATCATCATCAGACCATGTTTCACCAGTTGGCGTGCAGAGAAGACGAGGAGTATTTTTCAAATATCATCAAAATTCATAAAGTAAGAAAATAAGTTAAATCATCTACTGCAGTAATGTTGTAGAAGGAGAAGAAGATTAAAAATTAAAAAATTGTAAGTAAAGAGTAAAAAAAATTAAATGTACCTGTTTACTACAAGCATAGACATTCCTAAGCCTGGATAAAATGTGAAGGTATGTTCTTATTACAAAACAATTAGCAGAGCCCTCACCACTATTGCCCCCCCCCCCCCACCCTTTGACCGTCGGGAAACCTACAACTAAATTACGAGGGTCGTTCAGTAAGTAATGCAACATATTTCTTTCAGAAAACATGTGTGCCGTCGGCTGGTGATTACGAGACCGGACAGGTTTGTGCGACCTTGTTGCGATAGTGACAGAGCCTCGCCCAACGACTCACCGTGCTTTGTTTCACTAACAGGCCTCCGTAGACATTCTGCAAGCCATTATATATATTTGCGATGCTTTGGTTTCCCGCCAGAAGGAACTCAATTACAGCTCTCTGCTTGGAACCCACCTCCGCTACAAACGCCGTTTTGTAAGCTAAGTATAGCACCGCCCCCTATCGGAATTTCGTAAAGCTACGGGGGCTGAAGCGGGAATATTCGACGATGTCCCACAACAAATTAGGCATTTTTTCAACCGAAACTGGCCGAGAAAAAAATTATAATCCATTATTTACTGAAAAACCACGAAGGCGTCATAGGTTGCAAAGCGAACGACACCGTTCAGACGACCCCCTCGCTGCCAGCTAGATCTTGTCTATCGAGACGTATTCAACAGTACGTGAAGTCCCGACCTTAGTTCTAATCGGACATAATCTGCTCCGAACACTGTACCCAAAGGCTCGGAGTGACATGTTGGGCAGTCCTAGGTGAGAGACTCGCCTAGCGACGCCGTACCGCAGGAAGCGGCGCGGGGCCGAGTGAAGGGCGATAAGGGCCCGCCCGCTGGAAGTGGCGCTCGCCGATAGCGCAAAGTACAGGGCGAGGTGGTGTAGCGTGGCGCGCGGTCGATAGCCATCTGCATACAGCGGCCGGCTGCGAATGAGGGACGGCCCGCTCCTTAAAGCCGATAGCCGCCGGCCAGGAAACAACCCGTCACGGCAGCCCAAAAGACAACACGGGCCGCCGGAGACGGTCACGAGCGGCCTCCCTGTCCCAGGTCCCGCTCTGTCGAGAGGCCGCACATTGGTTCATACTGACTGCTGCATCAGACTTACTTGACCCGGTTGTGTTAACTCATTCTTTTGACGAGGTAATGTTACAGCGATGACACCATAAGGTCACACTCGTACACTGTAATGTGGTCCCGCATCCGTAGCCGAAGTGACTAACGTTAACTCACTGATACACAGATACACATGGGCGTATGTAAAGGAGACCGCTTATAAAACACTAATACGACCTATTCTTGAGTACTGCTCGAGCGTTTGGGATCCCTATCAGGTCGCATTGAGGGAGGACATAGAAGCAATTCAGAGGCAGGCTGCTAGACTTGTTACTGATAGGTTTGGTCATCACGCGAGTGTTACGGAAATGGATTGGATTGGATTGGATTGTTTGGGGGAAGAGACCAAACAGCGAGGTCATCGGTCTCATCGGACTAGGAAAGGACGGGGAAGGAAATCGGCCGCGCCCTTTCAAAGGAACCATCCCGGCATTTGCCTGGAGTGATTTAGGGAAATCACGGAAAACCTATATCAGGATGGCCGGACGCGGGATTGAACCGTCGTCCTCCCGAATGCGAGTCCAGTGTGCTAACCACTGCGTCACCTCGCTCGGTTTTACGGAAATGCTTCAGGAACTCGGGTGGGAGTCTCTGGGGGAAAGGAGGCGTTCTTTTCGTGAATCGCTACTGAAGAAATTTAGAGAACCAGCATTTGAGGCTAACTGCAGTACAGTTTTACTGCCGCCAACTTATATTCCGCGGAAAGACCACAAAGATAAGATAAGAGAGATTAGGGCTCGTACAGAGGCATATAGGCAGTAATTTATAGTGAAACATCACAGGTTAGCCACAACACATACTTTATCTCACATCACTAAAATGTACCTGATGAACACGGACGTTAATAATAACACCATTTGACAGCAGTTTAACAGCGCCACAGTGGGTCACGCCCATGTAGAACACATTTCAAAAAAAAAAAAAAAATTAAAAATAGTTGTAGTCTTCGGAATTGAATAAATTATATATCTATTAAAAGCTAATAGTCTGCAGATTCAGAAAACGCAAAAAAGTAAAAATTGAACTTTTCATGATTTTGAGCCTTTCCGGAGCCCCTTAAGTGACCCGCCAGGGTAGCCTGTTTGGGAGTGGAACAGGGAGAGAAGATGCTAGTTGTGGTACGAGGTACCCTCCGCCACGCACCGTATGGTGGATTGCGGAGTATGTATGTAGATGTAGATATCTCACACGGAAACTTTAGCCTTCTTGTCCTGATAACAAACAGAAATATAATGAGGTGACAAAAGTCATGGGATAGCGATATGCACATACAGGGTGTTTCAAAAATGACCGGTATATTTGAAACGGCAATAACAACTAAACGAGCAGCAATAGAAATACACCGTTTGTTGCAATATGCTTGGGACAACAGTACATTTTCAGGCGGACAAACTTTCGAAATTACAGTAGTTACAATTTTCAACAACAGATGGCGCTGCAAGTGATGTGAAAGATATAGAAGACAACGCAGTCTGTGGGTGCGCCATTCTGTACGTCGTCTTTCTGCTGTAAGCGTGTGCTGTTCACAACGTGCAAGTGTGCTGTAGACAACATGGTTTATTCCTTAGAACAGAGGATTTTTCTGGTGTTGGAATTCCACCGCCTAGAACACAGTGTTGTTGCAACAAGACGAAGTTTTCAACGGAGGTTTAATGTAACCAAAGGACCGAAAAGCGATACAATAAAGGATCTGTTTGAAAAATTTCAACGGACTGGGAACGTAACGGATGAACGTGCTGGAAAGGTAGGGCGACCGCGTACGGCAACCACAGAGGGCAACGCGCAGCTAGTGCAGCAGGTGATCCAACAGCGGCCTCGGGTTTCCGTTCGCCGTGTTGCAGCTGCGGTCCAAATGACGCCAACGTCCACGTATCGTCTCATGCGCCAGAGTTTACACCTCTATCCATACAAAATTCAAACGCGGCAACCCCTCAGCGCCGCTACCATTGCTGCACGAGAGACATTCGCTAACGATATAGTGCACAGGATTGATGACGGCGATATGCATGTGGGCAGCATTTGGTTTACTGACGAAGCTTATTTTTACCTGGACGGCTTCGTCAATAAACGGAACTGGCGCATATGGGGAACCGAAAAGCCCCATGTGGCAGTCCCATCGTCCCTGCATCCTCAAAAAGTACTGGTCTGGGCCGCCATTTCTTCCAAAGGAATCATTGGCCCATTTTTCAGATCCGAAACGATTACTGCATCACGCTATCTGGACACTCTTCGTGAATTTGTGGCGGTACAAACTGCCTTAGACGACACTGCGAACACCTCGTGGTTTATGCAAGATGGTGCCCGGCCACATCGCACGGCCGACGTCTTTAATTTCCTGAATCAGTATTTCGATGATCGTGTGATTGCTTTGGGCTATCCGAAACATACAGGAGGCGGCGTGGATTGGCCTCCCTATTCGCCAGACATGAACCCCTGTGACTTCTTTCTGTGGGGACACTTGAAAGACCAGGTGTACCGCCAGAATCCAGAAACAATTGAACAGCTGAAGCAGTACATCTCATCTGCATGTGAAGCCATTCCGCCAGACACGTTGTCAAAGGTTTCGGGTAATTTCATTCAGAGACTACGCCATATTATTGCTACGCATGGTGGATATGTGGAAAATATCGTACTATAGAGTTTCCCAGACCGCTGCGCCATCTGTTGTTGAAAATTGTAACTACTGTAATTTCGAAAGTTTGTCTGCCTGAAAATGTACTGTTGTCCCAAGCATATTGCAACAAACGGTGTATTTCTATCGCTGCTCGTTTAGTTTTTATTGCCGTTTCAAATATACCGGTCATTTTTGAAACACCCTGTATAAAGATGGCGGTAGTAAGCCTACCCATAAAGGGCAATGCATTGGCGGCGCTGACATTTGCGCTCAGGTGGTTCACGCGAAAAGGTTTCCGACCTGACTATGGCTGCAAGAAGGGTATTTACAGTCTCTGATCGAGGAATGGTAGTAGGAGCTAGATGCATGGTCATTCCATTTCAGACATCGTTTGGGAATTCAATATTCGGAGACCCATAGTGTCAACAGAGTGCGACAATAGCAATTTTCAGACCTTACTTCTCATCACGGACAACGCAGTGGCCGACGGCTTTCATTTGACGACCGAGCACAGCGGCGTTTGCTTAGAGTTGTCAGTCGTAACAGACAAGCAGTAATGCGTGAATAACAGCAGAAACCAAAGTGGGACGTGCGACGAACGTATCTGTTAGTACAGTGGTGGTAATGGGCTATGGCAGCAGGAGATTGATGCGAGTACCTTTTCTAACAGCGCCTTTCCTGGGCTCTTGACCGTATCGGCTGCACCGTAGACGGCTGGAAAACGGTGGCCTACTCACATGAGATCCGATTTCATTTGGTAATAGCTGATGGTAGGTTTCGAGTGTAACGCAAACCTCACGAAGCCATGAACCTAAGTTGTCAACAAGGCGCTGTGCAAGCTGGTTGTGTGCCTCCAGATTAACTCCGTTTCCCGTTATCAAAAACCAACACCTTCATGTGGACGATTGGACACACAACAGTGCATATAATAATTAATATGCAGGCGAATATCAAACACTGCTTATATTCTGCACTAACAATCCAGGCAATGTTTCGTAGTTGCTAAATATATAAGGGAATTGGCTATACATCGAAAACACTTCCCGCCCCTATATTATCCATCCCCACGTTCTCCCTGTCTTTGTCTATATTCTCCTCCTGCCCCCTTTCTCTGTTTGCGTCACCTCCTCCCCCTCACCGCTCCGTTCCCTCCGCACCCCTCTCTCCGCCGCAGCTATGTCCCCTTACTCCCATTCTGTGACATCAAGTCTTGTTTCTTCCAAACGAAATTTTGGCTGGGAGTTGAATTCGCTTAAGATGAATGAGTAAATCGTCTAGGATTGTTGGTATATCAAGTATCTAAAAGACCTCTACAGCTCCTGGGTCTGTGAGGATAGTAGCTTCAGTGACAGTATTTCGCACAGTTTTAATCAGTGAATGGAAACAATTATAAAATTTCGGAAGTTTCACATTCCGCAGCGGTATATTAATCATAACCCCATACCACAATTTTCCTATTTCCTGTACGACGGAAAGGAAGGAAGGTAACAAAGCAGCACATTCTCGTGTAGACAATTTTCTTTGAAATGATACTTAAGGGGAAAGAATATCTTTTTTTTTCTTTCGCTTACGCCATAGTCCGGCAGCGAACACAGGGTCGGCGTGGTTACAACGGATTTGGCAAGGTTAGTGTTAGGGATGGCCAGATGCCCTTCCTGCCGCCACCCCGTACCCCCCAGGACGAAATCAGTGTACCCCAACTGTCTGCGTCGAATGTAAGTCGTGAAATAGTGCGGACGTGTTTCAAATGTCTGCGACGCATGTAACTGAGGCGGAACATGCGGACCAGCCCGGCATTCACCTAGCGGGATGTGGAAAACCGCCTAAAAACCTCCGCCAGGCGGATTCGATGCGGGGCCGGCGCGCCTACCCGAGTCCAGGATGCAGCGCGTTAGCGCGCTCGGCTACCCTGGCGGGTCACTTAAGGGGGGGGGGGAAAGAATATCTCTGGTTGTAATAATTTTTTCTAATAGCTTCTATTAATTACTTTCGTAGTTGAGACTGAGAGCGATAAAATAACGAAACTGCTCGTTATCAGTGCATAGCACTGCATTTTATCTCTAAACAGGAAACCTGTACATTTTCGTTTAAAAATATTTGTTTAAACATTTCCATTTGAATATTAGTGAATAATGTAGAAATCTGCAATCAATACACTCCTGGAAATTGAAATAAGAACACCGTGAATTCATTGTCCCAGGAAGGGGAAACTTTATTGACACATTCCTGGGGCCAGATACATCACATGATCACACTGACAGAACCACAGGCACATAGACACAGGCAACAAAAAAAAAAAAAATGGCTCTGAGCACTATGGGACTCAACTGCTGTTGTCATTAGTCCCCTAGAACTTAGAACTAGTTAAACCTAACTAACCTAAGGACATCACAAACATCCATGCCCGAGGCAGGATTCGAACCTGCGACCGTAGCAGTCTTGCGGTTCCAGACTGCAGCGCCTTTAACCGCACGGCCACTTCGGCCGGCCACAGGCAACAGAGCATGCACAATGTCGGCACTAGTACAGTGTATATCCACCTTTCGCAGCAATGCAGGCTGCTATTCTCCCATGGAGACGATCGTAGAGATGCTGGATGTAGTCCTGTGGAACGGCTTGCCATGCCATTTCCACCTGGCGCCTCAGTTGGACCAGCGTTCGTGCTGGACGTGCAGACCGTGTGAGACGACGATTCATCCAGTCCCAAACATGCTCAATGGGGGACAGATCCGGAGATCTTGCTGGCCAGGGTAGTTGACTTACACCTTCTAGAGCACGTTGGGTGGCACGGGATACATGCGGACGTGCATTGTCCTGTTGGAACAGCAAGTTCCCTTGCCGGTCTAGGAATGGTAGAACGATGGGTTCGATGACGGTTTGGATGTACCGTGCACTATTCAGTGTCCCCTCGACGATCACCAGTGGTGTACGGCCAGTGTAGGAGATCGCTCCCCACACCATGATGCCGGGTGTTGGCCCTGTGTGCCTCGGTCGTATGCAGTCCTGATTGTGGCGCTCACCTGCACGGCGCCAAACACGCATACGACCATCATTGGCACCAAGGCAGAAGCGACTCTCATCGCTGAAGACGACACGTCTCCATTCGTCCCTCCATTCACGCCTGTCGCGACACCACTGGAGGCGGGCTGCACGATGTTGGGGCGTGAGCGGAAGACGGCCTAACGGTGTGCGGGACTGTAGCCCAGCTTCATGGAGACGGTTGCGAATGGTCCTCGCCGATACCCCAGGAGCAACAGTGTCCCTAATTTGCTGGGAAGTGGCGGTGCGGTCCCCTACGGCACTGCGTAGGATCCTACGGTCTTGGCGTGCATCCGTGCGGCGCTGCGGTCCGGTCCCAGGTCGACGGGCACGTGCACCTTCCGCCGACCACTGGCGACAACATCGATGTACTGTGGGGACCTCACGCCCCACGTGTTGAGCAATTCGGCGGTACGTCCACCCGGCCTCCCGCATGCCCACTATACGCCCTCGCTCAAAGTCCGTCAACTGCACATACGGTTCACGTCCACGCTGTCGCGGCATGCTAGCAGTGTTAAAGACTGCGATGGAGCTCCGTATGCCACGGCAAACTGGCTGATACTGACGGCAGCGGTGCACAAATGCCGCGCAGCTAGCGCCATTCGACGGCCAACACCGCGGGTCCTGGTGTGTCCGCTGTGCCGTGCGTGTGATCATTGCTTGTACAGCCCTCTCGCAGTGTCCGGAGCAAGTATGGTGGGTCTGACACACCGGTGTCAATGTGTTCTTTTTTCCATTTCCAGGAGTGTATTTCAAGGATACTTCTAAATATATGCTAACAGCGTTTATCGTTTTTGTATTAAATTAAGGTTTATTTGTTTAATACATGTATAAATATGTAGTAAACGTCCAGACAAATGTTCATTAGAGTGTCGTGTAAAAAAGCGAAGTAAGGTCCTGGAGAGCTTTTCGAGTCGTTTAGTAACAAAGTTTCGATTTTATACAGGGAAACTAGATTTATATAGTGTATATATTTAAATATATAGCCTATGTCCTTCCGACACTAGAATATCGTCTAAACATATGAAGTAAACAAGTCAAGTACTTTTCGAGCTTTTTGGTATCAGCTTTAAGCAAGGACTTATTTTTATATAGTACTATAGAATACATGAACTCGAAGAGTTTTGGGAATATTCTCTAAATGCTCATAGTAAATCTGCCTCACATACGAGATAATCGCGTGTAAATCGCATCACAAGCTGAAGTAATCGATTGACGAATAAACCACAAGTAAAAGATAGAGTAATACACACGAAAAATGTAACAAGATATGTCAGCCAGACAGAAAAATAATGCTTATAATGAACACGATCTTACTTGCCTCCAGCAGAAATTCTCTATCGTTTCGGAAGAAACAACACTATTTTACAGACTATTAAGATGCACTTTTTTTTCGGAAAATTGCCTCCAACATTCAGGCCCGTATTATACTCGGAATTAACGTAAAAAATTTCCAATGTTTGATTTAAAATTCTCACCAGTCTAACAAACACCAATATATTTGATGCTGCGAAAAACCTCTCTCTATCTAGCAGCAATGGATTCAACTGGCAGCAGCACTGCACCGATGCGACGAATATCGGTTGCGGGGATTCCCAAACTTGCCAACAGTCACCCTGTCCCCAACAACACAACCCCAGAACACTACCAAGCTTACGATGCGTCATTGCAATCTACAGGGCCATTGAACTTGAATTGAAAGTGATATGTGTCATTGGTAGCAGTACAAAGTTTTGTTAGTTGCTAGTTTCGTAAGGGAAAAAATAAATGGTATTCTGTAAGTAGGCTGTTTAGGTTTTCTTATTGGTAACGCCACGAAGTGCTGTGTATGAAAATCACTGGCTTTGCTGTGTGCAGTCTGTGGCTAGTTTGCATTGTTGTCTGCCATTGTAGTGTTGGGCAGCTGGATGTTAACCGCGTAGCGTTGCGCAGTTGGAGGTGAGCCACCAGCAGTGGTGGATGTGGGGAGAGAAACGGCGGTATTTTGAGAGCAGACGATCTGGACGTGTCTCATTAAGAAAGAGTAAATTTGTAAGACTGGATGTCATGAACTGATGTATATAATATGCATTTTGAACAATATTAAGGTAAATACATTGTTTGTTCTCTATCAAAATCTTTCTTTTGCTAACTGTGCCTATCACTAGTTAGTGCTCTCAGTAGTTTGAATCTTTTATTTAGCTGGCAGTAGTGGCGCTCGCTGTATTGCAGTAGTTCCAGTAACGATGATTTCTGTGAGGTAAGTGATTTGTGAAATGTATAGGTTAATGTTAGTCAGGGCCATTTATTTGTAGGGATTTTTGAAAGTCAGATTGCGTTGCGCTAAATGTATTGTGTGTCAGTTTAATCACAGTCATGTATAATTGTACAAAGGGGACATTTCATATGGCGACCCTGCCACGATACCTCACTGGAATCTTCTGATTTTTTCTTGTACTTTGTGTAATTAGTGCAGCTTTTGTTTATTGGTAGCGCATAATTGTAGAGAGAATCTCCTTTGTAGTTGCAGTCTTTCATTGTTGTACAGTAAAACAGTTGTGGCATGCATGTAGATTTTGCACCAAGTATTTCGCAGCTGCGCTTGCGATTAACTAGATATTATTTTCAGTGCTATTTTAATGTGTTTTCTTATTTTTGCTCTTCAAATTGTGCTTTTCTGTGTTATCATGTGAAATATTGTGACAATTATGGCGTGTGAAGAACGTAATACTAGGCTCTAAAGTAAACTGAGAAATGACGGTGAAGACGAAAGCAGTGTGTTAGCGCCACCATGTAATGAATTAACTAATGTTCCGCCACCATGTAATGAATTAACTAATGTTCAACATAGTAATTTGGGAACTGTGCATAGGGAAATGGAACGGGTGGCAAACAATGGTGTAGTCAGTGAAACAATTAGTGAACAGGGAAGCATTATCGATCGATCGGTCGGCAACAGCCCGCCTCAGGAATCGGGAATGACGGGACACAATCTTGCAAATACTGCAGATTCAGGTTTTGGGTCCTCACCATTTTCTCAAATAAGTCAAGACACATTTTCTGCTTGTCAGAATGTGAATGCTGCAGTGCAACTTCACTGCCGAAAAGCACTGAGGAACATGTTTCAGACACCAGTGCATTGTTATTACAGTTAACGCAAGAAATGGGACAAAGGCTACAAAAGAGAGACACAATGGAACAAAATCTTCAAAAGTTAGACGCAATGGAACAAAATATTCAAAAGTTAGACACAATGGAACAACACCAGAGACAAACACAGCAACAGTTAGACGCAACGGAACAAAAGCTCCAAAAGTTAGGCTCAGTGGAACATACGCTTGAACAAACATGTGAAGATTTAACTACTGAGTTACATGAAATCGAATCGAAATGTCAAAAAGTCTGTAATGACGTAAATACACAAATTTGTGAGCATTTCCAACCTATTTTTTCGCGGCATGAAAATACATTACACAATCACGAAGCAGCCAAAAAAGAACTGCAAATTACTGTTCATGAAAATCATGAGACCTTGCAAGCTAAAATTGACTCAGTTGCATCTACCGATTCGGTTACACAACTTGCAAAAACTCAGGAAAATTTAAAGGACACAGTAGATATGATTTCAACACAAATGGACACTCTGAAACTTGGTTCAGAAAAACACACTGAGGAAATAAGTACACTATCGGAGAAAGTAGCCGAACTTTTGGATCAGTTGACTAACTTATCTGCAAAGGTAGATGATGATCTGAATGACACAAGGCCTGTAGCCATCACTGACACAGAAGAGTATGAACAAATTAAGAAATTCAAACAAAATCAGAATTAAAATAATACGCAACACAAAAGAGAAATCCGGGAAGTACAAGATCGGTTGGCACAAGTAATACAAAAATTACATATTTCAGAGGGCACTCGCGCTCCAACACGAGAAGAGGGACTTAGAAATACAGAAAAGCCACAAAATAATAACACAGGGCATTTCGGAAATTATGAAAGAAATTTGCAAGGTGCACCGAATTTTGAGATGGAACCGCCGACACGACGTAACAATGACCGATATGCTACTCGCCGACACGATGATTTTGACTATAAGCTGTTCATTACTACATGTAAATTCAAAACATTTAAGAATTCTGGCAACGACATTCATCCACAAGCGTGGCTCCATCAATTCTCTCATTGTTTTCCTCCCAACTGGTCATTAGAGCACAGATTAGAATTTATGTGTGGCTACTTAGAGAATGAACCAGCTGAAAGAATGCGATCGGTCATTCACGATTGTCACAGTGAAGGAGAATTTTATCATGCCTTCCTCTCAGCATGTTGGTCTCAAGCTACACAAGACCGAGTAAAACATAGCATCACAATGATGAAGCATTTCGAACAATCTGAATTTGCCAGTCTTGTGAAATATTTGGAAGACATGTTGCACAAGAATCAGTACCTGTCAAACCCATACAGCCCCTCAGAACTCATCCGTATTTGCTTAATCAAATTGCCTGAACATTTACGACATATTATTTTGGCAGGACGTTGCAAAGAAGACATTGAAGCTTTTCAGGGACTCTTACAAGAATTAGAAATTGCCACTGACAATCGCGGAACGCGAAAACAGGAACACAACAATTACAGGTCACATCCGTCACAATTCCGCGATGAAAGAAATAATAACTGGACACGACAAGGCTATTCTTACAACGTAAATCGTGACCAAAACAGACACCACCCATATGACAACCGTTAGCAGAATAATAGTTACAGAGAAAGATCGCATTTCCGTAGTAATGAATATGACAGAGACAATCATAGAAACAGAAGATATGGCAACCAGAACTATTATTATCACGGGAGACAGAATAACTTCAGACGCAACGGTCGACCGTGCAGTGATAATTCAGGGAGAAATTCTCCACCACTTAACTGACAAAAAAGAACTACAGACATGACGACAGACGATATAATCATAACGACAGGCCTGAATTTCATCAGAACTGGCGGGATTCAAACAGGGCAGGGCCCTCTCGACAAGGTGAATTTGTAGAAGTTAGGTCTCCTAATCCCAATAACAACGCGCGCCAACAAAGAGATAGCAGACAATGACTCGACCGCAGGCAGCCACGTGCGCCGGCTGGCTCAGAGAAAAGAAACATACACACTAGCCTTGAGAAAAATTTTAGCATTTCTTAGCGACGTATACAACATGATAATCGCTTTGAAGTTGAAAGTCTGCATACGAGGAAGAGTAAAGGTTTACACCACATTTCACACGTAAAACCGTTTATTGAAAGATAATCTGTTTTTTAACTTAGTCTTTGCCATAAAACTTTTCACTTCTTGCTACTGGTACAATTTGTCACACTTAGAAACTGTTAACATGCAACAATGTTTTGAAGTTAACTATCCAGTCTAGGGAACATTTTTAAACATAAATTACCAATGCATTGTTATAGTGAACAGACAACACAGTGTTGTTATTTGTACATTCTTGCTTTGTTAGTTGCACAATTACGTAATGACTATCAGGCTTACATACTTAGAACATATACTGGTACTGCGAATGAGATTTTAATGCAACATTTTGGCTTACTTGAAAATACATTTTGGATTTAAAGTACTTTCTGTGAGATACCAGATGACACAGTGGTTAGTTTATGTGACAGCTACACGATTTTATCACGACGCTACTAATGAGTGACAATTTACAATGTTGCTTTTGCGGTGTTTCTATTTCATATCTGCACAGTCTTCTGAATTCTTCTGGAAAGGAAAATATGTTTTAGTAGTAACTTTTGTGGTATAGCTACAATGAGACAGCCTTTTCCGTAGCACAACAATACGTTACAGCACAGTACTTTCTTCGTCACGGCAATAAGCGTAATAAGTAAGATATCTATGCGCAAAGCATTTCACTTTTGTTTATCATGAGGTAAGTACATTGACTTCTGCAGAACTTAGCTTTCAGAGGACGGTAACTACGACACTTCCACAGAGATTATCTTACAACAAGACGCACAGTTTAGCGCTACAGTACACGTATTTGAGTGATTAATTTTGTACTTAAAACATTTATTTTTAAAGATTTTTGAATTACAACGTTACAAAGGTTTTCCGGGATACATTTGATTCCATTGCTGTAATCTGTAACATCTGACGGTATAATTACATTAATCCTCAGGGGGGTACACACTTACTTTGTGAACCATTTGTTTGGCAAGCACAAGGAGCCCTAGCTAATATGGTATTTGCTTATACAACTTTACACATAGGTACCATATTTCTCTAACGCAGAATTACACAGCTATCTGATTATTTAACTGAGAGAGACAAATATTTATTTTACTACATCAGATGTTTACGCAATTACACAATTGGATAACTTCATACTTATGAAATTGTATTTTGTCTGTACTTTGTGAACTGTTCACATTTTTTTTCGGAACCATTGTGATACCATGCGAGCTTTGAATGATATACTTGGTATGGGATCACGATTTTTAAAGTATGTTTGAAGTAGATGACACTACTGAAATGAGCAGAGAATTTTCTTTAGGTTTTGAAATTATTGCAGAAAGCTATGACTTTTTGAGATTTGGCTGAGTTTTTATGATGTTATTATTATGATGACAATGTGTATTATGCTGTTGAGGTATGTTAATGATCAATAAGCTGATGCTATATGAGGAATTTGATTATGCTACATATTTATTATGATGAAATATTGAAGAAATATCGACGACTATGTATATATTTAATAAGGTAAGGAATAATGAGTAGTGGTTAGGGACTCTGACTTGTGAAAAAGGATGTTGGAAACCAAGAATCGTACTTTAAGAGTTATGAAATGTGTGTTAATGCGTGAATGTATCACAATGCCGGCGAAAATTTTTTGGACACTGTTATATTTACAGGATTTTGTTTCTACAGATTTGTAACGCAAATATTTCTACCTGTGAAATTTTTATATGAGACTGTCACTGTAGTGCAAACTGGTGTCGTAAATATTTCGGTAAGAAAGGTAAGTGACCTTCACGTAATGCGTCGTTGGCACCCAGCTGTGCGACAGTCGCCTGGAAAAAAGCCATTAGTGTGTGCTTTTCAGAGCCACAGGAGGCCATTATCCTCGCTAATGACATTTCTTTGTAGAAAGCATCGCAAATACGACACGCTCAAACTTGAAAACATACGATTATACTGTGGAGCTCTTAATTTATGATATTTACTAAAATGAATAATGAAATGATGAGAAACATTGTACATCTATTGTCTTTCTAGTTGAGAGTTTGCTCATTTCGTTTGATATCGAGTTTCTAGCTGCACTGCAGCATTGGTTAAAATAAAATTTTATAGCTGTAGATATTTTATGTCTACAGATCCAGTAAATAATAACTTTATGATGTACTTAAAAAAAAAGAAACGAAGGAGCACAAAAAGACATTTCCCTTCACAGGACTTGCATACATATTCTTCTTTTCAACTACTTGGTAATACTTTTCGTAGAATAAGTTGTGGTACACCACTTTAGTTACATAGACATTAAGATGTGAATAAGACATTTCCCTTATATGCATTGTTGTCTTTAGTGTAATATTTTTCTGCTTGAGCTTTGTCATGTTTAGGTATAAGTTATAGCATTTGCTGCTGCTGTTTGCCAGGTATATTGTTACTGTATTTCACTTTGTTTAACTCTGTTAAGCCAGTTTTACTATAGATTTATTTTTCTTGTTTGCTGCACAGTGCCTTATATTAGTTGTAATGTTGCATTTCCTCTGCTAATTTATATTTACTTCTGCTAGCTTTGCCAATTTGTATTTTTTGTCATTGCTGTTTGTGTTAATTGTTTTGTGCTGCTGCATTGCCTCATCCCTTAGTTTAGCAACTGAGCTCAGTAGATTTAAGTTAGCTTAAGATGGGGTAGGCTATATGAGAGAACGAGATGTGATGAATTGGAAGAAATGCATTGAGAAGCTATAAGAAAATGGTTTGACCAAAAAAGTATTTTGTGAGAGGATATAAACAAAAAGTAGAGTTTAGGGACAACTGGTTTAGGTAGGATTTTCTTGGAAATAAATGATGATATAAGATAATGGAAAATAAATAATGAGGTAAGAAAAATGTGAACATATAAATACAGAAAGCATGCTTGGATAGGATTTATTTTGGTGGAAACAAATGTTGAAATAAGGCGAAAGATCTATGAAATGAAGTTTTGGGTGGGACTGCAGTACCAAATGTTACACTGAAAACAAACCCTGCCCTTTCCTCTTGTGTTACTCAGCTATGTGTTTGTGTACCCTTGTGTATTTGTGTTTTTCCTGTCTTTATGTGTTTAGCTGATGAGAGTTATGTTGTAAAATTTTTCTAATACTATATTATTTACTTTGTAAAGATGTTTAGACATTATTTATCTGTTCTGTTTTGTTGCTCATGTGTGAAGTTGATGTTTCAAAAGTTATTCTGATCTTTTATGTATGTACGTATGTCATAATTCCTGTAACACTGATGTATATGTTATTTCGATCCTTTTGTAAAGCCTGTATTACTACTAATGTTATCTGTATTGTTATGTTCTGTAATGATGTAGTTTGTACCTTTGTAATTGTATTCTTATTTTATAAAATTGTAATTGACACCAGTTCATCAAATTAACTAACTTGTAAGTTACATTTTACTGAACACGTTTCTGTTGATCATAGTAATGACAAGGGCTGGACGGACGAGGCTGGTATGAAATTATGGATTGACCAAGTGTGGAAGAGAGTGAAAGGTGTTTTATTAAAGAACAGTTTTCTTCTTGTGCAACATTAATTTAGTAATCATTAGAAAAGTTCTGTGAAAGACCAATTGAGACAGGGAAATACAGAGCTTGCTGTTATTCCGGGAGGACTTAATTAACAATTGCAACCTCTCGATGTCTCTATAAATAAACCATTTACGAGAGAAATGGGACAAATAGTTGACGTATGACGCCAACATGAATTTACGCCAAAGGGAGCTTTAAACGATCTACAATCAATCAATTGTGTCAGTGGATAAAACAGTCATGCTCTAGAGTGAGTAAGACATTATCGTTAAATCTTTCAAAAAATGTGGCATTAGTAACGCTCTCGATGGCAGGGAAGACCATCTCAAATGTGGAGAGGACAACGATGACGACAAAGAGGAAGAAGAAGAAGGAGAAGAAGAAGAAAAGAAAGTTCAGATTACAATTTTTCGGGATTTTAAAAGTCAGTTCGGTTTTGCCAACTAAGAATTTTTAGCCTGGTTCGGTAATCCAAAAATGAAAATTGTAAAAATTTATTTAAAATAAAATGCTTGAAAATTAAGCTGCGTAGTACAATCCATAAAATACTCATAAAATACTGTATTTAATTTCCAAATAGCATATCACATTTTCCAGACCACCGCATCTCACCGTTATAGAGGAGTCTTTATAAGTTCTTGTTATTTTCAAGAAAGATAGATTTCGTTTTTCTGTTTTTCTTTCTGAAGAGCAGATGCACAACGACCATGAAGACATGTTACGTTTCATAATAGGAAATTAATTTTTCAGTTCAACAACAATATCCTTTTTAGTTTGTTCCTTCTGCGCTTGAAGGCTTAGGCAACATGACTGTTCCGACTGAACATGAATACTCGATCTCCTTTTCGGCTGTCCTACTTCTCTGCTTTCTGAGGGCTAGTACTTCTTTACAGCGATTGGAATGCTGTCTTCATTCATCTGTTTCTGGCGTTTTCCCCATTCTTTCCTGTATTCCTCAGTCTCGTCTTTTAAACTATAAATTACCAATTCTTCCTTGATATCATCATTTTTAATGTGGTCCCCCATTGAGCAACCTTCGGCAGTTTTTAAAAATCTTCATTTCTGCTGACCGTATGTTATTTCTCTTTTTGTCTGAATCCAGAATTCGCTGCCATAAATTATCACAACCACTACTATTGTTTTATACAGTTTCAACTTCGTGGCTTTCCGCAGAGCCTTATAGGGCGATAGACAAACTACTTTGTGTCAGAGCATTGGTAATTGTACTGTGGGACGTCAGGAACCTATTTTTACCTGAATTGTACTGAGAAAAATAATTCGTAGAGTCTTCAGCAGCCGATGATCAAAGACCTTAACCGGTACCCATCCATGAGTTTTGGCGACTAAATGTATAGCGAAATATCATATTTTCAGTCAGCGTTCAGAAGACGCAATGACAACATTCTTGTAGGCCTGGTATTTGGCTGCCTTCATCCGACTCATCACGAAGTATCAAGGGTTTATTTCATTCCTCTCGAACTGAATACCTTCAGATCAATTGATGTCGATTGCCAAAGATGGTGAACAATAGAGATTCGAAGTTGGCAGAAGAAAATTGTGTTCGCAAATGTGTAATTGTTAAGTGTGTCAGGGGTGCAGGTATGTGGAGCGAACAAGGGCAGTGCGAGAATAAGGAGCTTCCTGGATCCCGAAGGAAGAAAGAGATAAATGGAAAGATAAAATTAAAATGTAGAGGAGAACTGCAAAAATTAGTCAGATTTATCAGTTAGCTGATTCCGAGTTTCCTAGTGTTTGTCGATATAGTCAGATCAAGTGCTTCTGCCACTAAACATGACAGAACTTACCGACAGTTTGGCGTTGGAAGCACTGGTTGAAATTGCTTGGTAAATCGCTCTTGTGTGGCGGCACCTACGACAGCGACCGGGTCGTCACCCGCACAGCACACACCGTCTTCCACCTGAGAAACAGCGGAAAATTACAATTTCCAACTTATCTACGTGACCAACAAGAAGAAAGAAAATATGAAATCTTTATGTACTTCCTGATCATAGCATTAGACACACCCCTAATAAAACTGTGACGAATGTCAGCAACTATGGCAGCCAAGAAATTGTTTAACAACACCAAACCGACGAGATCCTATCAACATCAAGGCACAGCAACATAGCACATCAAGACCTAGGAAGAAAGCTACAACAGTCCGCCGAATGAGAAATTGCTCTACACCCATCCATAACACAGTTCCAGGTACGAATGCTACCAATGGACGAGTTTCATTTATATGGAAATTGAAAGACTTCTCGTAAGTAAAACCGAAAAAATAATTTTCCTCAAAGAGTAATTTGTATGTTTGATTTTTGTTAACTCTTTCATTACTAATTGCTTTTGTCAAAGTGTCTAAATATTTCTAATACGTTAATTTAAAACATTGAATTAATAATGTAAAGTTAGTAAACGTAACAATATCGCAGCCGCCATTGCCAGAGACATATCGCTCGTGTGTCATGCCCTTAATGAAACAATCGTCAACAGGACTACTTGATGAGTCAGACTAGGTGGTAAACGACGTAAGAGGTCATATATAAATAGTCATTACGGCTGTTAATTGTTTACCACTAAAATGAAATAGAGCATAAAGAAATGACGGCCAGAATGTCAATCTTACTGTGCGCAGCATCGATCAATCGCCAGAGTTACAGCTACGAGTAAGTTTACCGATCTAGTACTGGAGAGATGGCCAACGGCGTTGCCTCCTTGAATACGTGCCGGCACAGTAGCTCAGCGTGATCAGTCAGAAGGCTGGATGCTCTCTGTAATAAGAAACACTGTGTGAAGGGTTTAACGATGAACATGAAGAGGTATCATGTGACGTCGACCCAGACCAAATGCCAAAACAATAACGAACAAAATGGAAAAAAAAACAGAAGAAAATAAATACGGTTTCCTGCCATGTCACCGGCGTTAAGCGACGTCCGCCGTGTCCGGTACTTGGATGGGAAACCGCCTGGATACGCCACGCAGCTTTCCATTTACCTTTTCAGGAAATGGGAGAACAGGTGATGGTGGTAAGTTCCTGACCACCAGACTTAACGCCAAAGTCTTGGATTAAATTACAAAGCCCTCCAGTGTGTTTCATGTAGTGGGAGCGTGTGACAACGGTGATACGCCCGGGAGATGAGGACGTTCGGCTCGGCGGTTTCAAATGGTTCAAATGGCTCTAAGCAGTATGGCACTTAACATCTGAGGTCATCAGTCCCCTAGACTTAGAACTACTTAAACCTACCTAACCTAAGGCCAGCACACACATCCATGCTCGAGGCAGGATTCGAACCTGCGACCGTAGCAGCAGCCCGGTTCCGGACTGAAGCGCCTAAAACCACTCGGCCACAACGGCCGGTGCTCGGCGGTTTCCTTAGCGCTAATCGAGAGGAATAGGCTACGATTTTCACCCTGTCCATTCTCTCAGCATCATCATCATCATCGTCATCATTAAACGCAAACACATCACACTACACACACATACACACCCACACACACAAACACCCCCGCCCCCCCCCCCCCCACACACACACACACACACACACACACACACACACACACATATATATATATATATATATATATATATATATATATATATATATATATATACTCCTGGAAATGGAAAAAAGAACACATTGACACCGGTGTGTCAGACCCACCACACTTGCTCCGGACACTGCGAGAGGGCTGTACAAGCAATGATCACACGCACGGCACAGCGGACACACCAGGAACCGCGGTGTTGGCCGTCGAATGGCGCTAGCTGCGCAGCATTTGTGCACCGCCGCCGTCAGTGTCAGCCAGTTTGCCGTGGCATACGGAGCTCCATCGCAGTCTTTAACACTGGTAGCATGCCGCGACAGCGTGGACGTGAACCGTATGTGCAGTTGACGGACTTTGAGCGGGGGCGAATAGTGGGCACGCGGGAGGCCGGGTGGACGTACCGCCGAATTGCTCAACACGTAGGGCGTGAGGTCTCCACAGTACATCGATGTTGTCGCCAGTGGTCGGCGGAAGGTGCACGTGCCCGTCGACCTGGGACCGGACCGCAGCGACGCACGGATGCACGCCAAGACCGTAGGATCCTACGCAGTGCCGTAGGGGACCGCACCGCCACTTCCCAGCAAATTAGTGACACTGTTGCTCCTGGGGTATCGGCGAGGACCACTCGCAACCGTCTCCATGAAGCTGGGCTACGGTCCCGCACACCGTTAAGCCGTCTTCCGCTCACGCCCCAACATCGTGCAGCCCGCCTCCAGTGGTGTCGCGACAGGCGTGAATGGAGGGACGAATGGAGACGTGTCGTCTTCAGCGATGAGAGTCGCTTCTGCCTTGGTGCCAATGATGGTCGTATGCGTGTTTGGCGCCGTGCAGGTGAGCGCCACAATCAGGACTGCATACGACCGAGGCACACAGGGCCAACACCCGGCATCATGGTGTGGGGAGCGATCTCCTACACTGGCCGTACACCACTGGTGATCGTCGAGGGGACACTGAATAGTGCACGGTACATCCAAACCGTCATCGAACCCATCGTTCTACCATTCCTAGACCGGCAAGGGAACTTGCTGTTCCAACAGGACAATGCACGTCCGCATGTATCCCGTGCCACCCAACGTGCTCTAGAAGGTGTAAGTCAACTACCCTGGCCAGCAAGATCTCCGGATCTGTCCCCCATTGAGCATGTTTGGGACTGGATGTCGTCTCACGCGGTCTGCACGTTCAGCACGAACGCTGGTCCAACTGAGGCGCCAGGTGGAAATGGCATGGCAAGCCGTCCCACAGGACTACATCCAGCATCTCTACGATCGTCTCCATGGGAGAATAGCAGCCTGCATTGCTGCGAAAGGTGGATATACACTGTACTAGTGCCGACATTGTGCATGCTCTGTTGCCTGTGTCTATGTGCCTGTGGTTCTGTCAGTGTGATCATGTGATGTATCTGACCCCACGAATGTGTCAATAAAGTTTCCCCTTCCTGGGACAATGAATTCACGGTGTTCTTATTTGAATTTCCAGGAGTATATATATATATATATATATATATATATATATATATATACACACATATATATATATATATATATATATATATATATATATATATATATATATATATATATGGTGAGTCACCTAACGTTACCGCTCGATATGTTTCGTAAACCACATCAAATACTGACGAACCGATTCCACAGACCGAACGTGAGGAGAGGGGCTAGTGTAATTGTTTAATACAAACCATATAAAACTGCATGGAAGTATGTTTTTTACCACAAACCTACGTTTTTTTAAATGGAACCACGTTAGTTTTGTTAGCACATCTGAACATATAAATAAATACGTAATCAGTGCCGTTTGTTGCATTGTAAAATGTTAATTACATCCGGAGATATTGTAATCTAAAGTTGACGCTTGAAACCTTCGACGTTCAGTTGCGTGTTGTAAGAAACACGGGCCACGGTCGGCAAGCAGCATCTGCAGGGACCTGTTTACGATGACGAACGTGTTTACGAGTGTGGCTGTAGTGCACTGTTGTGGTTTGGTCTAGCTGTCGCAGTGTCCGCATGTAGCGCTTGCTGCTATTGTTATTCTGCATTCGTCTCCGCACGCAGACCAACTGTAGTACACCGTGTTACCAGACGTCTGTGATAGTGTAGTGTTGTAGGAACTGTGCCCATGGTGTATTCGAACTCTGAAAAGGCGGAGATGATACTCATCTATGGCGAGTGTCGACGAAATGCAGCTGAAGCCTGCAGGGTGTATGCAGAACGGTACCCGGACAGAGAGCATACATTGCAAAACATCTACCGCCAACTGTATGCAACAGGTATGGTCGTAGCACGCAAACGGAGCCGTAACAGGCTCGTCACACGAGAAGCGGGTGCAGTTGGTGTGTTAGCTGCTGTTGCCATGAACCCACACATGAGTACACGGGACATTGCGAGAGCCGGTGGACTGAGTCAAATGGTGCAAATGGCTCTGAGCACTATGTGACTTAACATCTATGGTCATCAGTCCCCTATAACTTAGAACTACTTAAACCTAACTAACCTAAGGACAGCACACAACACCCAGCCATCACGAGGCAGAGAAAATCCCTGACCCCGCCGGGAATCGAACCCGGGAACCCGGGCGTGGGAAGCAAGAACGCTACCGCACGACCACGAGACGCGGGCAAACTGAGTCAAAGTAGTGTCATGCGCATACTGCATCGTCACCGCTTTCACCTGTTTCATGTGTCGCTACATCAGCAGTTACATGGTGATGACTTTAATCATCGAGTACAATTCTGTCAATGGGCATTAACAGAGAATGCGTTGCAGTTCTACCTGTTTACCGATCAAGTGGGTTTCACAAACCATGGGGCAGTGAATCTACGGAAGATGCAATACTGGTCCGTGGACAATCCTCGCTGGCTCAGACAGGTAGAGCGACAGCGACCGTGGACTGTAAATGTATGGTGCGGAATCACTGGCGACCACCTCATTGGTCCTCACTTCATTGCAGGGGCCCAAACAGCTGCAACATACATCGCGTTTCTACAGAATGATCTGCCAACGTTGCTCGAAAATGTCCCACTGGAAACGCGTCGACGTATGTGGTATCAGCATGATGGTGCACCTGCACATTCCCCAATTAACACTAGGCTGACCCTTGACAGGATGTTCGACGGGCGTTTCATAGGATGAGGAGGACGCATAAATTGGCCAGCCCGTTCTCCTGATCTTACACCTCTGGACTTCTTTCTGTGGGGTACGTTAAAGGAGAATGTGTACTGTGATGTGCCTACAACCCCAGAGGATATGAAACAACGTATTGTGGCAGCCTGCGGCGACATTACACCAGATGTACTGCGGCGTGTACGACATTCATTACGCCAGAGATTGCAATTGTGTGCAGCAAATGATGGCCACCTCATTGAACATCTATTGGCCTGACATGTCGGGACACACTCTATTCCACTCCATAATTGAAAACGAAAACCACGTGTGTACGTGTACCTCACCCCTCATGGTAATGTACATGTGCGTCAGTGAAAAAGATCAATAAAAAGGTGTTAGCATGTGGACGCAATGTGCTGTTCCAGTCTCTTCTGTACCTAAGGTCCATCACCGTTCCCTTTGCATCCCTACGTAATTCGGTGCACTCCGATACACACAATCGAACAGCGGAGGAGTGGTACTAAAGAGTCAACTTTAGGTTACAATATCTCCGGATGTAATTAACATTTTACAATGCAACAAACGGCACTGATTACGTATTTGTTTATATGTTCAGATGTGCTAACAGAACTAATGGGGTTCCATTTAGAAAAACGTAGGTTTGTGTTAAAAAACATACTTCCGTGCATATTTTTATGGTTTGTATTGCCCAATTACACTAGCCCCTCTCCTCACGGTCGTCTGTGGAATCGATTCGTCAGTATTTGATGTGGTTTACGAAATATATCCAGCGGTAATGTTAGGTGACTCACCCTGTATATATCTACTCGTAGCAGATACAGTTAAGATACACTTTTCGCATTTCTAGAGCGAATGGTGCCAGTGTGCGAAGGATAGGCAAAAATTTTCCAAGCAGGCGGCTGAACCTGCCCTTCGGAGATACGAGATACGGCGGACTATACTGGGATTGACGATACGAACTGCGTCAAAAAAGACGATAAATGTGATTATTTGTCAGCTGAATAAACAATTTCAAATCGCATTTAATCCCGTTAATAGCTAAAGTATTTAAGACCTCTCTGATTTAAAATATAAATCAGTTTTCTGACAAAAACAAAAAAAATACAAATATGTTAGAATTTCTTACACAATTGTATTATTTGTTCTGATATGTGCTTGAAAACCTTGCGTTTCAAGATACCATACTCATATACTCGATTCTTACAAAACTGGAATATATGCATGGAAAATTTGTGCTTCAAGGCACCATGGTGATTCACTCGACTAGTCGAAATTACCTATACAAGTGAATGCGTAAGTATAGTTGACACCAAACTTGGTTGCAGAATGAAAATTCCTTTCTAGATTAAGATTTTCAGTCTGTAGCGGAGTTTCGAAAATTCCTATGCTTTCCGATTTTACTGTAAGTACAATATTTATAAAAAATGGTTTCTGCTCCAGACAAGCCATAATAAAGAGCCTGTTTGACTAGTTTGCAAAAGCAAATCACCTTAAACATATACGCCTGTCAGAATATATGTCGTGCGTCCACCAAAAGGCGCACTCCATTTAACGCTTGTGTTTTAGGTTTTACAGATCGGCAGATATCAAACCTTTTTAATGACTTACCTTCCAAATGGAATCCTTGCCCCGTGCTCTTACTGCATTCCAGAGTTTTCTTGATAATTTTAGGGCTGGAGAAAGACAAGTGTGTGTTGATCACCAATCCTCTCGTCGCAAACTGTTGCTAAGCAACGGTGTGGGCTGCTGCATGGAACCCTGTATTGTTGCTGCTTCACATTGCGAAATGTTGCCTCCTTACTCTTAGGGGTCATGCGGAAAATAACCCCGCATATTTAAGGTGACAATCTAACGATAACATGAAAGAGTAACTAGGCTGGGTAAGGGGGACAATGCTCAGGGACCTACGAGAGCAAGGAGCTTATGGTGTATGAGAGAAAGAATGGAGTACTTAAAATGGAAAGGAAAAGTGGAAAACGTAGCAAAATTGATGAGATTAGGGAAGTCCTAAGCTATTTGAAAACAATAAAAGACGACTCTGGAAATCCATCAGAGGTAAATATATACGAATCGTTTATTTTGTTTACCCAGCTCAACGATCAGTCCACATTAGGTCAGAAAAACCAATTAATTGAATCTATAGTGTGGCAGTGCGTCGACGCAAATAAATGTTGCGGTCAAGGCTGTGACGGAGCGTTCATCGTGAGTGGCGTATATAACGGTATGAAAAACACCGTCAAACTACAATTTAAACTTAATCCTTAAAGGCGCTGTAGGAGCTAATCGAGAAACAGTCCAGTATTTCTTACCAGTTGAGAACATCTGCAAACCTTTTGGCCACATAGAACGGAAAATGTTGTTTCGTCAGTACTTGTAAGGTAACGCTAATGACACTAATCGGAAGCCCTTGAGCTTAGAGACGCAACACCTTTTATATACTTATAGATTCATTGACTTTCTTAAGGATCTGAGAAACATAATTCTTACGAGTAAGAAATATAACGAACAGGATTTAGCAATGCACCCTAAAAACACGATTGAATCCTGCAGCTTTCTTGTCCAATATAAAGTACTCGAATGAATCAGTACTGTGCCTAAGGCCTTGAAATCCGAGAGTACGACGTTGCAACTGCATAAGAACTCTTAGGAATGCTGCTCTCAGAATGGGTAATTCGACAAACGTGAGAGATACGTATCGAGAGTAAATTTCCTTACAAACGAAAAAAACCAATAAAGAAGCACTTCGACGATCTACACGAGTGACTAGACTTCGGATGACACTTTTTTACTGAACAACTGGCACATTTATTCGCAACACAATACTTGGTTTTAAGGAATGAAGTAAGCTATAAACACATACGGAGCAAACCAAACTTTGTTGATATCTACCTTCTGTGCCGAAAATCTTAAAAATGTAGCCCTTTTGTTTTCTACGATACCCTCCAGAATTTTCTCTTGTATTACCAGCACAAGCTTTGTTGATAAGAACGTCATTTCAAGTATAAATACCGAAACTGTCTGGTGCGCAAGACAGTGGAGCTGACATCGACCTAACGTGACGTATGCACAACCGTCGTGATATCCTTAGATGTTACAAGACCTCTACAGTATGCGAGGAACAGAGGAAGGATATGCTCACAGGATTATTTGAAAGACGATGGAGTATAACATAGATGTCGATATATCTTAATAAGCAAAACTCGAAGGTAAAATGCCATACATCTGAAAAGAACGTGCTGTGAGAGATGATTTATAGACGACGTTTGTTGAGCTGTGAATGGAATGGGGCAGAAGGAATGGACATCCTTTCATTTACTTGCATTTGGCTTCTCATGTCAGTATTTACGCCGCTGAAGTGCGTTAAATGTGAAAGTGAAAAAATTCTGTCATCATGACATTAAAAGCGTACAGGGTATCTTGCAGCGTCATGTTATGAAATACATCAAAATATTTACTTATAATAAGTAATAAATACTTAAAACATGTAAAAAATGTAACGACGTTCCAGCAGAGTTGCGACGGTTTTTTACAGGGCAAAGACGGATTAGCTGGGGTGTGGTTGCATCAATATTGCGTTCTTTTGACACTGTCAAAGGCAATCGATATCATTATTGTAAAGTTTTATTGAACCGAAATAACATTGGTGGGTATAAGGAGAAAAGGAAGGGATATGGAGCCGACTATCTCTGGGTTGTGTGGGTTGCTGGATACCGAGAATCAGTTAAGAATTGGCGACAAACCCCTGTAGCCCAAGTTTTCCTGCTGTCAAATGGTTCAAATGGCTATATCCACTATGGGACTTAACATCTGGTGTCCCCTAGAACTTAGAACTACTTAAACCTAACTAACCTAAGGACGTCACACACATCCATGACCGAGGTAGGATTTGAACCTGCTACCGTAGCGGTCGTGCGGTTCCAGACTGAAGCGCCTAGAACTGCTCGGCCATAGCGGCCGGCTTCCTGCTGAGAGCAGCTTAAAGAAGTCGTCACTTGTATGGCGCTGTTTGTCAGGCGGGTCGTCTGAACTCCGGTGAAGCTTCTCGCTTGCAGTTACACGCGGCCTGCCGTAAAGTGGCGCCAGGAACCATCTTCCCTATTGATGTCTGCTATTTTTCGTGTGCATATCTGCAGCCGCCTTGAAACTTGACTTCCTGCGCAGGCGGCGGAGCTCTGATAGCACCGATCTGTGGTGTTGCCCCAACCGAACATAGCCGAAATGTGGTGCTACGCAGGTGCTAACAGGCCTTCCGATTTTCCCAATGTAGGTGAGACCGCACTCACGCTATATCTCGTGTACACCTGCGCAGTTGAGGGCCTTTACCGCCGTTCTTAGCGGACCCTACCAAAACGTATGTCCTGCGGCCACTCCGGAAAACTGGTTTGATGCCTCCTGTGTAAAGCACCTTGCCTACTGGATCAGTGACACATTTGACGTACGTTTAGCGCACCACCAGGAGTTGTTGTTTTACTTCATTTCCCTTATCTGGCTTCCCACTGAACTTACACTACTGGCCATTAAAATTGCTACACCAAGAAGAAATGCAGATGATAAACGGGTATTCATTGGACAAATACATTATACTGACATATAGAACTGACATGTGATTACATTTTCACGCAATTTGGGTGCATAGATCCTGAGAAATCAGTACCCAGAACAACCACCTCTGGCCGTAATAACGTCCTTGATACGCCTGGGCATTGAGTCAAACAGAGCTTGGATGGCGTGTACAGGTACAGCTGACTATGTAGCTTCAACACGATACCACAGTTCGTCAAGAGTATTTACTGGCGTATTGTGACGAGCCAGTTGCTCGGCAACCATTGACCAGACGTTTTCAGTTGGTGAGAGATCTGGGGAATGTGCTGGCCAGGGCAGCAGTCAAACATTTTCTGTATTCAGAAAGGCCCGTACAGGATCTGCAACATGCGGTCGTACATTATCCTGCTGAAATGTAGGGTTTATCAGGGATCGCATGAAGGGCAGAGCCACGGGTCGTAACACATCTGAATTGTAATTACCACTTGTAACGCCGGAAATGGTTCAAATGGCTCTGAGCACTATGGGACTCAACTTCTGAGGTCATTAGTCCCCTAGAACTTAGAACTAGTTAAACCTAACTAACCTAAGGACATCACAAACATCCATGCCCGAGGCAGGATGCGAACCTGCGACCGTAGCGGTCTTGCGGTTCCAGACTGCAGCGCCTTTAACCGCACGGCCACTGCGGCTGGCTTAACGCCGGAAATGCATATCCTTCTATTTCCATCTATTGCACTATAAATTTTTTTCCTTATTTTGTTACATGAAGATATAACATTTCTGTGTCTTTGTATATTGTAATTGTTTTACTATTTGTATATATATGCATTTATGTCGATGTATAATTGGTTTGTTTTGTGAATATTGTTTGTATTTATACGCTGGGTCTGGCCTAGGGAAAACTGTACTATCGAATGAATACATCGATAGGTCGTGTGGAGAACGAAAGTGTTTAGGATCTTTGGTAGTGTTAACTCTGTCGCGTGGAGCGGGGGCAGAGAGATTCTGGCTGGGGTAGTGCAGTGGAGCAGGTGTGTTGTGTGACGCTCCCGCGAGTTGCCACGCTTTCGGGGTTTGGCAGCTTGTAATTGCGCTCGACTTGCTATGATAGTTTCTGACACGGTGTCGCGGACGGGAAACATTAGCTGGCGCACATGAAGAGCCCGTTTCGCCTGGTGACCGTGTAGAGAAGGAGGCGCGCCAACATCCAGCTTCTGCAACAGCGACGGCCGACAATGAGTGACTGTCGCCACCTCCTCGATCGACGGCTTCAAACCTTCGATCAACCAACAAGGAAGACTGGAAGCACGTAAAGTTTTAGAACTGTATGGCAGACCTCAGCTTTTAAAACTGTTCAAATCACAAAATTACAGCAACGTAGCATGAACTTTTGTTGCTCATTGTCCCAATTGCATTACCAAGCAGGGTCCCTTCCTTTTCCGGAATGAACCCGACTGTCGTTGAAATTCAAACGCCAGCATTAAAGCAATATTATTCTATTTCACTGCTTTAATTTCAAAGTTCAGTTAAAGTATTCATAGCTGGCTACAATATTTAGATTGCACAAGCACAAATTAAGAGTGCGAGTTTTTGTTACCGTATTTTAGTTACCTGTGACTGCAGCTCAGCTTGGTACGTACCAAATTTTACTATTGTTAATTGTTCAGAATCATTTAATTCAAGTTCAAAGTTAAATCTCTTGTTTCTAAATTGCGTAGATTCAAGTAGCTTTTGAAATGATTGTTGAGGTAGTCCAAGACTAACCGCATTTTACTGAATTTCGATGTGCTTCAGAAAGAAAGCTCACTATAAACTTCAGTCATTAAATTAACTTTCGATTTTCCGGTTTTATTAATTCTTTTGCTAAATTAACTCAGAGTGTAGCGACATTTATTACTTCTGACAAACTTTCAGTTCTCACACTACACGTGTCAACCTTCAGTTGCCACGCTTCTAGTGCTAATTATATGTGTACTAACCTTTCTTTTTCAGTTACTATACTAATTGTCCTTGGACTGGCGACCGTAATTTCCCCCAAATCTCAAATATCTAATTAGCGCCAATTAATTGTTAACGTGACGACCGCACATTTACTTTCTTTATTAACTTTATCCCTTCTCAAAATTAATTGCCACAAGTTTCATTTGCATTTTTGCTTTCATTTAGATGTAACCCTTTCCTCCCTCTTTACTGACAAATTAACTTCGGTGACGATTGCTTTTCCCAAATTTCCATTAGGTACACGCGGTTTAATTTTTCACTGTCATTAAGGTCGATAAGTGAGGGGGAGGTTACACACTGTTCAAAGTGCCGCCAATGCGAAGACGTGTAACCAGTGGCATCCCATACCATCACACCGGGTGATACACCAGTACGGCGATGACGAATACACGCTTCCAATGTGCGTTCACCACGATGTCGCCAAACACGGATGCGACCATCACGATACTGTAAACAGAACCTGGATTCATCCGAAAAAATGACGTTTTGCCATTCGTGCACCCAGGTTCGTCGTTGAGTACACCATTGCAGGCGCTCCTGTCTGTGATGCAGCGTCAAGGGTAACCGCAGCCATGGTCTCCGAGCTGACAGTCCATGCTGCTGCAAACTTCGTCGAACTGTTCGTGCAGATGGTTGTTGTCTTGCAAACGTCCCCATCTGTTGACTCAGGGATCGAGACGTGGCTGCACGATCCGTTACAGCCATGCGGATAAGATGCCTGTCATCTCGACTGCTAGTTACACGAGGCCGTTGGGATCCAGCACCGCGTTCCGTATTACCCCTCTGAACCCACCGATTCCATATGCTGCTAACAGGCATTGTATCTTGACCAACGCGAGCAGCAATGTCAGAAACGTGATGGTAGGCATTTCTCCTCCTTACACGAGGCATCTCAACAACGTTTCACCAGGCATCGCCGGTGAACTGCTGTTTGTATATGAGAAATCGGTTGGAAACTTTCCTTATGTCAGCACGTTGTAGGTGTGGCCACGAGCGCCAACCTTGTATGGATGCTCTGAAAAGCTAATCATTTGCATATCACAGCATCTTCTTCCCGTCGATTAATTTTCGCGTCTGCAGCACGTCATCTTCGTGGTGTAGCAATTTTATTGGCCAGTAGTGTAGTTGCTCTTCTTATTGTTTCATAGTCGTATCTGTCGGCTCGGAAGGTGTTGCACAGCACTTTCAGTTCTTGTTTAATGTTGTTTTTATCATTGGTGCTAACAACTTGTACGCCGAGCAATCGTATCGTCAGCTTAGTTCTAGCTACTGGCCGCTCTGTCGTAACACGTAGGTGTGACGAGGCATGCAAGTGCACTGCGATGGAGAACAGTGCTGATCTCCAGGGCCGCTGGCAGTGGCGGCCGGACCTTATCTGCCCGGCGAGTCCTCTCGTCGTAGGCCACGCCCCGCCATAGTGCGGGCTGCAGCTAATTATTATGGCGGCTGGCAGCGGAGGGCAGTGCGAGGTGCTAACGGCTGCTATGGCCGGCACACCCGGCGACGCCAAAGTGGCCGCTCCACTCGGCCGTCACGTGCGCGCCCCACGGCCCCGTCCACCCCTCCCACGCACAGCTCCGGAATATTACCCCGCAGTCGCTCCAGTCGCACGTTTTATATGAGACGTTTCACGACAAACTTGCCACGTCTATCCTGAACGCCAAGGGGAGTCAGTCCTTTGCCAGTAACGAGAGCACACCAGTAGCGTTCACAAGCTCAGATGAAAGGGTATCCACTGTTTCGGTCATTTGCGTATGCAGTGAAGAGGTGCAGACAGTGGACACTTCTTTTGAAGGACTTGTGATGAAAGCCGTCCTCCTATCCTCACTTACACTGAAGTGTCAAAAGTCATGGAATAGCAGTATGGACTTACAGAGGTCGCAGTATTATTGCGCACACAAGGTATAAAAGGACAGTCGGAGAAGATGTCATGTTTACTCAGTTGATTCATGTAACAGCGTTTCTGACGTGAGTAGGGGACCACTGCGGGAATTAACAGACTTTGAAATTGGCTGGTAGTGGAGTTAGACGCGTGCGACATTCCACTTCAGAGATAGTTACAGAATTGAATGTTCTGCGATCCACAGTGTCAAGAGTGTGCCGAGAAGCGGCGTTTGCGTAGAGTTGTCAGTGCTAAAAGGCAAGTAATACTGCAGGAAACAACAGCAGAAATAAATGTGTGGCGTACGATGAAGGTATCGAGTACGGCAAAAGTTGGCGTTAATGGGCTATGGCAGCAGAAGACTAATGCGACTGACTTCGTTAACAGCAGGAAATCGTCTGCAGCGCCTCTCCTCGGCTCGTGATCACATCGGTTGGACTCTACATGACTGAAAACCGTAGCCGGTCGCTGTGGCCGAGCGGTTCTAGGCGCTTCAGTCCGGAAACACGCGGCTGCTACGGTCGCAGATTCGAATCCTGCCTCGGACGTGGATGTGTGTGGTGTCCTTGGGTTAGTTAGGTTTACGTAGTTCAAAGTCTAGTAGACTGGTGACCTCATTTGTTATGTCCCATAGTGCTTAGAGCAATTTGAACCATTTTTGAAAACCGTAGCCTGGTCAGGTGAATCCCGATTCGAGTTGGTAAGAGCTGACGGAAATATTCGAGTGTGGTGCGGATTCTACGAAGCAATAGACCGATGTTGTCAACAAGGGACTGTGCATGCTAGTGGTGGTTTCATGATGGTATGGGCCGTGTTTACATGAAATGGGTTGCGTCCTCTGTATAACTGAACCGATCTTTCGCTGGAAGTGTTTGTGTTCGGCTACCTGGAGACCATTTGCAGCCATTCAAGGACTTCACGTTCCCAAACGGAGATCGAATTTTTATGGATGACACATCTGTTTGTCATTGGTTTGAAAAACTTTCTAGACAATTCGAGCGAATAGTTTACCACCATGATGACATGAATCCTATGGAACACGTATGAGAGATAATCGAGAGATAGGACGACAATAATTGTAATCCCTGCCAAGCGGAATCGCTACTGCGTAGTCTTCCAAAAGTGGATCAGCAAGCCATCAAACAGGTGACCACAATGTTTTGCTTCATCCATGTGGTTCCCTATTCTCTTTTCATTCCTCAGTACATCATCTACAACTTCTCGAAGTTTGTCGATAAACCGGGTGATTCTTACTAACGTTTAAAATCCCTAGAAGCGATGTAGATGACGCTATGGCAATTAAATTAATATCATACACACGGAACTGCAAAGTACCCCAAAAGCGGAAGACAAATGTTGAACAGTTGACGTCACCAGATAACGTAAGTTTAAGCACTGTATTCTTACTAAATCCATCCCTCCAACACGTTTCACGCTAAGCAAATGAGATATATTATGAAATCATCATTTACTACATTTACCGAAGAAGGGCTGGGGAAAACGTTTCAACTAGCGTTCTTACAAGCACGCAACGCGCGTTTACGTGGCGATGAACTGTGCACACTGTAATGTTGTAGCTTTAATTTGCTATGTAAGCTGTGCTGATTGACAATAAAAGCGGGTTAAAAGCTGTGAGCTGTCTGGGGAAGTTAATCTTGCATTACTAAGCAACTGTTTCACCAGGTATGTAGTCTAGGTTTGCGAAATTCCCAAACAGACTAATATTAATTATAATCTTTTAAAAGTCACACAACAACCGGTAATATATATATAAAAAAGAGAATTTAAATAAAAAGAAAGAAATCAGGTTATATTTGGAAATTTATTTTAAGATTGATCATTGAAATTTCAGCATATTAAACTTGATTCCTAACTAAACTGGTGCCTTATTTAGGATTGTGAAAATGTGAGATTGCAATCTTACGGAACACATCAATTATGGAGCCAAGATTGGGAGACTGCATACAACACTGCATTCATTGAACAACACACAAAGAACGTTGAAACGTATGCAAGAGAAAGTTAACCACTACCAACAGATTCAAATTTTCACCCAAAGAAATTACGTTCGTAGCACAATCCTGTCCGTCATGTCATTACCACACACTGGTATACTAAATTCATACTAACTCTCTGTGAAATCTTCCCAAAAAGAATAGCTGAGGGCTACTTTGATGATTACACCACATGCTTCACGTGGTCAACTTGGTTTACACAAAGCGTATAACTCCACAATAATTTTGATAATTAAAATAAATCAGATCGAAAAGCAATTTACAAAAGAAAAACCTCGAACTGGTTACTAACGTCTTACTATTAACCTGATGGGTCAAACAGTTATATAAGCACGTGGTACTGGTCTCGCAAAGTACACCCCACGTGGGTTGAACATAAAGAACAGTTGCTATATTGAAAAATATTGTCAAGACGAGACGTTATAATCACACAAGCATTCACATTTAAGATTGATCTTAGTTAGAGTTACTGATCAACACGTGGTTCCACTTTACTCACAAAGTAGTGACAAAGCAACTACCGGAAAATTATCTGAACTTCACACGAGAATTTCACTGCGCTGCAATTTAAGATAACATTAGATATTTTAGAGCTAAACCTGAAATAAAGGTGATTAAATTTTCATTTAGGCTGAACTTCAGAAATCCATTGTCCTACGGACTTAGCAGACACGCGCTTAGCCGGAGATCTTACCACTTCAGACGCTCGCCACGGACCAACTCCTTGGTCCCTTCCTGAGGGGTGGCTCACAAATACAAACGGAAGTGGCCAGAGGGGCAGCTTCCTATACCAACATGACAACGGACGGACAGGACCATACTAAGGATAGAAACCTCTTTGCTTTTAGAAAGCGTAGCTACCTGTTCCGACGTTGGTCCTACTGTTCTCTAGCAGACAGCCTTGTTTGCTACCCTCAAGCATGCAACTAGAAATACATTTGCTCATTCATCCTCTCACACAGAAGGGAAGGGGGATGACAGTATCTTATCATATACAGTATATAAAAGAAAGCGGATGTAGGTTCCGTATGAGACTGTTTGACATGAATTACATATAAACTGTGTTTTAAAGTGTAGTAGTGTGACAGATCGTTCTTGTTTATGTGTAAAAGTAACACGTTCCACTACTCAGTCTCCTCCCAGATAGTCAGAAACGCCACAGTAAATTTAGAAGAGGAATTTATGCCGTAAATGACAACAGATTTAAGAAATTAAACATGAAAGGAATCCAACAGAGACCTTTCAACACATAGCTTCCAGAACTGACGATTCAGTTTTTCTTCGCTATAAGGGGCTGATGACATCTCATTTCTCACCTTTCCCAAGTTGCGCTTTAAGAATTGTAAGGTTCTTAGCATCCACAGCCGTTAGTTACACATGAAATCCAGCAACACACGAGTCGCACAAGTACCTTCTCACCCCTTTGATGTCCTAACGACATAATTCTAATTTGGCTTAGCTCACATGCAGCCAGTTGGCCGTATGCAGTAGATGCTTGCCAAAATCCTTCGTTGTCTTGGTTTTAGTAATTCATCTTCGTCCATTTTCGAGTTAAAAATTAGTCGGAGGAATTCAGTTCCGGAACATGACCAGCCTGTAGGGTAATGTCACACACTATTGTCGAAGATAGGTACGAATGAAATCAGAACACAGGACTTGTTTTTAGAGATCTCACAGCAACTAAAAACACTGGGAATCACAATATTTTAAGATAACACAACCACAAGATGAAGACACACTACTTCTTAACTTGGAATGTTTAGGTATGTCGTTCAGAACCCGGCTGCTCTGTGGTATTCCAGTCTCTCTAGAAGCCGATGAAGGCGGCGTACAGAAAAAAAAAATAGAAATCCTTACCTGAATTTGTTTAATATTGTTGCGAATGGCCATCCTCTGCCTGGCGGGACTCAAAATTTCAAATATTCTGATAAAGATGCTGGTGACCAGAATGTGAGATATAGAGAAGAAGCTGTGGCTGCCTAAGACGATCTGTCTATAGAATACCTGCAGAAGGAAATAGCTCTACCCGAAAGGTACCTGCTCCAGATGGGCTCCTTGTGTTAGCCACGTGAACTAAATACTTATTACTGGCACGAAATTAAACTTCCGATTTCATTTCATAAGTTAAAACTTACCCCAAGTTTCTGTGTTCTTCGTGTAGAAAATATACTCTTGTGAAATGAGATGAATCTTTCTGAATCTTACTGTAGTTTATACATACACTTCCTACACAGATTATATGAAAGGTTGCAGTATTTGTGAATTACTCCTTTTTTTTGAAGTTAATAGCAAATAGAAACTGTGTGCCAGATCGAGACTCGAACTCAAAACCTTTTCCATTCGTAGGCATATGCACTTCCCCGAGAAAGGCAAAGGTCCCGAGTTCGAATCTCGGTCCGGCACACAGTTTAACTCAGCCAGGAAGTTTCATAACAGCACACACTCCGCTGCAGAGTGAAAAACTCATTCTGTCGCTTTCTTTATTGTCATCTCAGAATGGAACTTAATATGCCGAACAGTGTGTATCAAAGGAAAGAAGTAACAAAGGTGAAATGTTAGTTTTGTCTTTCAAGTACATAATATTTTCTGCCGTGTATTTCGAAGGAGCCAAGCACCACTTTGACAACAAAACTACTTTCGAACGCACTTTTCTGCGTAGATGCCCGGGAAACACGAAAGGAATGCTGTTTGTTCAATTCGGAATAACAGGAACGGGAAAGACGGGCGATACAGACGTGACTTCGGTCGAGGGGCGGAGAAAATGCCCTGGGGCTGAGGAATCGCTAAGAGGAACGGCTCGTGGGGAACCGAATAGGGAGGAGATAAATAGATGGCACATGACTTGCGACTCACTCGGTGAAGGTGATAACGGAGGGGGAGAAGAATGACTCGGAAGCAGGCTGCCATCGACAGAACAGCGACGCCGAAAAGGGTGCGTCGACGAATGCCACGTTTACTGCGCGCTTAATGGCTGAGGGACTTTATCTGTTTACTACCAAGCTGGGCGAGATCCTTAGTATTTCTGTGCGGCTGCAACTGCACAGCAGCATTTGATGTTTAGCATCGTCGTGGTTACAGCTGTGTTTCCTTACAATATGTAGCTTGCAAAGTTATAACTCAAGATTCATAGCTTTGACCTTTATTATTCAGATTCTCAGGGCTTCACAAACAACGAGTGTGGTACCGTACGATTACGTTTTTATGTACATCGAATTTATTGCATATATTCAGCTATCTTCGGCATCAAAACGCTTTGTGAAGTCTAAGTTACCAGTAAGTTATTCTACGGATCTAAAGGGAGTAATTAATGGATTGAACCGTTATGAAATCTAAACCTACGTGTCAGACTCGAATGGTTCAAATGGCTCTAAGCACTATAGGACTTAACATCTGAGGTCTTCAGTCCCATAGACTTAGAACTACTGAAACCTAACTAAGCTAAGGACATCACAACATGCCAAATTTAAACAGACGCTAAATCCCCAAGAGTGGCGGTCCTTTACAGAAGCACCAAATTTAGGAAGGAGTTCAATGCGAGACGCCTATAACAGTTTCCACAACGAAACTTTGTTTCGAAACCTGGCAGAGAATCCAAAGAGATTCTGGTCGTATGTGAAGTATGTTAGCGGCAAGAAACAATCAATGCCGTCTCTGCGCTATAACAATGGAGATACTATCGAAGACAATTCTGCCAAAGCAGATTTACTAAACACAGCCTTCCGAAATGCCTTCTAAGAAGAAGACGAAGTAAATATTCCAGAATTCGAATCGAGAACAGCTGCCAACATGAGTAACGTAGAAGTAAATATCCTCGGAGTAGTGAAGCAACTCAAATCACTTAATACAAGCAAGTGTTCTGGTCCAGACTGTATACCAATTATGTTCCTTTCGGAGTGTGCTGATGCATTAGCTCTATACTTAACAATCATATACAACAGTTTGCTCGACGAAAGATCCGTACCCAAAGACCGGAAAGTTGCACAGGTCACACCAATATTCAAGAAAGGTAGTATGAGTAATCCACTAAATTACAGACCCATATCGTTAACATCGATATGCAGCAGGATTTTAGAACATGTATTGTGTTCGAACATTATGAAGTACCTCGAAGGAAATGGTCTATTGACACACAGTCAACATGGGTTAAGAAAACATCGTTCCTGTGAAACACAACTAGCTCTTTATTCACATGAAGTGCTGAGTGCTATTGACAAGGGATTTCAGATCGATTCCGTATTCCTGGATGTCCGGAAGGCTTTAGACACTGTACCACACAAGCGGCTCGTAGTGAAATTGCGTACTTATGGAATATCGTCTCAGTTATGTGACTGGATTTGCAATTTCCTGTCAGAGAGGTCACAGTTCGTAGTGACTGACGGAAAGTCATCGAATAAAACAGAAGTGATTTCAGGCGTTCCTCAAGGTAGTGTTATAGGCCCTTTGCTGTTCCTTATCAATATAAACGATTTGGGAGACAATCTGAGCAGCCGTCTTCGGTTGTTTGCAGATGACGCTGTGGTTTATCGACTAATAAAGTCATCAGAAGATCAAAACAAACTGAAAAACGATTTAGAAAAAATAGCTGAATGGTGCGAAAAGTGGCAGTTGACCCTAAATAACGAAAAATGTGTGGTCATACACATGAGTGTTAGAAGGAACTCGATGAGCTTCGGTTACGCGATAAATCAGTCTAATCTAAAAGCCGTACATTCACATAAATACCTCGATATTACAATTACGAACAACTTAAATTGGAAGGAACACTCAGAAAATGTTGTGGGGACGGCCACCCAAAGGCTGCGTATTATTGGCAGGACACTTAGAAAATGTAACAGGCGTATTAAGGAGACTGCCTACACTACGCTTGTCCGTCCACTTTTAAAATACTGTTGCGCGGTGTGGGATCCTTACCAGGTAGGACTGCCGGAGTACATCGAAAAAGTTCAAAGAAAGACAGCACGTTTTGTATTATCGCGAAATATGGGAGAGAGTGTCACAAAAATGATACAAGATTTGGGCTGGAAATCATTAAAAGAGGGGCGTTTTTCGTTGCGTAGGAATCTTCTCACGAAATTCCAATCACCAACTTTCTCCTCCGAATGTGCAAATATTTTGTTGACACCGACCTACATAGGGCGGAACGATCACCACGATAAAATAAGGGAAATCAGAGCTCGTACGGAAAGCTACAGGTGTTCATTCTTTCCGCGCGCTGTACGAAATTGGAATAATAGAGAATTGTGAAGGTGGTTCAATGAAGCCTCGGCCAAGCACTTAAATGTGATTTGCAGAGTATCCATGTAGATGTAGATGTAGATCCATGCCCGAGGCAGGACTCGAACCTGCGACCGTAGCAGCCGCGTGATTCCGGACTGAAACGCCTACAACCGCTCGGCCACAGCGGTCGGCAGACTCGAATGACTATGCTGGTCGAGAAAGAACGAAATGGGGATTTTAAATGTTCGCCAGACAACAGCGTTTTAGCACTCATGTGGGAAATATCATGGACACTGCAGAGAAGGGGAGATTAACGTACCTAATATATACAGGTAGCGATACTGCCGGTGCAACCACAACGGAAGGGTACCTATGTAGATACCGAAATAATATATGGCTTCTGTAGAGGGGAAGCAGCGTTTCCAATAGTTTCAGGGGGAAAAGTCTGAAAGATTGAGGGGTCTGGCCAACATTAGCCATCATTACCTTGTTATGTAAGCAAAGCTAAACTATAGCTGTTAAATTTCCAGCTCTGTTGTATGGCTTAATGATAATACCATCCTCTAGAGTAAGTGTTCCAGAGCCACAATAGTCACCCTCTCGGATTTCCGGGCAGGAAATGCTCAGTAGGGTGCAGACATCACGAGAAACAAAAGTCGCGTTCTACGCGTCGGAGGATGGAATGTTAGATCCATTAATTTGATACGTAGGTTAGAGTATTTTAAAAGTGAAATGGATAGGTTGAAGTTAGGCACAAAAGGGAAGTAGTGAACAGGGCCTTTTGTCACACGAGAACAAGGTTAAAAAATCAGGGGAATGTGTATGCAACTAAAAAAATAAAAAATAAATAAGAAAAATTTTAAAAAATGAGTGAATAACGCGGGTAAGCTTCCAGAAACAGCATAGTGAACTCTTTACCGAAGCCAAGGCAGACAGGAGGCCAGAACCCACTACTGGAGGACAAATCTACGTGCCTACTTGTTCTGTATATGATGAGGACAATGAAACAATGTGTGATGAGGTAAAACAAACGTAAGAGGTGACCAAAAAGTTTCCTTTCCAAAGGCTGTACAATCCACAATTGGTAATCCACTCAGACAAAAAGGCCTTGAGCGTTGAGGCTATCATCCCACCAACGCACCAGATTGAAGAAATCCGTTATCTAAAATACCGCGTCCTGCTGCGTGAAGAAGTCCGTAACTGCCTGCTGCACATCCTCGTCACACAGGAGTTGGGAGCTGTGATAATCGCTTGGGAGGAGTTCAGAACTATAGGGCAGATATTCGAGCGTCTCCTACTTGAATTGATGTAACTTCTCCTTCGGGACATTTGGTATATGGGGGCGTTTTGTATCTCTTCGCGACTAGCACGGATCTTCACCCACCATTTCACAATGGTGGTTTTCGACAGCCATGCTGCCCCATACGAATTATTCGGTCTCCGAAGGATGTCAGCCGGTGTTGGTCCTTCAGCAGCCAAGAAAAGAGTAACGGAACATTGATCCTGTTTGGATGGATGTCGCCATAGTTCAAATTTCCGCAGTTAGTTGTGATGGGAGACTGGCATTCAGTAATAAAAAACGGAAGAGAAAAAAGATTAGTAAGCGAACGTGATCTAGGAGAAAGAAATGAAAGGGCTAAGGGCATGGTAGAATTTTTCACCGAGCATAGCTTAATCACAGCTAACACTTCGCTTAAAAATCATGAAAGAAGGCTCTACACGTGGAAAAGACCAGGAGACACCGGAAGGTTTGGGAGATGAAATAATGAAGACAGCACAGGAACAATTAGACAAAAAAAAACATGGTTGGTAGAAATCCTCGAATAACACAATTGATATTGACTTTAAGTGACGATAGGGGTAAATACAAAAATGCAGCAAGTGAAGCAGGCGAAAGGAAATACATATCTATAAAAATGAGATTAACTGGAAATGAGAAGTGAATACGCAGGAATGGCTACAGGATATACGCAAATCAATAGCTCATGCATGGCTATGATAAAGATAGATGCTTTTTGTAAGATAATTAAGGAAACTTTGGAAGAATGAGTAGCAACTGTATGAATAGTACAAGCCAGTATTAAGCATAGAACAGAAGGCTGAAAGGTGGAAGGAATATATATAACAGCTATGAAAGGAAAATGAGCTTGAAGACAATATTATGAAAGGCGAAGAGGAAATAAATAAAACACACATGGAAGATATGTCATTGTGCGAAAAATTTGATAGTTGAAACGGGACACTTGGGGTAATCCAAATCCTCTCAGAATTATTGAGATTCCTTGTAGAAAGTACCAATACAAAAGTATTCCACCTGCTGTGGTGGTGGTGGTGGCAGTGGGAAGTTCCTATGGGACCAAACTGCTGAAGTCATCGGTCCCTAAGCTTACATACTACTTAATGTAACTTAACTAACTTACTCTAAGGACGACACACACACCCATGCGCGGGGGAGGACTCGAACCTCCAACGGGCGGCGGGGTTGGGGGGGGGGGGGAGGGGCGCGACTCCCCCGCACGGCAAGCGACCACTGTTACCTCTTCACTTGAAGTTGCAGAGCAAAGATGTGCGATGACAGTGGTGTGTCCAATGACAACACTTGATAGAGAAGTAGCACCACGTTGTCTTTCAGTTCTAGTTCAGATGTGCTTACAGCATCGTGATGGATGCATCCTTGTATGGAGGTTCCGAGGAGAATGATCGTTGCCAGTTACACTAGTCATCGCCTTATCAGCCGAACACCTGATGCGATGGTGTGGGATTTTCCTCTGGTTTTTATAACTGGTAATTCATGCATTACGCTTCTGACGTATTGAGGCCAGCACCTGGTGTGTTAGTACGGGTTGCCACTGGGTAATAAACAGGATTTCTTCTTGTTCTCATGGACGGTAATTTGGACTGTAAGCACTAAATTTCCAAAGTGTTAAGGCCAGTTGTAGCACCCTAATCTTCGAGATCTCAGTGGCGTTATCGATCCGCTACGTAACGCAACACCGCATATTTACCGTACTGCCCTGACCCATCTCGCTAATGACAGTATTATTGAACATGCAACACGTCAGCCTTAGTTGGAAATAGAAACCAAACTTTACCCAGGTTTCAGCCAAAATAATTTGGCCTTCTTCAGAAGCGAGTGACACTAAACTGCTGCATGCCAAAGTTTGGCCATGTCAGGTATAAAACTGTAGCACAGTAGTAGCTTTGGTATGCAGTAGTCTAGTGTCACTCGCTTCTGAAGAAGGCCAAATTTTTTTGACTGAAACCAGGGTAAAGTTTGGTTTCTATTTGCAACTGAGGCTGACGTGTTACATGTTCAATTATCAGAGTTGCTGACACAGCTGCACAATGTTAAACATTCTTAAATACAGTATTATTGTTGCTCTGGGTAGCACGTTCTCAAGATCTCTCACCCGTTGGAAATACGGTCACATTAATGCGACT
Source organism: Schistocerca nitens (assembly GCF_023898315.1). NCBI lineage: Eukaryota > Metazoa > Arthropoda > Insecta > Orthoptera > Acrididae > Schistocerca > Schistocerca nitens. Next base: position 173,245,522 of record NC_064622.1, on the reverse strand, counting down.
ACCGCCTGTGCTCGACGTCAATGTCTGATAACAAATCAGAGACGGCAGGTGGCAGAATTAGCAGTGATATATAAAGCGCGTCGGGTTGGACGCAAGAAACTGTGTAGTCGTTTTCGTAATGCGGAAACGGAGCGATTTACCTTGCGGCCTAAAGGGCATGATGACTGGCTTTTGGACCAAGCGTAGAAGCATTTCCGAAACGGCTACGTTCGTTAACTCATCGAGTGCCGCGTGATTCAAGTATACCATGGCTGGCAAAATGGCGCTGTCCAGAACTAGCGCCAGGCAACTGTTGTGTACCACAGGACATAAATGAGAAAAGTAAAATGACGGCTGCAGAGAGATGTACGAGCGAATAGGCGTGCAGCTGTTGAGTAAGTGACCGCCCAGATGAACCAAGGAGCTAGAAACGGAGTCTACTGAACGACCGTTCAGCGGAACGTTGCTCCGTGTGGATCTCTGCAACAGGCGCCTGGTTCAGGCACCCATACTCACTGCTGCTCATCGGTGACGAAGGCTGGAATTTGCACGCTAGTACCGAAACTCGATGTCCACTGATTGGCGACAGGTGGTCTTTTAAGGTGAACAACGTTTTATGCTCAATTAAACAGATGGCCGTTGGCGCATACAGCGTGAAATCTCTGAAAATTCTACAGCAATCGTCTGAAGGGACCAGCTCAGAGGGCATTCCCCGTCTGATCTCGTCGTTCTAGACGCAACAGTGGATCAACACAATAATGCACCTACCCTTGGGGATCATGTTTCCCCTGTACATGCAGTTTGCTTTTCCTCGGCGCGATGACATCTACCAGAAGGACATCACAACGTGTCACAGAGCTCGTAGTGTAAATGCGTGGTTCGAAGAGCACCAGGATTATTTTAACGTACTGTCGTGAACAGCGGTCTCCCCTAATTTAAACCCATCTACATCTACATTTATACTCCGCAAGCCACCCAATAGTGTGTGGCGGAGGGCACTTTACGTGCCACTGTCATTACCTCCCTTTCTGTTCCAGTCGCGTATGGTTCGCGGGAAGACGACTGCCAGAAAGCCTCCATGTGCGCTCGAATCCCTGTAATTTTACATTCGTGATCTCCTCGGGAAGTATAAGTAGGGGGAAGCAGTATATTCGATACCTCATCCAGAAACGCACCCTCTCGAAACCTGGACAGCAAGCTACATCGCGATGCAGAGCGCGCCGGCCACGGTGCCAAGCGGTTGTAGGCGTTTCAGTCTGGAACCGCGCGACTGCTCCGGTCGCAGATTCGAATCCTGACTCGGGCATGGATGTGTGTGATGTCCTTAGATTAGATAGGTTTAAGTAGTTCTAAGTTCTAGGGGACTGATGACCTCAGATGTTAAGTCCCATAGTGCTCAGAGCCATTTTTTGATGCAGAGCGCGTCTCTTGCAGAGTCTGCCACTTGAGTTTGCTAAACATCTCCTTAACGGTATCACGCTTACCAAATAACCCTGTGACGAAACGCGCCGCTCTTCTTTGGATCTTCTCTATCTCCTCTGTCAACCCGACCTGGTACGGATCCCACACTGATGATCAATACTTAAGTGTAGGTCTAACGAGTGTTTTGTAAGCCACCTCCTTTGTTGATGGACTACATTTCCTAAATACTCTCCCAATGAATCTCAACCAGGCACCCGCCTTACCAACAATTAATTTTATATGATCATTCCACCTCAAATCGTTCCGCACACATACTCCCAGATATTTTACAGAAGTAACTGCTACCAGTGTTTGTTCCGCTATCATATAATCATATAATCATATAAATCATGTAATCATATAAACCCAATCGAGATCTGTGGCATTACCGTCACAGCGCTTCTCGCACCATGGAGAAATCTGGCGCAGCATGCTGGAGTCGGCATGACTCGACGTATTTGTCGGTACGTACCAGTACCTGACTGACTCTCTTCCTGCACGTCTCGCAGCCGTCTGCGCTGCTAAATGCTTTAGAGGGGTGGTCACATTAATGTGACTGGGCAGTATATCTGGTCATCGGATGCTGAGAGACGGGCATTCCAACGCTCGCCAGTTTCATCAACTAACAAACTTTGGCATAAAGTGGGATCTGCATAGACTGTCACCTCAGCTCAGTGCGATCAATGTCCAACCGAGTTAGGTCCGCTGTTTCTAGCACAGGCAGCAGCTCTGCTCACTAAATTTCGCATGTCGCATAACCGCAAATAATCTGCAAACTCAGTCGCGCGTCCTCCAGCTGCACTGTCGTACGCACAGTAAGTACAATTTCGTAAGTTGCCAGCCATCCCGATCTTTAAAGACCAGTAGAGTAAGACCGTGTCTGAGGTTAATTGCAGCGTCGGAGGCGAGTACGAGCTGGCTGTTTGTCCAGGAGCGGTGTTTTCCAGGCGGCTCCGGCAGGCGAGGCGTCCGCCTGGAGCAGCGGCTGCTCAGGAATTCGGGCGGCGTGCGTCTCCGTATTGATTCCTTGGCGCGCAGCGGCCGGGCCTGGGTCGCCGCCGGCGCCAACAACGGCTGCAGGCGCCGCGCGCCGGCCGTGATACACAGCCGCCGCGCTGCCACTGGCCGGCCGGACTCCCTTACTGCCCTCCGCCGTCTCGTCCGCGGCCGGTATTAACCTGACGTGTGCGTGAGAAGCCGGCGCGACACTCGCTGTCCGTCTTCCAGACGGCAACATTCAATCGTAAGCTCACGGGACAAAGCGCTGGCGGCTCACTTAAGAGAGCACAACATGTAGCTTTGGAGCACTGTGGACTGTTAACGAAGGTACGAGCATACGGAATAGGTTCCCAGGTACGTGAGTGGTTCGAAAATTTCTTAAGTAGAACAACCCGGTACGTTGACATCGACGGCTGGTGTTCATCAGACACAAGGATATCGTCACGAGATCCCGAAGGGAATACGAAGGGATCGCTCTTATTCTCTACGTAAATGATCTGACTGACAGGGTTTGCAGCAACTTGAGGTGTTGGTGTGATCAATGGTAGCAGAAGTAGATAAGTTCAGGCAGATGAGTAGAAAAACACTCACGTGATATTCGAACAGAACAACAGTGGTGTACTGTTTGATACAATCTCGATATATTTTGGCATAACGTTGGAAAGCGATGCGGAGGGGTATGAGCATGTAACGCTTCTGGCAGGGAAGGCGAATTGTCGATTTCGATTTACTGGCAGAATTTAAGGAAAGTGCGGTTCTTCCTCAGAGGAGACCAGGCATAGAATAAAAGTGGTTCAAATGGCTCTGAGCACTATGGGACTTAACTTCTGAGGTCATCAGTCCCCTAGAACTTAGAGCTACTTAAACCTAACTAACCTAAGAACGTCACACACACCCATGCCCGAGGTAGGATTCGGACCTGCGACCGTAGCGGTCGCGCGGTTCCAGACTGTTGCGCCTAGAACCGCTCGGCCACCTGGGCCGGCTAGAATAAAAGTGCGACCCATTCTTGGGTACTGTTCGAGTGTCTGGGCTCGCCACCAGATCGTATTGAAGGAAGACATGGAAACAGTTCAGAGGAGTGGTGGTAAACTAGTTATCGGTAGGGTCGATCAACATGCAGGTCTTACGGTGATGCTTTGGGAACTCAAGTGGAAATCCTTGAAGGAAAGACGACGTTCTTTTCACGGAACACTTTTGAGAAAATTTAGAGAATCGGCACTTGAAGCTGACTGAAGAACGATTCTCCTGCCGCGACGTACTTTTCGCGTAAGGACCACGAAGAGCAATTAGTTGCTTTCCCCTCGCTCCATATGTCCGTGGAACAGGAAAGGAAGAGACTGTTAGTGGTACAAGATGTCCTCCGCCGCGCACCATACAATGGCTTACGAGGTATATATGTGCATGTATGGGACTGATACCTGGCGGTTATTTCACCCGCCACGGCTGACGTATCATAGTAGTCCAGAGGGAACGTTTATTGAGTCAAATTAAAACACATAGTTAAAACAACGTCGAATGAGTATACGACGGTGTTTTGTGGTCGGTAAAGGCAGCCGCAGTCTAGTGGCGAGAAGAGCGTTTTAAGTTATCATTACCTACGCTGCAAGGGTAAGCCTCCGTACTGCGGTATAAAAAGGTGCAGAGAGTACAATGCGTTTGGCGATAAAAGCAGCTCCTGCCATGCAGCACCGAGAGACGGAACTTGGCAGCCTCAAGTCTGATCTGCGTTCGAACTATTCAAGCGCAAATTCCATACGTCATTATTAACATAGTACGAACGACCGCGACAAATCTAGGGTAGACATTAGGCATAAAAAAAACATTACATGTAAACTAGGCATCCGCGGCCGTTGTCACAGTCAATAAAATTCTTCTGGGCTTGAGGCCCCATTGTCATTTGTAAAATTCCGACGTTTCGGCGACTACGGCATGGCGCCTTCCTCAGGATGTGTTGCTCAGTTAGCAACACACCCTGAGGAAGGCACCTTCCAATAGTCGCCGAAACGTCGGAATTTTACAGATGACAATGCTGCCTCAAACCCAGAAGAATTTTATTGAAAAAAAAAACATTACTTTGTATAAGATACTCACCAAGTTGAAACATTTTGAAAGTCCGGTAAAGGGAGTAGACTGTTTGCAAGTAGTAGTCGATGGGAAATTATAGTCAGATGTTGCTCAGGATCATCGCATGATACAACTGACTACCGATGATCAAAGCACGTGCCTGCCTTTAACTTCTTTGACGAACCTTACCATCTAATTGATATACGAAGTGCAAGTAATGGAACACATTTCTTTCTGAAAGCAGGTTGGTTTTATTCAGAAATCCAATACACCTTATTATTCCCCACTCTTTTGACTACGTAACCGTATTTTTCAACGTAATCTCTCTTCAGTGCGACGGCCTTATACCGCCTTACTAGTAAAGCCCTCAAATCTGCATGGTAGTACACTACCTGACGACGTCGGATCAAATGTCTTTCTGCATCTATAACCTCCACATTATGAACGTACTACTTACCGCGGGGTGCATCCTTCATTGAGTCAGACAGATGGCAGTCGGAAGGTGCGAGATCCCGGATGTTGGGTGGACGACGAAGAACAGTCCAGCAAATTTCGTGAGCTCCTCTCGAGTGCACAGACTAGTGTGAGCCGAACGCTGTGGCAGAACGGTTCTAGGCGCTTCAGTCCGGGACTGCGCGACTGCTACGGTCACGGGTTAGAATCCTGCCTCCGGCATGGATGTGTGTGATGTCCTTAGGCTAGTTAGGTTTAAGTAGTTCTAAGTTCTAGGGGACTGATGACCTCAGATGTGAAGTCCCATAGTGCTCAGAGCCATTAGAACCATTTGACTGGTGTGATGACTCTCGCGTTGCCATGTAGAAGGAGAAATTCGTTTGCAATTTTGTGGCGACGAACATACCGCAGTCGTTTATTCAATTTCCTAAGGGTAGCACGCACTCTTCACAGTTGATCGTTGCACCACGGTGGAGGACAGCTAACAGAATATGCCCTTCAGAGTTCCAGAAGGCCGTCGCTATGACTTATCGGCTAACGATGGGGCTTTGAATTTTTTCTTCGGAGGAGAGACGATGTGGTCCCACTCCATGGATTGCAGTTTTGTTCCGTTTCGTAGTGGTGAACCCATATTTCATCGCCTGCGACGATGTTCGGAACGTTGTCACAATCAGCCTCGTAACGCGCAAGCAATTTCACAAATATTGTCCTTCGTTGCTCTTTATGGTCTTTTGTAACCCACCGGGTACAGACCCTTCAGTATTCCAAATAGCGAACGAATATGTCAGCACTACCAATACGGATGTCCAGTTGAGCAGCGAGGTGTTTGATTGTGATCCGCCCATCACCTCGAATGAGAGTGTCCACACGTTCCAACATTGCAGTAGTAACAGCTCTGTAAGGCCTGCCGGCATGTGGGACAACGAACAGATTTGCCCAGCCCTGTTGCGATGATGAAATACGCCTCGTTCAGCCACTCACTGTGCTTTTGTTCACTGCCTGGTCTCCGTAGACATTCTTGCAAGCGCTCTTTAATATCTGCGACAGCTCTCCGCTAGGAACACGCCTACGCTACAGACATTTTGAAGGCTACGTACAGAGCCACCACATATCGAAACTTCATGAAACTACAGGCATTGAAGTGGGGATACTTCATGATGTCTCCAACGAAATTGGACGAGAAATAAAAAGTACGTTGAATTATTTATGAAGGGTTGATGATAGTTGGTTACACTTTGACACTGCTTCTAGCAGTCTTGCACCCACGTATATAGCCGCTGAATATGACTGTAAGGTATTACGCATTGATAGGGAGAAAGATACATTGTTGCTAGAACATACGATTGCGAAGAATCATTAGGATCAGATGCATTAAACATCTAGCGGTATTCCTACGGGCCACTTGGAAGTGATTCAACAGAAAAGTGTACGTAGTGTAGGTATATGCCAAACTGAGGTCCACTGGAAACATTAGAATCCTCCCTCGAAGGATGTAGCTTAAAGAACACGTTTGTTCGATCGATACTTGAACATCGTTCTTCGGTGTGGGACCCTTACCAGACAGGAGAGCTAAAGGAAATACATAGCAACCACAAAGAACAGTGCGTTTCATCAGAGGTTCCATACGTAAGCTCGAAAGCGCCACAGAGATTATCATTCAACTTCAGAGAGTCGTTTGTATAATACTGTGTGAAGATACTGAAATGTCGGGGTTTTAGTTTGGTAACACTCCCAAAGTATCTTCTTTGATTTCAAATAAACTATGACTGAGCAAATGTCCTAATTTGCAACTTTGAGGTAATACGAATTACCATTAAATACGGTTTCGATTTTGGTAATTGCTGATTAGTATATGTAACGTGTACTAGATTGAATTTCTGCTCGTATTTCGTAATTACTATTTGAGGTATTCATTGGACTTCGTATGCTGTTGTGGATGCATCGACATATGTTCTGATATCGGCACAGATGTAGCAAAGACACCCTATGCCGTACGTCGTACCACAGAATACTTCAAGCAGAGGCCTTCCTTGGAAAAATGTTAACGACGATACATGAAAAAGGAATGCCAGTTGGAGAGAAGCGAGGATGAGTCGTTTGAGATGCTTTAAGTTGAAAATACTGCAAAAGTTTGTTAGTTATATTCTGGTTCTTGGTTACTCACTGAAGCTGCCTTGAGTAACTTAAGTAGGTCTGCACTTTGAAGAATAAATTGGACGGAAGTTTTGCAGGACGACAAAACATATAACTTAATCCTGCTGAACTTTTGGAAATCCAACGGGCTTGCTGCAGTGGTAACACCGGTTCCCGCCAGATCATCGAAATTAAGCGCTGTCGGGCTGAGCTGTTACTTGGGTGGGGGACCATCCGGTCTACCTATCGCATTTGGTGAACGAGGTGCACTCAGCCCTTGCGAGGCAAACTGAGGAGCTACTTGAGTGAGAAGTGGCGGCTCAGGTCTCGTAAACTGACATACGGCCGGGAGAGCGGTGTGATGACCACATGCCCCTCCATATCCGCATCCAGTGACGCCTGTGGGCTGAGGATGACCGGTGTCCGGTCGGTACCGTTGCGCCTTCATGACCTACTCGGGCAAAGTTTAGTTTCAGAACCTTCGGAAAAGTATGTGTTACTGGCAAAATTCCGACAGCGTACATTCTTGGAATATACATCTAACATACTCGTACTGCTTCCTGCCTCACATATCTCGTGAAAATAATACTCTCCTTCATAAATGGTAAGGCGGAGTGCGGAGAACAGGTGTAAATGTGGAGGGGGAAGTACCGTCGACGGTGTGGAACATCTGATTTGATCGGTTTCTGTAGCATTCTATGTCTCATATACTATACAGTTTAGATAACACAACAATAACTTTCTTCAAAGTCTTAAAACTTGTAATTTTACAAATAAATGTGATCCTTGATTTCGTCAATAACTACAGAACCTGCGGCTAAAAATCAGTGATGCCCTTAGTATTGAGTTAATAATGAAAATCAAAATTTCTGGAAAACATAGGTGATCAGGTTTCTTATGCTACTTATAAAGTGGTAGGCAAAGTGTTTCTCGTTTCCGGATGAAGGTCGTAATCCGCTCTAACTGAGACATCTAGTGTACTTCCACGTTCAGCTCAAAACTCGTATTTCTATGTGAAGCATGTGATGTCAGTTACTGAAGAAATGACTGTGAAAGATTCAAAACTATAACTACATAGATTAAAGAAAATAAAGCACTTGAAGCTAAAATTAATTCAGAAAATTCAGTAAAAGTGTACATACTAAGTGTCAATTATCACGTCAGTGTTATGTGTTGTGGGAGAGCAGGCGAGATATGATAAGACAGACGTAATGATGATAGTTACAAAGATATTTTTTCCCGATTTTTGCTAGTGGGTGCCTAGTTCCATCAGTAAGTTACTAATTATCGCCAAGGTTGTGAATTCCGTAAAAACTATAGATTTGTATGATCTCGAATGATTTCAGATATAAGGGGATACCTGAAAGGCTACATTGGTCGTTGGAAGATGTCCATATCTGGGAACTTAAAGGATCCCGAGTGGCCCTTCCTTAAATGGTACAAAAACACAGTAGTTTTTGCCATAACTAGTAGTGCCCGTTTGGTCTATTCACTGTTATCCTCCTGAGGTGACGTTTCAAACACCACTCAAGGAGAGCACTGGCCTTTACTCAAGTTCAGAGCACTCTTCACCCGGAGCTACGTGTTAACGATAAAATATTGAACGTGGCTCTGATAGCCCTACGATGTACTCTATCCTGAACTCTGTAATAAACATCCGGTACCTGCTTTCGATGTCCAACACACATACACGATCCGAACAGGCCTTGAAGGCCCAAAGGTACCGATCGGCCGCCGTGTCATCCTCAGTCCTTAGCCGTCACCGGTTGCACTTACGGAGTGCATGTGGCCAGCACACACCTCTCCCGGCCGTATGTCAGTTTTCGTGATCGGTGCCGCCACTTTTTGGTCAAGTAGCTCGTCAGTTAGCCTCACAATAGCTGCGTGCGCCCCGCTTGCCAACAGCACTCGATTGAGCTGGACGGTGACCCATTCGAGTGTTACCCAAGCCCGACAGCGCTTAACTTCGGTGATCTGCCGATCTGACGAGAACCAGCGTCACCACTGTGGCAAATCCGTTGGATTTTCAGTGGCAAATCTGTTTTATTATTGTGTACAGTAATGACCTTAGAGAGGAGTTACATAATTCCTTGCACGACACGATTACTGTCAAATTAATTATTGGGCACCAATCTCTCCTGCAAACACGAAAAGAAATCTGAATTGCTTGTGCAAGGGATAAATGATTTAATCGCATAAGTTGCGGATGAATTACTTTCACTTGCGCAGCATCTTCGGAAAGAAGTTTGTCGAATATTATGTTATCGTTTTGCATGCAGTAAATCTTGATCAGTAGGCATGACGTTTTAATTAATTACTTCTTTCCTACTACCCGACGGCCTTCCCGCAATGGTAACACCGCTTCCCGTCAGATCAGCAGATCACAAAAGATAAGCGCTGTCGTGCTTGGGTAGTACTTGGATGGGTCACCATCCGGGCCTGTCGAGCGCACTTGTCAAGCGAGCTGCACTCAGCCAATTGCGGACCTACTTGGCAGAGAAGTCGAGGCACCGATTAAAAAACTGAAAATGGCCGGAAGGGCAGTGTGCTGACGACACGCCCCCCGTATCCGCGTCCGGTAACGCCTAAGGACTGAGGATGACATGGTGGCCGGTCGGTATCGTTGGGCCTTCAAGGTCCGTTTCGGACGGTGTTTGTTTTTTTAGTACTAACTCAGCGTGGCACACATTTTGCAGACAGTAAGCACATATACTAGTGAATCGAGATGCATGAAAAACTAAAGCCTCATACGTGGAAATTTTATTCTTTATAGAATCGCGAGCACTTGTAACTGCTAAAAACTCGACAATTAAATCATTTTGCCACTCATTTCAGAGTTATCACGTTAATTTATTAAGTAAGTTTCTTACATCAGTAATTTATTTTCCACTCTTTCTACGACTCTTATTTATGTACTGTTGTAATATTACCACATCTTCTAAATTTCTATCTTTTTATATATATATGGGTTTAGCTTCTAGATTCTTAGAGCAGGTAGAGAGAGCATATTATACATATCAATTAATAAGTGGTATGAGGTTCTAGCAGCAAATGATACCCTTCCGGTGAGAAAGATCGCTAGACTTTTAGTCTATCTGTGTGACTGGCTGCTGTGTTAGGAGGCTGTGCTCCAAAACGGAAACTTTCTCACATTGCTATTCATTAATTTTTCATTAAATTTCCTTAACATTCAGATGTAGTTATCTTTAAATAGTTTATCTTTAACGGTTTATTTCGAAAGTCATAATAATAAGCAAACTAAAAAGGAAAGTTTTAAGAAGAGGTAGAGGAAGCTCTTCGGGTATCTTCGGGGTCCACCTGAACTTTGAGCCGAAGAAAAGTGATTTAAGCTGCCTATCAGATCGGAACAGGGACTTAAGCATTACAGTCGAGCTGTCTGGTATGGTCGGCCATATTTCAGTTTTACATAGAAATGTTAAGTCTAGATCAGGTTCAGAAGCAGTAAATGGTAATCAGTAATTACGCTGAGATAGAAAGTTTGCATATTTATTAACAACGTTTGAATTGGTGGATAGACAGTGGATAAGAACGGTAACTTGCATTGTCTTATATTCTACTAAAATAAATACGAGTGCCGTACCTAATTAGTGAACAAACAAGTTATTTACATAATTTCAGTTTCTTGCTAACAATGCGTTGCAGCCTCAAGGCAACCGTCTTACTACCTACGTGCTGTTTTTTCTGCACGGGGTTCCTCTTCAGAGGACCCCAGGTTGGTGAAACTTAACAATTACCCTTGCATTTCACCCAAGGCAGTGAAAGGAACTAGGCACCTCATGTATACTGCATTCTCAGAACAAATGGGATCAGTGATATGTCTTCTGTTAACACAGCGTAGATTGATATATGATATTCATTAATCATGTGTTTTTACACCGTAGAGGAGCATGATCACAGTCACAGCTATTGAGCGAGAGAAGGTGTATAGGTAGGGTACGTGAAAAAAATTGGCTCAGAAAATTTTTCATGTACAGGGTGATCGAAAAGTCAGTATAAATTTGAAAACTTAATAAACAACGGAATAATGTAGATAGAGTGGTAAAAATTGACACACATGCTTGGAATGACATGGGGTTTTGTTAGAACAAAATAAAAAACAAAGTTCATAAAATGTCCGACAGATAGCGCTGGACAGCAAAACTGCTAGCGTGACGGGTGAGAGGTACGCCGATATGTTACAGAATGGCATCATCCCCAGCCTGGCTGATAAACACCTGCTGGAACGTACGATGTTTATGCAGGATGGCGCTCCACCCCATATTGCTAGACGCGTGAAAGATCTCTTGCGCGCGTCGTTTGGTGATGATCGTGTGCTCAGTCGTCACTTTCGTCATGCTTGGCCGACCAAGTCCCCAGACCTCAGTCCGTGCTATTATTGGCTTTGGGGTTGCCTGAAGTCACAAATGTATCGTGATCGACCGACATCTCTAGGGATCCAGAATGAGATTTTCACTCTGCAGCGGAGTGTGCGCTGATATGAAACTTCCTGGCAGATTAAAACTGTGTGCCGGACCAGGACTCGAACTCGGGACCTTTGCCTTTCGCGGGTAGAGCACTTTGGTAGAGCACTTGCCAGCGAAAGGCAAAGGTCCCGAGTTCGAGTCTCGGTCTGGCACACAGCTTTAATCTGCCAGGAAGTTTCATCTCTAGGGATGCTGAAAGACAACATCCGACGCCAATGACTCAGCATAACTCTGGACATGCTTTACAGCGCTGTACATAACATTATCCCTCGACTACAGCTATTGTTGAGGAATGATGGTGGACATATCGAGCATTTCCTGCAAAGAACATCATCTTTGCTTTGTCTTACTTTGTTACGCTAATTATTGCTATTCTGATGAAATGAAGCGCCATATGTTAGACATTTTTTAAACGTTCGTATTTTTTTGGTTCTAATATAACCCCACGTCCTTCCAAGCATGCGTGTCAATTTGTACCTCTCTATCTACATTATTCCGTAATTAATTCAGTTTTCAAATTTATACTGACTTTTTGATCACCCGGTACTATAAGGTAGGCAACCCAACTTACACCTCCGGCGGCCAAGGCCAATGACGTATGTTGGGTTGCCTACCTTACACTCAATGAAGTATTTTCTGGGCCAATTATATTTCACCTACCTCCAGTGCGAGGAAGCCGATGACTGTGTCACGGTCATTACATATAGCTGTGAAGTAGGTGTCAGTTTTATTTGGAGCAAACACCACCAGATGCGAGCTTTTACAAGCAGACAACTGGCGTTTTCGAAACTCGGTCCCTGCTCCTGCGCCGCTGCTCGCTCCTCATATGACGGGCCGCTGAATACCGGCCTCAGACGCCCACTTTGCGGCGGAGGAATTAGGCGTGCCGGCTGTAAACAAGACGCGCAGCGGCGGCTGGCGGGGTCCCGTGCGCCGGAATTATGCGTTCCGGAGCCGGCAGACAGCCACGCAGCAGATTGGATTTTTCACAGCTGTCGGAGCGCGCGCCGGCGCCCCGGCTGACGAGCAGCGCCGAGGGAACCGTGGCCGGTCGAGTCCCACCGCGATGCGGTCCCCACGACCGCGGGAACACTCACCAAGAGCCTAAATGTAGCTTCATCTTCGGTTCAGGAGCGTTCAATAGCGGTTGGTCGATGAAATGTACACTACTGGCCATTAAAATTGCTACACCACGAAGATGACGTGCTACAGACGCGAAATTTAACCGACACGAAGAAAATGCTGTGATACGTAAATGATTAGCTTTTCAGAGCAATCACACAAGGTTGGCGCCGGTGGCGACACCTACAACGTGCTGACGTGAGGAAAGTTTCCATTCGATTTCTCATACACAAACAGCAGTTGACCCGCGTTGCGTGGTGAAACGTTGTTGTGATGCCTCGTGTAAGGAGGAGAAATGCGTACCATCACGTTTCCGACTTTGATAATGGTCGGATTGTAGCCTATCGCGATTGCGGTTGATCGTATCGCGACATTGCTGCTCGCGTTGGTCGAGATCCAATGACTGTTAGCAGAATATGGAATCGGTGGGTTCAGGAGGGTAACACGGAACGCCGTGCTGGATCCCAACGGTCTCGTATAACTAGCAGTCGAGATGACAGGCATCTTATCCGCATGGCTGTAACGGGTCGTGCAGCCACATCTCGATCCCTGAGTCAACAGATGGGGACGTTTGCAAGACAACAACCATCTGCACGAACAGTTCGACGACGTTTTCAGCAGCATGGACTATCACCTCGGAGACCTTGGCTGCGGTTATCCTTGACGCTACATCACAGACAGGAGCGCCTGCGATGGTGTACTCAACGACGAACCTGGGTGCACGAATGGCAAAACGTCATTTTATCGGATGAATCCAGGTTTTGTTTACAGCATCATGATGGCCGCATCCGTGTTTGACATCGTGGTGAACGCACATTCGAAGCGTGTATTCGTCATCGCCATACTGGCGTATCACCCGGCGTGATGGTATGTGGTGCCATTGGTTACACGTCTCGGTCACCTATTGTTCGCATTGACGGCACTTTGAACAGTGGACGTCACATTTCAGATGTGTTACGACCCGTGGCTCTACCCTTCATTCGATCCCTGTGAAACCCTACATTTTAGCAGGATAATACACAACCGAATGTTGCAGGTCATGTACCGGCCTTTCTGGATACAGAAAATGTTCGACTGCTGCCCTGGTCAGCACATTCTCCAGATCTCTCACCAATTGAAAACTCCTGGTCAATGGTGGCCGAGCAAGTGGCTCGTCACAATACACCAGTCACTACTCTTGATGAACTGTGGTATCGTGTTGAAGCTGCATGGGCAGCTGTACCTGTATACGCCATCCAAGCTCTGTTAGACTCAATGCCCAGACGTATCAAGGCCGTTATTACGGCCAGAGTTGGTTCTTCTGGCTACTGATTTTTCTATGCACTCAAATTGTGTGAAAATGTGATCACATGTCAGTTCTAGTATAATATATTTGTGCAATGAATACCCGTTTATCATCTGCATTTCTTCTTGGTGTAGCAATTTTAATGGCCAGTAGTGTAATAATACCACACCAGCAGCCGTTACTTTGCTTAATGAGACAAACAGTTTCGATTTCCAATCGCTCATCTGCAGGCCAGTCGCACGTAGACATCCCAACTTCATGAGCTGTGTGCTATTCGCACATGTGAACTGTCCCCAGTTGCTGTCACGTGTGTGAAGAACACAAATGCTCATGAGGTTTGGATATCTACGGACCCAGATACGATTATTGGTGCCTTGTCTCACACATCGACGAGTTCTAATTGGTGTCATTCACGCGACAAGCCTGCAGATGACGTGACTGAAACTCGAAACTGCTTGCCTAATAAAACAATCAAATTAACGGCTGTTGGTACAGTCTACATCTACGTCTACATGGTTAATGTGCAGTTCATACTTAAGTCCCTGGCAGATGGTTCATCGAACCATTTTCATGCTACTTCTCTACCAATCCACTCTCGAATGGCGCATGGGAAAAAGGAATCTTTCCGTTTGAGCCCTGATTTCTCTTATTTTATTATGATGATCATTTCTCCCTACGTAGGTGGGTGTCAACAAATATATTTTCGCATACGGAAGAGAAAGTTGGTGATTGAAGTTTCGTAAATAGATCTCGTCGCAAAGAAAACCGCCTTTGTTTCAGTGACTGCCAACCCAACTCGCGTATAATATCCGTGACACTCTCACCCCACTGCGTGATAACACGAAACGAGCTGCCCACATTTGCAGTCTTACCTGGTAAGGATCCCACACAGCGCAGCAATATTCCAGCAGAGGGCAGACAAGTGTAATGTAGGTTGTCTCTTTTGTGGGTTTGTCGTATGTTCTAAGTGTTCTGCCAACAAAGCGGAGTCTTTGTTTAGCCCGCCCCACAATATTATCTATGTGGTCTTTCCAATTTAAGTTGCTCGTAATTGTAATTCCTAGGTATGTAGTCGAATTGACAGCCCTGAGATTTCTGCGATTTATCGTATACCCACAACTTATCGGATTTCTCTTAGTACCCATGTGGATGACCTCGCACTTTTCTTTACTGCCAATTGCTGCTTTTCGCACCATACAGAAATTCTCTCTAGATCATTTTGTAATTGGAATTGATCGTGTGATGATTTTACTAGCCGGTGAATTACAGCGTCATCTGCAAACAATCTAGGGGGGCTGCTCACATTATCACGTAGATCATTTATGTAAATGAGGAACAGCAGAGGGCCTATGACACTAACTTGCGGAACGCCAGATATCGCTTCTGTTCTACTCGATGATTTACCGTCTATCACTAAGAACTGTGAAGTCTCTGAGAGGAAATCACGAATCCAGTCACACAACTGAGAGGATACTCCATATGCACGCAATTTGATTAAAAGTCGCTTATGAGGAACGGCATCAAAAGCCTTCCGGAAATCTAGGAATATGGAATCGATCTGAGATCCCCTGTCGACAGCACTCATTACTTCATGAGAACATGAACGATATTTACTGATTCCGTTTTGGTTATGTATAAATAAATCATTTTATTCAAGGTGATTCATAATGTTAGAGTACACTATATGCTCCAAAATCCTCTGCAAACTGAGGTCCGTGATATGGGTCTGTAATTAAATGGGTTATTCCTATTTCCTTTCCTGAATATTTGTGTGACCTGTTCTACTTTCCAGTCTTTAGGAACAGGCCTTCCGTCAAGTGAGAGGTTGCATATGGTTGCTAAGAAAGGCGCTATTGTGCCTGCATACTCTGAAAGGAACCTGATTGGTAGTCTCACACATTGCACAAATACTGTCTGACAAAAACATGAAGCACGAGTAAATTTTTCAAAGTTCGGACAGCCGGCATTACCCTATGACGCGGAAGTATCAAAAGGCACCAGCCTGCAAGCGTAAACATTTCAACACCGTTAGTCTATCAGGAAGACAGCAACCTCAACACTCTTGAGAGAGACTGTGAGTAAGCTCAGCAGAAAATCGTAGCAAGAGTGCAGACCGGACCACCCACGTAACGTTCGCGAAGAGAGACTAGGTAGGACGCAAGATAGTCTAATAGGGGCTGACTAGGCAGTAAAGATACTGTAACAAATTCGTTACGGAGAAGTAGCAGTACTGAAGGCCGCTGATGACTCGTGAGGAACAGAAGCGATGCAGGTAAATACGAATGATGTCGTAGAGTGAAGCCCCTCCACACCCATTAGCCTTCTTTTATTTTCTTTTTTTGATGTATTCTAATCTCTGTCTTCCTCTAGAGTTTTTGCTCTCCAAAACTCCCTCTAGTATCATGAAATTCATTCCCTCATGTCTTAACAGATGTCCTATCATCCTTCCCTTCTCCTTATCTGTGTTTTCTACACATTCCTTTCCTCTCCGATTCTGCGTAGAACCTCCTCATTCCTTACCTTACCAATCCACCTAATTTTCAACATTCGTCCCTAGCACCACTTCTCAAATGCTTCAATACTTTTCTGTTTTTGTTTTTCCACAGTCCATGTTTCACTACCATGCAATGCCGTGCTCCAAACGTTCATTCCCAGAAATGTCTTCCTCGAATTAAGGTATGTGTTTGATGCTAGTAGACTGTTTTTAGCAGGAAATACATTTTTTGCTAGTACTAGTCTGCTTCTGATGTCCTCTTTGCTCCGTCCGTCATTGGTTATTTTGCTGCCTAGGTGGTAGAATTCCTTAACTTCATCTACTTCGTGACCATCAGTCCTGATGTTAAGTTTCTCGCTGTTCTCATTTCTGCTACTTTTCATTACCTTCGTCTTTCTTCGATTTAATCTCAGTCCATACTCTGTACTCATTAGACTGTTCATTCCGTTCAGCAGATCATGTAATTATTCTTCACTTTCACTCAGGGCAGCAATATCATCAGCAAATCGTATCGCTGATACCCTTTAACCTTGAATTTTAATTCCACTCCTGAATCTTCCTTTTATTTCCACCATTGTTCCTTCGATGTAGAGATTGAAGATAGCGGCGAAATACTACATCCTTGTACATTACGCGTCTCTCCCTATACCTTTCACCTATTCTTCTCAGAATTTCGAAAATCTTGCACGATTTAACATTTCCGAACGCTTTTTCCAGGTCGACAAATCCTGTGAATGTGACTTGATTTTTCTTTAGTCTCGCTTCCATTGTCAACCGCAAAGTCAGAATTGCCTCTCCGCTGCCTTTACCTCTCCTAAAGCCAAACTGATCATCTAACGCATCCTCAGTTTCCTTTTCCATTGTTCTGTGTATTATTCTTGTCAGCACTTTGATGCA
Organism: Schistocerca nitens; assembly: GCF_023898315.1. NCBI lineage: Eukaryota > Metazoa > Arthropoda > Insecta > Orthoptera > Acrididae > Schistocerca > Schistocerca nitens. The sequence continues at coordinate 173,228,148 of NC_064622.1, read as the reverse complement.
TGAGCCATTAAGCTAATTGTGCTATAATTCTCGCTCTTGTGAGCTCTTGCAGTCTTCGAAATTGCGTGGATGATATTTTTCCAAAAGTCAGGTAGTATGTCGCCAGACTCATACATTCTACACACCAACGTCAATAGTCGTGTTGTTGCCACTTTCCCCAATTATATTAGAAATTCTGATGTAATGTTTTCTCTCTCTTCTGCATTATTTGATCTTAAGTCCTGTAATATTAGTAATTTTCGTCTCACAAACAATAGTATACGCTCAATAGTAACGCCTGATGGCCTAAAGTTTTCGAACAATTCTAAAGTAAAAGAAATGAACCATCGCATAGCAGCGACAGAATCTATTATTCTTTATCTTTGCCGTTCTTGTGCGGTGCCTGTTAATCTCTAGGTACATGTATCGATTAATGATGCAAAAAAGAATTCTGCTGTTTCAAGACAAATGAGGCATTGGGCGCCTCACCCTTTTACTTTTTGTATTCCATGAAAGACGGACGCGGACTTGCTGCGTTCCGCATCGGTATTTTGTATTTTATGGGAAAATATTCAGTTAATATGCTAATTGTTATTTTTCCAATTAGAAAACATGTAGTCTCTTGTAAATGATTACGAACAGGCAGCATCAAGAGGACATTTTGACTATTATGTATAAAGTATTTAACCACAAAGGTCATCTATTGTAATTTAATATGAAAAGTTACGTGGCATTAAAAAACGTGTGTTAAAGATAAGTGCACTTATTTTAGTAAATTAACCTCGATGATTTCCATCTCCTCATTTACATGAATGTTAATTATTTTGTGTTAGTTCATAACCAGAAATTACGATCATTCTGTTGGGCCGAACGCAGCATGAGGCAGAAGGAACATTATCGTTTCTCTATTATTTCTGAATCAGCTCTTTTTTTAATTGTGTAGTGCTGCATATTTTTTAAAGTCTATAAATCTTCTCGTCTCTTAGTGTTGTTCCGGGTATGACTACATCGCGACTATAAAAATGCAAAGAAATGATAATGTTTCTTCCGAACGATCTCAAATAAATCAATCTGCTGCTCTTGTTTAAAATAATCGAACCAGGTATTTAAATGGTCAACATATGTTATTATAATAGTGTAATAAATCCCAGATTCTGTTGCCAAGTGGCCCATCAAAATATTCATTTTTTCACCATTTTTTCAAAAAAATATAAAATAACAATTTTTTTTCTTTTCGCCCCCCAAGAGCAACGCTAGTCTTCCAAAGATCTCTTAAATTCTGATTCTAATACTGGGTCCCCTATTCTTCTGAATGGAGTACTATTGCTTCGTCTACCCCATCAGACAGATCTTCCGCCTCATGGAAGCCTTTAGTGTACTCTTTCCACCTATCCGCTCTCTCCTCTGCATTTAACAGTGGAATTCTCGCTGCACTCTTAATGTTACCATCCCTGCTTTTAATTTCACCGAAGGTTCTTTTTACGATCCTATATGCTGAATCAGGACTCCATCAATAGGATCGACGACATTCGTGTAGTTCGCACTCGGTTATATGATTATGCTATGGTAACACCTTGTGTGTGAGATTGTTCTAGCGTTAGTCTTACGCTTGCTGTGTTACGAGAAGATCAGAGACCCTAATCCATGTATAATAAAGTACAGGATCCAGCACAGAAGTTACCGTGGCAGCCAGCACTGATGGGGATTCAAGGGTCTACGAATACGCTTTTGGTCCAGGGCGGAATCTGCCATAATGCTGCAGCATCGCACGAGTCTGACGACCGACCGTACTGGCGGACCAGATTCAGCATTCAGCACGACATCACAGCATCTGACATCGCCGTCGCCTGATGGGACAACGCAGATAGTTATCTGGGAGGAACTGAGTACTCGCCGAAACGACATGTGACTCAAACACTGGTCACGACAGTCTCCAAGCGGGACAACCCACGGAGCGCGCCAACCTCGCCAGCGGGCGACAAAACACCCAACAGCGTGTCATCGGCAGCCTTGATTTCGCTGTTGGGTTCAGCGGATTCCTGTCAGGTTTATGTAACCACTAGTTGCCCCGAAAGACATGGCAGCGACTTTTATTCAAAGTAATAACTAGTACAGTCTCGAATACTATTGCATGTAACGACTCCGCAAAGGTTGAAAGGTCTCTGTTGGATTCCTTTCATGTTAATTTCTTAACTCTGTTGTCATTTACGGCATAAATTCCTCTTATAATTTTACTGTGATGTTTCTGACTATCTGGGAGGAGACTGAGCAGTGAAACGTGTTACTTTTACACATAAACAAGAACGATCTGTCACACTACTACACTTTAAAACACAGTTTATATGTAATTCATGTCACACAGTCTCATACGGAACTTACATCCGCTTTCTTTTATATACTGTATATGATAAGATACTGTCATCCCCCTTCCCTTCTGTGTGAAAGAATGAATGAGCAAATGTATTTCTAGTTGCATGCTAGATGGTAGCAGACAAGCCTGCCTGTTAGAGAACAGTAGGACCAACGTCGGAACAGGTAGCTACGCTTTCTAAAAGCAGAGAGGTTTCTATGCTTAGTATGGTCCTGTCCGTCCGTTGTCATGTTGGTATAGGAAGCTGCCTCTCTGGTCACTTCCGTTTGTATTTGGGAAGCACGCTCGGTAGGAGCGCAGGTCGGTCTGTCCGTGGCGAGCGTCTGAAGTGGTAAGATCTCCGGCTAAGCGCGTGTCTGCTAAGTCCGTAGGACAATGGATTTCTTAAGTTCAGCCTAACTGAAAATTTAATCACCTTTATTTCAGGTTTAGCTCTAAAATATCTAATGTTATTGCAACGCAGTGTAATTCGCGTGTGAAGTTCAGAATAACTTCCGGTATTTGCTTTGTCACTACTTTGTGAGTAAAGTGGAACAACATGTTGATCAGTAACTCTAACTAAGATCATCAAACTTAAATGCGAATGCTCGTGTGATTATAACGTCTCGTCTTGACAATATTTTCCAATATAGCAACTTTTCTTTATGTTCAACCCACGTGGGGTGTACTTTGCGAGACCAGTACCACGTGCTTATACAACTGTTTGACCCATCAGGTTTCTTTTCGGGAAGATTTCACAGAGAGTTAGTATGAATTTAGTATACCAGTGTGTGGTAATTACATGACGGACAGGATTGCGCTACGAACGTAACTTCTTTGGGTGAAAATTGTATCGGTTGGTTGTGGTTAATTTCCTCTTGCATATGTTTAAACGTTCTTTGTGTGTTATTTTATGAATGCAGTGTTGTATGCAGTCTCCCAATCTTGGCTCCATATTTGATGTGTTCCGTAAGATTATAAACTCGCATTTTCACAGTCCTAAATAAGGCACCAGCTTAGTTATGACTCACGTTTAATATGCCGAAATTTCAATGATCAATGTTGAAATAAATTTCGAAATATAAACTGATTTATTTCTTGTTATTTAAATTATCTTTTATATATATATATATATATATATATATATATATATATATATATATATATATATATATATATATATATATATATCATCGGTTGTCGTATGACTATTAAAAGATTATAATTAATGTTAGTCTGGTTGGGAATTTGGTAAACCTAGACTAGATACCTGGTGAAACAGTTGCGCAGTAATGCACGGTTAACTTCCCCAGACAGCTCACAGCTTTTAACCCGCTTTTACTATCAGCACCGCTTTCATAGCAAATTAAAGTAACAACGTTACAAGGTCTTAGGTTGTATTCTGACAAAATAGCAGGGGTTTCCAGCAGAGCAGTGGATGGCCCCGATAGCTGGTATGTAAATTACAAGAACTGCTCTTCCCTCTAGCAGGTACAAAGGCCAACAGAGCGCAGTTGTTCGTGTACAGTATCGTTGCCACGCCCAGTAGGGTTATAATGGGAGTGAACTGTGTCGTATTTTGATTTTACTTCTAAGGACACTGGAACGCTGGGTACTGGGGTACGACGGCATTGTCAGCAACTCGCAGAACAGGCAAACTACACATCCGCAGTCCTCAGTGTCTGCTAACAGTCGCGGAACTAAGTGGGCAGGGCGAGTATAATATCGATGTAGATTGCGCAGAGAAGAAGCAGCCCGCAACAGTGTAGTCTGCCTACGTGAACAGGGATGGCAGCGAGTGGTTAGATGATTTCACTCACGAACTAGAGTCCCCAAGAAGCCCACCGGTCGTAGAGGGCCAGGTTCACAAAGTTGGACTCTACGTGAGCAGATCGCCGTGGCTAACAGCGTCTAAGTCTACAGAAGAAAACGCGTAGACACCCGGAACTCGTAAATCAGTAGACGAGAAGGCTGCGGATAGCGTCTAAGCCCACAGGAGAAAATGTGCAGACATGCGGAACTCGTAGATCAATGGACACTTAGTCTGCGGATCATCATAGGTCCCTTCTCGGAGCTGGGTTCTGGCAGATTGTGCTTCCTCTAGCTGAAAACGAGGAATATTAGGAATATTTACATGCGCCTGGCTCGTGCTTATTTTGCTGCAGCACTGTTTTCTTCCACTCGAGTCATAACAAAACCACGGCTTTACGTGACGTATGCAGGCCACCCGCACTGTGATCGTTCCGTGTTGACGCCAACGTGCAGTAACCCCCGCGGTGTTCGAGCAGCGGTTCTCGCCACATCGGTCACGTAATTTTCTCGATTTGCGTGACGCGCTTTTGTGCACCATTTCGGTAGGCAAGGGAGATATCTCCATTACCCCAGCTGGGCTGAGCACATCTTTTCGAATACAATATTAGTACAGGCTTGTCAGTTCCACTGGTACATATTTGGCCTCCATCATTCACCATACGGTAGATTGTAGAGTTAACAGGAACCTGCCCAAATGTTGCATCATGACGAACTTCTCACTTCACTGAAGACCCGAAGAAATACCATGAGAGAACAGGATTAGTACTGTTCCGTTACGTTATTTGATATATCACTGGAACCTGAAATTACCGGAAAATACCAGAGAGCAACCATGCGGAGCGGCCTAAAGAGAGATGACCACATAAACAAATTATAGGAGAGGTGATATGGGACTGAGATTTGTTGGGGATACCTTAAGGAAATATAATACACCCACGAAAGAAGTACCTTACAAAATTCTCTTTCGACCGAATCTTAAATATTCCTCATCAATCTGGGACCCTTACCAAGTTGGATTCACTGTAGAGGTAGACACCATCCAACGAAGATTGGCCGCTCTGTTACGGCATCGTTTATGCAGTGCGAGAGGGTTACGGAGGTGCTCGACATTTTCCAAAGACATCCTTACAGTAAAGGTGTTGTGCATCATTGAGAGGGTACTGCTGACATTCCACGACCGTACATTCAAAGAAGAATCGGGCAACACATCGCTTCGTCCGACACACATTCTGCGAAACGACCACGACGGCAAAAATCAGAGAAGCTGGATCTCATCCGGAGTTCCCAAACACACTGTTTGGGAGTAAAGAGGGAATAGAGGAAAAGACAATGCTATAAGAAGTACCCTCCACCATACACCATAATTTTTACACTGATGAGCCAAAACATTATGACCGCCCACTAGAGACTGAACGCCTCTTTGTAACGATGCATAACCGAAGTTAACGGGTCAGTGCGGCTTGAGCAGACGTGCAGGGTGCCTCGCAAACGTATGCGCGAACCGTACCGTCGAATCAGTGCATTTGAAAGAGGGCGCATTATTGGCATGAGATAAAATGAAAGAAAATTCCTACTCGTGTGGAACGAAGTGACCGGCAGTGCAAAGGGGATATGCAGAATTATTCGCGGAAGGCCGTAGAGCACAACGAAATGATTCAGGTCGCGCCACCCATACCACCCCACCGAGAAGATTGACACCCCATCCCAATGGCATTGCAGGACGGATCTGCCTCCTCCTCGGCTCTGGACAGCAGTGGAACAGTGTAACACATCGTACATTATCAGGGGTGAAAGTCCATCGCCGTTTATGACGCCGTGTGTTACGAGCGCGTGGTTCACTTTTCCGCCTACGTTTGATGACTGTGCAGAAACATGCTAGACGGCGATGGTGTGTGGAACGGGGTAACTTGGGACAGGACTGGCATCATATGCTGTTCTCGGACGAATCGAGGTTCTGATTCTGTGAAAATTATGGTCACATTTTGGTTCATCGCCAACAAGTGGAGAGTCATCACAGTGGCAGCATTCGTACAATATATACAGGCCTTATGGTGTGGTCAGGTATTGGGTATAGCAGAAATCGCAGTTGGTGTGTGTCCAGGGCACTGTGCCCAGCGTGACCTACGTGAGTGACATCCTGCGACCCGTAGCCATACCCTTTCTGCACAACATCCCAAACGCCATTTTTCAGCGTGACAAAGCCTTGTTGGTGTCACAGGATGTCAGCGTTTCGCATTGGTCCACCAGATCACCAGAATTGTCGTCAATTGAAAATATGTGGCATATGGTGAAACGACGCCCAATGCCAACCACCACAATTCAACTTTGGAACCAGGCGAATGCAGCATGTATGGCTATACCACAGGACGCCTTTCACGCCTTACAGGCGTTGATGCCATTGCACGTGGAACAAGTTATCAGGGCCCATGGTGGACTCTGTGCCTGCTAGGCAACAGGACACATGCTGAAACGAGGTGACTGAAATGCTAATCATTTCTGCAGAACATACTAATATACATCTCCTGTGAATACGAACGTCGTGTCTCTAGCCGTTCAAGACTTTCTGTTTTTTCTGAACTTGAGTATATGTAAGAGGAGAAGAGACGAATAGGGAAAGCTTCTAGCTCTCGTAAGAGCCTCATATTGACAAAGTCACCTATAAGCGACTTTCATAAAAATCAAATATTATGACATGGCAGGTAAACGAACATCCCGGCGAAGGTGCTCACCTGTTTCCGTGCTACTGTCGTGAGCACCTCTCGAGACTACTTAATGATCCTGAAACCACGACTGGCGACAACTTGTTGGACGTCAACTGCTGATCAGAGAACGTGGAGGTTGAAGGTTTAACCATTCTGTCGAGCAGGATGAGCGATTAACAGTGGCAGATATGAAGACAAAATACAAAGCTGGTGTAGGCAGTAGGATTTCAGGTTACACCATTTAGTGCACATTGTCGAACATCTGCCTCTGCAGCAGAGTGTCCCTACGTGTTACATTGTTCATCCAGTAACATGTACAGTTACGATTGGAGTGGACATGGAATCATCGAGTTTGGACCGTGGATCGATGGAAACGTGTCGCCAAGGCGTATGAATCACGTTTCTTATTACACCAGGTATATGGTCGCGTTCGGATACGCAGACATCCAACTAACAGTTTCGCGAAACATGCACTGCGCCACAATCGCAGGCCTGTGGGAGCAATATTATGTTATGGGAGACACTCATCTGGGATTTCATGGAACCTGTGGTACGGCACTATGTGAGCTGTGGACTACATGAACATTACCGCGTATCTCCCATATCTCTTCATGCTTGATGTATTCCGTGAGGACGATGGAATCTTCCAGCAGGATCCATTGAAAGAAAACAGCCCTCGGTCACTATTTATAACGAATTAACCGGCTTTCAACACTGCTAGGAGTGTCTTCCTTAGAATTTAAATCAAAGAATCGTCTACAACATGGTCATAGAATTATGACTAAAACGTATGATACAGAATCATCGTGAAATAATGGCAGAAATTATGTGTAATTTATAAAATAATAAATATGCCAAAAGGGCATTAGTTACAAATATATTTAAGATAAAAAATTGTTATGGCGAGCCACTGCGGGCTGCTCGTTACTTACGCGGCTACAGGTTGTAGACCATTCTTTGATTTAAATTCTGGGGAAGACACTGCTAGCAGTGTTGAAACCCGGTTAATTCGGTAAAAATAGTGACTGAGGGCTTTTTTCTTTTCATTGTAATTATTCACTGTCTCTGAACGTGCAGCCATGTACAAAATTTTGTTTTCCAGCAGGATATCTGCTCGTGTCACAAGGCCAGACTTGTGCTCCAGTGGTTTCAGTAACCTGACGGTGACTGACATTGCTGTCTTCACCGCCAAATTCGACCGATCTTCAGCCGACGGGACACACTTGGTATGCTATCGCGTACCAGTTTCGTGCCCAAACACCACAAAACCGTAATTTATAGAAATAACGATAACTTCGCGTAAAAATCTCGTGTCAGGTACCACAGGAAAACTACCAAAGATTATTATAATCCTTGGCACGCTGCCGGACGCGGTGGCCGTGCGGTTCTAGGCGCTCCAGTTCGGAGCCGCGCTGCTGCTACGGTCGCAGGTTGGAATCCTGCCTCGGGAATGGGTGTGTGTGATGTCCTTAGGTTAGTTAGGTTTAAGTAGTTCTAAGTTCTAGGGGACTGATGACCACAGCAGTTGAGTCCCATAGTGCTCAGAGCCATTTGAACCATTTGAACCTTGGCACGCAGAATCACTGCTGCATTTCGCTCCAGTGGTGGGTCAACACGATATTAAGCAGAGGCTCAATGTTTTCTCTCATTAGTGTATGTACATGTAGATGTTGAAGAAAATATCGCTTTTAACTGGTGTACAAAAGGAAGAAAGTAACTGTCGTGTGATGTGTCACCGCCAAGTAATATGGGTCGACAAAACCTGGACCATACAGATTAGTACAAAAGATAACTGAAAGAAATACGAAATGTGACGAAGAGAGATGACACTTTTATTCATAGATAATAATTACACTGAAGTCATCGCGATTCATTGACACTACAAAAGGCGCGAAATGGTGCTTAACAGAGGGTTTAATCACCATTGGCGGCAGTGGGTGCTCTGCAACGTGCTCAGATGCTGGCCTCAAGGCTCATATTTAGATTTTATAGTGGGGCGTTCTACTCCTCCTTAGCTGGTGAATGATCGTTGGTGCAGGTGGACATGTTGAAAGACGTTTCTCCTACGCCCGTCATATATGCGGAGTCTTAAGTCGGAGGATTGGGCATGCCAGTCCATTTATCAAGTGCCCTCTCGTTCCAATTCCAAGAGCTCCTTCACGTGTGCATTGTCATTCATATACATTCTGAGGTGTGGGGTTGATCTGTTATTCTGTTATTCTGCGCAACGGATTAATCTGAGATGTACCCTTTACCCTGTGGCTCCTGCAAGATGCAATTTCCTCCCCCCACACTACTACAGAAGTCAGACAGACGCACCTAACGTTCTAAAGAGAAATGCCTGAAAAACTTTCAGCAATAAATATCTTCTGGAGTGGTCCGCTGTAAGGGAATGACACAAAAATTCACAAAATTTCTTACGTAACTAGTGGGATCCTTGGGTACTGGAGTAGTGCTAGTTAGGGTAAGAAAAACATGAAACTAACGGAAGTTAGTATTTATTTTGCAAAAATTCTGAGAAATCACAATGGCACTTTTAGTTATGAATTGAAAAAGTTATATCCTGGTTCTTTTCGGAATGACCGAGCGAGGTGGCGCAGTGGTTAGCACACTGGACTCGCATTCGGGAGGACGACGGTTCAATCCCGTCTCCAGCCATCCTGATTTAGGTTTTCCGTGATTTCCCTAAATCGTTTCAGGCAAATGCCGGGATCGTTCCTTTGAAAGGGCACGGCCGATTTCCTTCCCAATCCTTCCCTAACCCGAGCTTGCTCTCCGTCTCTAATGACCTCGTTGTCGACGGGACGTTAAAACACTAACCACCACCACTTTTCGGAATGTGAAGTACCTCTCAAGGATAGGATTCGCTAATGAAATTTCTATACAAAGTTTAAGATGGTTGTTGACTTGGCAGAATGGCTGAGAGGGGTGCCTACTCAACTTGAATAATTATCCTTTAGAATGTTGCCAGGTACGGTCGAGGCTGTCACGTGTGAAATGCAGTGAAGTGTACTGTTGTGGAGGAAATATGGGGCTCGCAATAGCTGTAGCGCACAATACTGTAAGCTGCGATGACTGCTGTCTGCGCCGCTCGCTGCTGACAAATATGATAACTCTCGTTCTAGCTGGATTGACCTTCGCCAATCAAACTTTCCCTATGCCTTGATGAAGTCAAGGATTCCTATTCACCCCTAGTCTAACTATTGGCGTGGTACACCGGTCAGATAACCAGTCCACCGCGATGCCATTCAAAATTCACTCGCAGGCATTTAATTATAACTCTGTCTGTTCACACCGAACATTAAGTGTGTCAGCCAACACAGTGAACAAAGCTTAATCGCAAGGACTCAATATAGAGTAGCACTTCGATTCGCTCTCGACAGAGGTGCTCTCCCAGTGAAGTACTGAGAAGAGACTTGTTCCTTGCTCCAAGAGCGACAACAGAACGGTGCCTCTCCACACCAGACGTGAAGGGGTATATCTTTCGGTTTCTTCTATTATTCCTTCAGCTCAAGGCGTCAGAAATATCGTCTGCCAATCACCATTGCTCTTCTAAAACGGGAGAATGACGTTTCGTTTAAGGCGACCAATCCGGAAACCTGTAGCACTGGCATTTGGCGTTTGCTGTCTTCCTGTGAAAATCTCTGAAACTGTGTGCTACGTGTAAAGAATGCGTAGGCTGGCTGCTCCCACACAATGTAGGGGAATTTGCTTTTAAGCCAAACACGGGGTCGTTCCCCCTTTTCACTCGGGCCCACACGGTCTGCTACACGGGCGGTTACTTGCCGACATAGGCTGAGTCGTCCTCTGAAGGGACCGGCGTCCCGTTGTGCGGTTTCTCTCCCGAACTAAAAGCTTCTGTGACCGTCGTGTCTGGAATGTATGTGTGTACGCCAGCCTCAAGTATTTCAACCACGGTGCGCTTACTTGTTAATTGCATATCGTTTACATGAATTCATACAACATTGACTTTATCTTACCGAGCTTGGGTTCGAATGAAGCGTCTTGATGTGCGGAATATGATTGTGAGGGCGGAATATGCAAGCAATGAAGGTCAGGAGACCATGACGTCTTACAACATGATGTCACACCAGAATGAACAACCGAAAAGACGTACATGTCGAAGGAGTGCAGTGTATTAGTAGCTTTGACCGATGATTGTGCCATGTTGAGGTTTGAAGGTCAGTATTCCGATAGAACATCATGTCTTCCAACACCATAAGAACTGGACCTCCAAATCGATCACGTTCCTCCATTCTGGAAGTACACTCATATATAAGGGGGGGGGGGGGGGGGGGGTCGGGAAACTCTTAATGCATCCAAGAACGTTGCCAACATAGTCGTTTTGATGTTCCGGGTACTATGATGTGTGGAGGCATAATGTCACATGACCGTGCTGGCCTTCAGAACCTTGAACATGGTACATCCACTGGTCAAAGTTATTGTGGCATCGCAGTCTTTCCCTATGTGCGTCTTTTCAGCGGTACAATTGGGCCTGACTTCATCTGGAAGACAACGCGTGACAGCATCGAAGACCACAGGTGGGGAAGCTATTGAAACGAGAGTATATTCGGTGATTGGACTGGCCTGTTCAGTCCCTCGACTTAAATCTCATCAGTCATCGGTGGCGTGTTTTGGGGAGACGTATTTTAGCTCGTCAATATGAACCAACGATCATTCAAGAGGTGTCACCTGCTCTTATTGAGCAATGGAACACCCTGTCAGAAGCACTCCTTACCAAAATTGGTTCCATTCCATCCTAGGCGCTTTGTAAAGCAACCGGTTACGATTTTCTTCAAATAAGACAGTCTTGGCTGCAAACTGTTTAATTTATTTATTTATTAGCAATGATGCCTTTCCCACTTATAGGGTATCTTCAGATTAATGTAAGACGTAAAATGGTGAGCCGACATCCGTCCTTTAAGGCTAGCATAAGGCATTAACATGGTTAAAATGGTTCAAATGGCTCTAAGCACTATGGGACTTAACATCTGAGGTCATCAGTCCCCTAGACTTAGAACTACTTAAATCTAACTAACGTAAGGACATCACACACATCCATGTCCAAGGCTGGACTCGAACCTACGACCGTAGCAGCAGTGAGGCTCCGAACTGAAACGCATAGAACCGCACGAACACAGCGGCCGGCTAGGCATTAAGATAAAAAGTATAAGGAAACATCGTCCTAACGTCATTAGGCAAATAAAAGCATATGGGACATAATACAGAGCCAACCACTTTCCGGCGCTCATAGCTTGGAGAAACTTATTACCAACCTTCTGTCAAGCGTGGGTGGAAGTTGCAGAGCATACATTGCTGTCCGTGGTGATCGTATATCCTGTTAAAAACCATGTCTGGATTACTGTAATCCCCAGCGTACCATAATGAATCGCGTTAACTATTGTGTAATTATTGTCTGTGAACAAAGAGGCATTTCCGTTCGTTTCTCTGTGTATTATTTCAGCTACCCTCTGTACCATACTGTAGCATTATTTCTATGTAGTGTCCAAGTTTTCTGGAACTATCCTTCTTGTCAGTGACACATCACGTGAAAGATACTTTCGCCCGTAGGATTTGAACACCACCATAGAAACTCGCACTGACAGAAATCGCATTTGTTACGTTTTCACTTGTTTCTTCGTCTGGTCTTCCCGTAGGTGTGCGGACATTTGCCACGCCGGACATTTGCCACGATTTTATCTGCTCCGAAGGGTTGGGTCCCTTGTCTCCCCCTCCTCTTCCTCCTCCTCATCGCCTGCTGAGCTTTTCCGCTGGTTTACTTAACATAGGACCAGAATCTCTATGGATTTTCCGCCACATTTCTAGAAAGAGTTTCGTTGTGGAAACTATTAAATTCATCCCGCATTGAAATCCGCACCAAATTTCGAGCCTCAATAAAACTTCGCCAGTCTTGAAGATTTTGCGCTCGTCTAAATTATACGTGCCTTTTTCGGTGCTCCTGCAGCAGCTTTCTGTCGTGTTTTGTGTACCGTGGGGAATCAGTTCCGTCGTTTTTAATTTATTTGGTTTGAATCTGTCGAGTGCTGTTGCTACTATTTCTTTGAACTTAAGCCACATACGGTCTTCACATATATAGTTTGGAAGGACTGGAGACTGTCTCTTAGAATGACGTCAATCGAATTTTTAGTTGCTTTTATAAATAGATATATTTTGCGTTTAGTTCGGATGAATTTATTTGTTACGGAATTGACCCTCGCTACGACTGCAAGTTAACTAATCCCTGTATCCGTCGTGATGCTCAGGATTATTTGTGGCTGTGAGGTCAAGTGTGTTTTCGTAACCACTTACAATTGAGTGGCCTCGTGAATTAATTGTTCAAAATAATTTTAAAAAAAGCATTTAGAACAATTACGGAAGTTGTTTTCTGTCTACAATAGGGCCTGAAAATATATTTTTGTCAACATACGGAAGATAGATTGAAGTCACTGCCAACTATAATTGTATGAGTAGGGTACCTATTTGCGATGAGACTCGAGTTTTCTTTGAAATGTTCAGCAACTGTTTCATCTGCGACCTGGGTTCGGTAAAAGAAGCCAGTTATTAATTTATTCCGGTTGTCGAAAGTGTCCATACTAAGTCACAGGAACTACCTGCTTCAATTTCGCTTGTGAGCTGAAACACACATTACATTATTTTTCCTTAAGTTGTGATTCTTGTTTCTATTGTAGTGGAGATCATTACAATTACGGCTTTTCCTTCCAAAACCTAGGATGCTTGCTCTGTGATCCTGTAAATACTAGAGCTAAACAATGTAGGACGATAACGTACGTTACAAGCATAGCATTCTGTATTACTTCATTTCCTTATTTCTAACATTTTAAAATTATACATCCACTTTAGATGACATGTCAATCACAGATGTTCTTATCTCTGTTTATGAACATACTTTCAGTCATGTTTTGAACATTGTCAGAAATGGCTCTGAGCACTATGGGACTTAACTTCTGAGGTCATCAGTCCCCTAGAACTTTTTTTTTAAATTCTTTATTAACCATCAGTGATAATTATACAGCATAACCCACTTCGTTATATGATTAGTGGGTCTTAATTTGTAAGTTTGTTTGATATAATTTGCAGCTAATTACAATGTAGTGGATTGTGAGCTACAGCTATACTCTAATTACAGTGGGCAACTATATTCTTACAAGTATTAGTGTTTAGTTCCTAAGATCTTAACTAATTCTGCTGCCTGCAGCGTCACAAGTGTGTCAGAAATATATATATAAACCTATTTTATTGCCTTGCCCATCCCCTAGAACTTAGAACTACTTAAACCTAACTACCCTAAGGACATCACACACATCCATGCCCGAGACAGGATTCGAAACTGCGACCGTAGCGGTCGCGCGGTTCCAGACTATAGCGCCTAGAAACGCTCGGCCACCCCGGCCGGCTTCAACATTGTCCCGTAACACTTTATTAACTAATGTTTCGCCGCAAGGGATATCGGATTTTAGAGAGTAAATTAATACGGAGTATGTCGTTCTTCTTTTAAAACATTCACATACCCATTTCTTCTTTCCTTATTGTCTTTTGGGCATGCAGTTGTGGTAATTAAAGTAGGCACAAATGCAGTGATCAAAAAGAAATGATTAGCGTACATTCGCATTCTCTTTACATCGCTCCTTTCTTGTTGCTCCCATGGCGATGGACTGTTTCTATCGCAATCAGTAAGCGTGAAAGGAAGCTACCGTATTTATACTTGGCAGAACTAATTACAGACTGTCATAATCGTCGGAATTGCTTTCGTTTCCCAAAAGTTACAAATATTTCAATTTCGGGAAACAAGCTCTGTATTTCGCCAGGATGTCGAAGAAGAAGGTCCCCTACGTACTGGTTGGTCGAGTTTTAAGTTGTGGAGACGGCGGTTTGAAAGTGGACAGAAGAAGTACGAGGAAGGGCGTCCCTTACCTGAGGGATCGCTACTCAAGCTACCTGGCGAAGGGGCAAGTGTGGCAAATGTACGGCGTGGCAAATGTCCTGCGAGGCAAATGTCCAGCATTCTTCCCGTATGCGTAGCCGCCAATGTGGAGTAAATATTACACGCCTGGTTGGGGGCGCCACATGAGTGACGTGGGGCTCCACACCAGCGGTCGCACCCTTCCTCCACCGGAGGGTCGTTGTGGCCGCAGGCAGCTGCGCCGTGCCTCGCCGGGCAGCCCCGGGCGCCTCTCGGGCCGCTAAATGTCGTCGTGTCCGACTCGTTAAGTCATCAATCAGGCGTCATTGTGGACGCGCCGCACCGCCCGGGGCTAAGGCGAGGGAGCGGCCGGGCGGCGTTTATAAAAAGGGGGCGTTCCCCGGGACCGCGCGTCTGAGTCAGTCAACAGGTCCCCCGGGACGGGCCGGCGGTAATTAAACCTGCAGCCAGCTGCCTCCTGGCCAGTTCAGCAGAGCGAAATGTCGCCTGCCTTTCCCTTTCCTTTCCGGGCAACTGGCTCCCGGCGCGGGCGTGTCGCAGCTATGGGAACCGGGCAGGCGTTGACACGCTTGCACTCGCTGTTGGCTGCTCTCTGAAGTGGCACAAGGCTTCGCTGGTTCAGAGGATCCCAAGCTGACATGATATTTCTAGATTTTCAGAAAGGTTTTGATTCTGTCGTCACAAGTCCTTTCTGATCAACTTGCCTGCCTATGGAGTATCGTCTCAACTGTGCGACTGGATTCTTGATTTTCTCTCGGAAAGTTTACAGTTCCTAGTCACTGACAAGCAGTCGTCCCATGAAACCGAACCCCTATCAGTGGTTCCCTAAACAAGTATTACAGGTTCTCTGCTGCTCTTAATGTACACCGAAGAGCCAAAGGAACTGACGTACGCATGCGTATTCAAATACAGAGATACGTAAACAGGCAGAATACAGCGCTGCGGTCGGCAACCCCTATATAAGACAACAAGTGTTTGGTTCAGTTCTTAGATCAGTTACTGCTGCTACAATGGCAGGTTATCGAGATTTAGGTGAGTTTGAACGTGGTGTTATAGTCGGCGATCGGGTGATGGTACACAGCATCTCCGAGATAGCATTGAACTGAGGATTTTCCTGTACGACCATTTCACGAGTGTACCGTGAATACTAGGAATACGGTAAAACATCAAATCTCCGACATCGCTGCGGCCGAAAAAATATCCTGCAAGAACGGGACCATCGACGACTGAAGAGACTCGTTCAACGTGACAGAAGTGCAACTGTTTCGCAAATTGATGCAGATTTCAATGCTGGGCCATCAACAAGTGTCAGCGTGAGAATCATTCAACGAAACATCATCGATACGGGCTTTCGGAACGGAAGGTCCACTCATGTACCCTGGATGACTGCACGACACAAAGCTTTACACCTCGCCTGGGCCGCGTGACCGTTACGGTCGCAGGTTCGAATCCTGCATCGGGCATGCATGTGTGTGATGTCCTTAGGTTAGGTAGGTTTAAGTAGTTCTAAGTTCTAGCGGACTGATGACCTCAGATGTTAAGTCGCATAGTGCTCAGAGCCATTTGAACCTCGCCTGGACCCGTCATTACCGACAACGGACTGTTGATGACTGAAAACATGTTGCCTGGTCTGACGAGTCTCGTTTCAAACTGTATCGAGCGGATGGACGTGTACGCGTATGGAGAAAACCTCATAAATCCATGGACCATGCATGTCAGCAGGGGACTGCTCAATCTGGGGGAGACTCAGTAATGGTGTGGGGCGTTTGCAGTAGGAGTGATACGGGACTCCTGCTATGTCTAGATACATCTCTGACAGGTGACATGTACGTAAGCATCCTGTCTTATCACTTGCATGCCTTCATGTCCATTGTGCATTCCGACGGGGTTGGGCAATTCCAGGACGACAATGCTACACCTCACACGACCCGAATTGCTACAGAGTGGCTCCAGGAACACTCGGTTTAAACATTTCCGCTGGCCGCCAGAGTCCCGAGACATGAACATTATTGAGTACATCTGGGATGCCTTGCAACGTGCTGTTCGGGAGAGGTCTTCACCTCCCCTACTTTTACGGAATTATGGACAGCTCTGCAAGATTCATGAAGTCAGTTCCCGCCAGTACTACTTCAGACATTAGTCGAGTCCATGTAACTTCGTGTTGCGGCAGTTCTGCGTGCTCGAATAGGCCCTTCTCGATATTAGGCACGTGTACCAGTTTCTTTGGCTCATCAGTATATGAAGAAGATTTAGGAGACAATACGAGCAGCTGCCACAAATGTTTGGCAGTTGACTGTCCTCTAATCTCTAGTAGAGTCATCAGATGATCAAAACGAATTGCAACATGATTTAGATAATTTATGCATGGTGCAAAAACTGGCAGCTGATCCTGAACATTAAAGAGTGTGAGGTCCTTCAAGTGAGTAATGAGAAAAACGCAGTTTAATTTCGTAATATGAGGAAGAAATTTCAGAGAGTCTACATTTAGAGGACACCACTGTATGGCAGTAAATCGTCGGATGCAGTGTTCAGCAAAGAATCGAAGCATTTGGGATATGGTGCTACAGAAGAATGTTAAAAATTAGGTGGACTGATAAGGCACGGAGTGAGAGATGCTCCTCAGGATCTGCAAAAAAGGAAAATATGGAAAAGAGGGGACAGGATGACACAAAAAGAATTAAGACACGAGGGAATAAATTCCATGGTAATAGAGGGATCTGTAGAGGGTAAAAACTGTAGAAGAAGGCAGACAATACGTCCAATAAATAATTCAAGACGTAGGGTGGAAGTGCTACTCTTAGATGACGGCACACGAGAGGAATTCGTGCCGTCCGCATTAAACCACCCAGAAGACTGATGACTCAAAAAAAAGTAAAGGTTCTCGATTCAGCTAAGTAACAAGTCTTTAAAATAACGAACAAATTAAATTGGAGCCATGACGTAGAAAACAGTGCAGGGAAGGAGAACCAAAGAGTACGTCTCATTGGCAGGAAGAAGCTGCAACAAATCTACTAAAAAGACTGCCTACACTACTCTTGTCCGCCCTCTTCTGGAGTACTTCTCTACAACATGACATCCTTAATGGATAGGATTGACGATGGACATCGAACATTTTCAAAGAAGTGCAGATCGTTTTTGCATTATCACGAAATAGGGGAACATGAACATTATTGCGAAACATCTGTGTTCCATGGATGGAATCCTCCAGCGAGATGACTATACATCTTAAATGGCCATAATTGATCTACATGAGTTTGAGGAGCATAATAGTGAATTCAAGTTATGGTCGTAGCCACCAAACTCGTCTAACCTAAACCCGATGGAATGCACGTAGGACGCGGTTATGAAAAGCGAGTTGAGGCGGCACTCATTGAAACGAAGACGTTTATCGTTGCGATGAGATCTTTCACGCAGTTAGGATTATCAAGTGCTCCTCCCAATGACAAAACATTTCATTAATTGCCACCAGCACAGGGGAAAATGACAATCGTCATAAAATAAGATAAATCAGAGCTCGCACATACAGATTAAGGTGTTCACTTTTGCCATGTACTCTGGTCTTCCCGCACATTCCTACAAGTGTCTGGTATTGGAAACTTTGTACAGTCAACAGCATCGTCTGTGAAGAAACCCTTGAGGTCCGACATTATCCACGTGATCATTTGTATATATTGTGTACAGTAACATCCCAATAACACTCCCCTGCGGTACTTCACTATTTTTCATTTTAGTTAACTATCTAGTCCATGCAAGGCAGTGCTACTTGACAGTGGAACGGTTAGCGCTACACAGAGGGCAGAAAGCTGATTGAAAAGTTTTAGGGAAAGAAGGTAATGACTTAATAAAACACGAGCAAAATTAGTGAGTGAGCATACGAGTAAATAACGCACTATAGAGAAAAGTTTTCAATTACACTGAGGAAATCCCGTATGTAATATTAGTATGCCAGGAGGAAAGCTTTCAACTTAAATTTGAAAATTTAGAGTTTTTCGCTCAATTTTTTACGTTTCTGCTGGAAGCCTACTAAAAATGACACCTACTGAACTGTGAACACCTCGGTATACATTGTTTTAAGCAAGTATTATCCACTAACCAATTGTTATTACGTCTAGAGTTCACTGAATATGTGTCGCATTTCACTAGTGTCAACAAGTCCCATGGTTCTGTACATGTACAGACAGGGGAGTTAGAACTTTGAACAAGACCCTGCACGAAATTCACGAACTGGCCACCGTTTCCTAGGCTAAGAATATTCTTCATGAATTGACAGAGCTACACCAAAATATGCTATAGTGAGTAATAGAGCGAAAGAGGGGAAAGTAGCCTTGCCGTTTCATTGTCAGAGGATGTGGAGAAGACTGTTACATTGAAGATAGCAGCGTTTAGTTTCTTTCACAAGATATTTAGGATGATACTTCTAAGAAAGCTTTTCATGTTATCTCAGACCTATGTACTTAAAAAGCACCGACTTTCCTGTTTGATTCAAATGGCTCTGAGCACTATGGGACTTAACATCTGTGGTCATCAGTCCCCTAGAACTTAGAACTACTTAAACCTAACTAACCTAAGGACATCACACACATCCATGCCCGAAGCAGGATTCGAACCTGCGACCGTAGCAGTCGCGCTCCTGTTTGATTGTTGGGACTGTAAAAATACACCTATAGTACCGTCTCAGAAACAGTGATTTTCGTGAAGTTGTCCTCTAACAGCTTCTTCTTCTTCTTTATCGTCGCCTTGTCCCACGTCACGTAGGGTCGGCGTTGCTCTTCTGGATCCTTCTCCTCCATAGTACTCTGTCCATTGCCTCTTCCTACTTTCATCCTTTCTCATCCTTCCACCGCATCTTCTGTCTTCCTCTCCTTCTCGCTCCTTCAATCTTTATATCTTCAACTCTGTTTCCGATATACTCTTCTCCTTTTCTCTGTAAGTATCCGTACCACCTTAGTCTGTTCTCTTGTATCTTTTTCCCGATGGGTCCCACTTTCACAGCTCCTCTAACAAATTCATTTCTAATCCTGTCCTTCCTTGTTACCCCACACATCTACCTCAGCATCCTCATTTCCGCCACTTCCATCTTCCTTTCCTGGGCTACTGTGGCTGGCCATGTCTCTGCCCCGTATATCATAGCAGGCCTTACCACCGAATGGTACACTTTCCTTTTCAACCCAGTGCTCACCTTCTTGTCACACAACAGTCCACTCATTTTCCTCCAGTTGTTCCACCCGTAATTTATTCGGTGTTGTATCTCGCTTTCAAATCCTCCGTCCCTCTGTAAGTACGACCCCCCAGGTATTTAAATTTGCAGACTGATTTCAGCTCATCATCCTGGATCTTGCAAGAGCTCATCTGCATATCCTTCAGTTGTCCTCTAACAGCAATCTGCAAATATTACTTACTATTACATTACGTTCCGCTTTTTCACTGGTACTCTGGTATCATATGCAAAGAGAAAAAAAATTAATAGTCCAGCATGTTTAGTTGCAGGTGGTCGTCATACAAGAAAAACAGTGGACCCAAAATTGAACCCTGTGGTACCACGTTCTTATTGTCTTAATGCAATCCAAATCCGAATCAAATTTCTTTCGAAAGCGTTGCTGCTAGAGGACAACGTTCTACTTCCTATTTTTAGGATATGAAGCCATCCGTGGCTGACATTCTTCTCTGATCCCGTAAGGTTCCAGCTCACCCAGAAATTCTTTTGTGAAATAAACTTATCGTACTCTCTTGCTAGAGGCTCAGGCACAAAAGAATAAATGGGATTTGCTTCGGATACTCTTTTCTTGAAGCCGGAACAGTACTTCTGGCTGGCGGCGTGACTGCTTGTAACAGAATAGTGTCGTCCTCGAACGCAATTAAGTGCTCGTCTGGAGAAGTAGGCGAGAGCGGCTCGGTGCCCGGGAGGGGCGGGGGTCGCGAGGACGCGGCCGGTCTTTTTGCGCGAGCCGCGGGGGATGTCCTTATATGAGGAGCTAGCCCGCAGACTGCGGACGCCGCCGACAGCCGCTGACGTACGGCCGGGACGTGACTGCTGCTGGACGGCGGTCGAGGGACGGCGGACGGGGTCGGCGGCGGTCGGCGGTCGTCTGCGGGACAGCCGTTCTGCGGTGCAGGGACTGACTGGTCGGGTGGCGGCACACGCTGTTTTCAATACAGGGTGAACCCGAATTCCAGCGAAGAAATTTCGACGTCTTCAGATTTTAAATGCGTGCCGAGAAGCCGTGGTTCATATACAAAACCAGTATTTGTGGTCCACACACAAAACTAGTACTCGTTAAATTTAGTGGTTACCTGAAACTTCCTGGCAGATTAAAACTGTGTTCCGGACCGAGAATCGAACTCGGGACCTTTGCCTTTCGCGGGAAAGTGCTCTACAAACTGAGCTACCCAAGCACGACTCCCGCCCCGTCCTCACAGCTTTACTTCTGCCAGTACATCGTCTCCTACCTTCCAAACTTAACAGAAGGCAAAGGTCCCGAGTTCGATTCTCAGTCCGGCACACAGTTTTAATCTACCAGGAAGTTTCATATCAGCGCACACTCCGCTGCAGAGTGAAAATCTCATTCTGGAAACATCCCCCAGGCCGTGGCCAAGCCATGTCTCCGCAATATCCTTTCTTTCAGGAGTGCTAGTTCTGCAAGGTTCGCAGGAGAGCTTCTGTAAAGTTTGGAATGTAGGAGACACTGGCAGACGTAAAGCTGTGAGGACGGGGCTTGAGTCGTGCTTGGGTGGCTCAGTTGGTAGAGCACTTGCCCGCGAAAGTCAAAGGTCCCGAGTTCGAGTCTCGGTCCGGCACACAGTTAAAATCTGCCAGGAAGTGTCATATCAGCGCACACTCCGCTGCAGAGTGAAAATTCCATAGTAGTTACATTTTTATCTCCGAAGATGTCTCCCGCAGTCGGAGACGAAACGTCGTATTTTGACAGCTGCATCACTTACTACGAAGGGGTGCGAATGGGTAATTCAGTGTGCTTGCCCAGATCAGAGATTTTTCCTCCATTCTGCGCATTACGTCACTGACGAGAAGTTCCGCTCACTGCACGGGCGCTCTTACTTGTTGAAGGGAGTAAGTTTTGTGCTGTTGCTTTTTGTTTTTCTGATTTATTCAGTTCGTTCGTTTCCTCTGACATTAATAATGGCGAAGTGTGCGGTCGCTGTATGTGAACACAATAATGAAATTAAAATAATAGCACTGTCTACCATGTAAGTAGGCTGTTTAGGTTTTTATGTTGGTAACGCCACGTAGCGCTCTGTATGAAAATCACTGACTGTGCTGTGTGCAATCTGTGGCTGGTTTGCATTGTGGGAACATTTGCTATTGTAGTTTTGGGCAGTTGGATGTGAACAGTGCGTAGCGTTGCGCAGTTGGAAGTGAGCCGCCAGAAGTGGTGGCTGTGGGGAGAGAGATGGCAGAATTTTGAGAGCGGACGATCTGGACGTATGTCCGTCAGAAAAGGAAATTTGTAAGACTGGATGCCATGAACTTATATATATATATATATATATATATATATATATATATATATATATATATATATAATAACTTTTGAACACTATTAAGGTAAATACATTGTTTGTTCTCCATCAAAATCTTTCATCTGCTAACTATATGCCTATCAGTAGTTAGTACCTTCAGTAGTTAGAATCTTTTATTTAGCTGGCAGTATTGGTGCTCCCTGCTCTGCAGTAGTTTCAGTAACGAAGATTTTTGTGAGGTAAGTGATTCATGAAAGGTATAGGTTATTGTTAGTCAGGGCCATTCTTTCGTAGGGATTATTGAACGTCAGATCGCGTTGCGCTAAAAGAAATAATGTGTGTCAGTTAAGTGTTGATAAGAATAAGTAAAGAGAGAAATGTCTGAGTACGTTCAGTTTTGCTCAGCTGTTTGAAAATCAAATAACGTAAGAGGTTTATCAGCACAGTCATTCATAAATTTTTCTAGGGGGGTGTTTCAACCTCTAGGCTTTAATTAGCCTGAAAACTTTAGAAGGAGTGAAGAACATAAAAATCTGGTTAAATGAAAACAAAAGCAAAATGTGCAGGCCACACAGTCTAAGTGAGCGAAACAGCTTGTGCTAAGCTAATCTCTAAGATATGTCTCAATCAGGAAAATTATTTACAAGATCTCCAGGCTCAATTACTGAAACTTACACAAAAGACCTTAAAGTCGATCAGTGCCTACATTACATCTTATAAAAACCATTGATACTACCGTTTCATCTTGTACCCAACAGATGTCAGAAAGAAATGGTAAAAGGAATGTTTGCGAAGTTTCTAAGCGGGAGCTTAGCACATTACCTTTATCGGCATCGAAGTAGAAAAAGGTGGATCAAAGCACATATCGAGGATAAAATTAAGAAACTAGAGAAAGAACTTTTAATAACAGGAAACAAAAGTCTGCGAATAAAAACCAAATAAATGGCTTAAGCTTTTAGCAATAGACTAAGCAATACCAAGACATTCAGGTTCGACACAGTGCTAGACTAAAGTCCTTCTCGTACCTCAGATTTTACAAAATGTATTTACAGCTACACAAAATAAATATCTCGTCAAATGCAACAAGAATTCACGTTGAAGTCGGGAACATACAAGCAAAACATTGCTTATACGGTCTTTGTTTAGGAAAACTTGATGTATATACTATTACCGGGATTTCCAACAAGAAAAAAAGTATCCAATCCTTTCTGGTGTCATCCTGGCACTTTATTTAATATCTGTCGATTAATCTTAAGCTTGTGCATAATTATGCACATTTCAAGTAGCTGAAATTACGACTTTTTGTTATGACCTCATATCTACATGAATATGACACTAAAAACGCCGATTGTGAAGCACAAAAGGTCTTAACTACATTGAAAATTATTTTTATGGTTGATTATACAGTAACATTGGAAACTGATGGAAAGTTAGAAGTTATTTCAATAGCAGTCTGTATTTTCACTCTTGTGATTACAAGGAAAGCAACATACGACTTTCATGATCGTAGGAAGTAGTAACATTGAGTCCCTGTGTATCTATGTATGTATCATACTCATAATTCATTACGTTGACCCTTCAACTTTTGCAAATTAATCTTAGCTCAAATGAAATATTTCCATACCCGCTGCTACATCTTCTCGATATTGAAGTCACGCGGAACCACACCATTGCTGCCGAAGGCATTTCCCATCCTTCCATTAAGCAATCATGCATATATATACAAAACAAACACTGAAACTTAATTTTTGTGTGAGTGAGTTGATAATATTGTCGCAGAAACGAACTGAAATAGCCCCAATGACGTGTTTCCGACCAAGTGTTTTGCAAGATTTCTCTTGGTTATAAAATGAATGCCGGAAATGGAAATCCCTCCCCGAATATTCCCAACTTTGCTTCACTTCCATCCTTCTGGGACATTTGTCTGAAAGTCTAAAAGGAACCAAGATTGTAGTGGGACAGACCTCAAACAGAGCCTGCTGTGCTACTTAGAGTGGTTTTTAATATTTTGGTATTAGGGTCCTGTAGTCTCCGATAGCTCGTTACAGAGTGATATAACGTAATGTCACAACAGTGAAAAAGCTTGTAATTTTGAATCATCAGACTTACAACACAAAAGAGCCAGTCACAGACGTACAACATAAAAGACACAGTCATCATTAGTACAGTAGCGAATATACAGTAGCAAGAGAAAACATTTTGACCACTGCCCATTGCGATATTGAATGCCGCCTGGTGCCGTTGCAGGCAAGTGATGCGGTAAGGAAAGCTTACACGCAAATCAGAGACGAACTTTGAATCATTCCAGCAATGATAAGGGTCGCAAATAGGGGAAATCGACTGACATAGACGACTTTAACAAAGACAAGGCTGGTATGGCCCGCCGCCTGATAAGCACATCTCGGATACGAGGAAACCGGTCAGATGCTCTCTTGCTACTCTCTATGGAAAGTGGTTGAAGGACGGTGAAACCACGAGTATGCGACGTGGTGCGGATTTCCACGCCTCTTCACAGAATATTGAGGCATTCACGGCGAGGTAGTGAGGATGTGACCTGTGGCAGGCCTGACGACAGAGTGCAAAGCTGTTGCAGGCATACCTTTCAGCGCAGATTGATGAACAGTGATGAACAGACGACCTTTATGTGTTCTCCAGTTGACCCAGCGGCATCGTCCCTCACGACTGCAATGGCCACGAGGCCATCGAATTTGGACATTTGGACTGTAGACCAAGAAAATTGTATGCAGATATAGTTAAGGCAAACCGGCCATTGACCTCCTTTTTCTGTACGGATGCACACGTATTGCCCGAACTCTTACGGGGCTCGGTAAGATTGTGTGCCGCGAGTAATGAGTGTAATGGGCAGGGGCACAACGAATGTAGCGTGTGGACATTAAGCTGGGAATGTGGGTCTGATGGGGAGCGTGCTAGGGATAAATCGCTGCAGTCGCACTTTCTTCTGTGCCTTCGGTGGCTCAGACGGATAGAGCGTCTGCCGTGTAAGTAGGAGAGGTTCGAGTCCCGGTCGGGGCACACATTTCCAACTGTCCCCGGTGATGTACGAGGTGTGGCTGGAAAAAAACCGGACTAGTACTGGTGAAACAATAAAACGAATGCAATAAGGCTGAAAGTCGCGTGGCCTGTCACGTGACTCTCGCTCCGCCTACTGCTCGAGTTTCATCTGCCTCCTGCACTCAGTCTGCCCGTGGCGTCTGTTTTAAGTAGTTGACGTTTTGTCTGTGCGTCGGAAAATGTTGAGTGTACAGAAAGAACAGCGTGTTAATATCAAATTTTGTTTCAAACTAGGAAAATCTGCAAGTGAAACGTTTGTAATGTTACAACAAGTGTACGGCGATGATTGTTTATCGCGAACACAAGTGTTTGAGTGGTTTAAACGATTTAAAGATGGCCGCGAAGACACCAGTGATGACACTCGCACTGGCAGACCATTGTTAGCAAAAACTGACCTCAAAGGGATTGTGCACATTGATTGGGTACCAGAGGGACAAACAGTGAATCAGCATTACTACATTAGTGTCCTGGCTACCCTACGTGAGCGAGTACGGAGAAAACGGAACGATTTGTGGAGAAAAAAGTCATGGGTCCTTCACCAAGACAATGCCCCAGCTCACAGTGCGTTGTCAGTGAAGACGTTTTTGGCAAAACACAACATTCCCATCTTAGATCATCCACCCTACTCACCTGATTTGGCCCCCTGTGACTTTTTTCTTTTCCCTAAAGTCAAGTCAGCTTTGAAAGGAACTAGATTTGAGACTGTTGAAGCAGTAAAAGGAAAAGCGACGGAAGTAATGTATGGACTTACCGAAAATGATCTGCAGCATTGCTATGAACAGTGGAAAATTCGTATGGAGCGGTGTAGAGACCGAGGAGGAGAGTACATTGAAGAAGATAACATGAAATTGTAAATAATTGTAAATAAATGTTTTTTTCCAGCATCAGTCCGGTTTTTTTCTAGCCGCACCTCGTATATCAACGCCTGTCGGCAGTGTAGGATCTTGATTTAGTTATCATTTCAATAAAATTGTGTAACTTGGTCTGATGGATCACGTTTGTTATTACACAAGGTCGATGGTAGCGTCCAAAAACGCCGACATGGTGGCGAACGGCTGCTCGTAACGTCCACTGCACCACGGTCACATGCTAGTAGGGCAAAGGTTGTGCTACGGCGAACATTGAACTAGGCGGCCATGGGAGTTGTAATCGAGAGGACCATGAGAACTGTGGACTACGTGAACATTTTTGCGGGCTTTGATGGCTTTCTTGGCAGCGGAAGCATCCTACACCAGGATAACTTTCCATGTCACAAGACCAGAGGGTGGCCGAGCGGTTCTAGGCGCTACAGTCTGGAACCGCGCGGCCGCTACGGTCGCAGGTTCGAATCCTGCCTCGGTCATGGATGTGTGTGATGTCCTTAGGTTAGTTAGGTTTAAGTAGTTCTAAGTTCTAGGGGACTGATGACCTCAGAAGTTAAGTCCCATAGTGCTCACAAGGGAACCCCCCCATCGCACCCCCCTCAGATTCAGTTATAAGTTGGCACAGTCGATAGGCCTTGAAAAACTGAACACAGATCAATCGAGAAAACAGGAAGAAGTTGTGTGGAACTATGAAAAAATAAGCAAAATATACAAACTAAGCAGTCCGTACGAAACATAGGAAACATCAAGGACGATCTGAGCGCAAGAGCACCGTGGTCCCGTGGTTAGCATCAGCAGCTGCGGAACGAGAGGTTCTTGGTTCAAGTCTTCCCTCGGGTGAAAATTTTTTATTTTCAGACAATTATCAGAGTTCAGGCACTCACACATAATCAACTTCGTTGTGCAAAATTCCAGGACATGTTCAGATTTGCTTGGACATATGGAGGATTTGACGGTCTACACACGGAAAAATTTGAAAACCTTAAAAACATATGTTTTGACAGAGCACTGAGAAAACTGTGCGACTGTGAAACTGTTGCATTCATTTGTTGAAGTTTATGTGACACACTCTTATGTTTTCATCAATTTTTTGGAAGTGATTATCACATCCACAAGGAAACCTAAATCGGGCAAGGTAGAAGAATCTTTTTACCCATTCGCCAAGTGTGCAAGTTAGGTGGGTCGACAACATACACTCCTGGAAATGGAAAAAAGAACACATTGACACCGGTGTGTCAGACCCACCATACTTGCTCCGGACACTGCGAGAGGGCTGTACAAGCAATGATCACACTCACGGCACAGCGGACACACCAGGAACCGCGGTGTTGGCCGTCGAATGGCGCTAGCTGCGCAGCATTTGTGCACCGCCGCCGTCAGTGTCAGCCAGTTTGCCGTGGCATACGGAGCTCCATCGCAGTCTTTAACACTGGTAGCATGCCGCGACAGCGTGGACGTGAACCGTATGTGCAGTTGACGGACTTTGAGCGAGGGCGTATAGTGGGCATGCGGGAGGCCGGGTGGACGTACCGCCGAATTGCTCAACACGTGGGGCGTGAGGTCTCCACAGTACATCGATGTTGTCGCCAGTGGTCGGCGGAAGGTGCACGTGCCCGTCGACCTGGGACCGGACCGCAGCGACGCACGGATGCACGCCAAGACCGTAGGATCCTACGCAGTGCCGTAGGGGACCGCACCGCCACTTCCCAGCAAATTAGGGACACTGTTGCTCCTGGGGTATCGGCGAGGACCATTCGCAACCGTCTCCATGAAGCTGGGCTACGGTCCCGCACACCGTTAGGCCGTCTTCCGCTCACGCCCCAACATCGTGCAGCCCGCCTCCAGTGGTGTCGCGACAGGCGTGAATGGAGGGACGAATGGAGACGTGTCGTCTTCAGCGATGAGAGTCGCTTCTGCCTTGGTGCCAATGATGGTCGTATGCGTGTTTGGCGCCGTGCAGGTGAGCGCCACAATCAGGACTGCATACGACCGAGGCACACAGGGCCAACACCCGGCATCATGGTGTGGGGAGCGATCTCCTACACTGGCCGTACACCACTGGTGATCGTCGAGGGGACACTGAATAGTGCACGGTACATCCAAACCGTCATCGAACCCACCGTTCTACCATTCCTAGACCGGCAAGGGAACTTGCTGTTCCAACAGGACAATGCACGTCCGCATGTATCCAGTGCCACCCAACGTGCTCTAGAAGGTGTAAGTCAACTACCCTGGCCAGCAAGATCTCCGGATCTGTCCCCCATTGAGCATGTTTGGGACTGGATGAAGCGTCGTCTCACGCGGTCTGCACGTCCAGCACGAACGCTGGTCCAACTGAGGCGCCAGGTGGAAATGGCATGGCAAGCCGTTCCACAGGACTACATCCAGCATCTCTACGATCGTCTCCATGGGAGAATAGCAGCCTGCATTGCTGCGAAAGGTGGATATACACTGTACTAGTGCCGACATTGTGCATGCTCTGTTGCCTGTGTCTATGTGCCTGTGGTTCTGTCAGTGTGATTATGTGATGTATCTGACCCCAGGAATGTGTCAATAAAGTTTCCCCTTCCTGGGACAATGAATTCACGGTGTTCTTATTTCAATTTCCAGGAGTGTATTCCTGTCATGTGACGCACATGCCGTCAGCAGTGTCGTGTAGAATATATCAGACGTGTTTTCCTGTGGAGGAATCGGTTGACCTATGAACTTGCGATCAAATGTTTTCGGTTCCCATTGGAGAGGCACGTCCTTTCGTCTACTAATCGCACGGTTTTGCGGTGCGGTCGCAAAACACAGAGACACTAAACTTATTAGCGTGAACAGAGACGTCAATGAACGAACGGACAGATCATAACTTTGCGAAAGTAAAATTTTCAGTCGAGGGAAGACTTGAACCAAGGACCTCTCGCTCCGCAGCTGTTCACGCTAACCACGGGACCATGGCACGCCTGTGCTCATATCACCCTTGATGTTGCCTATATTGCCCATGGACTACTCAGTTAGTGTATTTTGCTTATTTTTTCATAGTTCCACACAACTTCTCCCTGTTTTCTCGATTGATCTGTGTTCAGTTTTTCAAGGCCTATCCACTGTGCCAACTTATAACTAAATCTGAGGGGGGTGCGATGGGGAGGTTCCCTTGTCAGAGCCATTTTTGAACAAGACCAGAATCATGCTACAATGGTTTCGCCTGATCTGAACCCAATGGGATACATCTGGGACGTCACTGAGCTTCAGCTCCACCAACAGCTTGCCCATAGTTTTCAGGAATTGCGTGACCTGTGTATAGACATCCGGTGTCGCATTCCTACAAAAAACTACCAAGCACTTGTCGAGCCGACGTTATGCATAATCGGTGATGATTTCCATTTCAGTGGTGGATCAACACTCTAATAGGCATTTGATCATAATGCTTTCGCTAATCGTAGCGTGACATTTCAGTCATGGCAGGAATGTGTCAGGTAATTTCCTCGAAACTTTTTTTAGGTTGCAAGTAACAGTAATGCAAGGCACTAGTACACAAATCTCGATGAGATGTAGTCTGGGTAGGAGCAACACGTAAAATGTAAAAAATAAAAATACCACCCAATGAATAGGCCTAAGGCCTGTTGTATTTGGTCCTCTGCTGCCTACAGTGCTGTACCAAGAGCGACCTGTGATCTACATCTACATATATACTCCGCTAGCCACCAAGCGGTGTGTGGCAGAGGGCACAATTCGCACCCAAGTAATATCTCCCGCCGTCTGTTCCACTTGCGGATCGCGCGAGGGAAAAACGACTGTCTAAACGCCTCAGTACGAGCTCTAATTTTCCCTATCTTTGAATGGTGATCATTGCACGATTCGAAAGTTGGTGGTAATAATGAATGATCTACACCCTCGGCGAAGATCGGATTTCGGAATTTAGCGGGCAGCCTCTTACGTTTAGCGCGTCGTCTATCTGCAAGTGTGTCCCATTTCCAACTTCGTGGGACATGTGAACCGCAGCTCGTCAATCCCTGCAGCCGTTTCTGCCGGTAGAGGAATCTTGGTAGCAACGCTACTTCTTTATTCAAGCACTTCCTCATCTGGCCTCACTAGGCAAAATTGGGCCTTTACCAGGCGTCCCTCCATCACACAAACTCTGACGAGCTACCGAGAATCGGACCTGGGTCTTTCAGGTAGTGGTAAGTTCCTGTGGGACCAAACTGCTGAGGTCATCGGCCCTTAGGCTTACATACTACTTAATCCAAACTAGCTTACGCTAAGGACAACACACACACCCGTGCCCGAGGGAGAACTAGAACCTCCGACGGGGAAGCCGCGCGAACCGTGGCAAGGCGCCCTAGGCCGCACGGCTACCCCGCGCGACGGTCTTTCAGGCACCGAAGGCACCGACGCTAATCGTTTGGCTAATGTGCTAATACATCTACATCTACATGATTACTCTGCAATTCACATTTAAGTGCTTGGCAGAGGGTTCATTGAACCACAATCGTACTATCTCCCTACCATTACACTCCCGAACAGCTCACGGGAAAAACGAACACCTAAACCTTTCTGTTCGAGCTCTGATTTCTCTTATTTTATTTTGATGATCATTCCTACCTATGTAGGTTGGGCTCAACAAAATATTTTCGCATTCGGCAGAGAAAGTTGGTGACTGAAATTTCGTAAATAGATCTCGCCGCAACGAAAAACGTATTTGCTTTAATGACTTCCATCCCAGCTCGCGTATCATATCTGCCATACTCTCTCCCCTATTACGCGAAAATACTAAACAAGCTGCCCTTTTTTGCACCCTTTCGATGTCCTCCGTCAATGCCACCTGGTAAGGATCCCACACCGCGCAGCAATATTCTAACAGAGGACGAAACGAGTGTAGTGTAAGATATCTCTTTAGTGGACTTGTTGCATCTTCTCAGTGTCCTATGTGGTCTTTCCAACTGAAGTTGTTCGTAATTTTAACACCCAGGTACTTAGTTGAATTGACAACCTTGAGAATTGTACTTTTTATCGAGTAATCGAATTCCAACGGATTTCTTTTGGAACTCATGTAGTTCACCTCACACTTTTCGTTATTCAGCGTCTAATGCCACCTGCCACACCATGCAGCAATCATTTCTAAACCGCTTTGCAACTGATACTGGTCTTCGGATGACCTTACTAGACGGTAAATTACAGCATCATCTGCGAACAACCTAAGAGAACTGCTCAGATTGTCACGAAGGTCATTTATATAGATCAGGAACAGCAGAGGTCCCAGGACGCTTCCCTGGGGAACACCTGATATCACTTCAAGTTTACTCGATGTTTTGCCGTCTATTAATACGCACTGCGACCTTCCTGACAGGAAATCACGAATCCAGTCGCACAACTGAGACGATACCCCATAGGCCCGCAGCTTGATTAGAAGTCGCTTGTGAGGAACGGTGTCAAAAGCCTTCCGGAAATCTAGAGATACGGAATCAACTTGACATCCCCTGTCGATAGCGGCCATTACTTCGTGCGAATAAGGAGCTAGCTGCGTTGCACAAGAACGATGTTTTCTGAAACCATGCTGATTACGTATCAATAGAGCAAGAGGTAATAGGATAAGGTCATCAGGTAAGACGGAGGAAAGAATCAGAAGTAACGTCTTTCCACACCCGCCTTATCACCCTGAAAACACTTAGCATCAGGCGGCAGTGGCTGGAGAAACGTCAGTGTGTGACCCTCGTTCTGGACACTCAGCCGACTGCCGCGGCCAGCCAGCAGGGAGGCAGAGCGGCCACGCCACGGCTTGTCCGACAAGCGGCAGACTCGCGGCTGCTGTGCCGCTGGTCGCCGCGAGGCGCAAAAAGCGGCCGCGGTGACTCACGGCCGGCGTCTGGGGCGACTTTTTCCGCCCCCGGTACGCCGCCGCCGCTGCCGCCGCCTCCAGCAGACAGGATTCCAGCGCTGCGTCGCCGCTTCCTGCAGTCGCCGCAGGCCGCCTCCGCCATTCATAACGCCCCCCATTGGCTCAGGCGCGAGGAGACGTTCTGGTCCCTGGTCTCTTTAGCTCTTATTTGGCGTTTCTAAGAGATTGCAAAAGACGAGGCTTGCGCAGTGTCAAAGCTCCTCTACCTTACGTTGAAACAATGTGCTTTCAGGATCAAAAAGGCACATGCCTGTTGATTTAGTTGAATCACAGATTAGTGCACTTTCTAAGTCTACGGTACCTACTAGAGAGCAATGTTTTGGGAGGCGGACATTCGTTCGACATGCGACAGTGCAGTACCTGAGTTACTTTGAACTGCGATGCAGAGTTCCTTTGGACATGCATGCATACCCAAAGGAAAAGGCACTGCGGCGACCACAGACGTTATGATATACATTAAATGTATTCGCAGTTGCGAATATGGACAACCATCAATAGTACAACAAGCTGCGACATGGTCGCGAATAAAACAGTGACCCTTATATACAATAAGTTTCCCTTAATTTACGTCTATGGTTACAAACTTGTTGCTGCAGATCTGATGATGGTCATTATAGACCGAAACCGGCAAAAAAGTTTGTGACCATATACGTAAATTAAAGGAAACATCAACAGCATAATGTGGATGGCGACAATGAAAATTTGTACCGGATCAGGACTCAAATCCGGATTTCCCGCTTATCAGTAGCGGACGCCTTGGCATTAGGTTAATGCTTGTACGAGTGCAGTTTTGATCTGGCAGTGAGTTGTGCTAGGATAGGCAAATGGCAAGGCGACCCCTCGGGATAAGAGGGAAATCTGGTTTCGAGTCCCTGTCCGGCACAAATTTTCACTGTCTTCATTCCATTCTATAGCTGATGGTTGTCCACACTCGTAATTGCGAATACATTTAATGTATTCGTTGGGCATTCTTGTCCCTGATAATGCGAATTCTGCTTTACTGCATGACACAGAAAGTGAAGCACCCACAACAGGAGGAGAAAACAATAGAAAACATTGGTTCAGAGGGTGTGTGATGTTATTTCTGTGTCTACAAAATCGAGTCAAATTACAAAAATCTTGGTAGTATACGCCCGCTCATCAGCATGCCGTTGCCTTGCATGCATTCAATTGGGAAGGGAGAAAAAAGGCCGCTGAAGCTTCTCCTGCGCCGAGTCGGTCTACAACTGTTGTAACTGGTCCTCCATATC
Organism: Schistocerca nitens; assembly: GCF_023898315.1. Lineage (NCBI taxonomy): Eukaryota > Metazoa > Arthropoda > Insecta > Orthoptera > Acrididae > Schistocerca > Schistocerca nitens. The sequence goes on along the minus strand of NC_064622.1, from coordinate 173,194,821 downwards.
TAGGATACACTGGCGTGGAGCTGACGTCCGAGCTGGCCCACACGTGTTGTATCACGGGCGGATCTTGGGATCGTGTCGGCGACGGGAGGACCTCAAATTCATGCAGATAGTTCATAGACACACACGTTGTGTGTGGACGAGCATTGTTGAAAAATAGTATAGCGATGCAGTCTCATGAGAGGTACCACATACACTGTGGTACAAGAATGTACACAGTGTGACATATGGAAGTTGGCTTCGGTCCAGGCGGCGTGCACGGATAGCCGAAGTGGTTAAGGCTACCATTCGCTATAAGCGGGAAATCCGGGTTTGAATCTAGATCCGGCACACATATTTGTGTGTCACTTATGTCACTAATAGGCAGTACATCGATTCCCAATACAGGTGAAGCCAAGATACTTGCATCAGCGAATTATTTCGAATAAATTTCGTACCCAGTCGATCGCCTTTAATGTATGATTCTAACAGACACGCAAAAATAAATATCTCTCAGGAATACTTTTGCTGAAATTAGAGAAAAGTGAACAGATTAACAAAAGCGAGAATTCTATGGTTATTACTAATAAGAGGAAAAAACAACAGACAGTGATCTGAGATTATTTCTGAGAGATTTTATAATTCATGTTTGATGGTAAAATTGTAAAGAAAGTTGAAGCCAAACCTTTATTTACATACATTCAGTACTTGATGAGCATTCTGGAAATAGTATACTGAACTTTTATAAATGATAATATTAGAATATATTTCCTCCTGAGACAAACGGTTGTAGCAAATATGGATATATAGTTTTGTACCAGTTACCAAATACAGAAATGTGGAATATTTATTCAGGAATAAATTTTCACTAGGTCCATTATTCTCGCCCTTACTCCAACCTTCCCAAATATTAGGAATAGCCTGTTAGGTGATGGTGATCTCGGATACTTTCATTGAGTTGCCCCAAATACAGGGCAAATACTTTTCCTTTCGATTAATTGAGGTATGAGGGCAGTTCAATAAGTAATGCAACACATTTTTTTTATGAAACAGGGGTTGTTTTATTCAGCATTGAAATACACCAGGTTATTCCCCAATCTTTTAGCTACACAACACTATTTTTCAACGTAATCTCCATTCAATGCTACGGCCTTACGCCACCTTGAAATGAGGGCCTGTATGCCTGCACGGTACCATTCCACTGGTCGATGTCGGAGCCAACGTCGTACTGCATCAATAACTTCTTCATCATCCGCGTAGTGCGTCCCACGGAATGCGTCCTTCATTGGGCCAAACATATGGAAATCCGACGGTGCGAGATCGGGGCTGTAGGGTGCATGAGGAAGAACAGTCCACTGAAGTTTTGTGAGCTCCTCTCGGGTGCGAAGACTTGTGTGAGGTCTTGCGTTGTCATGAAGAAGGAGAAGTTCGTTCTGATTTTTGTGCCTGTGAACACGCTGAAGTCGTTTCTTCAATTTCTGAAGAGTAGCACAATACACTTCAGAGTTGATCGTTTGACCATGGGGAAGGACATCGAACAGAATAACCCCTTCAGCGTCCCAGAAGACTGTAACCATGACTTTACCGGCTGAGGGTATGGCTTTAAACTTTTTCTTGGTAGGGGAGTGGGTGTGGCGCCACTCCATTGATTGCCGTTTTGTTTCAGGTTCGAAGTGATGAACCCATGTTTCATCGCCTGTAACAATCTTTGACAAGAAATTGTCACCCTCAGCCATATGACGAGCAAGCAATTCCGCACAGATGGTTCTCCTTTGCTCTTTATGGTGTTCGGTTAGACAACGAGGGATCCAGCGGGAACAAACCTTTGAATATCCCAACTGGTGAACAATTGTGACAGCACTACCAACAGAGATGTCAAGTTGAGCACTGAGTTGTTTGATGGTGATCCGTCGATCATCTCGAACGAGTGTGTTCGCACGCTCTGCCATTGCAGGAGTCACAGCTGTGCACGGCCGGCCCGCACGCGGGAGATCAGACAGTCTTGCTTGACCTTGCAGCGATGATGACACACGCTTTGCCCAACGACTCACCGTGCTTTTGTCCACTGCCAGATCACCGTAGACATTCTGCAAGCGCCTATGAATATCTGAGATGCCCTGGTTTTCCGCCAAAAGAAACTCGATCACTGCCCGTTGTTTGCAACGCACATCCGTTACAGACGCCATTTTAACAGCTCCGTACAGGGCTGCCACCTGTCGGAAGTCAATGAAACTATACGAGACGAAGCGGGAATGTTTGAAAATATTCCACATGAAATTTCCGGTTTTTTCAACCAAAATTGACCTAGAAAAAAAATGCGTTGCATTACTTATTGAACTGCCCTCGTAGTTAGTGTGTCCATTACGAGGCATTTTCTTCATTTTGTATGAACAAAGTTGGGAGAAGGAATATACAATACACCCGTATAACAGATCATGTAAGGTTTGTTGCCAGAAAATACACAACTGGACCCTCCACACCATCCGTTCGTACCAAATGTCAGCATAACCCCTTCCTTAAACTCTACAACTGTGTTTCACTTTGGGACTGTAGCTAGTGTGTTCAGAGGAATATGAAAGGAACGATCATTTGAAGAAAAAAAAAACCTTTTATGGACAGAAGCCGTATTCGGAGTTGTTCAAATGGCTCTAAGCACTTTGGGACTTGACTGCTGTGGTCATCAGTCCCCTAGAACGTAGAACTACTTAAACCTAACTTACCTAAGGACATCACACACATCCATGCCCGAGGCAGGATTCGAACCTGCGACCGTAGCAGCCGCATTGTTCCGGACTGAAGCGCCTAGAACCGTCGGAGTTGTTTCTGATATAGAATATATTTAAGGTATATTGTTATTTATTTTCTGTATTATTCAATACACTGTCTTATTTACACATGTACACGTGCACAATAGTTATTAAATATTACAACATGCTTTTTAAACAGTATCAATTGAAAATTACGTACTTTTAACACATTCACCTGTAAATCACTATCGTACACAACATGCAGAATGTCGCCGTGTGCTGGTAGCAGTACTGTACTACACCGTTTTAACAATGTAGTGTTGTTCCTGCACAGGTTCTTGAACTACACGTTCAGAATAAACACAGGACCATGGAAGACAATCTGTTTCACGCAATGTGCTTAAAATTGTAGTAAACACTGTAAAAAGAAATTCGACATGTCGGTAACCGCTGCGGTATTCTTCGACAGAAGTTCAAAAATTGCTCTGAGCACTATGGGACTTGACTGCTGTGGTCATCAGTCCCCTAGAACTTAGAACTACTTAAACCTAACTAACCTAAGGACATCACACACATCCATGCCCGAGGCAGGATTCGAACCTGCGACCCTAGCAGTCGCGCGGTTCCGAAATGTAGGGTTTTCGCTGCGATCGAATGAAGGGTAGAGCCACGGGTCGTAACGAATCTGAAATGCAACGTCCACTGTTCAAAGTGCCGTCAATGCGAAGATGAAGTGATCTATTCGTGTAACCAATGGCACCCCATACCATCACGCCGGGTGATACGCCAGTATGGCGATGACGAATACACGCTTCCAATGTGTGTGCACTGCGATGTCGCCGAACACGGATGCGACCATCATGATGCTGTAAACAGAATCTGGATACATTCGAAAAACTGACGTTCTGCCATTCGTTCACCCAGGTTAGTCGTTAAGGACACCATTGCAGGCGCTCCTGTCTGTGATGCAGCGTCATGGGTAACCGCAGCCATGGACTCCGAGCTGATAGTCCATGCTGCTGAAAACGTCGTCGAACTGTTCGTGCAGATGGTTGTTGTCTTGCAAACGTCCCCATCTGTTGACTCAGGGATCGAGACGTGGCTGCATGATCCGTTACAGCCATGCGGATAAGATGCTTGTCATCTCGACTGGTCGTTGGGATCCAGCACGGCGATCCGTATTACCCTCCTGAACCCACCGATTCCATATTCTGCTAACAGTCATTGGATCTCGACCAACGCGAGCAGCAATGTCGCGATACGATCAACCGCAATCGCGATGGGCTACAATCTGACCTTTATCAAAGTCGGGAACGTGATGGTACCCATTTCTCCTCCTTACACGAGGCATCACAACGAATCAGCAGGCAACGCCGGTCAACTGCTGTTTGTGTATGAGAAATCGGTTGGAAGTTTTCCTCATGTCAGCACGTTGTAGGTGTCGCCACCGGCGCCAATCTTGTGTTTAAAGCTAATCATTTGCATATCACAGCATCTTCTTCCTGTCGGTTAAATTTCGCGTCTGTAGCACGTCATCTTCGTGGTGCAGCAATTTTAATGTCCAGTAGTGTAGCATCTTGGAATGCACCGTGTCGCCTCCAAGTTCGTCCCAGGGCTCCTGAGTGTCAAGACCAGAGAGACCTTCTCTTCGCAATAAATGAAGGGCTTCTGGATAGTGCAAATGAGAAAAAACGATGTTCCTTAAGAGAATAGTAATTGGTGATGAGACGTGGATCTAAGGTTATCAGCCTGAGACGAAAGTTCAGTCTTCACAGTGGGTCGGAAAAGGTTCTCCAAGACCAAAAAAAGTTCCCATGTCAAATGTAAAAACGGGTAATAGTTTCTTTGATTTTGAAGGATTAATTCGTTAGGGTCAAACTATTGATCGGTGGCACTATCGGGGCTTCCTGTGACGACTGCAAGAGAATGCTAGAAGGAAACGGCCTGAAATCTGGCGAGACACTACATGGCTTTTGCATCGTGATGAAGCACTCGCAAATTCATCCCTGTTGGTGCATGACCATTGTACAAAAAACGAAATCACCATGCTGCCTCATCCTCCTTGCTCTCCAGACCTGGCACCAGCGGCTTTTCTTTATTTCCAGAGGTGAAAACCCCGTTGAAAGAGAAAGATTTGCAGCGATAGACGAGATAAAAGAAAATTCGTAGATGACCCCTCGTGCGATCCAGCAGTGTCGTATCAAGACTGCTTCCAGGAGTGGAAACGGCGTTGGGAGCAGTGTATCAATTGCGGGAGAGAGTATTTCGAAGGAGGCCACGCACAACAAGTAAAAGGTAAGCAAAGAACAATTTTGTGGACAAAGTTCCGGGATATTTTGAACAGCCCTCGAATGTTTAGCTGACGAATTTTGACTTGGCGGGAAGCCGGTATCTGTCAGCACACATCCCATTCCGTTGGACGCGGCAGTACTTCCGCGTGGGCTAACAAACCTTTTGGCAAACGCACAGAAATCATGACACTTCCAACTTGTTATACTGAAACCATTCGCTGAACTCGCGGGATAAAGTCATCGGAATTATTGACGGACCATCATCGCATGTACCGTGTACTCGCTACTTGAACAGTGCCGTCGGTTGCAGCACCAGCACGCAAGGTGGAAGGGCAAGCAGGAGGTCGGCAGGAGGACTGGCCTCTCCTGCGGGACGTGCGTCCTAGCAAGCTGACGAAGAAGCCCGCGGGGCTATTGACTGCGGGGCAGTGCATCAGCGTCCGTCCGACGGCGCGGTGCGGCGAGCAATTAGCGACATGTGGCGCTGAGTTAGTGGCAAGTCGGCGGCGGCGGCGCGCTAAATCACCCCCTGAGGACCTAATTAATATCTCAGGAGCAGGGCGGCGGCGCTCCATCACTGACACCGCCACTCAGCCCTCCGCCAATCGCCCGGCGTCTGTGCGTCTCGCCGCCGTCTCCGTCTGCTCGCCCCACTGCTGAAGCGGAAGCCAGCCTGATCCATCGGAGTTAGGGGCGGCGTCTCAGCTGCCTCCCAAGTCTTCAGCGGCCTGCCATCTTGGGAACGTTTATTGCTAATAATCTTGAGGGATTAAGCTACATCTACATCTACATCTACATTTATACTCCGCAAGTCACCCAACGGTGTGTGGCGGAGGGCACTTTACGTGCCACTGTCATTACCTCCCTTTCCTGTTCCAGTCGCGTATTGTTCGCTGGAAGAACGACTGATGGAAGGCCTCCGTGCGCGCTCGAATCTCTCTAATTTTACATTCGTGACCTCCTCGGGAGGTATAAGTAGGGGGAAGCAATATATTCGATACCTCATCCAGAAACGCACCCTCTCGAAACCTGGACATCAAGCTACACCGCGATGCAGAGCGCCTCTCTTCCAGAGTCTGCCACTTGAGTTTGCTAAACATCTCCGTAACGCTATCACGCTTACCAAATAACCCAGTGACGAAACGCGCCGCTCTTCTTTGGATCTTCTCTACCTCCTCTGTCAACCCGACCTGGTGCGGATCCCTCACTGATGAGCAATACTCAAGTATAGGTCGAACGAGTGTTTTGTAAGCCACCTCCTTTGTTGATGGACTACATTTTCTAAGCACTCTCCCAATGAATCTCAACCTGGCACCCGCCTTACCAACAATTAATTTTATATGATCATTCCACTTCAAACCGTTCCGCACTCATACTTCCAGATATTTTACAGAAGTAACTGCTACCAGTGTTGATCCCGCTATCATATAATCATACGATAAGGATCCTTCTTTCTATGTATTCGCAATACATGACATTTGTCTATGTTAAGGGTCAGTTACCACTCCCTGCACCAAGTGCCTATCCGCTGCAAATCTTCCTGCATTTCGCTGCAATTTCCTAATGCTGCAACATCTCTGTATACCACAGCATCATCCGCGAAAAGACGCAAGGAACTTCCGACACTATCTATTTGGTCATTTACATATATTGTGAAAAGCAATGGTCCAATAACACTCTCCTGTGGCACGCCAGAGATTACTTTAACGTCGGTCGACGTCTCTCCATTGAGAACAACATGCTGTGTTCTGTTTGCTAAAAACTCTTCGATCCAGCCACACAGCTGGTCTGACATTCCGTAGGCTCTTACTTTGTTTATCAGGCGATAGTGCGGAACTGTATCGAACGCCTCCCGGAAGTCAAGGAAAATGGCATCTGCCTGGGTGCCTGTATCTAATATTTTCTGGGTCTCATGAACAAATCAAGCGAGTTGGGTCTCACACGATCGCTGTTTCCGGAATCTTGGAATACTTCAGAGTATACATGACAGGTACAATATTAGTTGTTGTGAAACACAACTGGCTCTTTACTCACACGAGCTGCAGAGTGCTATCGATAAGGGATCTAAAAACTATTCAATATTTATGGATTTTCAGAAGACTTTTCTCACCATACCTCACAAGCTGCTTGTAAATAAATTGCGTGCTTATGGAAAATGAACTCAGTTATTCAGATACATTCGTGATTTCTTGTCAGAGAGGCCACAGTTCGTAGTAAATGACGAAAAGTCGTAGAGTAAAACAGAAGTGATTTCTGACGATGCACAAGGTATCTTTATAGGCCCGCCGCTGTTCTTTATGTTTATAAACCTAATTAGGGAACAATCTGGGCAGCCATCTTACATTGTTTGGAGAAGATGCTGTCGTTTACCATCTAATAAAGTCATCAGAAGAGAAAAACGAATTGCAAAACAATTTAGAAAAGGTATCTGTATGGTGCGAACATTGCAATCAACCTTAAATAGTGGAAAGTGTGTGGTTATCCACTTGAGTGCTTAAAGAAATCCGTCGAACTTTGGTTGCATCATAAATTAATCAAATACAAAGGCCGCAAATTTAACTAAATACCTAGGAATTACAATTACGAACAACTTAAATTGGAAAGAGCACAAAGAAAATGTTGTGGCGCAGGCGAACCAAAGACTGAGTTTTACTGACAGAATACTTAGATGATACAAGGGAGCTGCTAAATTTTTTCACATTTTTCATGAGCCATTTCGCCTGAGCTCCTCTCAACTTCCTTTTTATTTCATTCCTTTTATTGCATTCCTAAGTGATTTTCATTTCTGTATTACAGAATTTCTCCGAATATTTTTGTACTTCCTTCCTTCTTTCATCGGCCAATTGATGTATTTCTTCTGATACCCGTGGTTTCTTCGCAATTACCTTCCTAGTACGTATGATTTTTTCCCAGCTTCTGAGACTGCCATTTTTAGAGATTTCCATTCCTCTTCCACTGAACTGCCTTCTGAGCTATTCCTTATCCCGTTATCTATATCCTCAGAGAACTTCAAACGTATTTCATTCGGTAGCATATCTACACCCCACTTTTTTGGACTTTGATTCTTCCTGACTTGTCTCTTAAGCTTCAGCCTACTCTTCATCACTACTTAATTGTGATCGGCGTCTACATATGGTCCTGGGTACGCCTTACAATCCAGTACCTCATTTCGAAATCTCTGCGTGACCTTGATGTAATCTAACTGCAATCGTCCCGTATCTCCTGGCCTTTTCCAAGTGTTCCTCTCCCGCTTGTGATTCTCGAACAGAGTATTCGCTATTAATAGCTGAAATATGCTACAGAACTCAATTAATCTTTTTCCTCTCTCATTGCTAGTACCAAGCCCATATTCTCTCGTAACCCTCTCTTCTACTTCTTCCCTTACAATCGCATTCCAGTCCACCATGGCTATTAAGCTTTCATCTCCCTTTACGTACTGAATTGCCCGTTCAATACCCTCATATACTGTCTCTATCGCTTCATCTTCAGCTTGCGATGTCGGCATGTATACCTGAATTGTAGCTGTCGATGTTGGTTTGCTGTTGGTTCTGACGAGAACAACCGTATCACTGAACCGTTCACATTAACTCACATTCTGTCCAACCTTCCTATTCATAACGTATCCTACTACAGTTATACTATTTTCTGCTGCTCTTGATATTACCCTACACTCATCTGAGCACAAATCCTTCGTCTTCTTTCCGCTTCACTTCGATGACTCCAACTATATCTAGACTAAGTCTTAGCATTTACCTTTTAAGATTTTCTGGTTTCCTTTCCACATTCAAAATTCTGATATTCCACACCCCGACTCGTAGAACGTTATTCTTCCGTTGGTTATTCATTCTTTTTTTCATGGTAACCCCCCCCCGCCCCCTTGGCAGTCCAGTGCCGGAGATCACAGTGGGGACTATTCCGGAATCTTTAACCAATGGAAAGATCATCATGGCGGTTTTTCAGTTACAGGTCGTATATCCTGTGGATACACATTATGTGTCTAATGCAGCTGATTTTTCCGCCATTAGGGACATTTACCCACCCGAAAGGCAACAGAGCGACATGAAACTCTGTCCGCTCCTCCACCCTCTTTGACAAGGTTGTTGACAGGATGGGGGTGACCTCTTACGCCGGAAATTTTCGGTCGCAGTTGCTGAGGATTTTTACTCAAAATTTAAACAGTGGTGGTGTTCTAACCCGAGAACAAAGACCTTTTTATTACTAATCAAAAACGCTACCCCCACAACACGGACTACGTCCACTCCTAAATTGAAAGTGGTTCAAATGGCTCTGAGCACTATGGGACTTAACGTCTGTGGTCATCGGTCCCCTAATACTTAGAACTACTTAAACCTAACTAACCTAAGGACATCACACACATCCATGCCCGAGGCAGGATTCGAACCTGCGACCGTAGCAGTCACGCAGTTCCAGACTGAAGCGCCTAGAACCGCACGGCCACACCGGCCGGCTTCACTCCTAAATGTTTCTTCCTCAGCACGATGACTTCTGCGAGCAGGACAATGCAGTGCGTCACACCATATCTAGTGCATGTGCTTGGTTCTATGAGCGGCAGGATGTCAACCGTGCTCTCCTGGCCACCAAACTCTCCGGATTAAAACCCACTTCAGAATCTGTGGGGCCACTTCGATAGGGTTGTTCTTGCCATGTCTCCTCAGCCGAGAACCCCACCACAGTTGGCCACGGTGCTGGAATCGGCATGGTTCCACATCGCTGTCCGTACCTTCCAGAACCTCTCTGAGACTCTTGCTGCTCGCTCCGCGTTGCGAGAGATGGTTATTCAGACTCTTGACAGGTGATCACCTCAATGTGATTCGACAATGTACAATGAAAAACTGTGATCCCACCATAGGTACCGAAAATATCACGGATGGAAGGTATCTTTCATTACAAGGTCTCTGCTTGTAATTATCAAGTACTAGGGTAGTGTGAATTTATTTGTTCTAAGCAGGATGGCGCATCGCGGTGTTGCCGCTCGGTTTGAGGCGCAATGTTATGGATTGCGCGGTCCCTCCCACCGAAGCTCGAGTCTTCCCTCGGGCATGGGTGGTTGTATTGTCCTTAGCATAGGTTAGTTGAAGTTAGTTTAAGTAGTTTGTAAGTCTAGGGATCGATGACCTCAGCAGCTTGGTCCCTTAGGAATTCACACACATTCGAACATTTTTTAAGCGAGATGGCAATTTTTTGTTGCATACGAATGACTACCTTAAGCATGCTATGAAAATAATGAGTTGTTGGTAAAAGATGCAGAACAAATTACTAAAGTGCCACTAGCTGTACTAACAGGAAATATCATTGACTACTTCTACGTACGTATTCAGCAAGCCACTGTTGTGTAGAACGTGAACGGCACTTTGTTATACTTGATAACTATTACCGTTCGTATTCAACTCACAAAAAACGGCAAATATTTGGCTGCACATCTATGTACACACGATTTCGTCCGCATTATGAATTAGCAAATACTGTTTCCTCGGTTTCCATGAGTTCGATTTAAATCCTCGGTAAGGTGCTTCTGTAGCATCAAACACGCGACTACCGGTTACAGGAGCACCCTCCATTTTAATTAACTCTTTTCTTCATTCTTATAAGGTCCATCTCTCCCAGTACACTGGTCCATCTCACGCATATACCTAGGAGTGAAATAGATCACTCATGTATATTTTCATTTCATTATATCTCTTGTATTTTAAGTGCCAGTGCCTCAGTAACATAGAGTACGTAAATTTATATGACACTCGACACGAACATGTGGCAAAAGTCAAAAAAGTTGAAAAACACACAAATTTTATGCTGAAGAATAGAAGTGGTCCAACTCTCCCGGACTTATCCTACAACATGATCATGTATTAACGAAGATATATTCTATTCAAGTTTAAAACTGTTACAGTCGAGAAAATCTTGATATACGGTATTTAATAGTTTCTATGCTACATTATTGTTGTACTACAACCAACAATCAGTAACTGAAAACAAATTATGAACAAGTATGAGCAAAGATCACTTACAAATTAAACACATTTTCAAACAGAAGCATAGACATCCAACACAAACTTCCATTTTCAAGACAGGGGAAATTGATAAAACTTTAAAGAAACTCAGTACATTTGGAAATATCACGTGATCAATGGTTGAAGACCTTTTTCCATTTCAAGGTACAAGATGGTGCAAGACTGACGAAGTATGACTTATCCGTCCGCACTTATGTAAGTAGTTCTAAAAATATACACAGTTTTACTCACCGTAAAATTCTGTTACTGAAGAATTAATGATGTCCTCAAATAGCTTTAATATATCATGTTGTTGTGGTCTTCAGTCCTGAGACTGGTTTGATGCAGCTCTCCATGCTACTCTATCCTGTGCAAGCTTCTTCATCTCCCAGTACCTACTGCTACCTACATCCTTCTGAATCTGCTTAGTGTATTCATCTCTTGGTCTCCCTCTACGATTTTTACCCTCCACGCTGCCCTCCAATGCTAAATTTGTGATCCCTTGATGCCTCAGAACATGTCCTACCAACCGATCCCTTCTTCTAGTCAAGTTGTGCCACAAACTTCTCTTCTCCCCAATCCTATTCAATACCTCCTCATTAGTTACGTGATCTACCCACCTAATCTTCAGCATTCTTCTGTAGCACCACATTTCGAAAGCTTCTATTCTCTTCTTGTCCAAACTGGTTATCGTCCATGTTTCACATCCATACATGGCTACACTCAATACAAATACTTTCAGAAACGACTTCCTGACACTTAAATCTATACTCGATGTTAACAAATTTCTCTTCTTCAGAAACGATTTCCTTGCAATTGCCAGTCTACATTTTATATCCTCTCTACTTCGACCATCATCAGTTATTTTGCTCCCTAAATAGCAAAACTCCTTTACTACTTTAAGTGTCTCATTTCCTAATCTAATCCCCTCAGCATCACCTGATTTAATTTGACTACATTCCATTATCCTCGTTTTGCTTTTGCTGATGTTCATCTTATATCCTCCTTTCAAGACACTGTCCATTCCGTTCAACTGCTCTTCCAAGTCCTTTGCTGCCTCTGACAGAATTACAATGTCATCGGCGAACCTCAAAGTTTTTACTTCTTCTCCATGAATTTTAATACCTACTCCGAATTTTTCTTTTGTTTCCTTTACTGCTTGCTCAATATACAGATTGAATAACATCGGGGAGAGGCTACAACCCTGTCTCACTCCTTTCACAACCACAGCTTCCCTTTCATGTCCCTCGACTCTTATAACTGCCATCTGGTTTCTGTACAAATTGTAAATAGCCTTTCGCTCCCTGTATTTTACCCCTGCCACCTTCAGAATTTGAAAGAGAGTATTCCAATCAATATTGTCAAAAGCTTTCTCTAAGTCTACAAATGCTAGAAACGTAGGTTTGCCTTTTCTTAATCTTTCTTCTAAGATAAGTCGTAAGGTTAGTATTGCCTCGCGTGTTCCAACATTTCTACGGAATCCAAACTGATCTTCCCCGAGGTCCGCTTCTACCAGTTTTTCCATTCGTCTGTAAAGAATTCTCGTTAGTATTTTGCAGCTGTGACTTATTAAACTGATAGTTCGGTAATTTTCACATCTGTCAACACCTGCTTTCTTTGGGATTGGAATTATTATATTCTTTTTGAAGTCTGAGGGTATTTCACCTGTCTCATACATCTTGCTCACCAGATGGTAGAGTTTTGTCAGGACTGGCTCTCCCAAGGCCATCAGTAGTTCTAATGGAATGGTGTCTACTCCCGGGGCCTTGTTTCGACTCAGGTCTTTCAGTGCTCTGTCAAACTCTTCACGCAGTATCTTATCTCCCATTTCATCTTCATTTACATCCTCTTCCATTTCCATAATATTGTCCTCAAGTATATCGCCCTTGTATAAACCCTCTATATACTCCTTCCACCTTTCTGCCTTCCCTTCTTTGCTTAGAACTGGGTTGCCATCTGAGCTCTTGATATATATCATATAGCCTTTAAATGTGGAGAAGTTATAATTTTTAGAAACGCTGCGCAAGATACAACCTCATGCGTCACAATACAAAAACAAAAGATTATGCCATAAACTGCTTATAGCGGACTTCACTGCGCATTTCTTCATCTGTTTCTAAAATCAGTAACTATACTGGCTCAACGATCAGGGAACATCATGTATTCGTGAGTACATTAGCCCCCAAGCACAACACTCTCCCCTATTCCTCCAGTGGATAGAAGTCTACATTTGTTTTACATACATTTGAGCCGATGAAGTCACTCTATTTCAAACAGTTACAACCAGGTATTTATATGAGGTGTAAGGGATTTTGTGATCATTATATATGTATTTTTCTTTTCGGAAAACGCAAAATTTTGCCTTTCTGGACCTTCTAAGTAAGTTGCCAATTTTGCATGCTTTGAAATCTGATTAAGAATTGACGGGATATTTGTACAAATCTCTCAGACAGTACTACATTATCGATAACTGAATCATCCGAAAATAGTGTGTGTTTACTACTAATATTCTCTGCCAGGTCAGCTACATAGAACATGAACATTAAGGTTGCTTAACACTTTCTGCATACACGAGTGAAGCTAGTTTTACATTTGTCGATTACTCTGCGCTCAAGAATAAGTACTGTATACTTCTCACAAAGTAATTATACTCCCCGCAAAGTAATCCTCGCTCACGTCACAAATTTCATTCCGTGGCTATATGTCCAAGCTTTCGTTAATAAGATTTAGTGTGGTGGTGAGTTAAGAGCTTCTTTAAGTGTGTCTAGTTCCGTGACTTCCAGAATATCACGTGGGCTCCACATGGCCGGTGCTTTCAGAATCATACTACATGCCATGGGAGAGCACAGATATTCCACTCATTCCTATGTGAGGAGATACGCGGATCTCAGTTTCGTTTCTGTCACTCAAAAAGATATCGTCCCCGCACACAGACTGTTCCCTTCCTCTTCAGAAACAGTTTACGTATGTGGTGTCTACTGTCAAAAAACCAGATGATACTGTATTTCCAAACATTCGTTGGAAGCTTCTTTTGGCCTATAACTTCAAATTATGTAAGGCTCTACCAGACCTCAAGCTGACAGGAGAGGAAATCACTACCTTTTGTATCATGTAAAGAATGAAACAGAAAGAACCGAAAAGCGAAGGTTTTAGTGTCGAGAGGACAATGTCTGCTGTAGTGGAATGCAGTGCGGAATGTAAAAGAATTGTAACAGCAGTTTGCCGCGAAAGAGTGGCACGCAAAGATTCCCTGAATGCCTCACATGTAACGCGAGAACATTCCTCCGTGTTTGCTAATTGCTGTTGCATGGTAAATAAACAAGAAAGAAGGCACAGCGAGAGTATGTCGATTTTTCCTCTGAGAACCTAAAACCGAATATACGGAGAGTTTACTGGCAAAAACAAAATGTCTCTTGAGCTTTTTTACTCACAATAATACACAAACACGAACGATCTTAGTTCGCGTAGTAGAGGAGTTGTAATATCTCTGATTTAGATTTTCTCATGATATTGGATATCTAAAAAGAAATGTGACAGTAAAATACAAGCAGCAGAGACGAGATTCTTGAGGAGAGTAGAGGGTGGCACAAGAAGAGGTTTAACAAAGAATGAAGGTGTTCGAAATTAAGTGAACGCACGTGCTATCAAAGAGGGAATAACTTAATATAAAGAGAGGGAGGAACAACGTGTGAATACAATGAAAGAGCAAAGGAAATTCCAAGAAGGTCCTGAGCTACGACCCGAAAGGAAGGAGGGATACAGTGCGACCAAGAAAATGGTGCACATCAACTTTGTGAAGACGAAACAGACATATGCTTAACCCATGTACGTAGAATGCCGACGACTACGTTTCAGCATAGACCACTTGGCTTCCTTAACGCAGACAAAAATGTATGAGCATTTACAATAAATAAGAGCTACAAAACAAATAAAAACTGAACTTTAAAAAAAATTGAAGCACTCAGAAAACTTTGTCGGACGTCAGTGTAACTTCGTACATGTACACACCATCGGCGGGTATGTAAATGGTTAGAGAAATTCTCTATAACAGGTAGAATGATCACCAGAGTTCATTGCGCCCCGGACAATGTACAGGGTGCCCCATTCATCTTGATCACCCAAAATAAGTTTTTTCTGATGCGTTGAATGAAAAATTGTTTCAACCAATGCTTTTTAGCATCATTGGTAGTTCTTGCTGAGGGTATACGGTTTATGCATCCCCACAAATGCAGGAGGTACGGGGTAGAGGTTAAATTTTTTAAAAGGAACCATGTGCATCATATCCTACAATACAACTTCCTTCTCCATGAGCTATTCGTAAATATATCACAGTGTACCTTTTTGTCAATAAAACGTAAAATTGGAAACAGTGCAGAGTACACAGGTTGTGAAGAAACCGAGGTGTTTATTGTCTTGACTGTAGACATTACGTGCTTTAATTTAGGTGTGGGTTTTGTTGGTGATTTCCGATCCATGTAAACACACATAATCCTCTCCCCCCCCCCCCCCTCACCTCTCCACCACCACCTCGCGCACCACATTTGTACTGTACACTTCATACCAGTGTAGTCGGGCTTCAGAGTAACTTAACAGCTGCATGACCGTAGTACACACTGTGAATACAATTTTTGTCGTGCAAAGGTGTACGATGTCCACGCATGACGAAAAGTTAGAATGTTGCTGATCTACGGAGAAAGTACGTTGACAGGAAATTATCTAGTAACTTGCATTTTTATGTTCAGTACTGTTAGAGAAGGCTAAGATTCTCATATTATTAGGTCTATCATGTACTCTACTGTACATACCAGTACTGTAAATTGCTGTAGGAGGGCGAAATTCTGTTCACGCACAATTACTGTACAGCAGAAGATTCCCTGACGAAGCATCACCTTGTCGCTTGGTGTTTGGTCGTCACATTTCTCGTCTACGTAAACGAGAAGTTTAAATGCAAGACCTAGAAATCGTCGTAGAACACGAATAGGCGAAGCTGCTGAGGTCGCTGTGCTAGCTGTCGTGGCAGTGAATCTACAAGTCAGCAGACGACGAATTCAACTTGAACTTGGGTGTCTCGGAAAGAAGTGTTCATCGCATTCTGAAACGTCATAAATCCCGTCCTTACCATGTTCATTTACACCAACTTCATGGAAATGACTTCAACAATGGGGTTCAATTTTGTTAGTGAGCTCAGCAACAACTTCTGACTAATCCTAATTTCTCAGATGTTCTTTTTACCGACGAAGCGTCATTCTACAACAAAGAAATTGACAATATGAGAAATATGCATTATTGGTCCATCAACAACAGGTAGAGCATTAGCGTCCATGGAACGTTAATGTTTGATGCGGAATTATTGGAATAACCAATATCGGATCATTCTTTGCAAATGGTAACCAAAATAGCAGACAATATGTCCGATTTTAAGACACGCTCTTCCTGATCTCTTGGACATCGTACTTCTGAATCAGAAGATCGTCATGTGGTATCAGCATGATGGATGCCCTGCACGTAACGCCTTATAAGCATCGTAAATACCCTGGTGGGACCATTGAACATGATGCGTCAATTAGTTTGTCTGCCCGATCCCCGGGCTTTACATTGCTGATTTTTTTCTGTGGGGAGCAGTCAAGAATGCTGTCTACCAAACTCTTCCAAAACCTCCACAAAACGCGAAGCAACGTATTATTGATACTTGTACAGTCATCACAGAGGAAGTAGTAGCTCGATGTAGGGTATCCTTAATCCACAGAGTAATCGTATGTACAGTACTGGCCATTAAAATTGCTACACCACGAAGATGACGTGCTACAGACGCGAAATTTAACCGATAGGAAGAAGATGCTGTGATAAGCAAATGATTCGCTTTTCAGAGCATTCACACAAGGTTGTCTCGGTGGCGACACCTACAACGTGCTGATATCAGGAACGTTTCCAATCGATTTTTCATACACAAACAACAGTTGATCGGCGTTGCCTGGTGAAACGTTGTTGTGATGCCTCGTGTAAGGAGGAGAAATAAGTACCTTCACGTTTCCGACTTTGATAAAGGTCGGATTGTATCCTATCGCGATTGCGGTTTATCACATCGCGACATTGCTGCTCGCGTTGGTCGAGATCCAATGACTGTTAGCAGAATATGGAATCGGTGGGTTCAGGAGGGTAATACGGAACGCCGTGCTGGATCCCAACGGCCTCGTATCACTAGCAGTCGAGTTGACAGGCATCTTATCCGCATGGCTGTAACGGATCGTGCAGCCACGTCTCGATCCCTGAGTCAACAGATGGGGACGTTTACAAGACAACATCTGCCCGAACAGTTCGACGACGTTTGCAGCAGCATGGACTATCAGCTCGGAGACCATGGTTGCGGTTACCCTTGACGCTGCATCACAGACAGGAGCGCCTGCGATGGTGTACTCAACGACGAACCTGGGTGCACGAATGGCAAAACGTCATTTTTTCCGATGAATGCAGATTCTGTTTACAGCATCATGATGGTCGCATCCGTGTTTGGCTACATTGGAAGCGTGTATTCGTCATCGCCATTCTGGCGTATCACCCGGCCAGATGGTATGGGGTACAATTGACACGTGTCGGTCACCTCTCGTTCGCATTGACGGCACTTTGAACAGTGGACGTTACATTTGAGATGTGATACGACCCGTGGCTCTACCCTTCATTCGATCCCTGCGAAACCCTACATTTCAGAAGGATAATGCACGACCGCATGTTGCAAGTCCTGTACGGGCCTTTCTGGATAAAGAAAATGTTCTACTGCGGCCCTGGCCAGCACATTCTCCAGATCTCTCACCAACTGAAACCGTCTGGTCGATTGTGGCCGAGCAACTGGCTCGTCACAATACGCCAGTCACTACTCTTGATGAACTGTGGTATCGTGTTGAAGCTGCATGGGCAGCTGTACTTGTACACGCCATCCAAGCTGTGTTTGACTCAATGCCCAGGCGTATCAAGGCCGTCATTACTGCCAGAGGTGGTTGTTCTGGGTACTGATTTCTCAGGATCTATGCACCCAAATTGCGTGAAAATGTAATCACATGTCAGTTGTAGTATAATATATTTGTCCAATGAATATCATCTGGATTTCTTCTTGGTGTAGCAATTTTAATGGCCAGTAGTGTATAAATGCCACTGGTCACCATTTTCAGGATGTGATGTAATCGCTCTGTTTTTCATGCATTGCCAGCATGACAGTAAATGTTAGTACAAAGGGCCGTATTACTTCCGCATTGTCATAAGTACTATACCACGGTACTGTACAGTAAAAAGATCCAGTTATTGTACAGTGCAGTACTGTTGGCTTCAACGTTTGTTGATCAGTTGTAAAATGTGCAAACGCGCCTTGAAGATGTTAAATGATTTACTTAATGAAATACGGTGAAGTGATATTTAAATTAGAGAAATTATGTATTATTTATCACATCCATAGTTACTAGTTTTGTGGATAAAATGATACAGTGTGATACATTTCTGAATAGCTCTGTGTTCTTTAATAAAATGTACATGATCTGACATAAAAAATTTAACCTCTACCCCGTATCTCCTCCATCTGTGGGGATACATAAAGCGTATTCCTTCAGCAAGAATTACCAAACGATGTTAAAAAAAATTGATTGAAACAATTTTTCACTTAACGCATAAGGAAAATAGTTGTTTTTAGGTGAGGAAGACAAATGGGACACACAGTTTAAGGAACGCGAACAGTGGCCGCTGTGAACGAGTTGAAAATGCCGCGTAATCGGGAATTACCGGCACCTGAGAGCGTCTAAAGGAACCCCCATTGTAGGTCTCCATTTGGCCTGCTAATCGAATCGTGCAGTATCCACATTTGTGGGCCATTGGTATGTGACAATCCTCAGATGTAGCACTGCGTGGGAACGTGAGGGCACAAGCATACCCGTCTGGAATACGGGCGACCACGTCTGACCACCACCAGTGAGAAACCTCGTATTGTGCACCAAGCACATAGTGACCTCATCAGATCTGCACTTGCAATCCGAGAACACGTAATGGACCTCGGAAATATACTGTGTCACCCCGCACCCTTGGTCGGAGACTAGCAGCAAGTGGACTGGGAAAGGATATGTGCAGGCTGCCATTAACACCGTAGCACTAGAAGCTGTAATGAAAATTTTCACTCTACAGCGGAAAGTGCTCTGATATGAAACTTCCTGGCAGATTAAAACTGTGTGCCGGACGGAGACTCGAACTCGACACCTTTGTCTTTCGCGTTCAAGTGCTCTACCGACTGAGCTACCCAAGCACGACTCATGGCCCGTCCTCACAGCTTTAATTCTGCCAGTACCTCGTCTCCTACCTTCCAAACTTCACAGAAGCTCTCCTGCGAACCTTGCAGAACTAGCACTCCTGGAAGAAAGGATATTGCGGAGACATGGCTTAGCCACAGCCTAGGGGATGTTGCGCACTTGCATTTCGCACTTGCCCGCGAAAGGCAAAGGTCCCGAGTTCGAGTCTCGGTCCGGCACACAGTTTTAATCTGCCAGGAAGTTTCACTAGAAGCTGTGTTTGGAGGGGTGCTGTGAACGGGAAGCTTGGACAACTGATGACTGGCGTCGCACTGTGTTCGGCGCCGAATCGTGGTTTTGCAGTATCCTAGACGACCATCATTGTGCTATCTCGAGAGACGTTCCAGTCTTCCAATGATCTGCTAAGGGGTAGTGGTGTTCTTCATAGTGTCATGGTGTGCTGAAGCACGGGATACGTCTTCATGTCCGGTCGTGACTGATGAAAATCTATAGTACCACGGTACGACACGTACACTCTAGGTCCTCGTGTGTCACCGCTCATGCAACAGTATCGTGGCCCCTCTTTTCAACAGGAAACCGTTCGTCCACAAATGGCACGTGTCTCTATAAACTTCCTACGTGATGCTGAGGTACTGCTACGGCCAGCAAGACTCCAGATCTGTCCGAGACAACATACACTATGTGACCTAAAGTATCCGGACACCCACCAAAACCGTATGTTTTTCATATTAGGTGCATTGTTCTGTCACCTACTGCCAGGTACTCCAAATCAGCGGCCTCAGTACTTACTATAGTGAGAGAGCAGAATGGGGCGCTCCGCGGAACTCACGGATTTCGAACGTGGTCAGGTGATCGGGTGTCACTTGCGTCATACGTCTGTCTGTACGTGGGGTTTCAACACTCCTAAATATTCCTAGGTCCCCTGTTTCCGATGTGATAGTGAAGTGGAAATCTGAAGAGACACGTACAGCACAAAAGCGTACAGGTCGGCCTCGTCTGTTGACAGAGACCGCCGTCAGTTTAAGAGAGTCGTAATGGGAAATAGGCAGACATCTACCTAGACCGTCACACAGGAATTCCGAACTGCTTCAGATTCCACTGAAAGTGCTATTACAGTAGGGCGGGAGGTGAAAGAACTTGGATTTCATGGTCGAGCGGCTGCTCATAAGCCACACATCACGCCGGTAAATGCCTAACGACGCCTCGTTTGGGCGATTGGACTGTGGAAAAACGTTGTATGGAGTGACGAATCACGCTACACAATGAGGCGATACGATGGCAGGGTGTGCGTATGACGAATGCGCCGTGAACGTCATCCGCCAGCGTGTGTAGTGTCAACAGTAAAATTCGGAGGCGGTGGTGTTATGGTGTGGTCGTGTTTTTTAGGGAGGGGGTTTGCACCCCTTGTTGTTTTGCGTGGCACTATCACAGCACAGGCCTACATTGATGTTTTTAACACCTTCTTGCTTCCCACTGTTAAGAGCAATTCGGATATAGCGATAGCATCTTTCAATAATATTGAGCACCTGTTCGTAATGCACGGCCTACGGCGCAGTGGTTACACGACAGACCTGACCAGGGATGTTTTGGAACGCCGACTTCGTGCCAGTCCTCACCGACCGACATCGATACCTCTCCTCAATGCAGCACTCCGTGAAGAATGTGCTGCCATTCCCCAAGAATACTTCCAGCACCTGACTGAAAGTATGTCTGCTAGAGTGGAAGCTGTCATCAAGGCTAACAGTCGGCCAACACCAAACTGAAATCCAGCATTGCCGATGGAGAGCGCCACGAACATGTAAGTCTTTTTAAGCCGGGTTTCCGGATACTTTTGATCACATAGTGTAGGTTATTATATTTACTGTAGTGCCCACAGGTAGCAATTTGAACGCCTGATCAGTCTTGCAGGCAGAGATATAATCTTTGGTAAATAGATAGCTGTTACCCAACGTGAAGACTAGAGAGCCTCGGTGGTATCAAGAGAAACCAAGAGACATCAAACAGTAGGTAATGGAATATGATGTAGGTCCTATTTGGTAATGTAGCACTGGAACTCGATTGAATTTAACAGCTGGAGTGGTGCTCTTTTCTCTTTTTTTCCAAGAACTGATGCTCGGAAGGAGGAGGAGTCTATATCTCGTCCGGTCATCCTGATTTACGTTTCTTGCAGGTTTCGTAAATCACTTCAGACTAGAATTGGGACGGCTCCTCCGATAAGTCAGTAACATGTATACCTCCCGTCATTGTCGAACTAAAGCAGAGTTTGTCGAACTAAAGCAGAGTTTCGTCACTATCTCCTCGTTGTCGACTATATGCTTAACATTACTCTTCTGGCATATTTTTGTTATCGGTGAAATGACCATTTAATCGTGCTAGAACCTCATTTTGTCCCCTTTGCCCCGAGTTTTCTGTCTCCAGTACTACTTTTTACGGTCTCTTCCACACATGTTCTTCCGGTCTTTGTAATCCTTCTCTCGACCTGAAAAGCGCCCCGTTCTAACAGCGCCTCTCTTGTAGTGTCTGCCGTTGGAGTTTGTTGAGCATCTCTGTATCAGTCTCGTGCATAATAAACGATCACGTGACGATACACGACGCTCATCATCAGATCTAATCTATGTATTCTGCTTATTCTATTTGATAACGCTCCCAAATTGATGATCAATATTCAAGAATCGTCGGACAAGTGTTTTGCAATCCAGTTCTTTCGTAGATGAATTACATTATTTCTTCTGATGAATCTCAGCCTCGCAGCTGCCTTTCCTACAATTAGGTTTACGAAGTCATTCAAACCTCAAGTAGCTCCGGACTGTTATTACTAGGCACTTTACGGTTATTTTTGTTTTATAAAGTTTTCACCAATGACGACATGGAACAGTAATGGATCTCTTCGCCTGTTTATGTGCAGTATGTTACATTTATTCACAATTATGTTCATACGCTAGTGCATGCACCAATCATCGTCCCTCCGCAGCTCTTGCTGCATTTCGTTACCGTCTTCTGACGTTGTAACCTGCAAAAGGATCATCTTAAAAAAGCCTTACAGAGCCTCCGACATTATCCATTAGATTTGTAATGTTCAATCTATCATCAATGGCGCTGTAACCCTCCCTTGTAGTACTCCAAAAATTACTTTTACATCTTTCGATTTTACCCCTTTAAGAATTATTTATTGAGCTCTATCCAGTTGCAAATCTGGTACGATTCTCGGAGATCTCTTATTGTGTTCACTAAACGACAACACGAAAATTTACTAATGTCTCCCGGATGTCACAGAAGACAGTACCAACCCGTGCTCCTTGATCTACGGCATTCTGCTCTTTATGGACGCTTGGCAATATCTCTTTTTATGAAATCCACGTTGGAATTTGTAGAGGAGACTTCCGTTCGTCGTAACCGCCATGGGGCGTGAGTGTAGATCGTGTTCTGTAATTCTACAACAGATTGACTTCATGGTATAAGCCTGCAATTTTTTTACATCTGTTCGCTGATCCTTCTCGAAAACGGGAATAACTTGTCTTTCTTTTCCAATCGCTTGGTACCCTTCATTGTTTTACTGATTCAAAACAATCTCCTGGTGGAAAGAGAGGAAATTCCTTCGCATAATCTCTGTAGAATCTGAAAGCCATTTCATCCATTCTGGTTGCCTTTCCGATATCGTGCAACTTAAGCTGATTTTCTATTCCGTTGAAACCCTGTGGTGCCTCTCTCTAACTTCAAACAACAGCTTATTGTGCTTTGCCACTCTACATAACGGAAAAATCGTAACAGCAAAAGCAACTTAGGTATGCAAAACGTCGTTGAGTACAACAGACCTTCGTTTTCTGCTCTCTGTGATGCGTACAATCCTCATAAATTTGACACAGAATAATGCTCACTGAAATCTTAATAGAAATTACACAAAATGACGCCAACACAGGGGGGATGTTACCAAATTGTATGGTAATAATGCAGCAAGATTTCCTTGTATGCACAGTTCGTAATGTTAATGAGACAAAAGAGAGCAAACACTGTAATCAAATAGGCAACGCAAGTTGCAATGCAGAACACGTTGCGAGCCGCTTAGACTACGGATCACGCTACCGCAGCTGCAACACTTATATTTCCCCAAATATCAGCTGGGATCGACCAGTCAACACCAGACGTTGGTCGATAGATTAAACGTCCAGGAACTTCCTTCCCAGAACTCAGTGCTCATCTTTCAAAAAAGAATTCCATATGGAGGGGACTACTCAGTGCTGTTGTCATGAAAAAAAAGTAGGGGAACTCAGCTGAAACTTCCCATTCTATGCTTGCGAAACCCAACTTAGTAAACATAAGGCCGGTACAAGTATATATCAGTGTACCACCAATCGGACGGCCTCTTCGCACCGAGCATGGTGAAGTGAGTCGTTCGACTGAACACACCAAAATTTTGGAACTAAAGCAAGCGACTTTCTAGCGCTGTTCGGCTGGTGCCACAACGTCTTGTCCTTTGAATGGCAAAAATTTCGTGCTTAGTTATTCTCTGGGGTCGAAAACCAGTCTGCGCCCTCAACGGAGACTGGTGCTGGTTTTCGGTCAACAAAACCAAGGAGTGGGCCTTGGCCCCATATCTGCAAAACTGCTCAACACCCTGGGGACGATCGCCCTACTAATGAGAGTCAAAAAATGGTTCAAATGGCTCTGAGCACTATGGGACTCAACATCTTCGGTCATAAGTCCCCTAGAACTTAGAACTACTTAAACCTAACTAACCTAAGGACACCACACACACCCATGCCCGAGGCAGGATTCGAACCTGCGACCGTAGCAGTCCCGCGGTTCCGGACTGCAGCGCCAGAACCGCTACTAATGAGAGTCACTAATAGCCTTCTGCCGACAAACAGAAACTGGAGACCACACCAGGAGTGCATCTTCTCAGCGAGGAATAGTCAAATGTTTCCTCCGAAGCAAACACTCTCAAAAAAATAACCACGAAACAGCTGTAGAAATTGAAACAATATCACATAGCGATACGTGATTATCACGCCACACCGCGATCACCTATGTCAACATCTGCCGTTTAGCGTTCATCTGACTGCTGAAAGAAGGAAGCGTATTACAATACTGGCCATTAAAATTGCAACACCACGAATATGTCGTGCTACAGACGCGAAATTTAACCAACAGGAAGAAGATGCTGTGATAAGCAAATGATTCGCTTTTCAGAGCATTCACACAAGGTTGGCGCTGGTGGCGACACCTACAACGTGCTGACATGAGGAACGTTTCCAACCGATTTCTCATACACTAACAGCCGTTGACCGGCGTTGCCTGGTGAAACGTTGTTGTGATGCCTCGTGTAAGGAGCAGAAATGCGTACCATCACGTTTCCGACTTTGATAAAGGTCGGGTTGTAGCCTATCGCGATTGCGGTTTATCATATCGCGACATTGCTGCTCGCGTTGGTCGAGATCCAATGACTGTTAGCAGAATATGGAATCCGTGGGTTCAGGAGGGTAACACGGAACGCCGTGCTGGATCCCAACGGCCTCGTATCACTAGCAGTCGAGATGACAGGCAACTTATCCGCATGGCTGTAACGGATCGGGCAGCCACATCTCAATCCTTGAGTCAATAGATGGGGACGTTTGCAAGACAACAACTATCTGCACGAACAGTTCGACGACGTTTTCAACAGCATGGACTATCAGCTCGGAGACCATGGTTGCGGTTACGCTTGTCGTTGCATCACAGACAGGAACGCCTGCGATGGTGTACTCAACGACGAACCTGGGTGCGCGAATGGCAAAACGTCATTTTTTCGGATGAATCCAGGTTCTGTTTACAGCATCATGATGGTCGCATCAGTGTTTGTGCGACATCGCCGTGAACGCACATTGGAAGCGTGTATTCGTCATCGCCATACTGTCGTATCGCCCGGCGTGATGGCATGGGGTGCCATTGGTTACAAGTCTCGGTCACCTCTTGTTCCCATTGACGGCATTTTGAACAGTGGACGTTACATTTCAGAAGTGTTACGACCCGTGGCTCTACCCTTCATTCGATCCCTACGAAACCCTACATTTCAGCAGGATAATGCACGAACAGATGTTGCAGGTCCTGTACTGGCCTTTCTGGATACAGAAAATGTTCGACTGCTGCCCTGGCCAGCACATTCGCCAGATCTCTCACGAATTGAAAACGTCTGGTCAATGGTGGCCGAGCAACTGGCTCGTCACAATACGCCAGTCACTACTCTTGACAAACTGCGGTATTGTGTTGAAGCTGCATGGGCAGCTGTACCTGTACATGCCATCCAAGTCCAGGCGTATCAAGGCCGTTATTACGGCCAGAGGTGGTTGTTCTGGGTACTGATTTCTCAGGATCTATGCACCCAAATTGCGTGAAAATGTAAATGGCAGTTCTAGTATAATAAATTTGTCCAACGAATACCCGTTTATCATCTGAATTTCTTCTTGGTGTAGCAATTTTAATGGCCAGTAGTGTACTTGATAAAATACTAACCTTTTCTGTACGGCAAGACAAATGTGCTGTGTGAGCACAGATCTCGCTTGTTTGTAGCGTAGTTCGTGATGGTACCGGAGAACCCCTTTGTGGCTGAAGGGACAGTGCGGGAGAGAATACACTAGCGCTCCTCCACGGGCCACAAACCATTGATCTCGGCGCGAGCTGCGCTCTGGAACCAGCAGTGGTACACAAAGCAGGGAGAGGGCTGCTTCCCGTCCGCCCGCAGGATCTCTTTGAAGGCACTCCCTCTGTGCGTTATGCTTCTTCCGTCCTCTCCGCAGCTCCGTGTTAACATATTTCACTGCCGGATCTAGCAGAGGGATCGAGCTCCCTCGCAAACGGAACTCTGCAGACAGGCTTAAAACTCTAAAAGGCTTCTCATGGATACACCCCTGCTGGGAACATCTACTGCATGCGGAGGATACACAGAGGACTTTTGAATATTTTGATAGACCACATAAGGTATTTAAACATAGAAGTAATTCCAGTAACGTACTACAAAGCATAGGATACAATCAAGTGACAGGTAGTCTGAAGAGGAATATAAAAGATAAATGAAAACGGAAAGTGTATGACATAGATGACAGGAGAGAATTATAGTGTAGGAAAGGTAAATGAAGAGGAACAATGTAGGAAGATGTGAAATTAGAACCGAAGAAAGCAGAACGAAGGCAAAGTAAAGTAATGAGATATTCTGGTTATGAAGAAAGCAGAATGAATGGAAAGTAGACTAATGAGATATTCTGGTAATGAACGGAAGGAAACAAATAGCTTTAACTATTGATCCAGTCGCTCGTTGTGAAGGAAAATAAAAGGGCAGGACGTAGAAGGGGAAAGAAATGGCAGGAAAGGAAAGAATGGGACAATGGACACAAGAAAGGTATGTGAAAACTGCTACTTTATCACTAGCTATACTGTACTGACAAGGTCCTTAACTATGTGTGAGTAGAATGTGCATTAAAAAAAGTTAGATGAACATATGTGCAAGGTGTCTGTAAATTTTAGACAACGGCTTAATTCCGAGCAGCAATGTTGCGATACGATAAACCGCAATCGCGATAGGCTACAATCTGACCTTTATCAAAGTCGTAAACGTGATTGTAAGCATTTCTCCTCCTTACATGAGGCGAAGTATTGAACGACGACCGGCTGCAAGCTCGAAATTTGTTCGAACAACGACTTAACAGATCACAAATTAAACACGTTACTTCACACATGAGACTAATGACCAACAGCATGTCGGAACTGAAATCATCAGAGGCAATGAAGTCCCAAAAAATTACATCTGTGATCATATATCGACCGTCTAAAACAAAGATCTTTTGTCCGTGTCATACCATATTACGACTTCGAAATACATATTACGAAAAAGTGCAAATTGAAAGGTGTAGGTTCACGTGTAAATGTAGAAACGAAAAGTAGGATATACAGGAAGGAAGAATGAATTTTCAACATTAGTCTGCTGATACCTAAGCCACAACTGCGCAATTAAGAGACCAGAGTTGCACAGTTGTACCGCTAATACACTCCTGGAAATTGAAATAAGAACACCGTGAATTCATTGTCCCAGGAAGGGGAAACTTTATTGACACATTCCTGGGGTCAGATACATCACATGATCACACTGACAGAACCACAGGCACATAGACACAGGCAACAGAGCATGCACAATGTCGGCACTAGTACAGTGTATATCCACCTTTCGCAGCAATGCAGGCTGCTATTCTCCCATGGAGACGATCGTAGAGATGCTGGATGTAGTCCTGTGGAACGGCTTGCCATGCCATTTCCACCTGGCGCCTCAGTTGGACCAGCGTTCGTGCTGGACGTGCAGACCGCGTGAGACGACGCTTCATAAAGTCCCAAACATGCTCAATGGGGGACAGATCCGGAGATCGTGCTGGCCAGGATAGTTGACTTACACCTTCTAGAGCACGTTGGGTGGCAAGGGATACATGCGGACGTGCATTGTCCTGTTGGAACAGCAAGTTCCCTTGCCGGTCTAGGAATGGTAGAACGATGGGTTCGATGACGGTTTGGATGTACCGTGCACTATTCAGTGTCCCCTCGACGATCACCAGTGGTGTACGGCCAGTGTAGGAGATCGCTCCCCACACCATGATGCCGGGTGTTGGCCCTGTGTGCCTCGGTCGTATGCAGTCCTGATTGTGGCGCTCACCTGCACGGCGCCAAACACGCATACGACCATCATTGGCACCAAGGCAGAAGCGACTCTCATCGCTGAAGACGACACGTCTCCATTCGTCCCTCCATTCACGCCTGTCGCGACACTACTGGAGGCGGGCTGCACGATGTTGGGGCGTGAGCGGAAGACGGCCTAACGGTGTGCGGGACCATAGCCCAGCTTCATGGAGACGGTTGCGAATGGTCCTCGCCGATACCCGAGGAGCAACGGTGTCCCTAATTTGCTGGGAAGTGGCGGTGCGGTCCCCTACGGCACTGCGTAGGATCCTACGGTCTTGGCGTGCATCCGTGCGTCGCTGCAGTCCGGTCCCAGGTCGACGGGCACGTGCACCTTCCGCCGACCACTGGCAACAACATCGATGTACTGTGGAGACCTCACGCCCCACGTGTTGAGCAATTCGGCGGTACGTCCACCCGGCCTCCCGCATGCCCACTATACGCCCTCGCTCAAAGTCCGTCAACTGCACATACGGTTCACGTCCACGCTGTCGCGGCATGCTACCAGTGTTAAAGACTGCGATGGAGCTCCGTATGCCACGGCAAACTGGCTGACACTGACGGCGGCGGTGCACAAATGCTGCGCAGCTAGCGCCATTCGACGGCCAACACCGCGGTTCCTGGTGTGTCCGCTGTGCCGTGCGTGTGATCATTGCTTGTACAGCCCTCTCGCAGTGTCCGGAGCAAGTATGGTGGGTCTGACACACCGGTGTCAATGTGTTCTTTTTTCCATTTCCAGGAGTGTAGTAAGATCCCTCATCTGGACGTAATGGATGACCTTACACTGGACGGCCCAAAATGAAACAGGCTATCGCCCAAGGAGAGGATAAACGGGATTAAATGATTTACTGTCTTTATTTCATATATTTTTGAACCTCCCAAACTTATGATTACATAGTGACAGTTCTGCCATCTGTGTGATGCGCGCCTAATCATTTCTTTGCATCCCTTCCGTGAAGTGAATATAAACGTTTCACTAGCAGAAATCATTTTGTACACCACTGGCCATTAAAATTGCTACAACACGAAGATGACGTGCTACAGACGTGAAATTTAACCGACAGGAAGAAGATGCTGTGATATGTAAATGATTAGCTTTTCAGAGGATTCACACAAGGTTAGCGCCGGTGGCGACACCTGCAACGCGCTGACATGAGGAAAGTTTCCAACCGATTACTCCTACACAAACAGCAGTTGACCGGCGTTGCCTGGCGAAACGTTGTTTTGATGCCTCGTGAAAGGAGGAGAAATGCGAACCATCACGTTTCCGACTTTGATAAAGCCTATCGCTATTGTGGTTTATCGTATCGCGACATTGCTGCTCGCGTTGTTCGAGATCCAATGACTGTTAGCAGAATATGGAATCGGTGGGTGCTGGAGGGTAACACGGAACGCCGTGGTGGATCCCAACGGCCTCGTATCACTAGCAGTCGAGATGAGAGGCATCTTATCCGCATGGCTGTAACGGATCGTGCAGCCACGTCTCGATCGCTGAGTCAACAAATGGGGACGTTTGCAAGACAGCAACCATCTGCACGAACAGTTCGACGACGTTTGCAGCAGCATGGACTATCAGTTCGGAGACCACGGCTGCGGTTACCCTTGACGCTGCATCACAGACAGGTCACGCCTGCGATGGTGTACTCAACGACGAACCTGGGTGCACGAATGGCAGAACGCCTTTTTTTTCGGATGAATTCAGGTTCTGTTTACAGCATCATGATGGTCGCATCCGTGTTTGGCGACAATGCGGTCAACGCACATTAGAAGCGTGTATTCGTCATCGCCATACTGGCGTATCACCCTGCGAGATTTATGGGGTGCCATTGGTTGCACGTCTCAGATGTGTTACGACCCGTGGCTCTACCCTTCATTCGATCCCTGCGAAACCCTACATTTCAGCAGGATAATGCACAACCGCATGTTGCATGTCCTGTACGGGCCGTTCTGGATACAGAAAATGTTCGACTGCTGCCCTTGCCAGCACATTATCCAGATCTCTAACCAATTGAAAACGTCTGGTCAATGGTGGCTGAGCAAGTGGCTCGTCACAATACGCCAGTCACTACTCTTAACAAACTGTGGTATCGTGTTGAAGCTGCATGGGCAGATGTACCTGTACACCCCATTCAAGCTCTGTTTGACTCAATGCCCAGGCGTATCAAGACCGTTATTACGGCCAGAGGTGGTTGTTCTGGGTACTGATTTCTCAGGATCTATGCACCCAAATTGAGTGAAAATCTAATCACGTGTCAGTTCTAGTAAAATGTATTTGTCCAATGAATTCCCGATTATCATCAGCATTTCTTCTTGGTGTAGCAATTTTAATGGCCAGTAGTGTATATGAAATATATCCGCAGTTGCGAACGGAGACAACCATCACCTGTTTAATATAATGACGGAAATAAATGTTTGTGCTGGACCGGAACTCGAAACCGCATTTCCCGCTTCTCGCGAGTGGATTCTCTTACTGCTTTGGCTATCCGTGCAAGACTCACTGTCAGGCCTATTCTTCCACATGTCGTCGTTCACGTGTCATAACCTGCACTCCTATAAACTACGTAATTGTCGTACATGCATACATGTCCAAAGGAACATTGCACCGTTCTTCGTAACAATACAGTGCCTCGAGTATGGTAGAAATCGTTTTGCCTTACAATTTTTCAACTCGTGGCAGTGGTAAAGATCAGTTGATTCTACAGCGAATCTCAGTTATAAACAACAAGTGGAAAGTGTTCTGAAAAGGGCCCTTAGGTCTGTCAAATTTCCAATGCCTTCCTTCATACTGTTGTTGGCAGTTTCTACTTACCATAGCTCTGGTCGTAGAAACACAGCTTTTATGAAGGTTCTGTTTTGTCTCGTTTGTTCAATCCTCCATTTCTTTAGACGTCAAACAAATGGAGTAGCCCTACGGACACGTGAAATCTTTTAAACTAGAGCGAAATTGTGTTCTTTCACCTCTTTGATCTCGTTACTCGGTATCGTGTCACTTTAGGCGTGACAAAGGAGAGGCATCGCTGAAAGTGAGCCGGCAACACTGCTAACACTTACACCACGCCGTGATAGCTACCTACAACGGCCTGTTCCATCAGCACTATTGATGGACCATACGGAAATGTTGCAGCCACGGTGCAGCAATGCTGTAACTACATAATGGACTACAGTGCACCCTGTTTGAAAGAACCTTAACGTGATACATAAAACCCCACACTCCGTTAATGCTCATCATAGTCACATTATACATTCAACTGAGATTTCATCGACAGGACGCTGGCAATCCCTTCTCCACTAGCACACTAGCATCTACGCAAGTAGGCGCTAGAGATCAGAAA
This sequence comes from Schistocerca nitens, assembly GCF_023898315.1. NCBI lineage: Eukaryota > Metazoa > Arthropoda > Insecta > Orthoptera > Acrididae > Schistocerca > Schistocerca nitens. Next base: position 173,163,494 of record NC_064622.1, on the reverse strand, counting down.
CTGAGCGAGAACAAATCTATCCCCCCCCCCCCCCCCCTCTGTTACGTCAATGCTATCGGGCTTTCTTCTTTGCCGCTGCAGTTCCACGATTACGAAAAATCTGGGAACTATCGAGCTGCGACCGCTTTATACTCGTCGACAAGCAAGAGAGTAAAGCTGGTCGTGACTTATTGTTAGCACGGAAGACAAGTACACGATCTTGCTGCTGTAAAGTAGCGCTGACAAGGCGAAATGACCGATCGTCGGGATCATATGGTCTTTAACGAAGCTGTGTTTTGTGAGACTATGGAGGACACAAGACGAAAATTAATTGTTGCAAAGTACACAATTGCACATGGGTCCCTTTAGAGGACGAGTTGTATCTGGAATAAGTTTCATGCTGTATACAGCGCTTCAGTCGAAAAACATACAAATTTTGTCCTGTGCAAAGAAAATGGCTGTATCCTTGTTTATTCGATCTTCACCCTGATACTGTGCACACAGCAACGTCTCTGTCAGATCCCTGGAGCAAAAAATCGCCCGATTTCTATATTCAATTGATCAAGGCTATTTGCGTTTATGGACTAACAGCGAGTTGCGTAATTTGTCATTCAATACTGTTATTTATTTTAATAACTAATCACCATTTAGAGATAGCACTTCATCCTCAGGTCATGCTATTTGGTACTGTCGTTACAGGCTCTGTAACGCCTCGAAAGTGTTTATACACCATCGTAATTGTTAGAGATTCTCTGAATAGGTATTAAATATTAAAATCCATTTACTGCATTCTCCAAAGGTGTTTTACCTGTATTTATGTATATATGAGGTGCGACAACAAAGTAATGAGACCGATTTTCTATGCAAGATGTGGCAACCCTGCACGCTCGTGTAGTCACAGTATCTTTCACCTCGGTCTATAAGCTTCTTCTAGTCCATGCGGCACATCCATGCAACAACTCAGTCGTGAGTTGTGCTGTAATAAGTTAACACGTGTTTGTGTCTCTCGTCACGGAAATGGAACCGCATAATTTTGCTCAACGGCTTGCAATTTGTTTTTGCGTTAAATTGGGTTAAAATGCGACGACAACTTACGGTAAGCTTCAGAAGGCTTTTAGAGAGGAGGTTATATCAAGAGCTCAAGTTTTTCGTTGGCATAAAATGCTTAGTGAAGGCAGAACGAATGTTGAAGATGAAGACTGCAGTGGACGACCATCAACCTCACGGGCGGATGTCAACTTGCGTGCGTGAACTCATACAATCTGATCAAAGATTATCCGTGAAAATGATTGCAGAAGAACTGAACATCAATTGAGAAACGGTTCGTGTCCGTGCCAACATTGCTGATAACTGGATTCTGCATCACGATAAAGCGCCATCCCATACTACTCTGTCAGTACAGCAATTTTTAACCTCAAAACAAATATCAGTACTGCCACAGCCACCTTATTCACCAGTTATCGCTCCGTGCGACTTTTTTCTATTTCCGGGAGTCAAAAGGGCGGTCGAGGGACACCATTTTCAAACAACACAAGATGTCCAAAAAGCTGTGACGAGGGTCTTGGAGGATATTACAGAAGATGGGTTCCAGAAATGTTACCATCAATGAAAAAAACGCTGGAAGAAGTGTGTGCAATCAGAAGGGAACTACTTTGAAGGAGACAACAGTAAACTTGACTAAAACGGTGAGCAAAATTTTTTTTCACATCAGTCTCATTACTTTATTGTCGCACTTCGTATAAACAGTACAATATTCACTGCTAACCGATAGGTCTTTGTATTGGTTTACAGGGTGTTGAGAAATTCCCGGTACAAACTTCTAGGACTTGTAGATGGGAGTGGGTAGATAATATTTTGAACTGTAACCCATGTCTGGAAAAGTACCATTTCCGTGCTACAATCATTTGAAAACATGTTGGCAACGCAACCACTTCTAGCAGTAAGTTATTAGGTGTGACCCACTACATTATTTGTTTTACAATTCCACTCATTAATAACCGAAGAAACAAAAAGGAAACGCGACTAGTGCGGCTTCTTCCAATAGAGGTGTATGGCGTCTCTTTGGAGCACCACAGTCATGGCTCCTGACGGTGAAAGAGCTACTTTCTCGAAGCCGTTGCATAACTGTGGCGAGAAGGGTATGCGAAGGAGTCGGATTTTGCAGATAACAATCTTGATAAAGACGACTAGCAGCTCTTCAATAACCGTGAACTTCACCACAGATAAGGATCATGTCTGTGTATTCCGCAAACGTGTACACAACCATGTTGCGCTAGCACTCACACAGACGTGAATGAGGCTCGAACCAGGTCAGAGGGGTAGGACAGACGTCAGATGACAACACCTGATCTGGTATAAGCACTCTCCAGCTTCACTACCCTGGTGCATACCTATCTAGCAAATGTGTTTTCAAACGGCTATAGCACAGAAACGGTTTGTTTTTGAACACGGGTATCTAATCAAAATATCGTGTACCCACCCCCCTCTACAAGTCTTAGAAGTTTGTAACGGGAATTTCGGAACACCCTATACAATTTACTTACGTTGTTTCGGCTGGTTACATATTTTGTGACATTTCAACTTGCATCTGAAAGAGTAAAGCAGAAAACATGATTGTGTGAAGTAAATGAATAGTAATTTAGAGTTTAACAGTTGAAATCACTCTCAATGCTGTTGCATATGCAGCGAGAATGTCGGAAGTGCGTGGTTATACTTGCGAATTCGTGTAGTCGCGCTCCTTCCTGTGCGGGTCGATTCCACTTGTACCTGAGAACAGACTCAGGTGACAAGTGGGCAGCGACGGAGATTCACTAGTCGACTTTACGGGCACACGGAGACGGTGACTTCGGAGACGACGTCACAGGACTTGCTGAAGAGTTTAAAACGAGTAAACGTTCTTATCTCTAGTAGGCAGCATGCGCCCTAAAACCGCCCCAGGAGACACAACACTGAACTGTGACTGGCTTAGAGTTGGAAAGAGTTTGCTACATATGTAATGTTGTAAAGGACGATACGATTTGTAGCCATCTGCATACTCTACCAGCCAAAGTTTAATACATTAGGTAACATAGACCAGTCATCCTTCCTTTGAGAAAAAGTGCTCTTCAGCTGCAGTATAAAGAGATAACAAAAAATTCATTACATTTCGAGCAGGCAGCCGAGCGAATTTCAGTTTTAGCATTGATTTTTCGGCCGTTTAACTCCCAGTCGTCCTCGGAGAGAGCCACGAGACTGATTTTCCCGACGATTTCTTATGAAACTTAACATTATGATTCCCCAGAACAGTTAGTGCCTTACTACACATACAGGGAAATTTGGTGGAGAGTTTCGCGATAGAAGCCATGGTCTCACATAAACAACGAAAACTGTTCTGTTTTCCACCGCTGAAGAAAGCAAATATCTCGTAATTTAACAGCTACAATCCATATTTTGTCTGCAAAACTGCCTTTCCTTTCTCCCCGGTTTTTTTTTGTAAATTATGATTATACGCCTCTTTACGATAAACTTATAGTGGTAGTTTACCAACATTCTCGCCAGAATTCTATGATTTTCCTTAATATCAGTTGCATCATTGTGACTGAACTGTGAGTGTGCGTGGCGTCGCTGGCGTGGATAAGAAATTACAGAATTCTAGGAAATAAATGAAGCACATTGGTGTGATTCAGAAAGACGAAGCTGAAATAGTGTCAACAGACACTGAGTGGCGTGAGAAAACTGATCGTTTATTCTGCTACTAAGAATTTGGTTCAGGAGAAGCTGTTACTAAGTCTCGAGGAAAATGTGTATCAAAACTGTTGCCCACAGAATAATCGCTGTTCGACGGAAAGACGAAAAGTAGCGGCAAATCGTTTCTTTCGATGTAGATTGTAGTTTCTAGAGCTTACAGCAACTCCAACAGGAAAGCAAAGATACTGTCGCTGGTGCATAAATTGGTATACAGAACACTTTTCGAAATTCTACAACATTTTAAAATAATCCAGGAAAAGTAACTGAACTTGCCATTGCATCCCTTTTATTTCGTGTGATTTATTAAATAATGACGTAAAGGCGTAGTATTGTTATTGATGTTGGTTAGCAAGACGATGCAGTGAAACTGCTTGCGCTCGATTCATCTCTGAAAAGGATTTATATCCTGTCAACCAGCATTTTTTAGTCTTGAAATTTTAATAACTGGTTATATGAGCCTAATTGAAAAGATATTGCTACGCAGACTGACACTCTGTGTATGCGCTAGACTGATATTCAGTGTATGGAGACGAATTGTACTGCATGCAAACAGATAAATACTCCAAGTAGTACTTAGCGCAAAGATATAGAGATAAGAAACAATATATCCAGTGCTTGGTTATGATCGTATATTATTTCAAAAATTTTGACTAAACACGACAAAAGGATTATAATTAATATACCCATACATGATGATGGCTCCTCTTGGGTAAAATATTCCGGAGGTAAAATAGTCCCCCATTCGGATCTCCGGGCGGGGACTACTCAGGAGGACGTCGTTATCAGGAGAAAGAAAACTGGCGTTCTACGGATCGGAGCGTGGATTGTCAGATCCCTTAATCGGGCAGTTAGGCTAGAAAATTTAAAAAGGGAAATGGATAGATTAAAGTTAGATATAGTGGGAATTCGTAAAGTTCGGTGGCAGGAGGAACAAGACTTTCGGTCTGGTGATTACAGGGTTATAAATACAAAATCAAATAGGGGTAATGCAGGAGTAAGTTTAATAATGAATTAAAAAAATAGGAGTCCGGGTTAGCTACTACAAACAGCATAGTGAACGCATTATTGTGGCCAAGATAGACACGAAGCCCACGCCCACTACAGTAGTACAAGTTTATATGCCAACTAGCTCTGCAGATGATGAAGAAATAGATGAAATGTATGACGAGATAAAAGAAATTATTCAGGTAGTGAAGGGAGACGAAAATTTAATAGTCATTGGTGACTGGAATTCGTCAGTAGGAAAAGGGAGAGAAGGAAACATAGTAGGTGAATATGGATTGGGGGGAAGAAATGAAAGAGGAAGCCGCCTTGTAGAATTTTGCACAGAGCATAACTTAATCATAACTAACACTTGGTTCAAGAATCATAAAAGAAGGTTGTATACCTGGAAGAATCCTGGAGATACTAAAAGGTATCAGATAGATTATATAATGGTAAGACAGAGATTTAGGAACCAGGTTTTAAATTGTAAGACATTTCCAGGGGCAGATGTGGATTCTGACCACAATCTATTGGTTATGAACTGTAGATTGAAACTGAAGAAATTGCAAAAAGGTGGGAATTTAAGGAGATGGGACCTGGATAAACTGAAAGAACCAGAGGTTGTAGAGAGTTTCAGGGAGAGCATAAGGGAACAATTGACAGGAATGGGGGAAATAAATACAGTAGAAGAAGAATGGGTAGCTCTGAGGGATGAAGTAGTGAAGGCAGCAGACGATCAAGTAGGTAAAAAGACGAGGGCTAATAGAAATCCTCGGGTAACAGAAGAAATATTGAATTTAATTGATGAAAGGAGAAAATATAAAAATGCAGTAAATGAAGCAGGCAAAATGGAATACCAACGTCTCAAAAATGAGATCGACAGAAAGTGCAAAATGGCTAAGCAGGGATGGCTAGAGGACAAATATAAGGATGTAGAGGCATGTCTCACTAGGGGTAAGATAGATACTGCCTACAGGGAAATTAAAGAGACCTTTGGAGAGAAGAGAACCACTTGTATGAATATCAAGAGCTCAGATGGCAACCCAGTTCTAAGCAAAGAAGGGAGGGCAGAAAGGTGGAACGAGTATATAGAGGGTTTATACAAGGGCAATGTACTTGAGGACAATATTATGGAAATGGAAGAGGATGTAGATGAAGACGAAATGGGAGATAACATACTGCGTGAAGAGTTTGACAGAGCAGTGAAAGATCTGAGTCGAAACAAGGCCCCGGGAGTAGACAACATTCCATTAGAACTACTGAAGGCCTTGGGAGAGCCAGTCATGACAAAACTCCACCATCTAGTGAGCAAGATGTAAGAGACAGGCGAAATACCCTCGGACTTCAAGAAGAATATAATAATTCCAATCCCAAAGTAAGCAGGTGTTGACAGATGTGAAAATTACCGAACTATCAGCTGCAAAATACTAACGCGAATTCTTTACAGACGAATGGAAAAACTGGTAGAAGCGGACCTCGGGGAAGATCAGTTTGGATTCCGTAGAAATGTTGGAACACGTGAGGCAATACTAACCTTACGACTTATCTTAGAAGAAAGATTAAGAAAAGGCAAACCTACGTTTCTAGCATTTGTAGACTTAGAGAAAGCTTTTGACAACGTTAACTGGAATACTCTCTTTCAAATTCTGAAGGTGGCAGGGGTAAAATACAGGGAGCAAAAGGCTATTTACAATTTGTACAGGAACCAGATGGCAGTTATAAGAGTCGAGGGGCATGAAAGGGAAGCAGTGGTTGGGAAAGGAGTGAGACAGGGTTGTAGCCTGTCCCCGATGTTATTCAATCTGTATATTGAGCAAGCAATTAAGGGAACAAAAGAAAAGTTCGGAGTAGGTATTAAAATCCATCGAGAAGAAATAAAAACTTTGAGGTTCGCCGACGAGATTGTAATTCTTTCAGAGCCTGCAAATGACTTAGAAGAGCAGTTGATCGGAATGGATAGCGTCTTGAAAGGAGGATATAAGATGAACATCAACAAAATCAAAACGAAGATAATGGAATGTAGTCGAATTACGTCGGGTGATGCTGAGGGAATTAGATTAGGAAATGAGACACTTAAAGTAGTAAAGGAGTTTTGCTATTTGGGGAGCAAAACAACTGATGTCGGTCGAAGTAGAGAGGATATAAAATGTAGACTGGCAATGGCAAGGAAAGCGTTTCTGAAGAAGAAAAATTTGTTAACATCGAGTATAGATTTAAGTGTCAGGAAGTCGTTGCTGAAAGTATTTGTATGGAGTGTAGCCATGTATGAAAGTGAAACGTGGACGATAAATATTTTAGACAATAAGAGAAGAATGCTGAAGATTAGATGCGTAGATCACATAACTAATGAGGAGGTATTGAATAGAACTGGGGAGAAGAGGAGCTTGTGGCACAACTTGACTAGAAGAAGGGATCGGTTGGTAGGACATGTTCTGAGACATTGAGGGATCACCAATTTAGTATTGGAAGGCAGCGTGAAGGGTAAAAATCGTAGAGGGAGACCAAGAGATGAATACACTAAGCAGTGCTCTGTCAAACTCTTCACGCAGTATCATATCTCCCATTTCATCTTCATCTACATCCTCTTCAATTTCAATAATATTGACCTCAAGTACATCGCCCTTGTATAGACCCTCTATATACTCCTTCCACCTTCTGGGTTTCCATCAAAGCTCTTGATATTCTTGCAAGTGGTTCTACTTTCTCCAAGGGTATCTTTAATCTTCCTGCAGGCAGTATCTATCTTACCCCTAGTGCGATAAGCCTCTACATCCTTACATTTGTCCTCTAGCCATCCCTGCTTAGCCATTTTGCACTTTCTGTCGATATTATTTTTGAGACGTTTGTATTCCTTTTTCCTGCTTCGAATCCTGCCTCGGCCTTGGATGTGTGTGATTTCTTTAGGTTAGTTAGGTTTAAGTAGTTCTAAGTTTTAGGGGACTGATGACCACAGATGTTAAGTCCCACAGTGCTCAGAGCCATTTGAAACATTTTTTTCCTGTTTGATTTACTGCAGAGGTTGTACAGAGTTTCAGGGAGAACGTAAGGGAACAATTGACAGGAATGGGGGAAAGAAATACAGTAGAAGAAGAATGGGTAGCTTTGAGGAATGAAATAGTGAAGGCAGCAGAGAATCAAATAGGTAAAAAGACGAGGGTTAGTAGAAACCCCTGGGTAACAGAAGAAATATTGAATTTAATTGATGAAAGGAGAAAATATAAAAATGCAGCTGAGTTATAGAGCTGAAAATCCCTGAGTACCAGTACGTCCGCAACAGGTAGGAGCTACGGAAAGGAAACACTGCGACTCACCGCAGCATCTCCATGCAGTGCCGCATACTGCTTGTCATAAGGCAGCTGAATACAGCTGTGTCCGCTGACTGGGTGAAGGGACAGAGGGAGGGGAGCGGAAATCTGCCCCCGAGTCCAGGCAGTAATGAAGCCGGCATTCCAATATATCTCTGTCGGCGCGGTCGCACTTTATTGCGCGGTGCGGCGGAGGGAGTCCGCAATAACGTCATTGAGTCGCGTCGCCCCACGTCATCTCGCACTGACGGACGTCCTACTAGTGGCTAATTAGGGCGGGAGTCAGATGTCTCCACGTCGCTGTGCTTTTCACACGGCTGCCGGTCCAGCCTTGGCAGTCTCGCCGTATGACTACTCCAGCGGCGGTGTCGTAAAACTCTAGCACAAAGGCAGTGTTGCGTAATAAGCAACATGTACCACCTCGACACCGTGCCCTGAACTCGCAAAGAGAGGAAAATTGCCAACTCGACTGTTCCTATATCGTTCTTGCAGGTAACAGCCGGCGATGAAGCGCAGTTTGTAGTCAGCCGGTGTACATAATTAGTTCTCAAGCTTTTTTTCCAATAGTACAATTAACTTCGCTTTAAAAAAAAATCTAGTCATGAATGCCACACATTACCCAACTACTGTACAACACGAACTGTAGCATTTACAAGCTGCGACACTGTCGCGAATAAAACAGTGACCTGTATACAAGGTGTTCCAAAAAGGTACGGCCAAACTTTCAGGAAACATTCCTCACACACAAAGAAACAAAATATGTTATGTGGACATGTGTCCGGAAACGCTTACTTTCCATGTTAGAGCTAATTTTATTACTTCTCTTCAAATCACATTAATCATGGAATGGAAACACACAGCAACAGAACGTACCAGCGTGACTTCAAACACTTTGTTACAGGATATGTTCAAAATGTCCTCCGTTAGCGAGGATACATGCATCCACCCTCCGTCGCATGGAATCCCTGATGCGCTGATGCAGCCCTGGAGAATGGCGTATTGTATCACAGCCGTCCACAATACGAGCACAAAGAGTCTCTACATTTGGTACCGGGGTTGCGTAGACAAGAGCTTTCAAATGCCCCCATAAATGAAAGTCAAGAGTGTTGAGGTCAGAAGAGCGTGGAAGCCATGGAATTCGTCCGCCTCTACCAATCCATTGGTCACCGTATCTGTTGTTGAGAAGCGTAGGAACACTTCGACTGAAATATGCAGGAGCTCCATCGTGCATGAACCACATGTTGTGTCGTACTTGTAAAGACACATGTTCTAGCAGCACAGGTAGAGTATCCCGTATGAAATCATGACATCGTGCTCCATTGAGAGTAGGTGGAAGAACATGGGGCCCTATCAAGACATCACCAACAACGCCTGCCCAAACGTTCACAGAAAATCTGTGTTGATGACGTGATTGCACAATTGCGTGCGGATTCCCGTCAGCCCACACATGTTGATTGTGAAAATTTACAATTTGATCACGTTGGAATGAAGCCTCATCCGTAAAGAGAACATTTGCACTGAAATGAGGATTGACACATTGTTGGATGAACTATTCGCAGAAGTGTACCCGTGGAGGCCAATCAGCTGCTGATAGTGCCTGCACACGCTGTACATGGTACGGAAACAACTGGTTCTCCCGTAGCACTCTCCATACAGTGACGTGGTCAACGTTACCTTGTACAGCAGCAACTTCTCTGACGCTGGCATTAGGGTTATCGTCAACTGCACGACGAAGTGCCTCGTCCATTGCAGGTGTCCTCGTCGTTCTAGGTCTTCCCCAGTCGCCAGTCATAGGCTGGAATGTTCCGTGCTCCCTAAGACGCCGATCAATTGCTCCGAACGTCTTCCTGTCGGGACACCTTCGTTCTCGAAATCTGTCTCAATACAAACGTACCGCGCCACGGCTATTGCCCCGTGCTAATCCATACATCAAATGGGCATCTGCCAACTCCGCATTTGTAAACATTGCACTGACTGCAAAACCACGTTCTTGATGAACACTAACCTGTTGATGCTACGTACTGATGTGCTTGATGATAGTACTGTAGAGCAATGAGTCGCATGTCAACACAAGCACCGAAGTCAACATTACCTTCCTTCAATTGGGCCAACTGGCGGCGAATCGAGGAAGTACACTACATACTGGCGAAACTAAAATGAGCTTTAACATGGAAATTAAGCGTTTCCGGACACATGTCCACATAGCATCTTTTCTTTATTTGTGTGTGAGAAATGTTCCCTGAAAGTTTGGCCGTACCTTTTTGTAACACACTGTATACAATAAGTTTCCTTTAATTTACGTCTATGGTCACAAACTTTTTGTTAGCAGATTACCGGTTTCGGTCTATAATGACCATCATCAGATCTGTTTTATAAAAATATAGTCACTATGGCTGCAGTATATTAGGATTTTGTTTTTATAAAACAGATCTGATGACGGACATTATAGACCGAAACCTGTAATCCGTTAACAAAAAGATTGTGACCATAGACGAAAATTAAAGGAAAAACTTTATCATTGATAGTGACCTGAATTCAACGAGAAAGATATTCCACAAGCTGCTTCATGCATATCAAGTTGAAGGCACTCGTCGCTGCTTAGATTCCGTAGAGCTGCCTAACTGCCGAAATGTTGATAGCTAGGTTTCATCCACTGTGCCAAACAGATGTTTCTCTAGGGTTAAGGTCGGACGATTCAGCGGGGTAGCCGACGTGTGATAAGATGCAAGTTTGCGTCAAACCACTAACATGTCATTGTGGCTCTGTGAACATGGCTTTTAACGTCTTGGAACGCTGGAGCATCCGCAGCACAGTCTTCAAAAATACTCATCGGACCACATTAGATACCTCCAGTCAGCTACCTAGTTTCTGTGTAGCTTCTACATCTACGTCTACATCGTACTGCGAAAGCCAGCTAATGGTGTGTGACGAAGGGTACTTCTGGCACCACTAACTGATCCCCCTGCACCCTGTTGCTCGCACGTATGGAGCGTAAGAAGAAAGATGACCGATGAGTGATGTGAGTCCTATCTTCATTCGATATGTTACACTTCATATTTGCACTCTGGACGTTTTTCAAACAGCAGTCTTCAATAGTCGATATTTTAGCCACAGATGTTCCGAGTGCAAGCATTTAGAATTGGTAAATAATAATGTGAGAAGTGTAAAAATATGCATATAATGTTGTTGCTGCATTGCTTGCCTGCGAGTAGCTGAGGATGTGTTTGGAAAATTGATGCTTCAGTGAAATTTTTCATCAGTTGTTCGGGTTAGCTAGTTAAACTATTCAGACGTGAATAAGTAAAGTTATCTGTTAAGCTGGCTTGCACTCGGAAGTTACAGATTTGCCACTCCTTGACCTTTTCTGTAATTAATTTCGTGGCGGAATCATATTTGTAATAAGAAGTTTTGTTAAACTATCAGAGTTTCAATTTAATTTTTGAATGCTAGACTCTTTTACACTATCCAGTAAGTGTAAAATATACCACCGTAAGTCGCGAATTTCATTTTCTGATTATGTGAGTCACCACACTGCACTGATCAGAACACAGTGCTCTAATGTCAAAACCTGACATGCTTAGAATAGCAGCAGTTCTTGCCTTGCACTGAGCAGCGCTTTCTTTCCTTTTAGCTGGTTTGCTGCTGCACTGTATTTTTATCTTCATTACTTCGAGCAGATTCCATCGCCAGAGGTGAGCCACATAAATTTGTTAGGACCAGTTTCAAATTACAGTCAGCACACAGTTAAATCTTTCACAGTTATGCATTGCATTTCAAAATCGTTACCAGTTTCAGTTTTGGTAAAGATCAGTTTAGATTTCATTTCTTATGCTGACAGATTTATTCTTACAGTATTGTTGCATTTACGTGCGAATTATCTAGCGTTTATTTATGTAGAATCACAGGGCAGTTTTTCGAAAACATTTTTAGTTATTTAGTCTTTCAAAATTCATTTCGTAATTTCATGACGCATTTATATTGTGTTATTTTTGTGTGTTACAATTGCAAGTCACGTATTGTGACGTCACTCATTGTAGCACTTTCCAGTGCACTATGCAGTAAATTCACAGGACAGTTTATTTAACATAAAGTGTTACGTTTTCTAATTAATTTGATAAATGCTACTTCAAATACAGTTATACAATTAAAGATAGTTTTGGCGACGTTCAATATTTTCGCTCCTTACAACAAGCAAAGCGTCGTTTGGCATTTACCAGCGTGATGTGAGGCTCATTAGCAGCCGCTCGACCATGAAATCCAAGTTTTCTTACCTCCCGCCTAACTGTCATAGTACTTTCTGTGGATCCTGATGCAGTTTGGAATTCCTGTGTGATGATCTGGATAGATGTCTGCCTATTACACATTACGACCCTCTTCAACTGTCAGCGATCTCTGTCAGTCAACAGACGAGGTCGGCCTGTACGCTTTTATACTGTGCGTCTCCCTTCAAGTTGCCACTTCACAGTGGAGTTAGGGATGTTGACGAGTGTGGAAACCTCGCATACAGACGTATGACGCAAGTGAGACCCAATCATCTGACCACGTTCGAGGTCCGTGAGTTCCACTGAAACAGAGTACATGGCAGTAGGTGGCAGCACAATGCACCTAATATGACTAACGTATGTTTTTGGGGGTGTCCGGATACTTTTGATCACATAGTGTATCATTTGCTTTGTTCAGAATTACAACACAGACATACACACACGCACGCACACACACACACACACACACACACACACACACGAAGTTTAAGATAGGTCAGTCCGGCACATTTATAGTTCACACTGTTAAACGCTACTTATTATTTATTTTTGTTCAGGACAGTTACAATCTGTAACTTTCGAGATATCCGATTTTAGGCGCCCATTGCATGAAGTTTGATTCGTAATGCTTTGTCTGAATGCCAGTGAAAAGTACCTGCAGTCAGTGACACTAGCATTTCTCGTCAGGGATGAAACAGATTTTGAACGACAAGGCCTGAGACTCGTCCCTGATCTTTGTCAGGATGGATTTTATTACGATCAGTTTTCTCATGCCGTATTACATGGCTGCTAGTGGTAAATCATTCCCTGTAGTCACGCTGGACAGTTCTTGTGGATACGCCAATAAAGTGGGCAACTTCATTCGTAGTGTGGTCATGGGCACTTACCAGACCAATAACTCCTTCCTGACATTCTATGCCGTTGTCATGTCACAATGTTGCCTCATCGACTAATCTTACTGGGCCCTTTCCATTCAGCCGACTCACAAGTACAGACTACTTCATTTCCATGTCTTTTGTCAGCGATAGAGAATCACATGACGGCATGATACTAGGTCTATATTTTCTACAGCGCTCCACAATGACAACTCCACCTCCTTTACGGGTATGACGAATATTTTATTCGATTATGTTGAAAAAATTGAGGTAGAACTAATTAAGATAGAGCAATAGAACAGTACTCGTTTTACACACGGGAACACCATCTGGCCGCACCAGAGATGCAATACAGAAAGGGGTATCTAATATTTTGCCTGATGAAGTTGAATAAAAGTTGAGATAAGGCTAACTAAGATAGAGCTGCTCTAGATTCACATACGGGAACTCCAACTGGCCCCAAGAGAGAAGCAGCAGAGAAGGGGGTGACTAACATTTAGTCCTATGACGCTGAATAATAGCTGAGGTAAAGCTCATTAAGATAGAGTGGTACTTGATTCACATATGGAAACACCACTTGACCGAACCAGTCAAGCAACAGAGAAGCGAAGCAGATGGTCTCTGCGTCATCAAGAGGAATCACTACAAGGTAGCTGGCAGATCTCTAAAAGGAGACGCAGGAATGGGTGAAGATGTAACTATAGTTCTAACGAAGACACTGTTGTAAATTCCTCGAAAACCACTGGCAAGAAGTGGCGTGTAGCGAGGGGCACAAAGACGTGATGTAGATATTCCTTATCTCCTAGCGCCTCGTTTGAACCACTGCTTAGTAAACGTGACAGCATCACAGTCATTCTCCAGGAAGGAGCCAAACAAGGTAGCACAGTGGTCAAGGCAGCGTACTCACGCAGAAAAGGAACGTGGTTCAAATCCGCCCTGTCGGCCACAATGCGAATTGTCCAATGTGTCTACTTGTATGTGGAATGGTGTGACACCACTCACTACGTAATGTGGAGTGAGAAAAATGGTAGTAAAAGATCATAATGGAGATCAGAGACTAGTGTCACGCTATGTCCAGTCACAATAGGTTTCACACCTGATAGGAATTGCCGATGTCAGAGAATGCAGGTCCATCTCAATCTGTTTTCGAGCTCTGTGAAGTGAACTGCAAGCAGTGGACATTTGGAGTCTGGTACCTCTCAAAAGGCCTTTGCTCAAAGCGGCAAATAACTTTGCACTTCTTCGGTGAGGCAAATAACATAGCAACTGGAGGCGTGTAGTGCATTGTGGCGAGTAGCAATTTTAACTGTTTTTCGAATTATACAAGATGTTGTAGAGCACCGATGACGCAGTGAGTCATATAACCTGAAATGTGGGAAGGGTGTAGTTGAGGCTGGAGTTCGTTCTGTGATACATTGTGGGACTGGAAGGGGGAAGGCTGGGAGATGTCATTCGTACGTGATTTGGGCTCATTCATTCAGATTAATCCGAACACTGAAACGAATCCATCAGTTCGTTTCAAGTAACTTGATCTGTTTCGTCACTTGTGTGTGATATTTGTTGCGCCTTTATCAAGTCTGCCATTCCAGTTTGCATCCTGTCGAGATTGTACTAAATCTCTGGAGAAATGATGGGCCATCATAATGCTTTCGTTTCACCTTCCAGCAGATATTTTTTCCTATATATGAAGGTAGTATCTGTTCACGAAAGAACAGATACCATTGTTGACCTTGCAGCTTCTCTAGAATGAAATGATAATTAAGTCGACACCCTAGCTGCAAACAGGCGTTGATATACATCATTAGGGACATTTTGGAAATATGTGCCCCGACCGGGACTCGAACCCGGGATCTCCTGCTTATACGGCTGACGCTCTATCAATCGGAGCCACCGAGGGCAGAGAGGATAGTGCGCCTGCAGGGATTTATCCCTTGCACGCTCCCCGTGAGACCCACATTCCCGGCCAGGGCACACATTTTCAACATGTTCCCAATTATGTATATCAACGCCTGTTTGCAGCTACGATGTCGATTTAATTATCATTTTATTTTTATTTTATTTTTGTCTTACCTGATTTTGATAGTTTACTCTTCTTCATCATCCCTGAAAGTTCATAACATCATCACAGAATCGTCCGATTTCAACATTCTCAGAATTCAAGTGAGGCCCTTTCTTCTACGTCTACACGCTCTGACTCTCCAGCCTTTCAAGGCGACAAGAGCCCCATTCACAGTGATGAACAGTCAGGCACCCTATAGCATCTCGAATGGCTTACTTAATCACCAGACCATAGTCCTATGAAAGATTCTTGGGCTACTTTGTTTATTTATGTCTTATTTACTTTATTTATTGCTTATTTAGCCAGGCCACGTTAGTGCCCTAAGGCCTTCTCTAACATCTGGCCAGGAACAACATAGACAAAAAATATTACAGAATTCAAGAGTAATAATAATAATAATAATTTGCTTCATTAATAAAAATAATAATTGGCAATAATAATCATAATAGTAACACTAATTATTAAAGTTACGGAGGAATTAAGAACTGTACTAATTACTAGCAAGATAATAACCGCAATAATAAAAATAATTTGCATCATTACTAAATGTTATAATTGGCAATAATAACAATAACAGTAATATTAATAACAATAATAAAATAATGGACGTATTAAGAATAATACTGATTATTTTAGGATTTTTGAAGTTCTGTTTGATATTACAAGAAGTGGAATGGTTTATGAAAGAGGCGTGGATTAAAATTAAAGTGACAGTGGCTAACAGGAAAGAAGAGAGTTTCTGTAGTGAACTCTGTAGACAAGGGGAAGGAAATGTGATAGGGGACGGATGGTTGACGAGAGTGAGCTGCAAAAAGAGTTAGCTACTGTTGTAGAAGGTGGGCCATTAGCTATCTTTTGAAGTTTGAAAGGATTTTAATTTCTCTAATGTTTTGAGGAAGACTTCCAAATCGGTTTCCTGATACAGAAATTTACGTAGAGAACATGGCAGTGTTGTGTAGTGATTCAGAAAGAATTCTACTTTGTTTAAAGCGAATATTTCTGCTGTCTCGTTCAGATATTAGTGTAAAGATTGGGGATAAAGAGGAAGGAGAGCAATGTTTGAGAAGACGATACAGCAAACACAGGGTACCATAAACTCATAGGAAAGGATAATACTAACGAAATAGCGTACATCACAAATGAATCGCACACAAACTTTAATCGCCAGTTCCAGACGACGTGAGCTCTCGTAGGAAAGTCCTTGGACAATAGGATCCCCGTCATTAAGGATGGGGAATATTCGAGACTCTATAAGTTTTTTTTAAGCTCGAGCGGAAATGCCTTTTATATTTCTGTAGTGAACAAAGTGATGCTGACACTTTCTTACAGACTGCAGTTCCGTGTTCGTTCTAATCTAGAGAACCTCTCCCGCCCCTAATCATGAACTGAGGAGTAATAAATCTCTTGTGAATGACTAAGATTGCTTCCGTTTAAGACGGGTTAAGCTTCAGACCTATTTTCTACGCCCACTCTGATGAAACAAGTAAGTCAACATTTACTTTATGGATGGCTGTGCACAGACTTGATGGGCTCGCACTTAGGTATACTTGATGATTGTCAGTCTATAAATGACATTTCCAATGGGAGATAACAGTCGGCATACCATTGAAATACAATTAGGTAAGTAATTGGCCCAAAACGGATCCTTGTGGGACACCTGATGCTACATTCCTCCATTGTGATCTCTTTGCTCCGTTTATTACATACTATTGGCAGTATTTAAGGTTGAGTAGAATCGTTATACAGCACTTTAAGAAAAGTTATGACATCTGAGTTTAGCAACAAGAACATCAAAATCGACAGTGTCGAAAGCTTTGCTGGAATCCAAAAAGCGTATGATAGTCTCCTCTTATTTGTGCAAAGCTAGTTTTAATTCGTCAGTCACTTTGAAAAAACCACAATCCGGAAACCTGACTGCTATACATCAAGAAGGTTATACGATGTTAAATGAGTGGTAAGCTGATCGTAGCTATGTATTGTAAAGCTTTAGATAATGCTGATAGAATGCAAATGGATCTGCAATCAGAAGGTTTTTAGGCAGAGGGTAAAGGTTTCGGTTTTTCCAGAACATTTGGAGGATGCTGAAGGTCAGAGATGGCTAAAATTATCCGTTATTATGATCAGTAAGTGATCGACGAGGAACTTGATCATTTGTATAATAATATTGTCTTGTGCCGCAGCTGCCGAGGGAATTCGTGCAGTTGACTTGCTGACTGTGTTAAGGCTTACTTATGACTTACCAGCTGCAGAAAAAAACTTTCGTTTGTTCCGACTACATATGAAGGGCTTATTTCAATAGTGGTACAAGTCCAAGACCTCCAATTTTCTGCCTATAATGCTTCTGCAATTGATGATCCAAACAAACAGAAAGAAAGGTTCATCGCTAGCAAGAAGCCATATGTTTGGATATTTTTGGTATCACAACTGCAGATTTTTCAGCGCTCATTTAACTTTAGGACTCTGAATCTCACAATGAACAAAAATGGACTTGTACCGCTATTGAAATAAGCCCTTCATATACACTCCTGGAAATTGAAATAAGAACACCGTGAATTCATTGTCCCAGGAAGGGGAAACTTTATTGACACATTCCTGGGATCAGATACATCACATGATCACACTGACAGAACCACAGGCACATAGACACAGGCAACAGAGCATGCACAATGTCGGCACTAGTACAGTGTATATCCACCTTTCGCAGCAATGCAGGCTGCTATTCTCCCATGGAGACGATCGTAGAGATGCTGGATGTAGTCCTGTGGAACGGCTTGCCATGCCATTTCCACCTGGCGCCTCAGTTGGACCAGCGTTCGTGCTGGACGTGCAGACCGCGTGAGACGACGCTTCATCCAGTCCCAAACATGCTCAAAGTGGGACAGATCCGGAGATCTTGCTGGCCAGGGTAGTTGACTTACACCTTCTAGAGCACGTTGGGTGCCACGGGATACATGCGGACGTGCATTGTCCTGTTGGAACAGCAAGTTCCCTTGCCGGTCTAGGAATGGTAGAACGATGGGTTCGATGACGGTTTGGATGTACCGTGCACTATTCAGTGTCCCCTCGACGATCACCAGTGATGTATGGCCAGTGTAGGAGATCGCTCCCCACACCATGATGCCGGGTGTTGGCCCTGTGTGCCTCGGTCGTATGCAGTCCTCATTGTGGCGCTCACCTGCACGGCGCCAAATACGCATACGACCATCATTGGCACCAAGGCAGAAGCGACTCTCATCGCTGAAGACGACACGTCTCCATTCGTCCCTCCATTCACGCCTGTCGCGACACCACTGGAGGCGGGCTGCACGATGTTGGGGCGTGAGCGGAAGACGGCCTAACGGTGTGCGGGACCGTAGCCTAGCTTCATGGAGACGGTTGCGAATGGTCCTCGCCGATACCCCAGGAGCAACAGTGTCCCTAATTTGCTGGGAAGTGGCGGTACGGTCCCCTACGGCACTGCGTAGGATCCTACGGTCTTGGCGTGCATCCGTGCGTCGCTGCGGTCCGGTCCCAGGTCGACGGGCACGTGCACCTTCCGCCGACCACTGGCGACAACATCGATGTACTGTGGAGACCTCACGCCCCACGTGTTGAGCAATTCGGCGGTACGTCCACCCGGCCTCCCGCATGCCCACTATACGCCCTCGCTCAAAGTCCGTCAACTGCACATACGGTTCACGTCCACGCTGTCGCGGCATGCTACCAGTGTTAAAGACTGCGATGGAGCTCCGTATGCCACGGCAAACTGGCTGACACTGACGGCGGCGGTGCACAAATGCTGCGCAGCTAGCGCCATTCGACGGCCAACACCGCGTTTCCTGGTGTGTCCGCTGTGCCGTGCGTGTGATCATTGCTTGTACAGCCCTCTCGCAGTGTTCGGAGCAAGTATGGTGGGTCTGACACACCGGTGTCAATGTGTTCTTTTTTCCATTTCCAGGAGTGTATTTCAAAGGAATCGACCATTTGTGTTCTTGTGCTTTGGTCAAATAGAGGCAGGCGCGGCGAAATATTTATTTAGATCCTCAACAGGAGCTAGAGGCTCAGCCGCAGATTCAATTTTACCTGTTCCTAGCCCCCGCTAACTTTTTCCACAAGACAGAGGGTCTATGACTGTCCTTCGTTAACGAGTATGTATAACAGAGTGTTGCATTTATCACATACTGTCTAACTCGTCTGCATAGTCGCTTGAAGGCGAGATGATTCTCGGAGGTCGGTGCCATTTATATTTCCTGTGTGCTGCATCTCCCATGTTCATAAAGTGTTGAGTAGATCGATGAGCCACGGTGCAGGCTTTCTCCAGACTCTCAAAGTTTTTATCGGAGTATGTTTATCGTACAAATTGAAAACAGCGGATGAAGCAAATAACCTGAAACCAAAAAGTGGCTTCATCAGGGTGTGACATACCTGAAGGAACATGCAGATTATCTTCTTCGCCGAATTGTGGCTATTATCACGAGCAGAACTACTGACAGCCTTGGGAGAACCAGTCCTGACAAAACTCTGCCATCTGGTGAGCAAGATGTATGAGACAGGCGAAATTCCATCAGACTTCAAGCAGAATATAATAATTCCAATCCCAAAGAAAGCAGGTGTTGACAGATGTGAATGGAAAAACTGCTAGAAGCCGACCTCGGGGAAGATTAGTTTGGATTCCGTAGAAATGTTGGAACACGTGAGGCAATACTGACCCTACGACTTATCTTAGAAGAAAGATCTACCATTTGTAGACTTAGAGAAAGCTTTTGACAATATTGACTGGAATACTCTCTTTCAAATTCTGAAGGTGGCAGGCAGGGGTAAAATACAGGGAGCGAAAGGCTATTTACAATTTGTACAGAAATCAGATGGCAGTTATAAGAATCGAGGGACATTAAAGGGAAGCAGTGGTTGGGAAGGGGGTGCTATTTAATCTGTATGTTGAGCAAGCAGTAATGGAAACAAAAGAAAAATTCTGAGTAGGAATTAAAATCCATGGAGAAGAAACAAAAATTTTGAGGCTCGCCGATGACATTGTAATTCTGCCAGAGACAGCAAAGGACTTGGAAGAGCAGTTGAACGGAATGGACAGTGTCTTGAAAGGAGGATATAAGATGAACATCAACAAAAGCAAAACAAGGATAATGGAATATAGTCGAATAAAATCGGGTGGTGCTGCGGGAATTAGATTAGGAAATGAGACGCTTAAAGTAGTAAATGAGTTTTGCTATTTGGGGAGCAAAATAACTCATGATGGTCGAAGTAGAGAGGATATAAAATGTAGACTGGCAATGGCAAGGAAAGTGTTTCTGAAGAAGAGAAATTTGTTAACATCGTGTATAGATTTAAGTGTCAGGAAGTCGTTTCTGAAAGTATTTGCATGGAGTGTAGCCATGTATGGAAGTGAAACGTGGACGATAAATAGTTCAGGCAAGAAGAGAATAGAAGCTTTCGAAATGTGGTGCTACAGAAGAATGCTGAAGATTAGATGGGTAGATCGCATAACTAATGATGAGGTATTAAATAGAATTGGGGAGGAGTTTATGGCACAACTTGACTAGAAGAAGGGATCGGTTGGTAGGACATGTTCTGAGGCATCAAGGGATCACCAATTTAGTACTGGAGGGCAGCATGGAGGGTAAAAATCGTAGAGGGAGACCAAAAGATGAATACACTAAGCAGATTCAGAAGGATGTAGGCTGCAGTAGGTACTGAGAGATGAAGAAGCTTGCACAGGATAGAGTAGCATGGAGAGCTGCATCAAACCAGTCTCAGGACTGAAGACCACATCAACAACAACATCACGAGCAGAAGCTGTGTTACACGGTATTAGCGCCATGTCTCCGAGGAGTGAACAATTTCTTTTTCTACGGTGTGCGTATGATGATAGTCGTCAGTATCTTGAAAATGGCTATGAGATTGGCGACGGTATGTTGTCAGAGACAAGAGCATCGACCTGGTAAGCGGCATGTATTTGGTCTTACACGCCTCAGTTTGCCACCGTCTGTGGTAACTCTGGCGCCGACACTTGCTATGCGGGGTAGTTGGGCGCGGGCAGGACGGGAACAGGCGGCGCAAGCCACCCTGAAGACGACGCTGCGCCGGCCCGGCGCCTCGGATCGATGTCTTGTGCGCTGACGTCACAACACACAAACATCGCCGGCCGGCCGAGCGCCTGCTGCCAAGGCGTGGAGGCGGGGGCGGAGGGGGAGGCTCCGGTTGCGGCCGACCGCAGGGCCTACCAGACGCGGGAATGCGAGCAAGTGTTCCGAAGGCGCCATCATCCGACACAGGCTCGGAGGTGCAAGCTCAGTGAGGAAGGTTTCAGCGTTGTGTCGAGGGTAGAGATGAAGTTTTAGTTATCCCCTTGAAAGCTGTTTGTAAGATTTTTAATTATTTTGCATGTTGATACCTCGCAGGTTCACGGCAACGATACGTACTGTACTGAGCAATCGATTCTGACAGGCGTTATTGTCATTTCCAAGCTCTTTAAGGTGGTAGAATGGTACTCTCTTTTGGTTTCCGGTTCCGTAGGCAATTGAGATTAGAGTACACCTCATGGCGAGCGGTGGACGGCGTGTCTGAGAGATACAAACCAAGTTCTAGTCTTTGTTGATTCATCATTGATACGGGAAAGCCGCTGGTCAGATATTTACCAAAGAAAAGTCG
This sequence comes from Schistocerca nitens, assembly GCF_023898315.1. NCBI lineage: Eukaryota > Metazoa > Arthropoda > Insecta > Orthoptera > Acrididae > Schistocerca > Schistocerca nitens. The sequence goes on along the minus strand of NC_064622.1, from coordinate 173,141,659 downwards.
CCAAACAGCCATATGTTTTCAGTAGTTATATTATTTAGACAATAAGTTTCGGCATCTCATTAATGTCATCTTCAGGCCCCTATGCACTCCATGTATAAGAAATCAGATAGGTCGATACATGCGTAACTGGAGCCATCAATGCCTGGATTCCGAGGATTCTAAAACGAAAGCACCAACAGTAAATCCTAAAGGAACAAGCCAAGACCTGACTGTTTGTACTTTCGTTTAGAATTCATGTATTCCAGGTATCGATGGCTCCAGTTACGCATGTATCAATATAATTGATTCTGTATACATGGAGGTCATAGGACCCCGAAGATGGCATTAATGAGATGCCAAAACTGGCTGTCTAAATAAAATAACTTCTGAAAATATGCGGCTGTTTGGCAAAATTTTTTTGGTGAGTAAAGTTCTTGCGTAGTCAGGCCGGTCTGCTGGAATTGGTCGGTGAATGGGTCGATGCGGTATGGTAAGCGGCTTCATGGTCGTGTAGAAGCTGACTGCGTTTGCAGTCAGGGCCTGCTGGTCATTCGCTGATGTAGTGTGCTTAATACGGACCTTTTTTCTTGGTTCGTATTGCAAGGCTTGAAGCGGTGATTCTCATGGAATATTGCTGGAATTCAGAGCGTGTTTTGCAAGCAGAGATGTTAATGTTGAGGCTCTATGAAGGGGGTGGTCTTTGATGTACTGAACAGAATCAGTTTTTTACTAATCCATCCGAGTACTTGGGCATTTAAATTCATCACATCGACAGCCAATAACCTTCATTCAATATTTTTAGAAATATGTAGGTTTTCTTCTGTTTCATGGTTTTAAGCGTTGCACCCATTTGAACCATATGTATTGAACACTAATGTTACGTATGCCATCGTAGGCTAACTGTGTGTTTTGGAAATAATGTACGCTTTTCTTCTCTAATGTTTTCGAAATCATTAAAAAGTCATTGTCAAAATTTCCATATTCCGATGAGTTCCGTTGTGCGATTAGCACTTCACCACTCAATGTAGAGTGGATTTTGTCGTCATCAAAGAGAGCTGCTACCTTAATTGTTTCTGCTGTCAGTTTTAAATTATTAAGAAATTACGGTGAACGATGTACACCGTATTCTACGCATGCTTTGCAGAACATGAAGTAAGTGTGGCACTGACCACGTTAACGGAGTTGTAGTCCTTGTTTTCTATGAAGTGTTACTACAGTACCTATTGCATATTTGAGTTATGCTAACAGAGAAGGCGTCAGCATGCCCTCTGCAAACAATTGAGCTTAAGTAACGTTAGCTGGCCGCGGTGGTCTCGCGGTTCTAGGCGCGCAGTCCGGAACCGTGCGACTGCTACGGTCGCAGGTTCGAATCCTGCCTCGGGCATGGATGTGTGTGATGTCCTTAGGTTAGTTAGGTTTAAGTAGTTCTAAGTTCTAGGGGACTGATGACCACAGCAGTTGAGTCCCATAGTGCTCAGAGCCATTTGAACCATTTTAAGTAACGTTGTTTACACGTTTCTCAGGTATATTCTGATACTTGTTATGACTAGCGAGTCTCACGCCAGTCGGTTTTTCTATAAAATACACTCCGTCCGAACGGGCCTTGAAGGCTCAAAGGTACCGACGACCGCCGTGTCATTCTCTGCCCACAGGCGTCGTTGGATGCGGATATGGAGGGGCGTATGGTCAGCACACCGCTTACCTGGGCATTGTCAGTTCACGACACCGCAGCCGCTACATTTAAAATTAAGTAGCTGCTCAGTTCGCGTCAAAAGGGCTGAGTTCACTCCCGCTGGCTAACAGCGTTCGGCAGACCCCGTCTGTTACCCATCCACGTGTTAGCAAAGTCTGCCACGCCTAGCTTTAATGATACAACGGGAACCGGTGTTCTCACTGCGGCAAGGCTGTAACGTAGGACTGCTTTGTGTAGTATGTTCAGTATACAATTGTGTTACTTCTGGGTAGCTTCCCCCACTGTTCGTTGCGCTTTGTATAGCTCGCCATCTACAACTGCTGTTTAAAAGCCAGTTCGCTTTACAACTGGATAACAATCACTGTCTCTCAAGGAATTCTTTGACTACGAGGTCGGAAGTTCAGTCTTTAGTAAGGCTCATTTGAAGGTGTTGTGTTAACAATTATGACAGGAAAAATATTAGCTCCTCATGACTCACCATGTGTATCAGGAGGGCGACAGAAAATGAAGGTCCACGAGGTGTGGAGATCAACCTTCTATGGGATGTATGTATTACGCTTCACAAAATGGACATAATAGACATTCAAGAAATGTTCAAAACATACAATTAATACTGAATGAAAAACGGCGCGCAACAGTGATCACAAAGTTTCACACCGTCAAGAGCGAAGGCGAACTCCTTGTAAGTTACAGTGTAGATCATCTAAGCATGCACTCTTAAAAAATGCATATAGAATCATATTGGTGTAACGGTATGATCAGAACCGATGGAATGTGGTGGCATGCAATCGAATGCTGAACACTGAGTCGTGGAGCCAATTGTGAAACTGGCTAGCCTTTAAGGCGTAGCTGCACATAGTGCGAAAATATGTTTTACAGCCACGGCAGTAACGAACACCCAGACGCTGCAATTATTCAGCGGTTCCAGGTGGTATGGGTTGCAATGTCGCACACTTTTTAGGAGGGATAGGTTGCTCTAAAGGAGTATTATTTTTATACGCAGACCAGGAACCAAGCAAAAGTAGATCATTTTGAGCATCAAATGGCCAATAGCAGTGCTCATATCACAGTTGTAGTTCTCTTATGCCAGTTTTCCCACTCTTGCTTGCTGCGACGTAAGCATTCCTTACTGTCCCCTCAATATCACACACACGAGAAAGAATTGTAGGAGGAAGCACAATAAATAACTTTCTAGCAGATTTACCATACAGATTAACAGTCAGCGTAATTGTATAGAAATGTATAATTGTATAGATATGCATTAGTTGGCCTTGATACCATTCTCTAGGTACTCCTAATTTTCAGGGTTCCTTTCATATGCATTTCCACTTCAAATCCCTATTGGTCGGAATTGGCAACAGATTCCTTACTTATCGATGGAGTAAGCTTATCTCATCTACATATTTTCGGGCCGATTTCGCACTTTGCTGTGCATCTTTACAAGTTGACGAACGGTTTGAAATTTCGTTATCAAACGTCTTCCAATTCTGTAGCACAATTTGAAGTTATGCACCCACCCACTGCTTCCCTTGAAATCACTGTAATCTATGTCGTGTGAATTCCATGTGCATAATGTAGTAGGTCACTATCATGCCCATTCTGTACATTTGTCGAGTATTCTTGAAACGCCAAACACCAGCTTTTGTAACAACTGCGTCTGGTCCTCTCTTGAACATCCGTAGTTCTTCTTATTCACTGTGGACTTATTCAAAGTCTGTTCATTATTTTTTTTATATGATGCCGATGGTCTTTCATATACGTACTTAAGTTTAGTACCCGCTCTGGGGACGGCAGTCCTTTACTACGTTCCACTGGAGACAAGATTTGTGGCGCCCTGTCCGATAAGGATGGTGAACTGCATATCTCGACACCTGTTTCAGTGCCACTTTCACTTGTTAAGCATGTATCGTCGTCATTTTATTCCTCATGTGCATTGTCCGCACAGTCGAGCATATACACCACACATTCAACTAATATTTCATGTGACACTTCTTTTTCACTCTGCGAAATTCCTTGCGTTCCTTGCTGACGAAACGTCAACTTCGACATATGTTGCTATAGATATAATGCGATGTTTGCTTTGCATCACCACCACCAGCTCTGTAGCACGCTAGTAGATTACTCGTCGATGAAACAGTTCAACTACGCTTCGTAGTTTCATGCTGTGCTCACCATTGGATACCTCCAGTCCCATCCACTGTTGCCATTAACAGCCAACATAGCGGTTGCATGGTACACAGTACATGGGGCGTCCAATACCGTAAACATCACTGACCTTTTACGACTTAGCACTCACGAGGTTCTTTGTGAGCGTGTATTTCAGAGCATAAATTTTGATCGTAGCTTTGAGGAACAAACTAAATGAAATAAAATCGTCATAACATTTGGAAGGTTTGCGTTAGGACGTTCAAACTGAGGGGCATAATGGGAACTAGTATGCACTGTATGGTTTGGTTTAGCGACGAAGTCCACTTTCATTTGGATTCGTTCGTCAATAAGCAAAATTGGCACATTTGGGGGATTGGGAATACGCATTTCGTAATCGAGAAGTCTCTTCATCTCAATGGCTGACTGTGTGGTGCGCCATGTCAGTCACGGAATAATCGGTGAAATATTCCTTGATGGCACAGTGACTACCTAACGGTATTTGAAGGTTTTGGAAAATGATTTCAGCCACCTTATCCAAAGTCACCCTGATTTTGACAAGATGTGGTTCATGCAAGACGGAGGTCGACCCCATCGAAGCACGAGAGTGGTTGAAGTCTTGGTGGAGCATTTTGGGGATTGCATTCTGGCTCTGGGGTACCCAGAGGCCACTTGCATTGGCCTCGATTGGCCGTCATATATACCGGATCTGAGCACATCCGACTCCTTTTTGTGGGGTTATACTAAGGACAAGTGTACAGCAGTAGCCCCAAAACCATTGTTGAGCTGAAAATGGCCATTTAGAATGTCATCTACAGCTCCGATGTTCCGACACTTCAGCAGGTCACGCAGAATTTCGCTATTCGTCTGTGCCACATCATTGCCAATGGTGGCAGGCATATCTACCAAGTCATAACCTAAACCCGAATGTCTGTAATGACGTTTACATGTTGAGTAAAGTGTGTGCACGCCGTAGTTTGATATTAATTTGCGTTTTTCTTCCGTATAGTTCAGTAATTGTCACCGTGTGTGTGTGCTTTTAAATAGGAGTGGCAGCACAAAAACTTAATAGGGTGACCTCGAATCGTCACTAGTAGCAGCTCCAGTGGGCCAGTGACTGCGGAAAGCGGTGTCGCGTCGCAGCTGCTCGCAGCCCCACACGCCTCATTAGAGAGTCCTGTACTCGGCGCGTGAGGTGGCCAGCCAGACAGGTGAGAGCATTATTTGATTAGTGGGCGGCCGTCGGCGGCAAATCGTCCCCGGCGGAGCGCCTAACAGGTGATAACAGCGGCGCTGAGCGATGGAGGCCGGGAAGGGTTGGCCCGCCTCCCTGCGGGATCGTCGCGGGATTAACACGGCGGAGGCGGGGTGCGCGGCGGGGGCGGCGCGGAGATTATGGGCCCTGCCTGGCTCCGTGCTGTCTTTCCCCTCGCCCCGTGATCGATGTGCGAGCCGCGTGACGGCGTCGCCCCGGCAGCCGGCGGCCGCTGTCGTCGTGGTCGTTAACGAGACTGCTCGCTCGCCGGAGAGGAGCGAGATTTTTCACACATCACCGCGCGGCGTCAGGCTTAATTGAATGATATAGCAGCAGTTGTGGTTTCGGTAGCCGTTTGCATTTAACGTGAAATGAACTGACTGACCAAAATACAAGGTGTCCCAGGAGGGATGGTAAAAATTCAGTGATATCACAGAAACACTCATTTGAAGCAAAAAACTTCATTGGGATATTTGCCCTATTTCGAATGGTATCCGAGACAGAACACATTTCAGGTACCGGCACATTGTTATTTATGGATCTGACGGCTTTACACACAACTGGTTCGAATGGTTCAAATGGCTCTGACAAGGGAACCTCCCCATCACACCCCCCTCAGATTTAGTTATAAGTTGGCACAGTGGATAGGCCTTGAAAAACTGAACACAGATCAATTGAGAAAACAGGAAGAAGTTGTGTGGAACTGTGAAAAAATAAGCAAAATATACAAACTGAGTTGTTCATGGGAAGATAGGCAACATCAAGGACTCTAAGAACACAGGAGCGCCGTGGTCTCGTGGTAACGTGAGCAGCTGCGGAACGAGAGGTCCTTGGTTCAAATCCTCCATCGAGTGAAAAGTTTAATTTTTTTATTTCCAGTTTATGTGACAAACTATTGTGTTTTCATCACTTTTTTTTGGAGTGATTATCACATCTACAAGAAAACCTAAATCGGGCAAGGTAGAAGAATCTTTTTACCCATTCGCCAAGTGTACAAGTTAGGTGGGTCGACAACATATTCCTGTCATGTGACGCACATGCCGTTACCAGTGTCGTATAGAATATATCAGATGTGTTTTCCTGTGGAGGAATCGGTTGACCTATGACCTTGCGATCAAATGTTTTCGGTTCCCATTGGAGAGGCACGTCCTTTCGTCTACTAATCGCACGGTTTTGCGATGCGGTCGCAAGACACAGACACTAAACTTATTACAGTGAACAGAGACGTCAATGAACGAACGGACAGATAATAACGATGTAAAAATAAAGAAAGTAAAATTCTCACTGGAGGGAAGGCTTGAACCAAGGACCTTTCGTTCTGCAGCTGCTCAAGCTACCACGAGACCACGGCGCTCCTGAGCTCACATGCCCCATGGACTACCCAGTTAGTATATTTTGCTTATTTTTTCACAGTTCCACGCAACTTCTTCCTGTTTTCTCAATTGATCTGTGTTCAGTTTATCAAGGCCTATCCACTGTGCCAACTTATAACTAAATCTGAGGGGGGTGCGATGGGGAGGTTCCCTTGTGAGCACTATGGGACTTAACATCTATGGTCATCAGTCCCCTAGAACTTAGAACTACTTAAACCTAACTAATCTAAGGACAGCACACAACACCCAGTCATCACGAGGCAGAGAAAAATCCCTGACCCCACCGGGAATCGAACCCGGGAACCCGGGCGTGGGAAGCGAGAGCGCTACCGCACGACCACGAACTGCGGACAGGGACTTAACATCTGAGGTCATCAGTCCCCCAGACTTAGAACTACTTAAACCTAACTAACCTAAGGGCATCACACACATCCATTCCCGAGGCAGGATTCGAACCTGCGACCGCAGCAGCAGCGCTGTTCCTGACTGAAGTGACTAGAACCGCTGGGCAACAGCGTCCAACCACACAGCTGGTTTGAATAATACTTAACTGAATGCAAGCATTTGTGCTGAATAATAAAAACTATGTTGGAAAGGGAATCCAGGCCTCCGTGGATGAAATCTTCACGGGATATCAGCAGTGTCAAGACGTCGCTGTGTGGCGACGTTTCGACAACTTTCACACTCGTCATATTCAGGCGAAGATACATACACGAGACTATAAAGTTCACCATGTTGGTAGAAACCTGTCTTTCCTTGATATCCTGATAAGAAAGAAAACCAATGGCACGCTGGGACATTCTGTCTATAGGAAAAAGAAATATACGGACCTGCACCTAAAAGCCAATAGCTGCCACCATCAAGCACTTTGCAAATTAGTGCTCACCACCCTGGTGTGCAGAACACGATACACACACGACAATGACATTCCACCCGCTTAGTGAAATATTTCTCAAGAGCGGCTACTCGGAGACGCAGATGAGAGGCAAACTCCAGCCAAGCAGACGATCCGGAAGAAGATGTAAAGCGTCTGGTGTTCCTTCTGTATATTGGGCCACCCATGGCCTAGATTTTCAGGATACTCAAGGACAACATTAAAACCATTTTTTGCTTACCGGTTAAAATCAAAATTATGGTTGGATCAGTGAAAGACCAACTAGGACTACGGACACCTGAAGTCCATAGCGTCAGTTGCGAAGCTGGCAAGCACTATATAGGATAGACGCAACGGTGAATTTCGCAGCGCCACTCAGCACATGTGAGAAGCGTTCGCCTCGGCCAAACGGATAAATCTGCAGTTGCTGAACACACTCTCAACCAGAGTCATATGTTTGATTTTGGACAGACGTGCTGTGCCGAATGAACGGGTTCTGGAACTCTGTTGTCAAAGAGGCAGGGGAGATACGGGTCCATCATGTTCTTGACAATCGGGATAACGGTTTCCAACTGAACTCAGCACCGGATGTAGCGCTAGCAACAACATGTCAAGAGCACTCTGTCGTGAATCGTGGCGAAGGCAGTGGATGAAATAGACGGGGAGCACGGGATGCGACGCTAGGACCCTTCAACGCTTCGGGAGTCCTCCTGCGACCGTTCACGACTTCCCCCCACCATCGTCGGCGACAGCCCTTCCAGAGGTGCGCGATTGGCAGAGCCGTTGCAGACGAGGCAGAGGAGACTGCAGTCCAGCGTCGATAAAGATACGAAGCGAACATGAACACGACACTTCGCCTGAAGATGACGAGTAGGAAACTTGTCGAAAGTTGCCGCAGAACGACGCCTTGACTAGGCTGAGTCTTCATCAACGTTGAAAGGTAGAAGATATTAGTGACTGGAGAGAAATCGTAAAGAGGGTACCACTGGGTTCAATTTTGTGTCCAGTAATATTCGTATGGCAGAAAGACGTCGATGACATAGAAGCTGAAATCAACGAGGTAAGATGGGCTAAAATAAAACTTCAAAGAGGTTTGGTGGATAATATGAACACGTGCGTGGCAACAGCCAAAAAGCAGATGTACATTATGTGTGCTCTATCCCGGAAACTATTCAGAATAGAGCATAAGACCATGAAAATTGGCAAGTTAGATAAAGTTAACGCCTAATAAATAATAATCAACGAATAGAAATCATAAGCTGTCAGTACTGGAAGCTGGTGTGATGCTGGTATTGCACCTATGTAATAATTTTGATAAAATAATAATGTAAGGAACGATGAATAAGAGTAATCTGACGAACGTTGGTAGTAACAGCCGAACGATGACGAACTACAATTTACGCGGACAAAGGAGTCCGTTATAGGCTGTCTGAGTGAGGCTACGCAGTACGAAGTAGTATGTCGTTGTGATCAGATTGATTCGGACGGTAGCAGTAAATAATAGTTACAATTTACTTGGTATCAAGGACAGTTAAGTGTTAAAAAGTGCCTCGGATGATTTTGAAGTAACAGTTAAATGCATAGTAAGAGAAAATACTATAACTAATATTTCATTTTTATGTGGTTCCCTGAGGTATGAATACGCGGCGCATTCTTGAGTCCATCGTACAAGATAAATCTAGCAACCGTTATTACCATCACAGGTATCAATTTTGTTATCAGCTAGGAATCTGCAGACAATAGAGAAGATAACCAATGAGACATCGGGACGCGCGTAGAAGAGGCGAGGTAAGCAAACCTCTTAGGATATACTCTTGTACTTCATCCGACATAGCCTTCATTATACAACTTCACATGGGGAAAACTTATGGCGTTAATATGTATGACGCAGTAATGTGCTGCGGAAGACACTTACACCTTGCTATGAAAATTGTTAAGGTTCAAATGGTTCAAATGGCTCTGAGCACTATGCGACTTAACTTCTGAGGTTATCAGTCGCCTAGAACTTAGAACTAATTAAACCTAACTAAACTAAGAACATCACACACATCCATGCCTGAGGCAGGATTCGAACCTGCGTCCGTAGCGGTAGCTGTGCTCCAGACTGTATCGCCTAGAACCGCACGGCCACTCCGGCCGGCAATTGTTAAGGGATACGCAACCATGCATTACATTATTTTATGAGTACTTTGGCCGACTTTATTTTCTAGGGTGAAAGGTCGTATTATGTGTATCTGCGTCTCACTTTGGTCCGATTCGAAACCACTGCGTCACCTTCATTTATTTAATAAACTGTAATGAATTTAATTTGTTTGCCTTTACGTCTTTGTGGCTAAAAACTTGCTATCGATTTTAGTTCCATTTGTCCAATAAAAATGAAATTTTATATAAGTGTACGAAACAGGTAACAGTGTTTTACCATATTTCCCTGTAGCGTATAGTTAGATAGATGTCTGCAAAATGGGGGGAAATTTCAATATCTTTCTGCCTGATTTTACTTAAAATCCAAGTCTTAGATTATGCAAAGGTTTTAAAATGCAGGCTTGTTTTTCTTTTAAACTTAATTCCAATTTTTCCTTTCGAAATTGGTTTGTTCTGATTTCCTTTATTCCTTTCCGTTGAATTTATTACGAACTCGTTTACCGTTAAAAGAACAATTAAACACAATAACGTTAAAAGAACAAGTAAACACAATACCACTAACATTTACTTACGACTTTAGTTCTTAGAAAGAATAGAAATATTTAGAATTGTGTTCTGGAACTATTTTGAGCTATAATCAAATAAATACACATGTTTCTCCCTTATAGAGTTTACTAAAAACTAAGGTAATAATAGAAATGTTTGAGTTTGGTGTATGTATTACCTTTATTAGAAATATTTCTTTTTAAATGTGGCAAAGTCATTAAAACACTGGCAAAACTGATGTTTGCTCAATACGAAAGTTCTGTTTCCAGCACTACTCTATTTTTATATAAATTTAGTGAACGCTTAAAGATTAACTTCAGCTCTGTGTTATAAGATCGACTTCCTTTCTCCTTTTAGTTTCCCCTCAGATTAAGGGCCACTTCTGTACATGAAAACGAAACGTACAAATTTTAAACACTTCGTAAGATTTATCCGGTAAACGTTTCAGCTTGGTTATCAGTTGCAACTTTTTGTTTCCGTTAAACTACAGTTAAAAGAAAAAAGCCGAAGAGATCATTTCTTGTGGAAAAGACCGTCTGTGCTGCACTTGCCTATACAATCTTAATCGGAGCATTGCTAGAGCTCCCTGTAACAGGCGCTGGTTAGGCAGCCGTGTCGGGCAAGTGCCTCAACTGCAGTCCTCACAGATCGGCTGCCTGAACCACAAATCGCTGCTCCATTCCATGTGACCAAGAAAAAAAAAATTAAAAATTTGTGTTTCACCGTGGTTCGTAGTCAACTTTACATTGTAAGTCTCCTTATCACTGTGTGGGTAAGTCAGTTCAAAGGCCGAATAGAGCAAGGGCGTATGCTTTCCAATAACACCATATAGACCGAGCGAGGTGGCGCAGTGGTTAGCACACTGGACTCGCATTCAGGAGGACGACTATTGACACCCGCGTTGACCATCTTGATTTAGCTTTTCTGTGATTTCCTTAAATATCTTCAGGCAAGTGCTGGGATGGATACTTTGAATTGGCACGATCGTCCTTCTTCCCCGTCCTTCCCTAAGCCGATGGAACGCATGACCTCGCTGTTTGGTCTCCTCCCCCACATCAACCAACCAACCAACACCACATGTAGCAGGCCTGTGGTAGTGTGGTGCTCAAACTAACCTTCGAGTTGGTTCAAATGTGTGTGAGATCTTATGGGACTTAGCTGCTAAGGTCATTAGTCCCTAACCTTGCACAGTACTTAACCTAAATTACCCTAAGGACAAACACACACACTCATGCCCGAGGGAGGACTCGAACCTCCGCCGGGACCAGCCGCGCAGTCCATGACTGCAGCGCCTGAGACCGCTCGGCTAATCCCGCGCGGCCCTTCGAGTTGGGGACACCTTTAGTTTCTTTACCCACTATCTTACTGTACCTGTTACACTGAACCTCCCACTCTTCCCCCTGGCCACACTTTACTCGATATAATCTGCAATGAAACCTACGAGCCCATTTTCATTGTAGTGTGTGCTGTCAGTCTATCTGAGATACATATTTGCATGAATTATTCCGAAAAGTGTTGGTCTGCAGTACGTCGTGTAGTCGACTTGACGATCTGAAGTTGACATTACACGTCACAGGCTAAAAGAAGTTGGCGAAGACCGAAGTGGGCTGTGAGTGGCACGTACAGAGAGAAAAGAAGTTATCCACTTGTGATACTTGCATTGCTGCTAGTGTGTTTGAACAAGAGATTCTTACATTAAAATTCTTACTCTTCTGTAGAAATCTAATTTTTACGTTGGCATTTTCATAGAATATCTGTTCTATCGTTATGGAGAGACAAATAAGCATTCAGAAGAATTCAAAGTTTCTCACTTATTGTACCTATTACTCGTACTAATAGTATCAGCCTCAAAACTGAAGATAAATGTTGGATCTACGCCACTAGAAAAGACAACAAGGTTAAATAATGAAATATACACTGAGATGACAAAAAGTCTTAGGATACCGATATGCACATGTACAGATGACGGTCGTACAAGTTCTAAAAGAGCAATGCATTGGGAGAGCTGTAATTTGTACTCAAGTGATTCACGTTTAAATGTTTCCCACGTGATTGTGGCCACATGACGGGAAATAACAGACTTTCGACGCGGATTGGTAGTTTGGTGCTAGACGCATAGAAAATTCCATTTCGAAAATCGTTTGAGAATCAAATGTGTCGAGAGAATAGCAAATTTCAGGTATTACCTCTCACCACGGACAACATAGTAGTCGACGGCTTTCACTTAACAACTGAGAGCAACGGTGTTTGAATAGAGTTGTCAGTGCTAAGACACAAGTAACACTGCGTGAAATAACCGCAGAAATCAATATGGGGCTTACGACGAACGTATCTGTTAGGACAGAGTGGCGAAATTTGGCGTTAATGGCCCATGACAGCACACGACAGACGTGAGTGCTGGCTCTAAGCACTATGGGACTAACATCTTAGGTCATCAGTCCCTGATGAGAGTGCCTATGATAGCAGCACGACATCACCTGCAGCTTCTCTCCTCGGCTCGCGAACATATCAGTTAGACCCTAGACGACTAGAAAACCGTGGACCTTTTCAAATCAGTACCGATTTCGGTTGGTAAGCGATGATGGTAGAATTAGAGTGTAGTGCAGAGCCCACGAAGCTATGGACCCAGTTTGTCAACAAGGCACTGCGCAAGTTCGTTCTGCCTCCATAATACTGTGGGCTGTGTTTACATGGAATGGACTAATCCAACTCAACCGATCTTTGACTGGAAATGGTTATGTTTCGATACTTGCACACCATTCGCAGCCATTCATGGACTTCATGTTCCCGAACAACGATGGTATTTTTACGGATGACAATGCGCCATGCCACCTGGCCACAGTTGTTTGTAATTTGTTTGAACAACATTCTGGACAATTCGAACGAATGATTTGGCCATCCGGATCGCCCAACATGAAACCCCTCCAACATTTACGAGACGTAATCGAGAGTTCGGTTCGTGTCAAAATCCTGCACAAGAAACTCTTTCGCAGCTATGGACGTCTATACAGGCAGCATGGCTCAATATTTCTCAAGGAGACTTCCAAAGACTCGTTGAGTCCATACCACGTCGGGTTGCTGAGCTACGCCGAGTCAAAGAGGGTCCGTCATTATATTAGGAGGTGTCTCAGATGATTTTGGTCATCTTAGTGTAGGTGTGGTATCGACTAAAGTCTTGAAAATGTTGATATAGGATCTCGAAAAACTACGCAGTAAACAATAAACATTAAGAATAGTCCGTTTAGATGGGGAACTGCCGGCCGAAGTGGCCGTGCGGTTAAAGGCGCTGCAGTCTGGAACCGCAAGACCGCTACGGTCGCAGGTTCGAATCCTGCCTCGGGCTTGGATGTTTGTGATGTCCTTAGGTTAGTTAGGTTTAACTAGTTCTAAGTTCTAGGGGACTAATAACCTCAGCAGTTGAGTCCCATAGTGCTCAGAGCCATTTGAACCATTTGAACCATGGGGAACTTACTCAGAAAGTTTACATTTTAAACACATTTGTTCTATATAGGAAAATAATTGATACTGAAGTCAGTGGTGACAACAAACGATAACTACATTAATGCAAATAACTCATTTGCGGACTCTTCTTTACTTCTGTTATCGAATACTTTTAACCCATATCTGTTTTTGCTATCAATTAACATAAATCCTGTTAGTCCGTTAGTTACGTGTTCCACATCTTATTTGAAAGAATTTTTCATGGAATCCGTGCGGGAACCGCCAATTTAAAGGAGATGTATACGTGATTAGTTTCAGATGATGGTAACATGTTGACCATGCTTTGCATACTTTTGCAAATACACTTCAACCTAGGAAATTTTTTAGGCTAGCACTTTTCAAATAAAAATTTGTCTATGGAATAGAGAGAGTTATCGAGAAGGAATGATTTTAGTTAAGATCTCGCTTTGATACCCATTAGACACTTTATCTTATAGGACAAATGATTAAAAATGTTTACTGATTCATACTGAGGTCCTTTCTGAGCCCCTAACGTCTTTAATTATCATTATTAAAGGTCATTTATTTCATTGTTTTGTATGTGTAGTGTGTATCGACACCAAGCCAAGCATTCTACGTCCAGAGATTGGCAGCAAACGCACGTGGCTGCCCTGCGAACCCACAGCCGGCTCGTAGACACATCCCCTGCTGTACGCTTGAGTAGCGACACCATCGAGCCGGCTTAAGAAGACGCCGCACCGACAGCAACCCAGTCTAATCGTGGAGTTCGCTTGAGGCCTTTTCAGCGTTAACAGTTTGCTTCCCTATTACTGGGATTGTTTACGACGATCGTGCCTGTGTAATGAATTAGCGAGGACTTGGTGACGCTAGATGTCTTTCGTTACTGTTTAAGCTCCACATAGGGAGTAGGAAATTTGTGGCACATGTAGGCAATGTATTTTGCTTATACTCCAGTCACCTGCTCCTCGTATGAGGCACGAACGTAAAATTCATCTAAAATAACTTTCTTTGCTTACAGACACTCATTCTTAATACTTTCTTGTTGAAAGTCACTCCGTCAATTTACTGTAGTAGGCAGTATGCGGATGCAGCACACCTTGTTAGCAGAGCGTGCCATTTCCGTGAAATCTCAAAAATGGTTCAAATGGCTCTAAGCACTATGGGACTTAACATCTGAGATCATCAGTCCCCTCGACTTAGAACTACGTAAACCTAACTAACCTAAGGACATCACACACTGCCATGCCCGAGGCAGGATTCGAACCTGCGACCGTAGCAGCAGCGCGGTTCCAGACTGAAGCGCCTAGAACCGCTCGGCCACAACGGCCGGCCGTGAAATCTCGTCCCAGAGGAAATTCAGCAGAAGCATCTCTAGACTCGCCGTCAACTGTCAGCGAACATTTTATCTCAAGCAAAAGTGTTGCACATGACGTGTTCTATCATGCCTAGACCTAAGACGCAAAGGCTTTCGAGCACGCTGTATACTACGAAGTTCCAAGTGAAATGTCTAACTGAAGAGGTACTTACAAAATGACTGCGGGTAACCAATACATTTAAAAAATATTCCATAACTGGTACTATTTAACTGCCTTTATAAGTACGTTTTCTTGAAATCTTGTTAACTTTCTCTGACATTTTAATACAGTTTTACTTCCTGGTAGAAACTGTTGCTTTGAGGTTTTTCGTTTATTCTTCGACGGTGTACACAGGGCCTAGTCACAGTAATATGACCACATGTCAAAACCGCGGATGTGAGGGATGAGAGTCACTGAGGTTCTGGAAGGTACTGACAGGGATATGAAGGCATGTTGAGTCCACTGCCGTGGCCAGCTGCACTAGGATTCTCGGTAGGGAATCGATGGCGCGAACAGCCCTATTGAGGTGCTCCCAATTATTCTCGATTGGGTAAAAATCCGGGACGTTTAATGGCCATGGGAGTGCCGTAAGCCATCCTGGTGCTCTTCGAACACCGTGAGTTGTGTGACACGTTGAATTGTCCTGCTGATAGATGCTATCATGCCGAGGAAAAACAAAAACTGTATTTAGTAGTGAACATTGTTCCCAGGGATAGATGTACACTTGTGTTGATCCATTGCGCCTTCGAAAAATACGAGATCACTAAGGGTATGCCACGAAAACATTCCCAGAGTCTCAGACCATAACACACCCTCTATGAAATGAGACACTTAAAGTAGTAATTGAGTTTTGCTATTTGGGGAGCACAATAACTGATACGGTCGAAGTAGAGAGGATATAAAATGTAGACTGGCAATAGCATGGAAAGCGTTTCTGAAGAAGAGAAATTTGATAACATCGGGTATAGATTTAAGTGTGAGGAAGTCGTTTCTGAAAGTACTTGTATGGAATGTAGCCATGTATGGAAGTGAAACATTGTGATAAATAGTTTGGACAAGAAGAGGATAGGCGCTCTCGAAATGTGGTGCTACAAAAGAATGCTGAAGGTTATGCGAGTAGATCACATAACGAATGAGGAGGTATTAAATAGAACTGGAAGAAGGGATCGGTTGGTAGGACATGTTCTGAGGCATCAAGGGATCACCAATTTAGTATTGGAGGGCAGCGTGGAGGGTAAAAACCGTAGAGGGAGACCAAGAGATGGATACACTAAGCAGATTCAGACGCATGTAGGTTGCAGTTGGTACTGGGAGATAAAGAAGCTTGCACAGGATATAGTAGCACGGGGAGCTGCATCAAACCAGTCTCTGGACTGAAGACCACAACAACACACCCTCCTCCGTCCAGGACCCTTCTGACAACTGTTCCAAGACCGTGTAAACTAGCAGCCATCTCTCCGATCGAGCATAAAATGTGGTTCATTTGAAAAGCCCACACTTCGCGACTCAGTCGCTGTCCAGCAGCGGTATTGGCTTGCAAATTCCATCCTTCCAGAATAACGAACAATGATCAGCACGGGGGCATGAAAAAGATGCCTGCTGTGGATCCATGCACTGACGGTCACTGAAAAGACACTACTGGTAGCCCCTTGGTTCATCCGGGTGATCTGTTGCTGAACAAAAAGAATGGCTCTGAGCACTATGGGACTTAACTTCTGAGGTCATCAGTTCCCTAGAACTTAGAACTACTTAAACCTAACTAACGCCGGCCGAAGTGGCCGTGCGGTTAAAGGCGCTGCAGTCTGGAACCGCAAGACCGCTACGGTCGCAGGTTCGAATCCTGCCTCGGGCATGGATGTTTGTGATGTCCTTAGGTTAGTTAGGTTTAACTAGTTCTAAGTTCTAGGGGACTAATAACCTCAGCAGTTGAGTCCCATAGTGCTCAGAGCCATTTGAACCATTTGAACCTAACTAACCTACGGACATCACATACATCCATGCCCGAGGCAGGATTCGAACCTGCGACCGTAGCGTTCGCTCGGTTCCAGAGCGTAGCGCCTAGAATCGCACGGCCACTCCGGCCGGCAGTTGCTGAACAGTTGCAAGTCTTTCCCCTCGTATACATCTCCGCAGTCGTCATTCACCCCTTTAATCTACGGCCCGCAGTGAACCACAGTTGCTTCGGCATCGGTTTTGGATAGCGCCATTTCGTCATTCCCGGTATTTTTTAAACCAAGACAGCATTCGAACAGCTTACAGTCATACTCGTTTCAAAAATGTGTCCATCCTTGGTCCAATAGCTGATGATCACGCCCTTTCGGACGTCAAATAAATCGCTCCGTTTCGGCTTTACAACAACGACTGCATTTATACATCCTCCACTGTTAGTGCTGATACCTGTCGTGTGTGAGCGATTATTGCACAGTGAAATGGAACTTTTCTTTTTAATCTCATTTTGTTCGCTTTCGTTCGTTGCATCTGCTCTGGGCGGACGTCGTAAGACACCCGTTTTAGTTCGTTGTTGATCGATTAACTGAGTTTTTTTATTACAGAGGGCAGCGAACCCTCTGACCGAACACGTTCAGCTACCGTGCCGGGAATATTGGCAGGGGTCACTTTAATGTGACGGGGCCGTGTACAAGTGCAGTTCTCTCTCATATCCAACATCTGGATGTGCAGGTGTACTTTCCCATTCCCTGTACATCTCTCAGTAATCGCTGAGGCGCCTGCTGTGATCCGCACGGGACTTGTTGCCGGCGCTGGCAGCGTTTAGCGGCTGCGCCACTTTGCGACGCCCCGCGCGGTCAGGAACCAATCCGGAAGAGCGGCTGCTCCGCTCCGCTCTGTCCGTATTTCTCCGACGGCGAGGGTCCATTCGGAAATAATTTAGCGCCGTGTAAATCGCGCCCCGCCGCTGTACAGGAAGGGGGCGGCGGCGGCGGACATAAAGAAGGACGACTGAGCCGTCCCGCTGCGCGGGGCGGCCGCTGCGGCGACCACGACCACGACCACGACCACGGCCTCGACCAGAGGCGACCAGGCGACATGAGCCGCTGCGGCCAGCGCGCTATCCGTCTTCCACCCCATATGCCGGCGGGGGCGAAAATCTCGCGGCTTACCGGTAGCTATCGCAGCCGCACATAAATACCTGCCAGCGACACCGGAGCCGGTCTACTATCTCTCTCTCTCTCTCTCTCTTTCTCCCTCGCACAGTAAGACGTGTAAATACTTGTTGGAAACAGAATTTTCTACTTGTACTTTTCTACTTTCGACTACTGCACTAAGTAGTTATTATTAAAAGAAAAATCACGACATATAGATTGACGACTAAAAATGTAAGAAAACAATTTAGTTAGTTAGTTATACGTTCTAAAGATCATTTGAAGGATTTCTTTATCGATATGAAGTGGAACGAGGCAGTTTACAGTACATGTATATAGCATCAGTGGTAACATTAATGAACACTTTATTACCTTTGCTCCTAATCATGCAACTACACTTAACCTTATAATTTTCTTACTTTTTTATTATTTTAAACGGATACCAGTATTTTTAAAGTAGAAATTCGTCAGTGGAACAGAAGTTGTCCAGTACACATGATTTTAAATTAGATATAAAACTTGCTTAACTCTCTCGCAGACATTTTATGTTACTGGGCAAAAGATCAAACATTTTCGTTGCTGCATACTTAACTCGCTTCCGAGTCACTGACAGCTTTAATAGAGGTTAATAAACGTCACTTTTTCTTCCACTTATGTAGGTATTTACAGCACTCTTCTACTCAAACTGTGGTGGACCATTAATGGCAAGTTTCAATAGCGAATATGTTCATTGTGACGGCGCAGTTAAAATGTCTAGCTCCAATGAGGTACCTACATGAAGTCCATTGGTGAACACCATATATTATTCCTACTGCTAGCTTTTGTGCAATCAGCCCTTCCATTCTAAGTAGTGAGTTACCCCAGAAAATTATTCAATAAAATTATTGAGTGGAAATATGCAGAATGTGTCAGGAAGTTGATACGTTGTTTGTCCAAGACTGGCACTTATACGAAGAGCAAAAGTTGCTGAACTAAATTGTTTGAGAAGCTCGGTAATATGCTTCTTCCAGTTCAAGTTTTCATCAATATGCACCCACAAAAATTTGGAGCGTTCTGCCCTACTTACTGATGCCTGCTTATGTGCGACATCAGTTGTTCATATGACTGTATTTGTTGTACAGAACTGAATACAGTGCTGTTTTTGTTTCAGAATTGACGGACAGTCAATTTTCAGAGAACCACTTAATAATTTTTTGGAAAATATCATTTACCAATTTATTATAACACTAGAACCGTCTACAAAAAGAAGGAATTTAGCTTGTAGAATGTAAAATAGAAGTTAATTGACATATATTAGGAATAGGAGTGGACCCAAAATTGAACCCTGTGTGACTCCGTTTGTGATTGCTCCCCACACACTAAAATTCTCTGCCTTTCCGACCTAATCTCCGAAAAACACGTTAATATCCGGATTCCGATTATAAGTATAAAGAAATAAGTCTGGAAGCCGACATTTTCTGCTTCCCAACACTAACATTCTTCAGAGAAGAGTAATTAGTCAACACCTAAATTGCAGATAATTTCCCGGAGTACCTCGAGAGATATAAAGATACCGTCAAAACCACAGGTAATGACGAGTGCACTGCGCCTTCCTGTGTCCAGGAAGTGATTCGCTTCATGCCTGGCACAATGAACCTTACACTCCCTACTATGTGTTATCAGTATTATGCCTAGACGAGACATATGGTGTAGCAGTAAAAACATCTGTTTCTAACGTAGTTTCTTTAAATTTGTCCAAAAGGGTTCCGCAACAGCACCATTATTCGCCCAGAGATTACGGTCAAGTTGTCCTTCATTCTATTAAATAATCAACTTATCACAAATAAGTGCGAATTTGTGCACTATAGGTAAGATACATTACTTTAGAAATTCTTTTACCTTAAGCAACACAAACTACTTAATACGTAAAAAAAACCACAAGAACGCTATTAAAAATGAACATATTTCCTGGCCGGCCGGAGTAGCCCAGCGGTTCTAGGCCCTACAGTTTGGAACCGCGCGACCGCTACGGTCGCAGGTACGAATCCTGCGTCGGACATGGATGTGTGTGATGTCCTTAGGTTAGTTAGGTTTAAGTAGTTCTCAGTTCTAGAGGGCTGATGACTTCAGAAGTTAAGTCCCATAGTGCTCAGAGCCATTTGAACCATATTTCCTGATCAGCCTCTTCACTGAAAATGCCAGTGTCACTCTGTCCACTATATATATATATATATATATATATATATATATATATATATATATATATAATTAATACCACCCATCAGAATATGCTTATCGTGATAGGTCAACACCCCTCATATAGGTTATATGGCTCACATGTATTATTTATACCATTGTCAAAAAGTGTTGTCTTCCTCATTATCTATACATCATACCCATCCAGACCTGTGCTCCAAACACACGTTTTTATAAATCATTTTTGATCTCAAGGGTTATACATTTGTTAGTGGGGGTTTCTACTTTAGAATGACGATCTGCCTTGCAAATTCTTGCTACTGCGTCTTTCTTACATTTGCATTCTTTAGATGTTGTACAATCGAGGTGATAGAATTCGACTAACAGTTCAAGAGTGAACAACGTATCGATTCCTTTTTCCTCTCTGTCAGTTTGTATCTGACAGATGACGTAACATTTTAATATACGGGTACCCTAGCAGTGTGCCCGCCCGGTTAGCCGTGCGGTCTAAAGCACTGCTTTCCGGATTGGGAAGGAACGCCTGGTCCCCGGCATGAATCCGCCCGGCGGACTTGTGTCGAGGTCCGGTGAGCCGGCCAGTCTGTGGTTGGTTTTTAGGCGGTTTTCCATCTGCCTCGGCGAATGCGGCCTGGTTCCCCTTATTCCGCCTCAGCTGCACATGTCGGCGATTGCTACGCAAACAAGTTCTCCACGTTCGCGTACACCACCATTACTCTACCACGCAAGTATAGGGGTTACACATGTCTGGTGTGAGACGTTCCCTGCCAGGGGTCCACCGGAGTCCGAACCGCACAATAGCCCTGAAAGAGTGGTTCGGTGTGGGGCGGCTGAAGGGTGAAGTGGACTGCGGTAGTCGTCGGGGGGTTATGGACCACTGCGGCTCCCTAGCAGTGTAGCGTCTCTGTGTGTCATCAGTTCATGTTCAAATACGTCACGAGAGTGTGAGAACATGGTGTTCGGTCTCCACTGGTATCTGAGTATATATCTGGATTTGAGCATTCTACGACTGTGTTGATGAATCCAGAATTTGTGATGAAAACCAGCCAATTATCATTAGTACCTG
Source organism: Schistocerca nitens (assembly GCF_023898315.1). Classification (NCBI taxonomy): domain Eukaryota; kingdom Metazoa; phylum Arthropoda; class Insecta; order Orthoptera; family Acrididae; genus Schistocerca; species Schistocerca nitens. The sequence goes on along the minus strand of NC_064622.1, from coordinate 173,120,475 downwards.
ATCGAAACGTTAAATTTTCTATAGAAAGAAATAGATTTCGCTCGAGGCAGGAGGGTCATGCATTTTGTCGTTGCTTTTAAGTAGATTGTATCTCAATATTCAGTGCCAATCTCCGGAATTTCAAATGTTTTTCAGTGTAGAGCGATGTGCCACTCAAAAACAGATGATCAAGTAATTCGTCTCGTTTAGATTCTTAATCCGTCTGATGAACGATTTGTTCATAACTGATGATGGTAAGTAATAATAAGTGATTTGAATATTTCATCACTGGTAGCTATTTAACAAGTCATACTAGCCTGCAGCAACCGCACCTCCTACACACCATTTATTGACAAAATATTTGTACTTCACGTTCTCAGAGCAACTGCTACACACTTTCGTACGATTCATATCGACCTGTTACAATCGCAGTAGTGCGTTTTTGAATTTCCACAGTATCTTCTGTGTAGCGATTGTTCAACTTAGGAAATTGACCACGCCCGGGTTCCCGGGTTCGATTCCCGGCGGGGTCAGGGATTTTCTCTGCCTCGTGATGGCTGGGTGTTGTGTGCTGTCCTTAGGTTAGTTAGGTTTAAGTAGTTCTAAGTTCTAGGGGACTGATGACCATAGATGTTAAGTCCCATAGTGCTCAGAGCCATTTTAGGAAATTGAAAACTATATGAAAGAATCTACCCGCCTTTTCAGCGTTATAGAATTTAATTTATCTTCTTCTACATTCCCTGCAACGCTGCACGATTATTAGGACGCCTGAAGAATTTTGTTTTTTTTTCATCAGGCGGAAAGTATGACTGCGACATATCTTGCTCTAGAGTGAAAACCGGAAAATGAATTAGAAAGAGTCACTAAAACAGTTTTTTTAGAGTTGATTGCTTCAGTCAATGGCTCCAAAGAAAAATAAATCTTGGAACAAGAAGCGTCATCTTATTAAATCTGACATTTATTTCCCAATACTTCCACTGCTAATAACGAGCAAACTCATTGCCCTGTAATCGGTCGAATCTGTTTGTCAAATTCACTGACTGCTTTCCACGGATTTGTCAAACAAGTGCGCAAACGTACAACTCAAGTTCGTCAAATCCTCGCTTTTGGAGCTGTTCTTGTGTTGTTTATTTATCGCATCTCGAAGTATTTTAACGCTAGTAGGAATGGACACCAGTTCAGAAAAAGCATTTTCTACATTCTGTTTAACACTGAGTGTAACTAAACGGAAAACCATACACTGGTCCAGGGAATGGTTGAAGGATAGAGATAAATACACGCAGGGAAAACAGCTACATGAAATATTACGCACAGAACCCATCAACATAATCGGAATTGTCAGTCGAACTCATTAGAATTACTTCGCCTTCGTACTGAAAAGAAAGACAAAGCTATGTGAACAACTATTCCGGCTGCTCAACGAGTATCTAGTCTGACCCGATAGCTGAGTGGTCAGCGTGACAGATTGCCGTCCTACGGTTCCGCGTTCGATTCCCAGCTAGGTCGGAGATTTTCTCCGCTCGGGGACTGGGTGTTGTGTTGTCTTCATAATCATTTCATCCCCATCCGGCGCGAAGGTCGCCCAATGTGGTGTCGAATGCAATAAGACCTGCACCAAGGAGGCCGGACCTGCCCCGCAAGGGGCCTCCCGGCGAATGACGCCAAACGCTCATTTCCATTTCAACGAGTACCTACAATGTGAACCAAAACTCCAGCGACAAACTTTCAGAAGTTGTTCAGCGATACCTTGGGGTGATTTGGGGGAGGGGACCAAACAGCGAGGTCATCGGTCCCATCGGATTAGGGAAGGATGGGGAAGGAAGTCGGCCGTACCCTTGTAAAGGAACCATCCCGGCATTTGCCTGCAGCTATTCTGGGAAATCACGGAAAACCTAAATCAAGATGGCCGGACATGGGTCTGAAACGTCGACTTCCCGAATGCGAGTCAAGTGTGCTAACCTTTGCGGCATCTCGCTCGGTCAGGGATACCTTGTGAGTATTTTGGTGTAAAGGACCCACGGTCTCCAGCAGCTTGTTAGAGAATAATAACTGCATTGTGATGTAATCGGTTACCGCAACCACCCTTGTTTCTGCGAAAATACCTTCTAAACAGTGAAGAAGCCAGAAATGTGCAACAACCACAACGTGGAATACATTACACAGAGTAATGCAACAACCTTCGGAGAGGTGCAAAAGTACTGCGGCGTTGCTACCATCGGTACGGAAACAGCTGAACATAGTTCTCTCTCTTACAGCGCATTCTGTGAACCCTTAAACGAGGTGCATATGGTCTAGTTGCGTTAACGCGCAACTAGCTCTGCCGAAAAAGAAAACCCTAGACAGAAACGAGCAGTACTCAATGTGAGCAAAAGGGCAACGAAGTAAGGGAGGCACCACTGTTGTAAACAGCAGATACCGTGAGCGTATAGAAACAAGTAAACAGCGAATACCGTCGATATATGCTCTGCTATGCACTGATTTTAGTCCAGTACAGGTACGAAGCTAATTCGGGCAAAAATAAATAAATACAGTAATTATGCCACGGGCCAACAGAAACCGCGGGGCCCTTATACCAAAATACTTGCTAGGTATCCCTGAACAACCCCCGAAAGTTAGTCGCTGGAGTTGTGGTTCGCCTTGTATAGTTTAGATGCGTGTGTCATCTGGAGCAGTTATAGAATATTTAAAATTTGCATCACAAGTGTCACAGCACGGCCACACACTAATCGTCTGTGTCAGAACCAGAAGGCCTTGACTTCGTAATTAGTTTGACTCCTGCTTTAATGCCGAGCGTACAACGTTAATTTTTTTTTCTTTACATATACCTCTGTTATACTGGCATGGAAAAGTCGTTACACCACCATTTTCATAACTGTGATCTTTTAAGCTTCCCCGCACTGCCTTTTCATCTTAGTTTCTACAATTACGGAAACTCACGAGAGAACGAAATGAATTCCAGCACAGATTATTTTTTGCTCAAAATGAGCTGCAAAACGTCAGCGTGCGTAAGGTCTTCCATCTCGGAAGTCTATCTTCTGTTTGAAAAGCTCAAACGTTAGCGATCGAAACTGTTTGTCATATAGGGCCTCATTCTAAATTCCTCTCAAATGCGACAAACGCAATTTTTATCTGCCAAACACATCAAATAAAGAAATACTTCCATATTTTTCTTTCCCCAAGCGTTTATCACGTGTTATGGTGTCTACTGTTACAGAATTTAGCAGTCGCTTGCTCCATTTGTCGGTGAATCGTGCAAACATATTTCTGTGATAAACTTTTTGGCAGACTAAAACTCTGTAGCCGGCCGGAGTGGCCGAGCGGTTAAAGGCGCTACAGTCTGGAACCGCACGACCGCTACGGGCGCAGGTTCGAATCCTGCCTCGGGCATGGATGTGTGTGATGTCCTTAGGTTAGTTAGGTTTAAGTAGTTCCAAGTTCTAGGGGACTTATGACCACAGCAGTTGAGTCCCATAGTGCTCAGAGCCATTTTTTTTTTTTTTTTTTTTGAAGGTAGGAAATAAGGTACTGGCTGTGGAGACTGATCGTGACTCGTGAGTCTTGCTTGGGTAGTTCAATAGATAACTTTCCCGCGGAAGGAAAAGGGCCCAGGATCAAGTATTAGTCTGGCACACATTCCTAGTGTGCCAGGATATTTCATACCAGCGCACACTCCCTACGGGGTTAAAAATTCCCTTAGTTCTCTGTGGTATCACATTTTTGATGGTTGTGCATCGTATACTTTGAGGTGCAACCTGGGGACCAGCTCAGGACTTGCCTGTAAGAGCGTCGCAAACTGCCTAAAAATTATACACTGGACGATTCGTGTACCAGCACAGGTTTCGGCCCAAGTTTGGTCTACCTACCAGCCTCACCACATAGTTCGCGGCGCGTTACGCTACATGTCTCAAATGGTTCAAATGGCTCTGAGCACTATGGGACTTAACATCTGAGGTTATCAGTCTCCTAGAATTTAGAACTACTTAAACCTAACCAACCTAAGGACATCACACACGTTCATGCCCGCGGCAGGATTCGAACCTGCAACCGTAGCGGTCGCGCGGTTCCAGACTGAAACGTCTAGAACCGCTCGGCCACAACGGCCGGCACGCTATAAGGACAGGTTCAAACGAAGAAGCAAACCGCCATATGATTTGACAAAGCTTGCGATATTTGACAAGTTGTTTGAGTGTCTTCGGGAGTTTTAAAATATTTGTTTTTTGATTTCACACAATTTTTTTCTGATAGCTTCGATGCTGCGTGCCGGCACGAATTCCTCTCCTGTTCCAATCTCTTCATCTCTAGGTAGCACTTGCAAGCTGCGTCCTCGGCTATTTGCTGTATGTGTTCCAGTCTCTGTCTTCCTCCACAGTTTTTGCTCTCTACAGCTCCCTCCAGTACGGTGCAAGTTATTCCGAAGTCCTAGCATCCTTTAGCTTTTTCTTGACAATGTTTTCTGTATATTCTTTTCCTTGACGATTCCGCGGAGGCCCTCTTCGTTCCTTACCTTATCAGTGCACCCAAATTTCAACATTCTTCTGTAGCATCACATCTAAAATGCTTGGATTGTCATCTGTTCCGGTTTTCCCTCAGTCCATGTTCCATTGCCATACAATGCTGCACTCCAAACGTACATAATCAGATAGTTCTTCCTCAAATTATGGCCTATGTTTGATAATAGTAGACTTCTCTTGGCCAGGAATACCCCAGTTGCCTGTGCTAGTCTGCTTTTCATGGCCTCCTTGCTCCGTCCATCATGGCCTAGGCAACAGAATTCCTTAACTTCGTCAACTTTCTAGTCCCCAATTCTGATGTTAAGTTTCTCGCTATTCTCATTTCTGCTACGTCTCAGTACTTTCATCTTTCTTCGATCCACCCTCCGTCCATATCCTGTACTCATTAGACTGTTTATTCCATTCAGCAGATCCTGTAATTCTTCTTCACTTTCACTAAGGATAGCAATGTAATCAGCGTATCTTGTCATTGATATAATTTCACCTCAAATCTTAATTCCCCTGTTGAACTTCCCTTTTATTTCCGTCATTGTTTCATAGTTGTATACGTTGAACAACAAGTGCAAAAGACTTATATCCTTTCTAATCCGAGCATTTTGTTCTCAGTTTTCCAAGCCAATTCCTCCCTGTTGGTCGGCCGCTGTGGCCGAGCGGTTCTAGGTGCTTCGGTCCGGAACAGCGCTGTTGCTACGGTCGCAGGTTCAAATCCTGCCTCGGGTATGGACGTGTGTGATGTCCTAAGGTTAGCTAGGTTTAAGTAGTTCTAGGTCTAGGAAACTGATGACCTCAGATGTTAAGTCCCATGGTGCTTAGAGCCATATGAACCATTTGAACCTTCCTGTTGGTTTCTATCCGTATTGTGTATTACCAATCTTTCCGTACATCTTACCCTATTTTTCTCAAATTTCCAACGTCTTACACTATTTGACACTATCGAAAGCTTTTTCCAGGTAAACGAATCCTATGAACGTGTCTTGATTTTTCTTCAGTTTTGTTTCCTTTATCAACTGCAATGAGATACCTGCCTCTTTCGTGCCTTTACTTTTGCTAATGGCAAATTGATCGTCGTCTTTTCCACATTTCTGTATGTTATTCTTGTCAGCAAATTAGATGCATAAGCTATTAAGCTGACTTTGTAACAATTTTCGCACTTTTCGGCTCGTCTCCGCTGACATATTAGTCGTGGGAGAATAGAAACTGCATTGATATTTAAAACGTCATGTTAGAGGGTTCTGACCCACAAACACGACCGGTTGATGACAAAATTACATAGATCTGAACATGATCCAGAGAAGTTGAAACGTATCATATATTAAAAATGTCACTAAGAATAAATGAGGATTGTCAGCTGGAGGTAGGCGTTTGTTTGTAGTATCATGCCCTGTGGCACAGCCGGAGAGTTGGCAGCACTGTGTGGTGGCTGGTATTAATGGCGGCCGAGTCACACGCGCCACCGCGGGACGGCCGGCGTTTCCGGCGCGCAGGCAGTCGGGTTGCCGGTTTTCGCTGTCGGGCCGTGCCGGGCCGGTATCTGTGCTGTGGACTTGATGCCGCGCCGCGCTCCCCCCGGGTCGATACATGCAAATGCGGGGGCGGCGGAGGCGGCTCAAGGATCGCGCGAGAGGAGAGCGCCGCCGGCCTGTGCGCGCATACATTAAGCGGCCGCCAGCCGACAGATCAATGACAGCCGCTAGCCGCGCGGCGCAGCCTCAACTCTTCTCCACTACCTGCCGGCCAGGCCACGCGCTGCCAACACTCGAAAAAACAGCCTCAATTGTGCCCCTCACCGTTCAGAACGCTGAAGGTACAGAGCGAAGGCAACTCCGTCTCCCCTGCTGCTAGCGTAGTGGTTACCACACTGCGTGACGATACAGAATTGGTTGCTACCTTGCTTCGAAAGACAAGAGCGCGCTAAGGCAACCCTCTCTCTAACTGAGCCGTGCTGCGGCTCGCGTTGGTGACGTTACTAGGTTGGCATAGTTTAGTTGGTATAGTTACGGTTGTCGTTCTTGTGTTCATTGGCGCCACTCCGTTTTCAAGCGTGGTCTCTCCGCTAGTGGCAGCAGTGGCGGTTATCGATATTTAGTAACGGTGGTACTATCTTTGGGGCGATGTTGTGGTGTTTCCGGGTGGTGTGGGGACGGACAAACAGCCAGGTCCACGCACCGCGAGAGCACGCCGGGACCACTGACGTCACGCATGCACTGCCGGATGGAAGGGCTGTAGCTGCAAGAAGTAAAAGCTCGTTGTCAACCGGACCCAGGGAGTTTAAACTGATTTGACCTTAATTCAAGTAGTGAAACCTCCACCATTGTGATATCTCGCCATTTGCTTGCGTTTTGCTGCTCGCAGCGTCGCTGAGACGAAGAGCAGTGAGTGGAGCGTTCGGGGAAGGTGAACCTAATTAGCCTTCCTCCACTTCTTATTATTAATTGTTACATTCTATATGTTATTATTTGTGAAGTTCATCCAGTGGCATTTTTACTGCCTAGTGGCCGCTAACGCACCAGTTACCTGCCCTGGAACTTACTGTATGTTACGGCAGTGTACTTCTCCTCGCCTTGTCGCTGCTGTCCGGTAAGGCGTGTAGTTCGACATCTTCCTTGATTTGTGGGCCGGGTGGTGTGCTTTTTTTTTCCTACTCCGGTAGTAGTGGTTCCTTTCTGCTTCCGGATGCTCTAAACACCGCAGTCTGAAGACGTAGTGCTGACTGCCGGTTCCAGCTTGTGTGTGTTATTCCATCGTTGCATTGGTCATCAGACGTTAGGTAGATTCGGCAGATGATTGTTGGTCATGCGTTTAAACTACCACTAGTCTGAGTTACCATCTCGTGAAGTGAATGCAACTCTTGGCTGCCTGTCTCATCGCTTGCGAAGTTTGAGCGACTTTCCCAGGTCAATCCTTGGAGCAACATCTGCGCCCCCCCCCCCTCCCCCCACTCCTTGGTTTGGTCGCATATGATGATTTTTTTAAAATTTAATAACTGTAATTGCAAGTTTGAAGATGTTTAACTGGTTCTTAAAGGATTGCTAGTCAGGTCTTCAGCCGTGAAACAGTTTTAAATTATCACTATTGGGGCCTTCACCCGAGGAGTAGTTTTGAATTTGTTGTCATTAAGGCCTTCAGCCATGGAACACTTCTTAATGTATTGTCACCTTTTATTTGTTGTTGTTTACAAATAAAGTTTACGTGACTGAAAAATGAACTAACCAACAGCAATTGATTACCGCCCCGTCCACAACCGTAACCCAATGCTGCCTTCCTCGGTACCATGTCTCACTAACAGTCGTCGTTTGACCATCGTACAGACTCCCACATGGAGGATATAGCAATTAACATCCCTAGCGTAGAGAAACAACTGGAAGAGTTGATAACAAATAAGTCGCGAAGTCTTTATGGAATACCAATTCGGTTTTACAAAGAGTGCTCCCTTACTTACCTTGCACTTATCACGAATCTCTTGCACAGTGCAAAATCCCGAGCGACTGGAAAAAAGCACACGTAACTGCTATACATGAGAAGGCTAAAACAACGCTCCCTCCCCTCCCGCCACCCTCAATTACAGACCAATATCCTTAACATTGGTTTACTGCAGAATCCTTGAATATATTTTCAATTCGAATATAATAAATTACCTTGAGCGGAAAAGCTTCTGTCCACCAGTAATCACGGGATTAGAAAGCATCGCTCGAGTGATGATTGAAGTTTTATTAATTATATCCTGCAAACCATGGATGACGGGCAACGGGCTAATCCCACATTCCTAGATTTCCGTAAAGCACTAGACACAATGCCACACTGTCGACTGTTAACGAAGCTACAAGCATACGGAACAGGTTTCCAGATAATTGAGTGGCTAGAAGACTTCTTAAGTAACAGAGCCCAGTATACAGAATGAGATTTAGGCTCTACAGCGGAGTGTGAGCTGATATGAAACTTCCTGGCAGATTAAAACTGTGTGCCGGACCGAGACTCGAACTCGGGACCTTTGCCTTTCGCGCGCAGGAGTGCTAGTTCTGCAAGGTTCGCAGGAGAGCTTCTGCAAATTTTGGAAGGTAGGAGACGAGGTATTGGCAGAAGTAAAGCTGTGAGGACGGGGCGTGAGTCGTGCTTGGGTAGCTCATAAAGGCAAAGGTCCCGAGTTCGAGTCTCGGTCCGGCACACAGTTTTAATCTGCCATGAAATTTCAGATCCCACTATGTTGCCCTTGACGGCGAGTGTCCATCAGAGACATGTGTATCGTCAGGAGCGCCCCAGGGAAGTGCTATAGGACTGCTGTTACTTTCAATGTACATAAATGATCTAGCGGGCAGGATAAGCAGCAGGCTACGACTGTTTGCTGATGACGCTATGGCGCACGTAAAGGTGTCGTCGTTGTCTGATTGTATGAGGATACAAGGTGATCAGATAATTTCTAGCTGGTGTGACGAATGGCAGGTAGTTCTAGATATAGAAAAATGTAATCTAATGCAGATGAATAGGAAAAACAAACCGATAGCACTCGAATACAGCACTACTAGAATGCTGCTTGAGACAGTCACGTCGATTAAATATCGAGGCAAAGAATTATGAAATTTTATGAACATGTACAGGTTGTAATAGGGAAGGCGACTGGTCAATTTGGGTTCATTGGAAGTATTTTATGAAGTGTTGTTCATATGTGAAGGACACTAGTGCGACCGATTGTAGAATAATGTTCAAGGGTTTGGGATCAGCATCGGGTCGTATTGAAGGAAGTCATGGAAGCAATTCAGAGGAGGACCGCTAGATTTATTACCGGTAGGTTCGAACGATACGCAGGTATTACGGAGACGCTTGGGGAACTCAAATGGTGATCGCTGTGGGAAAGGCGGCATTCTTTTCGAGGAGAACTTTTGAGAAAATTTAAAGAACCAGCATTTAAGTCTGACTGCAGATGGATTCTACTGTCGCCAATGTACATTTCGCCTAAGTACCACGAAGATAAGATCGGAGAGATTAGGGCATATAGGCACTCGTTTGTCTCCCGCTCTATTCCTGAATGGAACAAGGAAAGAAATGACTAATGGTGGTACGGTTCCCTCCACCATACACCATACGGCGGCTTGCGGAATAGTAGATGTAGATATATGACGGTCTTAGTACTGAAACTTCCAGAGCGATAGTATGTGACTATCCACTTTCCCCCTTCTCAGAAATCATTTACTGTTTTTGTTCTTATTGTGGTCTTCAGTCAATAGACAAACCACTTCTTCACGCAAATATCCCGTGTGATCTCTTCATTCCTGTGTAAATACTGCCACCTAAATCTATTTCAACCTTCTTCTTCTATTCACGCCTTGGCTCCAAGTATAATTTTAACCTCCTCACAGTCCCGATTCCTTTGTGCCTCAATATGTGTCTCACCAATCAATCCCACCTTTTATTCGAGGTGTTCCACAATTATCTTTTTTCCGAAATTTAATTCAGTTCCTCTTCAATAGCCATCCGCTCTATCAGACTTTATAGGCTTCTGTTCTCTTCTTCTCTGAACAGTTTATCGTCCACGCTTAACTTCTACACAAGTCTACAAATTATAAAAATCCCAACATTTTAATTTATATGTGAAGTTAACAGTTTTATCTTTTACTGAAACGATTTTTTCTGCCATTTTTACTCTGTATTTCACAGCCTCCCTAGTTTGGCCATCATCGCTTATTTCACTTCCAAAACAGTAAAACTCATCTACTGCGTTTCGTGTCTCAATTTCACTAGTTCACTCTCCCAGAATCACCCAATACAATTCTGTTACATTCCGTTATACTTCTTTTACTGGCGCTATGTTCTCCTATTACCTCTTTTTCAGACAACATCCATTCCCATCAAATTATATTCCGGGTCTTTGGACTTCTATGACACAATTACACTGTCTCAGATAAACTTCAGAATTGTTATTTCTTATTCCTAAACATTAATTCACTTTTCAAATTTATCTTAATTTCCTAAATATACAAACTAAATAATATCGGGATAGGCTACTGCACTCACTCCTTCTAAACTACAGTTTCTATTTTGTGTCCTTCGTGATGAAGCCGCAGCTCTTTCTTTTCTAATCTTCAACCACACGTTTTCCAGCAGGGCGAATAATTCATCAATTACAAATTCTCGCCCTCTGCCGCTGAATTGTAAAGTATTACAGTCCAAGGACCAAGTCAGAGGTCAGAAAACGGTCTTGCATTGATATTAACAGTCCTTTGCCTACGCAAGCACTAGAATTTTATTTCTTTCTTTTTATCGAAGCAGTATAACTGAAATTATATTGTTTTGAATTTGCAGTGCGTCAATACTTGGAGAGGAAATATCTACATGGAGAGGAAGAATATCATTGGACAAAGCTGCTAGAGGCGACGTACATTTCATTGTGCCTGCAGAAAACACTCAAATTGTCTGACAGGCAAGACATCTACATCTACATCTACGTGATTACTCTGCTATTCACAATAAAGTGCCTGACAGAGGGTTCAATGAACAGACTTCAAACTGTCTCTCTACCGTTCCACTCTCGAACGGCGATCGGGAAAATCGAGCACTTAAATTTTTCTCTGCGAGCCGTGATTTCTCTTATTTTATCGTGATGATCATTTCTCCCTATGTAGCTGGCTGCCAACAGAATGTTTTCGCCATCGGAGGAGAAAACTGGTGATTGAAATTTCATGATAAGATCCCGTCGAGCCGGCCGGTGTGGCCGTGCGGTTAAAGGTGCTTCAGTCTGGAACCGCGTGACCGCTCCGGTCCCAGGTTCGAATCCTGCCTCGGGCATGGATGTGTGTGATGTCCTTAGGTTAGTTAGGTTTAAGTAGTTCTAAGTTCTAGGGGACTGATGACCACAGCAGTTGAGTCCCATAGTGCTCAGAGCCATTTGAACCATTTTTGAGATCCTGTCGCAGGGAAAGACTCCTTTGTTTTGATGATTGCCACCCCGATTCACATATCATGTCTGTGGCACTATCTCCCCTATTTCGCAACAGTACAAAACGAGCCGCCCATCTTTGAACATTTTCGATACTATCCGTCAGTCCTACCTGATGCGGATCCCACACCGCACAGCAGTACTCCAGAATACGACGGACAAGCGTGGTGTAAGCAGTCTCTTCAGTAGCCCTGTGGCACCTTCTGAGTGTTCTGCCAATGAATCGCAGTCATTGGTTTGCAATACCCACAGCATTATCTATGTGATCGTTCCAATTTAGGTTATTTGTAATTGTAATCCCTAAGGATTTAGTTGAATTTATAGCGTTAAGATTTGTGTGACTTATCGGGTAATAGAAATTTAGCGGATTTCTTTTAGCACTCAGGTGAATAACTTCACACCTTTCTTTATTCAGAGTCAACTGCCACTTTTCACCCCATACAGATATCACATCTATATCATTTTTCAGTTTTTTTTTGGTCATCTGATGACTTTACAAGACGGTAAAGTGCATCAGTGACAGCGCATGTTACGCGTGCTAGAGCCAGTCCACGGTCTTTTCGGGATATACGATTCTACATAATTTGTTGAATGTACGGTGAATAGGCAGAGGAAACATTGCTCAAAAATGCTCTTAGAAGGTACATCTCTTTGGTGTCTGGTTTTTACCTTCGACAAAGGGGATTGCACAAGAACAACCATAATTGTTAGACGGATAGTTCAGTAGGTGAGACAATATATCTGAGTTAGCGAATCAGATTTCTCGACGTCTCCAGTGTTATTTTTTCAGAATACCTGGGAAAGGAGGGAAACGATACCGTGGTGTTACACATCGCGAGCCTCTCCCCTCTCCCCACTTCCTCGAACAACTTGAAGCCGAAGAAGGAGATGACATACCGTGTGTTCATCCAAACATTTCACTCGATCCTACTTACAAGGTAGAATCAAACAATCAATTCGAACTTCAATCAACAAAAGCTTTCGATGGGGATGTAGATGAGCATGAGGGCCGCACATAATCATAGCAATCGGAGGAGACAAATTTTGACTAATTAATTTAAGCGTACTCGGCATTTAACGTTTACCAACACCCGTTCGGATAGAAGTAGTCGGCTTTCGGTCGTGGTTGAGTGCGGACCCGGTTCACGCGCCGGGCAGAACTCCGCTAACGGAATTATTTTCTTATGAGTAGCGGTATTTGTGTTGTACAGTGTCCATCAATATTGGACCCCATGGCACACTCTTACCGCCAAGCAACGCTTAAAGCTACGCTCCAAGCCGAACATGCACGACCATGCTCTTATTGAATTGAACAATTCATTTGCAAAGAGCGCCTGGACCCACAAGAAGTGATAGAAATTCACTTCTCTGTCACCAGCAGCGTCGTTTACATTAAAATGACGATGGAGGAAGTATGCGCTGGCGTAGTTTGACCGCACGCACACGGCCTGAAATTTAAATATTGTGACGGACATGTTGGGGAGGTGACGGTAGACTGTGCTGGTTTTGATCTTCGAACAATTGGGGTATTTGTGCACCCTTTCGAGGTGATCCAAGACCTTGTTAAATCATTCCGATTCTACGGCAACGTTATGGGCCACATCCCGGGAAAATGACAGACGTTCACGACATACCACGTGTTAAATGGAGTCCGACAGATCAAGGTCGAACTATATAAACACATACAATCCCAACTACTGATAGGTGGTGTGTGAGCCATCATTGTGTATCATGGGCAATCACGATCATGTGCAGGATGTAAACAAGAGGGCCATGGCAGATCCGATTGTCTTCGTCGCCGTTCTCTCCAGGTACCGACTGATGATACAGCTCCCAGAGCGACAGTCACTTCTTTACCAGACACTTGCGCCTCAATCGTGAACAACCAAGACGCGCCACTTCAGGATGCTCGTCTTCTGCTACTGGCATTCCCCTTCAGGAAAGACGGTGTGCGCGAGACCTCACTGACACCATCTCCTCTGACAACAACGACACCCACAACTCTCCAGAGCTTGATAAACGACTTTTCTGCGACGATGGGCATCGCACCAAGTGTGGTGCCTACCTCTGCTCTCCTTCAGACAGGCACGACGTCGAACGACGAACGACCCAATTCCGACACAGAACAGCGCCTCTGAAAGCAGTGGTCACCCCAAACACGAAAGAAGCGAAGTAGAACGCCCTCTGATGGCACACTTCTTCATATAGCATCATGGGTAGTGGACCAGATACCAGATTGTGATCTTCCTTTGAGCTCCGCAATAAGAGGAGAGACTGATGTCCCATCAGGGGTTTGTCCTTTCCACCGCCTGTGATCCCACCCGACAACGACGGATCCCATGGGGTAAGGTCCCCCAAATCCCACCATGGCAGCGTCACCACTATTGGCCCTCAAAGGGCGCGACAGTCGCCAGCTACTAGTTTCAATCTCCTGGGCTGACGATATCGACGACGGAGCAGGTCAGGATGCTAGCCACCCACTAGGGAATGCTCCACGATGGTGCCCGACCCAGCTTTTATCCAGTGGCAGTGCCCGAAGTGGCTGAGTCGTAAATTACACGACAGCCGGACATCTCTGCGACCCTTCATGCTGATAGGGGGGCATATCCTCAACACTACCGTGATGCAACAATAAAACTGGCCACCTTTTTGGCTTCACATAAGCCGCAAAGTTCAGAGACATCATTTACACTGCTGTGTCGACATTGCCCTCCTTCAAGAATTGGCTTTGCAGCTTTCTACAATCTCGTCAGCTACACGGCCTGCATCTCCCATGTCTCTGACAATGGTAGATGAGTGGCCATCTTCTATGCACAGTGCTGCCCACTGAAGATGTAGTGTATCTTCCTAGAGGTATGACCCTCATGTTGCTCAGAGTCCTCATCCTAATTTTATATGCTCTGTATGGCTCCAGCTGACGTCGTGAATGACACACCTTCGCTAACAAAGCAATGCCGCTTTTTCAGGTCCTCTGGATGATCTGGTCCTCGGTGGGGACTTCAGCTCCATGTAAGGGCCTACTGATCAACTCCCATGACATTGCCCATGTGTGGCCATCTGTGTAGTCATCGACCGACCTCAGCTTGTCAACATATGGATGGTAGTTCATGGCACGGGTTTCGCATATTATTCAGCACACTCTTCCAGTCGCCTGGACCATATATACCTCTCATGTTCCCTTTCTGGCGACACTCGACAGGCTGAAGTTTGGCCTATACCTTTCTCCAACCATGAGGCCTACATCTGCGATGTCGCCCTCGCCCACCAACTGGTGTGGCACAGTCATGGCCTGTGGAAATTAATCACTGCCCAGCTGACTACCCCTGATTGCCAACAGATCGTTGAGCAAGAATTGGCCCTCTGTCGTCAGTGTCGTCCCACCTACACATCCACCTTATACTGGTGGACATCCTGCGTTAAACTAGCTCAGCACAGGGCGTTGATGGGATATGGCAAGAACATCAAGGCTCAGCATGCGAGCACTATGGACATGTATTACATGATCCTACGTGACTGCACTTCGATGGCATTCTCTCCCATTCGTCAAGGGATAGTGCATCATGTTAAAGCAATGATCACTTTACTCATACGATGATGCTTGGCAGGAACACTTGTTAGGTCCTGCACCCATGACTATAAGCCTCATGAAATGCTGTCAATGTACCACCCACTCACAGAAATCTGGCATCGTCATCGAACTCTCATGCACAGCCTCATCGACACAGGACGATAATATATTACACCATGTGCTTTTGGTCACACTTTCCATTCCCGTTACACCCAGCTGTGTGCTGCCATATCGCGTTACCCAACCTTAATTGAGGTGGTGGCAGCACTTAAATGAACACTGCACCAGAGGATGTTGATCAAGAACTTCACTATGACGTGGCCACTGATGCAATCCTAGAAGCCATCAAAGCAGGAGCCACCAGTAAGTCCCCTACTCCTGATGGCTTCCCCCTCCAACTTAAGTAGTGTTTTAGCTGTAGGTTGGTACCTACTTGGACTTCGATCTGGCGTGAACTGATGTCCCCAACAGTCAACAATGATCCAAGCCACCTTCCTAGATGGGGTCATTATCTTGGTCCCTACACTGCTTGGGTGATCACAGATGTGGGGTTACTACCCCACTACTCTATGCAATTGTGACATGCAAATTTTCACCCATTGGTTGACATCATGACTGAAGAAGGCAGCATGACACGTTATGTCCCTAGATCAAACCTCCCAGGATGGTGTCAACATTGTTCGAATGGCCCTAACAATGCGGTGGCGCAGTAGATAGCACACTGGCATTAGGAAGGACGATGGTTAAACCCGCCTCTGGCAATCCTGATTTAGGTTTTCTGTTCAAAAATGATTCAAATGGCTCTAAGCACTATGGGATTTAACATCTAAGGTCATCAGTCCCATAGAACTTGGAACTACTTAAACCTAACTAACTAAGGACATCACACACATCCATGCCCGAGGCAGGATTCGAACCTGCGGCAGTAGCGGTCGCGCGGTTCCAGACTGTAGCGCCTATAACCACTCGGCCACCCAGGCCGGCTAGGTTTCCTGTGATTTCCCTAAATCGCTTCAGGCAAATGCTGGAATGGTCCCTTTGGAAGGGCATGGACGACTTCCTTCCCTAATCCAGTGGGACCAATGACGTTACTGTTTGGTGCCCTTCCCCGATTTAACCATCCATATGGCCGTTAGCCATTACAGGGACATAATCGCACTCGCCAAGTGGCTACATCTACCTGATGTACTGGCAGTGCTTGACTTCGATCAGACTTTCTGCCATTTCGATCACACCTTTTTGCAGATGGTCCTCCAGCACATGGTTTTCCCAGTTCATATAGCAATGCTCCTCTTGAGCAACGCGATGTAAAGAATTCTCTTCGTGTATAGCGGCCGCCTTCTCGCACCTCTTGTGACAGAGCACTCGGTCTGACAGGATTGCCCAGTTTCCACAATACTGTGTTCTTTGGCGTTAGAACCCCTACAGCAGGTACTTCTCCAACACTGGTGGGCCTTCCATTGCATGGACACCGCTTCTGGTGTATGGCCTATGCTGACGATCTCGTTCTCTGCCTTCATAGTGAAGATGGTGGCAGCACGGCTATGACATGCGTGGCGATATACGCTGAGGCCTCTGTCAGTTTTCACAACGTTTCCAAATCGTAAGTTCTCTCATTGGTGAGGGCCTTCCTGAGAGATGGGTCGTTCCTCTAAGTGTGGTCACCACTGTCGGCTGCTTGGGCATCGATTCTACAAATGATCTTCGTCGTTTAGCAGTAATAAACAGCAGACAACTCCTCCAAACGATCGGGGGTGGCCTCATTGATCATCAGCTTACATCCCTCGACATTGTACAGCGTGCACGATATGTGAATGTCTGCCGTTCTTCTCGCGTCTCTCACTTGGCACAAGTGTTTCCGGTCCCGATAACTCTCGCCCATCATATGTTGAAGGCGATGGGATCCTTTGTCTGTACTGGGATGTTACTCAAAGTTCAATATGCCTTCCTTGCCCTCCCACGGGAGCATGGTGGGTTTGGCCTATTTCGTGAGCCATAAAGAGTTATGGCCCTCTTTGTTAGTTCCCAACTGAAAGTGCTGCGCCAGTGCCCAAAAATCATCAATGGACTGCTTTTACCTGAATATACGCTAGTCTCCATGTCAGCCACAGTCACATTACCAGAAATTCCTCTTCCGTTTTATCACTTTCGACACTACATTCTGGAATGAAGTTACATCCTCCACACCTTACAACTGACCATGAATTCTCCAAAAAAGGACTGTACACGATGCATCACAAATGCACTGGCCCCCAATCCCATCGAATGGAAGTTTCACCAGATCAAGAGTGTCGTTTATGGAAAGTGATAGATGCAAACTTTCTCGCCACCATTTTCCAATCCTTCTGTATCTCCATCAATGGGAAATAGGTCAACAAATCTCGTTTGAACCATATCTACCTTGCTGACGCACTCCTATGTGTTCACTGTGATGTGGACAACACAGACGGCCACCGATATTCATGCGGTCCGTCATCTGATGTCTGGGGGATCGCGCAGTGTATCTTGGCTTTCCTTACCCGACAGCCGCCTGCTCAGATCGCTTTCCAAACGCTTTTTCCCCAGACGTGATTCATTACCCCGCAACGAAAACAAACGCAGTGAATTGAATATGCAGCCATATGGTCCCTGTCTGTCCACGCAAAAATTCGGAACTGGATTATTGGACGTCCCTTAGTGATCAACACTGTGCACTTGTTTGCAACCCCGGATATTTAAATTTTCTATGCAACGCCTTTCATATCCCGCCTCCCAGCTGGAATGTCTAACCCATGAGATGCTGACGCTTATTTTTCCGTCATAATGCTTCGAACGAACTACAAACAGAATTTTCATAAAAATTTCTAGAGGACACGTTTGGATGTTTCACCAACCGTAGATGGAGCAACTTCTGGAATAATGGTACATAAAAAAATAAAATAAACGAGAAACATAAATCAATTGAAAAGAAGCTCCCACACAACTCCTTTCATATTCATCGCTCCCCTGTGTTTCCTCTCTCTCACTCCCTACTTGCTTCCTTTCCTTCCCCCTCCACTTTAGTGATAGATTAGTTGTTTTGCGGTGCGCAACGCCTGAGGAACTGCAGTTCTTTTTTTTAGGACAGAAATGGCAGTAGTACGTACAACTTTTCTTGTAGTTTTCCTAAAAAAAATGTGTGACTTGAAGCACCGCTTCCGACTTCCGAGACGGGGAGTTGTACAGTCCCTAGATCGATTCCACCTGGCAGATCGATGACGCAAGACGGTGTGCTGGTCAGCCTGGACGAGATTTTTAGGCGTTCTTCCACATAGAACTATGTGAATACCACGCTGGTACCCATATACCACCTTAGTTACACGATTCGCTAACATTTAGAAAACTTTCGCTCACATTTGTGTGAATAACACTACACGCGGACTGTTGGGGTACACACATTCCGTCTCGGGGGGTAACGGGGTGGCGAGACGAAGAGCATCCGGACACCCATTAAAGAGGCCAGGTCCGTTAATAATCATTGTAGTCCCAATCCGATGCAGGTCAAAGGCACAAGAAAAAGAAGAAGATTTAAGATAAGTAAATAAAAATGAAAACGAATATTAATCACCGAAATCCGGAGTAAATTGTGCACTAGTATCCAATATTAGGTTTTACATGTTATCTAGCACCTCTTAAAAATAAAAATACGAAGTGATATCAAGGCAGCCACTATAGGGTTGAGACGAGCGAGTGAGAGAATTAATAGCAATGAGAAGCAACTGTGGAGCATGATGGCGGATCACATAGTCTGTAGGACCCACTACCTCGTCCCGCTACGCATACAGCGGCCAACGGTTCGCTTCCGATCGTGCAGATCATTTACGTCTCAAGAACAGCAAACGTCAAACTCGATTATCGAATCTCCTTTAAGTGAGTCAGGGCTTAGATCCAAACTTTCGCCAACATGGAGCATACCACAACATCCTCTGTGATGGACTCTAACTATTCGAACGCCACGTGTTGACTGCTACAGGAAATCGACAGAAGCGAGGCTCAGAGAACCTTCCATGTCCCACTTAAAAACTCGCTCTCGACAAGGAACGAGCAGACGGTCAACATAGACACTGTTTCCTTTTGCCGTCCCAAACGGCCGTTCCTATGAGAAGGTTGTCCATCTAACAAGAGAGATCTGAAGAAAGTCTCCAGAGCTGTTGTTTAGCTGGTCCTAACCACCAAGTAAGTCCCATGAATGTATCCCTGCGGCCTTCTCCAATCCAAGGAGCCTATCCGACCTCCACATTGGTGACTACCTTAAACTTGGTCCAAAATTGCTCCTTTATATAGTGGTAGAGTGGTTCGTTACATGTAATTACTCTCTATCTCTCTCTCTTATTTCAAGTTATAACTTAAATCCCCAGCAAAATAAATATATTACAAGAGGTGCTCCTTCCATGGGACACTTGCATAATGAGGATTATTCGGAATGTAAGGTCAGATTTGTAGCTAAATGGAAACTACAGTGAAAATCAAAATTATTTTATTTTGAAAAGTAACCTACTTCTTTACATAGTTATAACTTACTTCCTTGACAAAATAAATATGCTATTACAAGAACTACTCCTTCTATGGGACACTTGTCAATTACGAGTAAGGTCCAATCGGTCGTGAAGTGTAAATCACAGCGATATTTAAAAACAGTCGCCGTTCAGACTTAGACATTTGTCGTAGCATTGTACAAGCTTTTCAATACCCTCGTACTTTCGACCAATTCTCTACGCTGGTCTGCAGTTCGTTGTCTGTGCCAAAATGTTGTCTTCATAGCCAACGGTTAATGTGAGCAGAGATGAACATCAGAGGGCTCCACGTCCGGGCTGTATGGTGATGATGATGATCTTTGGTTCGTGGGGCGCTCAACTGCGCGGGCATCCACCCCCCGTACAGAGCCCCAAATTTTACACAGTCCAATTTTTACACGATCCAATCTAGCCACTGTCACGAATGATGATGATGAAATGATGAGGACAACACAAACACCCAGTCCACGGGCGGAGAAAATCCCCAACCCGGCCGGGAATCTAACCCGGGACCGCGTGGTCCAGAGATGTATGGGGGTGATCAAACATTTCCCATCTAAAACGCTGGAGGAGCGTTCTCATTGATCTTGCAGTGTGCGTCCGAGAAGTGTCATGAACGACGAAATGCATGACAGTTACTTTATGTGGATTGCGTAACAGACACTATTTTCTAGGCGTCTTTACGTGCTCACTGTGGACTCAAAATTGAAAAGAGCCATGTTACGCGATCCATGGGCGTACTGGAGACACTGCCCAACACATCTGTGTTAAGATTCATTGAATTTTCGCTGTGCTTTGCATTGGACCCTACTTTCCGAATAACCCTCGTACAGCTGAGGCGCTGCATTACAACTGAATGTTGCCGGGTGGCTTTCCCAACAGAAGTGAAAAAGCGGAGCAGAGGCAAATGGGGAAGGGGAGAGGAGTCACTCTAGAAGCAATATGGGCCGCAAATGGCTAAGCTCTCTGACTTAAGCGACTTTGACGAAATATACACTCCTGGAAATGGAAAAAAGAACACATTGACTCCGGTGTATCAGACCCACCATACTTGCTCCGGACACTGCGAGAGGGCTGTACAAGCAATGATCACACGCACGGCACAGCGGACACACCAGGAACCGCGGTGTTGGCCGTCGAATGGCGCTAGCTGCGCAGCATTTGTGCACCGCCGCCGTCAGTGTCAGCCAGTTTGCCGTGGCATACGGAGCTCCATCGCAGTCTTTAACACTGGTAGCATGCCGCGACAGCGTGGACGTGAACCGTATGTGCAGTTGACGGACTTTGAGCGAGGGCGTATAGTGGGCATGCGGGAGGCCGGGTGGACGTACCGCCGAATTGCTCAACACGTGGGGCGTGAGGTCTCCACAGTACATCGATGTTGTCGCCAGTGGTCGGCGGAAGGTGCACGTGCCCGTCGACCTGGGACCGGACCGCAGCGACGCACGGATGCACGCCAAGACCGTAGGATCCTACGCAGTGCCGTAGGGGACCGCACCGCCACTTCCCAGCAAATTAGGGACACTGTTGCTCCTGGGGTATCGGCGAGGACCATTCGCAACATTCTCCATGAAGCTGGGCTACGGTCCCGCACACCGTTAGGCCGTCTTCCGCTCACGCCCCAACATCGTGCAGCCCGCCTCCAGTGGTGTCGCGACAGGCGTGAATGGAGGGACGAATGGAGACGTGTCGTCTTCAGCGATGAGAGTCGCTTCTGCCTTGGTGCCAATGATGGTCGTATGCGTGTTTGGCGCCGTGCAGGTGAGCGCCACAATCAGGACTGCATACGACCGAGGCACACAGGGCCAACACCCGGCATCATGGTGTGGGGAGCGATCTCCTACACTGGCCGTACACCACTGGTGATCGTCGAGGGGACACTGAATAGTGCACGGTACATCCAAACCGTCATCGAACCCATCGTTCTACCATTCCTAGACCGGCAAGGGAACTTGCTGTTCCAACAGGACAATGCACGTCCGCATGTATCCCATGCCACCCAACGTGCTCTAGAAGGTGTAAGTCAACTACCCTGGCCAGCAAGATCTCCGGATCTGTCCCCCATTGAGCATGTTTGGGACTGGATGAAGCGTCGTCTCACGCGGTCTGCACGTCCAGCACGAACGCTGGTCCAACTGAGGCGCCAGGTGGAAATGGCATGGCAAGCCGTTCCACAGGACTACATCCAGCATCTCTACGATCGTCTCCATGGGAGAATAGCAGCCTGCATTGCTGCGAAAGGTGGATATACACTGTACTAGTGCCGACATTGTGCATGCTCTGTTGCCTGTGTCTATGTGCCTGTGGTTCTGTCAGTGTGATCATGTGATGTATCTGACCCCAGGAATGTGTCAATAAAGTTTCCCCTTCCTGGGACAATGAATTCACGGTGTTCTTATTTCAATTTCCAGGAGTGTAGATTGTTACGGCCCAGCGCCTGGGAACAGGAATCTCGGTATCGGCGAACCTGGTCGTCTCTTTGCGTGCTACAGCCTTGGGCATCTACGGCAAGTGGTTGATGGACGAGGTAGCAACAAAGAAGTGGCAAGGTGTTAAACGTTCACGCCTCGTCACAGAACGTAGAAGTCGGAGGCTTGCGCTCTTTGCATGTATGACGACAGAGTATAGTGTCGGTAAATCACAAGCATTTCGGAGGACACAGTTCAGCATGCATTGTGGAAAACAGGGATCCGCAGTAGATGACTCCTAGGTGTTCCCCTATTGATCCAACGACATCGCCAATAGTGACTGCAAAGGGCACGGAGTTCTGGGATTGGGCTGCAGATCAGTAGAAACGTGTCGCTTGGTCGAGTGAACTACGTTTCTTGTTACGTCAGGTCGATGAGCGACGTCTATTGAATGTGGAATGTGTCCGGATACGCCGTCATCTAGGCGAAAGGCTGATCAGAAATTGCACTGATTCACGGACAAAAAAAAAAAAAAAAAAGCTGGCCTGGAAGGGGGTGTGGGGAAGGGGGGCAGTATTATGCTGTGAAGGCCATTGAAATGGGCTTCCATAAGACCTATGACAGTACCCTGTCAGCAGTGGACTATGTAAACATTATTGCGTACCACCTGCTTCCCCTCATGCTTGATAACTCACTTCACGGCGATGGCATCTTCCAGCACATTGCGTCTGTGGAAACATGCTACAGTGGTTTAAGCTGCATGAGATTGAATTCACACTGATTTGTTGGCCACCAAATTATCCTGATCTGAATCCCATGGACTGTATCTGGCGCCAAAATCGCGCCCACAGACCGTCGGCTCCTAATTCACGTGAACTGGTGACCAATGTAGATATGTGGCACCATGTGCGCTTGGAAACTACAAAGGGTTTGAAAGTTCCATGAAACTTAGTATCGATGCTGTACTGCGTTTCTCTTAAACAGTCGGTTATTATATTTAGAATCATCCGTGTATCTGCAGGAAAAGGCTTAGATCAGTATGCAAGTCATGCAGCGTATGGAAATGAAATGCGCTGCAAGACTCTTGTAACATTTATTCTTGAAATCAATTTAACTCTAATAGGTGTAAATGTACCAGCTAAAGCGACTTACGAAAAATTGTGCCTGACCAGGATTCGAACAAGAATTTCCCGATTATCCTGAGCGGGTGCCGTACCATTTACGTTATCCGAGCACGTTCCCCGAACCAGGCTACACTTTCATATGTCGCTCACCTATATATTTCTTCTCATACATTCTTTGTTATAGAAGTCTGGTCACCTACATTCTGCATGTGGCCATTACGAAAAGTTCTGCTAGCACCTCTGCGAAAGGGTTAGTATTTCTGTCAGGTAGTCACAAATGCGGATCTGAGATGCAGTCAGACGTTAATATTGGTGTAGTTTACAGGAATTGTTGCTCTTTTCGTGTTTTATGTTCTGAAACGGGGAGGGGGGGTTGTGTTCTCGATAGGTGTTGTGATTCCTGAAACCGAACTGCTCCTGCTTCGGAGTGTTACTGTTGTTGCAGTGCCTAATGAGACTTTTTTGGATCACCTCAACAATCTTGCTGTGCGATGTTCGGTAATCCTCTGCGAGAGAGTGTCGCTTCTCCGGCTACCTAAAAATCGGAGCACAGGGCAACTTCCAAAAGATGGCGAAATATTGCTAACGGAAAATGGCGTTCGTGATGCGTGTCAGGTATTCCAGTGCTTTGTACGTGAACTCCTTGCCGACACTTTCTTAATACTATGTAGACAACCTGCCTTCCCAGCTACGGTGTGCGTAATAGCGCATATGATTTCATGTGTGTGGGTTGAGTGACTTCCTGATCCGTTTCAAGAGCGAATGATCGATCCGCATGATGCAGCTTCGGGATTAAAGACCCTGCTAGTGTCCTGGCCATTAGCCACGCTTTCTCCTCAGCAGAGTCCACTGTAGTGTGGGTATGTAGCGTCGCTCTCTGGTGAAGTCATGAACCAGACTCCATACACCTGCGCTTGAGGTCCCCAGGTCTGGGAGTTTCAGATCCCATAGCACGTCAGATTCACTCTGAAACAAATTATACATAATAGACGAGAAATCTATCTGGAAACACAGTCAGTATTCGGTGACTATGAAACAGCATTTGACCACATTCGCAGAACAAAGCGTTGACCAGTAGTGGAGAAAAGAAGTTTCTCCAAGCACTTGATATAAGTATGCCAACGTTTACATAAAAACACCAGAATAAGAATAGATACGGGCAAAGTGATGACACAAGAAATAGAGACTGACCAGGGAGTAAGGCAGCTATATCGAAAACCTCTTCAGAGAGTGGTTGAAGGACAGGCTATCATGGTATAAGAAGTGCAACAGACAAATCTCTAAATACGATGCTCTTTGCCAATCATACGCAGTGAAGACAAAAAATGGTTCACATGGCTGTGAGCACTATGACACTTAACATCTGAGCTCATCAGTCCCCTAGACTTAGAACTACTTAAACCTAACTAACCTAAGGACATCACACACATCAATGCCCGAGGCAGGATTCGAACCTGCGACCGTAGCGGCAGCACGGTTCCGGACTGAAGCGCCTAGAATCGCGCGGCCACAGCGGCAGGCGAAGCAGTGAAGACAAATTACAAGTAGGGCTATTTAGTTCAAACAGTAATTATAATCTGAATAAACTGAAATTAAAATAATGGCCCTCTTAGGAGAAACGCCCATGATGACTAACATAATCATCAGTAACGTAATAATAGTGCAGGTTTACCATTTACAGTGCAGCATGGGATTTAGATGGTGTGGGGTTTATGCTGGGGGCTGTACAGACGTGGTGCTCAGCTTAACAGTATTTTATTTAGTGTCAAAATTTTCAATTAACAGAACATTAACCACTGACAGTAAGATAAATATAATTTTCGGTACCCCGAAATTACTTAAACAGGGATAAATAACCAAGACAAAGTATCCTTTTGACAACAACGGAAGGAGTAAAATATACAATAAATTCAGCCTGGCTATACAATGAGCCGCCATCAATAATATAGCCTCTAACTACACTTTGCTCTGCTATTGCTGCCAACACCTGCATAACTAAGACACCAAGAGCCAACAACACGTCCAAGATACCCTCGTTTACGTCTGAATAACTTCTTATACAATACATCTATGAGAATTTATTCACATAAAGCAATAACAAAACAAAATCGTGACATATGTAACTGAACAGTCGGATCCATCACAAGAATTTAATATGCAGTCAGCTCTTGAAACCACTGAAAACACGACCGACTGATGTTTGTGGCGAAAGACATTCTGCTTCCTTTTAGTTTGCTTTCTCGTGCCCACTTCGTGTACTGACGCAATTATGCATGTACTGTTAATGCGCAGTGCCATAAATAAAAACACTCCGTTTGCCAGTACTCCCAGACTTCTGTTCAGGAAGTTTTTTTACAAGTGCGTACACTCAAAGCACGATGCACCGCTTCCATGACAATGCCACCGGGCTACTACCATCAATAGCGAAAGCACCCACTTGGTGCTCCTAATGACCAGCAGAAGCCGTTCCTTCGCCTCCTGTGGAACTGCTGTGCGGCCGAATAGGTAAAGACAGAAACCGCTACCCCAGATTGTTGCCCTCGCGGAAGCCCCATCATCTCGCCAGTTCTTGAGGCCTCTCGTACTTGCTCAAGACTCGCTGCTTGGAGTCACTTCAGCAGCTGGCTCTACCGCCGTCTGTTTCTCTTCAGCTACGCCATGGTACTCGCGCACCGCGGCAGCCGCCTGGAGGCGCTACTGCCACACACCGGAGAAATAACCGTGGTCTTTGGACATCCATACTTCCATTTTGGACATCAGATGGTATAATTCTTATTGAAAATGAAACTCCTGCAGCAATACTTAAGATTTCATATTTATGTGGCTGCTGCCGGCCGGAGTGGCCGTGCGGTTCTAAGCGCTACAGTCTGGAACCGAGCGACCGCTACGGTCGCAGGTTCGAGTCCTGCCTCGGGCATGGATGTGTGTGATGTCCTTAGGTTAGTTAGATTTAATTAGTTCTAAGTTCTAGGCGACTGATGACCTCAGAAGCTAAGTCGCATAGTGCTCAGAGCCATTTGAACCATTTTTTTGGCTACTAGTTTCGACGTGCGTCAACGCCGTCTTCAGGCCCGTACACTCTGATGACTGATGATATCAATTGTGTGTGGCTGAGTACTAGAAGTCCGCGGACGAGCACGTATTGGTCTCACCGCGGACGTCTAGTACTCAGCAACACACAATTGATATCATCAAAGTGTACAGGCCTGATGATTGAGTTGACGCAGCGTCGAAACTAGTAGTCAAATAAATATGAAATCTTAAGTACAGCTGGAGGAGTTTCATTTTTAATAAGAAATAACCGGGACGTGCGCAAAGGCGTAACAGTACCCAGGAAGCGACGTAACTTTTGAAGAAGAGAAAGACATAAGTAATAAAATTAACACCAATCAAAGTACACGATCCAGTCACATTGTGACGATCTCCTATGTTCGACGTACAATAAACACTCACTGGCGGTACGTCGCAATCACATTAATGTGAGCGGACGGTGTACAGGTGGTACGATGAGTAGTAGATCAAATGAAAAGAAGAAAGGAAACCCAAACGTAGTTTTATGTGGTCAGGCAGATGTACAATTGTGTAGGTCTGCAGCTTTCATAAGTTTTGTATACGTTTACGTGATACAGTAATCTCTAGAATTATGTACAACCCCTAATCACATAGTGTTACCACACACGCAGAGCCTGCTATGACGCGAGCTGTGACATTCACTGGCGTCTCGCCGTCCGAAGTGGCCGTGCGGTTCTAGGCGCTGCAGTCTGGAACCGCGAGACCGCTACTGTCGCAGGTTCGAATCCTGCCTCGGGCATGGATGTGTGTGATGTCCTTAGGTTAGTTAGGTTTAAGTAGTTCTAAGTTGTAGGGGACTAATGACCTCAGAAGTTGAGTCCCATAGTGCTCAGAGCCATTTGAACTGGCGTCTATTCTCCTAGCGCCATCTCGCGACGCGGCCTGTAGCGTAAGAACAGAGCCGGAGTTGCTGTAGTACCTAGCTTGCGCTTTTATGTGATGGAGACACTTAACGTTTATAATGTCACCTCTCTTGGACGGCTATGTGCTACTTACGACAATTTTGTAAGGCCTGCATGTTATAGGCAACTATTAATATCACCATTGTTTGCCTTGATGTTGTAACCTGTATGTGTCCTAAGGTACTTACGTAAATTTATATGTATACATGTTATACAAGTGGAATCCAAGCTCACTTTTATAGTGTTTTTTGTCCTCCGTAGATCCGATGATGGCGGCAGTAGTTTCGCCGAAACCGGTAATCATGGAATAAAAAGAATTCCTGCTATCTTGGCTACAAGTTTATTGTTTTACGAGTATCTAGTTGGATCTCACATAAGCACAACGTGTTCCCTACAAAACACGAAGTTTTACAAGATTCATGTCACTGCGCACAGTGCTATATGGCGCAGAAAATTTGACACTAAGATCAAAAGATCCTAAGACAAACGGAAAGTTGAACTTCCCTATATCAGTGAAATGCTGCACAAGAGAAGACAAAAAAAGAAATGAAGAAATAGGGAAAGAACTGGAAGTAGATGCATTAACTGGAAAAGTAATTGAATAAAAGCATGATTAGGTTGAACACATATTGCGTAAGTCACCTCAGACTTCTTGACAAGCGATGGAATTCAGTCCTAGTAGTGTGGGATAGCTGAGGAAGAGATAGCGAGGCCGGGTCGCGCCGTAAGACCTAATACTGGATTGGCTGAGGAAGAAGAAGATTGTATGTTAGACTCGCGTTAGACACACCCAATATCCACTATGTACTCACAGTACTCTTCATCTACATCTACATCTGTACACCGCAAGCCACATGACGGTGTGTGGCGGAGGGTACCTTGAGTACCTCTATCGGTTCTGCCTTCTATTCCAGTCTCGAATTGTTCGTGGAGAGAAAGTCGGTATACCGCTGTGTGGGCTCTAATCTCTCTGATTTTATCCTTAGTCTATTCGCGAGATATACGTCGCAGGGAGCAATACACTGCTTGACTGCTCGGTGAAGGTATGTTCTCGAATCTTCAACAAAAGCCCGTACCGAGCTACTGAGCGTCTCTCTTGCAGAGTCTTCCACTGGAGTTTATCTATCATCTCCGTAACGCTTTCGCGATTACTAAATGATCCTGTAACGAAGCGCCTTGCTCTCCGTTGGGTCTTCTCTATCTCTTCTATCAGCCCTATCTGGCACGGATCACACACCGGTGAGCAGTATTCAAGCAGTGGGCGAAGAAGTGTACTGTAACCTACTTGCTTTGTTTTCGGACTGTATTTCACCTGTGGGAACGGGTTATTTCTGTACTGAAAATAAGTTCTCATACGAATGGACTTATAATTCACATACTCACAGGCAGTGACTTACTGGTACGTACTGTACGAGGTGCGGCTAGAAAAAAACCGGACTGATGCTGGAGAAAACATTTATTTACAATTATTTACAATTTCATGTTATCTCCTTCAATGTACTCTCCTCCTCGGTCTCTACACCGCTCCATACGAATTTTCCACTGTTCATAGCAATGCTGCAGATCATTTTCGGTAAGTCCATACATTACTTTCGTCGCTTTTTCTTTTACTGCTTCAACAGTCTCAAATCTAGTTCCTTTCAAAGCTGACTTGACTTTAGGGAAAAGAAAAAAGTCACAGGGGGCCAAATCAGGTGAGTAGGGTGGATGATCTAAGATGGGAATGTTGTGTTTTGCCAAAAACGTCTTCACTGACAACGCACTGTGAGCTGGGGCATTGTCTTGGTGAAGGATCCATGACTTTTTTCTCCACAAATCGTTCCGTTTTCTCCGTACTCGCTCACGTAGGGTAGCCAGGACGCTAATGTAGTAATGCTGATTCACTGTTTGTCCCTCTGGTACCCAATCAATGTGCACAATCCCTTTGATGTCAAAAAAAAACAATCATCATTGCCTTGAATTTCGATTTTGACATTCGTGCTTTTTTTTTTTTTGTCGTGGAGAACCAGGAGTTTTCCAATGCATCGATTGGCGTTTAGTTTCGGGATCGTAAGTAAAAAACCACGATTCATCGCAAGTAATAACATTTTGTAAGAAGGTGCGATCACTTTCAATGTTTTCCAGGATGTCAGAACAAATCATTCTTCGGCGTTCCTTCTGTTCAATTGTGAGACACTTTGGAACCATTTTTGAACACACTTTGTTCATGTTGAAACTTTCATGAAGAATCTGCCTAACACTTTCCTTGACAACTCCTGTTAACTCAGACACTGCTCTGATTGTTAAACGGCGATCTTGTCGAACAAGTTTACCGATTTTTTCAATGTTTGCATCAGTTTTTGTTGACAATGGTCTACCAGTGCGAGTGTCATCACTGGTGTCTTCGCGGCCATCTTTAAATCGTTTAAACCACTCAAACACTTGTATTCGCGATAAAAAATCATCGCCGTACACTTGTTGTAACATTACAAACGTTTCACTTGCAGATTTTCCTAGTTTGAAACAAAATTTGATGTTAACACGCTGTTCTTTCTGTACACTCAACATTTTCCGATGCACAGACAAAACGTCAACTACATAAAACAGACGTCACGGGCAGACTGAGTGCAGGAGGCAGATGAAACTCGAGCAGTAGGCGGAGCGAGAGTCACGTGACAGGCCACGCGACTTTCAGCCTTATTGCATTCGTTTTATTGTTTCACCAGTACTAGTCCTGTTTTTTTCTAGCCACACCTCGTATGTTTGGGTTAAGGAGTTTGGGTAAAGGTGTTCAGTGTGTAACTCTTTCCATTTCCCCAGTGTTTGATGATCAGAATTTCGGCGGGACGCTGGGGTTCCTGGTGCTCCAGTGCAACGTAATGCCAGCAGGTACGCTGCCGGTACCCGAGTGGCCCCGCGCCAGCCTCAGCTCGGCCACAGTTGTGCCGGCGCTAGGTCCTCGCGGCGGTCAGCCACCTCGCATTACTCATACTGCGCCGGGCGGCGCGGGGGCGGATGCTTATTTACGATTGCTCGCCGGCTAAGTGAAAGCATATCGTTAAACGGTCGCCGCAGTAAATTAAGCCATCGCCGAGCGCGCCGGAGAATTAAAACGTCAGGGAGGAGCGTGGGTGCTCCGTCACGGCGCTGCCTCGCGCCGCCCGCCGGCCCCTCACACGGCCCCGAGCCAAGCCGCACTGATTGGGAGGGAGCTCTCCCACCTGCTACGCGTACAACACCTGTGACATACAGATCTGCACCCACAATGACAAACGTGTAGCTTAATAACATTTAAGACAAAAATCAGTTTCCCTCGAATCGCAATATTGTACAATATGCAGCACGCTCTACTGTTCGGGAGGTCTTTATGGAGTTAAGTCGTCGTATTGGCAAGTTACGGCGACAAAATCCAATTGGAGGCTGCATATTAGGCATGGCGGTTACCGCTGAAACAACCGGTTTCCTGTTGGACTGGCTGTTTCCGTCTCCAGATTAACCTGCCTCTTAAAAGCGCTCAAATTAGCCGGTTCCTACAATAACCGATTTTCCGTTTTTCACTGTAATTACTTCGAGTAACAAACGTGGCAATCGAAAAAAAAGATTCAAAAATTCTAATGAAGTTGAAGGAGTAGGATATCTCAGTCGATTTGTGGATGAGGCTGCAGCGGAACAACGTATCATTGTCTCCAACAAAGACTGCGAAGGTGAAGGAAGACGGGCGCTGCGACAACGAGAGCGAAAGGCCACAAGTGAATGCCTTTCCAGCATCGCCACTTCTGGATGGTATCAATTTTTCTCCCTGAAGCAACCACAAAATTAAGGGTTCAGTGAATATACCAACAAAATTGCAGCTAAATCAATCAAATTTATATTATTTTTTTCCAACGAACATTGTGGGTGTTTTCTTCTTATATGACGTCGGAAGTTTGTTCCTCCTCCTCCATTTTTTAATATTTCAAAGCAAATGGAGCATTGCACTTCACTGTTACCGCACCTCGTAAAATATTCCCAAACTAAGGATGGTACCGTTATGCAGTACAACTGACGTCCGAAGACGACAGCGAGAAACTACCGCACAAACCAGGCAGCGGCGAAAGGAATGAAGGAAGATTAAAGTTCATCGTCCCGTCGACGTTGACTTCATTAGAGACGGAGGACAACCTCTGATTATTTCAAGGACGGGTAAGGATATCGGCCGTGCCCCTTCAAAGGGACCATCTCGGTATTCCCACGGTGCGATTTAGGGCAATCACGTAAAACCTAAATCAGGATGTCCGGAACTGGATTTGAATCGTCGTCCTCCCGAATGCAAGCGGCGTGTAGTAACCACTGCGCTATCTTCCTTGGTCAGGTGGGAACAAGTCTTCCACACTGCACATTCATGCTTACTGTCTAACACAACGGTCCCCAACCTTTCGTGGACCATTACCCATGAAAGCAATTAGACAGTATCTAGTACCCCTCCCCCATCTCCCCCCCCCCCCACATTATCACCAACTCAAGCATCTATCTAAACTGTTGAATGAAACACTTATGTTGGAACACTTTTATTTTTAAAATTATAAAAGATGAACGATATTTAGTTTGTGCGTGTGTGTGTGTGTGTTAGAATGAATGACGAAGAAATTTTCAGCATGCATTATAAGTGCTACCCATAACTGTTTCTCAGATAAGAATGCTAACTATCCACAGTGAGGTTAGACATTTGCTACAAAACATACTTCCCTTGCATTACTCCTTTCCATTGCGGCAGTTGCTTGACCGGCACGCTGCATGTTAAAATCTGTGCACCGTGCGGGGTAGCCGCGCGGTCTTGGGCGTCTTATCACGATTCACGCAGCTCTCTCCGTCAAAGGTTCGAGTCCTCCCTCGGGGATGTGTGTGTGTTTGTTGTCTTTAGGGTAAGTTAGTTTAAGTCAGATTAAATAGTGTGTAAGCTTAGGAGCCGATGACCTCAGCAGTTGGTCCCATAAAACCTCACTACAGATTTCCAAATTTTCCAAAATCTGTGCACTATACTAATTGTTTGTAAATCAGTTGATTGCTGCACTCCTTACTTTGGTAGAAACTGGAAGGCTTCAGGATGTTAATGCTTTGTGTCTGACGACAGCCATTAGTAGTAATATTAATAATAATAATACCATCGTGTACAGCACTGTATTAGCCCTATGTAGTTATTGCTGTGTCATGCTGTCAATTAATTCATTTATCTGTTTCGACGCAAGTAATGAAGAAATTATGGACTACTGCAGGTACTATTTACAACTTGGAGAAGATATTTTCTTGACGTATTTAGCAGTTGTTATACATATTTTTCACTTTTATCATCGGCGATGTACGGGGCAAAGTACAACATATGTGTGCAGTGGGTGGACTACGTGAGGAACCTGTAACCCCCACCACATTAATGTTATTAATTGAGAAAGAGTAATTATTGATAACGTATATAATCAGTATTAGAGTCTTAAAATTGTGATGACAGTAATGATGTTCTGAAATTAATTTAGTTTCGTGACTGAAACAGAATTGACTCGTTTAGCTTTCACCCCTCAGAAAGCTTTATTTTGCCCTTCAGGTGTAATTACCCCCAGGTTGGGAATCACTGGTCTAATAGGCCACGTCACACGGCAATACGTACATTATTCTCACTGCAGTGACATAGCGATTCTTATGTCATGTGTTTGTGGTTAGTCTTTAACTGTAGGTGTTGTTATTACAATAGTGCCGATCGCTTTTCACAATTTCTGTAATAATTTCGTATTTCAGAGCAATGGAAATTCTACGAATAAACATTACTCGTTTCTAAGGAAGTTTAGTTGAAAAACCAAAAATTTTGCAAACACTGTTATGGGAAATTGATACGCCGGTGTTTCTGACTGGTTACTAGCAAAAAATTAAAAAAAAATATTACCGAGACCAAACAAATACTGTGAAATACAGGTTACTCAGAACGAAAATACCAGTATCCGTTTCAACTAGTCGATTTTTCCCATCCCTACTGCATATTTGCTGACGGAAGCAAACTCTTATAAGGTACGTAGATCTCTCTTGGCTTCTAATTGGCCGTTAGGTCTGAGGCAGACAATCAAGTGTCATTGCTGGTATGAGTCGAATGGCGGCGGACACGGTGAGCAGTAGTGTAGCTTCGGCTATTGTAAAGAAATCGTTTTAAATGTGTAAACTATTTTATTCAGAGTGTTAATTGCATCACGACCGTGCGTTATTAGGGTCGACTGTTGACAACCAAACTGAATGGTCGCGTCTGAGATGGTTGCAGCCGTATTTTTTAAAAAAATTACTGCGTTACTGAAGTCGAATGGCAGCAACCATAATAAACGGACGTATTTGTGATGGCCGGAGACTGTCACCCCGACTGTAAAGTTTTGTTAAATGAATGAGCTGTGATGTGCGTAACTTGATTCATCGCTGAGAATATTTTTGAAAGAGCGTTGTTAGAAAGTATAGGGTCTGTGTGTTAGCAAATTGTACCAGCGTCACATTGTGTAATCATTTCTTGGGGTAATCACTTCGTGTGGTAACTATGCTTTAGCACACCATGAAATAAAAATAAAACATCCATAAAATAATACTCAGGTGCTAATTACTGCAAAGTACAGGGTGACCCAAAAGCTCGTCAACATTTGATAAGTCAATACTTCACCGAATAATATAGGTAGAGAGGTAAAAATCGACGCACATTTCTGAAATGATACGGGGTTTTACTGAAACCGAAATATAGTGCACAAAATGACCAGCAGAGGGCGCTACGTATGACACAAAAGCAATAGTTATCACAACAATTTATGTTTAGCAAAGACGATGTTCTTCATGACAAACGGTCAAAATGTCTGCCGTCACTCATCAACAATACCTGTAGTCGAGCGACAATGTTGTGAGCAGCACTGTACAGCATATCAGTAGATAAGGTGAGAAACTGCCATCGAAAGTTGTCTGTTAGCATCGGTAATTAGATCGGACGATTGTGGTAGACTTGCAACTTCAGCTCACCCCACAACCAATAATCATGCGCACTGAGGTCTTGGGACCTGGGAGGCCAAGAATTTCGGAAGTGGCGGCTCAGCATGCCATCCTCGCCAAATGATGTGCGGAAGAGCTCGTTCACACGTGTAGCAATATGAGGTGGAGCGGCACCTAGCGCTAAAGTCGTACCTTCCAGCAGGTGTTTGTCAGCCATATCGGTGTACTCGGCGCGCGTCACGCCTACATTTCACACACGATTCTCACGCGGCGTCACTGAAGTGTTGATGTCTAGTGCCATCTGTTGGCCGCTTTTTGCACTCATTTTTGGTCTCGCGGAAACCCCACATCACTTCAGGCATGCGTGTGAAGTTTTACATCGCTCTCTACAATGCCCCGTGAAGTTGTGCATTTTCAAATGTTGAAGGACTTTGAATCACCCTGTAGCTCCTCACTTTCCTATAATCTTAAGCTAGCAGCGAAACATCATATACGAAGCCGCCACCGAGCAAATCGGACGTTCACATGTTTACAAGACGCTAAATGAGTTCAACAAACATCCGATACCTCGGTCGCTCCACTTGCTCCTAGTCTCCAGTAACTGTGGCAGTTGCCCCCCTCTGACATCAGCACTCCGATCACAGCACAAGACATTAAACTTATCCTCCGGTCCAAATGGAACACTGCCCCTGGTCACGACAATGTCACCTACTGCCACTTTCGAGAAAGCCCCTTCTCCTTCGTTAGTGTCCTTGCCAATCTCTATAATGTCATCCTCTGTGCCGGCTTCTGCCGCGACCTGTGGAAGGCCCACCGCGTCCTCTTTATTCCTCAAACCGAACAAACCCCCTTCCGTCGCCTCTTCCTACAGTCCCATCTGCCTCACCTCCGTCTTCAGTAAGGTCTTCGAATCCATACTATCCCATCGTATCCATCAGCACCTGAATCAACACCACCTCCTCCCCCTTACCTAGTGTGGCTTCCGACCCTCCTTCTCCACCGTAGATCAACTCCTTAACCTCGTCCACCTACTCTCCCTCCAGCTTAACTCCCGTCGCTCCGCCATTTTTGTTTCCCTCGACCTCCAAAATGCCTATGACCGCGTCTGGCATCCTGTTCTCCTCTTTAAACTCCAAACCTACGTCCTGCCTACCAATTTTGTCCGTCTGGTCGCTTCTTTCCTCTCACGCCGTCCATCCTATGTCACCATCCACAACACCAACTCGTGTATCTTTTATCCCACTACTGGCGTCCCCCAGGGCACTGTCCTCTCCCCTCTCCTCTATCTCCTGTACACTGCCGATATGCCCAAGCCACCCCCACCTGTCCACCTTCTTCATCGCCTTGCTGGCTCTCTATGCTACCCTTCAACGGTCCCAATGCACACTCCAAACCCACCTGGACAAGTTCACCACTTGGTGTAACCAGTGGTTCCTTCATCTCAATCCCTCCGAAACCCAGGCAATCATCATAGGCTGCACCACCTGCTCCTTCCGCCTCCATGATTTCTACTCACCATTTATGGTTGTCTCATCCAGATCATCCCCACCCTGAGATACCTTGGCTTCACCTTCGACCATCACCTCACCTGGACCCCTCACCTCCTGACCATCCAGTAGAAAGCCCATTCCCGCCTCTGCCTCCTGAAACGCCTGTCTGGCTGGACATGGGGATTGCATCCTTCTACCATCCTGCAAACTTACAAATCCCTCAACTGTCCTATCCTATTTTATGGCAACATTGCCTGGATCCCTACTTTTACAAGGCCCTCCAATTCCTCAAACACCATGCACTCCACCTTGCCTTCCGTATCTACCTTCCATCCCCCACACGGCTCCTGTATGACCTCTTCCCTTTCCCCTACTTCCTCCTTTTCCTCCATCTCTGCATCCTTTACACTGTCCACAGGCTTGATCCCCCCCACCCCCTGGTTTCATCCTTCCTCTCCACCCCCCTTCCCTCCCCAGCCTTCTTTGGCGCGCTCCCAACCCATCTCCCCCTCTCCTCCTCTCCCTCCCTTCTTCCCTCCTCCCCCTCTTCTCCCTTCCCTCCCTTCTTCCCTCCTCCCTCATCTGTATGCCCTGGCAAATACTCTCTGCTTGCTCATCGTCATCAGTGTACTTTGCCTGTGTTGTGTTTGTTGCTATTCTCCTGTGCGTCCAGAGTTGTGATTTTAATTGTGTGCTGGACTTGTACATAGTGTTATTGTCACTGGTTGTTATGTGCAACGTCGTCCGTCGATACTTTTATGATACAGTGTGTTGTTTTGTTTGTGTGTGCTAATTTTTTACAGTTTTCATATGAATTTCCCAGCCTCCCCCTTTTTGTCTGTTCTCTTCCGTGCTGTTCCTCCTTGGGTGAAGTTGAGGCGATTCCCACCATCTTTTCCTCCATACAGATGACAAGACAAATTCGTTGGCGTTCCGCTTGACCGACGAGGGAGAGCCACAAAGGCGGCAACGTACTTAGCAGCGTTTTCAAACGATAGTCTTTTGATTTGGCGGGTAAGATAGCGTGAAGATGCTTTCAGACGATACTAGAAAGTTTTCTGTCCTCAAGTTCTGGTGCTGTTAGAATTCCCTGCTTTTTGCAGTCACTCTTATTGGCTTAATGGGACGCTGGACAGCACCCACTATAAGATTTTTTCTCTGGGCTCAGCGTCCAGCGGGGGATGCTAAGTTCGGGAGCAAGATACTGCTGTCCAGGCTTCGATGGCCACAGACGTTTGAGTTAGAACGTGGTTCTAAGTGAAAATTCGGAATGGAATTTATAAGTTATCTTGCCTTCAAACTTGACGACATCAAAGACCGAAGGTGTAAGGAATGGGTCACTATATTCGTGTTCCTTTCAATAATGGACAGACTGTCCATAAATATTTAGGTGATTTCAAGGTTGAACATTAATTATGTATTTTTGATGGTAACATTTGTTTTTCCTTGCTACAGATCTACCAAGGGAATCCATGAAGTTTCTGTACAGCTGTGTGTCATTCAACACTTATGCTACAATGAGCGCCGTGTGAGCTGTGTCATAAAAATGGTTTCCCCCAGAAGAAAGCTCAATGTGTTGTGTAGCTAGCAGACCATATCACCGATTACTGCACAGCGAAGCTTGTGTCCCATTATGGAAAGAAACCACATATGGTCAAATTAATCAGGACAAAGATGGAAACTTTTTTCACAAAGGGACCGGTTTAAAAACGGACAAGCAGCAGCAGAATATATGTTCCGGAGGAGACTGTGCAGGCAATTTAAAACGCGTTCACGAGGTTTGCACAAAAATCGATTAACCTACACTCATGCTCATAAATTAAGGATAATTGCAGAACGTGGTGCCATACAACATGGCACTACACAAAACTGGCGCTATTAGCATACGCACATAGGGAACACACACGACACAGATCAGTAAGTCCACGGTGTTGGTGAAAGGTTGAAAAAACCGTCCCGACACACATGCGCTACAAAATGCCACTGTTTCCTGCGCATGTACCCCGACATCAGTATGGGATATTATCACCATTCTCACGAACACAGGCCACGCAACGGGTTGGCATACTCTGGATCAGGTGGTCGAGCAGCTGGTGGGGTATAGCCTACCACTCTTGCAGCCGCACGGGATTAGCCGAACGGTCTCAGGCGATGCAGTCATGGACTGTGGGGCTAGTCCCGGCAGAGGTTCGAGTCCTCCCTCGGGCATGGATGTGTGTCTTTGTCCTTAGGGTAATTTAGGTTAAGTAGTGTGTAAGCTTAGGGACTGATGACCTTAGCAGTTAAGTCCCATAAGATTTCACACACATTTGAACATACCATCCTTGCAACAGTGCCTGTCGGAGCTCCTGAAGTGTCCTAGGGGTTTTAAGACGTGCAGCATCCCAGACGTGCTCGATGGGGTTTAGGTCTGGAGAACAGGCAGGCAACTCCATTCGCCTGATATCTTCTGTTTCAAGGTTCTCCTCCGTGATGGTAGCTCGGTGGGGCAGTGCGTTTTCATCCATCAGGAGCAGGTGGGACTCACTGCACCCCTAAAAGGCGGACATACTGGTGCTAAATGACGTCCCGATACACCTGATCTGCTACAGTTCCTCTGTCAAAGACGTGCAGGGGGTGCACGTGCACCAATTATGGTCCCACCCGACACCATCAAACCACGACCTCCATACAGGTCCCTTTCAAGGACATTAAGGGGTTGGTATCGTGTTCCTGGTTCACGCCAGATGAAAACCCGGCGAGAATCACTGTTCAGACTATATCTGGACTCGTCCGTGAACATAACCTGGGAACCTGTTCCAATGACCATGTACTGTGTTCCTGACACCAGGCTTTACGGGCTCTCCTGTGACCAAAGGTAAGAGGAATTCACATTGCAGGTCCCCGGGCGAATAAACCATGTCTGTTCAGTCGTCTGTAGGCTGTGTGTCTGGAGACAACTGTTCCAGTGGCTGCGGTAAGTTCCCGAGCTAGGCTACCTGCAGTACTCCGTGGCTGTATGCGGGCACTGATTGTGAGATGTCGGTCTTCTTGTGGTGTTGTACACTGTGGACGTACCATACTGTAGCGCCTGGACACGTATCCTGTGTGCTGGAATCGTTGCCATAATCGTGAGATCACACTTTATGGCACACGGAGGGCCCGTGCTACAACCTGCTGTGTTTGACCAGTGTCCTTTGAGCCATTTTCTACACACAGTCACCATTAGCACATCTGAAAACGTCTGCACACTTATTCGCTGCACTGTACTCTGACATGCACCAACACACCTCTGCGTATGTGGACTGCTGCCAGCGTGGGACGACGGCAGGTCAAACGCACCGCATGGTCGTACGCCGAGGTGATTTAAATCCGCAAACCGCCCACCAGAGCATTATTTCACCATGTATCAGCATTATCCTTAGTTTATGAGCATGAGTGTAGCTTCGCTGAAGCTTAAAATGCCAAAGAGTAGAGTACATAAAGTTGTTCGCAAACGTCGTAAATTGTATGCGTACACAGTCCAAATCCTTCAGGCAATACAACAATATGGTCGCCAAGAACGTGAAAAATTAGCAGTGGACATGCTGAACCGTTTGGATGAAGACAATGATTTCTTGAAGGGTTTAGTTTTTCCGATGAGGCTACATATTATGTTTGTGGTTCAGTTAACCGCCATAATGTCCGGATCTGGGTATCAGAAAATTCTCATGCAGTACGAGAACACGTTCTGGACAGTCCAAAGGTTAATGTGTGGGTTAATGTGTGATCGAGTGATTGGTCCATTTTTCTTCCTTGAAAACAATGTAAACGGATATGCTTACCCAGACATGTTGGTGATTATGCTGGCCTCCAGCTACAGGATACCCAAGACACTATCATCATTCAGCAAGATGGTGCTACCCTACATTGGGAACTTAAAGTCCACAATTTTTTTCATGAAGCCTTACCCAAAAAATGGACTGGGGGGGTCAGCCAGTTATATGGCACCCGCGACCACGTGACATTACCAACTTAGGTTTCTTTCTGTTGCGGAATTTGAAAGGTACTGTGTACAGAACAGCAGTTCCCGATATTGTGATATTACAAGAACGTATCAGAGACGCCATTGGCAAAAGCACACCACGCGTGTTGTAGAATGTGCGGCAGGAGACTCAACACCGGCTTGATACACTACTGACCAATAAAATTGCTACACAACGAAGATGACGTGCTACAGAAGCGAAATTTAACAGACAGGAAGAAGATGCTGTGATATGCAAATGATTATCTTTTCAGAGCATTCACACAAGGTTGGCGCCGGTGGCGACACTTACAACGTGCTGACATGAGGAAAGTTTCCAACCGATTTCTCGTATACAAACAGCAGTTGACCGGCGTTGCCTGATGAAACGTTGTTGTGATGCCTCGTGTAGGGAGGGGAAATGCGTACCATCACGTTCCCGACTTTGATGGAGCCTATCGCGATTACTGTTTATCATATCGCGACACTGCTGCTCGCGTTGGTCGAGATCCAATGACTGTTAGCAGAATATGGAATCGGTGGGTTGAGGAGGGTAATACAGAACTCCGTGCTGGATCCCAACGGCCTCGTATCACTAGCAGTCGAGATGACAGGCACCTTATCCGCATGGCTGTTCAAAAATGGTTCAAATAGCTCTGAGCACTATGGGAGTTAACTTCTGAGGTCATCAGTCCCCTAGAACTTAGAACTACTTAAACCTAACTAACCTAAGGACACACATTCATGCCAAAGGCGGGATTCGAACCTGCGACGGTAGCGGTCACGCGGTTCCAGACTGTTGCGCCTAGAACCGCTCGGCCTTACAGCAGGCCCGCATTGCTGTAACGGATCGTGCAGCCACGTCTCGATCCCTGAGTCAACAGATGGGGACGTTTGCAAGACAACAACCATCTGCACGAACAGTTCGACGACGTTTGCAGCAGCATGGACTATCAGCTCGGAGACCATGGCTGCGGGCGGCAGGAGTGGCCGAGCGGTTTTAGGCGCTTCAGTCTGGAACCGCGCGACAGCTACAGTCGCAGGTTCGAATCCTGCCTCGGGTGGGGATGGGTGTGATGTCCTTAGGTTAGTTACGTTTAAGTAGTTTTAAGTTCTAGGGGACTGATGACCTCAGAAGTAGAGTCCCATTGTGTTCAGAGCCATTAAACCATGGCTGTGGTTACCCTTGACGCTGCATCACAAGAGGAGCGCCTGCGATGGTGTACTCAACGACGAACCTGGGTGCACGAATGGCAAAACGTCATTTTTTCCGATGAATTCAGGTTCTGTGTACAGCATCATGATGGTCGCATCCGTGTTTGGCGACATCGCGTTGAACGCACATTGGAAGCGTGTATTCGTCATCGCCATACTGGAATATCACCCTGTGTGATGGTATGGGGTGCCATTGGTTATACGTCTCGGTTATCTCTTGTTCGTATTGGCGGCACTTTGATTAGAGGACGTTACATTTCAGGTGTGTTACGATCCGTGACTCTATCCTTCATTCGATCCCTGCGAAACCCTACATTTCAGCATGATAATGCACGACCGCATGTTCCAGGTCCTGTACAGGCCTCTCTGGATACAGAAAATGTTCGACTGCTGCCCTGGCCAGCACATTCTCCAGATCTCTCACCAACTGAAAACGTCTGGTCAATGGGGGCCGAGCAACTGGCTCGTCACAATACTCTAGTCACTACTCTTGAAGAACTGTGGTATCGTGTTGAAGCTGCATGGGCAGCTGTACCTGCACACGGCATCCTAGCTCTGTTTGACTCAATGCGCAGGCGTATCAAGGCCATTATTACAGCCAGAGGTGATTGTTCTACGTGTTGATTTCTCAGGATCTATGCACCCAAACTGCGTGAAAATGTAACCACATGTCAGTTCTAGTATAATATATTTGTCCAATGAATACCCATCTATCATCTGCATTTCTTCTTGGTGTAGCAATTTTAATCGTCAGTAGCGTATTTTGCGTGTAAGCAGGTGTGAACATGTTGAAGTGAGTTAAATGTTGAAGTGTTTTACCTGTATAAAAGGTTCGAAACTTAACAAATAGAGATATATTTCTTATATTACATGTTTCATATATTGTATGTAGTAAATAATACATTGTTTTTTTATCAGGGTAAACATTTATGGACACCCTGTGTTACAATCATTTTGTGTGAAGTTGGCGATGTGGATCTTGTGTTAGCCACGTACAACACATCTACTCAGACAAAGAACCAGTGGAGCGTCTGGTACACACTCTTTTATTTGATTTCTCAAAGCACTCACCCTTTAATATTTCTAGAATAGAAGTCGAGTGATTCTGTACGTGCTGTAAAATTCAGTCGATCGCCATGTGGTCAAGGAATATTGTTATCTCAGCCGTAGTTTGCGATGATAAAGTGTACTTTGAGCTGTCAGTTAAAAGAATGCCGATTTCCCCTACGTCATTTAGTTAATTCACGGCTACACTGTAGACAGTCGGACTTAGTGATGAGACAATTTGCCTTCTTAGTTTCCGTTTGTGCCGATCCCTTTTGTTGCGTCGATGTTCACTTTCTCGATGTTCACTTTCCTATCGCAAATCAAATCAACTCCCCAGTGTGTCATGAGGCTATCCCATGCTTTCTTGACAGATTTATGTGATGGAAACTTTTCGTGATATCAACCGAGCGACAGCTTAGTGTAGAAGCAACATTTCAACGAGTTTCCTTCACG
Source organism: Schistocerca nitens (assembly GCF_023898315.1). NCBI lineage: Eukaryota > Metazoa > Arthropoda > Insecta > Orthoptera > Acrididae > Schistocerca > Schistocerca nitens. Next base: position 173,078,307 of record NC_064622.1, on the reverse strand, counting down.
TCATCTTCAGGCGCAGTGCTGGAAAGTTATGCTTTATAGATAGTGGACCACAGCCTCCTCTGTTGAGCGGCTATTAGACAGAACTGTCGCGTTCCTGAGGAAGAGAGTGACGTCTGTGGTTTTGATGGTGGTGGTAGTGATAGAGGTGGTGATGGAGAAGGAGGGAGGGAGGGGAGTCCTAGCGTCGACTCCAGGTGCTGTCTGTCCGTTCTGGCCGCCGCTCTCAGACTTGAGAGCTCTTGACTAAACTGTGCGAGCGCCCCGTCCATGGAACAACTTAACTGAAAAAAGCAGACCTGACTGGCTGACAGATTCATTATTTGCTCGTAGTTCAACAGCCATTTTGGAACTCATTACCAAAAACTATCGGAACGACACAACTCCCTTGTGTACAGTAAACCGAAAAATGTCCCTTACTTGAGCTGCTCTTTGTTGCTGCAAATACTTTTGTCTAACTCCTGGCCAGACTCGCAGGCAGTATTGTAAACTCCAGTCATCAGTAGCTCTGTTTGATCTCTGACTGGGCCTAACGTCCCGCAGCTTGTATCGGAAAACAGGCAAGAAATTTATTATGAATATTTATTTTTCGAGCTAATAATTAATACTGTGTGACCACCCTCGCTCAGTAGCTGATCCTGGGGTGGATGCCAATTTTTACTGGACACAGATGATTTTAGAGATATTAGGGGAGTGTGACGTAAACAGGACAAAGTGACTTACCGTAAATATTGGGCCTTTGTCGTTCTTTCGAACAGGAATAACATTAATTGCGTATTAGCAAGAGAGGTCAGTAGATTCACATAAGACTATAGTCTAATGTTGTTAGCGGTAGTTATAGCAACAACCACAGCATTTTGGAGGTACAGTTGCTCCTCGCACAATGGGGGTAGTATTTGGCCGATAGGTAGCTTGCGTGTTGGAGCACGAGGTAAGGCAAGGTAAGGTATGGTCGGCGGGACTGGCGGCCGGCTGGGCAGGTGTGGCGGCGCAGCGGTTGTGGCCGTGGCCCGCGGGCGTCACGAGCGCCGCCACGGCCCCGCATTAAATTAATTTCCTTTCGCGGCTCCGGGGAACCCCCGGCCCCAGTCCGGCCCCGTGATGAATGGCCGGCCCAGCCTCGCCGCGCATGCGCCTGTGCAGCGCGTGCGACCGCGGGTCCACACGACCGAGACTAACACGCCGCCTCTCCGGGGCGTTGCGTGGCGAATACACGCGTCGCCACGCACGCCAGGCCGAGACCTACACAAAAGACCGCCGGGCCCGCGACGACGGCGCGCCGTCACGAAGATTCTGCGCGCCGATCTGTGCGGAGGCGCCGACTTGGCTCTCTAGCGAGGGGGAGGCTGTGTCTGGTTCTCCAGAATACAGTGGCTGCGTTGTGGAGAGCAGCTACCATTGTAACACCGAAGAACTCTGCAGACATAGATTCGGATGACCCGAAAACATGTAGGTCCACATGTTTCACTGCTGTGTATGCAGTTACACAGCGATAGCTGCAGAGGCCTCCACCAGCCAGCAGTCTCCAACCGTTACGTCATAAATTTCAGATCAGTCATCACATAAATGTCGCTCGCCGGCCGAAGTGGCCGTGCGGTTAAAGGCGCTGCAGTCTGGAACCGCAAGACCGCTACGGTCGCAGGTTCGAATCCTGCCTCGGGCATGGATGTTTGTGATGTCCTTAGGTTAGTTAGGTTTAACTAGTTCTAAGTTCTAGGGGACTAATGACCTCAGCAGTTGAGTCCCATAGTGCTCAGAGCCATTTGAACCATTTTTTAAATGTCGCTCATAATCGGAAATTTTCTTTGCTCAAACGAATTGAAGGGTTACGTTTTTGAAATTCCGTCATTCCCCCTTCCTCCCACCTTCTCCCCCCTTCCCACCCTCACCCATTACGTCGCAAAGGTGAGAAAATGGCTCGAAGGTGGCTACAGCTTTCTTCTACGAGGTGAGGCAAATGAAAGTGGCCCAAATGAGTGGATGCAACTGGACATAGAATGAAATTTTCACTCTACAGCGGAGTGTGCGCTGATATGAAACTTCCTGGCAGTTTAAAACTGTGTGACGGACCGAGACTCGAACTCGGGACCTTTGCCTTTGGCGGGCAAGTGCTCTACCAGGAGAGCTTCTGTGAAGTTTTGGAAGGTAGGAGACGAGGTACTGGCGGAATTAAAGTTGTGAGGAGGGGGCGTGAGTCGTGCATGGGTAGCTCAGTTGGTAGAGCACTTGCCCGCGAAAGGCAAAGGTCCCGAGTTCGAGTCTCGGTCCGGCACACAGTTTTAAATCTGCCAGGAGGTTTCACAACTGGACATTTATGTATGCACACAACCACACCCCGTGACGCGTAAACTACGTGTACGCCCACCACGTGATCCAAACTACACTCCTGGAAATTGAAATAAGAACACCGTGAATTCATTGTCCCAGGAAGGGGAAACTTTATTGGCACATTCCTGGGGTCAGATACATCACATGATCACACTGACAGAACCACAGGCGCATAGACACAGGCAACAGAGCATGCACAATGTCGGCACTAGTACAGTGTATATCCACCTTTCGCAGCAATGCAGGCTGCTATTCTCCCATGGACACGATCGTAGAGATGCTGGATGTAGTCCTGTGGAACGGCTTGCCATGCCATTTCCACCTGGCGCCTCAGTTGGACCAGCGTTCGTGCTGGACGTGCAGACCGCGTGAGACGACGCTTCATCCAGTCCCAAACATGCTCAATGGGGGACAGATCCGGAGATCTTGCTGGCCAGGGTAGTTGACTTACACCTTCTAGAGCACGTTGGGTGGTACGGGATACATGCGGACGTGCATTGTCCTGTTGGAACAGCAAGTTCCCTTGCCGGTCTAGGAATGGTAGAACGATTGGTTCGATGACGGTTTGGATGTACCGTGCACTATTCAGTGTCCCCTCGACGATCACCAGTGGTGTACGGCGAGTGTAGGAGATCGCTCCCCACACCATGATGCCGGGTGTTGGCCCTGTGTGCTTCGGTCGTATGCAGTCCTGATTGTGGCGCTCACCTGCACGGCGCCAAACACGCATAGGACCATCATTGGCACCAAGGCAGAAGCGACTCTCATCGCTGAAGACGACACGTCTCCATTCGTCCCTCCATTCACGCCTGTCGCGACACCACTGGAGGCGGGCTGCACGATGTTGGGGCGTGAGCGGAAGACGGCCTAACGGTGTGCGGGACCGTAGCCCAGCTTCATGGAGACGGTTGCGAATGGTCCTCGCCGATACCCCAGGAGCAACAGTGTCCCTAATTTGCTGGGAAGTGGCGGTGCGGTCCCCTACGGCACTGCGTAGGATCCTACGGTCTTGGCGTGCATCCGTGCGTCGCTGCGGTCCGGTCCCAGGTCGACGGGCACGTGCACCTTCCGCCGACCACTGGCAACAACATCGATGTACTGTGGAGACCTCACGCCCCACGTGTTGAGCAATTCGGCGGTACGTCCACCCGGCCTCCCGCATGCCCACTATACGCCCTCGCTCAAAGTCCGTCAACTGCACATACGGTTCACGTCCACGCTGTCGCAGCATGCTACCAGTGTTAAAGACTGCGATGGAGCTCCGTATGCCACGGCAAACTGGCTGACACTGACGGCGGCGGTGCACAAATGCTGCGCAGCTAGCGCCATTCGACGGCCAAAACCGCGGTTCCTGGTGTGTCCGCTGTGCCGTGCGTGTGATCATTGCTTGTACAGCCCTCTCGCAGTGTGCGGAGCAAGTATGGTGGGTCTGACACACCGGTGTCAATGTGTTCTTTTTTCCATTTCCAGGAGTGTAGTTCAGAGTGTAGTGCGGGTGTTTCAGTGTGAGTGGAGCAGCGCAAAAGGGACGATGGTACCCACAGTGGAGCAGTCGATGTTCGTCGTGGAACGTTACGTGACAACGAACTCGTGTAAACGGTGTGGTCATTTGTTTACTGATAAGTTTAACATATCAAAGTGCCACCAAAGAGAGCCATGCAGCGCAAAATCTAAAATGGTGTGAGATACGATCTGTTTTGAACAACTCAAAAAACATTCTGAAACGTGTCAAGAAGTGAATGGTGGTCACTTTAAATATGTACTGTAGTCAGGTTAGTACTCTAGTTCCTATCCTCTGCTGTTTCTTTGTACCTTGGAACACTGTTTTCCGGACACTTTTATCTGCCCCACATTAACGATGGTGCAAAAGCGTGGCGTCCTGTGACGTCACCCTGAGACTCGACAACACTTTAAACAGCAAGATGTCCATAAATGTGAGAGAAATGCAGGAACTTGGAAGCTCATGTGAGGTGTGAGTTAATGTTAATACTGTGGTACGACAAAAATCCGCCTCAGTTGCGAAATGTTACTAGCCTTACTCAGGTTTCAACTAGAGTATCCTGTCTTCTTCAGAAGCATAAAATAAACTAATACAGGCCAGAATAAGGCACGGTCAAACATAAAAAGCTGAAGTACCGTGGTACCATTTCAAGCTACGTTACTTAGCTGAGGAACAGCCCCGGCGCCACTTCGTGTAAAAAGCGGTCGGTTGGTACCTGTTTAAAAGGGGCCTCATTATGGGTCTCCATTTGGAAGGCGGGTCGAATAGTGCCGTATCCGAATTTGAGGAGCATGCGGAGTTGACAGTCGCTTGACGTTGAATTGAATTGTAACGTGGAGGCAGGCATGCTCGTCACCAGGTTGGCTCTGCGCACTATGGGACTTAACATCTTTGGTCATCAGTCCCCTAGAACTTAGAACTACTTAAACCTAACTAACCTAAGGACATCATACACATCCATGCCCGAGGCAGGATTCGAACCTGCGACCGTAGCAGTCGCGCGGTTCCGGACTGAGCGCCTAGAACCGCGAGACCACCGCGGCCGGCTCGTCACCAGGTGTCCAGTCAGCCACATCTGACCGTCACAAGGGAGGTAGTATGCACCAAGCGCATCGTAATCCATTTCACATCATAGTTTGTCATCCGAGAGCAAAGCCGTCGACTCCAACGCAACATACTGTAAAATTTCGCACTATTACTCGGAGACTAGCAGCAGTCGGACTACAGAATCATCGTCCGAGGCGTAGGCTGCTGTTAATACCGCAGCACAAACGGTTGTGTTTGTGATGGTGACATTACTGGGACTGCTCGGTTGCCGATCGATGGTGTTCAGCAATTTACTGCGGTTCTGCACAGCCCCCGATGGCTATAGTCGGCGAGTATAGCCCCGACCTGGGAAAATGATTCAATTTCACAAATTTTGTGAGAGGCAAAGCGTTGTTATTCCTTGCGTCATGGTGTGGGGTGCCGAAGTATCACTTCAGATGATAATGATGATGATATTTGGTTTGCGAGGCGCTCAGCTGCATGGATATCAGCGCCTGTACAAATTCGCAATCGTTTCACTGTCCAAACTCGCCACTTTTCCCGAATGATAATGAAATGAGGAGGACAACACAAACACTCAGTCCCCAGGCGAATAAAATCCCCGATCCTGCCGGGAATCGAACCCACGATCCCGTAATCCAGAGGCAGCAACGCTGGGCACCAGACCATGAGCTGCGGACTTTGACTTCAGGTCGCGGCTGGTAGTGATTCAAGCAGTTCTGACGACTCAACACTACGTTACGGAAATCCCGCCTCCCAACGTGTTACCTTTCATGAGAAAATATCATGGTGCCACTTAACAATAGGAAAATACTCGTCCAAACTTGGCCTATATCTCTAGAAGCTGCCTGTGTAGCGCTGAGGTCCTCTCACGTCCAGCAAGATCCCCAGGTCAGTTTCCAGTAGGATCATACCGCCAAGTTCTTTGTAAATTTGATTTCATTTTGTAATCGCTGAAATAGCATCCTATACCATTTCAACAATTGAAGTTTCTGAGCCGCGTGCGGCTTGTGTTCATCCCATTTATTGTTTTCCACCTTCTTTTACGGTACAGCCGCCTCGTTTTCTTATTCCGTTTACTGGAGTCACTAACTTGTGCCTTACTTTCCCGTGAGTGGCAGCAGCAGCGCTTATCGATAAGTGCACTGTCGTACGATCTCTGGAGCGACCGACAGTATATCTGGGTCGTCGTCGGTCTGGAAGTCAGTTGGAGACGGACCAGGAGGGCAGTCGGGCACGGAGCAGCGTCAGGGACGGAGCGCCAGCGAGGTGCTGACAGACAGTACTTGCCGATCGCTGGGGCACGCATGCACTAAATGGCTCTGAGCACTATGGGACTTAACTTCTGAGGTCATCAGTCCCCTAGAACTTAGAACTACTTAAACCTAACTAACCTAAGGACATCACACACATCCATGCCCGAGGCAGGATTCGGACCTGCGACCGTAGCGGTCACGCGGCCTCAGACTGTAGCGCCTAGAACCGCTCGGCCACTCCGGCCGGCGCACGCATGCACTGTCCGTCGGAAGAAGAATGGAGCAGGAACGACCGCTGGTTGGTCGTACGGTCGGTCGTCTCATCGGACGACGTGTATTTAGTCTTTTGACTGTTTCCGTGTGTGTGTGGGAGTCGGTCGGTTGGGGCAGAGCAGCGAGGTAGCCTCTGTGGCGCGTAGTCAGGCCGGAGCCGCTGGCGGTGTGCACGCGCGGTTGGAGTTGTGATGCGCCTCTTGGGAGGATTACGAAGTTCGTCGCCCACCTATCCTGGACACTAAAGTTGAGTGCTCACTTAACCTACTATCAAGCCTCAACTGCTGTCACATCTTTTCGTTTGATCCTGGTTGTCGCTTCCTGGGAGATTCCAGTGAGCAACAACGTGGGCGCATTGCAAGTCAGCTAGAATTCCAGCTGTCCTGCCTGCGTGGTGTTGAACTTAATTTAATTCATTCCTTAATTAATGAAGTGTACCAGCAGTATCTTCTGCCTTGTGGCTGTTGACTTTTCGCTTTCCTGCCCTGAGCGTTGATGTAGCTTTCGGCAGTGTATTTTCCTGGTCGTGTTGATGCTGTCCAGCACGGCATGTAGTTCCACAGCTGAGAGGTTGTTGGTAGCTTTGGGTGTTTATTCTGACTTGACTGGATTGGGCACCAATATTCAGAACATTGTGCTATTGACATCTTGTCGTTTTGATGGTCGAGTGGAGCGGAACTAATCTTGTTGGTTGGTTTGTCGGTTGGCTGTCGGTTGGGTTGCCTTCTGATTAAGAGGCTGTCGGTCTGGCTGCCTGTCTCATCTAAAAGTGCGTTAATGTTACCTTCGCAGGCCGAAGCTTCTGCGCGCCTCTCCTTTCATTTTACATAGTGATTTCCTTTTTAGTCTTAAGTACTCTGTGTGGCCTTCAGCCGAGTTCTAGCTTATTAAAATTGCAATGTTATTCTTCTTAGGCCTTAAGCCGTAAAAAAAAAAAAAAAAAAAAAATGCTGCTTGCTTAGTATGTGGCCTTCAGCCGAGTTTTCAGCCTTTCAAAATTAAAATTGAAAATTCCTTGTGCCTAGGCCTTAAGCCGTAAATTGGTTTCAAGTTGGTATGTGGCCTTCAACCGAGTTTCCAGCCTTCTCAAATCAGAAGTTGAAAATTTTGGCTAAGCCTTAAGCCGTAAGAAATATATTACAGTTTTTATGTGGTCTTCAGCCGAGTTTTCCAGCTTAAATTAAAAATTGGAAATTTCTTTGCCTAGGCTTTAAGCCGTGAGATTGTTTGGGTTTCGTATGTGGCCTACAGCCGAGTGTTATGTGGAGCATCTTAAAATAAGGCCTTTAGCCTATTTTAGTTGAAATTTAGAAGCTCTTCTCTTTAGGTCTTAAGCCTAAAATAGTTTTCTGCGTGGTGTGTGCCCTTCAGCCGAGTTTTAATCTCTCTTAAATTAAAAATTAAAAATCCTTGTCTTGCGCTTAAATTATGAAATTGTTATTCTTTGGTATGAGGTCTTCAGCCGAGTTTTACACATATTTTAAGATAAGGCCTTTAGCCTTTTCAAATTCAAAGCTCTTCTCCCTAGGCCTTAAGCCGTTAAATTGTTTTGTTGATATGCGGCCTTCAGCCGAGTTTTCAGCCTCTTTAGATTAAACACTGAAACTCTTTGTCTCGGCCTTAAGCCGTAACACTGTTCTTGATTAATGTTAGGCCTTCAGCCGAGTTCTATGGGAAAAATTTAAGCTAAGGTTTTCAGCCAATTTATATTAAAGATAAAAAAATGTTTTTCCAAAGAAGTGAAACCTCCAGAAGAATTCCTGTACAACAATTACTTTGGCGTTGTGCCTTGGATTTTCGATGTGGCCTTCAGCCGATCTAAAGTAAATCAAAGGACGTCTTTCGTTAAAATCTTGAGAGATTTGATTCTTGCTTGTGCGATTGTCTGTTTCAAGAAATAAAGTTATATGTTGAACGCAACTGACAGTAACTGATTTTGGCCCCTTTGACAAATATAACCTCATCCGCTCTGTCCTGCTAGCCCAGGGATTTCAGTTTAATATGTTTCCTCTTCCCCTTCTGCATGTTTCACTTGTTTGTTTCGATATTTTAACTGATGTCAGTATTTTGCAACCATGACTGGAGGATCTATATTACTCACATCTGTAATCACATCCGTTATTATATTTTGGGTAACTACATTGTCCTTCCAGTCTACGGATATTTCATCTAGGCCTCATAGCTTCCATTCCAGGTAAAGTACTGCTTGTAAAACTCTAGTTCTTTCAAGGATCTCAGTGATATTGATGGAATGTCGTCTATTCCAGGTTCCTCATTTCGACTTAAGTGTTTCAGTGTTTCGTCATATTCTTCTTGCAGTTTCTCATCTCAAAGGATAGAATCTTAAAATTACGTGGAATATTTACGTCATTGCTTATAGGGTACTGTTAGATGCCTCTCACAAGCTTCAAGAACTTCCAGAGCCGTGCCAGGCAGGTATATCCTGTTGCCAGCCTACGACTGTTTCCACCGAACAAATTCTAAGAGTATTTCCAATTGCAGCTCTTAAAACTGCCTTCCACTATATAAACTCCGTAATTTCAGTACTTAATTTCACGATATAAATCTGTGGCCCTCGGAAAAATTTGTCACAGTATAAGCTCTTTTCTGTTTAAGCCTCTCTTCTTCAAAATGAGCTATTTGCCATCAGGGATAAATAGATACTTCCCTACTTAGACTTCACAGAATAAGGATTTTGCCCTTAGATTCATCAATATTCAAAGTTAGTTTTCCACATGAATTGGCGCTTCTGCTATGGTAAGTCCTAGTCTGCTGTACCTTTTCTGCACGAAATTATCCGGACACTTATTGGTCCTATTGGTGGAATCTATTATAGGGAGTCTCCACCCTTTGCCTTTATGACGGGTTGAAATCAGCTGCGGACACATTCAATGAGCTGTCTGAGTGTCTGTGGAGAACAACATTCCATCCTTCCACAAGATCCGAAGCCAAAGTAGATAGAGTTGTTGGACGCTGGGTTGTTGTTGTTGTGGTCTTCAGCCCTGAGACTGGTTTGATGCAGTTCTCCATGCTACTCTATCCTGTGCAAGCTTCTTCATCTCCCAGTACCTACTGCAACCTACATCTTTCTGAATCTGCTTAGTGTATTCATCTCTTGGTCTCCCTCTACAATTTTTACCCTCCACGCTGCCCTCCAACACTAAATTGGTGATCCCTTTATGCCTCAGAACATGTCCTACCAACCGATCCCTTCTTCTAGTCAAGTTGTGCCACAAACTTCTCTTCTTCCCAATCCTATTCAATGTCTCCTCATTAGTTATATGATCTACCCATCTAATCTCCAGCATTTTTCTGTAGCACCACATTTCGAAAGCCTCTATTCTATTCATGTCCCAACAATTTGTCGTCCATGTTTCACTTCCATACATCGCTACACTCCATACAAATACTTTCGCCGGCCGTGATGGCCGAGCGGTTCTAGGCGCTTCAGTCCGGAACCGCGCGACTGCTACGATCGCAGATTCGAATCCTGCCTCGGGCATGGATGTGTGTGATGTCCTTAGGTTAGTTAGGTTTAAGTAGTTCTAAGTTCTAGGGGACTGATGACCACCGCAGTTGAGTCCCATAGTGCTCAGAGCCATTTGAACCATTACACAGGATGACAGTTAAAATTATGCAGGCGTACACGATACCCCAATCATTCTATCGGATTGCCACGCGTTTCCAGTCATCTACTGTCCTGTTGTATTCACCGTTTACAACACTTCAAGCGTCACTTAGCGTTGACAGCAGAAATGTGCGGCTTATGGAGAGCAGTGCTTCCTACGCAGAGTCATTGTGCTAACTGTACTGCTGATAGGACTTCGCAGCTAGCGAGTGATTCCTTTCGATCATATCAAGTATCTCTTTGCAACCACCTTCCGCAATACTCAACGATCTCTGTCCGTCATTGCATGAGCTGTGCCTGATCTTTATTTAGCTGCCCTTTGAAATTTTTGTTTAAACTCAGCTGTCATGTTTGCTGGAGAAAAAACTTTTAGTGACTCCATGTTCAGGCACTAAACTTTATTTACGCATATCAGGTAAACTCATCTTCAGAATATGAAAGGAGGTAAATGATGCCATGCCATTTGTATGATACCCTTTACCTGCTTTGACATTCTCAAAATGAGTTTACTCGAAACGCGTAAATAATGTTTAGCTGTTGAACATCCATAGTAGCAGTTTATCAATAAAAATCTCAAATGTATCAAATGACTGAGTGACTCTTAGATCACTTTATGTCACACCTTAAAATTAGTTGTGGTTGTTTCTTCGCGTGTCCATTTCACAGTCGCCTCACCAACAGTCGACTTGGACTTCTTTAGGAGTGTTGAAATATCTCTAATGGATTTGTTATTGAAGCGACACCCAGTGACTGAAATGGTTCAAATGGCTCTAAGCACAATGGGACGTAACATCTGAGGTCATCAGTCCCCTAGAATGTTCAAATGGCTCTGAGCACTATGGGACTCAACATCTTAGGTCATAAGTCCCCTAGAACTTAGAACTACTTAAACCTAACTAACCTAAGGACATCACACACACCCATGCCCGAGGCAGGATTCGAACCTGCGACCGTAGCAGTCCCGCGGTTCCGGACTGCAGCGCCAGAACCGCTAGACCACCGCGGCCGGCTCAAGTCCCCTACACTTAGAACTAATTAAACGTAACTAACCTAAGGACATCACACACATACATGTCCGAGGCAGGATTCGAACTTGCGACCGTTGCAGCAGCAGTGTTCGGTACTGAAGGCCCTAGAACCGCTCGGTCACAGCGGCCGGCATCCAATGACTAGTTCACGTAAGAAGTCCCTGAGCTCTCTGACCCGTTCTATGTTATTGGCTTTATACTGGCAACACAACAGCCCGTGCCTTTTTTTATACTCGTGGGAGCGCCTCTCATGACGTCTGGTTGTCATTCCCGCGTTACACAGGGGTGTTCCGATACTTCCGATGAGATGGTATACACTTCCATTACGACTGCTTCTGTGAAATTCCAAACTGAAATGTTATCTCGTGGCAAGTTGTGGCGTTACTGTCAAATGGTTCAAATGGCTCTGAGCACTATGGGACTTAACATCTGAGATCATCAGTCCCCTAGGCTTAGAACTACTGAAACCTAAGGACATCACACACATCCACGCCCAAGGCAGGATTCGAACCTGCGACCGTAGCAGCAGCGCGTTTCCGGACTGAAGCGCCTAGAACCGCTCGGCCACAGAGACCGGCGGCGTTACTGTCCTAGACGTTTCAACAATAGCCACTTAGAAGGTCAAAGTGCTAACTTCACTGCAGCAGGTGTCATGACAATATATGTAATATTATTTGTGTGACACTTGTCGGAAAATGGCTGTGTTGCAGCGAGGCAACATCAAGTATTTTGAGTTCTCCGTCGTTTGTATGCGAGAATTCATCGAATTCCACCATGAATACCGAGAGGCAGGTTCTTGATCGCTCCTCAACGACAATGACCCAGCCTTCAACGTGAAGACTATGTGTGCGTTTCCGACCAGCAAATAAATCAGTCTTGGATCGGCAGCCGTATTGTCCGGATTTGGGCCCAGCCGATTTCTTGTTCCCCAAACTGAAGTTGCCGATGGAAGGACACAATTTCGACGCAGCTGAGGACATCCAGAAAAACTGTACTGCAGTACTAAATGGAGTTCCAAAAATTTAGTAAACCCTCTGTTTCAAACGATTTTAAAAACGATTTTAGCTGTGTGCTGATTCGGGGAGATACTATTTCGAATAAATACAACGATTTTGTGAATATAATCCACGACTTTTATTTTTCATAGCCACAGACCTAATGGAACTGGGAGACACTGTGTATGTAAGAAGTGTCCTTTGTTCATACAATGAAGGCTTTCACGACCAGATGGTACTGTTGTTGATAGTTCTTCCGGGTTATATGGCCGTGGTCCATGGAATTCTTCTATTCCCAACGTTTCGTCCAATACTACGTTGGACATCATCACGGGTATGGCTGCTCCTGCTGAGTCCTGCCGGCAGGATTCAGCAGGACCAGCCATACCCCTGAGGATTTCCAACTTAGTATTGGACGAAACGTTGGGAATAGAAGAATTCCATGGACCACGGCCATACAACCCGGAAGACTTTGTTCCTTTCTATAGTGACAACAGATAGCTGACGACCATTGTTGTGCTGAGGGTGAGGCGGAAGGCGTCGAGGCCACATCAAGAGGTCCCGCAGGGGGCCGGACGGTCCGCCTCCGCGTGCCAGCCGCCCTCCGCCGCGCCTCGTGCGTGCCTGGCGCTGCCCCCGCCCCCACCTCCGCCCCCAGCGCCGCCGCCTCAGCGCGCCTGCACCCCCGGTCGCGGTGCCGCCTGCGGTGATACGAGCCACCGCGAGCAGCACGCAACGCCCACTTTAATTAAGCGGGCCTCGACATCAGTTTTATAACCGCAATTTGGCCGTGGCGAGGGGCCCTTGTCGGGCCGGGGAAATATTTTAGCTGGGGGCACGCGGCGTTTAATACCACAACAAGGCGGTCTACGTGGATGGCGGCGTCGGCAGCGGCGGCAGAGGGTTGGTCTCAAATTACAGGGTGCGGCGGCGCTGGCGGCGCGCAGACGGACTGGCGCCAGTGACAGTTCAATCCTTGGCGGGCCGCGCGCTGCCGCGGGGGGAATCCCCGAAGCCGGACCGGCCGACCGACCGAACCGGCCGTCCCGCAAAGGGGTAGCAGCCGGGCCCCGCGAGCGGGCCCTCATTACGGCATCCGACGAAATTGGGAGACAGGAACGAACGGTGGGCAATTTGACCAGCTCCGGACGGACCAGTCGTAATTTGGGGAGCAGCTGGCACCGTTTCTTCTACCACTTTACTTCTTCGGCGAGCGTTTTAGCACCACAACGTAATGGCCCCAAATGATTCGGAAATGCGGACGATTACCGGGACCCACGAAGAAGGATGGCGGTTTTACACTGCAAAACACGTCCTAAACGGCGGACCTTCCTTTGCGGCTCGGGCAACGTGCCACACTTTCTTAAGACACCACGTAAATACAGGGTACACTTGGAAAGATTGTTACCATTTTATCACAATAACACGGGCTGCATTTGGAGAGACTGTAACATTTTATTACAATAACACTGATGAGCGGAGCACAAAAATGCCGCTAAAGGACCTTTTCCGTCCGCAGTCCCTACGATTTCCAGAAAAAACTGCAGTGCTGATAGTCGACGCAAACAAGGGTGTGATTTTTGAAATTTTCCCGGCGAATAGAATAGCCCTGTATCACTCTGACAATTCCCCAAATCGACGAAGGGTCTCCATTGCACCTACCTAAGACAAGTACACTCACATCACTGAAAGAGACGACACCGTGGATAAGAGCTTCGCTACAATCTGTGTGCTATTTTCAGAATGAAAAGCAAGTGCAGAGTTCGATTTCAAGTCTAACACACAGTTTAAGTTCATCGCGAAATTCCACAATAGAGTAAATGTCATTGCATTCTTATATTTATTGAAAGAGAAATTTGAAGTTTAATTTCCCCAGTAAAGCGACCATGTGTGAAACACAAACTCTAAAAAGTTGTAGAGGGCACTATGAAAAACGCTTACGGAACTAGTCTTCGGAGAGAAACAAGGCGACTACTACAGATGCTGTTTCCGTAAGTCTGTTTTCACTGTGCTGTCTTGAAGCCGCAATTAACTGGTAGCAACTAGAAGTTAAGAAAGACTTCCTCTCGCCATTGTTTGCATATTAAATAGCTTATAGAAATAAAACAGATTAACCGCAGACCACAGGAAGCATTTCACTAGCTGTATTGATCACAATCTGTTGTCTGCTTCCGAATCGTCGACATTTTCAGGTCTGTAACAGGCATTTATAAAAATTACTCATTGCTAAAATTTGCTGATAAGGACAGAATATTTTAATGATTATCAACAAGGTGATGTGCACCGACACCTTACCTAGCTACATCATGTTTGACATGTGTATATGTCTGTCACACGTGGCACCTTTCAGTGTGGTCAGAGAACCAAGAATCGTGTATTCAGGTATCCAAGTCGCTACTCAGCTGGTGTTAGCGAGTTTATGGAACCAAATGTGAATAATTAGTAGTATCGGAATGACAACATGATAGAACAGGGGACCCTCCGTATCGCAAACTCCGACGACAGAGACGAAGATAAAAATGTGAACCGTGGGTCGCCTACAGAATGCGATAAATCACAAATGGAAGATCTACGAAGGACCACTAAGGCGTACATACTAAATACCCCGAATTCCATTATAAAAGGAAACTACCGCTGTCACTCAAATTCTGGTAAAACGGGTGCCACAATATTGTTGATACAGATAACGTACCGGCGGCAGCAGGTGTGGTGTTCAACTAGCTCGGACTGTAACATCTGACAGAAGGGCCGCGATACAGCAGATCACTAGCTACTGGACCGAGCGAGGTGGTTAGCACACTGGACTTGCATTCGGGAGGACGACGATTCAACCCCGCGTTTGGCCATCCTGATTTAGGTTTTCCGTGATTTCTTTAAATCATTCCAGGCAAATGCCGGGATGGTTCCGCACGGCCGACTTGCTTCCCCGTCCTTCCCTAATCAAATGGTTCAAATGACTCTGAGCACTATGGGACTCAGCATCTGAGGTCATCAGTCCCCTAGAACTTAGAACTACTTAAACCTAACTAACCTACGGACATCACACACATCCATGCCCGAGACAGGATTCGAACCTGCGACCGTAGCGGTCGCGCGATTCCAGACTGTAGCGCCTAGAACCGCTCGGCCAACCCGGCCGGCCGTTTTAAGTTAGTTTAAGTTAGTTTAAGTAGTGTGTATGTCTTGGACACTGATGACCTCAGCAGTTTGGTCTCTTTAGGAATTCACACACATTTCAAACAAGAGCAACCCTTCAGCAAATAGCTGCAGATTTCAATGTTGAGCCATCAACATGTGTCAGCGTCCGAACCATCCAATGAAACATCATCGATAGGGGCTTTCGCAGCCGAAGGCCCACTCGTGTACCCTTAATGACAGTGAGACACAAAGCTTTACGTCTCGCCTGGGCCCGTCAACACCGACATTGGACTGTTGATGAATGGAAACATGTTGCCTGGTCGAACGAGTCTGGTTTCAAATTGTGAGCGGATGGACGTGTACGGGTTGGAGACAACCTCATGAATCCATGAAGCCCGTATGACAGCAGGGGATTGTTCAAGCTGGTGGCGGCTCTGTAATGGTGTGGGGAGTGTGCAGTTGGAGTGATATGGGACTCCTGATACGTCTAGATAAGACTCTGACCGGCGGCACGTACGTAAGCACCCTGTCTGATCACATGCACCAATTTATGAACATTTTGCATTCCGACGGTCTTGGGCAATTCCAGCAGGACAATGCAACACCCAACAAGTCCAGAATTGCTACAGAGTGGCTCCAGGAACACTCTTCTGCGTTTAAACACTTCCGCTGGCCACCTTACTCCCCAGAAATGAACATTATTGAGCATATCTGGGATGCCTTGCAACGTGTGGTTCAGAAGAGATCTTCACTCCCTCGTACTTGTGCGGCTTTATGGACAGCCCTGCAGGATTTACGGTCTCAATCAGCTTCAGCACTACTTCAGATATCAGTCGAGTCCATGGCACGTCGTGTTGAGGCACATTGGCGTGCTCCCGGGGGCCCTACAAGATATTAGGTAGGTGTACCAGTTTTTTTGGCTCTTGAGTGTATCACATACCCTTTCAACTAGTGACGTTACATTTCGTTCGCCCCCCCCCCCCCCTTCTGGGTGCGTCACTTATTCTGTCAGACAGTGTCTATAGTGCCAGCGGCCTTGCCGGAGTGGTAACATCAGTTTCCGCCAGATCAACTACGTTAAGCGCTGTCGGACTTGGCTAGCGTTTGGATGCGTGACCTTCTGAGTGTGTTCAGTGTGTGGCATGCAGGGTGCACACAGCCTTTGTGAAGCTAACTAAGAAGTTACTCGAACGAGAAGTAGAGGCTCTAGTCATAAAAACTGACAACGGCCGGGAGAGACGTATGTTGATATCGGATAACAACGGAGACATATTGTGAACCACCGTACAATACAGAGACATCCTCTGTCCCCTGGATTCGAGACTCAGGATTCACACGAAGGGCACGAGCATACAGTACGTCGTCAGGAGGCACTGAGGTCAGCAAAGGGACAGGATATCTCCACAGAAAACCTAATTTAGACGAATAGTGACCATCAACGAAGCGACTACGTTTGAGTATTCGTGTGGTGACTTACCCTTGCCTTTTTTTTTTTTTTTTTTTTTTTTTTTTTTTTTTTTTTTTTTTTTTTTTAGTCGTGAGTCTTTTGACTGATTTAATGCGGCCCACCACGAATTTCTCTCCTGTGCCAACCTCTTCATCCGTCCCTGGAGGGGTACAATTCTGGACAATACCAAAAATTTATGGGGACTCAAACGGAAGCCATGGTACGTCTTCCAGCTGCCCTCAGCGCAGAACGAGAAAAAACCTCCTTACGGACCGCGTATACCCGCTTGTTTGCTTACAACATCGCTCTCGAGTACTACGAGAGACGTTCTGTTAATTCTTCATGACCAGACAAGAAAGTGCTTGTCTGAGCCGTGAGGTCCTTTGACATTGACGAAATGTGGGTCATCCTAGGGAAGCATGTGATCACCTCGGAATTGGCTCAACCAAATCTCCATGAGTTGTTGAACAGTAATCGACCAGCATGGTTGCCCGTCGTTGCTTGTGTTTCGTGGCCACGCCACAAGTCACCACTGGTTCCATGGATAAAGGGTGCTCTACACGCCACTTTTGAGGTGTTTACAATTCAGTTGCTTGTCACTAACAGTTACTGGGGAATTTTATCACTGACAATAAATTTAAAAAATGGTTCAAATGGCTCTGAGCACTATGGGACTTAACATATGAGGTCATCAGTCCCCTAGAACTACTTGAACCTGACTAACCTAAGGACATCTCACACATCCATGCGCGAGGCAGGATTCGAACCTGCGACCGTAGCGGTCACGCGGTTCCAAACTGAAGCGCCTAGAACCGCTCAGCCACAACGGCCGGCGATAATAAAATAGAAAATATCCTTAATACATGAAAATAAAAAATTGTAACTATTTGTTTTCCCTCTTTGCAGTTTAGCAAAAGACAGAAACAATTTTGGTACCTCCGTCGAATTTTTATGCTAGTAGTCTAGTATCTAATGCTTAAAAAATGGGTCATTGGAGCAATTTGGAAATATTTACGGCACCATTCTGACCAAGAATATATGTATCTCGCTGTAACGGTTAACTAATCATGACCTTGAGTGAGCTAGTTTTATCACATTTGAGAACAGTCGGCTTGAAAATCCTATCCTATCACCACTGTTCACGCTTTTTTTGGTTTTCTAATTCATGATTTTTTTTCTCTTTCTGATCTGCCTTGAGTTAGTAATAGCTTATGACCAAAACAAAACCAAGGCTAATTAACGACTGTTGTACCTGAGGCCTTGTTGCAAGCTTCCACGCTGTTACCATGTGTAAAGGAACATGGGAGCAATATTAAGTTTTTTAACCGCACTAAAAGCGTCAGACTTGCATGGAGGTGCCATTCTGGTTAGGCCACACCGGTAGCGAACTGAACACTGACGTCCTATCACAAGCGGCTTCCTCTAGCTATCTGCGTGACGTAAGAGGCATGGCAAGGCGGGAAATATGACGGCAGGGACCACGCCCCCGTCTAGTATCCACGGACCACGAGACGTCTGCCAAGGCCACAGGACATATGTTGCTAGGCATTACATACAGTGGTCCATACAAATTGCTGGACAAAAGTTATTACTAATCAGGTTAATTATCTCAGGCAACAGGTTATGATTTGTTCCTGTTTGGTTATGGATGTAGCCAGTAAGTTATACCAAGTTTACGTGATGGTGACGCACTGAATAGAAACCTTAGTTTATCTGATAATAGTAATAATTTAGACAAATTAAGTAATTAAAAAGGTCAAAATAGCCGTGAAAACTAGCTTTCTGCAGCAAGAAAAGGCGGTTATTGTTTACAAAACAAATATTTCTGTGCTTGGCAGCGAAAGATGACCTCACAAATAAACTTGTTAGATATAGCCTGCTCCATGCTCTGCGGAAGAATATCGGAACACCAAACTGAAAGAAAATTCTCACCAGATCTCTCATCATCTCCGATCATAGACAGGAATTTTTGTAAACTGAAAATTACCTTCTACATTATTCCCAGTTGAGAATCTGTAAGATGTATGGTTTTTTTTTTCTTGTGGTTTTGTGGCACGCATTTCTATCTCTCAAGCTGTCAGAGTGGTAACAAATGACGCTACTTTACGAATTATTAACTGAAATTTGTCAAAAACAGCAGAAGAGTGACTAACGGACGGATCAAACAAAACAAGTTCGGCATCTGTTAATGATACTGATAAAATGCTACTCAGTAATACAAATAGGAAAAGTGAGGGTCCAAAGATGTAACGTAGTTGGTCATCAATGTTATCAGTTTCCAGTTGGCTGATGACTGAATACTAAAATACGGAGCTACTGACACCCTTCGTCTCCTGTCAGAGGGATACTGAAGGAACGGGTTTCAAATGCCAGTCCGACCGTGCTGCCTAATATTTCCTGCTCACCTCGATCAGACGTTAAGCTCCATCTTTCCTTTCTTTCTAAAGGGACGGAAGGGGGAGTGGTTGACGCACACTGAGGACACGCCCACGTGACCTACTGAGAAACGTGGAACTCGTTGGAAACTGGTGATGACATCAATGGCGACACTGATTTATTAACAGCCGTTTCGTGTCGAACGGGTCTACATTCTGAAGCACACTGGTGACGTTTGAAACTTCATGTAAACCGTCACGAAGTTCAAAATATCGGCAAGGTTACTACTCTCGGAAAGTGGGCGTATGGATAGTCGAAGACAACAACACGGGAGTGGTTGACGTACACTGAGGACACGCCCACGTGACCTACTGAGAAAGGTGGAACTCGTTGGAAACTGAAGTGAGATGGCATCAATGGCGACACTGATTCATTAACAGCCATATCGTGTCGAACGGGTCTACATTCTGATGCACACTGGTGACGTTTGAAACATCGTGTAAACCGTCACGAAGTTCAAAATATCGCCAAGGTTACTACTCTTAGAAAGTGGGCGTACAGATCTATATGGATACTCGAACACAACAACACGTTGGTGTCTGAAGGTAGGTGGAGTGGGGCTGAATACAGACGTAATCATTACGTCGCTAATCCACTTGCGAGACATCTTGTAAACTGTCACTAAGATCAAAAGGCCGGCCCGGGCACTACTCTTGGACAGTGGCGGTACATGTCATAATGGATACGCCAAGACAGCAACCTATTGGTATTTGACAAGTGCGTGCGGTAATGCTGAATGAAGGCGTAATCGTTACTATGCTAATGTACTTGCAGCAAAGCTGATAAGTCTAGCTAGTGCGCATGCGGGACTGAGAGAGAGAGAGAGAGAGAGAGAAGAGAGAGATGAACGGCGCCGCGCGGCGTGACTAGGACTCACGTGAGGCGGGCGGCGAGCGACGTCACTGCGGGGGGCGGCGTCGGCGTCGGCGTCGGTCCGGACGGCGGCGGCGCCGGTTCTGGCGGAGCCACGGGCGACGACGGTCTTTGCATGCTAAAGCCACGCGGCGCACTGCAGCGGCCGCCGGGCGCGTCTCCCACCTCGCCGGCGCAGCCAGCCTGATCACTATGCAAAAGTATGAATGAGATACGGGACGCTGCGCCGCGCCGAGCCCAGCCGGGGCCCGGCTGCTACGGCGGCGGCGGCGGCGGCGGCGGCGGCGACGGCCAACCCGGCGGAGCGCGCGCCGAGCCCGGCCCAGGCGCGGCATTAGCAATTGTAATGAGTTACTACGCCCGCCGAAAACATTGACCCACCTCGAGCAACAACAACATTGTCTGCATAGTAATGGCCCATGTGTGCCACTAAAGGGGACAGACTGCTCGCCGCGGCCTAGGTCAGGGAGAAGGCGGAGGAGGCGCGCTCGCCGTTCACGGTCGCGTCGTCGATGCCGCAGCATCCGACCTTGACCCCAATCCAGACGCAAGACGCCTCGAGAACCTCGCAGTTTCACCTTCGCATGCCTTTCACAGTTCTGCTGCTCTGATCCTACTGCACACGATCGAATAGAAAGATAGATTACTCTTTAAAGCTCGGTGGACTTCGAGGCAATTAGTCGCAGCCAAAGCTCATAATCACCATAACTTGTCAAGAAAATGACTGTGATCCTTTTTGAAAGAACCAAGACGGTATTCGCCTTAAGCCATTTATGGAAACCGCAGAACAGCTAAATTCGAAACAGTTGAAGCATTGCCGGCCGCGGTGGCCGAGCGGTTATAGGTGTTACAGTCTGGAACCGCGCGACCGCTGCGGTCGTAGGTTCGAATCCTGCCTCTGGCATGGATGTGTTGATGTCCTTAGGTCAGTTAGGTTTAAGTAGTTCTAAGTTCTAGGGGACTGATGACCTCAGAAGGTAAGTCGCATAGTGCTCAGAGCCAAGTTCAAACATCCCGTTCGAAAAATTTATGAATGACAGTGCTGGAAAATCTCTACGTTATTTGATTTTCAAACAGCTGAACAAAACTGAACGTACTCAGACATTTATCTCTTTACTTATTCTGATCAACACTTAACTGACACACAATAGCCAGCCGGGGTGGCCGAGCGGTTCTAGGCGCTACAGTCTGGAACCGCGCGACCGCTACGGTCTCAGGTTCGAATCCTGCCTCGGGCATGGGTGTGTGTGATATTCTTAGGTTAGTTAGGTTTAAGTAGTTCTACGTTCTAGGGGACTGATGACCCCAGAAGTTAAGTCCCATAGTGCCCGGAGCCATTTGAACCATTTTTTGACACACAATTTTCTTTTCTTTTTTTTTTTTAGCGCAACGCAATCTGACTTTCAAAAATCCCCAGAAAAGAATGGCCCCGACTAACAATAACCTATACCTTACATAAATCACTTACCTCACTAAAATCTTTGTTACTCAAACTACTGCAATATAACGAACGCCAGTACTGCCAGCTGCATAAACGATTCTAACTACTGACGGCACTAACTACTGATAGGCGTAATTAGCAAACGAAAGATTTTGGTACAGAACAAACAATGTATTTACCTTAATAGTGTTCAAAAGGCATTATATATATATATATATATATATATATATATATATATATATATATATATATATATATATATAGGGTGAGTCGCGTAAGACGTAACACCCCCTTTATTCCGGGAGCGATTGCACGTATTGGGATGCGGTTTTTGGCGAATCATAGCGGACTATAGGGCACATTCGCTGGTAAATGCACAATAATCACAACGTTTATATTGACCGAGATAATGAGGCAAGTACATGTTTTTTAAATGGGTTCAAACGGCTCTCAGCACTATGGGACTTGATTTCTGAGGTCATCAGTCCCCTAGAACTCAGAACTACTTAAACCTAACTAACCTAAGAA
This sequence comes from Schistocerca nitens, assembly GCF_023898315.1. NCBI lineage: Eukaryota > Metazoa > Arthropoda > Insecta > Orthoptera > Acrididae > Schistocerca > Schistocerca nitens. The sequence goes on along the minus strand of NC_064622.1, from coordinate 173,056,391 downwards.
CATCACACACATCCATGCCCGAGGCAGGATTCGAACTTGCGACCGTAGTGGTCGAGCGGTTCCAGACTGTAGCGCCTAGAACCGCTCGGCCACTCCGGCCGGCTTTTAAATGGGACGCTATACTTTTTTTACCATCATTCGAACGCTCTGGAAAAGACGCGCAGAGTGATGTAATGCATGTTGCTATTGTGATTCAAACTTTGCTTAAAAGAGGGAGGATGAGGATTTACCTACGTAGCCGATCTGGACGTGTGTCCGTCAGAGAAAGGAAATTTGTAAGACTGGATGTCATGAAGTGATACAAGAATATACAGCCTACAGTTGCAGGTTAACCTGCAACCGTAGGCTGTATATTCTTATATGAACAATATCAGTTGCTGTCGCTGTATATATATATATATATATATATATATATATATATATATATATATATATATATATATATATATCAGTTCATTACATCCTGTCTTACAAATTTCCTTTTTCAGATCGTCCGCTCTCAGAACTCTGGCATCTCGCTCCCCACATCCACCACTGCTGGCTGCTCACCTCCAACTGCACAACGCTACGCGCTGTTCACATCCAACAGCCCAACACTACAATAGGGAATATTCCAACAATGCCAACCAGCCACAGACTGTACACAGCTCAGTCAGTGATTTTCATACAGAGCGCTACGTGGCGTTACCAACGAAAAAACCTAAACAGCCTACTTGCAACTGATTTGATGCATCTCTCCAGGCTTCTCTGTCCCGTTTTTGAACCTTCGTCTTCGAATAAGTGGTTGGTTGATTTCGGGGGAGGGGACCAAACAGCCGGGTCATCGGTCCCATCAGATTAGGGAAGAACGGGGAAGGGAATTGGCCGTGCCCTTTCAAAGGAAGTTTCCCAGCATTTGCCTGAAGCGTTTTTGGAAAATCACGGAAAACCTAAATCAGCTGCGACAGCAGCTAAAACACCTACTTGGGCATCATCATTTGTTGCAGGTCGTGGTTGACGTTTCACATGTGGTCGAACACTTCCTGATTCCTTAAATAACGTAGCTATCCCGCGAACGGTCCGGACATTTGGATGATGTCGTCCAGGATACCGAGCAGCATACATAGCACACGCCCTTGGGCGTTTTGATCACAATAGCCATACATCAACACGATATCGACCTTTTCCGCAATTGTTTTTTTGTTTTTTTTTCTTTATTGATTTTCAATTCCCCCCGAAGGGGGCGGGCTGGCAGCAGCTTAGTACGCTGCTCTGCAGTCTACAGACTTTTTTTAAAAAAAAAACGGAAGAAGAAAAGAAACAAGAAAAACAGGCGATAAAACGGTGACATAAAGTGTAAAATGGCGGGAAAATGCGGAAAGTTAAAACAGAAAGCAAAAGGGGTTGGCAATGTTAATAAAAGACACAGGAATCAGACAAGTAACGTAGTACACACACAATTAAAAAACATGGCGACAGTCTGGTTTCTGTTCGCAAGAGATAAAAAGCACACCCAGCGACAGTATGATGGCCGTTCGCAACACTTCCCAAAAAAACACAACACGGAACACTCACTGTAAAACACTGCACGAAAATGGCGGCACAAAGATGACACTCCCGAGCCAAAGGCTGATGGGGGGGGGGGGGGGCCGCAATTGGTAAACAGTCCATTTTTAACACGGGTAATGTATCAAGGAGGAAATACCGTCCGCACTGACGGAATGTTACGTGATAACACGTACTTAGACGTTTGTGGCTATTATAGGCCACATATCGCAAAGAGAAAAAAGTGGTCCAACTAAAACATTCATATTTCTTGCGCACTACACCAATACGTAATAAAAATGGAGGTTCCTATTTTAAAAAACGCAGTTGATATCCGTTTGACCTATGGCAGCGCCGTCTAGCGGGCCAACCACAGCGCCATCTGGTTTCCCCCTTCAAGCTAACGAGCTTCGTTCTTTGTAGTTTTTTCGTTTGATGCTTATTTCGTGAGATATTTGGCCCGGTCACTATCAATGGACCACCCTGTATATACATGAAGATGGTATCTGTTCTTTCAGACATGTCCTAGCAGGTAGTTGTAATAATAAATCTCCAATATCTAAATCATTACCATTTTCAGTGCAGTACTTTAATTCTGTATTCAGTGCAGTTGTAATTGATGGAGTCGTTGGTTCAATGTGGGAACGCCTAGGCGTCGCCTGCTGCAGAGGCCCATGCTCAACAACGAGCGCTCCACCGGGTGCTCCGAAACGCATGTGTCTGCACCAATATTGTACTCTTTCGTCACATACGCCTCTAATCGCGGTATATCCTGTTTCATTCAACGTCAAACATCCAGTCATCTCGTTCTGTGATGAGGCGTGGTGTCGCCTACTCGTTGTTTAACGCCCTTAGAGCGTTTTCCACAGATGCCCTTGGTAGCAGAACGCGGCCAGTCGATCAGCTTCCCCATTTCCAAGAATGATTATACAAAAAAGGTTCAAATGTCTCTGAGCACTATCGGACTTAACTTCTGAAGTCATCAGTCCCCTAGAACCTAGAACTACTTAAACCAAACTAACCTAAGGACATCACACACATCCATGCCCGAGGCAGGATTCGAACCCGCTACCGTACCGGCCGCGCAATTCCAGACTGTAGCGCCTAGAACCGCTCGGCCACCCCGTTCGGCGATTGATTCTCGTTCCCAGGCGCCTGGCGATACCAAACTGTCCGTTTTCAAAGTCGGGTATGTTAATGCATTTCTCCATTACCGTTCCTAGAATGATACCTTACTCATGTTGAGCTTGTATCCTTTCCCTACGTGACCCCCAACGCGAGCAGGAGACATTCTACCTTGAGGTGGGCGGTGGCCATAATGTTTTGACTCATCAGAGTATGTTAGTGTCAGTCCATACCGAAATAGAATGAGTTATAATACAATTCTGTATACATACATTTGAATATGGCTGCTCATAAACGAAAAGGCTGCTCACATAACTGAGAAAACTCTTGGGCTCGTTAAATGGTTGCGTAGACGACAGATGCATTATAAAACAAGAAAACTTTCAGTCATAAGTGCCTCGTCCGCTCGCGGTAGCTGAGTGCTCAGCGCGACTGAATGTCAAGCCTAAGGGCTCGGGTACGATTCCCGACCGGGTTGAGATTTTCTCCGCTCAGGGACTAGGTGTTGTGTTCTCCTAATTCTCATCATTTCATCTCCATCGACGCGCAAGTCGCCGAAGTGGCGTCAAATCGAAAGCCTTGCAACCGGCGATCGGTCTACCCGACGGGAGGCTCTAGTCTTACGACATTTACTTTTATAAGTGCCTCGTGGTTAGTGCACTCATGTTCAGAAAAAAACAGAACACCTTGAACAACTAGAGATAGGATGTCCATATTCGCAGAATTGTACCTTAGTATGTTTTGCAGAAATGATTATTCAAAAAAATGGTTCAAATGGTTCTGAGCACTATGGGACTCAACTGCTGTGGTCATAAGTCCCCTAGAACTTAGAACTACTTAAACCTAACTAACCTAAGGACATCACACACATCCATGCCCGAGGCAGGATTCGAACCTGCGACCGTAGCGGTCGTGCGGTTCCAGACTGTAGCGCCTTTAACCGCTCGGCCACAATGATTATTCATTTGCATCATGTCGGTCCTCGGGTTCGAGGTCAACATCGATATCGCGGCGCATCTCCATCTACCAGTAAAATGTACCTACTGTTCTCGTTGTTGCTATAAACCGAAGGTAATGGATCAGGGTGACATGAGCATATGTGAAGAATGCCTCGCAGATGTATGCACGACCTGTACCACCAAATCAGTGAGTCTGAAAGAGAGTGCACTATTTGCATGATGTAAAGTGATGCATCCATCCAGGAAACTGCTCCTCGGGAGGAGCGAAGTGTTTTGGCAGTGCAACGGGTGTGTGCAGAGTGGTTCACGTAAGGCCGCAGAGCACAACGAGATGGGTCAGGTTGCACCACCCAGACTGTGCCCCGGGAAGATCGACACCTCATCCGAATGGCATTACAGGACAGACCTACTTCCTCCTCGGCTCTTTTGCAACAGTGGAACAACCTAACACGTCGTACATTATCAGATGTATCAGTCCGTCGCCGTTTATTACGGAATGGGTTACGTGCACGTCGTCCACTTTTCCGCCTACCTTTGACAGATGTGCAGAAACATGCTAGGTGAAAATGGTGTATTTAACTACTAGGACTGCCCAGAAAGTAATGCAACGCATTTTTTTCTTCAACAATTCTTTATTGAACATATTGAGAATTACACACACGAAAGAATGGTGTTTTATCTACACACCCAATTTTTCCACGTAATCTCCATCCATTCTCTGGCCTTCCTCCAGCGTGAAACAAGGTTGAGTATGCCCTGTCGGTACCAAACCTTGTCCTGGTGGCGGAGCCAGTACTTCACTGTGTGAATCACTTCCACATCGCCCTCAAAATGTCTCCCAAGAGCGGCCCAAACAAGTGGAAGTCCGCTGAAACCTGTCACGTGTAAGAGCCATGGATGGTCTCCCCGACCTCTGCAAATCGTGGATATCCGCCGAACCGCCTTCTCATGACCTCATCCTCCGTGCCAAGAGACTAACTGTACTACCGTCAACAGCAGATGCTCCATAGACGTTGCACAAGCGTTTGTGAATATTCCCCACTGTTTCTTTCTCTCCAGTGAGAAATTCAATGACGGCACGTTGCTCGTAACGTACATCAGCTACAGACGCCATTTTGAAACTGTCCTGCAGCTACGCTATCTGTCGAAAGTGACGGAAACTTGGCTCACTCTTTCGTAGCATTGTTTTCGGCTGAGAAAAAAAAAAGTGTTGCATTACTTTCTGGGCAAACCCTGTACTTCACTGTGGACAGGAATGGCACCAGATAGTTTTCTCGGACGAATCCGGCTTCTGCTTGTTTGAAAATTATGGCCACGTTTTGGTTAGCCGCAGACAGAGGGAGCGGCATCACAGTGACTGCATTCGCACAGGGCATACTGCGGAAACTGCCTTATGGAATGGAGTACTATAGGGGTACAACCACAAATCCAGTTGGTGCGTGTCCAGGGCACTGTGACCACTGTGTTCTACGTGAATGACAGCCTGCGATCCATAGGCACACCCTTTATGCGCAAAAACCCCAGACGCCATATTTCAGCAAGACAATGCACGACCACATGTTGCTGCACTAACACTTGCCTTCTTGGTGCCACAGGATGTTAGTCTTTCTCCTGGCCCAGTTCATCCCCACACTTGTTGGCAATCGACAATGTGTGGATTACGGCGAAACGACAGGTCCAGCGCTGTGACCCAAGACCAACGATCACAAATGAACTTCGGAACCAGTTGAATGCAGCTTGGATGACTATGCGACAGGACGCCATTCACGCCTCATACGCGTCGATGCCATCACTCGTGGAACAAGTTATCAGGGCCAATGGCGGACGCTGTACGTACAAGACAACAGGAAACATGCTGAACTGAGGCGACTGAAATGCTAATCATTTCTGCGGAACATGCTAATGTACATGTTCTGTGAATATGAACGTCCTATCGCCAATAGTTCAAAGTGTTCGGTTTTTTTCTGAACATGAGTGCATTGTTGTGTAAGTCTGAACTGGACCAGCACTATGGTGAGATGCTAAAGGTACGCAAGTCAACAGAGGCCATGTCAATGTCCGGAACCCAGCATGTTCGTAGCAGGTACGTTGAGGTTACTGTTCGTCCTAGACTGTGCTGCAGTCGACCAGCTATCAGCAAGGGCTACTCTTTTGATGTTTTCGTATTAGGGCTGAACCAGTTGGCCAATCCAACCTGAACCAGGACAACGATCTCATGCACCTAAGGTACACACAACCGACACTTCACGTTCAATAAACTGAACAGCTCCTCACAGTGTGCATCCAGCCTCATGAGTTACTGGAAAAAAAAAAACACTTAACTGTGATCGTCGCAGCCACATTGACATGCCTGCAACTTTCTAACTCTTTTGTGGAGCTCATAACCACTGACGACTCTTTCAGAAAATCAAACAGACTATGGTCTTGATGTTTTCATTCTCAGTACGTGGTTCATACTCCGGCTACGGCACGGGCGTTTCAATCACTATTTTTCTACTCTGATTGACTGCTCCATGAAAACGTATCTAAATCATGTTTTTCACTGGAGTATCAGTTGTAAAATTTATTGCAAGCATTTTCATTTATCTAGTACCTGATGTTGAGCAAAATGAGACAGAAACGTATTCTAATGTCACAAAAAACCGGAAATTACTATTTGATTGTCCTTTTAACAATAAACGATAGCAGTTTTTTCACAAAAAATCAAAATTAGCCTTTACTGATGAAGGATAAAATTCACATTACTCTCTCCTAGACGTTAATTTACGCGTGCATTTCTCTATTGAAACTGATGTTGGTATTCCAGTTTAGACATTATCCCGATTTTTCAAGTTTTTATGCCCTGCTGCAGGCAGATAGCAAAGCTCAACAAATAGCCGGCAGTCGAAAGAGATGGAACATAGTTAAACTGATCCTCAAGGGGGCCCATCAGTAGTCAGTTTCGTACAGCACAACCTGGGGCGAATGTGTGCAGCACGGGCAGTAGCGGCACCGGAACTTACGTCCTCGCGGGGCGCTCTCATTAATATATCGACCTCCAGCACACGGCGGTGTCCCAGCTTTCCAGGAAATTCAGAGTAAGCGCTGCAATGTTCAGCAAGCTACTGGCACACACAGTGCTCGGCTTAACATTGTCCTCTCGTGTCGGAGACAGATACATTAGCGCCCGGATGAGTGAGTCGTCATCTCTGAATATTTATGTCCTTCACTGGATAGTATCAAGGTGAAAGTGATTTCGTCAGGGACAGTGACCCAAAAGAAATTAATTCCATTACTGATGGATTCTCGTCAGGAGTATACAGTCCTCCCAGTTAAGTAAGAGCTGCAGGGACAGTCATTGATTTATGTGTCGAATGTTAAATAAGTGTATAAACTGTCGAATATCGGTAAAAATGACTTGCAATGCCAAAATTCCGCATCGACACAGTTTAGTTTATAATTTTTTTACTTCTTAGGACACAATTTCAAAGAGTAATTTTTTTAACTAATTTTTTTACTGTCCAGTAGAAAATAAAATTTTCGCAGTCTCTCTTATATATTTCGTGTACCAGCATCAGAGACGCGACAGTAAGACGTACATAATACACTGTTACTGAATAACAACTCCAGCATCGACATATCGATAGTTATATCGAAACCAGATTTGTTTTGACCGCCATCTTGTTTCCACTGTAGAGAAGAGTCGATTGTGATGTGTTTTAAGTAACCATTGCAAGTTTATGAACAGTGGTTAACAAGATACAAGGGGGCATAAGAATGGAGGTAACTGAACACACCACAAGAAGACAGCCTTACTCACAAAATGAGTGGTTATTCAATGGGTTTTCACGTGAACAACAAACGACAATACGATGTGTATATTCCCTCATATCAGGTCGTCCTCCTCCTTCTCCACATGCCAACACTGTGCAAAACATCTTAAATACTAATGTGTACACTATTAAATGTTTTTGTATTGCCATTGTTGCCTGAAGACGATGTTTATACCTCAAAATACGTTGCTTCATCAAATAATTTATATAGTGAACAAATTTTATGATTAGTAGTGGTATTCGAAAAACCTTTCACATAGTTGAATTGTTGCTGTAATAGACTTGGCGCATACCTTACACGTCTCTCCAACGTTGCTAAAATGTCTAGTAAATTGTTGTGATGGTTGTTTATTATTATTATTATTATTATTATTATTATTATTATCGTTCTCGTATTCAATTTTGGGATTTCAAAGTTCAGTATTTTCTGAATATACCTTTTTCTCTTACGATAAGGAGGAAATTTACTGCTGTTTTCTACGTGTTTGTACCACTGACACAAAGATCCAATTGAATAAAAAGAAGGAGAATTATGTTTATGTAGCTATCACATCAGAATGACCTGCTAAAAAGTGTGCGGCACCCTGTAACAGACATTTTCAATACCCATGAACCTAATTTGAAGCATATAAATGACAAGCCTGAGGTGAACGCTTTTCACTTCCCAAACTACTTCACTACCAAAAAAGTGATTTTCGAAAATCAAGCTAGGTGGAGGCTGGGTCGGTTCTTTCTGAATGTCCGTGCCCGAAGCGTTCCCTCATCATTGCCTAATGAAGAATTCAGCAAACTGAAGTAAATTCTAAAGTACTGTTATTATTTCTGTTACGTCATTATTGTATCAGTAAACGCAGCAAATGAGATAACCATACTCGGAAATGTATTTTTATCTCCAGTCGCGTAACTTCCCAAGCTTCTAGGATTGCGTGGTGCGTCGACAGATAACTAGTGCAGATTGCATTAGAGTGGCTCTTCGTAGTAGAGAGACTGATATTTTATCAATGCGAATGGTTGAAAACTGCCCATTAAGATCTTAGGGCTCTGCTCCCACGATGCCGAGAATCACTGTTTTAAGGCAGAATCGTCAAACTTCGATTTTCAGTTCCTCGTATCTGGCAGATTTTTCCAGTTGTTTGTCGTCAATTCTGCTACTACCTTGAATACCATTTTCGATTATACTCACTTTCTTTTCCTCATGATTGCGAAATCTGGTGTATTGTATTCCAGCATACGATCTGTCTAAGTAGAAAGTCCCACAGTAATTTGGCCTGTTCGTTCCCGATAACTACTGTTATCTTTATTACTTTTTTCTATTATTACTTTTCGTCATTCGTCGTCAACGCAAGAGAATATATTTTTCAATGATGAAAACTCCAGCTAACATACCACGACATTTGCAGTTACGTCTATAGAATGAATTTTCACTCTGCAGTGGAGTGTGTACTGATTTGAAACTTCCTGGTAGTGTAATACTGTGTTCTGAATGAGGACTCGAACCTGCAACCGTTCCTTTTTGCAGGATAGTGCTTTACCGTCTGAGATATCCAATAATTGCTCATGATCCATCATCACAATTTTACACAATTTTCGTGTGCCATGAAGTGTGCGAACTTGCTATGTGGGATACGTCCATTCCTTTATACGCACGTCATTTCTCGATCAGTTAACCCGAGTCGGAACACTGTACTGGTATCGTTTTTCTTACGACATGCAGACTTTATTAGGTACGGTTCTGAATCCTTTTCTAGAGAGGTACGAAGACTTCTACCAGTCTTGTGGACATCCGTGACGCCAGCTTGTGGAGTGCAGTATTTGGAAATTTGGGGTAAGTTCTTATCGGTCCTTAGGCTTACACACTACTTAATGTTGCGAGGTGCCGGGGCAAGCAGCGTATTTAACACTAAATTCTTCTAAAATCTACATATGTAAATGATGCTCTAAGCCCCCCCCCCTAACCTAACTCCGACTTTTGCTGTTGCACATGGATTAAAAAAATATACGCGAACTGACTGTAATCAACCCTGCAAGTGGAGTAGAAAAGAGTTTGGCACCTGCAATAATTTAATTTGATAAATAAGTTAAATAAAGGAAGGTTTCATTAACGTAGTGAGAAATGATGGGTTGCTCTACCGATTAACAGAATGAAAGTTCTGTCCAAGATAACAAGATGATTTATTAAGACTAAACACAAAATAATAAACAAAAACACATGAAACATTTATAATACATCATATTGGCTCAAATTGGATACTCAAACAAACGCTGCGAAGGTGAAGTTGTCCCTAAACTAGATTGTGAGGTTTATGACGAAGTAGTATGTGAAGCGAATTCCTTGCCACTTAAATCTTAAGAGAGACACACAGCTAACCCAACATTAATTGCTGCTACTCAAGACAGAACAAAGTTAGAAAAAGACGAACAGGCGCGGTCTGCTGAGCTCTGATTATCACCTAGGAAAATCCCTATCTGCCGGTGCTGCGGACATACATTACCAAACTGTCTTCTTAACTGCCAGAACACGATCTGGCGTACCGGAGGCGATGGCTGGTTGCGTCGACGTCCTCGACCGAAAGGCGAGAGCCGACTACCCCTGAGCACCCGTACAGGCCGAACACAGAACATTCCCGCCCCCACGACAGTGGCCGTGGTTAAATGTTCCAATCAGCAACTGGAAAACCGGCGGAAAATTCCACTCCATTGCCGGAGCACTACCATTCCACCAATGGAGATTCTTGGCGCCAATTTCTGCGCTGATTTTGCTACGTCACGGAGCTATGCCCTGAGAAAGCCAATCACAGTTACTATTTTGCAGAAAGCGGGGGAATTTTCCCGCCACAACTGCCTGGGTACACAAGTCATTCCCACGCCTCGCTGGTAGCCCGCCAGAAAGTGTTTTCGCTAAGTTTCTGCGAAGTAACGGAACCTCTAGCCCAGCCGCTACTTCAGGCCCCTGCGGGCGTGTCTCTTGACACTGTAGGCATCTGGAAAGCATTCACTCGACTCCCTCACACGCGTCGGCTTAACCCTCTCGAGATCCGCAGAGCCCGCCTGTCACCGGACCACCTGGGTGACGAGAGACGCTGCGTGGGAAGTCCGCGTGTGAAGGAATAGCAACTTTTCACCGCATGCAATTAGAGACGAAAATCGTAAGATAGAAATATGAGAGGGGGCTCATGCCACCTCTCAATGTAACTATTATTAAACTAACTTGCACTAAGGACTTCATACACTACCATGCCCGAGAGAGGACTCGAATTTCTCACGAGGGAAACCCCGCGAGCCGCGGCTGCAGCGCGCGGCTAGGGCAGTATTAAGCGGCCTACAGACGATTTTAATCGGTCAGACGGTCGGGCGGATTTGGTCAGGTCAGACAAGTTGTCAGGGTGGAGCAGCATCAGCTGACAAATCTCTTACCGGTTCCCCGTCAGCTGGCCGCTTCACATGACGGTCCGACTACCTGACCGCGTCAGACAGCCTGTAGCTTTGTTCTATGATAACGCCCCTAAGCTGTCCTTTCGACTTCACTGCGCGAAGGTCGTGCGTACGTGTTTTCACAACGGTCACCATTTCCATCAAGCGGCAAGTCATTGTGGAGTTCTTAGAACTCTATAAAGGACCTCAGATGGTTGTGGGGTGCTTCTGACAAGCAGTGTTGCAACAAGGATGAGAGAAATCAGGAACTACACATGCTTGCAGAGAAACTATAAACGGATACAGGTATTTGAAACACAAATGAAGGAAACACGCCGCATTACAGACGGGAAAAGATGGGCTGCTGCAATCATAAGAAAATAGAAAACATTGATACAGAGATAACTTTCAACTGAAAAAAAGCTGTGATATACACTGAAGGACTAAATAAACTGGTCCACCTGCCTAATATCGTTTAGGGCCCCGGCGAGCACGCAGAAGTGCCGCAACAGGACATGGCATGGACTCGACTGATGTCTCAAGTAGTGCTGGAGGGTAATGACACAATGAATCCAGCAACGATGTCCATTGTACGAGGGAGTGGAGATCTCTTCTGCACAGCAAGTTGCAAGGCATCCCAGATTTGCCCAATAATGCTCATGTCTAGGGAGTTCGGTGGCCAGCAGAAAGTGTTTAAACTGAGAAGACTGTTCCTGAAGCCACTGTGTAGCAATTCTGGGCGTGTGGAATGTTGCATTGTCGTGCTGCAATTGCCCAAGTCCGTCGGAATGCACAAAGGACATGAATGGGTGCGTTCGTCCATCATGGCCAGGGCATATCGGCTGGTAAGTAATTTTCAATGACAATAAAATTCACCAGCAGCTCTATACTTAAAGATATTGTATTTTATTCCGAAAGCAACCACTTTCGGCATTTCATTTTGACATCTTAAGGCCCCAAACGCTTCAATCAAATTAAACGAACTTGTCGCATAGCGCAGTAAATCATTGGACATCGTGAAGACGTGACAGCAACTCTGTCTTTGCATAAAGAAATTTTATAACGATTGTAATGCACGATACCCATTGATTTATGGCGCTATACACGTTCGTTTATTTGGGTAGAAGTGTATGGGGACTGAAGATGACAAAATGAAATGCTGAAACTGTTTGATTTCACAATAAAATAAAATATCTCAAAGTATACAGCTGTTGATGAACTTTATTGAGCCCATGGATCCATGAGGTTGTCGCCATACCCCTACACGTCCATCCGCTCGATATAATTTGAAACGAGACTAGTCCGACCAGGCAACATGTTTACAATGATCAACAGTCCAATGTCGGTGTTGACTGGGCCAGGTGAGGCGTAAAGCTTTGTATCCTGGAGTCATCAAGGACACACTAGTGGGCCTTCGGCACCGAAACCCCATACCGATGATGTTTCGCTGAATGGTTCGCAAGCTGACACTTGTTGGTGCCCCAGCATTGAGATCTGCATCAATTTGTGGAAGGGCTGCACTTCTGTCACGTTGAACGATTCTCTTCAGTCGTCGTCCGTCCCGCTCTTGCAGGATCTTTTTCCGGCCGCAGCGGATTCCTAATATTCACGGTATGCAAGTGAAATGGTCGTACCAGTTAAGTCCTCAGTTCATCGCTACCTCGGAGATGCTGTGCCACATCGCCCGTGTGACCACTATACACCACGCTCGGACTCACTTAAATCTTGATAACCTGCCACTGTAACAGCAGTAACCCATCTAACAACAGCGCCAGACACTTGTTGTCTTACATAGTCGTTTCTGACCGCAACGTCGTATTCTGCCTGTTTACATATCTGTGTATTTGAATACACATGTCTGCATCAGTTTCTTTGGCGCTTCAGTGTATGTGCAGGCTGTTGGCGTATAACTACGAGAAATGAATGATATTCAACAATATGTTGTAGAAAGACTAATATTTGATGTCATATTTTCATGAAAAATTATGAACGCTCGCCGTACAGTCGTCGATAGCGAATTTAAGTCATACCATCCCGTGCCCTCACAATTGCCGTCGTCATCATCAGTTAAGTTGTTCCAGCAGTGTGTGCAGTTTACTAGTTTCCCCACTTACATCAAATGTACGCCATTCTGTTGCACAGTGTGAAACAAAAGAACAAGAATCCGTAAATACTGCCTACACTGAGAATGCTCCGCACAAGGAAACGGCATTTTACGTGAAATAAATTCTCAATAAATTACTTACATTCTCAGGAAATATTTTCTTGACCTATTTGCAGTCCCTCAGAACTCTGCATAGTGATGAATTTCTTTTGTTTGGATAGAACAAGAAGCATGTGCATATGTTCTCGACCAGAATCCAAGAGCCGATACAAAATCGGCCGTCACGTCTGCCAGCGCGGATACCGCACCAGACTTCCTCGAGTGCGCTGTCGGGACAGCAGATCACGTGGTCTGTAGCCGCCCATACGTTTATACTGATGTAGGTACTTTCGAAAAAGCGTCGATATTAAAGACATGGTTCTCTGAAAGGTGGTTTCACAAGGCACATTTCGTACGTAGAAAATTCACCATAGAATTAAAAAATAGACTCGAATTACCATTATAAAAATTCGCTCCCTGTCAGTACTAAAGTTTGTGTTACACAGTAATCACAAATGGTTTAGGCGACGTCTTTAATGAATAGTTTTTGATTATTTAGTTACAACCCAGGTTTCGTCCTTTTGTGGCATTTTCAAGTGACTGATTTTATGTCGCTAACGTATATTGCAAGACATCGAGCACCTTTAATGGATGATTGCAATGCTAGGAAAGATGGCGGTTATTATTGAAACAACCAACCGGTTTTCCGTAATAATCGATTTTCGGTTTTTTTCTCATTATTCCCTGTAATAAACGTAAAAACTGAACAAAACTGAAAAATTTTGTCTCTCTCAATTCCAATGTACATAGCCTCAAAATATTAATTTAGACAGGCAAATAGAAGTCCATCCATCGTTCGCTGCTTTTCTCGAAAAATACTAAGTGTTTGACTACTACAAAAAACATTAGCAGTATTCTCGTATTGATTCTAAATTTTTGGAACTCTGCTCAAACGAGGATCATACCATTATCTGGACATTTTAAAATGTGAGTGAATTGCCAAGTTTTAGGTTTTCTCCTTATATTATGTCACAAATTCCTTGTGCCTCCTCCAGTTTTTAATCTTTAAAAGCAAATGGAGCATTGTACTTCACTGACACCACACTTCGTAAAATACTTACAGACTAGAGATGGTACTATTCTATAGTACAACCGATCGTTGACGACAGTGTGCAACTACTGTATATACCAGGTAGGTCCAAATCTTGCACACTGCACTTCCACGCGTTCCTCTAATAGGCCACTCCACATGGTAACAAGTTTATTATCGTCTGAGCAACACTGTAGCAGTTCTTAAGCTATATGTTTGTTGTTCGTCTCTGTCGGCATTTTTGTTAAAATAACACTCATCGCTTTTTGTACTTTCAACATTGCAGCACAGTCAGCAATCGTGATAATCTGATATTTTTAAAATTGAGCATTCTTCAGAAGATATACCTAAATCTACAATTTGTCTAAGTAGGCATGGTCTAGAAATAAAACTAAAACAGCCTAAAAGGCGTAGTCACATTTTAAAAATGTGACTACGCCTATTCAGGCTGTTTTACTTTTATTTTCTGTTATAAGACGATATTTCAAAGCAATGGAAATTTTACGAAAAAACGTAAGTCGTCAAAAAAATGCTTATTTACAAACTAAAATTTTTTACTCTCTGCTAAGGCTAATTGATATTTCGGTTTTTTAACCATTTATTATTAAACAAATAAAGAGCACCTGTTATAACCGAGGCTAAACAAATACCGAAATCAGTATTAAACACCTATCTGTCTTAATGCCGCACTTGACTTTGTTTTGTCTGCTCTCGGGCAGATAGTTCAAGTCGTCTGTAGCCGACTTTGCGTTTGTATTGTTGTGCGTGCTTTCAAAAAAGAGTTTCGGTATTAAATACGAAGTGGTTCCACGAGCCAACTTCGTACAAGTGAAATCTGTCACAGAACTAAAAACTGACTCGAATTAGCATTGTGAAAGTTTGTTCCCTATCGGTACCAAAAGATTCGTTACGCAGTAATCACAAGTGGTTCAGCCGACGTCCTTAACGAATGATTGCCCTGCTGGTGAAGAGGTAGAAGAGAAGTAGGTCAGTCAGTAAGGAGCAGTCAGTGAGAACTAGGAGCATTACCTAACCCGTGCTGAGGAAGCAGACGGTCCCGGGGGAGAGGAGAGCTCGCCGCGAGTCTACAGTGGAACGAGCGGACCAGCTGTTCATTTACCGCGCCGCCGATTCACCGCCACGCGCGCGCTCGGCGCCTTCCTCTCGGGAGTCGCACAACAATCGGCGGCGCGGGCAAAAATCCAATAAGACTAATTAGAGGCGAGGAGCTCGCAATTTCCTCGGCGGGCAGTAATTGCCGTGCGGGCGCTGGAGCGGGGTTGCGTGTCAGCCCGCCGCCCCCTTTATTAATTCCTTAATACGGCCGCAGTGCTCTCAGCAGGGCGCGGACACGCATAGCGGGCCCGTATTACGGCTGTCCCCCAGTGACGCACAGTGGCTGCCTGCGTAACCCCATTGTGTCCCACAAGGAGTCCGCCACCCTGCGTCTCTAGGATCAGGCGCCTCGACCAACCAACAATACCGACTACGCTTACCAATTACTGTAGGACAGTCATATGCTGTATATCAGAATTCTCACTGTACAAACATAAAGGTAGGAATATCAGGACTATGCCACTTCAACGACGAGGGGTTTAATGTCCTATCTACGAGGACGCCATCAGAGGCATAGCACAAACTCACACTGGAGTAAGATTGGGAAGGAAATAATAAGCCGTATTAGCTTTTAAACGAATAGTCGCCATGTTTGCAGTAAGCGATTTATGGAACATCCTGCGTATAAACAGCGTTTCTTTTCTCTCAGCATTTCGTCTTCGTTAGGTTTGAAATTCGATTAGTGATTTAGACAAGTATTCGTGTTGTCGAGACGACTGTTCTATTCTTAGCCGCACCGCCCAGTCGCACATAATTGTGGTTTCCCCAGTAAACTACGCTGCTTTCTCGTGGCTAGGTAAAGAAGGAAACAATAACAACTGTAGTAGTAAAATAGTAATTATAATATATAAATTAAAAACAAATTTTTAAATATAAAACACATTAAAATACAGTGCTCAGTGTGTGTCAGTTTCTCTCAGAGACTGGTGCACACAACTTTTACCCCATTCATATGGGCTTTCATACCAGTTACATTCAGTGTGAGGTGTTTGTTTTTGATGAGGATTTGAGTCCGAAGACTGGTTTGATGCATCTCTCCACGCTGGTCTGTCCCGTGTCGTGTTTGAACTTTCGTCTTCGAATAACTGGTTGGTTGATTTCGAGGACATCAGAATAGGGAAGGACGGGGATGGAAATTGGCCGTGCCCTTTCAAAGGAACTTTCCCAGCATTTGCCTGAAGCGATTTTGGGAAATTACGGAAAACCTAAACCAGGAAGGCCGGACGCAGGTTTGAGTCGTCGTCCAAATGGTTCAAATGGCTCTGAGCACTATGGGACTCAACTGCTGTGGTCATAAGTCCCCTAGAACTTAGAACTACTTAAACCTAACTAACCTAAGGACACCACACACATCCATGCCCGAGGCAGGATTCGAACCTACGACCGTAGCAGTCGCACGGTTCCGGACTGCGCGCCTAGAACCGCGAGACCACCGCGGCCGGCTGAGTCGTCGTCCTCTCGAATGCGAGTCCAGTGTGCTAACCACTGGGCCACCTCCCTCGGTCGCATAACAACGTCAACATACATCCCTTTGAACCATTTCACAATATTCACTCCTCGGTACACTCCTACAGTTTAGTCTCCCTCACCCCATTTCCTAAGATTATCAAAGTGACGATCCCATCACGTTTCAAATGTCTCCTACCATCAACACTTCTTTCAGTCAAGTTGTGCTATAAATTACCTGCTTCCCCTTAGTTGAATTCAGTACCTCCTCATCACTTACTCGATCTACCCATATATTCTTTAGCGCTGTTCCTTAGTACTATATTTCAAAAGATTAAGTTGCCTTCTTGCCTGAACTGCTTATCGCCCACGTTTCACACACATACAAGGCTGCACTCCGCACAAATACCATCACAAAAGACTTTTTAATATTCATATTTATATTATGTTTCTTTTTTTCAAATGCCGGTATGCATTTTATAGCCTTCCAGATTATACAATAATTACTTATTTTCCTAACGAATTAGCAAACTAGACCATTTCCAGGAAGAGTTACACAACATATTACTTCCCCCCACATACGTCTGGCGTAATGACCACGAGGAGAAAGTTCGAAAAATTGGAACCAAGACAGAGGCTTCCCGCGAGAGGAATAAAATTGGAGAGCTAAGTTAGTGATACAAAAGTACCTTCCGTCACACACCACTAGGTTGCTTGCGCAGCATGATTTGAATGTAGATTACTTTCACTATCTCATTTCTTAATCTTATTCCCTCAGCAGAGCCTGATTTAATTCGACTACATTCATTTATGATTCCTTAGATGTTCATCTTACACTCTCTTTTCAAGACGTTATCCACTATGTTCTATTTCTCTTCCTATTTCCCTGGCGTCACTGCCTGAATGACAATATTATCGTCACAGCTGAAAGTTTTAATTTCGCCTCACTCGACATTAATTCCCTTTCCATATTACTCTTTTCTTTCCTTTACTGCTTGCCCAGTATTGAGACTGAATAACTGGGGAGGGGGAGGGAGCAAACAACAGCCCTCTCTCACTCCCCTGTCGACTGCTGTTATACCTCGAGTTATGTAAATGCGGTCTAGTTTCTGCACAATTTGTAAATAACGTTTCGCTCCCTGTATTTCACCTTTGGTATGATCATAATTCCAAAGGATGCAGTTCAGTCAACGTATTGAAAAACTCAGATTTCTTCAACCTGTCTTTTAAGATAAATCGTTTGGTCAGTATGGCTTCGAGTGTTCTTGCATTTCTCCGGAATCCAAAGTGATCTGCCTCAAGGCCTGCTTCTACGAAGTTTGCTATTTTATGCGAATAAATAAGCATTTTGAAAGCATGACTCGCGGACCTGTCAGCTCCATCCTTCCTTCGAAGAGGAATTCTGAGGGTATTTCACCTGTTTCCTAAATCTTGCGCACCTGATGGAATGATTTTGTCACGGTTCTCTCTCCCAAGGAATTCGAGAATTCTGAGGGAATGCCGCCTACCTGAGAAGCCTTGCTTCGATTCGGTCTTTCTTTCTGTGCTCTCTCAAATTCGTCTCACAGATCGTCTCTCTCAGTCCATCGACATCTGCTTCTTTTTCCTTTCCTACAATATTGCCTTCTTCTACCTTTTCTAAGATATTGCGTTCAATTTCGTTTTCCTTTTATAGCAGTTCAGTACCTTCCTTCTTTCAGCTCTCCCTTCTTTACTTAGCACTGGTTTTCCATGTGATCTCGCGATTTGGATATCCTTATCGTGGTGTATACCATGCCCTCTGGGTCCCTCTGCAAGATCGCCATACTGCCAAGGACTATGTGCAAAGGTATCTCAAATGTTACTATTGGTGGTAGCTAGTTATACAAGCTTCCACAGGGTTTGGCAAAAATATAGAAATATATGCTTAAACATAAATGCGGATACTAGCCAAACTGCGGGTTGCTCTGTTGTATTTGACCAAGAACAGTGTCCTCAGTAAGTTGCAAGTGTTCTTCGTGATCAGAACAGTGTTCTGTGATGTTGAGAGTGCATTTTATCGGAGCTAAGTGAAAGCGAATCTCAATAATTCGATGGTGCTCTTATGCTGGGTGCTTTTGCAACCAAGGTTAACCGAAGTCTCTGGTGTTTCCAGAGGCACCGTGTCGAGATTTATTCTGCATATAGGACAAATGGAAAACTTCAACTCCGACGGAGGTGTGTCTTAACTGATCGTGACGGATGGTTATTAAAAGACACTGCGACTTATAATAAGAGGATGGCAGTCTGCAAAAGTCACTGCAGACATAAATGTTGCGCTTACCAAAACTACGCGAAAGGAACTCCAAAAGCAGGGAATTACGGCGCGAACTGCAGTTCCAAAACCACGCGTCAGTGATACGAACACTTTAACTGTAAAACGTGGTTACGAAGCCATAAAACTTGAGGTGTGGAGCAATGGAAGAATATCATCTGGTCAGATGAATATTGTTTGACACTGTTTCCATCTTCTGGCCGTGTTTGCGTCCTTAGAGTGAATTGGGGGGGGGGGGGGGGGAGCTGGGGGAGGAATAGGAGTTGGTGATGATTTGGGTAGCCTTATCGTGGTGTATACCATGCCCTCTCAGTTCCTCTGCGAGATGGCATTACTGCCAACGATTATGTGATTATTTTCGATGACCAGGTCCATCAGATGATACAATGTTTCTTCTTCAGTAGGGATGCCAAGACAAGAGCCCGTTTTGACACAGTTCGCAATGTCCAGTACTGGTTTGGTAAGCACGAGGATGAACCGACGCATTTCCCATGACCACCGCAGTCACCAGATCACAGTATTATTAAGTCTCTATGGTCTACTTTGGAGAGGATTGTGCGTGGTCGCCAACTACCTCCATTCTCGGTACCTAAACTTGCCACTGTTGTGCTCGAAGATTCGCTTAAAATCACCCAGGACCGTATTTGTCCATTTAGAGACGACTGGAATGTGTTTTCAGAATGAGATTTTCACTCTGCAGCGGAGTGTGCGCTGATATGAAACTTCCTGGCAGATTAAAACTGTGTACCGGACCCAGACTCGAATTCGAGACCTTCGCCTTGCGCGGTAAATGTATTTTGTATGCGAACGGTTTTCCCACACCGTATTAGGCTTGGTAATCTTTTTGTGTTTGTGGTATTTCCACCTAGAGCCTGTGCACCCTCACATTTGTCCTGTAGGCACTCCTGGTTAGCCATCCGCAATTTTTGTCAGTCTCATGTCTCATGCGTCTGAATACCCATTCGCCTGCTTTATTTGCTGCATTTCTACATTTTCTTGTTTAGTAACTTCAATTCATTATATTTTGTGTTATCCAAATATTTGTAATAGCATTTGTCTCCTTGACCTTTTGACTCTGCTTTCCTCGCTATTTCAAGGGCATATTATAAAACATTCTCGGGTTTCAAGCCGTGTCAAGTGCTTTACTGCCCGCGAGCCTTCGGCAGAAATCTCCTCTGTCATTGTCAAGTGGATGACTGTCGTGCGGTTGTCATTGCCGCGCTTATATAGTCGAGCCGTTCTCGTGACGTCACTGGTGCTCTGTCCCGACAACAGGGACCGCGCGACCGCCGGGCCCGCTTCAACTCCCTCAACACCGGATCCCACGCCGTACTCAGCTACAATCCACCCTCTCTATTGCAGGTGTTGTCAGAAATTCTAATCTCTATGGCCTCGTTTATCAATCTATCCCAGATGCCATTGGCCCGTTTAATAATAGACGTCTCATCGAATGCAATTCGGTGTCCGCTTTCCAGAGCATGTTCTGCTGCTGCTGACTTTCCGGGATAGCGCAAGCCGGTAACACCTTTCATGTTCTGTGCGGCGCTGTTCAATAGTGCGAACAGCCTGGCCGACATAGATAGAACTGCCCACATACACACGGTATCTTGTAAATTCCTGGCGTTCTGAGGCCTACATCGTCTTTCACAGGTTTCATTACTCGCCGGATCTTTGCCGGAGGCCTGAAGATTGTTTCTATTTTATGCCTCTTCAGGAGCCGACTAATCTTCCCTGTTGTCGAACCACGAAACGGTAAGAATGCAAGCAGGTTGCATTCTGCTTGGTGTCTTCTTCAAAGGTCTTCTTCCTTTGAGGCTTGGATGACACTGTTTGTGAGATCTGTTTTTGGTTGTAAGCATTTTCCTTACAAACTTTGCGTAAGTGGCTCAATTCTCTCGGCAAGTTTTCAGCGTTCTGAGACGGTTTCAGCTCGATGTACTAAGGTCCTCAGAACTGACTGTTTCTGTGCTGTGTGATGGAAGCTGGTGGCGTGCAGATACCAATCCGTGTGGGTGGGCTTGCGGTAAACACTATGACCTAGAGACCCATTGGGTTTACGGCGGGCAAGCACGACCAAGAACGGCAGGGAATACTCCTTCTCTACTTCCATTGTGAAGCTGGTGTGGTTGTGGATGCTGTTGAGGTGCTCCAGGAACTCTTCTAACTTTTCTTGTCCATGTGGCCAAATGACGAAGGTATCGTCGACGTAGCGACAAAACAGGTCGGCTTTGCAGGAGCCGTGTCCAAGGCGATGTTTTCGAAATGCTCCATAAAGAGGTTGGCTACTACTGGAGCTAATGGCTTCCCATCGCCACACCGTCAGTTTGGTTAAAATATTCTCCATCACGTAAGAAATATGATGACGTCAGAATGTGCTTAAACAAACCCACGATGGTGTCGTCAAAGAGCTGGGACAGCAAGTCAATAGAGTCTGTTGAAACGTCCCCTTTTGAACAATTATATACAAGACTGTGCTTAACCTGACACACAATATTTTTAGCGCAACGCAATCTGACTTTCAAAATTCCCTACAAAAGAATGGCCCTGACTAACATTAAACTATACCTTTCACAAATCACTTACCTCACAAAAATCTTCGCTGCTCAAGCTACTGCAATACAGCGAGCGTCACTACTGCCAGCTAAATAAAAGATTCAAACTATGGAAGGCACTAACTACTGATAGGGATAGTTAGCAAATGAAAGATATTAATAGAGAACAAACAATGTATTTACCTTGATATCATCATATATATAGCAGTTCATGACAAATTACAAAACTCCGCCGTCTCTCTCCCCACATCCACCACTGCTGGCGGCTCACCTCCAACTGCCCAACGCTACGCGCTGTTCACAGCCAGCTGCCTAACACTACAATGGCGAGTATTACAACAATGCAAAGCAGCCACAGGCTGCACACAGCACAGCCAGTGATTTTCATACAGAGGTGGCGTTACCAATAAAAAACCTAAACAGCCTACTTACATAGCCCCCATGCTCCTCACAAAAAATTTTACAAATTGGTTTGGGCAGTGCCCAATACAGATTTGAAAAAAATTTTTCATAATTACAATAACAAAGAAATCAAATGCACACACTTATTGATACAATGTTGGTCAAAAGCTAAAATTTTCTCACAGTCCATAAAGACAGTCCTGATCATTCATCACATTGCAGTATTTTTCTCAAAGTCTGAGCAGTAAAAAAAATGCACATGAAGTAGTGGATTTCCATGCAGTCTTGAAGAAGTAGTGTTGTCCTTCCAACGGAAAGACAGTGCTGACTCTTGACATGCTGACAGGTAATGGAACACAACAGAGCAAACCCACAGCGGAGTCAATCGAAGTTTTGAAGAATATCGTTTGGTAGGTCATCACAGAGCAGACCCACTGTAGTCCTGGTAGAGATTACGGTATTGGTGGGCCACCAGAGGCGCAGACCCACTGCAGTCCTTGTGGAAATAATGGTTTTGATGGATCATCAAAGAGGTAGACCCACTGTAGTCCTTGTAGAGATAATGGTACTGGTGGGTCATCAAGGATGCAGACCCACTGTAGTCCTTGTAGAGATGGCCAGCAGCCATCTGTTGTGACTGTGCAGGTGCACAATCACCATTGAAGAGTCATGCGGCTAATATAGCAAGTCCATAAACCACCACTTGTCCACTCACAAAGTTTTTGGAATTGTCCTTAGAACCAGCAATGCTGTTATCCAGTCCCTTGCTGAATTATTAACACATGTGCAAACACTAACAGTCCCTACTTGTCACATATTGTCCATATAGTATGACCAACAGTAACGTGTGCAGTGAAATGGAACTTACAAGTTACTTAATTTGATGAACTGCTGTCAATTACAATTTTATAACATGAGAGTACAATTACAAAGGTACAAAATACATCATTAAAGAACATAACAATACAGATAACATTTGTAGTACAGGCTTTACAACACAATAGAAATAAACATATACATCAATGTTACAGGAATTATGACATAAGTAAATACATAAAAGATCAGAATAATTATTGAAACATCAACTTCACACATGAGCATTAAAACAAAACAGAATAAATAATATCTAAGCATATTTACAAGTTAAATAACATATTATTAATACCAATTATATTTGAGGATAACAGTATTCCTCATCATAGTGAATAGTATTAGAAAAAAAATTTTATGAAACTACACAGAGACAGGAAGAAAACAAATACACAAGGGTACACAAACACATAGAGGGATAACACAAAAGGAAAGGACAGGGTTTGTTTTACTGCAGTATTTTACAAACAAAACTTTCTTTACTTCTCGGAGATCTCCCTGCATTCTTCATTATTTCCAAAAGGTCCTATCTAAACCTCCTTCCTGTATTCTATTCATATTTCTCTCAAAATAATTATTTATCATTGTACAATACTCATTTGGCCCAAATCTTTTTCGTATACCTTGTTAATGCATTGCTTCCAATTCATCATAGTTAGTTTCTTATATAGTCTACCCCCTCTTAAGCTAACTTAAATCTACTGAGCTCAGATATATATACCAAGGGATGAGGCAATGCAGCATCACATAAAACAATTAATATAAACAGCAATGAAAAAAATGCAGATTTGTGAAGCAAGCAGCATTAAGAAATTAGCAAAGCAATTGTAATATTACAACTAATCTAAGGCAATGTGCAGCAAACAATAAAAATAAATCATTAGTAAAACTGGCTTAACAGAATAATACAAAGCCAAATTCAATAACACTATGCCTGGCAAACAGCAGCAACTTATACCTAAACATGACATAGCTCAAGCAGAAAAAATATTACAGTAAAAATGGCCATGTTTAAAACTTACGTCACATCTTAACACTAGAGTGATGCATCACAAAAAACTTACTCTACGAAAAAAAATTACCAAGTAGTTGAAAAGAAAATTATGTATGCAGTTCCTGTTATTAGTCCCTTCTTATTGTTCTTTCCATTCCAAGAGCTCCTTTTTCGAAGAATGTGGGTCATAAAATAATTATTTAATAGATCTGTTGACAGAAAGTGTTCACATTAGCAAATGAAATTTTTTTTTTTTATATACAAGACCCATGCTGCAGCACAGCTGGAAACTAGATATCAAATGAAATAAGCAACTATGAAAGGCAAAGCATAAAAATATCATTCAATAGTCATGTGACATTTCATAAGTTAGTAGAAATTCTCACAACTCTCGTAGAAAGACGCTTGTCGTAATCAGGTGTGCAGATGTAAAAATATTTCTCGTCATTTCATTAGGCATTTCAGTAAATATCATAAATTACGAGCTCCACAGTATGCTTTCAACAAGGAAATGTCAATAGCGAGGATAATGGCCTCCCCCTTTTTTTTCTACCTGTGCTTCGGGAAAGGCACACCCTAATGGCTTGTTCTCCAGGTGTCTGACACAGCTGTGTGCCCACGACGCACGTGCAGGTGGTCACTTAACTTTCTTACGGAAATATTTACGACAGCAGTTTCCGCTACAGTGACAGTCTCATATAAAAATTTCAGAGGTCGAGAATTTACGTTGCAAATGTGTAGAAACAAAATCCTATGAATATAACAGTGTCCAAGAAATTTTCGCCGTCATTGTGATACATTCAGGCATTTACACACATTTCATAACTCTTAAAGTACGATTCTTGGTTTCCAACATCCTTTTTCACAAGTCAAGAGCCCTAACTTCTATCCATTATTCATATACATCTAAACACGTAATCACATTCCTTATATAGCATCAGCTTATTGATCATAAACATACCTCAACAGCATAATACGCATCGTCGTCGTAAAAATAACATCATAACATCTCAGTCAATTCTCAAAATCGTCGTAGCTTCCTCCAATAATTTCAAAACCTATAAAATTTCTCTGCTCATTTCAATAGTGTCATCTACCTCAAACGTACTTTAAATATTATGATCCCATACCAAATATATCATTCAAAGCTCTCATAATATCACAATAGGTCCGCAAAAATATGAACAGTTCACAAAGTACAGACAAAATACAATTTCATAAGTGTGAAGTTACCCAACTGTGTAATTGCGTAAACATGTGTCACTGATGTAGTAAAAAAAATGTTTATCTCTGTCAAATAATCAGATAGCTGTATAATTATGTGTTAGAGAAATATGGTACCGATGTGTAAAGTTGTGTAAGCAAATACCATATTAGCTAGGGCTCCTTGTGCGTGCCAAACACATGGTACACAAAGTAAGCGTGTACCCCCCTGAGGATTAATGTAATTATACCCTCAGGAGTTACAGATTACAGCAATGGAATGAAATATATCACGGAAAACCCTTGTATCATTGTACTTCAAATATCTTAAAAAAAATAAATGTTTTAAGTGCGAAATTAATCACTCAAATACGTGTACTGTAGCGCTAAACTGTGCGTCATGTTGTAAGATAACCTCTGTGAAAGTCTCGTAGTTATCATCCTCCGAAAGCTAAGTTCTGCAGAAGTCAATGTACTTACCTCATGATAAACAAAAGTGAAATGCTTTGTGTATAGATATCGTAGTTATTACGCTTCTTGTTGTGATGAAGAAAGTACTTTACTGTAACGTATTGTTGTGCTACGGAAAAGGCTGTCTCCTTGTAGCTATACCACAAAAGTTACTACTAAAACATGTTTTACTTTCCAGAAGAATTCAGAAAAACTGTGCAGATATAAAACAGATACACCGCAAAAGCAACATTGTAAATTGTCACTCATTAGTAGCGTCGTGATAAAATCGTGTAGCTGTCACATAAACTAACCTCTGTGTCATCTGGTATCTCACAGAAAGTACTTTCGACCCAGAATGTGTTTTCAACTAAACCAAAATGTTCGATTAAAATCTCATTAGCAGTACCAGTATGTGTCCTAAGTTTTTAAGCCTGATAGTCGTTACGTAATCGTGCAGCTAACAAGCAAGAATGTACAAATACAACACTGTGTCGTCTGTTCACTATAACAATACATTCGTAATTTCTGTTTAAAAATGTTCCCTAGGTTCTAGACTGGATGTTTAACTTCAAACATTGTTGCATGTTAACAGTTTCTTAAGTCTGACAAAGCATACTAGTAATGTAAAGTGAAAAGTTATATGGCAAAGACAAAGTTAAAAAGCAGATTATTTTTCAATAAACGGTTTTACATGTGAAATGTGGTGTAAACCTTTACTCTTCCCAGTACGCAGACTTTCAACTGAAATGCAATTATCAAGTGGTATACGTCGGTAAAGAATACTGGAATTTTTCTCAAGGTTTGCGTCTATGTTATTTTTCTCTGAGCCAGCTGGCGCACGCAGCTGCCTGAGGAGCGCGTCATTGTCTGTCCCTTTGTTGGCGCGCGTCGTTATTGGGATTAGGAGACCGAACTTCTACAAATTCGCCTTGCCGAGAGGGCCCAGCTCTGTTATAATCCCGCCAGTTCTGATGAAATTCAGGTCTGTCGTTATGTCGGTAGTTTACACAGTTTCTTTCTTGTCGGTCATGTGGTGGAGAGTTTCTTCCTGAATCGTAACTGCGCGCTGGACCGTTGCGTCTAAAGTTATTCTGTCTCCCGTAATAATAATTATTTTGGTTCCCATATTGTCTGTTTCTCTGATTGTCTCTGTGATAATCATTACCACGGAGAGGTGATCTTTCCCTGTAATTATTACTACTCTGCCAACGGTTGTCATACGGGTGGTGTCTGTTTCGGTCACGATTTGTGTTGTGAGAATAGCCTTGTCGCGTCCAGTTATTATTTCTTTCATCGCGGAATTGCGACGGATGTGATCTGTAATTGTTGTGCTCGTGCGTTCCGCGATTGTCAGTGTCAATTTCCAGTTCTTGTAAGAGTCCTTGAAATGCTTCAATGTCGTCTTTGCAACGTCCTGCCAAAATAATATTTCTTAAATGTTCAGGCAATTTCATTAAGCAAATGCGGATGAGTTCTGAAGGGCTGTATGGGTTTGAAAGATATTGATTCTTGTGCAACATGTCTTCAAAATATTTGACAAGACTGGAAAATTCAGATTGTTCGAAACGTGTCATCATTATGATGCTGTGTTTTACTCGGTCTTGTGTAGCTTGAGACCAATATGCAGAGAGGAAGGCATGATAAAATTCTCCTTCACTGTGGCAATCGTGAATGACCGATCGCATTCTTACAGCTGGTTCATTCTCTAAATAGCCACACATAAATTCTAACCTGTGCTCCAATGACCAGTTGGGAGGAAAACAATGAGAGAATTGATGGAGCCACGCTTGTGGATGAATGTCACTGCCAGAATTCTTAAATGTTTTAAATTTACGTGTAGTAATGAACAGCTTATAGTCAAAATCATCGTGTCGGCGAGTAGCATATCGGTCATTGTTACGTCGTGTCGGCGGTTCCATCTCAAAATTCGGTGTGCCTTGCCAATTTCTTTCATAATTTCCGAAGTGTCCTGTGTTATTATTTTGTGGTTGATCCGTATTTCTATGTCCCTCTTCCCGTATTGGGGTGCGAGTGTCCTCTGAAATACGTAATTCTTGTATTACCTGTGTCAGCTGATCTTGTACTTCGCGGATTTCTCTTTGGTGTTACGTATTAATTTGATTCAGATTTTGTTTCAGTTTCCTAATTTGTTCGCTCTCTTCTGTGTCATTAAAGACTACCGGTTTTGTGTCGTTCAGATTATCATCTACCTTCGTAGATAAGTTAGTGAACTGATCCGAAAGTTCGGCTACTTTCTCCGATAGTGAACACATTTCCTCAGTGTGTTTTTCTGAACCAAGTTTCAGATTGTCCATTTGTGTTGAAATCGAATCTACTGTGTCCTTCAAGTTTTCCTGAGTTTTTGCAAGTTGCGTAACCGAATCGGTAGATGCAACTGAGTCAAATTTAGCTTGTAAGGTCTCATGATTTTCATGAACAGTAGTTTGCAGTTCTTTTATGGCTGCTTCGTGATTCTGTAGAGCATTTTCATGACGCGAAAAAATAGGTTGGAAATGCTCACAAATTTGTGTTTTTACGTCGTTACAGACTTTTTGACATTTCGATTCAATGTGATGTAACTCATTAGTTAAATCATCACGTGTTTGTTCAAGTGTGGTGTCTAACTTTTGAAGATTTTGTTCCATTGCGTCTAACTGTTGCTGTGTTTGTCTCTGGTGTTGTTCCATTGTGTCTAACTTTTTAAGATTTTGTTCCACTGTGTCTAACTTTTGAAGATTTTGTTCCATTATGTCTAACTTTTGAAGATTTTGTTCCATTATGTCTAACTTTTGAAGCTTTTGTCCCATTTGTTGTATTAGTTGTAATAACAGTGCACTGGTGTCTGAAACATGTTCCTCAGTGCTATTCGGCAGTGAAGTTGCACCGGCAACATTCACATTTTGACAAGCAGAAAATGTGTCTTGACTCATTTGAGAAAGCGGTGAGGACCCAAAACCTGAGTCTACAATATTTGCGAGATTGTTTCCTGTCATTTCGGATTCCTGAGGCGAGCTGTTGCCGACCGATCGATCGATAATGCTTCCCTGTTCTCTAATTGTTTCACTGTCTACACCATTGTTTGCCGCCCGCTCCATTTCCCTATGCACAATTACCAAATTACTACTTTGAACATTAGTTAATTCATTACTCTGCGGCGCTAACACACTGCTTTCGTCTTCACTGTCATTTCTCAATTTAGTTTGGAGCCTAGTATTACGTTTTTCACACGCCATTATTGTCACAGTATTTCACACGACAACACAGAAAAGCACAATTTGAAGAGCAAAAATAAGAGAACACATTAACATAACACTGAAAATAATATCTAGTTAATTGCAGCTGCGAAATACTTGGTGCAAATCTACATGCGTGCCACACCTGTTTTACTGTACAACAATGAAAGACTGCAACTACATAGAAGATTTTCTCTACAATTACGCGCTAGCAATAAACAAAATCTACACAAATTACACAAACTACAAGAAAAAATCAGAAGATTCCAGTGAGGTATCCTAGGCTATGGGTCGACATATGAAACTTCCCCTTTAAACAATTTATACTCGACTGTGCTTAACCTGACACACAATATTTTTAGCGCAACGCAATCTGACTTTCAAAATTCCCTACAAAAGAATGGCCCTGACTAACATTAAACTATATATTTCACAAATCACTTACCTCACAAAAATCTTCGCTGCTCAAGCTACTGCAATACAGCGAGCGCCACTACTGCCAGCTAAATAAAAGATTCAAACTATGGAAGGCACTAACTACTGATAGGGATAGTTAGCAAATGAAAGATATTAATAGAGAATAAACAATGTATTTACCTTGATATCATCATATATATAGCAGTTCATGACAAATTACAAAACTCCGCCGTCTCTCTCCCCACATCCACCACTGCTGGCGGCTCACCTCCAACTGCCCAACGCTACGCGCTGTTCACAGCCAGCTGCCTAACACTACAATGGCGAGTATTACAACAATGCAAAGCAGCCACAGGCTGCACACAGCACAGCCAGTGATTTTCATACAGAGGTGGCGTTACCAATAAAAAAACCTAAACAGCCTACTTACACTGTGATGGGGACACACATGAATAAAGGAACCACATCGAAGCTAACCATAATATCCCCTTCAGCAAGTCACAGACCTTTAATCGATTGATGAAGTCCGCCGTATTCTCTATATGGTGTCAACAGTGTCCAACGTGCGTAGAGAGGAGGCTGGCCAGATGTTCAGCAAGTTTATAGGTCGGCGGTCCGTTGGTACTATCAGCCTCAACGGAGTGGCTCCCGTTTCTTCTTTGGACGGTTGCTTGGAGCACTCATTGGTTTATTTTTCTTTGACGTGTAGGAGGTCACTGACACCATGGTCGCCGACTCATTTTTCGAAGCATTATTTCACCTGTCAAGGCGGGATGGCCTGACCGTGGTCCTTCGGGATCTGAACTGGCATGGCATACATTTCTCCTCGTAAGTGACCCCTTATCATGGTCCATGTGTTACATGGCTGTGTTTTTCACAACAATTCCATGACGTATTTAATAATCCAATATGCAGATACGACTAGCAAATCAAATCAGTTTAATAACATTGCATGAACACTGCAAGCAATAATAACGACTTCCAGTGATTGCCATTCTAATTAGCTCTATCTCTTTACCTTTTGGTATGGTGATTTTAGCTGGTTGGCAAAAGGCAAGAGTCACTATGGGGAACCACATGGGTCATAAAGAAGTTTCCGCTGATATCCAGAGTCTAGTACAGGTAACACAGGGGAGAATGTGGTCTGCTAGCTAAGCGCAGCAGGAGCGACTGAAGGTCAGAAGAAAAAGATGACACAATGACCATGGAGCCCTTTCGCCTGGAGGAGGCCAGCCGGAATGTTTGCTCAGAATTCTTTACAGAGAGCTGTGATTGGCTCATAGTAATTATTCGGGTAGTGGGGGAAAGTTGCCACATGTGTGTATGGGGATGTCTTGTCATTGGCCATAACTAGAAATCTGTTACTTAGGGGGGAAGATTTTCTGCTTCTTCTCCACACGAAGGGAGAAACATACTTCACTGATTAACCACAGCAAACTCTGTAAGAGTATGGATCAAACACACTTATTAAATTGTCACTGGTCATAAATCACAAGATCTGTTGCAGTTGGCCACTGGGATACAATTCTGGCAGTACCAGCTAAGTTTTGTAGAGGAGAGTAAAAACGCACTTGCACAGGGGCATCGTAGATGGGACCTATCCACGGAACCTGAAGCAGCGCTCTTGGCCTGTTGAGCGAGATGTCTCCAACATAGAGCTGGGGCTGAACTTAGGATTCTCAGCGACGAGAGTAGCCGTCTTCTGCTGTCATACAGCATTATACCGGTAAGCATGGACCGTATTTGCATCCACTGAGATGAAGTAAGTACAAAGGCATTTATCTTCCATCAGGGTTTCAGTTAAGTAATCAAATTACCATAGCCAGATAGTTGGTCCCTCACGTGCTTAGGTGAGAGCACTGGTGGTTGTTCACGCTTTTATGAGACCCTTCTTTAACTCATTTTCTTTATCCACGATAATTGCTCATATTCGCGACACAGTTTTATACCGTTTCCATCATGTATCCACCTCACTACGTATGTGTTTTCAATACATTAGTTGAACTGATTGATCCTTGATTCAGTGGATAAAATATTTTTGATGTTGTTTGCCACAGCGACCGTTAGATTCCTTTGTGGTTTGATCAGGACATCCATATCAGTTACGGTACCCCTACTTCCATGCATAACTGGACCACCCTAGTAATTTCATTTTTAAAGCCATTATCCATTGCGGAGCCTTGTTTTCTTTTAATTCGAATGATTTGATGGGGACTTTTCTATCACTGTAGGTCAATTGGGTCACAATATGTAGCATCTCAAGGGTATACTGAACTTCCGAACGATACCACACACAGAGGGTCCTAATGATTGCCAAAAAGAGCAAAGCTGTCATTCTGTCGTCCCTCTCGCATTGCGTCCTTGAAAACTCCAACTGGTGCACACGTCAAATCTACTGCCAGGCGACTGATCACGATATTGAACATGATGTGTAGGTTTTTGCGGCCTGTATAGAGAAAAAGAATCATCGCATCAGTTATCACTTCACCAGTCCCAGAGCATTCTTGAGACAGGGTTCACGTCGTTCTTTTGGCGTCTTCTTGTGTAGCAATTAGTTCTCAACAGTGGATGCAATGTCCGATTTCTCATGTGTTGAAAAACTGTCTTCCACGACACTGACATTTAACATTTGTGTGATGTCCATCATTTTCCTATCGCGGGCTCCCCCAGATCCTCATGTTTGGTAACAGTCAGACCTTACTTCACGACATGCTCTGCTTCTGCGTGCTCACTTGTTCAGTCATTAGTGTTACCTAGCATTATCACCTCCGTGCATGTGCAAAACATACATACATGTATATGTATTTACATATATACATATATATGCATACAAATGCACACACACATGCACACACAAACACACACAGTTACACACACACACACATACACACACACATACACATACAAACATACATATTCACTGCTAGCCGACCAGTCATCGTTCTAATACACACTGAAGCGTCAAAGAAACAGGTATAGCCTTGCGTATTCAAAAATAGAAATTGGAAATTTGTGGTAAGTTCTTATGGGACCAAACTGAGATCATCCGTCACTAAGCTTACACTCTACTTAATCTAACTTAAACTAACTTACGTTAAGTACAACACACACACTCATGCTCGAGGGAGGACTCGAACCTCCGACGGGGAGAGCCGCGCGGACCGTGACAAGACACCCTAGACCACGCGAATATCCCGCGCGGCTTTAAAAAAATAGAGGCATGTAAACAGGCAGAATACGGCATTGCGGTCGGCAAAGCCTATATAACACAACAAGTGTCTGCGACAGTTGTTAGATCGGTTACTGCTGCTACAAAGGCAGGTTATCAAGATTCAAGTAAGTTTGAACGTGGTGTTACAGTCGGCGCACGAGCGATGGGACACAGCATCTCCGAGGGAGCGATGAAGTGGTGATCTTCTCACACGACCATTTCAGGAGTGTATAGTGAATATCAGGAATCTGGTAAAACATCACATCTCCAACATCTCAGCGGCCGGAAAAAGATCCTGTAAGACGGGACTAACGACGACTGGAGAGAATCGTTAAACATGACAGAAGTGCAACCCTTTCGCAGATTGCAGCAGATTTCAATGGTGGGCCATCGACAAATGTCAGCGTGCGGAACCGTTCAACGTAACATCATCGATATGGGCTTTCGGATCCGAAGGCGCACTCGTGTACCCTTGAAGACTGCACGACACAAAGCTTAATGCCTCGTCTGGGTCCGACAACACCGATACTGGACTGTTGATGACTGGAAACATGTTTCCTGGTCGGACGAGTCTGGTTTCAATTGGTATAAAGCGGATGGACGTGTAGGTGTATGGAGACAACCTCATGAATACATGAACCCTGCTGGTCAACAATGGACTGTTCAAGCTGGTGGAGGCTGTGCAATGGTGTGGGGCGTGTACAGATAGAGTGATATGAGACTGCCGATAAGTCTAGATACGACTCTGACAGGTGACACGTACGTAAGAATCCTGTCTGTACACTAAATCCATTCATGTCCATTGTGCATTCCGACGGACTTGGGCAGTTCCAGCTGGGTAATGCGACACTCCACACGACCAGAATTGCTACAGAATCGCTCCAGGAACACTCTTCTCCGTTTAAACACTTCCGCTGGCCACCAAACACCCCAGAGATTGACATCATTCAGCATATCTTGGATGCCTTGTAACGCGCTGGTCAGGAGAGATCTTTACACCCTCGTATTCGTACTGATTTATGGACAGCCCTGTAGGATTCATGGTGTCAGTTTCCTCCAGCACTACTTCAGACATTAGTCGAGTCCTTGCCACGTCTTGTTGCGGCACTTCTGCGTACTCGCGGTGGCCCTACACGATATTAGGCAGGTGTACCAGCTTCTGTGGCTCTTCAGTGTATGATGCCCAAGTGTTTTGCATTTGGCGGCAATGCTGCTAATCCTCAGTTGCGAATAACTGTATTAGATCTTGTTTCCACACTAGCATATTCCACTTGCATCCAACAACAGATTCAAAATATGTGCCCTTAGTTAAACCGGCTGTGGCAAAGACTCGCGTGGGATCTCCGAGTACTCTGAGATGTTGAATCTGGAGATGATGTCATAGCAACCACCCGCGACTTTCAAGCGTGTATAGAGAGCTCAATTCAGATATCTAACGACCAACCCCAAAATACTGGCGCCATAATAGTGCCCTGGGGACTTGCCTTCCTTTCTGTTTTCTGCATAACTTTACATGGGCAAGTAATTCTGGCTTGCCTAGTCTTACAGTAGTTCCCTAAACTTCTGTTCAAAGCAGTAGGACATCTCAAACCACGCAGCCGTGAAAAAAATGAAGGCCACCAAAGGCTATCAAACTCGATGTTGTGTGTAGACGTTTCCTTTTCAATAGTTCTGGAAAGTTCACTAACAATGGTTTGTTCACGACGAACAGTGTATTGACTTTCAGAGACGGTCAGTTTGGTGACCACGACCTTCATTTGTCGGTCAAATGCTAGAGCGAAATATTTCTATCATTTCTATGGATTGAAATTGTTACCTCGGGTCCATGGTCTGTTGCTGCTGCTTCTGTCACTCATTTTGTTTGCAATTTTTGCTTATCATCGGTAAAAATTCAAGTATCTTTGGTTGATTATCACAAATATGTGAAAGGAGAGAGGGAAGTAATTTGAAGTCCCGTCGGTCATTGGAGACGGAACAGGGCAGGACTGAAAATGAGCCGTGAAAGTTTTTGAAAGAAATTATCCTCACACTTATGTTAAACAGATTAGTGAGATAATGAAAACATAAATCTGAGTAGTCAGACGAGAACTGGAACCTCATTTCCGTCGAATGTGACTTTAATGGATTAAAAATCAGGGAAGAAAACAATGGAAAGAAATTCCGCCTTTTGCAAGTCAGAGTTTATTCTTGGTCTATCTTACATCGTATTAGCATTTTCTTTGTCCTCTTCAGTGAGTTTTTGTTTATCATTTTTCCTGAAAATTATTATGACATGACAACATCTAGTAAAGATTACGCAAACTTGCGGCCTAAACTATGGATACAAAGGAGTAAAAATTAGACGCTGAACTGTAGTACACAAACACTAAGAGAGGCCATTTTATGGTTATAGAGCGTAATTTGACTCTTCAGCTGGATAAATGTAAACCAACGCAAGATGTAGCGCTTAGTGATCACTTCCTTTTATTCAGTAATAGCTTTCAGCCGAAACTCACACAAACTTCTGTAAGTTTCATCATGTCAGACTAATTTTTAGATTAAAAGATAAAGGGAAATCCACAGAATATAACACAGAGAAATTTCTGAAACAGATGGGTGAAGCAAAAATAAACAAGTTTGTGCCTTTTATTAGACAGATTTTACCTCCAATTTTTCTGTGTAATTACGCGAAGTCAAAAGACACACAATATATAAAAGTTGATTATGTTAGTGCTGCAGCCATATACGCTGGTCCACAACGTTTAGCGTCCGTTGTTGAACGCTGGACTTGTCAGTAGACGACCATAACGTGTTCCCACGTTGTTCCAATGACGTCATCAATTAGAATGCAACGGTCAGGGGTTTATCACGACTGGACCGTGAATCAATGAAAATGTGTCACCTACATGTTTCTTGTTACACCAGGCTGATAGTCATATCCCAATATATCGTCATAAAAGAGGAGGGCCGATGGGTGCAGTATTATACTTTGGGGGACATTCACCTGATCTTCCATCGGATCGTGGTAGTAATCGAAGGCCGGCCGCTGTGGCCGAGAGGTTCTGGCGCTACAGTGTGGAACTGCGAGACCGCTACGGTCGCAGATTCGAATCCTGCCTCGGGCACGGATGTGTGTGATGTCCTTAGGCTATTTAGGTTTAAGTAGTTCTAAGTTCTAGGGGACTGATGACCTCAGATGTTAAGTCTCATAGTGCTCAGAGCCATTTGAACCATTTGAAGTAATCGAAGGTACTGTGACAGCTTTGGAGTACATGAACATTATTGCGGACACCTGCACCCTTTCATGACATTTGTTTTTCTCCAAGCGCAATGTCATCTTCCAGTAGGATAGTTCTTCATGCCACGACGGCAGATGCGTGGTGCAGTGGTTTAAGACGCACGGTAGCGGATTCCAGTTAACGACCCTGTCATAGACAGCGTTTGATCTGGGCCCAATGGAACATACCTCTGACTCTGTCGGGCGCCGTCTCCGCGTCTAGACACTGCCGGCCCGTAATTTACGGGAACTCCATGACCTGTGCGATGAAATGTGGCGCTACATACGAGGGCTCTTCAAAAAACATCGGAACTTTGCCCACAAAATTTTTATACGTTTACTTTTCACTTATTGTGCATCGTCTCCTTCGAAATACTCTCCTCCACAATTCATACACCGTTCTCAACGCCGTTTCCACTTCCTGAAGCAGTCTTGGTATGCCTCATACTGGATCACGAGAAACGCTGTCTGCGAATTTTCTTTTCTCTCGTCTTTCGTTGTAAATCTTCGTCTTTCCAACGGGGTTTACAACACTGGAAATCTTTCGTAGGTTCTAGCTCTGGAGAGTACGGAGGATGAGGCAGCACAGTGATTTCGTATTTTGTGCAACAGTCATGCGATGCACGGATGAATGTGGGGAGGGGGGGGGGAATGAATTATCGTAATGAAACAGCCAATAATTGACTCGCCACATGTCAGGCATCGCAAACCGTCCCGATAGTACGATCGATGTAAAAGTCAAAGTCGAAGAAAACTATCAATATGGCTATCACATCTGACCTGATACGACGAGCTATTTTTTGGTCTTGGAGAATCTTTCGCAAACCATTGTGAAGACTTAACCTTGGTCTCAACATCATAGCCGTACACCAAAGTCTCATCACCAGCTATGATTCACTTCAGGATCATCTCGTTCTCATTTGAGTGATCCAGAAGCACTCCACACATTGCGAGGCGAAGGTCTTCCTGGTCTTGACCCATGACCTGATGACAACACGATGCATTCCAAGATGCTGTGTCAGGATCTCATGACATTACTCAATTGAAATCTTACAGTCTTCTGCAGTCTCTCGGAAAGGCAGCCTTCGATGTGCGAGCACAATTTCGTTTACGTTTCTGACATGAGATTCATTGGTAGACGCCGAAGGGCATCCTGAACGAGGGTCATCCCCAACTTCCGTCCGCCCATTTCTAAACTGCGTAAACCATTCGTAACACCGAGTACGGCTTAAGCACTCACCACCATTGGCTTCCTGTGTCGTTTTGTGTGTCTCTGTAAAGGATTTCTTGAGTTTCACGCAAAATTTAATGCAGACACGTTGCTCCTCCAACTCTTGTCATCTCGAAATCCGCAAACTGTGCGGCACAACGTCCTAGTCAATACAGCGCTGAATAATAACTAATAAACATACAACATTGAAACTTCTGACAGGTACATGCGAAATGCAGGCATGTGCAGGGATGCCAAACCCTTTTCGCTACAGCACACCATTGTCGCGAAATTACGAACGTTCTGGAATATTTTGAACAGACCTCGTGCGTCCAGAAATCTACCAAAGATTTGTCGAATCCAAGACACACACAGTTGCTGCTTTATTCAATTCCACCGTAGCAACAACAGACGACAGACCGTTAAGCAGGTGCTGATAATATACTATATAACTTCGAATATAGGCCTATAATATCTGTTGTGTGGGACAAATCTGACACACACACACACACACACACATATATATACAGGGTGTTACAAAAAGGCACGGCCAAACTTTCAGGAAACATTCGTCACACACAAATAAAGAAAAGATGTTATGTGGACATGTGTCCGGAAACGCTTAATTTCCATGTTAGAGCTCATTTTAGTTTCGTCAGTATGTACTATACTTCCTCGATTCACCGCCAGTTAGCCCGATTGAAGGAAGGTAATGTTGACTTCGGTGCTAGTATTGACATGCGACTCATTGCTCTACAGTACAAGCATCAAGCACATCAGCACGTAGCATCAACAGGCTAGTGTTAATCACGAATGTGGTTTCTCAGTCAGTGCAATGTTTACAAATACGGAGTTGGCAGATGCCCATTTGATGTATGGATTAGCACGGGGCAATAGCCGTGACGCGGTCCGTTTGTATCGAGACAGATTTCCAAAACGAAGGTGTCCCGACAGGAAGACGTTCGAAGCAATTGATCGGCGTCTTAGGGAGCACGGAACATTCCAGCCTATGACTCGCGACTGGGGAAGACCTAGAACGACGAGGCCACCTGCAATGGACGAGGCAATTCTTCGTGCAGTTGACGACAACCCTAATGTCAGCGTCAGAGAAGTTGCTGCTGTACAAGGTAACGTTGACCACGTCACTGTATGGAGAGTGCTACGGGAGAACCAGTTGTTTCCGTACCACGTACAGCGTGTGCAGGCACTATCAGCAGCTGATTGGCCTCCACGGGTACACTTCTGCGAATGGTTCATCCAACAATGTGTCTATCCTCATTTCAGTTCAATTGTTCTCTTCCAACGCGATCAAATTGTAAATTTTCACAATCAACATGTGTGGGCTGACGAGAATCGCACGCAATTGTGCAATCACGTCATCAAAACAGATTTTCTGTGAACGTTTGGGCAGGCATTGTTGGTGATGTCTTGATTGGGCCCCATGTTCTTGCACCTACGCTCAATGGAGCACGTTATCATGATTTCATACGGGATACTCTACCTGTGCTGCTAGAACATATGCCTTTACAAGTATGACACAACATGTGGTTCATGCACGATGGAGCTCCTGCACATTTCAGTCGAAGTGTTCGTACGCTTCTGAACAACAGATTCAGTGACCGATGGACTGGTATAGCCGGATCAATTCCATGGCCTCCACGCTCTCCTGACCTCAACCCTCTTGACTTTCATTTATGGGGGCATTTGAAAGCTCTTGTCTACGCAACCCCGGTACCAAATGTAGAGACTCCTCGTGCTCGTATTGTGGACGGCTGTGATAGAATACGCCATTCTCCAGCGCTGCATCAGCGCGTCAGGGATTCCATGCGACGGAGGGTGGATGCATGTATCCTCTCTAACGCAGGACATTTTGAACATTTCCTGTAACATAGTGTTTGAAGTCACGCTGGTACGTTCTGTTGCTGTGTGTTTCCATTCCATGATTAATGTGATTTGAAGAGAAGTAATAAAATGAGCTCTAACATGGAAAGTAAGCGTCTCCGGATACATGTCCACATAAAATATTTTCTTTCTTTGTGTGTGAGGAATGTTTCCTGAAAGTTAGGACGTACCTTTTTGTAACACCCTGTATATAGCTGCTTTCATAAGTTCAGTGCAGGTGCAAAACAGGGTCTGTGGCTCTTGCGGGAATAGAGGACTAGCTGCCAACAAATAGGTGAAAGGACAGTGGACGCTATTAGCGTGTGATAAGACGAGAATTCTGGAAGCGTGTCCGGACAGCTGAGGCAGTTACGGCAACCGCTCACGATGTACGAGTTCGAATCGGAGTCCGCCACAAATTTTCAACTTTCACCATTATTTCTATATCAGATTGCGACTGGAATCGGTCTCGTCTTCGAAATGTCCTTATAACGTTTTAGCTCATCATTGTAGGTTTACTGTTTACCTACTACAGTCGTTAACATTTATTACCTAGAGGCACAATGCAAATATTCACTTCGTAATATTTCTGTGCTCGTTATCCATTTTTATTCGATTGCTGTTTCGATTTCAGATCTACGTTGTACCGGCCCGGCGGGGGAAGGCTAAGTCCAACGTAACGTGTTCGCAGTTGGAATTTGTAGTAATTTTTTAAGCTCAAAGACAGTCGCCAATAGACTGTTTTGAACTCTTCACACCACATTTTACTTTTACCAGCGGTCAAGGTTATACAGGTAATGGATTTCCGGCGGTAAATCAAAACGGCGTAAATCAAAGTGTTATTCAGCATTTACATTTTATACGCGGAATTCGAAGAGCCGCTCCATCGACCTGACTTATTTAATTAAAGGATGTAATACTCTGTTTACAAAATACGCCGTATGTACAAATTACTAACGCACACATAGACGCGCCCCATCGCACATATCCACCCACTAGCTCCTATACAGCACATACACAAAGTGCAGGACACCTCAGGGGTAGAAAGAGAAAAAAAATAAAAAAGAAAAGAATCAGAAGTTAATTTGTCGTATTAATAACGGTCGTCTGTATAGGGGCCAGGTAACAGCGGTCTCTCGCGGTTCGCGACGACATTTAAATGTCATTTAAAGTCCTATTTTGGCGAACCCTCGACGCGCTTGACTCCGGCCTATGGAAAAATAACTATGCTTTAGTTAATTCTGTGGGTACATGCAAATGGTGGGGCTCGGAACAGGGCGCCGTGTCGCGGTCTGTGTGTGTGCGTGTGTGTGCGTGTGTGTGTGTTCGTGCGTTCCCTCTGCCGCCACGCCTCCCCCACACCACCGCTCTCCGCCCACGCACGATACCACACCGCGACCGCGCCACACCCTGGCGCGGCGAAAAAAAATCCCCGCCGCTCCCAGAGGGACTATTTTTATGTAGATGCCGGTCCCCGGCCCCGCCAGCCTCTGCGCATATTTGAATACTGAATTAATGATGAATCACCATCAACATGCAAAATCAATCGGCATACATAGTTGCAAGCCGTAATATCATCAGCGGCACTTGCCCACCCCCGCACCCCTTTGCAGCCGCCGGGCCGGCGCTCGCTCGCCACCCACTTAATTTATCAGCGCGGAGATGTGCGGCCCTAACGGGCGCGGAGCGGCCAGCCTTTCTCGAAAACATCGTCAGCCGCCGCGGGCCCTGCACCCCTCCTCGCTTCCCTCACTGCCACACTAACCCGCTCGCGGTGTAACGCCGCACCGCGCCGCGTCGCCAATTTGAATTCCACGGCTGTTCGCCTGGCGAAACCGGGTCTGACAATCCGGATTTCCCTCCTTCGCTTTTGCACCCGCTGTTTAGTGCCGTGTTTTGACACTGAATGAACCCGAACAGCGGAGGATGCACCCTGGTTTAAAGGCGGCCTATATTTGTCACCTGTAGCGAATGGTGAACGACGTGTCTGTTCGTCTCCATGCGTTCCATTTTATCTTTTATATCCTTAAACCGGAAAAGAAATCAAAAACAAAGACTTATTCATACTGTTAGCGTCGATACAATAACCATTTACACTACTAACCACTAAAATTGCTACACCAAGAAGAAATGCTGATGATAAACTGGTATTCATTGGACAAATATATTATATTATAACTGACATGTGATTACATTTTCACGCAATTTGGGTGCATAGAGCCTGACAAATCAGTACCCTGAACAATCATCTCTGGCCTTAATAACGGCCTTGACACGCCTGGACATTGAGCCCAACAGAGCTTGGATGGCGTGTACAGGTTCAGCTGCCCATTCAGCTTCAACACGATACCATAGTTCATCAAGAGTAGTGACTGGCGTATTGTGACGAGCCAGTTGCTCGGCCACCGTTGACCAGAAGTTCTCAGTTGGTGAGAGATCTGGAGAATGTGCTGGCCAGGGCAGCAGTCGAACATTTTCTGTATCCAGAAAGGCCCGTACAGGACCTGCAACATGCGGTCGAGCATTATCCTGCTGAAATGTAGGGTTTCGCACGGATCGAATGAATGGTAGAGCCACGGGTCGTAACACATCTGAAATGTGAAGTCCACTGTTCAAAGTGACCGAGACGTGTAACCAATGGCACCCCATACCATCACGCCGGGTGATACGCCAGTATGGCGATGACGAATACACGCTTCCAGTGTGCGTTCACCGTGATGTCGCCAAACACGGATGCAACCATCATGATGCTGTAAACAGAACCATTCGTGCACCCAGGTTCGTCGTTGAGTACACCATCGCAGGCGCTCCTGTCTCTAATGCTGCGTCAAGGGTAACCGCAGCCATAGTCTCCGAGCTGATAGTCCATGCTGCTGCAAACGTCGTCGAACTGTTCGTGCAGATGGTTGTTGTCTTGCAAACGTCCCCATCTGTTGACTCAGGGATCGAGCCGTGGCTGCACGATCCGTTACAGCCTTGCGGATACAATGCCTGTCATCTCGATTGCTAGTGATACGAGGCCGTTGGGATCCAGCACCGCGTTCCGTATTACCCTCCTGAACCCATCGATTCCATATTCTGCTAACAGTTATTGGATCTCGACCAACGCGAGCAGCAATGTCGCGATACGATTAACCATAATCGCGACAGGCTACAATCCGACCTTTATCAAAGTCGGAAACGTGATGGTACGCATTTC
This sequence comes from Schistocerca nitens, assembly GCF_023898315.1. Lineage (NCBI taxonomy): Eukaryota > Metazoa > Arthropoda > Insecta > Orthoptera > Acrididae > Schistocerca > Schistocerca nitens. Next base: position 173,014,591 of record NC_064622.1, on the reverse strand, counting down.
TCCTCCTTACACGAGGCATTACAACAACGTTTCACCAGGCAACGCCGGTCAACTGCTGATTGTGTATCAGACATCGGTTGGAAACTTTCCTCACGTCAGCACGTTGTAGGTGACGCCACCGGCGCAGATTACAGAGTGCCTGACGGCTCAACACAAAAGTTTTGTCTCAAGTATAGATAGTGTTGAGGATCTGTGGACAAAGTTCAAAACCATCGTACAATATGCGTTAGAGAAGTATGTGCCAAGCAAGATCGTAAGAGACGGAAAAGAGCCACCGTGGTACAACAACCGTGTTACAAAACTGCTGCGGAAGCAAAGGGAACTTCACAGCAAACATGAACATAGCATAAGCCTTGCAGACAAAAAAAAAATTACGCGAAGCGAAATGTAGTGTGAGAAGGGCTATGCGAGAGGCGTTCAATGACTTCGAAAGTAAAGTTCTATGTACTGACTTGGCGGTAAATCCTAAGAAATTGTGGTCTTATGTCAAAGCGGTAGGTGGATCAAAACAAAATGTCCAGACACTCTGTGACCAAAATGGTACTGAAACAGAGGATGACAGACTAAAGGCCGAAATACTAAATGTCTTTTTCCAAAGCTGTTTCACAGAGGAAGAGTGCACTGTAGTTCCTTCTCTAGATTGTCGCACAGATGACAAAATGGTAGATATCGAAATAGACGACAGAGGGATAGAGAAACAATTAATATCGCTCAAAAGAGGAAAGGCCACTGGACCTGATGGGATACCAGTCCGATTTTACACAGAGTACGTGAAGGAACTTGCCCCCTTCTTGCAGCGGTGTACCGTAGGTCTCTAGAAGAGCGTAGCGTTCCAAAGGATTGGAAAAGGGCACAGGTCATCCCCGTTTTCAAGAAGGGACGTCGAACAGATGTGCAGAACTATAGACCTATATCTCTAACGTCGATCAGTTTCAGAATTTTGGAACACGTATTATGTTCGAGTATAATGACTTTTCTAGAGACTAGAAATCTACTCTGTAGGAATCAGCATGGGTTTCGAAAAAGAAGGTCGTGCGAAACCCAGCTCGCGCTATTCGTCCACGAGACTCAGAGGGCCATTGACACGGGTTCACAGATAGATGCTGTGTTTCTTGACTTCCGCAAGGCGTTCGATACAGTTCCCCACAGTCGTTTAATGAACAACGTAAGAGCATATGGACTATCAGACCAATTGTGTGATTGGATTGAAGAGTTCCTAGATAACAGAACGCAGCATGTCATTCTCAATGGAGAGAAGGGTAGTGTCATAGGACCGTTGCTATTCACAATATACATAAATGACCTTGTGGATGACATCGGAAGTTCACTGAGGCTTTTTGCAGATGATGCTGTGGTGTATCGAGAGGTTGTAACAATGGAAAATTGTACTGAAATGCAGGAGGCTCTGCAGCGAATTGACGCATGGTGTAGGGAATGGCAATTGAATCTCAATGTAGACAAGTGTAATGTGCTGCGAATACATAGAAAGATAGATCCCTTATCATTTAGCTACAAAATAGCAGGTCAGCAACTGGAAGCAGTTAATTCCATAAATTATCTGGGAGTACGCATTAGGAGTGATTTAAAATGGAATGATCATATAAAGTTGATCGTCGGTAAAGCAGATGCCAGACTGAGATTCATTGGAAGTATCCTAAGGAAATGCAATCCGAAAACAAAGGAAGTAGGTTACAGTACGCTTGTTCGCCCACTGCTTGAATACTGCTCAGCAGTGTGGGATCCGTACCAGATAGGGTTGATAGAAGAGATAGAGAAGATCCAACGGAGAGCAGCGCGCTTCGTTACAGGATCATTTAGTAATCGCGAAAGCGTTACGGAGATGATAGATAAACTCCAGTGGAAGACTCTGCGGGAGAGACGCTCAGTAGCTCGGTACGGGCTTTTGTTAAAGTTTCGAGAACATACCTTCACCGAAGAGTCAAGCAGTATATTGCTCCCTCATACGTATATCTCGCGAAGAGACCATGATGATAAAATTAGAGAGATTAGAGCCCACACAGAAGCATACCGACAATCCTTTCCACGAACGATACGAGACTGGAATAGAAGGGAGAACCGATAGAGGTACTCAAGGTACCCTCCGCCACACACCGTCAGGTGGCTTGCGGAGTAATGGATGTAGATGTAGATGTAGAACCTTGTGTGAATGCTCTGAAAAGCTAAATCATTTATATATCACAGCATCTTCTTCCTGTCGTTTAAATTTCGCGTCTGTAGCACGTCATCTTCGTGGTGTAGCAATTTTAGTGGCCAGTAGAGACGGAGTTCTACGCAGCTGAGTCCTAGGACTGTGTCTAACTAACGAGAATATTATATCGGTTGTCAATGCAGTGTTGTGGGACAAAAAAAAAGGTGAAAATATCAAATATAAACAAATAGTGTGGTTAAAAAAAATTTTGGGGCATGTCCAAGGGTGTCCTGTTTATGTTACAAAAGGCTGAAATGTATGCAATACTTTAAAAACTCAGTACTAAAGTCCTAAAAACTGTGAAAACAATGTTACTGGAACTCATACATATATTATACATGTATATGTATGTTTCACATCTCCTCGAAAACCAGTGGACTGATTTCAGTTACATGTCATCATATGGGGGAAAAAAAATCTCTGTGGAGATAAGAACCACTTTCAAAGGGGTGAGGGTGGATGTGAAACAGCTGTTTAGCCCACGATGCGTGAATATCCTTAGTTTATTCATCCATTATTTGAGAATGAGAGCACTTACTAACCAGCAGGAAACTTTACACACAATTTCAAACCTTTACGAAACTTTATCTCGTTGACAATCCCAGCAGAATAATGAAAGGGAAGAAGTGCATCGCTTACTACACTTTCGCTGTTCATGCAGTAGAACTGCAGCATCGTACATGACGTTTCAGTTAATTACTTCTTTAACTCTATTTCGCGGCACAGTTTGTAGACAGAATTCACATATACCACTGAGCATTTCATCAAAATTATATAATTGCACATCACACAGTTTAGGAGATATGACACTACAATCATTGAGCGGCATGAAAACGAAAGTGTGTTGCGAAATAGGTAGAAAAAACAGGTGAACATGTGTTCAAATATGTGTGAAACATATTAAATATATGTGAAATATATGTGACAAGCGTTTGCAGGAATATCTGTGAGTAAAAAGCTCCTCCTAAACCCTGGGATCGATTTCAACCAAACATAGTATACATTACTTTCCGCCCGCATCTCGTGGTCGTGCGGTAGCGTTCTCGCTTCCCACGCCCGGGTTCCCGGGTTCGATTCCCGGCGGGGTCAGGGACTTTCTCTGCCTCGTGATGGCTGGGTGTTGTGTGCTGTCCTTAGGTTAGTTAGGTTTAAGTAGTTCTAAGTTCTAGGGGACTGATGACCATAGATGTTAAGTCCCATAGTGCTCAGAGCCATTTGAACCATTTTTTGAGCCATTACTTTCTATCTGGAAAGAAAAACTGTGGGGGTAAGAATGAGCAACATCTTGTCAGGGAGGGATAGTTTGTAGAGAGGAGAGGAAGAGTTGGGCAGACAGAGAAAGTTAAGAAGGAGATGGACACAGATATGGGTGAGAACGAGACGGAGAGGAGGAGGTGGAAATGATGGTCAGAGAACAGGAAGAGGAGAAGATGGGTAGAGAGAGGGGGGAGAAGATGATGTACAGAGAGGGGAGGGGGAGGAGATACTGGCAGTGAGGTGGGACCGATAGAGAGAGCAGGCAGAAATTGCCTTTGAAGAGGATGAGGAGGTAGAGGGAGCAGGAGGGATGGACATATAGGGGGAAGCATGAGACTGACAGACAGGGGAAGGAGCAGATGGACAGAGAAAGTGAGGAGCAGGAGATGAACAGAGAGAGACAAAGAGGAGAAGGTGGATAAAAAGACAGGGCACAGAAGATGGGCAGATAGATGTGAAATGCAGGTTGACTGAGAGAGGGAGGAGGTGATGGACAGAGAATGGGTGAGGAGAAAATTGAGGGTGTGAGGAAGAGGCAGAGGGAGCAGGAGGGGATGGACTTAGAGGGAAGAGAAGGGTATGGACAGAGGGGGAACGAGAATATGATTGGGGAGGAGTAGATGGACAGAGAGGGGAAGTAGTAGATGGACAAATAGAGTGTTGAGAAGGAAATAGAGGGTGTGATGAGGAGGTAGAGGGCAGGAAAGGATGAGCTTAACAGCTGGGGAAGGAGCAGATGGACAGAGTGAGAGGAGATAAACTGAAAGAGGGTGAGAGGAAGAGATAGACAGGGAGACAGGGAAGAGAAATGGACAGAGAGAGAGTGGGTGGGTGGAGATGGACAGAGAGAGGAGGAGGAGGAGACAGAGAGAGGGGTAGGAGAAAACAGAGGGGGGAGTGGAGATAAAGAGAGCAGGAGGAGGTGGACAGAGAGAGTGGGGAGGAGCAGATAGATAGAGAGGTGGGGCAGGAGAAGACAGTCGGATAGAGAGGGTCAATGAAATGCATGGAGAGAGCGGGAAGGAGGAAATGGACTAATAGAATTCGAATAAACACATACCCAGTAATGATAGGTACTCACCTAATGTGAAAATATAAATCGTTGCTGAATGCAGACCCAGTGCCATACGAACAAAATATTTCCCTCTACTGTAGTGGTAGCCGGCCGGTGGGGCCGAGCGGTTCTAGGCATTTCAGTCTGAAACCGCGAGACCGCTACGGTCGCAGGTTCGAATCCTGCCTCGGGCATGGATGTGTGTAATTTCCTTGGGCTGGTTAGGTTTAAGTAGTTCTAAGTTCTAGGGGACTGGTGACCTCAGAAGTTAAGTCCAATAGTGCTCAGAGCCATTTGAACCATTTTATTGTAGTGATGAAGTAAACTATCATAGCTTAGGACATCTTTGCACATTACAGCATGTTCTTAACAATTGTAGTTCAAAACTACTAAAATGGAAGGGAAATAACCTCTATTTCTCCAAAACATGTTGACAATGCGATGGACATCTTTCCTCGTGGATATTTTGCCACCTACTGGGCAGACCCCACATGTTTCCAAGGTTGCTTCAACTAAGCTGCAGAGGTTTCTGTGGGAAGTTCTTACACATACTCCATACAGTCCCGAGCTTCCCCCCCTACGATTTCTGGTGTCCAGAAGTTAGATATTAGTGCTGTCGATATGTTTCGGAAGAAGCGGAGCACAACTGTGTACAGTTATGGCTCTGTAGGCAACCGCAAACATACACTCCTGGAAATTGAAATAAGAACACCGTGAATTCATTGTCCCAGGAAGGGGAAACTTTATTGACACATTCCTGGGGTCAGATACATCACATGATCACACTGACAGAACCACAAACACATAGACACAGGTAACAGAGCATGCACAATGTCGGCACTAGTACAGTGTATATCCACCTTTCGCAGCAATGCAGGCTGCTATTCTCCCATGGAGACGATCGTAGAGATGCTGCATGTAGTCCTGTGGAACGGCTTGCCATGCCATTTCCACCTGGCGCCTCAGTTGGACCAGCGTTCGTGCTGGACGTGCAGACCGCGTGAGACGACGCTTCATCCAGTCCCAAACATGCTCAATGGGGGACAGATCCGGAGATCTTGCTGGCCAGGGTAGTTGACTTACACCTTCTAGAGCACGTTGGGTGGCACGGGATACATGCGGACGTGCATTGTCCTGTTGGAACAGCAAGTTCCCTTGCCGGTCTAGGAATGGTAGAACGATGGGTTCGATGACGGTTTGGATGTACCGTGCACTATTCAGTGTCCCCTCGACGATCACCAGTGGTGTACGGCCAGTGTAGGAGATCGCTCCCCACACCATGATGCCGGGTGTTGGCCCTGTGTGCCTCGGTCGTATGCAGTCCTGATTGTGGCGCTCACCTGCACGGCGCCAAACACGCATACGACCATCATTGGCACCAAGGCAGAAGCGACTCTCATCGCTGAAGACGACACGTCTCCATTCGTCCCTCCATTCACGCCTGTCGCGACACCACTGGAGGCGGGCTGCACGATGTTGGGGCGTGAGCGGAAGACGGCCTAACGGTGTGCGGGACCGTAGCCCAGCTTCATGGAGACGGTTGCGAATGGTCCTCGCCGATACCCCAGGAGCAACAGTGTCCCTAATTTGCTGGGAAGTGGCGGTGCGGTCCCCTACGGCACTGCGTAGGATCCTATGGTCTTGGCGTGCATCCGTGCGTCGCTGCGGTCCGGTCCCAGGTCGACGGGCACGTGCACCTTCCGCCGACCACTGGCGATAACATCGATGTACTGTGGAGACCTCACGCCCCACGTGTTGAGCAATTCGGCGGTACGTCCACCCGGCCTCCCGCATGTCCACTATACGCCCTCGCTCAATGTCCGTCAACTGCACATACGGTTCACGTCCACGCTGTCGCGGCATGCTACCAGTGTTAAAGACTGCGATGGAGCTCCGTATGCCACGGCAAACTGGCTGACACTGACGGCGGCGGTGCACAAATGCTGCGCAGCTAGCGCCATTCGACGGCCAACACCGCGGTTCCTGGTGTGTCCGCTGTGCCGTGCGTGTGATCATTGCTTGTACAGCCCTCTCGCAGTGTCCGGAGCAAGTATGGTGGGTCTGACACACCGGTGTCAATGTGTTCTTTTTTCCATTTCCAGGAGTGTATTTCCATGGAGGCTGTTGCTGTCCAGTCTTCACCTAACACTCCAAAAACGCATTCACGGAACCCAGATACTGATGGCTCCAGTTATGCAAGCATATACCGATGTATCTGACTGTCTATACATGGAGTGCATTGGTCCTGAAGATGGAATTAATGAGATGTTGAAACTGGTCCCTTAAAGAAAATAACTTCTGAAAATATGCGGCTGTTTTCGGTTTTTCTTTGGTATAAGTTTTCAGACTGTTTCTGTCCACTCTGTTTATACATACACGAAGTACACAGGAGGCATTCTCCACCTTAAGAATACACCACCCCACCGCTGCCGAGTTCTTTCACAATAGTTTCACGTACATTAACTTGAGTATGCTTCTGTTCGTCACGTTACCTGACCATAAGCCTGTTTAGCATACCTGATACACCATTTGTGTGCCTTGAAATACGATTCTGATCTATCTCTGTGAGTCCTGGGCGCAGACTGTACACTCAAGGAAAGGTAACTAACGTCTTCAGTGTCACATGGATTGTACGACGCTTTACTTCTTCACAGTCACCAGAGAGAAAGGGGATTGCTACGTGTTAAGAGGCAGACGTCTGTAATTCAGTATTTCGTAGGCGTAGTGTTGGAATAAAAGTTATATGTAACAACAGGGCGCTCCTACATTCGGCTTTGGAGAGGTTGATAATAACGTAGGTAAGAACTCGCGCCCGGAAAGAAAAAGTTTCCCTGCTACAGAAACTACGTTCTCTTCTCTCCCACCAGATCTGGCGGAAAGGTCGACATCTGTTTTGTGTGATTCACGTCATATTGCATTTGTATCATTTTGCTGTGATAACAACACCTATGATATATGCCGTAGTGGAATGGGTTACCGGCCATCTGTGGAAGAAGAGGCACAGAGTGTATAATGTACCATGTGGTTTCAGTACGTTCACTGGTACCTTAGCGTTTGAATTCATTATAACATTGTCTTTTTTGTTTACGACATTAATTAACTGGTTTGATTATCGTTCTCCCATCTGACAGTATCAAGGGAGAGTAACTAAAACTTTTACTCGTTCCTGTAGCGTCTCCTACCAAATAATGGACATTAATTGGCGCCCTCCTGCTTGTGACCTATGCAGCTCCTAACTAATGATGGGTGACGTGTGATGTTCACCAGCTAATGACGTATGACGTATGATGTTCACTGCTACGGTCGCAGGTTCGAATCCTGCCTCGGGCATGGATGTGTGTGATGTCCTTAGGTTAGTTAGGTTTAAGTAGTTCTAAGTTCTATGGGACTGATGACCTCAGAAGTTAAGTCCCATAGTGCTCAGAGCCATTTGAACCATTTTTGATGATGTTCACTAGCTACGTATAAATAGAGAAATTATCAGAATGCCCGTACGCCTAACTGAAGAAAAATACAATCAAATGATCCTTACCAAGATCTAGAAAAAGAACAGGAATGCTGCAAACACCAATGTGCAGCAGCATAAGACTCCTGTTTTAACATCTGACTGAACGCCTGTGCTTATTATCCCACCACTGCCATCAGTAACGGAAGCGTTGTTAACAGTTGCAGAAATCCAAGACCAGGACCAAATGGGGCGGGAGAGGAGGTGCAATATTTCTGAAAGAGCGAACTTCGCGATTTATCTGTCTGCCTCTGTGGAGAGATCATCCGTAGTGGTAAATTGAGTATTTTCGCCTTGCAACCATTCTGCCGAAGGGAGCAGCATGAATAAACTAAATAGCAATAACAGATACACTGGTCACTCGCCTTCCTTTCCGGCTAGATACCTTCATGGGGCGCCCATTCACTACCACTACAGTGTCCAGTGAAAGTCTGCACGTCTCAAAATGATCTCATTTCTTTAGCTAACAAATGTTTTCATTGGTCCAGAGCTCGGAAAAAAATGTTGTTCTGCCAGTAACTGGACCGTTTATGATCTTAACTTACGGAAGCATCACTTAGTTTTCTTCACACAGGACGGCACGAAACAAGTTCGTGCCATAAACGACAAGATGTTCCTCCACATAAAGTGTATCTCTTACATGCCGAAACGACGAGCTTTCAGAAAAGTTCTTATTCGATCAGAGTTTCGGTGTAGGCGGTAATACTATGTACTCTTCGGCAGAAGCAAGAAATAATGACAAGGAAAGGGAATGAATGAAGCGTGCACTCGGTGAGTATCCTGGAGTAATATTTTGCTTGTGGAAGAGCTTCATCCCGGGAACTGTTGAGATAACAGGTTGCAGTTAGCTGCAGATCCCACTCATGTCGGAACTACGAAGTCTGTCGTTTGAATTCTGAGAACATTCTCAGTTCCTTCCGCAGATGAAGACAGTTAGCGTCACTCGCTATGTCTCTTCGTATGTATCTATCTGCAACATCGTTCCCAGGACTGCTCGGTGCTCGACGGTCTTCAGCTGAGAAGTGTCTAAGCGAGAGGCGTAGATTCCTCGATATACGCTACACGCTAGAGACTTTTGACGACACCCTGAATGCGTCATGTATGCACTGTACACTGAAACTGTCACTCGAGTCCGCAGTAGGTGTGGAGAGCGCATGAGGATTTGTTAGATTAGGTGAAACTCTGAGACTTCCAATATGAAAAACAGCATCATACCAAGCAGATGCTTCAGTAGACCGTATAAGCAACCCTGTGGGTGAGAATATTAAAATATAAGTTGTTAACTGCTGAAGAATTCGCAGCAGTGTTCCAGAGATCAAATCTCCCATTGAAAGCAACCGTCAGCACAACTGAGAGTTGGATGAAGTAGAGAGTAGAGAAACTTTCAGCAACACTTGTAACGTATTTGGAAGATATAGATTTAACTCTCCAGCAAAAGGAGTGTTTATGGCAACAATCAGCAACGTTAACCAAGTAAAAAATGAAACTAATATGTGGAATATAGTAACCGAAGTTAGTGGGCTAAGTTTAATAACTGATTGTTTCTAAACAACTCAAGATTCAGGAACTATAGTCGTAATGTGATTCGAAGGCTAATTAAAATCGATAACACAGAAATACCTCGAGCAAATAGTAGTATTTATTTATTTAACGTGTTCTGATTTGAGACAGAAAGCTCTCTTTTACATCAGAGCAGGGTTTCACACATCAGCACTTCATAATGTGCGTGAAATCTTATGGGACTTAACTGCTAAGGTCATCAGCCCCTAAGCTTCCACACCACTTAACCTAAATTATCCTAAGGACAAACACACACACCCATTCCCGAGGGAGGACTCGAACCGCCGCCGGGATAAGCCGCACAGTCCATGACACACATCAGTACCCTTTTTCATCGTACTTACGTAAAAAATAACGATATGGCAGATAGTATACAATGATTTGAGTGTCTATGGTAACAATGTGAGTAAGCAATACTGACTGTGAACTAATATTTGCAGTCTACAGATCGGATTTTGGATTTTATTCAAGTGCAAGACAGTTACCAGGAGCTGAAGCGAGGCTGGCGACAATTATAAAAACTTGATCCATTAATAATGTAATCCACAGAATTAATGCATGTCTGCTAGTTAACAGATCCTTCGTCGACAGTGGCACGTTTAGTTCGCTTTACAGGACCACTTGCGTTACCATGGCTAGAGAGCCTGCAATCACACCTTCACATCAAGGACATAAATTCGTTATGTTGGCTTGGTAATTTATAATTTATTTATCGTGTGGCGTTCATTGACAGTTTTTGAATAACAAGGATAGCTTTACACATACAAAGATTATAAACTACAGCATATCAGCATTTCAAAACAGCTCACCAGAGTAATATAACACAAACTACAACAGCTGTAGACGAACATCAAGGTCTTTTGTGTAGTTTACCACACCACTCCTCAAGGTCAAAAAATCTTTGAAAGGACCCTTGGAAGCATGTACGGGACATTTTGGTAGATGAGCAACTCTCTTTTGTTCTACATCACAATTACAAGATGATGATGAAGATTTGCCCATCTTATGGAGTTCGGATGCAGTTCAGGTTAGTTCAAATTGCCGGAGGTTGATTACATCCAGACGGTTTCTCCTGGATTTAGGGAAATTTCTGGAATTGTCAAGGACAGTTTTCTTGCCAATGGCGTTTTCATTCCTTGATGACAGTGAATTTGTTTTCCGTAATAATCCTGGCTGTGATGAGAGTGGGATGTTTTGATCTTAAAATTTTTCTCTCCACAGGGAGTATATCGTTCAGTACTGGAAGGTCCGGATTATAAACAGTCTTGTGGTATTCTAGTAGTAGCGCTTTCTTCAGTCTGGTATCAGGAAGTGGAATGTGGCCCATGATGGGTAAACGGTACGTAAGAGTAAATTGTATTGACCCTCTACCAGTGCGCATGGATTCGTTAAGTTTTATGTCCATCTTTTTCACATATGGACTGTATAGCTAGAGAGAAGCACAGTTCTCAAAAGTCGGGTATACCAGTCCGAGTGTTGATATTTGAAGAGTGTATGGTATCGATCCCCATCAAGTGCCAAAGAGCTTACGAAGAATGTTATATCGGGTTCTGAGTTTAGTAGATATTCTTGCCAAGATTCCTTAAAAGAAAGTTTTCTATCTAATGTGACACGAAGATACTATGGATGCACGGCCGGTCGTTGTGGCCGAGCGGTTCTAGACGCTGCAGTCCGGAACCGCGCTGCTGCTACGGTCGCAGGTTCGAATCCTGCCTCGGGCATGGATGTGTGTGATGTCCTTAGGTTAGTTAGGTTTAAGTAGTTCTAAGTCTAGGGGAGTGATGACCTCAGCTGTTAAGTCCCATAGTGCTTAGAGCCATTTGAATCATTATGGATCCTTGTTATGAAGTTTGTCTCCCTCAAAACAGCCGTCAAGGGCTCTGTGTGCCAGTCTATTGGACTCCTGTTTTATTTAAGTCACATGTGTCTCTGGGTGGGCCAAAGAGCAGTCACTTTGAGGCATATATCTGAAGGTGAGAAGCAGTGGTTGCCAGATAGTCTCAAATACCCCCTGACTAAACTGAATTTGTCACAAGACTTGGACTCAGATGGTTCTTTTCAGGAGCCTCCAGCTACAAACTTTCGACCTGTTAGCCAGTTCTGTTAAATCACCTTGGTAACAAAAAAATGGTTCAAATGGCTCTGAGCACTATGGGACTCAACTGCTGTGGTCATTAGTCCCCTAGAACTTAGAACTACTTAAACCAAACTAAACTAAGGACATCACAAACATCCATGCCCGAGGCAGGATTCGAACCTGCGACCGTAGCAGTCGCACGGTTCCGGACTGCGCGCCTAGAACCGCGAGACCACCGCGGCCGGCCCTTGGTAACAACAGGAAAAGGGGAGTTAGTCACCAGGCAATTGTTTTTTTTTTTTCATTTAGTTAGGAACGTACGTTGCAAACTATTCAAATCGAATGACATTGTCATTTTCGAAAGGTATCGGTGCAAAACAACTATTTTATCCGATTAGTGGCGTAAATTGAAGGGTGCAGTAACGTGCTCTTTCTAGCTAATCCGCAGTACTATCAGGCGAGTCTTATTATTATTTCAGAACGAGATAGATGGATGTGGGGGAAAACGTCGGGCAGATCAAACGCTTAGGGTGCGCCGCGATAACAGGCGGAGCAGAGTAAGAGGCAGCGCGACCCCTAATGAGGCAGTCGGCTGGGGTGTCGCCGTATATGAGATTTCCTTCCTTTGAGGGTGCCCGTGGCGACAGCCTCGACTGTAGGTCGAACACCATTCGGCTGCCGTCACTGCGCTGCGTCGGAAGAGCAGCGTGCGCTCGCCGTTCATGCACCACCTAAATTTCAGGGCATGATTCCAGGACGTCGTAGCTAGAAGATACCCTTGTGTGTTTTTCAGTTTGCACCACTGTAATGAGCGCCATATGGCGATTACATTTGTCGCACTTACGGCTAGAAAAGTAACAACCAAATTTTGTACCGCTTGTATTCGGTACTGTCGAGACACACGTTCAGCTCAAAGAATTCATTACGATATTAACAGAATCTTCCGTCGGTTCTTGGTAGAACAACATTATAATAATAAATGAAAAGCACCAGTTTGCTTTTGTTCTACAATATTACTTTAAATGTCTGAAGATGGTCTTGTAAGCCGAAAACCGGTTAGCAATAAAAGTAATATTGTAGAACAGGAGCAAACTGGTGCTTTTCATTTATTATTAATTCATTACGAGCTAAATACGTCACTGAATATCATTATGTAATTTTCTTAACTTTATGTTGGTCATTCCTCTAACTGTTCATCATAACCGACATAATTTACACTTTGCTTTATTTTCTGAATTTTCTCCGGAATAAAAAGAAAAACTTTGTCATTATGAATAAGTCCGCTCCCCAGTTGTGCTTGAAAAATCCTTTATTTGGATAAAATCGTACACATTACCCAAGTTTCGTAATGTAAATTTCATCTTCAGACGAAAGAATCGTGCTATCGTGCTAGTCATGTAAAAAAAAAAAATATATAAAAAGGAATGAAGTATCATGTGAGATCCCGTCCGGCTAAGCCAGGAGAAGGTTATTTTAGTCAACCAGTACCATACTGGGTACACGGTATCAAGTAAGTGCGCAGCCCGCCGCAGATTGGGGGCGCCGAGTGAAACGTCAGTACCAAGTACTCTCTGATACGCAACGTCGGCTTGAATCACCCTCTGCCACACACAACTGTGTCCGCCCAGATAGCTGAATGTCAGCATGACAGACTGCTGTCCTAAGGGGCCCGGGTTCGATTCCCGTCTAGGTCGGGGATTTCCTTCGCTCAGGGACTAAGTGTTGTGTTGTCTTCATCATCATTTCATCCTCATCCGGCGCGCATATTGCCCAATGTGGTGTCGAATGTAGTAAGACCTGCACCAAGGCGGCCGGACCTGCCCCGTAAGGAGCCTCTCGGCCGATGACGCTAAACGCTCATTTTCATTTCCATGCACAATTGTCACGGAGCACCCTCCATCTGACAACATGGTATGAAGCGTCCTTCACCACGCAACATCGGTATGTAACAGACCCTGAGGTGCAACATTGGTAAAAAGCAGCTCCTGCCAGGCAACACCGGCAGGAGGCAATCTCTTCCACATGACATCAGTACGAAGCAACCTGTACCACACTACTTTGGTATGAAGCACCCTCTGCCAATTGGTGAGAAGCACTTTGTACCATGCAACATCGGTAGAGAGCACGCTCCACGATGTAAGATTGCTACGAAACAACCTCAGAGACACAACACCGTTACGAGGCATCTTTCACCATGTAACATCGGTAGAGAGCGCGCTCTACCACGTAACACTGCTCCGAAGCACCCTCTGCCGCGTATCTTAAGTACGGAGTACTCACTGCCAAGCAACACTGACACGAAGCACCCTTTACCAGGGAACAATTCTGTGTGTGGATGATTCCAAGGAGTTGTGCCATTAATAGGTAGACGCCAACGTTACTGTATTCACAGCAGAGCAGGATTTTAATTCATTTGCTTTCAGCCGATTTCTTGAAATTTTTATAAATTGTATGAAAGAATACTCCTCCTGACTCAGTCTCCCTTTCAGTCAAAACCGTATCAAAGTCCCTACAGTGGTTCCTGGGATTAACCCGAATATACAGACAGAAACCGCTACTGAGAAGTTCCATTTATATTTCACTATGCGATAAAACACTTCATTGAATACATCGCTTTTAACATGAACAACGCAAACTACACAACATTGATGTATTTTCCAGTCAAAATATTTCATAAACGTTGTTACGGAATAACCAGACTTCATACATCAGCAGATAAGAATTTATATGTAAGATGCTTTTTGAATTCATAGAAGTTCAATGTGTTCAGAGTCTAACTGGAATTTATTACCTCAGAGTGGGTCCTCGGCCACCAATACAAATTATTATCGCGATTATGACCAAAAACATTTGTGTCTGTATAGAAAATCGGTTTAAAACTGATGCTGCGATATTTCACGAAGATGGCGGCTAACATAGGACAATCACTTATCGCTTATCGGTTCTGGTTTAGGCTGTGTTTTCGTCCTAATATATATATATATATATATATATATATATATATATATATATATATATATATATATATATATATATATATATATATATATAATCTTTTTACATGTTCACTACATGCGTTAACATTTGAAAATACTTCTCGATGTTAATGGCTTAATATTCACCATTTATTAATAAACTGCGCTGTAAATCAATAGCGCTAATGGCGGCGCACTTTTATGACTGAGCAGAAAACTTAACATTTGTATTGGACGAGAATGACAATGAAATAAACCTCCGAACAAAGAAGATTTTTTTTCAATAACATATAAACTCTACTTTTAAATACTGATTAGCAACACAATACCGTTTTTTGCAGACCTCTGTGTTACGAGACATCGTTCACGTCCTATCAGTACAACAATTCGAACAAGAAGAAGGATTTTTCTACAAAAGTCATGGATAACAAAAGATTGAGATTTTCATTGTCTTTTTACATGGGTATTGTCTGAGACACAATATTTTTACAAAATATTAAATTCTGTCGTTGACAATAATTACTTATTATTTTATTAGCGATGAAGTCCTTTTTATTTGTATTGTCCGCCCCTAGTAGCTGAGCGGTCAGCGCGACGGAATGTCATACCTAAGGGCGCGGGTTCGATTCCTGGCTGGGTCGGAGATTTTCTCCGCTCAGGGACCGTACGTTGTGTTGTCCTCATAATCATCATTTCATCCCCGTCGACACGCAAGTCGCCAAAGTGGCGTCAACTCGAAAGACTTGCACCAGGCGAACGGTCTACCCGACGGGAGGCTCCTGCCGCACGGCATTTACATTCATCAGTATTACGAGAATAGGATCAAAGTTCAGCCACATTCCACATACAATGCTGTTGCGGATGTTATATTGAATAAAACAAAAGCTTGGATATTACAAAGGGTTGTGTGCTTTAGGTCTTGAAGCGGTTCTGAGGGGCTGGCTACCATGAGACGACTTTCACTGGTGCAGCATTTGAATATTTTAATTAACACTAAAAATGAAACGCAGTTGATTTTTTGCACTATTTTAACACATGCGCTCCTTCGGCATTTTTTTCTCTAAATGTGGAGGAGAATTTTAGAACATGTTTTGCTCGAGTATCATGTCGTTTTTGGAAACCCAGAATCTACTCTGTAGGAATCAACATGGATTCCGTAAACAGCGATCGTGTGAGACCCAACTCACTTTATTTGTTCACGAGACCCAGAAAATATTAGATACCGGCTGCCAGGTAGATGCTATTTTTCTTGACTTCCGGAAGGCGTTCGATACAGTTCCGCACTGTCGCCTGATAAACAAAGTAAGAGCCTACGGAATATCAGACCAGCTGTGTGGCTGGATTTAAGAGTTTTTAGCAAACAGAACACAGCATGTTGTTATCAATGGAGAGACGTCTACAGACGTTAAAGTAACCTCTGGCGTGCCACAGGGGAGTGTTATGGGACCATTGCTTTTCACAATTTATATAAATGACCTAGTAGATAGTGTCGGAAGTTCCATGCGGCTTTTCGCGGATGATGCTGTAGTATACAGAGAAGTTGCAGCATTAGAAAATTGTAGCGAAATGCAGGAAGATCTGCAGCGGATAGGCACTTGGTGCAGGGAGTGGCAACTGTCCCTTAACATAGACAAATGTAATGTATTGCGAATACACAGAAAGGAGGATCCTTTATTGTATGATTATATGATAGCGGAACAAACACTGGTAGCAGTTACTTCTGTAAAATATCTGGGAATATGCGTGCGGAACGATTTGAAGTGGAATGATCATATAAAATTAATTGTTGGTAAGGCGGGTACCAGGTTGAGATTCATTGGGAGAGTGCTTAGAAAATGTAGTCTATCAACAAAGGAAGTGGCTTACAAAACACTCGTTCGACCTATACTTGAGTATTGCTCATCAGTGTGGGATCCGTACCAGATCGGGTTGACGGAGGAGATAGAGAAGATCCAAAGAAGAGCGGCGCGTTTCGTCACAGGGTTATTTGGTAACCGTGATAGCATTACGGAGATGTTTAATACACTCAAGTTGCAGACTCTGCAAGAGAGGCGCTCTGCATCGCGGTGAAGCTTGCTCGCCAGGTTTCGAGAGGGTGCGTTTCTGGATGAGGTATCGAATATATTGCTTCCCCCTACTTATACCTCCCGTGGAGATCACGAATGTAAAATTAGAGAGATTAGAGCGCGCACGGAGGCTTTCAGACAGTCGTTCTTCCCGCGAACCATACGCGACTGGAACAGGAAAGGGAGGTAATGACGCACGTAGGGTGCCCTCCGCCACACACCGTTGGGTGGCTTGCGGGGTATAAATGTAGATGTAGATGTAGATGTAGACGCCACTTTTGGAGGAACTGGTACGAGGTAGCGTACATCACTCGCCGCCATCAGATGGGTAGGGCGGCACGCTGACGTAGCACCTGCCGCGCAGTGACAGCTCCGGCCATGATCGGGGCGGCCGCGTGTGTCACTCAGTGAGGTGACGGGGTCCTCCCTGGGAATACACGCATCTGCACTCTGTGTCCGCTGTCTGTGAGTTACCACCGAGAGCTGTCTGTGAATTATCGCCGAAACTGACCAATTCGTCGATAGCAAGCGACAGCAGCGCTACACATTACTACGTATTTGTATCTTTTGACTGGTCTCGCAGTCGACGTCCGTCGTTGACAAACGGTAAATCTATGACCTCTTCATTTCTAACATTAATACGCTACGGTCGCAGGTTCGAATCCCGCCTCGGGCGTGGATGTGTGTGACGTCCTTAGGTTAGTTAGGTTTAAGTAGTTCTAAGTTCTAGGGGACTGATGACCTCAGCAGTTAAGTCCCATAGTACTCAGAACCATTAGAACCATTTCTTTTCGAACATTAGTAACAATAATAATCAGAAGTACTGGCAAAGCGAAAATTAATCGTCGTTGGACATCTCTACCGAATGAATGGCAACAGCGTAACACTTGTTCCTCTAGAAAAAGAATTCGTAAGTGGTTTGGATAACAGAACCGAAGAAAAAAAACTGGAAAGCAACAACATCAAGAATCTGAAATAACAGAAAGAAACGTTTGCAATAACAACACTAAATTTAGAAAACTTTCAAAATAAAAGATTATCAACATGTACAGAAGGGGAAAAAATGAGGATGAGATGAAGGAGTACTGGAAAAAGACGAAACAACAAACAAAGCAGAGGAACTGAAGTTGTTACATAGGCCCAGTTGATCAATAAGAAGATAAAGAAGCATAATAATATTATGATAGGTAATGTTATTGCTGTTCTTAGTATAATGGTAAATATAATTAAATTCAGTTAAGTCTAAAATGGATAAATTGTTTCTCCATTCTAGAAAGCTTTCTTCTTTGCCCAGTATGCCATGATCGTGGTCCTATGAATATGTTTACTTCCTTTCATTTATACATTTGCTACTGTAAATCACTGGGGACAGGCGAGTATTCTGATAAAATATCTACGAAAAGTGAAAAGCATTTAAAATGTTGTGCTATCGAAAAATAAGACGTGTTAAGGGTACAAATGCAGTTGTTTTTACTGGTGACAGAGGACAGTGTACTGAACTATAAGACATCACTATTTACTTCATTTAGTGATCAGGACCTGTAATTAAGAGTAGTATGTTTTTAGGTTGGTTAATACCTCGAAGTACATGTGGCAAGAGCAAGCCATTAATATTCTTATTTTCACTCATAAGCAGGTTAGGTGTCAAAATGTGTATGCGTGGACGTAAAATGGGTAGTCTATACTGACGGACATGGTCCGTTTAGTGGAGCAATTACGACTGTGCAGAAAATATCAGTTAGTAAATTATCTGAAGTGCTTCTGGAAAGTCTTATGATGACGACGAACGAGTCGTCGCCAATTTTGACTGGTGGCCAATGCTAAACCGAAACATATAAATCACAGCAGGTTTGTCAGTAACGTCGATGAGGTGCTGGGCGCATGGTCTGGATCTGCAACGACTAAAATAATTAGAAGTGGTTGGTAAAAATAATATATTGTATTTCAATAGTTGTACAGGATTCTCCTTGGCTGCATGCATATAATTACAAATAGATAGCTATTGAGGCCACACTTAGGCCATACGTTACTAAGCTCCTTGTCAGAGGTTCCTTCTCTTTAACTGAAGGCTATGCTACTTTACTACTTGACGTCCCGAGCAAGAGTGGACGAGAGCTCGCTAGAAACTTGATACAAGCCGCGGAGCGGCGCTGGTCGCGACTCGCCGGTCCCACGATACTAATACAGACCGCGGTCGATAACTGCAATCCCTAACAAGTGTGGTATCGAACGTTGATACCACAGAAAGACTGTTAAAATGAAGAGGGGAAGACGGTACATATTAATGTACCCATGAGCACAATATCTGCACTGATATCCCTGACACCCAGAATAATAAACTGAGTATACGAAACGAAGCAGTACTGAGAAGAACAGCAGAAGAAATAAGTCTACAGAAATCATTTATTACCAGGAGCAAGAGATTAACTAAGCTCATAACTATGACATCTACTATAGCGAGATAGTAGTCGAATAGACGAAGGCTAGACCTAATATATACGAATGCGATTATAGAGAACATAGGTGTAGTAGTTACATAGAGATGAAAAGATCAGCAGAGGGTAGGAAAAGACAGAGGACTGCATTAAATAAGTTATAATAATAATGACTTAAAAACTAACTGTATGTTAGCTCCTTAAGTACTATCCATTTTCCATATTACTTTTATACGGCGTTTAATGGGTAACAGAGCAGATATTTTTATTTGAGGTATCTTAAAATGTACACAAATCAGTGTGTGGTTATTTTTTTCTCAGCATCAGTCAGTCTTCCTGCAGACACATCACATAACTTATTACCTGATATTTTTTGCATGGTTATAACTGAACCAAGAAGGAGACTATGCCTGCAGTATGGACAAACCGTTTTGCATCCACATGTCACACTTCAATACATGAGGTGCTGCTCAAGGGAAAACAATCATTAATCGCTTACTCTTGCCACAATTAGCTGGAGGTACTAACCAAGCAAAAAGCATACTACTCGTAATAGCTATAGTCGTTAGTCTACAAGTGAAGTAAATACAGATGTAATTATGTTCAGAATATTGTCCTCAGTCACCAGCATAAATATCTACATTAGGTAGATTAAATTTTCGTTTTTTCCTCTCTACAGGCTCCGCTACAGCTACCTGGCCACACTGGCTGAGAGACCGTAGGATATTAGTACCGCCTTGCTAATAGGCATCATAATACTCTTTCTTAACTGTAGCTTTCTTTGGTGTGTCTACACTGCCCAGTCACATTAGTGTGACCCCGTATCAAAAGTCTGAATACCAACCTTTTGCATCACGGACCACTGCGAGACGTCCAGGAAGAGAGTCATTGACGTTCTGGAAGGTGCAGTAATGGATGTGGAGTCATGTCGATTCCAGTGCTGTCGACAGCTGCTCTAGGTCTCTCAGTTGAGGATTCATGGCCCGAACAGCCCGATAGAGGTGGTCTCACAGATTCTTGGACTGCAGGGCACAAAACTGATTCAATTGAAAAGGCCACCTATCCCTACTCTGTGGACGTCCAGTTGCGGTATTGTCGTACAACTCAGTCTCCGTCCCCGATTAAAGTATTCGTAATGGGTCGCCTGCTGCAGCGGCCCATACTCAACAACGTTCGCTGAACGGTGGTTGAGGAGAGACTGTTGGTAGCCCGTTGGTTCACCGGGGCGGTCAGTTGCTCAACAGCTGCACGTCTATTTGCCCTTACACATCTATGCAGCTGTCGTTCACCCCTGTCATCTATGGCCTCAGTTGCACCGCTGTTGCCTCTGCGCCGGTTTTATAGGCTGTATTTTTCCATGCACGATACACTTTAACCACGGCAACACGGGACTAATTTACAAACTGAGCCGTTTCGGAAATGTTTCCAGCCCCGATCGTGCCCCTTTGGATGATAGATAAATCCCTCCGTTTCCGAATTTCGACAACGACCGCGCTGTTCCCCAATTCCCCCGCCACTGCGAGTGCGGCCACTGGCCGTCTATGATTAGTCATTACACGCTTACGTCGAATATAGGAGGTGAACATATTGATGTGACTTGACCACGTAATTATGTATGTATCTCCTTCCTTAATGGGCACCGAGACTATCTTAATGATCTTTTAGTCCTTCAGTTTCACTTTTTGGTGCTGTCTCTTTCGGATCGCGCTCATGTATTCTGAGTGGTGCATTAAGGAAAGTGTTAGTACGATACTGTAATGGCCGGTTTAGTCAAATGGTTCAAATGGCTCTGAGCACTATGGGACTCAACTGCTGAGATCATTAGTCCCCTAGAACTTAGAACTAGTTAAACCTAACTAACCTAAGGACATCACAAACATCCATGCTCGAGGCAGGATTCGAACCTGCGACCGTAGCGGTCTTGCGGTTCCAGACTACAGCGCCTTTAACCGCACGGCCACTTCGGCCGGCGGCCGGCTAGTCGCCGAGCGGTTCGAGGCGCTACAGTCTAGAACCGCGCGACCACTACGGTCGCAGGTTCGAATGTGTGTAATGTCCTTAGGTTAGTTTGGTTTAAGTTCTAAGTTCTAGGGGACTGATGGCCTCAGATGTTAAGTCCCATAGTGCTTAGAGCCATTTTTTTTAATACTGTAATGTCTAAGCTCAGGATAAAATTAAAGCCACGTGGAAATGTATCTTGTATTACGGAAGTGACCAAATATTTTTAGTTTGCTGCATATGTTGTTCACTAAATGGTACTAGCTGGTGGTTAAGATTATCCTTCTTGCCACGAAATTAAAATGAGTTTGCCACCCAAGGAAAAAAAATGCATTGACACTCTGATGTAAATTAGTTACCACTTCTTATTAACAGCATTTTTCAGTTATACTTTACCTGCAATAAGGTAGATGGTAGAAAAGGAAGTTTAGAGTTTAACGTGCTGACGGCTACCCGGTTGTTAAAGACTTATGTGAAGCTCGGAATAGATAAGGGTGAGTAAGGAAATGGTCCATGTGCTATTCAAAGGAATAACTGCGTCCTTTGCCTTCATCAGTTTATGCAAGCAACTAAGGATTAAATCTGGACAGCTGAATCCTCTCTCTTCCTGAATGTCAGTCCAGTGCCTTAACTACTCTGCTACTTCGCACCGTAAGGAATGGTTGAGAAAGAGGGATAGGTAAATAGTCCTCATTTAATGCTATGAATGATAGATCATTTTCGACAGCTGGATCAAACATTCTCCCTGGATGCTTTCATAACCTCCCTGCCCCATCAGCAATAGTGGCGGGACAGCCGAGGGCAAATTTGATGTATATTCCAGTTAAATTTAATGGTAACGTTGTAGTTTTAGGTGGAGATTTTAACTCATGAGTTATAGACTGGGAGACTGAAGTGATCATGACGGGTGTTAGAAGCAGAGAATGATGTGAGTGCTTCATCGGAAAATTACCTTCAGCAGTTAATCAGAGAACCTACTTTTGAACATAACGTATTAGACCAGCTGGCAACAAATAGAACCAAACTTTTCGACTCGGTTAGCGTAGAATCGGAAATCAGTCATCACAAGGCCGTTACAGCATTAAACAGGAATACAAAGAAAGGCAGGAAGACCTTCCTGCTTAACAAGAGCGACGAGATTTCTGCTTACCCGAGGGATCAGCACGAAAATTTCATCTCCAGCATTAATAGCGTTGAGTATAAGTGAGCATAGTGCAACATCACTGTACAATATTGTTTAGACAGATATGTGCTAGCAGAGTTGTGAAGGATGGTAAAAAGCCACCATGTTTTCAAACAGCCGTGTTAGAAAACTGCCACGAAAGTGGAGAGGGCTTCACTGCAAATTAAAATGTAGTCGGAGGCTCACAGACAAAAAGTCAGATGAGGCCAAGATAGCTTAAGGAGACACATGCGTAGAGCTTTCAACGAATTCGTAAGCAAAATTCTGGCCACCGACTTGATAGAAAATTCTAAGAAATTCTGATCTTCCTTTAAATCAGTAAACGGATGAAAGCCATCGGTCCAGACGCTCTGTGACTACAACGGCAGTGAAACAGAAGACCCCACAGAAAAGGGTGAAATACTACACGTCTTTTTCCAAAACTATTTCTCAACGGAAGATTGCTGTATTGTACCTCTTTTGAATCCCTGCTCAGACGACAAAATGGATGATATCAAAATGAATGACCATGGGATAAAAGAGCAACAGAAACCTCTCTTCAGAAGGAAGGCTGGAGCTGACCGGATACCAGTACGATTCTATATAGCGTACGCGAACGAACTTGCCCCTCTTAGAGTAGAAGTCTGTCGTAGAGCTTTGAATGAGCCAACTATTCCTGATGATTCAAATCAAAATGGTTCAAATGGCTCTCAGCACTATGGGACTTAACATATGAGGTCATCAGTCCCCTAGTTTTAGAACTACTTAAACCTAACTAACCTAACGACATCACATACATCCATGCCCGAGGCAGGATTCGAACCTGCGACCGTAGCAGCAGCGCGGTTCCGGACTAAAGAGCCTAGGACTGCTCGTCCACAGCGGCTGGCTTCCTGATGATTGGAAAAAGCACTGGTCATGCCCATCTTCAGGAAGCGTCGTCGAACAGACGCATAGAACTATAGGCCTGTATCTCTGACGTCGATCAGTTGTTGAATTTTGGAAAATGTTTCATGCTGACGTATTGTAACAGTCATAGTGGCCGAAAATCTCCTTTGTAGGAGTGAACTTGGGTTTTGAAAACTGCCAGCATTTGAAACCCAGCTCGCTCTGTTCGCCCACGAGAGCCAGAAAGCAGTCGATACAGGCGGGCAGATAGATGCCGTGTTCCTTGGTACCCGAAAGGCATTCGATACAGTTCCGCACAGCCTACTACTGAAAAAAGTACGAGAGAACAGAATATGAGACCAGCTGTGTGACTGGATTGAAAAGTTTCTAGCAAACAGAACAGAGCATGTCAGTCAGAAAGGGGAAAAATCTTCAGACGTAAAAGTAACTTCGGGCGTGTCCCAGAGCAGTGCTATAGGGCCATTACTTTTCACAATATATGCATATAAATGACCTATTAGATAGCTTTCGAAGTTCTATGAGGTTTCTCGCTGGTGATACTGTCGTACAGAGTGGAGTCACGAAGGTAGACTATCGTAGAGCTGGCCTCTGTGGTTCAAATGGTTCAAATGGCTCTGAGCACTATGGGACTCAACTGCTGTGGTCATAAGTCCCCTAGAACTTAGAACTACTTAAACCTAACTAACCTAAGGACAGCACACAACACCCAGCCATCACGAGGCAGAGAAAATCCCTGACCCCGCCGGGAATCGAACCCGGGAACCCGGGCGTGGGAAGCGAGAACGCTACCGCACGACCACGAGATGCGGGCTGGCCTCTGTGACCGAGCGGTTCTAGGCGCTTCAGTCTGGAACCGCGCGTGACCGCTACGGTCGCAGGTTCGAATCCTGCCTCGGTCATGGACGTGCGTGATGTCCTTAGGTTAGTTAGGTTTAAGTAGTTCTAAGTTCTAGGGGCCTGATGACCTCAGATGTTAAGTCCCACAGTGCTCAGAGCCATTTGAACTAAAATCGTAGAGAAATGCAGGAATGCCTGCAGTGTATCAACTCTTGGTGAAGGGAGTGGCAATTGACCCTCAACATAAACGTATCTAACGTTTTCAGAATACATAGAAAGACCCATCGTTGTATGCTTACGTAACTGCAGAACAATCACTGGAAGCAATTACTTCCATAAAGTACCTAGGAGTGTGCGTACGGACTGATCTGGAATGGAGCAACCACATAAAACATAAAATGAATCGCGAATAGGGCAGAAGCCGGACTGAGATTCATTAGGAGAATACCCAGGAATTGCAGTCCATCAGCTAACGAAGTAGCTTACAAAACACTCGTTCGACCAATACTTGAATACTGCTCATCAGTATGGGATCCGTATCAGATAGGACTGGTAGAGGAAATAGAGAACATCCAAAGAAGAGAGGTAATTTTTTATAGGTTCATTTGATCAGCACAAAAGCATCACAGAGATGACCGACCAGTTTCAGTTACAGACACTGCAAGAGATGCGTTCTGCATCACGGTAACATTTATTGATAACTTTCTGACAGCGTACATTCCTAGAAGACTCAACATATGTATTGCTTCCTCTTATGCATATCTCGCAAAAAGACCATGAAAATAAAATTGGAGATATTCGAACCCACAAGGAGGATTACCGGCAATCGTTCTTCCCGCTAAGTATTTGCGACTGGAACAGGAAAGGGGAAAGTTACAGAGGTACAGAAAGTACCCTCCGCCACACTCCGTAAGGTGGCTTCCGAAATATAGATGTAGATGTAGCTTTAGGTGTAGATGTAGAAAGAGCGAAAATATTGTTGTATTAACATCTCAGAAGCTCTCTGATCACAAATCAGTTGTCGCACAAATTCAGATTATCTGTGCAAACTCTGACTCTGCACATTTGTTCTTTCTTCTAATTTTAGTTAGTGTGTAACTCATTTTAAGTTCGGATACCAATGTACTCAGCATATGACGCGTCTGTTTTGTTTACTTTTTCTGCCGAAGCCCTTCCTGTAGCCTTAGTCGTCAAGGAAACCCAAGGGAGTGAAGTCGTGTGCCTCCCCTGTCAGCAAATCGTGTAAACGTTGGTCTGTGTGTATTCGTATTTTAACTGTTGGTGTATCGCATTTTGTGACGCGGAAAGTGGGACTCAACTAAGCATTTGCCTAAACGACAGTGGGAAATCGCTTAAAATCCACGTGCAGGCTGATTGGTACCGCAGCCCGATCATTAATCCGCAGGGCGGATTCCATCCTGGTCTGGCTCACGTTCCTGCGTTACGCTATACAAACAGGTCTGTACATTTTATCCCTGTCTACGTTCTACTTTTATTGTAACTTCTTATTAACACTCGTGTAAGAAACTTGGCCCTGTACTGCGTCACTACATTTCTGAAGGAGAGTTCCTCGGGCCTTGTATGGAAGGAAAGACATCAGAATCTGAATGGGACTTTCGTTCAGCAGGGGTGAAACATATGATTGCAGAATTGGTGCTTTCTGGCGAGAACATCTTGAAAGGTCTCTGTTGGATTCCTTTCATGTTAATTTCTTAAATCTGTTGTCATTTACGGCATAAATTCCTCTTCTAAATTTACTGTGGCATTTCTGACTATCTGGGAGGAGACTGAGTAGGGGAACGTGTTACTTTTACACATAAACAAGAACGATCTGTCACACCACTACACTTTAAAACACAGTTTTTATGTAATTCATGTCACACAGTCTCATACGGAACCTACATCCGCTTTCTTTTATATACTGTATATGATAAGATACTGTCATCCCCCTTCCCTTCTGTGTGAGACGATGAATGAGCAAATGTATTTCTAGCTGCATGCTTGAGGGTAGCAGACAAGCCTGTCTGCTAGAGAACAGTAGGACCAACGTCGGAACAGGTAGCTACGCTTTCTAAAAGCAGGGAGGTTTCTATTCTTAGTATGGTCCTGTCCGTCCCTTGTCATGTTGGTATAGGAAGCTGCCTCTCTGGCCACTTCCGTTTGTATTTGTGAGCCACCCTCAGGAAGTGACCAGGGCAGTCGGTCCGCGGCGAGCATCTGAAGTGGTAAGATCTCCGGCTAAGCGCGTGTCTGCTCAGTCTGTAGGACAATGGATTTCTTAAGTTCAGCCTAACTGAAAATTTAATCACCTTTATTTCAGGTTTAGCTGTAAAATATCTAATGTTATCTTAAATTGCAACGCAGTGTAATTCGAGTGTGAAGTTCAGAATAATATTCCGGTAGTTGCTTTGTCACTACTTTGTGAGTAAAGCGGAACCACGTGTTGATCCGTAACCACGTGCTTATAGAATTGTTTGACTCATCAGGTTAATAGTGAGACGATAGTAACCAGTTCGAGGTTTTTTCTTTTGTAAATTGAGTTTCAATGTAATTTATTTTAATTATCAAAATTATTGTGGAGTTACACTCTTTGTGTAAACCAAGTTGACCACGTGAAGCATGTGCTGTACTCATCAAAGTAGCCCTCAGCTATTCTTTTCGGGAAGATTTCACAGGGAGTTAGTATGAATTTAGTATACCAGTGTGTGGTAATTACATGACGGACAGGATTACGCTACGAACGTAACTTCTTTGGGTGAAAATTGAATCGGTTGGTTGTGGTTAATTTCCTCTTGGATATGTTACGACGTTCTTCGTGTGTTATTTTATGAATGCAGTGTTGTATGTAGTCTCCCAATCTTGGCTCCCTATTTGATGTGTTTCGTAAGATTACAAACTCACATTTTCACAGACCTAAATAAGGCACCAGCTTAGTTATGACTCAAGTTTAATATGCTGAAATTGCAATGATCAATGTTAAAATAAATTTCCAAATATAAACTGATTTTTTTCTTTTTATTTAAATTCTCTTTATATATATATATATATATATATATATATATATATATATATATATATATATATCACCGGTTGTCGTATGACGATTAAAAGATTATAATTAATGTTAGTCTGGTTGGGAATTTGGTAAGCTAGACTGGATACCTGGTGAAACAGTTGCTCAGTAATGCAAGGTTAACTTCCCCAGACAGCTCACAGCTTTAACCCGCTTTTATTGTCTATCAGCACCGCTTTCATAGCAAATTAAAGCAACAACGTTACAATCTAATTCTTGTAATTATAATAATAAGGATGTCGAACTACTTGCAGTCGATAAACGACGCATGCGCCCACACACAGTTGATGAGTCCCCTATGGCCATTTATGATCATCAGAGATCTGCCATGACGTTTGCTGCGTATCAAAAACTGCTGTCGTTTGCGAGCTAACATTCCGCTTCCCCAAATAAATGAACAAACATCACGTGAGTTAACAGCAACAGCAAACATGGGAGGAGCTTCCGTGGCGAGAATTGGGGAGATACACACACACACACACACACACATACACACGCACGCACGCACAGAGAGTGAGGGTGAGAGCGGGGGAGGGGAGAGATAGGGAGTGAAAGAGAGAGAGAGAGGGGGGGAGAGGGAAGGAGGGAGGGTTGGTGTGGGTGGAAAGGGGGCGGAGAGAGTTTTATCGCTCACTATATCGGATTCAGCATCAGTGATTCTCGCTGCAAAACAATTACGACACTTTTATGAGAAAAAGCAAACATACCCGTCTACAAGCAGACAGACATTTGCAGGAAAGTAAAGTTGTATATTATGTAGTCCTCCTCCTGCAACAAAAAATCGTCTGTGTCAGGTCCACATTGATGTAGATTCACGATATCGTTGTGTACCATTGGTGACATCTTTACCCACATGCCGCGATGCTTTTTATATCGACGCGAAATTTTTATCGTCTGCAAAGGCCGGAGATTATTCGTCGCGCTACAGTGTCGCAATGCAGATGTCTTACCTGAGGCAATAAACAATAAAAATGAAATAATCGATTCTCTAACACAGTAATACATGAATTTCTAGTGTTGTCTTTCAGTCACGAGCTTTATTTGTTGTTTTAAGCAGCTTACGTCAAGAAATATCGTTGTAAATTACCCACCTTGTCGGTTAATGAGAATACGTTAGCGAAAAGTATCGCCAATTGCTTTCGGAAGAAGAATCAAGGATTAGAGTTTAATTGCTATTCAAAGACGAGGTTATTAAAGACGCAGATTAAGAGCACCCAATGAACTGTTGCCTTTAAAAATAAATGATACCAACATCCATATTAATTGAATAGTGAAACTACAAATATCTTCATCTGAACTGTCGTACCGGAATTAGAACCACAAAGTTGCCGGTTACAATGTGTTATTTAACCATCACGTTCCCATGTTCAATAGAGTTCTCTTCAGGCACCTTGTCAGATTTAACTGTTTCCTTGACTTTTTTCTCTTAATTCAGATTCGTGAAGTTTTCTCCTCCCATTCTAGGTACTTCACATTTATTGTGGGGCTGTGTGGCTCTACTGCATCATCTCTTACGGCAACATCGGAGTCATTTACTGGACAATATCACAGTCGATCTGTCCTCTGTCCTTCATCAACGCTCCGGCTGCAACGACATTACGTTGGCGGAATGTGCTTCGGCGGTGGCTGATGTTCGTCCTGTTCGTTACTGTGAACGAAATGCCCTGTTTCTAGTAACTGCGGACGGATTTCTTATCCAGACTGGAGATGGTGGGTACACATTTCCCTAAACCTTCTAAAGGGTTTGCGGACCGGGTTGACTGTATCAGGTAGACGGAGTGTGCTTTACCTATGATGACAGGTGTCTCCCTGCACCTGTTGGAAATAAACTTCCAAAAGCCTCACCTCGGCCGGAGACCACTATTGATGGGAGCAGGGAATGACCCGTTGAAATGCCTCCACTCAGCTAGTGAAGCTGATTTTCAGGAAGCTGAAAAAGAGATAAGGCTCCTCGCTCTGACATCAGACGGGCCAGTCATCCCCGACCGACCGCCGTGTCGTCCTCTGCCGAGCGTGGTGTTGGATGCGGTACGGAGGAGCATGTGTTCAGTACACCGCTCTCGCAGACTTTGTATTGTTTCTTGACCTAGGAATCGCTACTACGCGGTGATGCATCTCCTCAGTTAACCTCTCGATGCGGGATCTAACCCGTTCTAGTCCTTCACGTCTTCTCCGCATGGCAGTTAACCGCACTGACCATGCACCTATGCAGAAGAGAATGAATGTAAAAGAACTATGCGTAGCCATTTGAAGCTCGACTGACATTTCTGGTGCTGTATATAAGTCGTGCGCCTCCGGGACGTAGTGAGGAGGAAATGGTTTCCCCTGACCAACCAAGCTCCTTGTAAAACACGGAGAGACTGCTAGATTCGAAACTGCGCTCCCTTGTACGAGTGGGTAATTCTGTTAAGTGATTTTTCCCGTGTTTCTAGGTAAGCTTTTGAGTTTAGCGAGGGTGAACGTGTTCAGTGAGAGGCCTTATTGTGGAGCGTGGAGGCAATGACTAGCTGGAGGTGGTGTATGGTAAAAGTAACGCACCTGAGTAGGTCAAATTGAAATCCGTAAATTCCATTTGCTTCTTTGGAAACCTGAAGTATAGTCTTTTTGCATAACTTGTCAGTAGTTGTCTGTGAACTGTATTACTGCTCTTGTTGTCGTGGAGAAGACTGAGAAAGTCAGTAGGAGCCAGATGGAGACGGTGTATGACATGTTAGCGATGGCGTTTACCAGTCCAGTGACCGAATCTCAGAATTTATCTGAAATTACACTGACGGAGCCGGCCGCGGTGGTCTCGCGGTTCTAGGCGCGCAGTCCGGGACCGTGCGACTGCTACGGTCGCAGGTTCGAATCCTGCCTCGGGCATGGATGTGTGTGATGTCCTTAGGTTAGTTAGGTTTAAGTAGTTCTAAGTTCTAGGGGACTAATGACCACAGCAGTTGAGTCCCATAGTGCGTAGAGCCATTTGAACCATTTAAATGTTCAAATGTACACTGACGGAAAATAGATCGTATCACCAAGAAGGAGTTGTGCGATATAACCGAAAGTTCATAGGCGTGTTTCTACTTCTGAAAGATGATTTGTATTCAAATTTGTCACCAGTGGCTAGTTGCAACACTATCAGAATACAAATCAGGTTTACTCTAAATAAACACTGCAACGGTCGTATGCGCTAGTTACCTTAGAGACGGGAGGTGGTGAGTTAATCTTTAGTTAGAACGAGGTCGTGTAATTGGGCTAGCAGAAGCTGAATGTTCCTTGTACGACAGCGCAGAAAGACTTGGCAGGAGTGTAGCAACTGTACATGACTTCTGGCAGCGGTGATCACGGGAACGTACGCTCCGAAGAAGACCGGGCTCCGGACGGCCATGTTGCACTATCATTAGGAAAGACCATCTTGTTTGGCGTTTGAGGTCTTATAACTCTGGTGCATCGCACTGCATCTGCAGCAGAAATGTGAGCAGCAGTTGGTACCACACTGACACAACGAACTATTGAAAATCGATTACTTCAAGGACAGGTACGAGCCAGACGACCTGTAGCGTGCATCTCGCTGATCCCGGACCACCGCAATTTGCGACTTCAGTGGTGTCAAGATAGAGCTCATTGGAGAGCAGGGTGGAGGTCTGTTGTGTTATCTGGTGAAAACCGGTTCTGCCTTGATGCCAGTGACGGCCGTGTGTTGGTTAGAAGGAGGTCAGTTAAAGGTCTGTCACCAACCTGTCTGCGTGCAAAGTACACTGGAATTGGACCTGGAGCTGTGGTCGGAGGAACGATTTCGTATGACAGCAGGAGCAATCTCGTGGCTTCCCATGGACTCTGACTACATAATATTACTTCAATCTCGTGATTCGACCTGTTGCACTACCATTCATGAACTGCATTCCAGAAGTATTATCCAACACGATAACGCTCGCCCACATACCAACGTGCTATACAGAGTGTTGACATGTTGCCTTCGCCTGCTCTGTCACAAGATCTATCTACAATCGAGCACATATTGGACACCACCGGATGACAAATCTAGCGTCAACCACGAACAGCATTACCGGTCTCTGTATTAACCGGCCAAATGCAACAGGCACGGAATCCCATCTCACAATCTGACACCCGGCAGCTATACAACACAATGTATTCACATTTCCATGCTCTCATTCGTTTTGGCAGTTACACCTGTCATTAATGTAAAAGCATTTCACATTTTCGACGGCTTATCTCACGCTTATACTCACCTGTGGTGTGGCAATCTTAATTACTTAAATGTGTTACCTAGACAAATAGATTCCTGAAGTCTCATTAATGTGCATTAATTTTTTTGGTAGTGACATTTTTCTTTCCGTCAGTGCATTTCGATAGCTACAGGGCTCTAACTATTGATTTCGCAGTAGTAAGACGTTTAAGTCTATCCTAAGGGTCAAAACGAGGCTGGCAACCCTTGTTGAAACTGATTTTATAAGTGCAGCATTGCTGAGAATTAAGTCGGATTCGCTAATAAAAGTTTCCGAGAAGCCAGCGAAGCGGTACTTGCCGTAACGTATCTCGTTGCCACATATCGCCGAGTGTGGATTCATGCAGCGGCCGCGGGAGAGACATCATAGAACGTGCTCGGCTTCTCCCCAGACGGATAAAAGGATCCTTTTTGCAGTGAACACATGGTGTGTCGTGCGGCAATCACTCTGTTTTTAAATAATTGAAAAGCCACGATCGCTTCAATATCGTTTACTAGATGACCGGTTTCAGCACTTCAAAAATGGTTCAAATGGCTCTGAGCACTATGGGACGTAACTGCTGTGGTCATCAGTCCCCCAGAACTTAGAACTACTTAAACCTAACTAACGTAAGGACATCACACACATCCATGCCCGAGGCAGGATTCGATCCTGCGACCGCAGCGGTCGCGCGGTTCCGGAATGTAGCGCCTAGAACCGCTCGGCCACCCCGGCCGGCTTATACACGGTCCAGTCACGTTAATGTCACCTCCACCCATGTTCAATAGTCAGTGTGCAGTGACCACTTACACATGGCAGATGGCAGCACTAGCAGTGGAGGGTATAGAAAGCACGTCCGGGAGACACGGAAAACAACGCAGTTGTTGTCTTCTTGCGGAAACGGAGCGATTTATCTGACGTTCAAAAAAATGGTTCAAATGGCTCTGAGCACTATGGGACTTAACATGTGAGGTCATCAGTCCCCTAGAACGAAGAACTACTTAAACCTAACTAACCTAAGGACATCACACACATCCATGCCCGAGGCTGGATTCGAACCTGCGACCGTAGCGGTCACGCGGTTCCAGATTGTAGCGCCTAGAACCGCCCGGCCACTCCGGCCGGCGTTTCAGCACTCTCAAGGTGCCATCATCGGATCTGTGAAGGTATAACATAACAGGTTTGAGGGAGGGCTTACACGAGTTAACTATATACATTACAATTATTAGAGAACCACATACCTGAAACGTGGATTAACATTTATAAAACCATATGGATATCGTGGCACACGAGGCAGACCATCTGATAAAAATCATTGTCACAACCAATAAAAAATAATAAATAACCGTTCTCATGGTCGTTCTTTCCAGAAAATATAAAACTGAAGTCACCAGATGAAACTACCACTGCTCGCCTAACACCGGTCGGCATCATCACTGCCCCACTCGGTGCAGGCTTACCTGCTGTGATTCTAGCGGTTGTGCCGTGATGTCCATATGGTTTTATAAATGTTAATCTACGTTTCAGGTATGTGGTTCTGTAATAATTGTAATGTATATAGTTAACTCGTGTAAGCCCTCCCTCAAACCAGTTATGTTATACGTTCACAAACCCGATGATGGCACCTTCAGAGTGCTGAAACCGGTCATCTAGTAAACGATATTGAAGCGATCGTGACTTTTCAATTATTTAAAAAGGATCTTTTGTTAACGATACTTGAAAGGTGGCTAAACTGAGTGACAGCGCCAGAGATTGCGCCAAAGATTATTATTCCGCCGCCTCCACTGGTGCAGTAGTAGTTCAGAGGTTGCCGTGGACAGTGCTTGTTCAGAGGATGTCGAGAGCAGTAGTAGTTGAGAGCATGCCGTGTGCATTTGTTGTTCTGTTGGGCGAGACAGTAGATGCTGTTTGCTTGGTGTAATGTATAGATGGAAGACGTTGCAATGATCACAGTGTATTTTTCGTCAATATACATGGAGGTTAAAAAAAAAAGAAAATTTTTATTTCACATTTTCTTAATGACAATGCCTCTTGGTCACAGGTTCAGTCAACAAAGCATCTGGCTCGTCTTCATGTATTAGACTTGTAATTCTGTTTTCTATGTGCCATTATAGGTTCAAATGGTTCAAATGGCTCTGAGCACTATGGGACTCAACATCTTAGGTCATAAGTCCCCTAGAACTTAGAACTAATTAAACCTAACTAACCTAAGGACATCACACACACCCATGCCCGAGGCAGGATTCGAACCTGCGACCGTAGCAGTCGAGCGGTTCCGGACTGCAGCGCCAGAACCGCACGGCCACCGCGGCCGGCTGCCATTACAGTATTTTTGGTTTTTCAATTAGTTCATTGTAAATGGTATTTAAGATATCTTGTCGTATTGAGGAAGAACCGTGCCAGATACATGTACGTTGAATCACACTACCACACACAGAACAGATACACTTGTGCTTTGTTGTTTCGTAGCTTTTATAGTTGCTGGGGACTTAATTAATCAATTGTGCTAACGGAAATTTCCTTTCTTTCTTCATTGTTATTTTTTTTGCAGTCAGATTGCGTACTAATACTAATCAGGGGCGAAGCAGTTACTAGACTTCGTAACCGAACAGACAGCTACTAAAATTATTGCATTATAATTAACCCCCATGCATACTCCCTCTTCTCTTTCCCTTCTCCGCTGAGCTCACGAGGCCCTCTCCGCCACAAAAAGAACTTTGAAGAGCTCACTGGGACTGGAGCAAAGGATTTTCGTATTAGTTGCCAGTTCTTGGACACGCAGACGGCTGCCTAGCGCTATGTAAAGAGGTCTGTTGGTTCAACATGAACGAAGAACAACTGTTGCAGGGTTGCAGGGGCTGAAGCGTAAACGTTGAAACTGAAGCCGCCACTGGAACAAGGGGTCCCGTAGCAACCGTACCAGTTGGCGAGGGAAGGCCGTAACGGCGTCCCTAGCGCGGCGGCGCGCTTCGCTGCAAACTGGAGAGCCCGGGCCTCGCCGCGCCGCGCTGCGCTGGCAGCCCGCCCGCTCGCTGTAATCGAATCAAACGGTCGCCATGGCGACAACACGATGCGGCGTTGCCATGGCTACGCGCCGCGGCTGCGCCGGGGTGGGGTGGGGGCGGTAAACACGGCGCTGGCGTCGGGGCGCCGCCGACGCCGACGCCGCCAGGGGATTGGCCGAGCGCGGCCGAGCGCCGCCGAGGCGCTCGCGGCCCTTTGATTGGTGGCGGCCGGCCGGCGCTTCCTTCGGGAGCCGGCGCCTCATTTGCATGATGGCGTCGCCGGAGGGCGCCCGGAGGAGAAGAAGGCGGCAGATTTCCTCCGGCGGAGGGGCCGCCGAGGCGACAGGCCCAGCTGCTCGCCGAACTCATATTCATGTCGCAGGCCATCAATGGAGTGTCTCTCCCTCTGCTGTGTATGAATCTGATGACCCGTTACTTCATCATGGTTCACTCCTTCAGGCACAGGGGTATTACATAAATTTCAACCTTTATCGCCCAAGACCTTTATTTGTTGAACAATTTAATAAAAAATTGAATAATTAACTTATAATTTATCACGGTTGCGAAGACCTGTAAGATGAGGAAGCAGTAATATGCAGTTCTGAAATACCTCCAGGTCAGTGTTCATGATACGAAGATGCAGCTCGTAGCGACGATTACATGACAGTACGTAATAAAGTAGGGCGAGAAGAGTTACGATAAGCTATACAAGTTACGACCATTTTTGTCTATGGTGGGTGACAATGTCGGAAGTCCCTACCATCCAAGTGGATGTTTTGCGTACCAAGTACCTCTCTGCTTAGGAGAGAACTGCTCACGCTTCCAGGACTACCACGTTGCTTGAGGTGTTATACGTGGCAGGTTCCTCTATTTCTGCGACGTAACTTTATTTTCTAAAAACTGTTTTGAAAATCATCTTAAAGTCTGTTAACGGTTTTCAGAAACAGTGGTGGTACGTTATGTGTATCACCTATCTTAAAGTTATGTGGTAGTATTGAACAAAAGATTTATTCTAGCAATAGTAGAGGAAGCTGCCACACGTAACACTTCAAGCAGCGTGGTGGTGGTGGTGGTAGTGGTGGTGGTGGTGATGGTGATGGGTGGTGGTGGTTGTGGGTGGTGGTGGTGGTGGTGGGGGGGGTTGTGGTGGTGGTGGTGGTGGTGGTGGTGGAGTTGGTGGCGGTTGTTTTGGTGGTGGTGTTGGTGGTGGTGGTGGTAGTGGTAGTTTCTGAAGCAAGAGTGGTTTTTCCCTAAGCATAGAGGTACCTGGTCAGCATAATATCCAGTTGGATGATACGGACTTCCGAAATTGTCACCCACGGTACAGAAAAACGGTCGTAACTTGTATAGCTTATCGCAACTCTTCTCCCCTTGCTTTGGTATACATCTGGTACGTAATAACCACTACAAGCTGCATCTTCGTCTGATGAAAACTGACCTGAAGCTAGTTTAGAATAGAGTATTGCTGTTAACTCGCCTTTCAGTACTTCCCTACAGCTATTCGTTACAAACTAAAATTGAAAATAGTGTCTCGAAATACATATATGAAGTTCTTTTAACTTCTCATGTAATTTGACAGCACAAACACTACATCAAATGTGTAAAACTAATACGATGTTCCACGCAGTACCTGACATAGTGAAGGGACGTTGATGCCTGGTGGTACATATTTTGATCTCTGATTTATTCATGAAATATTCGTCTTCTGCCGAATATATCTAAAAGCAGTGGATTCTACAGTGATTCTGAATGTATATAAGTCATTATCTTACCACTAATAAAAAATTTAATCAACAACAAATCGCACGAGACAGAAACTATTACCGAGCGAGGTAGCGCAGTGGTTAGCACACTGGACTCGCATTCGGGAGGACGGGGGTTCAATCCCGTCTCCGGCCATCCTGATTTCGGTTTTCCGTGATTTCCCTAAATCGCTTCAGGCACATGCCGGGATGGTTCCTTTGAAAGGGCACGGCCGATTTCCTTCCCCATCCTTCCCTCACCCGAGCTTGCGCTCTGTCTCTAATGACCTCGTTGTCGACGGGACGTTAAACACTAATATCCTCCTCCTCCTCCAGAAACTATTACGCATTCGGTCGCAGTGGGCGAAGATCGGCAAAACTGTGCACACTGTGGTAAATAACAATCGACACAAACGATCTAAATGGAGCAATGCTACTTCTGACCTTTCTCGGTCGTGGTAGGAACTACAACATTACGTACAATGGTTGATTCGAAAAACTAGGACATCCCAGTTAAATGGTATGCTTTTTGGGTTCAAATGGTTCAAATAGCTCTGAGCGCTATGGGACTTAACTGCTGTGGGCATCAGTCCCCTAGAACTTAGAACTACTTAAACCTAACCAACCTAAGGACATCACACACATCCATGCCCGAGGCAGGATTCGAACCTGCGACCGTAGCGGTCGCGCGGTTCCAGACTGCAGCGCCTAGAATCGCTCGGCCACTCTGGCCGGCTATGCTTTTTGGGCCACCATGCATTTGAGCCATGGAGGAATAGTCGTACACGTGTTGCACTACCTACCCTAAGAAAGTTAAGCAACTAAATAGAAATCTACTGTACTTCCTTTCATAACTAAATCACATCACTTTTTACTATGTCAGATACAAGGGAAGCAGTTAAAATTGTACCACCACGAAAGGGGCAGGCAAGAAACGATTCGCACGTGCTTTACCACATGATTAGATGAGCGAATACTCAGTATTTCCACGCAGTTAGACGGTGTAGGTAAGAGCAACACCTGAAGTTAATTGATATGGGGAAATCACTCATTCCTGGAATAATGTAGGTAGAGGTAAAAATTGGCACACATACCTTAAGGGACAGGGGACTCTACTGAACCCAAAACAAGTGTAAAAACAGACCAACAGATGGAGCTGGACAGCAACACGTCAGTGACGCCGCATGAGATTCGGTTATAAAATGAGCTGTAGTGAGACAGGGATTCAGATTATCCCTATCTTGGCTGATAAACACCTGCTGGAAGGTACGACTTTTATGAAGAGTGGCAATCCAACCTATATAGCTACACGTGCAAACATCTCTTGCTCACGTCGTTTGGGGAGAATCGCAACTTGTTAGGCCTCTCATCTCCCGAGAGCTCAATCCGTGTGATCAGTGGTTGTGGGATGACCTGAAGTCGCTAGTGTACAGCAATCGACCAGCCTCATTACGGATGCTAAAAGACAACATCCGACGGCAATTTCTCCTCTTACGTACTAATATGCTATAGAGTCTTGTTCACAACATTCACCCTCGACCACAGGTGTTGCCGATGAATGATGTCTGACATTTGAGCGTTTGTTAGAAAGAACATTAATTGCTATGCCAATTATTGATTTGTATCATATTAAGAGCCATCTGTTAGTCATTGTGCATTTCATGTGGTTTAAATAAAACCCAATGTCATACAAAGCATGTGAGTCAATTTTTCACCCTACCTACATTACTCCTGAAGTATTGTATTTTCAAACGTTAACGGACTTTTGAGTCACCCTGATGTAACGAAAGATTACCCAGAGAGTTGCTCTTTCAGAAAACGTATTTCAGTATTGTTTGTTTGTAAAAACAGCGTTATATGTCTCATGATGGAATTCGACATTGGCAGGATCGTAGCCTATCGACAACATTCCGCCATATTGCTGCTCGCCTTGGTCGAGATTACATGGCTGTCATGCGAGTATAGAATCGATGGGCTTGGGACGGCGGCAGTCGACGCCAAGCGCGATCTCAGTGGTTCCATGCGACTAGCGCCAGAGAGGACGCTCTATTGTGCAGCAACGAAAAGACACGTCAGGTAGCCTGAGAAAGGAAATCGACTTGTTTGGAGCGAGGCAAGTATTCACACAGAAAGTGCTGCGACATCTAGAGCATCAGGGAATCTAAGCGCGGCGACATAGTTTGTAGATAGAAGTGGCAGTGGAAATGGGAGTGCCGACGATAGTGCTCCCAATAACAGTACGAGCTACTGGAGGGGCTCCACGTCTCCTTTCCAGACGTGTCTCGATTCACGTACAGTGTCAGGATGAATGTATCCAAGTGTGAATGTTCCAAGTTCAACGAACATTGTCAGTTTGCATTTGTCATCGTCGTACGGTTCTAGCACCTAGAATGACAGTATACCGTGTCACTGTGTGCACAGCCCGATTGTCTCTGCTACTCATTGCCTGCAGTCTTCCCTATCCTTGAAGTCTCCGTGACGTTACCTTCCAAGAAGACAATGCAAGAACGTAAGTTGCAGGTACGTACCTGAACTACCACGAAACAGAGGGCGTTCGGCTGTTGCCGTGACCGGTACCTTCTTCACAATTCCCACACTCCCACGTTTGAAAATGTCTGGTCACAGGTTGCAGACGCCACCACTCGCCAACCACGACGACTGATGAGGTTTGGCATATGGCAGAAGCGACATGGGGTGTTGAATCTTTATCTGTCATCCAAGCTAAGATCTTCTCGATGCCCACCTGGTTTAAAGCAGTTGTCGCTGACAGAGATGGCAGGTTTGTGTATTCTGTGCATACCGTGACCAACTAGCGCATAGCGAAGCAAAAAAACACTGTAAACCTCAGAAGAAGCAGTAACCTTCCTTATCCTCATAATTCCTTTGCGGGACAAGCGATGAAGAAGGCAAGATTATTTCACAGTCTATCTCGAATATTGGTGCCCAAATTTTCCCAAGAAAGTTTCACTAGTACATCGTTCCCTCTGTCTGTAAGACTACAATATCAGTTTTCTAAAAAAATTTTCAGCTCTTTAGTATTGTCTATGCGATCTGACAAACCTTTTAATATGGATTCCAAACGCTCTACACAATCTTTACTAAAGCCAGTTTTCTTTTATTTCACTGCCATACTAAAACAAGACTATACTTCTTACAAAATAAGAAATTTTTGTTTCTATGGCCATGTTAACATGATTAATGTTGTGTATATTATTCGGAAATGTGCAAGTAATGTCCAAGTTACATCTGCATCTGTATACAAATATTTAAGCCACCCGGACTTGTCCTGGAACAAGTTTAGCAGTAAGCAATGCATTTCGTTTGTGACATACACAGCGTATTAAATATGTTCTCACTTTAAATCTAAACTCTGTACTGAAACATCGTATTGCGTTGCTGTATGAAAGGAATATTCTTTTTTTCCCCTTTTTTACTCGCCTGAATACATCCAGAAGAATAATTTTGCTTTTTGTCACTGTTACAAAAATTAGATGGTTTGTCTGTATTCATAATACTGAGATCCCACTATCGAGAACCGAGTACAGAACCAGTTTGCTACCTACAGTATAAATTTCACGTGATGACCACGATAGTATCGTTAGCAAAAATAGAACTCACGCATAAGTATACCGAAGATTCTTCTTATCGTCTACCACCCGACAAATGTATTTTAAAAAAGGGGAGAGTAGGTAGGGAATAAGCCTGATAACGCTTGACAGACCGTTGAATTACCTAAGCTGAAAGAATACACATGGAGTAGTCTATGTTCCCTCTGAATTATTAACATCTCTGGATGACAAAAGTATTTCACCTGGCATGCTAGATGTATGAGACACAAGAAGTAATCCCAGTTCCAAAGAAGGCAAGTCCCGACACGTATGAGCGTTACTGAGCCCTAAGCTTAATAAGTCATGGTAACGAAATACTGACGCGAATGAGTTATAGAAGAAATGGAAGACTGGTAGACGCCAATCCCCGGGAAGATCAGTTTGGGTTCCAGGAATACGCAATATTGACTCTACGACTTATTTTAGAAGATAGAATAGAAAAGATAGCTCTCTCAGCATTTGTAGAATTGGATGAAGCTTTTGACAATATTGCTTCGCATACTCTCCTTAAAATTCTGGAAGTGGTGGGAATAAAATACAGGTAGGGAAATTCTATCTACTACTTTAATTCTGGATGTAGCGGGAGTAAAAATGTTCGATCTATAGTTTTTACATAGAGATATAAGAGCTTAAGGTCTTCGGAAGGACATAGTAGTCGATAAGGAAGTGAGACAGGATTGTAGCCTGTCTCCCACTGTTTCCGATCTGTACGTTGAGCAAGCAGTTACGGAAACAGAAGAGAAATCTGAGAAGAGAATTAAAGATTAAGGAGAATGAGTATAAAATTGGTTTTTGATGAGATTGTGAGCTTGCGAAGAGCTTGGAGTATTTACTGAAAGGAGTGGATTTGGTCTTGAAATGAGGCAACCGAAATAAAAGAAAAGTAATTACTTGCAATCTAATTAAAATGGGCGATGTTGAGGAAATTAGATCAGAAAATGAGACACTGAAAGTAGTAGACAAGTTTTGCTATTTTGAGAGCAAAATGACTGACGACGGCAGAAATGAATTCGATATACAATAAAGACTAGCAAGTACAAGAAAGGTTTTCTGAGTAATGATGTAAACATAAGCGTTAGGGACCCATCTCTGAAAGCCTTTTACGTAAGTGACACAGACAGTAAGAGAAAAGAAACATATGGAACGTGGTGCTGCAGAAGAATGAGGAAGATTAGTTGAGTACCTTCAACAACTAATGAAGTACTGAATGTAGTCTGGGAAAAATAAACTTATTACACCACTTGGGTGAAAGTACTGATCGATTGATATGGCGTATCCCGGATCATCAAAGAATAGTCACTTTGATAATGGAGAGGGTGAGGCGGGAGGGAAAATCGGCAATGGTAATAATTGTTAGATTATGAAGGAGAGATGACTGAATCAATGCAGTATTATGGTCTGCGGACCACAACTACATATTGGCTACCTACCGTCATACACATTTTACAGGTACTTGTAGAATACAGATATAGAAGTATGTTTTGTATATAGAACAGATCTGAGGAATCGACGAAGTATTGAGCCAACGAAATCCTGGGATTCTGAATTAAGTGCAGATACTTATTCTTTATTTTCATCACTTACGTCATAGTACAGCGTACAATATTTGCGGAAGACAGTGACGTAGTAAGGAATTTTCGCGGTATTGTTGGGAGAGCGACTAAATTACTTTGACGTTATAGCTTTTCAGCTGGTTTCTTCATTAGTCCAAACAGTGCCGTAAAAAATTACCGAAACGTTGACATGCAACGTAGACCGAAAATTGCCAGCGGCAACCGTGAAATTGCCAGTAATGTTTCCTAAGCAGTAGTAGCCGTGAAAGCCTCCAGTCACGCACATTTTCCATTTGCTAGCTTCCTATTGTCGTAATGAAAGCTCCTCGTACAGTCGGCAGTTGAGAGACTTTTATTGCGTCTCAGCACCGGTGTTACTAGAGGTTCAGCTTCGTTACGTCATATCCGTGAGTTTTCAATAGGATGTAGCATCTGATGACATAGAAAATCGCAGGCTGTGACGTACGAGTGGCCTTCAAAAAGTAAGTTACATATGTCGTCGCAGGCTAACACCATTGCGTAGTAAGAATGGTGAATTGTCAACAGAGGATACACGTTCCTAGTTTCCTGCAGACTTGGTTCTTCCTCGGTACAGATAACAGGTGTAGCGCAGCCTGGGAATGAAACGGCGCGACAAATGGAAACGTACATCAAAATTAAGGTACACGGAACAGTACGATTCTTGTGGCGAAAACGTATACTTTACACACAGTTTCACCGTGAAATTCTAGCGGTGTAGAGCGAAACGCAATGTCGCGTTCAGTGTAATGAAGTGGTATCAACATTTTGACCGAGGCCGATACTGATCTTGCACCATGCGATTCCCATGTTTTCGGAAATCTGTATGAATATCTGGGGGAAAGAGATATTTCGGTGATAAGAACGATCATACGCCGTTTCTGAAAGGCTCCGTGACCGAGGATCGGATATCTATGGTCGAGGAATTGAACAATTGGTAGAACATTTCGGACGCTGTTTGCAGAGACTTGGTAACTATGTACAAGAAAAGCGTCATGTGTCTACGTCACCTTGTAGGGTTCATCAAAAGTTACGTTGCTTACGACAATAATGTTAACCTACTTTTTGAGACTCCTGGTATGAACAAAGATGAAAAATAACTCCTTTGTTACTGTTTTCTATATATAAGCACATTACCTTCGCTAATTTCACTACTCAGTTACGTAATTTATGGAATCTGCCGCTTCCGGACACTTTGGAAGCGCTGAAGGCTTCATAATCACCGGAAAATTGCTTTCCTCTACAAATGACATGTAGTCTGATATTTTAAATCATTAATAACCGGATGCTCATTGATATAGCTTAAGTCGAAGCGGACTAGCTTAAGTGACAAGGAGAGAAGAGAGGGGAGTGAGCGAGCCAGATCAGGGTCCAATCCACACACAGATTAGGGACCGATGGCCTGGTGCGCTGGCCAGCCTGAGTGTGGTTTTTAGGTGGTTTTCAATGTTTGTTTGGACAAATGTTGGGCTGGTACCCAATTTCCGTCTCAGAAAATGATACATAAACAGTTACAACATGGTAACATACAGTGTAAAGTATACAGAATTCTCAGATAGATGGCGCAATTGACTTTCGTCTTCTAGGTTACCTAACGAACGTGGTGACTGGAAGGGCAACCGACCAAAAGTTAAAATAAATATTAACTTCTGAAAACATGAGAAACAGCGGACCCTGCAATTCGGGATAAACGTTAGGAAAGAAAGGTTGTCAAGCAAATACAGATAATACAGTGCAACAAAACATCAACGTATTTACACTGAAGTATATGTTACGCAGGAGTAATTTAGAGGGACTTCATCTGGATACAGTATTTATACAAAATTTCTTGTAGAGGATATATGACATTTTCTAAGTGCTTAAGATTACATCGTGGGAGATATATTATGTTAATGTGTAAATTCTTTACCTACGTTTCTTATGACAAATTTATTACCGTTAATGTATTGCTGGTAGTTAAGTGTGATTTGTAGAGTATCTATGAAGAAGTTGATGTAGATTTATATTAACAATGCCCTGCTACCTGAACCTGTAAAAATCTAAAGACTGAGATAAAATTTAACGCGATATTACAATCCGACAGTAGATAGTACCTTTTGCGAAGAATTTTACAATGGTTTGCAGAGTATACGTGTGGACAGATATAGAAACAGTCGTTTAACGTTCTCCTGGACCTCTTCTCTGTCGCAATGCTCCATGCCCGGGATGTTTACTTAGTTCTCGCGCCAGAAAAGATACCACTTCAGGCCTCTGCTACCAGTTGTTTGGGACTTGTGAGAGATTAGATACGTGTAGAATATCATTTACTTGCAAAGGGGAAATGTTAAACCTGAAATGTAACGTCTAAGTCAAGATCTACGGAGCTAGGTTGTCAGCAAAAGTAAACTTGCACCGTAACAAAATTCTGCGTTATTGAAGGAACCCTCCCTTGATTTAGCATATGTGACTTGGTAACATATTCGCTATTATTCGGTACCATGAAAAGTCAAGCTACGACACTGAGACTTGGTGATGATTTCAGTTCTTCTCTACGAATTCACTATTCAATATGAAACGTGTAGAAGTAGATTTCGTCTTCCTATTGCTTACTATTTCATACGACCTGCACTTGTGAGAGATCACTAAGGCGGATGCTCACACTGGTGACCATTCATAGT
The DNA here is from genome assembly GCF_023898315.1 of Schistocerca nitens. Taxonomy (NCBI): domain Eukaryota; kingdom Metazoa; phylum Arthropoda; class Insecta; order Orthoptera; family Acrididae; genus Schistocerca; species Schistocerca nitens. Next base: position 172,970,686 of record NC_064622.1, on the reverse strand, counting down.
GCCGCATATTTTTGTTCGAAGTCTTAAGGAAATTCGTCTTTGGGAATCATTCCCTCTCTGAAAAACTGCATTTGATACTCTGCATTTAGCATAGCTTCAGCATAAAGGACACAGGCTTCCGTTTGCTAGACCATTACAGAAGTTCAGGTCCGCCATTTCCCATTTCGAATAATAGGCTTCCATTACTCTGGTAAGTGCAAAGCTGAAACTTCACTGTAAAAGCATTTCACGAACTTATCAAACGACAAACTGGTTCTGTTACAACTTACGTACGCACCGTATTTATACATAACCATGTATACGGTTTGCAGTATCAACAGGCAGTGTCTACAGGCTGCGACCTTTGCAGTTTAGTTACATGATCCTACGGCTACTGATTTCAAGACATTTGTTGGCCTATCAAGATAATGTGCCCTCATAAAGTGCGGTGGTACCCATACGTACGTTGACATCGGGTGTCACGTATTTCCACACTCTACATTTTTCGGACATAGCATTTTCTTTTGTACCAACAAATGATGATAGGAATTGCTGGCAATGAAATTAAATACATCTCACGGTTAGATACCCTTAACAGACCATAGAAAACGAGCAATTTGTGGGGGTTGTCATGTGTCTTAACGAGATTTTAATTTGTTCGCTATCTGAAGCTTTTATATTTTTTCTCATTTCTGTTACGTGTTGTTAACCCGCTGACTTCAGCCTATCCATTAATATCCTGTGCTCAGTCTATATTTTTTAAGAAGCAGAACTCGGAAACACAATGTAGCCATAGTTAGTGACTATGATATGGGTGGCGACACTGTCTAGCTGTTGCTGCTACGTGAATGAAGTGTATTGTTCCCTATCATTGTAATTATTTTGCTGTTTTCATACGTTGTAATTCCTTCGGCTGTCATCCGAAGCGTAGATTACTGTCTTAATGGTAGAGCGCAATCCCACCTTGCATCTTAACTTCTGTATACTTTTGTAATTTTAATAAGTTTACAGTAATGCCTTCTCATATTTATAAATTACAAAATATCGTCATTCAGTTTACGGGAACTGCACCAAGTTGTAAAGCACCTTCTACATAGGCACACTTTTGCAAATGAATGTAATAACTTTCAGCTTCTGTTTTAATAACTATTTTACAATAATTTTTAAAATAGAGTTTAGGAGTGATATGCCGGTGCTTAAGAGGGATCGCGCTGTAACTAAAATATATAAATAACTTTAAGTAAGTAGTACATGAACAGACTAGCGACCTGTCGGTGTCAGTTGCCAGATTTCCAGCCGGCACCGTCCACCATCCGCCAGTCTAGTGGTACCCTGGCTGCAGTGAGGTACACTGCAGGTGTGGTACGTGACACGAGCATTTGCATTTGGCGAATCTCTCTGTTTATTGTGGTTTCAACCTTGACTTGCCGATACATTGTTCATCTGATCCCCCACATTCCTGGCAGTGTTTTAGAAAGAATGCTTGTGCAGCTGGTATAGGAGACATGCAGTAAACTTTGATCGAGGTGTGTTGTTTCACGGTATTGTTATCACAGTGCATCTGCTATTACAGTTAATTTTGCCTCTGTACAATTTAACATTTTATGGCTGTATTCACAGGCCTGAAGATGGTGCCCCTGCTAAGCGAAACCGGAAGTCGACAATAAGGTTTGTTCAGAAGCCATCTCAGCTAAGAAGTTCACCTTTCCCAACTACCAGATATTTACTGCACTGTGAACCCGTGAAAAAAAAAATCAGAAGAATGTGTCCTCACTTTTTTACTGCATTGTCTAGGTTGTTCGTAATAGCAAAATTTGGAAATTTGTGGTAAGGTCTTATGGGACCGAACTGCTGAGGTCATCGGTCCCTAACCTTACTCACTGCTTAATGTAACTTAAGGTAACTTACGCTGAGGGCAACACATACACCCATCCCCGAGGGAGGACTGGAACCACCGTCAGGGGAAGCTGCAGCTGCGCGGATCGTAACAAGGCGCCCGAGACCGCGCGGCCACCCCGCGCGGTGCGTTATAGAATGTAGCTTCCAGTGCAAGGGATGACTTCCATAGTAGCGAAGATTAACAAATTCTCATAGCTCTTTTAAGGTATGCGTTTTAGAGCCCATGTTTATTGGAAATATTATTCTTGTGTTCCGTACTACAGTCCCTTTACCACTAAGGTGACAAAAGTCAAGGATACCAGCGCACTGAAGTAGCTCGAAGTGGAATGGACTCAACAAGTCGTTGGAAGTCCCCTGCAGTAATATTGACCCGTGCTGCGTCTGTAGCCGTTCATGACTGCGAAAGTGTTGCCGGTACATCTCAATTATGTCAGATAAATGTTCTGTGGGATTCATGTCGTGCGATTTGGATGGCTAAATCATTCGCTAGAATTGTCCCGAACGTTCATCGAACCAATCTCGTACAGTTAAAGCCCGGTGGCATGAAGCAATTTCATCCAAAAAAGTACCATCGTTGTCGATGAATAGCTGCAAAAGTATCCGAACATAACCATTGGCAATCAGTGATCGGTTCTGCTGGACATACTATCCAGTCTATTCCGTGTAAACACAGTCCACACCATTATTAGCAACTATCAGCTTACACTGTGGATTGTTGACAACTTGGGTCCATGACTTCGTGGGGTCTGTGTCACATTCAAACAGACCAGGAGCCCTTACCGACTCAAATCTGGACTCATCTGACCGGGTCGCACTTTTCCAGTCGTCTAGGGTCCAACCGATATGTCCACGAGGCAAGGAGAAGTGATGCAGGCGATGTTGTGCTATTGGCAAAGACACTCTAGTCGGTCGTTTGCTGCCGTAGCCTATTAACGCCAAATTTCACCGTTCTGTCCTAACGGATACGTTCCTTGTACGCCCAACACTGATTTCTGCGGTTATTTCACGCAGTGTTGCTTGTCTGGCAGCAATGGCAACTCTAAGCAAACACCTTTGCTCTCGGTCGTTAAGCATAGGCCGTCGACCACTGCGTTGTCCGTGGCGAGAGGTAACGCACGAAATATGGAATTCTCGGCACACTCTTGACACTGTGGATCTCGGAATATTGAATTTCCTAATGATTGGTCCATCCGTCTGTCTTGAACTACTTGTTCCGCGTTCAAAGTCTGTTAAATCCCGTCGTGCGCACATAATCACGTCGCAGTCCTTTTCACTCGAATCACGCGAGTATAAATGACACACCGCCGATGCACTGCCCTTTTATACATTGAGTACGCGGTACTATAGCCATCCGTTTATGTGCATATCGCTTTCCTATTACTTTTGTCGCCTTAGGCAATTAAATTCCAAGATGCTACTCCAGGCGGGTGTAAAAATGAATGTGCGCAACGGAAAATAATAAACGCTGTAATTATGATTTGGTCCTGACTACCCCCTGAAGCAGATCTTAGGATCTCTTAATGCTCTAAAAAGAGCATATAAATTACAATCTTAACATAAATGAATGATGAAGGCTACTAATACTAATAAATGATAAACGTTGTTGTTCAATATATATTTATTATAGATTAAAATCAACACTTTAAGTACAATTGTCTATACTTCCTAACTAAAATTATTAAACAGTTGCCCAACTCTGCCCTTATTATGACTTCACAGTCTAATATCACTAACGCGAAATGACTGACATCATCTACGTACCAAACACTAGAAGACACTACTTTCAAAGGTGATCTACGGTGGTGTGGAACCACAGTGGAAATAAACTAATGTGATCACGGCTGTTTAGCTTTATAGCCCTGATAAGCCGAAGCAATTTGCGATATAACCGCAGGTACTGCGTCCTCTGCTCAAAGTGATGGTTCTCGTACTCGTCTGCGACGAAGGAAGAACTCCAGCCACAAATAAACTCTTTCAAATACTAAGACGCAGAAGGCGGCCCTCTGACTATTATTCTGTCTTCTCCTCTATGCGTTCTTCAGACGAGAAACGCGAACTCCCAGTCACAAGGACGGAGTTCAGATAACGTCTCAACGTAAGTATAGGCAGAGGAAGTGCTCCCAATTGCTGGATGTTGCGTACTCAACGACGACTTCGAACTCGGAGGTGAAGTGCAGAATCGTATAGGTTTGCAACAGTACAGTGCCGAACTATAAACTCTACTGAGAGCAAACACAGCAAGTCCGTCTGTACCAACAAAGTTGATACTGAACGATCTTCACACACGGGCGCTCAAAACAGAAGACCTCGTCTCTCCACCGCTGGCTTCCCAGCAAGTCTCGGCTCCCCACCCTCGTAATTCCGAAAACGAATCATATTCCCGAAATCCCTCTCTCTCCCTCTCTCTCCCTCTCTCTCTTCTTCCCAACGCCGACCAACCACATTTTAGTCTTTTGTCGTCCAGCGCGGAAAGTTTACGAGGAAAAACCTATACTCGTACAATGGTACGCTTCTGAGTAAAAATCCTAGGAAATAAACCAGCCTGCGTGGTTTCCGTGGCGCCGCTTCTTAGTTCCTCTCACCTGCATCCAAGATTTGCAGAGTTCCCGGTTATCCTTTTGGTCCTGCTACAATAGCGGCCGGCCGGCCGTCACCCTATTGTGCTCCAGAGCTCAGGTGCCACGACGTTCGTCTAGCTACTTCCTGTGTTTAAGTGGGACCAAGAGCAGGACCAGAGCTTGATTTCTGCCTGCAGTTTCATCTCCACTGGCGTTCCCACCTCTACTAGTAGATGCAATCATTCATTACGCCGTCCTGATAATAAAGACACTCCGTCACCTTTCATGCAATAAGCTTTAACAGTTACTCACAGGCCGTACTTGATAATGTAAGTCTTCTTTAAACCTTCATATAAACGATGTACAACCTATCAACTGATACCTAATTGTGGTTGTACTTCACGCAAAGTATGTGGATGAGTGCTTATAATTAGCAAAATTATAGCCTTCTCACAAAATGCTTAAAAAACACTAGAACAGTCTTCCTTTGCAATAGCAAATGATGTGCCAGGCAGACCTCTGGGTGCATGTGTGCTTCAGTTTGCGACAAGCGCTAGGGCGACTAGGGTTTAGAGCGGGGACGGGCGTGGCTGGCCCGCTTATCTGGACGACGCCATCTCTGACTGGCGCTGACAGCCGGGCCTCAGTTCATCAGCGCGGATCGCTCACGGTCCGACGCGCCAAAATACCAACAGCTGCGCAGCCGAGTCGAAAATTAAGTCCGCCGCAGCCGCTGACGCCGCCGCTGCCACCGTCGGGGACCACAATCGGGCGGGCAAACCGACCGCCGGTCAATAATAACAATAATCCCGTGGCCGCCATTGTCGCGCCGGCGCCGGTGACAATGCGCCGCAGTTACGCGACAATGCGACACAATCAGTCCGCGCGCAACCGCGAATTAGCCAGGGCGGCCTGGCCGCCCCGCTGACTTTAAATCCTGTTAGCGCCCCTGACAAGTCTGATTCACTGCGCACAGCGCCCCGGGCAGGACTTTTAAGGACGTCTCTCGTGCCACTGAAAGGACCCATCCCCCCTCCCTCATATCCCGTAAAACGCTATTACGTATTGATCTCACTTCTTTCTCCGTTTTCATAGTCCAATTACGGGAGGCGAAGCGCCTAGGGTCAACCACAGACGTTGTGTGGGACAAATGAGACACCACACCGAGAACTGCCTTCAGGCGCGTGAACTTTATAATTACCAGATCCTATTGCTTTCTTCCTCTTTTCTACCTTCTGCTTCTTCTGCCTCTTCTGCTTTTTCTTCCATCTAATGACAGATTTTTAATTCTGCTGAAGGTATTTTCGCTGTCAGTTGCAACTACAAGAAAACACGTGTTTTTTTTTTTTCAACAGACACGTTTCTCTTTATTGAGGTAAAGCATCGTTAGTGGTCTGTAATTAAAGATATTTTCAATTTGATTTTTTACATAAAAAACAGTTGATTAACAGTATGTTACTTTTTACTTACGGTAATTTCCACTCAGTTTCTCTCCTACATCAGAAAATGACGTCCGCTAGCACATCTTTGGTGTTTTTCTTCATTAGACACTGATACTTGTAATTTAATTATTAGTTGCTCTGGAGAACTGTGCGTTTGTTAGGTTTTACACAGAACACTTTTTCGCAATCCACTTTATTTTGATACTTCTCAGTGTGTATTGTGGTTTGTGTTTTGTAGTGTTGCCAACATTACATTGTCACTAGTTTGTCTGTGACCTATACTGTTTTTTATGTTAGTTAATTGTATGTGTGTAATTCTGTTTGATTATGTTGCTGTGTATTTATATACTGTGTAATAATAGTGAGCTAATAGTGATCGAGAGGTTTTTTAATTGTTAACGAACTGTTTCTCGATCTTGAAAAGTAATCTACATCTACATACGAGGGCAGTTCAATAAGTAATGCAACACATTTTTTTTCTGAAACAGGGGTTGTTTTATTCAGCATTGAAATACACCAGGTTATTCCCCAATCTTTTAGCTACACAACACTATTTTTCAACGTAATCTCCATTCAATGCTACGGCCTTACGCCACCTTGAAATGAGGGCCTGTATGCCTGCAGGTACCATTCCACTGGTCGATGTCGGAGCCAACGTCGTACTGCATCAATAACTTCTTCATCATCCGCGTAGTGCGTCCCACGGATTGCGTCCTTCATTGGGCCAAACATATGGAAATCCGACGGTGCGAGATCGGGGCTGTAGGGTGCATGAGGAAGAACAGTCCACTGAAGTTTTGTGAGCTCCTCTCGGGTGCGAAGACTTGTGTGAGGTCTTGCGTTGTCATGAAGAAGGAGAAGTTCGTTCAGATTTTTGTGCCTACGAACACGCTGAAGTCGTTTCTTCAATTTCTGAAGAGTAGCACAATACACTTCAGAGTTGATCGTTTGACCATGGGGAAGGACATCGAACAGAATAACCCCTTCAGCGTCCCAGAAGACTGTAACCATGACTTTACCGGCTGAGGGCATGGCTTTAAACTTTTTCTTGGTAGGGGAGTGGGTGTGGCGCCACTCCATTGATTGCCGTTTTGTTTCAGGTTCGAAGTGATGAACACATGATTCATCGCCTGTAACAGTCTTTGACAAGAAATTGTCACCCTCAGCCACATGACGAGCAAGCAATTCCGCACAGAATGTTCTCCTTTGCTCTTTATGGAGTTCGGTTAGACAACGAGGGACCCAGCGGGAACAAACCTTTGAATATCCCAACTGGTGAACAATTGTGACAGCACTACCAACAGAGATGTCAAGTTGAGCACTGAGTTGTTTGATGGTGATCTGTCGATCATCTCGAACGAGTGTGTTCGCACGCTCCGCCATTGCAGGAGTCACAGCTGTGCACGGCCGGCCCGCACGCGGGAGATCAGACAGTCTTGCTTGACCTTGCGGCGATGATGCACACGCTTTGCCCAACGACTCGCCGTGCTTTTGTCCACTGCCAGATCACCGTAGACATTCTGCAAGCGCCTATGAATATTTGAGATGCCCTGGTTTTCCGCCAAAAGAAACTCGATCACTGCCCGTTGTTTGCAACACACATCCGTTACAGACGCCATTTTAACAGCTCCGTACAGCACTGCCACCTGTCGGGAGTCAATGAAACTATACGAGACGAAGCGGGAATGTTTGAAAATATTCCACAAGAAATTTCCGGTTTTTTCAACCAAAATTGGCCGAGAAAAAAATGTGTTGCATTACTTATTGAACTGCCCTCGTATATACACCGCTATCCACCAAGTGGTATGTGTCGGAGGGCACAATCCGCACCAAAGTCATATTCCCCCTCTGTTCCACTCGCGGATCGCGCGAGGGAAAAACGACTGTCCGAACGCCAGAGTACGAGCTCTAATTTTCCTTATCTTTGGAAATAGCTCTAAGCACTATGGGATTTAACATTTTAGGTCATCAGTCCCCTAGACTTAGAACTACTTAAACCTAACTAACCTAAGGACATCATACGCGTCTGGACCTTCTCAATCTCTTGAATCAGATCCGACTGGTAAGGATCTCATACAGACGAACAATACTCTAAGACAGGAGGAACTAACGTATTGTAAGCAATTTCCACTGTTGAAGGACTGCATCGCTTCAGGATTCTACCAATAAACCGAAATCTAGAGTTCGCCTCGCCCGTTACTTGTGTAACCTGATCATTCCATTTGAGATCATTTCGAATAGTCACACCAAGATTCTTGACGGATGTTACCGCTTCCAAAGGCTGGGCATTTATTTTGTTCTCGTACATTAATGAGGATTTTCGCCTTGTTATATGCAGCAGGTTACACTTACTAATATTGAGAGGTAACTGCCAGTCATTACACCACGTATTTATTTTCTGCAAATTCTCAATGATATGATCACAACTTTCGTGTGATACTGCTTTCCTGTAGACTACAGCATCATCGGCAAACAGTCTAATGCCGCTTACGGTCAATATCCCACACAAATGAAAATTTTAATTCTGTACCTGTCACACTTTCTACACTGCTGACCATTAAATTTGCAACAACTTGAAGGACGACAAAGCACGAAATTTTGCTTTTAAAGTGTATATGTATAGTAGGGAGAATACTAGTGATGGGAAAAATCGACCGGTTAAAATCGGCACCGCTATTTTAGTTCTGAATAAGCGGTATTTTTCGGTACTTGTTTGGTCTCCGTTATAAGAAGTTTCCTATTTTTTACTGATAATCGGGTAAAAAGAACCAGTGCATAAGGTTGCCAAATCAATAGTGTTAAAATTCTTGGCATCTAAATTAATTTTTTTTTAACGAATAACGTATATTCGTGAATTATCCATTGATTTGTAGTATTGAATTATTATAGAAATTAGGAAAATCGATCAGCACTACCAACAAACATGTGACGTAAGAAACGGTAAAGAACTGCGGAGACAATAATATACCTGCTGCAATGTGGCGTAGCCTGTTAGACGGTACACGTGTACGTACCGTGTCCAAACGTGCCCACCAGCTCTATACGGCAGTTTCTCGCTGGCGTCCTCCGATAATAGTTGTACTGGAGAATGTTACCATTCCTAGTTTGGTAGCAATAAAGTACAATACTCCATTTATGTCAAAAGGTTAAAAGCGGGAGGAGAAACAACTAACTTGCGACACCACATAAGAAGAAAACTTTTATAATGTTTATTAAAGAGAAGGTAATTTTAATTGATATGCCTGTGATTTTATTGGTGCCCTATATATTTGGAATAATATAATTTTGTGAGTGCTTGACATCGTTTAAAAGTGACGATGCTCTGAAATCGTGTTACGCTCTCGCTGTCGCCGCGTCTCTCCCCTTCACCTTCACAGTCTTTTCTGGAGACATTGAGACCGATTTCTGCTATAGATTCAACCCCATATCGATCGCCATCTCCTACGAGAGCGCTCGTAGAGAAGGATGTCAAGTGCCTGCGCGCGCTAGGAAGAGTTCGCGAGTGTAACGGCTAGCGGCTGAGCGGGCTTTGGTGAAGCTGCTGCGAGGAGAGGAGCGTCCGTGCGTGAAGGATGAGAGAGGGAACATGCACAGACTTCCGCTAGTCCGTGGTAGCTATCTTGTGTAGAATCATTGTGCAGGGGACAGGCAAAATAATGTGCACAGTGACAATCATTGTGCAGGGGACAGGCAAAATAATGTGCACAGTGACAGAAACGTGAAGGTTGTGTTCGACGATCAACAACGCAGGTGAGGAAGTTGTCGCGCTGGACTGTGCGTGTTCAGTAAGGATTAGGTATCACTGCCGGTTGTTTACGAGTAGTGCACACTTGGTATTGGCATTCAGAAGCCGAGGTCGACGTGCAGTGAAAGACCTAACAGAGTTCCTAAGTGGGTATATTGTGGGGTCCCGATTAGCTGGAGCATCAGTAACCAAGACAGCCGTATTATTGAATGTTTCAAGAGCAAGTGTTTCAACAGTCATAACAGCCTACACAAAACATGGAAAAGACATCATCGTGTAAACGTTACAGTGGGTGCAAATTAAAACTAAATGACAGAGATGGTCGTACGCTAACACGAATTGTGTCAAGATAACTGAAAACTACGGAGGCTAAAGTGACTGCAGAGCTCAGTAGCCATCTTCGAGACCACGTATCTGTCGACACTGTCCGCCGAAAACTCCATAAAGCGAACATTCACGGACGAGCTGCTATACCGAAATCATTAGCGATAACAACCACTCAAACAAACATTGGTTAACTAGTTGCAAAATGATCGCTTGAGAAGCTGATCATTTTTTGCATGAGCTTTGGTTAAAATATTTGTTGTCAAGCGCTCTCTTAAGTGGTTTTGGTAGATTGATATAACTTGTGAAAATTTAATGTCAAATTTCCTCTGGATTTGATAGATAATATGTTCTTGTAAGAGTACTGTCTTCATTAAAGTAGCCGCACACTACAACTTCTGTGGCCTAATTCTTAATAGTCAAAAGCGCCTCGTGACACTGAGTTGTGTTTGTTTCTGGTTTGTCTGAGCTTTTTCGAATTTCAACTTGAGGGTCTGAAATGCTATTTTGTTTAGTAGAAGTTCTTTTAAGCTCCTCTCGAACAGGCCATGGAAGCCCAACGGGACCGTTCGGCCGCCGTGTCATCCTCAGCCTATAGGCTGCGGATATGGATGAGCATGTGGTCAGCACACCGCTCTCCCGGGCATATGTCAGTTTCCGAGACCGCAGCTGCTACTTCTCAGTCAAGTAGCTCCTCAGTCTGTCTCACAAGGGCTGAGTGCAGCCCGCTTGCCAACAGCGCTCGGCAGACCGGATGGTCACCCATTCAAGTGCTAGCCCACGCCGACAGCGCTTAACTTCGGTAATCGAAGAGGAAAGAGGTTCTTTTAGAAAACTGTTTTAATATGGTTGTTTAAATTTATTGGGTTAAGGCTTTGCATAAGCTCTTGTAAGTGAATGTTAATAACAAAAAAAAATTAACTATGATTGTTGGACTTAAATAAAGGGAGAGACTATCACCTGCCTTTAACAAAATAAGTTATAGTGCACGGTGTTCAGCCAATATATAAAAAAAGGTTGCTGGGCTACTGAAAATTAATAAACTTTTGTTATCACAAAGTATTCGACATTCAGTATACAACCAGTCAGCTCCATTTCCCCACTAAATCCGTGTCTTTACACTGCTTCACCTTCATTCGAATTTTTCAGTAAATTTTTAAAGTCTGTATTTATTCCTGGAAGTAACAGCAAGGGAAAAAAGCAGAAAATCGGTTATTTCATAAACCGGTTATTTCTAAACACTTTTAACAGTCAAAGTAAACAGGAGACGTAAAGAACCGGAGCAACCGAAAACCGGTTGTTTCAGCGATAACTGCATTCCTATAGGACACATTGTAAAGGGATAAGGATTTAAAATAAGACCTGGAACCAGCAGAACAAAGCCATGTCGAAATTAGGCTACCAAGTCGGTCGCATCCGGCGAGGGGACTGCGTGGTCAGCGAATTCCCAACCCCGGGACGACAGACAACTGCCGCCGACGCATGGCGCATCCAGCAAGAGTACTGCAGCCCAGATAAGACAGTAGGGGGCGACAAATTCCAGGCGGTTCGACGCGACACCCTAATAGATGTAAGCAGAAGAAATTAGTATGGGGAAGTGACCACCCGCGCTTGAGAAAAAATCTAACGTTCATGATTTTACTGAAATGTCTCAATAAATTAAAAAGATGATGAAGTGTTGCACTAGCAATACTCTCTTTGGTGTCTCCACCTGCTGTCAACGCTCCTTTCGTCGGCTGTATCACAAGTGAAGCCTGCTAGTAGCGGGTTTGCTTGAAGCAGGGTGCACTGTTAGATTTTCTCCCGCATGTAACAGCTTCTTGTGTATGCCTGAAACAATGCCTTGATTCTCTTTCGGCGTCTTTCTTTGTGCTAGTAGCTTGCGACCAGGTTAATTATTTCTCCTGGACATATTCTACGTACACTGAAGAGCCAAAGATACTGGAACAGCTGCCTAATATCGTGCAGAGCCTCGCGAGCAAGCGTACGTGCCGCAGCACAACGTGGTATAGACTCGACTAATGCATGAAGGAGTGCTGGACAGAACTGACACCATGACTCCTGCAGGGCTGACCATAAATACGTAAGAGTACAAGGGGTGAAGATCTCTACTGAAGATCACGGTGTAAGGCATCCCAGATATACTCAATAATGTTTATGTCTGGGGAGTTTTGTGATCAGCCGAAGCGTTTGAACTCAGTAGAGTATTCCCGGAGCCACTCTGTAGCAATTCTGGGCGTGTGGAGTGTCGCATTGTCCTCCCGGAATTGCTCAAGAGTGTCAGAATGCACAATGGAAATGAATGAGTGCAGGTGATTAGACAGAATGCTTACGTGTCACCTGTCACAGTCGTATGTACACGTGTCAGGGATCCCACATCACACCAACTGCAAGCGCCCCACACCATTATAGAGCCTCCACCCGCTTGAACACTCCCCTGATGACATGCAGGGTCCATGGATTCATGAGGCTGTCTCCATACCCGTACACGTCCATCCGCTCGTCCGACCAGCAACATGTTTCCAGTCAAATCCCAATGTCGATACTGACGGGCCCAGGAGAGGTGTAAAGCTTTGTGTCGTGCGTATATCAAGGGTACACAAGTGAGCCTTCGGCTCTGAAAGCCCATATCGATGATCTTCCGTTGAATGGTTCGCACGCTGACACTTGTGGATAGCCCAGCATTAAAATCTGCAGCAATTTGCGGAAGGGCTCCATTACTGTCACGTTGAACGATTCTCTTCAGTCGTCGTTCGTCCCGTTCTTGTAGCACCTCCTTTTTCCGGCCGCAGCGATGTAGGAGTTTTGATATTTTATCGGAATCGTGATATTCATGGTACACTCGTGAATGGTTGCACGGTAAAATCCCCACTTCACCGCTTCCTCGGAAGTGCTGTGTTCCATAGCTCGTGCGCTGACTTTAACACCACGTTCCAACTCACATGGGTCTTGATAAGCTGCCTTTGTAGCAGCAGCAACCGATGTAAGAACTGAGCCAGACACTTGTTGTCTTATATAGGCGTTGTCGACCGCAGCGCCGTATTGTGCCTATTTACATATCTCTGCATTTGAGTACGAATGCCTATACCTCTTTCATTGGCGCTTCAGTGTATATTACGTGTTTTATGAACAAAATAAGTATTTTTTTATTGGGTTTTACGTAACGAGTGAATCAGATGCGTACATCGAGTACACGACAAGCTCTGTCAAACTAGAAAACAGACGAATAGCTGTTGATGTGGCCAGAGCTACCGCTAGAAGACAATATTCACGTAGTGGACATGGCTTCAGATACCGACGCACCGTCTGAGAATGAGGAGATCGATACACCAGCAGAGCAGTCTGACACCGATCCTGAAACTTCGTCTATAGTAGCGCCAATTTCTGCAAATCGTAATATGTCACAAGGTAGGGAGGAGAAAACAAAAGCGTTCAAGCACAAAGCCCCACCAGAAAAAAACTGCTCATCAGTAAAATGAACTACAATTTCTGAGTGTAAAGAGGAAAGTAAAAAATTCTAAAACGGTTCTAGGTTACAATTTTTTCCAGATAGTGTAGTTGGTCGCATGATAAAATGCACGGAATTGGAACTGGACAAAATGGCAGCAGCTCATTCACTGAGACAGATTTTGAAGAACAGTGTGCATTCCTTGATGTTTTATGCCTCGTAGCAGCGCAAAAGTTACAAGAAGCTTGAAACTGAAGTAAAGTTAACCTTACTTGTTCACTTACTATGATGATTTCGATGTGCTCTTAGGAGAGGAACACATGGGAAAGCAACTATGGTGAAATGTATGCAGCTTTGTGAATTTCACGGCTGATAAAATACTGGTTGAATGGTTTGTGTGGATTGCGATTTTTTACGGTGCAGAATCTTGGACAATTAGGAATATAAAAAAGTTTGGAGAGCTTTAAAGAAACAGGACAGAAGGAGTAAGAAAAGAAGATGAATTCAGAAGGACTAGTAAAAACCAGAATAAAAATAATTTAAAGAAAAACATTTCTAAGCTCCAGGTGAAACGCTGCTAGAATATGTCCAAGTTTATCTCGTTACATCTTATTTTGACATCCAAAAACGACATAAAAGCAGCATGAATTATCATTCTTAGTTTTAAGTATTTTTACTCCTCTAAGAACTATAGTTGAAATTTTCCAGTATGAGTTCGATAACATCTTCTTTCCTGTATCATATGGCGTTTTATCTATATCGTATTTAATACTTCAGAGGATTACTAAAGCACTAAACGTATTGTACTTATTCTTCTAACAATTCTTCCGAAAACCGTTGCTTCGAATGTATCTCTGGCGTACGCATACATTTTTAGAGCGTATCCAACAACCATGGGAAATCACCAAACAGCCGTATGTTTTGGGAAGTTATATAATTTAGACAACTAATTTCGGCACCTTCAGGCCCGTACTGGAGCCCTCAGTATCTCGATTCCTTGAATTTGGTTGTTGTCGAGTCGTCAAAGTAAAAACTAAAAAAAAAAAAAAAATCATGGAATCCAGATATTGATAGCTCCAGTATGTGCATCTAGATGGCATTATTGAGATTCCGAAACTAGTTGTCTAAAATGTTTGAATCTTTTTTCTTCAGTTACACGAGCGTCGAGGGTCGACGAAACTCGTCTGGCAGTGTCCATCCACCGCTGTGGAGTCTAAAGATGACTCTATGAAAGAGTCGAAATCGGTCACTCACTCCAATAAATAAAAAGTGTTGCGATCAAGACTGTTTTAAATTTTAATTTTAGTTGTCTAAAACTAACTTCCCAAAACATACGACTGTTGGTTGATTTTCCTTGGTAAATGTTTAACCGGCCGCTGCCCCGATTCCACAATGGGTCAACAAAGTATCAAACAACTGTCGGCCTGTGTAATAATGTATTTTCGAAATCAACTGTTTATTTTCTCAGGCTACCGCCAGCAGTGTGCGTACCTAACCAGCAGAATGTGGTCACATAGGAACTTCATACAAACGATTTCACTTATTTCTACGTTTCCATAGGCAGTTTTTGGGCTAATTGGAACCGTGTTGGAATGGAACTCGATAGGCTCAAATGGGTTGCACCTAAGAACGACCTACAGACGCGTTTATATTGCTTTCTCACCATTTGTTCATGAGTAATTACACTTCACATTACTCTTTGCTGTTGGTTTGTGGGTACTAGCGTTTCAATTCCATATCTAGAGAATATACTGAGACAACACTCAATAGCTTTCGCTGTATTTTTGTGAAGGTATTGTTTGTTTTTCTTGAGTAGTCCCACCAATTTACTAGTGTTGAACTACTTCGCCTATAAACATACTTTCAGTATCTCTAATAGAAACTTTTTATACCATCATCACCATTACTGAAAAGTAAACGAACGTAAAACTGTGATACAGATTACGAGTTTCTACAGTAACTGAATAAATTACCTCCGACAACTTAGAAGAAAATTTCATGTAAAATTTTAGGGTGCGTCCTTCAAATGTGGTCAGAACATAGATACAAGGAAGTGCTTTTGGGCGATCACTTTTTACAAGTACCGAAATTATCTGCAGTTGAATTATATCGATTTTCTTACAATAAAGCTATATACGCTATATTCGAATCTCCGTCTTTTAATAACGCAACTATTGACATTTCAAATTTTAACGACTTCATACAAACAGTTTCATTTGAAATATGTACCCACTTAGCAATTATTCTGAAACTGACAAACAATACTTCCTCCCTTGTGCTGAATCACGGCGTTCGGATTTGATTTGTTCACCACCGAAAAACGTTCGCAAATCCTTCTGGGATATTTGCTGGGTAGTTTTGATATTAGGCACACGTGGTTGCCCATAGCTACTTTCCTATCAGTTTGGTATCGACGTTTATGATGTAACTTTTTTGGCATAGTGACACATTTATTTTGACATCAAGAACAAATGAATCAATGACGTTTCACATCGTGGCAATTCTAAAATTATATTGACACGTACAGTAAACCAAATGCTACGAAAATAATTACATCTGTCGCAACTACTCTTTTGTGACACAACCCCTTGTTTAGTACAAAGGTGGTCAGCATCTATGTTACTACTGTTAACAACGGATTTGTGACGTCTCATTAATTTTTATTCCTTTTTGGTTTCCATGTCTCAGTCGATAGAAATAGAACCGAAATAGGATGACTTTGTTGTCTTCCGTCTGTCTGCCTGTCTGTTTGTCTCTCTGTCTGTCCGACTATTAAAGACGTTTTTTTCTCATAAACGGGTAAAACTATCAAGTTGAAATTCATGTCACATACTGAGGTCTATGTTCCGTAGGCGGCGTAAGGCATTCACGCTTCTAAGTCAAAGCAATCAAAAGATACTGCTGTTTATGTCACATATTTTAATACTGGCAAAGTGAGTCATCAAAACCTATAGGTTACTTCCCGTTCACCTAGAATAACGGAATTCGGCAAAAAGGGAGGTTTCTTAGTACAATCAAAGGTAAAAATTCGAAAACTTTAAAACTAACACAAGAAAAAAGTTTTGTTTCATTTCTTATTTGACTGACTTGTTTGTCCATCTACCAAGAATCCTTCTTATCAGTCTGAGGTGTGTGGGGTTGATCTATTATTCTGTTGTTCTGCGCAACGGATTAATCTGCGATGTACCCTTTACCCTGTGGCTCCTGCAAGATGCAATTTCCACCGCCACACTACTACAGAAGCCAGACAGACGCTCCTAACGTTCTAAAGAGAAATTCCTGAAAAACTTTCAGCTACAAATATCTTCTGGAGTCGTCCGTTGTAAGGAAATGGCACAAAAATTCACAAAATTTCTTAAGTAACTAGTGGGATACTTGGGTACTGGAGTAGTGCTAGTTAGTGTAAGAAAAACATGGAACGAACGAAAGTTATTATTCATTTTGCAAAAGTTATGAGAAATCACAATGACACTTTTAGTTATGAATTGAACAAGTTATATCCTGGTTCTTTTCGGAATGTGAAGTTACCTTTCAAGAATAGGATTCGCTAATGAAATTTCTATACAAAGTTTAAAATGGTTGTTGCCTTGGCAGAATGGCTGAGAGGCGCGCCTGCTCAACTTGAATAATTATCCTTTAGAATGTTGCTAGGTACGGTCGAGGCTGTCACGTGTGAAATGCAGTGAAGTGTACTGTCGTGGAGAAAATATGGGGCTCGCAATAGCTGTAGCGCACAATACCGTAAGCTGCGATGACTGCTGTCTGCGCCGCTCGCTGCTGGCAAATAAGATAATTCTCGTGCTATCTGGATTTACCTTCACCAATCACACTCTCCCTACGCCTTGATGAAGTCAAGGATTCCTATTCACCCCTAGTCTAACTATTGGCGTGGTACACCGGTCAGATAACCAGTCCACCGCGATGCCACTCAACATTCGCTCGCAGGCGTTTAACTATAACTCTGTCGGTTCGAACCGCACAATAAGTGTGTCGGCCAACACAGTGAACAACGCTTAATCGCAAGGACTCAATATAGAGTCGCCGTTTGATTCACTCTCAACAGAGGTGCTCTTCCAGTGAAGTACTGAGGAGAGACTTGTTCTTCGCTCTTTCGAGTCCACGTACGAGCGCGTACGCTCTCGTTACGTGTTCTCGCTCCAAGAGCAACAACGGAACAGCCCCTCTCCACGCCAGACGTGAAGGGGTATATCTTGCGGTCTCTTCCATTATTCCTTCAGCTCAAAGTGTCAGAAATATCGTCTGCCAATCAGCATTGTTCTTCTAAAACGGGAGAATGACGTTTCGTTTAAGGCGACAAATCCGGAAACTTGTAGCTTCGGCGTTTGGCGTTTGCTGTCTCCCTGTGAAAATCTCTGAAACTGCGTGCTATGTGTAAAGAATGCGTAGGCTGGTCGCTCCCACACAATGTAGCGGAATTTGCTTTTAAGCCGAACATGGGGTTGTTCCCCCCTTTCCACTCGGGCCCACGCTGTCCGCTACGGGCGGTCACCGGCCGACATGGGCTGGGTCGTCCTCTGAAGGGCCTGGCGTCTCGTTGTGCGGCCTCTCTCCCGATCTAAAAGCCTCTGTGACCGTCGTGTCTGGAATGTACGTGTGCACGCCAGCCTCGAGTATTTCAACCACTGTGCGCTCACTTGTCAAATGCATATCGTTTACATGAATTCATACAACACTGACTTTATCTTACCGAGTTTGGGTTCCAATGAAGCGTCTTGATGTGTGGAACATGATTGTGAGGGCGGAACATGTAAGCAATGAAGGTCAGGAGACCACGACGTCTTACATCAGGTATGGGTCGATGTATCAAATTGAAATTTGTGTCACATACTAAGGCCTATGGTCCCTTGATGGTGTAATAAATGTAAGCTTCTAGGTCAATGCAACTAGAGTGTACTGCCATTTATGTGACATATTCTGATGCTCTCAACCTCAGTCAATAAAACCTACAGGATACTTTCTGTTGGCTTAGAATCACGAAATTTGGCAGTAAGGAAGGTTTCACAGTAAAACTAAATAAAAAATCCGAAACTGTAAATCTGTAAATGAAACACACGAAAAAACGGTTTTGTCATTTCTTATCTGGCTCTCAGGCTGTTCGTCAGTCTGTTAAGACCCCTCTGTCTCAGGGACAGTTAGACCTACCAAGATGAAATTTGTGTGGCATATTAAGATCCATAGGCTCTTGGCAGTGTAATAAATATAAGCTTCTAAGTCGATGCAGTCGAGTCATACGGCCATTTATGTAATATATTTTGATACTAACATATTCACTCATCAAAACCTGTAGGGCACTTTCTGTTGACCTAGAATAGTGGAATTTGACGAGAAGCAAGGTTTGGCAGCACAAGTAAAGGAAAAAACTCGAAAAAGTTTAATGTGTAATTCTATTGCAGAAAAAAATATTTCTTTCGTCATTTGTTACCCGACGTCGAAGTTGAAATTAAAACAATCCGTAGTTCTGCATTCAGGATGACTTGGTCACAATTACAGAAATCAAACATCGGGGAAGGAATACCATTACTACTCATATGACGTGTTTCCGAATTTATCCTTCACTCCTGGATATCTGACGATAGATAAATTCCGGAACGTATCACATTAACAATTAAATCATTCCTAGCCTGATGCTCAACTCTTATAGAATTGCAACCCAGTCAGCATGAATGGAGAACTACTAACTATTTTAATAATGGTCTCATGTCTCCTGCATGACTTTGTCACTTTTATATTATTGAAATTAAAACATGCTCGAAAATCTTAGATCGCCTAGGACCGATATCTTGCCTCTATGAGTGTTTATAAGAAGAAAAAAAAATGTTGATATTCTCGAGTCCTGAAATAGTTGAATTGTATATATAAACAATTACATAATTAAGTTTGTACGGAAGCCTCAGTGCGCGATTGCTATCTGACCCTTTATTTTCATGGCTCACAGCTTGGCATTTGCCTTAGCAACTGACGCTATTTCAGCAGCTTCCGTAATAGCTGTCTTCCTGTTTTCGTTTAGCTGGTTCTGATGAGTGCATTTAGAGTGAAGTGGTTCGCACACTGGACTCGCAATCTGGAGGACGACGGTTCAAATGTGGGCATCCATATTTAGGTTTCTCGTGATTTCCCTAAACTGCGCCTGGCAAATGCCGGGATGGATCCTTTGAAAATGGCTCATTTCCTTCTTCACCCTTAACACAAGCCGAGCTAGTATTCGGTCTCTAATGACCTCGATATCGATGGGAATTTAAAAACCCAATATTGCTTCCTTCCTGGAGTGAAGTGTCATGTTTGTATTTTTAGTAATCACGACAAGCATTGACCACTACATAATAGTGTCAAAGAAGTCTTAGGAGACCGTTCCGTGTCGTCTAAGAGTGTACAGATTAAGTGCAGTAACACGAATGATCGTCGATTGTTTCGTGAGCAAATGACGCGTGCGCAGCGAAAGGCCACACCACCGCCCCTCCAATCAGCGCCGGGAATATCTGCCCGCCCGCCATTTCCCGGCACATAATGAACTATTATCTCCGGGATCGAAGCGCAATGCCGAAGCGAATTTAGCCCGCCGAGTGTCTGGTAACACACGTGCGAAATTTGTGTCGAGTGCAGCGGCGCGCCGATAAACGTGTCACTAGGCGGGACAAAGTGCCTATGCCACCGCTTTTATTTCCCGCCTGTTACATACTTTTAGCATTCGATTGTCCCGTGGCACGCAGCGAACCCATCTACCGTCCTCTTCATTAACGCCGAAGCGCCCTAATGCAGTTATAAAACTTTTCAGCGCGATAAAAATTTTCGGACCGATTGCTTCCACGCTGCCGGTTATACCGCGTGTGCGGCGGTCATTCTACGATACAGCGAGTCGATGCCGGAAGCACAACGGGGACACACGAGCGGGCAGCGCGCCCACTATTTCAGAGTAATGGCCCAACAGTTGAGAGGTATTTTTATGGCTCTTCGTTGAATGTAATCGGATATAGGTGTCGTCACAATTTTTAGCTCCGTAACACTTGCTAAAATTACAAATATCCAGACGGAAGAATATTATCTCCACTATTACTCTTCTTACAGAACAAAATCATCTTTAACTTCTGATCACGTTTGCATACGACATTCCGTCACTATTATGTGTACTCATGACGGGAGTAAGAAGGCGAAGAAAACTTAACTTTGTGCCACTGCATGGCTTTTGTATTATTTTATTTATTTACCAGTTGAAAAGAACTCGTTTCTCTTGGTCTTTTACCCCATTTGTCTTCCGTATTGCAAAAAAATGTACAGTTGATCATCTAAATTGAGGACATCTAATTAATCCATGTTTTATTCTTGTGAACTACATTTGATTCCGGCGGAGGTTCGAGTCCTCCCTCGGGCATGGGTGTGTGTGTTTGTCCTTAGGGTAATTTAGGTTAAGTAGGGTGTAAGCTTGAAATTTTTTTTAACTACATTTCATGTCTTGCAGGAAACACGAATCTTTTGAATTTACTTCGCAACATTGGACTGTTTGTTCTTTTGCGTTATTCGTAGTCACACTGTCCGCTGTTTTTGCCGGAAACTGTAGCATTTAAAGCTCATGGTAAGGTAGTTTAAATGAGCGGAATTCGTGCTAAGAAAACTGACTTGCATTTCTCTGTTCAGATTGACATTTCTGCTTCGTTGATGTTTCATAAACGGGGTTTAGAAAGAGCGTGCCAAAGACGTGACCGAATTTCGAAATATTGTTGGGAAGTGTAGGTTAATTCATTGTGTCACTGGACTGAACTTTTTTTTTACTTCCCCAGTATCATATTCGTTGATTTGTTTGTTGAGCTACTCCATTTCCTTGTTGTTAATGTTGTTCGCTCAGACAGCTATTCTTGCTATTAGTAGTTTCTCTGTTTAAGCGGATAGGAGTTCTCTATGAGTTGTTCTTATCTCCTCACTACGTTGTCAGAGTGTGCCTCATAGTGCTATTTGACGTTTCCCAGTTTTGCTTTAGAGCATTCGAACATGTTCTGGAACATCCGAGAACATTTGTTCATTCTGGAGCTCATTCGCAAACAATCGACAACGTTATAAAATGATTTGCAGTTTGCTCCCTTGAAAAATATATTGATGCGAAAGGCGATGACGGTAACTTCACATACTCATACAGCTACAGTTGTGCACTATACGGGAACTAAGTGTAACTGCAGGCACAGAAACGAGCGGCTGATGGAGAGTGGTATATGTGTGTGTCTGTGTGTGTGTTTGTGTGTGCGTGTGCGTGTGTGTGTGTGTGTGCGTGCGTGTGCGTACGTGTGTGTGTGTGTTCCACATCTCCTAAAGCACCGCACTAATTTCAGCCAAACTTGGTACACGTATCTCTTAATGTCAGGCAATACTCGCTGTGGGGGTAACAACAACCTACATAACAGAGTTCAGGAAATATGACGTCACAAGCAACAAGGTGAGTGAAAAACTGCCGTATTGTGCATGACCCTGAAATTTATTACTGCTTTGCAACAAACTTTACTCGCAAAACATTTTGCAGACAATATCCACATATGCCGTTGAATGTATCTACATAAATATATTATCCGTCACATAATTCAAGATATATGACGTCTTTATCACTGAGATGCTTGAAAAAATGCCAGATCGTGCATTAAGTCTGAGTACATTTAATCTTTAGTAGTAGGACACTCCTACAGTCGAGTCAACTTAAGCAAATCTGTGACACCAAGCAGTGCCTCTGACAGCTGTGAAACGCGATGTACAAACCACTGTAGTCGAAAACAATAGTCGTCTATAGAGCTATGAATAGACATTGCTATACACACGTTTACAAAATCCCTTTGTAGACACGCAAAGCAGCTGCGCCCAGTTTTTTGACATGCAACAAGAATTTGTTGTGGCTGCGCCCTCTTTTAAAGTTTAGTAGTTCCTGGCTGGATGAGGAGTGGGTGGTATGATAGGTGCGTGGCCGATTTTCTCTCACTACAACACAAAATGCACACGTGATTGAAGAACACTTTACTACAGGAACCAATTGAATACTTAACTTCAATTATGTCCAATGTGAAGTTCTGTGGTTAACAGCAATCCAGTAACATGTACTACTTCTTGAATCTTGTCCGTGTCCATATCACAGCTATATACAATGACTAACGTTCCCTCATAGCTAGCTAAGGTGCGAGGCGACGACTATCACTGAGAAAGGCTACAGTACAGTGCGACGTCGAACAGATGTGCAGAACTGTAGACCTATACCTCTAACGTCTATAAGTTGTAGACTTTTGGAACACGTATTATGTTAGAGTATAATGACTTTTCTGGAAGACTAGAAATCTACTCTGTAGGAATCAGCATGGGTTTCGAAAAAGACGAACGTGTGAATCTCAGCTCGCGCTATTCGTCCCCGAGGCACAGAGGGCCATAGACACGGGTTCCCAGGTAGATGCCGTGTTTCTTGGCTTCCGCAAGGCGTTCGATACAGTTCCCCATAGTCGTTTAATGAACAAAGTAAGAGCATATGGACTATCAGATCAATTGTGTGATTGGATTGAAGAGCTCCTAGATAACAGAACGCAGCATGTCATTCTCAATGGAGAGAAGTCTTCCGAAGTAAGAGTGATTTCAGGTGTGCCGCAGGGGAGTGTCGTAGGACCGTTGCTATTCACAATATACATAAATGACCTTGTGGATGACGTCGGAAGTTCACTGAGGCTTTTTGCGGATGATGCTGTGGTATATCGAGAGGTTGTAACAATGAAAAATTATACTGAAATGCAGGAGGATCTGCAGCGAATGGTTACATGGTGCAGGGAATGGCAATTGAATCTCAATGTAGACAAGTGTAATGTGCTGCGAATACATAGAAAGAAAGATCCCTTATCATTTAGCTACAATATAGCAGGTCAGCAACTGGAAGCAGTTAATTCCATAAATTATCGGGGAGTACGCATTAGGAGTGATTTAAAATGGAATGATCATATAAAGTTGATCGTCGGTAAAGCAGATGCCAGACTGAGATTCATTGGAAGAATCCTAAGGAAATGCAGTCAGAAAACAAAGGAAGTAGGTTACAGTACGCTTGTTCGCCCACTGCTTGAATACTGCTCAGCAGTGTGGGATCCGTAGCAGATAGGGTTGATAGAAGAGATAGAGAAGATCCAACGGAGAGCAGCGCGCTTCGCTACAGGATCATTTAGTAATCGCGAAAGCGTTACGGAGATGACAGATAACCTCCAGTGGAAGACTCTGCACGAGAGACGCTCAGTAGCTCGGTACGGGCTTTTCTTGACGTTTCGAAAACATACCTTCACCGAGGAGTCAAGCAGAATATTGCTCCCTCCTACGTATATCTCGCGAAGAGACCATGAGGATAAAATCAGAGAGATCAGAGCCCACACAGAAGCATACCGACAATCCTTCTTTCCACGAACAATACGGGACTGCAATAGAAGGGAGAACCGATAGAGGTACTCAAGGTACCCTCCGCCACACACCGTCAGGTGGCTTGCGGTGTACGAATGTAGATGTAGATTCAATGCGAACTGAGTCCCGATGCTACTTACTGAGGTACTATTTACTGAGGTACTTAGATTGAGACAGCTCGGTATGCGGCGGCGGTCTATATGTACGCTGCCTATTCGGCGTTATCGGCTTGTAGCCTGGGGGCGTGTCTTGGTGTTATCTTGTCAGAGGTGCGCTTAGTTCGGCGTCTGCTGTACAATGTTTCCCAGTGACGACCGGTGTGCTGGCGAAGGCGCATGCCAGCACAGAATTAGAGTTTATAATCAAATTCTGAGTTAAATAAACATTACACTGATTTTGTATTTCGCGTGCTGCGTTTCTTGATATAGATACAGTAAATATAGCCGCGTGGGATTAGCCGAGCGGTCTCAGGCGCTGCAGTCATGGACTGTGCGGCTGGTCTCGGCGGAGATTCGAGTCCTCCCTTCGGCATGGGTGTGTGTGTGTTTGTCCTTAGGGTAAATTAGGTTAAGTAGTATGTAAGCTTAGGGACTGATGACCTTAGCAGTTAAGTCTCTTAAGATTTCACACACATTTGAACACAGTAATTATACATTTGTACATTATCCATATTTCTTTGTACGATTGTTCCACAATTTCGAAAGTGTTTTCACGAATACATGGAGCTGAATTTTTTTCGATATTACGCTACAAAAACAGTTTATTTCTTCTTTTCGATTCTAATAGAAAGTTGGCAAAATGAGTAGCTGGGAATGCCGGGTTTGTCAGCTAGTTTTATATTCAGAGCGATTTTGCCAAATAGGGACAAACTGGAGCAATCTATCCCTTAAATGATGAGGAGCAACAAAGTCATACGGTGCTATAACCAAAAATGTGTTCCAAGGGAGGAACACCGACTTGACGGTGGAGATAAAAGAACTTTGGCAGTGTATGTTTCAATGATTGAAAGCACAGCCGGCCGCTGTGGCCGAGCGGTTCTAGGCGCTTCAGTTTGGAACCACGCTCCTGCTACGGTCGCAGGTACGAATCCTGCCTCAGGCATGGATGTGTGTGATATCCTTAGGTTAGTTAGGTTTAAGTAGTTATAAGTCTAGGGGACTGATGACCTCAGATGTTAAGTCCCATAGTGCTAAGAGCCATTTGGACCATTGGAAAGCACACATGAGGACATCTACGACAAGGGGGATTTTATGTCTGTAAGAGTGTTTTAACTACACACTCAAGACGGCAGTAATGTGGACGGGGATTAATGGCGACCGCCTCGTGCGTCCAGTCATCCTTCCATAACGTCTCACAGGCGAGTCATATCTGCACGTTGTGCCGGTGACTCTGCCCCCCCCCCCCCCCCATGTGCTGGAAGACGTATGCTAAAGTAGTATGAAAGCCAATGTGGCTACTGCATGTCGGTGCTGAAACTCACTTCCACATTTCTGTGCGGCACTAACTCGTGTATTTCTACCTGTGGGGGCAACTGAAAGGAGGGGTGTATGCTGAGCCCATCCTGGAAGTGCATACACAGTAATATTGCATTGATGCTGCCTGTGACGCCATTCGGTTCCAGGATGGCTCATTGAGACGTGTGCGCCAGTCATTGGCGCGTCGTTTTCGCTCATTTTTAGAGACCCGTCGTGGCCACTTCGATTGTCTTGTCTAGAGGCGGCACGTCGTGCACTGCATTGTACTCTATAGTACCATGTAGCCTAGACATTATACATTTCCTTATAACCTATCGTTCCTGTGCAACACAGCTAGCTCTTTATTACCATGAAGTACTGAGTGCTGTCGACAAGGAATCTCAGATCGATTCCATATTCCTAGATTTCCAGAATTTTGATACCGTTCCTCACAAGCGACTATTAATCAAATTGCCTGCATATGGAGTACCGTCTCAGTTGTGTGACTGGATTCGTGATTTCCTCCCAGAGAGGTCACAGTTCGCAGTGATAGACGGTAAATGGTTCAAATGGCTCTGAGTACTATGGGACGTAACTTCTGAGGTCATCAGTTCTCTAGAACTTAGAACTACTTAAGCCTAACTAACCCAAGAACATAAGACACATCCATGCCCGAGGCAGGATTCGAACCTGCGACCGTAGTGGTCGCCCGCTTTCAGACTCTAGCGCCTAGAAGCGCTCGGCCGCGCCGGCCGGCGACGGTAAGTCATCGAGTAGAACAGAAGTGATATCTGGCGTTCCGCAAGGTAGTGTCATAGGCCCTCTCCTGTTCCTGATTTACATAAGTGATCTAGGTGATAATCTGAGCTGCCCCCTTAGATTGTTTGCAAAAATGGTTCAAATGGCTCTGAGCACTATTCAACTTAACATTTGAGGATATCAGTCCCCCAGAACTTAGAAGAACTACTTAAACCTAACTAACCTCAGGACATCACACACATCCATGCCCGACACAGGGTTCGAATCTGCGACGTGGCGGTCGCCCGGTTCCAGACTGAAGCGCCTAGAACCGCTCGGCTTCTTCGCCGGCGATTGTTTGCAGAGGACGCTGTAATTTACCGTCTAGTAAAATCATCAGACGATCAATTCCAATTACAAAATGATTTAGAGAGAATTTTTGTATCGTGCGAAAAGTGGAAATTGGCACTAAACAAACAAGAGTGCGAGGTCATCCACGTGAGTACTAAAAGAAATCCGATAAATTTTGGGTATACGATAAATCGCACAAATCTAGTGGCTGTCAATTCGACTAAATACGTAGGAATTACACTTAAGAGCAACTTAAAATTGGAAAGACCACATAGATAATATTGTGGGGAAGGCGAAACGAAGACTGCGCTTTGTTGGCAGAACCCTTAGAAGATGCGACAAACCCACTAAAGAGACAGCCTACATTACACTTGTCCGTCCTCTTCTGGAATATTGCTGCGTGGTGTGGGATCCTTACCAGGTAGGATTGACGGAGGACATCGGAAAAGTGCAAAGAACGGCAACTCGTTTCATGTTATCGCGCAATAGGGGTGAGAGTGTCACTGATATGATACGCGAGTTGGTTTGGCAGTCACTGAAACAAAGGCGGTTTTCTTTGCGGCGAGATCTATTTACGAAATTTCGATCACCAACTTTCTCTTCCGAATGCGAAAATATTTTGTTGACACCCACCTACATAGGGAGAAATGATCATCATAATAAAATAAGAGAAATCAGAGCTCGAACGGAAAGATTTAGGTGTTCCTTTTTCGCATGCGCCATTCGAGAGTGGAATGGTAGAGAAGTATTATGAAAATGGTTCGATGAACCCTCTGGCAGGCACTTAAGTGTGAATTGCAGAGTAACCATGTAAATGCAGAACCTTTGTTGCACCTCATCCTCTCATGAATCAGAGATAGCTTTCCCGCAGTTTGTCCCCATTAAGCAAATTCACCCTATATCTTGAACATTATTTATTCATTTACGGATTCATTTATCCTATTTGGCATGCCACACTTTCTCTTTTACGATCAAGCGAACCTATGACGTCTTATCATAATTTCCTGGTAAATTAAAACTGCGTTCTTGACTGGGGCACAAACCAAGAATCTCGCTTTTCGAGGGCCATGCTCCTATCCCCTGAAACCAGCGTGGCGGCACAGTGCAGCAGACATATAGACATATTCATGAGGACGTTGGTTCAAATACGTGTCCAGCCGTCCCAGATGCAGTTCATCCGTCAGTTCTCCAAATCGCATAAGGCAAACGACAGTCTGGTTCCTTTTAAAAAGAATAGCGAATTTTCTTTCACAGCTTTCCTTAGTCTGAGATTGTGCTCCGTATCTAATGACCTCGTCGTCGACGGGATGTTAAACCTTAATCTTTCCTATAGCCTGACACGTACGAAGTGCCCTCACAACTCTGCCAGCATCTTCTATCACTTTCAAAAAACCACACAAACTCTCCTGAACACCTAGGGAGACCAGCACTGCCGGTAAAAAGAATATTGCGGGGAAATTTCGAAGCCAGAGCTTTGTGATTATTTCCAGTACGGATTCTTCATTTTCATTAACCGTATTTCTAAAAACCTTGAGTACCTCGGTTATGACCCCCAACTGCAGTGTGCACTGGTTCTTCGAGACTGGACAGGGGATCAGTGCAAACGTGTCGCCTGGTCCTGTCAGAATATGCTGTAATCCAGTCGACTGTTTGATCTAGATACGTAATGCTCGTGTCTTGGCTACAAAATTGGCCTGATCAGAATCCGATGTAACACGGTTGGGACGTTACTCGGCGTCAGATTCGCATCCATAACAACTGACCCATAATTTACCAGAATTTCTTTAGTCGTGGGTAAACATCCTGTGCCACGCGGCCTGTTGTGTTGGAATAGTATCAGCTTGATTTCCTAGCGTGTTTTGCATGGTGGCCTGTACGTCAGGAGAAAATAAATTATTTTCAAGCCCCTGATGTGCATCTTGCTCTGCGTGACTGCTAGGTGAGTTGTAGGAGTAGTGTCAGCTTGCTTTTATTGAACTGTATTTCAGGTCCTACACGTACCGATGAGCATGGCTGGCGACAAGCAGAGATGGATAATAGAGTGGGTGGACAGTGCGAGGGGGAGGAGTAAAAGGACAATGACAGGGGAGGAGGGGGGGAGATGCATCAGGCACGTGGAAGGTGTAGAGGAGTAGTGGACAGGTGGAAAAAGAAGAGGAGAAGGCGGACATGGAAAGAGATAGGTGGAGGAGGATATAGTCAGAGGGAGGACAGGAAGACATGGTCAGACAAAGCGCATAGAGGAAATGGAGGGAAAGGTGAGGAGGAGGCGATAAAGAGGAAGAGTGGATGGGGAGGAGGAAACAGAGGTGGGTGGATGAAGTGGACACACAGAGGAGTAGGAGAAGTAGGCCTGTTCAATTTATGTGCTGAACAGATACGCAGTGAATCTGCGGAGAAAGAATAATCTATACCAATAAATTTAATTTACTTCTGTGCAACTCTGATGGTGCTTTTTTTTCACTTTGTGCCTATTGACTTGGAACTGTATTGGTTTTGTGGTGATTATTAACGGTAATTTCCTGTAGCCATTTGGAGGCAGTGTATTGAACCGTTATTGGTGAACCTACCAACAGCCTTACCTCGTCGAATACACCAATTCTCGTCAGGCCACCGGTGTCAGTCTCGTCGGGCGTGGCCAGTACTTGGATGGGTAACCGCGTGTTTCAGCAACCTGCTGTGGGCTGGTGATGTGGTGGCGTAAAATTCCTGCTCACCAGACTTTGCGCCAATGCCCTGGATTAAATTCCAAACATCTCTGCTAAGTCTCATGCGAAAATATTGACGGTGAATTGTCTGTCGGATGGGGCCGTTAAAACGGGATGCCTCCTTGGTGCTATTTGAGAGGTGCAGGCTATGAACCAGCACCGAATTCCGGTCTCTCTCTCTACCCATCATCATGATGATACAAACGTTACATTACACTAAACACACACGTTTTTAGTCAACTCAACTTATCATATACCCTTAAACACACTAACTCCCACACTTCAGTCGAGTGATCGGACGCTGGAATCTTACCTAAGATTAATGCGGTAGCTGTAGAACTTTTAACTAACGAACTTTTTTTGAGGTGTGAAAAGTTTAACCCTGTCTCGCGGGTTAAAGCGAGTCTGACGACACTTACTGTTTCTACATTTGTATCAGTGACGACTGTTAATCCAGGTCCGTTAATGAATGTCTCCGATTAAATTCACAGAGCAATGCCTGACATACTTCGTCTGTCGCGCCACACATCTCCAAGAGTGATGCGTATTCTGACTGGGACCAGGATTGTGATTTCGCGCGACACTACGGAAGCCCCGACATATGGACGAAAGGAACGTTTCAGTAAACAACGGAAGGTACTGATGGGCCAGTCCATCAGTTTAGCTCTGTCGGTTATTTGAGTTCAGCGAAATAGTCGAATATAACTACTCTCTGCTGTCAAGTCCGCTGTATGAATGGTTTTCAGTCACTCCGCGGGTGTGACTAGTTTCACTTGCCGGCCGAAGTGGCCGTGCGGTTAAAGGCGCTGCAGTCTGGAACCGCGAGACCGCTACGGTCGCAGGTTCGAATCCTGCCTCGGGCATGGATGTTTGTGATGTCCTTAGGTTAGTTAGGTTTAACTAGTTCTAAGTTCTAGGGGACTAATGGCCTCAGCAGTTGAGTCCCATAGTGCTCAGAGCCATTTGAACCATTTGAACTATTTTCACTTAGTGTAGGACAGCCGATTCACAAAAGTATCTGACAGTCACGGCAATTATATGAACGTTCTCACTCAATTCTGAGGTTAAGTGATTTCACTAACAAACTTTTTTCAGAATTTTGGATTATACACACATCAAAAAAGCTTTAAATCACATCGGTTCCGAGAGTTACGGAACCTGTAGAGAAAATTGGAATAGAGATCAACATAAACATCATTTCCGCCCTTTTCACTGCTCATGAAAACCACACATTCCATGTTGTACCACCACACAGCGAGACCTTCAGAGGTGGTGGTCCAGATTCCTGTACACACTGGTACCTCTAATACCCAGTAGCACATCCTCTTGCGTTGATGCATGCCTCTACTCGTCGTGGCATACTATCCACAAGTTCACCAAGGCACTGTTGGTCCAGATTTTCCCACTTCTCAACGGCGATTCGGCGTAGAACTCTCAGAGTGGTTGATGGGTCACGTCGATAATAAATAGCCCTTTAAAATCTATCCCAGGCATGTTTGTCAGGCTTCATGTCTGGAGAACATGCATGTCACTCTAGTCGAGCGATGTCGTAATCCTAAAGGAAGTCATTCACAAGATGTGGACGATGGGGGCGCGAAATATCGTCCATGAAGACGAATGCCTCGACAATACGCTGCCGATATGGTAACACAATCTGCCGGAGGATGGCATTCATGTATCGTACAGCCGTTACGGCGCTTCTCATGACCAGCAGCGGAGTACGTTGGCCGTTCATAATGCCACCCGAAAACAGCAGGGAACCTCCACCTCGCTGCTCTCGCTGGACAATGTGTCTAACGCGTTCAGCCTGATTGGGTTGCCTCCAATCACGTCTCCGACAATTGTCTTTTTTTAAGGCATATGCGACACTCATCGGTGAAGAGAACGTGGTGCCAATCCTGAGCGTCCCATTCGGCATGTTATTGCGCCCATCTGTTCCACGCTGCACGGTGTCGTGGTTGCAAAGATAGACCTCGCCATCGACGTCGGGAGTGAAGTTGCGCATCATGCAGCCTATTGCGGACAGTTTGAGTCGTAACACGACTTCTTGTGACTGCACGAAAAGCATTATTCAACATGGTGGCGTCGGTGTCAGGGTTCTTCGAGCCACAATCCGTAAGGAACGATCATCCACTGTAGTAGTAGCCCTTGGGCGGCCTGAGCGAGGCATATCATCGACAGCTCCAGTCTCTCTGTATCTCCTCCATGTCCGAACAACATCGTTTTGGTTCAATACGAGACGCCTGGACACTTCCCTTATTGAGAGTTCTTCCTGGCACAAAGTAAGAATACGGACACGATCGAACCACGGTATTGACGGTCTAGGCATGGTTGAACTACAGACAACACGAGCCGTGTCCCTCCTTTCTGGTAGAATGACTTGGAACTGCTGATCCACGGTTGTTTACATCTCTTGGGAAGGGAGGGGGGGGGGGGTTGTGGCATCTCTGAACAGTGAATGGGACTGTGTCTGTGATACAATATCCATAGTCTCGTCTATTTTCAGGAGTTCTGGGAATCGGGGTAACGCAAAACTTTTTTCCATGTGTGTAACTAAACCATGACTAAGGTGTCCATCTCTTTTAGAGACTTAAAGGCAAATAACGTATTTCAATTCAACGAGAGGAGAACAAAAATTGTATTTTTGCAAATGAAGTATTAATAGAATTTATGTATGTATTTACTTAAATATGAATCTTTCGTACGTCCTACAGTAAATTTGATTTGTTTTAAAAATTTAATAGCTGGTGGTACATTCGCCAGCTACTGTGACCGAGTGGTTCTAGGGGCTTCAGTCCGGAGCCGCGCTGCTGCTACGGTCGCAGGTTCGAATCCTGCCTCGGGCATGGCTGTGTGTGATGTCCTTAGGTTAGTTTCGTTTAAGTAGTTCTAAGTCTAGGGGACTGATGACCTCAGATGTTAAGTCCCATGGTGCCTAGAGCCATATGAAGCATTTGGTGGTACATCATGAAATTATGTTTATAGCAAGTGGGCACAATCAAAGTGGGCTGTAATTATCGTATGCCAGGGGAAAAAAATGGTTCAAATGGCTCTGAGCACTATGGGACTCAACTGCTGTGGTCATAAGACCCCTAGAACTTAGAACTACTTAAACCTAACTAACCTAAGGACATCACACACATCCATGCCCGAGGCAGGATTCGAACCTGCGACCGTAGCGGTCGTGCGGTTCCAGACTGTAGCGCCTTTAACCGCTCGGCCACTCCGGCCGGCTGCCAGGGAAACTTGGTAGATATGCCAATCCGTTAATTCGTAACCGATTTATGCTGGAAGAAAATTAGTTCCAATTTTGACGCTTTACAGCATCGCGACGACGTCTCCGGTGCTGATAATGAACAAACTGCCTTTCTCACTTGTTTCACATTTTCTGCCCACGTCCCGTTCCTTATTGATTACGTTCATTACGTATGGAAGCATTTCTCTGCGTCTTTCTTGCATTCACAGCCCCAGTTTTGCACCTTGTGGCCAAAATTGGAACTATTTTTCCAGCGTAAATGGGTTCCACGTTAACGCATTAGAATATCTTCCAAGTTTCGCTGTCATATGTTATTACAGCCCATTCTGGACTTCTGTGAGTAACTGTACTTTAATTATAATCACCTGGTGCAACCAAACAATTATTTTTTTCTTTAAATGTTCCTCGTGAAAACAGTCACTGTTGTAATGGTTCAAATGGCTCTGAGCACTATGGGACTCAACTGCTGTGGTCATCAATCCCCTAGTACTTAGAACTACTCAAACCTAACTAACCTAAGGACATCACACACATCCATGCCCGAGGCAGGATTCGAACCTGCGACCGTAGCAGTCGCACGGCTCCGGACTGCGCGCCTAGAACCGCGAGACCACCGCGGCCGGCGCTGTTGTAATGTTCATTGATTTAATAGCACGTTTCGCGCCGTTATCGTGTCATCTGATTAACTACAGAACGTGAAAATGTGATTATTACATGAAAGTTTAGATTAGCGAACCTACCGAAACCAAAAGGTAATGGTTGAAAAATGGTCAAATGGCTCTGAGGACTATGCGACTTAACTTCTGAGGTCATCAGTCTCCTAGAACTTAGAACTAATTAAACCTAACTAACCTAGGGACACCACACACATCCATGCCCGAGGCAGGATTCGAACCTGCGACCGTAGCGGTCGCTCGGTTCCAGACTGTAGCGCCTAGAACCGCTCGGCCACTCCGGCCGGCTGAGGTAATGGTGCAAGGATGCAAACGTACCTTATTGAAGCTCTGTTTCTTTCTTCCCACTAGTTGCACTCATCACCGATGGTTCCATTTTGGTAAATGTTGGTGTCACGTGAACAGAGAAGATGCAATTTATTTAAATTGTTTGGTGCCATAATCACTTATTTTGAAGCATGTGCTCTCCTTTGTCGGGCGTATTATTTTCAGACAATTTTATTTAATTATTATTATTTTTTTCAATCTCTTTAAGTAATAGAGTTTCATAACATGAATCATCCTAGCAGATACTCTACATCGAACTGAAATTAACTTGAGGATCACCAGTCATACGATTTCTTCCATTCCCAAGCCACTGAGGGTTTCGGCAATCTAATCCAGACACAAAATTCGCTATTGAGAAAACGTCTATTCCTAAAAATGAACAAAATACTGATCTAAAAGCTAGTTATTGGCTCCTAATAAAAAAGTGAATATCAGAACAGCAATAATAGTGATGACAACAGAGTGCAGTTAACAATAATTATTTAACAGTGATGAAACGATCGAATGTTTCCGCTCAGATCTGAATGCCCCTGACTGGATCGACTGTTCTAATTCGCTTGTTTCCACAGTCTGGTCTCAGAAAGAAATTAGTGAATAACACTTCGAAGGATATGTAGGGCTACAGCCATATAAGTCCACTGTTTTCCGACAATCGTCTGAATAGATTGTTCTCATTTGCTTGTTCCTATCAGTAAGATTAGGAAGATCAAAATATTGTCCTCTCGCCACTCAGATCTGGTGTTGAGTGCGTTGGTAACAGCCTGCACTTTGTTCCATTAAATTTCTGGCGTGCAGCCACATAAATTCCCTTTCGTCTTCTAACATATCGTCCGTGCACCGTTTCTCCATCTTCAAAGTAAGCCAAAAGACTGACGATGGACCACTCAGTTCTTCGTCATAAACCCACCGACTACTCAACTGCACATGCAGCCACAAACAGACAGGTACCAGAGACGTTGATAGGCTCCAAATAAGTATACATATGCATGAATTTAATCTGTGGTTACACTGTCGATTCACCTGGGTAATCGATGTACCACTGTGAGATGCACTTTGGTGACGTCTTTGCAAGTTTCTTAATGAAAGAGCTGGATACCATGACTTGTACAAGCTGAATCAGCTATCTCCGTCAGTTAAATTCCTCGCCAAACGATTTGCTGCTGCATTCTTCACTACGGAGTCGCAAAAAGTTGGAGTCGACGCTAGAATTTCGAGATTTTCGTACAGCATAGAGTGACCAGTGTCAAAATAGCACTCTGCCACAGGTGATTTATTGGACTGTAAGTGCCCCGTGTACCTGCAATGATCCGTGCGTTATTCATGGTCTATAGAGGCGTCTGTCCGTTGTGTGAAAGACCACCCTCGCAACGGTCTTGAAAATCCCAGCCTTCCGGACCATCAAATCGTCTATAATGGAATCCAAGAGTGTTGCTGCCTTCGGTGGAGGGCGAGAAACGTTTCATGTATCTTCTTCAGAAACCTCTTGTTTTCCATTTTCCTTAAGTGCGCACACCTCGTAGACCTTGTTGTTTCTATCCTGCTCTGTAATGGTTTCTCTTTCACTACTCTTCAATTTCTCATCCTGTCTTTCCTTGTTACTCCTATCCTGCTTGGGTGTAATTTCATTTCACGTGCCTGTAATCTGCTTACATCTCCTTTCTTATCACCCATGTTTCAGCTAGATAGTTCAGTGTCGTGATATAGTAATTTCTATATATAACTTATTAGCACTTTTGTGCAGCTTCTTTGTTCCAAACCAGGCGCCCAACACCTCTCAGGTATGCTTCTGCCTGTCTGCCACGTTTACTGATCTCCTTCTCATGTCTTCCACTTTCCTGTGTCACACTTCCAAAATACTCGACAATACCACCTTCTTCAATTGTTCATACCCAATCCTTATTCCTCTAGTTGGTCTATCTTTGTTTCTAGTTGTAACCAAGATATCACATTAGTTTACATTAAATTCCTTTCCATACTGTCCCACAGTTTCTCCCTAAGCATCAAGCTGTTTCTGAATCTTCTCCGCCCTGTTTCCCCGTATTATCAAATCATCTGTAACAACATTGTTTTCATGTTGTCTTTCCTAGTTTTTTACTGCCACCTTAGACATTATCTCACCCAAGACCACAATGAAGAGGAGAGGTGACAATGTCCTGCGCTTTTTCACACCAATTTTTTGAGGGAATCGGTCCATTATTCGTTTGCCAGTTTCATATGACTCGGACTTCCATACCACATCTCCTCCACTGTACTGTTGCCTTTCGTATCTGATATGGACAATATCCACGTAAATTTAAGTGCAGAAGGTCGTCCTGTATATTGTTCCCGTAAGCAATGAGTGTCATCTGCGACCCAAACCTCTAAGAACACTCCTAGAAAGGGAAGGATAGTGGCAGTTATTTGCACTTAAGTATGGGTCGGATTACGATACACTGCATGTCCCAAACTACAATCATCTTTGTGTACATGCAAAAGAACCAAAAATGAAAGTCTTATCTCCTTTTCTATTTACATTGCAAATTGGATTTTTCGATAGATGGAATAGAGATGGTTTAAGAATTCTTGTAATTTATCTTCACCATTTGGCCACGCTACATCTAACTTAAATTGGAACGATCACACAGATAATGTTGTGGGTAGAGCAAATCAAAGACTGCGATTCATTGGCAGAACACTTAGAAGGTGCAACAGGTCTGCCAAAGAGACTGCTAACACTACGCTTGTCCGCCCTATTCTGGAGTACTGCTGTGCGGTGCGGGATCCGCATCAGGTGGGACTGACAGGTGACATCGAAAAAGTACAAGGAAGGGCAGCTCGTTTTGTATTATCACGAAATAGGGGAGATAGTGTCACAGACATGATACGTGAATTGGAGTGGCAATCATTAAAACAAAGGCGTTTTCGTTGCGACGGGATCTTCTGATGAAATTTAAATCACCAGTTTTCTCCTCCGATTGCGAAAACATTCTGTTGACACCCACCTACATAAGGAGAAATGATCATCAAGATAAAATAAGAGAAATCAGTGCTCCCACGGAAAAATTAAAGTGCTCGTTTTTCCCGCGTGCCATTCGAGAGTGGAACGGTAGAGAGACAGCTTGGAGGTGGTTTATTGAACCCTCTGCCAGGCACTTTCTTGTGAACAGCAGAGTAACCACGTAGATGTAGATGTACAAATGTGCCATCGACAGTGTCAGAGTAGATCGACGGCGAAACCAAAGATGAAATTCATGCATTCGTGTCCTTCTTTGGTTCCGATCTACCTCCCTGGCCCTAGTGTATCTGTGGCCGCGTGCACAGTGGTTCGAATCCTGCCTCGGGCATGGATGTGTGTCATGTCCTTAGGTTAGTTAGGTTTAAGTAGTTCTAAGTCTAGGGGACTGATGCCCACAGATGTTAAGTCCCATAGTGCTTAGAGCCATTTGAACCATTTACAAATGTGTCATCGACAGCGTCAGAGTAGATCGACGGCGAAACCAAATATGTAATTCATGCATTCGTGTACTTCTTTGGCGCCGATCTACCTCCCTGGCCCTAGTGTATCTGTGGCCGCGTGCACAGTGGTTCGAATCCTGCCTCGGGCATGGATGTGTGTCATGTCCTTAGGTTAGTTAGGTTTAAGTAGTTCTAATTCTAGGGGATTGATGACCGCAGATGTTAAGGCCCATAGTGCTTAGAGCCATTTGAACCATTTACAAATGTGTCATCGACAGCCGGCCGGAGTGGCCGTGCGGTTCTGGGCGCTACAGTCTGGAACCGAGCGACCGCTACGGTCGCAGGTTCGAATGCTGCCTCGGGCATGGATGTGTGTGTTGTCCTTAGGTTAGTTAGGTTTAATTAGCTCTAAGTTCTAGGCGACTTATGACCTCCGAAGTTGAGTCGCATAGTGCTGAGAGCCATTTGAACCATTTTGTCATCGACAGCGTCAGAGTAGATCGACGGTGAAACCAAAGATGAAATTCATTCATTCGTGTACTTCTTTGGAGCCGATCTACGTCCCAGCCCTTGTGTATCTGTGGCCGTGTGTACAGTGGCTCGGTGCTGGGGTTTAAAAGCACGAACAGAGTGTTGAGATTCAGTCTTTCGGCTAACTTTGAAGATGGCCGATCTGTACACGGGCGAAATATTAGAAGAAGAAGTGAAATTTATGCAGCTGCTCACCCTAAATGTAAAGGAGACGTCAGCGCGCCGCGAACACATGAAGATGCTTGTGGGCTGTTTGTGGCTCTGTCTGGATTGCGTCGGCAGGGAGAGCGCCGCTGGCGGCCGTGACGCGCTGCGGTTTAGCCGTAATGGAAGCGCGGCCGTGTCGGCTGATTGCTGGCGCCAGTAGTGCGCGCTCCGTCCCAGAACAGTGCTGGCGTGGCATGGCGTGGCGTGCCGGCCGCGTATCGATTGGCGGGCCCGGCGTGGCGCGGCGCTCCCGCTGTCCCCTGCTAATTACAAGCCATCATAGAGGCCGCCGGGGTCGATATAGACAGGCGGTGTTATCGCGCGCGCCGCCAGCCAATCACGGCCTGACAATGGGCCGCCGCACATCTCATTAGCACGCCGTCGCCAAACACTCGCCCCACGCGCCCGCTCTCTAGTCCCTGGCGGCACCGCAGACACTCCTCGCTGCCCTCTGCGGTTCGGCGACTCAGGCCGCCACAGTCTTTATCCGTACCGGCCGACTGCTGCCGTGCTAGGCGGCCCCCCTCACCGTACATCTTCAGGCATAGCTTCATACAAGGCACCTCTACAAAGGCGGATCAACGGTCGAGTAAACAGAGTGTATGTTGAAACTTCCTGGCAGATTAAAACTTTGTGCCGGACTGAGACTCGAACTCGGGACCTTTGCCTTTCGCGGGCAAGTGCTCTACCAACTGAACTACCCAAGCACGACTCACGCCCCGTCCTCACAGCTTTACTTCTGACAGTAGGTAGGAGACGAGGCACTGGCAGAAGTAAAGCTGTGAGGACGGGACGTGAGTCGTCCTTGGTAGCTCAGTTGGTAGAGCACTTGCCCGCGAAAGGCAAAAGTCCCGAGTTCGAGTCTCGGTCCGGCACACGTTTTTAATCTGCCAGGAAGTTTCATATCAGCGCACACTCCGGTGCAGAGTGAAAATCTCATTCAGGGTGTATGTTGATAGTTTACAAACTTCAGGGTAACCAGAATTTCTCCATGTTCTCCATGTTCTTAGGCTGTCTGCATCCGGCAAATGTGAGCGAGTTTTAAAACTCAGTACAAGAGACACAAAGAATTTAAAACAATCGTAAGGAGTAAATCCACATTCGCAGCTCACCTCGCACAAGAAAATAGCACGGTACACAGTATTGGAAAAAGCCTCGTAATCCTTCATACAATGAAGGAGTATTTTCTACATCTACATCTACATACATACTCCGCAATCCACCATACGGTGCGTGGCGGAGGGTACATCGTACCACAACTAGCATCTTCTCTCCCTGTTCCACTCCCAAACAGAACGAGGGAAAAATGATTGCCTATATGCCTCTGTATGCCATGTATGGAAGTGAAACATGGACGATAAATAGTTTGGAAAAGAATAGAATAGAAGCTTTCGAAATGTGGTGCTACAAAAGAATGCTGAAGATTAGATGGGTAGATCACGTAACTAATGAGGAGGTATTGAATAGAATTGGGGAGGAGTTTGTGGCACAACTTGACAAGAAGAAGGAATCGGTTTGTAGGACATGTTCTGAGGCATTAAGGGAACACCAATTGAGTATTGGAGGGTAGTGTGGAGGGTAAAAATCGTAGAGGGAGACCAAGAGATGAATGCACTAAGAAGATTCAGAAGGATGTGGGTTGCAGTAGGTACTGGTAGATGAAGAGGCTTGCACAGGATAGAGTAGCATGGAGAGCTGCATCAAACCAGTCTCAGGAATGAAGACCACAACAACATATGCCTCTGTACGAGCCTTAATCTCTCTTATCTTATCTTTGTGGTCTTTTCACGAAATATAAGTTGGCGGCAGTAAAATTGTACTGCAGTCAGCCTCAAATGCTGGTTCCCAAAATTTCCTCAGTAGCGATTCACGAAAAGAACGCCTCCCACCCGAGTTCTTCAAGCATTTCCGTAACACTCGCGTGATGATCAAACCCACCAGTAACAAATCTAGCAGTCCGCCTCTGAATTGCTTCAATGTCCTCCTCAATCCGACCTGATAGGGATCCCAAACACTCGAGCAGTACTCAAGAATAGGTCGTA
Organism: Schistocerca nitens; assembly: GCF_023898315.1. Classification (NCBI taxonomy): domain Eukaryota; kingdom Metazoa; phylum Arthropoda; class Insecta; order Orthoptera; family Acrididae; genus Schistocerca; species Schistocerca nitens. The sequence continues at coordinate 172,931,158 of NC_064622.1, read as the reverse complement.
TTAGTGTTTCATAAGCGGTCTCCTTTACGGATGAACCACATCTTCCCAAAATTCTACCAATAAACCGAAGACGACTTTCCGCCTTCCCTACAACTGTCATTACACGCTTGTCCCACTCCATAACGCTCTGCAGTGTTATGCCCAAATATTTAATCGACGTGACTGTGTCAAGCGCTACACTACTAATGGAGTATTCAGACATCACGGGATTCTTTTTCTTATTCATCTGCATTAATTTACAATTATCTATATTTAGAGTTAGCTGCCATTCTTTACACCAATCACAAATCCTGCCCAAGTCATCTTGTATCGTCCTGCAGTCACTCAACGACGACACCTTCCTGTACACCACAGCATCATCAGCAAACAGCCGCACCTTGCTATCCACCCTATCCAAAAGATCATTTATGTAGATAGAAGACAACAGTGGACCTACCACACTTCCCTGGGGCACTGCAGATGATACCCTCACCTCCGATGAACACTCACCATCGAGGACTTTATGGACATCCGTGAAGAAATACAGTGCCTGAAAAAAATTAATGCATCCTTTTAGAGTTTCCCAATACATTCAAGGCAACAGTGCATATAGAGGCGGTTCTGAGGTATCAGATATCGACTCGTCTTGAAACACGGCATATTAGTACGTGGTGTAGCCGTCACGGATGACAATTCTGGCGCTGACTCTGTCATCCAGTCGATCGTACAGACGACGAATGCTGTCCTGGGACACGTTATGCGACGCCTGCGCGACCTGTTTACGTATTTCTGTAAGAGTTGTTGATTGAGATTGTTGCACGAGTCACTTCTCGTCCCATCATGTCCGACACGTACTCGATTGGAGGAAAAGTCCGGAAACTGTGCTGCCCGGGGAAGTTGCTGCACGTCTTGCAGAGCAAGTTGAGTTTCACGGGCAATGTGTGAGCAAGCATTATCCTCCTGGAACAACAAATGACCTTCCTGTTGAAAAAACGGCAAAAGAATGGGTCTAACAACAATTTTCACGCACCGAACGCTCGTTAGCGCCCCCTACAGAAACGCTGAAGGTGAATGGGAGATATAGCTTATAGTAGGTGGGGCCAGTGTGTCTAGAAAAATGCACTCTACGAGGCAGTTCTCAGCAGGTCTTCATAGTATGCTCAAAGGACCATTGCCTGCGTGCAGCCAGAATCTGCTTTCAGCGCTGAAGACCACGACGCACCATTGCATCATACAAATGATCCTTTTCGAGCCGTGTACGTCGATGCTGTGACGTGAGTGGAAGATGGGCTAGAGATATGCGTGCCCGTAGTCCCACCACTAATAACCAATTCTCAACATTTCCTGCTGACACGGATGGGTTCACAAGCTCTCTTATCTGTTCTGTGGTAGCTGTACGCTCTGTCATGCTGCCTTTACAATACGACAATGCTGGAGGGCGCCTCTGCTGTGTAGACGTCAGGAACTGTGTCTACTGGTGTGATGACACCTGACAGCTGATACCACCATCGTTGTACAAATGATGCAGTACGTCCAATTGTGTGGAAATTCTCCGAAAGGACTATCCCATCATTCGGAAGGCCACAATTTGACCCCTTTCAAATTCGCTGAGTTGGCTATGGGAAGTACGACTGCGTTTCCGAGGAAATATTGCCTGATTGAGTATTCCCTGCTAAAGAATAGATACAGATGGCGCTCTGTTAGCTGTGTAACTACGCTATTTGTTGACGAAAGACGTTGAAACAATTATCAGTAGGCTACATATACTACACGTCAGGTGATATATCGCGTCATCGGATCAAAGTTGACGTCCTCTTTCCTGTGTAGTAATTGTTTTTCTGGCAGTGTATAAATGTACGCATGTCTGAAGAAATCTAAGCAAAAGATACTACACGAGCAATGCACACTCAAAAACACCAGATTCTTGGGTATCTGCGCCTCGTTATTGACAACATGCTTTAAGGTTACTCAGCGAGGTTGTAGCTGTACCTAGATGTTCGTAATCATGTTTTTGTCCACGATAGAGATGAACAAAAGACACACGGGCCGTGTGGCGTGCGTCACTGCACGTTTCACTACAGGTCTTACGATTTGCAGTTGCCGTCTGCGCCGGGAGCGAATTACTATTTCATACCAGTTTAATACTCCACATCTGAGCCTTTAAATACAGACAAACTCTGGATTACAAAAAACAATGTTAAGAAATTCCCTGTCTGGCCTCTGAGGCAGCCAAGCGTCGCGATATATGTTTGGCAAGACAACTAGTGTGACGTCACAAGTTCTTTGCGGGGTCTGTATTTCCTGTGTACCCTGTCCAACGTGTGTCTAAGCTACGCTGGGGCCCTCTGAAGTTCTCCACTTTTTAACTGTCGACAGTAGGGGTCATGACCTTACTCTTAACTTGCAACTATTTTACACTTTTATTAAAATCCTAAAATTACTTTCTCTTTTGCTCGTAAAGCACGCAGTTTCATATTTCGAACATGCCAGTATTTAGGCGTCAGCATTCAGCCCAATACCCTTAGGAAGGCCATTTGTAACAATGGCCAAAATTTTGGACACTTTTACATAGGGATCACGCGGTCAAATACCCTGAATAATTTAATTGAACCGTCATAATATAACTCTTGTTGTACCTAAACCGTACCAATACCTTTAACGTATCGAACTCTATAATTTTTATAATCATGACACGCCCATTTTTTTCATTTTATCATTGAGAAAATATTTTTTTAAATCAACGTTTATTTTACTTTGACGTTTTTTGTCTACTGCACAAAGTAAATAATATTTTCTTTCTGTACTATAGAAATCAAGACTTTCTTTCTCAACTCGTCTTATGTTAAATATTCGACAGGGTGGTCAGAAACAGTGTGAAAAACTTGTAAGGGTGTTGCAGGGGACACTGTGCTGTGAAATAATAGATCAGAAAAAAATTCCATACGTTGCGCCTAGTTATTTAGCATTGAAGCTAGCCAATCAGGCAGTTTCACACGCAAATTCAAGTATTTGTAAGTGGTAATGCACACATATCTGTAGCCCATGAGTTTCCACTTCCTGAAATGTTTACTGCCAGTTAAAATATGTCTTTTTTTGAATTTATAAATTTAAGCTAGCTGAGAAAAAGCTACGTTTGTTCAGTCTTAGGAATCCAAACGAAGAACACGTTTGGCGATGCCGCCTGTGGCAGGCTGCTTGTATTTGCGTACGCAATAACGTGAATGGCTAAATAAAATGTTAGACAACTCGGAAAAGGCGCAACGTATCGAATTTTTTTCTTATCAATTACTTATCAGCACAATCTCCCTTGAAACATCCTTACAAGCTACTCAAACCCTTTCTGAGCACCCTAATAAAGTTCTTATTAGCAACTGGGCCGGCTTTTCAGTAATTAGTCGGAATCGTTTAACTAATGTTTCAATACAAGGAACCCTTCCTCAGTTGCAGAGATAATCTACATTCCCGTGTCTTTAACACTGATAGCCACTTTCCTCCTATTCATAAACACTAATACGGTGTGTGTGTGTGTGTGTGTGTGTGTGTGTGTGTGTGTGTGTGTGTAACCGAGAGATGTGGTGCAGGCGTAAAGGGACGGTTCTTTTGAAAGGATATGCCCGATTTGCTTCCACCAGTAACTTCTCTCCTCGCTTCCAAGTTTCTCAAAAGCGTTCCTGCATACCTTGCGGGATTAGCAGCAATGGAAGACAAGATACTCCGGAGAATTGGCTTAGCTGTAAATTGTAGCATCCATCGTTCTCGTTACCGAGTGTGTTTCACAGTCTTACACTGCCAGAGGAGGGCGCATGTTTGGCTGGTTTGCGTCGTAATGGTGTCACGTAGACGGGGAGAGTTGACATAGGAGACTGTTTCTAGAACGTTTATGGTTCCCAGTCGGTACACAATTTGAATGTACCTGAAGCTTCGAATGAGTGCGCACTATGCTGCAGAGGGAAAATTTGTTCTGGAAACGGTGCCCCAGTCTCTTGTTAAGCCATTTTCCTGCAATGACCTTTCTTCCAGGAATGCTAGTTTTGCAAGTTGTGCGAGAGAACTTCTGTGATGTTTGGAAGGTGGGAGATGAAGTACTGGCAGAAGTGAAGCAATGTGAGTGGATCGTGAGTCTTGCTTGGATAGCTCAGTCGGTAGTGCACAAGTCCCAGGTTGGAGTTCCAGTCCGAAACACGGTTTTAAACTACCACGAAATTTCATTACCGATTTCCTTCACTTTTACCTTCCATATGGAAGTGAACTAACAGAGTCCTTGAATAAAAATTTCTCGGCTAACGTGCAACGTCCAGTTCGGATAAGATAGCGGTTTTAGATTAGACAGTATGACCACCTTTAACCACAGATACTGCTTACGAATTTGGTAATGCATGCAAGTGAGCACTTGACAAAGAAAGTTGACAAAATTATACTCGTAGTATTTGTGATGGCGCTGCAAGCCACGCTGGATCACGAGTGGGAACGTAATTTCTTGCCGCTAAGTCCGCAGCTCGTGGTTGTTAGCGTTGTTGCCTCTGGATTAAGGGGGCCGAGGTTCGATCACCGGCCGGGTTGCGGATTTTCTCTGGCCGAGGACTGGATGTTTATGTTGTCCTCATCGTTTCATCATCATTCGTGCAAGTGGCGACATTCGACCGTGTAAAGATTAGGACTTCGTACGGGCGCACATAACTGCGCAGTTGAGTGCCTCACAAACCAAACATCATCATCTGGCCGCTAAGGACGCTATCTCGGCACCCCTCATGTACATTACCTCATGATGACGCAAACCAGCCTACCAGGTGCCCTCCTCTGCCACTGTACGTCTGTCAAACACATTCCTTACCGAGCATAATGGATGCTATCATTTAAAGCTTGGGATTTTATTTTAATGTGACGAAGAAAGTCAAAAGAAAATTTTGTACCCACAGCGTTCGAACGAGTTACACTAGAACTGCTCGCAATACATGTTAATGCCCTGAGATGTTTGGCTGCGAATTTTCTACCTCGTGCAGTTTCACACTAGACACTGTATTGGACGCTGAAAACTCCAATAATGTACACTTTCATCAACCTTGGACTGGTCATGGCGGCCCTGTTCCACGTCCAGTTTCGTCGTTGGTTATGGTATTAAATCAACTGCTTCTACTTCTGAGTTCATGTGAAGGGTCTCATCTAAGAAACTTAAATAAAAAATATGGCTCTGAGCACTATGGGAGTTAACATCTGAGGTCATCAGTCCCCTAGACTTAGAACTACTTAAACCTAACTAAACTAAGGACATCACACACATCCATGCCCGAGGCAGGATTCGAACCTGCGACCGTAGCAGCAGCGCGGTTTCGGACTGAAGCTCCTAGAACCACTCGGCCGCAAAACTTAAATCAATATGAACACGAATATTGTTGTAAAGATTGTCGTAGACATTGGTGTTGTGCGCCAGCCTCCTTGGATTCTTGAGCATGGAAGACAGTCGATGTGGAATCTGTTGTTACCACGTTGGTCGACATTCCGAACAACTCCGCTAAAGAAACGGTTCTGTATTGACGTATACGTGGTAACGTCACTTGTCCATTATTCGTTCTACATTAGGTTTTCGTTATTTGTTACTGTACCCGTCGTATTTTCTCATCGTTGTCAGAATAATGACACTTATTATCCCACCAACGACTAGATAATTAGAGAAAAAGAAGAAAGGAAATTATGTGTTTGTTAATAATCCCGGCAGATTAAACTCGCTAGAGCGTTACTCTAAGAATGGTGACATTCGTCATATTAGACTCTGGCACGTAAAAGAAACGAATGTAACTACTGAAACCAATGCTAAATAAAGAAACCAAAGGCAACGTTTCTATAAGGACATTGTATAACAGCCCTGTAACACGTAAATTGATGGTGATACGTTACCGTTCTTTCGCATTAGAACAAATATTGATTCCACCAAGCGAGATACAGTTAAAGAGAGTACTGTGACCATACAAAGTTAGCCCTTCCACAGTTTGTTTACTCAGCCTTACGCAGCAAGAGGATTTCGCTTATAGGTACACCGTCAGTCCCGAATATTCCTAAACTGATAATATTCCTGGCGCATAAGTAACGTCAGCGCAATAACTACAGTGGAGCTTGAAGTAACAGCTGAAAAAACAACAAATGTGAATTCGACCAATCAGTTGTGAGCAGACAGTGTTAAGCAGTGGACATGCATCCGTAGCACATCACATGGCTTTTATCTTTCGTTACTTCATTAGCGCGCAAGTGAGAGCAAGACAATTAACGACACTAGAAAAATGAACGAAAATATTTTTTAGTTCTTGTACGTATTCACAAATAGCTTCTACGTGTATGTGACGATTCCTAAAATACGGATCTACGCGGGTGGTCTCATCTATTGCAATGCCACCGTTGTTTGGAACTGTAGGATAGCCACGATATCATCTGAAGGGGCTCTGCCGGCAACCCGCAATGTTATCCAGCTATGCGGGCAGCGTGGCCGCTAGCTGCAGGCGCTCCTCATTAGCATACGCTCCCCTCTTCCTCGTGCTGAGAAGAAGCAGCCGCGATACGTAAGACCAGAGAAAATGCGTTGCCACTGACGAGACGGTACGTCCGTCGTAATTACGCTCGAACTCAGCGGCGGTACCTTCACACTATGAGGAAGATTATGCAAGTTTGAAAGCGTCAAACTGGGTATTCTGTGAAAGTTAATTATTTCGAAGTAAAACCTGATGTACTGCTGTACGGATCGTGTGGAACTCCTCCCGAACGACAGTTCGTACTCGAATATGAAATTTGAAAAATCCAGACAGGGGGGAGTGACTGTTTTCATTTTGATTTCTCTCGATGTTTGTTCGCTTGAATGATTCAGGTAGTATGTGCGACATCCACAAATTCTTTTTCTTCTTCTACTAGAGTTCAGACTTGAGACTGGTTTGCACCAGTATGGCATTCCACATCTCTGTCTTCCTCTTCATTTCCGCATACTTAACATACTCTAAATCACTCGTAATCTGTTCCACTTTTTATCTGTTCTTGTTTGGATGCGCATCAAAAGAAATGTGCTTTCTTTTATTCTTTCCAGCACCTCTTGGTAGATAACTCTATCAATCCAGCTGATGCTTAATATCCTTCTGTAGCACCACATACGCATGGCTTCTATCCGGCTTCTCGCTTGTTTTTCTACTGTTAAAGTTTGACAGCTGTACAACGATACTCTCCAGACAAACGGTTACATGATCGGTATCCCTATTTCCAGTCCGATTTTCTTTTTGATGAGTAGTTTATTTCTCGTATCAAATGCAGTTTCGGCCAACTACATGTTGTTCACAATTTACTTCCGGCTTCTACCACCCCTTGTGACCTTGATAACCAATTAGATAAATTCCTGTGACACTCTAACTCTTTTCTACCAACGTAAGTTCACATTCATGACGAGGACTTCCGCTTATTTATTTATTTTTTATGGCAGGTTCTGCCCATTTCGTTGACCGAGGGAGCGTGGGAAAATTAATTTGTTCCAATGCTTCCGTTCGTGCTGTTATCGCTGTAAAATTTGTATTTTTTATGGAACAGGAACATAGCAGATACTCGCTTGAAAACTGATTCTTGCGTTTTTCTGCGTAATATTTCGCTATATATAAGGTGTATTTCTTCGTGTGTCCGTCAGTTGATGTTCAGTATTTCCGCTAAACTCTTCGTGAGGCAAACAACACCGTCATCAATGGCGATGACCTTCTTTGTACTATCTTCTTTGTACTATAACGGGTGTCGCAAACCCTCAGGGTCAATATCACACGGATGCTATAATATCCTAAACATTGTTGATATACGGATCCAATGAAGACAAATGAATATGTCAGTTGGTACAATTTATAAACTCAGTAGAGTGTGCAAGGCACATTCATGGATCTGGTCTCTTACAACGGTCGCAATACGTATGACATGAGTCTCATTTCGCCACCGTAGAGTAGGAATAACTATGGAGTGAGCGTAGTATAATAGGCACGACGCCAACGTCCAACGGAAATATTAACGTGACTTTGGTATGCCGCACTGCTCACAATTCCTGGTAATATTGCAAATTTTGTCATGCTTCCTCACATTAATTTACTGGTAACAGCAAAGGTGCTGAATTTTTTCTGCTATGGATGCAAATCGAAATTTATCAAAGGAGGAAACGTTACTTTTCATAGTAAAGTACCATAAAGGGCTAATTATAGTTGCCACTGTAGCAAGAGACTCTTAGTGTGTTGAAAAATGTCAAGACGCTCGGTAATAAAGAGTTCGCTATCATCCTCCTCTGACCACTGTAGCACGTTTCTGGACATGCTGGGAGATGCCATTTTCCTTAGGGGAGACTTCAATAATGAAGTGACGTAGGTGGTCCACAGTAATGTTCATGCAGTCCACAACTGTCACGGTGCCTTCCATTACTACCGCAGGTCTCATGGAAGCCCAGGTGAATTTCTCCCATAGCACAATACTGGCTCCACCCACCTGTGTCCGTGGCGCGGAGCACATATCGAACAGTCGTCCCATTGGATGACTTATTAGGATACAACCATCGATCTGATGTGGCAAGGAACTGGTTTCAACGGACCAGGTTTCCTTTTATGTGCACTCCATACTCAATGACCGTGTGCCCGCTGCAATTGTAGTTGACGATGCTGTTGAGAGCGGATGCTGTGGAACCCATGTCCGAAAATCTACATCTATATCCACATCTGCATCTATACTTTGCAAATCACTGTGAAGTGCACAACAGAGGATACGCCACATTGTACCAGTTGTTAGAGTTTCTTCCTGTTCCTGTCACGTACGGAGCGTGGGAAGAATGATTGTGTAAATGCTTCTAAGCATCCTGTAATTAATCTAACCTTGTCCTCACAATCCGCGTATGAGCGATGCTTAGAGGGTTGTAGTATATTCATAGAATCATCAGTTAAAGCCACTTTTTTGAAGTTTGCAAATAGGCCTCCCCGGTTTAGTTTACATTTATATTCAAGAGTTATCAGTGCAGTTCCTGTAGCATCTCTGAGACATTCTCCCGTGGGTCAACCGAACCTGTGACCATTCTTGCTGCCCTTGTTCAGTATCCCCTGTTAGTCATACCTGGAACGTGTCGCACACACTTGATCAGTGTTCTGGAATGGGTCGCACGAGTGATTTGTAACCAATCTCCTTTGCAGATTGATCGCATTTCCTCCGTATTTTACCAATAAATCAAAGTCTACCATCTGCTTTACCCACGATTGAGCCAACGTAATCATTCCATTTCATATTCATAGAAAGTGTTACCTACGTACTTGTATCAGTTAGCGAATTCCAACTGTGATTCATTGATGTCATGGTCATAGTATACTACGTCGTTTTTTTTCATTTTTGAAGTGCACAATTTTACATTTATGAACATTTAAAGCAAGCTGGCAAACTTTACACCACTTTGAAATCTTACCAAGATCTGACAATATTTGTGCTGCTTCTTTCACACATTACTTCATTATTGATAACTGCATCATCTACAAAATATCTGAGGTTACTGTTGATATTGTCCACAAGGTCATTAATATACAGCATGAACAGCAAGGGTCCCAACACAATTGCCTGGAGCACACCTTAAGCAACTTCTACATCTGACAATGACTGCGCAACCAAGATAACGTGCTGCGTCCTACCTACCAAAAAATCCTCAATCACAGATTTCGCTTGATACCCCATACGACAGTACTTTTGAAAACAAGCGTAGATGCATTCCGGAAATCAAGAAATATTGTACCTGCCAGGCTGCCTTGATCCAAAGCTTTCATTATGTTATGTGAGAAAAGTGCGAACTGGATGACCGATGTTTGCGAAATCCATGCTGGCTGTTTGAGATACCTCACTATGTTTGAGCTCAGAAGCTCAGTAAGGTTCAACAACAAATCGACGTCAAGTTTACTGCACGGTGGTCTTGTGGATGAGTTGTACAGCCGGGTATTATCCGTGATCTACACTAACACTCATAAATTAAGGATAATGCTGATACATGGTTAAACAATTCTCTGGTGGGCGATTTGCGGGTTTAAATCACACCTCGGTGTATGACCATGCAGTGCTTTTCAATTGCGGTCGTAGCACGGTGGCGCTGGCAGCAGTCCGCATACGCAGAGATGTGTTGGTGCAAGTCAGAGTACGATGCAGCGAATAAGCGTGCAGATGTTTTAATACATGCTAATGGTGACTGTGTGTTGAAAATGGCTCAAAGAACACATATTGACGACGTTATGAGGGGTAGAATAGTAGGGCGTCTGGGGGCTGGTCAAACACAGCAGGTCGTAGCATCGGCCCTCTGTGTGCCAAAAAGTGTGATCTCAAGATTATGGCAACGATTCCAGCAGACAGGAAACGTGTCCAGGCGCTGCATTACGGGACGTCCACAGCGTACAATAGCACAAGAAGACCGATATCTCACCTTCAGTGCCCGCAGACGGCCACGGAGTCCTGCAGGTAGCCTCGCTCGGGCCCTTACTGCAGCCACTGGAACAGTTTTCTCCAGACACACAGCCTACAGACGACTGAACAGACATGGTTTATTCGCCTGGAGACCTGCAAGGTGCATTCCACTGACCCCTGGTCGCAGGAGAGCCCGAAAAGCCTGGTGTCTAGAGCACAGTACATGGTCATTGGAACAGTGGTCCCAGGTTATATTCACGGTCGATTCCAAGTATAGTCTGAACAGTGATTCTCGCCGGGTTTTCATCTGGCGTGAACCAGGAACCAGATACCAACCCCTTAATGTCCTTGAAAGGGACCCGTATGGAGGTCGTGGTTTGATGGTATGCGTTGGGATTATGATTGGTGCACATACATCCCTGCATGTCTTTGACAGAGGAACTGTAACAGGTCGTCATTTTGCACCAGTATGTCCGCCTTTTCAGGGGTGCAGTGGGTCCCACATTTCTCCTGATGGATGATAATTCTCGGCTCTCCCGAGCTGCCCTCTTGGAAGAGTACCTTGAAACAGAAGATATCTGGCGAATGGAGCGGCCTGCCTGTTCTCCCATCGATCACGTCTGGGATGCTCTCGGTCGACATATCGCTACATGTCTTCAAACCCCTAGGTCATATCAGGAGCTCCGACAGGCACTGCTGCAAGAATGGGAGGCTATACCTCAGCAGCTGCTCGACCACCTGATCTAGAGATTGCCAACCCGTTGTGCGGCCTGTGTACGTGTGCATGGTGTTCATATCCCACACTGATGTCGGGGTACATGACCAAGAAACAGCGACGTTTTGTAGCACATGTGTTTCGGGACGGTTTTCTCAACTTATCACCATTACCATGGACTTACAGATGTGTGTCGTGTGTGTTCCCTATGTGGATATGCTATTAGCTCCAGTTTTGTGTGGAGCACCACATTCTGAAATTATCCTTAATTTATGAGTGTTGAGTGTATTACGACTAGTGGTCACAGTTTTTCGTTCGATGAATCTACGATAAATTATAAGAAGGGGGGTTAAATCAACCGCAAATTCAGTATAGAACCTGACAGGGATCCCATCGAGCCATGCGCTGGTCTGTAACTCAGTAACCCTTGTACCTGCACAGAACTCCGTCGTCCCTTGCGCCACTGATCGCCGCCTATCCTGCTCTACAGAGTGGGCAACCCTCCGAACTCCACGTTCTGCGATGAGGCGTGGATGTGAAAAAGCTTGACGCCTACTCCCCGTCTCTCCGTCCTTCAACCTCTAGCCCTACATGCAAACGATAGCAGCACACGAACGGGCCAACAGTTGCGCCGTTTCTGAGATGCTCAATTAGAGGCGCTGGGCCACAACAATCTGATTTCTGTCAAATTCGCTTGGATCGGTGGACTTTTACATCTGCGGCTCTTATCGGCGCTGGTACGATTCCCCAATCGTCTCTGTTCCGCTTATATACTCTCCTTACCGCGTTATATGACCGTAACGTCACCAGGTGGTATTCAGTTCCGCGGTGGGCGTAACGTTCGTTGGCATCATCAACATTGACTGCCCAATCACACTCTTTAGGGTACGCCGAAAGCTAGTTCCACAATTGACGATCTGCAGTGTTCGTACACTAATGCTTAAATGCGTTCATCCGTTGACCAGAAGCCCTCAGTGCTGGAGTTCCCGTGAATTTCTTTCAACTGTGTTGGAAACTCCTCTGTAGGTTCACGAATAAAAATTTTCTATCCACATTCGATCGCTTGAGGCAACTATCTTCAACTGATCTTTGCCTTTTCTTGAAGTTTGAGCGAATTTCCTTTTCTTGCCCAACAACAGGCATGCCTATTATCGGAATTTCCCGCTGTGTCGTAGATGGAAGTAACATGAAAGGAGAGGTAGAGGTTGAACAAATATTTCCGATCTAGGTGGCTCTGAAAATCAAACAATACTGAAAGGTGTGTTCTGCAGCGTGTCTCTTCTCTGCCTGTACTTTCTCACATTTGTACCATGCCAGGGGGTGAATATCACGCTGGGGACCGAGTTGAGCGAGTTTTATTTTAACTTTTATTAGGTTTCATATTCAGCATCTGATGTAACGAGGCGAAGCGGTTGGATATTCTGTGGAATAGGGCAGCCACTGAGTAGTCGTTGTGCTGCTGTCTGATTGTGTAAGAAATGCCTCGTATTAGCACACTTCCAAGATTATTTTAGATGGGAGTTAGTCAAGATCTTGGTGCTAGGAACTTTCCATAACTTTCAAGATCTCCATAATTTTCAAGGTCGTTTGTTTCTACCCATCTTCTTCTTTATCCGGCCATGATTCACCTCATGCATCATGAAACCGATTAAATTTAATGCTTCTTTTGCTGTGAATCACTAGAAAGCTTTGACAATTTCAACCTTAAATTAAAGAAAATGATGAGTTTTATGTTCGGTTATTCTGTGACTGAATCTTCGTGTGTGAGTAAATGGGCGTCCAGGCTATGTTCCTTAGCCAACCTAATTCTCTCTAAATAAAGAAGATTAACACATTGACAAACATTTTTCCATTTATAGTACTATATTGGTAGGATTTTATGTGTGTTAAATGTTTACTGTAATTCAGGAGAGCTCTACATTTTGTGAAGTAATGCCCATCTGTTATAAACTTAGTCTGTCAAACGTTTCCCCAACGTGCATACCAGCACGTCATCCCATCTCCTGTGGTCAGTAACTTCATGTACCCTGTAAGGGAAAGGCACTAACAAGTATTTGGTAAAGTTTAATCGCTGTTCGGTCAATCTGAAGTCCAGTGGTTAGATTTTCGTTGCATAGTTTCTTGAGATAGAAATACAGTTAATGTTTATGCGACTTCACATAACTTGGCTCTGAATGGTTCAAATGGCTCTGAAGACTATAGGACTTAACTTCTGAGGTCATCAGTCCCCTAGAACTTAGAGCTACCTAAACCTAACTAACCTAAAGACATCAAACACATCCAGCGATCGCGCGGTTCCAGACTGTAGCGCCTAGAACCACTCGGCCACCCCGGCCGGCCAACTTGGCTCTCAGTGGAAGTCAGTGAATGATGAGCGCTGTTGTGTTCCAAAGGAAGCTCTTGACCACGAAAATGTCCAAGTTATATGGCCAAAGTGCGTTTCATTGAAGAACCGATTACCAACATTTTGTATACAGTGGGAGGCTTTTAATGCCAGATTCAGGTCTGAACTACCCAGGATGATTTGGTGCCGGCTGAACAGGATCCTGACTTTCCATGTCGGAATTAGAGCTAGCGTGCACAGATGGGATACGGTCGAGGACCACTGAGGGTGACTGTGGAATATATTATGTACATCATCATCCAACAGTTCATAGGCTTCCACAGATGGTTTCATTTTTGGAGAATGACATTGCGTATTTGGCCGCTTCGTAGTAAATCACAAAAAATGGTTCAAATGGCTCTGAGCACTATGGGACTTAACTGCGGAGGTCATCAGTTCCCTAGAACTTAGAACTACTTAAACCTAACTAACCTAAGGACATCACACACATCCATGCCCAAGGCAGGATTCGAACCTGCGACCGTATCGATCGCGCGGTTCCAGACTGTAGCGCCTAGAACCGCTCGGCCACTCCGGCCGGCTAGTAAATCACAAAAACAACTAAATTTAAGACGTTTCTACCTTCTAGATGCAGTTCTGTTCAGGGTGGTTCACTGCTGTGCACTTGTGAATTGTTTTATCCGAAATCATCTGGTGGCTACAGAATTCACATATCTGAGATATCGTTGAACAATTTGAAGTGTTTGTTATGGAGGGGTGGCTATATGGTAGGCTATCGTTTGTGATAGTGTGGTGGCTGATGGGAAGAAAACTCTAGAAGGTGATTAGTAGAAGATAGGTGATCGATCTGCCTATGCCACTGTGGTGAGTGATTGTTAGAAAATCTCTCGGTATTTGGAAGGCAACAACAAATCAGCAGCTTGTAACCGAGGTAGTGTTTCCCTGCAGCGAGGATAAGGCCTCAAGTCAGTTTTCTCGCGCCCGCTATTTATACGTCCTGAAATTGTCCAGTGACATCTCAGATGTATGACGGTGGTAGCCACCTGACAACCGAAAATGATGGTATATAAAGGAAGACATTCACCAGTATATAGCAGGGAATTACCCTGAAGACCACAGGAAGTCGATACAAACGTCGAGAGTCTGGTTCTTTCAATAGTTTACAATGAGGCTGCCTAATACCCAAAATCATTTTATCCGAAATCATCCAACAATGCTCCAAGAGAAGACTTTCTGAGAAATGAAATGACGTACTACAGCTGCAGCTGAAGATGTTATCTAACAATGTCGTAGATTTTTAAATGTGGAATGAGCCTCATCTGCAGAACTAGACAACATATAGTTTATTGTACTATACAACAAATAGAATAATAACAATAAACTAAAACATTACAGTTCCGTCATTATACTAAAATGTTTCCGAAAAAAAAATTTTTGAAAAAAAAGACAGATATTGAAAACAGTGAAAAAAGTGAACGAAGACTAATAACAAAATTTTTGGAGAAAACATATATAAGCAATCATTGCAGTCTAAAAAGAAAACAACAAACCGAGCAGAACATGAACATTCGCATTGACAATAAGAAACGAAGATTGAATTTTTACGGCTATATCAAAGAAAATCAAACCAGATAGATTTGCAAGGCGATCAGTTGAGTTTCATGAAAGCAGAAGTAAAACAGAAACAGAGATCAGGAACTAGATCGACAAAATAAAAGATGATTTACAGTTGTCAAGAGTCACAAAATGAGATATTCAGAACAGGAAAATATTTCGACATGGCCAGTTGGCAAAATGACCAGAAGAAAAAAAAAACCGAAGAAGTAGATTAACTTCATGTAGGTAGTGCTCGCAGCATGTATGAACTATTTAAAGGGGGTCTTTTTCCGCTCAAGGCTGTGGAAGGTTCATTCTGCTCTGACCGTTGTAAAGCTTAATTATTCCACAACGCGTCGGAGCACTGACGTAAGTTATAATTGCAGCCACAGTTGTATTTCAACCAGCATGTGAACACCAAAAGTTTTGGCATTACGTTACTTGTGTGTGTGATCGCAGTTATGGCCTCGGCTGCTATAAGGAGGGACACAAAAAAAATGGCTCTGAGCACTATGGGACCCAACTGCTGTGGTCATAAGTCCCCTAGAACTTAGAACTACTTAAACCTAACTAACCTAAGGACAACACACACATCCATGCCCGAGGCAGGATTCGAACCTGCGACCGTAGCGGTCGCGCGGTTCCAGACTGTAGCGCCAGAACCGCTCGGCCACCAACGGCCGGCTGGAGGGACACAACCGTTACTTATAACTTATATCTGTCCTGTGACAGGGAATAGAAAACATGCTTGATAGTGGCGTCACACTGAAACTGCTGTGAAACAGTAAAATCTTCTACACCCATAATCGGAAAATGACTTTCTTTAAAGCAAAGAGCATTTTAGTGTGAAGCGGGAGACCAAGCTTGTGCACTGCTTGATTACTACTAAGGGACAGAGACATTGCTGGACAGGAATAATTACAAGCAATGAAGGATTACATGAAAGACAGTACATACGTAATAGAGGTGGAGTCGTATAGTTATAACGGAAAATGGTACAGATTTCACCACATGGGGAAACAGAATAATGGACAGAAATAACATTCATGTTTGACACTGATGACACTCCCAACATTAAGGTCGATATCCAACTGTTAGTAAGGAATATGTCCTCCCCGGGCACTAATGCATATTTTGCACCTGTTATTCATGCTGGCTACCGAACCGTTGAGGAGTCCTAGGGTGATACTGCCCCACTCCTCTTTCAAGGCGATTTTCAGTTGTTGCACAGTTCTTAAAGCGGGTGTTCGCTGAGACAACACGTCTTCCAGTGTATCCCAGGTATTCTATATAGGGTGTAGATCCGGCCAGTACGCAGGCCATTCCATACGTTCAATTTCTTCACTTTCCAGTGTGTCCGACACCTCAGCAGTCCTGGGTGGGCGGGCATTGTCACCCATAAACAGAAAGTCAGGACCTGGCGCACCCCTAAACAGACGGACATGATCC
The DNA here is from genome assembly GCF_023898315.1 of Schistocerca nitens. Lineage (NCBI taxonomy): Eukaryota > Metazoa > Arthropoda > Insecta > Orthoptera > Acrididae > Schistocerca > Schistocerca nitens. The sequence goes on along the minus strand of NC_064622.1, from coordinate 172,914,662 downwards.
ACAATAATCTGTCTGCAGTACCGCTATGCTGTAACGGTAAGATGTGCAGCGGTGTTCGGCCACTGTGCATAATGTCCATTCATACTACAACAACTAAGCCACACCGATAACATTTACGAACATTCTGTGATGTGTAAAGTGTTCCTCACTCCTACTCCACAATAACTGCTGGCCACTTGCTACAGTGAAGTGAGATTCGTCGGAGAACATCATTTTGAACTACTGTTGTTGATTCCAACCATCTCCCTACATCAACGAACTCTTTCTCCACGATGACGTGGTTGTACTGGGATACATTTAACAGTCTTCCGAGCGTACAGCCGCATTTAATTGGCGCGAAATGGTTCTGGCAGAGACAGGTATACCAACAGCGGCTGCAAGGTCTGTAGCCATCTACCTACGAATGAGATGTCTGTTCTTTTTTGCCACTGGGGCTACGTATCGATCCTCTGGCAATGTGGCGGTCTGTCTACGATCACCGTCACGCTTTTGCATGACATTTCTACCTTCAGCGGCCTTTCTTAATCGCGAAATGCCTCTTTTCCTATCAGTGCTCGGGTGTTCCGTAACAGTTGTTGGCTGTTCTGTAGAACTGGAAGTTGCTCCTTAGCAAGTGTCAGCTGTTCCTTAGCGACAGTAAAGCAATGTAGTAAAAGAATAAAGCAAACGTAAACACATAGGAAAGCTAGGAAGGCTAAGCAAGTTTCAAAGTACTTAATCCAGTCCTAAATAGACTCATTCGCAGAAAATATAAAACTTTAAGTCTGTCGTGTCTACACAGAATTTTATCACTTTAGAAAAATAGTCTGCAGCCACATTACCATTAAACGGTAAAACCCTTCGCGTGATTACAAAAAGCGGAAAAATAATAAAATAACGAATGCGTTTCGGGAGAACCCCATCAGCAGAACTGTGGCACGAAATAATTGTAATATCGTAATAACACGACTGTTGAAGTGAATAGAGAATATCTTGTCACCTACTAATGATCTCCCTGTGTTGCAGTATAACTGCAATAGCCAATGATTTCGATCTTGTAAGGGTATGCTGGTACGAGACCACAAACGGCCATGGTCTTGTTCCCCTTGCTTCTATATCTTTAAAGTTTTATATTTATTGATCTTCTTATAAACTTTTATTTTGTCATGTACTATTGTTTTTAAATATTTTGTTTGGAACTTAGGTACTGAGCTTCCGTCCTGTGCTCTGCTTTCGTATGTTCGTATTCCAGCGGTGTGGGGCGCTGCAGCTGCGTCCTTACTGATTCAAGCTTCATGCCTTTTGATAACATTTATCTTGAAGTTTTTAGTAAGTATTTGTCATATCATTGTGTCCGCCTCCGTAGCGTAGCGGTAGCGTTACCGCCTCCCACGCTGGGGCCCCACGATCGATTCCCGGAAGGGGACTGGGTGTTGTCTGTCTTTCATCATCATTGACTCGCAAGTCGCCGAAGTTGCGTCAACTAAAAAGTATTTGCAATAAGGCTGCCGAACTCCCCCGAAAGGGGCCTCCTGGCCAACAATAACATCCGATTATTTCATTTTTCATATGTGCCTGATATCATGGGCGTTATTTTCACTAATGGCTTCTACCGGTGAAATTATTTTCCCTTTACAGTTCGACGTGTAGACATCAGTTGGGCACTGAAGGTTTTATGGTGTTGTAAGTGATCACAGTACTCATCTCAACAGCTATTTTTCCTCCCAACAGGGATTTCTACCACTACTACGTTGTCGCCTCTTTCTCTTGTTTTGATGTGATGATAAACAAAAAAAATATTTGGCAATAGAAATATCCATTTGTTGTAGGATCATAAAAAACACTCAGAGCTCAAACGTAACAATGTATCTTGAAGAGAATGACCTCCTCTATGCCAACCAGTATGGATTCCGAAACCATCGATAACGTGACATCCAATTCGCAGTTTTCTCGCGTGACATCCTGAAAGCCTTGTAGCAAAGTCATCAGGTAGATGCGGCATTTACTTATTTCCTTAAAGTATTTGCTCAGTACCACTCGTTGCTTATGGTAGAAAGTACCTTTGTATCGGGTATCGAGAGAAAGCAGTGACTAGACTGAGGATGTCGTGGTAGGGAGGACGCAACTCGTTGTTTTGGATGCAAAGTCATCGACGGATGCAGAAGTAGCTTCGGGTGTGCTACAGCTAGGTGTTCTGAAAAATTTGCTCTTCATGTTGGACATGAATGATCTTAAAGGCAATTTTAATAGCAACGTCAGAATTTTCGGGAATGAGGCAGTTAACTGTAACGAAGTATTGTCTAAAAAAACTACACATCTACTCTAGTCAAATCTTGATAATACACTACAAAATAAAGGAGACACCGCGCGCGAAGGAATTACACGAATGGCTCGGAAATGGGTAGCTCACAAATTGAGGAAGTCAATACCGCGTTGGTCCACCTCTGGGCGTTACAAAAATGGCTCTGAGCACTATGGGACTTAAGTGCCGTGGTCATCAGTCCCCTAGAACTTAGAACTACTCAGACCTAACTAACCTAAGGACATCACACACATCCATGCCCGAGGCAGGATTCGAACCTGCGACCGTAGCGGTCACGCGGCTCCAGACTGTAGTGCCTAGAACCGCACTGCCACTCCGGCCGGCTGGGCGTTACACAAGCAGTTATTTCGGCTTTGCATTGATCGACAGAATATTTGGACATTCTCCTGAGAGATATCGTATCAAATACTGTCCCTATGGCGCGTTACATCGTCTAAATCCCTAGATGGTTGGAGGGCCATGCCGATAATGCTCCAAACATTCTCAACTGCAGAGAGGTCCTTGCTGACCAAGACAGGGTTTGGAAAGCACAAGGACAAGCAGTAGAAACTCTATCCGTAGGCGGGCGGTGTTATGTTGCTGAAATTTAAGGTGAGGGTGGTTTGCCATAAAGGGAAACAAAAACGGTGCGTAAAATACTGTCGACGTAGCACTATGCTGTAATGGTGGCACAGATGACAGCCAAAGGGATCCTGCTATGAAAAGAAATGGCACCTCAGACCATCACTCCTAGTTGTCGGGCAGTATGGTGGTTAATATTCAGACAGTTATCCCAACGCTCTCCAAGGCGTCTCCATGCACGTCTTCGCCGGTTATCGAGGCTCTGTTCGAAGCGGCACTCATCACTGAAGACGATCTACTGTAGTCAATGAGATAATAGGGCGACGACATATCTGGAGACACCCCAGGCAGTGGTGGGGTACCAACTGTCGCCCATCATACTGCCCGTCAACCAGGAGTGATCTGGGTTTGAGCTGTGCGCGGCTCACGTTCGTGCCGTTTATTGCTTGGCAGCTGGTCTTTGCGGTGCCGCCGTCTCTCTTTATTATTCGATTTACTAGCGTCACTAAGTTGCTGGTTTGCTTGCCCCTGAGTGGCAGCAGCAGCGCTTATCGATATGTGCATTTTCGTACTATCTCTGGAGCGACCGCTATTATTTCGGGGTCGTGGTCCGTCGGAGTTCAGTCGGGACGGAGCGCCAGTGAGGTGCGGACTGCCAGTATTGGCCGACAGCTGGCGAAGCACATGAACTGTCCGACGGAAGGAGACTGGAGTGCGAACGACCGTTAGTTGGTCGTTCGGTCGGTCGTCTCATCGGGCGATGTGTATTTGGTCGCCGACAGCTTATGGAAACTGTGTCTGTGTCGACTTGTGATTGTTCCTTGTTGTTCCACAGTGATTGCTTTTAGAATTGTCGGAGTTCTTGGTGCAAGTGTTTACGTGGAACTGTGTGTAGCTTCTGTCTGCGTACTGGAGTAGGCAGTCGGTCGGTTGGGACAGAACAGCGAGTGTGTGTTTCCTCGCCGTGCTGATGCTGTCCGGCACGGCGTGTAGTTCGGCAGCTTTTGGTGTTGTTCATATTTTTGAGAGGTTATTGGGCCTTGGCTATATTTAGACGCCAATATTTGAAGACGTGGTGCTGCTGGTATCTTCGTCCTCTCTGACATTTTCCGTTGCCGTACCTCTGGTCGGGCGGAAGGGAATTGATTAGGGGGTTGGTCGGTCCTTCAGCGGTCCCTGGGTCGGGTTGCCATCCGATTATTTAATCTTACTTTGGGCTGCCTCTCTCACCTAACTTTACGTTAAAGTTACCTCCTCAGGCCGACCCTCGGAACACTTTTGAGCACCACTGTTATGTCGGTTTTAGATTGTGATTTTCTTTTAGTCTGAAGTACTGCGCGAGGCCTTCATCCGTCTGTTAGTTCAGTTTGTCTTAATTTTAAAGTAAGGCCTTCAGCCGACTTAAATTAAGCTTTCAAGATTGATTTGTTTGAAACTATTTTAAAAAAGAGATTTGGTACTATTTGAAATCTCTGTTATCCAGGCCTTAAGCCTTGAGTTGTTCGGTGTTCAGTATGTGGCATTCAGTCGAGCTTTTACGTGAAATATTTTTAAGGTAAGGCCTTCAGCCGTCTTAAATTAAAACTTTGAAGGTTCTTGTTTAAACTAATTTTGTTAAAAAAAAAGGAAAGACGAATTTTGCTCTGTTGGAAAGGCCTTAAGCCTTGAGTTGTTCTATGCTCAGTATGTGGCCTTTAGCCGAGCTTTTACGTGAAATATTTTTAAGTAAGGCCTTCAGCCAAATGTATTCTTTAAAGAAATTTTAATAACTTATGTTCGGGCTTTCAGGCGTATTGTTTTGAGTCCTTTTAATGGCATGTGTGATTAAATGTTTTTTGGAAAATAAAGTTCATGTGTTTAGTGTAACTGACAGTGGCAGATTCTAGCACCTTTCCACAACCATAACCTGATCCGCTCTGTCCTGGAAGACCAGATTTCAGGGTTGTCATTTCTTTTCATAGCAATGCCCCTTTTGTTGACATCGGCGGCACCCTTATTACACGCTGCTCCGCGAAAGCGTTCTTAGTCGGCTTCAAAGACCAACATTAAGAGGTGAACCTAGCTTACGTACTACAACTTCCGACGTATCGCTCCACTGGGACCGCGAAGGCAAAATTAGGCTAATATAACGCGCTCAGAGACGTTAAGAAATCGTTCCTCCCTCACTCGACACGTGATTGGAACGCAGAAAAGCCCCAGTAGCAGTTTCGATGAGAAGTACTCTTTGGAATGCACTTTACAGTGATTTGCGGAGAACGGATGTACATGTAGAAGTGTTTTACCATTTATTCTAGACTTCCGGAAAGCTTTTGACACCGTTCCTCACAAGCGACCTCTAATCAAGCTGTGGGCCTATGGGGTATCGTCTCAGTTGTGCGACTAGATTCGTGATTTCCTGTCAGGAAGCTCGCAGTTCGTAGTAATAGACGGCAAATCATCGAGTGAAATTGAAGTGATATCAGGTGTTCCCCAGGGAAGCGTCCTTGCACCTTTGCTGTTCCCGATCTATATAAATGACCTGGGCGACAATCTAAGCAGTTCTCTTAGGTTGTTCGCAGATAATGCTGTAGTTCACCGTCTAGTAAGGTCATCCGAAGACCAATATCAGATGCATAGCGATTTAGAATAGATTGCTGTATGGTGTGGCAGGTGGCAATTGACGCAAAATAACGAAAAGTGTGAGGTGATCCACATGAGTTACAAAAGAAATCCGTTGGAATTCGATTACTCGATAAATAGCACAATTCTCAAGGCTGTCAATTCAACTAAGTACCTGGGTGTTAAAATTACGAACAACTTCAGTTGGAAAGACCACATAGATAATGTTGTGGGGAAGGCGAGCCAAAGGTTGCGTTTCATTGGCAGGACACCTAGAAGATGCAACAAGTCCACTAAAGATATAGCTTACACTACACTCGTTCGTCCTCTGTTAGAATATTGCTGCGTGGTGTGGGATCCTTAACAGGTGGGATTGACGGAGGACATCGAAAGGGTGCAAAAAAGGGCAGCTCGTTTTGTATTATCAAGTAATAGGGGAGAGAGTGTGGCAGATATGATACGCGAGTTGGGATGGAAGTCATTAAAGCAAAGATGTTTTTCGTCGCGGCGAGATCTATTTACGAAATTTCAGTCACCAACTCTCTTCCGAATGCGAAAATATTTTGTTGAGCCCAACCTACATAGGTAGGAATGATCATCAAAATAAAATAAGAGAAATCAGAGCTCGAACAGAAAGGTTTAGGTGTTCGTTTTTCCCGCGCGCTGTTCGGGAGTGGAATGGTAGAGAGATAGTGTGATTGTGGTTCGATGAACCCTCTGCCAAGCACTTAAATGTGAATTGCAGAGTAATCATGTAGATGTAGATGTATATGTATTCCACAAACTTAAGTCCCCTGCTAAATAATGTCAGAAATAATGTTGGTGTTAGCACAAGGTCAAGCGAAGGGAATCTGAGCGGTCGTCGCCTTACGAGCTGGCCAGACACCCGACGTGTCAGAAGCCCAGTGTCCATCACCCTTAAGGCTTGGCAGTGCAGTGCGCGGAAACCAAGCGATGCTGCCAGGAGAAGTGGCCATTGGTGTGGCTAGAGACCGCGGGCTTACGAAACGCTCCCTTCCTTGTACTCGGAGCTCCTTCTTTACAACCGTAAAACAAATGCCTCGGTTTAAAAATAGAGTTCTTAGACTGAGGAGGGTGATTTGCATACCGAGCTCTTAGGCGGCGAGAAGAAGTCAGATCCGTGCGGCAGAGAACAAAATTTACGTCTGCTTCGTGACGTGTATCAGTAAAGAAATACATCTCGTGTTTCATGACGGTTAAGCAACAGCGTCGGCGGGGAATCCGAGCTGTTGACAATTATTATTGTGATGCAGATGAGTGGTGGAAGGATCCGCTCCGTTCTGTTGCGCGGCCGGTGGACCTGTTGAGAGCAGCTCGCCTCTCCGCTTCCTCTCCCCCACTCGCCGCCCCCACTTGCTCTTTTTCTGAGGAGTTGCTCCACTTATTCATCACATTCCTCGGCCAGAACAACAACTGTCAGTGCTAATAGCGCATTAGCCGACGCGCTGCTTTGAATAACACGAGTCGCTCTCAATATGACAGTCATCCTTGTTTCATTGTATGTAAGTTGCTCGCCTAATGTATTCCTCGGGACACGTGTCAACATATCGAGGGGCGGCAGGGAGCGGTCTCCACCGGGGGCAGCGTGCGTCGTCTACGTCGGCAACTTCTGCGTCCGAAGGGAAAGCTCGCTGAGTAATTCCATACGTCCGATGTCACTATGATCAATTATAATGATCGTTTTCCATATACTTCGAATGAAGGCCTTTTATAGGCTCAGCTGTTACTATTTTCAGCCTTACTTATCCAACTACAGTCTGCCCAATTCGTAATGATAACACTACCTAATTATCCCTCGTGATTTAGCCCTCTCTGTGCAGCTGTTTGTTATAACATCTCATAGTATGTAACACTATCTGAAGATGTGACATTTCTCCTTCTTCGCTGCATTAGTTATGACTGGATCGAAGTTCTACCGAGCCCTCGCACCTAATGCAACTGACTATGACTTTTAAATCAACTCCCAAGCTCCACTGTTACCTTAAGTTTGGTAACATACTATAATGTAACTAATTAATACATTAAATTAAGTATTACCACTGTCAAGACAAGACGTTTTTGACAGACGTAATCATATGCGCAGAACGTATAAATGGAAGAACTGTCACATGATAGCTAAGTATTAAATAAACATTTAAATTAAAATTAAAATACATTCACAACTCATTATGTGTCTCATTACTATCATTATCTAAGTTAGCAACACGTTTAAATAAAATTGCTTTCATATATATATATATATATATATATATATATATATATATGTGTGTGTGTGTGTGTGTGTGTGTGTGTGTGTGTGTGTGTGTGTGCTTTTTCATAATTACTTCTTTTATAAAATTTTCAACAAGAAAAAAGGAATGCACTAGTAATAACACTGGATTCGTATGACAGAACATGTAAAATCTGAAACGACCCCTTTCGAACAATTTATACAAGACTGTGCTTATACTGACACACAATATTTTTTAGCGTACCGCAATCTGACTTCCAAATTCCCTACAAAAGAATGGCCCTGACTAACATTAAACTATACCTTTCACAAATCACTTACCTCACAAAAATCTTCGCTGCTCAAGCTACTGCAATACAGCGAGCGCCACTACTGCCAGCTAAATAAAAGATTCAAACTATGGAAGGCACTAACTACTGATAGGGATAGTTAGCAAATGAAAGATATTAATAGAGAACAAACAATGTATTTACCTTGATATCATCATATATATAGCAGTTCATGACAAATTACAAAACTCCGCCATCTCTCTCGCCACATCCACCACTGCTGGCGGCTCACCTCCAACTGCCCAACGCTACGCGCTGTTCACAGCCAGCTGCCTAACACTACAATGGCGAGTATTACAACAATGCAAAGCAGCCACAGGCTGCACACAGCACAGCCAGTGATTTTTATACAGAGGTGGCGTTACCAATAAAAAAACCTAAACAGCCTACTTACATAGCCCCCATGCTCCCCACAAAAAAATTTTACAAATTTTGTTGGGCACTGGCCAATACATATTTGTTAAATTTTTTTTCACAATTACAATAACAAAGGAATCAAATGCACACACTGATTGATACAATGTTGGTCAAAAGCTAAAATTTTCTCACAGTCCATAAAGACAGTCCTGATCGTTCATGACGGTAAAATAGCAGTGTTTTTCTCAAAGTCTGAGCAGTAAAAGAAAATGCACACGGAAGTAGTGGATTTCCATGCAGTCTTGAAGAAGTAGCGTTGTCCTTCCAACGGAAAGACAGTGCTGACTCGACATGCAGACAGGTAATGGGCCACAACAGAGCAAACCCACAGCGGAGTCAATCGAAGTTTTGAAGAATATCGTTTGGTAGGTCATCACAGAGCAGACCCACTGTAGTCCTGGTAGAGATTACGGTATTGGTGGGCCACCAGAGACGCAGACCCACTGCAGTCCTTGTAGAAATAATGGTATTGGTGGATCATGAAAGGTATAGACCCACTGTAGTCCTTGTAGAGATGGCCAGCAGCCATCTGCTGCGACTATCAGGTGCACAATCACCATTGAAGAGTCTTGCGGATAATGTAGCAAGTCCATAACCACCACTTGTGCACTCACAAAGTTTTTGGAATTGTCTTTAGAACCAGCAATGCTGTTATCCAGTCCCTTGCTGAATTATTAACACACGTGTAAACACTAACAGTCCCTACTTCTCACATATTGTCCATATACTATGATCAACAGAAGCGTGTGCAGTGAAATGATACTTAATTTGAAGAACTGGTGTCAATTACAATATTATAACATGAGAGTACAATTACAAAGGTACAAAATACATCATTAAAGAACATAACAATACAGATAACATTTGTAGTACAGGCTTTACAACACAATAGAAATAAACATATACATCAATGTTACAGGAATTATGACATAAGTACATACATAAAAGATCAGAATAGCTTTTGAAACATCAACTTTACACATGAGCATTAAAACAGAACATAATAAATAATATCTAAGCATATTTACAAGTTAAATAACATATTATTAATACCAATTATATTTGAGGATAACAGTATTCCTCATCATAGTGAATGTAGCTGAGTATTAGAAGAAAAAAATTCTATGAAACTACACAAAGACAGGAAGAAAACAAATACACAAGGGTACACAAACACATAGTGGGATAACACAATGGAAAGGACAGGGTTCGTTTTCAGTGTAACTTTTGGTACTGCAGTCCAACCCAAAACTTCATTCCATAGATCTTTCGTCTTATTTCAACCTTTGCTTCCACCAAAAAAATCCTATCCAAGCATGCTTTCTGTATTTATTTCACATATTTCTTAACTCATTATTTATTTCCAAGAAAATCCTACCTATATCTGTTGTCCCTAAACCCTACTTTTTTTGGTTCATATCCTCTTTCAAAATACCCCCTTTTTTTTTTTTGGCCAAAGCATTTTCTTTAAGCTTCTCAATGCATTTCTTCCAATCCATCATAGTTAGTTTCTTATATAGTCTACCCCCTCTTAAGCTAACTTAAATCTACTGAGCTCAGATGCTAAACTAAGGGACGAGGCAATGCAGCATCACATAAAACAATTAATATAAACAGCAATGAAAAAAAAACACAGATTTGCGAAGCAAGCAGCATTAAGAAATTAGCAAAGCAATTGTAATATTACAACTAATCTAAGGCACTGTGCAGCAACAATAAAAATAAATCATTAGTAAAACTGGCTTAACAGAATAATACAAAGTCAAATTCAATAACACTATGCCTGGCAAACAGCAGCAACTTATACCTAAACATGACATAGCTCAAGCAGAAAAAATATTACAGTAAAAATGGCCATGTTTAAAACTTACGTCACATCTTAACACTAGAGTGATGCATCACAAAAACTTACTCTACGAAAAAAAAATTACCAAGTAGTTGAAAAGAAAATTATGTATGCAGTTCCTGTTATTAGTCCCTTCTTATTGTTCTTTCCATTCCAAGAGCTCCTTTTTCGAAGAATGTGGGTCATAAAATAATTATTTAATAGATCTGTTGACAGAAAGTGTTCACATTAGCAAATGAATTTTTTTTTATAAAACCCATGCTGCAAAACAGCTGGAAACTAGATATCAAATGAAATAAGCAACTATGTACAAAGCAAAGCATAAGAACATCGTTCAATAGCCATGTGGCATTTCATAAGTAGTAAAAATCTAGAAAGACAGTAGTCATAATCAGGTGTGTAGACAAACTATTTCTTGTCATTTCATTAGGCATTTCAGTAAATATCAGAAAGTACGATATGTTTCCAAGTAATGAGCGTGTCGCATTTGCGATGCTTTCTACAAAGGAACGTCAATAGCGAGGATAATGGCCTCCCCTTTTTTTTTTTCTTCTCCACCTGCGCCACACACTAATGGCTTTTTCTCAAGGCGGCTGGCACACCTGGCCGCTCACAACGAATTACTTCACGGTCACTTACCTTTCTTAACGAAATATTTACGACAGCAGTTTTCGCTACAGCGACAGTCTCATATAAAAATTTCATAGGTCAAGAATTTGCGTTACAAATCTGTAGAAACAAAATCGTATGAATATAACAGTGTCCGAAAAATTTTCGTAGGCATTGTGGTACATTCACGCATTTACACACATTTCATAACTCTTAAAGTACGATTCTTGGTTTCCAACATCCTTTTTCCCTAACCACTACTCATTATTCTTTCCTTTATTACACATATACATATTCGTCGACACGTCTTCAATATTTCATCTTAGAAATCCGTAGCATAATCAAATTCCTCATATATGGTAGCATCATCTTATTGATCATAAATATATCTCAACAGCATAATACACATCGTCGTCGTAAAAATAACATCATAACACCTCAGTCAAATCTCTCAATCGTCGTAGCTTTCTGCAATAATATCAAAACCTAAAAAAAAATTCTCTGCTCATTTCAATGGTGTCATCTACCTCAAACGTACTTTAAAAATTATGATCCCATACCAAATACATCATTCAAAGCTCTCATAGTACCACAATGGTTCCGAAAAAATATGAACAGTTTACAAAGTACAGACAAAATACAGTTTCATAAGTGTGAAGTTATCCAACTGTGTAATTGCGTAAACATGTGTCACTGATGCAGTAAAATAAATGTTTGTTTCTTTGTTAAATAATCGGATAGCTGTGTAATTTATGTGTTAGAGAAATATGGTACCGATGTGTAAAGTTGTATAAGCAAATACCATATTAGCTAGGGTTCCTTGTGGTTGCCACACACATGGTACACAAAGTAAGCGTGTACCCCCCTGAGGATTAATGTAATTATACCCTCAGGTGTTACAGATTACAGCAATGGAATGACATGTATCACGGAAAACTTTCTTTGTAATTAAAAAATCTTGAAAAATAAATGGTTTAAGTACAAAATTGATCACTCAAATGCGTGTCCTGTAGCGCTAAATGTGCGTCTTGCTGTAAGATAATTCTGTGGAAGTGTCGTAGTTATCGTCCTCCGAAAGCTAAGTTCTGCAGAAGTCAATGTACTTACCTCATGATACACAAAAGTGAAATGCTTTGCGTATAGATATCTTAGTTATTATGCTAATTGCCGTGATGAGGAAAGTACTGTGTTGTAACGTATTGTTGTGCTACGGAAAAGGCTGTCTCCTTGTAGCTATACCACAAAAGTTACTACTAAAACATGTTTTACTTTCCAGAAGAATTCAGAAAAACTGTGCAGATATAAAACAGATACACCGCAAAAGCAACAAGGTGAATTGTGTCACACATTAGTAGTGTCGTGATATAGTCATGTAGCTGTCAAATAAACTAACCACTGTGTCGCCTGGTATCTCTCAGAAAGCACCTTGAATCCATAATGTACTTGCAAGTAAACCAAAATGTTGCATTAAAAAAAAGCAGATTATCTTTCATTTAACGGTTTTACATGTGAAGGGTGGTGCAATCCTTTACACTTCATAGTACTCAGAGTTTGAACTTTAATGCAATTATCATGCGGTATACGTCAGTAAAGAATACTGGAATTATTCTCAAGGTTAGCGTCTATGTTATTTTTCTCGGAGCCAGCCGGCGCAGGTGTCTGCCTGCGGTGCGGGTCATTGTCTGTTGTCTCTTGTTGGCGCGCGTCGTTAATGGGATTCGGAGACCGAACTTCTACAAATTCGCCTTGCCGAGAGGGCCCTGCCGTGTTTAAATCCCGCCAGTTCTGATGCAATTCAGGTCTGTCGTTACGAATATATCGTCTGTCGTCATGTCGGTAGATTTCATAATTTCTTCCTTGTCCGTCACGTGGTGGAGAATTTCTCCCTGAATCGTCACTGTGCGCCGAACTGTTGCGTCTGAAGTTATTCTGCCTTTTTTTTTTCTTTTTAACAGCTTATAGTAAAAATCATTGTGTCGGCGAGTAGCATATCGGTCATTGTTAAGTCGTGTCGGCCGTTCCATCTCAAAATTCGGTGCACATTGCCAGTTTCTTTCATAACTTCCGAAATGCCCTGTGTTATTATTTTGCGTCTTTTCTGTATTTCTATGTCCCTCTTCCCGTACTGGAGCGCGAGTGTCCTCTGAAATATGTAATTCTTGTATTACCTGCGTCAACTGATCTTGTACTTCCCGGATTTCTCTTTTGTACTGCGTATTGATTTGATTTTGATTTTGTTTGAATTTTCTAATTTGTTCATACTCTTCTGTGTCAGTGAAGGCTACAGGTCTTGTGTCATTCAGATCATCATCTACCTTTGTAGATAAGTTAGTGACCTGATCCGAAAGTTCGGCTACTTTCTCCGATAGTGAACACATTTCCTCAGTGTGTTTTTCTGAACCAAGTTTCAGAGTGTCCATTTGTGTTGAAATCGAATCTACTGTGTCCTTCAAGTTTTCCTGAGTTTTTGCAAGTTGCGTAACCGAATCGGTAGATGCAACTGAGTCAAATTTAGCTTGCAAGGTCTCGTGATTTTCATGAACAGTAGTTTGCAGTTCTTTTATGGCTGCTTCGTGATTCTGTAGTGCATTTTCATGCCGCGAAAAAATAGGTTGAAAATGCTCACAAATTTGTGTTTTTACGTCGTTACAGACTTTTTGACATTTCGATTCAATGTGATGTAACTCATTAGTTAAATCCTCACGTGTTTGTTCAAGTGTGGTGTCTAACTTTTGAAGATTTTGTTCCATTGCGTCTAACTGTTGCTGTGTTTGTCTCTGGTGTTGTTCAATTGTGTCTAACTTTTGAAGATTTTGTCCCATTTGTTTCTGATTTTGTTCAAGCGTTGTGTCTAACTTTTGAAGATTTTGTCCCATTGCGTCTAACTGTTGCTGTGTTTGACTCTGATTTTTTTTCATTTGCTGCATTAATTGCAATAATAATGTGTTAGTGTCTGGAATCTGTTTCTCTACACTTTTCGGCAGTGCATTTGCACCGGCAACATTCACATTTTGACAAGCAGAAAATGTGTTTTGACTTATTTGAGAAAACGGTGATGACCCAAAACCTGGATCTACAGTATTTGCGAAATTGTGTCCTGTCATTTCGGATTCCTGGGGCGTGCTGTTGCCGACCGACCGATCGATAATGCTTCCCTGCTCACTAATTGTTTCACTGTCTACGCCATTGTTTGCCGCCCGCTCCATTTCCCTATGCACAATTACCAAATTATTACTTTGAACATCAGTTAATTCATTACTCGGTGGCGCTAACACACTGCTTTCGTTTTCACTGTCATTTCGCAGTTTACTTTGGAGCCTAGTATTACGTTTTTCACACGCCATTATTGTCACAGTATTTCACACGACAACACAGAAAAACACAATTTGAAGAGCAAAAATAAGAGAACACATTAACATAACACTGAAAATAATATCTAGTTAATTGCAGCTGCGAAATACTTGGTGCAAATCTACATGCGTGCCACACCTGTTTTACTGTACAACAACGAAAGACTGCAACTACAAAGGAGATTCTCTCTACAATTACGCGCTAGCAATAAACAAAATCTACACTAATTACACAAATTACAAGAAAAAAAATCAGAAGATTCCAGTGAGGTATCCTAGGCTAAGGGTCGACATATGAAACGTCCCCTTTCGAACAATTTATACAAGACTGTGCTTATACTGACACACAATATTTTTTAGCGCAACGCAATCTGACTTTCAAAATTCCCTAAAAAAGAATGGCCCTGACTAACATTAAACTATACCTTTCACAAATCACTTACCTCACAAAAATCTTCGCTGCTCAAGCTACTGCAATACAGCGAGCGCCACTACTGCCAGCTAAATAAAAGATTCAAACTATGGAAGGCACTAACTACTGATAGGGATAGTTAGCAAATGAAAGATATTAATAGAGAACAAACAATATATTTACCTTGATATCATCATATATATAGCAGTTCATGACAAATTACAAAACTCCGCCATCTCTCTCCCCACATCCACCACTGCTGGCGGCTCACCTCCAACTGCCCAACGCTACGCGCTGTTCACAGCCAGCTGCCTAACACTACAATGGCGAGTATTACAACAACGAAAAGCAGCCACAGACTGCACACAGCACTGCCAGTGATTTTTATACAGAGGTGGCGTTACCAATAAAAAAACCTAAACAGCCTACTTACAAATCGCACGATTTGCGACCTGCTATATAATAACAGGCAGCAAGCCTTTACTTAAGAAAGAAAGAAATAAATAATAAATAAATAAATTTAGGTTTTTCATAGAGTCTCTGGAAAGAACAAAGGTCAACTTTATACCCCATTGTTTCGCAATCCTAGTTTATCCTCCGTGTCTAAAGACCTCGTTGTCACCGTGAGCCGCGCGGGATTAGCCGAGCGGTCTGTGGCGCTGCAGTCATGGACTGTGTGGCTGGTCCTGGCGGAGGTTCGAGTCCTCCCTCGGGCATGGGTGTGTGTGTTTGTCCTTAGGATGATTTAGGTTAAGTAGTGTGTAAGCTTAGGGACTAATGACCTTAGCAGTTAAGTCCCATAAGATTTCACACACACTTGAACATTTTTTTGTCGCCGTGACTTTAAACCCTAATTACAAGGATTGGCAGCGCAGAATTAAAGAAATTCTCCCCACATGCAGTCCGATAGTTTAATCCTGAAATGTCTGTTTTTATCGCCAGGTAAAGAATTTGATCGAAACTTCAGAACTGCTCTTAGTCATCCAAAAAGAAAAAGAAATCACATCTCGATAAGACTGTATCAGATACATTCCACAGAATGCCACCAGCTATCCTCGTCAATATTTGTAGAAATTATGCGTTTCGCTTGGTGTGCTACCAAACTATGCCATTATAGCGCGCCTTTTGTGAATGTGAACCAAGTTTGTTTCTGTGTAGAAACTTCGAAACAACCATGTAATTCTAAAAAAGTAATTTAATGTTTGCCATGTTTTTACGATGAATGTCACCACAGTGGATGTAAATCATCATTTGTGAAATAATAAAACTATCTTGTTTCACATACGACGTTCTCGTGTAAACATTACAACCTCTTACTAGGAATTTATTTGGAATCTCAAATTTTCTTTTTTCTTTGCTTTTTACGCCTTAATATATAAAATATGTTGAGTGTTAGTTCTGTTTAGTTTCAGGGCAAGTAACGGAAAAAATGAAAATATGAAAATTTCCGGCATTGGGACTCCACCCAATGACCCTCGGATTATCGTGCTCTACTGTTTCCACAACGCCAAGCGTTGCCTGGAAAAACGTTAACATAACTGGCTCATGACGCGCCAAACCCGCACCAAAACAATATTTATTTCAAAAACCGATTGTCCATCTGTAGCATCCACATCTGTGTCTTTCATTCCTGACAAAGCCCAGAATATAAAACAAATTTGAACGAAATCAGTGATGACGAATAGGAGCGAGTCCCTTGTAAGAACAACGATACCGTTTCGTCGAATGATTTCATAGATAATAATAACAGATTTCGAGAATTAACCAAATAGTTACTCACTATTATCCTAACAATCGACATAATACTTCCATACCTATAATTCGTTACTTTAGCAAACTTTCAGATAGTTTTGGCGCACTGAATTACACTCGACTGTTCCACACGAAAAAATTTTCAGCCACTATTTGTCCATTTAGCGGCTGAATTTCGCAAACTGCGGAAACACGTATTTTTTCTTTTCCAAAACAGAAACCAAATACCAGTTTTCGTAATCTAGCTTCAAAATTCCCTTAACAGCTACATACTTTTTAAAAGCCTTTTATCCCCTATTTCGCCTCCCTAGGACTGGAAATTCGAACAGTCCCTTATTAAACGATGCTTGCAATGTAGGATCGACACCCTCTCCAAACTGCAAGGTTATGATCTTAACGGTTTGGGTTGGGCGATGAAGAGTCAGTGAATCAATCTGACCCTGTTTCACCCACGTCTCGGCTAAATTTCCAAAAACAGTGAAACACATGTTTTTCATCTCTAACCGAGAAGTCAAACATCAGTTTTCAAACATTTAGCTTCAAAAATGCTTTCACAATGAAATATTTTCATAAAATGTTTCATCCTCTATTTCACCGCTTTATATGTTCAGTTTTCATAAAGAGTGAAACACTTTTTTATTTCTACCTGGGAAGTCAAATACCAATGTTCATAGCTACAACTTTAAAACGACTTTAGTAGTTCTTTAATAATGATATATTTGCAAAAGAAGCTTTCACCCACTCTTTCACCCCATACGGTTAAATTCCCAAAAACGCTGAAACATGTATTTCTTTATTTCTGACCGAGAAACGAAACACTAGTTTTCGTAGGTCTAGCTTCAAAATTGCCTTAATAGCATCATCCTCTATTTCACCCCTTAGGTTTGGAGTTCCAAAAAATGCCTTCTTAAACGACGCCTACAGTATAAGATCCACAACTTTGCAAATTTCAAGTTTCTATCCTTATCGGTAGGGCTAAGTCAGTCAGTCAGGACTTCGCCTTTTATATAGAAAGAAAGATACGACGGGTCACACGTATATATTGAAAGCTGAACTTATTGGTAAATGAATGGAATAGGTTAAATAAATTGTTGTGCATTGAAATTGTAAATTATGAAAATTGTTTAAGTACTATGCCAAAGATTTTCAGAGACTTCGTTTAGCCTGTTTCATTATTGGTACTGAGTAGATTTATCTCAAGTTTATTTCTGTGGATATAGGTTCCTAGTTCTTCATAGAGAGACACCTTGTGTACTTTGTTCAGTGTGTGTAGTATCTTTAAGATTGCTTCATAGACTGTCAAATGGATGTTCTGCATATTTTATATCGGAAGCCTTGTAGATTTATGTGGTGTGTTGTATCGAAAGTCACTGAAGTGTTCTTGGATCTGTTGTTGAAGTTGACCTATGTGCAGTGATGGGCATTTACTACACATCATTTTATATATGCCAGAGGATAAAACTTTTCTTGACTGATGTTTAGGTTCGAGGTAATCTGTGGCTAATTTTATTGTTTGGCTGGAAGGAAATTCTTACTTTACTTCGTTTGAATATATTGGCAGTTTTGAAAAGATATGTCAGAGGAAGGTGGTGCATGTTCTTAGCTTTTTTTTATGGTTCTTGAGGGTTACATTGTTTATTTCTTTTTTTATTTTTCTAGCTAAATTTTGATTAGTGTTTGTTTATATCATTTAGCAGCAGCTATTTGTTTCATGAATTTCATTTCATTCTGGAGGTTGTCGCCCCTCAGTGTGATCCTTAAAGCTTTATGAATTACTGAGTTGCATGCTGCTAGACTGTGCATATTGGGGTGGCGGGATGTGACATGTATGTTGATGTCTGAGGTGGTTAGTTTCCTGTAAGTCTGGAAGGCACACTTGTCATCTTGCTTGCAGTTGGTTAGCTGTCGTGAGTTAATGATATCATTTAGTTCTCGCTCACAGGTTAATTTAATGTTCTTGTGTATTTTGTCTAAGATTTAGAGGATGTCTTGGACATCATCTTTATTATCCTCTTGCATGATTAGACAAGTATGAACTACGTTTTTTCTATAAAACTTACATTTCTTTGTAATTAAAGCTCTAGATAGTTGAGGAATATTTCGGCTCCAGTTGCTGATACGCTTGCATCTATTGTTAGCCCATTTGTTTGTCTGTAGATTTTTCCGTTGAAAGAGAAGTGATTATGTTTCAACACCAGTTCCAAGAGATAGATGAATTCTGTGATTTCTGCAAGGAATTGTTCTTGTACTCAGTATTTTGTTTTTGTAGACAACTACAGCATCATGACTAGGGTGATTTTAGTGTAAAATTTTGTTACATCTAGAGAGATCAATTTGCACTTGTTAATGATGTGTATGTATTTCAGATCATTCGCTAATGAGAGGCTATTTACATTGAATAGCTACTTTGAAAAACGAGGTTATCCTGTAGGATCTTGTTGAGTTTCTGTAGAATTTTACAGCCATTGTAATGTATCGAGTTTGAGATTGGTCTTGCTGAGCCATTTTTTGTGAGCCTTTAATTGAGATCTTAGGCGTGGTGCTAGTGGATTGATGCAGCGTTTCTTTTTCGGTACTCACAAAGTTAGTATATTTGAAGAAACAAACAATAAAATTTGTCACAGACTACATTATAACCTAAAAAGCAGCCAAGACATATGTTGATCCTCTAGCTTATATAGAATAATGTGTAGTAAATGCCCATCGCTGTACATAGATCCCGCAGTCTGTAATTTCTACACCAACTTCACAGATGCACCAACACTTGATAGAACACACCACAAAAATCTGCAATAGCCTGCCACATAAAAGATACAAGGCATCCACTGACAGTGTACAACGCAGCCTTAAGATATTACACACACTGAATAAAGGACACAAGATGTTTCTATATGAAGAACTAAACAGAGAGAAACTTGGAGAAAATCTACTCAAAGTGTGAATGGAACAAGACCAACCAATTTTTCAAAATCTATGACGAAGTACTTACTTGGTTATAATTCGGAAATGTGACAATACTAACTTACTGTACCCACACGCCGCAAGATACAGTCCACTGACTATTCGCATCGTCTTCCTCTACTAAAACAGAGGCTAGCACTGGGCGTTATTACCGTAGTAGTTGTGTAGCTACAAATGTAATACTACACATAGACACGTCGACCTACTCCAGCTCTTTCTCCAAACAGACGCGCAACAATGTTACATTATTTTGCTCCTGTTGTAAAGAAAACGGTAAGGTTTGGGCCTTCAGTTCCTATTCAAATCATAATTTACCTCTGCCCACTGCAACGCCTGAAAATGTATAATGGGAGCTTCGTAAAGCTTTCCATTCTTATTGAATTTTCTGTTTCACTAATTTTCGTCCAACGGAGTCAGAAGTTCTCACAAAATTAATATCTGTCGTATCAGTAACTACAATAAATTTTAATACCATTAAGATTTTATAATGACGTGAACTTTGAATCTTTCAAAGCTCACATATATCGGGAATACTCCAGCGTGAGAGGAGAAGAGCCTAGACATCTATTTACAGAAAGGGTAAAACTAGATGCCCAGAATTACAGATCAATCTGATTGTCGTCAATCTGCTGGGTTCTAGACCATATCTTAAACTTGAACATAATGGCATCCCGGAAGGAAAAGGCAGCTCTTGCAAAGAATTTACATGGATTCAGGAAAAAATATTTTTGGGAAACACGGCTTGATTTATTTGTATTTGATTTTTTTTTTGAATTGTAGATACTGCTAAATCTTGGTTTCCGAAAGGTGTTCAGTGTTGCACCACATTGTCAACTACTAACCACGGATGCTCGATTGTCTCCATGATTTTTTTACCTATACAGTCAAGTATGCGACACTATATGAACAATAATTAACTGAATCGAAGCAACACTGGATGTGCCACAAAGAAACGTAACTGGACAGCTAACTGTCTCAGTATATAGGGTGTAACGGTTATCGATGCAGATTTTTTGTATGTGGTACCCTTATATGTGCACACATCGGTGTGTTGCCCGTTATTTCTCTGGATCAAAAAGTCTTCTCGCAAACACACACATCATTTACCATCTGGTATTTCCTGTACGGTCTAAAGTGCACTGTACCTGCAGTGTAGACTACCTGTCTAGCGTCTATACGTCCACGCTTCAACACTTGACGTGCTGCCCAAGAGAAAATGAATATTAATGATTATCTTTTGCCACACGTACTTGACAATACTAACCAACATAAAAACATACTACTCCAATAGCTGTAATTATTAGGCTGCAAATTAAGTAAATACTGGTGTTGAGTTATTCAGTACGTTGTCCTGAGTCACCATAAAAACTATCTCCAACCCCTTACACCCTCTACATAAACGATTCATCAGATGTAACCAGGAGCAATATAAGGTTATTCGCTTCTGCTAAACTGGAATCTGTACTCGACAAACCAAGTGCAACGTAAAAATGGTCGAGCGTGATAACAATTGATACCTGTGTACTATAACCTCACACATGTCAGCTGCAGTTTCCGTCCTTCACAACAGCATAGCTTGCGGAACTGCTTTTCCAGCCAGTCAGTAACCAGTCAATAATTTATATCGTCTTCCATTCCACCTCTTTCGAATAGTCCTATGTGCAGATGGCTTTACTGTTACTATTGAATCTGTTACATATATCGCCGCGCAGGATTAGCCGAGCAGTCTTAGGCGCTGCAGTCATGGACTGTGCGGCTGGTCCCGGCGGAGGTTCGAGTCCTCCCTCGGGCATGCGTGTGTGTGTTTGTCCTTAGAATAATTTACGTTAAGTAGTGTGTAAGCTTAGGGACTGATGACCTTAGCAGTTAAGTCCCATAAGATTTCACACACATTTTTTTTTGGTTACATATATCACTATAAGAAGAGGAAAGAAAAAAAGGAGGATCGAATTTTAACTTTCGCTGAGTAGCCTTGCATATTTTAAACGAAGTCCTACTGAAGGAGTTTTTTTTATATAATCTTACAGTTCTGCTAGTGGACTAAGAAAAAGGAAAATTTATAACCAGAGCAGACACGAATGGAGAATCACTGTAGCAACGATACAGATCACAAATGTGGACATCCTCTGCCCTAAGCTATTTTGACAGAGGGCTGAATGTTTTGGTCCGACACGTGAGAAAGACCACAGTGGAAACCAAGAAGGTGATTGGCTGTTCGCATGTAACTGTCGCGTGCGTCTGTGGAGAGTGGTTGAAGGACAGTGAAATAACGAGGATGTGCAAACATCTTCGACGTCCACGGCTCATGACAGAAAATGTCCCATAGACATTGGTCCCTTGATCTATGGAAAGTTTTCACCTGGTTGGATGTACGTTGGTTCTTAATCCACCTTGTCACTGGTCGTGCCTGGATAACTCGTCAACCAGGAGAATGGTTACTCAAAGCATGCACTGCGTCACGGCTGCTGATAGCTGGGTGTAGTATTAGGCTACGAGGGACATTCATAGTACTAAAATGGGACCCTTGTCCGTGACCATTATTGTGGACCATTTGCACCCCTTCATCCTTGATTTCATCTGCCACGTCGATGGCATCTTATAGCAGCATAACCAGCCTTTTGCCAGCACTGTGCTACAGCTGTTTGAGGACCATGTTACTGATGCCTTTGCACCAAATTACCATTAGTTGCACTCGATAAAACGCATCTGGGACGCTATCGGGTGCCTGATCCACATAAAAAAACCACCTCCCTCGAACCTGTGAGTAGACATCTGGTGCTACATGTCCCTTGAAAGCTAGCAGGACTTGTTTAATGAGCGCCACGCAGAATCGCTGTTATATTGCGTTCCAAAAGTGAATCAACATAGTTTTAAGCAAGTGGTCGTAATACGTGTATCTGTGCTGATTAGAGTAAAGTCGATGTTTGAAAGCAATTAGCTGCGTACCCAGAACGGTTGCTCGACTGAGAATGCTATGTATCCATTCACACGTGAAATAGCACAAATTTTAAATAATAAAATTTTGTCAATTGGTATTTTCTGTTATCTTTTCTAGGCGTTTGTGCACATCGTATCTCTCTCTTCGAAAATCTGAAGTTTTATGGAACTGATGTCTTTACGCAGAGCTCATCTGAATCATACTGAACAAACAGAAAGCAAAAAGTTGTGCTACATAATTCAGGCAATCTTGGAAGTATTGAAAATTTTTGTTACTTGGGAGATAATACAAATGGAGCTCCACAGGATTAAATATTAGGTACACTTCTGTCCCTTGTATACGTGCATGACCTTCCACTTAATATTCAACAAGCTGAACTGATACGTTTTGCAGACGATACTAGTGTTATAACAAATCCCATTAGACAGAAAGCAGCGGAGATGGTAAATGATATTTTCCAATGAATTATGAAGTGGTTTTCAGGAAACAGACTCTCCCTATACCTCGAGGAAAAATAAATAAAAATAAAAAGGCACTATATTCAGTTCTGTATAACAGAGACATACCCATAAACGATATAGCACATGAGCAGGAGTCAGTAAACAGGGTAGAACGCTGCAAATCTACATATTCATGAAAACCTGAACTGCATGACGAGTATTGTTGAACTTCTCAAGCAATGACATTCAGATGCTTTTACTCTTCGTATAATTACTAATCTAGGAAACAAATGAATCATATTTCTGACATGTTTTCTATATTTACATTCAAAAATGTCTTACGGAATAGTATTCCAGCGTAACTCATCACTTAGAATGAAAATATCGATTATAGAAAAGCGAGCAGTAATAATGATTACGTAGTGTTCACCCACGGGCGCCACGTAAGTGCCTCTTCACGGAGATAGGCGTTTTAATTGCGCCGTCACAATACAAACACTTGTAAGCCAAAACATTATGACCACTGCCCACTGCGAAGCTGGATACCGCATGGCGGCGTTGCGGGAGCATGACGTAATAATATGAGTATGTAAGCAGAGCAGACACGGAAGGGGATCACGCTAGCAAAGACATAGACTGCAAAAGGGGAAATCCATTAAAATAAGCGACTTTGACAAAGAGCAGATTATTACTACACAGAGACTGTGAACGACAATCTGGAAAACGGTGAAGCTGGTCGAATGTTCGCAGACTACGGAAAGTGGTAGAGGAAGAATGAAAGTACCACTAGGCGCTAAATTGTTCTACGTCAAACGACTCTTCACAGAAAGTAGGATTTGGAGGCTTGTCTGCTCTGTATAGTAGGATAGATGCTGTTCTACGCACAAGTGTTTCGGAGCGCACCGTTCATCGTAAATTGTTGAACATGGACCTCCGCAGCTGACCACCCCTACGTGTTCACATGGCGACCCAGCGACATCGTGAGTTACGATTGCAGTGGGAACGGGGCCATCGGATTCGACCGCCGATCAATGGAAACATTCATCGGGTGAATCACATTTTTGCTACGCTAGGTGGATAGTCGTCTCCACAAACGCCGTAATCGATGTGAATGTCGGTTCGAAAGTACAGCGCGCCACGGACGCAAGCTGGTGGGAGCAGTATTATGCTATGGGAGACATTCTTCTGCCCTTGCTTTGGACCTGTAGTGGTAATCGATGACACGCTGACAGCTGGGAATCACCTACGCATCATGTCTTCCCTGGCGGCGATGTCATCTTCCATCAGTACATAACGTTTATGCTCATCCGTTTATACGAGGTGTGGCTAGAAAAAAACCGGACTAGTACTGGTGAAACAATAAAACGAATGCAATAAGGCTGAAAGTCGCGTGGCCTGTCACGTGACTCTCGCTCCACCTACTGCTCGAGTTTCATCTGCCTCCTGCACTCAGTCTGCCCGTGGCGTCTGTTTTAAGTAGTTGACGTTTTGTCTGTGCGTCGGAAAATGTTGAGTGTACAGAAAGAACAGCGTGTTAACATCAAATTTTGTTTCAAACTAGGAAAATCTGCAAGTGAAACGTTTGTAATGTTACAACAAGTGTACGGCGATGATTGTTTATCGCGAACACAATTGTTTGAGTGGTTTAAACGATTTAAAGATGGCCGCGAAGACACCAGTGATGACACTCGCACTGGCAGACCATTGTCAGCAAAAACTGATGCAAACATTGAAAAAATCGGTAAACTTGTTCGACAAGATCGCCGTTTAACAATCAGAGCAGTGTCTGAGTTAACAGGAGTTGACAAGGAAAGTGTTAGGCAGATTCTTCATGAAAGTTTCAACATGAACAAAGTGTGTTCAAAAATGGTTCCAAAGTGTCTCACAACTGAACAGAAGGGACGCCGAAGAATGATTTGTTCTGACATCCTGGAAAACATTGAAAGTGATCCCACCTTCTTACAAAATGTTATTACTTGCGATGAATCGTGGTTTTTTACTTACGATCCCGAAACTAAACGCCAATCGATGCATTGGAAATCTCCTGGTTCTCCACGACAAAAAAAAGCACGAATGTCAAAATCGAAATTCAAGGCAATGATGATTGTTTTTTTTTACATGAAAGGGATTGTGCACATTGATTGGGTATCAGAGGGACTAACAGTGAATCAGCATTACTACATTAGCGTCCTGGCTACCCTACGTGAGCGAGTACGGAGAAAACGGAACGATTTGTGGAGAAAAAAGTCATGGATCCTTCACCAAGACAATGCCCCAGCACACAGTGCGTTGTCAGTGAAGACGTTTTTGGCAAAACACAACATTCCCATCTTAGATCATCCACCCTACTCACCTGATTTGGCCCCCTGTGACTTTTTTCTTTTCCCTAAAGTCAAGTCAGCTTTGAAAGGAACTAGATTTGAGACTGTTGAAGCAGTAAAAGAAAAAGCGACGGAAGTAATGTATGGACTTACCGAAAATGATCTGCAGCACTGCTATGAACAGTGGAAAATTCGTATGGAGCGGTGTAGAGACCGAGGAGGAGAGTACATTGAAGGAGATAACATGAAATTGTAAATAATTGTAAATAAATGTTTTTTCCAGCATCAGTCCGGTTTTTTTCTAGCCGCACCTCGTATTCACTAGTGAAATTCAAAATGAATAATCCTTCACAGTTTGAGAAGACCAGTGATCACTATATCTACAACACTAGAGGGAAAAATAATTTGACTGGCAATTATTAAAGCTGTCAATTGGTCAGAAAGGAGCTCAGTGTGAGGCATCAAAAATCTTTGGTAATTTGCGCAGTAACATAAGATGTCTGACAGACAGCACAGCAAAAGTTTTAAATCTAACTTAAAATTATTTCTCTTGGACCTCTCTTTCTACTTCGCTGACCAACTTCTACCGAAAAACTGATATCCAATAAAAAACGTTGTTTTCAATTGTAGTTGCATGCGTAGGATTAAAAAAATACTGTGTGCATCAGTGTTAACATTAATCATGTATACATACCATGTAAACTGTCTTATTCCATATCATTTCCGTTAAAGAATAGTCGAAATGATCTGTGGAGCATGTAACTAAGTAACTAACTATCTGCTCTTATTAATAATATTTCCCCCTTACTTACGACCGAACGCCGTCATCTTCTCTGTCTTCGGTGAATAAAATGAAAGTAGTTTCGTCTTACATGGGTATCGATCCTCCAACCTAACTGCCGTTCAGAATTTGTGTCACGACTAGTCGTACGGGGAATGGAAAATGTGTGACAAATACTGAGCTGCAAACCAAAATTTGTAATACATTTCAAGTTCTCTGATTTCAGGACTTAGCTTAGGTCTGTAATTTGGTACTCGTGTGAAGAAAAAGTCCTTGTAATAATGGGGCAGCCAGGAACCGGTAGATGTGCGTGTGTTCTCGCATGCGAGAGGTTTCTTATTTGAAGCATGCGTTTTTCCTCTACCTCTCGCTCTTTATTGCACCACTCACTGCGTGTTGCACTGAGATTAGAATTCACCTGTTGGTCACACTAAATCATGGGGACGCTAAGGTGGCCTCAGTCTCACCCCGTTCGCCAAATGTCTGCTGAAAGATGCGGGTTTTCTGGTTTTAACTAAAAGCGCTTATGAACGCAAACTTAGGCGTGAAAGTTAGAAATCATGATAGGCATAGGCCTGTAAACCAAAGGGCATTTATTCACTCACATTTCTGCAATCCTGTTAGAGGAGTACATACAGTTTGTGGCCAAATCCGAACCAAATTGAAAATTTCCATCTACACGAATCACTGTAAGCGGTGAAAGTACGGATAGTCTGGTCTGAATTCCAATACTCTGTGGCTTCTGCGCCTTAATTTTCCGTTTTATCATCACTCCATTCTACAGAATACAAATGATATAAATTGATCAGGAGTAGCAGACAAATAAGGCCAAATAACTACAAGCTGAAAATGCTATAATACAGAGTAAACCTACTGGCTTCAAATTATAAAACATAAAGGAGAAATATGTTGGCAAACTGTCGTATGAAACGTGACCACAATGAAAAACAGAAAAATCAAGCTAGAAGAATTTTTGAAATTTAGAACATAGACATTAAAGCACCTGTGTACAAATGTTCTATTAATTGAAAATATGTTACAGATAACACGCTTTGAAGAAATTATGAAATGCTGTGACTTGAAGTACTAACAAATAGTGCAAAACGAGGCATCCACAGTTGATTACAAGAGAAAAAGTGGGGTTGAACTGATCTTACAAAGCAGTGTAGAAGGAAGAGAATCCAACATTTACTGAGAGCTGTGGAACAGGAAGTGTGTGTAGATGAAGCTATTTAGCTTTCACTCGGAAAAGAAAGAAGTGTAAGAGGCCGTCAGTCTAATTCAGCTGCTGTCGGGAGAGTACAAAATGAAATGAGGAAGACTGAGAGACAAGATGCATTGCTTTTTCTTAAATCTGCTCTCAAAGTTCGTCAGTTTTCTGTATCACTCAATAAATATGCAAGGTTTACTGTGCATTTCAATTGGGCAAGCAAACATACTTATGACAAAAGACTTGCAGAAAAATCACAGGAAATTATTTCTAGTATTTAAAGGCAATTTTTCAAACCAAAAATCTATGTCTGTAAAATATTGCGATATTTACAGCACTTTAAGAGAAACTAAATTTTGAAGCATTACTAGATATAATAATTGAGAGCTGAATTACTACACCGTGGGCAGAAATACTTAGTCATCTCACATACAGAGCAAAGCACCTGAAACAGCGTCAGATACGAACCCTTAGCATTACTCTACAAAATAAAAGGTCATGGGTTCGAGCCCTGATTTACTAGTATTTTTCTGAATCTTAATGTGTCATAGAGTTATTGAAGCCCTCTGTATGTTATATAAAATGCCAAATTGCACAGTGAACTGAATCATATGTTATGTAATAAGTTCGAATGGAAGAACGTCTTACCCCATCGAAAGAAAAAGAAGGGAAAATGTCCAGTAACATGACATATGATCGATTCTTTTACCTCTACGTGTTAGGAATTAAAGTTTGTTTATCCTCACTATACACACACATTAAGAATCACAAATGTTTCAGCTTCAGTGTATGGGCGCCATACGCAGAACTCATACACACCGAATATTATCTCCTCAGTCAAGGGCTTGTTTCCGCTTTCACAATGGACTTATATGTGCCGATCTCGTGGGTCTCCAATTTTCTTTTCCCCGAATGTTTTATACACTCCTGGAAATGGAAAAAAAGAACACATTGACACCGGTGTGTCAGACCCACCATACTTGCTCCGGACACTGCGAGAGGGCTGTACAAGCAATGATCACACGCACGGCACAGCGGACACACCAGGAACCGCGGTGTTGGCCGTCGAATGGCGCTAGCTGCGCAGCATTTGTGCACCGCCGCCGTCAGTGTCAGCCAGTTTGCCGTGGCATACGGAGCTCCATCGCAGTCTTTAACACTGGTAGCATGCCGCGACAGCGTGGACGTGAACCGTATGTGCAGTTGACGGACTTTGAGCGAGGGCGTATAGTGGGCATGCGGGAGGCCGGGTGGACGTACCGCCGAATTGCTCAACACGTGGGGCGTGAGGTCTCCACAGTACATCGATGTTGTCGCCAGTGGTCGGCGGAAGGTGCACGTGCCCGTCGACCTGGGACCGGACCGCAGCGACGCACGGATGCACGCCAAGACCGTAGGATCCTACGCAGTGCCGTAGGGGACCGCACCGCCACTTCCCAGCAAATTAGGGACACTGTTGCTCCTCGGGTATCGGCGAGGACCATTCGCAACCGTCTCCATGAAGCTGGGCTACGGTCCCGCACACCCTTAGGCCGTCTTCCGCTCACGCCCCAATATCGTGCAGCCCGCCTCCAGTGGTGTCGCGACAGGCGTGAATGGAGGGACGAATGGAGACGCGTCGTCTTCAGCGATGAGAGTCGCTTCTGCCTTGGTGCCAATGATGGTCGTATGCGTGTTTGGCGCCGTGCAGGTGAGCGCCACAATCAGGACTGCATACGACCGAGGCACACAGGGCCAACACCCGGCATCTTGGTGTGGGGAGCGATCTCCTACACTGGCCGTACACCACTGGTGATCGTCGAGGGGACACTGAATAGTGCACGGTACATCCAAACCGTCATCGAGCCCATCGTTCTACCATTCCTAGACCGGCAAGGGAACTTGCTGTTCCAACAGGACAATGCACGTCCGCATGTATCCCGTGCCACCCAACGTGCTCTAGAAGGTGTAAGTCAACTACCCTGGCCAGCAAGATCTCCGGATCTGTCCCCCATTGAGCATGTTTGGGACTGGATGAAGCGTCGTCTCACGCGGTCTGCACGTCCAGCACGAACGCTGGTCCAACTGAGGCGCCAGGTGGAAATGGCATGGCAAGCCGTTCCACAGGACTACACCCAGCATCTCTACGATCGTCTCCATGGGAGAATAGCAGCCTGCATTGCTGCGAAAGGTGGATATATACTGTACTAGTGCCGACATTGTGCATGCTTTGTTGCCTGTGTCTATGTGCCTGTGGTTCTGTCAGTGTGATCATGTGATGTATCTGACCCCAGGAATGTGTCAATAACGTTTCCCCTTCCTGGGACAATGAATTCACGGTGTTCTTATTTCAATTTCCAGGAGTGTACATAGGAGACGAGAATGAAGTCATCACCTTCAGGAAAGTTAACATCTTGCTGATGGAACCATCCTTCTTTGCCCTCGTCATCTTTACTGTCTAGTTGCAGTTGCTGCAGTTCATTCCACTGGTAACCCTTCGTACATGGATGTCCTGGGATGTTTTGGACCTGAATCTTAATTTTTTCCCAACAAATTTACCTTCCAAGCCCTTTCTATGAAGCTGTTAAGCTGAGTTAGATGCACAATTACTTTAGTTTCTTTATCTGTATCGTGTTGATCAATGCCCTTTTGTCTTTACTAGCTTTTTAATATATGTTCACTATGATTTCTTTTAGTCCAGGAACTTTTTGTGACCTTTCTACATAGCCACGTATCCATTTCTTCTAGTTTTTCTTTTCTTCTTTCTCCAGAGCCCACCTTTCAGAAACATATTTCACACTGCTCCAATAAATGTCTTGATCCCTTTATTTCTTGTTTCTATATTAAGGTCAGAAGTTTACAGTGAATATCGCTAAGTAAGCTGTTTCAAATCTTCCTTAACAATCTTTAAATCCTCAGACCCCGTGCGTTTACAAATGAAGGAAACGTCAAATATCGGCACGTAACTGCGATAGTGGAACGATCATCATCTCTGTAAATTCTTAGCAAAGAAAGTTGCAACATAGGCAAGCAGTTCGTAAATGAATTAAAACTATATGCCGGTGGACACTCAAACTCCATTCACTGTCTTTCGCGGGGACCGCGTTACTAAGTACTACGATATCCTAGCATGGCTCACACAAAATGAGACGTGTCAGGAATATTGACTGATAATGCCGTACCAGGGAAGGCCGCTGATGTAACTTCGAGTTCCTGTCTTACACACTGTGCTGAGTAGTCACAAAAGTTCAACGAAGGGGATATTCCACTAAAGAGAAAACATATGTCATTTCAGTAGCAACTAGATTCTGTGAAGTACACACAATAACGGTAACTAAATATTAAAATAATTTCATTTCAGAAACTGAGTCATTTTATGATTAACGTTAAAACTTCTTTTTATATGAATACAGTAAATAATTTTGGCAAAAATGATTACAAAGTGAGCGATTCCTTTCTCTCTACCTCCCCCCTCCCCTCCTCCGCCCTCTCTCCGGGTTTCTGAGTGAGTGATGCGCAAGATTCATTGTGTGTGTCGTGTCTGTGTGCGTGTGTGTGTATGTGTGTGTATGTGTGTGTGTGTGTGTGTGTGTGTGTGTGTGTACTTCACGCCACGAAGCATGCATTCTCCCGACAACCTGATGCCTATCAAATGAATCTGCCTGCACAGTTGGCATCTCTCGTGCCTTGGAAATTTGTCCATCTTCTTATCTTGTCTTGTATCTCAGAGCTCCGTTGTGCACTTGAATCAGAAACCAGGGACGTACCTGATTTAACTCCTGACGAACTAATACTGGAAAATACTTTTTACGTTCTTTTAACCGACTGGATTAGGTTCCCCGGCGTGATATACCGACACAACATCATGATCGGTTTTCATTTTTGAATGAAGAAATATATATTTTCGTTCGAAGTTAAATAACATAGGAAAATTGAAACTGAGATCAAAATCACAAGCTCAAAAAGTTAGCGACCCGTCCACGAAACCGAATTAATTAAAGGTGGGAGATACAAATCCGAGAGTTTAGATCTCACTACCCTCGTACTGATGACCCTCAACATTCAACAACTCAAAATTAATGAAATTATTCTCCAGATAGGTACAGTTACGAGAGGTTATTCACACACACAGACACGCACACACACATATATATATATATGATAACTTTCTTCATGAAACTGTTCTTTTCTGAAAAGATGTTACGCCCCTCGGAATTAGCCGAGCGGTCAAAGGCGCTGTAGTCATGGACTGTGCGGCTGGTACCGGCGGAGGTTAGAGTCCTCCCTCGGGCATGGGTGTGTGTGTTTGTCTTTAGGATAATTTAGGTTAAGTAGTGTGTAAGCTTAAGGACTGATGACCTTAGCAGTGAAGTCCCATAATATTTCACACACATCTGAACATTTGAAAAGGTGCTACCTTTCCAGCCAAGGTAAATTAAAAATTAGAACTAGGCCTGGAAACATCTCTAAACAAACACAGAATCCCTATGTTTTTGAGGCTGCCGAGAGCTACATCGTACTGCCTACAGTCTATCTGACCACCATATCCGATAGTGATGTAGGAAAGTGTTCAGAAAACCCAGGATGAGCAGCTACACATCATAACGTGGGGAAAACCCTCTACATGGTACACGCTCTGTGTATAAAGAGAATGAGGAAAATTTTCTCATTAAATTTGACATTGCTGAACGGCGTGAAGTCTTGTGTACATTATCTCGTGAACATTTATGGCACTACTTGTCTAAAAGTGACGGGTCCGCTTATGGGACACAGACTGAGTCATCAAGCGTCATTTAATTTGGTAATGGAGAGGGCTATTCCTATCCTGTATCGTTACTGCTGACGACAAATGTTTTTGTGCTAACAGGAGGAAAAGAAAGGAAAGGTTGAGCCCAGACAAAGCAGCTACTCCGCGTACAAATAATTGTGAGAAGGGATGGGACTAATAATTGTTGAAAGAGACCAAGTTTAACCGCAATAAGCAGGGTTAAGTAGACGTATGTTGCACTAGATACGCAGAGATGACGAGACTTGCACGAATATGACAGCATGGAGAGGTGGATCAAATGTATTTGAACTGAAGACCACAACAATGTAATTTTTCTGGAAACATCTCGTTGTTTAATTCCATGGGATCTGGAGACTTAGCTTCTGATAAAGCCATCGAAAATTTAAACAGTTTCAGTTCTTTTACGTATCAAGTTGTCCCCTCAGCATCTTTGCGTTTGTTTATTGTTTTTTAAATATAAATGTTAAACACTCACAGAAAACCTTTACTTAGTTTTGTAAAAATCAGCTGCTGTCTTTTGTCTGAACATACGTTAAACACTTACGGAAAACCTCTATTTAGTTTTTTTTTAAAATCAGCCGCTATCTTTTCTCTGATCATC
Organism: Schistocerca nitens; assembly: GCF_023898315.1. Taxonomy (NCBI): domain Eukaryota; kingdom Metazoa; phylum Arthropoda; class Insecta; order Orthoptera; family Acrididae; genus Schistocerca; species Schistocerca nitens. The sequence goes on along the minus strand of NC_064622.1, from coordinate 172,882,215 downwards.
TGTTCTTTGATCTTAAATAATCTGGTACAGTTATGAAGGACATATGCAGTATAGAAATCATAATTAACTCAAAGTTGCTCTATAAAAATATGCTCTGAACTAGTAAATCATTGTTTTAGCTTTATTGTTTTAGAAAATATTACACAATCATTCTCTCCCAAACAGTCACTTAACTGATGCAAAACCTGAACTACGAAGACAAACCAGATCGCTGACTGCCAGCACTTAACTGACGTACCTTTTAATATCATATATTGAATTGTACGCTATGAAAGCACGATGTCCTTAGCCGTAAGTGGGCACACTCGCCGTGAGTGATAACCCCGGAGGGTACAACTGCCCTGCCAGAATTCGCAGAACGCAGCCGGACACTATAAAGACTCCTTTCTTACTAGGCTAATTACTGTTTAGCTCTACAGGGCCTTTATACTGAAATGTTTCCCCACACCACCTAGTATTGTCTTTCTATGTGTGTGAGTAACTGTACGTTCACTGGTGTGGGTAAATACATACAGCGTACATAGGGCGGTGTGTGAAACTGATAGCGATTACACGCTTCCGCTGTTGTAGAAATCTGCTCCAGATGCTGAACATTTCAGTATAAAGGCCCTGTAGAGCTAAACAGTAATTAGCCTAGTAAGAAAGGAGTCTTTATAACACTCGCAAGGGAGAACAATAGGCAGGCCCGTGCTCTGATAAAAGTCACCCTAGGCGCCAGGCACGCTGAAGTCACAGTAAAAATTGTATCTTCAAGTTGCTCCTGGACAACGGAGTCAGTTTCTAACAAGCCTTTTGTGCCAAACGAGGGTGCGTGCTGTGTTCGGCGGCGGCCCGAAAAAGTGCCGTCGTGGACAGATTTGTAGGAAGTAAGAATTCGACGACATACACAGAGCGTGTAAGAGGTCCATGATTAAGGAATTTGTTGTTAGCGCACTCGAGCAGATGTAATTTCGATGGATTGCTCACGCGCTGCCTGCGATACGTAAGCTATAAGAGAATCTCAGACCAAAGAGCAGTTTGACTGCAGTAGGAACTGTGTGTTAGTAGCAGTAAGTAGTAGCTAGCAGTCTGGTGTATGGAGTTGGCTGGGACGGTCCTGTGGAGCGATGGCAGAGCCTGAGCGTTGTAGGATAAGGTAAAAGCAGCCCCGCGCATATGTAGTATTGTTATATCAAGTCAAATGTAAATGTTGAAAAAAAATCTCTTAATAACAATCTTTCTCATAAAAAGTAACTTTTGACAATCATTCATTTCAATTTAAAGAATTTACTAATTTCTCCAATCCTTGGTCATCCCGATTATTGAAAAGAAAAATCAGTTCTTTCCTTTTATATAAGACAAATCTATCGGCCAGCACTGCACTGAGCTGCGCCAGAAAAATTTCTTATAGGAGCAGATATATACGCGTCATCCGGCGACCTTATTCAGGTAAGAATTTTCAATTTATTCAGAAAGAATTTTCAGGGTCATGACGCACCACTGCTGACGTCCAACATTTACCAGTTTAAATTCACAATCAATTATTGAAAGGTTATAAGTGAGTCACATTTTTTTTATTGAGAGATTAGTTGTTGTTGTAGTCTTCAGTCCTGAGACTGGTTTGATGCAGCTCTCCATGCTACTCTATCCTGTGCAAGCTTCTTCAGCTCCCAGTACCTACTGCAACCTACATCCTTCTGAATGTGTTTAGTGTATTCATCTCTTGGTCTCCCTCTACGATTTTTACCCTCCACACTGCCCTCCAATGCTAAATTTGTGATCCCTTGATGCCTCAGAACATGTCCTACCAACCAGTCCCTTCTTCTTGTCAAGTTGTGCCACAAACTCCTCTTCTCCCCAATTCTATTCAATACCTCCTCATTAGTTATGTGATCTACCCATCTAAACTTCAGCATTCTTCTGTAGCACCACATTTCGAAAGCTTCTATTCTCTTCTTGTCTAAACTATTTATCGTCCATGTTTCACTTCCATACATGGCTACACTCCATACAAATACTTTCAGAAACGACTTCCTAACACTTAAATCTATACTCGAAGTTAACAAATTTCTCTTCTTCAGAAACGTTTTCCTTGCCATTGCCAGTCTACATTTTATATCCTCTCTACTTCGACCATCATCAGTTATTTTACTCCCTAAATAGCAAAACTCCTTTACTACTTTAAGTGTCTCATTTCCTAATCTAATTCGCTCAGCATCACCCGATTTAATTTGACTACATTCCATTATCCTCGTTTTGCTTTTGTTGATGTTCATCTTATATCCTCCTTTCAAGACACTGTCCATTCCGATCAACTGCTCTTCCAAGTCCTTTGCTGTCTCTGACAGAATTACAATGTCATCGGCGAACCTCAAAGTTTTTACTTCTTCTCCATGAATATTAATACCTACTCCGAATTTTTCTTTTCTTTCCTTTACTGCTTGCTCAATACACAGATTGAATAACATCGGGGAAAGGCTACAGCCCTGTCTCACTCCTTTCCCAACCACTGCTTCCCTTTCATGCCCCTCGTCTCTTATAACTGCCATCTGGTTTCTGTACAAATTGTAAATAGCCTTTCGCTCCCTGTATTTTACCCCTGCCACCTTCAGAATTTGAAAGAGAGTATTCCAGTTAACATTGTCAAAACCTTTCTCTAAGTCTACAAATGCTAGAAACGTAGGTTTGCCTTTTCTTAATCTTTCTTCTAAGATAGGTCGTAAGGTTAGTATTGCCTCACGTGTTCCAACATTTCTACGGAATCCAAACTGATCTTCCCCGAGGTCCGCTTCTACCAGTTTTTCCATTCGTCTGTAACGAATTCGCGTTAGTATTTTGCAGCTGTGACTTATTAAACTGATAGTTCGGTAATTTTCACATCTGTCAACACCTGCTTTCTTTGGGATTGGAATTATTATATTCTTCTTGAAGTCTGTGGGTATTTCGCCGGTTTCATACATCTTGCTCACCAGATGGTAGAGTTTTGTCATGACTGGTTCTCGCAAGGCCATCAGTAGTTCTAATGGAATGTTGTCTACTCCGGGGGCCTTGTTTCGACTCAGGTCTTTCAGAGCTCTGTCAAACTCTTCACGCAGTATCTTATCTCCCATTTCGTCTTCATCTACATCCTCTTCCATTTCCACAATATTGTCCTCAAGTACATCGTCCTTGTATAAACCCTCTATATACTCCTTCCACCTTTCTGCCTTCCCTTCTTTACTTAGAACTGGGTTGCCATCTGAGCACTTGATATTCATACAAGTGGTTCTCTTCTCTTCAAAGGTCTCTTTAATTTTCCTGTAGGCAGTATCTATCTTACCCCTAGTGAGACAAGCCACTACATCCTTACATTTGTCCTCTAGCCATCCCTGCTTAGCCATTTTGCATTTCCTGTCGATCTCATTTTTGAGACGTTTGTATTCCTTTTTGCCTGCTTCATTAACTGCATGTTTATTTTCTCTCCTTTTATCAATCAAATTCAATATTTCTTCTGTTACCCAAGGGTTTCTACTAGCCCTCGTCTTTTTACCTACTTGATCCTCTGCTGCCTTCACTACTTCATCCCTCAGAGCTACCCATTCTTCTTCTACTGTATTTCTTTCCCCCATTCCTGTCAATTGTTCCTTTATGCTCTCCCTGAGACTCTCTACAACTTCTGGTTCTTTCAGTTTATCCAGGTCCCATCTCCTTAAATTCCCACCGTTTTGCAGTTTCTTCAGTTTCAATCTGCAGTTCATAACCAATAGATTGTGGTCAGAGTGCACATCTGCCCCTGGAAATGTCTTACAATTTAAAACCTGGTTCCTAAATCTCTGTCTTACCATTATATAATCTATCTGATACCTTTTAGTATCTCCAGGATTCTTCCAGGTATACAACCTTCTTTTATGATTCTTGAACCAAGTGTTAGCTATGATAAAGTTATGCTCTGTGCAAGGCGGCTTCCTCTTTCATTTCTTCCCCCCAATCCATATTCACCTACTATGTTTCCTTCTCTCCCTTTTCTTACTGACGAATTCCACTCACCCATGACTATGAAATTTCGTCTCCCTTCACTACCTGAATAATTTCTTTTATCTCGTCATACATTTCATCAATTTCTTCATCATCTGCAGAGCTAGTTGGCATATAAACTTGTACTACTGTAGTAGGCATGGGCTTTGTGTCTATCTTGGCCACAATAATGCGTTCACTATGCTGTTTGTAGTACCTAACCCGCACTCCTATTTTTTTATTCATTATTAAACCTACTCCTGCATTACCCCTATTTGATTTTGTATTTATAACCCTGTAATCACCTGACCAAAAGTCTTGTTCCTCCTGCCACCGAACTTCACTAATTCCTACTATATCTAACTTTAACCTATCCATTTCCCTTTTTAAATTTTCTAATCTACCTGCCCGATTAGGGATCTGACATTCCACGCTCCGATCCGTAGAACGCCAGTTTTCTTTCTCCTGATAACGACGTCCTCTTGAGTAGTCCCCGCCCAGAGATCCGAATGGGGGACTATTTTACCTCCGGAATATTTTATCCAAGAGGACGCCATCATCATTTAATCATACAGTGAAGCTGCATGTCCTCGGGACAGCCGTTCGCAGTACCAGCACAGCAAGGCCGTTTTGGTTAATGTTACAAGGCCAGATCAGTCAATCATCCAGACTGTTGCCCCTGCAACTACTTAAAAGGCTGCTGCCCCTCTTCAGGAACCACATGTTTGGCCTCTCAACAGATACCCCTCCGTTGTGGTTGCACCTACGGTACGGCCATATGTATCGCTGAGGCACGCAAGCCTCCCCATGGTTCATGGGGGGTAGATTAGTAACATTTTTATTATTGATAGGTTACGCAATTTATTTTTTGGAATGTTACACTAAATGTGAAAGATAATTATATATTTTTATAGTGGGGTGGTTACAAGCGCTAATCTGAGAGTGGAATGGGAAACAGCGAAGTGTAGGGCATCTTAGAAATCTATGGGACACTACCACCGAGCTCAGGTCAAAACAATTATTAGTAGGTAACCTAAATAATTAAAAAGTAGTTTGATACTGTAAATCGGTTTTACACAATACGACGTAAGAAACTGAAATTCTGACCCGTACCCACTCCAGCTTACGAGAGGAAAACGAGAAATACCATTACCCGATTTCCCAGAAACTTCCCTCAGTGCAGGAGGGGTCAAAATTAGCGAACACGTGTTTCAGCTTACCCGTTGATACTCGACCGTTTCTGACAAAACGACTGTCAAAGTTTTCGAGGTACTTTACGTGTGGTTTAGCAACCTAAGCGGTGCCACAGTGGTTGGCATCGTGGTTTTACGTTTTTGTGCCCCTGCTGGAAACCCGATTTTTGTGTTTATTTTTGTTTATCATTTCTGTGGCTATGTCCGTGGAAGATTACTACACGAATGTTATCCAATGTATGTTGAAAAAACTTTGTCCTTATTCCTCTACTTATTGTCTGTGTGGCGAATGAATAAAAAAGTGAATCATAAAATTATTTGAAATAGTTTTCGACGAAATTCTTGAGTGTATCTTGATTCATAATTAACTACAAGCGTGAGCGTTTCGCAAAATGATCCGTTTCGCGTCGTTTACAGCGAAAAGATTGCAAAGGTGTGAAATCTTCAGCAGTGTTAACGACATTTCTTGACCGGGTGAGATTCGTACGAAGAAATGGCACCGTGGCAAACTTACCTTCGCGAAATGCTCGTGTTGTTCGGAGTTTCTATGTTTCGAACTTTACTACGATCGGTATGATCCGAGGGAATGCACGAAAACTTTCTGAAGAATAAACATACCAATAAAAGGTAAGAATCCATATAAGAATTGATAGAACGAAATTCAAGAATATGACAATTAAAAAAAAATTGTAACCCATGAAAATACCACACACACACACACACATGTATATTATATTATAAATATACGACACTTACGGAGAAACTCTGTAATAATTTTACAAGTAATATAGCGCCTTTGCATCGCTTTGTGTCCTTCGGACGTGGGGAAGATAACTGAAAAATAAAACAAAAACAGTAATCGGTACACACACAGCACTGGTTGAATGTTCTACAATATTTATTATTTGATACACAAACCGGTTTTCGGCTGCTACGCCATCATCAAGTAAAAAGGTAAGTATATGGTGTAGTGAAATTTTGTCATCCTCTGAACTTCCGGAGATACTTACAAGTAGCCCTTCATAATAATTGTTGCTTTAATATATTTTGCCTTAGTATTCTAAAGACATCTACCTCTCATACTCATCTCCTCATGATGTATGCGGATCAACTCACTAAAGAGTAAGTTGTATTTCTTAAATACCGCCTTTTGCTATTGTAATGAAAGTGTGATTAAGACCAAACACGTTTCTGCGACTGCGGGAAAAAGAGGTCATAAAAACAGAGAAGATTACTAAAGAATGTGAAGAATCATACACACCTAGGTTCATGCCCTGCTAAGTAAACGTCGATTGCAGCTCAATGGACTAACATTTGCTGAAACCGAAGTTGCACTATGTACGTGTCTGCACTTAAAATAGTCAGGGTATTCATGAGTCCAAGACCTCCGCCATAATCTTCCAACTACTTTAACAAATAGATAAGATCTAGTGGACTCCTACACGTCACAACTAGTAACAAATCATGAGACAAAGATAGGAATGAAGCTAAATGTAGAAGATTTAAAAATCGGGGCCGATGTAGCGTCGTCTATAAACTTCGGAATCGGACCAATTCAAGCTTACAATCCACACAAACGAAACACAGAAAGCTGAGAAATTATTGCTACTTACACTCATGTATCAGACACACCACAGTTCGATAATATGCAGTGCATTAACAACGTCTGGGTTCATAAAGGAAGGTAAAATTTAACACTATACATCACAATAGTCTTTGCTTTCCAGAAGCACTAATTTGCTTATTAGAGAAACAGTGATCTGATTTCATCTTTTTTGTATTTACAGCACGTTTAATTACATGAACTACTTATCAACACACTATGAGCATTCCCCTACTCATGGGGGTCGCGAGAATTGGTTACGACTGGAGCAGAGGGTCTCATTTGAAAATATTTGGTAGTGTATTTCCATGTCGTATATTGCCCCAGGAAATTTGTGTGTATATATGGAAAGGAGGGGGTGAGGGGTGGGGGGTGGGGGGAGAGCACTGTGTGCATGTGAATTCATCATTACTTCTACGTTCTAAAGTACTTGTCATTCTCTACTCCAACGAGGGACTTCTGGGGACGTATTAAGTGGACGTGATTCTATTCAGCCGGGAACCCAGTACAATTGGCAGGTACGTATTAGTACTAATGACTTACCAATTACTTATGAATACTGTGAGCTAACAACAAGTGTAAGTTTTACATGCTAACTGCGAGAATTAATATTTTACAATTAAGTTTGATGAGCGACAGCAAGTTTATATTACTATAAGTTTAATTATGGTGACCTCTCAATGAAACTTAGTTTCATTTTGAATTATGCAAAACGGCTCCTTCTAATTAGATATTGGCAAGACACGTAAAATCACACTGCACCTTATCCTGTTAACCCGGCACGTTCCAGGAAGGGGATTTGTGTGATGTGAAGCAAATGTTTATTCCCTACCTCTCTGTGGAATCAGCAAGCTGCCGATGCAATGAAGTCTTTGGTCTAGCTCACCGTCAGCTGTTACATTGCTCGACAATATGGCGATGCCTGGTGCCATTTAAAAGAGATTCACAGAAAACTAATTCAGTGGTTCTCCGCCGCTTTCAAATAAAATAATCCACTGATCTGAAATGACGAAAGTATGACGCAACATCTGCCAGAGTAATAGAGCAGAAATAAGGAATACATAAATTCACTCTTGTGACGCAAGAGTCCGCAAAATTCGCTGACGCCGATTTTATTAATGGGCGCTGCTAGCGTTTTTACGTAAAACAACAGTCTTAAATTAAGTCAATGCCGTCATAAATGTATACTGCGAAGCATTACAACATTCTCACCGTTTATCGTAGACAACTTCAGTCAAATTTACAGTCCTCGTCCATCTCGATAAGCGTAACGTTCGATTAATATTTCTGCTTCACGAATACCCTAGTCACTATTAATACACGAATGGCCATTAAAATCGCTACACCACGAAGATGACGTGCTACAGACGCGAAATTTAAACGACAGGAAGAAGATGATAAGCAAGTGATTAGCTTTTCGGAGCTTTGTGGTGGTGGTTAGTGTTTAACGTCCCGTCGACAACGAGGTCATTAGAGACGGAGCGCAAGCTCGGGTTAGGGAAGGATTGGGAAGGAAATCGGCCGTGCCCTTTCAAAGGAACCATCCCGGCATTTGCCTGAAACGATTTAGGAAAATCACGGAAAACCTAAATCAGGATGGCCGGAGACGGGATTGAACCGTCGTCCTCCCGAATGCGAGTCCAGTGTGCTAACCACTGCGCCACCTCGCTCGGTTTTCGGAGCTTTCAGACAAGGTTGGCGCCGGGGGCGACACTTACAACGTGCAGACATGAGGAAAGTTTCCAAACGATTTCTCATACACAAACAGCATTGCCCGGTGGAACGTTGTTGTGATGCCTTATGTAAGGAGAAGAAATGCGTACCATCACGTTTCCGACTTTGATAAAGGTCGGGTTGTAGCCTATCGCGATAGCGTTTTATCGTATCGCGACATTGCTGCTCGCGTTGGTCGAGATCCAATAGCTGTTAGCAGAATATGGAATCGGTGGCTTCAGGAGGGTAATACGGAACGCCGTGCTGGATCCCCACGGCCTCGTATCACTAGCAGTCGAGATGACAGGCATCTTACCCGCATGTCTGTAACGGATCGTGCAGCCACGTCTCGATCCCTGAGTCAACAGATGGGGACGTTTGCAAGACAACAACCACCTGCACGAAAAGTTCGACGACGTTTGCACCAGCATGGACTATCAACTCGGAGACCATGGCTGCGGTTACCCTTGACGCTGCATCACATACAGGAGCGCCTGCGGTGGTGTACTCCATGACGAACCTGGGTGCACGAATGGCAAAACGACATTTTTTCGGATGAATCCAGGTTCTGTTTACAGCATCATGATGGTCGCATCCGTGTTGGGCGACATCGCGGTAAGCGCGCATTGGAAGCGTGTATTCGTCATCGCCATACTGGCGTATCACCCGGCGTGATGGTATGGGATGCCATTGGTTACACGTCTCGGTCACCACTTGTTGGCATTGACGGCACTTTGAACAGTGGACGTTACATTTCAGTTGTGTTACGACCCGGGACTCTACCCTTCATTCGATCCCTGCGAAACCCTACATTTCAGCAGGATAATGTACGACAGCATGTCTGGATACAGAAAATGTTCGACTGCTGCCCTGGCCAGCACATTCTCCAGATCTCTCACCAATTGAAAACGTCTGGTCAAGGGTGGCCGAGCAACTGGCTCGTCACAATACTCCAGTCACTACTCTTGATGAATTGTGGTATCATGTTGAAGCTGCATGTGCAGCTGTACCTGTACACGCCATTCAAGCTCTGCTTGACTCATTGCCCAGGCGTATCAAGGCCGTTATTACCGCTAGACGTGGTTGTTCTGGGTACTGATTTCTCAGGATCTATGCACCCAAATTGCGTGAAAATGTAATCACATGTCAGTTCTAGCATAATATATTTGTCCAATGAATACCCATTTATCATCTTCGTTTCTTCTTGGTGTAGCGATTTTAATGGCCAGTAGTGTAGCTTACAACTGGGATGTCTGATAAACTGTGTTACTGCTGCGAGTGATGTTCAATTTCCCATCGCCTGGTCCTTCTCCTCCCCAGGCAACCACTGACAGCTAGCCGTGCATGTGAACTTACGCTAGACGTGGCACTCACTCTTGGAGACGAGCAGAACTTCGGCGCCCCAGATGGCCGCTCGGTGATGGACGGCGGCGGCAGCGGCAGGACAAGGCGCCAGCGCGCCGCGACAATTAGCGGACACGGCCGTGGCTCGCGGCACCAGGTGTGCGCCACAAGTCATCGCAGGCACAGGCGAGCGTGGGCGGCCGCGCCGTGTACCACCGAGCGCCACCTGGTGGTAAATTTCCGTCCGCTGGCGCGCTCTGGGTTCGTGCAGGTCGCCGTCCGCCTGGACCGAGGAGATCTATATTTTCTGTTGTCCACAGCATGGCTACCCAACTGCTATTTGGCAAAGCCCTGACGACATGGCCAAGGGCCAAAAAATGTGGATTTCATGGTGACTGTGAGCTGTTGGATATTCGTTGATTGAGTCTCCGGTGCGGAAAAGTTAGTAAAAGACAGTATTTTACAACCGTGGCAAAACGAATAGGACATGTCAGGCAAAGGCCGGAGAACACACACTGAGGTGACAAAAGTCGTGGAATTCCTCCTGATATCGTCTCCGACTTCCTTTTGTTCAAAAAAAAAAAAAATGGTTCAAATGGCTCTGAGCACTATGCGACTTAACTTCTGAGGTCATCAGTCGCCTAGAACTTAGAACTAATTAAACCTAACTAACCTAAGGACATCACACACATCCATGCCCGAGGCAGGATTCGAACCTGCGACCGTAGCGGTCGCTCGGCTCCAGACTGTAGCGCCTAGAACCGCCCGGCCACTCCGGCCGCCTTTCATTTGTTCGGCATCGTGCAACAACTCAACGTGGCATTGACTCAATAGGTCCTCCGAAATATCCTGTACAAACGTTGAGTCGAGCTCATTCCATGTTGTTGCTGTTGTGTTCTTCAGTCCTGAGACTGGTTTGATGCAGCTCTCCATGCTACTATATCCTGTGCAAGCTGCTTCATGTCTCAGTGCGTACTCCAGCCTACATCCTTTTGAATTTTATTAGTGTATTCATCTCTTGGTCTCGCTCGACGATTTTTACCCTCCACGCTGCCCTCCAATGCTAAATTTGTAATCCCTTGATGCCACAGAACATGTCCTACCAACTGGTCTCTTCTTCTTGTCAAGTTGTGCCACAGACTCCTCTTCTCCCCAATTCTATTCAATACCTCCTCATTAGTTACGTGATCTACCCGTCTAATCTTGAGCATTCTTCTGTAGCACCACATTTCGAAAGCGTCTATTCTCTTCTTGTCCAAACTACTTATCGTCCATGTTTCACTTCCATACATGGCTACACTCCATACAAATACTTTCAGAAACGACTTCCTGACACTTAAATCTGTACTCGATGTTGCCGGCCGCGGTGGTCTAGCGGTTCTAGGCGCGCAGTCCGGAACCGCGCGACTGCTACGGTCGCAGGTTCGAATCCTGCCTCGGGCATGGATGTGTGTGATGTCCTTAGGTTAGTTAGGTTTAAGTAGTTCTAAGTTCTAGGGGACTGATGACCACAGATGTTAAGTCCCATAGTGCTCAGAGCCATTTTTGTACTCGATGTTCACAAATTTCTCTTCTTCAGAAACGCTTTCCTTGCCATTGCCAGTCAATATTTTATATCCTTTCTACTTCGACCATCATCAGTTATTTTGCTCCCCAAATTGCAAAACTCCTTTCCTTCTTTAAGTGTCTCATTTCCTAATCTAACTCCCTCAGCATCACCCGACTTTATTCGATTACATTCCATTACCCTAGATTTGCTTTTGATGATGCTCATCTTATACCCTCCTTTCAAGACACTGACCATTGCCTTCAACTGCTCTCTCTGACATAATTACAATGTCGTCGGCGAACCTCAAATTGTTTATTTCTTCTCCATGGATTTCAATACCTACTCCGAATTTTTCTTTTGTTTCCTTTATTGCTTGCTCAATATACAAACTCAATAATATCGGGGAGAGGCTACAAGCCTGTCTCACTCCCTTCCCAACCACAGCTTTCCTTTCATGTCCCTCGACTCTTGTAACTGCCATCTGGTTTCTGTACAAATTGTAAATAGCCTTTCGCTACCTGTATTTTACCCCCGCCACATTCGGAAGTTGAAAGAGAGTATTCCAGTCAACATTGTCAAAATCTTTCTCTAAGTCTACAAATGCTAGAAACGTAGGTTTCCCTTTTCTTAATCTAGCTTCTAAGGTAAGTCGTAGGGTCAGTATTGCCTCACGTGTTCCATAGTCGACCGTAATTGCGAAAATGCTGTCAGTGCAGAAGCTGTTGCACAACCTGACCTCTCAGTTACGTTCCATAAGTGTTCAATGGGTTTCTTGTCGGGCGATCTAGGTGGTCAATTATTCACTCGATTTGTTCAGAAGGTTCTTCAAACGAATCGCTAACAACTGTGTCCCACTGACATGACATTGTAGTTTGGGAACATGAAGTCCATGAATCGCTAAAAATGGTCTCCAAGTAGCCAAACATAACAATTTCCAGTCAATGATCGGTTCACCTGGTACAGAGGACCCAATCCATCCCACGTAAATACACCCCACATCAATATGGAGCCATCACCAGCTTGTACAATGCCTTTTTGGCAGCTTGAGTCCATGACTTCGTGGTGTATGTGGCACACTCGAAGCCTACGATCAACTCTTACCAACTCAGATCGGGACTCATTTGATCAGGACACGGTTCTCCAGTCGTCTATGGCCCAACCGATACGGTCACGAGCCAAGAGAGGTGCCGCAGGCGATGTGTTGCTGTTAGCAAAGGCACTGGCTTCGTTCGTCTGCTGCCATAGCCCATTAAAGCCAAATTTCGCAGCACTGTCCTAACGGATCGTTATTCGTACGTCCCACATTGATATTTCACGTAGTGTTGCCTGTTTGTTAGCACCGAAAACTCTTCGCAAATGCCCCTACTCTGTGTCGTTAAGACAAGGCTGTCGGCCACTACCTTACCCGTGGTGAAAGGTAATGATTTAAAGTTGGTATTCTCGGCATAATGTTGACACTTCGATATCGAAATACTGAATTCCCTAACGATTCCCGAAACAGAATGCCCCATGCGTCTAGCTTCAACTACTATTCCGCGTTCTAAGTCTGGCTATTACCGTCGTGCCGCCACAGTCATGTCGAAAATCTTTTCATGTGGATAACTTGAGTATAAATGACCGCTTCGCCAATGCACTACCCTTTTATACCTAGTGTATGCGGGATTACCGCCATTTAAATATTGCATATCGCAATCACTTTACGTTTTTTCAACGCATTGTAAAACACTATCATGCAAGGAACAAGGTTTATGCGATTCATAAAAAGGCAGCGCACTTGACTTCCTCTCTTAAGTAAATGACGACTGCGGTGACAAGAAGGGCAAGGAACGAAATGTTAAATGCAAAACATGAGTACGTAGTTCCCGTTCTCGATAAACCCTAACGAAAGAAGAAGAAAATAATTTTAAAATGTTCCATATTTTCTGTCGCAATTAAAATATTTATTCTCAGGAGACTGTGTGGTCATCGAAGAACAGAATATGGTCAATTTAGAAACCGAGCCAACCAAGAACTGTATACCAAGATAGAAAAAATTTCTGACGTCGTCATCTAAAGGAGGAGCATGTTCTTGGGATACATCCTCAGAATTGACAAGGGGAGTTTAACACGGCGAATTACACAATTTCTGATGAACAATAAAGCCAGAGTACGATGGATCCAAGAGATCTGGAAGAAATGAGAATACAGGAACCAGAGATATAGAACAGGGTGATCTGTAAATAAAAAATTCAGGCCTTCAAAGCTTTCGAGGACAGAACGAGACCCAGAACAAAATAATCAGAAGGTTTCAAAGTAAGAGAATGAAAGGATATTCGGAAAGAAGAAAGACCAGGAGAAACGAAGCTGAACCGAAAACCGTCTCACTCTATCCCTTTCTGTGGCCACTGAAGTGAGACCTGAGCAGCCTAGTAGAGTTTCTGTAACTTCCAGTCTATTTACACTAGCTGGTATTGGCAGTTGTTACATTGCATAAGCATTTCGTTTCTGTGTACCTGACTGTCGGCGTCATCACACACGTACAAAGAGGTCCCAACTGTGTGGTTCTCATTAAATTTTCTACATATTCTCAGTGGTGTCCTGAGAGTCGAAAGGGAACACAGCTTCCTACGTTTTTGTTGATAGTTGTGCGTTTCATGGGCCTTGTTAAAGTAGCATTTCAACTCCCTATCTTCGAGTCATAAAACAATCGCTGCTGGACGTTTAGGCCACGGGAGATCCTATGTTGCCTGTGGGATGTCCGGCGTTCAGTTGCAACAGGTGAAAAAGAAAGTGTGGTCAAACAAGTGTCAGTGACCTGCAGACCATCCGGAGCACCCTGCTGAGAGCTCACCAGGAGATGGTCCCCCCATCCGGCCGTGCACCTGAGGACTGGCAGCTCGTCCCAGTGTGCTTCCAAATACCTTCGTACTTACATACACCACGCAAATCTGAGTAAAAATTGAAGTCACGATAGTTAAATAAGAACGATCACTGGTACTAGTATCCTTTTTACTTCTTAGTGTCGATTAATTATTCCACTCTGTTAGGTCTTTATATTCTTTCATGTTAGTTACAGGAGAGTTCAGAAAAAATCACAAATCAATGCTGCCTTACAGTAATTTTTGAATGTAGTCACACATATTCATCAACTGAATGGACAACTGTGTTGCTACAGTTGGAGCAGACTTCCACAAATTTTAGAGGTAAAAGATTTCTAACAAGGGGAGGCCCCCAATTCTGAAATTCAGATTCGATTCATACTGCGCATAATAAAAGCTCATGGCCAGAGGTGTAATGTAGCAAAGCACCAAGATGCACCTCTCAGCCGTTGTCAAGAAAATCGACAGTTAAAAGAAACCGTTGCGGTGAAATACTCTCTACGATTAGTAATTCTCTACAGCGCCGTGGCGCAGCGGTAAGCGCTCGGGTTCGTAATGCGAAGGTCGCTGGATCGAATCTCACGCCATGCAACATTTTTTTTATTATTAGTTTTTTGTAATTCAAATATATATATATATATATATATATATATATATATATATATATATATATATATATATATATATATATATATAAAAACTATTAATGAATTGCTAATGCATGTTGGTGAAGGCGGATCGCTCTCCAATTGTACCGCCTCCATTTTTCCGTTTGTTTAACAGGGTGTACCAAAGCTCTCACGTCCGCACTGATTTTCGACGATGTTATAAGTTGCGCTAGGGACAGCATCTACCTTCTTTCGAAGTTAGCAGGCAATTACGCTATTATGCGGCGGCTCGTTTCGGCCCATTCAACATCTGTCCTTCAAGTGTAACGAGCGAGTAACGGAGTTTATATTTCATACCTGCCACAGCAAATTTGTGTTCGTGGGGTTTCTATTCTAATTCGAACGTTTGACTTAACGCTATACGTAATCGTTTCGGAATATCGTTTCTGCGTCTTCCGTTAACTATACGTGGTTAACATTATGAAGACAATTAATAACATTTGTGAAATACAACTTTGTTTGCGGAAAACATAATGATGTTCGAAGTCACCAGTTTTTCCACGACAAACGACTTTCAACAACTTATTATATGCATAATTGTTGCAACTGATTGCCGGGAATTATATATATATATATATATATATATATATATATATATATATATATATATATATATAAACACACATTTGAATTACAAAAAACAAATACTAAAAAAAAAGGGTTGCATGGCGCGAGATTCGATCCGGCGACCTTTACATTACGAATCCGAGCGCTTACCGCTGCGCCACGACACTGTAGAGAATTATTAATCGTAGAGAGGATTTCACCGCAACGGTTTCTTTTAACTGTCGATTCTCTTGACAACGGCTGAGAGGTGTATCTTGGTGCTTTGCCACATTACACCTCTGGCCATGAGCTTTTATTATGCGCAGTATGAATTGAATCTGAATTTCACAATTGGCGGCCTCCCCTTGTAAGCGAAAGAAGGTGAGCATACATTCTCAGTTCTACAAAATTAACAAAAATATTAATTTTCTGGTATGTTGGCAGAAGGATTTTCATTCTGATCACACATATCAACAGGAAGGACAAAAGGCGGGCTGTTAAGAACAACACAGCAAGAAGAAACCATCTCTGGACTGCATCTCTTTTAGCATTCCCAGATTAAATATCTTGTGCTAAACTAGTATAAATTAAAGATTTGCGTAACATATTTGATGTGAAAAATTACGAACTGGATGCCACATCCATGACTTGCATGTTCCTGACTCATCTCAGTTACGCAACCTACAGTTTAACGTGGAGTTCGAAACACGTGTCGTACAGAGCAACTCCTCACAGCGCTGAAAGATTAAAGATATATTAAAGGCAGACTGAAAATTTCCGTTGACCGATCAGGAATCGATCACACGACCTCTCGGTTTCCGGGCACTCGCTTCAACACTGTATCACCAAGGCTCGACATTACTGTGGAGAAAATGGTATTAAGGCTGATCTGAGAGCAGTGTACTAGCCGGGAGGAGGCTGCCTGATTTCCAATGTACACTGACGGAAAAAGTCGCAACACCGAAAAATAATTAATGTAAAATAATAAAATTTCAAGAATACATTTGTGTATGTAACATATTTAAGTGAACATTACAAGACCACAGGTTAGTGCAAGTGCGATATAAATCATTGTATATGTGAAATGTTAGTACATTAACAATCGGTGTAACTGCCGTAATGTTGAATGTTGCACTGTACTTTGTCGGTCAGTGCAGGAACGGTTAATGCCGATTGTGACTGACTCTAGAGTTTTCGTCCGACGATGTCCATTATCGCGCAACTGGAGACAGATTTGGTGACCGAATAGACCAAGGCAACATGTCGATACTCTGCAGAGCGTGTTGGGTTAGGAAAGCGGTATCTGAGCGAGTGTTATCCTGTTGGAAAACCGATCCTGGAATGCTGTTCATGAACAGTAGGACAACAGGTCGAACCACCAGACTGACGTACAAATATGAATTCAGGGTGCATGAGGTAACCACGACAGTGTTGCTACTGTCATACGAAATAGAAATAGAGCCCCAGACCATAAGTCCAGCGTAGGTCCAGAGTGTTTAGCATGCAGACTGGTTGGTTGCAGCCCCTCAACTGGCCTGCTTCTAACCAGTAAACAGCCATAACTGCACCAAGCTTTCAAGCAGGAAACACAACAGATCACCGTGTCCTCCACTGAGCTCTCGCATGACAACATTGAGGTCGCAAATGGCGGTGACTGGGCGGCAGTTGAATGCACGGGCTCGAAGCTGTTGTTGAAGAACCCGATTTGTAACTTCTCGTTGTGTCCCTGTAGTGCCAAATGATGCTCAAATTGCCGCTGCACATGCAGTACGTTGCGCTAGAGACATACACCAAACTCGATGGGATTCTCTCTCAGTGGTGTCACCTGGCCGTTAGGAGCCCGGTCCTTCGCGACCGTAGATTCTCGTGATCCTCACCGCCAGCACTCACGTACAGTGGCTACATTCCTGCCAAGTACAGAGCAACTCCTCACAGCGCTGAAAGATTAAAGATATATTAAAGGCAGACTGAAAATTTCCGTTGACCGATCAGGAATCGATCACACGACCTCTCGGTTTCCGGGCACTCGCTTCAACACTGTATCACCAAGGCTCGACATTACATTCGCGACCGTAGATTCTCGTGATCCTCACCGCCAGCACTCACGTACAATGGCTACATTCCTGCCAAGTATTTCTGCAGTATCGCGGAAGGAACATCCAGCATCCCGTAGCTCTATCACATGACCTGGCCCAAATTCAGTGAGTTGTTGATAATACCGTGTTTTTTTGCCTTAAAGGCATTCTTGTTTAACGTCCAGTCTCGAAGGTAACTGACGCTCACGACCATCACAGAGTGTATTTGAAGCAAACCTGACTTTCGTCCTCATGGTGGGGTTACTAAAGCCAGTCTTATGCGACTGGCACGAAATTTGAATAGATATCATCCTTCAGATCTAGGAACATGCCCACCAACTTTCGTTTATGTGAAATGATAATTAAATCAAGACCCTAAGCTGTCGACAGGTGTTGATATACACCAACGGGGACAGTTGAAAATGTGTGCTCCGACTGGGAATCGAACCCGGGATCTCCTTCTTACATGGCAGACACTCTATCCATCTGAGCCACCGAGGGTACAGAGGATAGTGCGATTGTAGGGATTTATCCCTTGCACGCTCCTCATGAGACCCACATTCCCAACTTAATGTCCACACTCTAAATTCGTAGTGCCCCTGCCCATTACATTCATTACTCGCTGCAGACAATCTTACCTGACATGTCCGAAAGAACAAATACCATCTTCACATTTAGTTTACGTCGTACAACTCCTACTTGGTGCTGCGATTTTTTCCCGTCAGTGCATGTTGGGTTGCGCTCACTCCGCTGCTCGACGACTGGAGCTCTCGCACGGAATTCAACAGTCTTGTAAAACTTTGAATCTCGGTTTGTCGAAAAATCTTGAGAAGCACGTTGAATTAGATCAACATCAGCAATCGTGGGAGGTACGAGTCCACCCTCGGGCAGGGGTGTGTGTTATCCTTAACGTAAGTTAGTGTAAGTTAGAATAAGTAGTGCGTAAAGGTTAGGGTCCGATGACCTCAGCAGTTTGGTCCGATAAGACCTTACCACAAATTTCCAATTTACTACAATTGTGAGAAATGTGAACGAAATCGTTGACCCTTCTGGTGTAAACTTCCCTGAGTGGGACGTGGCGCCTCTTCTCGACTCTCGTTAACTGGACGGTGGTTGAAGTCGCCTTTAAACATCCCCTGCTAGGCGACGAGGTGAATTACTGCAGAGCCGCGTCAGCTGCGGTAAATTGAATTTTTCGTGCTCGGCCCGGGACAAGTGTGTGGAGACAAGAGTCCGGCGAGCAGAGGCGCGGCCCCCGCTGGGCAGACAGCGGCGCGCGACAGCCGACAAGGCGCCCCGCCGGCAGCGACAGTCGCCCGCGACACGGCGCCGGCGCCGCAGCTGGAGCTGGAGCTGGCGTCGCCACGGGCGGGACAGCGCGAGGCGGTGGGCACTGTGCGGTGCTGCTCGCTGCGCGGAAGGTCAGGCACGTGTTGCCGAAACTTGATTCACACTCTCACTCAATTGAAAGTGAACACACATCTAGCTGCGGCGCTGTAACGGGGCTAGCGGTATTCCTCAGCTATCTGAATATTTTTGTATTTTTATTTGCGTTGGGGATAACTTTGGTATCAATTATGATTAATAGCCTGCAACGTATAATTGTATTGATATATGTTAATATTCATATTGTTTTATTATTCACGTGAAATTTGAAACTTTATTTACAATGTCATACAGAGGAATCTAGTTATGTTCAATCTACAGGCACATAGCCTTCACACTCAGGAATTGCATGTGTGAGAATCGGGTTTTAGGAGACACCATGTATAAAAAAAATTTAAAAAAACTCACTATTTATACTCATTTTCTTTTATTATAAGTATAATTATATCCTTTTTATTAATTATATTAACTTTGGTAACCACTTATCTGTAACAAATGATGATTTGTATGTTATCTCATACTTAAATTTAATTTTTAAATTTTGAATAGAGGAATCCTATTATGTTTAAACATAGCTACCTGAATACTTCCTGTATCTAAGATTGTTCATGCAAGAAATTACCAATACCATTATATCTTAATATTCATTAAGGTCTTATGTTTCATGTGAAATTCTAACATCATTTAAAATCTCACACAGAAAAATCTAGCTCAGTTTAATTTTTGGGGCACATGTATAGCCTTGCATTCTAAAATTGCATCAGGGAGAACTCGGTTGTTGGTAGATACCATATAGTTTAGAATTCTTTTTCTTTGTTTTCTTTTGTGTATATATTTTTATATCTATTTTGTTTTACTTTATACTTAATTAATTATATTAGTTTTATTAATTATTTTGCATATAAACATCACTCACTCTATCAAAGAGTGTACCAACACACAAAGCAACAGCCAGGGCAGAAACATTAAAAAAAGGTCCGCCTCCAAGTGGCAGGGGCGGTAGCGGAATGGGGGCTTGTCAAGCTAATCTAACTTGCAAGCAGCCATTACGGCTAAGGGACCAAACGCTGCCTGGCTGGTCACTTGTCTTAAGTAGCACACGGCCCAAAGTGAACACACATCTAGCTGCGGCCAGGTGGTGGGCTACTCTGTAGTGTTTAAATAAAAAAAAAAGTTCCTCATGGTTCAATACCTGGACCATTTCTGTTTTACTGAGGATACCTGATATCTCTAAATATAAACTACCACAAAGATCATGGGATACCTAGGTTCACATACACAGATGGCGTTAGTATCGCGCACACAAGGTATAAAAGAGTATAAAATTTTTGAAAACATCAGTGACCTTATATTAATATGATTATTGAAAAACATTCCTTTAGGGGCAATGTGGTAAATTTTTAAATTATTTTGGATTGATCCTTCAGAGTGATCACAGTCTTTTAAATGTTGGTCCATAAAGATTTACCTCGACTAGTACCTGAGATGTAAACTTTAAAACACACGGCATAATTGCGACCTGTCTGTCCACTATATTGTTTTTCACAGTCATTACACAAGATTTTACAAACGCCGGAATTTTGACATTTGATGTCCACATTGCCTCTAAAGGATGTAACCTCCCAACAGAAAAAATATAATTATTTATAATTCACATTCAGAGTAACCTCCCAATAAATGAATTCCGTAACCTACCAATAATACAAGGCCTGTTCAGAAAGTAAGCTCCGATTGATTGCCAAATTGAAACCACAGTGAACATCAGAAATGTTTTACTTGTAACAATTAGCTACACCTTTCAGCTACTTCTCTACGTAGTCGCCGTTCTGACTTAGACTTTTGTCATAGCGTTGTACCAACTTTTCAATAGCCTCATCATAGAAAGCAGCCGCCAGTGCTCTCCGCCAATTCTCCACGCTGGCCTACACCTCGTTGTCTGTGTCAAAATGTTGTCTTCAAAGACAGCGGTTCATGGGACCAGAGATGAAACTCAGGGGGAGACAATTGCGGACTGTATTGTGGGTAATCTCACATTTCCATTTGAAAACGATGCAGGAGCATCTTCATTGCCCCTGCAGAATGCGGCTGAGAATAGTCTTGAAGAAGAAACAGCACGACAGTTATGTAATGTTAGCTGCATAGCTTCGGGCGAAATTTCTCACCAGGCCCTCGTACTTGGCGGCAGACACTATTTTCAAGACATCTTTACGCACTCACTGCGAGCTCAGAAATGAGAAGAGCGACGTGATGCTAACTGGGGTTATACTAGAGACACTACCCAACACATCTGTGCAAAGCTTTATCGGATTTTCATAGTCGTTTCCATTTCGCGACCGATCGGAGCTTACTTTCTGAACGCCCCTCGTAAAATGTATTATTATATAACATTCACATTTTTAGCGTAACCTACCAATAATACTATGTGACTAATCTCTCAATAAAAAATTGTGACTCACTTACAACCTTTCAATAATTGATTGTGAATTTAAACTGGTAAATGTTGGACGTCAGCAGTGGTGCGTCATGACCCTAAAAATTCTTTCTGAATAAATTGAAAATTCTTACCTGAATAAGGTCGCCGGATGACGCGTATATATTGAAACGTCCCCTTTTGAACAATATACACGACTGTCCTTAACCTGACACACAATATTTATAGCGCAACGCAATCTGACTTTCCACACACAATATTTTGTTAACGCAACGCAATCTGACTTTCAAAATTCTCTACAAGAGAATGGCCCTGACTAACATTAACCTGTACTTTTCAGAAATCACTTACCTCACAAAAATCTTGGTTACTCCCACTACTGCAATACAGCGAGCGCCACTACTGCCAGCTAAATAAAAGATTCAAACTATGGAAGGCACTAACTACTGATAGGGATAGTTAGCAAATGAAAGATATTAATAGAGAACAAACAATGTATTTACCTTGATATCATGACAAATTACAAAACTCCGCCATCTCTCTCCCCACATCCACCACTGCTGGCGGCTCACCTCCAACTGCCCAACGCTACGCGCTGTTCGCAGCCAGCTGCCTAACACTACAATGGCGAGTATTACAACAATGAAAAGCAGCCACAGACTGCACACAGCACAGCCAGTGATTTTCATACAGAGGTGGCGTTACCAATAAAAAAACCTAAACAGCCTACTTACATAGCCCCCATGCTCCCCACAAAAAAATTTTACAAATTGGGTTGGGCAGTGGCCAATACAGATTTGAAAAAATTTTTCATAATTACAATAACAAAGAAATCCAATGCACACACTTATTGATACAATGTTGGTCAAAAGCTAAAATTTTCTCACAGTCCATAAAGACAGTCCTGATCATTCATCACATTGCAGTGTTTTTCTCAAAGTCTGAGCAGTAAAAGACAATGCACACAGACGTAGTGGATTTCCATGCAGTCTTGAAGAAGTAGTGTTGTCCTTCCAACGGAAAGACAGTGCTGACTCGACATGCAGACAGGTAATGGGCCACAACAGAGCAAACCCACAGCAGAGTCAGTCGAAATTTTCAACATTGGTAGGTAGGTAGGTCATCACAGAGCAGACCCACTTTAGTCCTGGTAGAGATTACGGTATTGGTGGGCCACCAGAGGCGCAGACCCACTGTAGTCCTTGTAGAGATGGCTAGCAGCCATCTGTTATGACTGTGCAGGTACACAATCACCATTGAAGAGTCTTGCGGATAATATAGCAAGTCCATAACCACCACTTGTGCACTCACAAAGTTTTTGGAATTGTCCTTAGAACCAGCAATGCTGTTATCCAGTCCCTTGCTGAATTATTAACACACGTGCAAACACTAACAGTCCCTACTTGTCACATATTGTCCATATATTATGACCAACAAAAACGTGTGCAGTGAAATGTAACTTACAAGTTACTTAATTTGATGACCTGGTGTCAATTACAATTTTATAACATAAGAATACAATAACAACGGTATAAAATACATCATTAAAAACATAATAATACAGATAACATTTGTAGGAATAGGGGCTTTACAAAAGAATAGAAATAAACAAATACATCAGTGTTACAAAAATAATGACATAAGTACATACATAAAGATCAGAATAACTTTTGGAATATCAACTTCCACATGAGCATTAAAACAAAACAGAACAAATACTGTTTAAACATGTTTACAAAGTAAATAACATGGTATTAGAAAAATTCTACAACATAGGTCTTATCAGATAAACAACTAAAGACAGGAAGTACACAAATACACAAGGGAACACAAACACATAGTGGGATAACACAAGGAAAGGACAGGGTTTCTTTTACTGCAGTATGTTGCAAACAAAAACTTTCTTTACTTTTCGGAGATCTCCCTTCGTTCCTCACTATTTCCAAAAGTCCTATCTGTACCTCTTTTCTGTATTCCAACCATAATTCTTTCAAAATAAATATGGCTCATTGTACAATACTCATTTAGGCCCAAATCTTTTTTTTATATACCTTGTCAATGCATTGCTTCCAATTCATCATAGTTAGTTTCTTATATAGTCTACCCCCTCTTAAGCTAACTTAAATCTACTGAGCTCAGATATATATATATACCAAGGGACGAGGCAATGCAGCATCACATAAAACAAATAATATAAACAGCAATGAAAAAAAACGCAGATTTGCGAAGCAAGCAGTATTAAGAAATTAGCAAAGCAATTGTAATATTACAACTAATCTAAGGCAATGTGCAACAAATAATAACAAGAAATCATTAGTAAAACTGGCTTAACAGAATAATACAAAGTCAAATTCAATAACACTATGCCTGGCAAACAGCAGCAACTTATACCTAAACATGACATAGCTCAAGCAGAAAAAATTGTAGACTAAAGATGACAATGCAGATAAGGGAAATGTATAATCACATCTTAATGTCTAAGTAATTAAAGTGGTGCACCACAACAACTTATTGTAAAAAAAATATTACCATTCACTCCCTTTTTTTCTTTTTGACAAAAATTATTATTAACTCGATCTGTAGACAGAAAATATTTATATTAGTACATCTATAAAATTATATTTGAACCAATGCAGCAGTGCAGCTAGAAACTAGATATCAAATGAAATAAGCAACTATGTACAAAGCAAAGCATAAGAACATCGTTCAATAGTCATGTGGCATTTCATAAGTTAGTAGAAAAATCTCTCAACTAGAGAGACAGTAGTCATAATCAGGTGTATAGACATAAAAATATTTCTCGTCATTTCATTAGGCATCCAGTGTAATCATATGTTTTCAAGTTCGACCGTGTCGTTTTTTGCGATGCTTTCTACAAAAGAATGTCAGAAGCGAGGTTAATGGCCTCCCTTTTTTTTTTCTACCTGTGCCGCTGGAAAAGGGCTCGCTCGCAATAATGGCTTTTTTTTTTTTTTTTTTTTCTTTCCAGGCGTCTGACACAGCTGTGTGCCCGCGACGCATTACGTGCAGGTGGTCACTTAACTTTCGTACGGAAATATTTACGACAACAGTTTTCGCTACAATGGCAGTCTCACATAAAAATATTTCACAGGTAAAGAATTAGCGTTGCAAATCTGTAGAAACAAAATCTTATTGATATAACAGTGTCCAAAAAAATTTTCGTTGGCATTGTGATACATTCACGCATATACACACATTTCATAACTCTTAAAGTACTATTCTTGGTTTCCAACATCCTTTTTCATTAACCAGAGTCCCTAACATCTATTCATTACTCCTTACCTTATTACACATATACAAATTCGTCGACGCTTCTTCAATATTTCCTGTTAATGAATACGTAGCGTAATCAAATAACTCATATAGCATCAGCTTCTTGACCATAAACATACCTCAGCAGCATAATACACATCGGCGTCGTAAAAATAACATCATAACACCTCAGTCAAATCTCAAAATCGTCGTAGCTTCCTAATTTCAAAACCTAAAAAAATTCTCTGCTCATGTCAAAAGTGTCATCTGCCTCAAACGTACTTCAAAAATCATGATCCCATATCAAACACATCATTCAAAGCTCACATAGTATCACAATGGTTCCAAAAAATATGAACAATTTACAAAGTACAGACAAAATACAATTTCATAAGTGTGAAGGTATCCAACTGTGTAATTGCGTAAACATGTGTCACTGATGTATTAAAAAAAACTTATCTCTCAGTTAAATGATCTGATAGCTGTGTAATACTGTGTTGGAGAAATATGGTACCGATGTGTAAAGTTGTATAAGCAAATACCATATTAGCTAGGGCTCCTTGTGCTTGCCAAACACATGGTACACAAAGTAAGCGTGTACCCCCCTGAGGATTAATGTAATTATACCCTCAGGTGTTACAGATTACAGCAATGGAATGAAATATATCTCGGAAAACTTTCTTTGCAATTTAAAAATCTTTAAAAATAAATGTTTTAAGTACAAAATTAATCACTCAAATACGTGTCCCGTAGCGCTAAATGTGCGTCTTGTTGCAACATAATCTCTGTGGCAGTGTCGTAGTTATCGTCTTCCGAAAGCTAAGTTCTGCAGAAGTCAATGTACTTACCTCATGATAAACAAAAGTGAAATGCTTTGTGTATAGATATCGTAGTTATTACGCTTATTGGCGTGATGAAGAAAGTACTGTACAGTAACGTATTGTTGTGCCACGAAAAAGGCTGTCTCATTGTTGCTATACCACAAAAGTTACTACTAAAACATGTTTTACTTTCCAGAACAATACAGAAAAACTGTGCAGATATAAAACAGAAACACTGCAACAGCAACATTGTAAATTGTCACTCATTAGTAGCGTCGTGATATAGTCGTGTAGCTGTCACATAAACTAACCTCTGTGTCATCTGGTATCCCTCAGAAAGCACTTTAAATTCAGAATGTATTTTCAAATAAACCAATATGTTGCATTAAAAAAAAGCAGATTATCTTTCAATAAACGGTTTTACATGTGAAATGTGGTGTAAACCTTTACTCTTCCTAGTACTCAGAGTTTCAACTTGAACGTAATTATCATGCGGTATACGTCGGTAAAGAATGCTAAATCTTTTCTCAAGGTTAGCGTCTGTGTTATTTTTCTCGGAGCCAGCGGGCGCACGCGGCTGCCTGCTGTGCGAGTCATTGTCTGTTTCTTTGCTGGCGCGCGTCGTTATTCGGATTAGGAGACCGAACTTCTACAAATTCGCCTTGCCGAGAGGGCCCAGCTCTGTTAGAATCCCGCCAGTTCTGATGCAATTCAGGTCTGTCGTTACGATCATATCGTCTGTCGTCATGTCGGTAGATGCCATGGTTTCTTTCTTGTCGGTCACGAGGTGGAGAATTTCTCCCTGAATCGTAACTGTGCGCCGGACCGTTGCGTCTAAAGTTATTCTGTCCCTCGTAATAATAATTGTTTTGGTTCCCATATTGTCTGTTTCTCTGATTGTCTCTGTGATAGTCATTACCGCGGAGAGGTGATCTTTCCCTGTAATTATTACTACTCTGCCAACGGTTGTTATACGGGTGGTGTCTGTTTCGGTCACGATTTGTGTTGTGAGAATAGCCTTGTCGCGTCCAGTTATTATTTCTTTCATCGCGGAATTGCGACGGATGTAATCTGTAATTGTTGTGCTCCTGCGTTCCGCGATTGTCAGTGTCAATTTCCAGTTCTTGTAAGAGTCCCTGAAAAGCTTCAATGTCGTCTTTGCAACGTCCTGCCAAAATAATATGTCGCAAATGTTCAGGCAGTTTGATTAAGCAAATGCGGATGAGTTCTGAGGGGCTGTATGGGTTTGACAGGTACTGATTCTTGTGCAACATGTCTTCAAAATATTTCACAAGACTGGAGAATTCAGATTGTTCGAAATGTTTCATCATTATGATGCCATGTTTTACTCGGTCTTGTGTGGCTTGAGACCAATATGCTGAGAGGAAGGCATGGTAAAATTCTCCTTCACTATGACAATCGTGAATGACCGAACGCATTCTTACAGCTGGTTCATTCTCTAAATAGCCACACATAAATTCTAATCTGTGTTCTAATGACCAGTTGGGGGGAAAACAATGAGAGAATTGATGGAGCCACGCTTGTGGATGAATGTCGTTGGCAGAATTCTTAAATGTTTTGAATTTACGTGTAGTAATGAACAGCTTATAGTCAAAGTCATCATGTCGGCGAGTCGCATATCGGTCATTATTACGTCGTTTCGGCGGTTCCATCTCAAAATTCGGTGTGCCTTGCCAATTTCTGTCATAATTTCCGAAGTGTCCTGTGTTATTATTTTGTGGCTGTTCCATATTGCTAAGTCCCTCTTCCCGTATTGGGGCGCGAGTGTCCTCCGAAATACGTAATTCTTGTACTACCTGTGTCAGCTGATCTTGTACTTCGCGGATTTCTCTTTGGTGTTGCGTATTAATTTGATTCTGATTTTGTTTGAATTTCCTAATTTGTTCGCACTCTTCTGTGTCATTAAAGACTACCGGTTTTGTGTCATTCAGATTATCATCTACCTTCGTAGATAAATTATTTAGCTGATCCGAAAGTTCAACTACTTTCTCCGATAATGTACTAATTTCCTCCATGTGTCTTTCTACTGTGTCTTTTAAGTTTTCCTGGGTTTTTGCAAGTTGCGTAACCGAATCGGTAGATGCAACTGAGTCAAATTTAGCTTGCAAGGTCTCATGATTTTCATGAACAGTAGTTTGCAGTTCTTTTATGGCTACTTCGTGATTCTGTAGTGCATTTTCATGCCGCGAAAAAATAGGTTGGAAATGCTCACAAATTTGTGTTTTTTACGTCGTTACAGACTTTTTGACATTTCGATTCAATGTGATGTAACTCATTAGTTAAATCCTCACGTGTTTGTTCAAGAGTTTGCTCCAATGAGTCTAACTTTTGAAGCTGTTGCTGTGTTTGACTCTGATTTTGTTCCATTTGTTTCTGATTTTGTTCCATTTGTTTCTGATTTTGTTCGATTGTGTCTAATTTTTGAAGATTTTGTCCCATTTGTTTCTGATTTTGTTCGAGCGTTGTGTCTAACTTTTGAAGCTTTTGTTGTGTTTGTCCCATTTGTTGTATTAATTGTAATAACAATGCACTGGTGTCTGGAACATGTTCCTCAGTGCTTTTCGGCAGTGAATTTGCACCGGAAACATTCACATTTTGACAAGCAGAAAATGTGTCTTGACTCATTTGAGAAAACGGTGAGGACCCAAATCCTGAATTCACAGCATTTGCGAGATTGTTTCCTGTCGTTTCGGATTCCTGAGGCGAGCTGTCGCCGACCGATCGATCGATAATGCTTCCGTGTTCTCTAATTGTTTCGCTGTCTACACCATTGTTTGCAGCCCGCTCCATTTCCCTATGCACAGCTACCAAATTATTACTTTGAACATCTGTTAATTCATTACACAGTGGTGCTGGCAAGCTACGCTCGTCGTCACTATTATTTCTCAGTTTGCTTTGGAGCCTAGTGTTACGTTTTTCACACGCCATTATTGTCACAGTATTTCACACGACAACACAGAAAAACACAATTTGAAGAGCAAAAATAAGAAAACACATTAACATAGCACTGAAAATAATATCTAGTTAATTGCAAGCGCAGCTGCGAAATACTTGCTGCAAATCTACATGCATGCCACAACTGTTTTACTGTACAACAATGAAAAACTACAACTACAAAGGAAATTCTCTCTATAATTACGCGCTAGCAATAAACAAAATCTACACTAATTACACAAACTACAAGGAAAAAAATCAGAAGATTCCAGTGAGGTATCCTCGGCTAAGGGTCGACATATGAAACGTCCCCTTTTGACAATTATACACAGGACTGTCCTTAACCTGACACACAATATTTATAGCGCAACGCAATCTGACTTTCCACACACAATATTTTGTTAACGCAACGCAATCTGACTTTCAAAATTCTCTACAAGAGAATGGCCCTGACTAACATTAACCTGTACTTTTCAGAAATCACTTACCTCACAAAAATCTTGGTTACTCCCACTACTGCAATACAGCGAGCGCCACTACTGCCAGCTAAATAAAAGATTCAAACTATGGAAGGCACTAACTACTGATAGGGATAGTTAGCAAATGAAAGATATTAATAGAGAACAAACAATGTATTTACCTTGATATCATGACAAATTACAAAACTCCGCCATCTCTCTCCCCACATCCACCACTGCTGGCGGCTCACCTCCAACTGCCCAACGCTACGCGCTGTTCGCAGCCAGCTGCCTAACACTACAATGGCGAGTATTACAACAATGAAAAGCAGCCACAGACTGCACACAGCACAGCCAGTGATTTTCATACAGAGGTGGCGTTACCAATAAAAAAACCTAAACAGCCTACTTACAATATCTGCTCCTATAAGAAATTTTTCTGGCACAGCCCAGTGCAATGCTGGCCGATAGATTTGTCATGTATAAAAAGAAACAACCGATTTTTCTTTACAATAATCGGGATGACCATGGGTTGGAGAAATTGGTAAATTCTTTAACTGAGATGAATGATGGTCAAAAATAATTTTTGTAAGTAAGATTATTATTAAGAGATTTTTTTTAGAAACATTTACATGGGACTTGATATAACAATACTACATATGCGCGAGGCTGCTTTTACCTTAATACTACCACGCTCAGGCACTGCCATCGCTCCACACGACCGGCCCAGCCAACTCGATACACCAGACTCCTAGCTACTAAAAACTCCCACTGCTACACAGTTCCTACTGCTGACAACACTGCTCTCTGGTCTGAGATTCTCTTATAGCTTACATGCCGCAGGCAGCACGTGAGCAATCCATCGAAATTACATCTGCCCGAGTGCGCTAGCAACAAATTCCTTAATCATGGACGTGTTACAAGAACTTTTACTAAATTCACAAGGAGAAACAGAAATTGACGCACATCATAAAAACAAGGTTCTAGCTTTACTGAATGAGCAACTTGATTTTAGGGAAAAATATTTCTTTGATCTTTTTGAAGACTTGTTATAATTTGGACTGCTCTTTGTTTATTATTCAATATATGTTTTAGTTTACCTTCTTTCTATACAAATAATGCCGACTCGTGATTTTATCATTAGTATTTTTCTATGATTAATGGCGTTGTAGTTTCTTTATATTTAACACGGCTGTTATGTTAGTATTCTTCATGTTCTTTTCCCAACCCACCCTTTCTCTTTACAAACTGATTTTTCACTAACAGTCTCTTTTTTTGACGGATTTTTTATCCCTTAATGTTGCATGGGTTATTCCCGCATCACCATTACTTAACACAATATTATCTATCATATAAATTTATAGCCATTTCGTGTCTAACATGAGATGTAATGGAGCTCTGTATATTTAAAACCTTATGCTGTCCTTTGTGTCAATGTTCCCTTCCTACATAACAGGCAAGATTGCTTGTTAACTAACTCCCCATGTTTCGCTATTCTGCACATCCATATTACTATGAACAATCTCTAACGACTATTACATTCACATCGATAGAGGACGCCGTTTTTACGGCAACCCTAAACATTTACATAGATCGTCTTTGCTGTCGTTACAGCACTCTGTTTCAGCTTTTCAGAATGCCTCATCGATATTGGACGCCGTTTCTTCGGCTACCCTCAACGTCCATATAGATTATCTTTGCTAATAGCTTCTCTCTATCGCTATAGCAACCTTTGACAGCTATTCCATATATCTTTACCAACAGCACGTATGTTACGTAACGGGTAACAAAGGGCAGCCTAGACCACTTTATTTTAAGCTAATTATTTACTACAGTTTATATTTTTTGACGAATAGCTATTTCATAGCAATTTTACGATGTATTTTATCTATAGCTCATACTCAGATCTTAGTAATATAGATTATTGTAATATATTTTATGCTTGTAGTACACACTGTACTTCTGATTGGTTAACCTGATGTCATACACAGAACGGTGAGTGGGAGTTGAGCTATTTAAGACCACTCCCTGCCTGTCGATTTTGCAGTCAGTTCAGCATCGTGGATCGCCGCAGCCTGCTCCATTGAAGTCCACCTGCCGTTCTGAATATACGTAGTTTGTACTCTTGTTTCAGTGTACACACGTTACTGTAAGGATCCCTCTACCTGTACGTGTGTTATTTCAGAGTCTGAAGATGAACCTTAAGGTTTGAAACCGGTTACTCTGATTAAAAGAAATTTGCGATCGTATAAAACAACAGTACATTGGCGGAGCTGTCATTTGTACTCAGGTGATTCATATGAAAAGGTTTCCGTCGTGATTCTGGACGCACTACGAGAATCAACACACTTTGAACGCGGAGTTGTAGTTGAAACTAGAAGCGTTGGGCATTCTGTTTCTGAAATCGTCATGGATTTCAGCTGCGAGAGTGTGCTGATAATAGCAAATGTCAGGCATTTCCTCTCACCATGAACAACACAGTGGCCTCCAGTCTTCACTTAACGACCGAGAGCAGCGGCGTTTGCATTGAGTTGTCAGTGCTAACAGACAAGCAACACTACGCGAAATAACCGCAGCAATCAATGTGGGACGTACGACGAGCGTATCTGATAGGAGTTATGGCAGCAGACGACCTGCGGGAGTGCCCTTCCTGACAACACGACATCGCCTCTCTTGACCTCGTGGCCATATAGGTTGTACCCTAGATGAGAGGAAAACAGTGACCTGGTCAAATGAGTCCCGATTTCAGCTGATGAGAGGGGTCTAGTATGGCGCAGACAACTCGAAGTCATGGACCCAAATTGTCAACAAGTCTCTGCGCAAGCTGTTGGCGGCTACGTAATGTTGTGGGCTGTGTGTACAAGTTCCCAAACAGTGATGGACTTACTATGGATGACCATATGCCCCATGTCACCAGGCCACAATTGTTCGTAATTGGTTTAACGCTGGATCATTTTGGACTATTCTAGCGAACAGTTGGGCTATCCAGATCACTTGACAAAAATCTCATAAAACACTTATGGGACATAATGGAGAAGTCAGTTCGTGCACAAAATCTTACACCAGCAACACTTTCCCAACTATGGTCGGCTACAGAGGCAGCATGGCTCAATATTTGTGCAGGAGACGTCCAACGTTTTGTTGAGTACATGTCACCTCGAGTTGCTGCACTGTGCTGGGAAAAAGGAGGTCCGACACGATACTACGAGGTATCCCACGACTTTTGTCACTTCAGTGTATTTTATTTGTAACTGGATGGATAACTTCGTGGTCCAGTACAGGAACGATTTCTATGTTGCTGGCCTTTGAACTTTGCCACATCAGGAAGAGTCTATATCTACGTCTATACTCTGCCGAACACTTTACAGTGTGTGACACAGAGTTCTTTGTGTATCACTATCGCTTCCTTTACGATTGTTCCAGTCGCCAATATTTCGGGAGAAGAACGATTGCTCGTAAGCCACAGTATAGGCTCGAATTTACTTACATGGTCTTTCCGCGAGGAAAACGAAGGAGTAAGCAGTACACTGGCCGACGCTGGCCGACGCTCTCGAAACTGTAACAGTAAACCAGATCGTGATCCAAACGATTGTCCAGCAGCGTCTCCCATTGAATTTGGCTGAGCATCTCCGTCACCATTCGTGCTTACTAAATGAACCTGTAACGACCTGCTGTTCTTTGGATCTTTTGTCTTATCAGGTACGGATCCCAGACTGACGAGCAACATTCAAGAATTGGTCGAACGAGGGTCATTTTTAAGCTACCTCATTTGTGGACGGACTACTTTTCCTCGGGATTCTTCCACTGAATCTCAGTCTGGCATCTGCCTTAGTCGCGATTAATTTTTTTGTCCTCGTCCCACTTCAGATCGCTCTGTACGACTACTAGTAGATAATTTATGCGATTAGCTGTTTCCAGTGATTGTTCTGTGTACCTATTTATTGTCGGCATGTTGTATTTCTTTATGTTCCTTGTCAATTGCCATTCACTGCAGCAAGTTTCAGTCGTCTGCTGGTCTTCAGACATTTCTCTACAATTTTCTATCGTTGCGACTTCTGTGTAAAAAACACCATCATCTCCTAAAAGTCTCACGGAACTTTCGACGTTATCCACCAGGTCTTTTATGTATATTGTGAAATGTAATGGTTCTGTAACACTACCTTATAGTATGCCAGAAGTTAGTCACCGATGAGCGCATCGTTTGGCACCATCGTATTAGGTAGAAATGAGGCTCGCCAGACGAGAGGATACACTTACAATACCCTCTGTGGAGTCTAGGTTCTTCCAGACGTTGTTTTTGGGGCGGCAGTCAGAGGCAGGCAGAGTAGTAGTTCTCCGCTCGCATTCGGGAGAAACTCCTCTGCCTGAGATCTACCTTATTGGGACCCGAAATCTACCGTCAGGATGCGTTCCTGTAGGTGGTACAGCTAGTCTCCAGATCACATAGTCTTATCATTAAGGTACCACGATAGCTTAACTGAATGTAAGGGCACTGGAAGATGGATAAAAGATTGGTGGTTAGTCAGACAAACAGTTATCAATCTCGTTGTTCGCTAGTTGCGATCGTCAGATCACCAGGAGACAGACTTACGGTAGCAACTTACATTTACGATCTGCATCATCGATGTCACTATGCTGCCACACTGAATTTGTAGTCAACACTTATTAAGTAAAGTTGTACTACCTGCTTAACATCTCGTCACGTGTCGTCTGCTCGACTACGATTTTGAAGACAAGATCAAACACACAAATGATAGCATATGATCTCGAGGCTCACTCAGACAGGTAGTCGGGTTGCGGGTGGTCTTTTCTAAGCCACACCTGTTCCCACGTTAACCGAAAACGCTGAAGCCACTCGTCTCATTTTCTTGACTCCATACCAGAAAGTTAAACCCCACCCCACCCCCCCTCCTCCCAAGCCGTGTATACCATATACAGGTTGCGGCAGCGTTCATACTAGGATATTAAAAACTTACCATCAGGCAGTAACTGTAATTTATTTATCACCTCTTATGTCGATTAATAGTTAAAGGTATGCCATTTACTAATGTGTAAGTCATTGTCCATGGCGTGGATTACTTTTTGAATATGACTCCTGTCAAAAGTTGCCACCTCAGTGAACGCTACCTAAAGATGCTGCAAGACTTCGTTCTTCCCCAATTAGGTATGGTCGACGTGAATGTGGAACAATTATGGTTTCAACAAGACGGACCTCGCACACAGCCAGAATTTGCATGAGTTACTTGCGGCAGACATTTCCCGGTAGACTAATTTCCCGTTTTTGTGAAATTTCCTGGCCGCCTCGCTCACCCGACCTTTCATGTGCAGACTTTTTCCTTTGGGGCTACCTGAAGCAAGAAGTGTTCCGAACACGTTGTGCCACCGTTCCGGAGTTGAAGGATCACATCAGAACTGCCGTCGGCAATGTCTCATGGAATACGTTACGTCGAGTAATGGAAAGCTTCCAAGGCCGCCTAGATGAATGTGTTGTGCAGAGGGGGCATCATCAGTCATATCAAAATGTAATACACGCAATGGACAATGACTCATACATTAGCAAATGGCATACCTTTAACTATTAATTGACATAAGAGGTAATAAATTAATTATAGTTACTGCCTGATGGTGTGTTTTTAGTATCCTACTATGAACGCTGCCGCACCCTGTACAAAGAACTGAAGAAGTCCTTGCATATGGCATACCGATATTGAAAAGCGGAGAATCCTCACTTGACATAATTATAATCTGTTAGTGCTGTAGAGGCAACGAGCCGTCTATCAATCTGGCCTTCCCGATAAAACATCTAGCTTCTTAAACTGTGGACCGGTGAGATAACGCATTTATGGTGCATCTCTGGCCCAGCGAACAGTCCCTGGAAAAAAGCGCAGATGACTCTTGTAAATAAGAAGGTTAAAATAACGGTCCCACAGAATTACAGACCAATATCCTTAACATTGTTTTGCTGCATAATTCTTGAACATATTCTCAGTTCGGATACAAAGCATTTCCTTGCGACCGAAAAACTGCTGTCCGGGAATCAGCATGTATTTAGAGACCATTGCTCGTGCAAAACTGAGTTTGCCCTTTTCTCACACGATATCATGCAAACTATGGATGAAGGCAAAACGCAGATTGCACTTTTCTACATCTCTAGATTTCCGAAAAGCATTTGACTCCGTGCCCCATTGCAGACTGTTAACGGAGGTAGAGCCATACGAAATACATTTCCAGACTTCTTATGTAACAGAACGCAATGAGTTGTTCTTGACGGCGAGAGTGCATCGAAGACAAGGATGTCGTCAGCAGCGATGCGGGAAGCTCCTTAGGGCTGCTCCTAATTTCTATACATATGAATCAGCTGGTCGACTGTTGAGCAGCAATCTGCGGCTGTTTGCTGATGATTCTCTGGTGTAAGGGAAGGTGTCGTTGAGTGACTGTAGAGGGGTGCACGATGACTTGGACAAAATTTGTAGTTGGTGTTTTCAATGGCAGCTAACTCCAAGTGTAGAAAAATATAAGTTAACAGAGATGTGTAGGAAAAACAAACGCTTAATGTTCGAATACAGAATTAGTATTGTACTGCTTGACACAGTCCAGTAGATTAAATATGTAGGCGTAAAACTACTGTATATAGCTTCTGCCATTTATGCAAACACTGTTTTTTCTTGCTACCCAGAAACGTTTCGGTACCTCTGTGCCATCATCAGTGGGTTTTATTTATTGAAACATGTATAAAGTTAACATATTTTAAGTTGTAACTAATATGACAAAGTGAGGCCTAAAGACAGTTTTTGTCAGTTTCTGCTCTAACCGTGATTTTACATTATACGGTTTTGCAGGGCCATCTGTGTGGTGTCCTGCACTGATAGCCTGTCATCTGCAAACCGAACGATGTAAATGTGAATTTTATTAGCGAGTTAACAAATCCTATTACTTTTAAAAAACGTAATTTTGGTGTGGCAAAATGTTCTGCGTATATATTTACTATTACTCACGTTTTCTTGTGACTGATACTTCTTCCTTTGCGTTCTGAAGGCACTACACACACGTATTAATGTACATTGTTTAATTTGGGTTTTCAAACACCTTTTCACTTCGCAAAACGAGGGGAGCACTATGTTATGTGTCCTATCCCCGTCGGCGTTCATTTGTTCATGAGTGAGTTTGGCGCCGAATTTGTTAGATAATGTGCCTTAACAGACTGCAGTGTTTTCATTTAAAACGTGATGGCCTTCTGCTATTGCCTTCAATATTCGTACATTCCCTTTCACTGTTTGTCTGTGGTATAGGCAGCTGCTGGATTTCAGTATTTTTAAATCTGGTGACATTATAGTTGACTGGCGGTTATGGTCTACTAGCTGGTCAGCAAATTTGCTGTGGGTGCTTTTACTTTATAGGGCTCTGAGGTGTACTGAGTATCTTGCTTTAAAGTTCCTGCATCTTTGTCCTGTGTATCAGATGTGGAAGTAATAAACCGGAATTTCTTTACAGATGGTGCTAGCCGCCAGTGTAGGGCCCGTGACGCCGTGTTTGCAGCGCCATCTGCTTCCTGTAACGGCTGACTACGAATGTCAACACAGTAACCCAAGTACCATACACAAGTATCTGTTTCAAGCCCGTAAAAATGTCGAGTTTTGTGCCTACGAACTACGATTTTCAGACTACTTTGGTTTTCTGTTATCATCTGCCGCAGAATCGCTTCGAATGCTTGTCGTAGCTTTCAGCGAAAATGCTCTTGGAGAATCACAGTGTTTAGAGTGGCTCAAAAAATTCAAAAGTGGTGATTATGACGTGAGAAACGAGAGGCGCGGGAAAGCACAGAAAAAGTTGGAAGACAACGAACTGCAGGCCTTACAGGATGAAGTTGATAACTCAGACTCAACAGGAATTCGTGGAACAATCGAATGTGAGGCAGAAAGCCGTTTCTCTTCGGTTGAAAGCTATCGGAAAGGTGCAGTAAGTGGGAAAATGGGTTCGGCATTAACTGAATAAAAGACAGCAAGTAAATCGAAAGACCACTTGCGAAATACTGCTCGCCAGATAGAAAAGAAAGCGGTTTCTCCACGGAATAGTGATTGGTCATGCATACATTTTGAGAATCCTAAGCGTCTTAAATCATGGGTGACCGCAGGCAAACCATCGACATCCAGTGCAAGACCATATCACTTTGGAAAGAATTCAATATTCTGTGTTCGGTGGGATCAGAAGGGCGTCATCTATTAAGAGATGCTAATAGCTGGTGAAACCGTCAACAATGATCGCTACCAACAGCAAATGATCGATTTAAATCGAGCATTATTTGTTAGTTTAATTTCTCTATCGTATGGGGCTTGTAACGATTTTCCTGTGCTGATTGTTTGATTGTGTTTAGCTCTTGTGTGTTATTCTGTTTGCTTATGCGGGTGTTCTGTTCAGTCTGTGGTGCATAAATCGGAAACTCGCTTGCTTGTGTGCCACTGGGTGGTTCGACAGATTGTGAACGGTAACACTCAT
This sequence comes from Schistocerca nitens, assembly GCF_023898315.1. Classification (NCBI taxonomy): domain Eukaryota; kingdom Metazoa; phylum Arthropoda; class Insecta; order Orthoptera; family Acrididae; genus Schistocerca; species Schistocerca nitens. The sequence continues at coordinate 172,844,877 of NC_064622.1, read as the reverse complement.
GATTGTCGATTTCCTGAATATTGTGAAATCATGGATATTGCTTATTCTTTGTATGGAGAGATTCAGGAAGTTTAGTGTGTTGTCTATTTCTGTTTCTAATGTGAAGTGAATTTCTGGGTGAAAGTTGTTTATTTCATTGTATAGCTGTTTTATATGTGTATGTGGTTTATCGATCAGGCCTCTTACGTCGTCGATATAACGGTACAAGTACACAATTTTTTATTTATTTGGCCTGATTATGTGTGTGAAGATCCTGTTATCTATGTAGCTTATGAATATGTTGGCTAGAAGACTATCAACTGGTGATCCCAGTGGCAGTCCTCCACGTTGGGAATAAACCTCTTTGTGGAATATAAAGTAATTTTGCTCTTTTATGGTCTTTACTATGGTCGCTGTTTTGTTACTTTGTGAGTAGGTGTGTTTTCTCGTTCTTTTAGTCTTTACATGATGATGTAGATAGTTTCACTTACTGGAAAGCAAGTGTACAATGATGTGACATCAGATGAGATGAGGTTTGGTTCAAATGGTTCAAATGGCTCTGAGCACTATGGGACTCAACTGCTGAGGTCATTAGTCCCCTAGAACTTAGAACTAGTTAAACCTAACTAACCTAAGGACATCACAAACATCCATGCCCGAGGCAGGATTCGAACCTGCGACCGTAGCGCTCCTGCGGTTCCAGACTGCAGCGCCTTTAACCGCACGGCCACTTCGGCCGGCAGATGAGGTTTACTGTGTCTCGTACGTCTATGTTCTTGATTCTCTCTACAAGTTCCATTGAGTTTTATACGTTCCTGTTGTTTTCAAAAGTGTATATTTTCTTCACTAATGTGTTTGTATGTTGGGCTAGGCGGTATGATGGATCATTTCTAAAGTAAATGACCGGCCTTAAAGAAGTACGTTCTTTGTGCACTTTTGGTAGGGATTTTAGAGTAGGTGCCTTTGGATTTTTTTGCATCGTTCTTTTTATCTGACGTTTTGAGTATGTATTTTTGATTTTTTCAGTGTTTGCTGAATGTTTCTCTGGTATCTTTCTGTTCGCTCATTGGTCAGTTTGGTGATGTTGTCCTTCAGAAACGCTAATGTTTTATCAATGTATTCATTTTCATTCATAGTCACAGTAATGTTCCCTTTGTCTGCAATTATTAGTATGATATTGTTTTGTTTTCATTTTCGATTTAGCTTGTTAGCTGTGATTTCCTCTGGTGTTTTGTCATTAGGGATTACGTTGGATTTGTATGTTCTGATTATCTATGTTATTTCCACAGCAAAAAATTCTCTAGTTAAGTTTACATTAAAATTTTGTGTTCTCATTCTTTCTTGTTCTTTTATAATGTGTTCAGATTCTGTTCAGAGCCCTAAAAAGTAACAGCACCCATAGCACATTTTCTGACAACACCATAGCCCAGAACCACCACCCAAAAACATTAGCAACGTATTTAAACATGTGAAATCCAGCCACAGCCTATACACAAAGTAATAATAGAAGAGAACTGCCACAAACAGAAGGCAGTAGCATAAGGCAAACATGTTTTAAATGAAAAAACTGCATTTTGAAAGGGCACATTATTTAACATATTAAAGGAACTTTGCGGAAAAGGTAACACAAATACCTGAAGAAGCTTACCCACACACACACACATACAGAAAGAGAGATATAGAAGTAAACAAAATAGAAATTCGGCGCAAGACTCTCTCTGGAACAAATGAACGTGGATGGGGTTAGGACACACAACAACATAGTACTCACCGCGTTTTGCGAAGTGAAAAGGTTTTCGAAAACCGAAATTACACTAAGTACGAGTACATTAATATGTGTGTGCAAAGCCCTCAGAACGTAAAAGAAACAGGATCAGTCACAAGAAAGCGTGAGTAATAACAAATATATACGCAAAACATTTTGCCACACCAAGATCACGTTTTTTTTTTAATATTCTAGTGATTTGCTAACTCGCTCATAAAAGTCACATTTACATCGTCTGATTTGCAGATGACAGGCTATCAGTGCAGGACACCACACAGATGGTCCTGCAAAACCGTATAATGTAAAATCATGGTAAGCACAAAAACGATCAAAAACGACCTTTAGACCTCACTTTGTTAGATCAGTTACAACTTAAAATATGTTCACATTTAACACGTTTCGATTAACGAAATCCCTGATAGCACAGAAGTGCCGAAAGATGTTTGGGTAACAAGAACAAACAGCGTTTTTGGATAAAAGGCGAAACCCATATACAATAATTGTAAGTGCAAACATGGGAAAAAAGACAAGAGCTGTAAATCCAAGAGATGAATAGCTAGGTGTAACGTTGCAAAGCGATAATAAACGGAACGACCACGTAAAGATTGTGGTACCTTAAACTTCGTGTTCTGACTTAGGCAGGTCTTGTCATGGGGCAAGCCTCGTCAGAGAGGTCCACCGCATGAGTGTCTAGGGAAGTGAGTCCAGGGGTGGTTTCCCGTTGTCTTCCACTGACAACGATGAAATTATAATGAGGACAACACAACACAACACCCAGTCCCTGAGCGGAGAAAATCTTCGACCCAGCCTGGAATCGAACCCGGGCCCCTTGGCGTGACAGACTGCCGCGCTGAGCACTCAGCTATCGGGGTGGACAATACTGTAGTAGGTAAGACGAATGGTCGACTCCGGTTTATTGGGAGCATGATAGGAAAGTGTGGTTTATCTGTAAAGGAAACCGCATGCAAGACTAGTACGGCCGACTCGTGAGTACTGCTCGAGTATTTGGGTTCCGCACCAGGACATCGAAGCATTTCAGTGACGGGTTGTAAGACTTGTTACCGATAGGTTCGAACAATACGCAGGTATTACGGATGCGCTATGGGAACGCAAATGCTGATCCCTGGGAGGCCGGGGGGGGGGGGGGGGGGGGGAGGAGAGCAGGAAAAGGGGGGGGGGAAAACGACGTTCTTTTCGAGGGAACCTGTTGAGAAAATTTAGAGAACTGGCATCTGAAGCAGACTGCAAAACGATTCTACTGCCACCAACGCACATTTTGCGTAAGGACAACGAATATAAGACATGAGAAAATCAGTATTTTAAACATAGCTGCGCTACAGCAACGGTTCTACGTCAAGAAATTAAAAAACAGCCGACCAGTTGCAAAGGATAAAGCAATCTTTACCTAGGTTTCAACCGATATAAATCGGTCTTCTTCAGAAGACGGCCTAGGGACAAGGAACATCATAATTTATAATCAAGGTAAAATACATGAGTCAAGAAAACAGTATTACATATATTAGGAGATTTTCATATTATAACATGTGAGAAGGATTGCTGATACTTACAGTTTTACATTTAATTGGAGTGAAGTATCATAGTCATTTTTACAAACATTTACATAACTCAGTTAAGTCAAATAAAACATAGCCCTGACAACAGGGTTTGTCAACCATATAAAAATTAAGAACATATTAGTTGGAGAGCGCATGGGCGACTGAGTAAAATCGGCCAGCGTAGTAGCGCTGCGGCCAAGGCAGGTGGCGCTCAGGTCGCAAACTATTTGCCGATTGGCGTACTGAAGTAACAAGATAAGTATCAATTATTAAATGCATCTTTAGATAAAGTTACAAAAATAAAGAAAATCATTTAACACTCCCATTGTGACATTCTGGGAGTTATAGGAACAATCACGTAGAACATTCATCAAAAAAGGCAGGTGGCGCTTTCGCCGTATGTAATATGTAGTGGCATGTACAGCCAGAATGTAAAAGTTATATTACCATAATAGTGAAGCACATAGGATGTATATAGTGGAAAATTTTTTAAAAAATATCGTAATGGCTCTTAAGTAATAATTAAGAAAACTGGGCCACAATCCAGTTAATACATGTGTTGAAATGCGAAAGAATATTACAAAAAGGCCCGTATAGTGGCAGTCATACATCGTGAGAAAATACATTATATAATGGGCAGTGAGCCTAAAGATAAGAAATTGCATTATAGCTTCATGAGGAAATAGAGTACTGAGATCATTATAGCTTTCTGAGGAAATAGAGTACTGAGGTTACTAGGATTTATGTTAAATATTAAACAGTACGGGTTTAAAGCCCTCGAAAAATTGTTTACAAGAAAGGTTCAGCTGATCATTCAGTATATTGCCGTCTTTGAGCTCAAGATGTTTAAAAATAAATAGCTCTTCCCACAGATCTAGTCTCCGTCCTTTGACTTCTCTGTGTAGGATAACCGTGTCTTCTAACTGTTTAGGTGTATGGCCGGCTACCAAGAGGTGTTCAGCAAAGGTAGAGTTGCGAATATTCATTCCTTTTTTACCTAATAGATGCTCTTTATATCGTGTTTTTACGGCTCTGCCTGTTTGACCAATGTAATATGAGGGGCAGTTATTACAGGTTAGCTTGTAAATACCTGAATTAGAAAACCAATCCCTGGTAATCTCTATTGACTGTATAAGATTTCTTTTTAAACTGTTATTTGTAGAGAAAGAGACGTTACAGTTATATTTTTTATTTAGAAGACGTTTGATCCTATAGGATATGTTGCCTAAGAAGGGGATGGAAATAAATCTTTTAGCTTCTGTGGTATCTGTTGGGAGGTTATTTCTTAAAGTTGAGCAATTTTGGGAAATTTTCTTATTGAGCAGGTAATCGATCATATTCTGGTTGTACCCATTATTGGCCGCAATAGTTTTGATGACACTCAGTTCCTTTTTTTGGGCCGCAGGTGATAGAGGAGTGGTTACCATTCGATGAATGGCGGAATGAAAAAATGCTAGTTTATGCGCTTTTGGATGAGTTGAGTCAGCAGGAATAATATTATCTGAAAATGTTTCTTTGCGGAAGATATTGAAATGAAAAGTATTATCTTGTATGGAAATTGTTAAGTCGAGAAAATTTAGTTCGCGTTTATCATTTTGAAGTTCTTTAGTGAAGGAGATTTTTTCATGTAAACTGTTGAAAGTGTTAAAGAGAAGCTCTAAATCATAATCAGTACCATCAAAAGCAATGAAAATGTCGTCAACATAGCGTGCATAATAGCGTATTTTTTGGCGTAATTCTGAACTAGAATTGAAGAACGTTGTTTCTAGGGCGTTGATGAAAATCTCTGCTAGAATACCGGCAAGTGGGCTACCCATTGCTAAACCGTCTGGCTGTACATACATTTTTCCGTTAAATGTGAAATAATTGTATTTTAAAACGACTTTAAGCAAACTAATGAGTTCCGCGATCTGTGTTTCACTTAATTTTTTATGCTTGAGAAGATTCTCTTTTACAAGGTCTATAGTTTCAGTGACCGGAATATTTGTGTAAAGGCTGACGATGTCAAAGGACACTAGTCTAGTGTTAGGTGTACAAAGTATAGACTGAATATTGTTAATTAATTCCTTACTGTTTTTTATGGAAAAGTTATTTTCAAATGTGAACGCATCTTTAATTTTAAATTGGAGGCGTCTAGCAAGCGTATGATGTGGACTACCTATACCATTCACTATAGGGCGGATTGGGTGATTTCGTTTATGCAATTTAAACTGGCTTCTGAGCACGGGCGGTTTTGGGTTCATGTTTATAAGATCTTTCTTATGAAATTTATTAAATAGGCTGACGGAATTAGTTAAGGTACGCCGGATTTCACTTTGCAATTCAGCAGTAGGATCTACAGTAACCTCAGTGATATCGTTTTCCTCAAAAAACTTTACAGTTTTTTCTATATATTCATTTTTATACGCCACGACGGTGGTGTTCCCTTTATCACTTTTAGTGACTAAGGCATCGTGCTCTTTAAGTTTATGATTAATGCTTTTTACAATATTAAATTCGTCCGATTGCACATTAGGGGATAATTTAATTTCTTTTTCTATTATGTTGTTACATTCGTAGGCACATTTAACTTGCTCTGTTTTCTCTAATTTCATAGATTCTAAACCGATTTTTAGGTCCACAATGAGATTAGAAACAGCAGGATATTTATCGAGTTTAGCAGGCAAGTTATATTTAAGGCCTTTACATAACAAATTATTTTCAGCCTGCGTAAACGTAATATTGGTTTTATTTAGCACTCTATCGTAAAATAGGTGCTTGACACTATTGTCTGCTGTATTAACACTGTTATTTGTGGTCCTATTCTTAAACTTCAAAAGCTTTTTTTCCTGTCTAGCTTTGATTATTTCTTTACGATTAAAGAGCCATTCATTAATGCTATTCCACAGGTGGTCAATTTGAAAATTATAGAGATCTTTAAAGGCTTTAGTTAAAAACAAATGTATACAGTAAGCTTCACTATTAAGAACATCTTTTTTCTTGTATAAATTTATTGTGCTCTCTGAAATAGTTAAATGCACTAGCTTCTTTTTAATAGAAGGAACACTGTTACACTGTCTAAGGTTTACGTACGCTTTAACATAATCAGGAATAATGTCTTTCTCTAGGCACTGGTGATTAAAGTCAATAGCCATACCTGCTTTCACAATTTTTAATTTGATGTCCATATACCTGGATGCAGCTTTTGATACCTCGGCGGGCAGGAATTTCAGTATTTTAAACATAGCTGCGCTACAGCAACGGTTCTACGTCAAGAAATTAAAAAACAGCCGACCAGTTGCAAAGGATAAAGCAATCTTTACCTAGGTTTCAACCGATATAAATCGGTCTTCTTCAGAAGACGGCCTAGGGACAAGGAACATCATAATTTATAATCAAGGTAAAATACATGAGTCAAGAAAACAGTATTACATATATTAGGAGATTTTCATATTATAACATGTGAGAAGGATTGCTGATACTTACAGTTTTACATTTAATTGGAGTGAAGTATCATAGTCATTTTTACAAACATTTACATAACTCAGTTAAGTCAAATAAAACATAGCCCTGACAACAGGGTTTGTCAACCATATAAAAATTAAGAACATATTAGTTGGAGAGCGCATGGGCGACTGAGTAAAATCGGCCAGCGTAGTAGCGCTGCGGCCAAGGCAGGTGGCGCTCAGGTCGCAAACTATTTGCCGATTGGCGTACTGAAGTAACAAGATAAGTATCAATTATTAAATGCATCTTTAGATAAAGTTACAAAAATAAAGAAAATCATTTAACACTCCCATTGTGACATTCTGGGAGTTATAGGAACAATCACGTAGAACATTCATCAAAAAAGGCAGGTGGCGCTTTCGCCGTATGTAATATGTAGTGGCATGTACAGCCAGAATGTAAAAGTTATATTACCATAATAGTGAAGCACATAGGATGTATATAGTGGAAAATTTTTTAAAAAATATCGTAATGGCTCTTAAGTAATAATTAAGAAAACTGGGCCACAATCCAGTTAATACATGTGTTGAAATGCGAAAGAATATTACAAAAAGGCCCGTATAGTGGCAGTCATACATCGTGAGAAAATACATTATATAATGGGCAGTGAGCCTAAAGATAAGAAATTGCATTATAGCTTCATGAGGAAATAGAGTACTGAGATCATTATAGCTTTCTGAGGAAATAGAGTACTGAGGTTACTAGGATTTATGTTAAATATTAAACAGTACGGGTTTAAAGCCCTCGAAAAATTGTTTACAAGAAAGGTTCAGCTGATCATTCAGTATATTGCCGTCTTTGAGCTCAAGATGTTTAAAAATAAATAGCTCTTCCCACAGATCTAGTCTCCGTCCTTTGACTTCTCTGTGTAGGATAACCGTGTCTTCTAACTGTTTAGGTGTATGGCCGGCTACCAAGAGGTGTTCAGCAAAGGTAGAGTTGCGAATATTCATTCCTTTTTTACCTAATAGATGCTCTTTATATCGTGTTTTTACGGCTCTGCCTGTTTGACCAATGTAATATGAGGGGCAGTTATTACAGGTTAGCTTGTAAATACCTGAATTAGAAAACCAATCCCTGGTAATCTCTATTGACTGTATAAGATTTCTTTTTAAACTGTTATTTGTAGAGAAAGAGACGTTACAGTTATATTTTTTATTTAGAAGACGTTTGATCCTATAGGATATGTTGCCTAAGAAGGGGATGGAAATAAATCTTTTAGCTTCTGTGGTATCTGTTGGGAGGTTATTTCTTAAAGTTGAGCAATTTTGGGAAATTTTCTTATTGAGCAGGTAATCGATCATATTCTGGTTGTACCCATTATTGGCCGCAATAGTTTTGATGACACTCAGTTCCTTTTTTTGGGCCGCAGGTGATAGAGGAGTGGTTACCATTCGATGAATGGCGGAATGAAAAAATGCTAGTTTATGCGCTTTTGGATGAGTTGAGTCAGCAGGAATAATATTATCTGAAAATGTTTCTTTGCGGAAGATATTGAAATGAAAAGTATTATCTTGTATGGAAATTGTTAAGTCGAGAAAATTTAGTTCGCGTTTATCATTTTGAAGTTCTTTAGTGAAGGAGATTTTTTCATGTAAACTGTTGAAAGTGTTAAAGAGAAGCTCTAAATCATAATCAGTACCATCAAAAGCAATGAAAATGTCGTCAACATAGCGTGCATAATAGCGTATTTTTTGGCGTAATTCTGAACTAGAATTGAAGAACGTTGTTTCTAGGGCGTTGATGAAAATCTCTGCTAGAATACCGGCAAGTGGGCTACCCATTGCTAAACCGTCTGGCTGTACATACATTTTTCCGTTAAATGTGAAATAATTGTATTTTAAAACGACTTTAAGCAAACTAATGAGTTCCGCGATCTGTGTTTCACTTAATTTTTTATGCTTGAGAAGATTCTCTTTTACAAGGTCTATAGTTTCAGTGACCGGAATATTTGTGTAAAGGCTGACGATGTCAAAGGACACTAGTCTAGTGTTAGGTGTACAAAGTATAGACTGAATATTGTTAATTAATTCCTTACTGTTTTTTATGGAAAAGTTATTTTCAAATGTGAACGCATCTTTAATTTTAAATTGGAGGCGTCTAGCAAGCGTATGATGTGGACTACCTATACCATTAACGGAAAAATGTATGTACAGCCAGACGGTTTAGCAATGGGTAGCCCACTTGCCGGTATTCTAGCAGAGATTTTCATCAACGCCCTAGAAACAACGTTCTTCAATTCTAGTTCAGAATTACGCCAAAAAATACGCTATTATGCACGCTATGTTGACGACATTTTCATTGCTTTTGATGGTACTGATTATGATTTAGAGCTTCTCTTTAACACTTTCAACAGTTTACATGAAAAAATCTCCTTCACTAAAGAACTTCAAAATGATAAACGCGAACTAAATTTTCTCGACTTAACAATTTCCATACAAGATAATACTTTTCATTTCAATATCTTCCGCAAAGAAACATTTTCAGATAATATTATTCCTGCTGACTCAACTCATCCAAAAGCGCATAAACTAGCATTTTTTCATTCCGCCATTCATCGAATGGTAACCACTCCTCTATCACCTGCGGCCCAAAAAAAGGAACTGAGTGTCATCAAAACTATTGCGGCCAATAATGGGTACAACCAGAATATGATCGATTACCTGCTCAATAAGAAAATTTCCCAAAATTGCTCAACTTTAAGAAATAACCTCCCAACAGATACCACAGAAGCTAAAAGATTTATTTCCATCCCCTTCTTAGGCAACATATCCTATAGGATCAAACGTCTTCTAAATAAAAAATATAACTGTAACGTCTCTTTCTCTACAAATAACAGTTTAAAAAGAAATCTTATACAGTCAATAGAGATTACCAGGGATTGGTTTTCTAATTCAGGTATTTACAAGCTAACCTGTAATAACTGCCCCTCATATTACATTGGTCAAACAGGCAGAGCCGTAAAAACACGATATAAAGAGCATCTATTAGGTAAAAAAGGAATGAATATTCGCAACTCTACCTTTGCTGAACACCTCTTGGTAGCCGGCCATACACCTAAACAGTTAGAAGACACGGTTATCCTACACAGAGAAGTCAAAGGACGGAGACTAGATCTGTGGGAAGAGCTATTTATTTTTAAACATCTTGAGCTCAAAGACGGCAATATACTGAATGATCAGCTGAACCTTTCTTGTAAACAATTTTTCGAGGGCTTTAAACCCGTACTGTTTAATATTTAACATAAATCCTAGTAACCTCAGTACTCTATTTCCTCAGAAAGCTATAATGATCTCAGTACTCTATTTCCTCATGAAGCTATAATGTAATTTCTTATCTTTAGGCTCACTGCCCATTATATAATGTATTTTCTCACGATGTATGACTGCCACTATACGGGCCTTTTTGTAATATTCTTTCGCATTTCAACACATGTATTAACTGGATTGTGGCCCAGTTTTCTTAATTATTACTTAAGAGCCATTACGATATTTTTTAAAAAATTTTCCACTATATACATCCTATGTGCTTCACTATTATGGTAATATAACTTTTACATTCTGGCTGTACATGCCACTACATATTACATACGGCGAAAGCGCCACCTGCCTTTTTTGATGAATGTTCTACGTGATTGTTCCTATAACTCCCAGAATGTCACAATGGGAGTGTTAAATGATTTTCTTTATTTTTGTAACTTTATCTAAAGATGCATTTAATAATTGATACTTATCTTGTTACTTCAGTACGCCAATCGGCAAATAGTTTGCGACCTGAGCGCCACCTGCCTTGGCCGCAGCGCTACTACGCTGGCCGATTTTACTCAGTCGCCCATGCGCTCTCCAACTAATATGTTCTTAATTTTTATATGGTTGACAAACCCTGTTGTCAGGGCTATGTTTTATTTGACTTAACTGAGTTATGTAAATGTTTGTAAAAATGACTATGATACTTCACTCCAATTAAATGTAAAACTGTAAGTATCAGCAATCCTTCTCACATGTTATAATATGAAAATCTCCTAATATATGTAATACTGTTTTCTTGACTCATGTATTTTACCTTGATTATAAATTATGATGTTCCTTGTCCCTAGGCCGTCTTCTGAAGAAGACCGATTTATATCGGTTGAAACCTAGGTAAAGATTGCTTTATCCTTTGCAACTGGTCGGCTGTTTTTTAATTTCTTGACGTAGAACCGTTGCTGTAGCGCAGCTATGTTTAAAATACTGAAATTCCTGCCCGCCGAGGTATCAAAAGCTGCATCCAGGTATATGGACATCAAATTAAAAATTGTGAAAGCAGGTATGGCTATTGACTTTAATCACCAGTGCCTAGAGAAAGACATTATTCCTGATTATGTTAAAGCGTACGTAAACCTTAGACAGTGTAACAGTGTTCCTTCTATTAAAAAGAAGCTAGTGCATTTAACTATTTCAGAGAGCACAATAAATTTATACAAGAAAAAAGATGTTCTTAATAGTGAAGCTTACTGTATACATTTGTTTTTAACTAAAGCCTTTAAAGATCTCTATAATTTTCAAATTGACCACCTGTGGAATAGCATTAATGAATGGCTCTTTAATCGTAAAGAAATAATCAAAGCTAGACAGGAAAAAAAGCTTTTGAAGTTTAAGAATAGGACCACAAATAACAGTGTTAATACAGCAGACAATAGTGTCAAGCACCTATTTTACGATAGAGTGCTAAATAAAACCAATATTACGTTTACGCAGGCTGAAAATAATTTGTTATGTAAAGGCCTTAAATATAACTTGCCTGCTAAACTCGATAAATATCCTGCTGTTTCTAATCTCATTGTGGACCTAAAAATCGGTTTAGAATCTATGAAATTAGAGAAAACAGAGCAAGTTAAATGTGCCTACGAATGTAACAACATAATAGAAAAAGAAATTAAATTATCCCCTAATGTGCAATCGGACGAATTTAATATTGTAAAAAGCATTAATCATAAACTTAAAGAGCACGATGCCTTAGTCACTAAAAGTGATAAAGGGAACACCACCGTCGTGGCGTATAAAAATGAATATATAGAAAAAACTGTAAAGTTTTTTGAGGAAAACGATATCACTGAGGTTACTGTAGATCCTACTGCTGAATTGCAAAGTGAAATCCGGCGTACCTTAACTAATTCCGTCAGCCTATTTAATAAATTTCATAAGAAAGATCTTATAAACATGAACCCAAAACCGCCCGTGCTCAGAAGCCAGTTTAAATTGCATAAACGAAATCACCCAATCCGCCCTATAGTGAATGGTATAGGTAGTCCACATCATACGCTTGCTAGACGCCTCCAATTTAAAATTAAAGATGCGTTCACATTTGAAAATAACTTTTCCATAAAAAACAGTAAGGAATTAATTAACAATATTCAGTCTATACTTTGTACACCTAACACTAGACTAGTGTCCTTTGACATCGTCAGCCTTTACACAAATATTCCGGTCACTGAAACTATAGACCTTGTAAAAGAGAATCTTCTCAAGCATAAAAAATTAAGTGAAACACAGATCGCGGAACTCATTAGTTTGCTTAAAGTCGTTTTAAAATACAATTATTTCACATTTAACGGAAAAATGTATGTACAGCCAGACGGTTTAGCAATGGGTAGCCCACTTGCCGGTATTCTAGCAGAGATTTTCATCAACGCCCTAGAAACAACGTTCTTCAATTCTAGTTCAGAATTACGCCAAAAAATACGCTATTATGCACGCTATGTTGACGACATTTTCATTGCTTTTGATGGTACTGATTATGATTTAGAGCTTCTCTTTAACACTTTCAACAGTTTACATGAAAAAATCTCCTTCACTAAAGAACTTCAAAATGATAAACGCGAACTAAATTTTCTCGACTTAACAATTTCCATGCAAGATAATACTTTTCATTTCAATATCTTCCGCAAAGAAACATTTTCAGATAATATTATTCCTGCTGACTCAACTCATCCAAAAGCGCATAAACTAGCATTTTTTCATTCCGCCATTCATCGAATGGTAACCACTCCTCTATCACCTGCGGCCCAAAAAAAGGAACTGAGTGTCATCAAAACTATTGCGGCCAATAATGGGTACAACCAGAATATGATCGATTACCTGCTCAATAAGAAAATTTCCCAAAATTGCTCAACTTTAAGAAATAACCTCCCAACAGATACCACAGAAGCTAAAAGATTTATTTCCATCCCCTTCTTAGGCAACATATCCTATAGGATCAAACGTCTTCTAAATAAAAAATATAACTGTAACGTCTCTTTCTCTACAAATAACAGTTTAAAAAGAAATCTTATACAGTCAATAGAGATTACCAGGGATTGGTTTTCTAATTCAGGTATTTACAAGCTAACCTGTAATAACTGCCCCTCATATTACATTGGTCAAACAGGCAGAGCCGTAAAAACACGATATAAAGAGCATCTATTAGGTAAAAAAGGAATGAATATTCGCAACTCTACCTTTGCTGAACACCTCTTGGTAGCCGGCCATACACCTAAACAGTTAGAAGACACGGTTATCCTACACAGAGAAGTCAAAGGACGGAGACTAGATCTGTGGGAAGAGCTATTTATTTTTAAACATCTTGAGCTCAAAGACGGCAATATACTGAATGATCAGCTGAACCTTTCTTGTAAACAATTTTTCGAGGGCTTTAAACCCGTACTGTTTAATATTTAACATAAATCCTAGTAACCTCAGTACTCTATTTCCTCAGAAAGCTATAATGATCTCAGTACTCTATTTCCTCATGAAGCTATAATGTAATTTCTTATCTTTAGGCTCACTGCCCATTATATAATGTATTTTCTCACGATGTATGACTGCCACTATACGGGCCTTTTTGTAATATTCTTTCGCATTTCAACACATGTATTAACTGGATTGTGGCCCAGTTTTCTTAATTATTACTTAAGAGCCATTACGATATTTTTTAAAAAAATTTTCCACTATATACATCCTATGTGCTTCACTATTATGGTAATATAACTTTTACATTCTGGCTGTACATGCCACTACATATTACATACGGCGAAAGCGCCACCTGCCTTTTTTGATGAATGTTCTACGTGATTGTTCCTATAACTCCCAGAATGTCACAATGGGAGTGTTAAATGATTTTCTTTATTTTTGTAACTTTATCTAAAGATGCATTTAATAATTGATACTTATCTTGTTACTTCAGTACGCCAATCGGCAAATAGTTTGCGACCTGAGCGCCACCTGCCTTGGCCGCAGCGCTACTACGCTGGCCGATTTTACTCAGTCGCCCATGCGCTCTCCAACTAATATGTTCTTAATTTTTATATGGTTGACAAACCCTGTTGTCAGGGCTATGTTTTATTTGACTTAACTGAGTTATGTAAATGTTTGTAAAAATGACTATGATACTTCACTCCAATTAAATGTAAAACTGTAAGTATCAGCAATCCTTCTCACATGTTATAATATGAAAATCTCCTAATATATGTAATACTGTTTTCTTGACTCATGTATTTTACCTTGATTATAAATTATGATGTTCCTTGTCCCTAGGCCGTCTTCTGAAGAAGACCGATTTATATCGGTTGAAACCTAGGTAAAGATTGCTTTATCCTTTGCAACTGGTCGGCTGTTTTTTAATTTCTTGACGTAGAACCGTTGCTGTAGCGCAGCTATGTTTAAAATACTGAAATTCCTGCCCGCCGAGGTATCAAAAGCTGCATCCAGGTATATGGACATCAAATTAAAAATTGTGAAAGCAGGTATGGCTATTGACTTTAATCACCAGTGCCTAGAGAAAGACATTATTCCTGATTATGTTAAAGCGTACGTAAACCTTAGACAGTGTAACAGTGTTCCTTCTATTAAAAAGAAGCTAGTGCATTTAACTATTTCAGAGAGCACAATAAATTTATACAAGAAAAAAGATGTTCTTAATAGTGAAGCTTACTGTATACATTTGTTTTTAACTAAAGCCTTTAAAGATCTCTATAATTTTCAAATTGACCACCTGTGGAATAGCATTAATGAATGGCTCTTTAATCGTAAAGAAATAATCAAAGCTAGACAGGAAAAAAAGCTTTTGAAGTTTAAGAATAGGACCACAAATAACAGTGTTAATACAGCAGACAATAGTGTCAAGCACCTATTTTACGATAGAGTGCTAAATAAAACCAATATTACGTTTACGCAGGCTGAAAATAATTTGTTATGTAAAGGCCTTAAATATAACTTGCCTGCTAAACTCGATAAATATCCTGCTGTTTCTAATCTCATTGTGGACCTAAAAATCGGTTTAGAATCTATGAAATTAGAGAAAACAGAGCAAGTTAAATGTGCCTACGAATGTAACAACATAATAGAAAAAGAAATTAAATTATCCCCTAATGTGCAATCGGACGAATTTAATATTGTAAAAAGCATTAATCATAAACTTAAAGAGCACGATGCCTTAGTCACTAAAAGTGATAAAGGGAACACCACCGTCGTGGCGTATAAAAATGAATATATAGAAAAAACTGTAAAGTTTTTTGAGGAAAACGATATCACTGAGGTTACTGTAGATCCTACTGCTGAATTGCAAAGTGAAATCCGGCGTACCTTAACTAATTCCGTCAGCCTATTTAATAAATTTCATAAGAAAGATCTTATAAACATGAACCCAAAACCGCCCGTGCTCAGAAGCCAGTTTAAATTGCATAAACGAAATCACCCAATCCGCCCTATAGTGAATGGTATAGGTAGTCCACATCATACGCTTGCTAGACGCCTCCAATTTAAAATTAAAGATGCGTTCACATTTGAAAATAACTTTTCCATAAAAAACAGTAAGGAATTAATTAACAATATTCAGTCTATACTTTGTACACCTAACACTAGACTAGTGTCCTTTGACATCGTCAGCCTTTACACAAATATTCCGGTCACTGAAACTATAGACCTTGTAAAAGAGAATCTTCTCAAGCATAAAAAATTAAGTGAAACACAGATCGCGGAACTCATTAGTTTGCTTAAAGTCGTTTTAAAATACAATTATTTCACATTTAACGGAAAAATGTATGTACAGCCAGACGGTTTAGCAATGGGTAGCCCACTTGCCGGTATTCTAGCAGAGATTTTCATCAACGCCCTAGAAACAACGTTCTTCAATTCTAGTTCAGAATTACGCCAAAAAATACGCTATTATGCACGCTATGTTGACGACATTTTCATTGCTTTTGATGGTACTGATTATGATTTAGAGCTTCTCTTTAACACTTTCAACAGTTTACATGAAAAAATCTCCTTCACTAAAGAACTTCAAAATGATAAACGCGAACTAAATTTTCTCGACTTAACAATTTCCATACAAGATAATACTTTTCATTTCAATATCTTCCGCAAAGAAACATTTTCAGATAATATTATTCCTGCTGACTCAACTCATCCAAAAGCGCATAAACTAGCATTTTTTCATTCCGCCATTCATCGAATGGTAACCACTCCTCTATCACCTGCGGCCCAAAAAAAGGAACTGAGTGTCATCAAAACTATTGCGGCCAATAATGGGTACAACCAGAATATGATCGATTACCTGCTCAATAAGAAAATTTCCCAAAATTGCTCAACTTTAAGAAATAACCTCCCAACAGATACCACAGAAGCTAAAAGATTTATTTCCATCCCCTTCTTAGGCAACATATCCTATAGGATCAAACGTCTTCTAAATAAAAAATATAACTGTAACGTCTCTTTCTCTACAAATAACAGTTTAAAAAGAAATCTTATACAGTCAATAGAGATTACCAGGGATTGGTTTTCTAATTCAGGTATTTACAAGCTAACCTGTAATAACTGCCCCTCATATTACATTGGTCAAACAGGCAGAGCCGTAAAAACACGATATAAAGAGCATCTATTAGGTAAAAAAGGAATGAATATTCGCAACTCTACCTTTGCTGAACACCTCTTGGTAGCCGGCCATACACCTAAACAGTTAGAAGACACGGTTATCCTACACAGAGAAGTCAAAGGACGGAGACTAGATCTGTGGGAAGAGCTATTTATTTTTAAACATCTTGAGCTCAAAGACGGCAATATACTGAATGATCAGCTGAACCTTTCTTGTAAACAATTTTTCGAGGGCTTTAAACCCGTACTGTTTAATATTTAACATAAATCCTAGTAACCTCAGTACTCTATTTCCTCAGAAAGCTATAATGATCTCAGTACTCTATTTCCTCATGAAGCTATAATGCAATTTCTTATCTTTAGGCTCACTGCCCATTATATAATGTATTTTCTCACGATGTATGACTGC
This sequence comes from Schistocerca nitens, assembly GCF_023898315.1. Classification (NCBI taxonomy): domain Eukaryota; kingdom Metazoa; phylum Arthropoda; class Insecta; order Orthoptera; family Acrididae; genus Schistocerca; species Schistocerca nitens. The sequence continues at coordinate 172,827,795 of NC_064622.1, read as the reverse complement.
CACTATACGGGCCTTTTTGTAATATTCTTTCGCATTTCAACACATGTATTAACTGGATTGTGGCCCAGTTTTCTTAATTATTACTTAAGAGCCATTACGATATTTTTTAAAAAAATTTTCCACTATATACATCCTATGTGCTTCACTATTATGGTAATATAACTTTTACATTCTGGCTGTACATGCCACTACATATTACATACGGCGAAAGCGCCACCTGCCTTTTTTGATGAATGTTCTACGTGATTGTTCCTATAACTCCCAGAATGTCACAATGGGAGTGTTAAATGATTTTCTTTATTTTTGTAACTTTATCTAAAGATGCATTTAATAATTGATACTTATCTTGTTACTTCAGTACGCCAATCGGCAAATAGTTTGCGACCTGAGCGCCACCTGCCTTGGCCGCAGCGCTACTACGCTGGCCGATTTTACTCAGTCGCCCATGCGCTCTCCAACTAATATGTTCTTAATTTTTATATGGTTGACAAACCCTGTTGTCAGGGCTATGTTTTATTTGACTTAACTGAGTTATGTAAATGTTTGTAAAAATGACTATGATACTTCACTCCAATTAAATGTAAAACTGTAAGTATCAGCAATCCTTCTCACATGTTATAATATGAAAATCTCCTAATATATGTAATACTGTTTTCTTGACTCATGTATTTTACCTTGATTATAAATTATGATGTTCCTTGTCCCTAGGCCGTCTTCTGAAGAAGACCGATTTATATCGGTTGAAACCTAGGTAAAGATTGCTTTATCCTTTGCAACTGGTCGGCTGTTTTTTAATTTCTTGACATGAGAAAATAGTGCTCTTAGGAGAACTGTGGATAGTCGATCTATTTGCGAATGAAAAAGGAAAAGTAATGACTGGTAGTGGTACAAGATACCCTCCTCCAAGGATCGTAGATGCCTTGCGGAGTAGATGTAGAGGTAAATCATCGACAAACTTCGGAAGCCTGAACCCACACTGTTGAGGGTTTAATCCCAGAAGCTGTCTGTGTAACTATAGTCAGTCACACAGTAACCTCTCCTTGACCTTTCCTAGTACCAAGTGAAGATGTTCCTGCTTCTGCGGTCTCGATATTGTTACAGAACTATCGTCTGCTAGTGCCATAATATGAAACGTCCCCTTAGAAAAATTATAAATGACTGTGCTTAAACTGACACACAATATTTTTAGCGCAACGCAATCTGACTTTTAATAATCCCTACAAAAGAATGGCCCTGACTAACAATAACCTATACCTTTCATGAATCACTTACCTCACAAAAATCTTCGTTACTCGAACTACTGCAATACAGCGAGCGCCACTACTGCCAGCTAAATAAAAGATTCTAACTACTGAAGACACTAACTACTAATAGGCATAGTTAGCAAATGAAAGATTTTGATAGAGAACAAACAATGTATTTACCTTAATAGTGTTCAAAAGTCATAATATATATATATATCAGTTCATGACATCCAGTCTTACAAATTTACTGTCTCTGATGGACACACGTCCAGATCATCCGCTATCAAAACTCCGCCATCTCTCTCCCCAAATCCACCACTGCTGTCGGCTCACCTCCAAAAGCGCAACGCTACGCGCTGTTAACAGCCAACAGCCCAACACTACAATAGCGAATATTACAACAATTCCAACCAGCCACGGACTGCACATAGCACAGCCAGTGATTTTCATACAGAGCGCTAAGTGGCGGTGGCGTTACCAATATAAGAACCTAAACAGCCTACTTACAGATATTACAAATGAAAGCCAAGTGTCTTAAATTGTGGCCTGGTGAAGCCATGCAACTGTTCTTCGTCCTCAGACTAGTCTAAGCTTCTGTAGGATGCGAGGCTGGCTAGGTGGTAAGCGCGCTATTTTGATAACTCCCCCCCTGGAGGGACATGGCATTTCAGGACGAGATCTCGGTGTCGGGCGGCTGTCAGGTATTGGCGCTGCGCCGTGTTTAGGAGGAGGGCTTTTTTCGTCCGGCCGCTGACACAGGCGGCCGGCGATCTGCGCGTGATGGTAATCTATGCGGCCGCGGCGTGATGTATGGCGAGCGGCAGGTAGGCAGCGCCGTCCATCATCAATCAGCGATCTGAAACTGAACGGCGCGGCGCCGCCCGGCAGCCGCCGCCGCTGTGATAGATGGCCGCCGCCACATAATAACCCCGCGCCCTGCGGATTAATCAACATCGATTACCATCGCACAATTTCCGAAATCACAGCAGCCGGCCCCGCCGCTGAAGAGCGGCATGGCGCAGGTGGAAAGCACCCCCGACCGCGGAGGCATGTGGCGTAGCGCGGCCGTGGTAAAGATCCGGAGCAGTCGCGCTGACCAGCACAGCACCGTCAAGTCGCTGGGTCACCACGTTGCCGAGGAAGGCCTGACGGAAACTATTTTAAGGGGAGCTGGACGTCACAAGGCCCCCAAAAACTGAAAAATCTTTTATTTAATATAATTCTGCAATTCTTCCTGATTCTAAAAATGTACTGTTGGAAAAAAAAATCGCAACACCAAAAAATATTAGTGAAAAGAAATGAAATTTCGAGAATACATTTTGAGCCATGCTCTCCTCGTGCTCATGCCATTTATTGTTGTCATCATCTTTTAAGGTACTGCCGCCTCGTTTTCTTATTTCATTTATTAGCGTCACTAGCTTCCTGCCTCATTTGGCCGTGAGCGCCAGCAGCAGCGCGTATCGATAAGTGCACTATCGTATCATCTCTGGAGCGACCGATAGTATTTCCGGGTCGTCGTTTGTCTGGCAGTCAGTTGGAGACGGACCAGCAGTGAAATCGGGACGCAGCAGCAGTGAAGTCGGGGACGGAGCGCCGGTGAGGCACCGACAGCTAGTGCTCGCCGACCGCTGGCGACGCACGTGAACTGTCCGACAGAGGGAGATTGGAGCGGGACGACCGTTGGTTGGTCGTTCGCTTGGTCGTCTCATCGGCACACGTGTATTTGGTCCTTTCACCGTTTCCGGGCCTGGGTAGTTGGTCGGTTGGAGTGGAGCAGCTAGGAAGTCTCCTTGGCGCGTGTGTGGCTGGGGGCCGCTGGCGGCGTCCACGCGCGGTCGGAGTGTGAGGGGCTGTTCCCATTGCTATGAGGTCCTTGTCTCACAGATCCCGGGCACGAAAGTTTAGTCTTTACTTAATCTGCCAGCCAGCCCCAACTGTCCACATTGTGTCGTTTGAATGTCGTTTTGAGCTGTTGGGACATTCCCGCGAGCAATGACGTGTGTTTTCAAGTTGGCGAAACTCTAGCCGCCCATCTGTGGAGTTTAACTTAACTTGATTATTTTGGAATTGAAGTGCACCACCGGAATCTTCTGCCTTGCGGCCGTTAACGTTCCGGTTACCTGCTCTGGCCGTTGACGTAAATTCAGGCAGCGTATTTTCCTCGTCGTGTTGTGGCTGTCCAGCACGGCGTGTAGTTTTACAGCCGAATGTGTAATTCGCTGTGGGCACCGATACCTTCTCCGTTGCATTTGTCTAGGTAATATATTAAAGTAATTAACATTAAAAGATCACGGGTTAAGGAGACATTGTATGTCCTATGCCGCCAATGTTAAATTATCGAAATTTGTGACCCATTATTTAAAAACTTTTTAAGACACCTACTTACAATTACCCATAATTATTGAATACACCTTTCTAGATACACTGAACAAGAATTGTATTGTGGTGCACGTAACCTTTTGCTTTTTTCAAACACTCAATTTTTTGACAAAAGATTGTAAATAAATGAACATCAAAACAAAACAACTCAGGATATTTTAATTATTTAGTTCCATATGTGTTGAATCTCACACTTGGCATGCTGTGAAAATTTCATGTCTGTACCATCAGTACTTTTCTTAGAAAACGGGTCATTTATTGCAAAAAATGTGGTTCAGAGATATTGAGGATTAAAACTTTTTATATTACAAATTCTTATACTGACTTACATTTCTGCGGCTTTTGTGGACTAGAATTTCCCTGACCATTAGTCTCTGTCTTCTTCAGTGTCACAACAACCCAGTGCTTGCCTCCTCCTCGTCTTTGTTGCTTCTTTTGTCATGTGCTGAGCAGCTAAGTCTGCTTCACGTACACGAAGCTCATCCAGTTTCCGCAGTCCTGTAGCTGTGTCCTGTCCAAATCTTACCCCTAACTTCTCCAGAACCTTAAGCCTTTCATAGTTCCTACCATTTAAAGTTATTACAGCATCAGAAACTGCTATCTGTAGAATCATAAGGCCAACAAATACATTTTTAGGCACACGGCACCACACATCATTGAAGGACTCTTTCACATTCTGTGTCTTCCCAAGTAAACACTTCCCTAGTAGCTCAGGATTTGCCGAATCTCTGTAAATAGGTTTGATTGTCTCCATTACTGCCAAAGGAAGAGAATGTTATGTGTAAATTAGTGCATGGTGCCAGAAAATTCAGCTTGCCTATATTTACACTAAGTCTTTGCTGGAGGTTGAGACAAAGCATGATATAGCTTTTCATCCTTGTTTTCAAGTATTTCAGAGGAAAATGCAGGTCTCACATATGTATTACCCGCAAATTAGCGTTCATTGAAGTTACTTTAGTCATTTTATTTACGTATAAAAAGCAATAGAAGTTAGATTACCACAAACATAGCCGATAATCACACTACTTTCCACGAAAAGTAGCATCAGAAAAAAGAACTGATTTGTTTATTCGTAATTCCAACTTCTGAGACGTAGCAGTAGGCACAAAACAAAGCAATTCATGGCCTTCTAGATTGTGTAGTTCCCGAGATATGACTGCTCAATTGTGGCAATATATGCGTAGCCGCGAAATTTGACAATCACACGTCAACATTCAAATTATTATTTGAAGGTCTCACAATTGTCTGATTTTAATGTATTATATACCAAAATGTTCAGGAAGTCCAAAGTACATTATGGAGTAGAAAACAGAAAACGTCAAATTTTCAACGAATTTCACGTACAATGTCCCCTTAATGTATGCGCGGGATAAGCCACTGAAGATGTGGAATGCTGGTGCACTAATAACCGGTATAACCGCCAGAATGTTGAATGCAAGCATGCAAACGTGCATGAATTGTGTTTTCGAGGTACCTGATGGAGTTCGTGGGAAGAAGTTCCATGACTGTTGCACCTGGTCGGGCAATACAGGACGATTAATGCTGTTTGTGCATGATGCTAGATTTGTCGTCCGATGGGACTCCATATGTTCTTGATTGGAGACAGATCTGGTGGTCAATCAGGCCAAGGCAACGTGTCGACACTCTGTAGAGCGGTATGCGAGCCAGCGTTATCCTATTGGAAAACCGCCCCTGGAATGCTCTTCATGACAGGCAGCATAACAGGTCGAATCACCAGATTAACATACAAATTTGCAGTCGGGGTGCCTGGGATAATCACGAGAGTGTTCCTGCTGTCAAACGAAATCTCACCCCATATCATAACTCCAGGTATAGATCAAGTGTGTACAGCACGCAAACAGGTTGGTTGCAACTGGACTACTAACCAGCAAACGGCAATCACTGGGACCTAGGCAGGACCGGCTTTCATCACAAAATACAACAGACCTCCATCCTGCACTTCAATGAGCTCTCGCATGAAGCCATTGAAGTCCCAAATGGCGGTAGTCTGGGGTCAGCGGAATGCACACCACAGGGGGCTGGGTCGGAGCTGTCAGTGAAGTTACCGATTTGAAACATTTCGTTGCGTCACTGTGCTGCCAACTGCTGCTGGGAATGTATTAAAACCTCCGACACATACTTCCGCGTAATAATTAGTCACAACATATCAGAGTAATGTACAAATTGGGCGAGCTCTATTCGGCAACAAGGCAACAGATAACGATAACGAAGTCGATGTCTTATCTGACATAATATTTGTTCAAGAAGTCGTTACTTCCAAAGCAGCTAATGCAGCAGTATATAAACCAGCAAAAAATATTGGTTATAAGGCAGTTACTGCAGTAATGTACGAGTAGGGCATGTAAAACGCTGGAGCTTCTAAGATCTGGGCGAGGCTTCGCACTTCAGATACCTCAACGAAATTTATGCTCTCTCTTGCTGCAACGTCCGTGCTGAACGATGTCTTGCTCCAACATCCGTACTGATCGATGCGAGTATTATAGAAAATCTGCGTACAGTGATCATTTTGGGCGGTGATTTTGTTTTATTGCCCGCAAAGAGCAGATAACTAATTTTAATTATCGAGACGACCTGCAGTATTTGGTTCCGAGAGCAGGAAGACACTCCCACCCAAATGCCCACTTGTTCCTGCGGCGACCATAACAGATGGAATATATGCCCAAAATATTTTGTCATCTAACACACGACTTTATGAGTACTGGTCGCTTAACTTCTCCGACCATACAGCTTAGCACGTGTCATCTAATCCTGTACTGCAACTGGTCTATCGAGGACGTAGATTGTGGCGCTTCATCAGTTCTTATCACATATCTCTCATTAAACTGAATTGAAACGCTCGTGGCAGATAGACTAACATGGTGAATCCGATGTGCAGAGATCAAGATAGTGTTCCTGGTAGTCTTTTTCCAGAATGAAAGCACACTATTCCAATAAAACCAGGGAATATTATTTCTCAACTCTGCGACAAGATAACAAAGACTATTCCACCCTGCCGAATAAAGTCGTTATTACCAAGCGATACAAGGCAAAGATATCTCAGATTACAACCCTTTCAGCAGTTGATTACAAAGTCCGGATCCGAGATACCGACGGCCGATTACAGCATACCACGTTCGTTGATCATATAATTGAAGGGGTCGGCGGATGAAAGTACTAATACCGTATAAAGCACAAGTCTGATCTCGGTATCCGTGGTGTTTTCGAATGCACTGTATGCTGGTACCAAATAGTTCTGTTTGTACTTCTAGGAAAAACAGTACACTACATCAATTGTTTCGTCTTTTTGTAATGAAGTTCTTGTCTTTAGCTTTAAACAATCGATAAGATGCGTGACTCCAAATTACTGTTTCGTGGTTTAGCACTTCCTTCCGTTTGCCCGATCAGTATTCAAGAATTTCGACATCCACAGATACAATCTTTGCAGCCAGAAGACAGCAACATATATTATGTAGGTAGCTAACAGATACAATCTTTGCAGGCAGAAGACAGCAAAATATATATTATGCAGGAAGATATAATGATGAATATTACCCACCATTTCATCAATCTGTATTCATGAGATGATATACTGCGAAGTCAACACTTCGATCAGTGCTGATATTCAACTGCCTACGTAACATCACAGTAAAACCAACAGCTCATTACGTCATTATCAAGGAAGAATTATATTCCACTGTGGAGCATCCACAAAAGAAACAAAAATCGGCATAATTAAGAATGACATTTCACAGAGAAGTTCGATTGGTAATTCTAAAAACTATCTCTTCTTATCGTGTTTACCGATGGCAATGTCATGCTGGTTCTTAATAAAATTTATACGCTTGTGATCCAGGTATTTCACCTTATCACGCTGATGATGCTGATTTTAAACTTCTGACACGTTCCATTATTGCTTTTTTTGCAGAATTTTATCTTCTCTTTGGACTTGACCAACCAGTTTACATACGGGTGCTGTATGATAGACGTGCTAGCAACGGCCAAACTGGCTTGGTAACTACACATGTCCGTATGCATTGCTATTTTACATTTCCAGCACATATATGACAGAGCTTGATTCCATCTTCTCTTCAGTGGTGAAGACCGTCGGATTTCACCATTCGACACAAATCTCCGTTTGTAGGACATCCATACTTGTTCTACAACGTGTCCGTGGTACACAAATCCACCACAGTTCAAATGGTTCAAATGGCTCTGAACACTATGGGACTTAACGTCTGAGGTCATCAGTCCCCTATAACTTAGAACTACTTAAACCTAACTAACCTGAGGACATCACACACGTCCATGCCCGAGGCAGGATTTGAACCTGCGACCGTAGCGGTCGGGCGGTTCCAGACTGTAGCGCCTAGAACCGCTCGGCCACCCCGGCCGAAATAAATACTTTATCGACCGAAGTCTTGCAGGACAGAAGTCGCTATACGCTGCCACGAATTCTGGGTCTTAGTCCCATCATCTGGAGTATCTGAAATATGCAGTCAAACTACAGTGGTAACCTACTTCATTAAGGAATTAACATTATTTATAGAAAGTTAAAGATTGACATTTAGGAAGTGAAAAATACACTGAAGAACTAAAGAAACTAGTACACCTACCTAACATCGTGTAGGGCCCATACAAGCACGCATAAGTGCCGCAACACGCGTTCTCGCTTCTCACGCCCGGGTTCCCGGGTTCGATTCCCGGCGGGGTCAGGGATTTTCTCTGCCTCGTGATGGCTGGGTGTTGTGTGCTGTCCTTAGGTTAGTTAGGTTTAAGTAGTTCTAAGTTCTAGGGGACTTATGACCACAGCAGTTGAGTCCCATAGTGCTCAGAGCCATTTGAACCATTTTGCCGCAACACGACGTGGCACGGACTCGACTAATGTCTGAAGTAGTGCTGGAGGAAAATGACACCATGAATCCTGCAAGGCTGTCCATAAATAAGTAAGAGTACGAAGGGGTGGAAGTCTCTTTTGAACGGCATGTTGCATAGCATCACAGATACGCTCAATAATTTTCATGTCTGGGGAATTTAGTGGCCAGCGGAAGTATTTAAACTCAGAAGAGTGTTCCTAGATCCACTCTGTAGCAATTCTGGACGTGTTCGGCGTCGCATTTTCCTGCTGGAGTTGCACAAGTCCGTCGGAATGCACATTGGCACAATGGAAATAAATGGATGAAGGTGATCAGACAGGATGCTAAAGTACGTGTCACCTGTCAGAGTCGTATCTAGACGTATCAGGGGTCCCCATATCACTCCAACTGCACACGCCCCACAGCATGACAGAGCCTCCACCAGCTTGAGCATTCCCCTGTTGACATGCAGGGTCCATGGATTCATGAGGCTGTCTCCATACCCGTACACGTCCATACGCGCGATACAATCTGAAAGGAGATTCCTCTGATCACGCAACATGTTTCCAGTCATCACCAGTCCAGTGTCGGTGTCGACGGGCCCATGCGAGACGTAAAGCTTTGTATCGGGCAATCATCAATGTAAGAGGTCCGAGCAGATGTAATTTCGATGTATTGCTCATGCGCTGCCTGCGATATGCAAGGTCTCTGACCAGAGAGCAGTGTTGACTGCAGTAGGAACTGTGTAGCTGTAGCAGCAAGTTGTTGCTAGTCTGGTGTCTGCTCTGGTCTGGTCTGGTGTATCGTGTTGGGTGGGCCGGTCGCGGTGCAGCGATGTCGGAGCCTGAGTATTATTGTATAAGGTAAAAAGCAGCCTCGCGCATATGTAGTAATGTTATCTCAAGTCCCATGTAAATGTTTTAAAAAATGTCCTAATAATAATCTTTTTCATATAAAGTAATTTTTTAACAACCATTCATTTCAATTTAAAGAATTTCTAATTTCTCCAATCCATGATCATCTCGATTATTGCAATAGAAGAATCAGTTGTTTCCTTTCATAAAAATCTATCGGCCAGCATTGCGCAGGGCTGTGCCAGAAAAATTTATTGTAAGAGCAGATATATATGCGTTATCCGGCGACTTCATTGAGGTAATAATTTTTCTTTTTTTTTTATTCAGAATGATCCTTCAGGGCCATGACGCAGCACTGCTGTCGTCCAAAATTTAGCAGGTTAAATTCACAGTCAATTATTGAAAAGTCATAAGTGAGCGAAAATTTAATTGAGAGGTTAGTTACATTTTACTATTACCAGGTTACTGAATTTACTCGTATTTTTTTTTTTTTTTTTTTTTTTTGTTGGGACGTTACACTGAATGTGAACGACATAATTATAATTTTTACTGTTGAGAGGTTTAGGAATTTTTCTGTTTTGGAGGTTAGATTAAATGAGAAAGAATTTTGAGGAGTGGTTACACTTGACGACAACCGGCCAGGATCGTATTTTCTTTGTGAATTTCTGAGAAGTAGTCATATATCTGCTCTTATTTACTTAAATGTAGTTTGCATCTGGCGCAACGCATTTACTAATTTGTCACTCTTTCTTTCACAGATCATCGGCAATTTATTGCTCTTTGTTGTATTTGTTTGTTCCATTTTTGCTTCGTCTTTGTTTCATTTTGTGCTTAATTTTAATTTGTGAAAAATGCCGCGAAAAACTGTTAACAGTACATCGCGATGTGCAATGAGTGAAAAAGCTGACTCGAATAATTTGACCGATAATACTAGCGACACTCAGTGTCTTAATGATAGTCCTCCATTTACAGACAATCAGTGCGTACCGACCACTAGTAATGATTTTAATGCTAATGATGATCAAACAAATTCAATTGTGTCCTCTGTTAATTTAACGACAATTGATGACGCGGCACGTTCTGATACAATGAACGCTGCCCAGTTTGACACACCCGGTTTGCAAAATTTGAATTGTGAACAGATACATTTTTCTCACGAAGATGAACAATGTAGTCAGAATACGTCAGATTTATTTGATTCCGATTAGCAAACCTTTTCAAGAATCAGAGGATGACCTAATGGTTAGACATAACGTGACAAATGCACATACATTATTACACAGCATAGAAAATAGAGTCGCTAATTTTGGCTTGGATCAAGTTATGTCAGTATTGCTACAACAGAATGAAAGACAAGACAACAACTTCAAACAACTTAGTGAACAGATTGCAGCCGTTGCCGTGCAATGTCATGATACTAAAGAACAATTACGTGAGGAAATTAAGGCTTGTGCTAGGAATAGTAGTGAAGAAATTAGATCTGTGGCACAAGAATTAAGTAATACACATGCAGCCACAACTAAATTACTTAGAGATGAAATTAGTGCAGTCGCTAAACAATGCTCTGAAAACGCAACACAGTTACGCGACGAGTTTAAATTAATGTCATCAGAACTTTCGCGCACACTGGATGCGAAAGTAGACGCGAAGTTTGACCAACAGAACAGCCAAATTGACGAACGTTTTAATCACCTACAAAACAGTGAAACGCGTTACCGTAAATTTATACAGGAACAGAATAAAGTAAAGCAACAAGTCATGGAAACAATTACTGCACAGAGACAGGAAGATAAGCGTAAATTGTTTACGAAAGCAAAGACATACGTAGACAACAATATTGCTACAGTATCAGACGAAATCAAACAGTTGAACACCGAATTGCATGATGAAATCTCCGATCTTAAAACAAAAACAGACACACACACATTAGACTTTCAGACAATGACCAACAGACTTGAAAAGTTGGAACTAATACAGGATCCCGATGCCATCAAAGCAGACGTTGAGAAATTGAACAAAACCACACGTAAAATACAAAAACAAATTGATGCTTGTGATACTAAAAACGATGACCAGGTAAAAGCACTGACTGAAAAATTTGATGAATTGGCCAGTCGTATTGATGTTATCGAAAATAATAATGACACCAATTCAGACGATACTTCACCAGTTTCGTTTAATCAAACACCCGAATTCCAAAATTTACAGCAGACGATCAGTGAGATAGGTCCATCCAATAATACATTACGTAGAAAATTGTCATCTTTACAGCACGAATTGACAGAGATGAAAAATATTTCAGCCTTTAACACATCACAGCATACGCCACTTTCCGAACATTTGTCAGACTCACACAGCCAGTGTAATTTAGGTAATTTACAGAGAGTACGTGACTTAGATTCCGAACAGTCACAGACAAACAGACTAGCATACAATCCTGAACCTGTTCAGACATTCAGAGACGAAAATTTTGATTACAAGCACTTTCTATCCGTTAGGCAGTTTAAAGTACTTAAAAATGACAGATCACAGATTCACCCCTTGTATTGGATACAACAATTTAGCTTTGCTTTTCCACCAACTTGGCCCGTCAGACACAAACTTGAATTTATTTGCAGTCTTTTGGAAGGCGAACCGGCAACTCGCAAGAGACCGATCGCGAGACAATGCTATTCGGTAGAAGAATTTCAGAATGCTTTTCTGTCAGCGTATTGATCGAAGACGACACAGCACGGAATCAAGGATCAATTAATTAGTTTACCGAATTATGAGAACTCAAATTTTTCCACTGTCACGCAATTTTTTGAACACATGGTCCAACAAAACCAGTACTTACGTGAGCCATACAGTGAATCTGCACTTATCCAATTATGTATTTCTAAATTACCACGATCGTTAAGAGTATCACTTTTAACAGGTCAGCAGAAAGAAAATATTTCGGCATTCAGAGATCTATTACAGCTTTTGGAAGTTCAGCAATCAGATTATTCCTTCATAAACAAAAATTTTTCACATCATAACCAAGGCCAACAAACATACAGTAATTACGATCAGCCACGCTATTTCAATAGCAAAGGTAATAGACGCTCCAGGAACTACAACCACCAGAACTTCAATAACAGACAAAATTTTAATTATCAGTATTGTCAAAATTATCAGCAACAGGAACCACATTTTGGTAACAATGGAGATTTTTCCCAACAATAGCTACAAAACCAGCCGGTTAGCATACCTAACCAACAATGAAATGTGCAAGGTCAACCAAGCTTTAATGTTTCGCCGCCTACACGTATAGCGTCGGCTCCACCAAATTGTAACGCACAGCAACAAGGAAATAACTACGTACAGAAAACACACAATTTCAACTCATATCGCAATGCACCGTATAGCAATGATTATCATGACAGACGTAAAAGTAATGAGCACAATTTTCAGCGCAACAAGGAAATAACTACGTACAGAAAACACACCATTTCAACTCATATCGCAATGCACCGTATAGCAATGATTATCATGACAGACGTAAAAGTAATGAGCACAATTTTCAGCGTACGTTTCATAACAGTCGGTCATACCAGCAACAGAATCATCCGTAACAACAGATTATCATGAATGAACCAGACAGTAGATATCATCCCGAACGTAATACGTTAGGAAGAAATAACAGAACAGTACAAATAGTTGAAATGCCACAGCATCCTCCCGCGAATAACAGCACGTCAGAAAGAATTTGACTAGATACAGTACAGGTTGCATCTTCCAGCAACGCAAGCAATACTTTTGACACAGAGAATCTTGTTCACGAAAATGTTATTACTTTTGACGACATCCGAGACACACTTTTGCATGAAAAACCAGTTATTGAAAAATCCATTTCACACCCTGTCATTGAAGTAAAGATTGGCTCATCCAAATTTTCAGCAGTAATCGATTCTGGATCACCTATGTCAGTTATAAATGAGGAAACTTTCAACGAATGTAACAAAGAGAATACCTATCCTACGTTACCATTAGGCAAAACTAAAGTAAACGGAACAGTATCTGGTAAAGAAGTAGATGTAAAGTTACAGGCACACTTATCATTTTGTATTGCAGGTCATACGTTTCACTCAAATTTTTGGATTGTTCCCTTATTGACAACAGACGTTATTTTAGGTACGAATTTTCTGGTACAACCTGACGCAATTATTGACTTTCAAAATTCGTATTTAATGTTAAAGGATGAAAATGTACAACTGGCATTAGAATTTCAGCACTCTTTATCTGCAGAGGAACAAACAATTAATCGTACAGAGGGCATTTCTGTATCACGTAACACGGACTGTCATTCCACATTGTTCACAGGTACGTAAGTTCACAAAAATTATACTCCAGACGAAGCCGACTATGACGTTATACAGATGATTTCTGATAAAGTTAAACAGAGCAATGCAAATACAGACGACGAACGTACTCAACTACACAAAATTTTTTTACAGCAAGCTCCAGTTTTTGACAACGTCCCTGGTACTATGTCCGGATTTATGTATGAATTTCAAGTTAAACAGCACGACACGTTTAAAGCCAAACATTATCCCATTCCGTATATTCACAGAGAACAAGTTAAGAAAGAATTGCAAGCTATGCTTGACCAAGGAATTATTGAACCGGCAGTTAGTCCGTATATAAACCCGCTCCATATTGTTAAGAAAAAGGATGGCTCACTTCGCCTCGTACTTGATTCGCGTCACATCAATGACATTATTATTAATGAAACAGATCGCCCACAGACACTAGAAGAACTTCTACAGAAATTTCATGGTACTGCTATTTATTCCACGTTAGATTTGAAATCGGGATTTTGGCAAATTCAGCTCCATCCGAACTGCAGAAAGTACACAGCTTTTCTCTGTTTTGGTGACTGTTATCAATTTTGTAAATTACCGTTCGGTTTAACTATTTCTTCAGCAGCATTTATTCGCGTTTTGAATACTATACTTCCGACAGAATTAAAAGACAGAATCACAACGTATGTAGACGACATTCTTATTGCAGAAGCTAACTGGTCTGATCACAATTTGATTCTTGAACAACTGTTACGAACTTTTTCTGCACAAGGACTCACAGTTAAACTCAGTAAATCGCACTTTGGCAAAACCTCTATAAAATTTCTTGGACATGTAATTTCAGCAGAAGGCATTGCGCCTGACCCGGAAAAACTTCAAGCTTTACGTGACATTACTGTTCCTACGACGAAGAAACAACTACGCAGCTTTTTGGGTTTAATTAACTTTTTTCGTAATTTTATTCATTACTCTGCTTTAGACACCCGTAGATTATGTCAATTGACGGGTAAAAACACTATTTGGTCCTGGGATAGCCAAGCGCAGTCTGAATTTGTCAATCTGAAACAAGCTTTGTTGAATGCACCACTTTTATCACATCCAGATCTTACTAGAAATTTTACCATTGCCACCGACAGTTCTAACACCGCTTTAGGCGTACACATTTTTCTGGAAATTGAAGAAGATGATTCTACAGTAATTATAAACATCTCCTTTGCGAGTCGCATTCTCTCACCTGCTGAACGCAATTATTCTGTTACAGAACTTGAAACATTATGTGTTGTATGGGCATTTACGAGATTTCGGCATTTTCTTTATGGAAGACATACGACCGTTTACACAGACCATAGAGCTATCCAGTTTTTACTTTCAGCAAAATTTACACACAACAGGTGAAGCAGATGGAAACTTTATGTACAGGAATTTAATTTTACAATTGTTCACATTCCCGGTACACAAAATGTTGTAGCAGACGCACTATCCCGTTCTCTCAGCAACAATCAGCAAGACATCGCAACCAACTTCTGCCAAGCAAATTTTAGCGTCATGTATATTCGACAAGTTGCATTTGAAAATTTCATTTCGGCGTCATTACGAGATATAGCACAAGATCAGAGTAAAGACAACGTATGGTAAGAAATTAAACACCTTTGGCAAGATAAGAATAATGTTACGATTAGGAACCATTACACTGTACGCAATGACATTCTGTTTCGCCGCTCTCACCCTGACAGCAACAACTGGTTACTATGCATTCCTGACGAACTTGTTAACAAATTAATTTGGTATACTCATTTAAGTTACGCACATTACGGAGCCAGAAGGTGTTTTCTTATACTGAGATAGAACTGTTATTTTGCCAACATGGAGAAACGTATTCCACGAGTTTTAGCGTCATGTTAAATCTGCCAGAAAGCTAAGTCAGACACGACTTCACATATTCCTCCGTTACATCCCATTGTACCTGTTTAACTGAGACACATGGCGGCTGTAGACATTTTTGGTCCCATTCCCAGAACTAATAGAGGTTTTTGTTACATCTTTGTCGCTGTTGAACTCACTTCGAAATTTGTTACCTACACTCCGTTACGCAAAGCTACTGCTAAATCTGTTTCGAATGCATTTGTAAAACATTTTTTATTCCATGTAGGGCATGTATTGAAAGTAATTTCCGACAATGGACCACAGTTTCGATCTGCTATTTGGACACGTATGTTACTAACAAGAAACATTTCTCCGATCTATATATCCAAGTATCACGCTTCTTCGAACCATTGTGAACGACTAATGAAAGAAATTGGTAAATTATGTAGAATATACTGCCATAAAAAACATATTGACTGGGACATACACATACTCTCATTCCAGGATGTAACTAACTCCATACCAAATGAATCTACTATGCTATCTCCGACTGTTATATTGAAAAATGTTGAACTACCTAACAAAATTAAAGAATTAGTATCCTTTCCTACATCTCGTCGACTACGCCACCATGAAATAATTGACATTGCACTCAACAACATCAAACGTGCCGCAGAGCGCCGGAGAAGACAGCAAGAACAGGTTTGTACACGCCGTGACTTTCACGCTGGACAGAAGATATTAGTACGCACACATTATTTATCCAACAGAGGAAAGAGTAGATGCAGTAAATTTGAGCTTTTATACGCAGGTCCATATCGAATTCGCAGCATTCCTCACCCCAATGTAGTACACGTCGAAACTTCGAGAACCAGAAGAAGCAGGGGCAATCACCATGTCTCCAATATTAAACTCTTTATTGAATGAACATACTTTATGATTTATCACACTGTAATGCCATTTCCTGATATATATCTGACCACTTATGCAACTCTATGTATGTGACTACTTACTGATGATTATCATATTTTTTTCCTGGCAAGTGCCCGGCAAGGTAAGGTTAGCAGGTCGCTTTTCTTGTCGTTATATATCAGACCGTGCACATTTTCCATTTTTCGTGTATGTATGATTGTTTTCCTGTTTTGTTTGTATGCACTACGAAATCTTTAAGATATAACAAACACCAGTTGACTTTGACATTTTTCCTTATGAGATCTCAATATCTTGACTATTCTAGACTTTTGGCTACTGCATTATGAGACTGTGTGTACATTTTTGCACCTGAACACTCTCTATGTTTTTGAGATAATACGTTTTCTGTCATGCTATGCTGTATGCTTAATTATATCACTAGAAACAAGTTTTTATTTAATGAGTATATGATTTAAATGCAAGATATTAATCCATTTTCATCATTTTCAGGAAGCAATAACGTGTAAAAGAAATAAATTAAACAAACCACAGTGGATTACTATGAAATGGGAATTTCACCTTCGGAATGAACGAAAGAAAATGCAATATCTTGTGATGAAGAGTAAATGGATCACAAGTAACAAGCATTAACACGAATATACTATACACATCGTATGATAGGAGTCTTAACTAATTATTTTTCTTTCAGAATACGAGGCGATTGATGCAGGCTGTCAGACAGAACTACACATCTTAGTTTTAGTGATGAAATATGCTAGAAATAAGAAACTCTATACAATATATAGTTGTATGAAGTAAATGGTAATATGAATAATGAATAATGAAGTGTCTTTTTTGCAGATGATAATGAATGATGATGCATAGTTATATGAAGAATATGCTAATATGAATAATGAAGTTTTTCTTTGCAGCTTATGATAGTGATGAAGTTCTGGTAATATGAATAATGAAGTTTTTCTTTGCAGATGAGGATAATGATGAAGTTTTTATATTTACTGTTGGTTAAGAAATGCTATGTAGTTATTTAAGTATTTGTTGCAGTTTGTTTCGACAGTATGTCTTAAATCGCATGGTATTATGACTGAGTGTTTTGGAAAGGACAGCTAGAGTTCATACATATTGAGTACACGTTTCATTACCTGTTAATTCGAAGTTCACTACTTTTCAACATAATATGCGTTTCTTCTTTCAGCTGAATAATCCATTTCGTATTTTTTCCAGGAGAAGCTATTCATGAAATTAATGTGCTATAAGCAGTTAGTCATTAAATCTGTTCTAGTACC
This sequence comes from Schistocerca nitens, assembly GCF_023898315.1. NCBI lineage: Eukaryota > Metazoa > Arthropoda > Insecta > Orthoptera > Acrididae > Schistocerca > Schistocerca nitens. Next base: position 172,810,061 of record NC_064622.1, on the reverse strand, counting down.
TGCATTTTTTACTCATTTGTGTGTGTCATTCATGAATGTGATCACATATACTCTACTTGTTCATAGCCTTGCTACAGCTGACTCATGATGAATGACGTTATTAATCGTTATTTGCAGCAATAAGTCAAAAGCAAATATTTTCATGCCGCAGCAATTAATTATCGATCCCAACGCAATGCATTGCTAGCACAAAGAAAATCTATTACCAGTCCCAAATAATGCTACTAGTTTAAGAGATATTTCTAGTACTAAATATAATGCAGATTTCTCAGATGTATTGAATCCATTATATCTATGTATTATTGGACCACAGACCTTGAATAATAGTTATAGTGTGTTACATTTTAAATATGTCCTATGTCACTTGAATTATGAGTTCTGAGTAGTACTGAATGATGTTTTCTAACCACAGACCTTGAGTAATAGTTATAGTGTGTTACATTTTAAATATGTCCTATGTCACTTGAATGATGAGTTCTGAGTAATACTGAATGATGTTTTGTAATAATGCATAAATGCTATGCCAATAATTTCTGTAAATAATATCTTTGTTATACTCTATAAATGCTATGCCAATAATTAACTCTCATTTTGAATGATGACTTCTGAATAATACTGAATAATGTCTTATAAAACTATATGAATACTTTGTAACCGGCCAATGAATGCCACTGTTTCTTATATTTTAAATTTGTCTTATGTCACTTACATGCTATTATATATGAATACCAGTAGCTTGATGCTACACGCATTAGCTCCTGTTTTGAATGATGACTTCTGAACAATGTATAAAAATGTTTAGTAACTGGCCAATGAGTGCCAATGATTACTATAACTAGATGAAGTATGTAAATGCTATGCCATTAATTAACTCTTGCTTTGAATGATCACTTCTGAATAATGCATAAAAATGGTTCGTAACTGGCCAATGAGTACCAATATTTACTGTAATTAGATGACTTATGAATAATGTTCTGTAATACTCCATACATAGTACAGAAATGTTTAGTAACTTGGCAATGAATGCCAACAATTACTCAAATAGGTTGATAGACTAGTGTAATTCTCAATGATGACTAGCATAAGACTCAATGTCCATCACCTTCTGACCTAATTACCAGAAATTACTGCAATATCCGTTTGTCCTGTCCATCCTCATGATCATGGAGCACTATGTTTGGATTTTGCACTAATTCTACGTTGGTGAAAGAGTATGGATTCTACAAGAATGTGGTGTTGACACATAATGCTGTCCACCATCTTGAACGATGGAGATGTTATTATGGTCCCACTGTTTGGTGTACCTAATATACTACCAAAATGATAACATTGAATATTAATACAACATTTTAGTGTCTTGGCTACGCTGATTAATACTTCAGGGAAGAGAACTTCAGATTGTCTCACTTGGTGTTGTGCTTCTGTTGAAAGATATGGACTTTCAGTGCAGCTACGTGCAACCTACTGTGCTACAACCATGATGAAATCCTTCCCTTTCCTTTCCTAGTTCTTGTAAAATGGTAAAAATATATACAGTGCGTGTGCACTTTATGTCATTTGTTCATATGTTTTGTACTCAAAAAATGGTTCAAATGGCTCTGAGCACTATGGGACTCAACTGCTGAGGTCATAAGTCCCCTATAACTTAGAACTACTTAAACCTAACTAACCTAAGGACATCACACACATCCATGCCCGAGGCAGGATTCGAACATGCGACCGTAGCAGTTGCGCGGCTCCGGACTGAGCGCCTAGAACCGCTAGACCACCACGGCCGGCAGACTTTTGTACTCATTGCGTATACATTTTATCATTTCTTGATATGTTCTGTACTCAGTACATGTGCACTCTATTTCATTTCATGTTCTGCACTTATATATATGTATATACTCTGTGTCTGTAAACTTAGATAATTATGTAGATTTTAGAAAAATTTGTTGCTCATGGCAAGTCCAATTGACTCACCATCGCTGCCAAATGTTTGCCCCCCCCCCAGTGGTGGGTTATGTAAGAGGTCCGAGCAGATGTAATTTCGATGTATTGCTCATGCGCTGCCTTCGATATGAAAGGTCTCTGACCAGAGACCAGTGTTGACTGCAGTAGGAACTGTGTAGCTGTAGCAGTAAGTTGTTGCTAGTCTGGTGTCTGCTCTGGTCTGATCTGGTGTATCGTTTTGGGTGGGCCGGTCGCGGTGCAGCGATGTCGGAGCCTGAGTATTATTGTATAAGGTAAAAAGCAGCCTCGCGCATATGTAGTAATGTTATCTCAAGTCCCATGTAAATGTTTTAAAAATGTCCTAATAATAATCTTTTTCATATAAAGTAATTTTTTAACAACCATTAATTTCAATTTAAAGAATTTCTAATTTCTCCAATCCATGATCATCTCGATTATTGCAATAGAAAAATCAGTTGTTTCCTTTCATAAAAATCTATCGGCCAGCACTGCACAGGGCTGTGCCAGAAAAATTTATTGTAAGAGCAGATATATATGCTGTTTTTGAGGTTACATTAAAAGAGTAAGAATTTTGTGGGGCGGTTACATCAAGCGTACACGAGTGAGCCTAGGCTCCGAAACCCCATATCGATGATGTTTCTTTGAATGGTTCGCACGCTGACACTTGTTGATGGCCCATCACTGAATTCAGCATCAGTTTGCGGAAGTATTGAACTTCTGTCACGTTGGATGATTCTGTTTAGTCATCGTTGGTTCCGTTGTTGCAGGATTTTTTTCCCGCCACAGCAATGTCGGAGATTTGATGTTTACCGGAATCCTGACATTCACGACACTCATGAAATGGTCGTACGGGAAAATCCTCACTTCATCGCTACCTCGGAGATGCTGTGTCCCATCGCTCGTGCGTTGGCTATAACACCACGTTCAAACTCACTTAAATCTTGATAACTTGCTACTGCGCCAGACACTTGTTGCCTTATATAGACAGTATTTACCACCCAGTCACAGTATTGACACTCCCGCGCACTTCTTTTACACATTGCGACATCAGCGTTCCAAGTAAACAGAAACCTACAGTTCTGAATACGATATTGGATGAGTGCGAAGAGTGTTGTTCATACTGATTTGTGACATAGATTTTTTTCAGTAGATAGCATATGTAGTAGCATAAAAATCGTCACTTAGTAAAATGCTACATCGCGCACTGGAAGGATTGGGGGGAGGGGGGTTATGAAAAGGTACATTAGAAGACAGTTTATTTATGATTCTCTCGTACTCTCAGATATTTGTTGAATAACACCGTCTGCTTTTAAGAAGCAAAAAAATAACTAGAAAACAGCAGAAAACTTTCGTATAAGTACACAATAACGCGAAGTTTTCTTCACTACACTTCCAGTCAAATCAATGAATGTCGTACGTAGAAAACTTGTATGAAATGACATACCTTCATTACTTAACGTACCAAATAAGCCACGACAACTGCCGCTGAATGGAAAACCACACAGTCGTCATAATAGAACGTCAAAAGTGATAGAACTGTTTTCCAACACAGAACAAACTAATTTCACTATAACTGTCGATATGTATGCACCACAAACAGCAGGAAATTCAACACAATTACTTTTGAAGCAAAAGTAATTACATTTACAAAAATATTCGTATGTTTCAAAGTCGAGTGAAGTGTAAGAATATGCAAATCATTATACTTCACAAAAATTGTTACGTGTCAGGGGAAGTGCCTATCACAATAAAAACAAACAACAACAGAACTATATGCTTCTCATGTATGAAACGTGTGTTCCTCTTGCTTTAAATGGAGTAAGCTGCAATTATACGCATATTCAAAAGTATTCTTCATGAATAAGTTGTACTGTATGTTACTAGATCAGTGACATTTGGCTATTTTTACATATACTTCACGATAATTTATAACTCTTGACCATTTAGTACCGCTCTGTACGCAAAAATTAATAAACATTTCCTTAATTATATAAAAGACAATTAAATAAAAACATTAATGTTGCGGGTGACATCGTCACCGCTAGGGGCGCTACTGTCGTTCAAACTATCAGACCATAACAATTTTCACAGTAGTGAGTGTGTATCTGGTCATCCTCCTCTCACGTTACTTTTCCACAACAGGAGTTCTCGATACCAGTATTATTTTTAGACTTTTGGACAGGTCAGTATTTTCTCAGCTGCCCCCTGAAAACTTTCATATAATTTTACACACAGTATGTTATATTTCAAGCTAAAATTTATTAAAAGGAATTAATTTATTTTGGATGTTACACTCGATAAATACTAGCTCTGAACGCACAGTTACATTTATTATTTTTAGAAACATTTGAAATTACAAATTATTTGGCACACGTAAAATTTCTATTATTAGTTACGCAATATAATATTGTTTATTGTGTTCATTTCTGGATTCATTTATGAAATAATTATCGGAACTAACAGCAATTCATTCGTCGAGAAAAATTTATTTAAATCAATTCAATCATGAGGGCCTAAAATGTGAGAATTTGAGCTTCAAGAATCAGAACCCTAGACAAGAAGAACTGGAGCCAACTCTACGCAAAAACCTAGGTAAACTACAAATTTTATTACACTCCTCGATCCTCTCAAATTTTTCAACAAAGACTTTGCTTATTGTGGACAATAGCTGGAATTGGGGAGGAGGGGGGAGATTACAAGTGTCGCGACTGAATATGTTATGGTTAGAGTGTGCTTTCACCATTCAAAACCGTACTCCACGATCAAAAGATGAACTCTCCTGAGCGAACTGCAGCAATATTTCTTTGTGTAATGTTTTGACTAAAATGCACCATTTTGCAGCTGTTCGCCAATCTCCACGACGCAATGTACTTGACGTTTTAGGGGGAAAAATAATTTTTTTAGGAGGTGGTAGCTTTTTATTGGTAACAGAGATATAGTTCCAGAATGAGATTTTCACTCTGCAGCGGAGTGTGCGCTGGTATGAAACTTCCTGGCAGATTAAAAATGTGTGCCCGACCGAGACTCGAATCGGGACCTTTGCCTTTCGCGGGCAAGTGCTCTACCATCTGAGCTACCGAAGCACGACTCACGCGCGGTCCTCACAGCTTTACTTCTGCCACTATCTCGTCTCCTACCTTCCAAACTTTACAGAAGCTCTCCTGCGAACCTTGCAGAACTAGCACTCCTGAAAGAAAGGATAGTGCGGAGACATGGCTTAGCCACAGCCTGGGGGATGTTTCCAGAATGAGATTTTCACTCTGCAGCGGAGTGTGCGCTGATATGAAACTTCCTGGCAGACCGTGCGTGAGTCGTGCTTCAGTAGCTCAGGTGGTAGAGCACTTGCCCGCGAAAGGCAAAGGTCCCGAGTTCGAGTCTCAGTCGGGCACACAGTTTTAATCTGCCAGGAAGTTTCAGAGATATAGTTGATTGCAGAGGTAAGTTTTCAGTTCGCAATTTGGTGCTCCAGTTCCTATGGGTTTATATTTCGACGGTTATTTTTGTTGTAACGTTGTACTTGAGTTAACATAATTGAATTCTTTAAGTGTGATTGTGATCTGATGGACAATTCTTCAGGATCACAGGCTGCCTCACGTATTTACAGATGCTGAGTATGCCGATATGAATTAGCGTACACGTCTTGTAATGGAAACCATGTTGCTGCTTTTAGAGAACTTTATAGGTGGCTTCCTATCTGCAAAGCGTCAGATTCAATAGTTTTTATTCTTGATTTTGGTAAACTGGTGCAGTGCCCACCATGGTTACATTTTAACTGAACGTGCAAATCAGCATAATGTGGATGAAATAGAAACCAATAGTCAGCTGGTATAAGTTAAGCGCTTCAACATCAAGAAGAGACAGATTTTCGCCACATATCGGTGTTCCATAAGCAAAAATGTGGCGGACATTACGTATGCTGTCTCTATCCTTATCGTTTGCAGCGGACACTTCGGAGGAGGACATGAAGGTAGATGATTGGAATTTTTTTGTTGACTAATCGCCGACTAATTCCATTAACACTGTTACTTAATATTGCCACTTTCATTCGTGCCAGTATCAGTAACACTCAAACTCACATCGATTATCAGGCAAAAACCAACATGCATTTGTGAAGATATCCAGAGGGGTACACAAAATGTAGACAGTCTTTGATAGTAATATCATTGGAGCAAAACGATATATTGTTAAAATTTTGAGCTTTAGCGTAGTCTGAAGGCTGGAAAGTGCAAAGTGTTCCTTCCAAGATTGCTGCACGCTCTGCAAGAGGACTACGTGTGGCTTGAAGACACACTAGCGAGGATGAACGGTTTTGCAGGGATGGTTATCTGGCCTGACGAGGGGCAATTAAAACTGAACGGAAGTGTAAACCGCATCATCTGCGTGTACTGGGCTCGTGAAAATCCTCACGTTCACCTAGACACACATTTTAATCTACCAGGTGCTAATGTGTGATGGTGCCTGTTATCGTGAGGTTTGATTGGCCCATTCTTCTTTAAAGGTACCGTAAATGGTGAGGTGCATCTTCATACGCTGCAAACATATCGATTTTACCTGCCATCCGAGAGGTGTTTGGAGATGAAAGATTTTGCCTACATCAAGATGGCGCTCCGTCTCACCACTACGGAGATGTCGGACGCTACTTGGATGAAAATCTACCTGAATGATGGATATGTCGAAGGGGAGCTGTTGAATACCCACCAAGGTCTCCATACCTTACACCTCTAGACTTCTACCGATCGGGGACCTTGAAAAATGAAGTTTATCAACAGAAACCAGCTACAACGTACGAGCTACGAGAAACCATCGACAAGTCCTGTGCGACTATCACACCGGCAGCACAGGCAGTCGTAGTTCGGTCAACAGTTCAGCGGTGTCGACGTTGTTTGGCTGCTAATGTGGGTTACTTTGAACACATGAAACAAACTTAACCCCTGCAAGAACTGTTACGGTAAATCATTTTGTTCCATTAATATTGACCACGCGGACCTCGGGGAAGATCAGTTTGGATTCCGTGGAAATGTTGGAACACGCGAGGCAATACTAACCTTACGACTTATCTTAGAAGAAAGATTAAGAAAAGGCAAACCTACGTTTCTAGCATTTGTAGACTTAGAGAAAGCTTTTGACAACGTTAACTGGAATACTCTCTTTCAAATTCTGAAGGTGGCAGGGGTAAAATACAGGGAGCGAAAGGCTATTTACAATTTGTACAGAAACCAGATTGCAGTTATAAGAGTCGAGGGGCATGAAAGGGAAGCAGTGGTTGGGAAAGGAGTGAGACAGGGTTGTAGCCTCTCCCCGATGTTATTCAATCTGTATATTGAGCAAGCAGTAAAGGAAACAAAAGAAAAATTCGGAGTAGGTATTAAAATTCATGGAGAAGAAGTAAAAACTTTGAGGTTCGCCGATGACATTGTAATTCTGTCAGAGACAGCAAAGGACTTGGAAGAGCAGTTGAACTGAATGGACAGTGTCTTGAAAGGAGGATATAAGATGAACATCAACAAAAGCAAAACGAGGATAATGGAATGTAGTCAAATTGAATCGGGTGATGCTGAGGGGATTAGATTAGGAAATGAGACACTTAAAGTAGTAAAGGAGTTTTGCTATTTAGGGAGCAAAATAACTGATGATGGTCGAAGTAGAGAGGATATAAAATGTAGACTGGCAATGACAAGGAAAGCGTTTCTGAAGAAGAGAAATTTGTTAACATCGAGTATAGATTTAAGTGTCAGGAAGTCGTTTCTGAAAGTATTTGTATGGAGTGTAGCCATGTATGGAAGTGAAACATGGACGATAACCAGTTTGGACAAGAAGAGAATAGAAGCTTTCGAAATGTGGTGCTACAGAAGAATGCTGAAGATACGGTGGGTAGATCACGTAACTAATGAGGAGGTATTGAATAGGATTGGGGAAAAGAGAAGTTTGTGGCACAACTTGACTAGAAGAAGGAATCGGTTGGTAGGACATGTTTTGAGGCATCAAGGGATCACAAATTTAGCATTGGAGGGCAGCGTGGAGGGTAAAAATCGTAGAGGGAGACCAAGAGATGAATACACTAAGCAGATTCAGAAGGATGTAGGTTGCACAGGATAGAGTAGCATGGAGAGCTGCATCAAACCAGTCTCAGGACTGAAGACCACAACAACAACAACAATATTGACCACCAAACAGTGTCTACGTTTTTATGGACCGTTCTGTATTTTCTAGAAAGCTCCTCTGCATATGTGTTGTGCGGTCTGATACACAATCAGTTGCTCGGGCCTATTTTGCTACCGTATAGTCTTACAGAAAACTGTAATCTAGACTTTCTTGAAAACTAGTTATCAGGATTACTAGAAGAGGTTCCTTTGGCTACAAGGGTGGGTATGTTCTTCCATTATGACGAACCCCTGCACATTCCAGTCGCGAAGTGTCGCATAATCTAAACCTAACATTCCCTGGAAGATCGATCGGTAGAGATAGTCATGTTTCTTGGCGACCAAGATCCCAGAACTGTACCCGTTTAGAGTTTTTCCTGTAGGGCCGGTTGAAAGCCGAACTCTACAACAAAAACGTAAACCCAAGAGACGCACTGGTTGTTCGGATTACTAATAGCACTGCCTCGATACAATACCACGACAGCTTCAGATGAGCTGCAAACGGAATGGCCAAAGAAACTGAAAGTGAGTTGAAGCGGGAGCTGTAATTTATTGGATACTTGAACTAATTCTCGCTGTTTGTTGAACAAGCATACTTTTATTTAAATACAATGATATAAGATAATTTAATGACAGTAGTGTCGTTCAGCAGCTACAAACTTACACTACAACGCCCAGGACGCATTTCTCACTGACCTCAAAATCGTTGTCTATGAATCGTTGATACCAATCTCGGCACTTTCCGACAGAGAATTTTCTCCATACTCTTCCACGAGCAAAAACAATGACTTCACACAACATTTATTTATTTATCGTATGCCTCTCAAGCACTATATTAAATAAGACAAGATCACACACTGCTACACTAAGAAGTTGTGAAAATTGGTCACAGGTTGATACACAGGTATCGACGGTTATTGCAAAACTGTAAACTCTCTCCGTGGATGGATGAATGTGTGAAGCAACAACGTAATTTCGCCACGCAGCTGGCAATGATAGTAAACTTGTCTTACTAGAGCATAAAATCTTTTCGAATTTAATTGCGTGTACTCAGTTGGACAGTAACTATGCCCCGCAGACAAGCGCGTGAACGATATACACAGACGTCAGCGTTTGAAAGAGGACATGCTGTTGGACTCAGAGGGGTCGGTTGGGGTAAGTGGCGAATCGCTCGACCTTTGACTAGGAGCGATGCCATTATTCGACGGTGTTGGTAGGAACGGGTGAGAGATGGACGAACACAGCGTGAAGAAGGAAGCCGTCGACGTAGGGGGAAGACAGAGAGAGGATAGAGCAATTGTCAGAGAGGCTCTCAGAGCCTAGGATTCATCATTATCATCGATCCAGCTTGCAACTGGTGCTTCAGTAACCACAAGGACCATTAACAACCGGTTCACAGAAAGGGGACTGAGCTCACGGCGCCCCTTGTGTCGACTACCATTGACCTCTGTACACCAACAATCTGTTTTCACTAGTATCGAGAAGGTTCGGACTGGAATGTCATTGATTGAAGTACACCTGTCTTTATTGATGAGACCCGCTTCGAACTCAGACCCGATAGCTAGCGTCTCTACAGAAATCGCGGGCAGTGGTGGTATACCAACCTGACTGTAGCCCGCCATATAACCCGAAAACCAGAATGGTGTGTCATGTCATTACATAGCAGCACCCCTTTGGTTGTCATCTGCGGCACCCTTAAAGCGCACCGTTGACGATAATCGACGCAGTGTTTTGTTGCTCTTTGTGGCAAGCCATTCTGGGTTTATATTTCAGCAAGACAATGCCCACCCGAAGACGGCAAGAGTTTCTACTATTTGTCTTCGTGCTTGCCAAATCCTACCTTCGGCAGTAAGATCTCCGGATCTTTTCCCAATTGAAAACGATTGATGTAATGTGGTTAGGGCCCATCAACCATTTCGGGACTTTGACAATCTAACGCCCAAGTTGGTAAGTATTTGGCACGATATGTCTCAGTAGAACACTCAACAACTTTGTCAATCAATGCCAAATCGAATAAATGCTTGCTCAATGGCCAGCCGTGAACCAATGAGTTGTTGACTTACTCAATTTGTGTAGCTCTTTTTCTTAAATAAATTATCCAGTGTTTTTGAAATTGAAATCATTTTTCCGTCTGTACATGTACATCACGTCTACCGATTTCCGTTCCATCCCGATAGTTTCTTCGTGGTGGGTCCTTTTTTGTCTTAGAGTGTATAATATAAATAATAACAAATGTAATTTACAAACTGCCATCTAATTTTTAATACAATCAGTAGCATCACTCGTTGCCATAAGTAAATGGTCGAAAGTTCCACAATCGCAATTTTGGGGTTGGAACCTGAGCGCATCTACAAAGAGAGTCCATGCATGTGCCATGATTAGTCCCTGTCCCGTTAAACGTTGTCCAGGTTCTCCATTATTGGTCGAAGTCAGGGGGTTTATTTCTTTTGCAGCAAGAGTTTCCATGAGCCGGTTAAGTTGAACTGAAACGTGTGCAGTTCCATGCCTGTTTTGGTGGATGGTTTTCGTGATTGAAGCCGGCTCCTTTGTACGATAATCTCATCGCGATGAAGAGTTAGTTGCGTGTTGCCTTATATGCTTTTCAACTCATGCAGAAGAATTGTTTTTCGTCGAACTACAGGGGCGGAATGTGGGTCAGTTTTTGAAGGAGCAAAACCCGGCATGTTGGAAGCACTAAATATGTATTTTCTTTACATACTACTCGAAAGTCACACGGATACGAAAGCCTAGTGTTCCTGCTCTTAAACAGGTCACGTTTCGCTGTCTACATCTTCCGCCCTTTCTACGTCAACAGTGAACGTTAATACAAGCTCCCAATACGAAGCCTAATCGTTCGATTTACTTTCGCCTAACACTCTGTACACTGAGGTAATTAAATCCATACGAAACCTCCTAATATCGTGTCGGATCTACTTCCTCCTGGTGTAGTGCAGCGTGTGGAAGTCTCATGGACTCAGCGGAAATATTGAGCCACGCTGGTCTATAACTGTCCATAATAATGAAAGTGTTGCAGGTGCAGAATTTTGTGCAGGAACTGGCCCATAAATGTTCTATGGGATTGATTCCGGGAGATCTCGGTGGACAAATGATTCGCTCGAACTGTCCAGAATGTTCCTCCGAAAAACTGTTGCCCAATGACATGACATCGTTGTTTGTAAATGTGAAATCCATGAATGGATGCAAATGGTCTCCAAGCATCCGAACATAACCATTTCCAGTCAATGATCGGTTCAATTGACCAGCGCACTCAGTTCGTCGCATGTAAACACAGACCAGGCAATGGAGCCACAACCAGCATGCACAGTCACTTGTTGACAACTTGGGTCCATGGTTTCGTAGGGTCTGCACCACCCTCTAACTCTACCATCGTTTCTTAACAGCTGAAATCCGGACTCATCTGACCAGGCCACGGTCCTCCAGGCGTCTAGGGTCCAACCGATATGGCCACGAGTTTAGGAGAGGCGCTGGAGGCGATGACGTGATGTTAGCAAAGCCACTTGCGTTGGTAGTCTGCTGCCACAGACCATTAACGCCAAATTTCGCCTTACTGTGACACATTGATTTTTGCGGTTGTTTCACGCAGTGTTGCTTGTCTGTTAGCACAGACAATTCTATGCAAACGCAGCTGCTCTCGGTCATTAAATGAAAGCCATCGGCACTGCGTTGTCTGTGGTGAGCAGCATGTCTGGAATTTGGTATTCTCAGCACACTCTTAACACTGTGGATCTTGGAATATTGAATTCCTTAACAATTTCCGAAACTGAATTTCCCACTCGTCTATTTCCAGCTGCCATTCAGCGTTCAAATTCTTTTAATTCCCATCGTGCGGCCATTGTCATCTCGGAAGCCTTTTACATGGATTGCCTGAGCACAGATGACAGATCCGCCGGTTCACTGCCCTTTTGTACCTTGTGTACTACCGCCATCTGTATATGTGTATATCGCTATCCCACGAATTTGTAACCTCAGTGTATGAGTATTTGTTAGGATTACACTCTAACAGCTGTATTTCTGTAACCAGTACTTATGAGGCCATACAAATCCGACTACCGACGTCTGTTGAGTGGTGTTTTAGTAGAGCAGCTGAGCTTAGGAGCGTGGTTTTGCGAGACGTTGTGGTGGGCGTCGCTACAGACGCCGAGACGCTTCTCTGGCAGCTGGCGCCGGAGAGGGCCTCTTGACCCGTGTTTCGTTTTTCTATCGCCGCGCCCGTCTCTCTCTCTCTCTCTCTCTTTCTCCTCTGGCTTCCTCTCGGCCGCTCCTCCCACACGCCGCTCCCGCTCCGATCGCATCGACTACCGTGCGCTGCTCGCCTTGTTTTATTTTTAATAATTATTATTTTTAAATTGAAGCAGTTTGGGGTGCGATGGTCGTGGCTGTCCTGTAATTAAGCAGTTGTTAAGCGTGGCTCCCGGTATTACCTCTCCGGCATGCTTTATGGGCCGAACGTGTGTAATTTTAAACAACCCCTCCTCCCAGCTCGGTGCCCGCTCCCAACTGTGTCTCCCCCTCCCACCTTCCGCCCCCTCCACCCCTCCCCCCACCACCACCCTCCTGCAGCACTTCGGCTGCCGCGGCCGTCGCTTCTGGACAGACCGGATACAGCGTCTGCCCGGTTAAAACAACAGCTCCGATATGAAACCGCCGCCTCTCTCATTTCACGCCACTTGCCGGCTGTGGCCACGGCTCAGGGTCTCGCATCACGTTCAGGCCTTGTCAGCTGTCGGCTGCACGATTCAATGTGATTGTTTCGTATAAGGCGACAACATCACCAGTGAAATTAAATGAACAGAAACACGATGAATATCGTGGCGACATTCTATGTCGCACAAGGAATTCCTTGAGGTCGAGGTGGAAAGTTCAATCTTTAGTAAGGTTCATTTGAAAGTGTTGTATTAACAGTTATGTCAAGCAAAATAATAGCTGCTAATGTCTCGCCACGTGAATCAGGAGGGCGATAGAAAATGAGTGTCCAGGAGGTGCATAAATGAACCTTTCATGGTATGCATATATTGTTGTTGTTGTGGTCTTCAGTCCTGAGACTGGTTGGATGCAGCTCTCCATGCTACTCTATCCTGTGCAATCTTCTTCATCTCCCAGTACCTACTACATCCTACATCCTTCTGAATCTGCTTAGTGTATTCATCTCTTGGTCTCCCTCTACAGTTTTTACCCTCCACGCTGCCCTCCAATCCTAAATTTGCGCTGCCTTGCTGCCTCAGAACATGTCCTACCAACCGATCCCTTCTTCTAGTCACGTTGTGCCACAATCTCCTTTTCTCCCAAATTCTATTCAATACTTCATTAGTTATGTGATCTACCCCTCTGATCTTCAGCATTCTTCTGTAGCACCACATTTCGAAAGCTTCTATTCTCTTCTTGTCTAAGCTATTTATCGTCCACTTTTCACTTCCATACATGACTACACTCCATACAAATACTTTCAGAAACGACTTCCTGACATTTAAATCTATACTCGATGTTAACAAATTCCTCTTCTTCAGAAACGCTCTCCTTGCCATTGCCAGTCTACATTTTATATCCTCTCTACTTCGACCATCATCAGTTATTTTGCTCCCCAAATAGCAGGATTCGAACATGCGACCGTAGCAGCCGCGTGGTTCCGGACTGAAGCGCCTAGAACTGCTCGGCCACATCTGATCACACAGTTCAAGCAGCTGGAGAGGGCTCTTTCGTATCCCGTATGCTAATGATCCCAACCGATTTACCCATTGATTTTAAGTAAATTCAAATCCCATCAGTGTTTTTTTTTTTTTTTTTTTTTTTTTTGCTGTAACAATACACAACGCTCAATGTCAGATGGGGGGGGGAGGGGGGGGGAAGGAATATGGGCAGGAATGGCAGCTGGAGAAAATGGACAGAGGGAGGGGAAGCTGGAGACTAGGACATACATCCAAGTCCGATTCATTTTTAGAAATTGAAAAAACATTGCTGGGTTTTCTAGTGATTTTATATTTATTCTCTACTTCCTTTCCTCTATGCGTTGTATCACGTTATAGCAAGTGTAAGCCATTTATGACACATAAAATCAGTTACTAACGCCCGATACGTCTGTCTACAGTAATAACCAGAAATTCTTGGCAGTAGTTCATTTAGTTTTCAAAATTTAGTTTATCGGACTCTAGTGTCTTTCGTAAATCTAGGTAGCTGATACTAGATGACAACCTAATAATCTGAAAACCGGGTAGTGACAAACATATACTAGTGGAACCAAGCGCAGTTTGTTGGCTTTTGGGCCGGCTGAAGTGGCCGTGCGGTTAAAGGCGCTGCAGTCTGGAACCGCGAGGCCGCTACGGCCGCAGGTTCGAATCCTGCCTCGGGCATGGATGTTTGTGATGTCCTTAGGTTAGTTAGGTTTAACTAGTTCTAAGTTCTAGGGGACTAATGACCTCAGCAGTTGAGTCCCATAGTGCTCAGAGCCATTTGAACCATTTGTTGGCTTTTGACCCATTCCATCTTGTTCACAGTGTACCGGATTAGGTGGAGAGATCCTGCTCATCTTCAGTGACCCTTATAAACTGCTTCAGGACACGCAGAGTCAACTACTGTTTCTTCACGATGATTGATTCAATGCGCGCGCCGGCTGCGGGGTCTAGCGGTTCTAGGCGCTCAGTCAGGAACCGCGCGACTGCTACGGTCGCAAATTTGAATCCTGCCTCGGGCATGGATGTGTGTGATGTCTTTAGATTAGTTAGGTTTAAGTACTTCTAAGTTCTAGGGGACTGATGACCTCAGATGTTAAGTCCCATAGTGCTCAGAGCCATTTGAACCATTTTTTTCAATGCGCGTAGTACAATGGTGTAACAATTGGAAGCCGCAGACGAAATAACTCGTAATGGGGTATCGTGAATAGTGAACGAGTGATTAAACTTCAAGCCTGACTACTGACGTTTTATAAGGGAAGTCAGGAGAAAATGTGACACATCTAGATATTTTTGTTCTGAACTTTAAAAAAAAATACATATGTGCTTGAAACAACATTGACAACCTACAGATGCGGATCTGCATGTTGCCAAAGTGAGCTTTGTCAGAGATTATGCTTCAGAATGAGAATCTCCAACAAAGCTGGTTTTGTTTTGGCATATTGCTGACATTAAAACAAACGCATTTTTCGTTGCGACGGGATTTTCTCTTGAAATTACAATCACCAATTTTCTCCTACGATTGCGAAAACATTCTGTTGGCGCCCACCTACATATGGAGATATGATCATCACGATAAAATAAGAGAAATCAGGGCTCGCACAGAAAAAGTGCTTGTTTTTCCCGCGCGCCGTTCGAGAGTGGAACGGTAGAAAGACAGCTTGAAGGTGGTTCATTGAACCCTCTGCCACGCACTTTATTGTGACTAGCAGAGTAATCACGTAGATGTAGATGCTGACTTTAGTGATTATTTAGTTTCCATGGATGGCAGTGCTCAGTGACGGAATGAGGTCTATTCATGCTAGATACTGATGGTACTTCTCAAAATACGTACATTTCAGATTCGATCTTTATTCAGCATAGCAGAGATTAACTGCGAAGATATATAGAATTATATTAGCCCAATAACTTCCCACCAGTATTCCACACTCAGAGATTTGTCACCTCTATGAGCTAATAAACAACATATTCATTTGACAGTGAGAAAATAATATTTACGGCTTTCAGTTGTTAGACTTTGTGGAGATTTAGCTGCTTCTTGAAGGATCAGCCTTACATACCATATCGTCATCATAACTCTCGGAAGCACATAACCATTATATATCACAAAAAATAATGGAACTTGCATTGAAGAAACTGGGAACTACAGCGGAATTTCTTTAATACCTGTGATCTATAAGGTATTTCAAAAGCACTGCTAAATAGAGTGGAAGAACAACTAAACCCACAAATTGATGAGTACTAAGGAGGCTTCAGAAAGTAGAGATCATGCTCAGAACAGATCTTGAATCTAAAACAGATAGTCGATTATTAAAAACAAAGGAGCAAAAAGTTCGTGCTTACATTCATAGACTTCAAGAAAGACAATGATTTTGTACAGAGACACACTGTTCCAAATTTTAGGGGGGATGAGTTTGGATAGAAAATCCAATGAACTGGTTAAACAGACTCTAAGCAACACAACATCCAAGGTCAAGTTCAGAGGAAAGCTGTCGGAGGCCTTTAAGATTAAAACTGGAGTGACACAAGGAGACGGACTCTCCCGTTTGCTCTGTAATTGTGTCCTCGATAAGGTGATCAGAGAGTGGCGACAAGTAATGAAAGGACTGGGTGGAATACGACTGGGGTGTAAGAATAGAGGAGTACGGGTAGATTGTCTAGCACTCGCAGAGGACATTTTGATCTTGTCCGAATCACTAGAAGAGGCAGTTAACCACAGCACAGAACTGCTGAGACAGCCAGCTAAAGCAGGCCTACAGATCTCTATCGAGAAGACACGATATATGGCAAACATCACGACAGCTCCTAGACGGATGACAATTGAAGGAGGGAAAATTCAGAGGGTGGAGGGATTCAAATACCTTGGAGAATGGATAGACATTGGACTGACCGAAAAAGAAGCAATGGGACGACGACTAAAGAAAATGAACTTAGCATATAAACTATTCACACCTCCAATAACAAGAATACTTCGATAAATGCAAAATTCAAACATTATCAAATAGTGATCCGCCCTGAAGCTCTGTATACAGCAGAAACTCTCAACTTAACAAGAAACGCAGTGGCCAAGAGGGTAGAACTGATAGAACGAAAGATTCTCAGGAGAATATTAGGGCCTCGAAGAGAAGAAGATGGTCTATTTAAAAACCGAGCCAACCAGGTACTGTATACTAAGATGGAAAAAATTTCGACAGTCATGAGGAAAACAAGGAGCACGTTCTTCGGACACATCCTCAGAATGGACCAGCGGAGGTTAACATGGCGAATCAGACAATTCCTAATGAACAAGAAAACCAAAGTACGATGGATCCAGGAGATACAAAGAGATCTGGAAAAAGTGAGAATACAGAAAACAGAGATATGGAACAGGGTGATTTTTAAATAAAAAATTGAGGCCTTCAAAGCTTTCGAGGACAGAACGAGATCCAGAACAAAATCATCTTTACAGAAGAACGAAGAAGGTTTCAGAATATGAGAACGAAAGAATATTTGGAAAGAAGAAAGACCAGAAGAAACGAAGCTGAAGCGAATTAACGTGGACCTAAGATGGCCAAAACGAAAGGAGAAGAAGAAGAAATTACATAGGTGCACACGTGACATCCTTTGCACCCTACTGTCGATTATATCAGCCCTGTGTTTGACTCTGGCCCGTTGCTGGGAGACCAGAGACACCTGACAACAAGAGAGCGCGTAATGAGAGGCAGCCGGGGACACAGAGGCGTGATCGGATCGGCTACCTGTGAGGAAGTGACTTGATGACAGTGGTGGGCCGTTGGAGGTCTAGGTTCGAGAACGTGTGAGTCCTCTGTTGGGTCGAACATAGCTGGAATGCAGTGGCATGGTCTGTGGAGTGTTATTGGTGCCATCACGTCGACTGGAGTTTGTCGGCTACTCGACTGTCGAAGGAAGCGAGCCTGGTCGGGGAACCGTTGCATGCTCGTATTGTGGGCAATTTGGTGAGGTCTTTTTCAAAAATTTTTTCTCAGCCTGTGTGTAAGTCTCTGCATCCTGGTTTCTTTCGGGTCTACCAGGTATTTGTGTCGTTCCTCCAGTCCGCTGTTGTGAGGCAAAGGCAACTGATTGTGTTTTGCTACTAGGCTAGGCATGCATCCGCCCTTTGTGGAGAACGTCTATCAGATTTTTATTCTATTGTGTGCTCCCCAAGTTACTGCGCAGCGTGGCTGGCTTTATCTGCGTGTGCAGGCTCCACATTCTGACAGACCCATCTCCAAGTTACCTGCCTGGCTTGTTACTTATTCCTTTAAATTGCTAGTGTCTTGTATTTTATTAAAGCAGCGTTCTGTTTACTCTTAAACTTAACTGTAAGCTATCTGACTGTCAAATTATCTATCCTGTTTTCCCAGCCTTCTTTAACTTAGTAGTGTCATGTATTTGATTAAAGTAGTATTTATCGCATTTACTGTTAAAGTTAACTCTAAGCTACCAATGTTGTTCTTTGACATTGTCGATGGAGAGATACGCGATATGCTGATTTCAAACATGTGTTGGCTTGAAACTGTCACACAGTCACTTCCTTATTCCGGTGTGAATGTTAGAACTGATATCTTCTCTGCATCCATTCATTGCTGTCGACAATTTGTACAAATGTATGGCAATATAGGCACTGTAACAACATTTTATCAATGATTGACATTGTCACTTTATATAACCAACTACGGTTTTTCATTTTAGGGCAACTTAGCCCTGAGAATACGACAATGTGTAATAATTATCATACACTGAACAACATTTTAGATTGAAATGAGCCGAAAGCGGTAATCTATAAAATTTGCTATCCTCGCCTAGGATTTTTGTTCACACAGGTAAAGACACGTACCTGACATATTATCTATTCAGTGCTTGACAGCCTCTTTTCTATCCATTGATAATTTGGGCATTTTATTAGAACTATGTTTAACATTTAGTGCTTGCCCATTTGACTTAAATCATTAGTGTTCTGTATTTAATTAGAATGTTGTCAAACGCTTAAAGTTCTTGTCAAACTTGTTTTATCTTTTGGTATTTTATATTTAATTAGAATATTTTTTAATCCTGCCGATACATGTGTGTTAGAGGAGAGATTGCATTATTTCATGCTTTATTTATCATGGGAAAGATTCAAAAAGGGTGTTTTGGTCGATATGGTGGCATTTAGCAAATTATTTGTAAATTCCTCTCACATTTGTGGAAAAGTATCTATTCTGGTAAGGTAGCTGACCAGCTGATTATGGTTACTCTGCATTACTTGTCATTTGCTATTTTCTGAACTACCCACCTATGTAACAATTGTCTTGTGATGTGTTTATTTGCCGTATCAGCCCACCGGGCTTAGTTGATTCCCTCTGGATATTTGATCGCCACTGCCGCTGTTTGCTTTCCTATAACCTCTGAAACTAAGCGTTAAACTTATTTTGGTGTTTTATATTTCAATTGCATATGATTTAATGCATCCTACTCCTTCTAAATCCCTATTAAGTAAATCTAAGCAACACCATTTAGAGGCGACCTTAAGTACAGGTTTATCCTGAAGTTTTGTTCGGCCACTGCCTCTTAAATTTCTCTTTGTTTAAAATCTTCCAAAATAGTTACTAATTTCTGTAAAAGATAAAGCACCTTCACCAGTTGTAAAGTTTGTTACATGTGCACCGGCCGTTAATTGCATAACCCTGTATCTGTCGTAAATTCCATTAACGTTCCGAGTAGTGTAATTCTGTCCACTTATCTTCAGTTAAAGCTTCCGGGCTGAGAGGCCGTGGTCGATGTATAAAATTTCCACATGACGTTTCGTCTCCATCTGCGGGAGACATCTTCTGAGGTAGTCCGGCTACTGCCACTGAGGCTCCAGGTACTCTCGCATTTATAGAGCGCATAGAGGGCACCACCATTCGTCACGTGATGCCGACGGTATGCCTATCTTTGGTAGGCGTCATCATTCTCGATTAAGAGTAATCGATTGTCATTCTGCTGGCCCAATGTCGACATCCATATTTTGTCCAACTTTAAAACGTCCTCTTTTCTATTAAAATTGTTATGGTGTTTGTGAATTTCTATTGCTTCTCTATACATGCGCGCATGATAATGGGATGTTCGTGCTAGAACGCTTGTCTCATTAAATTTAATTTCATGATTCCCATCTCGAAAAACATGCTCAGCTACGGCCGATTTTTCGATGTGTCCTAAGCGACAGTTTCTTTTATGTTCGGCTAAGCGGGTGTTCACACTTCTTTTCGTTGTTCCAATATATACTTGTCCACAACTGCATGGAATTTTGTATACCCCAGGTGTCGCTAGGGGATGTCGGGCGTCTTTTGCAGTTCTTAAATATTTCGTAATCTTCTTATATATCAGTAACATAATGTAGTGTTATGACTGTAATAAGGTGGACTGTCTAACGTTCAGGACCATGGAGCTCAGTGCACAAATGGCAACTAATAGGCAAAAGAGGAAATTCGATGGCCTACAGAAAGGCAGAGGTGAAACATCAGTCGCTGGCAACTCTCGAGCTGTGATTAACATGTCTGGGAGAGAATTAACAAAAGAGGAACATTCAGTTCTGTCGAAAGGAGGCAACTTTGCTGTCACGCCACTAAAGGTTCCTACGGAGGACATTATAGCGAATGTGGAGGCAGGAATCCGTTTGTTATCATCGCATTCCGAGGATGAAATCAGGACTGAAACAGCCAGAATATTACGCCAAGCGAAACCACCTTCCAGCAATTTGTCTCAATCGGAAAGGAGGGCACTGAGGGAGATCAATGCTGATAAGAGCATTATTGTACTTGCAGCTGACAAAGGAAATGCTACGGTTTTGCTGAACACCGAAGATTATCACAAGAAGATTAGTGACCTTTTGGATCCCACTACGTACAAAAAGCTTCAGAAGGATCCTACAACCAAAATTTTGAGAAATACCAATCTACTGGTGAAACAATCTTCTCTTTCTTCGGATGATAAAAAACAACTCTGCAAAACGGAAGCTTATCCACCTAGACTTTATGGACTCCCAAAGGTGCATAAACCACAGGTCCCGTTGAGACCGATTGTGAGTGCCATAGGATCTCCAACACAAGTGGTGGCCAGATATCTCGGCTGCTTGCTGCAACCACACATCGGCAGAACGGACAATTACATTAAAAACTCGGCGCATTTTATTGAAAAACTAAGGGAGATTAACGTCAGCCCAAGTGATATTCTTGTGAGCTTCGATGTAGTGTCATTGTTTATCATGGTGCCGGTAAACGATGCTATTTCACATATAGCAGATATTTTTACGACTGACATAGTGGCTTTATTTAAACACTGCCTGACGACAACTTATTTCCAGTATAACAACGAGTTTTACGAACAGACCGACGGGGTGCCGATGGGAATCCCTCTCAGCCCAGCTGTTGCCGATTTATTTATGGAGATCTTCGACGAGCTAGCGCTGCTGACTGCCAGTAAAAAGCCTGCTAAATGGTACCGTTATGTTGATGACACATTTGTAGTGTGGACTCGTGGTGAAGAAGAGTTGGATGTCTTCTTGGTGCACTGGAACGGCATTAACCCGAAGATACAGTTTACGATGCAGAAAGAGAGCAACGGTCAACTCAATTTCCTGGATGTGTCGGTAATTAAACAGGCGGATGAGACGCTGGGCCACAAGGTATATAGAAAGAACACTCACACGGATCGATACCTCCACGAAGAATCTAACCATCATCCCAGACAAAAAAGAAGTGTCATTAAAACCTTGGTGGACAGAGCCAACAAAATCTGCGAGCCGACTTACTTAGAAGATGAACTGAATCACCTACGGTCAGCCTTTATCAAAAACGGATATACCAGCAAGGAAATTGATCGAGCCCTCCATCAAAGAAGAAAAGAAGCCAGAAGTCCAGAGCAACAACGGTCACCTACTGGAAAAGTTTTCCTACCGTTAATTAATAAGGTTACGGACCGTGTCGGGAAAGTTCTGGACAAGTGTGGGACCTAAACAATCTTAGGACCCACCAAGAAGATTAAGGAATATTTAAGAACTGCAAAAGACGCCCGACATCCCCTAGCGACACCTGGAGTATACAAAATTCCATGCAGTTGTGGACAAGTATATATTGGAACAACGAAAAGAAGTGTGAACACCCGCTTAGCCGAACATAAAAGAAACGGTCGCTTAGGTCACATCGAAAAATCGGCCGTAGCTGAGCATGTTTTTCGAGATGGGAATCATGAAATTAAATTTAATGAGACAAGCGTTCTGGCACGAACATCCCATTATCATGCGCGCATGTATAGAGAAGCAATAGAAATTCACAAACACCATAACAATTTTAATAGAAAAGAGGACGTTTTAAAGTTGGACAAAATATGGATGTTGACATTGCGCCAGCAGAATGACAATCGATTACTCTTAATCGAGAATGATGACGCCTTCCAAAGATAGGCATACCGTCGGCATCACGTGACGAATGGTGGTGCCCTCTATGCGCTCTATAAATGCGAGAGTACCTGGAGCCTCAGTGGCAGTAGCCGGACTACCTCAGAAGATGTCTCCCGTTTATGGAGACGAAACGTCAGGTGGAAATTTTATACATCGACCACGGCCTCTCAGCCCGGAAGTTTTAACTGAAGACAAAGCCGGCCGTGAAAGCCTACATTGTATGATCTGTCCACATATGTTTGCTCAGTGTTGTTACCTGGTCTTTATGACAGAGGCATGAAAATTGTGTGTAAAACTGTATGTAAAATTGAAACTGCTTCACCGTGGTAGATATTTATCATTGCTCCTTTAGCCGTTTGCGCAGTTGCTAAGAGTAATTATTTGTTTCACTTTGACCTGCAATTTTCTGTTTATCACCTTTACTGCAACTGCTCAGTAATGCAAATTTTCTTGGCTTCGCTGTCGAAGACACTTACCATTGGACCGTACGCCGTTTGTGCTGCTCTTAAGTATAATCAGTTGATGTTCCTGAGTTATCTGGAAACAACTAACGCCGCAGGACGATTAATAATTTGGCTGAAAGTGCTTAATACATGAATTAGTTGATAGTTTCATTTTGGCCGCCAACGTAAGGCGGCCTTTCTTGTCTTATTCTCATGCGTTTGAACGATTGTATTTAATTGTGTATGTTATCATCATAAAAGATTGTTTTTTGTTAATACACTTTTGCCGTAGTATACTTCATTTTATGGTCCTAGCACCCCTCCATTCAAGTCAGCTCCCTAGCGCTTTACATAACAACATTAATTTATAAAACAGATCCTCAAAACATGAAAATCCACTGCGTTTTTTGGTGTATTTGTGTTGTATGTTACCTAAGTGAGCACCAACCCACTTTTGAATGCGTCGGTCTATTATCAGAGAATATCGTTTTGCGACATCTGCAGTCCAAGATCACAAAATATTGTTTTTTGTTAATACACTTTTGCCTTAGTATACTTCATTTTATGGTCCTAGCACCTCTCCATTCCAGTCAGCTCCCTACCGAAGGTTTTAAGAGGAAGCTATTAAAATCAGCTGGTGTTCATTCATTTACGAATCTCTACTTCATGTGTAATTAATCAGTTCGTGGACAATACGCACTTCTTCCATACTGCGTTGCTCCTGATGGTGAACAAATATCATTTATGTGAGGATAAAAAGGAAGGAATATCTTCGTACAGTGGAACCTCGTTTATCTGGCCCTTACTAACCCGGATCTCCAGATCGCCCACATTTATTTTTTTATTTTTTAGTACTGTCTTTAATATTCTGGAAATAATAGCAGCAACAATTGCCAGTGACAACAATTTTTATTAAATTTAAATTCAGCCAACAGCTATACATGCATCATGACACTGTGTCTATTGATAAGAAGACAGCGCGTTGTACACTAGTACACCGCCTCCTTTTTTTTAGTACAAAATAACATTAAAGAGGAAAAATGCTGTAGTGTTCGTGGACAAAATGTTAGATATATTGCGTAGTATGGATGAAGGAATATCGTTAAGGGACAGTGCAGCTGAATTTAGTGTTGGAACTTGCACGGTGTCAGTTTGAAAGAATAACTCCAATGAAATTGACGACTTTGGTTTCAAAATGGTGACAAAGGACACCCTTCTGAGTAAATTATCGTGAAGTCCTGAAAAACTTTTGGTCAGTTATATGTGAGGCCGCCGATGCTGTGTCTTACAGTATGACTTCTGATGACGAAAATATCGTCATCTGTTGGTTGTCGACAATGACGATAGTCACGCGGGATTAGGTGACAAAGTAAGCAATCATTCTGAGAAATCACTGTTCATCGGGGCTCAGTTCGAAGTGGGACTCTTCACTGAAGACAATTCTACTGCAGTCAATGAGATTCCAGATTGAAAACGCGTCTGGTGGCGTCTCGGACAGCCACGAGATGCCAATTTGACTGTCGCCCGCCATACGGCCTGACAACCAGGTTAGATGGTCTGGGGTGTCATTTCTTTTCATAGCAGGATCTCTTTGGTTGTCATCTGTGGCACCCTTATGGCACAGCGGTATCTTCACTATATTCCGCGGCCCGTCGCGCTGGCGTTCATCGAAAGCCTTTCTGGGCCCACATTTCAAGAAGATAATGCAAATCCGAACACAGCGAGAGTTTCTGATGCTTCTCTTTGTGCTTGCTAGACCAGACCTAGGCCAGCGAGGTCGCCGGATCTCTCCCCAATTGAGAAAATTTGGAACATTGTGGGCAAGGATCTCCAACCATCTGGGACTCTGGCGACCTAACGCGCCAACTGGAAAGGTTTCTTCACAATATCCCTCAAAAGGTCATCCAACGACTCTATCAATCAATGTCAAGGAGAATAAATGCTTGCATAGGGGCCAGAGGTGGATCAACGCTTTACTGAGTTGCTCAGCTTGTGAAGCTCTTTCTCTTGAATAAATCACCCATTTTTTTCTGAAATTGTAATGTTTGTCTGTACACATTTACCGATTTCTGACCCATTCGTATAATTCCTTCATGGTGCGTTTCTTTTTTTTCTCCCAAATAAGTAAACTGCATATTTCGAAGAGTTTGCATTGAAGAGCGTAGGCGCTGGGCATCGTATGTTTTGTTGGTTTTAGGTCATACATTCTTGTGTACGAAATATAGTTAAGACATATAAATTGTTTTTAACGGTGGAAGGAGAGCTCTACTTCTTTCCAGTGTCGACATAATGTACGAGCTATATAGGAAGCTGTCTGTGACGGAGTTTGTAGCACACGAGGCTGTTGCCGCCTTCTATGGCGTGCTATGCAAAGTGCGTAAATGCCTGGTGTTTCTCTTCTGCATTTGCTTCCGATACCAGCTCAGACTGGAAATAAAAAACTTACTCAAATGAAAAGACACCGCGAGTCATCAGCTAATGACGCTCACTGGATGTTTTTTCGGTCTACGCTCCCTGATTTCAGGAAACCCTACGACAGACATAAAAGAGAACTGAAAGCTATTTTCCTTTGGCTTCTGGATGAGCAGCTGGACGAATCCGAGGAGGACAAGTTGGAATTTTCCTTACCGTAATGGGCTTCTTTCAATTCTTGAACAACATTCTCCGTCCCTACACGGGGTTCACCACTCAGTTACACCATCGATGGTGTCGAATATCTCCCAAGCTGAATCATATATAGTACTCTGAGAAATTGAACAGTTCTAGGAATACCATTGTAGACTTATTAATACGTAACCATTATTTATGTACGTAGCCGACTCAATAAAATACGATACTAGGCGTTCTTGAGAAAAATAAACTTTCCTTGGTCTCTTGTTTAATATCATTCCCTAACGTTCACCAACTTACCTAACTGTGGCGAGTAGCTTCTTAGCAGGAGAAGCAAGTCTAAAATTTGCCTCTTTGTTTGTCAGAGTAGCTGATACTAGTTTCCCCAAAAATTATAAACTGTTGAAAGGTTCTCATATGTTCCCTGTTATTGTAAATAATTCACCTTTATTGTACTGGGACAAAGATGAATGAGCGTACTGCATGTGTAGTGAATAAGATCTTTGACGCTATGTTTTGTTTCATCACTGGTTCACTCGCAGTATTTGAGGCATAGTAGCGTGCAGTTGAGTTTTTCAAAGAAGGAGATCTGCTGTAATGAATCGGGGCGAAGTTATCCGAAATACATTACTTTGGAGATGGGAATTCATTTAATATTTTCATATAATTTTTTTAAAAGAGAGAAGATTTTAGAGAAGTTATAAAAGTATGTTTGTAGTTTCTTTGTAATGAGAGAATTTTGTAACTGTTATAGGGTTCTTATGTTGTGCTATCTTTTTCTCAATAATCAGTTTGATTTCTTAAAAACGATTTTCTTTAAAGTAAAACCTACCTTCATTATACAAAGTAGAGTTTTTAATTTTTACGGTGAGTGCATTGCACGTTGCTCCACACGAAGCAGCGAATCGTTTCTAGCAAAAGGAATTTAGAGTAGATTACTTATCTGTAGCTGCTGCATCTGCTGATTTGCGTTTGCTTTCGAGAATGCCAGAACTCAAGACACAAAAACAGCCGGCTGAGAAAGAGGTAAGTCACTTTTATTTCAGGGTAGATCTCATCTTGTGTTCTTGTGTAGTGTGTATTCAAGCTTGTCGGGTGTCCTGCTAGAAAGCACAGTAATTTTCAGTGAACAGTGTTGGTAATTTGAATCAGTTATTTTCTTCCGAGTAGAGCAGTACTTTATTTTTGAGAGTATTCTTAGTCTAACATTGCACTTCATATTATGCATCTTTCGTAAGGTGTGTGGGTACTGAGGTTTAGTTATATAGTTAGTTTCTTTTGGCATTTAATTAAATTAATTTTCTTTATTTGAAATTTTCTATTTCATGAGGTTTAAAGTTTTATTTGACGACATAGTTGATACGCGCGGCACAGGGTCATCCAACAGTCAGTTTTGCTAATCAGCTGAGTACGATACCATAGGTATACTTTATATGAGAAGAAAGTTTCCGAAATCAGTGTATTCAGGTCTCTCAAAGACAAAATTTTACAGAAAGTTATACTGTCTGGATTGATTTTTTAGAATTCGTGGAATTTGTGTTCGTGTGGGGAGGCCTTACGAAAAACCCCTGCCGAACCATGTTTGATATTCACAGCGTAGTATGTATTTGCCCAATATTCTCTTTACTTTTTTCATTTATCTGGGCTTTAAATAAGCCAGAAAAACCTCCTCTCCAGACAAGCTCATGATCGCAACTGAAACTCAGACAGGAAAGTGACGTGCTGTTTCGTTGTTTGTTGTATCCTGATGCGCACGCATAGAGTACCGTATTGCGCACCGTATCCGCCAGAGGGACTAGGAGCGTCGCATCGATAATCGTCGCGTAACGCGACCTTTTTTTGCAACGTGTCGTATCGCATATCGTATCGCCTCAGTGAGTTGCTGAAGAGGAGCTGACACGGAGAGAATATGAGTAACCGGTGAACCAGTGATTTTGAGAATTGAGAACATTACTCTGAGAGAACAGGGGCTCTTTTATTACTTTAAAATGAACGTAAACAGCCTCGACCGCAAGAATATATATATATATAGGGCAATACAAAAAGGTACGGCCAAACTTTCAGGAAACATTCCTCACACACAAATTAAGAAAAGGTCTTATGTGGACATGTGTCCGGAAACGCTTAATTTCCATGTTAGAGCTAATTTTAGTTTCGTCAGTATGTACTGTACTTCCTCGATTCACCGCCATGATTTCATACGGGATACTCTACCTGTGCTGCTAGAACATGTGCCTTTACAAGTACGACACAACATGTGGTTCATGCACGATGGAGCTCCTGCACATTTCAGTCGAAGTGTTCGTAAGCTTCTCAACAACAGATTCGGTGACCGATGGATTGGTAGAGGCGAACCAATTCCATGGCCTCCACGCTCTCCTGACCTCAACACTCTTGACTTTCATTTATGGGGGCATTTGAAAGCTCTTGTCTACGCAAGCCCGGTACCAAATGTAGAGATTCTTCGTGCTCGTATTGTGGACGGCTGTGATACAATACGCCATTCTCCAGGGCTGCATCAGCGCATCAGGGATTCCATGCGACGGAGGGTGGATGCATGTATCCTCGCTAACGGAGGACATTTTGAACATTTCCCGTAACAAAGTGTTTGAAGTCACGCTGGTACGTTCTGTTGCTGTGTGTTTCCATTCCATGATTAATGTGATTTGAAGAGAAGTAATAAAATGAGCTCTAACATGGAAAGTAAGCGTTTCCGGAGACATGTCCACATAACATATTTTCTTTCTTTGTGTGTGAGGAATAATTCCTGAAAGTTTGGCCGTACCTTTTTGTAACACCCTATATATATATATATATATATATATATATATATATATATATATATATATATATATATAGTTTTTTTAGTTTACACGTTTGGGTTTCGGTCTGTTTTAGATCTCATATCACGGAAGGCGGTGGCGGTGAACGGAGCAGGCTTTACGACTCTACGAACGCTAAATGAGCAGGTAGCGTTCGTGGAGTGGTAACGCCTGCTCCTTTCACTGCCACCGCCAACCATCATGAGAAAAGGTCTGAATATGGTCCAAAACAGACTCAAACCGGTAACATCATTTTAAATTGAGATAAAAAAAGTTATGAGTGAAGCTATTATCTGCAACAGACCGCATCGCTGTATCTAGCACAATTGCTTAGAAATAATTTTTTCTTACCAGCGAAAGACTTCATGCTCACACTTAATTTTGTGATGTCTCTCTCTCTCCCTCTCTCTCTCTCTCTCTCTCTCTCTCTCTGTGTGTGTGTGTGTGTGTGTGTGTTTTAGCTCTTTGGCCAGATTTAGTAGTGAGTTGTTTTTAAAAATGATTATCGTTCTCTTCTGACAGGTATTACAGAGAGCGTAGCATTTCATAGAGATATCAGTGGGAACATAGTCACCTTGACAGAAGGTGAAGATACACCAGTATCTTGGGATCCGTCTCATTAGTATGACGTGAAGCGCCAGAGTGCAAGAAAGGTGCCTACAACAGCACTTAGCCGGAAGCAGTTCGCAGATGGCGATAGATACGCACCGAGGACTTTGTTCGCCGACGCGGAACAGACACGTGCAAGTGTCCGCACTCTGGCAGTCGGGGACTGTCCAAGGTGAGAATAGGCGGATGCCAACGGCGCGACGCGTCGGAGCGCGAGCTGCAGCGAGGACGAAGGACGCGTCTCGCCGGGGAGCCAAACAGGCGCGTGCGGCGTACCAGAGGTCACACACTGAGGTGGAGCGGCAGGCGGCGTATGTGGCCGGCGCCGCGCTCAGAGGCAAACGGCAGTCTGCTCTGAGCAGCTTCAGCAGTCGAGAGGCTAGACGTGTCACGTTTTGTGCTGGAGACACACCGTAAAGTGTTGTTAAGTACCTTTTTAAATACACTAAATGATCAAATGTATGCGGCACCCATATGTAATGCTGAGTCGATTATTATATGACACGAAGCGCTGTCACGCTAGTAGAAAAGGTGTCAAGGAGTATTATTTCGTCATAACAGAAGCAATAACAGCAGAATGAGTCGGTTAGGAGTGCATATACTGCAGACACAGACTAGTCACCGGATGGCACCTGACTAACAAATCCATCAGGGGCCTTCCAGCCCTTCTACACTACTGGCCATTAAAATTGCTACACCACGAAGAGGACGTGCTACACACGCGAAATTTAACCGACAGGAAGAAGATGCCGTGATATGCAAATCATTAGCTTTTCAGAGCATTCACACACACAAGGTTGGTGCCGGTGGCGACACCTATAACGTCCAGACATGAAGAACGTTTCCAACCGATTTCTCATACACAAAAAGCAGCTG
This sequence comes from Schistocerca nitens, assembly GCF_023898315.1. Taxonomy (NCBI): domain Eukaryota; kingdom Metazoa; phylum Arthropoda; class Insecta; order Orthoptera; family Acrididae; genus Schistocerca; species Schistocerca nitens. Next base: position 172,780,502 of record NC_064622.1, on the reverse strand, counting down.
ACCGGCGTTGCCTTGTGAAACGTTGTTGTGATGCCTCGTGTGAGGAGGAGAAATGCGTACCATCACGTTTCCGACTTTGATAAAGGTCGGATTGTAGCCTATCGCGATTGCGGTTTATCGTATCGAGACATCGCTGCTCGCGTTGGTCGAGATCCAATGACTGTTAGCAGAATATGGAATCGGTGGGTTCAGGAGGGTAATACGGAACGCCGTCCAGGATCCCAACGGCCTCGTATCACTTGCAGTCGAGATGACAGGCATCTTATCCGCATGGCTGTAACGGATTGTGCAACCATATCTCGATCCCTAAGATGGGGACGTTTGCAAGACAACAACCATCTGCATGAACAGTTCGACGACGTTTGCAGCAGCATGGACTATCAGCTCGGAGACCATGGCTGCGGTTACCCTTGACGCTGCATCACAGACAGGAGCGCCTGCGATGGTGTACTCAACGACGAACCTGGGTGCACGAATGGGAAAACGTAATTTTTTCGAATGAATGCAGGTTCTGCTTACAGCATCATCATGGTCGCATCCGTGTTTGGCGACATCGCGGAGAACGCACTTTGGAAGCGTGTATTCGTCATCGCCATACTGGCATATCACCCGGCGTGATGGTATGGGGTGCCATTGGTTACACGTCTCGGTCACCTCTTGTTCGCTTTCACGGCACTTTGAACAGTGGACGTTACATTTCAAATGTGGTACGACCCGTGGCTCTACATTTCATTCGATCCCTGCGAAACCCTACATTTCAGTAGGATAATGCACGACCGAATGTTGCAGGTCCTGTATGGGCCTTTGTGGATACAAAAAATGTTCAACTGCTGCCCTGGCCAGCTCATTCTCCAGATCTCTCACCAGTTGGAAACGTCTGGTCAATGGTGGCCGAGCAACTGGCTCGTCACAATACGCCAGTCACTTCTCTTGATGAACTGTGGTATCGTGTTGAAGCTGCATGGGCAGCTGTACCTGTATACGCTATCAATGCCCAGGCGTATCAAGGCCGTTATTACGGCCAGATGTGGTTGTTCTGGGTACTGATTTCTCAGGATCTATGCAAAAAAATGGTTCAAATGGCCCTGAGCACTATGGGACATAACTTCTGAGGTCATCAGTCCACTAGGACTTAGAACTACTTAAACCTAACTAACCTAAGGACATCACACACATCCATGCCCGAGGCAGGATTCGAACCTGCGACCGTAGCGGTCGCGCGGTTCCAGACTGTAGCGCCTAGAACTGCTCGGTCACTCCGGCCGACGGATCTATGCACCCAAATTGCTTGAAAATGTAATCACATGTCAGTTCTAGTATAATATATTTGTCCAATGAATACCCGTTTATCTACTGCATTTCTTCATGGTGTAGCAATTATAATGGCCAGTAGTGTACAATGACGTGACGAAAGAAGTGGGATGGCGATACAGACAAGCGCAAATGGCGGTAATTTTGCGTACACACTGTACACTGTACACCGGTGGAGCTGTCATTTGTACACTGGTGATTCATGCGAAAATATTTCCGACGTGATTGTGGCCGCACGACGGGAGTTAACAGACGTTGAACACGGAATGGTACTTGGAGTTAGAGGCAGAGGACATTGTGTTTCGGAAATCGTTAGGGAATTCAATATTCCGCGATCTACGGTGTCAAGACTGTACCGACAATACCAAATTTCAGGCTTTACCTCTCATTGCAAGTAGGCTGTTTATGTTTTCTTATTGGCAACGTCACGTAGCGCTCTGTATGAAAATCACTGGCTGTGCTGTGTGCAGTCTGTGGCTAGTTTGCATTGTTGTCTGCCATTGTAGTGTTGGGCAGCGGCAGCTGGATGTTAACAGCGCGTAGCGTTGCGCAGTTGGAGGTGAGCCGCCAGCAGTGGTGGATGTGGGGAGAGAGATGGCGGAGTTTTGAAATTTGTAAGACTGGATGTCATGACCTGCTATGTATGTTATGAGTTTTCAACACTATTAAGGTAAATACATTGTTTGTTCTCTATTAAAATCTTTCATTTGCTAACTATGCCTATCAGTAGTTAGTGCCTTCCGTAGTTTGAATCTTTTATTTAGCTGGCAGTAGTGGCGCTCGCTGTATTGCAGTAGTTCGAGTAACGAAGATTTTTGTGAGGTAAGTGATTTGTGAAAGGTATAGGTTAATGTTAGTCAGGGCCATTCTTTTGTAGGGATTATTGAGAGTCAGATTGCGTTGCGCTAAAAATATTGTGTCAGTTTAAGCACAGTCATGTATAATTGTTCAATAGGGGACGTTTCATATGTCGACCCTTAGCCGAGGATACCTCACTGGAATCTTCTGATTTTTTTCTTGTAGTTTGTGTAATTAGTGTAGATATTGTTTATTGCTAGCGCGTAATTATAGAGAGAATTTCCTTTGTAGTTGCAGTCTTTCATTGTTGTACAGTAAAACAGGTGTGGCACGCATGTAGATTTGCACCAAGTATTTCGCAGCTGCAATTAACTAGATACTATTTTCAGTACTATGTTAATGTGTTCTCTTATTTTTGCTCTTCAAATTGTGCTTTTCTGTGTTGTCGTGTGAAATATTGTGACAATAATGGCGTGTGAAAAACGTAATACGAGGCTCCAAAGTAAACTGAGAAATGACAGTGAAGACGAAAGCAGTGTGTTAGCGCCACCATGTAATGAATTAACTAATATTCAAAGTAGTAATTTGGTAACTGTGCATAGGGAAATGGAGCGGGCGTCAAATAATAGTGTAGACAGTGAAACAGGTAGTGAACAGGGAAGCATTATCGATCGATCGGTCGGCAACAGCTCGCCTCAGGAATCGGGAATGACAGAACACAATATTGCAAATACTGTAGACTCAGGTTTTGGGTTCTCATCGTTTTCTCAAATGAGTCAAGACACATTTTCCACTTGGAAAAATGTGAATGTTGCCGGTGCAAATTCACTGCCGAAAAGCACTGAGGAATATGTTTCAGACACCAGTGCATTGTTATTACAATTAATGCAACAAATGGGACAAAAGCTTCAAAAGTTAGACACAATGGAACAAAATCTTCAAAAGGTAGACACAATGGAAGAAACTCTTCAAAAGTTAGACACAATGGAACAACACCAGAGACAAACACAGCAACAGTTAGACGCAATGGAACAAAAGCTTCAAAAGTTAGACTCAGTGGAACATAAGCTTGAACAAACACGTGAAGATTTAACTACTGAGTTACATAACATTGAATCGAAATGTCAAAAAGTCTGTAATGATGTAAAAACACAAATTTGTGAGCATTTTCAACCTATTTTTTCGCGGCATGAAAATGCATTACAGAATCACGAAGCAGCCATAAAAGAACTGCAAACTATTGTTCATGAAAATCATGAGACCTTGCAAGCTAAAATTGACTCAGTTGCATCTACCGATACGGTTACGCAACTTGCAAAACTCAGGAAAACTTAAAGGACACAGTAGATACTCTGAAAATTGGTTCAGAAAGACATATGGAGGAAATTAGTTAATTATCAGAGAAAGTAGTTGAACTTTCGGATCAGCTAAATAATTTATCTACGAAGGTAGACGATAATCTGAATGACACAAAACCGGTAGTCTTTAATGACACAGAAGAGTGCGAACAAATTAGGAATTTCAAACAAAATCAGAATCAAATAAATACGCAACACCAAAGAGAAATCCGGGAAGTACAAGATCAGCTGACACAGGTAATACAAGAATTACGTATTTCAGAGGACACTCGCGCCCCAATACAGGAAGAGGGACATAGAAATACGGAAAAGCCACAAAATAATAACATAGGGCATTTCGGAAATTATGAAAGAAATTGGCAAGGTGCATCGAATTTTGAAATGGAACCGCCGACACGACGTAACAATGACCGACATGCGACTCGCCGACATGATGATTTTGACTATAAGCTGTTCATTACTACACGTAAATTCAAAACGTTTAAGAATTCTGGCAACGACATTCATCCACAAGCATGGCTCCATCAATTCTCTCATTGTTTTCCTCCCAACTGGTCATTAGAGCACAGATTAGAATTTATGTGTGGCTATTTAGAGAATGAACCAGCTGTAAGAATGCGATCGGTCATTCACGATTGTCACAGTGAAGGAGAATTTTATCATGCCTTCCTCTCAGCATATTGGTCTCAAGCTACACAAGACCGAGTAAAACATAGCATCATAATGATGAAACATTTCGAACAATCTGAATTTTCCAGCCTTGTGAAATATTTTGAAGACATGTTGCACAAGAATCAGTACCTGTCAAACCCATACAGCCCCTCAGAACTCATCCACATTTGCTTAATCAAATTGCCTGAACATTTACGACATATTATTTTGGCAGGACGTTGCAAAGACGACATTGAAGCTTTTCACGGACTCTTACAAGAATTAGAAATTGACACTGACAATCGCGGAACGCGGAAACTGGAACACAACAATTACAGGTCACATCCGTCGCAATTCCACGATGAAAGAAATAATAACTGGACGCGACAAGGCTATTCTCACAACACAAATCGTGACCAAAACAGACACCACCCGTATGACAACCGTTGGCAGAGTAGTAATAATTACAGGGAAAGAACACCTCTCCGCAGTAATGACTATCACAGAGACAATCAGAGAAACAGACAATATAGGAACCAAAATAAATATTATCAGGAGAGACAGAATAACTTTAGACGCAACGGTCCAGCGTGCAGTTACGATTCAGGGAGAAATTCTCCACCACGTGACCGACAAGAAAGAAACTATGGAATCTACCGACATGACGACACATGATATGATCGTAACGACAGACCTGAATTGCATCAGAACTGGCGGGATTCAAACAAAGCAGGGCCCTCTCGACAAGGTGAATTTGTAGAAGTTAGGTCTCCAAATCCCAATAACGACACGCGCCAACAAAGAGACAATAGGCAATGACTCATACCGCTGGCAGCCACAAAACGTACGTATGAAACTGACGACGCAGCTGCCGTAGCTAGTAATTATGTAAAAATGGAAGACATTAAGGACATCTTACTCCAGGAACACGACATAAAACATAACAACATTGCATATCCTGTGATTCACATTACAGTAAATGACGTAAAATTTACTGCAGTACTTGACTCTGGCAGTCCCATTTCAGTAATTAGTGAAACAGCCTTTAGCAAATGCAACAAATCGAACGATTGCCCCACACTTCCGTTACGTAAGATTAAATTACAAGGTGCAATCGTTGGAAAAAAGTGTAGATGTACGCCAACAAACCAACTTAGAATTCTTTTGTTAAAGCCACAGCTTCTCTAAGAACTTTCTTATTGTTCCATTATTGTCGACGGAAATTATACTGGGAGTAGACTTTTTGAATGAATACAAAGCAATCTTAAACTTTCACGATGCTGAAATAAGTTTAGAGAAAGAAGGTAAGTCAATAGCTTTGAAATTTGAAGATTGGCTCTCAAACCATGACGAGGAAATTAATCGGCTTTACCTTCTGTTAGACAACAGTTCGGAATTTTCTACGGAACTAGACACTAACAATCACTCTGCAAGTACTGACAGGGATGATATCGACGACACATTTGATACTAATGAGTTAATTCAGATTAAAATTCAAACAATTGAGAATTGTAATGACACTGATAGGCAGGACCTTTTTGAGATTTTACAAGCACATTCCACAGTTTTTACTCACAAAACAGGAACAATCAAGGGATTTCAATACCAATTTCGTGTTCGTGAGCATACTAAATTTTGACAAACTGCCTATTGGCTTCTGTCTCGGGTTCTTCGGCCGACGTTCATCTAATGAATTTTCTGACGTTTCGCCAACACGAGTGGCTGGCATTGTCAAAGCTTCACCCTCCATTGCCGGTGGTGAACTGGAGGCGAGCTCGCGGCCGCAGACTATATGTACCTGGCGCGCCAACGTCCGAGGGCTTCTCCGCGCCAGGTACATATAGTCTGCGGCCGCGAGCTCGCCTCCAGTTCACCACCGGCAATGGAGGGTGAAGCTTTGACAATGCCAGCCACTCGTGCTGGCGAAACGTCAGAAAAATCATTAGATGAACGTCGGCCGAAGAATCCGAGACAGAAGCCAATAGGCAGTTTGTCAACAAGTGGCCACGAAAGCCTTAACAATTTTGTATACTAAATTTTGTGTTAGACCATACGTAATTGCAGCACAGTATAGGGACCGTGTTAGAACAGAAATACAATCTATGCTTGACGAGGGCATTATTGAGCCTGCAGTAAGCTCATACAACAATCCATTACATGTTGTTGAGAAAAAAAATGGATCGATCAGGCTTGTCTTAGATGCGAGACAAATCAATACTATCATTATTCCTGAAACAGACAGGCCGCAAAAGTTGGAAGAACTTCCAGATCCAGTTTTTATCAGATCGAACTTCATCCAGAATGTAGAAAATACACAGCTTTCCTTTGTTTCGGCGTTTGTTATCAGTTTCGGAAACTTCCTTTTGGTTTGAACATTTCTTCGGCAGCATTCATTCGCGGGCTAAATTCCATATTACCTGAGTCCTTGAAACGTCACATAACCTTATTTGTGGACGATATTCTAATAGCAGAAACTTCATGGGAACAACATAATCGCATCCTCAACAGTTTGTTACGTATTTTTGCAGAATCTGGAATTACAGTTAACTTGGAAAAGTCTGAATTCGGCAGGTCAAAGGTGAGGTTTTTGGGACATATTATTTCTTCTGAAGGGATTCAGCCTGTTCCTGAAAAGTTAGAAGCAATCAGAGCCATTCCAGTTCCATCCACAAAAAAAAACGTCCGCAGTTTTCTAGGTCTCGTAAATCTTTACCGTCGTTTTCTGAATATGCAAATTCTTGTTACACCAAAACTTTGTTCTCTCACTGGAAAAAATACTATTTGGAACTGGGACGAACAATCACAGTTGGAATTCAATTCTTTGAAAGAAGCGTTACTTAACGCGCCAATACTAGCTCATCCAGATCTGTCACAAGATTTCTGCCTTAGCACGGATTCTTCTAAAGTCAGTCTTGGTGCCCATTTATTTCAAGAAGCCATAGAAAATGACACTACCGTTCAGAAAACCATTGCTTTTGCTAGCCGAGTGCTAACAAAATCTGAAAAAAATTATTCCGTTACTGAATTAGAAGCTTTAGCTATCGTTTGGGCATTTAACAAATTCCGTTTCTTTCTTTCTGGTAAGCACGTAAAAGTATACAGTGATCATCGTGCATTACAATTTCTTATGTCTTCAAAATTAAATCATGACAGGTTAAAACGTTGGGCATTGTTTCTGCAAGAATTCCACTTCACAATAGTCTACATTCCCGGCAAGGAGAACATTGTTGCGAACGCACTGTCACGCGCACCGGCTGGGCTTGAGAAAAGTAACACAGAAGGCAATTTCGAGAAAAATTTCAGTATTCTTTACATTCAGAAAGTCGCCTTTGAAAACTTCATCACCACATCTTTAAAGGACATTGCTCATGAACAAGATAAAGATCCGATTTGGAAAGACATCAAAAGTAAATGGCATGAAAAGACACACACACAGATTCGGCATTATTACCTGGTTAGAAACAACATACTGTTCAAACGCTGCACTGTTGATGACAAGCTATGGGTTCTTTGCATTCCAGATGATTCTGTTAATAAGCTCATTTGGTACCTGCATTTCAGCTACGCACATTTTGGTCCACGAAAATGTTATCATATTCTTCGAACGACTTGTTATTTTAACAATATGGAAAAGAGAATTCGAAGAGTCTTGTCTATTTGTAAACTTTGTCAAAAGGCGAAACCATCTACTGTCTCTCATCGTGCTCCGTTGTTTCCTATTATTGCTTCTAAATTAAAAGAATTTGCTGCTGTTGATCTCTTGGGACCGCTTGTCAGAACATCTAATGGATTTTCGTACGTTCTAGTCGCTGTTGAACTTACTTCAAAATTTGTTTCTTTCACACCGTTACGTAAAGCCACTGGGCGGTCTGTATCCAACGCCTTTGTTAAAAATTTCTTACGTGAAGTTGGACACGTTAGTAAAGTCATTTCAGATAACGGACCGCAATTCAGATCTGCTGTTTGGTCACGCATGCTTCGGAATCATAAAATCAAACCTGTTGTACTCACCACATTGTAACCCGTCTGAACGGATTATGAAAGAAATCAATAAGCTTTGCAGACTTTATTGTCACAGAAAGCATCAGCATTGGGACAGATATTTACACTTATTTCAAAACGTGCTGAATGAAATGCCTCATGACTCCACTGCTTTACCACCTACTCTTGTACTGAAGAATGAAGAACCACCGAACAGAATCAGAGCGCTTGTACCTTTCCCGAATACACGTAAACTTCAACACAAAGACATAATTGACTTGGCTCTTAAAAATATAAAATCAGCAGCAGACAAAAGGAGTAAACTACACGGTAAAGCAAATGCAAAGAAATTATATATTGGTCAGAAAGTTCTCATTAAAGCTCGTTCATTGTCACATAAGAAGAAACACTTGAGTCACAAATTCTTCCTAGTTTACAATGGACCTTACAGAATCCGACGTATACCACATGATAATTGCGTTGAAGTTGAAAATCTGTGTACTAGGAAGAGTAAAGGTTTACACCACATTTCACATATAAAACCGTTTATTGAAAGATAATCTGCTTTTTAACTTTGTCTTTGCCATAAAACTCTTCACTTCACATTTCTAGTATGCATTGTCAGACTTAGAAACTGTTACCATGCAACAATGTTTGAAGTTAAATATCCAATCCAGAACCAAGAGAACTTATTTAAACAGAAATTACGTATGCATTGTTATGGTGAACAGACGACAAAGTGTTATTGCATTTGTACATTCTTGCTTGTTAGTTGCACGATTACGTAACGACTATCAGGCTTACATACTTAGGACACATACTGGTACTGCTAATGAGATTTTAATGAACATTTTGGTTTACTTGAAAATACATTCTGGATTTAAAGTACTTTCTGTGAGATACCAGATGACACAGTGGTTAGTTTATGTGACAGCTACACGATTTTATCACGATGCTACTAATGAGTGACAATTTACAATGTTGCTTTTGCGGTGTCTCTGTTTTATATCTGCACAGTTTTTCTGAACTATTCTGGAAAGTAAAACATGTTTTAGTAGTAACTTTTGTGGTATAGCTACAATGAGACAGTCTTTTTCGTAGCACAACAATACGTTACATTATAGTGCTTTCTTGATCACAGTAAGGTACGTAATAACTACGATATCTATACGCAAAGAATTTCACTTTCGTTTATGATGAGGTAAGTATATTGACTTCAGCAGAACTTTGCTTACAGAGGACGATAACTACGACACTTCCACAGAATTATCTTACAGCAAGACGCACATTTAGCGCTACAGGAGACGCATTTGAGAGATTAATTTTGTACTTAAGCCATTTATTTTTTAAGATTTTTGAATTACAAAGAAAGTTTTCCATGATACATTTCATTCCATTGCTGTAATCTGTAACACCTGAGGGTATAATTACATTAATCCTCAGGGGCGTACACGCCTACTTTGTGTACCATGTGTTTGGCAAGCACAAGGAGCCCTAGCTAATATGGTATTTGCTTATACAACTTTACTCATCGGTACCATATTTCTCTAACACAGAATTACACAGCTATCTGATCATTTAACTGAGAGAGACAAACTTTTTTACTATAGCAGTGACAGATGTTTGCGTAATTACACCGTTGGATAACTTCACACTTACGAAATTGTATTTTGTCTGTACTTTGTGAACTGTTCATACTTTTTCAGAACCATTGTGATACTATGAGAGCTTTGAATGATGTATTTGGTAAGGGAGCATGATTTTAAAGTACGTTTGAGGTACATGACACTATTGAAATGAGCAGAGAATTTTTTTTAGGTTTTTAAATTATTGGAGGAAGCTACGACAATTTTGAGAGTTGACTGAGGTGTTATGATGTTATTATTACGATGACTATGTGTATTATGCTGTTGTGGTATGTTTATGATCAATAAGCTGATGCTATATGAGTTATTTCAGTATGCTACGTATCTGTTATGATGAAATATTGAAGAAGTGTCGAGGAATAAGGTAAGGAATAATGAGTAGTGGTTAGGGACTCTGGTTTGTGAAAAAGGTTGTTGGAAACCAAGAATCGTACTTTAAGAGTTATGAAATGTACGTAAATGCGTGAATGTATTACAATGCCGCCGAAAATTTTTTGGACTCTGTTATATCAATAGGATTTTGTTTCTACAGATTTGTAACGCAAATTATTGACCTGTCAAATATTTTATATGAGACTGTCACTGTAGCGGAAACTGCTGTTGTAAATATTTCCGTAAGAAAGTTAAGTGACCACCTGCACGTAATGCGTCGTGGGCACCCAGCTGTGTCAGACGCCTGGAGAAAAAGCCATTAGTGTGTGCCTTTTCAGAGGCACAGGTAGAAAAAAAAGGGAGGCCATTATCCTCGCTATTGACATTCCTTTGTAGAAAGCATCGCAAATACGACACGCTCAAACTTGAAAACATATGATTATACTGTGGAGCTCTTAATTTATGATATTTACTAAAATGCCTAATGAAACAATGAGAAACATTTCACGGCTATTGTCTTGCCAGTTGAGAGAAATGCCATATGGCTTGCTTTATGTATTTATTTACTCAATTTGTTTAATATCTAGTTTCTAGCTGCGCTGCAGCATTGGTTAAAATAAAATTTATAGATATACTAATGTAAATATTTTCTGTCTACAGATCGAGTAAATAATAATTTTTTTCAAAAAAATGAGGGAGCACAAAAAGACATTTACCTTCACAGGAACTGTATTCATAATTTTCTTTTCAAGTACTTGGTCATTTATTTTGTAGAATAAGTTGTGGTGCACCACTTTAATGACATAGATATTAAGATGTGAATAGACATTTCCCTTATCTGCATTGTTGTCTATACTGTAATATTTTTCTGCTTGAGCTTTGTCATGTTTAGATATAATTTATTGCATTTGCTTCTGCTATTTGCCAGGCATAGAACTACTAAATTTTACTTTACATTACTCTGTTAAGCCAGTTTTACTACTGATTTATTTTTCTTGTTTGCTGCTCATTGCGTAATATTAGTTGTAATATTGCTGCTTGCTTGGCCAATTTGAATATTTTATCATTGCTGTTTGTGTTAATTGTTTTGTACTGCTGCATTGCCTCGTCCCTTAGTTTAGCATCTGAGCTCAGTAGATTTAAGTTAGCTTAAGATGGGGTAGGCTATATGAGAGAACGAGTTGTGATGAATTGGAAGAAATGCATTGAGAAGCTGTAAGAAAATGGTTTGGCAAAAAAAGTATTTAAAAGAGGATATGAACAAAAAAGTAGCGTTTAGGGACAAAAGGTTTAGGTAGGATTTTCTTGGAGATAAATGATGTAAGATAATGGAAAATAAATAATGAGGTAAGAAATATGTGAACATATAAATACAGAAAGAATGCTTGGACAGGATATTTTTGGTGGAAACAAATGTTGAAATAAGACGAAAGATCTATGGAATGAAGTTTTGGGTTGGACTGCAGTACCAAATGTTATCCTGAAAACGAACCCTGTCTTTCCTTTCGTATTATTCCGCTATGTGTTTATGTATCCTTGTGTATTTGTCTTTTTCCTGTCTTTATGTGTTTAGCTAATAAGATTTATGTTGTAGAATTTTTCAAATACTATGTTATTTTCTTTGTAAAGATGTTTAGACATTATTTATTCTGTTTTGTTATAATGCTCATGTGTGAAGTTGACGTTTCAATAATTATTCTGATCTTTTATTTATTTACTTATGTCATAATTCCTGTAACACTGATGTATATGTTTATTTCTATTCTTTTGTAAAGCGTGTTTTACTACAAATGTTATCTGTATTGTTATGTTCTTTAATGATGTATTTTGTACCTTTGTTATTGTATTCTCATGTTATAAAATTGTAATTGACACCAGTTCGTCATATTATTAACATGTAAGTTACATTTCACTGCACACATTTCTGTTGGTCATAGTATATGGACAATATGTGAGAAGTAGGGACTGTTAGTGTTTGCACGTGTGTTAATAATTCAGCAAGGGACTGGATAACAGCATTGCTGGTTCTAAGGACAGTTTCAAAAACTTTGTGAGTGCACAAGTGGTGGTTATGGACTTGCTATATTCTCCGCAAGACTCTTCGATGGTGATTGTGCACCTGCACAGTTGCAACAGTTGGCTGCTGGCCATCTCTACAAGGACTACAGTAGGTCTGCATCTTTGATGGCCCACCATTACCATTATTTCTACAAGGACTGCAGTGGGTCTGCACCTCTGGTGGCCCACCAATACCGTAATCTCTACCAGGACTACAGTTGGTCTACTCTGTGATGACCTACCTACCAATATTCTTCAAAACGTCAAATGAATCTGCTGTGAGTTTGCTCTGCTGTGGCCCATTACCTGTCAGCATGTCAAGAGTCAGCACTGTCTTTCCGTTGGAAGGACAGCACTACTTCTTCAAGACTGCATGGAAATCCACTACTTCCGTGTGCATTGTCTTTTACTGCTCAGACTTTGAGAAAAAAAAATTGCAATTTTACTGTGATGAATGATCAGGACTGTCTTTATGGACTGTGAGAAAATTGTAGCTTTTGACCAACATTGTATTAATAAGTGTGTGCATTTGATATCTTTCCTACTACAATTATGAAAAAATTTTTCAATTCTGTATTGGCCAGTGCCCAAAACAATTTGTAAAATTTTTTGTGGGGAGCATGGTGGCTATGTAAGTAGGCTGTTTGTGTTTCCTTATTGGCAACGTTACGTAGCGCTCTGTATGAAAATCACTGTCTGTGCTGTGTGCAGTCTGTGGCTAGTTTGCATTGTTGTCTGCCATTGTAGTGTTGGGCAGCGGCAGCTGGATGTTAACAGCGCGTAGCGTTGCGCAGTTGGAGGTGAGCCGCCAGCAGTGGTGGATGTGGGAAGAGAGATGGCGGAGTTTTGAAATTTGTAAGACTGGATGTCATGACCTGCTATGTATGTTACGAGTTTTCAACACTATTAAGGTAAATACATTGTTTGTTCTCTATTAAAATCTTTCATTTGCTAACTATGCCTATCAGTAGTTGGTGCCTTCCGTAGTTTGAATCTTTTATTTAGCTGGCAGTAGTGGCGCTCGCTGTATTGCAGTAGTTCGAGTAACGAAGATTTTTGGTGAGGTAAGTGATTTGTGAAAGGTATAGGTTAATGTTAGTCAGGGCCATTCTTTTGTAGAGATTATTGAGAGTCAGATTGCGTTGCGCTAAAAATATTGTGTCAGTTTAAGCACAGTCATGTATAATTGTTCAAAAGGGGACGTTTCATCATCAATGACAAAGCAATGGTAGATGGCCTTCACTTAATGACTGAGAGCAGCAGCGTTTGCTTGTATTTGTCATTGCTAACAGACAAACAGTAATGTGCGAAGTAACCGCAGAAATCAACGTGGGAAGTGTGACGAACATATCTACTAGGACAGTATGCTGAAATTTGGCTTTTATCGTCTGTGGAAGCAGATTACCGACACTAGTGCCGTTGATAAGAGCACGAAGTCGATTGCAGCGCCTCTCGTAGGCTCCAGACCAAATCGATTGGACCCTGGACGAGTGGAAAACCATGGCCTGGTCAGATGAGTCCCAATTTCAGTGGGTAAGAGCTGATGACAGCGTTCGAGTGTGTCGCAGAGCCCACGGAGCCAGGGTCCCAAGTTGTCAACAAGGCGCTGTTCAAGATGGTTGTGGCTTCTTAATGGTGTGGGCTGTGTTTAAATGGAAAGAACTGGATCCTCTGGTCCAACTGAACGATCATTGATTGGAAATGGGTATGTTCAGCTGCTTGGAAACCTTTTTCATTCATTGATTCACTTCATGTTCCCAAACAACGATGAAAGTTTTATAGATGACAGTGCGCCATCTAAGAATATTTTAGACAGTTCGAGAAAATGATTTGGAGACCCAGATCTCCCGAAATAATTCCCATGGATCATTTATGGACATAACCGAGAGGTGAGTTCACGCACAAAATCATGCACCGGCAACACTTTCGCAGTTATGAACATGGCTCAATATTTCTGCGTGGGACTCCCAACGACTTGTTGAGTCCATGCCACCTCGAGTTGTTGGAGTACATCGGGGAAAAGAAGGTCCGACACGATATTGGGAGGTATCCCATGACTTTCCTTACCTCTGTGTAAAGCTGCTCAATTCGTCTGTTGGTGTTGTGGCTGAAGTGGAAACTACATCTAAACGAAGACCACTCGGATCTCCTGACGGTCAGGCATTGTCGAGCATTGTGGAGTAAGGCTGTAAAAAAGAAAATACAAGCCACATGAAATCAGTGCGGAGCGATTCACTAGCGAGTTCCAAACAATCTAGCTAGTGTACTGACTGTGCTTAGGGAGTTAAAAAGACTGTGCTGCAGTGGTCGACCTGCTCCTCATAATCCACAAATAGGGCAGTTATAATTAAATTTGCGCTACTTGAGCCAGGTTAGACAGAAAACTATTTACCGTATCGGTAACCAAGTAGGTAGGAATGATGTTCGGCTTGCGCGCTGCAGGATTTGCGTTGTTAGTAGTGTTTCTGTCATGACAGGCCATTAGGGGCTAGTGCCGGTACGGCGATGTATGAGAGAAGTAGTACTACTGACAATATGACTCTTGCATATGTTGTTATTTATATATATTTGACGATGCTGGCACTGTTTTTGTGTTTAACATTTGACGATGCCACTATGACTGCAGTACATTAGGACATGTTTTATAAAAAAGGTATGCCTCCTCATACTTAAAGGCACAAATGTACGTCAGTAGTATTTTTCATTATGGTCTATTTTATTGTTTTAAGCTATATAGAATCTGCTAGTATATGTATGTTTTCCCATATTTTGCTGCAGATCTGAAGATGGTCATCATAGACCGAAACCGGTAGTCAGATGGCAAAAAATTGGTGACCATAGACATAAAGTAAAGGAAATTTATTCTCTGAATGGGTCACTATTTTACTAGCGACCATGTCGCAGCTTGCGACAGTATATTATATTTTCCTGGTACAATAGTGATTCTTCGCAACATAGAAATGTAAATACATTTTGTGGAGTGAAAGTGATGCGTGCTAAAATCCAGCACATACACGTGGAAGAACAGGAAGAATAAAATAAAACAAGAAAAAACTGTGAGTAAGGATAAGAATTAACGCTTTTTACAGCAGTAATTAAAACATACGAACCGTTCGTAATCCTAGCAAATAAAACCATAAGAGAAAAAAAAAGCCATATTGTACAAGTGATCACTAAAGATGCTTTAGAATAAAGCTAAAGAGAGACTTCCCTTCTTCCTTTTTCGTACACAATTATGTCTCAAAGTCTTCTAGACAGAGCAGAGCAATAATTTGAAAGGAAAACTGGCGAATACTAAACAGGTTTCAGACCAACTGGATCTTGTGCAGAATAAATTTCTCAAGTGTCATAAAGCTCCAAAATTTTTTACAGCCATTAATTCACATGGGAAAACATCGTTGGCGCTTCAAATTTGATGTTTTTTTCTGCATCAGTACGAAGTTTCGATCAATTTCGAAAAATGGTGGAGCCGTAGCGAACCATCAAAGTGGCGACTGCGCGAGATATTAGAGGCAAGCAACGTGCTGTAATTGATTCTTAGTTACAGAAAAAAGGCACCGTGGTGAACATACATAAATATTTATGTGAAGTGAATGATAATGATGCAGTTGATATGAGTATCGATGACTGATGAGTAGCCGGCCGGTGTGGCCGTGCGGTTCTAGGCGCTTCAGTCTGGAACCGCGTGACCGCTACGGTCGCAGGTTCGAATCCTGCCTCGGGCATGGATGTGTGTGATGTCCTTAGGTTAGTTAGGTTTAAGTAGTTCTAAGTTCTAGGGGACTCATGACCACAGATGTTAAGTCCCGTAGTGCTCAGAGCCATTTGAACCATATGACTGATGAGTAAAGAGATTTTAAGTGTCAGGTAGTGCGAAAACTGAGCTCCATGACTGGCCACGTTCTGGATGTCGTGTCTCAGCCACTGTTCCCGACATAGTGAAGTGCGCCCTAATACATGATTCACGCGTATGCGCTCTCATTCGGTTCGGTTTGTTTTCGATTGCAAAAAAACAAGGTTCTCACAGGGTTCATATTAGGTTTTGTGTTTTCTCCCGCGTTCGGGCTCAGGAGTGACCATGGAGAGGAATTAAGTTGTTTGCCATGTTGTTTCTCCATAGAAAAACAAAAAGTGAACGAGGAACAGTTAAATTCGTTGGGAGCATCCTCTCATCACTTTTGGAGCATTATGCACTTTGTTCTCGAAGTTACGAGAGCATGAACACAAAATTTTTTTATTACTTCCGGACGTCAAGGCCTTTACTTGATGAATTACACGTAAAGCTAAAGGAATATCTTAAGCGCCAAGATAAATTTATGAAGGAATGTGATCACTGCATTAGAATTTGACATGTACTTAAAATAAATTTCGTTGGTTATTTTCATAATTTTCAAACCAATTCCTTTTGAGATTCCTCAAAATCGCGGTGATTGTAACAGTTGTTCTACTACACCAAGTCTCTTATTCGACAATTTTTTTTAAATTCTTACTCAAATCAATTTTTGTGACGTCAGATTCATCCAAATCATTGAACATTTTAACATAAACGTCTTTCCATGCTTCCTGCGCCTTAAATTTATCCTTGCATTTTTTACAAATTTGGTCCCAGAACACTGGTTTAGATTGCAGTGCCGAAATCTGCCGATCCAAATCACCAATTGGTAAACTGCATATTTTATCAGAAAAACTGCGACAACTACTTTATAAAAATAATAATGACAGATAACTTTTAAAGAGATCCCCTCGCTATTAGGTTATAACAGAAACGGAGTCGTGCATGTGTAAACGCCTTGTTCTGTTCTCCAGACACGAGTTCGCATCTCATAAAAACGTGATGAAACCGTGTCGAGGGAGTATTGGTGGTTTACTGTTTCTATTAGGTACCGAACAGAAACCGAAGCACCGTTTCCCACTTGCCGGCAGTGACCGAAAAAGAACGGGAAACGAACCGAACCGAATGGAACCACATACGTGTGAAACAGGCCTTATTCAAGCAGCCCGGCGCATCGCTACTCGGCAGTTGATTAACTGGTTCTACAGCTATGTATGATCAGCGGACGTTCGTGTGCAATGACGGAGACTTTTGGGATAATGAGGGTGTCATTCCCCTGGGTCAACCAGTAATTAAGAGGCATCGAAGACTTCAGAACAAACTCATGAACCGTTTTCGGCATGTTCAATCTGACAAGAATCCAATAGAAATCTTACTCCAACACGACAATGTACGTCCACACACAAGTCTCACAAACCTGTAACACATAGCACAACAGGGTTGTACATCATTGCAACTCGGGACCTTTGCCTTTCGCGGGCAAGTGCTGTACCATCTAAGCTACTAAAGCACGACTCACGCACGGTACTCACAGCTTTACTTCTGCCAGTACCTCGTCTCCTACCTTCCAAACTTTACAGAAGCTCTCCTGCGAACCTTGCAGAACTAGCACTCCTGAAAGAAAGGATATTGCGGAGACATGGCTTAGCCACAGCCTGGGGGATGTTTCCAGAATGAGATTTTCACACAGTTTTAATCTGCCAGGAAGTTTCATATCAGCGCACACTCCGCTGCAGAGTGAAAATCTCATTCTGGAAACATCCCCCAGGCTCTGGCTAAGCCATGTCTCCGCAGTATCCTTTCTTTCAGGAGTGCTAGTTCTGCAAGGTTCGCAGGAGAGCTTCTGTAAAGTTTGGAAGGTAGGAGACGAGGTACTGGCAGAAGTAAAGCTGTGAGTACCGGGCGTGAGTCGTGCTTCGTTAGCTCAGATGGTAGAGCACTTGCCCGCGAAAGGCAAAGGTCCCGAGTTCGAGTCTCGGTCGGGCACACAGTTTTAATCTGCCAGGAAGTTTCATAGAAACTCTTCTGTGGAACAAAAGCGTAAGAAGTTTTTAAGGAAAAACTTTTGTCTTCGAATTTGACACTGATGACTGTAAGACGTTGTAAATCAACCGGTGGAATGATCAAAAACTTTGTGGCACCATTATGTACCCTTTTTGTGTTGAAGACAATCTTTATGAAAAACAGTGATGGATATTTTTTTTTCAGGTATTACAACTACGTACGTCGTTGTTCCTTTTGAACTGCAGTGGATTATTTACAATCACCTTCATGAGGGAATAAACATATTCTGGAACAACAGCCGAATGCTCAACACCTTATACAGACGTCTACAAGATGTTCGTTTGCGCAGGGCACATATTAGTCTCACAGCACGTTTTGAGCAATGAAGACCTTCTTTCTTAAAGGCGAGTTACCCCAGAAAATTGCAAGTCGTCACTCGCTTTAATCATAAATTTATATCTGGGTGATGCTAAAGGTTATTTTTTATATATATAAAGAGAAGCACTATCTTCTGATATCGTCAACAACAATCTATTTTTTTTAAATGTATTAACTAGTGAATTTAGTCGTGTCAGTTTCGTTACCTACGCCTGCGCCCACTTTCATAACTCAAATTAATAATCAAATTAATTAATGAATGAGATTGAACTTTAAATTGCTGGTGCAGTAATGTACCACCACAGTAAAATACAAACATTGAATAGTTCAGGCAGTATGAATGAGAAAAATGGCGTATTTAATTTCACAAAATAATGTCAAGTTTTATTTAGCCTTTTTCTGCTACAACTAGCTGATAAATCTTACACAAAAAATAATAAACACAGATAAGGAAAGGAATGGTATTTGATTGGCAAGGCCTACAGTGGGGTGAAAGCTATACAGATTCTCCCCTGAATCAGTCCCTTTTACAACGCAATTTGACTTTATTTTTATGAATCCACTGTGAGGCCTCTCCCTTTCAAATGGAAACAACTACGACCAAGTATACCACAAACTATGTTTCACATGAGAACAGGGGGCTGTGAATATTGTTTAACAATCTTATGCTTGTGCAGCAATGTTTTACACTTTCACGCTTTCAGATTGGTTCAGGCGGTAGTGGATGAGGAGCGGTACGCTGTGGCAGCTGTAATATTCTGACG
Organism: Schistocerca nitens; assembly: GCF_023898315.1. NCBI lineage: Eukaryota > Metazoa > Arthropoda > Insecta > Orthoptera > Acrididae > Schistocerca > Schistocerca nitens. Next base: position 172,761,349 of record NC_064622.1, on the reverse strand, counting down.
TGTCCTCAAAAATTTGCAAGCTACGAGGTCTGGCGTTCTGCTTATCAGAAAGCGGGAAACTTCCCTATCATAGCTGTTATATTCCAGGAGATTCCAGTGTGAGGTACACCCGTTATCTGATCTGGTCTGACTAACTGTCTCACAAACACAACGGTGCATGCTGGAATTGTCAAACGTCAGACAGCCAACTCAAGACGAATAAGTTCAGCTTTGTGACACAATGATATGTCCGAGGTGATATGCAGTTCTACTGTCGGTATAGTTGGAAACTGCCATTGATTCTTCGTCCACCAGACGGTACAGACTCCAAGTCTCACCTCCTAGGGGAAGACCTGAAGTTCTGCACCAGGGGAGGACCAGAAGGCGAAGAAGGCAAGGAGTCAGAACCACTTTCCACCATGCCTCGGCAACGCAGCCGAATTAGCAAAAACGAAACTGCTCCCACATTCCACAAACGAATCGAACTATCCTCTACTCAATTAATCTCCTCTCTTAACTCTTCTTTTGGCCTCGCAGCCAATCCAGACACAGGACTGGGGTTCTTACGCTGGAAGAGCGAGCCTCCATTTTGAATATCCTGAGAAGAGCCAATTAGTTACTCCAAGTCTCTCTTGTCTGAAAAAAGGCGATTGTATAGTAGGGAGGCGTTGTTCTCACAGTGAGCATGACCATGTTTTGACAAGAATTATCTCTGTAGATGGGATGAGAGTGGCTCATTCACAGAGAGATCCATCCTTTCCAGGCCAACCATTTGCAGTTTCTGAAATAAGACAGTTGTTCCCGTGAAATATAAGTTTCTGCTGTTCACTTACAGAACCTGGCGACTTCCTGGCGTCAGGGGGGCTACAGTCTTGCCTCCACTAAACATGTCCACCAGCGGTTCTGTCTGTACCGTCCCAGCTTCTAACATGAGAATACATGGAGTTTTATGACCTTCCCACCATTTGCACAAAGTCCCAGTTTACTGCCACCTGGCCCAGGTAAAATGTTTCGTGATCAGACGCCCTTCTGGCTGACCCTAAGGAGAAGGTGTAGAGGGTTTCGGCCAGACGTCCCTCTGTAGTTACGATCCACTGAGCGCTGCTTCCCAAAACACTCGCACACCAGGTCATTGCCCTCAGCATTTATGACCTCAAATTCGTCTCTGTTCCTGTTCTGTATTGCCTTCACTTTGACCCTTGGGTACAAATTCTCTATATGTTACATATGCAGTTATATGAACATTCTCCCACAATTTATTCATGCAAAAAAGTTATAAACCACACATATCAAATTCATTTCATTTCATTTATTGCATACTGAAAGACCTGCTGCCTATTTTAAAAAGCAGGTCATACGTTTTACAATTGTTCATGTTGCAATACATTCTTCTTTCTTTCTAATTTTTTTTTCTTGAACAATAAAGCTAGAGTAACAATAATGAGTTGGTACTAGAATAAAATGAACATCAATAGAGGAAAAAAAATTAAAAAATTAAGAAGAAGCTAACAGATGATGGGAGAGGTTTTTAATGGAAGAAAGGGTCTAACTACCTGGCTGTTTGACGTGGGAGGGCATCAGAACAACTTCAAGCCAGTCCCAGATGGAACAGAAATTTGCTTAGATCTGAGCACAAATGATATAAATATGTTATTTACAATTTTTCGTTAAATATATGAATATCTCATATCAATTTTAGTGTTGGTTACTGGCAATGTCATGGCTTTCCCTGTGGGTGGGGAGCCTCGGAAGTTCGTCGAGCCTCACCTCCCCAGGAAGTTTCAGCTCAGTGTATTTCTGTAATGTACGCTGTTATGAAGGTAAACAATTATTTACATGTTTCTTATCAATAGTTACAATTCTTATCAATTTTATCCCATTTTATACGCTTTCTGTCGTTGGATATGTTCAATATACATTTTTTTTATTCTTATTCTTATTTTTTATATTATTCTGTAAATCCATATTGCCTTGTTCTGAGATTGTTGAGGCATCCGAGTCAGTTGTTGTGTTGTCGTCAGAATTTTTCCATGTGTTGTGTCGTCTTGTGGGGTTATTCCCTATTCTCCGTCTCATGTGTAATTGTTCCTGTACAAATGCTGTGTGAAGTGCTTGTGAAATTTTGTTCGTGATGGTGTTAAGTTCTAACCAGTCATCTGGTTGTTTTATCCTTTGTCGTATGTCATTGTCGTGCTGTTATGGTCGTGCGTGTCTAAACATGTCGTAGTATAATGTGTTCCGCTGTGCTTATTTGTCAACATGTGCATATGTCTGTGACACTTAGTCCAAAATCTACATCTACATCTACATTCATACTCCGCAAGCCACCCAACGGTGTGTGGCGGAGGGCACTTTACGTGCCACTGTCATTACCTCCCTTTCCTGTTCCAGTCGCGTATGGTTCGCGGGAAGAACGACTGTCTGAAAGCCTCCGTGCGCGCTCTAATCTCTCTAATTTTACATTCGTGATCTCCTCGGGAGGTATAAGTAGGGGGAAGCAATATACTCGATACCTCATCCAGAAACGCACCCTCTCGAAACCTGGCGAGCAAGCTACAGCGCAATGCAGAGCGCCTCTCTTGCAGAGTCTGCCACTTGAGTTTATTAAACATCTCCGTAACGCTATCACGGTTACCAAATAACCCTGTGACGAAACGCGCCGCTCTTCTTTGGATCTTCTCTATCTCCTCCGTCAACCCGATCTGGTACGGATCCCACACTGATGAGCAATACTCAAGCATAGGTCGAACGAGTGTTTTGTAAGCCACCTCCTTTGTTGCTGGACTACATTTTCTAAGCACTCTCCCAATGAATCTCAACCTGGTACCCGCCTTACCAACAATTAATTTTATATGATCATTCCACTTCAAATCGTTCCACACGCATACTCCCAGATATTTTACAGAAGTAACTGCTACCAGTGTTTGTTCCGCTATCATATAATCATACAATAAAGGATCCTTCTTTCTATGTATTCGCAATACATTACATTTGTCTATGTTAAGGGACAGTTGCCACTCCCTGCACCAAGTGCCTATCCGCTGCAGATCTTCCTGCATTTCGCTACAATTTTCTAATGCTGCAACTTCTCTGTATACTACAGCATCATCCGCGAAAAGCCGCATGGAACTTCCGACACTATCTACTAGGTCATTTATATATATTGTGAAAAGCAATGGTCCCATAACACTCCCCTGTGGCACGCCAGAGGTTACCTTAACGTCTGTAGACGTCTCTCCATTGATAACAACATGCTGTGTTCTGTTTGCTAAAAAATCTTCAATCCAGCCACACAGCTGGTCTGATATTCCGTAGGCTCTTACTTTGTTTATCAGGCGACAGTGCGGAACTGTATCGAACGCCTTCCAGAAGTCAAGAAAAATAACATCTACCTGGGAGCCTGTATCTAATATTTTCTGGGTCTCATGAACAAATAACGCGAGTTGGGTCTCACACGATCGCTGTTTCCGGAATCCATGTTGATTCCTACATAGTAGATTCTGGGTTTCCAAAAACGACATGATACTCGAGCAAAAAACATGTTCTAAAATTCTACAACAGATCGACGTCAGAGATATAGGTCTATAATTTTGCGCATCTGCTCGACGACCCTTCTTGAAGACTGGGACTACCTGTGCTCTTTTCCAATCATTTGGAACCCTCCGTTCCTCTAGAGACTTGCGGTACACGGCTGTTAGAAGGGGGGCAAGTTCTTTCGCGTACTCTGTGTAGAATCGAATTGGTATCCCGTCAGGTCTAGTGGACTTTCCTCTGTTGAGTGATTCCAGTTGCTTTTCTATTCCTTGGACACGTATTTCGATGTCAGCCATTTTTTCGTTTGTGCGAGGATTTAGAGAAGGAACTGCAGTGCGGTCTTCCTCTGTGAAACAGCTTTGGAAAAAGGTGTTTAGTATTTCAGCTTTACGCGTGTCATCCTCTGTTTCAATGCCATCATCATCCCGGAGTGTCTGGATATGCTGTTTCGAGCCACTTACTGATTTAACGTAAGACCAGAACTTCCTAGGATTTTCTGTCAAGTCTGTATATAGAATTTTACTTTCGAATTCACTGAACGCTTCTCGCATAGCCCTCCTTACGCTAACTTTGACATCGCTTAGCTTCTGTTTGTCTGAGAGGTTTTGGCTGCGTTTAAACTTGGAGTGAAGCTCTCTTTGCTTTCGCAGTAGTTTCCTAACTTTGTTGTTGTACCACGGTGGGTTTTTCCCATCCCTCACAGTTTTACTCGGCACGTACCTCTCTAAAACGCATTTTACGATTGCCTTGAACTTTTTCCATAAACACTCAACATTGTCAGTGTCGGAACAGAAATTTTCGTTTTGATCTGTTAGGTGGTCTGAAATCTGCCTTCTATTACTCTTGCTAAACAGATAAACCTTCCTCCCTTTTTTTATATTCCTATTAACTTCCCTATTCAGGGATGCTACAACGGCCTTATGATCACTGATTCCCTGTTCTGCACTTACAGAGTCGAAAAGTTCGGGTCTGTTTGTTATCAGTAGGTCCAAGATGTTATCTCCACGAGTCGGTTCTCTGTTTAATTGCTCGAGGTAATTTTCGGATAGTGCACTCAGTATAATGTCACTCGATGCTCTGTCCCTACCACCCGTCCTAAACATCTGAGTGTCCCAGTCTATATCTGGTAAATTGAAATCTCCACCTAAGACTATAACATGCTGAGGAAATTTATGCGAAATGTATTCCAAATTTTCTCTCAGTTGTTCTGCCACTAACGCTGCTGAGTCGGGAGGTCGGTAAAAGGAGCCAATTATTAACCCAGCTCGGTTGTTGAGTGTAACCTCCACCCATAATAATTCACAGGAACTATCCACTTCTACTTCACTACAGGATAAACTACTACTAACAGTGACAAACACGCCACCACCGGTTGCATGCAATCTATCCTTCCTAAACACCGTCTGTACCTCTGTAAAAATTTCGGCAGAATTTATCTCTGGCTTAAGCCAGCTCTCTGTACCTATAACGATTTCAGCTTCGGTGCTTTCTATCAGCGCTTCAAGTTCCGGTACTTTACCAACGCAGCTTCGACAGTTTACAATTACAATACCGATTGCTGCTTGGTCCCCGCATTTCCTGACTTTGCTCCGCACCCTTTGAGGCTGTCGCCCTTTCTGTACTTGCCCGAGGCCATCTAACCTAAAAAACCGCCCAGTCCACGCCACACAACCCCTGCTACCCGTGTAGCCGCTTGCTGCGTGTAGTGGACTCCTGACCTATCCAGCGGAACCCGAAACCCCACCACCCTATGGCGCAAGTCGAGGAATCTGCAGCCCACATGGTCGCAGAACCGTCTCAGCCTCTGATTCAGACCCTCCACTCGGCTCTGTACCAAAGGTCCGCAGTCAGTCCTGTCGACGATGCTGCAGATGGTGAGCTCTGCTTTCATCCCGCTAGCGAGACTGGCAGTCTTCACCAAATCACATAGCCGTCGGAAGCCAGAGAGGATTTCCTCCGATCCATAGCGACACACATCATTGGTGCCGACATGAGCGACCACCTGCAGATGGGTGCACCCTGTACCCTTCATGGCATCCGGAAGTACCCTTTCCACATCTAGAATGACTCCCCCCGGTATGCACACGGAGTGCACATTGGTTTTCTTCCCCTCTCTTGCTGCCATTTCTCTAAGGGGCCCCATTACGCGCCTGACGTTGGAGCTCCCAACTACCAGTAAGCCCACCCTCTGCGACCGCCCGGATCTTGCAGACTGAGGGGCAACCTCTGGAACAGGACAAGCAGCCATGTCAGGCCGAAGATCAGTATCAGCCTGAGACAGAACCTGAAACCGGTTCGTCAGACAAACTGGAGAGGCCTTCCGTTCAGCCCTCCGGAATGTCTTTCGCCCCCTGCCACACCTTGAGACTACCTCCCACTCTACCACAGGTGAGGGATCAGCCTCAATGCGGGCAGTATCCCGGGCAACCACAGTCTTAGTCCGATCGGGGGATGCGTGGGACGAGCTGGCCGTCCCCGACAAACCCCCATCCGGACCCCCACAGTGATGCTCATTGGCAACAGCCTCAAGCTGTGTGACCGAAGCCAACACTGCCTGATGCTGGGAGCGAAGGGATGCCAACTCAGCCTGCATCCGAACACAGCAGTTGCAGTCCCTAGCCATGCTAAAAACTGTTTTGCAAAGAACGTCTGAACTAATCTACAGAGAGCGCAAACAAATCGACAAAATTTAAACGGTTATTAAAATACAAGATTGCCTAGTAAATGCAGTAATGCTGCTACTAACGCACTGCTGACACACTGCTCGGCAGCGGAAGGAGACTACGCGATTTTACACTATTCAGGTACTAAAACGCGATGCTACAACTCGCAAATACTATAATACGCCCGAAATTTATGTATCAAACAATGCAAGTACCAAAAACACGCAAGGAAATTAAGAATTAAACTATGTAAGAAATTATCATTACGTAATTATCATTACGTCGTCTGCATACCCAATTACTGCTGTTACCCTGTTGTCCTCATCAAGAGGGTTTAAAAAAGGTTCTACAGAGATGTCCCAGATAGGACAGCAACTGCATATTTGTCTTGTGAAGTTTATATTGTCTGCAGTGCATTGTTAATGGCGTCGTCTATAGATTTATGTGGTCTAAACTGGAACTGGTGTAGGCTAAGGTCAAGGAGCTGTCTGTCTGATTGGAGTCTGTCGCTCAGCAGTCTCTCCTGAACCTCAGACAACGTGTTTATCAAGCAAATTGGTCTGTATGTCTTCAGATCCGTCGAGTCTCTATCCTCAGTCTTCTCGATGATTACTGCATCTGCACATTTCCATGTTGTGGGTGTCTTGTTTTGTTGTAACGTGTCATTCAGTAATTCAGTCAGAAATGGTATTCTGCAGTGCTAGGTGAATTCCAGTACTGAATACCAAATGCAGTACTGGGGAACACAGAGATCATGACCGAAAATAAGAACATTAATCTTACTGACAGTGTTGTTAAAGTGGGAGAGTGGCGTGTCACCTTTCAACATTAAGCCATAAGATGCTACTGAGTGAAAATACGTCAATTTACTGATTTGTTTCTGCCTAAGATTTTCAATGAATTGAAGTGCAAATGTGGCTGAGCTTAATTGTTTTAGGTGTTCCAGATGGGTTCCCCAGAAAATCGAAATTCCCATCCTACCTATTATGTGATACAGATATCATTGGTGTAGTACATCTAGACATGCATAACTGACTGTGTTGTGTCATTCTGAAGATCATTCACAGAAAACCACTTTTAAGAATTCTATTTACCATTTATTCTATTAATGTACGTATGTATGTACATATGTTTCAACTGATTCGAGTACGTGTCATCCGCAAAAAAGATGTAATTCTGCTTTTTCTATATTAGACGGAATTTCGCTTACATTCATGAGGAACAATATTGGACCTAAGGTTGAGCCTTGCGGAACCCATAAGTGATGTCTCTCCTGTCAGATGATTCTCTCCTGCTAACGTTGGTTCAAATAGTACGTACAACTTCCTGCATTCTTTTTGTATCTGTACATACAAGTGATAATTATCCTCGATATTGAAACTTCATGGATGATTAAAACTGTGTGCCGGACAGAGACTCGAACTCAACACCTTTGCCTTTTGCGGGCAAGTGCTCTACCAACTGAGCTACCCAAGCACGACTTACGCCCCCTCCTCACAGCTTAATTCCGCCAGTACCTCGTCTCCCACCTTCCAAACACAGTTTTAATCTGCCAGTAAGTTTCATAACAGCGCACACTCCGCTGTACAGTGAAAGTTTCATTCTATCCTCTATGTTGTAGGCTGTGACAATGTCGATACTAAATAATAAAAATAGCAACGGTAAACTACCACAGAGGTACGTTCGAGTTGCATCTGAAAAAAGCATTTTCGGATTGTATTGAACTAAACCGAGACCATAAAACTTACGTTTTTAATTTAATTTTGTTTTTAACCGGCAAATATGGAGAAGTCACACAACGTGAAGGAAGCTGCAGTAAGAGATTTTTTAAAATGACATTCAGATAGGCGAATGACTTATACTCAGTTCCAAAAACTACATTAGGTGATAGATTAAAGCCTTACGGGAGAACAAGAAATCTATTTCAGGAAATAGGAAGTATTCCCGGCAAAATTCAGCGATGAACGGACAAAAAATACTGTACGAATTTTTCGAAGAAGACGCGATTCAACGCCACATTCTTGTGGGTTCGGCACATGAGCCTTGCGCTCATCTAGAGATGAACAGTCTTCACTACACACGTGATAAATGTTTCAATGGAACCATGACAGCCGGCCGGAGTGGCCGAGCGGTTAAAGGCGCTACAGTCTGGAACCGCACGACCGCTACGGTCGCAGGTTCGAATCCTGCCTCGGGCATGGATGTGTGTGATGTCCTTAGGTTAGTTAGGTGTAAGTAGTTCTAAGTTCTAGGGGACTTATGACCACAGCAGTTGAGTCCCATAGTGCTCAGAGCCATTTGAACCATTTTTGAACCATGACAAATATTTTGATTTAGATGTATTATGTTCAGAGCTTTAACCTAGCAACTCTGTTACGAATTTTTAACTGCCGTAGTCAACTTTCTTCCGACGTAGAAACATGCGAGAATACATTTCCAGGCTGTCCTCGTATTTCAGTGGGAAAAAAATCACTGTTATAAAATATCAGCTACAGCAATCGAGCCCGCCCGAAAATTTCAGCCATAACTCAGATATTACGCAGCTACGATCTTCTGAATGAACAGCTTTTAAACTTTCGCGCGCACCGGTTTTTTATCACTGGCGCCAGCCCACTGCCGCCACGTAATGCCCGAGCTCGAGAGACAAACACAGCCCTTCTATGTTGAAGGCGCGGGAAGAGGAGGGGGAGACGTGGTTACTTGGCCCCAACATGTTTTGGAATGTTGTTCGAGAACACAAAAATATTTTACGCGAAAAATAGGCAGTAATACGAGTACGTAAATATGTGAATGACACGCGCATACACGTTCAATATCGTATAAATAATATTCCCGTATTGATATAGTGCAGGTTGCGAGGTGCCGGGGCTAGCAGTGTATTTAATACTAACTTCTTCTAGAATCTACATATGTAAATGATGCTCTAAGCCCCCCCCTAATCTAACTCCGACTTTTGCTGTTGCACATGGATTAAAAAGATACGCGAACTGACTGTAACAAACCCTGCAAGTGGAGTGGAAAAAGTTAGGCACCTGCAATAATTTAATTTGATAAATAAGTTAAATAAAGGAAGGTTTCATTAACGTAGTGAGAAATGATAGGATTGCTCTGCCGATTAACAGAATGAAAGCTCTGTCCAAAATAACAATATGATTTATTAAGACTAAACGCAAAATAATAAACAAAACCACATGAAACATTTACAATACATCAAATTGGCTCAAATTGGATACTCAAATAAACGCTGTGAAGGTGAAGTTGTCCCTAAACTAGATTGTGACGTTTATGACGAAGTGGTATGTGGAGCCAATTCCTTGCAATTCAAATCTTAAGAGAGACACACAGCTAACCCAACATTAATTGCTGCTACATTAGTGAGAACTCAGACAATGAACACCCAAGATAGAACAAAGCTAGAAAAGACGAACAGGCGCCCTCTGCTGAGCTCTGATTATCGCCTAGCAAAAATGCCTGCTTTGCCAGTGCTGCGGACGTAAATTACCAAGCTGTCTTCTTAGCTGCAAGGACACGATCTGGCGTACTGGGAGCGATGGTTGGTTGCTTCGACGTCCCGTCGTGGTGATGATAACGTCGCGAGTATAGCCCGAAACAAATTGTCCTGGTCTGGTTGTTCCAGACTAAAGACTTCCTATCAATACAAATGCGCCTCTGAGGGAGACGAAGAAGGCTCGCCACACAATCACTGACGGTACAGTGATTGATTTTCACAAGCGAAGTCACACAGTAACTCCGATACAGTCAACTTTAGCCAAAACTGCCCAAGACAGACAACATAGGCCGCTTGTACGCAGAACGCTCAATTGCCAACTGTACTCGGAAAGTTACGTTGAAGTCGAAACTTCAGCAACTTCGCTAAACAGTTACCATCAAATAAAAGTATATTAGACAGCCCACGGAAGGCAGGCTGACCCAAGCAGCGAGAGCTCAGTCCTGTAGCCTACTCCGACTGAAAGGCGAGAGGCGACTCCCCACAAGAACACCCGTACAAACCGAACACAGAACATTCCCGCTCCCACGACAGTGGCCGTGGTTAACCGTTCCAATCAGCAACTCGAAAACCGGCGGAAAATTCCACTCTATTGCCGGAGCACTACCATTCCACCAATGGAGATTCTTGGCGCCAATTTCTGCGCCGATTTTGCTACGTCACGGATCTATGCCCTGAGCAAGCCAATAACAGTTACTATTTTGCAGAAAGCGCGGGAATTTTCCCGCCATAACTGCCTGGGTACACAAGTCATTCCCACGCCTCGCTGGTAGCCCGCCAGGAAGTGTTTTCGCTAAGTTTCTACGAAGTAACGGAACCTCTAGCCCAGCCGCTACTTCAGGCCCCTCCGGGCATGTCTTTTGACAATGTCGGTGTCTGGAAAGCATTCACTTGACTCCCTCACACCTGTCGGCTTACCCTTTCAAGATCAGCAGTGCCCGCCTGTCACCGGACCACCTGGGTGACGAGAGACGCTGCGTCGGAAGTCCGCTTGTGAAGGAATAGCAACTTTTCACCGCATGCAATTAGAGAGGAAAATCGTAAGATAGAAATATGAGAGGGGGCTCATGCCACCTCTCAAGGTATCTATATACATGTCTCAAAATCAAAATGAATAAATCTAACGAACTGAAAACTTTTTATGTAATGAAATTAATGATTTTCGTGTTACCATTTAATCGTACCATTCAACAGAGGGGGGCCGTGTTTGTCTCTCCGCTGTGCGGTGCTCGCGCTCGGGCGTTACGTGGCGACAGTGGGGTGGCGCCAGTGATAAAAAACCAGTGCGCGCGAAAGTTTAAAAGCTGTTCTTTCAGAAGATTGTAGCTGCGTAATATCAGAATTATGACTGAAACTTTCGGGCTGGCTCGATTGCTGTGGCTGATATTTTGTAACAGTGCTTTTTTTTCTCATTGAAATATGAGGACAGCCTGGAAACGTTTTGTCGCATGTTTCTACGTCGGAAGAAAGTTGACTACGGCAATTAAAAATTAGTAACAGAGTTGCTAGGTTAAAGTTCTGGACATTATAGAGTAGTACATCTCCTGCAAATGTACTTCTCGTTACTAGTGCCAGCTCAAAAATCCAGAGCAGATAAGGCCAACTGCGATTTTAAAAATTAAAGAGCGCCAAACTAGTTGCTTTACGACACACTCTTTCGTTTCATTAATTTACACTGCGCTAAGCGAAACACAACACAAAAAAAGGTGTTAAAAGCAAAGAGATCTCTGATACCAGCTACAGGTAAGAGACTGCACACCTTAACATAATGAACGAAGCACGTAGGGAACGCCAAAACAGTATTTCATAAATCTCTTACTCACTCCACGGTGCATAATTTCGCGCTCGGACTTCAGGTGGCGTCACCGGGGCTGAGCGAGTGATAAACAACCAGTGCCCCCGAAAGTTTGGAAGGTGTACTTCCGGGAGGCTGTAGCTGCTTACTGTCGCAATTGCGGCCCAGATTTTCGGACGGGCTCGATTGCTGGGACTTACACTGATCTGTCAGAACATTATGTCCATCTACCTAAAACCCTGCCGGCCGGAGTGGCCGTGCGGTTCTAGGCGCTACAGTCTGGAGCCGAGCGACCGCTACGTCGCAGGTTCGAATCCTGCCTCGGGCATGGATGTGTGTGGTGATATCATCCACTGTTGTCTGTGGCCTACACTCTTGTAATGTACAGCAAAATTTCGTTTTACACTGTACAACTTTTTTTCCTGTTGTGATAAGACACTCTAAATTCAAATGGTACTAAGCACTATGGGACTTAACATCTGAGGTCATCAGTCCCCTAGACTTAGAGCTACTTAAGCCTAATTAACCTAAGGACATCACACACATCTATGTCCGAGCCAGGATGCGAACCTGCGACCGTAGCAGCAGCACGGTTTCGGACTGAAGCGCCTAGAACCGCTCGGTCACAGCGGCCGGCTAATACACTCTAATACACTCTATGACAAAAAAATAACGCACCACGAAATAATTATCCGAATGGAACAGAAGTTGGTAGATGCGATATACATGTACGGACAAACAGCTGATTACAATTTCAGAAGAATTTGATGATTTATTCAAGAGAAAGAGCTTCACGAATTGTAAAAAGTCAGTAAAGCGGTGATTCGTCACTGCCCCTCATACGAGCATTTATTCGTTGTGACAGTAACTGATAAAGTTGTTGGATGTGCTCATTGGGTATATCGTGCCGAATTCTGTGTAATTAGCGCGCTAGATCGTAAAAAATCCGAGGCGATTGGAGGGACCTGTCCATAATGCTCCGTACGTTCTCATTTGCGGAAAGACCCAGCGGGCAAGTGAGATCTGGGATGCACGGAGACAAGCAGTTTAAACACTCGCCGTGATTGGGGGGGCATTATCTTGCTGAATTTCAAGCCCAGGACGGATTACCATGAAGGGCAACACAACGAGGCGTAGAATATCGTCTTCGCTGTTCATCTGGGCTCAGTTCGAAGCAGGACACATCGCTGAAGCCGTCGGGGTGGGCCGGCCGGTGTGGCCAAGCGGTTAAAGGCGCTACAGTCTGGAACCGCGTGACCGCTACGGTCGCAGGTTCGAATCCTGCCTCGGGCATGGATGTGCGTGGTGTCCTTAAGTTAGTTAGGTTTAATTAGTTCTAACAAGGGAACCTCCCCATCGCACCCCCCTCAGATTTAGTTATAAGTTGGCACAGTGGATAGGCCTTGAAAAACTGAACACAGATCAATTGAGAAAACAGGAAGAAGTTGTGTGGAACTGTGAAAAAATAAGCAAAATATACAAACTGAGTAGTTCAAGGGAAGATAGGCAACATTAAGGACATTAGGATCGCAGGAGCGCCGTGGTCTCGTGGTAACGTGAGCAGCTGCGGAACGAAAGGTCCTTGGTTCAAATCTTCCATCAAGTGAAAAGTTTAATTTTTTATTTTCAGTTTATGTGACAAACTCTTATGTTTTCATCACTTTTTTGGGAGCAATTATCACATTCACAAACTAAATCGGGCAAGGCAGAAGAATCTTTTTACCCATTTGCCAAGTGTATAAGTTACTTGGGTGGACAACATATTCCTGTCACGTGACACACACATGCAGTCACTAGTGTCGTATAGAATATATCAGATGTGTTTTCCTGTGGAGGAATCGGTTGAGCTATGACCTTGCGATCAAATGTTTTCTGTTCCCATTGGGGAGGCACGTCCTTTCGTCTACTAATCGCACGGTTTTGCAGTGCGGTCGCAAAACACAGACACTAAACTTATTATAGTGAACAGAGATGTCAATGAACGGACAGATAATAACAATGCAAAAATAACAGCTGCTCACTATGCAAAAATAAAGAAAGTAAAATTTTCAGTCGAGGGAAGACTTGAACCAAGGACATCTGGTTCCGCAGCTGCTCACTTTACCACGAGACCACGGCTCTCCTGCGTTCCCATTGTCCTTAATGTTGCCTATCCTCCCTTGAACTACTCAGTTTGTATATTTTACTTATTTTTTCACAGTTCCACACAACTTCTTCCTGTTTTCTCAATTGATCTGTGTTCAGTTTATCAAGGTCTATCCACTGTGCCAACTTATAAATAAATCTGAGAATGTGCGATGGGGAGGTTCCCTCGTAAGTTCTAAGCGTCTGATGACCTCAGAAGTTAAGTCGCATAGTGCTCAGAGCCATTTGAACCATTTGAACCTAAAAGCCTGCATGTCAACGTTTCGCTCGGATAACAACTGCGACGCGTCGTGGCCAGGAAACAATGGGGTCTTGGTAGGTCACTGGAGGGAGCTGCACCATATCTGCACACACAAGTCAACATGCTTCCGTAAATTCAGGGGCGAAAGGGGGTTGGGGTTTGGGGGGTGGGGATGAGATCTCATGCCACATTCACTCTCATTCCAGATGCGTTCGTTCAGATCTGCCGATTTTTTTTTTTTTGGAGGGGGGGGGGGTGGGGAGCACATCAAATGCAACTTGCCACTGTGTTCCTCAATCCATTCCCTCACACTCCTTCGCTTGTGACATGGCGCATTATCTTGCTGAAAAACCCCACTGCCTTCGGGAAACATGATCTTTGTGAAGGGGTATACGTGGTCTGCAATCATTGTGCAATACTGCTTGGCCGACATGGTGCAGTGCACGAGCTCCACTGCACACATGGAATCCCACGTGATAGTTGCCCAGGACATAATGGAACGGCCGCCAGCTTGTCTCCGTCCCACAATACAGGCATCAACGAGCTGCTCCCATATAAGACGACGCATTCGCACCTTCCCATAGGCATGATGAAGAAGGTATCGGGATTCATCAGACCATGCAACGCTCTCCAACTGTGCCAAAGTCCGGTGCCGATCATCACGTTCCCATTTCAGTCGTAGCTGCCGATGTCGTGACACATACCTGGGTCGTCGGCTGCGGAGGCCTATCGTTAAGGGTGTTCGGTGCACTGTGTGTTCGGACACACTTGTACTCTGCCCAGCATTAAAGTGTGATGTTAGTTTCACCACAGTTCGCCGACTGTCCTGTTCTACCAGTCTGCCCAGCCTACGACGCCCGTCATCTGTAAGGAGGGGTGGCCGCCTAATCCCACATCTGCACGTGGTTTCTCCTTGGCTTCGTCACGTGTTGAAGACACTTACGACATTGCTCCTAGAACACCCGAAAAGTTGTGCAGTTTCCAAAACGCTCGTGCCGAGCTTCAGGTCATAACAAACTGCCCTCCGTCAAACTCAGACAGATCGTTTCTCCATTCTCCACACGGACAGCACACTCACTGATTCTGCGAGTACATGCACCGTGCGTATGTTTAACTAGCAGTCATTCCTCACCAAGCGAGGCTGTTATCACCTGGACGGGTTTATACCAGTAGTAGGTAAGTGGTCATAATGTTCTTGCTGATCAGTGTATTTCTTTTATATGTATTTTTTTCCTTAAAATATGATGTCTAGTTGGTAATGTTTCTTTGTTAGTGCTTCTACCTGTGACGTGGAATCTCAGTCATTCTCGTAGTGTAGTTTTTTAGGCAATCATGGTCAAATTAATACTATTTCGTCACAAAAATGAGTTTTTCACACGTTACAGCTCTCCACAAATTTCCACAGTATTGTTCAATGGCTCTAAGCACTATGGGACTTAACATCTAAGGCCATTACTTCCCTAGACTTAGAACTACGTAAACCTAACTAACCTAAGGACGTCACACACATCCATTCCCGAGGCAGGATTCGAACCTGCGACCGTAGCAGCCGCGTGGTTACGGACTGAAGCGCCTAGATCCGCTCGGCCACAACGGCGGGCACAGTATTGTTTAGAGTGAAGAATGTTCTACTACAGCTTTGGCAATAATACACTTAAAAACCCTACGTGTCAGCTGTGTTCCTTCCCCCCACACAACTCGTGCACATGCTAAGAAAAGACAGACAAGTGTGAAATTCACTGCACTAAAGTCCGTCGAGCCGATAACAACATTCCAACTAACGCCTAAAACAACTGCGAGCGTAGCGGACATGCTATTTTCTGATTTCGTCAGCATTCATGGGTAGCAAGAGTCTTCCAGATTTTTCACTTTTTGTGGTACTCATTCAAACACAGCCATTAAGTTTGTTTGTTGGTTGGTTGGTTGTTTGGGGGAAGAGACCAAACAGCGAGGTTATCGGTCTCATAGGGTTAGGGAAGGATGGGGAAGGAAGTCGGCCGTGCCCTTTCAAAGGAACCATCCCGGCATTTGCCTGGAGCGATTTAGGGAAATCACGGAAAACCTAAGTCAGGATGGCCGGACGCGGGATTGAACCGTCGTCCTTCCGAATGCGAGTCCAGTGTGCTAACCACTGCGCCACCTCGCTCGGTATTAAGTTTGTCAGAGACCACATTACAGAATTTGCATCCCTTCCTCTCGGTGTGCGCCACTGTTCGTGGCGGGTCCCGACGTCGGCGCAGCGCGGTGGGTGGTATCCGCCGGAGATAGAGGCCTCAGGGTGCTGGGTTCGAGCCCGGTCGCAGCAAGGCCCGCGACCCGTTTATTTCCTAGCGGAGGGCAGCGGTGAGTTATGGCGGCCGTCGGGCTTTGAGTTATGACTGCAGCGGACGCGGGGCTGGTCCGAGCGGTAGCTCTGGAAGAGGATTGATTCATCTGATCGATAGTCTCCGTGTAATCTCTAGGAGAGTGCTTCTAGTATGACACGTTTCGACATTATTCAGTACGGGCGTTGTGGCACACATAGGCTGTCTTTTATCGATAAAATCCTTTTGTGTCTGCAGTAGCCTCACGGTGCAGCGAAGAAAACTAAAAAACAATTCCAACGTTTCTATTAGTATTACAGGAACTGTTCATCGCTGTTACTATTTGTGATATCTCGTTGCAGCTGTGTTTGTACTACTGGGACCTTAAAGTTTTGAATTCGTTCTATGAACAGCATTTGTTCAATGGATGATAAGATCAAGTGGGAAGGTCGAGACAGAGTTTTCTTTTCTTCTTTATGACATCGTCATTTACGTACGAGCCTGTATGGACTGCGATTATTTCGGCTGTTTGTATTTTCTTTTCCTCCACGTTTTCCACATTTCTCGACATTCCTCTCCTCTTTCTTCTGTCCTAGTGGCTCCAGGCTGCTTCTCGCATTATTCATGAAAATCTTTGGAATCCTGTAATTGCTTTCTGAGAGGCTTTTGTTGTTGTTGTTGTTGTGGTCTTCAGTCCTGAGGCTGGTTTGATGCAGCTCTCCATGCTACTCTATCCTGTGCAAGCTTCTTCATCTCCCAGTACCTACTGCAACCTACATCCTTTTGAATCTGCTTAGTGTATTCATCTCTTGGTCTCCCCCTACGATTTTTACCCTCCACGCTGCCCTCCAATACTAAATTGGTGATCCCTTGATGCCTCAGAACATGTCCTACCAACCGATCCCTTCTTCTGGTCAAGTTGTGCCACAAACTCCTCTTCTCCCCAATCGTATTCAGTACCTCCTCATTAGTTATGTGATCTACCCATCTAATCTTCAGCATTCTTCTGTAGCACCACATTTCGAAAGCTTCTATTCTCTTCTTGTCCAAACTATTTACCGTCCATGTTTCACTTCCATACATGGCTACACTCCATACAAATACTTTCAGAAATGACTTCCTGACACTTCTGAGAGGCTGTCATTCCTAAATATCTTCTGGAGTAATTTGAAGTTCATATATGTGCCTTCCCACTTCATTAAACCAGGTGTTATCCATTTTTAATTTATCAGAGTAAGTGAACCGTCTTTGTGTCAGTTTGTTGGGATTTATGCTTTGGATGTTCTTTTCCTACTCATGTCCGTAATTTTTTCAGTCCATGACATATGTATGTGTGTCTCTACGTACGTTCCACGTCTCCTCCTAAACCACTGGACCGATTTCTACCATACATGGTACACATTTATCTATATATCAGGCAGCAGTCGCTGTGGGGTATGAACCACCTACCGATCAAAGGGAAGGGGATGAACGAGAAGCGTAGCACGCGCAACGTCAATTTGCGGACTTCATCATTCACCCACTGTTTGAGAATGAGAGCACGTAGCGACTTGCAACAAACTTTGCACATAATTTCAAACGTACACAAATTTTTCTTCGCTGACAATCCCTGCAAAACAATGGAAGGAAAAATGTTTATTGCCTACTACTTTTCCGCTGTTCATGCAGAAAAAGTGTCGCTTGAGGCCTGACATTGTAATTTACTAGTTCTTTACTACTGACTGATTTCGCGACACAAGTTACAGACAGTATGCACATATACTATCGAATGTAAGTGGAAAATTATATCACTGTACGACGCATAGTTCAGGAGATATACAGTCATGAACATAAACCACAAGGTTGAAATGGCTGTGAGCACTATGGGACTCAACTTCTGAAGTCATCAGTCCCCCAGAACTTAGAACTACTTAAACCTAACTAACCTATGGACATCACACACATCCATGACCCAGGCAGGATTGGAAACTGCGACCGTAGCGGTCGTGCGGCTCCAGACTGTAGCGCCTAGAACCACTCGGCCACCCCGGCCGTCATTTAAGCACAAGGTCAGACGCTGCATGGTACGGGAGTGGGGGCACAGCTGTAAATAAATACGAGCTTCCACTATTCCGTCGCAATGCACACTGGACACGAATGGATGCAGGTGATCAGACAGGATGCTTACGTATGTCAGCGGGTCCCATATCACTCCAATACCACACGCCCCGGCCGGCCGAAGTGGCCGTGCGGTTAAAGGCGCTGCAGTCTGGAACCGCAAGACCGCTACGGTCGCAGGTTCGAATCCTGCCTCGGGCATGGATGTTTGTGATGTCCTTAGGTTAGTTAGGTTTAACTAGTTCTAAGTTCTAGGGGACTAATGACCTCAGCAGTTGAGTCCCATAGTGCTCAGAGCCATTTGAACCACACGCCCCACAATATTACAAAGTCTCCACCAGCTTGAACAGTCCCCTGCTGACATGCAGCGTCCATGGATTCATGAGGTTGTCTCCATACCCGTACACGTCCATCCGCTCGATACAATTTGAAACGAGGCTCGTCATGCCAGGCAACATGCTTCCAGTCATCAACAGTCCAATGTCGGTGTTGACGAACCCATGGCTTTACGCCTCGTAAAGCCTTGTGTCGTGCAGTCATGAAGGGTACGTGAGTGGGCCTTCGGCTCCGAAAACCCACATCGATGAAGTTTCGTTGAATGGTTCTTACGCTGACACCGGTTTATGGCCCAGCATTGAAATCTGTACCAATTTGCGGAAGGTTTGCACTTATGTTGAACGGTTATCTTCCATCATATTTGGTCCCGTTCTTGCAGGATCTTTTCCCGGCTTCAGCGATGTAGTAGATTTGCTGTTTTACCGGATCCCTGATATTGACTGTGCACTCGCGAAATGGTCGTACGGGAGAATCTCCACTTCACCCGCCCGCATCTCGTGGTCGTGCGGTAGCGTTCTCGCTTCCCACGCCCGGGTTCCCGGGTTCTTTTCCCGGCGGGGTCAGGGATTTTCTCTGCCTCGTGATGGCTGGGTGTTGTGTGCTGTCCTTAGGTTAGTTAGGTTTAAGTAGTTCTAAGTTCTAGGGGACTTATGACCACAGCAGTTGAGTCCCATAGTGCTCAGAGCCATTTGAACCATCCACTTCACCCCTACCTCGGGGATGCTGTGTCCCATCGCTCGCGCGCCGAAGATAACTCACT
Organism: Schistocerca nitens; assembly: GCF_023898315.1. NCBI lineage: Eukaryota > Metazoa > Arthropoda > Insecta > Orthoptera > Acrididae > Schistocerca > Schistocerca nitens. The sequence goes on along the minus strand of NC_064622.1, from coordinate 172,741,988 downwards.
TAAACCTTGATAACCTGCCATTGTAGTATCAGTAACCGATCTAGCAACTGCGTCACAAACTGGTTATCTTATATAGGCGTTGCCGACCGCAGAGCCGTATTATGCCTGTTTACATATTTCTATATTTGAAAACGCATTCCTATACCAGTTCTTTGGCGCTTCAGTGCGTTCGTCTCTTTACAGTATCCATTGTCCATTTTGGTGCTGTGCAATTCCTCCTGTATAGACGTCCATGCTGATCACATATCTAGTCTCAGAATCAGACAGCATTTGCCGTATTTTACAGATTTTTCAGGGTTTTCTTTTAGAAATACCTTGAATGGGCAGCGACCACGGAACAAAGACAACATCTCATCGACTGTGGTGTGTAGACCAGGAATGAAATACAATGGAAATGAAGAATTCAAGTTATAAAAAATTTCCCTCGTTGGAATAAACTTGTCAGCCTGGCGACGAATTTCTCTTGTATTCTTATTATCAAACCTTAGTATTTTAGTCAAGTCGAAAAATCAGGCCCGACTCATTGATCTGTAGTACACTTCTCGGCCTTGAAATACACTCCTGGAAATTGATATAAGAACAACGTGAATTCATTGTCCCAGGAAGGGGAAACTTTATTGACACATTCCTGGGGTCAGATACATCACATGATCACACTGACAGAACCACAGGCACATAGACACAGGCAACAGAGCATGCACAATGTCGGCACTAGTACAGTGTATATCCACCTTTCGCAGCAATGCAGGCTGCTATTCTCCCATGGAGACGATCGTAGAGATGCTGGATGTAGTCCTGTGGAACGGCTTGCCATGCCATTTCCACCTGGCGCCTCAGTTGGACCAGCGTTCGTGCTGGACGTGCAGACCGCGTGAGACGACGCTTCATCCAGTCCCAAACATGCTCAATGGGGGACAGATCCGGAGATCTTGCTGGCCAGGGTAGTTGACTTACACCTTCTAGAGCACGTTGGGTGGCACGGGATACATGCGGACGTGCATTGTCCTGTTGGAACAGCAAGTTCCCTTGCCGGTCTAGGAATGGTAGAACGATGGGTTCGATGACGGTTTGGATGTACCGTGCACTATTCAGTGTCCCCTCGACGATCACCAGTGGTGTACGGCCAGTGTAGGAGATCGCTCCCCACACCATGATGCCGGGTGTTGGCCCTGTGTGCCTCGGTCGTATGCAGTCCTGATTGTGGCGCTCACCTGCACGGCGCCAAACACGCATACGACCATCATTGGCACCAAGGCAGAAGCGACTCTCATCGCTGAAGACGACACGTCTCCATTCGTCCCTCCATTCACGCCTGTCGCGACACCACTGGAGGCGGGCTGCACGATGTTGGGGCGTGAGCGGAAGACGGCCTAACGGTGTGCGGGACCGTAGCCCAGCTTCATGGAGACGGTTGCGAATGGTCCTCGCCGATACCCCAGGAGCAACAGTGTCCCTAATTTGCTGGGAAGTGGCGGTGCGGTCCCCTACGGCACTGCGTAGGATCCTACGGTCTTGGCGTGCATCCGTGCGTCGCTGCGGTCCGGTCCCAGGTCGACGGGCACGTGCACCTTCCGCCGACCACTGGCGACAACATCGATGTACTGTGGAGACCTCACGCCCCACGTGTTGAGCAATTTGGCGGTACGTCCACCCGGCCTCCCGCATGCCCACTATACGCCCTCGCTCAAAGTCCGTCAACTGCACATACGGTTCACGTCCACGCTGTCGCGGCATGCTACCAGTGTTAAAGACTGCGATGGAGCTCCGTATGCCACGGCAAACTGGCTGACACTGACGGCGGCGGTGCACAAATGCTGCGCAGCTAGCGCCATTCGACGGCCAACACAGCGGGTCCTGGTGTGTCCGCTGTGCCGTGCGTGTGATCATTGCTTGTACAGCCCTCTCGCAGTGTCCGGAGCAAGTATGGTGGGTCTGACACACCGGTGTCAATGTGTTCTTTTTTCCATTTCCATGAGTGTATATATTATAAATCGTGGACGGGTATCTTGTTGTCATGATTTCATCCCATGATTAGCAAGAGCCCTGAATACCAGAATAACTCATCTTCATCGGTGTGTTGAATACCTAGGCGAGAAGTCTTTTCATTGGATTGTAGTTTAATTGGATTCATAGTATGAGTCGTAAAGGAGAGCTCTATAGCCTCTTTCGGAAACTTTTTTTTTTTTTGTCTTGGCCCCGTTCTTCCCCCACTATATTTCGTACATAACGCCTATTTTCTCGAGATGGCTCCGTAACATACCCACTACCACTTTTGTTAATGAATTTATCGCAATTGGTATGACTAACATCTGATGGGTTGGACTGAACATCATCTTCATTCTCAGACGGTGAATCAGTCCCAGTTCCTTCCACATCATCATCCACTTCACTTTCATCTAAATCTGATTCGTTCAAGATTTCTTCAAGCACTCTTTTCATAGAACTGCCATGTAACCGTTGTGTGTTCATGTTAATTGTTCAACATCAGCAGAAACAATGAAAATCAAAACAGTCGACTTCATAAACATATGTTCGAAGACGACAACGCAAAAGTTCGTTTCGTCTTAAATATTTAAAACCAGAGTCTCAACCACATGAAATCTCTCATTCGTGCTACTGACGGAGGAGGGAGCAGGGGGGGGGGGGGCACTAAGGCCAATGGAGAATAAAATCGAACAAATGAGTTTTAATTAACAAATTGTATACTCATTCAGTTGTAAATTCAGTAATGAACAATTAGCTTCGATTTTAAGTTCATATATTAAAGGATGTGGATACAATATATAAATCTTGAGTCAGTGGGCCTGCAAAGCCTACTCCCTGTTGGCAACGATAGGGTTAAAGAATGGGGTGATTCGTTTATAAGTTCAAACCGGTAGAGCTTTACGTAGATGCACGACGTGTAGAATTAGGTAGAAAAATATCTGGAGGGATTCCAATGACGAAAGGGTTAGGAAAAGGATAGGCGACGAAATCTACATTATTTTAAACACACCTGAATGCTATCTTAAGGTTATAGGAAGATTCCTGTCGTAATATAGGTTTGCATGTAAGCGATGACAAACTCTTCAATTTGCTTTTTTCTGACAACCAAGTCATTTTTGCAGAGGATGAAGATGACATGATCTATGTGGTTAGAAAGGTGCACAGAAAATATCAGAATGCGGTTTAACCGTTAATCGAGAGGAAGCGTAACGTTTGGTTACCAGATGAGTGAATCAAGGCCGGACGTTAGGTTTTCGGGTAGTAAGGTCTGCGGAGACTTATAAACTTGTACTGCTGTGCTGAGTTTTGGCTTGGTGTTTACACTGGCTACGATAATCAGTTCACTATGCTGTTCATAGTAGGTCATCATCATTCCTATAGCATTAGTCATTATTAAACCCGCTCCTGCATTATTCCTATTTGATTTTCTGATCATAATCCAGTACTATCTGATCAGAAATCTGTTTCCTCGGGCCACCGAAATTCGCTAATTCCCAAACTATTCATTGCAATTTTTTAATTTTCCAATCTATCTACCCAATTAACGTATCTAACATTTCGCACTACGACCCAAAACGCAAGTTTTGTTTCTCCTGGTTACGACATACTTTTGTGTAGTCCCAGCCCAAAGATTTGAATTGGGGACTGTTTTGCCTCTCCAGTATTTTATCTAAGACGATAATTTAACCATATTCGGGAAGCGAGGCAATGTTGGTTGTCGTTGCAAGGACGGATCAATCAATCACCCAGCTTGTGGCGCCTGCAACTACTGATAAGGGTGCTGCCCCTCTGCAGGGACGCCACATCTGCCTGGCCTCTCAACAGAAAGAAACCCTCCGTTGCGGTGCACCTGCGGTACGGCTGTCTGTATTGTTGAGGCACGCGAGTCATCGCAAGATCCGTGGTTCATTTTGAGAGTTTCAGAAAGAGCATTAGGCAACGGTTGACTACTGTGATAAATGAATGAGCAACATCGAGAGTTGAAATGGTGGAAGTAGCAGAAGATCAAATAGGCAGAAAGAAAGAGCCTAGTAGAAATCCTTGGGTATCATAGAGGAGATACGGAATATAACTAATGAAAGGAGAAAGTATAAAATGCAGCAAATGAAGCAAGCGCAGGGGAATACCAACACCTAAAAAACGAGGCTGAGAGAAGCGTAAAATCAGCTAAAGAGGAGTGACAAGAGGGCAAATATAAGTGTATATAAGCATATGTACTAGAGGAAAAGAAGACAGAAAAATTAAAGAGGCCTTTGGAGAAAATACAAGCACCTATATGAATATCAAGATTTCAGATGGAAAACCAGTATTAAGCAAAGAAAGGAGAGCTAAAAGGTGGAATGAGTTTATAGAGGGGCTACAGAAGAGCAATGAAATTGAAGGCAGCATTATAAAATGGGAAGAAGACGTAGATGAATATGAGAGGGAAGCTACGATACTGCAAGAAAAATTTGACAGAACTCTGAAAGACTTAAGTCGAAAATGTTCCCGAGGAGTAGACAACAATCAGTTAGAATAATGATAGCCTTGGGAGAGCCAGCCATGAGAGACCTCTTCCATTCAGTGTGGAAGATGTATGAGACAGGCGAAATTTTCTCAGCCTTCAAGAAGAATGTAATAATTAAAATTCCAAAGCAAGCAGGTGCTGACAGATGCGAATATTACTGAATTATCAGTTTAATAAGTCATCGTCCCGAATTCCTTACAGAAGACTACAAAAATTTGTAGAAGTTGACCTCGGGGAAGATCAGTTTAGATTATGGTGAAATTTAGGAACACGCGAGGCAATACCGACCCTACGACTTCTCATAGAAGATAAATTAACGAAAGGCAAACCTACGTTAATAGCTTTCGCAGACATAGAAAAAGCTTTTGACAGTGTTGACTGGGAAACTCTCTTTGAAATTCTGAAGGTAACAAGGGTGAAGTACATGGAGCGAAACCCCATTTACAACTTGTACAGATACCAGAAGGTAGTCATAAGAGTCGAGCGGCATGAAATGGAAAAAGTGATCTCCGATGTTATTCATCCAGTGCATTGAACAAGCAGTAAGGGAATTCAAAGAAAAGAAATGGAAAAAGAATTAATGTTCACAGAGAAGAAATAAAAACTTTAAGGTTTTCCGATGACACTGCAGTTCTGTCAGGTACAGAAAAGGATTGGAAGAACAGCTGAAGGGAATGGACAGTGTCTTGAAAGGAGAACGAGCATCAACAAAACAAAAACTCCGAAAAATATTTGGGAATCATTACTAAGAAATATGGTTGCATTTCTCTTGATGGGATATCTACAACTGTTATGTATTGCCAGTGATAAAATCCGCTAGGGTTGTAAAAAATATGTATTTCTGAAATGGAGGCACTACACGATTTCAGGACATATGTCCCATATTCAGGTGCATATTAAAATGCTTAATATGCTCCTGAAGACTGGACATATGACCTGAAACCGTGTAGTACTTTCCATAGTAGAAATAGATAATTTTTACAGCTGTAGCGAATTTTATCACTGACGACGAAAGATGGTTCTAGCAAAAGCCAAGGTAGACAAGGTAGACAAGCAACCAAACAACTGAATGGAGTTTTAATGAGTCCACATATCACATGAGACACGAAAATTACAATATTTACAACTACTGTAGAAAGTGTATCAACGTATGCAGCAGAAATATGGGAAATGAGTGAAAGAATTAAGAGGAACGTATCGTCAATGGAGATGGGATTCTGGAGATGTTGCTGTAAGGTGACGCTTCGCGATAAAATCAATAATGAAAACTTATATAAGAGTATAAAGCTGGGTACCAGTGTAATGTATACAGTCCAAGCAACACGACGGAGATGGTATGGGCTTGTATGCCATTTTTAGTAAGCACAGACGGTCTAAGGAAAGGTTGCAACGAATTTAGACTAATAGAAGCAGAAGAGGATGCCCGAAAACAACATGTAAAGTGTGAGTCAGAAGAACTGAATCAGTGCACAAGATTCTTAAGATAGGTGACCTTGGAAATTATGGTGTGAGAAATAACTGTAATGTTGTATTACATCGCAATTTTGAAAATAAGCAATAAAGAAGACTTTCCATCCAGAAAATGTGTGTGTATACTATGATTTTCTTTCGCATTAATGACGCAGCAATTTTTGAAATTATCCTTTCATGCTCCCACCCTCATGGATAGAACAGGATCCTTTACTTCAAGAAGATTTTTTACCAGAAAATTTTCGACTGCAAAAGTTGTAAGACTACACTGGACTTGCGGTATGTTTTGGAGTCTGATAGGTGACTTTGGATAGCCGACCTGACAGCAGTCACTTTAACTAGTAAGCCATCCACTTGATTACCTGTCCCATGTCTCCAGTAAACTGATTTTACCCTTTATCAGCTAAACCAAGATAAGTCCTCTTGTGTCCCAAAATACTGTAGACCGTTTGAGAACTGCCATAATTGTTGCATTCCTTCTGAAATTGTTTTGAAGGTCTGAGGCTTCCCAAGAACTCAGCAGGCTGAGGGACAGCACCACCTGACAGCTTCCTCAGTAGGCCCTGTCCATGATAAACAGGAAAACGGGCGAATTTTTATAGCCGCAATCCCTGTTCACAAAGAGTCTTTATGATGCTGTCGTAACGTGTTGGATGGGCGACCTAGATTTCAGTTGTACCCCCGGTAGGCAAGAGGTGCCTATCAGGTATGTCCAGGCTGGCTGTTGTTCTGCCCAATCGATCAAATGCATTATCTACATTCTGTGGGAGAAATTCTTGGGCCCAGTATTCTATAGTCAGTAAGTGCTTCGAGATGTTCCTTTCCCTAATACCTGCATGTGGCTTTCAAAAACCAGAAGTCCACCCCAAGATTTACTGATGAATGGCCGAACAGCTTTCATGTTCTCAGCTCTAGAAAAAAACACTATAAAGAGCCCTCATGCATTAACAATGTACACGCATCCATGACTGTCTGCTCATGCTTATAACTTCCTGTCGTCTCACAAACACGATAGTTTGGGTGAAATATCAATATTAAATTGTACCCTTGAATCTGGAGCATAGTAAGAGTGACTCGTCCTCGCTCAGCCTCTACATTTTCCAAGGATTTCAGATTATCAAAAAAAAGAAAAAAACATATTTTGCAGAAAGAGTCTTAGCTTCCATGAACGTTTGAATTACAAATGAGATTTTTTATTTCAAAAAGACTTTAATAATGAAGAAGATTTTTCTTTTCCTGCATGATTTTATTTCTGTAGAAGTATTTCCATTTTCTAGAAGCCTTTTCCATCTCAAGAAGGAAATGGTCTGTGTTGCACTCATGTGTGATGGTGCGTGGCTAGCAAGTAATCAGTTCGAATACTGGTGTGAAACAACTGTCACTTATACACTTTGGTCAGTACACACTTCACCAGAGGCACCTTGCATATGTTGAGCTTCTGCCGATGCTTCTGCTGGAACTTCAGGCAGAGTTTCAGAAATGTGGTTCTACCCATACTGAGGTGGGCTGTGATTGATTGTTCAAAATTAAGTCTGAGGTAGTTTCTGAAAAACTGACAACTTGAACTGTATTCACTGCCTGAAGACAATAGAGCAACTTTGTATAATCGACCTGCATGGGCTGGCTTATATGTCATCTCATTTGATCCAGGCAAAATCGTGGGCGACTGCGCAAGAGGTGCACCATCTTATGGGCTTTCCACGTGCTGTGTTAAAGCGTATACTACCAGTACCACGATTCTGAGAACAACGTCAACATCTGAGTCAACTGCCATTGACAAAAACGCGTTAATCATAGTTGTCGCCGTCGACTGGATAATGCGGTGGACAACAGCCGCTAAGCACCCATACAATTGGGAAGAAGCTTTTCGTCATGGAGTAGTGATGTGGCCTTCCCACGAACATCACAGGATGCAGAGGGCAGAGCCACGTTCTTTGTGTGGCATCATTGTTTACATTTACTTTTAATTACTGTATTTAGCTCCTGCTAGCGCATGTGACTGTATCTAGTTTTATTCTATGTGAAAGTATGAGTAGGTTTTTGAATTGTAAAATTCAAGTGGGACATTGTGCCAGTCGAGTATTCACCTAGTCGGATGTGGGAAACCAGCTGAAACCGTCATCAAAATCGGCCAGCACACCATTCCTTGTCGCTAATTAACCGGGTGGATTCGTCTCATGGCCGGCGCTATTTCCTGAACCCCCGAAATGGGGGTTAACACGTGTGGTTAGCCGGGAGGGGAATAAAATGTTCCTTATAAAACACTTAAACATCAAATTCATTGACAACAACAGGTTCTATATGGTACATTGTAAATAAATGAGATGTTAATTTACTTTAACTACTAATAATTATTCACCATCATGCAGTGGTTACAAATTTCAGGCCCTGGGATTTCCGTGAGCGCCTCCATAGCTGAGCTGGTGGCGAGGACGGTCAATTGCAGCAAGTGGTAACAGCAGTACACTATGTGGTCAAAAATATCCGGACACCTGGCTCAAAATTACTTACAAGTTCGTGGCGCCCTCCATCGATAATGTTGGAATTCAGTATGGTGTTGGCCCACCCTAAGCCTTGATGACAGGTGTCACTCTCGCAGGCATACGTTCATACGTTCAATCAGGTGCTGGGAAGTTTCTTCGAAAATGGCAGCCCATTCTTCACGAAGTGCTGCACTGAGGAGAGGTATCGAAGTCATCGTTCCAAAACATCCCAAAGGTGTTCTATAGGATTCAGGTCAGCACTCTGTGCATGCCAATCCATTACAGGGATGTAACCATCCGCCACAGGCCGTGCATTATGAACATGTACTCAATCGTGCTGAAACGTGCAATCGCCATCCCCGAATTGCTCTTCAACAGTGAGAAACAAGAAGGTGCTTAAAACATCAATGTAGGCCTGCGCCGTGATAGTGCCACGCAAAATAACAAGGGGTGTAAGCCCCCTCCACGAGAAACACGACCACACCATAACAAAAAAACTAAAACTCCTCTCGAACAGGCCATGAAGGCCCAAAGGTATCTACCGGCCACCGTGTCATCCTCAGACCACAGGTGTCACTATATGCGGATATAGATGGGCACGTGATCAGCACACCACTCTCCCGGCTGTATGTCAGTTTCCGAGACCGGAGCCGCTACTTCTCAAGCAAGTAGCTCCTCCGTTTGCCTCACAAGGGCTGAGTGCACCCCGCTTGCCAACAGCGCTCGGCAGGCCACACGGTCACCCATCCAAGTGCGAGCCCAGCCAGACAATGCTTAACTTCGGTGATCTGACGAGAACCGATCTTACCACTGCGGCAAGGCCTTTGGCTACACCATAACATCACCGCCTCCGAATTGTACTGTTGGCAATTCACACGCTGGCAGGTGACGTTCACCGGGCTTTCACCATACCCACATCCTGACATCGGATCGCCACATTGTGTACCGTGATTCGTCACTCCACACAACGTTTTTCCACTGTTCAATCGTCCAATGTTTACGCTCATAACACCAAGCGAGGCGTCGTTTCGCATTTACCGGCGTGATGTGTGGCTTATGAGCAGCCGCTCGACCATGAAATCCAAGTTTTCTCACCTCCCGCCTAACTGTCATAGTACTTGCAGTGGATCGTGATGCAGTTAGACATTCCTTTGAATTATCCAGGAATTCCTTCTAACCAATAGCCATTGTCATCCATAAAAATTCAACATTTTTTTGGGAATATTAAGCACATAAATGGTCTTCAAGTAGCCGAACATAGCCATTGCCAATCAATGATCGTTTCAGTTGGACCACTCTATGGAAACATAGCCCACACTATTATGGAGCCGCCATCAGCTTTCACAGCTCCTTATCGACATCATCTGTCCACGGCTTTGTGGGGACTGTGCCACACTCGAGCTCTGCCATCGGCTCTTACCAACCAAAATCGGGAGGCTTCTGACCAGGCCACGGTTTTCCAGTAGTCCAGTAGTCCAGTAGTCCAGTAGTCCAGTAGTCCAACTGGTACGGTAATGAGCCCAGGGGAGGTGCTGCAGGTGATGTTGTGTTGTTAGCAACGGCACTCGAGTCGGTCGTCCGCTCCCGTAGCCACACAGTCCTAATTGATTCGGTCGTCGTACGTCCCAGATTGATTTCTGAGGTTATTTCAAGCAGTGTTGCTTGTCAGTTACCAGTGACAACTCTATACTATCACTGACAACTCTATCAAACGCCGCTTCTCATGAAGGACGTCAGCCATAGCTTTTTCCGTGGTGAGAGGTAATGTCTGAAATTTGATATTCGCAGCACACTCTTGGATTGTAGATCACCGAATACTGAATTCCCTAATGAGTTTCGAAATGTAATGTCCCATGCGTCTAGCTTCAATTGCCATTCGGTGGTCAAAGTCTATCTATTCCCGTCGTACGGCCATAATCACGTGGGAAATTTTTCGCAAGTATCACTTGAGTCCTAATGACAGCTCCACTAGCTCGCTGCCTTTTTATATGTTGTAAGTAGGCTGTTTATGTTTTTATGCTGGTAACGCCATGTAGCTAGTAGTATTGGCTGACTGTTCTGTGTGCAGTCTGTGGCTGGTTACACACATTGTTGGAATATTCGCTTGTCTACTGTTGGGCTGTTGGATGTGAACAGCACGTAGCATTGTGCAGTTGGAGGTGAGCCGCCAACATTGGTGGATGTGGGGACAGAGATGCCAGAGTTTTGACAGCGGACGATCTGGACGTGTGTCCGTCACAAAGAGGAAATTTGTAATACTGGATATCATGAACTTATATATATATATATATATATATATATATATATATATATATATATATATGACTTTTGAACATTATTAAGGTAAATACATTGTTTGCTATCTATGATCTATGCCTATCAGTAGTTAGTGCCTTCCGTAGTTAGAATCTTTTATTTATCTAGCAGTATTGGCGCTCGCTGTGTTGCAGTAGTTCAAGTAACGAAGATTTTTGTGAGGTAAGTGATTCATGAAAGTTAAAGGTTACTGTTAGTCAGGGACATTCTTTTGTAGGGATTTTTGAAAGTCAGATTGCGTTGCTCTGAAAATATTGTGTGTCAGTTTACTGATGATCAGAATAAGTAAAGAGAGAAATGTCTGAGTACGCTCAGTTTCACTCAGCTGTCTCTGTATCAGATAACGTAGAAGTTTACCAGCACAGTAATTTATGATTTTTCTAACGGTACGTATCAACGTGTATCTGAGTCTACCGCCATCTGTTTGTTTTCATATCGCTACCCAAAAAAAATGGTTCAAATGGCTCTGAGCACTATGGGACTCAACATCTTAGGTCATAAGTCCCCTAGAACTTAGAACTACTTAAACCTAACTAACCTAAGGACATCACACACACCCATGCCCGAGGCAGGATTCGAACCTGCGACCGTAGCAGTCCCGCGGTTCCGGACTGCAGCGCCAGAACCGCTAGACCACCGCGGCCGGCTATCGCTACCCCATGACTGAGTCACCTCACTGTGGTTTGATACAAACGATAGTGTCGATGATGGACATCAGTTGCAAACGGAATCAAAGTTTAATCATTTAATACCAATTTTGATGAAGAGTTCCATGAAATTTGTAGACATCTGACTGCAGCTTCATAATGTAGTAGTTTTGACTTTGTAATGGTACTTGAATTACGTAACCATTACGGCACCTCATCTCAACCTCTCGATACCAGCAATATTCTATTGTGTTTCTGTAAAATAGTTAACATATTTCTGTGACAACATTGAGATTTGATTTCATTACTGTAGAGGTACTTCGATACATCGATATGTATATATTGCAATTATATTATTCTTATGTTTATTCTTTCCTTTTGTAGCTATGATCTTTGACATACTTGTAACTATGATTTTTGGGCGCGTAAGCGGTTATTGGAGAGTCAAGCTTTGGTCGTCACGTTAAAAAGACGCAAATTGTAGTCAGTTTATGAAATGTGAACTTTAACATTGAGGAAGATATTTTCAAGTATCTTCTATATTGTGAAGTGATGTTTTGGAACGGGTTAAGTGATATTCTAACAAAAGTAATAAAAAAGAAGTGTAACTTAAATTCGGAGTGCTGATTGCTTTTATACATCACCATTGTCCTAACTTGCAAAAGCTTAATCTTCAAGAATGGTTTACGAAACACATCTATAAAACTTTTGAATATCGCAGAATAACACCTAGGCCTCTTTGCTTGGAATTATCACTACCTAGATTTTCGACGATTCAGCCATGAGTTCACAACGAGACCAGCGTGGGAAACACGAAAAGACGAGTGCCTAGTGTATCCATTATTTCAAGAAATGACTTTATTAACTGTGCTCTAATGACACCTGCCACATAATATAACTTTGATGTTGCCCGAAAATGCAATATTTAGCAGCGTGAGCAACACTACAATCATAATTAATTTTTGACCTTTGTTGTGGTAGGGTTGTTAGAACTTCCGTCTTTGTAGTTCTTCCTATACATCTCTAGGGTGCCATAAACCTTTGGTGAGACTGCCGGTAATTTTGTGCAGAAGATACTGGCGGCACTTCGGCGGCAACCAGGCAGTGGCTGATACCAGATGCGGCGGAGGCCAGCGGAAGCCGCGTTGGCAGAGTACGCAGTCTTTGCGCGCGGGACGGGTGATTCACGCCGGGCGAATGCGAGCCTTGCTGTGCCACGCCGGCGGCGCGGGGAGGCGGAGAGCGAGGAATGCTGGTCGCCGCCTAATGAAGCGGCTTAATGAGGGGACGGCCTGCGATATTGGGCGTGCGTCTTCATTAAGGCAGTGCCGGGACGCGCCGGCCGCGCTGCGACACGCGGCAGACACGGGGGCGCCGCAGCAGCTCCGCCACTTCGGCAGCCCGCAAGCGGAGCGCAGCTGCCACGGGGCACACCTAACTACCTATATCTCAGTATGACAAGGAGCGTAGCCTCTAATTCCCTGTCAGTGGCGTACCGTACCTCACCAAGAATCCTGTATCCGCTAGTCACCCAGATGAAGCATAAAAGATGGAGGAATCGCTGGGTGTCCCGCACGGAACAGGTTTTGGACCACTACTTTTATTGCTCTACGGGGTGTTACACGTAAAGAGCACAGCAAAAATATTTCATAAACTGCGAAACATGTCGAAACTTGGCATTACATGAAGGTGAATTAAAATTGACCTTATAAAGACAGGGTTTCTATAAAAGTAATAGTACAATGTATGAAGCATATACGAACGTCACTTCAAAAGAAATGCACACTATTTGTGTAAAAATACAGTTTTCATTCTGCATGCGTGAAAGTTTTACAGTGTGTAGATGCATCCTTCCCACTTGTTTTCAAACTTAGTTCAACCTGTTCCCGTGAGTGGCGTCGTCACATCATGTCATCAAGGTGGCTGCTACACTTGACGTTCGTCAGAAGCATCGTGCTATCCTGTCTTGTGAAAACGAGACATTGGGAAACATCCACAAGAGGCTGAAAAAGGTGCATGGAGATGCTGCTGTCGATCGCAGTACTGTTAGTTGGTGGGCAAGCAGGTTACGCGATGAAAGCGGGCACGGCAATATTGAGGACTGTCCTCGTAGCGACAGGCCTCGTACTGTACATACTCCAGACAATGTGCAGAGAGTTAACGAATTGGTGACTGCTGACAGACGCATCACAGTGAACGAATTGTCACGCTGCTTTTGAAGACTCTCTTCATGCAACAAGGTTTGAAGATGATGACTCCCTTGTGCACGCTGCCAAACAGTGGCTCCAACAGATTGGTCCACAATTTTACCGTGCGGGTATACAGACGCTGGTTCCAAGACGGCGCAAAAGCAGTTGAGAGGGATGGAAATTATGTGGAGATATGAAAATTTTGTTCCTAAAGGTTGTATCTACACACTGTAAAACTTTCAAACATGTAGATAAAAGATGGATCTTAAAAAAATAGTGTGCATTTCTTTGGAGTGACCCTCGTATATATAGAATTTATTGCGAGAGTAGTAGCTGTATATAAGACATAAATAATAATCAAAACACAAAGGAAATGAAGACTTTTGCTGCCAGTAGGGAATTGATTTATATCGACGGCGCAGGTTGAAAATTTGTGCCAGACCGAGATTCGAACCCAGACCTCCTGCTTAATCACCATCCACAAACAGCGGTCACCATAAATGCACGGACTACCCTAGCACATCTCCCGGCAGACGCAAATTGTCTACTACTGATCTGGTGCCCCTGCTCCTTAGTCTCATTCCCCGCCCCATCTCGCCGCTTAGTGTGCATCTGAAGTGAAGGAATATTAAGCTGTTATCGTCTTAGTAATATATATGTGGTGTATGTTCTTTAGGACGCGTCCGAAAGAAAAATACCACATATGACCCAACAAAAACTATCATAACATAAAAAAGGAGATGTGACAAGTAACCGAAAGGTGGCAGGCGCGCTTGTACCACTTGTAATGGTTCTTTATTTACGTGACCATTACGGCACTCCAACCCCAGTTCTCGATACCAGTAATATCGTACTACTTTTCTGCGAAGTAACAGACATATTTTTGTGACAATATTCGCATTTGGTTTTATTAATGTATAGGTACTCCGATATATCGATATATTACAGTGATATGGTTCTTGTGTGTATTAATTTCTGTGAGACTGTCATAATCTTTGACTTACTTGCAACCATTTTGGCACGAATGCGCACAGAGCAGTCTTTGTTTCACTTTGCAGAAGTTAACTTGTTATTTCGCTTTGTAAAACAACAGTCGAGTCTTGTGTTTGGTTAAAGTGGAAATTAAATATATGAAGATTGATACAAAACTGTTTTCTTGATGATGTGACAATTAAGAAGAAGTATATGTGAATTTACAAGAAGTTTAATAAAAATGTGGATCGTGAACACCAAGACAAATATTATTTCTACCATACCATTGCTCTGATCTGGGATTGTTTGATCATTAAGAATTTCCTGAAAAACGCATTTGTTAGGTCTTCAAATATTGCTAAAATACAGATCTGGACCTTTTAGCAGTCAAAGTGGAATCACCCTAGAATCAACACGATGAGCCATAACATTTTCGAAGAAATCTACGTGGGAATCCATTCAAGATAAGTGCCAAAATTAATGACTTTTTTTACAGACTTCATTATTTCCATTCTGACGATACCATCCACAGTCAATAACTTTGTTGTTGCCCGATAAAGCGAACATATGCTGCGTGAGCAACATTATTAATCTGATTTCTAACCTACTTTGCAGGTGGTGGTATTGTTAGACACTGAAAGACAATATCTGTTCAAATTTCGCATCAGTTGCATGAGAGTGGCGCAAGTATGTTTACTACAAGGACGCAAATCACGTTTCCTTTAAAAATACACGCTTTTCCCGTCGCTAGCGTTAGTTGTGAGATTGGACGAGGTGAGTTGATGTTAGTCAAGAAAGCCTTTAATGTGACAAAGACGCCATTTATTTACACCTCACTGAGCTTGAACGACGTTTTGCAACACGGCTACTAATGCGGCAGAAAGACTTGGTGGTAATGTAGCCAATGTACGCGGTTCCTGGTAGCGGTGGTCACAAGAATGTACGCCCGCCAGAAGACCGGACTCCGAACGGCCACTTGGTACTACCAAAATGTAAAACAGTCGTTTTCGGCGTAAGCCTCTGGCGCATCGTACTGTACCTACAGCAGCAATCCTAGCAGCAGTTGGCACCACAGCTCCGAGCCAGAAGCCGTATAGCGTGGTTTCCACTGCCCCAAACCATCGCCATCTGCGACATCGTTGGTGTCAAACCCGCCTATACCCGTACGCATCCATGCGCTTGATATAAGACTTGTCCGGCCTGTCAACATGTTTCTAGTCATCAATAGTCCAGTGTCGGTGTTGACAGGCCCACGCGAGGCGTAAAGCTTCGTGTCGTGCAGTCAACAAGAGTGCACGGGTAAACGACTCCGAAATCCCATATCGACGATTTTTCTTTGAATGGTTCGCACGCTGACACTTATTGATGGCCCAACATTGAATTCAACAGCAATTTGCGTAAGGATTGAACTTCTGTGACGCTGGACGATTCTGTTCAGTCGTCGTTGGGCCCGTTCTCACTGAATCTTTTTCCGGCCGCGGCGATGTCGGAGATTGATGTTTTACAGAATTCCTGGTACTCACGGAACACTCGTGAAACGGTCGTACGGAAAAATCTACACTTCATCGCTACCTTGGGAATGCTGTGTCCCATCGCTCATTTGCCGAGTATAACACCACGTTTATACTCACTTAAATCTTGATAACCTGCCATTATAGCAGCAGTAACCGATCTAACAACTGCGCCAGACACTTGTTGTCTTATATAGCCGTTGCCGACCGCAGCATCGTATTCTGCCTGTTTACGTGTCTCTGAATTTGAATACACATGCCTAACCAGAATAGGGACGGGAGCAAGATGGCGTCAACCCAGCTGAAAGGCTGATAGCTACTGAGAAAGAGCAAATGAGAGAAAAAAAAATAAGCGAAAAAACAGGCCAGATTATATTGAGCACTGGATTCAAAATTACACTTGTAGAAGGAGAATAGCTGAGAATGTAAAACAACGGCTCGTAAGACTTAGTTACAGGAACAACTGTGATGATGCATACGTCTTAGATGTTCATCTTCACTACAAGCTGAGTAGAAATACGTTAAGTCTTTAGGTATAGGGAAGAGAGAGACTCGTTCTGCCTATGGAAATAAGTGGTGATACACGAGTGTTATACAGTTGTTTTTAGTTTTTTGACACCAGTCGCAGAATACGTTTGTAATTGTTAATTGTTTCGCCTGTACAATTAACAGCTTCAGAATCCATATAACACAGTCCGCAAATGGCGAGCAAAGGATCCGCAACATGTGTTACGGTAGTTTCCAGAATGAGATTTTCGCTCTGCAGCGGAGTGTGCGCTGATATGAAACTTCCTGGCAGATTAAAACTGTGTGCGCGACCGAGACTCTTACTCGGGACCTTTGCCTTTCGCGGGCAACTGAGCTACCCAAGCACGACTTACGCCCCGTCCTCACAGCTTTACTTCTGCCAGTACCTCGTCTCCTATCATCTGCAAGTTTCGCAGGGGAGCTTCTGTAAAGTTTTGAAGGTAGGAGACGAGATACTGGCAGAAGTAAAGCTGTGAGTACTGGGCGTGAGTCGTGCTTCGGTAGCTCAGATGGTAGAGCACTTGCCCGCGAAAGGCAATAGGTCCCGAGTTCGAGTCTCGGTCGGGCACACAGTTTTAATCTGCCAGGAAGTTTCATGTGTTACGGTGTTTGAGTATGTCGTGGACGCTTCGCCCGCCCTATGCTGCATAAGAAGTAAAGATTCTGAAGAAGGTCAGGGTGTGGATGAACCTGTTAAGGACGGTAAACGTATTCTGTAATTGTGTTTAACTGAAACATGTTTCGGGTGAAGTTGTCCATGTGTCATCGTCGTAAGACTTCATGGCATTGTCTTTCCACTGCAAGGTGCGTCACTGACTTCTTAGTAAGGCTTCTCCGGACGTTTTTCTCTTACAGAATGCTGTCTGGTGAGGTGAACTTGCCAGAGGGTTTTTCCGTAGCAAAGATAGTGTGCAACAGTGGATTTTTTTTATTTATTTATTTATTTTTTTTTGTTAAGACATGGCACGTGATTCGACGCATGCAAGTTTCACTTGACATGCAGGACTGGAACGAGCACATGCAATCTGCATTCAGCATTAGAGGAGAGACGAAGCGATCGACGATGATAAGACGGTCTCCGCTGTCGTCGAACAGAATACTTAAGATTCGAAACGTCCCTAGGAAAGATATGGGAAGACTAATGTTTTAGCTGCACTGCCTAAAAACGGTCTACCTGTTAACAAGAGTCGTGTGCTAATTATATTATCGAAAGAGACAATTGGAAGAAGTCTGAGGTAAGTAATGTATGGGTAAGAGAAAATAATCTACCACTTAGGTTGCAGTACACGCAGTAAAGATTTTAATTCTTTCAAGATGTGTTATGGTCTTCCTCTCAACAATATGTCCTGAAAAAATATGTTTTTGCATTGTTCTTGCTGTATATCAAGTGAGGCCAGCTTCTTAGGAGAACTGATTAGCACCGTATTGGTCAACCCTGAGGATGCTGACGCGAACAAAGTTGATAGTAGCACTTTCTTTACAAGTATATGTCCAGAATGTGGAGAGGAGAGGGGCTGTAGTCTAAAGTTGTGAACTTTTGCTTCAGATAGCTTCAGTGTATTTAAACATCAGCGTGGAACCAATTCACGTATCGACACTACGTTAGGGGTAAGGAAGACTTCTTGGAGTTAGAAACATTTTTTAAGCATCTGCTACACAAACATGTCTCTATTATCTTACACATTATAAGGGGTAGTGAAGTCACAAATGGAATAGAAATAAGTAAATGGTTTATTATTTCGAAAGTAATCGCTACAACTGTTAGTACATTTATTCCATTGAGACGAAAGACGGTCAACACCTTCATGGAAAACAGTTAGCAGTTGTCAGCGGAACCATGATTGTACCCAGGCGTGAACCTTTTCGGATAAAGAGGTCCACGCAAACATTTCTCCATGAAGGCGTTGACCGTCTTGTCCCACACCGGGATAACTGTATTAAGAGCTATGGCGATTATTTTTGAAATAATAAAGAACTTACTTTTTTCCATCTTTCTGGTTTTCATGTGATTCCTCCTTACACAGACCTGTTAAAATTATTAAACTAAAGACTTTTTTTCCAAAACTTTACATTTATTACACATTTACATAACATAGAGATTATATTAGTACATTCAATACTTTGTATCCATACCTTTGTTCTTAATTAACATTTTTATCCTGTTTGGCACGGTTTTTATTAACTTTTCACATGGCATTTTAATGTCATTGTCATGGTACCAGATTTCCTCTAGTTTCTCCATGAGATCTTGTTTGGAGGCTTTTGTAAATTTCCTTTTCCTCTCTTTCACAATAGCCCATAAATTTTCAAATGGGTTCACATCAAGGCTATTCCTTGGCCACGGCAACACTTTCAGTTGCTTTTCTTCCAAGTACTTGGAAACACTTTTGGCTTTGTGGTAAGGTGCCCCATCATGCGTAAAAATGGCATTTTTATTAGGAAATCACTCATTTATTTGGGGTAAAAGTACCTTTTCAAGGATTTATTTATACTGATCTTGCCTCACTGTCCCTTCAACAGTGTGCAATCTGCCAGGACCTTTCACGGACATCACACTCAACACCATAACGGAAGTTGGATGCTTTACACAATACTGCATACACTCAGCTTTGAACTGCTCTCCATCACAGTGATTACAGATTCATCACTGAAGCACACCTGAAGCATGTGTACAAAATAGCAAGTTAGAAAAGTTGGGAATAGTAGCATATAAGACCTCAACAGTCCCAGAATTCAAATGCGCATTTCTTCAGTATCAATAGAACATCACAATTTCAAGCCAAAACTCCTAATTTTAGAAATTAGACCACTTAATTTATCACATCATTGCACATGCCGTAGCCCAGTCCTCATCTGTTCACTCCTGGAACCGAGCGAGGTGGCGCAGTGGTTAGCACACTGCACTCGCATTCGGGAGGACGATTGTTCAAACCCGCGTCCGGCCATCCTGATTTAGGTGATTTAGGTTTTCCGTGATTTCCCTAACTCGCTTCAGGCAAATGCCGGGATGGTTCCTGTGAAAGGGCACGGCCGATTTCTTTCTCATCCTTCCCTAACCCGAGCTTGTGCTTCGTCTCTAATGACCTCGTTGTCGACGGAACGTTAAACACTAATCTCCTCTGCCTCCTCCAATCCTGAAGTTGTTTAGCCCACTAAGATCTTTTGGTTTTCATGGCAGGTGTGATTTTAAACCACATTCAAACAGCCTCCTCCTCATTGTCACAGGTGAAACTTCAACAACCAAACGTTTCAGCTGATGGCTCATGTCTGTATGAGTAAGTTTCCGGTTCATCGTTGCCATGTTTGTAAGTCTCCTCATTGTTCTAGAACTGATTTTTCTTTTATATCCACATATTCCTTTGCAATTTTACTTGTCTTCACCACCTTTCTGCACTGAAAGTTTGATTCTGCTAACATTTTTCTGTGATATTCTCATTCTGTCAGCAATTTATTGCTGTGTGTAAAAATTTTCAGCGAGAAGTCCTACTACAGCCGAAAATTTCCGAGGTGAAACATCTTTTGTCTTCCCTATAACCTCACTTTATTTGGAAACTCCACGATTTATTCCTACAGCAAAAAGCACATAAGTTCACAGGCTATATAATGTCTTGTTAATGTAGTAAGAAGTTGATAGAATAAATAACAAGCTGATGTACACCAGAGAAACATAAAACATTACTGTAAAACAGTTTCAAAGCATGTACACAGACGACTAACACCAACACGATTTGGATGGAAAATGACAAATGTTACCAAGGTGAAAAATTCAGTGATCTTTGAGTTGCTTGGAAGGGGAATTTCGTGGCATCAAACAAACCATTAAAACAAATCAATCATCACACTTTTCTCTCTTACTTTTACACCAGGAAACTCAAGCGTACCAAAAATAATCGTTTAGTCTAATAATTTGAACACGTCTGTACATTCTCCAGCAGCGACCACACAACGAACAGTGGCTTGCGTAGTATAAGTGCAGAAACGATATCATTTTGTGTTGGAAGGATAGAAATGTGCGTTCAGATACGCAACTACAGTGGGGACACAGCTGGTGGCACACCACTTTGGCACCATGAGATCCCCATTCGCAAGTGACGCCTCAACTGTTGTGGCACAAAGTGGCACAGCGCTGTAGTGTCCCTTCTGGCATTGGAGTTTACGCAACAGTTGCACACAAGAAGAAAACCCGAATGTCGTATCCCAAAAGGGATTTCGTGCAGAAATAAAATAGGGGCAAAACATACTTACAAAAAAATAACTCTCGCAAACAAAAACGCAGTTTGATACCGGAAACCAACTAAAAGTGACCCTGTAAATTTCATCTGCAAATGCACCAGTCTCCCGAGATTTTAGAGTTGTAATATACTCGTTAACGTAGGCACTCTGAATATTTTTAATTTTTACTTTCGCAGATGTGACATAACAGTCAAATTTCATTTTCTGATACACCACTCGACCGAGATTGCAGATTTTTAATGTTTTCGTTAATATAGGCACTCTGAATACTAATTTTTACTTTCGCAGATGTGATATCACAGTCAGGGACTATTTCCTGCGTACATTACACATTTTGTACTGCGCGTGGTCTCTCAGATTACATTTTTATAATTTACTTGTGTCACTCCATAATTATTTTATTTGTTAATTCATCTAGAAATGTTCCCATATTGTCGAGTACACTATTCGTTTTTAAATATTTCTTATAAACTTGAACACACACATACCAGTGCAAAACACGCACACGTACATTTACTTCACCAGAAAACAGCAATAATGTCAGGCCACATATCGAGTTGTTACAAAAACTGCGAATCCTATCTGCTAGCCACTTTAAGCAACAACTAAGTCACTAACAAAATGCAAACGCACTGAAATCAAACGGACCAATGCAGCAACAATGCCACGAAAACTAGGACAGCACGTTGAAATTTCGAAATGCAGTCGAAAGGTTACATTAAATGGCGGGGAAATCTAGTGGCGTCACTAAGTACAGCCAAGTTTAATTTTCGAGGCATGACAGAAAGTGACACTACTCCAGTGACGCCACCAATAATTAGGTTTTCACTCATACAACTGCGGTATCACTGCAGCTAGACACGGGTAGCGGCTTTAGACTAGGAGAGACTGTTTGCATCCGAACAGCCTGAGACTATAACGTCAAAATGACGTAGTTGATCGCTCGTGTCAACGTAGCCTCGCGACTGAAAGAACTTGGGAGACTCCACACCGAATTTCGTATTTGGTGGCTTTCGTATTCTAACTTGTGTTTTATAAACGTATCCCATTTCAAGGCTACGGCGCTCTGAAAATTTATCAAATAGATGTCGTTTTGGTGAGATTTCTTATAATTAAACGTCAGCTAATAACATAAAGGCAGATAAAGCATTCAGTAGATCGTTAGATAAAAGACGTGGTCAAATAACACTGAACAACAAATTTGAAGTGAAAGTATGTAAATTGCATGATTTTGACTTTCTTATGTTTATTTCAGTATAAAATGATATAAAATCATCATCTTCATAAATACTTAGCTTCAGTTTTTTAAAAAAGTAATCTACATTTTTGTATAAATAACTCACTAACTAAATATGCATACATGTTCCAAGATTCAGCATAACAAATTTTAAGTGAATAATTATTTGAATTAGTGTCATGCATTGATAAATTTCATTGCCATTCTGGAAGTACAAAAGTAAAATGTGAAGAAAAAATGCAGATAGTATTACATGAATGAAAATACTTTGTAAGTATACCGTGTACCAGAACTATGTAAAGCACAATAGAAATTATATAAACTAACTGGTCACAAATGTATATAAAGAATTAGAAATGTTAAATGTCCATACGTACAGTATACACAATTACGTATTTTGTTCAGAGACAAATTCAGAAGATGACCGTTTTCGCTTGGCTTAACGTTTATACACATACTCGGAAACATCCCTTATGACAGTCCAGCAGTAATCTGCTAAAATAGTAGGGCTCCACTTTCCGGCATACCTCTTCTCAAATGTGGCAATATCTTGATGAAATTGCTCCTCATGTTCATCACTTACTGAACCACAATCTTTGGGTAAGAAGTTAAGATGACTATGTAAGAAATGCATTTTCAGTGACATGTTGCAACCAAGTTTTTCGTAAGATCACAACATGTTATCTACAATCTCCATGCAATTGATTGCTCGTTTGTTCCCTAAGAACCATAAACAGACTGTCTTAAAACGTCCCCATGCATGCTTCTCATCACTTTGTATGATTCCATCAAAAGTATGGTCTCCAAAAAGCTCTCAAATCTGTTGGCCTACAAAGATGCCCTCTTTTACTTTGACATAACTTAAGTAAGGGATTTTTTGTCTTAAGTACTTAAACGGGGCACCATCTTTGTTCATTCCCTTAACAAAGATTTTCATGAGACCCACCTTGCAGTGCAAGGGCGGGAGCAGAATCTTTTTACGGTCTACTGGAGGTTCACTCTTCATGTTCTTTATACCTGGTTGAAGAGATTTTCTGGTGGGCCTTCATGTTTACTGTAATGAGACGCACGAGTTCGGCTGTATCATTCACAGAGAAAGCAACAATATTTAGTATACTCTAACTGCATACTTAATAGCAGTGCAACCATTTTAAGTCACCACAGATCTGCCATTGAGAGTCATTATACGTGATGGCTTCTAGTTTTCGTGACACTTTGGTGTGACACTTTCATATGCATACTATGCCCAATTGGAATAGAAGGAAGCTCACTATCAATATGTAAAAGCACTGTTTTAAGCTCAACTTTGGCTAAACAATTAAGAGTCTCCACTCATCAGGGTTGTAATTAGTTCTGAGAGCCTTCATTAGACCATTTATGTCTAAACATCCCACAAGACTATGTTGCATGTTAAAAAAAATGAGTGAATTGTTATTCTCTTCTGCGGTAGAATGAAACATTTACAGTGCTTTCCAGAAAATAGCGCTGTTGCAGTCTTGATGCTAACATCTCAGCCTTAGCTTTAGTGAACTCCAAATCTCTAATGAGATCACTTAACTCATTTTGAGACAATTTTTGTGGATCATCAGTTGACAATATATTTGGAAGAAACTCTGAATCTTGTGATGAACATGGTTCAGGAGATTCAGAACCCCATCAGAAGTAATCTCGCACTCTACCGGTGGTTCAGGTATTGGCATCCTTCCCCATGTCTTGCTCCCCAGGGGTAAATAAGTATTAATGGCCTGCTCTTGCCATATGCACTTGGAAATACTAACCAACTTAACAACATATTGTAACCGCTATAATTATTAGTCTGCAAATAACGTAAATACTGATTTAATGTTGTTCCGTACACTGCTGTCAGTCACCAATATAAATATCTGCACGTGTACCCTTTACGGCCTTTATAACTGGTCACTGAAAATAAGGGAGTGCGAAGTGTATGTAGTGATTACTTTGTGGTACCAGAAAAGATACAAGAGTGGCAGTGCAGACGGCTTTAAATTTTATCCGATTTTTTTAATGTTGGGGTAAACATAAATGCATTACTTTTGTAACGAAAGTAACAAAAACTTGAAGAGTAATTAAAAGGTCATATCTTGACCTGACACCTGAGTCGAAACAAGGCCCCGGGAGTGGACAACATTCCATTAGAACTACTGATGGCCTTGGGAGAGCCAGTCATGACAAAACTCTACCATCTGGTGAGCAAGATGTATGAGACAGGCGAAATACCCTCAGACTTCAAGAAGAATATAATAATTTCAACCCCAAAGAAAGCAGGTGTTGACAGATGTGAAAATTACCGAACTATCAGTTTAATAAGTCACAGCTGCAAAATACTATAGCGAATTCTTTACAGACGAATGGAAAAACTGGTAGAAGCCGACCTCGGGGAAGATCAGTTTGGATTCCGTAGAAATATTGGAACATGTGAGGTAACACTGACTCTATCACGTATTTTAGAAGAAAGATTAAAGAGGGGGAAACCTACATTTCTAGCAATTGTAGGCTTAGAGAAAGCTTTTGACAAAGTTGACTGGAATACTCTCTTTCAAATTCTAACTGTTGCAGGGAGCGAAAAGCTATTTACAATTTGTACAGAAACCAGATGGCAGTTATAAGAGTCGAGGGGCATGAAAGGGAAGCAGTGGTTGGGAAAGGAGTGAGACAGGGTTGTAGCCTCTCCCCGATGTTATTCAATCTGTATATCGAGCAAGCAGTAAAGGAAACAAAAGAAAAATTCGGAGTAGGTATTGAAATTCATGGAGAAGTAAAGACTTTGAGGTTCGCCGATGACATTGTAATTCTGTCAGAGACAGCAAAGGACTTGGAAGAGCAGTTGAACGGAATGGACAGTGTCTTGAAAGGAGGATATAAGATGAACATCAATAAAAGCAAAACGAGGATAATGGAATGAAGTCAAATTAAATCGGGTGATGCCGAGGGAATTAGATTCGGAAATGAGACACTTAAAGTAGTAAAGGAGTTTTGCTATTTAGGGAGTAAAATAACTGATGATGGTCGAAGTAGAGAGGATATAAAATGTAGACTGGCAATGGCAAGGAAATCGTTTCTGAAGAAGAGAAATTTGTTAGCATCGAGTATAGATTTAAGTGTCAGGAAGTCGTTTCTGAAAGTATTTGTATGGAGTGTAGCCATGTATGGAAGTGAAACATGGACGATAACTAGTTTGGACAAGAAGAGAATAGAAGCTTTCGAAATGTGGTGCTACAGAAGAATGCTGAAGATTAGATGGGTAGATCACATAACTAATGAGGAGGTACTGAATAGGATTGGGGAGAAGAGAAGTTTGTGGCACAACTTGACTAGAAGAAGGGATCGGTTGGTAGGACATGTTTTGAGGCATCAAGGGATCACAAATTTAGCATTGGAGGGCAGCGTGGAGGGTAAAAATCGTAGAGGGAGACCAAGAGATGAATACACTAAGCAGATTCAGAAGGATGTAGGTTGCAGTAGGTACTGGGAGATGAAGAAGCTTGCACATGATAGAGTAGCATGGAGAGCTGCATCAAACCAGTCTCAGGACTGAAGACCACAACAACAACAACATCTTGATCACATAGTTTACAGCATTTTTCTATCCTGTTGTCCATAATTTGATTGTACGATAGGGAAGAAGAGACGATTGAAGTTAGTATACGACGGTCTCAGTTAGTCTTTAACCTGACGAAATCGTCTGATTTTATTTCATTCAACAGAGTTTCTTGATAACTTAAATATGTATGTCTCTGCATACATTTCTCCAACCAAACATTTCTATTTTTTTAACTTTATTTTTCATTACGGTTGTTCTTGAATAATAATAATATGAGGGGCATCCTGAAAGTACTTCAATAATTTTTTTTTCTGAAAGCAGGTAGGCTTTATTCAGGATTCTAATACGCCATCTTCTCCACTCTTTTGGCAACAAAACTCTATTTTTCAACATACTCTCCGGAAGCGGCGTTACGCCACCTTAGAGGAAGGGCCTGTATGTCCGCAAGGCGCCGCTCTGCTAATGGACGTCGGAGCCAACGTCAGTGACGTCCGCATCATTCACATACTGCTTCCCGCAGAATGATTTCTGCATTGGACCAAACAGATGGAAGTCGCAAGGTGCGATATCTGATCTGTAGGGTGGGTAAGGAACAACAGTCCAATGAAGTTTTGTTAGCTCTTCTCGGGCGGGCCGCGGTGGCCGAGCGGTTCTAAGCACTTCAGTCCTGAACTGCGCCGCTGCTACGGCCGCAGTTTCGTATCCTACCTCGGGCATGGATGTGTGTGATGTCCTTAGGTTAGTTAGGTTTAAGTGGTTCTAAATCTAGGGAACTCATGACCTAGATGTTAAGTCCCATAATGCTTAGAGCCATCTGAATCACTTGAGCTCCTCTCGGAAGCGCAGACTTGCGAGGCCTTGCTCTATCACGAAGTTCGTTTACATTTTTGTGGTCACGAACACAGTGAAGTCGTTTGTTCAGTTTCTTCAGGGTGGCTGCGGCCGGCCGGGAGGCGGGAGATATGATGAAAGTTTGCTACCTTGTGATGATGGCAGACGCGTCGTCCAACGACTCGCCGTGCTTTTGTTCACTATCAAATCTCCGTAGACATTCTGCAACCACCTATGAATGTTTGCGATGCTTTGGTTTTCCGCCAAAAGGAACCCAGTGACTGCTCTCTGATTGCAACGCACCTTCGTTACAGAGGCGATTTTGACTGCTACGTGACGCCTATGGACTGAGGATGACACGGCAGCCGGTCGGTACCGTTGGACCTCCAGGGCCTGATCAGTTTTAGTACAGCTCTACCACGAATCGGAACTTCATGAAACCATGGGAACTGGAGCGAGAATATTCCACGATGCTCACAACAAGTTTTGCATTTTTTCAACCGAAACTGGCCCATAAAAAGATGTGCTGCGCTCTTATTGCGCGTCCCTCGCACGACGCAGTTCAAGTGGAAACGCTCCTGCAAGTATTTACAGCAAGTTCCTGAAATTAACGTGCCTAAGAGGCTTACAGATGTAGGCTTGAGCAAAATTTTTGTTCTAACGTAAACACCTTAGTAAGGGCTTGCAGATGTTGCTTCCTGGTGGACAGTCCCCTTAACAATGGTGAACTGAAAATTCGACCAGCGTGTCGGCTGCTGTAATAGAGCGTCGAAGACGTGGCGGCGGTCGCTCTCGGTGGTCGCGCGGTTAGCGGCACCGGAATGCGTGATTGGTGACGCTCGGGGCGAGGCCACGGAGAGGAAGGGTTGCGTTCAGGGGCCGGGGCCCTCTTCACAACCCCCTGTCTCCGGTGCACCCCCTCCCCGCCCCCTCCCCGCCCCCACCCTGCTCTCTGGGGCCGCCGACAAAAAGTGCGCCACGGTAGCGATAGCCATCGACAGCGGGCACAATTTAGTGCGCCTGCCCGCACTAGCCGTGAATCTCGGGCCGCGGCCAGGTTTTTTGTCGGCGCCGCGCCGGCCGGGGCAGTCGGTAGCCGCCCGCGGCAGCCGCCGGCCGCGCGCGCCCGCCTCGGAATACCTGAGGACCGGCGACCGCCGGGCCCGCCAACAAAACGCGAGCGCCGGACAATGGGCAGCGGCCGCCGCCGGAAACACAGATATATTTTAATTGATTAGTCGGCCGTCTGCCGGGCCGTGCGCGGCTGCGGCTGCGGCGGCCCCGCGGACGAGGACGAGTCGGGGGAAAATTGTTTGGGCATCGGCTGATTTAACGCCCCTGTCGCCGCCGCTGCCGCTGCCCGCGGCTGACGGACGCCCGTCGGCATGACGAGACGAGGCGCTCTCGTCCGCTGCGGATAAAACGGCCCCGCCCTCTGCTCCGAGGGCCGACCCTCCGTAACGACGCCGATCCATCGTCGTCAGGCGGACGTGACAATGCCGCCTCCGCTGTGTGTCTCGCTTCAACCGTCGGCGGTCGGCCGCTCTGCACATGGCACTCTCCATTTCTGCTCTTCTGCCCTACTGTTCCCTACACAGTTTGGTCAACTGTATCCCCAACATAGGATGAGGACTAAATGCAAAGTCGCCAGAGTGTCACGAAAACAAATTTAGTAGGGGACTTCAAAAAGTCATTTACTCTTGACATCTCGTGCTAAGAACCGTTGCGCGAAAAGAGTGACACATAGTCAGAAGATGGTACTCGTTCCAGGTTTCCTGCAGACACAGCTCTGCTACGGAACGGTTAACAGGTGCAAAGCAGTGAGGGAATGAAGTAGCACGCCAAATGGGTACGTCATCTGGACAGTACTATTCTCCTGGACAAAAATTCTAAATTGCACACAGAGTCACCGTGAAATTCTGACGGTATATGGATCAAACGCAATGTCACGTCCTGGCATTTTGAAATCTTCTTGTAAGCTTATCATTTCTTCTGGCCTTTATCCGCTATCTTCACTGGGTCGCCGTGTTAGTATTATTAGAGTTGGCAATGTTATAAAGGCTTTCACGACCGGATGTTTCAGCTGCCCAGAATTCTTCCGGGTTGTATGGCCGTGGTCCATGGAACTATTCTATCCCTGACGTTTCGTCCAAAGCTATGTTGGACATCTTCAGAAGTGCTCCTGGGTGTACTGAGTCTTGCCGACTGTCATAACCCCTCCCCCCCCCCCCCCCTTTCTCCTTTGTGTAGCCCACCAGTCTGCGTCCCATCTGTAACTAAATTTGGTGCTGTAGTTGTCGGTACCAGCCCGATACAGACCTAGTCAGATGTGGGAAACCACCTAAAAGACACATTCAGGACGGCGGGCGTACCGACAGTCACCGTTAATCAGCCGGGAGGACTCAATTCAGGACCAGTGCGCCTCCCTGAATTCCCGGCATCGGCGTGCTAACGTGAACGGCTATCTAGACGTATCTCCAACCATAGTGAAATGATGCCAACAGTTTGACCAAGGCTGCACAGAAGAGGGTGATGCTGATCGGCAGGGAAGGCCACCGACACCGAGCGCAGACGATAATGTCCAGCCGCGAGGGATTAGCCGAGCGGTCTTGGGCGCTGCAGTCATGGACTGTGCCGCTGGTCCCGGCGGAGGTTCGTGTCCTCCGTCGGACATGGGTGTGTGTGTTTGCCCTTAGGACAATTTAGGTTAAGTAGTGTGTAAGCTTAGGGACTGATGACCTTAGCAGTTAAGTCCCATAAGACTTCACGCCCATTTGAACATTTTGATAATGTCCAGGGTATGGAAGATCTGATTCAAAACAATCACATATTTTACCACAATGAGGTCGTTCAGGCATCGCTTCTCAAAGGCCTTCGTGACCAAGGAACGGATTTCTATCGTCGAGGGACTGAAAAACTAGTAAAACGTACCGCGTTGCTTACAGAGATTCTTTGACTGTGTTGAAAATTAGTGCCATGTATCTGTGACACTTTGAGTGTAATGCAGCATTCAATATAAGTTACTTGGTTGCCATAGCAATATGCAACTTACCTCATAAGCTCCACTCGTATGACCAAAAATATTTCTGAGATCAACGCTCTCATAGGTTGGTTGGTTGGTGCATTTGCGGGAGGTGACGAAACAGAGAGGTCATCAGTCCCTTCGCATTATAAAAGGATAGGGAAGGAAACTGGACGTGCCCTTTCAAAGGAACCAGCCCGTCATTTGCATGAAGCGTTGTAGGGAAATCACGGCGAACCTAAATCAGGATTCTCGGACGTGTGTTTGAACCGTCGTGCTCCCGAATGCAAGTCCAGTGTGCTAACCATTGCATCACCTCGCTCTCAGGTAGCGAGTATAGACAGTAGTGTATTGATGTATATCCAAAACACACCTTTCGAATAGACCTTGAAGGCCCAACGGTACCGACAGTCCGCTGTATTAGCCTCGGCTCTTAGGCGTCATCGATTGTGGGCATGTGGTCAGCACACTGCTCTCACGGCAGTTGTTAGTTTTTGTGACCTGTGTCGCTAGTTCTCAGTCAAGTACCTCCTCAATTGCACTCACAAGTGCACTGTAGAAGTATAGAGTAGATAGTTGCACTGCTTCATCTTCAATACTCTGAAACCATTTTTGGGATTTGAGGTCCGCCAGTTACGCAAAACACCGTTTTTCTCAGTACCTAAACATGTTTAGGCACAACTGTGCCATCATCAATCGGTTTTTGTTTTTATTTATTCTGCAATGTGAACATTTTGGTTAAGTGATTACAAAATTATGTGCATTTTTAGTTCAAACAGCGGATCGTTTCCTTTTGTAAATACCTTTACATTTGGTGAGCATGAATTTTCTGGACCACATTTGTGTTAATTATTACAGGCAGCTTGTCATCTGCATGGTCCAGAAAATTCATGCTCACCACATGCAAAGGTATTTACAAAAAGAAACGATCTGCTGTTTGAACTAAAAATGCACATAATTTTATAATCACGTAACAAAAATGTTCACATTGCAGAACGAGTAAAAACGAAAACCCACTGATGATGGCACGGTGGTTGTTTGGGTACTGAGATAAACGGTGTTTTGCGTAACTGACGGACCTCAAATCCCAAAAATTTTAACTGCAAACACGACCAATACAAGGAGCTGCAGATCAAAAGATGGATACTCTGGAACAAATTTCTTCTGCTACAAACTCTTTACTTTCCATATCTTGAGAGGACGTAGTATGGACCAAAGCAATCAAAAATTGTGTAGTACACACCGACTCTAAATGCGAATCTTACAAGCTATGAGCACTTATCCCGTGGAAGAGATGCGCTTTGCAGTACCGAAAATGAAGAAGTGAACACAGCTCTTAAGATACAAATTTTAGAGCCTATATTTACTGGCCTTTTTCCCTTCCAATGATCGTTACTGTCACAACCCTGAATACTGACTACTCCTCGTAGGACATCGAATAGATCTGGTGGTGGCTGCCCATGAGCTGGAAGTTCCGTGTTGTTCTGACGGACTCCCTCCTGTACAGAATCGGTAGTGGGAGTCTATTTAACTTAAACTCTTTCTTGCCTTCTTATAACACTAACTGTTAATTTTAAGCACTTCTGTTTCTTATTTAGTCTTAAGTTTCCAAGTAACGGAAGCTGAAAAATGGTTAAAACTTGGGTAAAATAGTAAGAAACTAAATAAGCTTCATTTTAAGTATGCGAGCAATTTAACATTTGGAAAACACGACCCGCCTATTGTTGCCTGGGGCTTTCCCAAATGGTTTGTTGTAGAAACGGTTGTCAGCCGAGACGTCGAATGTTGATGTGAAATCCTCAGAATATTTCATCGGCGCAACTGATCAGCATCTTCAGGTGCGACGAACACACTACTGAACTACGACTGAGGCCTCCTATTTGTGACAGTGTAAGCAGGAAATGCACAGACGTGATGGTGCCAAATTCTGTGGCCAGTAGCAAATGTTTGCTGGTAGCTAGCAGGAATGACAGTTCAGCCACCTGGTAGACGATGAACCGAAGTCTTCGGCGGACGCTGAAAGGGCATCGTTGCTACTGTGCGTTACCACCCCTTTAGTGGCAGGTCAGGTGTGAACGGCAACAAGGTCCCCACAATCCGTAGCACTGAACACCGAGTACATACCACGACGACATCTCCATCGAGCCGATTACTCTGTAATTCACAGTTAGTGTCTGGCGAAGAGCTCATCGGACCACCTTCAAGCTCCCTCTTGTACCATGGAGCTTAACGCATGTCCTATCAACTTGTCCGTTCTATTCATTCTTTTCCATATGTCCCTTTCTTCGCCGATTCTGCGCAGAACCTCTTCATTCCTCACCTTACCACTCCACCTACATTCGTCTGTGGCACCACATCTGAAATGCTTCGATAGTCTTCTGTTCCGTTTTTGCCACTGTCCATGATTCACTACTGTACAATACTGTGCACCAAATGTGCATTCTCATAAATTTCTTCTTCAAATGAAATCCTATGTTTGAAGTGAGTAGACTTCTCTTGGCCAGGAATGTCCTCTTTGCCTGAGCCTGGGCGCCTTTTACGTTCTCCTTGCTTCCTCCATCAGGCGTCATTTTGCTCCCAACATAGAAGACTTCCTTAACTTCATGTACATACTTTGTAACCTCCAGTTTTGATGTTCTGTTTCTTACCATTCTCATATCTGCTACTTCTCATTACTTTGATCTTTATCCAGTTTTCTCTCAATTCGAATTCTGTACTCATTACACTGTTTATTCCATCTAACAGTTCCTTTTCTTCACTTTCACTAAGGATACCAATATCATCAGTAAAGCTAATCATTAGATACTGTAAAGGGACACCCTCCTCTAGCATTACTTTTCCTCAACAGTAGTTGCTGTACCAGTATTATTTCTCAAATTTTGTACAGGTCATTATTATCTCAGCTACTTTTCTGAAAACTTACAGCCCGCATCTCGTGGTCGTGCGGTAGCGTTCTCGCTTCCCACGCCCGGGTTCCCGGGTTCGATTCCCGGCGGGGTTAGGGATTTTCTCTGCCTCGTGATGGCTGGGTGTTGTGTGCTGTCCTTAGGTTAGTTAGGTTTAAGTAGTTCTAAGTTCTAGGGGACTTATGACCACAGCAGTTGAGTCCCATAGTGCTCAGAGCCATTTGAACCATTTGAAAACTTACATGTAATTTTATACACAGTATGTTATATTTCGAGCTAAAATTTATGAAAATGAATTACTTTATAAAATGTTTTAGTCTCGATGTTATAATCGATAAGTACTAGTTCTGAGTGTACGGTTAAAATTATTGTTCTCTAGAACTGTTTGCACACTTAAACTTTCTACTGTCAGTCACACAATACAGTACTGACTACTATGTTTACTTCTTGTTTCATTTATGAAATTATAACCGAAAGTAGTAACGTAACAGAAACTAATAGAAAGGCATTCGTCAAGAAAAATTGTAAACCCTTTGGAATATTGTTATTGGACATATTTTTGTATTTTGTGTGAGCAATGTAATTTCGGCTTTGTTAATGTGAAAAATCAAAAGACTGTATGATATACTAAACAGTGATAAAATATATTAATGTAACAAAAAAATTCTGCAACAACAACCTTCAAATTTATTTAGATCAATCCAACGATTAGGACCTAAAATGTGACATTTCCAGCTTGTAGAATCAGACCCATTGAAAGAAGAACTGGAGCCAATTTTACACGAAAAGCTAAGTAAACTAGAAAATTTACTGTAATCTACGCTCAACTCTAATTTTTCATAAAAGACTTTCCTTATTGTGGACAATAGCTGCAAGAAGAAAGGAGGAGGTAGACTGCACGTTGCAGAAGGTCATCTCACATGCCTTTTGCATTTGCTTTGAAGATTATTAAGAAACTGGAAGGTGATAATTGAGTGGAATCCAATAACAGTGTTATTAAATGCATATCAGATCACATTGACTATTTATACTATTTATACTATTTATACTGAGCTCTTTCGAGATTCATTTTCTTTCATTTAACACAGTGTTGGAATATTTTCTGAATGACTTATGTGTGCTTGGGAAGGCACAGAATGCTGGATTTTGGACAGGCAGGGCAGTAAATGCAACTGAACAAGCAGGCTCTTTTTGTCATCAGCTCAGTTGTTTGTTTCAGTGGAACTATTGTGCGTTTTACAACCAGGGCCTCGCCAGCGACACAGTTAAGGATGGGAGGCGATTCTAGCAGGAGGTGAGCGGCGTTTTCTCATAATTTGCACAGAGCCTTTTGAAGTTAAGCATCTTAACATTGTTGAGAAAAACACAGTTTTCCGAAAGTAGCCTAGCCTCACGAGCAACTTTCTGATTACAGAGCGTAGTTGCTGGGCGTGACGCCACAGTGATGGAACTGAAACAGCAGTTTCTTTGATGTAGAAGGCCGTTGTGTAATGTAATTGGCATGTTGTAGTGACACGATATCTTTGTCGAATTTTGTGTACTTTAAGGGCCCCACTATTGGACAAACACACATG
This sequence comes from Schistocerca nitens, assembly GCF_023898315.1. Lineage (NCBI taxonomy): Eukaryota > Metazoa > Arthropoda > Insecta > Orthoptera > Acrididae > Schistocerca > Schistocerca nitens. The sequence continues at coordinate 172,708,015 of NC_064622.1, read as the reverse complement.
CGTTTTCTGTTACTGGCAGGTATGTACGGTTTGGGGGGAAGAAGTAGCTGGGAATAAGAATGAGTAAAATAATAAAGAGTCAGTGGCTAGATATTACGGAAAACAGATAAGACTACATGGTCAGATGTGTCAGACATTACTGAGCACATTTTTAGAGTCTGTTCAGAGACATGCATCTGTGCGCATCATGAGCATATCATGCAAGTTCGTTGAAGAAGGACAACGGCACAAATCTTAGTGGGTTCCACAGCTGTTACGATGACAGTGTGACCCTCAGCCTCTACCGCAGAACCATTTGCTTGATGATGGCATTCTGCAAGGCTGTCGGCGAATAATTCTTGGGATCATAATCTGGAGCACTGGTATGACAGGGCATGTTGTTGCTGCGCGCTTGCAGATTTCAGTGCAATCCACAGTCTCAGATCCAGCATTACTATAATGAACTTATCAGTTTTTCAGTTACTATCTGGTCAACTCACTGTTTTTCGTTTGGGACTAACAAGTCTCAACAATGAATTTCAGGCCGTCATTAGCGTCAAAGGGGCATTTTCTTGCTGGTTCAAGTACTGCTGCATATCAGCATATCCATTAGTGAAAGTTTTCATACAGAATTTATAAAGCGTTTCAGATTCCATTCACGATTTTTGTGAATAATTATGTTTTTATTGTATAAATTACTGTGTTAATCAATAGGTTGTTTCTGTTAAGCATCTACCATTCATCTGAAATAATTTACCTGTGCACACCTCCACTCCAACATAGGACCTCTAATAAATTCCGTTAGCGGTTAAAGTTTAGAATACTAATTTGTTACTAAGATCTTAAAGGCGTATCCTGGGTAACATTACACACGCAGGGAGTTTGCCACAATGATATCCTTTCAACCTGAATTGAATCTTTCTTTTATTTTCATCACTGATTCTTTGACAGAGTTGTAGAGGTATTTGACTAGAGGCATACAAACATGTGCAGATATCAAAGACTTCTGGATGTTGTGGTGGCGAGACTAACCTCTTACTCTATCTTCTACAGTATCATAATTTATTTTCTTCTTGAAAACATATATTTCAGTCCTTTGTATATTTTGATTTCTAAAAGCTGTATAAAATCAAGAAAGTCACAAAATAAGAGCAAGAAAACGAAAAGAAATGAATTCTCCACTAAGTAATAATGGTCTTCCTCCACAATGTAGGAGCGTATTACGGAGCTGTTGTTGCAGGGAAGTGATGTACCAGGAACGTCGTCTAACTACTCACAGGCTTGTGCAATGGCGAAAAGACTCACAAAGATAAGCTAAAGGTAATCAGAAAAAAAGCATCAATGGAAAAAAACAACACCACCTCGAAAATCTTTTTACCTAGCGTTTATCCTGTAGAAAGACGTCTTCTTTTTCATGATTTGGCAGCTTTATTGTTAATTCAACTTCGTGGCCAGATGCCCTTCTGTTAGCACAGTTATCAGGCAACCTTAACCCACTTTTACACGAACGACCCTATTGCCTCAATCGACTACTCGCAGCAACAGAACCTACTGCAGCGCCCCTGATGTTCTCTTCCTGTACTGAGTGTCGCCTGTTATGAGTAGTCATTTTCGTTTACACCTCAGCGCCAAAACTGTATGTGCCGTGAGATCTGACAACTGTGCACTGTTGTGCCAAGCACCTGAGTCATGATTGGTTCAAATGGCTCTGAGCGCTATGGGACTTAACTGCTGAGGTCATCAGTCCCTTAGACCTTAGAACTACTTAAACCTAACTAACCTAAGGACATCACACACATCCATGCCCGAGGCAGGATTAGAACCTGCGGCCGTAGCGGTCGCGCGGTTCCAGACTTTAGCGCCTAGAACCGCTCGGCCACTCCGCCGGCCTCAATCATGACTTCACTTTCAATTCTAGTCCTGGAGCTTCCTTCATTTCAAAGTAAGTGTCTAATTATAATGGACCTTGAAGTAAATTCAATTTTAGTTCCGGATATTCCTTAACGTCAGAACATGACTCTTCAGTGTTTATTGAATCCTGAAGTGACTCATATTCTAGATCAAATTTTCTCTGATTGGCCCTTGTGATGTTAGAATTTCCATGCTGCCTGTTGCATTTCATATGTCGTACGTTTCTTATTTATTTGCCCAAACTGTTTGATGGCCCAGAACGCATTTTATGAGTGTCAGAATAGTACAAGATGACAGCTGCTTGACTTCTCTCGAACAACCGAAGAGGACAGAGCATTTTCAGATATCAAGTTCACCGGGCTTCATCCGAAACCTAATATCAGGATAGCCAGACAGAGCAAATTCAGTCCTTTGGAATGGCTCAAATGGCTCTGAGCACTATGGGACTTAACTTCTTAGGTCATCAGTCCCCTAGAACTTAGAACTACTTAAACCTAACTAACCTAAGGACATCACACACATCCATGCCCGAGGCAGGATTCGAACCTGCGACCGTAGCGGTCGCGCGGTTCCAGACTGTAGCGCCTAGAACCGCTCGGTCACACCGGCCGGCCAGTCCTTTGGAATATTAGTTACTTCAACATCATTTAAATATTGAAGATCTTTTGACATAAAGGAAGATCCGGGACCACAGTTGAATATGAGACCCTCTAACAAAGTTATCAGGAAGATCCATTGGTATTCTCGATGTCCACGGATCCAGAACCAAATTTGGGAGCAGAAGAAAAAATGGTTCAAATGGCTCTGAGCAGTATGGGACTTAACATCTTAGGTCATGAGTCCCCTATAACTTACAACTACTTAAACGTAACGAACCTAAGGACATCACACACATCCATGCTCGATGCAGGATTCGAACCTGCGACCGTAGCAGTCCCGCAGTTCCGGACTGAAGCGCCTAGAACCGCAAGGCCACCGTGGTTACTACTCCGTAGAATATCCGTTAAGTAATGTCGAAATATTTCCAGTGATACATGATTTTGTCTCATTGCTCCACACCCCACGAAGGACAGTTACGCTAAGGACAACACACATGCCCATGCCCGAGGGAGGACTCGAACCTCTGACGGGTGGAGCGGCGCTAGGAGGACAGTTCTTGCCATGGTCATCACTGCATGATTTAAAGGGATAGTGTAAAACCAGATAGTTGTGCCTCTCGCTCCAAACTCTCTATAGACTATGGACTCAGTTATAGGGATTCTGAAATAGAACGACAAATTTTTACGCAATAATAACTTTTTGGTCGATTTACGTAGACTTTATGAGGTGTTCTATCACCACAAAAATTATCCATGTAGCATTAAGGCTGGAAATTAGCTACTGGAATATAATCAAAGTCTTTGTGTAAGGACAAGACCATTTTTAGTCCAGATTTCACACAGTTCGATAAGTCTACTGAAGAGATACAATGGCATTGCTTACAATGTGAAAATTCGTGATTATGCAAATTTTGTTCATGAATAGTGCAGGCAGAAGCTACGATTACGTGCAAAATGATCCACCGAACGTGATCGACAAACAGAAGTACCTTCTACGTGTTCCTTGCGCACTGCGAATGGTGCCCAGTCCATGGCTACAAAACGAAGCTACTTACATCCGTTCTGTCTTTGATTGTACAAAACTAAATTCACCTTATGTATAAAAACAAATCATTACTGAGACAACTTTCAAATATATTGCAAATCCTGCGTTTGAAAAGTTCTTACCCTACGTTGTTACCATGCGATAAACGTGTAAACGAACAATTGAACAGACACTGATGGAAAAAATCGCGACATCAACAAGGAGTTGTGCGTCATAAACTGAAGTTAAATTATGTGTTTCTACATCTGGAAGATAACGTCTGTTCAAATTTAAGGCTCTGAGCACTATAGGACTAAACATCTGAGGTCATCAGTCCCCTAGAACTTAGAACTACTTAATCCTAACTAACCTAAGGACATCACACACATCCATGCCCGAGGCAGGATTCGAACCTGCGACCGTAGCAGTCTTGCGGTTCCGGACTGAAGCGCCTAGAACCACACGGCCACCGCGGCCGGCTTCAAATTTAAGGCCAGTCGCGTAACAGTAGCGGTCCTTGCGCCACTATGAGGATGCCAATCAGGTTTGCCTTAAGTACACACTGTACAACTCGTGAGGCAATTCGTTATGCCATCCTCTGGCCCCATATGCAACTCTAAAAAATAATCGATATTGGCACACTGGGGCCATATGTTTCTGTATGTCCTGAATCCGTAGCTTAATTGCTTCCTTCGAAGACTTGACTGCACCATTGACGTCTATGGTCAATATCGATGGTCTTCTTTCCCGCTCAGCATCACACACGTCTGAGCCGCCTCGTTCAAGTTGTTGGCACCATTTCATTACGGCTGCATGCGACATTGCATTTGATCCGCAGTTTCACGGCGAATCTGTGTGAGATCTGAACGTTTTGCCCACCAGAGTCGTAGAGTCCTGTATACTTCAACACTGGAGTACGTTTCGAGTTGCTTCTATGTTTCACCAAAACTCTGTGATGCACCTGTTAACCGTACCGCAACACAGATGAGTCTGCAGGAAACCAGGAACATGTACTGTCTTCTGACAAATCGACACTCTTGTTGCCCAATGAATAGTCTCGTTGTTGTGGTCTTCAGTCCTGAGACTGGTTTGATGCAGCTCTCCATACTACTCTATCTTGTGCAAGCTTCTTCATCTCCCAGTACCTACTGCAGCCTACATCCTTCTGAATCTGCTTAGTGTATTCATCTCTTGGTCTCCCTCTACGATTTTTACCCTCCACGCTGCCCTCCGATATTAAATTGGTGATCCCTCGATGTCTCAGAACATGTCCTACCAACCGATCCCTTCTTCTAGTCAAGTTGTGCCACAAGCTCATCTTCTCCCCAGTTCTATTCAATACCTCCTCATTAGTTATGCGATCTACCCATCTAATCTTCAGCATTCTTCCGTAGCACCACATTTTGAAAGCTTCTATTGTCTTTTCGTCTAAACTATTTATCGTCCATGTTTCACTTCCATACATGGATGGCTACACTCCATACAAATTCTTTCAGAAACGACTTCCTGACATTTAAATCTATACTCGATGTTAACAAATGTCTCTTCTTCAGAAACGCTTTCCTTGCCATTGCCAGTCTACATTTTATATCCTCTCTACTTCGACCATTATCTGTTATTCCGCTCCCCAAATAGCAAAACTCCTTTACTACTTTAAGTGTGTCATTTCCTAATCTAATTCCCTCAGCATCACCCGACTTAATTCGACTACATTCCATTATCCTCGTTTTGCTTTTGTTGATGTTCATCTTATATCCTCCTTTCAAGACACTGTCCTTTGCTGTCTCTGACAGAATTACAATGTCATCGGCGAACCTCAAAGTTTTTATTACTTCTCCATGGATTTTAATACCTACTCCGAACTTTTCTTTTGTTTCCTGTATTACTTGCTCAATATACAGATTGAATAACATCGGGGACAGGCTACAACCCTGTCTCACTCCCTTCCCGACCGCTGCTTCCCTTTCATACCCCTCAACTCTTATAACTGCCATCTGCTTTCTGTACAAATTGTAAATAGCCTTTCGCTCTCTGTATTTAACCCCTGCCACCTTCAGAATTTGAAAGAGAGTATTCCAATAAACATCATCAAAAGCTTTCTCTAAGTCTACAAATGCTAGAAACGTAGGTTTGCCTTTCCTTAATCTTTCTTCTAAGATAAGTCGTAGGGTCAGTATTGCCTCACGTGTTCCAACATTTCTACGGAATCCAAACTGATCTTCTCCGAGGTCGGCTTCTATCAGTTTTTCCATTCGTCTGTAACGAATTCGCATTAGTATTTTGCAGCTGTGACTTATTAAACTGATAGTTCGGTAATTTTCACATCTGTCAACACCTGCTTTCTTTGGGATTGGGATTATTATATTCTTCTTGAAGTCTGAGGGTTTGCCTGTCTCATACATCTTGCTCACCAGATAGTAGAGTTTTGTCAGGACTGGCTCTCCTAAGGCTGTCAGTAGTTCTAATGGAATGTTGTCTACTCCGGAGGTCTTACCGTTTCTTTTTAGTAAGAAAAGTCACTTTTACATGTTTGTCAGCCGTCGTTCGTCTCGCGTAATGCCCTCAAAAACCTTGTAACGTCCTTCCTGGCTTTAGTCATGCCGGATTTCTCGTTTTTTGCTAAATTAAGGAGGCAATAATGCCTATGTTTCATTTCGGCATATACATTAGAAAATAGCGATAATTATCGTTCTTCAGTGGTTTTTAAATCATTGTGTTGGCTACTTAAAAATTCTGATATAACAGCAAGTTGCCGTTCCAGTTCAGTCACCACTCATTCACAAGCTATCAGTTTAATTATCAAATTCACACGAGCATAACGGAATCCACAAATGACACAGTGTGCTTTACTTCTCTAAACGTTGAACGAAACAAGAAAAGTAAGCGAGCAAGCATAATACAAAACAGAATTGGATAAATTTTCCTTGGTTTTCTTGTCGTTTCAGAATTGTTTGTACACACCGACTTTCAACGACTTCCTGTGTCATCATTTTCATACGTAAACTACCGTACGAACAGGTTGTGTAGCATTTTTGTATATGGTTAGCTGCATTACGTAATGAAGATACGACGAATTCCATGATTTGCCATAGTGTAAGGTGTCAGGCAAATCCAACACCTTCCATGAAAACCCTGACATGATAAGCAAGTCCAGTAGTATGTCACATAGCTCCGAATAAATCGTGACATTAAATTAACCAAAGTAATACGAGTAACGAGTGAGCAAATGGAATACCACAGCCTAACACAAGAATGCCTAAATGCATGTCATACTTTCCCACCGTGAGACAGACGCAGTTCCTAGGGGAGAAACGAGAACAGAAGCCAAGAGCAAAACCGTGTTAAGCTAGAAGGCCCTACGATAAGGGACGGACACCCACGTCGCCAGCTAACCAACAGGACCACCCCCCAGCCCATGTTACAAGCTAGAGCCCTCCAGAAGAACAGTATAGATCTTACGATAACACTAAAAGGGCTACACCAGCCGCAAGTTTTAGCGTGAGACTTTTTCGCGTCTCTGTTACGTTGCAAACTTTAAAAACATTGCCCCAAAACTAAAAGTATAACGTTTCTCATTGGATAGACAGAATTTTTGTAGGCGGAGCTTAAGGTTAACATCGAGACCCTGATTGGTCAGATGAAAACACAGCCAGATAGTTTTTTTTTAAACCAACTTCGGTAAATTGTAGTAACGAGAAGTTAGGGGAGAGTTGCTTCCGAGACGGCGAAGGTGGAGCTGCGCCCCCCGCTGCCCCCCTGAAGCTGCCTAACCAACGACAAGGTAATGAACGCACGCGATGCCGCATAACAGGGCATAAAGCTTCACTCAGAACTGCAGAAGTCTCATCTGTTACACCCCCGTTTTGCGTAATACTAGTGTCGATCGTCAATTAAAGCTCATGGTATTCACATTTGCTACGTAAGTTAAAATCTGAAACGCGATGATTTTTCTGTTATATAATTATTGAGAAGCCACATCAGTCACTGTAATTTACGACAAGTTAGATAAGTAATTAAAGATAATTGAGGGTCACTATAGACCATTTTGATAGTTTTCTCTTTTGTGAAACTTAATTTAAACCTAGATTATAGATGTGATTTGGCATAGGTCATCCGTCGATCCATTGTAGAACTTGGAAACCCACTCAGGGAATATTCGTTCACATTTTTGTTGAACGCAGTTGATTTTTATCATCCTGTATTAAAACATTTCCTTTTATCAATAGTGCAATTTATAAACAATGTTTTGTGAGTAGAATAAAATTTCCGATGGTAAACTTAACTACTTTTTCGACGTTATTTTACCAGCTAACTAAAAATAGGAAAGCCTTGAACCCATTCCACTAAATTTAGTTAGTATTAAGATTCTTTTACAGTGAGTGCAGCAGAGCTGACGCTGAAATCATTAAGTATTTGGTTATATCATCGCTAGTCTCACTGAACTCTTCTGAACTCTACATGTCATGTGTGGTCTGGCGTCTCCTTACCAGCAACAGGTCCCAGGTTCAAAGTAGTCAATTCCCTAAAAAACACGCTCAGAGCGTCCATGCGCGAAAGTGGTAGGGAGACACGACTTACAACAAAAATGGTTCAAATGGCTCTGAGTACTATGGGATTCAACTGCTGTGGTCATCAGTCCCCTAGAACGTAGAACTACTTAAACCTAACTAACCTAAGGACATCACACACATCCACGTCCGAGGCAGGATTCGAACCTGCGACCGTAGCAGTCGCACGGTTCCGGACTGCGCGCCTAGAACCGCGAGACCACCGCGGCCGGCGACTTAGAACAAACAGTCGCAGAAACCACGCAGAATGTTAGAATAGATCACCTCTGTGTCTGTTACGCGGGAACATTAGTTGTGATGCTCATTCCGTTAGGTAGTAAATAGTTTAATTCTCTGGTCCTTTCAACATAAACACCCATTTCCTTGAATCGCTAATGGTACAGGAGCTTTCCAGTTTAAAGCTGTTCCTGCACATCCTAATATAAGTGACTTCTGTGAAACGAAAATCCTACGCCATGCATCGTCCAACTAGGACTCTGTCATCAACGAAGCCCTTGGCATCAGAATGGGCAACAATTTTCTAGCTTAATTGACTGAATTTTAGAAAACCTGAGTAGTCGCAAACAAACAGGTACTAGCTGTTTTTTGGCGTATTTACTCCAATTGTGTTCTCTGCCCATCGTAAGATTTCCATTTCATAGCAAAAATAACTTTTACGGCTTGTTCGCCATTCTTGCATTCACGAATCAAAACGTGTGACATACAATTTGAACTTGGAAGGTGGGAATGTTGGTCGTGAGGAGGACTACGAAATATTAGTCCTTCTCACGACCAACTTTCTCACCTTCCAAGTTTACATTATATGTCACACGGTTTGGTTCGTGAATGTATGAGTACGGAACATGCTGTCAAAGTTATTTTTGCTGTGAAATGGAAATCTGATGATACACAAAGACCGAAACATGTCGTTTTGAAAAAAATGCGCCGTAGAACAACTACTACCTGTTTGTTTGCAACTACTCAGCTTTGCTAAAATCCAGCCAGTTATAATAATAATAATGGTCGCATACCTATACCGGAGTTTCAGGCCGAAATACGTAAAAAAATTTGTAACTGGAATATCGGTTATACCCTTACTAGTATACGGGAAGAGGAGCTCTGGGCTAAAAGGTTACAGACGAATAAGCTAATGGAATCAGCAATGCTACAGATGTTCCTCCATTATAGACATCGGCGTGTTCTCTGATAGCAAACGGGGTGGTTTGTGAGAGCTCTATAAGACACACTTTCTGACAAAAAATAAAAAAAGAAAAACAAAAAGGAAAAAAGAAAAGAAAAAAAGAGAAAGAAAGTGGAGCACTCAAAACAATAGGAGGAAACTTCACAGGTTATTTCAGTGGTCACAAAATCGAATAAAAGTTACAAAGAACTTGACAGTGTGAGCGTACTTCTCAGTATAACGTTGAATCTCATCTGACTTGAATGTGTGCAATGATTCAGTTGGGGACGCTGTTATAAAGCGGTTGTATCTTCTCCAAAGCCAAGTGGGACCCGTCATTATTGTGACTCAATCTTGATATCCTGGGTACGGCAGTGGGATGGAGGTGACGTACGGACTGGTCCAAGACATGTTCTCTCGGGAACGGATCTTGGGGTCTTGTTAAGCACGGAAGTAACTCGACATTACGCAGAAAATTCATAGAGACGCGTGCTACATGCAAACGATCACTAGTCTGTTCAAAAACGGCAGCACGATATTGACAAGTGAAAGGTGACACATGAGGACCTCTATCAGAGCGATCCATGACTTGAAGTCTTGCCCATTGGTTCCCCACACAATGACGCCGGGAGCAATACCACCGTGCCTCTTCAAAATGTTGCGAGAATGGGGTGCATTCCCAGTCTCCACCCTCCTTGCCAACGTTGGTTATTCAGAGTAGTGCAGAACTGCGTCACTGAACGCAATGCGATGCCAGTCTTCAGCAGACCATGCTTCCGAGTCAGGGCACCCTTCCCCCCCACCCAGTGCAGCCGTTAGCGCTGAGGTGTTAATGATAGTCTTCTTTTGGGACGCTAGCCGGCTGCTGTTAGTTTGCGACACATGGTGCAGGACGCCAGATGTTGTTACCGGGAGTCCATTACTTGTTCACGGACATAGGCATAGGTGTGGAGGGATCACGATGTGCTTGGTGCACAACACGATGGACCTCCATTATCAAATGGTTCAAATGGCTCTGAGCACTATGGGACTCAACTGCTGAGGTCATTAGTCCCCTAGAACTTAGAACTAGTTAAACCTAACTAACCTAAGGACATCACAAACATCCATGCCCGAGGCAGGATTCGAACCTGCGACCGTAGCGGTCTTGCGGTTCCAGACAGCAGCGCCTTTAACCGCACGGCCACTTCGGCCGGCCCCTCCCTTATCGCGGTTGGATGTGATAGACTGGAATCTTGACAGCAGAGTATGCCTGCCCAAACACTCCAACACCAGGCCACTTTTACATCTAAATGCCACATCTGGAAACTGCATGACTCGCCCAGATTTCAGACTTTATCATGTGCTGAGAACTCTGTCTCATACGAGTGCCTGGAATATAAGTGTCCTTCACAGCGATAACACAACATCTGATGCTGTACACGCCATCGATTCGTACTTATACTTCTTTCCCTAGTGACGAAAGTAAACGCGAACAACACTACTACGAACAACACTACTACCAGTCGCGGAGAATTATATTTCTGATAATTTTCTGATAATTTCTGATAATTTTCTGATAATTATATTTCTGATAATTACAATGACGTCTGACAATGTCTTCTAGGTGCTTCACATGTTTGGCACGCACTGTAATTCAGCCAATCATTTACAAAATTTTCATGCAGCCTAGCAATACGACAATACCTAGGAATAACTATAGAGGAATTCGACGAGAGCTTGAGCGTAGAAAGAAATACTATGTGACAGAACCATTCAGAAACATTTGACCAAGATCATCAGCGCGAAAACCTACCCAGCCATAAAATTTCCCTCTATTACACAGTGTGTTTTATGTATCGTGAACAAGTAGAGGTACCCACACCCTGAGAAGTGTAGAAAACAATGGACTGCTGTAGTATGAAATTACTAAAGAGGACACGGTAACCGCCATAACCTGACTTCACAGAAGCTTCGCTCAGTGGAAGAGGAGTCAAATTAAGGAACACGTGTCTTGGCTTATCCACAGATACTTGACCGTTTCTGAGAAAATGAGATTAAAAGTTCTCAACGAATTCTATGAATCTTTTAGCGCATAGCAAGATGAACTGGAGCAGGGGCACACTGGCTGGCGTACGGATTCACACTTTCGCGCCACGTGTTCGAAACCCAATTATTGTTTTTATTTGATTTTTCTTTCGTTTATCTGCACATGTCTGTAGGTTACTAAACAAATGTGTAAAACAATAAATGGATACTCCAAATCTTCCTGAAGGAAGGCAAGATTAAATACACGCAAAAAAAATGTTTTGCAGCACCTCAGTTCCCAAAACTCCTGAAGATAGATGTCGACTGTGACTGTCACTAAACCCGACCAAAGCCGGAAACAACCATGCATGAGCAGCGCCTATTAGACGGAGAGAGTCCGACAGCTGATTATTTCCAGTCATTCCACCAGGAAGGAGATAGACGGCTCGTGTTGTCTGTAGTTCAACCATGCCTAGACGGTCAACACCGCGGTTCGATCGCGTCCTCATTGCTACTTTGTGCCGGGAAGGACTCTCAACAAGGAAGTGTCCAGGCGTCTCGGAGTGAAAAAAACCGATGTTGAAACTTCCTGGCAGATTAAAACTGTGTGCCGGACCGAGACTCGAAATCTCATTCTCAAAGCTATGTTGTTCGGACAAGGAGGAGATACAGAGAGACAGGAACTGTCGATGACAAGTCTCGCTCAGGCCGCCCAAGAGCCACTACTGAGGTGGATGACCGCTACCTACGGTTCAAAATGGTTCAAATGGCTCTGAGCACTATGGGACTCAACTGCTGTGGTCATTAGTCCCCTAGAACTTAGAACTACTTAAACCTAACTAACCTAAGGACATCACACACATCCATGCCCGAGGCAGGTTCGAACCTGCGACCGCAGCAGTCGCACGGTTCCGGACTGCGCGCCTAGAACCGCGAGACCACCGCGGCCGGCGCTACCTACGGATTCGTGCAGCCACAGGACGTCGTGTTACGGCTCAAGCTGTGCGCAATAGGCTACATGATGTGCAACTTTACTCCCGACGTCCATGGCGAGGTCCATCTTTGCAACCACGACACCATGCACCGCGGTACAGATAGACCCAACAACATGTCGAATGGACAGCTCAGGATTGGCATCACGTTCCCTTCACCGATTTGTGTCGCTTGTGCCTTCAACCAGACAATCGTCGGAGACGTGTTTGGAGGCAACCTGGTCAGGCTGAACGCCTTAGACACACTGCTCAATGCGCGCAGCAAAGTGGCGGTTCCCTGATGTTTTGGGGTGGCATTACGTGGGGCCGACGTACGTCGCTGGTGGTCATGGAAGGCGTCGTAACGGCTGTATGATAAGTGAATGCCATCCTCCGACCGATAGTGCAACCATATCGGCAGCATATTGACGAGGCATTCGTCTTCATGGTCGACAATTCGCGCCCCTATCGTGCACATCTTGTGAATGACTTCCTTCAGGATAACGACATCGCTCGGCTAGAGTGACTAGCATGTTCTCCAGACATGAAGCCTATCGAACATGCCTGGGATAGATTGTAAAGGGCTGTTTATGGACGATATAACCCACCAACCACTCTGAGAGACTACGCCGAATCGCCGTTGATGAGTGGGACAACCAGGACCAAAGTGCCTTGATGAACTTGTGCATAGTATACCACGACGAATACAGGCATGCATCAGGGCAAGAGGACGTACTACAAGGTATTAGAGGTACCGGTGGGTACAGCAATCATGACCACTACCTCTGAATGTCTCGCCGTCTGGTGGTACAACATGCATTGTGTGGTTTTCATGAGCAATAAAAAAGGTGGAAATGATGTTTATGTTAATCTCTATTCCAATTTCCTTTACAGGTTCCACAACTCTCGGAACCGAGGTGATGCAAAATATTTTTAGATTGGTGTACAAGAATTAATATACAGATTGATATAAGGATGAAATTGAAGAATATGAGAATTTAGAAAGGTGGTAATCCCTGAAAATACGATACACATATATTACATAATAAATGAATGACACTTAATGTGAAATGAAGTTATAATTTTGCGATTAATGTAATGTCCCTGTATTCCTTGACTTGATAAGAAACGTACTCTAGTCTACTACAGACGTTGGTAGCCAAACAAAAAAATAAAATAAAATTAAAACAATAATCAGGTTTTGAACAAGACTCATAATAGTGTAAAGACGTGACATAGCCACTGTGCTGCCACATGCCACATCAGTAATATGCACGTATATGACGCGCAAAATGGCATGTACATTACATCTAAAACTTTGGTCGTCGTTTACTCAGAAACAATCGAGTATCTACATATAAGTCGACGCCTGTGTGGCTTGCTTTGGCTCATCTTCCACTGAGTGAAGTTTCTGGGAAATCGGGTTATGGCACTTGCCGTGTTCTCCTAGTAAGTCTCGGTTTGTGGCAACCGCGACAGGAAAGATCTATCATGCACTGTGATTTGGTATGTTGTATACATTCAGTGGTGGCCTGAAAACGGCGACTGAGGCACGGAAAACAATGGCCAGCTACAAAAACGAGACTAGATTCCACAAGTGGGAATTGCTAAGTGAGTCTCGTTTTGTGGCGACCGTGCCAGGACGGAGAGACGGCGTGACGTCAGCGCGCTGCAGCCGCGGCGCGTAACGCAGGTAGCGGCCGAACGTGGGCGGTGGGCGGCAGCAGACGCGGCCGAAGCGGGCGGGGCTGGTATGCAGGCAGGCTGGCTGGTGGGCCTCGTCGACGTCTTTTTGGGCGGCGCACTCGCTCCACCGCCGCCCGCGCTTTCCGCCACTCGAAAAATAGTCCTCCTCCAGCAGCCACAGCTGGTCGCCACAGCCTGTTATCCATCGGATGCCCTCCGCACGCCGGTAGCCAGAAGGTGGTGGACTGCTCAGGAAGGATACCATAAACTGCTCCGAAATTTCGCGGATGCTATAAACTTCGAGGCCTACTCGATGACTGACCGCAGTGTCTGCCGGCTCCAGAGAGAAAGCAGAGGAGACAGCGCGAGGCGCATTCGCGCAGATCCACCAGGGCTGAAAACTACGTACTTGTTGCTTAAGAATAGCGTACCTGCTATGGAAAAACCCCACTGTTAAGATGTTCGGTCTCTCAGTAGAAATAAATATTGTATGTATTTATCGAAGTTTATGTATAGACGAGATGGGAAAATTTTCGAAACATACGCTATCCGATCAGAAGTACAGGGTGTCCGAAAAGTCTTTCCCTGAATACATAAATTGATAACTCAGGCTAGAAGTAAGATACAAATATGAAACTGGGGTCTAATTGTTTACAAACTATCAAAGTTTTTTTCACACTTCAGTAAACTTCCACATGAGCACCCTAGGTAGCACGTAGCACATCTAGGCGATATTCAATTTCCGTCCACACATTAGCCAACATCACTGGAGGAATCGATTCAACGACTGTGGTTATCCTTTGCCGCAGGGTTTCAAGATCTGGTACACGTGTTCGGTAGACCTTGTCCTTGACATAACCCCATAAAAAGAAGTCTAATGGGGTTATGTCAGGAGAGCGTGGAGGCCAAACCGTTGGCCCATCACGACCAATCCATCGCCCAGGAAAGGTCATATCGAGATAGGTACGGACGTCCAAGCCCCAATGAGGCGGTGCACCGTCTTGCTGAAACAAGACATAGGGGTAATACTGAAGCAGCTGAGGAACAGCATACAGTTGCAACATGTCCAGATACACTGCAGATGTGATGGTAGCCTCAGCGAAGAAGAAGGCCCGATAATTCGATCGTGCAATAGCGTGCACCAAACATTCACCTTTGGACTGCACACTATGACCTCGCCAGGGGGTTGTGAACCCCAAATGGTCACATTATGGCGATTCACTACTCCACTGACAAAAAAGGTCGCTTCGTCGGAAAGGCAATTCGTCTGAGAGAACCATCATCGTCGTCAATACGTGATAGCATTTCGACCGCAAAGTCATATCGACGTGTACTGTCATGGGGCAACAAGGCATGAACGATTTGCACTTTGTATGCACGAAACAATAAACGTTTGTGTAAAATGTCATGGAGAGAGCTTTTTGGCATCTGTAATTCCCGTGAGGCCCTGCGCACCGATTTCTTCGGACTTCGCAGAAAAGACTGCCTTACAGCTTCCACTCTGTCTGCTGAGGTTCTTGGTCGACCAGACCTCGGAAGGTCAGCAACCGATCCTGTGTTCTTGAACTTCTCATACCAGGCTTTAATGCTCTTGACATCAGGTGGATTCCTTCCAAATGTAGTCTGGAAGTGTCTCTGCACTGTGGTTGGTGATCGTGTCTCATGGTACCACAGGATACACTGTGCCTTCTCCTGATTGGTTAACATGGCTTCTTGGGCACTTTACCTCATCCACTACTTACGTACTGCGAACCTAAAACAGAAAAAAACTTAGGTAGTTGTAAAAAATTCGACACAAGTTTCATATTTGTATCTTACTTCTAGCCTGAGTTATCAATTTATGTAATCAGGGAAAGACTTTTCGAACACCCTGTATAATGCCATCTATTGGTGAACATTAAAATGGGGTGCGCCCACCCTCCATCTTTATCATGGATTCAGCTCTGCTGGGCCAGTTTCAATAAGGTGTCTGAATGTCTTTTGGGGGAATGGCAGCCCATTCTTCACCAAGAGAAAAACCAGAGTCGGGACTCTGGGCAGACCAGTACATTTTAGGATTGTTATTCTTTACAAGCCAATGCTGCTTTATGACAGGGTGCACTGTCAATTGATACATCCTCTCCGATTTATTCCTCTATGGGATTCAGTACTTAATGCTGTAAAATGAATTCATATCCGTTCGCATTTAGTATTTCCTTAAGTGCAATAAGGGAACCACGCCCTAACCACGGAAAACACTCCCATACGGTAACGCGACCTCCTCCGTACTTCACTGTTGGCGCTGCAAATGATGGCAGGTAGAGTGCTCCATGCATTCATCAAACCCAAACGCTTGCATCAGATTTCTGCAGGGTACAGCGTGTTTAATCACTCGAAATCGCTCATATCCAGTAACCCACAGCCCATTGGCGCTGCTCTTTACACCACCAACAACGTCGCTTAGCAATGACTACAGAAATGTGTAGCTTATAATGAGATTCTTGACCACTGTGCTCCATTCCTTTTAACTACCTATCCACAGTCATTGTGCTAGCGGCACTTTTGGTATCACCTTGAAACTTACGAGTGAATTTTTCCACATATTTTACGTGCGACTTTTTGCAGCAGGCCTTCTGAATGCTTTACGGTCCCTATTCGTCAGTACGTGAGGTCTGCGTGGTCTTTGTTTAGTTGTAGTCATTCCTATGCGTTTCCACTTTACAGTCACATCAGTAACAGTCAATTTAAGCATCTTTACAGAGGTTGAAATGTCCCTAGTGAATTTCTTACTCGAGCGACAACCCAGGACTAGTCCACGTTCGAAGTCCTGACCGAGCCATTCAGCCGTTTCTGCTTCTGTACTGAAAACAATACTAGCCGCCTCCTTTTCTACTGGCGAATCCACCTTTCGTGGCATTTAGTGGTTATTCGCAATACATAGGCATCTAATGGTCAGTTCCCTATTACAGTGGGGTGTTTGGATACTTTTGATCATTAATATATATCCACAGTATAGCATAAGGTACACAAAATTATATACGTATCAGTACGTGCCTAAATGCGTATGTGCGCTTGTCTCATAACTTCATCTTTACTGCCACAGTCAGCACTGGAGGGAGTGTATGGGCACATAAGTTGTGAACGGAAACCTATAGGGTCATACTATGGCTAGCGCAACGAAATGTACTAATACTCTCCAGAGCTTTCAGGATTACACTAGCTAAAAGCCTTCTGTGACTTTCGGAGTATTCCCAGTCGACATAGCTGTTAGGCATGTGACTGTGTCATACTGTTTACGGCGAGAAGATATAAAAAGGTGCTGAGAAACTGCAGTTCCCAGAATAATTGACAAAGACTTAATAGAACTCGTAAAGATAAGGGCATTATTTGTGAGACGAACTTACAAAAGGTAGAAAAGTTCAACTACTAGACGACAGTTCATTCAGTTTAACCAACTCAGGGAGTTGTAGTGGTCATCGTCCCTGTTGCTGTAGTGGTCTTCAGTCTGAAGAGTCATTTGAAGCAGCTTTCGGTGCTAGTCACTGTCATGCAAGCCTCTTAGTCCCTGAATAACTACTCAGTCTACATCCAGTTCAACATACGTACTCTTTTCATCCCTTTGTCTCTCTTTGCAATTTTTACCCTCCGCACTTTCCTCCAAATATTAAACTGGTGATCCCTTGAAGTGTCAGAATGTATCCTATGAACGGATCCCTTCCTGTAGTCAAGTTACGCCACAAATTTCATTCCTCCCCTGTTCTGTTTACCACCTCACTAGTGGCATGATCTGCACATCTGATCTTCAGCTTTCTTCTGCAAAACCACATTTCAAAAGCTTCTATTCACTTTTTGTCTGAACTGTTTATCGAATACAGTTCATTTCCATACAAGGCTGCACTCCAGAGATATACCTTCAGAAGAAACTTGGTAGCACATAAATGTGCATTAGGTGTCAACTATTCCTCATTTTCAGAATTACTTCTCTTGTTGTTGCCAATTTACGTTGCATATTCTCTATTCTTCAGCCATCAAACTTATTTCGTTGCCGAAATATTACTTTTAGTGTCTCATTTTGTAGTGTCAGTCCTTCAGCATCGCCTAATTCGACTCATTCCCTTCCTCTGGTTTTCCGTTTGTTGATATTCAACTTATAATATCGTTTGAAGGATCTCTCCATTCTGTTCAACAGCTCTTACAACTTCTTCTCCATCCCGTCCAGCGACAACAATGGCAAGCTCCAAAACTTTTCTTTTCCTCTCCCTGAACTCTAGTTACTTTTCTAAATTCCTCCTCGGTTTCCTTTACTGCTTGATCAATGTATAAATTGAATAACATATGGTGTAGGCTACAACCCTGTTACTCCCTTCCCTACTGCTACTTCCCTCTCATGCCCCTCGACTATTATAACTGCAATCTGGTTACTGCACAAATCGTAAACCGCGTTTCGCTCCCTGTATTTCACCCCTGCTACCTCCAGAACATTATGAAAAGCTTCCTCTAAATATACAAATTTTGTAAGAGTATGTTTGCTTTTCTTCACTATATCTTTCAAGGTAATACTTAGAGTGAGCATCGTCGCACATGTTCCTACATATCTCTTAAACTGAAACTGATCTTCCGCGAGATCAGCTTCTAAAGGTTTTGCTACTCTTCAGTAAATGATGTCAGTGTTTGGCACCAACGACAAATTAAACTGATTTTTCGGTTGTAGTCACAACTATCAGTGCCTGTCTTCTTAGGACTCGGAATTATAATATTCTTCTTGAACTCTGGAAGTATTTCTCGAATGTTATATGTCTTGCACATCAGGTGAAGTAGTTCTGTCATGGCTTGCTCTTCCAAGGATCTCAATAGCTCTGAATGAGTGTCGTCTACTCCAGGGACCTTGTTTTTCACTTAGATCTTTCAGTGCTCTGTAAAATACTTCTGCCAGAATCAGAGACATTTCTGTGCAATTAATTTCACATATCCATATGTCCAACATCTCCTCGATTTCATCCATATTTTGTATAAACTTTACTTACTATCTGGCAAGCCCGCCTGGCTAGCCGCGCAGTCTTAAGCAATGCTTCCCGGGCGGGAAGGCGTGCCGGTCCCCGGAAAGAATCCTCCCAGCGGCTTAGTGTCGAGGTCCGGTGTGCCGGCCAGCCTATGATTGGTTTCTAAGGCTGTTTTCCATCTATCTCGGCGAATGCGGGCTGGTTCCCCTTATTCCGCCTCAGTTACACTGTGTCGGCGATTGCTGTGCAACCACCGTTTCCACATACGCGTACACCGCACTTGGAGTTACACTCGTCTGGTACGAGACGATCCCGAGGGGGGGCGAGGCACCTGGGTCCGAACTGCGCAATAACCCTGGGTTCGGAGTGGGGCGGCAGTGGAGTAGGTGGACTGCTGTGGCCTGTTGTTGACCACTAAGGGCTCCGGCGGGACGAAGCCTCTCCATCGTTTCTAGGTCACCGTCTAATAAAATGGACAGGGAGGAGGGAGGAGAAGGAGATGGAGAGAGAGGGGGGGAGGATAAGATGATGGACAGATTGAGCAGGAGATGAAGAGAGGGAGGCGGGAGGAACAGATGGAAGACAGAGGAGAGAGGAAGAGATGGACAGAGAGAGAGAGAGGAGATGATGGTCAGACAGCGGAGGAGGAGATGGATGATGGAGGAAGAAGGAGGAGATATACAGAGAGAGGTGTGGGAGATGGACAGAGACAGGTAGTGTAGTTAAAGAAAGAGGGAGAGAGCAGGTGGATAGAGAGAGCAGAAAGGAGATGAACAAATGAAGGGAAAGGAGGAGAAAGCCGATGTGGGAGGAAGAGAAGGAAGAAGGGAGAGAGGGGGGGGGGAGAAGTGCATCGACAGAGGCATGGGGCGTGAGTTGAAGGAGGGGGAGGAGGAGGTGCTCAGAGAGAGCATGAGGAGATGCATGAGAGGGGATGGAGGAGGAGATGGACTAATGGAACACTGGAACACATAAATTCTCGGGTAACACTAGGTTGCTCAGGTAGTAAACAAATAAAGTAATTAAACCTCTCGTTCCATGTGTGACAAACATTTGCTGCCAGGGTATTAATGCTTATATCTGGAATGGCTAATGTACACAACAACCGACAAATAAAGAGAGGAAATACCCTGAACATACGACAGGCCAGTTAATATTCATTAAACAACGCTTTTAGCAGGTCATTAGCACAGTATTACTAACCTCAGCACTTGTAATACGTTACTGGTACCATCACGTACACCGATCAGCCAAAACAAGGACGACTGTTTATCGCGAGATAGGAGACCGCATGATTGCGTCAAGTGTTCTTGAAGCAGTAAGGAGTGAAGAAGAATGGGGAATCATTCTAGCGAAGATACGTGTCGCAGATGGGATATCCGCTAAAATAAGCGACTATAACCAAGTGCAGACTGTTGTGGATCGTTGGATGGGAACAAGCATCTCGGAAGCATCTGTCGTGAGCATCCATAGAAAGTGGTTAAGGACAGTGAAACCTGGTGGATGTCCATGGCCCATCGCAGAAAGGTATGCCTGCTCTCTTAAGTAGAATAGGCGACGATCTGTGGCAGATATTACGATCTAGTCAATGCTTGTGCAGAGCCAAGTGTTTCAGAAAACACAGTTCAAGGCAATTGTGAGCATGGGTTTCACAGCAGACGACCGCTAGGTGTTCCCTTTATTGTGCCGTGGTTTTGTTTAACTTAGCGGAAGAGTCTCATAGCCGATTTAGTAGACAAACATCATGGAAGGATGATGCAAGAAATCTCTGTGGCAGGGGACCAGTTAGGCGTTCTTGCACAAGCAGCCTTGTTCAGACTGTGCTGACATGGCGGAAGTATCACCCAGGTCTCCTGAAACGCAAAGTTGCTACACCATGAAAGCACAGCCAAGACTGTGATACCACTGACACAGTGGCGATACTGGGACAAAGAGGCAGTTGTGTCAAGACTGTCCGACCACGACTCCTCAAGCCACATTTCTGTTGTGGCTTAGGGGAGGGAAAGAGTTGTCATCTCAGAAACAGTGTTGGACTAGGCTGTCATAAATACTGCTGATTTTAGACAAGGAGTATCAGCCATCGCCTGAAGCCAGATTCGAGGGTATATGTACACCAGTCACCATTATGAAATGGGACATCAAGCTGTCGACAGTAGAAAATTTCTTTGCTAGATCTTTGCAGCCAAACCTAAGTCCGAATGCTGAGATATGGTACCTGCCTGCACGACAGCAACCTGCCTGCTGACCTCTATCCACTGCTGGACACCTATCTGGCCTACCCAGCTACCCAGCTGCCGACTCATAATCACGCTGTGCGGGCAGATTGTGCTCCTACTCATCAGCCTGTGTAGGTAAATTGTGCTGCTGCTCGGTGCCCTGTGCCCTGTGCAAACACCCCTCGGCTGCCAGCGGTGATGCTGCGATCCTTGCTGGGGTTGGCAGTTTGCCCCACACGGAGACGTGCGCTCTTGCCAGCAAGTCCTCCTGCAGACTGCCACAGCCATACGTCACCAGGACCCGAGCCTTGACTTAGCATTTCCTCGCTGCAATCCTGTCAGCGGGGTATGCTGCCACTGCAGACTGCCTACGCCAGAGCCCTTCTGCACCTCTGTGGTCGCTCACTCGGATTAACACCCTCAAAACTCACCGAGGCAGATACCCTAGCCTGGCTACTGGGCACGACATCACTATTTTTGTAAACTTGTAAATATTCTTATGCCACTCTTAAGCTCCTCATTTATCAGAAGGCATCCTCTATGTCCCTACTAACCACCTTGATAGAATTGCCGTGTGGCTAGGGCCTCCCGTCGGCTAGACCATTCGCCTGCTGCAAGTCAATCGAGTGGACGCCACTTCGGCGACTTGAGTCAAACTGGGGATGAAAGGATGATGATAAGGACAACCCAACACCCAGCCCCTGAGTGGAGAAAATCTCTGACCCAGCCGGGAATCGAACCCAGGTCATTACGTATGACATTCCGTCGCGCTGATCACTCAGCTACCAGGGGCGGACACCAGCTTGATGCAATAGCGCCAAACTTGGAGGGCAGAGCGCTATCCTGTGCACCTGAAGGACGGCTGCATCACCCGCAATAGAGTCAACCACACCGACCTCTGCACCATGCTCTTAAAATGACATCATCAGTAAAAGTTGCAGTGAGCATGGGATAAACAATATTGGACCCTAGGTAAAAGTAGATGCGTCACTTGTTCAGATTAACTACATACCCTCTCACACCACGTCGGTGGACGTGTCTACATACGCCACAATCGAGGTGAACGTGTCCTCAAAACAAGCTCTGTGTCACGGACACAGGTTGACGGAGGCAGTTATATGCTACTGAGGACATTTACCTAGGTTTCACCTGTGCTAGTAATAGCGGGCACAGTGGTAGCTGTGAACTTAATGGTGGACGGCCTTCATCGCTTCATGCTTGATGTCTTCTTTTATGGTAAAGACATCTTCCAGCTGGTAAAATTCCTGCGTTAGCAGGCAAGAATCTTGCTTCGGTGGTTTGAGGAGCGTGATAGTGAACCACGATGATGTCTTCGTATCTGGGCTACTGGCTAGCGCCAGCTAGCCGCCCAAAAACCCCGGGCCCCAGCTCAGAACTACGTGATCCATGTGTAGAAATCTGGTGCCATAAGATTCTGAAAAACTACCATTGACTTTACGAATCCTTAGCATTCATAATCGCTGTTTTATGGGCAATTATGGACAGTAGTTTGGAAGGTGAAACACTTCCCATCGAAAACACAGAAGGAGAATCTTCATTGCTCCTGCAGAATGAATCTGAGAGTTGGTTCAAATGGCTCAGAGCACTATGGGACTTAACATCTGCCGGCCGGAGTGGCCGTGCGGTTCTAGGCGCTACAGTCTGGAGCCGAGCGACCGCTACGGTCGCAGGTTCGAATCCTGCCTCGGGCATGGACGTGTGTGATGTCCTTTGGTTAGTTAGGTTTAATTAGTTCTAAGTTCTAGGCGACTGATGACCTCAGAAGTTAAGTCGCATGGTGCTGAGAGCCATTTGAACCATTTGAAGTTAACATCTGAGGTCATCAGTCCCCTACAACTTAGAACTACTTAAACCTAAATAACCTAAGGACATCACACACATCCATGCCCTGGAAGGATTCGAACCTGCGACCGTAGCGGTCGCGCAATTCCATACAGTAGCTCCTAGAACCGCTCGGCCACACCGGCAGGCAGCTGAGAGTTGTTTTGAAGAATGAAACGCATGACAGTTACATTGCGTGGGCTGCGTAGCTTCAGGAGAAATTTCTTACTAGGCCCTCACACCTCGCGGGAGACACTATTTTCTAGACATCTTCAGGCCCTTCAGTCCGGAACCGCGATGCTGCTACGGTCGCAGGTTCGAACCCTGCCGCGAACATGGATGTGTGTGAGGTTCTTGGATTAGTTAGGTTTAAGCATTTCTAAGTCAAGGGGAGTGATGACCCCAGATGTTAAGTTCCATAGCCGCACTGGCCAAAGGTCTCCAGCCTCATTTCTCTCTCTCTCTCTCTCTCTCTCTCACACACACACACACACACACACACACAATACTCCTGGAAATGGAAAAAAGAACACATTGACACCGGTGTGTCAGACCCACCATACTTGCTCCGGACACTGCGAGAGGGCTGTACAAGCAATGATCACACGCACGGCACAGCGGACACACCAGGAACCGCAGTGTTGGCCGGCGAATGGCGCTAGCTGCGCAGCATTTGTGCACCGCCGCCGTCAGTGTCAGCCAGTTTGCCGTGGCATACGGAGCTCCATCGCAGTCTTTAACACTGGTAGCATGCCGCGACAGCGTGGACGTGAACCGTATGTGCAGTTGACGGACTTTGAGCGAGGGCGTATAGTGGGCATGCGGGAGGCCGGGTGGACGTACCGCCGAATTGCTCAACACGTGGGGCGTGAGGTCTCCACAGTACATCGATGTTGTCGCCAGTGGTCGGCGGAAGGTGCACGTGCCCGTCGACCTGGGACCGGACCGCAGCGACGCACGGATGCACGCCAAGACCGTAGGATCCTACGCAGTGCCGTAGGGGACCGCACCGCCACTTCCCAGCAAATTAGGGACACTGTTGCTCCTGGGGTATCGGCGAGGACCATTCGCAACCGTCTCCATGAAGCTGGGCTACGGTCCCGCACACCGTTAGGCCGTCTTCCGCTCACGCCCCAACATCGTGCAGCCCGCCTCCAGTGGTGTCGCGACAGGCGTGAATGGAGGGACGAATGGAGACGTGTCGTCTTCAGCGATGAGAGTCGCTTCTGCCTTGGTGCCAATGATGGTCGTATGCGTGTTTGGCGCCGTGCAGGTGAGCGCCACAATCAGGACTGCATACGACCGAGGCACACAGGGCCAACACCCGGCATCATGGTGTGGGGAGCGATCTCCTACACTGGCCGTACACCACTGGTGATCGTCGAGGGGACACTGAATAGTGCACGGTACATCCAAACCGTCATCGAACCCATCGTTCTACCATTCCTAGACCGGCAAGGGAACTTGCTGTTCCAACAGGACAATGCACGTCCGCATGTATCCCGTGCCACCCAACGTGCTCTAGAAGGTGTAAGTCAACTACCCTGGCCAGCACGATCCCCGGATCTGTCCCCCATTGAGCATGTTTGGGACTGGATGAAGCGTCGTCTCACGCGGTCTGCACGTCCAGCACGAACGCTGGTCCAACTGAGGCGCCAGGTGGAAATGGCATGGCAAGCCGTTCCACAGGACTACATCCAGCATCTCTACGATCGTCTCCATGGGAGAATAGCAGCCTGCATTGCTGCGAAAGGTGGATATACACTGTACTAGTGCCGACATTGTGCATGCTCTGTTGCCTGTGTCTATGTGCCTGTGGTTCTGTCAGTGTGATCATGTGATGTATCTGACCCCAGGAATGTGTCAATAAAGTTTCCCCTTCCTGGGGCAGTGAATTCACGGTGTTCTTATTTCAATTTCGAGGAGTATATATATATATATATATATATATATATATATATATATATATATATATATGTGTGTGTGTGTGTGTGTGTGTGTGTGTGTGTAAGATCTGCATCACCTCCGAGTTCCGGAACCTGTACAGAAAATTGGAATAGAGATCATTTCCGCCCCTTTTATTGCTCATGAAAACCACACATTGCATGTTGTACCACCATACAGTGAGACCTTCAGGGGTGTTAATATACACACCGGTACCTCTAACGCCCAGTAGCACAAACCCCTTCCACGGATGCATGCCTGTATTCGTCGTGGCATACTATCAACAAGTTCATCAAGACACTCTTGGTCCTGGTTGTCCTGCTCACCAACGGCGATTCGGCGTAGATACCTCAGAGTGGTTGGTGGGTCATGTCGTCCTTAAACAGCCCTTTACAATCTATCTCACGCATGTTCGATAGGCTTCATGTCTGGAGGTGGTAGATGTTAAAGGCATGGTGAGCGACGGCCAGCGTCTTGAGGGTCATTCCAAGACCCGGGCCGCCGCCCACAACCAGGTGATGGGCAATATTATACCTATATCTTCTCTACTCAGTTCTCTTCCTTCCTTCTTTCTAAATATTTAATTTCGTTTTTTTATTAATATATCACTTGATTTTGTATTAGTTATAAGTTTTTCTAATGCTGCACAAAAAAAGATATCAAATGGATGTAAACAATTAGAGCCCGCCTCCACGTGGCGGGACACGGGCAACGGTGTGAGTGGGGACGGGAGCCGGTGTGGTGTCACTCTCAGTCACACCGGACCCCGGACCCAGTCACAGCGGCTAAGTGGCAACATACGACCTATCATAAGAAATTAGACGGTGGGTCATAAAATATAAGCAGCTAGTGAAAAAAAAGTGTCTGGAGAACATGCTGGTCACTCTAGTCGAGCGATGTCGTTATCGTGAAGGAAGTCATTCACAAGATGTGCACGATGGGAGCGCGAATCGTCGACCATGAAGACGAATGCCTCGCCAGTATGCTACCGATATGGTTGCAGTATCGGTAGGAGGATGGCATTCACGTATCATACAGCCGTTACGGTTCCTTCCACGGCCACCAGAGGCGTACGTCGGCCGCACAGAATGACACCCCAAAATAGCAGGAAGCCTCTACCTTATTGCACTCGCTGGACAGTATGTCTAAGGCGTTCAGTCTGACCGAGTTGCCTCCAGACACGTCTCCGACGATTGTGTCGCTGAAGGCATATGCGACACTCATCGGTGAAGGGAACGTGATGCCAATACTGAGCACTCCATTCGGCATACTGTTCGGCCGCGGTGTATGGTGTCGTGGTTGCAAGGACGGACCTCGCGATGGGTGTCAGGAGTGAAGTTGCGCATCATGCAGCCTATTGCGCACAGTTTCAGTCGTAACACGACGTCCTGTGGCTGCACGAAAAGCATTATTCAACACGGTGGCGTTGCTGTCAGTGTTCCTCCGAGCCATAATCCGTAGGTAGCGGTCATCCAGCCTTGGGTGGCCTGAGCATTCCTGTCTCTTTTTATCTCCTCCACGTCTGAACAACATCGCTTTGGTTCACTCCGAGACGCCTGGACACTTCCATTGCTGAGAGCCCTTCCTGGCACAAAGTAACAATGCGGACGCGATAGATCCGCAGTATTGACCGTCTAGGCACGGTTGAACTACAGACAACACGAGCCGTGTACCTCCTTCCTGATAGAATGACTGGAAATGATCGGATGTCGGACCCTCTCCGTCTAATACGCGCTGCTCGTGCATGGTTGTTTACATCTTTGTGCGGGTTTAGTGACATCTCTGAACAAAGGGACTGTGTCTGTGATATACACTACTGGCCATTAAAATTGCTGCACCTACAAGAAATGCAGATGATAAACGGGTATTCAATGGACAAATATATTATGCTACAACTGACATGTGATTACATTTTCACGCAATTTGGGTGCATAGATCCAGAGAAATCAGTACCCAGAACAACCGCCTCTGGGCGTAATAACGGCCTTGATACGCCTGGGCATTGCGTCAAAGAGAGCTTGGATAGCGTATACAGGTACAGCTGCCCATGCAGCTTCAACACGATACTACAGTTCATCAAGAGTAGTGACTGGAGTATTGTGACGAGCCAGTTGCTCGGCCACAATTGACCAGACGTTTTCAGTTGGTGAGAGATCTGGAGAATGTGTTGGCCAGGGCAGCAGTCGAACATTTTCTGTATCCAGAATGGCCCGTACAAGACCCGCAACATGCGGTCGTGCATTATCCTGCTGAAATGTAGGGCTTCTCAGGGATCCAATGAAGGGTACAGCCACGGGTCGTAACACATCTGATATGTAACGTCCACTATTCAAAGTGCCGTCATTACGAACAAGAGGTGAGCGAGACGTGTAAACAATGGCACCCCATACCATCAGGCCGGGTGATACGCCAGTATAGCGATGACGAATACACGCTTCCAGTGTGCGTTCTCCGCGATGTCGCCAAACACGGATGCGACCATCATGATGCTATAAACAGGACCTGGATTCATCCGAAAAAAATGACGTTTTGCCATTCGTTCACCCAGGTTCGTCGTTGATACACCATCGCAGGCGCTCCTGTCTGTGATGCAGCGTCAAGGGTAACCGCAGGCATGGTCTCCGAGCTGATAGTCCATGCTGCTGCAAACGTCGTCGAACTGTTAGTGCAGATGGTTGTTGTCTTGCAAACGTCCCCATCTGCTGACTCAGGGATCGAGACGTGGCTGCACGATCCGTTACAGCTATGAGGATAAGATGTTTGTTATCTCGACTGCTAGTGATACGAGGACGTTGGGATCCAGCACGAAGTTCCGTATTACCCTCCTGAACCCACCGACTCCATATTTTGCTAACAGTCATTGGATCTCGACCAACGCGAGCAGCAATGTCGCGATACGATAAACCGCAATCGCGATAGGCTACAATCCGACCTTTATCAAAGTCGGAAACATGATGGTACGTATTTCTCTTCCTTACACGAGGCACTAGAACAACGTCTCACGATGCAACGCCGGTCAACTGCTGTTTGTGTATGCGAAATCGGATGGAAACTTTCCTCATGTCAGCACATTGTAGGTGTCACCACCGGCGCCAATTTTGTGTGAATTCTCTGAGAAGCTTATCATTTGCATATCACAGCATCTTCTTCCTGTCGGTTAAATTTCGCGTCTGTAGCACGTCATCTTCGTGGTGTAGCAATTTTAATGGTCGGTAGTGTAATATCCACAGTCAACGTCTATCTTCAGGAGATCTGGGGACCGGGGTGATCCAAGACTTTTCTTGATCTATACTCATTGTTCAGCTCTAGGCGGAGGTCGCATGACATCTCTTCAGGTATATCGTTGAATAGTGGACTGATTTTTTTAATTTTTTTATTACAGTGGGCGGCCAGCCCTCTGATCGAACACGCTAAGCTACTGTGCCGGCTCCACGGCACTATGGAGACGGACGGGGTTTGTAATGTTTTAGCTTCACAGTGCAGGTTCCCTACCGCCTACGACACTGCTGCGCCGGTTGGCTGTGGTGCCCGACACCGCGGCAAGCCTCGCTGCGCGATGCAGGTGCCCCGCACTGTGGTACACGGGTAGGCAGCAGAGGCAGCGCGCTACCGGCGGCGCGCCGCGGCTGGAGCCGCTCTCAGAGGTCAAGCGGCCGGAGATTAGTGGCCGGGCTTTGTCTCTCCGTGTGCGAGCCAGCTGAACAATCGGCCGCCGCCGGACACCCGTTTAGGGGGCCCGCTACAAGATGGATGTCGGGATACGGCACGCAACACAATACGGCGGCCGCGCCGGATCGGACAGCAGCGGGCAGAGAGAGACGCGCGCGCACACACACACACACTCACACACAGAGAGGTTCTCTCTCTCACTCACACACACACGCACACAAGAGCGCACGCACACGCACGGGTGGGTCGGAACCGCCGCCGCTGCCGCGGGCCCCGTCCGCCCGCCAACAAATTATGCATCTGCGGTCTCCCTTTGAGCGACCGGCCGCGGAAATCATCGGCCGTCGGTGGCGCTACCTGTCGTAAATAATAAAAGCGGCCGCGGCGATCGCTGTTAACACGGCCAGCGGTCGCGGAGGAGCACAGAGCAGTCCGGCACCCGACGGGCGTGGCCGCTGAGAAAACTCTCTCTCGCTCTCTCTCTCTCTCTCTCTCTCTCTCTCTCTCTCTCTCTCCGTCCCTCTTCGCTTCTTTCCTTCTCCCGCCCCCCCGCGGCGGCTCTTGCTGTTATTTCTACCTCTCGGACCCGTTAAATACGAACTGGTTCCCCCGGACAATGGCTTCCGCGGAAAAGAAAAGATATTATCGCGCCGCAGCGATCTACTTCCAAAGAGAATAAAAGAGAAATAAAGGTCGCGAGCGCGATCGCGGAGCCGCGGTGCGGCCGGAAAATACTGCTCGCCGCGGTGGGTTCCCCTGAGCATGCATGTGTGTATACCGTGTGCGTGTGTGTGTGTGTGTGTGCGTGTGTGTTTGCGGTGCCCGTGTTACGCCGTGTCACCAGATAAGAGACCCAGTCTACACCGTGCTACTCCTGACTCTGGCTCGTGCGCTGCCATCCTTTAGCGACGCGGAAAGGATCAGACTCGAAAGCAGAGCGTAGAGCCGGAATATCTGCTGCAGCGTGTTGTGAGCAAGGAAAGTTACAAGCGGCGTCCGCACTGGGCAGCTATAGTGTCAAACCTCAATGTGACCACCTCTTACTTCTACATACATACTCGTCGAGCCAGCATACGGTGCATTGCGGAGGGTGTACTACTAGTAGCCACATATTTTTCTGTCCACTCGCAAATACAGCGAGGGAAAAACGACTGTTTAAAAACCTCCGTACGAGCCCAAATTCCTCTTATCTTCGTGGTCCTTAAGAGAAATGTGCGTTGGCGGCAGAAGAATCATTCTGCAGTCACCTTCATAAGCCGAGTCTTTAAATTTCGGCAGTAGTGCCTCGCGAAAAGGGTGTTTTCTTCCCTCCAGGTATTCCGATTTAAGTTCACGAAGCATCTCTGTAATACCCGCCGGTAACAAATCCAACAGAACACCTTTGAATTCTTCAACGTCTTCTTTTAATCCGAACTGGTGAGGACCCAAACACTCGAACAGTAAGCAAGAATGGGTCCAACAAGCGTTCCATCTCTGTCTCCTTTATCGATGAACTACATATTTCAAAAACTCTCCCACTAAAACAAAGCCGAGCATTTGTCTTCCCTATCACCAACGTGACGTCCTCATTTCATTCCATATCGCATAGAATCGTTACGCATACGTATTTAATTGAACACTAAGTCATTGACTTAGCTACTCATCCGCATTAACTTATATTTATATACGTTTAGAGCAAGCTGCTCTAAGTAGAAAATATATCTAGCCCACTTTGTATACTCCTGTAGTCGCTCAACAACGACACATTCCTGTACAGCACAGTGTCATCAGAAAACACCGTAAATTGCAGCTCACCCTGACCGTCAGATCATTAACCTATGTGCAGAATAACAGTGGTCCTATTACTCTCCCTTGGGGCATTCCTAACGATATTTTTGCCTCTGGTGAACACTCGTCGTCGAGAACAACGAACTAAGTTCTATCAGTGAAAAAGTCATCGTGGCACATTTCTTGGAACATAAACCGAATGATCGGACCTGCGTTAACATTCTGCAGTGGGGCACCGTGTCAAACACATTTCGGCAATTCAGGTATAAGGAGTCCGCAGCTCTTGGTCTTGCGGTAGCGTTCTCGCTTTCCGGGCACGGTGTCCCGGGTTCGATTCCCGGCGGGGTCAGGGATTTTCATCTGCCCCGAGATGACTGGGTGTTGCTGTGTCGTCTTCATCATCGTTACTCATCCCCATTACGGTCGGAGGAAGGCGACGGTAAACCACCTCTGTTAGGACGTGGCCTAGTACGGCAGTGCGTGTCTCCTGCATCGTTCTCCTACGCTCTGTCAAGAAGCATGGGACTCCATTTCCATTTTCCAGGTATGTGGAGTCTGCCTGTTTTGTACTACTTCGTGTGAGAAAAGGGAAAGCTGAGTTCCACAAGAGCGATGCTTTCTAAATCCGTGCTGATGTGTGTTGCGGCGTAAAGTCGAGCACCGGCACGCCAATCGGGAACGATAGAGAAGAAATGGCTGTGAGAATACGTCAACCAATCGCACGCTGAACGAACACTTTCCAAGGCGACAACGCGACAGCAGCGGCTCCTATGTGAAGAGGACATAAACGCCGCGACCGACTGGCGACGCCCCAATTAAATAGCAGCTTCAAGATTAGGCAGTTGTATAGCAGCGTGAACGCTAGTTACTTCACTTGTACTGTCTATGTAGCACAGATTTGTGATTCTTTATACTGGAGAAGATTGCTTATTTTGTGTCTCACTCTTTGCTTGCGACACTTCTGTGTAATTGACAAAGTTAAATATTGTCATTTACTTTTTTGTAATAAAACTCATTAATACGATTTGTCTGAATGTTTGTCTACCAAACCTAGTAAGCAGGTTTCCTAGACATCCCATATTTGGCGACAAGGATGGACGTAATTATGTCTGGACAGAAACTCTTCTGTCTCAAGAAAATTTACTACATTCGAACTTAGAATGTGCTCAAGAATTCTGCAGCAAATCGATGTTAAGAATATTGGTCTGTATTTGTGTAGGTTCGTTCTTTTACATTCCTTATATACGGGAGTCACCTCAGAATTTTTCCGGTCTCTTGGGACTTGGCGCTGGGCGAGAGATTCGCGATAAATGCAACCAAGTAAGGGGCCAATTCCGCACAGTACTCGCTGTAAAACCGAATTGGAATTCCATCCTAACACGACGACTTACTTCCTTTCGACTCTTTCAGCTGCTTTCCTACTCCACGGATGCCTGTTTCTGTGCCCTCCACATGGGAGTCTGTGCGACATCGAGCGCTGGTGTATTTGACGATCCTCCCGCGTCAATGATTTCTGTTACGTGAAATTTAAAATTTCCGCTTTCCTTTTGCTATCTTATATTTCCGCCACAGAGTGGTCGTGAAGCCTTAGACCCGTTTATTGACTTTCTCGGTTTCTCGGCAAAATCTCTCGCCAAGGTATGACCGGGGAAGTAGTCTTATCTTTTCACGCATTGATCTTACGGACGCACAGATTTCTGGTAATTTATGCCCGTCGACATATAAGCGTTCTTTTTTGATCGGATAGTGCTACAATGTCTCTTTCCTCAGCATTTTTCGAATTTGATTATTAAACCTCGGAAGGTCCTCTGCATCCTTAATCCACCTAGTAGGCACATACATCTCCAGAGGGTGATTTACAATCAAATGGTTCAAATGGCACTGAGCACTATGGGGCTTAACATCTAAGGTCATTAGTCCCCTAGACTTAAAACTACTTAAACCTAACTAACCTAAGGACATAACACACATCCATGCCCGAAGCAGGATTCGAACCTGCGACCGTAGCGGTCGCGCGGTTCCAGACTGAAGCGCCTAGAACCGCTCGTCCACAGCGGCCGGCGATTTACAATCAGTTGAAACTTCGCCCATAATACTACGTCCGTCATACTGGAGCAAGATGATGTCCATTCACTGTCTTACATTCGACGTTTAATGTTCCTAAGCCATGATTTCAATTAATGACGACAGTACTTTTTAGAATTATATAATTTGTGCTCACGTTCAAAGATGTTCTGTAGTGGACTGACAAGGCAGCCAGTCCACAGTGACGGGTAGCCGAAAGGGCACACGTACACACACGCCGACTGGCGCGAAGTCTGGAACAGGATTCGTAATGAATGTGATAAAGAAAAGAACGTAGCTACTAGAACACTTAACTTTTATATCGTCCTTTGGTATACAGCATTCTTGATGATACAAGTGAGACTATCTTGAGATACATGCAATGGTACAAATGGCGCCTTGCTAGGTCGTAGCCATGGACTTAGCTGAAGGCTATTCTAACTGTCTCTCGGCAAATGAGAGAAAGGCTTCGTCAGTGTAGTCGCTAGCAACGTCGTTGTACAACTGGGCGAGTGCTAGTCCGTCTCTCGAGACCTGCCGTGTGGTGGCGCTCGGTCTGCGATCACTGCCAGTGGCGACACGCGTGTCCGACATGTACTAATGGACCGCGGCCGATTTAAGCTACCACCTAGCAAGTGTGGTGTCTGGCGGTGACACCACATGTTCAATAAAGACGGGCAAAATATTTCTCAGTCGCACATCATGACCGAACAATGCGGCTCAGTATTTTCATTTAGTACAATGAATTTGCTTTCGGATGGACGACAATTCAAATCCTCGTCCTGTTATTCACATTTATTTTTCCCACGATTTTCCTAAATTGCTGCAGGCAAATGCAAGGACTGACAACAGTCGGTAAGTATGTACGTCCTATCGATTGTGTTTTCGTCATCACAAGGCATTTCATGATAGGTGGTAAAGTTTATCAAGAAGCAGAAGGTGCGATTATTACGGTATTAACAGAGACCACAGTCATTGCTAGGCACATCATCATTCGCAGTGATACACGTGTCATCACAAGACGAGTTGCACGCATTTAGAAATATCGTCTAGAAATTTCCACACTCTTCTAAACGAACATATGCATATTACAATAGTGTTTACAGGATGGATACCGCTATTGCTCGCGCCGGAGCTAAAGTACATTCCTGTTGATGTGTGCCTCTATCGCAAAACAGTACACTGAAGATGAGAGTACCGCGTGATAAAAACACATCATCACTGAAGATAAAACGTGGGTATATGATTATGACCCAAATGAAACGGAATAGCACTGAGTGACTGCAACATGGCCAACCGTCCCCCCAAAACGTTCAAGTACAGAAGTCTGCGAGAGCTGGTGTACACTTCAAGTGTTCCATTGCTGCAAAATACAGAGATATCCTGAGCCAACAGAAGAAGGAACAAATTCCAAAGAAGAAGATATAGCTCGTTGTGTGTATGCTTTATCAGGACAAAGAAGGGCCTCACGTTTCCCAAGCCGTGAGACGTTTTGAGAAGTAGGGACATTTCCACTGTTTCCTGTCCACCTTAAGTAAACACCTGACACAGTGTGATATTTTCCTCTATCCTACTGTCAAAAAGAAGCTTAAAGGACTTTATTTTAATAGTGAAACCATGGCAAAGAATGCTTTAGAGGCGGTCTTTGAATGTATGATTAAGATAGGCATTTACCTCGTCTTGTGCGGATGCCAACCGAGGTGCGACAGCTGCATCTCATCGGGCGGGAAGTTAATTGAAGGTAATAAAGCTACAACCTTCATTGAACATCACTTGTATAACGGCGTTTCTGGAGATCGAACGATTATTCAGTAGGGTGGTGCTTCCCTTCTCCTGTTATTTACTACCTCACTATTCAATAAGTAACCTGTCTAACTACGCAGAAGGTGCCGAGGCCGAACTTGAGTGTCACTAGTATCGACTAAAATCACAGCTTCGTAAGAGAAACTCACAGACACAAAATAAATAAGCTGTCACTTGAAAAGCCAGTCAAGTCAGCCCTCTATTCAAAACTAAATCTAATCAATCCAAGCTTATAGCAAAGTC
This sequence comes from Schistocerca nitens, assembly GCF_023898315.1. Classification (NCBI taxonomy): domain Eukaryota; kingdom Metazoa; phylum Arthropoda; class Insecta; order Orthoptera; family Acrididae; genus Schistocerca; species Schistocerca nitens. Next base: position 172,673,584 of record NC_064622.1, on the reverse strand, counting down.
AGACAGTATCACTATAGTTCAGCAGAATAAACCATCCAGAGCCAAGCTACAATTTACTTCCAGCAGAATTTAAATCTCACTCCACTGCATTTTTCGATAATATGTGCAGCCAGGGGCAAATTAAAATCATTAATTAGCCTTTACAACCAATTTTCACAATTGAAAATCACAATCTATCATTCTTGGTGCGGTATAGATTTTTACCAATTCGGATACATACACGAACAGAACCACAGAGCTAAAAATATTTACCTCCGTGAACAGGTCACAACATTTTTTTTTAATTTTTCCATAGTCTCTCTCCGCTCCGGCGGATTCCTTGGCAGCGGCCTTATTCTCACCCGGCTGTCGGCTGCCCGCAGCTACATCTACATCATACTCCGCAAGCCACCTAATGGTGTGTGGCGGAGGGTACGTTCGGTACCACTATCTAATCCCTCCAACCCTATTGCACACGCCAATAGTGCGTCGGAAGAATGATTGTCGGTAAGCCTCTGTATTGGCTCTAATTTCTCCAATTTTCTTCTCGTGGTCAATACTGAGATATATTTGGGGGTAAATAGTATGTTGTCAGGCTCCTCCAGAAAAGTACTGTCCCGAAATTTCAGTAGTAAATCTCTTCGTGATGCACAACGCCTCTCTTGTAACGCCTGCCAATGGAGTTTGTTTAGCATCTCCGTAACGCTTTCTCACCAGCTAAAAGATCCCGTGACGAAACCGCGCCGCTCTTCGTTGAGTCTTCTCTACCTCCTCTATCAGTCCTACCTGATAGGGATCCCAGACAGATGAACAACACTCAAGAAGCGTGTGAACAAGTGCCTTATAAGCCACTTGTTTCGTGGATGAGTTACGTTTCCTTAACATTCTTCCAATGAATCTGAGTCTGATGTCTGATTTTACGTTTTACATGGTCATTCCACTTAAGGTCGCTTTGGATAGTTACGCCTAGATATTTTACGGCAGACGCTATCTTCAATTGTTTGTTATCAATAGTGTAGCTGTAGAGTTGTGGATTTCTTTTCCTATGTATGCGCTGTATGTTACATTTATTTACGTTCACCATTCACCAATTCTCTGCAGGTCGTTCTGCAAACTCTTACTAACTTCTGGCGTTGCTACTTTGGTATAAACAGCTGCATCATCTGCGAATAGCCATAAAGAGGATCCGACGCCTTCTACTAGATGATTTATATTTATTGTGAACAGCAACGGTCCTATCACATCTCCCTCTGGTACTCCGGTTATTACCTTTACATCTGTCGATTTAGTTCCGTTAACAGCGACGTGTTGAGTTCTGTCTGCAGGAGAGTCTTGAATCCAATCGCAGGTCCGCTCCGATACTCCGCAAGCTCGTATTTTTTTCAAGACGGTGTCAAATGCCTTACTGAAATGAAGGAACAGCCGTTGTCCACTTCGCTGTGGATCTCATGAAGGAACAGACCGAGCTGAGTTTCGCACGATCTCTGTTTGCGGAATCTATGTTGATTCTTATAGAGGAGATGTTTATTTTCCAAGAACGACATAATTCTTGCGCATAAAACATGTTCCATAATTCTCCAAAAGAATGACGTAAACGATATAGGTCTATAATTGTGTGGATCTGCCTTACTGCCTTTCTTAAAAACGGGAATGACCTGTCCTTTTCTCCAGTCGTTAGGTACCTTTCGTTGCGCAAGCGATCTACGATAAACTACTGCTAGAAGGAGAGCAACTTCTTTCGCATAATCTTTGTAGAATCTTATAGGTATCTCATCTGGTCCTGAAGCCTTTCCACTACTAAACTATTGTAGTTGATTTTCAGTTCCGCGATCGGTTATCTCAATATCTGCAGTTTCGACGTTCGCACGACGATTGAGAGGAGGGACAGTGTTGCGATCTTCCACGGTGAAAAAACTTCGGAAGACCGAATTCAGTATTTCGATCTTCTCTCTGTTGTGTTCCGTTTCGGTGCCGGCGTGGTGACTGAGAGAATGAATAGATGATTTTGACCCACTTACTGATTTTAAACACGACCAAGATCTCTTAGGGTTTTTACTCAGGTCGGTTGACAACGTCTTACTTTCGAAATCATTGACTGCTTCTCTCATTTCTCTCCTTACGCTCATTTTCGTTTCGTTCAGCTTTTGTTTGTCAGCTAGGTTTGTACTTCTCTTGAATCTGAGATAAAGTGCTCTTTGTTCACGTAGCGCTTTTCTAACACGGCTATTAAACTGTGGGGGCCTTTCCCATCCGTTAAAACCTTACTCGGAACATACTTGTCTAGGGCATATTGAACGATGCATTAGAATTTTTTCCATTTGTTCTCCACATCTTCGTCCTCATCGCCGAGTATTTGATGATGCCTGCTGAGATATTCTGAAATTTGTGTCCTGTTACCCTTGCTGAGCAAATACATCTTCCTACCTTTCTTAACATTCCTTGTAGGACCCGTCGTAATAGATTTTGTCACAGCCTTATGATCACTGATACCTTCCTCACGTTAGTTGAATTGATAAGTTCAGGTCTGTTTGTTGCCAGGAGGTCTAAGACGTTACCCTCACCAGTTGGTTCTCTACCTATATGCTCAGGGTAATTTTCGGACAAGACATCCAGAATAATGGCAAACTATTCCCTGTCTCTGGCACCAGTTTTGATGGCATGACACTCCCAATCTATATCTGGCAAGTTGAAGTCACCTCCTATCACAACGGCACGATCAGGAAAATTACTAATGATATTCTGCAAGCTCTGTCTGAAGCGCTCTACAACTACAGATCCTAACCCATGTGGTCTATAAAAGCATCCGATCACCATTTTTGACTATTATTTGATTCTCAGTTTCACCCATATTAATCCACATTCGGAATCCGTGATAACCTCGCTAGATTTTATCGAATTTTTTACTGCAATAAACATGCCGCCACCACTGGCGACTAACCTATCCTGACGATAAACATTCCAGTCTGAACTTAGGATGTCGTTGTGATTGACGTCTGGCTTCAACCAGCTTTCTGTTCCCAATACTATCTGTGCATTATAACCTTCAGAAAGCGATACTAATTCTGGGACCTTTCCTGTGATGCTCCTGGAGTTTACTAAAATCATATTAATCTCTTTTATCTCTGATCTGCGAGGACCAAGATTGTCTGGGGTCGCTGTGGCTGATTTAACAGGAACATCGCCTTTGCTCCCAAGGGAGGGGTCCTCTAACTTTAAAAAGCCCCATGTGCACGCCACACGTAATCCGCTACCTTAGCAGCCGCTTCCTGTGTGTAGTGCACGACTGACCTATTCAGGAAATCCCTACAATTTGTAAGTAGGCTGTTTAGGTTTTTTTATTGGTAACGCCACCTCTGTATGAAAATCACTGGCTGTGCTGTGTGCAGCCTGTGGCCAGTTTGCATTGTTGTAATACTCGCCATTGTAGTGTTAGGCAGCTGGCTGTGAACAGCGCGTAGCGTTGCGCAGTTGGAGGTGAGCCGCCAGCAGCCATCTGTTGTGACTGTGCAGGTGCACAATCACCATTGAAGAGTATTGCGGATAATTTAGCAAGTCCATAACCACCACTTGTGCACTGACAAAGTTTTTGGAATTGTCCTTAGAACCAGCAATGCTGTTATCCAGTCCCTTGCTGAATTATTAACACACATACAAACACTATCAGTCCCTACTTCTCACATATTGTGCATATGCTATGACCAACAGAAATGTGTGCAGTGAAAATATACTTAATTTGAAGACCTGGTGTCAATTACAATTTTATAACATAACAATACAATTACAAAGATACAAAATACATCATTAAAGAACATAACAATACAGAGAACATTTGTAATAATACAGGCTTTACAAAAGAATCGAAACAACATATACAACAGTGTTACATAAATAATGACATAAGCACATACATAAAAGATCAGAATAACCCTCGAAACATCAACTTCACACATGAGCAACAAAACAGAACAGATAAATAATGTCTAACATCTCTACAAAGAAAATAACATATTATTAATGCCAATTATATTTGAGGATAACAGTATTCCTCATCATAGTTCATGTAGCTGAGTATTAGAAGAAGAAAAAATTCTATGTAACTACACAAAGACAGGAAGAAAACAAATACACAAGGGTACACAAACACATAGTGGGATACACAAAAGGAAAGGACAGGGTTTGTTTTCAGTGTATCATTTGGTACTGCAGTCCAACGCAAAACTTCATTCCATAGATCTTTCGTCTTATTTCAACCTTTGCTTCCACCAAAAAAATCATATCCACGCATGCTTTCTGTATTTATTTCACATATTTCTTAACTCATTATTTATTTCCAAGAAAATCCTACCTATATCTGTTGTCCCTAAACCCTACTTTTTTTGGTTCATATCCTCTTTCAAAATACCCTTTTTTTTTGGCCAAAGCATTTTCTTTAAGCCTCTCAATGCATTTCTTCCAATCCATCATAGTTAGTTTCTTATATAGTCTACCCCCTCTTAAGCTAACTTAAATCTACTGAGCTCAGATGCTAAACTAAGGGACGAGGCAATGCAGCATCACATAAAACAATTAATATAAACAGCAATTGCATGGGGGCTTAATTAAATGAAATGAAAATAATTTTAATTTTTTTGTAGCTGTTTATCCGTTTACGCTGTGTCTCGTAAACGGTTGGCCCTGACTGTTATTATTACGCTATCTGACTGCATAGAACAACAACAAAGAATGAAATGGAAATTTTCATTAACACAATTAATTAATTAAGTCCCCAGCAACTATAAAACCAACGCAACAACAAGCACAAGAGTAACTGTTCTGTGTGTGAGAGTGTGACTCAACGTACACATCTGGCACGGTTCTTCTTCAAAAGACAAGAATTTCAAATACCATTTATACTGAGTTAATTAAAGAAAATAGAAATACCATAATTACTCAAGAGAACCACAATTACACTCTAATCCAAGAACACAAGCCAGATGCTTTGTTGACTGAACCTGTAATGACACATTATTTAAAACATGGAAATAATGAAAAATAAATCAAGTTTCGTTACCTTCATATATTGACCAAAATCACTCTCATAATTACAATATATCTCCACACCGACTCGCTATTACCACATCTCAACAAGAACTTTTCAGTATCACATCTCAGCAAGCACTCCTTACTAGCACATCTCAACACGAACTGACTACTACGAGTCCTGGACAAGCACTGACTACTACGACATCTCAATAATCACTCTGCCAGTGGAGGCGGGCGAACAATGCTCTCTAGCGATCTCTGGCGCTGTGGCTCAGTGTAGCCACCTTTCATATGCCCTTCCTCCACGGCTAGAATTTGATGGTATTTTTGCCAGCATTGGTGGTGAAAATACCACCAAATTCGTCAAAAAAATACAGACAAAAATAAAAGATAATATTAATACGTAAATACCATATAACTAGATAAAATTTTGGCTTTGCACTGACCTTTCAATAACCTATTATATAGAATACAGTAAGCAATACAAATTCTTTCATGCATGTGACTTTACATAATAGTTTACACAAGTATTATGTGGTTAAACAGTTCAATCAATAGCGTCAGCAATGACGAATATGTGCAGGTAAGAGTCTCATAACTTTCCACAAACAGTAATACACAAAAAAATCAGTTTATACAAATATTCACATAAACGCTATCCATAGCCCATGAATAAGCAGTTGACAGTTCCAGCAATAGCACCCAGCAATGGTCAACAGGTGCAAAAACCAATAAGTAACATTTTTTCAATAGAAGCAGTCCATCAGTGGCACCCACAATGTTGATCAGGTGCACACAGCAACAGGTGACTTCATTTCAGTAGAAGCAATCCATCAGCGGCACCCAGCAATGTTGAGTAGGTGCAGACATCAACAGGTGACATCTTTTCATTAGAAGCGGTCCATCAGTGGCACCCAGCAATGTTGAGTAGGTGCAGACACCAACAAGTAACACCATTTCAGTAGAAGCAGTCCATTAGTGGCACCCAGCAATGTTGAGTAGGTGCACACAGCAACAGGTGACTTCATTTCAGTAGAAGCAATCCATCAGTGGCACCCAGCAATGTTGAGCAGGTGCAGACATCAACAGGTGACATCTTTTCAGTAGAAGCAGTCCATCAGTGGCACCCAGCAATGTTGAGTAGGTGCAGACATCAACAGGTGACATCATTTCGGTAGAAGCAGTCCATCAGTGGCACCCGCAATGTTGAGTAGGTGCAGACACCAACAAGTAACACCATTTCAGTAGAAGCAGTCCATGAGTGGCACCAGCAAAGCTGAGCAGGTACACACAGCAACAAGTCACATTTCTCAGCAGAAGCAGTTCCATAAAATACACTGTCACTGATCACACTGTTCTTCAGAGTTTATAAGCAGAAATTAAACATGTCCTAGTGGCACCAATATTGTAGAAAAGGTACAAGTAACAGTCCATAATTTTTTTTTTTTTTACAATCACTGATTACACAGTTCATCAGCAGAAATTAAACAAGTCCTTGTGGCACCAATCATGTAGAAAAGGTCCAAGTAACAGTCCATATTATTCACCATAACTACTGAGACAGTTCTGTCATGAACAATAGTTTGAATGCACATACAATTTCTTTAACAAATTATTATCAATGCTCTTACACTAAACATACAAATCATAATAAACACACAAATGATATCAGATAATTGTCCTATTAACTATTACAATACACAAATACCAGTAAACCTATAATATTTATGGGTGTCAGTGCAAGCCACTACCAACAAATAAAATAATATTTAGGAGATAGGTTGGGATCACTTCTCTGGGATTATAAAAGGAAAACACACAAAACACACTCTCATCTTTCATCCACATTAGTGCTATTGTGTAGTTGAATAGTGTTAACTGTGTAAATGCAATTCTGTCAAAAGTTGATGTTCATCATGTGTATCAAATAGTAGTGGCAGCAATGTATAACAGTCAATAATAGTTAGTCAACGTCATAGTCATCATGTCAAGACCTATGTTTGCCAAGCCAGATCAAATTGTACTGTTGCTGAACAACTGTCAGTGAGCCAAGATATGCAAATACTTCCTCTCTTCAAAAAAAATGTATATACTGCTTAGTGATTTGACAAAGTGTGTGTGTAGACAATCTTCCTTCCACTTTAGTGTTCTAGTCTGCCATCTTCATCCTCCTTGTTCCATATAAACCAACCAAAACAATATGCTCCTCATTTACTTTACCTCTTATCCACCAAAACTCCAATAATCATTAGCATCACAACATCTCAATACTTCACTAATACCTTTTCAATACGTCGATCATCAATTTCATTTACCTTACCTTTTGTCCACGAAAACTCCAATAATCATCTACTTCACCTAATCTCAATACCTCAATAATACGTCGATACATATAAACCTCAGCACCAATATCATTTCGCTTCCATAGCAACACTTTCCTCTAGTCAGTCTCCTCGAACAAGTACAGATAAAAGCCTAATGCAAACCTCATCATCCCATACAATCTGAAGACACAGTGTCCACACACAACCTCTGTGTAATCCATCTGACACAAATTTTCTACTCATTATAAATTATAAGATACATTTTGGTTCCTTGTCAATCATTAAATAAAAGAAATGCATACATGACCTCTAACAGACTTAGTTCGAATAACTCTCAGTAATTAAGTACGATTACGGAGTGTGAATGATCATAATATTTCACAGTGTGTACACCACTTCAAGAATCATAGCAGAAGCAAACATGTGGAGTATTTTTTGTGTCAAGTGTCACTTCCTATTTCAATTGCTCACGAAAATGCAGTGTAATACTGTCAATGGTCTAAACCTAGTTTTGGTATGTCATGTCGTTAGCTTCCTTCCTATTAGCATAAATTTATACAGATTCCATAAAACGTCCAACTCATGTGACTTCCATGAAGTTTTTTGTACTAATGTCGTTCGTCGGATTATAGCAGTTCATTTTCTTATCTTAAAAATATAAGGCACTGAGCGTAAGCAAAACATGCAATAGCGAGTAAATATACCAGTAGAGAACAGAATGTCAACAAGTGGATGCAGCACAATCCCTATAACGAGGCTCTGCCAAGCGAACAATCTATAATTAATACCACAGTGTAACCTAAACTCTATGTTCGTACACTGTACATCAGCATTGCTATATTCTAAATTGAAGAGTAGTTATGACAACAAAACAGAAATGTGTAAATATGCAATCCATACGCACAGCAGCAAACATGCCTTACACAATAAACAGGTCATTAGCATCACATCGACATAAGCAAATAAATGTTCATATGTAATCTTAATAAGTACCCATGAAGGCGCAAGCAGATAAATCACAAAGTATAACTTACATATCTAACCACATCAGCACAATTAATCAGGTGACAATTATAATTTAAATAAATAAGCACAGCTGGCACATAATAAAAAAAATATGACGTCAGTGAAAAAGCATAGCAGCCAAGCGATGCATAATATATACAAATAACAACCCTGTTCATTAATTAATCATTGTCAAAATCAGTTAATGTGCGTAAGCACGTCGCTTCACTAGTAAATTCATAGAACATGAAATTAGCACAAAGTATCAATCACGTAATCGCTAGCAGCAAATTACGTCTAAAGTACGTACCTAAGTGGAATTATGTTACCTGAAAAATAAACTCAATTAATAGTTACCTTTTTTATTACTTTAATTTTTCTTCGAAATTACATTCTTCCTGAAATTTTCTCCAAAGCAAGTTGTCTTAACGTCGGACACGCACAGAATTTACCTGAAGGTCTTAAATACTTTATACAACCGTATCCTGAAAAATACTGAACGTTAATAACATAACTTATGAAGTCACCATAGCTTTATACAGAATTTATTCGGAGAAATTAAACTGTGTATTTATTTACGTCTGTCAGTGCATTCGCACTGAGCGCTCGATCAGCTGTAGGCGCGTGACGTAGGAAGTGATTGTTTGCGGTCAACGACTGCCTTGTGCGGCGCGCAGACTGACTGTTGCTTTGAGTATGTGCCGCCGACAAAGACAGCGCGGTATCCTTGTACTCTCTCTATGTTTACGTATAGCTATTAGTTTCTCACAAGTATGTCATTCCACAAAAATTTTAACGTTTGATATATGATGTATTCCTTTAGAGCGTCGAGATTTAACAGTTTCTACTTCAACAGTGTTATCATGAATAATTTTGCGAACTCTATATGGACCGTTATAAAGCAGAAAAAATTTGCGACACAAGCCTTTTCCTTTATGAGACAAACGATGAGACTTAATTAACACCTTCTGACCAACTGACAAGATTTTTAAACGACCAGGACGTTTAGCTGATTTCTCTCTTCTTGCAGCCGCAGACGCAATATTTCGTAGAGCCAGGTTGACAACTTCAGAATGCCGCAGTTTCCGTGAAGGCGGAAAAGGAACGATTTCAGAAATGCGATTTGTTGGTACTTTATTTTTTAATATCAATAGAGGCGGTAAAGAAGTTGAATCATTAGGAAGTTCATTCAGAATGTTTTGAAAAATATGAAGATACTGATCCCACGTTCTGTGATTCTGATGACAATAAAGACGGCACAATTTATTGATTTCCTTCATCCATCTCTCTGAAGCATTAGATTGAGGGTGAAAAAGTGAAATAAAAATTGGTTTAATCTTACGACGCCGTAGAGTACGAAGCCAAATTTTAGAGCGAAACTGTGATCCATTATCTGATATAACCTTATCAACATGACCAACTTCTTTAAGAAAATGTTTGATGAAAGCATTAGATACTGAACGAGCTGTTGCTTTGCGTAAAGGTGTAAAACACACATATTTTGATGTCAATTCCACTGCTACGAAAATGTACGCAAAACCATTAGTAGAACGAACCACTGGACCGAACAAATCGACTGCAGCCATCTCCTTTAATTTCGCTGGAATGATAGGAAACAACGGTGCTCTGTGAGAAACAGTTGGCGGCTTAGCCTTTTGACACAATTTGCATTTGGCAAGAACAGATCGAATACGTTTTTCCGTATTACTGAAGTAGCAATTTTCTCGCAATTTATGAAAGCATTTTCTGGGACCAAAGTGCGCATAACTGAAATGTGTGTACCAAATCAATTTATTGACCCACTCATCAGGAATACAAACTAACCAAACAGAGTTGTCGACCGATTTTCGTTTGAAAAGAATGTCATTGCGAACTAAATAATACTGTCTGATCGCTACGCTTTCCTTTCTCCTCCACTTCTCCTTAATGTCCTTCCAGATTGGATCCTTATTTTGCTCCTTAGCGATGTCCTGGAGCGAAGACGAAATAAAGTTCTCAAACGCAACACCTTGAATGTACATCAAACAATAATGGTTTTCTTTGCAGTCCTCTTCAGCACATTGTTTCAAACCCATAGGTGCACGTGATAAAGCATCAGCAACAATATTTGAAGATCCCTGTATGTAAACAATACGAAAATCAAATTCCTGTAGGTACAACGCCCATCGTGACAATCTGCCATGAGTTAATTTTGTCGACATAAGAAATTCCAGAGCTCGATGATCAGTGTAAACCTTAGTATGTCTACCGAACAAAAATGTGCGAAATTTTGTGAAAGCCCAAACAACAGCCAAAGCTTCAAGTTCCGTAATCGAATAATTCTTCTCTGATTTAGAGAGAACACGACTTCCAAATGCAATAGTCTTCTGTACTACAACGCCGTTTTCTTCTATCTCTTGAAATAAATGTGCACCTAGGCCTTTGTATGATGAGTCCGTCGCCAAACAAAAATCTTTAGATAAATCCGGATGTGAAAGAAGTGGGGCAGCAACTAAAGCATCACGAAGTTGTTCAAATTCTGATTGAGCTTCCTCATCCCAACACCAATTAGAATTTTTTCCAGATAGTTCACATAAACGAGGTGTGGCCAAATTGTCCAATCTAACAAAACGTCTAAGAAAATTACAAACACCAAGGAAACTACGAACATCACGTTTTGTGGTAGGAACAGCATAATTACGGGTAGCATCTAGTTTCTCTGGATCGGGAAGAATACCTTCTGTAGAAATAATGTGACCGAGAAATTTCACCTGAGAACGACCAAATTCTGATTTTTCCAAGTTCACTGTCATGCCAACTCGTGCAAAAATACGTAATAATGAATCCAAAATTTTGTTATGCTCACTCAAAGAACGTTTAGCAATAAGAATATCGTCAACATATGAAGTAATATTGTCACGAAGATAAACAGGTAAAATTTCATTTAAACTGCGAATAAATGCTGCAGAAGATACAGTAAGTCCAAACGGTAATTTCCGAAACTGGTAACAGTTACCAAAGGCTAAAAAAGCAGTATATTTTCTACAATCAGGGTGGAGTTCTATTTGCCAAAAACTTGCGCGCATATCAATCGTGGATAAAACTTTAATTCCATGGAAATGTTGAAGAAGTTCATCTAAATTTTGTGGACGGTCAGTTTCAGGAATGATGATATTATTTATCTGTCTGGAATCCAGAACCAAACGAATTGACCCATCCTTTTTAAGAACAACGTGTAATGGGCTGGTATAAGGGCTGACTGCTGGCTCAATAATGCCCTGATCTAACATGTATTGAAGTTCATTCTTAACCTTGTCTCTGTAAGCCAAAGGAATAGCGTACGTTTTCCCGCGAAATGGTGTATGTTCTTTTACTTTAAATAAATATTGTAAGCCTTGTATAGTTCCTGTGTGATGACTAAATACTGTAGCATGTGAAGTCAAAATATAGTGCAGCTCTTCTTTTGCAACGTCATCTGGCACTTCAGCTTTCTTAACCTTTTCATTAATTAATTCTTCGCTATTAATTATATCCTCCATCGCGTCCCTGTATCTATTGTCATTGTCATGAATAAACACACTGTCGTCATAATGCTCAACGAAAACATCAGAAGTAAGAAACCTTAAACATTTTGTATCTGATTCAGATCTTGCTAAACACTCGAAAAATTTCAAACATTTCGGCATTCCGGCAACAGTCAAATTCACACTTCCTTCTTTAAAGTTCAAAATTGCCTTATGTGTGTTAAGAAACTCCATACCTAATATAATCTGTGTACTGAGTAATGGAACAATAATAAAATTAGCAGACAATTCGTATCCTTGACAAATGAAATTTAGGTTGGTCTGTTGTTTAACTTCCACACCTTTTCCAGAAATCGCTCCTCGAATTGTAGTTTTAGAAATAGGTAACACAGGACAGGCAATAGTTCTTTCACATATACGAAAAACTGATTCACTAATGACGTTCAATGGGCTCCCAGAATCTAAAACTGCAGTGAACTTATTCTTACCCACACATACTTCAATGACAGGATGTAAAAATGCGTCTACATTATTTTCCTTTTCATCTAGCAAAATGTCTCTCATGTCTTCCAGGCGTACGTAGTGTAAAGTCGTAGTGTCATTACTTTCTGAACCGTCTATATTGCTGCCAGAAGCCGAAGCTGCTAGTCATTGTCGATTGTTTGCGTCACGTCTTTGATTATTCCCGACATTTCGCGGATCAATTTCTACTATTTCCACTTGTCTCTCTGAATTTCTGTCACGCGGAGGATGCCAATTAGGTCCTTCCTGTCTGTTAGATGCAAATTCTTGGTTGTGTCTGTTATTAAAATTTCTGTTTTCCTGTCTGTCTGCATAACTACTTCTTGTATAATTTCGACTGTCACTTCTGAAATTATTGTTAGACCTACTACCCTGGTTATTTCTGTAGTAAGAATTTCTATTACTGTATGGATAATTTCTGTCTTGATGATACCGATTACTGTTTCCGTATGAATGATCATTCCGGTACGAATTACCGTTATTATAATTGTCTGTATAATTTCTGTTAGAACGTCTGTTATTGTCATAAGGCTGGTATCTATTGTCCTGTCTGTTACGTCTATTTTCAAAATTACCCATATAACGCCCGTTCCGATCACTATCCCTTTTCTCTGAAAATCTATCGTAATTACTGTTACTGAAAAAGTTACAAGAAGTCCCGTCGTCGTTGTCATACTCAAGTTCTTGTAACAAAGTCTTAAAAGTCTCAATGTCGTCTTTACATCTTCCGGCTAAAGCAATTTGTCTTATGGATTGTGGCAGCTTAGTTAAACAAATGCGAATTAATTCAGTCGGGCTGTAAGGGTTGGAAAGGAACTGATTCTTTCGAATCATGCCTTCAAAATATTCTGCTGGAGTGCGGAACTCAGACTGTTTGAAATTACGCTGCATAATAAGACTGTGTTTGACTCTGTCTTGCGTGTTTTCGGACCAATATGCCGATAGAAATGCATGATAAAAATCATTTAGGTTATTACAATCTCTAATGAGTGCGCGCATCCGCGTCGCCGGTTCGTTTTCTAAATATCCACACATAAATTCCAGTTTGTGACTTAGTGGCCAATTTGGTGGGAGTGCATACATAAATTGATCTAGCCATGCACATGGATGTATGTCATTCTTAGAATTGCGGAAGATCTTAAATTACCGAACGGTCAAAAAGTGTTTGTAGTCAAAGTTTTCGCCTCGTGGCGACAAAGACCTACCGCGTCTGTCCCAGTCCCAATGTCGATTATTGTCAAGTTCGCGCGCCTGGCGCTCTCTTGTTGCATCCCGTAAATGAAACAAATTATTTTCTTCAAACCCCTCTGGTATCTGTGATTCTAAATTTCTTTTGCCGTCTTTTCCTACGATTTCGCCTTCAATTTGTTTGACTTGCTTTTTTAATGCCTCAACTTCCCTTTTAACGCGTTCATTAAATTTTCCCTGATTTTCAACATGCTTATTTATGTCCTGGTACTCTTCGGTTTCTGCAAATGGTAATGGAGCTGTATCATCTTAATCTCTGTCCCCATGTAAACTAAGATTTGTCAATTTATCTGAAATCTCCTCAACTCTTTCCGATAAGTCACCTATTTTTTCTTTCTGTTTACCTACGTCTTCCGTAAGTGTCGCGACTCGGGTTTCAGTGTTGACACATTTGGCAGTCAACTGTTCATATTGCTGTGTTAGGTTATTTAATCTGTCATTTGGTACCGATTCCTCGATTCTCTCAAATAATTCTTCCTTATCGTGTGCATGTTGTAAATTTAACTCTGAAAATTTTTGTACTATCACGCGATCTCTTTCTTCCTGTTCTCTATCCTGTTCCCTTTGTCTAATCTCTACTGCAATTAATCTATTATTGTGAGCATTCAAAATCGGTTGTACTTCTTCTCTGATTTCTTTCTTTAATTCATCTTTCATATTTTTGAAACACGTCCCAATTCGTGAATCTAACCGTGTTTCCATTGTTCCCATATCAGTTTCTAAACGTGTTGCCAAAGTTCCCATCTCTGTTTTAAATTCAGATCCTAACCGTGTTTCCATTGTTCCCATATCAGTTTTAATTGTTCCCATCTCAGTTTTAATTGTTCCTATCTCTGTTTTAATTGTTCCTATTTGTGAGTCTAACCGTGTTCCCAAATTTAATATTGCACTCATCAACTGCTCCGTATTAAATGGTTCAGAATTCTTTTCGCCCCTAACATATCCCGCGAAACCAACTTCTTTCGTCATAGCTGTAAAGCTATCTGTGTTCAATACTATTCCAGAATCTTCTGTCATTAATCTCGTATTCTGTGAATTTTCTGATTGAGAAAAATTTTGAAATGGTTCCGGACTATCTTCCCGACTTATTAAACTGTTTTCCACTTCATTATTCATGATAGTGTTTTCCTCTGTTGGCGAGTTCGCCATGTTAACAACTTCGTCATTCTCACTGTCCATCATTTTCGCCTTTTTCATTGATCGCGTAATCATTTACAAAAAAATACAAAACTCGTCACTGTACGAAAATTACACACAATGACTCTTTATCTCCAACAATACCATTTACACGAAATGTTTCCTTCAAACACGCTTAACGAACAATTGAAATAATTGCACTAAATTGTCAAACGCGTATACAAGACAACAATCAAATTCAGAGAAAAAAATACCATTATAAGAATGACAATTACCAAATCTACACATGCAAAACAGACTATAATTACTAAACTACAAATTACTACAACAATGCTACTGTCTACTATTTTCACAATCAGAAGATTCCAAGGGACGATCCGAAGCAGTGGTCGCCACGTGCATGGGGGCTTAATTAAATGAAATGAAAATAATTTTAATTTTTTTGTAGCTGTTTATCCGTTTACGCTGTGTCTCGTAAACGGTTGGCCCTGACTGTTATTATTACGCTATCTGACTGCATAGAACAACAACAAAGAATGAAATGGAAATTTTCATTAACACAATTAATTAATTAAGTCCCCAGCAACTATAAAACCAACGCAACAACAAGCACAAGAGTAACTGTTCTGTGTGTGGGAGTGTGACTCAACGTACACATCTGGCACGGTTCTTCTTCAAAAGACAAGAATTTCAAATACCATTTATACTGAGTTAATTAAAGAAAATAGAAATACCATAATTACTCAAGAGAACCACAATTACACTCTAATCCAAGAACACAAGCCAGATGCTTTGTTGACTGAACCTGTAATGACACATTATTTAAAACATGGAAATAATGAAAAATAAATCAAGTTTCGTTACCTTCATATATTGACCAAAATCACTCTCATAATTACAATATATCTCCACACCGACTCGCTATTACCACATCTCAACAAGAACTTTTCAGTATCACATCTCAGCAAGCACTCCTTACTAGCACATCTCAACACGAACTGACTACTACGAGTCCTGGACAAGCACTGACTACTACGACATCTCAATAATCACTCTGCCAGTGGAGGCGGGCGAACAATGCTCTCTAGCGATCTCTGGCGCTGTGGCTCAGTGTAGCCACCTTTCACAATGAAAAAAAACGCAGATTTGCGAAGCAAGCAGCATTAAGAAATTAGCAAAGCAATTGTAATATTACAACTAATCTAAGGCAATGTGCAGCAAACAATAAAAATAAATCATTAGTAAAACTGGCTTAACAGCGTAATACAAAGTCAAATTCAGTAACATTATGCCTGGCAAACAGCAGAAGCAAAAGCAATAAGTTATATCTAAACATGACAACGCTCAAGCAGAAAAATATTACAGTAAAGACAACAATGCAGATAAGGGAAATGTATAATCACATCTTAATGTCTAAGTAATTAAAGTGGTGCACCACAAGAAGTTATTCTACCAAAAAAAATTACCCAGTAGTTGAAAAGAAAATTCCGTATGCAATTCCTGTGAAGGGAAATATCTTTTTATGCTCCTTCGTTTTTTTGAATAGATCATAAAATTATTTACTGGATCTGGAGACAGAAAATATTTATATTAGTACATCTATAAAATTTTTTATTTTAACCAGTGCTGCAGTGCAGCTAGAAACTAGATATTAAACAAAATGAGTAAATAAATACATAAAGCAAGCCATATGGCATTTCTCTCAATTCTCGTAGATAGACACATGTCCTAATCAGGTGTGCAGATGTAAGAATGTTTCCAAGTTATTATTAGCGTGTCGTATTTACGATGCTTTCTACAAACGAATGTCAATAGCGAGGATAATGGCCTCCCTCTTTTTTTTTTTTTTTTTTTAGAGAACAAACAATGTATTTACCTTGATATCATCACATGTATATATATATATATATATATATATATATATATATATAGAGAGAGAGAGAGAGAGAGAGAGCAGTTCATCACAAATTTCAAAACTCCGCCATCTCTCTCTCCACATCCACCACTGCTGGCGGCTCACCTCCAACTGCGCAACGCTACGCGCTGTTCACAGCCAGCTGCCTAACACTACAATGGCGAGTATTACAACAATGCAAACTGGCCACAGGCTGCACACAGCACAGCCAGTGATTTTCATACAGAGGTGGCGTTACCAATAAAAAAACCTAAACAGCCTACTTACAAATTCTGCACCCGATAGCGGAGGTCGATCAATTCTCATCCGATACCGAAACAGAACTGTCGGAGCCCCTCGTTTAGACCTTCCACTCTGCTCCAAACCAGAGTATCGATCAACCCTGCGTACGATGCTACAGACAGCTTAGCCTGTTCCCCACGTGCATTTCTAGTTGCCTTCACCAAATCAGCCAAAGGCGAAAGGAACCGACAATGGCCTCAGAACCGAAGCGGCTTGCGTCATTCGTGCCGACATGTGCCACTACATGCAGCCGGTTGCACCCAGTGCGCTCGATAGCCGCCAACAGGGCCTCCTCTACATCACGGATGAGACCTTTCGAGAAACATACCGAATGCACACTGGAATTCTTTTCCCGCCTTGCCAGCTATCTCCCTGCGGGGCTGCATCACCCGCCTAACATTGGAGCTCCCAATGACTAGCATACCCACCCTCTGTACTTGTCCGGACTGGGCAGGAAAATCGACCACTGGCCCAACAGGAGAGGCATACCCTACTGGCTCAGAGTTATCATCAACACTGGGAAGCACCTCGTACCTGCTGCTAAGACGTATGGAGCCAGCCGCACGGCCTGCTCCCTCTTTCGCCTTCTGCCCGGTGACACGCTAACCAACCACTGCCTGCCACTCATTCTGGAGTGAGGACGGACCGGTCAGATGTTGCGTATCGGAAGCCACAGCGACGTCCAGGTCACCAGGGGATTCCAGTGGCATCAAAGATGTCGCAGGTCTCGTCACTGGCCCTCCAACGTCACCACAACTTCGAGCATTAGCTAGAAGCGTTTCGACAATAGCCAACGCAGCTTCCAGCTGTTAACCGACAGCAGCCAACTCTCCTTGTGTCTGCTCACAACAAGCACAGTCCGTAGACATATCGTACTGTGTATAAAACAGATATAAGGTCTCAAATGGCGCTACTGAGTTAGAAAATATACCAATGGAGAATAATGTAACACTAAAAGTTGCTGTGCAGATTTCTCACTGTACTCTGAGACCGCAAGTTATTAAACCTAGATGTATGTAATGAGGCTGTCTCCTCATTTGCGTCTACACAGATGTAGTATACAAAAAATAGTTAAGCATGAAGCTTGAAATGCAGATTTTCCTTCCTGTATAGCGCCGCAATGTTAAGTGAGTTTAGGTAGCACAAGGTCTTACAAACGGCAATCAATACGGCAGCATATGTCGACACACCTTTATCAACACCTGAAATCTAATAGCAAGCAGACAAGAATTAGTTACTACTCATATTGCTTACCGGCTGCTCAACAGAGTGCGTGTGCGTCGTGTAATTAGCTCATGTAGATAACAAGATGGCGTCCAAGCAAAGTGGCACACTCAAGTGGCTGAACGCAAAGAATGGCAAGGTACGTCATAAAATGACTCCTACAGAGGTGAATTAACAAGCAGTATATTATCAATGAACACAAGAAAAGAACTGCACAGCACAGCAGTGATATTTCAAGCTACGGTTTTGGAAGAAGAAGAAAAATCGTCTTCGCAATTCTTAATCCTTACTGAGTAAAAATATAGTTTTTATACTTCTGGAGAGGATAACATCTTCGAATCTGCAATATATATCTAACTGTTTCTTTGTCTGAACAGGTCTTGAAGTCCAAGTGATACCGACCGACTGCTGTGTCATCCTCAGCTAAGAGGTGTCAATGGATGTGGATATGGAGGGACGTGTGGTCACCACACCGCTCTCCTGGCCGTTTTTAGTTTTATTGACTGGAGCTGCTACTTCTTACTTCTCAGTCAAGTGGCTCCTCATTTGGCCATACAAAGCCTGAGTGCATCCATGCGCTAGCCTAGCCCAAGAGGTAGCCGGTGGTTGAACTGCGGCAAGGCCATTGGTAGTGTACACTATCACGAAATCAAATAAAATAATGTGCAATAACCAGTTTCCAATCAGTTAAGTGTAAGCAACCTATCAGCTGCTATTTCACTGTTCTGAAGCACTCGACCTGGTACCTATATGCGGAATGATTTTAACTAAACAACGCCAAAATAACCTTGTCATGAAAACTGACCTTCATAACAGCAAATTAATCGTAATGTTGTCAACCGATTCTGTAAACAATGTAATATTTGCGCAACAGCACAGACCTCTGTCAGACACAGTCTACCTCTCAACATCAGAACACAGCACAGACTTGACTCTTTCACTTCGCAAAACAGCATCCAAACAGTGAAAAAAAGAATAATACCGAATACCCTACAAACAAACAGAATCACATGGGCAGCGACTGCGAAAGGCTTCCATTGGTCAAAAGCAAAAACTAACTCCAACGGTTTACTACTGACACAATGACCAAGCTACAGGGCTTGATTAATTGAAACTGATTATAGCAGACTTGCATACACTATAGCAAAGACAAGTGTCATTATCTACCAGAAATAAGATGTAGTCGGGGAAATGGAAGTGTCAAATAAACAGGCACTTCTCATCACCTCCACCTTGGTAAATTGAACACATTAGGTATATACTCTGGAGATGGCCACAGGAGCACATTACAAATTGTCACATCACATCTTATTATATCGTCAAAAACATACGAAAATTGTTCCATTATGTGAGTAACACAAGAAAAGATAAATAAATAGGTTAATCTCGTTATAATGCCTCTTGGCTTACCTTACATAAAATTATGCCATGTTTGCCTAAGCTGCAGTTTGATGAACTTAATGGACATTATAACACACCAAATATGTAAACTAACTAAAATTTCAATGAAGTAAGTTCTAGAAAACTAATACGAGGGATATTCGGAAAGTAAATTCCGATCGGTCAAGAAATGGAAACCACTGTGAAAATCTAATAAAGCTTTTCACATATGTATTCGACGGTGTCTCTAGTATGCCTGTCGGTGCATCACTTCGCTTTTTTCAGTTCTGAGGGCATGGTGAGCACATAAAGATGAGTAGAAAATAGTGTCTCCCGCCAAGTATGAGGTCTTGGTAAGAGATTTCGCCTGATTTTATGCAGCCCACGTTACGGAACTGTCATACGGTTCCTACTTCGTGACAATTCTCGGTCGCAATCTGCAGGGGTAATGAATCACCCGCACTACAGCCGGTAATTAGCTCCCTCTGTGTTTCATCTCTGCTCACATTAACTACTGGCTATGAAGACAACATTCTCGCACAGACAACGAGGTATAGATGAGTGTAGAGAATTGGCGGGAAGCACAGGCGGCTGCCTTCTATGACGAGGGTATTGGAAAGTTGGAACAACGCTACGATAAATGTCTAAGTCGGTGGGGTGACTATGGAGAGCAGTGGCTGGAAGCTGTAGCTAATTGTTGCAGATAAAATATTTCTGATTACCACAGTACCTTCCATTTCGCGATCAGTCGGAACTTACTTTCCAAATAGGCCTAGTATTAACATCATCTTTAATGCACAAAATGTGTAAAGTTTTGAAACTGCCATTATCAAAGCCCCACAAAAATAATATTTGCGTTACAGACATTACAGTTCATAAAAATGCACAAAATTTCAAACTGCAGTTAGCGAAATCGCAACGAAATAACATTTACGTTATAGATTTCTTAAGTCATGAGGATATATATCGTGCTAAACTGCAGTCAGTAAAGTCTAAATAAAACCAATATTGACGGTATAGCCATCTTAATTCCTCCCAAAAGACTAAGTCTTGACGTGGCGGGGGGCTCAGTACTCAGTGTTACAGACGAACAATGCAGGACAATTCGTTTCTAATAGTTGGTCGCTTGGTAAAAGGCAGAGGAATCCAAGTAGTCAACAGCTTGGTAGATGAGGTGAAGAGAATCAAAGGTTTCTGACACGGATGAAGAAATTAATCTCAACGGCGAAGAAGGCGGATGAGTCATTTTCTCCTGACAGAAATACCTCAATCAAGTAGGAAAGGACGGACCTTAGTACGGCGTATCTAGCAGAAGAGGCAACTCAACAAGGAGAACAAAAAATCCTCTTCGTGTCTGACCTGGCTACGAAAGGCGTCTGGTCCCATATTTGGTGGTCTGTTAACACCCATCTGGCGATTCGATCACAGATTTAACATCCGACAAAGGGGCTAATACCACTTCCTAATTTTCTTTCAAACAAGGGATGGTGATAAACACGTAACAGAAAAGTACTCCACGAGATAAACACAGTAAACAGTGATACAACTAGGCCATCAGAGTCTAGAGAGCCTAGGACATTGTGTAAGGAAGCGTCGGAGCTTCCTAGAACTTCTCGCATACGGCCTACGAAGAAACATCTGCTAGGTACACAGTCAAACTACATCAATGTCAGGCAGAGATTCCGAAATCAGATACTGGATTTCAAGGCGTACCCAGGAACAGACTCAGAACACACTGTGAAAGGTGGCTACACTGAGTCACAGCGCCAGAGATTGCGGCAAAGAGTTTTATTCCGCCGCCTCCACTGGCAGTGCTTGTTCAGAAGTTGTGGTGGTTAGTGCTTTTGCGGAGAGGATGTCGATAGCTGTACTATTTGAGGCCATGTCGTGTGCAGTTGTTTTGATGGGCTAGACAGCAGATGTTGTTCGAATGGGGATGTTGTAATGATCAGAGTGTATTGTTCGTCAAAATGTGAAGGTAAAAAACATTTTTTTCTTTTTTTCTTTTTTTTAAAGTTCCTAACTAACAATGCATCTGGCTTGTGTTCATGTATTAGACTGTAATTCGAGTTTCTATGTGCAATCATAGTATTTCTGGTTTTTTTTAATTACTTCATTGTAAATGGCGTTCAGAAGCATCTTGTCGTATTGAGGGAGAACCGTGCCAGATGTGTACGTTTAATCACACTTCCACACACAGAACAGCTACACTTGTGCCTTGTTGTTTCGTAGGTTTTATAGTTGCTGGGGACTTAATTAATTGTGTTAACGGAAATTTTTTTTATTCTTTGTTGTTATTCTATGCAGTCAGATTGCGCACTAATACTAGTCAGGGCCAACCGGTTACGAGACTTCGTAGCCGGACATTCAGCTACTAAAATTAAAATTATTTGCATATTATATAATTAAGCCCCCATGCACGTGGCGACTGCTGCTTCGGATTGTCCCTTGGAATTCTTTTGATAGTAAAAATAGCAGACAGTAGTATTGTTGTAGTAATTTGTAGTTTAGTAATTGCTGTCTATATTGCATGTGTAGATTTGGTAATGAACATTTGTAGTTGTCTTGTCTTTCTTCTAATGGTATTTTGCAGAATTTAATTTTTGATGTCTTGTATACGGGTTTGACAATTTTGTGCAATTATGAAGATTTCAATTGTTCGTTAATCGTGTTTGTCGGAAAGCATTTCGTGTGAATGGTATTGTTGGAGATAAAGTATCATTGTGTGTAATTTTCGTATAGTGATGAACTTTGTATGTTTTGTAAATGATTACGTGATCGATGAAAAAGGCAAAAATTATGGATAGTCAGAATGACGAAATTGTTGACATGGCGAACTCGCCAACACAGGAGAACAGTATGATGAATAATGAAGTTGAAAACAATTTAATAAGTCGGGAAAATAGGCCGGAACCAATTCAAAATTTTTCACAATCAAAACATTTTCAGAATACGAGATTAACAACAGAAGACTCTGGAATAGTATCGAACACAGATAGCTTTACGGCTATGCCGAAGGAAGTTAGTTTTACGGGAAATGTTAGGAGCGAAAAGAATTTTGAACCAGTTAATATGGAGCAGTTGATGGGTGCAATATTAAATTTGGGATCACAAATACGAACAATTAAAACTGGTATGGGAACAATGGAAACACAGTTAAGATCTGAATTAAAAAAAGAAGATGGGAACAATGGAAACACGGTTAGACTCACTGGGATCACAGTTAGGATCTGAATTGAAAACAGTGGCAACACGGCTAGAAACTGATATGGGAACAATGGAAACACGGTTAGAATCACGAATAGGAACATGCTTTAAAAACATGAAAGATGAATTAAAGAGAGAAATTAGAGAAGTACAACCGATTCTGAATTCTCACAATAATAGATTAATTTCAATAGAAATTAGACAAAAGGAACAGGATAGAGAACAGGAAGAAAGAGATCGCGTGATAGTACAAAAATTTTCAGAGTTAAATTTACAACGTGCACACGATAAGGAAGAAATATTTGAAAGAATCGAGTAATCCGTACCAAATGACAGAATAAATAACCTAACACAACAGTATGAACAGTTAACTACTAAATGTGTCAATACTGAAACCCGAGTCGCGACACTTACGGAAGACGTAAATAAACACAAAGAAAAAATAGGTGACTTATCGGAAAGAGTTGAGGAGATTTCAGATAAATTGACAAATCTTAGTTTAAATGGGGACAGAGATTCAGATGATACAGCTCCATTGCCATTTGCAGAAACCGAAGAGTACCAGAACATAAATAAACAAGTTGAAAATCATGGAAAATTTAATGAACGCGTTAAAAGGGAATTTGAGGCATTACGAAAGCAAGTCAAACAAATTGAAGGCGAAATCGTAGGAAAGGACAGTAGAAAAAATTTAAAATCACAGATAGCAGCGAGCTTTGAAGAAAATAATTTGTTTCATTTACGAGATGCAACAAGAGAGTGCCAGGCGCGCGAACTTTACAATAATTGACATTCGGACTGGGACAGACGCGGTAGGTCTTTGTCGCCACGAGGCGAAAACTTTGACTATAAACACTTTTTAACCGTTCGGAAATTTAAGATCTTTCGCAATTCTAAGAATGACATACATCCATGTTCATGGTTAGATCAATTTATGTACGCACTTCCACCAAATTGGCCACTAAGTCACAAACTGGAATTTATGTGTGGCTATTTATGTCCTCAGGGGATTCGCTACACTAAGTGAATATGTGCCGTAGCGTGCACAGGGCCCCGAGCTGTAGTGGTGCTATTTCCCTTTTAGTTTTCTGCACCGCTGACTACTCTTTTACTATTCTTTGTATCAATCAAAACAACTCTTCAACTATCAATCTATCTAGAGAGTCGGTAAAGAATAACCGGATATGACTATTTTACCCAAAAGTGATTTCGAAAATTACCGTTTGGACTTACTGTATCTTCAGCAGCATTCATTCGTAGCTTAAACAAAATTTTACCTGGTTATCTTCGTAACAATATTACTTCATATGTTGACGATATTCTTATTGCTAAACGTTCTTGGAGTGAACATAACAAAATTTTGGCTTCATTTTTACGTATTTTTGCAAGAGTTGGCATTGCAGTGAACTTAGAAAAATCTGAATTTCGTCGTTCTCAGGTGAAATTCCTTGGTCACATTATTTCTACACAAGGTATTCTTCCTGATCCAGAGAAACTAGATGCTATTCGTAATTATGCTGTTCCTACTACAAAACGTGATGTTCGTAGTTTCCTTGGTATCTGTAATTTTCTTAGACGCTGTGTTAGATTGGACAATTTGGCCACACCTCGTTTATGTGAACTATCTGGAAAGAATTCTAATTGGTGTTGGGATGAGGGAGCTCAGTCAGAATTTGAACAACTTCGTGATGCTTTAGTTGCTGCTCCACTTCTTTCACATCCGGATTTATCTAAAGATTTTTGTTTGGCGACGGACTCATCATACAAAGGCCTAGGTGCACATTTATTTCAAGAGATAGAAGAAAACGGCGTTGTAGTACAGAAAACTATTGCATTTCGAAGTCGTGTTCTCTCTAAATCAGAAAAGAATTATTCGATTACGGAACTTGAAGCCTTGGCTGTTGTATGGGCTTTCACAAAATTTCGCATATTTTTGTATGGCAGACGTACTAAGGTTTACACCGATCATCGAGCTCTTGAATCTCTTATGTCAACAAAATTAACACATGGAAGATTGTCACGATGGGCGCTGTATCTACAGGAATTTGATTTTCGTATTGTTTACATACAGGGTTCTTCAAATATTGTTGCTGATTCTTTATCACGTGCACCTATGGGTTTGAAACAAAGTGCTGAGGAGGACTGCAAAGAAAACAATTATTGTTTGATGTATATTCAAGGTGTTGCGTTTGAAAATTTTATTTCGTCTTCGCTCCAGGACATCGCTAAGGAGCAAAACAAGGATCCAATCTGGAAGGACATTAAGGAGAAGTGGAGGAGAAAGGAAAGCGTAGCGATTAGACAGTATTATGTAGTTCGCAATCATATTCTTTTTAAACGAAAATCGGTCGACAACTCTGTTTGGTTAGCTTGCATTCCCGATGAGTGGGTTAATAAATTGATTTGGTACACACATTTCAGTTATGCGCACTTTGGTCCCAGAAAATGCTTTCATAAATTACGAGAAAATTGCTACTTAAGTAATATGGAAAAACGTATTCGATCTGTTCTTGCCAAATGCAAATTATTTCAAAAGGCTAAGCCGCCAACTATTTCTCACAGAGCACCGTTGTTTCCTATCATTCCAGCGAAATTAAAGGAGATGGCTGCAGTCGATTTGTTTGGTCCAGTGAACCATTGATGGTTTTGCGTACATTTTGGTAGCAGTGGAATTGACATCAGAATATGTGTGTTTTACACCTTTACGCAAAGCAACAGCTCGTTCAGTATCTAACGCTATCATCAAACATTTTCTTAAAGAAGTGGGTCATGTTGATAAGGTCATATCAGATAATGGATCACAGTTTCGCTCTAAAATTTGGCTTCGTACTCTACGGCGTCGTAAGATTAAACCAATTTTCATTTCACTTTTTCACCCTCAATCTAACGCTTCAGAGAGATGGATGAAGGAAATCAATAAATTGTGTCGACTTTATTGTCATCAGAATCACAGAACATGGGGTCAGTGTCTTCATATTTTTCAAAACATTCTGAATGAACTCCCTAATGATTCAATTTCTTTACCGCCTATATTGATATTAAAAATTAAAGCACCGACAAATCGCATTTCGGAAATCGTTTCTTTTCCGCCTGCACGGAAACTGCGGCATTCTGAAGTTGTCAACCTGGCTCTACAAAATATTGCATCTGCGGCTTCTAGAAGAGAGAAATCAGCTAAACGTCCTGGTCGTTTAAAAACCTTGTCAGTTGGTCAAAAGGTGTTAATTAAGTCTCACCGCTTGTCTCACAAAGGAAAAGGCTTGTGTCGCAAATTTTTTCTGCTTTATAACGATCCATATACAGTTCGCAAAATTATTCATGATAACACTGTCGAAGTAGAAACTCTTAAATCTCGGCGCTCTAAGGGAATACATCATATATCGAACGTTAAAATTTTTGTGGGATGACATACTTTAGAGAAACTAATAGTTATACGTAAACACACGGAGAGTACAAGGATACCGCGCCGTGTTCCGGCGGCGGCACATACTCAAAGCAACAGTCAAGTCTGCGCGCCGCACAAGGCAGTCGTTGACCGCAAACAATTACTTCCTACATCACGCGTACCTACAGTTGATCCAGCGATCAGTGCGAATTCACTGACAGCCGTAAACAAATACACAGTCTAATTTCTCTGATTAAATTCAGTATAAAGCTATAGTGACTTGATAAATTATGTTATTAACGTTCAGTATTTTTCAGGATACGGTTGTATAAAATATTTAAGAACTTCAGGTAAATTCTGTGTGTGTCCGACGTTACGAGGACTTGCTATCGTGGAAATTTCAGGTAGAATGCAATTTCGAAGAAGAAACTAATAAACTAAAAAGGTAACTATTAATTGAGTTTATTTTTCAGGTAACATATTTCCACTTAGGTACGTACTATAGACGTAATTTGCTACTCGCGATTACGTGACTTATACTTTGTGCTAAATTTTATGTTCTATGAATTTACTTGTGAAGCGACGTGCTTGCGTACATTTGCTGATTTTGACAATGTTTTATTAATGAACAGGGTTGTTTCTTGTGTATATTATGCATCGCTTGGCTGCACTGCTTTTTCACTGATGTCAGATTTTTTTTTATTATGTGCCTGCTGTGCTTATTTATTTAAATTATAATTGTCACCTGATTAATTGTGCTGATATGGTTATGTATGTAAGTTATACTTTGTGATTTATCTGCTTGCGCCTTCATGTTTACTTATTAAGATTACATATGAACATTTATTTGCTTATGCTGATATGATGCTAATGTCCTGTTTATTATGTAAGATATATATTTGCTGCTTTGCGTATGGATTGCATATTTACACATTTCTGTTTTGTTGTCATAAATATACTCTAATTTGGTATATAGAAATGCTGATATAAGGTGTACGAAAATGGAGTTTAAGCCACAGTATGGTGTTAATTATAGATTGTTTGCTTGGCAGAGCCTCGTTGTAGGGATTGTGCTGCATCCACTTGTTGACATTCTGTTCTCTACCGGTATATTTACTTGCTATTGCATGTTTTGCTTACGCTCAGTGCCTTATATTTTAAGATAAGAAATAGAACTGCTATAATTCTACGAACAACATTGGTACAAGAAACTTCATTGAAGTCACATGAGCTGGAGGTTTTATGGAAGCTGTGTAAATTTATGCTAATAGGAAGGAAGCTAACGACATGACATACCAACACCAGGTTTAGACCATTCACAGTTATTACACTGCATTCTTCGTGAGCAATTGAAATAGCAAGTGACACTTGACACAAGAAATACTCCACATGTTTGCTTCAGTTTTGCTATGATACTTGAAGTGGTGTACACACTGTGAAATATTATGATCATTCACACTCCGTACTCGTACTTACTTACTGAGAGTTATTCAAACTAAAGGCTGTTAGAGGCCATGTATGCATTTCTTTTATTTAATGATGTACAAAGTAACCAAAATGTATTTTATAATTCATAATGAGTAGAAGATTTGGGTCAGATGGATTACACAGAGGTTGTGGTTGGACATTATGTCTTCGGATTGTAAGGGATGATGAATTGAAGTTTGCACTAGGATTTTATCTGTACTTGTTCGAGGAGACTGACTAGAGGAAAGAGTTGTTATGGAAGTGAAATGATATTGGCGATAAGGTTTATATGTGTCGACGTATTGAAGAGGTATTATTGAGGTATTGAGATTGTGTGAGTTGATGATTATTGGAGTTTTGGTTGACAAGAGGTAAGGTAAATGATATTGATGATAAGGTTTATATGTATCGACGTAAGAGGTATTATTGAAGTATTGAGATTATGTGATGCTGATGATTATTGGAGTTTTGGTGGATAAGAGGTAAAGTAAGTAAGCAGCATATTTTTTTTGTTGGTTTATATGGAACAAGGAGGATGAAGATGGCAGACTAGAACACTCAAGTGGAAGGAAGATTGTCTACACACACACTTTGTTAAATCACTAAGCAGTATATACTTTTTTTTTTGGAGAGAGGAAGTATTTGCATATCTTGGCACACTGACAGTTGTTCAGCAACTGTACATTTGATTTGGCTTGGCAAACATTGGTCTTGACATGATGACTATGAAGTTGACTACCTATTATTGACTGTTATACATTGCTGCCACTACTACGTGATACACATGTCGAACATAAAATCTTTGACAGAATTGCGTTTACACAGTTAACACTATTCAGTTACACAGTAGCACTTAATGTGGATGAAAGTTGAGTGAGTGTGTTTTGTGTGTTTTCCTTTCCTAATCCCAAATAATTGGTACCGACCTATCTCCTAAATATTATTTTACTTGTTTGTTGTGGCTTGCACTGACACCTATAAATATTATAGGTTTACTGATATTTGTGTATTTGTAATATTTAATATGACATTTATCTGATATCATTTGTGTGTTTATTATAATTTGTATGTTTAGTGTAAGAGCATTAATAATAATTTTGTAAAAGCAATTCTGTGTGCTTTCAAATTGTTGTTCGTGTTTGCACCTGTTCAACATTGCTGGGTGCCACTTAGAAATGTTTAATTTGTGCTAATGAACTCTGATGAACTGTCTAATTAGTGATAGTGAATATTATGGACTGTTACCTGCACTTGTTCAACAAGATGGGTGCCACTTGGAAATGTTTAATTTCTGCTGATAAACTCTGATGAACTGTCTGATTAGTGATAGTGAATATTATGGATTGTTACCTGCACTTGTTCAACATAATGGGTGCCACTTGGAAATGTTTAATTTCTGCTGATAAACTCTGATGAACTGTCTGATTAGTGATAGTGAATATTATGGACTGTTACCTGCACCTGTTCAACATTGCTGGGTGCCACTGATGGAACTGCTTCTACTGAAATAATGTCACTTGTTGGTGTCTGCACCTGTCAACATTACTGGGTGCCACTGATGGAACTGCTTCTACTGGCATGTCACTTGTTGGTGTCTGCACCTGTTCAACATTGCTGGATGCCACTGATGGAACTGCTTCTACTGATATGATGTCACTTGTTGCTGTTTGCACCTGTTCAACATTGCTGGGTGCCACTGATGGAACTGCTTCTACTGACATAATGTCACTTGTTGGTGTCTGCACCTGTTCAACATTGCTGGGTGCCACTGATGGAACTGCTTCTACTGACACAATGTCACTTGTTGGTGTCTGCACCTGCTCAACATTGCTGGGTGCCACTGATGGAACTGCTTCTATTGAAATGATGTCACTTGTTGGTGTCTGCACCTGTTCAACATTGCTGGGTGCCACTGATGGAACTGCTTCTACTGACATAATGTCACTTGTTGGTGTCTGCACCTGCTCAACATTGCTGGGTGTCACTAATGGAACTGCTTCTACTGACATAATGTCACTTGTTGGTGTCTGCACCTGTTCAACATTGCTGGGTGCCACTGTTGGAGCTGTTTAAATACTGCTGATGAAATGTTATATGAGACTGCTATTTGCACCTGTTGACCATTGCTGGGTGCTACTGCTGGAACTGTCAACTACCCTGAGACGTGCTACTTGTTTATTGAACTATTGAAAGGATTTTATGTGAATATTTGTATAAACTGATTTTTTGTGTATTTACTGTTTATGAAATGTTATGAGACTCTTACCTACACCTATTCGTCATTGCTGGTGCCATTGATTGAATGATACTATTATGTAAAATGACATGTATGAAAGCATTTGTATTCCTTACTGTATTTTATATATTAGGTTATTGAAGGGTCAGTGCAAAGCCAAATTTTATCTAGTTATGTGATATATACTTATTAATATTATCTTTTATTTTTGTCTGTATTTTTTTTGACGAATTTGGTGGTATTTACACCACCAGTGCTGGCAAAAATACCATCAAACTCTAGCCCGTGGAGGAGGGGCATATGAAAGGTGGCTACACTGAGTCACAGTGCCAGAGATTGCGGCAAAGAGTTTTATTCCGCCGCCTCCACTGGCAGTGCTTGTTCAGAAGTTGTGGTGGTTAGTGCTTTTGCTGAGAGGATGTCGATAGCTGTACTATTTGAGGCCATGTCAGTGCAGTTATTTTGGTGGGCTAGACAGCAGATGTTGTTCGAATGGGGATGTTGTAATGATCAGAGTATATTTTTCGTTAATATATGAAGGTAAAAAACATTTATTTATTTATGTTTTTTTTTAAATTTCCTAACTAACAATGCCTCTTGGTCACAGGTTCAGTCAACAAAGCATCTGGCTTGTGTTTATGTATTAGACTGTAATTCGGGTTTCTATGTGCAATTATAGTATTACAGTTTTATTTAATTAATTCATTGTAAATGGTATTTAAAATATCTTGTCTTATTGAGGAAGAACCGTGCCAGATGTGTACGTTGAATCACACTTCCACACACAGAACAGTTACACTTGTGCTTTGTTGTTCGTAGTTTTTGTTTTGTAGCTTTTATAGTTGCTGGGGACTTAATTAATTAATTGTGGTAACGTAAATTTCCTTTCATTCTTTGTTGTTATTCTATGCAGTCAGATTGCGTACTAATACTAGTCAGGGCCAACCGTTTACGAGACTTCGTAGCCGGAAATACAGCGACAAAAACTAAAAATATTTGCATTATATTTAATTAAGCCCCCGTGCAACTGTAATAGTGATGAATAGTAGTCTCAAATTTAAGAGACTGATCAGGAAGAATCAATGCACAAAGAAGTGGGATACGGAAGTACTACGGAACGACGAGATACGCTTGAAGTTCTGTAAGACTATAGATAAAGCAAAAAGGAAAAGCTCGATAGGCAGGACAAGTAAAGGGGAATGAACGTCTCTAAAAAGGCCAATCATATAAGTCGGAAAAACGAACATAGGTACAAAGAAGTTAACTGAGAAGAAATCAACATGACTATTTACGTTGGTGTTTAGAATATATGAGTCTGGCGACAAACTATCTCACTTTAGAAAAAATATCATCCACACACTTCCAAAGACTGCAAGAGACGACAAGTGCGACAATAATTACGCAGTAGCTCAACGGCTCAGTATCAAAGTTGCTGACAAGAATAATATACAGACGAACGGAAAAGAAAATTCCGGCTGTGTCAGGTGACTATCAATTTGGCTTTAGGAAAGATAAAGGCAGTAGAGAGGCAATTCTGACGTTGCGGTTGACAATGGAAGCAAGACTAAGGAAAAGCAAGATACATTCGGAGAATCTGTCGATCCGGAAAAAGAGCTGGACAGTGTAAAATGGTGCAAAATGTTCGAAATTCTGAGAAAAATAGGGGTAAGCAATAGGAAAAGAAGGGTAATGTAAACCACGTACAAGAGCCAAGAGGGAACAGTAAGAGTGGAAGACCAAGAACGAAATGCTCGGAATAAAAATGGCGTAAGACAGCGATGTAGTTCTTCGCCCCTACTGTTCAATTCATACATCGAAGAAGCAATGATGAAAATAAAAGAAAGGTTCAGCAGTGGAATAATAATTCAGGGTGAAAGGATATCGATGACACGATTCGCTGATGGCATTGCTATCCTCAGTGGCAGTGAAGAAGAATTACGTGGTCTGTTGAATGGGATGAACAGTCTAATGAGTACAGAACATGAATTGAGAGTAAATCGAAGAAAGACGAAAGTAATGAGAAGTAGTAGAAATGAGAACAGCGAGAGACTTCACAGTAGAATTGATAGTCACGAAGTAGATGAAGTTAAGGAACTCTGCTACCTAGGCAGAAAAATAACCAATGACGGACGGCGCAAGGAGGACGTCATAAGCAGGCTAGCATTGGCAAAAGGTCTACTAGTATCAGACATAGGCCTTAATTTGAGGAAGACATTTCTGAGAATATACGTTTGGAGCACGGCAACATGGACATGAAACATGGACTGTGGGAAACCGGAACAGACGAGATGGCTCTGAGCACTATGGGACTCAACTGCTGAGGTCATAAGTCCCCTAGAACTTAGAACTACTTAAACCTAACTAACGTAAGGACAACACACACATCCATGCCCGAGGCAGGATTCGAACCCGCGACCGTAGCGGTCGCGCGGTTCCAGACTGTAGCGCCAGAACCGCTCGGCCACCAGCGGCCGGCGAACAGACGAGAGTCGAAGCGTTTGAGATGTGGCGCTACAGACGAATGTTGAAAATTAGGTGGTCTGGTAAGGTAAGGAATGAGGAGATTCTGCGCAAAATCGGAGAGGCAAATAATGTGTGGAAGATACCAACAAAGAGAAGGGACAGGATTATAGGACATCTATTAAGACATCAGGGAATGACTTCCATGTTACTAGAGGGAACTGTAGAGGACAAAGACTGCATAGGAAGACAGAGATCGGAGTACACTCAGAAAATAGTTTAGGACGTAGGTTGCAAGTGCTACTCTAAGATGAAGAGCTTGGCACAGGAGAAGAATTCGTGGCGGGGCGCATCAAACCAGTCAGAAGAAACAAAAAAGAAACAGGAATGCTGAACATCGACACTTACTCATACCAGCGCTTCAGGAAACCAGATGAGGTGAAAAGAACGCATTTGAATCAGAGAGCTGCATGATTTATAAAGTAAAACCGGCTATAAAGGATAAACAGAAAGTCACTATGCTTGGAACAGTTATCATGGTCAAACGAAATCTAATAGAATCTATTAAAAATTTTGCATCCCCATCGGAGCGAATATCACTTCTCTCGTTTAGATCAGCATACAAGGACTGTACCATCACAAACGCGCTTGCATCTACCAACAGTGAAAACAGAAAAAATCCAGAAAAAGTCGAACAATTTTGGGAAATCCTAGAAAATAAGACATCAAAAATACCAAAGCACCACATAAAACTACTCGAGGAGACTTCAAAGCGCAGATCGGCATAGAAGAGAAAGGAAAGGCTACATTAGGAAATTTTCCTGCACAGATACACAAAAAAAGGTCAAAAATGACCTGGTCTTCTCATAATACACACTTAGACTCATGTCAACCGGATCATGAGGCAACAACCACACAAATCCATACATCAATCATGAATACACCAGTCAGAAGAGGACTAGACATAGTTACGGGCCACTTTTGAACGGAAATTAAAGCAAAATTACAATCTGAAAAAACCAAACCTAAAATTTAATAAAGTCCATCGAAATGATCCAAAATTTCTTTCAGACAACAGAACGAATTCGTTAAAAAACTTCACATAAAGAAGATGGGAAACTGGGGTGGTATCAGAGAAGCAATGACAGGAACGGCGATAGAACTAGAACAACCATGTTCAAAATGTGTGTGAAATCTTATGGGACTTAACTGCTAAGGTCATCAGTCCCTAAGCTGACACACTACTTAACATAAATTATCCTAAAGATAAAGACACACACCCATGCCCAAGGGAGGATTCGAACCTCCGCCGAGACCAGCAGCACAGTCCATGACTGCAGCGCCTTAGACCTCTCGACTAATCCTGCGCGGCGAACAACCATGAAGAAGAAGGAAACATGAATGGTGGAGTAAGAGATGCGACGAAGCGACAGAGCGTGCCTAACAGCTTGGAAAAAATGTAACGCCAGAAAAAGGAAAGAGGATGGAAGCTGGTAAATAAACCGAAATACTAAATAATTTTACTAAATATGTGGGCATTAGAGAGTGTGGTACCTTCAGGTATATTGACAATGAGCCCTGCACTGGACACAATATAAACCTAACTTCAATACCCAATCTTCCTCCAGTCGTACTCCCAGTCATGTACCTGTGATAGCACATGAACTGAAACATTATGCAGTGCCTACTGAGGACCACCCACAGTATGCTCACCCCCTCCCAGAGACACGAAATATCTCCATTTTCTGGTATCAGCACAGTAATGTAAATGAGACAACGGTGACACTCATCTGGCAACAAAAAAAGACCTATGTAACTTTTCAGAAGACTAATTTGGAAGCCTTACCTCTTGATAGCATAGCATTAATATGTGCCACGTGGTCAGCAGGTTCTGATACAATCTGCTCTTGAATGGCTATCACTTTCACTAAATCACAGTCTCCAG
The DNA here is from genome assembly GCF_023898315.1 of Schistocerca nitens. Lineage (NCBI taxonomy): Eukaryota > Metazoa > Arthropoda > Insecta > Orthoptera > Acrididae > Schistocerca > Schistocerca nitens. The sequence goes on along the minus strand of NC_064622.1, from coordinate 172,639,343 downwards.
CAGACAACGTACCTTGTGAGCTATGCTCTTCTTCGCAGTCAGCAGCGCTGTAGTAACAGCTGTTTCAGCTTCCTTTACAACCTCCAGCATCTCAACATGCACCTGAATCTGCTTCACAATTTACTTTTCTAGTGTGGTATCTAATCTATTTTGTAATTCAGGCTGTTGCCTTTCATAAACAATACCTCCCTGTACTTTCACTTCTTCTTTACCGTTCCCCTTACCGTTCATTGAAGATTACTAACCATCTGCTCACACCTATCTAGCAATTCATTGTATTCAGAATTCATTATCTAATCGTGAGTCTCTAAATTATTTCCTATATTGTCACAAGTGGCCTCCATCTGCTCATTATGACAATGTTCATTCCTACTAATCCCAAAGCAGCAGCCGCCATTCCTACACTTATTTTCCTACACTAGTCCTGAAACACAACTGCCATCCAAACTGGTCACGGCAAGTTTACAGAGAAGCTTTAATCCGAGAGTTCCGTCACGAATGACTTTGTAAGCATAATACAAATTACTGTAATCGGTTACTGTCTCGCAGTAGGCCATAAAACGCAAAACCGTGTTTTAAGTTACGAGGTTTCCTAGTTAACAGGTGAACATGAATATAAATGTAAGTACCTTTCAGTGATTCATTTTTGTCTTCTACACTCATACAGTGCCACAGGTTACGCAAAAGTTCGACGTACCAAACACCCCGTGCCTTATACATTCTCATAAATCAACGTGATGATGGAGGTGCAATCATCCGAATCTCACAGTGGAAATAATAAAAAAATACCGTACAAAATGGGGTAAGGTTAGGCTACAATCACATGAACCTAACTATAGACTGTCTAGCTTTTGCAGATGATCTAGTGATCTTTTCAGGCTCCTTAGACAATGGAACAAAACAACTTAACTAACTGAAGACACAGGCAGCGAAGGCAAGGCTTTAAATCGCCTATGAGCCGACGTAGTTTATGACAAACTTAAAATCATTGCCCAGAAAACCGGAGATCAAACTGGGAACAATTAAGTTCGCAGAAAAGTTTAAATTCCTAGGTGAATGGATAGAACCCATAGAAAGAAGCCCTCGTGTCACGCATTAATAAAATGGAAATTTCGCACCAACCAACTACAGGTATCTAAAATAAGTGATCAATATCCTTAAACGCCAAAATTAGACATAGCTGCACTGTTATTCGACCAGAGGCTCTATATTCGTCAGAGACTCTTGCAATGAACCACAAAGCTGTAATCAGGAGACATCAGGTCAAAAATAGAAAGATTTTGAGAAAAGTCGTGGAACGAATCAGAGAAAACAGCGAGTATAGAAGGCATCACAGCCAGGAAGTACAGAGTCACCCAAAAGTCCGTCAACATTTGAAAAAGCCCTAATTCACGGAATGATGTAGTTATAGAGGTAAAATGTGACACATTTGTCTGAAACGACATGGGGTTTTATTGAAACCAAAAACGAGTGCAAAATTCGACCAGCAGATGGCGCTGGATATGCGAGTTGCTGGTTTTCAAACTGTCAGCGTGACGGGTACGAGCCACACCGATGTGTTACAGAATCTCTTCATCCCTAGCCTGGCTGAGAAACACGACGAGATCTTTCACATGTGTAGCATGTGAAAGATCTCTTGTGGACATCGTTTGGTGAGAATCGCGTGATGAGCCGCCACTTCCGTCAAGCTTGGCGTCCCAGGTTCCCAGACATCGCTGTGTATGATTATTGGTTCTGAGGTTACCTGAAGTCGCAAGTCCACCGCGATCGGCCGACTTCATTGGCAATGCTAAAGGCAACATCCGACGACGGTTTCTCACCATACTTGCTGCTGTTCTGTACAGTGCCGTTCACAACATTGTCCCACGACTACAAGTATTATTCATGAAGGACGACCGAAATGAGCATTGTTAAAAATCGTTATGCTAATTATTGCTTTTGTATTATATGAAGCGCAATATGTCGGCCATTTTGTGCATTTTTTTTTTTTTTTGTTTTCAATGAAACTCCACGTCACGTTATGTATGTGTGTCAGTTTTTGCCTTTCCACCTGCATTACTTTGTGAAGTAATGAATTTTGAGGTGTTAACAGACTTTTGGGGTACACTGTATACAAACACGTAGAGAAAATAAGCAACACGACTCAGAGAAGAAAGATTGCCCTTTATAGTCACGTGACACGAATGAGCCCTGGATGGTTACCTGAAAGGATATTGACCTACTTTCAAGGTAAGAAAACCAAAGGGGCCTGGTTCACAGGAGCAGGGTAAGATCTACGAGAACTGGAAATTTCTCTTAAATATGTTCAAGAGCGGGATCGGTTTAAGGAAAAACCACTAGCACACAAAGGTTTCCAGGAAAAGCTGAAGCCGACGAAGGAGAAGGTGTGGATCGAAGAGAGCAACGGACAACTTCAGAAACGAATGTAGAACCATTGGGCGACTGCTAAATCCCGGGAAAAGAAACAGTAGAATTGACGTGGTCCGTATTTGGGCGAAACGAAGAAAAAAGAAGAATGGGACTGCTTACAGTGACACGCATAGCGTTCTCAGTCAAGATGTTCGCATTTATAGGCAATTCTAATTGTTATCCTCGTCATCTGAATGATTACTTGTTGGCATGTAGATCTGGATGATAACTAAGTCTTTCTTTTTCCCTTTCAATCTCATCATCATTATTCTTCCACTAACATATTCAACCTTGATAACCTTGTCCTTCAGTCTTTTTTTTTTGTCATCAGTCTACTGACTGGTTTGATGCGGCCCGCCACGAATTCCTTTCCTGTGCCAACCTCTTCATCTCAGAGTAGCACTTGCAACCTACGTCCTCAATTATTTGCTTGACGTATTCCAATATCTGTCTTCCTCTACAGTTTTTGCCCTTTACAGCTCCCTCTAGTACCATGGAAGTCATTCCCTCATGTCTTAGCAGATGTCCTATCATCCTGTCCCTTCTCCCTATCAGTGTTTTCCACATATTCCTTTCCTCTCCGATTCTGCGTAGTACCTCCTCATTCCTTACCTTATCAGTCCACCTAATTTTCAACATTCGTCTATAGCATCACATCTCAAATGCTTCGATTCTCTTCTGTTCCGGTTTTCCCACAGTCCATGTTTCACTACCATACAATGCTGTACTCCAGACGTACATCCTCAGAAATTTCTTCCTCAAATTAAGGCCGGTATTTGATATTAGTAGACTTCTCTTGGCCAGAAATGCCTTTTTTGCCATAGCGAGTCTGCTTTTGATGTCCTCCTTGCTCCGTCCGTCATTGGTTATTTTACTGCCTAGGTAGCAGAATTCCTTAACTTCATTGACTTCGTGACCATCAATCCTGATGTTAAGTTTCTCGCTGTTCTCATTTCTACTACTTCTCATTACGTTCGTCTTTCTCCGATTTCAGTCTTTTAACTATCAAAATTCCAACCCCATACATTCCATTTTTATCTTCACCTGAATAGTACAATCGGAAGTTGTCTCTTTCTAGTTCTCCACAACCACCCCATCTAACCTCACACAACCCGAGTACATCCATTTTGTTTCTTGTCATTTCATGTTTGGCGTTTTCTGATTTCCCTTCCCGGAGAAGGTTTAAAACATTCCACGTCCCAATCCTCAATAAGTCTTCCTTCTTCTTCTCGTTCCTTCCTTCTCCATTTGCCCTTATCTCTGGAGTCCTCGTTGTATTCCCCTCCCGGAGATACGATTGAGGGGAAGTTTTACCTCCGGAATATTGTACAAAGAGGTCCATCCCATGAACGAGATGTGTATATGGAGAAGAATGAAAAAAATGAAATGGGAAGAGCAAGTAAGGAATGAACAAGTATTAAGAAGAGTTGGAGAAGAAAGAAAAATGCTGAAAGTCATCAGAAAGAGAAAACAGAACTGGATGGGACACTGTTTGAGGAGGGACTGTTTATTGAAGAAATGAATAGAAGGAATGGTGGAGGGAAGAAGGGGAAGAGGAAGAAGATGATATCAAATGCTGGACAATATCAAAGGAGGCAAGTATTTGAAACGAAATGACTGGTTATGGACAGACAAAAGTGGAAGAGGCTTAAGACCTGCCGTAAGGCAGAATACCTTACTACTACTACTAATTGTTATCGGCATAAAGATATAAAGCTCGGAAATACGAGCCTCTGTACTGGTTCATTTTCATAACAAGAGCATCCAGTATTTCTTATTGCTGCCTTCAGAGTTCCCTTAGAAGAGGCGACAGAGGCAGTTAAGCCACTGCGAGATACGCACTCATTGTCCTCGTGGCTAATCCTAGATCCACAAACAAGTGTCCGCGGGAAGGAGAGGCCCTCAGCAACAGTGTGGAGGTTATCATTAGCTCGCCGCTCGCACCGCGCCGCGCCGCGCCGCGCCGCCGCCGTCGCCTCCCCCCCCCCCCCCCCCCCACGTTCACTCCCAAGCTTTATTGCGGCGTCGCGTGAACACAGGAGTATGTTTTATGCCCCGGCCGCTGCCCGACTACACGCCTCAACATTAGCGTCTCGGGGCCTGCGTTTCGTCGGCCGACTCGGTACATCGCGGCCGCGTCAGAGCCGTATTTATTGTGGCGCGCGCGGAGCTGTACTGCCGACTGTTTCTGTTCCGTTTTCCTTCCTTTTTGCTCCTTTTTGTGCGCCTGACGAGAGCTGGAATTTGATTAACGCCGCTACGTGGATCCCGGTGCAGTCTGCCGGCTCGTTTAGCGTCGAGACCGGGACGCGCTGGTACGAACCCCAGCACGGCGCACCAAGGCCAGTCGCCGGGCGTACACACTCGTTCGGTGTCCGCGTCGGTAGAAAATGGAGCTCGTTCCCCGTCGCCGGACTCCTCGGAAATGCACCGATTTTGTCGCAGTATCCATAAGCGCCGTCTGGTTTGCCTACATCCCCCAACTCGCGTGTAAAGCTTTCCAAGGCTTATAGTAGTGCCTAACAATTGCCATAAAACCCACAAAAATAACTAATAAATGGAGATTACCTTCGTTAAAGAAGGAGATTGTTTGTAGGCGGCGCGACAGTAATTTAAATGCACTGCCGCTAAAAATATAGACTACTGGCCATTAAAATTGCTGCACCACGAAGATGACGTGTTATAGACGCGAAATTTAACCGACAGGAAGAAGATGCTGTGATATGCGAATGATTAGCTTTTCAGAGAATTCACACAAGGTTGGCGCCGGTGGCGACACCTACAACGTGCTGACATGAGGAAAGTTTTCAACCGATTTGTCATACACAAACAGCTGTTGACCGGCGTGGCCTCGTGAAACGTTGTTGTGGTGCCTCGTGTAAGGAGGAAAAATGCGTACCATCATGTTTCCGACTTTGATAGAGGTCGGATTGTAGCCTATCGCGATTGCGGTTTATCGTATCGCGACATTGCTGCTCGCGTTGGTCGAGATACAATGACTGTTAGCAGAATATGGAATCGGTGGGTTCAGGAGGGTAATACGAAACGCCGTGCTGGATCCCAACGGCCTCGTATCACTAGCAGTCGACACGACAGGCATCTTATCCGCGTGTCTGTAACGGATCGTGCAGCCACGTCTCGATCCCTGAGTCAACAGATGGGGACATTTGCAAACTAACAACCATCTGCACGAACAGTTCGACGACGTTTGCAGCAGCATGGACTATCAGCTCGGAGACCAGGACTGCGGTTACCCTTGACGCTGCATCACAGACAGGAGCGCCTGCGATGGTGTACTCAAGGACGAACCTGGGTGCTCGAATGGCAAAACGCCATTTTCTCGGATGAATCCAGGTTCTGTTTACAGCATCATGATGGTCGCATCCGTGTTTGGCGACATCGCGGTGAACGCACATTGGGAGCGTGTATTCATCATCACCATACTGGCGTGTCACCCGGCGTGATGGCTTGGGTTGTCATTGTTTAGACATCTCGGTCACCTCTTGTTCGCACTGACAGCACTTTGAACAGTGGACGTTACATTTCAGATGTGTTACGACCCGTGGCCTCTAGCCTTCAATCGATCCCTGCGAAACCCTACATTTGAGCCGGATAATGCACGACTGCATGTTACAGGTCCTGTACGGGACTTTCTGGATACAGAAAATGTTCGACTGCTGCCCTGGCCAGCACATTCTCCAGATCTCTCACCGACTGAAAACGTCTGGTCAATGGTGGGCGAGCAACTGGCTCGTCACAATACGTAAGTCACTACTCTCGATGAACTGTGGTATCGTGTTGAAGCTGCATGGGCAGCTGTACCTGTACACGCCATCCAAGCTCTGTTTGACTCAATGCCCAGGCGTATCAAGGCCGTTATTACGGCCAGAGGGGGTTGTTCTGGGTACTGATTTCTCGGGACCTATGCACCCAGACTGCGTGAAAATATAATCACATGTCAGTTCTAGTATATTATATTTGTCCAATGAATATCATCTGGATTTCTTCTTGGTGTAGCAATTTTAATGGCCAGTAATGTAGAACATTCATTTGGAGATTTCCATCTCTCTCGTGATTTATTACTCCAACCCCACGGAGTTGCTCCTACAATTTTGGAAACAAATGAATGGCTGGTGGGTTCATATCAGGATTGTATGGTGGATGAGGAAATGTTTGCCACCCAGATTTGTTGAGCGTTTCTGTCACTAGTAGGGCCATATCGTTCAAAACGGGGACAGCGGCTGCAAGCATATGAGGCCTCCTTTGGCAAATTTTCGGGCGCAAGACATTCAGCAGACCCAGCTTGTAGTACGCGCCTATTACAGTCATTCCCTGTGGCGATCTATTTGCAGGTATTACTACATCCATGTCATACCCAAAGACCATCAGTTTCACGTTTGACTGTTGTCGGAGAAATTTTGTCGGTCGTGGAGAGTCGGAATTTTTCCATTTAACGACTGAGACTTCCGTTATGGCTCAAAATACTGTATCCAGGTTTCATGATGTGCAACAGTTCTTTTCAGGAACTGTTCTCCTTCTGCTAGATAACAGAGAATCAATCTTCTGATATTCTTTTGCGACCTACTTTCTGTTCTTCACTCAGATCATACAGTACCCATCTGGAAGAAACGTTTCTAATCCGTAACTTTACAGTTATGAGAGTGTAAAGCATAATGACAGACATTCTGGGCTCATATGCAGTCTCCTCTCGAGTTTTTCGTCGGGTCTCTCTCACAATGTCATTATCACTAAAGTGATAGGTGTAGTCCGTTGCAGTTGATGGCCTTCTACATCTTGGGTTGTCCTCGACCTTCACGGAAATGGGTAGACCACGGTGATACTGTGCTATGATGCATTACATTGTTCCCACACAACTCCCCCAAAGCGCTGTAAATTTTCGCTGTTTTTTTTTTTATTCCACGTAGGGATTCGATTTTGATGCAGGAACGCCAGTCACTACGTGTATTTCGTCCTGACTCGTTTTCGACTTCCATTTTAAAAATGAGTTACTCACGACGCACCTCACAAACCAGCAAACACACATACCACCGTCAAGCCTAAAGTTTCGCTCACAGCTGACATGAATTTTACCGTGATCATGACACCATAAAGATCGCGCATGTGCTGTGTGCAGGACTTCTGAAATGACCCTCGTATATTTGCTGAATGTTGTTGATCCGTGCCTGTTATGCCCACGTACCTGTTCTGCAGCGATATGCTCAATTTCATTACCTGTTATGGAAAGCACATGTTCTTGTAATTAATTAACGCACACAGGGCTGGGGAAAGAGGAAACAGAAATCGTTCACAAAAACTCTGCTACAATTGTGCATCTACTGAAAACAGGAACAACGTAAGTGAAATGTGGACTGGACTCAATTTCTTAGTTAACTCTAATCGCTGCCTTTTTCTAATGAAAATTTATGTCCACTGACTATTTTCACCGATAGATATAGTTCGCAGTATCGTCCCGAAGCGGATCAGAGCACCTTTGTCTGATCCATTCAGGCATGGCATCGCCCTCGACAGAATCTGGTAATTTGTATGTCTCGCCTACAACAATAATAAACAAAATATATAAATCGATTTGTCACAGAAAAAAACTTCCTATACTACTACTACCACTACTACTACCACTACTACTACTACTAGAGGCACAAACAAACATAATCTTCTTTCCAACTTACAAGTATGCTACTAGGGCATTTCGTTATTTGCTGGAGGCTGTTCCTGCATCTGCTGTCGAAAAGCCTCCAGCTGCCTGTCCAAAAAATCGAACTCCTCCTCTAGAGCTGTTTCTGTAATCGGACGAGACATAATTTTATTTATTTCACTGTCGAGTTACACAGAAAGATCACACATGGATATTTTGTTCTATACTTATGTGAGTGTTGCTGGTTATCCACAGCTGTAGGCTCTTCCACGTAGCGTTGCTGCTTCTGCAGTGGATAGTTCTGTACAGCCCCAGGTGTGCCTCCAGGATAGTTCTGTACAGCCCCAGGTCTGCCTCCAGCTCAGTTTGCATTTGCATCAAGTGAGCTAGAAGGGAAAAATGCATGAAATAAGAAAATTTTGAATCACTACTATACAAGAACAAATTACATTGAAAATTATACTCACACGGTTATTCTGGCTCTGAACCAACCACAGGAGGTGGACTTCGAGAGTCTGCCGCGTTCCAGACCCCTCTTGTCTCTCCTCACACTCCAAGACAAAATAACGTAATTGTACCATAACAAGAAGACAGAATTAATAAGGGGAATTTAACATACACACGAAAATTTTCACTCAAAATAGAAATTATTTACTCACTTGGTAATCCTGTCTACAGAACTCTACGCCTCTTGCCGCTACACTCTGAAGCATTGCTGCAGCAACCTCTCTTCATCTTGCAGAGAGACGATGGAACGCACAACGTGGCGGACAGAAGTGAACTGAGGACGATGGTGGTTGGTTGTGGGTTTATATACCGACTGCGGCGACCAGTGAGAGACTTCATTTGAATGTTCAGCCAATGAGAAGCTTTTATGGAACGTCACTACTTCCGGAAGGATTGATGTGACCATCATCTCCAAGTAACAAGAACGAGCCGGCCGGCGTGGCCGAGCGGTTCTAGGCGCTACAGTCTGGAACCGCGCGACCGCTACGGTCGCAGGTTCGAATCCTGCCACGGGCATGGATGTGTGTGATGTCCTTAGGTTAGTTAGGTTTAAGTAGTTCGAATCCTGCCACGGGCATGGATGTGTGTGATGTCCTTAGGTTAATTAGGTTTAAGTAGTTCTAAGTTCTAGGGGACTGATGACCTCAGAAGTTAAGTCCCATGGTGCTCAGAGCCATCTGAACCATTTAACCCGAATACTTTTATGATTAACGGTATTTTCGTAAATGTGCACACACATGATCAAGGCTTTTAGGGATGAGAAGTTTTTCGTTTCTGAGACGTCTGTTGAAAGCAGCATATTACGAGTTCCGGGAATTTTAACACATGATGCCTCATTAGGAAGATCAGGAAGAGTGCAATCGGTGTTATTCTGGGTTATTTTCGTTATCAGGTCCTGTTAGGACAAGAATGTCCATCCAGACAAGCTGAGATATCACAAAAGCTGCTACAAAAGCACTTTACCAATTCCGGGAAGAGACTGAAAAGCAATGGATGGGCTGTCCCATTAGGGTCGCAAGAGAAAAAGCAGTCGGTGTTATTCTGGGATATTTTTGCGAACAGGTCCTGTTAGGACCAGAATTTTCATCCGGACAAGCTGAGAGATCGTGAAACCTCCTACAAAAGTGACCGTTAACTATTTCTGCAACACTTTACAATTTCCGAGAGGTCGACTTGGCTCTTATTTACATATCCATGTGACGTCAGTATAACTTCAGACGCACCTGCATGGGTGAGCCACTATCTCTCGCTTGATGCTGGACTCGCAGGTAGATGTCAGTCACAATAAACATGTGCACAACTGGAGGCATCTCACAGGTCCCATTAGGATCGCTGGGAACAATGCACCCTGTGCTGTTCTGGGAAGCATTGGAACAGATTTATATAGCACGACTTGTGAAGTCATTATAGCATTCAGATTCTTTTAGCTGTGTCTGCGAGGGTGAGTCTCTTGGCCATTAAGTCTTCGCTGGGCCACAGGTAGAGAGGCATCACGCCAGCAACTGTAAACATGTGCCCGTCCTGAGGGTGACTTGGCTCTTATATACGTAGACTAGTGATGTCAGTATAACACTCGAAGAATTCTAACTGTATACCCGAAAGTAGACGTGACTTTCATCAACTGCATGTATGTAGTGCGGCCTGAGAGGAATAGCTGGCGCCCCTGCATTTGTCTGTCTGGCAGTGGCTTGCGGCGGCATCAGCACGTGCACGATTTGGAAACGTTCGCTGATACGTCGCGGTTGACGATAGTTCGAAAGTGTTTTTTACATGCTCTGAGTGTTTGTGCACTTCATTATTTTCAGCTGTTAAAATGTTGTGAGCGTGTTTGCCAAAACGTTTACATGCATTATTTTTTGACAATTTACGACTTGTTTGCATGTCTGTACATCAGTGTACTGCATTATTTACGTAAATTACGAGTAGTTTGCAGGTCGGTATGCTGTGTGCTGCATTATTTCGACAGTTTAGAATTAGTGAACGTGTTTGCAGATCGTTTAACAAGCGTTATTTTGATACTTTACGAACTGTTTTCATGTCTGCACATCAGTGTACTGCATTATTTCGGTATTTACGAATAGTTTGCAGGTCTGTAGTCTGTGTATTGTGACCCCAAGCGTGTCAGGGTGAGTGTTTTGTATTAGTGTAATAAATATATCATGTGAAATCAGTCCCTAAATAACTTTTTCCCAAATAAATAAAGTACACTTATTCCTCTCTCCAGCAGCCCAGCACAGGCTGAAACCTTTTCCAGCCACCCCCCCCCCCCCCCTAGATTACCTCATGGAAGGGTCGACAGACACCTCTGGTGGCAGTACTGTGTGTTAGGTCAGTTGGACTCCAGAACTCATGGTGAACGTACTGCATGGAGCTACTGCCTCAAATTGTTTAAATAAACACTGCATGAAAAATTAAAACTTATGTCCATCCTATCCTGCAACCCAGCACAGGCTGAGTCCTTTCCCCACCAATTCCTAGGAATAGGTGGCGGTCGGATGACTTAGATTAGTGGAGGCAGTCTGAGTGACCTTTCTTCCCGTCATTTTCTTAGGTTAGCGGCGGTTGTATTGTCCTGCTGGAATTTGAACTTCCCGCCACTTTCTGTGTGAGGAGAGGGGGAGGGGAGGAATCGAGAGTTGGGACGGAAGGGGAGGTGGTTATGTTACTGGAGGTAGCCCAACTGACGTATTTTCCCGCCAAAATTTGAACTTTTAGCCATGACATCATGTGACATTGCCATATCTATCGCCGCCAGCTTGGATCCGCCTTCCTAAATAAATCTGACTACATTGCATCGTTGGGTGGTAGCGGCTGCTCCGTTTCGGCCTCGCAACAGGCTCCTGCTACCACACTGCTGTTCATTGGTGACGAAAGGTAGAATTAGTACACCATTACCGCAACTATCTGTTCACTGAGTGGTGACAAGTGGCATTCTCAGGTGAAATACGGCCGTTGGCTTGCACGTCGTGAAACGTCTGAAAGTAGCCATCCCGTAAAAGTCGTCGGCAGAATCCAAGCTGGAGGAGGGAACATTGTTGTCTGGCAAAAAGGTTCGGGTATTCCGTTCTGTTCGTCAAGACCAGGAACTCGTCCATCATGTATTGCCACCAATCGAGGACTTCCTTTTCACCGTCGCGGTACATGTAGTGTATCGCTTCTCCTCGTACCCTATTGACCGCATTCATCCGGGTCATCGGGGAATAGACAGCGTCGGGATGAAAGAGGTCCAGGGGCACAATGGAAACATAGGGGCAGCGTAGCAGGAAAGTCGGTGTCTGCCGAATCAGTTTCCAGCACTCCTGTGCGGGGCCACAGTTCAGTCTGTGTTCATCCGTGTCTACCGTCGCGCAATGGGGGCCCATAGGGTCGTCAGTTAGATGAATGGCATGTAGCCTTTCTCGGGTCGGAATTTTCTCGTTATGACCACATACCACGTCGACCGGACTGAAGTTGACAGGAAGGTCGCGCGGATGGCTCGCCAAACCCGCGTTCAGTCGACCGTGGGGTGGCGTCGTACAATGTCGTTAGCTGGATTCCAGCACTGGAGAACACTATAATAAATCTTTACAGTCGGATTCAGTATAACCCCCAACATGTAGCTGTGCTCCACGAAAAACGTTCTAATATGTGGTAGCGAGGGCGATTAATGTCCAACAGGTACCGGTGGGCACAGCGTGTGTGGGGCCACCTCTGCTATCAGTAGGCCAGGAAGACAGTCTGTTGGTGAAAGCCAGAGTTGCCGCATTGAGCGAAGGTACAGCGCCAACACCCTGTCCTTGACGTGGGTGAGTCCAACACCTCCTTTGTGGAAGGGCCTAGTAAGAGTAACAAAACGGATCTTAAAAATGGCACCAGCGTTCACCACGTGTCCAAACACTGCCTGTATCCTGGAAGCCATCGTATCGGTCATCGGTAATACGTTGGCGTAATGATTAAGGTGAGAAGCCATGTACACATTGACGTATTGAGCGCGTTGAAATGTGTCCAACGATCTGAATTCATTGAGGCGAGCCTCTATGCTGAGTCGTCGTGACACCTTACGATACGTCAAGGCCGTCGTGTGTTGTATTTGTCGATGGAGCGATATCCCTAAACATTTCAGCATTGGGACCTTTGTCAGGGGTACATCCAGTTCTGCAGGCATGTCTCGTCCCACCTCCATGTAGCGTGATTTCCGAAGGTTTATCAACTGCCAGCCACCGTCCCCTACTGTTAGAGCTAGGAAAGCGCCGTTTGTATTTCGTCACCAGTCCGTGCTAACAACATCACATCATCGGCGTATGGACCACATCCAAAGCTCACGGAGCTGAGGTTAAGTCCTTCCAAACGTCTCCGCAGTCCATGATGAGCTGGTTCGGGGGCAATGGCGAATAACATGGCAGAAAGAGGACAACGCACGTGCCCTTAGCGCTAGGATTTCACCCGGAACAACTCCCGCCTATTCACCCCCCTCCACCCCTATCCACAGTGTAAGGCCCTCCCCTAAACAGCCGCCAGTTCCGCAAACTGGAAGTTACAACAAAGTTGTTATCGTCACAGTCCAACACATGTTACACTGTGATGAGATTCAGTAACGATAACAAATTTAAGTTTTTCTCGATAGTAATATAACATGAATGCGCATTATTAAAGAAATAAAAGTATTTATAGAGAATTGAAAGCATCGCCAGTAACAGAAAACAAAAAATGCTATTTAAGGGCAATAAGGACAAATTTTCATTAACTAATTCACTTATTATAACACGTTTATTTGAGGGAAACAGCATAGCAAACATACAGTGCGAAAACAATGGTCTTGAATCTGTCATGTCGGTAGTACAGCCACGGATGCAGTCGACTAACTTTGTTGTCTAAAATCAACGTTATATGGAAATAAGTGAAAGTCTTTTGTTTATGTAGGCTCTCATAGTGGCTCATGAAAATTAAAGAACATAAGAACGCCATAAAGTAGAAATGCCTAATGAAAGCAGTAAGATATTTGCTTATATGTCATGTTTCGTTTGTATTTGCATGGGTAATGGGTGAATTTTAACTTGTAAATTCTTCCAGTGCCATACCTGCGCATTATAAACGAGGTTATAAAGAATTGTGGCTGTTTCTGTGTGATTAGTGTCCTATATGCTGTTGCAAGCGTCCCAGGAAAACAACCTGTCGTTATTCTTTGTCCTGTCTGTTTTTAACCAAAAGATTTATTAATTTCGTAAATGTCATTCAAACCATTTTTTTAAATAATAATGATGATGTGTATGTTTGTCACAGAGCAGTTATGGAGGAAATAAATGCTGCAGTGTTTCACAGCTGTAAAACGTCCTTCACGTTGTACTAGTTCTTCTTCCACCCCTAAGACTTTTCAGCAAAACTATTCAGTGAATAACACGCAAAAACAGCTTGGATCGATCTAGTAAGAACAAAGTAATTTTGATGCCATCTGGAAGTATAGTGGACATTGGTGCTTGTTTCACATACACTGTCTGAGTTCTGAAACTTAAGTGTCAAGTATACTGTGGTTCCTCTTTCTCGAAGCAAATTATTCTTTCTGGGTAGGTTTTTCCTGTTGCAGCTTTGGGTACATTTTCTCACACAGAAGTATGTTTCTTCATAGGCTATTCATCTGAATACTGAGTTCTCGTATTTAAAGAATTCACTGCTAAATTGTTTTCTCTCATGTTTGCTGTGGAAGTACCTGGCACAGCTGAGGCAATTGTGCACTTTTTTTGTAACGTGTCTTTTAACTATCTGGCAAAACTTAAGACCTAGCAAGATATTAATGTAACATTCACTGCAAGTGCAGCCGAACGCGGTAAGCCACGTGGGTCAACTGAAACGATGCCCAGGAGCCGAACAAAGGCCGGGGAAACCGGGGGTGAGTGGGCGGGACTTGTTCCGGGTGAAATCCTAGCGCTAACGATTCCTGGACAACGCTGCCTGACGGACCTGTTGACACGGACGGGGGAAGACCGTTAGCCGTTTACCATAATCCTTGTGACCGCTCCATTGACTAAACGAAGCATAACACATGTCGTCTTGCACGGGATGGCGATGTGTTCCACAACTGCACGCAGGAAACCATGTTCAACGCGATCGAAAGCATGGTCAAAATCCAGCGCAACGAGAGCGCCGTGGAGGCGGCATGTGTCTATATAGGTGCTTAAAGTCGTAAACACATTAGTTTCGCCTCCGACGCAGGTTTGGTCCGTGTGAATGGCCGCCATTACCGTAGATTTGACCCTCTCACGGAGGATGCTTGTCAACAGCTTGTAGTCGGTGTTTAGCATTGTCAATGGGAGGAAATCAAGTGGGCGACAGCCTCCCCCGGGTTTGGTCACTGGAATCAAGAGACCCTCAGTGAATTCAGATGGTACTTGAAAATCGGGGTTCAGGAGTTCTCTGTACATCCTGGCCCACATTGGGTTCAAAATTACTCTGAGCACTATGGGACTTAACAGCTATGGTCATCAGTCCCCTAGAACTTAGAACTACTTAAACCTAACTAAGCTAAGGACATCACACAACACCCAGTCATCACGAGGCAGAGAAAATCCCTGACCCCGCCGGGAATCGAACCCGGGAACCCGGGCGTGGGAAGCGAGAACGCTACCGCACGACCACGACCTGCGGACTCCATGCCCGAGGCAGGATTCGAACCTGCGACCGTAGCGGTCGGGCGGTTCCAGACTGAAGGGCCAAGAACCGCTCGGCCACACCGGCCGGCCCCACATTGGGCCCACGAGATCAAAAAATCTTATCTAAAAGTCAAGAGGGAGTCCGTCAGGGCCTGGCGTTTTGTTGGGAGTACCGCGCAACATAGCCTCTTGTAGTTCTTCCAAAGTCACCTCTTCTTCCAAAGTCAACTTGTGGGTTCCGAGAGGCGGGTAGGTCAGACAGGACTTCCCTCCTACATCCATGTTGTACTCTCGTTCGTAGAGAAGTGTATATGATTGTGTGAACGCTGGGACAATGTCCATTTGCGTGTCAGCTCGTCGTCCATCCTCCGCCTCGACCTCCGTAATGAGCTGCCTCTTGCGTCTTCTTCTACCTTGAATGATATGATGAAGGGAAGGTCGTTCTCCACTAATATCATCAGTTGTCCTCGCTCGCACCGTCACACCCGCGAGACGTGTGGCTGTGATACGTAGCAATTGTGCCTTGATGTGGTGTTCTGACGATTGTCGTTCCGGCGACAGCGGTTGCACAGCCAGTTCGCGGAGCGCAGTGTAATAGTGGTCGCAGCGTGATCTATTTCGTCCATAGCTGGCTAATGTTCGGCACAAGGCGGGTTTGACACAACGTAACCGTCATTGAAGTACGGAAGCGCTGTAAAACTCTTGGGGGCTCCTGAGTAACTATTGCAGGGGCCTCCAAGGCTTACACCAATACAGAAGGGTCGTCATAGACAACTGGCGTCTCCCGTCTCGCCGCCGCGACATACGTAATCGGCATAGAGGTCGCTATCGACGGCTGAATCTGATCGGCTGAGGGCGTCTGCACGAGACGGCGTTGCAGGCATTCAGTACTCATGTGTCCTACCTGTCCACATCTGGAGCAGATCCTCGGCTGACCTTCGTAAATAATTATCGCCCTGCAACCAGCGATCGTGAGATACGAAGGTATATGGCGGTGCAATTCAATACGGACCTGTCAACCCCCGTTAAGGACAGGGTAAGTTTCGAAGGTCTTCCATTTTTCGGCCGTATGGCCGAGGACTGTGCCATAGGGTCGAAGAGCAAGGGTTACCAATTCCGGTTGAACTTCAAACTGATAGCCCAGACACGCGCACGTTTTGTATTCCCAATCCAACACGTTCGGGCGTCACCACACCAACGCTTCTGTTCAAACGGCCCTGAGCACTATACGGCTTAACTTCTGACGTCAGCAGTCGCCTAGAACTTACAACTAATTAAACCTAACTAACCTAAGGACATCACACACATCCATGCCCGAGGCAGGGTTCGAACCTGCGACCGTAGCGGTCGCTCGGTTCCAGACTGTAGCGCCTAGAACCGCTCGGCTACTCCGGCTGGCACCGGCCTCATCGTCAGTTAACTTACGATATATAACGCAGGAGACTATAGATAAGTGGATACCTAGCAGCTCGTTCGGGTCAACATGTATCACGTCGCGTAAAAATCTCTCTACTTCGTGGGCTTTGGGTCTAGAGTACGTAGTGTCGCACTGCAGCTTGATTGTGGTTTTCCGATACTAAAGAGCCATCGGATGTGACGAACGTAACTACAACTCTTGACACTAGCACGGTGGCGCGTAAACAACAACACACTCGGAAACGCTACACGGAGCGGCCGGGAAGTACCACACCGCTCCACAGCCCGTTAGCTGCCACTCAGCTAACGGGGGCGGACTTAGAAGAATCAGAGAACACCAACGGACAATACCGCAGTTCACTCTATTACGTACTTGAAAGAACACAAAAATGGTATTGTTATCTGTTTTTCGGCCTCTTTTTCCGAAGTCCCAGTCAAACAACGTCTTTTGCGATGTAATAAAGCCTGATTAAAACAAAACTTTGCTTTATTCTAAAGCGTTTTCCGTGGTCAGGTTGTTTTTGTTTGTGTTCTTACACCATTCCTCACTTTCGTCTACAGATCCGTGATAAATTTCAGCGCGCAACGGCCGGCCATGAGTAGGAGTCTACTGTTATAAACACTAGTTTCGCCGGCCGGGGTGACCGAGCGGTTCTAGGCACCATAGTCTGGAACCGCGCGACCGCTGCGGTCGCAGGTTCGAATCGTGCCTCGGGCATGGATGTGTGTGATGTCCTTAGGTTAGTTAGGTTTAAGTAGTTCTAAGTTCTAGGGGACCGATGACCTCAGATGTTAAGTCCCATAGTGCTCAGAGCCAGAGCCACTAGCTTTCAGTAATTTGACAACGACAGGAAACGTTGATATTAATAAATAACTTTGGCATAACCGAAGATGTATGATCTTATCCGAACTTTACCGGTTGTACGCTCAAGTCACAGACTGTGCGCCATACTCGGCAGTCGCCAGTAGCATGCCTTTCGATCCAGTTATGCGGTAGACCATGCTCTCGTACCGTTAGCTTATAATCAACGTGAACAGGTTCATCTTACGGTATTTCTTAAATTAACGCACCGTAATGGCATCCCATGTAAAAATTATTTGCACAAAGAACTTCCTGCTTCATTACGCGAAACATAGACGGTGGTGTTGCACTTTCAGAATCCGACGGCGCTGCTACGTACCTACAAGGGGACATTAAACTACGAGAGCATCTTCACATAAAAGGTAGGAAGAATTCCTATGCGGCGGATCACTAAGTCGGTTTAAGGACAGAATGGCTTAATTATCGCAAAGCTCGATTGCGGAAACGCTATACGCCCCTCATACGACATTCTACGGACTCACGGGCTAAACTGGGATTTTCTGGAGGTTTAGTACGAGTGTGGGGTTCTTGCAACGTGCACGATATATCATATAGCTGCCGGCCGCGGTGGTCTCGCGGTTCTAGGCGCGCAGTCCGGAACCGTGCGACTGCTACGGTCGCAGGTTCGAATCCTGCCTCGGGCATGGATGTGTGTGATGTCCTTAGGTTAGTTAGGTTTAAGTAGTTCTAAGTTCTAGGGGACTTATGACCACAGCAGTTGAGTCCCATAGTGCTCAGAGCCATTTGAACCATTTTGCCATCATATAGCTCACTTGTTGAATCTGTAATCAGGTGTTGTTGTCTGCGATTCTGTGCTGCTGTAAATGGATCCATGATCCATTGAAATGTTTACTGAAAGCTTTTTGGGCGTCTTTCATCCGTTGTGCATAATTTCTGCTTCTGTTCTGCAAGGCAACTAAGCAGTTCAGTCGCAGTACATACGAGTTCAACATGTTCGTTAGGAAGGCAGTGTTACTGACCGACGCGTCCTCTGACATAAACACTGCTCACTAATTCAGCCCCGCTCGTGGCCTCGCACTTTTGCACAAGATTTTGACTCAATATTATTGTGCAATGAATACTGAGTGCCTGAGGACACCTTAAGAAATTATCTACTTGCAAGTGTTCTAACCAACTCGGTCCTATACTGAGAAACAAATACACTCCTGGAAATGGAAAAAAGAACACATTGACACCGGTGTGTCAGACCCACCATACTTGCTCCGGACACTGCGAGAGGGCTGTACAAGCAATGATCACACGCACGGCACAGCGGACACACCAGGAACCGCGGTGTTGGCCGTCGAATGGCGCTAGCTGCGCAGCATTTGTGCACCGCCGCCGTCAGTGTCAGCCAGTTTGCCGTGGCATACGGAGCTCCATCGCAGTCTTTAACACTGGTAGCATGCCGCGACAGCGTGGACGTGAACCGTATGTGCAGTTGACGGACTTTGAGCGAGGGCGTATAGTGGGCATGCGGGAGGCCGGGTGGACGTACCGCCGAATTGCTCAACACGTGGGGCGTGAGGTCTCCACAGTACATCGATGTTGTCGCCAGTGGTCGGCGTAAGGTGCACGTGCCCGTCGACCTGGGACCGGACCGCAGCGACGCACGGATGCACGCCAAGACCGTAGGATCCCACGCAGTGCCGTAGGGGACCGCACCGCCACTTCCCAGCAAATTAGGGACACTGTTGCTCCTGGGGTATCGGCGAGGACCATTCGCAACCGTCTCCATGAAGCTGGGCTACGGTCCCGCACACCGTTAGGCCGTCTTCCGCTCACGCCCCAACATCGTGCAGCCCGCCTCCAGTGGTGTCGCGACAGGCGTGAATGGAGGGACGAATGGAGACGTGTCGTCTTCAGCGATGAGAGTCGCTTCTGCCGTGGTGCCAATGATGGTCGTATGCGTGTTTGGCGCCGTGCAGGTGAGGGCCACAATCAGGACTGCATACGACCGAGGCACACAGGGCCAACACCCGGCATCATGGTGTGGGGAGCGATCTCCTACACTGGCCGTACACCACTGGTGATCGTCGAGGGGACACTGAATAGTGCACGGTACATCCAAACCGTCATCGAACCCATCGTTCTACCATTCCTAGACCGGCAAGGGAACTTGCTGTTCCAACAGGACAATGCACGTCCGCATGTATCCCGTGCCACCCAACGTGCTCTAGAAGGTGTAAGTCAACTACCCTGGCCAGCAAGATCTCCGAATCTGTCCCCCATTGAGCATGTTTGGGACTGGATGAAGCGTCGTCTCACGCGGTCTGCACGTCCAGCACGAACGCTGGTCCAACTGAGGCGCCAGGTGGAAATGGCATGGCAAGCCGTTCCACAGGACTACATCCAGCATCTCTACGATCGTCTCCATGGGAGAATAGCAGCCTGCATTGCTGCGAAAGGTGGATATACACTGTACTAGTGCCGACATTGTGCATGCTCTGTTGCCTGTGTCTATGTGCCTGTGGTTCTGTCAGTGTGATCATGTGATGTATCTGACCCCAGGAATGTGTCAATAAAGTTTCCCCTTCCTGGGACAATGAATTCACGGTGTTCTTATTTCAGTTTCCAGGAGTGTAGAAATTTATTAAATCCGGAAGCTTAAATTTTAATATCAGGCTAGGACTGTCCGTTCGACATTCTTGGGCATGTTATTTTGGCCATACATGCGGGCCCCTGATTGTCGATTATCATATCCACAACCCACATAACTTGACTTTGATCTGACCAGGGTTGCATATCTGCTGCTGTACACTGCTACAGTGAGGTGACGAAAGTCATGGCGCCGGTCACTGTGGCCTAGTGGTTCTAGGCGCTTCAGTCCGGAACCGCGCTGCTGCTACGGTCGCAGGTTCGAATCAAATGGCTCTGAGCACTATGGGACTCAACTGCTGTGGTCATCAGTCCCCTAGAACTTAGAACTACTTAAACCTAACTAACCTAAGGACATCACACACACCCATGCCCGAGGCAGGATTCGAACCTGCGACCGTAGCAGTCCCGCGGTTCCGGACTGCAGCGCCAGAACCGCACGGCCACCACGGCCGGCCCCAGAATATTCTTGAAACAAATCGCGAAGAATTATAGCCCGTTGACATGGTTCATTGTCATCCATAAATATTCCATTTTTGTTTAGGAACTTGAAGTCCATGAGTGGTTGCACATGGTTTCCAAGTAGCCGAACATTACTATCGGTCGTCAATGATCGGTTCTGTTGGACCAGAGGACCCAGTCCATACCATGTAAACAGACCCCATACCAGCTTGGAGCCACCAGCAGCTTGCTCAGTGCATTGTTGACAAATTGGATCCATGGCTTCTTGGGGTCTGCAGCACGTTCAAACCCTACCATCAGCCCTTACCGATACAAATCGGGACTCATGTGATGAGGCCACGTTTTTCCCGTCTCCTAGAGTCCAAGCGATATAGTCACAAGTTCAGCCAGGAGAGACGCTGGAGGTGATTTCGCGCTGTTAGCAAGGCACTCGCGTCGGTCACAAAATTTCGCCGCACTATCCTAACGTATATGTTCGTCATACGTCCCACACTGATTTATGCTGTTATTTCATGCGGTGTTGCTTGTCTGTTATCACAAACAACTCCAAGCAAACGCCGCTGCTCTCGGTCGTCAAGTGAATGTAGCCGGCTACTGCGTTTTCTGTGGTGAGAGGAAATGCATGAAATGTAGTTTTTTTCGGCAGACTCTTGACGCTGTGGATGTCGGAATATTGGATTACCTAACGATTTCCGAAACAGAATGTCCCATGCTTCTAGCTCCAACTACCATTCCGGTTCAAAGTCTGTTAATTGCGATCGTGCGGCCACAGTCACATCGGAAACCTTTTGACATCAATCACCCGAACACAAATGAGAACTCCACCAACGCTCTCTCCATTTACACCTCTTGCATAAGGTACTACCGCTATCTTTATATGAGCTCCGCAAATCCGCTGCATTTTTATCTCTTGTGTACACGATACTATGCCTTTTTATCTCTTGTGTACACGATACTACCGTCATCTGTATATGAGCTCCGCCAATGCGTTGTCCTTTTATACCTTGTGTATGCGATTCTACCGTCATCTGTAGGCCTACTTGTGTATATTGATGTCCCATGACTGTTGTCAACTCATACGATATTTAAGGATTTTAAAATTACAAATGACAAAAAAGCATTCCTTGTTTTTGTTCATTATCATTCACTAGGGAAAAAAAAACATTAGCTCTACTGAAGTTTGGCATCGTTAGTGTTGCCACCATGTTATTGATCGTAACAGCCATTAATATATCAACCGACATATGGCCTTTACGGTGAAACGCTCCAAAAAATCGGAGCGTTTTTACTCTGGATGACCGTCCCTTCTCAAAAAGCTGAGCGACTCCTCTGTCAGTAGTTTAGGAGGGCGGGCGGCAGTATCAGTTACCGCCGACGCACCGCCGCTCTGCGCCCGTTGCCCGGTTTATTTTTGCATCTTTTCTTTCCCCATTTT
This sequence comes from Schistocerca nitens, assembly GCF_023898315.1. Classification (NCBI taxonomy): domain Eukaryota; kingdom Metazoa; phylum Arthropoda; class Insecta; order Orthoptera; family Acrididae; genus Schistocerca; species Schistocerca nitens. The sequence goes on along the minus strand of NC_064622.1, from coordinate 172,617,378 downwards.
GGCCGCTTTTTTTTTCGTTGTTTTCGGCCGCTGCGGCCGGGCGGGGCGCGCCGCTTGTGTTGTGTTTCGAGAACAATGGAGCCGAGCCGCGCGTCACCGTCATTTCAATGCTGGCCGGCCCGCCGCGCCCTGATTGACAGGTGTCACGGCGGCCATCGCGCATGCGCAGCACGCACGCGCATAAATCAGCCGCGTCGGAAAGCGGGGCGGCCGGCCCGCTGCGGCCGCACCAGCGCCGGCGCAGCGCAGCGGCGGAATGCCGCCGTGCTCGCAAAAAGTGGCCAGCCTGCCGGGGGGTAGTCCCCGCCCTGCCGGGGATCGGCCGCCCGCTGCAACGCGTCGCGGATTCCGCGTCATTACCGAGGAAACAGCACCGCTGCCGGAGAGGCATCCCACAGCTGGCTCGCTGCGAGGCCGCGACGTTCCGTCCGTCCTCCTCGCGGGTGACCGTGCTAATGCCGGACATTGGCCACGCCGGACATTTACCACGCCGGACATTTGCCACACTTGCCCCTTCGCCAGGTAGCTTGAGTAGTGATCCCTTAGGTAAGAGACGCCCTTCATCGTACTTCTTCAGTCCGCTTTCAATGGTTCAAATGATTCTGAACACTATGGAACTGAAAATCTGAGGTCATCAGTCCCCTAGAATTTAGAACTACTTAAACCTAACTAACCTAAGGACATCACACACATCCATGCCCGAGACAGGATTCGGAACTGCGACCGTAGCGGTCGCGCATTCCAGACTGAAGCGCCTAGAACCGCTCGGCCTCTCTGGCCGGCTGTCCGCTTTCAAACCGCCGTCTCCACATCTTACTCGATACAACCAGTACGTGAGGGAGCTTCTTGTCCGACATCTTGGGGATATTTATAACTTTTGGGAAACGAAAGCAATACCGACGATTATGTCAGTATGTAATTACTTCTGCCAAGTATAAATGTAGATCCCTCTGTCTGTAGGGTAGCTTCTTTTCACGCTTACTGATTGCTACAGAAACAGTCCATCGGCGTGGGAGCAACAAGAACGGAACGATGTAAAGAGAATGCGAAATTACGCTAATCATTTCTTTTTGATCACTGCATTTGTGCCTACTTTAATTACTACAACTGCATGCCCAAAAGACAATAAGAAAAGGAGAAATGGGAATGCGAATGTTTGAAAAGAAGAACGACATACCCCATATTAATATACTCTCTAAATTCCGATATCCCTTGCGCCGAAACATTAGTTAAGAAAGCGTAGCGGGACAATGTTCAAAACATGACTGAAAATACGTTCACTAAATAGAGACGAAGCATGTCATTCTCAATGGAGAGAAGTCTTCCGAAGGAAGTGTGATTTCAGGTGTGCCGCAGGGGAGTGTTGTAGGACCGTTGCTATTCACAATATACATAAATGACCTTGTGGATGACATCGGAAGTTCACTGAGGCTTTTTGCGGATGATGCTGTGGTATATCGAGAGGTTGTAACAATGGGAAATTGTACTGAAATGCAGGAGGATCTGCAGCGAATTGACGCATGGTGCAGGGAATGGCAATTGAATCTCAATGTAGACAAGCGTAATGTGCTGCGAATACATAGAAAGAATGATCGCTTATCATTTAGCTACAATATAGCAGGTCAGCAACTGGAGGCAGTTAATTCCATAAATTATCTAGGAGTACGCATTAGGAGTGATTTAAAATGGAACGATCATATAAAGTTGATCGTTGGTAAAGCAGATGCCAGACTGAGATTCATTGGAAGAATCCTAAGGAAATGCAATCCGAAAACAAAGGAAGTAGGTTACAGTACGCTTGTTCGCCCACTGCTTGAATACTGCTCAGCAGTGTGGGATCCGTACCAGATAGGGCTGATAGAAGAGAGAGAGAAGATCCAACGGAGAGCTGTGCGGTTCGTTACAGGATCATTTAGTAATCGCGAAAGCGTTACGGAGATGATAAACTCCAGTGGAAGACTTTGCAGGAGAGACGATCAGTAGCTCGGTGAGGGCTTTTGTTGAAGTTTCGAGAACATACCTTCACCGAAGAGTCAAGCAGTATGTTGCTCCCTCCTACGTATATCTCGCGAAGAGACCATGAGGATAAAATCAGAGAGATTAGAGCCCACACAGAAGCATACCGACAATCCTTTCCACGAACAATACGAGACTGGAATAGAAGGGAGAACCGATAGAGGTACTCAATGTACCCTCCGCCACACACCGGCAGGTGGCTTGCGGAGTGTAGATGTAGAGGTAGATTTAGATGTAGAGATAGGAACATCTGTGATTGATATGTCATCTAAAGTCGACGTACAATTTTAAAATGTGAGAAGTAAGGAAATGAAGCAATACAGAATGCTATGCTTGTAACGTACGTTGTTGTTCTACATTGTTTAGCTCTGGTATTTACAAGGCCACAGAGAAAACATGCTAGGTTTTGGAGGGAAAAGCCGTAATTCTAATGATCTGCACTACAACAGAAACAACAAGCACAACTTAAGGAAAAATAATGAAATGTGTGTTTCAGCTTACAAGCGACATTGAAGCAGATAGTTCCTGTGACTTAGTATGGTCAGAGGCTATATTCGACAACCGGAATTAATTAATAACTGGCTCCTTTCACCGACCCCCGGTCTCAGATGAAACAGTTGCTGAACAGTTCAAACAAAACTTGGGTCTCATCACAAATAGGTACGCTACTCATACCATTTTAGTTGGCAGTGACTTCAATCTACCTTCCGTATGTTGGCAAAAATACATTTTCAGTCCCTATTGTAGATAGAAGACAACTTCCGTAACTGTTCTAAATGCTTTTTTATAAATTCAATTAGTTCACGAGGCCATTCAGATTGTAAATGGTTACGAAAACACGCTTTTGGGAAACTAAAGCAATACCGACGCTTATGTCAGTATGTAATTACTTCTGCCAAGTAATCCTGAGCATCATGACGGATACAGGGATTAGCGAACACACAGTCGAGCGAGGCTCAATTCCGCAACAAAAAAATTCACCAAAACTAAAGGCGAAATATATCTATTTATAAAAGCAGCTAAAAATTTGGCAGACGTCTTTCTAAGAGACACCTCCAATCGTTCCAAACTACACTCCTGGAAATTGAAATAAGAACACCGTGAATTCATTGTCCCAGGAAGGGGAAACTTTATTGACACATTCCTGGGGTCAGATACATCACATGATCACACTGACAGAACCACAGGCACATAGGCACAGGCAACAGAGCATGAACTAGGTCGGCACTAGTACAGTGTATATCCACCTTTCGCAGCAATGCAGGCTGCTATTCTCCCATGGAGACGATCGTAGAGATGATGGATGTAGTCCTGTGGAACGGCTTGCCATGCCATTTCCACCTGGCGCCTCAGTTGGACCAGCGTTCGTGCTGGACGTGCAGACCGCGTGAGACGACGCTTCATCCAGTCCCAAACATGCTCAATGGGGGACAGATCCGGAGATCTTGCTGGCCAGGGTAGTTGACTTACACCTTCTAGAGCACGTTGGGTGGCACGGGATACATGCGGACGTGCATTGTCCTGTTGGAACAGCAAGTTCCCTTGCCGGTCTAGGAATGGTAGAACGATGGGTTCGATGACGGTTTGGATGTACCGTGCACTATTCAGTGTCCCCTCGACGATCACCAGTGGTGTACGGCCAGTGTAGGTGATCGCTCCCCACACCATGATGCCGGGTGTTGGCCCTGTGTGCCTCGGTCGTATGCAGTCCTGATTGTGGCGCTCACCTGCACGGCGCCAAACACGCATACGACCATCATTGGCACCAAGGCAGAAGCGACTCTCATCGCTGAAGACGACACGTCTCCATTCGTCCCTCCATTCACGCCTGTCGCGACACCACTGGAGGCGGGCTGCACGATGTTGGGGCGTGAGCGGAAGACGGCCTAACGTTGTGCGGGACCGTAGCCCAGCTTCATGGAGACGGTTGCGAAAGGTCCTCGCCGATACCCCAGGAGCAACAGTGTCCCTAATTTGCTGGGAAGTGGCGGTGCGGTCCCCTACGGCACTGCGTAGGATCATACGGTCTTGGTGTGCATCCGTGCGTCGCTGCGGTCCGGTCCCAGGTCGACGGGCACGTGCACCTTCCGCCGACCACTGGCGACAACATCGATGTACTGTGGAGACCTCACGCCCCACGTGTTGAGCAATTCGGCGGTACGTCCACCCGGCCTCCCGCATGCCCACTATACGCCCTCGCTCAAAGTCCGTCAACTGCACATACGGTTCACGTCCACGCTGTCGCGGCATGCTACCAGTGTTAAAGACTGCGATGGAGCTCCGTATGCCACGGCAAACTGGCTGACACTGACGGCGGCGGTGCACAAATGCTGCGCAGCTAGCGCCATTCGACGGCCAACACCGCGGTTCCTGGTGTGTCCGCTGTGCCGTGCGTGTGATCATTGCTTGTACAGCCCTCTCGCAGTGTCCGGAGCAAGTATGGTGGGTCTGACACACCAGTGTCAATGTGTTCTTTTTTCCATTTCCAGGAGTGTATGTAAGTGAAGACCATATGTGGCTTAGGTTAAAAGAAATAGTATCTGCAGCACTCGGGAGACTCATACCAAATAAATTCATAAGAGACGGAACTGATGGCCCGTGGTACACAAAACACGACAGAAAGCTGCTGCAGGAGCACCGAAAAATGCAAGTATAATTTAGACGAACGCAAAATCTCCATGATTGTGCAAGTTTTACAGAGTCTCGAAATTTGGTTCGAATTTCAAATGTTAAAGTCTCTCTAGAAATGTGGCAGAAAATCCAAAGAGCTTCTGGTCCTATGTTAAGTAAACCAGCGGAAAGGCTCAGTAAGTATCTTTACTGCGCGACAGCGATGAGGAGGAGGAGGGGGAGACAAGGGACCCAACCCTTCGGAGCATGTAAAATCGTGGCAAATGTTCGGCGTGGCAAATGTCCGCCGTGGCAAATGACTGCACACCGACCGCGCCCCGGATGGGCCTGTCCTGATACTAAACTTTCAGCGAATGACGTAACAGATTGCATGTAAGGTATTCGCTGCTGCGAGGACGAACAGCCATCAAGTATATAAGGGAACGATGACAGTGAACATTTGTGCTGGGCCGGGAATCGAATTCGGATTTTACGCGAGCGGTCACCTTAGCCACTTTCTTTCTTCTTTTTTATTTAAATAAAGGTTACATTAAGAGAAAGAAACACAGAAGGTACCGCACTGTAAAGGTTTCAATTGGCTATAATTTGATACTTTACCTGAAAAAAATGTTTGGCGCGAAAGTGAACATCGGCGAGTCTGCATATTCTCCCCCACTGCATTGCATTGCCACACATGGCTTTTAGTTTTGGAATTATTGTCGCGTTGCTTTGGCTATCCTTGCACGACTTAGGCCAGACCAAAAGCCGGCCGGTGTGGCCGAGCGGTTCTAGGCGCTACAGTCTTGAACCGCGCGACCGCTACGGTCGCAGGTTGGAATCCTGCCTCGGTCATGGATATGTGTGCTGTCCTTAGGTTAGTTAGGTTCAAGTAGTTCTAAGTTCTAGGGGACTGATGACCTCAGAAGTTAAGTCCCGTAGTGTTTAGAGCCATTTGAACCATTTGATAGAACATGATCAACCTTGTGAAGCCTGCAAATCCAAATATTTTGTCAATATTATAGAGGAAAGCGTGAAAGAAGACTCTAGACGTGAACCCCGAGAAACAACGAAGAAGAATTTCACCAGCTAAGTACCAGTTATTTTGATTAATCAAAATTTTTGACCTTTCCAGCCTGTTTGCGCAGTGTGATGTTACGAAGAACAATGTGTATGTCCTGAAAATCCGCAGAGACAGAATTATAATGATGAATTTGAATAGGGGCGGGGGGGGGGGTGTCAGAATGAGTACCGCTTCGTCTAAGGAAAAAGTACAAAAAGAGCAGGTGGTCATGTATGCATCTCTGCTTGCTCGTCACCAGTTCGCTCGTGAACAACACCGAGCATTCCTATGATGTATCTTTAATGGCGACGAGAAATTGTGTCTTTGTCTTCACAAAAGAAAAGAAAGGAATGGTTGAGACCAAACAATGCAGAGTAAAGGTCCTCCGCACATCCGCAACAGATAATGGTTCAAATGGCTCTGAGCACTATGGGACTTAACATCCATGGTCATCAGTCCCCTAGAACTTAGAACTACTTAAACCTAACTAACCTAAGGACATCACACAACACCCAGTCATCAACATATAATGGTATGCATCTGGTGGAACAGCAACGAGTTGCTTCCCCGTGGTGTAACCGTCACTACTGACATTCATTGCCAACAACTGAGACGTCGTACAGCCGCAGTCCAAGAAAACGACCCAGAAGACTGCGTGAAGTGATGCCACATTATAACAGCCGCCCGCATTCTGACACACTAGCCATAAAAAAAATTAAAAAAAAATCTAAAGGTTATGTTGGGACGTCATTCCACACTCAACTTATCTTGCACGCTCAGTTTCAACTTTTCCGCTCCCTATCGAACTACGTTCAAGGAAGTTCCTTTCCAGATGAAAATGCGCTCCGAACTTGGCTCGACAAGTTCTTCGCCACAAAACCACGTGATTTCTACAGTCGTGGAATCTAAAACTACCCCAGCGCTGGCAAACAGTCACAAGTAGTGAAGCAGAATATATTATTGATGACCAAAGGCACTGTTATGTGTAGATGTTGTGTTTATTACACTTACGGGAAAACGCTACAAACTTATGCGCCAACTCAATATAGAAACTCCCACTCTTATCTTTTACTTCTTTCCGTTTAACATTTTCCTCACTTACTAAGGACTTCAACATCCACCACAATGATTTGAGTATTAATTAGAGTGTTCATCTTTTCAATAAACACGACTTTTACATACCTGGAGACTTTTTATTAAAATAACATGAATTAAGCGGCATTATCAATACGTTGAATACATTGCTTAATGTTTGCATATTACTGATCGCCTGCATTAACCTCTCCATTTAGTGAATAATGAGTATAAATGAAAAATAAATACACAGAAATGATCAGAATTGGAAAGTACCAATGCAAAACTAAAAGGCAATAGAAAGACTAAAACGTGGATGATGGCTATGAAACGTACATACGTTCTGGGTTCCATTTTCCAGTCACAAAAAGTGACTATGGCTGGGAAAGTGGTGTGCTGACTACATGTGCGTTCATATCCTCACCCACTGATAACTATGGGCTGCGGATGGCATGGCGTTCGGTCAGTGCCATTGGACCTTGAAGGTCTGTTCAGACAGAGTCCCATTTTAGTTGAGTGTACAGTATTCTCCAATATTACACAACGTGTTGTGAGGTTACTGCTGAGCCATTGACGTAACCCCTTGTGGATTTCAGAAAGAACTGTACTGGTTACGTTATTGATAATCAGTTCGTTTACATAAAATAACACGCATTTAATTATATGTGTCAAGCAACGGCAGGATTACTAAATTTAATTTAATAGAGTGGGTGACCCTAGCATACATGAAACATGAGTGCAGTAAATCACAATATGATAAAACAGGTTGTCTCATCAACATACTGAATGATCGCTGTACATCACTTTATTACAGCTTGCTGTGCACTTCAAGTTCGCCTTAAGTACACAAGGACATGAAATCATTAAGTACATTGACCATCTGTAGTAGCATACACCAGAATTAAACTAGAAGAACTTTGGCAAAGGACACTTAATGAGTTCGAGGTGAATACGTTAAAGTGACGTTGTGGAAAACGATTAAGTTCACGGAAGTCGCGCAGTGATTGCCGAATGTTAATCAGACAGGAACTACAGAATGAATCATGCATTCTCCGACTATCTTGGTTGAGCACATGCTGAGTTACACATGCTAATGTCTGTGCTTGAATTAGCAATGTAAAATACATTGTACTTCCGGCACGATTAGATTAATTGGTAGGATACCGGAAAAATGCTGTTGGTCAACGAAAGACATTCTTCAACAAACACTTTCAGTCCATATGATAGAAAACGGCTCAAGAGTACGGGTTCCCGACATTGACAAGAAAGGGTATACCCCTTTATGATGGATGAATCTAACAGAAATACTGTAAAATTTCCCGTAATCCAAATGAGTTTGATAGTGAAATAAACAACGATAAGAGGAAGGTGGCACACTGGAAGTAAAGCAGAGACAGTGTTCCTTCCAGATCAGACTGTATCTAATTTTATAAAGCCCGACGTGGTCCATTTGTGGAGCGGAGCACGTGATATGAATGTTAAGTATAAGCTTATTCGTCCTGCTAGAAAATTATAATTCGGATTGTAAGTCTCGAATGTTAAACAACCGTCTTCAGAAAAGAACTTCATTGGTCTACAGCAGGTAACAAGTTGGGAGTACTGTAAACACATTCCGTCATTACAACAAAGCATGTGTATACATTCCTTGTGACATTTTACCTGTCGTAATTACGTTTATGATGACCTAAAGACGATTCTCCGACAATAGAAACCGGTAATCTGAATTACAGTTTGAGACAAAAATAAATAAAATTTGATTCGAATATTTAATTTTCCCCGGACACACGTCTAGATTTGCAACAAAGCCTTACAATGCAGATGTGATTCCCTGACAAAATACAAATGTGAAATGCCGTTGCAATGATGTTAGCAGCTGTAAGTTCTAACGCGTCCTCTTATATTATTATGTTTTGCTATTGTTATTGTTAGGAAACTCTTTATTCAGTTGGTCGTCGAAATTTTCAAATAAAAGCTATTGTGGATATCGCGTAATAAATATTTCGGGTGAAGCGCTGTTGCAACACAGGCAAAGATCAATTGTGTGAACTAAGACACTGAATATTACAAATAATGTTATTAAATAATACGGCCGACTGACTACTTCAAATAAGAGGGCACGTACATTCGCGAATGAGTGGACAAAAAAAAAAAAGCTTTAGTACTGTGTAGGAAATGAGCCTTAAATATACTTACACTTGTACACACTCAAATGTATTCGCATACGAACAGGATAGAAGCACGTACATTTTGAGTGCAATCATCCCCCGTAGCCTGGATAAAAAAAATTGCAGTTAAATGCATTTGTTCATCTTAGAACGTAAATGCGTGGACTTCGAAATTAAATGAAAAGAAAGACTGCAGGTTCTGAATGTCGCGGCGAATATATTGAAATTGACGGTAGCGGTCACGAAAGGAAAACGATGAACACATTCACGTACCTCTATTGTTGAGCAGCGCCGCCGTAAAGATCGTCGCTACCATCTAAATTCTCTGCATAAAATTAAAATAATAGTAATAATTTTCCACAATTTCAGGAGCTGGGACCCATGGTATCACAAACGACGAAATCGCTCTGCTTAAAAATCACTTTCATTATTTAACCCAATTTTATCAATAAGCAGCGAAAGGTAACTTATTCTAAAACTAATAAACGAAGAGCGTAAAGCTTCATTTGTTCAGCAAATGCCTTACGCATTAATCTCTGGTAGTTGAACTAGTGTCTATACAGTCATAATTTTTTTTTATATAGTTCCTTTACGCAGCTCATACGGCCACAGTTAAGCTTTACGTCTGCTTCTTCGACACAGATAGCTGGTATTTCGTTGAAGGGCACCAAGAGCTGATGCCCATCGATCCTGTCTGTCTGAGTACGAAAGATACTGCGGTATCGTCCATAGCTCGCGGTGCCACACCAAAGTCGACAACACAAATGGTTCAAATGGCACTGAGCACTATGGGACTCAACTGTTGAGGTCATTAGTCCCCTAGAACTTAGAACTAGTTAAACCTAACTAACCTAAGGACATCACAAACATCCATGCCCGAGGCAGGATTCGAACCTGCGACCGTAGCGGTCTTGCGGTTCCAGACTGCAGCGCCTTTAACCGCACGGCTACTTCGGCCGGCTCGACAACACATACCGATACCATAGACATTAACGAAGTTCCGCTACAAACGGCTACGACGAATGGGATACGCTCGTGAAGACCATGCCTCTCCTCTTACCATAGCAGCGCTGTCACACTGTGCTCTATACAGCGTCGAGCGCGCAATAGCTCAGCCCAGCTAGAGACCTCAGCAACGGCAGTCAACATCATCGCCTAGGCCCATTTAGTGCCTAAAGTTTCTGATGAATTGTACTGTTGTAATTATGGAACACTGTATCTCAAGAGAACAGTTGTTAATTAGTGCGTTAAGTTAGGCTTTGCTACTCAATGACATTTGCAAATTATCCAGTCGTCCTGTGCAAAGAATTGTGCCAAAGTTAAGTAAATATTTTATACAGTTAACTAATACCTCGTGTGTTCTAGTTTGATGAGCCTTTTAATGTTCGGACCATGAGGGGATTCCAAAAAAAAAAAAAAAAAAAAAAAAAAAGGAGTAAGTCATCTTGGTAATAATTTTAACATGTAGAGCCTGGCCTGCAAATATAGATGGAGACGTACGTTTGCAAGACCAATATGAGATCGCGAGCATTAAGAAATCGCTGATTTCCAGCTGGCTGACTGGAAAATGCGGGTAAAAATGAGACGCGGTCACGTCCCACTTACAAACAGACAGTCCCAACACAGTATAAAGTGGCCACCAGTTGACGAACGGCGCAGAGTTCACCAGTTCGAGAGTTCCTGGCAGTAGACGTGCTTCGGGGTGTCCGTCAGGTGGCAGCAGAAAATTATGTAAGTGAAAGAATCTAGTCAGTTAAGCTTGTACGCTAAGAAGGACTTGTATTCTTGCCTACACGTACCTTTGGACTCTGGGTAGTCTGTCATGGCTTACTGATACCTATGACTGATTGTCACAACGCGTAATGGAACCGGAGGGCTCGATTTGGGCAGTAAGAAACTGGACCTTTTCATGATTAGAGTCAAAGTAATTGGCCAGGCGGGCTATTTGTTCTAGTAATTTGAGTACCTAGTAGGTCTCATTTATGCTCTACGCTCGTTGAAACTATGACCCAGTGTCTGTGCTCTTTGACGTGTTCTCGTAATCTCGGGAAGCAGCAATAAAATCAGACCTAGGTACCAATCCAGAAGCTAGTTTCTTACCTTCCACCTCCCTAGCCTGATACCCGAGTCTTTCTGTACTGTCTCCATCCGTAGGGACACGATAAACCTCAGCTTGATTCTATCGGCGACTTATTCCCTTGTACTAAACAGCTTGGGGTCTCCCCCCCCCCCCAAAAAAAAACAAATATATAAATAAATAAATAAATAAATAAAAAATTTAAAAAATCTCACATCGCTTCGTATTCGAATGAGGGATTCACGTAAGTACGTTGCGACTCCCGTCACGTTACTACGGCCTTCTCCCAGAGCAATCAAAGAACCCACAGCTGTGACCATACGAAAGTACTTTCGTCTGGTCACAAGGGAGACAGAAATACACAAATACACAAATTAAATGCAAAAGATACATACATACATTCATATGCACCCATCAAATTTCTGCCTGGGACAGTATTACTTCAGAAACAGATTATAGCTAGCCCCAAACCAACAGATTCCGAATAAGATTTGCGATTCATTTCCCTTAGCAATGAGACAACTGCCGAACTGTTAATCGCTCCCACATTCTGCCATTTACGAAACCTTTTGCCCCACCCCAGGTTTTCTAGGATTGGGCTGAACAGTACGGAGAACTTTACCAAGGTTCAACTTGCTCACTTCCACTGACTAGAAATTAACTAGAAAAGACTAGAAATTAAACGTAATGTCGATCACATCATCGAATTTACTCTTACACAAACAGCTATGCAGCTCACACCCCGATAGTCTAGCGCATTTGTGCTAAGAACAGTGGCAACCCAACAACAGATGAGAATGGTTTCAATCCTACAGTTTGAACCACGGTTTTTACTTAGTGTCCCTTATTTGTAAGGCATATTCAGACACTGAGAATCCCACAGTTCAAATTCCAACCAGCTGAGATTTAAGCAAATAAAATCGAGCTCCGATCTAAATCATCCCACAAACTCTGTTGAGGTAGGGAACAGATTGAATAAAATAAGAAACGCAACAAAGAAAGAGGCAAAGGTAGACGTTGCGAGTTCTCGCGGTAAAATTAATTTTCATCGTCAGTATTTTGTCAACATCTGGCAGAACGCTGGTGATGTGAAGTTTCTGGTCTCTCTGCTGTAGAACCCACACAATGTGGCGACACTGTTCTTCTATTTCACAACTGTAAACAAACACTAACCAATTGACTCAACCATGTTGTAGTGAGTGTGTAATTTCCATAAATAAACGAAACTTAGCCTAATACGCAGTTCGTTCGACAGGCTTTGCTTAGTCTCAGGACAAGTGACGTGATGTATGATCTCTAATGAGACGCGCATCCATAAATGATTTTACTAAGGCGAGTGCAGAATGATCGAACCGAAACCGATGTTGCGACTCCTCAATGTAAAGATAAATGTCGTCATCACTGTTTTTTCAGTAAACAGCAGGGCTGTGCGGTAAGGTTTGTGGTCAGCCTACTACTCCCCAATATATTGGGTTAAAAATCTGTCTTTTTCTAATTTCGTGTAAAGGTAGGGATGATTCATTTGTCGAATGGAACTTCCAGCTCGGTTATAGTAATTCAAGAGTTCACTCATTCGAGTCTAGCAGCCTCTTCAGTAGCGCTAGTTATACACTGAAGGCCGGTCGGGGTGGTCGAGCGGTTCTAGGCGCTACAGTCTGGAACCGCGCGACCACTACGGTCGCAGGTTCGAATCCTGCCTCGGGCATGGGTGTGTGTGATGTCCTTAGGTTAGTTAGGTTTAAGCAGTTCTAAGTTCTGGGGGACTGATGACCTAAGAAGTTAAGTCCCATAGTGCTCAGAGCCATACACTGAAGAGCCAAAGGAACCGGTACATCTGCCTAATATCCTTTAGGGCTCCGCAAGCACGTAGAAGTGCCGCAACACGACTCGACCAACGTCTGAAGTAGTGCTGGAGGGAACTGACACTACGAATCCTGCAGGGCTGTCCAAAAATCCGTAAGAGTACGAGGGGTGGAGATCTCTTCTGAATAGTACGTTGCAAGACATCCCAGATATACTCAATAATATTCATGTCTGGGAAGTTTGGTGGCCAGAGGAACTGTTCAAACTCAGAATACTGTTCCTGGACGCACTCTGTGACAATTCTGGATGTGTGGGATGTCGCATTGTCTTGCTGAAATTGTGCAAGTCCGTCGGAATGCATAATGGACATGAATGGATGCAGGTGATCAGACATGATGCTTACGTACGTGTCACCTGTCATAGTCGTATCTACACCTTTCAGGGGTCCCATATCACTCTAACTGCACACCCCCTACCTTTACAGCTTCAACAGTCTCCTGCTGACATGCAGGGTCCATGGATCATGAGGTTGTATCCATACCCGTATACGTCCATCCGCTAGATACAATTTGAAACTAGAGTCGTCCGACCAGGCAACATGTTTCCAGTCATCAACTGTCCAATGTCGTTGTTGAAGGGCCCAGGCGAGAAGTGCAGTCACCAAGGGTACACGAGTGGTCCTACGGTTCCGAAATGCTACATCGATGATGTTTCGCTGAACGGTTCTCACGTTGGCTCTTGTTGATGGCCAGCATTGAAATCTGCAGCAATTTGCGGAAGGGTTAAACTACCGTCACGTTGAACGATACTCTTCAGTCGTCGTTGGTCCTGTTCTTGCAGGATCTTTTTCTGGCCGCAGCGATGTCGGAGATGTGATCTTTTACCGGATTCTTGATATTCACGGCACACTCGTGAAATTATCGTACTGGAAAATCCCCACTTTATCGCTACCTCGGAGATGCTGTGTCACATCGCTCGTGCGCCGACTGCAATACCATGTTCAAACGCACTTAAATCTTGATAACGTGCCATTGTAGAAGTAGTAACGGATTTAACGACTGCGCCAGACAATTGTTTTGTGTAAGCGTTGCCGACCGCTGTGCCGTATTCTGCCTGTTTACATATCTCTGTATTTGAACGCGCATGCCTGTATCGGTTTCTTTGGTGATTCACTGTCTCTGTCCTCTTTTCAGTCACTCGGAAGTCATTCAGAAAAGCAGAATCACCACATTAAACTGCATTATAGCAGTCCAGATTTTCACGTGACACTGTTCACTGTATTGGAGAAAGGAGACTGTTAACCACCTCTACTACGACTATATTCAGGACAGCACTGCCGGATTCTCACATTGTTCTCAATGCTTAGTGAGGGGAGACTTTGATTCGCAGCTCTTCAGATTTTTTTTTTAAAGCTAATAAGTTAATTCTCAAGGAATTATTCGCGAGGACTACATAATTAACGTGGGTCCAGAGAAACTGCCTCAACATTAAGGTCGTCGGGCATACGCGAATTCAGGATATCTCCTGTGTAATACGAATTCAAATCAAACTGCAGAGACATCACCTTCCACCAGCTGTTCTAACACCCTTGATATTTACTCTTTTGTTAGGATTTACACTTTTATCAACCTTAAAATTTGTTTTGTATAGTACACGGTAGGGATCGAAGCACTGACTGACAGCCAGTGGGTAACAATATGTCCGGTACAAACTAACTTAAATAGCAAGAATATCCCTCATTCCCTTGAGTTTTTAAAGTAAATGTATGAAACTGTCAGAGGCCACTACCAGTATATAATGCATTAACAACAATTTCCATTGAACTGAAAATAGGTATTATTGCTGTTAAGATACAAAAGAAAGAGTGCAAACATCCATCAAAATTGCAATAACAACCTCATAGTGACAACATCATAGAACACCAGGGGAGAAAACCATCGTCTGAAGATCTGCCATCGCTCGTTCTAATTTTTGTTTGTTATAAAAAGGCGGCATTGCACCATGGTCGGTAGTGATCTCGTTTACTATTATTATTATTAAAATTTTTATTATTCAAATTTTGGTTCCACTGGGCCACGCAGTGTACAACTAAAGACATTTTCAAATTTTGTTTTAGCTTTTATTTGTGCCACGATTATTTCCATTCTCTCACAATTGGCACTTTTCCGCTCGTGAGACCAAGTTTTTCCGATCATCATGGTTCTACTCCCAGACCAACTGCCCACCCGCGAATTTTCAGCCGAAAAATACTTCTGTCTGGTATGTACGTTTATGACAGTCTGATTTTCTTCAGGTCTTCCTTTACCGCACCGATACGTACTTTGGTCCCATTTTGGCTTACGTGACTTTCGAAAGCCTCCACTTGTTAATTGGATTGGTTTCGTTCTTTTAATGCCAAATATAGAAGAACGCAAAACCTCCAAATTCGGCGATCTTTAAAGGAAACTCGAAATTTAGCGCAGACTTCACCGCGTGAAGCTTATAATAATTTCCACAACAAAACTTAGCCTCGAAACATGCCATAAAATCCAGAGAGATTCTGGTCGTATGTAATGCAAGACACAGTCAATACCTTCTCTGCGCGATAGCAGTGGAAGTAATATCGATGACAGTGGTGCTAAAGTGCAGTTACTAAACACAGCGTTTCGAATTCGTACACCAAAGAAGACGAAGTAACTTTCCAGAATTCGAATCAAGAACAGGTGCCAACGTGAGTAACTTAAAAGTAGATATCCTCGGAGTAGTGAAACAACTTGAAATACTTAAAAAAAGCAAATCTTCTGGTCCATACTGTACACCAATCAGGTTCCTTTCAGAGTATGCTGATACAATAGCTTCATACTTAGCAGTCGTATATAACTGCTTGTACGACGAAAGATACGTACCCAAATGACTACAAAGTTGCACAGGACACATAACTATTCAAGAAAAGTGATATGAGTAATCCACTAAATTACAGGCCCATATTTAACGCCGATATGCAGGAGGATTTTGGAATATACATTGTTTACGAACATTATGAATTACCTCAAAGAGAACCTTCTATTGATACACACTCAACATGGATTTAGGAAAAATTGTTCTTGTGAGACACAACTAGCTCTTTACTCACATGAAGTGTTGAGTGCTATCAACAAGAGATTTGAAACTGATTCCGTGTTTCTAGATTTCCAGAAGGCTTTTGACACCGTACCTCATAAGCGGCTTATAGTGAAGTAGCGTGCTTACGGAATATCATTTTAGTTGCCTGACTTGATTCGTGATATCTTGTCAGAGAGGCACAGTTCGTAGTAAGTTATGGAAATTCATCGAGTAAAACAGGAGTAATATTTGGCGTTCCCAAGATTGTGTTATAGGCCCTCTGCTGTTCCATATCTATATAAACGATTTAGAAGACAATCTGAGCAGCCGTCTTGGATTGCTTGCAGATGCTGCTGTCGTTTATCGTCTAGTAAAGTCATCAAAACCAATTGTAAAGCGATTTAGATAAGATATGTATAAGGTGCGATAGTTGGAAGTTGACCCTAAATAATAAAAAGTGTGATGTAATGTTCATGATTGTTAAAAGTAATCCGTTAAACTTCGTGATAAAAGTAATCCATTAAACTTCGGTTACAAGATAAAACAGTCAAATTTATAAGCCGTAAATTGAACTAAATATGTAGGAATTACAATAGCGAACAAAATGGAAAGAACGCATCGACTATGTTGTGTGGAAATAGAAGCAAAGACTGCGTTTTATTGATAGAACACTAACAAGATGCAACAGATCTACTGAAGAGATTATCTACACCACGCTTGTCCGTCCTCTTTCGGATCGCGGCTGCGCGGTGTGGGATCCTTACCAGGTAGGGTTAACGGAATACATCGAGAAAGTTCAAAGAAAGGCAGTGCGTTTTCTGCTATCGAGAAACAGGGGAGAGAGTGTCACCTACATGATGCAGGATTTGACGTGGTCATCAGGAAAATAAAGTCGTTACCCGTTCCGGAGGGATCTTCTCGAAATTTCAGTTATCAAGTATGCGAAAACATTTGGTTGACATCGACCTACTTACGAAGAAACGATCACGTCGCACGGAAATATATAGGTATTCGTTTCTTTCAGGGCGCTGTTCAAGAGTGGAATAATAGAGAATTACTGTGAAGGTGGTTGATTAATCCTCTGCCAGGTACTTAAATGTGATTTGCAGAGTCTAACAATACCACCACTTGCAAAGTAGGTTAGAAATCAGATTAATAATGTTGCTCACGCAGCATATGTTCGCTTTATCGAGCAACAACAAAGTTATTGGCTGTGGATGGTATCGTCAGAATGGAAATAATGAAGTCACTGTAAGAAAGCCATAATTTTGCCACTTATCTTGAATGGATTCCCACGTAGATTTCGTCGAAGTTGTTATGGCTCATCTTGTCGATTCTAGGGTGATTCCACTTTGACTGCTAGATGGTCCAGATCTTTATTTTAGCAGTATTTGAAGACCTAACAAATGCGTTTTTCAGGAAATTCTTAATGATCAAACAATCCCAGATCAGAACAATTGTATGGTAGAAATAATTTTTGAATTGGTGTTCACGAGCCACATTTTTATTAAACTTCTTGTAAATTCGCATATACTTCTTCTTAGTTGTCACATCATCAAGAAAACAATTTTGTACCAATCTTCATATATTTAATTTCCACTTTAACCAAACACAAGACTTGACTGTTCTTTTACAAAGTGAAATGACAAATTAACTTCTGCAAAGTGAAACAACGACTGCCGTGTGCGCATTCGTGCCAAAACGGTTACAAGTAAGTCAAAGATTATGACAGTCTCACAGAAATGAATACACACAAGAACCGTATCACTGTAATATATCGATATATCGGAGTACCCATACATTAATAAAACCAAGTGTGAATATTGTCACAAAAATATGTCTGTTACTTCGCTGAAAAGTAGTACGATATTACTGGTATCGAGAACTGGGGTTGGAGTGCCGTAATTGTCAAGTAAATAAAGAACCATTACCAGACTAACGATGTAGATGTAAATGTAGATCTTGATTTGCTCTTAGTTTGTACGTTCACTCTCTCGGATTTCTTTAATGTCTCTCCTTCTGTTTAAAATGAGCGGTTCAGACCCATAATGTAACGCAAGTGTTGTTTGTTTCATTACAATGGTATGTAAAACTTCAGGACGAATTTAACTATCCCATTTTGTGTCGCTGCCAATCTGCAGAGGTCGATGAAACTTACACCACACGTAGAAACCATTCCTAAAGTACAGTATATTACGTTACACAAGGGAATTGAAAGAAATACGTAGTGACAGGAATAGAAATGATATTTGCTCAAAGATAATAATTACATTAAACACACCGCAATTCATGATGGTCCCCAGCACATTACAAAAGGCGAGACATTATTGTTTTTAGGGTATGTGATTACCACGGACGGCAATGGATGCTCTGCAACTGTCTCCCATGCTGGGCACAAGATTAGTAGAGAATTCTTGTGCTATGGAATTCCATTCCTCCACCAGCGCGATTGACAACTACTGTACGGTCGTTGCTGAATGTGGACGTGCTGGAATACGTCTTCTGTGCACGTTGAGCTGTGACGAGCTGGCGCCAGTGTTATTTTGCTCATGTATCGTTTGAGATCGATTTCGGGTGAGCTAAGCTACCTTTGCTTTTCGTGTGTCTTATCTTCCGGGTTGGCGCCCGCATCTTGTGGTCGTGCGGTAGCGTTCTCGCTTCCCACGCCCGGGTTCCCGGGTTCGATTCCCGGCGGGGTCAGGGATTTTCTCTGCCTCGTGATGGCTGGGTGTTGTGTGCTGTCCTTAGGTTAGTTAGGTTTAAGTAGTTCTAAGTTCTAGGGGACTGATGACCATAGCTGTTAAGTCCCATAGTGCTCAGAGCCCTTTGAACCATTTTTCCGGGTTGGCGGGCGAAGCGAGTCGGTTGTTAGCCTTCGACGGGTAACCCAGGAGATCTCGTGACATTCGCTGGGAGACGAGTCTCAACGGCTGCCGAACGAGCGTGATGACCGTTACATGTTGTGGCGAGAAATTGGTTGGGCGTTTTGGCGACAGGAGCAGCTTGGATATACAAGTTCTGCCACTTCGCTGAGAACAAAAGCTGAAGTGAAGCGGTGAAGCTGTGGAACCCGCTCCCTCGTATTGTGTACGCGATATGAAGTAAAGTGGTCGTAATTGTGTTTTGTTGCCTGATGCACTCAGAGCCATTTAAACTTTACTATTGTAGTGAGACTTTCATTCTCGATGTGTGGAACATGGTGTGGAAGAGTTCAGTTGGCCTAGTTAAATGGTGGCCGTTATTTGAAAGTTTTCTCAGAAGTTTTATTAGTGCTTTGTGTCTCTTGTAATCAAATGATTTTATGTTGGCGTTTTCAGTGCCTGCACTCTATTAATACAGTTGTCCATGTGTAAAATACTTAAGGTCAAAGTTCCGATTTTGTCAGTAGTGTAACGTGCTCCTTTACACGTTTACCCATATATCTAGTCAAAGGTTCTGCCGAGTGTTTCTATGTTTCACAGTTATTGGAATGTCTTTGTGATTCGGGCAGAAACTTTTGATTGTGCCAGCGCCTTGGCGGGGAGTGAAATGTCGTCCGAGGTCTAGGCCTGGCAGTGTTAAGAACCTGGCCACTACCGGGAGTTGTTCACATACCGCCTTCCAAAGTTTAGTATTTATCTTCCTTCCGCAAGGTGGGATAAGCTGGTAGATACATAAATATATATTGTATGTAACCTGTTCGTATATGAACCTGTTTCCTTAAATACTACGGATTGGCAACTGGCTAAACCTTACGCTGCATAGCATCCGCTGAGTTCCTTGTGCAGCTCTTTCTATCATTTTTTTTTGTTAACACTTCTGAGCACGTGACATTTATTTTAAAGATCAGTGTTTCTGCTGTAGTTTTTTATTTAAGTGGTTCTGTCATGTTATGTAATTGGATCTTAGCTTGGCACTAGTGTTCAAGTGTCATTAAGTCACCCTTTACTGGTAATTCTTTTTATTATATCTATTTTGAGCGAAACCCTATATGGGAGTTTGAATTCCAGAAGCTTGTTGTTGTAAAACTTCTTCTGTATCACTGGAGAGCAATTTCACGGAATCTACTGAAATTAATGTTTTAGGTTATTTTCTACATAAGCTACCACTGTAGAATAATGGCATCTCACAACTGTCAGACATTGTATGTATTCTATACATAAAGCATAAACTTAATGACGAAGATGTCTCTCCATAGATCTATTGCTGAGATAAGGTAATTTTATATTATCAGTATATTTAATAAAACATATAATAAATTTAACATTATGAAATAGATATACACAATGTAAAAAAACTAAATATTTGTTTAATATATGTAATTCACAGCCGATACATTTAGTACGACTAATTTTGTGCACAAGAAACAAAAGCTGTCTTATTTCTCCAACATATAAGCAGTTATGTAGATTGATGTTCGCTACACTAACAGTAATTTTAAGCTTTAGTGTTTGGAAACAACCTGTATCATACAAGATATGCAACGGCGCTTGTTTTTATCTTCTTTATTTTCTTCCGGCTAACAGTAGCGTACGTGTGCATCATGTTTTGGGGAAGAGATAACCAACAGTCGTCTAACATCTTACACATTCGTGTGTTTTGGCCCCACAGATAGCACCTACGTACTTTCAAGATTTGTGTGATTTTGGTAGTTTATGCCTGGAGAGGGCAAACCACCTTCTATTACACTATTTTCTTTTCTTTATAATTTAATTATTTTCGTACATAATTTTTAATATTGCACTTTTTGCTGTTTTACAGAATCTTTTTCCATTATTTTGTAAAGCAAAAATAGATTACATATCACCCAGTACTTACTGAGCGTGTAATACTTATGTCTCCACACATGTGATTTCTTTTTTATGGTTTAACCACAGCTTGTTGTTTTCTTCCTCAGCACACTCAAAAAAAATTATTTTATTTCACTGTTATTTAATTATTCACCAGTGACTCAGTAGAGGGCACCACACATCTCTGACGTCACATTTTCTACCTGTTCTACCATATAACGAAAGGCTTCAGTTCATATTGAATTGCTGCATGTCCTAAATCAACCAGTATCGTTCACCAAGTGACACTTTGGACTGCAATCATCTGTTGTTATATGCCATGTAATTGTGTGGTGTTTATGTCTGTACTTACGACTCGGTGTTAACTGTCTTACATTTGTTCCAGATCTCCTGTTTTGTAATTTTTAGCACTGAAGATGACTACGTAATATCTGAAATCCGCATCTGCTATGCTAAAACGATGGATTTCGTGATCTATTGCTGTTCTTTTCTCCATTGTCTATATTCAACGACCGCTGGGCACAACCGAGTCAGATGGATTTCAATTTAATTCTTTTAGAGTTTCGTATAGCATATTACTACTTAATCTAAAGGGTGTAAACTCTGGACTCAATGGCTCAGATGGCTCTGAACACTATGCGACTTAACTTCTGAGGTGATCAGTCCCCTAGAACTTAGAACTACTTAAACCTAACTAACCTAAGGACATCACACACATCCATGACCGAGGCAGGATTCGAACCTGCGACCGTAGCGGTTGCGCGGTTCCAGACTGTAACGCCTAGAACCGCTCGGCCACTTAGGACGGCTGTAAACTGTGGCGATAAACAGAATACAGTCAAGTAAACGACAGAAATCGTAAAGAGTAGGCAACAAGACGACTTATTACTCTCCCTGCTACTATGCGGTTTTACAGTGCGCTCATGGTCTGAAGTGCTGAAGTCTTGTTCCCCATACAGGACCCTTGCTAGTTTCACCATCGAACATTATTCTGCAGTGTAAAGCTTCAACTGAATTTTTCACGGAAAATATCTTATAGCTACTGTTATTGAAGTGTAACACGAATCTATAGTTATCTAAGCCTAAGCGTTCCACATACGTCAGAAGTGGGAATACTTTCTTCGTCGTTTAGGTGTGAGTGCTGCAGGCGATGTAGACGCCTCAGGTAGCGTATAAACGGCAGTCTGCTTACGACGTACCACAGCAGTATAGAGGAAGTGGAGACGAACAGTTTTACACGAGGCACTTGTGTCGAGCAAGTATTTCAAATTCGCCTACGGGAACCAGTTAAGCTACAGCGCATGCATGTCGATAGAGATTATCGCATTCTCTCGTTCTGTAGGCGCAAACTGTTGGTTCTAGAGAAAAAAATTAACAGGGAATTTTCTGTAGATAATTTAATGCAGTTTAATTTTGTACGCTCGCTGGAGGCCACAGTTTTAGAGTTATTCAAGGAAAGCGTAGAAAAGTGACCTTCAACCGCACGCCAATCCCACACTCACTCCTCAACAGTCAGAATTTTCAATATGTTATTCATGGCACTCCCTCCTACCATTGTACAAAAATTTGTGGCTGCTCGAATTATTTTACATACTCGGCCTCTTTTGGTCTTCATTGTCTGGGTTACAACGCCACCAGCTTAGTCGGCTGTTGCTCTAACTTTATTACTTTAAGGGGAGATACTGGTGAAACTTCAACCTAGTGGCAAAAAAAAAAAAATTTCTTAACACGTCTTGGCATGCTGACTTCAGGGAGTAAATCCAATTTGCTAAACAAAATTTTTTCATAAATTGGTTTTTTAGTTTTAAAAAATCATCATTTTCAGACCAATTTGTGGAGTCGTTGGTTATCACGTAGTGTATACACAAAACTGTTCCGAGCCAAATATTTTTAAAACTGACGGAGGAGTAGCATCTTTTTGTTTCGGCCATTCTGATGTTTTTCAAAAAATTTCAAGTACAGTGAACTTTTTAACACTACATGCAGTCGAAAAGTATAAATCCATAATAAAAGTTCTGTCTCTATATTAGGTGACAAGAATTAAGCGTAAAATAAAATTACTACGATATTATACAGTGTTTGGCTCAGTATGATCACACATTCCCGTCTCCGCTTCGTCCACACAGTTGAGCTGTCAGCGGCGGTTATAGCTGGTCGCGTGGAAAAAAAGTCGGTCTTTTGTGGCCACCAGGCGTCGTTCTGTCATGAATTGCGGTCCTTCCGCATCGCATTAGATGTGGTAGACTGTAGACTGCAGGGACGTCACAGTTAGAGTGTATGTATGTATGTATGTATGTATCATGGTATGAATGTAGTTATGTAAAATAACTGCACTGAGTTCGCTGTTGATCACCTACTCACCCTAAGAACCTCACACACCGCTCATCCTGGACCCGAAACCTTTATAAATACCTACTTTTCAGTTCGCAGTTCAGTTTACCACGAACGTAAATCCACATGTCTCGAAATAGAAAAAAAAGTGAATTATAGATAATTTTTTTTTATTTACGACGTTTTCGGAGGTACGTACAGATTAGGCATATATACGGACACGATTACGGATGACTTACAGTTTGTTCACACACACAGACATATTCATATGTAATTAATGTTTCAATTAAATTTCTGCACCATATGTAGTTATCTACTGATAGAAAACTCAC
This sequence comes from Schistocerca nitens, assembly GCF_023898315.1. Lineage (NCBI taxonomy): Eukaryota > Metazoa > Arthropoda > Insecta > Orthoptera > Acrididae > Schistocerca > Schistocerca nitens. The sequence continues at coordinate 172,594,060 of NC_064622.1, read as the reverse complement.
TACACCTCAATTTTTTGGAGAAAGTAAGATGGTGACAATAAAAAACGCTAATTTTAAACATTTTTGGCTCGAACTTTTTTTGTGAATACATTCCGTGACAGCAAACTATACGTATGGGTTTGAAAAATTTATTTATTTATTTATTTAGCGTATGGCTCATAACATCACACTAAAAATAACAGAAACAACACGATTTAAAAAAATCACATATGTATAAAAAGAACAATAAATAACAGTTTGTATATAAGGACACCACCAATTGTAAATTTACACTCACAGAAGAGCAATCACAAACAAACGTCCAGCTTAGATACTATATGGTCGATTGCCTTTTGGGTCGCCATTAGGAAATCCTGTGGGTCACCTTCATATGCCCTCAGTGGGCATTCTTGCACGATGTGTTTGACCGTCTGTCTCTCAGCGCCACAGTTGCAAGCGGCCGAAGGTTCTGATGCGATTAAGAGTTAACCAAACTTTGCGAGGGCAGTCAAATCCTTTTGGTTTACTAAAGATGCATGGCATACTGCGGCATTTTACTGCTGTTCTACTCTCCCATTCCTCTTTCCATCGGTCATTTATTTTAAAGTTGGTTTGGTGCAGCGCATGTGCGGTCTTTAGTGGCGGATGCCTAGACCGGAGTCGGTTTCCTTGGATGTCGTGAGTATCTTCATGGATTTGTAATTGAGGGTTGGTCATGATTTTTTGAAATTCTCTAACCAGAGCGTGTTCTCGGCGCAGGTTAGGAGGGGCTATGTTACTGAGAAAAGGCAGCCACACTGTAGGAGTTGGCCTGATTGTGCCTGATATAATACGCATTGTTGCATTAAGTTGGCTATCTACCATGTGTGTGTGTTTGCTGTTGAGCCATACTGGGGCACAGTATTCTGCCACTGGATACACCAAGCCAAGAGAGCGGATGTTCTTAAGGTAGATGCTGAGGAGCCCCAAGTGGTGCCACAGAGCTTCTGCAATTTGTTGTTGCGTGTTTTAAGTTTCGCTGCAGTTTTCGTCTGGTGTTCTTTGAATGTTAGTGTCCTATCTAGGGTAACCCCAAGGTACTTTGGGTGTTTGTTGTGATTTAGTATTTTCTCATCTAGATGTACATGTAGTTTTCTGTTGGCCATTTTGTTCTTCAAATGGAAGGCAGATACTTCCGTCTTTGTAGCACTAGGTTGTAGCCTCCATTTTCTCAAGTACTCGCTGAGAATCCCTAGGTCACTCGTAAGGATATTTTCGGCAGTTTCTATATTTCTGTGGGCTGTTGCCAGAGCCCAGTCGTCAGGATAACCCAATTTGCGCGATCTAGTTGCAGGCATGTCAGCGATGTAAAGGCTGAAAAGAAGGGGCGCAAGGACAGAGCCTCGTGGGAGTCCATTATTGAGTTTCATCTGTTTACTTCTCTTATTCCCGATTATTACTTGGAAGGTTCTATTTGACAACATATCGTCAATGAGGTTGGTTATCTTCTTGCAGGGGACGGCACAGATTAATTTGTACATGAGTCCCTGTTTCCAAACTGTGTCATAGGCTGCTGTTAGGTATATGAATGCTGCAGCTACTTTATGTTTCTTCTGCAACCCCGCCTCTATATATGTTTTCAGTGATAGGACTTGATCTGTACAGCAGCGATAGGGACGGAATCCTGCTTGTTCGATGGGGATTTTTTTGAGTACAGTTTGGTCTATCCTGTTGAGGAGCAGTCTTTCTAGTAATTTATAGACCATACTGAGAAGGGCGATGGGGCGGCAACTCTCTGGTCTATCGTCTCTTTTACCACGTTTCAGGACTGCGATTATCTTTGGTCGTTTAAGTGAGGGAGGAATGTTACCCACTTGGAGAATGTCCGTAAAGAATTTAGCCAGCCATTGTTTTGTGTAGGCTCCGACATGTATCAGGAACTCAGGGTGGATACCATCGAAACCCGGAGCTTTGCCTGGTTTAACCTTCTTCAGGGCATTGGTAACCTCCTCGATACGAATATCTGATGAATATTCTGAGTCCATTGCACGGGTCCTTTTAATGTTTTTAAGTCCTTCTTCACTTTTGTTGTATGCTTTCTATCTCGTGGGGCTCTAGACGCAGAAACTATGCGGGATGCGACCTTGTTGGGAGATATTTCGTTCTTTCTATGTTCAGGTGGATTTGCGCATCCACGTTTACGCAATAGGGACCAGGCTTGTCGGCTTGACTTTGTAAAGTCTAGATTTTCAACAGTATTCTCCCATTTTTGCCGTCTAGTAAAGTCGATGTTATGTAATAGGTCATCTGATATTTCCCGGTCCCCATTCCTGAGAAACTCCGCGTACAGGTCATCGCATATCCCAGTCCAACAGGGAATGTATTTTTTGCGGTACCCTCTTGGGATCGCTGTTTTCACAGAGCTAATCGCCGCTCCCACAAACCTCTCATAGCTCTTGCTGGTTGGAGGAATCCAGCTCAAGGTATAATCAAATCATGAAAAAAAAATACTGATTCTTTTTCTCAAAACTCAAAAATCACAAAGTATGAAAAAATGGTTTAGCAAATTAATTTTACACACTGAATTCAGCATGCCAAGATATGTTATGAAATAAATTTTCAGCCCCCTACGATTTTTTTTACGACTGGGTTGAAATTTCACCGGTACCTCACCTTAAACGTACCGGTAAAGGCAGTGAAACGAAAACGACTTCTCTAAACGTTACGTAAAAAGTAATTCGTTGACAATGCGATCCAAACTTAATCCTTGCACGTACTGTAGTTACGCAGTCACAAAGCCAGAGTAACAAATCGATTTAGTTGCTAATTTTATGCTGTAAAAATTAACAAAATTGCTAGCTAAAATTTACTTAACCGTCAGTTTTACAAATTGTGAGTGCACTGCTAAGCCGGTGTCGTAGTAAGACTAGTCAGTGAAGACCAAAAAGAAGGTCGAGTATGGGACGTAATTCGTGTAGTCGCAAATTTTAGTACAGGTGATCAATGGTCGTGATTGCATATTACTATGTTAGACAGCGTACACCGCATAAGAACGTAGCTCATACTAAGTGTTCTAAGTGACGACCGCCAGTCGCAGTGCATGCATGGCAGCGCCGCTTTAAGTTCTGCGCACTCTCTGAGATTCCTGGTGGCTGTCGTACCAGGCGACGGGCAGCTTGGAACCTAGCAAGTAGGTTTTCATCCGTTTCTATGGGGTTTCCTACACCAACATCTTGACGTAACCCCAGAGGAAAAAGTCCAGAGATGTGTAGTCGGGCGATCGCGCTGGCCTTGGGACAGCACCTCCGCTTTCAATCCAACGATGAGGGTACGTGTTGTTCAGGTGTTCGAGGACGTGAACATCGAAATGGGCTGGTGCACTGCCGTATTGAAGCCACATCCTTTGGCGGCCAAAAATGGCTGCAGTCTACAAGAACTGTGGCATCATATCTCGCAGGAACACCGCACCTCGCTTTGTAAGTTACTATGGGCTTCGTTGTAGTTAGGCAGTGTATGCGTGCACAACAAATCAAACATGCATTTCCGATCTGTGGTGCAGTATTTGAATATAATCCGTTGCGGACCCACTATCACCTGTTTCAATTTGACCAACCTGTAGAGCGAGCTGCTTTCCGAGTTAAGACGCACTTCTCGAGGCGGACATTAGTAGATCGGCAGTTTTCTCGCAAAATTCTTTCTACGGATTTGCCACATTTTGGCTGCCAACGTATCGCAGCGTTTTTATGAGATGCGAGGCCTTTCTAGATGTTAAGATCGCCTATAATTTTGTACGTGCTCTTGGTATACATCTTTAGAAATTTATTAACTAGCTTATGGAACACTTGAAACTTTTGAGAGTCATGAAGAATATCCGACATGTCGGTTGTCGCTAGTAGCTACCTCTCATCGGAGACAACTCGTGCGAGATCTGGGCAATCAAAGGCTATGTGTACAGGTGTCCCTATCGGTCACCACTAGCGCTTTCTGGTCAAGGCCTTTCGGATGGAGGCAATGGCCGTTCAGGTAATGAACAATCGAAGTGTTTTATGTTGAGCCTACCTTTGACCTTGGGTGGGATCGCATTCATTTCTCCGTCTCAGACGTTTACTCATCCACATTTATTTGCATTTTTCCACATTCAGACCACGCTGCCGTTCGTCGCAGCATACACCGATGAGATGACCACCCGTTTAACAGCGTGTTGCTCCACTTTGCAAACACAGTACAGCGGTGATTCCGCTTTGCATGGATTCTACAAGTCCTTGATAGGTTTCCAGAAGTATGTGGCACCAGATGTTTAGTCGCAGGTCACTAAATTACAGCAAATTACGGGACGGTGGTGTGTGAGCAAGCAGCTGGCAACCGATACGTGTTCCAGGGTTACAGACTAGGCGCATTTTTCTGGCTAAGAGATCAGTGTGAGTTCACGGTCATCGTCCTCAAACCTGCAGCCCAACCCTTGCCTTGTGTCGCGGAGAATTATGCTGCTGGAAGATGTCATCGCCATCAGAGGAGACTTCAGCCATGAAAGGACGCAGGCGGCCCGACATAATGTTCACGTAATTCACTGCTGTCATTTTGTCTTCGATTAGTGCCATAGGCCCCGTAGGAGCCCAACTCAATGCACCCCACAGCATAATCCTGCTCTCACCAGGCTGCATCTGTCGCGTGGTGCATATTTCCAACAGCCACGCGCCTGGATGACGGCGTGTGAGGACCCAGCCATCGACCTGGTGTAACAAAAAATGCGAATCATTCGGTAGCCGACACGTTTCTATTGAGCCACGGTGAAAATTCAGTGATGCTTTGCCCACTACAATCAAAACTGAAGATGTCGTTGGACCAACACAAGAACAGTTAGGGTTGTGTAATTTAACTCTGGTTTGTTAAGCTGCCGAGATGCATAACCAACAGGTCGTTCTTCTCAATCAATTTCTTGTGACATAATGGCTCCTATCGCATAATCGGAGGCGTCTACCGACAGAATGAATGGTCTTTCAAAACCTGGCTATGCTATAGTTGAATTCTTTTATCTTGGCGGCTCGCTCATGCCCGCCCAGACGCGGGAGATTGCTGCGTTGCCAGTTGCACACGACGCACGCGCCAAGAGAAACAGCGCCATAGTATAGTATAGTTCGCAAGCTTACGTTTAGGGGGGAGCGCGCAGTTAATGAAGTAAAGCCACCACGGCCGCATTAACCCTTTCGCTGCTACAGACACGTACTCCCCGCATTCCGCGCTGTGCGCGATTTTGTCACTGCACTGCTCGCCTGTGCTGACACATGGTGTTTCCGACTGCTTTGACACACTTATCATTCGATTCCACAAAAACTATTTGGCCCAAAAATTAGATTTTTACACGTCTTCTTGACTGATACCTTCCCCCCACTTTCTTTGACTGACTGAAGTGCTTTAAAATAAAGCCAAACGCGCCCGGTGTAAATAAAACTTTTATTACAGTCGCGAAAGTCACGCAAAATTCTGACAAACACTGTTGGTATGCCTATGAATTACTCGCACTTCGTCGAAGTACAATAGGAAATAAACAATTACCGCTGTTCTTTATTGCGAAAAAGCAGTTCGTGAAATTGATACAAACACCTTTCCTTGCTATCGCCTGAATTAAGAGTCTTATTGCTTGTTTGGTTTAATTAATTAATAGAAAATGAAGCAATTGGTATAAAGAATGGTTATTCCAAACTTTCAAAAAACAAAGTCTGCTATCAAGACATTGCTTTTGTTCTATTACTTTGTTTATGACTGAACGTTTCTAAAACTGAAGACACTCGTCCGTGCTCTGCTCTGCAGTCGAGATCTGGCAACATCGTTCTCTGTTCATTGGCTGACTGTGTTTTGTGACGTCAGATGCGCAGAACGAACCTAAACTCGGCCGCCAACATAAATGACGCGCACTTTAGTACAGGGGCTCTAGTTAAAACATACTGGATTTGCCGCATTGCTTCATCACATTCCTTCGTCCAGATAAAACTAGCTCCTTTTTTCAATAATCAAGTCACGGGCTTAGCAATGGTAGCATAATTGTTCACAAAACATCTGTAATAATTGGCAAGGTCCAAATATGACTGAAATTCTTTGATATTTGTTGGTGTTGGAAATTCCTTTACTGCTGTAGTGAAATGTGGATCCGGTTTGTCACCTTCTTCACTTATTATATGTCCCAAATACGAGGCGTGTTTTTTAAGTAAGTACCGTTTTGCCACACCAGGGCCAAAGCACTGCGGTCGGCGTTCTGCGCATGCGCACTGGGTACCTACATCTGTTGTATACGCACTGACGCCATTACAGTCTGATTCTTCTTTATTTACGTTGTGTACTGAGAGTTTAAGATGGCTCCGATAATCGTGAGTCCCGCCGACTGTGAAGTACGGGCAGTTTTAAGATTTTTTTAGTGCTAAAGGCCTAAAAGCGATCGATATTCATCGTGAGATCTGTGCAGTGTACGAAAAAAAAGCATTATGAGTAATGGAATGGTAAGAAAGTAGGTCAGAGCATTTAAAGATGGTCGCAAAAATGTGCGTGATGAACGGAGTGGGCGTCCTTTGGTCGTTAATGAAAGATTGGTGCAGGAAGTGGACAATAAGCTGAGAGGAAACAGACGCTTTACGATTTTCTCCTTGCGGGATGACTTTCCTAATGATTCTCATAGTATTTTGTATGGCATTGTGACCGAGCACTTGAATTACCGAAAATGTGCGCATTTTGGGTACCAAAAATGTTGACAGATGTGCACAAAATCAACTGTTTAGACAGTGCATTAACTTTCCTTGAGCGGTACCACAACGACGGTGATGGTTTCTTAAGCCAAACTGTTACGGGCGATGAAACATTGGTGGCCTACGTCACACCAGAATCACAGCAATAGTCCATGGAATGGCGGCATTCAGATTCTCCCAAAAAAGTGAAGTTTCAGCAAACAATTTCTGCCCCGAAAATCATGTGCACAATTTTTTGGGACAGAAAAGGAGTATTGCTTGTGGAATTTCTGCCTCGTAATGAGACGACCAATGCAGCAGCTTACTGTAAGACATTGCACAATCTGCGCCGTTCAATTCAGAACAACAGACGTGGTAAGTTGAGCAATGGCATCGTTTTGCTGCAAGACAATGCCCGTCCGCATGTGGCGAATCAGACGAAAGACCTCATCACATCTTTTCGATGGGAACTCTAGATCATCCTCCGTACGGCCCCAATTTTGCGCCCAGTGACTACCATCTGTTCCTGCACTTGAAGAAACACCTGGGTGGTCAGCGTCTTCAAGACGATGATGAAGTCAAAACAGTGGTGATGCAATGGTTAACAAGTCAGACGGCAGACTTCTATGAGGAGGATATTCAAAAACTGGTACAACGTTATGACAAGTGCCTCAATATTGACGGAAATTATGTGGAAAAGTAGATTAAGGTACAGGCTTTCATGTAAAAAAAATTATTGTACCTGCGATTGGGCAAAGACACACTTTTCCAGTTTCACACTCAAGTGAGCTCCTTCCAACCTTTCCAAAACATCCCTCAACTTTTCTGCTTGTTCTTTGATGGTTTCAGAAAACATAATAATGTCATCTAAATATACCAAGCATGTTGTGGGTTTCAATCCGCGTAGCAACAAATCTGCAAATCTTTGAAAAGCGGCAGGTGCATTCCACAGACCAAAGGACATTCTTACAGATTCATATAATCCTGTAGGTACAACAAAAACAGTTTTATGGCAGTCCTGGGATGCAACAGGGATTTGATGGTATCCAGAGCGTAAGTCAAGGGTGGTGAAATACTTGCAGCTGCCAAGTCGTCAATGCGCGGTAACAGATACGTGTCTGGCGTAGTTACCCGATTGATTGCCCCCATATCGACACATAGACGATAGGCTTTCTCTCCATTTACTGAATTTTTCGGTACGACGATCACGGGGGACGTCCACGAAGTTGAGGAGGGCTGAATGATTCCTGCAGCTAATTGCTGCCGAATCGTATCTTCGACTACGGATTGCAAATGATACAGTATAAGATATGGTTTTTGCGCAACAGGCCGTGCTCCACCGGTCGGAATTTCTTGCTGAACCAAATCCGTGGCCGGTAGAAACTGCCTCTCTTCAAACAACCAAGAGAATTCCTCTCTGACATCGGCTGCAACACATTTTTCTCCTCAACGTTTAAATGGCTCAACTTCTCTGTCAACTGATTCCTTAATGACGACGCGACACAACGCAAATCTCTGACTGGACACTTCTTTCTCCTCTGTCCCTTCTCATCTTTACTTTGTAGAATTTCAGCTCCTCCTACTTCTTCCAAGATCTCCTGTCCACTAGCAACAATAGTACCTTTCAACAAGTTCAACAACGACCTTTGAACGGTGTGCTCTGAAACAGTTTTACCTACACCATCATTGTACTTTGTCAGATCTGCCACAGTTCACTGCCTATCCTGGATTACACAATGGGGAATCCTCCGACATCTACGTTTTGTGATGAGACGTGGATATCCAGTACCACACGGCCTACGGCCTACGCGTTATTCCATCATCCTTCAACCACACTGCGTAGCTGCCCACGACAGTAATACGCAAACAGCCGAATAGTTTCGCCGTTGCAGAGATTCTACATCTACATCTACATTTATACTCCGCAAGCCACCCAACGGTGTGTGGCGGAGGGCACTTTACGTGCCACTGTCATTACCTCCCTTTCCTGTTCCAGTCGCGTATGATTCACGGGAAGAACGACCGCCGGAAAGCCTCCGCGCGCGCTCGAATCTCTCTAATTTTTCATTCGTGATCTCCTCGGGAGGTATAAGTAGGGGGAAGCAGTATATTCGATACCTCATCCAGAAACGCACCCTCTCGAAACCTGGACAGCAAGCTACACCGCGATGCAGAGCGGCTCTCTTGCAGAGTCTGTCACTTGAGTTTGCTAAACATCTCCGTAACGCTATCACGCTTAGCAAATAACCCTGTGACGAAACGCGCCGCTCTTCTTTGGGTCTTCTCTATCTCCTCTGTCAACCCGTCCTGGTATGGATCCCACACTAAAGAGCAATACTCAAGTATAGGTCGAACTAGTGTTTTGTAAGCCACCTCCTTTGTTGATGGACTACATTTTCTAAGGACTCCCCCACTGAATCTCAACCTGGCACCTGCCTTACCAACAATTACTTTTATATGATCATTCCACTTCAAATCGTTCCGTACGCATACTCACAGATATTTTACAGAAGTAACTGCTACCAGTGTTTGTTCCGCTATCATATAATCATACAACAAAGGGTCCTTCTTTCTATGTATTCGCAGTACATTACATTTGTCTAGGTTAAGGGGCAGTTGCCACTCCCTGCACCAAATGCCTATCCGCTGCAGATCTTCCTGCATTTCACTGCAATTTTCTAATGTTGCAACTTCTCTGTACACTACAGCATCATCCGCGAAAAGCCGCATGGAACTTCCGACACTATCTACTAGGTCATTCATATATATTGTGAATAACAATGGTCCCATAAAACTACCCTCGTTTCCAGCCGCAGCGCAACAATGTCCCCTTGGTCAAAACCTCTTATATCAGTAGATTTCTGCACTTCCGACCCGTATCTTCGCTGTAGTGACTGACCATTCGTCTCCCTTCCGCTTGCGTTCTTTCCTTAGTGCGTCATGTGCCCACAGCACCAGCAGAAGACATTCAACCTTGGAGTGGGCAGTCGTCATAATGTTTTGACTCTTCAGTGTGTAATGGCGGACGATGTGATGGCGTAAGCGAGTAAGATGTACGTGAAACACGCAGTTCAAAATGGTTCAAATGGCTCTGAGCACTATGGGACTCAACATCTGAGGTCATCAGTCCCCTAGAACTTAGAACTACTTAAACCTAACTAACCTAAGGAGATCACACACATCCATCCATGCCGGAGGCAGGATTCGAACCT